>NC_084670.1:25599882-35599882 GCF_028389875.1 Rhea pennata
GCAGTCAATGAAAGGAATAGCTAAGTGCTTTTACATAGTGTGATGTAGACTGAGAATCAGACGATTACCTTGGTGTGAGAGATTCAACCATTGCCGTGGCCAATCAGCCATCTTTTAATAGTTTGTTTTCTTCTTGCCCACTTACATAATATTTAGTATGTCTGGATTACATTCACTAGGTGTCTTCTGGTAATTGGGTCAGTATCTCTGTTGTCCTTGACATCCCTTGCCAGACTCAATTCCAGCTGGGCCTTCGCCTTCCTCGCAGCATCTCTACATACTCTGACTGCATTCCTGTAATTCTCCCAAGCAGCCCATCCCCTCTTCCACATTCTGTGTTATTTCCTTCTTCTGTCTGAATTTGGCCAAGAGCTCCTTGCTCACCCATGCAGGTCTCCTGCCCCTTTTGCTGCACTTCTTATTCGTAGGGATGCACCGCTCCTGAGCTTGGAGGAAGTGATGTTTGAACACTAGCCAGCTCTCCTGGACCCCCCTTCCTTCTGGGGCCTTAACCCATGAGATTCCACCAATTAGGTCTCTGTAGAGCCCAAAGTCCACTCTCCTGAAGTCCAGGGTTGCAATCCTGCTTGTTGCCTTACTTCTTTCCTGCAGGATCCTGAACTCCACCATCTCAATGCACAAAATTTGAGGCAGACTTTCTTTTGTGAAGTACAAGTAACTAAAATGTCTGACTTAAACATTCTGTTTGAGATAGAGACCTTTTTTCAAGTACAGTAAAAATCTTCAGCCTGGTTCTGAGCGCTAAATAAGAGCGTGGTAAAACAGGCTAGCGAGTTCTCAGTATAGTGGTGTGTGAATTTACAGCACACCAGCTACTCTACACGAGCTCCCCATGGGACTCTGCAAATGTACACAAGCTGTAAGGTAACTGTAGATTTATGCTAAATTATCCTGCACAAAGGCATTCTTAGTGCACAGTTTTTGAGCTGGCATACTATTTACTCTGCACTCCTGTTTAACACCTTTGCATAAATATAGCTATGTAAAGCAATGCCTAACTTACTTTGTATTTGCTCCTCTAAAAATACATTTTTCTTCATGCTAAGTAGACCACATTGACTTCAGATCTTGGAAAATATTTCAGAATATAGTAAACCATAGTGCTTTGTCTAATGTAGCTAGTAGACTTGATTGACACTTTACCTCCAATGGCCACGCTTCTGCTTGTTCTAATCAAGGCTTTGCATGAATAAGACACTCTATAGGCCATTAAGAAAAACACAATTTTGCTGTTTTATTGGTGGTGCTTGAGGACTTCAGGTCCTCTTATAAAATTCTTTAAAAGACTGGATCAGTATGTAGGAGTCCTCATCAAGTGCTCAGAAATTTTAAGTGAATGAAGGGTCAGCTAGTGAAGAATGATGAAATAGTAAAAAAATAAACAAAAGTTACAATGTTAGTTTTCTATCCCTCAGACACGTTTCAACCAGCATCTCAGTAACCATGATTTTGCTTTGGATGAAGATGATGATGAAATGGACAGAACAAGCAAGTAAGATATCTCTTTAAATATATATGTGTGTATGAGAGAGAGGGTATCTATCATTATTCAGCAAAGTGGAGCTCATATGACACACTGTTCTCTTGTCCAGGCTGCTGGCTTGATTCTTGATCGACGATTTGTTAAGTAGTCTAGGATTAAATCTCTTTTTAAAAGAGAGAAAGATTATTTAATTATTATTAATTTTTAGTGCTTATAGTGTCTAGGAGAGCTTGACATGATCCTCAGTCTTCACAGACTCAGGATAAAAAGAAAGACTACATAAACAAAGAAGCAGTGAAGTAATAGTCATCAGTATTGTGGGCAGTCACTTCAGCACATACATTCTTAAAGTCTTCTGTGGTGGTTATGGCAGTGGAAAGTTTTCTAAATGATTTGAAGGAGAACAGTGGCCTTTTGAGTTCTACGTTAAGGTCTTTCTGTGTGTGAATTAAAAGAAAATCTTAAGAAATTGAGGCTGCCAGTATTCCCTCGTTGAAGACAAGAGATGATATTTGATAATGAATAAATAGCTATAAGCAGTGAAAGACCTTGGAAGCCAAGACAAGCAGCTTAAGAGCAATGCAGTAGAGAAAATGGAACTAGTGAAGAATTCAAAGAGAAAAAGGAGATATGATCAAGACAGTGAGCTGTGGAAACAGCCTTTGTAGTAGCATTTTGAACAGGCATAAATAGGAAAGGACTGCAGTGGTGAGATTGAGAGGTAAGGATGTTGCAATGAATGAAACAGAAAATGGCAAGAGGCAAAAACACTAATTCCTTTTGTAGATAGGAAATGCTGGGGTAGATCGAATCGTGTAACAGAGGGAGAGTCTTAGTACATGTATCTTGCCAGTAGAATAAAATATGTGGACAGATCAGCTGGAGGGGTGTACAACATTGACCTAGAAACAAGGAAAAAGGAAGAACCAAGTTTGGAACGCTGAACATTTTGGTGGGGAGATTTGGAAAATTCTATTAAAAGTGACTTGAAATAACAATTATAGTGGTTGAGGGAGAGCCAGGAGACAGGAAAACCAACTAATGGTAACTGTGTCTGCCTAGGTATTATACATCTACCTTTAGGTAAAATTACTGAGTAAAAGGAAAGACTGGGTTAAGTTGTATTTGTTTTCAAAAGTCTTGGAGTGAATTCTCCTATTTACTTTTGGAAGTGGCTGTAATAAAATACTCTTACATTCCTAGCTGATGGAAAAGTTTTTGTCTTCAGGTTGTCATCAGAAGACAGTGAGGAAGCTTCTGCTTACTTTTATGACAGTGATGATTCTGGTGAAGCTGGAGTAACTTCTCAGCATCAAGGAGAAATGGACTTGCTTGGAGAAATTTTGGACACGCTGAGCACACATAGTTCAGATCAAGGAAAGCTCTCAGGAGCAAAGAGCCTGGATTTCTTTAGATCAATGGATGAGATTGATTACAAGACCACGGTTAGTCTTGTGCTTTCATTTGATGAACAACCCCAGTCCATTTGTAGTGGAATTCTCTACTAGTGGAATCTGAACATGTAGCCCAGGCAATGCAGAATATTCCATAGAATTGCTAGTGTGCCTTCTTTCTGCTACAACACAGCACACTCATGCCAACAGCTGCCTGATGGATTTTCACCAGTCAAGAGATCGGTTATGCCTTTTTCCAGTTTACCAAGTCATCTTGGAAGAACGTTTTTTCCTTTATAAGCTGTAACCGTGTAGAGCTCTAATTTAATAACTTAAGATTTTAGTCTTTGTTATGCATTTTAGAAGCTATTTGTTTCCCTTTTTGCCTTGCATTGTTAAATAGGCATAATGATCTGGTGACATTTTGAACTTCATTAAGCTGTGGGATCTATGGGATAATTGCAACTCAAACACTGTTCGAATAATATTCCAAAAGTATCCTGCAACTGGCCTTGCTAAGAGGGCTCCTTGATCCTTCCTTAGGTAGCATTGCACAGGACCCATAATATAAGCAGATTACTTTGTGGACCAGAGCTCTTTTTTTTGCAGCTGTAAAACCTACACAAAAACATTCCTGTGTGATATTAGCCAAAAAATATTAGTGTTTTTGAGTTCCAGCTCAAGTCAGTTGTCCAACATTTGCTTTTGTTGAAGAAGTTCCTGTAGTGGAAGGTTTGTCCCTAGAATAGCAATTTTGGATGCTGACATTTAAAATACTTAAAAAAAATTTTTGATATGAGGTATGTCATGTAGAGGTCACATTAATAAAATGTCTTTTTTTTGTTTGGCTAAAAGATTTAATGTTGAATGTTGGTATAATTACTGAATCAAAGATGAAATACCGTCTGATTTTACTTTTAATCAAGTTCTTTCTCATATTGTGGTACAAAATGCCAAACTGTCTTTGTTCACTCTCAAAGCTGCTTGGCCAAACAGGGGACGAACAGACAGGGGAGACATAGCTCCTTTATTTGTCCAAAAGGTAATCCTTAGAATGAATGACAAAGTGTTGGAAGGGAAGTATCAAAGAGCTTGTTCGTATGTTGTTTCTGGGATTGCTGTTTTGTAGCAGTGAACCCTAGAAGGGATCCATGAGTTTTGAACCGAAGATCTGTTATAGATCCGTAATGTCAGAAATGCCAATGCAGACTTACTGTGACATAAACTGCAAACACATGTTTTTTTGTTTCAGAACAAGTCAAATGCACCTAGTGAGAGCAACCTTACCCTGCTCTGCAGTAGTAATGACCAAGCAGATTGGAATCTTGGTCAGGATGACAGTGTCCTCCACGGGAAACAGCTCCCTCCATCACCAAGGAAGCAAGTTTCTTATAGCGGCCACAGAGAATCTCTCTCAAAGTTGGAAGAAGAAAGTAATGACCAAACTTCTATTATTGACAAGATGAACATCCCTCATGGTTGTATAACACCCCCATCTTCAGTACAATCAAGTGCCCAGTTTGCTGCTTTAGAAGGTTTCCAAGCAGGGTACTCTTCCTGTAAGTATGCAAAGCAGAATGCAACACTAAGCAATACCTCAGAAGATCAGTTCCCAGCAAGTCTTGCTCAACATCCATCCATTCTGGTCCCTTGGGAAAAAGATGGGAAAGAAGTAAATGAAACTTCAGAAGAGGGTGGACTTCTTCAGGAAGTGGTGTCATTATGTAAACTGACTTCTGCTTTTCACTATGGTTTAAATATTTCAAAAGATAATTTAACTAGCAGTAGCAGTGGAAATAAAACATAAGGAAACTATGAGAAGAGAAACTTGACTCCCATCTGAAGTTAGAGGGAGACTACTCAGGACTCCATTTAACTCTGTAATCATGATAACCAAAAGATGAAAAAGGAATGAGAGATCTTCAATTATAAGAGTAATTCTCTTCAGCTGAGTATGCATTTTCTGCCATTGAGACATCAGCTTTTGCGTTTACCCACTTCATTTGTTAGCTGTAGTTAGGTCCACGAGATGGAACTAAATATACAAATGCACTCTTAAATCAGGTACTACGTAGTCTGCATATTAAAAATACAGCGGTGAATGGTGCTTACTAGCATTTACTTATGAGCAGCAGGAAAAGTATCATCTAAAAGATAACTAGATTCTTGAAGGTACTGTATTAATCCTATTAAGCGTGAAATGAACCGAACAATCTAGATCTGTCTGAAATGTACAAATGTTAATATTTATAATGAGTAATTGCCTTAATCTTTTGAGAAAAGGTTTAATTATCCTAGAAGATGAATGCAAATATGCAAAACAGCAATAATGATTTTCCATAGCAAGAATTTGTTTCAGCAAAGGGAAAAAAAGGATGCTTTCTTAGATTAAAGGATTGAATATACCTTGGAATTTACTGCAAACTGAAACTGTGGCCCTGTCTTCCAGACTTCAGAAAGGTAGTGCATGTTTTTCTCTTCTGTAAAGTACATGAAGTGCTGAATTATAATGTGAAGTTTATTAACTTCTGTTTACAACTAAGACACTTTAAAGAGATACTGTCCAGTTTCCCTAGGTAGACTCTTTCATCTAAAAGTTTTCAAAAAGGAAAATGTAAGTGGAATTGATAGATTTTTGTTACTTTTTATTTTCTACAGTTTAATAATAGTATTTGAAAACTGATTTGTGCCTCTTGAGCAGTGTTCTTTTGATTTTTAGTAGCTACCTTTTTAAAGGTAGGTTGAATTACTGTGACTTAGAAGTCATATTTAAATTATTAAAGAGTCATGGCTGAAAATTACTTGTAACACTGTAAAACTAAAATAGTGAGTTCAGCTTGAGACTGCATATATCCAACTCTCATTTTAGCCAAACTGAGCACTCAGAAATCTCTTTGCAAATTCAGTGAAGGAAATTGCATGGACTTGTTGTAGATTGCGTTTAGAATGTGCTTTTTATCCTCCTTCAGGCAGCATTCCTAAAGAATATTTAGAGTTTAAAGACATTGTTTCTTGCTGCTGTAAGGAACACCTCTCTCCTCTCTTTATTTTCCCCCACTTTCTATTCTCTTCCACTCCACCTTTCCATACATTCCTTCCTCCAAAATAGCTCAGGTTAGGAAAGGTGTGAAGCAAGCTTCACTAGATTATGCTTGTCGACTTTGAAGGATATTTATGATGCAGCTGGTGGAAGTTACACAATGCTTATAGAAAGAACTGTGCCTGAGAAGAATGCTCTCCTACTCTTTTTAACTGATGACAGAAACCCTTTCTCTTTCTTTCTCCTTTTTGCTCTAATGATTAGTCTTACCTGCAGTGCAGGCCTGAGTGAGCAAGGTAGTGTGGTCAGGAGTTAGAGCAGATTGTACTTGAATATCTAGATAGTAGTTTGTAATGAAGTTTAATACGAGTTGTCACATTCAGATTTATGAATGAATCTTCTTTTTAGCTAAGGCAGTTTCAAAGATTTTTCTTTGACTGCTTTATTATGAGGCTGTTGATCCAACTGAATGGATCCATCTGAATACAAAGGTGATGTCTGATGTTCTATCAAAGAGGTTCAGCATAGGACCTTGGGTTTCTAAAGGCGAAAGTTTCAGCTATATGTTTCAGAATATGGTCTGTCTGAGGAGAAGAGAGAAGGACCAGCGCTTGTCATTGATGAAGATGGGCCTCCAGAATTAATCTTTCTTAATAAGTACAAAACAGGGCTACGGTTGTAGAAACGCAAATCTTACAGAAATGTCTGTGTCTGATGAGAGACTGAACACTCCTGAGGGCTCCTGCAATCTGTGTTGCTGTAGGATCTCAGTATTCGTAAGTTAGAAGTTTTTGTCTAAAGGTCTGTACTCCAAGAGCTATCCGTTTATCTGTCTTATGATTTCCTGTTGTATGTTTCAACGCAGTATGTAAGCTGGAATTTTTATTATCATAAAAATGTTACTTGGCAAACTATTTTGCTCTATTAAAATAAAAGAACTTAAAAAGTCTTAGCTGTGACCTTATCAATGGGTCAGACAGGGTGGCTAGGGTGCTGTTAAGATGAGAAAGCCCCAAGGCAGCCTCAAGGATACTTTCTGAAAGGTGATATTAGTAACTCAGAAGGGGGCATTCTTCTCCTTTGCTAGTTCTGAACAATACCCAAATGTAGAGCTGCTAACTGTTTCAGAGAGATATTGCAAAGGCCTATGTACTCCTAGTACTTCACACTCATTCTCATTCATGTACTTGCATTTTGCTTACTAGAATTTCAAGATTCACGTTTCTTTCCCTCTACATCTGATGCAAAGTCTCAGTCCACAGTCCCATCTAAGATAGTATTTTACTGTCTTTATATATTGAAGATAATAAATAGTCTTAAGGGGGGAAAAAAAGGAAAAATTTCAGAAATGATGGCCATGATTACTTTCAAATCTATCAAATGTGTAAGTCCAAGAATGCTGCCTGGTTCAGGAATACTACCAGAAAATGATTTTCAAAAATGTCTGTCTAGTGAAACATATCCTGCTGGTTTTACCTGAGAGTTGGGTAATGAACTCCCATTGTCACATAAATTTTCCCATTCTCACCTTTCTGGGAAAAAAAAATATGGAAGCCTTATTTGTATAAGGCAGCTAATATCCTTATAATTATTGTAAGAAACATAAAATTGAAAGTTTGATAATAGAATCTTTCAAAATTGATGCACCACTATAATAATTCACTTTTTCGTTAAATGAAAATGCGGGCTGAAAAGAAGTAGGAAGCTAAGTTTAAAGATGGAAGGTAATATTCAGTTTAAAATGATTTTTCTAGTTCAGTTCTCATCAATATATTAGTTACTGTGCTTATGCCATGTTCTTTCATTATTTGTACAGCTCATAGAGTGTTTACAGTCATTGAATTTTATGTCTTTTTTGGTTTTGAACCTTGTATATGTTCAAAAATAACTCCATCTTATATCTGTGTTGAATTTAACAGTAGGTACATTTTTAAGTCTGTAATATTAGAGTCTTTTCCACTTACTATCAGTGATCTTTTTAAAAGGCTAATATTTGTGCCTTATTGAAACAGCATAGCAAGTTACCAAATAGATAAAAGTCCAAACTGATATTACCGGTTCAACACTGTTCTACTCTGTCCTCATGATAGTGTAAGGCTATCTATTGGCTACATATACAATATTTTTATTACCACATTGGGTCCTATAGTAAGAAATATTGTGCAGATCCAGTACTTTTTATGAATTTTATACCTGTATGGGTTTTATTTGTGGAAGTTCTTCTAATGGCTTTGAAAACCATCAACATTTCATCACCACCTACTGGTGAGAACTGAATTCTGCTTAGTCAGAAAGCTCCTGTAGTCTCCTTTAGAGGCATGTATTTTTTTCAAACAAACCAGGGTCTCAAAAATCTTCCCAGTTAAGGGAGATACCAGATTATTTGATTAAGCTTTATAATCTGTTACTTATACTTAGGAACAAATTTCTGACCTGAGGAGTCAAACTAAGATTTGAATGTAAGATCTTCCAGTTTATTTCTCATAGATACCTGCTTGAAATGAGCCATGTTGCTCATCTGATTTGGGGAAAAAAGTAAGGACAAGAGAAGGAGAAAGGGATTTCTGGATTGTTCCAGCAGGGTAGTGAAGCAGAGCCTGGGAGTCCACAGGAGCAATGGTAACTCTGAGGAAATCCTGGTTTCAGGGTCCTGTTTATTATTCTAGCTCAGTTATTGTGATTCCAACCTAATCATGTAGGTGAAAGTAATACTGCCTTTACAGCAAATCCCCTGTGGGACTGATGGAACAGATGATACATTGTCCCAGTCAGAGCCTTCCCAGAGCTACACTGTGGGAAAACTGTGCAGGTATTCAGGGATGAACAGCACTGTGGGTGCAAAGGTGATCCTTAGCCACCCTCTATGCATGCAGAGGGCCATCTGTAGAGAGGGCACTGCTTTGCTCTTCCTTCCCACATGTTTGGGGGTCATGTAACTCCTAAACATTGTTCTGAAGAAAAAATGTAGTTGTAGAAGTTGTAATTTAGCTTTTTGACTCATACCTTCATTGTTGTTTAGCATTTCAGTGATACTGCTGCTGTTTGGCTAAGGGTGGGATCATCAGAAATTCTCAGCACTAGCTGAAGTCTCCTCTCAGGCATTTTAACACAGACTTCAGTAGGAGTTTTAGACATGCTGGGTGCTTTTGAAAATCTCACCTAACATATTAAGAGAAATATTTTAGATCTCAAAAATCTATTTTAGATGTCTTCAGGTTTTTGAATGAACTTGTTACAGCCTTGTGTTCTTGAAAACTACTTAAGTTTTAGACATAAGAAAAGTTAAACCATTTTTTTAAGCAGCTTCTATTTTCCACCTGCAATCAATCATATTCTGTTCTGCAGAACAATCTTTCACTGAGGCCTCTGTCAAGTGGAATTGCTGTGAGCATCTGAAATCTTTTCTCTGTGCATATAATCAATTGAAAAAAAACCAATTTCATGCAATAAGTAAAGTGCCAGCACAAGGCCCTTTTGCAAATGCACCCTCTGTGTAATACTGACTCTAGTACCCTGTCCAGCAGAAAGGAGCCCCATAACAGTCTCTATAGGGAGATAGTATGTTGTGTCTTGGTGCCAGATGCTACTCTGGGTGCTATGAGATTCCAGCCAGCTTTCTCCCAACCGTCTGGAATTTCAAGATAAACAAACATAGATAATGATGTCTGAGGCAAGCAGCTTCTTTAGTGCAAAGCTCAGAGTGGTCAGGCTCTCAGTTTTCAAGGTATCAGGGTAAATTTTTGGAGGGTAAATGTAGAGATGCACCAGCAAAGGCAGTGTGGATGGTGGTGTGAGTTGTATTGTCTCCAGGAACCACCTCTTTGCTGCTCTTAGGTGTTTATATCTTTGTCAGGTATTGTTTATGGGCCATAGGCTGATCAGACTGTGTCTTTGTCTTCATCCCAAGGGCATAAACCACTGTAAGTCTGCAATTCATGATCTTCAGGGTGGTTGAAGATAAGGGAATGAAAAAGAGATAGTGTGTTTTTAACACATAAAACCTTCCTTGATCTGCTGTATCTAATGGCTGTTTTGCAACTTTAGTTGGTGACCAATCAAAAATACTTAATGGATCTTTCCAGGAAACTGCTAAACTTCTAAACAGAGTTGCCTGAAGATCCACAGCAAGCTTAATCTAGAGGGTCGTCTACCATCCATGTAGCTGACAGGGCCGTCGCTGTTTTCTGCTGGACCAGAGTACGAAGCAGGCAGCACAGTTGAGTTACCCTAAGGTTTACTGCAGTAAGGGTAATCAAAAGAAATTCATGTGTACCTATTCCTTAGGTCAATACTAATAACGTTTATGGTTAGAGTCCAGTAGCAGTATTAGCGTCTGAAAAATAAGTTGAGTTCAGGTAAGTGGATGTTTGTTATTATTCTGTGTAAATTGACGTTTTGTTTCTGTTAAGGGAGCTACTTGGATGGGGGCGGGATGGGGAATGTGTTGACTTTCAAATCTACAGTGAATTTTGTGCAATATTTCTCCTTGTTTCAAAGTAATTTAGTAGTTACAAATGTGTGCATCTGCTTTTCAAGGAGATCCTTGAAATGGTATTTTTCAGAAATGTGTAAAATTACATGTAGCATTGAAATATAGTTGTATGATAAAAACATGAACAATATATTCTAATGAGGCAAATGTATATTTCCAATGATTAGAAATGATTACGGTTGTCACATTCTACTAAAATAATATGGCCTGAGCCAATACAAGTAGTTAAAATTAATAGTAAAAAATGTATCCCACTTTTGATTGATACTAAATTGAAATATAGGTTAAATATTAGAATTTATGGTATTTACTTTATCATTTGATCATTAGTGTATCATTGATAAAAAGATCTGAAAGAAATTAAGCATTGCTATTCAGTACCACCAGTGAGGTAACAGTTCATGGTGAGGACCATGTATTTTAAGAATTAAGTTTGTGACATCCCTAATTATTTTGTCATTATTTAAAAGCTCAACTAATGTTGCCTGTATTCTTTTAAATTTTTTGTAAATTAATTTCTGTGTATATTGATGTACATTTTGTTTTAATCTTCAGTTTTCCCTTGAGAACTACTTTAAATTAAATTGAATTACTTGAATGAGGCAATAAAGCACTGTGGAACAGCTAGTCTTGGTTCAACTTGCAAACAATCACATCGCAACTGTTCTTTGTGGCTTTTGAAGAGGAAGAGAAATTTAAAATGCTTGTATGTATAGCCGACTGACAATTTGGTTTGTTTTTTTTAATCTGTGTTAGAGATTATGAGAAATGCCTCAACACTGAGCGAAGTTAAATTGGGGAATACTAAAATTTCTAAATTTTTTCAGAACTTCTTATTAGTGACCTTTGAAAACTGTCTTTGCTAATGTCTGCTGAGAGCTAATCGTGATTCCTTTAATGCGTATAGAAAAGGCATAAAATACAGGACATTTGGGGGTTTTATTGCTCACTATATTAATTTTGGAGATAAAATTAACACTATCCTAACAGATTTATAAATTTAGTTAGTCACTGACATTTAATAAAACTAGAACCAAATTTAGGCATTTACTTCGTGTTCTTTCACCCTCTGGACTACTGTTTAAAGTCATCTCGAGAATTATAACTCAGATCTTAAACTACTCTCAGTAGTGCACTGTGTGTGTGTAGTAAATGAGCTTTGGTTTTTGGTTTTGTTTTTTTTTTTTCTCCTTCCAAGTTTGTGGTGTCAGTAAAAGTTTTGGTGAACTCCACATTATCATAAAGTGCCCGATACTGTATTATAAAATAAAACGTAACAATATCAAAATTCTTCTGGTGGCGCAATTTGATGGGTTCATCTGATTTGCATTTTTTTATGCTTATCCATCAGGCATATAATTTAAAATAATATGACAATACTGTATTGTATTGGAAGATTTCAGCTAGAATGATCATTTCAGTTTCTTAGAGAATATTTAAATTTTAATTACTGCTTATACAGTACAGAAGTTCAGCGATGGTACCCTTTGTAATTCCAATGGTACTTCAACTTCTTTTAAAAATCTTAGCCAATAGTATCTATTTCTTAAACAACTTTTTTGATCGGTAGGTCTTTGAGCTCTTATAATGAATGTAAGTGTATTATCTCATTTTATAGATGGGAGGAATGAAGGTGTTAAAGAGGAAACTGTGTGCTATGACGAAAGATTTGAGAATACTGCTAGTAAGGGAAGAGACTCCCAACCTCCTGTAGTATCTGCTAAGCTGATCTAACTGAAGGGCCTGGTTCAGTATGCCACCAAGCATCGCAGGGACCTCCTCTTTTCAGCCCAAGGTATGCATGCCTGGCCTTGACATGACCTGATCTTCCTTCCTCATTCCTCCAACACCGTAATTCCTGTGCCTCCGGTCCCTGGTGGCACCATTCAGCTGCATGGTACTGGAGGGAGCACCCAGGTACTCACATGGAAGGTGGGGTGCTGCCTGCCGCCACCTCCTCCCCTTCTCATGCTGGAGTACAGAGGCTGAGCAGAAAGTACCTGTTGGCTTTGGTAGTGATTAGGAACGGCATCAACTATGGGTTTGTTCTTCGCTTGGTCAGACTAATTAACACACCACAGAATAACATACCATGAATAGGTTAGCAAATATGGCTTAGCTTTCCTTTGTCACTTAACGCAAGTGTATAACTATAATTTACAGTTAGGTTTTTTACACTAAATGGCTATTCAGTATAATCTGATCTTTACTTGCTTTTCTAAATTAAAAACACTTTGATATCTTACACAAACAAACCACAGAAGCTGTCCTTTCAGTGTTGATATATTCAATCCACAACTGACAAAATGTTCATATAAAGCAATAAGGGGTGTGATTTTAACACATACTATTAGACTAGTCCTAGCTTACTCTAGCTAGCAGAGTGACAAAAGCTATGAAGACTGGTAGCACAGAGATCTCCTCTGCTAGGTTAAATACAGCACTTCTTGTAATCATTTATTCATTTTGCTTGTAGATGTGCCCACATACTCATTCAGCTCTTAAAACAGATAGTTGTGACATTGAACTTCTTGTCGTATGTCCAGATTATGAACAAACAGAGGTCATTACTAAAACATAAAAGTCTTTATTTTTTCAGTGCAGAATGAATGAGCAAGTATGAAGACAAGAAATCAAGTTGTCATCTTTCAGGTTAAGTTTGCCCGGTTGCTACATTTCCTTAGTTTGTTACTTCACTACGCTGAGAAAGCAATTACAGCTTGCTTTCTAAGACTATTTCAGTTTGGTAAGATCTTTCAAATCCTGAACATAGCAAAGGATCAAAAAAGCAGGTAGTAAGACAAGCTAGTCTAAATTAAATTGGCAAAGTTTAAACAGATGGTATAGCAGGACTGTATTCCTGTCAATAAAAACTATGCCAAGTGTCTGTGAAAAGTGAATTATTTCTGAAGGCTGTGGCTTAAAAGTCATATGGTATACCTTGAGTATCAAAGCTGGCGCATTATTGAGAATTGTGGCATTTGGGGGAAAAACGCAGCTCAGTGTACTGTCATGTTCGGGACTGGTTCAGGAAAAGTCATGAACACCTCTGTTCATTAGTGGCTTCTGTATTATTTGTGTTTCAAAAGCAGATGAGAATATTGCTTTTGCGCAATACTTTTATGCAGTAAAAGCTGCAGTCATATCTGAACGATAGACAAAGCACTTCATTTTCTTCCCCAAACTCACTGTATGTTAACCTCATGTTCATGAAAGAAAAAGTAACTTCATCAAAATCATGAGTTTAGATTTTTATTTGATGTGACAAGTGATAACAACAACAAAAACCTAAGCAATGCCTGAAGATATTATGTGGGTTTGCTGTTATTCAGATAAGGCAAAGTAGAATCAGTGTGCAGATTTTCATCAGTCAGAAAAAAATGCTAGCAGCTTGTTTCTTAAGCTTTAAAACCCAGAGGTTGTCAATCCTGTTACAAATCCTGCATGAAACATAAGCAAATACTAGTTCTAAAAGCAAAGTTTGGGAACTACATGTGGAACATGCTATGGGCCATGTATCATTTCTTTTTGCTGCTATTTCAGATTTCTCCTGAAAGTGGAAGGGCCAGATTTCTGACAGCATACTGCTTCTCTAATTTTGTTTATCAGGCCTACTTCTTCCCTCAAATAATTGTTACTGAAACATTGAGAACAAAATAACAAGAAAAACCCACAACAAGAAATACCAAAAAACAAAGGTAAAATGTGGGCTGCAACAAATGTATTAAACTTAGTTGCAAACCATCTCCTTTCAACTCTGTTATCTGTGTTTAATTATGAAGTTCTGCAAAGTGCTCAATATCATAGATGAGGCATAATAAAGACGTATACTGCCATGTAGAGCTTAGAGGCCTAAAGATAAGACTTACTAACCTATGGAAATTTATTTTTCAGGTGTGTATAGTTCTATGAATAACTTAACTAATACTTTCCCTGGTGAGTACTTTTATCCTGGTATAAAATCTCTTCATTTGATTTAAGTTAAGACACTTCCTAAATGATGAAGAGGAATGTTTCTATGTGTTCATACTCATCTGTGATTAAGAATATATTGTTTTAAGTTTACACATTAGTTTATACCCAAAAAGAAAAAAAAAAGTCTTATATAGGCAACACTGAGTGAAATGATACAGCTGCAAGATCAGAGAGATGTATTAGATTCTTCCCAGGTTCTTAACCAGCTGAGAAGGAGAACATGAGGCTGACGGGGCTCAGTGCCCTGCGCTTTTTCAGGTGAAATTTTTCTGGCATATGGTTGGTGTACCAGAGCGGAAATGCTCCAGTAGAGGTTGTTCTGAGAATAGGTGTTAGCACAAAAAAGGTGTGGGGATGAAGACTCTGTGAAGAACCAGGACACCTTGGGCAATGTGGGGGTGATACTGTGGACTCAATCCACAATGTCAGAAGGAGGTCTGCTGCAGAGCTGCAAGCACTGAGGGGCGTACAAGTAATGAGTTCACTTGTTTTAGCTTTGACATACTCATCTTAAGAATCCTTTCTTGGAGAGCAACTCAGCATTGGTGGCTTAATTTAAATTGTTGTAGTTGGCTTCTGAGAGTCAGGGTCTAAATGCTTTGAAACAGATTTTTTGTGACTAGGTGCTCACCATGTCCTCCCTGCAAACTTTGTTCAGTTCTGTGCTGTTGCTGGCTCCAGATTTAATAATTTAGCTTATTTTATAGAATCAGCAGTTTTCTAGTCACTGTTCCTTTTAAGAAAATAATCTGATAGTATATTACCACCTGTTCAGCAACGGGAAGGATTATGTACTTAAAATGTTCAGCTGAATAATACATACAAACATCTGACATTTGGCCTGCTCTGAGAATAGGCGACATACTTATTTAACGATTTTGAAAATGTTAAAATGGCAAGGTAGAAATTAAAATGTCATTTTAAAATATTTGTATTTAACTTATCTAATTCAGTCCTTTTCTACATTTCCCCTTGGCATATTTGAACTGGGGGTCACGGTGGCAGTCTGACACTGTGGATACTTTGAACGATATACTGAACATTGTTGGCATTTCAGCCTAATTAGTTGCATCCTATATTGTGATTTGTCTTTCTCCTTTGGGTTGCTGGCCCAGGATTTTTCTTTTATCATTTTTTATGCTCATCGTTGTCTCATTTTAAATGTCAGCAGACCAGTACTTGTGTAATTGTTTTTTTTCCACTTTTCTCCCCAATGTCAGAAAATTTGTCAAACAATTTCTACATCTCAGGCAGGCTACATGAGAAAAATGTATCCCAGGATTGAGTGACGAGCAGAATATTGTCTGATAAATGCAGGTCTTGAGCTCAGCCATGTGTTCTACTGACCAGTGTTACCCACAGTTTTGAACTGAAATGAGCTTTTTAGGGGAAATGAGCTTTTTAGGGGGCTTGTTTAATAACTTGTGCCAGCACTGGGCCACAATACGTAGAGAGCAGTCTAGCCTCGGGGGAGATATGCCTTTGCTTGTGAGGCTTCTTGCTTGTATAAGAAGCTGACAAAGCCTTCCTCGGGCACCTGGTGGGGACACGGTAAATGTATTGATCACTCTGGATGGAAATGCTTAGGCACGTGGCTGGCTCAGCCTGGTATTCAGGACTTGCAAAGTTAAGAAGGTAAGTGTCAACCTGCAGATTTGCTTTTAACAATCCTCACTTGACATAATTGTGTGCCTAGTGGAATCACTGCATCTCTGGAACAGCTGGGGTCAACAGCAATGAGAGTGTGCTTCCAGAAAATGAGGAAAGGAGCGGATGCGTATACCTTTCTGTTGCTGTTTCTGCTCTGATTGCCATTTGGATCTGAGGCTCTGGGAGTCCTCAGTGAGTTCTTCCTGGAAATTGGTTCTGGGTCTGGAAACACTGTTCCAATGTTAGTATACTGAGACAACCTGAAAAGGAGAGGCTTGTCCTTCTTACCTACAAGTAGCGTGCAAGCTCCTAGCTGGTCTAGAATTGGCTTATGACAGGCAGGATGACCTGTCACCACTGGATTCACGCAGATTTTCACATGATTTTCCTGTTTATTGAGGGGATGACTAGAAACAGCTAAGGTTGCATTTAATTTCACAAGCTGTTTCACACTTGCACAAAAATGTGTGAAAACACCCCACACATCTTCCCCACAGACTTACACTTTTCTAATCTGGCTGAAGATTGTGAAATAACTTAGGTGTAACACCTGAAATTCTATTAATATGGTATACTAGTTGCATGGAAGACATTAGGTTATTAATTTTGTGTGACTGAAAGTAGCTATTTAACCTAAGGTTGCCCTACACTATGACTACTTATACACTGCAAATGTGCTGCCGTGCAAATAACTATTGGTAGGGGTGAAAAAAGGTTTGTAGCCTGAACAGTCAAATATAATTAAGATTGCCATGCAAAGTTTGCCCTTTAGGTTTGCTCTCACTCCTCAAATGCCTATGCTGCTGTCACTGTTTTTGAATTTCTGCTGCAAAGTAGAGTTTGGCACAGGTGCCAAATGAAATTAAGTGAGTTTAAATTGGAAACACACATTTTTGTCATCACTATTTATTGCGATACATGCCAATGAAAATTACACTTTTGCTGAAACTACAGGTGAAATCTGAAAGGTCATACACAATATTGAGCTAAGAAAAATGTGATACTTTAAACAGTGCTATGAAAAGCATAAAACCAGATGAAGGCCTGTGTAGCTTTTCTCTGATCAAAAAAGATGATTTAAAGTCATGATTTGGACATGTCAATCTTACTGTTGTTTGACAATGTTAGAGGTGTTCCTGATAAATATAATTGCTTTGCTAACAGCTTTGAGGAAAGAAAAATCATAGTCTTAAAAAAAGGAGAAATGAAAATCAACTTTTGTAAAGCCTAGTCAAAATATAACTCAAAAGTTGCTGGAATTGGTTATAATATAAAATTGCCAATATATTCTTATTCTTATTCCATAGCTATCATTTGAAGGGAACCTAAACCTAGAAAGATCACCACTGAAATGAGAACTCTCACTCTGGCCTTCAGAACTCCCACTTGTTCCTTGATTCATAATTCATACTCTAACTTTTGGATGTGCAAGAGGTCTTCACACCTTGTGGCATGCATTATAGATAAAGGAAGTTTCGGTTAAAACATGCTTTCAGTATGAGGCATAGGGTATCTCCAGTTCTCCACATCAAATTCAATTTAAACAAGACCTTATTCTGCTCCAAATACACAGATACACACCAGATGTATCTTTTATAAATGTTAGATTTTGCAGTGTCTTGACACATGCCAGTAGTTTGAAGCCTGTGCATGCTTCATCGGGGCATGAAAGCCCCATCCATTCACTCAACTGCGACGTTTTGCAATAAGCAAAATTTTAGTGTTGTCAGCCACTTGCTGTTCAACTTTATTGACTTACAATGCCTAGTCTGATGCTCTTTTTTGCTTTGTTTCCAGATGTGTGAGTTTTCTTTAACTGTCAGGTGAATAGAAGAGGAAAAGAAACTTTGACAAAATTTTCTGCCATTATGTGACATTACAAATGTAATGTTTGTCCTGGAATAAGAGTTGCACAACTGATTGTCAGGGTTTAAGTTAAATAAAATATAGATCAGAAATTTTTGGCTAGAAAAGGTTACGTCTCTCCTGTATGAAGACAAGTTTTCTGGGATGGATTTGTATTTCTTATGGCCTTTAAAGTGTGTCTACTGTGTTCTTTATTTAAAACTGTAATTTATAGTGCTTAGTATCGATTAGCATGTATTTAAGCCATAGTTGCTAGACAGACATTAGACATAGACAATGACAGTAAGTTGTAGCTTAGTTATTTTGCAGTTAGAAAGCAAGGTGAACCAAATACTTTCCTGCTTCCTCAAGGGCTGCAAGACAGAACTTCAGCCGGACCTGGGAGGGAGAAGATTCCAACCTGAGAGCCCTCTGCTGACCACAGCCTGTCCCAGCTGGGAACCTAACCTGGCATCGCAGCTGTAAGTCACCTCCTGTAGAGGTTTCAAATTACACAGATGTACTGAACAGGAAGGACAACAGTAACTTATTGAAAGGAGTAAGAAGACTTGAGCTACCCTTTCAGAGCTTATCCTGAGCTGAAACAAATCTTTGGTGGTGTTAGTATTCATCTTCCAAAGAACAGAGAAAACCAGTGTTTTCTATTTAAAACCCACAAGGTCAGAACATGATTATCTGTGTTAATTCCTTGGGAGAGCAAAATCCTACAGTGTTCAATTACTAAAATAATAGCAAAGTAAAGGTTTGTTTTTGAGGGGTTCTCATGTTCAGGCTTAAGGAGTACTACTGGTCTAAGCAGAGAGATCAACTTCCCCAGAAGTCCTCGGCCACAATGCCCTTGGACTGACTTGGATTGTCCCACAGTAACTTCTGCATTTGAAGAATAAATGTACTTTTATTTATTTAAACTTCTGGAAAACAGAAAATTAGATGGTTATGTATAAAAAGCTAATGACCTCTATATAGAGATATACAGCCTATAGGAGTTCCTTGCTGGGAATATGAGATAGAGTAATTTTGACCGATACATAGAAGAGATAAGAAAAATTCCTTGATGTAGTATGTTTGAATTCAACAAAATGTATCTTCTCATTTTTGGCAATTGTTGGGAATGCCATACCAGAGGGGTTAGATACTAGCTGGATCATGGGCTACCGGTGGCAGAGTCCAGGAGGTCGTGTTGCAACATGTGAAGGACTTCACTCATCCCCAAAAGGATAACATCTTACTGTCCCTCTAAGCTGTATCATTTGTGCACAATTAACTGTTCTCGTTGAGAGGATTTGTAGCAGTCTAGTTATCTTCGTGGCAGCCTTGCAGGGCTGAGGGGAGCACAGATGACCCTCAGAGAGTCAGAGAAAACAAGTTGGATGGTGGCAATTTGCAAGTGACAAAGAGAGACTGCAGGTTACATGAAGTGAGCGAGCTAGGTAGCGTTCCTCAGCTTAAAGCACCGTCTTACTGCTGCTAAGGTCTTCTAACTGCTGCCTTTTCAATGTTATATATTGTCTAGAGGAATCGGGTGCTGAGATAGCCATTGGGGCAGGGGTAGGCATTGCTTGAAGACCAATGAAAGCAAAAGAACAGTGTTTGTGCATATCTTAATTCAGTCTTATCCTGAAGTGCCACAGGAAATGCAACTCTAGCAAGCTGGGTTGGAGGGGAGTCTTTGTTTCCAAAGCTACTAATCTTTATTATAAGCAACAGAGAGACTATAGGGGTGAGCAGAATGCCCGTTGTGAGAATTAGCCTTGTATGTGGTGAAGAAAACCAGTGCTCTGCCGTTTTTCTGCTTGAACAGAGCATGCGAGCCTGTCCAGTTCTGTGCTAAATACAAGTAGAAGATGGTCTTCCACAGTGCTGGAAAGACCCTGGTAATTTAAGAAATAGAGCATGAGATTCTTGGCTTCTATAAAATAGCTCTAGCTAAGCTGTGTTGATTCATGCCATCTTAGGACCCGGCACAAAACATCTTTTGTTAAGCACAGCGTGGTCAGTCAACATGGAGGTAGTCGGAGGATGCTGCAAATTATAATGCGGAGGCTGACAGCCCTGGACCATAGCACAAATGTTTCTTGATCACTTGATTCCAAACAGCAAATTTGTTAACTTTTTAAACTGCAAATATATAGATCTGTCCTGGGGATAATTTCCTTTGTAAATACCTGATCAAATAATCCCATAAAGCAAAAAAATATACGTTGCATGTGATTTGATCTAGTTCCTATTTATTGGTCATTTTGATGCTGTAGACAGCAAAATAGTAATATGAACATACCAACTCATCTATTAACATACTATGCACGTATAGATAGGGAACAGGTAATTTTGTGTAAGATGGAGAAGGCACGTAGTGTGGTGATACACTGTAGTCCTTTTGGGCTGGAATAATTTTATTCTCTCTATTCCAAATCTTCCTGGAATTGTATCTGAATGTACTCCTCGTTGTTTAACAGATGATCGATTTCACTTCTTTCTGGGCAAAAGCAGACAGTGGAAAAGGGACTAGGTTGTTACATACTTGCCATGCTTCTGAGTTTTCTCAGAGGGATCTGGTACAGAACAGGTTGTGTACTCTGATTGAACACCTTCTCTTTCTTTGTAGAAGAAGGTTGTTAGAGATGAAGAGAAAGTCCAAATGTTGATTGTTTAGGAGTGTACTGTGCATTTATTTTTTGAATGGATAGGCTGCAAGTGGTCATTAACAAATTATTTTACTTACGACTTTTGAGAAAAATAGTGAAACGGATTTTTAAAATGTTATATTTTCAAGTACTTTTTATATTTCCAAGTACTTAAAGTCTTCTGCATGGACATATGTCCATATTGTCATGAATGCTTTTAGGGAAACCAGAAGTCAATCCCAATTTTTTTTTCTTATAGCTGAATAAATGCTTCCCACAATTCTTAAATGTTACTGTTGCTCCCTGAATGTCTGTACTTCAACACATATGTTATTAGGTCCCTGAGCAGAGAAGCAGTAAATAGCTTGATATCGGCCGTATAGTTTTTAATTCTTGTTTTAAATTTCAGCAGACATGGTATTAGACACTCAGTATTCTCTTTTGCTTTAACTGTTGTTTCCTGTTGGAGATATGATCTGGAAGTGTTAGGAGTCTAATCCTTATCTTGCATGTCACAGTCACTATAGCATGTTAGTATGGCAGTCGCTTTGCAAAGTTTGTCCTCTTTCTCCTTTTTCTATAGCCTTAGTGTTATGAAAGCCCAGATTCACCCTTACTGCCATTTGGAAGACAGCGATACAGATTTTATCTCCACATCTCTCAAGAGTATCGTCTGCTTTGATTTCCTTAATGAATTTTCACCACTATTATTTTCATCATTTCCTCTCCACTGATACCAGTCACTTATGACCTATTCCAATCTTAAAGAACTTTTCCTTCTTGCAAACCACACTCATATTTTATTGTGAATTTTTCCATTTCTTGTGCTTTTATGGATGTCTTTTTAGTTCTTTAGAACCTTTATTAGCATATTGCTCAAGAGCTCTCTTGGTCTCTATCAGCATCTTCAGATTTTCATCCTCTCCATCTCCTCCTGTCTCTATACACTTTCCTGGCTGTTTTGCCCACCCCTATAGATTCCCTTGTGTGACAATACCTTCTCAAATGTTTTACTACCTATGTACAAGTTTTTTTCCATTGTCTCTAAAATCCAGAAATTCAAATCACTGAGCAGAACAAAATGAAAGCTCTAGCTGCTTTCTGTCTTTTGGCCATTGCATCTTTATCTCATATTCATATAATAATTTAGGTTGGAAGGAATCTTTTGAGGTCACCTAGTCCAGCCTCCTGCTCAAAGTATGGTTAACTTCAAAATTAAATCTTTATTATATCCTACTTTTTTTTTCCTGAAATGACTTCATTTCTGTTTTTCTTTCTGTCTCTGTTACTCACTAAAATCTGTATGAATTTCATTTCTCTTTAGCTCATGCAGTGATTATCATATCATTGACCTGAAATCCAAGAACATAATGCCGTTGTGTAGAAGCATCTTCCTTTCTTCTGCTTTACTAGTTCAGTGCCACTTCTGTTCCTTGCTCCCAATTCCTGCTTCTAGATTATCCCTCAAAGTTCTCTCACCAAAGGCTAGCCTGCGTCATTCCAGCTTTTTGTCTACCTGCTCTTTGCTTGTCTTCTTACTCTCACAGATTACTGTGCATCTTTGCCCATCTTGCCACCGACTCCTAGAAAGCGGCTTTATCTTTGAGTCTTCACAGCTGTTTTCAGTGAGCCTTTAGGAAAATATGCAAGAATCTGTACAAATCACTTGCACTTCACTTACAGTCTCATTCTCACACACCGTTCTTTGCTGTCCTTTGCTAAGCACTATCTACCTCAGACTGTACACTCTTTGAATTAGTTTCTTCTTTCTCAAATATGTACGTATCTTTCCAGAAGTGATCATGCCTAACAAACTTCAATGTATCTTTATTACAGGTAGCAGTGCATCATAAGGCAAATGCTAGGCTAAACTGAGAGTTTCAGTTATAAGTTAGCACATCTGTTATTACATGATGCCATAATTCACAGAGATCTTCCCTGAGTCTCTGAGTCTTACAGTCATATTTTTCTTTCTTTCTTTAGTTGCTGTTTGAACTCTGCATTTAAACTGTACCTGTAAAATAATGATTGAATTCAAAATAAGCTTCAGTAGAAAGCTGTAAATTAGGCTAAAATAAAATCTCTTGTGATTTATTCTGCTTTTTTAACATTCTGCTCTATTAACTCTATTTGAATCTTACCTTCCACTAATATTTATTATAGTGCCTTGTTTCTTAAGATATCTATAGGGACTGTAAAATACCAAAATGTGCTTATTATCATAGTTACTGCCTAATTGTCTAATAAGGAAATAAATGTGGGTGAAACTGATTTTCAGTAGTCCCTTAAGGAGTTCTATCAAAATGAATTATGAATTGATCATTAATTAAAATGATCCATTAAATTCTTGGATATGTAGCATATGTACTTTATTATGCTACTCCAGGAATAACCATCTGAGGTTTGATGCATATCTCTGGGATGCTACACAACTGGAGAAACACATAGTCTGAACTACAGGAAAAGTAAAATACCATAAGCTTTTCTCTGTGTTACCTCTGTTCTGCGGGAATAATGTTCATGCTTTAATTTCTTGACTGCAGTGAAGATTAGATGGGTTGTTACCTATAATTTGCCTCTACAATTGAAAAAAAATGACTTGGATGTGTTTTTGGCACATCTTTTTCTACTATAATTGTTAAGTCTCATGATACTCAGAAGTCTAATTCTTTACAAGATTTCTTCCAAATTATCTTCTATACAATTATAACTTTTTGAAAAACAAATTGCAACCTTTTTAGTTAATAATGAGGATTATGAGGTAGTTAAACAGAGTTATCTCTCTTTTAAAAGAGGAAAATTGAGGCATAAAAAATTATTTGCCCATGATCATGAGAAGTCTGAACTCCAGGAATAGCACTGACTCTGTTGTCAGTGTTGAGACACTTTCTTATTATTTCTAAGCCTGTGCTCTACCTGCATGCCACTTCTTCCTCTTCCCTGGTATTTTACAGACTTTGGGAAACATATTTATGAGCATGATTGCCCATTTGGCAGCCAACATATATTTGCAACATAAGAAACAATAGTTACATAAAATGGACCATCAACTAATACTGTAATGAGGAAGTGGCAGTAGTGCAGGTGCTCAGAATTTGTTTAGGATGTTTAAATTTCAGACCTTCTAAGAGTTCAGGTTACGTCCACTGGGCACTTTAGAGCGTAGTCTTTTGTACTTGCAGAAATGTGTCTCTTTTGTCAGAGGTGGAAAATGAAATTCTTTATGAAGAATGAAAATGAATTCAGTAAAAAGTGGTGGAGTAGGAGGTAGGTTGAGAGAACTGGATGAAAGAAAAACAATTTAATTTGAAATGTTTATTTTGCTTCATGGAGAGTTTTTTTCCTAGTTTCCTTTTAATCCCTGATTACAGAATGAAAGTAGATATGCTGAGACACAGCTCTACTGCTAAACCCTTTTGTAACAGAATTAAATTGTCTTTATTGTACAGGCTTATTTGATTTATCTGCATTGTCTGCAGCAGTGATTGCTATGCAGTCAAAGGAAAACACAAATGAGAAGCTGTTATTCATGTCGCATCTGACAGGCACTTACACGTATCCCAGAAGCCATTACTGTTTATAATGCCTACTGCTCATTACCAAGGCTGAAATTTTCAGTGCAAATAAAATTGTCCTTGCTTATGTTGGTCCAAAACAGTAATAATTGGCATTGGTTCACTTAAATACTAGAAGAACTCAAATGTTACTGAACTTAAAAAAAAAAAAAAAAAAAAAAAAAAAAAAAAGAAAAATTTGTAAGTCCAAAGTCATCACAGTCTTTAAATGTGTATTCCTGGTATCAGAATCAAAATGAACATATCTAACATATATACACTGTCCCCACTTCAGCCATCTTCCAGGATGGAGGAATGATTCTTCCTAAATCAGTCTTTCCATTGGCGGAGGCTGCACCATGTTCCACATCTCTACACGAGATCCCTCCTTCTCTTGCCGGCTGGGGCTGTAGGTCCCTTGAGTTGCCCGTTTATTGGCAGCGATGACTGAAACCACGACTGCCAAGAAGAGGATCAATAACAAGGCCAGCGTTACTGAGCCAATGGAGGTGAATATGTTCGAGATCAAGTCAGTTGTCAACTAGAAGGATTGAAATAATTGCAATATAATTCATGTTAAAAGAATACTGAAACACACTTGAGGTACCATGATAGGAAAAGAAAAATCATTCTAGGACTATGCACGAAAAAGCTACTGTTGAAGCACCATTTATTGGAAGTAAATTGGCCCTTCCAGATTTTATACTTTAGACACTGCTCTAGTGCTATTTAACACACAAGGCAGAGCTGGATTAATTTCATGTAATGACTCATTTCATTTGACAACTTCCTTTCTGTCTGAAAATCATCTGTGAGCTAATATGTCTGTAGACTGTTGTAGTAATTCAGGAGTTACTTGCTTAATCGTTTTAATAATAATTCATTGTCTGTGATTTGCTTGGGAACAGGTTATTGCTAGTCTTTACTACTGCAAGTCAAACATGAGCTGTTTTCACTGAATATTAGTCACATTTCTATTTCTCTTGCTGGAGGACTCAGATTTCTGGGAATACTTGTACTTACACATTCAAAATTTGCTTTCTGTAAATATTTTTTTAAAATATACTATTTATATTGACATTCCTGACAGTAAACTTTTTTACTAGCATACTTGCCTGAGTGCATCTGAAATCCATTTAGTGAGAAATTAGTATATTCTTATAAATATGTTTTAAGATATTCATCCAGCTCTTCTTCTACGTGTAGGCTTTGTACCTTAATCTACGGAAACACACCCAGTCGAGGATAAATGTAAGGATGCTAGGATTTTGTTTTTTTTTGTCATATAGTAGTAGAAAACATGAGGATGTCAGAAGTCAGGGTGTATAAACAAATCTTCCATTAAAAAACTTCAGACTAGAGAAGTCTTGTAGTTAGTAGATGATTGTTTTGTACATATCTATACATGTGCTTTTGTATGCAAAAAATGTTTCTGGTGATGGAAGCCAGACGGAAATGATGTGGTCACTACAGACAGAATGACCCTGGAAGGAACTGAACTTCTGGGCAGATTCTGCCATCATCTTTTGATTTGTATTACAAGTGACAACTGAACTGCTGTAGATGAATGTGTGCTTGAGGGTGAACTTTCAAATCCCCAAATATTTAGAAATGGGAAACAACAGATCAAACCCCATTTCACAGTTAGATACTACATGTTACAGAATATTCAAGTGACCTGCTTACATGAGATTTCTGAGGAAGTGCAGGTATAGTCCTGAGAATTATGATGATTTTGCATACAGTGATGATGTACTATAAGTGGACTTTATTTCTGTGCAATTGCCCTGTGTACGTTGTTTGGACACACACTGCTCAGATTCTTTTCTGGTAGAATGACAATGCCAGAGGAAAAATGTAAAATGTTAAAACAATCCTTCCTCCTTTTTTTTTTTTTTTTTTTCCCTCTCCACTTCCCCAGTGATGTAAAAGGTCCTACTGTAATACTAAAGGCAGGTTTGGCTCAGGGATTCTCTCTAGGGGATGCATGACCGGCTAGGGTATTATTTTCATCTGTCCTTGATGGCTGTGTATTATAGTTCCTGTGATATTTTAAAATATTTTTTTCTAATAGAAATAATCTATGCCAGGTAACTTGACTCCAACTCTCAAACAAGGTGACATGAAACATGTTGGTCTATTAAATTATATTGGATCAGGAAAGTCATTTCATCTTGAGATAGTGTAACAAGCTATATTTGAGATATGAGTTTCTTTTTTTATATTGTTAGATTTTAGGACCCTTGTTCCAGTTGTCTCAGGCAGACAGAAAATCTTCAATAGAAATTTTATTCCCAGAAGCTATATATTATTTTCATCATATACTTTGGTAAACTGAGGAACAAATAGTCTAAGCTAGCTGTTCCAAGAGTGGAGTAGAACTTCTGTGAACAAAATATCCTTCCACGGGCAAAGGGATGATATTTCATAATCTCTGATTTATGAAATTTTGGACTTATCCTTCCTTTCTTCCAGTCCATACTCTTGTAATTTCTATTGTAAATATATCTGTATCTATGAAGACATTTTCATTTACAGTATCTTTCAAATTCATTTAATTTTATTTTTAAAGATAAATTTTATGCAAAGGAGATGGTGAGAAAAAACAAAAACCTCTGAACTTTTAAAAATGCAATTACATATCTGAGCCTAATTCTTAAGTTAAAAATCACCATGGCAGGAAAAATTATTGTTCTGCATTAATTATTTATTATTGAAATCTTATCTATAGTGCACCAGTAGTAATTCAGTAGACATTTTGTTGCAGTTCTCATTTCTGTTTAGTAACTGTTATGGAGAAGAAAACTTCCTTGCATTTGCTTTGGTCAGCCAGTGAACTTGAGAAAACCATTGAAAATTGAAAATATTGCCTATGTATGCATTGGATAAAATATTACCTCTTGAGCCTAGTGCATCAAAAAACTACTCTTCTGATGAAAATCTACAAAGTTGTTTGGGGTAAACCATAATCAGATACATGGTGAACTTTGTTTCTGTGTTCACCTTGCTTCTAATTTCTAAATATAAATTTGAAAAAAGTGGCCCTTACACAGTCGTTTTGGGTGGGTTCTATTGATCCAAAAGATCTACTCTTCATGTGCCGTCTCCCTAGTGTGTCACTCACAGATCGCTGCCCAGGTTTAAGGCAGAGGTAGCCCCTAAGCAGGAGCAGCAAACACCTGTAGAATTGCCAGCACGCTCTGCAGTCTGGTCCCATCAAAAGCAACTGTTTCTTAAGTAACTGATTGTTGAACAGTTCAGTTCATTTGGAAAATGAATTGGCTGATCTGGGAAAAGAATCTCAGAAGTTCTGTATTGGTCATCTGTTTATCATGGTATTAGGTGAGGATGGCAGACAAGTAATAGTAACTGGTGATCCTGAAAAGAGAAGTCACTGAGCAGTATTTTCAGAAACATAGTGCTGCTGCTTAAGGCAATGGAAAAGAAATTTTTATTAGTGATCCTACGGTCACTATTTCTATTAGGGATCCTATTTTGCATAATGGTAGGGAATGAACTTCTTGAATTTTGTTTGAATTTAGTGAATAGCATCATCTGCAAAGGCAGGAGGAAATGCAAGAAAAATGTTTTGTCTTTTTTAAATCAAAGATTTTTTGGCTTGGGTAGTTTCATTTCAAAGCTGTTTTTTTAAAAGGTTTTAGAATTGTTAAACAAAAATGGATTAAAAGTTTTAGATTAGGTTAAGTAAACTATTGGATAAAGTGAAAATTCATCGTAGGGCTTGTTTTTGCTTTCCATTTGGCTATTGAGCGTGAAGATTAATTATTTAGCCTTGCTTACTTCATTTGTTTTGTAAATAAACAGATATTTGGATAAGAAAGGCCTAGTTGACAAGTCAAAGCACAGCAGCATTTATCAGTCTTTTATATAGATTATTTTTCTGTGAACAAGCCTTCTTCCAAACAGTAAAGTTATAACAAGAGAATATTAGGAATTTGCCATATACAAACATTTCCACAAGTTGCAAATATCAAAGGCAAGTGGAATAGTGCAATGGAGCCAGCAAGATACAAGGGCAGGTATTATGGGGCTCTTTCCTGTGTGTGTTTTACATCAACACGACTTTGCTGATCTAATCCTGCTTTATGCCAATATGAGGGACGAGAATTATAGCCCCAGGCGCCAAGTACTCAGCCAGAGTTAGGGAGAGAGAACAGGAGCTGTCTTGCCAGAGCAGCAATTGCTGTATGCGCATGAGAGGAGCAACACACGCTTCCTCTGGACACTGCCACCCTACTAGCTTTGCATAGGAGCGTGTCTTGGACCCAGGGCATGTGTCTCTGGGATGTGAAAGGAATTGCGTATTGCACTCTGAAAGCAGAAGCATGCCCCCGTTCCTGGGCATTAAGAGTTAATCAGCCTTCATTTCAGCACTCCCGTAGAAATATTCCTGATTCTGGATGCTTAGCAAGACAGAGACATCAACATGAGCTTTAAAGTAAAGGAGATTGCCAAGCCCTGGAGAATTCCCTTCTCTGTCATTCAGATGCTGTCTGCGAATTCGGCAGCTGCTTGTGTGCACGGGAGCTTTAGCTGGCGAAGTCTCTGGGTCCTGAGTCCTGACACCATTCATGAGGTTATCACTTCATTCACAGTAAGAAAATCTGATCCATGCCATCCAGATTTACTGCCCCCAAATCGAAACCATTTGTTAAAGTAATGAGGGATGATTGGCTCGAGTGGTCATAATCCATGTCAGAATTACTTTGAAAGGTTTAGGGGCATATAGGGATAATTTGAGTAGCCAAAGAAAAGCCATTAACTTGATTAAAAAGCCTATAGATACAGTGAGTATATTTCATTGAGGATTTACAACTGTCTTATCAGAAAATTATTCTGTTAAAGGTTGAATTCAAATAAGAATCTCAGTTCAAGAAGAAATCCAGTCAGTCACACACAAGTCTATTATAGTAAGATGCACTGATAACTCTATTGGGAGTCTACGGTTTGTTTTCAACAGCAGTAAAGCGACTACAAATCTACAGATTGATTTTGTTCCAATACAGGTACCTTAAATTAGCAGCACATGAAGTCCCCTTTTCTGTGATTTTTTTCCACCTTCACAAACAAGCACCTATTGATGTCCCTCACATCATCTATAAAAAGTAGCTGTTCTGCCTATATTGAACATCAGCCACCTGGTCCCAAGAGTTGTATTGACTTCACTGTTGGGTGCTTATTTGGACTTACGTAAACTGAGGAGACTCTTGTCTAGCTGAGCCAAATACCGCACAGGATTTTGGAAATTAGAAGCTAATTTTCTAATTCTGTATATATTAGCTAAATGCATTAACTGTTCACTTTTTATACTTTTTATGCTTTATCCTGGTTTCCTCCTTCATATTTTTGTCCATGTGGGCACTTACATTATGAGTGTAATTTTAGTTATTAGTCAGGCAATTTTCTTTTACCTATACCAGTATGTACAACAGAGTATATGAATTATTTATTCTCTTCTGCTTTTGATATCTGTGGCAACAAAGGAGGCAGTGCTCATGGGGTTTGTGGTGCACCACAGTTGATTTTCCACTGTTTGCCACTAGTGAGACCCCTGCTCCCAACTCTTTTTTTTCCTTCTGTCCACCTTATATGTCTTCAGTGTATCTTGTGGGCTTCAAAGGTGCATTTTCTGTGGCGCTCCCATTGGATAGTCGTTCTTGCTGTGTCTCTGCCTGAAGGAAGTCACACCTAGAAGTTACGATATTTGCTGTACTTTAAACCTCATGCCTATCAAGCTTCAGGATTATCTGATAAAATAAGTATTTTTGTTCTCTGAAATTGAGAAGCAGAGAGAGAAAATCCTGACCCATAAAGACAGCTGTAGGGCTGCTCTCTCATTTTGCCTTCTTAATGAATAAGAGCAAGAAGTCATCTTATCTAGAGCAACAAAGTGGTGCGAGATCCACCACCAGCTTTGCTGGGTAATTGTTTTCCTTTGGACATAATGTACCAGACATGTATTTCTGTTATTGAAATAGATCGCTAAATGTATTGGCAGATGGAATTTTTTCATGCATACAAACTATGAGTGGAAGACTGAAGATGTTTTACAGATTCTCTTTCAGGTGTAGGTGTTTTCTGATTGTGATGTGTGCAGTAGATCCAAAATATAATGCATACGTAGATGATGTCCCTTGAAGCTTGTTCTTTCCTGTTTAGGAAAGAATTGGATCCATTGGATCCATTAATTTTAGCAGAGTTTTTATAAGTTGATGAAAAAATGGGATTCAGAGTTTTCCATTGATACACCTTCAGTTAAACTTCACAGTTTTGATCTGCTGAACGTCTAGCAGTTATTCATCTAATTAATTCATGCATATCTTCAGATAAAAACAGCTTTTAAATTTTATTTATTAATTTCCTGTTACTTAATAGCTTCTGATGAATGGTGAATAGCTGTACATACAAAAACTTGCCTTCACATATCCAAGTTGCTTCCTCACTACTATAAATAGATATTTAGCCATTACCTATAGCAAAACAAGTAAGACAAGTAATACAGTTAGTGTAAGTAATTAGGTGAGTAATCCTTCTTTATTTTTCTATTTTGATGAATATTTTTGCCTGAATATTTTCTTAAAATGTCTTAGAAGAAACCATATTCACCACCTTCTCTAATATTTATTTAATTATAAAATGTAGTTTGAATAGTTTCTTAGTTGAAACATGACAGTTTGAATGAAAGAACTTCTTGAAACCATCAACAGTTAGCTTTCATAAAATTGCTTTTAAAACTAAAGCATAAATACAGAGAATTATTGTTAGCAGATAAAATAATAACTTGATCATCTGGACTGACTAGTTATAGACTAGAAAAATGCAATCTGTCTTGTCAAGGGATAATTACTTTCATCTGCAGTGTCCTGTGAGAAAACGAAGAAGTCAGAAATCTAGGGTTAACTGGGCTTGCAAGGAAAGGAGTGCTGCTTAAGCCTTCCTTCTTATATTTGAAATCACACTACTGTGACACTATAGAAGTTAATGAGGAAGTTTGCTCTAATTATGGTGGAGCAAGAAACTGGAAACTGAACATGGAGCACTCTAAAATGTTGCAACTAATTGTAAAAGAGACTTCAGTTAAAACAAGGTTGTTATCCACACTGGCCTTGATCTTCCAGTCAGATCAGCTTACACAGATATCTTCTGTTTACAGTATTAGTGTTCTGAACGTAGCTTTTCAAACTCGAAAGCTCACTTTTAGGAATTTGTCTCTAAAGAACAGGCTACATAGAGTAACTATAATTTCTGTAACTACTTGTAATCTTATTGCCTGGCTTATGCCAGGCATAATGCTTAATGGAAGTGGTCCAGCCACGAGAACAGTGGTATTCAGAGCATCTGGGATAGGTCTGTCTTAGGCGGAAGAAATAGTACTTCTTTGGCTACGCAACTGAACTTGAGCTCAGCCATGCACACGAGAAAGCCCTTAGCTACATGCTTGATTGTAATCAGTCCCTTACGCTCACCACATGATATTTTACTGGATCAGTATCTCACAGGACAGAATTAAATGCCTTTTCTCTTAGACAGCTATGGGATGGTTATCTACAGAGAAATGATTTGGCTGGCAGTTTGGGAAGCAAGCTGCCATCAAGCTGGGGGCTTTTAGAACATTCCTTGATAACATTTCTGCAGCAACTGCCAGTGCTAATTTTGTAAATGTGCTCCAGCTCTTTTTAAGATCATCATGCTGGTGCAGCACAGATTAAGTGTGCAGCTCCAATGTGTTGTTACGAGATGCCTTTTAAAATTCTATTGACAGCCTGTGGTGTAAAAACTTAACCATCTGCTACAATCTGAAAGGGTAAGAGGGAAAATTTATAGCTGGTGTAAACCCAGGCAAATCATGCTGAGGAGGAATTTGTCCCAAAGCTGCTAAGTCACAGACAAAACAAATAATATGACAGTGTTTTAGTAAAGGTGTCAGTCTCCAGGGCGTATCGTCCCTTTTCAGTTTGGGAAAAGCTTTGGGGTATCATACATAATTATTATTTATACATGGGTAACAGTATATCAGGTGTTGTCTCTCCACAGGGTATACCTGCATTACAGATTTGAAAAATGAGACTCTCTGAGTAAATCCTGGGGATGGATCGAAGGCTTGCCAGGCACACATCTTGGGAGGAAGGGCTGGATAATATTTAAAATCAAAAGAATATTACTGTAAACAGTATCTTTCTATCACTGCCCTGTGTCTAGCTGTTTTGAGTTTACTGCTTTTATATAGTTGCCATAATAGAAATGACCCCTGGAAAGGCGCTTGGAAGAACTCACAGTAGTGGCCTTTGAGGAAGAGTGTTCCTGCTGTTATGGGAAAAGAGAAGCGGGTGGAGGTGGTCAACGAGTTAAACCCAAAAGCAGGACAAGAATAGGAAAAGATGCTACAGTGCTGAAGATCAGGGCAGATGGCTCTTGAGAAGAAAGATTCAACAGACAGAGTGAAATAGCTAAAATGAAAGAAGAAAGAAGAGTAAATTTAAAACCTGCTTTCTTCATTGACTGTATAGTGTTGAGTAGACCATTGTGTGAAGGATGATGCTCTAACACTGAAGACGATTCTGGTAAGAATGACAACATTTGGATGTAAGAACTGGGCAGGAAATGATAACACATGCTATCAGTGTTATGCTAAGGTGATACTAAGCCATTTCCAATGCAAACTTTTGACTTTCAGAATTTTACACATTTTTTTTCTGTGATTCTAGATGCTGATCTTTTCCGTATTAGGGAAAAACATGAGAAATCTTGCTGAGGTATTTGCATCCTGGCAGTACAAAGTCCGTTGAAGTGAACACCTGCATGTTGTTTCCCGTCCCTACTATGTATCCTCATGTGTTGTTTTCACCAGGTGTGATTCACTTGTTTTCTATTATTCATTTCAGTCGATTTAAATGGAGTTGCGCAATCTGAATTGAGGGCACAGACTTGGTTGCTCAGTTTAGAAAATTTTCAGTACTCAACACTTGAGCTAAAAGATCTCTTTAATTAGTGCTGTTAGTGGTAGAAGCTCTTTTATTTCTGAAATCAGATCTTTGAAAAAGCACTAAATATCTGTTGAAGACCAGCATCACATGCAGAAGCAGGCACCTTCTGTGGGCCTTAGTCCCCGAGTTTGGCAATGTGAAGCCAGTTTGTCGATCTGCCCCTAGTTCCTGCTTCTCTGTAACAGTTGCTGCAACATACAGTGAAATTGTCGGTTCCTGCCTCTCCCTGCTTTCTGTAGGGACAAGAAGCTGCTCTGTCCAACAGCAAACTATAAAGGGGCCAGTGGAGCACAGTATAGCTGGATCTGAGCTATGATTCCTGTTTTATTTCATAACTGCAACATCCCTACTTCTCTGCTCACCAGCTATGCTGACTATTTCAAAGACTTTCCATGAAATCCTTCTTCCTATTTGCTAAGCTTCTGCAAAACAGCCATGTGTTGCTACCTAGCATTAATATGATGCTGTCAAGTGGTGATGAAATAAGTAGCTATGTGGCTGTTTCACACTGTCAGACAGCAAGGTATCACGTCAACAGCTAGCCTTTGCTGGGTGCAGCACTTAGATTGCAGCCATCTCTTGCTTCCAACTGTAAATATTAATGGTGCAAGATAGACCTTTATTGACTACGTGATACTTGCCTTAGCACAGTACATGACACTGTCACATTATTTAGCTAATTATATTCCTTGATAACAACTTTGAGTATGTTTTTATCCTGCTGGCTTTTTTCTAGTAGAAAGTTGGTAACTGTTACTATGTTTAGGCTTCAGTAGAGACTTTGGAAGAAATGCATACCTGAAAAGTATAAATGAAATTGTTAAAAATATATATATACCTTTACACCTGTAACTACTCTTTGAAGCTCTGTTTTAATCTGGATTCAGGATTTTGATTTGCTAGTGAAGTTACTGAGCTTTGTTTGTCTGACTGACGGATGGATTGTTTGTTTAGCCCACCTCCATCTGGTTGATAGGAATGTGTGGGTCTGTCTCTGCCTGGGAACCTTAGCCCTGTACTTAGGGATTCTCAGATCAAGAGCTGCATACCCACTGTAACATCTAGTCATTGTATTAATTTTACCAGAATTCAATAGATTTGTGTCTGAATGTGGTCTGGATTAAGCCAGAAGTTGTAATTGCTTTTTGGATATTTGCTGAAGATGGAAGTAATTCATGGGGTCTATTTATATGTTATAGCCAGCACTGTACATAAGAAAAAGGACTCAAAATGCTTTAGAATAGTCTCAACTTTTTACTCCGTGCTTTTACCGTACTGCCACCTAAAGATAAATATCAGAAAACGCGTTGTAATTCAGATTAGAGAGAATTATTCTAATGTGCTAGGAAGTAGTTGCAGACAATTGTCAATGTCTGTGTTTTAAGAGGATGTCCTATGCTTTCAGATTTTTTAGAAGATTGTCCTGCTTAAAGATAGGAAAAAAATTGGTAGTTCAGCTAACTTGGCTTATCTCTGGTCCTCTAAGACAAGGCGTATTGAGTATGAGTGTGCCTTGGCTATGATTAATTTAGATCTGTGGGCTTCTCAGTACAGGAGGAACACTGAAAGTAAAGCATTTCTTACAGAGCATGGAGTCAAGTCAAAATCCACTTTATCTGTGGATGTAAGCTACTTCTGCTATATCTCACCCTTTCAGTTTTGCCTTCCTCAGATATCAGAATTATTGTCTGCTTAAAAAAGGCAGTCTAAACATTCTTCCTGCTAAACTTCATTCTTAATAGCTTCAGTCTTAAATAGCAGCTTTCAGTTTGGAGATCCCCTTTACAACAGGTTAATGTCCTCTGGTCAGGGAGAGAAGCACACGTGAAGCACACGATAGAGACGTGATGAGCTTATGATCAGTCAGGCAGCCAGTGATGGAAATGGTTTTGTATCTCACTGCCTCCATAAATACCTGCCCTCTGGACCTACCCAGAGTCTAACACTCCCATTACAAATGAGGAAGCAGCAATATCTGGCTGATGATTTATCCCTGAGTCTCAGTCTCTGAGACTCAAGCCTGTCATTTGCTTGATGCTGGTACAGCAGCTAGGACACTGAGGCCTGCCTGAGGCCCTGAGCAAGAAAATCTGAATCTGGTACTTCTGCGACTGAGCATTTTTACCATACAAGATTTCTCTTTGGAGTGAAGTATCATCTTCTCTGTTTAAACTGCAAGAATAATGCACTTACTAATAAATTACTCATATACACATATTATGAATTTACAGTCTGAACTTATTTTTAATCTCCCATTTCTGCAACAACTGAACTATTATTTATTTTCTAAGCAAGAGGACCTGTGCTCTGTCTGAAGCTGACCAGTCAGCCGCTGCTCTGAGGGCAACTGCTGTAGAGGAGAACGTTGCTGCCTCTACTGGGCTGCTGCCTGAGGGCCCAGCTCCGCACCCGGTGGGGATATTGCTCAGTAAAGAATGCTGAAGGCCCTTGCATGACGATTTAAAGTTGTCTGAGATACTGAAATGATTTGTCTCCATCATTCTCATCATTGGCAGTTGCCCCAAACCAATGACGACCCATTTCTTCTAAGTCAGTGTGTGCCTGCTTTCAAATGCCCAGGCAGTGGGGGCAGAGCAGGTGCCACTGTCCATCCTTGTGCATCTAAGATCTTTTTGAAGTTTCCAATATTTTTATTTTAAGGAGGAATATTAACCATGCACATATGTAAACAAAAGGCAACTGACCACTAGCAAGCTAAAAAGACTGTGGAATTAAACTGAAACTAAAGGCTTCCCAAGACTGTTGAACAACTTGCTCATAGGGTTTATTGGTTTTGTCTTAAGCACAGGAATAACTAGGAGTTTGTATAAATAGGAGACTTGTGAGTAAATGCCAAGAAATGACATGTTAAGTATTCAAGCACCCAACCTACAGAATGAATTTTTCTGTACTTCATGCAAACAGTGGAGTCAAATTTCCATGTTAAATTACTGCATGATTAAAATTATTTGTTATTCAGTTATTCTAAGATTCTTCCATATAGCACTGAGGAACTCTTTGGATTTATACTCAAGTGTTTTCTTAAGATATTTCTGATCTCATATTTATTGCAAGATCAGTAAGGTAACTATGTAAGTTATATATATTTTGGTCATACAGTAGCAATTTTTCCTGGAACAATGCTTCTAGTTCCTCTGTTACAAGTGTTTTTGGAAGAAGATAAAGTTGTCATGAGCTAGGAAGTTTGGATTCAGATCTTCTCAAGGTGAAATATGTTGTTTCAGGTTTCTGAGTCAGGCCAGTTATACTTGGATTCGGAAGCTTGCATGCAGACTTGGAGTCTTCTCCAGCAGCGGGAGAGGTAGTTGAGTACTGAAGAGAAACATCAGTTCCATGCTAATTCCAATCTACTGTGTCAGAAACTATTGCTTAGCAGCAGGTTATACCAATAATGTGTTTTTTTTTTTTTTTTTTTTTTTTGGAAGTGTCATGGTTAAAATATCCTGGGGTAATCTTTGGCAGATTGTGGTCTCTCTTCTCTCTCTGTTCAGCTCCCAGTGGAGGACAACATAATAACACTTCGGTACCTTACAGATGTGCCATAAGTGTTCACTTAAAATGATTAAGTCATTCTTACTGAGCTAAGATACAGTCCAGGTGTTCAGTACTGTCCTAATCTGTGTGATTTTTACAAATCCATTATACTTAATTTTCCTGCTTGTGTCATTTCATTTCCCTCAGCATCGCTGTCTACATTCCTCTGCTGCTTTTAACTTTAAGCCTCCAGGATCTCCTTGGGAAACCACCTTTCTGTTGGCTTCGAGGAATGTTATGCAATACTGCTTTTCTTTGGGAATCATCTCTGCTCTGGATTATTCAGAGATGTCCTCATGAATTACTGAGCTTCTCTGGCAGTACTGAAAGTATGAGCAAAGAACTGTATGAAGATTATAACTTAGAAATGTGTAGAAAGCAACAAATTAGGCCAGCTTTTACTAGTGGTTTTAGGCCTATCAGGAAAAGTATGTCTCATTTTTGCGTGTATCAAAAGTAAGCATTTTCTTCTAGTCTGAATGATTTTTGCGTTTGATTAAAGGAAACAATAAAATAAGAAAGAACCAGATGGAAATTTCTGTGAGACACAGCACACCATGACTGGTGTGATCCTCCTGTGTAATATGCTGCACTAACTCACAAAAAGGTCATCTTTGAGATAAAAAACAGTTGTTCAAAAAACAGCAGTTGCATCACTATGTAAACTCTGTGGAAGAGGAGTATACCTACATACTCATTTCCCTGAGGGATTTGAGTCGGCCCAGATCAGAGGACTAAATGTTTGGCTCTGAATTTCGTGAATATGAACAGAAAGTAGCCATGGAGAAGATGTGATGTTGCCAGGGCCTCTTGATGCGTACCCTTCCTACTTCATTTATTCAGATTGTGAGATTCTGTTTTTTTTCTCACCAGGATTGCAGCTGTGACTCAACGAGTGCCAGCCAGGTTTACTGTGTTCAGACTATACATCCTTTTCCTGGATAACTAGGAAAAAGCAACAGAGGAGAAAAAAGTCTTGTCATCAGACTATCAGCAGGGCAACTGCACGTTTATTTTTGCCCACAAACCGTTACTACTTAGACAAGACAGAGCAGAGAGTCCTGTCCCTCGGAGGGATAAGAGCTATGCAGCACTTAAATGTTACAAACGTTGTATCAGACAGCGCAGTTCTCCCTAAGGCTCTGAGCTCGTTTCTCTGAGTTACACTCCAAAGAGCCTGCTGTGTTCAGAACTGGCTTAGCAAGTTTAAGTCCAGTAGACAAGATTCTGGTCCAGTACCCACTGGCGTAAAGAGAAATCTTTCCATTTAAGTAACAGATAAATTAGACTGTAAACTATTGATGTGCTTAAGAATCTCCACAGTTCCTATCCCAGTCTTTTGCAGTGTCTAGCAAGAGCCAAATGTGTCTACAGCAATGCAAAATCTGCTCAAGCTAAATAATTACAAAGGTTTTTAAAGGGCACAGCTGCTGCTTCTCTTGTCCTTTCCATTAAATTACAGCAGTGTCAACTTTTTCAGTACTCTCATTCCTCTTGAAAAGGGAATAATCTGTTCTCCCAAATATTCTTTGAATAAATTTGAGGACTTGTTTTTGATGCACATTTAAGTACAAACAATCTCAGATATATATGTAACAAGCTCTGCCTCTCATTTAATTGCCTCTGTGTATCAAACCAGATAAATACTCCTGATCATTTGAAACCAAAATACTTCTCAGATCTTCAAGAAAAGGAAATTCTTTTTATTGCTTTTTTAATGGAAAAATATTCCAGAAGCTCAGTAAAGTGTGTAAAATTTTTCAGACATTGTTAGGAATGTGATTTCTTAGCAAGAACTGAAAAAGGCTCTGCACAAGAATGTACTTTACATGCACAGTTTATCAAGAGATACATAGGCAGATGAACATGCCAGCCTTGTTTTATCTGGAAACATTATGGTTTCATGGACCTTGGGGATAGTAATCTTAAGCATGTGATTATTTTCTGAGGTATTAATACTATTCTACAAGATGTATTTGTTATCCTGAGCTAATCTGTTGATGGTATTAATGAGCTATAGAGCTAACAGTAAAAATAAAATAGTGGTTGGATTTTAAGATCATGGTTCCCATTTAGGCACCTGAATAAAAGTGTTATCCAAACAGTTTAAACTGCATCCAAAAGGTTATCCAAAGAGCTTAAACTGCAGTACCTAAGAAATTTCCTTCTACCTTTACCTGCCACTCTATATATAAAAACAGATTTAAGATGCAGGGAACTGTTGGTCTTTGTAATTGTAATGGCAGTGAATGAGCTTACTTTGAAACCACTTCAGTCCTAATCCTGCAGGAAGCTCCATGTAAAGCCTCACCCGCTCCATGTAAAGCCTCACCCGCATCTGAATTCTCGTAGTGCTGGTGAACAGGACAAGCATCGAATCCCAAGAGATTGCTGCCATCGTGGTCTCATTATGAGTGAGTTACCTTTTTCTTCCTGTAAGCATTCAGGTGAAAACCTGCGCTATATTTTTCAGCTTGCAGATGAGGTTGCATTTTCTTTTCTTTAGAAACTTTTGGTCAGTTAAGCTATTTGTGATTTATGGAATTAGAACAAATTTATAGTCTGGTTTCAGTCAATGTTTGGCCAAGTTGTCCAGAAAATAGAAAGCATTGTGTTATGTAAAAGTGAAAGCACACAGGTGATTAGTGCCTGCTATTGGAGAAACACTGTGTTTTGGTATTAAACATCTAAAAGATGATAAACATCTATAAAAGATAAAAAAAGATAAACAAATAAAAATAAAAAGATAAACACCTATATTTGTGAAAAAGTTCTGAAAATTTACCACTGAACATCACCTCAGTGGAAAATACAAATAAAAGACTTTTTAATACTTGCAGCGAAATAATTTTCTCCCATATTGTATTTTAAAAAGCAATGTAAATGCAAAGGCAAAATTTGGGCATTCGATTAGAGTAGATAGCAGTAACCAGAAATGCCAGAATGTTGGTTCATGTTTGGATAGTCCTTAGGAAGAGGTCAGATGTATACCATTCATCTACAAAGATAACTGAAGGCAGAAGTATTTGTGCCTTCTCTTACCAAAAAAGCAAGTAAAAATAGAGCATTGTTTTTTTTTATTTAATTGTTTCAAAGCAACTTCCAGAATCCCTTCTGTAGTTGCTAAGCCTGCCATGTTACTGGAAAATAGAAAAAATAGATTAAAAAAACCAAACAAACAAATGTTAAATCTCATAAACTCTATGAGAAAAAGATGTAAAATTTAGCATTTGAACAATACAGGCTTGGAGTACCTGAATTTGTTATAAAGTGAGCAATGACTGAAGTAAATGCCCATGTGATGTGAATGTGAGTCTACAGGGAAAACATCAGAAGGTGAGAAAAAGGAAAATGATGCCATTGCAACATAAAGGATGGTGTACAGACAAAATGTGTTAGTCTGAATACTAAACGTGTTATGTGAATACTGCACTTGAGCTGATTCCTATACTGCAGAGTGTTATGCTGTCATATGTCATCTGGGTTCCCCTTTCTGCTTATATTTACCACGCACATTAAATATTCAACCGCTTTTCACTGATGCGTGCAGTAATGCAGGCCTTGTGAGGAGCCTTCTTGTCTTTTCCTGCTAAGACATATTAGATAACCTTATTGTCTTTGCATCCTAATGTTATGACACATTAAATATGTTTCTTGCAATATCTGTTTAAAATTTTTAGTTAAATCCCGTGTGTAGAATAGAGGCTAATAGAAAATAGCAAAGGATATAAAGGCCTGTTCTGCTTTGAAAAACAACTGTAAAAATGGTATTGTGACATTTCCAATGACTTCCAGAGCAGAACGGCTCATTTTATAAATCTAAGGATGTTTCTTCTTACTCCACATTTGACCTGGCAAGGGAAGGGTTCTTTCTGGCTCATACCATCAACAGTAAAGATTCTGCCATGATGTGCGATCTAGAATTACGTGAATGACCCCAATAAATTCCAGATTTTCTCCTACTCAGTTGTGCTGACTCTGCTAGGCTGATAAAAAGAGCAAAAACTTATTTCACTCAATGAAATAAGATTATTTTAATGAACTATCATCAGACTGTAAAAGTTCATCTATGACACTGAGAGCTTTCTTGTAGGAAGGTGCTGGTGAGGATAAAATGAGAAGTATCAGTATCAGAAGTATCAGGGAATGCCCTTATAAGCAGACCCTGTGTTACACAGACGAGGCTGCCTGCTTCCTTCCCGCAGCCTCACCCCTTGCTCGACCTTTGGAGCACCATGAAAGCCAATAGTTGAGAGCAGACTGCTGCTCCCTGGTAGCAATTCTGACCCATGTCCCACACCTCGTCTGAGAGAGAAAGCTGGCAAGAATGCATCCTGGGCTGGAGGCACTATCATGATTGCTGAAGGTTGATAGTGTCAGTTTTAAACAAGGATTCACTCCTCTCTTCTTTGGTCCTAAAGTACCACTGGCTTCAGTATGAGTACATAACCAAGAGTGTTTTCAAACATTTCTGATTCCATGAGGTTATGTTACAGAGAGGCAAAAGCCTCGCTCCCAGTGGAGTTAGCTATACAAGACAGCAAATTCCAGAATAATGGTTCTAATTTTGAAAATATTTTACAATTTAGCCTTTCTCAATAGGTTGCAGAGCACAGGAGAAGAAAAAAAGTCATAGTAGATCCAAACGTGCTCATTCCCTAAGACATCAGTGTAATGCTGGCTGGTGGCTTAACTGTGTCTGGCTACCTGGAATCACAGACTGTTCAGCCACAGCTTTCACTAGGGCAAACTTGGAGCTGAGCTCTGCATGTGGCAAGACTCGCTCTTCATGCTGCAGATTGTAATAGCTGGGATAAGCTTTTCAGTGACCTGGGGTACCCACAGCTCCTTAGTTGGGGTGGAAGAGATGGGGCAGTAGGTGAGTGGCTGGTCTGAAAACCAGGACGCCAGTTGTTTTCAGTTGGCTTACTCACCTTTAGTTCGTCATTTAACCACACTCTCTGAGGTTGGCAGCTGAATATTATGGTGTTACGAGTGTTCCCAACATTAAGCGTTCAAACTTAGACTAAGAAGAAAAATAATTACATTGCCTTAAAATAACTATATTTGAATACGAAAAATGTATTTTTTTAAAAATGTATGTTGTGTTTTTGGTCTTCTCTGGCTTTTTGATTCTTCTTCAAACCTAGGAGGGCAGCAATGTATCCTTTTAAATGACAGCTGAAATTGATGTGGTGGGGGATAAATAAAACATATCTTGGGCAGAATTTTTTGATTAGATTAAAGCTGTTGACAGTATTGCTATCCTAGTTTCACAAATGAACAAACTTTGAAGTATTGAAATGCTCTAACCTAATGCAGCAGGAAAGACTGTAAAATTCAGGAAAGGAACAAATCCACACTGAACAATCACAAAGAGAACAAAGTTATTTCACCAAATACTTTCCCTTACAAATGTATAGATTTCGTCGGGAATTTTTGTTTTTTTATTTGAAGAAACAGAGCAAAAATACTGCTCTTGCACGAAACCTCTTAATATTAGAAATGTTTTCTGTTCGAGAGAAAAGGCTGGGAATACTTTTTCTTTTCAAAGAATATCCTAAAACTCTACACAATTGTTTTGTAACCTCAAGACATAAACTGATATGAGTACTGGTTCAGAACTGGTGCACTGTGAAAACTAACCTTGCCTGTATTTATCATTACATTGATCATTACATTGCTCTGTATCTCTTGGAAAAAAAAAAAAAAAACTTCCATCTCAGTGTACAAAACAGCCATATGCAAGTGCAAGACAAACAGAGGTAAAGCCACAGTGAGACTCGTAAAAAAAATGATGCAGTTACATAGTTGGTGTCCACATCTTTCAGTCAAAATGATAATTATCCATTAATAGCCTCATAAGTATGAATATGGAAATAGCTAGAGAATGCATTATTCATGAACCACTAGGCATTAATTATTGTAATCAAGTATCATTTGCTACATTCATATTACTAACCCTTGCTGTTAATGAATATATTAGCTAATCACTGTAGAGAAGATTCAATCAAAATTCTAAATGTCTGTGCTATGGAAGCCTGAGAGAGTTTTATTGAATTTAGATTCAATATTGAACATATTTTACATGCTTATCAGTGTAGTTTTAATAACATTAAATGTGAATCGTAACTTCCAGTGCATGATGCTTGTCCACGCACCCAAGAGGATGAAATGGTACCAGCTGGAAGAGGCTACGCCAGCAACACTGGTGCACATCAGAGAGGATAGCAGCAGCTACTTTAAAGCAGAACTTTAATTCTGGGATATGAAATCCACCTCCACTTTCAAGTGTCATGTATATGCGCGGCTACAATAGGGGAGGGTATGCTTTGTGAGGGAGTGCGGTCCCACAGGTGCGGTTGAGGATAGTGCTCAAGAAATGCTCAGCAAACAATTTCAAAGCACAGCCTGCACTGTTAGCCGGCGGTGCAGGGCCTGGGTGTGCCTTCTGCGCCGCACAGCACGGGCAGAACGCGCTCGTGAGCTTAATGGGGCCTCGGGGCGCTCTTGAAACACAAAGTAAAATGAACAACCAAACTCTGCATCATTTTTGTTCTCTGGAGATCTATTACAGATAATAGTTATCTAAGTACTGTAGACAGCAGACTTGCTGGAGATCTGGGGAGAGAGGCCTTATTTTTTTTTTTTAAGCTACAGTAGTTCATAGTTCTTGAAGTAGAAATTTTGAAGAATTTTTCACTGCAAACAACAAAGATTTCTCAGTTCTAGGGAAAGATCACTGTATCAGAATATAAGAATAAAATTTTAAATGCTAAAAATTAATACATAGCATAAAATGCCCTCTGTATTGAATTTTGGCTGGCAAGCCAGGAAAAATATTTACAGCTAGAAAGAAAACTTATTTCATCACTCTAGGTTTGAAGCAGATTTTTTCCTTCTTTTTAGTTTCACCAAGGTACTGTAGTCACATGCTTTGAGTATATCAAGTATTAATCTAGTTTCTTAAAAATTAAATGTTCTGGAGGTAAAGGAATGCACATAAGCATACAATGTTCAAGATAATTTCAAATTCATGAACATGTAGGCTCTTCGTAACTAAGATCACAGTAAGATACTGCTGGCAGTCTGAATTGCATTGGAGCTTCAGTAGGGGAGGGTCACTCAGAACCTGTTTTTTAAGGCTTAGAAGTAGGAGCTGTTGTTGATAGACCAATCCTGTCTTTTCCATTCTCATGTGTACTTCCTCAGTGAAATACATTCTCCCTTCTTTGCAAACTCATTTAAAGAATATCTGTTCATTTTTCCCACAGATGATGTAAATTCCTTTGCTTTCCCTCCCAAGACCTCCACTGCTGCTGTCTTTCCCCTCTTTTCTGAAATCTTTCTTTTCTCTCAAGCCCTAACACTGTTCTTTCTCATTAACAGTATTTCTATGAGACTTAGTCACTGGCATCTGAAGAACTATTTGAATCATAAGTTCAAAATATAAAAATGGAGAGATCCATTTCTGATAGTATCAGTATTCAGAATCATAAGCCGCACTTCCAAAAATCATGAACTTGCCTGTTTGCTTTCTTTCATTTGTGTCTCATATCCTTCGAATTGAGATCACAGTTTTCTAAGCTGTTCTCTGCATCCAAAATCATACGATCCTGTTTCTGTTTCTGTTTTTTTTTTTTTTTTTTTTTTTTTTAATAATGAGGTCCTCACAAAATCATTGCCTGTGGGAGCTTGTTTTCTAAATAAAAAGTAAATATCAAAAGATTGCAATGAAATTACAAAAAGCGGCAACACTGGAGATGTATGGAGATCTTACTGTCCTTTACTTTAGACCTGAATGAAGGCCTTTTGAACCCCTTAAATCCTTAAATAAATAAATAATTCTTTGAGATTGGATGTATTTACATAACTGTATACATTTAAATAATCTACAACTGCATTTATTTTTAAAAAATATATTCAAGAACCTTATTTTGATTAATCTGGCTTCCATTTTTTTTATTTTTTTTAAACCAGAAATATCAAGTCAATTCTTCACTGGCTTCTTTGAAGATTTAAAGACTTGTACATTGGATGGTCCCAACCTGACTACAGGTTGTATAGGACTACAGTAGCTCAATGGAAAGAGATGACCTGTCAAAATGTTAACAGAGCCCTCCTAACACTCAACGACTTTGTAAGCATTGATAGTAAATATGGAAGAACAAGTAATAAGAGTCACTTTAAACCATGTGGTTAAAATCCCTTTCCCCCTGACTAATTGCTTTGGGGACTTGTTTATTTAGCTGTGTGTTTATAAGACACCAAGAGCTACCTGGGGTGTGGGTAATTAACCTTGATAGAGTAGCACAATATTGCAGCTAAAATGGTTCCAGTGGCTGAACTGCTTCATTTGGAGCTATGTGCCTGGCCCTGCATTGTCAATAGGCCTGTAGAGCAAATAAGGACGATGTAGCCTTAATTTTTGTGTGGTATAATTACAAAGCGCAAGCATTCAGAAGTCATGGCACACTTAAAGCAAATGAACGTAGTCATTAGCAGAAAATGAGAAGTAGACATAAAGAGACAAAGGCAGAATGTTTATTTTGTGTAGAAAGATAGGAAAGTTATGTACACATGCACAATGCAGCTGAGCATACAGATGTACAAAGAGGAATGGAACAGCATTTCTGGAGTTAGGAGATGTTCATAATGACAAGGCATTAGAGGAAGGAAAGAACTCAGTTACAGTAACAGAGACTATTTTTTGTGGTGTGTATTCTGAAAAAGAAAACCTGAACTCCTGCACTGCTATGAATATATTCTAAATGTATATATCTTCATATCATACATATACATATATATCTTCAAATCCCTGTAAAACCTGTATGTCATATTGTATGTACATTCTCATATCAAGTCTCTTGTATTAAAGGGAAGGAATTTTGGAAACTATACACATATATTCTTCGGGTTTTGTCTTTTCATATAGCTAGAGCATGTTATTACATGTATTGCTTCTTAGCTTTCTTCAATATTAATATCAAAATTAATTTGGTTTATTGTAGTAAATAGTAAATCTTCAAAACTTATCGGTCTATGACTGATAAGTCATAGACCTAATTCTGTTGTCTATCCATATTCTATGAGGTACTTAAAATGTTTAATTTACTTACCTGGGAGTTGAGCTAAAACCAGTAGTAAAAATCCTCAAAATTTTATTTGTGAAATTTTGATTTTAAAAAAGTCTTGTTTTGAACAGCTTTGGTTAAAGGTATCAGCTTTTGCATTAGAATTTTCAGATTTTGTTATTTCTTTACTTTTAGTTAGCATTCTGAAATGGTATGCTAGTTTTCATTTCAAATTATTCTGATATGTTTTACTTTTTCATTTTAATATTATTGAACAAGTAACATTTTAATACAGGATGAAGTAGAAACTGCTGTTTAGAATAAAATTTCCAACATAATGATGTTTATTAGTTTTAAATTTCTCTTTTAAATGAAGGCAGAATGGCATTGTAACTCAAAACAAGGTGAATGTTGTCATTTAGGTTTGACTTGACTTGGTATTTTATATCAAAAAACAAACATGTCAAAAGCTTTCGTCATGAAAAATAACAAGTTTGGTTGCATTACTTTTTCTAGATGAAAAAACCCAAGCAATCATATTATCACTGAAAGAAATTCAAAAATGCTGTTTGATTTAGAGATATTGTTGTCTTGGCCTGTGTTATGTTATTCAAAATATTATACGTGATTTCAGGTCAGATAACTAAATACTGCATCTAATATAATACACAGTTTTATTCCTGATACTGCTACATTAATTTTACTCCAAGTAGTGGAACATACCTTCCCATGCAGTATTTACTACTTACTTACACAGGAGAACGGAGCTTTTAGCTGGGTAACAATTTTTATAAGAAATCAACAAGAAAATTACCTCAATCACTTCTCTTGTAAGGTAAAGATAGCAAAGAAATTATCCTTGTGTAATATACTTATTATAAATAGATATGTTGCGCCTAGGTTTCCATACCAAGATGGGTGCTTGAAACAGGAATATGTGACATATCACAGGAATGAATAATGGCATTTTCCAAAAATGTGCAAAACTTATTTTTTTATATACTTTTTAATGATACTAGTGTTGCTGCAGTTATGCTCTGAATGGTAGTCACACAAATAACTAACTTCAGGACATTGATTCTTGGGCAGTGACTTTTGCTGTATCCTACTGTGGCTAAATGGTAACCTTAACATGTTCATTATACCCATTTTAAGATGTCTGAATGCAATGCAGAAGTAAAGGTGGGATTTGCTTTTTATGAAAACTCAAAGTCCAATCCACAGAAAGTTGACTTGGACTGAAGAAGCAGGGTCAGGTTTGAGGCAGAGCCCTGTAACATCACGGAGCTCAATAATTTGTGCAAAAGATAAGCTGTTCTCTCAGGAGTCATAAAACCTAAGTATATAATATTAGCATCTCTTTCCTGTAGCTCAGCTACATGCCATATCACTTCAATTAGGGGGCAGGTTTAGCTCGGTTGATTAGAGCGTGGTGCTGCTAATGCCAAGGTCGTGGGTTCAGTCCCCGTACAGGGCTATGCTGAGGGTTGGACTAGATGATCTCCAGAGTTCCCTTCCAACCTTATCATTCTAGGATTCTATGATAGTAACGTACTGTCTTACACACACTTACTCTTTTGAATTGCCACTACTTAAATGACTAAAAGGAACACAGAATCTATACTAATATAATATGATCATGACTGTCAAAAGAAATGGTTGCACAGTTCATGAATGCTTTTTGTGTTAGAGCATTGTTCAGAAAACAATAACTCACTTTTTTGTGATACTGTTTTGTATTTAACAGTGTACTTCAGTTGCGTCTACACTCTCAAAGGCATATACATATTCAGATATTTTGCTAATCTGATTTTAATCTGGTCTGTTAATTTGGTTTTCCCAATTGTCAGGCCCCTATTATTTTTATTCTTTAAAGAATCCATGTAGAACCAATCAACTGAACTACCTTGATTGCTTCCTGTGAAGAAAACCACTTCTGTATTTTGTCTGATGGTACTCATATCTATTTATGGATAATGTAGATTTACTTCAAGTTGTAGAAATCTTTTGACAAACATACAACAAATCTATGATTTTAAAATCTGATATGCCTATTAGGCATTTATTGAAAGAAGAATCATGCTGAAAGTGCCCTTATAAGACAGCTGACTTTTTTTTCCAATGAAATACATTGAACAGGCTACTAATGCACTGGTACAGGACTGATATCAGTGCAGGATTGCTACTAATTCAGATGGGTATAACAGTGCATTCAGTACGTTGCTAATTGGTAGTCCAAGCCATTATCTAATTATCTAGAATTACTATATACAGTTTCAAAAACGCGAGACCAAACTGCCAAAAAATAGGAATGAGTATGGTATGCGATACAAAGATAGCGATAGCTGTAACATTTAATGGTAAAATTAGCCTCTCTAATGCCAATGGACCTTTGTCACTCGTTGCTGGGCTTGAATGCCAAAATCAGTATATCTTACTGTTCTCTTTAATGTGTACTGTGTCTTACCAGTGTGTTCCATTGTTGCAGGCTGGCAGCATTTATGTGGCAAAATGTTCTGGTGGAGATGAGATGAAAATTTTTTTAAGATCTGCTAGCATTTATTCCAAAAATAAGTGAAAGAACTAAAACAGATCCAAAGTGATAAATGAAATAGGTAAGAACTTGGCCCTGAACATTTGCATTACGAAGTTTTCATCATTCACTTTGTAACAGTATGTTAAAAGGAACATACTGTTACCTAAAAAGTTTGCTCCCACATTTAAAACCAGAGTTGAAGAGTGATTATACAAAATTAAGCATTTCACATATGTTCAAAAAAAAATAGAAAATGATTTTTAGCTCTGATATTTCTATTGCTTTTCTAAACTCTTTAATCAAGGCATCTTCTGTTGTTTCAATGGCTTTAAAATACAACATTTTAAAGACTGCTAATAATCTTCCTGTTCACCCCACTCAACTGCTGGATCATCATCCATTCGTAGAATAAGATAGGAGAGAAGCTGAAAGAGATTCTGCCACAGTAGTAAAGAGACAAAAAAGGAGAGGTCGCTTACATCTATCTCACAGCGGTCTCCAGCATAGTTTACATCACAGAGGCAGTGGAATTTGTTGAGCAGATTTTGGCAGAGCCCCCCATTCAGACATGGATCGGAGCTGCATTCATCAATGTCCTTTTCACACCTAGAGGAAAGATTTCAAATAGTGAGCATCTGAAATTGCAAATAAATGCATAAAACAGGCACGTTTTAGTGGGGGGAGAATGTTATATTTGAATTCTGTAGTATATTTCCACACATGCTTATGATTTTATTAACTACCTTATCAGCCACACTTAAATCTTGAACTTCCTGTATTACTTTCAAACACTGGTACTTAAGTGGGAGTTTCATTTCTATGAGGCATTTCACGCTAAATGATGCTTGGTAATGTAAAATGAAAGTCTGTGTATGATTTAGAGCCAGATCAAGTGCATGTTCTGCTGAAAGCCTACTTAACCACTTTGTTACTGGGAGCTGAGGACACTTTTTCCTTCTCAGTAACTTGGATCTAAGTCAAGCAAATATGTGTTTTTCACAGCTGAGTACCGCTGGGAAGGCTCACCTTTTTTTCTCAATTAGAAATGCCAAAAGATGCCCAGCAGAATCTGCTGTCTGGTCTATGTGAAGAGAATTATAAGAATATCAGGTACAGAATAGTATCTTAGAAGCTTAAATAGATATCTTTAAATATTTTTGAGTTAATTTTTATGAGAAAGGAAAGTTGAGTTTTCACAATTTCAAGAGAACCAATTTAAGAATGTGCAATATTGCTTGAAGCTAGAGTAATGATTTAGTGATTTTCTGTGATAAAGCTTCCCTTTAATTCTTGCTCCCTCTTTTCTTTTTAAGTTATGCTAATGGTTAGTTTTGCCAAATAATTCGATCTAATTTGCTTTTGAAGAAGAATGTGAACAATTCCATTAGAATTGTAAAGAATTTCTTTGAGAGTTTTGAATTTTATTATTAACTGATATATTTGAATTTATTCTAGAAAAGAAGTCTCGTGTGTAAGGAGAAACCTTCTCATTTCAGTTTTGAAGATCTCAAACACAGAAACACTACTAGTTTACCTAGTTTAGCAGCCTGGAGGAGGAGATGATAAATAGTCAACTTTAGACGACAGAGAAGAATGCCTCACTGTGATGGTAAGTTAAAGTGCAGTATGTGTGGTGCAAAACTGCTGTTTAATATGAGAACCATGGGATCCATAAAATGGAGATTATTGCCAGCCAGTGGGATGGATGCAAGGATGGTTCATTCCCAAAAGTGTAGTTAGCAAGTTGCCTGGCAGTGGAAGGAAGAAAGAAAAAGTACTTTTCTCCTACCTTGAAGCCCCAAGAAAAATCACACTGAAGAACTGCTTGAGACTATGCTTATAATTTTTTTTTAACCTTTTTTGAATACTGTGAGTTGGCAAGAGGACTTTCTGGCTGAGTTAAACAGTACAACCCATACGTTTCTGCCAACTACATTGTGCACTGAGTGGGTGGAAATTTTCACTTCATCTGTTATTTGCAGCTTACTATACTTGTTTCATAAAGTCAGTGAGTTATTAAGTTTTTGAGGAAATTAAAATCTTTTGTTGAAAATTGCTTTGTTTTTGCAGCCACATAGCTTAGTTCTGCTGAACTTTTGGATATTATACTCTTATGTAAGGTTAATTTCACTTAGGGCAAAAGTCATTAGTTTTCTGTTTCATCATGTACTATATTTCCTTTCTTGTTCTCCAGAATGTTACCGTACCTATTCAGATTAACCTACAAGGACTGGGACGATGTCTTCCTATATTTCCACAGCACCTAATACATTTAAGCCATCAAGCCTCCTTACTCAGGAGCTGTTGGTAGAGAATTAATAAATACTAAGTGTGAATTGTGACAATAATACTACAAGATACAAATTTATCTATGAGGAAGGCTGATGGACCTTTCTATTTCAGGCTGAACTAGTTACATGTTAAAACTTCTCAACTTGTTTTTTTAGAAAATAATTCAATTTTCGTATTTGGGCATTCAGTAAGAAAGTAACAAGCTACAATGCCACTGGGTGTTTCATATAATACCATCCCTGTAGGATGATAATAGATTGTATAGTCAAAATGGATTTGAGTTAAAATGAAACAGCTTTGCATATTCATGTATGAGTGTATTATAACTGATTTATATATTTGTGAGTGGGATGTGTATGATTATGTGTATCCATGCATAAAAGGGTAAATTTCTACCTTGCCATACATAAAAATAGCATGGAATAAAAAAAAAAGGCATGTATTCTGTCTAAGAAAAAATATCTTGCACTGGAGTTAGTGGTGTTATATTGGAGTTAATTTTTCTGCATTAATTAGTGATTTTTGTCCAAGTAAAAGACTATACTTTCAGATTCTCAAAATCACTTAAGCAAGGAACTGCTGAATTTAAAAAATGCTTTGTTTCTGTTACTGTAGGAGGTGATACCCCTGTAGATGTTACACTCTAGACCATTCTGGAACTGCTTTTCCAGGAAGACAGTGCAGTATTGCTCTACAAAGATCTGCTGGGCAAAGCATCTCACCGTTCTCCAGTAAATCCTGGTAGGCACACGCATCTCAACTCTCCACTGAGATCAGTACAGTTGCCATAATTATAACATGTAAGATTTCTCTCTTCATTCCCACAAATTGTATATGGTAATCTTCTGTATCTAGATAAATAGCAAGGCAACGGCAGTAGTTAATAACACTTTCCTTGTTCATTTCTGAAAGTCTCTCATTCTCTCAGCTTTTCGTTTAACATTGGTCTGTTATTTTAGTGGTAAGTATTTAGCCTTTCTACCTTGCAAATTTATTGTTTGACTAAGGGCCAGAATCTAGACTGGAAATACAGTGAGCAGTGCTCCTGCAGCCAAACACTATTCCTTACAAGCAGGAAGAGCATCATGTTTTGCCTGTAAATGAACACACAGTTTCAGAAGCTGCACAGGGATGCAGCACATACTTGATGCCTCTCCTTGGTTTCCCCTCTGGGAGAGAAGTCCTGCACCAGTGTGCAGGTTATACACCGGGGCCTGGAATACATGGGCAATTTGCTGCTGCCTGCCTAATTACGGAAAGGCAGCGACTGAACAGAGGGAGTACTGGAGGCACTTACTGGCATATTGCCCAAAGGAAAGAAAGCAGATGAAGTTTAAGCCCCACAGACAGTGGCATGGAAGGATATGTTTTTGTTTAATTCATTTAATTTGTTGAATTTGGTTTTCCTTTTCCAAGCATTTACTGGCAATTTAATAATTCATTTCTGAGCAAAACCCAAAGGGGACAACCCTGAGGCTAGATTAGTGATCCTAGATCTGAATGATACCTGGACAGCTTAGCAAGAAAGCTCAAAAGAGAGAATTAGAGCACAAGCTAGACCATGTTAGTCTTGTCATATAAGGTATCTTCAAACCACAGGAGGTCTGACTGCTCACAGAACACTCAGCAAAACTCAACAAAGGACAATTTATCAATTTCAACAATAAAAGCCTGCATGTCCTCCCAGAGCCCCTGTGAACAGCTCTGTGTCTGGTTTTGCAGTTCCTCATGTGGCCCCTCTTCCTACTCCACCTGCTGCTCTCTAGTCCTCTTCCTTCAAGGTGAGGCTGTTTCTCTAGCAGGAGAGAAGCAGCAGGAAAGGCAGTGTCAGTACACTCAGGTCCATTACCAGCCCTGAGATCACGGCAGTTTGAGCCCTATCACAGTGTATGACTGCAGAGAGCATAGTCTAAGAATATTAAAATGGATTTTTATAACCTACTTTCTCTAAGAAAAATAAAAGTCTTTATATTCAGACTAGCATGACTGTACAGGGAAAACAACCCTCTCTTGGTAAGGGATTAAACTTCATTTTTTTTAAGAACTTTTGTTGAAAATGAAGTTAGAGGACAGAATCTTGTGCAGAGGAGTCAGTGGAATTTAACTCCTTGTGGCCTGTTCTGAACATCAATTTAAAGAGGAAATCTGAGCCAAACTGAGGCCTTCCAAGTATCTCAATTTTTGCAATTATCAGAGCATTTAGAAGATGATTAATATGCGGTATATTTCTTTTTGGTATAGGCAATACTCCTACTGTAGAGGGAGCCATTTATGGGGCTAGAATACAGTTAAAATCTAATTTCACTATAGCTTTTAGTTCTGGATTGTGACAACTCAAGAGAAAACCTGAAATTATCTGAAATTATTTTAACCCAAATAATCATTTGCCAGGAAACTAAAAACCCATATAAAACATCATTGATATATTTTCCCAAACCACCTGAGTTATTCACGTATTTGACAATGTTAATTTTCAGTGTGACTTGGTTCCTAATGTTGTAGAAGAATGTTCAGTTCTAAGAGCAGCTTAAATTGTTACTACCTCTACAGCTGTTCATATTGTCCACAGTACTCCCATGGTGGAAGGTCTGAGGGTTCACTCCCAAATCCACATCATGCAAAAATTAGCCAGAGAGTTCAACTTACAAATTGAAATTGTATAAATTAAACCAGCTGATTTTAACAGAGCTGATTTGGAGTCTGTGAGAGACAGGCCCTATTTTTTTTCTGTTCACAAAGAATTTGAGTTGTTGCTCTATATAATTATAGCCTACACAGAAGGGACAAGATGGTCTGTTTGCACCCAGCAGGATGCAGCAGGCTGGGCTGACTGGTATCCTATGGAGGAATATGTAGGATTTTGCTTTCTCTAAGAGAAACAGGGCATGCTCAGAAGGGAGAAGTTTATGGAGTACAGAGAGGGGCAGGTAATGGACAGAGAAACAAGGAAATAGCCTGCAGCCCTAGTAGACGAGTGCCCGAGAAGAACAGAAAGCAGGCATGTAAGGATGCCTCAGAGGTGATGGGAAGAATGGACTGCGTGGTGTCTGCAACCACTAAGAATTGCTGAGTTGGGAGAACAAGCCTGAAGGAAGACTCGCCAAGGAAGCATGCTGCGGGGAAAACTTCTTTACAAACTCTTTTATCATTGTTTTATCTTACCCACTACATCTGAATTTCTCTACTTATAAAGTACTTTCTTCTAGCGTATATTTTAACAAAATATAGCTTTAGAGATTCAAAACCCTTATAAAGATGCTGAATATCTACCTCAAGGCTTTGGCTGACTTGTAGTCCTGTCACTGGAGAGCTTGCATGAACCGGGCTGGCAGAAGAGTTTTGCATGTCCCCTGTCTCCTTCTTGCACTGACTCATCAGTCTCTGTCTGGACTAGCGTCTCTTTCTGCTGTCTCAGTCCACATCTAACTGGTCTGTACAACTTTTTGCACTGCAAACTCTTTATAAGTTAATTCTGCAGCCCATAATTATGTATAAATAGATGCATACTTTTAATTTGAGGGGGAAAGAAAACCACAAAACAATAAACAGACAAGGTAGTAGGGTGAAAGGTTTCATCATAAATTTCCACAACTGTTTAGAAAATGAATTTAGTATGTGTTTGACAATGTTTGTTGTTACTCGAATCATCACTGTCTACAACTATTCTCGTTTCAACAGAATCTGAATACAGGTCTGTAATGTCCAGTTAAAATGGAGGTATCAATGGTGTAATAATCTCTCAGAAGTGACCTGACAGAAACATAAGGACCTGACTTGTTTATAGTACCTGCAAAGTTTTCCGGTGAAGTTACCAGCACACAAGCAAGAATATCCATTAATCCCATCTATGCAAGTGGCCCCATTTGCACACTGATGGCCACGGCAGTTGTCTATGTCCTCTTCGCAGTTTACCCCTGTGTAACCAGGTTCACAACTGCACTCATAAGAGTTGATCCTGTCAGTGCAGTTTCCATGAACACAGGGGTTTGAAAAGCATTCATCAATGTTGGTTTCACAGTGCATGCCAGTCCATCCTTTGGGACATATGCAACGGTAGGAAGTATAGAAGTCTTCACACATCCCATCATGCATACAGGGATCTGAGCTGCAGGCATCCAACTGCAAACAGCCAGTAACAGCAGGGTTTGCAGATATTTTGAGAAATTGTTCATCTTGAGGTTTTTTAGTATGGACATCAGCATTTTCAAAGTACGAAAGATAAATGCCACCGATTTCTATGGTGCTCATACATCCTCGCAGGCCGTCCAGATTGTCAAAAGCCTTGTCAGCTACATAAATGTCTATCTCTTCTCTTAAAAAGTTGAGGCTTCCTGTGGCAGTTGTGCTAGTTGCAGTGTCTCTCTTATTATCTATATCAATGTGCCATCTAGAGGCCTGGGACTGGGGTTCTATCATAGAGACTGTCACCTGATGCCACTTCCCGTCACTCACAGGTCGTGAACTAGCAAGGGTCAACTTATAAAAGCTGTTGCCGCTTTGCAATTGAAAGTGTAATTTGGAGTTCTGAATACTAATGGTGACAAACTCGGGCTCCTTCTCCGCATACAGCAGTATCACATCAGTATCCCTAGTTCGAAAGCCAAATACGATATTCGTGAGATCTCTGCTGATTTTTCCGTTGCTTCTGTAAAATATCGCACTGCTTCGGCCACTAAACACTGCGTTAGCAAGACCTGTGCAAAGATAATAATTGAGAAACCAGGCTAACTTTAAACCAATACATGTAGAGCAATATTTTTTCAGTGCCTCATGCTCCCTGTCATTTAAGTCCTTTTGTTTCTGCTGGAAAACATTCAAATTCTAACCCTTGTCCAGGTTGCCTTGCCTGCTCTTTGTGGCTATAAAAATTACAGGCCAGGACCAGTACCAGATTTGCTGAAGCCAACAGAGCTATGCTGATTTGCATCATCTGAAGTTTTAACTCTAAAACTTCTGGTATGTTCCTTTCTAACTTGGGAAGGGGGAGAGTGACCTAGATCATCGCCTTATTCACAGTTATGCAAATCAAAAGTATCTCTATTGCAGTTAATGAATTGCTGTAAGTGTGTAATTATAGTGAAGACCTGAGCCTCAATTCTCTTCATGATGAGAGCCCATCAGGAACACATAACAAAGAAATAATAGTAAAAGCCCAGGTCTACCAAAGTCAGTGGGGCTGTACTGATTTACCTGAATTGTTGATGGGGCTTGATAGCTTTCTGAAGATTTCTGGCTATACCCTAATCTGACTGATGTAACTGTACAGACAAATGTTACTTTAAATGGTATTTTGGCAAGAGGTTAAATGAATATATTAGTTAAATCAGTATATTATATTAAGAACCACAAAGACTTTTTAACTATTAGTTATTTCTTCTCATTGTAGTACTTACCTACAATATCAGTTCCTGTATTAAAGTTGCTGGTGGAACTCAGAGGGTAGTAGAGTACCTGATTTATACTGCTATGAGTGAAAATTGATGGGCAACATTATGGCAGTTTTATGGCCATCTTCACAACAATATTTGGCCTCTTTCATTAGGATGGTTTCTACTAAAGAGTACTAACTCACTGGACTGTAAATTTGCACATTCCAAGATTTATGAGGATTATAGATAGGCAGGAGAAACAGGAAGGAATTTCTTCTGTTTGTACTTCAGACAAACTTGGTTTGCAAGATCCTGGCATCTTAAGATGAGTGGATCTCTGAACTCTCTCTGGGCTCAGTAAATCTTGGTAAAAAGAGCCCTTGGGAGTTCCAGTAAGAGATTATTACCAGGGAGCAGCAGCAGACTAGAATGTGCCTTTCGCTATGAAGTAAATACTAAGAAATCAGTTTACTTGAAACCCTCTGAGGATGCAGACACAGACAACAAGCATCATGAATAATTATATTGCCCAGTGATTTTATACCCTGACACTATGTCAGTAGCTGTATACCTACATTGCTTGGCCCTCCAAATGTGGTGCCTGTCTAATACGAAAAATGTCCCCAGAGGAAATGACAGTAGAAAGGAACTTGAGGCTTTTCAAAATTATTTCTGAGTTTTTAAAAATTCCACAATTTTTATTTTAAACTCAAAAGCTAAAAAAATTTCTGCAGAAAAAAGTCGTGGCAACAACAGGGCATCTGGAGGTAATTTTACCCTCAGTTGTGATGCTGATCATAAGGTTTCACCTTTACCTGATGCTCCCTGCATAAGCTTTCTATATCTGCTTTTTGTCTTTTTTTGCATAGTTGGAGTTCATGTTTTCCTAGAAGGGCTTGCTAATTGTAACCATGTAGATAGAACTATACCCACAGTTCCTAGAAAACAGTTCTTTTTCTGGCTTAGCTTAAACCAGTTTCCAGAACATAAGACACCAACCTGGCAAAGAGCTTACCGGCCAGTATAACTGCTTTTCTCTGACCATGCTCTGTTGGAAATATGTGGTCATCATTCCCCCACACCCTTGCTTTGCCAATATGTTGGCAAAACTTACAAATATAGACCTGGAATTAGACTTTTATGGTCCTCAGGGTAGGCTTTTATATTTCATTTTATGTTGTGAACAGAACCTGACACCTGGAGCTCAGCTTAAGCTGCTGCCCAGTACAAATGGTACAGTTACTGCTAAAAGTAATCTGGTTTGCCGGGATGGCTAGGGGCTAGGAGGATCAGTGGAAAGTTTATCTACAGAGAAGTCTATATCATGACTCTGAAAAAACTAGCTAAAAATTCAGCTTTGTGGTACAGGAATTTTTGAATATCCATTAGGGAAACCCCCTACTACTGCCACATAAAAAAGCACTGAAATCTAAAGGCTTGCTAACAGTGTAAATGGTGCTGATTTTAATAAAAGGAAACAATTTCCTCTTCTCTGCAAGATAGTTTATATTCTTTACTGTGAAATAGTAAAGTTTATGAGAGAATATATTTCAATGTTATCATTAAAGACATGCCAATTAGAGAAGATGTAAATATTTTAATTTCAGTTATAAATTTTAAGAAGTGCTGCAGTACCCACTCTAACAACCTCAACAAAGAAAGCATCATATAGGTCTGCCTGCAAATTATCTATGCTAGATATCTTTTGTTGGTCAACTTTCTCATTCCTAAGAGTCAGCCATTCTAATAGGTTTCATCAGACTGTGTGTGAATTAACCCTCCTTCACTTCTAGCCCCATTAGGGCTTTCTTTGACAGAAAAAAGAAAAAAAATACAGCTTCAAAATACTTGCTTTTTAAATTCCACTTCAGTTTAGGGGGGGGAAAAGAAGGAGGAAAGAGAAGAAGGAGAGAGATATGCAGGATGGCTATTCTTAAGATAACTAATGGCCATCAGTTTTCAGACTAATACAGCTTGGCGTGCAGGTGCTTCATATGAAGATACCAGTTTAATAACTGTACTGCTGATATGAAGATGCCTAAGACTTTCTTAAAACACATTTAACATTTAAGAAAATGGAATGATACAATGTAGCTTGCCTTTTCAGAAGGAGGGAGAACACATTAAAGTTAATCCAAGACTGGATTTCCTCTTATCTCTTTGCAGTAGAAATATGTGAGGTACAGTGGTACTCTGGCAAGGCAGTGATCTACTGCACAACCTTGACGAGTTCTGCTGAGTAAGTCAAGGGTAAGGGTCCTGTAAACATCAGTATCTCAGTCAGCGTGTCTGGCTGAAAATTTCTTTTCTGTTTTTTGTAGGGTACGCTTTTTTCATTAATATTATTTACAGTACTACTGATCATTATTATAATATAGAAATAGGATCTGATAGAACTTTAAAGGAAGGGAATGCTGGGTTTTAAGGATATGTTGATGAAAGTTTCTATTCTCCAAAGATGATAGGAATAACTGAAATGTACCTACATTCAAATCCTTGGTGCACCAGCTGGCATTGTGCTTCATGAGGACAGGGCCCAAGCTCACACCACTTAACTTCCTCGCATGCTTTCCCTGCTGTGTTAGGGGGACATGTGCAGGTGAAGTCATCCCAGATTGAATAGCATACACCACCATTGTGGCAAGGGTTAGACTATAAGGAAAGAGAAGACACAACCTAAGTATGAGTAAATTTTGGTGGAATCTCCCCTGTAATGATGAGGGACTGCTTGGGAAAAATGATAAAGTATTAAAGTGCCAGCACCAGGACTGCATATCATGTTTAATTACTGCTGAGCATCAGTATTTCATCCTTAAAATATTTTCATTTTCCCCTATGCCAATATATTTTGCTATTGATACTCATTATTTGTAGTATAATTAAAAAAAATCTGCTCTTTCTAGCATTTTTGTATATTGTCTTAAGATGTCGTTATCATCATATATTGTATGGAAACATAAGAAAAGATCTTTAAAAGTACCTATTATAAACATATGAAAATGCTCTAAAAAACTGTATTCTTACCTTGCAGAGGTTATCACCAGCACAGCCTTTAGTGACATTGATCAGGGTTCGGTTGACAAGAGGATTCAGTGGATTAGTGATAGGAAAGAATTCCAGAGGTTGGTTATTCAGTCTTACATCTTGGATACAGCCTTTGAAATTTCTATCAGTTTCTCCACTCTCTGGTAGGCCTCCAATGTAAAGAATATCCTCCCTTTGGATGGTTAGTACTGGAGTAGAAATAACGCCTAGGTATTGGGAGGACTGGAATAATTCCATCTTATTTGGTTCTATTTTTAATGATATTAAGTAAAAGTTTCCATCATTCATAGTGTGTTTCCCTAATAACTTCACAGAGTTTGGAGCTAACAGTGTGAGTTTCCCACCTTCCAAGTAGACTTTTATGTAGAGACAGGTACTGTTTCTCAGAGCCAGTAACAAGCCAGAAGATTTGCGTGTTCGGACAAACATTGATATATTCACATTTTCATTCTGAGTGGCATCAACAGAAAATGTAGCATACCCTGAGGAGTCTTCAGATCCAAACCGGCCTGGAATATACTCTTCACATTAGCAAGGAAAAAAGAAAAAGAAGAGGGGAAAATAAAATGGTTAGGGCTAAATGACAAGGCAGCCAATACAGTGATCAAATAGTTGCTTTATAAATATTTATTTCTGATAGTAAGATGTGCTGATATTTACGGATGAATGAAGATTTGATTCAGCTGCAAATAGCTTCAATTTCAGAATTCCTGTTAGCTTCCATGGCTGTAGCATTAAGCCCATTACAGTACCAAATGTTATATTATTGGGCATATTTTTCCCCTTTATTATTCTCTGTGTAATGCTGAGTTTACAAATGATTAAGCAAGCACAGATTTATACAGTTTTCCTAGACTGGTTATCAGAAAGATCATTTTGAAAAAATCCTAGCTGCTGTGATCCTCTGCTGATTATGGAAGTTAATATAATTCTAGTATTTCATGGGTTTTTTGCATTGATTTCAATCATACAAATAGTCTAAAAAATGCTCAGTAAAACCCTCTTGTGTAGAACCTTGAAACAGTGCACCCCTTTTGTACTGCATAGGCACTACGTTTCTTCAACAGATTTTCTATTTCTGGGACTCAATATGTGCTAATATATGCCAACTTCTATGCAGTTATGAATCCTGCTCTTTCCTGTGTATGCCCATAATACTATTGTGTCATGGGGGAAAAATGATCCAGGATCCAATAAGCCTTTTTGTTTTTATCAATTAAAACGATTAAACCAAAAACATCTGTCTCTCTCCCTTGCTCTTTATTTTCAGTAATGATTTTCAGACTTATAAGGATACAAAATATGTAGTCCAAACCATATTTTATTCTGATGAATTATCTCATTAAAGCACAACAAAGTGTTTCTATTTTTGCATTTTAAGTTTTGTGATCTTGTCCTCAATATTATAGACTGCCTACTTAAGCACTTTCAAGGGCTATTTTTTCATATATTAAATTAATGGAAAGAATAAACCAAGTTTTAAAAAAAAGAATGCACACACAGCTAAACAGTTGGAGTTTCGTTTTGTGCAGTAAAACTCCTGGAGTGGGACCTCATAGACAAGTTTCTAAGTTTCTGCCTGCAGCACTACTATTTTTTTTTAAGACTACATTATCAACACAATGAAAATAGGGGACTGATTATAAAGTCCCTAACAGATGCCTAACAACCATATGTGCTACTAAGTGGCACAGTAATATTACTTAGTAACAGGAATAAATCCTTTAGTTTCTCCTAAATGGAGAATTTCATAAATAAAGTTTGAAATACTTTAATTCTATAAATAAGATTACCTATATTTCTTTCTTGATGCGCTTGTTAAAAAACTGGTACGTGGAAATAAATATTTGCTAAAATGAGTGTTTTTAGACATGAAACCTTCTCTGTAAGGTGGTACTTGAGACTGAAGCATTTTTCATGTGGTTAAAAAGAACTTTTCTGCTTGGATTAGGACTACACTTTTGCATTCCTACAAGGAAGCATTAGTCTTCAAAAAAAGATATTTCACATTTACAATTTGTTATATTTCTTTTGTATATATTTTATGTTATATGCATATAGAAATATAAAGAAATCATCAATCTGGCCTTGTGTTTGATGAGATGGCTAGCATCACCTTGGTCAATATTAACCTCTTGGGTCACAACATCTGGATGTTGATCAAAATGAGTCAACATCTGTTTGTTATTTTGTGTATGTAGAGAAAATATTGCCTCTTTGTCAATTAAATACTTGGCAGCAACTTTTCTTTAAAAAGACACTAGCATTTCTTATGTTATCCTTTACCACCAGTCTCTCCCACTCTGCTTTTTAAGAAACCTGCCACACTCTTTTAAATATGGCATATATCTAGAGCCTATGTATCAAAATGGTATGGTGCCATGATTTGCGGGGAATATTATGGTCGGCAGGAAAAAAAAATCATTATAATCATTCTCAACAGTTCTAATGCCAGTGTAAGACTCTCCCGGCCCTGAATGGTTTTAATTTCACATCATATAAGGAAGCAAACATATTTACCAGATGTTGTCCTGTACCCCAAAGTTGCTTTCCAAACCTTTGGATAAATTACAACTGCACTTCAAAGAAGTCTGTTACAATTACCTCTCAGACTTTGTCATTTTGCAATTAAGAAAAAAAGGTATGTATTGATAACTATTAACTTTAGCATACAAAATGAAACTGTTTAAACATTTTGAAATGTACTTCAAGCTACAGCTTTCTGCGGCTATATATCGAATAAGCCTCTGGGGCCAGTCATTCAGTTAATGTAAATCAATGTAGCTTCACTGGCTTCAATGCAGCCATGCCAATTTACACCAGTTTAGACTCTGTCCATTCTAATTTAACCATGGTACTGCTGCTGCACTTCATTTTTTCCAATCCACTTGGCAAATATGTGTGTGTGTGTGTATTCCTTCTTAAATGTTGTTATGACTGAACATATGTAGATTGTTAGTAACTGGGGCAGGGAGGGGAGCAGGGGAGAGGGCATTGAATGGAAAACTTTTAGGTAAAACTGCTTGTTTGAAATCCCTAAGACTTTTGCTGAGGAAAGACTGCAGAGTCCACCCCAAAATGCTCCTGAAAGATGCTGTATTTGCAGGTCTGCAGGGTAAAATACTGTTATTTCCACACCAGATGTAGTATACAGGGAGCAGTGCAGGGACCTCATGTTGTCTTTCCGCTTTGCCTCAGCCTGCACTTGGAAAGATCATTCATAGCAGGGAAAGTGCCACAGGCATCTTCAGCTTTTGAATTCCTGGTCATCGCTGCCAGTGAGGCTGTTTTCTGAGATGTGCTGTTTTCCTCACTGAGAAATGGACACGTTTCACTCTGGCTGCCAGCCTGCTATCTGCTGGTAACAGTCTGCTAGTCATTGTCCAGAGCTGCTCTTGAATCGGCTCTGTAGGGTTATTCCTGCATAAATGGGCCCTATTTCCAGCATCTGATATCCTGCCTCCTCCCTAGGCTAATCATATTAAGTTAATAGTATAAGCTAGTTCATTTTTTAAAAAAAAGGAATCTGCCATTTGTAACTTGTGGTACTTTTGTTTGCCCTTCATTGCCTTAATGAGTTTCTTTATAAAGCCTGGAGAGCTTGAGGAAAAACTTTCAAAGAATACTTTGAAAATAAGACTTAAACTTGATTGCTTTCTGAATTTTCACTCTGAGTGCATAACCCCCAGTGAACTAAGTCTTCCAGAGTTTATGGAGTGCTAATGCTAAGAAGATTTAAAAACTGGATGAGCAGAATCCATGTTTAGCCTGACATTTCTGGCAGGCTGAAAAGTTGGCTTCCTAGAAAAGTAACTAGAAAATAATGAACACATGCTACTACTACATTAAAAGTCATGTTGTTTCATCACTGAGGTAAACAGGATTGTTTATGATTACGTTTTCAGCAACCACTTAATATACGAATGCAAACAGCATAGCTTACCTGTTGAGCAGCCTGGCCCTGTGTATGGCCGGTAGCAATCACAGTGGTAACTCAGCCACAAGTTGATACAGCGTCCCCTATTCTGACAGGGGTGGTTTTCACACCAGTCCTTTTTAGTGCATCCTGTCTTGACATTTAAAGATGATTCAGGTGATACATCCTCTGGAGTAATAATATGCAAGTCTATTTCAATGTCCTGAAGACAGCCTACAAATGAAGGTGCAGAGTGCATATTATAGATGTTAAGGAGAGAGTTACTGCTAATGTTCCCCACAGGTAAGCCGCCCAAAAATGTGCTCTGAAATGCAAGCATCACGTGATCATTATCTATCATAGCAGAAGTTTTATTGACACATGATTCTACACAAGAGCTGTCATGTAAATTTAGAGTAACAGCTCTTGCCAAGGTTACCTCCACTGAGTGCCATTCTCCATCACTGACATTATGAGAAATATGCAAAAGAGCCTGTGACTGGTTATTGACTTGAATGGATAAGTGTAAGTAGCCATTCCGTAACTCCAATTTCACAAATGTATTTTTCTCTCCCCGGTAAAACAGAAAGGCTGTAGGTTGCACAGTCTGAAAACTCAGATTTATATTGTAGAAAGATTCCTTTTTAGGGAGAGTGGAATTCTTCAACCAAAGGAAACTGTTTCCATCAAAAGAAAATGTGGTTATGGTTTCACAGTGTATGCCGGTATATCCAGGTGAGCATATGCAGCTAAAGCCATGCTGGCCATTTTTTAAATGTGGGATACATATTCCATTGTTTTGGCATTGTTGATCAGTACAGCCATGGAGAACTTCTGTGCAGTTCCAGCCACCATAATAAATCCCTTCTTTGTCTGCAGATGGGCAATGACAAGTATAATTTCCAGGAAAATTTTCACAGATTCCACCATTTTGGCAAGGGTTCATGTAACATTCATTGATGTCTTCATCACAGTGAATACCTGAAGAATAAATAAAGAGTTAGACGTTCTAGACTGGGTAAGTGGAGCTTAGAGTAATAGTATGTGCTTTATTAAATTATCCTCATTTAGGAGAGAACATCCTGGTAAAGAGGTGACTTTAGTCCACAAGACTAAAGTATGTTAAATATGTGATACATTTTAAGAATACCATTCATGGTTTTCTTGTGCCAAGACTTTGACACAAGATTGGTACACAAACACTTTAGTGGTAATCACATTTTGGAGAAATGAACAAACCAATGGGCAGTTTTGAGATGGATAATGGTGCAATGAAATTGAGATCAACATCATCACCCAAAGATGTGATCAAGTAACTGATTTCTACCACAGAATGGATGGGGGTCTGGAATGCTTTGAGAAGAATTATTTATATCACAGATAAAATCCAGGAATTGTTGTTTAATTCATATTCATAGTACAGTATATTGATAAGTATAGACTGCCAATCTTTCCTTCTCTTTCTCATTCATCATCATCATTCAATTGGATAAGCAACTGCACAGTAGAGATTCCTGGTCCTGCACGAAACAATTTTGAGCAACAGTCTTTAAGTGAGAGCCACAGGGCTACAGGTATTATATCTATATCTATATTATAGATCTAGTGGGACAATCTGACAAATATATGACCATCCCTGCAAAATTTATGTATGGGGAGACAGTCATCTGAAGAATGAAATTCACAGGATGATCAAGGATCAGCACAACATAATGGTAAGTAATCCAAAGGAGAAGAGCTTATCATGTCAAAGATTTGGGATAAAGTCAGATGCAGTATGTCCACAATGAATGTATAGTTGCCACATTTCAACCTTAGGTGCATACTCCATTTCTTTACAAATGAACACCAGATCTCAATTCTTCCCAAAATAAGGCAGCAGTGATTTGTGTTCTATCAGCCATAATCTCATACAGCTAGGAGAACTCGCTTCTGGGTAAAGTGAGGAAATGAGAGAATATATATGTTTAAGTCAATGTTTTGTGAATGTCAGCAGGGCCTAAATACTGGGCTTGGAGGCCTACTTCTTGTTGTAAAACTAATCTGCACTATTTTTCATCTGCACTATTGTTCATCTATAAAACAATGATTATAGTAATTTTTCCCTTTAGCACTCAAATAACTGATATATATGAAATGGATCAGGAAAAATCAGTTTCTTATCTCCCTTGGAAGCTTGCAATAGATCCAAATGGTTTTTTTCTTGGAAACTCAAGCAAAGTAAAACTATTTCCACTTCCCTTCATTGTTATTCTAGAGAAGAATATGAAATATTAATTTAAAAATAACTGCAAAGTATCTTCAGCATGTAGTAATTAATTGACATAACTTTGTCTCCCTCTGCAGTAAAATTAAGTAGCTCTTCACTAGCTTATCACGTTAGATGCCTATAAATTATTTGAGGCTTACAGGGCTGCAGCTAGGTAGCAGGCACTGCACCTATCTTTACCTACAAATTCATATAGAGCTTTATTTTTATAGCAAAATAGTCATTTTTCATGGAAAATTACAGAGTAGTATTCAGCCACAATGAATAACTTCAAACAATGATAGATAAGTGTAGTTACTCAGACTAATTCTTGCCTGTCGACTTTGTTCAATCACAATTGTAATTAGACCAACTTCAGAAAGCACTAAGTTATAGGAGAGGCAGAAAGGAACTGAGAATTGGTTGAGATTTGTTTTAGAGAAGAAACACAATGAAGTGATCACAGCAAGCATATAAAAGGCCTTCTTAACAGTGATCTTCCTTATTCGTCATTCTTCAGTTATGGTATATAGTTTCCACTTGAAACTCCAGATTATCAAATACAGCTAGTGCTATCTCTCCAGCCTGACAACGGGGTTTACAGCAGAAGTCTCTGTGTTTTCCAGCTAGGCTTGTGTTTATTCCAGCATGAGATATCTATGTATACCTTAATGTGTAGTGGCATCTGGCAGAAATATGAATCACTGGGACTGACTTTCTTAAAGTGAAGTGCACTTTCCAAATCTTTAGTGACTGGAGGACAGAAAAATGTTTGCTTTACCTAGTTTATGGCAATCTCTGTGTTAGTGACTTGTTCTGCTTTTTTATTCTTTTTGTTCTAGTTTTTATTCTATATGAAAAGTGAAGTTGCAGCGAGCTGTGTCTTATTTTGGCCATTTTAGTACACCTCTTACCTGTCATTGCCCACTTTCCTGCTTTTAACATAGAAAACCATGTGTGTATAGGTCTTACATATCATTCAGTCTTGTGCATCTGCTATAGAAATGTGGGTCTCATTGATTTTTTTATGGCAGAAATAAAAGTGAATGTATGAATACAGTATAGAAGCAGCAGGATCAGGTATGTATTTGCCCATGTCAAGAGTTATAGCACCTCAGAAGAGTCAGAATGAACTTAAAGATTGGAAGCTCCCATTAAACCTTTGGTAGAAAAAAAATCAGCCAAGTGAATGGCATACTGTACAGTGTCTCTAGATACTTTGTTGCTCCAGTTTCAGTACTATGCAGTTATTCTGTGCATATTTGTTAGTTTATTATCCAACAGCACCTGTGAGGCATCATCTTCACCTTGTGGTTTGGGTCTGAGTCACACACAGCATTAATGACTTGTCTCCAGAAAGGATGAAGCAAATGCATAAGCTGAACCCAAGTATGAGATAACATTTAGTGTCTGTATTATTCTCTATCTCGCTTCCCTTTTCCTTCATGAAACTGTAGTTATTTTTATAGAATAGAAATTAGAAACTCCCTGAGGCCTGGATTTACTTTCTACTGCATTTGGACAATATGCTATCATTTGCACAGCACTGGGCCCTTAGATATAGCATCAGTTACTAAATGCAAAGTGACTGTCACAGAGCCACTTAAATGTGTATCATTTCATAAATGCTTTGGTGTCTGAATACAAATGTTTATTTTTTAAAATAATGTTATGTTGCAAATAATGACTTTTTAAATATTTACACATACATACTATTTTGCAATAAGATTAGCACAAACATAAATATAGGTCTCACTAAAAGATAAGTAATAAACCATTTTCTTCATATCAAGGATAAACAAATCAACTATTCTTACTAGTGGTAGCTGATATTGCTTGTTATTTGCCAGTTGCTGTGCAAGCAAAGACCACTGTCACTCAAGATAGAAGCACTCTACATAAAAGGATTACTCAATATTTATAGAACTGTATAAGCAATTCAAATAGCTTAGGCTGGAGGAGAAGTTATCATGTAAAAAAATGAGTTCTGAAAGGATGTAAGACATACCTAAAGTAAGTGCGAGAGGGAATATTTATTTTCAGAGTCTTAGTTCAGCTAGTAATGCTCAGTAATTTTACTTAAAAATACAAATACTATTTTCTCTTCCAAACCTATTACACACCTATCTACATTTTCAGATAAAAATGACTGTTTTTGTTGTATTTCTCTCCGTATTCAATGATTATTTTCCTCTTACGAGGTTTAATTTAAAGCAAAGATGAAACAGGCTCCTTTGACTCTCTTTGGTAATACCACTCATATCTTTGTTTCTTTTTTTGTCACTTAGACATTAATACTATAGGGTAACTATTATCTAACTATTAATCTCACAGTTAAACTACTTGTTTAAAATTTAACTGCAGATTCAAACCCTGCCTGGATGCAACCCTGTCTAACATGCTCTGAGTGACCCTGCTTGAGCAGGGGGGTTGGACTAAATGATCTCCAGAGGTCCCTTCCAACCTTACCGATTCTGTAATTCTATGATTTCTGCAGAAATGGAATGATAAAAGAAACTCTTCAAGCATAATTCTGCTAAGTGCCACTAATTTTCAGTTCCATTACACCGTCAAAAATATTATCTAAATTACACTTTTTACACACACTTTTGTTTAGAAATTTGTTTGCAACCTTCCACCTTTCCAGTTTCTTGACACCTTATAAGCATCATACAAGTACCAGCAAATAGTCTGGATAGATACTACATGTTCAATACCCTTTAACTGCACATAACAGTTTACAAAAAAAAAAAAATATTTACCTTCAAATATTGTCAGTAAAATGATGTAAGCTTGTATCCTAGTTGCAACCATCTTTTTCTGAAGTAAAAATGATGGTTAATATTTATGCAGTCCACAAAATAAGTTTCTGTACAATTCAAAACAATTCTAGTTACAAGGGTTCTTTTCCAGGATTAGCTTGTTCCACTTATGTACCTGCTGATGTAGTCTGATGGTATATTTTGCCCAAGCCAGATCAAGAAGGCTTAATGTAAGACTCATTAAACTGCTTACGCAGTAGATATGTATTCTACTTAAATTCTTTTTCAGAACATTCTATCCAACTGTGCTCATACTAAACTTTCAGTGTGTTTTCATAGAAAGACATAATTTTAGGATCTCTTCAAAACTGATTTGTCACTTGTTATGATTCGTTTTCACGACTTTTTAAGGTTTGTATTTTAATTTTCCAAAGGGTTATTAATCCACCTCAACTTCCTCACAGTCACTGTCATTCACAGAAACTGTATATCTCAATAAGCAGATAGAAAAGACATAAAATTGCTCTCATGTCTTTATTTTTTGAATTATTTTTCTTCTACCAGTTTTCATTGTACTACTTACTAGAAATTTACTTTTGTAGATTTCTGAGTGAGTTGAAGACAGAAAAAAAAAAAAACATTTATTGAAACATGTCCTTTTTCTTGATTTCAGCTTATTTTAATGAAAGGGAAAAAATTATAGAGTTCACTAGATTGAGGTGGTTTTTATTTCTGTGACAATGTAAACAGTGAAACTTTTTTTTCTTTTCATTATATTTTATTTACCTGATGAATTGCATAAAATTAGATCAATATCTCTTTATGGAATTAGTGAAATACATGAGAGCAAGAAACTCTTTCCAGGGACTGGTATTTATACCACCCAAGTGGCACAGGGCAAACTCTCCATCCACATCTTTGTTCTGTTAGTTTCCTATTTTAAATCCTCAGCAACACATCCTGAAGTTTCTCTCAGTCTGCCTTGTTGTATTTCTTCCACATTATATAAATAATTTCATCAATCACTGAAAGAGAAATTAACTCCATAGTCTAGTCGCCAGGTATATTTTTTATTGCTCAGAACAGTAGCTCCAGCAAGAGACAGCGGCTGCTCCCTAGCTGATGGTTGCCTCGTCAGGGATTTTGTGAGCAGAGTAGGTCTCGAAGTTCATCTCTCTGTTGGGGCAGTCCTGTGTGCTCTTCAGCAGCTCTGGGTTCTTTTTCAGTTTTCATCCAGAAATTGCATCCTGGCCTTGAGAAATCTTTCCTGACAAAAGTTTTGACCAAAGCATGAAAGCTCCCTCCCCCCCCAAAAAATGTTGATTTTGTCAAAAAGATGTTTTCCAATTCTTTCTCCCACAACTCTAGGAAACTAGGAAATTTCTGACCTTGTGTCAAATATGTTTTTTCAGGTTCACCAAGAGACTTGTATTTATAATATAATTTTGATTCAGTTAATCAGCATTAGCAGACTGTAAAGGTGGTCTCACCCTATCAAGATTTGAATTTATAGTTATTTAGTGTGCAGTTGTTTGTATCCTGATGCTCAGAAAACCAGCTTCTTCCAGCCTATGCTACAGACATAGAATGATTATTACTGTAAGGAATGCAAATATGGTGGGATAAGAATGCCAGTCAGACTTTTTGAAAGGTAAGCAAGGTAGCTGTAAACAAAATAGCATTCATGTTGATAAATTAATATATATTTTCTTTCTCACTAGTATTTATCTGATTTCTCATCCTAGGGCTTGAAGTTTAAAATGCATTTTCATTCTGAAAATAACGAAATGATGGAGGTTCTCACTTACCACCACTCCCTTTACAATAGCAGTCTGATAAAGGTTCTGAAGTAAGGTTATGAACATATGCATTGTCAGTAAGTTGGGACAGACGTGTTATTACAGCTCACTGAAAACTGAGTTAATGCAGAATCTCTGCGTCACCCTTTTTATCTCTGTTAGTACTGACAAACATACAAGGGAAGTGGCCTTACCCTTGTCTTTGTCACCATTATCTGAAGTTTTAACTCCAAAAATATAGTAGGAACAGAACAATGAAAAATGTGTTATCTTGCAATGAGTGTTCTGAGCAGGGCTACACGTTAAGAACCTTGTGCTGAGAGCCAATGTCCTTCTTCCCCAATATTAGTTAAGGGTGACATCCTCAGTCAACTGTACAATCTATTCTGACAGAGAAGCATTTTCTCTTAAAATCAGCTTTTGGCTAAGTCACAGATTCTAAGCATCTAACTATAGACAGAGAGTCTTCAAGTTTATCAGGAACACATTTGAACAAGACATAAGCAACATGGCAAATAGCCCGAAGAAAAAGCAAAGATCGAATATACGACTTTGGCTTGAAGCTAATAGTGTAATGAATTAAATCCAAACACACTCCACATTTGGAAAAGCTCAGACATGTGGGTCAAACATCTAGTTGAAGAACAATTATAGCTGTGAGGACAATCCATGATAAAGAGAGTACACTCAGACTTCAACTCCTTAAGAGCTCATAGGGGGCTTTTGGTTTCTACCTAAATAGAGTAGTAGAAAAAGACAAAGAATAATAGTGGTTTGCTGCTCAATGATATGAACAGCTATCAGTCAATGCATGAAGATCAAAATGTTTAATACCTACTTCTTATCAGCCTCCCTATCAACATCTGAACTAGTCCAATCAATAACAATGACAGAGGGATAAGATCTCCATCTGCAGTAAGTGACAAGAATGGGTTAGAAATTAACTAGATTTGATGAATATCATCCTAGGATATCTGGAGAACTGCTTGAAGCAATCTCAGAACCATTAGTATTTTTTTGAACAAATCTGACAAATATAAATGAATTACAGAAGACTCTACTTGCTTGTAACTTACTAGAGGAAGATTTTTGATATTGTCTTTCAGAGCTTTCTCATGTACAAACCAGGGAAACTGGTCTACATGAAACCACTATAAAGTAGGTACAAGACTTCTGGAATCCTGCCCAGAAAGTAATTTTCAGTAGTTCTCTGTCAGACTGGGAGGCTGAATTGAGCAGGATTTGGGATTGTCCTAAGTTTGTTCTATGCAGTGTTTTCATTGAAGCCGTGGATGATGGAATAGAAAGTATTGTCTGAATATGTAAGTTAAGAGAAACTTAGAGTATATTAAAGAACAAGATTAGCTCTACATTTGATCTTGAGAAATTGCAGAAATGGTCTGAAAAACACTGCATTAAATTCAGCAAGGACTAGTTCAGTTTTTATAGTCTTAGGCCAGTAATTGGCAATAAACAGTAATCAGATGAGTCTTTCTATTTTACACACCCTTGGTCACACCTAAGCAGGAATACCAGTCCAGTTTTAGGTCTGCACTGCAGGGAAGATTTGGATCAGTTGGAGAGAATTCAGAGAAAAGCAATGAGAATAATCACAGGTCAAGAAAATATGGCTTGTGAGGAAGGAATAAAAAGGGGCTGTCTTGTCTAAAGACAAGAATAAGAAAGGGAACATAACAGTCTTTTAATATATAAAAGAGGTCAGACTCAGACTGCTGTAGGTAAGTAAAGAAGTCATTGGTTTGAGCTGTTCCATTTAAGATTCAAGTCAGGCATTAGGAAAACATTTCTAATGATGATGTGGTAACAAAGTACTGGTATAAGATACCCTCCAGTAGCTGAGGAATCAATTTGGGGTCCTTAAGAACAGGCTAGAGACCAAAGTGCATGGTAAGACACAGGTCAGCTGATTCTACTGCAGGCACAGGGATAGGCCAAATGAATCTGAATGTCTGTCCCTTCCAATCCTATTTTTTTCTATGATTCCATGATTTCCTAGAATAAATAATTCCCAGCCTGAGCTGTAGATGTGTCAAACTATACATATGTGTATATATATAGTGTGTGTATACATATATATAGTATATATACACACTGTATACTGTATATATGTATGTGGGTGTATATGCAGACATATACACACATATAGATATAAAATACAAGTAGGAGTTAACATTGGGCAAAATTTAATTGTAGCATGCTCTTTAGAATATGCTTTGTGGAGGAGAGAGAGAGTTTGCAAAAATGCTTTATCCACCTATCTTTTACAGTTTTTCGAAATGTCTATTACAAAATACTACCTCAGTCAGAAACAGCTTTTCTTCAAGGCACTCATTAATCCTGAGGCCAGCGGAAAGACCTGGCAGAGCATATATTCTTCAGGACTCCAGATCTTAGCAAATAATCATGAAAATTCTAACTTTGCCACATCTGTGCTGATAATTACAAAGAGATAATTACTCTTTGCTGGAAGGAGGAAATGCATGTTCATGAGTGAGTAAGCGCAAGGAAATAAATTTACCATCTTTATGTCATTGTAATTAAAACTCATGCTGCTGGGCATAAATCAGCTGTCATGAAGGTCAGGAGGGAGGCTTTACTCTTATGTATATCAGCATAGAGCAAGTGAGAGGTATTTAAAAGGATTTTTTCTATTTTCTTTCAGTAAAGAACTGGCCTATATTGGAAAATGAACTTAATCTTACCAGTGATCTGATGGGGTATGGCAATTTTCGTTGGTGCCTCAGCAAGAAAAAACTCATATAAAATGAAGAACAGAATACAGAGCAGAGCTAAAGCACATGGAAAGTTGGATAGAGTTTAAAATAGAATAACAAGCATTTATTGACATTAGGATAGTTTGCACATGATACCTTTTACATAGAAATCTAATTTTGTAAAGTTGTAAGACCTTGCTGTTTATTGCTTTATTGCAGACAAATTCATTATTCTACTTTTTTTCCCCCTGCCATCTGAAATGTACATATTAAGTTAATACTGGTTAGGAAGAAAAATAAAATATAAATCAAGTTCAGCGACTTGCTTAATCGTTAAATATGTCAATCTTTCTGAGGAATATGGAATTCATAATGTGCTACACTCACTATGGTATGCTGTAACTCAATCTTTTTACATTTTGCTGGCGTGAACCTTCATAGACTAGTTTGGATTTTCAGTAAAAATGGATTTTTATAAAAGCAGTAAAGAAAAAAAACCCAATCCCTTAATCTCTTACACCAGTAAATGTTGTTTAAGGGCAAAAGTACTTGGAAAATTTTTGCACTTGTTTCACATGTTTTGTCGCACCTTAAAGAGTTTTCATTTGAAAGAGAATAAATATATGTACATACTGTCAATGATTAGTTGTTTAGTGTGTTTATCTGATTTTATAAATATTGGAAACAGTCTACTGATTCAAGCATTGGCTTCCGCTTCTATGTAGATCAGCCAGCCTTTTTCATGAGGGTGCTATGCAAAGTGTGAGTATTCCTTACGCAAGGTTCTGTGAATGGCACAGCCAGAGGTCAGAAACATACAGCCTGTGAATGGCATGGGGCCATGTCCTAGAAGGGCAGCATGGCAAAACTGTTGCTTGTAGCCTACACTTTCATCCCATATTTTGATTAACACAGCCAGCCATGTGGATCCAATTGTAGGATTAAGGCCTGAATCTGGAGTAAAGAGAAACTTGGTGAAGAAATATGTCCCCTCATGGCACTCATTTTCCTTTCATTTCCCTACTCCTGGAGGCAGCTTTATATATAGGTAAAAGAAGCAGCTGCTGTTGTGGTTGACTGATGGGAGTAAGAAAATCAAACACTGGCAGCATAGTTTTCCCAGGCAGCATCCTCCCTGAGTGGGCTTTCTACCTGCACTAACATACGTGTATGTAGCTATGGCCATATCGTTGATCTAAGCTAGGAAGTGTCAATGAGAGGAAGGAGAGTTGTGAGCAAAGGGTGGGGTAGATTAAAGTGAAGTAAGATGCCAGATGAAAAGAAAGAAGACTGATTAAAGTGGAGTAAGACGATTTATGGATGTGAGAAAGATACTAACATACTTGCATTGGTATTTGGGATAACATTCTTGCTGGAAACAGAAGCATGCACAGGCAGGCAATAAGAGGAATGACTCTGTATGTGAATACATATAAACATATAAAGGAAATGTAAGGGAATGCTTACAAAGACTGCTAGACAAAGGTCTGAGCTAAAACTGAGTGGAGGAAGGAGACCACAGAAGTGATGCCAAAGGCTAAAGACAAAAGATAGAAGATTTAGAAAAAAGGAAATATTTGAATTTGTGCAATGAAATAGAGATAGCTTTATGAGATGGAGTAGAGAAATCAATTCACAAAATCTAGGGAAGAATTAAAATAGAATCATGGAATAATTTAGATTGAAAGGGACTGTTGAAGATCATCTGATCCAACCTTTTGCTCAAAGCAAGGTAAATGTTGGAGTTAGATCAGGTGGGTCAGGTATACAGAAGAAACTGGAATGATTTCAATGAATTTGATGAATTTGTACCTGATTATAGACTAGATATGTGGAAGCTAAAGAAGTACATTTCATTTTCTACTTTCAGTAGGTTTCTCTTTTTGTGTTCCTGACTTAAAGTTGCAAAAAGACTATATTTCAGGTATTTTTTTATGTTTCACCTTTCAGGAAAGCCTGGTAAGACTGCTGAATTCAGAGCTTTAATGATTTGATTTGCTCTTTTTGTAGATTTATGAACTTGTACATACAGATGTTGTGTGTGCGTTTGAACTGAAGTGTATCCAGAGGGATCTTAAAGCAATCAATACCTTTGAGTGCTTTAATTAGATCATACAAGGTCACATTTCATTGACTTGAAAATCTGTTTGAAGCATATTATTCACTTTGGAACTGTAAAACAAATTAATTTTCAGACCTACAAACACTTAAGGTCTTTTAAAGAGGGCTTTCTGTTTACGAACACAGCTATGGAGAAATGTATGCTGCTTCTAGTCTCCCCTAAAAGGAACTTTCTACCTTGTGTCTTGTTGGCTGTTTCTTCTTTGCTGTAACTGAAGTAGGCAAGTACAGTCACTGTGCTATCTAGTGTGAAATGGCCTCTGCCCAGGGAAATAGTACTTTGGTTTTAACAAAATGAAAAATCTTGCACATAACTAAAATATTTTTCAATGTGAGTTCATGCAAAATGTAAAAGTAACTATATTTATGTAACTTCATTGGCAGTCCATATTAACTTAGCAAAACTTAGCAAAAAAGTCAGTAAGCTAGAAAATCTTAGTTTTAATAGCGCATACAAAACTTAAATGCAAATCAAGTTCTGAGAATAGAAAAGTACAAAATGCATATATGTGAACATACCTAGCATGTGCATACTGTGGGTATTTTAAACTGGTATAAATAGCACGAATGTGATTTGTATTTATGCTGGGTAAAATTATGTTCCTCTGTACATATAATATAAATTTGTACATTTATTATCAATATAAATACAGAAAAATTTAAGTCCCTTTCCCCAAGCTATCCACTTCTACATTTTTTACAGGGCAATTACTCTATCCAATATATGCTTTCTTTACTGATGTAAATAGTTGTGATATGTTACAGATCAGGAGCAGAAGTTCATGGACTACCATCTTCAGAACAAATTCAGTATCAATGTGAATTGCACCTCTTCTACCTTCAATAGTAGTGTTCATTTCTCTCATTCCCGTCAATGTTAGTTCTTGTGCAGTGTGAAAACTCATTTAAATGCTGGGTTTGTTTATCCAGATTTCATATGCCTAACATAGCTTGAGCACAGAAAGTGTGACTGCAGCATATGCAGGCAAACCCAAGCAAGCTTCACACTTGCTAGGTCACATAACAATCCCAGTGACAATGTGATAGCATGGACTTCAGCTGAGATTGTAAATGCACACCATGGACTTGTGGCTATGTTGTTTCAGGATTACCTGGGTCATACAAGGGGTATGTGATTTAGCTGGGTTAAATCTAGCTTTTGTACATTTTACATATTACAACTACACTTCCTACTGCTGTGCAGACATACCCATAGTACAGCATTTAAATAGTTTTCTCTGTTTGTTACTATAACTAGAGATTGATCTTTATATTCTGACCCCACATACCAGCATAATAATGATTCTTAACCCTCTTTGTTAAGAAAAAATAGTGCCACATTACAGTGACTACAGCCATAATAATATTGATCGTTATGATTCTCTAAGTATCATATTGTTAATGCAGCCAGACTCTAAGAATTATAGCTGCAGGAGAGCAATCTGAAGCACATACACTGAATCTATTTCTAGCAGTTAATTATCAGCACAAATCAGCCATCTATCCTAGACTTTTATTTTTCCTCTCTCTGAGACTGTCTGTCTTCTAAAATGCAAAGTTCAGTGTCAGTAAGGGAAAGAGCATACTTTCCTTAACCCATTTCTCCCTAAACAGTCAGCAAAAGTTCTTGTCTAAGTTCATTCTAACATTTTTTTTAAAAGGGATCAGCACTCAGATAGTCATTAAAAGGCTATCTTAACTTCTTTGAACTTCTCCTTGTACCCGAAAAAATCAGTCAGAGTATGTAAACAGAAACTGGTTGAGCCTCCTTACAGTGACCGTAGTATTTATTTCAAACAGTTCAAATGAGCAGACATAAAAATATTGCTTTTATCACTTCTGTTCCTCCTACTAGTGAACGCTAGATAGCTAAGAGCTAGATGCTACAAGGAACAATTCATGTAAAAGAGCTTTTATGTAGTACATAAAATTAATTTTGGTGCTCACTTTACCAGATTATTTTTATTATTTAGTGTCCAAACATACATTTTATGTTCCTGAGAAGACCTTAGACTTGGCACTCATCAGTGAAATGTCAGCAAAGTATAGGCCTCCTGAGTCCAATTTAAGAAAAGCATTAATCAGTTTTTCGTTGATAGTGGATGAAAATTGGAATTTTATATATGTATACATTAATGTATACAAAATTGAGGAGAGTGGTGGATACACTATGGTTGTACTTTCATTCAGAGGGACATGACAAGCTAGAGAGAGAGACAATATACAGGAACCTCATCAAGTGCAACAAAGGGAAGCACAAAGTCCTGCTCCTGGAGAGGAATAACTCCCCTTGCACCAGTACAGGCTGACTGGCTGGAAGGTAGCTTTGCAGTAAAAGACCAACAGACTGAACGCTGGTCATCAATGCACCCTTGCAGCAAAGGCAGCCAACAGCACCCTGGGTGCTGAGTGTTGCCAGAAGGTTGAGGGGGGTGATCCTTCCTCTTTACTCAGCACTGCTGAGGCCATATCTGGAGTGCTAGATTCAACACTGCTCTCCCCAGGATGAGAGAGACATGGATAACCTGGACTGAGTCCAGCAATGGGCCACAAAGATGATTAAGGGACTGGAGCATCTTTTGAAAGAGGAGAGGCTGAGAGCACTGTGATTGTTTAGTCTGGAGAAGAGAAGGCTTCGGGGCGATCTTATCAATGCGCATAAACACATGATGGATGGGAGTAAAGATGACAAAGCCAGACTCTTCTAAGTGGCATCTACTAAAAGGACAAAAGGTAATGGGCACAAACTGAAATACAGGAAATTCCATTTAAACCCAAGGAAAAACTTCTTCATTATGATGGTGATTGACACTGGAACAGGTTGTCCCAAGAGGTTGTGGAGTCTCCACCTTTGGAGAAATTCAGAAATTGACTGGACACGGTCTTGAGCAACCTGCTCTAGTTGACCCAACTTTGAGCAAGAGAGTTGGACTAAATGATCTCTAGATGTATCTCCCAATCTCAATGATTCTGTGATACAAATGTATATATACATATAGAAAGCTATGTGCTTAAAAAAGGATGGCATTACTGGTCCATACCTTTATTGAGGGGAGTTGAAAGAAAAGTAAATTTTAAAGATAGGACGTAAGCTTTTCAAAGAAAAAAACATTAAAACTTCTCTCCAGTTCACCTGTTCCTTGGCCTTGAAGAAGTTGATATTGCCTGATCTTGCTAACATGATTGCTTTCATGTATACATCTCTGCTTAAGACCTGGTCACGTAAGCATGAGGCCTAGCTTTTAATCTTGAAAGACTGTATATTGTTAAATAATCCTTTAGAACAGAGACAGATAGGAAATCTGAGACACGGCTATACTGTTAGGAATATGTAGATTTTTTTTTTTTTTTTTAATTCCTTCACCCAGTATACAGGTTTGTAAGTGTTAATCCAAGAAGATTTAGAAGATTATTTGCGCATGACAGCCTTGAGGATTTCCATCATTGTGATCTTCCTTCCAACTCTTTTTTTTGAAGAGTGTAATGACCTATGACAACTAAGCTTTACTCTCTGTGGAGTCTGACATTGCTTCTGTTTAATGGATCAGACAGTTTTTGATACATCAGTACAAGACACTTTCTTCCCCACATCAATCTAGGGTACCTCTCCAACATTTCCCATCTGTGCTGACCTGTGCGATCAGGAGGTCATGTCCTGAAGTCAAACCCAGAATCGAAACACTCTCTTCTACCATGGGCCAGACTATTAACATAACCCATTTAATTTACCTCAAGTTGGAACTTGACATTCAATTTTTCAAGTCAAGAAGCAATTATTTTTAAAGGACCATGCCAACAATTTTGCTTGGTTTAGAATAGTGAAAGTTCAAAAGGGTAAAAAACATTTCACACCATAAATAAAGAATTGATTATACTTGAAAACAAAGTTTGTAATTACTACTGACATTTCTGAGCCTAGATGAGGTGCCTTTTATGCTTTAAAAACTCATGTCATTTTTGCCACTGGCATTATAGGAACCTTATGTAAGGATCTAAACTAGTCCTTTGCTGATAGTTCAAGGATCAAGAGGAAAACATGAATATTTTGCATAACATTTGAGTAAAACACATATTTTGTTGAGTGAATGTGCAGAATTCATGCTATGTGCTTGGGCCTTAGCAGTACAGGAATTCTGCTACATTCTTCCACACAAATTACTTCATAAGCAAGACCACTAACATAATCAGCAGAACCAATTCTGGGATAGAAAGAGTATGTTTTCTTTTTTTTTTCTTGTAGGAAAGCCAAGCCTCCAAGGTGTGACAGATTTTAATTAAGAGTAGCACTGATTTGGGTTATCATATTGCTCCTCCTTACTTAAAATTGTAGTGCTTGTCTTTTCCATAGCTCTTATAGCTCTGAGTGAACTTTGCATGACTGGATGAAGACCCATATTCCTAAGCTGTAGAAGATGTTGCTAATCAAATTGCGTAGTGCTAAAGCCAAATACTGGTGTTAAGAATTTGGATCAGCAAACAGTATTCATTGGAAACTCTTTGAGCAACAGTATCTTCCAAATTAGACTCTTAATGACTATTTTGAAATGCTGTCAGCTAAAACATCTAAATGCTGTCAGCTAAAGCATAAAACAAGCAAAAATTATTCTCAAGCCTGAAGAAACTATTTCAGATTCTAGATTAAAACAAATTACGTATTTTCACATATGAGGGCAACTTATACTTTTCTGTGGGTAACATAAGTAGCAGTTTACCCAGTAGAGGCCTTTACTCAGGATGAAACAGACTAGCAGCCCACCACTGCGGGTGGTTTATTTATTTTTAAGAAATGTCATTTTAAAGGCATCTTAAAATCTGTGAGAAAAGTTATATACATGAAAACAGAGCAGCTAAGCTGTATGAAGATTGTAACTTCTACAAGAACTAAGTGATAAATGCCAATACAACATTTAATTAATGCCACAGCAAGCTAATAGTAATCTGCATACTTTAATCTTAAAAACTTTATGCCTGCATCTTGACTTTTTAGCTGAATATAGGCCAACTTTGTTGACATAACAAATACGTACAGATTTGGCACAAAAACATTATATATGTTTCCCAGAAGCCATGTAATCAAAATAATTAATTAGTAAAGGAGACCAATATAAATTTTGATTTATTAACAAACATAAATATTTCATGCTGCAAATCTTAAGAAAAGCATGAAGACAAATCTTTCATTCTTACCACAAAACCATATAACCAGTCAGAAAAGTGTGCACTTCAAAACAGAAAAGATGAAAGTTGTGGACCTTTTTAATTAGTGATCAAAGAAGGAGAGCAATAAAGTATTCTGAAGGAGCTGTTATGTGTGTGCATATATATATATATATATATATATATATATATATATATACATACACATATACACACACACACAGTGTTTGTGTATGTGTGCATGTGTGTATGCACACACACATATAAAAAATACATACATGTATACAAACATATGGTTCAGAATTACTTGCCTCTGTGCTATTTCTGACTGAACTCCTTTAGCTTTTCTAATGTCACTCCTGATTTCTTCTATTATGGGGTGAAAAGAGAAGTAATGCCTTTTAAAATGTCTAGCTGTATAATTTATTGAATTTCCAATAAACTGGAATTTAATGAGTTTAACAATGGTGAAATTATTAAGGTTGTTTTCAAAATCATCTGTTGAGTAAGACTTTGAACTTATATTAAGTTGGGTCATTCTGTTTATCACTTGACATTTGACCCTAAATATTCCATTAATTTGATGATTGTATTGAGGAAAAGTATATTAGTCCAATAGCACAGGTCTTCATTGGCTACTTGTTAAGCACTTTCTCCAGATTGGTGTAAACTATATGATGTGTAGATTTACAGAAAGTTTGCTTCTGTTTGGAGACTAGATTGTGCAGTTGTTTGACTTAGAAACCTGATTGTAATTTGACCAAAACAATGTAGATGCATACAATACAATACTAAAAAGCACAGGCCATAATGTAGCTTTGAACTGGAGAATCAAATTCAAAGAGGATAAGCAAAGTTCTGCTGTCAGCTTAGTATGTGCAATACCTTTAATTTCACCAAGGTTTGTGCATGATTGTCCATGATGCACTGGGAGAACCTTCCTAGAGTTTTAATATCTCCTGCATTTTTAACTCATACAAAAATGAACATTGATATTTGTGCATTCTTTTGGTGGTGAATAATGCAGAAGTGATGGCTGTGAGCCAATTGAGTTTCCAGTGCAAATTGCAACAAGAAGGGGAGAGATACTTCTTATGTAATACGTATTTTCGATGAAAAAACATGCACGGTTATATCAGGACCCTCAATGTCATTTTCAGAATTGCAATCCAATTGTCAAGTCAAGGGACTAATTCCGTAAAGTGCTGTCTTGAAAAGTTCCAGAGCTCCTTTCTTAATCATCACAGTTCAGCTTTTACGTAATTCTAACATAGATCTTCATTGCCAGTAAAGATACTTGCTTTTTCATCAAAAAGTTTCCTTGTAGAACAGGAATAATAGGGAAGCTTTTAACAAAGCTGAATTTTATTTCATTAAAAGTGCTCTGCAGAGCTTCACGTTTTGTATCTAGGATCTAAAACTATTTCAGTCTCAACTTATAGCATATCAAATACACTGGATCTGATAATTATGTACAGACACATTCTCAGTGGATTGATGTGAGACTCCACTGTTTGTAAAGTAATGTGACCTCCTCATATGAAAAGCAGAGGCAGTGCTATGCTTATATTGGACCTTAACCTTTTTATCTACATTTAGGGTGGAAAATGTAGGTTTGCATTCACTTTACAGCCTCTTTACAATTCCAGAATAGTAAGAAGCCTGTACATCAAGCCTTAATTCTGTTTATGATGTTTAATATGTGTTGTACTTAATTTGTAAGTAGTATTTGGAATTTCTCCTTAGACCAGCTAACCCTGGATGGGTGTTTGATAATAGCAGCATTTTCCTTCTTGAACCTTTGCTTGTATGTGGAGGCATCATTAGCTAACAATAATTTTGAATTTGAGTGCTTGCACTACCTGCCACAGCAGCCTGTGTCCTATCAATAAGAGGTGCTCTTGATGTCTTCCTAACTTGGGAAGAAGACAAGATCATGAATTTATTCTGCAGAATCCACTCAACATAGAACCATAGAACCATATAATCAGTAAGGTTGGAAGGGACCTCTGGAGATCATCTAGTCCAACCCCCTTGCTAAAGCAGGGTCACCTAGGGCATGTTAGACAGGGTTGCATCCAAGTGGGCTTTGAATATCTCCAGGAAGGAGACTCCGCAACCTCTCTGGGCAACCTGTTCCAGTGCTCCATCACTCTCACAGTGAAGAAATTCCCCCTCACGGTCAGGCAGAACTTCCTGTGGGTCAGTTTATGCCCACTGCCTCTTGTCCTGTCACACGGGACAACTGAAAAGAGTCTGTCCCCGTCCCCTTGACACCCTCCCTTCAGGTACTTATACACACTGATAAGATCCCCCGTCAGTCGTCAGTCTTCTCTTCCCCACGCTGAAGAGGCCCAGCTCTCGCAGCCTTTCCTCAGAGGGCAGCTGCTCCAGCCCTCTGATCATCTTTGTGGCCCTGCGCTGGACTCTCTCCAGCAGCTCCATGTCTCTCTTGTACTGGGGAGCCCAGACCTGGACACGGTACTCAAGAGGAGGCCTCCCCAGGGCTGAGTAGAGGGGCAGGATCACCTCCCTCCACCTGCTGGCCACACTCTTCCTAATGCACCCCAGGAGACCATTGGCCTTCCTGGCCACAAGGGCACACTGCTGGCTCATGGTCAACTTGTCATCCACCAGCACTCCCAGGTCCTTCTTTGCAGAGCTGCTTTCCTTTTTCACCCTGGAACAAGTAGGTGTTGCCATTACCTACACTACTACTAGTCTTCTAAAAGATGCAGAGTGGCACACTCATAAGCCTCCTCAGCAGTCATTCTTGCTGACTTGCTTACTGGCCTGTCAAACTCCCTGCTGAGCCGTTCTCACAATCATTTCAGTAAAGTACCATCTTTAACTCCTAGGTTGTTTCTTTGTCTGATGAGAAGTAAAGTCAATCTGGCAAAGCAGACATACTGATTGTAATATGGATGGGTCTCTGAGCTGCCTGTCTGTAGTGTTATTAACTTTGGCTAACTGTAAAGGTGCATTTTTTTGACATTTACAAGGACTGAGAGAAACTGCGGCCCTCAGTTTTCATTCCTGATCAGTGGAAAAGCTTACTTAGAGACGATTAGTTGTTGCAGGAATCAAAAAAGACCTTCTCTTTTCCCTTAGGACCTTTAGGAATTTGGTGTTAGGAGGGATCATCTGTTATTACTTCCACAAAGGATGTTGGGAAGAGAGCAGAAAAAAAACATCAGCTCAAGCCAGCCCAGCTTCTCTCTCCTTTTGCCTCCCTGCAATTTAAAGATATCTTGATTTCTCCTTTTTTCTCTTGATCCTTTCTTTTGGCATAGGAAAGGAAAGTGAGTGAATGTTCTTTGAATATTCACTTCTTCTAAGGCTTCAGAACTGAGAGAAAAGAGTCTTTTAAGTGGTGATGATGGGCCATGAAATGAACTGGATAAACCTGGTGTGATGGAAGAATGATTGACTACTGTGGTATGAACAGCTGAATGGCAGATGAAGAATTAAAAAAAATGTTGGCATTTGGGGAGACGATGAGAACTCTGTTATTAATCCACTTAGTTTGATATTTGTAAGAATCACATTGCTCTATATGTCTATGATGGCCAGCTATTTTGTGATCATTGTATAGGCACTGATGGTTAAGAAGGGTGTTAAAATAATTAAGAAATCAAAAATATATATTTGTACCGTGAGCTTCCAAGTTAGTTAGTGATAATGTACCTAGTACCCTACCTATTTTCCATAAATAATATTTAGGTTATATAATATTGTCAGACACAGAAAGAATGCCAGGGAAGAGGAGTAAGGTTGGCTGAGACAGTCTACACAGTGTCTCTGCTGAGGCAATATAGCTTATGCCAACATCTAAAGACAGGCAAAGAAATGGAGCCTGATACCCCATGTGCTTCTGTGTTTCTTTCACACTAACTTGAGTTTAGAATGACAGTCCAAATGAATCAGATTTAAGCCCTCGTCCCTTTGATGTTCACCATTCAGTATCTGGATTGAGATCTTCTTTAGTTAGTGTTCTCTCATACTGGCCATTTATCTGCCTCATCTTCTGGCTCCAGGAGCCAGTTTCTTCATACATATGCCAAGAATTGAATACACATACAACACCAGTCTGATCACATTATCTTCACTTGCAGCACTCCAACAGACTGGGAAAAGGGCCAAGAAGATTTAAAAGGGAAAAATGGAAAACAAGACAAATGAACAAAAAGACCCAAAAAAACCTCCCAGGAATTCATCATGCCAAAGCAAGCAACAGTGCTTGTGGCACAACTGGCAAATAATGGAAAATAAGACACCATAAATAGTAAGGTCCTCAGCAGTCAGTGCTCATTTGCATGTCACTAGGCAGCAGATGCTCTGTCAACAAATAAATTAGTAGACTCTGCTCTGCACCCATTGTACTGAAGTAAAATGGATGATCTTCCTTGCTAGTGGCACTGTCTCACTTGTGTTGGCAGCATCTATAATAGATGGTAGTAGATGGTAATAGATAATAGAGGCCCAAGGAGCAGAACCTGACTCCCTTGCACACTCACTCCTCCCTGGGCTCAGTTCAATGTGAGAATGTGTCAGCTTGATAGACCTTGAAAGTTCAGAGGCACTTTAAATTGAGCATGGTGTTAAGTTCATTACAACCTGGTGAAATGAATCACTAACATAGCCATAGCTCTGGTTTCCTCCTTTTCCACATTTTTTCATGAAGTGAAACGTCTAACCTTTCGACTAAAGACGTTCTTTGATGGTTTTGAGTTTAACAAATGTGATAGTTTTGTTCCTTCAAAGGCTTTTAGTAAGATTACTGATTACTTTTCAATTCACCTGAACACCAACACCTATAATAAGATACTGCCAGATAATATTTATTCCTTTCTCCAAGTTGGAAGAGTCAATATTTCATCCTGACATGGGCATATATTTAGTTTCCACCATCTCCTGCCCTTGGGACTAAAATCTGTAGTCTGAAAAGTAGGTATTCTCAAGTTTTCAGTTGAAATACAGTAACTTGTTTGAATATTATCCAGTGATTTCAGAGAGGCCTTTTTATACTTGTTATAAAATTGGCAATTGCCCTCAAATTTAATGACATCTTTCCACTGATTTCAATGGCTTTTGGATCAGGCCCCCACAGTACAGGATGTGTGTTGATTATTATTTCTTCCCATTTCCCTGAACAGTGAAATATGGCTATAAATGATCATTGTTCTGTAACTGTTTTAGTGAGACAAGAGGTTTAATAAAATACTGAATATGCTTTATTAAAGAAAATCTTTGTCCTGTTTCAGTAGGAATCTGAGGTTTTATACATGGTACATAAAGCACATTAAAATATTCAGGTGATGAAGTTAGAAGAACTGACCTTCGGCACCAGAAATGTAGGCCTTCGGTTGTCAGTGAGTTGTACAGATACACAGATAAAAGGATTTGACTTGTTGAAGGGCAGCTGACTGTTAGTTCATATAAATTAGATAAGCATGTACTATACCGGGTTATCCTGATCAGGGATTCATCTGTAGTCTGAATCATACTACTGCTACAGACTAATCCTAAGTCTTCCTTAATTACCATTAAAGCATGTGGTTTATATGTTATGAATCTAGCTGTAATTAGAGAAATGATTTATCACCATCAGAAGTGAATGTTTCCATTCCTTATAGGCTTCTGGCATATAAGGAAGTGGGGGCTCATTTTGAGCACTTTACATTTCAAAACTACCTGGGGGAAGGAGACAAGCCAGAGAGAAAGACTCAGGATTACTAAAGCTACTAGGGAGGTTAGCTGTACTGTATCTGTAGGCATTGCTGAATTCCTGAGCTTTAGCAGATCTGTTATACCTATGCAAAGCAGTCTCACAGCATTAGCTCAAACTCCAGCAGTCATTTTTTCTATAGCTGATAGAGCAAAATCTAGGGTCCCCAGGGATGCTAGGTTCCAGTCTGAGCAACACTACTGTTTCTTCTGTATATACATAAGTTACTTGTCTTCCTTGTATCTCACCCAGGCCAGCAAGAAAATGTCTTTAAATTCAGGCTGTGCTGAAAAATGGAGGCAGTGGATAAACTGACAAGATTAACCTAGATTTACCATTAATTTGCAGCATTTTACTAAAAGGCATTTCACAACCACCCCGGTAAATATTTTGTTCTTCTTGCCTTTCACTCTGTGAGCACACAGAATAACAGTAATTTTGTTTTTTCTAATTAAATGTATGTGTAACATCCAATAGGTATTTCAGTGACTAAACTTACATAAAGATCTTTTTTGAAAAAAAAATGTAATGTTCTTATTTGCATATGAGGTCAGTGGGAACTTCAGGTTCTTCAAGACTTCTGTCAATCACACAATCTCTGGAGATTCCTGTGTTTTGATTTAAGATCCTGTCCATTGAAAGTAGATTTAAAATTAACAAATTAATAGATTTAATAGATTCTGATTCTCTTTTCTAAACTGACAAGAGCCTGACTGTGTGTGATCCCCAAAAATAAATTCCCTGGGGAGTAAGATAGTCCTCCATGGGGATAAAGCCAGAGGAATCACAGCCCCAATCTGGCAAACAAGACAGGTGAAAGCAATAGGTGAAGGAAGTGGGAGGATAAAGAAGGACGAGGACTAAAAAAGGAAAATCCTTCTGTATTGTTTTATAAAGCATAGGAATTTTTAAGATCAGGAAGAGAAGCCTGACGTTTGGACATTACTGGAAGGAAGCAAAAAGTAAGAAATGGAATTTGAAGAGGAATCTGCAGAGGTAAGGGTGCTTAGGACAGACTGAAGCATTTAACAAGTCTCAGTGGAAGCCTCATGTTATACTCTCAAGTAGAACAGAAGTACAACAGCAACACTTAGTGACAGGATAGTGAAGGGCAGTTAAGGGGAAAGGATGGAACAAGAGTAAACAAGCCTCTCTGCCAGCATGAGGAAAAATTAATTGGGAGTTTAGAGGGAAAACTTTGATCTTTCTCTATGTTTATACCTGCTAGTTGAAGAAATCAGTCATAGAAATTACTAGCAGACACAGTGAAGTTTAGAAGCCACTCAGGTGATGAGTGGAATAAGAAACTGAAGATAAGTTACATTCTTCCAGCTATTTTTTTTCCTTTAGAATGAACAAGAGAATGGAATTGATAGAAAAAGATTATAGACCCAGAACCATACAATCCAAAACTAACTTCTTATTGACTGTGCTAAATAGTATAGACTGTGTTAAGTAATACGAATCTCAGTACAACGTTTTCCTTATAATGATGATTACCTGTAATATTGATAGTGTTTTGTGGTGTTTTTTGTAAGAATACAGCTATGCACACAACGTACCTTTCCTTTAAGCTGTTAAATGTTACCAATATAGTACACTGTCAAATCTGTCAAAAAAAGTCTCATTATACTCTTTGTGAAGATATGTTCTGCCAATCCCCAGATGCTGCTACGCAGAATTAAATGAGGAATGTAGAGATAGAAATACTGATAGAAATACTGAGGTTAGTAATATTATTCCATGTTGGATTAATGAAAATGCTTTCTTATTATTGTTTTTTTTTTTTCCATTTATGTAGTATAATACCTGTGCTCAGTGCAAACACATGATAAAACAACTGCTAATAGAAACTTATGGTATAATTCTAGTAAATGTGATTATGAATAACAAAGTTCTACAGACTAAGCTGTAGAAGAGACATGAGCTCTCTTGCTGACTGGATTGGCTTAGGTGTCATGTCTGGAGTCTGCTGGTATCTTACTAGTTTCATAACTTGGAGGATAAACTCATTTTATTTAGTAAAAATTTCTACTGAAACATATGTATTATGACCGCCAGAGGGACCCTTTGCACTATGACGCCTTAATATACACATTTTTTTTTCTAAAGATTTTATTTAATAGCAGCCCTAAACAATAAAATACTATAGCATACTATTTCTTAAGATTTTATCAAAATAATCTTACCTGCAAATCCGGGTTTACAGCTACAAATATAGCCCTCTGCCTTGTCATAGCTGAACACTGATGGCAGTCCTGGAATGCTTCCATACCAGTTAGCCCAAGACAGCTCTACACATTCACTCTCTGAGAGGCATGGATTACTGCTGCACTCACTTATGTCATTTTCACAGTGTGAACCTGTATATCCTATGAACAGAAATTAGAAGAAGGTGTTTAACTGATGTACTGTCAATTCATACTAGATCTGAAAATATTATTGTGAATATTAGATAAATTTGGTTTGAAATTCTATCATCATGTGCTAAAACACCTACTGGACACCTTCTATTACTTAAAAGTGCAAGTGTTTTATTGCAACACTCTTTCTGGGCTAAAAGTAGCTAGATGCTGTTATTCTGCCTGCTTTTCTTCCTGGGCTAGGCAGTCTTGTCTGTGCTATACAGAGCTTGACTTTTATTAGCAAGTAGTGTGGAGAGCTGTGTGGATAACAAGGCACTGCATTGTATGGTGTAGATATGCTCTCAGTTCTCCTTACCTTTGCAATGCCCCCTCCCCCCCAAGAAAGAGGTGTAGGGCAGTGTAAATTTGTTGATGTCTGTGAAGCGCTTTATCTGCCTGAGTTTAAAGTGCCACAAAACTCTCCAAGTTCCTGAGAAGTGCTAAGCATTCTGCCTAATCTTTCTGTTTCTAAAGCACTTATACTATTGTGTTCCAACCATACTGTAATAATTACTCTTAAAAGGGCACTGTGTTTCCGCATCCCCACTACAGACATCAAACTCATTGGGCTTCTAATTGGTCTGCATGCTGAAAGGTTCACAAAGTCCCCTAAAAACACAGTGTCTGTGTCCACGATGGGGATGTACGAGAACTTTCCTGAACTCAGATATGCAAGCATTGCTAGTATAGGAGAACAGAGCCCAGGGTATTTTCATCTGATCTTGCAAGACAGAAGAACTTGCACTGATAACATGAAGGAAACCAGTTTCCCAATATCACACCTAGTTTAATTTTATTTGTAAATAGCCAATCATTATTTTGCACAAAAACTTAAGTTTTTAGGCTGACTTAAATGTCATGTTAGTGGAAAGTAAAAAAGGGATGGTAACAGCAGTGATGTTCATATATCACATGGGTTGAAGGAGGTGGAGCCCAACTTCTAGTGAGGCACCTGTCTTAACTCAGTTATACTGGCAGTTGCTCTGAAGAAGGCCTTTTCTTTTACCGTGCATGGAAATCATCCCTTATGGGAGAAATGAGTGACTTACCCATGGGCTTCACATCTCATCATGAGCCAGAACCTTATCTAATACCAAGCCCATAAAATATTTTTAATGTTATATTGTCTATAGCTTTTATTGTATCAGCAAAGAATGAGGACATATCTTACTACCAAAGCAAAGAGTGTGTTTATAGGAGAACTTAGAGCTTACCTGGCCAACAGTGACATGTATAATTGTCAGTGCTGTCCTCACAAGTAGCATTATTGTAGCATGGTTGTGACTGACATAAGGGAATTAGAGTCTCGCAGTGCAGGCCTGTAAATCCAGTACTGGTACAGTTGCAACTATACCTGCAACACAGAATGCCAGTGTTTAGCAAGAAGTCAGGTGATCTGGCTCAGTTTCTAAATCTACATAGCCTTCTTGTTTAGCTTTGGGTAACAGCTTGTGCAATTGAGTCCAGACTTGAGAGCACCATCTGGTGTTCTAAGAGAAACTACATAAATTTAGAATGGACAATGAGCCTTTCCCCTGAAAGATGTGGTTTTGTCTGGGAACTGCTTGTGAACCAAAATTGTTTTTGACAGTTAATTTCTTCTAAGCAAGTGATTAAAATTTTATTTTTGAAAACTGTTTCTGTCACTTCTAATACAATTTTTGTAGGCTTAACATTATTCACAAAATGGAAAGGAAGAGATTCTGTGAGAGAGATTTTCTCTGAAAACCTATTTTGTTGTTGTTAGGTTTCAATATAGAAATGCTAATTATTTGCATAGTTCTAATAATAACAGTAATACTAACTTTATTTTGATAGTAATACAATTATTGTGGGGTTAGAAGTAAACAAGTTAATATACATAAATATGAATATTTGAAATAATGAACAATGTGCAGATAATGCCTGCTTTTTCTCAGGTGAGCTAATTATTACAAAATACATAAGACTTTCTAATTGTACTGTGATATATCACAACTCTTATGCTTGTCATGATCTAATTAAACACCTAAAGCTATGCATGTCATAAGAAAAGACAGGCCTCTACAAAATGTATGTGTTAAATATGCATAGCTGGATGATCTTTTCCTAATAATAATTGGAATCAAAAATGAATTCTTATATGGCCTTCCTTTATATTAAAAGAATACACTAGTTATTGTACAATTGAACTCATGGCGAATTTTGCTGAACATGAGACTTCTGATTTTAATATCAGCATCTTAGAGCTGGAGTAAATATATAGAGGGAAAAGTAAACTGTTGAATGTAAGGGGACATCAGAGGACAACTGATTACGGCAGTCTAACAGACCAGCAAGCGTGGACATTTTTTTTGCACTGTTTAAGTGTATACAAGCATAAACTCCTGGTAAATCAGTTTATTACTAGTGTAAGGATTATCCTTAAATCAAGAACAGAGATGAATTAGGTCAGCTGGTATTTGATTTTAGTATGTAAAATGTAATTAGGAAGATGTGAGTTAGTAAAATAACTTTAATTCTAAAATACATTCTCAAACGGAAGTCCTTTTTAGCTGTTTTCTCACGTATTTCCTCAAGGTGCCTTCAATGTGGTGGTGTTCAGTTTTGTGGAGAAAGAGTTGGTCTGCCTTTTCTCCCTTTGGAATAGAATGAAGAAACAGCGAGGAATATTCATAACCCCAGGCACCAGTACAAGCTGGGAGCTGACCAGCTGGAGAGCAGCTCTGCAGAGAAGGACCTGGGAGTGCTGGTGGATGACAAGCTGACCATGAGCCAGCAGTGTGCCCTTGTGGCCAGGAAGGCCAATGGTCTCCTGGGCTGCATTAGGAAGAGTGTGGCCAGCAGGTGGAGGGAGGTGATCCTGCCCCTCTACTCAGCCCTGGGGAGGCCTCCTCTCGAATACCGTGCCCAGTTCTGGGCCCCCCAGTACAATAGAGACATGGAGCTGCTGGAGAGAGTCCAGCGCAGGGCCACAAAGATGATCAGAGGGCTGGAGCAGCTGCCCTATGAGGAAAGGCTGCGAGAGCTGGGCCTCTTCAGCGTGGGGAAGAGAAGACTGACTACTGACAGGGGATCTTATCAGTGTGTATAAGTACCTGAAGGGAGGGTGTCAAAGGGAGGGGAACAGACTCTTTTCAGTTGTCCCGTGTGACAGGACAAGAGGCAGTGGGCATAAACTGACCCACAGGAAGTTCTGCCTGACCGTGAGGGGGAATTTCTTCACTGTGAGAGTGATGGAGCACTGGAACAGGTTGCCCAGAGAGGTTGTGGAGTCTCCTTCCTGGAGATATTCAAAGCCCACTTGGATGCAACCCTGTCTAACATACTCTAGGTGACCCTGCTTTAGCAAGGGGGTTGGACTAGATGATCTCCAGAGGTCCCTTCCAACCTTACTGATTCTATGATTCTGTGAAGCCCTACTTGTGTGCCTTTTTCTCTGGCATATTTAAATGTTCCATGTTGCTGTGATTCTCCTGGAGCTCTGTGGGGCAGGCTGTGACTGAGGATTCAGTTGACTTAGTTAATTATAAAAGTGAATCAGGGAAGTGTAAAGTCTGTCTTGTTGCTCAGGCATGCTAGAATGCTTTTAGTTCAGGCGCAAGGTGACCTCCTTCTCTGACTGCAGTCTCTCACTGCATGCTTTAACAGCATTGGACAATAGTCAATTGCTTTGTACTGTTCAGAATCATTCAGTACTTCAGAAAAGAAATTCCACAGGGTTGGTGTAATGTCCCAATACTGTACAAAAGCCCATTCCTAGAACATGATCTCTGTCCCCCTCTGAATTAAAGACATGCATGCCTCTTGCTGACATGACTTTTTTGACTGATTTTTTTGTGGAGTTACTATCTTCAAAACCGCTTTATTAAAAACTGGAAACTGAACAATTCAGGATAGATCACACTGGCAACCTCAATGCCTGTACCAATATACTGATCAACTGTTGGCTTTATACACTTTATACATATTTATTTTCTGTTTTTTAGAATCTTGTGCCGAGTATGCAAAGTGACTATCAAAGAATGAATGCCAGAGTTCTGGGTGCCTGGACTGCCCTTAGATCTCTGAGTAGAGCTGTTAGCATTAGGTGAAGAAACTTTTCTGTTGCTTTGCAATATCTCTATCTGTCCATCTCTTGTGCTCTCTCTTCTTTTTTGTTTTCCTCTCCAATCCTCCCTTCCCCCCACCCCCTGCTCCACCTTCCTGCTCTCTTTTGTTCATGGGTTTCAGGTTGTTTTGAACAAGGAGCTGTTGTCCCATATGCCTGTAAAATACCTGGCGCGTTTCCTAATGGCGTCTATTACTATGGTAACTATTATTTCTGTTTTGCTCTGTCTTTCTCTTCTAATGTTTCTGTCTCTTAAGTGTGCACAGCTGTTGCTGGCAAATTCAATTTTATGCACTTTCACATCTTGCTTGCAAAGCAAAGTTTGATGGACTTTAGAAAAATAATTGAACTTTAAGTGATAATTCCTCAGGGCCAGATAAACAACACGTAAATATTCAAAAGTAAAAGTACAAATGCAAAAAATCTACTTCTCAGTTAATCTTTGCCATAATTCTTTTTTTGTCTTGCTGACTCTGACACCAGACTTGCATTCTTTAATTCCTTCCAAATTTGAACTGAAATCAGTTCAGGATCAGGAAATGAAATCAGTCTGAAATGAAATCAACTATCTAACAATTTAGGCTGTCATAGAACTTCAGTCTGTAAATAGAAAAGTTACCAGCACATCACATTATTGCAGGATACGTACCCATTAACACCGTCTGTACACTGTCCCCCATGGAGGCAGGGCTGACTGACACACTCATCAATGTTGGTTTCACAGAGATCACCAAGGAATCCAAGTGTGCAGGAGCAGGTAAAGCTCCCCAAGGAATCATGGCAGGTTGCACCATTTAGGCAAGGCTGTGATAAACACTCATCCATGTCCAGCTCACAGTTTGTACCTTCAAAATCAATCAATCAATCAAACAAACAAACAAAAAAAATACTAAAAACAAGCAAACCCCAAACTTTAAGTGCAATATTCACATAATCTTTTTTTTCCAAGCAGTTGCCTATTTTAAAAAGAAACTTCTTCCTCAATGTGCACTGCAAGACTACTTCTTTTTCTACAAAAGAACAAAATGACCGTTAATTGCTAGGATAGACTATAATACCAACTTTCTTAGGTTGATCATGGAAGCAGGGTGAACAAATTTTCAGGTTATTCAAACCATGCTACTATCAAATTTATATATTACAGAAGTGGCAGTCATTTAACGATCTTGGCAGAGTCCATTTAAGGCAGCACAATTAATTGAATTAAACTCGGTTAAAATTCTCAAAGTTAAGATATCAGGCAGAGTCCCAATTAACTGCTTAAGGTTTCTTAAAGTTTAGCAATGTGTAAATGAAGCCAGTTAATGATGCCATGTTTGCAACAAGTCAGGATCTTGGAGCTGCTCTTCAGATATTTTTGATGAGATTAAATCAATTCTAATATTAGTTTGCAGCTACTTGTGATAATTGGCAAGTTAAATCTACATTTCTTTTCCTCTGAATATTGGCTGGTTAATGCTTTGCAGCTGCTGTTCTGTGTGTTCCAGGATTTTGTATGCTTATGCACTTATTTAGTATTTTGAGTAATAAACCATTATTTTTTAAATATAACTCTCACCTGCTGGGTCAATTTATTTTGCGAACTGCAGTACCAGCCACTAAATGGATTAAAATGGAAAATGATAATGAAATTAATATTGACTGCACTGTCTCTTATTTGGCTAACTAAAGTCGTAGAAGTATTGCAAAGATTTTTCAGGGGAATTTCCTATTCGAAAGGGAATCTACAACACAGACAAGAGCCGTTCTTTGGAGAGACGAGGATTTTAGTACAGGATGATTGGACAGGCTGTCAAAAGATGAGAAAAGATGCATTTAAATTTATTGGTATTATGTTTGCAGTTAGGTGCTCCCCTCTGAGTCTTACGTTTACTGCTTTTACCAAGCAGTACTGTGGAATGTGTACATTCAAATTAAGAACTGTTCCCCCTCTCCCCCCAAGAGTGAGACTGCTAATATCAGTGCGGTTACTTGATTACTAATTTATTTTGACTGTTTTGATTGTAGCATCTTCATAAATATCTGTGTTACAGATTTTTATTTGGAAATATCTTAACATGTCAAAACAAAACTTGAAGGTAGTATCTCTTAATTATATTGTACTTTAATGTAAAAGTTCATATACTGTGATGAGATCTCCCAACTTTCTAGTTGTTATGAAATATTCTTACTGTAATTTTAGAGAATGGATTTTTAGTATCTTGAAACCACGCATTTAAAAAAAAATAGATCACCAGTCCTGTTCCTCCACTTTGAGGTTCATTGATTCAGTTAGCCACTACTTTCAGTGGGAGGATTCCATGAGACTCTAATGCAGGAGCTCTTATGGTTTCATGGTAATGTACATCATATCCAGATATAGTGAGCAATCCCTCTGTGGTCATTGCCCTGTGAATTCACTGTAATTGTAAACAATGTGTTTGCAGAAGTATGTGTAGTGACCGTAAATCTGCCAGAGCTTGTTAACAGCTTACCGTGAACACTAAAAATCATGTGACAAAACAAGCCCTGTTCAATTGATCCTCAGTTCAACCAAATTTAAAACTACAGGCCTGAGAACAGCCTGATGATTAACATGAGAACACAGCGTTGTTTTGGTTCATGTCTTTAATCTATCAAGCCCAGTGACGTGCCTTCGGCAATGTTGCCTCAGAAGAAAACTCTTCTCCCTTTACAATGTATCTAGCCGATACACAATACAAATGGGGAATTTCTTCCTAGTCTTTATTGAATCTGCTAGCAGATTTTTTTTCATATGTGAAGAAAGAGATGAAAAGACTAGATTTATATTTGCACCTCAGTCTAACATTCTGTCATAAATATGCTATATGCCAAATATCATATGCCAGAAAATAAAAAGCTCCAACAATCCCTTCCACAGATATTATGTAGGACTAAGCCATTAAGAGCAAAACCATTCTGTTTTAGAGCAGAGTATTTCAGCATATACTGAACCACACAAGTGGTTTGAACTGAAAGACTGGGAATGTGGATGTAGTAATATTTGTAACTTGTGTCGTTCTTTCGAAGAACTAGAATTATTTTTTTTTATACAGCTTGCTCTTTAAATAAGTAGTACTGTGTGCTTTTTGTACAGCCCCAGTCAATTAAAGGTAAATGCATTTGAGGATGAAAGAGAAAGCCAACACTTTCAAACCTGGCTACCTAAAGATACTAAAGTAAGTCAACTTCTGGTCAAAGATACTGTATAGTTCTAGGTGGATCTGCATGTTCTTAATACCGCTGGAAGTCAGTAAGCCAGGTCAACCCTTCCACTCTTATGCGTCTGTAGCATTAAGCTCAAGAATGACAGGAACAAAAGAATGTCCTGACATTCTACAATCTGTATACATTAATCTTAAGTGCCATCAGCTGGATGGAGTGTGTCAGCTGTTTTTTAGTCACCAGGTTTAAAAGCGCAGGCAGAGAATTCATATGTCTCCCTACATCAAAAATAAATAGAAAAATTATGAATAATACAAAAAAAATTTTTAATCCCAAATTAGAGGGAGAGGGTTCATTTCTTGGAGTGAGAATTAGTCCTGCACACAGATCTGTATTAACTACCAGTTATCTGTATGCATGAGAAGGCAGAAATGGTTCCAGGTAGACAGTTCATCAGATTTTGTAACACTGCAATATCTTGAAATAATAAGAGGAAATCAATGGGGTTGAATCCAATCAAAAGTTTCAGTGCCCAGAAGTTAGGAACTGCAATATGTATACTTTGGAGTAGATGCCCTCAGCTAGTATTTCTTCTGAAGACCCTTTGAAAGGTGGCCACTAGTGCTGGTGTCCTCTCACATAATAGCCTTGTGGCTAGAAATCTCAGAGGAGAGAGTACAGCCAGAGCACCACTTCTCTGATGCTGGATCAATGCAGGTAGCTCTATCCCATTGCTGGGCAGGGAGGTAATGTGAGGTGGAGACAAAGGCACAGTGAGGCTGAGTGCAAAGCAAAGCATGAGATCAGTATTTTTTTGTGCTGGTAATTTGAGAACAGAGTGCCTAAATGTCTGCTGAAGTTTTCATTTAACTACCTGAGACTTAGGATGCACCTACTCCTAAGTATTTGCATGGCATATACATTACTGATGAGAATACTGCACAAGAACTAAAGGATAGGTTTCACTTCATCAGATAATACTGTACAGAATTGATCTCAGTTTTAGTTACATTGTCATAAAAGGTGTTGCACAAAGAATGAATCTTGCCCATTAAACCTATTTCATCGGTCACTGAAACTTTTCCTATCTAAAGGGCATGCTGATGCTTCTGAAAATGGCATTTTGAACTGCTCTGTGCCCTTGCTAGTTTATACTAAAATGTCCATTGGGAATGGAGGACTGGCTTCAGCTGTGTCTAGCAAAGTAATTAATGTAACTAACTGTAGGTAACTAGCAGGCTCTTATATCATACTCTGTTGAGGTGAATTAAGTGCAATTAGCACAATGGAAAAATAATGCATTTGCCTAAGGGATTCCAACAAAACTTTGACAAACCAATTGAGTTTCATTATTTAACAGCTGTGTGACACATGTCTTGTAAGTAATTTCACACATGCAGAGCATTAGCATAGTAAACTGCAGGTTTCATGCTAAATTCTCCAGTCTTTGGCTCTTGGTGCCTTCTAACCTCTTCCATTTGTGTAAGAATTATGTGTGACATTTCTCAGCTATTTTAAGAAGTGCTGCATACCAGTCATACAAAATAGCAGTCATAGTCTATGAAACAAGTAGCAACTAAAGCCTGTAACTCAAGCATTTGGTTAACATTACTGTTGTAAATTTACTGTACATTCTCTGCTACATATCAAAAGATACAACATTTTTAATATCTTAGGGAAATGAGATGAGGCTGGATGACTTCCCACAGTAACTCATGGTGTCAGGCCAGGATAATAAGGGTTGGAAAGATCCCCTGACAGAGTAAATGTGGATTTTTATTACAAGTGGGGACACCTTGGGGCTTTCATTTAGTAATCCCTCTGGCTTGTGCATTTAACACAACTCACAGCAAGGTGCAGAAAATAACAGAAAAAAAATGCTTCTGATAAATCATTTGGTTAAGTAGCCTTTAAAAGCTGGTATTTTACTGCTGAAGGAACAGTCAGCTGCTTCTTTATAGAGTTATTATTATTAGCTTTGCTGCTGGAAGCTGTGTCTGAGCAGTATGTCAAAACACTGAAATCTCTTCTGCTTTACATTTTAAACTCCTTTCTTCCTCAACTCTCTCATTCTTAACTCTGCTTGTCCTGATTGCAGAGCACTTTGAGCGATGCTGCTTAATTTTTGGCGCAGCCAAAGAGTGCCAGTCTGGAAAACAGAAGAATTTTATGATGAAAGTGAAGTGACTACAGCAGAGTGAGTTTCCTCCAATAGCTTGTGTTGACCTAAGTCTTCATTTATTTTTGTTTGAGCTTTATTTTATCACATTTTCTTCTGCTTTGTCTCTAAGGTACACATTCTGTCTTCCAAACTGAGTTCTTACGCTATAGATCCAGTCCTGGACTCACTAACACTGCAGGTTTAACAAATACAGTTTCCTGACTACAACAGGAGGTCTGAGTTGAGTCTGATCATTTCAGAGTAACCATGCTGACTGTTAATAGTTTTTTCTTTCCTTCTGCTCTTTGGCTCTCCCATAGTTGCATAGTTTTCCCATTGCTTGTCCTAGGCTCAGACACCCACTGGCAGCAGCAGGATGGCAGGAAGGCCACAAGCTTCCCTCAAATAACATTCTCTTTGCTCATGAGGGATATTAACTGAGGGCTCGCTTCCAGCTGAATGCTATGTCAAGACACTGGAAAGCTGCTTTTTAACCTCTGTCTTCCCCTCCCTTGTGGGGCTTTTGGGATGGGATTTTAAACCATATGTCTTATATCTTACTCATATGCATCAGTTGAAACAGTAGGTGTTTTTTTCCAATATTTTTCTGCTATTTTTTATTTATATACATATTTTTTAACATGATGCCAATCTGTCACTAAAATGTCTTCTCTTTTCTCTTTTTAATGATTCAGTAATGCTATCACCATAGAGGGATGGTAATGTTATCTCTTGCAGTCCTGTCCCTGAAGAGAGTTTGGAAATCTGAGGGGAACTGTCTACTCCAGGAAAGGAAGTAGGCAAGAAATATCACATCTTAAAAATGGGACCATACAAAATGGAATTATCCAAAAATGGGCAGTTTAGAAACTTGATAATACTCTTCCTTCTTTTTAATTTGTATGACATCCTAGTTTCAATGAATACTGTTTCTGGAAAGGGCAGAGGAGAGGAGTTATGATTAGCCAAAAAGTTATATTTACATAGGTTAACCAGTGAGTTCAGAGTCTGTGTGGCCACTGTGCATGTGGAGAGATGGGTTTTGCAGATGTAGTGGCAAACTTCTCACTTCCATGTTTCTGTCTGGAAAGCTAAAAGCTTGGCTGTAATCTGTTTTTCTCCATCACCAGGATACATTTTTTCCTTAGTTCCTGATTGTTTCGCCCTATTCTGGTCTTGAAAATCAATCTTTCTGTGCTTTCATACTGTGCTCACTGTCTTTGTGTCTGAGTTTGTAGTTCCCACCGATACCAAGAATGAACTGAGAAGTTAATTTTATGGTACTATAAAAGTCCCCGACTTTGAACTAAAAACCTGGAGAATGAGAAAGGGGGTATGTGGGTAAACTCTTCTTGATTATATAAACTACTAACCACTATTCTAGACAAATGTCCATTCTCCCAGAATGTCCAGTTGTAACTCCCAATCTCGTATGAAATAGTCAGTACTCTATAGAGGAGGAAGAGGTGCTTTTCTAAGGTGTCTAGAACCTACTGAAATAGTCCTCCTTCTTTTTTCCCCAGAAAGTGTGTCTAAAAAAATTTTAGAAGCTTAGTCCATGTCAAAAAGAAGGAACGTTAACCTGTGGATTCAGTCAGAGTGTTGATCAAGGAACCATTTAGAAGAATAGTAAAAGGGGAAATCATGAGTTATATGCCTCAGTAGGTTATATAGCTTAAATATCAGCACAATGATACCAGAAAGGTGTATTCATTTTTAGAACTAATGTTGACGAAAAAGGATAGATTAACTTATTTTGCCTTAAGTTTCAGCAAAGTAGAAGAGGAAAGAGGTCTATTAGCTATAGTGGATAAAGGAAAGCTGATAGAAGAGGAAGAAAGTCTAAATCGGGTATTTTCAAAATCTCCAAACATGATACCTTTCCTCAAAAAAGTGGGGGGTTTTGCATGCGCTCTCTCTTTTTTTTTTTTTTTTTTTTTTCCTTTTTAAAGCAGGGTGGGTGGCTAAAGGAAAATGCTCCTGGAAAGCAAATGTAACAGTTTAAGAGCACGATTTGTTGTGTTTAGCAAATCAAGCAAGACTAAGTAGATCTAATCTTTAAAACACGGTCAAACATTTTGGTCCTCAGACAAAACCTACGTATAGCATTCTGATGGCATGTGTTTTCAGACTGTTTCTTTTAAGAGACAAGTTAACCTTGATCTTCACAGAACTTCTCTGTAGATTTGGGGAAATGTGAGATTTCTTTAATCCTTCTCTATCTAGCACCACTAGTTCAGTGATGCGATAACCCATAATGCATCACCCCCTGCCGCAGCCAATACAGTAATAAAAATATGACCAATTAAAAGGGAGGGGAAAATAAATCTTGGAACATTATGCGTGATTGTTCTCCACGATGGAAAGAAAAAGATGTTTTTTGATACTGCTTACCTGTGTACCCAAGTGGGCAGATGCAGTCATACCTTCCTATCTGATTTAGACATGTAGCCCCATTCAGGCATGGATCCGAAACACATTCATTCACTTCCAAGTCACAGTGTTTGCCTTGATATCCTGGTACACAGTAGCAGGAGTATTCATCAACTCCATCCCTGCACACTGCTCCGTTGTGGCATGGTTCAGAAATGCATTCATCAAAATCCATTTCACAGAGAATACCTGTGTAGCCTGCATGACAAAGGCAGGTAGGGCCAGCCAGGCCATCTTGGCAAGTGCCTCCATGTTCACAAGGGTTTGTGTCACACACACTGATGGCTATTTCACAGGTAGTTCCATTATACCCAGCAGGGCACTCGCAAGTAAAGCTGAAGTCTCCAGCAGAGCTTAAACAGGTAGCATTTTGAAGACACGGGTTTGAGGAGCAAGGATCATAGACTTTATTGCAGGGTTCCTCCATAGTGTCAGCTGATGTGTCTGCACAACGGCAGGTATTGTCTTTATCACCAGCAATGCATGTAGAGTTTTTTTGGCAAGAGTTTGAGAGGCACCTCGAATCATTTCTCATGCAAAGTGACTCTAGAAAGGAAAAACATGCAATGGATTAATAAATATAAAACAAAGAAACAAAAATAACACTATCAAAATATGAGTAGGTTGTGATTCTGGCCTCTTTGACAGCTGTGGTCTCTCAGAGTTGCAATTCATTGCTTAACACTAACAACAACACTGTCGCAGATATTTCTGATCAACAGAGACAACCAACAATATGGGATATATGTACATACTTTAAAGACAGTATCTTTTTATCAGAAAAAGGACCACTTCAGTTCAGGACCAGTTTGGATTCTGGTGTGGTAGAAGTTTTTATTGGAGTTCAACAAAACTGAATGACTCAGGTGCAGTTTGAACTCAAGTGATTCAATCCATTATGGCCTTGGATTTTATTTTTGACTTCCTGATTAGAACAGTAATTTGATGCCTGTATAGCACTTCTACTAGAAAGGATCCACCTGAGATACAAAATAGTTTCTTCTTTGCTCTCTGAGTGCCATCAGGCTATAAGCACACGGTGAACATGGTGTAAACATTTTCCCCTCGCACCTCCAGGAACTGAAGATAAAGGCAGCTTGCAGTTGACTTGCTGCTGACTGGCAGATTGTAACAATAGCTACTTCTCATTCCCCAGTCAAGGGGGGGGAGCAAGCTGCTACCAGCATTGTTCATAACCCACAATTGACCTAATACAGTTAAAGTAGTGAAACATATTCTTTCCAGTCAAAGAAAACAAGAATTTTGCCATGAATGTGTATGATTAATCATCTCTATAACATAAGAAATGTCAGCATTCAGCTGAAGTTATGAGTAGAGCACATGCAAGTATACATAAACTACTCCTAATCTAGTGTTAGGGATACCAAGCAATAGCAGTGAAGGTGACAAATACTGAGTATGTGAGGAAGATGAACTGATGTGGGCTGAATCCTGCTACCACAGCTACACTGCCAACAGTATCAAATGAGCTAGATTAAAGCTTGAATACATTTATATGTGCTGTAATCATGTCTCCCAGTTGCAACATAGATAGAGATGAAGAGTAGAATAGGGTCCTAGTGATCACTAAGACCATCTCCTCATAATGTCATGTTGCTTCTGTCATGATATGACATTTTATCAGTATGGGTCAGTGGAAATGGTGTTAATCATCAGTACACTTCCTGCAGCATTCAGCAATTTTGTCATCCAGACATAACCTGATTCAAGGCCGCTGGAGATGGTAAGATCCGAAGAGGTGATTGCAAACATGGTGTTTAGAGGCTAAACTTATGAATGCTTGGGAGGTGCCAGTGGAAGAAATCCTGAAGTTGCCTGCAAATAGTTTGCTAGTGAAATGAAACAATAGGAAATGAAATCGCATAGGCACTGATTGCGCATGAATGCAGAGAAGTAAAGGAAGTGGTTATTTACTGATATAAACCACCTAGAAGAGAGAGAGAATATAAATACTGATTTAAAGAGCCAAACACATGTATAGCATTTTAACTTGTACCAATCAGACTGGAAAATCAGATTTAAAGTACAGTATGTAGAGTTTTATCCAGTAAAAACTTTTCTTTTGCAATTTTCCCCATATTATAAGGAAATCCTCTACCCTATAGTGAATATATGAATACCACCACACTTCTCCAGCAATTATGCTGCGGTATTCCTCAAACCATACAGCAGTAAAACTGTAAACAAATATTCTGCATACCACTAGAGGGAAAAAATTTATGTTTGTTCCACAGGGGAAAAAATGCAGTCTGGCTGAGAGTCTACAAAATAAAGCAGAACATTTCTTCCAGAAAGAAGGTAATTACTCAGAAGGGAAAGATTCACGTGGGCTGGAGAATGAAAATTGTATTAATCTGTATGTGAGTCTTCAAAATGTCCTGTTTTCTTCTTTCAGTTTTTACATTTATTCTGGAGTCATATCTGGATATAAGAAGTATAGAATCACAGAATCACAGATTATCTCCAGAGGTCCCTTCTAACCTCAACCAATCTAGTCCGACCCCCCTGCTAAAGCAGGGTCACCTAGAGCATGTTAGACAGGGTTACATCCAGGTGGGTTTTGGATATCTCCAGAGAAGGAGACTCCACAACATCTCTGGGCAACCTGTTCCAGTATCGGTGTCTTAAATTAACTTGAAAAAGGATGGTGTATGCTTATAGAAATGTGGTGTTGTGGATGAGCTGAACTTCTCAGAAAAATTCAGACCAGTCTCTAATTTTTTCCTGTTCTTGGGACTAAGAGTCAAGATAGTGGACTCAGTAGAAAAGGAGATGGGCACTGAAAGTGAAGGAGTGTGCAGAGACGCTTATCAATAACAAGCTTGATCAATGCTGCTAACGTCCTGGGACAGAACCATGGCTGATTGGGAAACGGAAAAGCCCGAACTCATCAGCTGAGTATAATAAACATCAACTGAGAAATAGTCAGAGAGCACAAAATGAGCGATGAGGACATACTTTTCATAACATACATTTTAATATGTAATATAATTTAACTTTCTTCTAGTCCCAGGAAGGAGGGGTAGAGGAAAAAAACCTGAGAAGGTCTTATCAGCTTAGAAAAGACTTACACAGCTTACATAGATACAACACTATGGTAATGAATATGGAAATTGGAAAAGTGAGTTTTGCTTCCTTCTTGTAGCTTCTGACTTTAGAGGTACAAAATTACAGAATGGTTGAGGTTGGAAGGGACCTTTGGAGAGCATCTAGTCCAACTCCTCTGCTCAAACAGGGTCACCTAGAGAAGGTTGCCCGGGACAATCCAGATGGCAATAGTGCTTCTGAAAACAAAAAGCACCAATTTGAATGAACCTGGTAGTTATAAATGTGTATGTTCATTGAGTGAAGTACCTCATTAATTATTTGTTCAAACAAATTGAATGGAGATTGATGTAGTAGTACAGATGGCAACAGTAACATGACTTAAATCAACAATGATCTTAAGGATTACATAGAAATACTATTTCTTTGGTGCTTTTGGAGTTGCATGTATAGGGAAAAACTGAGAAATAGTTCTGTTTGACCTATTTTTAGTTGTTCTGATGTTCATATATATCCGAAATATGGAGAAGTACCTAGATGAAGATAGACCTCATTAAGAAAGAAAGCTAAGAATTGATTATCAGGTTGAGTGAGAGTTGGAGCTTTATATCCAGTTACCTAAAGCAAAAACAGGAAAAAAAATAGTACCTCTAATGTAGCTTACTCTTAAAACAATCTTCTCTCACCTGTCAACTTTCAGTTTTGCACTGAGAGCAAATATTGCATTCGTGTGCTACGTCATTTGTATATCACCCGGCTCACAGCACTTACTGAATGCAAAATTCAACATAACGGACTGGCTGTGGGTACAGACGACTTGCTCCACAGTCAGCAGTATCACAGACTTCTTGGCAAACTCATATGTATGTTCTAATACTCCATTTTACATATATGTGCATATTATCCATGTATTTAGTTTCTTCTCTTCACCCTGAATAATCAAAAGTTCACTGTAATCTATTTTATGTAATCTATTATGAAATCTACTACTTAGAATTAAAATGAGTTAGACTGAGTTCCTTAGGAAATTTTTCATCTTACAGTCTTCTTGGGATTGAGCAACTTTAAATAAGGAGCTTGCCTTTCACATTGCCTACCTACTTAAAATTCATTAAAATTGCACGTATAAAATCCATTTGAAGAAATTAGACTAGGATTAAGTTATGACTTTGTCTAACTGTTGTACTGCGTAAACTGCAAGAGGTCAGGTCAATCATTCAAGTATTTGTTGAATGGACCCATACGATATGAGAGGCCATTTAGTTAATTACTATTGCCCCTTCAGAGTTAATTTGCATGCAAGAACTCAATATGTTGTAATGACTGTGTATGAAAGAAATGTAAGAATTCTGTCTGTTTGCAGTTCTGAGAGCAACATACTAGCTTTGAGCACTGGTACTTTTAAAGTTTCAGCGTTCACTGAAGCATTAACAGTGGATGGAAATGAGAGAAGAGGAGAGGAAGCCCTTAAAGCATAATCAGTATTGAAGGCAACCAGTTTGCTCCCAAAGTAACATCACAATTGGGAAAATATGAAACAATAAGCATTTCCTGGATTTTTTAAAAACTAGTATCTTAACTTTTATTCCTCTGGCCTTTGTACAACAAATTTCTTATGCAGAAATTGCTGATGGACAATTCAATTCAAAACAATGTGTTTGTTCCAACAGCACCTGGAGGAAGTTTTTGTTGAGTTGTTTTAGAAGTTTACAGTAAAACACTAAGAGACTTCTGGAGTTTTATGTTCATTTCTCATGCACTGTGCCATTGGTTTTATTATTTGTGTAGTTCTTGAGAAACACAAGAATTCTGATGTTCTTGGTGGAAATTTAATTACTGTTGAGTTTTAGCTTGCTCATGATTTAAAGACTAAGATCAAGAGTTTTTGCTAGGGGAACCATACAGTAGTTTTGCCTCAGCAGCAAAGATGCCTCTCAAAGAGGTAATCATTAAAAAGAATGTAGTTATCAAGCTGTGGTTATCAAATGGTATGCATTTTACCAGGGCATTTCTATGAATTTATGACAGGATTCAAGGTCTTAAATGACATGTGCATGTCAAAAATCATTGGACTCTGGATTCACAATCAGAGCACCAATTTCCACCCTCTTGAAAAAAATTTCTGAAAAGGAAACCTTCCCTTTTGCACTTGAGTAAAGTGGAAGAAAGGGTTTGGAAACCTAAAGCTGTTCAGAACTACATGGAAATAGAACAACCAGAGGAAAAAGAATATAATGTGGAAGCTGAACACCCCTATGCTCCGAGATGTGATGTGGTAGAGTATAATGGTATCAGTCCAAGTTGATGATTAAGAATATTCTTTACTACAGATGAAGAAAGAGATGTAAGAAAATGAAATAAATATTTCAGTGTTGTCAGGAGCTCGACTTTCGGTAACATGCATAGCGATAACCTGAAAAGGCCTCATGTTCTAATTCAAATACACATAGGAGTCATTTTCATTCTTAACCAATCAAGATCACTTAAGCACTGATTTGTTCTGACAGAGATTCTTAAAATTTGTATTTAACATTAGAAACATTGAAACAGAATGCTGATCACTTTAGATTTACACTGACTGACACCTGAAGTAATTATCAGTCTCTTTATAAACATCAGTACATTAATCTAATTACTGGAGGAATTAGTGACAAGCATTTTACCCCATGGTTACATCCTTTTGATGAGCTGTTTGGCAGTATATTCAGAAGATGAAACTCATTAGATTCCCCTAGTTTTTTCTGCAAAATTCTTTGCAGTAAAGCTTGCCACCTACTGGAAAATCATCACTATTACTACAAGTATGTCAACAGTCTATAGAGATCTGGTACAAACTATTACTTTTAAGTAACATCCAGAAAGAGAGGGTTGGTTAGATAAGTTTGCTTAAGTGTATTGATGTTGTTTGTACATGAATAATATAGATTATATAACTAACCAGCAGTAAAAATGCATGATTTTGGTCTAGTAATGACTTCTTAGTGACCCAGAACCACTACAATGATGCAAAACAACATTGTTTATCATGTTAGAAGTGCGTGATTATGACAATGTGCATGACAATGACAATGAATGAAGGCAAAATTAATTTAGTGTGCCTTTTTTAATGTGCCTTTTTTCCGTGAAAATGACTTGAAACTTTACAGAAGTTCTCAACAGTAACAGCTTCATGGTCTTTTTACATAACCTGTAGAGATTTCTGACCCTTTAACAAAGGTGGTCTATTTTCTAGGGGAAAAAAATTGTTTCTACTAGAAGATAACTAACTTCTTGATAGTCATATAATCATCAATATTGATAAGTCTACTGTACTTTGGGAAAGGCTTCCCCCCTCCCCCAGCACAGAGCTATTATTTCACACCTTTTTTGAATTAAAACTAGGAAGCTACACCAGCTAACACAGGCAGCACAGGGCACAGTAAAATCTGACATTTTGTTCTTAACTCACACATTTTGGAATGGAATGTATAGCAGAAAACTAACCATGCCCTAGCTGGAGGGAAACTAAGGCAAGGTACCATCCTCTAACATCTACACCTTAAAGACACATATATTAAGTTACATGTCTACTGCTATGTCTCTAATCTTCCTTTCTCCTGCTGCAATGCATATGCTGGTCTAGAAGTTGAGAAATTAAACTTTAAAAATATTCCTAATGAAACAATGATCAAATCAGGAAATAGGGAAAAAACTGTTCTCTTTTTAAAAAAAATCAACCCAGAAAATATGTGCCTTTTTTTTAATGTGCTAAAATAACTGGTAATATTGACGTCTTGGTCACTGTCGGTCATTTTGACAGACAAAATTTCACTGGAATAAATGAGACAACAGTTGTTTCTCTTAGCACTATTATTTCACTCCATCTTCTGTTGACTCAGCAACAGCATGTAGTATTTGTTCACATGCTTACAGCAAAAGGTTTACCTTTGAACCAAATAATTTTCCTAGCAAAGTGATGGTGTAAGATATTCCCGAGGATTCAAATACCCCTATGTCTGCAGCTAGAAGTCAGAACCTTCAATGCTCGTGTTCATTTATTTATTTATAAAATTTGCCCCTGAGATGTTAAAACAAGTGTGAATCTGTGTCACTGAAATATCTGTGACTTTAGCAAGATCTTGAACTAATCAGCATTTATCTGGAAATATTTGAGTATTGCCCAAGGCATTTAGTGCTGCATTGAAGAATGGTTGGCTTTGGTATATCTAGGCATATCTCAGTTTATCTGCAGTGCGCCATGACACAGAAGATGCAGTTCATCACTATGACAATAACTTCCTTGCAAAGACAGCCTTAGAAAGTTGTGGGTGTGCATATATATTCAATCTTGAAATGCTATTTGATGTATCTTGAAATACCAAGGAAGAGATGAGCACAGCTGCATAATCTACAGTGACAGAAATTGGGATCAGATACCTTCACCATGCACTGAAAGGAAGAGATGCCATGTGTGGATCAGCATTTGGCAGACAGGAAAGAAAAGGACATAAGAACATGCCATTCAGGATTAAGCGAAAACAGGTAAGGGGCTACCTTAGCCCTCAGAACAGCTCTTCTATTCAGATTCTCTGTGAATAGATCCTTTCAGTTTTTCCATGTACCTCTGATTTCCAGACTGAAGACTCAAACTTCTTAAATCTTGAACTAATGTGACTTTATTCCTTCCCTGCCCACCTCTCAATCCGTTTGTGTGTTGCACTCTTCACCCTAATTTCACTCATTGCTTCTCTGCTTTTCCACATTGTTTCAATTAATTATGGTAATGAGCATTTTATAGTTACTGTGGTATCATTTCTCCTTTCCAAGCTTCGCCTAAAATGCAAGTTTCACTCCCTAAGACCTGAACTGCTCTATACATAGTTTGGAATTATTGCTTGATCTGCCTAATGTAACTCACTTGGGAAGGTATAAGCATAGTTCTGACAAACAAGCAAGCAAGCACTTGTCATTGCGGCTACACATCTTGCAGTCAAAAAGGGTTAATCATGAATCTTTTTACTTCAATCGTATGTCCAAAACATCCTCATGTTGCATGTTGTTATAGAAACCATTTTCAGAGTTTAAATCTTGAATCAAGATTATTGCCATAGTAACCACCACCACACATACACACGGCACCCACACGGGCACAAAAGAAAAAAAGGCAGTTACTCAAAATATTCTGCTTCTATTGGAAAAGCCAATTTTGTTCTCAAATACATTTGTATCAGCAGAAACAAGAACAGTAAATCAGCTACATATTTACTGAAGCAGAAGTGCTGTATACAGTATATTAGCATAACAACCAAATAGCATTACAATTTTAAAACATTGTTTAGAAAGCATTTAAAGATCAAAGCTATTTGTGAGTCAAATTACAGAACTGGTTGTCTCCATTTCATTATTCTCTGATCACTTCAGCAATCTCAAGCTAATTTGATACTACTCCCCAAGAATGAAGAATGTTACAGTTTGCTGTCATTTTCTTTTGTTGTCATTTTATCTTTTTGCTGTCCCAGGCTTCCTTATCCTATGAGCATTTCAACAAGAATGCTTACAGCTGCAACTACCGATTATACTAAATACAGCAACAATATGACAGGCTTTCCTACAAAACAGCCACACCGTGCCTACCTATCAAGCCACCATGAAGTACACTAGTTCAAAGGTACTCACTTGGCAGATACACTTACAGCTGCTTTCCCATCTAATTCAAGAATGCTGGAAAATGATGGGAATGGGTGCAGCTCATTAATTTGTGAGGTGTGTTGTCAGCAATGGACATCTCAAAAACATTTCAAAAGTGAGGTAAATGCTTTCTTCTCGTAGTCCTCTTTTGCGTCTATTCTTTGTTTCAGTGCAGTGAATTCTCTGCAGCTCTCCCTTTACTTTGCGTTATACCATAGGGTCTGTTCTGCAAACAGGAAGAGAATCAGGCCCTCATGTGGGCTCAACAGGGCTACTGAAGTGTGACAGGAGAGATTTACTAGCCAACAGAATCTCCCAGACCTGCTGGAGGCCTCACAGAAAATGTCACAGCAAAACCCTTGGACAGACTGCACAGCACTCTGCACACTCAACTAGCAGTTGTGGAGCGAGATGCCAGCATGTATGTTCTGGAACGCCTCTGAACACTGAATGTGCCCTACTCACTACATTCCTTATACCAGCAGAGGTCATAGTTACCTCCTATCGATTCATTCTGAAAGACAACAGGCACATCTGGCCATCAGGGCATGGCCCTACTAGCAGTGTCATATTCAACGGTAAACAGACTTGTTTCTGCTGTGAACAACACAGAATTTACCCACTTCTTTACCCTTATATCTGGCAACACGCCACTGCTGTTTAAGTTGCTGGTGCTTAGTGTTCATTGTGCTTTTAGGCACAGATATTTTTGGTTGTACGAGATGGGGGACAATGGCTGATCAGGCCCAGAAGGAAGCTGACATTTCCTATCACAAATGATACAGGCATTGATTTGGAAAGTGAACTGGTATCTGCTGTGCAATGCCCTCCACACAGAGACATGGATGCTAAACAGACAGTTGATCCACAACAATGTATAGTGGTGGGAATCTGAGAGCCAGCATCAAGTCAGCTCTTCTATCAGTGTCCTAGAGGCAAAGAACATGGGTGCTCAAAATCTGAAACAATTTTATGTGACTTTTTTTTAATCATTCTGTAGGTAAAATATCTTTGTCCCAAGGATACAAGCAATACCTTTTTCTGCCTGCACTGCTCTTGCAGCTTCATTAAAGGTGGCACATCTTCACCATGTAACACAGGATACAGAGCTATGCATATAAAGATCTCTCCTGTGAGATGAAAGTTTCTGTAGAAATGAAGAGATTTCAGATGTGAAAATGTAGGTGGTTTAGCTAGGTGGGTGAATTTTGTCAGAATTATCTCTTATACTATAAAATTTTATCTTGCATTGCCTGCCATTAGAGAGGTTTTCAGCACGCATAAATGGACTTATACTGGGCATCTTGACAAAAGCAAGCAGATTCATAAAACTCTTCTGAAAGGGATTGCTCCTGCCTTGTTCCCAAGAACTACAAGCATGGCATCAAGCCTTTTAAATTTAATGGACGCCTAGTCTAGCACTTCTGAACCTGTCATGTTAACCCACTGAGGAGTGCAAATGCTGCTGTGAGAAGTGGAAGAAAATGTATGAGAGCAATGCTTGCAGTTGGGAACACAGCAAAATGTAAATGCAGGTGGTAAGGAAGGCCAAAACATACACCTAGGAAGCAGACACATGGCAAAACAACAAGCAAAACTCTGCCAGAGCCCAATCGGGTTGCAGAAAGATGAAATCATGATCTCACTTCTCAGCATCAAGGGAGGAACTTTCAGAAATAAAGCAGGAGTAACACAGTGTAAAAATGTCAGTTTGTGAGTTTCGGTGAAATCCAGTTGCCCTTGGCTCTTGTCGAATAATGAAAATGAGGGAGTAAAAGAGTTGTTCTCTCTCATAGAGGCCACAGCTTGCTTTGTGAGACACAAGGTCTCACAGCTTCTCTGGAGTCTGGAAACAATTTGTGGCATTTTGCTTCTGTGTAAGATAGAGACTTCCTGCTCCTGTTGTGTTCCTGGCTCCCACTGAATTCAAACTCAGCAAGGAACTTGAACTGGGAGACCCTGCCTCTCACAGAGATGAACCTTTGCTGATCATGCCAGTAGCCATACTACCACTTGTGCTTAACCACTAACATGGGGGAAAAAAGTGGCCAGAAATGCTGCCAATTGCTGCTAATTCTTTGATCTGAGCTTGGAGTAGAGGGGCTGAAAACTGAGAACAAGATTGACTTTAGGTCCAAATTATACGTCCATTTGTTGTTTGCTTTTGAAAAACACGGTAAGGCATCCTCTTAAATTGCCTTTATCTTTGGTGCTATTGTCCACTTCATTGCTTCTTTCCTCTTCTTTTAATATGAAAATGATATGCAGGAGTGATTCTAATATATTGTAGCAAATCTTCATATGCTTTATATGTGCAATGATTTTAAAACACAGCCACATATAACTCTAAAGCAGACTCAGGTGTGATTTTTTTTTTCCCCCAAAAATCAGATAGATAGGCTTAAAGCTCTGATTATTAAAAATGCACCAAGCCAATCTGTAACATGGAGTAAGAATTTCTCTTCTGGTGAGGGATACTTTCACTTCCACTTTGCTAGTCACAGACTTTAGAAAATTTGATTTTCCCCTCTATTAGTGATGCCTAAATTTTGGTTTCAAGAAATTATGAGTATGTTTATTAGTCAAATGTATTACACTAGTAGATCTTAGGGAAAATATTATTTTCAGGATTCCTGCTTCAACATAATCTCCACAAACACTTGGTTTTTATCGTATTCAAAAAACAAGAAGATGCCATCAAAGAATATTCTATCATATGCATATGATATAATACCCTTCTGCACAGCCTAACCTCTAGCAACAAACCATATTCAGAAAATGGTAAGTTTTAAGGTACTAGAACAGGAGAGAAAATCATGACAAAATGCATAAGGGATTACACAGATCTGTTCCTTTTTTCAGCTGGCTTACTGTGCTCTGCCTTGAAGTCCATAACGAAAATAATGTTTTAAAGTTTCTAGGTGCAAAGCTGTGTAATGATGTGTGCAGATGTTGAGGAAGGATGGAGATTGCCTCCAGAATCTCCAGTAACACAGCAATCTCAGTAACACAGCTGTAAACTAAATTTTTCTGATGCCAACAAAATGAACAGAATAACAAGGTCAGCTCCAACTTTTGACTAGCATCACACTGGTATACACAGCCACGGGAATGCAGGCTGTCCCTCCAGGTTCACTGAATGCATTGTCCTTTTCTGACACAATTTTAATTTCATACCAAGTAACAGTACTCCTGCTTGTGCCAAAGTCACGATGCCACTTCTCTTGACCCCCTAGTCTTTTAAAAAATAATTAGCCCTGTGGCAGATCAGAATTATTTTGCTGATAATTTAGTGCACTGTGATATAAATGCCTCATGAATGAGAAGAAAACCTCAGTGGGGCTACAATCCATAGTAAATACAGAGAAATCTAAGTTGTTTTTCAGAGTGTTAAACTTTGTAAAGGACTTTTACATTCCAATATAAAAACAGTAATCAGTACAAGCCCCTTCTATTATTTACTAAGTAATTCTTTTTCATAGAAATCACCTAGGATTTGTTCTCTGCATGAGCTAATTACCAATCGTGACTTCGAGATTGCTTGGGAGAAGTCCCAGTTCCTGCACTTTGGGACAGGCTAGAATTGAACAGGGGGAACTGGTACAATAGGTATTCCATCTGAGTTCCTGCACTAGGTGAAATTTCCTACCAGGGCTAAGAAGATCATAGCACTGAGATTGGAGAAGAACAATGCTGTCGTCATGATCTGCACCAGTCGAGTGATCTTCACTGACCTCATACAGGTAAAAATCATGAAAGTAAATGCCAGGCTAGTCTAAGTCCAGAGATGACCACAGCTTTCTCTCTTCTGTTTTCAGGAACTATTTGCTGATTAATAGCAGAACTATAGATCCACCCCCGACATATTGTATAACCTGCAGAATGGCTGCTCCACCAGGCCTACCCTTCTGTAACACCTACCACCCTCTCCTTGTCCCTACTGCAGTTCTAGAAAGGATTGACTAGGCTCTAACTTGATGACACCTAACAACTCAATTCCATCCCACAGTAATGCAATGTAATTAAATGAAGCTGAAGGGTGGAAATAAATAAATACCAAGACAGTCAAATACAGGTCATATCTTTTTCCTGTCAAATGAGGACTTGACCTGAACAGACTTTTTGAGGGACAACAGAAACTATCTCCATGCAGAGAGATATTCATCAATTTTTGAATGTTGCTAGGAAAATCAGAATTACTACTAAACTGATATCTGGAGAGCAAGTTCCAAATTTGACACCATTCTGTTCAAATCATGGTGCTGACTTTATCACACATGGTTATTTATGCAACTCATTTGTCTGCCTTTCGCTTTGCACTAGCATGATAGCTAGTCTGAGTGGGACAGCACACAATGCAAAATGTACTGAGCTTGTGGCACTGCCAGGCCAGGCTGGCCTGGTAGACCTCCTCTACTCATCAGCCCTGGCATATTTTTGTGTCATAGCACTTGTCCGACTAGGTGAGTCACTTGATGACTTTCTCAGTGGAGTTCACGGCAGTCTTGATGCTCTGCTGAGGTGACAATTTTCCTTCCTTGCCCCCTACATAATGATAACAGAAAAAACTTATTCACAAACTTTGTTGTTTAGTTTATTCACAAACTTCCTTTAATGCTTGATTTTGAACACCTAGACAAATATCAGTTCAGTAATGTGACACATCATCCCCAGAAGTGACAGATCATTGCTATTTTGCAATGCAAATCCAGTACCATCAGAGCTCTTGTAAGCATTCAGAGGATAATTCTATGCTATGTAAGAGAAGGCCAGGGAGTAGCCTAAAATACTGGTTACCTGAATACTCATATTAATTAATTGTTACTTTAGTCCCTGGTCTGTTTTAAAATGTCCCAGACAGATCTACAACAAAAGGGTCTAAATCTGATCTGTGTGGACATGAGCCTGTCAGGGTTAGCTACTTGGTCTTGAGGCCAACAATCTGTTCTTGGTGGTCTTCTTCTTCTTCTTCTTCTTCTTTTTTTTTTTTTTTTTTTTTTTTTTTCCCCAGAAGTACAGCCACAGTCACTGTTGTTTCTAAGATATTTTATGTCTCTGCAATGCTAAAGTCTCTATTTTATGTTACAGGAACCTTTCCTAAAAGAAAAGCATGATGTCAGACTGGCCTCTGATCCACCAGGTGATGGATCACAAGTCCATCTTCCTTTTCTTGTGGTTGCCCACAGGTCAAGGTACAGAATTTTATTGAAACTTGTGGCCTGTCAGGCCCAGAGCACCACCTCACTTGCCTGCCTGGGCTTAGGGCCAACTTTACCAGCACAGCTCTGTGGCCTTGGGAATCCTCTTTACCTTGGAGCTGCTTTTAAGGTCAGGATCTCATCCTTGGTATCTGCCTGGCCATGAGCCCTACTAATCTGGACTGGGGCCCTGACCCATTAGCTACACCTCCTGGCTTGACCTCAGACCTGCCTCACCACTACGGACTTGTCTAGCAATCACTGGACCATAGCTGAACCTGGCTATAGCCACCAGTCTACTCACTTTGTACAGGTACTGTGGGACTGTGTCCTTGCCTGTGAGGCCACTGCTTTGCTGGCTTTACTGCTGCCCACAGCTCCCAGCTCCCCTTCCCTTGCAGAGCAGCCCACACTTGCTGCTCCCTGGCAGTGCCTCTCAGATGGAACTGATTTTCTTAAGATAAAACCCTCTAGTTACAAACCTGTATGTGCCAGACGTGGAGAAGGAGAAAATTATTTATTTTTTAGATGTTGTATTGAAGTGTTAGCACTTTCAAAGCACTTTCCATGCTCAGTGCATTGTATAAGCATTCTATGCTTCAGAGTAATTGTATCAACTGTATTAGCATGAGCCATGCAAAACAGGAGATCTCTGCAAGGAATCTCTTGGTCTTGTGACATCAATCCCAGTCTCTATTTTCTACACAAGTCACTCTAGCTAAAATTCAGAAGTGGAGTGGAGCAGGGAGAATGGCCTTTTACCACTGTCCCTCCTCTTTGCCTGAATTTCTATAAGCAAAGGAGCCAGTGGAGCCATCCCATCTCACTAGGAAACTTGAAACTATCCTCAGACATTTCCTAGATCTCCGTGATTAGATGAGTCAAGTGGAGGGAAATACTCCATTATGTCAGGAGTAATGCCAGGAATATCTGATAGGAGGCTATTTATATAATTTTTTCCTCATTCTTTGCCTGCAAGGTGTCCTTTGAGAAGTGATCTGGCCCAGAGGAATAGCAAGAATAGGAACTGAAAGGCTGCTCTATAATTAGGATCCCTTTCTCTGAAACCTTTGCAAGATGCTTCACTGTGGAAGTAAAGCAAAAACAGAACATTCACCAGTATCTATGTATGCCCAGAAGCCTTCCTTGAGGAACACTGTAATAAGCCTCTCAGATTAGTGGATTATCACTAAAAGGCAAACTGTTTCAATAAGCCTAATGTGATGCTATGTTTTAGAATAAAAACATTTGCTACTAGGGAGTTTATATCTCCTATAAACAGAACAGAACTGCAGAGGTATTCAGCAAGTCTTTATCAAAATGAGAGTAGTGAGAGTTCTGCCAGCAAATGATACAAAATCTAAAATCATGAATAAATAAACACCATCCAGTAGTAATCAATGTAGTATTGTCTTTTAATTTTCCTGTTACTATTCTCCTTTAATTCCTCCCCTGAGAAAACTGCTTATTTCATCTAGTTACATGAGAGAGAAATTTGCCCCTTGTCTCTCCTTCCTTTCCTAACCCTTTTTCTCTTTTGTCTTATTTCTTTTCCATGCATTCTCTCTTTCCCCCGTGCCTGAGGCCTCATCCAAAGCAGGCATGAATTTATGGGGCAAGAAAGATACAATAACTTTGTGTAGGTGGTAAGCGAGCTAAATCTTCTTGCAATAACTGTCCCAACCCTCAGACACAAGGTCACTTATGGCACTACCTCAACAGGGAGAACACCGACACCTCTGGAGCAGTGTTGCAGAGCTCACACTCCACACAATAATTTGGAGGACAATAAAGTTGCTCTGATGCGCTTTAAGACCAGATATAAGCTTTAGCCATCCCTGCTGCAGTGACAGTGGAACCCTGTGAGTGTACAAATTGCACTATGCTCCTAAGATACAGGGAGAATTTGGGATGCTAGCAATACAGTAGCTGAGACCTGGAAGATAAGATAGCAAGAAGGAGAAAACTAAAGCCTCATCAGCTTGCCTGCAGATACAGAGGAGCTTTCTTGAATGTCTCTATCAAAAGAAACTTTAGCCATACAATGCTGAAAAACAGAAATAATTCCTTATTTTCAGGGAGGAGACCTCTTTCAAAATGATACCAGAACAGACTTACTAATGCAGTGTTTTTTATAGTGCAGCAAGCTAACCCTACTTTGTGTGAAACTGCACTATATAAATACATAAAATCCACATAATAATAAATGAAAGGCCAGGAAAATAATATAAAAGATTTGATGTCAATAACTAATAAATGATAGATATCTAGTGATTGTATCTCACTGAGAACATTTTCTCAGAGAGATTTTCTTTTTAATGATAGGGCTTGTTTTATGATCCCAAAAGACATGATGTAACAGAGCACACTAAAACACTGCAGAACAGATAGAGAATTAGTTATCAGTACTTAATACCTGAGGATTCTCAAAAGCAATTTTCTCCTAGGATCACATTTTGTTTGTTCTTTGGAACTATTAATTACAGATAGATGTGAACAAAGCAAGGCATTCTGTAACTGTGCTACTAAAATAGTATCTCATTTACAAGGAAAAAACTATCTTACTTAATTAGAGGTTCATCTGTGGTTCAGTTGTGGTATCTTTTCAAGACAATTTGGTACTGATTTGACCATGGCAGTCTGCTGTAATAAATATAATTCCATTAATGATCAAGGCAGCTTGCAGGCATAATACTACAGGAGTGTTTGTCCTTCAACTTGCCCATGAACTTGGAGCATCACATCTCCAATGTGGCATTGAGGCCATGGACTGTGATAGTCAAAAGTGGTTGCACTTATGTGGAGTCCTCTTCTTTGTGCCCTGTCTGTATCTTAATTGCACCCAATCCTAGATTTTCAAGTGATCTATGGCAGCTGCATTTAAAATCCAGTTTTTCCTCTGAATAAATGGGAACATACTGTTTCTGCTAATAATTTTAAAGACATTTTTCATAGAAAACAAGCTCTGGTTATCCTGATTCAATGTATGAGATTAGCCACAAAATTAACTAGATGAACATCAGTTTGTAATCTACAAGCTCAATTTCTTCTTAGTATCATATGCTTATAATTAATCATGTAGATTTGTTTTGCTAGGAGGTTACACATTTAAGATATTCTAATATCCTAATTACTATCACTGCTACACTGATTAAATACTATACTATTTAAATATTGCAAGTAAATACAGGAGAATTACCCCCCTGAGGGATAAAACTTTAAAACCAAGAGTATCCTTAGTTTATTCTCTTCAGTCACTAACATATAGCAGCTTTGTAATCATGTACTATGGGTACATATAATAGCCGTTTAAAACAAATTAACACTGCAATCAATAGAAAGCTACTTTTAAAACAAACAGATCCTATCATAGTTCTATGTTAATAATTTCTGCTAACCACCTACTGACCCAGAGCCTCACCTTCCAAAATCCCTCCTCCTGAAGTTTAAAACTTGCTTTCATTCCACATATACACATTTTGATTCACTATCAACAAAAACCACATATATTGACTGAGTAAGGTTTGTTTCTCTAAGTTGTGGTATGGCAAGAAACTTTTACTAATATTTGCTTCATCCTGCAATCTTAAATATCTGTGCTAGAAATACATATATATTATATGTATGTATATATATTTTCCATGTATAGCATTCACAAATTACATTTGAGAAGCCAGAAAGTTCAATTCATGAGTAATGAGAATCAGCTTCCTGCTGGGGTTAAGATATGGAGCCAGCTGTGAGCTGACAGGTGCAGATCTGTCAGCAGGTTACAAATTAGCACCTCTGCTCCCCAAAGCCTCCTTGGCTCCTTAGGGAACTAGTAGTAGAGTCTAAGGTTTCTTACACATTGGAGCTTAGCCCCGTACCAAATCACTCAGCTGCCTATTGCTAGGCAAGCCTTGCAATTTGGGAGATTTGAGTAAAGGACTTTTGCTCTGCAAGGGGTGGTTCAGTATCCAACCACCAGGCAGGCCTGTTGTCCCGAGGGTTAACGCAGTTGCCATAGACTACCTCCAGCAAGTCTCTACAAGGGCAATTTAGTGTCCCTGGAAAAGGGTAGCTCTGTCCTGCTGAAGACTGTGAGTTGGTTATCTGTCCCAAGGCATCAGACTTCTCTGACAAAGGCCAGGAGTTTTGCAGCAAAGGGAATGAGCTCCAGGCCGCACTCTTCTTGGAGAAACAGTGCATGTCTGACCTGCAGAGAATACTATGTTATCACCTATAGAGAATTGTGACCTGCCCTGCTGATGAGCTCCCTTTTTGTTTGTGATGGATATGCTTTCTTTACGCTTTTCAGGTAAGATGCTGATTATATGCATGAAAATACGGTATAAATTATTTTTATGAAATGATTGGTTTATTACTTAGGTATTCTTCTAAATATCAAGAATTTGTATTAGTATCAGAGTTGGAAATGAACAGTGGGTTGTGTTTTTTTTTTTTTTTTTTTTTTCTGGAGGAAAAAAAATAAAGTGACTCCTAATGATCAAAATTTCCGTCCAAATTGGTAGTAATTTTGTCAAAGTGTTGAACCATAGAGCTTAACTTGTCACACCCAGATGTGGAATCTTAGTACTTCAGTATGCCCCTGCTACCCCAAAACAGTTTAGGAGTTGCTTAGAAGCTCAATTCAATGAGTAGGAACAGCAGTAATTTACATGCCTTTGCCATAGCTGAGCTGTCTGCTATACAGATTTGGTCCTGAATCAGGTCAGGAGAAAATGAGCTGTCTTCCTTTTGGATAGCCACATATTTCTCCTTAGAATAACAGAAGTGGGATAGCTACATGGATATACTGCAATCAGGAGGTTAGCCTAATATCTTTTGTTGTGTTAGGGCAGAGGACTTGTGCTATAACCAACAGGTCTTTAAACCTGTGTAGATGTAAAATACTCTTAACCCCTGTATTCTCTCCTACGTATGGATTTACCTCTAGCAGGACTGCATCTAGGTTTCTCCTGACTTAGCCCAGACACACCCAAAAGACAAGCAGAAGAAAGCAGTTACAACAGACACTCAATTGCTCTAAGTCACTGGTGCAGGAGTACATTGTCTGTATAGAACAGCTGCCAGAAAACTCCAGTTCAGGGCTTCTTTATGCGTGCCTCGGGTAGAAGAAGCAAGTGAATAAGGTAGTGCTTGGGGTCAAGCAACTAGAGTTTTCTTGTAACAATTATTTAGTGCTAAATGTTTGTGGTTGTCATAGAAAGATCTTAGGCACTTTTTGCTGCTACTCCTATCCTCTAAGTATAGGAGTGTTTGCAGATGTTACAAGTGAACCGAAATTGCAAAAGTTAACATCTATTAAGAGCACAATTTCCAGTAATAGCATATCATAGAATGTACTGAATAAGATGAAAAAAGCTCTGCTTTATGAAGATGTAAAATTATATCCTCCAATCACTTATAATTGGCTTGATTGCTGCTTACTCAAATAAACATCCTGTTTGCATATACCCAAAATCATAGTTGTATACACTAAGGCAAGGTAATCTGCTGGACTGAAATCTATTTTATGCATCATGAAGTGACTTTTATGAATGTCCAACTGGTCTTTTCTGCACAAAACAAATGGAGATTTGTAGGACTGCAAAAGACCCCCAGTAAAATCAGAATTTGGCTAGCCTACGCTTTTTAGTAGCAGTGATGCTCAGCATGAAAGATGCAGTTTGATTCTGATTTCAGAATGAGTTTGTAGTGGTGATCTTTTTTCTTAAAAGATATTAATTGTTTTTATTTGTGAGCTGGGAAAAACAGATCTGATTTTTAATAACTAAATATAAATGTGGACTGTCATGATTTCACTTGCTCTCTGGATTCTGTGTACCAGTTCAACTGCAGTTGCTGTAGTGACTTCCAAATACAAGCTAATCACCACCTTCTTTCATTCATGAGGTGTTAATTTGCCTGGACAGAGATGCTGAGGCACTGGATATTGAGATCCTTTCAGGTTATTGTTACTCATTCAAAGTAGTTTGCTTTCACATGCTCCCCTACCCCACCCCCCGCCCCACCAAGATTCAGTTCTTTACACTTGCTGAACTTACCACCCCATTCATGCTGGCTTTTTGCCCGTTACCACAATATTCAGCATGTGTTAGATTAATAGCTATGGATAATACTCTTTTTCTAGGCTGCTTCCTTCTAAGTTGTGAATCAATACAATGAAATTTTATTCTGTTTTACTATTAGCAAAGGGCAGTAACCCTACAGCTGATCTGTTGTGATTCTCTTCCTTCTTTGCTGACTGCTGCCCAAAAGGGCTTCAAGTTTGAATGGCTTGCTTAGGAGGAAGTGTAGCCTTGACTACTGGAGTTTTCCTTAAGTCAACATTTTCCAATATTCCAGCGTGCTACACTCCCTGGAAAGTGAGTTAAAGTAGGTCTCATGAAGGACTTGAGTTCATAGGAATGAAAGTTGTCACTTAGACAGGAATGTATGAACCTCAGGTACAAAATCCATAATTGTCCATTGACTTCTCTTTGAGATGCCTTGACTGAAGTTTTTATAAAGAAATTTTTATTAAAGTTACTTGGAATCTAGTTTTGAAAAGCTGAGACCTTGCTTTTACTAGCATGTAATTCTTTACAGTTCCTTAACAATTTTCGTAGTGCTTTTCCTTCTTCGCATTGCTATGGCTGTTTGCTACACTGATTAAGTTTTCGTAAGTGTCAGAACAATGTCAAGAGAATATGAAGACAGTGTCAAGACAAATATTTAAGAGAGACACTGTAAAAGAGGGAAGGAGAAAAGAGCTGTCAGTGCTCTGCGGAGTAGTCTGTAGAGAAAATACTTAAATGATAAAACCATTGTTACTGTGAGCCAAGTGAGACAGAGAGGATGAAATGAAGATATTTAGGCTGTTGCACCAAGAGCATCTCTGGATGACAGGTCAGCATTAAAGACTGGAAAAAAAGCAATTTAGAGGAATGCCTTTCCTACTGAACACTTGACCCATATTATCTTCTAGAGCATATTCCAGTTTCTAATGTTCTATCAATACGACACTATTCCAGTTTAAGATCCTGGCACATTAATTTGTGATAGACACACACTCTTGATAAATTCAAAGAAAAGGGGTTCAAAGTCCCATTCCCCCTGCCAAATGTTTTTCTAAACAGTATACCTTGACATAGAAAGATGTTTCAGTATCCATCTGCAGAAAGTTGGAGAGTTTGCCTGCTTGACTTATTTCCAGCATACCTTCTTAGTCATCACTGTGGCAACAGCATAGAGTGCAATCTAATTACATTTAGAGTCCAGCACTGCAAGATGCTGAATATCCTGCTCCATTTCAGTGCAGAATTCAAGCACATTATTTAATTCAGTCTCTCAGTGTATTTTTTTCTGAAATATCTCTGGAGAAGAGGAGAGATGTTCTAAGAAGGGTGAATAAGGGCAAATGTACAGCTTGTGTGAGGCCATATTCCAATACCAAAGCTCTGTAAGGCAGTACTTCTGTCAGAGCCCTACTGAAGGCTCTTGCAGAGTAATGTGCTGCCAAGAGTGAGAGCAGTCTTCAGGGTTTAAACTTAAAGCATTGATTCCACATTGAGTCTGCAAAGTTCTTTGTGAATGCGCTCTCTATCCTCACAGGGTAGTGTGAATGCAGGGTTTTCATAGTGTTTCTGAACCTATTCTGTTTCTGAATCTCAGAGCAAATAATCAGACTTCTGACAGTTTAGATGGACATCAGTCAATGCCATTTCACATCTGGAAAAACAACACTGTTAGTGACTTTTAAATATCTTTATGAATCCTACTGAAGAGGGTTTTTTTTAAACAAAACAAAACAAAACAAAACACACTCCTGAACTATTTCCAAGTAATAATGTACTTTAAACACCTCAAAATAATTAGTGGGTAGTATTTCAGATATAACTATTGGGAGTGAACTAATTTAAGAGTAAAAATCCTAAGTACTTCTTAAGTATTGTATTTACTTATTTATTGATTGATAAATATATATATTTATATCTCTATATATCATCTATACATATCTCTCTCTATATATGTATACACATATATATATAAAGGAAGAAGGCTGAATAGTTATCAGGTTTTCTTACATGCTGCCCATGAAACAAATGAAAATAAACGTATGATAACTTTAGAATAGCAAGCATTTCTATTCCTAAAATTAAAATTATTTGCTGTTCAGGACAGCATTAATTCTAAAAGCATCAAACTGTTTTTTAGCCGAACTGCAAATTTTATCTGTCGCTGCAGCAGCAATGCTATAAGTAGACTTCAATCAGTATAAGCAGGTTAAGTTATATATTGTTAGCGGTTGAGCGCCCCTCTCTCCCCCACCAACCCTTCAAGTTTTGTTAATCTGAAAATAGTCTATCATTTTTGAATCAGGCATCAGCTGGAGAAGTGTTGTTCTTCCCTGAGGCTCAGATGCCTCCTGCTGCTAGAGTTCACACCTCAGATGTTATGTGCCTCTAGTAATTACTGCAACTAACCAATCACCCTGAAGAAAAGTTTATAGGATGGCAAGTTAGTCACTGCAAAGAGTGTATCTTTTTTTCTGAATTATACTTGGAAAGCAGGAGAGGTCTCTAAATGAAAGGCGGCTATGAGTTACGGAATGAAAGAAGTGTTGTATAACAGAAATCCTTCTTGTAATTTAATTATTTTAAGGAACAGAAAATTGTTTTATAATAGATCACTCAGTCTCACCAAAATTCTGGAGAAGGCATACTGATATGAAGTGAGAAAACCAAGATCTATGTTTAGTGGTTAAATCATGCAACAAGGAGACTATCTGAATTGTATTCATAGCTGTGCCTTTGCAGGAGAGAGATTCACCTCACCTATCTCTATCAGTAGTCTTACCTGTGAAACTGAGACATTGCCTATTCAAGTGCTATGAGGTTTGATCCACTCATGTTTGTAAAACACCCAATACACCTCACAAGAAAAACACTGAAGTTATTTTATGGATAAATTGCCTCTGCACCTTTGCAAAGAGGAGGAAGAATCCAAAAGAAGCATGTTCCTCTACACTGGCAGGACTGTGCTGGCGTTTGACACAATCATGGCTTTGCACTGTATATGCTAACTTTAAAGTAGGTAAAAGTCTTTGAAGGAGTCTAAACTGATGTTTAAACCTGAACTAAATATACAGCTCTAAGTGCTGGGAGGATAAATGAGTTTTACAAAGTCAAATGCCAGACTGACCTTGAATATAGAAAGCAAAGCCCTAACTGTTAGCACAGAAAAATATTAGATTCCAAGACTTCACTTGATAAGCAGAACTAATTAGAAAAGATTAACAGAAATGAGGCATGTAATAGCTGGAACAGGGCATGACTGCAGTATGAAAGGCTGAATTGCCGTTATCTTTCATCAAGGCCAAGATCCTAAAAATTGCTTTTTTTTTTCTTTTTTTTAAGGCAAGTGACATGTTTTGCAGATGTTTAAGTGACAGCAACATTCATTGTTTTGTTTTGTTCTTTGTTCTACACACAGGAGATTTCCTTGTGTTGAGGCTGCTTTCAGCCTTGATATCTAACAACATTCTGAGCATGGGTATCTCATTCAGGACTGTGCTCAGCATTCCTACTGTTCTGCAGGAGGTTACCAAGTCTGTGCTATAGTAGCAACACAGTGGGAGATCTTGAATTTTTTTAATACAAAAAAGTAATTGATTTTTCTTGTCTGCATATTTTTAAAAGTGTCTGAAATGCATTCTGCAGTCTTTTTTCTGCATGTTCTTTACTGCCCAATTTCTTTATCACTAACCAGCTTCCCACAAACTCTTACTTATCTATTTATTACTGAATAGTAATAAAAGTGCCATAAGTAGTAGGACAGCACTTCTGATACATTTGCTGATATAGGCTACCGTCTCAGCATTCTAGTAACAGTCTCAGTTAAACTGAAGGTGGCTCATATCATAGAATCATGGAATAGTTGAGGTTAGAAGGGACTTCTAGAGATCATCCTGCTCAAAACAGTGTTAACTAGAGAAGACTGCTCAGGATCTATTATGTCATATGCATTTCTTAGAACTTTCCATAATAATTTCAAAAAAATCCCTTATTTTCCAGAAGCCATCTTTACTCTAAGTATGTATTATTTGTCTCTGGTTAATGAAAGTACTGGTGCCCATCAACAGTGACAAAAAAGAGGCAGTCACCCATGAACACGTAGAATAAAATTCTTCAGGCTGACTCAGAGCCATAGCATAAAAGATGTGCAAGGTTAAAAGACTACAGGAAAACCAGTCTCCCAGCTGTCTGCGTGTTTGTAGGTATGTTTATAAAAGTAAGTTAAGGGTTCATCTGTCTGTAGAACAGATAATGCAGCATAGTTCTATTAAACTGAAGTATAATTAAATAACACTGGCAAGTCCTCATGTGAGTTTCCTCTAGAACATGTTTCTGTGTTAGCCCAAAGAAGAAATGATGCAACTCAGACCTGATACAAATGCATTTCTAAATGGCTGCTTCGCTGTTACACAGAAATCCCTATATAGTGTGATAACAGCCTCCATTTGCTTTTAATAGCAATGAGGAACACAGTCCTATCAAAGTTTAATTTAAGAGGTGAGATTTAATGAGTGAAGATTATTGTTGCCAGGCCATCAAATTCCTTACTGAAGATTAAAGAATGTAGTCCCACTTTTGATGCATCTTCCTGCAGAGAAAGTATCTCAAAGGACGTCATTTACTTGAAAAGATATCATTCTTGATTGCAACCACAAGCCTCCTGATCATGTAATGCAAGGACATGCTGGTCCTGACTGGATATAGTACAGCAGTAACTTTGCTGAAGCCAGTGGAAGCCAGAAATTAAAACAGAGTAAGTAAAACTGGAATCAGCTCTGTTGGATGCTATACATGGACTACTAGAGGTACCTACAATATATGTAACTCTTACTGCAGCAAAACTATTGTCAGCTTGGGGATGAAGTTTGGGGGATGCAGCAAGTACATTGCAAGCCATTTTCCTAAGCCATGGGGCAGGAAGAATTCTTGCAGAGATCTTCAGGAATAAGAAAATGCCTATATGAATCCATGAGCTGACAGGCTCTTCTCCAAACAAAGTGCAGTGTCTAAAGGTTTTTTCACAGCTTTCAGGCTACAGTAGAAGTGATAGAACAGATCTGCTCTTCTGCTGTGTGAAAGTCAGAACTGCGTTATCTTTCTTCCAACCTCCCTTCTTTCCATCACTGGATCACTGTCAGATCATTAAGTCAGTCTGTTAACTGGAAAGATTTTTATCCAAATTCCTCCAAGGTGTTCAGTGACAATCCTTTCTGCTCCTGTTTAATCCCATTAAAGTTATGCACCTAAATACCTCTGTCTTATTCTTCACTACCATGGACAATGGCAGAAGTTCTGCAATGTCTACTTGCTCTTCAGGAAATACAGCACACTTTGGAAACAGTCCTTTGAATGCAAAAATATTGATTGATTCAGTCAACTTATTCTTTTTGCACTTTCCCATGAGCTCCAAACTGGCTAGATGTTAGATTAAATTGAATCAGACATGTAAGACGTACTCGAGAGAATAGAACAGATAGTTCTTGTTACATCAAGCAGAGAGTGTTTTTACACAGACTGAGGCTTGCAAATGTTCAGTACAATTAGAAGTGAATAAAGCATTGCAAATGTCAGCAATGTTTGATGTGGAAAAAGAAAATTTCTTCAACAGATGGATTAGCACAGAATGGGTAGGTTTAGCTGGAAAGTCTGATTTGGTGGGTCCTATATGATGTTTTCTTTTGCCCTTTGCGGTTGCATTGTAGAAGCACCTTTTTGCATTATACTGTCATAGGATATGCCCTAATGTAGCCCTCCAAATAAGTATATGGAGCAAAGAGGTTTAGATTCTTTCCCACAAACACATTTTTCACATTCTCCTACATTTCAAGATAAAAATAAAGAATGTAGAAAGATCTACTTTAAACTTCTGCATTTGAGGTAGAACAGGGACAAAAAGGGCCTTTGACAGCCCTATACATCTTCCTCTCATTCTATAGCTCTGACCTCATTTCTGATATACCAGTGTCTTTCTCTTAGCTGCTTCTCTCACTGTCATTGCCATTCCTCCATTTGCTCAGCCTACAACCCTTCTGCCTCTGCTATATCTAACTTATCCATAAGGCTAGCAATGGAAAATAAAGGGGCCACTGAAGAACTGCAGGTACCGTTAGGACTACCATCAGCTATATCAGACCTCAGTAGTGGTTTTTGGCTTTTTTATAGCTCTTGGAGTCAGCAGGCTCAAAAATGAACTACATGCCACATGGTCTCTAGACTCCTCATCTTTAGAATTGCAAACGAATTGCATTTCATGTGGCCCATAATCAATGTTTCCGGAACTGTGCATGTAAATCTGAACTCCAGTTTACTCTTCCTGCCTACTAACCGGTTACTGTGGGATATTCAGCATTGCATGCGACATATATTCACAGAAATGCACTTAAGATACCCTGCAAAGATGTCTGTATAAATAACAAGATATACACGGATGGGTGCAGACAGAACTCCTTTTCCCATGATTTGAGACAGTGCTAATCCAGGTGCTATTTAGGTGTATTAGCACGACACAGTGCCTGAGCTAATATAGTCTACCTCTCAGCATGAATTTGGACTCAGTATTGTGCTAACACAACTACACCATTTCTGCACCAAAGGTGGCTGATGTCCAGCCAGCAGCAGTGTGACATGCATCAGTTCTGACATGCTCTCAGAGGCTCAGTTTCCTGCTTTTAAGAGGTTTGTGAGTTACACTGCAGACGTTTTGTTGATAACAAACCCCAGTCATATCTTTCAGCCATGTGGATGCCACACTACATTCAGATTCCTGGATGCTTAAGCCATAGTGAGACTTCTCTTTAAGCATGAACAAAATGTCACAAAGCTCTATCCCTTGCTTAGCAAAACACACCTCAAGTTACTGCTGTATGCAGATGGCTTTTTAAGGCTAAAATATTAAATTGTGAGTTTTGGAATTACTGCTGTGTCTAATCTATTAATGTAGGTTATTTAAATTGCAGTTGCTTACAGAGTGATGACCGCCTAAGTCTTTGCTTAGGCTCCCTGTCAAATTATGTTGTTTTCAAAGTCCTCTAACTTTCATTAAAAGAAAAGATGTGTTATAGTCACATTAAGAGCAAAGTCTGCCTTGTGGGACAAAGAGCTAGTGAAATGCTCTGTATCGTCCCTGTTAGAAACACCAATGAGGAGGAATGGGAACTGTCAAGGGAAGAGCATAAGCAGCATATGAAGAATTTTATCTACTTCTAGCTGCCCTGGCAGCTTGAATGTGAATTAGAGCAACCTTAAGTTTAACTACACCAGACAGCAGACTGCTTTTGGTAGTCCCAGCATACAGAATACACAGCACTGATCCTCAGAAACTGAAGAAAAAAGAAATTTCAGGCTATTGTGTCCATGGCTGAGCAGTTAGGTTCGACCATGCAGGTTAGTTTGTCTACCCACAATCTTAATCTGAATCACTGTGACTGAGGCCACTTTGTAGGAATACCTCCTGTTTGTAGATTCCTTGACTAATGCAATTAAAGAAGCTTTGTCTGTCTCATTATTCAAGGGGAGATTAAGGGAATAGCATTCCAGCATGCTCAGCCTTGGGCAGGCAAGCAAAAATTAAAAAAAAAAAAAAAAAAAAAAAAAAAAAAAAAAAAAAAAGGTGTTTGTTTTTCCCCAAGCATCTACTCAGGCCACAATCATTCAAGGACAGTGCTTCTGAGAACAGGAGGCTGCACCACGCAAGTCCTGGTATTGACTCTGAACCTTAGTTGTTAAGAGTGGGGATACCGTATACAACTGGTTAGCAGCTTATGCCCCTTTTCTACCCACGGAAATATTTACCCCCAGAAATATTCTGATTCTTATCCCCACCGATAAGACTTCAGGCAGACAGAAGCTGCTCCAGCCCTGAAGCTGTAGCAGCAACTGCAGAATTGCTTTGTTGATGCCTGGAGAGGATATGTTTTAACTCAGCCTGAAGGTGTTCTTTCGAGCTCCAGTCCCAGCTGCTTGGTATGTGTCACAGGATTTCAGGCTGCCTGCAGAGAAGTGTTGTCAATTGCAGTATTTGTCAAAAGACAGAAGCAATTTTCTGTTGACCCATTTTATCGATGAATAAAATATAATCAATATAAAGTAAATATAAAAATCTAATTGTAAAATTGTTTTTTTTTTCCAATTTGCTGGACTGTGAGGCCCTTCATTGATTATGGTACTGTGAATAATTGAGAAAATGGAAAGGTATAGCGAGATCTGATTGATGAAACATGCTTGTCCCTAAAACCAACAAATTAATCTAATATCAATCTAAAAAATAATACATGTGGCTTATCTGTTTGCTGCTTGGCATGTTGTTTATCTGTTTGTTGCCTGCTGTCTATGACTCTAGATGAGTGAATTAGGTTTAAAGTCTCCCCTAAGAAAACAGTGTAAATATCAAGACCTTTTTTCTTTTGGAACCAAGTACAAAAAGCAAAGGAAATAGTCAAGGCCGCCTAGAGATTGAGCCATTATCTCACATGATTTTTTTTTTTTAATGTCAAGAAGTGAATCATAAAAAATAAAAAGCAGAAGTATCTCCAAGAGGCGTTTGGCTCCAAACTCTGGTAGGCAGCAAGATCAAAGGTACTTAGATGGTCATTTCTCAAACTCATTTAATTGAAGGAATATGCCACAAATCAGGGTGGGAGAGGGTTGGGAATGGAACAACATATCTTAGATGAAGCATCAAAGTAAAGAGTCCTAGAACAATACTAATAATTTGTTGTAGCATGTAGAGAAAGGTTATATAAAAAAGATTCCTATGACTTTCTGTTTGTTTTTGCACAGCAGACCCCATTCCTGCATCTCTTTTCTATAGAGGTTTTTTTTTTTTTTTTTTTTTAATGAGTTTCCTACTGAATAGAGGAAAAGGTGTGTGGAATAGCACGGAGACAGGACTTTCCAGGTATTCAATTCACCAAAAGTTACATAAGGAAAAAAAATGACATTTTCATAGTGACGTGTAAGTGCAAATGGCTGTATAGCATGCTGTAAAACTCATAACAGTGACAATTACTTACAAAAGTATGGTGCCTGCTATCAATGAAACATTGTGTGTTTATTCAAACAATTCAGTTGTGCAGTACTTTGAAGGAAACAGTATCACTACAGTTTTAGAAAAGCTAACAATGAAACTTTCATTAAGTAATTCTTGACATCTTCAAAACATGATTGCAGATTTCTGTCTCACAGTTCTGCAGCTGAGACAAGACAAATCCTCTAGCAGGCAGGATGGAAACTATCTCTGCATTCCACATATATGCACCCTAATTAAAAATGTTTTTCAAAATGATGTTTGATGCTTCCACTGGCATATGCAGACTGCAGACACAATTTGAAAGCAAGCAAATGTGTAAGACTGAACAATTTGCATATTCAAAGAAGAAGCAGTTTCTAGAAAAACTAGTTAGCAAATATTAATATCCCAAAGAAATATGAGCCCTGTGAAACTCTGATCTTATCTCATGGATTGTATTTGCAAGTAATACACATTCCACATCTTCTACCAAAGACTTTTGAATACCTGATCTCTGTAACCTGGAGCTATGTGAGAGGGTAGGATGAAGACTTAGACATGTAAGTGTACTTTGGTATTAAAGTTGCAATATTTCAGCAGTTCCAACATTATCAAGTACATTGACAATAATATTGACTTAGTCTGAGGTTTTGCCACACAGCAAAACTAGAAGAACTTAACTAATTCTTCACATTCTGCAGTACGGATGTGTACGTAGGTGTGCACAGTAATTTTTAAAAAAATTGGATGTAGATTCCTAAGTTACTCAGGGGCAGATTTTTAAAAGTAAAAAAAAATAAAGAGCCATATTTAATGAACTTTCCAAATTATCTAAACAGATTGGTCACCAACTCCCCCAGCAATGCATCTACAGAAAGCTAGATGTATTTGTAAAGCCTGGACAGAGTTGAAAGTTTTATGTATATATTAACACAGTAGATTTATTTCCACTACTCATATGACACATTTTAACACTGTAGCATGGGTTTCTCCAGCACATTTTCTCTGAGGCTGCACAATGTGCCATTGTTTCAAAATCACGTGTGGGGTTTGTGCAGGTAGTGACACATACCCTTTACCCAACCTCCTTTCTTTCCTGTCAGACTCTTTCCTAATATATCATTACTCACAAACACCTGTTTATAGGGATTGAACAATGTTCTTTCTACAGAATTCTCTTTCTACTCATTGGCTTTCCTGACCCATGATAATCATTTATATTTTTGAGTTGAACTGTAGATTTTTTATAATAAAAAGGGGGAAGATAAACTAGGTACTGCTACAGGTTTGGTGAAGGTCTAAAGAGGTCTCAGTAAGGGAAGTTCACATTTGCATTTTCCTTTTGCTACCATTTTAACTTTCGTAGCCCGTTAGAATCAAAAGTTCAGTGTGAACAAAAATCGCACACATTTTCTTGCAAATAGGGAGAGAATATTTTTATATCTCAGCACAGAGCAGCCAAGTACAACATTTACATTGGTACTTCTCCCACTTATCCACAATTAAGTGATTTATGTCAACATATTATTCAGTGTTTATCACGTATTGCTAAAATTGATGTCATTTTCAAAACCACCAATTAATTTCTTGTACTATGATTTCTGGGTGACTAGTACATGATATAGAGAATATTTAATTTTCAGAGGTTCTTAGTGTCTACAGTTCCCATTTTACAAAGCATATGGTAGAGAGGTTGTCCTAGACAGTGTAGCATTTACTGTTGTCTGTAAATTGATAGTCTTATTCTGTTATTGGAATACTAGATGTAGCAAGCAATCTAAGAATTTGAATTTAAAGGTTCAAGTACAGGTGTGGTTGGGATGTCTTTTAATTTTACTTTTATGCACATGAATCAAGCTTGTAGATGTTACTTCCCTGTTTAAAAATTGTAAAGCTATACTTTACATTCTTAGGACTTTTGTTTCCAGAGATGGAGGCATTATCCATAATAAAGTATATAAATGAAAACGGAGAGAAAAAAAAAAAAAGACCTTAAGCATGAGTCAAGAAGCTGTTGCTTTAAACTCACTTAGGATGAGGGCAAACAACTGAAAGCTAAACTATTTCATTTACGATATGCTATGGACACAATCTATGACAGGTTGCACAGAGGCAAAGTCATAGTGCTTAGACACTGCTGATTGCAACTCTGACAGGCATGGCGCTGGCATTCCACAGCTAACTAATGAGGAGCTACTGAGGTACTCTATCTGTTATGAACTCATCAGATGTTCATTCTAACAATACTGTGTTAGGAAGCTACTTGCATCATCTGAGTGTGCACAAGGGACAAGCAGTACGAGCAAAACCACAGATCTCTTTATGAGTAGAGCTTTATTCCTAACACAGTAATTATGCATTAATTAGAAGTTTAGTGAGTAATGGGAATAGCTGCAAGAGATTAAATTGCTCTTCCATGGGGAAAAATTGCATAGTGCCAACATCTCAGAGAGGCAGAAAAGGAGTGCAAATACAGCTCAGATGATTTGTTGTCAATAGTGAACTCAAGCGAAGCATACTCTAATAGTAATTCCAAAGGAAATTCCATTCTTAATTTATGTACATTTGCGGTAACAATTATGAAATCAATAGTAGATTTTTTTTCAGCTCTGCTAAAAGGTCATGAAGTCACTAAAATAGTGAAAAATAGTTTTGAAATTAAAATATTTTTTCCAGTGATTTTTGCTAAAAATAGGTTACATTAGTAATTGGTATTTCATTATAAAGGTGATAAAAATTGATCAGGGAAACAAAAGACATGTTGTTGTATATTGGGTTAAAATCCTGAACACTTGATCCTATACAGAATCACTTCCAAAGTGGATGCTTAAATTATACCTGTATTTGTCATAATTCATCTCTTTCCCTTTCTTAAACCACTCTCTGCCCAGAGTGATATGCTGGCCATTCTGTTGGGCAAAAAAGCAAATTCTTCTGGATTTGAGACATAGTTCCTGTCAACTATTGTACATAAAGGTTCATTGTCCCTCCTCATACAGTGCTTCATCTCTGGCTAAAGGTAAATTTTCTGTAATTAGTTCATTTGTTACAGTTTGTGGAAATTAATTATGTACACAACTTATACACCGTACAAAACTAACTTATATTGAGACCTTGCATAAATAAAAATACTCCTAAAATAATATTTAAACAAATCTGCAAATACATACCGCTATCCTCACATTAAGAGAATGAAAAAAAATAATTCTCTGATGCGTGGTTTTATATGATTGCAGTTTTAGATGATGTTTCAAAGTATCTCTGTTTATAGGGAGTCTCTTGGTAAAAATAATTGGTTCTGTGTAGTCTTACCTCTCATTCACGTTTTCTTTTGGGGAGATGGTCAAAAAATGAATGAAATTATAAAAAGAGACATTCCTGACGTATTACTCACCTAAAAGAAGACTTTAGCGAAATTTTGAGCTGAAACCAATGCCTATCCTACTTTGAATAAGTTTTATATTCGTATTTCAGGCTAGGTATATATCAGAGACTTTTCTACATGCTCTGCCCACATCTGTCACTTAAGAAAAATCCAAAACAAGATTTAAGCATCTGTGGATCTGGGAAACAATTAGGTATATTAAAAAAAACTAGCAAAGGTAATTTGTATATTTTATCTGATTTAATTTTACCTCAATAAAATAAAATAAAATCAGTTTCTCAGCAAAACAGAAATTTGTAACAGAGAAAGAGATACAGAATGTTTAAGAAAAATGTTACAGTTTTCTTTTAATTAATTGTCGTTCACTGGGAAGACAATAGGTGGAACTAGCTTAGTAATGTGTGTTTTGCAGCAGACTATTCATGAATCTGGGGCTAAATAAGGCACTTAGCCTGCACATTTCCACAGGCTTGCTGTGTTGCATAGCTGTCGTGATGATTTGCATAGCCAAAACTCAAGTGTCCTATAGATCTCATTTCATCCACATGCATGATAACATATCATTCTGTTACTTCTGTCGTGTTCAGCTAAAATACATAACTGCCAAGTTGATGTTTTTTTACCAACCGCAAAAAAGTACTATAAGCAAACTTTAGAGGCAGGGTCCTGTATTTTATTTAAGAAGTAATTAACTGAAAATACAGATTTCTCTCTAGACTGCTGACTCTTGGTCTATATATTTCATCTCCTCAGACCAGGATCCCAGTCCTGTTTCCGTACCTCACCATTATTCTGCCCGACTGCATGGCCTCTATTTTCCAAGTCCACCTTATCCTCTAGCAGGAAATCTTAACACTGTCTCAGGAAAGCATTCAGCTAAGCTGTATCACTAGACAGCAATAAACAAAAGATCTGACAAGGCAAACTCAGTGTGTGAGTTCTGTCCATAGCACAGAGACTTCTAATTATCTGAGATGCAGGATGCAAAGTTTGGACTCTGCAGCATAGAAGAGAGGAAAACTGAAGAAATCTCAGAAATGTTGGGCTTGAAAGATTTGCTTGGATCACTCAGACCCCTGCTTCTGGACTGCACTGGAGAAGACCATAATATCCTTCCAGTTATAGGATTAATCAATATACTAAGAAAAGTAATTTATTAGGGATAGTTTCAAGAACTTCACAGAAGACAGAGTGTAAATTAAGAAAAACACTGTCTGCCTGCAGAGAAGTCCTGCAGCAGTGGATGTACCCATGTATGGCTATACAGTCTCCACACATTTATAAGCAGCATTCTGCCACCTCAGTGGCTTTTATGATAGCAGAAAAGATCAAAGCACCCTCCTGGAGCATCAGATGTTCTCTGATATACTCCTCCTTTTTGCACCCGGAGAGGACTGAGCTCATTGTCTTTTTGTATCCTTTTCTTACAATATTACAATCTCAGGTTCTCCTCTAAAAGATCCTTTAAATAATTTTTTGAGAGATAAAAGTGAGCCTTGCAGTGCTCCTAAGAAATTAAGAGGCAGGAGCTGCACTGCAAGGCCAGTGGAGGAAGCCTGTTCCATTAGGAATCATTGCTGCTTATTTGCATCACCTGAACAAAAACTTAGAACACTGCAACCAATTCAGCCTTGTGAAGGAAGCTTAGGGATATACCATCCTCTATGCTACTGAGAGGTAAGGGGGCCTCAAACAGGCTCCAGTTTAAACCCATTCATTGCAGCTGTCTCAAAGTCCCTGTCTTGTCTAATTAGGTTGAAGTAGTTACCCTTTTCTCATTGGTATTTCCTTCTCTGACTTTTAAAATCTGATTTATTGATTGTTGTAAACAAGTGGATATAAAGTAAAAAAAAAAAAAAAAAAGTAAAACGGAGTCTATTTTATGGCACATCAGGCAGCAGGGAATCTATCAGGTGTAAATTAATTTGTCAGAAGCAAGCAAGATAAAATTTGAGAGACAGAACCCATTTTCCTTACAATACAATCCTTACAATAAATGGGAATCTTAAAGTGATATATTAAAAAGTGGGTCAATGCTTCAGTAAAGCAAATGAGCATCACAATTTGATGTGTCAAATATTTTTGTACATCTAGAATTAAAACAGGAGGTATTTTCTACTGTTTTTAATCATCTTTATGCAATTCTTTAAATCTCACATTTTATCTGAAACACATTTTATCTGAAATATAACTAAAAGTACAGTATTTCACTATCACACCATCCTTAAGATCCAAGAAGACCAGTGTCCCTACTAGAAGAATTTCTGCACTAAGAAACTATCTTTACAGCCCATATAATCAAATCTGCTAATAAATGTTACACGCTCATCTGTTATGGCTACTACTCAGTAAAATTGATGGTCATCAAAACCTAAATCTAGATCTGAATTCAGTCTTGGATTTTAACAGGAATCAAACATAGTTCAAGGCTCTTTTATGACAAAACAGGAACAAATAAAACCAAAATCTTTCCTTTTTCCTAATATTTTTCCTGGCACATTGTGCTGTTGATTTCTGATAAAGTCACTTAGAGGAATGGGTTTGGAAATACAACTTTGCAACGACGGCACTATACCCGTTATTTTTATTATCAAGCACATACATTTCAGAATATTAGTGTTTGTATTTGTACCACTATTATTAATGATAGCATTATTTATCAGCTGGGGCTTCAGTGGGCTAAACTACATTACAAGTGGCCTTTCTAAAAGCACTTTATGCAATTAGATTATAAAAGGAATTTTTCTGTTGTTGGAAGGCTGTGATTTGCAGGCTGAAAACTCTGTCACTGTACAGTTCAATGTTAAGTGTTGCTACTAGTGATAACAAATGTGAAATACCCTTTTGGTTATGCTAGAGATTCAAAAGGAGTCACAAGCCAGAGGATTACTTTAATGCCTAAGTTTTCAGCTTTACAGAACTTTTATGTGCAGTTCAGAAGAGTTTTATTAAAGTCTGTTATCTATTTAACATTTAGTGTTGCGTGAAAATTAAAGAACTATTTCTCATAACACAAAGAACATACGAGCTATTTTTCAGAATGAAGGTGCACTATCATTTTAACGATGAGGTTAAAGAACTTTGTTTAGACTTTTCATTTTAGTACTACATACTAATTTTCTGCTATACTAGTTAGAATATTTTGTTTTTATGTTACAGTATTCCTGCGAATGTTTTAATTTCATTGTATCTGCTAAAAAAAAATAGTAACTCTGTTATTAAATGGCTGTTTTCTTACTAGCTGTATGGGATGTGTCTTAGTCTATATATACCAATATTCATTTCAGAGAATTCATGAACAGGAAAAACTGTTACATGGAAGTATGTTTAAGGAAGGCTTGGCTTCTAAATGTTATTTATTTCCCAAGTTGTTTAGAATAAACCAATTATGAGAAAGACTTAGGTAATACATATTTTATGTTAATCTGCTTTAAGATTAGAATCCTTTGGGGAAAGACAAGTCTAGTAAACTGATTAAGAAATATAATAGTTTATACAACTTTTATACATACCAGATGTCATCTCACTCCTGCAATATCCACAACTTTTATATCTTGGTCATTCTCAGTTTTAATTTTTTAGTAAGGAAAAAATTACAGTCTGTTTTTCTGTTTATATTTTGGTTTTATCTGTTCAGTTATCTTATTAACTGAAATTGTTAGCAGTTTTAAAGCTGTGACATGCAAACTTCTCAAGCGAAAATAGCCAGCAAGATTCTAAAATACACTGCACTTACATATGAAGGTTCCTGAGTGTGATTCTGTATTCCACTGACATTGATGTACTAGAATGGAGCAATCTGTAACAACCACAAATCTACCTGAGAACAAGACAAAACTCTCTTGCTTGAGACTGACATACGCCAAAGAAAAAACTCATGCCACACCTGAAATGTCATCCCAGTCAACATCTGTGCTAAAGAAAAGATACAAGATGACATATAACAACTTTTATCTCCTTTGCCAACCTGAATTGGGCAGAGCTCAGCCAAGGCCAAAACAAAAACTAGTGGTTACCTTTTTCTGCCGAATCTTGTGTCCTTTTTTTTTTGTTGTTTACACTCTAACAATGCTTTCTTTATGCATAATGTTTTAAATGTGGCCTTCTTAATTTTATAAGCATCTGAATTGTTATTGCCCTTCCCACAGCATTTATGTTTTGCTTTAATTTGCCTGCCTCGTGTACAAATGAGATTTCCTAATTATCACCATTCCAGTTACTTTTTTTTTAGACAGCAGATTCTGTCTCAGAGATTCTCACACAAGGATTTAATCTGGTTGTTCACCATATAGCACACAGACTTTGAAAAAAGTAGAAAATCCATTCCCTTTTGTCCAGGAGATGTCCTGTTGTGAGATAATTTAGAAAAGAACATTCTGGCATCACTGATTGATATCCGTACCTCCTCAAGCAAGAAAATTACTAGGATAAAACAATAAGTGTTTCTATGACATGCTGTGTTTTTATTCTATGCTTTAAAGGATTTTTTTGTTTTGGAACTTTTTATTTTATTTTATTTTTTTAAAGTGCTGCTCGATCTAACTGCATCTGTATGCTTTTCAATATCTAATTTATGTTGAGCTGTAAACTGTCCAAGTAACAATTTGAGTGATGCAGCAACAGAAGGTGACCCAGATTACACAACACTGTATGTTAATGCCAAGTCTTCCTGTTTAATGGCAGCTGCTCAAAGCTTTGTCTTATTGAGATTCACATTCAACAGACACAAATCAAACAGTATTCTCAGATAGGCACACATCCTGCCTGTCTCCATTTTAAACATATTCAAGAGCTACTGCTTTTCATAAACATATATCAGCTTCACCAGCTGAGGCCATTTAGTCTCCTTAGCTTGTATTTACTCTCAACCATCTGCTAAAATTATCAAGGAAAACCATAGTGACTTCCAACATTTTGCTACTTCTGTTCATGTGGAAGTTTGCCGAAAATATTTTCTTAACAAAAATAGTTGGACTTTTGTACTCTCTCATAATGGAGAGTTCAGAACACCAAATATATCACATTTCTTTAATAACTGGTTTCTCCAGATATTTTAAAATATAAGGTAATGCTTATATAATAAAGCAATGAATCGTACTAGAATACGTAAGATGAACAATGTAGAAAGCATGACTGCCTAAGCAAAAGATAAATTAGTCTGTACTTTAAGCAGCTAGTTTTAAAATCATTGAATGAATGTTACCAAAAGACAGTTTTTAAAAGTATAAGTACCATTTATTTTCTGTGTTTCACATTGTTATACTTTCAATATGTCAACTAAAATATTAAAAAAATGCTTTTATTCTTTACAAAAGAAATAGTTTGAGCACAAAGATCAGGAAAACTAATACGCAATGAATATAAACAACTTATAGTTTCATGGACCTAATCCTTTTGGCAACTTCATCAATATTTTAAAACCTCCTGACCAAACAATTTTCCTACTAGAAATGCATGTCCAGCTATCTATCCAAAGGACATGTGAAAACAATAAGAAAATGATAAAATCTTACTTTTTAAATGGATGAGCAGCAAAAAACTGAGGTAGAAGATGAGTAGAAAGTTAATTCTTGAATGAGCCATATTCATCTTGATAGGACATCCTCTTCTAAGTTGTCTGTTGTCCAAAGAGCCGGTGCTGATCCTTAATGCTTTCTCCTCGTCTCTGAAATACCAAAGGCACAGAATCCACTATATGCCATCTTTGCTTGTGACCCTCATCAGCCTGTTCACTGTAAAGCTACAGACTTTGACTCAAAAGGCAGTTGTGCTTGTTAAGATTTTACTTCAGCAGAGCTGAGTGATTTTTTAAACCTGGTGCAGATTTTTCTGCTCGCTGGACTGGAGTCTTTCCCCAGCTTTCTATTATGGAATGGTGTCATGAATAGCATGCTGTATTTAGCTGACACAATACAGCATATACTGCACAGGGCTGTCTTTTAAGCTTTCAAAATGTATCGCCAATTAACTTCTACTTAAAGCTTGATTACATTACATTCCTTCCAATTCACAGCATAAACACTTAATGCTTTTTGCATAAAGCTGGCTAATAAACACTTTATGCTTTTTGCTTTCCTTCTGTATCTCACACCATTAGAGCACAAAGTGAAAACATGAAACATCCTCTTTTTCAATGTTTTTTGTAGTTAGAGATTAACAAACTGTTTTATGGAATCTCTCTCTCTTTTTTCTTTTTTTCCACTGGATTTATTTACTTTTGCCATTATCAAAAAGGGTATAACAACTGGGAGTCGGCACAGGTGCTCTGAGCTTCAGTGGGTCATGTTAGTTATAGTTTCAAGATGCTTATAGACAGGAAACTGACATTTATGGATTCAGGAGAAAGACAGTAAGGTTGATAAGGCTATGGGATCAGGACTTAAAAAATGCAAAGGGGAAGAAATTCCATTTCTTCCTAGCCAGAGCTGACTTTAGGCAATTGGTACAATGGCACTGAGTCCATGCATATTCAGAGGAGCCTTCCCCAGGTTGTCAGGGTTCATTCATCCTCTGTTCTTTTGCTGCTTTATGACACAGAGTGCACAATTTCTGTACAAAGCTGTCCTGGCATCTAATGCCTTATCAGTTGATTACAACTTGCTTCATAGATAATAAAGCCTTGGCATGGGCTAGCAAAAGGGGAAGGGAAGAAAGATGGCTACAGCCTCAGTAGTCACTTTCAGATAATACCATCCCAGCACAATCAAGATCTTCTGGCATAATACAAACTCAAGCAATTTTTAGTATACGTGTTTACTGTGGGTAAATTACGCTATGAAAATCATCGCAGTAGAATCAACAATTCAGGCTCTGGAGCCAAGAGTGAAATGAGCTTCCTGTCTGGTAGTGAACTTCTTTCCACCATCTTCACTTCCTACCAAACCTTCTGCCCTTTGGCCCTCTGTTTCCCTGCTTGCTCTCCTTGACGCAGCAGAGACTAGGCACTCCCAAGGACAGGAAAAACACTGAAAAATCTGTTTGGCCATTATTATGTTATAACACTGTAAAACAAATAATGCTTAATAAATTTTAGAAGTTCTTTTTTGCTCCCCAATTCAATAGAAACTCAATCTCTGATTCAGTAAGTCTTTGGTAAAGTGTTTAACTTTACCCACACATTTAATTAAACGCAGACTTAAAGTCAAGCACGTGCTTAAGGCCAAAATTGAGTGTGGAACAGATAGTTGATGCTAAATGGTTTGTGAAAGGAATTTAAGAAAGTTACCTATTATGGGTAGATAAAACACATTCACATCTACTCTTTCATCTCTGAGTCATTTTAGAACACCTTTCTCCTGTTTTGGAACTCTTCCTTCTTTTCCACCTCAGTTATGTGCAACTAACTACCACTCACCCACTGATAACCTTGTGATCCACCTTTAGAGACCCTCTCTAGCTCCTCCAGCCAATAGCAGCTCTATCACCTCTGCTCCTGGGTGGCCTCGCAACCTTCTGGCTCTCCTGCAGGCTGGGACTACGACCCTGAAGCCCTGCTGCGCTGAACTTGCAGCTCTTTCCAAGCCTTCCCACTCCACCAATGATTCTTCAGGCGGCTTTGAAGAGCCAAGGTCTCTAGGATGGCAACCCAGCCTGGCCTTTTTAGTCAAATGTAATTAATTCTGAATATTACAATGAACTGGGCTTCTAATGGGATATAGTTAAGTAACTATAGCTATAGTTACATATAAATAGTCAAATAGCTATTTATATTTTTCAGCTCTTTCTCTTTTAAGTCATCCTTTAGATTTATACATAGGCTTATATTTGTTTGGATGTTTTCCTCTCACTGCCTTCTGTCTATTCAGTTTACTTCTGAAATTATCTAGTAAAATATTCGAACATTACAGTGTGAACATGAAAATATTATTCTGCCTTCTGGGAATTCTTCTGCTGGACTATATCATACACTTGAGTTCAGAACTGATTACCTATTTAAAATGCATTATTATGTAAGTTTGCTAATATATATGTTACTTAGAAACTCAATATTTTCCATTATGCTTTTGAATAATTTTAAAATTGATTTTGTAGAATTAGTCTCCATTAACAGGAATCTGACACATTTCTCTATGATGGTTATAATTGTTGATTAAATTAATTTCACCTTTACTAGAGAAACATTGGGTCTAGTCTAGAATTAAAGTTTAAAACTGAGGACTAAGGCATATTTCCAACAGTTCTTAGTTGGAAAATACCTCATCTGAAGATTTTCAGATTCAATATACCAGTTAAGTTTAAAAAAAAAAAAAAAAAAAAAAAAAGAATTTTCATAGGGACAAAATGCTTGTTTTGAAAAGATAAAATCTGCAGTTCTGAAAAACATATCCTAACTACTAAAATGAAGCAATCACAACTATTAAATCTAGATGTTGTTCTGAAAACCACAAAGATTTGTAAAGTCTCTGTTCTAAGCAAATCAGGCTTCAGACATGAAGACGTGCTACCAATCCAAAATTATACTGTGTAAATGTCAGTGGTAGTATTTGAACTAAATAGTCTACCAAGTAATTGTTTGGTTATTATAGTCCACATAGCAAATGTATGAATAAACCCTAGTTCTTTTGAAAGTTCATAAAAAGTGAATTGCTCTCAGGATAGTCAAAGAAGATTTTTTTCTTGAGAAGAGCTGCTTTTCCACCACATTTGAAACTTAGCTCTGCATTTCATAACTTCAAATATTTCTTCCTCCTCACAAACTATTCCAGGATTTAACAGGAATCAAGTTATCTCACCACAGACTGCCCCATTTTCTTTCATATAAGTGTTGTCCCTTTTTGTTCTGATTGCTTCTCTGCAGCAATTACAGTGCTGTATGGTGTCAGACTACACTATTTAGTATCATGTCTTCTACTGCATCTCTAGCCAACAAATGTCAATATAAAACATCTTTTGTTCGCTGACACAAGCATTGTTTTCAGCTTTCAGATGACAGCAGTACTAATTAATCATGCATCTTCTGCCTCTCACTGCTAAGGATGTTGTTTCTGGATTGCTTGGTGTTGCTCCAGTTTAAAGTGTAATTTTTACAGACATCATCCTGTTCCTTCCAGGTCAAACAAAATTATAGGAGATTTTCCTAAGTAATTGGTATTTCCTTTCCTGTCTGCATGATGTTATAATATTTTAATATAAATGATAAATTGAACAGAAAAGAAGGCAGTAAATTATCCATATATAGTGTAAAATTATTTAAAGTGGAAGATGTAAATTCACAGAGTGTTTGCTGTTTAAGCAACCTTAACCTTTCTTTAATGGACCTTTTTTTTTTTTTTTTTTTTTTTTTTTTTTTTTTTCCGGTAATTAAAACATTGGCAACTTGCCTATGCTATTAGCCAGCAGCAGGTGGGTGATTTCTTGGAAGAGTGGAAGGAGACTGAGATGAAGATAATAGTGTTTAGAGAGGTTGTTATTCAAAATGCAACTGGACAAGGTCCTGGGCAACATGTTCTAACTAGACCTGCTTTGAGCAGGAGTTTGGGCTAGAGACCTCTGGAGGTCCATTCCCTTCTACATGATTCTGTGGTTCTGTGAATAGAACATTAGGTTTTCTGTAAAAGCTCTAGCCTATTTCTGTTCCATTCCCAGTTTTACATGTCAAATGCTGAAAGCTTTATAATACAGTGCTTGCTTTCTCCTAGTGTCTTTGGCTTTTCTTGCTAGCATTCAGTAGTACTTCTTGTCTATGTCTTCTATTAACCACTTGCAGAATTTTGTCACAGATGTGTGTCACTGTTCAGCGTTGGTCAGAATTTCATTTTATGAGAAACCCATGGATTATGAAGGCCAGAGTCTGTGCCAATGAAAATTTTGTTTGAATGAAGAAATTGGACTCGCCCTGTATACATAGAATGTTTATAATAAATACATTTATTGTAAAGTATTGCAGTGCCTCTAAAGATATAGTTCGGTTATAGAAGTTTCAACATCATTACTAAATTCCTCTCTCCAAACAGGCAGGATATTCTAATTTTCTTATTAGAGAAAAATATAACACCAAATTATTCAGGTGTTGGCTTTATCTATTTTACCAACACGTAGAAGGAGGTATTAAGAAACGATATCAAGTCCTTCACCATTTCTGCCGAGGACAATAGAGTTGTGGTAAGATGTGAATCGGGGTAGGCTGCTGCCATTGATAACTGATCCAAAGTCACTCAGGTTTGACAGCCCTAGGGCATTCTAATTAGGGGGTATCTCTTCCTAGGCACTCATGAAGTTTGGAGATAGGGGCTAGTTTACTCACACCAGCTGTCATGCTGAACACAAAAATAAATCAGGAAAGATGTTTTGAAGCTCATATGAGTAAAATGAGCAGGATTTGACCTGTATCATTGTAGCTATGGCTAAGTTATGTCATAGCAGGCTAATTCTGAACTACGTATTTCTAAGAGAATAGAAGGAAAGTGGATCGATATTTTATTTACTTCCATGAAATGAGGATAACCTTTGTATGAACTTAAGATCAAGCACAGATATTGTCATCATGATTTGGTCATTAAAATACATTTTTTAAGTATTTATTGAAAACTCTAGATGATGGAGTTTGCCAAAATAATGAATCTGAGCAAAAGAACACTGCCCAGTTATGATGTCTGTAGCCTATTTACTAAACAGTTCATAGCTAGCATTATTTCTGGCATGTAGTTCTTTGGGTAATTATGAGTGGACAAACCAACGTAAGGGCTGGCTAGACAGCCAAGTGAATGAAGAATTGTAATCGCAACAGGAAGCTGTTTACCTCATTCACAAAACTGCTACAGATCTACTTGCATGTTTAATCATGTACTTGCAACAAAAACAATTGTATATGCATTAATTTCACACAACATTGCCAAAGCTAGCAGACTGTAAGAGACATTGGAAATTCCTTTGCCCCATACTCTTCCATAGGAAAAAAAATCATAATTATGTTTAATTTTTTATGTTATTCTCTAAATACAATCCCCTTTGAGCTTCCTTTTCTTAATTGCATGTACAATTCTTTCCCCCATCCTGAACTCTTGCTTCACTCTTTTTTTCTTCTTTAGCCTGAGGAGCACTTCAAAGTGGAATATTAATTTCCAGAACACGAGTTTTCAGTTCTGCCAATCTGCAGATTATAAATGGATATACAAAATTAAAGAGTTGTATTTGAAAATGTTCAGTTATTTTGGAAAACCTGCCAAGTCTATTGCTTCCTTAAACATAAAACATTATTTGAAATTATGAGTACCTCATTGCTCCTCCAGGTAGCTATTTTCTTGCCAAGTAGTAAGGGATTTCTGTCCACCAACCTAAGATAAAAGTTTAACCAGAGATTATAGAAGAGTCATATCGATTCACTCGGACATATCCTCTTTTAGATATGATAGAAATGACGGGAACGATGACCTAGCCTCTACTTCTAACTATATTTTCAACTATATGAATTTCAAGCAGTATTTGCTAGTGCCTTGTACTTGCTCATGGTAAGTTACTAGTTAAGGTGCATGCTGTTCAAATTGCTGCATTTCTAGAAAGAAGTTAAAGTTGCTTGGTTACTAACATATGAAGTCTTTCCTGAGTATTTTACGCTTAGATAGGCAAGGCAAACTAACTCTGTAAGGTACTATAGGATTCCCTTAAGACCTGCAGAACTCAGTAACATATGATTCACTTGTTCTCATCTTTGATGCTTTTTTATACAAAGGACATGTTTTTATTGTATAGTGTGTGGTTGATATCACCAGGGAAGCAATTCTACTGCCAGAGATGAATGCTAGGTCAGGCCTTGTCAATGCAGATGAAAATTTACAATTAGTATTCTGCACCTAGCTGCTAATGAACCATCTAATCAGGAAGTTTCTGTCTGTACCAATCATTTTCCTGTGAGTGTCAAGGTTACAGGAGTGCTTGACAAATGAAGCAAATAGTGTTTTTACAAAAGCACTGGAATATTAAGTGCTAAATGGGTTGTAAAATTACTTTTTACCTCTACGCTTTCCACTTCAGCAAATAGCAATGTGTTAACAGACTTATAAATCCTCTTCTAAATCTCTTTTTTCTTGCTTTTGGAGTGAGAATTCATACAAGAAGAAAAGTCTTACAATTGTAAGGAGTGGTTTTACACTGAAAAATCCCTCTGTCTCAAAGGAGATAATTGGATAGGTAAGCAGTATTTTCAAAGGTATTTGGAAGAGATTGAGGCTAGTATGTTACATAGTTTTACCTGATCAGCACTAAATGGTTTCAAAAGTAATTCAAACTCAGGAACCTCAGCAGGCAACTGCATAGAAGAGGAGGAAAAAGGAAGCATCAGGAAGCCAGGATTTTCATCAATAATCAAAATCACTTGATTTTAACACAAACTGTACTTGTAAACACTGTGCTTTAGGTAAATAGTGTGACTATCCCATGCACAGGACAGTGTGACAATATTCTAAAGAGAGGTTCAGAAGGAAATGCTAGAAGAATTTTGGTTTTAGGCAATATCTTGTATAGAGAACACTGACAAACTATTTGGTTCATGCGTGGAGAACAGGGCTGGAGGCCAGAAAACTAATTATTTTCTTAGTTCTGCCTCACTGTCCTTAAAGGTGAGGTAAGCCTTATTTGTTTTCAGTGGTGGTACTGCATTGTGCAATGGAACACAGTACTCATCAAAAAGTCGTATTTGAAACAGGAAAATAGAGACGCTTCCTTAATTTTTCCTGATCTCTAATATCTCTCATAATTTTTCCCTTTTCTTTATTCTGCCATTATATTGGCTATTTGTGACAAGATTTTAAAAAGCATCTGATGATTTTGGGCTCTTTAATTTGCAGGTTTCCAGTTGAAGGACATGAATTTCAAAAAGCGTGAAGCAAAAATTCCCTGCAGGCATCTCTGAAGTGTCTCAGCATGGGTCCTGGCAACTACTAAATTCCTATTGGAAATCTTGGCTTCTGTGTCAGAGTACTGGATAATATTACGGTATGCGGAACAATAGGTAATGCTAAGTGCCCCAAAGGGATATCAAGTTCCTGTTAAGTATTGGTTAAGACCGCATTCCTCTTAATGCCAATGCATTTTGTATATGCCACAGCTTTGTACCAAGCCAAATTCTGAAAGATTGTCAGTTTGAATTATATTGTTCACAAGGTAAAATGAAATATTCTGGCTTCCAAACTTGTGTAGATTCAGAATATTTCACACCTGTTTTATTAGCTGGGGGTGATACTGACTTTAGTGCAGATGACATATATGATGAAATGGTATCACTGTGTTTCCACACAATTAAAAGGAAAATATTCCCTTGACGGAGATGGTACAGCTTAATCTGTAAGTGCCATGTGAGGAGAGGGAAACAGTGGATGTTGCTGTTATAATTGATTTATATTCCGGTAATATCAAGGGGCCCCTTAAATCACCAAGCAGTTTGTTGCTGAAGTCAATGATTTAAATTTTGGAGGTGGCATGCTGGGTTCCTTGCACATGACTTAATTCCATACAATGTTTTCTGTTTTCCTGAGTATCAGTGTTTTTTTAAGTAAAGTATGGCATTTTATAGCAACTTCCTCCAGTAATACAAAAGCATAGGTGAAATTGAACCGCAGAAAGTTCCGCCTGAACGTGAGGGGGATTTCTTCCCTGTGAGAGTGATGGAGCACTGGACCAGGTTGCCCAGAGAGGTCGTAGAGTCTCCTCTGGAGATATTCAAGGCCTGCCTGGATGCAACCCTGTCTAACATGCTCTAGGTGACCCTGCTGAGCAGGGAGGTTGGACTAGATGATCTCCAGAGGTCCCTTTCAACCTTACTGATTCTATGATTGTTGTACACAGGCAGCTGCTGAACAGTCTTTTATTTTGGTACAACTTTACTTGGACTTTAGCACCTATGTTTACCAAACTCTATTTGGTGGGCCTCAGACTTCTAAATGTGATCCTGAGCCCCTGAGTTACTTGGGTACTATTCCATACATCCCATAAAAATAGAATAGCTAAGCTAGTATTTCTAAGGTATGACAGCTATGCATTGATAAATGCAATCACTATCAAAGACATACCATTTCGATATTAGAACCTACATCTTTAATACCTTGATTATACACAGGCTGTTTTGTTCCATTCAGAAGTACCTATGAGAATAGAGCTGTTAGTAGCAACAGACTATTGTGAACAAATCCTCACAATTGCCACCATCTGAAGGCCTGTATGTGCTCCAGGGGCTGCTCATATCTAGCAGGGTAAGATTTCCTCACAGCTTTAAATTGGGCTGAGAACTGAGGGAACCTGGGAGGAAATGATCATTTGTGGTCTCCTTGGCAAGTATCTAACATGTCTAACATCTATGCCATTATGTAAGAACAACTCAGCTATTCAAAGTACACTGAGCACTTTCAAAAATGTATCTCTGTTGCTAAACTGTGTAAAAGAAATGTAGTCTTAAGATACAGGTAGTGCTTGGACAGCTCAAACTTTTCTTAAATAAGATTAGTCAGAGTGAATTAATCAGAATCTGGCAGCCTCTGACTACTGAAGAGTGGATCAAACCCAAGCCATGGTAACCTTGACCACTCCTGCAGCAGTAAAGTCAGACTTCCATATTAACTTAATGCAATAGATTAATATAACATGGCCTTAAATAAGATTAGAAATCAATAACCCAAGGTAAACCATTGTATCAAATTTTATTTTGATGTGGTAATCACAATCTACTAATTGGTCAAGAAATGAAATTCATTTTCTGAAAGCTGTGCATGCAGAACTTACTGTGTAAGCTGTTTATTACATCAGAATCTCTAGAAACAACTTGTCTAAAAGACTACTCATTGTGGTCATTTAACATCATTCTATAATAATCAGGCATTTATTTAGGACCATATCTTTCTATGTGTCAGAAGCCTCACTGATTCTGAAACTAGGTGTTGCATTTGTAATTCAAGACAGGAAAAGAACTGTTTGTATCTGGCCAAACTTGATGCAAATCTGAGAAGTCTCTGGCAATAATATGTGAAAATTTTATCTACTCAAATCTATAATGAACATAAAGTAAGTACAATTGTTTCAGACTGTATGACAACTGCAAATGTGAGAGTTGTTTTTTGAAAACTGAGCAGGAATATGAGTTGAGATAGTGGTCCCTTTTAATAATCTAGTCTTTGAAGTGGAGCTGGCCAGGAACTTTTGAAGCCTTTTAGAAGGAAAATGTTTTGTTTTTTTTAAAACTGCCTCTTATTGCAGAATTTTTGGAAAATTGGTTTGTCAGTTTTAAATTAAAACATATAACCTTCTGGCTGGAAATTATTTTTCTTTTGGAAAAATGAAGTAATTTTTAAAGTGTTTTTAAAAGGCTGGAACTTTATAAGATTCATCCAACCAAACCTTTCAACTAATCCCAGATATATTTTACGCCAAATATTTTCAAGGTAATAAACAAACCTTAAAGATTTCAATCTTTGGTTTGGTTTGGCAAAAGGAAGAGAAGAACATTCTCACTCCCAGATTTATTTTGTAGTCTCTTCTTCTTATCTTGATTCAAATAAAATGTACTAGTGTAAGGAGATTTTTAAAATGCTGATATGGGGAAAAGCAATAGTAGATTTTTAGTACACATATGCATCCAAGCATCTGTTAGCCCTACACAACCACTACACTGAGCATTCTCAGAGCATCCAGAGTTGTTCTGCTTGCAATCGGTGAAACTGCACTAGTGTTAACAAATGGAAATGTTTCACAAAATCCTACTGTAGAAAAAGACACGAGTGAAAATAATTACTCCAGAAGGAAAGTTATTGGCCTTTTGTTTAGAAGCATTACAGGTGCTCTGTGAATTTTCAGTAATAAAATTAACTTAAGAACTGATTCTCCCCTTCAGCTATTTTTACTAGAAAAGCATACACCCTTCTGAAATGACATAGTATTAATCTTGGGAAAATAACTAAATAGAACAAAGGAACCTGTTACAGCTGATCATAACCCAAGAAATGACCGAAATGGGTTTAGCTCCAGCTATGCTGCAGGCAGGCAGTTATTTTTGTTCATTTGTTTTTAATTCAAGAAGGTCCAATGATTGTTACAGGATTATTCAGTGTTACATTTACTCTGGAATGACTAGATAGGACATCATCCTGCTATTGCATTTATACTTACGTCTTACTAGCTCAGTTAACATTGTAATTGCTATTATAGTTTTTATTTTGGTCTGTATGAGTTTTTAAATGACTCCAAAGATTTCTTGTACAAGCTCCTTTGCTGGCCATTTATGCATACTGCATCACTAACTAAGCAGAATTTGCTCTAAACTTCTGGTTATTTTTAATTAAACTTCCATGCTGTGCACTTGCACAATCCATATTCTAAATAACACTTTTTCTGACTGCAAGCAAGTTTGTCTTGCTTCATGTCTTTAGTAGTGGTATTAACATGTAATTAATTTCCTTGTAATCTGTCTCTTAAGAATCTAATTATATTTTCTTGTGAAAATTTTGTAATTACTATTCAAAGATAATTAAGAAATCGGATAATGCGTGTCACCTAAGATAAAAGATGGTCTTGAAATTCTCACTTATGCTGAAGTGATGCTTGAGAAATAATGTCCTGCTTTCATTATGCAGTGTTTTTTCTTGTAGAGGGCAGAATAATACAAGACTTCACAACTGCAGCCTTTCCTCCCCATTGTAAGTAAACTGGCAATGCATCACAGAGTATGTAACTTGCGCTCAGACAAATGAACAATGACAAGAAAAAGTGTTCACATAACCCTAAAACATCCTACAGCTTTTACAAGCAAGTGTCTTTGGGGGAAAAAAAGTATTCTAATAAATAAATAAATAAATAAATGTACTTATTAACTTTATAATTAAAAATAAATAACACCTACAAATTATATGGATAGTGATTAAGGATAGCACAGAATAGCATTTCAGTCGTCTTCCCTGCTTTGAAATACCATGCCTTTCAAACAGAGAGATGAATTTTGATTGCCTAACAACTGTAACCATGTGATGGTTTATCACAATGGAAAGGAGAAGTAAGAGCTCTGAAAAGCCTTGATAAATACCAAGCTGGTAAGCCTATCTAACTGCGTTTTACTTCTTGCTGTTGTTATAATTACATATGAAAAAGTATCAGATGAAAGGTTGAAAAGGTGTTGGTAATTTGTCAGCTTCCTGTGCTACTCTTCTAAAGAAACACCATTTCTGGCTTCTAATTTTTTACACCATTCAGAAATTCTCTGCATTATACTTTGTTTATAAAACCAACATGTGAATCTGTGTTTGTTTCTCTTAAGGAAAAAATACTGAGCACACTGTACATAAATATTTCTGTAAACAAATATATCTGTATTTTAACCTATTAGCCAAATTCAATTTTCTGCTGGGCAATGTGTTCTAAAAATGAGTGACTGTCACATCCATAAGCCATAAATTGGCTATGATAGCATAACAAAGGTGCTTTGTGATGTTAAAGTATAGCAAAGACATTTTCTTACTCAGCAAAGGAATTCAGGTTCTATAGTATGTAGAGGTATATAAAAGATCTGTATTATGGAAAGAAATAGAAGATGGCTCTCTGGCAATAAAAGTTCTATTTTATACATAATTCAGCAAGGTGTTTATATCCATTCATAAATAATCTGGTTGCTTTACTCCATAATCTAAACAAGCTACACTGGGTAAGAGATGGAAGGTAACTTAGTTCATGTGGAACTTTGTTTTAACATAGGTGGACTGCATATAATATTAAAGTCCCTAAGTAGGCCTAATATAAGCTTGGTAGGTCAGAATGAGCTAACTAGGTGCGTATCTCTCCCTTATATCATCACAAACAATGCACTCCTTAGTACCATGAAGGGCCATGGCTAGGTGCTACACTGAACAAGAATGGGCCTTGGCATACACAGTGCCTCATTTCTTCAGCTCTGCCAAATCCTTATGGTAAACTACTCAGCTTCTCAGTACATCTGCCTAACACTGTCAAACTTGCTCTTAAGTTTCAAAGTAATGTCAGAGTTGAAAACTCTCTATATCCTTGTAAGGGTACTAGATACAATGCCTAAGTCCTTAAGTATCAATATATGCCTTCATTTGATGAGGCCTCCCATAACAGAACTCCTAATGTCCTATCTTCTTTTTATGCAAAATGCTACTACTTTTCTTAGGGGGAAAAAACAGTGACTGTCTATCAAAAGGCAAAAGAGACAGACAGTAGAAACGCTCTTGTATCCTGTGGCCCAACAAATAGAACCAGGTCTGACTGAAATAAAACTCCAATTACCTAACTCTAGGGGAGAAGAGCTGGCTTTTCTCTCTACCCAATGATTTAATTGGGCCTGTCAGCCAGAGATAATTGGTTTCTGGTTGACTGAAAAAAGTGGCAGTGACATCAGCTCTCTGCTATCCTTCGTTATTGAAATTCTTGTTTATTATAATCAGGCCTTAGCACACAGTGCACTCCTGCAGTATTTACGGGTCTCCTGTGCAGTGCAGTGGAAATGCCGCAATGTAAGACAAAGAGAAACCATTTCAAGCTGTTTATCCCGTATGTTTTCAGAATACAAGGATTTTGAGAGCCAAGATTATTTCTGTCCAGGAAAGCCTGGTTTTACTTTTTTTTCTTTTTTTTTCTTTCTTTTTTTTTTTTTTACTAGAAGTTTTATAATATTGTTGCCTAGAAGTTTTATAATATTGTTGCAGTCTAAGGCCATGATAGTCTAAGGCCATAAACAAAGCAAGGTTTATAGGGTGAGGCAATATCTTTTATTAATCCAGCTGATACAGCTGGAAAAATAAAGATTTTGAGCACATGAACCCTTTTTCAGGTCTTCTTTCAAGATCTCAAGGAGGATTTTTATGCCCAAAGCTTATCTGTTTTTTCCACATACATCATCTGAACTAATAAAAGATACTATATTTCTCCCTAGTCTTGACTTGATTATAGGAAAATACCTCTTTGATGCTAATGGTCTGTATCATAAAAGACTTAATTCTCCCTGTTGAAAGCGCAGTCCAAATGAATAGAAAATTGGTGTAAATCCTTGTTTCTTTGCACAACTTCAGGCAAGAGGTGCAGCCTTAGTTTGCAGCGATTGCATAAAACTGCTTAGATTTTACATCAGCAGAGGAAGATGACGTACTTCTTCCACTGTGAACCTCCTCCTTCATTCAGCCTTCTGCTCACACCCTCCTTTCCCCTATGTTGCAGAGCACTAGTGGATCAGGTGGAGCAGTCAGAGCTGACAGCACAAGCACTGGCAAAAACGTATTAAGAGGGGATTCTCCAGCTAGTATATTTTCTAAGTGTGAAGGTTAGGTAGAGCACCCAAGAGTCTACCCATGGATTTTGAATCCAGTGGTCTAACATTTAGTTTTCAAACAGGTTGATATTAGGTTTTCTCAGTTCCACTGTTCTTCATTCTTATTCAATCCATACCAGCTGATAGCACATATAAAGAAACAAAATTCCTCTCTTCAGAGAGGAATTCAATCTGTAAGATTGAATCTGACCTCCTGCTCTACAATTTCAGTTACATCGGTAACATTAGTTACTGCACTTTAGACGGCAAAGAGAACAAGCTTGATCAACAGGATTCAGATGCCGAACATCTGTAATAGTATGACAAGGCTAGCGCCCCACAGAGAACTGAATTGAGAAACCGAGGTGGTCTTTTCATGGTCTATTTGAAAGAAATTCTTGGCAATGGTTCCAGCAATGGACTCTAATTCAGTACTGTTGGCTAGAAAACTTGTTGAAGTCTCTAGACAATCTTATAACCCTTTCACTTCACAACCTAATTTAAAACATTTGTGTGTTTGTGGTGACTGGCAATAAAATACAGAAAAAATCGCAGAACAGAGGAAGTATAGGCTTTGTGGATTCCTCCTCAGATTCCTCCTATCACTGCTAAATGGAAGATAGCAAACATGTCTGGGATACAAAAAGTATGAATAACAATGTGGGTCACATTTCAGCAGCATCATACACACTGAATCCATGACACAATAACTCTAGAACTCCTAGAGAAATAGACTCTTTAGAAGGGGATCTGACTGTTTATGCTATTAGATTTATAGCTGGGTACTTACTGTGAATAGCAGTTACAGAATATTTGGGGAATAAATGAGACTTACTCTGCCAGACCCTTAAATTTGTATGCTATTTTTTTTTTTTTGTAATTTAATTTCTATTTGATCGGCATCTGCATGCTTTCAGTCAGAGATGATACTCTATCTGCTGCTTACTGTTTAAATTGTAATTGATTCAAATATGGTCAAATATGGAAACATTTCTAGTTTCATTATAACTTAGAAGTGAAAATTTTGAGCTGGAGAATGAGTATTTCAAGATGAAACCACCTCCTCTTCTATGCAAAGCTGCCACTTCCTCATTTCCAGTACTTCAATAATCTTTGTTTAATACGCATATTAAAAATATCATTTAATAAATCTATTATTTTCTTGGACAAAGTTTAAGAACTACATTTGTAAATTATGTAAGGTGTCATATAGCTGAGCAACTGCTTCTTCATTTTGACTTTTGACAGGTGTCTAAAAATATTAAAAAATGGCTTTATTTTCAAGAATGTTGCATACATTTAATATTTATTGTAATACCTGCAACGACAGTCAGAGAGAATTTTTACAATCTATAAAAAATATCCCTCAGCAAACCACAGTACCTACGGTTAAAACAATCTGTTACCTATTCTAAATGTTTAGGACAGTTCTGGGAAGAGACAGTCAGCCGCAGAAAACTGCTCTCCCTATCCACATTATGATTAGTATGAATAAGACATTTTAACTTTGTTGGTATTACACTACAAGCATTCAAACATGTATGCTGTTTCTCTTTACCTTGCATAAAGTCAACTTTTTTATCTGACCTATGTAACAGATACTCTAGTAGTGGTTAAAAAATTCAGCATGAATAACTATTGGCACAGTAAGTTACATTTTGCCTCTACCACTTCAACTATAAAAGAATTAACATTGAAAGAACCATAATGACCTGAGAGTTCAGGGACATATTGTTTCCAGAGAATAATTATTGTAGCAATGCCACCATGGACTGTACTTAGGCCACCTAGGACTGTGTAATTTTTCTTTGAACTAAATCCTTCATGCAGCATAAAACAGAAAGTAAGTCTTAGTCAAAAGGAAAAACATTGCCTGCTGAATATGTACACTCTGGCAATTAGGATAGAGACCATAGCTTAACAATGCTTGGTAGACTGCTGAGAACCAAAAAGCACTCAACACAAAATAAAGAATATTAGCAACAAACAACTGAAAATTTGGATAGGAAGACAAAGCAAAACAACAACAACAACCACAACAAAACAAATGGTATCATTGAAGAACTTGGTTTTAATTCCTAACTTGGAATGGAAAGAAAATCATGACTTTGGACCAACATCCATTTCATAATACAGATGTGCAACTTCTACTTTCTTTAACTGAGGAGAGTTTGGATGCTATTTCTGCATTCTGCTGATGGAAGAAATTATGCCCAAAATATTTTGTTTGGGCACAGTTCTTCAGTTATCTATACATCTCAATGAGGACAAGTAATACTTCTGTATTTAAATGGGAATACTAATATAAATAACTACCACTAGCAATTCAGCTTTCTTCCCTTAAAGCATCTCACAAGTATATACAGAAATATATAATCTCAGAAAAACTTATATATGCTTAATTTCTGCCTGATTTTTTCCATGCCCGGGAACAGGTCTGGAAAATTCTTGTTTAAAGTAATGTAGCAGTTATATCCTGAAAAACACCTAAATCTCACTCTGGTATGTAATGACAAGTCAGCAAATCTCAGACCTTGTTCCACTAAACAGTTTCCTTGTACCTCAAGGGAGGGTGTCAAGGGGATGAGGCCAAACTCTTTTCAGTTGTCCCACACAACAGGACAAGAGGTAATGGGTACAAACTGAACCACAGAAAGTTCTGCCTGAACGTGAGGAGGAATTTCTTCCCTGTGAGAGTGATGGAGCACTGGAACTGGTTGCCCAGAGAGGTTGTGGAGTCTCCTTCTCTGGAGATATTCAAGGCCCGCCTGGACGCAATCCTGTCATGCTCTAGGTGACCCTGCTTGAGCAGAGGAGTTGGACTAGATGATCTTCAGAGGTCCCTTGCAACCTTCCTGATTCTATGATTCTTGCTTGGTCACACCTGCTGGCAAAATGGTTCTCATCCAGGCTGTATTTTCTTTGTATATTTCACTCATTAAAACTCTTAAAGCATATATATGTCTATTTTCAAACTGAACATATTTTCTATGGAAACAATAGGACCTAAGAAGCCAGTGGCTTCTTAGCCAATAGGCTAAATGCTATTTTCACAAAAGTACTGTTCAGAGTATAGTGAAATGTAAGTTCAACATAAAATGCATACTGCATTGCTCTCAAAACTCAAAACTTTTTCCTTTTCCCATGTAAAACCAAAACAACACAGAAACTTATTACAGTTTATATAAAACTTAACTATGATTTTATAGAAATGAATGTTGGGCAAGCAAAAGCAACATTCTAAAACAGCAGATGCCCAAAGATAATTAGATTTTGCCTTCTGTATGAGCAAAAGCAAATTAATATTGATTGCTCTATTAATCCTTAATGATGCTATTTTTTTCACTTCAGCAGAAGTGATAACAATTAAATGAAAGAACTGACACTATATGAAAATGTTATTTGAAATACTTAATTGAATCTTAAAACATGATTTAATTTTAATTAATTTAGTGTTACAATGAAAAATGAAGTTAAATACTAAATAATTGTAGACTTCAATTAAAACTTATTTATAAGTGGCCTGAGAGTACAGGCAGTACAGTATTAATCACAAGGTGAAAAATATTTTGAAAATTTTCAGCATTTTTACTGAAAAAGTCAGTAACAATACCTGAAAAAAATAGCCACTATTATCTGAAGTGTATCAATTTTCAAATCACTGTCATAAATAGGGAAGACAGATGCTGTGGAATGGTCTAGTTCTGCATTAAAATGATAGTTGTTTTTTGAACCTCTCATAGAAACAAACTCATTTTGCATGTCACATTGTCACCAGGAATTAGTTATCTTTGAAATGCTAAAAATAAAATGAATAGAACTAGAAATATCTTGATATGTTGATAAACTGCACCCCCAAGTGGATATCTTACCAAGCTGTGAGACTTTGGTGTGTTTTGTCTGCATTCTTTTTTGCCATCAGAAAGACATTAAAACAATGGAAATTTCACAAGGAGCTATGCGAAGTGCTTTGAAATATTAAAGACACCGTGAATGCAAAATAATGGCGTCATTAAGAAAAACTACCGGTAGCTACAACATTCTGAGTTATTTGTAATGGACAGCTGATTAAGTTTAACATTACTTGCTTTTACACAGTATTTTTAAACGCTGGGGTCAATCTACCTTTGCGTATTTGTGCGCTCGTTCTGTTGAAACGGTATCAAACTTGTGTCATTAGTAAGAAGTCTGGCTCTGCATACTGCCAACTTGTAACACTTGCTTCCGAAATGCCACATGAACCAAACCTATCTTTGTTTCCCCTTACTGAACTCCTACCACTGACTGGAGGTACCAAGTGTTTCGGCGGCCGTGGTAACGCCTCGCGAGCCGCGGCCGCCCTGGCCGCCCGGCTTGAACGCACCTCACTCGCGGCTGCGGCTCAGTAGCACAGCCGAAGGAACGGCTCAGCTCACGGCCCTCACCACAGCGCAGGCCTGCTGGCGACCGCCTCAAACTGGCGGCGCGTTACCGTTACAACGGCCAATAACGACCTCCGAGCCGCGCGCCCGGCCGCCCAGCCCCCGCGGCCGTGCCCTCGCGCATGCTCAGCAGGGAGGCTCCCCCACCCCGCAGCTCGCTGCCTTCGCGGAGGGAGGCTGCGCGTGACGTCAGCCGCCGGAACCCGGAAGCGGGCGGAAGCGGCTGTCTGCGAGGAGTGAGTGCAGCGGCGTTTAGCGGCCGAGCGGGCCGCGGGGAGCGCCCGGCGCCGCGCAGGTGCGTCTGGCCGCGCGGCCGCCCCGCCGGGGCAGCGGGGCAGGCGGGAGGGGAGGAGCCGGCGGGCGCCGCCATTTTGCGTCCCGCTCGGCAGGGCGAGGGGGCCGCCACCCCGGCGGAGGGACCGCGGCCCGGTCCGCGGCGTCTCCTGCACACCGGGCCGAGGCGGGCGGCGAGCCTGGCCGCGGGATGACAGGTGATGGGCGGGGAGGGCCGCGGCGCCCCTGCCCCCGGCAGCCCCCTGACAGTTTCCCGGCAGCTCCCCAGCTGCGGGGTAAGAGCGAAGTGAGTGCCCGTCGGCATGACAGTGACAGCAGATGCCTGTCTCGCGAAGCTAAAGATTTAGCATCGTTATTGCCATTCTTTTGCAGATTATGACATTGCTGTTACATATTTTCCCCATAACATCTGGAGCAGAAGCAGGTCTTCACCAGAATTTTTTTTCAGTCACCTATGAAGCGCCAGATTTCAAAGTTGCGCTTCTGCAATGAAGAGAAGGAGACGGCTCGCTGCAAATCTAAATGAGAAGGTTCATCTTGGCCATGAGAAGGATACTTCAAATCAGATTCTTGTAGTAGACTGTGAGCAAGAAATTCTCTCCAAGTCAGCAGGAGTAGCTCCAGCGGATCACCTTGAATCTTCCCAAGAACTTTCACCATCATCAGAACAAAGAAAGCTCCTAAGCTCACTGCAGTATAACAAAAATCTGCTTAAGTATTTAAATGATGATAGACAGAAGCATCCATCATTTTGTGATTTACTCATAATTGTAGAAGGAAAAGAATTTAGTGCTCACAAAGTTGTAGTAGCTGTTGGAAGTAGTTATTTTCATGCCTGTTTGAGCAAAAATCCAAGCACTGATGTTGTCACATTAGATCATGTAACTCATTCTGTCTTTCAGCATTTACTTGAGTTTCTGTACACTTCTGAGTTTTTTGTATATAAAAATGAAATTCCATTAGTGCTGGAAGCAGCCAAATTTTTAGATATCATTGATGCAGTCAAGTTACTAAATAATGAAAATGTTTCTAACATACAGTCTGAAGTGATAACTGATGCCCCAACACCAGTAGAAACACTCAGTGAATTGACTGGTAAACTGTTAAATAGTCATCAGTGCAGTTTTTGTGGCCGAAGCTTCTGTTACAAGAAGTCTTTAGAAAATCACTTGACTAGAGCCCACAAATCTCTTTCACTGGAAAGAAAACATGGGTTAAAAATGGTTGAGAAGGCTGACTTCTCCGCTAGGCGATCTACAAGAAACCGTAAATGTCCAGCTAAGTTTGATAACAGTGACAATGAAAGTGGTGACATATCTGACAGCAATCTGGAAAAAGTCAGTTCTGACAAGGAAACATCAGATAAAAGCGAATCTGAAGACAGCGGAAGTGAATGCAATGCTGATGAAGAAGGACAGGAAGAGCAGGTATCAGGTGAAGATTCAGATACCGAAGATCAAAGTGAAAAAGAGCATAATGATACTGAAGAGGGTTCTGAGGCAGTTGATTCAATGGGAAATATTCCTGAAGGCTTAGTCCCAGTAATTGTTCAAACCAGTAGCAAAAAACTACTGCAGTGTCCTAAGTGTGACAAAAAATTTGATCGAATAGGTAAGAGCAAGTTAGGCAGATCTCTTTTTACTGTACGGTGGTGCTATTCATGTGGGAAATAAAATGAGTAGTTTCTCTTTCCTATAGAATGAAGACTGGAATGTCTGTTTTTTTCCCCCAACCCAATATGATGCCATTTTTAATAAGTGTATAAACTATTATTTCTGTGATGCTAATCAATGTGAATAAATGAACTGACTAATTACGTTTTATAAAAATCTGTGAATACTAAGTTTATCACATTTTTATTACTCTGGATTCTGACTGTTAGAATGGTATATGAAAGCAGCCTTGAAAAGGGAGGGAAATCTAAGAAAGTATACAAGGTAAACGGCTTGGAGTCTGAAATCTAAATTGTGTTTACCTCTAAACTCATTTCAACAAACTAGGCTCCAATTTACTATTGCTGTACAAAAACAGCATTATGTCACAGTCTGAAATTCTTCTGTTCTGTGCTCAAGACCAGGTCACTCTGACTTCTAGCGTGATTTTTCATGGTCTGTGGTTAACATGAAGTAATATTTTGGCAGCTTAAACTGATTTATTAGGGTAGTGTTTGTTACAGTCAAACCTAAGTGTGGTAGTTACTCCAAATATCAGAGGAGTCAGAGTTCCAATCTTGGCTCATCCAGGGCTTTCCTGTCCTCTGTTTCCGTAGTAAAGGTCAAATCCTGCTGGATTCCAGAATTCTTATTCTTGTTTTCCTTCAATTGGAATGATAAATAAATGTTGAATTATGGTTGTTTAAGGTATTGACTCCCTTTAGCTCAGGAGAAGTAGGAAAGAAATAGTTCCTCATAGTATTAGGTGTTTTTTTCTTTTTTCTTTTTACTGTTCGTATCATAGCTTCATTGTGTCATTCATCATTTTGAAGTTTTTTAGAATTTATAAAAATGGGGTGTCTGATACGTGTGTGTGTGTTAATTCCTACTAACAGTCTATTTAGCTTGCTGTTCAAGGAGTAGTTTAATATAAACATGAAAGCAGTTCTTATTTTCCTATTTGTTACCAAAAACTGGACTATAACAAATATTTTATATTTATGAATTATGCATTTATTTTGAATGTATATTCAATTATTGGTTGTCTTTATTTTTGAATTTATATGAATTAATTATGAATTATGGATTTGTGAATTAGCTTTTTTATACTGTTCTTCATTTTTAAAGCACTTGACAAGCATTAACTAGTTGACCTTAACAACAGCCTGGTAAGTAGTGTTATCAACATTTTACAGATGGGGATACTGAGGCTGAGGTGAAATGAATTGTCCAAGGTCACTGATTATATAATAGTAACTATTCAACATCAAAAAGGTGAGACTTACCTGTAATGCCATATCTTAAATAAACAAAAATTTTCCTGAATTTGAGGACTTTGTCTTTAATATTGAAAATCTACAGTACAGAAACAGCTTGTGAAGACTTAGGATTCTAATGGTGTGTTTTGATCTTGTGCATAGTGGAAGCCCTTCTCTCTTTCCACTTTCGTGACTTAGAATACTAGTTTCTGTGCTCAAAACCAGCAGGAGTGGCATTAAATCAAATGATACTTAAAGTGAGCCTCACGAGCTTATATTGCTGTAAAGAATTGATCTGTGTTTTATGGTAATTTTCTAAATCTAAACTCCTAGAAATGTGATGCATATTATACAGAAAAAAAAATGACTAGTTCAAAACAGATGTCCTTCAACTGACTTTACATGGGTAGATCCTCAGTGTAGGAGTGAATTACGTCCTTGGAAAGGACAATGACAAGCAGAAGAGAGAATACAAGCAGTGCGAAAGACTTGAGAGAGTAGTATTTTTGCTACCATTTGTATGTGGTAATATCTTCAGTCTCAAATACAGATCACTTGCAAGGTTCTATATCATTCACTGAATCCTTTGTTATTTAAAAAACCTTGCTTAAAAATACTAATTTGTTACCTAGCTGTTCATTGTTCTGAAAAGATCTTTCATAAATCAGTGTAATGAAAAAGTGGTATATCTTTCAGTGCTTAAGAACAGAGCATTGTGTAGGGACAAGAGGCTCAAATCCTAGCATAGGTTTAACAGTAATACAAAATGTTTTATTTTTACCTTTATCTTGAAAATAGTTAAAATGGAAGTTTTTAGAGGAACCTTAGATAAAATGCCTGTATAATCACTGTGTAGTTCTCATCTGCAAATCAACACACCAGTAGAAATGTTTAGATGTGTTTAGATGGTACTTTGATTACATTTGAGAGCATTTGGAATGAACCCTAACACATGCATATTTTAGGTGATACAGTGATACCTGTTACAATTTGTGCTAACACAGATTTTTTTTTTTTGGTTGTATTTTGTAGGCAAATATGAGAGCCACACACGTGTACACACAGGTGAGAAGCCTTTTGAGTGTGATATATGCCATCAACGCTATTCAACCAAGTCCAACCTGACAGTGCACAGAAAGAAACACGCTAATGATACTGACTTTCATAAAAAGGAGCACAAATGTCCCTACTGCAATAAGCTGCATGCAAGTAAGAAGACTTTAGCAAAACATGTGAAGAGGCAAGTATAAGTACATTTGTCTCATATGTCTGAAGAAACATTTTCCCAATTCAAAAGCTAAGATAAGAGTTTGCATGTGCATACACACAAGAAAACTTTTAGCTTTAGTTTTGAAACTGGATATTAAAATAAAGACTTTTTCACAGGAATTAGCAGTATCAGTTTACCTACCATGTAGAGTGCATAGAAACTGACTGAAAGCAATTGCAGAGCAGCTCTATCATGTTACTTCTATCATAGTTTTACTATAAATGTTAGCATGTCATATTCAGCTAACTTTGGAGCACAATAGTCTTAGTAAGTATCTGTATTTTCTAATTTGGAAGTTTCCAAAGAATATCTTACCTGAATTATGAAGAAAATAACTTGCCTGTTTTTAGACATTGATACTATCCTGGTGACAATGATGGATTGATAAACTGTTCCCATGCAGATTCCTTTAGGTGAATCAATTGTTTATAACAAGTCTAATTTTAAGGTGTTACTATTTACATGTCACTCTTTTCTGTTTCCCCATCCATAAAGCATAATCGTTGAAACAATCCTCTGTCTTACCAATTGTCATATGGGATCCTACAGGGTCTTGTAGTCAGCACTGCTTTACAGTTTCTTATTCTTTAGAATTGAATACTTAATATTCTTAATATTCTTTTCTACTGGTTTGATGATCACCTTTCATAAAACACAAAGTTTAGACAGGCGAATTCAGTATTTGGGTGATCTTCATCTTAGAAAGTTATAATTACTCTGCTTATTTACAAAGAAAGGAATTGAATACAGTCTGGATTTAATATCTCAATTAGAATTCCATGGTCTTTCAAAATGTTTGTGAGCAAATGAAAATATGCTTGACCTAATCTTTATTTATTGTATTAAACTCATGATGTTTTTTTTTTTTTTAATTTCAAGTCAAGACTTATGTTTATATTTGAACTCTGGCACTTTTTTCCTCCTCCAAAAAACTTATAACAAATGGAGAACTGAAAAGAATTGGAAGTGACTGCCTTTGTTTAATATGCTAATTAATGTGAAAGCATTTTCAGTCAATTTCTCAGCGCCTTCCTCCTAGGTTTCATCCAGAGAATGTACAAGAATTTCTTTCTATCAAGAAGACAAAGAGTGAAGGTTGGAAATGTGATGTAAGTACTACTTCAGCCTTTTAGGGCTTTTTTCTGGTTTTTTTCATATAGCTACTATTTTATTTTGTGACTTGAATATTAAAATGAAAATATTCAGATATTTGCAAAATCTCAGTAAGCTTTGTAAGCCATAGTATGAATTTATTCTTTATGCACTGAATTAAAATCTGAACTGTATTCTGTATGTACAGCTTGTGATTGAGTAGCTACTATCAAACTGTGTTTTAAAATAGTTGAATATAGTATTTTCTTCATGTGATCAGCTATTATCCTTATAAAAATGCATTTATTTACAGACTTGAGTGTTACAATTAAAGATCAGAGTATTTGCTTTCCCATTAATTATGAGCTTCATATATTGACCACAAAGTATACTTTTTTAGAAGGCTTCCTCAATAGTGATGAAAACAAGTTAATTATGAGATTTTCTCGTTCAGCTGCATATACATGCCAACAGAGTTGTAAATATGCGCTAAATCTACATATGAAAGCATAGAATTCTTTCCTTGGTTTTCCCCAGGAGAGGGATATATGTGAAATTATACATATACATTTTTTTCTTTCTTCTTTTGTAACAAATCAGTATACTTTTGCTGGCCAGACAGATGTTTTGTTTATGCTAACTCAGCTATATGCCTAGGAGGTTGTAGCATTAGGTGCTATAACATGATATAATTATTAATCTTGCTTTGTTTGTAAATTTTGGTGTATAAATACATAGTAGGACATTTGGAAACTTGCTGTAGGAATTATTAGTGTTCATTCTGCAGGTGATGCACCATGATTGAACGTACTGTGATCAGAGGGTATTACCTTGCAAATTAAGTTATTTTGAGCATGTTGTAGATTTCGTTACTAACTGTGAAACACTTTAAAAGAGGGAATTGATGTTTTGTAGAGTTGATGCTTTCCTCTTGGGAAGCATTCTTATCAGATGAGTGGTTTGGTGAACTCTTTGTATATGGATTTTTTTTTTTTTTTTTTTTTTTTTTTTTTTTTTGCTTAAGTGGAATTTTTTAAAAGCTGCTGCTTATGTGGAACATCTGGTTGTATGTAGGAGTAGTCAGTCGCTTGATCTGGGCCATGGATCTGCATCATAGCTTATATAGAGCAGTTCATTAGGCTTTATGTAAGGCAAGGCTGTACAAGTTGGGATGAAATGTGCTTTTTAAGAATACATGTTTTGTTTAATTTTACATTGTGGCAGACTGCAGATGGACTAAACTTCCAAAGTTTTGTAAATGGGGAAAAAAATCTGGTTATAACTGATGTGTCTCTGACCAAGTGTATTATTGTTTCAGATTTGTAAGAAATCTTTCACTCGAAGACCCCATTTAGAAGAACACATGATTCTTCACTCTCAGGATAAACCCTTCAAGTGTACCTATTGTGAAGAGCACTTTAAATCACGATTTGCAAGATTGAAACATCAAGAAAAATTCCATCTTGGTATAGAAACCTCCTTCTGACACGTAAACAGTAGATTTAAAGTAAAATTCTCCTCCACCATTGTATGCCCTGATCAGTCTGGTTTGCACCCTCTCCATGCCTTTTCCAATTGCTTCTCTTCTAGATTTTCTGGGGTTTATTGTTGTTGTTGTTGTTGTTTATATTTTATTACTTTTCTATTCAAGTATATGAGTGTGGTATTATAATACATGAATGTAAATATAAGTGCAAAGTTTGAAGGAGAACAGGTAGCAAGGTGTGTTTTAATACTGTTTTGCATAAATTGACTACAGTCAGATTTTCCTGAAGTTTTCCTTTTTTGTACTAAGAAAAACATTTCTGCCAGTTAGGAACTAGGTAACAAATGAGTAGTAGTAATGGAAATCTGTTTTCTGGAACAGTCTAAGTAAGCTTAATTTTTTTTGTCTATTAATGCTAATTTTTTGCTTTACAATTATGATACTTATCAAAATTCCAAGTTTTCAAAATATTTATTCAAGGAGAAATTGCAAGAAGTATGATTAAAGTATGCTGACTGTACTATAAAGTTTCATCATCTGTTAGACAAAACTCTTGCTTTGTCGGTTGACCAGATTTTTCACAAGCTGCCAATTTGTACATCTTGTTTGATTAACTAACAGTTAATATTTTGTGTTTGTCTCCTTATAGGGCCTTTTCCTTGTGATATTTGTGGCCGTCAATTTAATGATACAGGAAATCTGAAACGCCATATAGAATGTACTCATGGAGGAAAGAGAAAATGGACATGTTTCATCTGTGGAAAATCCGTTAGGGAACGGTAAGGAATTGTGTAACTATCTGAACATTAGTAAGACAGAGAAATATTTGGCATGCTTCTGAATGTAATGAAAATATTTTGACTTTGAGTTTTTAAGGTAAGTGAGTCCATTTCAGAGGACTAGTGTATCAGAAAGTAGTGTCAGAACCACAGGTAGTAAGCAAGTTTCTGATATATTTATCATCCTTGTATTTAGATGGTAAGTAATTGATTACAAAGTAGAACTGCGTTAAGTCTTTACTTCAGTTCAGATTCCTATGTTGTGCAAGAATATCTTACCTTTCCTTGGGAAAAAAGTTTTCTACCATAGATATTTTGGCAAATACACTGATGAGGACAGGAAGATGAGGAACACTTTATGAGAATGACTAAGAAGAAACTGGACTTTTATAAAAACAGTTTTACAGATGATGGAATAATACTGTAAAACCTTTACCTCTTCTTCCTTAAAGGGAGAAAAATTTTGTTAATTTAGCACTTTGAAAAATGAGAGCTCTAAATACTGAGTAATGAAGTCTGTTTTATGCTTGTCCAGGTATATAGTTCTAAATTATAATTAATAGAAATATAGAATAAACTCTTTAATGCAGTTCAGTCCCTTAGTAGATTGGAATGCATAGAAGCTGCGGAAATAACTTTCCTTCTTTGCCCCTCACTCATTTTCTTTTTTAGGTGTGTTGAGGGAAAAAAATGAATTTTAAACAATTGTTCATATGTCTTCAGTGCATTAATGTTTGTACTGCTCTGTGTTAAAGGTATCTTCTTTTCAAGTCTGAAGTGTTCCAGGTAGTGATTTTTATTTAGCTTCTGAAACAGAAACTGTATTTTTTTTCCTTTGACAGAAGTCAACTTCATTTTAATTAATGTGGCTAAGATTCAAGTTATGTATTGTTTGGGGAGTATGAAATGAAAAGTTCTGAGTTCTTGTACACTGTATTATGTTCTCTTCAGTTTTTTTCCAATGATTGGCAAAGAACCTCTGAAGTGTTGTAAAAAGACAACTTGTCCCTAACAGGTTCTGTTTGGTGTGTATTTTCTAGTGGTTTGGTAAATGGAGTATGCAGGTATTAAAATAAAGTGTACTAATGCCATAATGAAGTAGTAAACATTTAGTCTTTCTATTCAAAAGTGCATTTTATTCTTTAAGACCAAAAAAAAGTAAATTTATCTGTATTTCAAGTTTCATTTAAATTATGCAATGCAGTTGAATATTTAAATGTTCCTGCTGTCATTAGATATCATAAACTTCTAATGGAAAGCATGGAAAGTATCTTTGACAAATAATATTTAGTAGTGGAATGAGATCAAAGAATTTTTTGTTTTGCTTTGTGTACCCACCCACACCTATACCTATCAATTCTGTACACAGTAAATTTTATTGCTTTATTGTCTGATTCCTTTGTTTGGAATGTTCACCTGCATAATTACTTTTTCTTTTTACCTTTGAAAGGTGATAGTAGAAGTAAGCTTACATATGTATACATAGGTGTATGTGTGTGCGTACATATGCAAATATATGTAATAAATATGATTGTAAAATACGAATACATATAAAATATATATTTTTATATTTTAAATAAGTTCTGTGTGAATTAACTAGATTCCTTTTATTTTGACTTCAAAGCTATGGCTTAATATGGTTTGTATCTACATTAAACTTCTTGCTCTTTAGTCTTCATGAAAGGGAATATTATAGTTATTTCAATTACCTGGGTAAATCAGGTCAACATCAAGGTGATAAATACCTTGTGCTGAGAGTGTCTATAAGTCTTCAATAAAACGGTATCAATAATAACAAGAAGATTATTACATTAAATACTGTCCAGACCAGATTTTCTTTAATATATGTTGTCCAGATGAATGTTTGCATGATGTTTCTTTGATTATCTTGTTTCCAGAGCCACCTGTATTACATTTGAATGTATACATACGTGGGTATATCTGTATAAATTGACCCAGTTACTTGGATACACTGTGATCTATCAGAGTTAAATAAATAAATAAATAAACTTAAAAAATGGAGAACATGAAATTCTGTCTTCACTTAGAAGTGGCAGTGACAGAGTGCTTAAAATTAAATTTTACTGTCTTTGTTTAACAGCACAACTTTGAAAGAACACTTGAGAATTCATAGTGGAGAGAAGCCTCATCTTTGCAGTATTTGTGGGCAGAGTTTTCGTCATGGAAGCTCTTACAGGTACAGACTTTTAGTATATTGAGATGCTGAAGTGTCTCTTATGTGATAATTTATATGTATTTTTTATCAAAATAGTTCTTCATAAGGTATGTATTTTGATTTATTCCAACTCTGAGAGCATTAGTAAATGCTTTAAAAATGTTTAGATTTTGAAAATATGCTAGTATTCTGTGAAAAATCATTTAAATTTTAACACAAGACATGTTTGTGGTTTCAGCGTAGATGGAATGCATGTGGCTGTTGTATCAAAATTTACTTTCTTGTACATCTAAACTATTGCATCTTTATTATTCAAGGAGAAGATTGGTGGAGAAATAAAATATCCTGCTAAATTAATTTCAGATATGAGAGTTTAGCTGCGTTCTCTCTGGCCTTTTAAGAGTAGTTAATACCTCAGTTGGAAGCTAGTTCCCAATATTTGTGTGAGCTATTAAAAAAATGAGCTTTCTGGTATCTTGCACTGAATTTGATGTGTAGATTATGTAACAAAAGTACATTTGGTGGTTACATTTATGGCTACAATCTTGTTAATCTCAAATAGTAATATAGGAGTGTATTTCTTTCTGTTCTAATACAGACTTCATTTACGAGTCCACCACGATGACAAGAGATATGAATGTGAAGAGTGTGGGAAAACATTTATTCGGCATGACCATCTGACCAAACACAAAAAAATACACTCAGGTAGGCATTTTCTTTAAGAATTGACTCAAAATTGCTATTTTGAAATAAACAAATATAAGTGTAATAAGAAAATTAATCATGTGTTTTTTCCATTGCCAGTAGTATTTTATGCCTGATAAATGTTCCTCATTATTTTTAAGCTGTGCTGAAGTAGGGTTAATCTCCTTATATTATTTTGAAGGTTTAAAAGCCAAATGTTTCCTCCATGTTAACATACAAAGCTGAGGGACAGTCAAAAACATGTAACAAAAATATGTAACTCTGAATTGTTTTTTAAAAAAAAAAAAAAAAAAAGCAAAAGTGAAAAAGGGGATTTTTATGAGTTCAGATTTCTTTTTTTTAATAGCAAGTGCCTGAAACATTAATATCACAACACAGAAGAAGCTGTCACAATCTCTGCCTAAGTTTGTACACTGATCACTTTAATGTAAGAGCATCAAAGAGGAGTTTCTGAAGTTCTCTGTTATGGAAAGGGGGAAGGAAGGAAGATGGTGGGAGTTAACCCTGAGAAAAGCCAGAGGGGAGTGATCATGAGGAAGAAGGAATTTTGAAAATCTTTATATTGCATTGATAGCAGAAAGGTTATCAGATCTATAGGAAGAGGGAGCATCCACTAGGGACTTCCTTTTGCAGAGCAGGATTCAAAGGGAATGTGGCCTTCTAGGAGGCAAATTATTTTCTAGGCATCATGAAAATATGAAAGTGATCAGAGTCTAAACTTCCCGAGCCATTATTTTGAAGGACAGCTTCTTTTTTTAGTGTTTGTAATCATGTCTGCTATAAAATAAAGAAATCTTTGAAAACTCAAGCACCAAAAAAATCCTCTTTTCTACTCTATTTGCTTTTCCCCCTCCTCTAGAAAGTTACATTCTTTGACTGTCCACACTCCTCCTGCTTACATGAGAAGAAACATTCTGCCACTTTGTAGAAGATCTCCAGATGACTAAAAAGAATCAAGATACTTTTAAACAGCAGCATAAAAGAAAAAGGTAAATATGTAAATCAGGATAATAAAGAAAACCCACTTAGATGTAATTTAAAGCTTTAAAAATGGGTGGCTAGAATTAAGTTGTATGTTTAAATAAGCTTGTGTTTTAAAGCCTCTTGAATATAAATTTTTGAATAAACAAATTGTAGGACGTAAAGAAGAGAGTGGATTTCTAGTCATTCTTTTGAATGTCCTTTTTCTTCTCATTCAGTAGGTGTTTGGGGAAGTGTCCCCCTAACTAGTGAGCATGCATGTAGGAGTGAGAAAAGATCAGTAATAGCCATAAATAGAGTGGTAAAAATTCCTATTCTGATAGAATTAGCCCTACATTCTGAATTTTATCCTCTGGTAAAACAGGATCCTTTGGTATAAATGCTGAAACAGGTATGGAACAGCTTGATTGGCTGGACTTTGTTCATGGATGTGGCTGTATTTTGTGTGTTACAGTTACAGCTGTTACACAGTTTAGAAGAATGCAAAAGCTCCAGAAGATTTAACTCAAATTTGTTGAATTTTGCCTTTAAAGGTGAAAAAGCACATCAGTGTGAGGAATGTGGAAAGTGTTTTGGCCGTAGAGATCACCTCACTGTTCATTATAAAAGTGTTCATCTAGGAGAAAAAGTTTGGCAGAAGTAAGTGTATTTTTGGTAATAAACACTTCGGTATTGTAGACTGAAGTTTTGTTACTGCTTGCACATTCATACAGAATTGTAGTTGTCTGCATTTGTCGTGCCTTTCTTTAGTTCTTGATAGAGATATCATTATTATGGTTTGAAATGGATGTTGGAAAATTGTCTTCACAATTTAAACAACTTTTTCTTTGTTGCATAATTAAGTAAATAGAATCTTGATAAAGAATCAAATCTTAATCCAGTGGAGATTGTTTTACTGTTGTTCTAGATAGTTATTTTGCTATAATATCTCTTATTTTTAAGTTAAAACTAAATTATCAGCCTTCATCTAAGCACTGTGAAAACTTTCCCACACTTACCTATTTTAGAAGCTGGTAGTAGTTCAATAGCTTTGAAATTAGATAAAAACTCTGAAACTCTAAGTGTATATATGAATTGAAAATACAGTAGGGTTTTTAATTTTTCCAGAAATAAATCTTTCAGATATTTTCAAATAAACTGAAATACAATTGTTTTCCAAATCATGTATTTTAAATGTTTTATTCATTATCATTGTATAAAAGTCATTATAAACTTGTCTGTGTCGGAAGTTTGGTTTGTTGTCTGTTTATTTTATATTTGTTCTTTCCTGGTAGCCAGTAGCCTAAACCATTCCTAATACTTAACTTGTGGCACAATTCTGCCACAGCAAAAGCCTCTTGTGGATTATAGGCAAAGATGTTACTTACAGCTTATATTTGGGATCAGAAAAGTTTTTGGTTTGGAGTCAGAAAAGTTTTTAATTGCCTTTGCTAAGTGGCAATCTTTTCATCCAGCAGAGGATAATACTGAATATAGAAAATAATTTAATTGACCTAATTGATATATAGATGCTGGGAAATACGAAGTGAAGAAATGTGCAAACTTGGAAATTCAGCTATTTTGCAGTTTAAAATTTCAAAAAGTTCTGTGTTCATAGTGTAATTTTTTTGTGTTTATTTTTTTTAAAAAAGTAACATGAAATATGTTTTCTTCTTTAAAGATACAAAGCAACATTTCATCAATGTGAAGTCTGTAAGAAGGTTTTTAAAGGGAAATCAAGTTTGGAAATGCATTTTAGGACACATTCAGGTAAAGAAAAAATTATGCTTAGGCATCTTTGAATCAAAATTGATGGAATTATTTACCTCACAGTTTTTGAGCACTCATAGCAACAGTAGCAGGAAGCAGCAATTCTTTTTATTCTTGGTCATATTTTGGCCCTTCTGAATACCATTTAATTAATATATTCCTTGAAATATCAAGAATCCTCAACATAGACTTTGTAGTATGTAGGCTCTCTACATCTCTTCCATTAATCTTCTAGTGCTAATTGTGTATTCCTGCCGTTATATAAAGATTTATATAATCCTGATTATATAAAGATTTGAAATCCATCAGAAAGGTTTGTGTCTTTAAACATTTGGTGTTATCTTTTGTGCCTTATGTTTCAGAGAGTTATTATCCTTTTGAAATATGTAAAAATACAAATTGAGCTCATTTAATACCAATATCATAGCAGTTTAAAGATGATTCTTTTAAAATTTGACTTATTCTGATTATGTGTACTTGGCAGAAATCTCAAATATTGGGATAATTGATTTAAGGTGAAGAGTATGCTAATACTATTCCTACACAAACTTCTAATGACACTCTTAATTCCAAATTGTTGTTAAATGTATTCTCTTCTTTTCAGTGGAACTGTTTCTATGCTATAATGCATAGAATGTATGTATTGGATATGTATGTGTGAGAGATGGTTTTACTCAGCATAACCTTTTGTCTTTAATTCTTAGTTCTGCTTCTTTATAGGTGAGAAACCATACAAATGTCAAATCTGTAATCAGTCTTTTAGAATTAAGAAGACATTAACAAAACACATGGTTATTCATTCAGATGCTCGACCTTTTAATTGTCAACACTGCAATGCAACATTTAAACGAAAAGACAAACTGAAATATCATATTGATCATGTGCATGGAACAAAGGCTGCAGAAGAGGCATTGACATCTTCTTCTGAGGAAAAGCTAGTCTCCTTACCAGTACAGTATGCGTCTGATGACAAAGTTTACCAAACCGAGGCTAAACAGTATGCGGAACAGTCAAAAGCATATCAAACAGAAGCCAAAACTTTGCTACAGAATGTATCTACAGAAGTATGTGTGCCAGTGACTTTGGTACCAGTTCAGATGTCTGAACCTCAGGCTGATCTGGTGCAGCATACTACTCAGCCGCATGGCATTCTTCCTCCACAACCTGAACAGGCAGATTATCAGCGAGCAACGGATCTATCGTTTCTAGAGAAATATACTCTCACTCCACAACCTGCAAATATTGTTCATCCTGTAAGGCCTGAGCAAATGTTGGATCCTAGAGACCAGTCATACCTTGGAACTTTACTGGGGCTAGATGCAGCTCCTACTGTACAAAATATTTCAAACAATGAACATTCGTGACCTGACCATAACATTCCACCTAACTTTCTAAGCCATTAGCCAACAGAAGGCTGATATGGCAATTAAGATTTATATTTTATTTGGACTCATGAGTCTTCTGCATAGTTTTGGAAAAACAGGTTTGTTTACATAATATTTGAACATTTAGGCACACTTTTATGCATACTGAGAGAGTGTTTCTTGTGATTTTAAGAGTTTTTAAAATCTTACAGATGGTCTTGTAAAAAATATGCTCTGAAATATCTTTTAAGGATAGTTGATGAAAAATGTAATTACATATCTACCTATTAATTTAAAATTGTTTGCCTTTCTGCATCTCACTTTGAGCGAATGTCTTAAGTGTAATAGAAAGCATACTGGAAGAATAAGGGCTATGTCTAGTTCATTAAAAGTCATAATGGGGGGACAGGAATGTAAAACAAAAACTTCACATTTTGCTTTACATATAAATTAAAATACAATTGTAATTGAATCCTCAGACATCTTTGGAAGATTTAAATTCTGCCTGACACTTAGACCTAGCCATTGGACATAGGAACTAGATTCTTTGGGAAAGTGATTCAGATATTCTCTAAAATTACCTGGCAGGGAGCTGTAAAGATTCCCCAAAAAAGAAAATCAAGTGTAGAGAGATTAGGCTACCAAAATTTGGTCTCTTATTTCTTCTTTGGTCTGTAATATCAGATACTGAATTGTGTGTAAGAACTTAGACAATTGTACTGTCTAATTTTCTAAAGTCAGTCCTATATAATTTTATAGTCATTTTTTTTTCTTGCTTCTTTATTCTTCCTTGTCTTCTAAAGTGTGCCCAACACTGTAACTTTGAGAGAAATGGTAGTATTTGCAAGATCATTTTAACCTATGAACAATAATACAGGATTGGCATAGTTTATCTTTGTTAGAGCATAAATTGTGCCAGGTCCCACCTTAGCATGTTCATTTTCAAGTTTTGTGATGAAGAAGAAATTTAAAAGTTATTATTTCCAGCACAGCACTCTACTTCTATTTATAAAAGAAATAATGATTAATTATAAATCTCTTGTGAGTTGCTAACAAAATTGTTTTTTTCAGTCTCTTGTATTGTTTATAAAACAAAATCAAACTCTAGAGAATTCTGTATCTTTAATTTTAACTTTTTCTTTACTAGATATAAGAATTTTTTCAAAAAGAACCATTTTGTATTAGAAGTCTAGTGTAATTTAACATGAAATCTGGTGTTATTTAAGCCCGTCAAATTGTCTGTTTTAAGCATACTCTAAAAATAATTCTCTCCATATTGATTTGGTCAAGGTTATGCCAAAGAAATTATGGGAAGTCATATTTGAATCTTAATTATTCCTCATAAGAATTACATTCTAAGGCAAATTTTTTCCCAATTTCCACAGAAATCTGCTATTCTTACCATTTTAAATAAATTTTATATTCATAGTTTTAAAATGGGAAACTGGAAGTATGAGTATAATTGTGAGCAACTTAAATGTATCCAATTGACTGACTACAAATTATGTATGATGAAAAGTTATTTATTACCCCAATGCTACAGACTCGAAATGACACTGATCATTTTAAATCTTATTTAAATACTTAGCTATTATGTTCTTTAACTGCTCAACACTGAAGTAGATGGGCATTATTTAAGAGAGGGGCCAGAGCTGCCTGAATGTTCATGTTTTGAAGCTTGCACCCTAATGGATTCTTACCTAAACACACCAAAGATTTCTGTTAGCTGTTAAATAGTGGAAAAGTTATAGAATTTGTGTTACCAATATTTAAATAGGACTTATCCAAAGAAGCACAATAGAAGTCCTAAACTTTAAAAGTTCAGTTTTTAAAACAGGACTGCATATGTTTAACTGTTCTATGTTTATATCTCTAAAGTAAAAGTTAGAGCTGTGCTCTGGGAATGTTCAGACTGACATGCTGTAGCTGTAAATATATCTGATAAGAAGCTGAGTACTAGCTAATACACAGCAATAATCAGGCCATTGAATGCCACCTTCTGAAAGGACACTATCAAGTATTATCCTTCCTGCTTACTAACTCCACCTTCATCTCCTTTCAAAAATAAAACCACTTCTGCCATCTTTACACTGCTTAGCTTGAAAATAGCAATTTCATCTGTAGTGTTCAAATAGACAAGTGTGTATCATATCCATACTACTGCACATGGACGTGAAATAACAGATTTTCAGCATTTATAACTGTGCCATTCAGAATAACTTGACATCAGTGGTGTTAGTACCGTTCTCAGACTAAAGCTTAACCTTTTGTTATTTCCTGTTTTTTCTACAATAGAAAAAATATTGTAGTGTTTTGACTGAACAGTGGCTTAAAAATTGTTGGCAACTATTTTTATATACATATATACATATATATATATATACACACATATATATATATACATATATATATATATATATATATATATATATATATAAAAATCCAGTCAGTCTGAAAGGCACTCTAGTAGAATGGAATTTGGAGCACATTTACTTGATAATGTCCTTTTAAAGTCTTTCATGATTGTGCCTTTTATATATACTCTGAATACTGGCTTTTTCTCTAGTTCAGTCGATTATTCAGAAGGCATTAAGGTCAGTATCTTCCAAAGTGCTTCATGGTTTTTGGGTGCCCAGAGAGAAACAGACTGTAAAAGGGCTTGTTATTCAGAAAAACAAGCACTAACTTTTGTGCTTGGATGACCAGAATTACTAGTCATTCCTGGAAAAAAATGATCTGCTAGTTCTTTGGCACTCTTTTATTTGCAGATAACCAGACTAGTTAGTGTTTTTACCTGCTGGTCAGGCTGGGTCATTGCCAGTTGGCAGTGAAAGAGAATAGGAAAATTTAAGTGTTAGATACATAGTTTTTTATCTTTTTAATACCATGAGCTATAAATCTTAATGGCTTTATGTCTATTTGAGTTCATATATGAGCAAAGTAAATTTTCATGGGCAGGTATTTGATTTAGTATGTGCGAGCAGCTATTCTCTGCTTGATGGAGGTCAGTTCCTCTTAAGAGAGCAGGAATGGAAGGATAGAGATCTGATCCTCACAGCTGCATAGGTCAAAACTCCTTAGATGTCTGGTACCTCATTTTAATATGGATATGCACTCATACAATAGTGCATGTCCTCTTAACTTGGAGGGAACTCTTAAAATAAAAGCTGTATTTTTATCTGACAGCAGTTGACTCAGTTGACCATTTACTGCCAAAGAAGGAAGAAAGAGGTCTATCTTTAAAGAGTGATCAGTGGCACATTGCAAAAACTTAATCTTTTCCAGCTGACCTTTGGGGAGAGGAGAGGAGTCTGTGTTGGTACTCTGAACTCCTACATGGTTCTGAGAACTTACTGCACTGCATTTTGTTTAAATATTTGAATTCTCTCTCTCTCTCTCTCTTTTAATTTAGTAATTTCTGGTTGTTGATGGGGTCACTGCCCTTATTTCTTTAAGTGGATTTTATATTCAGTTTTATGTATTTATATTTGAATTTTCTCCTTGAGCACTGACACTTTTCTTAAAGAGGTATGGCTTTCATGGGTTCTTTTTATGCTGAACAGCGTCAGTAATTATAAAGGTGGTGATGTATATTCCATTAGATTGTGGTTTCCTTAAAAATATATTGCTACTTTAGTCTGGATTGTAATTTGGGAGGTTATTTTTAAAGATAGATCATGTCAAAACACAATGTGATGACAAGAGATTTGTTTGCTGTTGTCAAAGAGCTAAGCCTGTTTGCCTGTTAACAAATGTGAAGGGGTATCCAAAAAGTCTGAAGAATGCTTCAAAGTAATTACCTCGTAATATACTTGATCAAGCATTAAATGTGTTACCAAGTGCTAAGAATAGATGATCGTTAAGTTTTTAAAATGGAGAGAACTTCTGTCTAGAAATTCGTGCAGAGGAACACAGACGTATTCTAAGAAGGCTGTGGCAGATCTGTGGGTTTTTTTTTCCTTGGAAACAATAAAAAGATCTGAAATTTGAGCATACATGCGTAATACATCCGTGACTGCATGTTCTTAATGGGACTAAAGTTTAAGGGGGATGGGGTACACATCTGTAGGTCCTTTTGACTTTTTTTTTAATGATATCTTACAGTGATTTGGTTGCTTCATCATAGATATTGAAGAATGATACTGGCAGAATGTAATGCAGGGCAGACATTTTGTTTCAACCCATAAGGATTCTTTTCTTAGTTCATAAAAAATGTTTTAATATAAAAGGATTTGATGTGTTAAAAGTAACAATGGCAAATTGTTTGAAATCTCCCATCACCATTCTGTTCATGTTTCAATGTTGATCCTTTTATACAAAAGAATAACGTGAAAATAAACTCAATATTTTGTCACTGGTGTATGAAATACTGTGTTTTAAATGTGGTCTGTATAGGTTGGTATTTTAGATGGAAGTCTTTAAAGTTGTCTTTTTAGGGAAATCTCTTTGCTGTAAAGAAAAGATAGGAAGTGTACTGTAAATGTAGAAGTACTCAGTCCTATATGTAATTTTGTTTGTTATGAAAAAGTATTGTAAAACTCTTCTGTCTTAACATTGCTTGCTTCACAAGGTTTCTTGCAAGAGTGCTTGTTCTAGATTTTGATTCCCCTTTTTAATTTTTAATAGCATGGAATGCTCCATATTATCATTCAGTTTTGAAGTTCATCAAAGATAAAACCAGGGTTTTTTTTGGTCATATTTGTGCGTGTCTCATTTTACTTTTTATTTTAAAATATTTTCCAAATTAAATTTATTTAGAAAACTACTTGGCTCCACCTGCCGTTTTGCATTTGGGTACAGGGTTGGGGTTTTTTACGTAAAGGTTTGCGGATTTGAGGGGACGGAGGAAGACCATGGCGCACCCACCTCCCGTCATCGGCGCGGGCGCCGAGTCCCGCCCCACCCCGCGGCGGCGCCTCCTGACGACCACGCGTGGCGCGTCACCACGGCAACGCGGTGGAGCCGTTTAAATAAAACGCCCGGCCCTAATTGGTGGAGCAGCGCGAGGGGCGGGCCCGCGCGGCGGTTGGCGGCGGCGCAGGATTTGAACGGGCGGACGGAGGCGCGGCCGTTAGTGAGGCGTTGGGCTGGGGGTGCTGTGAGTGTGTGGAGAGCCGGAGCCCGCTGCGGGCTGCCTCGCGCTGCTCTGCCCTCGGCATGGCCGCGGGGCTATTCCACGGGGCGGCGGCGTGGGAGCTGAGCCCCGCCGCGAGTCCCCGGCGGCGCCGCTGGGCCGGGCGCGAGGCCGAGGAGGATGAGGGCGAAGCCGTGCTGGTGCTCAGCCACTTCGCCCGGCCGCCGTTCCTCAGCTTCGGCAGCCTGCGCGTCGGCGCCTCCCGCACTCGACTGCTGGGCATCGACAACCCTAACGCGGAGGACGCCGAGGTGGCCGTCGATCGCTTCCCAGCTGCCGCCAGGGGCTTCAGCCTCGAGCATGGCCGCTTTTCCGTAGAGGTACAGGGCGCGGGGAGGGGCTGCAGTGAGAGGGCCAGAGGCTCGTGGGGTAGCTCCCTCACCTCCTGGAGCCACGTTCTCCTGTCAGCAGTGGGAGCCACTGCGCGGGTTTAACGCACTTTGACGGCTTGCAGACATTCCCCCCCGCCCCGGGAAAGTCACGGCTTGCCTCGGAGTGAGGCACTAAGTCTATAGGAAGCCGGTACCTCCGAAACGAGCACCGCCGCTGAGGCTCTTGGTGCTCGTAGTTGGAATGGCTTTAAGATTGTCAGGAAAAGAAAATCATGGCAAGCGTTCCCAATTCCGTTTCGCTGACAGGCTGCGCTTTGCAGCTCATAGAGGCAAACTTGCGGAGACGCTGGTGATGTGTCCTCGAGTGACAGTCATAACGTGACAACTGGAAACTGGGCTAGGCCAAATTAACGTAAGGTTGGGTCAAGTTAAAAAGGAAAATACCGTACACTTCTGTGTATCGAATTGAACTTCAGTAGCATGTCAGTAATGGCGTGGGTTTAGATTCAGTTTAAGTCAGTATTTTCGGTACATATTGAAGCATGATTTCTATTTCATTGCTTTCAGGTCTTTCAGATCACATTAAATGGAAAAAAATATTGTGTTTTAGATAACAGAATTAGATTTCTAGATGATCTTGATACAGTGGGAACGTTCTGAAATTAGTAAAGGTGCAACCTGATGACGAAAGCCTGCAGGTATTGTGCTTAGTGCACCTGACAGGGCAGCTGGACCCAGGGGGAAGGTTTGGGGCATTGTAGGCTATTAAGGCAGTAATCCTAATTTTAAAGTGCAATTGTGGCAGGGGGAGAGGGGGGCAGATGGTTTCCTGATCTCTGTAAGATACAAGAAATGATTAATCTCTGCATAGTACTGAATAGGTCTAACAGGTAATGTGGGCTTTATTTATATAGACTGTTCAATTGTGTAGACAGATCGAAGAAAAACAAACAGCAGAATCAGAGGGTTTTCTTTTTGTTAATTACTTAAAAAGTTGTAGGAGATCAGTTTGGAAAAAAGAGAGTTGTTGTCAACAGAGTGTTAATTCCTTGCTCTTCATGTTGATAGATGCTAGAATAGATAGTAAAGCAGGCCTAATTTGGGAATAAATCTTAATTAAAATTCCCGAGGGAACATAAACAGTGAACAGTTAATCCAATCAGGAGCAGGTTTTTTAAAAAACACTTAGACAAACGTATCTGTGGTTCCCTAGACTTTCTAGAGTCTTTTCGTAAGAGAGGAGAAGGAAGACTCTGGAGATCTCTTGCAACAATGTTCCTGTACTACTTAATTATTCAATATGTATTCAGCAAACCTGTCAAAATTAGTATTTAACTAATTAGCATATTCTCATTAAATGTATCTGCCTAAAGAGATGGAATTTTGTTAATTCAAATGCACAAAAGATTGGTCATCTTCATATTCTCTTTCTGATCACATTTGAGTTATAAGCAAGTCTGTTAGTATTGATATCAGTAGAGCACTGAAAAAAGTTTGACTCTTGTATTTAGTTTCAGTTAAGATCCTGAGAATTAAGCTATAATTATTTGTCCAAATACCATTCTCTGAAAATTACTATAGAGGACTTTATTGGTTATTATGTGCAAAAATTGTGTCCATTCTTTTCCTTGCCTTTACTCCATAACTTGTCTTTTTTATTACATGTTATTTTTATGTACTCTTGCTTGTTTTCAATTACAATTACATGAAAAATTATATGCCCTTTTAGTAAGACAATATTGCTGATTGAAGTTGCTTAAATTTATGTCAGAGAAGGGAAAAATGGACATTTAACAATTATATATTCTCACCATAAGAAATACTAAACACAACTTTTGTGTGTTGCTTCTCATTTCATTTGATTACTGAATACTTGATGTTGCATCAGTGTATTTCAGTGCTATATATTAAACCTTTCTTTCTTTCCAACAGTCAGGAAAAAGAATCTTTGTTCCTATAACATGGACACCATTAGAAGAAGGAAAAGTTAGAGAACTGGTAACTTTTGTTATTAATGGCATTGTGAAACATCAAGCTGTGCTCCTGGGTGTTGCTGAGCAGCCTGTGAAGAAAAAGGTGAGTGGGTTTAATTTTGCTACTTTGGCACAGTTGGAACAGATATTGTTTTTATTAGTAGAAAATTCAATGACAACAAATTAATAGTTGATAAATGTCTGTGGGAGTGTCCATTGTTTTGAAATTTGTTCATTTGGGTTAGAAAATGTCTACTTGTGTAGTAGACCTTGGAGAGTAAAACCAAAATGTGACTGGAAAAAACTGTTTTCAAGCCTGGCAATAAATTATGGTGAATTTTGGCCTAGGCGCATTGACTTTAGGTTTTTTTCATTTATTATTATCAATTCTATTATTTATGCTGTTTACTGTAGTTCTTTTGATGTGTTTTGATGTGCATACCAGTTTATTGCAATCATAAGAAGTCTAGATTGGAAGCGGTATCCGGAGATTGTTGGGTCCAGCCTTTTGTTGAAAGCAAAGCCATAGATCAGGTTATCCAGGGCCCTGTCATGCTGAATCTTTAGTATTTCCAGTGGGGGAGGCTCTACAGCTTCTCTGGGCAACTTGTTCCTATGTTTAGCTCTCTTGATGGTGAAGAATTCATTTTCTTTGTATCCAGATGGAGTTTCCCCACAAGCGACTTGTACCTGTTGCCTTTTGTTGTATTGGCGTGCATTCTTATTGCATCTATAACAATATATATCTACTTTTTAGGTATTGGAAGACTGATTAAACCTCGTCCCCTTCCCCCCCAAGCTTTCTCTTCTCTATGCTGAACAAACCCACTTCCTTCAACATGTTTTCGTACCTTTATGTGCTATATGGCTAGGTGCTCTTTTAAAAGTATTTTTAGACTTTGAATACTAAAACATATACTAATAATGTTCATTTTGTATATAAAAGTATGTTGAAACTCAATGTGCTAACTTTTATTCATTATCCTTTTTTCAGAAGAGTCTTTGGGATAACATAAAAAGGAAAAACACTTCGGAAACAGCTGTTTCAACAAGAGTTAGGAAAAGAAATTCAAAGGTCAAAAATGTTAATAAAACCTTTCAAGTTTCACAGAGGGTGAATAGACTTAGAAGCCCACTTCAATCATGTGAAAATCAGAATACACTGCAAAGTAGCATATCCCCAAGAAATGACTCCTTTGTTGGCCTAGAAAATAAGCTGCCTATATCTCCTATTGCACCTATGCTAGAGGAACATCATGATGCTGTTTGTACACCAATTTCAATGAGAAGATCTACTACGTTCTCAGACATTGCTGCAGCTGTAAATGAGGAGTTATTACCTGAAGTAGACAGCTGTAACATCAAGAAATTTCTTGATCACCGTAAAGAATTAAAGTCTGAAAGTGCATACAGTTCTTCCACTGGATTAGTACAACTGCCAATTTCAAATAATGAAGTAATGAATTGTACACTTTCACCAGTTTGCACTCCTGAACATTCAGAGTCTGCATCCGTTTTAAGCATGAGGAAAATTTTAAGTCCAGATTCCTTTATAAAAGACAGTTACCAAGTTAGCGTAGATACTGCAATGGAGCAGCCTGTTCCAATTCTGTCACCCGATCAGTTTGTGAAAGACACCTTGTCAGATGTGCAGTCACAGACTCCCAAACTTGAGGCAGCATCAATATCTTCTACTACAGAGGCTTATATCACAAAGAAATATCTGCCTTTGAAATGGGCAAAAAATGGAGACATACAGACAAGAGTACGTATCTGTACAGGGCACAAGTTAAATGACGCCTTTGAGACACATAATGAAGAATCACAGGTACTTCATTATGACAAACCCAAACAAAGTGATTTCAGATTTCCTTCTACAGGGGAACTTCAAACCTGCAATTGTTCTCAGAGACAGCAACCAAAAAAACGTCCAGTCCTTTCTGCTACTGTCATTAAAAATAAGCCTGATGCTGTTGAAAGAAAAGGAACAGAAATTTTCCAGCCAAAATCTAGAAAATGCCTCAACAGTGCAGTAATGGAATGTGCTAACATGGTTCCTGTATGTACAAAGGCAGAAATATCTAGACATCTTCCAGTTATAGGTTTTATTTCAGCTGAAAATAAATGTCACAATGATAAAGTAAATTCATCTCCTGCTGGATCAACTTCATCCCGTCGTAAGAGGAAAAGTGAAGTGTATCTGGAAAATGCTAGGATTACAGTTTCAGCATACGTGGAAGAAGTTGAAACAAAAAGAACTCTTATGTCTAGTGTGGCCAATAAAACACATACTGCTATTAGACCAGGAGCACTCAAACGTACAAGCCAAGAGAAAGTAGCACAGAGAAAGCAAGCGGGTGAGCAGTATTTACATTGTGTACTGTTTTCTGAAAAATGCCTTCAATTATGAAAATTGTGCAGCAAACTGAACTGTCTAGCGCATTTCATAGCTCTGATATGTGAGTCTGTGCAATTTGTTAGATATGACCTGCATCAAATTTGACAGCTGGGTCAAAACTGTGGTTATATAATGGGCTTCAAGTTTTCTTTATTCTTTTGGAAACTTTATTAATGCTGAGGGTGCGTGTCTGGCAGCTCCTAAGCGGATCTGCTGTTTACGAGAGTTGTGCTCCCTCCGCAAGATTTGTCTAAGTCTCATTTGTGTCATATATACACTAACTATTACAAATATTTGAATGGATTTCTCTTGACATATTTTCCAAAAATGTAGTTCCTGTGTCTGTATTTTGTGCTGCTTCCTTTCTACTGTCTCTAATCAACTTGTTCTTAGCCTTGTGTAGGTCTGTGCTGTATGTAAATACTTGGTTACCTGAAGATCAGGACAAGTGTATTTGGGGTTTCAGAATGTTCCATTCCCAAATATGCTCTGGAATACAAGAAATGCTTCTTTCTGTTACAGAATCCCATTCTTCATTTGCAGAATCTTCATGCAGTCCCTGCAGTATAACTGCTAGGAAAACTTCCTTAGGGCTTTCAGATCCAAATAGCATATGCTGCTTGCTTTGGTTCAGTTGTCTGGAAGCTTAGTTTTGCAGCCATTGGGATTTCCACTGGAGGCCCTATAAAAGAACATATGCTATCCTACTAGGAGTTAAAAGAGTTAAACAGCCTCCGATAGAATTGGTCAATGACTATATAAGTTTCTGTCCCGTGTGGCTGAAATGCAGGCATCCTTTTGTGTGATGGGGCATATTTGCCAAGCACTGTAACATAAATGTATGCTTAAGTTTAGGCTTGCAGGGGCTTTTTACCCTTATTACCTTTATAACTTCAGCTGCTGCTGAAGTTTTTTTTGTTTGTTTGTTTTCTTTTCTTTTTTTTAAAGACTTGTTAGTTTATCTGAAGACATTAGTGTGGAGCTCAGAGAGTATTTAAAATTGAATTTTCTTGCATTTCTTATTTTCCACTTTGTTCTGTGGTCTGGGGCTTTCAGTAATTTGTTTTGAGTTGAAGCTTTTGAAGATAGCTTGCATAAAAATTCACCATGTCAGTGTCCAACAACAGGAAAAACAGCTTATTTGTAAGTTTATCCCCATTAATCTATTGGTGTAAGGATGGGCTGGATGAGGAAGCATTCTGTGAGCCCAAAATGACTTAGGTATCTTTTAATCCTGGTTGTGAAATGCAGAGATGGCTGCTTTGAAGTATGATGTTCTTTATTGCCTGTTTTTCTTGTGAAATATAACCAGGTTTTCCTTTGATTGCATATGGAGACATTTTTTAAGGCTGAGCAAAAAAGAAAACTTGTATTCCTCTATGAAAAAATAACTGAAATGTCATCTTTTGCCTAATCATTAAGGTCCAGTTTTATTATGTTTGATCAGAATGTACCTAAAACGTATTAGAACTGTACAAAAGACTTGATTGAACTCTTCTGTAGCAGTAAATGTTTTATGGAAAAACTACTTCAGCGAAACAGGAGAGTGCAGCTTGTAACTTACGATCTCTCTTTCTTGTTTCTGAAGTAACATCTTGTCGGGGGTGTCAGGCAACAAATACAGTCCATCTGTAACAGCATTTTTTTTTTAAGCCTTTATTCCCTGTCAACACAACCAAATGGTTGCACTAGAAACGTGGGTTTTTTTACACATTGAGAGGAGAATTTGGAAAGCAGAGATATTTTGGTCTTGTATTTGGTATAAGCACTTTTACCACTAGGTGGTATATGATATTGGGTAAACCCAATCACAGAACAGAGGATTTTTAAAATACTGTGTTTTAACTTGATTCATGCTGGTTAGCTTAGAGCAAGGTGAAGCTTTGCAATGAGTGCAGTATATTATGATGAGATCGTGTTACCACTGTATTACCATTTTGGGTTTCAGCAATACTCGGATTTTGATCTAGAACGTCTGATAACCAGTGTGCTGTTATCTTGAATGAGGATTTGCAATTCAATATGACTTGTCTCAGAGTTATAAACACATGCAGAGCAGTGAATTGAGTCTCTGCGAGTGCAAGCTTGCACCTTAATGGTGGGTTGTTTTTCCTAGCTAATGATTTAGGAATTCCCTAATGTCTCCCCCCCTACCCTGGGGTAGTACTGAACCTATTCCCAGTCAAAGTTAATAGTCTATAAGGATGAAAATCTGTTGGGAGAAAAAAATTGCAAATGGTAAGTTTCCTTAGTATAAGAAAGAACTGTGAGATACAATAGCTTTTGTTATTTTTTTTTCTTTTAGTTGCAGTCAGACTGCTCTGCTGAACTTTATTCCTCAATCACAAATGAGAAACTACTGGTGTTTTATGAGTTCATAGGGAATTACTCCGTTGCCATGCTTTAACAGTATTTAAAACATTAATATTTCACTGTTTGATGATGCATTGACTTTCACTGACAGAGGTGTGTTGTTGATACTTGTATGTCAATGCTCACAGGTTCTTCTCTTCAGAAAGCATCTAAAAATATCAACAGAACTAGTAAACTTATTGCTGGATTGGCTCAGTCTCACCTGACATTTGTGAAACCTTTGAAAACAGGTAGGCAGACTTCTGGTATTTTGTGGCAAAACAATATTTGCTGAACTGAATGTCACGGTTACTGTACTGGTACTGCTTGTGCTCGGCAAGAACCAACTGAGTAGAGCTGGGGTGGAATAAGAGACAGTACCTCAAACAAAACAATATCTAGTAGAAAAAATACATACCTTTCGTGCTGCATTTCAACTATTCATATGCATGGTCGGCTGAAAGTAAATATCGCATCCCTCCAGTGTAAGCAGAAATTGTGAAAAACTTGCATATCATAGATGTATTCCCAGTTTACTGATGGTGATTAGTGAAATGCTTCTGCGCCAGAAGAAAAAAAGTTGCTACTAGAAATATAATAATTTCACACAGTTGGTAATACTAAGTCCATTCTGGTCAGGAAAATGTATCTATAAAATGGCTGTTCCTGGATGTCATCCAGCTCAACTTGAATTTGTCCTAAGGTGTATTGCAGAAATTCCAGCAATCTTGTTTTTATTCAAAGTGCTTTAATAATCAAATCCATAATTTGTGGCTGGAATTGATTTAACAATCAAGCACAAATGATATGCAAGTCACCGAAGATTCTAACCTCTGTTTTTCTGTTATAGTGCTAAATGGAGTGTCAAACGTAATATTTTATAGTGAGATGCATATCACTTATCAAACATTTGAAGAACTCTTATGTTTATGTCTCTCCTTCATAGACTCTTTCTTTTTCTTTTTTAAGTTATTCCTAGACATCCAATGCCTTTTGCTGCTAAAAATATGTTTTATGATGAACGCTGGAAGGAGAAGCAACAACGAGGTTTCACCTGGTGGTTAAATTTTATACTTACTCCTGATGACTTCAGTGTAAAAACAAACACCTCACAAGGTAAAGTATGAGAATTTACCCTTTGTCCTTGAATTTTCTTAAATGTTGTATAATTGGCGTTACTAGTATTAATGAATATAACTAGAAGTACGAGCTTAGTGCTTTCCTCAGTCTCTCATTTTACTATATGTAGAACAGAGCTTTTACATAAGAGTAGTTTTTTTGTTTGTTTTTTAAATATTTATTTCTATATCAGGTGTTTCACTGTTCAGTGTTCCACCTCAGACTGTGATAATTATAAACCAAATATTTGGTAATATGCTTCAGTGCTAGAAAACATGAAATATGCTAAACTTTTTTCTGGAGTGCTGTCCATTCCAGCAGAACTTGATAACCCTCTGACTCTGTATCTTATTGCCCCCATTGCAGTAAGTGTGGGTAGCAAGCTTGTTTGCACCAAGCCCAGTATACAGCACAGCTATGTGTGAAGTATGCACTGGAACAAGAAATATATGTGGGAACATGTAGCTGCAGCAGCCCTCAGCGGGTGTGTAGACCATACGCACCTGCTAAAAATCACTGTATCTGCCACTGTAGTAAATTGATAGTATAGTTGTACCTTTTCCTCTGCCTTTATATTGAATATAAAAAACTGAAGAAGGTAGGATCTATTTTAGAACAGAATTCCTAGCACTGGTTGTTTATGAAATAAGCATTATGGTATTTAATACTTGACTAGTTCGTGGGCTTGACAGCAGGTATTTAGTGCGAATAAAATAACAAAATGTTAGTTCGAGATATAAAGGCATTCTTTCTGTGTGTGTGTGTTTAAACAGTAAATGCAGCTGCTCTTATCTTGGGAGTAGAGAACCATCATAAAACCAGTGTTCCTAAGGCACCAACAAAAGATGAAGTATCTCTAAAGGCTTATACCGCTCAGCGTAGGCTGAATAAGTTACGACGTGCAGCTTGCCGTTTGTTTACCTCTGAAACAATGGTCAAAGCTATTAAGAAGCTGGAAGTTGAGATTGAAAGTAGACGTTTGCTGGTTCGTAAAGACAGACATCTATGGAAAGATGTAGGTAAGTATACTAAAGACTTGTGTATTTTCTAGTAAGCAGAAGAAGGGATATTTGTATATGAAGTTGATTTAATCTAAAACCACACGGTTATAATATGAAATGTTTGTTGTCTGTCATCTTACAAGATGTTATTTTGCAGGAGAAAGACAGAAAGTCCTTAACTGGCTTCTATCTTACAACCCTTTGTGGCTGCGTATAGGTCTGGAGGTAAGCATAGAATTTATGGTCTATAATCAAAAATTTATGAAGATCTAACAATTATTTTAACTACAAGTGTTTGGTGGTTTTTCTGTTTCTTTGTTTTGTTTTGTTTGTTGTTGTTGTTGCTTTAATAATCCAGGTAGATTAATTTCATTTATAGCATGCAGCCCTGTCTTTTAACTTATTACAATAGACTTACTTTGACAAAGTGCCTACCCTATTAAAAGGCAAAATATTTTGTCAGGCAAACTGGAAGTTAACTCCCTGACTAAAATTTTATTTTGGTTTAGTATTGGTTTCTCTCTTTAAACTGTAAGAAACTGCAGTTTTCCCAAGGGAGTTCCTGACTGAGTCTGCAAATGGAGATGATTGTGTGTGTCTTTGAATTAGATGAGGTTTACTTCTGAAACTTCTTTTGGCTTGATCCTTTAGTGACTGACTTGAAAATTTGATTGATTTTAGAGACTGCTGACCAATTGCTTTAACATTGCTAGCTATGCCATTTACCCCTATGTGATTTCAGTAGTGCACGTTATTCAGAAAAACCCTCCATAATTAAGAATATTTTAATGATTCTGCTTTTTTTTCCTTTCCTTTGTATTAGACTGTTTATGGAGAACTGATATCTTTGGAGAGTAATAGTGATGTTATGGGTTTAGCAATGTTTATTCTTAATCGCGTGCTTTGGAACCCGGACATTGCTGCAGAATACAGACATCCCACTGTGCCTCACCTTTACCGAGAAGGTAACTACTACTTATTCAAACAGGTTGTTTTTAGCACTTAATTTTGAATTTATAGAACAGTGACTTAATGGGTTTTATGTTTTTAGGCCACGAAGAAGCCTTATCAAAATTCACACTGAAAAAATTGCTGCTGTTAGTTTGCTTTCTGGATTGTGCCAAAAAGTCTAGAATCATTGATCATGACCCCTGCCTGTTCTGCAAGGATGCAGAGTTCAAGGTAAGAGAGCTGACATTTGATGACTTCTTCCAACATTGTTTTACAATTGAATGTAGAATTTTTATATTGTATTTAGATAAATGCAGCTTTTCTAACAAGTCTTAGGCTATTCAGCCTTTTACATGAACATTTTCAACACATGATCTTGCAGTTATAGAAAAAATGTACCAAGAAAGCTTTGAGGTGTTGGTTCTGTATGAAGGACTTAATTATCTTGCGTTATTTGTCTTCCCTATCTAAAGCTGTGTCTGCACTATTTTTAAATGCCACCCAAGCATACTATAGCTGATCTTAAGCAAAAAACTGACTTGCAGTTTAATATTTTGTTGTCATAAGTAAGACTGTGTGACACATGTCACAAACTTCTTGATTAACAAATATTTGTTGTTATGTTGAGGTAAAGCCTTCCTTCCTTGAGTTTGTACTACGTAAACTGAGAGTAGTGTTCTTGGACTTGGTGCTTTTGGTGACACATTGATAGATGTGATGAAAATTAAAGGAGTATGAACTAGTTAGACATACAGAAAATAAGTGTCTTTTTTGAAGTAGCAGACAAAGAAATACACAAGGCAGTTTTGGGGACCAGCGCTATGCTTGACAAAATACTTAACAAGTATTGCAATGCTAAGATTGTTTTCCTCTTCTTGTTTAGAGTAGCAAAGACGTTCTGCTGGCATTTTCTCGAGACTTCCTGAGTGGTGAAGGTGACCTTTCCCGACATCTCAGTTTCCTGGGACTACCTGTCAGTCATATTCAGACTCCACTTGATGAATTTGATTTTGCTGTAACAAATTTGGCTGTGGACTTACAATGTGGCATTCGTCTTGTGTGCGTTGTAATAAATACATTGTTAACTATTTATTTTTTTCTTTATATAATACTTAATATAAGGCATAAAGCTGTGAAATTCCTTTTCTTCAGGAGAACAATGGAACTTCTCACGCAAAACTGGAATCTTTCAAAACATCTGAGAGTTCCTGCAATAAGTCGTCTTCAAAAGATGCATAATGTTGATATTGTTCTTAATATGCTTAAAGAGCAAGGAATTCAATTAAAAGATGAAAGCGGTAAGGGCTAGAAATCAGAGTTATTTTAAGTGCATTTAAGTGCTAGTGAATGTTTTAATTCTTTGTTTTACTTGATAGGTGCTTCAATTGATTCCAGGGATATTGTGGACAGACATAGAGAACGAACTTTAGCACTGTTGTGGAAAATTGTCTTTGCTTTCCAGGTACTGTTCCATTTCTTTTTTAAGCGTTTTCATTACCTCTAGTACTTGTTCTTCAGTGGTTCCTCGTTGTCTGTGGAGCCTCCGCTAATCGAAGTTTAGACTGGAAGGACTTGCTTTGTATATTCAAAGTGCTGTGAAAGCATTGCCTGTTAACTGCTCCCTAACAATATACTTTAGATATCATTTTAATTGTGTTTTTTTTCTTCTGGTGTATATTTGCACTGCTTCTGGGGGAAAATTTAACTTTTAAGCTTACGCTTATGCGGTGCGTTATCAGAATTGTGAAGTCACACTAACAGACAACTACAGAGGAAGCTCTGAAGCTATAGCTCTTTATGTGCTTTTTTTTTTATTTGCCTTGAACAGTCAAAGAGAAATTCTTGAAATGCAGATGAAGTTACCTTAGGTGTACCATAATGGAATGGCAAAGTCACAGGAAAATTTAATTAGAAGGAAGCGCAAATAGCTTGCTTAAGACTGTTCTAAGAGTTTACTTGAGTCAGATACTCTTTTGAAAAGGAATATCCAGCTGACAAATCCAAAATGGAATGTAAGTTCTGAAAAATAAAGTAAGATATAAGTTGAGGTAGAAATTGACTACTAAATAGTCAGGAATGCAGATATGATTAAGTATTTCTAAAGCACTAACTCCAAAGATCATACTGCAGAACTATCAGAGATTAATAAATTGATCTATAACTTTCCCACAGAAGGATGGGAATGTGAGTGTAAGTTCTTTATTTGAAGTGGTCACAGGGATCTATGCTGACAATATGGCAGATACTACATTGCTAAGTGAGAGTAGTTACTCCTTAAAATGCTATGCCTTAAGCCTCTGTATCCAGCTGGCTTATCTAGTTGCTATAGTGTGTGGCATATCAGGCTGGTGGTGATGCGAATAAAATCTTTCTTTCTTTATCTATTTATTTTTCCTTCTCCTCCGTGATAGGTGGATGTTTATCTTAATGTAGAACAATTAAGAGAAGAAATCGAGTTTCTAAAGAATGCACACAGAATAAAAACCAAATTAGATGCTCTTAAGTCTTTTTCAAATCACAGTCGAAGGCAAGACGATAACAATAGTAACACCTCGTTTCAAAGTTACGGTGAAAATGTGGAGCTGTTGATGGCTTGGGTCAATGCTGTTTGTGGATTTTACAATATCAAGGTAAGTATTTTTGTGTACATTTCTGCAAATGTATCTTTTGCAGTCATAAGAATGTTTATTCTTTTTAGAGCAGAAGTCTTAAAGTTATCAGATGCATGGCCAATGGTAACTGGTTTTAGGTGTTATTTTGGACTTAATTTGCTCTGATTTGGAGTAACCAGCTTTCTGTGGGTTTACCTGCAGCTCTCCCTTTAAACAAACTTGAATAAAGGGACAATTCCTCTCCCAGTGAAGGTCTGATGCATAAAAATGCCTTTTTGAAATACCACCTTTTTGTTTGAATACGGTGGTATTGTGAATTTTTTGTTTTTTCATTCCAAAACTGTGTATAAAATTTCATAATTTGTAGGAAGTGTGAGAATTAAAGTAATGTTTGGGGCAAGGGGGCAAGTAATGTTTGGGGCAACATTTCTCTCTTTAGAGATGTTATGTTTACAACAGATGTGTTTTTGGTTGTCCTCTTTGAGAAGAAAAACTCTGTTTGGAGACTTGTCTCTGCTCAGAATACAGCTGCGCCTCTTAATTTTGCTAAAGGACAAAATTGAGCACTTAAGATTGCCAGAAGTTCAGAACTTACTTCTGCTCTGAATAACAGTGATTACTGCAAAGCTATCTACAGAAGTTTCTTGGTGACCTCCCTGTAGAAATATTGTTTTTTATTTGGTTTCTTTATTGTTTCCTGTGGAGATTTACTGTGAGTCATTGACATCTCTTTTGTTTCTGATTTCTTGCAGCTGTATGTCACTGTATAATGAATGTCCAAGGAAAACACTAGTCTCATTTTTTTTACTTTGTTTAAATAAATTTGTGTAAGCCATACTTGATCATTTTCCACGTTACTACATGACAAATTCTATTTCCAGTTTACACCAATTACCTGGCATCAAAAATTGAAGAAACTTATCTTACTGTGTTTTGTTAAACAGGTGGAAAATTTCACAGTGTGTTTCTCAGATGGCAGAGTTTTGTGTCATTTGATTCATCACTATCATCCCTGCTATATACCTTTGGAATCTGTGTGTCAACGTACAACTCAAACAGTAGAATGCTCAAGAACTCATATGGTGGAACTAAACTCTTCCTCCTCCTCCTCGTCAGAGTCTGATACTTCTCTAAATGTTATGGAAGGAATGTTTGGCCAAGGTGAGTTATTTGATTCATATTAATGATACTTCTTTTTCAGCTTAACATGATTTGACAAATGATTTTGCTTCTTTGCAAAGCAGCTGCTATGCCAGGCCTATACAAGGAACTGTTGGACAATGAAAGGAAAAACTTTCAGCTGATCAATGCTGCAGTTTCTGACCTAGGTGGAATACCTGCAATGGTTCATCACTCAGACATGTCAAATACAATTCCTGATGAGAAGGTAATATGCCTCTAGAGTTGATTTAAATGTGTCCTGTTCTCCTATGTATTTCTTAACTTGCTATGTTCTGTGTTTATATAGGTTGTTATTACCTACCTGTCGTTTCTGTGTTCGCGGCTTCTAGATCTTCGGCAAGAAACCCGAGCTGCTCGATTAATTCAGTCTGCTTGGAGGAAGTACAGGCTGAAAAAGGAACTGAAACTATCTCAGGTGTTTGCCTGTACAATACTGATAGCTTCTACTTTGAGGGATACTAAATAAAAGAAGATAAATTCATTGTTTGGAGTGTACAGGTTTATTAGAATAATATTGGCATTTAAATTAATAGTAGCACCTTTTTTGTTTTCAAAACATACTGCCTTTTTGCTAGTGTAATCTTCTAGTAAAAATGTTCTAGTTAATGACTATTCTGGAGTAATTCCATTCGTTAAAGGCTACTTTTTTCCAGGGTTTCTTTTTTATGTTCTCAATTGAGCACATCACCCCCTTTCCCCAAGTCAAATATTCTTAAAAAAAAAAAAAAAGGGGGGGGGGGTTGTTCATTTTGAATTAGTCTTAATTACTCTTTCCAGTATAAAAACGTTAAACTTCTAGGTGGGTTTAATATTTTTGCTCAGGAGCAAAACTTCACCAAAGTATTTTGAGTTGAATTGCATTCTTAAAGCTGATCTTAAAGCTGATCATATGGCCGCTATGTCTAATTAGATCACATTATTATATGCTGGAGGAGTCTTCAAGTGAAATATTTTAGGAATGCCCCTTGCAGAAGGGGGGGGGTGGTATGTTTCGTTCTCCAGTAAGTTCCTTAACTGTAGATTTAATCTTGTACTGTGCATGTAGATCTTTTGCCATGTGCACAATACTGGTAGTAAGATTCTGACAAGAATCTTTTGTATATTCAGATATTACAATTACATCTGCAAGTTGCTTTTTCCTGTTACCCTGAAGTACATCAGTTTGTTACTACGGTCTCTGGGTTACTATAAAAGCATTGGTTGGTATGTGCAAACAGAACTGTGGGCTAGATAGGCTTGTCAGTCTCATCTGGTATGACTGTCTTTATGTTTGTATGTTCTGTTATTTAAAAGTTAAATGTAAAGCATTCTAGCACACTCCACTAAGATGGATTGAATTAGTATGGATAAAATTGAGGCTTAAAACTGAATTCCTCAGGAGTGCTGAAGAAATCTAGCATCAAAGGGGAAGAATGATCAAGGGGGGAAGAGGCAGATTTGTAAGTAATACCACCTATTTACAAAGAGCTTGGAGTTGAAATAAATATTCTGTATCAGAAAAGTTCTTTTAGTAGAGTGAAGAAAAATTGTGATGTTAGCAAGCATAACTTTTATGGGAGATTGCTTCAGATAGTTATATTAATAGATCAAAAATATGAGTAAAAAATTCCATACTAACTGTTCACTGGAAATTGACTCTTTGTAGGAAAGAGACAGAGCTGCTCGGATAATTCAAAAATTTGCAGTCAAGTTCTTGACTCATCGACGCATCCTTAAAAAAGAGAATGCAGTAGTATTCATCCAGAAGTACTGGAGAAGATACTTAGCCAGGATGAAGTTTTTAAATCTAAAAAAGGCAGAACTGGAGGAAGCCAGAAGTAAATCTGCCACAGTCATTCAGGTAATATGATATAAAGTAAGATTACACAACAAGGAGACCACTTGAAACCCATGAGATAAAGACTTGTTCAGGGTCATTTGTTCTGCTTGCAGCAATTGATGTCATCTTAAACTAATACACTTTTTAATATCCTTTTGAGGCGTTTTGCTAACTTTATTACTAATTCTCTCTAAAGAGATAAACCCTAGGGCTGTTAAACTATAATTGTTCTTTCTTACCAAATATTTTGTATTGGTGTACCAAAAAGACTTAAACACTGGCCCTTCAGCTGGTCAATGTAAAGACTGATCAGATTGTACTGGCTTGCCTCTTTGCAGCTGTTGAACATTATTGAAGAAGCTTTTAAAAAAAGTACTTATGTTATGCCACCTGCAGCAGATGCTTTCAGGATGGCAGGAGTTAGTTAATAGTTATTAGTAGTTACTAATTGGAGAATCAGTTCGGTTTCTCAGGCTAACTTTCCTGCTATTACTCAGAACCAAATATGATATTTTTAAGACTTCTCTTTGGAGTAGAGATTAAAGAAAGACTGAATCATCGAGTAGTTTAAGAGGAAATCTTTGTTGCCAGGATGAATTTAGCCATGTGCCAGCATATAAATTGCTTAAAAAGAAATTAAAAAATAAAAATCAAGCATTCGGCTTTTGGGTTTACGTGGCAATCTAGACCTATGTTCCTATGGGTTAAGTAGCAAGAAAGAAGTCTGAAGTCCTAGGATAGTAGTCCTCAAAATGAGGCTTAACTCCTAGATGTTGTGGAGAAACTAGTAAACTTGCTGTTTTTCTTGCAGGCTTATTGGAGGAGGTACTCTGCTAGGAAGAGATATTTACAGCTGAGATACTATGCTATCTTTGTACAAGCAAGGATAAGGATGGTGATGTCCGTTACTTCGTATAAACGAATTGTTTGGGCTGCTATTACAATTCAGAGCCATCTGCGTGCATCTAAGTTGATGAAAGAAGATCAGCGAAGATATGAACTCTTAAAGTCTTCAACGCTTACTATTCAGTCTGCATTCAGAAGATGGAGAAGGCACAAAATTCAACAGAAAATTAAAGCTACATTAGTATTGCAGGCTTGTTTCCGAAAATGGCAATCTTCAAAACTGGCTAAAAGAAAGAGAGCTGCCCTTGTTATACAGTCTTGGTATAGGATGCACAAAGATTTGAAGCAGTATTTTCATGTTAAACAAAGTGTTATCAAGATTCAGGCTTGGTACAGGTGCCAACTAGCAAGACGTATTTACCTGGAATATAGGACAAAAATAGTGAGAATTCAGCAGTATTACAGAGCTTATAGGTCAGGAAAAAATGAAAGAGAAAACTATTTGCAAAAACGTGTGGCAATAATAGTTCTCCAAGCTGCGTTTAGAGGCATGAAAGCACGTACACAATACAGGCAAACAAAAGCAGCTTGCATTATTCAGTCATTATGGAGAATGAAACAAGAGAAACTAAGATTTCTACACATCAAACAATCTGTTATTACATTGCAATCACATGTAAGAAAATACCAACAAGTAAAGAGATACAAAGAGATTAAAAATGCTGTTTCTGTAATTCAAGGTCGCTATAGGACGTATGTCACTTCTAGAAAAGCAGCTTCCTCCTTCCAGAGGATACGTCTTGCTGCTATTGTCCTGCAGTCTGCCTACAGAGGAATGCAAGCTAGAAAAGAGGCTCGCATATTAAGATCTGTGATAACAATTCAGTCAAGTTACCGTGCTTATGTTGCCCGAAAGAGATTTAAAAACTTAAAAAATGCAATAGTGAAGATTCAAGCTTTTGTAAGAATGAGACAAGCACACAAGCAGTACTGTATATTAAGGAAGGCAGTGCTGTACGTCCAGCGAAGATATCGATCTCATAGATATGTACTTCAACTTAAAGAAGATTATAGGAAATTAAAGGGAGCTTGCATAAAAGTTCAAGCTGCAGTTCGAGGCTATCTCATCAGGAAAAAAGTACGAAGGTGGAAGAAGATGGTAATATTTCTCCAGGCACACTACAGAATGAGAAGGGACAGGCAACGTTATTTAAGCATCTACCATGCTGTTGTCGTCATTCAAAAGCACTATCGTGCATACCGAAGGCAGCTCTGTCAGCGGCAGGAATTCTTGCAGATTAAAAAAGCAACTGTGTGCTTACAAGCAGCCTACAGGGGCTACAAAGTGCGCAAAGCTTTTAAACTTAAATACATAGCTGCTATTACAATTCAGACTGCTTTTAGGGCTCATGCTGCGAGAATGAAATTTCAGGCAATGATTCAAGCCTCCGTTGTGATTCAGAGGTGGTACAGAATCGGCAAGATTGGTAACAGGCAACGACTCAGCTTCTTAACCACTAGAGCAGCCGTGCTTTCTTTACAGGCAGCTTTTCGTGGTTGGAAAGTACGAAAAGAGATTCAAAGGCAGCACGTTGCTGCGACTGCATTACAGTCTGCCTTCAGAAGATTTATGGCTCGGAAAAGATTCAGACTTACCCGCCATGCTGCGCTAACTCTCCAGCAGCATTACAGAGCCAGAGTTACGGGACGGAAACAACGGCAAGAGTATGTTGAGCTGCGTAACTGTGTAGTATGTCTCCAGGCCCTATGGAGAGGGAAAACTGAGAGAAGGCAAATTCAAAAGAAGCATAATCTTGCAACAATTATTCAGTCCTATTACAGAATGCATTTAAATCAACAAAGATTCAAGAAACTAAGACAAGCAACTGTAGTGATTCAGAGGTACTTCAGATCTTACTGTAGGAAAAAAACCCAACGTGTGCTTTATCTAAAAAGAAAGGCTGCTGTGTTAGTCTTGCAGTCTGCTTACCGTGGGATGACTGTGAGGAGACAATTAAGCAAACTAAGCAAAGCCGCTACAGTTATACAAGCAGCCTTCAGATCTTACCTGGTAAAAAAGGAGTATGTAGCACTTAGATCTGCAGCTGTTGTGATTCAAAGGCATTATCGTGCAGTTATGCATGCTAAATGTCAAAAGCAAGAATACATGTCTTTAAAGAAAGCCACAGTTAAAATGCAAGCTATTTATAGAGGTGTAAAAGTTAGACAACAAATTCACCATATGCATCAAGCAGCTATTTCTATTCAGGCCATGTTTAAGATGCATCGCATAAATGTTAGATACCAGGCAATGAGAATGGCAGCAATTATAATTCAAAGACAATATAGAGCATTTTGTTTAGGCAGAATACAACGTAAGAAGTACTTGGAGCTAAAGAAATCTTCTATTATCCTTCAAGCTGCGTGCAGAGGCCTGAAAGTTCGACAGGACCTGAAAACTATGCATCGCTCAGTTGTGGTAATACAGTCTTATTATCGAATGCACAGGCAACGAAGAGATTTCAGAAGATTGTTAGTAGCAACTAGACGGATTCAGCAGTGGTTCCGTGCTTGTAAGGAACGAAACGTACAGGTTCGCAACTATATGATTGTGAAAAAGGCTGCACTTTGTATCCAGGCTGCATTCCGTGGTATGAAAACAAGACGACTTATAAGAACTATGAGTGCATCTGCTCAGCTTATTCAAAGAAGATTTAGAACTTTTCTGAAAAGAAAACATTTTGTTTCCCTGAAGATAGTTGCTATTACAATTCAGAGAAAATACCGAGCAACAAAACTAGCAAAAAATCAACGTCAAAAATACCTCTCTCTTCTTAATGCTGCTGTTATCATACAATCTGCCTATAGAGGCTTTGTGGTCAGGAAAAAAATACAGCAGATGCATCGAGCTGCTACAGTTATCCAAGCAACATTACGGATGCGTAAAATTTATATTTCCTATCATGCTCTCAGGCTTGCTTCAGTAATCATACAGAAGCATTATCGTGCTTACAGGAAAAGGAAACAGGTGAGAGAAATATACTTAAAGTTGTGCAATTCTGTTCTACTTCTTCAGGCTGCTTTTAGAGGAATGAGAACAAGATACTTCTTGAAGAAAAGACATGAGGCGGCACTTACAATACAAAAAAACTATCGGATGTACAAGCAATGTCACCACTACAGAAAGGTTCAGTGGGCAGCTCAACTAATACAGAAGAGGTACAGAGCCAATAACCTGAAGAATATTGCAGTACAGCATTTCTCTTCACTGAAGAAAGCAGCAATTTGTATTCAGAAGGCGTTTCGAGACAGAAGGGCAAAAAAACAACATCAGGAAATGCATTGTGCTGCTATTATTCTTCAGAAAAATTTTAAAGCATATAGGGAACGTCAAAGATACCTTTCTCTTAAAGCAGCTACTACAGTCTTACAGAGAAGATACAGAGCTTTGATTTTGTCAAGACAGCATACTCGGGAGCATCTTTCTCTTTGCCAAGCAGCTGTTTGTTTACAGGCTGTATACAGAGGTATCAGAGTGCGGAAGAATATTAAGCATATGCACTTAGCTGCTAGGAAAATCCAGGCAGCCTATAGAATGCACAGGAGTAAAAGGTCCTATCAAAATATAAGAATTGCAGCTATTGTTATACAGAATTACTACCGATTCTACATTAAAGGAAAGAATCAACGAAATAAATATCTGACAGTTAAGAGGTCTGCTCTTGTTATTCAGGCATCATACAGAGGCATGAAGGAACGAAAGAAACTGAAAATAATGCATGTCTCAGCAACTATAATACAGTCCAGTTATCGCATGTATATACAACATAAGTACTATAAACAGTTGCACTGGGCTGTCAGAGTTATACAACAAAGGTTCAGAGCCAAAATGGCAAAAGAAGCTGATGCAAAAAACTATGCAAAAGTAAAAAGGGCTATCCTTTGTATTCAATCAGCTTTTCGTGCTAAAAGAGCAAGGCAGTTGCATAAAATGATTGTGGCTGCACGACGTGTTCAGTCATTTTTACAAATGAGTGCGCAAAGGAAGCGTTTTCTCACAAAAAAAGCGGCAGCAATAATCATTCAGTCTGTGTTCCGATGCCAAAGGACAAAGACTCGCTATAAATTGATTCGGAGTTCAACAGTGGCTATTCAGAGGTGGTACAGAGCATGTCGTATGGCTCGTTTACAGCAAGCGGAATATGCTTTACAAAGGCAAGCAATAATAACTATTCAGTCTGCCTGTCGTGGAATGAAAGCAAGAAAAATGGCAAGAGAAATACGAGCTGCAAGAAAGATTCAGTCTTTTCTTCAAATGGCTGTACATCATGGAAGATTCATTCAACTTAAAACAGCAGCTATTACATTGCAAGCCTATTACTTAATGCGTAAAACTCGTTCAGAGTATGTGAGATATAAGAAAGCGGCAGTTGTCTTACAGCGATGCTACCGATCCCGTTTGACTGTGAAATGTCAAAGAACATCTTATTTACAAACCCGGAAGAATATTATCATAGTGCAGGCTAGAGTCAGGGGATTCATTGAAAAGAAGAGATTTCATAAAATTAAAGAAAGTGCAATAAAAATTCAGGTACTTGTGAATGTATAATAGTTTTTGGTAATAGGCTATTGCTTACTACTCTTACAAACAATTGTTTAAAGCCAAATGTTAGTCAGGTCCTGAAGTATAGTGTATGGCAGATGCATAAAGCATAGCTTGATTCTACCGTACACAGAAGTGAATCTCAATCTTGTTTTTCCTTGCTGACAAGTAATATTACCTTTTTCTTGCTGCCTTTCTCCCCTAAGATTTTACTACTTAAAACTTGAATTCTGATACTGGTGTGTGTGTGCGCATTTGTCCTTTGACATCTTTATCTTAACCGACTTTCTCCTATGTAATTAATAGTAGCTTAGGGAATGTTTGCTTTGATTTGAATGAGAATGAAAGCTGTCTTGTTGACATGTTGAAATGAGTGGACTCTGAAGAGCATGAAGTAAATGGTAAAAAGGGACAATAGCTGCCTGCCTTTTACACCCTAAACCTAAGTCTATCATGTCAATCCTATTAGACTTAAAAGGCCCAAACTAATTTTAGTGCCTGGTGTTTGCAGAGAAATGTAGGGAGAGGCCGGCCAGAGCCTCTGGCGATAAGCGATAAGGCATGAGAGAATGGGCACAAACTGAAACACAGAGTTCCATGTGAGTATAAGGAAGATCTTTTTCGCTGAGAGAGTGACAGAGCACTGGAACGGGTTGTCCAGAGAGGCTGCAGAGTCTCCTTTTTTGGAGACATTCAAAACCTGCCTGGCGATTCTGTGTAACGTGCTCTAGGTGACTCTGCTTGAGCGGGGGGGGGGTTAGACTAGATTATCATCTCCAGAGATCCTTTCCAACCTCAATTATTCTGTGATTCTGAGAGAAATTCCATTCTTTCTGCACAGCATAATTTGCCTTTTGGGGGGCGGGGGGAGGGTGCACGTGAAACCTAGAGTGAAAGTGTAGTCGTAGATTACTCAGAGGTTCCCAGAGGCCCTCTGAACAAGGGAAAGTACTTAAAATTTTATTTTTTTTCCTTCTCTCATTGATGAAATACAGTTAGTACAATTGACACAAAGTAATGAGAATTGCTGTCTGTATATGGCAAGCTAAATGCCCATTCAGAGGGAGTTCAAAGAAGCTTAGAAAGACCAGTTATGGTGAAGTGCTATACAAAAATGTATGTGTATATATCTATGTATCTATAATTTTATTTTTTTGAGCATGGAGGGGAAGCTATTTCTCCCTAATCTTTATATTTGTATGTGGTAGGAGTATATGCTTTTGATTCTGCCTTTCTCTCTAGGAAAAGCTCCAACTGACTTCCTGAGGTCTGCTTAGTTACTTTGTCCTAAGAAAAAGGAAATAGATTTCTTGTCAGAGTATTATTAGAACATAAGTCTCCCCCCCCCACCAGATCATCAAGGAAAGGGAACTAGATAATATCTTATAATGATCTCGGGTTACTATTGCTATCCTGTTGTTTGCGTGTTCTGTTTGGTGGAAAAGAGAGATGTGTATTCCTAATTTCCATTTTTTTTCTGGGAAGTGGAAGCTTCTTGGTCATTTTCTGAATGTGTAACTGTATATATCCTGAACTATATGAGTAGAAGATGACAATTTTGATTAAAAGGAAGAAAAAAGAATCAATTGAGAAATCAGAAATATTTTGAAATTACTTATATTCTTGATTCTGTAACAACTTAAGTTAGTAAGTAGAGCCATACTTAAAATTATGCAGACCTCTTCTATGTACCATGCAAGTGGTGAAATATTCAAAGGTTATGTCTTTGTCTTTCAAGGCATTTTTCCGTGGGTCTATTCAGAGACGGCAATACCTGCAGTACAAGTCTTCTGCTGTACTGATACAGCAGCACTACAGAGCCCATCAGATGCGAAATGTTGAAAAACAAAGATATTATCAAATGAGAACGGCTGTCATTAGGATTCAGGTAATTTCGTTTTTTTAAATTGTGTTTATTTCTTCATGATGTAACTATTAAAATGATAGCAGCGTGGCACGTGCGGTATTTCTGTGTGTATTTCACTTGCTTTATTAAATATCTTCTAGACGTGATAAATTAGGTTAGTCTTCCTATCTTTGCAGCATTAAACCTAAAACTTTTCATGCTAAAGTGACTTTTTGCTGTTTAAGTTTGATTTGTTCTGTTAAGCAAAAAATAGAAAAGAAAGATCAAATCAAGGCTTCTTTTTCTTTCTTTGTATATATTCAACAGGCATCATATAGAAGACTTAAAGCCAAGCAGTTTGCTGACAAAATGAGAGCAGCACGAGTAATTCAAGCCTGGTTTCAAGGCTACAAAGCACGAAAAGAATATATGTCTGTGGTAAAAGCTACTTATGTTATTCAGAGTCATTTCAGAGCAAAACAGCAGAGGATCTGGTAATACTGAATCACAGTTTGCATAATCTTCTCTACTTTTAAGAACTTTTATTGTATAATTATTTAGTACTGCTTTGCACTCTGGCAAATACCCTGTACATTTTTAGGTTCTGACCCTCAAGCATGAAAATATGTGTGTGTGGGGGGGTGTATGTATGTATTTGTGTGTGTTATATACATATAAAATATTCATCTACGTGAACATATATTGATGAATATATGAATACTGCACATGAGTATAATAATGTTGATGTAGCTAGGATTGTGTTGTGCAAGATTCTTATGCTTAAATATTTTTCTGGGCTGAAAGATACCTCAATCTTGTTAAATTTTGCATATTAGGGATCTGGAAAGAGAAGGCCTTGATCTATTTTCACTTACTTTTGTTTACGGGAAGGATACTCTTGATACTGTTAAAATTCCAGCATAAAATTAACAGACCGAAAAGTTATTCCTTTATAATGCATAATGGAACGGTAAACTAGTTTGTGGTTATTTGTTGAAAGTTATAGAGTAAATGCTCTGCTAGATCAGACTGATGGTCCATTATTATCCAGAACTCTCTCTGCCTGTATCAACAAAAGATGCTGTTTAGGGAGAGTACATGAATGCAACTACTTTAAAGGTCCTTTCTTGTGCTCCTTCAGCACTCCTCAGTGTGGCTTTTTTGAATTATAAATGTTAGAGGTTACATCCTTGCCTGTGCATTTTATGGACCTGTTATCTATCAGTCTTGTTTAACACCTTTTTACAGTCTACTTCCAAAAACCTTCTATGGCAGCAAGTTCTAGATGTACCCACTGTGGAAAAAAGTTTCTTTTTTTTTTGTTTTTTTTTTTTCTTTATCTTTTAAAATCATCATCTTGCTAGCAACGCTGGGTATCTTGGTTCTACTGTAGCAAGGTTTGGTTAGTAACAGTTCCACTTTCAGCATATCTTCATGATTTTGTAAACCTTCATTGTTTCTCTTTTCCTTCTGCACCACTTTATTTCCAATCTGAAGGATCCCGTCTTTCTAGCCTTATCACCTAAGTCAACAGCTCGGTCTTCTCTGTCAGTTTAGTCATTCTTCTCATTCTTCAGTCCTCAAAATATAGCTGTGCCAAAGTTTTATATAGCAGCAAGATGATGCCTTGTGTCTTATTCTTGGAATCCTTCCTGATGATGCCCTGAGAGGATTTTGGCTGCTATTGTTTCATTGAACGGATGATAAAAAACCAAAAGTTTGGGGATCTCTTCAGTTTAGTGCTTCTATGTTTGTTTGTTTTTAATTATTTTTTGTGTCTGGGGAGCTAGGATTGAACTGATGAATTTTTCTTTTTTATTGAAATTACGTATAAATATTCTATGGATGTAATAACTCTCCTACCTTGCCTCAGTTCCTGTCTCTGGAAGTTTAATGTTCCAGTTAAAATGCCTTATTTTTAAAATGAAAGTGTTCTCAATTGTTTTTCTAAAAACTAAAATGCATTTTCACATTAGGTTTCTGACAGTGAAGGTCTGTACAATTACTATTCAAAGAAGATGGAGAGCAACCCTTACTGCAAGAACAACTCGCTATCAATTTCTGGCAGCTCAGCAAGCTGTAGTTAAGATCCAGTCGACGTATAGGCAATACAGGGCTAGAAGATTAGTAAGAAAGGTATGTTTTCACTCTGCTGTGTCATGGCTGTTGTTTATTATTAAAGGATTTCAGTACATTTGAGCAATTTTTTTTATCAATGTACTAATGTATAGAAAAGAAGGTGGAGCTAGAGCAAAGATTGTTCAAATCAAAACTGTTATATTTCAAGTCATTTGATTTCCTTTTACTTTGAGTAGCTAAGCTGATTACTGTTTTCAAACTGTTCCAATTGTTGTATTGTCCTTCTCTGTACTGGTAACAAGATGAAATGTAGAAATGATCTATTAGCTTAATTGCTTACAAAAGATTAAGTTATATTGCCAATGTTTTTTAGATCCTCTGGGTAAGGGGAAAGACCTTTCAAATTGTGAAAGTACCTAGTTATATAAACTAGTGTTGAATGAACTGACTTGCACTTCCCATTTTATTTTTGATCTTTGGTAATGTCTTTTTCTCATGATAGGGGAAAAAAATTACCAGACCTAAAATTTAAATGTATTGTGATTGCGACAGGAATACACTAAGTATTAAGTATCAATGCACCCTCTAAAATCCTTTTTAGAAACTTCAAGCTGCACTTTTGATCCAAGCAACATACAGAGGCTTTAAGGAGAGAAGGAAATTTATTCAACAAAAAGCTGCTGCTGTCATCATCCAGAAACATCTGCGGGCTTGGCAGGAAGGCAGGCTTCAGTTTGTAAAATACAACAAAACTAGAAGGGCTGTTATTAGACTACAAGCATTCATCCGAGGTTATTTAGTCAGAAAAAAGGTTGGTATAATTCAAATTTTACTACTTTATCAAACTTCACTACTGATAATAAATATGTCTGGAGCAGTATTGGCATTATTTGTGGCTGGCAAGAAAACAAGAACCTGATTAGTTGTTGAACTCAAGTTTCTGTTGACTGCTTTGAGAAGTGGGTGGGTCGGTATAGATCACTATACACTTTAACTGCTTTCTCGTAATGCTTTAGTAATTCTGGTATCTTTGTGACTTACTCTCAACTGTTACTTCTATTCACACACTCTTACAGTGCTACTGTTCTCTCTTGTTACTATTGTTGCTTACAGTCACTTCTCTGTATTACCCTTTAGGCTTTAGGCCTAGGATTGAAGCCTACTTAGATGTGAGCTAACAAATTCAGAGATGATTCTTTAGCCTCTAATAGTTTCAATGTGCATTTTTTTTGTCTAGATGATAATTATATCTGAATATGAAAAGTAATGATGTTCCTCGTTCTCTTTTCCTTCTACAGATTTCAGAACAGAAACAAAACAAGAGGTTACTTTACTTTACAGCAGCTGCATATCATCATGTTTCTGCAATTAAAATTCAAAGGGCATATAGAATTCACCTTGTCTTAAAACTTGCGCAAAACAAGATCTCTTCTGTTCTAGTAATACAGGTTAGCCTAATTAAGGATGAACAATTGCGTAACATAGTTTAGTTTATTTTTTGTTTGCTAAACTGTTGCACTCAGACACCACCTTTTTCACATGTGAAAATGCAAAATACAAAGACTATGACTTATTAGATAATGCTGCTTATTCCCAGCTAAGCATAGTAGATTTAGGGCGGATCTTAGCAGGCTCTGGAAGTTTAAGCATTTTAAAGCTGAGAGTGAATGTGAAGGTTTGTGCTCCCTTTAGACTCTTAGGGTTGCTAAAGGAATCCAAGTGTTGTTTCGGCCTACTTGTTTGCATCCCACTAGAGGTAAGAAAGATTGGACATGACAATTTTTAAGGCTTCTGAGATAGAGCATCTGCTTACCCAAGCCAGCACCTGCTGACTTGTCAGTGGTACTGGAATCTGCATAAGTCAGCATCTTTAATGTAAACATGTGATAGTTAATCCAGCAAATTATGGCAAACTTTGCCTTCCTCCTCCAAATGCAAATCTGTCATTTCTCCCTAATAGTTGTATCTTCCTCTTAAAACAACAGCAAATGAGTGGAAGAGGTCTTTGCCCTCATTTGGCATTCATTACCCTGTTTCACTGCTTTCTGTGTAGAGGGGAAGAAAGGGAGCAGAAAAATGAGAGAAACGGAGTGGTGACTCTTAAGAGGTAAATGAGAAAGGAAAAAGACCTAACTGTTTCCCTAACTCATGTTGCAGTCTTGTCTTTCAGGTACCCCTAGACCAGAGCTGTATCATTATTATTTGAGAGTTAGTGACATTTAGCACCTGTATCTGTCAAAACAAAATTGTTTTTCAGCTTTTATCCATGCTGGTTTAGGATGGGAAATGAGAATTAATGAAAAGTTTTAAATAAATAAATAGCAACCTCCTCTAATTTTAAACAGAGATGGTTCCGAGCAAAAGTACAGCAAAAAAGATTTCAAAGAGATTATCAAAGAATCATTCAATTACAAGGAATGATTAGAGTCTGGCTAAAGCGCAGAAGTGACGCAGCAACCATAATTCAACGAAATGTACGAAGGTTCCTTGTCTGCAGGCGTAGCAGAAAATTTGTAGTTGGAATAATTAAATTGCAGGTAAATACTTATAAGAAATATGCAATTTGCTTACATTTTCTCTCTTACGGGTTTTAGGGGAGAGGAAAACGTTTACTTTTTTCAGTGAAGATATCAGTTGTGATACAAGCTAAGTCAGGCTTACTTCTAAACATCAAAGCTAAGTGCCAACAGATCATGAAGTAATAGTAAGCAGATGCTGTTTAAGGTGGGAGCATGGGGCCACATATATACTTGTGTGCTTGTTTTGATCTTTTGCCTTAAAGATACAGTATCTGGAAGGTTAAATACTGAATCTGATTATTGACTAATTAGTTAAAAATAAATGATCAGACTTGTGTAAAACCAATTCTTAACTTTAACAGAAATTCTACTATACTGTCACTTATGTTCATAATCTTCTCTTTCTCTCAGTGAAATTCCTTTTTTTTTTTTTTTTTTTTTTGTAGGCATTGTGGAGAGGATATTCTTGGAGAAAGAGCAATGACACAGCAAAAACTAAAGCTTTAAGACGTAGTTTGGAAAAGGCTAATGAAAAGAGCAGAGAAGAAAACAAATTATGTAACAGAACTGCAATTGCAATTGAATATCTTCTAAAATACAAACATCTTTCTTATATTCTTGCAGCATTAAAGCATCTAGGTCAGTATTCCATTTTATTGTAACTAATAGATTTCCAGCGTGACAGAGGCTGAAACTTCTCAGCTGAGAAAAGTTCGTAATGCCTTTATGATTGTGAAATGTGAATGGACTGGGGAGTATAAAATTTGTGTAACTTTTTTTTCCCAGACTAATATCAGATTATTGATTTAAAAACAATATTTAAAGAGTTCTGCAGAGTAAGGTAGTCTACATGATTGATCTTGATTTCCTGACCTGCCTAGATCTAGAAAATACTGTTTTTTATGTAAAAGACAGCTATCTACATATCATGAATTCCTTAATTTTCTGACAGTACAGGTTGTCTGTGGATTGTTTCATCTGGTTAAATTTTAGTCTTGAGTATTAAGGTGATCAGTTTAGAAATACTTGCTTAAATCAATAATTCGTGATTTACTACTTTATCAGGTATACTTAAAAATAAGAGAAAGCCTCATTACTTGGAAAATGAATTGCTTAGGCTTCAGGGTTTTCTTTATATATATGTGTGTATATTTTTAATTATTATAGAGGTGGTTACCAGATTGTCCCCACTCTGCTGTGAAAATATGGCCCAGAGCAAAGCAATTTTCACTATTTTTGTTTTGATACGAAGTTGCAACCGCAGTGTTCCATGTATGGACGTGATCAGATATTCAATTCAAGTTCTACTTAATGTTTCAAAGGTAATTTCAATGTTTTGCTTCTGCAGATTTATATGCTATAGACTGCTTGATTTATTGAAGTTCTTGTTTATCCACAGAAGTTCTGAATGAATTTAAAATGATATGACATGCATGTTTGTTAACAGTTGCATGGTATTGCACTGTCGTCACAACAGTGTGACATAAAAAAGTGATTTTTAATCACTTGGATGTCAGACCAACTGCAAAACTAGTCATAAGGCAATTATGTCTTTTGTTTTTTTTCCTCTAATTTGAAGTGTAATTTTAAGATTTGCCTGTATATCCTCTTGTGTCTCATATGACAGTATGAAAGAACAACTCAAGCAGTTTATGAAGTCGAAAATTCTATAGATACGTTACTAGACCTATTGCAAATGTACAGAGGGAAAGCTGGGGACAAAATTTCAGAGAAAGGAGGAAGTATTTTCACAAAGACCTGTTGCTTGCTGGCCATCCTTTCAAAGGACTCAAAGAGAGCTTTGGTGAGACATAAATATTTTTGTTTTAATAGTTTTTTAGCAGTATTTTGATTTTCTTCTCACATGTATGGGTTCCCTCCCATACACACACTAATACTCATTATAGCTGTAATCTTGACTGTGACTAAACTTGGTTGATGCAAAATGCATTTCCAAGATGGGGAAAACACTCATTATTTTATGTTTTGTATGCCCTGGTCACCCAGGGCAGTTGATGCTATTCAACAGCATTTGAGTTTTGAACCTGCAGTCCTTGCAAGACCTTTCAGTCCTTACCTTTCACAGATTTTTGAAGATGACTTTCTACCAGTTACTTACATTAGATACATGTTTTTGTTGCTGATTAACCTTTCCCACTTCTAAGAGTTTACCCTTGCAGCTCAGGAGAAGTTAAAAATTTTTATTTTTAATTAAAAAAAATGCAGTAAAACTGGACATGACATCATGTTGACATACCCTATTGTAATGTAGACGTAGCCTACTTTAGAAAGAAATTTCCTTTCTGCGGTAGGTCTTTCCTCTGCTGAGCAGTACAGTTATGTACTCACCTCTAACTAGTGTCTTAATCTTTAATTACTATAACGGTAGCTACAACTGCTAATTTGTGTCTCTGTACTGTTCACTGGAGACATATGCTGATATAACGTGCTAAATTTGGTCCTAACAAGAAATTAGTAAAATTTGACTAGCAAGAGCTTCTTGAGTTTTCTGAAACTGCAAATAGTGTACTAATTGCTAAGCATTTTGATAGCATTAGACTGCTGATAGTAGGCATGTTGGCTTTAAAATTTCACTGTATTTGTGAGTAGAAGCTCAGCTGACATTATGAACGTTCAATTTTCACTGAATAAAATAGGATTCTTGATTTGTTAAGTTTTTTAAATTAGTAGTATTAACTGTGTATTACTTTCACCTCCTCTCAGGAAATTCGAAGCATACCAAGAGTAATTACTTGCATTCAAAGCCTCTATAAACTTACAGCTCGTAAACACAGAATGGATGTTGAAAGAACACTTGTGAAACAAAAAGCAAACACTTGCATTAGTGGAACTTCCTTTGTTCCCATAACTCCTGTAAGAACAAAAACAGTTTCGAGGTAAGAGCTCGAAAGTTGATCTGCTGTTTTTGCTATGGCAATAATACTGTTTTAATGACAAGGCATTAATATTTCCACAGAATCAAACCAGACTGGGTTTTGAGGAAAGATAATATGCAAGAAATTGTGGATCCTCTGCAAGCAATTCTGATGGTGATGGATACACTTGGTATTACCTGCTACTGAAATGTAAATTATGTATATGAAAATGCGCTTGTACAATATGTATGTAGCAGACAGGTAAATGACCTGGAGAGGAAACAAATGTCAGAAGCTTTCTTAGAAAATGTTTTTTCAAATTGCAATTAACTTTTTGTAACTATTTTTATATGGTATGCAGCTTTTGAAATCCTATTTTGTACTACTGTTAAAAGCAATTGTACAATAAAGGCATAAATCCTTGGAAATCTTGTTAGTGCGTTAATATATTGTTATTACACAACCATAATCTTACAGGTGGCCTGGTGTTCCTCACTGATTAAATATTGTTGAGTTCTGTTAAATACAATAGTTTGTGTGGGCCAGCTGTTATGCAGACTTGCCTGATGCGGAGAGGTGTAGATTGAAATCAGCACACTGTCCCTCCTATCTCTGACCTGTATATTTTACAGGTGGCAGCTTGCAAGGGCTTTCCTCCTATCCAATCAGAAGTACAAAAAAGCAGAGTGTTCATCACCGCACCACCCTGAACTTCTGTTCTTTTGTGCCTTGAAACTGCATTTTCCTAGAGCAAGTCCAAGAAAGTCAGAAGAGTAAAATGAGAGCCACTCGTTCCTAAATTTGGAAACCTTTCTTCCCAAGGGCAGAGCATGTTGCTAAATCAACGTGCTTCAGCCATCAAGCAGTTGGTTAAAAATTTACTTGAGTCTTTTTAGGTGGTGATGTATAGTGAATGACATTTATTTTTTCTTGCTTAAAAGGGGGATCTAGTTTACAGCATAAAACTTAGTGGACAGACAACAGCAGTGACTATTTTCTTAATTTAAGAGCTCGCAAAATAATAATAAAAAGAAGTATAAATGAAGTTATTTCAGGGGGGATGAGCAGGAGAGGGAGTCTTCTATTTCCTCTTATTTTAGCCAAGGTAAACGATCTGGTAACAGAATGCCCTTTAAACTTGGAACTCCAGGAGATTCTAGGGGGGATGGTGTGTAGTTAGTGTAAATTTTTCAGTAAGTTTGTTGCCCGATTTCACTGTAAGACAATATTTTCTTTACTGATTCTTTAAAATTCCTATAGAAAGGTATGCCAAACAAAAGCAGAGCTCTGCAAAGTCTGGTTAGGGTGTTTGGAGAATTAAAATACATGAAAAGTGTTTTCAGTGAAATAACTTGTGTTGCAAAATATCACCGATTTATAGTATTCATGAATACCTTTGAAAATTCAGTTAATTATTTACTAAAGTAATACTTAGTGAGTTTTCACAGAATGATGGAAACAGTACTGAATGGTGGAGACAGTATTGAAGATGAAACTTAAAAGCTGGATTTTCTTGCTAGTTACGGCAAGTTCAGGCAAACTCTTTGCTGAAGGTAAAAATGCTGAACTTATTGTTAAGTGCATATTGAATCTAGAACATGCAGCTTAAGTAACTGAAGTGCAATGACTTTCATATCTTCACCAAGAATAAATACAGTATTTTAAATATAATTTTGTTGCGAGGTGGCTAATAATTGTGATTCAACTATTGCTGCTTATCAGAGCTATGAGTTTATACATAAATTTTGTGTAAATGAAAAGTTCAGACTTTTATTCAGAAATAGTTTCTGTGGAAATGTACTTGAGTAGTTTTCTGAGGCTCTTTACATGTACAAATGGAATTTGGTACTACTAAGCATTCTATGTACTAAAGTATTTGACTGACTGGAGCATGTTGGCTTGTCATATAATAGAAGAATGGGAAATAGATGGGAACTTGCAGCAGCTAGCCTGGGGTGATGTTTCACATTTCCTGGTGCTGTGTTCTACGCCTTCTTTCAGTACTGTTCTATATTCCTGGGCTTATGTAGCTTGCATATCATTTGAACTGCAAGCAAGTTCACAAAGACTGCTCATGAGGGAAAGCATTCATTAATTGAAAAGGTATTCCTTTTGGCATTTCATTTGTATCTGCTAATGTATTTAACTTGAACAGCTTGGATATTTGTTGCAACTACTATCTTTGCTAGACTTTTGGCCTTATGCAAAACAGGCAAAACTGATACCCTTTGGAAAGTCAAACATTAAAGGTTTTAGGTAGCAGCCATTTTTGACTTCTAACTACATGGAAATCTTAACTGACCTTCAGCGTTTTTTATTCAGATATGATATAGTGGCTGTGCGAGGGAGGGAATTATAACAACAACAAAAAAAAATCCTGACACTTTAGTAAAACTGCTGTGCATTACATTCTTGTGACTACTGAGTAAGGGACTGTATTTACTATTTTTTTTCTCCCTAACATTCATAGGGTAAATGTAGCAGTACCAGCCTCTCGGGAAAGTTCTGCTTGATCAGTTTAACACTCATAGGTAGCAATTTGGATTTTAAATTTTTATTTTTTCAGGTTAGACGTCCATTGGAGAGACTTTGAGGGAAAATCCACATAAGAAATCCAAACAGGAGTGTTGTGGAGTTTGCTTGCTTGTTTGTTTGTTTTTAAAGCCTTAGCATCGTGTTTAGCACGACTCCTTTTAAAGCTTTCTATTATCCTTTTATATGCCTACCAGGCAACATAGTGTGCCCTGGACCTGGCCTTATTTCATAATTCTAATAATTTGAATTGAAAATTAAATTGAATAATTGAATAATTTGAATGAGTCTTTAAGACTTCTTGCCTAGAATGAGTTTTAAAAAAACAAATTAGAATAAGCATGCAACCTTAGAAGAATCATGATCTTGTAAGCATTCACAATTTCATTCACCTTGTTTGAAAGCCTGAATCAAACCAACTAACTTTAAACAAATTAATACACACACAAAAATTCATATATGGGGTGATAGTGAAAAATGCTTTTATCTGTTTGTAGATAAACCTTGTGATTTACCACATATAGAAAATGGGAAGATTGCTCAGTACTACTATAATTTCAAAAGTTACTATTTCCCTATGCGTAAGGGAAAAAAGCTTTCCTATTCTTGTGTAGCTGGTTATACAACTGAAACTGGGAGTCAAGATGGAAGAATAACTTGTACAGTAAAAGGATGGTCTCCAATGCCACAATGCTACAGTGAGTTTATTTTATCAATTTCAGTATTGCTTCTAGCAGAAAAGTGGGCTTTTTGTTTTGTTTTGTTTTTTTAAATCTGAATTTCCTTGAACGTATGGAACAGAAGCTGCAGAACAAAAGGGATAAAATGTTTAAGTTAAGACAACAAAGAGGAATCAGTCCTTTATCTATATAAACTCTATATGCTTATATATGAAACACTTTTACAATAATATATACATTTTAAGGGCTCTTACCATACATGTTCTTATAAGGACTCCAGCTAGGAAAGGTTCATTTTGGGAAAACTGTATTCCTGGCTCTGGCTTCCTTGGTGGTTTGTTCCATGTTATTAGCATTTAAGGTATTTATTTAGCAATTGTATTAGAAATTCTTCAACAGGACAATAAGGTTAGTTCAGGAAGTTAGTTGAAAGTCCCCTTCTCTTGCTTCTCTAGGTACTCTAAATTTTTTCAGAGAATGAAAATATTCTGCTAATTCTTTCATTCTAACCAAGTTTTCTCCCTTCATTTAGAAAAATGTAACAAACCTCTTTTGGAAAATGGCATTTTTTATGGTACAGAAGTCTACTTCAAACTACAGGAGAAACTGCAGTACAAATGTAATCCAGGCTACTACACTCCACGTGGTGGTACTGAAGGAACAGTACAATGCCATCCTGGAGGATGGTCCTTCCAGCCAAGCTGTACTAAAAAAATTGGTATAATCTTGCATTCCTCTTTTTATAATTCTCTATATAATTTATATTCCTCTCTTTCTTTATAATTCTGCTCTCCTTGCTATACTTGTAGGGCCAAGCTGCCTATGTTAGGTTACCATTTGAAGGCTGTTGCTTGTGGGATGAAGTCAGATTTCACAAGCTGCTTGTCTTGTGAACTGGTATAAATAAAACAGTATATAGAAATAATCTGTATAAATAAAATTATATTGTTTCAAATAAATCCATTTCCATCCACATTTGTTCCAGAATGGAAACTGGAAAACTTATCCAAAGTATTGCATTTTTAATTTTTCATTTTTTGCAAAGATTTTTTCCTCAGATATGACCGCTTTTCAGGTGAATCTAGGGAAAATTTTACGTGAATGACTCTTCTGTTCATTTTGTCTGAATATTATGCATGTTTTGTTTAAGATTCCTGTCGAGTACCCAGTTTACATCATGGATACTACTTTACAGCACAGGAAGAGCTCCAAGTGAATGAAACGCTGCTATATAAATGTGATGAGGGATATCATACTGCCGGAGGAAAGACGACAGAAGAAGCAGTATGTCTAACACATGGGTGGTCCCTTACTCCAAACTGCACTAGTATGTGATGGGCTTGAAAATAACTCTGTACAAACATGACTTATTCTCCAACTGAACAAAAATTTACAGATTTGTTTTTATAGACTACTGGGAAAAAAACCAAATACCTTCATCAAATGCTTTTCCTTGTTGTATTTTCTCTTCCTAGAAACAACTTACTGCTCTTTGAGTGCAATAGAACACGGAGGTTTCTATCCTGTGAAGAAAATCTACGAGGAGGGAGACGTAGTTCACTTTTTCTGTGAGGAAAATTATTCTTTCAGTGAATCTGACCTAATTCAATGTTATTATTTTGGATGGTATCCAGCCCCACCAGTATGCGAAGGTACCTTATATATGCCATTATAATATGTAAAATTTGTAGTTAAAGATCAGCACCATCTTTCATTAAATGTTTTGGGTTTTTTTTGGTTTTTATTGTGTGTTCATAAGACAATTCTGTACTCATTTACAACCTAAATAAAAATCAAGAGTTAGTGGAAGACCGTGAAGCCAAGATAGCAAAGAGGAAGTGATGACAACTGGAATTCATCCACTTCTGCCTGTACCATTGTGTCAGCAGTGGACCTCTAACAACGGCAGACACTGTCTGCTGGCACTCCTCTGTGTATTACTGTTGTGCCCTGAAGAAGCAGGAAGCAATAATAACAGGGAAGTTGTTCTACCCTGTTCAAGTCCCTGTAAAGCCATGTTCAGACGATGTGAGAGATTAAGCAAGCGTGTTTTAGGAGCTGTGAGAGATGGGAATGTGTCTCTTCAGATCGCATTAATAATAAAAAATAATAAAAAGTTTCTCCTGAGCTTGGGTATACAGTAGGTCTAAGAGTTTTACGGCTTCACCAAATTGTATATGTTTTCAACAGAAATAGCTAGAATGGTCATATTGAGGTCAGCAACATGCATTTAGCAATTACTAATGCTTCCCCAAAGAAGGGATTCTGGAGATTCTGAGACAGAACTTCGAAGTTATAGTACACAGCAGCAAAGGCTAGAAATGAGCATTTAGGCTAGCTTAGCATTTATAATATTGTAACATACCTTGATAGTTGTGGGTCATTATCTTATCTGGACCTTGTTCTATTGAGGAAGATTACTTCTGAGCCTTAAGATCTTTCTCTGCCCCATAGTAATAAATTCTCTGCTTTTTGTGAGAGGTGCACTGGGTGTTTATGGCCGGAGGGTGAGAGAATTCATCATATTTCTTACTTTAACCTAAATTTATATTATAGGTATAAAATTATAGTATAGCATAAATTAAATGTGACTGAATTTGTGAAATTCTATGCACTTCTAACTTTGTTCACAGAATGATCTAATGATACTCAAGGTGGAGCATCTAGGTTTTATTATGTGAATAGTCAGAATAGGGAACATTTATTGCAGCATTAAGTTCATTATTAAACAAACTCATTAACTTATAGGCTTAATGCTTAGTTTTCTGTTAAAAAAGGAGAAAAGTATATTTAGCCCGTAAAATGTTGGTATTTTAAGCACAGTTTTCAGTAAAATAGATGTTTTATAATTTCTTTATAGCTAATCTTGTAGGAAACTGCATGACTGAGTTAAAAGAAGAAATTCATATTCTTTTCTTGGAAAATAGTTTAAATGCCGTAGAACCTGTCCAGCACATAACTTGAAATGGGACCACAATCATATATTTATTTTTAGGAGAAAGCAATAATTTTTCCTAAGAGAGCATAGGGAAGGTTGGATGCTCAGGAGAATGAGAACATGATCTAAATCTAGTTTTGAGGATAGATGCACTGATCGCAAACTTCACTTCAGTTTGGGACAGGAAATTGGGTATAATTACAGCTGCTTCTGTAGAATTAGAAGTGATGAATAAGCATTAACTTCTTAAGCATCAACATCAAAATATTCTACAAATAGATAACATCAAAATCTCCTGGATACCTTACTGAGTTTTTGCGCAAAAGTTACGAGTTTATTTATAATAGTGTAATAGTGCATTTCCTCTGTTTTCCATATGTTGAAAGTAAAATCAATTTTTGTTCTGGATCTTCATTTTGGTGAGGAAATGAAGCTAAATGGTTACTTTGGATCAGCCAAAAATGTCTTCTGAAGGGTAGACTGTAAAGCAAAATGAATTGTGTACGTGGTTTTGCTTAGTGAAACTTGCATGCTGTTTTGATAGCTTAACTAAAATTCTATTATTTGAGCAAACAATATGCATATTTTTTATTTTCAGATCTAAGAAATAAATGCCCTCCTCCGCCTCTTCCTCCTCATGCCCACATCACCACAGTTTTAAGAACGTATCATAATGGAGACAGAGTTCATATACAGTGTCAGAGTAACTTTGAAATGAGAGGCATAGGAGAAATTCAATGTGAAAAAGGAAAATGGACATCACCCCCCGTTTGTATTGGTTAGTAGTTTTGTGAAGACTGGGGCCTGAATAGAAACAAGTCTTCAAATATCTTGATTTTCTCAAGAGCCTTAATTTCCATATCCATAAAACTGTTTATCTCCTCCTCTATTAAATACTTGAGAGGAAAAGTGCTGTATAACTTGCAGACAGTCCATTGTTCACAATTTAAGAGATAGGATGACCTAGATGAATTCATATGAAACCTATATTTTGTGTTTTCTCCCCTGGAATACCATTTTTATTACATATTACAAAGCAACAAAGTTTATACCTGTTTTGATAGAGAAAACAAAAAATTTTTTTTTTGAGAAAGCAGTTTCTAAATTTCTGCTGTGGTTTTAGGAACTATGGATAAATGGGAATCTGAGCCACCACCATCACTCAAAGTAGATACATCAATAAGGGCAAACAAAACACATCACGGTGAAGATACGAGTAAGTGAACATTGCTTTTCTATTTAACAAGAAATTCAATTCTCTCTACTGCTATTATAGGTGTTTTATGGCTGCTCTTACTACTCTTTTTGCTCTAGTACAGTTCCTTGCTCTTGAAAGTATCTGCAAATGCTACAGACAGTAAGGTAGCAGTCAGATTGACTGGATCAAAGACCACGGTCACTTGTGCTAGTGATTGTGAATTACTTCTATAAGCCAGTACTGTATTTCCAATTTTGATTACTTCATTTATTAGCATTTACTTTCAGTCATTTTGTATCTCTTCTGTTAGTGTTGCCTAAACATGCAAATTCAGGAGTGTTTTGTTGATCCTTTGGTTAGTAGTTTCACTAAGATTTATTTTGTTTATTGTGAACTCTATAATGAGCTAAGCACTTCAAGCAACAACTGAAGACAATCTCCTTACAGAAAAACAAATAATCTATATTCAGTGTAAACTAGCGAGAATCAAGAGTGGATATAGAGTATAGAGGGACAATGCCTATCTGCAATTCAGTAAGGGAAATGTACAGTCTCTGGTTTTGAGTCTTGAAAGACTTAGAATACACTTTATTTGTATACAAGTTTTTTGCTCCTAGTCTGTTGCCATTCTGATGCTATCACTTGGGTCAATATTGTTTTAAAAATCTAATTACCTATCTCCTGATCATGTCTTAGAAAGGCAGCAAGACTGTACTTCTCTACCTGTGATTAGAAATGGTATCCTTCTTAGCCCATTGTTGACAAGTTACGAAAATGGTTCCTCAGTAGAATACAGTTGCCAGCGCTACCATTTATTGGATGGACCTAGTACTGTTTACTGTGAGCAGGGAAACTGGACACAACAACCAACTTGCTTAGGTAAGTCTTGCAAGGAAAAAAGAAAAGGTTTTGACACACATGATATAAAAGGACCTTTCCAGTCTTACCTTTAAGATACTCCTTTCATGACTGTTTTCTCTTTCATTTGAGTTAATAAAGGTTTCAGAAACATGAGAGAGGGAAGCAAAATCAAGTATAACTAGGTCACTCCTGCTAGATGTCCCTCTGACTTGTTCTTACAAGTACCCAGTCAAATAGATTCCTCTGTTTTCCTGAGTGAGATGTTCTAGAATTAAACTATACCTATTATCCAGGGAGATTTTCTGATTTCTTAAGTCTCTGTGTCCTTAGTTCAGTGGATTTCTTCCTGTCCTTCCAAAGATACTTAGAAGAAATGATTACAGCTATTGCCACGGTGGCTATTTCAGGTATGATTATAATGACAGTTTGGCTTTCATTTTAGAACCTCCAGCCTTTGCTTTTATTTTGTGTTCTTATATCTATCATCTCATTCTGGATTCTGTGAACTAGTGAAGACTTGTTTTCTATGAACATTTTATTTGTCTCCTAAACATCCAAATAACCACATCATCCTCTCCATGGTTTCCGTTAGATTTCTTTTCAACTTCCACCTGACCAGACAAGAAACAGTACATACTGTAATTAGTTTGAAGCAATACCAATGTTGATCTGCTGTTATGGTGCTGTTATTAGAATGCATAGCAGCTGATTTCTCCTTGCCTTTCCTTCAGCAAAACATTAATAAGGGGCTCTCTCAGGCAATGATTTTCAAGGAACTTGTGGAAATTTAATTATTTTTATGACTGACCCTCTGTGAGGCTTTATTGAAGTTGAACAGTGGTTTCAAAAGCTTATGAGGTAAATAACTAGCAGAAAGGTAGGTTTCTTGATGTGATCATGACTTTACATTTTCTTAGAAACCAGTCAACAAACAATCAAAAAATATTGACTTGGAGTAACCTGAAAAAGCCCAAAGAAAACCACAAAACTTTCAAAAAGATTTTGTAAGAACTCAAAATACTTTAATCAGCGTCAAAACACTTCCTTAATAGTTTAGACTTAGGTTAATATTTTAAACCTAGAAGTGCTTACCAAGCTGCTTCAGCCAAACCTATTAATTTTGAAGGATGATTCTCTTCATTGTAAAAACACTTTTCCAGTTACAGTAAACAAGTTATTTTCTTCTTCAACAGTAAATCCAAGTTACAATATGTTTACAAATATTTGTAGAAACATGATTTTGTCAGAAGTACTTGATTCCTGTGATTTAACATGTATTACTTGTTATGCCAGTCCCTTTCTTTATATACATGTCTATATATTCATTTCCTTGTAGAATACTAAACGCTTTTTAAATTGTTAATTTAGATTTGTCTTTCCCCTTTTAACTCCCATATAAGGAAGTTAAGGAATCATATGAAACTGTTTTTTATTGAAGTAGACTTTTATATCCTAGAACCATGCACTCTTGATGCAACTAAAATGAACAGTAACAACATAGAGCTAAAATGGAGACAGGAAGAATTAATTTTCCTACACGGTGACCTAATAGAGTTTGAATGTAAACAGGGATACAGTTTTCCCCAAACTACAATCTCATCTCCTGGAAGGACACAGTGTAACCATGGAAGACTGAAATATCCAAAATGCATTGCAAAAGGTAAAACACTAACTACTTTTTGGTTGTCACTTTAATTCATCAGTCTTGGACCTATTTAGGAATATTTGTTTCAGCAGTAGAGGCCAAAAATCCATTGTTAAGAAGTTTAGGATTCAAAAATCAGCTTGCATGATACAAGTATATTTTTAAATATCTGAGCGTAGAGACCAGTTCATCTCCCTTTAATGGGGAATGCTGTATGAGGGAGGCAGGAGCAGGCCTCCAAGTGCAGGGAATTTGAATCTTTGTAGAAACATAGCTTTAAAAAGTTAACAATGGATTGTCTTATGGTTAAAATTAAATAGGAGACTGCATTCTGATTTGAGACAACGCAATACTATAAGAATACACTTATCACTGTCAATTATCTAGTGTTGATAGGAATTTAAAGCTGCTGACTTGCTAGTTTCTTATGCTGAATATTTCTCAAACATTTTTAATGTTATTATTCTAGCTCCTATGGAAAAATGTGGCTCTCCACCTTCTATTGAGAATGGAGCTCTTACCCTCCCACCCCTGACCGAGTATGACAGTGGTTCTTCACTTCAGTATAGCTGCTCTGACTATTATTTCTTGCAAGGATCTGAGAGGATCTACTGTTCTGAAGGACAGTGGACTTCACCACCAGTTTGTATAGGTAGGTGATAAGATAAATAAGAATTGTGATTTATTTCTGTCTATAATTCAGATACTTAGCATTTGTAAATTGAGTGCTGGCAGCTAGAAGTTTAAGATCTCAACTTCATTTTTTTCAGTTGGAAAGTTGTAACAGAAGCAAGTGTAAGCTTGTTAGGCTTTTCTTCATAAACGTATCTGATATATGTCTGCAGTATTCAAAAATATAGTGATTCCCTGTATATTAAGACAATAGAGAATAATCAAAATTGTATATAGACCTTAGTCAAAATGATGCAATTTCAAAAATAATGAATGTATTAGCATTAAATATTTCTCTTTCCTTTAGAGCCTTGTGTTTTGTCAAAAAATGACATGGAGAAAAATAATGTGGTGCTGGAAAGGTTTTATGCAAATCAAGTTTATTTTTACCATGGGGATTTTGTTGGATTTTACTGTAAACAAAATCATTTTGGAGTAGAATCTGGTACAACTTTATTTCAAGTGCAGTGTAAGAAAGGACAGCTGGTGTATCCAAGGTGTGTTGAAAGAGGAAAATAAGTCCATATTCATGGAAAAGGTATGTACATGCTCTTTTTCTGTAATCAGCAGCTGAATTAAGATAGCCTCATATTTTCAAGATCACTACAATCAGCTTTGAGAAATAGATTTTCAGGAGATTGTTAGATTCAAGCTGAAGGTGCGGGGATGTGAGAAAGTGTTATGCGGGATGAGGGCTGGGAATGCAGGAGCACAGTGTAATGTTGGGATACAGTATGGGAAAAAAAGTAACACAAAGGAGTACCATAAGTCTTAGAGTGCTAAATTTGAGGATACATCACAGACTGGAGGACTTGAGTAAAGTGACAAGGTAAGAAGATGCTGAGCATGTAGTCTTCTGTGATGTGAAGATTTTGACTTTGGTGGCTGTGTTAGCACAAGTGTTCTTGCAATTAGAACATATAGCTACATTAAAAGTTAGGTAATTTCATGCCCTTCAAAGGGAATGTAAAGTCTAATTTTATGAGAGAGAGGCCTATTTTTGTTGTACATCTTAACAGCAGCCATGTCTCCTTTCACAGGTAAGAAGTTTCCAAAGGAAATGACTCAAGGGACAGGAAAAAGATAAAATATTAAAGAAAAGATTGCATTTACTGGATCTCTTAAGACATTTTAAACCCCCAGATATGCAAATTGCTCTCAATAATTAAATTGTTTATTATTCTTAAACAAAATAAGCAAACATCTTGGTTTTGCTAATTGAGAGCATTTCAGCTGTTAAAAAGTGCCCAGTCCAGTTACTTTATATAACTTTCTATGACCCTAAAATATTAGTACTGTTGGGGCTCTGCCAGTGAACGCATTGTGTGGCTGAAGATCTGAAGAAAATCCCAGGAATATGGAGAATGTTTGCGTCACATTCATTCATTGACTATGAACAATAAAAGAGTCACTCTAAAGTCTCTCTCCTGTTTTTTATCTCTAAATATCATTTTCAGTGACATTGTTGCATGTATGCTCTTTTGATGATTTTACAGTGCTTTTTTGAGTGCTATGTGAATAAATGAAAGAACAAAGAAATTAAGGCATTCAAGAAATAGACATTTCCTTCTTTAATCAAAACCCAGTTGATCATTTGGGGGAAAAAAGATTGATGTAAAAGTTATTTACAGTAGCATTCCAGCATACTTTTATAAGATATGATCAAGCACAGCTTTGTAAGGTGGTATGTAAAATAATGAAGATGAATAGCAGTGAGATAAAACAATTTAGTATAATGAACTTATTTGTGACAAGTAGATGTCAACTTTGTGTTTAGTATAGTATTTATTTTTAGGTCATTGAATGAACAATGATATTTAGAATGTGAACCGGTAAATCTTGCTCAATTAACTAATGTAAGAACTTAGTTAAGCAAAATGATATTTGTTAAGATTTTAACCAGTAAATTGTGGTCTATTGAGCATTGTAACCTTCATAGTTGCCATCTAAGCTTGCTATATATCTGTAAACTGTTTGTTCTGAAGTTAAAACATGTAGAAATTTGTCTCAGTATCTGAGTTTTTACTTCCTAATTATCCCTGTGTCTGTGAAAGAGATAAGATAAAATTCTTTCCCTGAAATGTGAAGAGTGTTTATTAGATGCTGGAATGGATCTCTAAATAACGTCAATGGCAGTGTGTTTGATTGCAGCCAGCAATGGTGGTGAGCATATGTTGAGAATTTTCTTCTGGACTCAAAAGACACTTAAAGCACTTCAGATATGATGAGTCATCATGAGAGGATATTAGTTGAGTAACTAAGTCAGCACGTCCTCAATATCCCCAACAGACTGCAGCAGGAATAGCCTACTGTCAAGCCACTCACAACAGGCTATTACTAGGTACAGCACTGCTATGGGGGAAGTTGCTTGAAAGTATTGATCCCATGGGCCTTACAAGTTCTTTTTCTAAGACCATGACTAATTGAACTAATGTTGTCATTCACAGTTTTTGTGGCACAGATGTCTTGGAGGTATGTGAATTTACTCTGCCTTTTTCTGTGACCAACACTGTTTCCTGCTGCAGGCATTAGTTTTTAGGAGAAATATCTGAAAGAGAGATTCTGTTGTTTGCCAGATGTTTCAAATATTCTTTCTATGCAAAGTAACTAATGTGCAAGTCAGCAAATGACATGAACTGAATAGTCACATTTAGTATTATTTTCTTTATTCCTATTAATAGATTCACCTGTAAGCTTTCAGTATCTGCTGCTGCTCAACCATGGAGTTGGAAATATGTTAGCAAAGGTCAAACCCAATTTTAATAATTTTAATAGTTCTCGAAGCTGCTTTTAAAGGCATGAAAATGTGTACACAACACAGCCAGACAAAAGCAGCTTGTGATGTTCAGAGAATGAAACCAGAGAAACTAAGATTTCTATGCATTAAACAATCTGTTATTACATTGCAGTCACATGAGATAACAACAAGTAAAGAGAAGCAAAGAGATTAAATATGCTGCATCTGTAAGGCATGCTATAAGGCATATGTCGCTTCTAGAAAAGCAGCTTCCTCCTTCCAGAGGATACGTCTTGCTGCTATTGTCTATTTCCTATTGCAAAGCTTTTAAACTTAAATACATAGCTGCTATTACAGTTCAGACTGCTTTTAGGGCTCATGCTGCGAGAATGAAATTTCAGGCAATGATTCAAGCCTCCGTTGTGATTCAGAGGTGGTACAGAATCGGCAAGATTGGTAACAGGCAACGACTCAGCTTCTTAACCACTAGAGCAGCCGTGCTTTCTTTACAGGCAGCTTTTCGTGGTTGGAAAGTACGAAAAGAGATTCAAAGGCAGCACGTTGCTGCGACTGCATTACAGTCTGCCTTCAGAAGATTTATGGCTCGGAAAAGATTCAGACTTACCCGCCATGCTGCGCTAACTCTCCAGCAGCATTACAGAGCCAGAGTTACGGGACGGAAACAACGGCAAGAGTATGTTGAGCTGCGTAACTGTGTAGTATGTCTCCAGGCCCTATGGAGAGGGAAAACTGAGAGAAGGCAAATTCAAAAGAAGCATAATCTTGCAACAATTATTCAGTCCTATTACAGAATGCATTTAAATCAACAAAGATTCAAGAAACTAAGACAAGCAACTGTAGTGATTCAGAGGTACTTCAGATCTTACTGTAGGAAAAAAACCCAACGTGTGCTTTATCTAAAAAGAAAGGCTGCTGTGTTAGTCTTGCAGCCTGCTTACCGTGGGATGACTGTGAGGAGACAATTAAGCAAACTAAGCAAAGCCGCTACAGTTATACAAGCAGCCTTCAGATCTTACCTGGTAAAAAAGGAGTATTGCTGGATATTACAGAAAAAAATGCAAGAAGCTGACAAAAGTTACTGATAGTGTTGCAAGGAATGGCTGGATTTCACAGGTGTTTAAGAGTTATATGAGAGCTGGAATTCACAGAAAACTGAGGGGGATCACTGGGGACCTTTTGGGGAGCAAAATCTTCTATGGCCAGCAATTGCCTACGTAATCATTTCAGTAATATCATTCATGGTCAAGATTAGCTGGGTAGTGGCATCAGAAGTGCCAAACCTAGGTACGGATGTAGCAAAACTGGAACTAATGGGAAAAAAACAACTAAGGGCAGAATGTTTATTTTGAAGGGAAATAGCATGAAGAATAGCATGGCAAAAAGGAACAGGAAAGGGGTATATGGAATGCAAATACTATAATTGAGTCTCTCTAGGAGTGCCTATCAAGCAGCTCTGCACTTGATCTTCACAGTCTAAATCAGGACAAACCCCTACATCTGTAGTTTTGACTACACAACACAAGTGAAACCTGCTGCCATGGTCTGGAGGAGGTGACCAGGAAGGAACGGAGGGCACTTTCCCCAATAGCAGGGGAACACTTGATACAGACAGAGCATCCTGGCATCACTGTGTTGGTGCCTGATGGTGTCAGCATCTTCCCAGTCACTTCCTAACACCAGCCTCTGTCAGAGTACGTAAGTCATTTGTTCTTTTTTCTCTTTTTTTCTTTTCTTTTTTTCTTTTTCTTTTTTTTTTTTTTTCCCCAGTAGATTTAAAACAGCATCCTGGTATTTTCTCTGATAAAAAGAACATGGATTTATTTTATCTTCCTATTTTCAGTTTGTTTGCTTGAACTCTTTGAAAACAAATACTGCTTGCAATCTGGAATCTGTGACTATGTTATTTCTGCCAGCAGGTCAGAATTAAGTGAAAGAAAATATGAGAGTGCTGCATTTTGGTTTGTGAGGTTTGAAAAAGATCAGAAATAAATAGTGTGTGAAATCTGGAAAAAGAAAGTTTTACAATGGGAATAATACAAAAACAACTGAACACTGAATTCTTACAGAAGTTAATGTGGACAGGATTTAATCAAGTGCTGTTTGGAAGGTACAGAAACTTTGTTAATGACTCTATCTCACTGCCTTGATTTTTTTGGAATATACAAATGCAAATGTGGCTTAGTGGTGTGGGAAGCTACACACGCTGCTGTGGTAGTGGAGAAGCTGCCGCAGGCACCAAGCTCAGGCACGCTGTTGCACTAGTGTGGGTGTGATGCTGAAGGCATGTCTGTCAAAAGGCTTTTTAGTATACATGAAGCGTAGTGCAAATGGGGCTCAGTAAAATGCAAGCCAAAATGTGTTTCTGAGCTCCTAACTATATCTTTGACATTATTTCCTTAGACTTACCAAACTATGGTGCTAGAATAACTTTCAAAATAATCATTGGCCTACTGAAGATCTTGATTTCACCTTTTAACAATCCTGAACTTTTGCTGGCTTAAGGTGTTCTACATAGTTAAGCATAGAGTTGTAGAATATGAATCCTAGAATAATTTCAGTTGGAAGGGGCCTCTCGAGGTTATCTGGTACAACATCCTGGTCAGAGGAGGGCCAGTCTACAACAGGTTGCTCAGGACCTTGTCTGGTTGAGTTTCAAATATCTTTGAGGATATCCTCTAACCACTCTGACTAACTCATTCCAATGTCTGACTACCCTCATAGTCAATTTTTTTTCCCTCTGATATCTAATTGGAATTTTTTTCGCAGTATCTTTGTGTCTGTTGCCCCATGTCCTATCAAAGTACACCTCAGGAGAGTCTGGCTCCAACTCCTATGTATTCTTCTATTAGGAAGCTGAAGACAGAAATTAAACCTTCCCTCAGCCAAGAGGAAAAAAACATTTCACTTGGCCTCTTCTCTTATGTCCTGTGTTCAGGTCTCCCAGCCATCTTGATGGCCTTTTGCTGGTCTTGCTCCACTAACTCAATGACTTTTTTCATACAGGGAACCACAAAACTAGACTGCACAGTATCACAAGTACTGAAAAGAGAGGGATAATCACTTACCTCAACCTGCTGGCAAGAACTTTCTTCAGGAAAGGATATTTTCTTATTGTGTGAGGCATGGTAATAATGCTTCCGCATTTCAATTAATGCCTTCCCCAATGCAGCAGAGCCTTCCAAAAGCATAAGAGTGGCAGTGTATCTCAGCTGTGTCATTTCATGGCAAAAATGCAAGTCTGGGAGTAAGCAGATGATGTGATAACATTTCTCTGCCAGTTTTGGCTTGCATCATATTTTAAAGATGGTGTTTTTGCAAGCTTTCTGCAAGCATCGGCTAGAGAGGTATTCTCTTACCAGACTGTAATATCTGTCCTCCAGTTAAGTCCTTGCCTGGCTGTTACATAACTAAGTGAGCCTTTGGTCCAGATGTGAACTCGCTGATCAGAGAAATCCCTGTAATCATCAAGGTTCTAACATGAGTGTTGCGTGTGCTGATTTAGAATGGCACATTTTAATCGTAAACCTGTATACTAGTGCATCCTCAGGTTTCAACAGCTTATATCGGCTTCAAAATGTTCCATGCAGTGAAGCTGGTGGATCTAGTATGAAGGCAGATCCCTTGCTTCCAAGGAGCTCTGAGTGAGGCACGGAATGTAAATGTAAAAGGATTCTTCTATTTAAAGAGCAAAATAGGGGGAAACTCTGGGAAGGAGATTAAAATTAGCCTACAGAACATGTTGGGAATGGAGTTCAGAGCAATTTGCTAAGCTTTAAGAGGTGGCGATCTACTTTCTGAAATCCTGACATGAAATTGCTAGGTTGTAATGTCAGTCAGGTATCGTGGGCCTTGACTAAAATATCTCATAGCACAAAGTGTGAACCTAGTTGTCTCAGGGGAATTCTGGATGAAGTGGATGCAAGAACAGTGCCACCACTCTGATGTATAATCTAAAATGTATTTACTAAGTAGGTAGGATAGAGCAGGAGAATAGCAATTCCTGTTGTAAGCTTTCTTCTCTCTCTCTCTCTCTCTCTCTCTCTCGTGCATGCTCACGCTCTCACACATTCGAGTCAAGGTCCCCCCTCCTCTGATTCACGTTAAACTGACACCATGGACCCAGGAGAACCGGCCAGTCACTCCTGACGTGTGAGGTGCTGGCCTGGCCACTGCATACTGTAGACTTACACTTCTACATGGTGTTGGATATTTGCATATGGAGTTCCCCTTCCCCTGGCTAAAGAAGCTATTGTTTTCCATCTAAATTTGATTGTCAGTATAAGCTGCCAATGGCCTCATTAATCACGTAGCTCCAAGTGACTGTCCCTGACTTTCTCTTAGATTCGCTTAATATAAAGGCCAATTAATGATTGACACCAGAATCACCACCAACCTCTGGTCTCCCACCCCAACTGTGTTGTCAAACTGTGAAGCTGAGTTATGTAGCAATGTTCATCTAGCACTTCTATGTTTCTCAGCCCATATCAGATTAGCCTAGTCAGAGCAGCTGAACTCTCACTTATCTGAGCAATGCTTTCAGGTAGGCATCAGCCCATGGCACTAGTAAACAAGGCTGGCCTTGCAGAGTGTTCTCCTGCAGTAAGGCCACGCGAAAGTAATTGTATGCATTGAGTGAAGTCCTCTCCTACCTTTGCATGGAGATCAGACTTTCTATGTATTTTGTCAGAAAAATATAAGGAACATGATCTTGAAGAGGAAGATCACTTTGTTTGTCTTCTTTCTATGCAAACAAAGAAACAAGTGAAGAAATCTAAGGCTCACGAGTAACAGAAATTACGCAAGTGTTTTGGAGCTGACTACTTGAAAACTGTTGCCTGATCAACAATAGCTATTTTAGAAAATATAACTCAGTGTTTTCCAGTGACTGAGTTACAAATACAGCCCAAATTTAGTAGCCTTTTCCTACTCAGAGGGATGGGAACGTTCTCAGATAATGTAGGCATTTATTTTCTTTTAGTTCACCTGCTTTGTTCCTCTGAGTGCTGTACTAAAAACAGAACAAATTTGTCTGTGCAAGACCAGTCTTTCTGAAGCACAGGAGATTTAGAAGGTGAGGAGGAGCTGGCAGGCAGACAGATGGACTCAGAGGGAAATCCACCCTGCTTGTTATATACCATTTGTTGGATGTGGGACTTTCTATGTTGTAAGCCTGTCTGAACTCCATAAATAACAGTTAGTGCTTAGAGTCAGGTTAGACAAGTATGTAAGAACTTAAAATACAAATAAATGCAACATGCTTTTAGAAATATTATTCATGTGTTTAGATTGCTGTGTTTCTCTAAGGAACATGCCATTGTTGCTTAAAGAATTGGTTAATACAGATGCTTGGACATTTGTTAATTTACATTTAGAAAAAAGTATTTCTGTGAAAACATTTTTAAGTTCTTTATGAATCAAAACATCAATGATAATGAAATTCAGATAGTATATGTAGTAGTAACCGTATCTTTTGTTTCTCAGGTGGATGTTGTCATTCAGCAAGCAGAAGCAATGCCATGCTTCTTTGCAGGGGTAGAAAACACCTCAAAGTGGATTGCTATGCTCATTGCTCTTGTATCTTACAATAGTTCCTAGCAGGGAGTGCTTCAGAAGAAGAAATGATAAAGTCACAAGAAAGAAGAATATGTAGGAGACTTTACAGAAAGTAATGTTGAGTGCAGGATTATTGTGGGAGGGTGGATCTCAGTGCAGCCAAATTTGTCCTGCTAACGTAGCCCCATAAACACGACTTTTGCCATTACAAGGAATAGCATACAGGCTCTGTACTGACTTGACAATGCAGGGTCTCCAGGATTGCTTCGCTTGGCATGGCTTGAGCTGATTTTAACTTCTTTAGCTGTGATAGCAGGTGTTTAGCAATCACCCTAGTGGGTGCCTATATTTGTTTTAATTGCTTTAATTAATACATATTGCTTTAATTTATACTGGTAACAAGCATTTATTGAGCTAGCTATGACTCTGGAATAAAATGCAGTGTGGCAAAGGGCATATATAGGATGATAGCAGGGGTCCAAGACTGTAAAACAACAAGACTAGAGGTGATAATCCTTGAAGAGCTAAGTGCACCATACTGTGGTTTACAAATGCACCACGAGTTTTTGTTTATGGACTTATCTCAATACTCCTGTGTCAAGTTCAGTCTGAAAAGTGTTGCGGGGTGGGGGGAGGAAAAAAAAACATTTCCGCAACAATTGCATAATTTGTACATAGAGACTGCTGTGTTGTAAGAAAAATAGGGGCGGAAATTGCTGAATTCTGAGTACATAACCTTTGCAAGGGCAGCCTCAGGAGATTTTGGAGTGAATGCAAGTAAATGCAATTTGGAGTACAGAAAATAGAAAATTTATTGCGGAGGTCCTGTTTTATTTCTAAAGCTTGGAAATGATACTGCTGAGGCTCTTGACAGTGTTTCTGCTGTGGATGTGTTGTACTACACCTACAGGTAATTTACCAACTGGAAATCCATGCTTTTAACTGGTATGGTAGGTGACCATCAAGAAAAATGGATTGCAAAAAATTTACTCAAACTATATCACTCGTAATAAATTCCTTTCAGAAGTTCATAAGAAATATAATTAAAAACAGTGTGTTTGAGAATATTTGCTTTCTTTTTTCTCATATGAGCTTCTTTTTTTGCTTTGTACTTGAACTTAATGGTAGTTGGTAATGAACCTAATTGTTTATAAGGAATAATGCACTCCAAATATGTGAGTAGATATAAATTCATTTGTATTCATTTTTACCTTTTTTATTCTGAATGCATGCTAACAAAAATGCAGAATCCTGATTTGCTTTTAAGGCATTATACAGCGCTACAAAAACTCATACAAAAATTTTGTTATTTAAATCAGTTCTGTGATACAAAATAATTTAATGTTGCCTTATGTAGGTCTTAGCTGAATATATGTTAAAATAACTCAAATTCTGTAATCTATCTATTTACTCTGTTCATCATCTCAAAACTGCTCTCCCCTCCCCTCACCTTCAAAAGTTCTTTCTGGCATATAACACTTGCTTTCAAACAGATATCCAACTTGTCCGATTTTAAAATGGTTGACTTTGTTTTAGGAATCTGTGACAAAGTGGTTTGTTCAAAGCATTAAAAAATTAAGAATAGTGACTGCATGTGTGGAACTTACTATTTTAGTTTAATGCTGGAAAACTAAAACCTTCTTCCCTATACCCTTTTCAGAAATTCAGAAGTTTATTAACACATTCAATGCAAATGTTTTTAGTTTAGTAAATCTTTTCAATGCAAATGGTGTGAAAATGTAGGGATATTGGTCACCTGAATATTATTAAAAACTTGTGTAACGCCATTGATCGCAGCTCGCAAGACTGTTCCATATCTACCAAATAACAAGAACATGTGCAGAATTTTTGCAGGAGCAGCATGCAAGCACCCACCTGTTACTGGTTTTGAAGAAACTGGTAGGGGGGATAAATCAGGATACAAGGAAAATAACAGAGTATAGTTAAATAACCACGATCTGTGTGCAGCTTCTGCCGGAGCAGCTTGTGAAGACCCGCCTGTCATTGATTTTGGTGAAATTGCTAGTGGGGATAAATCAGGATATGAGGAAAATGACAGAGTGCAGTACATGTGCAACCCTGGGTACACTCTGTCAGGCTCAGAATGGGTGACGTGCCATGAAAAAGTCTGGACACCTGGACCACCACAGTGTTTGGGTAAGGACAGCTTTTATTGCTGATTGACTTCTTAACAGTAGATAATTCTAATTGTTCTTAAAGTAGAAGTTTCAGAATTAGGTTTACATTTGCTGGTTAATGGCTATGTCTGTAATGCAATCGTTAGCGTACTAAGATATCCTTTCCAGTAGTTTTCCAGCTGTCCCTCGTATGTGGGAGGAGCACTGTGTGGTAAGCTGCTTTGCTGTCTTGCACCATTTTACTCCTTAAATCTCTTATTAGAGTCCTATAAAGCTAATTTTTAATCCTGGGTAATGGAGATACATATTTACTCCCACTCAGTCATCAGTTAATTATTTAGATGATCGTAGTCTCTTGAAATTGGTGCATCTTGAGATCATCACTGATGTTTGCAGTCTGTGAAGTTGTCTTTTATACATATGAACCAGTATACATTTTTAAGCTGTGCCATATCATTGATTATCTGTCTCATACTAAACATCCTGAATTTATTGTTAAAGAGATCAAGTGTGTAAGTGATCTGTGCATTTTGTTTTTAAAATTGCTCAGGAGGTGCTATATGAGCTAAAAGCCACTAAAGATTAATTCAGCATCATTTTCAATTTTTCTTGTTTCCTGTAGCACCATGTACCATTACAAAACAGCAACTGGAAGCCAGAAAACTACTTCTCTCCCACAGCCGCATACGCACGTTTTTGATTCAAAGTGGTCAGAAGCTGGAATTTATGTGCGTGACAGGATATAAACTCACAGGCAGTTCTGTGGGGAACTGTGTTAATGGGCACATGGATTTTCCTTCATGTGTCTCTGGTAAGTATACAGCATGTTTGAATAACTTTAATTGCTTAGATACTTTCTTGCTTAGTTTACAGTTGGCTATGCACATAATCTGTATCTGCCTGTACTATCAGAAACTGTTTTATCAATGGGTAATTAATTCCCTCCACACACCTTGCCATCAGCAAATATAGATCTTGTGAGAAGTCACCAAAATTAGAGGTGCATAATGTGGGAGAATCTCTCTCTAGCTCTTTACTTCTTAAATCAAGGAAGGAAAACTGCCATTTCTGAAGTTCAGTTCATCTGCCAGTGTTAGATATCTGTATTTGAGGAGAAGAGTATGTTCTGCGATACTTATTTCTCTCCAATGATTATTAAAGGAATCTTTCCTACTTAGCTAAGTTGCAGATGTCTGAGATGTCTGAAGTTAATGAGTTGAATACAGGCCACCTGGATTCAGAAGATTGTTTCAGACGTAATCTCTTCATAAAATTTGTTTTATGAAGACCTTATAGGTGGAAAGCTACTTAATGTTCATGTTAGTTGCAAAGTGAAAAGCATTCTTAGGATCAACAGCAATAACAAAGTGTCTTGGCCACGACTGGCAACTGTCAAGAAACCTCTCAGTGTAGGATTGTTTCTCTTAATGGAAAACCCTGTGCAGCTTCAAACAGCGCTCTTTATAAAGAAAGTTTGCAGTTTCATGCCTCCTCTTGCCTTTGCCCTGTGTGTGTGATGTAGACTCTACTCTGAATGGTGTGGGTGAAAGGAATACTCTGTCCCTCCTATGCAATGAATGAGGCTGAGGAAAGTTGCTGTGTGGCCATGTAAAGACTGTGCTGTGCGCAGTGTACAATTATAGTACTGTTCTAAGACATAAAAAGACATGACTTGGGTATCAGGAAGTAAGGAGAAAAGATTATACATTATTGTATTTCCTATGGGCTGACTGCTTGCTATTTAGGTGTTTATGCCATTGCTGCCTATAGCCATAAGCGTCTTCTATGGTTGCTCTTCCTTAATACTTAATGGAAGAAACTTTTTGCAGCCCTTGATTTGCTGTTTCTATGCAGCTCCACCAAACAACAAGCTGTATCATAACAAAATACTGGCCAGTTGACTCTGGCTTAAGTTGCTGACATATGGAAAGTTTTAAATCACAGTCTCAACTGGGGTGAAAGACACAGCTCCAAATCAAGAAAAATATGCACTGCCTAGGGATCAGTTCTACAATATGGTGTCCATAGATCTGCCCCATCCTGAGAAACAAAGAGGGTGTCATGCTCTGCTGCGCAAATAGCTGTGCCAAACCCGCTATGCCATTGCGGAGTACTGGAGAAATCCCTGCTGGAAGCTGCAAGCACTTCAGTGAGGACAATTGATGCATAAGGGCTCTCCTGTTCTGTTCAAAGCTGTCTGGAAATATGGACGTGGGAGGATGTAGTAGGGGACAGAAATCGCTTTTCTCCCCCAAAGCTCCACTCTGACTGATGCAGATCCCAGCAGAGACTCCAGAGCAAAAGCGTGTAGGTGTCCTAGGGCTATGAAATGAGACGAGCATTTTTCCCTGTGAAGAGGAATTGTGCTGTGCTCCTATCCCCTGTCCCACGCCGTGGCTGCAGGGTGAGCAGCTTTCTCGCGCCCCCGCAGAGCCGAACCCACTTGCCCGTCCGTGAGCGGCGCAGGCTGACAAGCTCCTCCAGCGCTGCTGGTGCTCCAGAGTGCTGCCGTTCAGCAGAGTGCCAGCTCTGCTGCTACCTCCGTGATTTTCAGGAATGCCAGCATTTCCCGCGGAAGGATGCGGGCTCGCAAGAAGACTCATGTGGCTTCTTGTGCCGTAAGATGGAGCTGCAGAAACACTAGGTTTTTCTAGTAGCTCTCGTTGATCCTGCTGTGCCATGAGAGACCCAGAAAGAGTGTTCTGCTGCCGTTGTCGCCCCACCACCCCTTGCTCTCTCCATTGCGAACTCTTGGAGCTGTGACCCACTGGGGACAGCCCTCCCCACAGCAGGAGTGCAGTGGCCCTGGTGCCAGCAGAAGTCGCAGCGTGCTGACGGTAGAGCATGTTGCAATATAGGCAGTCGTGGCTGTGGAAATTGCTGTTTCCACTGCTTTCCAGGCTGAGCTTCTTCAGACTTGTGGCTGGGGGAAAAAAAGGAGGAGGCAATAGAAGGTCTCGACAGAAATTGCAGGGCTTGAGGAGTAACGAGACTGATTCCTCTCACTGCAGGTTATATATATGGGAACACCTCAGTGCCTGCAAAAGTGGTTTTGTCGTCTCTTTTCAGATGTGACGTGTGAACCACCTGCCGAAATTGTTGGTGGTAAAATTCAAGGTGTTAAAAAGTCCAGGTATTTGCCTGGGGAGCGAGCTCAGTATCAATGCTGGCGAGGTTTTCAGATGACTGGGGATTCCACGGTAGCCTGTCAGAACGGGACCTGGACAAAGCTGCCAACATGCACAGGTACTCCCTGCCTCCTTCTCTCTACCCCTCCCTCTCGCTCCCTCCCTCCCTTCTTCTCTCTAGCCCTCCCTCTCTCTCCCTCCCGCTCTTTCCCCCTCCCCACCTTTATACCAAGCCTATGAAAACTTGCCTGTTCTTATTACCAGACTGTCATTACAGCTTGGGTCTGAAGGGGAGAGTGGTGCTCTTTGGGGCCAAAACCTTGTTGGTGACACTGTCACGAGGCTGGCTCGGTGGCACTGATTTCTCCAAATCTCAGTCTGCCTACTGCGCAGAAGTGCCTCATCCCTGGCACACTCAGAGACAAGCAGGGAGGAGGAACTATTGCTGTCTGCCTTTGAGAACAAGGCCCACAGCTTCCCTGCTGGTTGGCATCGAGAGGAGCGAACTGTGCAGTCGGTGCGGAGATGCGTTGCTCTATTGAAGGCCATAGAATGACGTCAAGTGACAGCAGGATTTGGGGTGTGAGCTAACAGCGTGCCCAGATGCCGTGTTGAAACTGGCTGTGAAAATCTGGTGCCTAAGACTTTCCGAAGGCGTTGGATACTCCCATGAGTTTTCCTCGGACAGGCAGAAAGTTTCAGCACCTGAACCAACGCGGCAGCGTTGCACTGAAACAGCACCCTGCTGAGAGCTGAGAAGGGTGCAGAAAGGGCAGGTGAATTAAGGCCATGTTGTGGTTCCTGAACGTGGCGCCCAGTGTAAGGAGCGTCGTTAGTGGTACTGAAGGGTCTGAGTCTTCTCTGAATTTTTCCCAATGCAAGGTCCATTGGAAGGCCAGGCTTTGCAGCAGTGTGGTGTTTGAGTGGGTTAAAAAATCTGTGAAGCAAAGATGCCTAACTTTCAAAAGTGGTTAAAAACGCAGGCGTGCTGGATCGATGCTTGCACGCGTGGCGTTGCCGAGGGCGGTAAGCACGCGCAGAGCCCAAGGACTATCCCATTACAGAGCGCAGCAGTCACCTTGCTTAGTTCGGATCAGATCAGATCGGAGCTAACGTTTGGAAGCGCAAGCAAGTTGGCCACAAATGCACGCACGTAGTCTTCTCGGGCATCCACAAAGGACGGCGTGCAGCTGGTGACAGCTGAGCGAGTGCAGGGTATTGAGGACTGCGCTGCAGCCAGGATACCGCGTGGAGGCAGAAATGCCCCACAGCTGGGAATCTGTAGCAAGCGTGTTCCTGCTAGGGCAGGTGACAGGCGGTGCAGGCATTTGTCCTTGGGAGAAGAGGCCTTGTGAAAGGACCCAGAAGAGCAGGCTGTCCTTCCTCTTCACCTTTCCCTTCCCTGCAGTGCTATGTCCCAGCCACAGGCTATAGCCAGAGCTCAGAGCAAGTCTTGTGGCAAGGGTGAGCACACGAGGAATCTGGAGCTCTGCCACGGGCAGAAAGGAGCACACAGCCCCGAGAGCTCTGGTACCGCGAGGGTACCCTGGTCTGCTCCCTGTCAAGTTGCGAGGGCTTCCCATGATAGAGGGGCCTTGACACGAAAAGCGCCAGCATTTCTCAAGAGAGGTAGGGATTTAGGACGCGCTTGGTCGGAGCAGCGGACTCTTGGCCAAGGAGTGTGTGTCAAGCAGGAGAACATGGGAGAGCTGCTTAGGGAGAGCCCCTGAGCCTCCTGGCTGCTTGCTGAGGTGCATTCCTGCTGTGCTGTCCCAGCAGCCACAACTGGGACTGGGACTGGGCCAGGGATGTTGGAGGCTTCAGGGCTGCCTAATCTGTTCAGGATTCCTTTGTGGAGCTCTTGTGCCTGGCTTTCTCTAATGCCTCTCTGAACCTGCTGCCTCGACAGCAGCCTGTGGCTGGAAGTTCCCCAATTTCACAGCTTGCTGCAGAAAGAAGTACTTCCCTTTCTCTGCTTCTCACTGATGAATCCCCAGTGGTGCAGTCTGTTCCTCTGGCTGGTGTCCTAGTACCCCCGCTATCCGCTGAATTTCCTTCCTCACCCAGTTTCCTGTGCTATTTCTCTCCCTTCCCGCACTGCTCAGGCAGCGGAGGAAGGAGGTGGGTGTCAGGCTCTTCAGCAGAAAGAGCTCTGCCAAACACGCTGTGCCATTGCGTAGTACTGGAGAAAGCCCTGCTGGAAGCTGCAAACACTTCAGCGATGCCAGCTGGATGAGCTGGTAGTTGTGCGTGCCAGCAGAGGAGAAACGAGACGCTCGCTCTTGCTCTTTCTTGCGTGTCAGCTCTCTGGTGTCAAGGGGACAGTTTTTCTCGCTGCTTTCCTCCTGGTCTCTCAGAGCACTACCAAGGTGTTGCCCGCCGGTATTGGTGGCCGGGCTTCCGTTGCAGTTAAATACTGATGGCTTTCTCTCTGCTTGGAAATTTCCTTCCAGGGAGAGGTGATAAATGCGGCCCACCTCCAGCTATCGAGAACGGCGACTTTCTTTCATTCCCACTGCGAGAGTATGCACCAGGTTCCACTCTGGAGTACAAGTGTGCAAGTTTCTACACCCTAGAAGGACCTCGATACATTACATGTGCTATGGGGCAGTGGACAAATCCCCCAGTCTGTTTAGGTATGCTAAGGCGTGTGCTGCGCGGCAGAAATCGGTGTGACCTCTCCTGTTGCCTTTTTCCCGGCCTCCGAGGGCCCTTGCAGTGCCGCTGGTGAAGCAGCAGTCGTGCTGGGACTGCGATGCTGACGGGGGGAGAACAGCGGTGGGTTCTTCCGTTGTCCAGGACAAAATTCCTCTTGATGTCTGCCAGCGGAGTCCCCTCTGGCACGCGCTCTCTGCCCTCCCGAGATGGATTCAGGAGGAGGAGGAGAGTTTGGCTCAAGCGTGAGCCTGTGGGTGGGGGTCTCCATTGCTGTGCAGGGCTCTGAAGCTGGGGACGTGGCTGTGGTCAGTGGGGTCAGTGTGAGAGGGGAGGATGCGTCCGCGTGCCTGGCGGTCCCGGGAAACCGGAGCGGGGGCAAGTTCCCTGCTGCCTGGCGATTTTCCCCACCCCTCAGCGGTGGATGGATCGCCTCCTGTGTGACTGTCAGAGCGGAAGGGCCTCTCCATGGTTCTGCCCGCTGTCTTAGGCGTAGTCTTTTCTCCCTTAGGCTTTGATGCGAATAACTTTCCTGCCTGAAGCATCAGAGGGCCAGAGCAAAGAGCTGAAAGCATTTTGCCCCACGAAGAATGCGTGATTAGGCTGGGCTTCTGTAGGCTCTAGGGAAACAATTACCAGCGGTGCCTCTCTGTGGACTGACAATGTGCTCTTCCCTTTTTCAAGTGGCATGTACGGCATCTGAAGAGGATATGGACAGAAATAATATTGAGCTGAAATGGATCTCAGGAAACAAGCTGTATTCAAGATCTGGTGATTTTATTGAGTTTCAGTGTAAAATAGGATATGTGCCGGACCCAGCATCTTCTCCATTCAGAGCACAGTGCATAGAGGGGACGCTGGAGTATCCACACTGCAAGCCGGGTCGTAAGTCATCTCGCGGTCGGCAGCTGCTTCTCTGTTGCTTTGTTGCGTGTTTACTGTGGCAGCTGAGAGGAAAGCCCTTAGGAAGGGTGGCTGGGGAAACAGGGCGAGAGCCCCAGGCTGTGCAAAGCCGTGGGCCGTGATGGGAGGTGTCCCGCCAAAGCCACCCTCTGGAACACGTGAGCTGGCTGAACTGCTTGGAAAGGGACCCGGGGCCTGCCCAGCTGTTGTTAGCTATCAATCAGGGTTGCTTGTGCCGTGATGAAGGTCCCCCGCTGCTGCTTCAGTGGTTTTGCAGAATCTCCTCGCCTTCTTGCAGGTTTTTTGTGCCCGCACCCTCCCTGGCCACTCGTGTGTCTTGCAGGCGACTTGTGCCACCGTGGTGCACCGCAAAATAGTCTGAGCCTGAGTGATCTCAGAAGAAGGTGGGCCTTGGGAGGCCTGAGGTGTGGCTTTGGCCTGGAGGGCTGTGTAGTGTGAGGCGGAAGCCCGTCCTGGCTTTGGGAGAGGTCCAGAGGGATAACTGGGCGCAGTATTTCTTGGATGCAGTCCATATTCTTTACAAAAACAGTCCTGTTTCCCTTACCGTGGTGGCACTGAAGAGGAGGACGCCATTTCCTCCGAAGCCATTCTCCCAGGCCTGCCTCTTTGCACAGCACTCTTCCCCAGCGTGCCTCTGTCCGGCCGTGGCTCTCTTCTGCAGCCATGGCTGTGCCTCCTTTGCCCCATCTGACCTTCCCAGGCCTTCATGGGCTTCTCTGCAAGGAAGCTCACGCTTGCCTCACGCTCAGATTTCCCCAAACCCAACAGCTGCACAGCGCTGAAGAGCGGGAGCCGAGCAGTAGCCCTTCATCGCCGGCACTGCGTGTTAGTGGAGGTGGGGGCAGTTGTGGAAGGGCCACCCGCGTCTTTCGGGGGGTCAGCGGGTACCTGTAGCATCAGAGGATCATTTGTCCGGTCTACAGGCAAATCATCAAAGCGCTTTTGTTTTCCAGGGAGGTGTACGGTGCTTGAGAGTGATATGGAGGACAACAATATTAAGCTACAGCCAAGAATGTCAAGGAGGTCCAGCTATCTCTCTGGGGAATATATTTACTTTGAATGCAGATCGTGGTGGCACCGAAGAACTTCGAACTATGAAGAATTTAGCGTACGGTGCTTGGACGGAGTTTTCAAGTATCCTAGATGTGACAGTAAGTCCTCCGGGGCAAGAATGCTGTTGCGCTCAGTTGCCTGCCTGCCAGGCTGTGGGCTTTTTTCTTAGGCAGAAGGGCAAAGTCCAGCTGAGAGAGCAGCACTGTGCCCCTTCAGAGGCAGAAGCCTGTTGCATCCCAGTAAAAAACACCAGACAGCGCTTGGAGACGCGGGGTGTCTGAGAAGGGCTCAGCGCCTCGCTAACGCAGCAGCAGCAGAAGTGGGCAATACGGTCGTGCTCTTTGCAGCCTGGCCAGGTCTGTGTGTGGAGAAGCAGAAGCTCAGCTGAGCTTTGAGCTGCTGTGCTTCCACAGAGAGAAGCTTGGCTCCCGTTCTCACCCCCGCCGCAGCACCCGCAGGGCTGTGGGGCGTTGGGCCGGTCCCTCCCGTAGCGGCAGGCAGAGGGGGCGGCTCTGCCCCTCCAGCCGTCACCAGGGACTCACTAGCTGCCCGCGGGCCGCTCAGCACAGCGGCATGTGGCGTATGCACCAACCGCTGCCGCTGAAGAAGCGGTCGCTTGGGTTACTTGCCACTGGTGCTCCCAGGAAGGGCTCTTGTCACCGACTTTGCCCCCGCGCTGCGGTGGCTCTGAGCTGTTGCGTTGGTTTGCTCCGTGGCTGCCCCTCAGGCCTTTGGGGAGCGAGGCTTTGGTTTGGCTGTGGGAGGAGAGGACGGCAGCATTACTGGGAATTGTGGCAGGAGACCTACTGGCGGCGGCGGCGGCAGCAGCAGCAACGGGTCCCCAGAGGGGCAGGTCTGCGGTCCTTTTTGGCACAAGTGCAGGTCTGTGTCTGCCACTGAGCTGCTCCTGTGTTCAGAGGGCCCTGGGGGACTGGGCCCTGCCCTTCCCTTTTCAATCTGGCTGAACTCGCACAACGCGAATGGTTGGCGGCTTTGCCGAGATCCGTGGTGGAGCACTGTGAGGAAGCACTGCTGTGTGCCAGGCGTAGTGTTCACGCCTCCTCCCATTCTCTCTCTTCACTCCGCAGGTCCCTGGGGATAAACGGAAACGGCATGAAGGCACCTGGTTGCAGAAGTGAAACATGCCTCAACCAACCCGGTTACTAGAATCCAGGCTTACACGGGATTTTCTGGTTCGCTGTGCTTTGTCAGTAGCTTAGGCAGTGCTCTGTGTTTGAATTCCTGATACAGTGCTTTCTTTTTAATGATGTTGGCTGATTGCGTTTCTATTTCCTTTTTAACCGTTCTGTACTGATTTCACTGCCACTTCTACTAACAAAAACAATCGCGTCCTGAAACAGGCCGTCTTTGGTGTCCTACCGAGACAAGAATTAAAGCCTGCAGGTAATTTGATATTCAGCAAGCTGGCTGTGTTTGGCCTCGTCTGTTCCGACAACAGCTGCTTCTGCGTGCAGCTCCCTGGAAAGTAACCTTGCGTGGTGGCCGAGGTGAGCGCCCTGACCACCTAACGAGGATGAGAAGTGAGTGGCGTTTCCTTTAAACAACTCCAGGCAGCCTCTGGATGGCAGGCGCCCATGGGTGTGGGGGCCTGTGAGCACCCTGGCACTCGGTGGAAAGGCAAGGTGTGGGCTGGCAAGTGATTGGGATTTCTGGGAGGTGGCGGGGTGGCAGGGATAAGTGAGTTCTTGGTCCTGGTTCTGGGCGGGCCAAGCTGGGGCAACGCACAGCTGCACGTCTTGCTCGCTGTCCAGAAGGAAGCGGCTGGGGGCGCAGTACTCAGTGGCAGCCTTGGCTGTAGTGACCGTGACGTGGTGGAGCTTGAAGCCCAAGAGGGAGTGGGGAAGGCAAGCAGCAGAGTGGAGAGCCGGGGTTGTGGGAGGACGGGCTTCGGCTCATCCAGGAAACGAGTAGGTGGGATCACGCGGGATGTGGCTCTGCAGGGTAAAGGAGCTCGGGAGAGCTGGCAGGTCTTTAAGGGCAGCGTCTTCCAAGCGCAAGACCATCCCGTGGTGATGCTCAGGAAGGCGGGCAGATGCATCTGGAGACCAGCACTACCAGGGAACGCGTGCCAGGCCTCCAGGGCAGAAAAGGGGCGGGCTGCCAGGATGAATTGTCAGTGGTGCTGGCCTGGCGTGTAGGGGTCGTGCTAGGAAAGCCACAGCTCACCTTGCGCTGACCGCTTGCAAAGGATGTCAAAGGCAACAAGAAGCTCCTCTGCCACTGCCCTAGTGGTAAAAAAGAGCAGACCTGAAAGATGTCGCCTCTGACTGACTGGGGCAGGTGATCAGTGGCAGCAGGCACGGCCTGCTTCCAATTACAGTTATGTTTCCTTCCTGTATGCTAGGTTTCACTTGAAAAAAATATTAAAAGTGTGGGGGAGAGGCTTGTTTCCTTGATATGTGCTTGTCCCTTTTGCCTCATGAAACAAGTACTTCCACATGTGCAATAGAAATATTTTCCATGTTTGTTTGGTTGGTTTTTTTTGTTGTTGGGTTTTTTTGGTGGTTGACTCACTCAGTGATGAAATATTGCAGCTCAGGTATGGTCATTGTGTAGCTATTGGGCTTCACAGGTGGGCAGTTTCTTTCTTTCTTTTTTTTTTTTTTTTTTGATGTTTCTTTACTTGTCTGAGAGGTCTGAAAGCTACTGTGGGCAGCCCACTAGCACTGTGCAGCATGGAGCAATTTTTCTTTAGCCTCATGGTACCTTCATCATATAGGTTTGTTTGTTTTTTAAGCCTCACCTAGTTAACCTCCCCTACGCTCTTGAAAATGCTGCAACATGCTGCATTTATATGCAATCACAGGAGCCTATGTCAATATTTATGCAGGGTATTAAGGTGGGTTGGTAGTTCCCTAAAGAAAAGACCAAGAAGTATTTCTTGTTCTGTGTTGCTTTTGTTGGCTGTAAGGAAGATTTCAGGACAGCTAAAGCTTTGCTTTAGCAGCCCATTAACTAAGTAATTGGGCATATCCTCTTAGAATAAGCTATGAGCTGGTGGGGTTGTTTTTTTGTTTTTGTTTTTGTTTTTTTTCTTACTGATTGCTTTCCCACCTCTGTGCAGCATGAATTCTTTGGAGGTTGTTGCAGGTGGAGGAAGGTGAGAGCAGGTGTTGGAAGCGGAGCACAAAACATTGCAGCTAAGGGATGATTCTCATTTCTTTTCCTGTTACTGCCTCTCCCTTGCCCCATGCTTCACAACATAGCCATTTGTTAGAATTTTCTTGGCTTATGTCAGAACATCTGTATCTTTTCTTTTTTTCCTCTCTCTCCTAAGAGACCACTGCTAGAGTCTGAAGCATGTCTTAATTTCAAACCAGTACATAGTGAGTTGGGGAAGGTATGCTACTACTTGTCCCTGGGTCATGTCGGCGGGGGGGGGGGGGGGGGGGTTATATCATCATCTCCTCCCCTCCTTTTTTTTCCATGGAAGCACCCCAACACTTTGCAATGCTGCATTTTTTTTAGTGGGAAAACAGTGCTCTGCCTGGGCTGGGCAATGGCAAAACATGTGACCACCCCCCCCCCAGCTGCTGTCTCTCAAGTGAGCGAAGGCCAGCTGACTCCTGCAGAGAACCTCTTGTGCCGGGGGGCTGGAGAGGAAGGAGTCCTCCAGCTAAAGACTGATGGACTCGATGTTGGGGAGCTACAGGAAGATACTGGCATCATTCAGCAAGGGAACCAGAGTGGGCATGTAAGTTAGATGGCCTCTGGAATAAGGGATGCAGGTGCGTCCCTGCATGAGGAGCAATATTTGAGATTTGCGAGGCAGCCCTCTCCCATGCCCCCTGGGCAGGTCGTTGCTGAACGAGGCTGGTTTGCTGAGCCCCAGAGAGCCTGCCAAAATTTGGCTTGCAGACCCTTGGCTTTGTACTGGGACGAGACCTACACTTTAGTAAGCTTCCCATTGATGGCCAGAGGGAACCTGTGTGAGCAGCAATGTCCGAGCTGGGCCTGGCTGGCGCAAGGGTGATTCACACATTCCAGTTACGCTGAGAAATAGAGCGACTGCCAATATTCAGCGCTGCGTGTGGGCTGACTGGCTTCTCAAAAGCACCGTTTGTTTCCTGAACTCGTTATGTGTTTCTCTGTATTCAGTTTTCCACAGAGGAGCTGTGGAAACATATGTGCCCTATGACATTGCAGAGAGCCCGAGTGGGGCTGTCACACTGGTGTGGAGACTCGGGCAGGTCTCAGCTCTGAGTGAGAGAGAGTGAAAGTGCGCGTGCGTGCATGTGTGCGTATGCATGTGTGAGTGCATACACATGCTTGCAGCTCTCCCTGACACAGCTTCTCCCTTTCTTGGTCCACACAGTAGATTGAGTGTGGCAGTCATGCAGTTTGATATTCCTTCCTCCTCCTCGTGATAAATCGAGGTGAAAATCCAAGTTAGAGAATGCAAACATGATGGTTTCCCTTGAGAACTGTTACGTTAGTCTACAGTCTGCAGTGTTTGAAAGTAGTATTAGCATACGCTATCACAAGGCAGACAGCGTAGCCCAGCTTCAAGTCATCTTGAGCCTGAATCTGTGAACAAATAAACCTTTCAGTGAAGCATTACTTCTGTAGCTAAAGATTTACTATATGTGTTCCTCTTGCCATCTTGTCAGAGGAGCAGGTGATTGGTTTAGCTGTCTGGGGAAGTGGGAGAGCAGTAGATAGCATATTTAAATGTTCATTGTGAAAAGAATTGGGGTTTTCTGTGGTTTTCTTTAAAAAAAAAATCAGTGAAGCTTCAGGTTACAAAGTCTCACCCAGTGATAGGGAAAATACTGCCATACTTTCAATGGAAAAGAATAGGCTACTGTAGTACGCTTATTTTGCGTTCAGTTTAGCAGTGTTAAGAATGTGTGGTCTGCCGTCTGCTGCTGACAGCAGAGACATCTGTGCCAGCCTAGTGCCAGGGCCCAGAACCGGAGGTCTGGTGGAAATAGAAATGCACAAAGCTGTTCGGAACGACAGCAGAAGAATGAGAACCAGTATCGGTCACTATTATGGATACAGCAGTAATGATCTGAATTAAACTACTTATGACCCCTGCTGCAAACTGCAAGAAAAAACTTCAAGTTATACAAAAGCAAGGATTATCTTGGCATCTCCTGCACAGGTGCACTGAAGAGCCTTTGCTGGGAATCCTCATGCTTTTAAAATGAGCCCTCCTGGCCTGGAGGGAGAGCAGAGCTCTGCCCCACTGCCGCTTGTCTCATTGGCAACCGGCTGCTGCATCCTGGCTGGAAATCAGTAGTGAGAGCACATGAGAAGAGGGATCCCTGCTCAGTAATTCAGTTTTAAAAAACCCTACATTATAAAAGAAAAAGAAAGCCCAAATAGCTTAGTGTCATCTTCTCTTCTGTTTCCTTCCTTCCTTCCATTTCCTTCCTTTTTCTTTCCTTCTTTTTTTTCTTCCCTGCTCAGTTAGGTAAACAAAAGCTATGCTTATTTACATCTGCTTTCTGGTCATTTTAAGAAATAGCATGTGAAGGGTTCCAGCATCCCTCTGTGTCACTAAAGGAAAAGGGAGGAATAGTTACGATGCTGGTTATTGTCAGAACCTTATTTTCTTGTTACCAGTCACAGGAGAAGCAGGGAAGGGCACCACATCACCTAAATGGGATGGTACAGGCTATGATTTACTTTCATTTTAGAAACTGTATTTCATTTTCCATAAAAATAAGAAGGGCATTGGGAAACACCAACCAGACAAATAGTACAAGGGTGACTTGCACTTACGGTAGATATTGTGACGAATTTGTTCCAGCTGTTTACAAGAATGAGACAGAATATGGTTTAGTGAACAAACTCTTATAATAACATTTATAAAAATTAGAATGCTATGCTTGTCTGCGAAAGCCACTCTGAACAGGCTGCTTGAGCTTATGCACAGGTAGACAAATGATGGGCCACACAGTTCTGCCCCAAAGCACAAGGACTGGTTACAGCTCAATAGTCGTAAGTCAGTGACGATTTATCATCTTTTTCCATCAAAAAAGAAAAGTCAAAATAGCTGCCCGTATCCTTTCAATTATGAAGTATTGCAGTTACTTTTGGCATGATCACAGGCTCTAAAAAAAAAAGAAGTACTTTTTCTGGAGAAACAAAGTGTTAAAAATTCCAGAAAGATCTGGATTTAATAGGTCAAGGATAATAATTTGTAGGTATGGAGAGTGGTCACAGCCACCAGAATTCAAAGGTACTTTACCTTCCAGTTTTATAAATAGCCTAGGGAGAACAGAGTTTTATTTATGCCGAAACAAACAAACAAAACCCCTGCCATCCCTCCCTTCTGGGTAAATCCCAATGCACCTGGTTAGCATTAGCACTGAAACATAAGGCACCTCTTAAACTTTTCTTGTAAAAAAAGTTATCTGAAAATACACTCTCACTTTGTGATTTGGAGCTATTAGAACATCTTTCTTATATAGAAACATCCTTGAAATAGACTCCTGCCTCTCCTGTCCTCCTACCATCACAATGAAATGTGAAAGCCAAATGCTAGTTGGCTCTGCACAAGAATTCTGGTCATTGATTTTAAATCCTCAGAAATTTCACCTCCTTCTTTCTTCAACATTCATTACTGACAATGAATAACTGTGATTAATCCTATATAGTCTGTTTTTAGAAAGCCATTAAAATTTCATTCATTATCAAAATTTCTGTTGGCTTCATTTATTTAAAAATATGAGCAAAAATGGTCATATTTATTTTGCTTTTTTTCCTCAGAAGGAAGGAATTCTGTCACGCATTAACGCAAAATTAGTGAAGAACAGGAACTGTTTGGATTATGACTTGGAATCCAAGTCATAATTCTACCACATTTGCAGAACAATTACTATAAAAAACATTTTATTTATTTTTCTCACTACTGGTTTGAAATTCATCCTCAGAAGTTATGGAGAAAAAAAAGCCCATAGAGCTTGTGCAAATTTCAAAGGTGGTAAATGAACGTGATGATTACTGGGGACACAAGCTCATGCTGTGCTTCCCCTACGAACGCAACGTGCCAGTAGGAACAAAGGCAGTGACCTAGCAAACCAGCCCCACCAGCTCCCCACGAACTGGGACAAGTCCCTTAGCCCCTTCAGCCCCTGCCCTCCCTCTGGACATGTGCCCAGCTCCAGTGTTGCTCTGTGAGCAGCCAGAGCAGAGCCTGGGGCGATTACAGGAAAGCCCAGGGGCAGCAGCCCAGCCTCCCAGGAGTCTCTCCCTGCTGCTGAAGGAGGCCGCCCAGCGCTGCGCTCCCTGCAGACCTGCCCTGCCAGGGCTCTGCCCAGAGCCAGGGCTGTAGCCTCAGGGCTGAAGAAAGCTCCTCAGCCCTCTGAGAAGGTGCCAACTCCAGCCTACTCCTTACTTGGTGCTGGGCTTTCCTCAGGTGTAACCTCACCAGCAGCCACATGCCCAGCCCATCCTTCCCTGCCTCCCAGAGATGCTATCAGAAAAGTATGGGCTGCTCAGACCCTGCAAAGGAGCTTCGCTGTGTCTGCCATGGTGCTCTGCATCAGGGTCCTGTCAGTCCCTTCCTCCACTCCTTTGCCCCCCGCTACGTGCTGAGGATGATGTTAAACAGGACAGGCACCAGGAGAGACCCCCCCCCCCCCCCAGCCCCAGCAGCCTATACTGGGAGAAGGCAGTGTCAAAAGCCCTGCTAAAGTCAAGGCATATGGCACCCCCCCGCCCCCCCCGCCCCGCTCTCCCCTTGCCAACAAATCCCATCAATATCATTTTAGCAAGCAGGCTGGTCAGGCAGGACTGACTGACTGACTTACCGTGGCAAATCCAAGCTGAATGTTCCCATCTTCTGACCAGTCCTTCCGCTGACTGTGACCTTCATATGCCCAGAAAGCAGATCCCAGGGGACTTGCAACCATGCGTTTTCCCAGGGACCCAAGGGAAGTTGCCTCATCTGTAGATCTCCCACGTTGATCTTTTGGCCATGTTTGAAGACGGATGCAACACTTGCCCTAACCCAGTCACCACGGCCTTCCTCAGATTGCCACGACCACTTACAGATGACAGGGACCAGCATCACACTCAAATGCAGACTGATGGCCCACTTACTTAGGGTTACAAGGGCTCAGTTCTCTCAGGTAAGCTCTGACTCAAGCCTCATCAACTACGAATCCTCCTCCTCCTCCCCCTACAATCCAGCCACTAAGCAGAGAGGTCTGCGAGACACTGGCAGTGAAAGCTGAGTGAGGCCAAGGAGGCAGAAACTCCCTCAGCCTCAGCCGTGCCTGCTGCCACTGATCACCTGCCCCAGTCAGTCAGAGGCGACGTCTTTCAGGTCTGCTCTTTTTTACCACTAGGGCAGTGGCAGAGGAGCTTCTTGTTGCCTTTGACATCCTTTGCAAGCGGTCAGCGCAAGGTGAGCTGTGGCTTTCCTAGCACGACCCCTACACGCCAGGCCAGCGCCACTGACAATTCATCCTGGCAGCCCGCCCCTTTTCTGCCCTGGAGGCCTGGCACGCGTTCCCTGGTAGTGCTGGTCTCCAGATGCATCTGCCCGCCTTCCTGAGCATCACCACGGGATGGTCTTGCGCTTGGAAGACGCTGCCCTTAAAGACCTGCCAGCTCTCCCGAGCTCCTTTACCCTGCAGAGCCGCCTCCCGCGTGATCCCACCTACTCGTTTCCTGGATGAGCCGAAGCCCGTCCTCCCACAACCCCGGCTCTCCACTCTGCTGCTTGCCTTCCCCACTCCCTCTTGGGCTTCAAGCTCCACCACGTCACGGTCACTACAGCCAAGGCTGCCACTGAGTACTGCGCCCCCAGCCGCTTCCTTCTGGACAGCGAGCAAGACGTGCAGCTGTGCGTTGCCCCAGCTTGGCCCGCCCAGAACCAGGACCAAGAACTCACTTATCCCTGCCACCCCGCCACCTCCCAGAAATCCCAATCACTTGCCAGCCCACACCTTGCCTTTCCACCGAGTGCCAGGGTGCTCACAGGCCCCCACACCCATGGGCACCTGCCATCCAGAGGCTGCCTGGAGTTGTTTAAAGGAAACGCCACTCACTTCTCATCCTCGTTAGGTGGTCAGGGCGCTCACCTCGGCCACCACGCAAGGTTACTTTCCAGGGAGCTGCACGCAGAAGCAGCTGTTGTCGGAACAGACGAGGCCAAACACAGCCAGCTTGCTGAAGATCAAATTACCTGCAGGCTTTAATTCTTGTCTCGGTAGGACACCAAAGACGGCCTGTTTCAGGACGCGATTGTTTTTGTTAGTAGAAGTGGCAGTGAAATCAGTACAGAACGGTTAAAAAGGAAATAGAAACGCAATCAGCCAACATCATTAAAAAGAAAGCACTGTATCAGGAATTCAAACACAGAGCACTGCCTAAGCTACTGACAAAGCACAGCGAACCAGAAAATCCCGTGTAAGCCTGGATTCTAGTAACCGGGTTGGTTGAGGCATGTTTCACTTCTGCAGCCAGGTGCCTTCATGCCGTTTCCGTTTATCCCCAGGGACCTGCGGAGTGAAGAGAGAGAATGGGAGGAGGCGTGAACACTACGCCTGGCACACAGCAGTGCTTCCTCACAGTGCTCCACCACGGATCTCGGCAAAGCCGCCAACCATTCGCGTTGTGCGAGTTTCAGCCAGATTGAAAAGGGAAGGGCAGGGCCCAGTCCCCCAGGGCCCTCTGAACACAGGAGCAGCTCAGTGGCAGACACAGACCTGCACTTGTGCCAAAAAGGACCGCAGACCTGCCCCTCTGGGGACCCGTTGCTGCTGCTGCCGCCGCCGCCGCCAGTAGGTCTCCTGCCACAATTCCCAGTAATGCTGCCGTCCTCTCCTCCCACGGCCAAACCAAAGCCTCGCTCCCCAAAGGCCTGAGGGGCAGCCACGGAGCAAACCAACGCAACAGCTCAGAGCCACCGCAGCGCGGGGGCAAAGTCGGTGACAAGAGCCCTTCCTGGGAGCACCAGTGGCAAGTAACCCAAGCGACCGCTTCTTCAGCGGCAGCGGTTGGTGCATACGCCACATGCCGCTGTGCTGAGCGGCCCGCGGGCAGCTAGTGAGTCCCTGGTGACGGCTGGAGGGGCAGAGCCGCCCCCTCTGCCTGCCGCTACGGGAGGGACCGGCCCAACGCCCCACAGCCCTGCGGGTGCTGCGGCGGGGGTGAGAACGGGAGCCAAGCTTCTCTCTGTGGAAGCACAGCAGCTCAAAGCTCAGCTGAGCTTCTGCTTCTCCACACACAGACCTGGCCAGGCTGCAAAGAGCACGACCGTATTGCCCACTTCTGCTGCTGCTGCGTTAGCGAGGCGCTGAGCCCTTCTCAGACACCCCGCGTCTCCAAGTGCTGTCTGGTGTTTTTTACTGGGATGCAACAGGCTTCTGCCTCTGAAGGGGCACAGTGCTGCTCTCTCAGCTGGACTTTGCCCTTCTGCCTAAGAAAAAAGCCCACAGCCTGGCAGGCAGGCAACTGAGCGCAACAGCGTTCTTGCCCCGGAGGACTTACTGTCACATCTAGGATACTTGAAAACTCCGTCCATGCACTGTACGCTAAATTCTTCATAGTTCGAAGTTCTTCGGTGCCACCACGATCTGCATTCAAAGTAAATATATTCCCCGGAGAGATAGCTGGACCTCCTTGACATTCTTGGCTGTAGCTTAATATTGTTGTCCTCCATATCACTCTCAAGCACCGTACACCTCCCTGGAAAACAAAAGCGCTTTGATTATTTGCCTGTAGACCGGACAAATGATCCTCTGATGCTACAGGTACCCGCTGACCCCCCGAAAGACGTGGGTGGCCCTTCCACAACTGCCCCCACCTCCACTAACACGCAGTGCAGGCGATGAAGGGCTACTGCTCGGCTCCCGCTCTTCAGCGCTGTGCAGCTGTTGGGTTTGGGGAAATCTGAGCGTGAGGCAAGCGTGAGCTTCCTTGCAGAGAAGCCCATGAAGGCCTGGGAAGGTCAGATGGGGCAAAGGAGGCACAGCCATGGCTGCAGAAGAGAGCCACGGCCGGACAGAGGCACGCTGGGGAAGAGTGCTGTGCAAAGAAGCAGGCCTGGGAGAACGGCTTCGGAGGAAATGGCGTCCTCCTCTTCAGTGCCACCACGGTAAGGGAAACAGGACTGTTTTTGTAAAGAATATGGACTGCATCCAAGAAATACTGCGCCCAGTTATCCCTCTGGACCTCTCCCAAAGCCAGGACGGGCTTCCGCCTCACACTACACAGCCCTCCAGGCCAAAGCCACACCTCAGGCCTCCCAAGGCCCACCTTCTTCTGAGATCACTCAGGCTCAGACTATTTTGCGGTGCACCACGGTGGCACAAGTCGCCTGCAAGACACACGAGTGGCCAGGGAGGGTGCGGGCACAAAAAAACCTGCAAGAAGGCGAGGAGATTCTGCAAAACCACTGAAGCAGCAGCGGGGGACCTTCATCACGGCACAAGCAACCCTGATTGATAGCTAACAACAGCTGGGCAGGCCCCGGGTCCCTTTCCAAGCAGTTCAGCCAGCTCACGTGTTCCAGAGGGTGGCTTTGGCGGGACACCTCCCATCACGGCCCACGGCTTTGCACAGCCTGGGGCTCTCGCCCTGTTTCCCCAGCCACCCTTCCTAAGGGCTTTCCTCTCAGCTGCCACAGTAAACACGCAACAAAGCAACAGAGAAGCAGCTGCCGACCGCGAGATGACTTACGACCCGGCTTGCAGTGTGGATACTCCAGCGTCCCCTCTATGCACTGTGCTCTGAATGGAGAAGATGCTGGGTCCGGCACATATCCTATTTTACACTGAAACTCAATAAAATCACCAGATCTTGAATACAGCTTGTTTCCTGAGATCCATTTCAGCTCAATATTATTTCTGTCCATATCCTCTTCAGATGCCGTACATGCCACTTGAAAAAGGGAAGAGCACATTGTCAGTCCACAGAGAGGCACCGCTGGTAATTGTTTCCCTAGAGCCTACAGAAGCCCAGCCTAATCACGCATTCTTCGTGGGGCAAAATGCTTTCAGCTCTTTGCTCTGGCCCTCTGATGCTTCAGGCAGGAAAGTTATTCGCATCAAAGCCTAAGGGAGAAAAGACTACGCCTAAGACAGCGGGCAGAACCATGGAGAGGCCCTTCCGCTCTGACAGTCACACAGGAGGCGATCCATCCACCGCTGAGGGGTGGGGAAAATCGCCAGGCAGCAGGGAACTTGCCCCCGCTCCGGTTTCCCGGGACCGCCAGGCACGCGGACGCATCCTCCCCTCTCACACTGACCCCACTGACCACAGCCACGTCCCCAGCTTCAGAGCCCTGCACAGCAATGGAGACCCCCACCCACAGGCTCACGCTTGAGCCAAACTCTCCTCCTCCTCCTGAATCCATCTCGGGAGGGCAGAGAGCGCGTGCCAGAGGGGACTCCGCTGGCAGACATCAAGAGGAATTTTGTCCTGGACAACGGAAGAACCCACCGCTGTTCTCCCCCCGTCAGCATCGCAGTCCCAGCACGACTGCTGCTTCACCAGCGGCACTGCAAGGGCCCTCGGAGGCCGGGAAAAAGGCAACAGGAGAGGTCACACCGATTTCTGCCGCGCAGCACACGCCTTAGCATACCTAAACAGACTGGGGGATTTGTCCACTGCCCCATAGCACATGTAATGTATTGAGGTCCTTCTAGGGTGTAGAAACTTGCACACTTGTACTCCAGAGTGGAACCTGGTGCATACTCTCGCAGTGGGAATGAAAGAAAGTCACCGTTCTCGATAGCTGGAGGTGGGCCGCATTTATCACCTCTCCCTGGAAGGAAATTTCGAAGCAGAGAGAAAGCCATCAGTATTTAACTGCAACGGAAGCCCGGCCACCAATACTGGCGGGCAACACCTTGGTAGTGCTCTGAGAGACCAGGAGGAAAGCAGCGAGAAAAACTGTCTCCTTGACACCAGAGAGCTGACACGCAAGAAAGAGCAAGAGCGAGCGTCTCGTTTCTCCTCTGCTGGCACGCACAACTACCAGCTCATCCAGCTGGCATCGCTGAAGTGTTTGCAGCTTCCAGCAGGGCTTTCTCCAGTACTACGCAATGGCACAGCGTGTTTGGCAGAGCTCTTTCTGCTGAAGAGCCTGACACCCACCTCCTTCCTCCGCTGCCTGAGCAGTGCGGGAAGGGAGAGAAATAGCACAGGAAACTGGGTAAGGAAGGAAATTCAGCAGATAGCGGGGGTACTAGGACACCAGCCAGAGGAACAGACTGCACCACTGGGGATTCATCAGTGAGAAGCAGAGAAAGGGAAGTACTTCTTTCTGCAGCAAGCTGTGAAATTGGGGAACTTCCAGCCACAGGCTGCTGTCGAGGCAGCAGGTTCAGAGAGGCATTAGAGAAAGCCAGGCACAAGAGCTCCACAAAGGAATCCTGAACAGATTAGGCAGCCCTGAAGCCTCCAACATCCCTGGCCCAGTCCCAGTCCCAGTTGTGGCTGCTGGGACAGCACAGCAGGAATGCACCTCAGCAAGCAGCCAGGAGGCTCAGGGGCTCTCCCTAAGCAGCTCTCCCACGTTCTCCTGCTTGACACACACTCCTTGGCCAAGAGTCCGCTGCTCCGACCAAGCGCGTCCTAAATCCTTACCTCTCTTGAGAAATGCTGGCGCTTTTCGTGTCAAGGCCCCTCTATCATGGGAAGCCCTCGCAACTTGACAGGGAGCAGACCAGGGTACCCTCGCGGTACCAGAGCTCTCGGGGCTGTGTGCTCCTTTCTGCCCGTGGCAGAGCTCCAGATTCCTCGTGTGCTCACCCTTGCCACAAGACTTGCTCTGAGCTCTGGCTATAGCCTGTGGCTGGGACATAGCACTGCAGGGAAGGGAAAGGTGAAGAGGAAGGACAGCCTGCTCTTCTGGGTCCTTTCACAAGGCCTCTTCTCCCAAGGACAAATGCCTGCACCGCCTGTCACCTGCCCTAGCAGGAACACGCTTGCTACAGATTCCCAGCTGTGGGGCATTTCTGCCTCCACGCGGTATCCTGGCTGCAGCGCAGTCCTCAATACCCTGCACTCGCTCAGCTGTCACCAGCTGCACGCCGTCCTTTGTGGATGCCCGAGAAGACTACGTGCGTGCATTTGTGGCCAACTTGCTTGCGCTTCCAAACGTTAGCTCCGATCTGATCTGATCCGAACTAAGCAAGGTGACTGCTGCGCTCTGTAATGGGATAGCCCTTGGGCTCTGCGCGTGCTTACCGCCCTCGGCAACGCCACGCGTGCAAGCATCGATCCAGCACGCCTGCGTTTTTAACCACTTTTGAAAGTTAGGCATCTTTTCTTCACAGATTTTTTAACCCACTCAAACAGCACACTGCTGCAAAGCCTGGCCTTCCAATGGGAAAAATTCAGAGAAGACTCAGACCCTTCAGTACCACTAACGACGCTCCTTACACTGGGCGCCACGTTCAGGAACCACAACATGGCCTTAATTCACCTGCCCTTTCTGCACCCTTCTCAGCTCTCAGCAGGGTGCTGTTTCAGTGCAACGCTGCCGCGTTGGTTCAGGTGCTGAAACTTTCTGCCTGTCCGAGGAAAACTCATGGGAGTATCCAACGCCTTCGGAAAGTCTTAGGCACCAGATTTTCACAGCCAGTTTCAACACGGCATCTGGGCACGCTGTTAGCTCACACCCCAAATCCTGCTGTCACTTGACGTCATTCTATGGCCTTCAATAGAGCAATGCATCTCCGCACCGACTGCACAGTTCGCTCCTCTCGATGCCAACCAGCAGGGAAGCTGTGGGCCTTGTTCTCAAAGGCAGACAGCAATAGTTCCTCCTCCCTGCTTGTCTCTGAGTGTGCCAGGGATGAGGCACTTCTGCGCAGTAGGCAGACTGAGATTTGGAGAAATCAGTGCCACCGAGCCAGCCTCGTGACAGTGTCACCAACAAGGTTTTGGCCCCAAAGAGCACCACTCTCCCCTTCAGACCCAAGCTGTAATGACAGTCTGGTAATAAGAACAGGCAAATTTTCATAGGCTTGGTATAAAGGTGGGGAGGGGGAAGGAGCGGGAGGGAGAGAGAGGGAGGGCTAAAGAGAAGGAGGGAGGTGGGGAGGGAGAGGGAGGGGTAGAGAGAAGGAGGCAGGGAGTACCTGTGCATGTTGGCAGCTTTGTCCAGGTCCCGTTCTGACAGGCTACCGTGGAATCCCCAGTCATCTGAAAACCTCGCCAGCATTGATACTGAGCTCGCTCCCCAGGCAAATACCTGGACTTTTTAACACCTTGAATTTTACCACCAACAATTTCGGCAGGTGGTTCACACGTCACATCTGAAAAGAGACGACAAAACCACTTTTGCAGGCACTGAGGTGTTCCCATATATATAACCTGCAGTGAGAGGAATCAGTCTCGTTACTCCTCAAGCCCTGCAATTTCTGTCGAGACCTTCTATTGCCTCATCCTTTTTTTCCCCCAGCCACAAGTCTGAAGAAGCTCAGCCTGGAAAGCAGTGGAAACAGCAATTTCCACAGCCACGACTGCCTATATTGCAACATGCTCTACCGTCAGCACGCTGCGACTTCTGCTGGCACCAGGGCCACTGCACTCCTGCTGTGGGGAGGGCTGTCCCCAGTGGGTCACAGCTCCAAGAGTTCGCAATGGAGAGAGCAAGGGGTGGTGGGGCGACAACGGCAGCAGAACACTCTTTCTGGGTCTCTCATGGCACAGCAGGATCAACGAGAGCTACTAGAAAAACCTAGTGTTTCTGCAGCTCCACCTTACGGCACAAGAAGCCACATGAGTCTTCTTGCGAGCCCACATCCTTCCGCGGGAAATGCTGGCATTCCTGAAAATCACGGAGGTAGCAGCAGAGCTGGCACTCTGCTGAACAGCAGCACTCTGGAGCACCAGCAGCGCTGGAGGAGCTTGTCAGCCTGCGTCGCTCACGGACGGGCAAGTGGGTTCGGCTCTGTGGGGGCGCGAGAAAGCTGCTCACCCTGCAGCCACGGCGTGGGACAGGGGATAGGAGCACAGCACAATTCCTCTTCACAGGGAAAAATGCTCGTCTCATTTCATAGCCCTAGGACATCTACACGCTTTCGCTCTGGAGTCTCTGCTGGGATCTGCATCAGTCAGAGTGGAGCTTTGGAGTGGAGTAGCGATTTCTGTCCCCAACTACATCCTCCCGTGTCCATACTCCCAGAGACAAGAGCCCTTATGCATCATTCTGCTGAAGTTCCAAACAATGGCATCCTCCGGGGAAATACAGTATCGCGTAGAAGCATGCCAAATGGGCAAAATTTAGGCCCAGTTTCTTCTTCTTCTTCTTCTTCTTTTTTTTTTTTTCGGTGTGTGTGTTGTTGATGAAACAGTCTGGCTAAGCCAAATTCAAGTTCTGTGCTGCTGTGCAAGAGAGGAACAGCCAGTACAAGGTTGTGGTACACAAAGGAAGCAGCAGTATAAAAGATAACATCACTGATGTATTCAAGCAAAAATACAATCCCCTGTAGGCTAACAGGAAGCATGAAAGTAAGACCTCCTACCTCTGCAAGTTGGTTCTTGTGACCATTTTCCATTTGTACAAGTGATATAATTTACACCCATAAGCTGAAAATTGGTTTCACATTCATACTGCACTGTGGCACCAGGCAGATATCTCTCCTGTTGACTGCTCGCAATAGAAGCCCTGGGAACTTCAGGTGGGGCTCCACAGCTAACATCTGAAAAGAGAAGTGCATTTAAGAATAGGAGCACAGCAGTATTTTTGTCACAGAATACTGCCTTATGGAACACCATTATTCTTCATGAGCAACAACTGTTTGCCTAATTCAAGATACTAGGATTTTTAACCTGCAATGTTTCACCAGACAAAATTCTTTTTCCCTGTAGTAACTAAAAGGAGACAAGGACTTGCAGAGGTTGGCTGAATGAACGGACTGACGCTGTACTGCATGGTGTGTCAAAGGGCTGGAGACTGAAGGTGGTTTGTTTACTATGTGAAGTTACTTTCAAAAATTGATCTTCTCCATGAAATGAAAATACAATCCACTGTTCTAACAGTTATCTCATTCTTTGTAGCCAGTGCCCATTCTTCTATAACCCTCTCTCTGCTTGTCTTAGCAGCGTAGCTGGGCAGCTACAAGGTTCCGCCCAGACCCAGAAGGGGAGTAGATACCATTGCTGAACTCTCTTGCTTGCTGCTTCTCAGGAGCCAGACACAAAGACTTGTAGCAGTCACCTGTTGACCCTGCTGGCCTCACCCGCCTGCGTGCATGGGTCAATGTTATTTTAGTTAACTTCATCAAAGACCAAGGAGGATCATCAACTATTTACAAGTAGAGCCTATACCTTCACAGAAGGGTGGTGCTGTCCAGTTTCCTGCTCTGCAAATAATTTCTGGAGAGCCAACAGTCAGGAACCCTGGATCACACAGGTAGCGAACAGTTTCACCAGGCTCATATATTTTCTTGTTTCTTCCTTCAATTTGGGCATTGGCAACTTTTGGAATACTTCCACATGACACTTCTGAAAAGATAACGCACATTTGATACTTTGATAATGTGGTATTCGTAGAACAGGTGTAATGACCCCCCAAAGACATGCTTAACAGAGCCTTCTCTAACACTGGGATGGTCACCCACTGACAGTGGATAAAGGCAGCACATGGAATATAAAAGGTAGCATACAGAAAATTAAGTCATTACTCAAAATAGACAAGGACTTCAACCACTAAGAAGATTCTAATCCTGTCTCTAGACATGCATGTCATTCCTTGCTGTTAAGAAATTCCGGTAGAGGCTTCTATCCCTAATCTTACAGAAGTGATTTCCATCACAGAAGCACCAAAGCCATTGCTAGTCACTAACAGACTTTGTGCGAAACAGATCCTTGGATTGTAGGCACTTGCCTGTGACTCATATGGCAGAGACAGAAACTGAACCAAGATCTGCAATTATCATCTTTTACTATTCAGGCTCCAATATAAAATAATTTCAAATTCACTGCTAAGTGCACTTCAAAAAAAGTTGTTTGATATTACCAATGCATGTAGGAGTAGAAGTCCAGTTTCCCATAGAACAAGTTATCTCCGATTGTCCATCTAATATGAATCCAGAACGAGAAACGTACTTAAATTTAGCACCAGCCAGATAAGTTGTTCTCCCTTCTTTTTCCACCCTTGAATTTTCATTTTCCAGCCTGGAAACTTCAGCACATTCTACGGGTTGTGGTGGCAAACATGGCTTTTCTTCACATCCAAAAAAGAAAGAGGAAAGAACAAAGGCAATTAATATTCCAAAGATATATGCAGTATAAATCTAAAAAAAGAAAACCCAAATAAACAAAATTTAAGTCACTTGAAAGTAAGATGAAGAAATATTTAAGATACAGAATAACAACAGAGCTCCAGCCCCCTCTGCTTCCTATATAGGCTGTCTTTTTTTTTTTGTCACCTACTTTAGAGCGATTTTCCCACTCATACCAAGAAGACAGGATTACAACCTTTGAGAGACAAACAGGGGAATTTTCATAGGCAGAGAAGCAGAGAAGACATTATCTTGTTGCAGGATACTGAAAGACAGTTTCTAGAATTGTAACTAAGCTACTTCTTTCCGCCACCAGACAGGGTGGTGTTTTTCCACCAAGACTGAGGGGTTTTCTGCTGACATGATGAAAACACCACAGGAGAGGGCTTATGAAGCATTATAACATACTTCCTGACACTTACAGTGTTTTAAATCCCTATCTAGCTGTCTCTCTCAATACTTTCTTCTCTTATATTACAGTGGAGTGGGGGGATTTATGTTATTCCATATAGTGTGCGTTTTTTGTTATCTGTACATCAGGTTTTATCATCTGACTCGTCAAGTAGAAAATGTATCTTTGCATTGAATTCCACAAGACAAAAGATCTCATTAATGTCAAAATTGTCCTTGTTCAGCAAGAACAGCAGCTGGAATTGGGAATTTTATTTCACTAAAATTTATTTTATGAAGAGTTCAAACAAATTTAAATTTCTGAAACTACTTTCCTCCCTTATCAGCAGAGATGGAGGCTCCAAAAGCAATGAAAGAGAAGAGAAACTGTGTGGCATCAGAATTTTCCAGCTTAAAAATACAGACAGGCATGGCATATCATGCACATCAGTTACCAGCTGGCACCTGGTGCCGGTCCTGTGCTTATCTCTCTACTACTCATTTCTCAAAATCTTTCCATCACCTCTTAATGAAGTTTTGCCAATGAGATATTATCTGCAGCAGTAATATTTTAATCAGTTGGTTCACAGAAGGGATTCTCAGCATGGTTTAGAACAGGTGGCCAGATTTATGCCTTATTATTTATACTGTGAGGGATATATTGTTTATATAAGAGGGAAAGGCCAGAAGAAGGCGAGAAATCCAGAAATTGTCTAGGAAAGAATAAAGATAAAAAGAACTACAGTCTGCTACTGCTAGTGCTAAAATAAAATAAAATAAATAATAAAAAAAAGATTTTCACCAGGATACTATTAAAGACCCCCAGTCAAAATTGAGACTCCATTTTGCAATACACTAAAGGAATAACTCAAGACATAGTTCCCTGAGGAACTACCTGAAAGTTTTACATGCCACCTTAGATAAGTCTGTTTAATTAAGAAGACTTCCTGCCCAACAGTTGGTACTTTTTTTTTTTTTTTTTTTTTTTTTTTAGAAATTTAGATACTATTGCTTTTCTGCAGTTATTTGTTCTTCACACTGTTAGCAAATATAACTTTATTTTCTTGCTAATGGTGACTGTTAAGCTATAGTAACATAAATTTGTAACAATATAAACAGAAAAAAAATGCACTACTGACCAATACAGCGCGGTGGTGATTGCCATTTCCCATGTATACATGTTATTTCATTCACACCATCAAGCTGGAAATTCTTCAGACATGAAAATATTACTTTACTCCCATTCTTGTAATTTGTTTCAGCTGCTATCTGTTGAGCACCAGGCAGCTGAGGTGGAGGTGGGCATGAATTCTCAGCTAAGGACACATCTTCATTTTATAACAGAACATAAGACAGAGTAGAAACAGTTCATCACAGATTACAATATTGATAACCAAGAAAACACCAGCATTATGTAATTCTTCAGCAGCTATCTCAAGCTTTAAGTAATATCATAATCATTTTGTATTGCACCCAAAACACCTGAGTTGCCTACAGATGCTCAGATACTGTAAACTCCATAAAAAAGAGTCAGAAAAATACATGATCAATATATTTTTGTGTGTGACAACTGTAGTGCCTCCTTTCCCTAACCCACAGCTGCATACTTTTACCTATCTTGTGTGCTTGCCCTGGCTTTCTCTGTATAGTGAGCTACTACAGGAAAAAATGACAGGGTTTCTGGGGTTCTTTGGGGTTTTCAGTTTGTTTGCTTGGTTAGTTTTGTTTTTTGGCAACCTTATTGCACAGTAGAGCTAAATAAGCACCAGTAAAGGGAGCAAAGAAACAAAACTGAATTTTGCCACTCCAGGAACAAGGGACTGTTCCTGCCACTGGAAACAAAAACGGAGAGGAAAGAGACAGAGTTCCTCAAAGAAGGAGGAGACTTGGAGAGCCGGATTTCTTGCTTCTAGTGGTCCCAGCAAACTGGGAAAGTAGGGACATTTGGGGCATGTTCCTTCAAGCAGCTGCGGCTCTGTGTACTTCTCTCACTTCTGTGCATCATCACCCGTGATGTGGTGAAATCAAAGCAGTCAGTGAGGCCATGACTGTTTTCACAGTCCTAGTACTCCACTATCAAAGGCAATATATCCTGTTTTGCCTACACGTAAAGCTAGCTCCACAGGCATCTGACTTTTGGTATGTATTGGATAAGGGCAATGTCCTCTAGGTCTGTGCTTTGCATTGGCCAACTCAACTTCTTTCTTATTGTTTCACTAGGAAGTAAGTGTAAAAAAAGAAGGAAAAAGAACAATCAGGAATAGAAAAGCTTTGAACTTTTATAGGAAATAAAAGGAACTCTGTCTGAAGCATGAGCTATGGGCTACTCATCTGCACTCGCGTAAATCTCTTTCAAAGAACTATGCTTAAATTTATCACTGCACCCATTTTTCACATTAGAAGTAGTTGATTTTTCTGCTCCAGTTGTTAGAGATCAATAAAAGTCTGCCTCACTAAAATAGTATGTCTCGAACTCCAGTTAACTGTTCAAATTTCAGATGATTCCCATTATTACATGACTACCCTTTAGCATATAACTGGCTAAGCATATATATATGCTTATATATATATATATATATATAAAAATATATATATAAATATATATATATAAAAGCATTTCCATTTCAAACTAGTGGCACATTTATGCTGAGAAGATTTAACAATTAGCATTTAGCATTCCTGGAGAAAAAGAAAAAACTGTACGTCAATATAAAGACATACCAATGCATTCAATCTCAGGCGACCATTTTCCAAACATACAAGTTGCGTTTTTAATACTGTTGCCATTTGATTTACATATATAATATATAACTTTGTGAACTCCAGTCTCCTTATTTGACTTGGTAACATATTCAGTATTCTCTATCTCAATATCCACTGGAGGTGCACAGTTTTGAGATAGATCTAAATAAAACCCAACACAAACAGTTAAAAAATAGACTTAGTGAGGCTAATACTTAAGTATGCATTTACTGCTAAAGAGGCCATCAGTTTTATGATGCATGTCCATGTGAAAATGTTTTATTTACTGTAGTCTTAAATAACTCCAAAGATTCCTAGATGACAGAATGATTCTCTGTTCCCACTATTTAAAGCACACTCACAAAGTAATTATTTTTAAGTTGACCGGATTCCTTTTGTTATGTTCAGTAATAGAAAAACTAAGCACTCTTTTTCTAAGTCATAACAGGGTCTTGTGTCCTTGACTTGTGCTTCTGAGAGTCATAACACAAACTACTTGTGAAAGGTCAGCAAACTGTGTTCTATGCTAGATTCAATCCTCAACGTAACTGTAAATAAAGGAACGATGTATTCAAATCACCGATGAATATAAAAGCACTTCTGAAGAAAGGGGAAATGAAAGTAGGGCACATCATAAAACTGTAAACTGTATTCTGTTACACCTAAGGAAAGTGCTGGAGTAGTTTATCCCACCCGAGACTTCTTCCTGAACAGTATCACCTTTTTACCATTGACTCTAATGCAGTTATTTCTTTCTACTTGGGCAGAGGGTTTGTTTTACATTTTGTTTTTTTTTTAAATTATAGTTTCAATAATATATACTGTGAAACTAAATGAGAAGATTAGAAAAAGGAGAGAAAACCACACATCAGAAATGAAAAAACACAATCCATGCAAAAATAGCAGCAGAGCATGGGATTAGTCTAGCACATTGTGGCTATTACTATGGCTTTTAATTTCCGTTATGATTTTAAAATAGCAAAGTGGTACTTGAAGACATAAAATTACAACTAAATAACAAAACTGGCATGCTACATTATTGCTTGTATGTTCCAAGGCATCTAAAGGGTCTTTATTGGGCAAATGGACAGAAACTTACTGCTGAAAGGCCACAGTACACCAAAGATAACTCCATATTTGATTCTACCCACCATTAAAAGGTCCACTTCCTTCTATAAAACTACCTACAGTGTTTAGAAATTGGTAGGTGTAGAGTCTTTCCAGGATCAAGGACATGATCATATTTAAAGGGGAGTAAATAGAAAAATTAGTTGAAACGTCTGACACAAGTGTTTCTGGCTACATATTGACTAGTGAATTCCTTTCAACTTTGAACAGAATTATGTTATTCCCCCATCTGAAATTTTATAAAAATGTTATAGAAATAGACTACCTCCTCCACAATAAGGTAAAGGTTTCCACTCTCCATTAAGACATTTTATTTTCTTTCTCGCACGAACTGTTGAGCCTCGTTTACATCCATAATGTATTTCATCACCATGAGAAAACTGAGTTTGGTTTTGCTGATGAAGAACCACATTTGGAATATAGGAAGGCGATACACATGTCCTATTACCCTCTGTGGAAGAAAGCAGAAGTATTCCACAATAATATTGGTGCCATATATGATTATTTGAAAGAACTTAAATAAAAATAATTATATTTGCATTTGGTGAGTCACACCTACTCCTATTATTTGTAAAAATTGAACTCCTACAGAGCTGGAGGATACAAATATATTTTAGTCATATTACTGAGTCCCTCACCTCTCTGCTCCTTTCCTTCTCTCTCACTGTGGCAACCACACAGCATGCTCCAGAACTCAAATTTAACTAAAGTAATTTCACAAACTGTGATTTTCACAGGTACATAAACTCTAAAATGTAAGAAAATCTTCAATTAATGCAGTATTCTTGAGTTCTTACAGTTACCAGTCAGCATATTTGATTATATACACACACATCTGTAACATGCTTTCAATTAGTACCATTATTACAAGGACTGAAAATCACTGCAACATCACTTAGAGGGCTGCATGGCTGTCACCTCTTGTGATAATTGTAGTTCTTGGTTTGGGCTGTCACTGTTGCTGTGATAGTGATGGCAAAGGGTAGTGGCTTGCACTGGATATACGAGAGCAGCATGGCAGTAGTTCATTTGAGGGAGGACAAAGTGGGGAGAAGGAGGTGTGGGCTGCTCTCTGTAGGGGAGAGAGAAGACACATGATAAAGGAAAAAATTGGAATTGAGCAACTTTCCATTCAAATTTGGGCCACTCTTGTTTTAAACTAGGCTTTGTGGATCAAAGTCAGTAAAGTATTGAAAAGACGCCAGCAGTGGGGCTTGTATATGGACAGGACAAACCAGTTCATAAGAAAAATAGTATTGCTTGCTTGCTTGCTTCCTTCTTTTTCTTTCTTTCTCTCCCTCTTTCTTTCTTCCTTCTTTTTTCTTTTTCCTTCCTCCTTTCCTTCCTTCCTTCTTTTTTTTCTTTTCTCTTTTTCTTTTTCTTTCTTTCTTGTTCTGCTGTATCTTGCTCCATAAGAACATTCCCAATTTTTCTTCACAGATTTTCATTTATAATATTTCAATCTACTTTCAATCTACATCGAATTACAAATTTCTCACAAATAAGAGAGTTCTATAAATTGCCAGTGCAAGAGGGAAGAGATGACCATTGTTCATCAACAGATTCTATCTCCTTTGATACACTCATTTTAAATTTGTTGTTGCATTCATATTCTGCTCTATCCCCATGCTGATACTGTTTCACAAAGTCATCGATAACACTTCCATTGGTAATCTCGGGTGGAGGTGCACTACCTCTGGGGTCCACTGAAATCAAGAGCTCAAACCTATGCTCTGAAGTCAGTACTTTCAGAACAATTATATGTAAACTGCAACAAAAAAGCCCTGAATTTGTTGTTTAATGTTATAAAAATCCTTAAAACTGGTTGAACAGGTCATTGGTTTATGCCTCCGAAAATCCAGATTCATGTTCAGCTGGAGATCACAGACAGACATGAATAACCCTGCCTCAGTCTACTATCTTATTTCCATGCACTACTACTTACTATGATAAAAAAGTGGTATATGAAACTAACCTAGTTTTAAGAGAAGTGTTACACGCATTGTGACTCTCATAGCTTGTGATACAGTATTTTTCAAAAATGAAAATTCTGCAAGGGTTTGTTCATCCTATGAATGAAACTGAGGAATTTCACAAGGAAAACCCTTCACTGAGTTTTGCTTGGGTCCAGCTCTGTATTATCTCCAAAACAGTTCTTCTCTTAAACACTTTATTATCAGAAAAAGGAACATAGGGTAAAATATCTGACAGGTGTCAACCCTAGGCAGTGGCAGAAATTATTTAGAATAGAGTAAGAGAGGCTATTACTCAGATGAGTCACTCCTGCTTGCTAGATTCTACACTTTTTATTCCTCTGTGAATAACAGATTTTTTATATTACAGTCAACTGTCTGAGTAGAATTTTGTACAAGCCATTTACCAGTTCACTGTCAGTTATCAGAGAACTCTAACTGGCATAACTAAAGCTAACATAATAAAATCAAATAGAAAAATAGTTGAGCTGACTTCCAGGAAAAATGTTACAGACATTCAATGTTTTGAGACACTGAAAAGTGAATACTGGAAGTTGAGATGTTCAGAACCTTTCAGAAGAAACAGCAAAATACTATGGATCTGAAGACGACCAGTTCCTATCCTTTTAGAAAGGAGGTTGGGGTAATTGTTTTTGGGAGCAAGACTAGTGTACAGAAGCTGCTCACAGAAGTGTTGGGGACCCTGATATTTTAATACATTTCCTACTAAAATAAAGTTAATAGAAGAATTACCTTTACATATTGGTGGTGATGGAAACCATCCAAAGTAATAGCACTGAGCAGAGGAAGGTCCCACTCTTACGTAATTTCTTGCACAAATAAATCTCACAACTTTTCCGTTGTGATATTTACTCTCCCTGGGGGAAACAATTCCATTGGGCAGTACCAGCATTTCACATTCTATTGCTATGAAGAAAGAAAAAACATTTTAACATACAGCTTAAAACTACAAGAACTATACAAAATACTACTGACTAGAGCAAAGCCATAAAAAGTCTTAAAAAAGCTTCTCAAAGTTTAAACAGTTACACTGATTAGCAAACACACAAAAATTTTTACCAAGACACTTGGGCTCTGGAATCCATTCACCACTTATGCCACATTTTGCAGTACCAGTTGTCATATTATTTGCAGTTTGATATCCATCTGAGCATGTATACTCAAGTGTATCTCCCGGCAGGAACACAGTTTTATTTGTGTGATAATTCAAAGTCTCATGATGAGGTATTTTACATAGTTCTGTAGAATTAAACAAAGTTAGTACATTTTGTGAACCAGAAATAATGCCCTTTGAATCTTCATTACTCTACGTATTTTACTGTGTGTTAGTCTAGTGAACTATTCAGCGTATTTAAAACAGTAAAAATTCTACATTGAAGAACGTGGGTATAGAATATGTTAAGGAGTGCATTCACATTAAATCTATTGCGCTAAGTTTCAGAAATATGTGTCGAGAAGTAATGTCTGACATAAACGTTTATTCCCTAGATTTTATTCCTTTCCTTCTTTTGCTATACTATGTAATACTGCTATTGGTGTCACTTCATACACATTGTACCCATGTTCCCCATGGCCATTTGAAAGGGGGGTCGAGAAAGAAAACCAAAACATAAAATTCAGCTAAAGGCAGTCTGAATTAAAAGGACAATATAAAATAGCAACTGAAACTGGCAGTGATTGGACTGATATAATCCCCAGGCTCATGGCCATTTCTTCCAAAGCCTTCTCCTCACTAGTGTGAAAGGTGCTCATCTACTAGTCCACAAGAAGGGAGAACCAGCACTAAGTTTGAAGAAGACAGTAGACATCTTCCCTGGTTACTCAATTCTCTTTTTCTTTTCGCTATTTATTTCTTTGAGCCCCAGAAAGACCTGTCTCCAGAGGCTCAGTCATCTACTTGAGTTTCCCTCTCCCAAGCAGAGGGAGAAACTGTACTGATCTAGATGACAAAAACCAGAATACATAGGACATCTTATCTGTGCCACTGACAATGACAGTGAACTCTGAAGCCTTTATGCTACTCACTATTGCACTTTGGAGGAGGTGTCCAGCCACTCTCTTGACACTGTATCTGTCCTTCTTCTTGTCCTTCTGCAGTTACATAGTTCGTATGACACCTATATTTTATCTTCTCCTGTAAATGAAATGTTGTCTTTCTCACGATGAAATAACCATTGGCAAAATCAATACGCTGGCATATTTCTAAAACAGAAAGACAGAATTTCTTCCAGATAAACATTGCTAAACTATATGCTTACAATACACATAAGAAGGAGTACAAATGAAAACAGCAGTAAGGTTTAGAACATATTTAAGAGCACATTTTCTGCCTCTGCATTGAGCTCTCTTCCTGAGGGAAAACTGCAAAAGGGAAGAGTTCATTTATCAACTGGTACAGCACATACAGGAACAGACCAGGGCCAGGGTTTGATCCACAGCAATCTTTTAAGCTACCAAGACTGTATGTCCACATCTGGTCTCCACTGGCCATGAAATTCATGTTAGACATGTACTATGCAGTGCATGCATAGAGACCTAAGCGCTGGAGGAGCTTGTGACCATATTGCAAGTGAGCCACTCCAGAGGTCACCTCATGGTGTTCAAATAAAACCTCGGTTCTATCATTGAGATATCTTTCAGAATAATCCAGTGGTGTACTACAGGACTAAAGCAAATTTGTATGAAGAAACCCCTTCTTGCACACTAAATTGTTATTATAGATGCACTCAGTGTTGCACATGATGTCACAGTCATTTGGGATATATTGTTTAAGCTAATCTAACAGGATGAAAATCAGTCACCTTGGTTAGAGGTTATCATCTTGTACTCTGGGAAAAAACTTCTGCAGTATGTTCTGTGTTCTAAAGTCATTTTTTGAAGGAGTTGCTTCATTTCAGGGAATTAACATTATAATAAATTGCAGTATTTATGTATTAGAGAGTCAAATAAATAAAGACATGGAAAAATTAAGACTTTGAGGAAGACTGAAAGATGCATTTGAATGTTGGAGGTGGAGGGAATGATACTTCAGTGCAACAGCTCTACACCAGAGATGCCCACTACTGCCTAACACTCGAAATTATACAACTTTATTTTGCTTGCTCATGACTACGTCAAATGCTCAGTGGCTGTCCAAAACATTCTCTGACACGTGTCTCTCTCTGGCTGGTAGAGTTTTCTAAAAAAGGTATTTTTTACAGCTTCAGGGAAGGATGTTAGGCTGAATTATTTCCTCTATCTATACAGAATTATCATCTAAAGTATGTTAAGTTTCTGTAAGAAATTCTAGCAATTTCAGGCTTGGAAGAAGTACGGTACAAAACCTCTAAACAGAATTAGCAGCAGTAATCTTCCTATTCTCCCTTGGAATAATGCCACTTGGAAATGAAGCAAGAGAAATAGGGATCACGTGGCATAGCTAGAGACTAAAATGAAACGGATAGGCTGCAGAAACAGAATGATTGCTATTTACTATATTTTTGCCCTATTGTGCTAGCCAGGATTTTACTACTGAAGACAAAGAGGATATCACTCCCATCCCAGAGCTTACATTCTAGAGATCAGAATAAATCATGTGTGAATATTTTACAGTTACATTCTGCAAGCTGTACAGCACTGACCTCAAAAGCAGGCGGGGATGTGACAAGTCAGCTGCCAGAATCACAGAACTGTGTTTTGAGTTGTAGAGCACCTGGAATTAGACTTATCTTAAGCAGTGGCGATGGATTAACGTGCCAGATGTGATGAGTGATTTTTTGCTTTTAGCTAGGAACCCTGATAAAACTTAAGCGCTACTCACTCTGACGGATGCATCTTGGAAGAGGTGACCAATCATTCTCTGTGCATGTAATTTCACCATCTTGATTTTCAGGACTATAGTAGTTCTTGCAGGCATATCTAATTCTTTCACCTTCCTTGTAAACACTCCTCTGTTCGTGTAGGAAATAACCATTTTCCAGCCGTCTAATTTGACATAGTTCTAAAGAAAAAAGGTAAGCACATTTAACCACTGTAATTCATACAACTAAGATTGAGGAAAATCAAGTTAGGAAGCTAGGAAAATAGTTACTGAAGAAAGAGTCCTCCTAACATCTTCCTCCAGAAGAAATTCATGCTCGAAGCTAAATCAAAGCATGTTTTCTTTCACTGCCCTAGGATTAATGAATCAAAGGAACAGGCGTGCAAATGACTACATAAGTTGCTAGTAAGTAGTCTGGTAAACCATATTCCTTACATAGTGTTCAAGGTCAGCTAGCATCAGTGTATTTAGCATCACGTACACCAGCTCTGGTTTGGTCTGCTATGTCTCTAAAATCTTGATGCCTGCACTGAGTCATTTTCAGCATTCACCTTCAGGGGGCTCTACCCTCCAGCTTGTACTCCATCAGCACAGCTTTTGCTGCATACACCTTCACAATTATAAAAGAATTAAGCATACGGTGGAAATGTACTTACTCAGGCATTTTGGCTCTGGAAACCAGCCCCCTGCAGAACAGACAATTGGAACCCAGTTTTCTCCACTCGGGGTTGAGTAACCATTGCGACAGTAGTATTCAGCTTGCTGCCCAATTCCCATGGGAAAATAAGAGTTTTTGTAGTACTCCAGGGCTCTGCTTAACGCACCATTTTTTATAACTGGGTATTCACATGGTTTCTCTTGAAATAGAATGCAACAGCAACAATATCAACGCATGCACTGAAAAAAGGCACAACACACAAAACTCTGAATATTCATTCAGATTTGAATATTCATTTCAGATTTGAGTATTCATTCAGATTTGGTTTTGTTATCTGAGTGTTTCCTCAGACTGACAGAATTCAGGACTGTAAACCTTGGCAGGTCCCAAGCAGTGGAGGAATCATCTCTCTGTGGTTTTGGGGTCTCTGTCAATTTGTATATCCATGCGGGTTGCCTACGTTTCCACTGCAGCAAACTGAAATCCAATCAATATTCTCAATGGCTGATTCATGAGATCACATAAGCATTTATTTTACAATGAGACAGTTCTGTTTTTTAGAGTGCCTTGACTAAATGGACTATAATGACCTTGATGTAAGCCCAGACAACTACCTCAGATTTAGACACTGTATACTGTGGACTCTTAAAATTAAGGAGATGACTCCAGTCACAACCTTATTTTGTAACTTTTGGGTTCCTGCACTGAAAGCTCTTCCTAGCTCTTCTACTTCTTTAGAATTTAAAACTGTACTGTTATTTTTTTCTCAGTTGCTCAAAAGAATTGACCCTTTTCAGGGAAAACCCAGTGGCAGAAAGGGACAACTCCTAGTGGTTTTCACTCACAGTTTTCCCAAAGCATCCCACTTGGCTGTGACAGGTAGGTTACTCCTGAAGTACCCTGATCCAGAGCCCATATCCAGGGGGGAAAGGAGGTAGAAGAGGGATGAACCACTGAACAGACCACTATACTGAGTGAAGCCGTCTCAGGAAGGTACCTGAATTTCAGCACCCACACATACACAGAGGAAAGATTAATCTGCTAAAAATGCACTCTTCTTCAACAGCTCAAATAAGCTTATCAAAAGGTCTGTTTACAAGACTGATTTCTTCAGAGTTTCTCCCACCTCCTTCTGTTTTCTAAGTTTTTAAAAAAATTTTCAGTGAAGAAAGATCAAAGACCACCAGATTATGAAATTAATTACTAATTTCTGGCTTTATATTGTGCCCACACAGCAAAACTACTACTGCCATTCTGGAAAATTTAACCCAAACTCATAAACAATCAAGAATATCTTACTTTGGTATTTGACAGATTACAGTAAGTGGAATAAACCCACAATTATTTATTATATACTAAAACACAACTGAAAGTAAAAACTATAACGAAACACCCCTTCCAGCCTTCAAAGCCTTTATGCTTTGGTTTGGCTATTTTACCACTCACTGTGTCCTCTTACCTTGGCTGGCATGTTACTCCTTAGCTGGACAGATCTAACACCACAAGACTTCCTGACAGAGAGCTGACTATAGCAGTTTTTAACATGTGATCTCACAAATACACTCACAAATACCTGAATTTATAAACATGATGTAGATATAAAAGACCATGCCATTGATTTTATAGCTGATTTTTCCAAAACCATCAAATTAAGCTTTGTAAGACCAAGAAACACAATGAATAAAACATCTTCTATTTCCTCTGCTGCTGAAGTTTTTCTCTTAGTCTCTTTTTTTATGAAGATATTTCAACAACAACAACTCCGCATATTTTATCTTCACTCATGAAAGCTACTTACCAACACATTCTGGAGAAGGCACCCAGCCGTTCTTGGTGCATTCAGCTGTGTTTCGTCCAGTGACTGTTTTAAAATGATATCCAATATTGCAGTGTACAGTGATTACAGCACTTTCTTTGTATATATGTTCTTGAGGTCCAAAGTTCCCATTAGGAATTCTTGGAGGAGAGCATATAATTTCTAAACGTGAAGAGAAAAACAAGATGCTGATCTGAAGAATGTCTTTATAACTGATTCTATTGTATTAGTTCTTATCTTTACAGTATACAGACAGTAACTGCACAATATTGCCAAAAAGAGATTTCTTAGGCCAAAGAAAAGGTTACAACTCTCTCCCATTTGTGGAAATATACTTGTCTGTAAGAACAGACTCTCTCATTGGTGGAGAACAGAAGAGAGTGATAGCTTTTACTGAGCTATAAGGAGGTTAAAACTTAAATGCAAAAGGAGTGATTGGAGCAAGAACTACAGCAGATCAAAACAAACGTGACTAGTCTTTCCCAGTAGGTCAGGCCACAGCTGCGGCTCAAAATGCCTTATGCTGGGCTCACCCACATTTCTCTTGGGCTGGTTACAGACAGCATCCCAAAGGAGGCTAGGTTCATTGGCAGGTCCTAAATGGAGACACAACTATACTTAACTACAACTCATCATTCAAGGGCTGTATGACCGATATCAAGGTGATGCACTGGCACTGGAAATATTTCACCTGAAAAGCTGAGAAAGTAGAAGAATGCTGTTCTGAAAGCTCGTAACATCTTTATGCCTGGAGAAGCCAAGCAAGCACATTCCTTTAAAGACTGGAGTCTTTCTTTTGCTTTTATTATCTACTTCCAATTCAGAAAATCACATCAACACACTCAGGCCAGGAAAGGGATGACTACATGGTCACTATAGGTTGGTCCTCCCGTGGAGTGAAGGTGGATGACTAAGTGGTATGCATGTACTGCTGGATCATGCAAGTTCAAGCGAGAAGTCAAGCAGGACCCACAGCCACTTAATGGTGGGATAAAGCTATAGCAACAGAGCAGAAGAGAAACTATATTTTTATTTTTCTACTAGAGAAGAACATTCTTTGAGGGGACTAATATGTTTGAGCATGTCCCTGTTAACAGAACTCAGCAGAACAGTGGTTGAAAGAATTTTTAGTTTGGCACTTCTCAATAGCACTATGTTGCAAAACCACAGGCAATGCATATTAATTAGTACCAATACTAATCTTGAAACAGGAAGTTCAAGGACTGAGTGGGTGCTAAGATTGACTATTACTTATTACTAAAGCAGTCCTTCTGGATGAGGTTCTGGGATGGTAAGTGGTATGTCACATGCTGTAATGTTGCCCTGCTGCCAACATTTTTTTCAGTTTCAAATGTTCTTTGGCAATTACTTGGAGATGTTTCAAGGCATAAATGATTTCCCATAGATCTATATCAACCTATTTCAGCTAGAACACATGTTCATACTTCTTTTGTAAAATATGGAGTTCTAATTATAGCAGATAGGCCTCTAATTTAAGGCCTGCAACTGAATGAAAACAAAGTGAAATCCATGACCCAGCATGCTGGATAGGCAGAGTCAAACAGCACTAGCCACAGAAGTCATGGATTTGTCATCTTAACTGCACAGAAGGTGTTTGAGAGTTAGAAAGCACAAGAAAGTTCCAGCACTGTAAGATATCTTCAGACAACTCCTGATCAAAAGTTTGAATAGCATGAATGCTGTGGCTGTGCAATTACAACTCGGATGACGTTAAACAAGATGCTGTCCTTACCCTCGGCTAAGAAACCTCGAACAAGCTGTAATAGACAATGACAGAATTCATGCAGACCACATAACTTTGGTCTGCACAGTCTGCATGTTGTGTACTTTGGTATATAACACTTCATCTCCAGACTGGCTTTTTAGAGTTACTGAATTTCAAACCTACGCTGCACACAATTCCCGATATATTGGCCATGTACATAATCCTAGAGTTTTCAGCTTTATGCACACTCCAACACTATAATCCCATTGTAATTTTCATTTTAAACACTTATGGCTACTGCTGGACCACTTATCCTTCTGAAATTGGACTACTTCATGTTTGTTTATATTCCTTTGGAAACAATCACTTCAATCTCAGACTGTTCTTCCTACAACCCTCTTTTACTATCTCAGAAACACTCTTGAAGCAGCTTACTACTTTACATCAGAATTTAAAACTTAGGGATACTTTCATAATTTCCCAGTTATTTTTGTAAGGCTCCACAGTAAACTTACAATTTCTTACTGAAATTCTGTCAATGAAACAGATCATTTGTGAATTGTTCCTTTTTGGTTCACCAGAAGAAGTTGTCTGAAAATTTCCAGAAAGGAGATAATGATTAGCAAGTAGCTGCTCAGTCTGCCAACACCATGGAAAGGTTCATCAGGACACTGAGGCAAAATGCAAAAGTCTGTTCATACAGAGTAAGACACTGAGTGGCATTTCACTGAGCGGATAGTACTACGGTCTTCAGCTACTTCAGATCTATGAAGATGTATTATCTTGGTAATGAGTTAGAACTATTTACTTCCTCCCATTCTATTTATTCTGTTACAATTTACATTATCAAATTTTTCCAACTGGATATAGCACCACCATTGATTTTCACCAGTTATACTCAGGTAAACCCAGTGACTTGCGCTTTGCTTAAAGAAGTTTTCAAGCCTTGGTGTGAAGATCCTTGCACTTAGAAAACTCCTATCTTTAAGAAGCTGGTTTCAAATCTTAATTTCTTCATGTCACTATAAATTTCTGATTCCTTCTGCATTTTGAATTTGTATGGTTTTAATGCTTTTTTTCCTGCATGCTTTAACATTCTGTTTAGTATCTCCAAACAGGTATCTCCATTCCTTAGCTAAAACATTTTTATTCTTCTTTGTAGAAGGTAAAGAGGGTCAGCTTATTTGTACAAAATAAGCCTCCTTATTTGTCCAAAATAGGGATCCTTTTCTAAACCATTAATAGTTTTTCTATATTCTCCCACCAGTTCAGAATATTAAAAACAAACAAAATAATAACCCCCCCAACACACACACACACCACAACAGCTACTCATGCTGGATGATGCATTTTAGCATTAATCATCTCATTTATGTAGTACACAGCAGCAATTGTATCTTCCTACATCTAACTACTCACATGCTCAAGAAACTAAAGACTGAATTGCTTATTTTTGCTATGGTTCTACATGGAAAGTCCATATTCAGTTCTTTCTTCCCTCTAATGCTCAATCCTTCCAGATTAGTATTTTCATGGGATACTACTCTGATGTGTATGGAATTCCTTTTTTTTTTTTTTTTTTAATGAATAAACTCAACTTGGCTTTATTAATCTTTGAAAATATGACTTCTAAATACAACAGAACGTGAAAAAAACTTTAACAAAGGCTGACCGGTGCAATAGGGGGTCGGAGTCCATCCTGATGCGGAACACTGTGCGTCTGCTCTTTCACCATATCTGTAACCCTTATTACAGGAATACTGCAGTCTTTCAGACTCCTTGTAAGACGCCTTTGGAGAATGCACATATCCATTCAGAATTTCTGGCCTATCACAGGTAATTTCTGAAGTTGACAAAGACAAAATTCATGATTTTTGCATATTTTTATTCATTAAGAATAAATGTCTTTAAGAATATTTTTTTTCATCTGATATCATACAAATTTTATTATGTCAACCAAAACATTTGTATTTTGGAACTGTTTGGAACTCAGATGAGAACTCTAATGACCTGATGGTGGGTGCCAGGAAGAACGTATAAAACAACAGCAACAGTAGAAAATTCATAAAATAGACTTCAGGGCCTTTTTTTTTTTTTTTTTTTGAAATGGATCTCAGCATCAGAACATAAGGTAGAGGACATTCCAAATTAATCAAACAGGCTAGCTGAAATTGCGTATTTTCCATTTTTCAGATAATTTTAATTTCCTTGTAATTTCCAGCAACTAAAAGCTCTCTCAGAACCAGTTCAGGATTAGTAAAGTTATGGTATAAGCAATAAGAGAATTAGAGTAACTGGAAAATTCACACTAGAATGCCTGACTACCTTCTCAAGAAACTCACTATCCCCAGCTCCTGGCTAGACCAATAAAATTATTCAGATCTTGCAGTTTCCAAAAATCCCCATTTTTAAACCAGAATTACTTTGCTGAAACTACTCATGCTTTGGATTAAATATATTTAATTGGAAGAAATGGCATTCTTTAATGAAATTCTCTGTATTTATTCTATAAATTTTACAAGCACATGTGTTTAACCCCATTTCATGTTGTTCAAGTTCAAAAGAAGTTTCAAAACTGAAAACTGAAACTGTGAATAAACTATACGTGTATATACATTCCGACATCTGTAGTCTGCTCTTTAGAACATGTACTTCCTTATCAGATAGCAGATAGCATATAGGTAATCTAAGGAACCTGAACAACTGAAAATTAAACAGAGTAATTGTTGTAATACGCTTTCTGGGATAACTCACTCATACATACTGACAATCCAAGTCTCATCAAACTCCATTTGCAAAATGGGAAAAATAACCCCTTGTACCAGCACAAGCTGGGGGTCAAATGACTGGAAAGCTGCTTTGCAGAAAAGGACCTGAGGTGCCTCACGGACAAGAAGTTGAACACAAGCCAGCAATGAGCCCTTACAGCAAGGGCCAGCAGCATCCTGAGCTGCATTAGGCAGTGTTGCCCACAGGTAGAGGGAAGTGATCCTGCCCTCTGCTCAGCACTGGCGAGACCACATTTGGAGTGCTGTGTCCAGTGCTGGGCTGCCCAGTATAGGGGAGACACGGACATATCAGAGCTAGCCCAGCAAAGGGCCATGAAGATGATTAAGGGATTGAAAAATCTGACAGATGAGGCTGAGAGAGTCGGGATTGTTTAGTCTCCAGAAGAGAAGGCCTGGGGAAAGGGGAGTGGATCTTATCAACGTGTATAAATACGTGATTGGGGGAGGGGGGGGTGTGGAGCAAAGAAGACGGAAGCAGACTCTTCTCAGTGGTGCTGAGTGACAGGATGAGAGTATGAATTAACCTTTTAACTTGTCCAGACATACTAGTTTGAACAAAGAAAAATCCATTGAGATTTCTTATATTTTATGTACCTTAAGAATATGAATGAATTAAAATTGTACTTGTGTTTTTAAACTAGCTTCACAAAGATTCAAAACTGTTTGTAATTACTTTGGTTAAATCAGCATTGAAGCGACTGAATCTTACACAGACATACCTAAGCAAGTTTCAGTGAAATTGACTGCAGTCTGGCAAGGACACAGCCTTTAATGAAAATGAGGAACAAACAGATGGTCCGTTATGACCAACAGACTTTGAATTCTCTTGCTTACCCTACTACTTCTGCACATATGCAATGGACATGGTTTACAGACAAACTATGCTTAATTTCTGCAGAATAAAATGAAAGCTTTGTAGTGTCTCATACAGTAACCACTCCCTAGAAGTCTGTGAATATAAAGCTTTTTAATCACAGATAATGAACTCAGTAATAATTTTCTTTTTACCTTGGCACTGAGGTACATCACTACTCCATTTTCCATTTGAAGAGCAATGTACTTCTTTAGATCCAACAAGCTTATAATTTGCATCACATTCAAACTTTACAACCTGGCCAAAGGAAAATTCTTGGTCTAGCTCAAACACACCGGTCATTATTATTCGTCCATTTTCTGGTGCTTTTATTGGTAAACATTTTGCCGCTGTAAAACAAACAACCTCAGTCATTTTAATGTCTACACTGTTAAGTGAATTGACACACAAAAAAGTTAAAATGCAGAAAACAATCACTGTAATTACCTTGAATTCTGAAAATAATATTAAGCTTTATTATGTATTCAGATAGCATTTTCGATGCTCATAATATAAAACCATAGGAGGAATGCTAGTATGAAATAGGAGGATGCTAGTATGCTGGATCTCATTATCCTGCTTTCTGCCCTTACAGGTTAAAGAGAGAATTCCACAGAACCAGATGACCTCCTGAGGTCCCTCCCAAACTGAATTATCCTGTGATCTCATGAACTGTACGGATGGTAGGTAAACCTTTACTGACATACAAGGTCATAAAACCTTGGAAAAACAGGCTTATTTGCCTTAGAGTTATGCTAAACTGAATTTGCTATAGACTACAGGTCTGGGAAAGTGCTGAGCTGTATGGATTGACAATTCACTTATTAGCTAAAAAACCTAGTCAGAGACATTAGAAAAATTGCATTACTAAAGTAAATGAACACAATGTATGTCAGATATGGATTTAGATCTCTTGTATCTCGTAACTGTGTAACCACAGAAAAAGGAAGAATTAATATATGTCAGATATTTGTTATTAAGTGGGAAGCAACTGAGATCACAGGTAATTTTTAAATGTTCACATCAATATCACTGAGAGCATCTGAAAGTGCCTGGTGTTTTCTCTACCAGAGCTCCCGCTTTTCCTTGACAATGTTCTCAAGTCTTACGTGCCATCTGCCTTTTCTACGAACTCTTATCAACTAGACTCCTCACAATTGCAATATTATACAGGATATGTATATCATATCCTGTATTTTTAATCTAAAGAAAACTCCTCAGTTGTGAAGGATAAATCTTATGAGAATTGCAATGTCTTGGTGACATGTGACAAAAATGTTGGGAATCATTGTTCTATATTGTGCAGAGAGATATCCGCATGCCTAAAACTGAAGACATTCAAAATCCAGTAAGCTGAATGGGGAATATCTGAGAACAGCCACTAGGAAACACTAAAGCATAGACACCTAACTCCAGACAAGAGGAAGACACCTACTTTCATTAGAGCTTCTTACGTTAGAGAATCTTTCCCTAGGTGCCCAAACACAGGGAGAAATTTCAAACCTACACACACATGTTAAAATAGACAAGTGCTTTAAATGACCTCTGGAAAGAAAGGAAGCCTCTTTTTATAATAATGCAAGTTTGAAAGTGGTAAAAAAGGTTTCCAAGTTCAGGGCAGTATCCTAACTACCCAGTCTGGGGACTTAGTCTCTTTCACTCTCACTCTTTCTTACTGAAGTTGTTCCACTGTATGCTAGTAGAGAGAGGAACCTTTAGTGAAATCTTAATGGTTAGGTCACAAAGGTGAAGCGGAAACAAGTGCTATAAACACACATACATTCATATACACATTCAACACCTCATCTCATATCTTTTTTACCATGTTACTTGATTGAAGCAGAAACTGAGCTTGTTATTTACATCACAAGCAGTCATGGTGGCTTGTAGTGTTACTCATCGTCAGTAGTGAGATTCACAGACTAGTTCTAGACAGTATTAGACAGATAAAAAGTCAGTTTGATAAAGAATTAAATGTCAAATTCCATTTACCTTCACAGTGAGGGACGTCATTGCTCCATCCATCTGCCTGACACTCACGGTAGTTATTTAGGCTGAGCATCTGGTACCTTACCACATAAGAAGTAAACAGTTCTAAAATACAGCCTCGTTATGTGATATAAATAGCAGTGCTGCTGTTATTGAAGCAAAGGAAGTAGGTTTCATATGTTCTAGCATTGGCTAACCCAAAACACAGCAAAAAACCAATACTTTTTCTACCTGTGTTTACCCTATTTTGTTTTTGGTATTTGTATATGGCAAAAATAAGAAAAAAACCCAGAAAGTAGGAAGTAATCAAAAAGGTGCCTTCCTTTTTAGAGGTACAAAGCTTTGTTTCATCAGTCCACTTAACAAATAACCTAGGGGTAATTTACACAAACGTTGGCAAATGAAGTAAAAGTCATGTTGCTTGTGCTCCAGTATGACTGAAAGCTATGGGACAGCATTGAAATACAATTTAATTCAAGACAGATGTATCTCAGGTTTTGATGAGTTAGTATTATCTTAGGTTTGAGGGCATTACAGCAACACTGACATGGCTTCCATTGACCTGGAATGTAGTCAGAGTAAGTACAGCTAGTCCGAAATGATAGTGAAGAAATATTTAAACTGATTGTACCTATGGGATTAGGAAGAATATTGGTTTTGGAACTTGAATTCATACTAGACTAGATTCATTAATATATTTGCAACACAAAGGCTGCAAAAATATGGTTAGACCACAGTATCATGCTTATGGTTGATTTGCATTTCAAGAGGAAAGAAACCAGTCATAGGCTTACTTACCTAAACACAATATTATGTATTTGACTTGCTGCAGATTTTATTGAACAGGATTACGACCTAATTGAGTCCTCCAACATAACCACACCATGACTGTCTATTAGGAGCAGATTCTAGCACGCAAAGCTGCATTTTTACCTAAACTGGCTGGCTGGTCAAATCATGAGGCAGCTTTACAGACAGATCACTGGTTTTGCGTTCTATCTATACAGACACGATTCCAAGTCAGCCACAGCCTGATCCACTCAGGTACTCTGGAGGAGAGTATCATATGCACAAAGTTCAGTTATTCCAATAGCACCAGACATGAGAAAGAGCTCTGTTTAATATTCTTCCTAATTTAATTCTTCCTATTCTTCTAATTTAAAATTAAACAATAACCAAATATTTTTAAAATATTAGTAATTTGTATCTGTTTTACAGACAATGAATCTATTACTGACACTTCTTAACACCTCAAGTTAACACCCACATACTGAATATTTAAATAAATATTACCCATCATCACATCTGTATTCAACTCGGGCACCAAATACAAACTCCTTTCCACTGGTAAGTTCAAATGAACCAAACTGAATATCTCCAGGATGTCCACAGGGCTTATCTGTCCAAAAAAAAAAAAAATTTACTTACTGCATATATAAGGATGTGAAAGGTAGCATTTTTCTAGTAATTCGGAGACAGTATTCTCAGCATAAGCTTGATTAACTCCTTTTTTGTTAAATCACTATCTTCAGCAAGAATATACTTGGATTAAGGATTTTTTTTTCTTTTGTTATTTAAATAACAAATTAGGAGCTTTTATTCCTTTAAAAAATGATCTTAAGTTGTATAAAAAAAATATAATGGCAGGATGTAACTTAAGCTTTTCATATAACTTTCAACATAAACTAGGTACAAGTGTTTCCGCTTTAGAAGTCATCCATGACTGGAAATGACATACCCCTAGTTTGATGGGGACTGGGCTGAACAAAAAGGGAAGATCAAAGGCTGCAGGAATCCTGTGTTCCTCAGTCCTGTTTGCTCAAAGTTCCTCATGTGATTGCTCTTCTTATCCGGCCCTAACTATTTGCACTGAATTCTCAAAAGAATGCACAGATGAGCACATCAACTCTCTGATTCATCTACTACAACCATTTTTATAAGGATTGTAAAATAAATGAATGTAAAAAATATAAAAAATAAGTATTAGACCTCCTCAGAATAAATCCTTCCTAACCCCAGTCAGACCAAATATTTGTACATCCTGGATGACAGCATCCACAGCTTTTTTTTTTTTTTTTTTTTTTAGGAAGAGATGAGTGAGTAGGCTTTAAACATGTAAACATGTTTCAGTGTGACTGAGAAAACAGACAACCCCATGTGCACTAATCAATTCTGCTGTCAGGCCTATCCTGAAAAGGAGATGAAGCCACTTAGCCCATGGCAGATCATTTCTTTTCTCTTTTCATCTAAGTCTTGCAAATGTCAGTACCTGCTTGCTGCACGGCAGTATTTACTAAAACTTGTTACTAAAAAGCAGCACCAAATTTTGTATAATTGGAAGGATCTGTGTACACTGATTGGTTATATAAATACATGTAAAAACAAATATATTCTTAAAGTTAAATAAATAACTTTAAGTTAAATAAACAATAAATTTAATAAGTTAGTAAGTAAGTTAATGTAAGTTATTGAAGGTTAAATAATATGAATAGGTTAAATAAGTTTATATATAGCATTTATGTTAAAGAGGATTATGTAGAAAATAGTAACAACTGATTTTTACTCATGATTTATTTTAATTGCTGTTTGACTGAAACATGGACCTTGTTTTATACTGCTGAACCAAACATTACTGTATTATTAGTAAAAATTTTGTACATCAGATATGTAAGAAAAAAAAATCAAAGCTAGTGTGTCTAAACTTGCTTTGTGTTTAAAACTGATTTACTACCAAAAGGAGGTATCTGCTAACTAACAATAATATAGTTCAATTTCTTCACTAGTGAAATCTGTATGAGCATGAGAAATACTTCTAAATTGTTAACATAGTATACTAGAAAAAGTAACAGCAGCTCTCATCCTTATTACAGATTTTCCCTCATGGATCATAAAATAACGAGGGAAAAAATGCTGTCCTACCTCTTTTTAACTCCAATGAATTTTTCTACTTCCAAGAAATTAGATCTTGCATAGAACTAATTGAACTAACTAAAGAAAACACAACATTGTCTCTTGTTTTGCATTCAAAAGCTGATAGTGCTTTATTCTGCTTAGACTGTAAATTTCATCCATGCAATGGTCCTTTTTTTACCATCTTGGAAGCAAACCTCTAATAACTTAATAATTTAAATTTACGTAGGCATTAACATAATTTGCAATATTAAGAAAAATTCTGAAAAACAGTTCTGTTATTTCCTGGCCATTTACAGCCAGAATTTTTAAAATTATGCTAAAAAAGAATGCTTTTTCAAACCTGCAATCTGTAGGAGATAAACAGTGACTACTTATTAATTTTTACTTAATTTAAAGGCAAAAAAAAAAAAAAAAGTCTCTTATCTTTTTAATACACTTCTGTGTAGTGGTCTCTTAGCTTACTGGGAGTTAATTTATGTCCCAACTATCGTACAGTTGTATCAGCTAGCCTAATTCAGAAATACAATTGCACACGTATAGATACAATGGTGCTAGAACCAGAACTGTCTTGGGTATCCTTAAAAAAGATTTCTATTCTCAGAGCAAATACACAAAGTAGATTAATAAAGCTGGCCTAGTGTATGACTTTCCCATGTAAAAGGGAAAAAAATAAGTCTTCGGTCTGGAGAAAGGGGTTTTTTAGAAATGTTTCCTTATGCTTACAAGCCTTTTAGGACGACATTTTAAAGGATGCCAAAATAAATAATTTACAGATACAGATCTTTACAGTTGTGAAGACACAATTGTGATTTCACATGTACGTCATTGGCAAGAGATGTGATAATCTAGGTTAAACATTTGCATACGTTTTGCATAAATACTTACTTCTGCATTCTGTCCATGGGAAGGCTTGTTCCCACACTCCATCAGCACACTGAAACACAATACGTCCAAGTTTTATATATCCAGGCCGACACTTGTATGTTGCTTGAGTACCATGTGGATAGGGAGGTCTGTCCCATGTTTCAGTAGGTACTTCTTTAACTCTTCTAGGAGGAGGGTCTTCACAGGCTAGAAATTAAATAAGTAAAATGTTGGTGACTGAAGCATATACTGTATACTCCAAAATACTTTTAGCAACAGAAAAGTAACACGAAATCCTGAGGACAGTTGTGATCAAATGAGTGCATCTTTCCCACTTAATCATAAAGACGACAACTACTAAGTTTGCACCCTCTCTAGGAATGGAAATATACACTTAGAAGGTCATAAAAATGGTCGTGCACATGACAAAAAAAAGCACATGGGGCAGAGTCATCATCCATGAAACAGAAAGTAACAGCATCAGATTAGTGCCCAGTTCTAACTCCAGACATCTCTTACCCTTCCGTCTGCAGAAGCTCCTCCATTTTGGTCTTTCCATCACCACACAGGAGAACTCTATGCACTCCAGAAATTTCTTTTCAAGCTATCTTCTTTTGCAGCCACAAAAGTATCTGACTGACATTGAGTTTATGTTGCACTTGATCAAGTTCTGTCAAATCTCCCATAGCCTTTATATCCCCTAAACTTTTTCTCCAGGCCAAGGTTACCTGGTTTTCCTAAACTTATTTCCTCCTGTCTAGGAGATAACTTATCATAAGATAATTGTCACAAGCTACAATTTACTCTTGGTATTCACATTGACATTCACTATCTTCAAAGCATGTTGCCTCAGTTTGATGAAGAGATCGTCTGGTATTACTCTTTAGATCAATGTTACAGAGTTCTTTTCTCCAAAAGCTCCTTCTTGGAGCTTCTTCAGTGTCCATCAAATGTATAGCCAGGGCCACATGAGTTACACAGAATGAATGTGAATTCCCTGAAAATTGGAAAAGTCAGACTAACAGGAAAAGAAACAAAAGTCAGGAAGCTCTTAATGAAAGACTAAGTGACCTTTCATACGATTTTTGTTTGTTTATAAACTTTGACCTAATTTCAGTGACTAATTATCTGCATCTATGACTGAAATTTACTTATTTAAAAGGTCAAAAATTTACCTACGATAACAGACTCTGGGCATTCTACTTATTTAGCTTGTTCTACATCTGAACTTGAAAGGTGAGAATTCATCAAGAATAAATAACCTGTGAGAAACAAGGACCTGTGAGACCTGTAGGAAATGAAGCCTTGGAAAAGAAATGAAACTTCTGCATACAAAAGAAACAAGAGGGAAAATATTCACCAGGTAGGGCAATTTCTTGCTGAGTGAGATACTTTACTCTGTAGAGAGCTTGTACAAAAATCCTCTCATCAGTTAAAGTCATCGACATTTGAAAAAGCATCAGTATTCTCACAGCTACTTTCCTAAAGACTGTCCAGGCGGTGCCTGAAGGTGCAACTACAGAAAAAAATATTTAAGATCTTTCCTTATGTGAGAAATGTGGGGTTATAGATTGCTGAGCTTAAATGAGGAACTCACAACCAGTTAATGAGTTTTCTAATACACAGTGCCTGAGCTGCATAAAGCTCAATCCTTCCACATCAAAATGTGGAAAGTGAATCTTTAGCTTTGTACAAAGACATACTCTTGAACACTCACTATTTTTATTTCACTCAGTGGAATGCCTCCTAAATCAAAGGCATAATTTTAGAAAATTTGTTTAAAAATTGAGAAAAATATTTATTTTTCCCAAAATCTGTTTAACTGTAAGCGTTCTGTAGCTACAGCATTTTGAAAATATAAGGAAAGAAAGGTTTCTAGGATGATCTGGTATCTTTCTTTAGGCTGGCTATGGCATTCAGAAAAAGCAGGCAAGCTTTTGAGGACCCTGATGAGCTGATAAAGGAAGGATGTACCCATAGGTTCATCTTTTTTCCAACTACTTCAACTATTCTAAAAAGAGCTACTACATTTCTCCTACTGATTACATTTGAGTAAAAATTATTCTCTCTCCACTAGAGGGTACTACCATACTATAAAAAAGGTAGCAGTGACTTCCGCTTTTATTAGCAAGATTCATTAAACACATTCACATAAATACCATTTTCGCAAAATGCAGGAGTGAGCAAAATGAATGCAAATATGTTAAAAATGGAATTACAACAACATACCACCATGTTCTAATCCCATCTGTAAAAAAAAAAAAAAAAAAGAGAGAGAGAGAGAGAGAGAGAGACACTACATATTATGCTTTAGTGTCTGTAATTAAAAAATCTGAACTATTATTGCTTTCAGCTGCATTTGTTACCAAATAATTTTTCTGCTTCATAACTCATTATTTGATCTTTTTAACCTATATTTCATTTCTTCTCTACAACAAATTGTATGTAAGAATTCGGTCTATGAATTGATCTCTGTAACACAGAGTAATACTCTGCACACAGTAATATGTTGCTTAAAAAAAAAATCCATGCAACTAAAAAGTCGTTTGTGGAGAGTTTACTGTGACACCGTGTGCCATGGTCCATGAAACTTTAATTTCTCAGTCTTTGAATTTAAAGATCCTGTGATTTCTTCAAACAGTTAAAGAGATTTCATATGACAGCAACCCAATCAAGCCTAAACTGAGGATAACACAGGCTAATGTTGGATGCTCGGTTTGAATTAGCTAATATTTAAAGTACCAAACACCAGCAAATTTAGTGACAGAAGACGCTTTGCTAAGATCGAGCTTTCTGCTTTATGTTGTGTTCTGTTTTATATGCTCTGGATCCTATCTTCTGCAATGACTCAAACCTGCAGCAGCACACATTTTGCGTCACAGCCGGAAAGCTGAACACAGGTCACTGAGAAGAGAGAGAGAGTTCCTCTGCTCCACTCCTCCTTTACTTCTGAGCTGCACTGTTTTTCTTGTCTGTAGTACAGAATGGGGCCCCATAACTTATCCTTGTTTACATAAGAAAAAAAAAAGAGAAAAAAAAAAATGGTCTCCTAATAGTCTCTTCACCATTACTAAGACATATTTTCTTCTGGGTTTTAACTCTGCATTTGTTCTTCACCACTGCTCACTTTTGTAAGACTATGTGATGTCCCTACAGCAAGCATTACTGTCAAGTGTCACAGTATGTATATGCGTATTTCTGACTACATCTAATTGTTTCCTTTTTAATGCAGTTTCTCAGTAGTTTGAGAAACAAATCTTTTCACAGAGTGGGTTTTAAAGCTATACTTATTGCATCATGTATGATCTCCATACTCACCAAAATTTGGAGTTTGATATTTTTATACTAGAAAGCATGGTCTAAATGCATACCTTCACATTCCTTAGTGGAAAATGAGGATAGCTAGAATTAATCAGTTAATACTTAATATATGATTTGACCTCAGTAAGAAATACCTCAAGCTTCTTTTTCAGCCTCATTATACCAATAGCAAATTCAAAGCTAAGCACAAACTACAAATTCAGGAAGAAGAATTTTTCAGCCTTTGTGCAACAACCTAGCTCTCAAACAAGACTTTTCCTATGAAGCTTGCACTAAGAACCCTGTGTGACTGATGGCAATAGTTGTCCCAGCTGAATCAAATATTGCTACATTCACATTCCTTTGCAATTTCTCTGCTCTAAATACAGTACTGTGAATAGAGAGCAAATTTCAGCAAACTTGCTTTTCAAATAAATTCTAATATTTTTTTAGACTTTACAAAAAAAAAAAAAGGAGACTTTAGTAATGGTGCTTTGAAACAATATGTAAATATATATAAAAAATGTAATACATTTCATTAACTTTGATTTTTCAAAAATTTTTTTTCTTATCAGCTAATTTTAAAAGAATAAATATCTTAAAGTGTCTAATTCTACAGGATTCTGAAGTAAAATCTAACACATTTTTAAATTATTGATTAATAAGGTCTTCATGATCTTCGTATAAGAATAAAAAACAACCTCAAAGACACACAACATCCGTTCTCCAGCAGTCTATGTAAAAATCCCCGACAAAAAGCAAACCAAATGAATTATTAAACATATAGGTTAAATAACATAAACACAGTTTTATAAAAAGTAAGTCTGTGTGTCAAGGAAAAAAAAAATCTTAAACACTGAAGCAGAAAATATCGAAGTGGCCAGAACACTTGCTACTTCTTTCACCATGGACAAAAGTGCATCTGTATACACTTGTCTCATTTAATGGATCAAAATAGAACAAAATAAAGATGTCATTCAACAGATACCTTGTAAACACTCAGTTAATCTAGTAATCATTTCTCTTTCACAGATTATCTCATAGATTATTCCAGACAAGAAATACACAGGTATTGAGTACTTTTATTTTAGTCTACCAACTATAGATATTTATAGGTTTTAAATGTTAAAATAATTAAACAAACATAATAGCAAATGAGTCATCGAGCTCTAGTTTATTGGGTTAGCAATCACTAAAAAGTTATGCAACAGTCTTTATCCAAATAAATATGTTAAATACTTACGGCAGCATACTAAAAGTTCTACATACTGCCACAGCAAGTCTCAATTATTGTTGACAGATCTTCACTAAAATAAAATACAATCTGAACATTTCATTAAAAAAATGTAATAACATTTTCCCAGTATAAGAAAGTGGATTTTTTCACATTAAAAACTTACCTCTTTCTGCAGTACAATACACCCAAAACAACAGCAGAACAGTATAACCCAGGAGTGACATTCTAGTGACTCAGAAACACAGTAGACACATTTATAAAAGCAGCTAACTGTTTTTGATTACTTTCAGTTACATGCACTTCTATTTTACTCAGTAACTGCTCCTAGGACAGACCTTGCAAAGCATTTATACTTTGATTTCAGCAGTCACTTCCTCTAATCCTCTTGCAACACACAACTGTTTCTTTTTTTTTTTTTTTTTTTTGAATAGACACATTATGCAAACTTTGCTAAATGAATAAATAAATGCCTGGTGATTTCAGCTGATATCATCCCCTCCTGTGTTCAACTAGTTTTTACATCATACTTTTTTTTTTTCATATTAATGCCTTCCAAGCTCAGATAAGCTTATTTCTTTTCCTATTCAAAAGGATTTGCTCAAATCAGTTACTTTGTGATTCCCTGTGTTTTCATATGCTCCGCTGAAAAAATTAACAGAATATTGTTTTTATATAAAAATGAACTTCTCTGCTTGAATATCATTCAAGATATATGCTGAAAATTACAAAGTGATTTACTAATCTTTTGTTTTGGCATAAGATATCCAACTACCCAAAAAAAGGAAATGTGCTAAATCAAATAAATCTAGGCTATGCTGAACCATTTGTTTTGGTTTCACCTTAGAAACCATTGGATGGAGAAGATGGGACTGAATACAATTGTAATGTGGATAATGAACTGTCTTAAAAAAAAAAGATTGCACTAGAAGAGGAACTATATGCCAACATGGTGGTGGGTAACAGTGAAACTCCCCATAGTTTGATGTTAGCAGCAACTGTATTAATGTTTTCATTAAAGGTCAAGGCTTTCGTAGAAGTGAGCCACAGTGGAAGTGTGGATTACACAAAGAAAATTCTTTGATACATTGGCCTGGGGAGAAATGTAAGAGTGCGAAGTGCTCTCAGGAGACAAGACACAAAACAGCTGCAGACCAGATGCCCCATAGCTATAATTGCAGACCAACATGGAGCACACATAGATCAATCATAGAATCACAGAATCAGTAAGGTTGGAAGGGACCTCTGGAGATCATCTAGTCCAACTCACCTGCTCAAGCAGGGTCACCTAGAGCATGTTAGACAGGGTTGCAGCAACAAGGACCCTCCCCCCTTACTGAAGCCTGGTCTTGAACCAGGGACCTTTAGATCTTCAGTCTAATGCTCTCCCAGCTGAGCTACTCTGGCCCCTAAATCTTGTGTATGTTCCCAAAAGACTACATAAACATATCCTTACAACCATTGGCATAGCCTATTGAAATAAAAGTTTGTCCAGGAGATCCAAAAATCAAATCCCAATCCCAAAGCACTTAACTTTATTCTTCTCAAAACAGCTGAAGTTAAATTATTTCTTGAATGTCTTTCCTGTACCTGGACTATGTTGTCAATTACCAGTTCAGAGTAATTCAGGTCTTAGTGAAAATTGACATTCAGCTTTTACACCTGTGAGAAATCTGCCAGACCACATCATGTCTCAGCTTTCCCATCCTCACTTTTCTCTTCCCAGATGACTCATATGTGCAGACTGAACTCCTGCCTTGCTCCATGACCTTGTGATGATTGGTCTGCATCAATTTTGAGTTTCCTGGCAGTAAAGAGTATCTAAGCAACAGAGATCTTTTTGCACCTGCCTAAGCTGAATTATTGGAAAAATGCTCATGGGAGAGAACTGACAAAGTCTGTGATCTCTTTCATGCCACAGTAGAGAACCGTGTGCTGGTATACAGTGGTGCTCTAAGCTCATCAGGACAATCTTGCTTGTTTGTGCTTTTATGAAGCAGTCTCATGCACGTGTGTGCATGCACATGCTTCTGTGCCACTAGGCTGCTGAGTGCAAAATCGAGTTTCCTTGTAGTAGAGAGCGACTGAGGATGGTTTGGCCTCTCCTGTCACAGCATAAGTACAAACTGCTTTTCAAATGTAGCAGCGACAGTATTGGTTTCCATTCCTCAACTACCATGCCAAGCTCTGGGAGCTGGAGAAATGCCTGGAGTGGTGGCAGGCACTCTGCTGCCAATCAAAAGAAAGCGGCTCGAATCAACTAGCAGGAGAAATCCACACTGCAAGTACATCCTCATTCTATCACTTTTTCTAATTTTAAGTGTTGTATTTTCTGACATCATGAGGCTTAACCAGTTCTGGCTTGAACTGACTTTGGGTTACTAAACCACTTATCAAAGCATTACTGGCTTGAACCGTAGTCAAAGAAAGGTAGTTTCAGCTACAGCTGAATCCAAACTGGAACCAAAAATTTACCAAAAATTTCCTGATTGTTTTTTTCATGAACATAATGAATGTTAAAACTATTTAAGCTATAAAATATGTTAGAACTATTTAAGTCAGAAGGTATCATCACACAAGAGCAGATAATTATAAGTGTCCTAAGAATAAATTTAAGCTGGAAATTAGAAGAATAACCTGAGAAGTGATGCTCAGAAGTAATCTTTTTATGCACATAATGTAGATTAAAAAAAAAAAAAAAAAAACACAACACCTTCAGTTGCAAAACATGGACTGAATTCAGCCCTTTCCAGTCCTGTGTTCTTGACCTTAAGTCAGTGACAAAGCTTACATTAACAAAATGGAAATAAAATCAGGAACTTAATCTTTCTTCCTCTACTCACATCCTCCGATTTTCTTTTAAATATATCTGGATGACATAGGCATCTTCAGCCTCTAAGGAAATGGAATGTATCAGAAAACAGACTAACCAAGAGGCATTACTGGAAAAAAAAGCAAGCCTCTGGACATCTAAGGCAAGCAGAGGTAAAATCATCTAGAGTACTCTTACCTGCTATCCATAAAGAGGCAGAAACACCTAAGCAGTCATGCAGCCAAAGGCAGATGGATTTTACCTATCAAAGCAGAAAGATTTTACCTATTTCGTTGCTTGGAGAATTGGTGCAACTGCACTCAAATATCGCTGTTACTTACCTTACCCAGGTAAGAACTAAGACGTAAAATTAATAACCTATAGAGGACTGTATGCAGTCCTCTAATCTATTACACGAAATAAATGTGCAAAAACTAAATATTGTGAATGTGAGGTTCTAAAATAATGATCTCAAAATATTGCGGGCCCTGTAAATGATACAAAGCAGGCAATACGTCTTTTGCTTCCCATCAATCTCAAGAAGCACAAGCATTAGACAAAAGTAGAACAGAATGCTATAACCCACACTCAAAGGTTGTTTTGCCCTCTTGCCACTCAATATGCAACACTCACCTAAAGAAAAGGCCAAGCCAAAGCTGATATGCAGACCCTTAGTGAGCATGCATCCTGGCTTGAGCATTGTCCGTTACCAGCAATGTTAGTATACAATGGTGATTAAATACACCCATATATAAAACATGTATGTATATACATATTTTAAGATATGCACTTTACAATGTCAAAAGTCCAGTCAAGCAACTCAAATATAAGAGGGCATCCCCTAGATAATCATTCCACGCTGATGTCATTTTAGTCATACACCCCACATCACTAAATAACAGTGTGGTATCATGGTAAAGCTATTTCTGCCACAGAGCTGAGAAGCCAAAGTTTAATGCATCTTCCCACTCATAAAATAGGTCCCTCCCTGAAGAGGGGTAAAATGTCTAAACTTCAGAAGATTTTAAGCTGGAGATCCTAGTTTACACAGCTTCCTACAGCAGGGCTGCAAGTGGACATCTTAGTTTGATGTAGTAGTAGGTTCCTCAAAAACATCTCTCTCTCTCTCTCTCTCTTTTTTTTTTTTTTTTTTTTTTTTGATATTGTCTCATTTAGCCTCTCAGCTTCACTCAGTCTACTGGATACTGAAACTCTCGGCAGAGCATGCCTACTTTCCTCATATAAGGAATTTATATGTACACTTCTGATTTGAAGCTCTGCTTTTGTGAGTTGATGGGCTGAAAGCCAGGTAAAATAACACCCTGGAGTTCCCTGAAGTTCCCTTGTGAGCCTGAGATTTCTTCTCTGTATCAGTTCCAGATGAGTTCAGCAAGAATAGCACTCTCTCTCTTTTTGATCTCTTTTTAGTCAATAATAATTACAATAAATCAAGTAGGGAAATAAGAATCCCAGTGTGATTATATAGACATATGCACAATAGTACCTCATCAAGGTTAGGGTGTTTGAGTCCAAGATACAAATATTCAAAAAAAAAAAAAAAAAAAAAAAAAAAAAAAAAAAACCACTTATAATCTTTACCTTTAAGTAGATTATAGAACAAAGTTATCATAGAAAGCAATGACAAAGTACAGAATATGAGAAATGAATAGCCATAGTCCTCTTCTCCTTTGAATTTTTCACCTATTATTTTCCTGTTCAAAAAACCCAGATTTCTTAAAAATACTATTCTCTTACTGAAGAATATAACTTCTGTCACAGAAAAGAGTTTCAGCTTTGAATATTGTTTCAGATATCTGAAACAATATTTATCAGAAAAAAAAATTCACTTCAAATTACACCCAGACATATTTAATATACAATATCATTATGCATTTTTCTACTGAAGACTATACCTTTGCAAACTATTTTGGAAGTGAAATTGCTGATAAAGTTAATGAAATACTATTTAAATACAATTTACTACTCTAAACCCCAAACTACTTTGTGAACTGTGAATACTCAGAGTTCTCTAAACATTACATTCAGCTGGTAAAGGTGTAAGACTGCCTCATGCATGCTTTCAGATATTATCAGGACTCTAGTCCCCATTTCTAAATCCAAAAACACATGTAGACACTCAAGTGAGACTTGATCACCTTGCTGAAATGTGAAAGCCGGGTCCCAAAAGTTCTCTAACTTTTGTTTTAAAGGATTACCTTTCCCAGTATTCTTTCTTGCCAGAACCACAACCTAATACTTTTATTTAAAAGAATAAAAGCTAGGGTTAGGATGACAGGCTTATCAGTTGTGGAGGACACCTCTTACAGTCCCAGAGTTACCGCATACAAAAACCATATAAAAACTGGAAGAAACACAGGCAAATACTGTGTCTCATAGTCCTATCTCAGCATTACAACAAAGACGACAATCAATGCTTCTAGATATTGAAATTTACCAGTTTATCAAGGGTGGGATTCTTCTTTAACTCTTTGTGGTCCAGGTTGGTTTTCATATTCATAAATAACTTTAGTTATCAATGCCAATAGGAAAGAACATTCCAGGAAGCGTCACTAATTACGTACAATAACATTAAACATCCCCACAATCTTTTGAGAATAAAACTGAAAACTAAGCAGATAATATGATTTAATTCATCAGCGTATATAATTCAGATTTAGAAAGAAGGGTAGAACAGTTTAGAGAACTGTATTATTAACTTATCCTACATAAACTGGAACTATCCAAAAAAATCAAAAGTCATTAGCATTGTGCCAACCTATGTTTTGTCTGTATTTCAACAAAATTGAGTAACTAACTCAAAATCTAAATTTTTCGTCCTTCTTTCTGTACATGAACATGACCCAAGATTTACATAAAATCACCAGCAGTAATGCAGTTCTTAATCACTGCTCCATCTCTCCTACTATAACTTCAGAATCAGAGTTAACTTCCATGGAATACTTGAAAAACTTCACCCACATTGAACTAGGGAGGAAAAAAAGTTATATCCATTAAAGTGTATTTTTGGCCACCACGTCAGGGCTGCAAATGCTTCCGCCTGCTCTGCCTCCAGGATCAGAATTGTCTGCTGAGAGCATCTACATTTGTTCTTTGAAATAACTGAGCAGGGCTCACAGCTTTTCTTTAATATACAAGCATGGTAAAAGAAATGCCTAGCTTGAACATAATGACCTTGTGTAGTAGCTCATACATAATAGCATTTGTCTCCAAGTGGATGATTCAATGTCTCCTCAGCTTGAAGACATTCAAAGCTGTATTTCCCAGGTGTCTTGAAAATCTCTAATCACAGTATTGAATTTAGCTACCTAAAACGCCAGTTCTCTTCAATTTTATATACTTAAAGCTTCTTAGAGTTGCCATGCCTCATACTGTCAGACATGCAAAAACACAGTTAATTTTATAAATGCAAAGAGTTTATTTCATTTAAGAGAATAAAATTAATTTTCTGTATAAAATGCATCACTATGGTCTCAGTTATGAGTTTGTTCTGCCCAATTGATTACCAGGTTGACAGTTTACCACTTAGATAATGCCATTTTGAAATTCACCTCTGTGGTGGAAAAAAAATCCTAGAGCATTCTGCAGCTATTCCTCTCCTCCAGTACAAAAATAAAAGTTAAAATGATCAACTAAAATGGAAAAATTAGTAAGACTATAAGATACAGTACACAGAGCACTAATTTCTCATCCAACCTATGATTCATAGACTTCAGAACAGGACAACACTTAGTATAACTTCTATTTAACTTTTACAACAAATCATTGTAACATACAGGCTTATCTCTTCCTCCCCTGAAATGACTGGATAAGCACAGAGACCAAGGACATTTGGGCAAGATAAAAAGACATCAGCGCAGAGGGAGGAAACAATATTTTAAGGAAGAGACAGCCTGTTTAAGTGGAGAAGCAGCTGAGGAAAAAAGAAATCGGTTGCACAGAATATTCTAAAGAAGAAAGAAAGATTTTTTTTTTTTTTAAACTGGATATTTAGAGAACTCTGACGTCAGAACGCAGCACGATAGAACTGGCAAGGACCTGATGGCAGGAAGATTCATTATTTTATTTATCAGCCAAAGCAAAGAGTGAATGACCTTTGAACTCTTACTACACATGTGCATCTGCTTTACTCCATCTAATAAGCCCTTCTGAAAAGCAGACCATAAACTCAGAATGCAAAACGTCCTGAAAAAGAGTAAGCATCATTCATCAGTGATACTGGTGACTTACAGGAGTTGGGATACAAGATCCCATTCTCCAAAGCAACAACAGCACATCATATGTAATGCAGAGCAGCAGTAACCTGATTCCCAAGCTGGTCAGCTTGGTTACCTGTAGAAACCATCCTGCACCAGGATAAGGCTCTGAGTTGGGTTTTCAGCAGGGTATGTTATTATGTAATATGCCCTAGGCTGCCATAACTTAAGCTGATTTGTGCCAGATCAGTTTTTAAGCTACCTTAACTACTACTCAGAGACACAACGGAATGGAAAATAAAAGGCCCACTCTCCCATACGGAGTATGCATGTATGCACCTAATGAAATATGTGGTATTTAAACAACATTTAAGAAATAACTTCTCATTTATCACTTAGCTCCCGAATCAGCAAAGAATAAAAAACCTCATCCACACTCAAAAATCACGCCAGTATAATTATATTGAGCATCAATGTCATTCTAGTAATGAAATACTAAAACTGAAGAGATTAAGAGATCTAGTATGTGAGGGTAAAATGACAAGCTAGAAAAAAAAATGTAGCCATGAGTATTTATATTTACCAGAACCAGGGCTTTAGATACTAACTATAATACATATGACAGTCTAGATTATAAAGAAACTTTAAGAGTACATATAAAAAGCTCCTCAAGATTTTAATTTCATGATAGTGTATTCAACTAAATGATTATCATATTGGTAATAGCTATTTAATCGACAGAAAAAAAATCCTTCCTAGAGTGTCACTCAAGTTCCAGTAATTGTCAGATTCAATATTTTGGCTTTAGTTTTCACTGTGCAATTCAGGGGTTTTAAACAGGTACAACATGATGTGAGGCTATATTTATTACTATTTGGAAACTATGATCATCCACAGACTTTGTTTTGTTTAGCAGTATAACTGCTAAAAAAACCTTATTGTCTGATCTTTCTCAGAGATGTTACTACAGGAAAAAATGTTTTGTTTGGAAGAATTGCAATTAAAATGACTTGTATTTTTGGTCTTTGATAAAACTGCAGCTAAAAATTACAGGTTTTAATTCAAAAAAGGAAAAAATAATAGTTAAAGGTGGACTGGCAACTCAGGGAGGAGCTATAGGCTAAAAATCTTCTCATGCTTAGAACAGCTCGAATACAAACCAAGTTAGTAGCTTCCATGCAAAAGGAAAAACATTGCAGTATCTGTTTTCATGCCCTCAGTTGATGGTCAGATCTGCATTTAACTCAAAATAACTGAAACACATCTTTGCTTATATACATATATATACAAAATATACAAATATTTTTACAAGTAAATTTTATATTTTCTAAAGTATTGTCTATATAAGATTTCATATATGCAACATGTAGCCCTATCATAAAACTATAAATGGAAGTTTACACTAAAAAACGCAGTAAACAACTGCAAAGGAGAGTGTAAGAGAACGTTGATACATAACAGTAAAATGCACTTTGCTGATATTTGTGCAGCAAACTAGAGCTGTAGTTTAATGAATACTTCAACATAGCATAAATAACTACTGCTGTCCAAAGAAGTAGGTTTTCCCTACCTTTTAACTACTCATTACTGCCTCCATGCTGCTCAGCTATGGCTGCACCAACTCCATTGCCAGCAACCCTGAACCTAGGTTCAGAAAACTGATAGAAATTAAAACTAACACAGGAAAAAATAAAAAGTTACTTTTCAACTGCATGAGCTCTGCAGAGTGAGTAGCCAGGATTTGCAGGGGGGAAAGGGAGGGCAGAGGGGAAAGGGTACAATGACCTCTGTTAAACAAGGCCTGCTCAAAAGGCTTATTAAGCTACAGTCTAAGTAATAAAAGGAAACCATTTTAAAATGCTTTGAAGTGCATCCAGCACTACTCAGGAACCTCAGCCCTTCCTGTGGTACAGTAACTAATTAATACCTCTTTGCAGAGACTACACAGGAAGTATTAAGAGTTATTTTACAAGAGTCAGAGGTCTCTTTTTAGTCTTCATGGGGTAGAAATTCAGATTTTGGGGTGAGGTAAATCTCCTCTGCCAGCAGTTAGCAATATTAGCACCACAAGCAGCTATCAAAATAATTCCACTGAGTTTTTTTTTTTTTAAAAAAAACAGGGCTTGCACTACTAAAAAAAAATCTAAATTCACTAAAATCCTAAATCTCAGTAAAACTAAAAATCCTAGTAATTGTGTAATTTGACTAATGGTTTAGCACATATGCACCTGAGGTTTCACAGCAGCTGTCAGTACACAGTATCAGATGCAGCCTCTGCAAGCAAGGAAAAAACCTCATTGACCAGAGATAAACAAGGGACAAAGTTACAGAAGGCCTGAGTAAGCCCAGGTGACCACCTAGCAGTGACCAGAATCTGTGCAGAGGCTAGCTAGAAATACAGCAGCCTCAGCCTGATCTGAAGGGGGGGAGAAGGGGGAAAACCCACCGAAGTTCAGCACCCCAGAAGAAGCAGCAGTACACCACTGCTTAGACTTCGAGGGCCTAAGGAAAGGTATTTTTCCAAATACGCCGCACGTGGCACAGAACGACGGTACCACCTGCGAGAGGGAGGCTTCCGACCGAGCCCCACTAACGGCGCTGAGCGCAGGGCGGCCGCGAGGCCGCTCCTCAGCCCAACGGCCCTTCCGCGGTCCGCGCGGCAGCTGTCCGCTCCGGCCCGGCCCCCCAGCAGCGGAGAAGCCCCCCGCCGTCCACGCTAATGCCGGCACTCCCATTGGCCAGCAGGGAGAGGCTCCCGTGTGGTCATTGGAGCATGCTAACAGACGGCTTCCCCCTCATTGGCTGGCCCGCCAGCGGCGGCTCCGAACAACATTTGCATGGCGCTGGACGGCTCTTTGTTGTCAGCCGCGGCGGGCGGTGCGCGCGCGCGCGCTCGCTCGCTCGCGCTCGCGGCGGGGTGCGGTGGGTGGGGGGCGGGCGCGCGCGCTGCCGCCGCCCTTCTGCACCTGCCGCCCCTGAGGGCGGGTCGCGCGGAGCCACCGCGGCGCGCGGCGGAACTTTCAAGCCGTGGTCCGTTAATCGCCGTTAGAGCCCCAGAGCCCGGGGAGGAGCGGGGTGGGAGGGGGCGCCGTCCCTCCTCTCAGGCGCCGGGGGACAGCCCTCCCGCCGCCTTTGTGCGTGCGCGACCCCCGCGCTCGCCTGGGGGCCACCTGTTCCGCGCCCCTCCCCGCCCCCGGCGTGCCTGGGCTCTATTTTATTATTTATTACTATTTTATTATTTTATTTTTTATTATTCTATTTTATCGTGGCGGGGGCGTCGCTGCCCTCCCCCAGGGGAGCGGCGGCGGCGGGCAGGATGGTGGACCTGGACAGCGAGGTGCCCCCGCTGCCTCCGCGGTACCGGTTCCGGGACCTGCTGCTGGGCGACCAGGGCTGGCAGAGCGACGACAGGTGAGCGCGAGAGGGCCGCGGGCGCGCAGCGGCGGCCCCGGCGGGCGGCGCCGCCTGCCCCGCGCCTGCCTGAGGGGGCGGTGGCGGCGGCGGCGGCGGCGCTCCCCGCGGCCGCGGGCGAGCACGGTGCGAAGGCACGCATCGCCCCGCGGAGGGCAGCCCCGCCGAAAACTTTCCCGGGGAAGCGGGGCCGAGGCCCCCGGGGGGCGGCGGCGGCGGCCCCGTCCCGGAACCGGGCCGCGGGGAGCAGGACCTCCCTCCCTCTTCCCTCCCGTGGGAGGAAGGTCAGGAAAGTACGGAGCCGTCCCCAGGTGGTAACTTGCCGTGGGGCAAGGGAAGCCCCAAACGGAATGCGGCGTGCGTGCCCGTAGAAAGGCTAGCTGCCGAGGTCGTGTATATTGTCTAATATGCGTGCTTCTTTACGTGCTTTTTCTTTTCTTGCTAGGATACCTACCATTCAGTACTCCTTTATAAATTATTTGAAGAATTTCCAGCATTTTTAATTCCAAAACGATTTCTTTTTTTAAAATAAGAGGATTTCAATTTATCTCAAGTCAGACATGCCTTTAAAAGAAGAAAAAAATACGTTTTAAATCCATGTGTGCAGCCATGTGTGCTTAATTAAAAAATGCTAAACAAGCAGTACTCAAGAACCCCAGTAGCATGCCACTCAGTTTAGCCATACAACCTAATCTACCAATAAGTAATTGTATGATTCCATCTCGCAAAAGTATGTGTGAGATCCACTTCGTAGTAACGGCTCATTTTGATTAAATGCTAGAGAGAAATAAAATTGCTGATCCATAGTAGCATGTTGGATTGATTTTAATTCAATGTATATTGTCAGAATTAATCGTGTTTTAACTTGGTAATCAGAAACTTTGATTTTAATGCTGGTCGGTATTAAGATTTTAATTACTTTCCTAAAGGAACTAAATCATTGATTGGTAATCGTGAGATCGTACAGACATGCAACTATTACTTCAGTGTAGGAGAATATGATATGCCTTGAAGCAAATTATTATTATCCTGGAATATTCAAATAATAACAAAAAATGAATACTATTGGTTGGAAATTACAGCATTATGCATAAGTTACTAGTTAAACATAATGGAGAGTTAAGGAATATGTTTATCAAAGCATGATTTTTATATTTAAAATATTTTTAAGCCATAAGAAGTATTTTCTGTATTCCTAATTTCTGATCACAGTATTCTTCATGATTTTAGAATGAACCAATCCTAGTATTTTACACCTACATTTTATTTTTTACTGGAACAGGAAAAAAACCCCCAAGCTTTCTTGTTTTATCAACTGTTAGCAATAAAAACCCTAACTAAAATAAACAAAATATTCTTTATACGGGCCTTTGAACTGCTATATGTCTTGGCACTTTCGCCAGCTGTAGTTCAGACTTTTGTCAAGCGCTTCCCTTTGACTTTCTTAAACATAAATTTAGCTTTTATGGTCTCAAATAGGAAATAGTGTGTAAAAACTTGTGCGAACTATGGCATCAATTCAGCTATAGATATCTCTGTTTCAAGACCCTGTGCACTAAATATATGTAAATAATCTTTGGAAAATATTGGCAGCTGAATTATAGCATAACAATATTATAGAGCATGATTATTATTGGAAAGTTATAGCGAAGGACTAGTGAAAAATGAATAAACTTTTCATTATTTCATTAATATTGAATAAAAGCATGCAAAACAGCTTCCTTGGGAAAAGTATTACAAGACTGACCTCTGGCCACTCAATTATTTCAACTGGTATATAAGATATGAACTCAGGACTGGAAATGGCTGGTGCAAGTGACTTTTCAGATATTTAGGTATTGTCCTCTGCGGGCGCTGGTCACAGCTGTGGTGTGGCTGGGAGTGCTGTGTATTTTTTTCCTTATGATATAATCAGGACTGTGCTCTGCATAAAGCTGTGATAGCAGCACTCTTCTCCTGCAGCTCTGGAAGTTACCATAGCAGTCTCGTTTGTTACTAGCTTTCCATTAACTGAACAAAGTCCCCCCTTCCTTTTTTTTTTTTTTTTTTTTTTTTTTTTTTTTTTTTTTTTAAAAAAAAACCAAAGAGTTATTGCTTCTTTTTGTTTGCCTACCTTATAATGGAGTCTTGCCTGGGTTCTTGTTTTTCTGTATTGGAAGGTAACAGTTTTAATACCAAAACATTAATCTGATCCCGTGTCCCTGGTATTTTGCTATTATCCATTATCACAGAATCACAGAATGGTTGAGATTTGAAGGGACCTCTGGCAATCATCTAGTCCAACCCTCCTACTCAAGCATGGTCACCTAGAGCGTGTTGCACAGGATCACATCCTGGTGTGTTTTGAATATCTCCAGGGAAGGAGATTCTACAACTTCTCTGGGCAACCTCTGCCTGTGCTCTCTCACAGTAAAGTTGTTCTTCCTCATGTTCAGACAGAACTTCCTGTGTTTCAGTTTGTGCCTGTTGCCTCTTGTCCTGTCACTGGGCACCACTGAAAAGAGTCTGGCCCCATCCTCTTGACCCTCTCTCTTAAGGTAATCGTAGATATTGATAAGATCCTCTCTTCTCTTCTCCAGGCTAAACAGGCCCAGCTCTCGCAGCCTTCCCTCATAGGGGAGATGCTCCAGTCCCCTAATTATCTTCATGGCCCTACGATGGGCTTTCTCGGTAGTTCCATGATTATGTCAAAAGCTTACAAATTCTGCACAGAAATATTGTCAAAGGCAATATTTAGAATATTACACATCATTTTAGGAAATATTTAATGAGAGAGACTACAGACCTGTGGGCACTCAAAGACAAACTGCTTATTAGTAGTACTGATTAGTCACAGGAGTGATATTATACAAGTATACCATATTTTTAAGATTCTTTTTCCGTTTTGCATTTTTCCTTTTACATAACTAGTATGATTTTGATGAAGCATGTTTCTTGTGTTCTAATTACTGTGTAATACAGATACTGTCGAAAGTATTGCTTGTACCGCATTCAATTGAATGGACATTAGCTATGAATGAAATACCTGAGCGCTAAAACACAGTTGAAGTGGTCATATAGTGTGGTCACACAGTGGCAAGTGATCAAGATAATGCATTTGAGTGGTTACTGACTCTTGACTTAGATGCTGGAACAAATTTTGTGCATATTTCAAGTTCATTGAAACTTCAAGTTGCTTTCAATTCCCTGCTGTTCAATTTATACTAAGGGCATAAATGGAAACATTTATGGTCTGTCAGTTTCAGGTCTGTTACCACCTGAACTCCTAGTCCTCAGTCTCTTTTTAATCTTCCTAATCTGTTCATCCTTGAGGTTTCTGTTTCCTGATACAGCTCTTTTCTTCCTCCACTCTGCCCTTTCTGGCAAGATGCTGGCTCCTTGCTAGCTGGGAGCATAGCAGCTGAGGAGTATCTAAAGCCTCTCTTCCTTGTCTCTCAGTACCATATGCAGAGCAGTGCACAGGAGTTGCTGCAATGCAAGATTTACTTAGAAAGCCTGCCTACTTAATCTAAAGGAGCTAGGTCTGGAAGAAGCTTTTGTACTAAAGGGCAGAAAGGTTTTACCAGGGCTTATCAGCGAGGGTGGACCATGCACTTCATCGGACAGGAGGGCCCAAATCAACTATATCAAGGTATTGGGCTCCTGACTCTTGTACATCTTCAGGAAGATCGACACATCTTCCTACATTTAAGAATACAGACACCCTAAGTTAGATGTATTTTAATGTACCTCACATATCCTCTCCCATGAATGACCTTCCAGGGTTTTTCTAACTATCAATTTGCTATTCAGAAAAAAACACTATAATGAAAAAGTCATTCCGTTTTCCCACCATAAAGGGAAGCTTCAAAACAAAGTTGAAAGTTACGAAAGAGTATGAGTGATTTGAAACAAAGGGTTGTAAACTCAGTAGGAACTGACTGGCTGTTGACATCTTGGCAAAGTGCTGCATAATTTGAAATCTCTAAACTAAAACACTTTTTTCATCTTCTTTCAGATTACAGAGAGGATATCAGTCCACTATCTTCAAGGTGGAGAGGAGATGTGGTCATTCCTCTGATCACCCACATACCATTTGAGGTCCTATGCCACCAAATCTCAGTTTCAATGGCTTAGTTTGCCAGCAAGTCTTATGGTAGTACTTAATAATAAATATGATTGAAACTATAGACCTCTACTTCCTCTTTTTTGCTTGCAGTAAAGATATATTTCTGACTTCTTCAGTTTTGTGATCTTACTCGTTATGTTCATTTGATCAGCTATTTCTTTTAAATCATCCTTTTCGTTTAAAAAATGCACATGCAGAGGTCTGCTTACCTGAATATAATAGGATTCTGATTAAGAAACCTTTGTTCCTAGCCCCATACCTGTTTGCGGGCAGATCAGTCATCTTCATTTTCTTACAGGACTTCTCTTACGATGGAACTTCAGTCAGGCTTCTTTACTTTTTTTCAGTGCGTATTTCACAGTCTGTTTCCTATGTTTTCTTATTCGTTAAAGTAACATCCATTTCCCTGCCCCTTTGCATTTCTTTCTCAGTAAAATAACTTATATAGGATAATTTCCTAACCAGGCTTGTAGTTAGCCTCAGTAACAGATGGGTTCTGGGCTGGCTGTCATATTCCACAAACTAGCAAATTGGATTGGGTATTATTTTTAATAAAAGAAGTTGCTGTGTGCACAAGAACATGGTGAATCTTTGGCAAACACATTTTTTTCCAATAAATAAATTATTTCATATAATTCATTGACATTCCTGAATTTGCTGACTTCTTCCTGAAGAAAATCAAATGTTAAAACCAGTTTTGGCTTTTGAAAGAATAGATTTTTCAAAGGACGTAGTCCTCTTTGAAAACTGTGGAGATGAACCTTGATGCTTATAGTACACAGGAATCCCAAAATTATTTCTCTGATTTATAGCTGAAATTTACAAGAGATCACCCTTTAAATTCATAAGATTAGATAAGGTTAACTTGATAAGTTAGATTTCTGGGGTATTCTGAGGCAATCTTTTCACATAAACTTACCATTAGGTTAGTCACATTTTATAGGGAATAATTAAATATTTACTCAGATCTTTGTGGGTAGTTCTTCCTTTTGCAAGGTGAGACAACTATATTCTTGTCACTATTTAAAATATTTAAATATTGTCCTGGTTCATGTAAAAAGCAGCAGGAGAGCATGAGAAAGATCAACACAGTAGCTAGAACGTGTGTGATATGGGTAATTTTTTGCAGCAAGAAGGGCAGTGTACCAGTTTTTTTGTGGGCACATGAATCTTCCAAACACTGAGCTAGAAGGAAGAAGAACAAACCTCTTTTTCACTAATTTTGTGACTCACCAAAATCCCTTTGTGAATCTCACATTTTACTTTCATTATTGAAACACACTGTTTTGATTTGCTGAAAATTCTGAAATACTTGGTCTGTACCATCGTGATACAATTTGTTTTTCAGTTTATCTATCTGGGAATGGAAAGGGGGAACTCAGTCCCTCTCTCTTCTCCCAGGAAACAAACACCTATTAATTCAGTGAGATTTTATTCAAGCATTATTGTAACAGTAAATTATGTAATAAAAATTTTAGTTTTTGTAAGCCTACTAATCATCAATTCTTAATCTTACTAGCTATGTTGCAGAGCAACACAAAAACTTCCTACTAAAATGAAGACAAGTTTAAAAAACATGACATGTTTAAAAAACATGACGTTTAAAAGCTTCAGAGGAAGAAGGAAAAGAGAATATTTATTTTAAATTCTCATGTAAGCGTTGAGTAGATGCTATCAAGAGGTTATTCACAAAACTGTTTTCTTTTGTCACCCCTTCTTTAAAAAAGCCAAGTCAGAGGATGCTAGAAGTGTAAAGAAAGAATTTTAAGTTAAAAATAAAAAACATTTATATGCTATGAATATTAGTGCTTTTTTGTTAAGGTCAGTCATATAAATTCAGTATCTTGTGGAGCAGAACCTGTATTTCTTAAACCCTTTATGCACACATTTAACTCCAAGTCTATTCTTTAGAAGCTTATAAAGATACAGAGACTGCATCTGTTTTAGCAGTAAATTCAAGTGAGCCAAGAATGTTGCCCACCATTGAAACATGGCTCAATGTATACTAGTAAACTCTTCAAATTTTCCTTGGTTCCTTCAGCTAGCTAAAACTTTGCTTAACAGTTCCCAAGGATGATTTGGCAGCTTGAGTGACCCAGGAACTGCTCCCCACAGTCAGGTTGCAGATAGCCACCCTGTTTGGGAGCCTGAGACAGCTTACTGGTATATATGTAGGCTTTTTTTGGTGACAGTTAATATCGGTGTCTAGGCACATTCAACATACTGGTGCAGATGTAGCCAGAGTGGGTCAAGTTCTATTTATTGTAGAAATAACCTCTACGCTTTAACATTGTGCTGATCATTCTCCCATTGATGCTGCTAGTTCCTCTCCTAGTCTCCCGTATTTACCTCACAGTCAGACATTCAGATTATGCATATATGGTGGAATGTATTGCAGAGGGATCCTTGTGTGAAGCACAGACTTGTTTATGCTTTATGTTTTCCTTTCTCAAATGTACAGTGTAGCCCTTAAACATAGGCAATAAGGGTTTTTTGTCTTAGACCCCTTAAAAGGGTGGAAAACAAAAGAGGGGCCTGCTGCTAAAGAACTTAGTGGAATAATTATTTTCCCACAATATTTTAGAAGGAAAAAGAGAAAGAAATATATAGATGTTTTTAAAACTTGCAGAATGAGATTCACTCTTATGACCTTACAAAAACGTTGTATACCTTTTACTCCTTAAATCCCTTTGGGTTTAAGTAAAATTAAGCAGTAGGTTAAGGCTTTTTTGGACCTTGCACACCAGGGTGAATTTTATGTGCTGTGAATATTTCTAACAAGATCAAGAGACCATGAAGTACACATTATTGTGTCAAACTGCTGAAATAATACAGTGTCATATGAACGAGTCATTGTACAATCATTCATATCTATTTTGTACTACTATTTCATTCTATTGCCTGTTAAATTTTAGCATTAGGTTGTATATAGACCTAATATATTATAGATGAATCAGTATTACTGATTAATAAATTGTACCACTTCAACATCATATGTAAAAAATTGAAAATAACAAAAAATCTAGAAAAAAACCCAATACATTTTTCAAAATCCTAATCAAATCAAAATCTCAGATTTCATATCTTCCTAATTTGCTGTTCCAATAATTGTTTACAGTTTTACAATCACAAAACAAAAAAAATTACTTTTCCCAGTTCTCTATTTTATTGTACATATAAAGCAAGGCATATTAGCTAGTTCTGGGAAAAAATTCCAAATATTGTTCCTATATTGAGATGAAAGATTTGAGTCATTTTGCTGCAGTACATACATTTAGCTCTACAGTTTTATCATGGAAGTATATTAGCTTTGTGTGAGAACTGTGCTTACATTGGCTGCTTGAAGGATTAAATTAAAATTAGGTTTCCTTTCCGATGTGCTTACTACTTAACTGCACATTACTACCTATTTGGAAAGGAAAGAGATTCAGATAATATGGAACACAACCATACCTCATTTGGACAATTGCACTGCTGGCTGTCATGTTGACTGCTGGCTTTCAGTGAGCAACTCCCTGCTCTAAATCTCAGAAGGCACTTTAACAGTCGTTCCTCACAGTGTGAATTACTGAGTAAAGCTCTCCCTTTGCCTTTCCAATTGGAAATCACCTGTGGTTGTTAAACTAAAAGAGGATGAAAAGCCCACACATTTCTGAATCAAGTTATTTAAAATATCTGAGTTTAGATTCAACTTGCACAAAAATTCTATTACAGTTTCCTCAATAGAAAATTCTATTATTATTTCCTCAAAATAGTTCTCCTCTTTCCTTCAAGAAATACTTCAGTCAATCTGGCCTCCTCATTTTAGAAAATGTGTTTACTTCTATGAGTTCTTCCATTTGTTTAACAGAGGCTACAAAATAAAAGGACTTAAGCAAATATTGTCAAATTTATTTGATTTGTCCTGATAAGTAAATATTCAAAATTAATAAAGGAGCCTAAATTCTATTTTCAAAGCTTGATTTTGATTGAAATCTCTCAAGATCAAAACAGCCTAATTCACTAGGATACTTAGTAAGTGTTTTCATGTCATCTGCAGTAAGACTCTACGATAATAGCTGGAAAGTTTTAATTGCCCTAAAACCTGAAAAAGCAGCTGGATGTACAAGCCCAAGCTCTCTCTTACTGTATAAAGGCACCTAAATTTAAAAAAGAATTGAAGAAAAATATTGTTTGGGAAACCACTGCATTAACTACAGATAGTGGTCAGAGTTTAGACTTTTGTGGAAGGCAGAGAAACACAGTTCCATGTAAATAAACTGTTAATATATCCCAGAACTCATCTTCCTCCTAAGTTTGTCTTAGGATTAGGTCGCTATTATAGATGAAAGAGGGGGAATCCATTTGCTTGTGTGGAAGGGAAGAAGGGAAGTAATGCCTTGTAGCAGGCCTCTCTGTCAGCCTTATAATAATTTTTGTTTTAGCATCATTCTCACAAAGACGATGGAAGCAAAAATAAAATGTATCTACATTGCACTTAACATAGTAAACACTTGAATTGAGGAAAGGGCATGAAAGGACAAGAGGAACATTTCAGTGCTGTTTTATCTATATTTTAGGAAGACTTTGACAGTGTACTCCAGCAAAAGTTTTTTAGTGCAGAAAAAGTTTAAAATGACTAAGGTTCAAAACTCCCACAGCTCAAGTAGTCTTTCTTTGGGACAGCATAGTGCATGGTTTTTAAGTGTACTTTATACTTCAGTCTTTATCTAATTAATTATGCACTTACTACTATGGAGCTCTTATTTTCCCATCTAGACTTTGATACATGCTACTTTACATCTGGCAGACACTATAATATTCCATGGGGAACTGAAGCGATTCTGTCCCAAATGGCTTCTCTCTTAATTTTATGATTATTATTCTATCACAGCCAATGATTATGATTTTTTTACAACAGTAAACTTACTTATTTCTGTGTTAAATTGCATTATTCTCAGAATGACTTTTCTATAGCAAATGATAATACTGATTGATATTGTCTCACTTTTATCCTGTAACAAGGAAATAGATATACTGTTACTTGGAGCATCAGAAACGTCTGAGGCTTCAGAACACTTCTATTGTATAATCATTTTATGAACCATTTCAGTGCTGTACATTCAGTTTCTAGACTCACCTGTAAAGGTTTCTAGACTCACCTGTAAAGGTGATAGTTTTTACTGAATTACGTGATACGTACAGTACATCCAAGAACTTGTTCTAATCCACTAAATATTTCAAAGGTGAATTCTTCATATTTTTTTCAAGTAAATGAGCAAGCTAAGTCCTTCCTAGAAGCCTGGTCTCACAATCTCAATGTCACTGGAGAGAATGCCATTCAGCTGTTCTACATGTTCTGCAGCACAGAAGATTTGGTACGGAATGCCGTAAAACAGCTGTTAAAGGTTTCAGCCTCCCCCATGCAATCATCTGCTAATTATGTTAGCAGACAACTTCCTGGTGGGAAGTAGCAGTAAAACAGAAACACTCATTAAGAGACAAAAACAGCATTTATATTCACAGACATAAAAACAGTGATACTATTATTTGTCCAGAAGTATCTCTTGAAGGAAAAATCCTACCTCCCCTTACTGAGACATCTGCCAGGAACTGCTGTAATTTTGTGGTAGAAAGTGGATTGCTAAGTCTGACATTATTGCGCTTGATTTAACAGGTAGCAAGCCGTGGCAGATGGGGCAGGAAGGCATTAGGCTAAAACCAGTGCAGAGGAAAGTTATTTACTGAGTTGGCAAAAAGGAGAAAACTTTGCCTATTCCTCTGCCTGGGCCTGTACAAGTTTCATGCTAGCTCTGGATGTTAATAGTTGTGCATATCTAACAGCTAGTACGAGGATTGTATGCCTGGCAGAGGCAATTACAAGATCTAAGTAACAGTCCTAGCTATGGGCTACCTCTGCCAGGCAAGTCCTCCCCATTCTCCTAGATGCTGTACTCCAAGTCAAGCCACTTTGATGTTCTGCAGAAAAAAGAGTTTTTGCCCTTTAGCTATATAGGTAGTTAATAGCAGTTGACTTTCTTCAAGTAGTTTTCAGTTACAGAGCTTCTTCAAAGTATAAGGGTTGCTAAAATATTTGGTAAGGAGTGAACACTATAAAAGAGCAGCACTCCTTTATCATTCTCAACAGCGTAAAATGTTCTAGGGGGTTTTATGTTTTTCTCACTTCATTTTCTTTTCCCCCTGTGACTAAAGAAAACAGCAGCACAGAATAAAAACACAGTGTTACCAAATCCCAAACAAATACAAATGGAAAAAAAACAAGCTGAGTTGCAAATGAAAAACGGGTTATGTTTGTTCCTTATTTGACAGCCCCTGTTAATCCTCCCCAATATTCCCTGACTCCACAAGGAAAGATTTAATTTCCCATCTTTGCTCAAATTCAAAAGAAGCTAAGGGTACAGGTCAGTTATCACTGTTGCCCTGTAATTCTCACTATCAAGCACAGACAGTTAAAACAGATGATAGACTAAAGGCTTAGCTCTGTATTTAGGTGAATATACCGTTACGAAATGTAAGCAAGCTATATTTTCACTACATACAACAATGCAGTATTTGATTACCTTCTTCAGATGGTGTAATCAGACAAACAACTTTTCAAAATGCATTTCCATGGAAGTCCATTTTTTAATGATCTTTTTTGTTCTCGGGTAGGCCTTCAAAAGAGACAACACAAACACAGCAAAAAGTGGAACAAAATATTCTGTAATGTGCAGGCGCTGATTAATCAAATAGTTTTTATAAAGGCTATCAAGCTCTCTAACTAGCTTTTTCACCCACCTAAGAGTATCATATGGACGAAGTTAATTGCACTAGAGCAGTGCCAGATACCCAGTATCTCATTGCCATTGAAGAATCCAAATTTTATAAACTGAATTAAGATAGTGACCCAAATGATCATTTATTTTTTGTATTGAGGCTGACAATAGATTGCATGAAAGTTACAATTTAGCTAAAAAACAATTTTAATGATACAAACTACATTCAAAGTGCATTGAATTAATTTTAAGATTTGATTAGTTTCTGCTTCCCGTTTTTCCTCTTACTTGACAGTTTATGGATCAAAGTCCAGAGTCCAGGAAAAAAACAACAAAGTAAATCAAATCTGTGCTGACATTATAAACCCATTAAATACAATGAATTGTGGCAGTTACTGGTTACAAAAACTCAGGCGATGTGATTTGCATGTGACCAGCTGAATTCTTCCTTCAGTGTGTTTCTTAGCAATGAGATTTTACCATGACCTTGGCAGAGCATTGCTTGTGATGGGAACAAGACTGGTTACTAGAAGTGTTTCAGAGTACAGAGGGAATATTTCCGAAGGGTAGGGGTGGGGGCTCTTGGGTGTGCCTGTAATAAGCAGCCTTCTGATGTGCAGCGTGGACTAATCTGAGACTTTTGTGGCAGACCTTAAATTTTGCTCTTAACAATTCCAGATGGAAATGATCTGTTATGAGATTGCCATTATCAAAATTAGGAGGTAAACCTCTTCCTCCTAGGCAGAGGTGACAGTCGAGCAACCTCCTGTCATTGGACTTCATGCTGAGGCGAGCTGAAGATTTAGAAATCCCTTTCCTTTCGAAGACGGCAGTGCCACCTTACAGTGACAGAAAAAGTCCTATAGTGAAGAGCTAAAGCTGGAAGTACTGCTGTGCCTTGTGGTGTCCTAGACATTTGACAATTAGTTATTAGAATTCATAGTATCAATACAGCCAGTCCAGTCCTGTTTGTAAACAGAGATCTCGCCTCATTGTATTCATAGTCCACCTAAGACTGATCAGCCTAATATATATATATTTATATATATACATATATACATATATATATATATATAAAAGATATATAAGGCTTCAAAAACAAGATAATGGAACAATACATCTCCTAGCCCACCTCACCAACACACTGTTAGCTAAACAGGTCTTAAATAGTTTGACTCTCATCAAAGCCAAAGCCAGCAAACTCCAAACTTGTGTTCCTTTGGGAAGTTACAGTTAGAAAAAAAAATAGTTTTTGCATTGAACAAGCTAATTTTGTGAAGGCATCTGCTAAATCATTTAAAAAAATACATAAGGCAATTATGGGAGTTATCTATTATTATTTTGAAAAATGACTACCAGGCACACAGTTCTACCAACCATACTGCTGATGAGTAGTACTTTAACATCTCAGTACTCTCTGATGTACAGTATTACTTAACATAAAAAATGATGACTGGTTTGGCCTTTTAAAATTTTGTTAAATAATTCAAAATTTTCTAATGCAAAACCAATTAAACCTATGTCTTCTGAAGGACAGATTAATCAGGAAATGTAATAGCTGACTGACTAACAAGACAGAGATGTATATGAAATTCACGGTTACATGTACCTTGTTAGCCATAAAGAGCACAGTACTGGAGAGGTGACATTTCAGATACTAGAAGAACTTTTAAAATACTTGTTCTATTATGTATTCAAAATTTCTGAATCGTTACAACTCCTTAGTGAAACATGTAACATTTTTATTACAAAAAATGTTAAACAGTAATCATATGCAATGCTTGTACATTACAGAAAGCTGTGTTTGAAAGGAAGGAAGCAGTTTCACATTGCAGTTAGATATATTACCATAGTATGCTTATGTTAAGCTGTAAGTAATAGTTTAACAATCCTTTGTACTCTCCATTTGGATGGTAATATTGATGCCAAAGGACCTTTAAATGCTGGAATATAAAAACAGATACATATTAATTCACAATTATTTTTGAAGTTGGCATCAGCATGTGTTAAACATACTCTTCTCCTGTTGATTTGATAGAACAAATGAACTCCCATAAACTTTTCTCTGTGGAGAACTTTAGGCAAGATACTTGCGTCATTTTGGGGGCTTTTGTTCTAGGCCTTTTTCTGAACTTGTCTAAATATTCTTTTTTTGTACATATCTGTTAAATCATCATCTTTGTGCTTTGTATAACTGTTTTAAGTGTGACTGTGGGAGACGGCATACACACCTCCCAGAATTTCAGGGAAACTGTCATAATCTCAGATTCAGCTCAGTCATTACTTCTTAGAGTTGCTGGCATGCTAATGGCAACTTCTGGTGTATTGTATAAGTGTTTACAGATTGTAAGTCTTGACTATTTGGCTTTGTAACTTAAGAAGTGATACATCTTTTTGTAGGGCTGCACTGGTCATGGTGATGTGTAAAAAGCATGCACAATATCACTTCCCTCCCCTTTTCACTTTTTAACACTTCAGCTATATATGGAATCTCAGAGAATGTCTTTCTAGGCCTGCTAAAGTATCTGTGGGAAGTTCCAGATACGTTTAGTTTGATTTTTTTTCCCTCTGCAAATCAGACCCAGGTCCTACAGTAATTTCTTAGTCTGAAATAAACAAGTATTGCTGAAATAAATAAAGCACTAAGCAAATGAGCAATTGAGCAGAGTACAGAGAAAAAAAATGAATGAAACATGTAAACTACTTTTATCATATTGCTTTAGATGTTGTGTTTTGGCATCCTAACCTAGTATGTTGCTCTTATTAATAGAAGAAATGCAGCTTGCAGAAGTGTTTGCAGAAGAAAATTGTAGTTTAAACAGTCTAATGTAAATGTTATTTCTGTGCTTCAGTCTGTTTTGTGACAGTGATGGGTACAAATTTTTGGAATACAGTCCAAAAGATAATGACATAAAGTATTTTTAGTTTCTAAAATTTCAAAAAATAGTAAATCTAGTATTAGTAGCCTTAACAATACTATTATAAAGTAGTAGTATTTCTCCTTTATGAGTACTACTGGCTATGACTACAGTCAAGAAAGAACTATAAAAAGCAGAATTTTTGTGTGTTGAATTGTTTTCCTCCTGAATGGAGTTCACATGAAGGTGAAGAATGATGAGAATTAGCTGGAAATTTATTTTATGATGGGAAGAGAATTCCATATTGTCTTTCAGTAACTGTGAAGAGACTTTTAATTTTTCCATCAAAAGACACTAAAAGAAATTCTATGTTATTATTATACTAAATAGTGGTTTGATGAGAATTGGCAAGAGGGTTGATTTTAATTGGAAAATAATTTCTTTGAAGTTGAAAAATCTTTTGCAAGTACTTTCTTATTTCTCTTGTCAAGTAATTGATTAACTGCAAAGAGATTTGTATCAACTTTTACTTTAGGTCATAGTGCAAAAAAGAAATTTTAGCCTTCCCTATTATGAAGGCTAACATAGATAACCTATAAAACCTATGCGCACATGGAAAACACTCACTTCATTCCTTCTTTGCCTTCTTTCCACAATCACCCCTTCACCTCTGACAGATTTAGAGTTGAGCCTATAGTTGTGGAATTGAAATAATATTTTATCTGTTAGATTTCCATATATTAAGTGGATTCATAAGGAATTCTGATCTGTGTAGCAAAACTGTAGAATATTACATTAGTATTCTAGAACACCGCTGTCTTGGCCAGAGTTTCATTCCTTGTGTGCCATTTAGGACTCATCAAAATACTGTAAAAGTACTAAATCCACATGAAGAACTTTAACCATTAAAAGTGTTCTGATGCCTATAAGAAATTGAGGGAAAAAAATCACCTTTTTTTTTTCTAGTAAATTGCAGAGAGATTTTCATCTTCTTGCAGTAAATATCACCTACTACAATTAATCCTGTTTATTTCAATGGAAACTATAGGTCAGTATTCAATTTGGTATCAGTAGAAGGGATTATTTTCTGTTCTGCAGAGGATATACCAGGCAATATAGGTGCTTTTAGAAGCAACTTGTGCCCTATTTACTATGACTGCGCATACAGTATTTTTTTGTGGATTTCGTGTGGAAAAATTGGTTAGCTTTATTTCCCTTGTCACTATCATCATAAATATAGGCACAATAGATTAAAAAAACCCAAACAATCAAGCTGAAGGAATGCCCTGTGAATTCACACACTTTTTTTTTTCTGTTATAAAATGTAAACTAATGGTTTACTGTGCTATTTTAAGTGTATGAATTTGATAAATACATGTATATTTGCACCCCATACATAAGTGGGAGGAATATACAACTAATAATTACTGGCCTCATTCTGTGCTACTCTAAACTGAGGTTCACAGAGCATGAGAACTTGCCTCTTTTGCATTTAAATGGTATATTTAAAATGGCAGTGCTACCAATATATGCTGTAAGGTTATAAATGGAATATTTTGGGTGACATCTTAGCAGCCAGGGTTTGTGAAACCAGCAGTCATTTTATGAAATCTAGAAATATTTTAGTAGATTGAGAAGTTCACAAGCCATGACATAAGAAGAGTCATGTGCATCTGTCAGAATGTTTAATGTATTAATTTGTTGTTACTCAGTATGGAGATGTTTTGGACCTTTGGCACCTGTTCCCACTCCAAGCAGTGTTGCTTGTTAGCTAGAAGAATGTAAACTGGTTAATACAAAGTAGCAGGAGTCTGAAATCCAGATATGTAACAAAGACATTCCCACAATTTCCCTTGATCATTAGTCTGGGCTTGGAAAGTAACCCAGGCTGAAGATCACCATGTCAAATAAGAAACTGAAACTTCTAACAAAGATTTTTGGAAAAAGCTTTATAACTGAATGTAAATAGCTGGCATTAGAGATTAGCTAGTGTTCAAAGGAGATGGTGTTTAGGTGGTAAGATTTGCTCTCTGCTTGTAATGCTACAAGGAAAGGTCCCTAATCAAATTATTATATTGTCCTCTAGCCATATCTGAAATGCATTAGATCTTACTCTGAAGCTGAACTGAGATTTGATTTAAAATGACCAGGATAAGTATAAAAAAAAGTATAAAAAAGGTAAAATTACAATATGTCAAGTGGATTCTCAGAATAAACAAAAATATTGTAGGGATATATGATCAATCACAAAGGTACCAGGAGGAGATGATAAGTACACACAGTTTGTCTGGGCTACCGAGGGCAGGGAGAAAGAGGCCTCGGGAATCTTTGGATTTTTGAATCACACAAACTTGGAAGCTTCATATCCCTTTTTCTTCTCTTTATTAAAAAAATACACATATATAAACTTTGGATTTCATGGCAAAAAAAAAAAAAAAAAAAAGAGTGAATGCAAAGGGATATGAGAAAAACTGACATTGAGAAGTTACCAAAATAGACTAATTCTCCTGTAATAAAAGAATGAGAGTGGAAAAAAGAACTCATAGCAGGGTTGTAGCAACTACTCTATGCCTTATGAGGATGAAATCTTAGCCCCTACTGAGATAAACAGTAAAGATCTCATTCAATGGAGCAAGATTTCACTTTATGTGTTAGTATATGGGTGGAAATAATCTTTTTAAAACTTATAATAATGGAATACTTCTTCATTCCTAATCCTACCTTTCTTGAAACTTATTATGCTAAAAGACCACTGTTTATCATAACAACTAATATAATGAAATTCTGTATCTTCTGTTATGTATTTAGTCATAAATTTTTAATAGCAAAGATTATTCTTTTGTTCTGTATTTCTCAGTGCAAAGTGATGTCCTCATCTACTGGAATTCATAATGTTCTGGTAAAATAAATGATAATAAAGCCCGCTGAGAAGTTTTTCCAGGATCAGAGCCTTAGGAAATCTTTATTCAAATCAACTGAATAATGGATGGTTAACTTGGCTTTTCGTCTGACGAACCACAGTATTTATGCAGCAATCTGTTGATTGCTCTTACCTCCACCTATGAGCATACCAAATACTTTGCTTCTTATACACATTACTGATACAAAACATAATTCACCGAGCAGACTAGATGTATTTGTTATCAATCATCACTTGCATGTCAGCTATGTTATTTTACCAGATATTAAAAAAAAAAAAGAGGTAATCACTAACAATTTTGTTGTGCAGCTACATTATCGGAACACCTAATATGCATACCCAGGAATATGCAAAGTTCTGACAGACTTTTCCCACTTCTACCTTTCACTAGTGCCAGAGTAGCCTATCCTGTACCTGAAGTACGTCTGTCCCATGTAACTATGAAGTATGTCTCCCTTCTGTGACCAGATGTATGGCAGTCACAATCTGGTTAATAAATGCTGATGATCACATTTTTACTTACATGTTCAGTATATTCACACAATAGGAAATGAGTTAAAATATATGGATTTCTAGTTCCTTGTGTTGCAACAGAATATATGTATATAGGTTGCAAAATGCTTATTCATGGTTGCAAGTCATTGTTGTTATTATAGCATGCTTATGTCTGGGCTCAAGGCAAGCAAATATTAATTTTATCTTGATTTGTTTGCTTCTCCTTTATAGGTGAAACAAGCCTCTACTTTGCTACATCAATAAGAGGTTATCATCTGGCTTATTCAATTAAGATTCTTTCTGTTCTGGCTACAGGAACATTTTATATTCCTTTATAAAAAGAAGGCTTTTATACTATTTTATATTTCTTCAAGTTATATCATCTTCCTATTCAATAGATTTTTTTCCTCTTTGACTCTAAAGCTAATTTACTTTTATTATAGTGAATATGCAAAAAACCAAAAAAAGTATGATGTTTTCTGTGGCATTGTTACTGTACATTCTTTCCTAAAGAAAGTGAAAGAAAGTGAGAAAGCATCGGTGCTCTGTATTATATCTACCTTGTTTATTTACATTTTGGATTGTTTACTTCTTTTCCTCATTACAAGTATTTGATTTTGTACCTTCAGTATCAATCTCCAGAGAACCTTTTGAAATGCCTTATAAAAATTTAAGTACATGATGTTCACTTCAGAGTTCCCCCTTATCTATCTTTTCCAATTATCTCATAATGGAGCAGAGTGCTACAGCTCATACTCTATTTATATCTGTCATTTGCTTCATTCCTAGTTATTCCCAGGCTAAATCCAACTTTTATGTCTTGGCCTGGGTGCCATTTTTTTTTTTTTCATCTCTTGTTGACATTCTAACCTGTATTTATCTTCTTATCAATCTTAATGTACACAGGGAGGATAGTTTTTGTTAGCCATTTGTCATGACGCTATTTATCCACCGTTTTTAAATCTTTACTTTATTCTCTAATATAGTGGTTACAAAACACAAATTTGATGTCCGGCATTGTAACCTGGTCTCTATGCCTGGAAACTTTTTAGCAATATTACAAGTATGATAACTAGAATGTATAAAATTAAGCAGATTAATTAGCTCCACATCTGAGACTGCTATCCCCATGCATGTTCACATCCAATTAGGAAATGCATAAAGATGTTTTTGCTAAGAATATAGTTTGTACAACTCCAAAAAAACCTGAGAGCATTCCTTACTAAAGGCTATCTCCGGTCAGTTTAAAGTATTAAGGTTCTCTCCAATTTAAGTGGCAACAGAATTGGACCCTAGAGACTACTATATTTGAGTTTTTTTTAATACAAAGCATTCTTAGGAGTACATAAAGGGGAAAAAAATATGGGAATGAAAGAGCATTGGCAGAAAGGCACTGGGATATATAAAAATCTGCTTGTGAACCTCATATACATCTACCTTGTATATTATATTTGGATACAATCCAGAGACCTTGCTCAAGGTCTGAACACCGCAGGGAAACATAGGAACATATTATTCCCGTTTCAGAAAGAATTGAACAGAAGTCAAGCAATATGCAGTAAGTAGATGGAATAGAGGGCCAGAAAATACAGATCAAATATAAATCAAACAGTGAGGAATTCAGTGTACTAAACTGCCCTAGTCCTGAAGACATTCAAGAGACTGATACTAGAGAGACACTTTTAGAGAAAAAAAAAAATTAAAGGCAGCAAAGTTGAAGATTCAAGATTGAAAGAAAAAACAGATAGTTACAGTGGTAACTGCCTCCTTCCTGACAGGACAGTGGGTTGATAGCCTTCATATGGATGTATCTGTTTGTGCAGATAGAGTAGAATGGGAGATTCAGCTCTTGGCTGTGGGTAACCATTGCTTCTTCAGAATCATTTTGGCACAAACAAAGCAATAGATAACCTATAAATTCTTATCTTGGGAATACTTTTCTTATACACCTTACTCGTACATCTCTCAAACAACTCTATGCCTGTAAAAAGGATTAATTTTGATTTTATGAACTCAAATGGAAATGGGGAGCTGTATTATGCTTCATATTATTAATGAAGCACAGAATAGACTACAGTTTCAGTTGACTGTAAATTTACACAGGTGAAAATTAAGATTTTAAGCTTTCTAACTCACATAGTAAAGGTGAAAGCTCTCATCATATTTTGCCAGTCACATTTGGCTTTGTTTATCTAGGTTTCCTTTAAAAGCAGAAGAGTGGCCACACTGAGACAGTGTGTTCTAAATTGGTCTCTTTAGGCAGTTCAGCAGACCATAGCGAGCAGTAAGAGGATGTACATAAGAGCAGAACTAATACACACTGATACTTATCTTGATATAGCTTCATACTAGTATGCTCTCTTTCCCATCTCTTTTCTCTTATCAGTACTCCTCCTATCCCATATTGTCCTCTCCATTTTATCCTTACTCTTGGTATTCACGCCTTCCTCAAAGTCTGTGTCTGCGAACTTTTCTGTCTTTTCCATCTACATATGTTGGTCCAAAACGACGATCTTTCTTTTCATGCCTTGCCTAGTAAAATCTTTAATTCTTCCAGAGTTGTTAAAAAAAAAAAAAAAAAAAAAAAGGCATTGTCATCCTGCTAATTTTCTCCTAATTGTTAAAAATCCCTAATTCTTTATTGAAGCAAAAGATAAGCAGTTTATCAGGAGACATGCTGATATTTTTTGTTTTTTTTTAATAACCTGAATCTTGTATTTAATCAAGGATCACCTGTATAGTGTGTTCCAGAGTGTAGAGAGTACACTACACCAGATATGTAATCTATAGAAGCATGATTTTTCTAAGTAGTGATAGTGGAGAGAGTTTTGTACAGGAAGGTACAAAATTCTGAGGTTCCATTTCTGATTCTGTTGTGGGCTCACTGTATGTTCTGGGAAAAGTTTAATCTTGAATATTCATTTTTTCCATCTGTAAAATGGGGATATTTTGTATAAGTCTAGTTAAACTTATCACATAAGACAACTTAGTGCCTAATAATGGAAGAATTAATTTAGTACGCAAAAATGGGTGTTTAGTATATGAGTCAACTTTCCATGCTCTTATTACTATCCCTTCTTTATAGAGGTTATCTATTCATTCCACACAGTAGCCTTATAAGAAAGGTGAGCACTACCTCAATATTACAACTGGTGAAACTGAGTAAAAAGACTCAGTAACTTGACACAGATGACCTGGGCAAGCCCTGAAGCTTCTGATTAAAAGGTAAATTAAGATCACCAGACCACATTGCTGTCCAGTCACTTCAAAAAGTTTCATTCTGAGAATGAAAAACATTCAGCAATTTTAAAAAGGTGTGTTTTATGATACAGGATAATCAATGATGACAATTCACTTTTAGTCCGAAAGTTAGAAATTAACAGGAAACCAAATGCTATACTCCATAGCTGCAATAAAAGGCAACTCCTTTAATGAATCACAGTTACAAGCAATATTTGGCATGTGTTTGGTTGCAACTGTCTCTCAACAACTGTGTGATTCATTACAACCAAAATATGACATTAAAAAAACTACTGTAATAGGAAACACAAAATACAGAGAAAAGGCAAAGTACAAAACTCAGTTCATAAACATTTTAACCAAAGGTGAGAGGTGAAAGAAGAAGAAGAGAAAGATGTTGTGACAAGTTATTTGGTAGTGATTGGGCAGCGTGGTGTTAATATGTTAACTGGAACATTGGTCTTCCTGTCTCATTGACATTTTCCAAGTGTCAAGTAGCCTTGACTCTAAGGTGCTGAGCACAGATAAAGTAAAGTCAAAATAGCATCCTCCAAACAGTATGCATAGTAAAAACGTGGACAAAACTGTTGTAGTCACATTTTGTGTATGTTCAGACTGAAGGAACAACCTGAAATCATTTCAGCAGATACTGAGAAGACAACTGTTACGTCCCCAAAGCTACTACCTTGAGAATCCACATTTGTGCCCTTTGCAGAACTTGAATCTTTAGTATCTGATCCAACAAAAAGAGATAAATGGTAAAAGCGATAAATGGTAAAAGAGTTTGTAAATGATGATAGGCATTTGTTCCAATGGATTTTTTTCCCCATTTTGAAATTGGGTGTAACTAAAACAGGTGCATGTTTGTTCCTAATTGGAGATACTGAAAAGTATTTATTCTGTAATTGAGGGGAGGAAGATAACTTAGTTTAGGACTGACAGTGTTTTTGTTTTGTTTTTAATTAAGTAGTGATACATAAGTGATGTCTGAGCATTTAATGATGCTGAAGATAAAACTAGTGGCTATATAGCATTAGCTGTTCTTTGAGTGTGTTCTTTTTGATTTTCAAAGAAAATGGAAGAAATTACATACTTGCTAGTAGCCTTCTCTGAAATATGTTTACTTAACTCCCCAAATTGTACTGAAAAGTGTAGCCTTTTTATTAAGCGTAATGCCAATAGCTAATAACAAGGCTTTGCTATGTGATTTTATAGCAAAAAGCTTTGTTATATTTCCAAGTGTTGCATTTTGCTTAGTAAGCCTTCCACTCTTAAGTTATACATTATTTTCCTCCTGTTTACAAAACATGATGCTATAATACAAACTCCACAAATATTTAAGATATTATACATTATGCTTTCATAATTTAATCCATCATGAAATATATTTTTGTAATTGTACTAGGCCAGGTTTTTCTCTAAAATTGAATGAAGCAATTACCTATTTCAAACATCATTGTTTTTTTTTCTTTCTCATGAAGTCTCTAGGCAGTGCTGCAGGCACTGCCAAGGGGTTTTAACAAACCTACTGATGTCACTAGTCAAGAGAATAATTCCTGTTACTGAAAGTGAGTGGTGCTAAGAGATTTCTATTTCCAAAATCATCAGTTATGGGCAAACAAAAAGATTATATTAGAAGCAAACAAGAGATAAGTACAGTCTATTAAAGACATGTTTTTGTATGCTGAATATTAGGAAGTGATACTCCCTTTCTGAAGTGGTTTTTAATCAGGTACCTAGATATGCAATAACTAATGATCAGCACTTGTTAAATGAATTTGATAGTCTTTCACCACACAATTATCATATATAAAATGATTTAAAGCATCCTTAAATCATCCTTCCCCCCCCAGATTTGTTTCTTCAATTTAACCACTTATTTATATTCAAACCATTCATAATTTTGTCTTAAACACGTCTGCATAATCATTTCTGTGAACACCTGTTCCTGTCTTTGTCTGGATAATCTCCATGACAATGTCCCTAATACTGTTCAACTGCTAGCTATGTAAGAAATGAAAAAAAAAATAAATAAATTGGGAGCATTGAAACTTAAACCAAACTTACCAGAATAAAATCTACTGTGAAATAACATCCTATGTGAAGTGTTGGAGTAGCAATGATACAATTCTGTATTTGTCATCCATCTGTTTTGTAGCACATAAAATGGATATTACAGTACACTGCCTCTATTAAGTTACTGATTGCCTGAAGCAGAGATCTCTTTAAAGGGCAGTAGAGCACCAACAGTGTGGCACCAGAACACCCATATAACATTAATGCAAAGGTGCAGAGTTCATTGAAGCCCTGTTAATTGTGGGCTATCCTAAAGTATAATACTGGAGATGGACAGAAAAATTATGTAATAACTCAAGAAGAGAGGGAAGCCAGGCATCTCAAAAGGCTAAGATCTTTCAAGATCACGAAATGATGGTTTAGCACATGAGTCTGTTGGGAAAGCTTACTAGAATTTTTTTTGAGAGGGGCAGAGGATACATTATTGGTCTCACTAGCCTAACATTTCAATGGGATTATTACAATTGACAAGTTAAGTCAGCATTAATGCATAGCTACAAACTGAGTGTTTGTGATGAGTAACAGTAAAACATTACAGAAGAAAATTCTGTTAACGTGAAATTTTAAGCCAACAATTTAAGCTGAGTTAATATTCTAAGAACAAGCCTTTATAATTTCTTCATACTATATATGAGGGGTACCCATGCAAGCTATATCGTACTATGTATGCTTACTTATCTCAAAGAGGATAGGGTCAACAAGCAGGAACAGTGTTGTTGTATGACAATGATCTGCCATCTTGCTCTTGCTTTAGAGCAACAGGTGATAGGGATATGTAGTTGTGATACAGAGGCACAGAGCATTAGACACATGAATCCTCCTCCTCATAAGGCAGTTCATTACTCATGAATCACCAGCTGTCCTGTCACCTATCATAGTAAGGCAACCTTTCCCTTGAAACAAAAATTAAAAGTTTGTTCAGTGATAAAGAGAAAAGTTGGTACAGAAAAATAATCTCAGTAAAACAAGAAAGAAATTGTCCTGATGAATAGAAAATACATTTTGAAGAGAAACAAAATATAAAGAGATGTGGTAGTTTGTGATGAGTTACTGAAATTTGCACTCCTCCAACTAATACATAGTTAATCCAGGTTGACTGTGGTTGGTATGTTTGATGATACTCAAAAATTTTTTGAGTGTCTTTTTGACAAGCAGTTACTAGCATTAAAAACACACATACACAAGCCCCCAATCTCCCCAGAAGCAAAAAAGCCTAAAAACCAAAAAACACAAGCCAAAAACAGCCAAAAAGCATCACAAAATCTCAAAGAACAACAACTTTTTATGCACTTATATTTAATAGATACACACAACTGAATAGGATCTGAATTAAACACCTGAGGCATAGCTCATTATTCAGAGTGTTCCGTGGTATTCAGACTTACATAGTTAAAGCCTCACATACTGGATTTACATTGCAACAACAGCTCTATACTGTATATATCCTACAGGTGGAACATTTCTGCCCAGAGGTTAGTAAGTGATTTTCCTGTGTAGTAAATTCACTTCAAAAAGTGCACATGTGTGTGTGTGCAGTTTTAAACCCCCTCCTCCCCCCAAATAGTTGGGTAAAACTTGTCAAGTATTTTCCTTGTATAATTTTCTTGCAACACTTAGCTTACAAATACAGTATTCCTAATAGATCATTCATATTTGATTTGATGTATTAACTTTCCACTTTAGGCAATAGATTTGCAACAGAAAGTGTATTTGAACTGATAGAAAGTCAAATGTGACTAGAGAAATTGCTTTGAGATTTCTTTTCCCTGTAGTAACATCATATTTTCTGTAAAAAATTTTGAGATTTAAATGTTTCTCAAGATGGGTAATACAAGCTGCAAATTCAGTGATTGCTACTGCACTATCACAGCAGTGGTGATTTTTTTTTTTTTTGTTACTAGTTTTCATGTGTGCACGATGGAGAGGATAATTTCCTTTTTAAATTTGCAAGAGGACTGACCATTGCAAGAGTGTATAATGGGGAATTAAAAAAAAGAGTATTTTTATTTCATTGAAAAGCATGCATACTACTTAACACTAAGTCTTTATCAGTTGTTATTAGTCTTAGCCTAGAAAATTTATTTCAGCTTATAAATGAAATGGGAAAAATGCATACAAGGATACTTTGTACAGCAAAATCTAGAAATAATTATTCATTTCATATCGCTGCTTTTGTACTATTATATCGCTGCCATGTACCTATGTAGGTCTTATGAAGATAGTTTTATAAAACAGGCCAAATGACTAAAAGGGTGCATGAGGTTGTCAGTTTCTCTGTCAGCGTCTCTGATCAGCTCTCTTTTTAAATATACATGTGTATATTTATAAATATGTAATATATACACATATTTTTATATATTAAAATGCTAGATTTTTCTTCCTTGTAACACCTAATGGCTGGCATTTTTAGCATTTTGGCTGTTGAACAATTATGTAAGGAAGTTTGCTTTTATATAAAAGAAATACTTTCTTGTGGTTCAAAATTTTACTTTGTGCAACCTGAAAATTTTACTTTGTGCAACCTGAAAATCTGTTTGGCCTATTTTCTAGTGCTCTCTGGAATTTGTTTCAATTGGAACAAACACTGCTCATTGAAAAAAATACAATAAGATGTGTAAGAGTGCACATATGGTTCCTAAAGCACAGCATTTTTCATGCATAGTTGATCCTTTATTCTATAACTTGCAGTTAAGCTAAATTCAATGCATGCTATTTCTGTCTCTATTAACACTGATTCAGGCAGAATTCTTATGACACTGATGACACTTGATCTCTACAGATCCATGAATTATGAGTAATGATGTTTTCCAGCTATGTAATCAAGCATAGGTATGTCCAGAAAAGCTTCACTGGATAGATTAATTCAATTTGCTGATTTAGAAACTAATTTTCAAATCAACCTTCCTGTAAAAAGAAAAGATTCTCAAATGCAGATATATATAGCATATAGTCTTTAAGTATTAAGATGATCAAATTTGCTTTTGGACAGTTTAAATTTGAACTGGACCATTAGACTGCGTAAGTTGTTCTAGAGTAGTACAGCAAGAATTAGTTTGGGAAAATAAAAAGATAATAGGTAATACTGCTTACTATAAAGCAGTTATTAGAAGGCATGGTACCTGTATTCTATACATTCACAATGTTAAATATTATAGAGCATCTACATTTTATGTTTTCAAACTCTGACACATAGTCATGGAATTTAGTTTCAGAACACAGTGGTGGAGAAAGCATCAACCTTTGCAATACTTTAGAACATGGTAATGGAGCGTTAGCCAGACCTAGTGTCTTGTGCTATCATGTCGTCAGTGTCGAGCAAATCACTCATAGGGTCCTTAGTAGGGCAGCAGCATCATAGCCTGAGGGAAAGCTGAAAAGTACTGGCAGCCTCCGTGGGGGCTACCCTGACAACCTGACATACTGCTTCACTAGCAAACAAAAATGTTATCTTATAGTTTTGTGGACGTACAGCATGAAGATCAGAGAGCATGGGGGGGCTTTAGTCCACTTGGAGGCATAATCAAGTGTAGCTTTGATACAATTAAATGACATTGCATAATGTCATTCTAGTTTTAAAGTTATAATCATTTTGTATTTTGGTAAATAATAATACAAAATTGAATAATGCAATAGTAGGACAATTGTTGGCAGCAATTTTGGAATCTTTAGGTGACAGGAATAAGGAACAAAATACAGATCAAAATATTAATCGTACAGATAAATGAAACTTTTGAGACAGAAGACAATTGCAGTTCTAAAACTAGTAAATCTGGAATAGTTAGGTCAGTCAGCAACACCTGGGTAATATCTTCCTTGTGTCCTGCAAACCTAAAAGGAAAAATGATTTGATTCACCATTGCAAGAAAATGTTTCCTTTTATAATGAGAGGAAGAATCAAGGATAATAAAGCAAATGTAGCTATTAGATCTTAATTTAAAACCTGTGCAGTTTCAAATGATGTCATTTTAGTACACTGTATTTTTATTTAGCATACTTAACAAGAGCCATAGGGGTAATGTGCTTGAGATGATAAGCTATGTCAGGTTGATGGTGGCACAGTGAGCAGTGTGGAGTGCAAGGAGCTTAGTGACATCATGGAAGACAAAAACCAAAATGAAAGTGTTTCACTACATCTTGGAACTCAATATTCTGCAGTTCAATGAATAGATATGGACAATATAGTATAATATGGACATAGTTCTGCAGAGCTCTTGAAAACACTTCTTATAAAAGGATGATACCTGTTTATTATGAGTAAACTGTTAAGACAACCTTAAATCAGTTTTAATTATTCACCACTTATTAGAAATCATCTTAAGAGAATGTATGACTATATTGCAAACATATTAGATTGCATCAGCACAGCACATGGCAAATAGGTCCAGTAAGAAATTAACTTAAAAATTATGTCCTATTTTCCTATTCAGAAAAACATTATAGTCTTGATCCCAGAATTCCATTGTGTTATGCTCATACTGTAAGGATGGACTACTAAATTAGGAGGTTGTCAGCTGCAAGAGGAATAGCATCTCTTCTGTCTTTCCAATGAGTGGGAGCAAACACAGCTCAGATAAAAATTACTACCATTTGTTTTGGATTAGTGTCATTCAGTATGGAAAGGAAATGAGAAACTTCAGAACTTTATTTGCTCCGTGTTCATCATGACCTATGCAGCCAGAGACTGAATCCCTACCAGAATCAAATAGAAGGTCTCCTGAAGTTAAGTGCCAGTAATGGCACTTATTGCCATTTCCTTCAGCAGAAGATGAAGAAGCATCATTTGACAAGCAGTGTTGCTCTGTCATATTGATTTTGATGGAATAAATAGGCCCGGAAAGTCAAACGTGGTAGCATGACCATTCCTGCGTGAAGCTCTAAACAAATCAGAATTTTGATTCAGAGTTCTCTGAAAAGAGGAGAGCTATAAGAAGAAAATGCCTGTTTCCTTTTTTTCCACGATAAAATAGGCTCAGACAAAACACAAATGCTTCCATTTAGGCACTGTACCCTACATAATAAGGAAGCTTTCAGTCTTTTGGGGTTTGAAATCTTAACAGGATTTCACATATATTGGATCAGCAAATCCCAATTCAAAAACAAAACAAACAAACAGAGAATATTGTGTCTATATTACAAGGCTCTTTCTAGAAAAAAGAGCATGGAATGCCACTTCCTAAAGAGATTTAATATATTTAAATAAATGCTCAATTATCTTCCGGTTGGCTCCATTTGTATAGGTGACACCTTTTCTGGATTCCAATGTCAAGAAGTATAGCATAGACAGTTTAGCAGCTCTCAGCATGCACAAAGTGAAAAATCCTACTTATTTTTTGTTTACGAAGACATTATTTCTGCCAAATCTGCTGCTTTCTTACAAAGGAAAGGCAATTTGTAGATTTGAAAGTGCAAGATAAAATTCTTACTATAGTAAAACGTGACTCTGGAGTTAGAATGACATAAATAGCAGTGGAAAAGAGAAGGCAGAATTAGTTAAGCAACTGGAGTTTTTACAGCAGACAGATTGGCCCCAGTTGTTTACAGTCACGAGAAGAAATACTTAGCATTAGTGTCCTTGACATGAATCAGTATTTTCCCTGCTATACTTATTTTTACATTACTTTCAAGTGTACTACTCCAATTAGATCCTGACCCAGTTAGTAGAGTAACGTATACTTGCATTTTGGGTACCTGAAGACACTTAGACTTCGAAAGATTCCACCATCATTGTTCTGTTAGGTTTAAAACAGGAAGGACCTCTATAAATGGTAGTTATTTTTAAAAAGAAGTTTTAAAAAAGAGCAAACACTATATTTTTAAAGAGAATCAGATGACTACAGTTGGTTTTTGTCAGAGGTATATCAACCATATATTTGTACATTTTCCAGCTAAGGAAGAATCAATAAAGCATAAGAGCTTTCTTCAACTTCCAAAAGGACCTTTTCATGGAGTACTCAATACCTACTGCATAGAAAAGTTGGAAGAGATTAAGTGACCACATTCCTGTATATTTTCCTATGTTTCTGTCCTGGTATCCAGCCTCAAGGATGAATGTTTGCAGTAATCATCAGCTTGCTTCCTTTTCTGATCAGGAAGGACTGAGTTACAACTTTCTTTCTTTTTTTTTTAAAAAAAAAAAAAAAAAAAAAAAAAAGAAGAAGAAAAACATGAAGTGCAAAAGCTGTGTTTCAGTCACCTACACTAAAAGTAAATAGAATTTTAAAAAAGAAATCTTATTTCATAGTCCAGATGATTTATGTACCCTGATCTCACTGATCTGCATGTATGGCGTTTCATCAAAACCAAAACATTTACCTTTATTTGGAACCAAATTTCAAATAACTGCTCTGTTGCAGCAGAAAATACTGTGTTCACTCACTCATTTGAAACGTCTAACTAAGTAATGCTTAATGAGTGTGTTAATATCTGCCACACCATTAGACAGTGTAATAAACAACAAAATGTTCTAAACATTATTCAAAAATTGTAAGCAGCCGCAGTATTTACAGTCATGCCACCTTAAGGCTATAGTCATTAGACTTCTCCTGAAACAATTTCAGCCCAGTATGTAACTGAATAGGAGATTTCTAGGGAGAAACAAGAAATATGAAATTGCTAGTGATTCAGTAGATGATTTTCTTCCTTTTGAGAGTATGCTGAAAAAAAAATAACCTCCAATGCACACCACATTTGTCATGGTGCTTTATAATGTGTTCTCCATAAAGTAATGTCCGTCTTGTAGCAAGTATTCACTATACTATCAATTATGCTAATTAGAGATAAGAGATGCAAGGAAGGTAAGAGAAATTCAAGAAAGTCAGGGTTTACTGCCGGGGAGGGGGCAGAAAATGCTTATTTGAGCTCCTCTCTAACAAAATTAAGTGATTTTTTTTTACATTGCAAGTCAGAATTTACTCAAGCCCCTTCCCCAAAACATTCATTTTCTAGGCTACACTTTATAGAAGGAAAAGCTAGAAAAGAGCAAATACATAAGGTAAAATTTTAGTCTTTAAGAAACTGTTAAAGAGATTTGAGCAGAGCAAGCATTCTCCCTAGAATTAAAAAAATACAGTACTTGGAAAGAAACTGCATCCGGAGGCCTCTGTCCTAATTGTTGCCAATGGCTTTTTAGGCCATTTGTGTTTCTTAAAGGTTAATATTCACCTACTAGTTCACCTAGTTAGTATGCACTCAGTGAAATATTCTGTCTGGTAGTCTGAGTACAATGAAAGCATACCTTGATTATATGTGCATGTGTGCACATGTCCCGCAAATATTTTTAAAGAGTCAAGGGAAGGAGAAGGAGGAATTGAAATACAGTTTTTACTTAAGTTTTTTAAAGAGTCAAGGGAAGAAGAAGGAGGAGTTGAACGTAGAAGTGGTGTTAGCAGCATTTGTAATCCATTTTGCCATGGAAACTGCTGCACTGTGGAATCCCAGTCTGCTCGAGAGCATTGGTTGCTAAGGCAAGGGAAGTAGAAGTAGACAGCTGCTAGAAGGCTATCAGAGCAATTCGTAATGGTAGTGATAGAAGGGTGATTAGCTCCCATATCCTCTTCCCTCATTATCGTTAAATCATGGCTTACTGTTAACATGTTGTTCTTTCATGGTAAGTGACTACTGTAATTTTCTTACCTAAAATCTGAGACACTAGTTTAAAATGTGTAAAAACAGTAAAAGCCCCAGATACTGTGCTTAAATAACATCCCTCGCTTCCATAGCTTGTGCCACTTTGTTTACCTACCAAAGTACGTCCTTAAAGATTAAGTAGATACACTTAGCATATGACAGCTGCCAAATCATGGGAAGTGTTTCCTACTAAAACTGTCATGGAGCTAACGTACCTTGGAATATGGGCAGAGAAGAACCAAGGCAGAACTTAGGCTATTGCATCCTGAACCTACTTACCTGCTAATTAGCTTCTGAACATCCTTTCTTTACATGCCTTAAAGTTCCCAACTATTTAGAACTGGTAATGTGGTTATGGCATGGTAAGATATTCAAGTTTCTACAAGTTACAGAACTTGTCTGTAATAAATATAAATTCTTAAAAATAAAGTTATATTTTTGCTCTTTGATCAGAAAGCAACGTAACTCCTTTTCTACAAGAAACACTACAGCAAACCACACCAAAACTAAGTGACTAACTAAAATTAACTGATCCCAGTGAGCGAGTCATAGAGGGTCTTCTTTTATGAACTACTGACCCTAATGTGATAATATCTAAACTTCAGGTAAAAAATAAGCAAACATGAAAAAGCCATATATCTTCTCAGATGTCACCCTTTCTGAACCCAGAATACAATTGTACAATTATTTAGAGGTACAGAAATATGCAATATTAGACAGCTAATTAGGGTAAGGGAGAGTGTATGGTTAATACTAAATTATATATGAATTTTTCAGCAATGGCTTCACATGTGAAAAGGAATTGACTAAAGGCAGGATTCTGCTGGAAAGAATATACAACAATGTATCTAAGAACAAATCCAGGCAGTCAGTGAAAGAGAAAAGACTATTGAGAAGAAATTCTCAAATAAAGGTCAAATATACTTAAGGACAGAAAGATATATGAAAGTCTGCAACAGTTATAGTATGCAAAGAAAGTGAAAACTGAGGAAGGAATTCAGTTTTATGATGATGCCACCATTCTTTAGCAAAGTATAGCAATTCTCAAGCTGGGAATTGAGCCCTCAAAGTACAGAAAGTGTGCTGGGATAAAGTGAAAGGTGGTTCATTACTGGAGGAGAATTGTAACTGCTCAGTGAGATTCAGTCATTTGGATGTGGCAGGGAGTTCAGCAGAAATGGAGCTAGTGTTGCACTCAGATATTGAGGCAAGCAGTGCAGCCTCACAACTCTGGAATGAACTAAGTTTATTCTGTATAATTAACACCCACCTGCAGTCCCTGCAACAGTTTCCTCTCTTCCACTTTGAGAACAACTGCAAAAGTTACACTCACACTGAATGGAGGAAGAGAGACAAGAAATGCATCCCGGGAAGTTGAGGGAAAAGGGTGGGGGGTCATTACTATTCCGTTACTGTAATTGGGAATAGTAGTTATTTTTTGCACAACACAGCACTATAATTTTGCCTTCAAGTATCAGTATTTCATTGTGACAAAAATGATGAATTCGAGAGAAGGTGATGTTTATGTAGTGTATGACTATCGAAAGTGAACTCAACAAGTGAACACTTAATTGAGAGACATAAACAAGGTAGGAAGAATCATTAAAATGGCAATTTCACAGAAGGAGAATTAAAATGAGAAAGATTGTTAACCTCAATATCAAGAAGATTTTCTTAACAAAGATACAGCTACTAGAATAATCTTCCAATGAAAATATCAAGAACATAGATGCTTCTGACTTTAGAATACAGAGTGTCCAAGCATTATGAAAAGGATTCTATGTGGAAGGAGGATGAACTAGATATGATAAAAAGTTAAACCAACTTTACTCATTCAAATGTGAGTCAGCTTTTGGCTGAACACTTGATACGTTCCTTCAGTTGTGTAAAAATCAAATTATTAGGGAAAAACCATTTCGAAAAGTTATCATTTACTATCTTTCATGCTTAATTCTAATACTTTCTTTTATATTTCAGGGTGCAAGTTGAATTCTATATGAATGAAAATACATTTAAAGAGAGACTGAAGCTCTTCTTCATCAAAAACCAAAGATCAAGTAAGCAATTGGGTTAATTTCTGTTAAGCTTAATTTTGATACTTTGGGTGGAATCCAATTCCTTTGAAAACAATTGCAGCGTTCTCAGCTAACCCAGTAGGAATCAATTTTGCTTTTTGATTGTATTACAGAAATTCTGTATTATTTAAAGTATTTCTTTTGGAGAAGCAAGTATTTAGTGATGTGTTTTTAAGTCAATTTGATCACCACACAGAAGTATTTATATGGATATGACATTATCATGTTTATTAGCAATGTTATGACCCAACTTCTTACAAATCTCTTTTCATAGATAAGATGGAAAGGTTCTGAATAGTATATACTTAATTGCTTGAGATGCATCTTAACTGAAGAGAAAGTAAATTCTTGAATTTAAGTGCGTGTATGGAAATATGCCTCTTCCTATATGTACATATAATCCTACACATATGCACACACACACACTTTGGTGGCAGAACTGAAGACTCTGTACATCTAGAAATAGATACATTTCTGATTATTAGCACAAAAATTGCAGCATAAGCTGGCTAGTTAGCATGAATTCATGGCCATTCCTATGCAAAGTGATTATCTTTCTGGCTAAGCACATTAAGACAATCCTAAGTTACTATACTGTGACATTTTTATTAGGTTATGATTGGGTAAATGTGATGTATTGGTCCAAGGGACAGGAATACAGTTTGGAAGTTTGAAGTAGGCAAGAGTGGGAAGCAACTGTTAATTCATCCTACTGGATATGAATTAATACTATAAACAAGAAGAAATACACCAGAGTTTTCTTACTCAGCGTGCTTGATGATTGCTGGAGAAATTAATTCTGATGAATCCTCCTATGTAGAATACCATGTAGAAATGAGGTAAGCTTTGTAGAAGTATACTGTGCTAGTAATTAAAACAAACAAAAACCCAATATTGAGCTCTTCCTGTAGCTAGTTAGTAGAGATGCTTTAATTGTGAGTACCTTTTCTTCCCAGATCCACAGAAGGCAGACTTTGAAATGAGGCATGTTAAGCAGCTAGTTCATGGAAAGCAAATTTGAGAATGAGGGTGATTACTATAGTATAGTAGCACATGCCATAGCTATGCCATTCCTTACCAGCTCTCACAGTTATAGAAGCACTGCTGGGTCTTCTGGTATACAAAGTATAACTAGCAAATGGGGAATACAGCAACACTTCTACTTTATTGAATTAAAACAATTGAGACATGCACACACCACAAATTATTCAGAATTAGGAAGTTTAGCCAAACCACCTTACTGTTCCTGAAGATCTTGGTTCTGATTCAAATACTTGAAACCAAAATGCGTTCAAAATACTCTTTCTCAAAAACCTGCATGTGGAATAGTACCTGCCACTGATTCCAGTGTATTTTGTATTGAAATTGGAGGATTCTGTCACACTGAGGTTTCAACAAGTAAGTACTTATCAACAGGAAAGTAAAGAGATTGCCATTTAAGTCTTGGGTGGTCTTCAGTGAGACTGCTGAAAAACTTCCTTCACATACTACAAATCCTCCTACCTGTCCTCCTACCTACCTCTTATCATTGCTGATGCTACTCTCAATTATTTCTTCAATCTTTCAGACAGTGCATCATATGAAACTACAGATGTTTGCCAAACAATTTTTAAACCAACTCTTAAGACTTCATAAGTGGGTTTAAGTAATCAGAAGTGATACCTTGTCAACCAGAACAGCTAACTAGCATTTAGAAGTTTTTTGCAGAGTATTAAATTATTCTAGTCTAAATTACATACAGACTTGTAGCATGAAATATCAACCATTTCGGTCATTCTTCCTGTTTTGAAGTAGTTCTTTAAATTGAGAAAACAAGCCTCCATCTAGGTCCAATGTCAACCAAACTTCCAGTCAGTCTTTTGCAAAGCAAATATATATTCAAGACAGTTTACAATGCATCAAAGACATTTCACAAAGGTGTCAGCCAGCTACAGAGAAGTGATGGCATATTAGTATGACTTGCTTGTACTTGCCAAGTTGCCACTGTATTACCACAGCTTAAAAAAAGTGAAGTTCCAATTCAGTGGAGAAGGAATAAATGAAATAACCATCTCCAGGATATGAATTATTAATCATATATTTTGATCTAACTTTTACAGCCAGCTGCTACTGAAATGATTTTGCTGAAGGCCAAAACATGTTAAAGTCTTACCAGGAACCTTTTATCAGGTCTATTACAACTACTATAGTCACCTGGAATAGAGTTGAAAGGAAAGAAGAGGGAAAAGCACAGCTGAGATAGATAGAGATACAACTGAAAGGAATAACAGAATGTGATAGTAAAGTTTTCCTCTGCTATCCCTATCACTCACACTTTGCATCAGATCATGTCTCCAAATTGGAGGATTTATCTCTAAAATGCTTGTAAAGGAAGCAGCAAGAGTTTGTAATACAAGTGAAGGTCACAAGCAGTGTTGATGAAGTTTGATGTATCACTTTATAGCTAAAGTTGCCTGAAAAAAAATAGCAGACACTTGTTCAAACCTGATAAGGAAACATTAACATTTGATGTAGCTATATTTATTTCATGAAACAAACAGACTTTGAACCATTTATATCAATTTCTTCTTTTAAAGAAGACAAAACATGTAATACCATGGTTACAGGGGCACAGTGAAATTAAATCTCATTAAACAGTGTATAACTGGATAACAGTATATGATTGATGTAACTGAATAGAAGTTTCAGGCACCAAGGTCAAAATATAGATAGAGACATTCTGTGCAAATGCCTGTGCTACTTGAACAAACTGCCTATGTATGGGAAAAAAGAAACCAATTCAAGCAGACCATGTTGGTACACTGACAGCACGTAAAATAAATGACAAAAATAGTTAACTAGCAAACAGAAACATGAACAACTTTGTTTGTAAGATTTTTTTTTTGAAAAAAGAACTATTATAAATTCCAGTGTTCTCTGTTGTCTGCATTCTCTTCTTCCCCAATTTGAAATCTTACTACTTCACAGTGGTGTAAGAAATGAAGTTCTTCCAACTTGTAGATGACACCCCTAACTATGAGGCTATGGAATATTTTAGCCATTGAGAATACTTATTTAGTGGTCCTGTGTTAGTTATTCCACCCTTAGCAGGGGTGACTGAATATGCTCCCTGTGACATTACATCTTATTTCTAATGGCCGAGACACACGGAAATAGGCATTTTATATTCCCCTTTAGAAAAAGCGCATCTCCTTTCTCCCACATGAATAGTGTAACTCCTGACACAATCACATGTTGTAAAAGGCCTATCTTATTACTTTGTTATATATCTATAATCCCATCTGTGATACACACAATATAGCTGCCTAAATAGGTCCTCTAGATAACATAACAGCTCTGTGAAACACCTGCTTGGACTTCTGTGGTACATAGCTATTCATATTCAGATGTATGCAGGCCCTGAAGCACTTTTAAGCATAGCCAGGAGTAGATTTGGGGAACTTTGAATGCTCCAGTAGTTCTAGATTTTTCAGGACTGAGACTTTAGAGTTAAGAGCTTAATACATGAGTCAGAAATACAGCTTCCCAGTATTGATCTAGCTTTGTCAGAAAGGCACCATTTCCTATTGGCATTTAACCAACATAAAATTTCAAAAGATGATTAGAAGCTGGACTGTTACCAATATAGAAGTGTTTCAGATTGAGATTGACATTTACAGAGAGAAAAATCAAGAGAAGTTGCAGATGATGGACTTTTGTCCTTGCTTAACAATTAGACAAGATGAAATTGGTGGGGAAAAGAAGTCCTATTTTTCTGCACTCTTCCTCCCTCCCCTTCCCCCCCAATCATCTGTTCCTCTCATAATAATAGCTTAGTTGGTATGGCAATCATTCATACTTCAGAAAGCTTCTACAAAAGGGTTAGTACAGACAAGCAATTCATGTTTTCTTCAGTAACAATAATAAAAAAAAAAGACAGTACAAAGGATTATAGCAGAGTCCAAGAAAAGCAGTAGAACTCTTCCTATTGAAATAATAGTATTACAGCACCTACCTTCCATAGCCTCCAGATACACTTATTAATTCAACCCTTCCACTCTGCTCTGGGGAATAGATAGTCTGTGGCTAATTAGGCTTGATTGATAAGGCAGCAGGAATCTCTAGGTTAGTGGTCACAAAGCTAATCGCTACTAACAGCTGTGGAACTTCTCATAGCTAGAATCTAAATGCAGGATTTAACCTGTAATTTACAGGTGACAAGATGCTATAAAGGTCCTTCCGGTTCTCATAAAACTTCAACTTCACAATAGTAGTAAAGCATATTGTATAATAAACTTTAAATTTTTGTTCGCTGATTGCATGTTAGAATGTTTAAGGATCTGTTCTATATTTTTCTATGATGATTGGTGTAGGTTGCATTTTAATCAGAGGGGAGCTAGATGATATAAAGGGTGATTTTCTGCTTTATCTATATTGTGTTATTTTAAGCTTAGGGGTGAGTAAGGTGAAGAAGTATGTAGCACCTTAAGATAACGATGGTTATTTCCTTACAAGTGAACGTATTCACAGAGCTTTGGGTAAGCATATTGAGGCTCTAGTTCCTCAAACCATAAAACTAATTATATTCAATTCAATTTGAATTAGTATTGAGCCTACCAATATACTTGTGACACAATAATAAAAGATACTATCTTTCTGTGGCTGGTGCAGATGAAATCATAGCTTTGCAAGGCTCAGTTGTTTGTGCACTGCTTTGGATACAAGGTTCAGCTGCACAAAACTGGCCTCTTGGTTCAGAAGTCTGAAGAATAATAATGCTTGAAAATGATGTTGCTTTCCACCAGTTGACCTTAGTCAGCTAAGTATACCCTGAATGAAAGCTTTTAAAACCTGGAGTTAGATACAGATATTTTCACAGGTGAAATGTTAAGACTATTGCATTTAATAATGAGACTAAAGATTTAAACTAATCCTGTAAAGACTCCAAAACCTGATTAAAGTACAGTTAAGTTGCATTGCTGTAGACAATGGCTCCATTAACTCCAATCAGCACTGAATTAAATTGCCTGTTTTAGAACCAAGTGTCCATGTGGATCCATTTGAAGTCATCGTGTCTTTGTGCAGACTTTTAGGATTTAGATCTATATTTGAAAGAACTACTATAATTTGGGATAGTATTTGAGGTCTGTTAACTGGAATATTTCAATGTTCCGATGGTCCATGGAATGAATAGTTTACTCAGTGTTCAAATTGTGTATTTGGTGTGATTTTCAGATGTCACGATTCTTGGACACTTAATTATGCAACTTTAACATTAAATAATTACAGTTTAATATTTTATAAATTGGGATAGTATTAATATATTCCATATGAAAAGCTGCATGAAGACTTGCAGATACCGATCGGAATACTTGTCATTGTATATTCTCTGCCTATGATGAAAGTGTGTCTTCTTCATGTTGTTGTATCTTGCATCTCAAATAACCATATGTAGTTTTGGTTCCCCTTTCAAAAAGAACAAAAGAACTTATAAAACTACAAAAGGTCCAAATAATGCCATCAGCAAAGATGAATGGCATAAAATTGCCTTTAAGCAAGTGACTGAGTAGATCTTCACGTTAAAACACAGACAGACTCTTAATCCAGAGATTCCTGGAACCTGGGAAGGTGTATTGAATGTCTAGCTGACAGGTTTGTTCTTGCGTTCTTTCCTGTGATATGCCAATGGCCCATATCAGAGACCGGACTAAGATCTTTAGTATGTTGCAGCATGGCTCTTCTAGTTCCTGTTAAATAGTTTTACAATAAAAATGTGTGAAACTGTAAAGAACCTGAATTTCTTCTTGTATTTTCCTTTCTTTTTTAAAATAGGTCTAAGAATACGATTATTCAATTTTTCTCTCAAGCTACTAAGCTGTTTCTTATACATAATTCGTGTACTCCTGGATGATCCTACACAAGGACATGCATGGTAATGTTTTACTTGCTATTTGTCCTCTCAAAATATTGTTTAATTTGAAATGTATGAACTATATAAATAAATGTTTGATATTCCACCAACAGGGATTTAGTTTTATGTCTTACAGATGTTCTGAATGAATTAGAAAGCTAGTCTTGTATTTTGAATGGGAATCATAAAGTTGTGCAATGAAGAAGTTTTACAACAATTTCTTTTTACTTCACTGTTAAAATCATCTTGGCTATTTGTTGAGCTACTGTGCATCTGATATAGTTGTGCAAAAACACGTGTATCTTTTAGTTGTATTATCATTCCTGTGTCATATTTATGCTTATATTTATAAAAATAAAATTACAAACATCTAGTTGCCAGTTTGTGGAGCAGTAATTTTAGGAGCTGAACAGAACAGTGACTGGTAGGTAAAAAGAAGGGGGAACTCAGCCATGAAAAAAAGGACAGAGAAGTTGTGTTTGGAAGTAATAATGAATAGTATCCCAGAGAATATATCTACCACAGTACTAAATTTTGTAGTCGTAAAGTGACTGACAGGAGGTATGCATAGTTAATGTCCACACCAGCTGTAATGCCTCAAAGCTATTAAGGAGCATTAATGTTCCTCTTGGGCATGAAATAGCTGTAGGTGGCCACTTCTTTTTGCTGCCTCTAAAGAATGTATCTGCTGAGTCCTCCACTGAGTAGTATTTTATCAAGCATCCTGCCAGAGAATCATAGAATCATAGAATGGTAAGGTTGGAAGGGACCTCTGGAGATCATCTAGTCCAACCCTCAGCGTAGCCCATATGGGGATTGAACCCGCAACCTTGGCATTAGCAGCACCATGCTCTAACCGAAGGTGTATGCTACTGAGCTGTTTTTTTCAGATGCATAACACATGACCCTTGCAATGTAATTTGGAAGTGCATTTGGCACATACTGTATCATATATGGTTCTGAATTATCAGTGCCCCAAATATTAGAACTTCTGCAGTTTTACTTAGATCCTAGAGACAAGCAGATGAATACATGAAACTGAGCTTTCATGAAGATGACAGAGATGATAATTTTCTAGCCATCCTGCTTTCCCTAAACAGTTAGAAGAGAAGGAGACCAAAAATAAATACACTCTATACCCATCATTTTCTGTGGTCTTAATGCATGACTTTTGCATACCCACAATTGGAAATAAAGATATTCTATGTGGATCACTGGATACTCAGTTTTTTTTTCTTGTGTTGTACAACTAACCACATAAAAACAAAAAATAAACAACTGTCATCTAACAATTGTAGATAAAATGATTATGATTTATTCAACGCTCTACTTTGGTTGCATTTTCTGTTTCCTAGTTGAAACTAAATAAATATATACAGAATTTTAAATTGATTTTCTGTCTAGCCTAAAATGTCCTATGTTAAATCTTCTCAAATCTTCTACATGTTAATAAATACTACTTTTTATTAACTTAATTGCTTTCACATGATTTGCTTCTGGCAGCCTTGAATACTGGGAGAAACAAATCATGGATGAAAATACTAAGCTTGAGGTGATAGAACTGGAACTCTTAATACACTGTTAGGCAAAGCACATAAAGTATGACATCTAAAATTTGAAAATCAATTAAAAGTCTAATAAGGAGAATACTGTAGAAAAGTTACTGCATAGTAGATATATTATGTGGATAAGAATCAACTACAAAAGTGAAGTGAGTTAAAGAAGATAGGCTTTACTGAGCAGTGCATGAGAGATGGATGTGTGAATGGGAAGTACAGAAGATGCATTTGGGAAGCCTTATGTCAAAACTTATTGTAAGAAACCAGAACATCTTAAAAGGGTCAGAAAAAGCATCCTGGAAGAGCAAAAGCTGCAAGAAAATGTACTTCTTTTTTTTGATACCCCCTCTACATATTTCAGAATGACTCTTCAAGAAGAGGAAGGGGAAGAAACAAAGAAAAAGAAAGATACCACAAAACCTTTAATAATGATTAAGAGGGACCCTCTCTTTGGAAAGCTATATGAAGTGAGTCAGGGACTCTGTATTTTCCTAATGCACAGCGTTCTTAAGCTTCCAGGATACCTCTTCCTTACCTTCAGCTTAGAGATTGGGTTCCCATCAAATTATGTTCTTATTGAAAAACTAAAGCCATAAAAGTGAGCAATCTTTTATTTCTTTTATCATATTGTTAAGAAGAAAGTTACTGCAAAAAATAATAATTTTGCTGAAACTCAGTATTCCAGCCGAACAAATACCAGTACTTTTGCACCAACTTCTACAAGCCTTTTATAGTGAATTGGGAGAAGGAGAGAGACATTTTAAAGTAATCATTGATTTGTCTGGGAATCTAAGAGGTAGGAAGCAGTCATACTCTAAATAATGACTCCTAGAATTACTCATATTCTACAGATCCCAAAATATTTCTCAATTCAGTCTGGTCACAAAATAAATGCTAAATAGGTGGAGTGAACAGCATCTTCCTGTTATTGACAGCAAAGTTCATTTTACTGACAATCTGAATTTTACTTTTTACAAAGTTCCTTTAGTGGCAACATGACTGGGTGCTACTGAATAGAGTATGAATTTTTACATGAAGATTTACTGTCTTCTTTTTAAAGAAAAACGAAAAGTACAAAAAAAATGTATAATTTAGAGAGAAGGCAACTGTAGTTTACATCTAAAATGGCTTGATCTAACAGGAGGAATTTGATGTAATAGCAATGGGTTCTATGTGGAGTCAACACAATACTGATGGAAAAGCAGCTATTCGTAATTACTTGTTTCGTTTACAGCTTTTGCAAAGACTAAGAAAATTGAAAAAATTGTATACCCCAAAATGTACTGAAAGTCCATTCTGTATGGACTTATTTGTGATTCTATATGAGTATCACAAATTTTGTAAACTTACTTTCATAAGTTACGTTACACTCATTTCATTACATTCTTAGAAACCCTAACATAGAGAAAATAGTATCTCTAACTGCCATCCTCTTTAGCTGTTGCCATGCTAATAATAATCTGCATTGTTACTACTATTTACTTTTACCCTCTGGCAGATCTTTTACTTTTTAACTGTTTTTTTTCTCAAATTGATGTCAGTAGATAATAGTTGCAAATAAAACAACCACACTTGAGTATTTCCTCTTCTAGACTTCCCAAGTGCTCTAGTTTACCTATATCTTCCACTACAGTTCAGTCCAAGTGTTGTGCGTATTTGTCAAAACCTAGTTTTCTAAGTTTTAAATAGAATACAGCAACTGAATGGGGCTCTTTTTGTTAGTGAAAAATTCAAAGGTCACAGGGACATTCTGGGGCACGGATACATAGTCTCAACAGTTCTGTGCAGTCCCGATCACGTCCTGCTGATTGTTCTTGCGAGTAGTATGTATGTCCACTGTTGGGCAATGTAGTCAGTCAGTCATCCTCTCTCTGTGTTATTTCAGAATATATGCTGTCAGTGGGATTGTAGTGACTGATACAAATTGATTTTTGACCTTCAGGAATAATTCCCACAAGCTTCTTCAAGCTGCTACCTTTAATACTTTGAATAGAAAAAAAAAAACAAATTTTCATAAAATAAAATGACAATACGAGGTTTTAAACCTGACATTATTTGCCATGCCTCAGCAAGGAGCATACAAATTCAGGCTTGCAAAAGTTGTGTAATGTAAAACCAGGGCTATGTTTAAGTATTAAGACATTCAGAAGTGTGCATAGGGAGCAATACTTTACAATCATGTGACAGTACAAAACCAGCTGTATTAATTCACATACTGTTTATTACAAGTAGAGCTGTTTCAAAAAAAAAAAAAAAAAAATCCTCAAATCCAAAAACTGAAAAGGATATATATCTTTAAAAATATGTGGCTAATAAAGCATCACCAAGGGATTTTGTAAAAATCAAAATGATTATCTTGTTATTCTGTTTTTGAATAAATGATCTACTTGGTGTCAAAGCTTCCAGCACAGTTGCATAGCAGAAAGTAAAATTGGTCTTCATGGATCTAATTTAAAGTAATGCAATTTTCTAGTGGAAAAGAAACATATAGTTCAGGTGTTTTTGTAGCTAATGATGGTTTTTGGCATGAAGAAGTTGCTGGTATTGTTTTGTTACGAGAACTCTTAATAAAGAAGTTAGTTAACCTAAATGAGCATATTATAAGTCAAACTTACGTCTGGATAGGTAGAGCATCTTAAAAAGTCAGAAGCATAAAAAAATATCAGCACTTCAGTTGCTGGCAGGTGTACTTTGATAGTTTTGTATTCACATATAAAGATTTTTAATTCTCCAGGCCTTTCCTGGAAACTAAATTTTTAATAATTAACCAGCCATAGAGTATAGTTACCTTTTCTGTATGTTTTACTCTAGTATGTTGTGTTTTAGTACATTTAATAGACTAGTTAGTTTGTTCCATCTGTGTATAACATGTCTGCCTGAGAAATTCCAAGTAAGTTAGGTCTGCATGCTTCCAAAGACTGCAATTTTAACAGCTGTGCTGGAGAAACAAATCCTGTGCCCAAATGGTATCCCATTAATGTCAATGGCTTTGTCCATATAGATCCTGAGGGCTTGAGAACTAAGCCACCTCTGTAACGCATTCTTACGAAAGCTGTGTTACAAGAAGGTCCTCTCTAGACACTGTGTCACACCCTAATAAGAAAAACTACTTGAGGTACTGATAAAGTAGCCACAGAAAACGTTATCACCTGGTTGTTTTTAAAGTGACAGTTCTGGGAGATGTCTTTCATCACAGACTCACCCCCATGGATTTATTGCCTGTGTTTCAGAAATACTACACAAGTTAGTATCTTTTATTTATTCCTTCAGGCACAGCAGCAGCAGTATAGATGAGAGATTAAGACATGAAGTATCCTTATTAATGGATATTATTTAGGCCTGTCCCACTCTTGTAGTTGGTAAAAATACAACTATTACTAATCTGTTGTCCAGAAATCCCTTTCTCCCGATCCTGCTTGCCAGGGAAAAGCAACGTTATTTTCCGTCATTTACACAAACATATTTCCATCTCTTTACGTGACCATTTAAAGGGAAGATATGTACCAGCAATTCAAGGTAAGATTATATCAGATGTACATAGCAGCTATTTTTTTACATAGATGTTAGCAGTTTCTCACTTGAACTGCTAAGGCTGCATGAATCCCCAGACACTCCTCATGTGAGGATATAAACTACTTTGGTGCAAGCTTTCCTGTTGAGAGTAAAGAAGTTACCGGTATATGTGCTCTTTCTATCCCAACCTGTCTTGTGTGATAGGACTTCTAGTATCTCTGGATCTTCAGTATTTATTGTGTACTTGTTTCAGCTTAAAAATATATTCAAGTTATTTTGTTTTTAAATTGGATCTTGTTTATAAATAAATCTTTTAAAAATGTAACCTGAAATGCTTTATATCCTTTATCTAAAACTTACAGAACTAGTTTCTTAAAATTACTTTTATGAATGTCTATATCCATTGACAAGTATTTCAAAATACTGAATCTAAAATGTATTTTATAAACAGTTTTAATAATCCAATTAATGTCCATTCCCACCTCCATATTCTTCTATGATGGTGTTCCCATATTTGCTAATGGAAACTTTACGTGGATTTATTGGCAACCATCAGTAAGGAATTGAACCGAGGTTGTTCCAGTCAAAACTTCACACCTGGAATGATTGATTGGTGAGTTCCTAATTTAAAAAAGACAAACTAAAAGTCCACTTAGTAGTGGGAAGGGTGGGAAACTGGAAGATAGATCATCTTCCAACAGGAGTGTGACATTTTAAGACTCCTCAACTGTCAAGCATGTCCTACCACAAATAATTATTCCTCTGCAACTCTAGAACCAAAACCTCCAACTGAGAGTTTTTACTTTCTTTCTAGAATCATGGGAGATGAACTAGCAGCCCGTGAAGCCAATAAAAGACTTCGGTATCATTGGGCATTAGATTGTTCGGAAGGAAACTCAGTGATTGGCTCTGGATTAGAAAGACAAACAGAATGTCAATACTAAGTAGATAACTACTGATTTAAAAATTTTATTACTGAGAACCATTTAAAAAAATAAAGCTGCTTTAAATTCCATTGACATGTACAAAAATTTTTCCCTTGACTTTGGTCAGGACATTAACCAGATTTTGATTAATGTCATATTTATTTTTTCATTTTAATGAACAGGTCTCCTGTTATTTGGGTGAATCGAAGTTTGCCTTTATGGGGATTACAGGTAATGTATGAATGGACACTTTTAAATATTTCCATTTAATAACCCTAGGCAATATTGATTTATAGCATTGTAGAGATGTTAAAGGATAAATGGAGAAGGTAATACTAACAAAGAAATCTACTTGATGACTGAGTACAAAGAAAGCATAAACTAAACAAGATGCACTGATGTGAGCTGACTCATGTGAATTTATATGAGGCTAAATGCTTTACAAATAAAGTATTTTGCTTTACAAATAAAGTATATAAAGTATAAAGTATTGAGCATTATAATAAAATATTGTAGCATTAGGGTAGAATTTTCTTTTAGAATTATCAAGCTCTGTTGAGTTTAGTAATCAGTATTTCCTATAACAGTTAGTTTAAATTTTGCAGTTGCCTAAGATTAGCTTTTGTAATGTGTTTTCTGTGCATTCATATTAAATTCACTAGAAAATTAAAGTTACTTCATAATATAGATGCCTGCATGTTTAGTGTATATTATACTAGATGCATTACATAAAATGTTTTATGGGTCTCTGAGTGCTTTTGAAGTATGTGGTTCAGTTTTCAGTGTCATGAAGCCTGCTCATCTAGGAAACCCTCTTTTTTACCCATGGACAGTGCTGCGATCAAGTAGGGTTACCGCCCAATGCAGAAATTAATTCATAATTAATTAATTAATTAATTTCATTAAGGAATGAAAGAATATTCTTGGGATTATTGTGTTGGGAACTGAAGGAGAGGCAGACTGGTTTCATAAATGCTCCATACCCTGGTCCATAGTAGTCTACATTTGTTAATCTCAAAGGAATGTTTAAAGATTCATGTTTTTAATGGGCTTCTGAAAAAAAGAAGGAAACTTCCCAAAGGATATAGTGTAAAGAGAAGGAGATTTCAACACCTAAGCTATTTTAGTAATTTTATTTCCTGGAATACTGTTTTTTTGTTTTGTTTTTTTCTTAAAAAAAAAAAGGCAGAACTACCTTGTTGCTGCTTTTAGAAATCCAACTAACCAGCTAACTGAAAATAATGGGACTTTTAAGTGCTCGGTGTCTCTTAAAAGTGATCTAACAGTTACTAAAATTAAATTATTTATGGTAAATATAATACTGTTTTACATAAAGTTCTCAATTTCTCCCATACTTCAAAACTATTTGTGGAATTCTCCCTGTATTTTTTCTATTAAGATTTCCTCAAGCTTCTAGAATAATTATAGCATTATATTCTTGCACTGTGCTTAATGCAATGCCATCGTGATGATTTTTATTTCTGTGAAATATACTATTTTACTAATGAAGTAAAGGGTAAACCCTAACCCTAACCCTAACCCTACCCTAACTCCCTTAATGAAAATACCTTTCAAATCCTTGGTTAAAATTTGCACAGTTTGAATAAATAAAGTTTGATCTAGACATCCAGATTACTGTATCCAATTTATTTCTAAAATACTGAGAGACTTAATAGTTTATGGTTACAGTCTTGTATTAAAGCTTGTGCTTTATTCAAACAAATGAGAGTTTTTAAGCTTGGAACTAAATGTTGTAGCCTGAGATGGTTTCAGAGAAACCATGAAAAAGCTGTTTTTTATTATCTTTAACTTTTCAATGTAACTTTTAATGTCATATATTCTTTAGAAGCCAGTATTAACATACATATTATCTCTCTTAAGGTTTCAGTGGCTGTAATAAGTCTGTTTGAAACAATGCTGCTGAGTTATCTAAGCTACAAGGTAAGCACTTGTAGTTACTTGACTTGCATCTCTACCATATCTAAAGCTGTAAGGTGAGCCCAGGTCTTCTTTGGGCTGCTTTTCCTGTTTTCAGATTAGTACAATGCCCCTAACATACATCTTCTCAGAAGCAGCACCTAGCAAAAGAGAGATAGTAAGAAAGCATCACTTTTCTGAAATACTCCTAATAATATGAATACACATTCTAAGAGTAGACCATAGAGAACTGTAGCAAAAAAGGAATACCTCCAGTGAAATTTATATAAAATAAAACACCAAAAATAATGCATAATTTACCACAGAAAGTAACTGAGATAAATGTTTTGGTGCATGAAAATTCAGATGACTATATTTGTGTCCACACTGATGTACTAGCAGAAGTTGAGAAAAACAAATAGAGAATGGCGTATTGTCACAGGCATCCCTGTTCTTTTTTCCTTAAATTATGAGCAAATAGTAAATAAATATTTAGAGAGTGGAAGTCAGAAGTGCAGTTTCCATTTTTCCTTTGTTTACTGGCATACTGTCATTTGAAAACACACTCTCAAAACTGACCTTTGGTTTTGGATAGTGATTTTTCAAGTGCAGAGTTTCATATATCTATAGAGTTACTAAACCATGGACACACAGTTATCATTGGCATCAAAGGTATGGCTACTCAATATCTATAACTCAAGTTTCAGGCCTCTAAAACTGGACACCAAAAAAATAGTCCAACACAGCCTTTTTTTTCTATGTACCCAAATCCATCTAGGATGGTACTGGTACACCTTTGCAAAATGCCTTGAAATCCTCTGATAAAATTATGTGAATACAATACATTTTTGTATTTAATTTTTCCATAAAAGGTTGTATTTTTGTAATATTTTTATCTGAATTTTCTTCAGATAATGCATTTTGTTAAGCTTAGTGCGTTTTGGGCAGCCTGAATTCTGAGTATCTTCAGAATAAAAAGTAACCTCATTTATCCAAGTAAATATTAAAAAAGTTGATTTCCAAAGCTGAAGATATATCAAACCATAAATTATTTCTTTAACAAATTCAGGATTACTGACATTCAGTAGTTACGACAGCCAGCATTGAATTGTACTTTATTGTGCTTATAAAGTTGTTATAGCATGAATGTTTTCCTTAGTGTTCAACAATTCTAAGGGGCTTAAAACTGTCCACTGAAAAAATAATTAAAAATTATTTTTAATCTTTATAAATAGCATTTACTATTTAGGTGTTGTGGTTTACATACGTAAATCATTTATAGGCAGAAATAATCCACGTAAAATTAACACATCTAGTGCCAAAACCTACATTAAAAAAAAAATCATAATTTATATTGTCCCTGAATTTGTTGAACAGCATTTTATGCCTATCTCATGTACTCGCACCTTGCACAAATTTCAGGAGTACACAGGATGAAAGAAATATCAACAAGTAAGCTCCCTTGATTAGTTATTTTTAGTGTACAATGAGTGTAAAGCTCTCCTATCCTGATATGCTGCATATACTTTTCACAGAAGAAAATGACTACAAATGCTGTGGGTCCAGGAAATTCCATAACATGTAATCAAAAGTTGAACACTCTTTGCAATTATTTTTACATATAATATTCTTACTGAACTGGCTTGAGTTAATTTTCATACAAGTAATACAAATGATGTAATTATCAGCTTCCTTGACATCTGAGAAGAAAATTGCCTCTGCTCTGCCTTTGCATCTTGCAAATTCAGGATCAAAGCAGAAGCCAAGCTGTTGAAGCAATGTGATTTCTACTCTTCTCAAGGGAATAAGAATAACGTAAGGAAGAATAATGGTATTGAAATGCACTTTGGCAATCCACCTGATGCAAACACATCTCTCCCTCTGTTCCTGCACGCAGTCTGCAAACAACATCACGTTAGAGTCATTACCTCCAGTTTTACACCTGTCCTTGGAAGGACTAGTTATTTCACCCACTGTAAGGTCTTTCTGCACAGCCAGGGTAACTGAAGGAGTATTGAGACAGGTTGCTTATTTTATGCCAACACTTCCAGAGCTTTTATGATTTCAACACAGGTGAGAGGACAAGCAGGATGAAAACACAAAGATGATGATGATTGTGTTTATCACAAACATTGCCAGGATTTTACAGATAACCTCAGGGGAAAATAAAATAGTCATTTGAGAGAATGCTCCAAGGAATTTACCTTTCCGATACTTGGCTGAAGAGATATAAGAAATAATCTGATGTGCAGAACATGCGTGAGATAATAGAACATCATAGTATTAGGATACACATAAATGAATTTGAAATTTTTATTGCTTTTATATGGTGGGAGATGCAGATACAGCACTGTCTTATCACACACAGGTCATCACTTGGATCCAAAAAACTTTTACAAGCTGTGTTCCCACAGCATAACACGAGAGTTTGCACATAGCCAAAATCCTGAAAAAAGACTATGTTCTACATCAGAAATTTTCATTGCCAAAACTGATTTTGGCAATGCTACTGTGTTACCAGTGCACAGCCACTCTTATCTACTTTAATCAGTACCATGTGTTCTCACTGCAGGAGACAGTTTTGCAGAAGACATGATGTACTTGTGTGTGGGAGCCAGAACATTAACAGCTGCAAGCATCACTAGGTCACTGAAGCACATCGGCACGTGCATTTTGCCTGCACAGATAAATTATTGGGGCTTTTTCCATTTAGGGAGATCCTTTTATTCTGCTAACAGAAAGACTGGATTCTTCCAGATGAAGTTGAATTTGTATGTGAACATGCTTAGCAATAAAATTTATAGTGTAGAATATGCCAAAAGAATTGATTTATTTTCCTTAAACTTGGCTCTGTTTTCTCTTTAGAAAAGGAACACTACAAATCCAATGAAACATGAAACAAAGATCATTCTTTTCTAGAACTCAGAAAAGAAGGCTCATACATTAAAAATAAGGAGATTATTTATTTACATGGAATGGGTCAGTTGCTAGTAAATTAAAAATTTGGAAGTCTTTCTACTTTATTATTCCTACTGATAAAATCTCAGTCTATAGTCTCACAATTTCATTTCTGTTTAAAGGGCTTTGTATGTTTGTCATACAAAATATTAAAGATTATTGAAGTATGTCTAACGTGTGCCACCTGCAATTACATTGGAGACATTTACTCCTGCCCAGGAGCTATGATGGCTTCCAAATGTGAAAAGGAAAAAATAGAATAACTTTATACACATTGTGGCTTCTGTTTAATTTCAGGACCTGTATCATAAGGGTATTTTAACAAGAAGGATTAATTCATCATTGCAGCTGAAGTTACGGTGCTGTACTGCAAATTCTTGCAATATTACCGTAGTTTATGCTGCGTTGTTACTGCATTACCTATGACGGATTCATGATATACAGAATTAGTAAAGCCAGAAATTACTAAATTTTAAATAACCTTTTTAATGAATGAATTTTCATCCTAATATCTAACGATTCACAATCACAACTCAGCTGTGAAAGAAAAGCTAGAGCACTGTCTTGCAAGATTTTAGAGATCTAAAGGTTTCTAAGAAAAAGGGACTAGAAAGAGTTGCAGATAGAAGAATTTGACATCGGGTTAGCCCATTGCTTTTATGAAGAATCACTGAAAAACTAGTATTGCTAAGAATATAAATTCCTCAAGACAGGCGTTTCATCTCCTTATCTATCTGCAAGTGAGTGTTTAAAAATAGAACTCAGCTAACCTTAGAAGAATGAAAAAGCAAAGTGAGAAGGTGGCTGTATATGATTTCAAGATGCCTAAAAATGCAATAGGAGGAAAAAGGAATATATTATCTTTTGAAAAATTTGAAAAATTAATTTCATGTTCTTCATTAGATGAGAGAATGAGCTGAGTAGTTAATGCAATTAGAAATATTCATTTGAGCTGTCTTGTTAAATAGGTTATAGCAAGGAAATATATGGTAATATGGAAAGAAAGAACTGCTGTAGTAGAAATATAGATTTAAAAATATATTTTTTAAATCTATGAGGTACATTATGAGAAATAGAAAACATAGTTAGTCTGGAGTGGCCTGTCTACTCGCTGTTTGACATGCGTGTTTAAATTGGTGACAAATCATCCTCCTGAAATTCAGATGCTGGGAGAGACTTCACATGTGGCTTTGGAATATTATGTATATTTTTCATGATTTAAACCTACTGTGATTTTCTTTTTTCCTTTTCTTCGAAGGGAAATATCTGGGAACAAATTCTGAGAATACCCTTCCTCCTGGAAATAATTAATGCTGTCCCTTTCATCATCACGGTAAACATACTTGAATTAATACACTCTTGTACACTGTTCTCCTATAGCTGCACAAATTAATACTCTAATTTTTATTTAAGTAAATGGAAGTCTTGTGTGGATGCTGTATTTGTTCCTGTGGGAACAGAATTAGACAACAACAAGAAAGTGGTTTGCTACTTGAATAAAGTATTAATATAAATCTCTTTCCCTTTCCTCGCAAAAAGGGGACAAATAAAAACCCCTGTATTTATTACAGCGTAATAAATAAAATAATCCAGCTAGATATAAAAATTTAGGAATCTCTAGTGTCTGCACTGTAAACTGACTGTACTTATTTTATCACATTATCTTGTATACATTTCATCACATAGTAAGAAAAAATGTAAAGCCACATCTGACACTAGAAACACATTAATAATATGTTTTTCCTGAGTGCTTCATTGTTGCTAGTTTCTTGAATAAAAAGAGCTTTTAATATGTATGTGTTGATCCTTCCTTCAGATTTTCTGGCCTGTTCTAAGAAACCTGTTTATTCCTGTATTTTTAAATTGCTGGCTGGCAAAGCATGCTTTGGAAAACATGATTGTAAGTATGACAAAGAATAATAAGTATTTTAGAGTTTCTGTTGGATAGGATATTGTTAGGATATTGTTTTTAGTGGGATATTGGCAGGGTAGTCCACTGTCCAGCTTTATTAGGAAGCTCATCAGATTTGTAGTTAGATTATAGCAATGGTCAAGCATTGCGAAAACTTTGCTGCATCAAAATTAGAAAAAATTAAGACATCAATTGAAACCTTGAATTAGTGTAAATAGTTACTTTGCCAACAAGTCAGGATGGCTAGTTCTTTTGCTATTCCTCTGCTCATATACATTTAGAGGGAACTAAATTGCTATGCCCTAATTGGTCCTTGCAGTCCACATAATTTGTAAGATAGACATCAGCGGACAAACCTTCAGGCAGCTTGCATTGTTATCAAAATTATGGCAGGATGAATGAAGAACCTGTTAAATAATCACTGAATCACAGCTGCCTCCTTTGCACCTTTCTATGTGATCAGCAAATTCTCAGTGCATTTGAATGACTGCATTTTACAAGGGAACTATATAATTCCTGTATAGAATTAGCTCATGCTTTATTAATTCAAAGCCAAAAATAACACCAACACCTATTTTCCATTAATACAGAATGATCTTCACAGAGCCATCCAACGCACACAGTCTGCAATGTTTAACCAGGTCCTTATTTTAATATCCACCTTATTATGTCTTATCTTCACTTGGTAAGTGACCAAATGCCCTCTATTTTTATTATATTTATTGCCTTTTCTCATTTTATTACGTGATGATAAAATAGGTTTCGTAGAAATCATGTGTTTAAATAAAAAAGAGTAACATATTTGCAATGAAAGTGTTAATTAACAGCTAGTGCTACTGGAGTCTTGATACATTGGGGCTGGAAACAGTCTGTGCATGCATGGGAGAGGAAATCATTCCCTCTATAAAAAAGGAAATACAGACTATTCAAAAACACAAAGTGGTGGTGGTGGTGGTGATTTACATGCACACCAAGATGGCACTCAAGTATGTAGAGTCTGAAAAGAAGTACCTAGACTCTCCTAATCTTAATCTGATTGTGGGGAAGACAGAGAAAAATCCACAAGATCCCAGCTTTATCACTCTAATCATAGAATCAGTAAGGTTGGAATGGACCTCTGGAGATCATCTAGTCCAACCCCCCTGCTCAGCAGGGTCACCTAGAGCAAGTTAGACAGGGTTGCATCCAGATGGGCCTTGAAGATCTCCAGAGAAGGAGACTCCACAGCCTCTCTGGGCAACCTGTTCCAGTGCTCCGTCCCTCTCACAGGGAAGACATTCCCCCTCACGTTCAGGCAGAACTTCCTGTGGTTCAGTTTGGGCTCATTGCCTCTTGTCCTGTCACATGGGACAGCTGAAAAGAGTCTGTCCCTGTCCCCTTGACACCCTCCCTTCAGGTACTTACACACATTGATAAGATCCCCCCTCAGCCTTTTCTTCCCCAGGCTGAAGAGGCGCAGCTCTTGCAGCTGTTCCTCATAGGGCAGGAGCTCTGGCCCTCTCACCATCTTTGTAACCCTGTGCTGGACTCTCTCCAGCAGCTCCATGTTTCTCTTGTACTGGGGAGCCCAGACCTGGATGCAGTCCTCGAGATGAGGCCTCCCCAGGGCTGCGTAGACGGGCAGGATCACCTCCCTCGACCTGCTGGCCACACTCTTCCTAATGCAGCCCAGGAGACCATTGGCCTTCCTGGCCACAAGGGCACATTGCTGGCTCATGGTGAACTTGTCATCCACCAGCACTCCCAGGTCCTTCTCTGCAGAGCTGCTCTCCAGCAGGTCAGCCCCCAGCTTGTACTGGTGCCTAGGGTTATTTCTCCCTAGCTGCACTTGCCCTTGCTGAACCTCATGAGGTTCCCCTCCACCAGGCTCTCCAGCCTGTCCAGATGACGCAGTCCTGCCACCCTAAGAAATTCAGGGGCAGCTGGTAATAATACAGTTTGTAGAAAGCAATAGATGGTATTAATCTGGATTCCAGAAAGTAGTAGATAATAGATTCAAACACCAAAAGTGTGTTCACCTGAGGAACATTTTGCTACAAGATACTGAAATCTTTTAAGTTTACAAGGGTTCAAGAAGCATGGAGAAAAATCTGACGATGGTATTAAAAATAATACTTTTGGTTCATGAAATTCATGAGCTGCACATTTTTGGATACTGGGAAAACATTCACAGGAAATTTTGCTTGATTGCCCAATTATTATATTTTTCTTGAGGTATCTACTGTAGAACAGGGCTTGAGAAAGATAAAGTACACTAGATGGGTCTTTGGTCTCACTACATATGGTCATTCTTATTGTATTATAGAAGTGTAGAGATGTTAATACAGCCTGATAGCTTACTTAACATATGGAATTTTTTGAGAGCAGTAGTGCCTGAGAAATGAGTGTTGCATGTAGAAAAAGAAAATAATTGTAGGAAGAATGTGCATGTTACAAGATTGTGTGCAAGGGGGCAGTGAACAGTGGTGATGATTCTGTGTGGAAAGGCTACATAATCTATTTATCTTGCCAGTCAGGGTGCCTCTGTGTCAGAGCACTGATGAGGTTTGGTCTGTCATTTTGTAGACAGTGATTTGATTTTCTCTTTACTTTATTTCTCTAGCTTATTCTTCTGATAGCCACACTTGTGTGGCTAACTGTTTTTGGTAATAACAATGTAAAATAGCACACGGCCTCCTAAGTTCTGTCCATCTTTATTGAAGAATCTATTTTGGCAGTGGCTAAAATAATGGTTCCAATTTTGCCCTTTGTCTTAGGGCCATAGAATTGCATAATGACAAATGCTGCTGGTTATAAAGAAACAGGTCTTTGTGAGATTAAATTTCCTATTGAATATTCTGGCTGTTTAGAAGGAAATTTTATATAAATAAAGGCTATAATACGTGACCTAGGCTGCATAAAATGCTGTCACTGTAGCACTTGGACATTTTGAATTGGCTTTATTTTTTGTTTTAATGTTCACAATACAAAGCATTTTTGAGTAAAATATGTCTTTGTTGTTGGCCAACTTCTATATTCTACTAAACTGCTGAACAAAATGTGCATTTAGTTTTCAGCAAAGCAAACTAGAAACAAGAATGTTTCCCAAGAACTCACTGTGAACATCCCTGATTGATATGGTATAGAAGCTTCAGCTAGAATGGAACATCATGTTCATTACCAGATATTTTGATAACTGACAGTAAAATATGGAGAAAATGGCAAGCAGAGCTCCAGTAATAATGTCTGGTCTCAACAGTTGCAGATACCAGCTTATTATAGATCATTATATACTGATCTAGTATTGACCCTGCAATACTGCAAAATAAGCTAAATACGATGAAAACAGCACGTAATGCAGTAACTAAGGAAATGAAGTACTTTTGGAATGACTAAAAATAGTTGGTGAAGTGTCTGCAATTTGCCTAATATGGGAGTTCTGTTCAGGCAATTGTTACTATTGTTTACTTGCACAGCAATAACAGAATTTTTACACTTTTTCAGTCACCTTTATGTAATTTTACATTCTAGAATATATTTTTAAAACGTCATTAAAATATTCTATTAACAGACAGCTAAAATCACTTAGTTCAGCATCTTCAGTTATGTTACATGTTTGGTGAATTTGAGACAGTGCTTCAGTTTAGTAGACATTATTTAGGGTTGACATGAGTAAGAAATGTTTCTTTATGCTAAAGGGTAAACATAATCCATTTCTGTAATCTGTCCACTTGAGGATGGCTTTCATCAGGCTGTTCTTTCATACTTTCTCAGCAGCAAGCAGTAACGGAAGAACAGAACATGTTTGGGCTATTACTCCCCAAACATGTATGGGAGCTGGCATTGGAAATATCTATACTGTGTAACAGAATACAAAGAACTCTTTGAGGTACCACCAGTCTGTTTTCCTAATTACAGTTCAGCAACATTTAGAGATACTACTTTTGTCCAAGAACGTAGCATAGCTGCAGTAATGCAAAGGTAGTAAGCCTACCTTAGTAGCTTGAATACAGTGCTCGTAGTCCCAGAGTAATTTCACTCAGCAGTTGGGCACTTTCCCCTTGGAGACCTTCAGTGCCACAGGGATATGCTCATGGGTGTCATTTTGTTGGCACAGATAACTGCGCTTGCCGGTGCCTCTCCCTCTCCACCTTAAGAGTCAATAATAGGCACATTGCATTACATTGTAGCACTGCCGCCCTTCTTAGTGGCTGGCTGACAGGCTTGTCCTTACCATCTGCCTCTATAGGAACACTGGCTTCTCAGCACTTCTGAAAGTCTGTATAACTTTACACCACAGAGTCCTGTTCAAAACTGTGCTTCTTTAGCAGGCATATAGCTTCTTATGAGGGTTATACCATTTTATAAAAAGTCCAAAACAAAATGAGAGTCTGAAAAGATACCTTTTTTAACTTCCATTTTTGTACCTGCTCAATTAGACTAGCACACTGAGAAAATGCAGCAAAAGTGCTCGCTTGCAGCTTCGAGACCTGAAAGCTTCTGTAAGTCTTATACTGGTCCTTTTTATGAGAAAGTCTAAAACAAATTAATGCTGAAACATAACTGTTTTTCAGCAATTAGTTCATATCTAACACATATGCTCCTTAATCCATTTTTCAAAGTTCTGTATATATTTTAACATATTTAAAAGTAAGCTTTTGCTGGGTGCCTGAGGTGGGAAAGAGATGCTTTTTTTTTTCCACTCTGCATCAACCAAACTCTGTAATTCTACACTGAGTACAAAATAGCTGGATCAGTACAAGTCTATTGGAGTCCATATGACTCCACTGATAATTCTGAGGATACAACATTACTGCAGAAAGTGTATTATAACCTCTTTCCGAGAGAAAAAAGGAGCCCGGCTTAAGCCTAGTATGTGTTTACAGAGTAAGAAGATATTTATATCAGAAGATACTTATGTCTGTTCTTCTGCATGTGTGCAAGCTGTGTGAGCAGCAAGGTCGTATGTTTTTCTAGGAAGAACTGAAATTATGCTTTCTGAAGTGTGTAGAAACCGTTCAGTCTGCAGATTCCTAGAAGTGCCTCAGCACACCCAGAGCGCTGGGGGAGAACCTGGATTTCCCAGGCTCTCACTGGTTTACAACAGGGGAGAAGGATAAGTGCAGCAAAAAGCTATGTTTTGGTTTGTTCTTTTAGTATGTGGACAAGTATAGCATTAAATTTGTTATCATTTGATTGGTCATCTTTCTGAGCAGAAATTCACCTTAAAGACTAGCTTAAATGGTCTCTATTATATATGTACTAGCTACAAGGAAACAACAGTATTTATAGAATACTATATAAATTTATAAATGCACAAAAAAGCATTTCTTTTTAAATTTTGCTAATATCTACATATAATACGTTCCATCTTTCAAAACAACTGCAGTTCTACCATAGCTAACAGAAACCCCACAGAAAATGAATTAAATTCTGCCTCATGCACCATCAGCAAAACCATCAGTTGTCTCCACTCTAGAATGTTATGTGGTGATAACACATGCAGATTCCAATTTATGCCTTACAACTTAAGTGCAAGCCTGCAGATAGAAAGTTAAAAAAAAAAATGTTTACAGCTACTTGGCTAATCTCACCATATTTAGAATACCATTATTCAAGCTGTCCTTTTGCACTCTGAATTTAGCAGGAAGAAGCTCCTTCTATATTTTTATAAACAGCTAGCAATTCTCTACATTATTACAAAACAAAAAGTAATCACATAACAAAATTTATGTTGTATTGCTTTTGCAATATTTTGCCCTTTGATTTTTGATGAGAATTGTTCATAGATCTGGAGGTAGAACTGATTTGCAGACCAACAAATGTATAAACCCAACTCCACATATTTGTAGTTTTACAGTTTACATACAAGGAATTTTTCTCATTTCTTCTGATTTTGAAGATAGACTAGACCACCCAATAATTTCTCATCTTTAAAAATACCTCAGTGGCCTCCTAACCACCTCCTATTATATATACACACTAAAAGAAGTATCCTTTTATGTGAGAGACTGTTGAATAATTACTACTGATAGAGTTTTAGTAAAAGTTACAGAGCTAGTCAAGCAGTTTATTGTGTCATCTAGTCAATGAATGTTTGCACTTGTTTGTCAAATGAAGTACTAACCACTTAATGATTTTGTAAACCCTACTAGACATATAACACTGAATGACTATTTCAGACATTTTTCTATGACACAGTGAGTCATTATTAAGAATTATTATTTTTTAAAAATCAGCATTAGTTGTATATCGCTAGTGTAGAATATGTTTATAATAAGGTGGCTACAGACTGAGATGTACGTTTATTATTTTTGTAATTAAGACTTCAAGAAGCTTTTACAAACTTTGCTCATATCTTCACTGAAAACTCACAGAGGTAATTAATAACATTCCTTATCCTTCAGTGTTTTCAACTTCAGAAAATTCAGATGCTTCCACACACTGACTTACAGAATACTCACAGTATACCAGTATGGTAGCCTCAGTGTCAGTTAAACAGTCAAAATTCTCAGCCAGAGAAACAGTTGCTTATAAGTTGCTTATAAGAATGAAAACAAATCCAAACAATGGTCTACTCCAAACATGACAAACGAACAAAAAAAAGGATTAATCCAACTACCATCTAATTTTAGAGAAATTAGGAACCTCAATCTTCCAGTTTCTTTTATTATTAATAAGTAGAGACAGATACCTCAGAAGGTAGAGGATACACATTTCAAGTGAACTAAATCACCAATAAATCACCTACATCTGTGCTTCTTGCCCTCCTCTGTTAATTATCACAGGAGCCAACACTGGTTGTTCTTCTGTGAAGGTGCCTAACATTAAGTAGGATGAATTCTCCCAGCACTGATGGATTAGGCAACATAGAATAAGATGGGACTTTTGGGTCTACAGTTCTTTCCATGTTGTTACATTTTGTTACTCAGCACTCAGGCACTCAGTTTATGGTTTTTAATTCAAAAATAGTACAAAATTAAAGTGTAATTCTGTGAGTTAGAAATAAACAAATCTAATGATTCTCAGTTGATAAAGCCCACAAAAATTCTGAAGGACTATACATGGGTTGCAGAATTTAAATGCTAGAACATTTTAGAATATAAATTGAAATTTTTAAGTAACTGTAAACAGTAAAAAAAAAAAAAAATCATTCAAGTATTACAAGAATCCCACAAAGTATTAGATATGAAAATTGTGCTTTTTTTCTCTGAAATGAAGGCGATCTGTTGGGGATTGCTTTCTTCTAAGTTTTTATTTATTAAAGGTCTATTTTGAAATATATCTGTGCAGTGCTCTCCAAACATAAAGCAAACGTTAAGTCTTACAAGTAAGCCATGTAGCACGCTGTGAACACCTCCAGTTACTTTAGGCTGTCAAGAGTGGCAAGTGCCTCCCAAATCCATTACATCAACTTCCCAAGCCCTTGTCCTGCTTTCTGTTGCTGAATTCAGGGCAGGGGGAGTCTTCCTGTCAGTGTAAACAAGTAGGAGTGATGTCTGTTTCAGACACTACCCTAACACTACCTTAAAGCATAGAATGGTAGAAGGTTCTGTAGCCTTTGGAAGGTCAATAACAAACATTTCTTAAAGTATCCATTTGTTATTTGCAAGTTTACTCTCTAAATGCAATTAAAGCTTATCTGAACTATTACTTTCTGGGAAAAAGCTGTGTACATGAACACAAGGACAAAATTTTCATCAAGTTCAGCAGGAGAGAAATCTATTTACCAATATATTGTTAATTATATTTTAGTAGAAGTTTGTCTCTGGAGGACTTCAGAGCTCAATTTCCGGCATCAAAATAGCAGTGAAAGCCACATTGATTTCATTGTGGCTCTGTCACATTTTTGTTTATCTCTGGTCATCATCTGGTCAGATGTTTCCAGAATTATATATGTCTGGATATCATTAAAGCTGTAACAGTATTTTTTATTTAACGGTAGAATATTTGTCATTTGAAAAAATGGAAAAAAAAAACCTGAACATACCTGAACTATAAATTCTGTCATTAAAAAATAACCCATCAGTAAGTGTTTTAAGATTCAAACTATCAAACAGTCATTTAAGTAGCAAGGCAAACTACACACTATGTTCTTGGAACAACTTATAAAATTACTGTGCATCCTCTTAGAGATTGTTAGGCATACGGCAGGGACACTTGCTGATGCTACTGCAATACCATGCTTCGCATCCTACCATATTAACATAGTCAACCGACAAATACACATTTTCCTTTGGCTCCTTCTCCTTCTAGGATGGTCAGTCTGTGGCCAAAATACGGCATGGATAGCTGAGGGCAATTGAACACGAATCAGCACATTTTTACATGCAAGTTAACTTTGAGCTTTTAGCAGGAGCAGCACTCAACTTTCTTATGACAGATATAAGCAGTCAACAGGGTTATAGCCAGAAGTGGTATTTCAAGTCACAATTTTACTGCAAAAAATATTATTTGGTACTTTATATCCTAGAGAGAAAACAGAATGGACAAAATAGTCTAATGTTGTTGACTTCTTCATTGATTTTGAAAATATGCTGGTAATTAGTTACTAAGATGTATATAACATTTCAAATATGTTGGCTGTAATTATTTTATTGGGTTGGAATTCGACCGAAAATGGTGCCTTATAATGCAGTGCTAATTTACACTGCTGCATAAAAAGCATCTCATTTAAAGATATTTTTGCTGCTAAGATAACTGAATAGCTGTAGCTATTATAAATCAATATATACATATCAATAGCTAAATTACCTGATTTTGCCAGTTGGAAACTAGGCAGTTGCTAGACATACTTCTAGAATCTCTCTTCTGTAAGCTACAAAAATCTTTAAGATGGCTTTGCTAAAAACTGCAAAAAGATGTGTGAAAAACCAATTGTTACCACAAACAGTTGACAATCTAGTTTATCTAAATGAAACAAATAGAGATAAAATTCCTATTATTTTTAAAGGAACAGGGACTTCCTGGATGTTTTTACATACTTAAATTCAAGAGTTCAGCTCTTTAAAAAGCATAGAGGTGATTAGTACCACCATTTAAGAATATAGGATCAAGAGTTATGTTCCTGAAAAACTGAGAAGTTGTTTATGAAAGGCAGACTAGAAATAGTGTTTATTAAAGGCAGAAGTATGGAAGCCCAGTCCCACTGATTTACGGAAGCCCAGTCTTATTGGCTACCTGTCAAACATGGTTTCTATGGAAACCTAGGTAGTTATACAGTGATTTTCATGCTATTTTCATTATTAATTTGATAGTGACATAATATTTCCTTTGTTAATGCTTTTAGATGTTTCTACATAGTTATTTCTAAAATAATTAGGTCAACATCTTTCTTAACCTACGTGCAGGGAATTTTTTGTGCAAGAGCTGTAATGGAACGTTTAAAGTTACGATATGCAGGGATCTGTCAAATCAACAACAACAACAACAATAATACCCTATTTTGTATGGTCTGTGAAACAAAGTAATAAAGCTTATTTAGAGAATTCAATCGAAGTTATCTTCTAGAGTAAGAGATACATCTGTAGTCATCTTTGTTTCTCCTAAAATTAAAAAAAAAAACAGAAAGACAAAATGGTATCTCTGAGAGCTGCATTTTACAATGTCTCTATGAATAGATAGTCAACAACAGATCATTTATAAGCAAATCCTACTATTTTTTTAATGTAGAGCAATAAATTAAGGAATTCCCTGCTGAAATTCATGGAGAATTCTATTTTAGAAATAAAGTGTGATCCTATCCAGAGATGGCTTAAAAACTCTTTGCATTTCAGTAGAGAAAGCATGCTTGAGACATTTCTTATCAGATAATCTGAGTGAACACTGGATCATATCTTTCAGTCATAACTGAAAAGATATGCTGAAGGATTCATCTCAAAACATAAAAGTAAAAGTAAAATAATGGCAAGTCCATCACCATATCCTATGTAGTGAAGGCTTCCCTAGAGTGTCAGGAAAGGCCAAAAGATTGGAAGGTTACTCCAGTGAAGTCCTAATGAAATATCCCAAATTCATCCTGGCATTTTACCCTGATACACACAATTTTGGATATCTCCCTTTATAATATATATAAAAGACAGAGATAGATAGATGGATATGGGTAACTATATATATGTAATATATATAATGCTATATATAATACAGGAATAAATTATTCTTATGAATCCTTTCTGTGACTGACATAATATAGCTATGAACCACATTCACAACTTCTGATTCATGAGACAATTTCAAAATTAAATCTTTTAATGAGGAGATATGTTTATGAAAAGATAGTACAGGAGTAGCTGTTTTCTTTAAAATTCAGGAAGTACGAAGGAATGTAATTGTGAGCATCTTGAATATATGTACACATATCCAAAAAGGTTTTCAGTAAGACAAGTAGTAAATTGCTGTGATGGGGAAGTGGTGCTTATCAAGAAAGCTTACACAGGGAGAGTAAATTTCAGATTCACTAAAAGAGGAAAATACCAAATGTTTCTTAATTCCAGATATCAGATTTATTATTTCTCATTTAGAGACTTAAAAGTCCAGTCTTGAGGCATACATGTTATTTCACTGTGATTGACTCTAGCTGAAGTCTAGAACAGACAATTATACCTGCATTCTCTCTCAAAAGCTGCTAATAATTAAAGTAGTTAATACAACTTTTTATTTTTTTAAAGGAGCTGTGAGAGTATTTGGGAGGAATATGCAGTGTTTTGCAAAACATTATACAGTCTGAATATGCCATTGGGAAAACAAATTTTCAGCTGTTAAAATAGCCTTTTATTATAATGACATTTTGTAATACAGTAATAGTATTGCCAGATATCATGAAAATAAAAGGTTGTTCTGGCAGCAAAAGAGAAAAAAAGGGTAACTGATTTTGAGTCAAGTAGTGTCTACAGTGTTGGAAGCATGATTCTAAAAGACTGCATCTCCACAGCATCCTTTCTTTATTAAGTATACTTTGAATTTTATGTATTTTATTTAAAAATTAAATTAGTAAAGCCTACTTTAATTTTCTTCTGGAGTAACTTTGTGTGTCACACTGGTGCACATAAGAACAGAATCAGAGCCACAAATAATTCTGTAACATGAACCCTGTGAAGTAATAAAGGGTGAAAATAGATTTGGTGAAAATATAGAATTCCTGGTCTGAAGAGCAATGACAAATAAGAAATGTTAAAGAGATATAGAATGTGTATTCAGTTATCAAAATCAATTACCATATTTTAATGTGTACAATCTCACTCATTTTAGATAGGTATGCCTTCAGTAGTGTTAGTACTTGAAAACAATCCTCAGAAAACATGCAGAGTCAGAGGGAAGGCTTTAGGGAATCAGATACAGGGAACCAATAAGGTAAACACAGCAGGCATGCAAAGACATGAATATTATTGGGTAAAGGGTTCTTTAGTAAGCTTTCCATTGGTTTACACACACATGCACACACACACCTGCTGATAAATCACAAATTTTTAAGTAGATAGTATGTGAAGACGGAAGTGTTTATATTTGCAAAATATGCGTGTTCCCTTCAGAACAGGGGTGACAAAAATAGCTAGTAAAATAAGATTTAGGAATAAAAATAGATCTGGAATACAACTGGAGTCTGAAGATTGTGAAATAGTGTATCATCATATTGGTAAAAAAGTCTTAGATTTTGCTATGATTTGGGGGGACTTGAACAAAAGCAAGTAAAGATCCCCTTAAAGGAACAATTTAATGTAAGTGTTAAAATCTTTCATCTCTTTCATTGCATGAAGGCATTACATTTCACATGCTTCATTTTATGTGTGCAGTAAAAAGAAAAAGCTGATATCCAGATGCTCTCTTTGAGAATATTGTATCACTTTAGACATTAGCAAATAGACTGCCATGTGTTACAGTGGATGACTAGCTGTGTTGGAGATGCTGCTTCACCATTTAAAATTCAATGCCTGGCATCAAACCATCATCACTCACTATTCCTGGCTCAAACATGAAGTTGTCATTAGCATGCAGACTTTAAAAAATATATATATCTTTCATTGACTGATTCATTAGGCTGACAAATTATTTATTTTACATTACTAGGATTTAGTTTTGTGGTGGTTTATGCTAACACATTTAACTTTATTATTAGATGCCATCAGTTATTTTGGTTCTCTGATGAGCAGTAACACTTCATGTGTAGTGATTTGATTGCTTTTATCATCTATTTCGTATTCCAAGTACATATTCAGAGTGTAGAACTTAGCAAAGTTCACATTTCTGAAATCAGGAAAGGAAGAGTTAAAAAAGATGTTGATGCAACATTGACCGTACCAACAGAAGCTGGCATTAGCCACCAGGAATTGTTCGCTCTCATTCTACTTGTATAAGGAATAATTTTATTGAATGATGAAAAGATTTATCACGGGCTTTGGCAGAGCTAGAGATGTGATGTGAGATGATCTAAAAAGATGTATTTTAGTGCATTTAGGACAGTGAAAGAAAGAAAGAATTCTCATCTTTCTCCTCTGTATATTTGGTGTTCCCTTAGAAATTGCTATAATGTTTAGACAGATATTTTTCAAATGGGAAAACTAGATGGGTAAGCAGTCTTCCAAACACAGTATCACATTTGGGTGATACAAAAATAGATGAAAATTATATGTCCATTGGGCTTGGTGTCTCTAAAGAGGAATAATATCATGACAAAGATCACTTTGACATCCATCACCATTTTGCATTCATTCTGCATCAGATTATTGTTATTTAAAATTGATCACAGTGAAGGCATATGGGTTCCTCTAACTTACCTCTGTGCGATATTCTTCCCATTAGCCATAGGGACCCCATCAGCTATGTTGGAGCTGTCACATGACAAAATCACTTACTAAACTTAAATAAGGCAAGTAAAGAATTAAAATTATGATTCATTACGAAACTGTTGCATGTGATCTTAATCTTTGATATCTGTTTGTAGACGTCAACAAAAATCTTTAACAACACATACAGATATGTTAACCATTTGACCTAATTATGACAATCAAATGCCAACTTGATGTCAAAATGTGCTAAAGATAAATCTCTGAATGGTACCTCAGCTCCAATGAATTTGAATTTCTAGCACTGTTCACAGATACCACTCTCCTTTCTCCTCTTCTCTCCCAAATACAAATAATTGGCAGTGATACATAAAACGCACATATAACGACCACTGTTGCCTAACAGCATTCTGAATAGAGTTCTGTGTGTCCTTTGGCAACTAAATCCTTCTCCTAAGAAAATTTAAAAATAGCTATAATTATACTGAGTTTCATTACCTCTTTTGATGTCTGTCTAAAACTCAACGTTGGTAAAGTATTTAAGTATATACTTATAAAGGAATTCAAATGTAAACTAGTTGGGATACGTGCTCCCCTTCTTTGCAAAAACATAGCTATACTTTTATGTTTGTACTGGTTGTACATTTTTGCAAGATGTATGAAAATTAAATATATCCTATATATTATAGTGGATGTACCTGAGTCACAGCAATAAGGAAGAAAAAATAATTGCCATCCATTTACTAAACACTTAAGTACAAATCATGGATTGACTTTGCAGACTGAATACTTAACAACAGGCATGAAGTCAAATTGTCAGTTTCTCTGGGTACAGTACCATACCTAATTGCATTCCAAAGCAGTACGTTTACTAATATATTACAAAAGGCTATGTGAAGTATCTATTGCAGGATGGTATCCTGTAATTGCATATATTCTACTGCTTTACTTCACTCTAGAGTGCAAGAACAAAAATCTTCATGACATTCCAATCAACTTTTGGTTCAGTTACCTTTTCATATTTTTGCAATATCTATCATTATTGACTTACATTTGGATAAAACTCAGTCAACTGTTATTTATTTGGACAGAAAATAAAGAAGAGAGTGAGCGCTTGTAATTAATTTGCTTTTCAGTTTACAGTATGTTGATATCAACAAATTAAACACAGCCCTATATTTTGCAAGTTTGTTACCATTAGTGACGAGCAGTGAAAACAAAGTGAATGGGAAGAATTTATGCAAGGAAGCTCAAAATAAAACTGTTCTTTGCCCTTTGATGAGAGGGCACAGATGCATGTGGGCGTATACATTTACTAGAAGTGGATAAATGCTGCAAAAATATGACTGTGGATGATATTTCAGCTGTATTCCTTCACTGAATCTCTTCTTGTTCACTCTGCTAATATCCTAAAAAAATCCTAATCCTGCTAATCCTAATCCTGCAAATATCCTAATATACCTATAAAAAAGAAAAAAAGTAGCAAAAATTCTGCCAGTTTTAAAGGCAAATATGAAATACTTCATCTTGAATATTCAGAGTAGGAATCTAAGAGCTGTGGTGAGTATGCAGTAAGAATAAAACTTTACTGAGTATTCACTGTGGGCTAAGCAATTAAGGGTAAACTATACCAGGAAAAACATAGCAGAGGCTGCTCTGGTGTATTCCTGGTAGCCACAATGATCTTTTATTTTCTTTCTCCCCTGACTTTATCTACTGAGTATCATTGTTAATCCCATCTTGCTTTGCTGGCTACCTGAATCAGCTTCTCTCTTCACTTGTGTCTGCTGTTTTTCATCATCCTGGTAGGATTGAGCTCCCCATTGATGAGTATAATCAAGTACTATATTTTAAGACTCTGTCTTGTGGGGAGTTCATATACCTGTCATAAACATACTTGTGATTATTAAACAGTCATACCTCATGCTTCAGAACAGTCCTGTGAGATCTTGAATTTCACTGACCTTTAGGAAGAGTTATGTGCATAGACCCATTTGAATTCTAGCCAGTGAAATTATCAGACTTGGAAGTTGTTCTCCAAGCAAAACAAGATCAAAACAGGTATCCCACAGACAGAAATTCGATTGGACTTACTGAAAACTCTTAGGACTTTTTAGGAATATCTGGCTATTCTAAAGTCCAAGCTCTGTCACTCAACCAATACATTTCATTGAAATTGATGGTGTCACCAAGACTCCACTAGTGTATACAAAGATGAGGAGAAGGAGAAGAATGATAATGAAATCATGGAGCTCACTGATCAAACGAAACAAGGAGCAGACAGTCCTCTGACTCATAGCTAGAACTGTTAGGATTACAAGCAGAAACAAACTGTAAGGGAGCCTACTTCTCTAATGTATGATAGAATACATTGCTGCCTAATTCCAGAGAAAGGAGGATTAGAAGAGTTTAAAGTGCCCTAAGGAATTGTTAGTAATTAACAATAATCTTAGCTATCCTTATATCCTATTATATCCTATAATTTTAGCTCCACTGACATCATATATTTAATGTTTGCCCTCTTTTTGGTATATCTGCAACCTAAGCATGACTTCAGCTTGTTGTACTTCACCTTGTATATACCTCGATGCCTGGTGCTTTAATTATAGGCAGCTATACCTTGATTATTGCCAAACAATTTCTCTGTAGCTAAGATTGTAGATGAGTAAGGAGACAACTTTGAAGTAGAGGTACCTTTCCAATATGAACACAAACAGGAAGAATAATTTATCTTGCACACAGTTTCACTTAGCTCTTGGTTTTAATAATATGAGTTGTTATGAAATAAATAGGTCTAAATGTACCATACCATTATTTTTTTTAAAAAAAGTATATTTTAAGTTACACTGCAGTGCAATTGTCTCAATACTGCCCATACAGACTTCCATTTAACCAGCTTGGAGAACACTATCCTTGTAATGCCATGGCACAGTATATTTTCCATTTTGCTCACTGCCTAGGTAAACAATCTTTCTCTGTCTTTTAAAGATGTCACTGAATGTAACAGCCAAACTGAGAACAAACTTACAGAAATGCACATGCACAGGATTTGATTCTGTTGCCAAGATGCAGCAAACCCCAGTGGCAACCTTCAGTTGTCTGCACAATTACTGATTAGATTCTTCGCTATTCTTTAGATAACAGACATCCTAGCACTTATTAATCACTCCATCCCTTGCCACTACCCTTCACAATCTCAAGAGTTCTCCACAAAAATACGGAAGATGATAACAATAACCCAAGACTGGAATGAGCTGATAGGAACTGAAAGGAGTCAGAGAAATAAAGCAATACTCTTATTGATGTTGGCAAGGAGGCTACAGCTTTGACAGTAACTAGTGGCCTTTATTCTTTTCTCTACAGCAGTTGACCTCACTGGCAGAGGTAACAACTCTGGCAACACCTATGCATATGAAAGAAGTTTAAATGATGCCATATTTGTGCAGATAACAGCAACAAAAATATTGAAAGGAAAGGCTCATGAAGCATAATGATAACAGAGGAAAGACCGTCGATGAGTCAGTGATTACACAGCACAACTTGGAATGCAAGAAATGTACGCCATTGTCCTGATGTGATCTGACTACAGCCATTTGCCTTAAACACTCTTTCTAAGTCTAAGTTTTCCAGAAGGGAAAACAACAGGGAGTTTCCCATTACCTGAACTCCTCACTCTTAAAAGTGTGGTTGTCCAGCATCCAGAGATGCAGAAAACAGACATATCAATATAACTGCTGACTTGTAAACAAACTTGTCTGCTTGCTACATTTATAAACTTAAGGAATTTACTGGGTTTGAGAACAGCACCACTTTACAAATTAAATAATATACAATGCTGTTATTTTCATTAATGTTTTCAATTATTATTTATTAAAAATACTAGGAGATGTGCTTAAAAATAGTAGTAGTTGTGCATGTATAGTGCAAAAGTAAATAATAATGCAATAACTAAATTCAAAACTGAGCAGAGATTACATCCTCATATAAGGTATAAAGTTTTTGCATTCACTGATCTATACATATTAATTCATATGTACAATAAATTCCCAGGTGTGAGCATAAGCATTGTGTAATAGAAGGAGCACAATACATCTATATCTCTATGTTCCTACATAATTGCAGCATTTCATAGTGCCCTTCATTCTCCGTTCTAAAAATGTTCATAAAATTCTGTCCTCTTCCATCTATCGCCTCTTCCTATCCATCTGCAAACCTCTCTCCTTTGTTCCCAGAAAGATTATATAAAGCAAAGCAAGCAGCTGTCATGAGAAACAGATATTTCTCATCAGTTTCTATGCTTCATTTATTCACCCTTTAGTCTTCCAAACGCATATTCTATTGCTTTTCTTAAGAAGTGCTTTTCTCCCTTTTGGCTGTCCAGTGAAAAATTTCATAAACCCAGAAACATACGAAAAGCTGTTTCTAGTAAATGACACACCATGAGTAGTTTCTGTTGTTTCAGTTATAAATCATATTGGAAAGGAAACCAAGAATAATAAATTTCATATCTTTTTTTATCAGTGCAAGCTATAACAGAAATATTGCTCTATGGAATAATCTCTTTACAAGCTAGACTTGTCCTTAGAAAAATGGGACCTGGAATGAGGAGGGTAGAATTTGGAAGGCCAGCTGCTTCAAGACGGCCTCAGAAGGCCTGCTTATTGGCTTAGGGAAAGTCACCTTCTGAGGTCGATTCTAGTTCTCTGTGTAGTACCACGAGAAGATTATCATTATTATATTGAGCAGTACTTTTACTAACTGGTGATGAAAAGAAATCAGAATGATAAGTTTCTGGCAAATAGATGAGCTTAATGCAGACAGGGAGGATTAGCTGCAACAGCAGCCAGATTGTGAAAAGATTGCGAGAGAGATAATAAATAAGGCAAACAGGAATCCACTTCTTCCACATCCAGAAGTTAAAATTTACTTCTTCTGACAGAAGTTAGGTATAACTCTACAATGGAGTGTATATTTTATTGAAATTTAAGCTGGAAAGCAAAGTTCTACCTGTGAGTGTTCTGAATTGTCTGCACTTCTTATGCCTGTTGTTAAGGTGGATATGACAAGTGGTATCTGCTGTGAATCAACTGCAGATTGTAGACCACTCTAGCCTGTTTTTATGATTGGTCCCAGTTTCACAGGTCTGGAAATGCTCAGGCAAATTTCGTGCGGAATACACATAAACATTAGAGAGGATACTTCAAGAACAGGAGCTGCAGGCTTGTTTAGAACAAATCAATGTAATGAGATTGAAAAAGTGCTAGGATCGAAAAGTGCTGATTCACCCTCCATCAGAGAAGGTCTACTCTTGGAGCACAGCTGAGCTGTAACTAAGGTATGTATGCTGAATTAGTATTACAAGTTCTTTAATGCAGGCAGAGAGGATGATCCTCAGGGAGGATCATTCTATACTGTTGCTTATTCTTTCACTAAACACCTGCTACTCCTATCAGTAGAAACAGGACATCACATCTTTTCCCCGTCTTCTTACCACCCTTCCCCCCACAAAACGCTAAAGGGGGAGGCTGAAGATCCTCAAGGGACCTGAATCCTATGCAAGTGCTCCAAACCTTTTCTTCATTTTTGACTCTTGCAGAAGATAGGGTTGCAGACTTGTCACCTAACGCAAGAGGTTTTGGAGCATGATCAACTCTGCAGGTCTTTAAACCACTGACTAACACTGAGTAGAATTATTTTAGCAAAATAAATTCCAATAATTAGTTGCAGGATAGCAACATGCAGTTCATGGAATTTAAAGAGCTTTTTACTGTTTTGAGAGATCACAAAAAACTCTTCAAACTTTGACTTCCTCAAACCAAAGGCGTGCCAGCTGTGGAAGACTTGGCTACACCTCTGGCTTTGATCAGAAAATGTCAATGAATTGATTCCTGATACGAGTGAAAAACAATTTTGTGGAACTTATGCAGAAGATATTAAGTTTCTCAAAGCTGCAAGAGATGCAACTATAGAAGTCTGGGAAGCAGATATATTCATGACCAGAACATATTAAGAAGGAAGAGTTGGAGCACAGGAAGCAGATCTACATAGTGCATGTAGGAGTGTTTTCCTCGCCAAGGCTGAGGCAGAATTTTTATAGCATGTATACAGTTTGTTTAACACGTACTCTCAAGTGAAAATTGTGGCTTGGAGCTAGTGGTGCTCAAAAATCAATGAAAACTTGAAAAAAATACCGAAGAGAGGCCATCAAAATAAACTGTAGATGCAGATCACTGGCAGTTTTTCATCTGGGAATGTCTGAAAAACAGGTGTAGCACAGTATCTTGATTCTCTGAAACTATATGTGGAAAAACTTTTGAAATATTTAACTTTCTCTCACTTAGTTTGAGAGCCCAGCCTACCTTCTCCTTAAAGGGAAGATAGAATTTATTTGGATTTAATCCAGTTACATAGAAGGGAAAATACTAAGGCAGAAAACTTTTCATGAACTGTGCAAAAAGCCAGAAAGAAAGGTTCAAAAAATTAAGGTACTTTATACTATGTTTTTTTTCAGATAACAAAAGATCAAATATTGGGGCACAGAATATTCACAAGTCACAGTCTTCCAACTAGGCAGGACAGACTTGGCTTCTCCAAGTCATAGAATCATAGAACCAGTAAGGTTGGAAGGGACCTCTGGAGATCATCTAGTCCAGCCCCCCTGCTCAGCAGGGTCACCTAGAGCATGTTAGACAGGGTTGCATCCAGGCAGGCCTTGAAGATCTCCAGAGAAGGAGACTCCACAACCTCTCTGGGCAACCTGTGCCAGTGCTCCATCACTCTCACAGGGAAGAAATTCCCCCTCACGGTCAGGCAGAACTTCCTGTGGTTCAGTTTCTGCCCACTGCCTCTTGTCCTGTCACACGGGACAACTGAAAAGAGTTTGTCCCCCTGACACCCTCCCTTCAGGTACTTACACACATTGATAAGATCCCCCCTCAATGCTTTCATGGATTAAGATTTTTTAAAGTAATCTGATAATTAAAATTCAAGTTTAACGTGTTTAAAATCTGTCAATTACATCATTAAACAACTTCTACAGTGGCAGTGGAGCAATACCAAAAAGCTTCAGAAATGGCAAATAGTTTTTAATGATTTACCAAAACCAGACTCAGGTTCAGACAGTTTTCAGTCACAGAAGTAGTCTGCACTTATTTTAGGTTTTTTTCTGTATCTATAAAGATTAGGATTTTTATTCCTTTCAGCAACAGTTTATGCTAAGAGGACAAGTGTGGACTCTGTTCTGAGTGCTCTATCACTAGAAAGTTAAACATATGAGTATCTGGTTCTAATCAATATCTTTGTTTCCAGTTCCTATCCTGAATCTACATGCTGGGTTAGTTTCTTCTTACACACATTTAACAAATATTTGGATAATGAATCTTTCACCTGTTAATTCAATTTCACCATGTTCTTGAAGAGGGAATGTGGGTGGTTTGCCTAACAACTATTACAACTTTGAGAGTGTTTCAAAACTCTACAGAAAGAAACATTAAGCATGATTTTCCAAAGCACAGTAAATCTAGTTATACCACTTACAAAAATTTGCCTTTGAATTTTTAAGCATGCATACAGTTTCTGTTTATCATAAATAGATTACCTATTTATTATTCCTGAGAAAGTATATATATATATGCAATATTACCTAATTGTGTAATTCCCTGCAGGTGAATAGTGTCTGGTGCATGCAGCACTGCTTGCATGTTTCTATTTTCCTGAACAGCTATTGACTCCTTGTGTGAGCAGACAGACCTCAGGCTCCAGCAGGCTCTTAGATGAAGCAGTATTGATGCACTGCATTTGGAATACCAACCTCTACTTTGTTTACCATCAAAAGCATGGGGCAGACTCAAAGCATACCAAAAACCAGATAGTTCTTTGGACTTACTGAATAAAGTGCACAGATCTTTTTTTGGAAATACAGTGGCTCAGTGCTGCCCATAGTGGGACTATACTTATGCCATCCCAATGACCAGCGTTCATTGCAACTCCACTTTTCATTTCTCCAAATGTAGCAGCAGGAGTAGAAAGGTTCTCACTCAGCTTCAGCAAATATTTATATAGAGTTACTCATTTCATAATATCCTATTCTGCTTAACAAGCTGTTCTGCAGCTGCAGGAAATCACATGGCTTGTTAGTAGAAGTTTATTTTTATAAGTTCAACTTTCGTGACCATTAGCTGTATATAATTCATTGGTCCTTAGGGAAGGAAAATGATTATATTAGAGGTCATGGATAGGCAATAATGATATCATCAAAAACGATCATTTTTGATGAAGATAGAACTGAAACAGAAGAAGGTGACTTACTGAGCTGAAGAGAAATTAAGAATTAGTTTTTGACATGGTGGCATTGCTACAGAGAGTTCTGTATCCTTACATCAGCTGAGGTCTTGATTCAGCCTGTTGAAGTAACCTGAACCTTTCTGTCCACTACAGTGATTCTGAAAAAAAAGAAGAGAAAAAGAGTGTTGTACAAAAACATCTGCCTATATTTGAAAAGTAAATATTCTGGAAAAATTTAAAGATTTGCATTTGGCTGTCTAATGTAGTGGCATTAGAGAACTGCAAAAAATCTGAGATACTTCTCAAGTCACTGATTTTCTCCTTGAAAATTAGGAAGTCACAACGTCCAGCAATATCCTTTTTGTCCAATCAGCCCTTACTCTGAATATATTTCAGCATGTTGTACTGCACTCATGGGAACATTTGTTACCAATTAAGAATATTTCCATACTGACTTACTTCAAAAGACAATATAATAAGCTTCATCTTCTTTCCACATTTCTGTCAGCATTTCTCCCTCAATCCTTTCAGTATCTTTTATAAAATTAATCATTTCTAGGTCCTGTAATTCAATTATTCCTACAATTTAAAAACCTACCTATATGGAATGACAGTCCAGAATGAGAATTTTCATTGTATTTCTTAAAATTGTTATATTATACATGCTATATTGTATCATATTCTGTCATTTTAACATTTCAGAAATTGCACATCTGCTTAAACTAATTCTTTTTTTTTTATATTTTAATGTTTATGGAAAACTGCTGTTCAGAAAAAAATACTTAGAAAAAAACAGTTTTTGTAAAAGATGTGAAAGCATCACAAAGCTTGGAAAAAATGGAAGAAGTTGGTTTTCAGCAGCTCAAAACTTCAGCTGTCGGGGTTCTAAACAGGATATACACTTTACTAGCGGAATATTTTCTGACTATCTCTCACCTTTATTCATTTATTTCTTGTAGATTCCACATTCCTTCTCAGATGCTGGCCCATGTATTTCCTGTAAAGTTAACCTACTCTTTTATTTTAGTAGTACACTCTGTACTCTACCCATAGACATCTGGTCTATCAACAGTTTTTCTGATGAGAGTTAATTCCAGTTTTTCTCATAAATAAAAATCTATCTTGTCTATGACCCAACCATCAGATAATTTTAAAATAACAGAAACACTAATTGGCAGTGCAGATCAACTAAATTATTAAGGATTTCAGATAAAGGAGGGCTTTCCAAGTGAAGCATTTCCTGTTAGCTGGCCAGCATTTACTGGTAGGTATGGGTCTCTGATTCAGAATGCTATTTAAAAGTTTAATTAGCTCTCCTAAAGTCATTATTTAGGACCAAAAGTACCTTGCTTAGATCTCAGGAACCTCCACAGGCATTCTTACAGGGAATTTTTAGATGTCTAATGAAGTATATTGTTTAATTTTGTAGTTTGCCCGTTGCATTTTTCATTATCGAATCTATTGAATCATTATTGCTTGCTTTAGGTAATTTTAAGTAAACAAGTTCCTTCAACATAGAACTATTCTTTGTTGCTATTTTATTTGCTGTACTTAACTTTTTGAGTATTTTTACGTCAATGAGTTTTCCGTTGTACATGTTAGGTACAGAAATTTTTTAAATAGGACTGTAACAAAGATTGGTATTAACTTGAAGTGTTAGTGTCTATCCAAAACAGAGAAAGGGTGATGGGGAGAGTTCAGGGCACATATACCACTATATTATTGTACAGTTTTGCAACCGACACAGCTGCTTTCTCTGCAAGAAAAAAATGCACATAATGTTTTCTTGCTATTGTACATCGATTAGTTCAGATTACTTGTGGTGAATCTTACTTGATAACTGTTAATATTTTTGCTGAATAAACCACACATAAAAGTTTTTCTTTAATTATTTAAATACTATTAGGATCCTACTCCTAGTATATCTCTTGTACAGCCACTGATGCAATATTTTAGACCTCAAGAAGTCATATCTCTAAATAATTTTCTTTCAAAGTAAAAATAAGGAAGTAAAAATCAGGCACCCTTGACAAATGGAAATACAAGCTAATAGAAAATTGATTATAAATAAAGGTAATGTACAGAGTGTCAAGACAACTGAAAATTCAATTATGTGATTGGGGGAAAACAGTGGGTTCCTGTAGTAGTCTGGTAAGCATGTTACAATCAATCCTTTTGTGTATTAAATTCTTCTATGTCTTAAGAAGTGATTCACATAATTTTTTTGAGGTGGCTTTAGTACTGCATTTAGAGATAGGCTATTTACAAAATAGTAGTTAGTTTTGGCACATGCAGTATTTAAGCAAACAAAGATTCCTGGAATTAGCAAAAAACTTCCAGTAAACGAAGACTGAACTCTCAAAAGTTCAAACAATACCTAACTAAACAAGACTAATCTAAAAAGATTACATTATTTACTCTTTATTTTCAGTTGCATTTGTAGTAGAGTGTTTAAAATCACACTTCTGTTCCCCATACGTTTGTAATAAATTTGCTGAGATCTGCGTTTTCTTTAGCAGACTTTTTTTTTTAAATAATACTAAATCTCTTTTCCATTAAACCAGATTAGTGCCATCACTCACTTAAATCCACTATAAAATGACAGCCTTGTTGAAATTACAGAAAACTAACATTGTTATACAAAGGTGCTGAATTGGGCCCTATGTTTTAATTAGATCTTGTCTTTATTACTACAGTGGGTTTTTTCCTCTGGGAGTACAAGGTGGTGTGAATATCTGAATATTCCTTAGCTGATTGAAATCAAGTTTGTCCAGGGATAACAAAATATATTATTTTTAGTTTGTGAGATGACAGAGGAGGAGGAAATAAAAAAGAACAAATAGCTCCAAATACCAACATAAAATATCTAAACAGTGGAAAGATGAAGTGTGTGTTACAGCATATTTAATTATGTCAGGAAATAGGGGAAAGCAGAACTTGCTGTGTTGCTATATCATACATTGTATTTATGCATCTTTTAAAATAATGCTTAACATGTAGCAACTTACAAGGAAAATAAGAAGATGATGAAACAATTATTTACACACAGAATCAGGTTGTAGCAAAATATGTCAATAAGTCGTAGGGAATGGAGTAACTAAGCCATGCGAGCTTGGCTTTGTGGCCAATCAATAACTTTCCCCAGCACACCATGAGAAATGCAGTCAGGCAGCCCAGATAGACAGGAACATACTACAGATGTTGACTAACTTTTCTTCAAGTGTACTTGTACTGAGATTGAAGTGTAATGCTAATGGAGGGGAGGAAGTTAATGGGGTAATATTTCATTTGGCAATTAGATTCCCGCAAAGCTGTCTCTTCAAAACCATTTTTCTGCAATTTTGTGATCTCTGGTTCTAGTGAAAATAAAAAGCAGAGCAGCAAAACACACAGTAAAATTAAGACTTGGTCATGTAGTCTTGGTTTTATCATTACTTTGTTTTCAGAGTTAGGGCTTGGTGTAAAATTTGGTAGAACTGCAGATGATAAGGTGTAAGTTTGAGAAAATAAGTTAGTTTTTCAAGAAGTTCTTAGAAGAGATGAACTTCTTCAATGAAAAAGAAATAGCCTCCACATATCTTTGCCCTTAATAGTTGTAACTAAATGTGAGAAACTCTGGCTAATACCTACTGCATTCAGTGAAAGACAGCTTGAATCCACAACATTTATCAGGTACAACATGATTTTTATGGGTTCAAGGAATAAGAACATACAGGATCATACGGGAGTACACCTGATAAGATTAAATCTTTCTAAATACTCAAATTCAATTGAAATTTTGCTGTTAACTTAGAAGAGACTAGAAGGATTTGTGCTATATCCAGAACTGGTTATTTTCAGTTAAGCTAAAGTATGACTGGGTAGCCTGGGTAGGGAAAACTCATAAAGAATAATACTAACAAAGAAAATCTCTCCCTCATCAAGATTTGAGTTTTCCTACCAGTAAGTTCTTAAAGAATGTTTTTAAGATTTTAAAGCAATAGAACAATGCCTCTCTCATTTCTTGAAAATGTCAAAAATTCTGTAGCAGAATTCTTACATTTTAATCATCATGTCAGGTGGCAGAAGTACAAACGGTAAAACTGACTCTTTTGCTTACACAAACACCAAGCAATTTCAGAGATACAAGCTTCAGAGAAAATACATTTTTACTAATGATAAGATCATCCATTATGCTTCAACACAAATCCATCTACAGACATTTAATACAACTAGTGGAGTGGTGTGATAGTCCTAACTGTTACGAGGGACAGCCATATATCACTGTCTGTATAATTGCTACACTGCTGGCCTGTGTGACTTCAATTCCTGAAGTCAAGGTTGCATGTTCTCTAGATGTACCTGCATAAGAAAATGTACCAGAGTGATCAGGAATAATAACAACTAAGAAATTAAAATCCATCAGAATTTGTTTTTTAAGATATATATTATGGGAATAATATTAAAATAGGCATACTTGGATGTCTCTGCAATATACTCCATTCTTTTAAATTAACACTGGAAAAGAAGCTAGCTGAAAAGCATCCATGACTGATACTAAAAGAAAGTGTTCTTTATTGACATATTTCCAAATAGTCCCTCTGTTAATATTTTCTAAGCCAAAAATATAACTTTCCCTTAAAAAAAAAAGCTAAATAAAAAACTGGGAACAGAGTGACATTATACAAGATCTAAATTACAACTCCAGTGAAAAAATGTAGGACAAATTGGGTAGAAATACAGAAGTATCAGTTCTGACTGAAGGCTGAAACTTGTGCAAACAACAGCAAAAAAACCTTTTTAGAACATTTTGAGATGTGTGAAAACTACAAATGCTAGAGCTGTGAAAAGGAAACTGGGAATTTGATACATATGTTATGGAAATGCCACTGCCCACTGCTATATTATTTTTGGAGAACAGAATAGAGAACAGCAGAACAACTGCTGTTATAAACACAGGGTCTCCCTGGTGATGCAAAAATCGTACCATGGTAGATATTAATGACTATTGCCATCTGGATACATACATGAAGAAACCATCTTTGGTATGTTCTAGAATATTTACTAAGAAATATAGTATTGTTTATCAATTACCTCTCCGACTGTCTGAGGAGGAATCATTTGCCGAACTCCAAGGAAAACAGTACCACTATACAGAGTAGTTCACACACTGAGAGAATTTCTTTACATAAGTAAATACAGTTTTAAAGTTCAGCTGATATAAAGTGATCCTACTGTCTTAGAGAAGATCGTATTTTAAATTTGGGAAGCACTTTATCATAGTATGTTTTTTCAAAGTAAAATACTTTATTAAAATACAAACAAAAAATTAAAAGTGGTAAGGCCTGGCGATGGATTCTGTAACTGCTTCTCAGAACCAAAAGAGCTTTAAGTTATGTTAATCGTGCTGGTTTCAAGGGCAGTAATTACCAATGAGAGGATTGTTTAGTGAAAATCGCTTTAGAATCAAACTATAAAATTTTTGTCTATTCAGTTGCATGAACAAAAGAAGACATGCTCCCATTTACCTGTTCACAGGAGTGTATGACTGGCAGGTCTTCTTGCGTCATTTCTTCTTCTGCTATAAAAGACAACTATGCTTATATTTCTATTCTTTATACTTTGAATCTCATACCTGAAGGCTGACCCTGGGCACTTATTTCTCTGGCAGTTGGATACCCTGCAATTCTTACATTCAGTTTATTCTGAACAGTCAGTACCCATTCGTTCAAATATTATCCTTCTAGTATGCAGCAGTTACTCTTGTACCCAGCTTATGCTAGTAGCTCTTGCTACACAAAGGGATATAGACCAACATAAAACCTGGTAGATTTAAGGAAAATATTATATACAGTTGCTTGGTCATACCAGTGAACTCTCCCTGAAATTTTTAAAAGATGTTTTTAAAAAATTTCTGAATGGTGGCAGCTATACACCATCTGTTCTGTTCTGGTTTAGAAAGAAATTGCATCGATCCATGGTGTTCTACATATCACCTCTTATTCACAACAACCACTAAGCAAAACCTAGCAACATAGTTGTGACTGTCATATTGAAATAATGAAGAAATGAATATTTTTAACATAAATGACACATGAAAATTATACTAATAACTCTTGTGATTTAATACTGATTCTTCTTTGAAAGAAATGCTGATGTATGCATTCTAAAATAAATAATTCTCTGCATACATAACATAATCATCGAACTTGAATTGACCCTAAGTACGGTTTTTATTCTTCATGTCTTTATTCATTCTTTTCTACATAGTATTTGTGGAATTCAGCATCTGGAACGAGCAGGAAACAAGTTGACTCTCTTTGACTCCCTTTATTTCTGCATAGTGACATTTTCCACGGTGGGCTTTGGGGATGTTACACCCAAGATATGGCCTTCAAAGCTGCTTGTTGTCATTATGATCTGTGTTGCTCTTGTGGTGTTGCCTATTCAGGTAAATGTGGATTTTTTTTTTCTCTTTAGAGTTACTTTTAAAATGAATAATAATTGAAATAATTTATTGTTATCGTTACTATGGCATATAAAATGTCAGAAAGGATAAGAAGATAAGAAGAGATGTCTTTATACCTCTTATTCTGTGCACACACAACTGAAATTTTCTTCCCTTTCCCCCCCTTCTTTTCCCTCTGTCTGTCCTCTTTTAGTTTATAACTATAGTAAAAAAAATAAAATAATAAAAAAGGAGCACAAACAACAGTTTTCAAGTGCTGCTGAATGATTCTGGTGCCTGTTGTGTACCAGAGAGCCCTTCTCTTCATCCTAAGATTTGGTTTTGTTATTAATGGAGCAGTTTTAAAAACAACAGTAGCCAGCACTTTCTGTATGAGTGTAGCATTTCCTCTCCAGGCTATCTCTGTTTCTAATCTTGGTTCTCTCCACTTCCTCTGTTATACTTACAGCCCAATGTTAACTTGAAAAAATCTTAATAAATTTGCAACTCAAGCAAATTATTTTCACAGATGTATGTGTAGGTACACACACATACACACACACATGCACACACACAACCTGCCAGCAATGCAGGATCTTGCAATTCCTGCACAGGTTCAGAACTTATAACACTTTCAAGCGTAAAAGGCTAATTTGTTAAAATCCAATTACTTAATTGAATCGTTATCAGTTTCATTAAACTTGCAGCAAACATCTGTCTGATTGTTGGCTGGCAGAAACCCTGCGGCTTCCAGGGCAGCCCTGCCAAGACACTGACTGTCCCATACTTGGTCATCACAGATGACCTGGACCTCCTGCCAAAAAAGAGGGATGTGGGAAGACATTGTGCACAGCTATCAAAACCTGCAGTAGCCCTGCTAGAGTGTAAAGCTCCAATGTTTCTCACATGGCTGTGGTTTCCAAACTCTGCCTCTTTGGCAGTGAATTAAAGCTCACTGTAAGCACAGCATGAAACCCCCTTGAAATTATTTGAACATTTTACTTAAATCTAAATAATTAATATCTACCATACACAAACATACGCACTAACGCAATTATATTCCCACTGAATGGAGTGGAAATTTAGTAGAATATATATTCTGTTGAAAAATAAAATGTTTTGTTTAAGAAATTTGAAAAACTCTTAAACTTCCTAAGAAATACAAATTTCAATTTTCAAGTAATTCTAATATGCACTTCAGGCACCTGATACCAGGTTGGTAAAACCTAAGATCTCTGCATTACCAGTTTATGACCTCGAATTTAATGCCTTTTTACACCAATTTACTATGATTAGCTATTTTACTTCATAGTCTTGTAGTGATAAAGGGGCTTCATATAGTGTTCCACACAGAACGTGGGAGGCATTCTCTCCTGAGCTTTTGTCCTGCTATGATATGAAACCAGTTATTAGTCATGATTCAGTCTCTCCATCATTTGAATGGGGATGAGGAAAAACAGCTATCACACAGGCATATAGTTAAATTGAACTCAGTATTAACTATATATAACTTCCATAAAGCTTTGAAATGGTATTTATATGTTTTATTATATGTTGTACAGATTGTTTAAATATTCTTTTGCCTGGAAAATTCAGTCTGCTAAAGCAATGCTCTTACATACTTAATTCTGATTCGTATTTCCCAACATATTGCATACTAGGTCTCCCATTCATAAGAGCACAAAACAGATTTCACTATTAGTCTGCTTATGTTGTTAAGCTGGCAAAGATAAAATAGCTCTATTAAGAGCTGCCGTGTATTTAAGTGGTAGTTGTAGAACAGGTAGGAGAGAGTATACGGATTTGATGGTAATATACAGACATTGTCACCTTCAGAATATTATAAAATCTGTGATGAAAGTCATTGCTCAGACCATAAATAAAACGGTGCCTTTATCAGAGTATCTATGCTTACAGTGACCTGAGTTTATGACAGTGTTTAGGCCACATGGCACTGAAAAAAACAGCTCAGATACGTGAAATACAGAAAATAAATAAGGTACAGCCTTTATTATGTTTCTAAAATTTTGTAATTATTGTCATATCATATTTTAATGTTCCCTTCTCTCTTATCTGTCCCCCACCCCCAACCCACCCCCCCCCCAATTTCCGAATGTTAGAGAATGGCCATAGTGCTAGGTTTGTCCACCTTCCTATCGTTCATCTCACCCACTTACTAGCAAATTTTTCACTAAGAGAAAAGGTATCAGGCGCTAAATACAGACATGAGCTGAACAAAGAGATATTGTTAAGTCATGATCCAGTTGTACTGCACATCTGGTTGTCTGTATTTCACTGACATTTGGCATCTATTGCAGTTTGAACAGCTGGCATATTTGTGGATGGAGAGGCAAAAGTCTGGTGGTAATTACAGTCGGCACAGAGCTCAGACGGAAAAACACGTTGTGCTGTGTGTCAGCTCTCTGAAGATTGATTTACTTATGGATTTCTTAAATGAATTCTACGCTCACCCCAGATTGCAGGTATTTTTACAATAAAAAACCCCCAAAAAACTCAGTTAAACACTGTTACTTTGCAGACAGCCTTCTTAAATGGCATTTAATTTGTAAAACTGCATTTGGGAATAGCTGACTGGCTTGGGACTCTGTAATTGCAATACGACCCAGAGATACAGTATGCATACCTTCATTTTAAATCGAGATAAATGGATTAAACAGATGATAGAATTACTATCTCATTGAATTATACTAGTCCGTTTAGAAACAAATATTTTCACATAGCTTAATTTTATTCTATCTCAAAATAGATAATAAATAAAAAATTATTTTCAAATTATTTTTCCTGTTGTTTTGGGACTGCATCCAGAACTCCTCACAAGTCAGAGAGTCTTTTAGTTTGGGCATTTTGTTTCATTTTTCACCAATGTTGTGAAGATTAGATCCTTTGCAGTTAAGAAATAGATATACATTAAATTACAAAGATCTAGATAGATTACATACAAGATTTTCTCAGTGTATGTATTCCCTAATTCTCTTAATGCAAAAAGTACCATCCAAAAATCCATAGTCAGATCTGATCATATAAAACCTATTTATATTAATTAGTGATTTTGATTCAGTATCGTTAGCTTTGCTATAGACCATCTCTTTTACTACATCTTCTATTTCCATATCTTTTACTAAGTTACCTGTGGTACCTTACTTCATTAAATAGTGCAAAAAATCAAAAAAGAAAATCCTCAAGTGGATGAGCAGCAGTTTGACAAATCTTAAATACTCCCCCAATTAATTAGCTAGTAAGAGGCATAGGCAAATGTACAAAGAAATCAAATTTTTTATAGAGGTATGCAGAAACTGAAGCCCAAAATTTAGTAACTAGTGCAAATAATGAGTCAACCTCTTATGATACGCTGGAAACAAAAAGGTCCTAATACTACTATTGTAGCCTAAAAGAGCTTTGTATATGTTCCCTTTATGGTCAGAATGGGAAGCTGAAGGGTACAAATGATGCACTGGATCCAATGCACTGTTTTCCGAAAATGTCTGTGTGTAGTAAGGAAGGCTTCTATACTGAGCCTTTCCTAAGCTCTTGGTCCTTCTCTTCCCTGCACCTCCCATTTATCTCTTTTTCATAAATACACACACGTACATCTCAGAACAACATTACTTTTTCTGCACAGAGACTGTAGCACAGGAAATAGGGTTTGGATTTGCCTGTTAATGTAAAGGAAAAAACTGAATGGGTATTAAAGAGGTGAGGAAGATAATTTTGTTTGGATTATGGAAGACTTCTTGCACTTTCTAGCTAGAATGACAGAAGTGTGAATTGTGTTTTAAAAAACTATGTTCATATGGAAATGTCAGAGTTGTCAAAAGAAAATATCTGTACTTTAGCGGCCACCTTGAAGTCTTTTGCAAGCAGTGGACAATTTTTCGGCCATTTTTATTAAAGAAGAATTCAGTATTTTAAACACTTGTATTCATAAAATAGCTTTTGTCAATGAAATTTGGGAATTATCACAGATGTTTTTAACATTCTGAGCCTCTGTTGACTTATCATTTAGCAACAACAGATGGTAACATCAAAGAATAACATGCCTATTCCCCCTTATGTTTTTGACAGGACTATTATGTCGTTATTTTGTGTCCTACTGAAATGGATGCTCAGGTCCGAAGGGTGTTACAAATCCCAATGTGGTCCCAAAGAGTTATCTATCTGCAAGGCTCAGCACTAAAAGATCAAGACCTGTTGAGAGCAAAGTAGGCAAATATTGACTAATACTTACTTTTTACTTCTGTTTCACATCATACTGTTTAATAAGTTTGACAGACAACACAAGCTTTGTTAGAAGGAAAGCATGTGTATTTAGACAGTTGAGATCTCTTATATAGTCTGTTTTTCCTAATATCTGAAAATTTTCAAGAAAGAAGTATTTGTAAGCTACTTCATTTTACCAAGTTTTTCTTCACTGGCTTTTCTGTCTCAAATTTTAAAGATGTTAAAACAGAGTGCATATAAACAAAACAATTTATTCCAAAAACAGTATGGAAAATTACAAAACTGCCAGCAATGCTAGAATTTGTTTCTGTTCCTTGAGCAAATGTAGTAGAGGTCAGTGCTTGTTCTCCTGATCAACTGAAGGGGAAAAAAGTAAACAAAGTAACGATTACCCTTTGAACCCATCTCACAGTCTTGTTTCCTTGCCCTGTCCAGACTGATAACTGCAAGCAACTATTCCACTGTGTTACCATATTCTCCTCCTTCAGGATCTTCCTCTTACCATACATTTCCACTTCTAGAAAATCTTCTCTGTTAGTTAATATCCAATAACATTAATCAAAACACATCAGTCATAGTTCCTTAAAAAAAAAAAAAAAAGAAAGAAAAAGAAAAACCTAACACCATTGCTGAATTGCTTGAAGGTGGGAAGGAATTCACAATGGAACTCATGTAGGAGGATCGTCTCTTCAAACTCCAAAGGGAGATAAAGGTGATTCTTAGCAAATAACTGATTTAGGTAATCCGCATTGCTCTTTATAACTTCTCTATCTTCACCTAAATTAAGCAACTAATGCAGATATCTAAAATTAAGGCAATACCTGCCTGAGAATTTGTGACAGTCAGCAGAATTGTTTCCAGGAATCAAATTAATCTGAGGAGTCTAGTGAGCAGGTTTTTTTTTTTTTTTTCTTTTCAATTTTCTGACATTGAAAATACAGCTACTTCTGTATCTGTTTAAAATTTGAAAATTCAATAAAGCTTTGTTCAGGATTAAGATTTTTTTAAAAAAAGAAAGTTGTAAGAGGATTTCCATTTTTGCTTTCCTGCTGATATTAAGAAGGATTTAATGGTGGGATTTAGTTGGCATTTGTTCTACACTCTAGGAGAAGAAAAATTATGCTGTTCCCTAAAGATAATCATGAATTTCACTTATAATAACCTGGAGGTAGTCAACTGTGGAACTGTGCTTTTTCCTGCAGAACATGTAATTGAATGTACCTGTCACAGAATAATTTTTAACCTCTCCTGAGGGAAGAAGCATAGTGGGAATTTAATAGAATATTTAATATGAAATATAACCCAGTACCTAAGGTGTTTGCTGTTTTTCTTTTTAATGAGAACATAATGTACTGAGAAGATAACAAGGCACACAGTAAACTCTCTGAATAAATAAAGTCACGATTACCAACAAAAAAAATCAAGAAGTGCCTTATTATCAAAAAAGTGTATTTTACGTGAAATGCAATGTCAAAATAAGATGAGAAAAGTTGCACTGAAAAAGTAAAGGAATACCAAAGTGAGCTGACTGCATTGTTAGTAAATGATCAGAAAATTAAAAATTGTATTTTAGTTTATATGCTCTAGAACAAAGTTTGACTTTACAAATACTATATCCGTTCTTGCTTCCTACCTTTTGAGAGCCTCACTTTGTGATCTTTTGGTGTTCTCTGAACAGTTTTTGTGTGTCCAGGTTTAATAAACAGAATAAATTCTGTCTTGTGATAGCACACTGATGCTTACATTGTTCATCAGCAAGACTGGAACCTTTGTTTCTACTTTGGAACCTTTGTTTCTACTTAAGCATTTGAAATAATACAGTAACTGAATAAAATAGCTCTAAATCTCCATTCAGCAGTAGAAAGTGAGTAACACTGCCATGGCTTGATTTCTTTCCTTTTCAGCTTTCTCCCATGTTCTGTCATGAACTCAAATATTTTTTTTCTCTCTCCTTGCACTCTTCCACTTTCTTTTAGTAATCCTGTCACAAATCGTAATACCCTTAACATCCACTCTCTTTCTTTGTATTTTATGCTCTCACATTTTCTCCTCAATATACAAAGTCCCTTTAATTTCTGGCATCTTCTAGTAGTGAAACTGTTGGTTTTTGTCTCAGATTCAGATTTTCTGGCATATAAAAACAGTGCAACTGCCAAAAAAAATCTTTTCCAATTGTTAGGACATTAATAACACTGTTCTTTCATAGAGATACTCTGGCTTCTAATAAATGTGTTAAACAGAGATGCTATTAGCATTTCTGTTGTCGACATTCATGACATTTATAGAAAGTTAATCTCAGGCTATTATCCTTGTCATCTGTGGCTGAAATGACTCAAGAAGTTTCAAAAAACATTGCAGAAAAAAGAAAAAGAGTGACTATGATCCCACAAGCCTCACTTCCTTACGAAACCATCCAAATATAATGTTGATCCCAGTCACCTCATCAGCTCTCATCAAAATCTGTTCCCTCACTAATGTCACTGAATTTTCTTCTTCCCTACAATTTAATTAAAGATCTTACCTTCCCACTTCTGCTCCTGTGCTTGGCTAAAACTACTCACACAGCCTCCCGTGATTTCTTCCTAATCAAAACTCAGAACTAACTTTCCACCCTCATCGCTCCTCTACGTCAGCTGCATTTGGCATTACTATTCCTATATATTGATTTGCCTTTGTTGCAATGATTTTTCCCTTTCAAGTACTTCACTCTTTTGAGGCTTCCCCTTATCTTCCCCCTAGGCCGCTAGCAGCTGGAAATCTATAAGGATTTGTCCTTACCCTTCACTTTTTTCTATGCTTTCTCAGAATGACCTCACACAAAACATATACATTAAGTCACTATTTCTATAGGATAAACTAAAATGTTGGCCACTCTCAGGCATCTCTTTGTGGATATTTATTAATCAACTTCAGTTTAGTTGAAGATAATTGTAGATAGATCTTAATTTTTGCTACCAAACTAAAACAAATATCCTAACCTTGGATGCTCTTGCAGAGCATCCCATGCAGACTATACCTGCATAGTGCAAGTGTTTTCTCATGCAAACTCTCATTTTTGCCTCACTTAAAACTACTCCTGTGTTCTTCACAAACATTGTCTCACATCTCTCAACCCTTGTTTCAGAATGCTTTGAAAATATTATTTTCACAGTGCATCACTTTGCCTCCTACTGCCGGCCTTCCCTGGCTTACCCTCCTTTTTGCATCAAGGCACTTATGACTTGCAACTCAGTCCTTATGGAGAGGTAACCTTCTTAGGCGCGCATACTACTCCTCTCACACAGAACAGATTAGCAGACAACTCTCATTCTGATTTCACCTGCACTCCCCCTTCAGTCTAGAAGGAATTTCTCAGAAACAACTGCAATGGAACCCCAGTTTTCCATAACAAGCTCTCTTCAGCCTGTTTTCTGCTCTCATGTCTAATGAGACCACTTTCTTTCATGCTAATTTTGTGGAACTCTCACACTGGTTCCTTACGTTGCCCATTTTTGCACGCGCTTTTGTTACCCATCGTTACATCACTTTAGAGCTTAGCAAGACTGGTTTTGTTCTGTGTTTGTGAAGTACCCCAAAGAACAAGTCCTAGTCTAAGCGTAGGGTCCCAGTGTGCTAGACTATTACTAGCAACCATCACTTCCATTTTCTACTAACAGAGAGACAAAAGGTTTGGGAATCTCAGGTCCCTTTCCGGACTCTAGAATGGAATTGCTCGAAAGGGCAGTGAATTACCTGCTCATTTTCCCCAAACTTCTGTCTCATTGTTCCCCTCTCCAGGAAATCCACTCAGAGCCTGCTGTTACTCTTTGCTCAGAAAGTCCTGTTTTCTCAAGCAGGTTGACCAAGTCCCTGTTCCTCTACTTCCTTACACCAGTAATTGAAGTAGGATTCACTGGAGGAAGACACTAAGAACTGACACAAGAGCGCAAGAGCAAGCTTTCATGAGACTTTCAGTCGGGCAGTTGTTCACTTCTGCTTCCACCTCAACTCTTTTGATTACATGACCTTTGTTACCACTGTAGAATAATTACACATTAAAAGTTTTCAAAGAGACTAAAAACTGAAAACAGTTAATTCAATACATGCATACAAAGTTGTTTTTTATTTATCCCAACAGATTATTCCACTACATCTATCCATCATTCCACTAGCACTAGACAAGACAATTCTGTATTATGGCTATTACCTGCCCTCTCATATTCATTCTTATCAATAACAACTCCTCAATATTGTACTTTTACATGGTAAACAGACTGGGGCTACTTATCTACTTTTTAAACTCATAGATAAATATGCAAGATAAATATTTTACAAAGTAAGTGTGTTTGAGGCCACACTGATGTTCTTATTTTGGCACAGCTTCCCCTGGCATCAGAAGAAGTTAGCTTGCTAGAACCTAATCAAGAAGTATGTGTATGAAGCTGTGCATTTGTGCACAAGATAGACAGATAGTGGATAAAAACAGATTAAACTTTCTCTGTATTCTATTTCTAAGCATATGTAAGACTATGAACTGTGAAACACGCTCCACTGAAGTATTTTGTTGGCATATAACAGGTTTTTCTCCCGTCTTCTAGAATGGATGATGCTGAAGCTTGTTTCATTCTGAGTAGCCGCTGTGAGGTGGACAGGACAGCAGCTGTAAGTTTTGAATAAATAACTAAGAATGAGTGTGCATGCTGTTTACACTCTCACTACCCATATTCCATCCCATAGGCTAAGACTTCTGTGTATTCAAGATTACAGTTAGCTGATTTGCACAGAGAATTTGCAAGAGTGGGATGAATTTCTGATCTCAATTAAGTTAATGAAAAGTTTTCTACTGGATTTGCTATAGCTGGGATTTCACAAATTCAGGAAATTATATTTAATGTCTCATTTTACATAACATATCTACTACTGCTTTCTTAGAAACTACATTATATGAACTCTACGAATAAAGTTAGGATTTTACACTGTATATTAGTTATATATTTGGAAAAGTTGTAAAAAAGCCTAAAAATTTATATGTATACATTTTCTAATAGAGTACTCTTAAAAGCTTATTTTACATGATAAATAATATGTTTTTATGCGTTCTCTTTTTTCATGGAAGAATGGCAGAGTATCATTTTAACATTTAGGTATCGTTTCTGATACTGTATTTATATATATAAGCAATAACCTGGTACCTTACAGGTTTGTTGGCACTTGGTCATTAATCACTCCAAAGAGCAGCACTCAGTCAAAACCAAAAGTTTTATTCAATTTACCTGGACTATAGCACTATTTGCTCTCAACGTCTAATTCAGAAAGTTATATTTATTAAAGCAGAAATGAAATATATCAGTTGGTTGGTATTTCCATTCAGAAGCTTTAGAGTATCAAATGCTTATTATGCACAAAGTAAGAATTGAATTCAACTTTATAAATTAATTTATGACTAATACCAAATAACCAATACCTCTAAGAACATCTGACCGTTTTTCCTATTTGCCAATTACAGATGTGAAAAATTTTACTTTCTACAAAGGAAGACTGCTGATGCAACTGTTCAGCATATCTTTGATAAAAGAATAAAAGTATTTTAGTATCAATTAGAATTCATAAAAATAGTGAAATTACCTACCGATTGCAAATAATCAGGAAAAAGTCACTAAAGAGAAGTGTTTATGAACACAACTTCACCTTTTTCACTATGATTCACAAACTAAATTATTGCATGCCTAGCTGACTTCATTCAGTTCAATCTTGAACTACAAAGCAGAATGATCAAAATAGGTTTAAGTATGCACAGGGTTAAATTAAGATAGTTGTAAATTACTTGACAAGATCAAATTTGTGTTCTTCAATTCAGTAATTGTAAGTTTCAGCTTATCTCAATTTTAAAAAAAGTTAAGATAGTAATATGCAGAAACAAAGCAATGTGCTTATATGAAGAATTTTAGTTCAATTCATACCTGTTAATATATTATCTGCCTCAGCCTACTGTTTTACTGATAGATTATAAGGAATAGCGAGTTTTCTAAAAATCAAAATTAGGCACAGAAAAACATAGAAAATGAAGACTGCATCAAATATGTAGGGTTTCTTAATATATTGCCTGTAACTTGTCAAAATTACTTCCTCTGCCCTCAAAGCCTACTTATTACCATACCTATACATACAGCTTATTAGAGAAAGAATGACAAAAGCAACAAAAGCTGTAGTTAGCAAGAAGAAAGGATTGTTTCCTTGGGAGAAAAATGAGCCCTAGAAGCAAATTTTGTTAAAAGTAACTGTTAATTTTTTGTAGAATTTCACAATGCTGTAAAAAGTATTTTATTTCAAAGCTAAAGACCCTAGGCCAAACTCTTCACTTGCATAAAGCCACTGAATCTGTGATATCGCCATGATATCAGACTTTTCTTGAACTAATGGCACTGAATTCAATTAATCAGCAAGAGACTCATGAAAACACAGTACTGAAAGCCACTGAATGGGCAACAAGTAGTCCTAGACAAAGTCAAGCAAGGCAAATACTCAGAATTTACTATTTAGAAGTTACAGAGGTACTAATGTACCTATCTAAGAGTAAAATAGATATTAGTTTCTGTAAACATGTATGAAAATATCAGTTACTTCTGTGACACTGAAGAAAAACACTAAACTGACTTGCTTAAATTAGCCATGAAGGGCAGAATCATCTGATTCTGATTCAGCTACAACATCTTGTTTCACAGAATATACTGGACAGTTATAAAACAGTTCAGAAATGAGAAGTCCCATACCATCACAGGATGTGATTCATGGCCATTTTGTACTTCATACCTTTTCACAGTTGTAAGGACATCCTGCACTGACATAGGATTCACTTAGATGTAAGCTGTGCTTCTCAACTCCGCTCATAATCTCTTCAAAGCTTATACCAAGAAAAGGCAATTTTCAGCTCTGCCAAGCTTTCCCACAGGGCAGCCAGTGGACTCCAAATATTTTCCATCTATTCTGGCCAATCCTATTCATTTTTGGTTTCAGAGTTAACAGCCAGCTACAACTCTCTCCATGCAGCCTTTCCGCCCTCACGGCCAGCGTGCCCCAGGGAATAGGAAAATGGGACCTGGCACAGTTTGGCATGTCTCTTCCGGTAGAGACCATTATCAAAAAAGGCAAATCTTACTGAAGAGACAGTCCTGCTATTTTCTGCTGGGACAGAATGCTCCTCTGGGTGGCTAGTCATAATGTGGCAGCAGATAGCAGATTGTTTCCCAGATAGAGTAAATAATATGAATCAAGCTTTTCTTTTCCTTTTTATTTGAATTTTATCCATTTTAAGGACTTTCCTCCCTTATAATCAAGGCTTATGGGGAAGGCCCTTGTCTTGGCAGCACTGCATGCACCAACACTTCCCCCTTTTGCAATATGGTTCTCAACAATCTGCTATAAAACAAATAATATTCTTCTCATGACCTGCTGTGCTCCAGAAATCAATGTCTACTATTGAAATCAACAATCACTCTTTATAAGGAATTGTGCTTTCAGAAAGTTTTCTTATCCAGGCTTAATGTAAAAAATCTTCTCCTCGCGTGACAAGTCTCCATCTTTTGTAGCTATCTGTGTAAAGCAAAGTATAACTGTTTTGACCCCTTAGTTCAGGTGTTCACTTTGCCAAATGCTGAAAGGAATTGATTATGCATGTCCAAACTATCTGTCCCTTATTTCATCCTGTACGCACTAAGTGCCATCTGTCAATTTCTTTTTCACTCTGGCAAAAAACAGCATTTCTCAGAGAAATGGCAAAAAGAAATGATAAGAGAACACAGGGGAGCAGGAGTATGGCAGCTAAGAATAAGCTATTCAAATGGTGCTTATAGTTCAAAAGAAGGTATTATCCTAGGCTCATGTTACGTATTTATCAAAGTCAAGTATCCACTACAGCTTCAGTAAATATCAGTATTTGAATGAGCTAGGAATTTTCCAAACAAGAAATGTTTGCTGGGAAATACCAGCTGATGAGAACTGGAATGTGTCCAGAAAGTCTATCATTTTCAAAAATGTCTGAATAAGGTCAGCTTGCCTTGGGATTTGAGATCTCCAAGAATGCTTAAAAAGTTCCTTCAAAAAGCTTGCCATTAGGGCTCCTCAGAGCTAGGAACCTCAGGATTTCCAGACTCAACCTCTTACGCAGTGTCCTGCTAGCTCTAGTCCTGTCTCAACTCTCAAGTCTGTCTCAGGCTGGGAGCGTGGCACTCCTAGAATATTTAAGATTCAGAGATATCATTTATTCTGTGGCTCCATAGCAAATAGCGTAGATCAGGAATCTGAACTGGAACAGTCAAGCTGGGCTCTGAGAGTCAGTTGGTTTGAACTTTTTATACAAGATGTCACCTCCTCCTCTCAGTTTTTTGTTGTTTTACAGATATCTTTTTCACAGGGAATGCAATAATTTATACTTCAGGTAGAAAATAAAGACAGCTTTTTGTATCTGTATTTTTGTTTTATCTTACTGCCCTCTAGAGCTTTGAAATGAAATAGAAATAATTTCCTCTAGTCACTGCTAAGAAATATATTAATATAAGTTATAGTTTGTCTCTGAGCTAAAGAAAGTTCAATTTTAAGTCTATCCCAGTATCTGTTAATATAACTGCAGCTGATTTTTTACCCTAGTTTGCCTGAGAAATCGATAAAGTGTTAAGAGTACCTTGGATCCTCTCCTACATCTGACACCTGTCAAAATAAAAATTAAAAGATACTTTAGGAGATCCCAATCCAGAACAGCTGGGGATTTTTCAAAGTCCACGAGGATTTTTCTCTCCCCAGCTACAGACCTCAGCACAGAATCTCCTCATTTGCCATAGCTGCCACTGGTTGTTCATTGCTTGCTGTTTTGTTCTTAATAAATTTTAGTACTAGCATTTGTTGCTTCTCATCCATGACTCTCAATTATAGCTCAGAAGGAAAGTACAATACCAGGTGACAGGCAGTTACTTCAAAAAATTGTTAGTTCTTCCTTTGCTCCCTGGATAAGTAGTCAGACCAAGAATCTGCCAGCTTTTCACAGTCTCTTACTATACATTTTCTCTTCTCTGGCAAGACAAAGCTCTGCTAAATTTTATTTTTTCAAATGTCATTTTGACATCCCAGGCCAAGATGTAAGCTGCTTATCTGCTACAGTAAGCAGGGCAGACATCTGTTTCACATATGGAGGATGTATTAAGCATTCTTTATTCTAACATTCTTTCACCTTCTGACAACAGTTATGCTTTCAAGAGAAAATAATTTTTTAAAATTTGTAGAAATATCTGAATAACATAGGGAGAAAAAGGAAAAGGACTGAAATGTACTATCAAAATGATATTTGTGGTACAGTTGGTTTATCACAGCAAATTTAATCTTAGCTCATGTCACACATCATCACTGCAAATGACACTGAAGATTATGTTTCCCTGATACCATTTGCATAAAAAGAGTAGATAACATATCTGCAATGACATAGGTTTTTCACATCTGTCCCAAATCTGCCTCCAAACTTCTTGCTCATCTTGTAGTGCTGTATCACCACCATCTATCCCATTACCCAGCCATTTGCTACTTTTAAGGTATATTGACATTTCATTCCCTTGAGACAGAAAAAAAAAGGGGGGGGGGTTCATGAGAAGTCCTATGCAGAAGAAAAAGGGTTGAAAAAGTGACTGCATAAGAGGAAAGCTTATAGCAAGTTCTGAAATCTGCTGGATAGGCATAGCAATCCTACATACTGTCTTTCATAGAAGTGTTAATACGATTGAATATAAACTAATTTGTTTTACATCCTCAAAAGGTCTTCCTCATATGACTTCATTCCAGTATTTCTAATGGAAAAGCTACTCAGTACCATCTCAGTAGACATTAAAATATTATGGTTTGAAAATGTCAATTACATGCTGTTCGAGACAGAGATTTTCCCTTGTGTTCGTGAGTCTGAAAGCTTTCCTTATTGCTGATGCTGCAAACATAATGAATCATTCTTTATATTCTGTCATTTAATAGCACCAATTTCATGACTAGGCAAGGCATTTCAAGCCAAATATTGTTTCCTATGTGCAGCTCTCAATTATTTCTGTTTATTTCTGAAATAAGTAAAAACTGATGATTAATATATGTTGAAAATAACCGTATTTCATGGAATTCAATATATGAGTATGTTCTCAAATACTTTTATGGGATAGCAGAGTTCTTCCTATGTTTAACTCTCACTTGACATACATAGTAACAAGCACAGAACTTAAATCTGTGAATCTGTTGGAATCCTATGGTCAGTAGATGGCTAAATTCTGCCATCAGTTATGCATAGGTGTTAGCTGCACAAAAATATAGATTTGGATTCTTGGTGTTGAGCTGATAATTTGTGAGACTTATTAACTTAACATCTTAAATCCTGATGTCTTCATTCTATGTTACTCAAATGTGGAGGCTTTTTTGAAGTACCTTGTCTAATACATCCTTCTGGATTAATTATGCATGGCTTATCACTACCATCTAAGAGTTTTCACACAGTTCTTCCACATCCAAATGTCATCCCTTTTAAATTATGCTATTGCTGATACTTGCAGAAGGATAAAAGAGAGACAAAATACTGGGAGAAGATATCTGGAAACAAACACTCTCTTGCTCATTCCAACAAATAAAATAGGAGATCATAATAGGATCATACTATACTACAGGTAGGAAGGGAGCTCAGGACGTCTTCAGTCCAACAACCCTTCTCAAAGCAGGGTCAGCTGTGTGCTCAACCAGGTTTCTCCAGGCTGTATCCAGTCAGGTCTTGGAAACCTGCTGCACAGCCTCCCTGGGAAACTTTGCTCCACTGTGTGACTGTCCTAATAGGGAAAATGTTTCTCCTTATACCTAGTCTCAACCTTACTTTAACTTGCATTCCGTATCTTTTGTCCTCCTACCACACAGCACTTTTGACAAGCCTGACTCTGTCTTCTCGATAACCTCCCTGCAGGCACTGGGGGGCTGCTGTTAGGTCCCCATGAAGTCATCTCTTCCATCCAGGCTGAGCAAGCTTCATTCCCTCAGCCTCCCCTTGCAGGACAAGTGCTTCAGCCCCCGGACCATCTAGGTGGCCCTCTGCTGAACTCACTCCAGATTACCCATGTCTTTCCTGTACCTCAGTATAAGGCTGAAAACTGCATGCAGTATCTAAACGCAGTCTAACTTGTATGGACTACATCTATTGGCTGTGCTCCTTAATATAGCCCAGAATAGTGTTGGCTGTCCTTGCTGCCAGGGCACATGGCTGGCCCATGCTGTGCTTGCTGGCTGCCAGGACCCCCAGATCCTTCCCAGCAGAGCAACTCCCCAGCTAGTCTCCTGCATGTGCCAGTGCAGGGGGTCACTCCATCGCAGGGACAGGACTCTCTGTCCGTTGAATTTCTTGAGGTTCCTGTTGGCCTGTTCCTCCATCCTATTAGATAGGTGCAACAACTTATTTTTCTGCAGTTGTTGGGGACCTCCCCCAATTTTCCCATCTTCCAGAGATGACAGGCAGCATCCTTGCAAGGACACTGGCCAGTTCTCTCTGCACCTCTCTGATCTTGTGGGCTTGTAACAGTTAAGTTCTCCCACATAATCCCTGACTGAAGTCATCCACTGCTGGTCGTTCTCCCGCTCCTTGAAACCCACCTTGAAGAGTTCTGGGAGACCTTGCTGGTGAACACTGAGACAAGGAAGGCATTGAGTACCTCAGCCTTTTCGGTATCTGCAGAGTTATGGATTTGTCTGTGTGCATAAATATATATATGGATGTGTACATAAACGCACACATCAGTTGCTGTTGTACAGTATTAAAGTGAGTTATCACACTTTCTGTAGTGAGTTACCTCACTAGTACAATCAGCAATTGGAAAGTCATCAATCTTTTCAGAGGAAGCTCTTTCTTTTTCTAACATGATGATTATTTGTATTTCATTGTCATCACCTCATACTCTTTATTTCATTTTAGGATCATCAAACCATTTTAAGAGCATGGGCAGTTAAAGACTTTGCTCCAAATTGTCCTTTGTATGTCCAAATATTGAAACCTGAAAATAAATTCCACATCAAGTTTGCAGGTAAGTGTGAGATTTCAGCCATTTAACTCTTTGGCAGTTTGTTTTTGTAAACACATAAGCAAAGTCAGATTCCCTAGAGATATTTACTACTTGGAAACAGATTAAAAAATGTAAGATCAAAATATTGTAAAAGTCCATGCACTGTAAATGTCATATCAATAGTAAAATATCATGTTTTATATTAAAGTCTTATTCATAAGCATTTAAAGGATTATTAATATGTTGTGTTATATAATGTATAATCTAGAATTATTTCATATATAATACATTGTTGCTCTGTAATTAGAGATCCAGGCTGCTCTGTCAAGATTAGTTTGCTGTATCCATGTCTTTAAACAATTTCTGTCATTTAAACCATACTATTACCAAGGGCCATATGAAGAGAAGAGGTGAGAAAAGGCTAAATTTCATCCATACAAATAGTTGAAAACAATTGAAAAAAATTGAAAATTTCCAGTGGATTTTCTCCCTAAGTGATATTAAAAAAAGATTTTATTTACTTTCAAATATTTTAAAAAGAAAAATATCATTTAGATCCATGAGTATCATCAGTAATTTTACTGAGTATCTTAGAAACTATGAATAAAAAGTAAAATGATGTTAAGAAACGCAGGTAAAATCCCCTTTCATAAGAACAGATTACTAGCTCTAATTTGGCAAATCATTTTTTGCAGTAGGTGAGTGGGTCTCGCTTTCTGTCTTCATACCTGTGTGTATGTTTGTGTATGTGTGTATATATATGTATGTTTTATATATATATATATACACACATATGCATACACATATATATATGCTTATGTGAAAACATGCAATTATGTTCCTAATGACAACTCATTTTATCTATCTTTGCAAAAATATAAGTAGAAGCAAAGCTTTCCATTTCAACTGTAACTTGAAAAATCAGCTTTCCTGAAGTATATTTTGAGCATGAAAAGATTGCTGATTCATGCAAAATTCAAAAAACTCTATGGAGAAATATTAGGCTCCTTCATCATCCCAGAATGTGATGAAAAAGCAAATTTCAGTGCAGAGCAATTCCAGAGCAATAGTTAAAGCTGTAATTTTAAAATCTGCCAGATTTACCATTAGATTGCAAAGAAGGCAAAAAGCATCAATACCAGTCCCAAAGTCATAAATGTGTAGTCTTAGACTATGATAGGGAACAGCAGGGAATATGACTTGTGTTGTGACAAGAATTAAAGCTTTTTTTTCTTCTCCCCCTTTAAAACAAAGAACACCAAGATAATCTCTTCTCCTTAGCTATAGTGACATTTCGTTATCCATAACTGTGGTAAATCATCAGTTCTAATTGTATTATTAATAGAATTCCATTATTCTTAATGTCTTGTCTTTGTAGGAGCTTACACATATTTGTTCTAAGTCTCAAATTGAGAATTTGGACTATATAGTAAAAACAAAAAGCCAAAAACATCCCCTCTTTTTGTAATACTTTCTTCCATTGAGCTTAGCCAATCTGATATCTCACTGTCTTCATTTATGTTCTGTAGTTCCTGAAGGGTTTGAGGAGACATTATGTAGTCTGAGCTTCATTAGCCTCCCTCTAATATTAATTATAGAAGTACAGTATCGTAGTGTTAAATATTTGTATAGCACCTTACATCCAAAAAGAATTTTTGAGCTGATCAGAGATCACAGCATCCATTTCCACATGCTCCTTCATGTCAAACAGTATCATTTAATTTAATATATTTTCATTGCACAACAGTTAAGACCAGAGAATTACAAGCTTTCATACACAGTTAATTTAGTCTTACTGATGCACAACAAAGGAAATTTTAAATGAAATTTTAAAATTGGCCAGGTTACCAACACTATATAAACAGCATCACTGGATGTTTACCTACTGCAAATGGTCAGGCCACCAGCAGTTTGAATCATCACAACATTTGTTCACTTACCTTTTCCTAAGGGAGCTCTATTTTGGTTACTAACCTAGTCTAGCTCTGCTTCATTCTGAGATATGTACCCAGTGGGGGCTGCAGTCTATAGCCCTGTGCAGAGACCTTACCAAGAAAATCTGTCATAAACATATGCAACATTTTTCTAAGTGCTTTTCTTATTATGATTCAGGACTACTTTACTACTGCCTTAATGCAAAAGCCTTCTTTTAAATTTGATTTTCCTTTGAAAAATGACTCTTTTGTTCTGAAGGTTTACTGGATTGATATTGTGCATTTTTATAAACCTGAAGTACTCAGGAATACAATTTCTTTATTTTTTTACACACGGGTTTCAATATCCTAACTGCCAAAAATAAAGTTTCTGAATTTAGGGGGAAAAAAAGACTTTGAGAAAGTTTTCCTAAACAAAATTCTAACTTTAACTACATGGAAAATCTCATGATTAATCTCTTCCTCTCTTCAGTTAGAGTACTAAAACTTACTCTCATTGTCACAGCAAGAGAATGGAGACAGGGACTCCAGGTCTAACTTTTGCACTGGGTAATATAGCCTGTCAGGAAGGCATGCTTTGGTCTTGCCACCTGAACCCAGAGACACACCCTTGCATGCTGTCTTCTCTTTGCATCTGTTATTTTTTACATTAAAATCTAATTATTTTTGTTTAAAATGGTAACTTACATTAATACAGTGGAAATACTTTTTTATGCTTGGATATGACACTTCAATGGAATCTGAAAAACACATTTCCTAAGGGTTTGCCCCAGCAAATTCTTTTTCAAATTCAGCGTATGAAAACTCTATAAATATACAGTCGCTAACATAACAGCTACCAGATGGGTAAGGAAACACTTTATCACTACCGTTAACAATCTTGTGTCTTGAGCTGAAATACTATGATTACCCCTTAGTAATTTCCAACATACAAATGCACTGACATGCCTGTTTTTTCTTTCAGTAATACTGCATTTTCCTTCACTAGCAGTTGCATTTATTTTTCTTACTCATACATACAGGGCTACAAAAGGCCGTGTATCCTTAATGCATCCAACTGGCTCTGCATTTAAGGACAAACATGAAAAATGAAAATTATCCACACCTTAGCAGTTCTGTTTATGCAGTACAGATACTGGAGAAAATTACATACTTCTGAGTTTTATTTATAGCATCTATATATTTTCTAGAAAATATATTAATCACTTTTACCTTTAATATTTAAAAATTACATACAAACACAATTCCAGGAACTGGGGACATATTTTATCGTTGTCTGTTCATTCAGAATACAATGGTGAAATCTGACATTAATACTATAGTAGTTTATTACAAAGAAACATAGCCCAGATTCAATGAAATGGATATTGAATGCATGTGATGACTAATTTATCCAATTACAGATAAAAGTAAGCTAATGGATGGGCAGTTTTCTCTATCTGGTCTGGTAGTTATCATGGTAACTTACAAATTGATGAAAAGTAAAGTTTCTCAGAATAATTTTGCCAGTTCTAGGATGTTCTTACCACAGGGCTGATGCTGCAGGCACAAATCAGTACTTCAAGTATGTTTGATTTTTCAGGAACATTACAGAAGTCATACCTTACTGCACCACGTTACTACATTCATTTGTGACAGAGTTAGCAATAAATTTTCTCTCAATATATATTTTCAATAGAAAATACAGTTTCAGAAAATCCTAAATTGAGTATTTCTTTAGTATGAATGCAATAGAAATAATTCTGTGTGGTAAAATGACTTGACATCTTTAAGATTCAATTCAAGACAACATGCGTTTTCCTCTGTTGGTTCAATGCCATACTGAATGGGTAATTTGGTGATAAGTAGTACCTGATACCACAGGACCTGAAGATTGGGAATCAACAGCAGTGTTTACCCGCAACAGATAAATGAATATTTTAGCACAAAATTCTGTGTTCAACTAATTCATTTCCAGAAGTGGAATGAAATAGAATAAAATCAGACACATTCTAACAATAAAGATATGCATGTTTCTGGAATAAGTCAAAATTAATTCCAATTATTTAAGATTATATTGGTCCAACCAAGAACAAAACATGTCCCAAATAAATAGAGTTAACATCCAATTCTATTCCATAAGACTGTTGAATCTTTATCATTTTGGATCCACAAAAACGTGTAGGATTAGATTTCCTAAAACTTAGTTTTCCAAGCAAGTTTGTGAGACTGACGTTGACATAGGCTGTGATGAAACAGCAGATAAAGTTTAGAAATAAAATTTAGAAGTAAATCTGAATACTGATCTTGAACTTACTGAGCCTGAAAGCTGGTGCTATTCTTTACAAATTAATATTTTACATAGCATTTCATTTCCTTTATTTATTTATTTATTTAATTCCTGAACAGGAATCAACTAGAGCTGTTCTATACAATCTGAAAACTCTAGTTTTTAACAATGAATTAGAACAATATACCTAGTGATGAAAATTAGGGCACCGAGGAACCTACTGTTCTCAAACTACCACTGAGAATTTCAAAAGATTCAAAATAGTTCTGAAGGAATTAGGATATTATTACTATCTCCATTTTACAGAATAGATAAATAGCCATAGAGGGCATAAATTGCTCACACAAGGTCAAGACTACAAGAGAGGTGGAAACAAATCTTAGGATCCCCAGCTTTGTGGCTCCTGATTTAAATACCTGACATGATCTCTGCTGAATCTCTGAAACACACAATATTAAGATGACAGTTGTGGCACAGCAACTTGTTTGCCTGGTGCTTTATTCTCTGCTAATGTAATAAAAATATATTTTACATACCCATTGAAAATAAAACCAGATATATATTAGATAGTATAGAATTTATGTTGGATTTAACTCTGAGATATACTTTTCATTTGCATTGCACCAACCCTGATTTATTCAGTTTCATTTATATATATTTAGGTCAGCATGCACCTTTTGGTTCAAGTACAAGATCTGAAACAACAGGGGATTAAATAATTTCTCTCTGTATTTTTTTCTTGTTTAAGTATTAGATATAACACAACAACATTATAAACAAAAAATAGGGGGAAGGTATTAGGCAAAATCCCATAAAAATTCAAAAATACAAGGATTTCATATTCATTCAATTTCAGGAAGTCAGTATTCATTTTCATAAACCTTTGCATCGGACTAATGTTCATAGAACACAGCTATTCCATCCAAGCAGCAGACTATGCCTTATCCTGTCAAAATCTCTTGTTTCGAATTCAAATAATAGTGCCTAACCCTAAATCCAGAAAAAATAATTTTACTTAGCGTGCAGTAAATACCTTTATTACCTTTGAGAACTTTCTTTATGACTTTGAGTTTGTACATCGATGGGGAATTAATTAAATTATAAGTTTGCACTTATCCTTTCTTATACTTGCTTTAATATTGCCAGGTATACTTTAATGACATTAAAGAGTAGCTTTATTTTCCTTTTCATGCTATCACCAGCACCATGATCTGAATTTTAAGCATAAGTCATACAAACTCAATAATAGTTCATTCAATACTGTAAGCATGTGCAGAAGACTTTGCATTTTGAAGTATAACCCAATATTATGGACTAAATCTAATGATGCTGTTGCTTTCTCTTCTCAGTGCCCTCCTGCTAAGTACCATAAAGCCCAGAAAAAAATAGGTATATCTGCAGAACTGTTCCATCAGAGGAAGTACTATTCTGCAGACATACTTGCCATCTCAGATGGATTCTCAGATAAAAAATGCAAATTTATCATGTATGGAAGCCAGACAAGAACTGGGATAAAAAGAACATGAGGCTGTAATAAATTGGAAATGTAAAAACCAAAAACCATTTGCCTAGATGAGAAGGAGGCAGCAGTTGCTGGAGGAGATATTCAAATCTACTCAAGTGCACTCAAGTGCCGTGCAAACATCCCAGAGCTACTGCCAAATAACCAATCTGCAAGCCAGCACAGCCTACCCAGTTAGCCCAGGCACTCCTCCACTGCAATATCCTCGGTATGCTGCGTCCTGGAAACAAAACTGTATCTCTGTACAACGCTTGATGTCTCTGTACCAGTTCATGCAAAGCTGCAGAAGGCGCAAGAGATATAAACTAGATTACATTACAGAGGCTACTCTTACCAGCAGTGCAGCAAGACAGTGGATGCAGGATTAATAGAGTCATTGCATCTTCTCCATGTGTAGCAGCCAGGCAAAAGTAGGCACTGGATGGAAAATTAACTCTAGTCATGAAATCTGACAGGTAGCCTACACGGGGCAAATCATAAAGAGCTACAATCCAGGTCCTAGTTGGAAGAGGGAGATCCAAAGGCTTGTTGTATCTTTCTTCACTGTTTTATTAGGAGAGAAAGTGACAATTTTGTTCAATGGAAAGTATTTTTGTAAGAAAATCTATATATACTTTTTTACAGATCATGTTGTGTGTGAAGAGGAATTCAAATATGCTATGCTAGCTCTAAACTGTATATGTCCAGCCACTTCTACATTAATCACACTGCTGGTTCATACATCGAGGGGACAGTAAGTATATAGTACCATAAAAACTCTTGCAAAAGTTATAGCTGAGATTCTTCAGAAAGTATCTTACTGTGAATTCCCAGGCAGCTACTACAATACAATTCTTAAAAAGAAATTGGAATTTTCTGAAGAAAAACCCATCAAGATATTTTACTTAAGATATAATTTCAAGGAGAACCCTCCCAAATATTTAACAACTTACTTCACACTATTGTGCCAATTGCACAAAAGAAAATGGGAAAATTGGTATTTCCAATTCAGTAGATTGAATTATGGGTATTTCATTCAGTTCTACTTAGGAACATAAAAAACTGAAAAAAATACTATATTAATTTGGAAATTTTTTATATACATATATCAAAATCCTAAAGACTGAAATTAAGAGATTTTTTTTTTATGCTAAGATATAAAACAGAATTTTCTATTCAGTGCATATATATATATTAAGAAGTAAGCAAACATAAATGTGAAGAGAGGGTTTAAAACAGTAACCATGATGCTGGAAATCGTACGAGATTACAAGTCTCTACAGACTACATAGTAAGACCTCTCTGTATTTACCAAGATAGGTATAGTGTATCTAGTACAAGCTGTGTTACGCTGCATTTTTGGAATAATAAGGTATTCTTATTAAAGCAGCACTGTCAGAGAGAGGTGTTAAAGAGTAAATGTATCTGTAGATGTAGAGTACATGCATACGGACAGTACATTTGAGAGTCTAGTGAAAATACCTATGTTTTATTGTAGTAACCACAGGCCCAAGAATATCTTGATATTTACAAACAGAATTATTTAACCTTTTATGTGGCATTTGCAATATTTCACTGTACTCAGGAGAGGGAACACCAAAATTATGGCTAGAAGTTTTACTACTGAGAACAGAAAATGTAAAGATTTTAATGGCACTCTCTGTACTAGAATCTGTTAATAAGTTGACAACAAAAACATTTCCATGTCTCCTGAGAATCATGAAGAAATACTTTCTTCATATACCTACCTTTCATTACATGGCATATACAGAAATTGAAGCTCTTTCTAATTATACCTTATTGTAAGTACATGAAAGAAGAGTAGTATTCTTAACAGCTGGCAGAGAGTTTTACATCAGCAAATGACATGTGAAAGGGATTCTGTCTTCTGCTGTACTTGAAGACTTTAGCATTTAATTTCTAACTTGGGAAAATTCATCACTGATACAGATTCCCAACTATGATATAAAGTAGCCATAGTATGATTCAAAAGCACTCACTATTTCTTCTGTAATCGGAATTAATTGATAGAATCAGAGTTGTTAATCTAACTGATTTCTAGTCTGGATCTACGCTTCAAAATTAGTTATTGTATACTGGAGCAAGAAAAATATTTTTCATACAAATAGTATCCTATCCCATCAATAGTATCCTTTGAATCCTACCTACAGATACATACAAACTTGCTACAGAAGAATTCAGAAAGATTTGAAAAGTAAAAATGTTCTGTTGCTTTTCTTCTATTTTATTCTGCACTCATTAGAGTATTAAGATCAGATAGGTTTCCAGAATATTGTTTCCTGGAAAAATGGCAAACATAAGATATCTTTTAGAGCATGCATGACCAGGAATGTTTGGTCAAGTTGGTATCACAGATAAGACTTTATTAAGTAGGTAGTTGGATTGATAAGGTAGAAGCATGAAAAAAAATGCTACTTTTAACCCAAATAAATGAACAGTTGTCCACATTCCTAATGAAATCTCATGGCGCATAAGCTTCTTTCCCTGTCCTAGATCTCTCTCTCTCTGCAACAAAAATGGCTGTTCTGTTTCCATAGTATTTTAGATGCATGCAACTATCAAGGCACTGGCCAGAAGATTTCTTGCTATTTGGTATTTCTCTGGGGAAAAGTCAGCCATTAAGGCACTTCAAAATTTCAGCTTCATTTCATTTGTTAATTTAGTGGAGATACAATCTTAACCTGAAGTAGCTTATATTTTAGCAGAATTAAGGAGTAGTTCAGTGACAATTCATAGATTTAAAACATTGTCCCAAATTCTTACAAATGAAATGCCAGCTATTGTACCTACAGATATGTACGAGGATTCTATGTTGTGTTTTTATTAACAAATGTTTTGACATGTTTAATAAATACAAATACATTTCTGATCATCATGAAGGTAAGTACACTGGGAAACTGCTAGAAATTAAGACAATAAATAGCATCAGAACATAACAAAAATAATTGTTCTGTATTATCCTAATTAAAAGGATAATTCAGTAAACAGTAAACAAAAAGAAGTACATGTATGTAAATTAAAAACATCTTCTGGAATTAACATGTGAGGAGACTGTGAAAATGCTTATTTTCTAAACAGCTTTGCTCAGATCCAGTCATCATTAAGGGCAGTTTTTCTGCTGTTAATGTGGTCTTTCATACTAGTTTTCAGATTAAACATATTATATATAAATAATCTAATTGTTTTCTCAATTGCTTACAGAATCCAAGACCCCAGTTTGTAAGATAGCAAAATTTTACCTTTAATCACAATCATAATTTTATTATTGATCTTCATTACTATTTTTCATACTTATTGTTAAGTATTTTTAATCTAGTAATAGAATTCTATTAGGGTTTGTGTTATGATACAAAATATTAGAAGAAAATAACATTTCTGACTTGATAAACTTCATGTGATCTTTACAGAACAGCACCATGGGAAGCTTTTAGACAACTAACTGGAACCAAGCAGACTTTAAACAGGTGAACATTTTATTTTGGAGAGAAAAGTGAAATATGGAACAATTTTCTTTTATAGTTACGTTTCTAGTTCTGTTATTCTATAACTAATGCACTGTCTGTTAATATTGTTGCAATAAAAATCGTTATTTCCATTAATCTTGAAATAAAGTATTTCTATGCTAAGGGTGGAGAAAAATGGTAAATTGAAGAAAAGCAGAACTTGTTTTAAGAAACTGAAAATGAATACATTTCATACAATACAAAGGAGCAGGTGCCAACATTAAAAGAAATGTTCATTAGGAGGCAAAACAGAACACATCTGTCTGCTTTATGTCCTATCTGAGATCTATCTACCCATTACATCCCATCAAGTTCTTGCAAACAGAACTCTATTTCCACATAAAACTTAGTAAAGCTAGAGGTTCATAAAGGCAAGCCTGCAAGTTTTGATGTTACTAAAGGTTTGGAACATTTTCACTGGCACTGCATGTAGACAAAGAACATAGCTGCATGTAGTAACAGATCAGGATAGTCTTAATATGATTAAAGTAATAATTTATTTTCTTACACTAGAGGAAAGAGGGTATTTACTTGTCATAGTGTACAAGGCACAGTAACTAAAAACATTTTTTAGGATTAGGGCAGGATTAGGGTATACTGACAATAGGAAACTGGCAAGCAGATGTGGAAAAGTCTTTCTTATCAATAACGTGACCTAAGTCAAATGGGTCTTTTTCACGTAAATTATTTTGAATGACTCTTTACTTACTTCTAACAAAAACCAAACAAGCTGTCATGGACCATCTGGAGAGAATGCCTTTACGAACAGAAAGCAGACATTGTTGGTTTCACCTCTCATCTTGAAATTGCAGTGAATCTACTTATTATCATGTGATTTTTAACAAATTCAGCCATATTTCTCCTGATACTGAAGTACATAATCTTAAAATGCCTATTACTTAGCAGAAGATGCTCTTTAATGCATTAAACTAATCTTCATGCTTCCGTATTACTAAACGTTGATCTCAAATATTTCAGCACAGAGGACATTTCTACTAGGCATTTGTAGTTTTTATTGCCATGAGATATTGCTCTGATTAATGAGAATTTTATATTAAATTTTAAATTATTCTCTCTATCTGCACATGTTCCAGGGAGGGTCAGCAATCAGCAGAACAATGGCAGAAAATGTATGGCAGATGCTCTGGTAATGAAGTATATCACATTAACCTGGAAGAAAGTACATTTTTTGCTGAGTACGAGGGGAAAAGTTTCACATACGCTTCTTTCCATGCACATAAAAAGTATGTTTATTTTCTTTTCAAGGATTAAAAGAACAAAAAAAAAAAAATTCTTTTGTCCACAACATAGCTCTCTATTTGAAATTGCAATATTATACAATACTCTGTTTCTGGGTTTAAATATATGGCCATTGATGTATTTCAAGGATATTCTTCTGTAAGTTACATGTGGTCAGGTAAAAGCTTATGCTGATTTTGTATAACCCAACTCAGTCTGAATAGAATAGAATATAAAGGATATGTAGGATAAATCAGACAACAAAAAAGACCCATACCGTAGAGACAGAGTATTTTAAAACACCAGACCTTGTCCAAAACAATCTATATAAGTTGTTTTTTTGTTTGTTTGTTTTACTTAGAAGTCAGCTGGAAAAATAGCTTTCTTCATGGGTACACCATTGCATGCTCATTTCATGCAAAATGTTGAATTGTAAAGTGGTACATGCTATATCCTGGTGATTGTCCAAAATAAAAACAATTTCTTCTGTTAGAGTGAACCTTAAGAACATTAACATATCTTCCTTCTTTAGGTTCCGATCATGCAGAGCTTATTCATTGCTGCGTGTGATGTGAACAAACAAGCTAAACATAAATCTTGTATATTCATATATATTTAACACAATGAATCTATATCAAGCCTTAAATATTGAGTTTTTTCTCATATTTCATAAGTGAGAAGATGATATTATTGCTAATTCCTTATTTTTTATCACCAATCAAGTAGATTTCAAAAAGTGAGTAGCAAAAATGAATTCTGAAAAAGGTTTCTGCTACATATGAGTAATGGAACACTTCAACATGATGAATACTTTCTCATATAATATATCCATTTTCTATTAATATATTCTCAGAAGAGAATATTCAGCTGATAAATTAACTGGAACAGCAGTAGAAGAATACTATGAGGATTAAGAGAAATATTGGACTGAAATGCCTAGGGATTCATCACTGTGAAAACAGTGTTTGATCAGAAGTGGTCTATTTAGGAGATAACATTTTAAAAACATATTTGTCATCCAGAGCTCTGCAAATATTCACAATCTGCAAAATATAAAAATAAATGGGGGTTTACTTTTGACCCTGGAAATTCAGGTATATATGGAACTTTGTTTAATGAACTATGCCTTTCCTTTTTTTAATTAAGGTTTGGAGTCTGCCTCATTGGTGTTAGAAAGGAAGATAACAAAAACATTTTGCTGAATCCAGGTCCTCGATACATCATGAGTTCTACAGATATATGCTTTTATATAAATATCACTAAAGAAGAGAATTCTGCTTTTAAGAAGCAAGAAAAGCACAGAAAAAAACATGAATCAAAATTATCTTATCATGGGACTTCTAGGTTGCCAGTACACAGTATAATAGCTAGCATGGGTAAGTAAAAAAAAATGTTGTACATACTAACATGGATTAATTAAGAGGTATGGTTTAAAAATGTAGTTAACATTGGCAATAGTATATATTAACAGTCAGGAACCTAACATAAAAAATACAACTCTGTGGAAAGACGCTTCCTCAGGTGTAGTTTGATTATTTGTTACATTTCAATATAGTAAGCACAAATAATCTACATAGTTTTCCTTTTGATCTTTGGCTGCAAATGCAGACAATCCTCACTAAATATAGGAATCTCAATCATGTGTTCTGGCAACCACACTGAGAAAATACTTTCAACATTACTTCAGGGACGGTGGCTATCGATTTGCAAGATACAGGATGTCGAACTTCTGGCGGACCTACACTAGCTCTTCCTTCTGAGGGAGGTAAAGAGGGCAGACGGCCCAGCATAGCACCGGTTTTGGAGGTTGCAGACTCATCCTCGCTTCAGACATGTGACCTGCTAAGTGACCAGTCAGAAGATGAAACTAACCCATCAGATGATGAAGTCTCTGCAGGCTTAGAGTATGTATACTTAATATGAACCAGACATTATCTGAAAAGCTAATATTGTGGAAAACAGCACTGATTTCAATAGGAATGAAAATAAAACACCATTTGATTAGCAGTGTTCACGTTAACTTTTGGATGTGCAGTTCAATCCAAGCAGCTGCAGCAAGCAGGACGTGTAAAGGCCAGTTGCAGAATTTTATCTGTTCAAGAAATGCTATTATCTGTTAGCAGAATACTGTTATGACTGTTTTGAAATGAGAAAAACAAATTGATGTCTCAATTTAGTGGAGTTTTTTTTTACACTTAGTAATAAGGACCTAATTGTATATTGCAATTTATTTTATAGCACAGATGCATGAATAGTTTTCTTATATTTGATACTTCTAAGGATAGGACTGAACTCATCTGTAAACAGATAAACGCTTCTGTCCTGAGAATGCAATGATAATCAGATTACCCTTTAACAGGCTTGTTGAACACTCAGAGGAAGGTGTCAGAGTTTCAACAACAACAAAAACAGCATGAGACAAAATTATTATTTCTAATTTACAGTGTTTGTTAGTGTGTTACTGAAGGTAATGATACATTACGTCATTACATGATACTCAGACAAAAACAGAAGATTCAGTCCTGAAGCTCTCAAACACATGAGCAATTATGTTTATTGGAATTACTAATAGGAATATTAAAACTGAGATGCACAACAAAGCTTGTGGCACACCTAGCACCATCTTCCATCTCCAACAGTGGCAAATATGATAAGCCTCAGGGAAGATCATAAAACTCCAATAAGAAAAATAATAGAATTAATTATCTTCAAATTGAAAGATCAGGATTTATAAGGCCTGCTATTTTCCCTGTCTCCCCCAAAAAGCTGTGGATATTCTGATGCAAATCTCTTCTGATGCATCACGCCAGCAAGATAATCTGCCATTTTCAGATAATGTATCAGAGCCAGGATTATCTAAAACATATTCTAACCATGTTGAAAATCTATTATTAGAGCAAGAAAGCAAACAAGAAAATACTTGAAGTTAATATTTGCTTGTAACCTCACTTCTTGAGTTTTTGAAAGAAAAAGGAGGAGGAGGAAGAGTATAAGGCCCACTATTTTTCTTCTTTTCCTTTTTTTCAGAAAGTTCCAATATACGTGTTAGAAATACTAGGACAGCACTTCATATCAGGCCATTTGCAAAGATATCTGTATGCAAAAAACAAAACCAAACAAAACAACCTCCCCAAAAATTCCTTTGGTAACCACAAATATGATAGCTTTCAGTAAACTTTATAGAATTACCTTAAGCAACAAAATATATATTCCTTTGATCATTATTAAGGATATAATTTGTTTCCAGTACTTGACTCTGTTAGTCTACAAATAACTATCAAACTTAGGCATAGGAATAAACATCTCAAAATATTTGATTAGCCAGTTGTGTTTTAGTAATTAACTATACTATAAAACTTTTGTTCTATTCTGCTAGGTATGCCAAAGGATATCCTCCTTACTCTCCTTATATTGGAAGTTCTCCCACATTTTGCCATCTTCTGCATGAAAAAGTGCCCTTCTGTTGTCTAAGACTAGATAAGGTAAAGGGAGTTTTTGTTACAACGTAAAACTGCATTCACATTTGTCTTTTATATTCAACAGACTTAGATTCTGGTTTCTACTTAGAAGTAAGATTTGTTTAGCAACTGTTCAGCTGCCTGTTTTCTCACCCTTTTCATCCACTAATATTTGTATTTTTGAATATTATATATATTTGTATAGGTCTAAGATCATCTCAGCTGGTATAATTTTCTGATTTTAATTGTAAAATTCTTTAATGCCAGAGCTACATCTCCTTATCTGTAATTCACTGAACTTGCTTCCTATTCTGATTTTAGGGGTGTCAACATAATTACTATGAAGATGCGAAAGCCTATGGATTCAAAAATAAATTGATTATAGTTGCAGCAGAAACTGCTGGAAATGGTTTATATAATTTTATCGTTCCACTCAGAGCTTATTACAGACCAAAGAAAGAACTAAATCCCATTGTATTACTCCTGGATAACCCGTATGTACATTTTAAATTTATTTATTTATTTGGGTTTATTTTATGATACATTTTCAAATTATTTTATCATGATTGTGATAGATAGTAACTCTTCACATGGCCAGCTTAAAATCAAAAACATTATGGCACATATATCTTTGAGAAAGGTTGGTGACAAAAATAATACCATGTGTTAACTGTCATCTACTAAATTGATTTCTTGCTGATTACAAATAACCATTTTGAATTTAAATATCTATGTTCTTTGTGGGCAATATTAAAGCTAAATATTCCTTTTAATAACCCAAATTACATCAATATTATTGGATCATGGTAGAACTAAAAACTTTGTACAAAATCAAGCTATGTAACAGTACTTCAGACAACAAAAACTTACTTTACATGACACACTTAGTGGCCTAGACCTGTTAGGAGACCTTCTGGGGAGCAGCTCTGCAGAGAAGGACCTGGGAGTGCTGGTGGATGACAAGTTCACCATGAGCCAGCAATGTGCCCTTGTGGCCAGGAAGGCCAGTGGTCTCCTGGGCTGCATTAGGAAGAGTGTGGCCAGCAGGTCGAGGAAGATGATCCTGCCCCTCTACTCAGCCCTGGGGAGGCCTCATCTCGAGTCCTGTGTCCAGGTCTGGGCTCCCCAGTACAAGAGAGACATGGAGCTGCTGGAGAGAGTCCAGCGTAGGGCTACAAAGATGATCAGAGGGCCAGAGCTCCTGCCCTATGAGGAACAGCTGTGAGAGCTGGGCCTGTTTAGCCTGGGGAAGAGAAGGCTGAGGGGGGATCTTATCAATGTCTACAAGTACCTGAAGGGAGGGTGTCAAGGGGACGGGGACACAGACTCTTTTCAGTTGTCCCGTGTGACAGGACAAGAGGCAGTGGGCAGAAACTGAAGCACAGGAAGTTCTGCCTGACTGTGAGGGGGAATGTCTTCCCTGTGAGAGTGACGGAGCACTGGACCAGGTTGCCCAGAGAGGCTGTGGAGTCTCCTTCTCTGGAGATAGATCTTCAAGGCCCACCTGGATGCAACCCTGTCTAACATGCTCTAGGTGACCCTGCTGAGCAGGGAAGGTTGGACTAGATGATCTCCAGAGGTCCCTTCCAACCTTCCTGATTCTATGGTTACTCTAAGACAAGCAGTTCTATAAACCAGTAAGAAAATCCCTTTGTCTACAATTATATAAAATTATGGAAAAGTTTATTTGTTATTAAACCTACACTCTCCATCTGTGCAGCTCTAAAATAAACCATGCCTTAGCAGCTGTATCATAGCAATGACCTCCTCTCCTATCATTAGAGAAATAAAGTGGCTGGAGGAACAGTTCCTGTGCTACCTTAATGTTTTCTTTTCCCCTTGGATGCTGTACAATAGACATGAAAGTTACAGGTGTTACCATCCTACACTCCTGTGCCAATTTACCCCCTATAGTAATGCCTGCAAAAAGATCTTTGTTAGGCAGATGCACTAAATTACTGAAGCAGAATTATAATTTCTAATCTCTGTGGTACGTTATTCACCTTCGGGGCTTGAAACAAAAAAACGGTAAGAAACCATACTCCCTTCTTTCTTATAAAATCATGCTTGATTACTCATAGCGTTATAATCAATGCTAGTATACCAGGATAGACATAATTGGCAGAATACTCTCCTTTTCAGTATTAAGCAGCTCCTCTCTCAAGTTTGATCTCTTCATTACACTCATATTGGTATTTCTCAGTTCTCTTTGTATTATCCAAAGGTAGTAAATTGATTGCTTTAGGAGGTAAATGTTGATGTTTATTTCCATTATTTTGCAGGCTAAAGATACATTTCATGCCTTTGCTGTAAGAGATAACATATTCAAGTTTTTTTCTCAAATTTGAGAGTTATGTGATAGTGTTGCTTAAAGCACAGCCATACAACGTGGTATGAGAAGATGAGTAGAACAGAATACACTTAGATTTCTGAAAAATGAAGAAGATAGTAAAACAGACCATTTTCCTTCTCTCTGTGCCTTACTAAAGCCAAAGACCTTTTCCATTTACTTTCAGAAATGGCTGTACTGAAGTGAATGATATGTAAAATGTTACACATTACCAGGTGCAAAACTTAAAATGGGCTAACTACTACCTTACAGGAGCTGCTCACTAAACCAAATCATTTTAAAAATTACTCCAGGAACTTTCTCTCTTCCACTTTTACCCAAAATCCCACCTAGTAAGAACATGTCCTAATGAAAAATCCTGAAAAACTTGATCAAATCTCCTCCTCACAACCCCAAAGACATGTTAGGAAATATTTACTTTTCATCCAGATTTTTCTAGCATTGGAAATGCAATGGTTATAGCTCACACTGGGTTTTAGCTCTACTCCCTGTATTGTTTTTTTATGGGACTCAGAATTTATAGAATGGACTAAGTGTCAATATGCTTGACATAAGATCTGCCACAAAGCCTTAAAATTTACTTATAACATGATAGATAGATGCATCTATCTGTCAGTCTGTATAAAACAGCAAACATCCTAAAACATCTTTGGGAAATGCTCTTCTCGAGTCTGCCATCAGGTTGTCTTTGAATCAGAGGTGTTTTGCACCTGGAAGGGCATGCGCAAGGAGCAGAAAGCAAGCAGGAAGCCTGTCTGGAGTACCTGGTTAGGACGATCCCTACAGTGGATCTACAGTGGGGGAAAGGAAAGAATGGCAGCACGTCCCCTGACACAGGCACAACCTAGTACTAGAGCCTACCAGGGTACTAGAAGTTGTTGTCTCTCCCGTGCTATTTGCCGGGGGGAGGGGGGAGGCGGAATTCAGAAAACTAATATAGGGCATATATAGTTTTACATATATCTATGAGTACAAGAAAAGCAATCTTAAGGCATCAACTGCACCTTTTTTTTTTTTTTTTTCCCCATTTCTCAAAACTGCAGTTAGAAAGGTATTTACCACGGGTAGAAAAATCAGGAAGTGTGAACATGTATTTCCACAGACAGTATCAAAACAGAGAGGGGTAATGCTCAAAAGCAGGGAGACATCCCTCATCTTGTTAAGCCTGTAGGTCTCAGAGCGCAAGAAGCTTCAGAGTGTACCTGAATCTTCCCGATTAATCAAAATGTTTTCACTATCCTATTTGTCTGGAAATCTGTGGAATTCTTAGACTTCCTCACATTAGATATTGAAAATTTCAGACAAATTCTTTTATGGCAAGACTAATCATTTATAATCAGACACTAAAAACTTTTTTCAAACACTTTGGTGCTGCTCAAATACTTACAATCTCAATTTGGAAGATACAAAAATGAAGGTTAGGCATGTACAGAACATTAAATCACACTATGATGAGAAGAAAAGACAACAGTAAAAGTGGCATGTAGGCTCTTATCCCAGAGTCACACTTTTTCTTTATATATTCTAGTTTAAGTGATTTATTATACAAAAGTCTAGATCTTTAGTCAAGCAGTATATACCTGTGTTTGCAAAATAGAAAAGGGTTTAATTATAATTTATAATATGGCATAAAATGAATTACACAAATTAGTAAAGGTATAAATTATTATTTTAAAGACTGCTGGTTTGCAAATTCCATATTAGATGGTAGGACATGCAAGTATACAGTGCCCTCTAGTGATTACTTTCTTTTTCAGGGTAGTGCCTGACTTTGCATATTGATACATATTTTTATGCTATTATCACATTTTAAGTCTAGAAATGCTTTTTCTCAGCATAAACTAAAAGCCATGTGTTTTAATTAAACTAACACTCTTAGCATTGTTTCTCTCTGAAAGGCTATAGGGCTTACTATAGGGCTATAGGAATCTAGCTGAAAGGCACAGTGGTGCTTTTCACACCTGCCCAAGGTGGGATCCGGGCTGCCATTCAAGTCAATTGGAATGTTTCAGTTTAACTCCACTGGACTTAGGACTTCAGTTATTTCCAATTAAAAATATCTCCTCCTTGCTGTTCTATACCTATTTTCTCTCTTTATCTAGGCAAACTATTATGGCATGCTTATTCTAATATCTATACATTTCATGGGTTTTAAGATTTCAGTTATTTTTCAGTATGTGAGAAGACATCCAGTAAAATTTATGACTGAAAAAACAATACCATAAAATAGTGTCTTGCCTTCCACTTCCTGTTTAAAAATAAGGTTTCATCTAAGATTATTGTACCATTGACTTGAATGGAGCTAATGTCTCTAAAACCAAAAATGATTGGGTTCCACTTCACATTTTTATTAAAAATTTTCACTGCTTGTTTTAATTATTCCTATGTCATGCATTGGAATCATGCTTGTAGACTGTCTTTGTCATCAGTCAATCATTCTTAAAAGATATTTGGAATTGAATTGTGCCATAAAATTTCTGATTTAAGAAGTGCATTTATTAATAAATATAAATTCTGATCACTCTTTATGATCAGAACAAACTGTTGATTCACAGCTTTCTGCAAACTTATTTCCTGTTTACAATATTAAATTATTCTGCCAAAGTTTTAAAAAGATTTTTTTTTAAACAAGCTACCAGTGTATTGATATACGTTTGAAGAGATGCTGCTTTTGTGATGTATTTCATTTTGTAATCCCATCTGCTGCTTAGGCCAGATATGCATTTTCTGGATGCAATCTGTTGGTTTCCAATGGTTTACTACATGGTGGGCTCTATCGACAAGTAGGTGAAATAACTGTTAGAAAACTTAACATTGTAGTGTCAGTGGTTTGTTTTGTGTATTGTGATTGCATGCTTAAGTTTGGTGTCGTATTTGAAGATGATCTTTTTTGCATGCATGGTTTGTGTCACTGCGCTATAATTTGGGATTCCAAATCTCAGACTACTAAAGGAAATGATTAGTGAAAAATCTCTCATTTGTAGTTTACATAACTACAGGTAATACTATCAAAAGCTTTACTTGACATTACGTCTCTACATGACAGAGAACGCAGGTTAGTATCTTCAAAGTAGAAGATTAAAATAACAGTTATTTAGATGCATTAATATGGTTCTAGAAATTGCCAGATTATAGCCTGATTTCAGTGTCATTTTATACTTAGTTTATTTGTTGTCTTGGATTTACTGACTAAGGTTTTGTAAAGATAGCTACAAGATGTAGACAGTACTAATAATGGTAGTTTAAAGTGTGTCTAGCAGTCTTTGCTTTCCACTACTTAAAACGTCACCTACTCCTACATTTCTGTCTTAATCTCTTCTACAACATATTTTCAAATCTAGGTTTAGCAACATAGCTTTAATGTAAAAATCAGGCTGAAACAAGAGAAGAACATGGGCTCATTAGCTTTTTCTTAAGTTCCTATGTCTAGAATGTTAATTCAAACAAGAAAATGGTTTGCTTTACTACATAGCTAATATTGTATTGGGTTTCCATGATGGAAATCAAGTAATTTTTGCCCTGTTCTGAGCTATTGGAATCCGATTTTTCAATAGAAATTCTGAATATTGAATACATTTAATTCTCAATTTGTTACAACATGGGCTTTAAAAACTCATTTACCTTGGTGATATCATAGCCATCGTGAGATTTGTAATGATTCTATAGAAATATTTTTCACTTTCTAGATTGCCTCCCTCTCGTCCAGAAAGGTGTCTTTAGTGAATATTTACTAATGTTTCTCTCTCAATTCCACAACAATTATAAAAAGAATTTATATTGGCAGAATAATTGAATTGGCTCAAAGTATACCAAATAATTCATAACCCCAAAACGTTGACTTGTTTTTATCAATAAGTAAAATTAAATTTTACTAAAATTTACTGATTTTTTTCAAAAAGGAAAGAACTAAATCCTTGTTAAAGTGATTTCTTCTCAATTTTCTAGCTGATTTTTCACACCAATTTTAGAATCAAATGAATAAAGTGTTTTGAAACAAGTGCTAATACAGAATTCTACAGTTTATAGTTACACTAGAATAAACATGTGGATCATTTCTGGCAATACAATCGCTTTATCTCAGATTCAAAAAAAAAGCAGAACCAACAGCCATATTCTGTAGTTTGTTTTTTCAGCGTCTGTTTGTATAAACAACAAGACCTTGAGAAATGCAGTTCACAGTTACTTCCTATGTTTTTAAACTTTTGAAATTACGCAGAATCAATAAAAGTCGATCTTAATCATTTATCATCTTTAGCTAATAAATACAATGTGAAGTTTCCGAAGTTCATTTCTCATTCAGTAGCTGTGAAATAAATTCCCAGAGTAATCAAAGGTGCCACATACTACCTTTTAGGTATCTAGTATCTTTGTGGTTTGGTCACCTTTTATGAACTGGCATATTCTGAAAGATAAAACCATGAGGGAATTTCAGTATTAACTTCAATTTTGTATCTACCCCTCCTTTTTGTTAAAATATGAAACATAGAGTAGATTCCAAGAATTTGTAGAATTTCCTATCCAAAATTTTATTTAAATACATACATACATATATATATATATATATACACACACACACACACACATATATGTAAAATAGCATATACAAACTCAGGAACCTGAAAACATCACTGTTGAAAAGAAAAATGTAATCAGGAAACGTAAAGCTCAATTAAAATTATAAATTAAAAACAATATGAATCATTTCGAGGAATTAATTCTTAGAAAACTTGACAATATTGCCATTAAATGTTAAAAAAATAATAAGTTATGATTTGTACACTTCCTCCAGAATAAATTAGAGTAGGTACTCAAAGGTATCAAATTATTATTTTTTTATATTTTGGGGCTATTTCATTCAGAAAATTTCTAGTAGATTTAGTTAATAGTTATCAAAAACCAGTTGTATTATTATATGATAGAAAAATTATGAGATGACATGGAAATATCACACATTATTATTATTACCACTTACTAAAAAACTGCTAGATACCTAGGTCCCCTCCCCATGCTTGCAGTGTTTATCATTACAAAAAATCCCTTTCTAAGCTTTATGAAAAGTGCATGGTTTATTTGCAAAATATTACTGTTAAAACCCCAAACAACTGAAAAACAGTTTGGAACTACTGCTGTGAGGCATAATGGGAAATGTAACACAGTTATCTGATGTTATTTCCTGTGGTTGGTCTTCACAGGAGGTCTTGTCCAGGAGAGTAAAGGGCTCTACTGATGTACAGCTACTCCCAAAAGCATCATGAGAACACTTCCAGCACACAGGCTAAGCTTAGAGAGAAATATGTTACATCTCCTGGTAGCAACTTTTTAAACATTTTGAAACTGAAATATAATGGGTTTGTGGGGAAAAAAACAACTGTAATCACTTTAAACCTACTTATTGCAGAAATAGTACCTACCATGAGGTAAATAAGTTGTTGTAGCACAAGAGCATACAGTCTTCCCACAAAATTGTTAAAGGCTTGTTGAAAAGTTGAAATAAATTTCTTTTTCATGAAGGCAGAGGGACTATAGCAACCCACTGAAATGCATTCTATGTGATGTCAAGAAAACTGATTTTTAATGTATAAATTCAATTAAACAATCTACTTTATATAGATTACACTGGAAGTTGTGGTATGTACATGGAGTAACAAAATGAAGGGAACCAGCAATTCAACATATAATTTACCAATTTCAGCCGTCCATAACATTTGAGTGTTCCGTATTTAAGTTGCTTGTGTCTTTCTCCCTTTTTCTCTTCACAAAAGCCTAGATGACTTATTAAGATGTGGGGTCACCTTTGCAGCTAATATGGTAGTGGTGGACAAAGAAAGTACAATGAGTGCTGAGGAAGACTACATGGCAGATGCTAAGACTATTGTAAATGTTCAAACACTCTTCAGGTAAGAGATATTTGCAATCTCTCACACACCTTCTCTAATCATGAAATAGTTAACAATGCCTTTGTTTAAAGCAAAACAAAAACTCCACCACATGCACACACACAAAACGTACTACCACTAAGGTATGAAATGCTTCCCTGATTTGGGGCCCAAGTCGTGCACTTTCTGTGGTTCATTCTAATCACACCTGGACAAGGATGACTCAAGGATTAGTCTTTTGCTGGAGATAAATATAATTCAATATTATTGCCCTTTTCCATGTCAAATCTTCTAGGTTTAAACAGAGATGCACAGTAAGTCTTTCAAATCTTTTTTTTTTTTTTTTTTTTAACAAACTCATGGAAACAAGAGTACTTCAACAGAGTTTTTTTTTTTTTTTTTTTTTTTTAATTCAATAGTGTGTGACAATGTAGTTAAATGCAGCTGGTATTACTGCATGTGCTGAAAAGAAACAAAATCAGTGTTACCTAAGAAACTAATTCTGTCCTTAAAAAAAAACTTTGAGTTTTGAATATGTACCTTTTGTGCACAGGTGTGTGATGTTTTTCATAATTACATCTATATTAAATTTAGTAACTATCATTTAACTTAATCTGTGTGTCCTTAAAGTGTACTGTTAACCATATTTCATGAGGCTATCTCACTGAGGCTTTTGCATATATAGCTGAATTTTCCAGCAATAAGTTTCCCCCAGATATAAAATGGAGGAATTGATTGAAGAAACAGTTGTGTTCTACCTTTTAAAATTCCAAAAAGAAAAAAAAGGGGGGGTGAGGTGGGGGGAGAAGAAGCATCAGTGCTACAATACATACCATACCAGTACAACTAGAACTGCTATCTAAACATTCAGTTATCTTACACAATGCTTACACCAGATGGCAGCTTTAACTCAAATATAAAGGAAACATCTTCAGGATGTTCATGTTCAGGATAATTTTAAGACTACAAGGTTCTTTTTACAAATATCAAAGAAATCAAATATCTTGCTTTATGACTTAACACTGTCTTTTCAGAAAACTCTGTAAACTTTCACAAGTATTGCATTTTATAAATTTTTTAATTTTACTACTTTACTAAGACATACCATATGTTCACTGCAGATTTATTAATTTTGTCCTACAGATTGTTTTCACTTTCTGATATCAAATATGAAGCTAATCATCAAGTCTCCCCAGAATCCACCTCAGAGAAATATTGGGTTTCCTCAGGCAGACTAAAAAGAGCATTTTCTATTTCCTCTTGCTTTCTATTGTTTGTTGTAACCTGCTGGTGCTTGGCAGTTAAGTTTTTAGTTGCTAACATTGTGGTCACTACGTTTCAAGTATCTTAAGAAATCTATTAATAGCAGTAGACCTAAAACTTAGTAGTTTGAGTCAGCTCCAACTTGCAGAGAAACCAGATAGGACACTCTTTGCTTTCTAGGTTTATCTTCTTGATTCAGGAAAACCTAGTGTCTTTCTCACTTGTCTCGTGCCAAACACCAGTTCAGCAGCAACTCATGTCTTCCATCCATCTGATTAGGGCTGTCTGCTCCCCATCCGCTCCTTATTTACCAGAAAAGGATAGAAAAGAGGGACTTAAGCATGGAAGTGACCTGCCCTGGTGCTCAAAGCCTTCAGGCAGTGTCCATTACACTCAAGCCAAGGGGCCATCTAGCCTTATGTACCTGGACAATCATTTCCCCTAATTCTGCTAGAATGCACTCTTTAAGTAAAGTATGAATTTTACTGATGCCACTTTTGAAACTGATTTCCTAATAGAAATCTATTTTCATATCTTGGTGATAGACCAAGTCCAGCTTTAACAGAAACCTAATAACTTGGAATTTCTCTGTAAATTATGTACCTTTATCACTAGATTGACTAGAATCTCCCATCACTGTTAGTTCTGAGTGTTATATTACTAATATTCAAACCTAAATGCCTATTCCTTAGTACAGTAATACAAGAAGCTTTCCAAGCAGAAAAGCTTAAGTAATTATACACTGCAAGATACAGAATTAACATAGACGAAAGCAGAATATAAAGAGGAAATTCCTTCTTCTTCCTCAGAACTTTAACAAGTTTCTTGAGCTACCTAACAGATACATTGTATGTATGAACTTATATGATAAACATCAGTGCTTTACAGATTTTTATAACACTTGACATACAAGTGAAGAGATACCACAGTTGCATCTCATAGCTATGTTTATCATGTGTTTAATCTATACATGTAGGATTAATTCCCTAGGTGCTGAATCTGTAATAGATCATAAGCAAATCTTGCATAACAGCACTGCACCTCTCAGAGTTTGCATCGAAGTCTGATTAAAAGAGCTAGGAAGCTACAGAAAATCCTGAGCATATGCACAATGCTTTTTAAACTACAGTGCACACAAATAGTCACCATTAAATGATTCAGATTCTCACCAAGTTTATCAACTCCATTTTTCCTTACACGATCATATTTAATATTTAGTTATTCAGAGAGACATAACTGTTAACATAACTGCTAGCATTTCTACCATCCTGTTATCATAGCCTGTTCAGAACACGTTTGAGATCAAGTTATCATTACAACTGTACAAATAAATTGTTAGACATATAGTATTTTGGTATATCAGCAAACCTAAAAATCTGTATTACAATAAGCAATAAGGAGACAGTAACATAAATACTGGGAGGCAGCCTTGGCAGTCATCTCCCCACACCTAGGCTCTGCTTGCATTGCCATTTCAGTGAAGTTCCTCTCTACAAAACTGAGGAAAAAGACTAAAAACTTGACAAAACGCATCATGGATTTCATTTGATACCAACTTAGTAAGTGCAGTTTTCGAAAAAAAAAACCCACATAGAAATGGTTGATGAGTGGCATTTATCATTGTTACAATATGACAAAGCTCCCAAAACTTTGTTTCAAGGTCTACCATGCAAAAAAAGCAAAGGTCATACCACATTGAGGTCACATCTGTGGAAAGTAAATTTAACAAGGATGCATCCTGAACATGGGAAGGAATAACCCCATGCAACAATCCAGGTTGAGGACTACCTGGCAGGAGAGTAGCTCTGCTGGGAAGGACCTCGAGGTTCTTGGCAGACAGCAAGCACAACATGGGCCAGCCATGTGCCTTGGCAACAAGGACAGCCAACACTATCCTGGGCTTTATTAAGAGGGGCACAGCCAGTAGATGGAGGGAAGTTATTGTGCCTCTCCTACTCCACACAAGTTAAACTGTGTTTAGATAGGGCATGCAGTTTTCACCCCCTCAGTACAGGAAGGACACAGGTAATCTGGAGCGAGTTCAGCAGAGGGCCACCTAGATGGTCCGGGGGCTGAAGCACTTGTCCTGCAAGGGGAGGCTGAGGGAACGAAGCTTGCTCAGCCTGGATGGAAGAGATGACTTCATGGGGACCTAACAGAAGCCCCCCAGTGCCTGCAGGGAGGTTATCGAGAGTCAGGCTCCTCACAGTGCTGTGTAAGCGAGTTGGTGGGTAGAAGAAAGTTGGAAGAAGAGAAACTCAGACTATCCAGTCAGTAGCCAGTACAGAAAAAACTTTTACCCTTAAGGACAAAGAAGCAGTGCAGCAGGTTGCCTAGGAAGGCTGTGCAGCCTCCATCCTCAGAGAGTTCCAGGCCCAATGGGATAAAGCCTTGAGCAACTTGGTTTGAGCTCACAGCTGACTCTGCTTTGAGAAGGGGGTTGGACTAGAGGCCTCCTAGCTTCCTTTCAACCTGATTTATCTCATGCTTTTTCTGTAAACAGCATCAGCTTTGAATTCATTAGATTTTATAATAATCTCAATCATGTTTGCAAATCTTTGCTAATTAGACCAGCTGTTCATATTCACCCATCAGTGACATTCATTTGTTTTGGTTTTAACCAAGAACCTTCCTTTACAACTGAATCATTTGGGAGAAAATACTTTATAATAGTGAATCACTGGCACTGAGTACTAGGGAAAGTCGGGCAGCGTTTGCCATTTAGAACTTGCTGATTCTGAAGGTAATTTCAAGACACGCACAGTTCTCCAAGCTGTAATCAGTAGCACAACATATTGGCTTTTTTCCTCATGATAGCACCTAATGAGAATCTCTCCATTAGTGTCCTCTAGTCATTTTATCCTGATGTAAACAATATTTCCTAGGTTTGTTTGTGTAGCGAAGGGGAAAAGAAGACATGCCAGTCATTCTGGAAAGGTCTGATAGGAAAATAAGGGGCTTATGTGATTGCAAAAAAGGCCACCTCCATCCTTGAACAGCAAGAAAACACAGCAAATTTTATTAAATGTGTTAATAGTTCCAAAAATTGAGAACCATACATCTTTATCTTGAAGACTTGATCTGTTTTTGTGCTCCATTTAAGTCTTATACATGAAAAATAACAGATGATATTGATGGTGAAGACTGGCCAATGTGAAAGTTAAAGCAAAGTTTTTCAAAAAGCAACTGATGAATCCACATGCCCTTATTTAGAAAGGGCATCAGTGGAGAAACTAAATCATCAGAAGTGCTCAACATTTATTCCCAAATGAAAACAGGCTGCTTAGAAGAGGCTCACTTTGGGTAACCAGAAATGTTAGAATTGAAGATTATTACTAATCTTCAACATACGTGTACAGCAATTCGTATCTCCATCAGTTGTAAAGCATTACCAGCTCTTGCTTCTGTCTCCCAGCATCATTTTTCAGGGTAAATGAACAGAGACTTGGCCTTAACAGTTAAGTGTTGTGTACTTTCTGGGAAGTATTCCTTTAAATTGAATACCCTGATGTCATAAAACCCAGTATTCTATCCATGGTTTACAACCTCTCCTTTTTATCTACTTTTAGAAAAAAGAAATTACCAAAAGCTATTTCAGATTTCTAAGGCATTTCCATGTGTCCAAACTGATAATGTATATACTAATGCTTATTTTATAAGTAAATTTTCATAACATATTCATTATTTTTACAAAGGTCTTCTATATCAATGCAGATTGCTGACTGTTCCACAAGAGCAGAGCATTTCAGAACTGATAAAGTTTAAGGATTTCTTCCCGTAAAACAGCTATGGAAGCTAAAAATGCTTCAAGGAAAGGACCATCTGGATTCTAAGATGAATTTTCAATGCTTAGGCCAGACATTTTGGCCTTTATGGGTTTAGGCAATCTATAAATAATTACGTATTTTTTGAGATAGTTATAATCATCACTCCACAGTGTGTGCCATTCCCTCTATTTCAGTTCTTCTCTTTAAAAATAGAGGAGCCTTTATATAGGAAGTCCTGTTTCACTTTTATATACTATGTTCTGCATCAAAAAAGTCTCTCTGTATTTTCAGGCAAATGTCACACCTGTCACTTACTTATTTTTATATTGCTGCTACAGCTAGAGTGCAGTGGAGCTCTTGTGAACTTTTGGAGACGCTCATTTTCTTACTGGGATGCTGATTTTCCCTTGCGTATGACAATTTAGGCAGTGTCTCTGCTTGGCTTTCTGCCCTAGAAAGTACACTCTGGTGCGCCCAGTAAAATACAAGATATTGCTTTATAGCTTCTGAAAAGTGGAATTAGGAGCAAAATCACAAACAGATTGTTCAAGTAGTACTCTTGATTTATCTTATGAAACCAGACAGTTACTAAAAACAGTTACTAATTGCTATCTGTCTATTCAGAGTAGCCAAATAATCTAACTCTGGAGGGAGCTGAGAGAATATTCCGTGTTTCAAAAATACCCAAGGCAATAAACTTGTCAGAAACTGCTAGCTTTCCTATAAGAGCACTATACATATTAAATCTGGAATTCTTATTTATTCTGTCTGAATGAACCACAGGTCAGGATGCTTTAATCACTAATTGCATAATGACCTATTGTCATGTGTAAATACATACTTTCAGAATCAGTGGAACAGGGTGCAAATGTACATGCCTCATTTTCTGAGGACACTACTAGTCTAGAAAGGGAATACTCAAATAATAATCTGAGTTCTCGTCTACATTGTTTAGTATTTGGGTAGCCTAAATCAGAAATCTTTCTGCTTCTCAGAGCCCTGAGGACTGTATTTGTGGGTGGGCAGGTTGTTTAATCTGCTTCATGAATATCTGGGTAATGCAGCCAGATCAGAATTAACTTTTTTCACTGCTTTTTTTTTTTTTTGTTGTTGTTTTTTGTTATTGCTGAAAGTCTGAATAACTGCTAAATAATGTATCTTTTTAAAATTAGAAACATTTTATACACACAAATACTGCCAAGTGGGAATACAAGTATGTATCTGATTTGCTCAGCAATTTAAATTCTCAGTCTCCCAAGAAGCGTCAGTTTCAGTCCAAGTTTCTCAGCCTGTGGACACAGAGCATATAAATAGAAGTGAAAATAAAATGTAAATAGTCAATAGCCAGTTTCAGTGTAATGGTAGTTTACATGCAACCAGATACTTAGTGAAGGCTCTATAGTTTGGGGTTTTTTTGTTGTTGCTTTCTACAGATGTGTCATATTAGAAATTATCAAATAAAATCTACAGTAATGAAAATACACAGTTCCTTCCAGCATTAAAATATCTTATAAACTCAATCTTTGAATATGTTTGCTGCTGTTAATCTACAGAGAATTTTTTGTGCAATTTTCTCTACTATTATACCAGCATTTCATTTTGCTGCATGGCATAGTTCTCAGGCACTTAATTAAAAACATAGACATGAATACAAAACACAGCATCAATGTAGAGCCTTACAATTGTGAATTGTTATACTTAGAGCTCTAACTGCAGCATTCTTTTAAAATACAGGTTGTTTTCAAGCCTAAGCATTATCACAGAACTAACTCATCCAGCCAATATGAGATTTATGCAGTTTAGAGCCAAAGACTGTTACTCTCTTGCTCTATCCAAACTGGAAAAGGTAAGAAAACCTGCTTTCTCTCTTTCTTTTTTTTTTTTTTTTTTTTTAATAACTAATCATTCTCCTCTCTTCCTGGTTTTGGAAAAATTCTTTAAAACAAGTGGAAGCAGTGAAATCACTTTCTGATTGCAGGGCTAATGTAATAGTTTTTTTTCCTGAATTCTACCCTTATTTAAGAATGAAATTTGGTTTCTATAGTTCTGCCACTTTACAAGATAAAAATTAATCTACCAACCATTTTGATAATATAGGTGGACACATTTGACATAATGGAAATTGGTATTTTTGGAAAACTGTATATTTAGAGCTGATATAATTTTCCAAGAAGCTTCCAGACCATGAATGTGGAAAATATTTCACTGTCTGAACACTTAAATTACATATATTTTAACATACTGCATTTTGTATTCCAATTCAATTCAAAAGTACTATAATTATGTATTACGTTAACACTTCCAAATATCTGTCTGGTATGTGCTTTATCATGACAGTTTGCAAACATCAGTTGTCCTCTTTTGCAGGACTGCCCTACCAAGGATAAGGAGTAGTACTACTAAAATGATAGATAAACTCTTCATATTTTATACATTTTAGTGCATGTGTTATTTTTTTCAAGCTAGGGAACAGGGAGGCTGTCTGGAGGTAAGTTTAATTTGCTTAGGAATGTGTAGTTCAATAGCCAGACCAATATGTGATCCCAGGCCTGTTCAAAACGCTGTTGCTAAAACATTAGACAGAAGATGGGAAGTGATTTGCAACACCTACTCAACTCAGTAAATTTCAAAACAGTCTTTTTCTCACAGATCTGACCTACATACCTCCAGACTCCCCGAAACTTTCAGCATCTCCACCAGCATCTTTCAGGCCTTTTTCCAAGTTACTTTATTAGAAAAAGACAGATGTTATCATGAAGCCAGTCTTCAAGGACAGAGATCTTTCACTCCACTAATCTTTCTCCGCTATCAAACTAGACATTATTGCTAGATTCTCTCATGTAGCATCCCCAGTCTTCACCTCATATATCTTATATACATTAACAAAAATGATTTCAGCATGAATTCAAGTTTGCTAGACAGATCTGGCATGTATTTTCCATTTCCTAGCTGTACAATAAATTTTGTGGTATTTCATAGATTTGTGAGTAAATTTGACATTTCAAATACTTTCACTATTTGCATAATGTTGACCTAGCGGATTTTAATATAGATTTAGTGAAAAGCCTGTTTTCCCCTACAGGCTACTACAAGTTTCTTACATAAGAATGGAATTCTGAAAAAAAAAAAACAAAAAAACAAAAAAAATAACACACCTTTTTGATGGTACAGGATAAGCATTAGAAGAACCAGTCTTTTACTTAGTTGACTATCATGCTTACATTCAACCACAAGATTATACATCACTTGGGTGATTTTTTGTGATTTGTTGCCCTTTGTCTAAAACAGAATGAGGGCTTAACCTTACTCACGTATTACTCACATGAGCACATCGAAAACAACTGTGAGGAAGTGAGGAAAAAAACTTATACAATGAGAGAAGCAGTTTGTAGTGGGAGACACAATTCATTTGGATTACACCACACCCACTATCCATAAAGGTTTGCACCTGCAGTTCCTGCATTTTAGTACTCCCTCAGATTTTCACTGCAGGAAGAATAAACTGGAACTGACTGGAATTCTGCATTGCCAATTTATTTAGGGGATCAATAGTGCCAACAGTTGGAAGGCCTTCATGACTATGTTCCAACCTAGCTTTGTTCCTTGCTGTACTACACCTACAGCAGAAGTTTTTGGCATACACTCTTAATCCATACAGTTTAACTATAAAGGGAGGTAAGAACAGTAATCACATCCCAGTATGTGATATCTACAGTTGCTTCTGGAATACCTCACAGGTTGAAAATCTATCTACTTCAAAGCCATGAAATCAGGACTTCTAATCTCAGTCTTCTTTTTTGCCTGATACAGGTTCCTCACCTTCTTTTTATAGCATAGGCACTGAATAGCATTGTAAAGATTGTAACTTTTTCTACATATTTATTTATTTATTGTACAAATGCTAGGTTGTGAAGATATGTTGGAAACTGAAGAGTTAATTAACTTCCTATCTAAATTATGCTATGGTGAAATAGAGGTAGATAAATTATCTTAAAGGAAGAACATTTTCTTCATTGCAGTTGAAGTTGCCTGCTGTTGATATTTCCCATTCATTTCATCTTAACATTTGCAGGGAGCACTTCACAGGTGGTGCTGTAGTTCATTAGACTTCAGAACTCCCTCATGCAAAATGAAAGGCAATTAAAAACTTGAGTGAAAATTATCTAATGCAGTCAAATGTACAGTTGATTGTTATTTCTGCATTAAGCACCCTTTTTCAGAAAGACTACAAAAGCCAGGGAAGTTGCCTTCAGCTAGCAGTCAAATACACATGCAAAATTGACTTTGCAACCTAATGGGCTGCAGAATAAAGATATGCAAATCAGAGAAGTCCATCTGCTGTTACAGCTGCAAGTTTCCTTATTTTAAAAATAAATAAAGCCAAAAACCACTCAGCACTGACATAAAAGAAAGCAACAACCCTTTTACACAGTGGAGAAAGGGGAAAAAAACCTATAGCCTGAACTTCAAACTTATTTTCTCCATTGACCTTAAATGAGAAGAAAAATGAAGCGACCACACCACCTTTCTTGAAAGAAAGGATTTATAGTGTCTTCGAAGAGATTCACACGAGTTTTCTTTGATTAATTTGTGTGTAAATATTCTGGGTATCCATTGAAGGATGAAAACACTATGCCTTTGAATTGTCATTTAAAAAATATGCACAAACATATATATCTTTTAATCAAACTGACTAATCTCTGAATTTTTATCCTTCACGGAAATAAGCACATATATGTTAGGTGAGCTGAAATCTATCTCAGAGAGCCAAATACCTTTGCTGTGATACACAGAAAGTCAGCTTCAATTAAGAATAGGGCATGTTGTCTCCTTTATTATTTACTATTGCTGTGGTTGTAAGCAGATTTGATGTAGCATCAGTTAGCATGCAGCAATGACATTTTTTAAAAATAGTTAGATCAGTATCTGTTAATTGGTGTAACTTTAAATGGATCTCTGATGATTTAGATCTGCCACAGTTCTGACTAAAACTGTATAAACAATTAGCCCATTCATTTGGCTGCTGAATTGATAGATCTTTACAAAGCTCTTCCAAATTAGCTATAGAAAATGAATCTCTTCTTGCCAAAAAAAGTAAAACAGAAGAGATTAAGAACAAACAGCCCAAAATAGCATAAACAATTCTGGAAGTGAGATGATATCAATCCAAAATTCTGTATGTAGAGGAATTGTACAAGAGGCTTTCAGTCTTAAATCTGACACGGGCAACACCCTAGGCTTACCAAAGCTAACAACACAATTCACTTCTCCCCTAATACACTACTGACACTGTTACCTTTATACGCTCTAGCACAACTCCCAAACTATGCCTCACACCATATCCCTGTGTCTTCCTTGTGGAAATTTTTGCATTATCAATTCACAACAGTTAGAGCATACCACAGCAGTTCCCATATTACTGTCTAAATTGAGAAGAATATCAAGATGTACCCTAGATCTCTTTAAACTATTGACGGACTGGCTAAAACAGGGTTTTAGGTATTTGATACAAATACAAGGAGGAGCTAGAAAAGACATAAATAAACTGAAAAGTTTATGAACTTGATCTTGTGGACAGAAATTCTCTAATATTCCCTTTTATGACATGTAAACTTAGGAAAAAAGTAATTAATTTTAAATTAAAGAGTGTACGTAGGAGGTGTGGTACGTGCTAAGAACGTTGTCTCAAGACCACAAATGTACAGTAGTTGCTATTTAGGAAGAAGCCAATAAAAATTTAAAACCTCATAACTTTGAGCAAAGCCACAACCATAGAGACACAACTGAGGATGACAAATATCTCCATCTATTAACGGCTTTATCTTAAAATGCAATTTATATATTTGCAGTTCCACAGGACACACTTATGCCATGCTCTTTATTCATGTTTCTGGAGATGATCTATACTTTTTATCTAACTAGTTATATGCCCTTCCTGATCACTGAATTCCAAGAAGTGTCAGGGAAAGAGCTGTTGGGCTCATACTTACTGTAAAATAAAATTGCTAAGGACATTATGACACATTTCTGGCTTCTACTGCTGCTGTATTCTCTGGAAAACCAATGAGATTGCAGGTAATAAAACAGAAATTCAATGCAGCATGCCTTAATAAAAATTGTATTTCTCACTAAACTCTTAAGCAAGAGTGAAGAAAAAGCAAGCCTATAATAAAAGACAGAGGGGAAGTAATATAAGAGGTTTATATTAAAGAGAAAAAAATATAAGCCTGCAAGCTTCCATTTTAAAGCAAACCAAATAGTGATGTCCTCCTCTCTAGCTTCAGAACTTTGGATATGAACCAAATTAGTCCCAAAATATCGCTTGCCTTACCCCCTACCTTTCTTGGCACAGTACCAGAATCGGCTGCAAATTATTCTAAACAGATGGAAGGATAAACATAATACCTTTAGTCACTTGATGCGAAAACAATCAATTCACAGCCAGTTCCCTATAAAATACTTTATAGCAGGAATTTAAAAGGATTTAGTTTAATGGAAGGTGCGGTAAATATGCATGTAATTTTAATTTCAAAGTATTTGATGTAAAACAAGTCCTACAACATTTGCCATAATGCACACCCAAATTTTAATTCAAAATAGTGACTGAAGAAAAATATCTTCAACTTTGTCCATCCGCAAACCACACTAAAAAGAAAAGCACGTAAGCGCTACAAAAGAAATACATAAGTTCTTGTTCCTGTGGCTTACAGCAATAAGCACAATGATATGCTTTTCTAAGCAAGAGTGCTCTTCATACAGTTTGCCTGAGTTTTTTTTTTCCAATTTTCTTTGTAAAATCACTCCCTGCCTATTTTGTTGTTAGAAGTACAAAGCTAGCTAAAAACACCCCTTTGCTGTTATTATGGGCCAAAATATCAGAGCACGTGTGTGTGTGTATAAGTGTGCATATGTTTCTTGGAGGAAGGATAAACCAAAGATTCAGAAAAATGTTACAGGAAAAAAGAAAAAAGAGTATTGCTCCAACCACACAGAAACAAAAAAATATGTAAAAAAAATCAACCTTGACCAAAACCAAATTTGTTTGTGTATGCAAGACTCATCTTCTTTCCTTTGCCTATGTTGTGATTTCAGACTTGTATTTATATTTGGTGTAATATTCCATAGAAGCAATATTAGCAAATGTTAGTAGTGAAGTTGAATCTTAAAGGCCAGATTTAATCTCCTTCAGTCTAAACACATTCAGTCTTTTTAAGCATAAAGTGTTTGTGGTTTTCAGAAGTGGTCTTAGTAGCCTCTTGTCTAGAGGTTCCAAAATCAGGTTATAGCTGCAGCATACTGCAAGTATTATACAGTGGGGTCAGACAGCCAAATACCTTTCCCTGTGCACACAGGCAGCTTGTGCCAGACCACCACACAGCGCTGCCAGAAGAAAGTCATCTTCCTCCTCTCTTGCTCCTGACCAAACATTCCTGCCTCTTTCTTTACGCACAACTTTGGCACTTAACCTGAATTCTTGGCAAGCTGATTCAATTTGCTAAACTGACAGAAAACTGATAGGAGCAGGGAGAAAAAGTGGACAATTCTCTGGTGAGTTAATGTGTTGCATTGGTTCATCATGCTGTCACATGAGTACCATGTCTAGCTGAGGAAGAGTAAGATATGTCTCTGTCTAGAGTAAATCCATCATCTAAGCATACCTTTAATTTTGGGAATGCTTGTTCCAAACCACTTTTGCCCTCAAAACAACATACTCTTACTTATTATAATTTAATGTTAGGTCATTGGTCAGCAGAGAGTGAAAGTAGAGGGAAAAATCTAATACAGGCTAATAGTGTTTGGTAACAATATAGAGAATGTTTGTAATTAAAAAATGGAGGTAATTAGATTTTATTTCCATAATATTTTGAATTTCACCTAGTCTGAAGAGATTGACAAAGGTGGCATTTTTATAAAGGATGCATTAATGCCACATTTTAGAGTTATTTTACGGTGTATTTTTTATCTGGAGAGGAAATTCTTTTTTTGTGACATCCTTTTCAACTCTGCTCATCTAAAGCTATAGAAATCAACATGTACCACCAGTCTATCCAACCATGGCAGAGTCCTGCAATTCAACAAAAACACATTTGGATGATACACGAGTTGGTGCAGACTGCTCATTTGCATATAAATGCCTCTAATTTCATGACATGGAACATTTCTGTACTTCATGAACACATCTTATTCTTCATGACATTCATTATCATGAACTGAAAGTTTGATATTTCATCTCTCCTTGAAATAGCAAAAATCACTTTCAACCTATAGTTTTACTCTCCAGTAGTTAATGGAAGGACATTGTAGTGCCATTTCTATGCAAGTGAGCTGTGGTAAGAAGAAAGAAGCCTAACTATAGTTATAGTCTGCTTTTCTTCCTCAGAAACATCAGAGAAAGGAGTTTCTACCCCAGTCCATATCTTATCTTCTCTCACACTGCCACTTACTCACTGAAGTACCATTTCTTGCTTTTTAAATCAGACTCTGTTCAGGTTTCAGATAATCCTGATAGATACCCTGGGCCTGAATGAGAGTCCACAGTCGACACCAAGAAATTTGCAGTAATACAAGCTTTGCTTTTCTTAAGTACAGTTGAAATCCCTCACCCATCTAAAATGATCTAGTAGAATATACCCATACAATTCAAGAGATGTGATGATTCAACCAATAATGTGCATTAATCAGAATCTTTTAACTTGAAAAACAAAGTACTGAACACAGATGCTACATACATGTGCAAAGTAACTATATTCAGAGAAAAGGGATTTTATACCTGTGATTTCTTTTAATGCAATATCCATTTGATGTTATTACTATAATCCTTTCAAAAACAGTACTAAAATTATTCTTGTTTTTTAATTCCTGAACAGAAAGAACGGGAAAAGGGGTCTAATCTGGCATTTATGTTTCGACTGCCCTTTGCTGCTGGCAGGGTTTTCAGCATCAGTATGTTGGACACGCTGCTTTATCAGGTACTGTGAATAACAATGTGGCTCAACTCAACACAGACGTGCATTGCCACCACTTATTTCCTATCTGCAGTTAGATGTTAGATGACCCTGTCAGTTCTCCTATATGTAAGGCATTAATGTGCACGCCTGTGCCAGAAACAAGGGCAAAATACCATACAGCATACTCCACGTGACAGTGCTAGGTCAATCATCACCCCCAAATCACCATCTCCTGTAACTAACAACACTGTTTTTAAACAATACTGTTTGTGAAGCTCTCCAGAGTAAGGTAACAGGAATACTTCTGATATGCACTGGATAAGTCAACAGAACTGTTTGCATGAGTAATTTATCAGCCATCTGCATTTGCTGATACAGGACTCTATTACTTCATTGAGCCCTATCCTCTTGCTCATGTTGACTAGTCCTCCAGATCACCAGAATTCAAGGAACCCCATTCTGGTCTGAACAAGTGACATAGACAGTGGTTAGAAAGGTGAATGTGAAGAAAGGCAGCATTAAACTTTGCTGCCTCAAGAATCCAAGACGGAGCTACTCATACAAAAAGAAGTGATGGCAAGTCAGTGGGGATAAGGAGCTGTTGCCCTTCCCAGACCGCTGGGGAAACGATTGATCCAACAATAGAGGGTTGGGACAAATGAAGGTAACAATTGCTGGTTTTGGGGTGGAAAGAAGAAAAATACCCCTCTCCCCCAGCACTTGCCACCTTACCACATACCCCAACACATCCAGATTCCCAATCAGCAGCTCCCACTGCTCACCTTCAAGGCTCGGGATATACAAAATAAGCAGCCGCACCAGGACCTCAGTATTCTGCTCATCTAACCACGTTCCTGCTCTGCCTATGCCAAGACGTAGCCTGTGGATGCATTTGTAGTCAGACGTTAAACATCCTTTCTGGGAAACTCATTTACTTGGATGTTAGGTGCTTTAAAAGTGTTCAATTCTACTTAAAAATTAATTCCCTGAAGGAGATCTCAAGGTACAGAGAAAAATTCCTGGAGCTAAGCTTTTCTCACAAATTCATTAATCTGTAGAATAGGCATGAATGTGAATGGCTACCAGAAAATGAACATTAGCTAACAGATGGAAATCCCTTTACCAAATTCTGGATATTTTAAAAATAATTAAATTTGCTTATGAAGCATGTTTTAAACATATCAACACTAAATATGACACTATTAAAAACAGTAAATAAATCAGGATAGAAGCAGTTTGTCATCATCATCAACTCCTTCCAGCACATAAATAACTTCTTCCTAGCCTTGATCAGTCATGCTATGACTAAATAGAGTGAAACTATTTACCAGGAAGTGTTTAAGGAAAAAAAAAAAGTTTTGTTTAAAACAGAAATCAAACCTCTCATTGTTCCTTATATACCACTCTTCCTTTCTTGGACTCCTGCTGCTCAGGAGTCTCATTTTTCTAGAATTACATTTTCTATTCCAAGTCACAAATGCTGTGACAGCACATTCTTATCATTTTTCTTCTCGGTCCCATACTTTTCTAGACAACATCTTTCTCCTGCATAGAAGGAACAAAGTAAACATCACGAGAACCAGTGAGGTTCCCATCTGATGAATCCTATCTTAGGCCAAAAAGAGTCTTTAAAATATCTTTACGACAGGAAAAAAAAGGAAAAAAAAGGGGGGAAAAAAAGAAAAAAAAGGAAAAGTTGTCATGCAAATCCCTTCGAATATACTTGGCAGCCTAATGATAGTTTTGTAGCATAAGTGATGCAGCCAAGATAATAAATAATGAAGAACGTGACAATTATCCTCATTCTATGCTGTCCTGGAAAATTAAATACTTTATACGTTTGGCTCTGGAGACATGTTTGTCCCTAATTAGTTGGCTGAAATGCAGCATAAATACAGGCAGTACATATTTTTTTGTTTAACATAGGGTTCAGAAAATCACGACTTACTGCAGTTCTGCCCAGCTGAGCTGTAGAAGTTGATATGCATGTATTTAGCCCATAAAAAATGATAGGCAGTAACACATGAGTGAAGTCTTCAAGGGACAGGGTTATACTAATGCATTTTACTAACTTCAATTAGTTACTGCAGCTGAACTCCTCCTTTTTTGGATCACATTGTCAGACTAAGTAAAGTTTAAACTGAAAGAAGTGCAATACATTGCTTTTTGCATTAGTTTAACTAAAATTGTTTAAACTCAAGAGTTGAGCAATTAAATTTGATACGTAGTGTTTCAATTAATTCAGATATTATAAATCTTTAGAAAGGATTTACAGAACACCTTCATAAGGTGTTACATTCCTTTATTGAGTGGTATTTCCCAGCTCCATATTTGCATTGAGCCAAAGCCACTAGCTGCAAGTCAAGTTGTAGTCCAGAGACAACTGATCATTGCCACCTCTTAAATATAGTGGGGCAGCATTTAAGGCAGGTTAACAGCCCTCCCACAGTTAGCAGAGCATGCATATGGCCCTCTCATTCCAGTAGCCCAGCTGATAGGAAGGCACATCTGTGATTTTCACATGTTTATCCAATATTTCTCTCTGGCATTAGGCTATGCTCTTACATTTAATTTGGTTAGTCATCTCTAATTTCTACCTTCTAATCAATCAGCAAAACCCTTCTGTCAGTAGCTCAACAAGCCTGACCTGAGATAAGGCAGATCTACCCTAAAAAACAGGTGGATTGACTGCGGCAAACTTTTCCAGTTTGGATTAAAATAATAGCAGTCTTCCCTTAGTATCATCCACTACTCAGTGCTGCAGCTCCGTAGAACCATAAGACAGCATTTCTTTTACACAGAAGATAGGCTTATTATGTATGAAATTATAATAACACCTTATTTATATTGATTCATCTTTGTTAGTTTTCATATTGCTATAAAAAATCCTTATTATGCCTTAGTCTCTAAATCCTGTGTGTGCAATTCATGCACACCAAGAATCAAATAGGAAACCTTATTCTCTGTCAATAGATTCAACACTCAAAGAAATAGCTATTTCTAAATTGCTGTTAACATAAGAGAGTGATTGTAAATATATAATATTTATATAAAATTTTATATACGTACACACACATTATATATATGTACAATTTCTTTGAAATTCACATGCTGCTCATGGTTACCTGCTTGTCTGCTCATTAAAGCTTTTTTCTTTCTTTCTTCTCTCTTTTTAAAAACGTTGCAGTCATTTGTGAAAGATTATATGATCTCTATCACACGACTTCTGCTGGGACTTGATACCACACCAGGATCTGGGTTTCTTTGTTCTGTAAGTTAAAAATAAATAAATAAAATCAGATTAATAAAAAGTACCAGAGAAGATTCTTTACCATCTGCAAAATGCCACTACTTTCTTTGTGGAGTGGTTTCTCTTATGAAAGTCCAAGAAAGGCCATCTGTTTCCTTTTTCATCAGAGAAGAAATCACGAAAATTAGGTAGAAGACTTTCCCATTTTAATTACTTCCAAAGCAAAAAAAAAAAAAAAAAAAAAAAATCCCTATTCCCATCCCAAGAAGAAAATCCAGTACATTCTTTAAGATGCAAAGGAAAATAGCAAAGACAGAGGAAAAATTGGAAAAGAGTAAATTATTTTATATGAAATAACAATGGCAGTTTGACAACTGAATTTAAAAATTTCAAGTATTAGAAAGCAGCAAGTATTAGCTAAATTATAAAGCCAGCTAGCACTTACTACCTATGCTATTCCACTGCACTAATTTTTACTAGAAGTAATAAAGGACAGGACTGGATGTTATATAAAGATGCATATCCTAGATGAATTTAATTTAGGAATCAAAGTATGAAAGTCATCTTGTCATGTATGTCAGTAATCGTCAAATACGTTTTCAAGTGGATGAATTTACCCTCCTTTCATTTTCTCCCACACCCATCGCCTCAGTGGCAAGTAAATGAATAGAAGTTATTTACCAGTTGCCTTCTGGCAAAGTTTGAAGAGTTGCAAGATGTTGCTCTCAAAAATGAACTTATTCCTGCAAATTTTCCTGAAATTGCTAAACCAATGCTGATTTAAGAAGTGTTTAAAAATACCCAACACTTACTTTCTGTTCAGTCATTAAACTGTGGTTATAGTGAAACACAAGACAGTTGAACCTCGGGTAAGGGGCCCACACTGCAGACACACGAGTATCTTGCCATAAAACTAGTGCGATAGTCATGGAGCATTTGAGATTAACACCACTATACATACAAGATACATGGATATAGATATACAAGATATAGGCAATAATTCTCAAGTTACTTTCCCCCTTTCCTCTCTGCAAATGCTCAACTTCTGGTCTAAAGAACAGATAGCTCACAGCATTCAGAATAATCCTACATTCTTTGGTCTGTGCATTACCATTTTTTTTTAAACTACTACCAGTGCCTAGGTCATTTTTTTCTTTTCAGTTTACTCACATATGAACATTGGATGAGAGATGCCACGTAAGTTTTCACTTAATTTTAAAACTATAAAAAGACAGAAGTCATTTCATAAGACGCAGCCATTTCACAGAAATAAATCCCCATAAGGTAGAGAACAAAGAAAAGGGACAGTGTCTACAAATTTAATAGAAATTTCAGATTTTTTTTTCTGTATTAAAGGGGCAATACTACAATAATGGTAACTACTAGCTGCTGTGTAAATTTTTTGATCAGTAGTAGAGTGAACAAGTGATGAGCTCTCATGAAATTAAAACTTCCTTCCTATTATTATTTGTTCAGATGAAAATAACAGAAGAGGATCTATGGATTAGGACATACGCCAGACTGTATCAGAAACTTTGTTCTTCTACAGGAGACATACCAATTGGGGTCTATAGAACAGAATCCCAAAAGCTTACAACATCTGAGGTATGTCAGTTTACTATACTTTTTCTTTGGATTTGATTACAGATACATGAAATACTTAATAAAAGGATACTGGGAATGCAGTATCTGCAAACACAGAGAATTCCAATACCCCACACCAGGTCTCCCTACAATCCCTCTAGCTACATGGACATAATCACGTACACAGGACTCGCATTCAAGTTCAGACTTCATGAATACTCAGACCCAGGCTACATACTGACTTTTATTCTAGTGCTTGTGTATAGGGAACTGATTAATCAGAGAGGACAGCTTAGGCACAGGTAAGACAAGTAATAGCTAGCTCTAGTCTGAACTTGCATATACTGACTAATGGCAATGTCCAGCAACCTGTGTGACCAGATCTTGCAGCAGGTATGCCACAGGAGGGTTATGTTATACCACAAGAGCTGGCATTTCAGTATTTATGTGAATTTCTAACTAGAAATCAGCAACTAGAGAATAAATCAGTGTTACTAAAAATATTATGGGATCTCTCTGCATTTAGCTGCCAAACTGGTAATTTTTGGATACATGTATGTATATATGTCTGCCACCTAGGCACCAGTACAAGCTGGGGGCTGACCTTCTGGGGAGCAGCTCTGCAGAGAAGGACCTGGGAGTGCTGGTGGATGACAAGTTCACCATGAGCCAGCAATGTGCCCTTGTGGCCAGGAAGGCCAATGGTCTCCTGGGCTGCATTAGGAAGACTGTTGCCAGCAGGTCGAGGGAGGTGATCCTGCCCCTCTACTCAGCCCTGGGGAGGCCTCCTCTCGAGTCCTGCGTCCAGGTCTGGGCTCCCCAGTACAAGAGAGACATGGAGCTGCTGCAGAGAGTCCAGAATAGGGCTACAAGGATGATCAGAGGGCTGGAGCACCTGCCCTATGAGGAACAGTTGCAAGAGCTGGGCCTGTTTAGCCTGGGGAAGAGAAGGCTGAGGGGGGATCTTATCAGTGTGTACGAGTACCTGAAGGGAGGGTGTCAAGGGGACGGGGGCAGACTCTTTTCAGTAGCACCACGCAAAAGGACAAGAGGCAGTGGGCAGAAATTGAAGCACAGAAGTTCTGCCTGACCATGAGGGGGAATTTCTTCCCTGTGAGAGTGACGGAGCACTGGCACAGGTTGCCCAGAGAGGTTGTGGAGTCTCCTTCTCTGGAGATCTTCAAGGCCTGCCTGGATGCAACCCTGTCTAACTTGCTCTAGGTGACCCTGCTGAGCAGGGAGGTTGGACTAGATGATCTCCAGAGTTTCCTTACAACCTTCCTGATTCTATGATTCTATGAGTCTCTCAATACCTATACATGACAGAATGACAAAACAACCGTGTTTCTTGACTATTTAAATCTACATGCTGGTGATGGTAACTTCTGCCAGAATCCACACACTAAGATTATACAACTGTAGCTTACACTTAATTTTGCCTGAAAAAATAAAGATATTTTGAACTTCAAAATCTCAAACCCCAAATTGCTTGAAATGGTTTTATAATCTTCATTCTGTCACATTCTTTTTCAATTATTCTTTAATCATCAGAAGGTTTACTTGTACCCTGAGTTTCTAATCTTTCTCACATTCCCTTCTCAACCATATTTGGTAACTGTTGTCAACAAAACTAAACACTTCAAACATGTCCAATCTCTGTTCTTTGAGGTTCTGTAAATGCTTTCAAAACTGACTGCTGCCATTCGGACATTGGCTTGCAAGTAGTACATGCACACTTCTGATTTTTTCCCCTGATTTTTTTCATGCTTACTCCCTTACAGACCTATGATTTTTTTTCCTTTTGGAAAGCTTCTGCAGAAGCATTATTATTTAAAAACTAAATGCAAAGCTTTAGGCTAAAACAGCTCAAATGCAATGGCCACTGCATATTTTGAAGTCATTAATTCACTAATTATGTCTTATGAAGTCATAATTAATATGACATCATAGCACTACCTAATTCTGAATTGTTAAAAAATTGACTGTTTAAACAAGAACTTAATACATTAAAAATACAAATAAAAATAGAGCTCCAAAAATGACTAAAGTGATTTTTAATGGTCCTGAGGTAGGACATTAATGAGAACTGCCCTAAGCACTTTTGAAAAAATAGGTCATTTCTCTATATAGATGCATGAATTTAGTTGTCCCATACATTCATTTTACAAACTGAATAATTCCTTTTATAGTTCTATCTTAACAATAACATACACAGTGAGTTCCCTTTATCTTTATAGGAACAATATTATGTATGTATTTCCTTAGTTATAATTGCTTTACTGAACAATAGGCTTTAAAAGCCTAATTTCAGAGATGTAGAACCAAACAACTGTAGCAAAACAACACTAAAGTAAACCCAAACTCATGAAAATATTTGGAGTCTTAGTGGAGCTGCTAGCTGAGAATGTTCTGTCCCATTTTAGTGATTCTGATAAGGTGTGTGACAGTTACCAGACTCTGCATAAGAAGTTTCAGTTCCTTTATAAACACTGAAAGTTGGCTTTTTCAAGGTGCTAAGCCATTCAGAGTTTTCAGGAGTGGCTGCTACTCAGCTACTGACTAAGTACCTTCCATTCAGCTTTTTTTTTTTTTTTTTTTCCCAAACCAGTAGTGACAGACTCAGCGACATTCAAACTTAAAATATGATGCAGATTAACCCCATGCCAACATTTAGGATAACACAACATTATAACATGACCATTTCAATCAGTTTGTTACTTAGAACAGATTTTTGCACCCATACATTATACCAGTTTAGAAAGGCACCATCCCATTATCAGTAATTTCCACACTTTACAGGTTCCTGTTATATGTCCTAAACAGGTTTATAATAAAAGCGAATCAAACATTTGTGACAAAAGCTGGAAGCAAAACCTGTCATGAAAGTATATTTCCATTTTCCAGCCCTCTATGCTAATGGAAATTCAAGAATTTGGGATTGATTTTAAATTTGTTTTACTATTTATTCATTTGCAGTAATGGTATGTTCTTCTAGATGTTCTACCTGAGATATCATTCTTCAGGTTCCATATGATTTTCTCACTACAAGTAGGTTTTTTTAAAACGACCACCTGTCTAAAATGTTTTTATGCAGTGGTATGAGAGATAATACTCCTCTCTGCTGCACAATGGTTGTTCCCACTGACTGTGCTCCTAATTATTTACGCTCCAAAATGACACACAGAACTTTGAGGATGTTTGTTTAACCATTTTACTAAAACTACAGCACATATAGCTTCTATACCTTGGTGCCAAAATGACTGCAGATGAAATGTCTGAGCTGCATTACATAATAATTGTGACAACTGACTTGCCCAAACCACACTGTGCAGATCAGCAGTGGTTATGAATCCAGGTCTCTGTGTGTATTTTAAACCTAGGATTCTGAGTAGACAGTGACATTACAGTAAAACAAGGAATTTAACTATTCCAACATGTGATATTAAAACAGCACAAGCCTTTTGTATCCAGAAGAACTTTAAGAATGTGAAAACAAAGTTGCTTGTTTTCATAGCATACCTAAACTTAGAAATGCAGAGCACCCTTACCTTTCTATAGAATTTTATTCTTAAAGTACAGGTAAGAAATATTTCAGTTGTACTGGAAAGGTTAGTGAATGAAATAGTGCACTTTCAGCTATAAAATAACTATTACTTAAATAACAGGAGCTAGCTCAACTTCTCTCTGCTTTTTTCTTGTTTTGTTTAAATGCACCTGAAAATATTCTTTTTATTCTCAAACTCTTCACCTATCTAGAAGGGAGGGGGAGGGACTGCCTTTCTTAATATACCTGTTGAGAGCCCAGACATTTTTCACAATGCAAATATATAACTATGGTTTTTTTTTGTACTATACTACTGATTTTTACATTTGATTTATATTGCTCCCCCCCCCATCTACAAGCCATTTGTTTATGTAAGCATTAATTATAAAACATTAAGCCACTACCTGTAAGTTTTATTTTGAAGCAAGTACAGACATTCAGTTAAGGTTTATTTAAAAATAAGGATTACAAAAGTCTATGCACGACTCCACCAAGTTCCCTATAGTCTTTGTAGAGCACCCATAGCTCTCCAGGTGGCTTGTACAGCTCAGCCAGTCATCTGTGCCACTACAGCACTGGCAGATGATATTTTTCAACATAGCAGCACTAGCATAATCCATCAAAACCATCCCTTGGAGAATATAGGCATCACTACTAACATAAAAAAAAAAAAAAAAAAAAAAAAGAAAAGAAAAAAAAAGCTACAGCTCTCACCAAAGCAGAGCACAAGCCAGATTAAGAATTCAGTAAGTGTAGAGGAGTAAAATAAGAAGTAATATTAATGCTTTATCCTCATGCTCACAGCTGCAGCTCCTAGAAGCCAGAGAAACAAGCTTACAATCTATTGCAAAGAACCCATTTGGTGGCTTTTCTTCCCCTCTGTATTTTCTCATGCTTTCAGATATTCTTAAGAAATTTCTACTAACTGGCACACAGCATTTATACAGGAGAGGTAGCTATAAGATTAGCAGTCATCTTTTCTGTGTGATTTTCTTTTTTGACATAAACTCACACTCAGATAGCTCTCTGAGGCAAAGCTTGTTATTTTTCAGTTAAAAAATGGTTAAACAAATACCTTTCAACTGCTTTTCTGAGAACAAGGCCTGGGACCATCAGGCACCTGTAAAAGTTAAATGGTGCTTAACTGAAAATTCACAATTTTACCGTAACACTGGGAACCTCTGGAGCCCGTAATTGTGTAGCTGCTCAAGTGTTGAAATACCTGATTAGACTAGGCCCAGATTTATTTCAAGATAACTAATAATTATCTTTCACAAAGAAGCAATTTCTTAAAACATTCAAATAGACACTGAAACCAGCCTGGAACAAAATAGATAAGAAGTCCAGCTGTTACTTATTACCAGGTTTCACAGGTAATTTGAAAGGCAGAGTTTTAATTAAATCAGAGGAAGAATTGGAGTTAAAAAAAAAATCTCTAGTTAAATTTTCAAATTGGATTAAAGGGGGAAGAGTGGAACTGTCTTTGTTTATTAATTGAAGCCCAAAAGATTTGGTAACTTTCTTTTTTTTAAAAGGAGAGGAAGAAAAAAAGAAAGTTCAAGGTTGTGAATGTGATATTTTCCTACCTAGACGTTTCAGCAGCTTCTTGCTTTTAGGGGTGGGCACTTATGAAACCATCACACCTAGCTCTTCTTCTGGTATCTTTATAGGTAGATCCCGCATATGGTGAAAGCTGTAATCTTTCTGCAGAGTAATTCTGCCAGCGATAGAGGAACTTACAACTAGTTTAACTAGTAAAACAATATTAGCATGAGCGATCATTTGAACTATTAAAAGCTAAAGCTTTTCAATATATATTAAGCCAGAAAAAAAAAAGCTTTAAAGTATTGTAGGATGAGAGTGGAGAAAGAGAGAAATGAGTTGCTAATTTTTCTCATGAATGAATTGCTTCAAACTGTAGTTTAAACTCAGTAAACCTCCAAAATGTATTTCAGTTTGAGTTGAAACAGACATAGCAAACCATTCGTACTGGACTACTATAGTTTCCCCAAAGCTATCAGATAATGGATAACTCAAGTAAGAATACAAAAATGCAAGTATTAGTATTGCTTTATGTAGAGGCTCTCCTTAAAAAAAAAAAAAAAAAAAAAAAAAGAGAAAGAAAAGAAGAAAAAAAAAGCTTCAATTAGCCAAATCAGAAGCCCTTGTCAGTCTAAGAGGATAGCTATTATTCCTTAAAAAAGAAAGGACGTTTCCACTGGTCTAGTTGCTAAATAACAAGGCACATCTACCATGCCACTTAATGATATGGTCATATGATTCAAACTATTTCCATTTCATAAAAAAAGGAGATAAGAAATCTTCCTCGTTACTGTGTAATTTTTTTCTGTGCTTGCTGTTGAGCCATCCGCATTTGCTCCTTTAGATTCACTTCTGCTTAAATTGTCTTTTTTTTTTCCTTTTCCTCTTCCTTTGTCAGTCAGGAGAAATGGCTTCACAAGTACTTGTTTACCATCTGCCTGTTTCCAAGCTTAAGCCAGGCAACAAAATCCTTACTAGTTTTAAAAAAACAGAATTGGATTAATATAGGCATTTTGTGACAGCATATTTGATTAGTGCCCACCTGTTTTTACATACACAGCAACGTACTCATTTTTCAATAGCACTTGTAGGAAATGAAACTATGCAATGGATCATCTTTGATTAAATAAAGCTCAAAGCATCATTGTTCTTCACACAAACATCTTAAATATCTGAAAGCTGACAAACTGGGACTTTCAGAGAGGCCCTGTGGAGCTAGGTGGCATGTCCCTATGGAATTCTAGAGGGAACAGATTGTCTTTAGTCTGCTGTAAATAAGAGTTAGTCAATGCAAGGGAGGGGGTAGTCTTCCTCACACCGTCAGACTTGCTCAAGTTGAACTATAAATTATAGACTCCAGGAACTCTACAGATTGGGGGGGACAGAGAAAGAAATGGACCTCTTACAGAAAGATTATATCCAACACTGATGTGGACAACAGAATCTTGCCTTCAGAATTTTGTTTATTTTTTGAAAGGGGAATGGCCCTTAGAACCTCAGAGATCAAGAAATCAGTAGTTCTTCAGAGAAAATTGCTTTGTTCACAAATCACTTGTAGGAACTCTTTCTGTTCTTTCAATTCATATTAACAGAGCCAGCTTTACTTTTCACTTTAGGTAAGCTTTGTTTTATACAATTTTATTCAGGCTTGTTTCCCCATACATACACATTCAACCTCCTGAAATCACTCATCAGTAACTTGCTAATATGATTGCACTGATTCCAATGAGGACTCCACTATTTTGTATTACTTCAATATCAGTAAAAGACTTACTTTCCAAAGATCACAATGATAGTTCAGCATTATAAAATAGTTCTGGAAAAAAATTAAATTTGACAATGAAATTAAAAGAATTTTAAAGTTGTCTGTTGAAATGTTTTCTGTTACATTCCCTATGTTCTTTTGGTGTATGTTACAACTGCGTCTGTAGCCCATTGATTTATTTCAGTACCTTTGTATGTGTTTGTACAAACATGCTATTCATCATACTTGGGCACTGGGTACCATGAGGAAGCTACAGCAATAGATATTGGCCAGATACTGGCCCTTCTAAGTCTTTTTTGTTGTTCTTACTACCATGGTGAAAAAACAACATAACTTTGCTTGCATGTAGGAACTATGGATTTCCTCCTTTGCAAGGGGTGCCCCAAGTCATGCTGAAAGCTGTGGCATACCTCCCTGTCATCAGACACACAGAATCACAGAATGGTTCAAGTTGGAAGGGACCTCTGGAGATCATCTAGTCCAACTCCCCTGGTCAAGCATGGTCACCTACAGCACATTGCACAAGTTCATGTCCAGACAGGTTTTGAATATATTCCAAAGAAGGAGACTTCACAACCTCTCTGGGCAACCTGTGCCAGTGCTCTGTCACTCTCATGGTAAAGAAGCTCTTCCTCATATTCAGGTGGAATTTCCTGTGTTTCAGTTTGTGCCTATTGCGTCTTGTCCTGTCACATGGGACAACTGAAGAGAGACTGGTCCCATCCTCTTGACACTCTCTCTTAAGGTATTTTTCAACATTGATAAGATCCTCCCTCAGTCTTCTCTTCCCCAGGCTGAAGAGGCCCAGCTCTCACAGCCGTTCCTCAGAGGGCTCCAGTCCCTTAATCACCTTCGTAGCCCTACGCTGGACTCTCTCCAGCAGCTCCATGTCTCGTACTGAGGAGCCCAGACCTGGACACAGTCCTCGAGATGAGGCCTCCCCAGGGCTGAGTAGAGGGGCAGGATCATCTCCCTCCACCTGCTGGCAAAGTCTTCCTAATGCAGCCCAGGAGACCATTGGCCTTCCTGGCCACAAGGGCACATTGCTGGCTCGTGGTCGATTTGTCATCCACCAGCACTCCCAGGCCCTTCTCTGCAGAGCTGCTCTCCAGAAGGTCAGCCCCCAGCTTGTACTGGTGCCTAGGGCTAGTTTTCCCCAGGTGCAGGGCTCTGCACTTGTCCTTGTTGAACCTCATGAGGTTCCTCTCTGCCCAACTCTCCAGGCTGTCCAGGTCTCTCTGAATGGCAGCACAGTCCTCAGGTGTGTCAGCCACTCCTCCCAGCTTGGTATCATCAGCAAACTTGCTGAAGGTGCAATGACCCTCATCCAGGTCATTGATGAATGAGTAAGCTGAACAAGAGTGGACCCAGTATTGAGTCCTGAGGGACACTGCTAACTACAGGCCTCCAACTAGACTGTGCCACTGATTATAATCAGCCAGTTCTTAATCCACCTCACTGTCCACTCGTCTAACCCACGCTTCCTGAGCTTCTCTAGGAGGATGTTATGGGAGCAGTGTCAAAAGCCTCGCTGAAGTCAAGGTACACAACATCCACTGCTCTCCACTCCTCTACCCAGCCAGTCATTCTGTCATAGAAGGTGATCACATTGATTAGCAGGATTTCCCATGGTGAATCCATGCTGGCTACTCCTGATCACCCTCTTGTCCTCCATAGGCCTGGAGATGACATCCAGAATGAGCTGTTCCATCACCTTTCCAGGGATGGAAGCGATGGAGGTGACTGGCCTGTAGTTTCCTGGGTCCTCTTTCTTGCCCTTTTTGAAGACTGGAGTGACGCTGGATTTCTTCCAGTCCTCAGGCACCTCTCCAGTTCTCCATGACCTTTCAAAAATGATGGAGAGTGGCAAAGACATCCCACCAGCTCCCTCAGTACTCATGGGTGCATCCCATCAGGGCCCATGGATTTGTGGGTGTCAAGTTTGCCTCAACGGTTTCTAACCTGATCCTCTTCAGCCAAGAGAAAGTCTTCCTTTCTCCAGACTTTTGCTCTCATCTCCAGGGTCTGGAATTCCTGAAGGCTGGCCTTAGCAGTGAAGACTGAAGCAAAGGAGGCATTCAGTAACTCTGCCTTCTCTGTATCCTTTGTCACCAGGGCACTCACCCCCATTCAGCAATAGGCCCACAGTTTCCCCAATCTTCCTTTTGCTACTGACGTATTTGAAGAAGTCCTTCTTGTTGTCCTTGACATTCCTTGCCAGGTTTAATTCCAAATGGGCCTTAGCCTTCCTCATCACATCCCTGCATACTCTGACAGTGTCCCTATATTCCTCCCAAGTGGCCTGTCCCCTCTTCTACATTCTGTGTACTTTCTTCTTCTGTCCAAGTTTTGCCAGGAGCTCCTTGCTTATCCATGTAGGTCTTCCACCCTCTTTGCTGGGCTTCTTACTCATAGGGATGCACAGCTCTTGAGTTTGGAGAAAGTGATGCTTGAATATTAATCAGCTCTCTTGGACTCCCCCTTCCTAACCCACAGGATTCCTCTAAGTAGGTTCCTGAAGAGCCCGAAGTCCGCTCTCCTGAAGTCCAGGGTTGTGATAGTGCTTACTGCCCTGCTTCCTTCCTGCAGGATCCTGAACTCATGATCACTGCAGCCAAGGCTGCCCCTATCCTTCACATCTCCAACCAACCAGTCCTTCTTTGTTCATTAGTATAAGGTCCAGCAGCACCCCTTGCCTTGTTGGCTCCTCTACCACATCAAGGACTTATCAATGCTCTGTAGGAGCATCCTGGAACCACACAGGTGTTCCATAAATCAAGAGCTGGGAAGTCAGAAACGCTTGGGAATTTGAGAAATAGCTGAGTCACATTTCACCTGTGGTCTTAAACAGGGCACTCAATTTTGCAAAGTTGAACTGTTACTTAATGAATCCACAATATATTTCTAAAAAGCAGTTACATAACTTGGATTTCTCAAAATATGCAAAGACTTGGAAGAATGCAGACAATTGATCCAGAACAGATATCTAGATTTAGGAAATGCAGTACAATGCAGCTAGAATCCTTATTTTCAGAATCAAGAAGATCAAGCGCTAAATAATGTGTAACTGATTTGGCAACTGAGAAATATATTTACATTATAAGTGAGTATTTTACATAACAGGTCAAAGTTTCTAGTACAGGATGCCCAATTCAGCGATGCTTGCTAAGCATCAACAGTTAAATTCCCTCAGCTCCACCACAACCAAAACACATGTTCAAATGCCATATTGACAAGAGGAGACAATGTCTTTTTCTGTTTCCATTTCTTAAAGCCCTGACCCTCCTATCATTTTTCTTTCAAGTCTCAAATCTCTATCAGTGTGGAAGAATGGGAAGACACTAAAGAACAAGTTCATTATCGTAGTAATCATCGTAACTCAACATCCAGTGATCAGTCAGATCATCCCTTGTTACGACGAAAAAGCATGCAGTGGGCCCGACGGCTGAGCAGGAAAGTCCCAAGACACTCTGGTAAAACAGCGGAGAAGATAAGCCAGCAGCGGATGAACCTTTACAAGAGGTCAGAAAGACAGGAACTTGCTGAACTTGTGAAAAACAGAATGAAGCATTTGGGCCTTTCTCCAGCAGGATACGGTATAATTACTATAATACTTTTATTAATAAATATTGGTATTATACCAGACATACTTATTTTTAATCTTCTACAAACTAAGGCTGCCATAAATGATACAAAGTTTATGGTAATGTTATGTTTTTTACTGAGGAAAACCTGATGGATTTTTTTTAAAAAAAAAAAATCAATTCTATTATGGTCAATTTCTGTTTTCAGATGAAAAACTCAGAAGACTGCATGTCAGTCAGTTATATTTTGCATATATGATATGTATAACCTGAATATATAAACATTCCCCATCAATGAACAACTGAACACACACTGAAATATAAATGGAGAGGGAACTGTTGTGAAGTTCACTCATACGTGAGGATTTTTTTTCCTCCTAATTTTTTTTTTAAAAGAAGTGAAAAGGTGTCACATTAGTCATTGAAGAGTGTTTCACTAAGTCTGTATGTGCTGTTTGTGTCCAACAACTCCTTTTCCAACAAAGCCAATGCTGTCTTTTTAAAGCTATTGATAGAGTTCTGTGACATCTTTATTAATATATGCAAACATAGCTGCTTGGCAACTGGATCAAAAGAGTTAAGTCTAGAAAGCACAAAAAGCCATGAGTTAACCTATCATGTCTGTTGTTTAGTCATAAGTCATACTTTCGGAGAACTGGTGGCAATATCCATCTTTTCTTAGCCATCCTTAATGTGAAGTTTTAGAGAGAATAGTTATTTCTCTAGAATTATTTGACAAGTGAATCAAGGAATGGAAAAAAAATTGCCATCGCCTGAAATTCTGCATCCTTTTTCCAAAAGGAGTTTCTATTTTACCCGTTACCTGGATTTTCTTAACATAGTTGCAAAGTCTGCACCAGGCTTAGTTACTCCTAGAGGAATTAAAAAAAAAAAAAAAATGTTCAGTTAGACTTGGCAGACACCAGCTGAATGAAGCCTGCTTCATCCATTTTGGATTCATAACCGAAGGACAGTCTTGCAATACTGGTTTACTGAAGAAGTCAAATACAAAATTAAAAGTAACTTGCTAACAATTTACTAGTACAAGATTTTTACAAATAACAGACTTCTGTGAGCTAAAAGATGGTTTACATTTGGATAACATCTCATAAGGAAAACTTCCACTTAAATAATTTGAATTCATATTTACATATTTCTTGGGTTGATACTCCACCATCCTCACAGTAGCATGCAAACATTTTCAAGTTATGCATTAAGAAACACTAAACTAAACACTACTCTGGGTTGTTTTCTGCTCTTTCATGCTTTCAGAAGAGGTGCATAAATTATTTTAGCAAATAAACCATAATTTTTTATTTTTATTTATATCTATTTGATGGGTATATAACACTGAAACGGCTTTATGAAGCAAAAGGAAGAGACAAAGATGCAAGTTCTGTGACAGCTCTTAGCATCTGTGGAGGTTTATTCCACAGCTTTATTGTTGTGTGGCCTGGGAGTTATCCCAGTTCTGTCTAGCTTAGTCAAATCAAAATGCAATTAAAGTTGTTGTCACTGACTGTGCATGCCAGAACACAGTTCCACCTAATTTTCACTTTAGATTCATTAGCCTCCACAGGGCTCAATCAAGTAACTAGGCAGAACTCTACTGAATAAGAGAAATATGGAAATAAACGTGTAACCTGTTTTCAGAGTAGATTGGCATTATATAACAATCTTTTTCCTGCACCCTAACTGGATAATTACTATTCCCACTTACTAACCCCACTATATGGCTCTCTGCAGGAAGAATCACAGCTAAATGTTTTCCAAAAGCCATATAGATCCCCAAAACATTTGATCAGCCACAGGAAAGTACTGTAAACTTGCTTCATATTAATAAGTCACAAGAAAACTTCAGTGGATCCCTGCTTTTCTCTTAAAATCCCAGTTAAGATCCAACAGTAAATTTCATTTTTCAAATTCAATTCACTTCTACAACACCCACAGAACAGCCAAAGCTTGATAGGCTTGCTTCACCCAATGATATTTACCTGCAATGTATCTCATTTAGAAATTTTCGTTATCCCTTCCCTGTTTTTACAGATATGTCTCATTGTAGAGAAAGCTGCTATTTTGATCAACACAGCAACACCTGCAGTCTGCACACGGATTGGTTTTACACAGCCAGTCGCAGCCCTGGGCCGTCACATTCCCACGGCTATCCTTCTGCCCCCCTCACACTCAGTGAGAAATCACATCAGCTTTTCACTCACCTTTAGAGCTAGCTCAATCCTCACTCATTCCACTACATTTTAAGCACATAGTAGAAGCTTTTTAATCTCCCTGTTCTTTCAAAACAGCAGGCACCAGGCCAGTTCCCTGCAGGAGCTGCAGACGCTCCTTAGTATTCTCTCTTAGCAAGTGCCAGGAGCAATGAAAAAACAATTAGGGAAAGAACCACATCCCCTTATGTACCTGCTCATACTGGCATGATGTCTAAAGTCAATCTCCTGGTCTTCAGCACTCTTCATGTTGAGCCTAACAACCCCCAAGATCTCCAATTTAAGTTCAGTTAATGCCAAAATCGTTTAATTCAAACCAGACACAATATGTTGTTGGCAGTACAAACCTCTAGTAGAGGCATAATTAGGCCAGTGTAGTGGTACGTGTGCTTGTACTTGTTACAATACTTTGCATCAGGTTAACCTTAAAGCAATAGGCTGTAATCTGAAACATTACTTCAGCTGCATTAATTGCATCCGTACTAAGAGTCTGTATGAGTTTACCTGATTGTTTTCTAGGCAGATGTACTTACACTGGTGCAAAAATACATGATACAAGAATGTATAAAAACCACACATACTAGAAAACACCCAATATAGTAATTCTCAGCCTACAGAGAGAATATCAAGAGTGCTTCAATTACATAAAAAATTAAGTTAGAATTGTTTTGTTTCAAATGATTTTCCCTAAGATGCTGAAGAGAAATTAGCAAAGAAGAAATGCCTCCTCTCACTTATTTTTATTTTTATTTTTTTTTAAAGGCTGACCAAATTAAGATCATCTCCTTGCAACACTCCAGGGAATGTACCAAAAAGAAAGCTAAACAAATATACTAAAATATCAGCTACAACAGTATAGTAAGACACTACTAGACAAAACCTTAACCCCTTCAACACACCAATGACAAGATCTACTTCATTTGCAATGTATCATTAGGAGAATGGTTAAAAATAACAAGAAATATCAATTTATATTTATATAGTTTTCTGCTTTTAACCAATTGGCATGAGTCATAAAAGGAAAAAGGTAACATCACTTGATACACATGGAAAGTGGAAAAACACATTGATAAATTTGTAAAGCAGACGGAAATGCCATGCAACTGTGTTTAGCATTGGCTATCACTCAGACTTAATTCCAACAGAAGATGAAAATCCCTACTTCCCAAATACCAACCAAAGATACATGATAGACCTTAAAATGAAATTGTGTTGCATTAAAAGTTGCTGTGAGTGCAAAAAATGCAAAACAAAGTTTTTAGAACAGTCAAAAAGAAAGTACATTTCATGAACTATTATACCTTATTAAGTTAATTCCTTATTTCATTATTCTTGAGGCAAGGATAAGGCAAGAAAACCAGAATTGAAGAACTGAAGCTCTGGCACATGCCAGAAACATCCCCAAAACATCACAGTTCTACACACACAGCTTCTGTCTTGGACTGTCACACTGTCACGGCTCCTTCTCCCTCTGTCAGCAGCAGCATCCTTCTCTAACTCACCTTCACAACGAGCGTCTCCTTACAAGTTCTGCTGCACGTTAAGTGTGAGGTAGAAACTTTAGTCTCCCTATTCCTTCAAACCCATAGGACTATCTGCTGAAGCACAGCATGCTCTTATAAAGAGAGATGAAAAGTGTAGTTGAAGAACGTTTATACTGATCGCACAGATAAATTGCTGTGAAATAAGGATAATATGTTCTTCACCTGCAGAAGTATTTGTTCCATAGAACTTATCTGCCGCCACTGATTCTGGCGTGAAGAGCAACATGAAGCAATAGAAACCTGTACTGAGGTTTTAGAAAGCAAACACACATGATCCTGCTTCGAGCAGGAGATGAACCCCCCTCCCTGAGGTCCCTTCCAGACTGAGTATATTTGAAAGAAATACATGAAACTTATCAGATCACTTTGACTGACATCTGACACTATCTTTGACAGCTCTATGAACCAAGGATGATCTTTTATTGAATTAGTTTGCCATAAATAATACTCTTGACAATTTCTTTGTAAACAAGATAATTAATCTGGTATCTTTTTTTTTGTCCTTTAGATGAAATGAATGATCATCAGAACACCCTCTCTTACATCCTGATCAATCCCTCTCCAGATACAAGACTGGAACTTAATGACATAGTGTAAGTTAATACATAAAAAAAACAAACTGCAAAGTTTGCACTTTTGCCTCAATTTTACTTTAATACCTTCCTGCTAGAAGAAAACTGCACCTGCAAAACAATAAAAATTAAGATGGAGGTTTTATGTAAACAGAAATTTGTTTTATATATTGTTTACATGTGTATACACACACAATGTGTGTGTATATACATAGATTATATGTATACACACACACAACTTCTTTCTGATAATCCTTTGTCTCCATATTCTCTGGTGATTCCTTCTCTTTATGTATTAAAGAAAGTATAAACAAGTCTGCTGGATAGCTTCACAGAATTAATATTCTTGCTTTTAATTTAGCCAGCTAGTCTTAAGAGAAAGATCAACCCTTCAGATTTATGTTTTTAAGTAAGATTGTCCTTTATGGATTCAAAGACCTTTAAAGTAAAGAGCAGTCTTCTCAGCAAAGATGGTGGGAGACCTACACGCAATTAATAGCCTAAGATAATTCAGCAAGACCTGTGTTAAGCAAGACCTTAACACAGAAAAGGTTTCTTTTCCCTTACTTAAAAGGAATTTCGCAGAATGTATGAAAAAGAAATAGGTGAACACAAAGTCTGAACTAGTCAAGCCTTTCAGATGATTATCAGGCATTCTCACATACTGAAGTCTGATGTGACTGCAATGTTCAGGCCCTGACAGCTCGACCCTCGTGATATAGGGTTAAACCTATAAATACAATTTCTATCTCCTGCCTCTGCATTGCTGTATTACCATACCCTACCTGCTCCACGGGAAGGAAACCACACAGCCCATTTGTACCAAGGGCTGCACCTCCACACTAGTGCTGACCTGTCAGGCTTCCTATTCACAAGGAGGAAAACTGTTTGACCTGAGTAGTGTAACAGTAGGGGGAGGAGTGGGGGGAAGGAGGGAAAGCAGTGCTGTGTAGCACTGTGGTATTTGAAAAGCATAGCAAAATAATAACTATATCAAATATAAAGGAAGTTGTCATAAAACCTGCTGAAATGCCTTGAAATAATATTTTCATTGCTATGGAACTCCCTAGTATGATGTGTACTAAGAAATAACCTGTAAATGTGCATACTATTACCTGAGCTTGATGTGTATTCACTCCTTAATGTTTAAGGAGACTTGACTTCACAGCTGGTGCGTTCAGGCTGAGACTTCTTTATTTTTTAAACTGGCACAGAAAAGGTGGTATTGGTATCTGGATAATAGTTAATACTTCAGTTATCCAGATAATTACTTTGCTTGATCATAGTTCTCTCAACTAGGCAGCCAGTTCACCCTCATGCAGTGGAGAATTATTAGTGGAAAGGCAAAGAAAAGATTGTTCGCTTTCCACAGAGCTTTTCCCTTAACCACAACAGTCCTGAGCAAGTAAAAGGCTTTTTGTTTTTTTTTATCCTTCCTGCTGATAAGCTGGCACATTTGCCAGACTATGCCTATACCTCCTCCCACCTCATAGTATATTTTCCAGATTTCTTCCAGTCATTCATCTAACTTGTCAGAAGAGTGCATTTTTAGGTCAGCATGACCTAACCCCATCTGAATCACACTTCTGTGCATATTGATGATTTAAAAAATAAAATAAAATAAAACAAGCATGTACTTTAAGTGCTGTAAATTTAACTTTCATTCTCTGATTTCTCAAACCTATATGCCTTTTACAAGTCCTTAGCATTCAGTATGATATTATACTTCTAGTTTATTGCAGTTATATTAAATAACATACAGATTTGAACTAGCACAATATAAAGAAGTGTCATCGTCAATGATAGGGACGGGGACAAAGATGATCACAGAGATTTGGCAGCAGTAAGAAATCCAGTCATAAACCTTCAGAGCTCTAGCAGCTGTTGACCAAAATAGACAAACTTCGACAGTTTCATTAAGGCTTATGACTAAGGTAATACTGTGCACTTCTATGGATTACCTATTACAGAGTTACTTGTGATTCAGAGCCTAAATTCCTTTTTTCTAAATTCTAGAAGTAAAAAAAGTAATTTTTTCCTGAATTTTAAAAGTAAAAAAAGACTAAAAATTACTAAACCAAATCCTTGGTTTAGCTTAGTCTAAATAAGAAATAATAATAAAAAAAAATCTGAATTTTTGCCAGAGTCTAAGAAAAACTATTTCTCCAAAACAAAATATAACAGAAATGAAATTTAGTTTCTTAGGCCTTCAAATTTTTTTCCTTAAACTTGCTCCAATGCCTTAAGTGAGTAAAGATACATGCAGACTATATAACAGCCGTATATATTCAGCTATGCCTGAATCTAACTCAGTATTAAATGAGCTATAAATGTGAACCAGGAATGACAGTCCATATTTGAGTCATCTGTTCTCATATTCAGCTAAATCAAGCCATTGCACTGGTACTCCCCATCTTACCCACTTGCTAGCACAGCGAGAGATTTCACTATCCTGCCTCTCTACACTAGAAAGGATAATAATATTAATCATGGAAAAAAATAAGATTTTTCATGCATTTAGAATATTCTTAATTTGGAGTACAAGCTGGGGGCTGACCTTCTGGAGAGCAGCTCTGCAGAGAAGGACCTGGGAGTGCTGGTGGATGACAGGTTCACCATGAGCCAGCAATGTGCCCTTGTGGCCAGGAAGGCCAATGGTCTCCTGGGCTGCATTAGGAAGAGTGTGGCCAGCAGGTCGAGGGAGGTGATCCTGCCCCTCTACTCAGCCCTGGGGAGGCCTCATCTCGAGGACTGCATCCAGGTCTGGGCTCCCCAGTACAAGAGAGACACGGAGCTGCTGGAGATAGTCCAGCGCAGGGTTACAAGGATGATGAGAGGGCCAGAGCTCCTGCCCTATGAGGAACGGCTGTGAGAGCTGGGCCTCTTCAGCCTGGGGAAGAAAAGGCTGAGGGGGGATCTTATCAGTGTGTACGAGTACCTGAAGGGAGGGTGTCAAGGGGACGGGGACAGACTCTTTTCAGTAGCACCACGCAAAAGGACAAGAGGCAGTGGGCAGAAATTGAAGCACAGGAAGTTCTGCCTGACCGTGAGGGGGAATTTCTTCCCTGTGAGAGGGACGGAGCACTGGCACAGGTTGCCCAGAGAGGTTGTGGAGTCTCCTTCTCTGGAGATATTCAAGGCCCGCCTGGATGCAACCCTGTCTAACGTGCCCTAGGTGACCCTGCTGAGCAGGGAAGGTTGGACTAGATGATCTCCAGAGGTCCCTTCCAACCTTACTGATGATAGTATTTTTACAGGAGAGAGCAGACTTTTCCATGACTCCTCAGTTTCATTGCTTCTGGCCCACAAACAGAAGTTTACCAGTTTCATTTAAGTAGTGCTAGGGAAATCGGAATAAACTTAGATGTCAAAGGTTATAAAGCAAGAGTACTAAATCTTTGTCATTAAGCAAATAGATGGCATGAGAGCATGATTTAGACAACTGCCTTTTTTTGTTGTTTATACAAAAAGGTGAGGCTATTTGATTGTAGCAACAAGCCCTATAGAGAGAAAACACTGTTTTAGTCAAGAAAAACTGAAATAATATCAAGGTAATACAGGTAGGTAGTCTTTCTAAATCATGGTCATGGAGATGAGAATTGACTTTATGGTGGGTACCGAAAAGAAAAGCCCATGGACTTGGAGGCCCGTGCTTTGAGGAGCCACTAACAGCCTGCTGCACTGTTACGAGGCGAGCTGGTGAAATAAGGCAGCCCTGTGGGACGGATGGCAACAGTTGCTCACACGCTTTTAGACCACGTTAGTTTCAGTTAATCAATATTTCCCAATTCACTTTTTTTGAGGATTCTTCTAAATATTCTGATTATCAGTCTGGATACCTTTGGATACCAAACGGCAGAAGTTCATAGCCTTTTTTTTAAACGGCTGCTTCTCCAGAGCTACTGAAAAAAATACTTCAAAACTTCGCAAGCACTACATGGACTTCTAGTTTCTCTATCATAGCCTACAGATAATCAGAAAAATTTCTCATTCACTGTAGAACCAGAAAGTATGCAGATTACATTCTGTATGTGCATTATCAATGCTAGGAGTTTCATTTGGCTGAGGAGGACAGAAACATATGTGGCACCAACATTTTCCAGGATGTGAGAGAGAAGATTCTTTCGCATTTTGTTTTCTTGCATTTCTTTCTTTGCAAAAACTGATCAAAAACAGGATTTGAAAATAAAGTTTTCACTGCCTTCAATGTTACTGCACATCTTTGGCCAAATTTAAAATACTAGGATCGAATCTAGTCACTTGTCTTCTTTTTATGAACATAGTAGCTTTGGAAGGCACAGGCTGACAGTTCAGAAGATTGAAATGTATTAGTCCACAGTAGTACAAAACAGCTACTGAGTCAGTGCCAAGAACTTTTTAGATTTAGTTTGTCAATGGAGACAGCTGACAAGACAGTAGAGTTTACACTTACAAATTAATGGGAAGCTCTTCCGTCCTTATCCTAAGGAAAGTGATCTGAAATACTCACTGAGGAACTTAAATTTAACTCATGAGGCATTTTCCTTAATAATACGGAGTTCTTTCTCAAAGTAAGGGTCCATCTCCACACAGTCAGCCCACACTAAGCTTACCAACATTGTGGTTTTTTATTTATTGAGCATAGTGTCAAGAAGTATCCCTGGTTTCTTTACAAAAATCCTTCTTGAAATAAGTCTGTGGAGCACTTGTCTGCTCTTCAAGGCATAATGAAGAGAGGGGATATATAAGAGAATACGGTTACCGGCAAAACTGTGAGTTCAACAACTGCAGTCAATGTCCAGGAATGGAGCAGACATACCTAAAAGATCAAAGTTGCTCTCAGTCAGGTAGGAACAGTATCAGGAGCCAAAGATTAAGATTTGGATGTGGCCAGTATATGCAGATGATGTTTAGATGGATAAAACATATACCACTCATGTCAAATAATAATAATAAAAAAAGCTGTTTATACCCAAGTTACCCAATAGGAACTAGACTAAGCATCTTCAAAAATAAGGCTTAAGTTCTTCCTCAAATCTTTTCTACAGCAGGAACAGTAGAAAATTACTTTGTCTTTGCTCATGCCAAGTCTTCTTAAGAGTTAATTTTTAATTTGTTTTTTTTAAAAAAACAGATACTTGATCCGACCTGATCCATTGGCTTACGTTCCAAATACTGCACCCAGCCGAAAGGACAGCTTCTGCAACGCGGTGGGACAAGACACCAGGGAAGAAACACAACTTTGATACGTAGCTCATCACAAAATTGAGACAGTTTTATATGCTTATGTTGTTTTCAGTAACCATTTTGAAAACTATTTTGAATGGTACATTTCATTCGGATTTGGGAACCAGAGAAAGTGACAGTGGTAAGTGACCAACTTTAGAAACATGGCCTCTAGAAACTCTGATCTTAGAAACTGTCAGACTTGTAGCCTGCTCAATACAGTAAACAAACTTTGTTACCTTAATAGAGTTATGAAACCTATTGCTGTTTAACCAATATGAACAAATGATTTCAGAAGTGACAGATTCCATAATAAGTTTCACTTAGAATCTAAGTACATTTATCAAATTGATAACATGTCAGTGACTAAGCTCCTGACCTACATCCTGAAGCCACTTGATGCCTGTAGAAAGACCATGCACAACTTTTAGTAGTAAATATTATGTTAATATCTGTCTGTGCCAATGAGGCTTTGTGTGTCAAGAATCCAGCCTTTCAGATAATTTTCAAGCTTAGCTTGTCATCCATTTATGTTAGAACAATCTAGTAGCAGTCCCATTGTAGCTTCTGGGACTTGGGTGTTAATTTTGTGGACACGGATCAGGTTGCACAACACAGCCTAGTCATACTGTAGACTTTCTGATCTGAGGCACGTCCACTGAGAATGCAACTTAGAGGAGCCTAGTTGGAGGAAACGTCCCATCATCTCACACAGGCATTTCAAATGATAGTAGTTTGTAGAGCAACAGAAGCAGGACTTCCTTTTGTAAGGATATAGGAATTCTGTAAATGCAGCTCTTCTGCATATGCGGTGGTAGCTCAGGTAGAATATAACCCTTGTAATCTGAGTGATTTGTTGGTGAGAAGCTTGTATAGATTATGAAAAAGTGAGAGCATGCCTCTAGGAAACACTTCATACTACGGATCCTTCCCATCTTCCTCAAGATGGGAGAACCAGTGCTGTCCAGCAAAGCACATACACACCCAGTTTGTTACCACAAATTTGATACATTTTCATGTGAAGTTGTGTCATGTTGAAAATTAAAGAAAGCTATTGCGCGTTCCATAAAATGGATAGAATACTAAGTTACATGAAGAGGCACAGTCATTTCAATTGCTCAGCTTTTGCATTTAGCACACAAGCATCTACTAGAATGTCAAACATCTGAAGCTGCTACAAGATCTCCAGCCTACAGATACCAGAATGCCACAAGTTTTGGTCAGAATTTACATAGAATAAGCATGCCTATACCTGGTCTTCCAAAATTACATTCTTCATTTGCCATTTGTTACAGAAGGAGGAAAGAGTACACTTAAAGCCCTACTGTTACAACCATCTATATATACACATCTGCTCCAAGAAATTTGCCAGTCTACAGTTGCAAAGTTGATTTGAACTCTCTTGATGTCCTACATGTACAGAATTTGAGTCTGAAAATCATTCTATTTTATTTGGAAATGCAGCTACATTGTTATTTTTGTTCTAAAATATAAAATGCCAAATTGCCTGACGAACAACTTGTGGATCTGAGTATGCTTATCAGCAGTAGAAGGATGTTCAAACCAGTCACACTCACATTAGAAATGACACCAAATCTGTTATTACTCTCTCCCTTCTTCCCAATTCTTTTAAAACTTAACTACTTTTTATTAAGTCAGAAATCCTAAAGCCACATTTATTAAAAACAAAATAAACCACCCAAAGAACCCTACAGCATTCTCAGAGTGGACTGAAGTCATCACATTATGATCATCAGAAGAGTAAAAGTTGAAGCTTTGAGGGAAAAAAAAAGGTAGCTGAAAAGCATAGTTTCTCAGCACTTTTTTTGTATCAGCATATTAACACAGTACTATGTTTCAGAATAGTTTCAATAGTTCTCCTTAAGAGTCCATTATTCAGTGGGTTTTTTTTGTGCACACTCGTCATTTAGTCGAGTTACTCACAGTTGAAGATGAAATATTTCAAATATCACATCCCTTCAGTGCACCATGAGAAAAAATAAAATTTACACAGCTGCTTGGAATCCAGTCTATAGTTAAAAAAATCAGTACATGGAACAGAATTGTGTACAAGACCTGGCTATCCCAGAAGGGACTATGTTGAAAAAAATACCTATTTTTAATTCCTTTAGTGAGAAAATTCAATTCTAGTTGATTTCTCAAAATAAAAGAATTTCATTTGAGCTCTTAAAAAAAATGTTTTTTCCAAAATGTTAGAAGAATCCTTTGTTTCATACTGATGGCTTGTTCTGACAGAGTCAGCAGCAGGCAGACAGAATTTCAGAAACAGGGTACCCTTCAGCTGGCAAGCCAGACTGACTGCTTTCGGTGCGATCCACACATACTGTCTACAGGCATCCAGTGGTCCTTGTAAACTGGATAAGGTACCTACCACAGATTTAAAGACTCTCTGCTACAAGATCTACAGCTAGGATTCAGTGCCTGCCATTTAACAGCCTACAAACCAGCAGAAACAAGCAGTTAGGTAAATCCATCTTTCCACCTAGCTCAGCTACAGTGACCTAATGTCACCTGATACTTCCCCATGCTTAATGAATTGAAAATTGCACATTAGCCCCAGAAGATTTGCTCAAAGCAAACAGGAAGACAACTGGAGACAGACTGCAGTCTTCTCCAGAATTAGCAGAAGGCAATGTTTTGAATAAGATACAACATTCAATTTTCTTCAAAGTCCGCCAGAAGATAAGCAAGACCATAAAACTAAGAACAAATCTTTTGAAGCAGCAGTTCTAATAACCCATGAAGAACCACAGTTCAAAAAACATCGCCTTTGATGTTGAGAGAAGAACAGCTCTGTTTCCACTGGCATATCTTCACAAACAGACTCCAAACCAGCAGGACTTCAAACCTTCAAGAACCATCCTAAGCATCTACATTCACACCGAGTGAGGCATTCCTTTTGTGGCCAGGAAGGACATTCTTTGAGGGTCACACCGCAGGTAGTCTTGTATTAACATGCTTTCTTCTGATCGTGATATCAGAAGCACAATACGTGACTAGCTTGCCTGAACATCGGACTGAGGAACAGTTCTCTCCAGGCTATGCTGGAGAGAGTATGCTGAAATTCTGGAGTCAGTGTGCCCAAATAGCAATTGAACAGAGGAGTTTTGTCTGGTGATAGTTCACTCAGTGGATGCAGAAACTAAGAGTTATGATCACTGACAAAAGCAAAAGATTTAATCCTAAACTATTTGTCAAGAATCAAATGGCCAGATAACCTAATTTATTTATTTCTAGCAAAGAAAATGTCTGATTAAACCTGTATTTAACTACATTATATATATATATATATATATATATTTTTTTTTTTTTTCCTCCTAACCCACTTCTACCTATAAATTGACAACACCCTGCTTCTGTAAGACAGGCCAAGTAATTTGCTGCTGGGAGACACAATCCCAGTGAAGAAAGTGATAGCAGATGATAATTACTTCCTTCTAAGTGAGTATCAAACATGAGAATTCTCTAGAAAAGGGAGATTTACCTATAGAAGTGTGTTATCTGGTCTGCAATTAAAAAAATGCACACAAAATTTTACAGTTGAACATAGTGCATTTCCTTAACTATTTCACTCCAGCTCCAGAACAAATATTAACTCAAATAAAGCAAGTCTTTATGTACAAAGTAGAAAGCATACAGCTTGCATTTTCAGCATCAGCAGCAGAACGAGATAGCATTCCTGCATCATTTTGACTTGAAAAGTAAAAGAACAGCTATTTCCCAGCATACCTGCTCCCTCACAAATAGCTTCCTACTATAATTACTCTTTAACAACTATAAAGTGCACAAGTATATTACTAAACATTTTTGTAAGTCTTTGTTTACCATTACTCCAATAAAATGTTAAAGAACAAATGGATAGAGGGTTTCAGCAGTGGAGAAAATTTGAAATGATACGAAGTGCTGGCAGTAACAAACAATTCTGTAGTTTGTAGGCTGCTAGCACTGACTGAACTGTTTTGTAATTTTGGAGCACTGATGCATGAGGTTTTGCTTCATTCAATTTCACTTGCTATCAGAAGGAATTTGATCATTACAATCCAGAAATGAATTAATGAAAACCTACAGGCAACACTATGTAGTGACATCAAATGTACACGGTTATAGAAAATCCCTTTTCAAGACAGTGATATGATTGCTGAATTATAAAATAAGTCATATGTGCATAAAATATTATTGCATATAGTTGATATTATAAATTGGGAACAGCCCACCCCTCTTTGGAAGAGGCACGTATTGAATTTATGTCTAAATACTGCACTTCAAGTTTTCGTCCACTGTTCCATTTGCTTGGTGCAGAAGATAGGAAAGTGACTGGAGAGTGTTATGAATTCATATTATGTTATGAAGGATGATGAAGACCTCACTGATGGGCACCTTGGGAAGTTAATTGAAAATATTAATGGTGATTATATTAACGGTGATTTTATTACAGATTCATTAGTGCCTGACTATCTAACATAAGAATGTTGCCAGGAACAGTAATTCATCACGAGTAAAAACTCCCTTTACTCTTCTGTAAAGAAGCTTAAAAATAAGTATATTTCTACTTCATAAAGAGAAGACAAGCATTAGAGGTTTCTACAAAATTTTCCATTTGTTCTATAAATGCTAGACTATATACTTTTTTAACACTGTAAAATGGGGTAAATAAGTTTCTTTGGATTTATGTCCCATTGGGCAAAAAGTAAAGGGTCAAGATACTTATTTTCACTCCCTTCTTCCCATAAGCTCATTCAACAGTTGTTTTACATTTTCACCAATGAAAACGTGAAAATTGTCATTTTCTTTGTACTCGTCAAAAAGAGCCATTTTTCTCCTGAGCAGCAGCTCTTCCCTATCTAACACAAATAAAGGGAATACATTGAAAGGAATAAAGTGCATTCAGAAGATTATTGTCTATTGGGAGCTTTTGTCATTGATTGGATGAACTCAACAACGCAAAGCAGCATAGCCCAAGACGGTTTTTGCCATAGAAGTGCCATTTGTCTCAAGACATGACACAAGTCAATGCATTTTCTCAATAACAGTATCTAAGATATATATCAAGTCGATGACATCTACATCAGCTTCTTCGAGCTTCAGGTTTTAATTCTTATCTGCAGGATACTCAGTGACTTGGATTTGAGTATTTGGAACATCAACTAATGACGAGCAAGGAAAGTTGCAGCAAAACTCTCAACCATCAGGATGGAATGCATGTGTAGGAGGTGAGCCAGTCCCAAGACAACTCTAAGAACCAAATCCTATCACAAACCAGAAAAATGATTGAATTTCAAAGAGATATCTTTAAAAGTTCTCATAAAAATACTAGAGAGAGTTCAAGTTAATTCCCAAGCAACAGACTCAATGGAGAAAAGGATGAGGTATCATACGCAACTGATGTTGGACATACTAGTTATTCCAGTACTGAAACTTACTCAGAAAGCCACACCCATCATTTCTATACATATGCAGTATAAGAATCTACAGGCAGATGCAGTTCACTCAGACAAATCAGTTAACTCAGATGAAGTATTTAAGTCAAGGTTTTTGTTTGTTCTCATCTATGACAGTGTTCTTCAATTGCAGAAATGTGATTAAGCTGATATAATAACTCTCAGTACTGTAGTTACTACCTTCTATATCAGTGGGCACAATTACAAGCTTAACGTCCTGTCTGGGGACAGGAAAGGGACAGGAAACATGTCTTTAGTGCTTCATTTTTTGCCAGTCAGACAGATGGAAAAATTCAGTGCCAATGAAGGGACTTCTCGCAAATGTAATTGAATCATAAAAAGGTCTACTGCAACAATTTTTCCCCCAATACCAATTTCAGTTGCTGAATTACTGGGCATACGGTTGTTCTCTAGATAGATGCTTTAATCAAGAACACATATTGCTTATGCTTTGGTATTTATACTAGTCTGTTATCTGAGGCACCTATACAGAAATAAATTATTCATAGATGCTCCCTACACTTAGGCCACTAATGAAGACAGGTTGCAATAATAAACCTTAGCAGATTGCCTATTTTTAAAATATATCCATACTTCACTATTTTAGCCAGAAATTTAACCAGTTATTTGTATCCAAACTCAGAGTCAACTACAGCCTAAAAAAGTAAATTCCATTTCAGGAAAACCAAACTTGCTAATTTTATGTACATTAGAAGACTTTTATTTAAGTCAGTCAAGCAGAGCCCAGAGCAACACTAAGGACTCTGAAGTCTTCCTACAGTGTGTGCATGCACAATCACTACAATTTTAATAATTCAAAGCTGCTTGAAACCTAAATTCCACCAGAGTTCAGATGTGAGTCTCATAGCAGGTGATTTCCCCCTATCCCTTCCCCACAGGTTACCTTAAGGCCTATTCTCCAACCACACATGCAGGATGAGGCCTTGTATGAGACGGTCTGGAAAATTTTTTTGATTGCAACCAGAACCAATACCCTGTAGCTGAGCATCCAAATACCTTGGATGTAAGAGAGGCAGGAGACAGAGCCTTCCCTGAGCCAGTTCTTTATACAAGATATCTCAGCTGCCAGCTAGAGACAACACTCAAGAGGTAGGTCTTGCTGCTCTCCTAAGACGCAGAATAGTTGAATTCTAGGCCTTATGCTAGATGAGTAAGTGTACAGATTTGAAAATGTTTCTACTTCCTAATTCAGTTGACAGTTGAACCTTACGGCTGGTGAGAACTTGGAGCAGAAATAGGATTATCTCTCCAAACGTATCAGGACCAGGCTGAACAGACAGTGTGAAGGGGAGATTCACAGCGGGAAAAATCTTCAGTCATGGAGAGGGATGCCTAGCATAAGTCATGTGCCTATTTTCTTAACTTATTTCCAAAGAAAAAGTATGTAGACTAGAGTCGGTGTGTATTCAGTATATTTCTGTTAGGGAAGATGAGACTTTGGACATTAGTCAGTTGTAGAATCATCTTTGTCATTTGATCCAGCTGAGGCCAGCTCCTAAGAAAGGTCCTCTACCAAGTATGGAATTTCAACCATTAACAGTATCAGAAGAGGATTGCCAGCCTCATTCAGTACACTGGGGCTTCGTGCACAATAGGGGCAAAGGGGAATATTTCACACATGATCATATTGCAGTTCCAGAAGCTACTGCAACACTGTACTCTAACTAGTCTGTGTAGTGAGGTGCAGTCTGTGACCATGACGGTTCTGGAAAATAATGAATAAGGCATCAATAGATTTTTAGTGAGATACGGGCATCTGTTAAAAGTTCAAAAAGTAAATATTTATATAAGTTGCAGAGAGCTAGCTCTGCATAGTTACAGCAGAGTAATAAAACGGAGAGCAAAGGAGGCAGATGGGACAAAGTGTAGGAGCTTTTCCAGAGAAGGGTAGTTGGAAGCCCCAAGAACTTGATGTCACCAGAGGGAACTTCTGCATACCAGCAGGCATGTGGCTCACCTGAGGACATGTTCCAGGTCCTTTCGAAGTAAATGCTGTATCTGTGTGCAAGGAGCCACTTCTAAGCTAAGCAGATTGATACGGAAGCAACTTGTGCAATGCTGCCCAATTACCTTAGCTTTGCCCCACTCCCAATCCTCCCCCTCTATGTCTAGAATAGACATGCTATTCTAACAGAAGTCAAAAGATACATAGAATATGCAGCATTTTCAACTGCTTCTGACATGTCCCTCTATCAAGCTATGGAGCTTTTTTCTTAAAAAAAGAAAAAAAAAAAGTCTGTCCTGTCAATTCAGCTCAGGTGCTAAGCATTCCCACTAACAGGCTAATGAAATTCTTTCTGGACTTTCAGCTGGCCAGTCCAGCCCAGCTGAACCGCATGGGGAGAAGCATCACACCCATCCCAGCAGACTGAAACCAGAAAATAAGACAGGTGTGAGCTTGTGTAAGGTTTAATTTGTTTTCGCATTATTCAGACTGATGCTCCTGTAACTGATTGTAACAGGGATTCTTCCTGCGGGGAAGCCCTGCCGCCATGTGCAACTTTTTCCTTACTGTCCTAAAGAAAAGCAACACCTCTTCCCCCAAGAACAAAAGCACAACACTCCACTAAATCCAAGGACAAATGACAGCTACAGACATACACAGACACTCCTCTACCTTTCCTCCTGTTACAGATTTAGCACTTCTAAGAGCTTTGTCAGCAACAATCCCACAGCTGGATTTGAGTACTACAGGTAATGCACCACTTGCACCCCAGCATATCTTTTCATTATTGTCACCCAAGGAGCTACCCGCAGCCAAGCCTCCATCACATTATGGTAGGAGCAATAAACATTTCCCAGAAGTATTTAAGAAATTTGTGAATTTATATAACATGAAAACTAAAAGTTCAATACAGCTTAAGACCACACAACTATGATAAGCTAACTGTAAACTTCTTAATTAAATGGAATCAGTGACCCAAGATTAGAACAACCCACAGGCTTTTAAGCTGTTATGCATACTTGACACTTTTTACATGCCCTGGCAATGTTTGTAGCATATAAAATACTATTCTATATCAAGAAATTTCAGTTTTAAGGCTGACCTCTTCAAATAATTTATTGATATGTCTAGAAAGAAGAGGAATGCATTGCAGCATAAAAACAGCTAAAATAATGAGTTCTCTCCATGTACCTTAAGATGGTATGCAAATACTTGGAAAACAATCCTGATTATGAGTGCAAATCATTATAATATCTGAGGCAAGAGATTACTTTTTTAACTGGATTACACTAGTCATTCTTTCTATACTTTGGATGAATACCTCCATAAGAAAAAAAAAAAATGCACTGAATAGGCAATGAGGAAGGGAATTTTCCTCATTCCAGATCAAATTTTATCTGAGGTTTTATAGCCTCCTCCCATAGCTTCTAGGGTACAGACATCCCTAAGATAAAGATCAAGGGAACAAACTCTGAGACAACTTTTTCTAGATCTGTATAGTAGCAAGCAGAGTAGTAAACAACCTGTCAATAGCCATAAGACCAATTACCAAATCTATTTGCTGATTAGCTTTTTTGGATTAGTTCAGTTCTTAGTTATTTTTAAGAAACAAAACACATAACATTTTTACCAGCCAACATCAGAATTAGTAAACAATCTTCTTGGTTTTGTATTTCCTGAAGTTAGCCTTACCTTAGCACAGGAGCCTATTTGCTGAGTGCCCGCAAGTTACTTTTCCAGTATCCTTCTGACCACGGCAGTAAGAGCACATCTGATGTAATTAAGGCTTTCCTGTAAAGGAAGGCTTCTGGAGGTGCAAGGGCTGCCCAGCTCTCGCCTCCACTGCAGGGAGCACAGCCTGGGTGCAGCCAGCAGGACCAGTAGCTCTCCCTTTAGCCCCCAGATCCAGCCCAGCCTGCTGTGCCTGAAGCAGCTCCTACAGGCAAAGGGGAGCTCCTGATCTCCTGCCCAGGCTCTAAAGGAGACAGGAGACTCAACCCTATCTCACCAATAGCCAAAAAACTCTTCCTCAGGAAATGTCTTCATAAATCTTTCCATTAGCATTTTGAAAGAGCCCCAGCTCACACCCACAAACTTCTACCACGCAACCCGAGCCCTTTCAGATTTCAAATTATCACTGTCCTACTATTACTACAACTTTACTCCTTTCCAGCAAGCCCCTCACCTCCTCTACAACACTTAAAATATCTCCACAACTCCCTGCTCCCAGCCCCTCATCTTGTACCTAAACCACTCTGATCATGAGAGTCACCTGTGTCTACAGCCAGCCTTAAAGTGCCAGCACCATCTCTTACACAGGACCCAGCAACTGCGTTTGCAAAGTAAAATTTACAGATTTCCCACAAGCACAACAACATATACAAAAATATTCCCAGTGCTTTTGTACCATGACTAATGGCACATCAAATCTCACTCCCTTTTTAAAGGAGTCTTTATTGTTTATTTTCAAAACAAAAATGTTTTGAAATGCCTTAAGAAAAAAAGTTACAGAAACAAAGCAGTATTTAATGGCTTGTTCTCTATTTCTAGTGCCCAATACACAGCCCACAATATTCTAAATGTGTAGTCATATTACAGGTCGCAGTCTGACACACTCATTAAACTTCTCCAAATAAGCACTCTTTTTTTGACTTAACTGGAAAATTTGCATCAGCAAATATTGTCAGTGCTAGTACAGCATCCTGAATCAAGTCCTTTTTCAGTAAATATATACATACATATATATATATACATATATATATTACTTGAGTGTACCCTGCATTCTGGTCTAAATGCCACCACAATCACCCAGAATTTCAGCATGCTCTAGGTAAGTTCCTATTCTCATGTCATGTCACAGACTCAGAGGAAGGAAGCTCAGGAGGCCTCTAGCCCAAGCTCCTGCTCAAAGCTTGGTCAGCTGTGAGCTCAGACCAGCTTGCTCAGGGCCTTATCCAGTCAGGTCTTGGAAGCCTCTAAGGACGGAGATGGCACAATCTCTCTGGGCAACCTGCTCCACTGCTTGACTGTTCATATGGGGAAAAAATTGTTCTGTATATCCAGTCTGAGCCTCTCTTCTTTCAATCCCTGCCCTTCGTGTCTTGTCCACCCATGACGCAGCACGGGGAAGAGCCTGAGTCTGTATTCTTGATCTATTTCCTTTAATCGAAGGAGGTCTCCAATGAGTGGAGAGAGGTAAATGTTGCACCCTTCTTCAAAAAAAGGACAGTTTAGGAAAACAGGTTGGTTAGCCTCATTTGAGTCCCTGCGAAAGTCATGGTGTGCCTGGGAACATATTTCTGAGTACATGAAGGAGAAGGTGGTGACATCCCCAGTCAGCATGGATTTGCCAAGATTATATGATACCTGACCAACCTGACTGTCTGCTGTGATAAAATGACAGGATTTCTAGAAGGGGAGGAGAGTAGACAGTCATTTACTTCAACTTTAATAAGGCTTTCAATACTGCTCCCACAGCTTTTGTATTCAAATTAGGATATTATGGCCTAGATGGGTGGAAAACTAGATGGGTAAAAATTGATTGGATGAGGATGGTGGTTAATGGCTTGCACATTATCTGCAGTAGAATTCAAAAGGTTTGCAAACTACACCAAATTCAGGGGAACAGTTGATATGGCTGAGGGCAGGGCTGCCGTTCAGAAGGACCTAGACTGGCTGGAGGAATGGGCCAAGAGAAACCTCATGAAATTCAACAGAAAAATGCTAAGTCTAAGAAAGAATAACCCTGTGCTTCAATATAACCTGGGGATTAACTGGCTGGGGAACAATTCTGCAGAAAAGGATGCGGGTGTCTTAGCAGACAGCAAACACAGCATGAGCCGGTAATGTGCCCTGGCAGGAAAAAATGGCCAACAGCATCTTGGGCTGTATTAACTTGAGAATGTACTACAGAATACAAAGGTCCTCCATTTAAAACTCGTATTATACAGGATTTATTTATGGATCATAAAAAGTTTAAAATCATTTTTAGAGAAGAGAAAGTTCAATAGGTCCCTCCACGGTCACGAGCACAGAAATTGGTATTACAGAACACGCACAGGGAGAAGGCTTTTCCTAACATATGTGCTGATGTGAATAAAGTTGTACAAAGATTTAGCTTTTCATGAGAGACTTTGAGGAGCCCATTATTTTTTACTTTTCTGAAACTCTGTATGATATACGTTGCTGGGTATTCTAGCAACACATTTTTTGCCTTGTACTAAAAATCTATCAATAACTGGGTTTCATTTATTTCCCTGTCATGAAACACAAATCTTTTTCCCTTCCAACTATATTTTTTCTTCTTACTAAATTGTAAGTGTGAAAATGTATAGTAAATCTAGGTGTTGAAATCTCTGAAAGTAAAAAAGTGAAAATTTTTCATCCAAGGGAGGTTTCCACCAAGTTTGTATAATGTTTTCTCATTGAACATATATTACTAGAAATATGATGACTAGAGCTGTCCAATTTTATAATAATAAAAGTTTTTAGCAGCAGTTTTCCATGACTGTATCACATTTTCTGCTGAAATAAATGACAGTGTTCTCTAACATGCAATTTTTCTTTACAACTTAATAAAAAAACAAGCAATAGCAGTTAGCAAAGACACAACCTGAGAAATCTTAATGCAGTAATTTAAAACTTCCTGTATTACAGATAGAAACATCGGTTTCCTCTGAGTTCAATTATTTTTGGATAACTTCACTCAACAAAACAAGGAAATCATGTATGTAAATCATGCAATTCATACAGACAATTCTGATCTCTCTCTTTGTATATTCAACTTTTACTTCTTTTCCAAAGATGATCTCACTGCTGTATCTGATGTTTTTCCGTTATGACAATAAATTATTTGTGTGGATAAAGATTAGTAGTCATAGAGTCTTAAAAAGTAGGGATGGAAAGTCCAATCTATTCCTAATCCCCCCAATTCCAGGCCAGATCACCTAAGCTATTGCCGACATGTTAGTGTAACCCAGTCTTAAAGTACAAGATGCAATAGAGAAAAGACCTCTGGTTTCTTTAGGCTTTCTCTGTTGGTCATATTTCATTACTGATCAAGACTTCCAGTAATTCATGTTTTTCTCCTTTTGACTCTCTCTATACGATTCAAATCTTTGGATTCAGTGAATGCATCGAATAACAAAACTGCTCACCAAGATATGATTCTATGAAAGGAAACTCAATCCATAATCTTGATTTCTAGAGGTACATTTCCTAAAGAAAGCACATTTTGCATTCTTCTGAGCAATGGCACAAAAGAGTTATTTCTCTACAGGAAGACTGATAATTCATTCAGGTGTCTCTGTCAAACATCAAAACGACAGTGGGGATTTATATCTTGCCTTCTCACTTTCTCACTTCAGCTCCAACTTAAGCATTTCCTATTTATGTGATTGACATTTTGCATCTAAATGCATCTGATAAGCTTCCTGCAAAGTTACAGGTATTCTAGTTATTCAATTAACCTAGCTAGTTGGCCTACCCAATAATTATTTTGAAGGTCTCAATTCTTTGTGGTACTAGCAGCTAGCTCATACTTTTGGTTGGAGAGAAATTTGGAAAGTAACTTACTTGCACAGACATTTTTACTCTTTTTTTTTTCAACCTTGCAAGGTTATCTTGCAAGTGTCATCTTTTTTTTCACTTACCTATGAGGAAATTTTATACATGGTTGAATTCCATTTAATGGAATGCAATACCTTGTTGTCAAAATACTCTATCAGTATTTTAATTTTTCTCTTGTTTATTTTATCTCCATAATAAAAACTGAGTGAGTGCCTTGTGTGTGAAGTGTTCTTCATATATTTAACTGCAGAGAGTAGTCATTTGCATGCACTAACAGACATTCTCCAAAACTTGATGATATTAGATTTTCTGAAAAAGAACCACTTCCATTTTTCATGTCTATTTGTATCACTATTGGTGCTCTAGCATAGGGCACCTCATATGCTTTACTCTTCAAACACATTGAAATGCCATATGAATAGATGTAATATTACTTAGACTGATACATTAAATTATTATTCCCTGTTAATGAAAAATTAACAGTTTCACTGCACCTTTACTACTTTTTCTTCAGTGTAACTAGATGATATGACCTCTTTTTAGAATTTAAAACAAGATTTTAAAATGTGTTAAGCAACCAAGCAGTATTGTCATGTCTTAACACAGAAAGTCTACCTCATTATTCATGTTTCAAAAATGAATAAAAACTGACACACAACTCACTAATCACAGAAAATTTACATAGTTATGTAAACTGCTACATAGAATGAAATAGTGGCTATATGGAAGTAATAAAAGTTTGTTCTTTTTTGAAAAATGAAGCCCAAATAGTAAAGGATATATAACATATTGTAGAATCTATATCTTACTTCAAATGTATACATTTATTAAAACATGTTAAAACATACACATCTACAATAAAGTAACTGCTATTCCAATCGCTATACCACTCCTGGGCTAAAACAAAGTGGGGGAGGAGGGAAATGGCTTAACTTTATGCAAGTTCTTCAAAATATAATTGAATGAATTCAAAGCTAATGGAAGACTACTATTGATTATGGATTCACAACCTTAGGGACTACTGTGGTGAATTACACAGCAAGTATCTTTAGCAATTTAAAAGTTAGATGCACAGTTGACAGAGGCTGTCCAGGTTACGTCAAACGTTAATGCAGAGAGAGGGAGAACATTTCCAGAGGGTAACTCAGACATCCAAAGACAGGTGTCTTAGGTGAGATGAAGCGCCCTTTGGCAGTGCCTACCTCTCTTCGCTGACTGTACAGAGCATTTAAAACAACTAGCTTAGGCCAGATCCACACATACTAAATGGCTGCAACTGAATAAGTTGAATCCCTCCTTACAGACAGCAAGGTCAGGTAAAAGGTACTGGCACAATGGAAACACTGTAGCTATTTTTAAAGCTTTGGGTAATTCTCTGTTATTAGCACAATAGCCAGCTTCAAATTATGGCTTCCTTCAACTAAATGACACAGAAATTTATCTAAGACTTGGAGATGCACCAGAGTTTGCAGGGACAGGGGAGATAATCGCATGTATCACTTTTCAACACACCACAAACAGCCAAGAATGCAGTTTGTAAAAAGTTCACGTTACCTGTATTGAACCACTTTTTTCAGATGAGGCTCGGAAGGCATCTCTACACACACTCCAAAGTGAGCTGCAGAAGCATAATTTAGATGAGATACATTAGTGCTGAGCAGAAAACCTACTGGTGTGTTCTGTTTGCACACAGGCTGGAATTGCACGTGGCTGTCACCCAGCGGGACCAGCCAAAGATCAGTAACAAGGACAGATTCTCTCCAACAGCAGACGCAAGAAGGACCCATTCTTGACTAATGCATGGCTAATGTCTTGTTCTACTAGAGGGGAAGCCCGGACCACATGTAAGATGGATTATGGGACACATACTTGTGCATATTTTAGGCCAAAGTTCTAATATTCCTGCTAGGGACTTTCAATATGCATACTTTTTGCTTACGTGACTTGAAGGGTCTTCTTACCATCATCTTTGAAAGGGGAGATTCATCCGCGTCTCACAACTATGGTATTTTAAATAGATTGAAAGAGTCAGGGATGTGACTACTCTTCCCACAGAGAACTTGAGGACTAGGTGGTCCCTGAGTTCTTTTATTTTTATTTTTTTTACAGAGGAAATACAATTTAATACAAAGGAAAATGCACCAGGACATTCACTGTGGCTGTATCTGAAAGGGAAAAATTACTTTCTGTCACTTGTAGCAATGAAATGACATTCTAAAGAATGAGATTAGATTTAGCCCTTTTAGAACGTGTAATAGAAATGTAATCCCTAACATTCTCTTAGGCTCAGATATAATCTAATCTGGATAAAACATATGTTGATTAATCTGAAAGTGAATGTAAGTACAGTCAAAAACTAGGTAACAGGCTACCTGCCTTCTTTAAGAAACAAATTATCTTAGAAAACAGTGCAGATAGAAAAATGTTTGCAATGAAGTATCTAGACATCTTTTTATCATCTGCACCTTGTGGGAATATCCTTCTAACTCCACGTTTATAAACATGCATTACACATTCCTTTTTAAAGATCACTTAATGCCTTATGCATTTTTGCAAAAAAAAAATTATTTTACACAGCAAACATTTTAATGTCTTTATATATTTCCTGAGAGGAAAAAGCAATTATTATTTAGGTATTTTAGTATGGTGATTTTCTTGATTAAGTGAAAAATGCTTTGTCAAAATCTCTTTTGATTTGAGACAATTCTATTAAATAAAATCCTGGTTCTACTGTAGAAAGAACAGGAAATTCTAAGACGACTTTTCTAACAGGCAGCTAAAATGTTTGTTGTTGCAAGTTTGATAAAGTTACTAAAAGAAGCAGAGAATTCATATTGCAGAAGAGCAGGCACAATATATATATGAAAAAAATGTCATTTAATTGACTTACGACTTCTAAAATGCTAAGAAGCTCTCAGAATAGCCATCTTCTCTTCTATCAAAATTCTTCCCTTCAAGAAATGGAAAGAAACAAAACACATTTTGAAGGCAAGAAGTTTCCTACCCACAAAGATTAGTTACGCTATTAATCAAAACGATTAGCATTCACAGAGGTTATTTTTCTGAAAAAGGACAGGTAGCAAAATTGGACTAACAGCAACATGTACGTCAAGGTGCCTCAGTGACACACCAGCTACTCCATCTGCTTCCATTTGTTTAACATCCTGAGACCTCTAGCTCTTTGGAGCACTGGCTGATTAACTTTAAATTACAAAATCTGTTTAATTGACAAAGTAGATAGTTATTACCTGAACTTCATTTTGCAAATCAGTAGCAGAAAAGGAGAAACTAAATTTGACCAGATACATCTACAAAATTTTGAGAATAAAACCTGGAACTCCTGTCTCTCAATTTTATGTTCTAAGCAATGAGTAATTGCGCAAAGGAAAATATGCTGTGCTCTTAAAACAAAACAAAACAAATAAAGGCAACGAATTTGAATCTTAAGGCAGCAAGAAACAAAATTATTTCCCCAAAAAATACAAAATCATGAAGACAGACAAGAAGGGCTATTCTTGAGGCATACCTTAGCAGGCACGGCTGGGTAATACGCTGGACAGACACGCCCCGACATAACGACTCCTAGCATAAGCGGGATCAGTGCATTACAAACATGTCAGAAAACTTAATGAGGCAAAAAATAAGGCCTAGGCTTGACCAGTCTCTGTAATATGTTCCATTAGCGATGAGACTGGATGTGCACCATCACTACAGAAACCCTGCAAAGCTAGAGGAGAAGGCAGTACTGAGTATTCAGGGCCTCATTTGTATTTGCATACTTTTTAGTGATAAGTAAGATATAGGAAAGAATGGAAACAGCAGAAATGCTAATATATTCATCCTGGCAACATTAGTGTAGACGCACAGAATCCAATAACTACAGAGGACAGAGAAATTTGTCCAGTAGTTATATTATAAAGTATTTAAAAATATATTTTTAAAAAACAAAAGCAGATCTCTAAATTATTAGTATACATCTTAATGCTTATTTATTCATGTTATAAAATAATATACAAGGTACCCATTTACTTTTGAACTCACTGTGCAATACATGTGGAGTAAAATAGATTGAAAGTAAAGCCTGATCTTTGAATATTTAGAAACAGGGAAACATAAAGAAGTGAATCAATCTGCTGCGCAAATCATTTTATGATCAGCAAGAAAAATGAAAACTAGGGGATTTAACACCCTTTATCTTTCATGAATTTACTTGGGCAGTGGATTCACAACAACTTATATAGAATTTCCAACAAGGTGACTTCGAAGGTGATATACTTCAGTGTTTTAATCCCGATCAGGAGTGCACTTTTGAAGGCCACCTTATCACTGCTTATCTCTGAGCAAATAAACTGGTTCTTTTCAGCTGAAACTAAACCAGAAGATGTGTTGCAGGAGCACCCTGAATGCACTCCAGTCTCTTATAAGCACTTAGGCATTGGCCCTGGCTAGAGCTAGTTTTAAACAAGACTCCTAAAATGCCTGTTACACGGACGTCAGGCCATTAGCACCAACAGTTTCTCTCCACAAATCCACCCTTGCTGGGCTGGAGCTTTTGCAAGGAGAAGATATTGCCTAATAAAACCCAAAATAAATTCACTTAGTAAACTGAATCAGAAGTTCAAGAGACTGGTACGATTACAGACAACAAGAGCGAAGTCTTTTAATGTGCTCGTTTCACTCAGCTGCTTTGACTTTTTTTTAACTTAGTCAACTCACAGCTGAGTCCAAAAGGTTCATGGTTTTACCTAAGATCAGTTATTTCTTAAGTTTTGAATTGTTAAAATTTCAAAACATAATATTCAAACTTTCTGGAGCAATAAATGTGTTATTTCTCTTTCTATCAAGTCTTTGAAGCTTTTCAATTTCTCTGACACTTTCTGCTCATACCACCAGACCTGTTCACTGTATGTTTTCACATACACATACCTTTATCTCCATTGAGAGTTTAACCTTATGTCACATATGCTCAAAGAAGCCAGAGTTAGGCCTTATTAAAGTAATAAAAAAGGAATAAAAAGGAATAGAGAACAGAAAAGGAATAAGAGAAATAGAGAAAATGACTGTGGTACTTTTTATTGCCTGCTCTGTTTATGTTATCATTTGTTTAAAAAAAAAACAATGGATTTGATAACTATCTTATCTCATCCTAGATTTTTGAAAGACCTGCAAAATAAAACAACCCAAATTCTATCAATTCTTCAGTATTTTTCAGCGGGAAGAAGGAAGCAGGTAGGAAAAAGCTAATATGTCTCAGCAATTGACAAATACCAAACATTTTTCATTTCTTGGTATATGTTGCTGGAAAGATCTGCATTTAGTTATTTCAAAAGATGGAAGAAGTTTTAATTTGCATTAATGCCTTGGTATTCTCTTTAAAATCACTTTCTCTCACAATAATGAAAACAATTTCATTAACAAGTGGTTCTATACAGGAAAATAAATACTTTAAATATAAATACTGAAAAACTATGTTAATAACACCTAATAGTACCTAGTGAGTGGATTTAACAGCCATGTAAAGTATTTCTAAAGGTCTGTAGAATTTTATTAATGAAAATCTTGATATTTGCACTTTTCGCATGTAAATTGTGGCTAGATTCAGTTAATCTCCACGATATGTTCTTTCTGCATAGCAACAATACTTTCTTATTTTATACTGGGACATTTGCAAAACATTTAAAATCAGGAATATGTGAAAGGCTACAGATATTCTGGGTTATCTCTTTCTTTACGTACGAACTCTACGATTTCAAATACTGTCTTAAAGGTGAATTGAACAGCAATAGCTATCCCAAGGTTTGATTGTCTCTAGTTACTGTTATCTTAATTTCTCTTAACATTCTCAAGGAAAGGTGGATGCTTAATATCTAACCATACATAAACAGAACAGTTCGCTGCTTTTACCCAAGTGCAGTTCAACTATTGCATGCAAAAACTTGTCATGGGCAAAAACCCACTTCATACATGGAGCCAAGATTTTTTTGTTAGCCTGACAAATCTTAACTGTCCAATGAAGCAATGACTGCTCCAGGCAGGCAGGGCCAGGCCACGCAGACTGGGCCAGCTGCTGTCCTGAGGCACGCGGAGCTCCCACGGAGCCGGCGGCCGGTTACAGGCACTAGCAGCAGCCCTTCGGCCAGGCTGCAGCGCTGCGCGCCTGACCTGGAGAAGGGAACAGCACACACCTTACCCTTGTACGAGTGTGCCTGGGAGCACGGTGTGAAGAAAGATCTTGCTAACACTGCAGCAGTTTTGCTGTCTGTCCTGCTCTGGTTCACCCAGTAAAATTCAACACTGCTGTGATGAAAATGGTCAAAAAATGAAGATAGCCAGTATGCCATTGATTTAGAAGAGGTGAGCACCATTACTTCATTGGAAGGTACTAAGATTAGCATGAACTCTGAAATTCTGACCTGCAAACATAAACAACCATCAATAAATTTCCATATTTCTTTTCAGCTCTATCTTAAAATATTGTTTCGCCAGCAATCCGAAAAAATGCTTTAGCAGGATTCTTTCTTTCACTGGAAAATCAGTGAGGTCTTCTTGGTAAACAGCTAAGCAGGGATAACCCAAGGAGAGACATTTTTACTCTCGGATAAAACAGCAATACATATGAGAAGAGATTCAAAAAAAAAAAAAAAAAAAAAAAAAAAAAAAAAATCCCCCAAATCCCTGATAGACTGATAAGTCAAAGCTACTTCAGCTACCTCGTGTGCTGTGAGATGTAATGCATAATTTTAAGGGTTAAATAATTAGGTCTTCTTAAAAAAGCATAAGACTAAAATGTAGCCCCATACAGGATGTTTAATTGTACTTGCTTTTCGTCCTTCAGAGGGAGGTACAAGTAGGTACATCAGCACCATGACAATTAAATGACAAGCTATTTACTTAGCTGTTCCCCTGATTCTAAGAACAGGAAAAATAAGATTGCTCTACACATTTTTTGTAGAATAATATTTGCATTTGTTTTGATATTGCATCAGTGACTAAAATAGAACAGTGCCTTGTTTGAAAAAACAGATAAACAAAAAAAACCCCAGCGCAAGTCCCTTCCATGGGGAAAAAGCCTATGTAAAGAGATAAGAAATAGAAAAAAGTGCAACATAAGCACAGCAACAAGCAGTGTGCCATACCAGCAAAATATTACTGCTAAGGGAAGCGGAAAGGTGGAGAGCAATACAACGCAAGGCCAAGCCAACAACAAACCCTCTGTGAGTAAAAATGAAACTTTCCACAGCTATTTGACTTTGTTTCCTTCCTGCGTCACATTCAGCGTTTTACGAGGACAGGCCGGGAGGGTGGGTGACGGGTTGCTCCCGTAGGCTCTGTGACAAATGGTCCCGGGGACAAGGCGTGCTCGAGCCATACCCTCCGTATTCAAGGCTGTGTTTTACCACCTCACACCGCCACGTGCCTTTACGCTCTCACTCCACCGTTTTAGAAAGCTAAAGCGCTCAGCCTGAAACTCACGGTTTTATAGATTTTCTCACATCGTGTTTTATGGCTCCTCTGGAATCTCAGACTGTCTGTGCAGAGACATCCACAGAAAACTGGGCAGCGGGAGACCTGAGCAGGACTTCCAGCCCACCGGCGGCCCCTGTCTCTTGTGTCTGTCTTCCCAAGCCATTTTTCAGTCACCTCAAGGTAGTTTCACCTGCTCCTTATTCACTGATTCTGTCCCACTCACCAACCCTATTCTATGACAAACATCCCATAATTAGATCTTTGGTTATTTATTCAAAAACGGCATACCAGCATAGCTGCTCCTTGTTTCTGACAAAGCAAGAATATCTTCAATAAGCTCCCAATGCTTTTATATAGATCACAGAAGCGTTCTGGTTTCCGCGATGGTCAGTTAGGCCCTTCCCTGAGCCTGGCTGTGCAATCACCGTGCCCGCCACTGCAGCTATACACAGAGCAGCGGCCCACCCTTCTAGGCAAAAATGTTTATTTCTCATTTGCACACCGAGAAATATGTCACAGCAGGTATTTGATACTTTAAACGTGTATATGAACACATCATTTCATGTAGTAACTCAAAATAAAGCAGATCTTACATTAAACCTATACTCTCACATGCCTAAACAATGGTAAAATAATAATAAAAAATCTACATATGGAATTGTTTTTCCTATTTACTTTACAGTAAGGGTTTTGCAGTGACGCCATCTCATGATCATATTGAAAACAACACTGTCTCTAAATACAGTGATATTTCATTTTTCCCATGTATTTTTAGGCTCAGTCAGCTAGTGAATGAACAATGCTAGGATCAAAACATAGGCAGGTGGTACCAGTTTTTGTCCCATTTCTTTGCTTGACCTAAAATTATTTCCCCATGGTCAGGTTTCCATAAGGTGGTTAGGACTCCGACAGATACTCCAGACAGACATGCCAAACACGGTCCCCTGTGGTTTCTGAGCACAACAAACCACATATTTTTCTATGTGGAACTGGCAGACTTCTTAAAGTGCTCAGTTTTTAGTAAAACAGAATTTTCTTTAAAAACAGTATCTCATAAAGAGTTTGCATTATGATTTAAAGAAACCATCTTAACATTAGGGAAAGAGGGCCTCAGTGAGGATAGCACTTCACTACTCACAAGCAGCTCAGTGTCTGAATTCACTGGTGTATGTAACAAAAAGACAGGGGACAGGGAGCATGAAGAATTCAATCAAAAAACAGAAATCAGCTGAGAAAGGCTGAATTTTTCAACAGTTGATACTAACAGCAGCTTAATGGGAGTCATTTGCAGAACATATTTACTCTATTCATCCTCCACCCAGTCGCAGCCCCATTATGTATTAGACAGATATTTTATACTACAAATACTCACACACATACACAAAGCATTTGCTTAAACGTATCAGGACAATTCACAAAATGCAAGCCTTAGACACAAGCCAGGAACAGCACATTAGCCTAAAACTTCATCGACGTGTGCAAGTTTTCCACTAGTTTGTTGTGATTGTGACTGGATTCCTGAGCTACATTTACCATGGGTACATGACCCAAATCTTCATTAATTTTCTTTATTAACTGCTGAAACTCAACTAAAAAAGAGATAGAAAATGAGAATAAGATTCAAGGTGCTTAAAAAGCTTCATTTTTCTAACCATAAATCCCTACACTTTTTTTTGAGTTAAATACTTCAAAATACGCATGATGAAAAGACCATTTTCTATTCTGCAAGTAACTTCATTTGGACTATTATTTAAAAGAGGCAGGAAAAAGGAAAATGGAAGTGATTTTTCCTTTTCCATCTAACTGATATTCTTGAATGAAAACCAAGTATGTGGCTGTTAAGAGTAAAGCAGTAATTTACATTAGAGACATCTTGGTTAAATTATATTTTATAATTGGAAGTCCTCACAATAATAAGTTATTCAGATCAAGTGCAACAAAAACTGACACAAATTTAATTACGGGGTTTTGTGTGGGGGTAGTTCATAAACAACTGGCATGCAGACTTAGTCTCTCCCAGTGCGTTATTATGCAGATTCCTGTAAAATTGGCAGAATATTCAGTCTTTCCTCCTTCTCCTTGTTAATCCTGAACTTGCATCATTTAACTCAGCTAAAAACACCAGTTATAAAGCTTCATTATTTGCTAGAACATGCCCAGGCTCCTAGGGCCATAGTGACAAGGGGACACACGTACGGGAAGTTAGGAGTGTTTCTGTTCCCATTCCCAAGGCATGCCGGCAGCAGGGAAGCGCCTTTGCTCTTTCCTGCACAGGCCCGTCAAAGCAAGCAAAGTCACAGGAGAGGAGATCTGGAACCCCTTCCAGCTGAGACAGGAACTGAATCAAGGCATATAGTGCTACCTTCATCTCAGAAGTAAGGAGTTTTATCTTCAGGAAAAAAAAAAAAAAAAAAAAAAAAAAGTGGCATTATCCCATTTGGTTAGTATGACCTAGATAGAGGTGAGCTTAGAGGTGAGATGGATGGGAGCTGGATGCCGTTCCCAGACAGTGACCACGTCCAGGCTCCAGAGGCACTAGGCAGAGCTGTCAGGGGGTAGACTGAAGTGTAGTTGAGATTTGCCCTTTTCGAAATTTTTGCCTGAATTTCGCCTTAATTTCACATCAGGCTGTCCATGTCCTTTTGTGTTTGATAAAATACTTTCACCATATAAAACCAAATAGCATTTCATGTAGATGATAATGTTACCACTGGAGCTCTGAGGATTGTTAAGCAGGAACTATGTGATCCAAGCACGAGTTTTACAACCTAGATTTTCAGGTTTGTGTTTCTGTTTTAAGCCTTTACATGTAAGTCTCATAAAATTTGGAGAAAAATCACCTTCATTTAAGTTATTTTTTTTTAATAAGCTGGTATAAAGAATTTTATTCTGCCTAGGAAATTATGCCATGTATTCCACTCAGATGAAACCCTAATTTTTAGGCAGTTCCAAGCAAATACCAGCACAGTGATCTACTTACTGTTCATCATCTAACTTGGCCAATGACATCTGTAAAACAAGATGCTAGGGGATCTACCCTTCGACATAACTGTTTCAAACCCACTACATTGAACTTTAGTTCTAAAATAAAGAGAAGATGCAAAAAGATGAAAATTTTGAAATGCAGGGGTAAAAAAAACCAACCCAAACTATTTTGCTTTCCTGAGTAAGAATATCTTATGCCTTTTCTGTCTACCCTTTCAGCTTTCCGCCAGACCCCAGGGAGTTATTCTCAACTCTGATACTCAAGAAGGATTGCTAAGATTTTCAGCAAGTTGCCGTAGCATACGCAAGCAGCTGAGTTGCCAGGCCTTGACAACTTTCAGCAAATAGGGGCTTAAAAGGGCAAAATTTGGGTATGTAAAAGGTACTTAGAAACAGCAACCTCTTGCAATGAATCTTAAAAACCACGTACCCTCTGACTTAATTTATTTAAAAAATGTCAGGAAGGAAGACTTTCTATTTTTTATTTAAATTTTATAATTCAAGGAGAAACATGATTTTGCATTAAGATGCCTTAAATTCTCCATTAGGCTAAAACCCATATAAGTCTACCCACACGCTGACGCCCGAGGGATGAGGAGCTTGCAGGCCCGGGGTGCTCCTAATGACGGTAGGTGTAACGGCCAAGCGTAAGCAGGAGCCACGTTCTGGCACCTGCACCTATACGCCGCTTGCACGGAACTGCAGACCTTTCTCCTTCATGTGGAAATGCTTCACTGAAATGTTCTGGAAGTATTGGGGAGGTGTATGTGACTGCAGTTCAAAGGGGAATTAACATTTCTATAGGTCTAATAGGAATTCATTTGTAGTACTTTAATCTCAGCTGGGCCTCTAGATGGTAGTGTAATACCACCAACAATGTCAGGAAGGAGCTGCAACGGGGTGTGAGCACTTTCTCTTGTGTCACGGTCCAATATTCAGCTTATATTAATAATTAGTCATAAAATCCATGCATTATCACTCTCCAAGAAAAGAGCTAGTAGTTCCAGTTCAGGTTTTGTTAGAAAAACACCATCCTACTTACGTTCTTCCTGGCCCCAATGCCCATACTACTTTTCCCTAGCACAGATCATATTAAAAAACTGCTGTAATAAAATAAGAAATCTTCTACAATATTTCTTTTAAAAATAAAATTGAAGTTGTCATTTTAATCTGGCACCTTCATCAAACATCATATTTATGTTAGCAATCTTCAAAATCGTAATCTTAAAGTAATCGTAAGTTTGTGGAAAAATGAATTCTGAAAGGGTTTATACGTACAGTATTCAGTTTTCATGGGCATATCAACATACTACATTTACAGGAAGAGAAAAGAAACCATACTTTACAACATAATAGCTAGTTTAATGCTAGTATAAATGAACATGTTGTATATATTGAACTAGACTAAGGTAAACTATTTATTAAAAAAAGAAACAACAATTTGCTTAGACATTTTCAAATTTGTCCATTGCCCTGAGAAATAAATACCTGTAGTTACACTGTTGCACTTTCACAGAAATGCATCAGCTTCATATGTAGTCATTCTGTACTATTTACAAGATTAGGAAAGGATGCTTGATTTAATACTGCAAGCATTTAATATTGAAGCATCTTTTCAAAGGTACTTTGGAACTGTTGGATGAAAATACCTTGAGATCGTAAAAGACTGAGCTGAAACCTATGGTACAATTGGAATAAAATCCTGCTGAACTGAATTTGGTGATGCAGAAGTAAGTCCTCACTTAAAATTTCACTTTGGAGGGTTCTCCAGAGGTCATCTAATCAAAGCAGCGTTAGCTTCAAAATTGGATTGGGCTCCTCAGAGACCTTATCACTCAAATTTTTAAAATCTCTGGAACTTCTGCTAATTACATTTCCCCACTTCCATCCTAAACTCTCTCATGGTTACTGCAAACAAAGCCGTTGTTCACTATCACATTCTTAACCACTTCCTATTCATGAGCAGAAGAACTAGTGAGTCAATAACATCTTCATGATGTAAAATTAGGAAATCAAATGGATGATAACCTATTACTTTTTCAATTATTTGCATTCTTTTAAAATTATACTTTCTCTTTTCCTGTTACTGATTTTTGTTGTAACAAATGTGAAGCAGTTGTAAAAAATGTAATTGAAATATTTAATGGGAATCACCTCTTCAAGGAAGGTGTAGAAAGAAACATTTAGGCATGCATAAATTTTTTCACTGAGTTTTCACGTTCTTCCAACTGCTACTACACATAGAGAGCTCTCATAGCATTTTTATTGGATCTACAATTCAGTTCAGCACTTCAAAATATTACTGCAAGTAAATCAATCATATATAAAGAGAACATAGTTGTGAACTGTCATAGTTATTTTTTCACAAAAATAGAAGTAGCATGTATGTGGTAGTAAAAAGATGCTACGGTCAGCAGAAAAAGCAGTGGAAAGCAAAATTCATTAACACTGCATATAGACTTTACCACAGTATTCACACCAGTACTTTATTGTATGTTTCCCTCACGATCAAAAGGTTTTTTTATTCTTTTTATGACTGTCTCTCCTAGCTTTAAATGATCGAGTCATCTAAAAAGGGAAACACACACAAAAAGCTCCAACACTAGAATTTTGCAATTTCTATTTTGAGGCTGCAGAAGGGAAAATTTTCATTGTAGAACCTTAAAAGGCTTCGGCCATTTATCACTGCTGTTGCAAATATTTTCTGAAAGTGGGTAAGGTTTCCAGGAAACTCTCAGCATCAACAAAAATAATTGAGGTCTATTCATAAAATCCTGTTACACCAAGTTTCCTCTAAAGGTATGGCATGAAGGAATGCAGGTTTGGGCCTTCTATTTCTTCAGACTATGATTCTGAACTGTGGGATATCACTAAACTACTACATGAATACCAACTTCCTATGCACAGCCATGAGAAGAACATGATTTCAAGTACTGTAATACTTTCCTTCATTACAGAAGTTGCCATACTCATTTTACTTCCTTACAGAGATGGTGACATCCTAAGTTATTTATTTCCCCCCTTTTTATTTTATTTTTTTGGTAAATAATGGGAAATGTTTCTTCTGATAGGCAATTCAAATTATTGCTTACAAGTGCCATCAAGTTATAGATGCATTAAAATGCAGCAGGAATGAAATATCTATCACTTTGCTGCTCATGATGTGTCCAAAAAGCTTGGGTACTTTAATAGACTGTAATATATTTTGTCACTGTAAGTCACTTTCACAACTCACAGTGCAGCAAATTATTTAACTATTACCAGTCTTTTCTCAGGTATCAAAGATATTCATTAAGTTTCAATTGTATGCACTTTCTTAGTATTTACAATATGTTCCCTTCATCTCCTCAAAAACAGAAGCATATAGTGAAGAAAGCCCTCCTGAGGGTAAGTAAGCTTCAGGAAGCAGGGAGAGAAGTACTTAGATAAGGCTCTTGGAATAGCCCAGAAACAAATTTTACATAAGCATTTTTAAGCATTAAGGCTGTGCCTTTGGTTGTACGTATGAAGGTATTATGTAGTAAAACCATTATTTGAGTCAACTGCTTTTTTTTTTCTTGCTTCTACTTATCACTTTCCTTTTCTTTTTCCAATTTCAATTTAACCTTTATGACTTGTGTAGGAATATTTATTTGAAATGCTAACATCGCTTAAGAAATACAGAGGATACAGCCTTCTCCAGAAATAGTGGTCTTTGCATTTTGTTGAATTTAATATGAAAACAACAGAAAAAGAGCTCTTTTGTACACATACAACATCTGCATGTTCCTTTAACATCATTCATAAACTTTATTTCCTACCTGTCTAACTGCATTGCAGCCTAATATACTTTACATTAGCTATTACTTCTACAAATTCTCATTTTCTCTGTCAAATGATGCATGAAAGTTAGAATCACTACAGCTTAATGGAAATAAGCCTCTTATCAGTGCTATATATCAAAGGCATCCCTCTCTGAACACCTAAGGACAGAAGGATCACAAGCTCTAAAACAATTTCAGCAGAACTCACATCCATGGTTTTGAAGCTGTCCCAGCTGTTTACTTTTCCCTTGCTGTGGAGACAGTGGACAGTGTTATGCCGTTATTTATTCTTTTTTAGAGTTATAACTGTGCAGCAAGATAAGGCAAACTTTATAGGTATCAGAGCTAGTACATGATTATAGCTAAAAAATGATATCAAGAGGAATTTCAGTGTCCCAAACAACCACTCTAGTTGCCCCTGTCTGAGGAGCTGGGGAAAGGAAAGGAGGCAGGGTCAGGCATATTTGGAATCATTCATAAAACATTGTGATAAACAGGCAACAAAGAGGCTGAGAGCAGGGTTATAAATCAAAGATTGCGGTCTCTGCGGCTGTGCCCTAAGAACCGAAGTGCTGATTTAGGGTAAGCTGCAAAGAATGATGAAGCAGAACAGTAGAGAACATTCAAGCTTATAAATACCTTGAGTTGGACTTGTTGCCTCCACACCTCTTCTGAGCTTGTGGTAACACTGTTTGACCGATGCAAGGCAGATAGGATGATTCAAGTCGCATCCTGGAAAACAAGAATCAACATAAATTTAGGATGGAGAACTAAGTAAGTCATGGATAAACATTGGGTTTTCTTGACCCATACTCTAGAAATATTCTGAATAAAATCTATTACAGATATGGATTAAACATGTACAAATGACCATGTCCTTGCTGTGCTGATCAAAAATAATGGGCAAATGATGTTTTTGTCAACTACAAAATATTCCTAATGTACTTTTTTTCACAGAAAAAGAGAAGTCCAAGACTGTGTAAAAGCTTCAGTTCAGAACAGAAGGGTGAGAATCAATTCAAGAAATATAGCATTTTGTACCTTTCCTCTTTTTGCACAAAGTGCAAAACCAAACCTCATTGTTTGGTTTCTTAAATCATATCATACTTCTGATCTTACAGGAGAAAGAGTCTGACTGAAAGAGCTCAGGTTCCTTTTCCTGAAGGAAAATTTACTACTTCCTTTTCCAAAGTCTCATTTTCATTATAAAGCTGCATATTAGAGAAACCTTCTAACCATATGGAGATTAACTTATATTAACTGTATGTTTCATCTTCTTAGTTTCATCCTCTTTTGGTTTAAATCAATCAATATTTGTTTTTTCTCAACTGGGTTATCATGATCATAGCTTATGCTCCCCATTCCTACTGCCTAGGATTTCTTCATTGGTTTTGCTTTTATCCTTAAAAAATAGCATTTGTCAGTTTGACTCTCCATGCTCAGGAAGTATTAAAGGGACCTCCAGCATTCATGAAAATCAAAGTTAGCAAAAAAAACCTATTAAACAAAAGAGATTATTCTGAAATTGCCATTAGTATGAAGCAGCTTGCCTCTGTGGCTACTAATTTACACTGGGATAGTCCTGAATTGGAGAAGGTTCTGTCTCTAAAGATTTACTATCAGTATTATTTCAGATGCAAAGCTTTTGCACAATCACTTGGGCTGGGAGAGAGGGAGAAAGGGAGAACGCAACACGGTTAGGTGACGCCATGAGAACCTGTAAACCACACTCACACATTTGGACATTCACTTGGGAATAAACTGGTAGGCATTTAATGACGACTATGTGAAACTTAGAACTACTAAACTAATAAACCCCCCCAAACTCACAAGAGTAAGACATCCCACTCCCCACAGGTTCTTCTCATCTATTTCTATCAGAAAGTACAATAAAAGGGGGAAGTGAGAATTGCACTTTTTATTTTTTTGCTTTTCCATTCTTTAGCATTAATCAAAATTCACTAATGTAGAGAAGGTTCTTTTCATATTTTCAAGTGTTTTAAAGTATCTTTTTTTCTGTTTTCTGTGTAAAGTGCCTCTGTTAAAGTTTTCAAGTGTATTTCCTGGCAGCTATGCAGTCCTGAAATTCCTTAAAATTAAAGATTTTTTTTCTTTTTTGGGGGTTTGGACTTCACTCATTTTTCTTTCCTCTTCTTTGAAAGTACAGAGGAGACCTAAATGGGAGACTTTTATTCCTGCTGCCTGAATTACCTCCCCATTAGATCCATAGATTCTCTCCAAAATCCAGCTGGACAGAATAAGGCTTTTGTCTGTGAAAAGACTGCATAAAAACAGCGTAGGTTGTAAAATTTCCCTGTGAAAAACTAAATACTTCTTCTTTTCAGGAACAAGGAAACTTCACATTTTAATCCTTACATTCAACCTAGCTATTAAAATGTAGGGGGAATGGGAAAGAAGAGAAGGCCAGACGCAGAACAGCATAACCAAATAAACTTCAAACTCTCCTTTTGCACATCGTCAAATTAATTCATTTTCTACGTAAAATGCAGAGCTTCTACTAAATCTGCAGCTTTGTTGCTGCCTTGGAAAAATGGTTATGGAAAGCCAAAATACAACAGAACACTCACTGCACAACTATTGCTAATCAGATTCATTTTTCCCCTCGTAGTTGAGAAAACAAATTCATACTGATTTTGCTGTTATGGTATTTTTGTTACTACGTTCCACAAGGAGCAATCCCAAAGTGCATGCTATAAAGCCATCTCAAACATTTACATAAAAGAGTTTTTATGACATTTCAGGTTTCTCTTTTCAAAGTCTGATGGGTTCAATTCCTTATCAACCATGATGGGGTAAGAAAATATTTATCCCCATGACAAAAGCCTATAGCTTTTGTGTTTTGGATGAGACAGCAAACTGCTCACAAAGCTATATATTTCTCTACTAATAACCCCCAATCTCCCACTGAAAAAGCAGAAAAAAACCCAGAAGATCAGTTATTCGTAACTACAACTGTCTTTTCTCTCATCTCACTTTGCTTAACTAGTACAACTACCTTTCCATGAAACAGGTAGCACTAGGTGTAGTGATCTTCTAATTCAGTGATTCATCAGAATACTAAAATATTTGAATCATAGATAAAGGCAATCCTGTACCTTGCTATAAGGGGTCATCCTGTCTCCACTGGCTCTATAAGTAAAAGATTGACAACATGAAGTGCCTAGAGAGATGAGGTGTTTCCCCATCTGAAACACCTTGTTTCATATTTTGTCTATGCTGCATTACAGCTGATTAGTACTGGGTGTTGCACTAGGACTAAACTCACTTTATGTACACAGACATTCCCTCAAATTGAATATGAACACAGCAAGCACATCTCAAAGGAAGTAATCTTGATGCCTTTAATATTTGCTCAGCTGGTCAAGCAAAAGCCATGGCTTAGCATCGATCCCAGAACATTTTAATAGATTTTCTTTTATTTAGTCTACCTGCTGCGCCGAACAGCTCTTCAGTCCGCTGCGGAATTCATTGCTCGTGCAGGTGTGATGCACATGAGAGTGCCTGGTGCGACTGCCCTGACCATCTCCCCCAGCCTCCCCTGAGACAGCAGGTGCTCTGCCTTCCTCCAGAGCTCCTGGCTAGCGGAGGCAAAAGCCACTGCCCGGTAGCCAGGCACTTTCTGCTACCACACTGCTTTGCAATATGTCCGTGACAAAGAAGTTCCCTCCTGTTTTCCTTTTCTTCCCTTCACAGAATCACGGAACGACAGAACGGTTGAGGCTGGAAGGGACCTCTCTAGAGATCACCTAGTCCAGCCTCCCCTTCCTTTCCCTCCTTCCTCTCTCTCTCTTTCAGCATCTTGTTTTATCATCATCTGCTTATTTTTCGTTTCTTCTCTGTGCTGTAGTTGCCAGACTGAGGGCTCTGGCTGGCACATCACAGTGGATGGCTGCTCACGATTGCATAGCTGAAGCCATTATCATCTAATCCTTCTCAACCCCATCTGCTCAGGAATCAGCTCCAGCACTATTACAATTTCCTGCCTGACATATTAAGGTAAACTGGCTGAGATTCACATGTGTTAAAAGTGGCTACAAAGATGACAAGAATATTTTATTCATAAATAAATTCTAAATACACATGGAGATTTAGGGCAGACTTGATGAAAACTTTCTACCAGCAAAGGCATGAAGCATTGCCATTAGACTGGATTGTACAGGAAGGTTTGGGCTCTCTGTCACTGAAGAGCTTTAAGAACAAATTAGACAAACTTCTCTCAGGAAAGATAACATGCTTCAGAGCAGGGGAACATATCTGATGATCTCTGAAGGTTAGTTTCTTTAGACCCTCTTAAAACAAACAAAAAGCTTATCACAAGTACTCAAAGCATCATTTTTTTTTTTGAAGAAAAAAGGATTTTTTTTTCCTTGGGTTCATTTATTCTCTTCAGCGAAAAGATTCAGAGCTCCCACTAATTTCTCATACACACAGGCATATGATTTGCTGAGTGGTTTATATTGTGTTAGTAATTGATCTAAACCACACAAAAGGATCTGTATCAAGTCTTCACTTTCATTTGTACTGACTTGCTTCCTCTCTTGTTACTTTACAAGTCGTGTTCCTTATCTTCAGAAAATGGTTCTGCCCATGATAATAGCTTACATGCCAGAACGGTTTGTTCTTACTACCTCAATCCAATTTTGTTGTCATTTTCAGGTCTTTTATGGCATAGTGTTTATCTGGGATATTTTTTGTATTTTATTACATTACAGCAACTTCAAACTAAGTCAAAGAAGGAACAGAATATTTCAGAGGACCTGGCAAACTGTGGGAGCAGCTGAAAATCAGTTGCATGTTTTAAGAAGCTAGACAGCTTCAGAAAGCTCCTGCTATAGGAGCTTATAGGATCCCTGTCATGCAGAGGACTGTGTTTCTGAGCATTCATCTCACAGGTGAAGTAGCACGAGCAAGAATGGGACCCAGACAAAAAGGCGCTGACAGATGGCAGGTACGCCAACTTCTCTCCCACATAACGAAGGGGGTTGTGCAGCCGGAGGAGCAGAACCAGTATTAATTCTTTTCTCACTCAGTGAGGCCATGAAGGTTTTACTGTTGTAACCCTTTACTTCTGGTAGACTTTATAATGCCATGCAATTTATTTAAATAGTAACCTTGATTATTATAAAATTAAATCACATATAACCCAAACTAGCAAACATGTTTGTATGAAAAGCAGGTCAAGGACATCTTGACTATTTAATTACATCTTCAAATTCAACATTTGCAAGTGTTTATTTAAAAGCACCAAATCTGAGAAGTTTTAGCTAAAGATCCCAATATTCTCTGACAATGTACTGTCCTTCTTCTTTTGGGAAATTCTACCAGCAGTTTGTAGCGAATGAATATTTTCCTTCTTTATGTTCACAGGTTGTACACAAACTTCTCTGAATTTTTTGGTGAAAATGTTTATCAAATATTTTGAATGACCAATTCCTGTCTCAGAGTTTTTCCAACTACTCAAACTGATGCAGTCAACATTCAAGTAGTCCAGGTCTACCATCTATTCTTTGTGCGTTTGTGTTTCATTTAGAGTCAGGTTTCTGGAGTAAATGTTGTAATATTCAGTTAGAAGTGTGCTTTTTGTCAATATGCTGCATTACTTGCATAAATTCACCTGCTACAATATTAATGGAGAAAGTATACAAAGGAAGGTACAAAGCTATTTATTTAACCTACTTGGAAGAATATTCACAAGGTTTTGTAGGTGTTGTTTTGCAAGTAATACCTACAGTTTTTCTCTCTGCTGGTAGTCCAACCAATATATAATTAAGGTAACTTTAGCACTCTTACTATTGGTGATTAAAGTTATAAGCTATAATTTTCAAACTATGGCTGCATGAAGTTTCACACCTATGCAGGCGTTAACTCAAAAAGCTTCCTACTGTCCATGTTGCAAATTGCTTAAGATGCATTTAACTGAGTAACATTAGAAAGCACAGGGAATTTTAACTAGTATATCTGAAAACCGAGAAAACTGGAGAAAGAAATATTGGTTGACGGTCAGATTAGGGACATACATGAATTTGGAAGAATTTAGAAAAATAATTCAAAACATATAGACATAAGTAGATAAATAAGTATATAAATTTGTATAAGTATTTTATATTTAAAATTCATGCAAGTATATAAATATTTATGTGAAAATAATACATATATTGCTTTTACTATGCATATTTACTCATTAATATTCCAATGTTTTAAAAAGCTAATATGGAGACAGAGGAAAGAGTAGATAGAAAAGTTGCAGGCAGAAGGAATAATATGTAAAAACATGCAGCAATATGAGAAGAGAAATTCTTCTATGTCAGTACCCCTTGCTATGCTTTGCTAGGCACCTGACAGTTTGGAGAGCAATTGAAATGTTTCTATTAATTTGTAAGATGTTGGTTCAAGCCCATAGGGACCTGCTTCATCTTGTCAGTAGAAATATCCCACACTGGGAACATTAAATTCTGCCATGTTCTTCTTACAGAACTTTCTGAGCGTCTGCTGGAATAACAATGAACTTCTCCTTCCTCGCCGTAGCTCAGCTACGTACACGTGGAGACCCCCGGGAGGCCAGTCTCCTACACCGCCTGTCTAGAGTTCCCCTCTGAGGACAGCTAGCTGTTTGGAGGGCACCTGAGGGATGTGCACCACCTCTCCAGTGATTTTGTTCTGCCCTCTTCTACCTTCGTTCCTCTTCTCTGGTAACAGTATCGCATGCTCTCACAAACTACTTGCCCTTCCCTCTTTCCATGTCTATTGCCCACTTAGTATCAAGGCTTGGAACATCAATACACCAAAGAGTTAAGGACAGTTTTGTGAGTACATGACCTTTCTCCATGCCCACTTCAAACAGGAGAACACCCACCAGAATCCAAACTTGGTCACTCAAACTGAAGAGGGGAGAGGGCGGTGGTAAAGTCTGTCCTGAGCAGTGGAAAGAGATCCCAGCTGGAGCTGATTGAGGCAGCTTCAGAAACAAGAGCAGTGCAGCTCTGTCAGCAAGGCATTGGCCTGAGCTAGCTGTCTTTGCTAAGAGGCAACATTAATTGTTAGGGAGCAGTAAGAGGTCACCTTCTTACTGCTGTTTGGATCTCTTCTGGTGTCTCTCTCTGGCCTGACACTGCAGTTACCAAGTTCACGTGGGACTAGTTAGGGGATCTTGAATTCTCCTGCATTACAGAAGTTAACCATTCTGACCACAGGACTCCCATGCTTAGCCCTGTTTACAAATAGTAGTGAGGGAAGAGCCTGAGGCATGACTTGATTCTGGTGCATTCCCCTGGCTCCTCATGAGGAACAGGGATTTGGAGGGTGCAGTCAAGATGAATACTAACTTAGGGCTGCACAAAAGGTGTTGAAACAGGTTTGCATGCACAAGACTTATTAGTGGGGTCTGCAACCATTGGGATACATCAAGTCTAAAAGTGAAAGTTATTTCTGAGGAAAAACAAAAGCAACAGTAATGAGAGAGAGAGAGAGAGAGAGAAAACAGAGAAAAGGAAAACTTTTCCCAGTGGTCAACCAGGAAGAGAAGTGTTGAGGTCCTTGGGGGAGCATTCCTATCTCTGGGTGTTCTCTCCAGGGAAGCAGTTGGTCCCTCTATACTACTTTTCCAGTAGTAATTATACGGTTTTCCCTTTCAGGGAAGGGATTTTGCCACAGAGGCTCTGGCAGAACCCTGTCACAACAGCTCAGGTGAGAGGCTACAGAGCTGCAAGTCAGAAATGGGCTACAAAACTGCCAGTTACAGAGCAAATAGCAAAGGCTAAGGCACCCGAGGTGCTGTGCACCTGTAGTGTGGTCAGGATTAACTGTGGCAGGAGGAGGGATATGCTACTTCAGTAAGGAGAAGAATATGAAATAGTAGGTATATCCACATAACTGCAAACCTGAGCGAGATGTCTCACAGACTAGGGAGAACACAGGTCCCTGTGGAAACCCAAGCACTTGCCTTTCTGAGGAGACTCTCCTTGATTTTCAGTGGGTTGTGTAACACCCATGCAGATACCACTTTCACAAAGAAATCAGCAGAACTATTTCAAAGGACATCGGACCAGTGCTGACCCAGCGAGCCAATCTTTCAATTGCAATTCACAGAACCAAATTAGGACTCTCTAAATCTGGCGACATAAATGATACCTTCGTATCCAGGAAAATGTTCAAATTCCTAACATTTCCAGAACACTAAACATATCTTTCATTTTTTTTTAGATTATAGTACTGAGGACTTGCTGAATATTATGTTATTTTCTGATTTTAAAAGTTCTGAAGCAGAAAGCAGAAACAGCATGGTATGATTTATGTGATCAATTACAGAACACAAAGTCAACACTTTATCCTGTAGTGTCCAAGTGTCGCATATAACCTCTGTATGTAAAAAGGATCCTGGAACAGGAAGTTCAAGAACAATCTGACCTAGTTATTAACCACAAAAGGCTTGAAATGATCATAGATACTAGTGATATCAAATATTTTCATCTCTAAAGATCAATAGTTCTAGTAAGTACAATTTTTCTAATCTTTGATATTGTATGGAAAATAATGAGTTATTTCCTTTCCTATATACACTTCCTAATGCAAGAAAATAGCTACAAATCAATGTTCAAAAATAAAGCCTCTTTTAACAGGACCTGCTTCCTCTGAACATCAAGTTGCCTAATCACTTAATGAATACTGTGTAATAATGCTGTAGTAATTAGAACTAATGCATTTAGTGGCACCACAAAAAACTATTCAAACATACCTATATACCCACCACTTTTAAACAAAAATTTCATATTCAAAGGAAGCTGCAGAATCAAATTTTCAGTGTCAAATAGAAGACCTGTCAGTCTTATGAGTTGGAAGAGAAAGGCTAAAGAAAAGTTTGAAATTAAAATATTTAATGATATCGTGCAGTGCAACAGAAGAACAAGGTGAACAAGAAGGACATATGAAGCATAAGCCAGAGGAACTAGTGAAGGATGAAGTAGATTGGTTTCTCTGAGGACATTTCATTTTAGCATACATATGCTGTTTGCTGTGCAGTTCTACAATGTGGCAAGCATAATATGGTTATTGTCTCAGCATATATCAACTACATAATCCACACACTTTGCAAAAATTAACTACTTCAAAATAATTTGCACATTCCTATTGTGCGTACATACACTCCCTATGTCAGCCTAGCAGCAGTGACATTTTAGCAACAATAAATATTCTAGCATACAGATTAAGGCAAATCTTTTATTTTTCATTATCTCATTACAATGACACTGTAACTGGGTATTCAGTCCAATTCTTAATTGCTAATACTGACTGCTGATACACTATTTTCTTACTTGTGCAACTCAAACTGCAGTGAGTTTTACACTGATGGCAATGAGATCAGAATCACCCTCCCTAGAATAATAATCGGAAGTGACTAAAGCTGTGACATGCAATTTAAGCGGCATCAAATTACAATCACAAATCTGTCAAATTAGCAAGGTGTGAAGACGGATGAAGCTTATGTTTCTTGGAGAATATTCAGCTGCTTTCACTGGCAATCAGTGCTGAATCCTCTTTATTTTATGTGCCTATGTGTGTATTAGCTAAACAGCTGAACCTGCTTTATCTATTTAAGTATCAAAATTAGAACTAGCTAATGGAAAAACTAGGACCTACTATGAACAACTAGAAAAAACTTTGAAAAAGAGCACCCAACCTAGTTCAGATACCAATTGATGATAACAAATTCAGATACCAAAAGAGGAATCTCTGTCCCTATTTCTCTCCACTGACAATAAAGGGATTCTAGAGAACACGTTCAAATGTTGGCAAATGTATCTCATACTCCTGACATTTTTTGAGCCACATCCCATCCCCGTCTAGCCCTGCCTTCACTGATTACTTACTCATTCTCCTTCCTTTCTCTCATTATGCTCAGCATTCCTTTACACTGTGATCACATAACATTTATTAGTTATGCTTATATTTGTACTTTAACAAAGTTTCAACAGATCAGCAGTTAGGAAGAAAGCACTCTAAATCCCTAGAATGTAGATCATATATTTTTTATCTTTTATTTAATGACAAAGAAAACTCATTTAATTACATGTAACAGAAACATTCGAACTTAAACAGACAAAGATGTCTCCAGAGATCTTAATTTGAATTAATGCAACTAAAGCATTACTTAAACTGCTGTGTATAGAGCACTGATTTAATTTTAGCTCAGAATGGATGAATGATGACTTGGGCTTTTTTGGTTTTGTTTTTTGCCAGAAAACTATACCCAACACCAGGAATGTAGAGAGGGAAAAACCCTTTACATACACATTAATTACAATAAGGAACTTGCATTATTATAAAAATTTTGTGTAGTTCGGGTCACAAGCCGCCATCAAACCCTGACAGAAGGATAAGCCTATCATCAGAGTTGTTTCGAGTAATGACAGTACTTGCATCATTGTGACAAGAAGAGTAGCGCAGCTTAGACAGAACTCTTGTTTGAAAGCATACTGTAATTCCCAAGCTTCTTTCCAACCTATGACATTATTCTCTTGATTAAAATCATTCTGTGAGAACTGGACTGCTGCAGCAGGTTTCACAATGCAGATCTGTCTCCCGTTTCATCAGAAGCCCCTATGGTGACTGGACTCCAGATGGCCTCTCAAGCCTTATCCTGCTCTTCTTAAGTATTACCTTTGCTGCTTGACTCCTTTTGAGACAGCTGTCGCAACACCCCACAAGATACCTACTATAATCCCCTATTTTCACTTCACTTCATCCTTTCCATCACCTTTTTTTCCCCCTATTTTTTCACTCCACCACCTAATTTCTACCCTGCTTCTCTCTCTGTTAAATGCCACTAGAAACTTTTTCAATCTTACTCAGATTATGAAATTCTTCTCTAAAATTTCAATCAGATGTCCAAAAATTTCTCTCTGCTTCTGCCTGCCACAAAAAACATCTGAAAGAATATCTGCACTCACAGTGGGGCTGCTGAGTTTAACTCTTAACTCCGACAGAAAAAAAAAAAAGAAAAGAAAAGGTTTGAGGAAGACTTTAATCTTTCCCATCAAGAGTTACCCCTTAGCCAACCAAAGCTGGAAAAGCACTTACAGCTGATGTTTACTCTCTCAGATCCCAAACTTACTGCATATCAACCAAAAAAGAAAACCGAAGATAGTGGACTTTCATTGCTATGTGCAGGCACAAAGTGTGGTCTCAGGTGCCCAGTGCCTCTTTGGTTGCACAGAGTGTTGTCACTTAATGCCTGTGCATACAGATTAAAAAACACTAGAATTTTATTTTCACTTCACAGAGATGTAGATGGCAATTTCAGGCAGAGGGTCACTGGTAATCAAGACTGATAGGGCAGCAGGGAGAGGCAGTAGCAAGAGGAAGGAGCTTGCCTCAGCCACTGATGTTGCTTCCTCTAGCTCCTCTGCTACCTCTTCTGTGTTATCTAACATGTCTACTACTTTCTGATCTCTCTCTGCCATCAAAACCATCCTTCTTTTTCCCCCTCCAAAATAATCTGTGGGCCATTGGAGTATAGGAAAAGCTAGCCTTAATGTTTCTGTTGTGCTTGCACTTTGGGGGAAGGTTTGAAAACTTCAATTCTTCATGACTCTGGTATTTGAAGATGGCTAGAGTCGGCAAGGTCAATGTCCATATTTCTTGCAAATACAGTTAAGACTGGGAATAGAGTTAGAAATCAGGGGAAAAATGGCGAAAAAGCAAATTTACCTCTGGATTCCACATTGCTAATAGAGTTAGGGTGAAAACTGACTAAAGAACTTGTGTTGACTTTCAGGTTAAGCTTCAGGAAAATAACAGTTAAGAGGCTCCCGTTACCTATTGGACGCTGAGAATTCAGCACTGCTGTCCCGAGGGCAGAAGGCAAAGCCAACAAATAATGGTTAGTTTTCTTACTGGAGAGTATCACCCAAATAAGATAAGTGATTCTGTTCTTGGTATTCATGTTATCCTTTTTGAAAGGATAATTCAAATAACTGTGGTCAAATCTACTAATGCAAGAGTAGATGTTAACACAGACCTACTTGCATGTTCTGTTTTGTCACTCACCTATGATTAAAGCCAAATCAAGGAACAGGAGCTCAGGAAGAGAAAAGGAGGGGAGGATGAAGAAGGATGAATTCTGGGTACTATAAGCCTTGCTGAGAAATGAAGACTAATGCTGGCAGGGTCTTGGTAACCCTTAGTAAACTTACCCGTTTTCAAAACAAGGTAAAAATTGATGAAAACTAAGGTTAGACTTTGGAAAAAGGAGAGGTGCAGAGCTTCACTTGCTGCTGAGTCTGGGGTAAGAGCAAGCAGTGGCAGACCTGTTTTTCTCTGAGCTCTTCTGCCAAAATGAGTTACCTGTCCAAGGATCAGCCCAGGTTAGGATTAGAAAGAGGAAAACCGAAGAATCAGATTTATTGTTAGATCTGACATGCAAGGCCTTTCTGGAGTCTCTGAATATGGCATGCTCATTCTAAACAAACTGGTACGTCTTAATTTTTGTTCTTAAGCATACTAACACGCATGTCAATCCAGAACAATTACTAATACTAATGTAAACAATATATAACACTGTATTATTCATTGTGATTACTTTCATTCCTCTGAACTACCCACTTCTGAAATTACCAAAGTAAAAAGTTTTTATTCTGCCTTCATGTCCATCTAGGGCTGATTTCCTTAGATGCTGACATTTTATAAATGTCATAGTTTATGAGGAAATAATAAAAACCCAGATAACATAGCACAACTCTGTGACCTTTAGCTGAGGGAGTGATATAAGTTCTTAAGTAAGCTCAGTAAAGAAATTCAGGAGTGAAAATTTAGGTTCTAGTAAGTAATTGAGGACTTCAAATGTCACAGATTTACCAGCAATCTTTTCTGTAAGCCACAGCCAACAACACTTCTTTTACCTCTTGCTTGTAATTTGATTTTGCAAATGACCTGCTTAGCTACATGTTGTAAACAGCTTTAACTAAAAACTTGCTATTTTTATTATCATTTGGAACTGAATTTGTTTATAGTGACCAGTTCTATCAAACCTAAAGGAATCTCCAATATTGATGTTATCACTTAAGAATTACATTTTTTAGATATATGGCTATGACAGTATTTCTGGCAGATACTCACAAGAAGTATGTTTCCATATGACAAGCCATTCAGCCATTCCCAAAATGTAGAGAGACTACCAGGTATATCTTCTGCTCTTTAATTTACAAGAAAAGAGACTATTTTGTAACCAGATATAACTTTGTCTCTTTCTGAAATCTTGAAAAAGAAATTTGCTATTACAGAGTTGTCTACCTTCAGATGTCCCCAAATTCCCCAAATTATAACCCCAAAGTTTTAAAACACTGTGCAATAAGCAGTGTTGCTACTGATAAATTATAAATGCTTCGCCAATATAAATGTGCATTTTGTTAGTTAACATGCACCAATGATGAAAGATAGCATGAGATTTATCACAAGTCCCTAAAGATTTTGCACTGCAACTCACTCATAATAATCTTTAATACTCTTTAAGCAAAAACCTGTTAAAAATTAATCTTACTGTCATAGCAAAGAGCATTTTTAATACACTCTGTAAACTTAACATCAATTTAGACCTTCCTTTTTTTCTACAATGGTATTTTGCACATACATAGCACCTTCTACAAAAGTAAATTTAGAAGACCTCACAGAAAATGCTGAAGTCGAGTTCATAGACCAGCTGTGATGAGATATGATAATTGCTGGGTATTAGAATTCAGACATCAGATTTCATGATGTAGAATATTATGCAAAAAATATTAATTAGTGGTTATTAGGAACCTAATCTGAGGGTCACTTAGGAAACGTCAGATGAAACTATTTCAAAGAGGAAATGAAAAGAATATAAACATCTCTCCCCCCTTCCCTCTTCCATCCTAAGCAATCATTATGAGTCATGATTATGCAAAACATTTGAAATTCTGCAACTAGTTGATCACTTAGTGCAGCAGAAGGTTATAGACTGTTCAGCATTACACTGGGCCATCTGATGACACACTCTGATGAAGATTTCATGCAACAGGAATCTTTTTCTTGAAAAATCCATAGAGATTAACTTTCTCTGTGAGGAACTTTTTTTTTATTTTATTTTTTTTTCCCTGTTCTCAAGACAGAAAATGATGAATCCCGTTACAGAATCATTAATCCTTAAATGTAATTCGCACTGTAAGATGCTGGGTTTGGGAACACAAAACTGTTTTAAAGATCCACTAGTAAGAGAAACAGCTCAAGGCATTTCATCACTGCTTCATTAAGAATGAGGAAAAAAGAAACCATCTTATTCTCATTCCTGAGAAATGCTTGCTTGCAAAGTTTTGCAGCAGCAGCAAAGCAATCCCTCTGAAGTCGGATCAGGGAGGTTTCTGAGTGGAGGACTTAGAAGCCTGGCTGAACAGTGCCTGCTTGGGCTTCTGATTCTGCTCCCTGAGGCTGTGGATACCAGTGAGTCTCTGCCTACCTCCTCACTGATTCCTTGAATCCTTCGCAGCTACACTGGGGGTCAGGATCTGTGCACAGGCTTTCACCTATCACAAGCCTGAATTTAGCCTCACTCTCAAGAAGGTGAGCGGGTGAGTGGCCAACCAGATTCTTCCAACAATGTGTGGCTTTTTCTTTCTTTCTTTTTTCTTTTCCTTTTTTTAAACGCCCTTTTTTAAAGAGGAGAGAAATTCAGAAACAGAGGAACATGTAAATACGCAGAGCTCTGCCTAACAAATGATTTAAGAAGCATCTCATACCAAACCACATCGTGTCATGTGGTTCAACCTCATCCTTGCTGAGATAGGTGGTGGGGGGAGGCAAGGGAGATGGGACAAGCTGAGGAATGGAGGAAAAGGGGAAAAGAGAGGCTAAGGTGCACCATGGCACACCAGTTGCAGTGTCTTAGTTCATACGTTGTCACATGGGAGGGTCCCCTATAAACATGGAGTAGTTGGCACAACCGCTAGCCCCCAAAGCCCCAAAAGTCAATATTGCTGCCTTCCTTGTTCTGGCGGATAAGCCAACAGCCAAGCATGAGTCTGCTGAGCAGTACTCTCTTGCTCACTTGAGATCCAGAAATGGATCTTACAGCCAGATGTTGGGCATTCAGCGCACACAGAAAATCAAGTGCTCTTAGAGACAGCTTTAAGCACATTGCTTTAAGTATGCAAAAATGTGCAGGTAATCTAGCACTTATTATAACTTATTATTAAGATATTTGGGGATTATTATTGCAGCTATTATGCAGAGCATAAATAGACTACAAAAGATAAGCCACAGTCTAGAATTTCCCAAGAAATACAACTGGCTTTGACCACTCAAAGTATATAAAAGTAACTGTTTCTGCCATAAGTAATTCTTGTAACTTACTGACAGCACTGTTTCACTGAAAGCAATGAAAACCATACGGACCAGCCTGAATTAGCCTTAGCAAATGTGAGTAAATTTTGATTACAAATCATGCCTAAATAAAACTGGACTTACTCACCAGGTGTAAAACCTTGCAATTGCTGGTTAAATGTATGGAAGATAGAAAGACTGCTGTTTTTTATGACTCATCAGAAATTCTGAAATTGAGAATAGAATAACTGGAAGAGTCCAGCATTTCAAGACAGTGCACTCCTCCAGGCACGTCAACAGCAGTATGTAGGTGGCACTAGTATGTTATAAATAGTATTTATTGTCATTTTTTCAAGTAATACTCATGCCCACAAAATGTTCAGCCCTGAATCTCTTCACTACTGGTTTAAAAGAAAGAAATTTATCACTTTAACCCATTATGAATCTTCAGAAGTCCACAAGTATGGGAAAAAAATTTCATAAAGCCAAAAAAGACAGGAGAGTAGTCAAATGTTATTTTAATCACCAAGGAGATGGCATCTGACCAGACCTAATGAGAATCTTCAAAACTTTTTCTTTCTCTTTTTTATCCTATAGTAAATGCCTCATTGTAACATTCCTCAGTTTTGATCAAGCTTTGTCAAAGAAGTTTTCAGGAATGAACCTGGGGGAAGAGAAGGAGAAAGACCTCCCCAGACTAGTCTTTGGCCAGCGATTTGAGGAAGCCATGGAGACAAGTGGTTAAGTTCCTCTTCTCAATCAAGCAGAGCAAAGACTTTGAACTAAGTTCCCCAGGCACCTGGTGAGGGTCTTAATTATTTGGCAGTTCATTAGATACAGTCTCTCTCATTTTCATTTCAAAACATTTCACTAAATTTTGAAATCTCAACATTTTTTCACAGAAACAGATTATTGCTCTATAGGCAGTTTTTTAACTAACTCAATTTTCCTCTTAAATATCCTCCAAAGATTTCCTTGTAAATTATGTTTTGAATCTTCAGATACATCAATCTGTGCTCTCCTGTTATATGGACAAAATTATTTGTAAAAATTTCTTTAGAATGTATAAAGCAGGCTGAGCTAATATGAAAATTATTTTGCAAATGCAAATACTGTCTGATGCTTTTCATAACAAATAGAATCATAATATTCTTTATCTGCACAGTCAACATCACAGGGCAACTAAGCTCCGGAACATAAAAGATCAATTTGCTGAGAGAGACAAAAGGAATATGGAGTTCTACTATCCTTCATCCTATGATATTCCAGCTATTATTATTAATCCCACTATTTATGAATCACTTATGCACAAAATAATCTAACCTAGCACTTACAAGGACAGCACATACAAACCACATTTGCTCATCCACACACTAACTGACTGCATTACTACAGGACCTTTCCAGCTGCCAGCAGCTCAGCATGGCAGCGCCTAGGACATCATGCTCCCTTACACCACCTGGCATGCTGAGGGTGACAGAAACTGTCCCTGACCTTGAGGGAACTCCTCCAGCCAGGGGCCACACGTGCAGCTTAGCAGCCTTGGGTACGTCATGGAGGTAGAGGACCTGCAGAGGTAAGGTCGTCCTCACTCCCATTAGTGGACTGATGGGTCTCCTCTGGAGTTGCTAAGGGAACTTCCTCAAACTCGACCTGCCCCAACTTGTGCTTATATTGGTCATCTCTGGGCCCTGTGTCTAACTGATTGTCCACTCAGATATATCATCAGTTTTCTTGCCCTAATTTTATGCAATCATCATTAGTCTCCAGCAGATCATGCTTGCTGGTTTTGACTAGTCACCTTAAAGGTCATCATTAACATTCCCTTTTTTGTCTCAACTGCTTTACAGCTCAATGGTTAATTTTCTTTTGGTATCTATCATCTTAAAGCTACAGTTCACTGATTTTTCCCTAGCAGACTTCAAGTGTCAAGGAAAAGCTGCACAGACTCCATCACACTCAGAAATCCACTGAGTGCGGGTGTAAATTTTAAGTCCCTGATACTTTGGCACTTTGAACATAAATTAGTATTTAAGTTTTACATTTTTAACTCAGTAAAAACACATTCTATATATTAATACTCCAGTCAGAAATTGAAAAGGATGACATTGGACCCATGTAATAAACTACATATTCTAAGAGTAAACAGCGTGAACATCTAGTATATACACTCTAGACTAGCTATTACATGCCTAACCTTTGCAGTAAATAATGAATTAATGTGTTAATTAGCCACAAAAAGACCTAATTTTGGAATAATTTTGCATTTGCTTATATTAATTTTGCAGATAAACATTTGAACTAGTTCTTGTAATAAACTAAAGCAAGTTGCTGCTGTTCATAACAGTTGATGGCTTTGTCTCCCCAGCACATTAGAGCTTCTTTTTACTGCAAACAAGGCAGAAGCCAGCTGCTATGGGAAATGATGGCAGGAATATTCCCTGGAAGTAAGTTCAGTAGTACTTCTGGCTGTAATAACTTCTAGCTGTGACTGTAAGAAACACAGCCAAGGAAAAAAGGGTGCAGTCTGGACTCTTTCCTCAAGCAATCCTTTAAAACTGGAACGTCTTCTATGGCCTGCTACAGACTACAAAATAGATTTCAATCTACTTTACTAACAAACATCAATTGGTAAGTGCCTGGTTTACATTTATTCAGTCTGTGGAAGAGTGACCACTATGTAAACTGTGCCAAAAGCTTGATAGCTGCTACTCTGAAGACTCCTGCATTAATGCCACCTCAAGGCTGATACCGATTGCGGCTGTCGCCTCCTACTCTTCCATTTCCTTGGACCAAACTACTGATTTAGATCAGCTCTTTCACCTCTCAGGCAGGTCTTTTCATTGTTATGTTACGAGGTATGAGGAGTTAAGTTACTCTTCTTGGGAGCTACTAATTCCTGCATAACATATGTAAATATTTAGAAAGAGAGTGTAGTCCTAAGAAGAGGAACTTGTGCTGCCGTCCTGCTCTAGTTACAGGTGCAAGAGAATGTCTTTTAGTTGAATGATTTTTATTTTCTACTTTTGTTACAGTAAAAAAAAAAACTTGCTCTCATTTGGTAACAGATGTAAAATTGAAAGAAATCTTAAAAATCCATCAATATTACCTGCACAACCCTATGTTTAATTTTTAAAAAATACTTTAAGATCTGAAGCTTCGAAAGTGACTCACCAAACAAAATGATTGGCTGAATGGTACCTAAGCAACTAAATTTTTCACTTAGACATAACAGACATAAGCATGTTTTAATCACTACTATGTATTTGTCAAAGAGACTTTTCCCCCCTAATTTAAATTTATCTTGGGTTTCTGGAAAAGAAAAAGAAAACAACAAGAAATAAGAATTAAAGTCTTTTTCTGATATCAAAATAAAATGTAAGTCTTAAAAACCTAGGGGGGCAATACCATGCCACTTACTTTACATTTGTTTAGTCAACACACACTTTAGGCAAAGAGTTAGTCTAGATTCGCACCACATGTACCCCCTACTTTCCAGCAATTTAGATATATGAACGTATCTGTAACTGTAAAGGTCTTTTTGAACAATTAAACACAAGGAGTGATTTTTGATAATAAATTTATAGTCTAGGTAACCTGGCTGAAAACATCACTGAGGTCAATATCTAACCAAAGCTGTTCGAAGAGCAGATTTGTTTTGTCTTCTCTTGGCAACTAGGGTGACAGATAAGAAAGACGGAGCACAATTGTACTTTACACAACAGCCACAGCATGCAAGTCTTTAAGAGAACAAGATTATTGAGATATTACAGGTGTTTTATCACAGCAGTCATCTGAGCAATGGAAAATGAAGGAGTAAACAACAAGTTGTATTTTCATGAATACACCCAGACAACAACTTTGAGGCTCTCCATGGATCTCTCTTACTTGAATTTATTCAAATACATACTCAGTTCAGAAGCAAAATATCCCCACAGCGGTGACTACAATCATTTCCCTGTCCTTTCAAGCCACCTCCTCCACTAGAAAGATACTATAATGAATTCTGGAGGGTTCTTTTTTCTAATATTAAAAGTCTGAAGAAAAAATGAAAGCTACGAAAAAACCACATTTCTTCCCGTTAGTAGTGAGACTACTTACAGTCTTAAATATGCCCCTGGAACAGCCATTTCTGTCAAATGCATGTGCAAAACTTATTTGCACATGTGCAAATAATAATAATTTATTTATTCATTTATAAACCAGAAAACATAAGAGTTTCAAATTAACATAAAGATAGAACAAAGCAAAAAACAAACCCACAGTTTTAGTTAAGAAGAGGTTTCAACTGCTAACAACTAACAACTTTCAAGTCTTTTTTCAGAGAAGCATCCCTCTTTTTCTCACAATTACATTAAGAGCTGTATCCTAAATGCTGCTTGTATTATCTATTTCCAGGATTTTCCTCAGGCTTAATTTTAAAATGTAGAGCTGTGTGGAAAACAAGATTTCCACTTTACTAAGATTCTGAGATTTCAGAATATGGATTTGCTCTGATTCTAAACCAAAAGATGACAAAATACTGCATAAATGAAAAATATTTACCTGGACACAAAACATTTCGCCAAAAAAATTTTGCTTTTAAACTTCCTTTTTCCTTAGTATTATAATACAAAACTTAAAAAAAAAAAGAAAATGAAAAATAATTCCAAAAAAGATACTGAAACTGTCCTAAGTTTTAAAATGGAATATCCTGAAATTGCCAGAACTTTTTCCTGGTTTTCTTCTGAAACAAAGTTCTAAGGATAAAACCACTGGTTTTATCAATGAATTTGATATAATTTGAGCAGTACATTCTCACAGAATTAGCTACATTATTTCTTCTCACCACCTCAACTAGAATCCCTACCCATGATTTTTTTAACACAGAAGGAATAGGCTAATCTCGGTTGCTGTGCACAGACGGGGCCACAGCAGCGGGGCCTTTATGCTGTTCGCCAGCTTATGAGGATGTTTCTAGTGTTCCTGCAGGAAGTCTGAGTGTATCCTGACCTAACCTGCTATAAGCTAGATCTCTTGGCTAAATCTGGACTGAATTCAGAGACCCTGCAAGAACTCACAGGCTCTCTGGAGCAGCTTTCACTTTGGACAAACTCTAGGACCTGCCCAGTAGGCATATCGTGAATGGAGGAACTGTAATTTCTCCCACACTATTCTTAAATATTTCTCTAGTATCATTGTGTAAACTTTAAAGTAGCCAGTGTGGCAGGTAAAATGTTCTTCTCTTCCACACCCTGCAATCCTATTCTTACATTATTTTTTCCTGGCCTCTTGTCCTTTTGAAAATACTCCAACTCATTCATGCTTTAAACACCACAGCTACATACTCTTCTGAGTGACATCAAGTTTTCCCCCCTCCACTATATTCCCATTTAGACTTAACAGAGAAGTGTTATCACCACAAAGATAAGAATAGATGAACCTGATGTGAATATGAAAGCCTTTTTTGTGGAACTTAACTGTCCCTGTCTATAAAGTACTTATTATATCTATTATTACCCCTTCAAAACACAAATCTTGGGTTCTTTGGCCAGTATTTGGGAACATCAGGTAGTGGTGTAGCATACAATGTCATGTTTGATGTGTTCCATTACCACCGCATTCAGGTATATCGTAATCTTTTAATTTGCTTGTAAACCTTCTGTAAAGCCATTAGCTCCAGCAAAAAGGACTGTTTTCAACACATCATGTTTCTCTACAGACAAATAAATATACCAGTCCAAGTCCTTATTGAACAAGGTAGGAAAACTAAACAGATGCAATGTGAATTAACAGATACATCTATTTACTCTAGAATTATATATAAAAAAGAGAGATTTAATGTTATGAATTTGGAGCAAAACAAAAACAGAACTTTTTCCAAATGAAGATTAAGCATCCTTCTTTTTCCAGCAATCGCTCACTAACTCTGCAACCTGCTTACATGAATATTCCACAGATCACCGTCCTCTGAATGCCATCCACCAAATCATACCTTTGTAAGATTGGTGGGTAGCAATTCAAGCATCTTCCTTCAGGTCTATTTCTAGCTTTATTGCTCTCTTGGTCATGCATGGATTACCGACATGCAACCTAGCTTAATTATTTAGCTTTCTCAAAAGGGTCAGTACCAGCTGCGCTGCCTCTCAGAGCAAAATCCTCATGGCCCCATACCCATCACTGAAATACTACATACTTGGAAGTGCTTTGCTATAAAACAAGAAAAGTTTTCTTTCCTTCATTACCCTTCTTATCAAATAGTGATTTATAAGGTGTCACTAAAGACATTGTGAATAGAGTGCCTATGAAGGCAAAGCTTTCTATGGTAGTAGAGGTTTACCTTTTTATCCACAATACCCTAGAGGCATGTATGAGAGAGAAGCAACTGTCTGAGATTGAAGGCAAAATGTCCATCCTTTGCTTGTACAGATAGCCTACAGGAAAATCAACCTCTATTCACAGGGTAGCACACTCTACGTTCAGCTGCTCTTCCAAGGTGAAGTGAAATAATTTTTCTCATGAAAATTGCTATTTCTCCCTAACACACTCCATCTGTTCATCTGCCTTTCTTCATACACCTGCCTAGCACTTCAGAAATGGGAGATGCTCTTTCATTCGGCTGCTGCCTTGCAGATTTCCATTACGCCTGAGCTACCTGCGATCTTCGCAAGTTCTCTGTTATAACATGTACACCATAGATTTGGAATCATATTACCAAAATGGGGCTTCCTGCTGTCCTTTTGAAACAGGGCTTCCAAAAATTCCCTCTATGGTGTTCCCATATTTTGTCGGAAATCAGCCACCATTTGTTGGGCAGACGATATGACCAACTGATCAGTAGAGTTGACTGAAAGACCACACAAACAAGAGACAGATGTAACTCTACACGCTTTCAAAAACAGTGGTTCAGATGGAGATCGTTGTATTCTTTACAACTAACAAGTAGTTACTGTACTGTTCCTACAGCTTTTTGGTAGGGGTTGACCTTGGTTATATTTTCCGTTGGCAGCCTAAAAGGCATACAGTTCAAATTAAGAATGTAATATTCTTACATTTTAATGTCCAGTAAGTACCAGAGGGCCATTAGATGGTGGAATTATCAAGCCTATGACTTAGCACAGCCAAGCATGGAATTGAATTCAAGCCCTTTGTGGTAAGGAATATGTGGAAAATAAGAGAAAAGCTGGGGCTGCATCTTCATTTCAGCTACCTTGGTGTCACAGTGAAGCTGGTTTGTATACTTCGTGCAAAGGAATACTTAATTGTCCAGTTCAGCTGTATAATAAAAATGGTGTTTTCCTTGTTCTTAATGTCCGTTACTTTCCTTGGTCCAGTTTCACAGTGGACGAATAAGTCAGCCTGTGACCTAAGTCAGTTATTTATTAGATTCTTACTGACCTGGCAGCTTTGCCTAGGGGAAGCACTGGATTAACATTTACATTGCATTGCCCTGAGGATAAAGGTTTTGCAGGTGTGAAAAATTAGTATCTTGTTAATTGGGTATCAGGTGAATATAAGCAGGCAGAACAGAAGATAGATGGGTGTACTGACTATGAAAAGGCAGTCTTGCTTATTGAGGAGGACTAGGAAATGAAGAAAAGTGGAACTTAATTTATCTGCCCTTCAAAACAAGCTGGGTATTTATAATGTTCTGACATTTAGACCTAATCACTTTGGCTGCATTCTGCCCTGACTAGACTCTTCCTTCAAGATGAAGAGATTTATACTAAGAAGTTTATGAAACCAAGGGAGCCATGTTCTCCCAACATTTTAGATGAATCAGTTTGTTATTTTGAATGAGAAACATTTGAGAGGCTTAATCCAAACCCCACTGAGATCCAAAAGACTTTCCAAATGAGACTGCAGTTAGGTGTAAATAAGAGAAATCAATCAGAAAAGACTAGAATTTTAGGCTTAGTTCAGTTTGCTGCTCTGAGTCACCTATACTGTCCCTGCCACTGGCCACTCTCTATAAAGGAAGGGGAATGCTAGTATTTATCCACACCACAATGGAGAGTTCTGAATTTCTACTGGAAATATTCATTCTGATATCATGAAAATGTTGGATCATACATGCACCTTAGCAGACCAACTCTCTCATTTTCATCAGTTCACACTTTCAACAGATGAGATAAATTCTTGACCCCCATATTAAACCCATGCAATCCTGAAAAAATGGATTCACAACATTCAAAGCCAGCTGAGATTCATACCCCTTGAATCCCCAAGGACATTTGACTGTTAAAGAGGAAGTGCAAAGTGCTACTAATGTGAGGCAATCTCCACTGCTAGTCTTCCTAGCTCAAGTAAGTGACACTCAGGAAGATGCTCACCCCTTCCAGCCACCTCAGTCTCAAGTTCCATCAGAAAACAGAATTACAGCACTCTTTTTCTGCAGATTAAGAGTGATTTGCCCCATAATATGCCACACAGCCGCAAAGTCTACGGGGAAGAAGAGAACTCTTAGCTGTCAAGGGAGCACCTGTGATCTGTATACCTTTTTAGTCACGCCAAAGAGAACAGCTAATCGATTATATCCTTGGAGTGAAGAGTAAATGCAGAATAGCTTTGATGAGGTGCAGCAGAACACCACATGGGAGGAGAACTGCACTCTATTCTTTCTTGTCATTTTAGAAGGGTGATGAACACACACTATTGACACTCATTTTAATGCTGAGAGGAATTCACCACCTTGGAAAACAAGACTCATAGTTTTCCATATGGAACAAGATAGATGCTCAGTTAGTTTCAGGAATTATAATTTTATGTCATCAATGCTTATGTCTATGTAGTTTAGGCTACTTTATTTTATTACACATAAAACAACATATCACAGGTTTGACAATGCTTATATTGAGCAGACAGTCATGTATCTTTTTCTAGACAGATTAATGAGTGATTTTATGAAGGAAAGAACTCATTTAGGAATTATGTCTAAGGCTGTACTGCAAAGTCTTGTCTATACAAGTACATTAAAGGTGATAAAATATTTAGATTTACTTTAATGAATCTATTCTTATCTCCAACAGAAAAGCAAGGTGGTTAATTCATGCAGTTCGTGTTTAATGGAAAAGGTTTATGTGTTGATACATACTGTTTTGTTAACCTTCTCCTATCTAATTCATTATGTATTATTGAAAAGCCTCTCACAAGATGCAATAAACGAGTTTCTCCATTAAGCGAGGCAAAATAAGTAACATGTTAAAAGTGCCTTGAATATGGAGTGCACTTTAAAAAAAAAGAAAAAAAGAACACTCAAATGGAATTTTGTGGAAAAAAAAAACCCCAAAAAGCTAGGGCCACTATTGACCAAAGTTCTTTATGTCATCTACTGTATTTTCTATCATATTTTACAGGAGTAAAGTATTTATTTTTTAGGTATCCTTAAAGGTCTTCCTTCCTTAAAATAGCCCAGCCCCAGATCTCTTCAGGAATCCAAAGCTAATTGTAAAAGACATGACTCCTATTTTTAAGTTACTCCATCTACTCACAAGTAGACTCCGTCTCTCTTTAGAGTCCAAAAATACACCAAACAACTGAAAGAGCATTTGCCTGCACTTACTGCCATTACAGGCTCTCAATTTTTCCCTCTGATTGGCATTATACGATCCCTTGATGACTGTTATTCTGTTTTTCTTTATTTTCATAACTTTCTCTTTATCTTGTGCAAAAAAATATAGCTAAAACAGAGAGCACATTGACTTCAGGGAGGTTTTTTATCATTAGCTCTGGTGGCAGTGATTTTATTCTAAAGCAGATTTGGCTTGAATAGCCTCAGCTAAATTCACCTATACTTTAACTGAGACAGATCTGCAATAGATTACACCAACAGGCCACTGCCAGTGTCTGCCTTCTCTTGGTTATCCTATGCACCACAGAACTCCACTATTTTCCAACAATCTTCCAGCAATCTGGTCAATCCTTTTCCAGCAATGTCTCTTCTGGCATTGCAGAGCTGTACTTTCTCCTTTTTAACTTCTAAAATATTTATTCCCTGCTTCTATTCAGTTTCATGTGAGCCATGTTAGACTGGATTTTCCATCCAAACATTGCTAAATTGTCTTATATGAATATAGATTTCTGGTGAATTTTTTGGTAGTATCAGTTACTTATCAGGTGGCAGAAAAGTCTTAACGGTAACAAAAGACATTTTTCACATGATAGCAAAGCATGCTCTGTCATTAAAGCACAACCTTCTCTAATGTTCATTTTATCAGACAGTCAATTTAGATTTCACATATTCAACGTCCATGAAAATCAGGTCAGTCATCTGAAGCCTCCACACTTGAGTTTATCACATGCACTTTACAAGACAAGCCTTAACGTCTCTCTGATTCTTTTTCTCATTATCCAAGATTAAAAACGTTTTGGGTCTTTCACAAAGGTATATAATAAGGTTTAATGTAGCATTATTACTAAACAATTAAAACTCTTCAAGATCCACAGATGAAAGTTGCTAATGAAATATTGTCATTAAGAAGCTGGTGCTAACAAATGTGCAACTCATAGCAGCAATAGGAAGTAGGTTTAGTGGGGTCATGATAAACCTTTTCCACTTCCTCATGGTGTACAATCCATTTGGATTAGAAAAGAACAATTAGTTCTTCTTTTATGAATTTGACTATAAAATATGTGGAAAGAAACTTTTCATCTCTTTGCTGCAGATTCCAATTCTGAACAGCTGACAAAATCATTTTAAGTAAACACATTTCTATTTGAAAGAAGGCATTAAAGGTTTAGAAAAAGGAGAGAATAACCTGGTTTAGAGTTTACATTAGCCTCTCACCTGCTACAAATAACGACTAATTTCATTTAAGATTAGGGGGCATGTCCAGAAAGGATGTGGAAAAGTGAGATCTGAATAATACAGCATAGATTTCATCAGAATGACACTTTATCCTTCCTAGTGCTCGTCTCCAACACATGCTTAGTTATACAGAAAAATTGCACTCTCTGCTACTTTGCTAAGGAGTTGTGGGACTTTACCCAGTCTGTGACAACATTATAAAAAATTAACCAGAAATATTCATCATCATAAAGAAGTTATTCTTGCAAGCTTTAAATTCAAAGCTGGAAACTGAAGTTCGTCCTTCTATTTGCAGTTCTTTTCATTTAACGAACAAAGACAGACCTTATCTGTGCCCTGCAACTTTACATGGTCTCAAGCAAGTTGTGCTCACGAGTCATCACTGTAGCCACATCTGTTTATTATCAGTCCCCACAAAATTGAAGAACATCAAGGAAGAACCAAGACACTGAAGATGAAGGCTTCCTTCAGACCTTGATCTAGTATTGAAAAGCCTTTGAGGACAGGCCAAAGTGACCCCAGTTCACTTTTCTTCCAACTGCTTTGCAGCTTCCAGCTGCAACTGGCTTTGCTACACTAACACAGCAAAAACACAGTCCTTCACTTTTATTATCAGAGAAGGAAATGAAAATGATTTGGCTTGAAAAACAGAGCCCTGGCATGAAGGCAAAAATTGTAGTAGGTAATTTTTAGATTAGAAATACTTTTTAAATACAAACCAATGCCTAACTTTCCAGGTCACTGAAATCTAAATGAATTACCCTTATTTGCTGTTCTACCGGGTAGTTTCAAAAGTAGCACTTTAAAATCAGCTTTTTGTGTGAACTCTTCTTTTTTTTCCATATGAAAAACAAATTTCCGACAAACCCAATTGTTTTACATAAAAAGGTGAACAGTTAAAAACTTTGTGATATATTTAGTAGTTCATGAAGGCACATATGTATACAGTATTAATTGTTTATGACAGTGCTTATGATTTTCGTGTACACTTTCCAGCTCACACTTTCATGAAAAATTCACAGTGACTAAGGAGACGATGTAAACTAAAACTATATTCAGTAAAGCCAATTTTTGCAATACTTATCTAGGGCATATTGAATTTGGTTAACATAAAATCTGTAAAATAATGCCACATCATTAGTTATTTCAATATAATTAACTCAGACATCATGTATAATTACAAAATGTAGAAGTGAAATAGTATTATTTTCCCTGGCAAATAAAAATCTGCAGTGGGTTACTTCTGCCCTCAGAGCCTGTTTAAATCTGCTGAAATGAAAATAATGTTTGAGAATCCATTCTTGGGAAGTGCTACAATCTATGAGGAAACTATTTTTTTCATCGGATCATGCAATATTTAGGTATAGTTTCTACAATTTACCATATTGTATAATGCATAATTACAAACCCACATCAGATTGCAGAGTGAAAATGTGCCACTGTGCTATGCTACTTTGTCTCATGTGATGGACTGGAGGCCCTCACAATCTAACTATGCATTTTATTTTAAAAGATGGTGGAATGAAAGTGATAGTCTGAAAAGGGCAGATGTGCTATAGGTTGGAATAAGAAGTTGACAAGAAAATGTTACCATGATGTAGCAACTTCCTAGTAAAGTGCCACGAGTGCTTTGCAAGGCAAAGACATAACTAAGGCTTCAGCCTCCAAGGTGGGAGAAAGCTTATCAACCCATCACCCAAAGCATCCAGTTCAAATAGCAAGAGGTAAAAAAAAACATCCTGAAATGCTTTCGTAATTTAGAACAATGACAGCTTCGCAAGATGAACATCGAAGTTCAGAGGAGAAGCTTTCGTTAGCAGAATGGGGAGAGCAGATGTGAATATGAAGAACTTACTACTATAGCCAATTTAACTCAGTATATTCTAGGAGCCAAGCTGTGAAGTCCTTCATTCCTCTAAGCTGAAGATGAATGAGTTGCCATGTAACATCTTTCATTACCAGAAGCACTAGAAACCACATTTACAATGGATATATATATGCTATTATCAAATATAATGTACACAGACCCAAAGCAGAATAAAAGAAGTCCACTGCTAACAGTTCATGGTCTGAATGTGATCTAGAGCATGAAGAACACTCTTTTTCTGTTTTTCACGTGGCAGATAGCCCTGTGCACAGAACAGCCCCGCTCTCGGTCCTGCTCAGAACCCTTGGGTCTGCCGGCTTGCACAGCTAAGCCACTGACTTAAAAACCTTACAAACTCCAGACAAGATAAAACGACGAGATAAACTTAAAACCCAGGGCGATAAGGGTCATGCAGCATGCCTGCTGGAAACCACCACCTCCCTTTACTTGGTAAGATCTGTTTTACCAGGCAGTACCGTCTCCCATAATAAATGTTTTCTCTCCTAACTGAACTAGCAAAGCTATAGTACGGTAGTCTGTCCTGCTCCAAGCCAGGAAAGCTGCTGAAGGCCGTGGAGGGTTTCAGCACTGCACCTAGTGTGAGACACTTTCTCTAGCAATTGAGAGTGCCAAGAAGGATCACGATTCTGAAGGGCAGAGAACAAACACAAAAATATAGGAGAGTGAACAGATTAAGGCTTGCTGAAGGAAGCTGGAAAATAGAGTACCATTAAAAAAAAAAAAAAAAAAGATTTTTAAAAATCACTAGGCTAAGTTCATTTTCTTTTCTTTGTGTGTGTATAAGTTTGCAGAAAATGGCTTTTATTTCTTGGTTAAAATTTACAATTAGAACCCTCTGGTACTTGTGGCACCGGATCATGACACATGCGAGGCCATAAACGGACATTAGTGAGTGAAGAAGTGCAAATCCTGGGTTTTCCAGGCACCGGAATGGACAGCTGTCAGCACAAATATAAAAGCAGTTAAAACCAGTTGACGTAAGTATAACTGAAAACATAACTCAGTGAAGGATTACTAGCACGAACTGCGGTTCTCCAGAGCTCTTGTTAACTTATGGCAGCAAAACTTTCTGAAAGAAATCCAGGACATCCTTGAGATAATTCTACATGTGATAAACCTCTATAGTAGAAACAACTCATTTACTCACTCAGAAATGCAGACTGACAGATGGGATCCCTTAATTACTCAGCTTTGGCTCTGATGTTCTCTTATGGAGGTCAGTCAGCATGTCATAAATTTAAATGTAATAACAACCACATCGCTCTGTTGAAAAGCCCACATTTTATCATCCCTTTTCGCTCATACATACGAGTATAACACTCTGGTAATAAAGCAGACATATTCACTTCTAAAATCACACGATCAGATTGCTTAGACTCTGCAGTTTGTTCTCTAGTTTGTGCGCAAACTTGCAAATTCACCCAACAATCTTGATTTTAGTGAAACAAGATGTGCTGCAGCTCACAGTATCGCTCGCATGCTGCTCTTCTTTCAGACAAACATCTGCGACCGCAACGATGCAGAGATACGACAGCCCAGTAAGGCCACCTCCAGCTGCAGCTAAAGAAACGAATAGGACATTGGCAGAACGCATTTAGAATATAGTCTATGTATTGAAATGGTTTTGCTTCTACAATTTAAAGTTCAGTGAGCCTTTGCATATTAGTGGTCACACTGCTAAAGCAGCTAAAGGAACTCCTTTAAGGCAAGCAATTAACTGGCCTTAATACTAATGGAAATCATCCCTGCTTTTTCAGGACACAATAACCGTTACAGTGATGCTTTAAACATTTAGAAAAAGAAATCCCAAAATGACAACAGTAATCTTCCCATAGAGCAAATTCAAATTGCAAACGCACTTGTCTGGAAAATACAGCTACGAGAAACTGATCAAAGCCTTAATTTAAGTGTATCTTCCCTGACTGAAAAGATTGACTTTAACAAGAGTATTAGGACCGTATTTGTTAGTGAACCAAATTTGTTATGTTTAGGTGATGCAATATCCAGCTATTTGCAGAGCTTTCAAGACCCCACAGTTACATTCAAAATGGAAATCACTTTAACTGTACGTAACATTGGGGAATTAGTATCATGATTAGCAACAAACAAGGTGATGTAGACAACTAATCTGCCATAGGCAGTGCTTACCACATGAAAAACAGACCTGGTAAAATCGCTTGCTCAAGGTGAATTTGGTAACAGTGTGTTACTGACTATCTGGATTACCAAAAATATTGCTTTTGAGGTGCAGTAAATCTCTAGTTTCCCCTTCTCAAAACAAATGTGGTATTTATAAGGAAAGGGAGTTCATTTTTATAGAATATGTCATTTTTGTTGGATGCCTGTACAGAGAGGCAACTACTCTGAATCAACATAACATAGTTCTGTTTCATTATTGCTTTTTGTAGAACTATTTGCAGGAGTCAGTACATCTTCACGTGTATCACACAAAACAAGACTATGAGGTGGATCACACCTCTCAGTTTATGCCAATCTCCCCTCTCTCCTAAGTCTTCATTCCTCCAGACTCTATATTCAAGTTTATAATCTTTTATCAATGCCTAACATGCAAGCTCATGCAAAAACCCAGCTTTTTACTACCTGCTCCTTTCTAGGATCCTCTCCGTGTGGAGAGAATCAAGTCCTTAAGTTAAGCTGCCATAGCGGCAACTTGCCAGGTCAGGTCCCAGCCTCCTCCACAAAGTTAGAAATTCCCCAAGAAAACAAATGCTGTCTCTGCTTCTAAGTAGCTGGCGCTTCGTAGCTTGAGAAACAATTTTTGTTTCACAAGCAGATCCGGATGGAAAGGAGAAACCTGGAGCAAACTGAAGATGTTTTTCCACTGCTAATCTCAGTGGAAACACAATATTAGTTGGATTCAGCTACTTGTAATGCAAGGCAGGAACAAGACTTATGGCATAATGGCACTTTATTTTTGGAAATATAATTTTGTATAATCACAAACATTTGCAGCAAAGAATGCTATAGGCTGTTTTTCTGGTTTTATCTCAACTTGAAAAATGTGGACAACCAGATATTCTTCAAAGGCAATAATGAGATAAATACTTCTGTGCATTGAGAAACTTAATTACAGTATCAGATGTAGAAAAGGGTGCTTCTTTTTAAATAAATACGTCACAAATAAAAAAAAGTGGAAAAAATCATTAATAAACATTTCAGAAATGGACAGATTTTTACTGATGAGACATGCAATGTTTTTGGTTTAAAATGAAGTTTGTTTACATCTTGAACATTTTAACATTGTTAGGCTTGAATAGCACTAAATTTAGAGAATTTAGAAAAGAGGAAAATTTCAAGCTGCAAATTATTTCCATGTAAGGATGCAGACAAATTTGGCCTGGAAGATGTACATTTGTGGGATTTGATGACTTAGATTTTATCTTTGCAACCTGCAACAATTTGAAGACAGAACATTCCAAAGATCCTAAGTGACAATAACGCATCTAGTAAGTTTGTGGATAAAACCATCTCTAGCTATTCATTAAAAAAAAAAAATTGCAATAGAAATAAATCAGTGGGATAAGAAAATATGAAATAACAAAACTGACATTCATTAGTACAGGCTTTTTGTTTATAATCTGATGCTGGTACTATTACACTCCATAGTGAAAAACACTGCATTGCTGCATACAGTGCAAGATCCTTAATCAGCTGGAAAAGGAATGTTACTAATAACATAGCGCAGAGTCCCAAATTCAGTTCTAAGTAAAGTCCAAACGTCTAGAAACTTTAAAATAATCTTTAGGCAAGAGGATCCTCTAGAATCCACAAATGCCAACCTTTCCAACTTCATGCACCCTTCTGAAATTCAAAAACCAAAAACTTAACACACAGCTAAATTTGCTTACTCTGCTTATTTATGCGCATAACAACTTTACCATATTGCAGATGTCTGCTATACAACTTTCGACCTTTCAGATATTATTAGCATCTTTAAACTGCCCAGTGACAAGAAGATTTTCTTCTAATCTTCACTCCTCTTATGGAATAAACTTTTCTTGTTCAGTGCCTACATCTGTTCTAAGAATACATATTCCCATAATATCCCACAAAAACTACAGTAAGAAAACTACCTGCATTCACTTTCCAACAGGCTCCTTCTCAACAGACTCCTGTAGACTCTTGCCTCTCAAATCCCTTCCCGAGGCTTCTATAGAAATTGCTGAGAGGGAGGGAAGCAGTTTGGAAAGCCAGGTATTAACCAAAGAAAAGTCATGGGAAATGAATGGTAGAATTCTAGCTCTCTCCTGACATTAGATGTATGTTGACATTGGTATCATCCCTAACATGCATTACATCACCTCTTTTCAATAATTTTAGCCTAAACCTCACTTCTATTGGTGTTTTCATTTATCCTTTTAATAGATTTATAATTAATATATGATTTAAAAATAAGCATGTAAGGTTTTTTATAATATGTAAGTAGTATAGATAGTTGTGGAAATGGATGAGCGTGTTGTCCTTGGAGCTAGCATTTCAGGCAAAATGAGTAAGATGACAGCATAATCAGCTTCATAAAAATTCATTCCAGTAAACATATTTAGTTTACTACACTCCATACACTTAATACAACTCGCAAAACGTGGCACCAAACATAAGAAAAAATGTAAAGCGGACCTTTAAGCAGGTCACAACTTTTATTACCAGACGGATGATTACCAGCTGATTTCCCTTCGCTAGTCAACAGCTTGTGGAAACTTGGCTGGAGCTGGAAGCCACTGGCAAACATTACTGCAATTTGTAATTTTGCAGTAAACAGCATTTGATGATCTTGCCTCTCCACGCAACAACCGTCCTTGCCTCTGACCAAGGTCCAGCATGGACAGCAGCATCTATTTTGTACACGGGAATGGTGGCATTCCATGTCATTTTAATTTCCAGCCACTGATTCTGATGTTGGTTATTTTCGTAAGATACAGCATATTTACAAGAAATGACAGCTGGCATAGGACAAGGAGTGACAGTTTTTTACTTCTGAGAAGGATTATTTTAGAAAGGGAAAGGATTCAGAAACATTCTTGCAAACATGAAAGCTGTGTCTGATTTGTGCATGGGGCATGATTTGGAAATCCCTTTAAATGAATCTCTAGCAACTGCTGTACGATTCGTCGTCTCCGGAGTAACAGTTTAACTATAATTCCCCAGTGTTATTATTTTGTTCCTACATCCACCTAGTTGCTAGGCTTTTGTCTCATTCAAATGAGTAAGAACCTGTGACAGGCTTCCTCTGAGAGTTGTGAAAACACCTTTTGCCTCCTGGTGAGATGCCCATGTTTTTGTTTTTAGACTTTACCATTGAGCAGGTTTCCCCTACTTTACGGGCAGACTTACAGTACAACCCACAACTGAGAAGTGCTTCAGTAGCTCACATTGTCTGAAGCGATTGCTGACAAATGTACAGATGATTAACTGCAAGGTCTTTCGGTGCTCTCAGCCAGCAAGCAACTATTTATGGCTCCAAGAGCTGTTTTCCTGTTTTAGGACTTCAGAAACAATAATTGGGCTTGAAAAATAGATCTCAGTTCCACTTCATTCTTTGTTCCTACCACTACATGCACAAATTAAAATTTCCCGCACTCACACACTTTCTCCATGTTTCCACCTGAACTCCTACATCACGCTCATCACTATTATATCAGAGCACTGCCTTAAGTCCAGAAATCAATCAACTGAAAAAAAAAAAAAAAAAAAAAAAAAAAAAAAAAAAAAAAAAACCAGCAGTTCTAAGTTCTTTTCCCATATGGAATGATAAAACATAACAAGTGCTTGACTAAGCTTGGGAGATTTCTCTAAGACTTCTTGTGCATGAGTACTGGACTCTGTCATTTATGCCCTGTTTTCTTGCCTTACTTATAAAAACTTAACTAAAATGGATAGTTCAATATATAAAACTACTTCCAAGCAATAAAAATGCAGGTAGTTTTATATCCAAAAGGAATACCTTAAGGGCACCAAAATACCTGAAATGTTAGTCAACACCTGACTGTAAGCAAAGCAGAAAGTATGCATACACAATTACTTATGTTGGAAGATGAAGAGAAGGGAAACCACTACAGAAATTCGAGAGCATGGTGTTGACAGGAGGGCTTTGGCTTCCTCAGGAAGAGGTGTCATTCCATGACAGACAGACAGACACTCGGGTTTTTTGTGCATCTTTGTGGGTGTGTGCATACATATGCATATTTGCTTGTATGTATGCATACTGCCTCTCAGTCAAAAGCAAATAACCTATTCATGGTCTGAATGTTTATTTGTTGTCCTTAGGATAAACAAGGGGGATCTAATTCTATTTCTATCTCCAAAATCTTTGACTATATAAGGAACTATCAGATCCAATTTTCGGAATATGAGTTTTACTGTTGGAAGTTTATAGTAACAGCTAACAGACTCTCTACGTAACTTTGCATCTTCCTTAACCTTCACTATTACCTAAAGAGATACAAAGAAAACCAAACAACTGTGGGAAGGAATTTACAGAGTGGAAAACAAACATGATTTTGAGTGTTGATTCCCCAAACTGCTCTATTTTAGTGATGCCCTAACATTGACAATCACTTTCTGCATTAAGATCAAGCACTTTGAAATCATCATATTTAATCAGCTTATCATCAAATACAGTGGTGGTGATTTCATAATATCTGCATTTTATACAAGACAAGAACAGACTGGGTTATCTCTCGGTATTCAAATACTGGTTAAACAGCACGGCCAATGTTCCTGACATGAAACAATGAGTAGACAGTAAGAAGTACTTCTTTGGATTTGTTTTTATTTTTACTTTTTTAATGCCAGGTCTGAAAAGAAAGGAAAGAAAAGAAACTGTAGTCAAATAGAAAGAAGTAGAAGATGATTTTCATTGTAATACTAAAAATTCCATGATAAGGTAATATGTGCTCTACAGCAGCTTAGGTCTTGCAAATTAAGATTCCTGCTCAATTTTGCCCACTTCACTTCTTAAGAACTTAAGATCTTCTTTTGTATTTTAACCTAGCAAGAATGCAAATACATATATTTTTCCTTAAATTACAAAGATATCAACTATAATATGTTGTTTTCTTTTCTTTGCTGACTACCCTTATAACTTTTACATAAGCTAGGTAAGGAACTTCAGCTTTTCCTCGCTCAAGTTTTTAGCTTTAAGGGCTCACATAGGTCTGAATCTAATAATTTTTGTATTGTAGGAGCACTGAAGTTCATCACCAGAGACTATGACTCCACTTTGTACAGATGTTTACTTGACAGACAAGGACTGTCTGAAAAAAAAAATGGTTTAAACAGATGATTAGTGGCAAGATAGCAAGGGGAAAGAGAATGCAGGCAGTGACTTGCCTCAGAAATCAATGGGAAAAAAAAACCCTCATACTTTGAGTCTGACTCCCATTCCCATGATTTATTCACCAGATAGCAAGTCCTTCCCCTGCAAAATACATTATCTTTGGGCTAAAACTCATTTATTCAACCTTTTAAAGGCAAGTATTTGAAAATTAAAGTCTGTTCTTAACACCTCGTTCTTTCTTCTTTCATTAACCCTGTTTGGAGCTTTACTTAATAAAAAAAAAACAGCTTGCTAAATCAGGCTGGGGGCCTTTTAATTATTAGTTTTATTCAATACAATTTAAAAAAATGTATTTGAAATAAAAAAAAAATACTCCCTTTCTTGTGACTTCCAGCATATATACTCTCCCACACGTAACATTTTGTTCCACTCAATCATTACCACATGAGACTTATTTTTCTCTCCTGCTGTATCCATATACTTTCAATTTTGATTATATTCTCAAATTCCTTTCATTTTTCATTTTATTCCATATTATTTTTGTAGAATTGTAAAACTATGGGGGGCAGTAAGTTATAATGCAAATGGGTATTAATGATACAGTATTTCTGAAGAGTAACTGTATAAACAGTCAACTCTGCGCATTATTTCCCTGCTGAGCTAAGACAACGAACGTGTGATTGCCAGGTAGGAAATGTTCAATTTAATGTGTTAAACTTCCAAAAACATTTATAAATATATCTCACTTATCTGCTTTACTTCTGCCTGACAACAAAGTCTGTTTATGGCAGGGGTGCCGGGGTGGAAATGGCAGGCTCTGTACTATTGGCTATGTCTGACAAGAGAGCAATCAGATTAACTCCCCTTCTCAAATAAAGACACCGATTTCTGACATACTTTTTGGGCTACACAATTTAAAACTACAGTTGAACCAAAAAAAGATAAAAATCCTCCTTGATTTAAGTATTTACAAATGGACTAAATACATATTTTCTCAGCTCCTTTAACAAGCTATTTCTCTCTAGTATTTCTTCCTTAAAGCTACATTTTTTTCCTAACTGAAGACAAGTTTACTTCAGCTGTCTTCTTTTTTGTAGTTTCACAGGTGAAGCATCTATTTTTTATTTGTTAGATTATATTTGTGGGGTTTGTGACTTTAGCATTTGTATCTCTCTCTGCCTTTTCATTTGTTACAACGCCTACCTCACGTGCCCACCATGCAGCGAAGTCTACCTGAACGCCTACCCAAACAAATGAGACCGTGATCGCATCTGGCCAGCTCTAATTGACTACGTTAATTTGATATGAGCTGGGAAACAAAGAAACAATAGACGGACTTTGCCATGTAACTGCTGCCAACTTCGCACCCTTGAACCGCATTTGCTGGCAGGAGACGGGAGGGTGATAGAAACCCCGGTGACAATCACTAACTACATTACTACGAAAGCCTTGCACATTACAAACAGTTTTACAGATGGTGAAAGTCAAAGAGATTGGCCTGGGGCTACGTGCCTGGGAAGGCCAGCAGCGCCTTGTGCCACGTTTAATATAGGAAGAAATAATAGTCCAGACATTAGCCCCTCAGCAGAGCGGGGGATACATACATGACTGGCAGGCAGCACGTAGAAGGCCAAGCCCGAGGACGAGGCACTCTGCGTAGGGGGCAGGCCCCAAGCCAAAACTTGGCCCATGGACGAGTCCGCACGAGTGCCCTGTTCCCTGGGGTCCCTGGCACCGGGCTAACCTGGGCTAGACGACCCAGGACCTCAATTGCTCTAAGCGTGTACGGTATGAAATTACAACGCACCTGCTCTAACCATCCTGGTTAGTAAACAGATTTTAGACCAAATGTCTCTGAGTGGGGTCCTGTTCCCACAGTCATGGAGCTGGCCAGCTATGGGTTTGCACAGCATTAGGAAAACCTGAATTGAAACAAATCCAAAGCGGTCTCCCTGGACCTCCTGTAATCTACAGAGGATGCTTTTTGCTGTGCCAAGAGTTTTAGGGCTGAAAGAAAATGAGATCCACATAAAAAGAAACTTATTCAGACTAGAGAATGAGAACCCTGACTTGCATACATTTATCTGCAGTTCCCCAAATACAGAATATTTTAAAGTAATGATGATGATACAAAAGCCAGAGTTCATACATCTGGATGCAGAATAATAATTTCTCTGAGACTGATCCACAGGTGGTTGAAAAAAGGTTTTAATTTATTTTAACAGGCTCTAGATCTTGCTTGAGTAGATTTCTTGATATTAATCTTCTCTCTACATCTATATTAATATATCATTTTTATCTGTATTTTTACATATTCAAAGAATGAAAGAGTCAGACATTTTTATTTCTGGATATTTTTCCAATTTTTCCTCTCCTTCTCATTAATCAATTCAGAGTGACCTATTTCTGAACATGAAACTAGCATTTTACTTTTCTAACAGAACTTTACTTATGAATACTGTCTCAGAAGTCTCTCTGGAGTGGGTAGGGAGAATTAAGTGAACCACCATTTCAGAATGTGAGAGTCTCCTGAACCTACTACGGTACAATGAAAACCTCAAGTATTTTACCAGGGCCAGAGGATTTTCCACCTTTCAGGAATCCTTTCACAAATTAAACACTCAAACCGTTAGGTCACAGAACTCAAGAGATTATTTTTTCCAAGTCTACTGCCTGTTTTATATTCAAAGAACATTTGCTTATGAGTTGGCAAAGCTCCTGGCATAAAGGGAATATAAAAGCAAAATGCATGCTCTTCCCCTGAGCACTCGGTTTTGCAAAACATGTCTCACATATTAAGCAATACCGACAAAATGATGTTTTTAATCTCCCCACAAAATACAGACTAGTGTTCCCCAGTGCGCCATGAGCAGTCTTCACTCGAGCAGTTCCATTAACATCCCTGGAATTGCACATGCTGAGACAAGCCTAGCTGGGTTCAGCAGATCAAAGTCTATTTTGAGTATATGGGAAAATATCCTATATATACCAGGGTTATTGAAGCCTCCTCTTAAAAAATGTAGTCCTACACTGAACATTTAAAAGATTAGGTCCAATCAGCCAAAAAGTCTGATAAAGTAAGAATTCAAAGAAAAGAAAGGTAAAGGATGCTATTAAAAACATTTTGCATCTTTCTTTTATAATACAGAAATTCAACTTTAATTTGACTACGCATTCAAATAGCTGTTCTGATGTCTTTTGTCATCACTTACCTAACTCAGGAAAAGCAGAAGGAGGGGGGAATACAATTAGGTTTTAAAGTGTAGCTTTCTAAAAACCACATTACACAGCTAGATTTATTGTTATTTTTTTCTGTTAGAAACATATAATTTATCAATAGAATGAATTTCTTTAGAAGCACTCCCAGTCTTAGTTACATCTCTGAGAATACAGAACAAGGCTTCTTAAAGATGGTACAGAAATTGGTGTAAAAGGTCGAAACAGTAATATAAACTTGCCCTTTCTTTACTATGTAATTCTAATTCACTCCTGTATATTTTACCACATGCAATTTATAGACAAGCAAGCTGAAGATTTTCATCCTTGGATATTTATTTCAAGTTGGCTAGTAATTTTGTGAGTTGTGGTTTCCATAAGAGTTTCCATTGTTTACTATAATCCTTTTATCACAAAGTAAACCATATGCAGACACACAAATTTTAAGGCACTTAAACCTTTGTCTCTACAGACTTGTCTTTTCCAAAATTTATTTTGTACATTCTTTACTAGTAGGCAACGTATTTACTCTGCTGATAAACTACCACTACTGCTGGTTCCCAGGAGTACAAAGAAAAGTAATGAGTACTTTGCACTCAGCTTGTGATGGAGTGGCCTCAGAATATTGAGATGTCTGACAGACAGTTATGCTTTTCCTGTTTCACAGAGTGCTTTCTCCTTCAATAATTAATGGCATGATATGTCCTCTTATTATATCAAGCCTTCTTGAAAGATTTATGTCTTTCTAAAAAATCTGACTGGGAGACTTGCATTTGAATTCATTGGCTGAGTGTGATATGGACTGACAAAACCTTATGAATGTTTGGAAGCAGGGAAACATCCTGTATCTAAAACCCTATAATCTGACACCTCTTTAAAAGAATGTTACGGTAAATAGATGAGACGACAAAAGCTGAAAAGGCAAACTGAAATTTTAAAATGTTTGGCAAGATGAGGTATGTCATGACAGTAAAGCTGTGGAATAAACATACACTAGTAAAAGGTCCTGGAAAACACGTACTCTAAAGAGAATCAGGGAAATATACTCCCATCCTGAAGATGTCACACTCATTTCCATTATTCTTTTCTGTAAACATACTGTAGGTTGAGAAAGAACAATACATCTCAGAGAAACATCTTTTCTGCCTTAGCATGCTGTAGGTTTAGGATCAGATATTTCTTCCAGTGTGGCTTAGTAATTGATGATCCCCAGACGCAGAACAATGTGCATCTAATGTTGAGGTAAAACAGAGTGAGATTTCAACGTGCAGAATTGTGCTTTACATTTCTCTCCCCAGGTAGCACGAATTTATACAGTGTTCAAATGTTATGTATATATGTGTGTGTGTGTGTGTGTGTGCGTGCACGTATGTGTGTGTGTGTATTGCCAAGCATCAAGTTTGGTCATATTTCAAGCATAATACGTAATGCAAAATCATTTTAGTGGCACAAATAAAATACGTACATACTATGAATCATAAATGAAAGCTTTTAACTGACTCAATGGCAATTCATTTCCATATTTATAGACTTGCTGCTAAAAATGGTGGCTTCTGAAATATTATTTTTAGAATGCAATCTCCAAAAAGTTATTGCATCATTTTTTTGGCCCTATATTAAAAGGTCAGTCAGACTTAGAAGATAAGAATACCTTTCCATAAGATGCTGCACTTTTATAATTTCATGTAGCTAGTGAGAACACGAGATGCAAAACCTCATTACCCTCTGCATTTTCTCAGTCTATTTCTTTTGAATTCTTCTTATTCCGGCTTCTGAGGACAATTTTTTTAAATGGTGTGCAATCACATAGTGAGCTGAAGTCAGCTGAGGCGATAAACACTAAAGGACAAGTCACCACTTTAGTTCTAGTCCCTTTGCACTACGCAGAGGTGAAAGAGCAGAAACAACGCCTGATTTCCTATAAGGGAATTTCCTTTGCTGTTGTACTGTTCAGGATATCTGTACTGGGGACCTCACTGGATCCTTTGGAGAGTCATTGAATAACAGTTTACTAGAAGAGGGAGCTATGGCTCAGGGAGACACTGGAAGGCTTCAAAATAGCAAATGGTGTTATTTTACAGCCTCTTTATTTGAACTATGCTAGGTCACATCTGAGAGGAAAACAGGCTCTCTTAAAACTGACTAAGCTTACTGTAGCCTGAGAAAACCAGGATCCACCTCTTGGCAGTAGAAGAGTGAAAAACAGAGTAGTACCCTGAATAAGATGTTTATAGGCAAATTAATAGCTTGAAGATTTAGAGTGTGGGTGCATGATGCTATAAATACTAATGGCAGTGCACACCACTTAACACAGCTATTAGGTCTAATTAACTTGATGTAGACCATTGGTAATAATAGTTAATGTTATTTTTCTTGGAATTACAACATGAAAACATTGCACTCTTGTTGATAAAATGACAGATTTATGTTCGATTAGCTGTTGGGAGATATATTTATTATTAAACCCTGCTATCTATGAAATGTAAACTCAAATCCATCCCCAGAACTAAATTGCTTCATCAATAAAAACTTCATTGCCTTGTTATAGCAAGGCTGCTACGTGTACAGATGAGTTGCAGCGTCTTACTGTGTTTTCCAACACAACAAATGCGCTACTTTACCTTATTACACATTGAGCAAATCCAGACAGCTGTTGATTTTCTACTGGTGTCTATCTAATTTCCATTCTCCTTCAATTTCTCCAGTAAATTGCTGGAAAATCTTCTCAATTATCTTTTTTAAAAATGGAAAGGATCAAGTTTATATGAAGTATTTTAAACTAAAGAGTCCTTAGGCAAAATAATGTTCATAACATTGCAAATCATGCATTCAGTTGAGTTATATGCATTCACACAGACAGGATGGGGTGTTGTTGGCATTACCTGTAAGTGCCTTAATACACAACTAGTGATAACTGTAATCAAACGGCTATGCACGTTTATTTAACCCAGGATTGAAATTTCCCCTCTATGCTTTTTTTCTTGCTTATGAGCTTGTAGCTTGCCTTTTTCTGGGTAAGGAACTCACTCGCACTGTCTTACAGGTTAGGAAGGCTGTTGTCTTCCAGTCATGAAATGAAACTTATGACTAAAGCTATATTAAAAAAAAAAAAAACTTTTATAAGAAAACTTTTTATAAGTCCAGGCTCCCTAAGACCTTTTGCAAAACTTTTTTTTTTATACATATATATATATATATATATAAAAGACAGCTTATATACAGACATGTGGAGTCCTTTAAGGCAAAGTTAGGGCAGAAATAGAGAGGACATATACCAGCAACAGTGAACCACATGAAGAATTCATTTAGAATTCATTAGTAAGAACCAATAGGGGCGTCTAAATATTTTCCTGTAGAATCTTACATGCTTCCTCGTACACTAAAGGCTTGATCCCAGACCCCTGCACTTGTAAAACCAACTAAAGATTTCAGGATCTTTGTGCAGGCTTCATCCAAGCTCATCTCACCCAACTGTTTCCTGAATGAGGTATCGTATAACTCAAATCAACACTGCAAGTAATTCTGAGAACTAAATATTGAAAGGAGAAAGGAATTACTGTACAAATCCATACATTTTTCTCCTAGGATAAGCAAGATTGAGCCAACTACACTGCTTTCAGATGTCACCCCACCGATATTTTAGCTTCCTTTGCAACAGTCTTCCACTTCCAAAGCAACTCTGAAATGGTGCTATCTCCTGTAAACTATGGCATTTTTTTTCTGTCTATGCCATGCCGGCACATAAAATAACCAGAATAACAATACTTCTTAAAACATTAGCTTTTCCCTAATACAACTCCTTGGCACAGCATCCATGCCTTACCTCAAAACTGCCTTCATTCATGAAGGTTTTGACTTTCATCTTCAAGTTTGTCAGAATTGATCACATTTCAGGATGGCTGAGCTCTCTTCTTTGTTTTACAGGTTGTTGCAGTTTAAAAGGGAGAGCTACCACAGAGGTAAATCTGATTTTCTGTTTGCAAGAGATAGCAATGGTAGTGTTTATTTTGTAGCCTTAAGTTGCAATAAGTATCACCATTTTGCATGTGATCTGTCACGTTGAGTACATGGCATATCCCTGTCACTGTATCCATGGAAAGTCTCCTGGCACAAGTAGACCTTCCAAAAATTCCAGTCTCATGCAAGTATCCTCAACTGTCAAGGGAAGGTTCTTGTTATAAATCATTTCAGAAATCCTAATCTACACGAAATACATAAAGCATGGGTCAGGGCCATATACAAGAAGCAAGCAATATAAGCATAGGCATAAACATTTAAAAGTCTCAATAAATCAGCAGATATTTTGAAAACAGATGCTGAAATTATTTTGTCATGGAATCTATGAAAACCACCATGTTAAGAACAGAATCAAAAGAAAGCCTAAAATTCCAATTTGAGTTCATCTGGAAAATTGAAGACTTTTATCTTTGGATTTTGACACAGTCTCTTGGTCATACCTAATTAATAACTAGTTTTTACAGAATAAAAAGCATGCTGAGTGCTATACATTTAGATAAAATTCATGACACAAAGAGCTCATTTAAAGTTAATGAACATTTCTGAAACTTGTAGGGTAATATGAAGTAACTCTCTGTTTAAAGATTTAGACTGAAATTCAAAAATGACTGATTATATGAACATTTAGGAAATCTGCTTTTAGAGTCAACGAAGATTTAATGTTAATAAAAAATCCATTATGTTTACATTAAATACTCATAGCATGGCTCTCTGAGCTTTAATAGTCATATACATACATGTTTCAACAACAGAGGGAGAAAAAATATTTACAAGGACAAGTTTGTAAGCAAGCGGTGTGATGTAAGAGCAAGAGTTAGTGAAGCTCATAGAGGACTAAATTCACCACTAAATTACATCCCACACAATCCAAGCGTTATCATAACACTGCGCAGAACATGTATGACCACAGATTTCTGTTAAGGTCTTTCTTTTCAGAATGAACATCCTACAGGTACCACCACCTTTCACAATTACAGACCAATATTTCCTGTCATGACTTCAAAAATTACATGATCTATATCACAAAGTTTCACAGAGGAATGCCAAGGAATGCTCATCTTCCCCATAGATTTCTTTCCCATTTGAATAAAAGTGTTCTTCCACAGAACAAATATATACCACCATACACGATATTAAATTAAAACAAGGAAAAATAACCTTTTCAGATTTTCCTTTTTGTAATGAAGAAATTGCAGAGTTATATTAGGTAAAACTGAACAATTTTTACAATAGTTAGAAAAATAGTACAAGATAATGAAACAAAAATCATGTCCGCTGTCAAGAGGAGTGTATGCTGCTGATTAAGAAAATTCTTTATTAAATTACAGTAGTGACACAGTGTCCTCAGGACACTGAGCTCCTGCATGAACTCATGACATCCTAACAGCATGCAGCAGTGATAGTATTCACCTTCACTATAATTCCAGTTCAAACACTGTTATGTCAACTTTTAATGTGAATATATGCTTTTAAACTATGTATCAGTAGGAATACTTGCAATAATTAAAAAAAAAAAAAAAAAAAAAAAAAAAAAAAAAAAAGCACAGATTTTGCTGTCTCTCAGAGCTTCTTCCATGGCAGTTTTGGATTTATCTGGAGTTATGCTCCACAGGAGATGGAGCTACAGGCTACCTGTGCAAGGCACTGGGCCCTAATTTTGTGACTGGTGTCTGGAACTGCTGATTCTGCCATGATCCAGGCTTCAGGCTCCCTAACACTTTTTGCATGTAATTGTTTACTTAAAAGAAAGGAAATCACAGCAACACAAAATGTTTTCATGAATTTTGGCCAATTTAAACAAATCAGTAGTTTTGATAATTTCTAAAAACCTCAAAATGAACCCTTTAGTTTGAGGGTTTGTATTTATATTTTATGCAAACATCAAAATGCTCAAAATGGAAAGAAGTTGTAGTTTGAACAGAACAACCCCCCCCCCACAGACAGCTTTTCTGAATTTCTGATGACCCCCCAAAAAAGCCCAATCCTGTTTGCAATCCAGTTCTAACCATGGCACACTATGGCTTTAGAAAGAGAAACAAGATAATGTATCAAGGATAATGAACACAATCAACAATTTATTCAAGAAAAACAAGGACTCAAACTCTTCCATATCCAGAGAGATACACAAACTTTCAAAGATGAAATATTACGCAATGACACCCCCACACATACACACACACACAAAAATCTGTCTTTTTCTTAACCTCGTTCTGCCCAACTTCTTGCTGGGGACGGTGCCAGACTGCTTTCCTACCATTTTTCAAGGACAGAAGAAAGGAAATAGCCTTTCTTTTCCACGACTCCAATCATGATCCTTTGTATTTTCAACAGCTAAGTAATGGGGAAGCATTTGTGCTTCATCTCCATGCTTTTTCATCTCCGTTTTCTCCTTTTATGGTATAAAGAAAAAATCCAGACTGTAGTATGCTAATGCTTAGTTATGTCTTTAGGCTAGGAAATGGCTATAGCTCCAGCTGTGAGGCATTATATGGGTCTGCTTATTCCCAAATCTCTCTCCTAGAGCTTTCATGAATGAACTGAAAGATTCTGTATGAGCAATCCTGCTATGTACACTCTCCCTGTCCAACGCCTGACAGTCCTGTTACTGGCTACAGTGTGATACTTACTTAAAGGAAGGACTTTCAGTCTCATTTTCAAAAAGGAGTAACTATGAAACCCAACTAACGACTGTAGCAACAAGGAAACACTATGCTAATGGAGAGGTCTGCATTGCGCGAAGGACCGCATCTCTCAGAGAAAAATTTTGAACTAGGAGAACCAAATCTCCTGCAAAACCACAGATTTCGACCACAAATCTAAGATACAACAGTGTAAAAATTATTTTTCTCATTTTCATGAAACTCAAAACCACCCTGTATATTTTGCTGAAAATTCAGAATCCCGAAACTTATGTCCTTTGGGCACAGATGAAGCTGAGAGAACTGCAAAATGAAAAGCAAAATTTTCAGAGATCTAAAACCACTAAATTTAGTCTTCAACATATCAAAATATGAAACAGCCCCTCTATATAAAATTGTTACTTCATTATACCTGTTTGAACACACTTGTAAAACACTTTATAACTTCAAATACTTTACAAACATTAATATAATCCATTACATGAGCTGAATGTGAGTGTAAACTACAAAAAAATGCAAGGTTCTGCTCTGATTATGTGCTCTGAGTCCCTTCAGTGTCTCCTATCTGCACGTGAAGGATCAAAGAAGAATGTTCAGCTTCTGAAGCTTCAATGTAAAGACGACTTGTCTCATTACAGGTATCAAAAACTGGTAACAAGATATATGACGACACTAAAATTTACTTTGTATAAGGAAATTTAACGACTCAAGAGACTGGCAATGATATATTGAATTTATAGCCTTTAGCTAACTGCTTAAAATTCATAGGGAAAAACATTAAGATCATTCAGTGGCTCTTTGATGAACCGTGTGAAACGAATGGGTGTTGGCAATCAGTCTATGATGGAAAACAGGCAGTTCTCACCACTAGATATCACAGCCTGGTTACCATTACTCCAGATGTCAACGTTAATGAAATTGATACTGGTTTAATGAGCTTTTAACCTGAAATTAAAGCTAAAACAAACAAGCATATCCAATATTTTGATTTATATTATTTGAAATTAAATGTAATAGAAATTGTAAAATAAGAAACCATAGCTTTTTTTTTAAGTGATAGAACAAGATCTCCAACATTGATTTAATTCATAGTGTTTAATTCTGCTCTAAGGGACTAGCGTGGCTAGGCAGAAAGGCAAGTAGGTCACACTCTTCCATTACAGGAACACTCTATTTCTACAGCTTAAGGTTGATAATCATACCTGTTGCAGCATAAAGATCATTCATTTCCAGTCAATCTCCAGTAAAATGAGTAATACATCGTATATAATTTCTCTAAAGGAAATAAAAAGTCTAGAATAGCACTCACTACATTAGGCACCAAAACCAAAAAACGCAAAAGTGAATTAAACTACATTGTAATTTTGTGCAGGTTTTATCTATGTGATTGTCTGATTTTGCAGCATGGGTCATACATCCAAGCCAAAATATGCGGGCAAATAATAATTGAGACAAAAAGGAATAAGACAAACTATGTAATGAAAGAAATACAATGATATGTGATGGGAAAAAGTAATAAAAAGGTAACAATGTCATTTTTCAGTCAGGAAGGCTCTTAGAGCCAGACACAAAAATATTTACTTTTTGGCAGAACAAAGTCACTCATATCCAAAGTTTCTGCCCTCAAAATACTGCTCATCTTATGCTTAATACTAGAGTCTAGATGGAGGTATCTAAAATCCATTAAGTTACTTTATCTCAAAAGGCATCAAAATTTTTTTTCTAGTCCTAAAAAAAAATGCCACTATGTTGATACAAATAAGCAATTTCAATGAAAATCACCAAAGAAAGATGTATGCATATTTAAGCAATTTATTCTTTGAAATAGCTAAATTAGTCTCAGGTAATCTGAAGATATGAGATTAGGAAACTTTCTGTCCTATCCATCAGAATTACAGAGGACAAAGATGCAACCAAAACAACATTTTCACACAAGTAGCACTAAGATGAATATTTCCCCAGAAAGTATTATACAAAGGACATATTGCTTTTCTCTTTAATTGCAAAAATCTTATCAGGAAATCATTAAAGAATATACAGGTAATTACCTAGGGTATGGAGGAAGAGATATTTAAATGTCAATGCTTCTATTAACGCTAAAACTGAAGATTGAGAACTGGCAGAGCAGAGGGTAACAAACCACGAATGGTCGTCATTATAGTCTAATAAAGAACAATTCATAAAATTAGCAGGTTGGGGTACATGCCAAAAGAGTGAGGTATGCACGGACAAGTTAGGAAACACCTTGAAACCATCTCAGCCAGGTATACTGAAAAGAAGTGATTCAAGTTGTCTTGACTGTTGACTCTGCTGCCTGGACTACACGGCTTATGCATCAGCCAGAAAAATTCAGCATAATGATGTGAGCTGCCTAATGTGCTTTTAGCAGGACTTTAATCCCAAATCTGCTCTGGAGAGCAAGAATGCTAAATTTGTGCAAGTTAGTCTAATCCTAAAAGGAAGGCATGCTGTGGAGTTCAATAAACCAAAGAAACCAAGGAAAAATTAACAAAGGATCGATGAGAAAGTAGAAATATGGTTAGGTTCAATTTAAAAGAATATAGATGAGGAACTAATTAATTACAAATATAAATAAATAATCCAGCTATGAGAGTCACATTCTAAGCCCAAATCTCCCACCTTTCCTGACCTTCTCTTCTCCATGTTAGAGAGTCCTGGAGTCCCAGTCAGCCTATACATAGAAACAGTGATCTGACATCTGCCTGTTCATAGTTTTGCTTTCCTAAGATGGGGTACTTCAGCTAGGATTTTCATGGGACACTGTATTCTAGCTGCTAAGAAAATGCTTCTTCCAGCTCCAGGCCAGCTCAGTCTTAAAGGAGGCAGCAGATGTTATAGCCATCCTTCTTAGAAGGAAGTAGTCCTTCCCCACTGCAATGGGACAGCTTAACACAATCAAGAAACGTGTTGCTGTTCTCTCTTGCTAGAGCAGATATGGCAACACTGGCAACCATATCTGCATGAGATAACTTGAAAAAACATATTCTTTTGACCTTCAAAAGTTAGTATAACTTACATTCTCTCACAGTGGTACTTAACAGTTTGCTACTATACATGTAATTAATATATGTTAAATAAATCAGCAGTTCTAGTTGTTTAAAAGCATTTAACACTTGGTGCTTTCATTTATAAAAGTAAAATATGAAAACAATCAATCATTCCTGTTACAATTTTTAAGAAGAAAGATGCTGCATATCCAGATGAAAGCCAAGAATTTTTTTTTCAAAACAAGATTATTATAGATGTAGGATATGTTAAAAACAGATTTTGGTCGATGTCTTGGAGAGATTTTCAAGAAGGATAAACAAAAATTAATGGTCCTACTTCCAGGGACAAGCTCTAAACTCCTATCTTACACAGTAAGAATGCAAGCAAAAAATTAAGTTTTCAACAATATCCAGCTCTGATCCTACTGAACTCAAAGGTGATTTCTTATAGCCCTGGATTTTAGCAGAATCAGACCCTAGAAAGGCATACTTTGTCTTCTTTGTTTGCTTTTCACAAAAAGATAATAAAGAGTCTCATTTAGTATTATTTACTTGTCTCTATTATTCAGTTCCTTGATAATTAGAAGACAGTTTTCATCCCTTGTCAGGCAAAATATTATGTGGAAGCCTAATGATGCCACCCCAAAGCATCATTAGGTTACTTGATGGAGGATATGATTTATTAATGTTATAGAAGCATTTACTCCAGGGAACCTTCTCAAATCAGCAAGAGCAAAATTTTGTTCTCTGGTAAACAGAAATGTAATGACAGGCTATTAGTTTTGGGTGGCTGATGTTTGATTTCCTGGAGTTATAAAGACAGTCTGCTTTTGTTCTAATGGTATTACATACTTCTGTGAAGGAAATAATTAATTACTGTGTAACTTAGGTCATTACAGTGCTAACAAACACTGTTCAGTTGTACTCTTATACATATGCATTTTTTGGAGGGTAAATCAAGGTTTAAGCACTTATTTTCAAATTACTTTACAAGTGAAATATTTCAGTCGATCACCAAAAAAAAAAAAACAAACAAACAAAAAAAAAAAAAAACCCACACTTGCAGATGAACCAAGCTTGGGACACACTGAGTAAGGACAAGTCAGTTCTAATGCATCGCTTGTACTGTTTATCAGGTAACACTACCCAGGAAAACACAGTGTGTTCAAATTGACTTAATGTAGCCATTCAGTTGAAAGTTAGCTTGTTAAGGAATAAAGAAATGAAAGAAAGAGAGAGAATTAATGCAGGTAAACTCTCCTGCAGCATTTCAAAAATACAATGCTTTGTATTCTATTTTAATTTTACTTGTCTTGAATATACATGTACCTAGTACGATGGAAACACTCTCTTTCCTGCAGATGTGGTCTTCTCTCGATTTTTATCGCACTTGAGTATTAAGCTATACTTTTATTTACTTTTTTTTTATTCTTCCTTTTCATTTTTTATAAAAAGAGGTTTCAATGAATGCATTAGGAAAAGAATTTCCTGTCAACATGTAATTAAATCCCTACCTATGAACTATCAAATAAATATTTTACTAGCTTTGGGCCTGATGTTCCTGGTTTGGTATTACAGAAGAAATGATGGATATTTCAATTACTATCTTCATTTTTATGATGTACTTTAAATGAAGAACATTCATTTTCTTTTCCTTATTAAAGTGACATTCAAATATGATAAATTTGATGATTATACTTATGGAAAATGCAAATAATATATGGTCCGCCACAAGAACAGACTCTCTGGAAACCACTGTACTGATTTCAAATGGCTTTGTATCATGTCTTATGAGGCACACAGCATACTCCAGCTGTTGAGGGAGCTGCTTTGTAATTGTAACATGTGCAGAGATTAGAGTAAGGCTTCAGTAGCCAAATAAATAACCAAACAATAAAAACATGTTTGCAGTCTGCATTCTGCAATTGTTGTTTATATGTATTCTATTGAGCAGATCTGTGCATCTGAAATGATATATTAGCAATTTTCAGCAATACACAACTCTTTACTACTTGTGTCTATTTGCAAATGCAAATACATGTAAAAACTTAGAGAACGTGTGGCTTCACTTATATCAAAATGAAAAAAGAGTAGGTTAGTACACAGAATTTCAGAACTAACACAATCATTCATGACCAGAGGAAGTATGGAGGCCGTAACCTGGGACAGTGAAGTCACAAGGCAGAAAAAGAACCTCTGGAGAGAGAGTTTATACCAGAGAGCTTCTGATAAAAGCAAGTAAATTTAATTAAAAACAAATGACACAAAGTCAAGATAGAGCTTGAGAGATAAAGGCTTAGAATTTTTTCTCCCCAAAAGATCCACTAGAAACTGGGATAAACATTGGCCTGAAAGTAACAGATTAAACATGCATATGATATTTGTATCAATAAAGAGAACTCACTGTAAAAAGCTGCCAAAGTAAGAACAATTTTAGAACTGAATTCTGGCAGGTATGGCCCACCCAAACATTCTTCACAGCTCCACACTTAAACTGAAGAAACTACTATGTACAGAGAGACTTTTAATAAAACATTATCTATAACATCTTTAAGTAAAAGTTAGCAGCCTAAAGATGCACCATTAGGAGCCTATGAAATGCCAGTTACAGAAGCACAGAGAGATTTTTTGCAAGTCCTTGTTCAGGTGAATAGAGTTATTTATGGTATAGCTTTGCTTCTGTGAGAGAAGCACCAGAAAGGCAAGAAAGATCCATCACTTTTATTTAATGAGGTACCGAGGTTATTCCATTTTTAAGCCCTAAAGATGCAAGAACATCTTAGTTCTCAGACAGATGTTGAAGGCTCTTATTAGTTAGCAGTAGAATACAGATGTCCAGGCAGGAACTTGAGATGAGTTAAGGACATTTGCGCCTTAACTCAATACCACTGAAATTCATCTGATACACAGACATGAAATATGACACACGTATAACTTTAGTGCATCCTTTTCCTCGCCCAACTCATGTGCACAGAAATACATACTTCATCAAGCCATAAATGGCCTTTTCCATTTTTATGACCCTAGAGGTTTCTCATTTCCCATTGTCAGGCTACTACATCTGCAAATCTAAGCAATGTAAGGGATTTCTAGCGCAGAAAGTGGTAATCATCAGCTTGGAGGCTACACAGGCATGTCATAGAATTGGTAAAGTTGGAAGAGACTTCTGAAAATCATCTAGTCCAACCCCCTTGTGGCAAAGCGGTATTGAACACAGAAAAATAAGCCAAGATGTGGGAATGCTCAGGGTAAAAGGCTCAGGTCTTTAAAGTTACCTTACAGATCCCTACCCTCTTCAGCTTCCAAACGTAACAGATCCAAACTTTTCAGTTTGCTTCAAAACCTCAGTGTAATGTGATTTTACAGGGAGTAACCACTTGTGTAAGACTGTAGACATCTTTAGAATTAAATATATTAGAAAATAAAAATAGAAATAATGTCACAATACTGACAATAAACATTCTCTTTAGAAAACAACAATGAGGTTGTAGAACAGAAGCGAGTGTTCATTTCACTCCTTCATCAAACTGTTTACTAATAGAAGTAACCTTAAGGTAGAAAAGAAACTACTGAAGGCATCTAAAGGCATTTTGCTAACCTCAGGATACTAGAGAATAAAAGTCCAGCTAAACAGATTTTGGGAAATAATTATCAGCATTACTGGTACGAACTGTAGCCAAAAGTTCTAGTTCTTTGGGCCCATTTACCTCGAGACAATCATACCAATCGGTGCCATACTTCGTCTTATCCAAAATATCATGCTCACCATTAAAATAGATACTTTCTGATTGTAATAAACTTGCAGACTTGCTTTTCCTGTTGCTATGTGGGATGAATACGGAGCCAGCCAGCCAGGGATTCCTTTCCAGCAGTAAAACAATTTAAACCTTAGAGTAGCTCAAACTACTCTTAAGCAAAACCCCAAATTTATTCCTTGAACAAGCTATTGTTGACACTTCCCCCCCCCCCCGCCTCCTCAGGTGGCAAGTTTACTTCAGATACTCTTCCCCCAAAAAGTAATTAACAACAGAAACAGTATGCCTTGCCCGGCGATGGGAAGAGGTAAGCTTTTGTTAACTGTATGGGAACTGTCATTGTACAACTTTTACTTTGTTTCATAGTGAGATGTGAAGATATATAATAGAGAATCATTTCTACAATGCAGAGAAATTTAATACATTTACAGAGTCGATTATAAAAAATCCCAGATGTCTAAAAAGGTAGTGAAGTGTAAAGAATGCTCATTGTAACCTGAATAAACAATATCATCACATGCTGCACTGAAATCCACAGCTACCTGAGGGGATATCTGTCTAAAAGCTTCATAAATGCTTACAAAAAGGTACTTACATATGCATTCCCCAACAAATACCAGGTTACACTGCGGTGATTTTCATTTTAAGTTTCAAAGACTTCTGTAGTGAGCTACAGTACTATTTCAGTTGCATTTCCTTGGAGGGTAGAAGTTCATGTGTCTAGATTAATCAAAGTGGAACACAGAGATTCAAACTTGGAAAACTCATTTATATAACAGAAATACTTTAAAACTTTTCTCAGACCTTAAAACAAAAAGTATTACACTCGATTTACAAGAAATGATAATAAAACATGACCCCACTTTAGCCACAGAAACAAAGAAGCAATTTTTCTTTTGAAGTTGCTGAATTTTACATGCCTCGATATTTCCTATGGTAATATGCTTTACGTATTGTAACAGGTTTGCTGACTAGCACACACAGAAATCTAAGCAAGAGGAGTCGGTGCCCAGCAAGCGGATCTCAAGACACCTCTAAACAGACTTGTAATATTCAAGATGTCAGTGGATACTGCCACAATCTTGCAGAATAGGTACATACTGTAAATACTTGTTACTTCAGAAACATATTCACTAACATAAAGAGTGAAAAGAGCTTAGTAATTTAAATAAATAATACTAAAGCAAGATCTTATTTTTGCTAAGCTGGGCATGCTGTTAAAGAATCCAAACTTTAAGGTCCAGTGCTGCTATTGTACGCTCCCATACTCCTCTAACAGCCTCACAGCTTCAGGCTTTAATGCCTCCAAGGTTCGTCTGCGCCCAAGTTTCAAGCACTGTGAATTCCTGACCTTCTAGAAAACCAAATATCTCAGGGTTAAGGACTCACAGTGGCAAGTAAGTAGATGTGAATTGCCATTATAATGAGTCCTCCCAGTCCTTCAGAACAGAAATGTTCTTACCATGATGGCAGTGTAGAAACAATGAAAGCCTTTATGCAAGCGGAAACTTTTATCGTACACTACAAGAGCAAAGAATTTTGCATATTTAGGGAAGAACTCATATATCATACTGTGATAAATAAGAAAAAAGGTTAAAAAAAATCTGTATTTCACAGCGAATATTGGACACAAGTCGGAACCAGAAATCCAATGGAAGCAAAACCAGAACATACTCAATACGGAAATAGTAGTCATAAGAATTTTGACATTTCCCTTACAGGCAAAAAAGAGGCTGTATAAGTCTAAACAGGTGCTATGAAAGTAATTCTGTAAAACCTGTCTTTTTTTTTTTTTTTTTTTTTTTTTTAATATTCTCATTTCACCTGGGTTTATAGACCTTATACTTGGAGTAAATAAAACACATGCCCTGCTGAGACTGTTGGGAAAAAAAAAAAAAAAAACAGTGGAATAACCAGGAGGGATCTAATTGACTGAAGATATAAAATCCTGCGATACGGTCTTACATAATGTCATAAAGTATCATATCTGCTCTTACCACCATGGTTTTTCAACTCTCCTAAATCTTCCCCCGAAAGGCTCTGTAACAGAAGCCGCCAGGGCCTCACAAGGGTATATGTATTGTATATGTATACGTAAGTGTATTGTTCTCTATTACCAGTATTTGTTCCAAAACATCATCCAGAAAGCTACTGAAGTCCTGAATAAAATATCACACACAGATATCTAAGAGACAAACTAAGACCATAGGAGGATCCTATGCCTAAGTACCTTGACCCTACAGTAGACCAACAGATATTCAAGATGCAAGGTGTGATGACACAGCTTTTAATTAAATTAAAGCAAGGGAGAAGAAGTAATGAAGATGTTCACATTTTTTCAAGATCTTGATCCAGCTCTCATTGAAACAAAGGAAAATTAGCTATTGAAAACTTTTAGGTTAGTAACATTCACAAGTATAGCCTATAAGCTCAGAAAATGCCTAAAACTCATTATCTTAAGCAGCAGCACGACTGGTACAGTATTTTCATGACAGCTCCTATACACACTACACAGTATGGCATTCAGTTATATGCAAAATTACTGTAATTTTGAGGCCTCAGGCACATTATTAAACCTCATTTTAAGTGGCAGTAAATTAAGGCATATGATGCACAGATCTTGTGGTGGGCTTGCCGCACAAGGCTGAATTTCAGCCTCAACAAAGGTGAGTCACTTCTGTTTCTGTGAGGAAGACATTTAGTTTCTTTTACAAAGTTCGTATCTCATTTCCTCTAAAAGGGCAGAGAGGGAAGATTCTGCATATAGTGTTTTTTTTTTTTTTTTTTTTTTTTTTTTTTTTTTAAGAAATATGGTAAGGAAATACGGTATCTTAAAGACTGAATTACAAGAAAAAAGATAGGAAGTATCAAATTTCTTAAACTTCTTTTTTTTTTTTTTTTTTTTTTAGGGAATGTCCTTTAATCTAAAAAAGAGTAATTATCATACTGGATTTAACTTTGCTCATTAATCCTGTAATCTTGGGCCTTAAGTGACCAGTATCTCACGTCGCAAACTAGTTTTCTTAATAGCTGCAAGAGGAACCTTCTTCATGTGCTTTGTGAAAATTATTGCATATACTAATTATCAATTATCTTCTATATCAGATTTATTGTCTCAGTTCTATATCTTCAGCTGGTATGAACTGCTGAAATTCCTCTAAGTGAATTATAGCTAATTCATTTCATCACTGTTTCGGAAATAGCTGAGAATCCTGTTGCTATGGCTTTTAGTATTTCTCATCTATATCTCTCTGCTTCACCTAATGTAGTGTGATATGGTCTGCCAAGCAGAATTGGCATTAAGACCTTGGAATTAAGACCATCTCTCATCTGCTGAGAAAAGACTAGCGGTACCTGAACAGAGCAGGCAAGGAACTTTTCTTACCACCTCTGAAGTTATTTATGGTGAACCAGAGGCTACAATTAGAATAACAGTAGCAAGCAGAAGCTCTCTATTACTTAGGAAAATAAGAACAGTCACAATGCATGGTTCTGATATCCAACAAATTGTAAATTTAGAATTTAATATTAAAAACATATTACAAACATCAATAATTTAGGTAGTGGAACTTCTCTGTAAATGCAAACAACACTTCCAAATAAAATAAAGGAGGAACAGAATTCATATTTTCCTACAGTTTCCCAGAAGTATTTATGGTGGATTATCATCGCATTAAAATAGGCAGTATTTTAGAAATGCCTTTTGAAGCTGAGAAGAAAGAAATATTGGATACTTCAGTGCCAAAATATAATGCAAAGCACATTATTTATTCTCCTTACATCATAAGCTATAAGTGAGAGAAAATCTGAGACAAAATATATCATCAAGTATTAAATTAAGTTCAGTTACTTTGGGTAAAGCAGGAGCTCGTTGTTAAGCAAGGACGGATAGAGAGTTTGGAGGCTTTTTCAAAAGGCTCTGGGTTTTTCTGTTTTCTAGTGTTAAATGATTAACCCCCCCACCCACACACACACTTCTTGTAAATACTGTCAAGTACTACAAGTAAGGCTCAGCAACAAAGCAAAAGGGGTTGAAACGGACTGAGAAGAAAAAAAAAACAGTGCATTTTCTGCCGAGAAAATGAAATTAGCTGGGGTTTGCTAGAAGTCTGACACCCTGCGAAGAGCGCCAAATGCAAGTCATACCGGGAGGATAAAACTCTTGTTCCTCCCATGTTATGCTACAGAAGTGGTGAGGAGATCCTTGCCCTTTCCCTACCAAAATATTTGAAACAGCTTATTTCTTTGAGGCAGAAGTCCAATTTAAAAAAGAAGAGTAGGGAAAGATCCACCTTTTTGGATTCTCACTGTGAATTCTCTTATCAAGAGCTTCTGGCATCATTTCAATTACTAACTCAAGGTAATTTACACTGAAAACAAGTCAAAATGGTATTTTTCATTTTTGAAACAATGGAAAGATTTTCTAATGTTGCTATTAGAAACAATTTCAAGAGCCTGAAACAAATCCCTTTGACTTTTCAGGGCAGCAGGTGTGAAACTTACCACTATCTGAAATTTTGTAATCGGTGCCCCTCTCGGATTAAAAAAAAAAAAAAAAATTGATTAAAGTACTTCTCCCTTCCTCTGTCCCTCTCAAAAGTATTTTAGCAAAGAGAAATTGCACACTGGCTTTCAGCCAACTTTGGATCAGACCCTGAAAGCTAGGGTTTTTCTGCAGTCAGAAAGTTGTTTGTTTCCATAATTAAGCAGTTTTGATAATTATTCATAATTCACCAAAGCTGAACATCCACCATTTGCAATCCTGTTATGAATCCTTTTAGTATTTGTCACATTAACAAGATGACTCATTTTCAGAACTGCAAAAGAAATGTCCAAATGTATGAAGAGAGTAATAAAAATGCTAGTGAAAAACAGTAAGAGACATTTGAGAAAATTTCGCCTCCTTGAGACAAAGCATAATAGATGCCTTTTGCCAACTATACAGTGAGAAAAGCCATCTGTAGCAAGGAACCTTGGGCAGCTTGTACACAATAAATAGTGTTTCTCTCAAATTTAAAAGACAAATGACTAGAAGGCCTTGCTTGAAAACAGCTAAGATGAAGGTTAGGTGATCTTTTATGTCTGCTAAGAGCAGAGAGAAAGAGCACACCTCTATTATTTTCAGATGAAATGACTGTCATTTCTCCTTTCATTTTAATCATCTCTTCTTGTTTTTTATTTTTTTTTTTTTGAGGAGGGCATTCCCAGCTTATTGTACACCATCTGTGTATAATATACACCTGCTGCAACATGCTTTGTATTTCCTTTATTCAATGAGCCATCTCACTGTCAAGCTGCCATATTCTCCTTCCTGAAATCTCCAGTTATGGTCTATAAATCAAACATTTTGAGAAGACGGAAAGCTGCAACTTTATATGCCAATCCCTTCATAAAAATCTAGTTTAGAATGGAACTGTTTGTGGAGAAAACTTAGACATTTTTAATTGTATATACATATGATACACTTCTTACTATATGGAAAAAATGCAAGGTAACCTTAATTCCGGCTGTACTACTTTCCCTGACTACAATATGACATGACACTTTTTGGTTTTGACTTCATAAATGAAGAGCAGTGTGAAGGTACTGAAGACTGTAAGAAGGATTTAGGTAATGGTATACTCAAGGTGCCTATCCAACAGTGAAATCAGCCCACCTCCGCATGGATTGATCATGTTCTTTTCCTCAGCCGCACTTTAAACTCACCACTGTGTTCAGGAGACTGAACAGGAGAGACTGTGATGAAAAGCAGAATATTTGAAAAATACCATTATAATTCCAAATATAACAACAGCTTCCTGGTATTTTATTATATATTTGAAGTTACAGCCTAATTCCCTCTTGTTAAACTGTTAAAAAAAAAAGAAAGAAAAAAGAGGAAAAACCCTGTAACACAAACCCTTAAGCAACTAAAATAGTTACCAAAGAGCCGTTAAATTATTAGGGTGTTTTGTTTCATTTTCTCATTGTAACACTTCAGTCATTCTAAAATCTTAGATTGTTCCGTTTTATTAAACAACACACACTCCGTGCATTCTGAGAGTTTTTAGACAGGAACACAAAAGGTTTTCCATAGTCTCTGAACCTGCTGATATGTATTTTCATTGCTTTTCATAATAAGCCAACATTTATGCTGCTGAGAATGGAGAACGATGCCCTCTGAACCTTCCCACATAACTTTGCCATCAATCACAGCTCCACTATACAATCTCTTTAACCTCATAGCTCTATCTTGCAGGTTCAAAGCAAAGGCATTTTATTTTACTGTATGATGAAATGTAAGAAGAATATAAAGTTCAGATGCAACCTTCTCACAGCTGTATATTCTGATTTTCTACTGCTGATACTGACTGAAGCCTTGTGTGAGCTTGAGCCTTCTGGACAGTTGCAAGAAAGGGCAAATACTAACATATGGCTTTCACCTTTGCAGTAAAACCCTAAGATAAATTGATTGGTATACTTCAGTTATATAACAGATATTATATTGTCCAAATACTTCACATTATACTTACTTAACATGCCAGTGCTTTACACTGGTAAAAAATGATGAGAGCCATGTATTATCAACTGCAAATTCAGTTGTAGGCATTCTAATAACTGGTATTCTACATTTATATCAATTCTCTTATCCTTGAATATAAAGTAGAGCTCTTGGAATTCATTTTCTTGGGGACTATTAGCTTTATATTGAGATTAAAAAATAAATTTCAGCAAATCTCTCTGAAGACAGTAAAAAACTGCAGATTTAGTGCCTTAAACTGTGATGCTATGAGTAGGGGTGCTGCAAAGTCATAAAGAGAAAGATGATGCCTTAAGCTCAAACACAAACAGTGTATTTTAATGTTTGTAAACCATTAAAATTGAGCACTATGATAAAATTTAGATTTCTTAATTCCAAAACATTTTTATTTATACTAACATGAGAAAGCACTCTCAGCTTCTGCACTCACTAAGCTAAAGCAAAGGTTGGGAAAGAAAGGTATCTCATTTGATTTTTTTTTTAATAAACTAGAAAAAAAGAGGAGTATTATATATAGAACTATAAAAGTTCTCCAGAAATGTTCATTTGTCCACCTGAGATACTATAAATGTTAGAGAAATCAACATAAATATTATATTCTACAGCAGTACAGATGAGCTTTAAGCTATCCATAAAATTACACGGTTTGACTGGTAGATTACAGTGCCATATTTCAAAACTATTTTACAACTGGAAATCTGTAAGCTACCTGCTAAAAACATAAACATAACTCACAGGCTGCATAACTATTGCAAAGTCCATTATCTCTGGAGTGCATTTCTCCTGTTTTCACTAGATGCATTAACATCTATTCACATCCATTGACATTTGCATAAAATGAAGTTCTTTTTTAGGAAAGCCAAATGTATACGGAAAACATTTGTATAGGCATGAAAAGGAGGACAGAATTTGTGCCTAAAACTATTAACCCTAATTTCCACATACTATGGCAATGGAGAAGCAGGAAAATCAGTTAAGAAAAATTTCATTAAAAGATTCCAGACAGTTATCGAATTGTCTGCATGAGGAAAATAATTTGTTAAAAGTTAAAATTTTGTTCCCAATTATAATAATGTCTTTCTAATTTTAACATGATCTGAACATACTGAAATTGTGTAAATGCATAGATTTGAGTAACAGGCACAGGCTTTCACTTTCACAGCAATTAACTGGATGCAGTTCTTCCAGTTTGGCCTGTAGCTTGCATTGAACTACAAAGTTAATTTGTCTAAACATGATTCAAACGTATTTTGCATATTTTGTATTCTGAATTTTAAAGGTGAAAAAGTGGGTATCATTCCTTTTTTTTTTTTTCCTCTTATATGAGAACATAATTTAGCTGTGGCCATCGTGTGGTTCACAAAAAGCTTTTCGTAGGTAACATGCTTTTTTAAACTTCAAAGCCAAAAGTCTTCTCTACCAATTACTGTAATTATTGACCATTTCATATAATTTTAATGTAATAGAAATTAAGTGTGGCACCTGCCACGCTTTTTTTTTTTTTTTTTTTTAAGCAATGTGATTGGTTTTAAAGAACATTTTAGAATCACTTGGAAATCAGAGTAATTTACAATACTACAGGAAAACATACATTTTGATAAAACAAACCCTATGGCCAATAACTTAAGCTTCAAAACATTATTTCAGTTTGCTAAAGCTAGGTATGCTCACAAGCATAGAGATTACTGTTACAGAAACCTTTACGGAATTGGAAAATTTTCTTTTGGATAAACAAATGTAGTGCCTTCAGTTTTGCAAGGTTAAAGTCTTCCTAAACAGAGTAAAAAATTATTGGCCTCAATCTAAATATTTTCAAATTGCTGTGGAAAAAAAATGGTGTGTATATAAACACTTCATAACAGTTTATTCATGGTACAGATTTGGAGACCCCAAGTGAATTTGTAAAGCAGCAGAGTGTGACTGATGCTATTCACCAGCTTTTGGTCGTGACCAAGTAAGACAGAGACCGAAGTGTGACAAATATCACTGTGACTGAAGCAAGCATTACATGAAGGAAAAGCTAATGCTCCAAACCTACATGGATCTCAGTGCCTAACCGAGGTCCAAATACTTTTAGGTTTTAGTCAGTGTCTAACAATTCATTCTAGCCAAAATACCTGCTTACTTAACAAATCTGCTGCTGTCACAGGAAACAATTCAGTATTATTTTAACACTTAACTACAGTATTTTGCACATACAGATTCTTTTCAAACTATGTGCAAGTTCTTTCCCCTTCGTATTTGAGTATGTAGAAGGATTGGTCTGTTTTATTTGAGTTTCTCCTGTTACAGTACTTGTAACTGAGGCACCAAACCCCTCTTTACTGAGATCAGCTGGTCAGATACGAAGAGTACATTTCCCCGCATTTCCCCTTTTGTCAAGGTCAAAAGTAGCTTCTCCCTAGCCAGACAACTTATAATTTTCTGGTACTAACCATTAATACCCTTGTCTATAATCATTCTCTCCAATATCATTTATTTTCCACAGTGAGTTTTCAGATGCTGCTAAGATTTCCTTCTTTCAGGGCAGAGAGAATCAACTGCCCATTAACAAGTTTCTTAGGAAACAGAAATGTCTTGGTCACTGAAAAAAAAATGAAGAAGAACTCATTTAATTCATGTGCAGATAAAACACTTAATTCCAGATTTTCTGTATTTTCTAAACCTGGACAACTGCCCTCACTGTATGTGGGAATAACCTCATTCCTCATCCTTGCCCTGCACTAGCAAAAGGAGGAGGAAGAGCTTGAAAATCAGTGAAAAAAAATTTACCAAAAGAAAAAACGTACTGTTGTTCTTCAAACGAGGTTTGAGCCCATAGTTTCCACCTAAATCATTAACTAACAATGAAAGAAGTACATAAAACCCTATTCTCTAAAGGTTTAGTATCACCTTATAAATGAACAGAGAAGATCTGCCAAGCTGCTGGAGTGCTGGAACCTATCTTACTACTGCAGCTAAAGTTTCTCATATAAACCACTACATAGAACACTGATGTTATGTAAATGTCCAAAAGACAATTTCTTCTTTTACAGACAGGAATAACACTGTACTTCAGAGAAATTTAATCGTCTAATTCAGTGGCAATCAAATCAAATCATGGCCTTCAAGAAAGAAAATGTTGTTGCATGTCGTGTTTTGGCATTTTGCAAATCATCGTGAAAAAAAGTCAAGTTACAGTAGTCAGTTGCTTGTGAAAGAAAAGCATCTGTTTTGTTTACGCCTGAAGAAATGGGAACAAACTATCAAACCTAAACAGTTTGCTCATCTATAATTACACAAGAACAGATCAGGATGTACAGTCAGAATGGTTCCTGCCAACACAGGACAGACAGTCCCTTGCTAGCAGTTGTCACCCCTACTCCTGGGAACAGCAAAGGGACCAAAGACCCTTCCTACTATGTTCTCTTCTGTTCTGACACCAACTCGTACCAAGCAACCTGCCTCCCACACCCTACAATCACTTATTACTCTTGTTCCTGTTTTCTTATAATCTTTGCCTGAAAAGCTGAGAGCTTGAAGCCAGCATTTCACTGAAGACCCAAAGCTACTGTGCCAATGCCGTGGGCACACCGTAATGGCAGCAATTCAGCCCTCACAGCGAAGTAAAGTATGGCTTAGGTGACAGAAGTCAACTGAGTACAGTTGTAGGAAAAGTCTACCAGCAAAATTAAGCTCTGTTTTACACAACAAACTATGATATAGATTTCTAGCATCCGTCTGAAAATAAAGGTATCTTAGTCAGAATCTACAGACATACTATACTTAAAGATAGCTGGGCAAACTCATCTTTCAACAGTCTTGAAATGAAATGCGAGTTAAACCTAGGTGAACACAAAGGGGGATAAATGAAAATACAGGCTACTATGCAATCACATCATGAAAAGTTGAGTTTCTGCTACTCACTCTTTAAAAGTTAGTTATCCATCTTTGAGACAAGACAGCAAAGAAATTATGAACACGCTTCAAGAAACACCGTATTTCTCTAACAAGACATCAATTCCGGCGCTAATTAAAGGAAGACAGGACATTCAGAGGAGAAAAGCTCAGTCTTCACATAGATCCCTGGGGAGGAAACAAGCTTAATTTCTACGGGAAAAACAAAACCACCTGTCATTACTGTAAGTTGCTTGTATGTGGACAATTCTGCCTTATGATTTCACTAGTTCATGGGGGCCCACTTAGGAGCAGCAGTTCTACACTGTGCTTTTTATTTACAATTACATTTTATAATACAATTGGCTGATGAAATTAGTCTTTTGTGAATGAAATGAACAGCTCAAGCCTAAAACCAAAATCAGAATCCATTTTCACACCCTAAATAGTTTTGGCTTACTGAGAGATAGTATTTTGTTCCAGCTGTGAATCCACACTCCAACATGCCCAGTGCTTAACCCAAAAGAGGCCGTTGAGCACAGGCGCAGATCATTCCAGATTAACATATATTGCTCTCTTCTGCCTCCCCCCCAACACTTCCTAGATTATATAAACTGCTCCCCTCCTCCCTCCCTCTTCTTGTGTGTACTGGCTTTTTTGATTCATTACTTCCAGTGGCCTGCAAAGACATATAAAGAGAGCTATTCCCCTTCTAATGTTAGCAGCTTTGACAAGCATGACACAAAATTATAATCCTCATTCCTGGCACAGAAAGATAGATGCATTACTGATGCCATCCTGTAAGTAAAGACAGACAACCATTAAAAAGATGCAAGCAGCTGCATTTTAAGTGAGATTTGTGCATTACTAAGCAACACGTTGTAATAAAAGAAAATATACTATCCTACAGCAAGGATTATGAAATACTTAAGTGTCCCATAAAGTATAATTAACAGGACATTATGGATTTATAAAGCTGTAGTATCATAAAACTGCTATTCATAAATTAAATGAAACTGAACAGTTGTATGTTTCCAAAACTCTTCTTCACACGCGCTGTAATGACAGGTGAATTATTCAATGCTATAGCGAAACTTGGAACTTTTCTGAATGCTGTTTTGATTACTGCTAACATGAGGGTGACCCAGAAGAGATCCTTTATGTTTGTTCTTTATGGATGCAGCGTAACTGCACCAAACTGAGCAATAAGTACTATAAATCAGGTTAGCAAAAAATACAGCTTATTGCAAAATGTCTAGCAATGAAGTTCAATAATTTACCCTCTCTCCTTAAACTCCTGAACTGAGAGAGAGAGAGAGAGAGAGAGAGAGAGAAGAATCCAAACTTATCCTAGCAGACAAGAAGCCAGGCTATGAATTAATAACACACAAACTAATTTCTCTCGTGTAGATAGCTGCAGCACAAGAAAGCACTCCTGATAAATACTACAAACATTTCCCAGGAAGTAGTGGGCAGCATCTAGTGAACACTAAACCCACATTTGGTTTTGCGCAGTTTCCAGACCAACAAGCCCTCACTTTAGGTAAGGTTCCAATGTTACTTACTCAAAATGTCTCTCTCCGCATCAGTACATCAGGACAGGAACCTAGCGAGGATGTTACCACACAATCAGCAACAAGTGCTAGTAAGAAAAATGTAATGTTTTGAAAAACGTAAGCAAAATGAGATCCAAAATTAAGAGACTTCCTTCAGGGCAACTGAATTTATCCACCATCCTAGGCAAGTACTTACTTGCAAATATCACCAAATCACTGTTGTTCAAATTCAAGCCTTTTCATAAGCTCAGATAATGAGAGACATATAATCAAACTGTACCGACTCTGCCAGTTCACACAGGAGAGAATTTACCTTGTCACTTTATTCTTTGGCATCGTTTCTCAAGTATACTAACATAACTTTGTATTACTTTTGGTTTAATAACTCCTTTATCTATCTGAGATGGGGTTTGCATACGCTAATCACGTTTAGGATGAACTACTAAATTAGAACTTTCCAATTTTTTAGATACAATATGAAAGGTCTTTAATTAAAATATATGTTTTGTCATGATCTGAGAACAACAGATTGTGCTACCCAGCTGAGAGATTTCCCTAGCTCTTAAATTACAGATCATTTAATTTACAGATGGTATAAAGGGAAACGAATCACTAGAACTTATCTTTGATATTCCTTGGCTGGATAAAAAATCACCTAAGACATGACTAGTCATTAATAAATTTCTCTATTTTTCTATTTTGAATTTTTGAAGCATAACTATTCAAAGAGCTTCCTTTCCCAACAGACTGGGCAACTTCTTTTTGTATACAGCAGTCCTTTCATAGAATCACAGAATCAGTAAGGTTGGAAGGGACCTCTGGAGATCATCTAGTCCAACCTCCCCGCTCAGCAGGGTCACCTAGAGCATGATAGACAGGGTTGCATCCAGGCAGGCCTTGAATATCTCCAGAGAAGGAGACTCCACAACCTCTCTGGGCAACCTGGTCCAGGGCTCCGTCCCTCTCACAGGGAAGACATTCCCCCTCAAGGTCAGGCAGAACTTCCTGTGCTTCAGTTTCTGCCCACTGCCTCTTGTCCTGTCACAAGGGACAACTGAAAAGAGTCTGTCCCCATCCCCTTGACACCCTCCCTTCAGGTACTTGCACACATTGATAAGATCCCGCCTCAGCCTTCTCCTCCCCAGGCTGAAGAGGCCCAGCTCTCGCAGCCGTTCCTCAGAGGGCAGGAGCTCCGGCCCTCTGATCATCTTTGTAGCCCTACGCTGGAGTCTCTCCAGTAGCTCCATGTCTCTCTTGTACTGGGGAGCCCAGACCTGGATGCAGTCCTCGAGATGAGGCCTCCCCAGGGCTGAGTAGAGGGGCAGGATCACCTCCCTCCACCTGCTGGCAAAGTCTTCCTAATGCACCCCAGGAGACCATTGGCCTTCCTGGCCACAAGGGCACACTGCTGGCTCATGGTCAGCTTGTCATCCACCAGCACTCCCAGGTCCTTCTCTGCAGAGCTGCTCTCCAGAAGGTCAGCCCCCATGAGGTTCCTCTCCGCCCAACTCTCCAGCCTGTCCAGGTCTCTGAATGGCAGCACAGCCCTCAGGTGTGTCAGCCACTCCTCCCAGCTCGGTATCATCAGCAAACTTGCTGAGGAGGCACTCTGTGCCCTCATCCAGGTCACTGATGAAAAAGTTGAACAGAATGGGACCCAGTACACAGCCCTGGGGGACGCCACTAGCCACAGGCCTCCAAGTGGACTCCTGGCAAATAGTCTGGGCCTTTCACACCTTCCACTGTGAGATTCTTCAGAAGTTGGGCAAAACCAGAAAATGTTCCTGACCACATCCTCCATTATCATTCATGGTTTTAATAGTCTGTGTGGTTTTGTTTCACTAGCTTACATCAAACTTGAAATTCACTATACTGTACTAAGAATATATTCCTCATATAATCTGCTGTTTTAGCTGTGCATTTTTGAAGAATCCAGATTTCTCAATCCAGCTGTAGACTAGCCACTCCTGAGTTGATGCCCCTATTCATTATGAGCCTGCCCTTTTTTCCAATAGTATCAGATCGACAGATGAGGAAAGAGCCTAAGATAGACACTCCCAGAAGATGCAAGAGGAAATGGACAGGTGGCAAAATTTGGAAGCAACAGAAGGGGAAAAAATCAAAGATTTCCAAGACACAGTTCCAGCAATCCATAAAACTTCTCAGTAAACTGGCATAGATTAAAGGATAAAAGTGCATGCTATTTTTCAGAGTCAATACAAATCTAAGGAAAAGCAGTGTCCCATAATCATGTGGGCTAATGAAAAGGAAACAGCTCACAGTGATACTTACAACCCCAGAATCAGCTTAGATGAGAGAAGAACTATGAGTACTAGAATGACAGTGCCAGAAAAAGAGCTTGGAAAAAAGAATGAAATTATTAACATCAATTTCTGAGTACGAAAAAGCAAGCCATCTCAAAATTCTCATCCTAGTATTACCAGGCACGCCATGTGCCACGTTAGACAAGAATACCGCCTACTGCCTACTATTTACACTGAATCAGAATTACATCACTGAAGCTATGCCATTTCTGTATATGTCGTGAGCATTAAGGATGAGGCTGTGAGGATTAAAATCAGAAAAGGATACTGAATGCTTCAAATGCTTCAGAATCCCCCTTTGAAGAGTCCCTTGATGTCAGCTCTGTGTTTTCTTGCAGCATCCAACTTCCAGTAAGTTTTGTTACACTGAGCCTCAGAATAACTCAATTTCTCATGGAAATAGCCTTAAATTTTTTATTAGTACACTAGAAATCAAATATTTTAATAAAACATTTAGAGCCAAATTAAAACCTGAGCATCAAGAATGCTTCTCGTAGGTTTTGGGTTTGTTTGTTTGTTTTAAAAATTATCAGGGAGCTGAATGTTCATGAAAATACTACATAATCATGTACCGTGCTATTATATACAGCACATTGCTTTTCTCCAGCCACTAGGATTTCAAATCTGAGTTAGTATGAATTATAATTACTGTTACTGCAACATCTGAGACTTTCTTTCAGATTTTCCTGAAGTCTTCAGACCATCTTAATTCCTTTCTGTGCCATAATTTAAGTACTGTAACATTTGCTGTAGCGATGATCCAGAAAGTCTGTGGAGTTTGGACTGTGTTTCTCCAATCAAAAAACAGACTTTTAACCTTGTATTTCCTCTTCCTCTGTATTTCTCTTCTTAGGATCTGACTTTTTTTCAGTTGCAATCTGTTCTCTCTGTCATACTAAATGACACAACGTGGTATTTTCAGAGTCCTGGTACAATGTCCTTCAATCAGCTCCATTTGGCTGGTGGTTGTCATGGTGTCTCACACTGAAACACCAGAAGTGCTGGGAAGGGGAGGAGGAAGACTTCCAAACACCACATTAGCATATGATACTCATGTTATATCTGATTACGTTTCTGTTTCAGCAATTTACATTGAATCTCTCATCCTTTCTATTTTATAGAGGTAACTTTTTAAGCCTAGATAAACAAAGTTCTTTGGGCTTTGTTTTAGTTGTCTCCTCCAGTCCAGTGAGGATAGACAATGTATGGGGGGGGGGGGTGGAGAAAAAAAAAGAAAAAAGACAAGTTCCTTTTAATTGTCAGCTACCTAAAATACAGACGAAAGCACTACACACAGGTTTTTACTAGGGTTGTTCAATATTTAGGCAGCAGTGTTCATACAAGTGAAAACAGAACTGCACTCAAATTTTCACTCAAAATTGGTGCTTGTTTTACATGTTATATGTAATGTTACAATTCACTCACTAGTTTGGAACCCATTCTTGTTTCTTTCAAAAACGTACTGAAATAAGCTGATCAAATGCCATTTGTTCTTCAGTGTAAGAGAGTCCCTCAAAATAAAAGCAGAAATAAGAATGTGCATGAACACTTGTTTTTAGTCATAATTTGTGTTACTGGTTTTGATATTGCCACTTAGCTCTAAATAATACAGAACAATACTTGGAAGTACTACATTATACAGTTCTACATGGTTTATTTTGTGAAAAATGGCACAAACTATAGCAAACACAGCTTCAGTAAAACAGGAATTAGATTACAGAATGAACATGTTTCTTTCCATTTTATTTCATTTTTTCCCTAATCTTTATCATTTTACTCCTATTTTAATCTTTGTTCCAATTTTATTGACTAGTCTTGTAAACCTTGCAAGACTGATGTTCTGTAAATCTGCTGTTTCACTGAAGGCTATGAGGTTTGAGCCAGGTTATCTACCCTCTAGTAGATATATACTATACTTCTACCTAAGAAAAGATAGTAAATACGTAGAAGTAATGACCCAACAAAAGGATAACCGAGTGACCCTATTTAATCTGCCTAGCACCTCTGGTTCCTAACAGTTTTCAAGAGAACTCATTCATTTGAAATACAAGAAAACAACAAAAAATACTTCCAAATATTTCTTATACCCTTGCATTTGTACTATTTTCAGCAAGAAAGATCAAGAAGGAAAAGAAATGTAAATTAAAATAAATACTGCAATACTTCCACCATTGTACAGTTCTTAAAAATTTGACACAGGGCTTTAACGTGCTGGTCATCTCTCTGGATCTGTTTAGCTGTCCTCTTTCTGCAGAAAGCTATTCAGAGCTGGAAATTATATTCAAGCTCAAGATGTTAGAAGCGAACTCTGAGACCATGCACTACCTGCTCAGCCACGTGCCCAAGGGCATTTCACAACATAACTGTTCAGTCAAATAAAGGATTCACCATTTAGCTGTGTGATGGATGAAAAGAGTATTTAGAAAGTTGTTTAAAGTGCATAAAACTTTTTACTAGTACCCTGAAGATTAAGGATTGAAATTTATTTAATAAAACAAATTAGGAAATACTCTGCCTTTAGCGGTACCTGTGCTGAACTTCTCCAGAATCAGTGTGCTAGAGCCAGCCAAGAGCTATCCAGCACATGTGTAATTTGGAAAAACAAGAGTGTGGAGCCCAGGTACAGTGTAAGTGTGTAAGTAAGCTGACAGGATGAAGGGCAAAGCACAGAGATTATGACTGGGAATGGATCTTCTCCAGGTAGCTGTGAGAGTGGCCTGGCTTTCCTCCGAAATCTCTAGCCCCTGTAGCTGAACAAACGGAGACAAGCCTCAGGAAGAAGGGTCACAGGTTCTACGGAAGCACGAGGCAACACGTGCATATATAATAACGGTAGAGAGTGTAGAGCGTTACGGGCTAAACTCTTTGCAAAGTGCTGAAAGTCTGCCAACTGTGAAGCGGAATGTAATGCAGAAACAATCAGGTTGTAAAGTAATTTAAAAATTCAAAAAGTGATGTAATTCTCATTATCATTCATGTAACACAGACAAATAATAATGGTACCATGAGGCATGACTTTTTCATTAGCATAATTTTCTTCTTGATGCTACCATTATGGTTTTCTTATGTTGACAAATGACTGCTACTCATTCCTACACCTGCTACCCTCTCTCTTATACAAACTATTTTATGCTTCTGTTCTTTTTTAAAAAACAACCTTTTTCATTTTATTTCTGTTTAATTACTTTTGCTTTTTGTATTCATTTATGCAATGGTTATAGGTGGTTACAGATAGCTGAATTACTCTGTTATATGCATTTGTTATATGATGATACTCGGGCAAAATTTTATAAATGTGAACTTTGTGAAATATTAATTCAATTTATTTTGTAATCAATGCTGTGTTCTGGATTATAATTTCAGTATGGAGAACATAACCTGGGAATAATTTTTAGATCAAGCAATTAGCAATTGAATACTGCCCTAGCTCAAAGATTGATGCAATTTTTTGCTTAATGCAACTCAACAGCAAAGTTACAATTTCCAGAGACTGTGAAGATGGTGTTTAAAACATAGAGCCCTGTTTTAAAAACACATCTGTTTTAAACAGCATATTCACAGCCTTTTTTTAAGAGTGTACATCCTCCAAACTGAATTTCATTACAACAGATCTTGTAGCGCTTTCAGCTAAGATTTTGAAGTAATAGTTTCCTAAAATCTTTTGATGTAGCCGCTCAGTTTTTACTAATGCTAACTACTCAGATGTCTTTCATGGAAATTAATGGAGACATGAAGCTAGATAGATTTAAAGGTACTATGAAGTCTACCCATATAGATGCCTTCTATATGGGTATAGATCCCAAGGATCTTTAGTGAGGTAACAGCTAAACACCAGCATCAAACACAGGTCTAAAGGACGGACATCTTAAATTAAAGAATGCAAAGTGCTTAAGATGACATTTTTAAATTTTGAACTTTTGGCTTGTCAAAAATTGAAATGAAAAATGTCGACATTTTTATTTTAGATACTGAAATAGTGAAACAGAAACTTCAGTCAGCAAAAGCTACAAAAAATTCTTCAAATGAAAACAGTGTAACATGTTTCTTTTCATCAGAAGCCTTCTATTAACAGGTTAAAAAAAAACAAAAAAAAACAAAAACCAAAAAAAACCCACTCTATTCTTTCCGAGGAAAAACCTGATTTTTTTTGAGCAATAAATCATTAAATTGATTTAGTTAAATACTTCCATACAAACTTTTTAAAAAGTGAGTCAATATTTATAAAGAATATCTATAACGAATTAATTAGCTGTTTGTTCAAGGATTCACCAACTCGTTATTACTGAAATTTTTTAAAGAACTTCTGTTGCTGCTGCTGAGAGCAAAGAACATTCAATCATTAATAACTACTGAAGAAATCACACTAGAAACTTCTATTTCTTCTTTCACTTATGAAGAGAAAGCAAGATCATGGAAAACAGTAAACAATAAAACAATAAAAGGAAAAATAGTTTACTCTTTATCCACCCAAATCAAAAGGTTAAGAGAAAAGATGTTAAATTAACATCACATTGGAACGCCCTACACAACTGAACCACTCTAAGGTCTGTATTATCTTTAGCAAGGGCAAGATAACCTTAGACTGGGCATTAGATATAGTGTATGAATTTGATTGTTTTTGTTAAAAGAAAACGTCTTCAGACTAAACAAGTGGAAACCTCTTGCAAATCAGACAATAAAATATAATTTTGCTCTACTGAGGAAAAGATCTGTTAATCATTGATACTAATGAGCATGAAAGTTTGCTCTAGCACTCTTAAAAATATTTTGAGAATAATGCCAACACACTGCTTACAAAAAGCAAAAAACCAGCAACAGAATCAAATAAAGGAGCAAATATTTTAACCCTCAAAAGAAACTTGACACTTGTTTAGAAAAACAGTAATAGATAACATCCAACAGTTTGTTTCTTATGTTGCACAAAACAAGGCAATAGGGAATCCTAGAAAGCTCCTCTGAAGCTAATGTGTGCACCTTGTTGCCAGCAGATACTATCAGAGCAGGACCAGGATACAGAGATATTGAGAAGACTCTGTAAACTCAGTTCAAGGGATGAAGATTTGAAATGTCAGCTGGCAGTGTAGGGCCCAAAGTCCCTTTAACTTTCACCAGCATATAATCTCCTGCATCACTTCTGAAAGTAGGTGCCTATACTGCATTACAAATGAGCTACCCTAAGAAGAGAAAACCACAGTTGAGAGTCACTGGTTATTAATTTGGATACAATACATATTTTTGTGTGTATATATCGTAATTTTTTGGCCCTAGTCAGTGTCATCCCAATGCATTCTGTTTTGTCTTGCACTATGCCAGCTACTTGGGAACTCTACTGGGCAATACAGACATGTTCTAAGTCACCTAGGCACAAATGAGAATATATTTTAAGTACTTTGTTTTGGTCAAATAAAATCTGATACCAAAGGGCTCAACTCAGCTACCTACGCATAAGCATCCAGCATTGCCTTAGAGCATCAAAGACACCTACACAGGTCTGACAGATTTGACGTGACCTGAGGAAGACCACGTGCTTTTGCAGTAGAAGCCACAAGACAGGTAATATAAAGTTGTGCTTCTAAAAGGGCCATAGATGTTCCTGTTCAGGCAACTGCACCATGCCCAGAAGACTATGAAAGATTTCCAAGCTCAGCATTTATGGGTTTTACAGGAGTTTTGTTCCTGCCACTGCAGATCCACTCCACAGTGGCAGGAGCAACAATGCAAGTACTAACAAACATGATACTTCACACATATGAGATAACAAGTGACTGGTCCAACAGATCTAATTCGTTCATAAATTCAGCCTATCAATAGACTATACAGTACGTAGGCATGCAGTTTGACAATATACTTACAGAAAAGAAGGTCAACAATTATGAGAAAAAAGGTTTTCCAGTGGAGCGGGATTTTGTTATGATATTTTCAGTTTTAAGTATGAGATTTCAGTCTAACACTTATTACTCAGCCTTCTCCATCCCCCTTTTAGTATCAACAATTTCACTCAGCCACGATGCAAGAAGATGAAAACATGGAAAAAGATTTCAAGTAGAGGGACACATTTTGAAGTCCTGTACAGATGAAAGAAAAGAGAACAAATCTGAAAAGGTAAATTAAAAACAGAATATAATTGTGCCTTTGGAACTCCCAGAGGAAATACTCCTCTCCGTGGAGCTGCTTGAGGCACAAACCTGGAGCAAACCAAACCTTAGGAAATGCATGCAAATTAGCAGCAGGCAAGAGGAGCAAGCTGAAGGTGCATGAAGAGGCAGACTTTCAGATCACAAGTTTAGCATCAGTTCATTCACAAGTTTCCCACTGTTTCAGTAAGCCTATACGGCTTTCAGAGGTCACATCACAGGCTTGCAAGTCTAACTAGCAAGAAGCTATCTGCCACTATAATAACCTAGTCATTGAGTGCTCTAGCAGAGCACAACTGCCTTCAACATAATGCAAAGAGGAAAATGCATTAGAAATTAGAAATGCAAAGCAAACCAATTTTTGTCTATCCATAGTGATAGAGAACGTTTTTTATATATATCGGTGCCTCCTGCTCAAAAGTGATCAATATCCATGTGCTTGTGCTGAATGCTGTTTAGCATCCTACCTTCTTCAAACAAAATTTTTTCATGAAATTAGATAACAAAATAACCTATGTGAGAAATCTGCAGAGCCTTGTGCTCTCTTTCTGTGACAGTTACTTCATAAGGAGCTAGACAGACATTTTAGATATTCTTGCAGGGGAACAGAAAGATGAAAAGAGGGAGGATTTTTTCTTTGTTTCAGTAATCTTAAAAGCCCCTGAAAGGTATAGGTAACAGCATCCCACACAGTGGAAAATGAAAGAATTTAAAAACATGGTTGCTTTGTAATGCAAACAGTGTCAGAGAAATTCAGTAGGAAAAAGTAACTGAAAAACATCAATAAGTAAAAAGCAACTCATATTTAAAATATGCTTCAAAAATTACTTAAGTACAATGATCTATTTTACAGCACAAAAGAACAGCCTAGTCCACGTCAGAAAGCAGTGCTGTTTTTCTATAATACTGTACCTCGTGAAAGACGTAACATTTAGATACAAGGGGAGCATTGCTCATTTGTATCTCTTCTTCTCAACATTGCCAAAACCATCAATTAAAAATAATTTGTAATGTTATTTGATTTTCTGATAAATACATTATAGACATATAAGTCATCAAAATCAGACTCTTACTCCAAAACTATGTTCCTATACTGCAATTAGCATACCTGTATTTTTTGTATTGAATCACAACCGTCTGCACCCTAATGGAAATCCTCTACAGTCAATTCACTGTCAAACATATCAGTACATAGCTAGGCAACATACTCTCCAAAATCAGTCTATGCTACTGTAATAAAAAAAATCAAAATCAAATAGTAATACATAGCAGAACACAAACGAAACTAGAGCTTCAGGGAAACTCTCCAACATAAATTCTCTATATAAAGTACAGAGAGACTGAATCACCATCTTGTGCTCCTACTTTCTTCATGGACTATATAGCCCCAGGTTTCCTGACCAGGCATGTTAGAAACTCATTATCTAAGCACAGCTACAGGGAGAGCTAGTACAGACTGAAAGCAATGTGAAAAACTCCTTCAATGGTCTTTTATTAGTCTGGCTCAAAAACAGGAGCTCTGTGAGGGTAAATGGTTTATTTTAGTATGGCTACCTTTCACATACCAACTTATATTAACCTCCAATCAAAGCTTCAGGAGAAAAAACTCAATCAATTGCAACAAATAAGAATTTACAGTTACATGTTTTTTTTTTTCATGTGAAAAAGTCAGTTGCTAATGGTGCTCAGTGGTTACAGTTAAGTTTCTGGTTCCCCAGCCTCCTCCATAAACCTGAAATCCCTCCGATTCTTGTGGAGGTGATATGGAGAGCTCCAGGCATTTTTTTCTCATTCCAGTATAAATTTTTTTCTTGTTCCACTGGCAAAGAAGATGCAAAGACAGAAAATAAATCCTGTCAATGGCATTCCTGATTATATTCTTGCAAATAGGCCAAAATCACATTTACTTTTTACAGAGACTAATATTCCGTCCTTGGCAAAGATCAAAACAAAAATCAAAATCAAAGCCTTAATGCATCAGTTGGAACAGCAGGAAGTGTTGTAGCACAGTGGAGAGGACAGGCTCCAGCAGGCTAATGGACAAATAAGGAGAGAGTTTGCTGAACAGGCGTCAAAATGAGCTAGTACTTTAATTGGCTAAATTCCCCCCAAATTTTACAATCATCACATTCTTAAAGATGCCAAAAGAAAGAAAGGAAAGAAAGTTTCTTGGTGATCTGATATTGTTACAGATTAAAAATGCATAGGTTTAGCAAATCAAAATCATATTACCAGATAGACTAGGATTTCTAGCTGTTACTATTTCTACTTCATAGCTGTCTTGTTTAAACAGCACGTTAAGGAGAGTCTTCATTTCACGGCTGCTTCCTTCCATTCCCAGCAAGGTCTATCAAGTGAGGTACTATCTTGAGAAATATTTGTGCAAAAATGGTTACCTTCTACTGGACAGATGTTCCCCTGTAAATTCTTAGGACAAACTCTAAGTGATTTTAAGTGGCAAGGATTTAAAATCAGAATTTTTTAAATTCCTGATAAAGCTATAGCATGTGGAGAAAGTGGCTTCATTTTCATATGCAACAAGAGTTTATAGGATCTGCAGTTCAAAGAAATTTCTAACTCATAAACTGAGCACGTATGTTTTGGAATCATCAGACACCATCACAAGTATCAATAAGAAAATCACAAGTGCTTTTCCTGAAGTCACTTTTCAAGTAAATTCACAAGTATGTTAGAGAAGACTTGCAAAGCCTTCATTAAAACAGTCATAAAATACTGCAGCCTTCCAAAGCTTATATATAATTTAAAAAACAAGTATTCTGGCTTATTATTAAAGTACAAAAAGTATCTTGAAGATCTAATTAATGCTAACTGAAATTGAGTGAGAGAGTATTTTGAAATGAATGATAAAATCTAAAATTGATGGCAATTCGCACCATATGATGTACAAAATATTCCTAGCGATCAAAGTTATAAGAAAATGAAAAGGAAATATTTTATAAAAATTATTTTGAATGTATGAAAAAGATGATGCAGAAGGGAATGACTACATTTTATAAAAGTGATTTTAAAAGCCCAAGTGAGTTTAAAAGGTCAGCACTTCTGTATAATTTTTTTCTTTCCCTTGTGCGAGAGATTAATGCGAAATTTAATACTAGCTTTTAGATGAAACTCACATTACTCCAACTTTTTGAAACCTGCTGTGACAAATTGAGTGTATTTAAAGAGAAAGGTTCTAGGCATAGCTTTCCTGCATCAAACAGGAATAGCAAATTTATACTTTTATTCTATCCTGAATATCACACATTTCATAGAATACTGTTTATGAAAGTAATGAATTAGAAAATCTTCTGTGGAATCTGGAGACAAGCACCATGGCTTGTTCACATATTTATAGCAACTTGTGACATTTATTAGTTACTTGGTCCTCCTGAAATGAGTCAAACAGATACAGGAAGAAAAAAGTTCAAAGAAACCTTAAGGTAGATCAAGAAGGTAGATGCCTTCTCCCTTTTCATACTTGTCAAGACAAATACTAGGGGAGCCTATGCAGACTGTTATTCTAAAATTATTAACATAAATTCAGCCTAGATTAAGCTTTTTAAGTCATGACCACCAACTGGCAGTACTGGACATGACTGAAAGACCATGCAAGTTTTAATCCAGTTTTGAAAAGCCACTCTTCATAAAACCAATTTTGAACAGTGCACAACAGTGCAGGGTCCCTGCATTGAATATGCTTGGGACTAAGGCAGAGGAAAATTCTGATTAAGTCATTTCATTCTGGCAGATGTCATCTTAGTAAGTCAGGGAATTGCTACTAGGACAGGTATTCTGAAAATGAGTTTTTGTGTCCTCCTCATCCTGCATTCAGTCAGTTTTGCAATACTAGCAGAAGAGGCTCTTCTGGGAATTACTCCAGCACCGAGAGAAATTTTGTTGGTAAGATGGGGTTGAAGGAATAGCTCTTTGCTGCATTCCACGGAATTCAAGGCTATAACTTTGTTTTAGTGTAATGCAAGTTTGAGCAATTTCTGAAACTCCAGCCTCCAGTTCTGAAGCCTGCACCATCATTTCCATTTCTTCACTAAACACAACCAGCAAGCATGAAAGGTCAAGGCCACAACCTGTTTGAATGAAGTGAGTCTAAAAAGAAACTTAGGAAAAAAAAATACACGTCTAGAAATATTTAGAGTAGAAATTAATCAGCTACTTTGACACAGATGATGAAACTACTCTTGTTATATGTACTCCAGTAAATCATTACATTTGCTTTAACAACAGTCAATCGATGTAAATAGCTCAGACCACCAGTTACAGAAAGAAAGAACTAGTGTTCATCAGCTCTGGACAGTGGCCAGGGGGTTCTCTCCTTCTAGAAAGGAGGACATCTAACTCCGCATGTGTACAAATACTGTAATACTACAAATGTCTATCTCTTCATAACAATCTTGCAGACGTACATTTTCAGAGGGGTTCTTGAGTCATTTGGATCTCATGACAGCACTGAACAATGAAGCACTCAAACTGGTAAATTATTTATCTGCCTATTTAGGCGTTGGTGGAATATTTGCTGCTACAGTACAAAATAATTCAATGAAAACAAAATAGGTAAAGAGAGAGAACAAACAAATGTTTGTATGCTCTTCTGCATCATTCCTTGAAAACATTAATAGGTTAAGTTAAAAAGGAAAGATACTTTACAGGGCTCCACAGTGCCCTTAGGGGGCACCTGCAGCACATCTTATATGTGGTGAAAAAAATGAAATAAGAACTTTTGAATAAATCAAGTACAATGTGACAAGAGATTTATAAAGCCTAGCACAATTTCTTTTCATCTCCTTTTCAACAAAAACTTATACCAAAAGGTATTTTTCAGTGTTCATTTGGAACACCTAATTTATCTTACTGATTATTATCTCTGTTTAATGTCATTTAGATCACTGCTAAGCATTTTTGGAGACTATCCATGCTGTTGCTGGAACAGAATGCCTCTTCCTACCGGTGTGGGGAGTGGGTTTTGTAGGAAATACCACTTACAGTGTAGCCTGTCATTGACAGGCATGTCCAAACCCAAACAAAAAGTGCATGTACCTACTACATGCCTCCTTCCAAAATACAGTAACTAGATCGTTTTTATTAAAAACCTACCCTTCAATCTTCCTTTTAACAATATTTTCAAAAGCAAATTTACCATTTCTTATTATATCATGGCACCCCTAGGCACCAGGTCCTGTCTCCTTCACCTTAGCAGGGAAATCCTAAAAAAGTATCTTGCCAAATCTGCCCAGACTAACAGGTGGATGTTTTCAGAGCAGCTGAAACCACAGTCTACAACAGCAGTGAAGAACAACAGACAGCTATTCAATTAATACAAAAACACTGGCAGCTAACAGTCCAAAGTCACTTATAAAAGTTCATGCTGCTCATTAGTCTGGAAATGACAAAGATAGCTTGAAAGTTTTCATTAGTCTAACATGATTTATTTATTTATTTATTTATTTATTTTAGCTGTTTACAAGCTTGGATCAGCAGTGGGCATCAGGAGTACAGTTATCATTCCTAAAAAAAGTAACTAATTATTTGGCTGCTGTATGCTTCAGTCATGGGGTCCCCAATTGATATCAACAGATACACAGGTCCAAAATTGCAGCCTAAGGTCTTTATCAGACAGCAGTATGGCATACACTAAAAGCTGATTACTAGCTTAGTACTGCTACTGATTTCAACAAGGGCAACACTGCATTTAGACACAAAAATTCAGTTGTATACACTTGCGCAAGAATCTGTATCTCAGACTTCCTTCCCCATACCCTTTTTTTGTTTTGTTGCTGGGAGTGCTTTTTAAAATGTACAACTTCTATATACTCAGTAAATCACACACATGAACTAACAGAAGCTTCTCCAAGTGAAAAAAAAAAACAGCTCACAAGAAACCCTAAATGTCCAACATTGCCATAAATAAAATACTTACAGATCCAAGATTTGGAAAGGGACGTAGATGCCTAAATTCACTGCAAGTCCAAAGTCACTTAACATAATTCAAATGGAATTGCTTGTACAGTGCCACAGAGTTATGGTATATACAAAAACTAGTGCAAGACAGAAACCTCAGTCAAGATGAGAAATACTGACAAAGCAAAGGTTGAAATATACATCTATATATATACACACACACATATCTTAAGTTGGTTTAGCAGCAGGAGTGAAGTTCTCAAAAACAGTATTTACAAAAAACCTAGAAAAATTCTCTCCTCTTTTGGATAATTATTTTTCATAAAACTAACGCATGTGTGCATCTGTTACTTATATATTCTGTACACCTTCCATGTAGGTGATACTAATGTTCCTCATATATGAAACATCTCGTTTCTATGATAATACATTAACCATCATCCCCTTTCATTTGCTATGCTTGTCCCTTAAGCCCTTAAAGGACTCCAAATAGCTGCCCTTTAAATAGAGAGTTTGACACCTTAATATTTCCTCCTTCACTTCAGATGAAGTTTCCTCTCCAAATGATGCTCGTCTGATCCCTTTAATAAGTATAATTCACATTTTTCTTTTCCTAGTCGTATAGCTCAAATAGGGACGTGTTTTGCTTCCGACCTTTGGGACTGCCCCACGCCCCATCCGCGCCGCGCGGCCCCGCTTCTCACGGGCGCTGCTCGCCCTCTCGCTTGACTAACGGGAAAGCGGGATAATCCAAAGCGCCTACACGAGTTACATTTGTTTTACACTCTTGTAATGCCACCGACTCCAACGCAGCAGTTATTCCTGATTTACACTGGTATAAATCAAACTGCAATCACAGTCTAAGAGCACCACTTCTGAGTTTAAAGCAGGCATTTCCACATAATTGCTGTTCCGCTGCAGTTAATGTCCTACTTATTTTTCAGTATTCTTTGCAGTGTTGTTCTCATTTCCCTTATTTAGCTACGTAATTACCTCTCAGTCGTTGTAATAGCAGACGTTTTCTCCTTTCTATCAAGGCAGTACTTGTTTTGGCAGTTACAGTAATTGCATGTGTTTCTGAGACCTGGAACACCCACCAGGGGCCAAAATCAGAAACAAGCAAAAGAAATAGGAAAAAGAAAAAAAAAAAAAAAAAAAAAAAAAAAAGTGAAACTGAGTTCTTTACAAACTTTTTCTCCCTGCAAAAACAGCATCATCATTACAGGAGTAAGAATAAGACATATCAAGTGAAACACCAAATATTAACAGAAAGAATAAAATGAAATGCTTCATAATCGTAACAACTTAAGGAGTTCATTTTGGGAGTGGAGAAAGCAGAAGAGGAAGAAAGGATATTTTAATTGCAACTCATTTCCACAGCCATCAATATGGTCACTTTACTGAGAAGATCCCTGCTGGTGTTCGCTGTCCCTCAGACCCACAGCACTCACACAGCAGGAGAAAACCATGGGCGAAGCACAGAAGGCAACTCCAAAATAAAACCCGTATTAGTAGGGAGTGTACTTTAAAGTGGATTTTTAAAGAAATTTGTGTTAGTTTATGCTAAACAGCATCAGTCAGACTGAACCACATGGTAGAGCAGATTTTAGCACACATTTTAAATTATTTAGTCCAGGTTATGACAATAAACTGTCCAGGGCAATATAAAACTCATTATGCCGCTAAGCTCTGTGCTGCTGTGGCCTGAGTGATACCGATACCTCAGCTGAGAATTTGTACATCATATTGTACATCCTTAACAGGCAGTTTACGTTTCAGGATTACCAATGTAATCCTATCAAATTCAATGCTGCCAATATATAATCCTGATTAATTTTAGTATTTTCTAAGAGTTGCATCAGGTCAGAAATAATCAGCAGGCAAACCCTGAATGAAACCCAGGCATGGGATTTTTAAACTCATACACACATATAGAATCTAAATTTCTGTATTATCAAGAATTCCACTTCCACAGATGCAATACAATTTGGAGAAAAACTAAGAAGGGCATAAAAATAGACTGAATCTTTTTCCTAGCACAGCAAGAAACCAACTCTTTGCAGGTTCAGGGTCCAAACAGTGGAATGGAATACAGTTATTATTGCTTTTATTCCTATTACTGTTAATGGACAAACATAAGAACTATGTATTACATAAAGCCTTGATATTGTGCTAAATCCAAAAATAGGATTTCATCACTTAAAATATGATTAAAAAAAGGAATCCATACTCTTAAATCCAAAACTACTACTGAAAACCCTTGTTCAGCTGCCACTTAAGCCTAGAGGTGCCTAAATTGACTTGACACCTCAGACACGTACCTTAAAGATCTTGAGGTGTCTAACATTTCATTTCTGGGCATTCCTGGCAACCTTCAGTCTTGATAGGGCTGCACAACTTAGTGCTGAAGCTCAGCCAGGTTCTATAAATCTAACACACTGACTTGCTTAAAAAAAAGAGAGAGGGGCAAACCTTTCTTTGAAATACATGGTGAGGGGGTCAGGAAGAAAGGTGAGAAGGCAAGGCAAAAGGCTTTCCACACATCTGATCTATAAAATAACATGCAGACCATCTTGATTTAATTCATGCACATGTCTAAACAGCAGCAAAACACAGATCTCCAAGGAGAAGGCTGGACAGTACTATAAACATTTTCACTACTCTGCAAAAGGAACACTTCATCTCTCTGTACAAGGGTTCAGCAGTATGAGTCAGAGTTGGCAAGTAAAAACATTTACGACTCTTTAGCGCAGTACTTTGAGTGCTCATCTGTAAATGGGGACATTGCAGCTTGGTTACTCTGACAGTAAGCTTTAAAATGTAGTTTATATTAAACAATCACTAAATAAAAAAAGACAGAATAAGATATGGGTGGGAATGGAGCTCTGCAAGTCCCCTCTCAGAAGATCATTTTAAATATTAGCCTTTGATTGTAGATTTCCTTTCCCTCCATCTCAAGGAATCCTGATCTTTTTTTCTCTGCTGTGCAGGTTTAAAAGGAAGGAACTGCAGTTCAGTTGCGCTCTCATACTAAAACAAAAATCCAAAGTATTTTGCATAAAAGAGGAAAACCTCTATGTGCCCTTCAAAGAACAATCCTGCTTTTAGGTATCTACTTCAGGAGACTGTTTTGGACTTTGAATATTTGGCTGGAAATAGGTACCTTTCTGCTGGGGCATAATTTAGGATACACTTCAGTCCTCAAAACTGTTCTTTCTCAGTGATTTTCTGATCAGTACAAAGTCTGGCTTTTTTTATTTTTATTTATTTTTTTTTTCAATTTCACTCTAAGGAGACAAAATTACAAAGCACTACACAAAAAGTGTAAGTATCTAATATCACAAGCTAAAAAAGCTAAAGAGGGAAGATATAGTACCAGGAAGAATTCTACCCTGCAGAAATAGGGGTTTTTGGAATTAGGCTTTTTATTTAGAAAACTCATAATTTCAGGACTTGCAAAGCAAGTTCTGAGATAGTCATTTTTGTTAAAACATTTAATTTACCTTCTAAACATTAATCGTACATGGGTAATTTTACCCATGCTAATAGTCTCACCAATTTTAATAGAAATATTCTAGTGAGGCATGAATACCAAAGGGTAGTTCAACATAGGCCACTAGACAGTAATATTAACTGAAAATGCAGCAAGAAAAAAAAAAAGAATACTGAAATGCATCTCTGAACATGCGCATGCCTGTGTGCATACACACACACTACAAGAGTACACAAAGCAGTACCAGCAAGCTTATATTTCTGAATGCTACAATAATTCATGAAAAATTTTAGGTCAAAATCAATGAAGATCAGAACACACAAACACACCACATTCTTCAGTGCGAGAAACTGGTGTATTTCAAGCCAGACACCTACTACAGGGTGCTATGTTACTGAAAATGTCAAGCTTATTCTGTCTAGCTATATTTTTCATCTCTTCTGTCAGCCCTTTGGGTCTCTTACTACATCAGCTCAGTGCACTGCTGTTCTCTGGATGGGAGTGCACCAGGTATCCACTGCGTGGTAGCCTGTGATTCCAGAGGATGGGACTTTATTATCCAGGGGTAAAAGAGACCATCTGTCATCCTACAAAATTTCATGTGTAGACTGCTAATTTACAGGCTTGCTCATTTAAGTGAAAGATGTATATTGACAAAACCTATTAAATTATTGTGTGATTAATATGACGCTTTTGTTCCCTCTATCCATATATTTCAGATAATAAACAAGATCATAATAGGTAGCTTATTGTGCATTTGAATACTGGGATATACTGAATACTGGGAGAGGGGAGTACTGATATCATATATCTTATTTCAAGAAGAGAGATCCTTTTAAAAAATTATATTTTGCAGCATATGTGAAAGATCAAGAAACCTACAGTTACCTATAGCATGTAATTTGCCATTTTTATATTCAAGCTCTGAAAGTGCAATGGCGCTGTCATTGAAAAGATTAAACCGAAAATTATTGCAGTGGCATGGAAAAAACCTGGATAGAAAGCCAACAAAAAAATCCCCACACCTGAACCATAAACCAAGCATGGCACGATCATACGCATCTGAGTTTCTATGAACTGGTCAATGAGTCCATTTTCTGCATTAAATATCTCCTTGGTCTTCTTGCTGAGACTACTGTTATGGCTTATTAAGCACTGTCATTGGTATTTATGCACTGCAGACACCTGTCCACTAAGAACTGGACTGAGACCAGCTGTAACACTTATCCTCATGCAAATAAAGCTCCATATGTTCAAAGGGTGGCATAAATGATCCCTGGCAAATGATGTCTCACAGTATCATCCTGAAGTCGCAGCATCATCATTATAGGGTCATAGAATCACAGAATGGTAAGGTTGGAAGGGACCTCTGGAGATCATCTAGTCCAACCCTCAGCGTAGCCCATACAGGGATTGAACCCACGACCTTGGCATTAGCAGCACCATGCTCTAACCAACTGAACTAAACCTGCCCCCCCAGAAAAAAAAAAGACCCCCCCACCAAAAGAACCATCATACCTGAGATACGGAAGTGAGATAACCTTGCAACTGTTCATTTGAACTTTGCTGATCAGCAGACAGACTTCTGCTCAGTCAGAAAAAATCTAAATATATCTATTACCTATCTCCACAGCATTTGTTGAAGTTATTGAAAATTAACATTAATTACATTATTCTAAAGAAACTTTCAGATTTCCATAGCCAGTAATACAGTTTTAATTACCTTTTTCCCCCCTTCCTAAAAATTAATGCCTGTAGCTTTATTTTTTTTTTTATTTTTTTTTAATTTCAAATGTATTAATAGAGATAAGTGTAGAATCTACTAAACATAGAGGTGATTGTTTTTCTTCATTTAGTTTTAAATGTTAAGCTAGTACTATAGTATCAGGTGTTTTAATCAACTTAAATCCTTCCTTCCTCCTGGGAACAATCCAGACACTGACAAGGAGCTAGTGAAGAAAGACTGATCAGCATAGAATATACACCTGTTTATTACAAATAAATCAATTACATTTAAAATCTCAAGGGCTTAATCAGCCTGAAGAGAGTTTCCAGGGGAAAATGATATGGAAAATTCATACTAAATTTTTATGTCTATGAAAAAAAAAATAACAATTACTGGCATGAGGAAATGGGCAAATATTGTCCACTGTTACAAGTGAAGGTAGGATTTTACAGGAATTCACTATCAGGGTTTGCATCTCTGTGAAAACATTACATACAACTTCTTACAAAATAAATCAATGAGCACTAAACTTCAAAAATAGACTTCTACGCTCAAAGAAACAAACACTTCATATAAAATCTAAGATTCTGGATGGAGCCTTAGGGTAGGAATGACAATAATACAACTCCATAATAATTGATAATTAACTATTAGCTCTAATTACTTCCAATTGGAAATATTGCTCTCATTTCTATAACAAAGATGACACATGAATAACAGTAAGTTTTTTGGAACATACATATGATGAATATAAGAAAGTCTGATTTCCCATTATCCTATAACTGAAACAGGATGACCAAGCAATCAAACCTTCCTCTAAAGGACTATAATATTTCCACCCCTGCAAGATGCAGTGGAGCTACTCCATTGTCCTCATTTTCATGACCTTGAAGATCTGGGCTATAGAAAAATGGAAGAGGAAAACACAGTATTGACTACAGTAAAGTTAATACAAAAGAGAATTTTTTCACCAAATTCTCATTTCATCAGTACTGGGCAAAATGAAATAACCCAGCCCTCACAAATCCCTGTTCACTGTCACTAATAAATACAGAAAAAAAAACATTCTGGGAAAATAGCAGCTTGCTGAAGAGAAGGTAGTAACTCAAAGGAATCTACAAAAGGTCATTATTTAATATTACAAATAGTCATGCAGTTCAAAACAAGGACAGTGTTGATGCAAGAGGAGGTGAAATTATAAAAAGAAAAAAAAATGAGAAGCAATTGAGTAGATGATAAGATTTAGAACTGCCAGGAATCCAATGGAAAGAAGCAAGGAAAACGAACAGAGATGAACAGCAATCTAATAGTATCAAAGAAAAGAGAAAGATAATGCTGAAAATCATAAGAAAAATGAAGAATGAAAGAAGAGGGGAAGGTTTTTAGAAAAGAAAATAGAATGAAACATTCAAGGGAAAAGACGACAGTCACAAAAGCTGGACAGTAGGAAACAGGTTTACTGGTTAAGTGAAAAGACAAATTATAAAGTGCTCAATACATGTAGCAATAACACAGAGAAAATAACAAATCTCAAAAACGAAGAAAGGAAATCACTAGTCAAGATACACCAGTAACTCCCAAGTCTGTCTTCATTTCCTGGTAAAATTCAAACTTCTATTTGCCACATACTGAGAACGCAGGCTTAATTTCATGCCCATTTCAAACAGAAATTAAAAATATTCTGATCATATACTTTATAGGCACCCCCTCCAATTTAAGAGTCTGCTATTAAGACTCAGAAGGGAAGACCTTATAAATGACAAAGTTGCTTGTAAACTACCTTTTCTTCCTGTCTCACTCGGTATATTTTGGACAACTTCAGTACCAATAAAACAAAATACTTAAAAACATGCTCCCTATTAATGATGCAATGTATTTGCTACTACTGTCAGCCCCACTTGAAAGGCTGAGTATCTGAATGAATAGCAACGGCTGATCTGTGGACCACTGGTTTTACACTCATAATTACTGTATAGGTTATCGCTGACACACCTAGAGCACGAGCTCCTCAGAGCCAAGAACTTCCCTCAGACATACTCATCCTCAATGCCCAAAGAAGCTCTAGCAAGAGAGGTGCTTTCAGGACACTGCTACGATACAAATTAAATGGTGTTTCTATGAACACATCAGAATGAATTGAAGACAAAGCAGAATAGAGATTAGGCTAATTTTGAATTTGAGAAGAATTTGAGCCCCATCTCTTTTATTGTGGCTACAGGGGCTAATTTAAGCATTGTGAACAGAGGTTGACAGCCAGAGCTGTGTATCACTGCACTTTAGTTGGTTATGTAATGTAATTAGGTTAATTAATACCTATCCAGCAGTTATTTGGGGCCTAGCCTTAAAGCTAGCAGAAATATGGTAGCCATGCTCTAATCAGGGCTTGGAGCTGACACGGCCATCAGGTTTTGTGTATTCAGCTGAACTTATTTCCCTTAAATATTGTAAAAATTATGACACTCCGGTAAAAACATGACATACAAAATAAACTAACAATTATCTAATAGTTACTTAATAATTATGTATGACTGTAAAAACAAAGCTTAATTTTCTAACTTCTCTTTTCAAATGTAGTGTTTTCATCCTCATTGATAGTACTTCTATTTATTACACTTTATTTTGCTAAGCATTGTCCAAATAATTTCCAGAATATTATTATTTTATTCCTGAGAATATTGGTAAGAAAGGCTGAAGTTATCACTGGGTAGAATAAAGTCTGAACACATAAGAAAAAATATTAAACATTTAAGACTAAATATATGTAGTGTATCTGCAGAGAGTTTGGGAGTATTTTTTTAATACAAGTTTTACAATATTTTGCATTCTCTCTCTCTCTTTTTTTTTTAACCTAGAAGCAACTCTTTCTTCCAGACTGGCTTTAATTTTTCTTTTCTTTTTTGTGTGTCTGTACTGAGATTTTAATTTGAAACTACATATAGTAAGAGAAGAAAGGTAATGCTTTTCTAATCAATAATGTAATTTATGCATGATTTCATAGAAAAAGGAGAAACCTGAACAAACTGGTATAATTACTCTGATCCCAAGTACTTAAGTGCTATTCAATCTAACCATGTAGTAGCTATTATCTGATTGTTTCAGTGTAATTGGGATAAATAATGTTCCTCATGAATTAAAAAGTAACCCTCAAGATGGCATAAAGTAGGTAGCCCAAAAGATTTCAGCAAATCATCCTTATCTACAGCTTAATTAATAGATGGTGTCCAAAGAAGTGTTAGTATATGAAGATGAATTTCTGTCCTCTGACAAGGACTCAGGAATCCTGTGAAAAAGACGATTGATAGAAACCAAAAAAGGAGTAGTGTATGGGAAGTTTACCAGCCACTCAGAAAAGCAGTGTTAATATTCAGTGCATTCATGTCTTCCTTCCACATGACAAGACTACATTTAAACTTAGAAGACTGTGATCTGAACATACTTGGGATCCTAAACAGTTGTGCCCAGAGTACCAAAAGCCCCCTCAAAGCTGCCCGCCGCAGCAAGGCTTGGCATCGTGGCCAGGCAGACTAGTCGCTGCAGAGCTGCCAAAGGACATAGGAGCACGTGTGCAGCTGAAAGGTATGTTTAGCTCTGCCACAGAGCTAAACAGCTACCACAAAATATTACTCAGGCGAAGCAAAGGCTTGTAAGTCAGTCTGCAAGACGACATGATTCAACTCTGCGCTCTTTATGTCCACTAGTGCAGGATCAGCACATGAACACCTGCTCCACGTAAGCTGCTCTTGCTCATTTTAGAAATTGTTTTTAGGACACTTTTCTTTGGTTCAGTGTTGTTGTTCTGCAATGATGGACAATTCATGGACTAGGCCTTTGAAAATATATTAGTGTAACGTAAGCCCTCAGTCCCACTGAGGAGGGTGACAGTAATCCAGTGTGTAGTAACAAAGAAAAAAGGCTCCATCAAATTCTGCCAAACACTCTAGCTTCATCACCAGGTATTGTAATAAAACAGTGATCCACAGCACACAAAGCAAGGTGGTTTTGTGCTCAGATTTCTGCACAGCATCACTCCCATCTACTCAAAAACTACGAGAAGTTATAGATCACAAACCGCTCTCATCCACAGACAGACACTTTAGTGGAGGTACACAGTGTTCAGATATGATGAGAACCAAAACCTCTATTCCTATCAGCAGAAAATCAGGCTACATTTATTTAGGTTTTCATCTTGGCTTCAAATGCCACAGAACCATGTTTTAAAATTTTTAGCTCAACGGTCTAATTTATATCTTTTGGTATAAAGGTATAAATACACCAATTTATGCCTTTATACCTAATTTATACTTTCTGTTTAGGAAAAGGAATTACATAAAAACTGCAATATGAAATCCCCATAACCGGGAAATTTTAAAGCCCTAATCCAATACAGCGTCCCAGAATTTAAATGCTTTTTTGGGTAGTCGCTCAAGAGCGTCACTTTCTTCCTGTCTGTAAGTATTCTTACATTTCTGTAGCATACGGTGTGCATGTTACAGGAAAGTACCGTATTATGAGCTTTTGAATAATCCCTAAGCCAAAATCAATCCTAAAAATTCATACTTTATTTGTCAGTTTATCTTATCACTAGGACTTTTCATTTGCCTCTCCTGCACTATTTTAAAAATAGGACTCGTTTTTGTCACAGTAAAAGATCATAAATTGCACATAATAACTCGGACTACTGTCTAGTTGCCCAGTACGGTCTGTTGTGACACAAAGCACTGGATATGGTCTCTGGTTTAGAAAGTCTACACGACTACACTTGAATGTATGGTGTCCCCTATTCAAAATGGGCCCTTATGGCAGGGGCGTTCAGTTCAAGTGGGTTTGGCAAGCTAATGACAGTTCCGAGAATTTGTCTCTGGAAAGACTGTGTAACAGGAACGTGAAATTTTGTTGTACCAGATGGAGCTGCAGCTACCCCATCTCAGACCATTTGCTTCTGCTAACAAGTATCTTAGGCTCATCTTAATGTTCCATTTTCTGGTTAGAAAATGTAATTGAACATAGGTATGTAGTTTTATTCTGTTTTTACAAAATCTCCCTTTTAAACAGAAAAATAAATTTAGAAGCTTTCCATAATTAAATTCAACATGGAATTTTCTCTCTCTTCTTTACTATTATACAGTGTATTACGGACAACTACCCTTTAAGAAGTATGATAGGATTTGAGACTGTAAAACTGTATCTCAATGTATTATAGATTTATATTTTGAGAAGGTATTTCAAAGAGATGAGTTAATATTAGAGATTTCTAACACCATTTGTATACTAAACTGAGTGAGAAATAAATGTCCACTGGAATTTTAAAAGTACGTTTGCTAAACTGATGTAACTTTTTTTATTATTATTTTTCAAAAAAAAAAAAACATTGATCTTTCCAGTCTGACAGCTTAAAAGCAAGCAATAAAAGTCGCTTAAGGTAATAGTTCTCAGTTCACTTTTTCAGTTTCGAATTCAATTTTTTATCATTGATCAAAAGTATTGGTCTATACATATTACTTCATACTAAAAACATTGAAAAATGGAAGGTTACTATGATGACTTTGCTCGTTTGAAAAGCTGCTTTAGTTGACCAATAGCTTCACTGAGGAAAGTGTGACAAGGTCCAGAATTTATTGACCTTACAAGACTAGCTCACTCAGAAATTTTTACTATTGATTCTTTTACCATAAGAAAAGTCAGTCACACTGAGCACCTGAACATAGTTTCAGTTCACGTAAGACATATACTTATCAACAAAAGTAACTCTCACAACTAAACCTCCCCACCTATCAATCCATAAGGAGAAAACTTGCCTTACAGGTTGAGAGAGATCATTTAGAGATACAGAGGTGAAAAGATATCATGAATTCATCCCAAAATTATAAGCAAAAAAGCAAGTCTGTTATGGCAAGAGTCAAGGAAGTGACACTTGGACAAAGTATAGTCTGAGAAATGCCTTCTCCTCCCTTGTCTTTCACAGTTCTGTAGACTGGGATTGGGGAGAGGCATTGCTCATCCCCCAGGTGAAGCGAGGAAATAGTCCAGTTCCTAATACTGCTTTAAACCCTATAACATTAACCTTTTGTTCCCAAAGAAGTCGGAGTGGAGCCGTCAGAACACAGGATCTTAGTTAGGCCTGCTTTAAGTCAGGCCAAGGAGTCAGAGTAAGAAAAGGATCACAACTCAGAGCAAGGAAAACACCACAATAAGCTCTTGTTCACAACTACCCAAAGGCTCACAACCCCTTCTTAGGGCATTTCCAACTTTCATCAGATTTCCTAACGGTGTTAAAGAGATCGAGGCAATCAGCAGTCCATATTTCAATTTCAGACAAGCACAGCTGCTTCCTTCCCACCCTGTTGTACTACACATTTCCTGCAGTAGCCATTCCGTAGCCAAAACCCACTTGCTTATGGGAATATGTAAAGTGGACAATTCTGCAAATTCTGTTTTCCCAAGCAGAAGATTACTTCAGAGAATATGAAATGTCTTTTAAAACAGTGATTCCGTAAGATCATTGGGTGCACGCTAAAGCTTCTGTTGTTATTTTATTGAAAAATTGGAATTCTAACAAACATGTTTGAAAATTTTAAAATCTTTTAAATATTCTTAAACTGAGACCTTGTAGAAACAGGTTAATCTTATAACATTTTCACCGCTGAATAAAGCTCTGAAAAGGTTTTATATAGGAAACATGCGCACAAAACGTAGCTATCAGGCTATTACCGAAAGTTGTTACCCTCCTTCTCATTGTTTCCCCAAATTTTAATTAGAACCCTATGAATTCTGAATATTCCAATTGCTAAAATAACGTATGATAATAAAAACTGTGATAGATGCTATTGTGTTTTTGGCTTTTCTGACTGAAACAAAGGGAGAATACCCACAGAGCTAAAATACAAGGCTAAAAGCTATCTAGGCTGTTATCCTCTATCCTTTATCTGTGAAGTTGATTATTGCTGTCCAAGTTGCCTTTCATTTGTCACTACTGAATTTCATACATTTTTTTCCCAGATTGTTCAATTTTTTTTAGATCACTCAAGTATACTTCTAGGAATGAAATATAATAAAAGGAAAAAGGCATAAGATCAGTAATGAGAGTGTATGTTTACCCGTTTCTTAAGGCAGGCACCGTCAAAAAATACTTATTCATTGGCATTACTCACAATGAACAATATAAGCTATCGTGAGAAAGTAGCACATACAGAAGAAAAATCATGAAGCTGTGTTAAAAGGGAAAGAGTAGTATACATCAAATATTCATTGTGACTCTAATTGGTATTCATTTCTAGTTTCTCCTAAGTAACAAAGGAACATGGCAAATAGAAAAAAAAAAAATCAGGAACAGCAATATTTTAAACACAGATGTCACTTAGCTCACCAAACTCATTATTTTCTTTCTTCTCAGGCTATAAACAGCAGGCCAAGAAAAGTAGTTCCTGTGTGTGGTCATTTCTATGTATTAATATATTTTATAATTTTCTGAGGAGCCATTTCAACCCAGTGCAACAAATGCTAGAGGCAACAGTAGGCTATTTATGATTTTTTTTCCATCTGAATAGCTTCACCATATGATTTCAATAACTGTCAGTTCTACCCAATAGCAGAAGAACTTCTCCATTTATTAAATTTTGCATATTTCGTTAATCTAGTACATGCTCTAGACTACCCTTCAGATTTACAGTTTGTCTCTCCCTACAGATCAAAGACATCTAATACAGAACAGTGAAGCAAACTTACTCCACTATTGATGTTAAGTCTGTAATCAACTGGATCTATTAGTGCTGTCAAGTGTGGCATTTTGTCTAAATCAGGCTACTCAGATCAGTTTTGCAAACGGCTGAGTAATTTTACTGACATTTATTCAGAAAGCAAAAGTCTACCATCTCCTGCTTCCTGCTACCCTTTATCAACATGCCTTTGGATTCTGCGGGGCCTCTTTATTCCTCAGTATGGCAGCAGTTTTCTCGAGGACTAGGAGAACGCCAAAATTGAGAAAATTACTCACAGTCGTACAGCAGAAACCTCTGGTAAAATGTACTAACGGTCTGCATACAAAAAGAATCCAATCATTCAGGGAAGTCTGATATTTTGTCATCACAGATTTATCCTAATTTTCAATATGACCCGTCAGTTCAATTAGTCTTGTGTTTTGATCACCAAATTGTGAAAGGTCCAGTTCCTGCAAGCATCTGAGAAGCTACTGAACAGCAACGTGCACTGGAATCCTCAAAGCCCACAGCTGTTCAGAAGCAACAAGCTCAGGAGGTGGCAGGGGTTGAACGAGACCATAAAGAATCCACGGCAAGGTGTTGAGGCTGTGGCTCTCAGGATGCTTTCTCCCTCTATCCTAGGTTATTTCAATACTGAGAATTGTTCCTCAGGTGTTTTGACTTTCTTCAAAGTCTAGTTCAGGAACTTACAACAGGTTCCCAATGAAAAAAACACTGCCTGTCAGTTCACTTGACCACACCTTCTACTTGTTCCCAAGGAAGCTTCTGTTGCCCTAAACACAGCTGGTAGTGTAGCTTTTCAGTGAAGAGCCAACATCAATTTTAGGATAACATATTTATCCTATGAACACAGTCCTGATGTTTCTGCAAGCTAGCTTCATTATATCCTTGGCCTCAAGTCACATTTACATTACAAGCTTTTTTTTACATACCTAGCCAGACAGCGATAGGAGGAATTGAGAGTCTCTAATATGGCTATATGAACAAATACATCCCTACAGCTGTTTCAGGAAAAATCATTTTGCTGACACAATATATATCCACGAGGGACTCAGCATATGGTTACTAGTAAAAGGACAATTTTTATTACAGAAGTTGCACCCCTACTACTGATACTCTCCAAGCCTAGCATACCTGTGCTTGCAAAGATGCTTATTTTGTTTTGTCATTCATTGGATTCTTATTTCTGCTGAAGTGTGAGTATAGACTATTTAAGTCTGAAAATTTTGCATGATATCAACATAGAAATTGTAGGTATGTTAATAGATAGTAACCAGCTATTTCACAGGAAAGCTGTGTAAAAATTTAGTAATAAAAAGCAAAACAAAATCAAAGACATTATATTTCTGTTAAGTTAAAATATTTGACTACTTATCAAGATTGGTTTGGCTGTTCGGTGCTAGGTTAAGTAGCGATAATGATATAACCACAACACAACTGACTGAAATTTCATTTGTTAATGAAACATTTAAGAATTAAACGTGTTACTTAAGCTTAAGTTTGGCAAAAGAATAATATGTATGCAAATAAAATAATGTATATAAAATGTAAAAGGCAGTTAGATGGAGCTCTCCCTGGGCTGATATTTACTACTCAGAGACATGGCTGAGGAGCGGACCTCACAGGAGGCTTCGCTTCCTCTCACCTACCTGTGGGTCAGCAGCAGCCTTCATCCTTCTCAGGCCGGTGCTGTTCCCTTCAGTTGTTCTGCAGCTGCCCAGGAGGAACTGCCTGGAATAGTTTTGACTCCCAGATATATACAAAGCCATCTGGTCCAGGATAAGGCAGATTCCTAAGAGGTAAAGAAGGAACATAAGAGGGAGTGAAATAAAGATAGGGATCCTGTATCAGTCAAATAGCAAATCATGTCCCCAGGTGTCCACCACACCATTGCCACCTATTGCTGACACCTCCATCCTTCCTTCTTATTGCTTTTCACTAACGCATGGCAACTTACAGTTTCTTCATTTACTTAAGCCTGTATAGCATGTGTTGTTAGGTAGAGAGAAATCTATATTGGTGAGTCTAAGAACGTCTAGTATTTTGAAAGACTCTGACAGGCCTTTTCACTTTAAAGACAATGGCATTATCTCTGGACCTGATAAAATCATTCAAAACAGTGGAATTCTAATGCTAGCTGTCAAGTGGTTTGGACTAAATGCAAAGACAGAGTTTTAATTGGAAAAGTTAGATTCCTACAAAGGTTTGAGCAATGCCTCTCATGAAAAAGATAAAAGGCTTGTTTGTAAAACTGCATATTATACAAAATTGGAATCATGCAAGTACAATAGTATGTCCAGAGCTCACGCACAGAGTTTTGCTTTGACTTAGGCTGTCAGTATAGAGGCCTGCAAAACCAAGTACATGAGCTATAAACATGACTAAATACTTGAAAGTTTGCATAGGGTTGACACTCTGCATCAGCATCTATTTTGTTCAGTTAGCCAGCCAACTTTGACTCTTTCAGAGTCAAAACCGAAAGGATCATATCTGACAATATTTAGTTCTACTTCTAGCTCTAAAATGCGACAGTGTTTCAGTCTGACTGGATTTGATGAATTAATATTGAAAAATCACTGTGATGTGGCACACTTGTGTGCACATATGTACACAATCTAGTACATAATAGTAGCATCTCATGTAACAATGCTGTCACACCTCTTCACATTTTCACATTTTTGTATTAAAATTCATAGATATATAAGAGGGAATAAATGTTTGTCAGATTCAGCCATCAGTTACAGTTGTGAATGTAAAATGTAGTTTATAACAGTGACTGAAAACATGATCAAAGCCCTGAGGTTTCAGGGGGAGGGCATTCAAAAGTCAGGATAGGTGGCTACAGCACTGAGCATTTACTGCTACAGGAAAGGGTTAATACCTCTTGGAAAAGCAAAACAAAAGAAAGCAAAAACCCATGATATTACTTCAAATACCTAGATAGGCTTTGACCAAATTTATGTTAAGAAAAAAAAAAGAAAGAAATAATAAGCCATTTTCTTCCTTCAGCTTGCAAATGTATTCACCAAATCAGACACAGCCCATGAGCATACAGGTTTAATCTGTTATATCAAAATGTTAGTGCTTAATATACTTTCTGTGCTATGTTAAAATGATACGTTAGTGACAAATATACTTTTTATGCTTCTGTAGGTAGCAGTAAAATACCAGAGAGCTCAAGAAATTCCCCCTTTTAATTACATTTATAAACTGTGATACAATTGGTCTTGTCATTCTGTCATTAGTCACGTGTGACCTTTTTGCACAGCAAAAGGTTAGCTCACACAGTTCACAAACAAAATTTGCTTACAGTTGAAACTGGAAATTACCATGGATAAGCCTCCTTTATTTTCTTCTTCTCATAATTCATCTTTCAGAGCCAAACAGCTATCAAAACAGGGCCTAGGAGCTACCACCCAAATTAATTAATTGTTCTGATTTAATAAAGCAAGTTGTTCTTCTAACAACTAAAATTATACAAACTCTAAGAATATTCTCTCCGTTCTCTTTAATCTCCAGGCACATGACTCCCTGAATAACTAGACTGATACACTAGTAAAAAAGCATTGACAACTATGCAGCGAGAATGGGGACAGAGAAAATTCCCACTTGCAAGACATACCAGCAACCAGAAAAGATCAACAAAATTCCAAATATGTGAGTAATGTATAATAGCCTATATACGAGTAATAGCTTCAGTGTCTACATAGAAGCCAAAACACACTGCAGATTGATTGTAAATAGTTCTGTAAGAAAGATCAAGGAAAGTTAAATGAGACAGGCTCCAAGAATAGGTCTCTCAGTTCTTGTGGCTTACATGGGTTAATTCAGAGCATCATTCTCCATGCAAAATAAAATGAACACCATGCTTTGAGAAATCCATTTATAGAAACTTCCTAAATGTGAATTGACTCTAGGGCAAACCTCACATCTAATTCTTCATGCTCTCTTCTTCCTGGGGTTCCAACCTTTCCAATTCCTCTGTAGACTTTGGCTGAGTTTCTAGAGAAGTTACGAATGTTAATCACAGATCTCTGGATACAAGCATCCAAAGGTCATGGACCTGCTCTTCTAGAACTGTTTTACTTTACATATACACACACACAATCACTTTATATACTATACAAACATTATATATATATTATATATATGTATGTACATAAACATACATACATATATATATAAAATAAAGTGAGAAAAGACCCAGTGGTAGAGATGCCACTTTCTGATGAAACATACACATTTTACTTTTTCTTTTCACATTTGTAAAGTCATTTGTAAGCCACCCTGCTTACCCCGTTTTCCATTGCTATTTGAGAATGAGCTTAACCAGTTTATAGCTGAGGAAAATGCATTAAAACTCATCATGATTTGTGGGTGTAATACCAAAAATATTTACAAGCCATCCTTCTCTCCTGTAAAACTAGACAGGTGATTGCAACTGAATTGAGTGAACACACCACTGTATTTCTTGAATGAAAAGCAGAATCATCATGGCTCTTTTCCAGAGCCTTCAATAATAGACACACACAAAGCTCAGTCCTTTTCTTTAATATCTCCCTTAATATTTTTAGAAGACCTTGAAAAAACTTACCAATGCATGGATGAGACTCAGCCTTGAAAGTTTTCTACAGGCAATCAACATTATCTGTAATTTTCCTCAGCAAAATGAAGTCTTAAATAACCACATGACTAGTCAACTTTAACACTGACTGACAAAGGGATACAAATGAGAAAAATATATTATGGGAAGGATGGCAGCAAACTCAGAAAGGACTATAATCATTAACTATCCAGATGGTGCATTTACTGTTGCTTAGTTTTTGGATCATGAATTAAGCACTAAAATCATAATATTCTTGATGATCTACATTTTTAAATAGAATTTGTCTTTTCCAGCTGATCCTAATACTAAGCATAGAAAGTGAGTGAAGATTAAGTTCTTTTGGTTATGTTCCTCGTTTTCTAGTCAACCTCTGTTCACTAACTCAAACTTTAATATTTGTTTTCAGTTCAGCCTCGTCATAGAGCTGACGCACCCTCTATACAGCTGGTGCGCTGGTGACGCTTTGTGAGGACAAGAAAAGCTGCTGAATTACACTGTATAGTTAAGTGTACATGATTTTCAGAATGCTGCTGCATGCTAGACACAGATACTTCCGAAGAGCAAGAAAGGTGAATGTAAATGAAACATTCATGATCGGACAGGCCGTCCGATGTTATAGCAGCTTAGACCAATACCCGTATAAACTACTTAGCCAAAGTTTTAAGTTTTAAAAGTTTTTTTAATAGAATATACTTTGAGAGAAAAGCTAAATGGTTAATCTCGGACTGCAGCAAAAAATTGTTACCAGCAAATGGAGGGAGATTCACCTTTCTAAAAGTCAACCTAGGGAGAAAAGAAAGAAGTAGCACAGCAATTAGAACATTAGATACAAATCTCACTCATAATTCTCTGAATGAGTCCAAAAATAACAGCAAAAGAAGGAAGTCTTGTCCTGTGTAGAACCCTCAACAGCTGCGTCTGGTTTTATGCCTATTTTATTCATCTTTTCTATCATAATATACAGTTAAACCTCACAGTTATTTTAATGTTCCATCTGTTTAAACCCACTCTATTACTGTTCATCTGATTATGCTGACACACAGACGCTGCAGCCAGCAAAATCTTAAGGAGCCATCATAAAACACTATTATTTTTCCTAAATAGAATAGGAGTAAATTGAATGATGTTGAACACAGGCATCTGAGTGAAAAAGCATCTTGTACTGTGATGCATATCCAAGAAATTTGGTCATTGTTTCCTGGTCAGATGTTTATCCTTATACTGCTGACTTCAACCCCAAATATATAAGATTTATTCAAAATTAAGATCTTTAGCTCTTCACTCTCTTCCTCTTCTCTTTAGAGGAAACGTCTTGGAAATCTCTCTTCCATTCCCAGCTTCATGCACTGCTACTTGCTCTGCTGATTGTGTATGTAATACAGCCTACTGTTAGCAAGACCTTCTTTGCAAGTTCCTTCTCACTCCTGCATGTGTCCTTAAAGCTTAGAAGAAAACTGGACCATCTAATGTTCAATTGCTGTAAAGGACATAATGTAAATGAACCCTAAATACCACCCACAAAAGCATTATACAAATTTTGACAACAGAAACCACTGAAATTTTTGTTTATTTCCATGTAACAGATAACACAATAACCTCAGAACATAATCCCTGTTCAGTTTTTGATTTTAAGACTCAGATTTCTTCACTAAAGATGAATTAGAAATTTTTACATGCATTTTCACTAGAGATCTGCATAATGGTGCTCTTGTGAGCTGCAAGTTTATTCTACCTCTAAATAATAAACATAATTTAATGTTTGTGAACACCTTGTTAGTTGTTAACTGAGGTCAATATGACTGAAAATATTTGCCTAACTTAAATATCTTCAGTTATCTCCATGAACAGCATAATCTGAAAATTATCTGCTAAATTTAATTCATGATTGTTTTTTGCTTAAAAATGTAACTGGCCTTTTTCACTTAGCTTACAGTAAGAATATTACCTGATTCAGCTGCTCAGTTTTCCATCAAAGGTGATAAATGGCTAAGGAAAAGCTTAATAGATAATTTTTAGACTGATGTGTTTATCCAAACTGCCTAATGAATATTTATTAATGAATATATTTATAGAAATCAGGACCAATATGCAGATAACTCATAGATTAAGTTTTGTAGACTATTTATTACATAATGGATAATTTTAAAAAATTCTCTCTACCAAATTATTTTGCTCCATCTTTATGTTCACATCGGAAGCACTACTGTAATTTCCCAAAGCAACTGCGAGGTAGGTGGGTAAGCCATTTCATTCTGCAGGCACTTCTCCCACTCTGGTCACAACATCCTGAAGATTTTACAGACATTTCTCCACTTTTTTACCAGAACCTTTCTGACAACTTCCCAGGTTTTGCCTAGGGCAAGTTCTACCTCTCTTCTTTGCTTCTCTCTAAACTCTTAGAAGAACTGTTCTCCAAAAAGCAATTGTTGTTTGGAAGCAACATAGCTCTTTTGTTACTTCCAGGGCTATAGTACTCCAGATGCTATTCCAGTAAAGCAAATGTTTTCAAAAGTTATAGGACTTTCATATCCTCATCACTGGCCAAGCTTCCAACTGTTTCTTTCCATTCAGAGATGTGAAAAACCCCAGTATTTCCTTCTTATCACATCTTAGTATTTTATAATCTTATAAAGCTAAGTAAAGTTAAAAAATCAGCCCAAGCCTAAAAATATGAAACAGTAAATAGCAATACTTCCTTTCAGATGCTAAAGGCAAATATACAGTTCCCATTTTTTTTTCTTATAGTTAAACCCTTTCATATCAATGGCAAATACTCTATTATTTGTCTTGTTTACTACCTCCCTAGGCATTTGGTTGAAATCACTTCAGACACATTCATCGACTAACACATTAGCGCGGCACTGGGCTACCACAAAATGGGCATATCCGTGCCATGAGCACATTTAGTCCAAATGTTAGATTTCTAACCACTACAACAACGAGGCAGCCTTGCATCACGAAGAGGAAGACCTAATACGGACACTCAGTTCAGAAAATGGATAAGATATGGGTGCCTAAGGTAGAAGGATGTAAGGATGGGCACCCCAGGAGTTTTCTTTTTCTTTCTTTTTTTTTATGTATTTCCAAAGCCTAACAATTTAAATCACCATCCTAGCCTACTTCTTCATCACTTACAAAAATATTATCCAAAATAATAAAATTATCCTTCTCCTACTGTTCTGACTATAATCCCACAATACTGTTTTTTTTGTTGTTTTTCTTCAAAGAGGTTGGAGGCACATAGAAGGACATAAAGCCTCTGGAAAAGGTTTAGAAAGTATTCATTAAAAATAGCCTATGCATTTTAGTGCTGCTGCTTCACAAAAATATTCTGAGTCTTTTTCTTTAAACTCCAAACAGCAGTAGGCATGTGATTACAGGAGTGTTCCAGTGTAAAAATTACTGAACATCCTGCTTTTAGATTTTATTTATAGTTGAAACAAAGAGAGTAACACTCTCTTGAAAGTACAGCATTCTGGGTCTATTAGACTTTCATTAATCCCACAAGAATTGGCAAAACCTTATAACTATGCATTTCCTGGTGTTGCCTATCATATTTTCAGCGTTCAAAGGATTGCGTGCAGTTACTCAGGCTCTTTGAGATGCTGCCACATGGGAAACACAACTGCAGGAGAAGGCAATCCAATACCCCCCAGTTCACAAGGGTTTTAATTAACACCACAATAAATACTTGTGAATTTGGGAGAAAAAAAAATATTTTATCAATGAATCAATCTAAAAGCACTCATTCTCTTCCAGAAAAATTACCCTTCGTAAGATTTATGCTACTATTATTTTTACACTGTGAAATCATCCAGGAACACAAGCCATAAACCAAGACAGCAGTGTGCTAAACAGCAAGAATCACACAACAAAAAAATTAAAATATACATAAATACGTAGATAGTGGATTAGAAATAAATCACCTTAAATATATATTTTAAAAATGTTTTTGAAAGTTTTTTTAGAAATTATTCTACTAAAAATACTTGAATATTTTTGGCAGAGGTTGCCTCTAATTTTGTTTTCCTTCAGTTAAGTTACTAGTTGTCAGCAATGTCTTAATCTTGGGGCATTTACCTTATTCACACTTGCTAGTCTCCCAGGATCCCCCGAATTGCTGTTATTATCATCCTCAATCAGAACCAAAACCACGCCTTTAGCAAGTCATCAATTTACAAGTGATTTTCTGCTTCTGGTGGTCCTGGAGAGACCAGCAGAAAACACCAATGATAAGTCTCAGAAATCAGAAAGGAAATTAAAAGAACTTTCAAGCATTGTTACTTTGGTCATTTGCCAGTATTTGAAGATACTGATCACTGCTGCATTTTTCTCGTTACTGATGTTGACAATACCAAACCAAATGAAAATGGAGCAGATACACAACAGCGACAGAGAACCAGACCTACAGCATATCGGAGCAGGAATACTGCAGTAACTGCTTGGGCGCCTTCCGTTCACAGATTTCATCATTCACCAGTGAAGAAAAATGTTCACCATAAGAGCTGTACTTGTCAGAAGAGGAGTAAACCAGCGCAGCCTTTGTCAGAGATGGGAACATAGCTTTTCACGGGGAGAGAAGACAGAGATACATGACACTGCTTGCTGGAATTACATACTACTTTTTCTCTGGGCTGTTCATACACCTCTCTGAAGGCCCAGGGAGATGAGGTAAAAATCTTCTCCCTCTTTTTAAGGAGCCTAATAAAGATAATACCAGCTTTTTCCTGACAAACCACTACTACTGCAGTCCCTCTGATCCTTTGGTCCCTGCTAGCAACCCTAAACAGGAATAAGAACAGCAAAGCTCCTGAACACCCAGCAAGTGCTGTTGAGCTATATGCCAACATCCAAACAGTCTGTAGAGGTCTCCAGCTCCTGTGCTGCAAGGCATATACTTGGGTAACCTCTTAAATAACACTTTACTGAACATGGTACTTTTTCAGAGAATACTTTAGAAAAATCAGCTATATGCCAGTCCAAACTAGGGTTAAGCCACTAGGGCTCAACCTTCTCTACAAAGGGATACACTGCCCCCAGAATTAAGATAATATTCTATTCCTGTTCTCTGCACCTGAGTATTTCTGCTGTCTTCTGTACGGACACAATATATCTAAGAGCAACTACACTGATTGACTTTTTTCCTTTATAATTATCCCAGCAAATAAAGATTGAAGGCCTTCGCTATTAATTTCATCTGCACATTTATTAAATCAATAAATAATAACAATATTCAGAAAGCAAAGATAAATAAAGGGGAAGCTATGATTTAAAATGCAGGGCCAGTGTTTTACTTTATTAATACCCTCTAATTCTAACTTTAGAATGAAATTCTAACATAATGTTCAACCCTATATACTTAACAGCAAACCAGCAGTAGGACACAAAACCTTAAGACTCAGATTTCTTGAATGCATCCAAAGTAAACAAGACTCATACCCATGATACTGAGAGTTAAGCAATGGATCTCCAGGATGCAGTAACCATAGCAAAGCTGCTATACCGTCTGCACAGTCTGTTGAGAGAGGCTCAATTTCTATCAGATTTTGTTCAGTGCTCTGTACCACTCTTGGACCCTCACGCTTCCATTCACCCCATCACAATATCTGCCCTATCCAAATGCATATTCCTCTGCAATTTCTAGACACCACCTTGCGCTAAGTCTTGCACTGACCCTCTGCTTCCGGACTTGCCATGCACAGGAGCGTGTAACTATCACTGTTTCCAACCATGAACTCCTGTAAAAGGCCAGAGAATTTTGACTTAACTGCATGAAAAATATCTTCCAGATAGAAACAGTTACTTAGAATCTGAATGCCCTTACTGAGCTCACTACAGCCTGGGAAACTCAGCAGGTCTCTTGACTGAAAAACTGCTCTTTTCCATCTGTCCTTCTCCTTGTTTTTAGAGCCTTGAATCTTCCTCCAGCATGAAATACTTTAAAAGATTTGCACCTTTCACTAGATAGCCTAGACTTTGTTTTGCATTTAGCCACACAAAGGAGCTTAAAAAACACAAAATAAGCTCTTTTATGACTTACACAATTGAACATTTTAAAGATGCGAGATCACCTCAGAGTTCCTTTAAAAAACTCTTTGTTCTTAGATCAAAACATCTTCAGTATATCAAAATTTATGTTAAAAATAAGCATTAATTTAAATTTTGAACAAGTACTAAAAAATTCTAAGAAGAAATTACACTATTATACATCAAATCTACAGAAATATCAAATTTCCTCAGACAAAACAAAAAGTTGAAATTACATGGAGTTTAGGTATTACTAATCTCCCTCTAAGTCAAAAAAAAAGTTACTTTGAACAAAATTTAATTTTGTACGTTTAGAAGTTAAAATTAAAGATCAGTGGAGAATATATAACTTGATACTTGAGATATTTCAAACTAGCTGCAGCATTCATGTAAAATTTATTATGACCATAATACTAGTTAGAGTGAAAAGGACAAAGCTCATGGGGGGAAAAAAAGGGGGGTGGGGGGGAGAAAAAAAAGAAATGGAGTGGAAAAAACAGGAGTCCATATGACTGTAAGTGAGGAGAAAAAGTCCCAGCTAGCAAAATAAGATGAGCTGTAATCTCAGGAAGACAGACAGGAAAGAAAGGTATACTAAAGCATTTTGAATTAGAAAAATTCATTCAAAACGTTTTAATAAACTATAGTGGTTAATTCAACAGTAACACTCTTTCCTGGTGCACGAGTTAAAATTCCTATTTTGCCTGCTTACAGCAAGTTAAATTTTAATTTATGTTCAATGTACATTCAAGTGTTAACTTCAGGCATCTGTGGAAAACTGCCAAGGGATAGAAGAGAAGACTTGCATATTCCAAGGCACTCTGCAAGGAATGAGCTAAACAAAAGCAGTAAAACCAAACACCTAGAAGCTTTTGGAAGTTCGGTTCTTTCACTGGAGTCCTTCAGTATCCCCAACAAACAAGAAGCCAATTCCCTCTGAAATCTGTGCTCCGCAGGCCGCTGCTGGAGCATCTTTAGAAATGACATTCACTATTACTGAACGAGCATATTCTGTTTCAAAAGTAGGCTTCATCCACTTCAATTTTCTTCACTTATCTCTGGTTATACTTAACTTACATTAAGGATGCATGGGCCACAATGGTAACTTTTCTAAGACTGTTCCTAAACGATATTAACAATCTTTGAGTTTTGAGCCCCAGAGTCACAGTTCATCTTTCACAAGAAATTCCTTATTTAACAGATTCAAAGATGCAATTCTTAACTGAACAGCAAAAGCAGCAACAGAAAGTTGATCAGATTAGCTACATAAAGCAGGCAGGATTAGGAAGGCTCAGGTGGATCAACTGTCTATCTGCCCATTCTATGTAAATTGATTCGAGGCACACAGTCTTTTTAAAACGAAGATGTACTGAAAGTCCTCTTTACAATTCTGCCAGTGAACACAAAGTTCCAAACCCAGTACTGCAGATAACAGACAGATGGTGGTGTTATACTACGTGCAGTGCCAGGGATTTTTCTTATTAAAATAAAAATTTTCTTATTAACGTGAGGATTTTTTCTCCTTATTTCAATAATCCCCATTTTGCCAATATTAATAGGTCTCATTTTTACTTCACTTGCAAGACAAAAATGAATTTTCCTTGGTGAAGAAAAAGTGGAATTATCGATCCAATGTCATAATGAGGCATTTCTCTCCCAACATCCAAGATCCTGTAAGATATCCAGGAATTCTAGTTTTGTTTCTTCCCTCACTTTGTGAGACATTCACAGTAGCATTGCTTTTCATTAACTTCATGACATTGCTGCTACATTTGCCCTTGCTATAGGAATATCATTAAGCACTTTCCCCTAAAAGTTTTATCAGCTGATTCTGCTCGCTTTGTTATCATCGTGCCCTTTAAATACCCCTTTAAATACATTAATCGAAGTAAGAAAGAGAAAAATACACGTTCGTGTTGTTTTCTGTATTGTTTCTTGTACTTCACTAGGTCATAGCAGATATATGCTAGCTATTGCAAGTAAGGAAAAGAACTCACTGTAAATGCTTATTATTTAGTCATCATTATTTAGGCAGTAAGTCGGAAGTGGAACTGGACTGATTCCCATAAAGGATCTTCCTCACAAGATAGAAAGATGCCACCATCCTAACTGTGATGCATCGCAGCACAAACTTGTACACTGAAGTATCCACCAGAAAGAGCGCCCTTCCTCCGGCCAAGCTAGCTCCCTATGCTCAAGCTTATCTGGAAGTTGTGTCATGCATTGCTTTTCTTTTTTGGATTACATATCCCGTGTCTCCCATTTGTAAAGCACGGTTCTGAAGTTCTGACTCCTTTGAAGAGTCTTCTTAATTCCAGTCTGACTCGGAGCTTCCTGGGGTAAGGACTGCAGTGCTTCATCAGCAGTCAGCTGTCAAGCTTTTTCAGGAGAAAGGCACAGCGATTTTTACTAACTGCATCTTTGTTAGGTTTGCTTCAGCCTTTGAACTGCTTCACTGAAACTGGGCATGCCTTAACAGGCATTATAACAGCTTTCCTCTCTTGCTGGATGCCATAAAAAAGGAGAGAGCAGGCTGACAGGAATGAATTTTCCCAGAAGCGATAAAGGCTCAAAGGGCAAGTCTGGAGCTAAGATCATTAGGAGTGGCCAAACTGCAGGAGACTTGTCACTATTTGTGAATAGGTACCAAGAAATTTGAGGTGGAGTCTTTTTTTCTTTAACAGGAATGAAAAGTTAAAACTACCTTTCTAGCCACAACCATCTTCTCTTCTGCAAGTAAAATAAGTCCTACTCTGGCATCAGGAGAGACTACGGATCTTAACTACACAAATAATTTCATACTGTTAGATTTCACCGTAGCCAATTTTGATTATTGTTTCAGCTCCATCATTAATTCTTGTGCTTCTGAGTGTTTATTTCTTATTATTAAGCATAGTTCACCCACCTCCCTGTTTCATAGAGGCCTCCTTAGATACACACAGTGCTCTCAGCAGCAGAGTCTCTGTACAACTTTCATTACTCTCCAGAACATTTCAGTTATGTTTTAACCTGGAAGAGACAGCTGACCTTTTCTGACCAGTATTTCTGTAATTCTGAAATTCCTGCTTGTTTCCCAATCCTACCTCCCAGGATCTATTGCCAATATCTGTCCTTGTCACTATCTCAGGGTGAAGAAAATACCAATTTGATTTCAGTTACCAAAAAGGAATATTAATTATTGTGAAAACATTCTCCTTTCCTGTGTACAATCAAGGAAAATCCATATACTGAATATACCTAAATATTAAATAAAAAAGCCTCAGCAACATGGAAAAAATTTCAGGTTAAAATTTTTGCATCCATTAAACTGGCTATTTACCATGCATTATCAATTTCAAAAGAAAATATTGAAGGGAATTTCTCTGCCACAAAGGAACTGAGGGTGAATATATTTCATGACATTTAAAGCACAGGAACAACAATGGCAATGCTACACTGAATTTTTATTTGATAAGGAACTTAGCGGAATTTGCCTCAGGCTACAGGTAAATTACGTTGTATCTCCTCTCAATGTCAAGTCCAAAGAAATGCAGAGAACAATCCTACTACCCAGTTTCCAAAATTGGTACTCTTCTATGGGCGTACCTAACCCTTGAATATCTACTTACATTTCCCTCCTCCTCCTTCAGGGTTCATTACCTGTGTGTTTGAGGAAACCCTGCCTTGTACCATGCTGCATTCTTGCTCAGCTCTGCGAAATGAAAGACTCCCTTAATCACAGCAGTCACTTCCTAAGTCAGCCAATTCAGCCTAAGGCTGAACGGGCAACAACTTATGCAGAGTTTATTTTGTGAAATGACTGCATCTCTCAGAAAACAGGTTGGAAGATTTTTTTCCAGAAGAGTAACATTTATTTAGGCACTTGATACATCTATGAGACTGATTTTTCATCTGCAATCTATGAGCTACACAGTTCCATGTTAATATTAACACAATAGTATAAAAAGTAATGAGGATACAGCTCATATCCTGGCAAAAATCAAAATCTTAAAATGTGTCCCAAATATCTTCATTGTAGGAACATTATGACAGGCTCAGCGAGCCAAACCAGGCTCACTGAATCATGTGGTCCAGAAACTCATCTTGGACAAAGACCAGCACCAGATGCTTCGAAAAGTAGGAAAAAAAACCCAAATATAAAACAAACAACACCTGTAAAGATATGGAATGTACTCTCTCACAATAGATCAACACCTAATCCTTACCAGGGCTGGGCTGTTTAACTTCACCTCCAGAATCTGAGACTATGAACTCCCGGGATGCCAGACGTTTCCCAGCGATGCTGGATCTGCTTTTGACTGCGGTTAGGTTTGTTCTTAAAGGCACCTTCAGACCTAACAGATGCACCATCTAGCTACCTCCTATGTAAAAGCATTCTCTTTTATACATATATATATATATGTATGTATGTATGTATGTGTGTGTGTGTGTATATATATATATATATATATATATATATACATATATATAAAAGTGATGGAATTTCGGAGTGCTCTGGACCTTGCTTGAAGGTGAAAAGGAACCTGATTTAGAGCCTGGAAAAGTCAAGGAAGGTTCTTTGATTTCTACAGGGCTTGTTTCAAGCTTTAAATGAAGTGCAGATTGGATCTTTCTGGCCAATTATTCAATTACAGAGGCAAGCATTATTTAGCAAACTTAAAATATTCAATGTCTCCTCCTCTAATTCTATGCCAACCTATCCTGTAAAACTGCACCTTTATTTAGGCACTTGATAAAACCCAGACTTTTGTGCAGACTGTACCTGGTCAAATGAGCATTCAGGGACTTTTTAAGATGTGCCCTGTCAGAACAATTCACCATAATGGTCCTCCAGGCCTATTACAGGGAGTTTGGTCAATAAAAATTACTCAACAATACATGACATTAAGGGAGGATTTTTAATAACTGGAGATGGCTTTCAGCTGCTCCAGCTAACTGCATGTTTCTATGTACTGAATACCCCTCCCCTCGTAGAAGATGATTTCCATGACTCATTTCTGGAAGACCACTGAAAAGTTATCAATAATTTTCTTCTTTGTTCAAAATTACTCCAGATAAGGACAACTGACCTAGCTAGAAATTTGCCTTACTGAGTTAAAAATCTGCCCATAAGAAGCCTACTAAAAAATCCCTTTTCCTTGCATAGTCAAACCAGCATCTAATTTCCTGTTTGCAAAAAAACATTTTGTCTTGTTTGCTATTGTAAGAGAAGAAAAATGGTCATAAAAACTAAAGCCAGAGGCCAGCCACTGAGTCCTCCTCAGGCCACTTTGAAAGTGCCTCTTCTATCTGAGGGGAAGAGGGGAATGATCTCCAGAGCTCCTTCCTACTAATTTTTCTATAATTCTAGACAGCTGCATTACTAAAATACTTCCATTTTTCCTAGTCTTTCATGCTATCACTGCTATTTAGTGACATGGGAAACTAAGACTAGATCATACCTGTCTTTTATCCTTTTGTTTCACTGCAAAAGCTTATTAAACTTCTACTTCAATCTGTGAATTACCCCATGGATAGATTCTACAAGATACATTTACTGATGAGCATTTCTTATTGCTCATGCTTTTAGTATCCAAGTTCATAGGACATTTGATCTGTCAGGACCATTTCAAGTCTAGACAGACACAGTATACTGAATATATTATGTTATAAACCATGTCTTTTGATGACTATGTTCTGTCTATTTGTCTTCAATAAAGTTTTTACAAGAAAAAGGAGTATAGCTGCTATCTTAAAATCATCTCATTTTACTTTTCATCAAATTCAACAAGAAAATGCACTGCAAATAAAAAACAATTCCAAAATTGTTTCCTTCTCTCTTCTCCACCAAAAATATGTGTATAAATAATCTATTTATTTTTACTGTCTTTCATGTGTTACCAGTATTCAAGCAGCCAAGTTAAATGCAACTGAGTTTTATCTGGATATACTTTTCCTGACCTAATAGGTCTCTTTTCTCCATAGCTACCACATTTCATTATAAAAATACAACGATGCTCCAGCCTTGAGCAATTTAAAAGCTCAGGACCATTTGCTATATATCACTTGCAAATGATGCACAGATATCCTTACATGTGGATGCAAAGAAAACAAACAAACCCACATTATTAACATATTCAGCATTGGAAATAACATGAATTAATTAATCCCTCATTTCTGCACACGCCCAAATGCTAAAATGCTATACCTGCAGCCTTTAATTCTGATCCAACAGATTCTTGCTCATGCAAATAGGCATTATGCACATTAAAAAAAAAAAAAAAAAATCAAGTACTATACTTTGTATAGTACTCCAGTAAGATCATAGCATTGCCTCCTCTGTACTTTTGCGTAATTAGTAATGATTGGTACCCACCAATCCGTACCTAGGAGCACACGTGGAAATAGTAACTAGGTACTGCTCCTGCATGGCCAATGCAATCACCCATACTTCCCTGAGCTGTATGTTTGCATGGAAACCCAATCCATCCTTCCACCCTGTAACACTGTGCCCTTGTAGGACAGACACTGGAGCTACATTAGTGCTCTTTCAGGTACTTTGGCAAGCACCAGCAAGTCGTGTGTCTTTCAGCGGGCTCTGAAATGCCCCAAACTCCAGAGGCTTTCCCCACTGCGGTACCATCCAAATGGTCCCAATAGCCAAGTCCCAGCAGGCCTTATGTGCAGCCTCAGGGTGATTCCCCAAGCTCGTTTAGCTCAGTCACTTTTCCTTTTCCATATGAGGAGCCTAGAAACAGACTCCAGAGCTTGTACAGAAACAGGCAGGTACACAGACAGTAGGAGACGTTTTGAAAGTTTAGAGAATCTGCATTTTTATTAGCATTCCAGATCAGCCTGTATTGCTGAACAAGATTATTTTAGTAAAGTAATATGTAAATTAGTGAATTACCATAAAATATGGTACCATAGTTTAAGTATTTCACAAGTGTTACTCAGGATGTCTTGCTAGCCAACCTACAAAACAGTCTTTAAAATGAACAGAAAATTGTCATCAAAAGAAATGCAAAGCTTTCTGTTTACTAAGCTGACCACTTCCACTGCAAAAGTCGTGCTTCAGCTGAAAGGAATTTTCAGGTGGCTGTCATGGGAAAAGAGCATGGAGAGCTGCATTATTGTGTGATGCTCTAAAATGACAAGGTGACACGCAAGGGAATCATAATGTGGCCCGGCACGACTTTTTGCCAGCTGAAGTGTTACAGATAAAATTGTCACAAGTTCACAAAATCTCTCCCTCAACTGACACCAAGTGACAGATTAGTGCAGTGCCAAGAGAGTAAATATTTGAAGCAGTCTTAGAGTATTCTGTAAATGCAAACAGCTTGTATAGACTACAAACAAAACACACAGGAGTTTTTTCTAAATTAATGAGATGGCAGAAATTAAGTTTTGCATACAGATCCACTGCAGTATAGTGCTGTGCATCAACTGCTGTGCATTTCAGAACATGTCAAACTGCTGCTTCAGCAAAGCATTCAAATAGATGGCAGTGACAGCAAAATAAAAACTTTGTTTTATGCCTACAACTCAACAATTAAGAAATAGTATGTTTCTCTAGCATAAGGCTTCTTGGGGTCTCTGAAGCTGTCATGCTTTAGATCTCTACAGACCATTAGACAACATGAGTGTTGACTCATGTGTCTTCTGCAAAACCAAATACATGGATGATTTATTCATTTATTCATACCAATTATTTCCCAAAGGAGGGCATGAATGTCAGGCTTCAAGAAATGCTTTCAATATTTTTAACCTTTTATCAGGAGGGAAAGGAACTGAACGGTAAGATAAATGACCTATTAAGAAGTCTGTGCTGAGAAACAACACCCACAAGACCATAATGTTCATTAGAACTAAGTTCTTGGAGAGTGATGGAGGCTTTTAACTGGGCTTAGGGCCTATTTCAGGCTTAGTGAGAAGCTGCGCTGTCACATCAGAAGTTAGACGCTGTATCACAGCAAAACCTGGCTAAAGTCCCATACAGAAGCCTAGCACAATGCGTGAGAGACTAGTCTTAAGAAAGTAAATCCAAATTAAAGCTCTGTATACAAAGGTCTAAAGACGGAACCTGACACGAAGTCAATGGCTTGGGAAGATCCAGCCGCAGAGACTGCCCAAAGCAAAAGCGCACACGCTGGGCTCCGAGCCTTCGGAGGGGCAAGAGACGCGAACCAGCCAGCACGGGGAGCGGGCTGCAGCAAAGAAACCAGTAAGGTGGCTGTGGGCAGCATATCAGACCTCCGGCACAGACATGCAGCACCTGATCCAGCCCAAGCCCACTGGCACAGAGGTGGGGTTTCGATGCATCAACAAACTTTAACTGACAAAATGGTTTTAGATTGTGCTGGCCTTTAAATTTGTTAGGTTCCCAAATATCAGCTATATCATCTTGTCAAAACACATTAGGGGTCAATCTCTTCCCCTTCTAGATTTTTTTTGAGGGCTAAATTAACTTTTGTTACATTGAAGACTCATAATAGGCATAAGCACCTGACTCAGACTTTTCATTAATCACAATACCAATAATCCAATTATTCTTAAATGCATCATTTAAATTGCTATATATTGCCACAGAAGTCTATAAAAATACTTACACAGTTAAAATTAAGGGAGTGTATTAACTGCACTATTGGATCAGGGGCCATAGCTTAGCACTCACTGCGACTGAGTCGCTAAATACATGGATAGGAAATAGTACTAAGTAAAACCTTTCTTTAAGGGAAGGCAGGTGTTGTTATATAAAAGCAACAAATATAAGTAACCATGAAAAATGATTATTCCATGTATAAAATAATAATTAGATTTATTAATGGTTATTAATAATGGTTAACCAATTGTAGGGTTAGCTACAGCATCAAACACGTTACCTGAAAGCATCATTTAAGACACTGGTAGGCCAACTGGTGGGCTACAAAGGCTCTTTCGGAGTCCGGAGAGAGGCTATCGTGACTACATCAGAAGAAGATAATTTATATATTGCAGTATCAGATAAGATTCTCTGACCTGTAGTGAAGACTATGGAAACTCATACTTCTTGTATAATAGAGAGCATGGAATCCTGCTCTGGACCTCACCCTACCGCAGCGTCTCACAAGCATTTGGGATGCAGGTAAAACACCTTGGGGTGGAAATGTGATTTATGTTCGCTTCTTGCTTGCTGGTACAACTGGAGAGTGAATTCATCACCTTCTCTGACATTATGAAAATGCCACTGTGCAAGACCCAGAGATTTTTTGGTTAGGCTACAGAAGTAGAGAGGTAGAGAAAGAAAAGAGTCCTCGATGCGAACCACACCATCTCTCTGGGGCAGCACTAGCATCTGCGGTAACACAGAACCCACCTAGGACAGAAAAAGAAAATTCTAACGACACTGTCAGCAAGCCTAAAAGATGATTCATTTTGTGGTAGGCAGTCAAAACTGATAACATAATAGTTGATTTTACAAGATGATCTAACTTAAACAGTTTGACAAGATTAAATGCAGTTTGTGTGACAATACTTATTAACTTTATCTTTTCTGGCTCGAAAATAATTTAATATAGCAGAAAGCTGAGAAACCTGCTTCTTTAAAGCAGTTCTTGTGTTTTTATTGTCTTGCAAACAGTTCATTTTGAATCACTGCCAGGTCGACATTTATTTCCTTTTCTGTTATCACTGGAATGTTTGATAGAAAACGTACATTATATTCTGCTGTGCAAATGTTGTGCCTAGAATTTATTGATATACCAGAACTAATTTAGTCATTTGTAACTTAGTACTTCTACACAAACTTTTTAAAATAGCTGTAGGCCTATTTTCCTTCTCACAACTAGACAAAAGTTAATTTTACCCACCCTAGACAGCAGCGGAATAAGACTGTTTCTTCTGGAGAATTAAGAGAGTATGCCAGCAGCGTGCAAAGGAAACAGCAGGTTTATGAGTAGCTGACAAAATAAATGCAAAGACTGGGATAAATTTATTCGATGCATAGACAGGATACCTTGAGTTCTCCCAAAAAGGCATTTACGATCATATTCATGCAGGAGAGCCCGAGCGACTTGGAGGCCAGTCTTCAGGGTCAGTCTGCGTGTAGCTATGAATCCTCCCAGCAACCGAGTGGCTCACAGTGCTGTGGCAAGGACACACGGGCACAACTTGTTGCTCATGGGGGGATCTTGCAGCTAGAGCCTGGAGCACCAACTCTACCTCCTACCTGGCAAGCAACATCAGGTAGCACAAGCAGTCCCAGTGATTTAAGTCCCTTCCTATGACTGCATCAGCTGCAGTCCAGGCAGCCAGAATACTGAACACAGAGCCTATAAAGGCAGTGTGCCTATGAAGGCATCCATACTCAATTTAATTCTCCCCTTAGCTTCTCCCAAATTTTTCATTTATTTCAAAGGTTCCCAACTTGCTGTCAGCATCTCCTGCCATTCATCATCAATCCTGCATTATTTGCCTCATGCAAAAGCTTTTATTGGTTGCATTAAAACACTTGAGCTTAACCTGATGACAGACTTCCGAAAGCTTAAGCATCACAGTACTGGCAACTTAATGCCCATGTTGATAACAACTGAACAGAACGGCAAAGAGCAGAGAGATGGGGGACAGGTAGCTATCATTGGGGAAAGCTAGACTAACACCAAGAGCTTAGAAAAAAACCCAAGGCGCTGCTGTCTGCTCAATCCAAAGTTTTCAAAGGAACCTTAGAGAAAGACGGACTCCACCCTGTATTATTCTGAGATTTGTCTGCCTAATTCCCTAAGGTCTTTTGAAACCCTAAGCCTATAAGTAACCAGAAAGCTACAAAGTTCTACACCAGCTTATTCTTTAGACGGTCTTCACATGATAAACAAGGCAAATATCCATCACAACGTCAAAACAAATTGATTTACCATAGGAAGCTCTAAAGAGGAACATACTACCCTCTTGCCAAAAATATTATTTATGAGTAAAAAGGTAGCTATGTATCTCTTACAGATAGGTGAAGAAATTCCTTTTATGTTGTCTTTTTCTACTGCAACAGATTAAAAATGTTGATTTCAGGTATTTTTTTTTCCTGACCAGTAATTATATGTCTTTTTAAATAACAGCAGATATTTCTATCTATTCTATCACACATTTTGTACGTTTCAAAATATATTTCCTTTACCAATCCAGAGGTAAAAAAAATAGCTAAAATCCAAACAATAAAATCCAATAAAATACCATACCATTTCAAAATCAATTAAAAATGATTTAAGGTTGCTAAGTGACAGCAGTTTTCTTAGCTAACACGTTATTTACAAAACCTGGGTGCTTAAGAGTAAGGAGATGAGAAGTTAAGGATATCGTAAATCCTTCACTGTCCACATGACCGAAACAAATACAATACTGCGATCAGTGTAATGCATATTTCATCAAAGCAAGGTTAAGGTTATCATGCTTAGATAAACTATTCATCCAAATACTTGATACGAAAGATGTCTTAGAGTTGACCATGCAGGCAGGAGGATTCAGGATGTCTAACTTTTCACTTTCCTGCCTTTAAGTACTTATGCTTGTGTGGCAGATGAGTGCATTCTTCTCACTTAGCAACTTTAACTATTTAACATCTTGTATTTGAAGCAAATACAGAGATATGAATAGTTTTCTTTCTAGGTTTAATTTCCATGATGTAATCAGATGCAAAAATGAAACAAAATCATGTACAGTATCTTTACATATTTGATTTTAATTCATATGCAGAAGTATATCTATGCAGGATCTCTAAGTAGTGTAATGATATTTCACCTCTAATGAGGGATATAATGATTTTATGATAGAGGAAGTTAACATTTAAATTAATAGCAGAATATGCCCACCCAAAATACAATACATGCCTCCAGTTCTGCTGAGGAAGGAAAAAAAATGAAAAAAACAAAGTGAAAGAAGTCTTGTAAATTTGCCAATATATATCAAATAGAGATTTTTAACAATTCATTTTTCTTAGGTTACTCTGTCAGAAGGATTTTTGCATAAATCCTAATTAGCTGATCTTATGTTATATATTCCTCATAATAATGATAGCCCATGAGACTTACTATATACTAATTGGATCACTCAGTAGAAATGACTTGCAGAATTCTCCTGCTTTCCACTATTGGTACGACAGACACTGCTTTGTCCTTCATTAGCTATTCCCTTGACTATAAAAAAAGATCTCCTTGGATTTTAATGAGGTTAAAACAGACACAAATTATACTGAATGGACATCTAAAATACTATTTCTGAAAAGAGATTATTTGATAGATCATTTAAAGCTTGATAATTCCAGAGGAATTAAAAGAATCTTGTTACCTGCCTTTCTAGTTTACAAGCATGTGTTGATGAATTCCATGAAATGTTTTTTGAATATATTTTTCTTTTTCTTTCTTTTTTCTTTCTTTCTTTCTTTTTTTTTTTTTTTTTTTTTTTTTTAAGGATAAACAATGAGGTTGGGCAATAACCATCTAAGAAAGGAAACTTACGACAGAAATTTATCCAAGTTTGCATTAAAAAGATGGGTATAATCCTGTTTATCCAGTTTGATTGAAAAAAAATTACTGGTTCTAGAATACACAGCCTCGAATACCCTATCTGTGCATAATGCAAGCCAAGGGCATGACATTTTCTAGAAGACAAATGCTGTTGAGTGCTGTGATGCAATGAGCAAAACAAATCCTGGGCTGACTCCCTATCACATATAAAGCCATCAGACATAAAGAAACTGATAAACAAAAACGGGGTAGACTTTTTTTGTGTCCAGACATTTCATGCTATTGCTTTTGAACAGATCTTTGCAGGTCGATAGTATCTTCTCTATCCCTCTGTTTCAGAGCGTAAGATTTGCAAGCTTGCCATGGGCTTTGCACTGTCCAAGAATTTTACTTCAATACCAGGTTCTTTAGTGAAAAACAGATGCATAACTGTATCAAGCTTATTCATGTTGCACAACCTGATATAAAAAGATCGAGGTTCTTGATCACAAAACTGTAAACAAAGTGAGAAAAAGAAAACATCATAAAAGCAAAATAAAACTGGAAACTACATGATATCAATTTCTTCTCCTTGCTGTCATTCAGAAACTTTCCATGGCATTTATCAGCCTTAGCACTCAAGGGAGAAAATCAAGAATACTCTGCTTTGTGAGTAAACCCACTTCCATTTCTGAGATTTTCTGGTTGCTTTCCAGTGCAAACAAAGCCCCAAAGATGCTTCAAGAATTTCATAATATCTCTATTAATTAAAGGGTACTGTAAGGTTTTATATAGCATTTATTTAACCTATTTGACTATATAAGAATATTAAGGAACTACCCCTAAGCTTCAATAAATACCTTCAAGACAACTTGAGGGATATAAGAGCAAGTGCAACTTAGAGAATGACTTCTCTTTCATGAATAAAGATGATCACTGGAAGTCCTATTCTTCTATTTACGTTTGTCTATTTGTCAGAATTACAATTATAAAATTAAGCCATGAGATTTAACAAATTATCCATTATCTAGATGTTTTCATTAAAAAGAAGTTCTTGATATTTCCAGTTTGCTGATTTTTAGAGAAATCATGAATGACTGAATGATATTGCTCAAGCACAGGTACCTTACTGGAAAGCTTCTAATATGCAAGCAGTTAATCATTATTATCCTTTCTCCATTACCTATGCAGAAAAGTGCTTCATTCACTTCACCTTTTGCATCTAGAGAGCTTTGTGAGAGGGATATACTCAGTTAGTACAAACTGCATTCAGCCCACCTAAATTTGGATACATAACTAAATTTTAAAGCTGAAGATCCTTTTTCATCTCACAAGAGCCAAAATCAGCATTACCCTGTGAAGCTGCCTGTCTCTGACAGAGGGAAGCTTGGTCATTTGGCTAGACACAGGCCTAGGGCTGGGCCTCAGCTAGGCCTTTAATTGCTGCCCTGTTTTAATACTATCATAAAGTTTTATTGAGAAACAGAAGACTAAAACATTCAAGACTGGTTCAGGATTACCACGAAGCATGAAAAGGTGTAGTCACATTTTGCTTTTCTGTAATAGTTATGAATGGGACAATGAAAAATGAAGTGAAGAAAAAAAGATTAGCAGCACCTTCCTCAAAATTACTACTGTCCTGTGAAGTCATGCCTCAGCTTACAAGGCAGACATGAGACAACTTGAAGGATATAAGAGCAAGTATAACTTAGAGAAGCAGAGCCAGCGTATTGAGAATATGCAGAACCTGGAAAAGGGTCATGGCTAGCTGTCCTTGTCTGGGAAAATCAAACTGCATCCCACTTTATGAAAGGGAATCTTGAAACATCTTGTTCTTTCTCTCCTCACCTTACGACTTTTTAGTCAAGTATTCCAATGCAAAAGAAATGCATATATGCAATAAAATGAGGATAGTACTATTGCCTGTACACTTTAAGCACATGTAATGACTATAAAATATGAAGATGCAGGGCTTTCATTTTATTTAACTTTACACTATAGAAACTCAGCTTGGCTTCTGCAAAATAAATGCATTCACCGCTGCTCTGGGATGGGAAAAGGGAATCAATGGCACCCTTTTTGGTTGTTTTTACGTTACTGTCATTCAGTAAAAGCCTCCAAGGAAACAACGTAAGGCAGGTTGGCAGATAGGGGCTCTCCGTGCCTAGGGGACAGTCATCCACTGCAGTGTCTAATAAAGGCATCACATCCATCATTCAGTTCCATGTTGTCCCTCTGAGACTGCAAAGCACAGAGAGCATCTCTAAACTATGGCCAACCTCTACTCCATATACCAAATTCAGCTATGTGTCTGGTGTCTCTAGCAGCAAGGGGTGCCAATATATTCCCCACCGCGCAGCATGCTAGTGTGGGAACCGCTCTATTTTATGAGGCACTCAAATTTTTGGTGATACGGCTGCATTTGAGAAAGCGAGACATTATTCCATAGCTGGATAATCAGTGAAGTATTTAACCAAAGCTGTGCAGTCAGCTATCAATACGCCAAACTGCTCAGCACACCACAAGAATTTCTCTGTTTTTTCTGTCTGCAAAATGCGTATCTCTGACCGTTACTTTAGTAGTAAGAGCTTATCAGAGCAAGTTTGACAAGAACAGTAGAAAATTACACAGTATAAAAGTGGGGATTTATAGAATCCATGCTAAGGAATGATTCCTGAAGATCCTTTACCCAAGGGAAACTGCTAAAGAAGTTAAAATTAGGTATACAAGGATCAAATAACTCATTCTCCAGTGAATGCTCACAATGTCTATTGCTGCATCCTGAACAGTATTTTAAAACCAATTTTAACAACAAATTTCACTCTGTACTTACAGAAGTATGGAGTGATCCACATCATCTGGATTATCTTTGAAATAACCACAGTGGAAGACACCCACAGAAGTCCTCAGTCCTGTCTACCAGAGAAATTAAATGTAGACATAAAGAGAAGCAGGAATGAGTCTGTATTTTACATCATATTGAAATTTTTTCAAATAGGTACATGAAATACGAAAGCTTAAAAATCATTACAACCCAGACACATTTCTGCAGTAAAAGACATGCAGCATATATGTAAAAGCAGCAGCCAAACTCTCCCTGCCCAATTTTTACATGCCAGTTTGAGCCACTGTCATGTTCCCCTGAAAATCAGAAACATCAAGGTACTCCAAATGGGTCTCTCAAAACTGGGGAACGACACCGCTCCATGTGCAGCAATGAGACTGCTCACCAGAGACAGAGGAGCAGGACGCAGCTTGGCATCACTGCCCTGACGTTAGAAAAGGCCAGGAAAAGCTAAGCAATTTCATGAGGGAGGAAGCACACGCTAACGAACAGACACTTGATCAGGAGTCACAGGCTTGGATTCCGGTTAGTCTTAGCTACCCTTATGCGTATTTCCTTTCTAGTTTACTTTCCCCTCCTAACATCTGCTATCTCATCCACTTGAACTTTTAGCCATGCAGAACAGGATGTGTATTTTTTTACTGTGAGTTTTTGTAGAACCTGACAGGCTGGGACCACATCTTGTTTGGAGCTCTGTGTTCACATAGCTACTGCAAAACAAATGCCAAATTACCAGCAACCTTCACAGAAGGTTAATATTTTATTTAATTAATTCATATTTTTTTAACCAGAGTTCACATATACAGGCCTCTGGCTTATTACTCTTCCTATTTAGGTGTGGAAATGAATGTTTATCCATTTCAGTTGCTTCTGAACATTGAAGAATGAAGAAGAATATAAAAAGTATTTTTAAAGTGCTAGAAATTCTACTTTAGAAACTGTTTTCCAATGCACACAGTTAGATTTCACCAACACACACTTTACTGTAGCTGGTTATGTACATATAACAGGCTTCAAGTGATAAATGCTTATCGGCTTAGTGTCCAGCCCTACTAGCTAGAAAGATTTAAGTTTTAGAATTGTGAAGAACAGTTTATCAGGTACCAACAGGCACCCCAGCCTTCAGTGTATTCAAATAGGAATGGGCAGGAAGCAACAACAACTGTGCAAGCTGAATGTCAGTTCAGGATGCTGATTGCTCGATCTGCTGTATTCTGAAGCTACTTTACTGAACATATGGTTCACACAATTGCAGATTTGGACTAGCAGTGAAATTAAAAAAAATCTGTCTGCATATTGAAAATAATAAAACTGCATGTATTATGGGACATAAAATCAAGCAGGAGATAAGAGTCATGGGTTATAAAAGGAAAAATAAGAATTAAATACTGATGAAAAAAGTAGTTAAAAATATGAGCTCACAGTCAGACCTAGGAAAAATACATCTGAAAGCCCAGTGATTCTTACATGCTCTGATTCACATCCGAAAAACTAAAAACTCAGCTGTGTGGAGGAAATATGTTGAATTTGCCTGCTCTTTCAGGCACCTGTCTCCCTGCAAGGAAGATGCACATGTAAGCAGTTACAAAATGACTATACAGCATTTTCTGTGAAGCATGTAAAAATCAGTGAATCATAGGCATTAGTCTTGCATTTGCAACCTGCACATGACTCATGCCGAAAGAACTGCATTGCAACAGCCAAACATTTGCTGCAGCTGTGGGGAACTTTCAGTGCACATCGTGTCTGTAGGGACCCCTCTGCCGCCGAGCCCGTCAGGTGCAGGCTATGCCCCTGTACGGGGCCACGTTAACCACAACTCCTGCCCCCTAAGAATTTGTTGCAGGTTTGGAATCATATAGTCACTGTATTTTCACAGCTCCCCAAACACTGGTGCTTGTTCAAATACAACTGAAGTAGACTGAAAACTGGCTGCAATGTTGGGGTCGAAGCACTGTGATGAACCTCTGGGTTTGCAGAGGGTATAAAAAAACAGGAGGAGTGGCGGACATCCCAGAGGGCTGTGCTGCCATTGAGGGGGACCTTGACAGGCTGGAGGAACAGACAGAGAACCACCTCATGTCGTATATGCAAAGTCCTGGAGAGGAATAACTCCAGGCACCAGTACAGGCTGGGGATTAACCAGCTAGAAAGCAGCTGGAGAGAAAAGGACCTGGAGTCCTGGTGGACAAGCAGAGCATAAGCCATCAATGAGCCCTTACCATGAGCATTGCCAGTTGGTTGGGAACATGATCCTCCCCTCTTCTCAGCATGGGTGAGATGACATCTGCAGTGCTGGGTCCACTGCTGGGCACCACAGTACAAGAGAGAGATGGACCTCTTCTGAAGCGCCCCAGTACTGATAACAGTTTTGAATTAACATTAATTTTTTTGGTTGACTTAAAAGAAAGTTTTCTTTTCTCTTCGGGTTATTTAATTTGTTTTTAACCTTTACATTTTAAGTCAATGTCAAATAGAAAATATTTTTTTTACAAAAGTAAGTCAAGATGTTTTGATTTTTTCTACTCCTTTTCCTTCGTGTTTTTGGCTTGGAAGGTTTCTTTAGTTTGTTTGCCAAAACTTTCACCTTCTCACTGAAGACTACAGTATTTCAAAAAACTTTGAAAACTATTTTACCAGGAACAGATACCAAGATCTATGTTCTAGTCAGATTAGATGAAATAATCGAATTCTCCCGTTTAAACTACTGACCTCACCTCTCATATTAAGTAAGCCTGTATTCCATAGACAAACATATCTAAAAGGATTTCTATTCTGTGTAGCCATTTTTTCTCATTTTAAACGGTTATATGTAAATTAATACAATAGCATGTCACTGAATTTTACCATTTTTTCTATCACTGAGTTTAAGCGTGGTTGGAGAACAGAAGGCTCCTTCTGCTAGAAAAGGACATTAATCACTTCATCATCATCTTTTCTTTTTTTCCCCCCAAAGCCTAAGAAAGTACTAGAGCTAGCGCTAGAAAACACTGCCAGCAAACGTGTGGGAGTCAAGTTAAGGAAATTATCGGGGAAATGCTTTAGCTAGAGAGTAAAATGTTCTTGATATTCTATGAGTTTTACTTCTAACACATTTTGTTATAGATCATGTGAAAGCTCCTAGGATCCTAGCAGATTTATTTCAGGAATTTTCTAAATATTTACAGTCAGGATCATGTTTAACACCTCAGAGATAGATGACACAACCCTTACTTACAGCATAGCACTTTCTTATCCTGCTAGTCATACTCATACTAAGAGACCTGCCTGAGTTATTACACAACAAACATTAATAAAGGCAGGCTCTTTTTTTCAGCATTTCCAAGTCATATACAAGGATTTTGCCTTGTAGTAATGCAGCAGGATAAAAAAATAAAGATTTGAACATGAAGCAACCAGAACAGGGTAAGCTAGTAAATCAGAAACACAGTAAAATTTCACAGGGAAGCGTTAAACTCTAAGACAAGGTCCAAAGAAATAGGCATACTTTTCTAATGCTAAATCTGGAGTACTTCTTTCTGAAACGCTAGCAAAGCTTCAGTAAACAGCTGGTAATGCAGATAAAAAGATAATATGACTGTCCTTTCCCTCCTAAAAATATATTTAGAATTATGTTATCATTTTAAATGAGAAGGATTTTAAATTCAAATTTACCTAATCAATAACACACCGGAAAAGATACTTGTGCAAATGATGCACAGTATCAGAGAATGCTCCAGCAGCTGGTTATCAAATAGGTCTTTAATCAAGACACAATTTCATCCAAGCTTAAATGACTTTGTATTTCTTCCAGGGGCTATTCTCTGGGTCTCTGTACTGTATTTCTTCCTATCTATCTTTCTGAGTTATTGTGGTGAAGACACCCAGGTGTGCCTGTGACACTGCATACAACAGAAACATTCAAGGGCAGTTAAAAGCAGCAGCACCGGACATGCAAGAAAAAAAAAACCCATTTTTTTTTTTAAGTTTGTTTTTTAAAAAAATCTGCAAACTATTAAAACTCCAAAACAAAACTTTAACAGAATCACAAGAGCTAAAGAAAGAGGAATAACTGACTTTTGAAAAACCAACACTGCTTTGTTGTGATCTGGATTAAATAATTTTCAGGATATCAGAATGATAGTCCATCCCATTAAGGAGGAATACTACAAACATTTCTTTAAGAGGTCTACGTCAACAACTAGTCTAAATCACAAGACTTTACACAGAACACACTCTACACAATAGGAATCAAAACTGAATGCTACCGTAATAGCAGCAGCAATTTTCTTAAAATTAGTGTATACAATAAATCCATCACTAAAATATTGCAGAAAATATTTGAGAACCTATTTACACATTTAAAAATCTTGATCTTTTCACTAAATGAAAAAAATCAAGAAATTTCCACTCATCAAAAACTTTGAAAGATTTATTTTCCATTCTAACATTCATGAAAAACCAAAAGAATTATTTGAAATATTTGTCAGAACATACCATTACCTTAAATTTTAATGAAGTAATATTGAAAAGGCAGCTATCATATTAGACTTCAGTATAGTATCTATACCCATTATCCTATTTATGATACCAGTATTAAAATTCTTAGCACTTCAAAACCAATAATTAAAAATTATCTAGTTGGCTTATCCAATATAAGGTTCAGAAAAAGATAATACTAACATAAAGTATTTGTGAAAATGTTCATTGTGAGAAAATGTATTTAACTAATTGCAGGAAGGTCTACAATCTTTTTCAACTGCTGTTATTCCAGTGAGAATAAACTGCTTGTGAGAATCCCAGTAAGCACCTAAAAATGGTATATTTGACAATCTAAGCCTACTGATACACAAATGAGAAATATAATGGTATGCAAAGCACAAAATACCTTCAAGCAAACGATAATGTACTGATTTTTAAACAAATGTTAAAGAGTAGACAAAGATTCGCACAACGCTGAAGAGCAGGTTCACCTTGCTGAATCATACAGTGTCAGCCACCTATTCTCACTGTTTGGAAAAAACCATTCGACTCCAAGCTTTTGTTAACAGGTACAGACCTTTTCACTTTTCCTTAAAAGTCCAAGTTTAACATGTATTTCATCTTAGCAAACTGATACTAGCTTACATGAAATTAATTTTTGGGTTGTGAAAGAGCTAATGGAAGAACATTCTCCATAGTATAATCCCTTATAGAAAAGAGTCTAAGACTGCATAAAGATGCCTATATTTACGTATGTTGTATATGTCTACTTACAGACATTTCTCCTTTATGCCTAGATGGATCCCTTGCTCACATCATGTAAATTATCACTGACATACTGTACAGTACCCGTGTGAGTCAAGTCTCAGCTCCTGCAAGCACAGTACATCCCCATCTCAGGCCTAATCTCTGTAGGTCAATCTGACAGCACTAGCAGAAGCTCTAGGGAAAACTCTTCCAAAGTTGAGGGCGAGGGGGTGTTTGAACAGCTGCTGACTTTAGAATCTTTGATGAATGCGAAATTAATTTTGAAAAGACTATTAGATATGTTGATTAAAAAAGGGTATTTTGCTTATAGGAGATTTGATAAAACTGTACTAAACTATAAACTGAAATTTCTACTTGTCTGTCAAATTATCTGAAAGGTAATAATTTACGTGTTTTACAGTACGGGAAAAATGTTTTCCTGAGCTATAATTAAAGTTGTGGCAAGATCTGTGAAATTTAAGTCATAATTGTGAGATAAGATGAAATAGTTATAATGGCAGTGCAGCTGGGTATCAGGGCTGGGTCCGTGTGTGCATCCAGTGCACTTAGCCATCAGCTCCCCGCAGGATGCAGGGACTTCCCAGTTAATCTGCGCATTAGGCAACGCGCTCGCTTGAGACAAGGCGACTTGCTGAGCCCCTGGTTGGCTTCACAGCAAAGCACTTCTCTACTACAGCAGCTCGCAGGCGAGAACTGTGGCCAGCCTCAGAATTGCAAAATCAAAATGAATTTTAGTCTATATTCAACCACTCTGAAGCTATTATAAAGGAAAAAAAAAAAAAAAACACAACAGTTTCTACATCTGTGCAAGTGACCTTTAAAACATATTATTTAATGGAATTTGATAAGTAGCAGAGGCCTAATCAGTTTTCCTGATTATTTCAGATGCTTTTGTTAACTTTCACTCATATTTCAAATGCTGCAGGTTTCTAAAATCAAAACATTGCTGTTTTGAAGAACATCCTATCTGGGCTGTTCAAACTGTATTACTTTATATTTAAAACCAACTTTCTTTCCAAGTACGTAGAATGTTTGCTAAGCACGAAAGGAGAGAAATGGGCACTGAGGCGAATACGGTGCACTTCTGGGCGCAGGCAGTTCAACAACCAACCCTAAGGACCACGAACAGCGAGGCTGCTGCACCGCAGGAGCGCAGTGCTGCCCAGCAGCTCCTAGACCTCTCCCTTGGTGGTACCAAAGGGACGTGCCAACAGCAATCGTGGGCTGTGAAAGTTCACTGAGTGTAATCGCAGTGTTGTGGGCTTTAGGGGAAGTTCCATAACTTTTAGAGTCTATCTGAAAATTTTACTTGTCCAACTGCACACTCATAGCTCAGGCTACGTACAGCCCTTTTTTGTCTGTATGTGATTTTATAAAAGACCAAGGCACCTGAGGCACCCGGAAGACCTTGTTTTTCCACGTTCTTCTCCTGATTTCAGAAATAAAGGGAGGAAGAGGTAAAATACCAGCACATAGACACATAAAAAGTAATTTCGCACAACTATGTATAAGAACGTATGTTACCAGATGACACTTCAGTGAAAAAAAATGATTAGAACTCAGAAAAATACATACTGCATTTAAACTTGTGATAGACTGTTTTGCAGAGGAGATAACCCAGACTGACTCTTGGTAATTTCTCTGCCTGTCCATGCCTTGAGACAACCATCTCAGAACACAGGTGAGAAATTAGAAGCTTCTTCTGAAGAATCCCTAACTTTTTTGGAAAACAGATGGGAGTTATGACAGTGTGCAACCAGAGTCCTGATTCTGCCATCAACCACAGCAGCTCAGTTTCAGCATTTTTTAGCTTTAGTGTGGGAATGCACAGCCCCATACAACTCTTCACGAGATAGTTACGGATGAAGTAAGGAAAGTATCAATATGCAAGGAAGCTGCTGCTTTTTTTGAAGTTTGTGGCATCATATCATTAACACCTTCACCTGGCCACCCTCCCCCTTCCCCTTCTTTCGCCCACGAGTGGAGGGAAGCTTCGAGTGCTAAGGATACAAAGGCTCCTTGGCTCCACTTGGAGCTTTTCCTTGGGCTTTAATATACCAGACAGTTAGCTTCTTAAGAGTAATTCTGTAGCCTGTTTTTCAGAATTAATCAATTTCCCTCCTCTTCAGGTAAGATTTTGTTAACATGTTTTATTAAAAAAAATCATAACAGCAAAAAACAAATATATTTATATCACAAGTTGCCTGTTTGAAACTTTCCTGGCCTAGCAGCTATCCGTTCTCTTTTCCACTGCTTGTATTAAGAAAAGTAGTGCTTATCAGTATGGACAAGGGAAATAGTGATTTAAGCTAAGGTAAACTTTTAATGTTATTTCTTAAGCCCAGAAAAAAAAGAAAATATATTCTTTCAAGAGATTAAAATCTCCAGCTATTTAGTGAGCAAGCTGTGCACACTGGATAAAACACTTGGTCAGCTGAGGATTTAGTTTGTCACCTCCAAAATTCAAATGGCCTGGTTCTCATCTCAGTTATTTCACTTTAGAGCTGGTACAGCTCTAATGTTTCTTTATTTCTGTAAAAAATATTTCACAGCCTCTTAGAAGTCAAAGATGTAAATGAAGAGAGTCAGACTCCGAGTTTTCCTTTGTGTTTACTTCATACGGGGCATTCTTCAACTGCTAAACTGCTAGAAGATACTATTCACCTTTTGTATGTCAGCTGTAAAAAGCTAATGATACAAATACTACATAGATTACATAACCAGTCATTCATTTTAATTGGTCCAAATCTGAGGCTGTACTGCAGCTTAAAAAAAATTCTCTCGCAAAGAAGCAAATATGCAATATTTATCAGCAAAACGAAAACACATTTCTAATAGCCTGATATTCTTCTTGAAAGTAGAGTTTACGTATGCTAAAAACTTCATCCATATTTTGACTTGCAGGTGACTCACATCCACAGATGTTGACAGTTCCAGTGCAGTAGAATTAGTTGAAATTTTTTTGCCTGATCATGCATTCAAGTTATTTTAAAAACAAAAAAGAATTTTCTCATTTACGATATCTTCAGATGAAGAGTTCATTAATAGTTTAAGACAAAATTTTTCAAATAAAATATTTACATTTAACTTCCTTCTTCAGCTCAAATATCTGTCTCCCTGCCTCAGGCAAAAGCAAGTCAGGAAAAAGTCTCTCACATTTCTAAAGTGAAACAAAACTGAACATACTTGTTAGCTGATAATAGTGAGATACTATTTAAATGATTTTTTTTTTTTAAATCTGGTGTCTATAAGAAAGAAAACCAGCTAATATGTCTGAATCTTCTTGTAAGGGTATAATCAAGGCAGAGTTAATATGGTGGAAGCAATCTGAATATTCAGATGAAGAAAGAAGAAGAAAAAGAAAAAAGCTTTCGGGGAGGGTTGGACCAAATGAGTCCAGAAGAGCGAGCTGAACAAAAACAGAAAACAAAAATTAGACTCAATAACTTTGGTGTGCTGTGTAAAGTACAAGCAAATATCAAAGAACAGGTTTGGTAACAGCATTACATGCTTGACAGCCTTGAAGAAAACCCCTTCCCTCCCACCCTCCTGCTGCAAATGTTCCAAAAAAAATACATGGTCACTGTGGCTTTGAAAAGCCTTATTAATGCAAAAGATAAACAAGACTGTCATAAATTTATACACCAGAAAAGCATCACTTATCTACGCTCTTCGGTTTTTGTCATTTTAAATCTGTTCTTTAATACTTGATAATATGCTTCCTAACTTTATGAATGAAAGTAGTATTTTACAGATGGCATATGAAGAAAAAATCTTTTAGTTGGACACAGCTAAGGTTTCTTTCTTCTTTCCCTAATGACAATTTGATTGAAGAAAAGTGAAGCATATTCAGCAGAGAATGTGGTAAAAAGCAGAAGAAAGATACGAGCAAACAGGTAGTTAACTCCCTTTCCCTTTAGGCATTAAGGGTCATCATTACGGAGGATAGAAAATCATCACCAAGAAGGTATATGCAGTAATTATAGCTTATCCTATAATTTATAGAAGAAAATGGAGGAAAAGGAGAGCAAGTCCTCTCGGTGTGACCATGAGCTACCACAGGAGGTATATTCCACAGGGATTGTAAAACTGTTTATTTCTGATGGAAGACTCACGGGAGACAAACAGACAAAAGTTCGACCAAAACACTTTCTCCATTTTGTAAGAGGCAAGAATGACTACAGAGCTCATGAAATGCAAATAACTTATTTCTTGGATTTAGCTTTCCCTTGAGAAATTGTGTACATGCGCTACTTACGAACACTCTATACTGTTCAGTCAACAAATGCACTTCTAAATATTGGAAAAGAAGTGAAATGAAATAGTAGCACTGCTTCGTGAATGTTTGAAAAGTCTCAGAAGTTGGGCTCATGGCGTAATAAAAATTTTAAAAGACATTTTATGATTTATTCAAGAGTATAGTCCTGGCCTTCAAAAGACAATTTATCAAAAAATAAGATGGTCAGCTCTTTAAAATAAACAAAAAACTTCTTTAAAAGATCATTCTACTTTCTATATGAACAATCCTATAAATCCTTCTTTATCAGTGATGATGTATTTCTATACTGAACTGCTTAAATGATTGAAACACTTCCCTTTACAAGCTGTGACATAAACATTACTTGACATTTTTCACACGTATCAGAAAACTACTGAAGAACTACTGAAGAAAATATGCATTTGTTATTATTGTAACAATATACTGGCCTGCCAATTCTCTCGAATTTATTTTGGTAGAAAAGAAAGAAGTTAATCACCAAGTGAAGAAAGAAAACTTGGTGGTGGTAATTCCATATCCTAGATGGATGGGCACTCTTGTTCCGAATAGCAGGCTTCGAAGTTTTTCTTCATGGTGACTTGCAGGGACAGTAATCTAAGAATGAAGGGCCTCCTATGGATTAAATTTCATCTACTGCATTCTGTTGGATTTTGGGGTTTTTTTTATTTTTTATTTTTTTTTTGTGATCCAAATACAGTCACTTTGATAATATCGAGTAGTGAGTTAACAATAATAGAAAATCAATGTTTAAAAGTTATCTTCCATGCCCTGGCGCCTTTAGCTAGGGAAAGTTAACTGCTGAGCACAGCAGTGAGTGAAGGATTCATGCAGTGAGCAGCTGCCTACCTTGGAATAACATGCATTTAAAAATACTTTCTGTTCCAGGTAATTTTGGCTTTGCAGTCCAATAAGCCTCAGCTGCTCTCAAGGACAAAGCTCATGATATCAAGCTGTCTAAAGACAGATTTGCCCATTTCTTTTAGGTAGAGGCTGAAATTCCAAGGAACTTTTTGATTTTTATTTCCCAAACAAAAAATCTTAGCTATTAAGAACAGACACGAGGATTACAGAATACAAAGTAAGCACACGATCCTTTGAAAAGCTGAGTTGCACAGTGCAAAAAAATCAGATCTGCCGACCTACTCAGCCTCATTTACTCAGTTCCTACAATGCAAGATATGCATCAAGTCATTACAAACTTCTAGTTAGGATTTTATCGCCGGAAATCAATCCTTAGCTTGCATAGAACTGGCATATTGCTCCCAGCCCTGAATTCCGGTCAGAGACCTAGCAGAGGTGAGGCAGGAGCACTGCGCCTCCCCACCTGACCCCCGAGGCTTGTTGGGGACTGTCACAACCAGGTACAAAGTCTGTCCAACATGCCCAGGCAGCTTCACTGGCAGGAATCACGATTTCGGAGAGGAGGAAAGGTGCCATTTCACACCTCACGTTCCTTGGCTGATCTTGAAATTGCACCATATTCATTTATTCATTCAAGTGATGTATTGTCCTTTGATACAGGGGTGGGTATTAAAAAGCATTTTTCATGTTGCTAGATCAGAAATTCTACCCTACAGATTTACAACAAAATGTTTTCTGCTCAAGACTCTTTAAATAATTAATGATTGACCTTGAACTGTAACATATTCTTTTACTTTATGTTTTGGCAGCTTACCCCTCCCCCATCGCTCCTCTAGCAAGTGATTTTAGCCTTGCTTCTGCTTTCAATTTAATTGACGAAAAAATTAATAGCTCAGAAACAGCTAGATTTATGCCAGATTAGCTACCTAAAAACAATGAATAAAACTATGAAAAGTACTTTAGAGTGATAAAAACAGGAAGTTTTTCTATTTCCAGTTTCAAAAGAGCATTTCCCTGCATTTATACTTTTATTGTATATTTTCCTCCTTCAAAAATTAAAGAGCTTTGTGTACAGAAGCCTTCATGTATTACCCACGTGTACTTCTGCTGAACATCTTTGCGATGACGAGTACCCCTGTTCCTGTTCAGACTTCCACAAAGTTTTGTTCACTCAGCCAAGCAGTTTTGTGGGATTCCTCCTTCTGGGCCTAAATAATGAACTTCCCACTGCTTCTGGAGGATTTCCATGATGATGATGTGAGGCTCAGTTTGATCCGATAGAAATATTTACTAAGGTACGGATTCAAAACCCAACGGAATCAATGAAGAAATGATCACTGGAAATTTTGATTAACACTAATTTGAATGGACTGAATCACACTAAGATGAACACATGTAAAATCCAGATAATAATTTAAATGGGGAAAACTCATGCTTTTATTTTAATAGAGTAAGATTTTAATTCTTCAGTTATTAACATTCTGTAAATAACTCTTATCCACAGCTACTCTGCTTATGTTCTTGGACCACTTCAAAGTAATTTCACTACATAACAAGCAATAGGCTTCCTCTCTCCTCTCTCCAGAAGAAAATATCTCTAGTTGACTAAAGGATTAAGTTTTTGGCATTGCAGTAGACCAAGCAAAATGTTTATTTTGTTGTTGATGAAATGCTAAACAGAAATGAAACTATGACTGCCTCATAATTACCTGTGCTGAAAACAAAAATTATAAATTATGGTTTTCCATTTACTTCTTTCATGGAAACTAGAGGCCTTGGGGCATATTCACCTATGAGTTAGGAATACCAATTCCTTGTTACTGAAACTTTTTTCCTAGTGCTATTTTAGTAGTTTTTCAAGACTGAAATTATATTATCAGTTGTCAGAATAAAGTCACCTTACTTTCTTTCTTTTTAGGATTAAAATAATTTATGTCTCTTAAATTGTGTTACAAATGAAAGCCAGCATTAATATTTTGATATACTGGTATAAAATGCAAGCCAGATGCAACCACAACTATATTTTTGGAATAACTTCCAGTTCAATCACCCATTTTTTTCCCCCCGTTGTCATTTCACATGGTTCATATGATATACCTCAACGTAGCTCAGATGTGCAAAAGGCAATGGCCATTTATTGAAAATACCTCAGGACCTTTTTCGTTTTTTGAAGGCAAAAGATGAACACCTTCAGAACCTCTGAAAAAACAAAGTTCTACTAAAAATATCACTTAGATGCAACAGTGACATGCAAAAAAGGACTGTCAATAAAAGCAAATATCCAGGGCTACACAAAAGGTGTCTACAGACTGACTAAAATTATGACCCATTATATTTTAGTCTATATTATTATGAAATCAGTCAGAGCCCATCCCATCTCAGAGTGAAGTGCTGCATGGAGATAATAGTTTCCATAGAAGTCTCAACCAAAATAAATGAAGCATAGGAATAAAAGAATATATTTGAGCTCTTTTCCTGGAAACCAAGATAAAATATAATGAGGAAGAAAGTGAAGTTCTGAAGGGAAGAGCTAGGGAAGAGCTGGAGTGAAATGAGGCAAACGAATGGGCGCTACACACAAGGAAGGAATATCAAACAGCCTGGAAACATCTATCCATCTGGCATAGATGGCATAGAGGAATTGCTTTTAGATTTAGGTCTATCTAGGTCCTTCAAGCACAAGGTAGCAGCAAACTCTTATTTTCACCTGGTTTTGATGCTGTTGCTTACTACATTCATAGAAAACTTATTTTCTGCTCACATTAGCTTGGTCGACTTTTGGCATAGATACTGTTTCACTCGAGTCAAGAGAGGGAAGCCTGTTTCAATGAAATTTCCAGTAGGTGCCTATGCTATAGCAAGGCTGTCACAATTCTAGGACGAATCATGCTCTAAAGGTGCCTCTGTCTTTCCACAGGAGCAACTTCCACAGAACTGCAGCTAGTCTGAATCGCCCCCAAGATGCAGACTGCTTTGTTGATCTATGCTTACAGGTGGTGCAGCCAGGAACACCACGGGTGACAAGGTGCAAACGATTCTTTCTCAGGCTGAGAAAGTATTCAGCGTCTTCCTAGCCACATTCTCCTCCTCACCATCCTGTACAGAGAATACCAGTTGTGACAAAATGCATAAAACTAATTTAATGCTTTAATGCTTTGTGTTTTGTTAACTATGGAAGATTTTTTTTTTAATTACCTTTACATGAGATGACTTCTGACCAATTTGAAGTCAAGCACATTTGCATACTACATAAGCATGCCAAAAACAACACTTTGACAAATAAGTTTGTAAGCCCTGCTCTTTCTCATGACATTTTCATACATTGTTGTCCTACAGCAGATGGCTGAAGAATCTAATCAAGAGATTTTGTACAAATCAACAAAAATCTTTGGCTAGGATCTGTAGTTATTATGAAAAGATCACAGAACCATATGTCCCCATAGCCATCTAATGTACTGATGTGTAATGCTTGCAAATGATTTAATCAACTTGTATCATACTACCGTAAAATCCTTTCACTCTGTTAGCATTTCCCTGTTTGGTCAAGACAAGTTGCTTCAATATAAAGATCAGATCAGTTTTTACTTACTCCTGTCCCTTACTGAACACGGTAGCGAAAGAAAATTCTCTGTCCTCATCATCATTTCCTATCCTGCACTTTCTACTGAATGTTTTCTCCCCATCTTTAAATCAGATTATGGGCCCTCACTTGGACTGCTTTCCCTACTTTTCAGCTTAGGGCATGGACAAAAAACAAGACTGCTGAAAGATACTACAGGAGAACAGTCATAGAATCATTTGGAAAGATTTAGGATGAAGTCATGGATGAAGTCATGGCTTCATAGAAGTCAGTGAAGAGCTCAGCTTAAGCTGAATCAGAATTTTCTTAAGTTTTGCTTTACTGAACTGATTTATGTTTTTGGAAAATCTGTACATCACTTTTTAATTACTTCAGAATCATAAACCTAATCCTAATTTGTAAGACCACTAGGGATGTAATTGGAGGTGCTACGGTAGATTTTTCTGCCTTCTATGCTGAAGGCATCCAACTGCCGTTCCCTTCCTGATATGGTATGATGGTTCTTGGGTATGATGTTTTTTCCAGTTTTGCTTAGTTTCACTGTGCAATTACTGTGTCGTACTGCCGTTTTCATTTGTTGAGTCCATTATTACTTGTGTCCTCTTTCCTGGAATTCTTGTTATTCACAAGAGAGACAATTTTAGGTTGGCTTTAGAGTTTAGATTTTTAAGTCTTTTGCATCTTTAACTTCAAATTTAACTAAGTACACTGATAACATATGGAAGTTTAAGCTGTGATAGAAGGAAATTCTAAAATGCCTCGCTAAGAAGCAAAGACAAAAAGGTTGTAAGTGCAGAAAGGCAGAGGGCCCCATGATGACCTCAGTGCACCGATTCAAAACCTCATTGAGGACAGTAGTTATAGCTGGATGGGCTGTGCCTGGCCCAGAGAACCTGGTTAGTCTGTATGGTAAATACCCACAGATTATTATTTTATCATGAGAGCTCTTTTAACCTCTGAAAAGGAAAATGATTTAAATCACTTTTGCATGAATAACACTCATTTAAATCCGATCAAACCCTTACATTCTGCTTGCGTGCTGTGATTCTTCAAATTGTCCCTGCTGTGACTCAATCAAATTTGAGCTTTTAGCTTAAAATGAAATCTAATCAAGTCATAGCTGATTTCTCCCTTCTTGTGGCAGTCTGCCTGAGGAAGTAAACACATTTATTTATTGAAGGTGATATTGCTTAACTCTCACGTCAAGTACAGAAAAATCTGCAGAAATAATCCAAAAAATTCACAATCTGCTTTAAAACAATAAATATTCACAACAGAAAAGTGAGAATAGGCAGCATACAATTGAGCAGTGAATACTTATTTTAGTTTGTGTTGCATCTGTTATCTGTGGTCCTGGGGAATCCTTAAGAAACTCCCATTTGCCCTAGGATTTTGAAATTACATGTGACAAGTATATACAGTGAAGAAAACTCAGTTAAAATAAAAAAAAAGGTTTTCATAGTAGTAATATTCAAAAACCAGAAGTTTTTTCTAGCCAGGCTTTTGTCTCCTACATCTAACATGGCGCACCTAGATGTAAGAAATGAACACAAGCTCACTCCATCATCTCTCCCAAACATTTTTTCCCTCCTGCAGGGGACAGAACTTGCATTTCAGCTGAACTCACTAATTTTTCTTTTACCTGACGGACTTTTCAGAAAGTCCTGGTAATAGCTCCTTTGCTAAGGGGCCAGGCTAATCCATTTTACCACCTATTTATAAATTACTGAATGTTTAAGTCAATCTATATCTCTTTTGATCAGTTAAAATTATAACTTGCAAGTAGCAGAGATGCATACAACCTACTCCTACTGAGATCATTAACAAAAAAAAAAAAAGCAGTATCAAGTATTATCTACAATTAGCAGGAGGTGAGAGGGCATAACCAAAAGCACCTGACATGCCAACCATTCCAGAAGTTACTCTACATATTCCTACAAAACATTCACAATGAAGCAGCAGCTCTAAGAAATGTTTATCATAGCAATACTTATCAGCTCTTATCTTGCATTTTCCCAGTCTCTATTTGTTACTTTTGTCGGATGTTTAGATTGCAAACTTTCTGAAGACTGAGACCATTTTCCCTCTTGTTGTGTTAAACAGTTTGCTGATTCCTATCTGAAGCCTCTAGGTACTAGTGCAGTAACACCAGTGGGATGGCCTTTGGCACCAGCAGACACTGGATTCATTTCCTGGGGAAACACAATGTACCCCATTTCCATGCTCTTTGTACTAAGTCAGAAATGTGCATTGATATTAATTGGTAAATAAATATAAGAAAAAAGTACAGAAAATCACACTCCCTTTTCACTTTGCATGAGAAACCATCTCCTTATGAACTTTCAGTTTAGGGAGATGAGAGCAAAGTTCAATGTTTTGTATTTTTCTCCACAATAAGCTTCTTTGTCTACATGAGAGCTGTGTTAAAGACATCAGATCTAAATGAATCCCAGATTTGGTCTTAAATATCTGCACGGAGACCTTGTAATAGAGGTAAGAGCCCTTACTATACGGATGGATGAAAGGAAGAACAGACAGCTATAGGACATGCTCAGACAAGCAGCAGATGCAAACTAGACGACCTCTTGAGGTCCCCCTCTAACCCCAGTGATTTTATGAGAAGAACATAAAATGCTAGAATTTCTTCTAATACTGCAGATTCCTCCAACAGTGATAAATGAAAGTAGCAGTGGGCTTGTGCATTTGATTAGACTGTCTTAAGTTTACCTGTGCATGAAAAGTTGAGCAATGGGAACAGTGAAATAAATACATGAACTGAGGACATGTTTCTCTAACCTTAACGTATAATGGATACAAAATCAGACAAACTTTTCTATTGATTGCAAGGAGCTTTGCAGCAATTACTTTCAAATAGTTAGATGAGGTTTTATGTTGTATTTCTATTGCCGATATTTAACATTTTTAAGAAATACAGAAAATCAATGTTTTTAAATATGGAGGAGAACCACAACCAAGAAGAAAAAGCAGGAGGTTGCTAAGAGTTCAAAGTGTTGACACACTAACCAACAAAAAAGAGCAATACAAAAAGAAATACATAAGAATCACTACAAATGAAACAGTAATAATGCTAAAGAACCCTGAAAAGAATTGAAATAGAAATGAAATAAAATTTAGAGAAAATTAAAAAAAATAGTTTTCTTTTTCACTTTACATAAATTAATGCAATTACATCAATAAAAAAGAAAACAATATATACTTTTGAATGTGACTGAAATTTTAAAATTTCTTAGTAGATTGTAATGCCCAAATCCTTTTTACTTTTTGTCTTATTTTTTATAAGAGGTTAAAAATATCCTGGGGAGCATTCAGATTATAGTAGTAAAATACATGAACGTATTTTCATTACTTATGCTAACCTAATTCCAGCTTTGTAAGCTATTTTAGCTGTACCACTTCTAAGACATTCTGGTCATCTTCCATTTTACATCTGTCAGAAGAAATAAGTAATCCTCTCTTTTCTACCGTTTTCTCATTGCTTGTTCCTATGACATCTCTGCAGAATAAAATTACCAGATTGACCTAACTAGGAGCAAGCATAACTGTGAAACTTTTCCATATGCCAAGTAAAAAACCATTTTCTGCTCTGTCTGCAGTGTTCCTATACTCAGGAAGCATAGTCCTAAACATCTGGACACTATCGGAGTAGGTATTCTTTTAGGGTTGATTGTCCTAGACGTGTTTCAGAAACAAAATTAAAATTACATATGGATGGGGGTAAAGATAGCTTTGTCCAGAAATCAGCCTGGCCATTACCTTCTGTTCTCTGGTTTCCATGCATTAGGGCAAAACACATTATGTCTGCAAACATTCACCCCATTAAAATTACAGTGGAAATTAGACAACTAATTCCTAATAGAACTTTGGAAAATTCCAATTAATAATCTTAAGAACTCTGAGGCTAATAAGTGAAAACACAGTTATTTTTAATTAAAAGGCACAATGCAATGTGAGCATCAGAAATGCATACAAAGCAGACGTCAGCTAAACAAGATCGGGCCACCTGACTCATTTGTAGACTGGGTGGCCATTTCCTAGAACTCTCTTCATCAGCATATGACTGCGTGTTTGTTCCAGTGAACTGCATTTCACTAGAAAATACCATTTTCACTCTGTGGGAATGACTAAAGATCAACAAAGCCATAAATCTGGGGGAACATCAAATATGTTCCTCCAGAACTAGAAATATTAGCATCTGATAGATGGATTCTCTACTATTAGTAACTGGAGAATATTGTGATGCATTAAACACTATAGGTCTTGTACTTCTCAGCTTTCTTTTAAAAGGAGGAAAGTTGGATTATTTCAGGGAAAAAGCATTTAAAAAATTTTCATGTTGAGACTTGAAGCCTCAGAAGGGATTAAATTAATAGGAAGCATTCAGAAAATGCTCTAGAGAACATTTCAAATATGTCAATCTTATTTTTAATTTCACTTCAATATAATGCAAAATAAATAATTATTGCTTTTTTTCCCCTCATGCTCAGCATGAAACACTACCTGTATACTGCAATAAATAATAACAACTGAAATATATTAGAACACATTGAAAGAAAAACCAGGTTGACCTCAGCAAGGGGAAGCACCATACTTCAAATTGCTGGGCACGTATTTTCAAAAATATCTAATGTCATGCCTGTATATCTAAAAGTAAAATGTTTTGGGGGTCGCCCATAATGTATTCAGACAACTAAACAAGATGACAAACTGTAAAGGACAGGAGAAAGGCACAATACTCGAGACATCAAATACCTAATTCTGTCCAGAAACTCAGCAAGAAACTTTGAAGAGACTGTGACTAGCAATGTACCAAGTCACCCAGCTACTCCTCTCTCTCTCCTTAGTAACAGTTAGAAGCATTTATTGGAGAGTGGATCATTTCACATGGGTACTAGTAACAGTCCTGCTGTCACTGGAGAGCCATACAGACTTTTCCCTGTTTTCAGTTACTCAAAAGAATAAAGAAAGAACGTATCTCTTGTTCTTCAACATACAGAAATTACTAGTTAGGCAGATGCATTATGGATTTTTTTCTGCTACCTCTCAAGCATTCAGGACACATCATTTAAATATAATTCATGATCAACTGGAGGCATCAGCAAAAAGAACATAGAGAAGAATGTGGGGGCTATGGGTAGAAGAAAAAGTCAAGCTATTTTGTCCTAGTACGTTGGCTAGAAGATCTAAACTGAATCAAATTTCTAAATCTTTGTCCCTTTTCTTACTAGTTTCTTCATACCAGAAAACAAGTTCAAAAATATCAAAACTGCTGGAGAAATTAAGCAGTATGTTCTGGGGTTTGGGGTTGAGACTGAAATGCGGGGGAAAAAAGACCAAAGTGCTGTATGAATTATATGGTGTTACATTACTTTCTAGTATGTGGATATTCACATGAGAAAATAGATCAGACTGCCTCTCTGCCCTGTGCTTTAGCTGTATCTATCCATTTGCCACTCTCCTTTAATAATCATTTATTCAATTTTAAAATTTGTATTATATTCATCCCTGAATATAATTGCAGTTCAAGCTATTTGCCATCCATGTAGCTTTTGACAATGAAATCTCGGGTGCTTCTGAACATGTCAAGCGCTGGACTAGTTTTATGTTTAGACTCATAGGTAGAGCCAAGAGAACTGAACTTTACATGTCTCCAGTTTGGAGAAAAATTGTTTAAAGAATATATCTGAATAGTCTTTCTGTGATTTGAAGAGGAATGTTTGTGAGGTTATAAATTATTTTTCTTAAATTATTGTAAAAAAAATTTATTTACAATTATGGCTTTTAGAGTTCATATAAATATAATTCTAATCCATGAAAACACTATATTTTGGAAGTGCTAGGCAAAAGGCTGTGCATCTAATGAGACTGATTACACAAATTTGGTAAGGGATCTACTGGAATTACACAAATATTTAGTTCTGAAAATGGCATGTAACCAGCTGTAAAATAATATTTCATTTAATATTAGTAGTATGAAAAAATATTGGAAGATAGGTGAAAGGCCTGAATAGGTTGCCTGGGAAAGCATAGTTCATAAGGAATTGCACATGTAATGTTAACACAGACAAACAAGATTTATTTGTGTTGACTGAATCTCTGACATTTCCCTTTCCTCACAACGGATTCCTGGTCATAAACTGAAAATAACTTTGGCTGAATTTTCTGAAACTAAAATAGAGTTGATTAGCAGCCTTCACTTTAGGGAGACAGAATAGGAGAAAATTTGCTGATAAATAGTAAACCAGGAGATACAGGAAATACTTAGAAACAATGAAACTGGAAGGAACGTGTGTGACAGTAATGTCAGTAGTTTATCGTAAAATAATGGTTTATCAAAAGATTTCTTCCATATAACAATCTTCAGGTTTGATCTTATAGACAGTGAGGTCACTAGGGATGAAGAAAGCGTTTTACATCCACTACAATACAGTGTTCCTACATACTTTATTTGCTAAAACTGTCAAGAACATAAAATGACTCTCCAATTTTCTTTCTTTTTTTTATTATTTTATGTCATTTCATATAATGCTAGAGTGCAATTTTTTTGCGTATGCATGTCAGGAGACAATCAAAGGAGATAAAAAGGAACAGAGTAGAGCGAAAAGGATGATTTAGAGACATTGAGTGGCCTTCTCTGTCACCTTATGCCTTCCAACCCATTGACATCACATTTCAGTCAGTAAAAATGCTGCAAAAGCACACTGCTATCTTCTCACACCACTTAGAAGTGAATTTAATTACTCAAGACACAATAATGGAGGAGCACGTGCAAGATTCAAATCGCCTACAATAACGGCATATCTGTATTCATAAAACTAGTTCATCTGTTGGTACTTCATACTCTAGGGATCTGGTGCAGGACTATTGCAGAGAAGTATATATTTAGGTATGCCCTGGTATGCTATTCTGGATTAGGATCTTTAAGAGTTATGATTGTGAGAGTTTTGTATATGGGGGATCCATATATTTGGTGTTTCCCATTTTTCCTATTTTAAAACCTGTTTGGTTTTACTGGCACCTCCAGAGTTCATCTATAGTCCCACCCAGCGCATGAGATTACTTTCCTAGGGACTACGAAAAAATATGCTGGTGCATAGAGAGGCTTGGAAGAAAGGCTTGATTTGCTGTGAGCTTCCCTCATTGCCACGGTTATTACTACTACGAGATGCTTCAGTGCTTCATCCATGTGTCAGTGAAGCTCTGTGGCTGCGCAGCCTTCATAATACATCCATCACTGCGTCCAGACCTGTAGTACCACCTAAGGCAGTTAACTCTGCAGTAGATTACTAAAAATCTCAATGAACACAGTGTAACTAGACACCTGACAGACACGTCAGAAGTGGATTCTTAGGATATTGTGTCAATATCCCAAGTTACAGGGGTTTATGTGGGTACATGCATCTATGCTCAATGTGTGATTGCTGCTTGGAATCTGAAGACTACAAAAAGCATTCAATTTACATTATTGACTAAAATCAAGTGTATTCAGTGCGTAACTCAGATAAATTATTCTTTCCTTTTTCTTCTCTATTTTTTCAACATTTTTATACCTACTTGGAAAGTTCTGTCAGCCTTATCTGGATGATGAGGTGGTAGCAAAGTGCAGTTCTAATTCCTCATTAACTCTACGCCACCAGAGAACACCACTAGAATTTATAATAGGAGTATAGGAGGCTATTTTCTGTGCACCGTTAACTGCTAATTGCAGTGCATAATAGCATAGCAGTGGTAAAACAATACTCCATAGCAAAAACAGAAAAGTATGCAATTAAAATATTATATAGTCTGATTTCTTATGAACTACCAGTAATCCCTTTCTAAGGCGTCCAGTTTTCAAGTACCAAGCTCTTTGAAAGTCTGCCTCAAAGACAGCATCAGAATTCCCTTCTAATTTTTAGAGACCTTAGTTTATGTTTTGAGCAAGCAGTGAACGCAATTTTACCTTGCGGAATAGAGCTGCTTTTGGCAAGGAACACTCAGCTGCATGTGACTGAACTAGCGATCACTTAGAAATCTGTTAACAAAGTATCAGGTATAAAAATAGAATACAACAGAATAAAAGCTAATAACATAGGAAAGCATCGTTAAAAAGTTAGGCCTCTTCCCCCCCCCCCCCCAAAACAATTTAAAAACCTTTCAAATATAGAAGGATTTTTGTAATTTAAGTTTGCATAAACTCAGTATGCGAGAGATTGCTCCGCTCAGTGCAAAGCTGCTCTAATCAGAGGCACAAAGCTACCAAGCTGCTACGGATCTCTGCATGCATGGATTCACACCGAGCTAAATCAGCCCTATATACACTTCGTGCATATGTTCATTGCCAGCGCACAAGTTCTTCCTTACACACTAGCATTGTGTATTGCTCAGATAAACAGTATTATCTGCTGCTGAAATTAAGTCTCACCATGAAGGTCCGCTTTCTGGAGAAAGTCTCCAGACACTCGAAGTAGCACACCTGGTGGCCCGGGACAGGGTAAGCCCAGAAGGGGCGACATGCCAGCTTTGCTTCTGCACCACCCACAGCAGCCCCGCACACCGAAAGCAAAGACCTGGAGAGCTACCCCCGCTTCCCGTGACGAACTGCACACCTCCGAGCAGCCGCTAGCATTCAAGCTTCTGCTCTGCGTTCAAGAATTTATCTGTCCAATTTACTGAATGCAAAAGGCTAACCATCCCGACTTAAATGATACAAACGATACAGCGCTAATCCCTACAAACACCGCATCATACTGTTCTGAGACTCACGGAACTGGGAGGAAGAAACGGGGGTACCAGATATAAAATCAAACTGCCATTCAGGCAATGAGAGAGAGAACTCAATTCTTACAATCAGTAACTTAGACTTTAAGAAATTCCATTAAGTTTTAAATACTTCTAATTTAATATCCAAATCTGCTTAAAAATTATAATATTTACTTAGGATCACAGTAAGATATTGAGGTTTATAAAACAGTGTGCATAGGGCCATATTTCAGAGGAGAATCAAACATTTTAACGAAAGTGTAGAATGTTAATACATCTTGCCATTTAAAAAGTAATTCAATGGGAATTAATATTACTTTGTATTTATTAAAAATTCTCCTACTTTATTTCAATGAAGCTGAATTTGTAAAAATTTCACTTTTTACCCATATTTTTATATTTTTATTTTTTTATTTTTATTTTTATATTGAAAAAGCTTCTTATCTTACACAGTACCTTTCTATTTCTTTGAAGTTAAGACTGTTTAGTCATTTTTGGAAGCTCACTCAAAACTCACTTATCACAAAGAAATGTTGAAATGATTAAAACAAAAATATAAAATGAAGAAAAATATTTTTTTATATAGACATTTTATATACTATATCTTTTTTTTCTAATGTGAAAACACATTTCAGAGTTCTTTCAAAACTCTAGGCAAAATATTTTGCAACATTTTCATTTTCTAAAACGTGTATCTTTTAGCAGTATTTTTTTCTAATAAGCTCTACCTTCAAGTATCATTTTCTTGAAATAGATTTCTCCTCCAAGATACTAACATTATATTATATTAACTGTATTTCCATAGAATGTAAAATCCAATCCTTTTAAAAACCTAATTTCTATAAATGATTATGCTATAATTTGTATTTATTTTCTCTCTGTTTGTAGCTGCACGCCTTTAAATATTTTGCACGGCAACTGCTGCAAAATACAGTCTTTATTTTCAATTCTCTACTGACAGAGATAGTAATAACAAGAGCATGAATGTCTGCTGGAGCACCTAGGGAAATCTATTCTTCAATGCATTAAATGAAGTCACACAATTAGCATTACTTAAAACAAAGTATAAACATGTTTCCTAACTACTCTAAACAGCAAGCATTTTGAAGAGGTATTATTGGGTTTTCTTTTTTTTGTCCTTTTCCTCTAAGTAAATAAATTCAATTTGTTTGCAATAGAAGTGTTCATCAAAAATTAAGTTACAATATACATGCCAGTTATCTGACCAAATAGACTTTTTTAATTGGATACATATTTATATTCAATTTTAAATTTAATTGTTCTAGGAACACTTTAGTATTATTAAAAAATTACTGTACAGAAAAAGCAGCTCACAATTTTCTTAATGTAAAAACATCTTTCATGCTATGTTATTATAATATAAATGGCGTAGACTTCTTTCTTGAGCAATTTTTAGTGACATTTGTCTTTCCTTCAGAAATGTCTTGTCCCACATAAGGTCCTAAATCATAGGTAACTTCTTCGAACAAATCTGCATGGGATTCTTAAACCAATTACAAAAATAAGGTACAATATATATCGAAACAGAATACAGATTGATTACTGAAAAGAAATGTTTAAGTATTAAGAATAACTCCAAAGCGGACTACTTGGATACTACTTTTTTTTATGCAGTGCTACCAGTGCGGCCTCAGTACGCAATACCGGGGAGCCTGGTCCTTCGCTGCCTGCCCTGTCCTCCGCCCTTTCCCCCCTCCGAGTTCTCCTGCGCAAGCAGCATTGCGACGGACTGCGCAGGCACGCTCATCAGCCAACAGCAAAGCGAAATACCGACACGTTCCCGTACTGTAGGGTCACTACTGTACGGAGCATTCCCACGGTTTAGTTGTCAAACTTCAGCTTCATTCTCCCGGTTCTACAGACAAAACTGCAAAAGCTGTGTTAAAGTCCTGGGAGTTATACCAACAGGAAATTTACGTTAACTAAAGGAAAACTGGAAATATTATTAAATATTTTCTTGGTCTTCTCTAATGTTTACGTGTATAGAAGTTAAGCATCTATGCAAGCCTTATCTATAGAATAATGTTCCCTCCCCTAAATCTCAGTGTGTGGCAGAGTATGATTTTTTTTTAAAAAAAAGGGAAAAAAAGGTATACTTCTGTCTTATTACGAGCATCTGTCACTTTAATTTGTTTGCTTAGATCAGTTTATTAAAAATAACATTAAGCCACATTGCAGGGTTAAAAACACATACAGAGTACATACAGAGCAACTTCCCTACTATTACACTGGAAACCAGTTTTCACATTCTTAATGGCCAAGGATGGTGGGTGCATCATTCCTGGATGTCTCCTGGAAAGTAAGCGCTGAAAGCGGCAATTGCATGGTCCACAGAGAGAGATAAGCACTGTAATTTTGCAGCTGTATATACAGTGCATCTATAATAACTGTAGAAAAGGAAGTTTCAAAGAAAATATAGGAATAATAGCAATAATTAGAGCTTACGATCGTTTGGGGAGACTTGCATGTCCAAGAATGATTTACTAAATTAAGCTCAGAACTCCTAATGAAATTGGAAGAAATTTTCTTTAGTCTACAGGAAGTCAAATGCTGGTGATTACTCCTGTAGGGAATAGAGTGTGTTATAGAATGAGAATTATCAAGTAATATATTTCAAGTTTTCAGAGGTAGCTAAGTTAGGTGTCCACATAATTTCCATCCTACAGGGAGTCTCTAGAAGATATTATAGCACATCAACTATAGACTTTCCTCCCAAAGAAACAAAACCAGTTTCATTTTCTGGAGCAGGGGCAAGATAAAAGGAATTTGAATAAGCCTCTACATTCCTTACACATGCAGGATCACTGTCATCTTTTATTTTCTTTTTCTACCAGACTGCATAAGTCTCTACAGAAGCGACAGGGAGAGGATGTTATTCCAGAAGGCGCAACATGGGGGGTTTACTCAAAACAAAACTGAGAAACCCCACAGCAGCTGCAAAACACCCATCTAATTTGATGTTAAGAATCTGAGCATCACAGACGGAAATGAAAACTCTTGGGCAAGCCAGCCATGCGCTGGAGCCTTTGTAGAAGGGTGTGGGAGTGAATCTACTGAAGAAAAGGACGTATAAATGGGCTCTCCTGGAGAATTCTGAAATTCCTCGTGTAAAGTTCTAACATTTTTAAAATTTCAACTACATTTCAGAACACAATAAAAACCATTTTTTTAAAAATAGTTATGCTACCTCTCACTCCTCTCGGAATATTCACTGGTGAATTTTCTAAGTGTTTTTCTCCACTATTTACTTAATTGTAAGGGTGTTACAGGAAAAACAACATTAAATTGTTCTCATTTTAAAACACTATAGTGGAGCTGCAATTTTTTCCTGCAAATAATAGGCAAAAGAATACTAAGTATAAGGAGATCTTAATATGAAATTTGTGTAATACTATGGAGTTAACACATACCAGTATTTCTTCATATTTGACATAGTAGTAACAGAGACAAGTTTTTTTAGTTTTTTTTTTTTTTTTTTTTTTTTTTTCCTGGGATGAGGGTGTAGGGGCGTAACTCAGTTACAGAGCATACAAATATCAGTTCTGCCAGAAAATGTTTAAGCAGAATTGAATACAAATTCTAATGAAAAATCATATAGTTAAATACTTAGTGCTTTTAAAAAGTATTTTTATCCCCATTACATGCTTTATTTTCCTTCATCTTCTTCCCTAAAATGCTTACTCCAATTTGACGTTGGTTTAGGGAGTAGTTAGGGAAAATCAGAAATTTTACTACTGTTTTATACCTTGGAGAAAAACAAAAATCCTACAAAAAAGCAAAGTAATGCCTTCATTTTAGCATAGGCCAAAACTCCAAAGAAATCTTCAGCTGAATCAGACATAAGGGCTCTTTTTGATTCAAAGGACTGATCCACTGTACCAAAATGCTGGCTTTGGGTTTCCCACTACATTTCACACCAGTGGCCATGTACTGGGTACAGCTCCAGCGTCTTCCCAAGCACACTAATGCGAAGAGGTGATCTCGGAGGCAGCGGCCTGTCTTTAAAAGTGAACTGAAAACAACCTGAGTACAAAATGCACTTCTGTCTTTCCAAAATGAAATTTCAAAGGAAAAAAAGTAGTTTCTGTATAATATTTCAAACAGACTATACTGGAAAATAGTACTGTGGTATCTAACAGGGTGCCGTAGACTTTCTTCTAGAAGACCAAAACCTCCCATTGATTTGGAGTCTTAACAGGACAGAGAAAAACAAAACACTGCAGATTTGCCCAGCATAAATTTTGACATAATGAATGCCACTCCAGTTATAATGAAGTAAAAAAAAATTCTCAAGCCGCAAGACTAGCTAAGTCCTCTAATGAGAACCAGAGGTACTGTAAAAACTGTGCAAGGGTAGAAGTACGGTGTGAGCACTAATTTAGTGACATAGTTGCTCTGATAGGCAAATTGCTTGTACTTAATTAGGATTAGGTATGCATATTGTGGCTAAAGATGGACTTTGTCCAAAAAGTGCAGATATTAAATACAACTATCACAAAATGTAGGGTCAGAAAGGAGTCTTAGGATGCAAAGTCACCTTCATCTCATTAACTGTACCAGTAAAACCATGTTAGGTCAAAATTGCCTAGATAACAGTGTAGGAAACACTGAATTTGGGTATGGATGCAACAGAATTGGACAATGAGGAAAATGTAATTAGGGGCGGGTTATTATTTGGGATAAACTTGTAAGAAGGGGTTGATCTGTACCTCAACACTACATGCAGGAAGAAAGGCAACAGAATTACAACTTAATAGCACTTGTGTGATTCGTAAGCCTTTTTTTTTTCTTTCCTGTAAACATCACCACCATTTATCAATAGAATTGTAACTCAGTATTACTTGCAGTGATACAATTTATATGAATTTATGAACATTTATGAGTATTTATGAACATTCATGAATAATATTGGTGTGTTTATTAGTCAACTAAGGTATTATTTTTTTAAGGTATGTTTCTTGATCAACAAACATTATAACCATTTCCATCAGTTGTGTCTCAAATCTCCAATCTAAAGGGACTAACATGATCGCACCAGTGCACCAGTCCGAACCGGAGATTCTCCGCCCAGTCCTACAACTGCCATGGTCCAGAGTCGCCCTGGGGGAGACCTAGAAGAGACTCCAACAGAGGTCCTGGGTACCTGATGGCAAACCACGGGCACCCCATGACCGAGTACCCCGACGACCCAGCGCACAGCTGGCAATGCTATGCCGACCTGCCTTGCCTTCCTTCTAGGCCACACCGTCTCCCCCGTGCCACGGGGAAGTGGTGTAACTCCTCATACCGGGCGTACAGCTGTGATTAAAATGTTACGGTATCACGATCTGCACTGTCAATTTGGTCTTAAACCATGACAAGCACCACTTATGAGTTCCTTTTACTAGAAAACACATAAATGATTACAGTGTTTGTTATGATTTATATACATAAAACACACGGAACCCCCATTTCTACATCAATCTTCATTTTTACATCTCGTCTCCTGGGTATCTCAAAGGTAACTGACAGTTTTTGTGAGTAAAGCCTGACCCCAAGGGTTTTGAACAAATACATCCTGCAGTACACTAACTTGAAGTGCTACAAAAGGACATATTAAATTACTTCATTAACTCTTTAGAAAATAGTGAATTATTTTGGAGCAGTTATCCTTATTATTCACAAGCATAAATCTCTTCAGAAACTAACCAAGGAAGCTGACAGTTTCTGGCCTAGGTTACTTTTCCACAAAAAATTACAAATTAAAAAAGCCCGTCTCACTTAACAATTCCTAATATGAAAAATCTGAAGAATAAAAAAATACCTCTGTGCATTTCGTTTTAAATGAAGTACAATGGCATGAATTTCTATGATGTACGTACACTACAATACATATAATACATTCTGAGAATTTTCACTACAGCTATTTATATACAATCTATGGTCTTTATTCACCACTGTATACATGCTCTGTGCTAGCACATTTTAGATTTCAGCAAAGTCAAAACCACATAAACCTGAAGGAATATAATAGTGAACCAGATCCTACCTGGCAAATAGTATCTACATTCAAACCCCAAAGAAAAGATGTATTTACTCTTTACACAGTAAATTCAAATTTAGGAAGGTGGAAACATAAAGACAGTAACATTTGAAGATTTGTCAAGTTTTTTTAAAACAGATTTTCTAATTACCTTCATTAGCCATATAAACAGAATAAGATTTTGTAGTCAAATGAAATACACATTGACCTATCCTCTTCCTACAGTTTTGTCCGTTTGTTGGTAGGTTGGTTGGATTTCTTTCCCCTTCCACCCTCCTTCAGTAACTCCAGAAATATCTTCACGTATAAGAGCTAATTATTCAAGATTAATTTTAAAAGAACTACTACACATAGTATTTTCATGTCTATAACTTCCAGTTGATATAAACAGAAATCAGTTGTTTTCTAGAAGGCTTCAAAATAACATCAAAAAAAAAAAAAAAAAAAAAATGTGGCCCAAAAACACACAATATGCCAGACCATCTTTTCACATTCAGTTTGCAATCCAGAGAAATTCTGAAACAGTCACTGCAATTTCTGTGAGTTTACATTATAATAACTGAAATCAGAATCTGGACTGGTATTTCTAATAAAATAGGCTGTTTGCTCAGCTGGTCGTGCATTTGGAAGTTATTTCTAGTGCTTTAAAATAATGTCAGATCTATCCATCTTTCTTTCCTGGCTCTAACAAAATGAAATGAAAAAGCCTCAGTAGGTCACAAATTTCCAATCCTGCAGCTACTTGTTTCTTTTCACAGACATGTTATGCATACCCTTTTTATAACAGTTGAGCATACTTCCATAAAAAAAAGAGAGAGAGAGCGTGCACACAATAATCTTATTTATCTTGTTCTTTTTATGTGATAACAAAATTAGTTTCTGCTATTACCCTTAGAAAAAAAGCTGAAGAAAGCAATCAAACAATTATCATGCATTTATTTGACCTGCTTGAATAAACAAACATTTAATAGATCAAAAATATGAAGAAATTCCCTTTCTTTACAATGCAATTTATGGCTGGTTAAGCTGCACAAGGCAAATATAATTGGCAGCTAAGGCTTTCTAAACAAAACATTTGCTAAAGAGGAAGTAAATTGGAGTGTGCAACATTCAGACAATGCGAGAAGCTCATGTTCACCTGAGTACCTATGTTATTGCCCTTGCACACTTCACATAAAAGAAATTCCTGTGAGTTAGCTTCTCATTTGTACCGATCTAAATTTAAGATAACCCCAAAAGAGTTTTGCCTCTTCACTTTACTGATGGCTTTAAGACTTATTTCTTTGCAAGATGCTTGCCAATTTTCTGTAATTATCTAAGCTATAATGTGCCAGGATAAATACCAATATATAACGAAAAGACTACCGTAACCATGGGACTACTGTGCTGCAATTAATACACTACGTAACAGAGATTTTGTTTCAATGATCTATGCTGGAAAAATGGCCTCTTTGGGAAACACTCCATAAATTTAAATCCCAATTAAGATCCAAAAGCCATAATCTGAACGTGTTAGTAGAGCTATTACAAAAGCAAACTGAGTATCTCTTTAGATGGTAATACAAAACCAGCACCTAAGTGGTTTAAATTTTCCTAAGTGCTTAGGCATCCATCCAATCCTCTTTCATATATCTAGCACACACAAAGTTTTGTCAACAGTCAGGGCCCTTCTTGAATATAGTCTTTTCCCAAATTCCTAGCTCAATATACCGTATCCAAACAGAAATACTACTGAGACGAATTATATTTATGATGTGGCAAAATATTTTGTACATACAGTTTGCAATCCACCTTGAACCACCAAATTTTTAGTTCGAACCCAATACTTGCATTCTCTTCCTATCACAATGAAAATTCCATTATTTCTCAACTCAAACTACAAACACATTTTTTAGAAAATTTTCATCTGAAATATATCTGCACCTTGCAGCACAGAACATTACTGCTCTCTCATCTGAGTAATCCAAATATTGTAGATGAGAGACAAACGCGAATAAGAGAATTAAAAAGCTAGATGTGTAAAGTATGACTTGAAGTGATAACTCAGCATTTTTTTCAGAAAACTGATATTGTAGTACATATCTAAAACCGCAATTAAATGAAGTTTGTGTCTTAGGATATGAACAGGAAAGTGAGTGATAAAATTATAAATTAATAAATATGTACTTATTTGGATGCAAAGCATCTTAGCCATATTGTATTAACACTTCTTATCTTTCCAAAAGCACACTACCATACAGTTAAATCTCAATACTTCATCCATCAGCGTACTTTGCTTTTCACATAACGAGGCTCTCAACCTAACTTTTAAATGCAAGGGTATCAAACAGTTCCTACACACTACGTTGCAATATAACCTGTTTGCATTACCAGTACAGTATCACCACAGTGAAACGGCCACATCAGACAACGGCAACGCAACAGTTTTTTGAAGAGTCGCTCTAACACCTACCGATTAATCACTCAGCTGAACAATAATCCATCACTTTTCAGTCATGCCAGAGCCTTAGAGTTACAGTTACAGTACAGGAGCTACACTTCTGAGATGCTGGTATCATCTATTCTTCTAAGTTTATACATAATATTACTGATGATTACTTGCACTGTAATAAACAGAAAACTAAGAGACATATAGATGTTGTCAGAGATGAGGAAAATACCTGCCTTAGAAGACAGCTTCTCCCTCAAAAAGCTCAGAATTGGCTGGATTGGTGGTCCAGAAGAATCAAGTAGGATTTACGGTTACTGAGTTTTTCTACCTTTTAATACTCAGCCATCAAGAGAAACACAGCTACTCCGAAAGACCCAAATGTAACTGATAAATAAATATCTAAAACAAAAAGTTAATGTACCTAGAAAGAGATCTCTTGATCCTTGAGAGAGGGTCTAGCATGGGCACTGTGATCTTTGCATATACCTGGCAAAGTCAGTCCCACAGGAGAATAAGCAGCAGTGACTGTCCACTAGCAATATGCTTGGAGCAACAGCCTGGATGCTTTTTCACTGAAATGATGAACTTTGTCACAAGCTTTAACAGGCTTATGCTGGCAACGGTACTACAGCATTCTGTAACTGCCTTGATAATGCTTAAAATACAACACATCACATTCAGAAAAACCCTATGTTGATACAGCGCCTAAGACAGCAAAGGAACGGACAGGGCACGAGGCACTTTTGGTTATGGGTATGCTTCTGCTGCGGGGGTACAAGCTGGTCCCTGCCCATTCCAACCACACAGCACGAGCTCTGGCACACTGAATCTGAACCCCCACAGACTTGGGGGGGACCAAATACTCTGGCGCTATTCCCAAGTGCGAAACTCTTGCAGGATTACAATGCTACTGATGTGCCTCATGCTTTTTCGGGATAACTTGCCTGCTTCGGTAGGGTGGCTCAAGCCTCACAGTGATGCACCTGAGGAGACTCATCATTTTACTGTTTACAACACACACACAGATGGTGCATACATCTTCTGTATGCACAAATACAGTACTACTACTTAATTTTAGTCAAAATTTGGCAGCCATTACTAGTTACTACTTTGTGTTCCTCATAATCCATTAAGGAGATTATAGCTAAATGAAAAAGAATATAGCAGTTCAGCTCCTCAGAAGCTACATGCTTGCATTGTATAGATACTTTGAGTTGCATATAAGGACATCTTTTTCAGTATACTGTTTAAAAACATTTTTTAGTAATGATCCAATTGTAAAATCATGTTGAATATTGATCAATGGCATTTTTGATAGTTTATTTAATTCTTCTACATTTTGAATAAAAATAATGTCAATTAACTTCTGAATATTTCATAGCATTTCTACAAGTTTGCATAGATATTAAAACCAGAAGACATCACCACACAGTTAACCTTAGATCAACTCTTGGATAGCAATACTGATCTTTTTCATCAACAATTTATTTATTGACAGTACGCAGTTGACAACAGTTCTCCTTTTGAAAGGAATAAATTCTGAATATAAACATTAAGCTTCTAAGAATCCACTCTTCCTTTCCTGAATTTATTTCACCATACAAATTGTGCCTGTTTCTCATTTGAGCCTAACTTCAATATCCAGCCGTTGGATTTTATGAGTTTTAGTCTTTAGCGTTAGGAATTCTCTAGGTATTAGGACATTTACCCAGCATGGGAACATCTGGAGGACATCACCTCATTGCTTCTCTCTCTATCAAAAGAAAGGCTAATGGATCACTTATTTGGTAAGCAGACAGACTGATGTGTTTCTTAAAACTCTAGCTGAACCGTATATTTTGGGACCTCTGGCCATTCTTTTCATGGCTCATTTCTGAGCCCTCATAAATTTATTAACAAACCTTTTTAGAGTGGGGGGTAATATTTTTGCTAATGGTTTGACCAAAGGCAGTATTACCTCAATTATCCTCTTGAATAATAATATAACATGTAACCGCTTTTTCCAGTATTTTCTATGACAGTTTCTCATCCTTCAAGGGTCTTTGCTCCTTCCACCTGCACACTTGCTAACGACCTTGATTCATGCATTCTGAATTCTAACAAGCTAGTGAAATCTTTGAATCAGTCACCAATTCAAAAGCCAAATAAAAAGTAAACAGTAACGACATTAGCTCTTTCACACCGTTTTAGATGAGCTGCAGTCAGTGCAGATGCTGGTTACCTATAATGAGTAAACGGACAGTGAAGTGCTCAGTGACTTTCAGAAAACATCTCTCCAAGCTTATTTTTAGGTATGTTGTTCAGACATGGGGAGCATAAATTCACTATCTCAGCTACTCACACAGCAATAGCAAATTTATCTGGTTATACAAAGCCTTCATGAACCACTCCTGTTACTTGCAAATCTATTTGGTATTCACTGAATGCAACAAGCAAACAAATGTCAGTCTATCCACTATTCATGAAGTATCTCAGGCTGGTATTTGAGCTTTGGAATTGGTCATCCAAGTCACTAGTGGGCCAGAAACGTATATTCCACACAATGTATTTTAATCTCTTGGCAGACACATGTACAGCATCAGATTTGTTCATTCAGCTGAAACTTGAAGGTCTGAAGTTGTAAATACCAATAGGCTCAAATGTAGTCAAAGGCAACCACAGTTTCACTCCTGTAATATTCATACTTCCTTTCATTTCTTTTTTTCTCTTGTACCCATAAAATTTTACTTCCTATTTTGCACCCTCTCATGTGAGTAAGAAAGATGTCAGCCTCTAAGATCTCCACACCATATACTGAAGTACTAGATTAGCTTATAAACATTAAAGAAAGGCAGTTCTTGGAATAATGTTGTCAGATACTGAAATTGATGACTTCAAGGTGAGACAAAGAGTTCTGGAAGTCATTCTCTGTCTTAATACTTTGAGAAATAATCTGTATTTCTGTGATCTATCCAGACAACAGCAACACAGAAAAAAAGATAAAAAGATCTATATTTGCTTATTAAAGGAAAAAAGCTGAAGAGATATTATAGCATTAAAAGAAACATGCACACATTTAACAGAGGAATATTCTTTGTCTCTCTATATATGTATAGCATGTGTGAAATGGAGAATCATAGAATTGGTAAGGTTGGAAGGGACCTCTGGAGATCACTTAGTCCAGCCCTCAAATGAGTGGCCCGGACGGGGATTGAACCCACAACCTTGGCATTATTAGCACCATGCTCTAACCAACTGAGCTAAACCTAACCCCCAAAGAAAGGAAATAATTCACATTCATCACCCTGTTTTTCAGTAAGAGCTTTGAATGACCATTCTAATAGGCTACTTGGCATTACTTGCTACTCCTGCAACTGCTAGTTTTGTGAAGTGAAAATTTGAATGAAAAGTTATGCTTTTCATGAAATCTCATGAGGTATATCAAGTTATTTTATATAACAACACACTAAGAAGAAAGAATTTATGAAGTGTGACTAATACTGCTTTTTCATCTTTTGTTTGTTTTCCATTATGTCTGAATACAGACATGTGCACTACACAAATTCCCATGTTTTACTCCTCAGGGAACACCAGACTAGAATTAAGGAGTTTGCTTCTAGATAATATTCCAGAGAGATGCACAATGACGCAGAACTGTTCTGCAGCCTGATAATTTGCATTGATACACACAGCTAAACAAAGCTTAACATTCTCAGTAAGATTAACTCAACGTTATTATGTTGGTGACAACGTTTAGAGAGTATGAGTGTCCTTTTACAGTTGCCTTCTCCAAAATGAGTGATACGCATGCATATTTCAGCAACTTGCACAGCAATATCTGCAATACTTGTCTTATACCTCAGGAAACAGCATGGCATTATTATTTTTATCCCTTAAAAACAAACAAGCAAAAAAAAAAAAAAAAGAAAGAAAGAAAAAAGAAGAAAAGAAAAAAAAAACCAACCAACCACCACCTTTTCACAAAGTCCTAATTCATCTCTTGTGGAAAAGAGTGTCAAAAATTCCACATTAGAATTCACCACAAACTGGGCCTTTTCTGCTTCATCTGGGCCTTTTCTACTTGATTCAGGGGAGAGAGGAAAAAAAAAAATCACCACACAATACACCTTTCTCCAGGAAAACTTTCATATATAATCTTTCATCTAAAATCACCCCACGGAAGTTCTGGAAATGGAAGTGGGAGCGGCACCCAAAACGACAGAACAAACAAGGGATAAGATACAAGAGGTGCTACCACCTCTCTTCAAAAACTAGAAACAAATGACAGTACCAAAAACGGTTACAGAAGTCAGTATCCGTCTGCACGTGCTTTTAGGCCCTTCCGGAAGGCACTGAGCCTTCTCTGACCCTGCAGTGCTCTGCCTGGTGTAGGCACCTCCACTCCACACCATGTTGCTTGAAGGAATTGAGGGAAAAACATCAATTTCAGGTCTAATCATAGCAGGCTAACCTGCTCTGCAGGCATATAATAATGCCACCTCAAGTGGTATAATTTTAAAGATAAAATAATAAAACCCAACCAGTAGCAGTGAGAACAAAAAGGAATCTTCAGAAACGGAACTTTTTCAGAAGTGCTTGTTATTGAAAATGAGTACTTCATAGCGAGACTGATTGCCTATACCAACTATGGTCCTCTACTTACTGGCTTAGGTAACTTGGTAACCTTAAAACCTTTCATTTTTTAGTGTACAACATATCATCTGAAAGAAAGTGGGTTTTGTTTTACCTGTATAATATACAATTAATATTTTCCTTAACTCTAAGCAAAGATTTTCTTATAAGTTAGACAACTTTTGTTTGTGCATCAGGAGATCACTGACAGGCTTAAAAATATCCATTTTCACAACTACAATTGTCATATCACAGAGAAGTCCCCAAAACACCCTATTGTCCATGTCATTGATTACTCTGTCCCTAAGCGGAGACACCGGGGAGCCGATGCTTTCATCCGGCAGCACCAATGACTTCTCTGTCAGATTTTTTTTTTTCTCACTCATTTGAGGGCACCACCAGTGATTTGATTTTTGTCGGTAGAGGCATACTGCAATGGTGCAACTGATTTTACTGCAAATATAACCATACCAATATTACCATAAGCTTTACTAAGTTTACTACAATGTTTTGAAATAAAACTAAGATGCATCATTTCCTAGCAAGAGGAGTGGTATCTTTTCCTCCATGTTCTACCTGTTGCAAAAGCAACTTACAATATCTGGGGGAAAAGATCCTGCAGAAGCAGTGACTCCTATTAAGCCTGGATTCACTATTCCTTTTCTAGAAGATGCTTTGTCCAGTTAACTTTGCTAGTTAATCTGGTATAAAATAATGAAAAAAATACCACAGACAATCATTCCAAATTCCAAACCAGGAAGGGAAAAAAAAAAAAAAAAAAAAAAAAAGAGCGAGAGAGACCATTATCACTCACAATTATCACTCAGACTACTCTGACAGCTCAGGTTGAAAACAGTACAAAAGCTGAAAAACATCAGTAATTCAAAAGAAGGGCTTTGATGCCAATGAATTGCCAAATCATGACCTTATTCAGCAAGGTACAAGAGTATGTGCCTAACCATGCCAGTAGTCCAGCTGGACTTATTTGCATTATGATACCTTTATACAAAAAATTGTGCAAGGAATGCCAGCTGTGAGTATTATCTGTGTGTCTAACTGTAGTACATGGGAGGACATCATTTCAGTTTACCACACCTCATTCATTTTCAGGAAAGACTGTTCTACTATGTTAATGAGATCCTTAAGGGACACAAAAATAGATAGAAAGTTAGCTCTTGGTGATAAGTCAAGCAATGCAGTTGTCTTGAATACAGCTTCTAGCAGCGTAAGGTAGAATTTGCCCCTTGGTGCACAATGTAAAATAAATTCCTTAGCACAAATAGTTCCATAAGTCAATGAAATTAGTTTGTAGCCTGCTTTATAGAGTTTTGGCACTAAGATCAGTTTACTAACGCCATTAACTTTTGCAAAGCGTAGCATTAGAAGGATGCTAAAGGTGTTAGCTTTCCTCTTTTGTCATTGCAAGGTTCTAAAGGGATTGTCTAATATAGACAGTTGACATAAAAATAACCCGATCTGAGAGTGTAGTTTGTGCTTCACTGAGTCTGTCCATTTCTCAGAAGTGCTGCAAGGACAGACGAGGCAATGGGAAGGTTAGAATAAATTAAGAAGTGGAAATATGAATTCCTGCATTATAGAGACTATTCATAAAAGGTAGACAGGTTTGTTAAAAAAAAATCTATGGCTTGGAAAAAATGCCATCTGCAAGAGTTAATTTAATTATTCTACATCCTGTTCTATTTTTATCATCTCTTACAAGTTTTACAATTCCATAACACAATAAAAACTGTTCAAATCAGTTTTATATTTGACTTTTAAAGAGGCCATGTGAAATTACAGTGGTCTTTTTCTTTTTTCCTTTTTCTGCATCTTCAGTATATAAACAAACAGATCTCTTCAGTTCTTTCCTGTATCTGTGTAACACACACTACATTTATTTGTGAAGGAAATAGCAAACAGTACTTTTAAATTTTAAATCTTTTCTGACTGATCATTTCTCTTACTGCATATTGAGTTTTCCACTTATCTCCATTTATTTTCTAATCTATTCAGTTTCCATTTATACATTTTGTATAAAGGCAAGTGCCATTATCTATATTTACATTACATGCTTTTATACATAGTTCAAATACAGCACACATTTTCCTAGAATGAAAACATCAGCAAGGTTAAAAAAATAAAATAAAATAAACATGAAGACAATACCCTCTCCACTCTGAGTGAAGAACAAAAAAATATGCAAGCCCAAAGAAATATCATTCCTAAAAACCTTTGGGGAGGCTGGTATTTCAAATGAAGTGACTGTGACTGCCAGAGATGTAATTAAATTCTGTATTTAGCACAATGCTAGCTGAAAAAAATACTGCAGGGCACTTTCTATCCCATCAGAGATTCACAACTTAACATGTTCTCATTTCCTGAGGAACCCTCTGGAAAATGATATTACCTCCCAACCCTTGGGCTTTTTTTTGGATCGCATTCTGGAAGAGATAATGTAAGTTTTGAGGTCAGCTCTGGCAGATGGTGAACAAATAACCATTGTTTTGGTACTCAGAAATGCTGTTTTTCTACTACTCTATTTATAAAGTGTTATGAAATCTTTAAAAAGTCATTTTGACAATTAACATTAAATGTTAAAATTACATTAAATGCACTTAACTGAAATGTTTATTATTTGAAGTTTAAATTAATCTTAGGTTTACGGTGTAATGCAAACTATACTCTTGAAGAATGAGTTTTGCAAGACTACTTTTTAAAAAATTATCCTTTTGTGGAATATTCTGCCTAGGTTCTGCTTGTGAACACCAGACAGGGGAAACGGTAAGAATGGGTGCTATATTAACTGCAGACATTCTCCACTCTGAAGAGAGCTAGACTTCAGGAAGCGGTCATTTTGTAGGCAGTCGGGACACTTATGGGAAAGAGGGCTTCAGCAGCTGAAGCACCTGTAGAGTCTACTGAATTAAGAGGCTGGCAAAGCCCTGACAGATGTAGTTGAATCATGAAGGAACCACATGAACTAAAAGCTTTCATATTGCTATTTTCGTAACTACATATAGTTGAAAGTATCTATGTCATGAGCCCACATCAACCCAAATTATATTGCTAAATAGACACCAACGCATATTCAGTGAGCCCAAATTTCCTGGATGCAAAGTAAAAAACTCAATGTATCTGGGTTGTAAGAAGCTATAAAATTGAAACTATAAAACCACTATAGAAATCTGTGTAATGACTGCTAATATTTGTCCTAAATTTCTAGACCTCAAGCAGCCCTGTGGTGGAACGACAGCAATAGCTCCAGACTCTTCGCCCAACAATGGTAAGTTTAATCAAATGCCCAGGTCTTTCTAAGTAGATAGTGTTTCCAGGCAGAAAATGAAAAATATTAGCCTGGACAGGGAGGGTGAGAGTTCTTGAAGATCTCATAGCAAGTTAGAATCTATTTAAAATTATGTTAAAGAGATATTAAAAGACCTACTACCCCAAATTTCACACATGCTTATGAAAAGCAAACAAGCAATAACAAGCATCTACACCCTCAAATCTCATGAATTTGATGTACAGCATGGAAAAATAAAATAGTTTATCACAGTACATCATACTACTACCAGGAAACAACCACTTGTGCTCTCAGAAGTGCAATAATTTCAAGAGCTCTTCAAATACAGGTGTCAATCCAAAGTTCCTAAAGTCTCTGGAAAGTCATATGCTCTTCAATACGCTTTGAAATACATTTTTGTTACCATGTGTTTTAAAGGCGCATCATTTCATTTAGTATCATGACCTTTTCAGCAAAGAGTCAGCGAGTCTTGCCCTTTCTCTTCTGATCTGTAACATTTTTCTGACCCCTTTGCTCTCCAGTCAACCTGATATTTCTCAGTCTCAGCTGTGATGGAGGCTGCAGCCCGAGACGCAAACAGTACAGCTTCTTTTGCCATTTCACCCTCTGATGTAATGAATCCCTCCCGAGGGTATAGTCTCTGCTCCACTCCCAGGAAGACTGATGCTACAGACATAGGAATATTGTTCCAGAATTAGGCTGGGAGGAGATGTAGTGCTGAGAATGGGAAAGGGAGAAAAAGAATAGGTCCCATTGCTGGAGCAAAAGCAGCGCTGCAAGTAGCATCAATTCAACTTTAAAAAGAACAGACGAACAAGGATGGAGACAGGGGCATAGCAGGACCGTGTAATGAAGAATGAGGCCAAGTCAGATCCCCTAAGGATGACCCAGAGCAAAATGCTACACCACTGCCTGCCAAATCACGATAGTTTCAGAATCATTATCATCATAGCTGGGATAGATCTGCATTGTTACCATAAGATTAAAATAGAAATCTGATTTCCCAGGGTGGTGGTGGGGAAGCTTTTGTTCATAATGGCCACCTGATCACAACATCCCTGTATAATCACCAATGATTACTTCTCAATCTTTTCAAGAATCATGATGAGAAAAAAATCACTGTTCATTGACATGTGCATGAGATGCACAAATGGAGAGTGCACTGTATGGATATGAACAAACCAACAACACAGGAAATTATCATCTCAGCTGTTAACTTCAAAAATGTGTCAAAGCCATGTAGAGCAATGTGCTAATATAAAATCCGTAGGGAATTCATACTACTATTTCACTGCTATTCCACTAGGTTATATTTGTTCCATTCCTGATAATTTAAGATGTGCAAGGCTTCTGAGGCTTATACTATATCAGTCTCAGTGTTTACCATATTGAAGTTTAGTTCCATGTAGCACGAAGTTAGCTATATTTGCTCAGTATCACTAGAAATACAGCTAATAAGACAGCGGGTTAATGTTTCAAGGGTGTCTTTACTCTGACCGTAAGCAAAGACTGTCTTGATCCACCACTATGGCTGCCTTTCAACAGCACAACAGAAAGCAAATATAAAAAGAATCACTAAGAAATTCTGGGTTGCCTTCTAGCTGAAGTAAAGCAGCTGAACCAGCAGATGTTTCTAAAATTTTATGATGCGAAAATATGCTTGAAAACTGACAATTCCATGGAAGCAAACCTGAATGTCAGAAACACGTGTTATCTCCTTCCCGTGTTTAACTGGGGGGAGGGGAGGGAAGGGAAGGGAAAGGGAGGGTGTCGAAAAATTGAATACCTGAAAACTGAATCATTTTCACTTTAAAATGTCATTCACAGCATATAGCCAACCGCCTCATAACCCAATGCTTCTTCAGAGAACAGACATGATTAAAGCTATTTCTCATAACGACCAGGTACCAGTGACTTCTCAACACATCACTCTTACTCTGGAGACAGAGGGGGAATATAGTGCCTACTGGGACATATAGTTAAATCAGAAGCTTAAATTATTTACAAAAATAGCTAACGCAGTACCAGACTATGCTCATGTGAGGCATCATCCTTTCCCCAATAGACTAATCCATTTTCACTATTTAAATGACAGAGAGGTAAAGGTGAACTTACCTAACTATATAAAGCAATTAGATACAAGTCAGACTGAAGCTAGGTTAATTTTTACAACATTGGTCAGGCTTCTGCCTCAATGTATTATTTTATGTGTATATATTTACATACACACACAATATATCCCCTCCTCCCCAATTCTTACTCAGCAATTTAAAATTCAATTTACCAGTGTGATCTATCTCTTTCTAATTCGTATTATATTAAAACCACTGTGAAGAGAGGATATCTAGTTTTGTTAAAATTAATTTGGAAATGGTCAACGACAACAACAAAAAATTTAGACAGCTTTAAAAACCCCCTATTTTATTTTGAGTCAAGGTAGATTCAAACCTCCACTCAAAGTATTTCAGACTTCACACAATTAAATTAAAAAGTAACTTTTCCAACCCCTAGGTACTCCAATATCCACATTCTCAAATAATGTCTCATCATTTTACAATAATGTTTTATAAGAGGTTGATTCTGCTTACAGAGTTTGCAAAAGAGCATTAGAATTGCAGACCTAGGAAATACAGAGCAGCACACTAGGCATGATAATCTACGTATTCTTTCAGGTACAAAGATCAGAGTGCATGGGGAAAAGTGCAATAACAATATGTAAACTGTTATGTCTCAGGACAGCACATCTTTAAGTTGCGCATAAGAAACAGAATGGTAAGAATGCCCTACGCATAAGGGTAGGTTAGCTGAGGACACGGAGTGCAAGCTCCTGCAAAATAATAGTAACAAAAAATAAAAATAACAATAAAAATGTAGGATGCAAATAAGCCTTGAGGAAGCTTCCAGTCAAACAAAGACTATAAAAGTGAGAAAAACAGGATCTGTGTGCATAAACCTATAAAGATCAATCCAGGTTAGGGGAAGCCTGAAGAGTCCCAAACCAGTCACTAACCTGAACAGCACAGCAGTATTCATCAAAATGTGTACGCTAAATACAGCAGTATCTAGAAGAATCTAAAACAATGGCAAATAACCAGTGTTTTCCTCCATTTCACAAACATTTTGGAAATGAAAGGATGAAGTACTTGCAAGAATGTAAATGTTTTAATTAAAAATAACTGAAACATTACAAAATTGGAATGTTTTTTCCTATTCTGTTGTTCACTGCTAAGACCAAATTAAGTGTTACCTAGTGTTTTAGAAGGGAAGAAAGGCATTTGATTCTTTTTTGCTAGCAGCCCAGAAGAATCTATGGAACCTTGAATTTCCATAACTGTTCTTATAACTCTGTTCTTTTAATTGGCAGTCTCTATCTCAGGCTAGATTTTATTACTGCGATTCACCCATAGGATTAGTACCTCAGTGACCTTTATTAAAGCACATCACAAGGCTATTTGATTGCACTACAAGCCCTTTTAGAACATTTGCCTCATCATATCTGGAAGATATGCAGATCATGTCAATGTTCAGTGCTTTATAAACAGAATATATTAAAATTGATGCTCCTGTATTATTTTACCTCTGTGCACTGAGAAAGTAACACTGCCCAGTTCAACAGTAACCATACGTATTTGTTTACTAATCCCTCTTGCTCTCTCATTTACATTGTTTCAAGGGCTATTTTCTTCAGTCATCTAGTGCACCTTTTTGTCCTCACTTTCTCAAACTTTTTTTTCCTGTCACCACTCTTCTTTATTTTCTCTGTTTTCTGCAGTTGAGTTTACACATCTATCAAGTTATTTTGTAACACTGCTTTGTGTGTATAGCCGCAAAATTTGTCCACCAGTCCACAAGCTGCACAAATTCTCTTCTGAAGAATTTTATTCACATTCACCAAGTCAATACCTGTAGCAGTATAAGGTATAGCCAACCTTAGCTATTTAGTGCCCAAGCTTGCAAATTAGAACACAGTTTTTCATATTATACACAAGAATGTTTTCAATAACAGTGCAAGTTCATACGCTAAATGGAACAAGAGAAGCTAAGGTGTGGGCAGCCATACATTCTGCTAGCTCTTCTACTGGAGCAGTGGTGCTAACAAAGAGGCAGGTAGACACCTGGAGACTGTAACCTTTTAAACTTCAAACTTGGCCAAAGCAACAAGTACTCCATTTTAAATCACATGTAAGATAACAAAGTTACTCCAGAAATACTGGTGGAACTGGTAGGAAGAAAAAAAAAAGGTTGACCCAAATTCTTTTCTTACTGCCTCGTCTAATGGTAGGGAACACAGAATGCTGAATTACCACACATTTTTCATGTTCAATACAAACCTGACCCCTTGCATATTAGGAGCTGTATTCTCCACTGATGTAGACACTATAGTTTCTGAACTGACATTCAGCAATCAAACTACAACAGCTACAGAACTGTCATTTTTATATCACTCTATAATGGTAAAATTGAAAAATAAATTTTTATTATTTAAAATGTAATTGTACAAGTATTTCTGCAATGCATGTTTGGAAGTAGAGAATTTGCTCTGCTGACAGCATTGCAAGGTTCTACTGCAGTGCAGTCCCCCCTGCAAGAAAAGGGTTGTCAATGAGCTGAAACCAAATCTTCTTCTTTATCAGTTTGTATTGCATAAGTACAGTAAATGCAGACTGAGGACTTCCACTGGACTGTTGTGAATATGCCCAAGCTTCATTAGGGCTTGCAAAAAACTCCTACTGCACTGTACTACTAACTCAGGGATAGCAATAGTACTACCTCTGCTTCCTTAATATAAAGCAGTAGTGAAAAGGGACCATTTGGACTTCTGGTGAAGTGAAAGAACATTATTCAAAATTAACATTTTACTTACCAATAACTGAGAAGGTACTTCTCAAGTCAGAGATTTCAGTGGAGTTCTTTTCCTACAGACTTATATGATCTTAGCTACATAGTTGAATGTTCAACTGAAATAGATAAAATACAAAGCTACAGACTATAGTGATCAAAACTAAATAAAAACGTGTGTATGTTTGTATAAAAATAGGAAAGTGCGTAAAATCATCCTGGAGGGATGGTATTGCCATAGCATAAACTCAGGTTCAGTCATTCAAGTGTAAAGGCTATTTTCAAGATGTTCAATGTTTGTCAAAATCTTCAGTATGCCAGAATGAAAAAACTTACTAAATCCCAAGACAGTTATCATCATCAGTTTAATATGTATCCTATACTAGAAGTTGATCTATGGCTAGGGGATGGCCAATATAGTAATTCAGATGTCAGGTTTGGGCTTCAAAATCTGAAACTTGGCAAAGAAATGGAGGCTAAACAATACACAGGCACAGAAAGCATCAGAGTCGGGGACTTCTTAGAAAAATAGAAATGAGAAATGCAGATATCACAGGTTCTAGCTAAAATGACCATTTTGGCATGACATAATCATACTGAACATTAGTGATTCGAATGCAGAATGTATATGTTAAACAAAGAACCTGCAACTTGGGTTCCCCTCCCCACATTTGATTTCAGGGAGCAAGGTGAAGGTAAATCTTGCAAGACTAACTGAGGAAACTGCCACCTCCCAAACTTTTTCCCCAAAGCATAAACCAACGATTTAGCTACCTGTATCATAAAGAAAAAGGACACTTATTACATACGATTTATTACCGATTCTATTTCCAACCACAGTCTGCAACAAAAGGAAGTAAGTTCAGAGGTTTTACGAGGGCTGCGTTCAGAAACGAACGGCTTGAAAGTTGTAGTGATGCTCTGAACTGAAGTCTGCACCCACCCAAATCATTTGATAGGAATATTGCAGAAACAACCTGATAGTGTCTTGACTTGGCTGAGACTTTGATTCTTTGATGCCTTCAATAACTACCACCAGTGATGCCACAGTAGAACAATTTTGATAACACATAGCAGGGAAGAAGGAAAGAGCAGGGAAAATCTCTGTCTCAGCAACAATCCCACACAGGTTGATCTGTTCTGTTCAGAAGAGGTATTACTTCAAAACAGACCTCTCACAGCTGACATGACCAGCTGGATTATAGAAGTGCATCACTCTAAATCATAACAGTTTATTTTACACACCAGAAATAAGTGTCCTATACAACCTCCAACACTGCAGCTGGGTTGATTTACTGCCACAGTTGCAATTACTGAAAGATGAAGTGATTGGACAGGTTGGGTCTTTGTAAAAAATAAATTAAAAAAAAATTTTAAAATAAGTAATACTACCAAAGCTTTGATTGAGCTGAGAAGCCAACTACCAAGTTTATTTCTTATGACTTCTTTATTAAACAGCTTCTGAACACTATTAATCCAGTCAATTCTTTGCCCCAATCATCACCATATCACATCAGTGATATTTTGTTCTGCAAATAAGATCAATTGTCAGTGTAACAAGTCCACTAACCCATTCTGGTGAGTAAAAGAAGATGTCAAAGAGATTTGCTCGTTTTAAAAGACACCTGACTTTTCTGTGCTATCCACAGAAGTACATTAGCTTTCAAGTTCTATTCCTTTCCCTTGCTTCAATTTCAAACTTCATAGGAAGTTTTAGAAAAAAACATAACACAGATAAAAGAAAAATCTGTCTACATTTACTTCTGGAATTCCATGCCTGATCTATGATACGGATCAGACAAGATCAGCTCATCTTTAAAAACAAAGATATTTCATCATTGTATAAGAATATCTGCTTACCCCCCATTAAAATCTTTCACTGTTATTTAGTAATAACGACATGCACCAACAGACAACACATCCCGTCTTTCTCTCAAATTGCAATGATCTCTTCTAGAATAATGTTCCATAATCTCACTTGCTCCATTACTCTTCCCAGAGTATTTTGAATTTACTTTCTAGAAATTCAGTAGCACAAATGGATGATTTCAAGCTTACGGTTCTCGCTGCTCCTAACGGCTGGCTGGCTCTCAGTAAAAAACAGAGCCTTAGGAATGAACGACAGCACGCACGGAGGCTGGGGTCGGCAGAGTTCGAAAACTTGTCACAAATAGCAGGTCATTTTAACTGTATTTGAAAATGCAGTTCCTGAACAAGCTGCATCTAGGGAGGCATCACTCCGGAGTAAACCCTTTAAAGAGGGTCAGAACTGGTTTTATGACAGAACGGGTAAAGGGACAATCAATGTCGCACAGATGTTGATGTGTGCATCAATGTATGCACATCCCCACAAAGCAGTTTCAAAATCCTAAATTGAATAAGAACCTTGTTGGAATGAATATTCAGCAGTTACCGCACAGGAGAAGACAGAATTAAAAAAAAAAAAAAAAACGCTACAAGCACGCCTATTTCTTGCATCTTCCCACAAATATAATCTTTTTCTGCATTCTCTTTTTTTCTGCTTGAAAGACCATTTCCCATTTCTTTCAACACTACTAGCTTGGCCACTTTCTATGAGACATGAGCAAATAATCATAGAATCTGAAATGAGACTTAAAGACAGTCCAATGCTTATCTGTTATTATTAATGTAATTATTAATGCCTAATTCCTGTATCTGGTAAACAGATGCCATACACTACTCTCTAGAAAACGGAAAGCCTTCCTCTTCAACGTTTGGTTTGGACGGCATAATGGAAAAGCCCTGACAGACAAGGTTTCGTTCCCCTGGTCCTAGAGCAAAGCGTACTCCACCGCGTTTTTCCTGATGGTTGCCCCTTGTTAGTGTCCCCTCACCAACCTGTCAGTTAGTTTGACTACAGCTGCTGGGGCATATGTCTTGCCTGCCTGCTTTGAATCTAGACCTTTAAGCCATCTGAGCAAAAATAATAAAATACTCTGAAAAATAGCCCCAGCTACCATGTTCTGCATACATTCTTCTTTTATATGTGATTATATATGCTATCCAGTCACCCTTTCTTTAGTCCTAGAATTTCTAAGATAAACTCAGATTAAGTAAACCCCAAGACCTCTGAATCAAAGTAGATACTTTACAAAATCCAGCCCCAGAAACAGGATGACTCAGAAATCATCCGATGGAAGACGATAGAAGGGGTGCCGAAGAGTTAAGCTCCATCTGCTACTCATCCCCTGCCAGAGCCAATCTCCCATTAAGCTCCCTGTCAGCCCTTGGGAAACTGGAGAGCAGCACTTCCTAGCACCCAATGAATAGTAGGTAAACCAGAACTCTTCTCCCTCACGCTTTAACCTAGCACTGTCTAAATAATGATTAACGATTTAATTATGAACCCACACAGTAAGATGGGCACTACTCAGCACACTAATTCAAGATACTGAGTTTCTTAATTCTGCCCATTTTACTGACTGGTTTCAGTTATAACCTAATTCAAAGTATATGAAACTTTGGCTTCAGCACCAGTTAAGCATATGTTTTTTTAATTCAGATACAACTGGTCAAATACAGGATAAAACACATTTAGTAGGATCCCCCTCCCTTTTCTTTTTTATATGAAGACAGATGCAAACTATCTTGATTTTTATTGTTTTGTACTGATCTTTACATTTAAATCCAACACCATGCAAAATGCACATACGGAGGATAGAACAACCAAATTTTATGTCAATCTATTTGCAAACTTATAGTATGTCAGAAAAGTCCCAGCCAACATTGCAGTAGTCAGTTGAGCAACCGCATATGCTTTTTTGTCTGTTCCCTTCCATTTCATTCGTTCCCATTAGTTATTCATCCCATCTGCCAAATGCGTTTTATCTCAGCGTTTACATTGCTTCTCATGGCGTGACTCTTGTATGGCATTTGACTTCACCTCGGTTTCTACCTTATTTCACATTAGTCAGGTCTTGTCTCCATGGATAATTACCTAGCACTGCTCTAGCAGATTGCATTCATACATGGAGTAGTGATAACACACAGCAATTTATTGATGAGTTTCATTAATGGAGAAAGCTGGGATTTCTTCTGTAGCAGAATTTCAGTTTTACCAGTAGGAAATAACCTCAATAACTAAAGAACAAATATTGACAAGTCACAGAATCTTCATTTGAGAAGAATTTGTATTCATGCACTGATTTTCTTTCAGGATGGTGACCAAAGGCTGTCCTTGAATTCCTAATCAAAATGTACTTAACACAAGAATATATGAAAACCCTCAAATTACAGCTTCAGATGGTAGGAAAGTTAACTACGGTTTATACTATATGCTTTCCACCACGGGGTCTATTTCAAAGGTGTTCTAATTCTGATGCAACTATCATAAATAATAACTAACACTCTTAATTGCATCCTTTGGAGCTTAGAACTCCTTATTCCCTGAAGCCCTTGTGAGTCCCTCACTCTACAAAGCAAATTAAAACTATACATACTCACGCCTAGGATTTTTGCAAAAAAAGCTCACTACCAAAGTGATTTGATTTCTCCTTAGAACTAAGGCACAAGCATACACATGTTGGCACAGCCGGGGAGGCATGGGCTTCCTTAAATCCTTTGGTTAAGGCTTTCTCACAAGGAAAGTACTTAACAAAATCTCTTTCTCATTTTATCAATTGTAAAGTTTCAACAGTCAGCCATTAATAATTCCAGATACATATCACTGTGACAAATAAGATTAATTATATTCAGCAGTATACCTCTGACTTAATAAATCTTGCAAATAGTTCTGAACAGCCTTTTAAGAAGTCTTTTGGACTGACTGACATGATTGCAGTTTAAAGTGCATTTTTAGTTTAAGAATCTTTCTTAGATTATATTATCATCACTTCTCTATGCTTTCACGTTTATTTGAACAAAAGTTACAGGGAAAAATTTTTATGTTTATGACTACAGCTTATACCCCTGCTGTCCAATAGCAAGTTCACACAGCGATTATGTCTGTCTCCTAAGTAGTGGGAAATCAGAACTCCAGGTGTCTGATTTTGCCTGTTAGTATATGTACATCTTGGATAAATCTTCAGCTAAAACACAAAAGCTTACTGGAAAAAATAAAAATACCTTCCTACACATAGATCTACAGATTTCATTAGCTAAGGCTTAAAGAAAGGCTTGAGAAACCTCAACTTGAGTCCAAGAACTATACTCAAATTATTTATCTAATAATTTAAAGTCTCAGTAAAGACTTATTTGCATTTGGGAAATGAAAATTTTACATTAGCAAAGCATGCAGAGTAGGAGTGCTGCAACAGTGAAGGAGACTGACAAGGATATATGAAGAAGAGATTGTACACAGTTTTTACTTTATATTTGTATTTGCCCATTTTATTGTCTGTATATAGATGTGTGTGTACATTTAGACATATACACACACACATATATGCACACTATATTTATACAAACAAAACCATCAAGATGCCAAGGCCTCTCCAAATCTGGAAAAGTTTGATAAATGAAAAATTATAGACCAAACAACATGCCAGAGAGAAGAAAAAAAGTAAAATGTAATAACACTTTATCTTTCCCTAGATTTTTACAGTTCTTACTCAGACAAGCAAGGCAAAACAGCTATCCGACACAAAGCTGAGGCCATACCAACCTAAGAGAATGGCAATGATTTACACCAACTGAGCACTTACCTCACTGACTTCAGGAAGAGGCAAACCAGGGCAACAGCAACCAAATCTGCCTCTCCTCCACTGATTCAGGCTTAATTAAGAACGAGGTAGAGACAAATGCATCTCACCACACCCTGCATCATCCTTTCCTATGAATTTTAGTCTTTCATGACAATTCAGTTTTAGATGCTGGAATAACTACGTTATCTTCCACAAGAACCACCGTCCTCATCGGTCCAGTCCAGTGCTTGTCAGACAGAACCCACCAGATCATGTTCCACAAATAAGCATCAGAATAAACAAATACAGATTTATGAACATGCTATATTATTATATTACTCCGTAAAATTGTATCTTGAATACACTGTTCATTTTTAGCCTCCAAACACCACAAAAGTAAACCCAGAAAAAGTAAATCTTAAATCATTAAAGGCATAGAATGCTCTCTATAGGAATATAAACTAAATGTCTTCCACTTAGGAAAAGATACCTTTTCCTGAAGCACATTTAAAACTACAAAACAATTTTTTTAAAAAAATCTATGGGCAAAATTTAGTCATGTAACTCTTTTTGACTATATGTTCATCTGATTTTTTTTTTTTTCCTATAAGCAGGAAAAAAAAAATGCTACCAGTGGTTACTAAGCCACAAAGATGCAGTCAAGATGCCTAACGGAGGAGATTAGCTCCTAAGCCACCCACTGTCAGAGGCTGCCTCTGGGTAACAGAAAACCCAAATCCTTCCTACTTGCTTAAACGAAAGAAGATTTGACACAACCATCAAAACGTGGAAAAATGAAAATGATGATTTTATTGCCGCTACTATGATGCAAATACACATAAACTATATAAGCAGGAGTTGATTAGAGAAAGTTATTGAGGCTGTAACAACTCAAGAACTACCCTCCGACATACTCCTAAATCCCCAAAGCATTCTCAAACTAACCAAAAACACTGCTGATTCAGCTGAGATAAGTTCAGCAATTATTTGTTGGATATTAAAAGGGTCATCATCTTGACTAGCATCCAGGGTTATTACTGATATTTTATTACTCATAACTGACAGTTACAAAGAGAGTTCTTTCATTTTTGCTATCCAGTAGTGCCCAATATTCTCTCATTTATATACATATTATATGTATAATATAGAAAATACATTATATATATAAAATATATATTTTTTATATATATATATATATATATATATAAAGCAGACATTTTCGGCACAGTTCAAATCTTCATGAAAGTGTATTCTATTTTATAGATTCAGTGATAGGAATATATAACATTCTGATCTTTTAGGCTAATTAGGGCCATTTATTTTAACTTTTGCAGTTAATTAGTAGAAAACATCTGTCCAAACACCAAAAGGAAATACATAAAATTCCAGCATAGATTCCTGAAAGTTGGTCACTTTTCTCCTTTAATACCTTCTAAAATCTTAACACTCTTCTCATTATTTAGTCACTATTATCCTTCAGGACATTCCGTAAGCACACTTTTTGTGCAATCATTTAGAGTTAGACTCTACCACTAAAGCATCTGGAAGACTCAATATACTCATCCATGGTTTCAGATGATGGGGCCACCTACTTTGGGGCTCTTACTTGTGCCCTTATATATGTGGGCTGAAAATACTGGTGTGGTTGGTATTTACTCCATATTTTTCCTAGGAAGAAGTAGAATACGCATCTTTTTAAATAAAGACAAGCTTTCCTTACAATTTAGGGTGGTCTCCTGCTAGCTAGTTCCAGTTTTGAGAGTCTACCTAGTTCTATTTTCTAAATAATGAAACTTTCGGAAAGGATCTTAGGAAAAAAGTTAACTTTCCAGCAAAACATATTGAAGCTATATTTCAAGATTATGCTAGCAAATTTCTGCAGAGGTGACAATTTAATAACCTTTTAGTTCCAAACTAAAAACAAACCCCCAAACCCTTTTTTTCAGTACAGTAACAAAGAAAAATCTTAAATTCCAAAATTTCACAAAAGAAAATGGAATAAGGATATTGTTTCTACACAGAATGTTGAGAAGCCTTTACTGCACGGCTAACTATTTTAGTTTCAGACATATGTCTCATCTACCTTTTCCCATCACCACTTCAATCACATCTCCCTTTGAAGAACTAACTATGCATTTTTTGGCTCATCCCTTCAGTAACATCACTCAAACTCTATTTAGCCTGATTGTCTTTACGCATGTTCCAGATGCCACTTTTTGTTGCTTCTCTGCTTGCTGATGAGACAGTGTTTAAACAGTGCTTCATTTTTCAGCAAGCTCCCATCTGTGACTTGCTCATCTTTTAGCAAAGGTTATGTCACAAACCATATTCCACAATCCAATGACAAATTGAATCAAGTCAAATAGAGCATTTTTGTCCAGCATTTAAATGAATCAAGCCTGCTGTAAAACTACTAAAACACCTCCCTGTAAAACACTTGTGAAACTTATACATTTTTTTCCTTGGACTCATCACTTCTTTACCCAACAAAAGCAATAGCAAACAATTCTATTGACCATCCTGAATCCTGTGAGGGTCTTTTTTTAATTCCCATTTACAAGAGAACGTGTTATGAAAAAATCCCAGATGAAGTTGACAGTGTAAAGTTCATACTATTGCACTGAAAGACTAAAGATTCCTAAAATCTCTAGAATTCCCTAAATCTCTAAAATTCCTGCCTTCTCATTTTTGCTTTCTAACACTAATATTTATTTTGAGATGTTATACATTTTGTGTGATAAATCTCTACCTGATTTAAGCTAATATATTTTCCTTAAGCTAATTTAATCATCTTTATTTTTTTGAAGAAGCAATTTTAAATTTAAGTTCTCTGACATTTGTGTTGTTTGTCTTGATCTCATGTCTTAGAATTAAGAATAAAGATTGTGAACAGTGACTTGCTTACATACTGTGCAGAAAGAGGTATCTTCTAGATATACCATTTATTGTAGCTGTGCATCTGAAATCCCTGAACTTAAAGGAATAATTCTAGCAACTCTTAACTTCTCACAGAGCAAGGGGTTTCACTCTGTTGCAAATTAAGAGCTTTGCATAAAGCAAAACAGCAAAAGCCACTTCTTACAAAGTTATAACAGCAAGGAGTTTACCTTGAACCAGCTACAACCACAAAGAGAAATCTCAGTAATGTCAGCAGCTACTGGTGACAAGCAAGGAACCTTGACATGACCAAGAGGAAAAATTCAGTATAATTGCACTTGTATTTGTGTGCATTAAAACGTGAAGGCACAAGATCTTACAGTTTCAGGTATCTGAGCAGACCTATCCTAATCCAATAAATGAAAAACTGTCCACATTGTCTTGCATTACCTCTCCAAATACTGCTCATTCTGAGTCTCTTCCTTTTTCAGTATGGAGACAGCTTCAATGCATGTTTCTTTGGCTTGATATTTATTTTTGCTAAGGATGGTTTAACAGCAGCTAGTTCAGTGAACTGTGAATCGACCATTTCCCCAAACAGTAACACTGGAACATCATTATTGAATGTAATTCATCCTGTCATAACATATACCAGGAGCCATCTGCAACCACCACCGAGAGATAAGAGGATCTTGCACCAAGTCGTTCTGCAACAAGCTGATCCTTCCCCTCCTCGCAGCATTGGTGAGGCCACACGGTATACCGTGCCCAGTGCTGGGCTCCGCAGTACAAGAGATATGGAGCTACGGGAGCAAGTCCAGCAAAGGGCCACTAAAGGATTAAGGGACTAGAGCATCTCGCATGAGGAAAGACTAAGAGCTGTTCAGTCTCCAAGAGAAAAGGCCCAGGGCAAATCTTATCAGAGCATAAAAGTATCTGAAGGGTGGGTGAGGACAGAGCCAGACATCTCAGTGGCACCCAGGAACAGGACAAGAGGCAAAGGGCACAAAATGAAACACAAGTTCCACCCAAAGAGAACATTTTTTTTTTTTTTTTCCTGTGAGGGTGACTGAGCACTACAACTGGTTACCAGCAGGCGATCTGGAGAGGTGCTGGACTCTGGGAGAGCTCTACTTAAAAAAGAAAAATCAAGTACTACACTCAAGCTTTTACAAAGAGAGAAGTGACAAAAGTCTTTTTTAAAAAAAAAAAAAAAAGTGGCACAAAGAGTTGTTCCACTCCTAATTAATTTATATACATAAAAAGATCAATGATGAAGGAAAGGATTTAATTCAAGTTAGTAATAAAAGCAATTTGTAAGAAAAATGTATTCAAAAACCTAAACATATTCTATCCTTCAAAAAAAGTATGATTTAACTTTTAGCTACACATAGTACTCAAAGAAATCTGAAACTGTCCAAACACACTATTTTTCATTTGTTCAGGTAGTACGTTCACGTACTTGTTATGTCACAGCAACCGTAAGCAGAAAGCTTTCCTCTTTTAGACTGAGAATGCATAATTACCTGGGCTGAATAATTAAAAATTCATATTAGACACACATAAATATTTAACTGAAGGATAGATACAAAAACTTGAGGCATGTACTTTTTATACACGAAGATTCCAAAAGTAAAAATTATGAGAAAGGAAGGTATTTATTGAAAACCTGGCTCTAAAACTACTTGTAGCTACTGCCACTGAAGATAACCACCAAAATCATCAGTACATATAGCTGCACGTTAAGAATGGAAAGAGTGGGAAAGCTAGTAGGTAGACTGAAACAACACCTAAAGCAAAACACATTAATATCCAGATAAATCCAAGTAGAAATAGAAAATTTACAACAACAAATAAAATTCAGGTCATTCAAAGCAAAATACAATAAATTTTAACATGTCATTTTAACAGTGTTAAAGCTGATTAATCTGATCTAGTTCAGGGGGGAAAAAAAAGAAAGTGATTTGCCTGCATCCATTAACAAGTACTTGGCAGCCAAGCAGCATTATCACATACTACATGGACTGAAATGTTTCTAAACTAGTCTATTGGAAAAAAGCATATATAAAGACTGTTTAGCAGGTATTCTGCAGTACTGCCTAACAGCTTCACTGGAACAAAATGTGTTTTTTCTTGGACCAAATGAAAATGTTTAGACATTTTCACCAATATATTTTGCTCCTTAAATTATCGCTCTGAAAAGTAAATGCTTATGGGCATTCAATCTATCACATCCAGAGGTGCAACAGATGACCACTAAGTATGTTCCTGTTGCGATTCATAGAAATGCATACACAGAGGTCTAATTAGCTCAAAATAAAATGATGGTGTAGCTGTAGCCGTCAACACACTCGCAAAGAAGTGAGATATTTCAGGAAATATGATTATAACTCTTCAGAAAGCCAGTATTTATAACAGGAGACAAATGTTTTGGTGACTGCCCTAAATGAAATATTTTCTTTCAAACTTCTGTCTGTCAAAAGTAGTCCACTGTCAGCAAAAACTGTTTGAAAAGACAATCTCTTCTTTCAATTTTTAGAAAGTCCCTATAGTATTCAGAATTGCAGGTTAAGCCTGGGTAAGTATCAAAGGAAAACTTGAAAAAGGAAAAGTCACAAATTATGAAGATGCCAACGAACAGCAGCTGAAGAAATTAAGATATTTCAGAGCATAGTTAAAGAAAATCATTAGCACAGCAATTCCAGAGAATCTTCCTAAGGCAAAAGAGATCGAAAAGAAAAAATTGACACTTTTTTGGAAAACACTAGACTATACTACTGAATTTGAACACACAGACCCAATTCTATATTCAGATGGCAAATAATGGCATTCTTTGGCAACAAGCGATATGATAAGAAAGGGTAAGTCGTAAGACTTGCCTACAAAATAAACAACCAAAATACTGAAGGGCATTTAGACAGAAGAAAAAAGGAGAACAATACAGGTGTTCTTAGACACAGTAAGACAGCACTACCAGTAGGAACTCCAGTGTATGCAGTCTTACTAGCGAATGAGGAACTACCCCAGCTTTTCATTGTTTAACTCCTTGAGCCCAATCACATCAGGTTCAAATTCCAGAAATGAGAAAAGATCCCATTCGCAGCCTCGAGTTATCAGTTCAATGCAAAATAAACCTGGCCAGCGAAACCCCTGGGTTTGAACAAGGCTTAGAAATTGAGCCAGATTCAGACGTGCAACTGTGCACACACCATAATCCTTCTTGTTTGTCTGTCTTCCACGCTCCAGGTCACCCTGATGAGACATCAAGTTCTCGTTTCCTTTCTAACACATAACAATCAGCACATCTGTAAAGAAAAATACAGACTTGCTTATGACAGCCTGCTGCCCTGCTATGCTCCAAAAAACTGCTGCGCCAGAGTTACTAAAAAATTATTACAAAGCAAATTTTACTCCTGTAACACTGATGCCTCTTTTTACACAAACACCTAGGTAAAAAAAAGACTGAATAGCCAAGAAAGATGGAATTCCTAGATTTCAAGAAACATTCAGTAGTTCTTAGCTGCAAGTTATCAATAAACTGCTTCATGTTTGTGATTTAATACACTACAAAATTAACTCTCACCTGCCACTTTGGTTGTATTTTCATAAAAACATTCAGATTTACATAAGTAGACAGCACAACAATCTATTTCATTGAGCAAATCATTCAGGCAGACACACATACCGAAGTCTGTTCCATATATAGAAATCCCAATAGTCAAAGTAACAAAGCTTTCAGCAAAAAGATATCTGAAAAAAAGTCCTCACTGGAATATCCTTCAACCTATAATTAAAAAGATCAACTTTAACAGTCTTTGGGAGGAAAGTGTAGATAATGCCCATGCACTAATGCTACCATTACGCTATCAGTATGGGCAGTACATACAAAGAAGGTTGCACTTAACTGGGAATCATTACATGGCTAGCAAATAGAGCAGGTGCACAACAAGCTTCTGCATCTGAATAACATCAAGTATCTTATAGGTACTACTTAATTTTTGTGATAATGTAAAGATATCTTGTCCTCTTTCAGTTTTTTTTGCTTGGGATAGGGGCAGCACCTTAAATCCACAAAGCGCCTGTGTAAGTAACATTGTTCTTCTATGGATGATCTGCTTGTATTCAGTATTTTCTCTTATTAAAAGATTTATACATTTCTGAATAGGTTGTCTGGAGCAGAAAACATACTACAATGTTTAATAATTCTCAGCTTACTGAAACCTAGGCTACAGCAACTGAGAAAAGAAATATTAAGAACACTTAAGATGCAAATTAATTCCCAGTGAAACTGCTGAGCACTGGTGTTCAAGTACCTGGGACTGAACCTCAAAACTCTGTAGATCAAGACACACTGATGCTATAGAGTGATTACAAAATGACAGTGAAGTTACTACCTTTTCTAAAGGGTGACAAATGGCTAGTTTGTGTACAGTTGTCAGTGTTAATCAGAAAGACTGATGCATGTTAATATGATGGAGAGATTAAGATCTTCAGAGAGGTATTAATTTGTTCTCCAATACAGCTGACCAATTTTCTGTCAAATCTGAATGATACACAATAACTGGTAATATTGTGCACGGAGTGTTCAACACTATACATTAGAAAAAAAAGGTGTAAAAACTAATCCATTATTTTTCTTGCAGAAAATGTACTATGAGAGCAGGGAAAGAAATTATGAGAGTCAATGAAGAGATCACAGTGGTGAAGGTGGGGAACTCTTTTACGTAGTGATTATTGGGGCAGTTCCAGGAGTTTCTCAGGACTTTGCCTGAAGTCACTATACTGAAATAAACCCATAAAAGTTGCACTAGCAGCCAATACAATAATGGTTTACGTTATCAAACACCACCATGCTGGCGCTAGGTATTACTCTCATCTCCATAAAACAAGTAAAAAGATGATTTTCTTACCATGCCTTTAAAGGACAGCTGGTGCAGTTAAAAATGAGTTTGATACTGTGCAGAAATATTCCACAGGTATATATTATTAAAGACGCATTAAATCACACATTATTCTTGAGAGAAAATGGAAAATCGTATTTCTGCCAGCGTCTTGTATTCTGTCATTTCTGATTACAGATGCAATACATGTCCCTGTTCAATAATCACTTTTGAAGTATTCATGCTTGATGGTTTAGGATGTCATAATAGAAGTACAGGATTTAATCTGCTCATCAATAGAAGCCACAGGGTATCTGTCACACTTCATTTTTATGTGCCAAGAATAAACAAACTGCAGCAAATGAAAATTGTGTTTATAAATACAGACAGATGTCAAGTGATTTACACAGATACCTTTTCTAGTGTTTCCTGTTGAAGTTCTCCAGGATTTATAAAAACCTTATGAAGCCATACTTGGAGAAGCCGGTAGTAACACAGATATTTTCTATATTAATACTAAAGATCATCGGAGTAAAAATGCTATCAAATTAATGGTCAAGTACAAGGAAATTCATATTTTACTCTACCTGAACATTTACAAGTTATCTGTCTAGCAACCATTTGGTAGGGCAAATTATAGGGTTTGAGAACCTTAAAGATTTTCATCCACAGCTGCAATATAAAGACCCTCCTGGGAGTCATAAAAAACAAAAAACAAAAAACCAAAAACACAAAAAACCAAAACCCCTCTATTTTAAGTATCAAATGAGAGATGAGAAATATTCCATATTAGAAACAAATATCTTCGTACTAAGCATTTTGCTTAGCAAATAGCTACTCTCAGTTATTAATTACCATTAATTTAACACCACCGAAGAAAGGTCATTGAAATATTTCTATTTCAGAGGAGATTACACTGAAAGGGAAATTGTGAGTAGCTTATTTTGCATGTAGGCAGTTCAAAACAAAGGAAATGTATAATTTGCTCAAGTCTATGTGTTATGCTTATGGCCTAGTTTCTTGATTTATAGCCTAATGCAGAAATCATTAGCACTGTCACAATAACAAGCAAGTCAGTCTGCATAAAAACGGCAGACTAAACTGAGTGTACTTATTTGTAAAGTAACGCACACTGGAAAAAGATAATTGTAACTTAAGCTACACAATTATGTCTGACTATTAGCACTCAAAAACAAAACTCAGGGGCTTTTAGACATAGATCTACTGAAAAATGTTATCTCAGTAACAGTCAAAAGGCAAACTGAACACAGTTCACTTGCACTATTAGTAAGGAAACAAAATAAAAAAGAAAATACTATAATGCTGTCATAAAAATCCAGAGGACCTCCACTTCACCTCCTCTTTACAGGAGGTCCAGTTCTCCCTTCCTGATAAATACACAGTACAGATGAAGAAGTTACAGAGAACAAACAACCTGGATGGTCAGTGATATGGAAATATTGCCATATAAGGAAAAGCTAAGTAGTATAGGGCATTTTAGCCTAAAAACAAACGAGTGGTAGGACAGTACGACACAGTTTTCTAAAATCAGAAATGATCCTAGAAAAGCCAGTTTCCCTTAGAAAAGGAATATTTGCTCCCTTTTCCAGTACAAGGACAAGAACAGAAGGCAGCATTTGGTTTTGATGCTGCTGTCTACCAGTTTCATGTAGCTGAGGCAGAGTTCCTTGCCACAAGAGGCTGTGGATGCTGAAAGCTTACACGACTTCAAAAAGTTTTTCAGACACACAGAGTAACCCATCCAGAACTAAAGCAAAGCATGGCATCCACAGTCACTAGAGACCAGGACTAGACTCAGGAAGTCTCACCGTATGCTAGTCCCAATTCTTACACTTTTCCTGGGCAGTCACTGTCAGTCCCTATCTAAGGCAGGCTGGTAAGCTACAGGGATCTCTGGTTTGATCAAATAAGGCCATTCTTACGCTTTTAGATGCATTTAAAGTATACATTGTCTCTGTAGGTTTGTTTAAAATTAAGAGCATTACTGAAAAAAATAAGCCATTACAGCTCTTTCAGACAAATTTTCATTAATAATTTAATTTCAAATAGTCTCTCAAACTACTTGGGACTGTCAGCTTAACACTACTGGAGTTCAACTACTGTCACTTGAAAAAAACATGTCACTGGGATATCTGTGTGTGCAGAGCCAGAATCAAAATGTAGACTGAACTGAAGCACAAGGCTATGAATACCTTTTCTTCTCTACCAGTGAAGAACTAAGTCTTTATTCTCCTTGGTAAATTTTTTCCCCCTTTGTTTATGCAGAAGCATGCTGTTTTTCTGTTCAAGGTTAGAAAAAAAGCAAAAGGGGCTCTGGATTTATAACAATACAGTCCAGTGTGACAATGTCATCTCTCGAGAACCCCCCAGGGCATATAGCCTTGTATTCTTCAGTTCTTACATCCACAAAAGCAATGAAGAAAATACAACACATACATAAACAACGGTAACAAAGCATTCATCTATAAAAACATGACTTAAAATGTCTCAAAACAGGTGCTCCCTCTACTGATACTAAAACAAGATATGGTAGCAGCCTTAAAACTCGCATTCTCACTTTCAAAAGGAAAAGTAAAAGCTTTAAAAAGAGGTAGATGCCCCCATATTATTGACTTACTCTCACAGGATGAAAACCAGGGCACAGTAAAAACAGAACTGTGAAGAGACAGAGGAGAAGTGGAATGACAAAGATGGGGAAGAAAAAAACGCAAGAAAAGACAGCTCTGCAGGATGGATCAATGCGGCCTCATGAAATCATACACAGTTCTGTCAAGTTAAGTTAAACTCCACGTAGGACACCGTGAAAGGGAACCCTGACACATCAAGGAGGAAGGTGATTCTCTAGCTACCCTGAAAACTAAGACACCTGCTACTCTGAAAGGACAAAAATGTAACAGTGATGTGTATATATATTATATATACAGTATACACTGTGGTTTCTCCAGCTTAGAGCTGTGCCTAAGGCTCAATCAGTATATGAAAATGTTCTTCCTGAAGGACAGGCTGCATGCAGGGACACATTAGCCAGTAACTTGGACCAAATGATATTACACTGAATATGACTGTTTCTGCTGCAGTGAACGCTGACTACTAGTTAGCAAAATGCTATTAATATATCTTGACGCACAATAAAGCTGAAAGTGAAGTTTTCAGATAAATAAAACCTTACCTTTATGAATAAACATATGCTACACATAAAAATAAAAAAACCAACATGAATATAGACTATCCTAAGCTTGGTAATGTAATAGCAAATTCTGGTTCAAATCCTAGACTCTTTAAATTAGCAGTGTGACATTGCTTCTTTGATCTGATCAATATTACCCAGTGAGTTTTTGTTTTACTGTCCAGTACCTTCAGTGAAACCTATGTGCTCTTAGGTGAAAGCCTTATTATTTTTTGTAGTACAGCCAGATCCTTAACCAGTGCGAGTTATCACAGCCACGTCAACCTTACATATGTTGGCAACAGAGTCTATCTGAAACCATCATCTGATGTGGCCTCAGGTTTCCCTGTCAGATTTCTCTGCGACTGCTGGCATTAACTTAAGCTAATTGTATGCCTAAGGATTAGGACCCAAAATAAACATAATATCACTTCCTTGCCTATCTTCTCTCCCTGTACACAAAAAATGAGTCAATTTTCATGAGCAAAATGATTCTAGTTAGTAGAAGTGTTGGTATTTTACAGCATATTCTTCCTATTTAAGATTTGTTTAACCTAGCAGAATGAAAGATGAGTGGGAATGTGATTATAAATAAAAGAGGTGAACATTCATTTAAGTTAAATGACATTGTCAGAACAAAGCGATAGGACTTGGCCATTATTAAATATACTTCAGATACCAGAAAGCTACTTCTAACCCATGAACCAATGCAGTTCTGGAACAGCCATCCACCTAAAGGCTAGGAAAGTTATAAAAATAGCTTTTTTAAAAAAATCAGTTTCTGAAAGGAATTACATGGTAAGTGATGCTCCAATCCTATGTACCTGGAGAATAAAACAGTTTCTTGGATTTGAGAATCGTCAGGCACACAGGGCCCAATTCCGAGCTGTCAAAATTGTCAGAGAGCAAGTACAACACCAGGAGAAAGGGGCAGAAACAACCATGTGTGTAAGTTTCAACTCTGTTATTATTGTTGAAACTTTTTCTGCATAGATGTATTATTTCTCTTTCTGTGATAATTAGATCTGGACTAATAATGATTAGATTGTTACAATCTGAGTTATACTAAGAATAAATTCTTGGCTTTTTATATTAAGTGCATTTTCCTTTCCCTATAAACAAGATTTTGAATGTAACAGCCTAAACAAACAATGCAGCTTAGGACACCACGAACAAAAGAAAATTCAGTCATGCTCTTTGGAGAAGAGGTAAACAGTTTTGATTAGCTGCTCAAAGCAGCAGCTGTATTCATTATATTTTTCAATACTGCTTATTTCAGATCCATTTTATTTCACAGTTAGCCTCTAAAGCGCATAATTACCCCTTAATGTAGGTATCTACCAGTAAGTCAACAGTCATAGAAACTAGTTATTTCTACCTGTATGTTCATTTTATTTCCTGACATCTAAAATTTAAGAAAAACAAAAACATATACTTTTTTGTTTTACTGAAATGAATTTGGCATTAGCAATTCTTTCAGAAAATCTGAAACAATAAACAAACTTTCTGCATCATCGTTAACATAAATCAGACCTTTAACACTAAATCAAATGATATCTTTTCTTATAAATATATTCAACTAAATATTCTATGAAGTTTCACATCTTCACTTGATGTGATTTTTGTCAGCATAAACATAGAATACTTACAGATTTTTGCAAGTCAAATGCAGAGATTTTGGCTTGCTTAGGAGCTGTTAAAATATTTTAATCATACAGAAAAGAGCAGAGAAAACCCATAAAACCATTTGCAATCTAGTTCTCTTTTTAACAGTTTCTCTTGAATTTCATTCCTGTATTGATACAGAAAATTCTGTGCCTGCGAGATATTAAAAGTCTGTATTCCCTATGTCTTCAAGGAAAACAAACAAACATTAAAGAGGGTAGTAGCTATTGCTTTTATGAAAAAAGAAACATCTAATTTTATTAAGTTTTGCTGCTATCATTGTGTTTTTTTTTTTTTTTAAGCAAATCAATAGAACATAACTGAACATCACACGCAGAAACAGAAAAACGGAACTTCTGTCTAGGATTGACTGCTGTTTGCAGCCTTGCTCCCGAGGAAACACAGGCGAAGCACATACTCTTACCAGTTGCTCTAAGAAACAGCAAAATAGTGTCAGTACCAGGCTGTGACGTTTACAGACTGTAATTAGCCGTCTCCTGAGCCGCACGCCATAGCAGCATCGCCCACTTCAGCCATTCTTTCAACAGATGAAAAACAGCAGCAGAATTAAAACAGGGAGAGAGTACCACAACCTGGCAAATTTAGACAAGACCATGGAAACAGTGATGAAAAACTGAATCCTCTTTGACTTGACCATGTGTATCAGATTAACTTTCTGGAACAGAACAAAAAGCTCAGTAGGTCCCAACATTTGGTACATGGAACAGATATAACAGTAAAGCTCTTTTTACCTGTGGTCTTGCTAGCACAAATGTCACATTGCCCCTGATCAAAACAGGGACTGCCATATAAAACAGGTGGTATTCTCTCAAAACTTTCCTTTCCCTTAAAAAAGTCTCCTTAGACTAATTTATTTATGACTAGTCTGCTTGATTAACCAACTTCTGCATCTGTTTTTTCTTTCTTTCTTTCTTTTTCTTCCTAAACTAACCTTCTGTAGTAAGACCGGACTTCTTGACAAATTCAGGAAATGTTTAATTTTTGGCTGATTTTATAAAATCAAGTTATTTTTGTTCTCTTGAACAACTTAAGAATACAGGAACATAACAGAGCCTGATTTTCTTGTATAAAGTAAGGGGAACTACCTGTCATTCGAGACACCAAATGTTTCTCAAATGAGAGATTCAGAAACTAAATGTTCCAGGTAGCTGGGCTGTTTTGAAAATACCAAGTCCTTGAATGTTTCGTTGATAAATATCACGTCATAAGAATCTAGAGAAAAAGTCTGTAAGAATCTGAGTTTAAGTCAAATATTCTTCCTATCAAAGACTTCATTTTTTTCTAAGAATTGCTGTTAAAAACCTTATCAAGCAGCAATTTTTACTATTTAATAACTTCCATTAAATAACTTTCTCGTATGTAAGTGTTAAGGAGCAGTAGTCCCGGCCTCAGGCTTCCCTTCCCCAAGGATCCAGTCTTTAATAAGCGACGCTCGGCACGTAAGCTCCCCGCGCCGGTTCAGCTCCGTTTACCTCAGCATCTTCACTTCCCCGTTGTTCTGTTTTGCAGTGAAGTTACGAGGCTGCACTCAGCAGCTAACTGAAAAGGGAGGGCTGGCAATTATAAGTTCCTTTACCGTGCTACCTTAACACGTGCTTTGTAAGATAATCATAAAGAGTCAGCAACTTCCAGAGTGGCTTACTGCAAATTTGCTGTTTCCTAATTTAAACACAGACAACTTAAACTAAAAAAAGCAGTCTTGGACACTAATCACTGTATCGCTTAACAAATCAGAATCTGGCTTTTAACCACACTGTGGCGAGGGACAGGCTGGGCTGCAAGCATAAGTGCCTGTAGGGCCTCGGCACACCCGAAGACATCATTTCCCCTGTAATTCTTTTATTGTGTGTATATATATAATTTTAAATTTTAGTGCCTGAAATCACTTACTTTAGTTGTTAACTGTAGGAGATGTTAAAGTAGTTCTTGGAAAATTAAAATTATTCTCTAAAGTCTAGAAAAGAACATTTAAGAAATAAACCAAGTAGTGAGAGGCTAAGGCATTTATTTCTCCAAAATATTTTCCTTCTTCTGTAAAACAGAGTGGGAAAACATTGAGAATACTAACATAGATAAGTGAGGTCTTGACGATATAGATCCCAGGAGTTAGGACTACTATTTACCTCTAGCTTTCCAGCTGGGCTTGGAAATGTTACTTTCTCTCTGTGTCAGTTTTCTGCTCTGAAAAATGGTATAAACACCACCAACTCTGTTATAAAAGGTATTAAAATGTACTGATAACTTTCCATATTGGATGTACATATAGTAAGAGTAATTTCAAAATGCAGATAACTTATGTCTTAATACGCAACTACGAGAATAGATTTAAATGAAAATTATGAAATTATAAATGAACTGTCATAATTAGTTCAAAATGCCTATTATAGGTGCCACCTTTTTTTCCCTAGTCACTATATATACACATATATACACACACACACAGACAGACAGCCGCTTCCAGGCGCAGATCAGACCGCGGGAACGTGTTCATTCCGCACAAGGGCGGCTGTACTGACGCGGTGGCTCAGTGCTTCATGTTTCTCGTATCGCTGAACTCCTGCCATTTGACCCTACGCCTCTGCCGGTGAAACATAAGGACGCCAGTGAAAACTTACAAACAGCTAAAGGTAGAATTTGACCCAAATCAGCATTTTTTCTCCCAAAAGCTGATTTGTATGAGTTATACTTCCTGCCTTCAAACTGTTCACATTACGAAGCCATGAATTTTGTTTAGAGTAGTGATTTATGTGGTGATTTATTCTTCCACGTAAGAATAGTATTCAAAGGAATATTTACAAATTTATTTGAATGCTGACGCTTTTCGCATTTAAGAATGTAATGAAAAAGTGTTCTAGATAGGCATTAAAATTATGTGATTTTCACATAGATATTATTACATTTTCTAGGAATTCTGATTACAGTATATACTATCTTCAGGGCAAATCTGTATATGTGCAAATCTAGTATATTATCCTACAACAGTTGACACTAATATTTTATATACAAATAGATTTTTTTTTCCTGTTCTTTCACATTAACTTGAATAGATTACTCATTCAATCAATATAATGGCAATTAAGGCTGTATTACATTACGCAGAACACATTTGTATTTGAAATTTCTATTATGTAAGGACAAAAAAATCTCTACTAAATCACAGAATGTAGACATATTTAGCAGATACAAATTTCTTCTTCCGTAAAAAGACATTCAGGAAGTCATCGCTCTGAAATCTTCGTAGGCTTTACTTGTACTCAAGGTAACATTTTTCTCTGAAGTCATGGTGCATTTGAAAAAAAACCATTCTAGTCAAGCCAGTGAGAAGTGTGATTTCTAACACTACTGTTTATATTATTTTCCGGCTCTCCAAGTCTAGCTAAAGCTTTTATTTCTGTTATTTGGTGTAACAGCAGAAATGGGATCATAGACCCCTCCCCGACTTCCTGAGACATGTGTTTTCTGTGCTTCTGTTAAACAGACAACAACTCTTTCCAAACGCCAAGCAAACCTGTCAGCACTGAACTTCACACTGAAGCCAGGCTCCCACGTACCTGTGAGCCAGCGGGAGCTGAGGTTGTGTACGGCGCCTTTCAGGACGGCAGCTCCTTCTCAGCATTCTGTAACTAGTCTAAATCTAATGGCTGTTCGCATTCCCTCTCTTTTTCCAGCACACCACATATGACTGGTGTTTCCCTGTCTTCCAGCCTTGTTGTTACAATAAATAAGTTCAAATTAGGCTTGTCTAATTTTTAAAGGCAAAAAGCATTTCAGGAGATAGTCTTTTCAAATTAGCTGATACAATGAAAATATATTTAGAAAGAAAGGATGGCTTGGTAAGTTTGATAATTTTTACTCTATACTCCAGTTTCAATTTTCTGTCCTATCTCTGATCATTTATACAACCATACAGAAATTACTTTACTTTCTATGCATTATTTAATCCCATGTCTGTAATTCCTTATCTCTTAGAATAAGGGGATAGCAGATAATTAACAGTTGTGAAGCTTCCAAATGTCACGGATAAGGAGACGAAGATTAAGGTCAGTTTAGAGTCCTTTCACATTCAGTAGGCACATCTGTATCTTTTCATTGAACTGGAAGCAAACTAACCACATAAATGCCTTACTGGAGCGTTAATTAGCTAAGGCATCTCACCAGGTTAATTCATCTATATCCATACAAATATTTTTCTATTTCTATTGCAAACATTTCTGTATCTTTTTTCACATAAACCCACTTAACTCATGGTCTCTATATCAGGAACTAAACCCCTTTGATAGGTGTGGCCATTAATTTCTATAATGGTATGCAGTGTGAAGAGTGATAGGATCACTGAAATTGTTTACAGTGGTATTTCTACTAACAGAGCAATATATCCAGAATTGACAGTTCCCACACTATTGCCTATTTAAATAATTTAAATCCAAAATAATGTAGACACAATACTAGCAATCTGAGCAAGGACTCTTACCTACCCCATAGTTCATAGTTTCCTGTGCTACACAACTGATATTCTATTATGCAACTGATATTCTATGGCTACCATTTACTGTATTTACCATAATCATCTCACTGTAAATAAGAAAAACATTCATAATTTTTATTTTAATATTCATTTACATTTGGATGCAAATTCTTTTCATCTATCCTCATTACAGATTTAATGTAAGATAACAAAGTACTCCATCTTGATTTTGCTTCTATGTTCAAAAGTAATGTAAAAAACGTTAGAGCTAACAGAATGAAAATTCTCTACCCTCCTCACGCACTTCCTTTAGTTTTTCTTATAGCAGTATTTTTAGAGATTAGATTTAAGGAATCTCTTCATTTCAGTATGCCATGGTAAAAAAATCTGTTGTAAATTGTACAAGAATTCATAAATCTAAACATAGACTAAGATGTTTGTGTCACAGACAAATCATCACAGCATTTAATGCTAATTCTTAATTAAACGCCCAGTGATGACGGGCAAGACGTTTGATCCTGCATTTTGTTACAGCACCACAAAGGGGTGCTACTATTTGTAGAATGAGTATGATAAAAGGTGCATTAATGTGATTTACTCATCTTCTAGTTGCACTTCTGGTTAGACTGCTGCAAATAATGACTGCTTGCATTCGTAAAATATTTTAACAAGCAAGGTCAGCAAAGAAGTTAAAACATAAATAAATACATATAAGAAAATTTCTAAATAGATACTTGTGTAACAGTCGATGAACCTAAGTGATAAAAATAAAGTGTAAAAAAATACAGAAAACAGGCACATGGAAGGATTACTATTCAAGAGTAGGTGAAATGAGCTTCAAGAACACTGTTGTAGAACTAAATCCCATTACCAATCCACCATGACATTCCTGTGCATCACACTCAACTAAGAAGTTTCTGCTTATAATTTCACTAGTTGACTTTTGCTTAAAAGAAAATCTCTCTTACGACAACATTTGCTCTATGATAAGACAAACTTTATGTTCAGAATTTCACATGATCATACTGTCAAATTTACATATCGTTGCATGTAAACATTTCCTTTTTCATCTCTGAGTGGAGGACAGCTATTCAATAGACCTCAGTGAAAGCCTACCGCAATCAAAGGAAGTCTTTCCACTGATTTCCAGAAGCTTTGGGCAGACTTCATGAAACTAGTAAACGTGATTGATGATTTGCGCTAATTTGCAGCCCAAGTGCAGAAAGGATAAGGAGGCTGTTCCAAACTTCCCTTCCCACGGAAACGGGCAGGAATGATGCACCCGTTCCTTCGGCTTACCAACCAGCAGATCTGAACCAGTGCACTGGATCAGGAAAACATACTGTTAGATACAAGGCAATTTACAGATTTTTTTTCTCTGTGTGTACAATAGCGGGGAAAGGGCAATGTACTCCTGCACCAGTGTCCCTTACACAGCATATGTCAAAAGTTTAGCCCCTCTAAGTTCTTTTTCTTCATAGTAATATATTCAAGCAACCAAACAAAAGCTACCATCACACTACACTTTCCACATGCCAGTTATGAAATTCAGTAAAATTACAGAAAATACATATTTACATCGAGTTTAGAGTTTTATTTTTCCCTGAGTGAAAACTAAGAAACTCTACAGAGCTCTCTAAAATCAATAATCACGTGGCATTTTACATGTACCCATTTCACACAAATGACTCTTACAATTTTAAGCAGAGATCTCTTCAGATAAAGCCTGCAGAGGGTACAATCCCTTACTAAGCACCAATGAAAGTATTTCCATAAACGTAAAAGGCAGCAGAAAAGGAGCTCCCATGCAGACAGGGCAAAAGGAGGTCAGAGTTTAAACAGGGCTGTTTTTTCTGAAGCACACAGGAAAGGACAGTGTAAGAATACACAGAACACACTTTTTCATTACTATTTTTGGTTTCTTTCCTCCTACAAATCAGGGTATGTTGGAATGTTATGTATAAACGATTCATTATTTACTAAAATAAAATTTGCATATACAACTGCTACCCATCAACTTTTCCCTATAATCTTAAACAATATTTTTATGAAGAAAATGAACCAAGTTACTGAAATACTTTTTATAAGCAGCTGCTACTAAAACTTAAACCTGTATGTGGGGGCAGGGAACTCCTCTTATTTGATGAGTCCTGCACATTTACACAGATCAGAGTATTCACTCTGATCTGCTGAATAAAAAATGGGGGGGAAAAAAAGCACTCTTAAGTCAAACTTCTAATGGGAAAATTCATAAAGCACACCCTAAACATGATTGCAATGCTTGATTTTTGCTTGGGCCTTTTTTCTCATCTTGCCATTTTAGTCACTTGACACAGCTGGTAAAATTAGATACTTAATACAAATGGTATATAAAATATAGCTAATATACTATTTATGAATTCCACAGTGGCAGGGATTAAAAGTTCTATCTCTATTGCAGTGAAGGTCTCATAAATACATATACTAGTAACTCTAAAACATATGTGAATGAAGTGTAATTTAAAATCCCAGAAATGCTTACTACTGCTAACATAGGCCTTAACAGTTAAAAACCTCACCAACAGCTTACAATTTCACACATATAAAAATATCAATGATATATATATAATCCTAAGGATTGCATTAATAAAAATGAGGGATGAATAGTAAAGGTTCATTATCTTAAAATAAAAATACTAAAAAATATCTTTGCAAGATAATAGTTGCATGCTCTCTTTGAAAGACATACAAGACATGAAAGACTACCTTTAAAAGATAGTACTTAAATAATTTTCCCAGAAAATTAAGAACTAGCCAGACACTTAGGTGTTAAAAGATGAAAACGTGGAATGTGTTATTTATACATGCCCTATTTAGTAATCAAAGGAGTACGTATTTAAGTATATGCTTGATTCCATTCAGCTATTTGATACTTCAAGAGTGTGTGTAAACCCCACCACCATCCATAGAACACAAACATACTTCAAATTGATAGCAAATGCTTAAGTGTTACGTTGAACCAGAGTCAGAAACAGGGATGGTGCAAATGTCACGCTGCCAGCAGCAGAGTACAATCTACCTACACCAAGACACACTTAAAAATTATAGGATTATAACAGGACTAGTAAAGTATGGAAGTAATGCCCCTGTTCAGCAAATTTCTGTTATGGTCTTCTCTCTCCTACATCAATAGGTCTCTATGCTAGCACAGGTGAAAACTTGCAAGAGTAATTCTTTATTCTCAAGCTTTAGAAGGTATTTGGCATCTAGAACAGTGAATAGTTACATACTAGGCGGTTCACAACCACATAACCTAAATGAGCCAGATACCTAACTCCTCTTGAATCCCAACTGACCTACCAGAATGATGCTCCCATACTTGGAAAGACCGTGTAAGCAGTGGTTCAGCTATTTCTTTTTTTAAAAGGAAGGGCATTTTCTTCACGTAAGCATAAAAATTACAGAAATACTTCTCTTCTGATTAAGCTTGAACTAGCCTTAATCTTGGATATAGCCTCACTTTTTTTTTCTTTGTTGTATTTCATTTGATAGTCTCTGCAACCTAAAGACAGTTTTATAAAACAGTTTATCTAAGTCTAGCTGCTTGGACAGAAATAAAATCCAATTTTTATTTTATTGCATTTTCGTGGAGACAATGGGGCTGAAGAAAATGGCATGTAGAACTGCATTTTCTCTTCCACTATAATATCCATGAATTTCAAAAATGAATTCAGGTTCTCTCCAGCTATAGAAAAAATGACCAAAATATGCATGTGAATATAGTGGTACACATTGTGCCCTAGAGTAGAATATATCAGAAAATCCCCATGTTTTAATCTATTTCTTAGTTAAGTGTTAAAGAAAAATCTTTAGTTCTTATTCCCTTATTTTACGATATCTTAAGTCAGAAATTATTCCGCATTCCTGTCCAATTACAGAACTCCTGGGAGCTCTCCCTTTCTAAACTCAGCTCAACTGGTTCTTAGCAAAAACTGCACAAAGATCAAAGGAGGACACTTAAATTCAGCACTACATCAAATAGTGTGTTACTGGAGGAAGTTCACCCTTTGCAACTCTATATGCAACTCTAAAAGCTGGCACATACTCTACAAGGAAGTCACTGCTGTTACATGATGTTTCTAATTTCTCTCTCCAGCCTGGTAGTAACATGCAGTAGAAAGCAGTATCTAAATGCAGTTTATAACCTATATACTGTTCAGGAATTACTATGGTTCTACTGGGAACTAATTCATTTCTAACAATGAATATCACTTTCTTTAAAAAAAAAATCAGTACTAATCTAGTGTGTATATACCAGAAATCTGACATTTATTTACACATCAGGAACACTATATCAGGTAAATAAAGCAAGAGCACAGTGAAATTTAAGAAGAAAATACTGAAGTAAGGTCTTTTACATTCATTGAAACATCAGTTTCTGCCACTGATTTACAGAATTTCCATTACCGTCCTTACAGATGTAGAATTATATTTGGAAGAAAGTTCTCGGCAAGCTTTCATCTAATAAAAAAACCAAACATAACAGTTTGCAAGCACTTTGTCTTATCAAAAGACAGAGCCAAATAACATTCTGAGATATGTTGAAGCAATAATTAAATATTTACATAATAAAAACTGAATTCATACTAATTGTAATTCTCTGATCCTGATTCTTCATTGTTAGGAACCTTAGGCAATCACTAACACCAGCAGCAAAAACACATAAATGATTACCTAAGCCAAATTTATTTAACAGATTTCCTTTTTTTTCCTCCTTGTCTGTTCAGATGTCATAGCAAATGACTTTCGTTCAGCTACTCTTCATGCAAAAGGATGTGAAAAGCTACTTGAAAGCTTCATCAAATGGCAAGCCTTAGCTCTATCAACGCAACAAGACGTAGATGAGCTCATGTTCGACAGCGTTATCCCTTCTTGAAGATTTGGTAGTGTGTTTTATTTTAACCTGTAGATGTAAAAGCTTATTTACAATTTAACTATTTTGAAGATTAAGAGCTGCTTTTAAAAAACACATTTCACAGCAGTGAATGACAGTTAACTAAGCACTCAAGTCAAAAGGAAATCAATAAAGATGACCTAAGGTCAGAACCGAGAAAGTCAATGCTTGTACACAGCTGGTGCAAGGTATTGGCAGCAGATGAAGTTAGACATAACATTGCAAGCAAACATTGGATTTTACTCATGTACTTCCTTTTCTGAAGAATTCATAGATGAAACTTGCTTAATTCACTAAGGAACAGCTGATCTTTCCTGATCAAAATCAACAGATTTGTTCAGAAGTTAAAATATGTCCCTAACTCACAAAACATTATTGAAATACTTTATTTTCTGACCTAATTTCCATTAAAGTTACTGTAAAATAAAGATAAACTTGGTCATGAATGATGAAAAACTAATTGTTGGATATCTACAACTAACTGAAATAGAACACATGCATTTACATTTGGAATGGCAACAACATGGCCTTTTTCCCACCTAGGGAAGGAGAGAACGAGCACATACCTGCTTAAAACACAGACACAATTGTAATAGCAAAAAAATCCCAAAGAAACAAACAAACAAACAAACAAACAAACAAAAAAAAAAACAAAACAAACCACCACAGTCCTAGCCCGTCTGTCCTGTTTCAATACAGAACTGAATGATACTTTAAGGTGCAAATAATTGACAACCAAAGGAAAATGTGATATTCCAAAAAACAACAACAAAGCAAAAATATGAATTCAAAAAATAAAACATCAAAAAATTCTACGTAGAACTATTCCTAATACATTTATAGGGGGTGGGAAGTTGATCAAAGAGAAAATTATTTCTTCCTTAATGTGTTTAGCTAAAATAGTAACACTACAGTTACTATTTCCAAGTCAGTATATATTTGTTAAATGTAGAATTCTTCAATAGACATTTATGAAAAATTGATCGGTTGCTGAAACTCAGGAACAACCTCAGTGAGTGGGTAGCAAAATTTCCCTTGTGGTTTTCTGCCTGTAGAGAAGAAATGTAATTAAAGTGACCCACTATTCAACATCACCTAGACTATTTTGTAATGTTTTCCTTCTTTTATTCAAAAGAAATCTCCATTTGAGTATACCGGTTTTCATATGCTTCAATGGAACGGCCTCTGATTTATAGTGATGCAGGAATCGCATTTGGGTTTCTTATTTGTGAAAATACATGAGATAGGAAAGCCTGAACATTTCCTATGACATAGTAACTATTTAATAATCTGAAGCAAGTAAAGAAAGAAATCAAAGAAATAAAGAAAGATCTAATCTTTACACTTACTTGCAAGTGTGGGAAGCAAGCCTGAATCATGCTCATCAAGAAAAGGGGATACTGAGGATAACAACCATGGATAAAACTGGTATTTTTATCCCTAAAAATAGCTCACTAATAATCTGTGAACCATATTTTTCATCTTTGCCTTGGTTACAAATATTAACTAGACTCTGAAATTATCTTGAAATCATGCAATTGCTTAGCATCTCATAAATAAGAGGGCATTCAGAAACTTAAGAAATCTACCAAAATTGGGCCATGTACTGTTAACAGAGACCAGCTATGCTGTTACAGACCCAAAGCAGCTGAACAACAGCAATAACTTCACTGCATTCTAGAATTTCAATTCATTTAAATGCACTTATCCGAAAATTATTCGGTGTGCCAGCACTTTGCAATTAAGGGAAAATTTGTATATACTACTAGATTCAGTTGAAAGATTCTTACTACATCTATACTTTCTCCTACACGGTCATTTAAAAATATATAAATATATATTACTAAACATATAAAGGATAGGCCTTTTGATCATAGCTACAGTAAAGCCATCAACAGATTTCTAAGTCATTAATTGCTGTTGTCTCACATGCTCAAAATTCCAACAAAAATGTGCAATTCAACAGTGAAATTTTATTAAATAATACTACTATAAAGTTTTTTTTGTTTTTTTTTATATTAGGGCTGTTATTTGTACTATCTGCTAATTCTTACACTATTTGCACACTGCTAATTCTTATACTATTTCAATTTAATTTTGGAAGAAAGTATTCATAACAGTACTTTTGTTTTAAGACCAGTCAAATTTGTAACTACTTCTAAATCCTTTAGCAACTTCAATCCTACAATTCATCTCATTAACTAGAGATTATGTAACTTCACTTTCGTATGTAGTTGCTATTTTTGGCACTTTCTCAGGTGAAAACTAACAAATTACTTGTTATTAAAACAAATAGCAAAGTATTTTTTTCAGATTTTTTTTTTCATTCATCCTCAGGTATCTGTCAGATACCTGCAGTGATTAAAATAAGCAGGATTCAACTTTTAAATGTATTTTTATACTTGCTCTCTTTTCAGAGCCCCCAAAACATGATTTTTTTGTAGGCTAATTGAAACAGAGTCTAATCAAGAGATACAGTGGCATTACCTGTCCAATCAGAGTAGCCACAAGTGAAATAAAAGTCCTAAATATGTCATGTCCTCGTAAAAAAAAAAAAAAAAAAGTCTTTTAATTTATATTGTCTAAATGCATTATAGACAGTCTTTTACATTGTTTAACTATATATTCTTTTGCCTTTTCACTCCCCTAGACTGATAGCTTTAGAATGAATTGAGTGTCACAAAATAAATCTGTTTATTTTAAGTGTTAATTGTTCTGTCAGTGCCAGTTCAGGGAATCTTCCTGTCATTAGGGCACTCTTCATGCCAGGATGTTTTCTCTTCTGAGCTATGCAGGAGTAGGGCAGTCAACTACAGTTCAGTAGAACATATACGTAAAAAGCTTAATGTCCTTCAGCATATATATAATTTTCTTGATAGTCCAATGTAGCTCTCTGTATCTTGTGACTTTTCATCATCCTCTCAAATTCTATCAAGTTGAGTATATATACCCACATTTGCCTATTTTCAATTGATTGGCCTTACAATACCATCTTCTAAAATCCCTCCATATTCACATTAGGGATTCAAAGGCTCATCTCTTTGAGGAAATTAAATGCTAATTTCATATAATCTTAATTCTACATTAATCCTAATGCACATGGCTCAAGATCAAAAACTGTCTTTCATAAAACAAAGAATTGTTACCTTCTATCTTCCCTGGCTTCGCTTTCAGAAGGATAAATCTTTGTGAGTTTTCCTCTGTTTAGTTATTGTTTCAAAAAGAGTTTTGTGTTTCTGGGACACAAATCCTGTGTTTGGCATGAACAACAAAGAAGCCAGACTGGAAGCTACACCATCTTTAGCAGCATGACAACGTGATAACTCATTCAGCTAGGGTTAGCTCCTCATTGAAAAATTTTAAGTTTACTAAAGCTACTTAGAATATCACAGGGAGAAAAAAAACACAGAGGTTAAGAGCTGGTTAAGAAGAAATTGTAAAGGCTGGTAAAAATGGGAAAGGATCTTGGAGAGAAGTCTTTGAACAGTATCTGAACAGAATGTATGAAGAATTAAATATCATTTAAAACTCAAATGTAGCAATTTTGAGTAACCGGGCTAATAGGGGATAACAACAGCAGCCTCTACTGTCTGAAAGCTACAGTACAGGGCATATTTTTGTCAGATTGCTTGATCTTACCACCTGATGACAAAGCCTTAAATGTTCAGGAAGGCATTCTAGGTAAGTCACTTGCTTATGAATGGCAAAGAAAAGGAGACCAAAGCAAAAGCACTGGTAAAGTTTGCAGTGAAGTGAGGGAGCTGAGGAAGGAAGTGAGCAGCAACATCAGAACAGCTGTGCCACGGACTTTTTGCCGTGTTTAGTGAGAGCCTGGTACGTAAAGCAGCACAACTCCAGTGATTTCGAGGAAGCTGTGCCCAGAGCCACCTGACTGAATCCAGTGCTGACCTTGCTCTAAGCAGGAGACTGGACTAGGTAGCTCCAGATAATATCTCCAGAGACACCTCTCTCCCAACCTCAGTGATGCTGTGGTTCTACGGTTTTTCACTGTGCCAAAGGTTTTTATTCATACACCTTAAACTCGTAGTGAACAAAATGACACTACCCCTCGCTAAGGCTTAGGGCTGACAAAGGAGGACAGAAAAGAAGACAGAAAAACAGGTGACGCTGTTTTCTCCTCCTTACAGCTGAGGAAAAGCCAAAGAGCAGCCACGGGACTGTCTCAAGACCCTACCCATCTTTTTATCACATCTGTAAGGAAAAAAGTATGGCAAGAATTTTGCTGAGTACAGCTAAGTAAACATCCAAAATTTCTGTTTCAGCTTTTTATACACATAATATATTTGATCAAAGAGTACTTTGGAATGTTTGTTTAATAAGGCATTGGTCTGCTTTGAGTTTCCTGGGACAAGAATGGGGAAATCAGGTTTGTGTCATATCCAATTTGCACGTAAGCATCAGTATTACTGTATCACTTTTTTTTTTTTTTTTTTTTAAGTAAATGATACTGAAACCATTCTTTCCTCTGAAATATTCCTTCCCTAATAAGATTTCCTTGCAACTGACTCAAGAGAATGTAGTAATCTTATAAGACTTTTACTGGGTTAATTTAACTGAATCAGTGTTTACATTATTTTTAAAAGTTATTTCAATTTCCTTTCCCTTAGTGACATAGGTTTAGAGATGGTTCAAGCAAACCATCATATCGTGCATCAACATTAAAAATTAAGCCATTAGCTGAAGTAAAATCGTTTGACCTTAACAGCTTTTACTTTCTTCTTAACCTCTAATTACCTAGTTGCATCAATATCTATAAAGCTTGAAACAAAAGAACAAAATATTAATGCATATTTTATCCAGCTCTAGCCTAAAGGCCAACTATAACCAGGGACTTTGATGTTTAATTTTGAGAAAAAGCATTGGCAAAGTCTAGTGCCAATAAAGAACATGCATTAAACTTTTTACACAATGTTGAGTGCTAAAGATTATCAAATAGATATTTGGGATCCAAAAAAAGCACCCCTCAGGGTTAATGTCCATTTGTATCCAGGCTTAATTTATAGACATAACTAAGTTACCTAAAGGAGAAAGTCATTTTTATTTTAAAAGTATTTTGTGTTCTTTGGCTTACAAGATAACCTTGAAAATGTAAGAACTGCAAACTAACCACAGGGCAAGTTCATCCTTTATCTGTATCAATGCTATCTGGCCACTGGTAGAGAATGCCTGTCTTCTGCTTCATTTCTACAGATCACAAATACTCAGAGCTCCCTGAGTACTCAAACCTCACTTTTCCAATACAGATTTGTTAATAAATTAAAAAAGAGTAATTATGGTCCCCATAGCTTTCAGAAAATATCACAGATGAAGTGGCCCTCTCACCACAACCACATTTATGGCATTATTGTTGCAACAGTTCTGAAAAATTTGGGACAAAAGATTTTTTTCATCCTGTTTAAAAAAAAGTAACATAGATCTTTATGTCTCTATAAGTATGAACAGATCAATTTAAAAAGCACAGGCAGACAAAATCAATTGTAAATCAATTCTACAGAAATACTACAATCTTCAAAGAGTCACTGGCTAGCAACTGGAGTTGTATACATTAAGAATTAATATAAATATTTAGAACACTTCAGTAGTATATCTGAATAAACACACACATGTCCTGATGCTTTTCTAACACTAGGTTTAGGACACTATTATCATTGATTTCTGAGGTACTTCTGATTCAGAACAATACAAGGAAAAAGAGAGACAAGTCCAAAAAAACCATAATCCAGAAATATAGATCTGAAAAAAATAGCTATAGTCAGCTTTACTTTCTCTTCTGTGTAGGAAAATATAATTTTGATATATTGCTTTTTCAAAGAGAAAAACTAATCCAGTGGGGTTTATATAGGAAAAATGCCTTTTGAAAGTAGTAAACATCACTGTCTCAATGAAAGAAAAAATCTATGTAGTTGTCATATGCAATATAAAAGGTTGGCCTTTCAATACAGTTTGTATTCTTGACATGCAGATACAAATTAACAAACCAGCTATAGTGCTCTCCTAAAAACCCCTTTTCCAATATTTAATCCAACCTCCTAGAAATGAGTGGCTGACATTAAAACCCTTCAAACAGCTTAGGCTCTCAAGTGGGATTTGTGTTCTACCATGTACTTGCCATTGTAATGGAAAATGCACGTGCTAATGCCAGATTTTTAAAACAAAAAAGGCCCTTTACAACAAATGTAATAGTAATTCCAGGATTTATGAAGTAATCTTTCTCTTAAGAATGGATTTGAGCTAATCATTTAAAAGGATTCCATGCTTCCTTAAAAAAAAATACATTTTTTCCAATGTAAATAAGGATGAAATGCAAGATGTCTACAAATGCTATCACTGTGGGACAATTATGGAAGTAGGGTGTAACCATACAGTAGGACTGAGAGATTATCTGTGGGTTTCACCTACACATTCCTTACGGATTCCATTCATATATATGAATTCCATACATATGCAAGACTGAAAACCTCAGTAAAAACACGATTTTTGTCTTCATTATTCTGCCTTGGACTCCAGTTCCTAAGAGAGGCTGCCATAGAGCTAATAATCCTGGGTCACTGATTTAAGTGCTGTTCCACTGAACAGGTAATTATTCTAAGCCACAAGAATGTGGACTGAGGACTGGGTTGTCAGGTCACTTTGGCAATGAAGTCACCCCACAGAAGTCTGTGATAGTTGATGGAGGCTCATCAATAAGTCATTTTACAAAGGCATTAGAAGGTTGTTTAAAAAAAAAAAAAAAAAAGGAAACTTTTTTTTAGCTGTCTTCAACAGCTCAAGGTAATGTGCCAAAAGCTTAACTGGAAAACCCTGCCCCCTGAACTCTGTAAATTAGTATAAAAATCCCCCAAAAGGGGAAAGGATAATAAGAGAGTTTTTAAAAGTCTCTCCTCAGAAAATTCATTGAGATGTAACAACTTCTGTTCTAATCCTTAAAAATCAAAGGTTATGTTATGACATTTTTAAAACTGAACTGTTTGTACACTGAAGCCAAAAACGGAAGAGCTGATCTGCTCTCGCTCACTGCCATTAAGAGGAGGTAACCCTTTCCTCCCATACAACCTCTCTCCTCCCTCTCCCCTTTGTAACTATATTTCATTAGTTTTCTGATTTCTACTATCATAACGATCTCATTTGGCTCACCAAAGACCAAGAGGGGAAACGAGACAAGGCTCAGACAAAGGGAGCGAAGCAGAAGGAAAAAACAGTTGGTCCACAGTGAAGGCACACTTAAAAGGCACTGGGACCATTTTTATAGTTTCAAGCTATTTTATGAGTTATTGCTCATCTCATCTAACCATATCTTGCTATAAATGAGCTAACTAGAGGGATTCAAGAGCCTTGAGACTGCAAACTGAGCTAAAACTCTGTATTAAAGTGGCTATACGGTCTCTAATACTCAAAATATCTTGTTTAGGTAACGAAGCTGTGCTGAAGTGAGACAGGACTGTTGGTTAGATACATCTGCTCTATCTGTTGGCTCATGCTGCTGCTGCACGACACCTAGTATACTAGAGCTCTCAGCTTTGGCAAGATTCTGCAAAAGATTTTATTTAAGCTACAGTGGGAGTCTGACAGAGTACAAAACAAGTAATTGGACTAACTACTAGCTCTCAGGAGGAAATGCCATACAGACAATCTATACCTTTGAATCGAGCCTAGACATTTCTCTGGGTACAATGGCAGTACTTGCTCTCAGTCTGAAGCCTAAAAGCTTAAAATAATTTCAACACATAATTGATACCTGGAGACCTGTCAGGCAGGATGCTTGGCCAGATCCAATCATAAAACAATACAAGGACCACCAGGATCCGACTCTCAGAACTAACAGGGCCTTGTTTGATTTTTAAAATGGATATAAAAAAAAACTTTAGGAAGTTTCATCAGAGCCAGACCAGTAGTCACAGGATAATCAATGTTTTCTTTGAAAATAAATGGCAACTTTCTATTAAAAAGAGAGGACTCAGCCGTTTCATTGCAACTAGTGTAACAAATATATTTCACAAAGAGTAGAATTCTTCACTGATCAGGAGAATTCTCCTGCCCTGGATTTCACATCGTCTTTGCAGAGATGAAAAAGGGGCAAAGATACTGCTTAGTTACAGTCCTGAGCAGCATGGCTCTGATAACAGTGCAGACCCTCTGGAGTCTTTCCTGATTTATACTGGAATACGCTAGAGGAGAATCCGAATCAGGCCCTAGGGTTTCAAACTGAGCGCAGAAAAGGGAAGGAAAAAAAAATCCCCTGGTGTATATTAATGCAATGCAGAATAGATTTGTCCCTTGTAATGCATTGGCTTGCTTTTAACTCTCAGCCTGAGGCCAAATCAATTTCAACAGTTTGCAAGGAACAGAGACCAATTACCAACCTTCTTTCTCCTCTTTCCTGCTGCTTAATAGGGCTACAAATAATGGTTTGAAATTATTCTCAAAGACCACATGACTTTCAGTGCAGAAACCCACGTAACTTAAATGATCAATTATCGTCTGCATTGCAAGGTGCGAAGTCCCCGAAACACACAGAAAAGAAAAATAACAGGCAAAACTAGTCCAGAAATACCAACAGTGTGTAGGCACTGCAAGAATCCAATCTGGATTTGCAACCACATAAAGCAAATTTAGGAGTCAGTTTTAAAATAAATTAAAAAGCAGTAAAGGATATTTCTCAGTATGTATTAATGTATTGCTGAACACTCACCATCACTGTGGCATTACATAGAAACTGTAAAACTGGCTAACTAGCCAATTAAGCTGATTTTCTATCTGCTGTGCATTGCTAGAGAAACAAAACAGCTGGAGCACACTGACAATTCTGGCCATGTACATATACGTTTAAGGTCTTTAACAGACCACCTTTTTGATATTGCCGATACATGAAAAACAAAACAAAAACCCCCAAATCTATGTTAAACTAGCAGCACAAAACTAGTAAATATATTACAAGAGAAGCATAGCATTCATTCTTAAGGCCCAATTTTCAGCCTGAAGTGTATTTAAAAACTGGTATTGTTTTATACCTGCTCTGCAGTTCCTACATACACCCTTAGGAGTGTGGTCCGGTTTAGTAAAATACTTAAATATTGGCTCAACTTCAAGCAAAGGGATAAGTCACTCATGTGCCTATCTACATTACTGAAGTGAACGTATACATGATATCTGTAATCATTACTTTCTTCTCACTTTGTACTTACTCTACTGAATTATAAAGCAGTTTTTAATTTTTCATTGTCTTGCGGAATTTTCACTTAGCAGGACTGAAGTTTTTCCATCCTGATCTTTATGATCAGATGGGAACAGGTTTTTGGTTATGTTTATACAGACATACCTGAATTTTTGTAAATTATGCCTGTTTATATAGTTTTCAGAACAGTAATTAAGCTTCCTAAGTTAGCATGAATCAGCAGATGCTCCTGTTCAGAATTTTTTACAGCTCCACAAATCTTGGATTTCAACGGTGATCTATTATTCCCAGAAAGCTATAGATTAAGTAATGAGCTCAAATTTTAAGTATGCTATAAAGTCTGATGAAGAAACAAGGTGTGTACAGGTACTTTTGGAATTAAAGCACTGACCAACAGCCTAGGAAAAAAAGTGTATCTTTCACTGAACCAATCTCAGAGATTTAAATGCAAATTCCTTGGTATAATTATAGCAATGTTTACCAATACTTAAACACAGAAGGTGAGTTATGCCATCATTTAGCCATATGTTAAGTTACATATTGCCCTAGCTAAAAGTTACACACTGATGGTAAGAGTTAAACAGACACTTAGATGCTTAAAGATCTAAGTAATAGGTTTTTACAAAAGCAACTTAGAAATTTAACTCTATATGAGCTATCTGCATCTAATAAAGCTGACACTGATCAAACTCAATCGGCTTCCATTACAGGGAAAAGCCATTTTAGAAAAAACTGTTTTAAATGTCATTTGCAATTGTTAAACCAGGCTTTCCCATGCGTGTATGCGCACGCTATAATCTTTCTAAAAAGTGATCAAAAGTGGCACAGAAGAGCCTTGGAAGCAACACTCACTTGCTGAAATGCTAAAACTTGGCTTCTTGGACTTGGGTAGATCAAAGTCATTATTATGGAAAACCTCCCCTCCCCTGCCATTCCCTTCAAATTATAATCGATCAGCACAAATACAGACCGCTCAAACTCAGCCTGCTGGAAAGAGGCTGATACCAGCAGAACAGGATGGTCAAAGCGTGCGCGGGCTCCACGCTGTTCTACCTGGGCCTAGCCACATACATAGCCATCATTTACTTGTCAACTCAACGAATTCATGACAGTCAAGTATTTTACTTTTCAGACACTGACCACTTCTGCAAGAGACAGAGTATACTATACCTAGCACTTTTCAATACTTAGAACCTTAATATAAAAGAGGAGGAAAGTATCTACAGTGTGATGTTTTGTCTATCCAACATCTTGGATATACTATACATACATAAAGAGAGAAAGAGTTTCAAGGTGTCATGAGAACGCATGCAAGCGGTTCCAGGGTTTACAGAGGCACGGGTCAGAGCTGTCTCCTCTCTTCCTTTTACATGACCAGAAGCCATTCTTTATCAGAAACTCCTGATTCTCTGCAAATCAGACCCAAAGCTTGTAAAACCAAAAACAGTGCTAAACACAGATGACTTGCTTTACATTCTGACCATTCAAGTTAAAAATACTGTATCTGATATGAGGTGTTATTTATTATCATGCCCTACCACCATAAACACTTTTGGTTTAAGATTTCCTTGCAAGGAAAGGGTACCACTAGCATTGTAAAACAATAGTACTATTCTAAATCTTGGCTTTTTCTATATAGGAGAAACAGTAAGAAATAGCTCTTTGACAGTCAAACCATAACTTAACTCAGTTTGGGAACAGCTTACATGCTTATTCCAATCACAAACATTAGCTAAAATATGGAGAACTATGTTGACTATTATACATTTCTCATTGTATTTCTCTAAAATAATGAACAATATAGATAGAAACAACCTGCATTTGCAAGAAAATGTAGAGCAGATACTATTACACAAATCAATTTGCAATTCAACTAGCAAAAAATAACATATACAGCATATAATAAATTCCCGTAGAAACACAATTTAGTATCTTCGAAATGAAGTTCTGGGTCAAAACAGGTCTATGGGCCTTGATACTGTTATTACATTGACAGAATTAAGTGAAATAATATTTCGTTTGTGGTTTTCTATTAGCATTTGAATAAGTTGCATTATACACTAACAAAATACCGTCCCATTAAAAAACTGGGTATGATGGTATTTACTTCCACCTCTCTCATCTTCCTCCTTGCAAATATCCTTAATTGTTAAATGTTCTTTTATGCCTAACTCAATTCCCTTGAAGGATGATGATGGCCTGTTTCTGGAGCGAGTCAGAAGGTTGGCAGAGTTATAAATGTAACCAACTCCTTTGCCAGGTGGTGTTGGCAGTATTAAAGGTCAAGTTTAAATATCATGGGATCCATTTTAAAATTAACAAAGAACATCAGCTGACACTACTCAGCCACTAACCCTTGCCTTCCTATTCATAAACCTGGCATACTGACAGAAAAAGACAGAATATCATTATTAAGAAATAACTGTCAGTCGTAAGATATGAACTCATACTACTGGAAAAGTATTATGAAACATGAAAACAGAAGTAGTTTGTTCTTTCCACATATAATAGCTGTATTTCTATGCATGTGTCCTATGAGTATGTGAGTATAAGAAATAGGTAAAGCAATGACTTCTCTCAGTATTGCTTTAAACCAGTTTCCCATCTGGTGGTCTGAAATTTTGGAAAGCAAGTGTCCTTGGCACCTTACTTGTTTTCCTTCTGGGATATTAGATCTCATTTTCAGAAAAGCTACAGATCTTTCTTTCCACAAACAGTTGCATACCCCAGCCCTTAACCCTTGCCCATACTTTGTCTGAAATCACTATGACTAGAGAGAAGATGCTAAATCAGAGGAAAGCTATTCCATGCGATCAGTTAGCTTTTAGAGAATAATTTTCTACTGGTTTAGCTCCCTGTACCGGCTCATTGTAGGATCAAATAAGTACTTGTGCCGTTACAAGGAAAACGGCAGAAGCACACTAGATGTGCGCTTATCAGAGTATATGAAAATATCCTTCTAAATGCATGGCATAGGCATAGTAAAATATGATCCTTATCTACCTACCTTGTATGAAGGATTTACAGCACACCTTCTTTTTATTGTTGCATGCATGGTAAACTGTCAAAATAGTCCTGCTGCTTAACTGAGCACTTACTTGCTATTACTTAATACGATGAAGTAACTTTAAACCTTATGATAGGAGGGTTAAGTGAAGTCAGGAAGTAAAGGGAATAGCTGGAAAACTCACAAGACAATGATATAAGCCATATCTGGGGGCTTTTTGGCCAGTGGAATTAATTCTATTTAACATTTAATTAATGTTTACATCTCCAATTTAATTAAAGATTTACAGCCACATGTTTAAACTTCATGTAGTACTGAAATACACAGAAGGTATCAAGAAGTTTACATCCTACACTGAAAATTAATCCTTACACTGCACTCTGGTCATATTCTTTAAGTATTGGTTTATCTCTAATTTGCAGTTGAGGTATCTCAGCAGTCACACAGTTTAGTACTGTATACTGCACAAGTTTACATAAAAAAAGATTACTAGTGCTTCTGCAGTATATGCAAGATATGGTTTCAGCTAGGTGAAATCAACTGCATTTACGGTGAAGGCGTAGACTACAGTATTTTGAAGAAATTTCTAAAATGGATACAATAATTTCTCCTCTATAATTTAGTATCACACAGATTTACAACCCCTTAGAATTTACATTCCTATGTCTCTCTTCGTAGTGCTGAGAGCCAGGCCTACCCAGGAAGCATACGGAAAAACTAAACACCGAAGTACAAAGGATAATGACAACTTTTAATAAAGTTGTACTCATACAGGCAAGCCCCTTCCTCTGAGAGCATGAACGCATTACTGCAAGTTAGAGCAAGCACTATGAAAAATCAGAAATTAAGTCATATCTACACCAAAAAGACTATAGAAAGATTTGAAAAACTTACAGAAATAAATTTAAAATGGCTAGGATGTGAATAAGAATAAACGTTAACCTGATCCTTAGTTTTGTTACTTAGAGAGTAAAGCAAAAGTAACCATGGATTCAACATTACTATTTCTGACTGTCATCTTCATCTATCTGAAATACTTCATCTAATCTTAATAAGTAAAAGAAATCTTCAAGTTCACGGAGGGGACAAACGTCTTTGGAGGCCTTTGATTAAGAATAATATCTCACAAGATATATAGTTTTATAAGGCTGTGGAACAGCCATTCAATCAATGCCTTAAAGTAAAGCCTAACCAGAACTTAAGATAAAATACATTTTATTTACAGATGAATCTTCTTTGTAAGAGATGGGTGGGAAATCAGAAGTATAGAAGGCTTCATCATAGTGGGGCAAGGGGAAAAAGCCCAATAAACCAGATCAATAAATGGAGAATCAGCTCCAAAACAGACTACATCGAGTCTAAGAGATACAGCAGGCCTCCAAATTAATTACTCTTTACATGAACAATAACATCAGAAAAGTAGTTGTGTTAAACAAAAAATAACAGGTAATAGATACAAAAATGTGGGTGACATACTAAGGAATTTTTGGCCTATTTAGAATTCAGGGAACTTTAACCTTAATTATAGCTGACAGAGGGCACCTTTACATCAACTTGTGAAAGTCTGAGAAAGAAGAAACGACACTGAAGGAGAACAGTAATGTAAAACAGAGCATTAAAAAAACAGCATGTAAAAAACAGCATGTAAAACAGAGGATAGGAAAGGACAACCAGTGCATGTGGGCATTTAGTACTCTGCTAAATTTTCTAAAATCTTCCAGAGGATAGCTCCATAGAAGTTACAAGGGACCCAAAGGTGTCGAAAGGTAAGCGAGGAGAATGACAAAAATGTTATCAAGCCAAGTGATTAATGTCTTCTGACTATACCTTGAGTTGCCCACAGCCTTGCCATGGATGTACCTAGATCTTCTCTCCACAGTAAAATTCATCAAAAGATCAGAGAGTTTTTTTAAATGCAGAAAAGTTTATTTTTGCTTAAAGACTTTCGGTTAAATAAAAATTCTGCTTATTCTCTGCTGGAATTTTTCTGTGGAAAAATTCTCTTGAGTTTTTTTCTGAATGTGATTCTTAAAGGTATTTTTATTAAGGATCTTGTAGAACTTGCAAAAGGGCTGACGAAAATGTTACCACCACCTGTTTTTGGACTAAAGGATGTGCGGAGGGGACTAACTCTCACAAGCATAAGGCTCCTAAGCACCTTTAAGGATCTAAACCATACTTTCTACTGGCTGAAGCCAGGCATGTATTCTGCTTAAGTCCTTCTGTAATTTCCACTGAGCCTATAGCCACAGGCATAGTTGCTCTAATTAATCTGCTCTTAACTGTTAGATTTTTTTTTTTTTTTTTTTTTTTTGCAAAGGGGAACATGGATTCACAAGTCTTTCTAGAGCTTTTTAACACACAGGTGTGGAGATACTCAGGTCATTTAAATTCAGGCATCTAACTTGAATATCTACAAGTTAATCTCACAAAGGTTCCCCTATAATCAGCAGAGAGAAAGAAACAGACACGAATAAAAAGCAGTTCTACACAAGAAATGCTGCATTATCTTTTAGATACTCTAAATATGGCCAAAAAAAGTATACGAGTCCAAAAATTCAATAAAGTCTGCTTATTTTCTCACTTCAGTTTCTTACAAAGCTCCAAGGTTTCTGGAGCTTTGAAAGCTTTCAAGGTTTTTTGTCATAGTTCTCTCCCAACCTCCCGTTCCCTCATACCCCTCAACAGCGGCCAGGCTTTTGAAACTTCCCGTTTAGAGAATAAAAGCTGTTTTGATGGTCACTTATACTATCCAATTTCTCATCAGCTCCACTGAAATCAGTGAGCTGCTCTCACTCCTAAAGCCTTTATTCCATCATTACCTTGAACTTTGAACAGTAAAATTAAAAAGGGGAGAAGAAAATTGCAGATTGCATTACATGTTTGCAATATGGCTAAACAGTTTTAGCAGTGAGTATTCTTCACATATTAATTTTCTGTCATGTGCTCAAAGCACTGTATGTGTAATTGAAATTTCAAATTCTCCGATTTATTCCTCCTCTGTATTCAGAAAGCAGAGCTCCAACAGTTCTACTGCAATCAGACTTTGCTACTGAAAATATGCTTTTCATTAAATTACTAAAAAAATAATAATAAAAAGAAAGCTGGCATGAAATTAGGTTACACAGTATGAAATTATTTACAGCAGCCCACCAAGCTCTTCGTCAGGGAAAGTCACGGTGCCTGACTGCAGAATTTATGCAGCCTGACTGTATTACATCTGGAGGTCGACAGCTGGTTATTATGTACACCTAATTTACCCAAGCAGTAAATACGACAAGCAGAGAGATCTATTCACCTAGGGCTTATAGTTCAACTGGTTTAGTACTTTATGCTGAAATAATGGAATAATTAATAATAATATGTGGCATAAATTATGAACAACTCTTCCCCACACTTCCTAAATAGTGCATGATACAGTGTTAATACACTAAGTGAAATACCTTTGATGTAATTATAAATCTGGTAATAAATCTGATTCTTGCTGGTTTTCCAAAATAATCAAAATAATAATTTAAAGTTCTAGTAGTTCTTAAATAAACAGCAAAGGGTATGAGAACAGTTTAACTGCAACTGATACCAAGGGACAACTTACAGCCTACGTGAGAAAAAGAAACAAAACAGCTTACTGACCTCATTAGTGTGGTACAGAATTTAGCTTCATATGGGCAAAGTATGAAGAATACTCAGAAGCTTATAGGAGAGACTGCAAAAATATAAATTTGGGGTCTCGGATATTATGCTCTACAATAAAACCGCCTGGGACAATTTATCTACTCCACTACTACGAGATCAGATTTTTGCAGGAAAACAAAAAACAGAAAAAGATTCAAGGAGGAGAGGGTAATCTAACAAATACGCAATTCTAAGGGCATGTCAGCTTCTTCTTCCTGAATAACCACATGTATCTTTTTCTTTCCTGCACTGAGTACCTATTTGTCTCTAAACAAAATGCCATAGCAAAAGGCCAAGAAAAAATGCATTTCTACACAATCAGTAAAACATGCATTTAAGTCATATGCCAAACCATAAAATCCACATTTCTAGATTCCAGTTCAAAATACTATTACACATATGATTAAGTTCATCACTCTTCTGTGCTTAAAGACTGCTTAATTTTAATCATGTGCATGAGTCTTACTGACTTACTAGCTAAAAAAGCATGTTTAAATGTTGTCTTAAGCAAAGCTGGTTGTGCATCAGAACCTAAAGATTTATTCCAAAGCCAGTGTGGCAATGGTGGGTGTAAGGACACTAAAGAGCATAACACACAGTTCTCTAAGTTTATTTATGGATGCCCACTATTGGGCATTTATTGTAAAAAGCAGTGGCAACTGTGTATCAAACACCATTCAGAAGGAATCTAAAGCTTACTGTAGAGTTATAATAATGCTCTGCACAGCCGTACTAATCTCTCTGCATCTACAAACAGTGACTTACACTCTACAATGTCCTTACGAAGATGCAGCTAAGGATAATTAATTATAAGAAAAGAAAGGCACTAGAACAACTAGAAGCTGATGAATAAGATTCTCCTGATAAAAATTCTCAATCCCAAATGACTGAGTAAATGCAAATAATCAAAAGACTTCTTTGTATCTGTTTCATTTTAACAAGAAAAAATTAAATTCATATACAGAAATGCCAAACAACAAGTTTTATATCAAATTACCTCCTGACTTAAAATTGAATTTCTAGCTTTTTCACAATTCCAACTACGCAAATGGATTAGTCTTGTTTAGGCTTATCAGCCTTGTACAGGAAATTTTAGACACACACACACATATATATATATATATATATATATAAAAAAAACATAAATTAGTGTGTATATATATTATATAGATAAATTTTTATATATATATATATATATATAAATGTAAAAAAAAAAATCCTACCTGCATTTCATCTTTTGAAAAACAAAATTAACTTGCTATTTCTGCCTCCTTTGGCCATTATCTTTATTCTAAAAGAATATGAATTCAGTACACTGAATAACTTTCTGTATGTTTTTAGTATTACAATATTGCTGTTTTAAAATGAAATATCAATCTTTTCAAATTATTCATATTCATTTTAAAGTAAAAAAAATTTTTGAAAACTACTTGGTGGAGAATAAGAAATAGTGTATAATAGACAGTAATTCTTGTTTTTCTTCATTCTTGTCTTTCCCTTGGCTCATCTCTTCTCCAATATTTTCTCTCTTATTTCTTGCAAATGAATGCAAAAGTCTGAAAATCATGACAATATGGGGGGGGGGGTGAAGCTGATGATTCAGCAATATTCTTTTTAAAAAAAAAAAACATGTGGGCAACTGAAGACTACATTAGTTTCTGCAAAAGACTTAGGTGATCTCTCTCATGACCTTTAATATTGTTGCCCTATTATAATATATAACTCTTCCTCTAAGTATTATTTGTATAACATTGGCAAGACTTTTATATATTATAACTTTTACTTGAACATAAATTTTGTAGAATGCAAACTGTTTATCTTCCTTTTCTTAAAATTAAGGTTTCTAAATCTTTTCATTTGTTCATTGTAATTTAATAAATGAGGGATTAATATGGATGTCTATTAATTACTTTTTTTATATTAGCAGAAACTTTTTAAATACATTTCACGATAATGCTTATACACAAAACTCACAAATAAGCAAGCAGCTCATACTTCATTGCAGATGACTCACCACTCTCAAACTTGCTGTCATTTCCAGAAGTTGAGGAAATGGAAGATGTCTGACTAGGCCATTTGCTTTTTCTTGATTTGAATCTATAGTATCTGTGCGGCTGCTGAAAGAAATGGTGCTGGAACCGGTGTCAGGGACTTCCTGCTTATTCCCCAGCTGCACTGCTGCAACAGCTGAGGGACAAGTAATTTATTTCTACGACAAGCTTAGTTATCTACTGTTCATATTCAAGTATTTTCTTAGTTGGTGCTCATTAAACAATCTATAGGGAAAATATGAAATTTACTAAATAAAGTTTTCATCAAGCAGCAGCTAGGGTAGTTTTCTGACTGAGCTAGACTGAACTAGCTCTAAAAATGTGGGAGTTGCTGTACAAATGTTCCAGAAAACAGATGGGGGGAGGGGAATTAACATATCGCATCCCTCAATTAAAAATAGTAATAATCAGAATGCAACGCTGCTTATTTACCGTGGCCTTGCTGAAGAATGTATCACCACGAATTTAAACAAGGAGACTCTCTGTACACTACATGGTGCAGAGCAGCCAATGTTTTCTGTTTTAAAATACTTAAAGCTCCTCCAGAAAATATCCTTTGGAATACCTCCACCGCTTTCACATGCTGCCAAGTAAGGTCATTTTGCAGCATCTGCCATGCTCTCATACATATGCACTTACACTACTTATCAAAACATAGTCTTTCAATTAATTAATTTAACCTAGAACTCATTGAGTTAAAAGTCCTATTTTGCCCCCCCTTTTTTTTTCTTTATGTTTCAGTATGTTTTGGTTTTCTTGTCTCACAAGACAGTGGTAATCACAACAAACCACAGAGTGTGTTTTAAAATAAGGAGGATTTTAGTATAAGAGAGTATTTATTAAAATAGGAGAACTATCTTGAGAACTATTTTGTTTTAATATCAGAATAAGACCAAAGAGGAGGCACTGCATTTTAAAAATTCTGACAGATCAAATAAAATTCAGTAATTTCCTCATAATATTTGTTAACATTCCATGTATTCCACCTTACAAAATATTATCTTGCCTTAATAACATATTTTCTATTAAATTATTTACACAATTTGCCTTGAGTGCTTCTATTTGCAATACCAGTTAAAAAAAAGTATTAGGTGACAATTTTTTAATTATTTAATAAGGATACTGTCAAACCACACTGTGTAATCAGAGGCACATAGAAAAAGCAGTGATTAAAAAAATCTTAACATCAGACATAATTCACTCTTTGGAAAAAAAAATAACGACAATAACTTGAAATATCAAACAAAACCTTTCACTGATTTATACACTGGCACAAATCAATGTCCTAAATGATGCATATGATACGTCCTTCCGCTCACAAAACAAATGATTCTAGAATGGCTGTTACTAGCATTGAGCAGGAACTCCTTTAGCTTATAAAGTGCTAAAATAGGGATAGAAAAGACACACCTAGATTATCCTTTAGAAATAGGATCTGGGCATTTATTTTTAAGTTTCTGATTCCAACCTCACCACAGTCAAGAAGAGTTGTCACAGTCCTCAGCATGATCATGAGGAGACTTGATCAGAGGAACAACTTTTGCCCCTGTGAGGAAAGCCCTGGACGGGTCAGCGCAGTTCAGTCAAGGCTAAGCATAACAACAACGTATGCACTTGCTACAGGCTTCTAATTTGTTTTCATTAGTATCATTAGCATTTTCAACTGATTGCCTCCAAAAGTGACTATGTATGTTGCACAGCCTATAAAGATGTGTGTTCAAAAGTTCATTTATCTGAAAGAAATAGATGATTTCACTTGCTAATTAATATGGAAAAACAGAATCAAATTACTCCCTGCACAGGAATTATTCCTGCATATTAATATTCCTGCATAAGAATAAGAAAAATTTTAACAGAAGACTGTATTTCTCACCACATATTCAGAAAACTGAAGCCAAGATAGATGTTGTGAGAATTATTTTCCTCATCTGTTACTCTTCCATACATCCAGTAATTATGTGTCTGTCACGACCGTGAGTTCACTAGCAAGGCTGTACAACCTCTTCCTCCTTCCTCCCCACAGCAGTTTGGTTACCTGTGCTCAAGATCAGCTTTGATATGATGCAGTCATGGGACTACCAGCCTGCTGGGAAGAGTTTGGTACGAAAGAGCTGTGAGACCCCCCCTCAGGGCTGGTCCACTTTGCTCAGTAGCTGCATTTAAGCTCAAGACTGTTCACCTTGGCCCTTGCCTTAGCTACGCTATAGGTGTATCTGTGCTTGACTTCGTACTTTGCTACTCGAGTGACTTGACAGCCTGCCTTGATGCTGGGCCTGCACTGTCACTATAGACTTGTCTGTTGACCACTGGACTGTTGGCTAACCCTGGTTCACCTGACGGGCTCGGCTCTTGCCTGGGCACTGCTGTACAGCACACCTGCTTGCCTGCCCTGCTGCCACCTACGGCTCCTGCCTCACCTTCCCTTGTGGAGCAGCCCGCAGCTACTGCTCATGGATAGTCATTCACAAAACCACCGCACGTTACAGAATAATCTGGCTCAAATAGACACCAGAATCAAAGTTCTCAGAAAAGACTGATTTAATAAATGCTTCAGATCTACCAAACAAACATTTATTATGTGTCATAGAACTTTGTGTGAACAATGACAGCTAAAATTGATATGGCTGAGAAAGAGCTCTAGTTTCTCATTTTTCACTAGCATATATCCACACACAACGATAATATTCCTATGAAAAAATCATGGTATAATGCATAGCTTGGATGTTAACCTGAAAAAGTCAAACAATTTTACCTTGTCAATTCATGTACTAATCTATTTTTCAGTCATTTGGAAACTCAGTTGAACAAAGAAATGTGATGAGCATAGTATTTAGTCACTTTAAGTAGGCTTTGGATCCTTGATATAGCATTAACCTAGTGACAGTAACTGCCATAGATTTTTAATAAATGTATTTTTCATGTAAGCTGGATCAATTGCTGGACGTAACAGTAAAAGTAATTCGAGAACCACTGTAACATCTCTCTACAATATAACCTCATTAAACCAGTCTTGGGAACTCGAGTTCAGAATTCAGAACAGTGACCTAGAGACATAATATGAGGATTTTATAAGCTACAGAAACTTGTAGGAGCTAACGGGTGAAATGATAAAGCTGCATGTTATCACACAGAAGCTTCTGAGGGATTTTGCACTATCTGCCAATGTTCTCCAGAGCCCCACTAGATCCTATCCATAAAACTAATCTATAGTAAATACAAGCGGTTCATCTAAACAAGCTTCCCTGCTAAGAAGCTTCCATATTTTATCTTAAGGCCCTCAATTCCAGACCTTAATAAAACAACTCCTTAAAGTATACACAGACTGCAGTAATGAGGCAGACAAAGATTCATCAAGCTCAGTAATCTGTGATAGCAGCTATTAGCAAACGCTAAAAGTAAGAAAACAAAAGATGCATGGAGCAATCATCAGCCTCCTGACAGATTTACTCAACTGACTTCTTTGAATGGAGCAACAACAGAGCTCTGTTCCAAGAATTTGTCTTAATTTTTTGCACCCATTGATTTATGTAGCCTCCATAAACCGTAGCACAGTTTCAGTTTGATCTATTTGCTTGGACAGTATAATTTCTTTTAGAAATCTTTAAAAAGGTAAGTTTTGAAAAAACAAACTGTGAACTGGATCACTTGTTCCATGGCTATTTCAGGACTTCCCTCTACAAAGTAAGCATTCACTTATCACACATATTAAATTCATGATTTATACCAATTTGCACAGTAAAGAGGTCAGGATTACTTGTAATTCACAGAAATAATTCTAGTACAATTTTTACAAGAGGAACATCTTATATATTACTTAACAGTCTCTGATATGAAAATTGATTTACTGATGTTTCATATCTTACTCATATATTCGTAAGAGTATCCAAATATCACAAAAAAAATCACAAAACTTCCTTTTTTAGCACTTTGGGCTGAGAGAGTTCTTCATTTCTTAAAAATTATGGCTTTGATATACCCAACTCTTTGGCTATAGCTCAGATTTTTTTTCCTGCATCTTTCTTCCCATTCCCCGAATTTCTCTTCCAACATTATGAACTGTAGCCAAAGCAGAAGCCTGTGATACCTACAAATTAATTAGGAAATAATTAACATTTGCTTGTCTTAAATCCAAATATATGCATAATAAATGTGTAATAATTGTGTAACCAGTAGCACTGTGAAAGTATTTTATAGCACTTAAACTATGTAGCCAGATACAACCTGCAGACTTTTTGTGTGAGAAAAGTGGCCATCAAAGGGGCAAAGTAACTCCTGTGCAACTGCAATTAGGTGGCATCCGAAAACAAGTAAACAGCAGCCCAAGCAACAGAATGTGCCAGATGAAGGAGAAAAAAAAAAAAGAGAGAGAGAGAGAGAGAGAGAAATGCAACAATCTGCAAATAGGAAATAGGTCGGGTACCTTGCTCAACACACAAGAAGAAAGATGACCGACAAAACCAAAAATGAGATAAGCAGCACCAGTAGTAGATGAAGCCTCACGGGGGGTGTAGTAATACAGGAAAGGAAACTATAGAACAAGGATACCCACTGTATGTTCAGATGTCATCCTCAAAGAGGTCATGAGCCTAGTTACTTTGACCTGCAGGACTAAGAAACACCAAGGGCCACAGCAATCAGTGCTAAATACACCTGTGGCACTGTGTACTCATAGCTATGGTAGGATAAAGGTGTTAAGTCTCTAGCAGACCTCATGTTTAAAAAACCTGTTTTTATAAATTTGTGTGCCGTTAACAAGTTCATCTTCAAAATAACTTTCCAAATTACTCTAGTAAGGCCTTAAATTGAACTTGCTAAAATTGATGCAGTTTTCTATTCTCATTTTTTCAGAGATTATTTTCACTCTCTAAACTTTATCCTATCTTAAGGGACTTTAACCATACTGGATCAATTTTTCTGGTTTGTCATTCTTTTACCATTTTCTTGCTAAATTGTGGTATATGTTAACTATAATATATTATTGAACGCATTGATTTTACACAACCTCTTTGCGCTCTGGAACCATTTATTCTACTAGCTGTTTCTTTTCATTTTCTTTTAAGTAGTTTCTCCTCTTAATTTCATTCCTAAATGAAATTTTTATCTGGCTTCTTTTACATAGAGATGTTGAATTCAAGTATATTATGGTCTCTAGTACATCTTGAACCAAATCTAACTTGAGTGCTACATGTCCTCTTGTAGATTATCTGACTGCTCCAAAAAGCATTGACTCAAATTTTAGATACAACAAAAGCCAGCATTCTGTTCTGGCATGACATTTATCCAAGACATACGAAGGTAACTGAAGCCTCCCATTATTATTATATTTTGCAGTCTTACTCTTTGCAGTCTCTTACGTACCTGCTCTGCATTCCCACATACACCACCTACTCAACGAGTTCACGATTATTGTATAAGGAAGTCAGACCTCCATTCTGATGCTCCTGACAAACTCTGAAAAGCTGCTCAGATGATCTTTCTGCACCCACAGGTCACATCTTTTGACAAAAGTGGAGTCAGCCGACCGCTACAGATGCTACATGATACAGGGTCTTCCTAGGAGATGCTCAATAACAGTCCACCATTTGGAAAAATTTCGAATATTTTCAGAGGAATCCAGTCATGTACACTCAATTTGCTATTTTAAAAAGCACTAACAGAATGTTATGTACAGACAGAACACTAGAAGATAAAAAACAAACAAAAACAACCAACCAAAGAAAGAAAAATACCCCAAACCAAAACCCACAATCCTGCAGTAGGGTAATATAGTCTCTGCTGCTAGAAGAATTAGAAAAGGAAGGAAAAATAGAAGAGTGAGAATCCATCTAAACTTATGACCAGCTGTTCAGTAGGGCTTAAAATACATCAAAATATACCATTTTTACAACCTTTAGTCTGTCATTGTCTGATCTGGATTTAATTTCCTGAGTATATGATGAAAGCTAAATACCAGAAATATTTATGCACCAATAACACTATGTAAGGCCATATTATGCTAAGACCAAAGTTTTCCACCTTGAGCATCTGTATCCATAAAAACATGCCTCAACCTCAGGCTTCCAACTCTGAACATTTTGTGCCTAAGCATATTAAGTGTTACTCTTCCTAGCGTCTGATGAACCTACCACTGTCATACATATGTTCTAGCTTCAAGCTACAGCAAACCAAAAACCCAAAGCTCAAAATATTTCACATGAAAATAGATAAAAAGGATGTGTATGCCTGAGGTTTATCTCCCTGATGGATTTCATTAACCTCACTAAAATGTTTTTTGCCCTCAGCACTGGTCTCAAATCATCGTTTGGACTGTATTGTTCCCTTATAGCCTTCCTTATCTTCCTTATCTAAACAGTTCCACTTGCCTCAGAAATACCCTATTTTATTAAGCTGTTCAGCTTAGGCAAGTGATATTCAAACCCCCCCCTACCCTCCCCCCCCCCCAAAAAAAAAAAAAAAAAAAAAAAAACACGACCTACAAAACAGGCCTAAAACATAACTGCAAGCTAAAGAAATTTCACAGACATTAAAAAAAATACAAAGCAAAAGCAGAAAAAAGCCCCACTAACAGCTCTGAAAACATTATGTGGAAAGCTAGCAGCTATATTTATTTATTTACGGAATGACTTTTTTTCCCCCACAGAAAACGCTAATTCCTTGAAATGGAAACATCTCGTTGAAACTGATACAGACCAACAAAAATAAGACACTGTCAGAAGAGATTTTCTAGATCAGCAAACCAGAAAGTTAGCAATTCCAGACAAGCCAGGGTTGTTCTACAGACACTCACCTGGGAAGGGGTAAAGTCAGAGGCAAACCTCTGCTCTAAGTCTGGCCAAGCGAGAAACTATCTCACTTCCTTCATGCAGGCAATCTGCAGTTGAGATGCGTACAGATGTGGAAAACGAAGCTCAGTTCCAAATGGATGGTTAGCCGTAATAATTACGGCAACATTTCTCTATACTCTTATTGCACATTACAAACTCCCAGCACTTCTGTTTTTAATAAAGTTTACCAGTTTTCACTTTATTACTAGCAGACAGAAATCACACTAAATAACAACTTACATAGGTTCTTTAAATACACAGAAGGAGAATCCTCTCTACTAATGCTTCAGAAGAAAACATTCCACCACCATGTATCTCAGCACATTTTAACATCGTGCGTGCATGGATAATTGTTTTTCTTGATTAGGATATTGATAGTTTTGCAACTCTTTCTTAATATCTACATAAAATGTTTCAACGACACTATTTTCCTCACTTTCTAGCATTTCCCAAGATCAAGCAAGAGTAACAACTACCAAAGGCCTTAGAAGATCATATCAGAGATGAGCCTCTATCTTATTCTCTACTTTATGTGGTACCTTTAATAGTAATATTAGTAATTTAGTAATATTTAATCAGATGCATCTATTTAATATTCTCATTGTTTCATAGTACATGTTACTTGTAACAAAAAGATGTATTCAAAATACAGTTATCAACCTATGGTAATCATGTGTATATTGCTATTATCAAGCCCTTCTAAAAACTGTCTCTTCATATTAACAATGAAATAATTTAACTATATTGCAGTTGAAGTGACTCAATAAACATCTTCAATAACTACAATCTTTCCTCAGTGAAACTAGCTAATATAAAGCTATGCTTTACCTAAAGGCTATGCTTTCAGAGCTACCAAATCTCAATCCTAGCCCCTTTCAATTAGAATGAGAGGCCAAACAAAATAAAGCTTTACTCAGTATAATAGAAATTCATGTTTTCTAAGCCTTTTTGGAAACAAAGCTGAATAGTAACTTTTATATAGCAGCCTTAATAGTCATTATAGTACTGGTAGGATTCTGGCAGCCCAGACAGCACTGATAGAAAGCTTTCCACTACTATGCACACGCAGTTCAGTTTCACCTCGTCTAACAGACACAAATGGGAAACAAAAGCCAAGAATCCTACATTTGCCACTCCACAACACAGCTCTTACTGCAATTTCTACCACCCACAGACCATAAGAACACCAGTATTAAGCAAGGAAAAAATTACCACCTTAAAAAAATGTTATTTTAGAATGTTATTGTAGGATTATGGGTCTTAGTGGGTATTGAGAGAGTGTGCCCAGTATATGCTTGTAAAAGCATTTGGGAAAGAAAAAGAGGTAAGGTTTTGATCAGATATTCTCCTGACAAAAAAAATAATCACACTTAAAGACTAAAATCATTTAAAAATCATTACTCAACCTTATTATTTTTAATTATGCAGCTTGATAGAAAAGTACAGTTAGCATCTGTTAAACAGTGTGATGTGCACAGACAAAAACGTGATATGCCATTAGATCCCGTGGAAGAAAAGAATCAGAATGGGTAGAGCGAAAGAAAAACTGTAGAGATAGGAATTCAAAGCTTCACAATTTTTAAGGTTCAATAATCTTAAAGTTAATATATTTTGTATGACTTCCTTGATCAGAACTGAAAAGCATGTTAAGCAGCCATTCACTCCTTAATGGAACATTTCTATGAGGTGTCCATTGCTTATGCAAGTTTGTTCCTACATTCAGTGACTATTTTCACCCACATCATTTCCATGATGGTGCAGTGCCATAGATTTGACAAGTCTCTTGCAGGGAATTACAAAACTATTTTTGCAAGTTTTACATACATTGCTTTGTGAATTTTTGATTTATGAGACATGTAAAGAATCTTTATGTGAATAAGAGTCTAGAATTTCAGTGCTGGTGTCAAAGCATTAGAGGCAGCTTGATGGAGAACGGGGTTTGAGTTTTCACTTGTGATTGATACTAGTGATGGAGTTCATATTCTTTATCCAGATGATGAAAATTTCACCTATGCATCTCAGATGCATCACAAAGCAAATACCAGGTGCAACTGCCCAAAACAGTCTTCCTTCAGGCTGCAGACCAAAAGCTTGATACAAAGAGAAAGCATCTTTGCACCAAGAGCTTTCTCTGTGGTTTGCAGGAAGTGCCAGTAACTGAAAACGAGATGTGGGCCAGGGTTGAGTAAGCCACTAGTGGCCACCATTGGTGGCCCTCATCTCTATTGCATTGTTGGTTGTGGCAAAAGTAGTTTCACTTTTTCCTTTAATAAAACTGTTCATATACAGTTCAAGTTAAGGTTTTATCTATGATTAGGTTTTCATTATAACAGGTCTCCAGTTGGGCTCTTCTTCATGCTGACAATAGGTAGAGGGAACAAAATTGCTTCAACTGATTTAAATAACAAATATACTCAATAACTAACAAGTAACTTAAAAATTAAGCTTGCATTTTATTTTTAACTTGCTGCATTTTGATGAAATACTATAATAGGGATACAACAGTTCAGAGAATTAAAACTTTTTAAAAAAGTAAAACAGAACTGAAAATACTCTGGTCCTTAAAAGACTTACCTTTCTTTTTCCTCCCATGAATTTTTATTTCACTGTGCATTTTTTGTTTCTTCTCACCTTGCAATAGTTCAAATTTTTAAGAATGAGGAATTATAATTTATCAATAACTATTTTGCCTGTAAATGTTATTTACATCAATGTCAAAAAATATTGAAAAAAAAATTAAGTCAGTAGCTTTATTCTAGTTACAATGTAGAGATACAATAAATCCCTACCTGGACATAATTCTTTCACATGATATAAACAGGAATGAGGCAGTAGTACTAAGCATTTGAACAGCGCGAAATTTGAAGCAAATTCAATTGGGTCACAAATTGCAGACAGATGGTAGAGCTGATGGATGAAGAGCATGGACTATGCCACAGAGCAGAGTCAGAAATACAGTATGTCATTTTTTTTTTTTTTAATAGTCAAGTTAAATTAAGGGCTTTTTTAAAAATGCATAACAACTTCTAAACATTTTTAAAATGAATTCATGATGAACTGGCACAATAAGTAAGACTTTTACTAGATTGGTTCAACCTTATAAAAAGTTTTACTTCTGATTTGTCTGGGAGTTTAATGACTGTAATTAGTATTCTTTATTCCACTTATAACTTAGACTATTTCAGTGAAAATTCTTTATTCACGTATTCATGGAACCAAAAAGCTAGATTCCCCTCCCCCCCCCCCCCCCCCCACTATTTTCCAGTTGTAAGTTTCTGGCTAGAATTACAAGTTTCCATTTTGGAATTAAAAGTGCTTATTAATTCTAATTCCATTTTAGATCATATGCTGCCAGACAATAGACATATATCTGTAAATGAAATCAGCAGAGCATGTGTATCTACACATGTGCGCCACAACAGCAAGACCTCCTTCTACTTGTTTCTCAGATTTATCTGGGTAAATTCACATTATTGATTTTCTCTGGTGAACTAAAATATTACCAACCCCAAAAAACAAAAAGACCCCCAAAACCCACGAACACACCACACACACAAGAAAAAAACTAAAAAAATATCCACCCTCATACAAGAAAAAACAAAACAAAAACCCTACCACCTACATCATTTTGCACTGGGACAAACTACTTGGCACGCTCTGCTCCACAGTGGTGAGTTCATCCTTCTCATATACACAGCTCAAGTTCACCTCTACTTTTCAGGATTGAAATGCAAACTTGAGAAATTTCTGTTATCCACTAATGCAAAGTTACTGGAATTTTGACTGTGCATCATAATCCAATCATAGCAGGCAGAAGATCTGAGCTCCTTGTAAGACACCATCTCTGGTACCACCCTGCTGTTCAGAAATGTAAGCTCAGAAAGACTACATGAATCAACAAGGCCACTCAGGAAAGAGGTGGTGGAGATGGCTTACCTTACCTAGAAGCAAAGCAATTGAATATTAAAGCAAAGTATTTGCAAACAAACAAACAAACACACACCCCACACAGTTGGTATTTTACATGTAACATGCAGGATATTATCTGACCACAAGTTAACATTTGCCATCAACAGTTGACCACGGACATTTAGTGCTCCAGAAATCAAACTAAAACCATGATAAGAATTTATATTGCCTTACATTTGGGCATTACATTTTTCCATTCATCACTGTCATAGACCCAGTGATCATCCTGCCTATTAGTTTTTCTGATCTCTCAGAAAGGAAGGGGAAAAAATAGAACAAAAGGTTCTTGAAAAAGAGTTTTTGACTTTAGAATCGCATTTAGCAAATTCTCCTCAACAAAAAATGGCCGTGACAGAACTGTATATATAACAAAACTCTTGATTAGTGATAACAGATAGATATAGAACACTTCCACGTTCCTGTGAAATGGATGCTTTGAACTTTAGGAATTAAATCCTTTGAGCTTTTTAAACATTTCTTGGCGTTTTCAATAAAATAAGAAAGAATTTGAAAAACAAAGATTTTTCAGTTTACAATGTAAGTGTTCTTATCATAAATTTTTAAATTATTTAGCTAGCTCTGACCTGTTCTTGCTTTTTTTTCCATACATGTTTCATACAATTAAATTTCTAGGTTTTAAATTGTTTTCTTCTTCCATCACTTTACATCATATCTTACCTCTTGCTGACACCTTTGGTCTCTGCCGCTTAATGCTGTTTAACTACCAAAACCTGGAAAAAGCACTTATATTTGTTTCCCTATATGAATAATTGGAGTGTATCTACCCTTAAACTGAAAATCTATTTTCCTTCATTTTAATTCTGCTGTCACACACACTCAGAGATATACAGTAACAGAGTGACATGATGAAAGATACTTTTTTATTACAAAAGGTATACAGATTTGCATGAAAATTTAAACCTTTGCCTGTAGCACCATTACAGTAATACTACAGCTTCTTATCCCCCATGCCATAATAGCAAAGGAAGAGAAAAAAAGTGTCTGATTGTTTACTACTGTAGCAGATTTGGAATTTGAACTATACATAAAAGCATAATTTCACATCTTAATGTGTGGTCTGAGTCTACAGACATTAATATCACCTAGTAGTTTTATTTTAATTTCCTATTAAAAAACTGTATTAAACCATACAGGGGACTCTGTCTTTAATGTCTTCTTAAATTATCCTCCCTCCTTTTATTTTTCTACTGTGTTCAAGAACAACACTTGAGATTTTGCTTTTTTTATTGCAAAGAATAAAACTATCTTGGGATAGAGTTCTAGAAGAGGACTCCATAAAACTAGTAACAGAGAAAGAAGATGTTAATCTGAGGATTCCATTCTCAATTTTTTGTGTGTATTGTTTTTCCTTCCGATTCTCATAGAATTATGACTACACTAAAGACAACTTTGCATTCAGCACTTTACAGGATACATAAAGTAGCGATGTGCCCTCAGAAGACTACAGCAAAAGGAGCTAGTCATACACATATGAATTAAGCAATACAGCACGAGAATTAAAGAGAATAAAAGTCATTAAAATGCCTTAATCTGCTGTTTTGCCATTTGATATCCATGTTCAGACAAGCAGTAAGTAAAAGAAATATTTGGTAACTCCAGTCTTGGGCCAATAATGATGTAGACTGGAGAATGTTTAGAGCTATGTTTCTGTTGCCCTTATTAAAGATAACTGGGAGTAAATCACAGCATCTGTTCTGGGTAACTTCCTCCTCCTCTGCTCCAAGCTTTCTGCTTAAATCTGATGGATCTGACAGATAATGACAACTGATGAGGTACTTCCACTAAAATGTCTTGAGACTCCTATCCTGAACCATTATAGCTCATGTTTGTAATACACACTCTAAGGATTGTGAAAGCTGATGACTTCCAGAGTTGCAACCCAACAGTCTTTATCAATAAGAAAGGAACTTCAGTTCAAGTTACCTGATGGACACACAAAAATGCAGGACAAGTCTCATGCAAGAGTGAGCAGATAGCTTATCTGAGTGTTCATACATTCTTTGCACAGGCTAGGTTTTAATATCACCTGTCCTATTAACGATTTTAAATGATGATTTCATGACCATGACTAAATGTAATCCTTCATTATGCTTTTCAAAGTATTTTAGCACAACCCTTGTTCTGGTTAAAAATTGGGTATGCTATTTTGTTATTTTATCTACTGGTATAATTGTATTACAATAAAATATATTAATCCAGGAATAGTTTTAAAAAAATCTAAGTTTTTAGTTAAACTTTCTTAAAACCTTAAGTGTTAAATTCTCAAAAAGAAAAAAGAAATTACACTTCAAAAGATACCAGATTTAATATTTTAGGAGAAAATGAACTTTGAAGTGCTGTCTGCTGTGCTGCTCTGTTCATGTTTAGCAATTAGCTACATGCCAAAAAACACACTGCAAACTATAGAGAAGTGTTTTCAAACGGATCATACTTTGTTTCAGGCATTTTTTCCTAGCTATACCACAAAAGCACAAGATCAAAAAATTATGATAAAACGAGGATAACAATAAGCAATACCAGAGTATTAATATTTTGGGGTAAAGAACAGATCACATGTTCTTATTTCTGGCAGATACTAATTACAAGGGCTAATTTAATGCTTACAAAGCAAAGTCAGATCACTGCATTAACTTGTCAATCATATGTTTTGCATAGACTTAGAAGAAAAAGAGGAAAACCTGAAGGATACAAAATTATCTTTCCAAAACTGAACAATGAGGAAACTTTAATTCTATCTCACGTGACGTATTATACAGTTGAATAATACCCCTCTGTGCAACTATGTTGGCACATGCAATTGCCTTGGCATATGTTTTATAAACTTGTCCTACCTTTCATACTTTATTAAAAATGTGCAAATAAACAATTCAGTTTAGCTTTTCCCTCTTGGTAAAAATGAGTTATTCTTGCCAGATCCAATCAAATACTTAATTCATGATGGCTATGAGAAAAAGAGTCACTTTCCCTAACACAACATGTATACAGAGCATTTTGCTATGACTGGAGTAATGCTCTCTTTAAGAAAAATATAATGCGCTCTTTTAAGAAAAAAATCAGGAAAATGTCAAGAAAAACCTTTAAATGCAAGATTCTGCACAAACATTTATCTTCAACAGGCAGAGGTAGCTAAGCTATGTCTAAACAGAAAGAACTCATTTTCTTCTTGGCTTCATCTTCATCTGTATTCCAGTGGTCTCATTGTGTCCTCTGGGCACACCATAGATGAAATGAAGGTCTGAATATTTACCTTCAGCACTCTCAAACTCATTTTGTGACCTCTACCAAGCCACTAACTTTTACCTGCATAAGCTTTGATAGCATGAAAATTTCTTTCACATGAAATGCTTCTGTGTTTTCTCAGTTACAATAGACAGATGTTGCTAATTAGTAATAACACAAGCCTTAAGATTTATTTACTTAAATCTTGCAAAATGTATTGTTGTACACAGACACATTAAAATGCAGTATCTTCAAGAAAACAGCAGGATATTACTGAAAGTCCATGTACTGAAGAAAATTAGTAAGAAAAAAAACAGTTTCTCAAATTTTGCTCACATTGAGATTATGTCTGAAACACGGTATTGGTACATATGGCACAGCAAATGTCACATCAGAGAGCAGCAGCAATTAACACTTTGTCTGCCAATAGGAAGGAGTACGCATTTAGTTCTTTATATGGTCCACAGACTAGTATTATACAGAAGTATTAGCATATGTGCAAACAGAATGCACTTTTACTATAACCTGTTAATACTACTTGTTCAAGAAAAACTATTCAACTTGCCAGAATATAGACAGATACAACTGCCTCCAGAATAGTGAACAGAAATATTAAAATATTGACTCTGAATGATTCTACCAAAATAAAAGTTCTCATTGTGCTGGCCAATAATGATTTAGGTATTTATAAAATTCCTTCTTCATGCTACAGATCTTCAGAAATTATCATTTCTAAGAAAGCATTAATCATAACCAATGTATTTTTGATGGCAGCTTCCATGAATCTGCCAAGTCTACAGCCCAGTAATTTGAATACATCATTTTAATTTAAATATATTACTTCCGCACATTTAGCTATATAAATATATGTTTGCGCTGATAGCCTTGCTACTGAAATCTATAGAAATTCACATCCTTAGGTAAAGAGATTAATTTACTGTCTAACAAAGCAGCATTTTTATGAAGAAATGAGTTTTCCTACAAACATTTTCATAAAGGAGTAGTCAATTTGGAAATTTCTCTAAGCATGTACATTGGCGCAGGCTCTAATCAATGCATGAAACACATCCAACTGTGGCCTCTAGTCTTTTTCAGAAACTAGATAACAAGATAGGTATTCAAAGGAACTAAACTAGATTTCAAAATTCTACCAGCTCTTTAACTCTTAATTCCGTACAACCATTTTCTGATTTCACAGGATCCGAGTCACTGAATGGTTGAGGTTGGAAGGTACCTCTAGAGTTCATCTGGTCCAACCCCCTTACTCAAGCAGGGTCAGCTACAGCAGGTTGCCCACAACCTTGTCCAGTTGGGTTTTGAGTATGTCCAAGGATGGAGAACTGCAAACTTCTCTAGGCAATCTATTCCTGTGCTTAACCACCCTTACAGCAAAGTGTTTTCTTATGTTTTTATGATTTCCTCAAAGTCAGTGAAAAGTAAAAGTATGTTTGCATTTAACACAGTAAAATTAAATACTTTTCTCCTCACTGTATTATTCTTTACAATGTGCAAAACCAATAAAAATGGGGTAGCAACCACACTAGACTAATGCAAGAGCACAGTGTTCAATATTGTTTTACAAAGTCAGGTTTGAGAAAGCTTAGTATACTCACACATATATAGATCTCGCAACTTTACCCTTTCCACCCCGCAAATTCATGTGAATCGAAGTTTTACAAACTGAATCCATCATCAGCTAAAGGGAAGGGGAGAAATAACTCACAGACTGGGCTACCACCTGTATCTCACTAATTGACAAAAGACAGTATCTGGAAGCCCTTTCAGTGATTTCATTGTCCCTTGGCTGTGATATGTGTGAAGAGGGTATAAGCTCTGGGTCTTCTAATTAATTCGTTTTATCCTAAATTTATCTGGACTAAAAGAATAAACATATCAGCTTTGTCATTTGCCAGTTTAATGAGTACATCATTTAGCAATACCTTTTTTTCTTATTTCCCATCACATGATACACTTGGTAAGGACAGGCAAGAAGCTTATATTAGTGAATCCACGGGTACACATCATCTTCAGGTATAGCAAAAGGATTAAGTTACACAAGGCGAAAAAAATCCAATATTCTTTTTCTACTACAATAGGTAGAAACAGTCTTGAAAAGCAAAATCACAGATTTTCCTTGCCCCAAACTATATTCCCCTCCAAGGTAATTTCCAAAGTATTTTTTATTCCTAACATTCTGGAACTCTTAGCATTCCTAACCTAACATTACAAATGAAATTGAATTTGTGGTTCTGAACAATTTAGTCATTATTCTTAGACCACACACTTAAAGCAACTCAAGCGTAACTTAACTAGCGATACTGCACGCAGTGATCTCAGTCCTGATCCTGACAGCTCGCTACAGAATCTGTTGTTCCCCAGAGGCGGGAGGGAGAGGCCCCAGATTTTCCAGTACCCATATCAAATAGACAGATGTCTAACCAGGATTCTCTCCCAAGAAAAAAAAGAAAAAGAAAACAAAAAGAAAGGAAAAAAAAACCAACAAGGTAGCTTCACTGCTTCCTGTTGTAAATCATCATTAACTGAGTTACAACATCATTATCCAGTTTTTGTTATTAAAACAAAATTCTGGGTGTGGTTGCGCTGCAGGTCAAGAACAACAAAATCTGTTTGTATGTTTAAAATCACAATCACCTTTTGGAAAGATGGCTTCAGAAGCACAGATTTTTATAAAGTATGTTTGTTGCAATGGCATTATCTTTCTCATTACTAAAGAAAGAAGTAACTCAGTCTCCATGTAAAACAGTCAGTAATAAAATACTTCTACCCCATGTTAATTTAATGAGGTACTTCATATTTGTACCTTTGTATAGTCATATTTATATCTTGTTCAGACAAAAAGTGGGCTCTGAGAACTAGCTCGACAAGGCAAAGCCTTTGTTTCCCTCTGGTTCAGGCTATTCAGCAGCAATGGTTTTTGCCAAAAAACAAACAAAAAACAAAAAGTAAACTGCATAATTGTTTGCAGATGCAACAGCATAAGACAACAGATCCAAAGAAGAGCAAATGCGCTAATTTTTTTTTTTCATCATCACTTAAAATTCACTGCAGACAACCTGAACGTTATGCTATATTTCACAGTGGAATTAGACCATTTTGATGGTCAAATGACCTACTATATCCACAGAGGAATGTTTCAGACTTATCCTTCAGGTAATCTGTTGGAGCCTTTTGAAACATAGCTACTCCTCTATTTTTGACATCAATGTACTGTAACAAAGCTCAAATTTAGTTCTAGTAAAACACAGTATAATTCATTTTATATATGAAGTGACTTGAACATATGGTTCTGCATATATGTTTTTCCCCTACCAATTTAGTAAGTTGCAGAGTATCTGGGGTGCTATATTTGTTAAACCAGAGATCCCTACTTTATTCTGTTCAGTAACAGAGAGTATTAACTTGGCTTGATTTACAAGTCTCTTGTGCCAAAAAATATTTATGTATTCGTGAACTGATGTCAAAAGGAGGATAAAGGGCCACAGCACATGAGGGAGACATGACCCGTTAACTCCACTTCAGAAAAAGGTACGGGAAGTAATGAATAGAAAAAAAAACTGCATTTTTTTTCCCCCAAAAGAATCAAATGTAATGTTACATGAAATTCAAGATAGCCACTGGACATTATAAGTACAGCAGTGAAATTTTAACCCCATAACATCAGATGTGAAATACCAGAAGTCTCAGACCAGCCTGCACAGTTTATACAAAAAGTTACGATGCCCTGTCATTATTGCTTGCTGCTTGAACACAGCCCATGGATTTCCGCATGCTTAAAACGAAATACCACCTCTCACTTCCCTATTGTGCTTGTGACATTTATAGACATAAGACGACTTACAGCACAGACTAAACAGCAGAGATGCTACATTGGTAAGGATCTGATACTATAGCAAACACCGCAAAAGAAACAATCCTAAACACTTTCAAATAGTTCAAGGAAGCATCTCAGATGGTACTCTCAATATCCAGGAAAAAAAAAAAGAAGGATAATAAGCTATTTGCTCATTTGCTTTCAAATACTTGGCTCTACGGTTAATGTCTACAGCAGAACATACAAAGTGTTAAATAAATGCAGGAGAGTTTAACTATACCCCACTCATTAGTCCTCAGAATTCCTCCAGGATTTTGGGAAAGAGTGCAATAAAGGTGGGGTAGTTGATGACTGACAGGTAAAGTGGGTTTTTTTTTGCTCAAGCTATGATACCTGCACAGATTTTGACTAAAAAGAAACAGAAGGATAATCACACCCAGAATACTAATGAAGTATACAACTACAAGTATTTCAAAGGCATCATCAAGAAGTGTTGCAAAGGAGAGTCATATGAATACACTGATGGGGAAGAACAGTAAAAGGGTTAAAACCAAAGGTTACAGTGACCCAGTTGAATAAGCTAAGTCAACACAGCAGAAAATTCATACCAAAATATCATTTGGATTCTATCATTGCATCATAAATCACAGTAATTCCAAATTTTGGGGAAATGAAGAAAGGATACCTAGTTGTAAAGTCAAATTTCTTTTGGAATAATAAGTTTAATAAAAAAAATAAAAAAGGACTATTTCCAGAATTGGAGGCTAAGTAAAGCTTTAACAGTTTCTTGGCTATTGTACAGTGTTTTAATAGTTGTCATTCCTCATTTTTTGCTTCAGGCATCTTTTTAATTAGGCTCATCAGTAGCTAAGGCAAACAGTTCATGAACTCAAGATTCACAGGGTATTTATAATTGGATTATGTAACTGTTATGATTGGCTTTTTACTTCCTAATGCAAATTCCATCCTCCTCCCAATTGGGGAATTGTCTGCGAGCAACTAAGGATTGCCTCAAACTTATTTGCCAAAAGCATTTAGTGCCTAATATCTAAGAATAAATACTTCCCGAGCTACATTTTTATCAGATTCAAAACAGTAAAGATGAGAGGAAAAGTAATACAGTAAATAAGTTTTCTTTCATCTTTCCAAAAATTGACACTTCATTTTCAAAATACTGAATATTGCTTAGTATTTTTAAGCATTTCAAATTAACATTTAGTTCCTAGATGAGCTATGGCTGCAAAATTAAAAAGATAACTGAAAATAAATTATTTTAGCATGAAATTAAGCCTTTCTGGTGAACTAGGTTGGAAAGAAGGTGCTCAGAGACTACGTTAATTAGTTTCCCTAAGAGAGGGGGTACTTGCTGAGGAGCTAGCAAGTGTTTCTCCTACCTGATCTTCCTTTTCTTTACCAATTCTCTCTCTCCTTTCATGGGAGAAATTTCTTATCTGGTAAACACGAAGGCAAAAGTCTGTAGTCCCAGTCTCTCAATCAGTGTTGGTCTCCCGATGCCTCCTGTTTAAAGAGAAGCAAAGAAGATTCATTAACTCTCCTGTAGTTGATTTCTTTGTGTATCGTTAAAGTATTATCTATTAGCTATGCCAGATATTACTATCAGTAGGCTTCAGAAATATATTTCTGAAAGGTGTAGTGTTTCCCATTGGAATTAATCAGGCTACACATATTTGGCAGACACTCTCAAACTAGTTCCCAGGAGGGTTATGTCCAGTTCCCTGACTTCAGTCTTCAAAATGAGCTCGGAGGTATGTAGTCAGGCAACTTATTATTTATGAGAAAGTGTAGCCCAGAAACACTTTCTGATTTAATTTGGCTTCCCAGATGCTGATCACTTGCCATTATAGAGTAGCTTAGAATAAAAAGTTCCACGTTCATTTACAGAGAATTATTTATAAATATTATTTAGAAATATCATCATTTAGATCTTATCACTGAGAACTTAATACATCACTGGAGATCAGAACTCAGGAGACGTTTTCTTCATCTCTGATTCCAGGTTTTCAGAAGAGCTCCAGAAGATTTAGGTACCAAAAGAGCAACAGTAGGAACTATTAAAAAAAATTCACACACACACACACACCATGTGATTCACAGAGCTATATCTCAAAAACATTATTTTTAAGTACTGTGATATCTGCTTTGAAGTGATGACACAAAAGAACCCCCCCAGATTAAAAAAAAAAAAAAAAGAAAAAGAAAAAAAGAAAAAAAAAATGCCCGTAGCTAGATACCATTCTAACACAGCTTTTTGGATACAGGTAAGACTGAAATTAAATCATTCTACTAAGTCTTAATTGATGAAGTTTCACAAAAATATCTTATTGTGTATGCCTGGTAAGTGATTTCCATGCTGGTTTTTTAATAACTCCTACTACAGTCCTTCTTATCGCTACCTGACTCTTCCAGAATGGTGGAAACAGAACTGACAGAGGAAAGAAGAAACATTTTTCTTCTACGCAGTTTTTCTATCACTCTGATACTGGTCCATAAGTGATTATATAGCATAAGCTTTATTTTACCAGCTTAAAATTAGATATAAATCCTTCAACTTTTTCCTTGATTGTGCTTATATCTACTTCAGACAGGTATTCCACAGCAACTACCACCGTAGTGTATTTCTCATGTAAATCAAAGTCTGATACGGCAAGCTCAATACAGACTGCCATAGAAGAGCCACCTTACACATTTTACAAGGTCTAAAGCAGAGAAGAGGAAAACACTGTCATCAACATCTGGCAGAAAAGCTCTATCAAATACCGATTAAGTAGAGTGTTCTGATCACAATTGGATTAATGTCTTCTGTTTCTCGTTATTAACTGGAGGAACATAACTACAGAACAATTCAATATTTAGCACTTGTGTTCTCTCATACACTTTCTTAGCCAAATTGCAATGTTCAAGTCTAACAGTTTTGGAGGGGCAACAAGACAGACTTGATTCCTCCTGTAGATCACGTCTTGTATATTAGCTGTCAAAGAAACCAAGATCACAATTGCTACCTGGAAACACAGGTACACAGCGGCAGTGTGCTCTGCCCAACTAGTCTGGATAAAATGGGTAAAACTCGTTTTATCGTTTGATGCTGCTCCCAAATTCAGAGGTGCTGAAGTATACCACAAAAACCCTTCAACAAATATATTCTTTTCAAAACAAGAATTCTGCTAGTCAGAAAAAAAAAAAATTTCTTATCTTTTTCTTATTTTTTGAAAATATATTTAACCTGTTATACAAGTCACTATACTCTGGAGAGCATATCACAAGACAAATTAGTCATGTATCAACTAATGAGAAAATGAATGAATGAAATAATGAGGAAAGGAGATACAGAAAGTGAAAAGGAAGCCACTTCATTTTCTACACTGTCACTCCAAAGTCCACCTACGTCTTGCACAATCAGAGATTTAGGGAGCTTGAAAGGAGAATTAGAGTGTTTCAGTGTAAATATCTCACAGTACACATGACAAAACTCGCTCATCTAAATGGAGGCAGCTGTGTATTTCCAAACACTTCTATACCAGCACATTAGACTTATTGCTTTAAGATACAGCTCAATGACTTTATGAACAGGATTCCATAGCATAGACAAGTACAAGAGCAAACACTGCAACTTGTAACCTGGTTTTACCTTCATCCGTGACAACCTTAAAAAGCAATTGGAAGATGACAGCTACAACAGTACCAACATAAAAGAATAACATGAGACTAGCAAAGCACAAGTAGCATTATGTGGCACTAAAGGCTTCCCTGAGGATCAATCTCATGCACCTTGGTGTTAGAACATTGGTAGTGAATGAAAGAGCATGAAAGACCACAAAAACAGACACAAAGGTAGAGCAGAGAGCAAAAGAATCACAAAAAGAACAGGGAGTGGGGCCAGCGAGAAACATCTAAGAAGGGTTTGCTTTTTGAATACACTGTGTTCTGCAAAGTGTTTATTTGTAATCAGCTACAAACTATTTTCCCGTTTGAGGCATACTGCGCTTAAGGAAATGACAGTTTACTAACAAACAAAACAGCATCAAGGAACGTCAAAGTTGACAAGGTACAGGCAAAACAGGTAGTCAATTAGAAAAAACAGACTAAAGAGCACATGAAAACAGCGGCAGCCCTCTTGCCTGCCTTGTCTCTGACAAGTCCTACAGAACTAGGCTGGCTGCTGTTGCTTTCAAGGGAAGGGTCAAGAAGTGTTTGAGTGGGAGGAAATGAGGAGGAAAGCAGGCATCACCTCCTTGCTGCAACAGTTACCCGTTTCTATATGTGCAGGAGAAATGAACACACCTTTCCCTCTCCATAACCTCCATGGCCAGGTCATACTTAAACACACTATTTCTTCTATGCTTTTTTTGCTTTCCTTCATCCTTGGAATAGTAGGATCCAGTCCTAACAATTGTACAGAGAAGTCTGGATGTAAAAATCAACATGAATATCATCCATTTTAGTCAACTGTCCAGATGGAAAAGGCGCATTTATATCACTAATTACCCTTCAAAGTTTTCCCAGATTTTCAGGTGATAGAACCCACAAACCACCAGTTTATCCACTGACAATATGGTGGTAGAAATGCAAAAGCAGCCCCACTATACACGGGAATGGGTCTCGTTTCCCATGCAGGATGCCAGATGCAGCACACTTGTCTTCAGAAACCTTACCAGTAAGATTTTCAAAGCAAACAGGAGGAAAAAAAGATATTTAAACAGGCAGCTGAATTGATAGAGCACTACAGATGTAAAAATCTCAGAAGAAAGTGTGAAAGGAAGGTTGGCATGCAAACATACAGATTATTAGTAAAAGAAAAAAAAGCACAAAAAGGATTCAAGGATATATTCACAAGAGTTTGAAAACAGAGTCGTAGAAAGAAGATTTGATGTTATAAAAATATTCTGCATACCCTAAAAATGCCAGTAAGTATTTGGCAAAATACTCTGTGTCTAGCCATCACTACAGAATTATTTTCCATTTGCTAAACTTTTATTTCAATGCTATAGCCTCAAAACACACCACATTGGATTTCATTCTTTTAAGAAAAATTACATATCTGAACAGTTGTCTTCCAACTCCCCTTTCTTGTTGATGCCACAAAAGGAAGACAACAGAACAAAAACTAGACAGTTCAGGTCACTTCTACTGGATAAGCTGATTTTCTTTTCATAAATCTAGTAGTAGAACTGCGTGAACATACTTCAGTGATTAGACCTCTGAGTAAATACAGATCTTATTGGCAATATCTATCAAGCCCACTGAAAGAAGTAAGGTTGACAAATCATGAGAAATACAATGCCATTTCATGAATTATCGCACAAGTGTCAGAAGCAATGCATATTGCGCAAGTACAGCACATTTTTCATCAGGTGTACCAGAAGTAGCTCAAGTTCTATTATTCTGGTTTTAGACTGAAATAGTTTAAGATAGGGCACTAAAAAAGCATTGCAGACAGTTCTGGTTTCCAGTGGAAATACATCTCTACCTGAAAGGCTTTTAAAGAAGAAAAAAAATAACCACCTTTCAAAAAAACCTCATAAAAATTATTTGGTTTTTGCTATGTCCCCATCCATTACTTCTTCCCTCTTCCTCCCAAACCTTAAATTCCTGACTCTTCTGTTATTCTTTCAAGTTGCATTATGTACTTGGAACATACGTTAAAGTCATTACTTTGAGGCCTTAAAGAGTCTATTACTGTCATAGACACAGCACGAACATTAGAGCAAACCAAATGTTCCTTGTGGAAACATGCTATAATTTCAAACAGTTAAAAAATATTATTTAGAAAGAGGAAAAAAAAAAAGATCTGTGTTTTTTGTTATTTGTTCTTCCCATTAGAGTTCAGGGAGCTCCCACAAAACCAGATCGGTTACAAGAGTGAAAGATAAATAGTAGAAACAGTTGTGCAGGATTCGTGGTGAAAAGGTCAGCTCCAAGCCTAGGAAGTGGTTTAATGTCTCTGACAATATGAATTAGAGGTGGCAATGGATCGCAGTATCGTAGGATAGAGGATAAATGAACAGTTACTTTGATTAGCCTGTGAAAATGGAGAAAGCTTAAATCAAGCTGCAAGTGGTAGATCTTTATTCACTGAAGAATAGCACTTACACCACGCTCAAAGAAAAAAAAAAAAGAGGTTTTTCTTATCATAAATATGCATTTTAAGTAATGACAGAGAAGGCTATTAAAAATAAGAACATTATTTAACTATACAATATCCATGGATCAGGTAAGAGCAAGCCACCATGTGATTTATAAATACTACTGACCAGAAATTATTTTCAGATGCTGAAATAACTGAAAACTTGAGACAATCAAACACAACTTAAACAGAATAAAATGTTTACTCCCACAAGATTTAAACCAGCAGCTGTTGATAACCTCAATAAAAGCTCCTCAAGTGTATAGAAGACAATCTTCCTACAGTTTTTTAACACTAATCTATAAAATCCCTAACCAAGTTAGGGAACTTGAAAATTTGAAAGTAATTGCCAGTTTAATCCCTATGGCATTCTATAAAGTTCCTGTTTTCAAATTTTTAAGTCTAATCAGGATATCATTATCAACTTTTTTTATTACTATTATAAGGGTTGAAATGAACACAACTCACTCTTGATGAAACTATTAATTAGACATGTTTCTACATCCATAGAAAAAGTAGTAATCACACTGAGATTCTTCTCCCTTCACAAGGGTATCATACAACATACCAGCAGACCAGCATAAACGGCCCTACAGTTACAGTGCCTTCACCTGTCTGAAGATCTGAAAATCATGGATTTTGGAATATGACGTTATTGGTACAATGCAGCTCCCACTATCACATAGACTGAAAAAAGAGACCATCCTTTTTAAAAATACTTGAGGACATGCTCTTGGAGAGGTTTTAGTAGTAGGTTTTTATTATTATTATTATTTATTTATTTATTTAAGAGCAAGGCTACTCCTTACAAGACCAGAATAAATCTATGTCACATTTCCTGTAGTGTATAGCACTTCCAGCAATAAGCAAATGGAAGCCTAGGAATTAAATCAAGCCAAAGTGACACATTCATCCAGCTGGTCTTTTCTCCCCTTGGCCAGCTTTAAGATGTGAAAGAAATTGATTGATTTATAACTATACTCTCACTATGTACTGAAATTGTCCTTTTCAAAAGTGACAGGAGAAACATGGTTTAAAAAGTAAATATTTCATCTATATATAAGGTTTCCTTGGATAACTTTCAAAAAGACATTCAATAGTTGAACTTCCTGTAACATCTGCATTTCAATAGCTCAATTTGGCACAATATTTGCTCTAAAGAACTGCTAACTCTTTCCCCCTTACTGGTTGTTTACTCAAGTTAAGGTCAGAAATGCTATTAAAAATATACTAAAACATTTCAAGTTTTCCACATATTACCCCAAACTTATAAAAATGGCTTCTCCAAATGAAGTTTTTCTTCCCTTCCATGCATCATGATCCAGTAAGTGAATTTTCCAAATTCCTTTTAAATCAAAACGTCCCATTATGCCATGAAATACCTGTCTCCTCTCTGGTGGTGGGGGCAGGAGGAGAGGGAGAAATCCGTTTCCTTAAAAGTTCACGTAAGAACATTGAATGAAGAGAGAAAATAGTATATTTTCAGTCCCTCCTATATATACTTCCTTTCACAAAAATCACGATTGTATCAGTCGTTACTTCCCTCTCTCCTAAGCTCCAACCTAATTCTCATCACTTCATCCACCCTAGGATCTCGAAACCTGTGTTTCTTATCGGACTTCTGTTACTATCCATCCTTGTCCCCAGGCAATTCAGTTCATTCAGACTGAGGAGTTCACAAATCCTCCGTCAGCAAATTAGGAACTCTGCTCCGCAGACCAGAGCATGCCTCCAGGCACCGCCACTCAACGGCCAGCCATTCTTTGCCCCCTCTTATATTCTACCTCTCAGCTCAAAGTGCTTGCTCATACTTTTAGTTACTACTACCTGGATTAATCCTTTTAATCTCACTTCATTACATTGAAATCTTCTGTAAAAGAAACAGAGGATGTAATACCCAGTCAGCATAACATCGTTATTATTCTGTACTTTCTTATTCCTGTCAATTACTCCCTGGCTTTATAAGCTTGAGCACACTAAACTCTACTTCCAGGCCAGACAGGATCACATCCCAGTCCTGTTACTCTTATTAATTAGTATTCATCATAAACACAATGATTCTCATTGAAGTTAACACTCATCACTCGTTCCTATTTAAAGGCATTTGACACTTTCTTATTCACATCTTATTTCCCATTTTCAGACACAGCAATGTTAACTAACACCAAGCTCAGGAAGGGCGACTACTGTATTCATTTAGTACATTCAAAGCTGAAAGCAACGTTTCAGCTTCTGCGAGAGAGCACGCACGAAGGAAAGAGCGCACGCGCAAAGGAAAGAGAGGAAGTTGCCTACTTCTCATTTTATAAGGGATGAGGAGAGAGACTTGCCATGACAAAGTTGAAATTCAGGCAGGTTTCTGTATCCTAGCCACGTTTTCAGAACTTCAGGCAATGCTGCTCACACCTCAGCTCTATTCTACTCTCCTCTAAGACCAAGTTCAACTCCTACCACACTCTCACTCTTCAGTGGCCTCTTCCTCCCAGGAAAAATCTCATATAGCTTCAAAGTGCACTTCTAAGAAATAAAAGAATTTCTCTTCATGTTATTTTTTTTTTCCTGCAAGTTCTTCATTATATTGATTTCCTTTGTAACCCTTTTCAGATATCTGGCTATCCTGTAAGGACTGTTTTGGATTTTCTGGACTCAAACACAAAGTAGGCAGGACATCACATGGTTTTTGTTGTTTCTTTTTCTTTTCTTTTTTTCCTGAAAAGTGTTATATATGCTACAGAAACCCACTAAAAAGACATTCCATCTGCTCTATAAGTTTTGAACAAAGTATTTTGGGACAGTAGAACACGAGATCTGCTGCACACATTTCAGCACTGAAATAACTTGGAAAAGATTTAAGCAACGGAGATGTAGAAAGTATACCAATCTGGTGTTTGCAAAAGTTATCGCTGTGTATGCTAGATCAGCAGAACTGATCCCACCAGAACTGCTGAAGGTAAGTAGTTAGTGGATGCCACTATCCCTCCTTTCCCTTTCAGTACCTCCTTCCCCCTCCTCCTAGCCTCCAACTTAGAGACGTTCCCGTAAAGGGTAAGAAACTCAAGAAGGAAGTAGTGAGATCTCAGATTTTTTTTCTTTCTGTTCTGCTTCTGGTGAAAGCTTTTATCCTTCTAAAATGCGTATTCTCCCTATAACTCATTGGTGCAGCAGCTCACTTCCACCACTGACTCTTACTAATTTCATTTTCTTTGTTCTGCAAGAAAATGTGTGATTTCTATTACCTTTTCCATTAAGTATTGTTTTTATAGTAGTGCTTCACTGCATTAAGAACTATACACGTATATAGCAAAGACAGAACTCGCCCTGAGGTGCTCATGGTCCAAGTAAACAAAGAACAGATAGATTTATATACAGCAGGGAGTAAAAGTAGAAGCATAGCGAGATCTTCCCTGTGTGTTTACGGTATATCTGCACAAGGAAAACTTGACTCTCATTCCCGATGGCCGGAACGCGATCATCTTAACAATATCATTCCTGATCTTACTGACACAGGTACAACATGAATAATCCTATTACTAACAAGAGTTAGCCACCTGAATGAAAACAAATACTAAATGGAAATATCACCAAGGTGCAAGGTTACATGCACTGTCATAACTTCAGCAGAACTTACTTGAATACTGTTGGTACTCACTACAATAATCCACACACTGCAATTACTTCAGTAGATGAAAAATTGTGTGTCATAAGATTCCTTCTCTATCTAGAGCTAGGGGAATACCAGTCTTTTACCTACAATATGTTGGGCTACACATTCTATACACCATGATACTTATAAGGTGCTTGGATTATGCAGCATGACTCTCCTGTACATAACCTACTATTACATGCCTTTTCTTTCAAATTCCAGTAACATATGCCAGGATCCTACAATCTTCTGATTTCTCCAGTCCCATTCAGAACATCTGTAAAGCTCAATTCAATTACAAGTGATCCAGATACATCATGACTGGATAAAGAGGCAGAGTATCTCCTTTCAGCAACAAGGATGAAAAGTTGCCCTTTGAAAACATTTGCTCATGTATGCTTTACAAAAACATTGTTTTTCTTCAGTACTTAGATTATGTCCAAGGTAATATTGCAACTCCTCTCCCTCCTCCTCCCCCAATTTATTAATCTTCAGTTTTAAAAATCAGTGTACATATTAGAGCCATACGGGGGAAAACACCAAGTTATGAGAAAAGCGAGTTAAAAAACCCAAGTAGCCGCTTATATACTGTAGTATAGAAGAGCTTTAATTTAACTTACTAAGTTAATGATTTAATAATTTAGTAAATTGACAATTCCACTTAACAGGGATCACTAAAATAATCTCTAAAGAGGGATGGACACAGTGCTGAGTAGATCTAGAAGAGCATCATAAACACCAGATGAGATAGGAAAGTACATCAAGTTTGTGCTAGCAGTGGATATTAAAACTAACTTCCTTTATATCTGTTGCTCATTTTTTTTTTAAAAAAAATCAACTGAAGAATGGGAGATTAATTTATTTAGTCAGTCCATGCTTTTTTTTGTTTCAATAACAGAGCTGTATATACTCCCTCCTCAAAACAAACTCTAGAAATAAACATGATCTTGGGTTAAGTAATATTTTCTCTGTGACAAATCACCAAATGAATTCTCTTAGTAAAACAAGCAAATCATTTTCCTCATTTATGTATTTCCATAATAAACATATGCACAGGAAATAATTTGGTGAAGAATGACCTTTCATTATACTTCATTTCAAACCTACAGGCTATTAGCAACTTGTATTTGGAGATTGCTTTCACACAACTGAGGTGCTACAGTCACTGTAGCTATAGTTCGGTTCACATATGTTTGTTTTACTTGTTTATTGATGTTTCAGATGTAAATAAAGATAATGAGACTATCTTCACTGCAATATTTATGCTTCACAGGAACATCAAATCTAAGAACTTACTGACACCCAATGATCTGATTTACCTAGAACAGTCATGTCTATCTTTCAGACAGACTTTTACAAGTGACAAGCGGAGACCTTCAGGTAGAAAAGTTCAGAAACTGAAAAGATAAATTTCCCTCTGATATTTTTTTCATCTAGTGATGAAGACACAGCTAAGATAAAACAGCACATTTTAACAGATAAAATACATTCTATTTCTCAGAAAGGTCAAACTGTAGATGCCAAAACAAAAATGTTTTCAACACAAGTTCTCTATAGCCCAGTCATGGCACCAGTCAGATTTATTCCTATGGCATACATAAGAATTTAATGATGGATAATCTATGACCTAATCATATAGGTTATGTGAAGGACACTTTGATAGGTTCTGGCTAGATATACAGAAAGACTTTTCACTATGAGGACAGTCAAGCATTGGAACATTGCTAGAGAGGTTGTACAGTCTCCATCATTGGTGGCTTCCAAAGCCCAACTACATAAAGCCCTCAGCAACCGGGTCTGAGCTCATAGCTGGCCCTGCTTTGAGCAGGAGCACAGATTAGAGACCCACTAAGGGGGTCTGAGATCCCTTCCAACTTGAATTATTGTATGACTTGGCAGTTCTATATCAACGGAAAAATTGGGATATGCATTGTGGAGAATCTGGACAGGAGTACAACCCACCGAGTAGCCTGCAAAAGGCCACTGCATTTTGAAAGGGGTCCTAGTGTTGTCTATGTTAAACAGACAGACTCTACTCTGCTGAGCAAATCACAATAAAGTGATGTGGAAGCCTAAATTGCTGAGATCAGTTTAATCCTGACAAGAGTCCACCTCCATTTTTGCACTGCCAGCTCTTTCTTGAAGCCTTATTCTATTCTATCCTAGATACAAATAAAATGTCTGGAATTATCATTCATATTTGATTCTGAGCAGCAACTTGAAGACAGACAGAAAAATATCTGCTTAAAAAAAGAAAACTTCTGCAAAAGAAAGTGTATCCATAATAAAACAAAAAAGAGAGATTGCTGTGGTATAAAAAAAAATGATGTACAAATTATAGATCGCAAATTAAGATTAACATTCTTTCCACCATTCTGTTCAACTGAGGTGCAGTGAAATTCATTTGCTGCATGATACTCACCTTTGTTGATATCTTTCAATTATCTGGTTACTGCTGCCTCACACTTATTAAAAAAAATGTTTAAAAGCCTTTAATAGTCAGATATGAATACTATCTACTGTTAAAATTCTGCTTTTATGTGTTTGCTTGTTCTTTGTGTAGGAAAAGATTGTGCACCTCTAGAACATCTTTCAACTACAGCTTGAACAACACAAGAAACTGAAAGGCAAATATATAATAATACAGCTAAATCTACTATGCTACCACATTTCTTTGCTATTATAATTTCATTCATTTTGAACTGTGCCTGCAGACTTGGGGGAAGAAAGAGAAAGGAACAGAGTGTCAGCTCACTGTTTGTACAAACTGCTTCAAATCATTATCTGATTTGAACATGTTTACTCCCTCTGCTTTATGCAGACAGCTTCAGTTCCCCCAAGTATATTAATCAAACTACACTAGCATCCCTCCACGAAGACAAAAATCTATATATAAAAAAGGGAATATTCCCTACTGTAAATTACAGAAATGTTTCAGGCATAGCTCAATATGCATGCTGTAATATATAAATATATATATATATATAGGTATTATTCTTTAATTGAATGGCTTAAATTATTTAATTGAATGGTTTTAATATGGTTTAATATATCTTATTTTTATTTTAAAATAAGAATTATGATACCTCAAATCTGTGATATTGTGCAATTTAACAAAGCCGCTCCTAAACTAATGCAGTCACTGCATTTAGGTAATGATAGAAAAAATATGTCCCAAAGATCTTACAATCAGTTCTGATCATACAGAAAAGGAAATCTTTACAAAGAAAAATACATAAACTGTCAGAAGTGATACGATAAGGTCACAGCCAAGGAAGCAGCATAGTTGCTTCTATGCATACAAGCACTTACTGGCTAGAATCCTTCAAACAAATATCGTGTCAGTGTCTCCACTTAAAAATAGTATTTATAGATAAAACAATAAAAACAAATAAAAACAGCCTCTGGAAAACTTCCTTTGCCCAGATTTTCAAAAATATGAACTTTGGTCTGCAAATATAGTTTCAAACGAATGAGCAAGCTTTATATTTGGTATCTTTTTTCAAAAGCTTTCATTTCTTTCTTTCACAGTAAATACTGAGCTACTGATTGACAAGTCTGCAAATCAAGTATCTGCTTAATAATCCTATATAGCACATGGAAGTAGTATTTCAGAAAGTCACTCAGTAAAAGACAAGTAATAGAGAATATTAATAACTTTTGAAAGAAGATTAAGTTATAACCTTTTCAAGAATTAGATATACTCTCCATCTGGAAATATGCGGTCATTGCTACATGAGTAAACAAGGAAAACGGGATGGGGGGATGGGAAGGGAGGAGAGAATAGAAAAAGCTAAATTCTTTCTTGTGTAAAAACATTGCCAAAGAATCATATTAGAAACCTAACCCTAATGCAATCATCTCTTCTCTAAAATCTTAAAAGACAAAACTACAAAAGTGCCAAAAAACAAAAACCAAAAAAAAAAAAAAAAACAAAACAAAACACCCATATTCTTTAGGGGTAACAAGTGTGAGGAAGGGGAAAGAAGAGATGCAGAAAGAAAACAAATTTTTGAAATTTTATCCTTAAAGGGGCAGGAAGAAAGTGAAAGGCGGCAGTGCAAACACCGCCAGCCAGTGCTGAAGCTACGGGAATTATTTATTGAATCCTCCTATTGGCAGTAAATGGTAGTCACCTTCTAAAAGATAAGCCATAAAGTACCAAGAACATTAAAGCAACAGAAAGATGACAAAATTTTGTATGGACAAATCTCTAAAGATAATCATTGGCAAATTGAAAAGGATTTTCAAGATTGCTAAACTAAACTACATGTTAATCCAGCTCACCAGACACTCAATAACAGCGGAAAATTCTGATAGCGTCATGATTGTTTTCACTTATTATTAAAGTATATTCAGAGTGACTCCTCCTTTTATTAAATTAGTCTGACAGAAATCATGTCAGTTTGACGATTACAATCCCACAAATAGCAAAACTAGTCCAAAATGAACAACCCACCCTCTGCTTATTCAGTGGTTAAATTAGGCTTGATTATATTCAAAATCCACGTTTATTAGATTCCAATCTTAATGAAGCTTTAGCATTCCTTTAGCACACTAAGCTCATTATAACTAGTTAATAATTTGCATATTATTAATTCCAGGAAATACATACACTCAAGTGTAATCAATAAACCTTGAAGGTTTATTTGGAGAACTCTGAACATTATAATAGATGAAAACATTTAAACAATCAGGTTGCTGGGCAAACAACTTTTGGCCGTCCCAGTGATAGCATATTCTTGAGTGTAGTGCTTCTAGGTTTGTACAAACTTGTAAAAATAGAAAAGTATTGACTAAAGTAATAACAACAACAACACGAATACGACATTTCCATCCTTCCCCTCGACCCCTTTCAATCACTGTTCAGCAGAAGCTCATGGCATTTGAAAACATATGCTTTCAATATTATTTTCAACTTTAAATTCAGGACTTGGCAAGATCTTTATGCACAGTTACCTGTTGTGAAAGCAGCATTCAAAGGAAAAAGGAAAAAAGAAAGAAAAAAAGAAAAAAACTACCCCCACACCACATATTTCCCACCAATCTCTTATTCAAATATTTGAAATGTTTCATTTTAAATTTTAAACTTACAAAAGTTTCCCGCACTTCTTCCTACCACCTGAATTATATTCACACAATAACTCTGAGGAAAAAAAATAACAATAATAAATCCTCCCCCCACCGCAAAAAGAAAAAAAACACCATACATTCTCTACAGTGATGAAAAACTGCATATCAAGAGGGAAACTGGGGAAAAAAAGGAAAAAAAAAGAAAGAAAGGAAACTAAGCATATTATGTCTTATGCTCTCCTTTCGTACTCCTTATTCCAAAGTATTTTGATTTTTATGAATACTGGAACTTTTAAAGTATTAAGACTACAAATCAGAAACATGAACAAATCAGTCTGCAAACACCTACAGACTTAATATTTGAGTCTACTGTCCCTCTCCATTTAGTCTCTCAAGATGCATCTAGGAATATGACAAGCTAATTATTTATGGCCAGTAGAAAAATGTGTAGACATTTACTATTTTGTATGGGTACCACAAATCACACAAGGGAGTATGGCCTTATTTTTGCTTTGCTATTAGTCATAGCTAGATAATAAAACTAGTTTAAACTTCATATGTCAAAACTCTAAGATGCTCTAAAGTTAAAAAAAAAAAAACTAAAAACTACTTAGCAATCAATGTTTTAAACTAAATTGTAATCAGTCTAACACTAGCTATTATTATTATTTGTTTTACAAATAATGTTTTCTAAAATATTACAGTAATATTTTCACAGTTTGTATTCTACAGCAATTCTGAGAATTTTGTAAAACTAAAAACACATCTGTAATCTTATAAAACAAATTGATTTGAATAAACAAAACATTTTTGCATAGGTTGCCTCTTCATTTTTGACTATCTATACTGTCAATAACCATTGATTTAGATATAGAAGTATTATATCTTTTTCCTCTGCAAATTACAGAATGCAAGACTTCTGTCTTTAAACTTCCTTCTTTCTTTTTCAACATATAGCTCATTCCCTTAATTTCAAAGCAATCAAAGGTTACCAATGGATCTACTTTAGGTTTGCTTTATTCTTCTTGTCATGTCCTTAAGGGTGCTCTTGAAATGGTGCAAGGGTAAATTGGTACCTTTATAGCATAGTATTAAGAGTAGAGACTGGACCAATATATTTTTACTACAATTTATTCTCTTTTCAAAGCCAGACTAAATTCAGAATCAAGTTTTTTAATCATACATATTTTATACTGACAGTGATGCTAAAACACACACACACACAAAATCTGCATTTGTGTTTATATAGAACTGATCCTGAAAATAAACACAAATGAAAGAGCATCTGCTTAGAAGAACAATTAAAATGTTATTCGTGATAGTTTGAAGGCCTCTCATTTTCACTGTATGAAGTTTTCATTATTTTTTCCTCCAATATTAAGTGAAAAGGAATTTTCTGAATAAAAATGCTTTGGCATTCAGATAGATATCTGCATATAAATTAATATGTTAATTACACTCTCATGAGTTGCATATAATGAGATTTGCAGAGAACACTTAATGTTAGGCTTCACTGGTGAATGTGTCCAATTGCATAAAGTTCTTTTTTTAATTGGGCATTTACATAAGTTGCAAATCATTAAAAAGTTTTATCCAATTTTTATGCTAATTTTTATTTTAAAAGGAGATAGTTTCTTGGAGAGGATATGACTTAAGTAGTGGGAACTGCCAGGTCTGATAGCATAGATGAAAAAAACTAGATAGCAAAAGTCACCAACATCACTCTACTGGTAAGACCATTTCATCTTATCTCATCTATCTGTGAACCTGCAGAATTCCACCAGAAAGTCAGAAGTTATCAGAACAGCAAAGATGATGTCTTTGCAGACTATCCGAGCAAGAGGACTACTCTGTGCCAATCTTGCACTAAGACACAAGCCTATTTGTTTCTTACATCACTGTCCTACAAGATTCTAGACTAATACATGTATAATCTAAAGGAGAAGAACACTGCTACAGCGGTCCATCCTGTATACACAACCTCACTTCTGGAGAGTGTTCATTAAGCTAAGAAAGGAAAGGAGGAACAACTAATTCCTCAAATATCTATTCTTTGCTATTAATGTACACACACACACACCACAGTATACCCAAAAATGCCCACCCAGTACAAGGAACGTTCTGTTTCCTACTTCGCGCTTGATCACACCATGGGGAATATTAATTCCCACACTTGATCACTCTTTTGAAGTCTTAAATATTTGATTCTGTCATTCTGTATCCTCAGCTTCCCTTTAAATACTATAGGGCTATAAACATTTTTAGGAGTGATTTTTACAGACTGTCTATTCCATAAAGTAGAATGCAGACAAAATATACAGTCAGACATCGCACAGAGGACCACTGCAGTTTAATATGGAAGTCACACAGCTGAAAAATCTAAACTATGCTTGATTTTTTTTTTTTTTGGTCAATTATTCTGAGAAAAGCAACCATTACCGTAACTTTCCTCTATTCTCAATTTGCATTCAAATCAAAAATGTGACTTAGTGACCTTAACGTGCCAGAGAAGGAATCATCTTTGTAACTGATTTTTCTTATCTAAACTCAACTGACTTGTTTTCACTCTCTCAAGCTCTTTCACACATTCTGTGCTGCCTGTAGTGTGATATATCTAACTTGTCATTTCTGTATGTTGAGATCCTTTAAGTTTACGCACATGTGTAAATTCATTTAACGCTGCCAATCTCTCACTTTGCTCATTGAACAAAGTGATTCAAATTCTGCTCCTGAGCGAATCAGCCCAACTCATTTGATCAGTATGGCTGTAACCGAGTTTAGTCTGATCTACTTAGCTGTCTCGTGATGTGCTTGTGAGTTCACCCACAACATGCTGTGTGTCTTCACTAAAGGATATGGACACTGATTTCCAGATGGTTTTAAGGCGTTCTCTCCATTTCATCTTTGTACTTTGTGCCCTTTTTGTACAGAAGCTTCTATTTACTTCTGCAGTACACTTGAATGAGGACTGAAATAAGGACAGAACACAGTGATCGTTACGAATCCAACAGTTTACACACTAGGTCTGCCTTTCTTCTCTGCCTGCAGGAGTCACTGCCCTGCCCAAAAGGGCTCTTCCTCAGCAGTTACAACAGCCTGGTTTTGTAGTAATTTGGCATATACAAATGGGTCATGATCATTGTTTTCCCCAGAAATCTGCTCTGCTAAATTGCTGCTACTTCGTTTTACCAAGAGTTAGCACATACCTAATACTGTATATCGACACATTTGAGTCAAGATTTTCAAAAATTGCTATATAAAAAAATGCTGGAGGAAGCAATTTTCAGAGGAAAAATCTTCTGCACTTCTGAAATATCTTATCATGGAGATAAAAATGAAAGACCAAAAAATGTAGTCAATTAGACAAAAAAAACTAAAAATCACCATCATGATGTACTGCATATTTATTCATAGGGCATTTGTCTTCTACATGATGATTTTCTGAGCATTTGATAGAACAAGAGAACCGGCAATATAAATTCAGACTATTAGCATTAAATGCCTCTAAATACTCTGAACAAGCCAAAAGCACGCTACAGAAATATTAAATAATGTCGGTATAAGAGTGTAAATCAAGGTGAATCAGTTAAAAGGACAGGGTAATGTGGATAAAGACAACTTAAAGGCACAAAAAATTCTTCCATTCATCAACTTACTATCACAAGCTAGAATAGTGTTCTAGTCTAGTAAGTGTTCAGTTTCAATAGCTTCCTCCAAAAGCATGGGTAAGAACTGCAGTAAGACACAGATCCCGTTTCATGTCGATTGCTTAGTCAGTTTTGGTATATACTTTGTGAGGCTGTCAAAGCCCTTCAGAAAGCTTTGCAGCACCCTTCAGTATATCAGCAGCTTGATAACTTTCTAAAACTTAATGTGACTGATCAGAGAGAAAAAAAGTGTTCCAGCCACAAACTGATAAAACTAGTGGCACTTGCTGCTACGCAACTCTTCTAATCACCAAAGCCCTTTGGCGTGCAATCGACCTCAGAAGCTGTAACAGAAAAGCTAGAGACAGGAGAGAGTCTGGCACAAGCCAGACGCTTTCACATCTCTCCCCTTGATTCCACGTAGCCATCAATATTGCACCACTTCCCTCTCCTCCCCATACTCCTCCTGCCTGGAAAACAAAGAACACCACCCTAATTTAGATTGCTGCAGTTCTCTAGAAATACCTGCACACTGCAGGCATGCTGTGCAATGTCATTTATTGAAAGTTTTTAAAAAAATGCTTAAATAAGTGCCCTACTCATCATTAATACTAAGGACAGACGATTTTCATGAACATACTAAAATGCAATTGAGGAAACAATGAGCGTATTAGGCCTGACAACGTGCAGCAGCAGATACACAAATTGAAGTCCAGCATAGGGGAAGAAATAAAAAATGATACTCCAAATTCTAGGAATATATTTTTCAAGTAGCATTCATGACTTATGAAAGAGAGGAAGGCAGAAGTCCTCAAAGTCAAGTGTGAAAACCCCACAAAATGACCAAAACAAAGATGCTTTTAAAATATTAAGAGTGTTAATACGTGCTACTTGTATTCACTGATTCCAGTTGAAGACCTCAAAGTACTTTGCAAATTAAGAAATTAAATACCTGAAAGAAGAACTGATTTTTTTTTTTTTTTTGCATTAGATTTCTATGCAAAATTACATTGTGGGGGAGGCATCTCACCATCTAATCTGTGAAGGTCAGTTCTCCAGATGCCTGAAGAGTCTATATGATGTATGAATTTAAGACTATATTTAACTTAAATTAACAGGTGAGTAATGGTTTTGATGCTGAAATGAATGAAACTTTGGTCACATTCAAGCTAATGTTCACTTTTATAAAGCTATATATCAGCAGAAGGATAGAAATTTTTACGTTAAGAGCAAAATCCAAAGCTGATGTAAATTTTTGAAGTTGACAACTTCAACATTTACAGAAGTTTCCATATAATGAAGATCTGTTTCCAACGATTCTATGGTATCTTCGAGAAGGCTTCCTTTAATGCACTTTAAAAAGAATAAATATTAATACAAACTTTCTTCTGCATATGTTAAGAAGAGCTTGCCAAATAGATTTTAAGTATGAAATGTGGTAACATCCAAGCCATTTATTCTGTCAAAGCCATGAAGCTATACCAGTTTAGAGCAGCTGTGCACATTCTTTAATTGTAATGTTTTATCAGAAAAATGTAACAAAATGCAAAGTTAGTTGCACATTTATTTCTACGCAACAGATGAAAATGTTCAGCAACATTTGTTACTATTAATATTGCAACTTTATCCTGCTAAATATATTAAAGTTACTGCAATTTTCTTCAGTACTTTACTCATTAATTTTCTTTGCATCGTATTAACGGAAGCTGAACTTTTGATTTCTGTGTGGGAAAAGCATCAGCTTCTCGAATTACCCACAGATACACATTTGAGTAGCAGGTATTTCAACTACAGCTTTGAACCGGATCGTAAGACAAGTGTTGAGAAAGAATTTTTTTTCCCCTTCTACAAAAAATTTTAAAATACATAGAAGTCCCCAGTTTCTCCTCAGAAACAACCCCTCCTTCCAAATCTGAAAGTACAGCACATCACTTTGATGACTAGCAGTTTTATATAACATAAAGGTGATTGAATGAGTAATGAAATGTCTACACGACTCTGATCTACTAAGCACTGTATCTTCAAAGGTTCAGGTACGGCATACATTAATGAAAAATTCCTTTGATGAGCTGGAATACACAAAAGCCTTCATAAATGCTCATTTCAAACCAAAGTAACCTTAGTAGTTCTAAATACTTAAGAACACCAAACATTACTAGCAATAGGAAGCACTTTAAAATAGATGCTAAAATTTTTTCTTACAAAAGAAAAGTAGAGATCAGTTTCTTTACTCTGCATATGGGGAGAGGCGGGGTTTCAAAAATAAGCAGAAATTTACAGTAACAGCAATGTATTTTTTATGTTTCTTTGGGTCCCCTGCCCCATTCCATGCCAATGCTGTTTTTCAATCCCTCTTGCTTCCGCAATACAATGCTTCAGCAGAACAGGATTTCAACCATCACACTAGGCTAAACTCCCCCGCAGTAAGAGCTTTCTCAGTTACAGTAGGGAGCTTTGGTTTATGAATGAATGAATAGGAATTTTTCAAAACGTTAGTACAGCCACCATTCCGTCCACGTGGTATCATGTACTGCCCGTACCTCCTCTTCCTCACCCAGTGCCTTGACCATTCACACTGACAGGCTTCTGTTCTTCCCCCTCCCCTTCCCAAACAGCCCCCCTGCCCTGAAATTCATTAATGACATTAATTCTAAAAAAAGAAAGACTGTTTGTTTTGACTTCCTCCTCCTATCGTTCCCCTTACTGGCGACGTACACGCCACAGAGTGCTTACTCTGTACAGACAAATAACAATTAACAAGCTCCTTGGTTTCACTCAGCGTTTTCTAAAGAAAACGTTTATGTTTTAGAGTCATTTTTTTCCATATGGCATTCGATGTTAAAGACGCTTAAAAAAAAAAAGACAAAACAAACCAAAAGAATGTAAGCAGCACACCTGCATCCTTTCACTTTTTCCCCCACAGCAGCTCAGTGACTGCAGTAATCTCTTCCTTCAACACACATGCTGCCTTGCAATCTTACAGATTCTCCTACTGTTTTCATCAAGAATATGCTTATTTTTCCACTCACACAGCTGTCCTCATCACACAGATGGAACATAGTAACATTTAATTTAATAATTCATTTGGTATTCACTAGAACCCTGCAGATGATTATGAATTCACATGATATTCACATTAATGTCATACATACTTCCACACAAGGTCCACTGTAATTCAGCGTATTTAAAATCCAATGGGCATCTGAAGTACATAACTGATAACGTTCGAGGACGAGTTTCCTTTACTAACAGCTCTGTTTCAAGCTGATACAATAAAATGCCAGGAAAATGATGTAACATACAAATAAAAACTTCATGTAAATATTCTGATCAGAGAGCACTAGTGTGAAAGACAAGTACATTTAAAATTTTTCTTTTATAGCTGTACCCAGTATTCATACACATGATGAAGTGTGGGGAAAAAGGACCAAAACAAAACTCTTATGCCTTACTTATAATCTCTGAATGGAAGAATGATTTGAAGTTTTTCTCATATACTAAGAGAAGAAAAGATTATAAACATGCAACAGCTTCATTAAAATATTAACCACTTCAAAGAATAAACAAACTTCTCAGACTTCAAAACTACAACTTCTACAAATTCAGCAAAATTCTGTTTAAATCCTCACAAAAGACGGGAGATATTTAGCCCACAGGAGCATCTGCAGTGACAGAATTGCTGCATCAGTTATTCTAGATAAGGTAACCTCTAGCAGATATTACACCTAATGACAGACTGTTCTGGTTGTAGAGACTACTTTCAGTTACAACCATACTATGAGCAATTCATCACCACTTCTTTTTTTAAAAAACAGAACTGTTTCTATGTTCTGTGAATGTTAATACAACTTAAGACATTCCCAGCTAGTCCCACCTCAAACTCACTGTGTCCTTGGGGACACCAAAATTCCACGAGTTTCATTTCTATATATAGTATTTATAAAAATATATACAAAACCATGCTTTCTCTCTCAGAAGAGTTATCTTACTATAATGGAATACTTCAACTGCTGTCATATAATATGGTTCAAGGCATTATAATGCTAAATCTACAAGTAGATATGTTCTTTCAAAAAGAAATGCACCTTCCAAATTTTGGGGGGAGTTCTTGCAGGCTCATCTCAGGTGTCTTCAATTTTAACCATCTAATTTTAGAAAAAACTATAGCCAAACTGTTAGAATATTATATATGCATAACTTCATACAACAAAATTTTGTCCAAAGTAGGTTCTTCTATTATTGCTTCTTCTTAGAAGTTTACTTCTTCTGAAATAAAAGTTTGTATTGTTTTATGCATCACTCATGCAACTGATGCATATGATTAAGATACTAGAACAGTGCATTGAGAAAGAGTTTAACTGTAGTACTTATTTTCATTCCAGCCAAAGAAATAAGCTCAGTGTAGGGATGATTAGGTGAAATGAGATAGATTATGACAATCAGTAAAGAGATGAGATGTTTTAGCATGCCTCTTTGCTCATAAACTACATGTATGGAACGCACTTGCAAAAACCAGCTTTAATAAGTTAAAAACATAACAAAGAATTACTTAAGTAAGGCTTATTACTCTGGTAGTCTAATGTTTAAAACCAACTAATTTATATTCATGCATATGTTTCGTACACTACTGTGAGAATATTCAAGTGCAAATTGCCCTATTACACAAAAAGAGTCTGATGGCACATGGATTTGTAACTCAACTGTAACAGTAAGAAAGGCCTGTTCATTCTTAAAAGTATAAATACTAACAGAGAGCACTAACAAATAAGGAGAATACTTTTGTAAAGGAACTTAAAAATACACCCTGAACACCACCGCAAGTTCAGGGGCAGAATTAAATATATCCTTTCTGTTACCAGAACAGACAAACTCAAACCGTCTTCCAAACCAGCAATTCCCCAAGAGGATCTCAAAAGTTAGGAACGCTGTTCTCCAGCCTGTAATTAGCTCAGCTCTAAAAACCGCAGCGTTATTGTGGGAAAATGCCAGACCAGTAGCTCTGTTCTAGTAGTGTAAAAGAGTTTCGGTTTTATTTTAGTAACTATGTGGCTTATTGATCGCAGCATTAGGCTACAAAGAACGAACCAACTTCTGAATCATATTAAGTAACAAAACAGTAATGAAAATCTATACTATCATTGATTAACATTTTATCAAGTCACACATGCCATGAGAACACCACTTCAGAAATGCTAGCTTCTCTTACCTGGTACCTGCAACTGCAAATTAATACAGCAACAACGTTTTGGCACCTGCTGTCTAGCGGATATGCCAGACTTCAAATGGCTGATTTAAGGAACTCCACAAAATCCTGACAAAAAATTCGCTCAGGAAACAATAAAGCTCCTGGTGCCTCTATCAGCAACCTAACAAGCTGATTTGATGTTCCTAAAGCATGGCTTCTATTTTCTTATTTCCATATATTTTCACCCGAATTAGTGAATGCCTAGTGCTTCTCAGAACCTTACCAAACCCACCGCTTGAACTACCATTTTCTTCTACTGATACACGTAATGCTCCCACCCAGAGACAGACAAAGGCGAAGAAGGCTACACCCACCTAAAATTACAGCTTTCCACCTGCAGCCAGCAGACGCCACAGGTGATGGCGTTTTACTCATTCACTGTGTTACCCATTGGAGAGGAACATGGAAAACAGCTCAGCATAGCTCCATGGCTGCGTTTGCGAGCGAGGACACATCACGCCTCACTCCCGCAGACCCCAGCTGTACAGGGGCCCGCCACCCTCTACGAAGATGTTCTGCTCCCATCACAAGTCCGGGCGATCACTACTTCCTTTAATGTCAAGGCACCACCTACAGATAGGTTAACTTCTGCTGCGTAATACATTTTTACTTTCATTTCTGCACAGAGGGCCAGGATGCAAATTCACAGCGCCCCAACAACTTCACTCGAATTCCCAAGGCAAATTCTCACTGCACAGTAATTGCAGTCTGGATCATTCCACTTCAGAGCAGCTGTCTGCACAAGGGGTAATGCTCGAGTCCAACCAGCATCAAGCCTCATCCAAATATCACAGGGAAAACGGGCTGAAGTTGGAGAGTTTACTTAGTTTGCTGCCCACCAACACAAACCTTGCTCACTGCCTCAGGTATTGAAGGAGGAGGAGAAAATAGCCCACAACCAGACAACCATTAAAGCCTGCTATCCCACTTCCCCAGTCTCAATTTACCTTGATTTTGCCTCCAGCACACCACAAACCGGAGGCGGCAGGAGCTGCGGCGGTCTGTGAAGCGGGGGCACAGCCGCTGCCTCCCCAGGTGGGGAGGCTTTGGGGCAGGGCGGGCAGGGCAGGGCTCCCCCTGCTCCTGCTCGCCCCAGGCCAGCTGGAGCCCGTTAAGCCGCAGGCAGCAGCGCACGGCCTGCGCCCCGCGAGGTGGCAGAGGGGAACAACCCAGCAGCCTCAGCCAGCGCTTTCCCAAGGAGCCTGAATTGTTCCCTCTGAATTCGCAAAGCCACCAGGACATTATAAAACGCATCCTGGCTGTTGAAAGTAGGGAGGCTTAGAGCAACAGTTCAGAACAGTTTCTGTCCCCACACACTCGTTTTGGAGGTGTCCGAAAAAATTATCCACACTACGGGAACAAGCTGATAGTTCAGGAAAATGAAAAGGTCACATTCGACTTCTGAAAACGTACCGTTACAGCCAAATTGTATACAAATTATTTTACACCAGCAGAAGACCCAGACCTCATATATTCCAAGCAGTCCACATCCATAGCAGAACTGCGGTTTATTTTGCGTAATAGCACATTGTGGTTCAGTGTCACCAGTGTGTACAACTGTAATACTGGTATCATTTTGGTTCCATCATACTCTTGTAATTGCTCTTGCTTGTAGTAAGCCTACATGCCACTGCATCATTTATTTTCTCAATTGTTTGTCCAGCAAAGCACAAGGAACACCTGCATTTGAGAACTGAAAGCTTTTCGATGACCTGGGCCATATTAGCATTCAAGCAGGTAAGGCTAGACTCTCAGCTATGCAAAATGAACCCGGATAAAGCAATTTCTTTACCAAGAATCTTGTCCCTGTTCTGCAGTGCCTGAGAAACACTTTCAAATAAATAGATAAATTTGTATGGTAAATTTACATTTTTATGAATCTTACACTTTTCCTTAAGAATAGGTTTTGTAAGAGTTACAGTGATAAAAAGTACAAATTTCTCAAAAGGCAAGACAAAGAATTAAGATGCCTGAGGCTGGGAAAGTTTTAAAATACCTTCTAGAAAGGAGTGTTGTATGCCTTGCAATTTCTAACAAACATAGCAAAAACATCGCTACGTCATGGAGCTCAAATCACCTAAAATTTTGCTGTTGCAGTCTTTGGTTTGATTAAGGAAAGCTTCTAGATATAAGGTGTTGCAGGCAACAGAACTGTTCAAGTCACACTGTTTAAAGTGGATCAGGATCAAAGCAGTTTAGTGATTTGATAATGACACTATTAACTTGCACTCTATGAGCCAATCATTTAGGATCAATATCAGCAAAACGTAATAACACATACTTACAAAATGTTAATAAAGACCCACACATTTCTAACCACACTGTTACAACCCATGCTGAAAAGTTCTCGTCACACAAAAGCACATTCCCAGCTGCGAAACCCTCCCAGCTGGGGGTGTGGTGCAAGGGGGGGGGTGCGACGGAAATTAAGGCTTACAAAATATAAGTGTACTGTATTCTGAGTAATCTCTTCTTGTTACAAAGTGCAGATGGAAAATAAAATTTATTTGGTGTAGGATTTCTCCATATGCACTGGTTAGAATCCATATGTTTCCCATTAGAAGAAAATTTTATGGAAACTATGTTAGTTGTAATTCCTGTTTGATTTAGGACAATACTTTCTAAACTAAACACTTTTAAAACACGTAGCAAAATTTATTGTTGGTATTTCTTATGTGGAAAAGATCCAACATCAAGCAAAATAAATCAGTTTTTAAGTAGGCTAAAAAAAACACATATACAATTAAAGCACCTTATTTTACTGATGCCATAAGATGACACTGTTACCAATGTAATTAACAATTTATAGAGCTAAAAAAACCTCATTAAATCAGCTGAAAGATTTCTGTAGACTTTTGTAGCCTTTCAAAATAGTCCGTTCCAAATTCATCTAAATTACTATTGTACATCAACACAAAAACAGGCTTTTGTTAGCATCATCTATTATTTTTACTGTATTTTTTTAGGATCAGAACATTATAATAGAAAAAATTCAATTGGTATACTTACTCAGATGTCATGCAGTATTTTCAGACTTAGTCTTTAATCATTTTTTGTTTATTAAAGGGAGATAAAAAACAGATAAGCAAGTATTTTTGTAATTATCACTGAATTTTCGATGTTTCTCATTCCATACGCTGATAATTTTGTCAGAGAATACTTGCTCAGAATGACTATGAAATGCTTTTGTTTCAGTATTCAATCATAATTAACAATTCTTGAAGCAATAATAGTTCAAAATGGCCCCAAGGCCCCATAAAACAAGAATTGCTGAGCTCTGTGACCTTGATCTTTAAAAAAAGGTCGAAAGTTTTAAGAAGAATGAATAGTAATGTTGATGAGACATCATTTAACAGTTCTAGAATTTTGAAATATAACATAACTCTGATCCAAGTGTCTAATAGCATCTTAACTTCTATTTCAGAACTTGGTGTTTCTAATCAGATGTGATCGGATCCAGTTTTTTGGTATACAGCCACTACAAAAACAAGACAAATACTGCATGAAATGTGGTATGACCTTTTCATTATTGCTTTGTCAGGACATATGTCGAGAGACATTTCCTCTATTCCAAAGCAGTCAGACATTTCAATGAACTGTAGTAAGGTATAGCTTGTTCTTGGTAGGAAGCCAGACTGTTACCCAATAAGATTCATAATATACTACAGTCAACAACACACCAAGGTACAAGGTACATAATATAACAGAATTTGTCTTTTCAAGTAGTAAAGGTCAACAGCTCACTGCACTTTAGAAAGGCAGATGTGAGAGGGCAAAAGAAAATCTGCATTTTCCACATTCCTGACAGTACTATCTGATTATACTAGTTAGAATTATTACACAAAAATTTCTGAAATGTTTTTAGCGAGCAATTTTGTAACATCTGCAATTGAAGGCAAATAAGAAATGGTAGCTCAAAATTTACAGCAGGAAGAACATGTAGGCAGACAGTTTTCTAGCAAAAAGAAAAAAATTGCATAGACTTACCAAATTTAAAGAGTTTAATACGACAGTTTTTAGGAACTTCACAAAAATCATTGTCTTCTTAGACAAAAATGAATTGTTTCAGAAACAAAGCAAGCATCCCATTCCACAAAATTTAATAGCTTTTTTTGAAACTCTGATTATACAGTGAAGACAAAAGTGACAATACATCTCATCCCAGCATATATGCCTACATTTTCTAATCTCTTCAGATTACTTCTGGGAGAACTGCATTGAATAAGAAAAGCACAAAATGTATGTCAGTGGTATTGACAGTTCTCTCTATTGGGAAAGTTTCAGAGGTTTGCTAATCAAAAACACTGAGTATAGGACAATTTAAAACTTAATAGTAATTGCTTACCACAACATCACAGTTCAAGACAAGTATTTGTTATTTATGAGTATTCATTCCTTCATTATAAGCAACATATAATTGCAACATTTAGAATGTTTATACTGAAAATTAAAAATATTTATATTACAATTTTTAATCTTTTCTCTGTGTTTCCCTTACCTGTTACATCTCTCACTTAATTAAGCCTCCAATCTTACAACTGATCATATGCAGAAAGACTGCTGAATCCAAAGAATGTCCTTTTGAGTCTATCTACTTCTCATCCTACAACTGAGGACTGAGAGCAGATTCTTTGGAAAAGAAACGATTGAGTGTAAATTTCTGCATTTTTTAAGTGAGAGAAAAAATGTTTACCTTTGTACTTTAGTGAATACCTTATATTTTCAAAAACCATAGGGGCAAGATGCATTTAGGAGAAGGTAGCCAGTAGTTGAGACAGGAAGAGTTCAGTTCCACATTATCAATGCTACAGGACTGCAGAGCCTCCAGAGTTGTATATAAGTAAGCGTAAGTCATTATTAAGAACAATCCTCGGAGTTTGTCAGTCTTGTACTACGCTACATGCACTTACAATACACTAGGGAAGAAAGCAGGGAGTTGCACTTTCTCCCAAAGCAACGTTTAGTACCTTTCAGGAAAGGCAACTGTGATTTAGCAAACACTTCCTATTTTTGTTTAGTTCTGTACAATATTTCTAATGCTTTCTGACTCTTCAGTCAGCTCTTTTTCTTCTCAATCCTTTACGCACGCAGAGAGAAACCTCTGGGTTACAGCCCAATGGCCTGGTTCATTGTCATTTTCTGGACTGCAGTCACACTTTGTCACATCCAGTTACTATTATTTCCTTAAACTTTCCATGCAGTGAGTCTGCTGAACTTTGAGGCGAACACCCACAGGGCTACTCCAGCTGTCCGCTGAAAATGGCTTAGTAGTGTCACACACGACTTTGAGAGCTTGACAGTCTACAGACAGTTTACAATTGAAATTACTCTTAGGAGAGCGCAGACTCGTATCTCAGCCAACTTTAACCCTGTGATTTCTCACCCCAGCTTGACTACATGAAATGGAGCTGACGTTACACAACATGCAAGACTGGCTCTAATTAATTAAACCACTGATTTAATACATCTTTCAATAGATGATGCCAGAAGCATCTGAGAGTGTGTGTGCCCAAAGACTGATTACATTAAGAGAACATTAGCAGTGATGAGGTTTGCTTAAGATGATCATCATCCTGGTTTCAGTGTAACTAGAAAATTCCAAAGAGACTTTGAGATTCACTCCAAGTATGAAAGAAACATGAAAATTTGTAGCAATAATGAGGGACCATAGAATGAGAGGAAGGTAATAGAGCAGCAGTCAACCTGGCTGGACACTGGCAGAGGTTGCTCCATGGGCACTGTATCTCTGCCTCAGTCAGGTCTGTTTGTAAGTCTTCATTAACATTTTGTAAGTGCATGGTATTGCAGTTTATCTGTTTTATAACTGGTATTGATCCTGAATGCTTGGCTGATTGCCAGCTAATTCATTAATAAACCAATAAACCACACCAATCCACATTCAACGTAAATCAAATGAGTCGAGCAGTTTTCCCTGCAACAGCCTATCTCTCTATTATACAGAAAACCTTACTCTGTTCCTATGCCAAGAATATCCGTATGGCGCAGGAGAACGGAAGGGAAAGATCTACACTAGCCCTCCTTACGACATTTATCCAGGTTTGAACACTGCGCTAATGACACACAGAGCTCTGAGCTAGCCTCTGTACATGGCAACATAATTGCAGCTTATCTGTGGCTGAAGTTTAGATGAGAAAGCAAATGAACACCTAGAAGATACCGTTCATTTTTACCATGGCCTTGTGAGTTTTTTCAAATGTTCCTCAGTCAATTAAGCTCCGAGCAAAGTGGGTTCTGACAGGAATTTGAGCTGGGGTAAGTAGATTTCTACATTCACAGGACAAAAGAGAGCTCAGAGCAGCTAAAGAGAGGGAATGAGAGAGGAGAGATTCATTCCAGTAAGGTTTATTTAATCCACTTTTTTTAAAAAAAAAGGGGGGGGGGAGAAAAAAAAGCCTAAGGAGCTTCAGCTGTTAGCAGTTTAAGCTATCTGAAATCAGGAAAGCAGCACTTAAAGGAAAAACAATCAAACTCCAAACAATGGCCTCACAAAGTCACAGGTTAAATAACTACTGGCGCCACAGCTGTCGAACCGCCACAGCTTTCACCATTCCAACTTTTTCAGTGAAGACTTTCTGTCTAACTTAAATTCTCTAACCAAGTAAGTAATAGGGTTAGGATGAAATTTTGTCATGTAAATTACACAGGTCAGCCTGACCAGTGATAGTGATCCTTTAGATCATAGTGTGTAGCCATCTGACTAATAATTTATATTCCTCTTACCACTTGCTAATGTTCCTTTCTGGCTACACAGAAGAGGTTTTTCCTCAAGCTTAATTATCTTTTAAGTACTAGGTTATAAATATGCAGTGTTTATAATCACATTTTCATGAAACATTGGGAATAAGATTAAATCAGACCAGTAGGTACTAAATAATGAGAAAATGCAATTCAAAGAAATAAACAATTCTGTTTAATATTTTTTTGTAATTTAATGTAGGAGTCACTAACACTGAACTTGCAAAATATTTTATAACTAGTGTTATGTCAATTAAGACTGCTATTTACTAAGTCTGCATGTGATTTGCTAGCCCCTTTTTTTCAAAGGCTGTTGAAGTCTGGTCTGCTTTTGCTATCTTTGTAGACAGGAATAAGCAACTTAAGGCACTCAGTGGCTACAAATTTCATCTGCCAGAACCATGTAGAGGAAAAAAAAAACACTAGATATACAAACTATTTCAAATTGAAGGGATCCAGCCATGAAATGAACTTGCAATAGTGAGTAGCTGCACAGGCTTTGACAGTCCTTCTCTTTCATGGTATGCTAGAAGGCTTTTCTCAATCACACCCCTTATCAATAACATTGTCATATAAGTAAACAACAGTGTCTTCTCATGGTATTTGAATATAAGTAGAAAAATAAAAAATACTTCAATCATAACATCTGCTTTAGGATGTCATGATTGCCTCAAGGTTCCTGAAAGCTTTGGTGCTACTTTTAATTTGACGTGTCCCTTGACAAATTCCTTGAAGCTAACATCTTGACAATGGTCAAACTGATATTCCAGCCAATGACCTAACAAATCAGTGTTTCACACTGGAAGAAAATAAAGTAGTTACTGATCATGTTTGCAGATACATGAAGACTGAGATAAACAATGTACTGGAAGGATCATAATAAAAGGTAATCTTAATTATTTGGTAAACTGAGCACAAGCAAAAAAGTATTTATCTTTCATCACAGTTAAATGTAAAGTCTAATGCATATGAACCAAATAGGCTTGTGCTCTTAAAGGACAGAAGATTGTACAGGGAAGTAGTAACACTAGAAAAAAACCTGGGAATCATGGGGGTTATTCATCTGAGCATGAATTCGAAACATGCCAATTAAGTGAAAAGTGCTAAATGTATTTTTTTCCTGCATATTCAGGGAATAAAACCATTATTTTATTTAAAATATTATTGCCATTGGAATAGCGTCCGATGTCCAGAATGAAGAAAATGTTGGGGAAATCTGAAGGGCTAAACCACAAATATCACTGAAAGTTTCAAAAACTTGTCAGACTAAAGCATTTCAATCTGTTTATTTTATTCAAGAGAAGATGAAAGACTAACGTGATAATAATGTATAAATAACAATATGGAGAATAAAAAGTTTATAGAACTTCGATAAATGTTTATCTCTACATATGAAGGAACTCAAACTTCTGAAAGTTTCTATTTTATGTTATTTTAAATTAACATCTGAACATTTTGTTTTCTTCCTTGTTTATAAGGCTGAAGGGGGGAATGGATTGCTAGTTACTGCAATTCACACAATGACTCTTTACTATACTCTGACACTGTAAGTAATAATAGCTGCATTAGCTACAGTTCGTTTTTATGATAGAGATTTAAATTATTCTCCCACAGCAAGCAAAAGCAAAAAAAGTGATTTTTTGTAGAATGCTTATTAATACAAAGAAAACTAAACAATCATACTCAGAATAACAACTGTTACAGCTGTTTTCTTTGTTTATATATATTACATATTTCTGCCTGCTTTCAAGGATAAATAGATTATATTTAGAGTTAGTGAAATATATCTAATTAACCTTCATAGAATAAAAAACAACAGTTTAAAATGTCTGGAAATATCTGGAAAATTAGCACAGAACTGCCCTTAAGAACCTCAAAAGACTTAGGGTTTGCGCATTATTATTAAAATGCCCCTTGGATCCTTGTTTCACCACTTTCTCAGAAGAAAATTGACCTAACCCCTTATAATATTAAAAATGCAGAGTACTAGAAAAGCAAATTGTAGAAATTATAAGATCCAAGACAAGCAGAAATAGGGCTATATTCTCCAGAATGAGTGATGACTAGGAAGTTTTGGCTGACAGGGATTTACTACCTTTATGTCTTCATGGTCTGATTATTGACCTGAATTTCATGAGTTCAAGCAGATATGTAAAAGATGAGACAAGGTGTGGAAGACAGTATCGACAGTTCTTCCTTAAAAGGAAAGAAACAAAATTGATATAGAAATTAGAATCACTGCAGCCCTGTAACGTGACAGAAAGGAACATGTGCTTTATGTTCACTGTGTAGGGAAATTTGACAATAGACTTATGTAGGAGGACTTCATAAAACAGAATAATTTGTTTTAATATAATTTCCAATGATCTTTAAGTATAGAACTCTCTGAAAAAAACCTTATCTTTATCATAATATCCTTAGTTATCCATTTATAATCGTGTTTTTACACCACACATGACAAAGCCGCAGAATCAAGGTCTAAAGTGACTCTAGGCTAGTAAATTCTAGATATAAGTCTACAAATTATTGCTCAATTTGAGTCAGAGTCCAGCATAATTATCATCAGTCAAACTCTTGTGGAAAAAATAGTTTCATCAGCAAGCAGGCTCATGGAAAACCAGCAGTACGAACAAACAACCTGAGGTCAAACAGCTGATATGTCATTGAGGAAACCTTTTATTAAAAATAAAAAAGAAAAAACAAACCTTTAGAATTTTACCTGAACTTCACTGAATTATTTATGTTTGGTTTTTAAGATGATGAGTAATTCCAAATAGATTGTGATACAGGATTTCTGTAACTACCGACACTGGAGTTTAACATCATCTACAGTTAAGATACAAGCCAAAGAAAAGGGAGGTGGATCATAATTTGGTTTAGCAAGAGTTTAGCCTATATAAGGAAGAAATGTCATGAGAATATCATCATTGCATCTTACCTTAGAAAAAACATTATAGCACTGGCTTCCGAGAAAGTGTCTACTCAGAGCCAGATTCCCAAATCACAGAATATTAGAGCAGAGCTGTCAGGAAGAAAGCTCAGGTAAGGACCACTTCAAAACAATTACTTTATACTCAGACAACTACTAACGAACATGTTTTACCATCTTGAAAACAAGAAGAAACCAAAAACAAGAGACAAAACAGAGTGGACCAATACTCCACTTCTAGGTAACTGAAATCTTACCTTTTCCTCTCACTGATTAAGATTCACAGAGATAAGAAATGATATTTTCCAGTAGTTTTTGTTAAAGTAACACAAGCCAAACTTTTCTCTACTGTGAGCTGTTAGTTCCAAGGTTCAAGTATCAAGAAACATCTAAGGGTCCTGTGAAACCTCTTTATTATTGATGGTGGGGTTTCAGAGTTTGAAACCAAAGATAAGCAGCAAGCAGCAAAATGTCTGATGCTTATTCAAAGCTTATCTGAATTGCCCATACCTCCAGAGATCACTCAGAGTCTTAAGATTTACAGTTCTTCCAAATTCCAAGCAGTTCAGAAATATTAGAGAAATTGTTTTTAATCTATTTATGCTGGCACTTCTGTCTCTGCAGACTCCAGCTGAGACCTGAAAATGCAAAACTGTGCCCAAGCACATAATCATGACTTGGCAGAACTCTATCTTAGCATTATTTGAGTTTTGAGGACTGTTATCCCTTTTATTTTGAAGGGCTTCACCTGGCATCCTATTTCAATCACAGATCTGCTATATGACTTGCCAAAGTGAAACACTCCTATTCACATCCCCCGCTTCTGCATCTCCTCACATCTTAGTTCTCTATACTGTAAATGAATTTTTCACTGTAGCAGGAAATTATGCAATCCAAAAACTAAGCTCTGAAAGCTACATACACACACACACAAAAGTTTTGTTTAAAACAGTGTTCAGGATGAAGAAATCGTTGTAGGTTTCCTCAGAAAAACTTGCTCCAGTTCTACAATTTCTGCTATAGAAAAACTGGAAAGCAACTTCAAAGGAGGAAATCGATACCATTATAAGAGATTCAGGTTGGAATGTTTAATTGCAATCCAGAATATTATTTCTAAAAGAACCTAGTCACTACTGAAATTAAATGTAAATTAATACACTGCTTCTCCTCACTTCTCTTTGTGAAGATGGATTACTCCCTGAAGAACTACCTGTGCATGCTCATCAACACCTTTATATCCCGTTTCAAGAAGATAGGCTTAGATTTACATGACCGTCTTTTCTTTTTGTTAAACCAAAACCTTTAAATTGAAACAATTAAAACAGGTCTACGCTCTTCAGCCAGTGTGAATGCAGAACAACAATAAGCTTAAAAGTAGTGGCACGTATTCACACAAAATTAAGCTCTAGGGAATCTCCTTAATAAATCATTAAAGCTAGATCTATCTCAGTCCTTTATCAGCAAGAGCTGTGTGTTCAGGAGTTACTGAAATTTTACAAATAAAAAGGACGCTACGTATCTCTCTGAAATTCAGATTTTTTAAAAAATTATAATTGGCAGGTTAAAAAGTATAAAGGCCTTACATAGTCACTGCATCTATTTAAATGTTTAAAGATTCCAACAAGGCTGAGACTGTATTAGTCATAGTATAAGGTTAATGCCTTACTTAAGCAGGGCTAGATGAAGCAAAACTACTAAATATTTGAACTGTTACCACACAATGCAAAGAATAGTATGAGACCTAAGACCCAGTGAGAGGGAAGACAGAGTTAAAGGTTCTGAGTCAAGAGACATCATAAACCCCAGAATCACCACACGAGTTTCACGTAGAAAGATATTTCTTGGTGTATACTAAAATTCATAAAGTTGAGAGGAGAAAATAAAAAAGCAGAGACATTGGAACTGAACATCTCAGAGCCAGAGAAGTATGAGAAGCTAATACAATTTTTACAAAAAGTATCACTGCACACAAAGTCTGGCACTGACTCACCGAGAGACTCAGGCTGGGAGCAGAGGGAACGATGAGGGGAAAGAGGCAGGGGAGGAGTGAGAGAAAGAATATGAAACAAGTAAAATGAACACAACCAAAAAGCCTAGCTATGGCAACAGAGAGCTTGTCAGTGCATTAGCTCAGCTATCCACAACACAGAGAGGGATTAAACAAGCTTAAAAAAAAAAGAAAATGGAAGAATATGGTGCTTTTTGTTCCATTTAATATGCATCTTCCAGGAAGAATACCATTTTGGACAATCTTCTCTTTCCTAACTACTTCATTTGACTCCAAGTAATGTTTTCAGGCAGTGGCTTACATTTGTTCTTTTAAGAATGATTAAATCACCTTTTCATTCCTGGAAGTGATAACAGCACAATTGACAGATGAAGAAATATGATTAGTAATGCCATTAGTCTGATCCATTCTATTTTAACTATCTCATAACATTACTGCCTAGCTAAATTATACTACCAATTTAGTCAAAATAATAATGTCCATGAATTATATTTGTTTGGATGCACTGTATTTATCAACAGCTAAGTCATGTTTGAATATAACTAGGATTAAATATTTTTTTCTCTAGTCTTTCTTACAATGATTTAAGTTCATCCATGACAGCAATCCCACCTGAGATTCCTATATCTAGCACCGTATCACTTAGTCTATAACATTCTTTAAAGCAGTTTCTTGTTTTCTGTAAGTCTGTATTCAATGAGTAAACACACCCGGTTTGGTACTGCTTTTCCTACTGCTATTCTGGTAAGAAATATTTCGTTGTTAAGTATAGTCACTCTAACTTATTAAGAAGCATCATCTTAATAAAATCAGGAAGAGTTTTTTAGGTTTTTTTTTGTTTTTTTTGTTTTTTTGAACTAACTCATATTTCGATATTCTGAAAGAGGTGAAAATAACCCTTGCATTTATATCATACCTGTATAGAAAGACAGTTTAGCAATCTGCACCAGGCAACAATTTCTGCCAGCCTCTTGAGTAGAAGCAGAATACAACCTCTAACACGCAGCTTTACCATGGTTGCTGAATACCCATGAGTCATATTTACGTATGTTTTTCATGTTACATGAAAATTTCTTTTTCTTTATGTAGAATTTCCCCCACTTGGAAACTGTCCCACCACACTGTACATGTACATTTCATTAGGATTTTAAGTGATTCTAAGGTACATTGCCCTGTTTTTGAGGCAAAGCATTTTGAATTTTGTAATCCCAGACAAATCCTACTGCCTTTGAATCCAGCAATGTTTCATGTCCAGCCCATAACTATCTGAACTCCATTTTTGCATTGGTCTTTGCTCTCCTACCTAAGAATATCCAGGAATTCAGGAAGTACAGGACTTCCAATTCTGAAGCTGCAAGCAGAAGGCCCCCACATCTGAGAGCATTCCAGTTTCTACCAAAGCATATGGCATAGTTTTATTTGTTAATGATTTTCATGTTCGGCATGAACTCTTTGAAGTAATATTGCATTTGTCTTTGATAAAAAGTAGTTTGATAGAAAATAGCTTAATTAAAAGTTAATTCAATAAGTTTTCAGAGTATTGTAACTAATTCTTCAGCACCAAACTTTCCAATCAGGATATTTTTAATTGGTAGAGTTGTTACAGTGGTTTAAGGAGATCATTTTCAATTAATTTGAAAGTGTTTTTCCAGTTAGTAGAGTCAATGCCTCTTGCTATTTATCTTCAAGGGAATGTTTTGTTTCTAAACAAATTATATCCCAAAGGATTAAAAGTTGTATTTTAGCAGGCTCTCCAAATGTTTTCTGTTTGAAATAATTGCTGCAAAAACAGTCACACATAACACAACTTCTACTTCTGTGCAGAGATCCATGAAAAACATTTTGGATATACGATTTCCTTGGGGAAACAAATCCATTGTTCGAATAGAAATTACATTGAGAAATGCAAAAACTGACATACTGCAGTCATAATGTTAAGTCTTACAGTACCTTACTGTTCATGCCATGTATTTCATTTATCCTTATCAAAGGTGAGCTTGACCGAATGTAGGTGACACTTCCAGTGTTTCAGATAAGACTTCCAGCAGGTGGTCACGTCTAAGACTTTTTAACAATTCTCCCTGAGGTACCCATAACAGAAGTGAGCACTCCATCCTGGGAGAATACCATACTTGCAGCCAGTTAGCACTGCTGGCACTGTAGCATAGAGGCTGGTGTTTCTGACAGCAACATATTCCATAAAACATCTAATCTGTTTCTAGAATCACGCGTAGACAGAAAGAACATCCTCTGTGACAGTGACCTAAATGCTCAGTGTAATCAAGCAACTTTCCTTTCTCATCAGTATTTCATCAATGCAAAAGAAAATATATTTTTAAAACAAGCTTCTCTAGCACAGTATTTCTAACCTATGTGGGTCAAGCCCCCTTACATTCCCTCATACTACATTTCAATCTTGCTGATATAAAGGAGTTAAATGTGCCTTCTTTCCCCCCAAACCAGAAGCATCGAGATAAACAAAACTATACTTTTTGTAAGTGTACATTCAGTCTATATAGTTTCTACTGCCTCCCCCCAACAGATTTAAAAGTCACCTGTCCAACCCTTTCTTAAATTAGATGCTTGCCTATCAGATTCTTTCTGCAGTTTCCCCTCCCAACCTTTTCTTAATTTCACACCAATCTCCTTCCTGCATTCCCTCAAACCATCACTTACCTAACAGACCTTGACATTCAGGTTATCCCAAACTACAGAGAACTCACTAAGTTTTACTTCCCTAGAGGCTGAACTGTCAGTCTCTAGTTGAAGCGTGTGTGGGATTGTACTGTTACGGATTTGCATCAGATCTCTATATTTAAGCAGAATTTAACATCACAATCTGAACCTTGCATTAAAACTAAGGAGATGAGACTCATTTGCAGTGTTTCATTTTACTTAGTGAGCTTTGATGGAGTAACACAAGGTAAAATACCTTATTCTGCATACAAACATCACTGCTTCCTATTCTCCAATTTATGATTTGCTCTGCATGTATTGGCAATCAGAAAAGCTCACACAGGCCAGCTTCATCCAGCTCACACAGGCCAGTTTAGCAGGAACTTCAGCAAAAATGTTGCTTTCACTCAAGAAACCTCTTAAAACTAATATTTTTTGTAATCCAGATTCCCTGTGAATCGTATTAAACAACTGATACGATTTGGGTGGATTGGGGAACAAAAGATGCTGATATGCTAGGGTAAAATTATACAAATAATTGCATCTTCACACAAACAACTGCAATAGGCTGAAGTTCAATGCAAAAACTCGAGTTTGAAACCCAAGCTTTCCACCAGGGGATAGTAGCTAGTTAATCTGCATAATCTGTATCTGTTCATTACATGCAGATAGATTTTTAACGGCTTTTTCAAATCCATGTTTGGCCAAGAAAAAACACATTGTGAATATGCTGAAGAATAGGTAACACTAGGGCTATTTGCTAAAATTCCAAATAAGACTCTAAAACTTTAAGTAGGCCTGAAGCTGGATATCTGAAGATATGTGAATATAATCTTAGGGATTGAAAGGCACATAATGATTAGAAATGGTCATCTATATACTTGAATAAAGGCCTTTGCCTCCCATAATTAAAAAAAAAAAAAAAAAAAAAAGTGAGTTTGACTATTTGCATTGTGACAAAAAATTCACTTTCCTGCTTAACCATTCCTAGATGAGGCTTTGGCCTTTAAAATGCAGAAATGGTAATAAGGGACAGAAGAGAGAAGCTTTCAGAAAGTAAAAGCAAGCTACCTCAAAAGAACAGTCATTTTATTCCTCTATGTGCTGATAATTTCAACAAAAAAAGGCCATTTCACCACTTCATTACTGGGAAAAATGTGGGTCAGCTCTCTTGCTGTGAGCTGAGGACTGATGCAGGAACACATACTGTTCTCAATTTTAAACTATCCAAGGACACAGTTTGCCATTGGGGTAATAGCAATTACAACTGTAAATCCTTTCAGTTCTTTCAGATCTGGTCACCTAATCCTTTTTGTTCAGTTGAAATAAGTCTGTTCATTGAAAATAGAATTTCTTAGCTAGCACATCTGAATGAGAGATCCAGATTCAGGGTCCTCTGTTGAATTAGCTAGAGCACAAACTTGAGTCTGCAACCTCCTTACCCTCTAACCAGCAATATTCTTGGCTTATCTCCGTGCCTTATCCCTCTAAGATGACTGTCAAAGATTAATTGTTGTTCTAACATGTATCAGAAGACCAAAGTTTTCCATGAAAGAAAGACTTATTTTACAGGCAGCCGTGTTCCTAAACTGTGATTTTTGACTGAAGAATAGATTTCTGCCATCACGTTTTTGAGAACTTGAATGGAAGTGGATGCATCAGGCACTTTCCCAGCTATCATCCAAGCCAACCAGACCAAAGTCAGTTCTACCTCAGAAATGGCAGTCATATCAGCACATCATCATGCTATGCAGAAGCAGCTTCAGTGTCTGTATCAAACCAGAGATACCTTACAATGCATTGTGGAATTTCTGCAAAAAAAAAAAAAAAAAAAATCATGTACCTGAAAATATGCATATTAGAATCAAATAGGTAGAACAAAATTGAAGCTCAGCTTTATTTCTGGAGCATAGTATCATGGAAAGACATAGAAATCACTGCACATACTGCAGCCAAGAAAAATTGAAGTCTAAATATAATCAATTAATTTTGGTCTACTCATCTCCTCCTAAATCAGTGCAAAGTAGTTACTGCATTTCCTTGTTTATTCGATTCCAAAGACAAAATTATTTCACAGTGCCTCTAGGTTGAGGGAATTATGCACTTACTTACTTAACCTGGAATAAAGTTTAATAGATTAACTTTCCTATTTAACTAGACATATAAACTGCATTTAGACTCTGTGTGTATTGCTTGCGGTCTGTCTACGTAATGTTACCTGCATCGTCCACAACACGCACACAAAGTGAGCTACCCATTGGAAATAACGTCGGGATAAAAGGTACATTAAAAAAAGCATACATATTGCCTTAATTTTTCTGAGCAACAAAAGCATGTTCTTGATTCTAAATTGCAAGGTATTTAACAAGAGTATTTTACACCAAACTATAACTAATGTAGAAAGTTTGAAAAAAAAAATTGTGAACTATAGAATCAAAGCACAACATGAGGCAAGAAAGGTGTACTCACTACTTAGCATTTAGATGGTATTGTTATTTTCCCTGCCAGATTCTTCTGCTACATAAAAATTTGTATCTATAACAATCTGCATCCATTTATAGAAAACAGTACAGAGAAAATGTACATGTTCCTTTCACTGACTTGAGAAATCCATTTGTGTAAGTATACATAAAAAGAAAGACAAATATTTAGCTTTGAGTGTCCTACTTACGGACTGTAAACACGTCATTTACGTTCTTCTGCCCAGAAGGAACGCACAGGCAGGATATGAGGCAGAACATTGAGCAGGCACCCTTCCAACAGGAGCACAGTCTACATACTGCTGCTTAGAGCGACCCAAGCTTTGTTCAGGGAATTTCGGCTTTGCACAGGGAGGTTTTTTTTAAGTTAAGTGAGGGACATTCTGTTTAATTAATGCACACCTACACCAAATGCAGTTACTTTTTAAAAGCAGAACCTGCGTATATTTTTCCCCAGTTGTTATCATCAGGCTATGTTTTGGTACATTCAGTGTTTGTGTGTCTGCACTGCAAAAAAGCTCATGTTCCTTTAGGCCAATAAACCAGTTAAGTAAATTCCATACCCGTTCCACATAGAGCCAAATATAACTGCAAAACTTTCAGAAGGTAGGAATACCGCTGCACTTTTTCACTCTTAACTGGAAAGGACAAAGCTCCCCCTGGGGAGAAATCTCCAGCCATTGCAGAGTAGAGGTTAAAAAGACCTTATTCTGAGTTGTGGATGCCAACTGAAGAAATGTAAATAGCCAGTTCATTTACCTGCATAGGAAATTAGGTATAGCTATTTGTAATCACTTCAGCAGCTAGTTCATAGAATGCAATATTTCATAACCACTCATTTAGCTAGGGTAACCAACTGTTGTGGAAAAGGAACACCTATCCTACCCCAGGTTATGTGACGAGATTCGCTTCCTGCATCGGGCACGGGGACTGATGCGAGGTTTGGGAACGCTGCATGTCAGCTGTTAGGTCAGGAGATAGAGCTCTGGCCTCTGTGTGTGGTTCAGAATGACTCAGGGCTGTGACCCAAGACAACCAGGCAGTTGGTCTGCTAATTATATATGTGTCAGTGGTGCAGAGACAGTATAAATACCTATGTGTGGTCAAGAGCTGAGGCTCAGACTTATTTTCAGAAAAAGTTGGATAATCAGGTCCACATACAGAAGTGAGGATATACAATCTTTTGAAGGAGTTCCATCACAGAGAATTTGGTACCGTGCTATAGAGAGAACTGCAAGAAAGATAACATAACTAGACTAACATATTCCAACTTTGTTTAGCAAACCTACAAAAAAAAATCCTAGTGAAGTTCTTGTTTACTAGTTTGTCTACATAAGTAAATGTATTTTTTCCTTATAATTCACAGTTGGTGTATGACTTGCTAATAGTATTTATCCTGTAAGATGCTAGTTTTGTCAAATAACATCTAACATACAATTTTGATTCATGATAAGAATACCTACAATGAAATCTTAAGGGTGTAGCATGTAGAAATTGTACAGTAGTGTAGTGTAGAACCAGTGTCACTCCTGTTTAATAATTTCCTGTTTGCAATCCATAAATGTAAATGCATGGAAAGTCAATGCATCTTAATGGACATGGTTCATTTATGGCTTGAATTTGCTAGCTCTGTGATTTTTATATCCTCCTGTTTATATTCAGAAGACTAACTGAATTAGCACACCGAGAGGAAGTATTGATCTTTTGGGAAGATTACTTTCCAGTGGGCTGAATAACTTCAGAAGGGTCGGGGGGTGGAGAGGGTAAGTAAATCTTGATGTATTTTCTAGACTCTCTCAAACTTTATCAATCCGTAACTTAAGTACACAAGGAATTCTATTTAATCTTCAGGTGCTGGATATTATTTAATTATACAGTACTTTATTCTAATTGACCTTTTTTTTTTTTTTTCCCCACAGAATGTCTTCCTAAGCACTGAAGACACTTCTTAGCTATAAAAACAATGGGAAACAAACCCAGGGGCTTGCTATCAGGGTTGCCATTTGTAATTATTTTTAACTTTTTATTTTCCCTGAGTAATTAAAGTTAAGAGAAGCATCAATATAGGTGATTCGTGAAAAATTAGTATTAAAGTAGTGATTTCACTTCTGTTAGAAAAGCATTACTTACGGAAAAATTTAGTAACTTTGAAACTTTCTGCTCTGAAAACTACTGTACTTATCACCTTGGAAATTTAACTGGCTTTGTTTGATTGCAACAAACCTCTAAAACCAATGCTGCAATACTGGGAAAAATTTTATCTGTGCAATATTTTGTTTCTCAATAGAAAGTTATTAATTTCAGAGAAATCAGGTTGTGCTTATTTAACCACCCAATATAATACCCATTCAGCCAAACACACTATTTGCTCAGGGTATTGTGCCCAGCACTCTAAGGTCAGAATGTGTTGAAGGCAAAGGTCTTTTTTGCTCAGTGTAGTATGCGAAGGGGATATGTAACAGACAATTACCTACAGAGTTCAAAGAATGTGATCAATGCCAATCTAAGCCACAAATACATCAGAATAATTACTAAAATATGTCAGAATATGTCATATCAGAATAATGATTGAAATTATAGAATTATTCAAGAACTTCCATTGAGGGTTCCAAACTTAAGTTCTACTCAAACTGAAAAGAATCCCTTCCTAGATAAAAATTTTGACCTCGTATCAGTATTGAGTTATGCTCAAGCTGGAAAATAAACAATTTATCTGAGAAATTGAAGTCTATTTAGATGAGATTTGCAAGCATCTAAATTGATGACAAGACATAACATAATTAGAATATCATGCATTCTTAATAAATTTTGCTTTAATAAAGCTGTATCACTCTAAAGCAGTTCTAATACTAAATCTGTACACATCATAAACATTCCATATTTTCATAGATGAAAAAAATCAAGAGTAGTCCAAGAATAAGTCTTATCTACAAATTCTTTCCTACATAGCAAAAAATGAGAATCTTGACACTAACTCTGGCAAATAGACTTTGATTAAGGAGTCATTCCTATGTTCCTGTATCGTGGTTTGCTGTTAGAGTTGCTATCTATTCAAAAGATATATAGCAACAATAAAAAGAAACACATGAACATGATATTGAAAAATATAACAATCAGATATCAGGATCTTATTATAGAAAACAGCGCAGCATCTAACATGGGATGTCTGGCTGCTAAGTGCTGCCTCAATGCAAGTAGTAAAAATAAGAAAGTGAATTAGCTTCATTAAAAGTATACCTGGATTTCACATGGTTGATCTTTCCTTTGCTGAGAAACCCCTTTTGCACAATCCCAACATTTGTTATCCTATGTCTCTCTGTGAGATATCCACATATGTTAAACTAAAAACACATACCATGATTTTTAGCAATAGACAAACTCAGATTTAACTTTCAATAAATTATGCTGATAGATTTCTAGCATCCTGTTGCTTAACCTTAGACCTTTAAATCTCAGGCTGATGTTAACAGAACATTTTATAAATTAAACTCTTTCTATCCGAGAGCTCCCTTATTATATGCTTCTAATGCAATTGTAAAGAGTATTCCTCTGAAAAACTACAGTGTGATAACAAATATTCTTCTTTCTGACTCTAGGGAGTCTTTCAGTTCAACACAAAATCCCTCAACTCTACATTAGCATCCTATGGAGATTTCAATAATAGGCTGTCAACATTTTTAGTTTCAACAATTACCCAAGAGATGACTTCTCAGTGAATTAACCAGGCTGGTAATTTACTGAAACATCTCAACGTTCATATGTTTAGCACTTCCTTCAAATTCACCCCATCCCCATGTGACCAGTGTTAATCAAATTGTATTCAGATTTTATTTTATTTAACTTTATTGTGCTTGAGGAGATCTTGTTTTACTAAGCCCATTTTCAGTATGAAATTGGCTTTTTTGGATGTCTTCATTATTTTTGTGCGAAAATTACAAGATACACTGCAGAATAAGCAAGCACAATATGTCCCCTTTATTACCACTTATATGACTTCTATAATACAGTTGAATTGAGTCTTCACTGAGCTCCGTTATATTTGCATAAGTATGTCACCATAGCATAAGGTAATACCTTTATGCAAGAGCTTTATCAGCTAAAATTAAAATAGAAGCATCTTGCATCAAGAATATCAGGTTCATTCCCCTTCTGGAGTAGCTGCCCCTTTTTCAAATAATGCAGATACTATTTCAGCCACAAGCTGAAAATCATGCCACGATCACTCAGTGAGATGTGATGACCTACCTTATTCAGAATACCAGAAGAGGGTGAATGTCCTATTCTAAATGGCCTTTTGATTAGGCAGCATTACCAGGGTATATTTAAAGAACAGAATAAATTCCCCAAACTAAGTAAATAATAATAAAATCATGCTCTTGGATATTTAAGAATAGTTGAGATTTTATATTCTATGAACTGAAAACATCAGAATTTCTGCATGTCACTTCCTTTATTTCCTAAATAACTACATCCCCATAAAACAGGGGTGAAAAACAGTAAAATGAGGATATTATTAAAAAAACACTCCTGTTCTCCACTATCTTAAAATTTGACATGGTTGAAAAGGGCACAGAAACTCAAAGTGATTAAGACGATAAAACTATCAAGATCCCAAATTATGTCCTCTGCTGAAGCTGTTGCTGACAAACTGCAGAACAGACCATTAATCAGGGTGCAATACTGATCTCAGGTTCAGCTTTTTTGTTTGTTTGTTTTTTTCATATCTTGCCTATTTACCTTTAATCACTGAACTAAAGAGGCAAACGGGTTGTACCAGAACACATCTCCTGGACTTAATTTGGGGTTTAAGATTAGAGGTAAGGGGCTGTTACACGTGTATTTCTAGTGCACAGGTTTGCTGTTCATAGGTGCCATTTGTTAGGTATTTGAGATTTGTATCTAGCACAATGAAATGCTTCCTAAAGCAAAAAATAATTCAAATAGTAATTGAATTTCAATAATAGTAAATGGCACCCAAATTAGTATCTGTGATTGCATCTGTAATGCATATACCCACTTAAAAAGCAAGTCTGACATTCACCACATCTTGTTAAACTGAAGAATTTAAAAGCATGAAAAGAGTGCTTCTAATGCAATGGAATTAGTATTCATGCATACCTGCATATGACTGTTTTCTGACTTTTGGCATATCATGGCATACAAAAAACATAAGGGCCTTCGGTTTTGGGAAGATTCTTTACTGCAGCTGTTCTAGGAAATGCCACGACAAGCGACATCCAACAGTTCCTCTTCAATCTTGAAGTAGCCTTTAGTCAACCACTACCCCACACTGCTTTCAGATCAGCATTGACACAGAGCTTGAACGTCTTTCAGAATCGGATGAGAACACTTAAAGATGTGATTTCTGCCAAAACCTGCTCCTATTGTTGGATCAGTTCAAATCCTTTTACATGTATTAAACAGATGAACACACAGCACCAATATTTTTGCTTGAGAAGTAAAACTTCTCTAGTAGAAAAATAAGAAGTCCTGAGCAGGTGGCTGCTTTTTACTGCCTAAGATGTTATTTTGTTTTCTTGCCATTAGCCAATATTGCCTACCAGATGTGCTCCTTATCTTGTTTTTAATTAAAAAAAATTAAATATCACCTATATCAAACTGGGTTTTAATGTGCTTACACAAAGTAATAGACTTGTGCACAATGCACAGTTCTTTAAGTGTTATTACTGTACATTTCCATCATAAACATCCATTGAGTTTCTTGTTCTGGCAATAATATAGCTAGTAGGGAAAACACAAATATTATTGTTAGTGAAATTAAAAGGTCTTATTTACAAGGTGGCAAAGATAATTGAATCATTCATTGAGAAATGAAAGTTTAAAATCTCTAACCTGGGAAGTAGAAATTTTTCTCACATTTAAGTGTCTGTATTTTTCTTTTTTATACATGCACACATAACAACACTGTGCTAATTCAAGGCTCCTACAAAGAATTTGGAGTGTTCTTATAAATCTTGATAAGTCTTACTAGGTGCCTCCATATGAAAAATATCTATCATACTGAGCTACTTAAAATACATTATAGGTGTTCCATATATTTTCTTAGCAGATATTTAAGTGTCTCTTAGGCCAAAAAAATCACTTTGTCAAAATGACAGCTTGATGATGCATAAAAACATCTACTCTTTCACTACAATGTCATATTGGCTGACTCTACCATTAAAATAATTGTTACTCTCAACAATGCACAGTCAGCTTCAGCTATGAAAATCTCAGATTTTCTGCTCCACTTTTGCATAATGCTGCTGACAAACATAAGCAAAAGTGAGGTTTGTTAGGCAGTCAGTTGTAAGAGAACTAGGAGGTTGGCCAGCTAATACAAATGTGAAGTTAAAAATGTTGTTTTTCCACACTTTGACATGAGTTCTTAATGTAAAAGAATGAACTGGTCCTTATTGCATACTGACAAAACACAAATGTGACACATACTTGTCTTAACTTTGTATGATCTAGTGTCAGGGCATCCCCTGCCTCCTAGAGGTCTGGCTACCTAAATACCTTTTACTTCATCCCTTTTCGATCCTGACCTACAGACTGACTTGCAGCCCTAGCCTCAGAGTCACCTCATCAGCATAAACTTGTCTGGCAGTCCCCAGGCCCTTAGCTGTACCCGGCTGCCCTCCCCAGACCTGCTGCGCTCACCTTGCTCAGGTACGGCCTCATCGGCAAGGGCACTGCCCTGCTTGCTTTACTACAGGTCTCAGTTCATGGCTCACCTCCCCTTACAGAGCCCGGCAGCCCTTGCTGCTCCCGAAGGATTGTCCCTACAGACAATCTAGTATAGGAAAGATAGATGAAATTGGCAGATAACACTGGAAAAAGGCAACATATCAAGGCTGAGCATCTTCCTCCCCATAGAACCACCCTGTTCTGAGACAGCCCCTTAAGCCTGCCTTTACAGCGGGATGATCTCTGATCCATTTTGAGAAGTTCCCAAAGTCGGTTTAAATACTGTATTACACTTAAATCGCAACTACGTTTAAGAAATCAAATATTTGTGGGACACTTCTTATTGCAGGTCAGAATGTAATCCAAAATGGGACAAGCCTTCCTCCAAGACACCTGTGAGTGTCAGAGGGACCTACACCACCAGCAAACATACAGATTGGAAATGTAGCCTCCCACTTCATTTCATACATGTTCAGACAATGCAAGTAAACCCATATCTAAACCTCCAGATGGAAATACCTCCAAGACCTGTGAAGAGAATGCTGTGGTTCAAAGTATGCTAGAGTTCAAAACACAAGGATTCAAACGTATAAAGCTGGTCAACATTTTTTACATATGAATTTTGTTTTTGAAATACTCATATACTTAGACTTCTGTGCTGAGATATGGCCTATTTTTTTATATTTGCATCTTTATATTAAGGGGTTATGATAATAACAAATTTGAAGTGTCAGTTGTGCTTAAAAGGAACATGAAGACTGATTAGCATATTGTCCAATTAGAAATATAGGATGTGTACGTGTTGAGACAATGAGATTGGTGCACCTTTCTGGTTTTGATTTTTATTACAGAATAATTTGAAGGGATCATGTATCTGAAATTAATATTCTTTTCATGTACTGTCAGTTTCCAAAATTCTCTGAAGGTTTCAGAACCATCAGCTGTGCTCACTTTTACATTTATTCGCATATATGCATAGGACCACAGCTTAAGACAACAATCCCGACAGTTAATTTTTACAGCGACATGACATGCAGTGCAGATCAAGAATTACATCTTGATAGGACTGTATTTCACTATGTTGGTTTCTGTAGGTCAGTATCAGAAATCAAGTTTATACCTGTGTGTATATAGATATATATACACATATATATCAGCTATTCTGATGTGTGGCCTTCGTAGCCATACCTAGCAAACCTTGTAAGTGACCCAAATGCTCATGTTTAATTTGCATGCCTAGATTTAAACCTATTGATAACTATTTAATCCTTTATCTCTACTTGTATTAGAACAAAAATTAAACATTTATGTGCTCCTGGGATGACAAAGAGGAACCCTTCGACCATTATATTTGCTATTATAAAGCCATTAAGGGTAACAGAGAACTCAAGGAACTAAATGTCCTGATAAACTTAAGTGCTCAATGAAAGAATTATATATTTATCCACATATCACCACAAATTCTTGAGAACACAATATAAACACAATTCAATAGAATTCTAGGTCAGGAACTAAGTGTTATGCTATGACAGGTCCAGTCCAGGAGGTTTGTCTTATCCTTCCTAGGATATTTGGAAAACCACTTATTTTTGTCTAAAATTTGAAGAACTTGAAGCTTACTTCATTTTTTTGTTAGAGTAGATCAGCTAACTTTGGACATTGTACTGCACAGAAACAAGCTCTGTCCAAAGCAGCTTGCATTCAAACATAGGAAGATTTCTATCATTCTCAGTTTTCAGATGGAGGCATGAGGTCAAAAGATAGTAAGACCCTACGCACAAAACTTCCAAAGACATTAACTGAATCATGCCTCTTAGTTTAGGTCACTAACCCAACTATCATTGTTCATTTTTTGCCCCCCCCCCCCTTTTTTCCCCCTCTTAGAGTCAACTATGAGTTTTTTTTTTTGAAAATAAGCAGAAAAACAAGCTAAAAAAGCTAAAAAAAAAAACTAATTCAATTTTTGCTAACAATGTTACCTTACAGTGAAACTGTCTTTCATACTATACTTTATTGTAATTCATAATTACCAGAATAAATCTGTTTTCTACAACTTCACCACGATAAAAACTATACTGCAATTAAGATCATTCCAATATTACATGCGAAATCATCAGTTCTAATCATTGTCTAGTTGCCTGGTAAACAGAAAGTGCTAGTACCTATATCATACTGAATGACAAAATAGTACATAGCCTAAACAATCTATTGCAGTGAATGTTTCAATATGTGTGATACTGATTTTTGAATGGTATTAAATTACTCAAGTTTATTGTAGTCAGTATAACCTTAATTCATCATATTGCATGATTACAATGTAATTGCTTTCTATATATTTGGTATACATCTTCCTGATTGTTGATTAAGTTCAGCAGCTTTTCCAGTTCCCACAGTGCATGGCACTTAGCTCAGGCAGTAAAGTAAGAGCTAATGCAGTAGAAAATGCAGATGTCAATTAATGGTGAACAGGAAAAGAACAGAAACAAAGTAGAATTGTAATTCCATGGCTCCCTACTGCTTTGTCCTTTTTTCCACAGTAGAGGAAGGGAGATGGTTTAGGCCCAGGCACAACTTTTCTCCGCTGTGCGATTATGATGGCATATTACAAAGCATCTCACAGAAAGATAAAATAGAAGGACAACAGCTGACCTCTAAGTGTCAGATATTTGAAAGCAGCCTCCCATCTTATCAACTCTTGGAAGCCTGATGACACGACTTACTCTGGACTGAATCTAAATAATACGATTTAGAGTTTGGATACCCAGACTCATCCCTGGTGAGGTGTCTGACGTTTATCTTACAGTATGCCATGTCATACAATTTGGTAACTAAACCCGCACATCCCACTTACCTCCTCTGCTGATAAAGGTGAGCAGAATTTCACAGACTTGCACCAGCTAATGGCTTGCTCCACATAATTTACTAGACCAAATGCTGTATTATTTTGTAAACAAACGGAATTCTGATTCTAGCAAGTTTGCTATAGTAAACAGAAGATAATTGACAACTCTGTAAACAAAATACTGGGCTTTTGCATGTAACTTACAACTATTTAACAGAATCACACTCATATAAGTTACCTTTCAAGAGTCCTTAAGGTCTAGATTAACACTCTGAAAATGATTTACAGTTAGCTGTAATAACATAGCTAGATCAGGGCCACAACACTCTGACAACTGGTGACACAGGCTATATGGCCTACTCAAACATTATGAGATAACCTATACAGTGAAATCAAATTATGGCTGCTGAGAAAGCTGCAGGTGTCATTCTAATCTGAGTTATAGTGGGATAAGATAGAAGTAACCTAACTGCTTCACTTATGCCAGAAAAGTGTAATTGCAAGATCTAAGTGCCCTTCATTACAGTATATTTTAAACCCTGGAACTGATATTTGATGCCCTTGTATAGTCTTGAATTGCATTAAACTGATCAAAGGATCAAATTCTTCTGGTTTTGAATTCCTTCCTTCATCATCAAGGAGTTTTTCTGCATAAATGAGAGCAGTAGAATTTGTAACACGTTACGTTCCTGTGAAATCCCAGCTATCACAGACTAACACTTTGCAATCTCTAGGTAAACACATTGCAATACATTAAAATAAGCATAACTGTGGTCAACACTTTTTGCCATATTACTAGTTTTTGCTTTTTCCTTTCTTCTGAGGTGTGGTCCACTGTGTAGTCATAGATGAGGACTGACAAATCAGTAAAATCCAGTAACTGTTTTATGGACAGAATCCTCTGAGGAGTGTAAATTCACACCACCTCTGAATTTTTCATTTGGATCTGAGTTAGTTAAAAAACATAAAATTACATACGGGAATGACTAATAGACTGTGGATGATCAAAGCAATCCCAAAATGCTTAGGAGAAAAGCATTAGACAAGGAAAAAAACATAACCAGTCAGTGGGAGCCTGTAGAACATTTATGTATGCCTGAACTGTAGAAATGCTGTACTTGGAAGTTTAGTATATTTCTACTTCCTTTAATGGACCCAGAATACGAGGATAATTTCTAAATCTAATTTCATGTAATGTGCTCATCATCGCAATGTCACAGTCCTAACGATACCATTACATTATGCCAGAGCAAACATATTAGAGAAACAATTTAATGTATCCTCCTCTATTGCATGCAATACATTGCTATGCTCAGGACTGTTAATATTATTGTATCCTTTTGGTCAGATGGTATCTACTGCAAATGACATTAATCCCAAATCCAGTAAAGTCAAGTCATCTGATCTATCCACACATTTATCTAAAGTAGGAAAACACAGGAATTACTATTCTTGTGTTAAAAATAGTGGCATAAATTCACTTAAGGATACCTGCACAGAAAGCTGAGTGTATTTCTTGATCACACTAAGTATATTTATTATAATAGTTCAACCAAACATATGAGCATGACCACTTTATTTCAGACAACAAACTTCTAAAAGGTTAGTTAGTATGATTATCAAAGCTTCAATCAAATAATCATTTACAGTAAAGAAAGACAATAATGTTTGCCCTATTATTTATGGACAGCTAGTATCAGACTGTTTTTCCTTGTAATACTTGAATGATTAACATTCAATCAGGAAATTATATCTAATTGCTAACTAGAGCCATGGCTTGGTGGATAGAAAGGGCATCAGTGATAATGTCAGAGGAGACCCGGAAAGTATCAAGCATAACTACATGTCTTTGGTGGCAACAGTCAAAGGCACATGGGCCCAGGTGCTCTCTTCAATCCTGCTGAGGAAGAACAGCTTGAGGAGTGGACAGATCCAGCTGGCCAACAGTTGGTTGCACAGCTGCTCTCAGCAACAGGGTTTTGGTTTCTAGAACCACAGGATCCCTCTAGTGAGGATCAATGACTGCTTTTAAGAAATGAGATCCACCTGACCACTTGGCACAAAAGCATCTTTTCCAGTATGCTGGCATTTAAACAAGGAACAACAGGGAAGGGAAAGAATGCCCCCCCCCCCCCCAAAAAAAAAAAAGGAAAGAAAAAAGATCAAGTGGTGAAGGAAGGAACAAGGAAGTGGTGAACTGGGCTGCCAAGCAGAGGATTCAGGATGCAAGCAGAGGACCTCAATCAACAGAACAGATCAGAAGCAGGACAATGTCACATGCATGCACATAAATAAGGAAATGCCTATGAGACAGCATCATGGGGAAAGCTCTCCTACCCTTTCCAGGAAAGCAGCTTGACTGGGTGCCTCTCTAAAGTGCCTGTATGCTCACGCGCAGGGAACAAACAAAAGGAATTAGATGTCTGTGTGAAGTTACAGGGCTATGATCCTTTTTATGGGCCTTTCTCCCCACCTCCAACTATGTAAAATGAAGTCACTTTCATGAATGAAAACTAGATTTTTTGGTAATTATGCAGTCATAAAAACTGTACTTGTAAAGAACTATCACAGGACAGGAATCAAAAAAAAAAATCATTAGAATTAGTGCTCCCATTTCAATGGACATTTGTATTGATTTAAAAGCTGAAAACATCTCTATTTGCAACTATGGATGCTTTCATTTTGGTCTGGCTCTGTTCTCCCTTGTTTTGTTTTACCTTCCTAACACAGGGCACAGCAAGAATGTCATGCATTTGGCAAGAGGTAAGAAACTAAAGCAGAAAGGTTAGCATTTTGCATGCAATACATTTTTTTGGATGGAGAAGATTAATTCCCCCTTTTTAGGAACAAATCTGACTGTACTTCACAGTGTACACACACTGATAACTTCTTTAGATTTTGGTGCGCTTTTTACATAAACAGTAAAAGCAACACAGGAAAGTGCAGATGTAGAAAAAGATTAAAAACAGAAGTAACAATGGAATAAAATACTTGCAACTTTGTTGCAAGAACTTCATAATCTGGTTGTGGAACAAGAAGTGATTGATTTGCTTAAACTAAGTCATTTACAGGTATACAACTCAGATGTAAATAACATGGGTAATTGTGTGAAAAGCTGGAGTTTAAGTAGCAAGTCTGGAGATTTAGAGACATCTTTAATCACAAAGATCATGTTAGGTAACATGCAGTCTGTGAATTGCTGAAGGCGGTAATAAGTGATTATCCAGACGGCACATCACGGGAGGTATGGAAATTCAGGGCACCGGTAAGGTATGCCATTACAGTAGACTGACACGCTACAGCTGAACATGAAGGGGACAAGAGTCACGTTGTTCATACTGAATACATGTAAATAGTATTTCAGATACAAGATGCAACTGGACACATGAAAAATCAATGTGGAGGAAATTGGAGCTATTAAGCTATTAGCTTAATCTAATAGACTTGGGGTTTTGTTCTTCAACAGCTGCTGAACAGTATTTTCCAAGGGCTGTTGAAAACAAGATTAGAGAAGTCTCACATGATGCTAGGTAAGTGAAAATAGATATAGAAAACTCATTAATGAAACATCAAGATTTAGAAAGTCCAAGCTTCCATGAGATTAAATAACTCCAATATTGCAACTTCTCGAAGTTTTCGAACATCAGGCTCCAAATCGTAAATAGGAAAACTTGTTTTTATTACACAGCAATTTTATGCTTGCAAGTTTACTATAGAATAACTTAAAAAAAATCATTTAAGTCTTTACCTGGCTCAGGGCTAAATATTTTGTTTTCCCTGATAGGACCTGAAGTTCCTAAAGGACAATGGACTAGGATGTTTGCACTCCATGTAGTTCCATGCCTTTTTGGTGTTCTCCAGCCAACTGTGCTGTGGCACTTCCTTTAAAGGCCTTTGTGAAAGAAAACAGTCTTTGATAGTGTCTGGAGACACACAATATGGTGTATAGTTGCCCTTAACCAAACATTAGCATTAGACAGAGAAAGAACTCTGAAATAAAAGAACAAGTCCAATAAAGAAAGATTTTGGAAACTGAACACTGAACTTTATATGTACAATTATAGTAATCTGGTTAAGATCACTTTAAAGACCTGAATACCCAGCAAATCTGTATTGCTGATATGACATTTCTTTAATGTTCATTAAAAAGAAGAAAATTTTACATAAAAGGTACTAATACTAACACTGCTGCTGTGAACTCTCATGCAAATCATGATACTGATTTCTTCCCTTTTCCTACTACCTATTTCTTGCACTATAAACCCTGCAAATCACACATAACAGGGAATATACTCAATGAAAAAGCAGGTAGTGAATATTTTGATATTTTCCCTAAGTTCTTCCATTGCCATATTATATGATTTAAACTGAAGTCGTTATTTCAAGACTCAAAGTAATTGTTTAATATACAAGGTAAGCAGGGATACCAAAGCTTAAGGCCTCCAGCTGCACAGTAAGTACAGTATTTGTCACGTATCAATGACACTTAACCATTGATTTTATGGGAAACCACGTTAACTGATTTGTTAAAAAATGCACATTTTCTTTAAAAAATAAACCAAAACTCTGCATATGGAAGGTCTGAAGTTAAAATTAATATGAAAGACAGACAGCAGACTGTTTCCCTGAAGATAAGTTTACATTATCATTTATACCTTCTCATGGAGTCAGTACTTTTATTTGAAATACTGCTGTTTTTCCAAAGTACATCCAGCTCTGTTCATATTTTTATGAATATCCTTTATTAGCTCTTAAATTGTATTCCACTGTGGATCTGCTTTTGGGACTTACCTTTTTTCATTATCTAATTTGCCCTAGATTCTGACCCCCAGGTTATTGGCAGGAAACCAATTGCCCTTTATCTCTTTTATTACTAATTGCATAGTTAGAACCAAAGGAAGAAAAAGTCATTGTGAAATGAAATTACACAAAAGGTCAACTGTAATGATGGCTTTTATCTTCTAATGGTATTTGTTTCAAGTTAACTTTGATTAAGAAGGTGATCTCTGAAGACATTAGCAGACTTCTTCAGTGTTTGCAAACACAGCTAATTTCATATCACCCCTATTGTTGACACTATTCACTTTTGCAGTGTTGAGAAACACTTCATATCCTAAACACCACTATTTTTAAATATTCAATTATCCATTTAAAGATATAATTCCTTAGTAAAAGTTACCATAGATTAATCATTTTTATATTATTAGAAAAAAAAAAATCTGCTCCAGGAGTAATATTCCACAACACCAGCAATGAGCATGACTAGTAGTTAGCTTTAGCAAAAAGTTCACAAATAACAGAGCAGAAAAAAAACATTTGTTAAATATTATTATTCTTAAAATACTATTTTAAGAATGAGTGCTTCAAAAGAAGCCAAAAAGTAAGGCTTACATATGCAAAATTTACTAATAGAAAAGAGGAATAACTCTTAACGAGTAGTGACAGCTATAAAGGTGTTCAGTGAGTTTAAACTAATGGCATTTAAGTTGGTCATCTATATTTTTTCCACGTCTTTAAGTGGTCAGTTTTGTTACTGAAAAGTTACCTAAAGTTACTTTTCTTCAAGTGTACATTTTTTTGCTTTAAGGAATGCTTGCTGATGTAAGCACATGTATCATAATGACACTTCCTGTTGGAAACTACTGAGATCTGTTGATTCCAGTCTGTTCCTTAACATATACCCATAAGATATATGTATGTACTATTTGACAGAGAAATGCTACAAAGAAAGCATCAATATCTTCATACTACAGATAATACATTTGCTCTTGCTATATTATACTTCGAGCTGTAATCCACATCTTAAAAATTTTACAATAATAAAAGAAAGGGTTCTGCTAGGCACACAGCATGTTTCTAAAATGCTTTAAGGGTAACTTAACTGTTAAATGTAAATGAGAGCAGACTTCATACTTAGGCAGAAAATGATATTCTCAGCCTATACAATTGTGATTTCCACTGATTTCACTATAAGCTTTGTGTATACAGTGAAACAGCATTTAACCATGAGTTACAGTTCTCTTAACACTGTCTGTCAACAGAAACAGATGGGTGAGACAGTGCAAGGACAGAACTACACCATTCCAACAAAATCTGAGATTTTTTTTAAATAAGCAGGATTAGTATATCAAGTTGTAACAATCTTGCACACAGTGTCCAGAACACTTTGACCAGTCAAGGCCTCCAGTCCTGCTGTAGCTGGTACCGTGGACTCAGGGGAACAGGACGGACACTCCAGGTAGTTGAGGTGTCCAAGTACTGGCTCGCAGCCAGGATTTTATGCCTAGCAGTTCCACCTTGGGTGTAATATTTGCTCTGTTAAGTATTCATGGGCATCTTTCCCCCAGTGTGCTACTATTTTCACTGTTTATTGCTTTCTAATTTAGGTGGTTGGAATAAGCCACTGATAGCCTTATTGGTTGTATCACCCTTGCCAATCTCTGGCTTTCTTCATATCTAAAGTCAATTAGCAGTTCACTCCTATTAACTTCTGGTCTCTTGCCAAAAGAGTGTTAAAGACATAAAATTGCTTCTTTCTCACACATATCTAAACCACTGAAGGAGGGCATATACAGTCCTCAGCTTTTGAATAAGCCTCCCCCTTCACAGTTACCTATGCTTGTTTGGTTTTCAAGCACACACCAGAATCACCTAATGAGCCAGAGCTGGGCAGATGATGTTTGAGCTATACTTTTGGGCAGTCTTCACCCCCACAGCAGTCCTGCATTTGGAGTCTAGGAGACATTTTTGAGAATGATCTGCCAAAAATCAAAACTCTTTATGAGAATATTTAATTTTTATTGGCTCTCTTAAAATTACAGTAAATACTGTTTTAATGGTTATAAATTGAAAAAATTCATAGTTTTTATAAAGTTATTTCAAATATTTGAATATGAACTATTTATCACTACTGTGATATCAGCCTTTTTGTCTTAACTCCAGGAGGAAGAGGGAGATGACAAACATTGACAGTTTTCCTGAGGTAAGTCTGTTTCTTCCCAGTTCCAGTCTCCAGCTGGAGACATGTCACTTGGAAATAAAAAATTGGCAGTGCAAGCAGTGCAATTAACTCAAATTCAAACATTTAGTGGCTGCCTTCTTTATTCTGCAGCTAAACCTACAGATGCAGTTAGTTATAAATACCCACAGCACAATACAAATCTAGTGATAACACTTCTATATCACTAAGAAATTAAAAATCAATCTCTTTGGCACTCCCTGTAAGCACTACTACCCTCTACTGCTGGTGGAGCCATCCAAATAGCTTCCCTGGCCTAAAAGAGCTAAGGAGGTATCAATAACTGTAGCTTAAAAGTGTCTCCTCAAACTAAAGATGACAAGCAGTAACTACTAAAAAGATTATGACAAATGCTTAGCATGAAAAACAGTCCATGATTCTATGGTAGGAAATACACCAGTTATACTGGAAGACAACTGTGACAATTTCATCCTGGCACCGCCTCTGAAACTGCCTTTGACTTTTCAGTTTTGGAGTGCAGCTAAATGTCAGGTACAGGCTACCATATTTCAAGCTAGTCTCTGTAGATCTCAGTATTGTTGAGGAAAACACCCCACTAAAATAGGGCACAGGGCCAAATCAAAAATGGAGAACCTAGCTTTTGAAGCTTGGAGAACCTCACCACTCTTCCACAGGCTTTTTTTTTTTTTTTTTTTTTTTTTTTTTTTTTTTGAATCAGAACTGTAGTAGTACAAGGCAGTGCCAAAACACCAGTACTAGTGAAGGAAACCAAAATACTCAGTGCCTTTTTGAAGTATTTGAATGCTCATATTGAATTTGGCTTTTCAAAACAGCAGTGAAGGCCAAAGCTGTAAATGCTGGAGGGGAAAACAGATTTTACGGCTAGTAAGTGCTATTCACTGCTACAGAGACCTGTAATTGATTATGACATAATACTACCTTTTGTTTTAAATATACTCTGTCATAAGGCTTTCTTGTATTAAAAGAAAAGAAAAATATTTTCATAGAGCAATGTATGGATACAACTATTTTACTTATTCATGTATGAACTATAGGAACAAGAGAACTAGCAAACAGGTCTCGAAGTAGAGCTATGAGAAAACAGTTTATGCAGTCATTATCACAGCTTATAGCTTATCTCTGCCAAAATATATTTGACTCTTCAGTCAGAAGCTTATGTTCTTATAGCCTATATACCAAAAAGTGTAAAATAATGTGTTACTTCATTAATATGACAATCCATAGGAGTACTGGAAGTTCTGTTTGTCTGCTATTAGAAGGAGCTTTAGCAGTGGCTGCATGGTACTGAATTATAGGCTTTATTGGCTCAGCAGTAGCCACCTTGCATTGCAACTACACAGTGGTGTTTCTACCTACAAGCTGGAGTTGACGCTGGTTCTGAAATCTTTGTGACGTACCATACTGATGTAGTCAGTTTTCAAAAGCACCTGTAGCATTACAGAGCGTAAATCCCGCTAAAGACAATGCAATTTCAATGCTTTAAGTTTCTGAACAAAATCTCAGGGGTGTGTCTAGACCAATAGTGAAGAGCATGTAGAGCCTGGTACTCTGTTCTCACAGCATATGCATTAGTTTGCTTGTAGGCATTTTGGTAGGAAATTAATTGCTTTCCTCTAAGAGAAAGCTTAGTCCAATAATTTGCTTCCAGAAATTTTTCATATGAAACTATATCAGGTTTGGGTCCCATCCACAGGAAACATCTTCCAACACATGCTTATCCACACTCATAGTATGCCCTCAGGTATAAAACATAGACTTGGGATCATACCCTAAAGACATCTTACACTCATTATTTCAGAGATTTTAAACTGAAACCACAGTAAAAGCAATTGCTTCTGGCTGGCCTAGATCAAGGATTAGCCACGTGTACACTGCCTAGAAGAAGCTAACACTGAACAGCGAAGACATAACCCAGTCTGTGCTAGGAGGCCTGAGAGCTAGAAATTGATCCTCAGGACTTATTATTTAGGGGTAGTCTCCTCTAAATATTAATAACCCCACATACCAGACTTAGAACACACACACATCAAGAAAGCTAGCGTCAGTACTAGAGCTCACTGCGTACCTCCTGTATACTCCAGGATTAGCTTCAGCCCACAGGTTCGTTTACTGTTAACACTATCATCTCTGCAGTATGGCACTCTATGCAAACTAGCCACCTACTTTCATTCAGCTTCTGAGTGGGTTTCCAACTAGTTTGCATTGAATTCCCTCACCCAAATTAAAGTTTTGCTGTATCCACTAGCTAACTTTAACCTAGAACAGACGCTCACACTGCAGCTTGTGGAAGTGTATGTCCCAAATGCAGGCCTCTAGAAAAATAGATTTGATTATAGACATTAAATTCCCATGAATCTGAAGTACAGAAGCCCAAATGCTCAGACATGCCTAATATCTCACTCCCGAAGTTTCAGGAACTTGATGAGAAAACAGAATTTCATGGCATACAGGTAGAACATTGATATACTAAAATTAATTAGTTTCCATATCACCTTTGATTTTTTGATGATGAAGGGATTTTTTTTTTTTGAAATTCTGCGAGTGCAGCTGATATGTGTTCTTGTGTCTTGTCATCTTATTCATCTCTTACAAATACGGTGTGCTTGGAAGAATTTTACTGGACCCCTACTGGTTTCTTTAAAATTTCAATTAAACTGACAAATTCCAAGGCTTTTTTCCCCTCCTACCTTCAAGAACAAGCTCAACTTCTGTACTTTTAATTTAAGTCTTGAGCCAAGCAGCATATTGGTTAGAAAGCTTTTCATTCCACCATGAGCAATTATAGTTTTTCTCACATGGCTATTAGTGCACGCAAGGTTCTTGCTGAGATCTAACCAGTACCTTGTAATTCCTTTAATTTTGTTTTCATGCATCTGGGATTCATGCCAACATTCTGTTCCTTCTGCAAAGTGCTGTCACCTTAAGGGCTTTTCCTGCTTAGTGTTCTCAAGGCTTGTACTTTTTCACAGTATTCTAGCACTTCTTCCTTTTTATGATTTTTCTAAGAATTCACTCTTCTACATGTATTCCCATTAAATTTTGATTTTGCCATAAAAGTCTTTTGCAGCAAAATATGCATTGTAACTTGAAGCAAGAGAGATATAAGTGGCTTTCACTCATAAGCCAGCCCTGCCTTGAACCAGGGCCACTTATGGGTCACAGCAAGCAGAAGGATTATCTAAAGCAAGCCAGCTGTCCCAAATAGCCAGTATGATTACCTGTATCTGTGTTGATCAGAAGAGGAACAGATATGCTCAGTGTAGAAGGTTAATCATGATAACATATAGAATTATTTTAATAACTTAAATATAATAAAACTCACATTTACCCAAATAAGTATGGAGTACTAAATTGTACCAATAAATACCAAGAGGAAGCATATCTACTATATGTAACCTTATCTGAAAAACAAACTGTGTACTAACTACCTTCCTCGGGAAAAAAAAAAAGGCTACAAACAAAATGGGCATGAATAAATGTAACCTGTAAATTAGAATAAAGTTCTAATCAACAGAGCAATGAGATTCTGAAACAGCTTCTGGAGTAGTGGATCAAGAAACTTTAAAGATGCAATTCAAGTAGCTTAAGAAAGGGCATATATAGTTTTATGAACATCAAACTACCAGAATCCATGATTCAGGAGGCCTTTTCCAGTCTTGTCTTCCTAGGAGAAGGAAACCCTAGCTATATTATCCTCTCTGACAACACCATCATGTCAGTCAGAAAAAAAGAAAATTCGTATTTTCCACTTACACACTATTATAATTAAGGAACATATAGATCCTTTCTTAGATTATGTAGTACTCTGTGCTCACAGTCATGGATCTAGAATTTCCAGGTTTCAGACAGCACTGAGATAATAGGGTGTCCACCATCAGGGAATCCCAGAAAAAATGTAAAATGCCTTTCTGCTGTGAAAAAGTTTCTGTACAGAAGGAGAAGACTGCTGGCAGTTTGAGGGGTACAAACCCAAACCTAAGGCTTTTCAACATCTCTCAGAGCTACAGTTGGTATGACAAAAGAAAACATTACTCTAGGCATTTTAAACCACACTACCATTGAGATTAATTTTAACCTCTTTTCAATATAGAATTGGAAGTTGGTATTAAGCATTTATAATACCTTTGCTGAGGAAGAATTTTGAATACCATGTATACTTTTCATTCTCAGAAAGAAAATAAAATACATAGTATTGTATCTGTAGCTTTTATTGTGGTGAACACAGACTGCAAAGTTAATATTTTCTAAAGGCACTTAAGATGACCCTGTGTGGTAGTTGGGAAAGAGGCTACGTTACAAAATGCAAGCTTCAAAAATAATAGGATAAAAAAAAATGTCAGAATATGGCAGGTTTTCACAATAGTTGTCACTTAAATATGGTGAAGCATTTACCCTTGCATTCCTTGTACTGTTCAGCTTCCAGATTCTGCAGAGTGCTTCCTAATGTGAAATGGTTTTCATAGCTACTTCTCCAGTACTGTCTGCCATACAAAACTTGACATAAACTTCATTTTAAAAAAACCACAGTCAGTAGCAACAAAGCCTGCTGGGAATCCCCCCCCCCCCAATGAGTTTGCTTTCTACTCAAGACGAGCACAAGTGCGAAGGAACCTGGGCATACATGCAACTAGGTCGAGGTTTAAAAGATGTTCCTTGCAGCGGAAGGCCTAAAAGAAATTAATAGGCTAGTCCCCCCTTGCAAATATATTCTCTTGCAGCCTTTAATAACATGAAAAGCATTTTGTGCAAGTATATCTTCAACTACATAGAAATTCTTGGTTTGCCTCACAGAACAGGAAGATTCACAACATATTCTGCTGATGAGAAATGGTAGGGTGAAACTGAACAGAAAATGGAAGTCCTAACTTTAACTACAGAGCCACAATGTATGCTCTCATAATCAGTCCTCTATTTAAGCAAATGTATTTAATCACGTACAACTAAGTAATATAAAAGGCAGCTAGGCTTAGGTATTAAAGAAATAAACGGTGAATGAATAAGATCATTTTACAGGAATGTCAATGACTAACTTTTGAGGGGAAATGAAGAATTCTTTGAACCTCTGACAGTACATTTTCTTATTTGTCTTGGTTTTCTCTTTCTGATATGCCAAGTTTCACAGACTTACTCTGCAAGCAGTAATTTGCATCATTATGCTTATTCATAACACTTTTGGGTTGCCTAATTAACAAATAACCACCACCTATGTTTGGTTGACAGTATCATGCTGGACTCCAGCCCATGACAATTGTTTAGGGCAAGTCACACCCTACACGTAAGCATGAAAGGCAGAAACATCATGAAATTCCTCCTTGGGATTTCCTCTTTGTTCTTCCGTAAGTGGGTCAGATTTACCTCTTATTGCACATTAAAACAGTTTGCAATCTGGACTGCGCACCTAGAGGATTTTAAGACAGAACACTGTCTCTGTAAAGCATTTCTGATTTCCCTTATGAGCCCCTACAATTCTGAATTCAAGTGTACAGACAAAGCATCAGTGTCCCTAGGCATCCTATATTCTCATCCCACAACATAATGCTTTGTGCTGGATTTTGCAAAGCAGACCTTGGAATACTTACTGCTTTTCTCTCTGTATAAATGAAAGGGCAAGTCAGAGAACTAGGAAGACACGCATCTCCAGCCCTAAAGATATCACTGGATGAAGCACTAAGAAACATGCAGTCCATCTGTACAGGCACAAGCATTTGACTCATGTTTGCACGTGCACCATCTTGGAAACACCAGCCAGGATCAGAGATGATCACCCCACCCAAGCAAGAGGCAGTGGCCACCACTACTGCTTTTTCAACATTTCTATGTTAAAACTGGAGGATTTCCTTCCCAAATCTCACAGGCAATCAGCTTATCTTTGGGGACAAAAGGCTTATCTTTAGGACAGCTTGCAGAATTGAAGATGTTACTAACAGAAGCACTTTATCTTGAGAGAAAAAAAAAAAGAAAAAAAAAACAGATTCAGCAACCTCCCGCAATAGCAAAAAATCAAATCTTGACAGCAGACTAGAAACAAATCCATTCTTCTCTGGTCACTTCTGCTAGTAATTCACAAATAAGTTGCTTAAAAATAATAGAGCAAATAGGAAGAAGTCAGTGAAATATGCTTCTGCTTTCTATTCCCATCATGTAATTGTCATTAAGGTGCAAGTGTTCATATCAGGCCATAGAAACTAAGTATTCATTTTCAAATTCAATTGAAAAGCTCACTCTAAAACAGACTGAGAATCCTCAAATCAATGTTCTAATAACCAATCAAATTCTAATAACAGTCTGTTACCAGTCAGTCAAAACACTGTCTTCCAATTTAAAGTTTAGGGTTGGGTATTCAATAGACCGATCTAGGACTCTGAGGGATCTCAAAACAAGACAGCAAAACAGAGCAAGCCTTCACTTGATAGGGGAATTAATCTTTTTAAATGTTTCCACTCTCACTTCATCAGAGATGGTCTTAATAGCATACATATTACACCTCGCAGAAGGGCTAACAGCAGGAATCTGCAGGCATGAAGCTGCATTTGTAAGATTCCACCATCATCACCCCCAACTTAGGCGAGCAAAATAATTTTATTACAGTTAAACAAGCAGGCTGTCTTTAGACTTCAATGCAGGTTAGCAATAGTTAATACAATGGTCACCATTACTTTCTTCAACCTCCAACCTCTACCTGTTGTTTTCAAAACTCAGCACTAGGGAAAAAAGTGTGATCTTAGCACTAAGTGCTCTCTACCTACTTATTAGGCACACTCAACACTTGATCTCAGTGTAAACAAGAAATCATAGGCAGTTCTGTCCTTGAAACACAGATCAAGTAATATTGCAAATGCATGCAGTATTCTCCTCTTTCAAGCATGACAGTGAACTCCACAGATCTTTAAAGGCAAGTTCTCTGCAACTTCAGCAGTCTCTCCAGATGTCTCAAATTTATTTTTCAGTTTCTTCCAGAGATACAGGTGTCAATAAGTAACAGCGCACACAATACTAACCATAACTTTGTGAACAGGCAATTAAGTGGCTGCAGGCTTCTAATTCAACTGGTAATTAGATTCTTTTGGACATCAAAGGAGGGCAAAGCAGTCACATCTTTCATTAAGCTTGCCAAGTTTTGTTAAAAATGGTTTTTCATTGCTTTCTGTCCCTACTCTGCCCCCCCCCATTTTTTCTTTTCTGTCATAGAATCCTGTTGAACATGTAAGGTATTGCATTCCTATGTAACACAATTCAACTCAAAAATGATTTGGATAAAAATCTTATAAAGAAAGATTTCCCCAGCTATGTCCTGGTTGTTAGAACTGAACAACAGCATTCTGAATTCTGACTTGGATTTTTCTGACAAAGACGGCATAAAAGTATTTGCAAATGCACCTTGTCTATTTATTCATACTTTTGCATGCAGGGCTTTCTCTACTTAGACATGATTCTATCATGACAGTCACTCTAATTTAGCCATCTTTGACATAAAGCACAATTGCAGACCCATTGTATTGCATCAGGGACTGAACAATTTTTTTTTTGGCATCTTCAGCTTGTTCTCAGTGTTTGCAAGCAGCTCAAAATTTATTTTTAAGAAATGCCTACTGAAAAACAGTTTCATTCTTGTTTATGCTACAGTAAAATGCTAGTAAAATTCCATAATTAGTGCATTTAACTTTCTGCAGTTAAATGCAGAACAGCATCAAACATCAAGGTTTATTTTTGACCTGACAGAAGTAATTGTCTTCGATTATCCACATCCCCCCTGAAATCAACAAGGCATAGTATGGGCTCAGTGAATGCACATTCAGGGTAACTGCAAGGCGCTTAAAAATTTTTGCTTTTTTTTTCCCCCAAATTAAAATTAGCATTTTAAAGTTAAGTCAAAGCCCTTGAAATTCAGTGAAACAAGCCTTTTGAGTTCAGTAGGCCTCAGGTGAGGCTTCTAGGGAGAAAAATGAGAGATAGAGTTTACAAAGGATGATTTTGATTAAAAATGAGATCTTTAAGAGAAAATGAACAGAAGAAGAATTGGGTGCATTTACATCTACATTGGCACTGATTTATATGAACTACAGTAAACCATGCTGTCAAAAATGAAATTAATAATCATAAGAGACTTCAAAATATAATGGTTTAAAAGAATCTAGTTAAGAAATATCATTAAGACACCTCCTGCCATGAACACCTGCTCGAGACCCTGTACAGTGCTCTTCTGAACACTTGAGTTTGGAAACACTGTTTTTGTGCTAATTACCAAACTTGGATCTGGGGTAGCAGGTGTGAAAACAAGAATTTCATTTGAGATTGTTAGCTATATTTTCTTAAACTACACACAGCATCACACATTGAATTCAGTTTATGAAGTACTGATTTTTACAGTGATGTTGAGAGAATGGCTATAGGAAGTCCACATAAAGTATGGAGATAGCTTTACTTCATCCATTTCTCTTTGTCTCAGGGACTAAGGATATTTCCATTAGAAGCTGAGACTGAGTAGGGATATGTAGCAACAACAAAAATACTAGCCAGGAAGTATTATCCTATTTTTTTGATTCTCCACTCAAGCACATTAACCTCCTTGAGACTGAGTACAAACTGCATATTTAGATTCCAAGACTTAATTTCTTGAGGATATAATTAATAGCTGAATACAAAATATCCTGAATTTTCAGGAACCCTGCTTCTGGAAACAAATATTCTAAAGTAATAATATTATATCTCATGGATTTAAGTTGGCCAGAGCACTGAATTACTGAGAATTTAACCCAGAGGGAAGGGGCAATGCTGGAGAAAGAGAAGACAGAGACAACAGACAGACATCAGTTAGAGCCTATGTCCTCTTTGCACCAAGAGACAGATACACACCTACTGTAGCAGTATAATTTGAGATATTTTTCTTCAGTTACTTTTCTAAGATCTCACGAGAGTTCAAAGAGAAGAGACTAGGTGAGTCTGTTTTACATTAAAGGCACTGAAACCTGTGATAATAAACGATAATAAAAACCTTCTTCATAATTACATTACAAGGCCTGTTTCTTGAGTAAACGTTTTCTTAAATAACTTCTCAGTAAATACATATCCGTGTAACTTGAACTAGACAGACATCCTACGAGTTCATGGTGCTAAGTAAGCAGCTACTTGAAATACCTGCCAAGAAGCAGCAGCAGCTGAGCAGCTCCGTGGAGGGGCTGAGCCGGGACGCGAGGCTGACGCCAGCGCAGGCTGGGCCTCCCCAGCAGCACCAACCACCCCGCGGGCCCGGGCAGCCCAGGGGCAGCTCACGGCCCGCCAGCAGCTCCAGGCACAGCGAGGGGCAAACCAGTGCTAGGCCAGCCTGCTGTCACGGGCTGCAGAAAAAGCTACAGCACGGGTCTGAGATCCATCCAGGCGAAAAAGCCAGGGTCAGGTACACCTACGACGCAGCCCAGGAAAAGGCTGGGCCCCCAGACCGGTGCTTAAATGGAGTCTCTAGGCCAGCGGCAAGGTGTGTGGTGAGAACTCAGCTGGGGCTGCTTAGGGCATTTAAGGCCTCCTGCTGGCCTCAGGGCCCTATCAATACCCTCTAAAAGTCCAGGTGAATGTGTTTCAGAAGTGAAATGAGTTAAGTAGTTGCAATCTTGTCCAATTTGCTCTTTATCAACATACAGGAAAGCTGGCCCAGTTGTCAGACTGCCCAGGAGGGAACTAGTAATGGGATGACAAGAGCTTGGCTGGACTGAAGTGAGCTCTGCTGGCAGAGCTGTATGGAGAAGCTGGTGTAGCACCTGCTTCCCATTGTGCTTGGCTCTAGCCACCAGGGCCAGCTAAAAGTTTTTTTTACATAAAAAGAATAGGAAAAAAGGAAAAAAACAAACTCATAAAATATGACTGAGAGAGTATGTTTGTTTTAAATAATTAAAGCAGCAGAAGAAGCCCATAGGAATATCAAGAAAACAAAACATAGCTAACAAGATATTATTATGAATTTATACAAATAACAAACAAAAAAATATTTGAGAGTGAGACCTGAATTCCCCTGGCACAGTCTACTGTGTAGCAGCTGGGCAAATTTTAGAAAAGCTGTGGAGGAGACTTAACAAATAAGTTCTTTGAATTAATGGCATTTCATACCCTGTCTGGATCCACAGCCAGTATATTCTGCTCCCTAAAAGTGAGGTCAAAAACATGATCTGGCACAAAAAAAGCAAGCAAGGCTCTGGACTTGTGTGTGTGACTTCAGTCAATTCATTTTCTCTCACCTGCTTAAAATCTTGACTCTTCGATCTCACTACCTTTCTCCTTTAATTGCTCTTACTCACAATGATCAGCTGCAGGGATCCTGCACTCTTTCCCAATCTACTCTGCCACTTAATTTACATTCTGTTTTCCCCCATGCATCTTGATGTGCTTAATTTTAGTTTAAACATTCCTCTGCCCTCTCAGGATCCCATTACAGACTACCAACACCCACATATTCCAATTAGTCTCTCTCCTTTCATGTTAGGAGATTGCAAATGGAAAGGATTAAAAGATGCTTTAGGCAACAGAAAGCAAAAGTAAATTCAAGTTTAGGTGTGAAACTGGCTGTACTGAAGTGACCGTGTGGATACGTCCAAAAGATTGCTGGATTTTAAGAAATAGCTTCCATGTGACTGCATACAAAAGCATTTTGATGTGACTGTGTTTGGGAACAGTTAGTTACGATACACCTATTCCATGTAAATAAAGTGTACTGAAGACACGTCAGTGCAAACATGCCACCTTCATTGCAATATTCTAATGCAACAACAGTGCAGGAAAGCCACTTTTATATTTATATTGTCTACTACTTTTTTAAGCCTCTGTGAATTCATTGTGGAGAAAAAACATGGAAAATATCGCATCTTTCTAATTTTACATCTGTCCTTCCTAGCTTAGCGCAAAACTGCCTGCTTTGGACAGCCAAAGTATTCTGACTTACGAGAAAATTAAATTATTTTTCAATGAGGAAGACAGAAGCAAACAGAATTGTAAAGCACTTTTGCTGAAATAACAGCTCTAATTATTTGTCCCCATTAAAATTTATCACTGCCAAACTTAGGAATGGTGTTTATAAGCTATTCATATTATATTATCTGTCCTCTCCAGTATTCCCAATGAATTGTTGCTAGCTCAGCTTTTGGGTACATGACAGAGAAGATACGCTTACTAAAGAAATATTACCATTAATTACTATAATTAATGCAAATTATGTAGAGCCACTGCAACTCACTTACCAAAGAGATAATAACCTTTGAACTAAAAATGCAGAAGTAAATGCATAAGTTCAATTCGTAATGCTTTCACTGTGGCAGACAGAGCTGAGTGTTTAACTTTTGGTTCAAAGGCCATTTGATTCTAAATATATAGAATTCTATTTTAGGGAATATAACTAAGAAATGGCATTACACAAAACTGTACATGTTTGTGCATTCCTCTTAAATATTTTGTTGCACAGGATCTGATTTTTTGTTTTAAATCAGCTGTTTTAAAAAGTGGTGTACCATGGATTTCTTGGAGAGAATAATAGGTTAGCTTTGTCACAGTTTTGATGGGCAAACTAACTTCTCCCTGTTTTATATTAATAAAGTAGACAAACAATTCTTAGAAAAGGCCTACCACTTCACAAACCCCAAGTTTCATATACAACATGTCTAACATTTTTGATATGGAAATGTGCCTGCAATCCTAACCTAAATTCAGCCCAACCTTTAATTTTAATTAATGGGCCAGAAGTTATTAAAAATAATTATTTGTAATATAGATTCTATAACAAATACGCAAGAACTGGAATTTTTTGTAAAATTATGATCTAGTCACAAAGTTCACAAAAAGGTCCTAGTTCTACTGAAATAAAGCAATTTTGGCTTTTACTTCAGTGAATCAGAATTTCACCAATATTTATATCCAGATCCAAGATGAGGGATTCTTTTACTTCACAGCTTTCTGATTCCAAACTCTCCCTTGTCTCTCAGTCCTGTAAATTTATTGTTTGGCTAAATAATAGGCAGGGTTATGTTTACTGGATTACACCAGTAAGCCAAACAGTTTTGGACATTTGAAAAGTCAGATTTAGAACATCAGACATATTTTTACCTCCTGAACTATCAATCGTGAAGTAACCAGTTTAGGAGAAAGGTACTCTTAATTTCAAGCAGTGTATGATCTTGAGTGTGCAGGTTTATGCACGTTATGTATCAAATGTAACAGCGAAAGTTCTCATGCATCTCTGTTATGAATCCTCCAGAGCTCTCCAATTCAATTATATTGTTCAGCAGTCCGCCTCAAATACGAGTTATGCACGGTACTAAAAAAGGAAGCCATTCATACGTTCATTTACTTTGCTCTAGTAAGATAACCTTCTTCAGGAGAAAGAATAGCAGGAGTGGTTCATTCTAAACTTTGTATATTTACATTTTAAATGAGACCTGCCCTGGTGTCACACATCTTAAAGAACTACATTAGGTCAAACGGGTGAAATCAAAGACATTTCTTTGAAGGGAGTTAATACTTAAATTCACCTAGCAATCTAGTTGCTTGATTGCTTGCCATGTAGTATAGACGCTTTTATTTGCAATTCAGAAGATTATTTGTTTTAAAAATATATTAGGATACATTAGGCTTATGATGGCTCATGTCAATTAAAAATACAGTTGCTGTTTACCTGAACAGCATAAATTGAAGCTTTAAATGTTGTTTTAAAGCATGTGTGATGATGATCAGATGCTCTAAAATACCAGAGAGCTTAAAATACTGACAGCTGTGAATATTCAAGTACTCTCTGGAGAATCAGCAAAGGCCAAATAGTAGAATATCACTAGTAAAGTATTCCTATCTAGAGAGGAGTATAAATGTTTAGGTAATGTATTCGTACAAATGAAATATAGTATACATAGGTATATAAGTAGAAGTTAAATGTAAAAAATCTAGTTAAGATTTGGGCCTACCCTAGCTGGCACGGGTGCCTATTCAAAAACAGGTCACTGTCCAGATCCATTTCTATGCGAAATAGAGACAATGTCACTGACGGGCCAAACCGGGAGACAGGATTTGTCAATAGCTGCAGGAAAATACACCAATTTTATAATTTCTTTTACTATATTAAAGAGCACGAAAATTAAAGCTTTGGTTTAACACCTTGTAAAATTAAAGAAAAAAAAATCACATTCTTAAAAGCCAAGCACACCTGTAAGCATTTGCAAAAACCACTGCCTACCACCTTCTGTTACTTTCGTACTTTCTCGTCAACATCACCATATTGTAATTGGCTTGTTTCTGGTAAATGTGGTTATTTTCATTCCCTGGTACTTTGTTTTCAAAATTTGAATGTCTTCAGTGTCTGCTTTTCTCTAAGTACATTTTTGTGTTTTCTGTAGTATTTATTTATTCTAACTGCCTCTCTAAGCATGATCTCAATGCAAATTGCTTTGGTTCGAACAGAAATTCAAGAATGCTGATTTTATAATATGCAGATTTTTGTAAACACTTTTGTCCCACTTACGTATCCATCACATCAGCCTGTTAAAATAACGTTATGTATGAAAGATTTTTAAAAATTATTTTCCATTAGGAATGGATCACGAAAGCCATGAAAAGAAAACTCAAAATAGGCTCAGTTGCGGTAAGAAAGTGAAAGGCAATCTTGGACCACTGACTGCTTGGAACACCAAACACTGTCAGTGCAGTAAGTGAAAGGGAAACCAGGGGTAAGTGTCAAATGAACAGGCAGAAAAAAGCAAAAATAAAAGATTACTGTTGGTCTGTAATGACAGTTACTACTCCTTGAAACTAACTTGTAAAATTACTTTCACGTATCTTACTTTTTCTAGGTTTTATTTTTATTCTTCTACTTTATTGCATGTTTGACTTTTGTACTTCTGGGATTATAAACAAATTTCTGTTTACTCAGAAATTTGGCTTTTACTCAAGTTTACTCGAGGCTTTACTCAACAAACACAGGGCAAGCAGTCATACTCATGCGCAAACTGTTTTAGCTAGCACAGGCAATAAAAACACCCACTAGAGACATCTCATACAACCTAGGCAAAACTAAGCATCTCTAGCAGCCCATGGAAACTTGGTCAGTACCCACTTAACCACTGCTATTCACTGTGGTGCCCAGCTCTGTAATAGGCCTATCCAATGTGTGCAGTAACTATGTTTCTTTAGGCGAGCTAAGTGGCTGTTGAAAACATGCCTCACTAAGCTCACTTAGTCTTGTACATTCCCACATGACAAAAAAAATCACCAATTAAACCCCAAAAGCACGAGGTCACCTTAAAATTCAGTAAATATGCATATGCTTTATAAAACGATGGATTCCCAAACAATATAAACAGATGGCTTTTTTGCAGTTGTGTTTTTAATCTGTGGATAGAGAAGTTCAATCTTGTTTTGCTTCTCTGATCTTGCTGGAAATACGACCTTAAAAAAAGACAGTACAAAAAAATAAGAAAAAAAGAAAAAACACCACAACCTCCAAAACCCTCTGTTTTAGTGTTTTGAGGTTTGGCCATTCATTACTCCACACTGCTCTTAGAAAACTGTTCTCCCTTTTTTCTCCTTCTTCCCTGGAATAAAAAAAGTTTTGCAAATAGAACTCTACTTTCAATACTGCCTCTTGTGAAAACACAGCTGGGAAACTAAGTTTTCTGTTGTTTCTTTTAAGAGACAAAAACTATTTACATTGAGTGTTATTTCTGTGAAGGATGCAGAAAAGTCAAAGATAAAATTGTAGTTTAGCTGAAACCAGTGGGAGATTTGCCACTCATTTCAGTAAGCTAAAATTCACCCAAAATGTTTTCAAAATTCACCTTTCCTTATCCTGGCTATCCTACAAGCTGCTTTCCCCTGCAGTGTTCATACCACTTAAACATTTGGCATTTACACTGACGATAGCAGAGCCAGAAAACAAAGTCCTGAAGGAGAGCTCACTTCAAGGCTCCTTGATTATAAAAGATTTGAGCAAACTGTTACTGTAACTCTCCAAAAGATTTACCATCAATGGTACAGATCCCAACTGATCCCTGAACAATTCTATGCACACGTGTCTGTTCTTTCTCATGTATTCCACCCTTCCTTTCCTTCTTTTTCTAGTTTTATCATCACAAAGTGTTCTAGGGCATGATAAGCTTGCCTGCATGGGTTGTTTTGGAAATTACATGTGCTAATTTTTTTGATATACCTTGTTTTGTTTAGCGTGATGAATCTTAGTTCAGTTTGGCAAGAGATGCTTGCCCTGCTCCTGGGAGTGAACACTTGAACCAACCTTAAATTTTTGGTACATTTAGGAAATCAGAAGAAAGTTATAATCTGGGTTTGTTTGTTTGTTTTTCCCTCCTATCCTTGCCTTTACTAGTGTCTGAAAGGAAGTAGCAACCTGCAAGTTCTTTCGCAAAATCCTTTGGGAAATCTTTTTATTATTACTATTTTGTATTTTATCCAAGAGAAGATTTATTTATTTTTTTATGGAGAGCTGGATCTGTTTCACTAGTAATAGTGCTTGGTTGTATCCTGTCAGTTGTACGGCTGATTGACCCTTTGGCGAATCAGACCTATGCACACGATACCGCGCAGTGCTGACTGCCTTGGCTGTCTGGCAGGCTCCACTCCTGCAGGTATTTATGTACATATGACTCACTGTTTGTATTGTGAAGCTTACAGCTTTCGCAGGATCAACAACTAAGTAACTTAGCGTTCATCATTTAATATTAATATTCGTATTTGTCATTTTATCTGTAGTCTTTACAGTTTTTTTTCTCTCTTTATAGCACTCTGAAGCACAGGAATTTTCCTGAACATGTACATAAGTTTTCATGTCTAGAAGAGATAGTTTTCACCCCTTCTTTAAGAAAAATTCAGCACTTTGATGACTATGAAAATTTCCTACTTAGGCAATCTCTTGTTAGAATTAACACCAGAGACTAAAACATTCCCTGAAGACAGAGTATCTGGAACCACTGACCAGTAGGTTGCTTTGGCCACCCCTGGGCTACAGCCAAGTCTGTGTGGGCTGCAGCCAGAAGGAAGGGCTGCTCCATCCCACGCACAGGCAAGAGCATCGCTACCCCCTGGAATGCTGCCAGCAGCCAGCAGGCAACAGCAACGCAGCTTTGGTTTTCTTCAGTTTCAACTCTTAAGAGCTGATCAACGGGCTTGTCAGACTAGAGAGAGGGAAAGACTGGGCTGCAGAAAGGACATGAAAGTATTTTGCAGAAATTTGGGCCTCTGATTCTAAGAGTTTCAGGTTAATCTGAAGGACCTACAGATTTTAGAGATCCATGGTCTGAACTGACTAATTCAGTTGCTGTTGATCATACAGGGGTTGTGTCTCCATCAGGCACTTTTAGTCTTATTTCTTTTAAAATGAGTAAACATTTCTATTTTGCCATTCTTTTACTCAGTTTGTAAAATGATCTTTACATAAGTTCATGAGCTTGATCCTATGTCTCTTTCACCTACTGTGGATCTGGATGTGCTTCTCTCTGCTCCCACCAGGTGCACATTTAAGTCAGAATATATTATTACTACTATTATGTTTCAAAAATGTATTGATAGCTGCATTTAGTAGAAGGACACTCTTCTAACTGAATCTGTTCACTTCTGCACTGACATAGCAGGGGAAGAAGGTGGATGATTTACCGCTGCAGCCCAATTCAAAATGAGTGGAAGTGACAGTAAATTCCAATGGAATTATCCATCAACTTCACATTTTATTTCATTTTGCAACTTCTTAATATAAAGTACAGATGTTTAGCTGACATGCTACAGAGGCTCAGTCATTCACCAGTCCTGACTTTTTAAACTATGCTTCTGATAAAAACAATGCTATCCTTACGTTTGGCAGCTGTAGTTTCCCTCTCTTTCTTCTGTTTCCTGTTCATGCAGACTGCAGATTCGCATATATCAGCATAGTAATATAAGTATCTTTGACTGAGTCAGTGTGTTCATAAAAGTTGGATAAAAAAAGAAAACATTTCAAAGTAAAACCATAATAACAAGTAAAAAAACTTACTGCCAAATCTGTCTGCAGTGGTTCTTCTTGAAGAATCAGTACATATTCCCCATGAAATGAAACTCAGTCAGCAGATGAAATATTAATTTTCTGTGCATAATATGTCATGAGCTGAACTTCGTTTATTTTACATTTTCCCTTCCTTAATGCTTTGATACTGAGATAGCCAAGATGTTACAAAACAGCATATTTAAAACCAAAGACTAAAACTATGGTCCCAGAACTCAGCTGGTAAAAATCAGTGTTGTCCTCCCTGTTTAAAATATAATATTTAATAAAGTCACTGGCAGCTTCAGAGGATCTCTGGCCTAGTACTATACTGCAATAAGGTTGCCATAGAAACAAGAGCTTCAGGATCATTTGGCATTTTATGAAGACATTTTAAGGCTATTTTCTATACAAAAAACTGTGAACACTACGGTACAACTTTTCCCATTTTACAATTAAATGAGTCAATGCCAGAAATCCAAATTTCTATTTCAAATTTGTCTCTGAAAGTAAAGTAATACGTAAGGACAAAGATTTCTGTTATCATTTAATGCTATTCTTTGCTATTAAATTCAGCTGTTTACTGTACATGACAATAAAAAGAATGGCTGATTCAATTGATTGGAGATTTCTGTCAATCTGCAATACAATTTGGTGTTAAGAAACATGAAAAAAAACAGTAGAGGGCACAAAAATAAAATGTAGAGAAGTTTCTTCTGAATGTGATTTCCATATTACCTTGAAGTTATTAATTAAAAAGTCCTATAAATTTTAACAAGATATATGTAAAAAATTATCTTATAGCTAGACTTTTTATTCGGTTAGAATATTGTTTAGAAAATAATTCATTAACTCAGAAAAAAAAGGAAATTAAAACAAAAAGATAAGCAAGTCTATTCAACTATCTGCTGTTAGAAATATAACTGTTGTTAAGGTAATGGAATAAGGTCTAATGTGTGGACTGATTTTAAATAAGTACAATTTCAAATCAATGGTGTTACGAAATTTCTTGTGGGAAGAAAACAGCACAGGCATTCAGGCACACATCACCTCATATATTTACATGCACCACAAAGGAATATTAAGACACCTGTATTGTAAATGAGACTCATGGCCACGCACGTAAGCACTTGTGTCATTTTTTCTCTATGTATAAAGAGACGGGATGCACACTTACAAGTATATTCTTTATAGAGATCCAGTCTCAACTTTTATAAACTACCAATGAAATAACACTGTCTGTATCTCTACAATGTCTCTCTGATTTGGTAGAAAGAAGAACTATGACTTCGTTGGAAGGAAAATTATTTATGTAAACCTCAAAAGTCAAATCTGATAAAAGATTCTAAACCTAACCTTTGACTACAATTCTATGATTAAAAAAAAGTCTGATGCTTTATACAGAATTATGTTCTTCTTGTTCTGAACAGAATTAACTTATTACAAAAAGTCTTAATACTGTGGCAAGGCACTTTTCATGATCCGTCTGAATGGATGTTCATGAGAGCAGAAGGGATGAAATACTACCCGAAGAGACAGTATCAGATTCAGGTGAAGCATTTTTTTTAAAGAAAGAAGCTCTTTTCTGTCACTGCAACATTAGCACTAGAATTGGTGGAGATCTTAAATAGTAGTAAAATTGTAGAAGTGTAAATTTTGGGGAAAAAAATAAAAGTGGCAAATCAAACAGCAGACTGTAGATTAAAAAATGAAAACATGACTTTATATTACTTATATATTAAAAATTTCAAAGTGACTCAGATTTATGATACTTAAAAAGGCACTTTTTTCAAGTTCCTTTTCATAGCATCCACTTGTCACACTGGATCAGAATGCTGCCAAGGAACATTTACAGCACTACTCTACAGCATACATTTTCTTAAATGGTACGCAATCCAGTGTGTTATTTACAAAACCAAAAATAACATCATTATATTAACTATTTTCTGTGTGTGAAATATAAGGACAGAAATTGTCCCTAGAGTATTTTTAGATTCTCAGCTAACATGTAGCAAATGATTTAAAATAACCTCTTTTTTTTTTTTCTAATAAGTATATCATCTACAAGATCATCTTGTATTAATTTTAAAATTATCTTGTTCATTCTGTCATACTTACTGTAGGAAAATCATGTTACTTGTGGTAAGAATGAGATTATTTTCAAATTTTCTTAAAGTTATTATCTCTACTTGAATTTGAAAAGGCAAAATAACATTGGGATTGCAACTATCACATATCAGTTTTACTAATTCTTTTTGGACTCACTATGCAGTTATAAAGCTCCAGAGACTTCTACTGAACTCTCTCTGATTTATTTCATAATTTGTGTATATATGTACGTAAAGTATCAGTTGGAACACCATAATTAGTTTTGTGCACATGCTTTCAAAAAGCAAGAATTCATGCCAGCCGCCTCATCGTCCCTTTAACATCTCTCTTCATAGCTGTAAATATACATATATATCCTCATATTTCCAAGTTAGAAATGCATTGTGTTATTCATATTTTGCTGGACAAACTGACTCTCTGAAAGCCCAGGGATATGAAAAAGTTCAAGTAGAAGATGAACTAGCAGAGAAAGAAACTGAGTGAGAAACTCAGCCAAATTCCATCAAGTTCCTAAAAAATTAGGTTTCTCTCCCCACTTCTTTTGTCATTTCTGGCACATCTGACTATGGTTGTCTCTACTTAGTTTTTCTTTTCTTCTTTGTGTTATGTTCGTACTTGTCAGACGTAAACCTTTACCAGACCTTTCTCTATAACTTCTGGTTATACTGGCCCTATTTACATCGTTCTTCCTTTGTAGATGGAATCTAGATGGGATCTTTCTTTGTATCTTTTGGTTTTGCTTTTTTAGTGTGTTTGATCTCCTTCGCCAATGTATTGCAGTATAATAATAACACTGTCATGCAGATGCAAAGTGACATCAACAAAATGTACAAAAAATCTACAAAATGTAAGTCAGTTGAAATTAAATGTTTTGATTTTTTGTTTTGCATTTTTAGAACTTGTTTTCCTCCCTGTAAATCTTGCTTCAATACTCTAAGGACTCACTTGTGCTCTGGATGTGCACTTCACCTCAAAAACAGAATGTCCTTAAGATTGACTGAATTGCATTTACTACAGCAGATGTTGGAAATGATAAAGTTGGATCACCCCTGCACAGAGCTATGTTGAACTGAGTAGGAAATTGTAGGGATTTATTGTTGTGAGTTGTGCTGTAAAATGATGAGCCAGGTCAATTTTACCTGCAATCCCAGGTAAGTAATCCCACCTTTTTGTCTCCCACCTCCATTTTTTCTCTCTCGCTTCTCTACAGCATTGGCACTTTTGACTGTTTGTACTGATGGGTCTTTATCGTACCAAATGGTTTGCTATAAATTAACCTGTGCCTTTATTCATGCTATTAAACAAGACTTCTTTTTATAAACAATGAAAAATCTACCCCCAAAATTACATTGAGACTCGCATATCTGTGGTCTGTGCCAATCTGGTTTCTCAATCCTTGTTTCAGATCACAATAAAAAACTACTGGAGGAGCACTAAAAAAACTATTTGTTATGACCCCTTTTCCTTTTAACTTTTCATTAGAGCCATTTTTCTTCTTAGTGAAACTGCTTCACTGTACGGAATTGTTTCCCTGTTGCATGTACGTGTCAAATGACATCCATGTCACATTCATGGAGCAAGCACAGAATGCCCTCAAGAGCCACATCTGCTGATGCTAATTTGGCCACTTATTTTTTTTTTTCTGAAGTTGTTTGTTACATTGAAGAAAATGAAAGGAATGGCAATATAATTAACAAAACCTTTTGCATTACAGTTTTTGTTGCCTTGCTTTTGACTGAAGTATCTGCAGCTAAAGCTTGCCTAGTAGATCATACAGATGTTTACACTGCAAGTGTGAAATGATAATAAATTCCGAGATGGAGAAAAAAAAACAGGAATAAAAGAGTGGGACAGAAAGGCAGAATATATAAACTTCACAATTTGCATAATATACAGACCTAAACCTTTAAAAATCCAACTATCCTACAGGACAAGTTATTAAAGTATCAGCAGTTGTTTTCTTTTTTATTCTACCTCATTATATCTCACAAAAGAGTTAGAGATACAAACAAGCATGAAGTAAAAACTTTGTACTCTGTATTACCATATTGCTTGCCAGTTGTTCAAAGCACCATAGGAAATCAAGAGTTTCACTGCTATCCTGAAAAATATGCCCTCCTCCCTCAAATTTCAAGGTACTCATAGATATGAATCAGATATCTAAAAGAACATTATTTTCTTTCAATAACAGCTGATAATACCTAGATGTTTTCCCCTATCTATTGTGATATTTTAAAAAGTTATATATAATACAGATTATTTTAAGGTCTCAGGGTGCTCAAATATAAACAAAACTCGTAATTATTTCATGATGTGTATTTGTACCATCCACTTCTATTACATTTTCTTTTGGCCTCTGTTGTGCTTGAAGATCTTTTATTACATTTTCTTTTGGCCTCTATTGTGCTTGAAGATTTTTTATTACAGACTGCTTATAGGCTTTTCACTGAAACGTGAGGGAGTATATTAAAGGGATACAACAACTTTTTGTTGGGGAACATGACAGATTATAACAAAAGTGGATGACACGATGATTTAAACCTTTTACAGATTGCTAAACTTGGTAAAAGTAACTGTACCTTCACTAAGCTCATACTTAAAAATGGAGTAATGCTTGGTATTTCCGATTGCCAGTTCCCTACTCTGTTCCCTACTCTGTCACCATACCATCCTCTATTTTTTCTGACACAGATGTATGCTAGCTGTAAAGGTATTGAAACTATCTGAGAGTTCTACACATAAGACCAGTTTTTAATCAATTTCTCGTTTTTATTATGACAAGGATACCTAGTGTTCTTCGTTCATGGTAAGAGATGCTAAATTTGAATCACCGAATAACCAGGACTTGGACCCAAAATATAATGCACTTTGGGTTCCATTCTTTAGCACTTCAGATGGTTATTATATTTTGTTTAGACTGGATTTTATGTAGCAAATATTTTATGCATTTTATGAGTATTTATTCAGTAAGGCTCATCTCCATTACGGACATGATAGACTTGTAAAAGTGGTTTTCCTTTTGTGGCAATCATGAAGCTTGGTGATTAAAATGGATTTAAAAAGGGAAGCATTAAAACAGCCAAAATGCTAATGAAATTTGATATAAAACACTGCTGGAATTCAGCTCTCCTTTACAGAGAAAGGACAGATACAAGGCATAATTGAGTAAGGTTAAAAAAAGATGATAATATTCTAGTCTTCCATTGTAGTTCAATAATTCATAGTGTGCATTAAAGAAAAACCAAGAAATATCTCTCAGAAAGAGATATTTCTAAATTTGGCCAGAGAATAATTTGGAATCATATCATTACTGAAGACAGAGCTCAGACAAAACAAAATAAAAATGTATCGTCCTGAGAAAATGAAGTAAGCCACAAAGCACTATGATTACCGATAGTCCTTCACATAGGAATGAATTATAGCATGTGCCGCAGTACAGGGAGAAACACTTGGAACGGGAAAGATTTACAGACCTGACTTGGCTAGATAAACTAAAGGCTTAGCTGGAAGGGCTAAGAAATGCTCACCAATCCCAAGAAGCTTTTGCACACAGGTACAGCTTGGTTCTGCAAAATGGATACTACATATTGATACTTTTCAAAGTGGCTGTTATATCACATGTTGGCACCAAACACTGAAAATTAAATATATATTTAATTCAGTGAGGAGTGGAGTACTTCAGAGAAATCCAAAGATATTGGCAGTAAAACATGCTGTAATTTAAACATATTTTTAATGTTTAAACATGCAGAGCACAAACAGAAATTTCACAAACTTACTGTAAATTGATTTCATTTTCTAAAGACCTCTTCATCCCTGCTTACAAGATCTGATTATCTTTTTAGCCAGCCCACTGCCTGCTCCATGTCACACATGCACAGGATCATTTTTCACTTTATATTTTGCAAGTAGGACTAATGCTTATTCTCACAATTTCTTAATATTTTGATGCCTGTTCTTTACTAGACAGCTTTTAATCTACCTATATGCTGGGTATTTTGTCAACCTTCTGTCATTCATGCTTACAATATCTGGGCTGTTCTAAAGAGCCCGTGGAGTGATGGAAGGCCTCCAACATCTAAATTGTCCATTTTCTTCTTCTTGTCAACTCCCTCATAGGTTTTCTGCCTCTAGAGAAGCTCAGGAAGCTAAGTCTATTTGTTGCTCTTTAGAGAAGGCTGTTCTTCCTGTGACAGATTCATAAACGGTCTCACACTACCTGTCGTCCTAGTGCAGAGAATCTTGACTCTTAATTTGTGAGATTTTTATTCATATCTTTGGTGCAAAGCTATAGAGGAATCCAGGAAGGAAATAATGCATGTGGGACTTTGGAAAGGAGAGAGACATAAGCATGCTAATACACAAATGCCGAATTGGTATTATAATGTGAAAATATGCTCAGAAACCAGAACCGGACCTGCTAATTCTCAATTCAGCCTGCCTGAGCCATTGTCTTCTACTGCTAACAGCTGCTTTTCCACTTTATAGTCATAATCAGAATGAATTTCTACTGCTCTGCTATGATTCTCGCATATTATTTCTTAACTGCTGTGTCCTATGTGTTTCATTTTAAGAAAAGAATGTTATTTTATGGAATTCTAGAAGCAAGTGTGGCTACTGATGAGTTGTATATGCATTTAGTGAAAATTCAGACAATAAAGGAGTGTTATTTGGCTGCAGTGATTTCTAATATGTATACCAATGCCTTAATACTAATTATTAACTATAGCCTTTCATGAGAGAATAACTACTATACCTTCTATCAATATGTCTAGACAGGAAGGTATGTGGGTGCCTAACTCTAACTGTGATGAATAAGAGGGCTAAGCATCTTAATGACTTTGATATCTTGAGTCTAAGGATACAGCAAAGCTGTCTGTAATGAACTATAAATTAGCTTTTGCAATGCTTCTTTTGGAAGAACAAGGAAAAGTAGCAAAAACTATGCTGGGAATAAAGTTTGATTTCTTAGTGGCCTGAATGCTTTCATTTTCCTGAGGTTTAACAGGAGAACAGCACAGCAGTTTCTAAAAGGAACTGAAAAATGTTGCATTTGATTTAAGCTACAGGGTGAATCAGACTTGACCGAACATATTAGAACTAGTTATTTAGACAGCATATTGGGGTTAGTGATCCTATTTGCAAAAGGTATCACGGGAACTTTTACAGATCACAGTTGATACAGACTATTTAAACTGATACAGACTAACTGGTCCAAAAGGCAGCACAAGCAGTGGCTCAAGTGCTCCCTAAAACCACCCTGAGACAACAGATGAATACCACAAGGGGTAATCATCTGCAGTTCCTAGGACAGCTGGCATTCGAATATTGACATATCTTAACCCTGTTTAATTTGGAAATATTTCCTATCCTGATGGCATAATGAAGCATCATTCATGATGCTGTAACTAGCTCAGTGGTATCAAAAGGATGTAAATGCACATAGATGCATACAGGCATAAATGCCAGTGGTATCAGATCCACATAGGTATAGGTGTTTGCCTATGCTTAATAGCCTGTCTAATAAGCAAAATGTATTTTTTAAAGAATGACTTGCTTCTTTGGGAAGCAATCAGCATGCAGTCCCTTGATTTTTGATTCGATGTACCTTTGGCTTGTAACATTCAGAAGTGGCAACATCCAGCTTGCACACACCTACAGCGACAAAAATACCCTTTTGTATTTTGTAATGCTGTTTGAATGTAATAAAGAAATCATTATTGGGCTAGAAAGGTTGAAATAAGCCAGTTCACACCATTATACTTGACCACTTTAACTCTCCACCATGGATGATCAGATACTATTTCCATCTATAACAATTCAGTATAGAAGCTATAACTAGTAATTTTTCATGTCACATTGTTGATTTCTGCAGCAGTCAGTCAAAATGCTGCTATACAAAGTTTCACACAGTCAGCTACACCGACTTCTTGTTTGGTCACCTATCTGTTGGCTTTTCATCATGTTTCTGTGCTTTAAATAGAAAGGACACAAGAATTGACTACCTTCACTTAATAAAGGAAACGTCTCTTTTCAAAAATAAGAAGTGCCTTCACCCTTGTTCTTAAGGAAGAGAAGAGACAGTGCTTTTCCAAGGTTATGCACAAAGGGTTAGCAAAATCTCTCCTTTCATACAAGCTGTTCACATACACCCACACAGAGGCACCTGCCTGAATCTAAAGTAAAATCCAATTTCACATGAATATATTTTATTTTACTTTTATGATATGTTTTACCTTTTATGGATTATGCAAAATTCCCTCCCCTTCCACAATTGCTAAATAGCCTTCCCAATTAATGTTGGCTACATAAATGATTAATTTCCTCTTTTGTCATCATTATGCTACACAGAGGCCTCTCTGCTAAACTATAAGTGACAAGAAAAAGAACTATTTCCAGTTATCCTTCTTTTGTAGTTTACAGAAAATATGGCAAATCCTTCTTTTCTCAAAGAGCTTAGTTGGCCTTTTGAAATATTGATCCTGTATATAATAATATATGACTACATTTCACTTTTAGTTATCCGAGCCCCAGGTTCTTGATGGCTGGTTTAAGGAGAGTAAAAGCTGTCTCAAATTCCCAAGTCACAGAGCAGCTGTTAGAATTTTTTTCCCCCCCAACTGAACCTATACTAAAGTAGAAACAATTCTATCCAAATTCTGAGTGCTATGTAACACATTTGCACATTTAATTTATAAAGAAGGTTAATTACATTGCTCTGTTAGCAAGACCTGCTTGGATGCTGTAGCCAGAAAGCATAAATGATTTCAAAGAACACAGCAAGGGAGTGGATTTTTTTCCTCTAGGGTTGTTTCTAAGGCTTTTGTGCTCAGCCAAGCAATAAGAGATGTACACATATCTGCTGTGATTATATTCAGAATCCCCAGAAGTCTGAACCTGAAGGAATGTCAAACAAAACTCAGTAAAAAAAATGAATTTTGATGCCAGAATCAAAACAAAACAAGCAACATCGTAGTTATATAAATCTAAGGTTAATCAGATTCCAAGAAAATATAACTATGCATCCTGGCTCTTTCCTTTTTACAGTTAATAAGTTTATGCATTATTCAGGCTGATTATCTCCTAATAATTACAATTTGAAATGGTAGGATAGATGACTTTTTATATAGAATATTAATGGAGAAAAAGCAATATAAGGATATTCACTATTTGTAGGACAAAGCACATTAAAGTGTATTTGGCTTGAATATATTGTTATTGCTAGCAAACTGATCATTTGCTGTATACTGTTATCATGTGATAAATATGTGAGGCAGAGGATAATAATTCTAACCGGCATTAGTGGGAGCACTGACTAATTAGGGAATGATTGCTTCAGACCATTTAGCAGAGGGCCTGCAGCAACCACCAGGTCACGTTCTTCTTTTGATGCGAGGACCGTGATTGCCCCCGGCACTCGTACAAGATGCCTGTATGAATTCCAGAAATAATACAGACCTGTCAGATGCAGCCAGTTGGGAGAACTAGGGGGTACATAAGAGATGATTAGTCACACTCATGGTTAGGCAAACACTCATTATCTCCTTAACACACCTACATCACACCTCTGATTGATTCTTCATTGTCAAAGAATTTGCAGGAACTTTTCATAGTCCAAGAAATTTTGGGAAATTGGATGACTGACTGCAAAAGTGCAATTTTAATGCCTAAGAGCTTCAGCACTTACTTTCTGCTAATTTAATGCGAGAAGCAAAAGATTCAAAATGGTACAAACCTTTCGGTCACATCTACAAAGCTATGTTCTGTTACATCCACCTCTCTATGGGAAGAGCAAATAAAATATTACTTAAACTATATTGTATAAACATATATATATTTATATAGTTCATATACTATTGTTTATATGCTATATATCTATATACTATATGCTACAAATCTATATACTACTACTTACTATAATACTATATAAAATACTATATTATTTTCATGCTGCATTCATAGTAATAGTGAGCAAACAAAATGGTTCAGACTAACCCTTGCCCAAATGGTCCAAAGACTTCAGACCCACGTGCTTGCTCGTGTCTGTGTGGATTAGCATGAATAGCCTGCTCAGATTTCAAGTTTACAAGCAGCCTCTCTGTCTGGGGTCCTTTCAAGATGAAGACTATAATGTAAGTCCAGAATTATGAAGAGTAATTCCATTGATTAAGGGTGCATTTTATACTCAGCATTTACTTTTCAAAGTACTTCTGAAATAGTCCCCTAATCCCCTTCTACATAGTAAGCAAGTAGCAGGATCGTTACAAAAAGTTCCATTTATAAAACGCTTAATAAGAATTCTTTTAAGGAAATACATGAATAAACCCCCATCAATTAACTGCTTTCTGACTGAAGTCTTTTTCGTTGGTTACATGCAGCTATTTAATAATAACGGATTTAACTTTATTTATGGCTAATAACACACTGTGGTATAGATATGACAGTCAGCATGTACTGAGGGAGGAGAGGGAATCTGCAATGCCTGACCAACTTTGATGAGCTTTATACTGCATTTTGGCATGCAGTTATTCACTTGATATTGAAAAGTGTTGTCTGATACAAAACAACAGGGTGTCTAATATGAAAAGAATAAACAGTCCAAGAAAATGTTTTATATAAACTCCAACAAGTGTTAAGTATCACAGAGTCCACACAAACCAAATCAAAAAAGCTATGTTTTATGCATGCATTTTATCCATGTAAGTGATAATATTCGTATATTCTAAGCAATGGTAAACCAGCCCATAAGAATGTATAATGTGATCCTTAAGAAAGGCAGTCACCAAGAAAAATGTATGGTTTTTGTATATATAAATAGTTTACTGTTTCATTTGCACTGGCTGACTGTTTTATTTTTCTTTTGAAGTATTCTTAATTTTTCACAGTACAGACCTAAAAAAACCCCAACAATAAAAAGAAAACCCAAACAGAAACAAAACATGACAAAAAAGACTTGTGGCAAATGTTCCAAGTCAAGATAACCCCCCTTTTTTTTCTTCCTCACGTCAGAGTCTCCTTTTCTATTAAGGAAAAGTGGCTAGTGACTCATGCAGGAAAAACAACAAAAAAAAGAAACCCCACTTCAAATAGAAATGTCATAACGTAAAACAGATCCCCACCTCAAAACAAGCAACAACTCTTCTTTTAAACCAGATCCCTCCAACCCCAGTGAAGTGTCCTATATGTATTAGATACCTTTCCTAAAACAGTTGTCCTTGACTGCGTGCAGGTGGTACACTTCGCTAACTTCCTTCTAACAGCTGAATGAACAAAGCACATGCAATAGAGAATAGATTAAAAAACCCACTTAACTCCTTTCCCCATGAAAAAAATAGATAAATTTTTCTTGTGCACTTTTCCCCAATGTTGGTTCCTTACTGTTTATTGAAATATATTTTGTTTCTAAGACAGAAGATACTGAATAGCAGAGAAGCCAGCGATACTTGTTTCTATAGGCCCTGCCCTGTTACAGGGGCTACGATGAAGGCTAAAATCAGTAATAACTAAAACCAGTAAAACACTAGGTTTGTGTAGAGATTGCAACACTAATGAAAGTGCTCCTTACTTTGGATCTCCAAATTTCAGTTAAAACAGCACGGGGACCATAATTATTTAGATTAATATTACTCAATAAAATTAATAGCTTTATAGGATAAACCTGCGTTTCAGATTAGCATAAGTCATTGTAAAAGTTAATGGTCCCTTGCAATAATTTGATGACAGTAAGGAGAGAGAGGCTTCGCTATACCCCAAATGAGTCTCCAGCTTCAGCATCCTGGGACTGATGTGGTACGCTGTAGCTATTCTGCCATCACTGCAGAGTGACTTGGATTGCTCTCATGTGCTCAGCCTCCTTCAAATTATGCATTACTATGCTGCAGAGAGTTCCCTAAGGTTAAGCAATACACTTATTTTGTACTAAACTCTTGGAGAGAAAATACACGGTAATGGGGGTGAGTGGCAGCTATTAGCTTAATGAAAACTTTGTTTGAAAACACAAACACAAGTAGCATGTTTATTCACAGAGGGGATCTGCGATGTTTTTGCTCTAAACTTACACAGGGATTTGTGTACCTGCTCTCTCAAAGCCATTACTTGGAGTCCTGCTTTCCTTCTTCTACCAGTAATTTCCTTAATATCATGAAGAAAGCTTTGTAACTGCTCTTCAATGCTTCACAACATTATCCTCATGCTTATAAGAACTGAAAAGATGACCAAAACATGTGATCAATGGTGGTAATCCATTGCATCACTTTATCCCTCACTTTTGGGCTCCAGATGTTTTATATTCTCCTAGCTAGCTATTCCACACTCAGGTGTCAGTCCTTCAAAAATATATTGCCTAAAAAGTGTCAAAATAAAAGGGTCTTCCTCTCCTCTCTGACACTTCTGGGCTCTAGACACAAACAAAAATGTTTTATTTATTGGAATAAAATGCTAGACGACTACCTTCATTTTTATTTTATTTATTTTTTCTTTTTTGGTTGAATTTGGCTGTTTGCAGCAGTTGAAAGCAAATGAGAATATTTCTTATAACTTCATAAAGAAGCCTCAAAGTATATTTTATACTTTGTCTAATTTATTTTCCTGTCTTGTTTTCAATGAAACCTTTTAGTTGGTCCTCCTCAGCAGAAGGAGATTCATAATGAATTTTGCTAGTCACGTGTTCCTTTATCTGTTTGAAACCCTTGATGAATGGATTCTTTTCAGCTCTTCCTGTTTAGTAAATCACCATTAGCTTTATTTTCTTCATTCAATTCATAAACTGTTTTCCCCATTCAAAATTATTAGGGCATCCAAAAAAGCAGTGTTAAAGCCTTTCAACCTTTACTAGATCAAGAGGACAAAACTGCTTAGTTTTTCATGTCAGGAGAGATCACAGTGACTATCTAGTGTACCTTGATGCTTACAGCTGCAGAACTCTTAATACGTTATGCAGTAACGAGCAGAATTAAAGCAGTTCTTTCCCTGTTAGCAGACATACTGAGCACCACAAAACGTATGGAAACGGAGTGTGTCAATCAAAATCCTCCACATCTGGAGAATGAATCACTTCCTTTGCAATATATTTTGGTAGTTGCTTACCCTTGCTGTTAATAAGTTGGTTTTATACTCCACACATCTAAGTATTCTGCTAATATACATAAAACTGAAACACGGGAAGCAGACGTGTGGAACCCAAAATTCAGCTACTTCTTAATACGCTACTTTCCTAATGTATAGTGAAAGAGTAAAGATTTGCTTAAGGTACTATTCTGAGGATATATAAATCTATTAGAAGAAGCTCTTTACCAAAAGAGTTTTCAGTTTGCCTGTTTTTTTCTCGGGATTACTCTGGCTCTGTGATAACATGACACATGGCTATGGTCATGATCTCTATTGCAAGAACCAACAAATTTGCAGCAAGTTCCAGTTACCACCAGTTGTGGTTAAGTGAACTGTGGTTAGAGATATACTCCGGAAACAAATTTAAGAAGTATTTTAGTGCTGAAGATAGATGAAAATGATGCAAAAGATTTAAAAAATCTCTATTTTGTTAACGAATCATAGAATAAATCTATTTTTTTGATGTGAAATTTCAACAATCCTAAACACCAGTTAACTAGAGGAAAAAAAAACGAATTGAAAAGCAAAATCACAGAAGCTTCAGATTTGAGGAATTCAATGGCAATATGCATTACATGTTTTTCTTGCAGATTTTTGTGAAAGTCACTCAGAACTTTTCAAAACCAGAACAGCACAGCACCTTATGCAGTGTCACAAAAGCACTGAAGCATGTATTTAAGTCCTGATTAAGTTAATAGGACTTAATAGGATCAGAAGTTAAAGTTTAAAACAACTGTAAGTGCTTTCCTAAATCAGAAACGTACTTGTACTTGAAATGCTTAAAAATTCACTTTGTTCTATCATATATTATAGACACATTAACATGCCTAAATGGAGGACTAAAGAAAGAAATCATGGATGACAGTACTTAACTCTTGACTGCTTTCAGGAACTGTGTTATCCTAAGATGAGGAAGCTAATTCAATTTATAGTATCTTATAACAAAGAAAATAAACAGGGTATGTAGTTAGCATAAGAGCTTAGGCATCTAAGAGATAGCAAAATTAAGAAGAAATTTAAGCATTTTTAATGGAAGGTGTCTCACTCTTATTTTTTAGTGTGTTTAAATCCTTCGCAGTGTTGGATCTGAACTAACATTAAAATAATATTGCTTTTTTAACTATACATAAAACTAGACCAAAATAATGACGTATAAACATACACATTCATACACTAAATACAGTAACATAACAATCTTTTGTATTAACAATATTTCTATCTGCAAGTTTCTCCTCCAACTGCATCTGTCCAGTATATCATGACTTTTATACAAGAATATCCCCTACACAGGGCCTGCCACAGCAGTTACGCAGCTCCCGCTGCAGCCATCTATTCCTGCAAGTACCTGGACCGCTGCTGCTTTCACCAGCTCACAAAAGCTGCGTCAAAGGGACAAACAGCACGAGCACTGCAGGCTAGAAGACACACACACTTCACTTTCCCCCCTCTAAGGTCATCAAGAACTTTTTTATTATTATTATTATTATTTTTTTTTTATTTTTACAGCCACTAGCAATTCATCTCCTCACATACCAGACTGACAGGGTATCTGTAGTCTGTGTTCAGTCATTCATGCAGTCACTTACACCAGATTTAAACAGATGTAAAATACTATTTGCATATGGTTGCATCTCAAACTTTCATTAAGATGCAGAACAACAGTGAATCAAGTCCAAAGGATTGCCACTGGATACAGTAAGAGTGTATCATTCTTTGATATCAGTGTCTCATGGCTCCTCCTTTCAGCAGACTAAAAAACCGCAATGATGAGGTAATTACTGTTTAGTAAGCCTCCCTATGTTTTTCTTTTTATGATATGGATAAAACCAGTATCTGTTTTGACTAGATAAGGCTACTGAATATATACAAAGATTAAAAAATGTTCTCTAAACAGACATTTTTATAATTTCTATTTATGGAAGCCAGGAAATGCATACAGAAAATTTAATTAATGTTATACTTGTTTCCCTAATTAAATTTCTCTAATTGCATTTGAAAACTTGAACTATATTACTGTAGATGTTAGTACAGTGAAACGTTAGCCTTTTCACTAATCAAAACGCACAAGAGTGATTATGAACCAAAATTCTCTCATTAATTTCAGCAGAAACTTAACTTCAGTCTTTGGCAAATATCTTGCATGTTAAAATGTATTAATAACTTTCCTTATCTTGGTAAACATAACTGAAAATACAGATGACTGCATCTGCAGCACTTAAACTTTACATCTGCAGAGTGCTACGCACGGTTTGTTTAGTTAAATAATTTTACAGATTCTTACTGATTTGTGCTTATTTATCAATTCATGTAATGCAAATGCTGACCAGCACTTCCAAAGAACATTTGAGATTCACCTAGTTTCTCTGTCTTAAAGAAAAAGGTGAGGATCATTGATTACACTTCAAAGAATGTACTTCCAGTCACACAACTTAATCCTTGATCATACAAAGCAGTTTAAAAAGCAAACTGTAATTACAGTGGCCTGGAAATTCATAATTTGGTTGCTTAAAATTAGTTATGCATTCAAACCAACTGCCCTGAAATGCTACCACTTAAAATTGGACATAAAATTTTGTGCTTCTAACCCAGGAAAAAAGAAATGAAGCCAGACAGCCAGTATAATGTGAACACAGGGGAAGATCAGTCATAAAAATATCTGAAAGTGCAAGAGAAGGGAAGTAAATTTAAAGTTCAGTTTAAAGATTAACTTAGCCAAGCTACACAATATTTTTAATATAAAAATACCTGGAGAAAATCAGATATCTAATAATTTGAATATATATTCTTAAAAATAGAACTGCTTAGAGACTACATTTCATGAGAAAAATTATAGAATTTCAGGATATTGTTACATTCCAGATGAAAGAGAATGACAACATCATGAATGTCTATGTCATGCAAAGGAAGAAAATAGTTGTTTCTTAATGCAGTTAGGTATTTGTGTCAAAGTTTTCATCGTTTCCATCACCTGAAACATATTATTGCTGTATCAGTCAAGGCAAGAATGGAAAGAGGAAAAGAAATAGTGCTTTTTTATGTCATCCAGCACTTATTGCAAGAAAACTCAGACTAAAGCAGAAACGTACTAAAAACTCCTCAAAGCCTACCCTAAAAAGAAACAAAACAAACTCTTTTGAAATAAAGTGCCTGCCTTTCCTTTTACTCATCTTTATATCTTCCTCTTAGAAAAGTAACAAATGACACCTCCTTCATCCCACACAGGGGATGACAAGCTTTAAACCATCTTTTTTGGTGGATTAGGCTAAGGCACCTGACTGCTCACTGAAGCAGGTGGGAAGCGCTCACATAATTTCTTCTACTAATTCAGCAGTAGGATCAGCAGTTTTCAGCAAAGAAGCAAAAACAAACAGCTGGAGACCTTTAGTTTCTTCATGTTGCACAGCCATTTCTATAACTGTCTTGTCTTTTCTTAAAACATCTCAAACCCATACCTCATACGTTCCCCCCCTGAGTAAGCATCTTCACAATTACAGCAGTTTTATGTTGCAAACAGCCAGGTTCTGTAACATTCACATTTCTGTTTCTATCTAGGTACATTGTTCACCGCTACTTTCTTTTACATTTGAGATTGACCAGTAACACAAATCATTAGTGGATGTATTTAAGCTCCAACCCATAAAAATATAACTCTTCAGTGGATAAATTTAAGCTTACTAAATTATCTTGCACCCTCCTACCACTAGAAATGTCTAAAACATCAAGTCATTTCCATAGTTTCTCAATATATCACTATCTCATTCAACATATCTTTTGAAAACTTCCTTCTATTTGATTAAAAGTCCATTCCGCTTCAGTAAGAACTAACCATTTTACTGAAATAAACAGCTTCCTTCCACTTCTTCTTTCATCACTAACTTCAGAACCTTTGGGAATTGCCCCCAGTTTACGCTTTTACAGATTACAGGGATTACAAGATTACAGGCCACACGGCTTCAGGTGGTCCTGCAGCAAAGTAGCACAGACTGAGCCAGAGCTGGTCTAATCTCTCCATTCTGCCCCACTCGGTGGAAACTGTAGGGACGTCGGCAGTCGTCCTCAGAGGCGAGCAGCTCGTACTGCATACTGCTGAAACCCTGAACGTGTCTTTACTTCTCTCTTGCATAAGTGGGACCAGAAGAGCCAAAAGGGGGGGGGGGGGGGGGCGGGAGAAAAAAAAAAAAAACACCCCCCCCCCACCCTCCTGCACACATGTATACCTACCGGAAAGGATGAAGAAGGAACAGAAACTAAATTTGCTAGTGAAGAAACAAGAATAACCAACACATGGCAGCAAGCACCCTGCACTGAGGACAGAGAAACAGAAAACACACCGGTACCACGGTGCAACAGAATACAGACACATCCAACGGAGACATTTCTCACTCAACTTTTTGTTACATTGGCATAACAGCAGCACATCGGGTTAAGAAACAGATTTATGTTTTAACAATTCTTTCTCATTCCCAGACAGAAACTACGCTTCCGCATTATTTTTATTACTTTAAAATATGTTTTATTATAGTAAGGAATATTTTATTTTTAATGAAAGAGTCTCCTGCTAGGAAAAGCCTCCCCACCATCTGTTTAGTGGCAAATCTGTCACACGCTGCGTGTCAGCGAGCTGATTCTTGTTTACATTTCTACAGGAAAAAAAATGTTCTCCTCAGAACAGCATTTGGTCTCCTATTTGATTTCTAGCTAGCTCCTGGCAAAAGTTGGCCTGCTTCAGATCTGCGTAGCGTATGACAACGGCTTAAGTTCCCCAAGAGCGATTTCTGCCTACTTCATCTAAAGTGCAAGGCGGGTAAGAGATTAAAAGCGATTATAATTTATTAATCTTGAGAACAATTTCCAAAACCAATTTTTGTTCCCAGAGTTACAGATGCCAGCCTGTCCTCAGGTCACAGCTGTCAACAGCATCCTGCCTACTGCACAAGTGACACCTTTTGGAAAGACAGCATGTTTTCACCTGCAACCGTCAAGACGGCGTCTAAAAGCTCACCTCTGCAGCAAGCTAAGGAAGTTATCCCGTATTTCTGGGTAGATTTCTCTTCTGAAGTGAACAGTCCAGGGATAATTTTTCGGATCAACTACTCTGGGACACTTCAGCTACAGAAAAGGATAAGGCAAAATAGAGCAATTTCCTCCTTGTTTGGAAGGCACGAAAGAAATGCTTTAGGCATTTGAGAGGAGGCAACATGGGAAAGCTAAGAATCGCGGGGATAATTCCTTCCTCATCTCCTTTCTTGAAGCGGTAGAATAAAAAATAGCAGGGCGTGATCCTCTAGACGACTCAACTTGAGCACAAGCCCAAGTGGCGCACGATTTATGCAGGGGAAGCATGCTCACGGTGAAGTCTCTCTCAACACGCTCCTCCACAGCAAGACTTTCCCCACTTATGTAAACAGTGTGGAGTAAACAGAGAGCAGAAGCTGCCCATGGCTCTTTTGTGCCATGGATACATGGTATTGCCAGATCAAAATGTAGCAACATTTTCACATTTCTTGAAGAAAAGTATGATATGCAAAGGCAACATGGCTTCATACTTTTTGCAGATAATGAGCATATACTTCATATTCCTGGTATTTTGATATGGGAAATGGTACAGCATGACATGACAAAGAAAAAACCAGATACTGATGATATCCATAGTTTGATTCTTACCATCTTGAGCTGGTATTATCACAAGAGACAATATGTCTTAGGAGTACAGCAGGAAGACATTTATTTATTTTTATGTGTTTTATTCTTATTTTTTTATTTATGTATTTTCGCAGCATTGACTGTAAAGAAACATAAACAAGAGAATCAGGCTGGGTTTTCTGTTGAGTAGACATCATTATTTTCATGTTTTGTTTAATGCTGTATCACATAGCTTAAGTAGTAAATTTAGTACTAAAATAGTATCTACCGAATTTATTAATCTGAAAGGTGTTCATCAACCTCAAGGTACCCGTAGAAATTTGGTCTAGTACTCCTGACTTGAGGTATGTCATTTGGGAAGTTAGTATCATGAACTGTAGAAAAACTCTGTGGTACAACTACGTGCGAAAGGTTGGAGCAATGAGATATTTACCACAACTACAACACACGAAATGCCCAGGAAATTGCCTGATTCAAATACAGTTAAGATTAAATCCAACTGCAAAAGCTCCTACAGATTTCACATTAGCCTATTTTTCTGTCTAGCAGTTCAGAGTGAGATAAAAATTAAAGACTTTTTAATTTAAAAACATTCAGAAACAGTCTAGAAAGTAAAACAGAAGAACCATCTGGTAAAGCAGGACAAACAGGTAATACCGAATGTAATGTTGAAAGGACCCTCCAGGTCCTCCAGAGGACCTGGCCAGGCCCTGGAGGAGCCGCTCCACGGCTAAGGCGGGGGCAGGACCGGTCCTTTGGGCAATGGGAGCTGCTAGGCAGACGTGGAAGAGTGCATCTCTGTCTTCTCTCTTTCTCCCTTCTCCTACCTCCTGGGCATTTCACTCACTCACTTCTTTTCCTCTGTATCAGCAGTTTGGCTACCTTTTTCCAGGTTGTTACTAACTCTTCATACAGTATTTTGCCCCTCTCAACCCAACAAAACAAGCTGCAACTATGCAGGTGGCTTACTTCATTGCTTGAAAAGTTCATTCTGGAGTGAACGTGGTATCATAACAAATAATGTTATGATAAACGTTACAATAAACTCTTGTGTTACCATAGACTGTTAATCACGTTCTCCTCCTCCTTGAAACCTAGTTCTTCAAACTTTTCCTTTTAAGTCATGTTCTCACTGAGAGTTCTCATTCTTCTCCCTGGACTAGTTCCAGATGCTCAGTGTCTTTTCTAAAATGTGGTGCCAAAATGTTAATAATATTAAAGAAGAGTCCATATAAAAATAAAAGGTTCTGTTTTACTTGAATATGCAACAATATTACTGGCATTCAAACCTTCTTTATAATTCACTTGGAAAATGAAATTTTGTTTTAAATTAACCCCAAACCAGAATGTTTAGGAAATCACAGCTACTTACTTTGCATATATTAAAAAGACTTCAAAGTAAAAATGTACATTCATAAACAGAAGCACTGCTTCTAGTGATGTTCCTAACATACAACATTAGTCTAATGGGTAAATCTCTTTGTGGACGTGAAAAATCATTAGTGTTTTAAAATATCTCCATCAGGCTCTGAAGGCTGAGCAATAGCGTGTCTGGTACTTCATATATCTTGTGATTCTCTTGGTTTGAAAGTGTCACAATTCTCTCCCCTTTAAAATGTATTCTCAAATAAAATTTTGAAAGAATGAGATATTCGCAAACTGTTTAAATCTTGCCAGAACTGCCTCTCCCCTTCTTATTTTACAGAAAACTGTTACAAGTTACAGTTGGGGATTTGGGTGGGCTTTTTTTTTTCTTTATTTAGTTGGCTATCTATAAAACATGTTTTTGCAAGTATGTAAGTATTTATGTTATACATGTGTATGAGGTTTGAGGGCCTTAAGATAACCTCTCACTGAAGAAAAACTGTACATGGTTTGACAGAAACCCATCAAGAATTAATACCTTTTTTCCAGAGCATCAACAGCATGTGCCCTGACACCTGCAGAAAAACCACGTGCACCATCTAGGGTGCACCACAGTGAGCCTGTGTAACAAGACAGCTTGTGATTATGTCTGCTCTTTAAGGTGCAAAATTAGCTAGCAAAAACCAGAGTTTGGAAGCCTGCCTGTCTGGGAGTAAAGCAACTCTTCTGCCATACTTTTGACAGTTTCTTTGGCTTTGCGTAGCAACTCGTCACCTCATTTTACTGTGTGACAAGCACTATGGGGATCTGCCCCAGGAACTATTGGGGCTGCAGAGATAGGGGCTCTCTGTCGTGACAGCTCTGAGGGGAAGTTTTACACAGAACGAGGGAGGCAGTCACAGTGGCATCATCCTTTTTCACCTTGGCATCACCCTTTTTCTGGGCATTCCTCCTGGCGGCTGACATCCGCAAAGTCTGCCTGGCACATAAGCGTTCCCACTACCAGACTCCGGCTTTGCAATCTCCTAGTTTCAGAAACTTGATTTCTAGAAAAGCTATCTTTCTGCACTTTTTATCAGAAATAGATTATTCACTTAGAAAAGATAATTTTACTTCATTATAACAACAAAGACTTGCTGTTATCAATTACTAATATTTATTTAATTGTTTGAACCCTGTCAGATTCCTAATTTCAAGAGAATACTCAGAGAGCGACAAAGTAATGAGGACTGTCACAGGCCACTATAATTAGAGACATTTTTCAAAGTGCTGCGTAGGCAATAGCAGCTATAATATCATTCATAATTCATTAAAACTTAAAACATTCAAGTGAATATGAAATTGCTGCATGTGCAACTTTGCCTGAAAAGCTGCATACAAGAAGAGATAGGAATGTGTTCTAGTTGTATGATAATTTCCTTTTATTCAAGTGACCTAATTTTTCGTCTTTCTTATGGTATGATTACTTTCATAGCACAAATTTCAAAGCTATGATCAATTTGAATGAAAAATGATTATGATTAGATGTTCCAATTCAATGTTTCTACAAGATAATAAAATGAAGGTAACAGTGGTTTAGCACATTATATGAGCATTAAAGCTTTGAATAGCTGAAAACTGATTTTTTTAAGCAATAAAGTGCTGCCTCATTTTCATGTCTGTAATACAGTTAATTAAATATCACTACTAATTTTAAATCATTTTAATTTAAAAAAAAATTCTAAGTACACTCTTAAAGATAGCTGCATTAGTAGCATTCCAAATAAGTAGTTGTTATCATTTTACATCAACATGGCTTTTGATTACCTGGTCTTAATACTTTTTTGGCTTCATTTGAATAATTCTTTATATTCTGTACTAGAATCATTTAAACTCACACATTTAAAAAGGAGATGAAAGAAAGGAAAATATGTGATTCAAGAACTAAGTTGCAATGTTAGTACAACATGAACCACAACATTGTTTGGACTCCCCCTGAAAGGATATATATGCAAATAGAAAAAAATACTTGCATCAGTCTTTGACTCTGGTCTGTCTTACAAACATAATGCCATTGGTAACTTGCTTGGCAACAACTGGCTGTACTGAAATCTGCTACCATTTTGCATTCCTGGAAAGATTTTCTGCACTACAGAACTTGGCAGCAGGGGGGCTTCTTGGTATACGAACACAGTAACAGGTGTGTGCAATTTATCATCGGGATTTTTTGAGGAACTTTCTCTGTTCCTTCGAACAGCTGAAGGAAGGCCTCATTTCTACTGGGGTTACGCTACCAAATCCACTTAGTAACTGGATGGAGGGTTGCTTACAGATCTCCAGATTAATAGATCAGTATCTTCTTTCAGTTTATAACAAGTTGGCCTACATGCTCCATTTGCTCCTATAACCTGGAAAATTCATTTTGAAAATCATCCCTACGCTGCCTGATTCATGCCACATTCTGATAACAATAAAAAAGCTTGGGGTCTACTACATAGGTGCTTTATAGGCAAACAGTTACCAACAAGACATGTAGTTCTTCAGAATAAGCACATCTCTAATGTTCTTGGCTGCTTGGTTAATATATTAATAAAGTTTAATCATAAAAGACTAAAGAGCTGGATGTTTTAACAAAAAAACCACTTCCTTGTAAAAACTCTAGAATGAATTCCTACGATACTAAGAGAAAAAAAATCTCTCATTATAAATACTGTAGGTAGCTGTAAATAAGTATTTCACTGTTATATTGGTGTGACTTGAAGAACAGTGAAAGTCACAGTTTTGTTGTCAGAGGCTTTTGAATTTCAAACAGTCAGAAGTCACAGGTCAGCTCCCATAAAGCTTTCCAAAACCCCAAATATTTTTATTCTGAGCCTGCTTTAAAAATAATACATGAAAGATTTCTTTTTCATTTACTTGTATGCCTTAGACTTTATTACCAGGCTTTTCTTCACAATTATGAAAAGTTAAACTATATAATCACGCCTTTTATGAAAAGCTGTAAGTGAATATAAATAAGCATTACCAAGATTGCGCATCAAATTCTCTCCCTGCCTGGCTGGAGTTTGCCTGTAGGCTCAGGACCACGCAACGGCTAGGTCTGCATTTAAAAGGACTCCTCCCCTGGCCAGACTAGCCAGGTGCGTGCTGCTGCACGACCGCTTGGCTTTCCTGCGTACCATGATTCGACTACCTACAGTTATTTCTTGTCACAACAATTTACTGTCACTGTGGAGACTCTACAAAATAACGACAGCTTCGTTTCTCCATTCTTTACTCAAGCAGGTATTGTTCTTTTTAGGGCTAAAGTACTTTCTGCAACTGAAGTTTTTGAATGTGTTATTGGTAGCTGGGGTGATACCAACGGTGTGCAGCAGGGAAGGAGCTACACTGAACACTACACTTAAGAACACCTCAAAATACAGGACACCTTTTCTTCCTTACCGTATACTGTCTATTTAAAGAAAAAAACAGACTTACTTTACAAACTTCATTTACAAAGGGGCATTACTCATACTGGTAAGAGTTTTCATCCATTGGGAACCAAAACTGAAATCTCAGTTCACAGAATTATTAAGTTGTAAGAAAAGGAATGATTATCTAATGTGAGGTGAGCTGTATTTCACCTATTTTCATTCCTGAGTCACCTACAGCCAATAATGAAGGAGTTTGAGCCTGAAAAAGCAATCTGCTCAGTATGCTGGATAACAGAAATAAATACCCTCATAAGGAATGTGCTCACAATGTTTTTTCTCTCAGTGTGGCTTGAAACAGAGGACTTCTCCCCAGATTCTGCCCCTCTCTTTAATATCTTCAAGTAGGAAAAATATTTCCTCCTTAATTCACCTCTGTGATATATAACTTAACAAGACCAGTAGACTTTTGGAAGAGAGACGTTTCTGCCAGAAAGGAAATTTTTTTGTCAGGTAAGCAGTGGGCCATTGCTGGCCAGCAGACATTTAGCTGCTATCTGCGGTATGGACAGTGTCAGATGTTCACTTGTGAAGACATTATACTGTGTTGATAAATTACTGCGTTTCAGCTGGGAAACACACATTTCATGGTTCATACATATCTAGCCTACTGTAATGAATCTCCCCTGAAGTTTCCACATGCCTTATTAGAACTTTATATTGCTTTATTTAAGAGTTTCTTGGATATACCATGTTCTATGCTTCCTAGATTAAGGAAATATGTTATTAGATGGAAGAGTAAAAGTTAGACAATCTTTTACAATTATTATTGTCTATATTTGAGAGCTTTTCCAGTGGTTTTCTTTTGTTTAATTGCTAGGATTATTATTAGAAATGGACTTCGGCACTGAATAGCAGTACACATCCTCAAGGAAATTCCTGAATTCCTGAAATTCCTGGAATTTTCCTGAATTTCAGACAGTTACATTTAAGGCACCTTTTTTACTAAATATGTATAAAGAAAACTTGTAAAGCTGTTATACAAGATATTTTGGATTTTATTTCAACATAGCACTATACTAAAGTGCGTCATTAAATGTAGAAATGCCTTTAGGCATTTTCCTGAGTTAAGACTTCATATCTATTGACACTATCGTCACGGATGAGTGAGGAGTGATGCACTTCATTCAAAAGAGAGAACCAGCAATGTGTTTTATTGAGGTAAGATAGTGATTTAACAAAAGTTGAATCATAAATAAGACAATGATTTAACAGAGGTCGATGGCAAGGTTCACTCAGCTATTCACTGCATGGAGGACAGGGTCAAGAAGGCCCTCACATTGAGTTATGAGATTCAGACTGGACCCCCTTGCTTACCAAATTCCTCCTCAGAGGAGCCTGGGTGCAGCTGGATCTAGTCTTAGTCCCAGACTTGGTCAACAGCTTACGTCTAGGGATTACGCACACAATAAATCAGAGACGTAACGTAGTTAAGTCTGCAAGTTCAGCATGCTATTAGTCGCTTACTGAGGATCTGTTGTGGGGAAGGAATCTCTCGACCTGGAGAAGTGGCCTTGAGAGGCGTCCCTGCTCAAGAGGAGGTTTTGCAGTGCAACCCGCTGCCATGCAGGAGGGCTCAATGGGCTCTGGGCAGCCCCTCCTATTTATGGGGCAAGATGGTTGACACCAAGTCATATTTGCATATGAGATGGACTGTAGCTGGTGCATGTTCAAGTAGCCTCTGCCTCTGTACTGCTGAAAAACCCCTCCATGGGAAAGGTCAGGCTGGGGAGGGGAGAGAGCACACTGGGGTGCAGGGGAGCACACCGTCACAACTATGTACCAATTTGATAGCAAAGAGAAGAATGAAATACCGAAGTCATAACTTACAGACTGCACAATTAAGTTTTCAGAATCTGGAGGAAAGAATAGTTCTACTTCACATTCTATTATTCGTATTTGGCTAAAGTAGCTTATAATTCTTGTGTAACATATATAGGCAATTTAATCCACCCCCACTATTCAAAAATGTGGACTACCCTTAAACTGATTCTGAGAATAACATGTAGTATTTGCTCTTAAATACAGTCAGACATAAGTAATGGCAATGCATATTCATATATACAAGTGTTACTAGAATTATTAAAGTAAAGCATGGGAATCTTGCTAGATGTATGATGGAGATATATTGGATTTTCTTCCAACTAATGACTTTGGCACTCCAGGCATCAGTTTTTATTTCTTTGTTGAATACATAATTTTTCACTATGTTTTAATTATCTTGCACCCTCCTACCGCTAGAAATGTCTAAAACATCAAGTCATTTCCATAGTTTCTCAATATATCACTATCTCATTCAACATATCTTTTGAAAACTTCCTTCTATTTGATTAAAAGTCCATTCCGCTTCAGTAAGAACTAACCATTTTACTGAAATAAACAGCTTCCTTCCACTTCTTCTTTCATCACTAACTTCAGAACCTTTGGGAATTGCCCCCAGTTTACGCTTTTACAGATTACAGGGATTACAAGATTACAGGCCACACGGCTTCAGGTGGTCCTGCAGCAAAGTAGCACAGACTGAGCCAGAGCTGGTCTAATCTCTCCATTCTGCCCCACTCGGTGGAAACTGTAGGGACGTCGGCAGTCGTCCTCAGAGGCGAGCAGCTCGTACTGCAACTGCTGAAACCCTGAACGTGTCTTTACTTCTCTCTTGCATAAGTGGGACCAGAAGAGCCAAAAGGGGGGGGGGGGGCGGGAGAAAAAAAAAAAACACCCCCCCCCCCCCCCACCCTCCTGCACACATGTATACCTACCGGAAAGGATGAAGAAGGAACAGAAACTAAATTTGCTAGTGAAGAAACAAGAATAACCAACACATGGCAGCAAGCACCCTGCACTGAGGACAGAGAAACAGAAAACACACCGGTACCACGGTGCAACAGAATACAGACACGTCCAACGGAGACATTTCTCACTCAACTTTTTGTTACATTGGCATAACAGCAGCACATCGGGTTAAGAAACAGATTTATGTTTTAACAATTCTTTCTCATTCCCAGACAGAAACTACGCTTCCGCATTATTTTTATTACTTTAAAATATGTTTTATTATAGTAAGGAATATTTTATTTTTAATGAAAGAGTCTCCTGCTAGGAAAAGCCTCCCCACCATCTGTTTAGTGGCAAATCTGTCACACGCTGCGTGTCAGCGAGCTGATTCTTGTTTACATTTCTACAGGAAAAAAAATGTTCTCCTCAGAACAGCATTTGGTCTCCTATTTGATTTCTAGCTAGCTCCTGGCAAAAGTTGGCCTGCTTCAGATCTGCGTAGCGTATGACAACGGCTTAAGTTCCCCAAGAGCGATTTCTGCCTACTTCATCTAAAGTGCAAGGCGGGTAAGAGATTAAAAGCGATTATAATTTATTAATCTTGAGAACAATTTCCAAAACCAATTTTTGTTCCCAGAGTTACAGATGCCAGCCTGTCCTCAGGTCACAGCTGTCAACAGCATCCTGCCTACTGCACAAGTGACACCTTTTGGAAAGACAGCATGTTTTCACCTGCAACCGTCAAGACGGCGTCTAAAAGCTCACCTCTGCAGCAAGCTAAGGAAGTTATCCCGTATTTCTGGGTAGATTTCTCTTCTGAAGTGAACAGTCCAGGGATAATTTTTCGGATCAACTACTCTGGGACACTTCAGCTGCAGAAAAGGATAAGGCAAAATAGAGCAATTTCCTCCTTGTTTGGAAGGCACGAAAGAAATGCTTTAGGCATTTGAGAGGAGGCAACATGGGGAAGCTAAGAATCGCGGGGATAATTCCTTCCTCATCTCCTTTCTTGAAGCGGTAGAATAAAAAATAGCAGGGCGTGATCCTCTAGACGACTCAACTTGAGCACAAGCCCAAGTGGCGCACAATTTATGCAGGGGAAGCATGCTCACGGTGAAGTCTCTCTCAACACGCTCCTCCACAGCAAGACTTTCCCCACTTATGTAAACAGTGTGGAGTAAACAGAGAGCAGAAGCTGCCCATGGCTCTTTTGTGCAAGGGAGATGAAATAACCAAGCCAGGTATTTCACTAAGCGAGTTCTGTATTTTACAGAAAGACATTAGACAATATGTTGATGAGTGTTGAGCACTGCTAACCCTAAGTCATGTGCAGTATGCTGAAAAGTTGAGTATTAGTTTCTCCCTTAAATTTACCTCTGAGAAATGCAATGGAGGGATCTAAAATAAATCTCATACCCTCTTGTAGAAGTGCATTATTTTTTCCAAGTAACAGAACAGCATCCAGAATCATAACCTCCTCAGATGGCAGGTGGTATCTTTCAGTTGCCAATAAGAACTTCCGTGCCTAAGCCAGAATTATGTATGATTAAAGGGACTGAAAATTAGTAAAACATGTCTGACTTCTAACTCCACATTGAATACTATTCGTTATTTTATGTAACTATTTATTTTACTGTAGGAATTTTGTGGTACTCAGCACTGCAGTATACTTCACATTTCCTAATATTCTTGTGTTTACATGCATGTTTGCCTGTGTATTTTTCTGCTGTCAGATATTTTAGTACATTTTTGTCTACAAATGTTTTGTAATTTTGTGCTTTAAATCTACAGAAATTAGAACTACTTCTGTAGTTCTAATGCTGTCCCTCATTAGCTCAACAGTAGAGCCACTGTATATTTACATTAATGGATATAACCAACAATGGATATTACTGAGATAATATCACCTTACTAAAATATATGAAAAACTGGGTACAATTTTGAGAAAATTTCAGGAGCACAGCAGCTTGTCATTAGTAGAAAGAAAGAAACTTTACTACCTTGGTTTCACTAAATTTAACCAAACGCATCAAGCATCAAACATCATTCAGCAAAACTACGTAGCTTTAGATGACTGTAACTCATCAGCACGTGTTGATGCCTATGCAATGTTCCTATGATGAATACGTATTTGTCAGTGTTTTATTGCAATTCTTAATTTCTTACCTATGAGTATGTGTAAGCATTTCCCAGAAGGGAAAAATATGTCTTCTGAAGTACATTAATTCTGCCTTTTAAAGATAATGACAAGAAAAGAGATACTTGTACTGATGAATTCTTTTAAATAAGGGATTAGCCTCATTGAGACTTGAATATACAGAATAACAAGAATGTTCTTCTCTGTAAGAACTTCCTCATTTTTTTCCCACTTGGAGTTGCAGGTGGCTGTGTCCATGTATACAAGCAGTGTACACAAGACTAAACCTCCAGCTGGCAAACTGGAATGCTACTGAAGGCAGTGATATCTTTGGGGATTTGTAATATTAAGTAATAAAGTGGGTTGTTTTCTGATCTTCTGATTTCTTAAGAAATATGAGGTAAATATTTTGGAAATTATATTTGAATCTTATAACAAAGAGAATGGTTTGGGGCACAGATTTGTAAAATTTACAAAAGTCACCAAAATACTGGAAGTTCTTTGTATTTTATTATCTTGAGATAGAAATATACTGAATGATCAGAATTTTTTTTACAGTAATGAGTGCATCTCTCTGTTTCTTTCCCTAGTGTTTCCTAGAATATAAATGAAGCTGGTCATAGTGTCCCCACTTCAGATAGTTTTGTAACATTTCTAAAAGAGTGTCAGTTTTTTATGTTCTTGGTTATTTTTGAAGGCTTTTTTGGTGATGTGTCATTTTGGGGGAAGTCGTATTTTGCATTAGCGATTCTGTTTTATAAACATAGGAAGACCTTAATGACGCACTAAGATACATCTAGTCCATTCTCTGGCAATGGCCAGTGGTGTAAGTGTGGGAGCATCCACTGCTCCATATGCCCTCCAGGCTCTCCCAGCGTAAGCTTCAGACTCATCCTGAGGTGGGTTCTTAGAGTTTTCATAGATCCCGGTGGATTGTTTTTTTTTGTGACTTCATCTAATGACTTTACATCGTAAACTTTCAGCATCCCTATTCTCTACTTCACATCTTAATTAAACACTGTTACCCCTCAGGCAATTCTTTTCCATATTGATATATTTCTACTCATATAATCCTTTTTCACATTGAGCCGAAGGAGATCATCCTCCCCTCATCTCTCCCTTCTCTCTACCTTTCAGAGAATGACTGTACATCAGTTGCTTTTGAATTATTCGTGTGCAACAATAATTTACTTCTTATTGGGGCTTATTTTTTATTTTATGGTGGAGTGATACATATTAATTTGCCTTATGCCAGTAATTATCGTCAAAAAGAAAACTACTAAAGACACCTTAAAAATATATTTTTAAATAAAATATCAGAAGAACAGGTATAGATGGTAAGATGTAAGAATAATCTAACTAGTATCGTATATGAAGAACTGGTGAAAGCAGATGCCTTGGAAAGAGTACAAAAATAGTCAATTATATACGATGTTTCTCCAATTCTCTCTTAACTTCCAAAATTTAGATCTTTATATGATGATGCTCAACTTAAATTTGAAAATGTTTGCAAGAATCAATTCTGTACTACTTTATTCAAAGGTAAATTGAATAACTTGGCAGAGTTATAAAGTAATATGCCTTAGCATCTGATTCTTTAAAAAAGCAATATTTAAATAGCAAAAAGAGAAAATCAGAAATATCAAATACAAAATTCTAGAGAGTGTTAGCTCATTTAAGTCATTTTACTGAATTTCCTCAGAAAAATAAATAATAAAATTATACTAGGAGCTGGGAAATATTTAGGAAAGCAAAGTTCACCACTGGGAACAAAAATCCTAATACACAGAAATATTCTTCCAAATCTCCAAAGTCCAGAGCTCTGCAATCATAAGCAGTCAAAGAAATGATAAAAAATATCCTGTAATTTTTCTTTTGTCAAATACAGACATATTTATTTTTTTTCTCCTACCCTTCTTTTATTCATTGTGAAAAAAAGGAAGGCACTTGTTAAGTGCGCACCTTGAAATGCTGATTGTAAAACACTGTAAGCCTAGCATGATTGAGATAATGCCTCTGAACAGAAACAGAAACCTAAAAAAAAAGCTTTCCTCTTAAAATACCAAATTTTTAACCAAACCAATATTGGCAGTAATACGTGACATCTGAATTGAGGATAGGCTCAAAATATTCACAGACATGATCAAAACCTCATGAAAATAGTGCATCTGGATGATGACTGCTACGATGCGTACTAATGATAATGAAGAACATCAGCTACTGAGAAAAATAGGTCAACTGCAAAGAGTTCTAAAATAGGAAATTTCACAAAATATTTATATGCTGTTTTTCCTATGTTCTGCATAGTAACATTTAAATATTTTACAGGTTGCTAACTATTCAAGACAAAATTTTGAACCATAGCCTGTGTTCCTGTAGAAGTTAATGGTGAATGTGAATAGATGCACACCTGAGAGAAAAGTCTCTTCCTTAGTTCATCATGGAAAGGAATGTACATGCCCAACTACACTGTTTTTATGCTCAAAACAAGTATTGTTTTCATTACTTGCAGGCCTTTCTTTGTATTAGCAGGAGTTTTGCTAGCAAAACTAAATATCTGTTTGGATAATCTGCATCTATAATTCAAATTTTGACCTGAGATCTCTGCTCTTCCAGCTTAGGACAATTCTCAAAGATATTGTTGATATTACATCTTGATACTTCCTGGAAATAGCCATGCTTACTGGAACAGATAGGCCAATTCTTGCTTGCTTTTCCTGGAGAGAGCAAAGAAATTCTACATGCATTTCTTGTTGTTTTTTACTTCTGGCAAGTTAAGCGAACTGATGAGTTTGTGGTGATTTGAATTCAACTGACTAAAATCTTACTCTAGGGACAAACAAAAAAAAACAAAAGCAAAAACAAAAACAAAACAAAACAAAAAACGGATTTTGCTCTCGTTTTTTCACCCACTGCAATGTCTTCTACCATTGAAGGGAGAGCCTTCAATACAGCAATTCAGAGCTGCAGAAAGCTCGGCCAAGAACACTTAACAGGCCTCTCACCGCTCTGGCCCCAGCCCACAACGTGCTTGTGATAAGGGCAGAGCCAAAACCTGGGGTCAACAACCTAAATCCCCAATGGAGAAACAGCATTCCTTTCATCAGTAATTCTTACACTGAAACATAGATTTTATTATTATACCATCATGGTCTGACTTCTGAAAATACTGTGGTCTTAGATCCAGATTTCCCTTGGTTTCGTTGCGAGTCGCAACCCAAGAGCTCATCTAGGACTAGAAACTAACGTTAAAGACTGGCTTTGGCATTGAAAACACAGTGGGCTCGCTCTGACTGCAGGCAGTAGGTTTACATCTTCAGTTAAGGATGTGGAAATGCCGAGACTGAAATCCCACTGAGATTTCCATGCATTCGATATTAAGAAATCCTTTGCTGGTCAGCTATCTACAGTGCAAAATGGAATTGCTCCTCTGCTTTACGGGCGAGGGACCTGTGCTTTCAGGAATACATCTCACGTTTTAGCGCTGGCAATAAGCAGGGCTACCTTGCAGCAGTTCATATTTGGGTATCTCTGGATATTTGGGGGGAGCACAGACTAGAACTTCTAGGGATACAGCTGCAACACTCGCGCAGAGGCTTCCTCAAGCCCCTGCAGTACGCGGGGATGCAGACGGTCAGAGTTTGGGGGTCTGGCCTAGCAGACCTGCACTTTCTGTTTCTTTGTAAATGCAGGCTTATTATTTTACTCAAGCCCCTAATTTTAAAGAGCAGCTTTCTTTGCAAATTTGTGTTGCCTGAACACAAACTGTAACTAACCAACTGAGAGGAAAGCTTTATTCAAAGCTATTTAATGTGTCTGCTTCTTTTTTAACATTGTGTCTTTTTCTTCCAAAGACTATGCTATGTCCTTCCACAATTTATTAAGGGGGATCTCTTTTTCCAGTGTTACATTACACTTCAGATAAACTACATTCATATCCCATCCCTCTGCAGTCATGTTTGAGATTCAGAGGTACCAGTAGGTATTCTTACCACCTCAGTTGCTTCAAATTCAGCCTTTAATGTAAAACCATCTTAAATACATTAATGTCACACTAAGAAGCCTACAATATGAATGAAGTTTCCACTATCAAATATAAATAAAATTTTGCTTGCAATTTACCTTTTGTATTTCATTTTCAACTGCTTTAGCTAAGTTTTTTTTGGTTGCTCACTCTCATTTGGTATCTCAGGCCTACATTTCGTGATAATCATATTGCTGTTTTCCTTGAGCTGAATTACATTGCTGTCATCAGCATTTGTGACACCACTGAGTCTTGCACAAGGGTAGAACAAAAAAAGGATACTTTTTTCTTTTCTTTTCTTTTTTTTTTTTTTTTAGCAATTTTGAGATATTTGATAATTTTGAGAAAGAAACTACAGATGGGATGTATTTTAATGGCTGTTACTGAAACATCTTGTTTACTAATTAATACCCTCAATATTTTAAGGAGAATAGTCTACTGTTTTAAAGTAAGGTTCCACACGGAATAGGTCAAAATCATTACATACAGTTTTATCTGAATTACAGCACACTCTACAGAACAAGCATGAGGTCCCAAGACAGAGACAAAGAATGACTGCCATTACCTTATCTCTGCTCCTCTAGATCTAGAAGATGGATGAATTAATCAATTTCACAGATTGCAACTTAGAACTCTCAAATTTTTTCATTTCCCTATTTTTCCCTTCTCCTTCATCAGCCACAATGTTCAGCCACTATTTATTCATAATCACTGGAGTGCTAGTTTGATGGAAAAAATGATTATTTTTATTTCCCCTTCTTTTTTTTTTCTTTTTTTTCTTCCCTCAGATACACTGACTTCAAAACTAGCCTCACTAGGATACAAACACCTTCAGCAATAATGATAATTAAAGTCCCCAGTAGAGATCTGACCTGAGACAGCAGAATGCCAATACACGCTATGACAGAATATATTAGCAATGGGGTATATATTATTATACTCCATCCTTACGGCATTCAGAAATACATACTTATTTAAAATCTCAGCTGAAAAGGTTTTCTAAGGAATTTTAAGATGCCCTGGCTAATATATATACATATATATATTTTTAGAGAGATTTTAACATGGCAACTCAGAATTCAGGGCAATTAGTAGTCAACAACTTTGGGTTTTTTAATAGTCTTTGTTCTCTGCTTGATAACAGAAGGACACTGTCATACCTGCATATAACTTAAGGAAACTCAAAACTGTAGTTCCATCTGTGCATTTTTCTCTTCAAAAAGAATGCAGAACTCTGACCTAATCTTGCTGGTAAAAATAGGTGTAAAAGACATTTTTAAAAATTGATCTCTTGTCTAATCTGAAGCTATCTGCTTCATTTTCTATAAATCTTAATGACTATATATTAGCATATACTATCCTTTAATCACTGTTCTATTAAATTAAATCTGCAATAAGTATATGTGTTTGTGTTCTTCTGAACGGAAGATGGGAAATTCTATAACACAGGTGAAATTGCTGTACAGCTGCATCTTCAAGTCATATATTCCAACTTACTTCCCAGAAAAAATGCAGACTGAATTACTTCAGTTAATCTCAGTTACTATGCTGATAGGTTTTTTTTAATTTACAGTGTAATGATTCCAGTTTCAGAATTTTCATCCCAGACAAATGATGCTATCAAGTACTTTGTTCCTCTGTCTAACGATGTCATTTGTTCAGTTTGTTTCTAACCCACTATCCTGCTTTCAAAGGTAACTTGTCAAAGAATTCAATCACTTGTGTCATATAATACCCCAGTTTAGTCTAATGCAGAGAGGGACAAAACAAATGAAACAAAAAATCTCACAGTGAACAATTATTTTAAAAAAATAATGGACAATATTGGACTGGACACTGGACAATAAGGATTTAAAGTAAACGTATAGCCAGTGAAGAGCAGTTTGTTTGTTTGTTTTTCTGGTATTTTCCCTAAGCAGCACTATGAAAGCAGAAAGATAAAAAAGTAAAAGTTATTGTTACAACACTTAATGTAATATGGCAATCTATAAAGAAAGAGCTGCTTGACCCTCTTAGATACAGGTTATTCTATCGAATAAACTGCACATCATCACCTTGTCTAAAAGGTCACCTTATCTAAAAGCAACAGTAATAAGTTTTTGTTTTAGGGAAGCTGGCCAATCAACCTAAGGTAATTCACCACATAATACAATACAGTAAACTCAGAAACTTTTGAGGACTATAGAAAGAGAAACTGAAGTATTCTCCCACACAAAATACTCCGCTTCTCTGATACAGCAAGATGCAAGACATCAAGGACTCTCGTGGTTAGCAACGGTAAATAGGAAAGGAGATGAACAGAGGTGCTTTTCAGCAATCAGATAGTTAAAAAGAAAATGAAACAGATTCTTGGATATGTGCATTACAGAGATATTAAAAAAATCATTATGAATGATCCTAAAACTGTGTATAAAATTAAGATGGCATATTAAATATGTTTTGAGCTTCAAACCCTGAGCTGCTATTTAATAGTGAAATAGGTAACAACCATGAGGCAGAGACCCAGAGACTGGCTGTTCAGCATCTCAGAGATTATCCTTTCTCTATGCGTTGAGGACTAAAGACCATCTTACATTGTTAAAATAATGTATAACTAATGTTAGAGTAAAGGGACGAGGTGAGGAACTATGCAAGGGAGCTCCATTAAAGAGCACTGATCCTGCATTTAGCTTTGCAGAGCCACAGACACCTACATGTATGAATAAAAATGCTTGTTTCTGTTTTGCTTTTTTAATATTGTCTGAGGATTCCCCCCTCCCTCCCCAGCGTCTCTTGCACTTCCAACTGTAAGTAAGCACTGCCCAACTCGCAGTTACGCTTATCACATGCAACCCAGAGAAGTCTCATAATTTGACCAAGTCCTTGTACCCAGGAACGAAAAATATTTTAACATGCGCGCTGTGAAGTATTAAAGAAACGGCAATTAAATTATCACTGACAAAATGATCTCTCTCTTGTTTATAGCTATTAGCAGTATTATTTATGTATGTAGTATTTACTTACAGAAACAATCAAAGGTACATAAATGTTTTGCAGCACAGCAAATTCAGTCTTTGCTTTGAATGTCCATAAGAGACATGTCCATAAGATTTATATCTTGGCACAGAGAATGACTTGCTAAAGGCTACAAAAGAAATCTCAGAGCAGGGAATTAGCCCCTGGCTTCTGTATCCCAAACTTATTTTTTTTATTACCTTATTTTTGATAGCATTTGCTAATTTCCAGTATCTGTAAATTAATAACAACTTAGAGACTCATCTTTGCCAATCTGAGTAGTCGAACTGTATTTTTCATTAGGTGTGAGTGTGATCAGAAAAATATTGCTACAAAATATAAGGCTACAGGTTTTATCTTATGAAGTCTAACAACTTTCATAAAACTTGATGATTTTGTCACCTGGTGGGCAAGCAACCCTTATATATTAGACAAAACATTAATCACTATTAAATAACTCCTTAAAACTGAACTCTACAGCACAGTGCTCATCTTTAAATAAAATTTGAACTGTTGCAAAAAACATTATATTGATTTTCCTAGCGTAATTTAAAACTACAAAGATATAAAATAAAGCTTATTTTGAGGCTTTGAGACCACAAATGTCACCAATGATGCAATTAGAGACAGCACAGTGTACTAGATGATACCTGCCATATCCTAAGTCCACCTAGTTTGTCTAAAGGATGGTTGGTTAACCACATAGCCCTATGGTTTTACTCACTGATAGGACTGAAGACGAACTTGTTCCACTTTATCACCCAGACAGCTAAACACCGATTTCTATTTACTTTTCTCTTCTCTTATTTCACGGGAATTTTTTTATTTATTTTTTTTTTCCCTTCTGTTCTAGTGATATTGATGGCAGTCCAGATACACATAAAGGACACTACTGCTCAGAAAGATGTCCTTGGACAACATTAGATTATACAACTAGAACTAGGTATCATGCAATAATAATATTTCTGATTATTGTATTCTTACTAATGATAAAATTTTTTGAATTATCCATGGTAAGCAACCATGTTACTGATAATGTAATATCTTTCAAATCATACACTGGGAAAAATTCCCAATTGCTCAGTAGCCAACCTTTTACTTACAGATTATTTCTATTTAAAGGATGCTGTTCTGTAGTACACCTTTATATCATAGAATCATAGAATCAGGAAGGTTGGAAGGGACCTCTGGAGATCATCTAGTCCAACCCCCCTAGCTCAGCAGGGTCAACTAGAGCATGGCAGACAGGGTTGCATCCAGGCAGGCCTTGAATATCTCCAGAGAAGGAGATGCCACAACCTCTCTGGGCCACCTGGTCCACTGCTCCGTCGCTCTCACAGGGAAGAAATTCCCCCTCACGGTCAGGCAGAACTTCCTGTGGGTCAGTTTCTGCCCACTGCCTCCTGTCCTGTCACAGGGGACAACTGAAAAGAGTTTGTCCCCGTCCCCCTGACACCCTCCCTTCAGGTACTTGCACACACTGATAAGATCCCCCCTCAGTCTTCTCTTCCCCAGGCTGAAGAGGCCCAGCTCTCGCAGCCGTTCCTCAGAGGGCAGGTGCTCCAGCCCTCTGATCATCCTTGCAGCCCTGCGCTGGACTCTCTCCAGCAGCTCCATGTCTCCCTTGTACTGGGGAGCCCAGACCTGGACACAGGACTCGAGAGGAGGCCTCCCCAGGGCTGAGTAGAGGGGCAGGATCACCTCCCTCCACCTGCTGGCAGCACTCTTCCTAATGCAGCCCAGGAGACCATTGGCTTTCTTGGCCACAAGGGCATAAAGCTACTTAACTCAGACTCTGTGATGTGCTTTTTATAGCAGACATCTGAAATTTCTTTGCCACACTCTGCTCTGCAGCGGTTACCTTAAGACAGGCAAATTCATTACAGAAACCCTAGGGATATCTTAAAAAGGTATAGATCTTACAATTTTCTTAAGTATCACAGAGAAGTGAAGATCCTCATACCCACAAGCAGAGGCAATCTTACGTGCATGTTTGAGAAACAGCTCTCATTTGCCAAGGGGTAACAGCAAATTATGATATTAGCAAGTATTAGAATCCTAAGTGCTCTTTAAAATTCACCTGTGAACTAAACATGTGAATCTTTACAAAGCACTGGCCCATGACTAGCCATAATTTTTGTCATACAGTTACAGTGAAGTTTACCAAAGACTATGCCTTACAGGAAAGCAATAAAGCTCAGTTTTCTTTCTATTATAAAAGTTCAATATATCAAGCACGAAGTAAATGTGTGGATTCATTTAAAGACTGAAAAATACCATTAAAAAAGGCTCTGAGTAAATAGCAGAAAGTCATTATCAGGCAGAGTCACTTAGTTTTCAAAATCAACTTGAACACGATAATACGTGTCATCTTACAAAATTTGTTTCTGGTAAAAATTTGTTTCTGGCTCACTTAAAATTGTAAGCGAGTTTCAAGTGTAATGCAAATAAGGGAGACATTTAATCTTTCATTTGTTTAAAGCGTTAAAAAGAGTAACATTTGTCAAATGACTTAGCCATGTATTTACTTAATTTCAATTTGGAGAAAATGCACAAAATATACAGACAATATACAAAATTCATTACTATGACAGACTAAATATTTCTCTGAAATTCAATTATAGAGAATTCATTTAGGCAACTTAGTATTTGACAAGCTACAAATAATTTTAATTAATGAGCTAGTTTTATCAATGAGGCTAATGCCCCATTTTGCTTTTGTCAGATCACGTTCTATCTAAGCAGTTTTACTAAGCACATCATTACTATGGTATCTGAGCACCTATTTTAGAAAGCACTTCTTAAAAGCAATGTAATTTTGCTCAATTGCTTAGAATGATAAGAATATGCACTTTTAAAATGAGAGTGATTACAAATTGCTTCCAAGCTAGCAAAGCAAATCATAGCAGCTCAGGAGCTAATCTAAAACTGCCTTCTTTACATTCACTTCAGAGATCTCTACTTCTGTACCAATTACAGAATTGTTGATTACTGAACTTTAACAAGTGCTACCTGGATCCAGCCTTGGAAATCATTCTATTTGGGAGACTTCGCAATGCATTTTGTGCTTATTTTGGAAGTTGCTGAAGTGTATTAGAGATAACAATTATAAATTGGTCAATCACTCTAAACTGTATTTTCCTCTAGCAGCTTTAAAAAAAGAAGGTGAGCTGGAGAATACAATTTGCAGAAATCATTCCTCTCAGCAATTATCACTGAAACCTAAATCCCAACAGATTAGTCATTTTTAATAAATCTGTAAACTAACTAACACCAGAGCCTTCAAAAAAATACATCTGCTGAATCTTAAATGATCAACACACTCAAGTATTCAATGTATTTCAAATATTACTTGAATTTCACAAGCATAATTCATATACATAAAGTTTCTCTAAGCTACTCCTTGCTTTACTTTTAAATGACAAAACATTGGTGAGCACTACTCCATTTCTAGATGTTTTCCTTCAATCTTCTTCTCCACAATGTGCAACCCCACTCAAGACCATATCATTGCAAATAAAACAGAGGGCTGAATTGTTGTGGGAGTTACAGAGAGGTACAAAGAAGATAAAAGAGAGATTAACTGAGAGGTTTAAGAATTGCTACTTTAATTTTTGAATGTGTCTATGATAACTGAGTAGCTCTAGGCTGCAAGTTTTGGTTTACAAAAATATTTGCAGACCAAAAATTTCAATATTTTCAATGTTTTGAAAGGGCATGCTTTAAAACATACTAACAATATCCACTTCAAGGGGAAAAAAAAAAAAAGATCCAGAAATATTTGTTGCTGATGATGAAATCCTATTTGTTGATGATACCATGTAATTCTAGCAGTTCTCTTCCCTTCTAAGGTTCTAAATACATCTATATAACATTATAGATGATTTTCTGTTAGCCAAGAGTGCCAAGAAAAGAAATTCTGACTCTGTATTCAGCTATGTGAAGCAGAAAAAAATTTTTGTTTTAAAATATTTTAAAGCCTCTTTTTTTAAAAAAAAAAAAGTGATTCTTTTTCTATTCATAAAATGGAGCTTTTGAAACAGATAACACATTATGAAATATCAAATATATAGAATAATTCTGGAAGTCTCAATCTACATCACACAAAATATGATATAAATACATAGTTGGGAGCAGTCTCTTAAAACTGTAAATTTTCACAGTGGGGCAAGTTTAGAGTGTTACTGCCTTTGCCTACGCAGCTGGTTCCAGATCAGGATTTGGGAAGACCCCACAGTCCTCATGTCCCTTTGAACTGTGCAGTTTCATTCCTTCCAGGTTCTTTGTCAGGTCCCATGCGGGAATTTTTAGGGGAAAGCCTGAAACGTTCATGCATTTTCACTGAAGAGAGCTATGGCAGCTGTGATCCTCTGATGTTTCTTCTCTTTACATGTGGGATTCAGGGCCTATACAAACTATTTAACCTGAAAGATCATCTTGTGAGATGATTCCTCCCTTGCTTACCTCTCTAGTGACAACAAAATTAATAATATAAAACTGTTTTTTCTTCTGTTATAAGATGTTCACGTGTATCTGCAGGGAGCATGGAAACATGCTTGTTCTCTTTCAACTGGCTAAAAAATTTCTTGTCATACCTCAAAAGATAACAGAGGAGGGATTACAGACCTATGAGATTCTCAGAATTTCAGAGCTGACCTAATTATACTCATTAAAATCAGTTTTAGAACTGACTTCCAAGAAGTTTATGGTAAGTAATTTTGAATTTACCCCCTCAGAAACACATGACATCTTTTTCTATTTGCTTCCTTTGGGAGGAGAAGAAACTGTGCCAAACCAAATTTTAGCACCCTTATCTAGACATAATTTCCAGTGATTTAAGAGGAAGCTGTGTCTGAATATAATAAAGGAATTGAGGAAGGATCTCAAGATTTCATCCTCTGATTGAAGAAAAAGAAGAAGAAAAGTCATTTCTTTGGTATTTTCAATCATTTCATTTCCATCCTAAAACTACAGATGGAAACAAGCAGGTGTCACAAAAGTGTCTGAAGACATGTTATGTAATTAAAAATATATTCATATTATAACATTAAAAATATGTTCATATTTTTAAGTTCATGCTTTTAAGATTTGCACACAATTACCCCTAAAATCCTTCATCTACCTGGCCCATACTCCCTAAAACATAAAATGGCCTGTGGAAACTATAATTATTTTTATAACTGAAAATTAACAACTAGAATACAGAGATAGAAAATTACCAGGGAGATCATTTCATAGATTCAATTTGTGGAATCCACAAAATTCTTTTTAAATATAGATACCCTTTCACTGGTAGTACTAAATGACATCCTTTTTCTTAGAGCTGCCAAAAACACATATGGAGCAGCGTAAATGTCTAGGAAACTGTAATTAACCAAGGCATTTAAAGTCAAAGCCATTAGGCTCTGACAACTTTTTTTTTTTTCTTGACATATAAGAAGTCTGAATAAAACCACTATGAGGTTAAAATGTAGATCAAGAAAACAGGGCTGCCTGGGTAGAATTACTGAAATAGAAGAGTACCACAATATTGCATCTACTAACACTCTATGTTAGAAGAAAATATTCCAAATTATAATTAGCTGATTTTGTGTTTAATATATTTAAGTTTTCAGTTGCATAGGGATGGGCATAGCACAAGCTCTTCTTTATGTGGAAGTGAATGAACATACTGAGTTCAGTAGCTGAGCTACTAAGCATCATTTCGTGATTTTAACTTATTTTTTGGCTGTGAAATACTGATGTTTCAACATGTCATTTTTTCTGATGTCAACAAGCTGCTATATGTGAAGATATCGTAAATGAAATACTATGAAATACTTAAACTCCATACACCTCGAATCTAAGAGTGCTGCGGGAAGCACTGAAGAGAAGTGCCCTCTTTCGTATCACAGGCAGTCTAAGGCATTACACACTGCTGACAACAGTAAAGGAGAACATTTTGCCAAATTATTACACAACATGCCATAAAGTATTTTCGTCTTTTTTTATTATCTCTGTTCTTCAGAGTGATTCTGCTTAGAGCAGAATTCTTTTTTCAGAGTTGCAGACAAATATGTGTCTAATAGTTGGGCCTTTTTATGTGCAGTGACTTAAGGAATCTTCTATTGATTTCATATCTGCACTTAAAGATTTCAGTCTTTTATGTGAATCTGAGAAGATTTCTTCATTATATGCTGTTCAAATGGGGCTTTCTTTTTAAGTGTAGCAATCCATGCATGATGTCTGTAGACAGGTGGCCTCAGAAATTTGTGTTTATTTACAGTCAAACTACTACTTATGGATCACTTGTTAAGTATAGAGAAAGATCAAACATAAGATGATTGAATGTACAGTTTAGAGGAAGAAAGAACCACAAAAGATCAACTCTCTTCTCTACAGGTGTCTACAGTCCATTACAAGCAAAACATTCTGCTATTCTTTAACAGTATTTAGCAGAGCAAGAGCAGCAATATGCATCCTCAAATGAAGGTACAATATTAAGCTGCTCTTCGGTAGGACTGAAAGGTCAGTACTAACCTGGCTAACTATTAGTTTCAGCCACTGAAAGGACACACATCCTGCCTGTCAAGGATGCTCCTTTGGCTCATCCTATAGCAAATTAATCTTGTTGCATGAGGAAGCGGGCTAGCAGCCATTAATCAGTGAACCATGACATTTCTGTACTCTGCATGTAAAATAACTCACTCAACAGAAGCCTGTAATGCAAAATTTGTAGCAGCCACAGGGCCTGCACTGAGCAGATTACCAAGCTTCTACCTTCCAACAGAGTTAGGAGAACATGATTCCCTGAAGGAACTGGGAGAAAGCAGGCAACCAGCACTCGAGCTGCTACGATGCCTAATCTTCAGGAGGTGTAACAGCTGTGCGCTTGTCTATCTGGAAACTTCAGGTGGTCACCTCCTTTTAGGAGGAGACTTGTACCTATTCAGGTGACATCAACAGTCCCAAATTAGCATGTCACACTGAAATTTCTATATTCAGTCAATCTTCAACTTTTCTATCTTCTTAAGAATTACAGATTACAAAGGGTGTCAAAGTTGTATCTTTAATTAGGTGTGGCTGACCTGCAGCTATGAGAAACTGCTGTATTTTCACTTGCACACTGGTAATAGTAAAAACTATTTTGATTTATCAGTTATGAGCTGTTCTACTGTGAGCAGTTTTTTAGTTCTATGGCATGGCATCTGCAAAATGTAAATGGTATGAGAGTGAGTCTTACTCCTACCCTGAATTATATAGGGGAAAAAAGCATTATTTCACGACTCTCAAAATACAAGAGGAGCAACACTGGAGGGTGAAACAGGTGAGGAGGGAAGACTGCAGACATCTTTATTTTAGTATTTTTTAAATTTTAAATTTGTAACCATTCTTTAACACTATATTTTATAGGAAGCACTACATAATTCATTGTTCCATTAATACCAAATGTACCATGCAATTCATAATAATATTTAATAACATAAAAACGCATACCTTATCTAGTTGTGTCTGATAGCACGCAATTTAAATCTTCCTGGCTCTCCCATGGAGTAATCTAAGCAGAAAATATGAAATATGTAAATGAGATAATTAAACTGGAGATGAGACAATTGAGGCAGATGTACATCTATGCATAGAGATTTTGGGGGCAAGGAAAAGGCCATGAAGTACTTTTCCTTAAGCCTCTAAGAGCTGCACTACAGATTTATTAAATAGGAAGAGGCTTTCAAAACAATGGCTTCATTGCAAAGTCATTAAAATTTGCATTACACTGACTTAAGTTTTGAATAGCCATCAGACCTACAGATGATTCTTCAGACCTTAACACCATAATGCATGCAAAGTATATTTGTATGACTGCATGAAAAAACGTACACCACAATGTGCTATGGGATACAAACACAGCAGATATATATTGAAATATATTGAATACAGCTCAAATTTTACCTTCAAAATCTATGTCTAACTTATGCGCTTAGATGTGTTTTACTCTTTAAGTGTGTTTATATGTGGGTTACAAACTGGATCAATTTATCACAAAACAATAATAGACCAATAGCATAACAATAATGACATCAGAGCTTCTAAATGCTGGATTTGGCCTATTATTACAAAAATGGAGTCCAGACTTGCCAAGTCTCCCTATCAATTTAATTATGCTGCCGCTGAGATAAGGGAGTGATTTCAGCGGTGCTTACCAGCAGCCGTTGGCTGCTGCGTCAGCCCGGCGCCTGCGCCCGCCCGCAGCGCTGCCCGGGAGCCCGTGGGATCGGGACCGTGGTGCCAGGCTCAGCTCAGCACCCACGCGAACACGGCACTGTCAGGGCAGCAGCTCGGCAGCTCGGCCTCAGGCACTACCAAACACGCTGGCAAAAGGCAGCGTTGGCTTTAGGGTCTTATTCCCCACTGGTGAGAGTCTGACATGAAGTATTAGAGAAAATCGCTGTCATACATTCTCTTGCCTTAGCCTGAGCTGTGGCTGCTTACAACAATATAATAATTAAGATAAGCTGTTAAGTAGGCTCAAATTAAAACACAAATCCACTACTGATTCAATTTAGACTTTTCAGTTTGAGTTTTTCACTTGTTTGTTGCCACTTTTGTGCTGGGTTTCCTCCAGGCTGAACTCTGTGGAACAAAGGCATTCCCACAACATTACAACGCGTTTCTTACACCACAGATTGTACTTTGCCTTTAACTCAGGTTTTAGAGCCGATTATGTTTCGCCGTGTGGCTTGCTGCAATAAGGGAACACCAGGAAGCTTTCCTTTTCCCAGCTATTTTACCCGTATTCAGAACATGCGATGAAAGTGTGTCCCACCGTGCCTCAAGATCAGTGAGAGATTACTGCTTTCTGAACTTAAAGGCCTTTGGTTTTCACTGCTGCTGGTTCTCAACAAGGGAGATTTAGAAGCTTCTTTGAGCTGTATTTTCCATAACAAATACACACTTCCACAGACCAGCTGCAATCTGATCCACTGTCTTGATTTACAGTTTGTACATTTAAAATACTAAGCCAAAATTTCAGCTGGCACAAAGCAATGTCACATAACTGACAGAGGAAACTCTGTGCTAATGCAATAGGAAGAGCAATGAATGTTTTTGCTGGATTATTATAAACACAAGAATTACAGAGCAAGCTGAGTATGAAAGAGAAGTGTAACAGTATAAATGGTTCCGCTGATCATTTAAACAGTAAAAAGCAAAATAATACCAGAGAGCAGTGTGAAGCTAGAGCCTGTCCACCACACACGACTGTTAGAAAAGCATCTAGTAACCCACAGTCAATGCCTCACAGCTGGAGATAAGAGACGAGGTGTAGGAATCAGATCAGTATTTCATTGGGAATGCACAAGGCTGCCAGCAAACGTGCCTCTATTACTCAGGGTTAGTCCATTTTCTGCTGCCTCCCTGATAAAAATCTACAGCAGTGTAATGTAATGCTATGTGTGCATCATTAACTACCGCCGGTGCACCTGCAAAAGCACGACAGAATTGCTTTCCAAGAAAGACAAACAGTTAATTCCAATGATGGTAGGCCATGTGGTGTAACTTACAGTCTCTCTGTACAGCACCTTTAATACCATACCACTCTCACACGTTATCATTACAGCCAAGCCACCTTTTTATCATCATTTGGCAGTTCTGAATGTATTTATAAAGGAAGAATTTAGCTAAAAAAATCTAAACCACAAAAAACTACAAAAATCAAGCTAGAGTTCTCCAGAGTTTTCAAGCTTGCATCCTTCTACCATTATCTGACCACAGTGAGCTGAGGCTTATACATGTATCATCATTTGTCACTGTTACGAATGAAGACAGTGATTTGAATAGTCAGTTCTTCCACAGAAAAGTTCAAATCAAATGAGAAAACTTCATTCAGGAGCTTTCTCTATCATCATGTATTCATTTCTCAGATATTTTTCAGTTCTTAGAAACCATCATTGCCTACTATCCTCATTCTAGGGAGAAAACACACAGTCAGCAATATTCAGCAGCATCAACTGTGCCCCAAATGTTTCTTTTCTTAGCAGAGTCTTTTTAATCACCAGAGATGTATTTCTGCAATATCCTTTGATCCAGATTGCATCACCGAGCCAAGACTAATGAATTATTTCTTTTCATTTTCCTTTTATTTTTCCCTAGTTCCCACCACATGCTTTCCGCCATTATTAACAATTTACACTTGCTTACATTTTCTTATTCCTTTCCCCTGATTTCCTGCTCAAGATAGACTGGCCCCTCCACTCAGCTGGAGACTGCCTGCTCTGAAAATAAAATCTGAAAGGGACGTCACAGCACAAACCAGAATGGTTCCTGCAAATTAAGCTGGCATTCCTAGAAACACACGAATGGAGAACGTTAATACCGATAACAGTAGGTTTGGGTGGCTGTGGAAGCAATGGGAGCTAAAACCATGAACACATAAGTGGCTTCAGCACCTATTTTCTTAGCTTTCATACTTAGAGATGGTGCATAGTTGAATTTACAACGCTGGTAAAATCATATATAGTTACCATGGTCTAAATATCACCGTAGTCACAGCCTCTGTGTTCCTTTTATTACATACTTAACAGATCAGAAACATTAACTTTGGGAGACCTTGGACAGGTGTGTGATTTTAAGTTACTTAATACTGGTGTTTAAACCCAGCAGAGAAATCTGCCTCCTGATGTGACATTGCTTCACCTAGATCCAATTTTCATCACTGTACCGTGTATTCTTGATGTATGCAAAATGGATTAGTTGTGCAACGCTACCATCCTTTCTTGTTGCCGCTTCGCAAATAGGTCATGCTCCCTCTGCACAGGGGTTAATGACTATGCTGAATAAAATGGGGCGAAAGGAGAATCAGAGAAAATAACTTGATGAGGAATTTCATGATCTGAAGTTATGTCAAAGTGCAAACCACGAATGCTCACAGCAAAATACTAAATACTACAATTGTCTGCTCTAAAGTCTGCCCTCAGCTGCAGTTCCCACGCTCTCAGGGTGGTATCTTTGACGTAATTTGGTCTCAAACAAGATATTGCTAACTTTAATCTCCCGGTAATACAATGTAACAGTTACAATGTTATGAATTACAAAGTAATACACTGTGGCAGTTATTAACACTCCCTATCTCCTTTTTAAAAAACAGGTTCTACGCATGTAGCAGTGGCAGAGCACTACGAAACAGCGGTGTACACTGCTCCGAACACAGAAGACCAAACGTGCCTTCCTGCCTGCGTAACTCCCAGCCTCAAATTGCATCGCATCTGACCGCCAGCTCCCAGAGACCGTTTCACAGAAGCGGCTGTTCCCCCGCGATGAGGAACTTAGGTGCCTCGGTCACCTGCTAAGCCAAGCTTCTCCCATTTGAAACCTCTTAGCAACATTGCCTTCATTCTGGAGGTCTAAAACATATATTTTAACTGACACATTTAGGAGACAGTCATCTCATTCAAATATGTGTGGTTTGTGCCTGACTGTCTATATGCATAGTGTGCAATGTGTATAGTAAGCAAAGAAAATGGTGACCTGCAAAACGTAGACCGTGATACACAGTAATACTCCCTTTCCAACTGCCAAGCTGGAGACGGTGCACACCACTCTAATGGATCTAGTCTCCACTCCATATTAAACTGAAAACTGAGTTATAACTGCTCATTTTGGAAAATGTTACAGTTATATTGCAAAGATTCTTAAGGCTTTCTTTTGGACACAAATTTACAATTACAATGAGGCCTCATGTCTGATTAAAGAGTGCATTTTACTCGATTTTAAAAGCCTGGGGGAGAACAGCATGGAAAATTTATTGTGAGTGCAAAGAAATGACCATATTATTCTTCCTTTTAGCTACAGGCATGAATACTTCCAAAGCTGCTGAAAAGTTTTAATGATACTAAAATACATGTCAGAAAATTAAAAAAAAATATAATCATAAATAAGGCAAGAACTCATTATTTGCCTGGTAAAATAACACACAAGTATGTTTAGATAATTTATGAGACTGAACACACAGAATGTGCATCATTTGATGATACCAAAAGGGAAGACTAGCTTTAAATGGGGAAGAGAGATTATTAATTAAAGTTGGTACCAATTAGAAGGTTTTCTCCTTGGAGGAGACAGAGAGGATTCTGGAAATCCTAGTGATAATGAAACCCCACGAGTGCGTCAGTTATCAGAGAAGCAACGCAGCAAGGCGCCCAGCAGTCACCCACGGAGCAGAGCCGAGCCGCTGCCGCAGGCGCAGGGATGGGACCGCCAGCGAGCTCTTACTTCGCCGCTATGAACTGCGCAAGCAGCCGAAGCGAGTGGGCATCAGCTGCCACCAGAGCGGCTCCGCTCATGGCCCCGAGCGCAGCGCCCCGAAACCGTCCCCCACGCCGCGGCCGGGGCCGGCCCGGGACGCATGGACTGCCTGCCGCAGTGCTCGCTGCACTGCACAGGCTGAAGTCAGGCGAGCTTAAAGCGTTAGAAGTTACGTTGCGATTAGATGATAACGATGACGAAAACGATGATGAAAACTCTGAGTAACCACGGTTTGGATTGGAGTTCCTTGGTCTTTAGTTTGCAAAGGGCACAATCCTACGCAAATACGTGCAGAACTAAAATAATTGCTTTTTTATTGTAAAAATACCATTTCTCACTCAAAAGCACAGGACTGAACTCACACAGTAGGTATAAACCCAGTCCTGAGGAGTTTATTAATCCAGTGTTTTAGTTCTGTTGAAAGAAACTCTGTATTTTTGCTCCTTCTTAATTACCCTTAGTCCCAGCTTGCAGCTTATCATAAGCGAAATGGGCAAACTGATTTGTCATAAATATGTCCGGTTCGTCATCTATGTATGTGCGCACACATGTGCACAAACACATACGCACAATGGGTAATTTTAAGCCCCTTGTATGCTTCTGAATACAAACGAATGTTAGGTCACCGTACCCCACGACCGACGAAAACCTCGCAATTAATACAAAAGGATATGAAATAGTTTTTACAGTTGGCCTCTAACCTTGAGTTTCTACATGCACTCATAAGATAAATACAGTATCTCCCACTTTTCCCTTTAAGATCCTTTACAAAAAGTAAATGAAGAATTCCTGCAAGTAGATGAATCCCACAAACTTAAGAAAAGTAAAAGAAAGAAAATAAGTAATTCTTCCTATTTTTATATACTTCTGAGATAGTCAATTGCCGAATGGATGGGAGCAGAAACTCTCCATTTCTCTTTAGTGGATCAATACCTCAGTATTACGCTTCATAACACAAATATATTTATTTGTTATTTATACACTTAACATGTTCTAAGTACATTCACATCAATTGGAAAATAAGTAATTTTTTTTAAATTTGTTTGGTTAATATTTATCAATTAAGATTTAAAAAATAACAATGTGAGATTGAAATAATAAAACTATTACATTTTCAATTACTAGAGACTTACACTGACCATCTCAGTATTAGTATTCACTAATATTCATTCACAATCTTACAGTAATATGTAGTGACTTTACCAGAAAGAGACCTCATTACTTTAGGCAGAGACCGCATGTGCAACAAGAAAGCAACTGTGCTCTAGAGAGGGAGCACACGGAGCATTTGCATTAAGTATTCAGCAATACCAGTCATAAAACTAGCAAAATAAGAACTATCTTTTGAAATAATGGGGTCAGACATAAGGGGAGAGAGAGAATGATATAAACTCAGCTATTGCACTGAGATGTCTGTGTTCACCCTTAGCTTATCTCATGGGTCATTATTTTTTCTGATTTAATAATCTTTATATATGTAAGTACTTCTCTCAAACATATTAATAAAGATGTCATGCCAAAATACATCCTAGAATTATGCACTTGGATAAGGATCAGGAATCTTTTACAAGATTGTCTAATGTAAGTGATTAATATCACCAGAAGACTCTTCTTATCTTGATTACATAGTATCTTTTCAAAATTAAAGAGCAGCAGGAAGAAAGAACAATAACACTTTGGGAATAATTTAATAATAGAAGCTTTTCAGACCTAAAGCAACAATGATCCAGCTAATTTATTTTATTTTCCCTCTCAGTTTGCTGGGTTTGATTGTTTTGACAGCCCTGGCCTTGTCCCTCTCTCTCCCCCTCCCCTTGAAAAGTGAATCTGATACAGAAGCATCCCCAGGAACTTCTCTGAATCCATCATTTTCCACCATCCCATTCGTCTTCCAATAAAATAGACAACAATATAACTAAAGAACTTAATGCTATTTATTACTCATTCCTCCCCACAATTACTCCTTCCCATGACAAAATGGCAACATCTTTCAGCAAAGATGCTGTTTTGCCTTGTTACATTCCTCTTCCCCTGAAGATAAATAGCTGCACTCAAAGCACAAAACACAGCACAGAAGCACATTTCAATGCTGCTTTAATTCCTGCTGCCTCTGTTTAGATGAGAAAGTTCCCATACCGTCTAATCTTCAAAATGCATCTCTGCAGTGTATGCACAAAGCATTTTTGCTAGGGTGCAGTCAAAGGGACTAGACAGTGTAAGCCGAGAAAAGTCGAAGTTTAACTCCCAGCTTCATAAAAGGAAAATGACCTTTCTAACATCACATCAGCTTCGTGGAGCTTTAAATTGGGCTTTAACTTCAGGAATAGTTATGAATTGCTCTTTCACAGATTTGGAAGATGCTACAAGACATCATAAAATCTTTAATTATGATGTTCATATGCTGTCTCACTGTCTCTATTTCCTTTCCTCTTATTTATTGACCTCCATTTTCATTCATGGAATTTAGCACAGTTTGAGCTACGTACCATGACATTCTGCAGTCTAAAGCATCTACATTCTCAGATTTTTTCCTGTAAAATGGTTTTTCCCTTTAACCATAGCAAAACCACTGTATCATTGGAAAATTTACCTGTTCCTTCTCTTATCCAACTGCTGGTTTTGCTAATATTGGTAAAGTTTCTTTCCATGTATTTTTTTCGAATATGTTCAAATATATTTATCTTCTTGTATGCTTAAAAGTCAATGTAGAAAGAAAAAGAAACTATGCTATTTTATGAAAACCATGGGAAAATGTAGAAAAGTAACGTCAATTGATTGTCTTAAGTATGTGTGATCCAAATACAATAATTAGGTGCTATTTTTTAAAAATAGCATTATCTATTTCTCTGTGGAAAAAAATTTCTCTGCCCTTTTGATAGACATATATGTATTTTTTCACTGTATACAGTGAAACCTTGCCACCTTCTAAACCCTACCGCTCAAGGACTAGCGTCTGTCAGAGGATGTGCATGTCTCTCCTTGCCTCTTTATTCCATGGCCCACGCCAAGCATTGGGCAGCTTCCCAGTACTCTGAACTCAATGTGAACATGTCCATTGACTTCAGTAGCAGGGGTCTGGCCCTTAATATATAACCTTATTTTCTGCCTAACACGTAAAATGTTGGCAACATTAGCAAAGGATGCTAAGCTAATCAATTCTATTCCACTTGTAAATTTGATTTATTGGCAACTATAACCTTGAAGAATACCTTAAGTCAATACAATACTGCAAAGTAGACTTTAGAAATTTAAAATAAATGCATTAGAATCTCTAAAAATGCAAATGTGTACAGTATAGTTCCATATATATTTTTAAAGGAGTCTGTAAGTTTTAACTCTTCTGAAGAGTTGAAATTCTGCACACTTTTCAAAACAATACAACTGACTAAATCTGAAGACACCAGAAAAGAGCAGAGATTTTTTTTTAACTTGAATTAAATGAAATTTTCATTAGCTAAGAACCTGGAAATTTTAAGAAAAAAATTCTTGACCTAGGTACATACATTGAGATGTAAATCTTCAGGAACTTTTTCCTAACTCATTAAAGTTAATTCATGCTTCACCTACATAAAAACCATGAGGCTAGTACCCAGCTAATCAAGAGGGCAACCTGCGATACCAGTGGAGGTCACCAACCAGCTGGGCAGTTTTGCACAAACGGTAGCGCCTCCAGAGCTGCGGTCATACGTGGTGTAAAGAGCCTTCCCTTTACGCTGCAAAACACTGACCTCTCTGCCCTGTGCAGGTGGTGGTTCAGAGTCCCGCAGTAGCATTTATTCAACTTGAGCTGTCAGATAGAAAGGGCAAATGTACCAGCAGGTAAGTGAATTAACCACTGTTCAGTAGTTAGCAATATCTAATTACTCCTGACACATTTGTCATATGCTGTTAAGAGACATTAAAAATGCTAATGTCTTACCACTCTATTCAGTAATACATCAGCTGAGAAACATATCCACAGTAGGTGTGTAATCACGATTAGGTGATTACTTTTCTGCTTTCTTCTCCTCACAGAAAGCATATTTCATAAATTTATTTCTTTCCGAGTGGACTGTAGCTTCCTTTACTAAAATGTAACAACTAAACCTCAGACAGAAAAAAAAGCAGAATAATCAGTGTTTTGAAAAATCCAGGGTTGCTTCAAGGACCAATCTAATAATGCACTCTAATGTCTGCTACTTGTAATCCAGTCAGTGTTAGACCACTGCTCTGTACCTTTTCAAAGCCACACATGGTAGGCATTTTCATTTTTGTTATTGCCTATTATTTAGCATTCTTTCTGAATATTAAACTAGACTTCTGCTAAATTCCTATAAAACAAACAATCATGATTCCATTACTGTAAATGAGATGAAAGTTTCTCACATCTGTATGAAATTAAACAGTAAGAGGAAGAAGATATACAGGTTAGACTTGCAGAACCCAGCCCTGAAATGCTTAGCTTTGGAAATGACCCTGATAAGAGCCTAAAATACCTGCAATAGCATATGGTATTTCATTTCTAGAAATGAGCAAGTTTAAATAACTTATGCTGCTTTTCACACTTCAGTGGTAACAAAAGGATCTCGAAGGCAAAGCTGTTTTGATCTGAAATGAAAGCGCAAATATTTCTGAGGCTGTCTCTGACCTCCCTAGGGAAAGGACTAGAACATCTGTAGAGAGCTGACCTAGTGCCAACCGATACAGCTACAGTACTACAGAGTTACAGATGGAGCTTATGGTCACCACTAGCTCTACTTTTAATTTGAATATATTTATGAACGCCTTCAGTACAAGGATTGTTTTAGTAATTTAATAGTACTGATATGTGCCTGCAAATATAATACATCCTATATGCCCTTATCAGGTACATACAAAAGAGGGTTCTCTCTTCCTCCTGGCAGTTAAGTGTCAAGCCCAAACAACTCAATCATACAGATCTTTGCTGAACTCTCTAGAGTTCTTTTGACTTAACAAGTCTAATCAAATACTAACTGAACTCACGTCAATGGGAATACAGATGCTGAACGCCTCTGGCTGCCGTACCACCACACCCATGAGCGCGGCTCGCAGGACCCGCCGAAGCAGCCGGTATCTCACCCTGCTCAGACAAGGCTCAGTCCTGGGGGTACTGACTGATCACAGTCAACTGCACTTGCCTTAGAGCAAGCAAATGGCTTTTGAGTTTAGGCTTGAAAAATGCAACTCATCTAAGGAGTGCACACTACTTCGAGTACATATTTACCCTAAAGAAACTCCTGTACACTGTTGCAGTCTCCATCCTCCTCTGTTTTCCAAACCCCGAGGAGCCTGGTGTGAGCTCACAGCTGACCTTGCTTTGAGAATGGGTTGGACAAGAAACTTCCCAAGGTCCAACCCGAATTCCAACCTGAATTATCCTATGGCTGCTGCAGCTTTTCAGGATTTCGGAAGCATAGGAGTAGAGAGGGGAGATATATTTCCCTATAAAAAAATCACTTAACATGCTAACTGCTGAAAAAAAAGAAAAAACACATGTCAATTGATTCTTCCACAGCATAGACTCTACAGTGAAACTTTAGACAATATTGCAAAATATTAAGTCCTTTGTAAGGAGAAGACTGATTTTTTTTTTTAATACTGCAACTAAGCACTCAAGAATACAAGCATCTTTGATGCTCATGCACACACAACCCCCTTTAATATTAATGAAGATTATACATCCAGACTAAAGTAGAGGTTACTTTCAGTCTCAGCATTGCATTAAATCAGGTTCTCTTTAAATAAATCTCTTGAATATGACTGTTCATAGATTTTCCCGAATAGTTAATTCAGTTAAATGGAATTTGTTGTATACCATAACATCAGGAACATTTCTTTACAAATTCTCCAACATTACCCCACAACAGAACTCTACTTTTCTGAGTTTATTTACTTGAACTTTTTCAACAAAGCAGAATAGAGTTTCTTTTGAAGTTCTGTGATTCAAATTTAGAACTGTTAAATCTTAGAAAATGTATCCTGAAATGGACTCTACAAATGGATTTTTTTCTACATGCGAACTAAGAAGGAAAGGGGTGTGTGTGAAAAGGACGTACTATGAAAACAGTGTAATTCAATAAAACTAAATGCAAAAATTTGAAGTTGCTGCAAATAATGACACAATATATGAAAAAAACAGTATCAGTAACAACATTACAGAATCTCTATATTTAAAGAATAGGCAAAAATACATATTCATCAATATGAATGTCTGTTAAGAAGATACACTTTAAGCAAAATCTTGCAAGTCTGCAAGTCAAAGTTGGACACAGCTCAACTGTGCTTACAAAATATAATGTAATACAACGTCTTGTGAGTCATTTCTATTCACCATGAGCCATTCTCTTGCTACAACAGGGCAAAGGCTTCATCTGTACTTGCCCTGTCCATCCTGCTGCACAGTTTGGCCAGAGCCCCAGCATGTTGGCAATAACCAGTTGGCAAGATCATGACACTGTCATTTAAATCTGTCTCCTTGGTGACCTTACCGCCAGCACTGTGCCTGACAGTCATAGCTGTCCCCAAAGAAATCAGAGACTGCTCTTTGACTGAGCTATTTGTTGTCAGAATACAGATAGACTCAGTCGGTTTTTGAAGCTATCGTTCTGCAGAAAGCTACTCACGGTATTCTAAGCTTGTCCGTGATCGTAACGTATCAGGCAGATGCAGCCACAATGTGAATGAGCGGGATGGAGGCAGAGGAGAAGGGAGACTAGACAGCACTCTACAGCCATCCTGTGCGATCAGATGTGCCACATCTGATGGAAGGAAAAGAGGACTAGACTCTGTGAAACCCTCCCTCTCAGTATAAACACACATTATTACCTATAAAACACATAGATATATTCACCTTTAGACCATATGAAAATTTCCCATCTACAATTTTCTAAAATTGATCAACAGAATTTTTTTTTCATTGCTGAGTCTTGCAAGCCATAAGCAATCTCAAAACATAAGGAAAAACATAAGCAAAATAAAATATAAGCAAAATAAAAAACAAAAGAATGAGATTAGAAAGCACTGTCAGACCTCAAAGAACAATAAAAATTTATATCTTAGCTCTGAAGGATTTATTGTACTTTGATTACTATTCACACTGAGGCCTACCTTCTCATTTTCAGAGGTCTAGAATAGTCTTTCAGCTCTACTGGATACTCTCAAGAATTTTTCCAAGCAAAGTTACAATATAATATTAAAAGCTCTAAATGCATTGATTAAAATTTTCTCACGGCTTGCACGCGTGTTTAAACAGGTCCAAGTACTGATCTTTATTTCACTATAAAGTGTATTATTACAGGGTCTTTGAGATACCATTCTACTGTGCAATATCTAGGTGCACTAAGTACTAATTCCTGCTGCCATATGATCTAATTAAATGATACCAAGAGTAAGAGGAAAATCACAGTGACAAGTAAGTGTAGTCACATAGTAAATCACTGGCAGAGATGCAACTAAAGTATTGATATCTTCACTGTTAGTTGAGTAACTCATTCCTACAGGAAACTGATATTCTTATTATTCTCAATGTGATATCATAAAAAAAAAGTCTCACTCATTTTACTTTTTAACGGTAATACCACATGATTTCCTAGGCCAGAATGAAAAAGCAGCAAAACAAACTCTTCAGAGCCTTGCAAGCAATGACTCACCTGACCCACCTGCTCATTACACTTCTCCCTTTCATCTCACCCTCCTCTTTGCTTCAGTCTTTGCTTTACTTCACAATTCCACATTCTTCAGCATTTAATAGCACACGATTAGACAAAGGGAAGAAAATCATCCCTCCTCCTCTGTAAAGGCGAGAATTTTGTCCCTGAGTCCACAAACAGCTGAGCTTTAAAAAACAGGCCAATATTCTGTCACTCCAGCCATAAAAGGTGAAAACATTCAGCTTCTGACCCTGTGTAGCCTTGTAACTCAGTAAATACAGTGTTACCTTTGCTTGTAATAGACTACAGGTTTTCTGTTACCAGCACAGGCCTTCAGGCTTTGACTGGACTAGCTTTTGCCTGCCTTAAGTTTTGCTTAATCTCATTTAGTTGTAACACCAATTATATAACAACCAGCTGACTACTATTTGATTTGTTTAAATTTCTGCTTACTTCATACAACTATGTTGGGCAACGCTTACTGCTACAGAATTGCCCAGAATGAAAATCCAGCACAGAGGCATCCAGGCATAAGGTGATAGCAGAGGCCTTGAAAAGTATGGACACACGAGGCCCCATAGCTGTAAACAACTCACTCATGATTAGATATTGTCACCAAAGGATTGCAGCCTTAACAGCGGGGGAGGAAGTTTTAGAGGAAATAAAGAGAACAAAACCCAACTATCTAACATAGGTAGAACATCACATATAGTAAATTCAGATATAATGTAGGAATGCAGATCATTGAAGAAAGAACTTAGTGTAGACAACGTTAACAAACATATGAAAATAACTCCATGTGGACATAAGACTGAGAAGGAAGAAACCATCAACATCACAGGAAGACAGAACTGCTGAGGCTGGAAGGTACCTCTGGAGATCATCCAGTCCAACCCCCCTGCTCAAAGCAGGGCCAGCTACAGCAGGTTGTTCAGGTTTTGAACGTCTCCAAGGATGGAGACTCCACCTTCCATTTTCCTTTCTGGTCTAAATGTTTTCTTATGCTTAAACGGAATTTCCCTTTATTCTAATTTGCACCCTTTGCCTCTCATCCTGTCATTGGGTGCCTTTGGAGAACAGAGTCTGGCTCCATCGTCTTTACTCTTCCCACCACCAGGTATCTATACAAATTCGTAAGATCCCCTTAAGCCTTCCACAGGCTGAACAGCCTCAGTTCTCCCAGCCTCTCCTTGCATGGGAGATGCTTCAATCCCTTAATCATTTTTGTGGTCCTTTGCTGCACTCACTGCAATATGTTTTAGTCTCACTTGTACTGGGCAGCCCAGTGCTGGACCCCACACTCCAGATGTGGCTTCACCAGTGCTGAGCAGAGGAGAAGGATCACCTCCCCTGACCTGTTGACAACAATCTGCCTAATACAGCCCAGGATGCCACTGGCCTTCTTTGCTACAAGGGCACATTGCTGGCTCATATTCAACTCATCCACCGGGATCCCCTGGTCTTCTGCAAAGCTGCTTTCCAGTCAGTTGGCCTGCAGTCTGTACTGGTGCCTGAGATTATCCCTCCCCAGGGGCAGGAACTGGGACTTCCCTTTGCTGAACTTCACGAGGTTCCTCTCTGCCCGTTTCTTCAGCCTGTTGAGGCCCTGTTGACTGGCAGCACACCCCTCTGAGGTACCCACCACTCCTCCCAGTGTTGTATCATCTGCAAACTTGCTGAGGATTCTCCTCCCAGCAAAGGACTCCATTTGCTGACAACTCACTGTAACCCCCCTTCCATCAGACTGGAACCTCTGATCTTACGATCCGGAGGGATAGTGGGAGGGTGAGCATAACACCAGAGAAAGAGGTAGACACTGCAAAGTCTGTGTAGTTAGCGCTTTAACTGCATGTAACTTGAACTGTGTTAGTATCCCTGTAACTGTCCTAACAGTAATTCTTTGATTAGACTAATGGTCTAATCAAAGAACCAGTTAGACATCAGTTGGGCTAACAATAAATTCTTGGCTTTGCATATACAGTGTGTTCCTTTTGCCCATATATGACTTTCTGTGTAACAAGTAACCTATCTGGTAATTTCTGAAATGAAAAACTGGTAATTCCTGAAAGTTCTGATATATTGGAAGTACAAAACTAAGTAATTAGATGTTGATATAAATTATTAGTTACAGTTTTCTAATGTAGTATTTACCTCCTGGAATTTGCAAGGTTTGACCCTTCATAAATAACAGTATGTGGCCTCATTAAAATAAGCTCAATAAAGTAAAAATCTCTGGAACATATTATATTGCCGATATTCTTCTTTGTGTTGATCTTAAGCTACAAGAGGTTTTGCTTAGCAGGATTATTTCTACTTCAACAGCTGTTACCTATAACAATTAAAATTATCAAATTTTCTATGAAGCATGTGATAAATCTAGATTACCCAATAATTTAGGATAAATATTTGATCAGTTCTTACAAATAATTTCAAATAGCTTTGGATATAGTCTGCATTGTCTGCTGTCCTATACCCCCACCAGCTATAGGTTCTTTTCGTAACAGGAAATGCATGCACATAATCTTACAGTTACTGTGTTTACAGCATGCTATCTTTTGTGAATGTTTCGTATGTATATCATACATACTCTCTCATGTTTGTGTTATATATTTATAACCACTATTTATAACTATTTATTTTTAACTACTGGCCAAAGAACGAGGATTTCTGAGAAAGTTAGTATTCTCTAAAACAATTTTTTAGATATCACAGTGGAAAATTTAAATAGAAAAAAAAATTCCTTTCTTGTCTTTCTGCTTAAGAACCACTAACCAAATGTTTCATTTGCTGTGACATACAGAGCTTTTTGTACCAAAAGAAAAAAAGTAACCAAACAAACTCTGGTTTCCTGATAACCTATTGTTAGTGTGATTGTCTGGTTAATGGCTTGAACAAAACGTTCCCCTGCTCCATTTGATGCTTGGTGAAATGAAGCAACTTTGTCATACTTCACTGCACATTTAGACCTAACAACATGTCAAATTCTTCTGAAATAACCTGTGGACCATTGGCTGAGACAATTTCCTCTGGCAAACCATATGCAGTGAACAATTCCCTTACGATTTTATTTATTTATTTTATAGCAGTTTGGTCTATATTGCACTACTGCAGCTGCTGTGAAGCTGCTGAGCTTTGAAATGCAAGGTATAAAGACCAGTCTTAAATGCCATTGAGGTAACTTTCTAGTTGTCTTCTTTGTAACAACTATATGGAGTGCCCAATGAACTTTGACTACTGCTTTCCTATTTTGTGGCATTCTTGAATCACTGAATAACTTCATATCCTTCCCTTTAAATGAGGATAAGCCTTTGCATGAAATCACAGCATCTCCTTTTTTTCTTCTTTATATCCAATAGCACAGTCTGTTGAACTGCTATGTGTTCTGCATTCTATTTTATTTCTTACAACATTTCTTAGTATGACAGCAACAAAACTGGCTCTAAATGAACACCCAGATGCTCACAATTTATAGTATAGTTTGTGGGAATTCATACTCATAGAACAGATTCAATGTCTTCCAGCAGTGACTTGTAAATCTGAATGTATTTTTTAAAAAACCCAAAATTCAGGACATATGCAATTTAGTTTTTTTTTTTTTTTTTTTTTAAAAAAAGAAAACCTAAATACTGTCAGTTGTCAAGTCTTCCAAGTTACTGTCTTTGCACCTCTTTTCCAGTCTCAAAGCTAGTCAATAAATTTACTTCGGGGTAAATAATTATGCAGGTAGATTAATATGCAAGTGTAAAGTGGTTTATAGATTTAACTATCATTTTCAAGAAACTTCATCTCTTAGGAACTTAATTTTCATTACAATTAAATAAAATGTGGCTTCTAAGTTCTCCAGCTAGGAACTTTAGACTTCATTTTCTAAAACACAAAGCTTAAATTCACGGATGCATGCGCTTGATATTCGGTATGTTTATCAAAGCTTAAACCCACTGGATTCCTGCACATATTTCAGTTGCTCTTCTCCCTTTGGTCTTCCAGAAAGTTGCCTGTCTTAAACCTGTCTTAAAAATACACAAAATCACATCATGAAATGGAAAGAAATAAGTTCAATCCTACTGATTGTATCCCATTTTATGTAAAATGTCAATGTTCCTGTTAACTTTCTTTTCTTCGTTTACTTGTTGTGAAACTTTTGCTGTTTACTTATCCTGTTGGTACTAAAAGAACAAATAGTAGTTCTAAATAAAGGAAGGAATACTATCAAAGAACATGGGTTTCTCACAATTCCCAGCAACAGGACTAGTAAGAATCAGGGTTTATCAAGTTGCCCCAATTGCATGCTTCCAAAGATTTTTCTTCCTGTTGTGATGTACTTGATGCATCAAGAAAAGAGAGATTTGGCTTATTCAAGACCGAAGAAAAGCAAAGTTCCTGCATTCAGTCCATCAGGGACTAAAAAAGCCAGATGGACCAGAATTAAAGCCTTGCACAGCTCCCACACAAGGAGATGCTGAAGATGCTGCTGCTCACCGACAAACAAAGAACTCCAACACTTAGTACTGTACCCAACACCTTTAAAGAAAGTGACAGGCTCCAAAGGGCAAGGGAGAAGACTGAGCAGAGTAATGATGCTGCCTCATCACTTCACAACTATTGGTTTACGTTTTTATAGCTTTCCCTGACAGTGTGTATATAATTGGTTTATTTGTAGGGATGTGTTTGGGAAATGGTATTCTTCCCTGATTTCTGTGACACTGCCTGAGGGTCAGTATACATCTGGCACTCTTCCACTGAGATGTTTGCCTAGTAGATCTATGCAGCCCAGGTAAATGATTTCAGCTCTACTCTGCCTCAGTTACTCACCTATTGCACAGAGAACTCCTTGCAGCACAGGACCTTTGTTCTTAGCAAAAATAGCCCCATCTGATAAGATCTTTGCATCCTTTATTCACCTTCAATACCAGTTACCCTGATTTTCAGCTTGATTTTATTTTATCAAGTAGCTGTTGCAGTAGTTCTGATGTTTAATACAACCGACAGCTGTGTGTTAGTTCCTTGTAGCTTCAGTGCTATTTACAAGGGTACAGAATGTAAAAGTTCCGGACTCCATTCTGCAGATCTTTGTTAAATTCCCTTTGTTCATATAGACTGCAGTAAGCTTTATGGTATACTAACCTTTGTCTTTACTGACCTCTTTATTATAGCTTCATGTTTAGGTCTGCAGCACACTTACTCCCTTTTCAGGAATAAACTCAATAAATTATTTTTTATTTCTTTTAAAGCATATTTAAGCTCTTAGTTTCTTCCCCTTCAATACAGAACTTCCTTTATCTCTTAGCAGAATCAGTTTGGGAACCTGATCTCAACTTATACAACAGTATTTGCTTTTGCTCTGCTTAACAATTCAGTGTTTTCATGAATATAGAGTAGGTCTTTACCACACACTTAGCAGGTTGCAACTGCATAAGCATCTGTTCCTACCTTGCCTTTTGAATCTCAATGGCAGACTCCTTCCCGACATACAGTAACCAAGAGTGCCTTTATCGTTTCTAAAATATATTTGCTTTCCACAGCAACGTGGTTTAGTTTATTTGGGCCTGGCAGAATTAAATTCTGAACTGAAAAAGTTGCTCAGTTGTCACAGATTTTCCTTTCTTAGATGTGCCATAGGAACTTTGCCTGACTGATTATTATGGTCAGCTTCTTAGAAAAACGCAGTCCCATGCGTAGCACAATCTGGTTATCCTGCTGTGTGAACTGCAGCTTCCCATTAAAGTTAATAGAAATCCATGGGACAGTAGCAGGACTACTGCAGTACTAGTACAGTTGATAAGCATGTTGCACATTGACCTTGCTTTTCAAAAACCTGATGTTATGTTTAAAACACACAGTAAATAGTCAGTATTCTTCATATTGACATACTGCTGTCACACTTCATCACAGAATCATAAAGGGACCATAATTACTGTTTGATTCTGTGAATTACTGTTAATAAGTCTTATAAAATTCCCATTTACATAGCTCATTCTATCAAAGACTGTTCATTGCATTTTTAAAGGTTCATTAACACCTTCTTGAAGCAATGAGGCTATTGTTTCAGCCACTACAGAATACCCTTACCTCTAAAGTAGGGCTGAAAAGCAGCTTTTTAACAGCATTACTTGTCAGGCTAGGAAGTGAACAACATGCACAGTTTTGCTGCAATTCAACATCTCACTAAATTTCCACTGACAAGGCTGGGCACTGAACAGACTGAATATAGTTCTTCAAGTACTTATACCGTATTTCCCAAAATGGAATTTTATTTCTGCAGAAGAACATAAAATTTCCCACTATTTCCATATCAAAAGTTTCACCTAATGAGTTAGATTAAATGGGGCAGGTTCCAAAAGCTGCTCCCTAGAAATACTGCACTGGTTCCTGGCATATCTGCCCAAAATATTTTATATACCCGGTCAAACTGTTCAGTTTAATCATACTGCTCTCAGAGTCCTTTGCATCAGTTTCAGTCTTTCGTATTAAAATCTCAGAAATATGGTTTGAATTTTCTGGCTTATGGTGCAGCTACAACTCAATATGTTCACCTTCAGTGCCTATTGCCTATTATAAGCTTATTATCATTATTACTCAGGAACATGTTTTTTCTTAATTTTGTAGCTCTTCAGAAGTCTGAAGAGACTCTTGCTTATCTCAGTCCTTACATGATGGGATGGAACAGGCTAGAATACTTTAGTATAAAATAATAATTTATGTCACCACTTTGTAGAAGTGATTTGGAGCTAACAAAAGTTATTTATAAACCTGCTTGAGAAAAGTCAGAGCTATGTGTTGATGTTCTAGTCCACCACTTCCTCATTTTTTATGATGGTCTCCAATTGCCCTAATGCTGCTAATGAACGCATATCCTAGTGCATCTCTCTTTTTGCAGCCTCGTAACTAGTGTCAGTCCATTCCTCCAGCAGTCTTCTGTCTCACTTTTGATATCATGCAACTTATGGCAATCTCTTAATTTTGCAAAACTGGTCTTGACTATACAAACCATTTCTAGACAAAGGAAAATCTTTATCAGAAGGCAAAAATAATTATAATAATTATTGCTTTTATTCAGAATGAAAACATTAATCAAATTCATTTAAAAATGAAACTGAAAAAACTCTACAGCTGAAAACACACACATTTCTGAAGCTATTCTCTCAAATACCTGTACTCTTGCAATACATGAACTCCACACTACATATTCTAATTCTCTCTCTTGAAATCAACATTAGTCAGGGAAATTATAAGAGATCAGACCAGCGCTATAAACGAAGGCAGACTGACTCAAGAATAAAACAGGAACAAGCCAATCCCTCCTCTATTCTCCCCACTGAGAATATCAGAGTATCAGTTTTTCTAACAGATGGCTTTGTACAACTCTCAAAACTCACTCTGTCAACAGCAGGAAGCAGAACACTGGCTGAAATAGCAATTCTAAGGATATCTTTCTTGGATTTTGGAAACTCTGGTGAGGGAAACAGTGGTATCATATGGGCTGCTTCAAGTAAGTGAAAAGCGTAAGGTGATCTTACATTAATCTTTAAAATTACTGCAAAGAAAATCCCATTTCAGATAGATTTACACACTGTGAGGTGCAATTTCCAAAACAAGAAGGGTCAGATCAGTAGCTAAATTTGCAACAACGACTTGTGCTGAAAAGTCAGAGTGCAATTTTTGAGATCAAGGACTGCCTGGCCTCCACAGCCCCTCCACCTTTGGCTCTTCTAGCTAGAGGGAGAAGAGCTGGCAAAACCTTACACGAGCGTTGATTCCCTCTTCTTGTAGGGGCAAGAGATGGCACAGAGATCAGTCAAGTAAATAGCTGCTGAATTAACGCAAGAGAAGAATTCAGAGTTCTATTTTTCAATGTTTAAAATACCCTTTCCCCGCATAGCTTGCAAAATCCTATGTCGAAAGCATTTGTTATTTTTCTGAGTACGGGGCTTAATTCATCCCTGGAGTAGTTCCACTGAAGTCAGTGGAGTTGCCTGAGGGATAAACGTAGGGATGTTCAGATGACTGCAAGTGATCAAATTAGTGCACTTTATGATATTACGCTCTCGCCAGAGATGCTCTAACAGATTGTGTGTGTTTCTAACTCAATTGAAAAGAACCAACTAACTTAATTGAAAGGAACAAGTTTGGCTCTGCAGCCTGCATTCACCCTCATTTTACCGGTCTAGCAGCAGACCCTGAGCACCTCCCCAGCACGCCCACCCACTCACAGGTCCTCCTGGGGAGAGGGCCACCGTAAGCCTCAGCAGCGGTGGCCATTCGCAGGCAATGCTTTCTCAAGAAGCAAGCTTGTGCACTTATGATTGCGTGAACGCACATCAGTCAGAAACTGCTTTCAGCCTGACTAGCATGAATTCAGAATACATCTCTCTTGTACTTAGTATCCTGGCACCGCTCCTGTTAACAAGACAATCTTGAAAAATACATTTAGCTTTCTCTCTTATTCTAATAACATGGTTGTAATTCTCCTGTAGCTAATAACATTTCATAATTCCTTGTATGTGTATACATAACACAGATTAGATTTGGTCACAGACATGCAATGCACAGACACAAATCTTTCTTAATATTGTTTCAGTTGGTTTGAGAAGGCATTTCAAAGAAGTATACCCTAGGCATTAGGAAGACAAAAGCTAAATTCCCTGCATGGAATACAGAAACACAAAGTTTGGTGTGTTTGTTTGCAGTCATATTTTCTGTGGTCAGTCCAGGAGACTCTTGGAGCTTTCCTTGGACTTCCAGCTACAGCTGCCCAGTAGTTTCACAGAGTTTTCTTTGTGCTTTAGCAATTGAAGATGAATGCCAGACAGATGTCTTTGCAACAACGCAAGGAGAAAGGTCATTACATTTTTAAACAGTACTGTTTTCATCAACTGTCTGCAATCAGAAAATTCTTCCTGTAGGCTTTCCTAGCTTTTTGTGTATGTGACAAACAGCACAATATCTGTGAGGGATAATATTTTAAGCAGGAGTATACCCTCAGGGAAAGAATGTAAATCTATCTTCTTACTTGTAATAGAACATCTAACAGTAGAAAAATGATTTGTATATTCAGAATAAGTAGATCCACACTGGGTGGGAATAACCTGCATTGCTTTATGTAATTATGTAGATTAACGAATATAATTTTTGAAACCTCACATGTCATAATTTAAAAGAACGATTTCCTTAGCTTCCATATACAAAACTTTCCTGATTTTCACTGTGCATATTTACCAGGTCTCTGAAATAAGAGAGTCTATTAAAGACTATTCAGCTAATTTATTATTTTTTTTATCCACTCCTATCTAATATATTTTCCCCTGTGGATTAATAAAGTAAGTCTCAGACGTCAGATAGTGACAAAGCATGAGTCAGTTAGGATGATTTATATTTCAGCTGAGGGTGCTAACCCAGATTTAGATAAATATGCCAATCAGTGTAAAGCTGTCTCCTAACGATGACAGTGAATGTTACTGATAGCTTCTCAAGCAAGAGCTGCTGGCATCCAAGAGTTAATAATGGCAGAAAAACACAGTCAAGGGCTCACAACTCAGTAGCTCTTGGAGGGTTTTATATTTGCATCTAAAAGAACATGACTAGAAAGAGGGAAGTAGGAATATGAAGTGTTGTATCATCTTGTTTTTCAATTCAGAGAAGCATTCATCAGAACAAATGCTTCTTAATATTCTTGGTTGTTCTATAGTTCAGGAGTATGGAACTCCTTTCAAACAGAAATACTTAAAATAATTCTGTAAGATGCACAAATAGTGTTTGAGTGGAAAAAGGACTTTAGAAATAGTTAATGCCTTCAGGAAATTCACCTATAAACAGAAAGCCACAGTCAAGATCTAAAATACTTAAGGATGTGACTCAAAACAAAGTATGTTAAAAACAAGTATCTACAGAGAATATGACTTAATGCAGTATTAACAAATACTCACTAAGGAGCCACATTCGATGGAAAAGATTTATGGCCTTTTGGGTGCGACAGCTCTCCCCAGCAGAAGTTTATTTGCAGAGGGGCATCAAGCCACAGGGACAAGACAGCGCTCCATGGGAGGAGGAGAGGTCTCCATGGATGGTGCTGAGGGGACCTGAGCTGGTGACCTGCCCCTGCCACAGCTTCTGGCCCTGGGTACTGCTGTTGTGTCCAATTTGCCTCCAGGTAGAAAGTAATGGCCCAGGACAACACCGTTTACACAATAATAAATTAGAGTGCTTTGGACTATTATTTTAGAACATTAGAACATTTTTATACCGATCTGAAGCTCTGTTTCGTGTCCCTGATGTAGGCTCACAGAGTGCCCCTAGCTATAGCTATGGAGGGGGATGCGGGCAGGATTGCTTTTTGCGTCTAATTACTACCCTTTTGCTGAGACAGACTATTTTGGGGACATGATTGGTGACTTCTGGGGCAAAAATCTGGGGGAAAAGACAGGTATTTTAAGATCATACATTGAGTAGGAAGCATTTAGCTCCACTGATGCACTAATGAGCAAGATAACTTTTCGTTTAAGGACATTTCTGTGAAACAAAACAAAAACCTTGCATCCTTAATGACAAGAACTATAGTAAATACGAAAAAGTGGCTTGTAAATACTTCTGTGGTACTCCCTTAATTTGATAGACCGATAGACCTAAGTTTAGAGTCAATTTTTTTATTGTATCCCCAGGAACTTACAGAAGTTTTATTTCACCGTATGTTTCGAGTTCAAAAATCTGTTCCGTCACTACTTTTTAGAGAATATAGATTTTTACGTAAATCCTATCAGCTTCAAAGATATTCAAACGAGACCTGTAACAGTTATTGTATCACATTTGATTTCACAAATAATATTCATTTTGTAAGCACTTTATAGAGTTTTCAATTCACGTAGCCTTGAAAATCATCTGATTACCTGATTAAAAGATAGTGCTTCAAGGATTTGAGAGCCTAAACTTATACATTCACTTCAATGGGATGTCTCTAACCTGCTGTATTGAAAGCATGCTGGTGACATCTGAAATTATTCTATTTGAAAGCTTGCTTTTATTTAAATTGATTTTAGAAGATACATATGTGCACCAAAATTAGCACCTACACAGCACACAGTAATGAAAGTCTGATCAGTAATGGGCAACAACGACTGAACGTCCCCACCACATGCTGACTAAAGGACTGATCACTGCACCCTTATGCCTTCATTGGGAGCAGGAGTACATTTGGGTACAAACCTGTTTCGGCAGGAGCTCATGAACTCTTGCAGCCTCAGCCGTACAGTATCTGTTCTTGCCTATTTTACTTAAAATGTTCAAGTCTTCTATGGAACAGCTCTAGCCGCAATTTTGTCTGTCCTGGGCTGCTCAATGCCTAGAACTAGGGAAGTACAGAAAATGTTTTTTACTTTAATCACCATTAGCTGCTGAATATTAGCAAAGAGGATTTTTTTTGTTTGTTTGTTCATTTTGTTTTCTTAAATACTAGTTTACTATTGGCAGGGCAAAAGCAGGGATTTATCCAGAATGGAAAATGAACAGATGCTAAGGCTTAAGTTTAATTATTCTCTCATAAGCACTGGTGAGGACAGCACGCGCAGGCCACTGCTACATGGCTGCACAGCTCCTGTTGCTCCGTCATATTCGGCCTCCCTACAATGCCTGAAGTCTCAAGATGACGCCTAAGTTTTGCTTCTACAGCAGAAGAGGGCTGCTTGGCTTGCTTCATTTGTCCTCCATTCTGTACCTAGAATCCAACACTCCAAAGCTTAATGCTTGATTCTAGTTATACTTTCTAAGTATGCAGGTGCAATAATTACATAAAACTCTTTTGCTCGATCTGGCTAGGTAAACTACATATTCCTTAACGTTTTCTTGCTTAAAAAAAATGAATTACAGCAGCTAATAATAATGTCAGCTTTAATAAAAATTCATCTATTATTTGACTACATCCACACCCTGAGTCACTCACATTCTTTATCTTGCATTCTTTATCTTTTGTATAACAGTAATTTGTGTTTCTTACAAAGGTGCACATTTAAGTGTAGAGGGAATGGCAGCAATCACTACAATCAAAATTACAGTACTAGTTTTATTTTCAATTGCTTAAAATTTTGAATAAAAGGTATGATATTTTCTGAGGTTAGTCTGAGCTTGAAGGTGAATATTTTAACAGTTAATCAACTTACTGAGAAAAATGTACATTTTCTATTTTCTATTATAAAATTCCACTTGTGTTTTTTTTTGTTTGTTTGTTTTTTGAAGAGCATTATAGCTGAAGCAGAAAATAATTTAAAGCTGAAGTTTACCATGGCAATAATTTTTCAGTTGAGAATAGTTTCTTTTTTCTGAAGGATATTGGTTTGAATTTGACTAAGTTACAAGTATAAGGCTTTGCAAATCAGGTGCTATTTCCAAAGACTGTAAATCATGCAGTTAAAGCCCGATCCAAAAACCCAGTAGGAGAGATCTTTCTACTACCTTCAGCTGACCTTGGATCAAGCATCTAAAGAGTGATTTGTTATGCATGTGTTTGGAATGAGTTAGCTGTATAGTACGTATCAAGAAATAGAAAAAAATCAGTGGTTACACTGGATTGTAAGGATATGAATAAGTAAAAATTTTAACATGAAAAAGGGCTAAAATTTGTCCTTTGTATCTTTCCCTTGCCAACCAATCAAGCTGCATGCCCGCCAGGAAACCACCTCTTGGCAGAGATGCCACAGGGGTGTCTTTGCATCGCAAAGATTCCTTCCCTACAGCAAACCCACAGGTTATGACTTTGCCTCCAACTGCAATATTTCAGTGAAGAAAAAAAAAAAAAAAGTAAATGGTTGTCTTTTGTCTTTAAATCTAGGGGTGAATATCCCAGATTAAAACAAATAAACAACAAAAAAAGAATCTTTTGTGAATGATACATTTCAGCTTTTCAGGCTTTCTGACATCAACTTACGTTCAGGATTCAGCAAGTCTATGACAATACCACATCAACTATTGATTTCTCTTTTTTAAAAAGAACAAGTATTTACATTTATCAGTTTAAGTGTACCCTTCTAAAGTTCATTAAATCCTTCTTCTGTTCTAGAAATTGAGATCAATGGTACATAAAAATTATTACCTTTTCTATAGCATTACTTGTTTTTATACATGTTTTATCCTCTGCTGTTTTTTTTTCCCACAAAAGTAAGTACTTTCAATCTTTTCAATCCCCTTCATATGGAACACTTTCCTTATCTCTAATCATTTAATCATCTGAATGTGAATCTCCTCTATTCATGTTTAGGAAAGGGTTTACTGTGAATCCTTGGACTTTGGATTGCTATAAGCTATGCTCTCTGCCTCTGCTTAAGAAGTCTGTAAATCCTTGCTTCTCAGAAGAGCATGGTATGTCAGACTGAATTTTCTAACATTTCATATTTTTGGGTTTTACCAAGGAAGGGGAATGTCAAGGGCACTGCTGTTCCCAGAGCCAAAGAAGTCAATGAAGACCAGGAAGGAGCTAGGCAGTGTTCTTTTCCAAGCAGAGAATGTTAATAGTTTGTAAAGGGTTATTTCAGGGTTTTGTGAAACACTTTATCAGGATGTACACAATTTAATCAAGGGTAATTACAAAAATTGTTTACAGAGAGAAAACTGAATTGGCTAGTAAAGCTGCCTGTACAGAGGAGAAGCTATAATGTTTTGTTTGCCCTGGTTAAAAGCAAGCTCCGCTCTCTGGTCACTGCATGGAGGATCTGCACATTTTGCACAAGCACATTTCATGACTGCTGTAAGGTTCAAAGGCCAGTATTAACTGCATCATGGGCAGATGTTATCATAGCAACCTGCAAAAAATGCAGTTTAATGCACATGCTTGTTGTTTTACAAAATAAGTTACTTCTGGCAATAGTAAAATTAGATTCTGTCTGCATTATAATTAACAGGTTTAGTAAAGCATTCCTTGTGTGTCTTCTGAAATAGTCTACTCTGTTCATATTTGTAACAGTGTATAGATTTGTTCCATTATCATTCCAGCTTGAGATATATTTAGCGTTCAGTCAATTCCAACATCCTTGATAGTACTACAATTTGCAACACAGCTCTCGCTATAAGTGGAATGCACAAGCTTTCCAAAATCCACTGGTTGATAATAAACATTTATTAGCCAAACTAGTGGTACGTGATCTTCGAAAATTGCTTTCATTTTGCCCTCACCACACTGCTTTTTGCAGATTTGAACCCCAGCTACCGGTTTAGCTGGAAAATGAACTTCACACATTTGAATTCATGCATGTACTAGAGTCACGGCTAACGCGATGCTCTTGTAACTAAACCTCAGAAGCTGGGAAGGTCAGTTTCTATAGCCACAAGCTCTATGATAACAGAAGCTTGTTAACAATGACAGTGAATAACTGGCACATATAAGAGTCTCTCATAAGCATTTATTTTACTGTTCTTCAAAACTGTTCCAGAAGATAGCAAACTACATCACTTCATTAAATAGAGGAACCAAAATAATGCTGCTTTTCAAACCTAGCTGTCTAACACAAAGCCAAGAGTGACTATCACCTTTCTGGAAGTCAAGGTGTTTATTTTAGTGACCAAATGCAGGTATTTGTATCTAAATTTAAGGCTCTGACTCAGAAAATCTGGACTTTCATAAGCTGCCCTGAAGCTGGTGACAGAACAAGACGTTCTACTACAGCAGCCCAGACTCCAACCAAACACAGCTCTGAGGTCAGCTGTACGCCGGCAACGCACAACGCATTGTACTGGACAGGTAACCAATGGTTTGGTTTTGGTGGTACCTCTGCAAGTATAATTTACCATCCTGCCACAGCCAGACTATTTCTCATTAGAAACTCACTTAACACTAGCTCTGTTATATCTCCAGTACACCACAACGCAGACATACCCTCAGATGTTAGATCACATCGGTCCATTTTTCAAAATGATCTGCCCAGGCAGATACCTGCATTTACACAGCTCAAAGGACAGCACCAACACCTTTCTTCCTATCTGCTTAAACTTTATTTGCTATCCATTCTGTTTAAATATACAGCACAAATATGAGGTGAAGTTAATAGCGGTCACTGTAGCTTTATGCTGCAGTGTATAAAAACCTCCCTAATGAAAAGTTACTGTAAACCCTCCAATTATTTCCTTCCACTGCCTTTTACACATAACTCTCATTGATATCAGAGCACAGAGCAGGAGAGGACCTTCTCTAGTAAATTCATCTTTGCTTTTGGCATGTTACTTTAAAAACTACTCACTCATTTGTTAAATATTTCCTTCAATACTGAGAGACATATAAAATACATATTTCTTATATATAATGTCTTCCATTCTTCCCTTTCGTTAACTCGGTCTGTAAACACAGAGACTGTTCTGACTTCTCCGCTATGCCATCTCATGTCACTGCAGTTTGGATCTTTATTTCCGCACAGAATTCAGTTCCCTAATGACAGCTTAATGAATCCAGCCTCCTCCCCTCCCCGATGATAGCTCTACAGCAAAGGTGAAGTTTGTTGTGTATAAATAAAAGGCTATTAAAATGTCTGGCTCCTGCAGCCATTGCCATTCAGTTCCTTGTAACATTTTTTGCAGTACTACACCTGCACACTTTGACTGAGGTATTTACAACATAGAACCAAGTTTCCCCAAAAGGCCTCTTTTTTGTTCTTGCTATTAATCTTGTTTTTTTATCAAAATTTGAAGAACAGATTAGAAAAGTTGCGTATCATATAGTTGCAAGTAAAAACACACACATATTTCTGAATATTAAAAGTTGTCAACAACATTTACAAAGTTGGGTATACAACTTTAAAAATTACTTAGATGTCCTTCTGAACAGTCAGCATATAATCTACATATCTGAAGCAAAGACAAAAAAGAGGAAAACTACAAGACACATTTTTTGGCTAATCAGTCTGAGTCATACATTCTATTTGGAAATTATACTACAAGCTGTTTTTTTTTTTTTTCAAGTGGGACAGATACGAGTTTGTTTAAGAGAGTATCTCTTACAGATAATGCCTATGCAACCACTAACATGCTGTCTCTACTGCTGCAGCTTGATTGACCAATTATCTTTTATAAAACAAAAAGCTCAGCTTGCTTTCATCTTAAAATTGAAATAAACATCAGACCTCAGGTTGATGCTTGTACTTGGACACTTCAGTCACAATCTGTTGAATATCTTTGCCTCTTTGCAGCTAGATATCTGTTGTAGTGCTTAGTTTACATTCCTGACATGAAATGTTCTTCCATTCTTAATAAATCATAAAGAGTAATTTTAGTGACACAGTTATTAAAGCAGATAGTGTTTAATTCAATACATTAAAAACCTATCATATTCCTGCATCATAAAGGGATAATAATTGCTTTATTATTAAAACATGCCTTTCATTCTGACAGTACTTTAATGCCTTTTCCAAAATCAGTGCAGCACAATAATATTGACAGGAAAGCTAAAGGTTATATGGAAAGCAAAATGTTATGTGCTAGTATTACAGAGCATACAAAAGATACCCAGTTATAGATTTAACAACTGGATTTTTGTTCAAAATACCTAATCTGTCCTCTTTATTTGAGGATCCTGTGTTGAGAATCCTTCATTATCTTTAGGAAGATTTGAGCTGTGTAATGCGCTGCCATTCAGTCAACATTATTTTAGCTTTCCTTGAAATAGTTCATCAAAAACCGAATTCAAAATGATGAGTTTTCATTTTTTTTTCTTTTTCCTTTCTACCAGTGCCTTTCTTAGATTAAAAGTCTGACCAGTAATATATCCCATACTTAAATTGCCTTTGTACATAGACAAAACTGTCAACCTGTAATCATCCAGGAAGTAGAGGTTTTAGTTTTTCTACATGTTTCAAATACATTCATGATAAATATCCTACCATTCATTTACAAGTGAAGAACAGTAAGAATGTGAGCAAGGTGACTGATTCTCCTAACAAAATGAGCCTTAAATAAAAAAGCATTTTTGAGGTCACAGTGTTTTTCTAAAGAAAGGTTTTTGTCCAGCTAGGTGACTGCAGGCATTCTTCTATGACCTTATTGCCTGTTGAGTAGTACAAAATAAAGAGACTTGACGCAAAGCTACATTTATATCCTTCCACAAACTAGTGTTTCAAGAAGGATGAATTAGAGCTTATTTTGTAAATAAAGAAGATGAAGGTAGCTTATTTTTAGCATTTTTTTGAGAAATGGTATCATATCAGCCTACCAAGTATAAATAACCCTAGCAAATAACATTTGCAAGTGGCAAGCAAGAAGATTAAGGGGAGAATCAGAAGGTCCGCTCACTAACCTTGTCCTCATATCCAGCCAGGGCCAGTCAGCAAAGTGCCACTGATTCTTGTGGAGGTACGCCGGTTATACAGCTGAGGATTTGACCTACCATAGTTACATTTTAATTTAGTTGAAAATGACTCTGTCATACATCTGAAATATAAAATCACTAATTTGGTATTACAAAGTCTAAATAGCACAAACACATGCACAATACAGGACAGCTTAGATAGACCATGGCAAGCAATTTTCAAAATAAGTACACAGAAAGTGGATTAACAGGTAAAATTACCAAGTGTCTTAGTGAACCAGGAGACTAAACTCACTTCAAAAATTGCATGGATGATTAACTTAAATCCTGCTGGCTGCCAATGTGATTTAGGTCTTTGTTACTTTTAAAAATGCTTTTTTCTACTTATGAGTTATATGCAAAAATAGAATGAAGGTACTGGAATATTGAGCTCAGATGGGCAGATATGTCCTTGCTGTCTATTGCAGCCCACAATCTCACTCTACTTATCCATATTCAGAAAAAATGAACAGGAAATTATATGCCTACAAATAGCTGAATGATCTTGAAAGCCAGAACATTTGAGCACCACTGTTTTAGTTTACAGAGTAATTCTCTCCAGCAGTGGCTCACAGGCCACTCTGAAATCATGAAAAGGTTCACAGGACATCATACAACTATAAGTCAAAATGTCCGTCTTTGAAATGCTCCCTTGCCTGAGATTTCAGAAAGTTTCAAAAAGACCTCTGACATTTCAAGAGCAGGTAAGTGAAGCATATTCCCTGGAATACCTAAAAGACCTGATGAATCCTGAATACAGCCTTTGACCGCTGCATTGTATTTCATTGTGCTCTTTTTGAAAAGGCTCATACAGTGCCCAGCTGCTCAGAGAGCAAGCGGAGATATAAATGTCGATTAATACAGGCTCTAGAGCTCTCTTTCTCAGGGGTTACTTAGGATCTCACACCACAGGCTGGTAATCGCCCTAGAAGCTAAAACATATAATAACCACAATCTTCCTCAGAGGCACCTTTCCCCATTCCAGTTTGTGACCAGTTCGTAGTGAAGACTTGACACAGGCACTTACAACTCTAGCCACGTGAATCTAGTCTATATCCGAAATGTGAGCAGGGGTTAAGTCCAGCCTGGTGGTTGAAGGTATTTTCCCCTTCAATTAATGACTTCAAATTCTAACTAATGTTACAGACACACGATACTTACAGACAAAGGGAATGTCAGATCAGGCCACGGATGTGATTTTCACATACCAGTAGTAATGTTCTGTTCTTAATATATTACTAGGAGAAGTATTTTTCTTTTGTTTTGATAGTTTTGATACCTTTCAGCTCTAGGACAACTTGCCTTCCTTTTCTGATGAATTAAATAGTCTGCTTAGAAATAAAACTACAAGTTGACATTCACATTTCAAGAGGAAATATAATCTCATTTAAAGGAAGCGTGTTATCACTTCCTCGTCTCCATTTTACTCAGATCTAAAAATATATATATTTCCAATACCAAGATAAAGACCACATAAAGCATTATTTATGCAAAGGACTTCCTAATCAAAGTTGACCAACCAAAATGCATTTCATAATGATCAGAAAGAAAATATTCTAGACTGCAAAATATTTTCCATCAAAATCATTGGAGCGATGTTACAACAAAACGCTCTCAGAATGGTTGTTGGCATGTTCTCAGAGCACTTTCTTCCATGTGGAAGTGGAGAATTTTTGATGCACTGTAGGCATCTCTTTTTGTGGTTTTTTTTTTTTTTTTTTTTTTTTTGCTGCTTGGGTCTAGGACTATTTAGAAATTCAGAGAAGAGACTGTACAGTCAGCATCTATGGCAGGAAACGTGCTCATGCTCCGGGTTCATCTACATGAATTTCTTGAATTTCTTCATAAGCTACAGCACAGACAGATGAGAATAGAGTGCTGGCATTCTAATATGTACACATACTGGGTGAATGCTTGTTAGAAATTTAGGAGTATTGCTTTGAAGTTAATGTAAAATTTGGGCTTTAAAGGACACACATGATTCTAAGAAAGCCTTTAAGTGAGTAAAATCAATTTAACTCACTTACTTTTACTAATATTCAATATTTTTATTCCGATTTAGTATTTGGAATTATTGCTCTTTTTATGAGAAACTGATTGCAAGATCTTAGCATATTCCCTCAAGAACAAAAGCCTACATTCTAGTTTCAGCTACCCTCATGTCTTGAAGTTTTCAAAAAGGATCAAGCTCATATTAACTTCAAGCCTACTAATTGTCTTTCTCTTTTTCAAGGTAGCTCCTGTAGCCAGATACAGAGAGAGAATTGTGAACGATTCTGTACTTGTGTCCATCCTGTACCTTTTCAGTTGCAGCTAACTTCAATTGTAAAACATGACTAGCATTTAAGACTCTCAAGGAATAAAAATGAAAGCAAATTAGTGAGAACTGAGCAGTCTTGGCTCTAACATGATCTTGAACAAGTGCCTGAAACACTACTTTAGTTTCCCGCTCTCCAAACAATTTAGAAGACAACCAGTGAAAATACACTAACATACTTTAAGATGCTCACATAAAAGATGCTAATTAATAAAAAAATGTTTAGTGCTGCTATTATAGTTGTTGTGCAGGCAACAACAGATACAGACAAAGTTCAAGGTGGCAAAAACAACAAGAAAAAAACCAAACTATATGCACTCAAGAGGTTTAAGCTGAAATTTCTTATATATTGAAACTCAAAGGTTGCTATGAGACTGATGGCAGAATTAGGTGCTCAGTATGCTGCAAATTTTCCATTTTTCTTTTCTGCCAACCTTGGCTATCCCAAGAGTCTCTCTGGAGATACATGCTGAACTTGTAACCGATAAACTTTACTCACTAGAGGACAGTGTTGCACTGGCACAGACACTGTCACCGTACAGCAATAATGAACACTAATTAATCCCCCTACCACACAGAGATGGAGGCAGGAGGCTGATACTCATTTTGTAAAAGATCAGGAAACACTGATGGCACATGAGTTTTCAGAACAATTAATACAGAAAATGGAGAGGAAAAAACCAACAACCCTTACAAGTATCAAGAAGCTCTGCTAACAGTCACATTATTTCAAAAGCCACATGACATAGCTCCACTGCAGAATGAGGACAAATTCACAGGTAGAGGAAAAACATACAAGTTGCAAGACAGTTTGCAAGGCAGGCAATTAGAGATGATGGGGCCTATGTGACATGGTTTTATCAACCAGAGAAAATTGCAAATAAGGAAAGTATCATTTATACAGGAAGAGCTTTACTTTCTGACTGTACCACACCTGGAACATTTGTTTCTGATAAATTTTCTTCTCAAGAACCTATTTACTATTTTTTTTCAGTGACTTGGGGAAAAAAAATTATTATGTTATAGGTGAAGGGAACAAAAAAGTTTTCCTTGGTTATTTCTGCCATATCCAACTTATGACTTGGAATATGCTGCCACAGAGTCATCAAAGCTAGCTGAGTTATACTGAACTTTTTTTCCCCCTATCGTTATTTGTTTTCATTTGTTTGAGAATCTAGCCTGAGGTACTCTCTAATGTTTTGCGATTTTTAATACTGTTTATGTCATTGTTTCATAAACATAATCTACTATTTTTCTGCACTAAGCCTGTGTAAATTTGTATCTTCTTACTCTTCAGGAAACAGTGAAAGATATTTCAGTTGCTGATGCCTGTTAGAAACTTCAGCTAAATTTCACCTGTTTGCCTCAGGTGACTTCACTGTATCTTTTACTTTTGAGACCCATTGGCATTAATGGAATGGAAAACATTATTTCAATAATTTCTTTCATATCATTACTGATGTTCAAGAAGTGGTTATTGCTATCTCTAAAAGACCCTGAGGCCTTATAGGATACATAATTTCTATCATATATTTAATTCTAAAAAGACTGTATTTGGAATTGCTATTTAGCTAAGCTTTTAACACGCTGTTAATTCATCTTCACGCAGGTTTCACTAGCTTAACATGTCCAACCTAATGTCTTCCAAGAAGGATCCCATCAGCAGGTAAGTCACCCCTTTAAACAGCAATGAGAAAGCTTTTCATTGATCATACGCTGCTCAAGAAAGAGATCCACTCCTGGCAAGAGTTTACATGAACAGCTGATACAACTTTCCCAAAAGGGATAACAAGGTAAGTTGGTAAACTTCCCTGATGGAAACAGGAAACCTTATGAAACCAAAGGTGGGTGTGCTGTAAGTGCTAATGAGACAGTTCAAGGCCCTAAAGAGTCGGAATATTTTTGATGATGTACAATTCTATAGATTTTCCTGCCTTTGAAACCAGTTAATGCTTTATATTTATTCTGCTTCCTCAGTCCATTTTAAGGCCTCTGAAAATCTTGGGAAACCTAACTGAACCTAACTGTTGTTAAGTTTTAAAATGTATGTTTTCCAAGTATGTCTGTACATACTAAAGAGTGTAATTTTGTTTTTAGTAAATATTAAAAAGAAAGCCCCAAGATTTCATTTCATTTTCTTCAAATAATTATCATTTGTCCCCTAAACACAGGTTTTCTTCTGTGTTTTAATCTCTTAGACACTCTTCCTTTAAAGTATTCCTTGGTCCTTGGTTTATGTCTCTTTTTTTTCCCACGTATTACTTTTCCACTTTTATTGGAATGTATTGGGGGGGGGGGGAAATCCTTCACTGCCTTTTTTTCCACTTTCATAAATGCTCTTTTTTCCTTTTCCTCTTCTTATCTGTACAAGAAGCAATTCATTTATTCTGTACAACATACTCCCCTCGTACAAAATAATGATGCTCTGGATATTATTTGTACCTATGATTAGCATAAGGCTTTGACTTCTACTGAAGAATTTTACTGTATACTTGTTCATTTGCTGAGTTCGTGGACTCCAAACTCTTACAATAGTAAACAATGGCTATATGAGATTCTTATAATGCATTTCCTAAAGACAGCTTAATTTAGAAAGCAGAGATTAGGGTCATGGCCAAAATAATCTTTTTGTTATTATTGTTTTTATTATTTTGTTAATTATTCGTTAAATTATTTATTTTGTTATTGTATTTGTATACAATAACAAGGTCTATATTCTATGCTTTTAGTTATTATTTTATTTTTATTACTATTTTATGCTTTTAATCTCTGTATTATACACACAAACTAGTAGTTCTAAGATTTCAAGAAACTTGAACTTCTGAATTATTTTTTTAACAATAATTCTCCATTGTCTTCACTGTGTTTTATAATCTGTCAGAAGATTCAAAGTTTATCAAGATGCCTGGAATACAATCTTGATCCTCTTTTAACAGCATTTGGTTTTATTCTATATAGCTACAACCTCTGTCTCTGGTTCCTGTCTTCTTACCCTCTTCAGGTTTGCTAACTATATACAAGCATATATAGCTATAAGATTGCACAGACCAACTGAGACTTAAAGCAGAAGACTCCATTTGTTAAGACACGTTTAAGAGCATTATAGGTAAAAGCAGACATGACTGATCATCGTTTTCTGTCCTCAAACTCAGGATCAACATTTGAACAAGCTCTAAGAAACTATCAGGATAATGATATGGATCAAGTGTTAGAAAAACCTGGAACGTACCATAAGAAGATGTCCTTAAAGCAAAGTAGAACTACATTGTATCTAATCATCTATTGGAGAGAACACCACATAGCTAGACAAGTCATTGGTCTGAATCTAGGTTCAAGTCTATATTGTGCCATTGACTTCCCGCATTTTCTTGAATAAACTGCTTAAACCACTTATTCTAACTGAAATACATATAAATAGATATCCACTATACATAAGTCATTTTTAAACTTTCATACTGAAGTCCTATTTTTTATGGAAACATTAATTCCCCCTTCTGAAAGTCCTGCTGTCAGAAAATCAGGATTGTATTCTGTTTCCATATATGAAATATATGAAATACCTCAAACATGACTTTTAAATCACTCTATGTTCACAAAGACACTCTATTATGAGTAACAAAAGACATTAAATAGACAATATTCCATAAGAAAAGTATCCCTGATTGTTCTTTTCTGCTAACAGAAAAACAGATTTTTTTGAAATCAATTAAAGTTTATGCATTCATCTGAGAAGGATATTTTGTTGAATATTTCACATATTCACAATAAATCCATTTACAGTAATTGACTAGATTTTTGTGAAAAAGGAAAAAAGTGTTTGAAAACATGCTGCAGGTCATTAACGACTACATCAATGTAACGAGCTACAGCTGTTTGTTGACAGCAATGCAGAATACACTATGAAGTGATTTGTTATGTCTGTGAGTAGCAAAGTCCTGTTTTATACCTTTGATTACTATAGAAGGTTATATATTTGTTAGTGGAACAATTTATTTAGTTTATTATCTAAGAATTTCAGCAACTCTGACAAAGGAAGTGTCTTTGATTATTTAGCTCAATTCAAGACCAGCTTTCATTGCTTCAGAACCAATTTCTCCTTTCACAGTGCTAGTTAATTTTAGAGATCACGCAAAACAAGAACAGCTCTGAAGGATTTGTGAGGTCCAATACAAAAGTTGATTGAGATAATTCTCCTTTTGCAGAAAAGACTATGAAAGAGGGTTTTAAAGAGCCAACATCATCGCATGGTGGTCATTTGACAACTTGCAGGAGTGCAGGACCATCAGTTTCAGACTTTGACCTAACATCAGCAGTAGTCTTTAAAATATTCTTGGCATCAGTTGTTACTCTGAAAACAAGTGCTTTTCTAAAAATAAGTACATGAAAATGATTATGCCTGCCAGGACATTTTTTTTTCTTTCAAAATGGGCAGCTCTGTTCTGTTGGTTCCTTTAAAAAAATTAAACCTCAGAAACCACCTAAACTCCACTCGTGACCCTTCCTGGGAGGGAATTCTTTACCAAGAGAATCTCCCACTTTCTGATTCATTATTGTCCCTAACACACACGAATGCACTCACCCTCCAAAAGAAAATAGTACGTGATTGCTCACAAGAAAGCAAGATTTTTTTCCCCCGGTTAGTAACATCAATCTTCAAAGATGTTTGGGCACCTATGACTGATATGAAACTACCAGTGTTCTCAGCGGTACCTACAGAGATTAAGCTCCTGTCTCCCACTTGGAAGTTGAACGAGTTATGCAATAAAAATACATTTTGGCATAACTTATGCAAATCTGTCACATGCTCTTTTCAAGTCACAGCTGTAAAATACATTGTATTTGTCCAACAGTTATTGCTCTGAATCATTGAAAATCTCTTAATCCAGGGCCTTAGCTTGACTGAGGTCAGCACTTAGAAACTTGCTGCTCTCCAGTTGATTTAGTCTTTCTACAGATATTTCTCCTGTATTATTATTGTCATATGATTTTAATGAATACTTTTACAAACCAGTAATATTTTTTCCAGAGCTGATAGGTCATGAAAACCCTGAAGCTGTCATTAAAATTCACAAACATATTTTCTCATGAACTATTTTACCCTATATATATATATATATATATATATATATATATATATATATATATATGTTGCTGCAGGGTGGCTCAAAAAATGACAGGTACAAAACCAACAATATATCTGAGGTGCATTTTAATCTTGTCTTTCTCATATTCACATTTCAAAAGACTTTTTTTTTTCTCTACAAAGCCATTTCTAATAACAACATGACAAAAACAGTATTCTCGGAACAGTCTCAAACGCTCTGAGAGCTATAAATAGTTACTAATCCTTATCAAGGTCATAATGGACTTGTTTTCCTTTGAGGTATACCTGTCTGCAAAGGGTTTTTCCTTTTCCAAAATGTATTTTCATCTTAATACATTGTGCCTAATGCCTTTCTGAGAAAGGGGGTTTAGGATTTTATTCAAAGAGTATTCCTGAAATACTTGTCTACACAAAACATGTTCTTTATATTGGAAAGAATATGGCAGAGGTTGGCTCTAAAGCCCACTGGAGTTGAAAAGAACCTGCCTGCTGATTATTGTAATCTTAATGTCTCAGGAAAATGCCTCCTCCCCTTGTAATACTAACAAAGTCCTACTCTTGATTATTCTTGGCTTTGCTTTTTAATTTTCCTTTACCTCTGTTGTAAGAGGCTGGAGACTAGATTTTACACTTGGAGACTGTGTTCTACTCCAGTATCAGGGGTGAAAACCTAACACAAAAATACTGACGCATTCAAATAATAAAATTCTCATTGATTTTAATAAGGTCAAAGTTTGACCCTTTGTATGTTCAGTTCTTTTCATTAAATTAATGAGACTCTAGATTTGAACAGTTATACATACATACCTATTAAGCCTATCAGTTTAAGTATTATACAATGCCTTTAACAGTCAAAATCTGTTCTAGGAGCCCTCAGTTCCCCGACCTGGATCAGTAATTCAAACCCACACTTCTGAAAATGGAGACAACCCACCTGTCTAATAGCAATAACCTTCTCTTATAACTATCAGTGGTAACATCATACTCCACTGGAGCTCAAGATCTCAGAAAGCTTTCTATAAATTCAAAATTAACCCTTACTCCAAGCCATACTCTACTGCTTTATTAATTATATGGAGTTTTACACTCTGCTTGTGCCTGAACGGCTAAAACTACAAAGAACTGGGAGCACAGGAGGCAGCCTGCTTCAGGGAGTATGTCACAGTGACTCACGTGCATCCGACCTAAGGAACGGGCCACAAGAGCCTAAGGCACTGCTCAGTGAAATCCCTACGAGGAGTATTTTCATAGACTTTAGCAGACAGTGAATCAAATCAGGGGATATACAATTCATTTTCATGATCTTAAATACACTACCCTACCAGAGAACTGTCCCTGTCTCACAAGGCCGCAAAATTCAGTGTGCAACAGTTCTTGGGACCGAAGAAATTTTACTAGTCTCTAAACTTACACTTTGTGCTGTTTCTTTAGATAAAGGACAGAAAGGACAAAATCAGTGCAAGTGTAGAATAATACACATTTTCAATTACCAAATTTAAATCCCATTTCTAAAGCGATGTGTTGTAGCTATATGCTATTATTTTTCTTCAGCTATCCATTTCAATCCTGTATTCAATAGATGAATACCATAATTAAAGAGATGATCTTACAGTCTGAAAGAGCTTATAAAGTAGGCTTTCTGTTTTTGATAATTAAATCAAAAAATAAGATGTACACTTCAGATAGTAGCAAAATGGATTCTCACAACATCAAATATAGATCACTATTGCAGAGGAATGTTAACAGTAAAACTCACCAAACTAGAGACAAAGTGGTCAAAAAGAATCAAAAAGTCATGAGAAATGGACTAATTAAATTCCAAACAAGATATTCAAAATTAAAAAATTTGAATCGGCTCAAAGAACAGCAATCTGGATATCTGTTTCCTCAAGTGGTCTGTTTTAAGTAGATTAATACAGCCATAACGTTTCAAAGCAAAATAGATAAACCAACTTAGTGAAGTGCTTAGACTCTTTCTCAATACTGGAAGATGTGTCAAAAATACAGAACTCCTTAAGTAATACTGGCTGTCCTAAAGGAGCAAATCCAAAGGAGAAAAAGACTCTCCTTCCCTACTAGATGTCCTTGCTATCTGAAACACTTCAATTCGCTTGCAGAAAAATATTTGGCATGTTTTTCTCATTGTATTTTCTAAACTTCACTTGGCATTTTTTCTGTCACCTATAGTGATCAAGGTCCAATCTTCTGCAAATTAGCAAGGAAAAAGTTCATTATGCAAACACACATACTCACATCTCAGTTTGAACACTATATAGTACTGTTAAAGGGACAGCCAGAGTTGGAAAAGACTTTTGAGGAAAAAACACGCAAAAAGGAAAATCACCCTTAATTTACCAGTTCTGAGGTTGATCAGTGACTGTAGCACAGTAAGTACATACGGGTATTTGTCAGCTAGTGTTGTCTACAGAAACTACTGCACATCTGTCTTGCACAGCGCATGTATTCACAAAGCTTTATTACCTACACAACATTTGGAGAGGTGTACAAAGTACCCCTGGTGAAGATGGAATCACTCATTTTTCTATTTTAAAAAACATACCAATTGAGAACTGCTACATGAAATTATTCTTTCATGGAATCTGACAAGGAGATACAAGAGGCTGAAATCCCCGTGTCAGGAGATACATACTGCACCACAGACACTTCCACTGTGGACAGAACCAATAAATTCTCAGAGAAATTCTGAAATGAAATACCTTAATGAGGGTTCTAAATGCCACTAATTAAAAACTCTTATGTTAACTCACTATTTGAAATAACGTTTAATTAAACTGAAGAAACTTAATTATTTTGCCTCACCGGTCAATTTAATGAAGCTTTATTTCCATTGTAAATAGAACAACAAAAATAAATAATATTTTGTTTGGTTGGTTGGTTGGTTTTTTTAACAGACAGAAATAACATACAATAACTGGAGAGGAACTGATCCTGATTCCTCTTCTGTAGTGAGTTCTGCACACCCAAATCTATTTTAAATTTTAATATAAAATCCAGGTTAATACTGCCCAAAACTGGTAAGTCCTCAATACTCAAACAAACGGTCACTGGCAGTTTACACACAGCAATGTTGGATGCACCCTGTATTGTGCAGATGGAAACTGTATCAGACATGCATCAAATGTATGGATGATTCTCAGGAATTTCATATTTGGTCCCCAGAGCTATTAGACATCTGGAAATCCAAGAAGATCACTACTTAAAGCTAAAAGCTAAAACCTTCATTTACAAGGTAAAACAACAAAAATAGGAGCTTTCTTAAACAAAAGACAGTAAGGACTAGTAAAGTGCTTAACTGGAAAAAAAAAAATCCACAATTTTAAAACAGTGGCAAGAGAATTTCTTTTTTCCAAACAGTTCAGACCTCAGTTCAGAAGTCAGGTGCAAGTGACTCTTCTTTTGACCTACGCATCAGATTGATGCCAATAAGCCTGAAGGGAAAGGATTTTTCAGCTTAGAAAGGGGTTGTTTCCATTCTCAGGGGAGAAAGCATCAGTTAGCAAGAGCCTGAACTTAAAGAAAGCAGGGAACACTACAGAAGGTAAGCACCCTTGCCTCTCAGTGATGTCCAGACACAAGCAGTTCACTCTGTATCTAGCAAAAATCTGTCTCATCACAAATCGTAAGACAGTACCAGATGTTTAGTTGAGATTTCTTGGGTTTTTTCAACTTCGATTTTGCAGACTGGCTTATTTCTAAATAAAGTAGGTGTAAATCAAAGACAAAACATAAATCCATTTCATCTTGTCAGAAAGTGCCATAGAGACTGGAAATCTGAAAGAATTAAAGAACACAGCATATTTTGTCTACATTTTTTTCCCCCTAAATATATCTGTATTTTGGAAAATGATGATCAAAGGAACACAAGTATGGATCTACAGGGTAGAGAAAACACGGAAGGGTCTAATTTCAGGCAATGGGTACCACCACCTCTTAGTCCGCCTTGCCTGGATTCCCAAGAGCCAGAGGGAAGTCCGCAGTGCTGAGCCCAGTCCTGTTCGGTTCCAGCAGCATTCCTCTCTGGCTGAAGCTAAGCGACCAGCTTTGTGACTGCTCTTGGTTTTGTTACTTACTTCCCCAGCGAGGAACTAGGCTTCTTTCTGACTATGCTTACCCAATTACAAGCAGAGCAGACAGAACATTCAAGCAACGAATGGAATGTGTAATTCAAGAGACGCTTTAAATTCAAAAATTATTGAAAATAACTAAAGAAAAAGGACAATGCACTGCAATTCAGAGGTATCATCACTATAGACATCTAAAGTATATTTAAGAGATTTCCAGGGCTGCCAAGGGAAGCTGAATGCCTAGATTTGGTGAATCTCAATGTGATTTACTTGTCTAGGTATCAGCCTAAGAGAATAAGGAGTCTAAATAAAGACTTACACCTGTAATTAGCCATAATCGTGCTTCAATCAAACCAAGTTGCATACTGCACTTCATGACACGTTTATTGCTGAAACAAACTTATATTGTCATAGCAGCTAGGAATTTTAGTCTAAGAACAGGGTCTTAATGTGAAAAACACTGAATAAATGAAGAAAAAAGATGTTCCTTGATCACAAGACCTTTAATATGCACTGACAAATTCTGATTGCTTGCACATCTAATACTAACTGCAGACTCCAGTGATATCCCTGGACTATTCCCCATTTTGCCCCACTTCAGTTCAACCACCTTGTGAAGGAGAGCCAGTTCTTTAGCTGCATTACATGAGAATACTGGCAAGACAACAGACATCAGATATACAGTATTTGCCCTTACTGAAGATCCAGCTCCAAACAGCTCCTTCCCTGCACAAAACTTGAGAATATATGAGAAAATACTTCTGATATATGAGAAAACACTTTTTTCCAGGCTTGCCTGGTGATCAAAACTGATTGAAAAGGAGTAAAATGCTAAGGAAAGAAAGAGCAGTGCAGAAAGTTTCACTTACTGGCAGCTTGCCCCTGAAACAGTAGCTGGCAGTTACATAAAACGGGCACTCTACATAAAACAGCACTGCCAGTTTTCTACGCTTGGCTGTAATGCCCATGGACACTGTACTGCCTGTAAAGTTCCTGGGTTAGAAAATATATCTGGAGAAAACATGTTCCTCAGTGCACACCGCAGTTTGAAACCACCCCTGTTCATTTTGATGTGCATTCGTAAGGGCATATATGATACTTCAGATGCACTTGTTGACAAACCTGAGAGTTTTAAAAAACCTTTACTGAGAGAAGTAGCATATTCAAGCAGTGAGAAAATATTCCAGAGTTTACTAAGGGCCTGAGTGCTAAATAACAGAAAAAAAAACCCTGAAATTAGAAGCACGTTCACTGGATTTTCCAGTGAATATAACATGAGAAAATGGGCTTTAAACTCAACTTTTGATCAAAACTATAGAAAGCTGATAAAGTACCCACTGAATGGTAAAATATTTCACCAGGAACGCTAAACAGAAGTTGATCCCACTACCAAATCATGTTATAACACTAAAATTTGGCAGACTTTTAGCAGTGACACTTACTAGCATTAACAGTTTATCAGCTGAAATCACAATCAAGTGGTATGAATAACATTTAAAAGCCTGGCCTTGCTTACAGCATGCAAGTACCCAAGATGTCACTGACAACTAAGCAATGGGTGTGTTTTGATAGTAACTAGTATTACACAGACACAACTCATTTCATGGCAATACTTCCTCCCATCCCACATCAACTTGACTGATCTCTGTAAGATCATAAACACAAAATGAAATATTCAAATACAAAGTTACAAGGACATTTCAAACCAAACTGATAGAAGTTTGATTTTTCTTTTTTTTTTTTTTTTTTTTTTTTACTGTTACATCAAAAACTGATGGATAATTTCCCACCTTTTTATCAGAACCAGCATTTGTATCACTCAGCAAAGGCAGTTTTCTTCAAATGGATTTACAAAACCAGAAGTCAGCCAAGAGGAAGACTTGCTAAATGGTCAGGCCAGGCCAAGAACACATCCTTGCTTTCCGTGAACTCTGGACCGGTTTCTTCAGGTATACTGCTTTTCATGAGCAGGCTTGGTGTTGGCTTGGTTGCTGTATAAACCAACCTGGTACTGTGCATCATAAAACATACTATACGGTTTTCCAAGTATACTCTAACATCTGGCAGCACCTGAAGCTTTCATTGAGTTTGAACGTGCTTTTCAGAAACAGCCTTTGATAAGTGAATAATCCAAGCAATATTACAAAAGATAAATTATATTTCATTTTGTTTGAACAGTTTAGCTCTAGCCTACAGTCCTCAGGGTTCTACAGTACAGAAGCACCAGCCTTTAGAAGCAGGTCTCCTCTTTAAAGCTCAGCTTTTTTTGTCCTAACTTTTTCTATGTAACCTTGACTGAGATTGCCTCTTCCTGAGACAAAATTGCCACTCCCTTTTTATCTCAGGGACTGAAATACGAATTGGCTTTAACTTAATCCCTTGATCAATATATAGTATCTCAAATATAGGAGATAGATGTGCTTTGGAAACTGAGCCATCAATGTACAATACACTGGACACCTAAATGCAGGTAACACAAATTCTCATCTTTTACTGCCAAGTGTTCTTCCAAGAAATGTTTTATGTTTACAGCTTTGTATCTTATAGGTTATGACTGCAAAGCAACTCTACAGAAAAATATAATGGATCCAGGTAGAAAGAATAAACTTTTTATGGAAATTCTTAGAACTTGAATGACATTCTCCAAAGACCTCTTTATTAAATAAGGTGAGCAAGGTATATATATTAAAAATAATTACAAGGTAATAAAAATTGGTGCTGCTGAAAAACTACATTAATCTGAAAACTGCATAGGCCATAAAACTACTTTATAAGCACTAACAAAAATCCCATGTTGTCTATTAAAAATTTATCATCATCTCTCTAAATTTATTTCTTCTACAGCATAAAGTATAATTGAAAGGAATAAACACAGAGGAGATAAGTTAATAGTGCACAGCTATAGAACAAACTTTAAGGATTGTGAAAGAGAGGATAATGAAAATGCGTTAAATCATGCTGCACAATAGGAATTTACTCAAAAAGAGACACTGGAAAAGTATTGCAAGAAAAATGATAATACTTAATAAACCAATTTTTAATCTTCCAGGTGCTTTTTATAGATAAGTTTTTTTTTTTTTTTTTTTTTTTTTTTTTTTTTTTTAACTGCCTGTGCTGTATGTTTTTTATATTGATTCCACAGTTAGGATAATGATTTTAACTCTCACCTAACTTTTTCTTACTTAGAGAATGGAGAAAATCCTTTATCCTGAAAACTACATTAGGGAAGTTTCCCCTCTAAATCTCAGCATTTTATGAAGAAGTTGTATGTGAATTATTTGACAGCTACACAATGAATTTTATTTCATACCCAAACAGGAACTGAAATGCCTTTGAAGCAAAGCATGTGGGCAGAAACTCAACTCAACATACTAGCCAGCTGTTAGGCCAGCATAAAAAAAAAATGTTAAAATGACAAAGGTAGAGAACTGATATTCACAGATCTAATGTGATCTAGGAAGCATACTGTCTTGTTGTCTAAAACAACAAGATTAGATTATATTTAGATATTAGATTATAATTATGTAAGAAAGATATTTTACAGAAGATACTGTTGTTAATTAAGGTATCTCTTTAGCTTAAAGAGAAAAATTGACTTCTAAAACCCAGAATCTGTCAATTTCTTTACTGTATAGTAACAGAACACAATTTATTGTATAGTTTCAGCCATAAAGGAAAATCTGAAAAACGTACACATTGTTGTAAAACAACATCCAGCAACACCAGAATTAGTATTTTGCTGCTGTAGGATTAAATTATATCCTAAAACACAAACACGGACGTGAATCATTTCAGCTAAACAACTCAGACTCAAGGCAACTGCCCTGTCAGCAGCCAGACAGATGCCTGAGGAGGGGAGCGGAGGCACGCCACAGCTACGTTGCACATCCTTGCCGAACCTTACGCACTCACGGGATCCAGGACAACTTTTCAGGGTCGGGAGGTGGTCGTTATTGGGGAATATTCTGGGGAGAAGCATGCCAAAGGATCCTGGTGAAGCACCCCTTTTCACTCATTTCCACTACACTTCCGATACACGCAGGGGTAGGCAGCCCCCTCGGCTACGTGCTGCCAAGCCCAGGATCGGCCCTTCTCTGCTGAGGGCCGACGGAGGCTCGCGTGCACAAGCCGCGCGCGCGGGGGGTGCTCGAACCGCCCCTGCCCACCACGGTGGGGGCTGCGCTGTGCGGGGTGCTGCCTACACCTGCTTGTGCAGCACCTAAGCTGGGACCTTCTCAGCACCTGAATGGCCACTGCCACAGGTGCCCGTGCCTTGAGATGTTGTAGAAGCTACTGAACTTGATGATCACACCATCTTTCTAACATGTGAATGACCATAAATCTCTTTTATGATTATTCTTAATTGCAATGATTCCTCTCTCTCTGATCTACGAGGCTCAACTGACAGTAACAAAAACGCCTTACTTTCTAGAGGCTAAAGGTCTACAACAAATCACACCAATAAAAATATTTCACAGGCCTCCAAAACAACTCTAAAACACACCTGTTGTGGTGGGCAGAATAAAAGCTTTATGGGATCTAATTTAGGGTAACTATCGATTTTACCTCTTGTGACTATGCAGCCATTCAAATGCATGCCAAAATACTTCTGCGCCACAGCTGGGTGCCACAGCAACTTGTGCCTGGGTTAATAAACAACACTGTACAAAAGCCAAAGTATTTTTCTTTCAAAAACAAATCATGAGTGTTAAGAGGAAGGGAAAAAACTCTCACGTACATGAAGTGAATTTACATGAAGGTTGGTGCAGAGTAAATTTACTTTATTCAAATGCAAAGCAGTTTTCTAGAGATGAAATGTACTTCTCAAGAAACAAAGAGTTTTCTAGTTACACGGACTGTACTGAGATCTAATGACTCTTCAAAACATCTGTGAAGAAAATGGGACAGTTCCTATTGGCTCCAAAGCGCTTTGGGCTGAACACGAGGGAAGACGGTGGAGTACGAGAGTGAAAGGCACTCACCAGACAGAGACCCTCTCCTGCAGAGCCCACGGAAGCGCCCTGGATTTTTAAGGGGTGAGCACAGTGAAAGGAACCTTCTCTGCAACAGCTGGGCAGCCCAGAGGAGGTGTTAGCAAATGACAGAAGATCCTGGCAGAACTGTAGATTACAGATAAAGAATAAGGTACAGAGAAACACAAAGCTATTTTGAGTAGTAGGAAATAGAATTTGGTAATTTATAGCAGTCCTGATTACAATTTTAGAATGACTTTTATCCTGAGCCAGAAGGGGAAGGAATATAAAGTATCAATTATCCATGTGATCTGAATCAAACTTTCATGTTGAATTCCCTAGTGCATGCTGGCTTGTCCTACTTATTTCAAAGTAATTTAAAATGTGTTCTCTTAAATTCATTTTATCTTAAAAATCTGAGCTGCTTCTTTAGATTTTATATTTGCAGTATCACACAAGCCACATCTCACTTACTGTCTCATCTCTCACAGTAAAGTGCAACACAAGATCAAAGCTAAACATACAGAAACCTAACTGCCTGTTACCTGAAATAGCCCGTGTTTCAAATGGATCCCATTTCAAGGTAAATAAAGGCCCATTTAGCAAATATGGCATTTGTTTAGCTTTACAATTTACTTCTCTGCAGGTTATATCTTTTAAGTTATAGTAAAATGATAGCTTGCATAGGCCATTTTCTGCTTAATACAGTGTATTATGTTGAGCAAAGATAAAGCTGCCTCATCTTCAAGATGTCTAGCAACTGCAAAGGATATCATTAACGCACGACACAACACGGCTCTCAGAGCAGAGCGGTCCCACAGACGTGCACCACAGTCCTGCTGCTGCAGAGGCCAGCAAACACACCTGGCTGTCACACACTCCTTCTGGGTCAAGGAGGCAAAATACAGCGCTGCGGGGAAAGTTTGGATGTATTCCTTAGCGACTAAGGCAATGGGTCAGAAACGGTCGTCTTCAATTTGTTTTCTAGTTTTGCCACGAGTTTGTTCTGAAACGTCAGGAAAATCACTTTCATATGCTCGGGGCTGGGAGGAGTGTCTCCTCCTCCACCTGGGCTGCAGCTGACAGGAGGACGCAGGCCAAGGAATACTACTGAATAATTTACCTTTGAGTTGCCCAAGCTGTACCACAGTAACGCAAACTTACTCATGGGACGCAGACTTCCGAAGGACGGGATTCCTCCCCTCAGCCACAGAATACCAGCTTCTGATTTCATGAAAAATGGTTTCTGTGCAGCCAGTAAACCATTCAGAAAGTTGTCGGCAGTAGCACCTGGTGAGGCCTAGCAATATCTACTAAATGCCAAAAAGACACAACAGGAGTGGGAATGCTCAGTAACCAGGGCAAAGCACGAGGGTGTTTGTCACTAGCTCTACATAGCCTTCAGCCCTCAGGTGCTTTTTCTGTGCCAGGTGAACATGCCAACCCTGATCTGACTGCTGGTCTACCAACATAATAGAGCATCAAGAATAAATAAGCAGGTTGTGCCTATCTGAGGAATTCGGTTTAGAGAGGTACTGCAGTTTAGAGTGTCTTCATATACCACATGCTGGATCCACTCTCACAGCAGCTTTGGTGCATGCAACGGGATTCCTTTCAGAGCAAGCCAAATCACAAGCTTTCCTTTTGCGAGAAACTAAACCAGAAGCTTTCCTTCCAAAGCACTCCAGCACGCGGACCACGCTACCACAAGGTCATCCAGTGTGCACCTCACACCTCTTCCCTTCAGAAAGCTTCACACCATATGCGTAATGACGGCATTTAGACCAAAGGACCACGAAGAAACTCATGAACCACATCACGGAGGCATGAGTAGCCCCAGCAATAATCATGGCAATACTGATCTGATTGCACTGAAATACTTGCTAATGTAGACACAGCCATAATTTAACTTACAGTGAAGTTTGCTAGAAGACAAATTTCAAAATTTGCTACCACTGGAGTATTAAAAATGATTAAGAGTATTAAGTCGTTCAAAGATGAATGCAAAATTCCCATTTGAGTTAAATGTTGGGGATGGGGTCATACTTTGTTTGAACATGTTTCCTTTACGATGATGACATTTTCTACTCAGCAGAACCAGTTTTAGACTGAAATAACACTATTACTATAAACTTCTAAGTTTAAATCACGATATGAGCAGACAACCAGGCCTCATGCCTTTCTCTCCTGAACCTTTTTTCAAGGTTTAATAGCAGTATTTTACCAAGTAAGTAAAATACATTCTGTACTAATACAAAAGTCTCTGGCTGAACATCCCAGATCCACCTATCTGTACTTGCAGTGTAAGAAAAGAAAAAATAAAATTAATATCATTTCTTAAAAGCACAGAACCAATATTTGTTTGAAAATGTGAATTTCCTTATTGCATAGTTATAACACTGTATCAGGAATATTTCCAGTTTGTTATTGCACTCAAAATCAGTGATAGCAATTCCACTGCTCGAAGATGTTCAATTGCCATAGACTTCCAAGAACATTTTCCTAAATTACATTTATGAATATCTAAAACTACATTATTTATGCATTTTGTATTTACAGTTCATAATACAAAAAAATTATGCAAATAACGAATTCTCAGAGTTGATAGACTCTATCATTTCATAAGATATCTATTAGCTGATTGCAGTCCCCTCTGCCTGCAATATTCCTTTATGTGAATGCAAAGCAAGTGAACAAGCAGCAGCTTTTTAATGAGACAAGACTACAAAAATTTTTCCTTCAAGAATAAAGATCTTGTCCTGGAACCACTACGCTTACAAGACAGAATATTTCCTATGGGTTTGCTTTTCTATATTTTAGAACTATTACATTTTGAAGGAAGTAGGAAATGATTCATATAATGTCATTCAAAACAAAGAATGAGAGTGACCTACACAAGAAGAGAAGCTTGCCCCCTAACTCAGGGTAGTTCAGCGAAATACAGACCCTAACGTGGTGAGGATGGCATAGTAACTGCACGTTCCCATCCCTATTCTGATGCACAGCAATAGGGCGATAGAGAACTCTTATCCAGGATATTCTTCAGGAACATGGGATATGACAGAAAAGTAGCTCCATCAGCTCTCCAATGAGAAAAAATGTTCTCCCTGATTCCCAAATACATGCATCAACTAAACTGTGTAAAAGTAAAATCCTAGTAATTCCCAAAGTTAATGTATTAGCATTGAAATGCTAATCTGGACATTAATTAATGTTAAATTAGTTACAGTGGAATAAAATTACATCAACATAAAAAATCAAAAGGGCTAAGCATAATTTGCCACTTAAGATAAGTATTTCTGCTTTACATGGGATTTGAAACAAATGATTTTTATGTCAAGTTAATTGATGCCAAACAGTGAAATTCCCTTGAAAGTGAATATCACATTCACATTATTTCCAAGAAAAAAAAGTTAATTGCATTGTATGCTGTTAACATGAAAAAAGATGCCTACAGTCTGCTCTTTGAAACCAATATATTATTGTACCATACATTTAGGATAAACTAACACAACACATAGTACCCATCTTATGAGGGAGGATTTCTTCTCAGTGATCAATAGATATGTCGTAAACTATTTGAAAATAGCTTTTTAAAAAAGCAAACTAACCCAAATAGGTAGTAGGCCAAACTGATATCTCAACGATCTGGCATTTTGCTTTCTTCAAGTGATGATTATCAAAAACAATTTTTAAGTAATATCATTTCTTCATTGCAGTAAAAAAACCCTGGGGTTTAGTTTTCCATCTAATAACTTTTATGAGTTCTAGGTGATTTTTAAACAGCCCCAAGCACAAGAAAGATTGCAAGGAAGTTAGGCAAACATTTTGTAATAGTGTAGATCCTGAAAGACATAAATACCACCTGTCTTACAAACAATATATATATCTTATATTCCCTAAAACGCCTTGGAAAATTCTGGCTCATAGTCCTATCAACTTCAATGAACATGAGCGACAGTCTTAATGTTCAGGAGGAAAAACAGAATTACTCAGTAATAGGTCAATACATCAATCATCAAATGTATTTTCATTGCTTGCATGAGTTTAAGGTTGTTTAAGGGAAACGACACTCACCTAAAAATACAACGCATTGTGTGCAAAAACATTCTCCTCCCCTTCCTACTCCAGATGTTACATTTATTTTGCCATTATATCTGCAACAATGAAGAACTAATCCTCCAGAACCCTTCAAGAATATGTTATGGTTTAATGATAAAGTTTCCTGCTCTTTTTCTTGGAAATATGAAATATCCAATACACGACATAAAGATCAACAGAAGATTAAACTATATTTATCATATGATACACTGAATGAGACACCGGCAGTCACTTATTTTCCCTTTATTTTTATTCTATTTACTAGATTTTTCCTTTTTAGTACCTCCTCTTACTTGGCCATGAAACATAAGAGCTAAAAATAGATCTAATTCGAAGGTTTTCAAAAAACACTCTCATAATGAACAGAAACACATTCTTTCCTATTAAGCTAAAGAAGCTGTTTATCACCTTTACATGTGCCTACAGTAGACTGACATCTTTTCATTTTTTAGAATGAACCTCACTGGTGCATGTCTTCATCTCAGCATAAACATTCTCTTTATACTGTTTTATAATTCAATTTCCTTTAAAAACAAACCTAATATTTTAATTATGCAAACATATCACATCTCTTTTATCATGGGGCTTTCTCTTCTCACTCCATGTTATTGACTTTCATCATTTAAACTACAATGGACTAGAAGAACTACAATATGAGTTACATTTTTCAAGGGTTTAAGATACTATAATGTGTCTGTGCACCTGCATATAAAATAAGAGTGGATTGTGCACATACTGAATAGTTTCAAAAGAAAACACAAGCAGGGTCTTGTGTATTACTTGACAATACAACCACATAAATTCCCACATAATTGCATATTATTTTAAATTTTCTGCAAAACAGTGCTTGAAGACATAGACTTTCATTTATAAACAAAACTGAGGGCCAGTTTTATTAGCTTGCTCCTGCTACTTCACATCATTCTAGAGATGCAAAACAACCACAAACTGAGATTAACAGGTTGGTTAGACAGGTTTATAGTTACTTCGCATCCCTGTGATGGTAGGTATCATGCAAAATATAGGCAAATTTGAGCCTAAGGCTCTAAACATTATACTGAATATAGAGCTAACCTTTTAAATGTGGCATGTATAGGATGTCTGCCTAAGGCTGCAGACAGCTTTAAACAGTCACAAGTTAGATAGTAGCCCCTTCATCTCAATGAAGTGTTAACACCTAAATCCAGGCTGGATATTAATGCTGTTAACTGCTTCAGTGCTGATTATTATTTATTATTTTATTATTTTCTGGTTTATTTCTCTACAGAAAAGTAAAGAGGAATATCTTTTTAACTAGCTTCAATACCTAGTCAGAACATCAGGTGTATAGTCCTATTCTTAATCCATAATATGAACTAGGTGCTGTAGCATGGTTTTGTGCCGTATCAACGCAAATGCTTTGGAAGAATTATTTTGGGAAGTGAAAAACAAAGCTTAGGAAGCTCCACAAAACAAGGCTATTCCACAGATATTTCAGATTCAGAAAAACTTATTAAACCCAGCAGCTTGCAACATCCTTGGAACATGGGAAATGTCATACTGTAATTACACCTGTTGCACCCACTGAGAAGTATAAGTTAGTCTCTAATTTGTACAGACAACAGAATAAAACCTCATATTTGTATAAATTGGGTTTGAATTAACACCTTATTGACTAGGGACACAGGCTAGCATCCAGAAAGGATACTTCAGGCTGCAAAGTAGGCACATTCAGGCTGAATGAAGTGCTAACATATCTTCACATCAGAACAGGTCTGCACAGTATATCCTACAGACAGTGTCTCTAATTATCAGGTTATATAAAACAGGATGGTTCCAACTGATATCAAAGTGTTCGTTCTAGGTAACTATAATTCGGGGAAGAAAACTGGGAGAAAGATCAGGCATTAGCTTGGGGCATATTCCTGCTTAGGATTCATAGATGACTCACCACCCGTCTACTTTGACACCATGCAGTTGTTTACCTAACACCACTGCAGATCTCATGGATACCAGCAGGGACGATACTTACTGAATTTTGCCTTTGAAAATCCAAGTCTATAAACGCTGATGGAAACCACTGTATTTGCTGGTATGTTTGCTCATCAGCAGGAGCTTGCACATGAAAAAAGAGACTAAGAAGTAACATTTGGAAGGACGGGAAGCAAATTCGCTCCCTTCAGCTGTCCAAACAACATTCACCTATGGCGCTCTCACCTCTCCTCCTGACTTAGAATCAAACTGGATTAAAAATAACATTATCCAGATTGTTAATAAAAAAATGTTCTCATTAAACTTCTTGTAGACTGCTTGTTTAGGAACAAGCTAAGAGGTATTAATATGAAAATATTCCAATAAAGAGGAAACATCAGAGGGAGCTCAAACGCTCTGAGCTGAGAGAAACCTCAGAGTTCAATAAAGGCAAGTGCAAAGTCCTGCTTAGGGGATGAAAGTAATGCCCTGCAACAGTACAACCTGGGCATCAACTGGCTGCAGTGTAGCTTTGCAGAAAAGGAGTTCAGAGTCCTGGAGGACAGCAAGCTGAACACACATCAGCAGCATGTCCTTGCAGCAAAGAAAGCCAACAGCATCCCACGATGTACTAGCAAAAGCACAGCCAACATGTTAAGAAAAGTTATTATTCCTCTCTAGTCCACATTTGAAATAATCTCATCTGCAATAGCATCCAGTTTTGGGCTCCCAAGTATAAGAAAATAAATGGCATACTGAAATGAGTATGGCAGAGGGCCCCTAAGATGATTAGGGGGCTGGGCCACATGACATTTGAGGAGAGGCTGAGAGAAAAGGGTTCGTTCAGCCTTAGAAAGAGAAGGTTATGAGGAGATCCTATCCCTGTCTTTGGCCTTCTAATGGGAGATTACAGAGAAGACTGAGTCTGACTTTTCATGAAGCTTCAAAGGCAACGAGGTTTAGAGGCAACAGGCACAAGTTGCATCAGGGCAGATTCTGATTAGATATTAGGAGAAAAATTATCTGCCCAAGGAAAGCAGGCACCGCAACAGGAGGTATGGAGGTATCCCACCTGGCTGCTGCTCACAACATGGCTTTAAAGGACCCTATGCAACCTGATCTCCCTACCTTGAGATAGGGATTGGACCAGGTGATGTCCAGAGATACTTTCCAAATTCAATTACCTCATGATTCTGTTTCTTCTACACCTCTGATCTTCTACTGCTCTATTATTTATTAAAAATCAATGGGAGATTACTTGCTAAATGTATCTCTAATACCAGTTTTGCCTACATATGATATTAAATATTTGTTGCATTTTTGTTTATCTTCCTTTTCTTATTTAATGTTAAGCACTTCAGGAGGGAACACAGATGCTGAGCGCACCTTAATATGAGATTGAGCTCAGAATCACTGCTGAGTTAGAAATATAAATGCTTGCTGATTAATTATGACAATATATTTTCCTAAAATGTGGAACTAAAAGCAGCTAAATAAACAGTTATCTTTAATATGATCAAAGATTATTTTTAAATCAAAATTTGATGAAAAAGATATTTTAAATAAGCTCACAAATTATGCCACTAGAAAATTTTAGGTATGACTTTTAGTATTTTATTTCTTTTTATCACTGAGAGAAATCGAAAAACTTATTTGCCTCTACAAGAGCATACAAAGATGATGTAAAGACAAATTTTATTTGCTCTTAATGTTCTTCCAAAGCAGAGAATTAATAACCGTCTACGAATATATCAGGCAGACTATTTTTATATGCACAAGAACATTTTGAAAATACATATCTTCAGGCAAAGAGAACTTGGGAGGATAGATCAGATTAATTTTCAAGTTTTCTGTCTATTATAAAGGAAACTCTTAATTCATCTTGCATCTTCTATTTCATTTCTGTCGCTGAAGCTAGAAAGCTGTGAAACGTATGAGTCATCAATGTATCCTGGGAGATTAGCAAATGCACTCCTGTTTTATGCTTGAAAACACCCATGCTATTCTGTATTCATGGCATGATGCTTCAATTCCAAACACTTGATTTTAACAGGTAGACTAAATATGTGGATGACATTAATTTTTTTCTATTGTCAAGTCAAAACCTCCAATCTGCAAAATACATGCTTGACTCGTTGTAAGTACTATGAAGAACAAGACTGTCTTTTGTTTTTCTTCTGAACTTACCAGAAAAGTGCTTGGGAGGATCATTTTGCTATTACAGCTGACCCAAGACTAACGATACAGGATGTAATATTGTTCTCTCTCTCTTGTTCAAAAGCAAGCAAATCATTTTCAGTCACTGATCCTACAAATAAGACTGCTAAGTACAGATGGATTATTTTGACTTATCTTATTTTAGGACAATCTTTCTCAAGTTATTTATGTGTCAAAGTCAAAGTACTTCATAATGGTTTTGGAAAACCTGTGGGCTACCACTTTAAATCACATTCAATATAAATCTGAGACAACTTTTGCTGAAGATCAGCCTTTTGAATGAGTGCATTCTGATCATTTTCTTCCATTTTAAAGTTGTTTTTTTTTTAATCAAAACACTTCAAGTTTTTTTAACTGTTTTTATGTGTCAAATCTGAAGTGCATCAATGCAAATAAAATTAAGCAAAATGCAAAGAAACATTAACTCTAATGTTTCTTTAACTAATGTTAAACTCAGTGGCTGTGCATTTAGCACAACACACTGATCACTCTTTAAGAGTTTAACAGGTAAAAAGTTATACAGGGGGTAGACGTGAAGGTCATGCTCTGAAAATCAATTCTAAATCAAACTACTAACCTTTGAAGGAACCTAGATCCACTGTTTTTCAGATTTTCTATCAAGTCAACACTAATAAGTGTTCGCTACTTGCAGCTCTTATCTTAAATCAGAAGATTCTCATGCCATTCAGAGATTAATCTCTATTTTGCAGGACCAGGCTCTAAACGGTATTTGATTCAATGATCATCCTCTACCGAGAAAACTGTTTATGCACAGCAGAAAGCCAGCCATGATTAAATCTGGGCTTTGCATCACTGATTACATTTAAATAAGTCTTTTTTGCACATTCATACAATGCAGTGCTGTTGATATATTTCCAAAATAAAAATTGCTAAAACTTTGCAGCTGTAGAATTCATTTAAAAAACTACTGCTCCAAGAATTGTTGCCAGATTTCCAACTACACTTTCTGGGTAGAATTTTGTTGGATAAGTAAAAAATAAAAATGGTCATGTAGCATCCGAAAGAAAGTGTTAGTGCCTCTGAAAAGTTTTGCTCTAGTGAAGTACTTAGGATGAGACCTAAAAAACCGATCGTAGGTATCTTGCAATGCATTCTAATAAGATTTTAGATGCCCTCAATCTAAAAGTGATCCTCAAAACCTAAGACTTAACTACTTAGTAAATTTTGGCAGAAAATTTAGCCAGGAACCCAAAGTTCAGTTCCTGCTTACATTCTGAGACACCACTGTTGTAGCTGAGTACCAAGCAGAGAGATGCAACTCACAAACAAGCGGCCTTTGAAGAGATCCTGTCTAACAGTGAACTCGTGAAGATTGTTTTCGTCTCCAGTGTTCGCTGAGGACCAATTTGGTTGTCACCTAATTGTCATCAGCAAGCTCATTCCTGTGCATCTAGGTTAACAGGTGTTCACACTGGTCCATTTTACAACCACAGAGAGTAAAAGGTATTGAGATATGGGCCATGCCAGACTTCCTAGGGTTTACCTACAACTCTGCTATAATGAAGTATACAGACGGGAGAATAAACTTAGAAAATGCACAGGACCATTTTCCTTACCAAACCACTAGAATATTGTAATATACTACGTATTGAATTCAAGCTCCTATACTCCATTGAGTCACATCTACCCGCTTCAAAAATACGTTCTTTGGGGATTAAAATAAACTTCTAGGCGCATCTTTAAAAGTGTCTCTCTGCTGTCTTGTCCCCACTAAACTACTGTCTACCCTAGCAGTGTCTACAATATGTATTCACTGAATTTTTAAAAATCTTTAAAATTTTAATAACCTCCCATGTCCGCAAATTTTGATTCTGTGAATGTACAGAGAAGTCCCAGTTTTGGCAGGTTTCATTCAGCATTTCAGTGTCCAATTCATGTCTAAACCAAGTAAAAGTTCACATACTACCCCTTCTCAGGGCGTAACCAAATCACTTCTACAGAATTAGGCATAAATGCAGCTTGTCTAACCTAACCTTTAAGAAGTGAAAAAACAATTCCCAATTCTTTTGTGCAGTTATCTGGGTTTTTTTTTTTTTGCAACATTGTAAAGGAAACCAAAGTGCCTATCTACTTACTTAGTACCTGAGGTTGCTCAAATTCTTGTTTCCCAAGAGAGGACTCTGACCAAATGTTTTAGGGCTAATTTAAACAGAGAGAGGAGAAGAAAGGTTTTCTCCAGCCCTCATGTTGAGGCTGTGCTACTGTGAAGAAAAGATTTCAGGGTAGGAAAACTGAGCATGAGAGAGACAGAGAAATGACAGGACAGTCGCTTAACGTTTACAGAATTGTGCACCTTATTTTTAGATCTGTGCGCCTTTGAGACATGGTTATAATATGCTCAAATTTTTCACAAGAGTATGGCATTAAACTGATATCTGATTTTGAATTTCAGAATACAAAGTAGTATTCAGTATACAAAGTGCAGTAGATGCACTCTCAGGTGCTTCTGGGCCTCACTGCAAATGCAAGGTCATGTCTTACTGTGTGACCACTACTTAATGTGTGCTAGCAAAGTGCTGAACACTTGGATAGTACTCAAAATTAGTAATGATATTTAGTACAAAAAAGGCTCACAGTCAAAAATCAGGACGAAACAGAATGATATGTAAGGCACAAATCACAAAAGCACTAAGAACACATGCATAAGATGATCGCTAGCTAGAATTCCCAAAGAAATACTTCCCAGGGTCATATCATATCATCACTATGAAGAGAGCTCGAATCTTTCTCTGAAATATCTGGAGATAAGATGCCCAACAAGGCCAACTTTTATTCTGCAGTATGATTCTTAGGAACTGGATATGGAATCTTCCAGAGATGATGTGGGAGGTACCCACTAATATGTAGGCACCAGATATCCCATCATATAATTTAGTAAATATCATTTGCAATGCATTTTATATCATGTAAACAAAACTAAATTAAAATACAATATAACAAGCAGAGAAAGCTCATTTGGTAAACAAGATCCTTTAAAAGACAGCATTTGCAGTGCTCAGAAAGAGCATACCAATTTGAAGCAGATAAGGACTATTATCAAAGGGATAATAACCATCTCATTTATGCATGCAGCATAATGAACAGAAAAGCACAATAAGGCAGATACGTTATATTAGCATAATTTTATTCCAGTATTCAAATGTATAAGTTGGAAATGGGTTTTGTTTCAATTACTGCTTTTCTCCATGGGTTTTAAACATTTTATTCAAAATCCAGGCTCTGTTTTATTTTGATTTTAGTCCATTATCTGCAATTACCATTTACCTTGTCTTTGCTTTACCAATGGATACAGCTTTTCAATCTATCCTAACTTAGCAGCACATTAGGTTGCTACTGAAATTATCTAGTAGTATCTTCATAGTATTTCAGAGAGATTTTTTAAAGATACTTCACTAATTTCTTTATTTGGTTATATATTTTTCTTTCTTTGACTAAACATTGCCCCATCAGAAATACAGTATCCATAGCATTTATTATTTTTTTGAATATTTTAACATCTAGACACATCTCCTCCAACAATGCACCTCCAATGCATTATATAATTACATTCTAATTTAAAAGCACAGATCAGAAAGTAATTATCATTCCTGAAAGTCTATACAGTAAGCTTAGTGTGTGTGAAAGTCTACTACGTTGTATTCTTTTACCTGCATACAGCCCAATAACTTGTTCCTGAAGGACAGTAACCCTCCAGACACATGCAGCTTAAGTTTTCATCAAAAGTAAAGGCAGCAGTTTCCTTAGATTTGTCAATGGTTGTTAATGGTTCATCAACATTACTAAAAATAAATATATACAAGCCTTTTTATTTCAACTACTGACAATCGTGCCATTTTAAATGAACTTACCCTATACTATTCCCACGTCCATTTCTCACAAACTGAAAAGACAGATCCTGTCCAAAAGGTATGTTGTACCTAAGGCACTTCACCTATCTCTAAAGTAACTCCTAAGAGCACTTTCCTGGACTCCCTGTTTTTTCTGTACCTTGCCTAAAGCACACCAGCACTCTTCCATCATAAGCCTAAGCAACGTCATCTGTAGAAATAAAATTACCTCCATAATCTCTTGCGCTCATGATCTGTTTTTACAGATAAGGCTGAGACTCTCCGTTTTCGCCATGATACTACTCTGAGAGTTTGCATTTAACACACTAGCATTTCTTTCTGCAGATTTCTCTTGCACCTATGTAAGAAGCACACAAAGTAGAGACTCATTTTAGCCTCTTTTTGAACCCAAACATGGGCACAATCTAGCATAACTTTGTAAACAATTTTCTAGTTAGCGGCCACGTGAAAGCAGTAACAGGCCAGAGGCTTTGTGCCAGCTCTGCCTTATGCTAACTGTACAAGACCCCAGTCCCGGCCTGCCAGGCTCGTTACTGACTTGTTAGAAGAACCTGCTGTGTGAATTGGAGCTTGAGGGATTTCTTGTTATGATGTACAGTCTACGTGGGAGAGAACAGCAAAGGTCTTTAAAATTTTGGCATATGCTGAAAATAGAGGCCCTAGAATTATAATTGGACTAATGGTCAACCACTGGCCACTGAAGAAATGCAATCTCAAAAGCTAGAAAAAGACTACTTTTGCTCTAAAGAGCAATGAAACCTTAGCTGTTTAGAAGCAAATCTACAGAATAAAGGTTTTTGTATATCAGGACAGAAAATTTACCCTGACTGTATTTTACCAGGAACCAGTCAACTGTGATTTGCTATAATGAGCTGCTATATTTTATCAGAGTACAAATAAAAACTGTTAAAAACAGAGTTACAATAAGGAGGCTAGGATAATAATATGCATTTGTATCTGATATGATAGGGTGCAATTCTCTGAGAAACAGTAAATAGGGCTAAAATAAGAAACAATAATTCTTATCTGTATACTTGGGACAGCTAAAAGTGCAACTACTTTGTACTCATCTTTCCAGAATGGAAACCAATTTACCACTGTATATGGATAATAAACAAAGGTACTAGAAGGGAATAAATTAATGTAAAACATTAAATAATTCCCTGTTACCTTTCAGCTGGAAGGCTGCCTATGAATAAAATGTTCAGCTCTACTAATCTAATTACTTATTGAAATCACTTCCAATAATGTAAAATAACTAGGTAGTCAGGGAGTATTAAAACTATTAAGCCAATAAACTGAAAAGCAAATAAAACTGCAATTATTCTGATCATACACTGGCGTATTTCTCTAGATTATAATGTTATAGTTGCATCTAATGTAGTGCCTTCAGACTGGCTTCCTTCTAGGCACTAAGAGATAATATTGCCAGCATTATTTCTCAAGGCAGTCAAAAACGTACGACATAAGAACAGAAATAGTCATTTGTTTACCATGCTAATTAAGATTTCTCACACCTAAGTTTTCTGTTTCACAACACAGTTGCATGGCTTCTCATCAGGTTGCTGTTAGTGACTGGGGATGTTTGGTCTGGTACAGTTTGTACTCACTGCAACTTCTTCCTATAAAACCAAAGTCATTCTTCATCGTCTATTTTTGCTTTTGCTTCATTTCACAACTTGATATGCTGTCAGATAGTATTTATGCCATATTGTAAATCAAGTTATTTTCTTTAGCACAAAGACAGTCCTTTCCTATAAGGAGGTCTGTCTGGAAACATAAGAATAATGAAATAAGGAGAGCATGTATTATTGCACAGTATAGAATCATCTTAATTTATTAATATATTGTGACTTGCCTAAAGAAGCCTCTTTGTTGGTTAGCTCAAAAACAATCAAGCAAAACCCCCCAAATGATATAAACAGCCACCATCATATCTGTGTGTATAAAGATATCAATTCAATACTCTGATTTCTAGAAACAAAATACAAGTAAATAGTCCACAAAATTATGTAAAATGTAAACCCTACTCAGAAGACTTAGATAATGATTTTCTCAAGGTTAAACAGATCCAAGAAATCAACTCTGTTTTTCTATTCTGGTTACCATTATGTTAAAGCAAGGCTGGATTCTGCACAACACTGAAATCCCATGCAATTCGCTAAGAACAGAGAAATATGTCAAGTCTAAATACCACTGGAAAATCCAGCTGATCAAGAAGGACTTCCCCACTGATCTCCCAGATATGTCTGTGGAATAAAACATAGTAGAGAACAGTATCTTTCTCCACTTAAACCTATACCGTCAATTCAGTATTTTTATGCAGCTGAGCACTTCACTTAGGAGGCCTTGGCTAGGTCCTTATATTATCTAGGTAACTGTCGTATCTATAAATTCACTGTTCACCCATTTATTCACTTCCCTCAGTAAACTGGCAATGTAACTGTGACTGGGTGGTGGGTTCCAGTCGAAATACTCCAGAAGTGAAGTTGCTGTGCAATTCAGTAATGACAAAAGCCGATGTACCCCTGCAGCATTCAGAACGGTCAGGGTTTATGTATGCTTATGCTTACCCCACTGTATTTCATCTTTGTATTAACACTTCATGAGATATGAAAAAGAAACTTTAAAGTATGTACATCTATTAATATATTAATATTATTAATATTAATTATTAATTATTATTAATATTATTAATATATTAATAATATTAATATATTATTAATTACATTATTAATATACATATATGCACATGGTAGCACATAATTTAATAATAATAATTGAAATTTAATTCTTAATTAGAACCGCAATGAAGGACCCATTAAAACTCATGGCAGTTTTATATCCCCCTTTGAACAGCATCTCCATATAAAATTGTGAAAACACTGTTGTGAATAACTTTGGCATTATCCCCTCAATTGTAGGGCAATGTTTTTGGTGACACTAACAGCAAGGTTTGTTGTGGATTTATTTTTATTCTAAGAAGGCAGGTAATGTAATTCTGCAGAAAAGAAACGTAAGACACAAAAAGCCATATGTTTTTTCTATTTGTTTGTTTGTTGAAACCAGTGCCAAGTTATACATAGTGATTTCTGGTCTCTGTCATACTCACTAGTAATTTTGCTGCTAATTTAACAGTGTAAGATGTCAATCATACTGTGCAAGGACTTAAATTTACAAACTCTTTCTTCTGGAAATAGAGATTACTGATCTTAACACTCATACTGAAGTCTGCTCACTTCCAAACAAATTTTAAAATACCACTATTTATATGGTATGAGTGTTGACTAAAACTGTTTTGGTTAAGTAAAATAATCTCCTAAGTCACAGCAAATGCTTACAGGATTGGGTGGAATAATTAATCTTTCTAGAAATTACAAGACTAAAAACCTACACTAGTGAGTAGTCCTAGGGGAATGGATCACAGCACTTTGCTTCAAAAAGTGTAAGAACTTCAAAGTCTGGATCTAAGATCTGATGTTACTGAAGTCTTTGGAAAAAAACCTCCGACCTGTCCTTCACCTACGAAACAACTTAGGAAGTCAGCACCCCAACCCTGCCATAATCATTTTGCAACCCTTTTAAACAAGTGCCAGCACTAGAAGTCAGAGTGTAGCCAGACACGGATAGTACAATGAAACACAGTAGAGTAACAAACCTCCCTCTAACACCACGTGCCGATTCTATTGTCTAGCATACGTGGAGACTCGCAAGAATATAATTTTAAAATCAGCTTTGACCCAAGTCATTATTATATATTTCTGCAGGTGTTTTTATTTATATAACTCTATACTAGCCATCAGCAGGGGAAATAATAGCACAGTATTAAAATCCTTTTGAAGTGATTCATATAAACCAGCCTACAGGATGCTGGTGTCCAGATGAGCAATTTAAAGTCTATACCTTTCACATGATTCATGAAATAGGTCATTCATAGCTTACATAAAAATATCTGTCAATTTTTAACGGTGTGGACAGCTAGCTGTTTAAATAAAAGTGAATCTCAGCTATTTGACCAAAATATTTGTGTAGCTCTGTTAACCTCAATAGCTCCTCTTAATCAACTTGGACCAGGATGGGTATTTAAATCATTTATTAAAGACAGAGGTAAAAGAAAACTTGGTCACACTATCTTGCTTGAAAGGCCTACTACACTTGTTAGTATTCTGAAGAAATAATTTGACAGATCTTTCTTATTACAGGTCCAAATCTTTCCTGTTCTATCTGATAGCATATACACAGCCATATATTCCCCTAACATTAAATCCCATAAATCCACAGTGAAATATCAAATTCCCTAAAATCTTCCTTTCTTAGAAGTGTTCAGAAAAAGAGATCACTTAAGTTGGTTTCCTTTGCATGATCTTTGGATGGCGAGTAGCATGCCTGCCATGGCAGCTATTCTAGCTTAATTAACATCTACATGCAGCATGTTTTTAAAGGTAAGTCACAGTCTCTCAAAAAACAATGCTTGCTGTAAGTTCTTTGATCTTAGAAACTTCACCTAAAACACAGTTGTTTGTAAAGGCAATTAAAAGACCATTGGTACTTTTGGTACTTGATGATGCAAACCTGTACGTTCACATGAAAATATCAGTTTCATGTTAAAGAGTCAATTTTTGCTGACCACATCATGTTGAAACCAACACAGGTCGCTAGCTTTTCAATTCCGGAAACTATTTCCTTGCAGATATCCCCACTGAGAGAGCTGTTGGCAGGATATTTAAGCTAACTCATTTTATACCTCTGCTTTCCTGAATATCTCAAAGCTTGCAGGTACTGAAACTTGAAGCTTGCAGCTACTGAAACGAGCAGTTACTGAAACTAAAAGCTTTTTTTTATCCACAACTAATTAACAATGTTGTTTTTCTTTGCTAAACTGGACAATCATCTGATCTTTAGGTTAGCTGACAGTTTAGCTGCCACAGAGAGGACTCTCATGAAAGCCTAGATCTGCTGATAAATTGTTAAGCTATACAGTGCATTTACTACAGCTGCCAAAATATTTTGCTTATATTAGAACTAAGAGCAAGGCCAAATAGCATTCAACCTTGTTTAATAGCAGAGTCTATGGCAGCTTATACAAGGTTACGTTTAATTATGCATGCTCTCCTTTATTTTAAAGCCTCAAAAAGGAGAATTACTTTTGCTGGAATACTGTAAGATACACTCAAGTGAATAGCAAGAGAGTCTGACCAATTGTTCCTCAACATCCAAGAAATTTGTGTCTTGCTTGTACTGATATAGGAAGGAGGCATTTTTTATATTAAAAAAACACAGTTTGAGCAGTCATCGAGGAAATGGAAAGGCTCAGACACTTTAAATCCACAATTTCCTCCCCTAACGAACTTCAAATTATTTTCAGAGAGACTGTACTACATTTGTCCTGTGAAAGCTGCCCTGTGGAGTAAGAAAATACAGCAACCAAGCAGACAGGGCACTTAGCAGATGTGAAACTCCACTTGTTGACCTTGTTCCTCAGATTATTTCTGATTTTATCTAATGAACGTTAAGACAAAATGTAGAATTTCATGGCTCTGGGTGGTCTCTGTAAAATAGACACTGCAAGCTGGAACACGTGGGGTTTTTTTTAAATGTAGTCTGTGATTCCCTTCCATCAAGCTTTCTTTATGAGATGAACTTTAATTGTATATACCATATGGCACCACAAAAAATTACAGAGATGATTCCAGGGCAGTAGGAATTTTAGGATGAAAAAGAATATGGGACTGAACGCCTACTTTACGAAAGTACTCTGGATTATATAAAATGAAGAATGCCATCTACTTCTCACTGATGCTCTCTGCTCAGTAAGTGACTCAAACATCTGCTTACTGTTAATCACTTCCTTAAGCATTACAAAGTAACTGAATGCTGATCTGGCACCTTGAAGCGTAGGTGAGAGGAGGGCTCCTGGAACTGCTGTTTATCTCATACAAATCTGTGCTTAGCAACTGCAAACACAGGAATGCCTTCCTGGCAGATACCAAGGCAGAAGCCTGCTCTTGGCAACAGACAATATAAGGATATGGAATAGAATAAGGATATGGAATAATAAGAATATTGACAAATATGAATAACAATCTCACCCAAATCTCATACTAGGTGAGTACATCCTCCTCTCATTTCAGAGTTTTGGTTTAGAACCTTAGGTAAAGGCTCAGTTTAGCCACTTAACAAAAAAGGAAAAGAAACTTCATTTCAAACCTAATGATTTTGATCAAATTATTCATAGAGCAAGATAGTCCTATTTCATGCTGTCTTCAAAAATAAGCATTTACCGTATACCACAAAACTAATAAAAAATCCAAGAAATATTTCTAGAGCAGACAGCTCTAGAAACAAAATTCAATGTTAAGTGGCTTAGGTCATTCTTAGGTCAAGAAATATCTTTTTCCTTTGAATAATGGAAACTCTTTAGGCACTGTACTCTTTAATTTGGTATTTTTGGTTAAACTAAATATTACGATTATAGGGAAAAATGCATGTTAGTGTATTCACACACCCTGATTTCCTCTTTAGCTGGACTATTCACACACTACGACGTTTTGCTGTGGATACCACTACCATGAAGGTACCTAATCATTACCAATTGCAGTTCCTGCAGTTGCAGTGAAGTATAAAAATGCACCTTGCCACAGAAGTGGTTATTAGAGATTCTGAGGAGCTGGAGCTAATCTAAATGCCTGAATACAGCCAGTAGAAAGTCATTTTTTTTCCTGTAATATAAATGTAAAATATTACAAATGTTTCTTAAATAAGAAGTATCCTATTTCTGTATAATAGTGCTTCCCTTCTGAAATGCAAAATTTTCCGTCTTAAAATATTTTCTTCCTTATCTAATTTTGCCTAATTAACATTGAGAGCTTTGGCTTTGTGGTATATTTGCCCAGCATGTTGTTAAATTGGTCACGTAATAGGATATGACAATGTGTGTCAGGTGGTTATGAGATGATCATTTTGCTTCTCTTCAAAAAAGGGATGGGAATGAGATATAGCCAAGTGTCCTTCATGCTAATGGATGTAATTACTTATCAGTAACTACTCTCTGTGGACTTTCACATTCTTTTAACAAAGCCCTTACTGCATGATGGATATATTGATAGGCATACCGTCTGCCAGGGTGCAAGCACACATCGAGGGTCCTTGTAAGAAGACAACAACATATGATATTTTTCACTACTTATACACTTTCAACTACATTATACTAATCTTTACATCTGTGACTTGAGTACTAAACAGTAAATAAATGGTTTAGGTTAACATACAGAAAAGAAGAGCTAAAGTAATGTTCTGAAAAAACAAGCATATCTCAAAAAAATGTTGAACTAGATTTTTTTTCTCATTTCACAACTCATGTTAGAAGCTCAAAAAAGAAAGATTAGTACACATATTTGCAGAATGTAGGTGATAGCCGACTGCTTCTGTTATAAATAAATAACGTAAAGTAGAAAAAAAGATATGACTGAAAATATCACGAAACTGTGAGAATGTCTTATACGCTAAAAAGCTAATGTTTGAAATACAAAGGTTGCCAATTTAAGTGAGGGAGTTCTCACTGAAAGAGAAAAAAATCAACTTTTTTAATGATATGCTTACCGATGGACCTCAGAAACCACAGTGTCTACAAATACATGAAAACATTCATTTTCTGTTCAGCATCTACCTTGAAATCTCCTGCATACTGCTTTGCAAAAGGCTCTCCCAAATTTGGTACAGATGTAGAAGAAAAGAGCTTTAGAGCTAGACAAACAAAACTCATATCTGCAAATAATTACGCTGTTCTGACACCTTCCTCAGTTTTTAATGCCTTCCTCTACCTTTGGGAGAGGAATTCTCTCCAAAAAGACTGCCTAAGAGATCAGCTTAGTTGGATACAGTAGAATAGATTATCTTCGCATTCATAAGGTATTATTTGTCTGTCAGTAATTTCACCCATTTAGATCTTTAATTCTTTTAAAAATTTCTTTAACTTGCTTTTTTTTTTCTAACAAATACTTTAAGATGAAATATTCCATTCTGAAAGAAACAGCTTGACCTTTTTCTTAGTGTGCTGTGGGTGGGAGGGAAGGAGAAGGGCACCAGTTTAATCAAAACCTGGTTTTAGACTATACTGCTGGCTTACCTGCTATGGAGACTAAATCACTTACAGTCCTACTACTGAAATACTGTTCCCTGTAAAATTCAATCGAATCATTCACAGGTTTCTTAGCTCTTCTGGAATATATTAATCCTCGCAAATCAACAACCTCTTATTTCCTGAGCAATGATCTCTTAGAATCACCAGTTGCAAAATGGAACTGTGCTCAAATTCTGCTCAAGTTTTCAGTGGGGATTAGAAGAAGGAACTTATGACCAAAAATTTCTCATGAACGTACTGTCCTTGATTCTTTAACCAAAGCAATTAAAGACAAAACAAACGTCCTGCTTCATATTCTGCATAAGAACCTGTTTCTTTCATCTTGCTCAAGTTTTGCTTCATCATCCAGTAAGAACTCCTCTTTCATCGCATATAGTAATAGTTTGTGACTGTGGAGAAATGAGATTCCAAAGGAACACATACATGCAACTCCTTATAAACTTTGCTACATTGGTTTAAACAGTCTATCCAGAACAAGAACCGCCTCCCGTGCTGAGCTTGTGCTCTAAATTACAGTATATCTATGGCTGTCAGCTTTAAACCTCCAGTTCTGTGCTGTGCTGTCTCTTGGTCTGTCAAATACAAAAGCTGTCAAATGGAAAACTGTGTATACAGAACAGACTTATGGTTTTGAATGTTTCCATTTCTAGTAATCTGCTTTTTTTCCCCATCAAATACCCAAATACCCAGTGTCTACAGGATAATGAGAGAGAGAGAGGGAAGGAGAGAGAGAGAGAGAAGACAAGGCTGCCATACAGCCTAGGTGGTCTTAAATTATGCAAGATGAGATTCATGATTAAAATACTTCAAGATCATCTGTCATTTATTTCTGTTAAGGATTTTCTGACAATCTAGATTTATTTTCAAATAACATTTAAGATAGTAACAATTGGTTCTTTATTTTAAATAATGGTGGTTTACAAGCATACGGTTTGCTACTATGTTTCAACAATATAATTTGTAATAAGTAAAACTATGGCTGTTCGTTTTTGCCTGGAGTTAATAGTGTGCTATCTAGCTATGACAATACAGAATATTACTTGACTAACGAAAATAAAGTGGATATGCCATGCGCACAAAATTTACTGCCATAAAACATCACTCACCATTTATTTGTATTTATTCATTATGTATTTCTTTCTTTCCTGAAGGATTACTCAATTTAAATGAAACAACACAAATAAAATATTACACTATGGCCCCTACAGTCCAATCTTTTAATCACATAAAAGACAGTACAAACCTTCAGAAACAGTCTCCCAACTCCAGACAACTCCAAACTTCATGTCCTTCATTTCTGTTTTCTAAACACATCCTATTTTGGAGCAATGGAACTGTCTCCTGCAGTCCGGTACAGACATGCAGCAACATTGCTATTAACTTTAGGTTTTTCTCAGCATTGCAGTGCCCTGCAATACCAACTTGACTTAATATTAACATATTAAATGTCAACTTGAGGTTGCTATTTAACATGTATAATCATAGTACAATCATATTTCTCCATCTGTGTTCTAGCAATCCTGTTTTTGTGAATCATAAATCTACTGCAGATATCTAAGACACTTTTCCTCCCATCACTATCACAGTTTTCAGAATGTCAACCCATTTATTCCTTTCATTTAACTCAGCTAAAAATCTTTTGTTTTTAATACATAAGAAAGTGAGGAAACTATACTCTGAACTCTCACTTAACAACATTTAATACTATAGCTTATTTTAAATAATGCGACCATACTATTAGATACTTTTCTCCATAAATGTGTCTGTATTTTTCACTATAAATCTACACTTCTGATTTCCATTAAAATAGTATTTATGTGCTGAAAGTCAGGCACCATAATTACTTTTTCCTTGTACCATCTCACTATCAGTGCAGAAAAGCTGTACAGTTGCTGTTGCATATCTGTAAAAGTTTTTCTCAGCAGGGCAGTTCTCTGCATTTTGGCAAGAGTTTGGCATTTGATATGCATAATCACACAGCAGCAGCAGATTGAGAAAGCAGCCTACACATTATGCAGCCTTGCTAGCTGCAGCTCTGTCTAGTCAAATATGCAGTGAAATGAATTCAGCAAGCACAAAACCGCAGTAAGAGACTACGACGCAGACAGTACAGTGCTAAGATGCAGATACAGATATGGCTGGATGTAGACTTGCACACAACAGGCAGCTGCCTAGGACAGAGGACTGGCAGAACAACAGGAAAGGACATACCCTGCCCCTCCTAGCCCCTCGCAGAATCCACTGTGCCCCCACTAACCTGATCGTATTTCTTCTCAGCCCAGGTAACCCAGTCATCTCTAGTCTCCTCCCTTTTGAAGTAAATGCCAACTCTGTATTTTAGATTATTATACACAGCCCATTTGAATGGGTCAAGTCTCACAGTTCTTCTAGATACAAGTCTGCCACTTCTAGTGCCTTTAAGATCTATAGGAGGTTAAAGTGTTACAGTTGCATACAGTTGCATACAATTAACCACAAATAACTGAGACTCTTTGCCTTGCATAACAAGATCTGTATGAAGAAACTACAGGTTCAGTAAGTCAGCAAGAGCCTCAATTTGCTTTTGATTTATTTTTAGTGTTTACTCTGTGCTTAATAGATTGTTGTTGGAGAGAGAAAGAGTAAAAATTCCTTCTGGTAAACAATTTAGCTTAAGAATTAAAATTAGAGATAAATAATGATCCAATTTTATTGAGACTGCAAAAGAAGAAAGCAAATTGAAGCATCTTGCATGACAAATTAAGTTGTTTCATTATCTTTCATAAATTGCTTTGGGAGGATTCGCTCTTGGCTAATGAAAATAAAACTGGCGCCCGAGCAGCACATTTCTTCTTGGGATTGTTCAGAGCCTTCGAGGTCAAAGGGAGTTTCTCAAGTGACTGCAACAGAGCTTGGACTGAGCCCTAGGGAGTTACTAAAAGCAACCAGAGTCCTCACCGTGGCTTCATTAAAAAGCACGTCAAAACCACAGCAGAAATTGATTCAGTTCTAAATCTGTTTCACAGATACTTCAATTAATGTTCTTCTCTTCTCTCAAAAGTTTTTACGAAGCAAACCCTTTCCATGAGATCTACTGTTTGCAAAAAGGATACGTACATACACCGTACTAAGTGAAAAGTTTGCAAAAACAGTGATGCAAAGAGAAACTGTATAAAAACCACAGAATAATTCATGTTGGAAGGGACTTCTGAAGGTTGTCTAGTTCAGCATCTTGCTCAAAGTGTGACTTTTCAAAGTGAATACCATATGGTCACGTTTAAAACACACTTACTTATGAAATGTACACAAGCAACTTTACGGAGTGAAATCACAAGTATTAGCGTACCAATCAGTACTGTGCTGATGCTATTACACTATTATCATTTTCATTACTAAGCAAGAAGGGTATGGGTGTGGATAGTAATTTCTAGTCCAATATTTCTATTCTATGACACTTGGAGACCTTCCACTTAAACCAACAAAGGCTCCTGATCCTCCAGTCGGAGAGGCCATCAGAGCCAACAATGTGACATCGTATACCTAGGTCTTGACTAACATTTGATTAATCCTTGACTTGTAGCTGTTAACAGATAGATCGACTATAGGCTGATGGAGGGATGGGGGAAGGCACAAAGACAACACCAATCTGACACCAATTAACCAACACCTCAATTGTTGTCAATTGCATGGAGTAATTTTTCACATTCACATTAAACATTAATTAATAATTAAATTTAATTCAATTCTATATCACTAGCATATTTCACAGATAAGAGTAAACTACAGAGAAACAAGATGGTCTATTTATACATTGCCAATACACAGTATAAATAAATGGCAATTAATCAAATGTTCCTGTGAAATTATTTTCAGTCATCCTTTAAATCAGGAATAGAAATCAGTAACAGGAAATGTTTAGGCTAAACTATTTCAGAAATCAGGAAGATAATCATGGATGGCTTTGACATCAACAGAAAATAAACAATCTAGAGCTGAGCATTTTTAACCATTCTATGAAAGTCAAGGTTTTAAGTTAATATGCATCACAGAATTTTATAAAATGTAGAAGGGTTTTTCACTATACTGCATACAAAACTCCTTACAGTTTTTCTTTCATTGTTCATACATTTTTGAGTTGTACTGAGTTTAGATTGAATGGAAATTGGAAACTCCACTGATTTATTAGATGTTAAAAACCACCCCATTCTTAGTTGGACGTGGATGTGGTTCTGAACTGCAGTATTCATACTCAGGTCTGCATTACCTCTCATTCTTTTCAGTCAGGAGTCAGAGGAAAATAATCATTCTTTAATATAGAAAAAAGCAAGTATTTTTTCCTGATAATTTTTAAAGTCTAATCTGATATGTAAATGCAAATTATTCACTATTATATGCTCCTACAACATGAGCAGGCTATGGATCTCTGAAGATGAGAAGGACCTCACACGAACGAGATTGTGCTGTCAAAAAGTGGTTGGGGAGGTAGTTAAGTGGATGAAACTTGTGGGAGGAAGTCTGTATCAGTCAGAAGAAAACCAGCCAGAAGTATCTGCTGAGGCTGTGTATGCTTCATCTTTCCAGGTCGACTGCTTACTTCTGCTAACACACCAAAATGGAAACAAGAAATCAGACAACACCGACATCAGTGCATAACAGGTAAAAAGGAAAACGGCACATGACATGGTGGAGAGTGAGACATGTCGTAGGCTGCTATAGGCATGGGGGTACGTGGGGCTGTATATTTACTCCTGAGTCAATTACACAGACAGGCTTGGCATGACTGGGCTTTGTGGATCTCTTAAAGCAAGCCTCAAGGATGAAGCAATGCAGAGAAGGCAGGCTATATAGTGTTGCTTTTGAAAAGAAGGTATTAGGAATTTTGTAAATGATTGTCTCCTCTAGCATCAGCAAATGATAAAGTCTTGGGAGAATCACTGAAACAGCCTGCTAGAAACTTCATAGAAAGCTAGTTTTAACCTGTTTTTAATCACAGAAAATTAATCATTACAATAACTGCAAGCTAGAAGATGATGTGAGGTGCTCTGATGGTTCCATTCTTTTGTCAATTTAATCAGGAAATAGTTAAAGTTAAGAGAAAGTATTTGACAAGGCTTTATCAGAAGGAATAAGCATTATTTCACACTAGCAAATGATTTCTAGTCTGCTGTGGAGTAGACTAGTAGAAATTAACCATATGGCCACAACGCAAAACTACCAGCAACATTAATGAAAAAAAAGGAAAAAAGTTAAAACATACTACGTACAGCCCTCTACTCAACAGTGATTAACGTTATCAATTTATTATTACATCAAGATAAGAATTGAATGTGATATTTGAAAGAAAATATTCAAGTACGGTGGCAGCACAATTAAAATCGTTGTAATAATGAACTCCAGAGTCTGCAGCATACTTGAAATGGAGAGTGAAATGAGTGTCTTAACTATAAAGGAAGTTTTCTCTTACTGATATGCACATACACATTGTCAGAAAGAGCTGGAGCTATGTGCCTCTTATGGATAGAATCAAACAGAAACAGGCAACGTAGGCAAAAAGGAGGATTGAAAAGGAAATAAACTGGTAGCAGAACACAAGTATTTAGGTTTCTAGTGATGCTTGAATTTAGGGATTAAATTTTTAGCAAAACAATGAAACAAAAGATAATGTCAATGCTACAGACTCTTACAAAAAAGTGATGATACAGTAGGTAAATTTTAAAGGTAGATATGTACATATACCACTATAAACTCAGTGTTAGTTTCAAGCTGTAAGCATGAAAGCTATGGCAAGGTTGATATATTTATAAAACATAAGAGATGTTTTCTTTTTGTTTAAAGGTAACAAAAGGTTTCTTCCCTAAATTTATATATACATAAGAAGTTGAAGGGGAGGAGGTGGTTAGGTTTCTCTTTTTAAGATAGAATTTTCTACAGTTTCTCCGTATGTAAGATAATTCTTTAAGAAATGAATTAAAATACCCATTTAAAATTAAATATATCAACATTTTAATCACTATAAAATTAATTCAATAACACAGCCATTCATAGGGTCAGAGTGGAAGAATTTAAACTAAAACATGGAGCACTTTTCTATTCTCCCTCACAGCAATGTATTTCTTTGTTTGAAAGCAGCAGGTAGGATACATACAGCTACCTGCAGCCCAGCATGTCTGAGAAAAAGAGGTATCTGAAAAAAGCCTGGGAAAGCAAAGAGTCCAAAATACAGTTTTATCTGACTTCATTATAGGAACTTAAATCCTTCTTTAGTTCAGAAGAATATATTAAAAAGAACTATTTTCAAACACAAATATTTTAATATAAATACAGGCCTTTACTGGCCTGTTTTGTTCTTTTATTCTTTCTATTATGAGATAACTAGAGAACTGCTCTCAGAAATATTTTGCCTCACATGCTCCCAGCATCAGCAATGATAACGCAGATGTGCTCAGCAAACGCTTCTTCTCTGTGCTGGAAGTGCCACTTCTGCCATAGGATTCAATCAAGCGGAACAATTCTGTTCTGCTGGGTTCTGGTATCATCTGCTGGAAATTAGTACCTATCCGAATTCAGATTTGTTTACTATTTTGTCCTCTGGGAATGCCATGGTTCGATGGTGTAATTCCCACCGACTTTATAGGCCAAGATTTCATAGCTCAAGGTGCGCCCGTGCCTGGCACTGACCTTGCGTGAACAGGAGAATAATACTAAAAGATTAATATAATCTTCTCAGAGAAGAACCTATAATATCTTTGTTAGGTTGCTCCTTTAAAAAGAGGGGAGAGGGCGGGAATCGGAGAACCAGAAGCTGTTGTCCTAACTAGAGCACCTGTAGATGCTCCAGTTTATTTGCTGCTATACAGATAACAGGGGGGAAAAAATCTGTTAGATCCTTTCTTCAAGAGCACTTCCAAATTCGACTGTGTAGACTTTTACCTGTGGGCTTTTATTGTGGAACTTTACATGTATGAATATGTATTTAATTGTAGCTTCATAAGCACAAGGTTTACTTTTCCAACACTGCAATACTGCTGATTTCAAAGACAGCACAGAGTGCTTTTAAGTAAGAATGAAGTCAAGCCAAAAAAACGTCAAATAGATATGAAAAGGAAACATACTGGGCAGCTTGGAAAGCTCTCATTATGGATTTCAGAACTCTGCTTGGCTCTTAGACAAACGTATTTGGCACAAGTGTAAGCTCTCTGTTTGTCTTTATGCATGTTAAATATTCACAACTTCTACCAGGAAAAAAACCACTTTCCTAAACTAATTAAATACTTTGGGGGGCGGGGGGGTGTCCACTGAAATCCAGTTGTTAATTTTTGAGGGTAAAATGAATAGGATTCATACAATAATCCATATTGCACTATCTATGCACAATGAAAGAATATATTTTTTCATCCAAATCTTATAAAAATAAACTGTTTGACCCGGTTGTGAAGTCTGTATGCTGAGATCTCATGAGCTGATATGCAAGATCACTAATGTACAGTAGCCTTACAAAAATTCATAAAATAATGTTAAATATTTACTTGCATCGTGTCTCCAAGATCTCTCACCACAGTGCAGAATGAAGCCTAGTCATCACATTAGAAAGGAACAGCAATGCAAATGAGACCACTACCGCCCGGTTATCCCTAAGCTTATTGTGCACAGAGTATAAATAGACTGTAGCCAGCTTGCAGCTCAAGTACTAGAAATGGTTTGGATGAGCCCAGAATTCAGATCAGCCTTTGAATTTGTACTAGGAACCAGTTGAAAGTCTGAGTCCTTCATCTTGATTATAATGAATAATACCTCGAGTAGAGCTACTGAACTGTGAACTTCGAATAAGGAAACTTTAAATAAAGGTAAGGTGACAAATCCTCAGATCCCAGCTGCACACAGCAGTAAATATCTACTTCCTTAATGTATTTGGCATTGATTATATTAATACCAGGAACAAATTACGTTCATGTAACTATGCTGAAAACTCAGTGCAGCATTCAGACTGGTCATGTTGCTGGGTTGCAACAGGCCACCTTCAGCCTTTTCCACCTAAAAAGAGACCTTACTTCTAGCTATGCCTTTTATTTTCCTCCTAAAAACTGGGTCGTGGCACTTCTACAACAGAACGTACGCTCAAGTTTAGAATGTGTAGTCTAAATGGTTAATGCAAGTGGTTAATACAAAAGCTATGAGCTCTGTTATACGTTCCAGACTTAGTCTTTCTCAGTAAACAACTAATTGGCTTTTATCTGACTTACACCTTTACATCTGTTATAAAATAGAAGCCCAAGTGGTACATCTTAACACTTAGTGAAGAAGAAAAAAGGCCTCTAAAATAAGCCAAAAGTGAGTTTATGGAGACAAGAACATGCATCAGTTTTGACTTGCTCCTCATACTTCTCATAGCTGCCTCCAATTTCCTCAACAGCTTCAGCAACAATTTCTTCTCAAGTTTCAACAAAGCAGACACAGATGTCTACAAAACATTAAACAAACATGGAAACAGACAGCCAAAGAAGCTGACTGAAGCCAAGCATTTCACATCCATGGAAGCCTGATACCTCTGTCAACTTCCATAATGGTCAGCTAGTTATCACAGAGTCATCCTTTACTCGCACATTCACAGCATCTCAGCGCTCTCTGAGCTCAGAAATGCTTTTAAGATACCATGCTTCCTATGGGCATAAAGATCCTTCCTAGATTGTTGAGGAAAAGGTTATTTGCAATGAGCCAAGAGGCATCTCTCTGGAAGAGAATGTTTTTCATCCAAAAATTCCTTCCCACAACAGCTATTTTTCTTCATTTCCTTTAACTCATTTCACATTTTCATCTGTTTGCTTCCTGTTATTACACTCAGTTGCAGTCATCTGTGCTGAAGTTGTGTTATCCTGATTTTGCAGAAGCTCTAGGGATCCACAAAGAAGTATTTAGAGTAGAGCTGTTGAAAATTCTGAGAAGGACATCCTACCTGAAGCAACAAGTACCTTATTAAAAAAAAAAAAATCCACATGGGAGGTCCCAGCTCAACTCAAATTTCTAGACCCTCTTCTTCTCACACCAAAGACTCTGAGCACCTGAAGACTAGAAGCTCCAGTCTTGAAGTCATCTATAAGAGCAAGCTCTCCAAGAGTCTAATATTGTATTAGCTTTTTGGTGCAAAGCTCAAAGACAGCATGGATCACAGTTACACTGAGCCTGTAAGGACATAGAAACCTAGACTGCCCCACAAATGGCCTTGCAGGAAACCTGATGAATTTTGCTTCCCCTGCCCCCTTCCCCATGCCTGCCCCATCATAACTGAGAAGCTTCTGTAAAAATAATTTTGCCCTTGTTTAGATCTCACTTATCTCCCTGCCTTTCCTTATCAGGTAGAGATTGTAACTGATGCATTTACAGTTTTGAAAACAGTTAACATAACTCACATGCAGGCTTCAGTTCTGGAGTACATTGGGAGGCTACCCCTCTGCCTTTTGTGTCCGGCTTCTTTGTATCTTTTTTTTTTTTTTTTTTTTTTTTTTTTGCTTAAATCTGCGTCCACTGCAAACTTCCTGTGCATAGCTGTTTTTGTGGATAGCATCTACCAGAGTTGTATTTTTCCATACCTACAAAAATAGAACATAGTTATTAAAGACAGGGAAATAAAGAATATCTGATAATTTTATTCCTTCTTTTTTTTTCAGCATGAATAGTCTGTATCTTTAAACACAAGTAAAGAACTATAGCCTAGATGCCTGGTTTGACGTTCGTGGATTAGAATTCAATGTTTAGCTGACGCGTATTATGGTATTTTTGGCATCTCTGTGTTTTTGTCCATCTATCGTTTTGGCCTTATGTCCACTCAGAAAGTAGTGGATATTTTGCTCATTTAAAGGAAATGAATAGGGGGAAAAATTGGTACACATCTTCTATATAAAATAATCTTAGATAGAATTGAGATTCGTTTATGTGGATAATTCCATTAACACTATATTAACAATACTGCCATTTCTGTTCAGTGTTACATGAATGATTTGTGTTTGACATGAAATGAGTCAGAGTTTTGTTTGTTAATTTTAATCCCAGGTAACATTTTAAAGATTTATCAGTACAGACAGATCTTAAGCAAATATCCTGTTGACATTAAATACTGAATATCATTGGAAATATGTGATTCCTCTAGATTCAGCAGATGCTTGAGATCAATACATGAATTCTGTGAAGATGGATTGCTGCATAATACAGTCAGATCTCCATTATATTGGCAGAAACCCCTTGAGCAAAGTTCATTCAAGATCAGGTTCCCAAGAGTTTTGTTTAAATTATAAATGCTAGAAACGTGGACTAACTATAGTAGATACAATGTTAACATGTCACCACCACGTTCCCATAGTTATAAACTAAATTCATTTTTGCAATGATTTAAGTGTTAATTACATTTAAAACTAAGTCTTCCATGCAAAAGATAAAGCAGAGTGTCTGTAGAGACTGGAGTACTGGCTATTCTCAACAGAAGTCTCTCTGGACTGCAGGGTCAGGCATGTGAGCACAGCAGCAGCAATCCGTGCTTGACTCAAGAGGTTCAGGCTACCAGGTCATATGTTAAATGAAAAGCCAAGAAATGAAATAAAGAAGAGCGCATTACATTTAAGCCTTATAGTTCTTAAAGTACTTTGCCCTCCAGTGCTGTAATGCTCCTCCGGTTTGAGATCACTTTTTTTTTTTGGTTTAGTTTCCTGTTACAAGCAGTAGGATTAGCAGTAAATCATAAATTGGCAGCTTTTAAATAACTCAGTTATTAAGTTTTTGTATAACTCACCTACAGATTAGCTGTCAGCTCTTCAGAAAGGTTTTGTAGCACTTCATGTATTCAAACAGATGCAAACAAATTGTGCTGCACTCAAAGCATGTGAAAGCTCATATTCTCTCCAGATCTTGCTAACCAGAAACCATTTAAGAGAGCTGTGCGATGACTACACTAACATGCAACTTTGCCAACGAATATGTTGTAAAATTAGAGCATAGACAGAATCAATTATTTGTTCAGTTAATGGACAAAACCACCAACACTTGGAAATACAGAGCAATTAAATGTAAATTTTTTTAATAAGTACTACATACAAATACTTACTTTCATAATATTAAAGCATTAGCTAATTACAATATTCTCTGTCAGTACAAATAGGGTACGTGCCTTTCTCTGAAGAGTTGAAAAACGTAGCAAGTTTGCAGAGTCATTTAGGTCAGATATACTTCATTATATATTTTATTCTGCAATTGCTGTATTTGACATAGTTTTGTCTAAAACTCCCATATATTTTGTGTAAAAGTACTTGCCGCTAGTTATTTGTTGCGTATTTTGATTTCAAAACAAAATTCCAAGCCTTAGAACTTTTTTTAAAAAACTAGCACCTCTAAATACAGGAACATTATGGGTACGACTGATTTTCTCACTGGAAATTTCTCTCTGGATTTCTACAATAGTAGAACACTATTCTACAATATTAAAACACCAATGCAGTGCTTATATTGCAGAAAGCAGATCAAATTCAAGAGGCCACGGATGGCAAACAAATTGCTTCACTTCAGAACACATCTCAGTTAGTAGAAGAGAGATAGATTGACAGATAAATAAACTAGAGGTAAGACATTCAGCCTTTCCTGATCAGAGTTGATTAAGTTTTTATGTTAGCTACAACTGTGGGGAAAAGCAGTTGCAACATTTTTAGCTTCATTATCAGGCCAAATGAGAAAGGATTAATGATGATAACTAAGAGGCCAAATCTAGTTAATTCAGAACATCTTGTCTCGATTCTGAAATGATATTTGTACATGGCTGATGTGGTTGTATATTCCAACAAACAAATTTTAAAAATTCTAATAATCAACAGTGTAAAACTAGCTGAATAACATATTAAATGGAGGAGAAGGGTCAGAGCACGTGTTTGTATTCCAGGAAAGCAGCCTTCAGTGTTACAAAAATTTCCTCCACACACCTAACAATAGTGCGTTTCAGTCCACTATCAACCATCTCTGTAACAGATACACATCTCATCCTTCCATTGCGATTCATGTGTCTTAAAAGGTTTAACAAATGCCACATAGCTCAGATTTAGCACAGCTGCAAGGATAACTTTTACAACGGAAGCATGCACACAAATAGAAGAGAGAGACCTTGTCAGCAGGCCAACAGAACTATTCTCTCCATTTCCTGCAGCTTAGTTACAGAAGCTCCTGCTAATTTGATGTAGGCATTCTCAGAGCTTTTCTTCCTAGAAGAAGAAAAAAAAAAATCTAAGACTGGGGAACAAGTACATTCAATCTTCCAATATTCTCTTCCTGGAAACACTGCATCTGAGAATAACACTGTTTACAGTGCAAGGTGTTGAATGGTAAAGACGCAATTTGGGTGTACATGTACAGCAGAAAGACTTTCTTAGCTATACAGTACCTCAGAAACACTGAAGTATTTCCTTTTCTTGATCAGATCACGTTGAAAAAGATCTACAAGTTGCCAGACATCTAAATAGTTTGTCTCTAAAGTACACCTTCCTGCTTCATATGTAAACTGAGCAAAGTTTGTTACTTGACACTTTGCACCTATTTTGAGTAAGTTGATTTAGTCACGGAATCACTAGGCAAATAACTTTCTATCCCTCAGTTTCTTCTATATTGTTTTAAATAAGGTAAGAACAGAGTAGAAACAAAGTTTATTCCTACGCATTTATACTCTACTTAAAAAGTATGTAGATTGACAAGGGACTGCTGAGAATGATTTTCAACGTTTTTTTCTTATTTTACCTAATTACATATCTCATTTACTGTGGAGCCATCTTTTTCTCTCAAATTAATGCATTATTAAGTAAAAGCCCTCAAAAGTCCAAGTATGAGTACAAGTAATTACTGAAAATTTATCCCAACACATGAGCCCTTCTCTGGGCTTAGGGTTCCTGGCACAATAGAAAATGCTTGACATCAAGGAGCTAAGAGCTCTGCCATCAACTCCCATGGACAACACTAGATCATAACCCAATTCAGCTGACACACACACACATTCATACACATCTGTATGTGTAACAAAGCTCTTGAGTTGGAATTTTAATTTGAAGCATTGGTATTTTTTAAAAATAATCATTTAAAATATATCCTGTTCTTGTCTACAGGCTAACATAAATACATAAGAGGTTACCATAAATATATGAACATAAATTAATCTTGACTGAAGCAGCAAAACTTGTTTGCTTGTTTTTTTCCTCTTAAAATATTCCCAAACCCACAATGTTAGTGTCAGACACACTTCATTGAAAAGGAGATTTGATAACAAAACTAATTCTTCAGTGAGCTGTGTATCTGCTGGTTTTCCACACAACCTACTATTCTTTTTCCTCATGAGGCAACAGCTCTGAGGACACTGGGGTGACAGCATCGACCAGGACAATACATGGAACCACAGGATCAGCTTGTGAAAATGTGGTGGGCTTTTGGATAGCAATTCATAAAAGCCCATACTCCAAGAACAGGCACAAATCCTTTTAAATACAAAACACTACTGTTTGTTTCTCACTTGTCTCATTCGCCAACTCTTGCTTTGCTGGGAGCCCAATTTTAACACTATGGGAGCAGAGAAGACGCCTGTGGTTACTATGGCAGTTGCAATGATTTCCCCTTACTTCATTTGAACAGAATGAGTACAACCTTGCATTATGCTTTTTCTCTTCAATAAAAGGGAATACTTGTGCCAAGTCCATGCTGATCATAGACATGCATTCTTCAAAATTAGCCTAATAAATCCATTGGATGCTCTCTGTAGCTGAGGACCCAAGACTGTCTTCTGATTGTTACTACAGCACTGACATAGAGAACTTCTGGTAATAACGATGATGATGATACCTGATGATAATTCTGTTTTCAGCTCCCTCACTGGCATTCATTGACTTCAGCAAATATGTCAGATGGATATGAATAAAAATATGGATATGAGATATGAAAAATATGAATAAAAAGTTCCCTGATCCAAAAAGCTTACTTCAGTGTCTTTGATTCAAACCAAGCTATACTGGCTGCAACTACATAAATGTTGCAGCCAGTATCAGCATGAGAGACCACTCCACAAGCAAAGCGTGTAAATCAGCACAAGTCAGAATGAGCAGGCATCGTCAATACTGTCATGGAGATACCTCGACTACTACGGCGTACATGCCTGAGTAACCAAATGTAATAAACTTCCACCCTTTCTGTAATCAGCAAAACAAATCTTTGCTTCCTCTCAAAAGGGGAAATGAACTAGTTTCTTACTCTCATCACAAATTCTAAAGTCAGTATTTTCAGATGGCATATGCTGTAATTCTACTATCATTGGATTAAACTCAGCTGAAGATTTGACCTAAATAGCTCAGGGTGCTTAATATATAGTGCTATAATACTTTTGGCTTCAGAAATGAGAGGCATTCACCCCTGATTTCAGTTCTGTTATTATAAGGACAGGCCACTTTTTATTTATTTATTTTTAAACAGAAGCAGTTTTTCATACACTCTTTCTCTTCTTTTTCCTGTTATTTATAGACTCTACATTCTGACAAGCAAATCTTGGACTACAACAGTTTTACACAAATTAATACTCAGTGCACCACAGGCCTCAGCATGTTATATCAGCCTGAAGTACACTCTGTGCAAAACAAACACTGCCATATTTCATAGTGAAAAATCAGCAATGAGAGGTTAAAAAGCAATAAGCTCAGCAAAATGCTCTTTAAAAAACAGATCGAGACTGCATTTTGTGAGTCACAGTACCAAATAGTTGGTTAGCCAATTCCTCTATCAACCAGAAAAATAATTTGCAGATGTAGTTGTGGTTAAAATATAGGAAATTTTTAAAATGTCAATTCTCCTCTTAATCAATAGAAGATATCTTCCTGGAACAATTCCCTAGGAAGCCCCAAAAATATATATGTATGTTTATATGTGTGTGTGTATATTATACATATTTTTTTATTTATTTTTATTTTTTTATTTATACGTATTTTTATATATAAATAATATAAATATATATAAATACATAAACATGCAGTTACTAATCTTTAATAAATATTGAAAGCTTTTTTTTCTTCTTTGTTTTTGAATAGTCACTACCTTCAATAGTGCATAACAGAGCTTTGTGCAGGGGATGGGGAAATGTGAATTCTAAATCTTCTTGTCCTAATGAGTGATCCAATGATAGTTATTTTATTTTTCTCTATCATTTCTCCTTTTTTCCTCCTTCTGGTCTATGTAAAGACTCTATCTCCCTATGTATTTGTACAATGGCGCACACACACAGCCACACACACGGGGCTCTCTAGGCTCTACTTTAATACTTACTAACATCACTTGTGTGTCTTTTCAACATGAGTTTTAGATTTCCATTAAACTTTCTTATCTCTTTAGAGAGGCAGTAAAGCCTGCTGGAACGTAAATGAATTTGAAAGGACTAAAGGAGACGCATTCTGGACCTGTTATAAGATGCAAATTTCAGCTACGTATTATGAAGAAATGCTTACGTATTAACATGGTCTCTGAAAATTCACATGTTCTCTGGCTTTGCACAAGTCACAAATTCATTGCTATAATTTCAGTGTTTTATGAAACTGAATGAATACTTACCACGCTACGTAAGATGGAACATACTGTATGGCTTAACTACTTAAAACTCACATAGTTATAAGGTCCTTAAATTAAATAATAATAATTTGATGAGTAGGGTACGATTTTTTTGTTGTTGTTGCTGTTGTTTGCTTTTTAAAAAAAGCTAAGTGATACTTTGCCAAAACTTCTGTGGTTCTCTCTCTCTCTCTCTCTTTTTTTTTTTTTTTTTTGCTTGAATTTGTAATAAAACTATTGCTTATCAATATTCAAATCACCATATCGGTGAAAAGGTGTGCTTGTTGAATTTCATGGCCAAGATCATCTCATAACCTTGTAATAAACTGGATTACAGATTAGGAGTTATAGTTTAACCTTGAAATAGAGCAGTACTACTGGCAATTTTCTTTTTACTGTCTGTGTACCATCAGATAGCAAATAATTTCAAGACAAAAGATACAGAAAAGGAAAATATATAGGCATGATCTGTCAGGAGAAGTAAAGTAGTCAGGAACCACCCTTCACTCATGTACCAAACAACCGACATATACGAATATTGCTTATTGACTATACTCAATGCTATTCTAGCCACTATCTCCAAGTTTTTAGCCAAGGAAAAACTGTAACTTATTAAAGTAACCAATTACATTCTGCAAAATAATGAACAGCTCGTGATGGAATTAACAGGTTAAAGGCAACTTATTCACAGTGTAATAAATCTCCTGTAACAATACAGGAGGTTCTACTTTTAATTTTCATTAAGACTGGGTGCAACACCATTCACATTCGGGGTATGTATTAACTCCAAGGCTCCCTCCCTCCAGCATTTCCCTTTACCTCAACCTCCTGTCCTATATTACCTTATTTTAGCAGGCTATGTAAAACTGTTCACACACATAGTACTTCCTGACACTCACTCCTTTTTGAATTCATGTTTCTTGATCTTGAACAACCAGACTCAGGCACAGTATCCCAGATAAATTCTCACCAATTCTTTTAAAAATTTTACTTTTTTCTTTGTGAAATAGCCTGCTGAATAGCTAGTAAATTTGTGTCTTTCAACTGTCCTATGATCTGCTAAGACACTTTTTCCTTCCGCTCTCTCTTCCTACTAAAAGATTCTAGCCAGCAGTAAGAATCTAATTATTAGCTTCAAGAGCACAAATTTATATCTGAGGGTAAAATATAACATAGCATTTCTACTGTAATATGTCTTAAGGACACTAAATTTTTAAAAAACACTAAGCCTCTTTTTTCCACAATGCCACTCATTTCACGTTAATGAAGAGAGCTCTATCCAAATTCAGCCTTTATATTCTTTCATTCAGGCTTTATATACACATATATACACACACACACATATATATATATATATATATATGTACATATACATACATACAAGTTTAATAAGAGAGGGGAAAACAACAAAGACCTGAAGCCTGCTTGTAACCGGGAGCTACGTCACGTCATGTTGCTCAGTATCTGACTCAACTATGCAAAATAATTAGCAATATCACGTGGAAAGCAAGGCTCAATGTAACAAAAAACACCAGCAATGCAGGTTTCATACACAGTCATAAACAATATTTCAGAACAGTTTCCTAAAGCTATTTATTGTACGACCATTACTGTCGCAGTGCTTCACCAGGGCTGCTGGATGCAATGTGCACTGACATATCTGTGACAAAAGGTTCCAGTATTCAAGGAAGCAAATGACAACTCTCGTACTCGCGAGGACCAAAATAGAACGATACTCAGCAAAAGTTGCTTCATATCATCAACCTTCTCTTTCCCCAGTATTTGCAGGCAGCTCTTGTCAGTGTTCCTGAAACATTTTCTTATTCTGGTCTTCCTAACAGAATTATTCGCAGAGACTACTGTAATCTGTTATTGATGGTCACGTATTCAAACAAGTGAAAAAAATTTAGAACACAGGTTTTAAGGATTCGAATCATCTTTCAGAAAACTTTGAACCAAAGCAGCATAATAATATGAACAGAGAAGCCCCGTGAACACTGAATAGCAGTTCAGGACAAAATTTACAAGTGATCTGAATAACCCAAAGGATTATAGTAGCTAAATTGAGTCCCAGTTTCCCAGTTTTTAGCAGAAAATCAAGATCTTGGTTCAGTAGCTCAATCCAAAATTTGTAAAACAGACCAGAACTGAAACTGGAGCAATGGAGTAGAAAAAGGTTTTGGCACACTCCCTTTAACTAAGATCACAGCTCTTTTTGGTCTCATGAAATCAACTGTTGCATAAAATACATTTGCCTCCACCTTCCTCACCACTTTCATCACTCAGCTCTAGATCTGGATGGTGGTGAGGAGCAGAGCGGAAGCCAGGGCAGCACTCACCGTGTTTGTATCAGAAATTACTGATGATTCTCCTGCTATCGGATTTATTGCGATCAGCTCACAGGCACTGTGCTCTTCAATGGCTGCATTAGGACATTAGAGCATTTGTGGTTTGTAATCTGAGCAGCATATATTTGTAATTAATTCAGTGAATTGAAAAGGGATCACTTTATTCCAACTTTTTTTTCCTAGTCATTTACTTCACTATAATTTCTATGCATTACATTTTCTCTGAATATTTCATATTTCTTTTCCTTTCCTAAATTTTATACTACTTCTGACATATATTAAAAAAAATTGTTGCTGGAAGCATTATCTACTTTTCAGGAAAAAACCTCACCCTCCACCCCCAAAAAACCCCTTGAAGTTTGTATAATTTTCATTACTGAAACAAATAGAAAGTAATGTTATTGCACTGCAGCCTATAGGTGAGTAGTGAAAAATGTTCCCAACCTTTGATATATTCATATACCTAAAATATTTGTTTCTGGTTTGTAAATCAAAACATCATTTATTTCTCTCTTCATATTTCAGTCTATAAGTTAAACTGCAAACTCACTGGTTTCTGCTGTTTCCCATGTTTCAGTAGCAGTATATAGATTAAAAAAAAAAAAAAAAAGAAAGAATTCAAATTCTTTTCGTTTGAGAAGCCATACTAGGTTATACTCTAAGGGACAGATTTAAAATAGTAAATATATCTCTTTATGGATTTGGTCTCCAACACGGTGCTTGTATAATTTTCTCTTGTATTCAGGGATTCCTTGGAATTATTTTAGGACCATTGCAGGTAATCCTACAAAGTCCACAGTCAGTAAGCAAGAGGCAAAAGAGACTTGAAATCACAGCACGAAAATCTCTTTGTGCATTCTGGAATTTCTTTCAGACAGCAGAATGAGAAATGCCTGCAAAATATTACATGGAAAGCCACCCCCAGCCCTTACCACCCCAAAGAGAAGCATTACGTTCACTCACTCGGCTCTATAAAAGCTAATACCAATACAACTACAATTACACGAACCTCTGTCCTAAGCCGCTTTGCCCATTCCTCATTATTCACAAGCATTTTGATATTTTGGTATTCTTCTAAATGCACACATGTGGAGAAGATTGAGATAACTGTATGCAGGTGAGAATATGTCTACTACGTACAGTTATCAATCAGGCTATAAGTATAAATATGTACATTCTCTAGGTTACTGCGAACAACCATTTGATAATGTGCAAAAACCTGGCTAGGAGGGCTAAAACCTGGCCAGGAGGGCTAATGCAATTTTTAGAAACATGAACAGAGTCATTTACAATATGAATGGAAAGATAAATAGCTCCTTGATATTCAGTACTAGACCGATCTTTGCTACAACATAGTAACTATTTCTGGTGTCCAAAATTCAAGAAGGAATTTGGAGAAAAAGAATCAGTTGTTAGAGGACTGCAACATCCTTAGTTACAAAAGGTTTTCCTTATCATGAAAGCCTCCAAAAGTTTACCCTACATGCTATATTCCCAGAAAGAAGGTTAAAAGATGATTTATCATGGACTGAGATGAGAAACAAAACTTAGATTAAAGGCTTCTGTGTTTTTATAATCTACAACCCTGAAGAGGGTAAAAAGGTGATCCCAGGGGTTGCTAGGAAGAACAGGATGAAAATTAAAATCGGTGCAGTAGTACACAGTGAAGAAAGTATGTAGCATTCACCAGTATTACAACTAAGAGAAGCTGCAGAGTTTCCTGGACTGGGATCCAAGCCAGGGATGCTCTCATCATCAAATGTGTGCATGGAATGTGGCCAAAGAGCAGAGAGTGAAAATTTTCCCTGTTAAAGAGGCAAGTCCCAAAGTGATTATTATATTGCCTCTGGACAGGGTTACTTCCAGAGGAGGTAGAGTTGTCGGAGCAATTAACTGGAATTTCAATCCCTTTACCACAACAGGAGTTAAGCGCGTGCTGAAATCTCGCCTTGATAGAGTCAGTCTTGATGGAGGATTAGTGAATGACTGTCCTTCCTGCTGCCTTTGACACTAATATCAAATGATCAACATCACTTGATTATCTCTAATGTCAGAGGTTTGCAGCAGTGAATCCTACTATTTCAGGAAACAACAGATAAAGCACAGAAAGAACTGCAGAGCCCTGCAAAAACTGTCTGCATTAAGGACACTTTTGACAATAGATTCTATTCAGCTTAGGATAAGCAACTTTCTACTTACTAGGAACTGCAGGACATTAGGAACTATGTATCAATGATAAAGAATAGCATGTTACCAAAATGAGGTATTTGGTATCAGGAGTTTTTTCTATTACCTTGGAGGGGAAAGGAAAGAGCAAAAAGGAAACCCTTTATTAAACTTCAAGGAAGCAAGGATCTAGGTTTTTAATATACCTTCCAAGAAAGATGAAACAGGCTCTCTGGTGCTTGGAATTACTAGAAGGTTGGGTTTTGTTTTGGGGTTTTTTTTTTTTTTTTTTTTTTTGGTGACACAATGCATTTTACCAAGACTTGGCATGTGGAGTGCTGCTTGTTGAGAATTCTCAGTTAGAGGAATCTATATTTGTCCCTTATAGTACAATAGTACAATTGTCCCAATAGTACAAGCCATATAGTACAATTGGTTTTCATTAAAGAATGCGAAAAAAAAATCTAGTATCTCCCCATGAACTAAACATTCTGCCTTTAACAAAAAGTGAAGAATATTCTTTTCCCTGACATAAACTTTAAGTGCTTTTACACCAGGGTGGACAAGAAAAAAAATAATAAAGTAGATTTTTACTCTTCAAAGATTAAAAATAAATTAAAAAAAAAAACACAAAAACCCACAACAAGACTGGCTTACTATTACAGCAATAAAGTAATTCTGAAATACTTTACGAAATAGTTTAAATATTTAAACTGAATAGCACGAACAACAGCAGCAAAAGTAAACTAAACTTTGAACTCCTACCTTAGAAGTCTAATACGAGAAAATTTCTATGAGAAATGGCATCAAACTTAAAGAAACTTCTAGGCTTAGGGTTTTGTTATCAAGTGAATCACTGTATATCCTCTTAATTTCTGCCCCATCGCATTAGCGTGAGCTCATCTAATTACATTTGATGTAACTTTTTTCATTCAAAAGGAAGATGAACAAGCACTCACTAAAGTACCAAATGACACACCAGTAAACAGGGATGTTACTCGCTAGTGCTCCTTCTGAAACGACAAACTACTCTATGTTGTCACGTCTTAGCAGGCCAATGGCATAGAATCATATGTGTTTTTACTGTGTGCCAAATTCAGATATTTGGTGCTCATTCCTATAAAATGTCTCATGAAAAATGACATTTTTGGACTGAATATATGACAAAAATCACTGACAGGGAAGCTTAGCACCTAATTGTGTGATTCAAACTGCAGACCAAGCAGCATCCACTGCAGTTTCCCATTGATACATCTATTCTGAACTCAGAAAGGAAGAAAACTAAACGATTTCTGACTACTATCCCCATCCCTCTATTTTTGACTGTGTTTCATAATGCTCTAAGGCTAACGGTTACAGAGGTTGGTGAGATTCGTGATAATTCGTGACTGTGTGTTGTTAAGCAGATATGAGCTTTAAAAAAGTAAACCTACTAGCCACCTTGAGAAATACAAGGGGTGTTCCAATTCCCAGAAAATTCAGTCTTTAATATATCGCCACTCTCCTTTGGAATTCCCCTTCCCTCTCTAATGGCAAGGTCTGAGAAAGCTTTTATCAAATTTTAGTAAGTATCCACTAGTATCTTGGATAATACACAATCAAGGTCCAGGCTGAGTTACAGAAAAACCAAAGAGGTCAAAATGACTTATCTTCTGAAGTCTTGATCCTGATGTTCAAATTTTATTCTTTCTGGTCAATCAAGTATTGCACTCTGCACTCGCTGCCTTCAGACTGTAGCTCAAGTCAATGCACAGACCAAGTGTTAGTGCTTAGTTAGAACCCACATATTCAAAATTAGTACAGTAAAAACATAATATGGGAGAGATAGCTACAAATTTGAATTCTATGCTACTAGATACCTGTGCAGTCACACAGATTTAAGCCTATATTAACTTGATATACAACTACTGCTAAATACTATTTGTATTTTACATTTTATAATTATTTAAATCAGACGCTGATTATCCATAGGAGGATATCCTCAAAATTAAGTAAAACTGTTTTCCACAGAAATAACCTTATTTATGGTAAATAATAAGGCTCTTTGGGTATTTTAAAGATTATTAATTCAAGCAGGAAAAACAAACTGTGCTGCCATGCACTGTTAGGAATAGTATCTTATTATATTGACACTATTCCTAACAACAGAACTATCTGCTAATATCATAAAGTTACTTATTATTATTACTTATTGAAATACTAACTTTTTATTTCTGCTTATTATGAATAAAATTGTTCATTTGAGACTAACATTCAACTGACCCACATTACAAGGCTCATTATCAAGGCCTCATTACATTAACTAACATAATACTCGTAAGCATGCAGTAGTAGTAGACGACAAAACAATCTTACAAAGATTAATTTTTCTTGTAAAATGAAGACTGTGGAATCTACCATCTCTTTCATTTACTCTGTAATGCTGAATAACTTGGACCATGCAAAATATTTCGCTAGTAATTAGGCCTCTTCCGCAGTGAAATGTGAGGGACTCCTTGAAACCCCTGAACAGACACAATGAACTCTGCCACAACAAGGAGGAAGGGATCTAAGCTTGGGCCTCCACACGCAGGTGTCCTGGTGACGCACACACTTGCCCTGCTGTCCGCTGCACAGGAAACAGTCTACTCCTGAGTACCTCAAAGAACTGAAAGCACTCTCAAGGTCAAATCAAAGATGAAAAAGGGGAGGTTATCAATGGTTTTGATATACATAGGACACCCACATCCATGCCTACTACAGGTGTATTCATGTTCTGTCAGAGTCACAGCCAGCACTCCCTGATCTCAGTGAGATACACGAGATACCGCCTCTGCCCCTCGCTCCCTGGTGAGGGCTGTGCTCGTTGCCACGCATAACACCGGAAGGTGCCCTGGTGGCAGTTCCTGGCAGACATTCACATACTCTAGCTACCGGAGTAGGGAAGTACTATGCCAGGGAATGACAAAAACCAGTGGGGAGTTCCAGTGGCAGACCCCGAGCAGCAGAGGCGCCCAATTCAGCTGTCACCGTGAGGGCCAGGACGGACAGGGGCACATCTCTGTCGGTACAGTGCAGAGAGCAGCAGGAAAGGAGGAGTGAGAGCACACCCTTTAACGGTACTGCAGAGAAAAACTTTCTGGTCTCACAAGACAGCACACCAGCACACTCCCCGAAGAAGCCCACGTGGACTTGCTCAAAGATCATAACCAGTCAGACGCTGCAAGCGGAGCACAATGAAATGGAAGCACAGGGCGCCTGATTTTCATTGCATAATGATCAATTATCCATGTAACTAGGAGACATCTCCACAGTGTGCTTTCACATGTATCATTAAGCTAATGATAAAGTCTCTCTATTTTAACTACATTTGCACAGTCCTATTCAGTTAACTTCATTCAGCTACAACTTACAAAGATAAGAATCTGCCTCTAGTACATTAATTATATCATATTCATGTTGATTCTTCACAACCAAGAAATTAAATTCTCAAATATATGAATTAATGGTAATTATATACAGCAAAACACAACTCGGGTGTAATGACACAGTAATTGAAATGCAACTGTAACCTAAACAAAGTCTCTGACAATATGTAAGTGAATTGATAGCTACCTTAACATACAGTTAGATACGTTCTGTAGCCGGCAGTAACCAGCTTGAATAACTGATCTGGACCTTGTCTAATTCCTAACAAGGTTATTTCTGTCAAGTCTTTTTTCGCCTTCATCATTCATTTGAATTAGACTTTTCCTACTTACTCAATGAAGTTTCAAGCACTGAAGAGGCAACCTTGCTAAGTCATTGCTAAGTTTTGTATTATTATTGTTTTACCATTTTCTCCATTTTGCTTGTCCTTAACCCACTATGATTCTAAATTCATCATTTTTCACAAGGATAACTGACACTAAGATCAGTTAAATAAACAGGCCTTGCTCTGCAGTGCACCTAAAACAAAAATGGAACAGAAGATTTGGGGCAGAGCCACTCACTAAAGATAGTTGTGCTTTCATCCTTTCTAGTTTATATGACACTGCAGGGGAAGAATTTAATATAAAACATGAACATGTTGAAATTTGGTGACGGTTTTGTTGACTTCCCCTTGAAGTAGTGATCTACAGAGGCAATTGTACATCTGCACTCCTTTGAACTTTTTTTTCTTTTTAAACAGATCATATGCATCCAGAATACACTTTTGAATATTAATACTCTCACATTAAGTATACTGTGTCATTATACCAAAATAAAAAAGTAATGAGATTCAGTTTTCAAATTAGTTTAATTCTTTTTCAAAGCCCAAAGCACTGTAACAAAAAAGAAACAATCCTAGTACACTCTAATTAACACACCATATTTCACAATGCAACATTCTGAAAGCAAATTAAAGTATTTACTAGCAAGTGAATGCAATTATGAGTTTGAACTTTGCAACTTGCCTGCAAAAGCACCTTTAAAGTAGTAACAACCCAATTATACCAAGATGTGCATCTGTATTGTTTATTTTGAATCGTATCTTTATAAACATCAGTACAGACCAGCCCCCTCAGACTACTCTTCTGGAAGGATAGAAAAAAAGTTCACAGACAACACTTATTTAAGTATCACAATATTAATCAGTATGAGACTTTTTTGCTGTATCTATAGCCTGTCAGTAAAACTTTCAAGAGTCTTTCAAGTACTTTCATTAAAGGCAACAGTGAACGTGTTTTGGCAAAACACAGATGCCTCCTACCTATCTAGAAAACACCAATCTCATCAATCCAGCGTGATTTCGCTTTCATATATACATTATTACCACTGTGACAGGATTTTTTTCAGGCCAATTTTATGAAATAGTTTGGACTCTTATTCAGATTGGTCAAAAAGAATTGGTACCCCTTTTCTTTTGTGGATGGTATGTCCGCGGCACTGTCAGAAAATGTCTGTAGTATTCAGGGAGTATTCCTCCATCATAAGCCTCCGCAGAGCCCACAGCTGCCCACCAAAGTAGAAAAGGAGCAAAAAGAGGCAGAGAAGCCGGCAGATGTCTCCATTAGAAAGGTCACCCTAAGATGCTTGTGACATGGTCCTCATTCACTTGCTCTCAGGATGAACCTAAAAGCAAGGATTTGCGTTGTAATAGTCCGACCAGCCAGAAACAAAGCACGCATATACGTATCAGGAACCAAAGCGGAAAGGAAGAACGAACTCCACACAGAACCGTGATGGCAACTTTGTTCCCAGAACAAGCATTACAATAAACCACTGCTGAGCATGGAGCTCCGACCAGATTTTGACAGCCGAAACCCCCAAATTGGTTGCGTCTTTATAACCTGTGTATAATTTTCTTATTTAGGGTTCCATTAACTGCTTATATTTGAAGATGTTACAGCATATCCCTGCAACTCTAATACAACGTTTCCTATTTAGGCAATCCTGTTTATTTCTGCACCCTCAGTGCATAGCTGCCTTCTCGAATAGTTTTTTTCCATAATCCCTACTAAAATCCATCTGCTTTAAAATTTAACCTTTTCTGTAAATCATATTCCCTCAAAAATCAGAAAGCCAAATGTTTACTTCCAGAAGATTTTATATGTCCACACTTGGTTAGCACTGATTTCCTTTATTGCCTGTTTTTTTTTTTTTTTTTTTTTTTTTTTTTTTTTTTTTTTTTTTACTGGCACATAAGATAACATAACAATTTCAGCAACTCCACTGCTGACACACCAGCATAATCAGTGTTTCTGCCAGGGCACCTCTGGGAAAAGGGTTAGCAATTAACCACAACTGCCACAGCTGAGAGGGCACAACGAAAGGCTTTGTGCAGGTTTTGTAAACACTCCAGCTATCTAATACTCAAAAACACTTTTGCTTTCTTTTTCACATTAAATGTAGACATTCAGAAAAACATTTTCTACTACAAAATTCAAAGGAGTTCTTAGAAGTCAGCAGTTACCTGTCCAGCAGGTAACATTTCAGAGTATTTTAAGATTTCTTTCTTTCTTTTTTTTTTTTACTTTGCATAAACTGTGTGATGGTGTATTTTCTAATATCTGAAAGCACCCATATAAGCGTACATAGCCATTCATGTTATTTTAATCCCTATACTTTTTAAAAATGTTAAGATTCAAGAAAAATCTTAATTATACAAGGTGTTGCCTTAACTGTTAGCAGTCTTACAGAATCAACAAGCTCACACATTTGCCATCAGGCACACTCCTAAGTTGTTTTCAAAATCAGGGTTTGAATATCTCGAGTCAGATCTGATAAACAAAACAAGGTGCATCTCCACAGTTGTTTGCAGACCCCATGTCAGCCAGAAGCTACATGACTCCATTAACCCAGCATTAAATTTGAACTAAAAATACTGCCTTGCTCCAGTGATTATTAGCTTGGGCTCAGCTCATGCTCACAGAGAGGTGATCTTTCATAATCTTATTAAAGTTACATTTTAGCAAAAGTAATATTTTATGTGTTTGGATAAGATCAGAAAAATATCTTTAGTGTAACAGCAGAAAAGCTGAGGTGGCCCCTATTGTTCAGGTTCTCATATGAAAATTAAAATACCAGTGAGGGGCTGCCATAGCTCTTGCCATGCATTTACCCTCAGTGCTAGGAATACATCCTCAAGAGGCATAGGTACTACTTTGGTCACTTTAAGCTACTGAAGCTCCTGTTAGACTTTGTGGAAGGGATGCTCTCCTCATCCCGTTCAAATCTCTTTAGAGAATTGCTTGGGAGCCAGTATTCAATTCCTTGTCACTTTACAAGGGAAAAAACCTGTGAACTAAGTGATGTTTAGCCCTGTGGTTCATTATTTAGGTTATTTAATACATGTTTACCTTTCTTTTGTTGCCAGCAGACTAAATGGATCACTAGCAATTGCAATCAAACATCCTCACAAAAAATAGTTGCTGAGGTTACAGTCAAGATTGTTACGTGGAATTGATTTCATTCTATAAAAAGGTACTCTAATTCATAAGAAACATTAAAGACCAAAGCAATACTCTTCATTTTAACAACACTGATTAGAATAAATTTGCAAACAAGTTTTAGCTACACAAATTATCAACTTGAATACATTAACATCAAGAGGAACAATTCTTTTATACAGTAAAAACAACAGGGCATGCATTCTTCTGTATTTTAAACTCTCTTTAATTTATTTGCATATTTATTCAACGTTCAGCTTTTGCTAGGTGAGGTATTCAGCTACATAGCAAACAGCTACCAGCCCTGCAACCACCTTCTGTGTCAGTCAATACTATTTCCTCCAAAGGTAGACTTAGGCTACAGTCAAAGGTGAAGGGTGCCCAAGTAAGTAAGGGCAGTTTTCCTATGTAAATTCACCAAAAAGGCAAGATTCAAAGCAGCAGTACCTAAAGTATATGCTCAGTGCGCTGTGCAGAAACATGCCAGTGGATCATCAGCACAGGGCAGAGCAAGGCAGAGGAGCATCACTCTGCAGGGCTCCCCGTTCCGCCGGGCAAAGCTGGAGCCATGAGGAAGAAACCTCTTCCTCCCCCTGGGGAAACCATTACAGCTTTCAGAGAGATTCTAACTCTGAACCCTAGAATCAGCGTGCTTTCTTTTTTAAGTGGACACTGCTGTAAGACCAGCTATTCAGGCTGAAATTTTTTCTACCTATTGCCTTAGACAATGCAAAAATTTGCCGCTGCAGGGGCAACTTTTATTGTCAGCAACAGATCCACCCATCAGTGGTGTTACTAACAAGAAACTGGTTTTTTCAGCATCCTACTGTAACACTCAGTGGTCTGAGTCCTCCTCTTTCACAATATCACAATAACTTTTGTTCAACTATAACTCACCAGCACTGAATGATGCTGAGTTCTAGACTAGCAATTTTCAATTTAAATCACATTTTAACAGGCAGAAACAGAAAAAAACAAAAATAAAGGACAGAGCAACTTGAATCTGAGCACTACATTTAGTAGCAAGTAAATCAAAACTAGGCTTTTTTATTTGGAACCCACAATAGATATTAAGGAGAATAAATAACAAAGTTGATTAGATACAGGCAAGTTTTAATTTTGAATGTATAAGCAGAAAAAAAATTTAACAGATTAAAAGTGCTTCTGTTTAACTTTTATATTGCAAAATCAGAGGTGGTAGTTATAAAATTATAAACAAAATGCTGCATCAAAGCCCTATCTTTGTGTTTGCAGTGAAAACAGTTACGTATCTCTAAAGTTGAAAAAAAATCTCTTATCAAAGAAAGAATGAGAAGATTATCCTTACACTGCCAAGTTTTATCACAGTGAGCAAAAGAGCTTTTTGGAGGAGTCATTTGTTTCACTATCTTGCAAAACAGAAGACCTACACTACTCTATCCTTTACTAACAATTTCCTATATAAGTGTGAAGATACTCCTTTGTTCCAAAATTCAGGGTAAGTACGTATAGATTATTCTAAAGCAACCCTTAGAAAGGTTTTAAGACAAAAACATTTAAGTTTTGCATGAAGGTACAGCTGTCTCCCATCCATCCTTCATGTTGGGTGATTTTCAGTCTCCTCTGAGATCTCTTTTTCAACTTTTCTTGTCTAATCCCTCTGTTCCACCCCCAAATCTCTGGCAGTGGCAGGGTTATTGCTGTGCTGTGGTCACTGCTGGTCAGGCCAATACCAATGTTTTCCTATTGCCTTGTGACTAGTCTCTATAACCACCTATTATCTCACCTGCAATGCTCAGTTCAAAAAGTTAAAAATTAGCTCATCACATGTATTTAGAAGTTACCACTACTGTATCCTAATTTTTTTTAATTGCATTTCATCATGGTTATCATAAGAAACTCTTACATTCCAACTGCAAATAATATTATTGGATAATGATATCGCAATTCTATTGATTTTATGTAGTATATTAAGTTTTTAACTTGTTTAGACACAACAGGCTCCTTGACTTTTTGACCAAGTTTCTGAGAACAAGATTTTTTTTTTTAAAAAAAATGCTTTTTACCTCATGCAACTTTATGCTACTTTTACCTTAGACAGACTACTATTTAAAAAGAGTAATTTCCTTTTGCTATTGAATAATATATTTTCTCTCTTTCCTTTTACATGGATTAAATGAATACCCATGGACAGAAGCTAAATATTGTATTTTATGTCACTTTTATTTTACTATTGATCAAAGCACATCAACTATGTACCAAGTATGTATACCCTTATGCTCTTTTATCTGATCCATTAGAAAGAATAAATACCTACTCATTGGAAGGGTGGGGGAAAGGAAGTGAATACAGTTTTTCTACTAACCTTCAATTTCCAATAATAACTCCTATATAGATCATTTCCTGAGAACAGCTGTTACTGATAAGCTGCTTTGCCTCTTCAAGTTTAACACTTTTTTAAATAAGTAGAATTGAAGTAATTCTTTGTTTAAAATTTTCTGTCTCGTTAAATGAAGAGGTTTCTTACCAACTTATTAAGGAGTGTATTCAATGCTTATACCAACATTTTGACACTAGTAGACCTCCTCACACACATAGGAATGGCATTTTTTGAAAGCCAGTTGCCTACTTTGTGGATGAATCCTAAGAAATACAAGAATAAGGATAAGCCCTTCCAGAAATCTTAAGTACAGCAAAAAAACATTGGCGTAAGAAGCAGTGTATCACAGAGCTTCTACGAGCAAATGTCTTAACTACACAGTGAACGGGGAGCAAAGTTTTCTTGCACGACCAATTCCTATACACCACAACACTTACGTAAAGGACCCACAGAACAACAGCTTCCTGTGTCAATATCCCAACAGACGCTCAGTGCTCGTCGGGCGACAGCACACTTCCACGGGGTTCAGAGGCTGAAGGCATTTTCGTTCAGTCTTCTTGAAAGGTTTGGATGTTCAGTTGTGAGAAAGGATCTTTAATGTTTCCTTCACCAACTGCAGTGCAGATGGATGTGTTATGGCCTTACTCTTCTTTTTTACTTGTAGGCTTTTAATAAGCAATATTCTGTTGTGTTTGTTGAAATTATTACTTTACAAACATACATCCTAATATGTGACACACGTTTAAATGGAAGGCATGACAGACTGAATTACAAAGTACAGAATTCAAAATAAGAATATTTTACTGATTAAAATAAGTAATTTGCTTTTGGATCCAGTCTAGAAATTGCAGTTATATAAAGATGCACGAAATAAGGCTGAGCTGTTCAAGTAACACTTTTCCAGAAGACTTTATATCGGTGAAATTAAAATGACTGCAAAGTTCTGCTCGGAAGCATCTCCAAATAAATATAGTCAAATACAGACATTCTACTTGTTTTTGTATTCAAGACTGAAATTACACAAAAAAAAAAGATGACCTCACAATTATGCTCATTTTCTTCATTGAATTAGCATCCTTTCAGGAAATGTGCAGTAAACTCCTGTATGTTTTGCTATTTACAAGTTTAGTTTTAAGTCCACTCAAACGGTGTGAATTTTCGGATGGATAACATATATGCAAAGTTTTCTTTAAACTTCTGTGATCCACTGCATATAATTCAAAATTATAATAAATTTATAAAGAATATACTTTATCACCTCCATAGTTTTCTTATTTGCTTATATCAATTTGCTAAAACTTTCCAGCATACTGATTCTAGTTCCTACAAATTAGCATTGCACACAACAATGTTTTATTGCCTACATCATCTACTAAATTAAGCTGTTAAATTTTAGTTTATTTACTTCACTGAGCCAGGCAGCATTCCCTCAACTCCCAACATCTTACAATCAGAGACAGCTCTTGAACTTTACCTCCTAGCTCCTTTGTCTTTCGTGCTGATAATGGAAAGTCTTTCTTGCGTCAACTGTTTCTTGCTTTTTTTTTCCAGCATTATTACTTCTTTTCCTTTTCTCCTCCCTCATTTTTTAATTTTGAAGATGATCTCAGCTTGAATAAAACTTCTAGATTTTCTGTAAAATAAGCACTGCATGCGCATTAGTAAAAGTTAAGTGAGCATGCTCTACTAAAAGCTCCGACCAGCCTGATGATCCACCACTGAACAAATATAGCTCCACTGCGAAAGGTACCAAGCCATAATGTGAAATAATTTTTGTAATTTATTAAGAGTTATGATTAAGATGAATGTGCGCACTTCAGCTCATTTGTGAATATAAAGTTACTTCAGAAAAAGGAGCAATAAAATTCCATCTAGAAATTAGAATGGATCATTGACCTGAAATGCAGGATTTAAGCAAGTTGCCTGAATGTGGAAGATGCATTAGAATGAAGTCACACATAGTAAAAACTGATCTATGATTAATGTGAAGTTTCCATGGGTACAATACCACTAACAGTTCTCAGAGCACAAGGGATGAATTTGTCAGTGATGAAAAAGTATTTTTGAACTAAGAAAACACATGGTGGAGTTTCAAAGGCTTTCTTGTTTGGGCAGGCATCTGGTCATATTCAGTATTTCCAAAAATGATTTGTATAATGAAAGAGCATACTCAAAAATTGTAGCTGGCACAACATGGGGTGGGATGGATGTATTCTTGAAAAAGGATTTTAATTTTGGAAGATCATGACATATTAGAGAAATGGTATGGAAATAAGTAATTTGACTAGAAGTATTACGCTTAATAATACAATGTAGTTTGGTATCAGTACTGAAAAATAAGGATCGAGATAATTATTATGAATTACCAATTGAATGAACCAACAACTAGACACTTTGGGGTGGGAGGAGAGTAAGAAAGAAGATATGCTGTTGCTCAGGATATACTAGCCACAATATCCTTTGGAAGACAGTAATTCCAGTCTACTCATCTCTGGGGAGATACCTTCTAGAGTACTGGGTATCACGCTTTAAAACTAAGATGCAAACAAATTTAAGAACATAGTAAAACATTTTAAAACATATTTTCTAAGGAAGGATCAAAATAGATGAATCCGAATAGTCTTGAAAAGACTAAATGATAATGCAAGTCTTCTGTATAAAAAAAATTGACCAACTATTTATTTAGTCTAATTACACTCAGTGTAAAGCAAAAACTAAGCAACTCAGTTTGCAGCAAAAGAAACTGACATTAGTTACAAGGAAAGTTTTTTAAATTACAGTTTTTGGTGATCACTACAATATGATAAGTAGGTTGGGAGTACCTTTTGTTGATAGTTTTCAAAAATAGGAATATGAATACTCGTTAGGGACACTTGATCCTGTTTCATGAGAGGAATGGACTAGATGATACCACAAGTTTCTTTCCAGCCACACAGTTTCACGATTTGAGGTTCCTCTGAGCAGAGGATGCTAAGCTTGCGCAGCTGCTCCAGGAACAGCATGTAAAGGAAAGAGCAATCCTGTGACAGCCATGCTAACGCTGAACCACCTATCACTGGAGTAGAACAAAGTAATTACACTAAATATTTGTAATCACTTGTACTAAAATGACAAGGACACGGCTCCAGAACCATCTCTATTTTAGACAGAAGACTCTCCTGCCAGCAGAGTATTTTACAGAAACTGCCTCTTCCTGTAGCGGGTGCCTTGTCTGCGTCAGCCACACTGCAAATGCATTCAGTTCATAGCCTAGGAAAACGTTACTTTTGCTGCTTCCAGCAACTATTTTGTGCAAAGCTACACAGGTTTTCTTCTGGAAGAGATACGAGGAGAATACAGAGAGGCAATGGGATTCAAAGCTGTGCACACAAATGCCAACAGCTATGCAAAAAGGACTTGTGTAAAGTGTGATGTGAAACAAAAATGCAGGTAGTAAAGCCAGCACCTCCTTCTGCAGGTGCAAGGGCCTGCAGAGAGAGCAAAACCTGCACAGAGCCTGTAACAGTGCAGCAAGCAAGCAGGGCAAGATGGAAGGAATGAGGACAGCCAGGCACTGGGCAACTCTGCCGAAGGAAGCTATCAACAGAGGAAAAACTGGCAGACAAGGATGACCACAGCTACCTCTTCTACCTGGATAACCATCAGCTGCCTCATCTTCTTCAGCAGGGGCAGTCACTACAGTAATGAAGTTGTAGCAAGGGCTGCAGCACATCTCCATCACCACTCAGTGGCAGGATGTGCCTACTTTCCTCCCCCTCGGCCCCCAGCGCCGCGTGCTCAGCACTGCTACGGATGCTGTGCTTCTGAGTCAGCAGACAGCCTCCAACTAGGGTAAGGGAAAGCCTAACTTGCATTTGCAACTCAAGAAGCTTATAAACAAACTCCACTCACAATGTTTCTGTAACAGAACCGGAAACTGTTTCACTCTATTAATTGTGAGTGAAAACAGGTGTAAAATTTCAAATCAGCATGCTTTGCAAATAACCATGCATATCCTGCTCCTAGCAAGTTCTGCTCATTTATCTTGGATGCATCTAGATGGAATTCAAAGTGTCCAACTTATCTGTTGTAAAATTAGATCGGAGGCTGGAGGAATCAGCTCTGAATTAGTGATTCCTCTTAGTTTTTTCAAATCAGAACCTGTTAAGAAATTAATCACTGATTTAACTCTGGACCACTATTACTAGAATTCACATGCAAAGTCCCTTCATCTTCAGGAGTGGATAACTCCATTGTTAATTTTTTTTTCCAGCTCAAAGGATATTATTCTTTAGCTTTACCCATCATTATTAACCACATAACTTTAGAGTGCTTTTCAGACACTCTATATATCCCTTTCAGAAAAGCAAGTGAAAATAGCTTTATCATTAACCACAGCAGCAAGGTTCAAAATTATTTCTTACCCAGTGAAGACTATTATACACTTCCATGCTTGATATTTTAAGGGGCTGTTTGTCATTTTAGGAACTAGAGTGCAGGCCTCCATTTCTGTCAGAACACCCTGAGAAGCCTGTGGCTGGCTCACAATGCCTGCAGCAAGATTAATTACCAGCACAGAGAAAAGCTGCTGCCATGCTGCCCCTTCTTCAGTCTCTGCACTGATTTCCCAAAGTTTCAGTCTCATTTAAAAATAATTATTCTAATGGGGAATATTCTACGTGGCCTTGCCCTTCCCTCAGTGATTGGAGGAAACATGGGTCCCCCTATACTTTCCATTAACAGCCAACATTCTCGATAGCTTAGTCTCTTCCCAAACAGGAACAGAAGTTGGCAGGTATCAGAGTCCTTGTAAATTCTACCTGGTGGGGACTGCTGAGATAGCCATCCATTAGATCAACAGCCTGCTCTGTAATCTGACTTTAACAACAGATAAAACCTTTTTGGGGATTTTTTGCAAGCTTTCAAGTTGATCCAAAAATGTTCTTCTGCCCCAGCACTAAGCCTGTTCCAAACCATCATTCAAAGCTCTTCGGTAAGTGCTTTATTGTACTTAGACACCCAGGAGAGACTGCAGAAATACAGCTGAAGCAGACAATAACCTAACTTCACTTCACACTTTGAGCGGACTCCAAAGAGCTCGCACCAAAAGGCACGGAAGACAAGTACAAATGCTAATAAGCTCACTATATTGATGACAACAAGCAGACCAAAAATCTTCTAGTAATGATGTATGTATTGGAAAATTGCAGACATGCAGGCTCAATGCGGAGCCTCTGGACCCTGACCCAATAATAATTATCCTGAAATCAAAGCAAGGGGAGAAGATGAAGAAAAACCAAAGAGTAATCCCTTATAGCTACATTCCCTGAACTGAACATACTGATGGCAACATACAACATATCAGAATTTCTAATTTTAGTCTTACATCAGCCAACTTTCCAGTCAACACATTTAAGAAGAAATGATTATTTTTCTCTCACTCGCTTTCACTCTCCTTCTTGTCTGCCCTATGATATCTTTGCCTTACACTCCTCCCTTCTCTTATCTGTTCTTCTCTCAGTCTCTTTACAGATTTCCTTAGGTTTGGGAACAGTTTCCAGAAGTGACTATTTTTAAGAATACTGATGAAATGAACTAATGTACAGAGAATAATACAGAACTATGACTGTTTTTTCTTCCGCTAACTAGACTGCTTTTTCTAAATACGAGCCTTGTGTACAACTATAAGGGTGAGACACCAATGACTGCAGTTAAGAGTTGCCTCAAAGTAAGGATTTGGTGAGGCTACCCAGGATAACCAGCACTCAAATCCTAGAAATTCACATAACCACATTGCAGCTCCCTCCACCTATCTGCCAGTTATTCATGAAAAGTATTACAAGTATTTGGGACAATCACTATGCAATCTGAACAGTTCAGGATAACAAGTCTCTAAGATGAATTTTATAATACACATATAAAAATGCTATGTAACTTTAATGTATAAATATAAAATTAATAGGGAGAAGCAAATATAAGCTTTTTAAAGCTTATAACATATAACCAAGACAAAAGGTCAGATGCAGCACAATACAAAAATGGCAAAATGATGCCCCTGGTTCACTGCACTACTTACACAATTTAAGAGCCAGTGAGTCAGCTAAGCAGAGTAACAGAAAAGTATTTTAGGAAACATTAGAATCTCGGCAGCTTCTTCTACAGGGCTCCAACATACAAACAATGCGACCCCATCCTCAAACCTGAGGATAACCTATCCCGACAGTATATTCAGGAGGTCTTTTGGTCTGAAAACTATTACTGAACTTAGGTTGCTCTTAGGCCTGAACCATCAGCTGTCAATCATGCCATCCCATGCTTTTTTTCTACAGGACCATCATCATCCTTGGTATCAACACGGGGAATAACCTCTGCACCAGTTTAGTTAGCAAGCTAGAAAGGCATTAGCAGTAAGAAAACTCTCAGAAAAGTCCACGTGCGTTTGCATGTGCGTGGGTATGCACACACTTAAATGCAGAAAACCCACGTATACTGTATATAAATACATTAGTAGCCCAGTAACGTATTTTACTAAGTTTTACATTAAGTTGTCACCAACTACTGTCATACCCATCCTCAGTTTCAGGTTGTTTTGACAGGAAAAAACAGTGTGCAAACACTACATTTGGATCAAGTCTAAACCAGATCTGAACAGCTTTTCTGAAGTTACACAATTTGCACATATGGTCAAAACCACAAACTAATGTTTTAAAAACCCAAACACCACAGATGACAGTCAAACCGATACATCAGTAGTGACTACTAGAACCACCGAGCAGGCTACGTGCAACAGCACAGAATATATGCATTTGATGCCTAACCGCACATCAATTATGGTTTTCAGCACTCGTGACTTAGAGCTCTTTAGAGCTTTTAAAGTATATATACAGTAATTAACATCAGCTCAAGAATCTCTTCAATTTGAAAAGCACCTTTAAATGGAGCTACTGAATCTTATTCAAGTATACAGGAAAATAAACTGGCTTATAAGCTGGGCAGTTTCCAAAAAGTTCTGTTAAATGTAGAAGAAAGTCAGTTAAAATGTTAAGCATCTCTCAGGCCCCTAGGTTCACCTCCACAGTTTCTGAATACTGAATTTTGCATGTGATCATGACAAGTCTTCCCTGTATCTTCAGACCCTCTGTTGTCTTTGGTCCAGGTCTGAGAAACATTACAACTTGCTGATTCAGTACTATCCAGTCTCATCAGCAATAATTCCTTTCATTTTGTCTGAAGAGAGCTGCCCATTATCAGGGATGGCAGAAGCAGCAGGTCCCTGGAGGTGAGCACTGTGATATATGACAGACAGGGAAAAACGAGACAACATTCTCCACCTCATCTGCAATCTAATCTTCATTTTACCAGTCTATTTAGGTTGGATAATTTCTGGTTTTTACTGAGACAAAATTTAATGTACTATCATTAGTTTGGAGCTTTTCTTGAGAATTTTAAAGCCCTAGCAGGAGAAAGATGTTAATGGTTTAGCAGCACAAGTAATACTTAATTCAGTACTAATTTTCTTAATATATTCAAAAGCATACCATCAGACCAGCTGAACAGTAGAGGTTCTATTTTTCCACAGGAAGAAAAAAATCCATCTTGGATTCTTGGCCTTTTGCCACTTATTATTTTTCTTTATAACATTCCTTACTTTCCCACTTGCGAACAATCTTGTATAGTTTTTCATCATACAAATTCATTTTTGAAGAAATGCTTAGAATCTCAGTCATTTTCTAAACCTTGGCTTGCAAAATAGCCCAAAGAACACAATACAGTTTAACAAGCTTGGGCGGAAGGAAAGCGGCCCCCAAAAAATGTAAGACTTCAGACAATTCTATTCCTTATCCATGAAGCGCTCAGTCTTGCTCGACATGGTTACTCTGCAGTCTCTGAACCATAGATATTTCTTCTTTTTGGGGTGGGGATTTATTTTCTTCTTTTCACTTAAAAATACAAAAAGGCAAAAATACTGTAATAGCAGAGGAAGTGAATGTTAGAAACCACTAAGTAGAAGCATCCGTTCATATGCAAAGAGGCACCACAGATTATTGTGCATCAAAGGATACAGAATTTCTTCGTAAAATTATAATGCGGTTCCTTTCCCATATATTACAAAAGGAAAAACATCTCACCTGTCAACCCAAATATCCCGCTAGGACTGCAAACACAAATCACTTTTCTTCTTTCCTTGCAACAACAATCCAGTTACAGTAATATCTTTTATATGTTGACTACAGGCATTTTACTTCATTTTTTCAGTTTAGATGTTACTCTAGCAGAAGAGATGGTTACCCTGCTTTACACTCTGATCCTTAGTTATTTTGAGTGGCCTTTCTTCTTATATTATCATAGCTCAGAGTAGAGAATATGAACTTTACTGATGGATAAGAAGAAATATTTTCTACATTTGCATCAGTAGCAAAACAAAGAAAATGCTTTTTATGTTTGTACACAGTCTTTCTTGTTCAGTAAGAAAAAGGGACTCCTAACAAATGCAGTCTTGTAATATTTTTTAAATACAATGTGCACCTGTCTCTGTCACATCTAATATTATTTCTAGCACTCAAAACTTTTCCTAATATTTCTCAGTACTTTATTTAATTTATTTAGGTGGTATTTGATATTTAGGACATCTGGTATTTGCCTAATATAGAGGCTAAACAAGAAGGCTGCATGAAATTTCAGCTATCCCATTAACAAGTCAATAAAACCTTACACGGAGGCTTTTGAGGAAGGAAAAAATGCGAGACAGTAGTATAATATTCTTAAAGAAATGGTTTAAGAGATTCCATAGTTCATATGCTTGAAAAGTTAGTCTGTCTAGGATTATACAGAGAGAGTAAATGAATAATTAGTAAATGAAAATAATTTGCATTTTATTTAAATTATATAATTTATTCTTTCCTTTCACACACACATTTTTCATCTTGTATGCATTATTGTCTTAAATTGCTTATTCCAGCAAGGTCATATTAATCATCTCTTTCACATCAACCAAGTGCACTTAGAAAAGTATATAAAAAAGGGATTCTTATACAGTACATCTCTGACCATAATTACTTTCCCAAACATTTTATAAGTACTTTACCAAATAAATGATTTTGTCTGCAGACTTCTATGAGTTGATTTTCACATATTAGAATACAGGATCATTTCCAAATAAGTGCATGTATCTGAACATGACAGGACTATTTAATAAGGAAAAATTGTTCATTGTTAACAAAACCAAACTGTCCCAGCACACACAATACCAACTTATTTTCTAATTTCCTGTGAGAGAGTCAATGAAAAGGGTCAGTATGAGCCTCAGGTTCAGCCTGTCACAGACGATTATAATACGCACTATGTAACTTCAAGAAAATGCTGCTGTTTCTTCTTGATTTCACCTGTTGTTATCATTGATAAAAGATGACAACATTTGTTATGGTTAACTTTCCAGTCTGAAGCAATTACACTTTTGCTTTTATCTGCAATGTGTTCTAAGAAATAGTAATCATTTTCATTCACATCAGGCTTTTTGAAGAGGAGCAAAACATGAAAGATTTGTGACTGAAAGTGCCAACATAAAAATAATTAAAATGTATTCTGGAGAAAATTTCCAGAGAAAAGAAACACCATCCTTCCCCTTCAAGACTCCCTTGGCTCTAAACATATTTTAAAGAGGACACTGAAAATTGCATATATAATTGCACTTAATAGGCATTGTCTAAGTATTTTTTATGGTAGTCTGCAAATCAAAAGGGGTAAACTCCGTGCACAGCACAAGCAGTATGTTACTTACGCGAACAGTAGTTTTGTTTAACTGCTAACTACAAAGCACACAGGGAATAGCCTGAATCAAATGCTCTTCGAGGAGTGTTTTTTTTTTTAAAAAAAAAAAAAAAAAAAGTGTGTATCATTAATTATCCTATATGCCAAGTATTTTTTATTTGAGTGTAATCAAAAAAAACAAACTCTACAAGAAAAAATATACAGTATTCTATTGCTTTAGTAAATCACTTAGTGCTAACTATCAGAATCATATTATTGATTTAAGCTACATTTTGTCCCAAAATGTTAAAAATGTCTACTGCATGCAAGCTGGTCCAAATGTTTACAATTAGCACTTGCAGTTTTAATACTTCACTTTTGTTTAAGTATTCACTGCAGCACACACATATGCAAATCAGAAGCATGAAGGAAGCCACACACTGACGCAGAGATAGAAAAAAGTACCGTGAAACTAGAACATACGGCTAATATTACAGGGAACAGCAACACTACTGCAAGACACCACTGTTCCTGAGCCATCATTATCTTCAGCCCTAATATACAATGAAAATAAAACCTGGGAAGCTAAAGGGATGTTAAAATTGACATAGACTGATGTAAGGCAGGGCACAAATGTTAAGAAAATGGAAGATTAACAGATCATAGGATGCTTAGATGAGGATATTTGCCGCTTCATGGTGCAAGCTGAATTATTCAAAAGGCTTTTTCTAGACTCCTCAGTCCTAAATGCTGATCATACTGACGTAGGATGAAAAGGAAAAAGTAGTAGTGCTAAAAGCTCACAAGAAACTACCATCTTCATCAACAAATTACTGCCTTTCACAGAGCTGGAACAGTGTTAAAACTCAGAAGAGTAAAGGAAAATGAACTTATTGTGTTGTATCATTTACTACATTTATATTCGTGAAATTTTTAGTAATCTTCAAATAAGTGTTTCAACATAGTTATCAAATGTTATCATTCATTTTGGCACATTATGTAGCTTTTCATTTAGGCCCCAAGCCAGAGTAGTTTTTTTCCCTGAACTTTTCTCGTCTAATTTTATCCCAGCTGAGTGAATATAGATGAACTTTAATACAAAGGCAAAGGACACGTCTTATCTAGTGTGACGAGCTGAACCACCTCCAGGGTGTCCATCTACTGTAGAAGTCATGTTTTATCTTATCTGATACAATTATAATATGTGACAATAATACCCAGAAGATATCAGTGCACTTGAGCAGACTGTTCAATCTCGCCATAACAAAAATTAGTCAACCGAGTTTCTGACATGGTCTCCAGGAGTTGAGACTATGCTATGAAGCAAGTCCTGAAACACCACTTTTACACACCGGTGACAGTTTGGATACTACGGTCACTACATAGTAACAGATTACCTTTTATTTTCATTACAGGCATCTTAACTCCATATAGAAAACACACTCATGCATGAATGTGAACATCCTACACTGCAACAGTGATTCCAGATCCTGTAATTCTACCATAAGCCTCGATATTTGTAAAGTTTCTTTCTTTCCTTGAAGATCAGTGTTTGGACTTTCTTTCTGAGTAGCAGTGGTAGTTAGCTAAAAAGTAAGTTTCTAGTCCTAATTACTGTCAAGGTGTTGACTTCATGGCATTCTGAAGCCTTTAAACTTCAGATCTAAAAGCAAATAGAATTTATTTTTAAATTGATGATCTATGTTTTATATTTGTGGACAGAGTGACGTGGCACTGGCTCTATTTCCATGAGTGGGAATGAACGCTGTAAAGTAGGCCATAGTGAGACACGCTCTCTCACAAGAGCAAGAGGCTGCAGGAAGGCGCTGGCAAACCCGTTTCCCCTGGCTTGTGGCTCCAGCTCTGGAAATGTGGGGAGCGCTACTGGGCGCCATGAGACTCGCACACAGTCAAGACCATGATCTGACAGACTGGGTGGCTCTGCTCGAGCTGGACTCCAGATAATTTAAGCAGCGAAGATAAACGAAAAGGGATGACTGTGCCAGTATTACATAAGACTATAGCTGCTGGATAAGTTACCACTGCTACTGAATTTATAGAATTATTTTCACAGTTATTTGATTATTGCTTTGAATTACCCACATACTAGTCAAGAGCTAAATCTTCTCCAAGACTTATCTTCTGTAATACACGTATTTTCATTTGTTTAAGAAATATCTACTGTCAAGGAGTGAAACCAACCCAAAAGCACACTTGTAAGCGAGACCTTGACTACACCTGCCCAGCTCCAGCTCATGATGCCATGATGTAACGCAAAGCACAGCAAGTGAGGACGATCACTCTCCCTTCAAAAAAAAAAAAAAAAAAATCTACACTCCTAACCCAGACTAACACATTAACATAGAGACAGTATTTTAAAAAGAAATGTGAATACAGACTGATTCTCCTAATTTAATACATCTACCATGTTTTTCTCACATCCTCTGGAGCAAGCCACCAGTATGCGCCAAACTTTGGGTTCCACAAGCCGTTCACATACTTAGATTGGTATTTAGGAGCTTAACTGAACAAACTGTCTTTGTAACAAAGCAGCTGAACTCTTACACGAGGGTCCGCATTGTCCTAAAAATTTCCCAAGAAACATGCAGCCCAGGAAATCAATATGAAGAAAGCCCAGGGATCAGAATAATGTTTATCAATAGCATATATGTATGTTTTCTTAACTGAATCTTTATCTTTTCCCACCTACACCTCTAGACAGGTATAAAATTTCTTCTTCCTATCTTTTGGCCTACAAACCCTATGAAGACAGGAGTGATTTGTATCAGTCATTAAATACAGAGGAATAAGGAATTTTGAATACTAATATAGCACAACTGTTAAAACAGATTTGTTATGAACTTCAGTCTCTCAGCAGGTGTGCCTACTCTGTACTTGACCTGAAGTTCTTTAGAAAAGCTCTACACAAAGTGTTACAGCTTTCAAATGCCTGCTGAAAATCCTGTGATGTCTCCTGGTTTTGTTATTGCTCCATTTTATTAATCCATCAGAAAAGGTGGGGATACTATGAGGTCTCTTTCTGCATAAAAATCTATCCTTATTTGTTGCCTACGCCAACTGTTCAGGCAACACATAAGACTTACATAACATAATTAAATACCACATTTAATAATGGTATTAAAATGGAGTACTACAGAAAATCTTAGTGATAGTGGAATAGTCAACATTTCCTACAGTATTTTAGCTTACACTTATCCCAAATGTATTCTGTCATTCTCAAACTCATGTTTCTTAACCATAACTAAAATATTCAGATGTTGCAAAGGAAATACACCAATGTGTACTTTCTCATGTGACTCCTATAAAACCTTCCACCCCCTTCAGGGAAAGGCCATTGCCTAGAACAATCTCTTACCTGCAACACTGTAATGGCATTAATATATACATATAGTACTATAAGAATCAGTAGAAACTGGAATTCAAACACACAGCTTCTATTTATACCTAAGGTATACTTCAGCAGGAAAGTATGTGAATATAGACTGTATAGAGCCCTATTTACATTTTTTCCCCAACAAACTATTTTTCTATGTAGCCTTTGACTTCTGGAAACTAAAACAACATACATATCCTGCTTCCCTAGATTATAAGTGGCCTTGTTAAATAGCACAACCATATATTAACAGTATGCTTGCCAATACATGATTCAGACCATTCATTTCAAAGTCACCATCTTTGCTTACATTTATTATACTGACAGTTTTGCTGCTAACAAAAGACAAGTATGCAGGCTTAAAATTAGACTATTTGTTCCCCTATATTAACAAAGCAAAATAACAGCTCTTGGTGGCAGACTGCCTATATAAGCAGTCACTTCAGTGTCACATAGTATAGATATTAATTAAACCAGTGACTTTTTCACTTCTTACAAAGGAGGATGCAATGATGCAAGTAAAGTGAGCTTCATTTTGAAGCTGACCTCATACTGGTATTTCTCCTAACAGGCCACTATTTGCATTATTGATTTCTCAAAAGTTAGCAGCTTGTGGTCACCTTGACTAAATGTCAGACTCTTTAAAATGTCATTTACAGAAAGGGTTGATTTTCAATTATGTGCACAAATGAACAAAAAGGTTCATGGAATTATCTGAAATAAATCATGATCCCACCTTAGCTCTGACTGGTGTGATTCATTATCATCATTCCAGTACTTTTAAAAACCAGGACAATACAAGGGAGTTCATGTTGTCTTCTAATAGCATTTAATTTTTGAGGTGCTTTAGGTCATCGGCCACTACAGGAACGTCACGCGTTTATGTATTGCCAATTAAGATTTTTGGAGTAAAAGTTTCAGCTAAATGAATGCAAATATTTAACGAACTGAATAGTAATGTCACATAATTACCAAAGGATGCATTTTAAGGTTGAAAAGCCCCCAAATTTTTGATGTATACGTTCTCAAAATTCTATGATGGAAATTTAAATCTCCAAAACTAGAGATGACATTAAAAAATGATAAGTTAGGGTACACAACAACATATTACGTATTTAATGTAAAGATTCCTCACCAGTAAGACAGAGGTGTACAGGTCAGGTGACACAGGTGCTGCGGCTCAGTAGAGGAAAGGCAACACTGGAATTTCTCCTCCAGCCCCAGCATGAGCCACCCACCTGCCACACGGCCCCTCAGGTCCCCAGGACTATTCAGTCTTACCATCATCCCTGTCCTTCCCAGCTCCATCCAGCTACACTGGCACAGTCCCTTTGGCCCAATTTCCTCACTACCCTCCCACAGCTCTCAGAAATTTCTGCCTGCCAGCTCTTATGCTATATGGGATTGAGTGAAACTACCGGAGGATAAGGAGATTACTATTTTCTACGATATCTCCAAACCTGAGAAATCACACTAAAATATTTGTCATGCCTGGTTACTCAATTAGTAAGTCCAGTCTACACTAAAAGTTCGCATAATTATTTATAGGACTGAGCTGTTGGCAACCTAATCTATAAATAGCTATACTTTTCAATAAAATAGAGCATAAACTATTATTTCACATAGTACAAGTACAGAGCACTGATAATTTTCTCGTCTACTTTCGGTTTAGCAGATTACAGAATTTGCAAGACTCAGGCTAGAAAGATTTTAGACCACAGTATGACCACTTTATAGGAGGCCCAAAGTGCAAAGAGGACTAAAATTATCTTGCAAGGCAGGTCATGGTGTTTTAGTTACGTGTTGTGGGTGCGGACAGCATCCCCTGCAGAGGTGGTTCAGCTACAGAATGCTGGTCCTCAGCGAGCCTTAAGCTGGAGATAGTTCAACCACCTCAAACTGGTATAAGTCAGAGCAGTCTAAACAACAACATAATGTCAATATTCCAGGTTAAACAACTTATAACTTGAAGTCGAAGTTTACACTCTAGAACATTTAGTTTCTTAATTGTGCTTTTTGGCAACTGGAATATTAAGAGTACTACTTTAACATAACACATCCTTAAATGTTCACATGCTGTCTCTAAGTACCTGACCCATATAGATTTTTCAGCTGTAATATTTTGCAAAAAATGGGCTGGAAAGCAGAAAATAATAGGCTACGTTTTTGCCACAATACTACAAAATTAGATCCTGACCACAATGAAGTTCCTCTTCTTGCACAGGAAGAAATACATGTTTGATGCTGTTCTACTACCTAGCTGACTGAATTTGTATCTTTGATTTTCTAATGTTTCAAGGAGAAACAGCTCAGGTATTTTTTCTGGAGTATTTTTAATGCTGCAGCTGTTTCTCATTAAATTTTTGCAATATTGCTTAGTTGCCATGGAGCCTAGAATTCATACACAGCCTGTTTATTCCATTCACAGTCTTAAAAAAGAAAAAACTCAAAGTTCTCCAACTTTGAGATTTATTTTGATTCAGGGTTTTGACTCATTTCCATCTCTAGCAAATATTACTATCTACCTCTAAGTAGAAGGACTGTTGTCATTGCTGATGAAAACACTGGGTTTTGAATGAGATAAACTGGTTTATCAGAAACAGGAGTTGCGTAAATTAAGATTACACCATAGTAATAGTATAATTGTGTTTTGCATTTTGGATTCAAATCGCAGTGCAAATATTACCCACTCACTGTAGAGTCCTTTGCATTAACGTGTGTGCAAAGTCCCTTACAGTAATAGTCCCTGAAATATTACTTCACGTAATCATGATTAAAGTTTTCCTTAGCAGCAGAAATAAAACAACAAAGGTTTGCACTGGTTTGGAATTACAAACCCTGAATGTCTACAACACAGAGAGCTGTGCTCTTTCAGATAGGAAGTCCTAAGAGAAAGGGAAGAAAAACGAGGCACATTAATGGCCTATAAATGGCACGAGACAAAAGAAACACGGAGGGCTAAGGAGCCTGGTCTTGCAGCACACCTGCAGGAAGCATAGCCGTAGGCACAGCTGCTTCCCCGGCTCCTTCCCTAAGGCCCTCTGAGAAACTGCCTGTAATAACAACAGTCATCCAAGACGCACATTTGGAAAATAGCATCTCCTCTGGCACATCCTACTGCCAGCTTGTTGTTTGGGCACCTACAGTTATTAAATAGCATTAGGGCATACTTTCCCTTTGTCGACATCTCTCTCTGGTATCTGTTCAGCTGCCCGACTCCAATATTGAAGATTAATCACAGTTTAAAGCTCCAACGCAATCTTTCTGTTAATCCTAAATGAATTCTTGGCATCACTTTAAAGTACACATCAACTGCGTGACACGCTGCAAGAGTCAACCACAAGCAGCAGCATATGCAGCCCCCCTAGTTATTCCCACCTCAGACATTTCTCCCCTCCGCAAGCACTTAAAGGGGTAACAACATTTCAAAGCACAGTTCCCTCAAAACGCCACCTGCCTTCAAACGTTTTACCTACTCTGCTGCTTGTTAGACTGAAGAAAACCGCACACAGCTAAAAATCATTGTGGCTCAGGTCAACTGCACACGGTCTGATCTTGCATTTCATCCCCAAGAATCTACTGCTAAACTCATTTCTCCCTCTAACGCAGCAAGACAGACTGTAAAATTAAATGTCACGGTGGCTTTAAATTACCCTTCTGGGTGAAATCTCCACCCCCCCAGTTGGGGATGCTCTACCAGGCTGAGATTGCTGTATTAAAACCCTTTGCTTTCTGATCTCTGTGAGAATGTTAGTGTGGGAAAAGGAGCTACTTAAGCCAGCTTTCCTTATTCCTTGAAATAGGCAAAACAGGCAGGTGAAGTCTGATGCCTTACCTTCAGGGATATCAGGTAGCCTTCACAACCTATGGTCTTCTAGCATTAAAAGGAGAGATTATTAAAAGTGTAATGGAAACATAAAACTCTTAGAAAATCTTAATTTCCACCTTAACTTTCTCCTAAAGTAATTTATCATGGTAAGAAAAATAAGTTAATCAAATACCTCCCTGAACCCCTAATTAAGTCAGCCACTCAAGCTATAACGAAGAGCAGACCTTCTAGATACCATTAATTATTCTGTGTAATGACAAAATGTCGGTTATCTCCTAGTTCCAGTAATCCTGATCGCATATACACCTTACTTTCCACGTTCTCACTTTACTATATAGAGCAGGACTTAAAGAAAAAAGTCACATTGTACAGCTACCACAAATTTAATTGATTTAAATTAGAATTTAGATGGACAAAAGCTCACCATCTCCATATAACAAATTCCGAAACAGAGCAGAACAGTCCCCTAAATATATCAGTTATCAGATGCATAAGTGTCCTATTAGCTCTGGGAAATTCTTTCTCTGTACAAAAATAGTTATTCACATTTTCCACTGCAGGGTATGAATACATCCCATGTGCAGTTTTGGGAGTACGTTTCACCTGATAAGGTTGTAGGGAGGAAGACTAAAAGATGTTTTACCATTAGTTTTAGGCTTCTTTCCCACCTTTTGTGGGGGATATCCCAGTGTAAGTACAGACGAAGAGAGGGCCTAGTATTTCTTCATCTACTGCAGCATTTTATTACTTATCAATCTGCTGATAACTAATAAAGTAATTATTACTGTAATCACTGTTGCTTAATCACCTTTGCAGGTGGGGCAAGAGAGGAGAGGGAAAACAACACTTTTATATGTCCAGATAAAGAAATTCTTCCTCCAAGTCACAGGATCCAGAAATAAGGCTTCAGCCTGGAAAATGAGGGCATCAACAAAGCTGGCAGCACAGGATGAAACTCCACAGACTGACTAGTCTGCAGCTACAAATACAAAGATCAAGAGACACAGAAAGGCTGCAGTACCAGTGACAACATTGCAGAATGAAAAGAAAAGCAGGAAAGATAATGAACAGGCTTTAATAAGGGAGAGAAAACGTTAGGAAGGAAAAAAAAAAAAAAAAAAAAAAGGAAATGATGTTTGAGTGGATGATATAAAAACAGAGAAAAAAAGCAGAAGAAAAGTATGAGGAAAAATGTACTCTTACAGACTTTTTCTTGCCACATCTGGTTGTAACAAATGTTTTCTAAAGCAAAAATCATCTTTTGTTTCAAGCACATTCAACACCAGCATGTGGCCTTGAACCTTTACTGTAGCCTGTGATGCTACCCAACATAAAGAGCTCCGCTTCCAAAACACGCAACCAACGAGACTCAACCGCGACATGCAGAAGAGGAATCACCTTCCTCTTAGATAGTCAGGTGCACTGTATCTCCCATATGTCTGACCACAGTAATTACAATATATCTGCACACACCTGTGGTACCACCAGAACACATAATTAATAAAACAAAACAATCCACACCAAAAAACAAAAACAAACAAAAACCCCACTTTCCCTGCCCTCCCAGAGGTTTTAGCTGATACGCTGTACTAACAAGCAGAACGACATTCCTGGTTTTGTCTGTAATCATTAGAACTGAAATTACTACTTAAATACTTAAACTCAGCAAAGCCTCTCTAGAGAAACAATTCAGTAATGAAAGTGGTATGTTTCCACTGAAACTCTCTCCCCCTGTCTCCAAGGCTGAGAGAAAGTGCAGCTCATTTGGTATCGGAGTATCTTCAAACTGAACTTCAGGGATATATGGCTTTATGAACAGGTTGCAAAAGCCCCTCAGCCCTCACCTCAGCTCTTCTGTGTCTTGTCACTTAGGAGAGCGCCTACATCTTAATACTACTCCTTTTCTAGCTTTGCCTCATTTCCTTTCAGTTGGACGGTGGCTGGGATAACTGGCCATAAGTGACTAATTTACCATTTCAGGGATCTTGTTGGTTTGCCTGTGGGTTTCTTTTTCTTTTCTTTTTTTTTTTTTTTTTCTTTTCTTTTTTTCGTTTAAGAGTTTCTGCAGCTGTGTCACACTCCAAACCTCCAAACTCAGTTATTTCCTGTGCTACAGTGAAGGACAATTAAAAATAGATGACTCTGTCAAGTGGGGATTCATTTAAATTCTAGCTAGAATGTACTCTGACAAGATTGCAGAATTTTTTTGGTACACTTTCCAAAACCATTCTAGTAACAGTGATTATTCAATAAGAAGTAATAAACTTTAAGCAACTATTATAGAAAACAAATGTCAGATAAATAACTCGAGTTTGAAAGCTTTGTTCATCTAATCAAGAAACAATTTTCCAATTTTTTCTATGCATGCAACCGATTTTGAATTTCAGTATCAATCACTTAGAAAAACAGCTTGTGAAAGGAGAATCTACTGTGAAAAGTTCCTGGAGTAGGGGGGTAGACTTAGCTCTCTTTCTTTAATGTTATTTTCAAGAAAAGACTGATTATAGACACACGGGAACAAAATGAACCAACCATTATCAAGCATTATTTCACCAGTTCTAAAGCACTCTTGGTCCACATTTACAACAGTACAACTGATCAGCTGATCAGAGACATTTTCTGAAAATGACTCATGTCCCAAACAGCTGATAGCAGACTAGAACCAGTTTTCCTCCCTCAGCCCCTTCCCCTCAAGCACTATCCCCAGAACAAGAGCCAGAACACATCTTGCAAATCCCAGAATACTGATGATGACAATTCCTGTCTTTTTTGTCCCCTTGTTTCTGTTGACCACAAGTTGAACGTGTTTTGAAACTAATAAATTTAATTCTGAAATTGTCTTCTACAATTCTGTATTTTCTAAGAAAAAGCTTTTCATACGAAAATTCTGAAACAGATTAACTATACTTGCAATACAAGAACAAAACAAATCGAAGCAACAAATCAAAGCGTTAATGTCCACTGATGTCCACTGGACAACAGACTTGTGCATGACCATAAATGTACATCCCAGCTGGACAGAAGATGCTGAGAACTGGAAGAACTTCCACCTGATGGATCTTTAATCACCTACCGATGCACATACCCATTTCTTAATTGCAATTGTTTAAAAACCATAACATTACTATTATTTTTTTTTCTGGATATATGCATTCTGTCTATATTTGCATGTTCCAATTAATGTTCAAATGTCTTAAATATGAGTACATAGTACATAACATCTCAATTAAGACTTGTTTAAATATTTAAAAAGCAGCAATGTTTAATCTGAGAAATGCATTTTCTGTACTAAGACTTATATGAAAGGGCAGGCAATTCTTTGTATACTCAAAGGAAAAAACGATGGCTTTAACAAACCACAACTTACAGGTTTTTATTTAATAGACAGCAAATATCTAAGAAATTATTCTGCAAAAGCAGAATTCTGGCACCAGTTCATCAACTGGAAAACCACCACATACTACTGGCAGTTAAAGGGTGCCCAAAAAAGTCATAGAAAAATATTTATAACTCAGTTCATGAACAGTAAACATCAAGGGCTCAAAAACTCTTAACTTGAAACTTTGAAAGTAGTAGATTAAAAATAAACAAACTGTTGCCCCTCTCTTCTTCCTCCCTGTCCCCACCACCCTTCCCATATATACCTGAAAAATAAATCAGACACTTCTTGTCATTAAGGTTAAAAAAGTAGTTACTTCAGAATATTTAGAATTCTAAACTACTTCTAAAGTAGTTACTTTAGAATATTATTTTGCAGCAAAGTAAAATTTTGAAAGCTTTACACAAAAGGAAGCATCAATACTTATGAATATGTTCATTTAATCAGAATTTAGATCCTGACCCCAAAACTCATTACAGCCAATTGCACTTTTTCCTGTCTTCTGTTGGTGCAAGATTAACAGACAAAGCCAAACGCTGACTTCTGGAGTTTTGGCATGACAGTAACCTTCACCAAGCCAAGATGATACACACAAAAGAAAAAACTCTAAATGCCTGAACTCATCCAGGAGTTTATTTCTTGGGTAATTTACGCAAGAGAGATGTAAGCACATGATCACGGAAGTTAATTCAAGCTCATTTACAGATATCACTCAGAGCAAATTCAACTTCATCTTTTTATAACATTAAATGTTTAAAAGTTCATTTAAAAGAGTTTTTTGCAGTCCATTCTAGTATACTCAGTAGAAACTGAATGGCTTAGCAACCTTTAGAAGCCTTTAAGTCAGAATAAGCCTTTGTGACCACTTAGTCAGACCTGCTATATGCAATTTTGCTTCAGTAAGTCTTTAGAAAGATACTGAGAACATCAATTAATTATCGGAAGAATGAGAAGCAGGTGTTCCGGGAAGGATACTGGTTTGGGAAATGGACAAGAGGACTTTTTCTTCCCCCCAAAACAATGTGCTTCAGAGAAAACATTTACAGCAACTATGCAGCCTTTTTTACACTAACTTCTAATGTCAGAAGTAATATTCACAATAAATAAATATCATTTAATCGATTTCTGGACAAAGATTGCTTAATTGAATATTTGTGGTGATCTCACATTTACATTGTATCCCATGTATTAATGAAGTTTTTTTTTTTTTTTGGTAGCTATGATTTAAAAAAAAGTAATCACAGGGAGAATGTTAGGAAAATATCAACAAGCTGATTTAAGCTACATCACTGCTGCTGGAATACTCTTAAGAAATTCTTTGAGAGGGCTACTCAATATTTAATACTTCAACATAAGAAAAAACTTCAATTCTAAAACTTCAAAGCAATTCAATATCAAAGCAGTTTATTAACAACAGATAATTGGCAGTCAGTGAATTATATGTTCAGGACCAAAATCAGCAACACAACTAATAAACCATAATATTAGACGATTACGAAATGTTAATGCGTCCCTACACATTTCTAAACACTTCTGTAATTCCCAGAAGATTTTATACCCCCTCCACACACAAACACAAACACTCTCTCCTGCACAGGCCACGTCGGGGTGCGGGTTCCCCAGCTTACACCCACCTCCTGCTGGAGCTGCGGGTGCCCCGGCTTTGTGCGTCTCCACTGCTCCCCACACCCTGCCGAGGTGCAGCGAGGCCGCTGAGAAAGCCCCCGCGAGGTCACGCAGCGGGTCCCTGCTGCTGCACCCTGCTCGGCGGTGGCTCCCCATGCAGGGTGCTGGCTGCTCGTGGTGCCCAGCAGGAAGGATGCTCTGCCTGGCCAAGGCAGAGGTGCAAGGCCACTGGGGCAGCTTCTGCTAGCGTCAAGCAAGATTTTGACCGCTGCTCTGCAATCCCCTCCCTCTCCCTACCCCTTACAAGTTTTCATGTTTCTTTCATACTTTTCAAGCTGACAACCTTGTTTCAAAGTTTCTCTGTAATTCTGCGGCTGCTCTTTAACCTGGACGACGGCAGTCATCCTTCGCAAACGCAGTCCTGGCTGTCCAATTGCACAAGCTATCAAAAGTCTCCTGTCACTGCCTTGTCAGCTGCTGCCATCCAGGCTGCCTGGCCAAGAGAACGGGCCAGGCAGGCACCCCATGCACACACGCACTCTATTGCCTTTCAAAGGTAAAATAACTACATCAGTCTTATCTTTGTTCAGATTAAATCATTATTGCTTATCTAGTGAGCTTTTCAAATTTCACCTTGCTCTAGAGGAATACACTTTCTGAAAAGCTTCAGTCATTTTGTTTCTCTTCCCCAGGAAAAACTATAAGCTGCACATACGTGAAAGAAATGCTCATGGACTGACATGAAAAATACTACAAAATTTGATATCCCACAAAAGGGCATGAGGCTGAGAAAAAGGTCAGATTGAATTAAACACCATCAGTATGCATTCTTTCTCTAAGTAAATCTTTGTACACACATCAAGGGAAGCAACAACGCACTGATTTTGCATTCCAGTGAATGCATCAAGGTAAGAGAGGCACATGGAAGAGTAAGATTATTATTATTACCAGAGCATCACTGAAGCATAAAACATTCAGATAATATTCAAAGACTATCTCAATTCACCAGTGTCATTTTAAAATCAAAATTGCTATATTTGAAAACTGAAGAGTTGTAACATGTCAGGTTAAGTTAGGTTCTGAGATTATAGCAGGAGTAGAGAAAAACTCTATAATATGTACTGCAATAACATGAACTTTGTGGGTATTGAAATATCAGTGAATCAACCCAAGCACATTTTTTTTTTCCCAATGACCTTTCCAAATGGATTTGTGAAAATTCTGAGGTACAAAAAATGGATATAGTGTATCACGTCATCTTAGAAGATAACCTGTGGCAATGTCATAACATGGAAAGCATCAGCAACAACTGAAATAAGTTTCTGGATCTTCTATCTTGCTCATATTCTCAATGGAACAGCTGGTACTGATGCAAATCCACTCTGGTCAATGAAAGTGCAAACAACTTATGAAATTTTTCAACATTTTATAAATTCAGCAGAATCCCATCATCATCATGTTCCTGATCTATTGAAATACTTTTTGACAATGAGATAAAATTAGAACTATGTAGTTTTTTAGCTAGGGGAGCATATTTTTAGTGCTAACATATAAGAGCTGTGTGATTACCATCACTGCTGAGTCATGGTCTTTCAGCAAGACGCAATTTCATTCTTTGTATAAAAGAAAATTTGCAGAGGTAAAACAACTGAATTTTATGCGAACTCAGACAATAAAATGTTTAGGTTATTGCTATATGAATAAACCATTTCCCAGAGAAAGCAATGTAGTTTCTAAAACATACTGCACAACCTCACCAGCTAACACCCCAGAGGAAGGCTATCATTGAAAAAGCACCTCGATGAGTTTGATTCCAGAAATTCCACTAGAAGTGCATCATCCAAATGAGATTACTAAAGTCAGCTAGAATAGTCAAGATTAAAAATAAATAAATAAATAAATAAATAATCAATACCAAAACAGACAATGCAATAAGAAAAAGGACACATTGAAATTGGAAATAATGTACTTCGTATGGAGAAGGTATTAATGCTAGGTAGCACACTTTTTTCTCATGAATCTTTAAAAGCAGTTAAGTGTTTCATTCCCATCATTCCTTTCAAAATCAAAATGTTCAAGTGGAGCAAAATAAAACGCCACAGCTCTTTAAGGTCAGATAGTAATGACAGTCCTTGACAGCCTATCCATTTCTGGAGATTTATGAAGTCTGATTTCTGTGAAATGAAGCACAGAAGCAGTCCTCCCTTTAATGCACGACAGTTATGTGCCATAAGTAGTTTCACTCCATTAGATAACTATTTCAGATTAAGGGGGATCTATTTTTCCTGATCAGTTAGGTGGCTGGAAGGACCTTTCTTTGGAGGCACATATGTTATGTCTCACAGTAAATCATCTAGCTGTATCACTTCAAGACTCGTGGAATTTTTCAGTTATTCTAGAGATGTTTGGCTCCTGTTCACATGAGACTAGCTTTTCGTATGAAACACAAAAGTTTCAGCATAAAACATTACTACCTTGTAACTCAAGTACATATAATCCTAACATAAGTTAAAAGAAAGATATCAGAGATGGTATAAAACTATGAATTAAAAACATAATTAGAGATACACATTTTCAGCAATTAACCATCCAAAAAGAGAATGAAATATATAATCTTTTAAGGTTTGAGGAAGAGCTCCATTTTTTTTAGTCATTATTTCTTGTTCCATAATTTAATGACAAAATTCAGATTCATTCCATTCTGTAACATAAATCCCAAAGTGAAGAAGAGGGAAACATATCTGGAAGTTTTCTGAATGCCTTTGAGGAGTTTTAAGTCTAAAAGTTCCTATGAAAAGCACAGGTTGAAAAAAAAATCTGCTTCTTTCTCAGAACAGATTCAAGTTAATCCAAGTATTAACTTAGTTCAGTGCTCTGTCTCCAGTAGTGGCTAAAAGAACAGTAGACGCATAAGATAAGCCTCATGTGCTATTTTATTCTCAGATTTTCTGCAAATATACAACGCCTAAAATTCAAGTTTTTAAGCCAACTTTTATAATATTGTAAGGTTGAAAATGCATTACTAATTTAATGCTACTTCCATTTCCTGGCTTAACAAGTAATACCTCAGAATCTGAACAGTGCAAAGACGCAAATTCCTTTTATACTGTTTCATCTTCAAATTATGCAAGTAGGGCATCATGTCAGAAATTTTTATTTGCCAACAGTGAGCTTTCTAAATTAGAGTTTTTGATTAATTACACAAATACTATCCTACAGTCCATTGATACATTTGCTTAAAAATTAAATATAGGAACAGAATTGGTTTACTAAAACGAAATCTGTCCTGGAGACTCTCTCTCTTGATCGGTATCTGCTCTCAGCTCTCTTATCTTTCTCTCTTCTGAACAGTCTCTGCTGTGTATGAGGCATACAGCAAGCACTTCCTTTACCCTTCCTGCTTATCATTTCTTTTCTTTTTTTTTTTTCTTTTAATATGTTTTATTTTTCAGAAAAAGAAAGCTAAATATTAAGGCATGAAGCAAATACCTAACATATAAAGAAAATTTAATGAGATTCTAAGTGTGCTAGGAATGGGAGACACAAAAATAAACTTCCTATAAATAAGAACTTCCTTACAGTAAGCTGTGTGCAGCTATGTTCACCTTCTACATTGACGAGCATACATGACAGTCTGGAATAATTAAGGTAAGCAAATCATGTATCAGTTCACTCCAACTGTTTTTCAGGGCCTCCCACAGACTCCATTCTATCGCAAGGTGCAGAGTTTAAAAAGTTCCAGGAATACAAATGATTGAATTTAATTTTTCTAGGTTACTGGTTACAATATTTTTTACTTGTGAATGTTGAAATAAAAGCAATTTTTTTTTGTTTTGTTTATAGGCCTCCATGTACTGCAGGGAATGTTACTGGAATTAAGTATAGGAATGAAGAACTCTCATTTTTCCTATGGGCCAATTGCTTCAACAGACTTGCTTCCTACTCACACACTTACTTTTTTCCGGAAAGCCACATTGTAAGACTCAGCAGTCTTCCATTAGCACTGATGGCCAAATTTCTCCTCAATGTAAAACCCTAGGTGAGACTCATAAGCACAGAAGAAAGCTGTTCTTTGCTTGCTGTCTCTACAGACCAAGTTCATGCTGATTTTAACTGGCAAAAAAGATCAGAAAGCTCAGGGTTGACACAGCAGCTGTATCCTGTTTTTATACCCAAACGAAGCAATCACAGAAACTCAACAACACAAAGGAATAAAGCGAGCCAGATGCAAGAGTCTAACACGAAACAGCAGGCAGCAAACTCAAAACCTTGAATACACTTGTTAGTCAGAGTTCATATCTCTGGCTAATAAACTACTTATAGATAATTCTAAATAACTCTCCTGGCATGTGGAAATATATGCCCAGACCTGCAAGTTCCACTTATTTTGAGTAAGACACCATTATGGGATTAACTGCTTTAAGGCAGTTAAAACAACTTACTTTTGAGTCACATTTTTACTCTTCTAATAACCAGTGAAAGCATCTGTTATTGTATATCCAGCACAAATATGGTCATTATGTAATGTTATTAATTATGTCTTCTGATTTTAAGATTGTGAGTAATTTACTGTAGTTAATGCAACTCTACTGTTGTTTGTCTTAGAAATCAGGCCAATTTACAATCAGTACATTTACAAAAATCTAGGTCTTATTTGGTCATTTCGATGAAGGGTATTGTCTTTTCTTTACAATATATATTAATAGAATCTCTAAATATGATCCTTCTTTATGGGTTATTCAAAAAACTCGTTGTTAAAACATTACTGTATTTCCTCCACAAAAAGCCTAAATAAGCAGTTTCCGCTGCAGAGAACATTTTGGATAATCTGTTCTGACCCCTCAAAAGTAATGTCCTAATGGAATTTTTATTTTGGCTGCTAGAAATAAATATAAACTATTAATGGAATTAAATACCTCTAGTTTACCTAAGTTACTCAGTTTAACTGTCCTCAAGAAGCATTTTATCCAAGATGAGTCCTCAGTTGACCAAAAACATTAAGTTCAAAACTATTTATCAGATGGGTCAACTCATCTTCTGAATATCACAAATTTACAATAAAATGACTTAGCAGCTAACAATTTCCCAATCTTTGCTCACATGACTATTATTGGATGATGTAAGCCAATGAAATCTTAGCATAAAGTCACCAAAGATGTAAAATTCAGATTGACCTCTTTATTTTGTCACTTTCTAGTGTTGGGTTCATTTTCCACTGCATTAAGTTTCCCTGTTCCACTATAAAAGAAATAAGGGGAGGAAAAAAATAATAAAAAAAAGAAAAAAGGAAAAAGACAATGGAACATTTTGTGAGAAGAAAGTAGCACATATTTTTCATGTAATGTCTTTTCGGCTGTAGCATTATTTCCCCAGTGTTCCTAATTATGCTATTAAACACAATATATGCTTTAAAAAAATTACACTCCTAGTAGCCCTGCTTTTAAGTTACTACTGACACCTTTGAAATAGTCAGAGATTCAGGAGGCAGACCATCTAACATGCTTTGATGGTCCTTCACTGCTGAAAAAGGCATATATAAAGATGGCTTGACATGTCCTGAAACAATTTGTATGGTTTCTCCTGCAAGAGAAAGACAGGAAATCCTTTACAAGATAGGTTCATAAGGAAGCTCAAATAAACTAAGAGGAGGGAAATGTTGAGCCAGAATGGTCTCTCATACTGTGAGAATGGTCATTCAGCAAACATCAAAATGTTGAGGAAAAAAAGTGAATCCACCTGGGGACATTATCAAAATTGCGTGAATGTTAATCCTAGTTTGAGTAATAAACAAAGAATCATAATTGTTTGCTCATGAGCAGAAATTTGGTCTTTTTAGTATCACTGAACCCCAGTGGGAAGATCTGCATAACTGAAATTTTAAAATAAATTAAACCTGTTTTAAAAATGAAGAAGTAGGCAGAAAATTTAAGAAAGTGTAGTATTAGTTTTAAATTACTTGTTTACAAGTAATTCACATATCTGAAGTGACATGTGATCAATTCGTAGGATAGTTTTTCCTCAGTGTGCAGACACATGTCAAATGAATCCTACCAAACTCAATAGGAATTTCTCCACGACTTCAGAGTCGCAACATAACTTACACTTCAGTTAGTATTGCAAACTTGTGAAATTTGGTGAAATTTTGTGAAACTGCTGAGATAGTAAGTGACCCTATACCTTTTCCTTTGCTGGGTCTGGTTCTTGACTAAACTTCTCAGTGAGAAAATTAAGTATCATCAAGCCTAATGAGCAGGAAAGCTGGTACAACGAATGAGGGAGAAACAGAGCCGGACTGCCCTCTCTCTTCAGGGGACAGAGTTGCGCGAGTGTCTTGTGGAACTCCATCCTTCATGGAGACATGCATTTATGTCTGAGCGTTGAATAACCACTGGAATAAATCATGCACTGTCAGCTCCCCAGCAGCAAGCCTCTTTATCTGAATACATGCTATTAATATTCATCTGAACCTAAAGCAAACATGTTAAGAATTGAATAGCCAGAATGACAGATCTACTTTATTTACTAGCTTCCTTTCAGATTTTAGTGAACAGTGGTATAGAAGTTTATTTTTAAGAAATGTTATTAATGAGCAAAGTGAACTGTATTCGATTTCACTGTTTTACTGTTTACTGAATGAAATAAGTTGAGGCTCATAATAGAAATTTGTTTCAGTGTGGGAAGTGCAAAGACTGTCTACAGAGAAAAAGAGACCCACAAAACCAAGCATTCTCAGCAGAAGGGTGCTAAGGTAGCTATCTTAAGAAACCTCAACAATCACTTATTTAAACGCTTAAATAGCTTGAAAAATCTTGCTCCTTCTCTATTTTCTAAATTAAGCCTAACATCACTAAAAGATTTATTGTAATAATATTGTAGACTTGCGCTTTTATTTGTCCCACCCAAGTTATCTTTTAACTTTAAGCCAATAGCTGGAATTACTGTGAATGTTTCCAAATTACATTGATTTTGCAAAAGTAAGTGAAATGACATGCCATTCTAGTGTGCGTGTGCATGCACACACACACACGTGTATTCTGTTTAATGGATTCTGAGATTTATAAACAGATCACTTGTACCGTATGACTAAATCCTGAAATCATGTACACTAGATAGTGTTTGTACACCTTCATGCCTGTAATTAAGTAACTTAACCAAGAACAAACACCAAAAAAAAAAAAAAAAAAAACCTACTACCTACTCTGGTTAGTATGTTTGTTAAGCAACAGATTTCTGAGTAACATTTACATATTACAAAGGAATGTATTTTATAATTAGAAAAACATTAATTATTATTTGATCATGAAGTTTTTTATTCTATATATATGGACACTTCTTTCTCTTTTCAAAAGTGCAACTGAAACACTGCTTACTGTCCTTACCATTTGCATTCAGCACAGACTTAAAGAGTCACGAGACTAATCTGTTATTCCAACTATATTGTTTATTTTTTACCCAGAAGCAATGAATAGAGACCTAATCGCAGATGGAATCTCTATCTCACACTTGCAGATTTTTCTGTCCCTTGTACTTATTCTTTAAACAATATTAGTCTATTTGGCAAAGTGAACATTTCAGTGTTATTTTAAGACTGAATGAAAAGAGTCATTCAAAGAAATCTACAAACACTGTTGTCTTTCTGTTAGTTGAGCTTATCACCACCAACACAGGCACAGACTCTCCTTTCTCCTCTGCTCTCCAATTTTTGTCCAAGTTTTCTTTTTATTGCACTAGTATTGATGAAGCTAAAAATTCTAAAAGAAAATGTACATCACAAACAGTTGGCAATGAAAACTCACTGCTTAGAAAACTACATTGGGGTTGCTTGATCCATTACTAATGATGTTATTGCTGAAAATATTTTATGAGAGTTCTCTTTTCACTGCAGGTTCACAGCCCATCAGTTCCCCTCGAAGAGTTCTTTCCCCTTAAAATCTCCCCAGCCTTTATTCCTCTCCAGAAATGCTTGTTACCTAGTAGAGGTCATTCTACACCAGCAGCACCAATTTTCTTTGTGATAATCAAGATTCTCTTATTCACTGGTTATAAAACTAATATTAAAGCATGTCTAACATGATTTCTGCTTTAACAGTACAGGCAGTATTAAAAAATACAACAGAATAGATAGGAGCCTGATGAGCATTATAACAGCTTTATAGGTACATAAAAACAAACAGACTCTGTATCTTGCAGAAATGCATCTGAAAGTAACACTGTGCCACTTCTCTCATTGGTAATAACAAAGCAACCTCACAGAAGCACTTGGTGCCATACCGTAGCCAGCTGCTAACAGGACACGTAACAAGGAGTAAAAATCAGGCTCTCTTAGCCCACTTCCCCACTAACATTTATGTCAAAATTTCTAGTCATCTGGCACAGAGCTGAGCTATTGAAAACAACTTTAGTCTGTTACCCCTAATATTTTTCTGTTTGTTTCTGAGTTAAACAGAAGCCCTAATTCTCTTTAACGGTAGGGATTTCACACCGTTGGAGGTGGAGCTGGCAGGGGGAACAGTCTGGTGAAAGGGAAGGCATGGAAAACTCATCTTAAAGGCATCCGAGTGTGAGATTCTCTACGAAAACTTCAGATTTTCCTGTCCAAAAACCCTGACACATCCTCATGCGCGCTCCCATCCCACTTAGCTGCCATTCTCATACTAAAACTTTCCCTGTCCTGTTCAGGTATTAAATATATTGTTCACTTTTCATTCATTTCACACATAAGAAAAAAAAAGTCTCCCATTCTTCTGTGTAACTAGTGATATCTAATTTATGCAATGGGAAATATTAAAAAAATAAGACTTTAATGTTTTCAAAATATTCTGAGCTAATATGCTCAAATTGTAGATTATTTATTAATAGAGAGAGCACCAGACTTGCCTACCCTAGTATACTGACATACAGATTTTAAATAACACTTCATAAGAATTTAGACTATAGTGACATTACTCAGTTTTCCACTTTTCTTTGAATCTACCTAGAAATAGCTAAGCAAAGCCCACCTGTTTACTAGAACCAGCTTAACCCCTAGGATTCTGATGAAAATATTGTCTTTACCTATTTCAATATAGTCCTGATTGTTTTTGCTGGCATCCAAAAGCTGAAAATTCAACTTCTGAAGTAGTTGCTCAGATACTGCCCAACTTTCAGTCCCTATTTAGTTCATTTAAACAGAAATTATGCCTCTTAGACATACTTCAGTGGCCCTTTCTCTCCACTAAGATCCAATAAAAATAAACAAAAAGGATGAGGCAATTTTACATTTATAGTTTTAAATGAGCCTGCTTATTTCTATAACAAACCCAGAAAGACCTAAAGCAACCAGACACTCGTGTAAAAAAAGCACTGAGTGGAAAGAAAGGAAAAAAAAGTTAAAAACATAAGCTCATGAAACACACAAATTAAAACACAAAGTAAAAACTGTTTCATTTTCAATGAAGCAGGGTAACAAGTGCTTAATTACTTTTGTATTTAATTAATGTCAACTATTTAGTTGACAGCACCGTCAACTTTTCAGGTCAGGCGTGGCCAAAATCTTGGCATTATTGTTACATTGCCTAAATTAAGAAAAGTTCAACATTGATTAGTTTTCCTAGTTTTACTTGAGCAAACTTACGTTGCCTGCAAGGGGTAAAAAGTTTCTACCCATCTGTATTTCTTTATTTTCCTGAATGATTTAAAGCAGAATTTGAGAATCATACATCAACTGCAGTTTGTTCAAATCATAACAACGGACGTTATGCGCTTGCACATAGGCTAAAAATTACTGTTCTTACTGAGTCATCTCAGGATCTAACAAATCCCAAAGTTCACAAAGATTTGTGGGACTTAGCCCTGAAAAATGTCACTTTCTTCCCAGAAACATGTCAGAATTAGTCTTTATTCTTCCCCCCCCCCTTTCTTTCTTTTCTAAGCCATATCAAACTTCCACAGACATACCTCTTCAGACAGCTGATACATCTGGTAGCTGATCACTGTGTCCTGTTTGCTAAGGAGAGCTACAGAGAACAGCATACTTCAAACTGCTATGGGGCTTTTCTGCCACAAGCTTTTTTCCTCCAAGTAGTTCCATTCCTACTTAAAGGAATCACAGCAGTTTAAATCAGGTCTGAACAGTGAAAGTTGACTCCCAGGTTAAGTAAACTACGCAAAATCTGTCCTCTAGCTCTAAATGACAGGATTATTGTGAAGGATTGCTTTTAATTTCTATTCAGGTGAGCGTTCCCAGTGAAATAGGTAAGTCCTGTATTAGGCCACATTACAAAGCTCAAATTTGGTAAACCACTTCCTCAGAAATGCTGCGTCTTTTACAACAAGCAAGCACAGGCTGCAACAAGAGAAGACTGGGACCCTTATACTGGAAAGATTTCTGTACTGTACTTGGGGTCCCTAGACAGTCCTGGCAATAAAAATTAGAATAAAGAAAATATTAAAGCTACCAAATAGTTTTGAATTATTAAATACTGCCAATTAGAAGTGTAATGAATATTGTATGAAACCAATGTATGAAGTATTTCTTGAAATATTATCTTAAGGACTAATCAAGGTTAGTGGTGACAATATGAAAGTGCTCATTACTTTTTTCTCTCCTGCGAAAGATAATTAGTACTTCCCAAGGAGCTCTGATTGGAACAGTGAAACTCTTCTTTCTTTGTAAAAAGGACTCTGAAATTATCCAGAATTCACAAATAGCAAGTGATCAGAATAAAGACAATTTTCATTTACTTGACAAATGAGGCACTTTTTTTTTTTTTTTTTTTTTTGCGCTATAATGAATCCGTTCATCTAGAATAGCATTAGGGTAGACAGATTGCAATGAAATGCAGGAAAAGGAACTGAACTCAAAAATTCATAGTGGTATTTCCTTCCTGTGTACATTGCCACAAGTAATACTATCCAGGCAACAATCAGAGTTACTATTAGAATAAATTGGAAAAGTTTGAAGAAAGACTGGTGAGCAGAGCTATGTTTTTTCTTATTTCTCAGAGACTTTTCTTGCTTTTCAAAAAAGTAGTGTTCTCTCTCAACTCCTAAATACACTAGAAAATCTGCTAGCAACAGAACTTTTAAGAAGCCCGAATGAAGCCTTCTGCGTCACCCCACTGTCCCTGCCCCAGGTGTCAGATGACCCACGAAGAGGAGTCAGTGCTCCACCTCTTCCTTCTCGTCAAAGGAGCAGTTTGTCTATCACTTAGTCCTGCCAGCCCAGATCAACATTCAAGACAGGTTTAGTACAAGTTTAAAGTACATTTCTGCTTCTTTTTTGTAGCTTACTTCTAACCTAGCTTTATTAAACAGTAAGTATTGCCCTGTCGTTGCTCAATTACTATAGGCAAGCACCATGCAAACTCAGGATTCTTATTGCTGAAGGTACTAAAAATTAAGATATTTTCTATCAGCTTTCATCATTTCTTTAAAACAACTGAAGTTTTACATTCAAGGAATGAATATACGCTTACATCCATTTTAAAAGCTATTATTCACTGACTTACAGGCAACTGGAAACATCATAGTTTTACTATATATAATTATGTAATACCATGTGGCTCTTCAATAAAAATGAGCTTTAGAATTATACTAAGCAGCAATACTTAGTAGCAATATATTCCACATATTTAACAAAAGAATATGATTAGTGGTGTGGGAAAAAAAGGAAGAATGTTATGCATTCTAGTCTAGACCAGAAAAATGATTTTTCCGGTCTGGGCTATGTGAGAGTGTGTGGGTGTATGTGTAAATATAGATACGTGTATTCAGACGTGTATGTGCATTTATACACATATATATGTGCTCAGCTGTGGCCCTAAAAATACTTCAGTCACACTGTATTTTCCTCTGTGTGTGTGTATTTATGTAAATAGGTACGTGCTTGGGTAGGGCACTGAAGATGCATCAGTAACACCATATTTTCGTGTGTGTGTGTGTGTGCGTGCACACTGGGGTGGGACACTGAAGATAATTCTATCACACTGTATTTTTCTGTTGGATAACTTACAGAGTAGCATCTAGTGTATTCAATGGAAGGTAAAAAGAGAATATAGAAACTAAAGGAGAGAAAAGAACCAGTCAAGAAAGAGCACATATTTCTGGGCTGACACTTTGCAGAATTGGGTACCCTTCTATGCAAGCACAGATTTTTTTAGAGCTGCTGTAGGGAAATATACTGTGAGGTATGTTTCTGAATGATTTATTAGAGGCCAAAGTGAAGGTGTAGAAACTAATTTAAAACTACCCCTTCCAGTTCGTTCAGTTCAAGGACTCCTACAGACTGCACGTCCAGAAGAGCCTGCATCTCGCAGGAGGGCTAACCGCATCAGGAAGCCTTGGTCCGCAATGCAGGGGACTGAGCAACGAGGTCAGTCATCAGGAACCCAGCAGAGTCTTAAAACTCTCGGCTCAGGGACGGTAGAATGTAGTAACAGCATCACACAAAACATGATGAGATGCTGCATAGTCTGCTTCTCCAAAAAGAGATCTCTAGAGAGAACATGCCATACATGCAACTCACTAGGGTGTTCATACGCTGCCTTCTCCTAGAGCTATGTGCAGCCTCAGTCTCCTAGCCTATTATTGTCTAAAAATATGCTCTGCCTTCAGGTTTTATTCATAAAGCAGATCATTCCAATTGCCTGCTATAACATACTGTCTAAATGAAACAAATCAGAATTGCAAGGAGAAGGAGAAGAACAAAAAAAAAAAAAAAAAAACACAGAAAAGTGAACAGCTTCCTATCATCATGGGCAAAAATGCCATCTATAGTCTATGCATATAATTGACCTACTCAGTAGTTTAAGCATCTTCCCTCTTAAGAAATACACTGGCATGAGAAAATTCTCACTGCTTGATAGTAGTGTTTTTTAGAGGTATTTTGGAGACCTGCTCTCAAACAGTAGCTCCAGAACATATTTCAAGGATATAATTCCCCTAGGCTTTTCTGTGGGAGTTGATGATTTCCTGTTAGATCAAATCAGCATTGCTTTCTCATGAGCGTAGCAATGGAGGCAATCATGAATCATTTACATAACAGGAGGGAAAAAAAAGAGGATTTATGATGCAAGGATGACAGAATAAAGAATGATGATAGCATAAGCAAGGCGCAAAAATAAATGGATGCTCAATTCTATACGGATCACAGAATCCCGAGGGACAGGAAGTAGGAAAAGCAGCAAACGGGAACCTATGTCACTTATTGTCTGCTTGACTGAGGTAGAGGCAAATTTAAAGAGTTGAATATGCTGGAATTGGGAGGTGAGATGGATTTTAAAATCTGGAAAGAACTGTTACATTCGATTGTAAATCCAATGGCAAAGATTTTCAATAAATTAAGTATATTAGTGCTTCTATATATTTAACATACAGAAATTCAAATCCTGGGGCAGCAATGACGTGCCACTCTCCAAAAACAATGTGTATGCAGGTGCATTTGTTGACAACATCATATACAAGCAACACTGTTACGCTACTCAGAGTGGCAATAATTCTAAACACAGTTGTATGAAATAACATACTTCCATTGGATTTAATAAACTTAGATCCACTCAAGGGCAGAATCTGCCTCAGCCAATCTCATCATCTCGCTCAGGACAAAATCTTGCAACGATGAAAGACAACTGAAATGTATTAGTGGGGTAATACATTGTTTAAAAAGAACTAAAAAAAATTTTAAATCCCTGTATGCTTCTGGAAAAACATTGTTATTAAAGCAGGAATTTTTAAAAGTAACCACTTTATACAAAGTGGTTCCTGAAATACCAGAGTGACTTACAGAAGAAACACTTTAGCTATCAGAAAAGCATTCCATTTAAAAAATAAACAAACCTCTCCTCTCTCTTTCCAAAAAGAATTGCTCATCCTTGCAAATCCCTCCAAGTAACTCCTCTTTAATATTTAGCCCGCAACATGTACCTTGTCCTCTTACAGGGGGAACATGAAGGTTTCTTTCTCTACAACAGACATATAGCAGAAAATTCTGAGTAGATGGCTGTAAAAATTTTATGACTCTGTAGACGCAGTGAATCTGAAAGAAATCTCATTTTATAAGCCTCATGGTTTCATATTCTAAAATAAAAATTGCTTTAAAATGATTGGTTTAGATTTAGTGGCAACACAGAAATAAAGAATCTTTTGCAACAATGACATATAGTGCAAGATCAGTTCATTGCAGTTAACGGTGAATTAGACTTATGTGGCAAATTTGTTATCTTCTCTTGAACTACTTTTATAGTTCACTGATGCTTTCATAAATATTATAAGATGTTCTCATTACATACTTTAAAGAACAAAGCACAGGATTCTAAAATAACTTTTCCACCCTTCTCAGGACAGACCTATTTTGTTTACAAATAATTTATTTTTACTGAAGCAGCACCAACTGGTAACGGGTAGAATGCTTTGCTGCTACCTTTTTTTCTGTTAAATAATATGAGCCTGTAAAGTAATTAGTAGTAATATACTGAAACACCTATGGCATGTATTCATGTTTTTCTTACGGATGAAATATTTAATAAGGTACAGTGAGAACATATTTGTCACATTTCCGCTGTGTGATGCAATCACTAGAGTTCAATTATGAAATAACATTAAAGGACCTAACTTGCTTGCCGAAGGTGCCATTCGACAGAAATGTAAATCCCTGTCACCTTGCTGATAGGATTCTTACCAAGTACAGTAAGAGCAGAATCAGACTCATGTACAGACTCCCAAACTCAACCGTGGTGTTAACTTCCACAACATACTGTATTAAATCCTCCCGTAATTCTTTCGCTGAAGTTCTACATTTTTAAAGCACACATACTTTATTGTACTTATCTGTTGAATCACGATAATTTAATACCGAGTGATTTATTTCCTATTAACAAATTATCAACAACTATGCTTCCAGTCTTAAAATGAATAAAACGTATTACTAGAATATTTTTCACTACTCTTCGTTTTCCAGACAAGTTATTTTCTCAAAGTTTGTGTTCAGCTTTTTTTTTTTTTTTTTTTAAGGTTTATTACTCCAGCCCAATCTACTGCTTAACACTTGCTCTGAAGAAGAGTTCCTCTCTTAACATAAATAAATCAACTGAATACAAGTTCTTACCATGAGAGGTCAACAGAGATGCAACTGCTTAGATACAAACGTAACTGTATGGGGGTTATATGACCTCTAGTATGATCTCCTCAATAGTGTATGATCACAGTGGTCCCATATGACCTTAAAATCTTTGAAGTTGTATCAGGTTTAATTTAGGTTAGAATTGTTCAAAAGAAACAAAATATTTAAATAAGCATTCAGCCAAAGTGATTAGGTACTAGTTCAACAGCATAATGTAACTGATACGTTAAGAAAAAGAGTCATAAAATTATATTCCTCAGCAATTAAAAAAATAATCATTATTACCAGTGAGTACAATAAAGGGCACATAAAAATTTTTGCCTCATTCAGCAAATTTTCTTTCCCCTTCTGATCAGTATAGATGGTTCCCAGCACATAGGTCTGCCATGAAAAACATTGCACAGATTTTTCACACCCCACCTGCCTGCCGTACACCGTCATCCCTTTCCTCATTCAATTTCATAAATATACTACACTTGAATTTAAAATCAAAGCCAGTTTGAATTATGTGAGCATCAAAGAGCATCTGAAAACCAAAACTTTATAACTTATATTCAGGTTCAGATAACCCAGAAATGGCTAATTTCTCTGAGAAACTAAAAAACGAAATTTAGAATGGCAACATCTTCCAAAGAATAAATACCATCATAGTGCTATAGTGAAAGCTGACAATATCTTTTATTCTTGATTTACAAGCTTTTTACAGTAATAGAGAGTTTATTCTTAGATTCTAGCCTTCCTTGCTTATAAATACGGTTTCAGCAAAAAAATCCCCTGGAAATACATTTGTACTTCATGTTAAAACACTTCTTCCTCTTAATCTAAACTTGTGTGTTTTGCACTAAAAATGACATGAACATTAACATAAAAGTCATTTTTGGGTAAGTTTCAAAGATAACCATTCATTTCAAATGAGATGAACATACTCTTGCGGGAAGAGAATATAGGGAGAAATGTAGAATTTTAAAGTTGTTAAAGACTTGAATTCATTATTCTGAGCATTAGTTTCTAAATTATACTGTGTTCAAGATAAAGGAAAATTTGTATTATAGAATATTCTGTATTAGTGCAAAATATAATACACTGACAAAACTGTAATCTTACTCCAGTTTTCTACAGTATTTACAGTAAAGTAGACTGATTCTTATAAACAAAGTTTAGTAAAAAGACTTGCATTGCTGCACAGTTAGGTCTTTGCTTTATTTCCTGTACTATTTGGGGACTAGTAAAATTAAGTTGATGAAAAACTGCTGTTCTGCTGACAGAAATCTGATTTTGAGTTACTTCAAACATTTGAATTACATCAAACGTTATTACCATAATAACCTAAATATCTCACATTATACATGGACACATGAAAGGTAAATCTACAATTCGTTTAAAGTTAATGCATTAAAAAATTAACAAACTGAAAACACCTGTCTATCCTGAACAGCTCTGCTCCAAGAGCAGCTATCTTATCCCAGAATGAATCGTCACTAGGTTTATTACTTGTTGTAACGATCACCTTATAAGGCATCATATCTTATACTTTTATATATACTGTTCACATGTTTAATATATTTGCTTTTGTACTATTTGATCCAGGTTTATGATTATTTTTTCCCTCTGCTCTTTTCCCACAACTTAAAGATTTATTTTAGTCAAAGAATTGTTGCATAGTTTCTCTTTGATCTAATGATTTTTAGCCTAAAGCTAATGCTGCACTGGGAGCCTGTAATATAGTTCATGTTACACAATAAAGTCACAAAAAAACAGAAACCGAACAACTGCCAGATTCAAGTAAATAAATATAACATTTTAAGAACAATGGAGTTGGTTGTCCTTGATATTAAATAGTAATGAATATTAGTATGTGTGAAGAGGAAAGATTATGTACTATTATATATGGTAAAACAAATGAACTACATTACTGGAAAACCGACTCTTTATTAGCCAATTAAAAAACAGTAAGAAAAAATAGAAATGGTTACTCTTATCTTTCACCTTTGTGAAAATATATCAAATACAAAGCTGAGAGAAGAGGGAAAAAAAATATAAAAGAGAAAACAGAGAGGTTATTGAGAATGTGTTTTCCAGGGAAGTTTTGATTTATTCCTCCAAGCAGAAATAGTGGGATGAAATTCAATTTTCTGTACTCCTACAGTTGTACCGACAAAAAAGAGTATGTATGCTTGTTTGACGTTTGGGATGGATGTGGGAGTGGGCAAAAGAGAGGACCACATGAGCAGACACATAAGACAGTAATTATCATAATACATTTAGAATATGTAGTTTACATTTGAAAGCTGATTAATGTTTGTTAAAATTTTAGCAGTAAGCCAAATTATGAATACAAAACTAGGGAATCTTTTAGAAACCGTGATACCTTTGATTCATGACTTCTCTGTAATTGCCACCATGCCAATCAGTTAAGCATGTGGAAAGGTTGCAGTCCAGTAAATGTCACTATTGCCATTACCAGAAAAAGGCCACAGGCTTCATATTGATCTGACAGTACATGGTCTCTGGACTTCTCTGGCGTGCCTTAGCGTAAGATGATTTCAGTTTTAGCTGTGATGGGCTAACATGAAGGTGACTGTTTAGCTTTAGCATCTATTTACAACAGATTGAATTGTGGCAGGACACAAGTGTAGGGTGATACGGGAGGTACCAGACCCTAAATGTGTGGTCACTACAGGGCTGTAACTTTGTGAAGCAGGTGAAGCCAACCTCAGAGATAACAAAGGACAGAAAAAGCAAGAATTGAGAGCAAATCAAAAAAGGCTATGTAAACAAATTCTGCCCAAAGAAAACAAAAATGACCAAGACTTCATATAAAGAAGGGACCTCTACCATTAACATCAAGCTCCTTCCAGCGAAACTCTCAGGCTACTGCCGACTCTCATTCCCCCTATACCTCCACCTGCTGCAGGAAGACTGTGGTCATCGAGGACAGTATCTATTTCCTCCCACTATCCTGTCTACTGGACACTGTGCTGAATACCACATTATTCACAAGTGTATCATGGATCACGATAGTTCCCAGTATGGGGAGGGAAAAATGAACTGCCATAATAACAGGTAGTACAAATGGGTTTCAAGAGACAGGTATGGCTTATGCCTTCCTGACCTAATATCAAAGTTTCTTTAAAGCTGCTAAGAAAGAAACAGTCATAACGTCCTTTTCTTATCTGTGGAGTTCATCAGTTTTGTAAGCAACATAGCACAAGCATATGTGCAAATTAATTCACTAAGAAGTTCTTAATTTTGGACTACAAAATAAAATTGTACAATTTGCCATTTGACCTAAAATGAAGGAAAATAAATTTAAACAGTAAAAGAGACATTAAGAATAAACAAAATAAGCCCTATGCAATTCCCTCAGAAATCTGAAAGGGTTGAAAGCTATTGTTGTCCTGTATGATTTTAATACAGTTATAGAACCACATCAGTCTTACTGTGGAACGAATGGAGTTAATCATGGAAAAAATATGAACAAATGGGCAGAGGAAAAAGTAGAATAGATCTAACAAAAAAAAAGAGATATTGCATTCCTTTTGCTTCCTTCTCACATCTCTTTTTTTGCAACGTAAAAAAAACCAAGGTAGTATCTGACTTACTGGCCAGAGAAAGGAAAGAGAAAGGAAACTGAGACTCTCAATTATTTAGTGGAGAAGTTTTAAATAGCAATTTGTCCAGCTGCAGTCTTGTTTCCATTGCAGCTACCTTTCTATTCAACAAAAGCCCATGGGCAAAATTATACAAATGAAGTGCATCCTATAATAACTAATGAATAAAACACTAGCCTAGAGTAAGATACAGTATAATAATGATTTGAAAAGTCAGTGTGCCCTTGCCACTCATTTTTTCAAAAAACAAAGTGCTTTCAATTGTTGTAGTTGCTAGCATTCACAAAATCAGAAATGTTGATATCTGTCTAGTTGTCTTGTTCATGGCCTTCTCCATCCCTCTACATCATAGGGCTATTATTGTTGAGCCAAATAAGTAATCTATTTTATCAGTGTTCTGTCTAAAATAGAAAGGGATTTTGGTAAAGTTGTTACCACTTCCAAATCCCATAGCCATAAGGTTTCCTAAATGATAACACTAAATGGCTACCTATCTATTATAGCATTAAAAAAAAATGATATTCTACTAAGCACATCATATACCTTGACTGCAACACATACGAAGTTAACGATGGAGTTAAACTAAAGACTGTAAAACACTATTCAGAATGGAGGAGAAAAGTCAAAAGACAATATGAAAAAATCTTACTCCTGAGCTTGTGATAACCTCTGACTCCTGCCAGTTCCTTCTAATTGGAGGTAAACTATTAAAGCCTGAAGCTTATCAAAAGCATTTCTGGACATTACGCTACATAGTTGACATTATAATTCTCTTCCGAAATTTGGTCATGCTATGTTATATAGCATTCTTTAGGTTTTAAAATTATGTTACACATTCCCTACTTGCCTCTGCTAAATAAGTAACATCTACTTTAGACACTTGCTATTTTTTACTCCCTGCATGTGAAAAGTTTCAGCTGCTGAAGATACCACGTTACAAACAAAACCTAGAGTTCTGACTTTTCTGAAGAGAACCAGGAAATTCTGAGAACTGTTACAAAATATCAACCTGATTTCCAGTTCAAGTAGGTATGTAAAATTTCTGTCCAATAGAATAAAATTAAAAAAGACAGAGGTCCTTCCTGAACTTGTATATTAGAATCCTATGAAAACACCCAACACTTCTTAGAAGAGTCAAATCCTTGAGTCTAAACTACTTGCATCTGTCATCAGCTTTCCTTGAAATAATCTGACTCAAGGAAGCTTACCTGATTTGTTATAAATTAAGGTGGAATACGTTAATCCATTGCGTACGAAAAACTAAGAACCAGTTGACAAAACAACTGAATAAAAATCAGTTTTGAAAGCAAATTCTACCACCTGCCTACTACCTTCTTGCAGTTTACTTGTCCTCTTTTTCCATTCCCTAACCTACACCTAGAAATGTTCAGTAACATCCTTAGTAGAGATCATACCAACTGGGGCTTTACCAGTTCTCCAGCTTTTCACCCCTCTTGGTCCTTAGAAGTGTCTGTGTGTGCCTGTCTTGTATACTTGCAGGCAGATCTCCTATCCCTCTCAGAAACCTCCCAAACTGCCTTTATTCTAGCGTCTGCCTACCATTCTTCTTCCCCGCTTGTAACACGCATGAACAACCTGCACCGTTCTGTAGTCCCAAATAAGGCATAGCCTTTTCACAGATGGAGGAGCTTTTCCTCCTTCTCTTCCTCTCGAAGAACAACGCTCAGGACATAAACCCCTCTGTTACTCAGCCTGCTCAACACGAAGCACAGTTCTTATTTAAGAAACCAGAACAGATTTCTTCCACACATCACCACTGTCCTTGTATGATTAATTTTTTTCTTCTGTGTTTGTAGGAAATATACTTCATTATGGACTAATAAACCATCCTCTGGATCACAGGTACCAGTTAAATTACCTGTTAATTTTTGCTTCAAGTATGGGCAGTATAAACTTTACTCAAGGGACTGGGAAGTATCCTACAAGCTACTAAACATCATCAGACCAAAGGCATTTAGACTAAACATAGATCAAGCTCCTTTCTTCAGGTTAACCACTATGACAGAACCACAGACGAATAGCTGGATTAAACATCCATTCGACCACACATGTGGGTGAATACTTCCTAGGTTATTTAAATAGACTAACAAGAAGGATAGCTATTTAAGATTCAGGGATACATTACTGAGATACGTATTTACATGGATCCTAGCATATGAATATAATTGGCATAATTACCAAGGAGCGTGGATCAACTCAATCACGGCTGGAGAACACGGCTGGTTCCAAGGACATGCACGTTCCATGCATTTCAGTGCCCTCCCGTTTTGGTGTTAAACTAGCTCTAGAACATACAGTGCATTCAATTTGCAGCTGGAATGAGTTAGGCACTCAAGTAATTTGAGATCTTCAGTGATTAACTCCTAAAGGTTTGCAAATATACCTACTAGAATTACCTACCCAAATCTTTCTAAAAGTTAATAAATCTTCTGAGGATTCCCATTTATAAAACACAGAGCCTAATAAATGCTTCTAATTAACAGTTTTATACAGTTTTTGTTATTGTTGTTTTTGAGGTAGGTGTAACATTCAGGATTTTATGAACACGCACTTGCATCTTTCACTATATATTATTTATATGTACAGCACAGGCTGTCTCCTTGCATTATGTAACGGTGGCCTACTTTTTCAACAGTACCTCTCCATCTTCTTGGATGTTTCCTTCTTGACAAAACTTTTTTATATAGTGTCATGTAATGTTAAGAAACCTGTATTAGTATATAAAATACTACTTTTACTAGAATTTCCAAAATCCAATTGAAGAGCAATGAAAGTACTCCTGAGAACAGATTCTAAACACAATAACCAATGAAAAGAAACATTCATATGAATCAAGGTAAAACGATTACAGAAACAGGACTGTCTTTAGAGGATATTCAAAGGACAGAACTTCACTTTAGAATTACAGACATAATGCATTTGTATTTTCTGTCAGGTCTTTTCACTATGAAATATATTACAAAAGACTTAATTGAAATATTCAACATTTACTAACAGATAAAAAACACCGCAACACTGATTCTTGATTCTATCCAGCAAAGAAATTTTGTTTAAAGAGAAAGACATCTTTGAACTTCAGTTAAATAGCTTCCTAACCCTAACCTTGCTTAAATACAGTGTTCTTAGCTGGAAGTAAATTTTGAGCAAATTTTATTTTGCTTTGTAATGCAGAACACTAGCACGATTACTATCCCAGTTATTTATAAGGTACAGAATCAACCCCTCACTAACTGAATGCAGACACCCACATATGTTTTTCACTTACTTTTTATAAGAAGTAATAAAAAAAAAACTTCTTGTAAAGTATACGTAAAGTCTTTGATACACTGTGCTCTATTTTCCCTTGCCACAATGCAGCATAAAATATTTAGGTAGCAATATGAAAGGGCAGTACAGCCAATATCTGGCTTATTATTACCAATTTTTGTAAACTACCAAGTAGCACATTGCATAATAAAGCATGAATAGCCTGCCACATTTACATGCAGAATGATGCAGTCACTGAAAAGGCAAAGATTCCACCATCAAGTAACAAATAAAAAAACAAAGCAAGGCAAACTTCTAAAAGACATGTTTTAAACCAAGCTTGTGCTGTCATTTATGAAACATGACTACAGTCCAAGGAGCTACATCACATAAGCAACTTCACAGCAATTTCAGTCAAGCTTTTTCACAAGTGTTTATACTGTGCTTTCCACATCCTCTATTGCCCCCTTAAAAAGCACAGAGCAGAAAGGAGTATTTCAGAAAGCTGGAAATTACAGTGTGACAAGAATCCCTTATCTCAGTTCAGTCCATAGTAGAGTGTGTTAGAATGATGGATGAGAATTCACTCTCTATTTCCTCTGTTACCGTTCACAACATTTCCTATCAGGACTGAAACATATGTGGCTATGTTTACTTTGACTGAAGCAAGACTAAATTGGAAACAATCCCATAGTAATAACACACTGTTTTAAAAATATACACAAGCTCATATTTTTTTTTTTTAAGCTACAGTGTTTGTAAGATTATAGAGGAATTAACTATTCTCTCGTCTGGCAATTGGTTGAGGTCTCACCACTGACGAGTCAACTGCAACCACTGTCTGACTCAGTACTCCTTGCCAGGTACTGGTGTGGCTAACATTTCTGGCTTAAGTATAATTTGTGCTTTTCCCTGCTGAGCAACCTCCTTCCAACCCCACCTCTCCTCCCCAATCAGATCCACCATTTAATAAGATCATTTTAAATTTTAAGCTTATCTTCCAAAGTACTGGCAGTTTCTTCCACGTTGGCTTCATCATTACCACCATTTAAAGCATTAAAATAAATAAATAAATAAAATTTAATTAATTAAAAATATAGTAGTGGGCTGAAGCATCAGATTTCCATTTAATTGCCATCCCAAAGCCATACTTTCTCCTTACAGTTTTCCAGCCAGTTCTGTAACATACTGATTTCAGTTAGACTATGCTGCCTAGTTTTCTACACTACACCATGTGGAATACAATCCATCAAATATACGGCACCTATTCTTGTAGCCTGTCCACAGATATGTGGCATTGTCTCAGTCAAACCTTATTATGAGTTGTTCTTGACAATCCATTCTAATCTATAATGATGATAAACCCACACTGGTTGTTTACCTTTTCTATTTCACTGGTACTATGTTTCCTTAGCAGTAGCAAATACTCCAATCACTGTTCCAATAATTCTTCAGAAATTGAAGTTCAGCTGAGAAGTTGAGTCAGCTGAATTGAACCTATCTCTTATCATATTAATCACAGGTCTGGCATTAGCACTGCTGAAGTGCTTAAGAAAGCCACTTCTGAGATCACGTCAACCAACAAGAAGTATGCCATAACCACATTCACCAAGCCAACACTTCACTCATTTAAGTATTCTCTAACTTACTGCTTCCATTTCAAGGCTGACGTATTGATGCTAACTGCAGAAGACTTTTGGGGAAAGTGATATAAAAAGACATTAAACACTTTGTGCACATTAGAGGAAATTATCCTTTCTGCTATGTAAGAGGTGACACTTTCTTATGACTTACTGCTTTTTACCTCACTGCTGATATATTTACAGGAAGAAAAAAACTGATATATCTTGCTAGCCACATCTTTGTGCCTTAACTTTGATTTTTTTCTGAATATACTTATACTTCTCTTCCCAACCTTAGTAAGATAATTCAGTGTCTACTTCCTGCAAAGTTTTTCCCTAATATTTGATAAGCATAATAAGCTCACAATAAGATTTCATGTCATGTCTTGAGTTTCTTTAAAGCTAGCTGCTGCCAGAAGAAGTTCATAAGGAAGAAAAAAAGTTTTTAATCATTTTAGTTCTCCATGCCTGCTCCATGTCACGACCAAAGCACCAAAACTGGTGCAAGGAAAGGAACTTGGAATGGTAACAGAACTTCTCTTTTTTTTTTCCTCCTCCTGCAACTAGCTTTTAGCATGCTGCAGCCTCAAGATAAACCTTCAGCTTTAGCAAGTGACTTAAAGTAGTTTTTTCTATAATAGGATAGTTTGCATTTACATCTTTAACATAATTAATTGGAGAAACTGCCCTTTTCTGTAATACCTACAGAGCAGCCTCTCAGGAGGCTGTACCAACCAATTTCTGGAGTTTAATGGAGCTTGTTGCACTGAAATATATTGTTTCTATTTTGCTTTCATTCCTCCTTCCTATCCTAGCAATAGATACCTGAGCATTTAAAATCTCCAACTGCCCTTCAGTCCTGCAGTTCTTCCAAATGGTCACAACTAATATACCTCTCCTTCCCCCAAATCTTTGATTCATTTCTCTCATTGTCCTTTTTCTGGATAGGAAAGGAGTTAATACTATTTAATAATTTTTAAACCTGCTTCAAATTCACGGTGCTTTCAATTTTGTAATAAACATGAATGATACAAAAACATGCATCTTTTTACTAAGCTGTTCCTCTTTTATAAAGAGCGTAGAGGAGGTGGAAGTCAACCTGAATCCAATTTTTGGCCAGCACACTGGTCTCTGAACCTATTACAGCCTGATTTTGCAACAGAAATTGCAACAGAAAACTTGAGAGGAGGTGCAATGGAAGTTACACGTCAGGAAGAAATTTCCAAAGGAATTCTCTGGAAAACAAAATACCCAGTCATTTTAGCACAGTTACAATTTTTGTGTGCCTTAGAACGAGTGAATAAATGGGCATCTAATGAATCTATCACTGTATCTTCTAAATAAAAGAATCTCTAAGGACATGTTTCATATTTTCGTATTTTCCTGGTTATTTTTTTTAAGGAAACCACATCCAACCATAGCATAGTTATAGCACAGCTTCTGGTGGAACACAATCAAGAGATAGCATAGCTTCTGGTGGAACTCAATGAAATGGAGATAGTTAAAGAGTTTAGTATTTCCTTCCACTTTCTTGCAGCTTTTACTCTAACTGGACTAAATCTCATCTATAATAGACTTTATCCCTCATATTAAGTAACATATCTCTAAATGCATACATGTATCATGCTTAAATTGATTACATGAACCCATACTGCTGCTTATGCAAAGTTTGGCTCATACAGTCCTAAAGACTTCCAGTTAGACTGCAGTATTAGCATTTCTTAATTTTCAAGTGCTTGACCATGCCACATCATCAATTTTCTTTGAAAGAGTATTTTACACAGAACACATATCTCATTGCAGCCAGATCTGTGTTGTGTTACAGTTTTCTCTGACTGGTCTATCAGAACATTAATGTCTATTCTTGCTTCCAGCAAACAGAATTATTTATTTATAAATATTTCTACAATGTGGTAAGGCTCCTCAAAAAGGAACAGTCTTTCCTCTAAGGAGTTTATAACTAAAGAGAAAAGAAACAAGAAAATACAGTAAAGGAATGGTAATGGCAAACAGGAATTTTTCATACAACTTGGCTGCATGTTGTATCTACATCAAGGCAAAACAATAATTAAATATAGAAGGATGACAAAGAATCACATCTTGACTCTTGAATAGTATAAAAGAGGCAGAAAACAACCGTGGGGATCCTAAGCAGTGGTCTGACTGAGTAAAAAGGGACTTGCAAAATAAAACGTATGCCTGAAGAAATAGAGACAGAATCTGTTACTGTACAAAAATGTATATAGACATTTATACTGTAGAGACATAAGATCATCTAGACTATAAGTCATCATGTCTACTAAGAAAGTTAATTTTACATTAAAATATTTTAGTGGTAACACTTTAAATCCTGACCTACAAAAATGTTAAGTTTTCCTTATTACAGAGATTCTGCATAGAAATGTGGGAAAACTTAACTCTTTTATTCCTGCAAGAATTTTTAAAATACTTTTATTTGGGATCTCCCATCTGCTCAGCCTAAGTTTTATTTAAATTGTGGAAGCTGCATTTCATGACTCTGCCTTCCACAATAATCATAGCCCTTCACAGCCTAGGCTGAAGTGCCTCTGCAGATTCTTATGTTAGTTCAACAGAAAAAGCATCAGTGTGTACAAGAGTACATCCCACGTAGATATCATGTATATGAGTATGTAGATACACACTCGTACTCATGATCTGGTATGAACACAACTGTTGAAGTTATAACAACAGAGTTAACTATAGTAGCTCGTGTACAAAAGACAGTGACAGAAGTTACAAACAATGGATCTATTCAGGTTTACTACTGTCAGCACAGTTTTCAAATAGTCCCATAATGGGACTTCTCATTTTAAGAAATACAATCTGCGTGACATGGAAGTTTGGCATTGAATGAAAATTTGTTAACGTCAAGAAAGGAAAGTATGGGAATTGAAAGTCGTTCATCATTGTAACGCTTCACCACAAACTAAACAGAGATAAAAGATTCTGTTCAGACCAGTTTCCAGTTTTCTGATTTACAGTATAACAGCCTTTTTGCCAACCTGTCATATTGACACATAAAATGTTTACATATAAAATGATAATTTCCACAGAATTACCTATAATACTTCCCAAATTATTTTTACTGTAGAATAAAGATATTCTGTATTTATACCCTGAGAATGTCGATACCCAGACTTCTATACTGCGCATAAAATATTTCTCATTTATAAACTTCTTTTATTTTAACTCATTGCACTGAAAACTCACTGTATTATCTAGCACTGAATAAAAAAAATATTTAACAGAAACTGTGTATCACAGTGCCTACCTAGTTCATAAGACAGAGCAACATCCACTTTTCATCAATTTTTGATCTGTATAAACTGTGTCAGCTACTACTATGCAAATAGTTATGGTACATTTCTGTTGCTAAATCTAGAAGTATTTATCATTGATGGATATCTATCATGAATGAAAAATAGAATTATATTAAACACAAGTCCTCCAATGGTGCCAGTGGAAGTTTGCAACACAATATGCAACAAAAAATCTCTCTGGAAGCCCAGGTGATTTGACATGAGTCCACTTATTGATTAAGCTTTATATCAGGTACTAATGGGAAAGTACTTAAGGTATAAGAATCATTTCAATAATCAAGCCACAAAACAAACAAATGAACAACTGATAATAGCATTCCTTTCAAAAACCTCTAAAAATAAGCACAAAGTTTTTAGATATTTTAAAGGTCCTTAAAACCTTTTCAGTTTTGGTAAGAAGCAAATCTACTTTACAGTTTTAGTGCAGTCATTCTATAACCTAAAATATCTACTGCACAGCATACTAACACTGTGCCATGTGTAAGTTAAATGGCAAAAATGAGCATTATAAGAGTTTTTTTTCCTTAGAACTGGGCACAGAGTTTGTCTAGAGAAAAAATATTGGTTTTAAATTCATATTTGCCTGCTTAACACTGTGTGTAACCATCTATGGCAAAATGCTTTTGCAATGAAGACCTCTGTGACTCACCTTCTTCCATAAACTGAGGCATTACTTGAGCTAAAAGAGCATAAGCTTTTTTCTTTTTACTTCTCTCAATTAAATATTTCAGTCTAATTGTTTTGCTGCCTTTGCAAAGTGCTTCTGTATTTTGTGATGTCAACAGAAGCCAAATTAGTAGCTGATTCAGTTGAAGATTTTTTTTTTTTTTTTTTTTTGTAATTTAACATCAGCAATTCAAATTCTCCAGTTCCAGAAGCAGCATAACAAAGCCCATTATGAAAATGCAGAAATTTACAGACACTTTACTTCAGAAAAAAAAATGATCAAGTAGAGGAAAAATGTTGTAAAAGAACAAAACACAACTTTTAGAAGTATATTATTGCTTTCTCACATTTTCTGTAAATTCCAGAATCTAATTTGAAATAAAAAATGGAGAACAGATAAGTAAAAGTTGCTATTAGAAAAGCAATTTCCTTCTCTATGGATCCAGATCTAAGGTGGGAAAAAAGTCAAAATTTTAAAAGGTAGAAAAGCCCAGTATGTTTGATTTTTCTTATGTAATACAACATCAAAGTTAAAGATTTCTTAGAAGCAGTAAAATTTTTCAAGGTTTCTTTATTGATTTTGAGAGCACTGCTTAAAGGCCTAATTCACCTAAAAATTTAATCTGCTAACTACTGTGCTTGAATTTTACTACCACCACATATGGGGGAAGGGGGTGACAATAAACTTCCAGTTCTATTGCTTTCTTCAAAAACAAATGAACACAACCTCTTAGGCTCTGATTCACCAAAGCACTTAATTAGCACATACTAAAATCCTGCAAAACTATGGAAATTCAAGTATTTTGCTTCAGTTCCTTTCTTTCTAGTCCTCTTTGCTTTTTCCCTCTATGTTCCTTTCTAATGTTTTGTTCACAGAGGAAGGTGTTACTCACGTGCCATAACATCGATAACAACATCCTAAGTAAACAGCACAGCGCTCTTCACCTGTTTCCAGTGGTTGCCAGTCATCACACATCAATTTGAAAAGGGCGGAAAAAAAAACAAATAAACAAAAACCCGAACTATTTAGCATATATTTAGACACTTGTGTGCTATATACGGTTATTTATATAAAATGAAATCACACAGAATTAGTAATTTGTTTCCTGCCAAACTGATTTAGAATCTTCAATTTAAAATGATGTTGATTATCTAAAATTTATTATTAGTCTTCATGTTACCATATTCATGAAAGAATTAGACATCAGATTTTATTTCTGAATGTAGCTTAAATTACACAGCTCTATAAATTGAAGGTCTGTTCTTTGCCCCAAATCAATGGCTAACATAGAAAAGTAAAGTTCTTTTTAGTGAATTTCTCAGATTATACTGATGATGAATGATTGACATTCAGACAGCAGTCTTGTCACCTGCTGAATTCTCAGTCTATTAACTAATCTCAACTGATGCCAAACTAACTTGAATTCTGGATGTATTCTGTACTGAAAGAGTAATCACGTTAGGTTATGTTATACACTCTCAAAGCTTAGAAGACCTTCTGTTACAAAGAAACTAGTCCATTCTCTGATCTATAAATACAAAACAAATCCTATTGCAAATAGAAAGGTAACAGTAAACAAATCTAAAACTGATATACTTTCTAATATACAGCTGCTACTAAAACTTTACAGTTTTAATAGCTGACCCTCATGTAGCACTTCTCATTCCAGAGAATCCCAGTGGCTATACAAGCTACACACAGGGATCAATTCATCCTGCACTAAATGAAAGCAATCTCTGTAACACTGTAAAGTACTGAATGAAACTTGAAAATAGCTAAGAGGATATGAATATCTTGTCTAGATAGATAGGAGATGAGTAAAATCCTCCTCAAGCTTGCATTGGTCAGGACAAAATAAAATTCATGTATCTGTCAGAAGATCAAAAGGATCTTTAAATACTTTGGGAAATCTAGACCAAAGTTTGTATCTTGTCTCACAAATGACAGCTTTTAGGACTATATCCTTGAGTAAGGTGGGAAATACTTTTGAAATAAATGGAAAGTTTCAAAGCTTTCAAATTGAAAACTTTCATCAATTACCTTTGTCATCATTATGACAAAGGTAAATATGCCCTAGCACTAAGAAGGCCAATAGATTAGGTTCATAAGTTCACCCAAGGGAAGAGAAAAAAAAAAAAAAAAAAAAAAAAAAAAAAGACAGATGAGCAGAAATTCTATCACATTAGAAAACTCTTCCTAATGGAAATCTCAGCAATTACGTTGATGCATTCTACAGAGTTTCAGTGAATTCATATTTTTCAATACGTCTTTAATAAAAAATTCTAAAGCCACTCTAAAAATCTAATCATTGCCAAGTATTAATTGTATCACTTTCTAGGCAAGCAATGCAAGCAAATTAATCACCCTCATCAGCTTCTTTGGCATCCTGTCATTTCTTGGGGAACCTTCAGCCAGTCACTAGCCAAAGGCAGCTTGGTTTTGCTGCTGAAAATGCTGTTGCTTCTCTTCCTCTTTTTCCCAAATCTCACTAATGTATAAACTCTGTCCCAGAATTACACAGGTACTTTAAAAAGTCAGATCAGTAGACTGAAGAGAAACAATATAACACTGTATGTGCAGAAATAAAGGCAACTACATTTCTCATGACTTTTCCTGACAGCCAGGAAAAAACTCTCTCCCCCAGGACTATTGTCTCCAATATGCAAGGCACAGCTTTTTGTTCTAATGAAAGTAAAAACATTTGTTTTACCTTGAAATGGATACAAACTGAAGAGTCTCCAAAAACTAACCTATATCCATATCTACAACTAAACTGCACTAACTTGGGTTCATTTCAAGTGCCAACATGCTATGATTACAAGGCTCCTGTTGCATTTTTTCCACTCGTGAGCTGTTCTCTAGCTTTACGTTACACTTCTTTCAACTTCTACACGAGAATTTAGTATATACAAACACCAAGGCTAGACTCTACTGCCTTTAAGCAGGCAAGGCATAGCAATGCCATTACAACAGAGAAGACTATTTCACATCTCATTGCACCACAAAGGCAGCAAACTCTGCAATAAGGTGCACTCTGAGGCTGCTTTGCTTTGTCACAGTCTACAGATACAGCTTTGGGAATTAGCTCTGACACTAAAGTTTCTCATCTTAATAGGCTGTAAAATAAGGTAAGTCCTATAGCCTAGCTAGTAAGTGAAATAATTATCACCATATTACAAATTTATTCACCATTTTTGGTCATTTATGTTGCAGATATTATCTGAATACAGCTGGATAATTCCATAGCTTCAAAGACGCTTTCACCATGGAACCATGAAACCATTTTGAACCATTCTGAAACAACTAAGAGCCCTAATTTGGTTAGCTCTAACTATGCATTTTGTAATCTGAGAGGCTCCATTCCTTTCTGCAAAGGTGCATCAAACGTCAGTCAGCAAAGAGGAAACTATGACTCAGACACTTTCAGTGTCAGTCTAAGTATCACCTACTCATATTCATACACCAAATAAACTCCTTTTAGTTTTTTTTCTGAATGGGTACAAGAACCATCATGAGTAAAATAAAAACAAGTATTTCGACTTGGCAATGGAACAGTCGCCTGAGAAGTTCCAGGTAACAGAACACATTAATTACAAACAGGGAAGATGAAAACAATGTTCACATATCCAGAAAGAAGGAACAGCACAGCAGTAGTTGATCACAGAGTTCTAAGCCTAAGAGGAGCCATTTTAGCATCTCTTACAGGTAAGAGCTTTAAGGAATGCCGAGTCCTTCTTCTAAGGCGGTCTGAAACTGCACAGTCAAAAACTAAGTGCATCATGCACCACTGCACTTGCAGTTCAGATAACTCACCTTTCATGGTTTAAATATACCACTTTTCAGAAAAGATAAAAATGCCCCCTTCCATTCTTCAACAGCCTTTGGAACATGTAATTGTACTCTAAGAAAAAGACTGAGAGAACAGACTACACATGATAAATGCCAGTAACATTGCCAAGGAATCTAGGCAGCAGGGTGGAGTTATTGTATGTCAACATTTACTTTTAGCTGTTCCTAGACTGGAATAGGTTTTTAAGTCCTTTGTTTGCAAATTTTCCTTCTTTCCTTGAAGTCTTCAGTATAAAACATCAATTAGCATAAATTCATTATCTTTCCCTCTGATACTCTGGTGCTTTCTTTGTATCTATTTTGACTTATATGGTGAAACAAAAGCAATTTCTACTCTTCACAAAAATAACTTTTTATAAGAGATTTACTTTATAAGTAAGAGTATGTAAAAATGTACACATATGTTCTCTGGAATCAGTTTTCAGTGCAACTAGCTTTACAACAGCAAGTTAATAGCCCCTCTGAGTTAGCTGAAATCTCTAAAGAACTTAGTGATTTCAAGCTGGTTCTATTTACTAGTCATATAATAAATTCTATGTAAAATGATTTATGAAAGTTTTTTTTTTTAATTAAGAACGGATCTGTGAAACTATGCTACTGCTCTCAAACTGAGAAAAACTTAAAGTATCTCTTTTTCTGTTATAGAAAGTAGTACATATATCACAAGACTACTGGAAATTCAATAGGTTTTGGTACGAGTACTAATATACCCCACCAATATTCCCCTACAAGTCCTGTGCTACTACTCACTTTAGCACTCACCCTTGCTATGTTAAAAAATCCATCCACCCACCTCTTCCAAGACTTAAACTCAATTTTAGAGAGAGGCATTTTTAAACCTGTTCTAACACATAGCACAGCATCAGTCTAAAACAGCAATTTGGGGAATTCACAACTATGTGACAGTGCAAATGCCTACACTATTAAACCATTACACTTGGAGCCTTCCCAGTACTGAGGTTGAGGAGCAGGTCACAGGAGTAAACAAGGCTTCTCCTGTTACCTCTTTTAAAAAAACGTGGTTGGAAATTTCCTCCAGATACACAATGAGGAACAGTAAATACCTTCTAACCCTGTAAGTTTAATATCATTAGAATGCCCTCAAAGAAATTATTGGGGATCTTGCTCAAAACTGTAGTCTAAAAAGATAGAGTGGACTTGAAATCCTAACTATAACTAAAGCATAGAGATTTTAATCAAGTGATCTATCATTTTTTCCAGTCAGTAAAAGCATTAGTAATACCCAAGAATTTTTAAACCGTGAGAAGACTCTCAGTAGTATCAGTTATATTCATTTTCTCAACTACCACCATGAATTAAATTATAAGGAAAAAAACTTCAAAAAACAGTAACTAAACAGAAAGTTTCCACTACTAACCAATTTTATTCAAACCTGCAAAAATCCTGGATGAGAATGTCTTGATTAAAAGCTCCAGCTGTACAACACACTTTTTCCAGAGCAGCCATAGAGAGAGAGCGCACACAAGAGTGAGCACAGGAGAGAGTGAGTGCTCAAGCATACAGCTAACAAGAGTAACATTCAAAACTCTATGTTAAGCATTTTTATGGCCGTCCTTACCACTGTACTTGACAAACCTTTGCACTCCAAATGGTTGCACTTAGCAAGTGTGAATGGTTTGGTATCAGTATCAACTATTGATTAACTAATCTCAGAAATGTCTTTTTTTTTTTTTTTTTTTTTTTTTTTTTTTAAATAATCCAGGAATTAGAAGTGCTGAATACCTTGGATCTCTGATCAAATCTTTAAGAAAAACAAATACACTTCGAAAATTGTTCAGAGTTTATAGTCCTAACCTATTTTTAGTCCCTACATCACTTTCCAAGTATTTTTTTCCCAAAAAATGTATTTTAAAAGTTCCTTAAAGACAAACATCTAAGAATAAATAAGCACTGATCTAAATTTGAACTCCACAGTTCATAATTTTTATTTTGCTTTGTGATAAGAGAGGAACTTTTGGACTTCATTATTAGAGATTCTGAACTTCAAAAATTAGCAGCCTATTAGCGAAACAAAGCTGGCAGTGAAAGAGGTTCAAGTGATTATTCCAATGGAAGGCCTAGTTTACTACATGTGCCTGACTACTAGTTCTTGTTGTTGCTGTTTTGATCCACTCCCTAATTCCATCAGCTACCTGATGAAAAGATAACTGAAGGAAAAAGTTTCACATATCAGGGGTTTGGCAGCTTTGTAAACATAAGAAATTGTCTCATCTACAGTTACTGGTTCTTGTCACTCTGCAGCTCTGCATCTCCCCATTTATTGCCAATAAAACTGTTTGCATGGCTGAGTTGTGAAGCAAATCAAAGGGCTATAGAAAATAACAAAAAGAGACTAATTAGTAGCCTCACAAGTGCCCTTAGTCCCTGCCAGATTTCCACAAAATACTTGTGCCTAACTGTAGAACAGTGCACTGTACAGCAGAGGCAGGAACAAGCAGGTGAAAACAGGCACACCAGAAGGCAGAACTCCCACATGATGAACTCCATCCTTTCTTTCAGCTCCCCTTGCAAGAGCTAATGGTCTAGTGATGAACTGTTTTACAATGAAAGATTTATGGTAAATTTTTCATTTCTTGCAGTAATGAAGGAATAGAACGAAGGAAAACAGTCTTATGAACTTATCTGAACATCTTCAGATGCTTTTCAAGCCTGCAAAAAATGTCTCTAACCATTGCTCCTTAACTGAGATTAAAATTTATCTAATTTTATATGCACAAAATCAGTTGTCACCAAACAGTTTTCTTGCCCTGCAGACAACAGTATACTTTACTTTCTAAAGAGGGACAGCCGTTTAGCATGTCTTTCTACTACTTTAACTGTATTTGGGGTCAAACACTAATCGCTATAACACAACATTCTTGGACTGATCCAGAACTGAAAACAGTAAGGCACACGCAATACAAGGATGAACAAAGGATATTCAGTTGCTTAATTTTAAGCTGTTCAGGAGATAGGCACTTTTTTTTTTTTTAAATCAGCCATGGAAAAGAAACAATGTTTTGTTACAGCAAAGTGCCATATGTGTATCCTTCCCTGAGGTCTTAGTAGATTTTTCTGATTACAGGAGTGACCAGTCTTTCTCTCTTTTTAAACATGCGATCAAAAGAAAATTGCTTATTCACATTTACAGTAAGGCAAGACAGTCTGCAGAAAAAAGTGGCAGCCTGTTGATATAACTAAGAAGTTATATATTTCTAATAGAATTTTTTTTTTAACCTTTTTTTCCTCTCATGTATCATATGCAAAGATACTCCTGATATAGCATAAAAAAAACCTATGTCAGTTAGGGGATTTTATTATTCAAAATTTTTCATTTTTGAAAGTGGAGAGAATTCTGAACCTCGTATAATGAATCTATGGTATTAAATACTCCAAGACAGTCTAGTGCCTCCTAACAAGTTCCTATGGCTACCTGCAACTTACTATATGGAAGTTTGATAGCAACTAAATTGCACAAACTGATCAATAAAGGAGCATTTAGTCAAAAAAAAAAAATCAGTACTAGGCTGAATTTTAGTTGAACACAATAGGAAAAAAAAATTAAAGCCATTGTAGGTTCATGCAAAGCATGAATGCAAGTAAGAGACATGAAAGGCAGGAACTGCTTGAGCATCCTCACAAGCACAGTCAAAGCAGATTACCTGCATTTACTAAGAAGGTGACAATGGTTCACTCCAACTGGGGAGTGTGGAACACGAAACCACGGGACATAATTAGAGAGAGAGAGATGAGACAAGGTAATTCAGCTTATTTTCTTACTGCAAATGTTAATGGCAGGGGAAGGGGGAAATATTAATGGCTCCTCAAAAAGCATCTGAGCAGAAGAGCAGCAGTCAGTCAACAACTGTCTCCAAAAACAGATTTAGAAACAAATAAGAGAATAGGGAAGACTAAAGGATTAATAAAGAGCTCTCCTGAAAGACACTATATGCTATTTATGGAAGGGGGTACAACTTCAAGGGGCTACAAAGATGATCAGAGGGCTGGAGCATCTGCCCTATGAGGAACAGCTGTGAGAGCTGGGCCTCTTCAGCCTGGGGAAGAGAAGACTGAGGGGGGATCTTATCAATGTGTACAAGCACCTGAAGGGAGGGTGTCAAGGGGACGGGGACACAGACTCTTTTCAGTTGTCCTGTGTGACAGGACAAGAGGCAATGGGCAGAAACTGACCCACAGGAAGTTCTGCCTGACCGTGAGGGGGAATTTCTTCCCTGTGAGAGTGATGGAGCACTGGACCAGGTTGCCCAGGGAGGTTGTGGAGTCTCCTTCTCTGGAGATCTTCAAGGCCCGCCTGGATGCAACCCTGTCTAACATGCTCTAGGTGACCCTGCTGAGCAGGGAGGTTGGACTAGATGATCTCCAGAGGTCCCTTCCAACCTTCCTGATTCTATGATTCTATTCTATGATTCTGTTATGTCTCACCTTGGCTCCCAAAGACTTGCTAATTTTAATCTGTTTTCCTGAGTAATTATAAGCTGCAAACCAAGTTTAAATGTGACTTCATGTTTTCCCACTGTATCTTTTCACAGCTCTTCATATGTCCTCTTGATAGTAGTCCACAGTTAGCTACTTCCTGACATGGAAACAGTGTCCAGTATTGGTAGAATGAACGCAATGCCACTGCACACGTCTGACTACAGGCAAAGGTACACAGCTCAGCTAGCAGGAGGAAACGAGCGCTGCTCTCTCATGCACTGATTATAGCATTCCTATCTGCAGGGACAGAAATCTGACAAAAAAGAGTGTGCACATTTTGGCAAAGAATACAAACCTTCTAGAAGGCTTTGTTTTCTTAACAGACTTTGAAATAAACTTGAAATAATCTGTCAGCATTTGAAAGCGTCCAACCTCTCTCTCAGAATTCTATGATTTCATATACCAACTGCAAATTATTTTCACCTAACACTTCTTGCTCTTGGCCATAGCTCAAATACAATCTGCTAGGAAATCATTTACTTGCTATATATTCAAAAACCTAAATTTTCTAATGATATCTTCTGGCCTTAAGAACAAAAGGTTAAATCTATGAAAAAGATCTGCAAAGTTTTATTAACAATATTTTGGTTGAACATTGAAATGGGACATTTTAACTTTTTTTTTCTTTTTCTTTTTGCAGCAAGACTAGACAAGGATTATAACCATCTTCCTTTATTTTCCCAAGTCTCAATTTATGCAAATGCAGAATATAAAAAGGAGAGCTACAAGAAGAAAAGGGAATAAGAGAGAAAAAAAATAGAAGAAAAAAAAAATCAGAAGTCAAATAAGCCAGCTAAAATTTTTCCACATCATATCTGAAGTAGGTTAGAAAGAGAAGCTTTTTAATTTTTAACTGTCAGAATGTATCTGCAGATATTCACAAACAGCTTATTTTATTACTTACTTTGTGCCTATTAATTTTTTGTCTTATGAGAAGAGTATGTCACTTTAAGTAAAATAGCTTGTTATTATACAATGCAAAAAGCACTGAAAAACTTAGGTAATACCATTTGCTGAGAGCTTCCCCCCCAATCTCCATATTTGAATTTAATAAGCACACCTTGTAGATTTTATCAGGAGGTCATATAAAAGCTTCCCCCTCCTTTCCCCCCCCCCCCTTTTTTTTTCCTTCCCTCTTTTCTCTCCAACCCCCACCCTGAGAAACACTAGCAGGACACAAATTCCTTCCTCCCCCCACCCTGAGAAACACTAGCAGGACACAAATTCCTTCCTCAAAACAGTTCTTCATTTTTTCCTTCTAAATGTAGAGAACCTAGCATTTCCATCTAAATATTACTTTGCTATTTAGAACTGAACTAATATAAACTTATGTAGTTCTAATCACATGCTCCACTAATTTACCGCAATTTATATCAGGTCTAAAAATCAAATTCTTTGTGCATGTGGGCATGCACAGTTACAGAAATCAAAGCACCACTTAGCACACAGGCAATGACAATGATTAAATACTTATAGATTCAGCAAGATCTATATATAGCAGAACTCTGCTTGTTGTGGAAGAAGCTTCCTCAATCACCTCAGTTAATTAAATTCAGGGTGTGACAGTCCCATTTACCTTGACAGCACCAATCTCATACATGAGTGTGTGCATCATTAACAGTGATCAGCTATTAGCACTACAGAAAACTATTCATTTCTGAACTGTAAGTGCTATACATTACTTTGTACTTTCATATTAAATACAACAGACAACAAATAAAAATAAACATATGCAGGTCTGAGTTCAACATCAAGTGTTATGACTGATTCTGCAGAACAGGACTGACAAGTGAAAGACCATCTCCAGATCAGCTCATTACTAAAAAATTAAATTCTATTCTTGCACCACTGAAGGGAGTTTTACAGGATTCAATGGTGGCAAGTCTAAACTTGTGTCTTTTTTTGAGTATGTGTTTTCTTTTTCTTTCTTTTTTTTTTTTTTTTTTTACACCAACACAATGATACCTATAACCAGACACACTGCAGAGAAACTCAAACATACTTTATACCATAGATGCGTACATTTGCAGACATCTATCTTAGCTATCTCGATGTCTAAACAAATAAGTGAATAGCATATCTGATTTGGCTACTGTTCAGCATCCCAAGAATCTGAACTGTTGCCTTATTATCTCTTTAGTTTTTCAGGTCTGAAGTGTTGTATGTTCTTCATCTTTCTTAGGATATAATCCTATCTTTTACTGGAGACAGAGAAGGAAAAAAAAAACAGTATTCAGTAGACTGAGATTTAGATGAGCATAGACAAAATTATGTACGATTCCTACAGTAACTATGAATACCGGCTCTGCCGGAATGTTTTCCAAAGCAGAGAACGTGGCACACCTGCTTACCGGGTTACGAGCGAGGTGTACCATGCAAGTCCGCAGCTAGACGGGGCAGAAACATGAAGCACCAAAAAGCAACGAAATAATATCGGTCAACCTGGCAAAATGTGTCTCAGCATTCCAGTTACTTAAGGAAATGAAAGAATTAGCCTGATGAAGGGAAGGAACTTGATAACAAGAAGTTACAGGAGCTTCATACACTCTGAGAGTGTGAGAAGGGAACTAACAAAAGGACAAACCAGATCCTCAGGAAATCACATTTGAATGTGATTACTTCCATAAAGTATAAAGCATAAAGTATAACTACAAACACATATGCAAACAATTAGTATATTTTGGCTATAAACATTAGTACATTTTGGCTCTGCAAATTTAGCTAAGATTTGCTTACATTATGAAATTTCTTTTAAAGAGAAATTTCTTTATACATTTTGTAATAAAATTTGTTGTGCAGTAGTTTGGTGGGAGGGTTTTTTCATGTGTTACATATGCGGTGGCTCTTGAAGCCTAGAAAGTTTTGAGTTTATTGACTACAGGGACATAAAACTGCTTTTTTTTCCCAAACTATCATAATCAGCTTGTTTTTTCCTCCAGCTGATTCAAGAGTAGCATACATTTTGCCTAAATTAAAAGCTACCATTATCAGGAACAGATCATCTTAAGAGTATAAATGGCTGCAACTATAAACTAAAATGCAACTTTTTGGAAGCAAATGAATTTCAAATACATCTGTTACGAGAAGAAAATTTTCCTTTGAAAACTTCAATCACACTGCAAACTGTTTTTATTTAGATTACATTTATTTAAGAGTTGTTTTTTCTAAATAGCAGAACATTTTTGTTCACTACTTTGCTAGAAAGAGCCCTTCAGCTTTATATTAAAGTCTAGAATTTGAACATTTTTCATTTAAATTAAGAGCTTAATTTCTAAGTCTTCTGTATTAATATCTAAGGTGGTAAATCCATTTTGAATAAAGTTGTATATGTAGTTGAAAAATATTTTGCAAAGCAGAGGTGCCTTTTCCCCCCTCTGCGTTGCCCTGAACCCAGGGTTGTGCTGGCATAACAAAACACACTGGCACCAGACAAAAATAAATTTCCTATTCATTCCTTAAATACTTTTAAGATTCTTAGCCTGAATTCAGCTCATCAACATCAAAATGACATTTCTATCACCACTCCAGAGTTATCTTCTAATAAGCACGTTATTTGGAAAACTTAGAATCAGTGTTAAATTAGGAGGAGAATCCATGAAAATTGTCATTGAAAGGAGGATACAACAGAGCCGAAATACTTGGGGTTTCCAAACAGCACAGTGGTTTCTAATCAGCTAAAAATCCCTAGTGAAATAAAACACTTCCACCACTACTCACCGTTCCTTTTTTTCAGTACTGTCCATGTCTTTAATTTTGGTTAGCAATTTTTTGCCAAATTCTATCAAGTAGCAGGTATTAACCATGGAAAATATAATTTATGTCCTTATTGAAGATGCAGACAAAGAACATCAAGGATGTAAACAATTTGATTCTGCTTTATGAGTATAGTCTGAATATTTATCAAACAATTACCCATCGAGGGACAGTAGACTTGAAACTAACCTTTCCAACATCCTAGTGGGTATAAGTGAGGACCCAAGCTACCTAACATTTGCCAGAAGGCCCCCACAGCTTTTCATCTTTGCTCTATTAAAAAAAAAAAAAAAAAAAGAAAAAAAAAAAAAAAAAAAGCCACACAAATTTTGTAAACTACACTCTCAGAGTTCAATGGCTCCATAAATCTTTTGCATCTAAGCTTGCTTTCTCTAAGCAAAGTTGCTACTCAAAGTCATAGCTAATGTCAGTGTCGCACTTTGAAAACATAACTTGTAAATAGCTAGACAGAAACCTCATTAAATTATCTCATCAAGTGTCATCAATGTTACATGGTGTTTGCCAGATACTCACAATGATGTGTTCACTCAGTTTTATGAGGTAAGTAAATCAAGGACCTACACAGAAATCCCTCATTCAGAAAGATAAACCTCTCAACTTTTAGAGAAAGATGTTTATCCTGAACCCCTAGCAATTTTATATGCAATAATCTTACTTTATATTTTGCTTGAGTTGGGAGTAACACACATCTCAAATATTAGGTCATATGATCTTACAAACTGCCTATGTGTGTGCATACATATGTATATAATGCAATTTCACCAGCACATACACTTAAGAACACAATATACACTATTAAGGACAAGCACCCTAATTTTTCTCTGAAACACTTTTTTTTTCCCCCATGCTATGGGGTCGTTTCCCTCCACTCTACCTTCAAACTAAAACATTTAGTCCTCTCTATATTTTTAAATAAAATTTTACAGAAATACCTATAACAAAAAGCAAGCATAATATCGACAGAGCTTAATTGTTTAGCCCTTATTCCCAGAGATGAGTAAATACTATTCAGTGCAAGACAGAAAATAGTCTGAACTATGTATTTTTTTATATTAGTATTCAGTATTAAACCTAAATCTCAGGTTTCTTTTAGTAGTGTATGAGCCCTGTTCACAGTTAAACTGTCAGTTAACCTCATTAAAACTACCACTGTATGAATCAGTGAAAAGCAATGAGTAAAATTCTCAATGCTTACAGACCAGGAAAACCTGACTGCACTGGATCTTCAAAAACAATCTGAGGAGAACAAAATTTGCTGATGACAAGCTTGTTTTCAAAGTGAAGCCGTAAGAATTTTTTTAATTATAATATGAAAGAAGGATCTTAGAAATACCTAAAAGGTCCAGCTGACATTCATATACTTTCCCTCTTCTGTCACTGCTAATAACAAAGGAAAAAAGATGATCACACAAGCACAGCATGTCAAAGTAAAGAAATAATTAAATAGAATTTAATAATTTCCTTTCAATTATTACTTTAGTAGTCACTCTAAAAATGAGTTATTTAGCACTGAAGAATAACAACCTCAATAGAAGATAATCAGTTTGGGAAACAAAACCTTGATATTAAGGGCTATCCTATAATATTTTGGGCACATATGCATAAGCTACAAGCATGAATTCCTGTCCTATATGAACAGGTCATCAGCCTGTTTCTAAATTGTAAACATGCAACTATATGACACAAGTATAACATTAATAGAGAGAAAAATATAACATGGTTGTATACAGAAGATATATATCTGTTCTATATAACAACTGAATGCAGATTAATGCTTTCTAGACATCACTTGTTAGGACAAAGTATAAAGGGTCTTATTTTAAGGGCAGCCTCACCTAGCCAATTATACTACTAGAAATCTCCTCTTTCTTGATCGGAGAAGAGAATGAAAGAAAAAGTGAGCAAGAGCAGACAACATATCATCAGCTTTGCGAGGAAGATGATGCCTAACAGTTTTAAAAATAGATTCTCTACTTGCCATTTCTGTTCTGTCCCAGTTCTTGGACACCTGGAACTTCACACAAGGGAAAGTTAGTTCCTATGCTGTAACTTCTCAGTTGCTCATACAGCCCTGAAAGCACTCAAGAGCACGAACAATTTCAGTACCCTAATGGAAATATCAATATGCTTCAAATTAAACCCATTCTTCAAGTATTCTAATGAATTGGAGCTTACTCCAAAGCCCACCAAATGCAACAGGAGCCTTTGATTCAATTTCAGCAAGTTTGGGATTCAAAGTGCTTTTGATTCAAAGTGCTCTCATCAACTAAGTTTGAACGTTTCTCAACAAAAACAGATGTATACTATCTTTTCTCGTGTTCTCTGATTTAGCTTTTGTTTACCAAAAATTTCAGGTTGGGTAATCACAATCAACATTTATGGCAGGAATTCTCACTGGAAATGGAAAGTTAAGTCTTTGACAGGGTTTTGCTTGCTTTCTGTAAGTAAAAAGGAACAAAACAAAAAGCCCACTGAAATACAGTATCCTCATTATCTGTGAGCTGGCAGACGCTCAAGCTCTGTATCACCCAATTTAGTATCGGGCCCTTCTGTACATGATGAATTCAAGTCATTCACCCTCGACTCCACCTTATACATAATGAAGAAAATTGACTACCAACTTTTTAAAGAAAGAGACTACCATCTGTTGTATTAACTCTTGACAATATATTAATCGATTTTTCCACCTCTTCATAAAAACGAACGATGCTTCCCTGAAATGTAATGAGATTGGTTTAACATTCATCTTTCTTGACTGTTAAATACCTGTCTTAAACTGAAACATTTGAGATGCATCTTTCTGCAATTAATACAATGAAGCAGTGATAGTGGCTTGTTTTGGGAGTAGAATTTTATTTAAATAAAATTAAAGTCTTCTTCAGTACAGGAATATCCCTCATAATCTGATTAGCCACTGACTCTCATCTTTAAGGTGCAATTATATTCAACGCCATTAAAATAAAACTTAAAATTATCATAGCCTATGCCTTTCCATATATACAGTATTTTCCATCAATTAGAGATTCAACATTACACGTTACCAGCCTTATGTTACATTTTATTCATACAAAACTTTGCACCCCAAATCAAATCCATTTTCTAATCAGTATTAGAAAATACTCCATTATGTTATTATTCAGAATAACCATGCTTATCAAAAGGAGATTGGCCTTTTGGTTACTTTCAAAAGATTCCCATGAAGTTGATGGAGCCAGATATAAGTAGGAGCAATCAGTCTAAAAGTGAGTGTCTAATTGGACTCAAAAGATCTCACAGCACTGAGGTCTAACTGAAGTTAGAATTTCGGTCTCAGGGCACAAGCAAACAGTCAAATGCAACGTGAACAATTACATTCTTCCTAAAGTTTCCCTTTCATTTAACTGATCAAATTAAACTTAATTTCCTTTCCATTTTACCATATTGCTGGAACAGAAGTGATGCTTTATTCCACCTTAGTCATGTTTGTATTTCTATGTTAGATGCGTAAGTACTTGCACCACAGAGTGCGCTGGCAGGCATGAGAAGCTTGCTTCATTAACTATATTCAGCCCCTCACTTCTGCCAGAAAAAATGAACAAGTCTAAGAGCAACACTCAGTGACAGATATGTGGCTTATAGGCTGGGTCACTTTTCATGTTTGAGGAGTCCCATATCACTTTTTTCATTGCTCTTGTCTGCATTTTAATTGCCTTTATTTCTGCCACTGATGTAATATAAAAGTTGATTTCACTTTTTTTTTCCCAATTAAATCAAATGAGAAAACCATTTAATAGTCCAGTCTTCTACGCTCGCCCCTAAAAATAAAACCACTGTATTTATCCACTCAATTTTATTACTAACATTAAATATTGTAAGAGGGATAGATATAGAAAATGTCGCAGGCTGGACTTGTTAAGTTTCTAGAGATGGCTTCTAAACAGCATAGTTAACATTGTCTCTTACAAGCAAGATCCTGTTATGCCAAGTGGAAAAACAATTACTTCTACAAATACACCCTTCAATAAAATCTACTTAAGAAAAAATAAATAAATAAATAACAGCTGTCTCTACCTACATATTACTACACTCTTTCCATGAGCAACATAGCTGAGATTCTTTCCATGTAAATTCTCTATAGCACAAGTGAAATTAGTCCACATGATCAATTAAGATTTTTATCAACTGACAAGATCCTCTCTTGTGTATTTACAATTGATTTTTCTTTCAAGTTATTGAATGAAGGGACTTTTTCTTTTTAAAATGGTAGACTAAAAATGTAATTTCTGACTTTGTCATTATTTTTTCTACAGCTCAGTTCATCTAGTGCCTTTCCTAAAATGCCATTTCCTTTTAAATATAATGGCAAAATTCTAAATGACATCACTGGGACAAGGATCAGATCTGATATATTGTTTGAAACAGAAGAGAATGCATTTAACAAGATCCTTCTTGAAATGGAGAAAAATGCAATATGCATACAAATGTCTATGACATGTAAAAATAATGAGTTTCACATACATAAAGTGTGAAAGTTAAATTTTATATAAATGTTTCAAGCTCTTTCTACTATTGAACTTATTTACATTGTTGACCAATACCTTAAAATAAATCAGGTCTCTAGAAATCAAAGATAAGATAGTGTATAGCTTTTGGGGGCTTGCTATAATGCACAAAGAATGAGTTAACCACATTCCATAAGTAATTTGCCAATGCTATTAGTATACAGAGGATCATAAACAGATATGCGTGAAACATTGCAAAACTGAAATGAGAGCTGTCTGTTTTCCAAACTATTACGCTGCCCAGTGGCTTCCTGATGAACATATAATATTTCACAGACTCAACTGATGGGACTGCTGCTTTGGTGTGATCTCAGGGTGGAAGGGTGGAGTGTTACTTTCTATCTGTCATCTTTAATAAATCTTTTATGATTATACAGAAGCATCCAGAGTGCTCAGAGTAAAACACCAAAAAGTCAAAACACTAACTCTTGTGAAATATTAAGCATTATAGCTTTGTTTATAAGTTTAAAATAGTTAACATTTTACATAGGACACACTAACAAAGCATCTTGTATTTTATTCTTTAATTATTTATTTCTGAAAGTTACAGATCATTATCTCAGGAATGACTTAACTACTAAGAAAAATACAATTGGTTTTAAGCTCAATCTACCAAAAGTATCATTTATAAAAAAAGTTAAAGTGTTTTGTAAGAATCAAATACAAAGTGTTCAGCAGCTCTACACCGACACGGATTTCACAAGTATCATCACTATTTTTATTAAATGACACTTGGATCACTGTCAGATGGTGTATAATAAATATAACTTTAACAGAGTCACTGATTCAGATCAGTTAGAATCTCATTCTTAAATTCTATTTTCTGTATCCCAAAGAGGGACTGAAACCTCCAACTATCACAATCACACAGCCACATGTTTCTTCTATTACCACCAGTAGTAAAATTATTTTAGTTGTCTAGATCAGTAAAAGAAAAAAAAGATTAAGCTTCCAATTTCCAGCCCACCAGACTAGCATTGCCCAGACTAACAACAGAGGACAATTCAAGATTATCAGCTACTGTCCTCTGCAACTGGCATTTTCCCACAATTACAGTAATGCGCCAGTTTATGATTGACAGTCAGGGACAGAACTATCTAGAGCAGGACAAATTGCCAGCACACAAACTCATCGGCCTCGAAATTCTTCCTTCTAATTACCAGCCTCCTGAGAGATTTCTCTCAACATATGCAGAGTTTCCATTCCTAGCTGAAAAGAACTACGGCTAAAGCCTCAGCCAAGGGGGATTTCTAAGGCCAAAAATCAATAGAATGGAAAAAAATTGCTTTCAGGTTATGTTCATTATTGGATGTCATAAGCAAATAATTTACTGTAATAACCCTTGAATCTTTTTAACACCTAGTTTTTAATCTATATAAATTTGAATCCTACTTCTATTACTCTTGGTTGAAGCAATAAGAACTAGAGCATCCCTTCAATTTATCACAGCCACCAGTTAGCCTAGTTAAGTAATATATTTATACTGTCATACTGGTGATAAAAATAATAGACATGAAGGTCAACTTGCATTCAGCTCTGCTGCACTAATGTAAATCTGAAGTTAAACCATTCACTTCAGTGGTATTTTCTTATATTTACAGTAATATAAAGCACAATATTTGGATTCACTATAGCTTTAATCCACTTGGTTGTTTAAACAGCAGCTAAGTACTAAAAATATATTACAAACCTGTCCTGTCTCTACAAGATCAGAAGGACTGCATTGTAAGCCTCATTTCAATGGTATATTTTCACACTTGCAATTATGTTTTTAAAAATCTGTGAATCAGTGACAGACAGAAGTCAGTTAATCTAATCCCTCCAGACGCATTGTAAACTAAGACAAAACCGCTACTGTGAATCTGAACATCTTCAACATTCGAAAATCAGAACAAGCTAATCCATAAAGAGACATATTTAGCAACAAGCTGCTCCCAGTCACCAAGGCACGGAGACAATAATGGCTTGGAAGCAAATGGGTGAAAAAGGCAAATCAATATTAATCTTCTCTCTCATACTTCAGCTATCACACAGAAGCGGCTCTCATTTCCAGCAATATGCAAGGCTTTCAGTTTTTACCTCCAGGGCTTTTAGTGAGCACTTAAAAGAATTTTAACAGTCAATCAGGAATATAAAAGTTTTAAATCCTTCCTCTTTAAAGTTTTTGGCTAAATTTGTGAGCACTCACGTGTTTCAAATACCTATCTAATGTCAACTTGAGTACACGCATTTGCATTTTCTATATTCTTGACATGAAATCTAGAATTAACTGTTTTTCCTCTGTTTTGCTCTGGGCCAATTAACATTTTTTCCACTGAAGGTGTTGATATTCTTTACTGTTAAAGTCAAACATCAGCTGAAGTATTACATGATCTTCTGGAATTGACTTTAACAGTAACTTTAGCATCTTCTGGGACCTACACACGAGGTCATGACTTGTTACTCCAAAATGTTGATGAACTGTTATCCAATGATAAGATATAGCTATGTGAATTAAACCCGGTTTCTAGAAAGAACAGCAGTAAGAGTGCAAGCATCTTCTGCTCCACACACCACATTAGGTATTGTTCTATAATTCAAAGATACTGCCAGACAATCAAATTACAAGAGACATCAACATATAATTTCATTGTCATTACCTCTCTAAGTATTAATTAAAATGAATAAAATGTACAATCTTGCATAATTTCCTCATTTTATCTATTTTACAGTAGATCTCACATAACTGTTAGTAAATGTACAAATACTTGTGACTTAAGTTTAAATTACTCTGTTTAAATATTTTACTTTTCTCACTTAAAAGTGTCACTTATTATCGGTTCTAATTCAACCCCATCACTTGTGCTAAGTTTTACTTATTCACAAGAACAAATTCAATGAACTCGGGGATTCTACTTAGTAGTGTAATCCTAAAATACATGACTCAAAATTGTAATACAGAAAAGGACTACTCGGTGAAAAATGTAATACATCAGATGGACCATATCAAGGCTCTGCTGAGCACTAAATAGTTGTTATCAACATATAGCTAGGTACACATACATGGCAGTAAGTAGCACTATAGAAGTAAGCCAGAATAGCAAACCTCATTCGCTCAGGTCAGAATCTATACTACTACAGCTATGCTGCTTCTGGTCTCTGAACCAGCTATTGTGGACCTTCCTCTTCTGCATTCCGCTCAGCAGTTTAAAAACAGTTAGAAAAAAATCACAGCTAAAAATAACCAACCTACTATTACAAAACACTGGACAAAGTACAATGTAAACAACTACGCTGTTAGAAAGTGATAAATTTTGTTTTAAAATAACATTATTATAATAGGATGAAATAATTGATTAGTATAGATATAGTAAGATGAATAATTCATAGATTAGCAGAAGGATGTTTTTCATACTGATTTTTTCTTTTTATAGAGAAAAATCATCTTTCAAATTATTGCAGGATTCTCATTCAGAGAAGAAGCTATTGGAAATCCAGAGGAACATACCTCAAAAGGTACTCAATTTAAGCCAAAGTTTGGAAAAGTGTTGTAGAAATAGGAAAGGTATGTCGTTCTTTAAGGAAGTGCTAGTTAAAATTACTGAGACAATTTTCATCTTATTGTCCTGAAGTTCCATTCAGTTTCTTAATCAACTATCTTTACCTATTTATATTCATATCAACCCTTTGTTTTGTTCCAGGTACAACAAATTCAGCGTTAGGCATGAGATTTTAATATCTCAAAAAATGGTGCAGTTTCCCACAGCATCTTTACTGTGCTGCTATGTAAAACATTGTTTTAATGTTTGTGTAATATGATGCAATTATAATTACAGTACAGTAACTTGGAGCCCTCAGAAGTCCCTTTTGGCATTTAAACGGATAAAGTTTAATCGCACAATCACATAGCATATGTGAATTAAACAGAAAACACAAATATATTCAAATATACAGACATACACACACACATATATAGTGAACATATATAGTATGTATATATACGCTGTATGTAATATATACATGTATCACATGCACACACATATAGAGGATCCAAGCTTAGATAGAGGAAATAGCAATCGTAACCAAAAAATACTAATAAAATCCATTTCAACAAGAAAATAGTATAGTCAAAGGCTGCATACATGTATGTATATCTAAAGCTACACAAAAAAGGAACTGCCTTACTCTGTAGCATAACAAGCCTTAAATTTTTGTTATTATTTGACTTAAGGTTGGGGTTACAACTCCCTGCAAGATGCTCATTAAGTACATACCAGATTAAGAGGGAACCTTGCTACATGTCAGTCTTTCTATAAGCGATCAACACTTGCCATCAAATCTTTGCCTGTATCACTACAAACTTTCATTGTCAGAGATTACCAAAGGTCTCTTTTACAGATACTAAATCCATTTAGTTCATTGATTGAGATTTTTGAAAGAGAGGAACCTGCCGCCCAAGCAGCCCATCCTAGAGTCTGAATATCTTGGTTCTCTTAACAAGAAAGATGAGAACAAGGCCTGCTCCCTAAAACGTACAATTAAGAGACACTAACAGGCTTATGTCACAGTTGTTAGAGAAACAATTCCGCTGTAAGTTCTTTCCTTAATCAGTTTCTAGATCTATCACCTTCTCAGTTAAATGCTTGATTATGATGGGGAGAAAGTAAGCAGCAAAGAGTGCCCAAAATCACTAAGCAACAACTGACATCCTAGAACTCTGCCCTGAATACCGCAGCTAAAAAAATACATATAGTTACTCACTTCAGACTGCAGGTAGTTGCTAAACTAAAAGAGTTTTGCTACTCTTCGGAATGACTGGATCCTCGAGAACACTGCAGAATCCTCTAACCTGGTATATAATGCCCTGCTTTCATGTCCTGCTCCGCATTTCAAACCACAGCTACTTCTTCCATTCACTGTAGAAAACTCATTTAACCTGAGAGCAAATCTACACTGCAGCTACAGCTCAGTAACCTATTATAATTTCTTGTCTCCTTAATAATTCAACTGTAACTCATAAAAAGATGGTTGTTGGCCTTGTGCTAATAAAGGCAAAGTATTAGCAACCTCTTATAAGGCGTTTGCTAGGCAAATTTCATTACTTTATTTCTCCATATTTTATAATTAAAGATTATGAATTTTCAAAAAAATACGCTACTTTTTCTCTGAAAAGAAGTGAAGAGAACTTGACATTTGCAGTGTTGTTATATACTCTTAAAATTGATGTTTTATACTAAAAAAAGACAACAAGAAACAATTTCATAAATTCATTTGGAAGATGCTTAGCTTGGATCACAAGACGATCATAATCGGTAAGAGCCATTAAGTAAAAGCAGAGAGAAATATTGAAGGTATGGATAGAAAACTTGTCTTCCCTCTCAAGTTACTCCATCTCTCTAAGGAGATTCAGTGCTTTCCTGCATGAGCTAAAATTAACAACAATCTTAGATAAACTAGAACTATTCAGATGTTAGATTAAGCTGACACCCCTGGTTGGGCACCACGTGAGTCTTCATGCTAAGCTTTAATTCCTCGCTTAATACAATCGCTAAGCAAAACTGCTAACAACAATAAGAAATTCTTTTCCTGTGTTAATTTAACATTCAATTTTATGGGATCAGTGTTTGCTAACAAAAGGGAGAATTACAAAAAAGTACCAACTGCTAGTATGTAACATTGAAGACAGCATACTATGACACGAAGATTTAAAAATAGCCTTCACCCTGAACTATCTTTAATCTTTAAATATGTATGTTTTAAGTTCTGTAACACATTAACTCCCATGACCAAGTATGCTAAACTCCACTCTCCCACAGTATTTGTCATTTTTATCCAACACTTGAAGATACCTTTGGCTTTCTACTTCTATCAAAATGGCTAATACTGAAGTATTTGATACTAAACTTCTCAGTATTACGCTTTTGAAATATACTCAGATAAACTGGAGCACCTTGCTCATTTCCTTGTCTCAATACAGTAGAAACTGGAAGGGATAGAAACTTAAAATGTTAGCTACATATCTGCTCAAAATCATGTTACATTATGTACGTTTATCAATTTAAAGTTTAAATTCTGCAACAGAAACACCTGGCAATCTCATACAAAAATATTCATAACTGCATAATCATGGTAGCTAGATTACTGTGGTTATAACTTAATTTTTTTGGGAGGGGAAGGAGTTTTTTTGTTTAACTGGTTGTTATGCTTCTAGAGCTTGTTTTCACACACTCTTCACCATGTCCATTAATGCAAATGTATGCCTTCTTTTGAAACTAAGAAGGAAAATATCAATGAAAAATCCATTAACTTTTACAGGCAAGTACTCCCAGCCCTGCCAGGAACAGGAAGTTAACTCAATATAAATGCTGCCATTCACTTTAATCTTACTGTTTTTTCCTTTATGAGCAGTATTTCTAACATGGAGGGTTGTGACCCAATTAACAGCACATAATTAAATGGAGTCACAAATATGGTATGGCTGCTCACTGCAAAAGCTAAAAGCTTGCAGGGGAAGAAAATCTTTAAAATAGTCTTAGTTTGTTCAGGCCTCATAAACACTTCAGAGAAAATAGTGTTAGAAGTAGGTGTCCTAATCCACAGGTTGAGAGGCTTTAATAAGAAATAAAGGATTTATTCTAGTACTCCTTATTTCTAGGATGTGACTGTACATGTAACTAACCTAAAAGGTTTTACAAGACTTTAATAGTCAAATATTCTGTGATAGGCAAAAATCAATTTAATCCTGCTTTAATGGACATGCATCTGAATTGTTAAAAACTATTCTTACAAATGGCACTCAGTGATGTCTTAGTTGCCCACAGCAGCAAATAAGCTAACCTAAGAAAGGCTCCCCCAAAATTATCATGGCATTTTTCTAGGCTTACATATATATGTTTGTTTTAACATGATTTAAATGACTACCAGTGAATTAAACCAAAAAGGCTTTTTAAAAAAGTTACAAAGACAGATCTCAGCTCCAGTCTGTCAAAGTGTTCCACAACAGAAGTATTGACAATACAGTTCCAGCGTACTATAGACCACCTCTTGCCTATTTAGGAGTTTTCAGTTCTGTTTCAGATCAAGAAAGAAAGCCCATATGGAGAAATGCAGTATATTTCTCAATAGTACATATGCCTTTCAGACAAAGAAAAGTATACGTGACAGCAATATCAATCAGGTGTTCAGTTCCCTGAACCGTTCAGAACAGAAATGACCATTTTTGCTCAGCAATTAAGCAGTATAAAATAGAACAAATGAACCACAAAAAACTGATGCTGCAGTGAATAACTTGTTACAAATAAGCATGAACAGTCAATTCAGTCCATGAAAAGTATAATTCATATAGTACTGTTGATCACTATTTATTCTCACCTGCCCAACAGGAAAAGAAAAAAAATAGAAAAAGAAAGAAAGCAGTGTGACAAGCTCTGAGTTATTTCTAGTTAGTAGTTAACTAGCTACAAACCTCGCTAATAAAAAACTTGGTGCATGTAAGCCCGTCTCAATGTCCTCTGCGTAACAGAGCCAAGGGGTAATTCCTTGCCAGCAGAAATATCATTTAGCAAGCTGAAAGGCTTTGCTGCATGGTTCTCTTTGGCGCTCTTGGTGGTAAGTTAACTTCAAACAGCAATCTTAAGCTTAGTGGACGCAGTCTGTATGTAGCATATTGCACTGAGTGTCACAGAGTTATATCCATATTTTAAAAAAAATTCACTTGTATCCAGAAACATATAAGTATTTTAAAATTGTATTTCTGTTATTAGCACAGACTCAAAATATTTATATTGAAGATGAAAACATAATTTAAAATATTTCGGAAAACCTCAGTGCTAATTCTCATGTAAGCTATTAGGTTCACACCTGTACAGTCTTTGGACCTCAGTTTACACTGATAAAACTTCACTTTTTCATATCTCACTTAATCTTAGCCAGTACATGTCCTAATAAGCATGACTTATCTGCAGCCACCATCTTAACCTTTTACATATATAAATCAAGGCTTCCTCAAAGGTCCCAGTTCATATCTTAGCATGCTGAATGGAACATACAACAATCATAATTTTAATAAAGGCAAAAGTTAAGAGCCAAAGTAACAGGGAAAAGTGCCTGAGCAATAGGAACTACTAAGAGGCAATAACAGGGAGACCTTTCTTGGAACTGTGTCTTGCCTATGACACCTTTTGGTCAATAAGTTCAACAAATTGTACAGAAGTTTTTATAGTAAGTAAATTAGATGAAGGAAGGCTCATGTAATTTAATATGTATCTTCTGTTATAGTCAGGCGATAAGAATGATTGACATTAAATTTTTTTGCCCTGCATTTTTTCACTGCAGAGGCAAAGAGACACCCGGTAACATAACAGCTTGAGGGCTTGAGTACTGTTGCTAAACAAATTACAAGTCATTAAACTTTGAGTAATTATTAAAAGCAGAAGTGAATGACGTTCCCTACTGCCACTGAAATGCAGATGAAAGCCCTTGCTGAGGAAGGCGGACGAAAAAAGTCAGATTTTGAGGTGTGTAAAATGATGAATGAAGGAAACTGCACTAGTAGACTGCATCGTGATTGTAACAAGGTCTGGGGCTCTGTGTGAACGATTGCAAAGTGTGCGTTACCACTCCCTGTTCAAATAGTATTGAGTCATGCTTGACATAATATTTTCATTTATTTAGATGTAAGTAATATGAATATTACCACAGCTCTTAAACACATGAATTGGCTTACTGGAATCAATTGAATTCAAAGTATATAGACAATATAAATATCCAGTTACTCCACACCGTTTGTAAGAAATTTGCTGATCATTCACAACAGATTCCCTAGATACTTTCCGAAAGGGGAAACAGAGACATGAGATAGCAGTACAAAGAAAGATCAAAATTCAGGAAGATGTGCAGCTGATGAAAGAAGAGTTATTGTGTATTAAGGTTATAATGTGCACACGTGAGATGGATTGAGCTAGGAAGATGATCGACTACTTCTACTGTCAAATTTTGTAAGGTATATGAATGCTCTTTACATTGCTCAGGAGGTTATTTTTTTTTTTCTTTTTCTCGTAACTCCTGTTAGGAGCCCCACATCCAACAGACAAACACACTTCCCCAACACGCACATTATTTCAAATACAGCAGTAGAAGATGGATTTTACAGTTGGTTACAACCTTTCTTTAAACTGTGTATAGCAGGGATCATGACAAAACTGCTTTTAAATAAAGTTGAATTCACAAGCAAATATAAAACATGTTTCTGATCACATCAAAATTGATTTGTGCTTTTTGGTGCTATGATTTTTGTGATTTTAAAAATTCAATTCCAAAAAAATAAACTAAATGATTTTAAGAGAATTTGGCCAATGCAAACATTTTACTCATTTACTTAATGTGAATAAAGTAAAAAGTAAACATTTCAAAAAAATGTGGTTACTCATTTTATGTATGTGACCCAAAAATAATTTAAATAGTAACTTGCACTTATTTAATACCATTGGTATTTTGCCAGTACAGAAGGGATGTATGCACACGTGGAAACAAAGGCTGCTCAGATCTGGATAATATAATAGCTAAATCTACAAATTAAATCAAAGATTATTCTAGTTTTAGGAATTACTAATATAGGTGGAAATAAAGATTGATCAGATCTGGATTATAATAATAGCTAATTCTATAAATTAAACCAACGGTTATTCTAATTTGAGAAATTACTCATATCATTAAATAAGAAAAATTACATTGTTAAATTGATCCTTTTTTTTGGCTATTTTTTCCTGCTTTTTGTTAGGCTTTGTATTCCTCTAACTATAAAAAGATCATCATAAGTATGTATACTGGGAACTGGTAGACAGAAAGAATGTTTCATCTATCTTTACTGCCAGCTAAAGAACTATGCTTAAACAACAACAGAACAGATGCAAAATATGGTAACTTTCTATATATATATATATATATATATATGTATATATCTGTCATTTATCTCAAATTTTTTAGGTGTTTCCTACCTCCCCCCCCTTTTTTTTCCTAATAATTTGTTGTGTATATCTATTCCAATTTGTTTATTTGGGCACAGTACAATGTCCCAAAGGACACAACTCAATTATGTATGCGCAGTTCTTAAACTTGAGGATTTGAAGTACATAATACTGTTAAATACAAAACACTTTTTACTTTTTGCACTAGAAAGTGAGAACAATTAGAGGCAGAGGTTAGCTTTCTTTCCTATCTCAGGAAAGATAAAAGAGACTTCAGTCTCCTGTTTATTATGTTCTGGTTTTGTTTGTTGTTTTGGGTTTTTTTCTGTGGCTATTAGGGTGCAAAATGACATTAACAGAAAAGTTGCATTTATTCACACTTGGAGCATTAACCTAATTCAGAGTTAACATTAACTAGCTATTTCTCTAATAGAAACCAAAATGCACAAAAGTTACCTAAGAGGGGCAATTTCCATGATAACCCACCATAACACTATTGGGTATGCAGGAGCAGGACAACAAGAGCCACAACACAAGAACATGGGAGAAACACTGACCTCAAACAATAAGCATCATTACTGCTACCTTTAAAGCATCTATGAGCGAGGTTTTCACAAGGCCTTATCATTTCTCTCATCTCAGGCAGAACCCAGGTGAAATTAATAAACGTAGTCTAGGAGTCAATGACATTGTCATTTTAGCTAGGATTAAAATGGTAATCTTACAATCCCAACTCTGAAGTAACATCTCCACAATCCATTTAAATAAAATGTTTTAGCAAAATAGTACCATTTTAATTCATCTTTGAAAACAAGCATAAATGCAACCTCTATTCACCACATTGACTGGACGAAGAGGTCAAATAATCGAGAGGTATTTGATGCTGAAAAAGAAATTAAATTATTCCTGGATGCTTACTAAGGAAGTCTTTAGGATTTGCAGAACAGAAAGCTACTGACAGCTAGAGATGCTGCAGCATACAGATAATATACTTTAATATTAAAGAAATGGCTTTGAAGAGAAGTCATCAACAACTTGATACTAACACAAATAGAAAAAGAACCCAGACAAGAGCACGTGGACAAAAATAGCATGCTGTTTCCCAAGGGTGAACCCACGAGAGTTACCAAAGAGCGGTAGTGATTGTACTCACTGGAACCAGAAACATCATGTCATAACTGGCACACACTGAAGAAGAATGTGCAAAGGAAAATGTAATAAAGTCTTAAAAATAGGAGAAGGCAGGAAATCTTAGGGGTCTTCTATGGCATGAAGCTTAAGACTCACAGCACAACGGGATGTGTTTCTGCAGAAGGCAAAGCCCTGCGCAGGAAATACCCTCTCTCTGATGACAGGACGTTTTAGCATGAGCGACCAGAATGGAGTACTACTGAGGAGAAGCACCAGTACTGCTGCACTGAGAGGACTGTACTGCTTCTTGTTCAATACCCAGTGAATATTGGCACCCATTTAGTATGCTCCACAGCAGTGCACACACACTGATTTATCTGGGGACACAGACTCCTTCACAATTACTACACTGTCAAAGAATTTTACATGTGAAAAACATTCATGATATGCCATGCTATTTTGAATTTTTCTTGCTTTCCTTCTTCTTCTTGAAAAAGGCTGTCAGAGTTACACTTGCAGAAAGACCTATCTTTATGATACGTGTATGTGAAATTAAGAGTCCTTTTGATAAATGTATCATACCTGATAATTTGTATCATTAATGTTTTTAATGGTAACTTTCTCCAAGTTAGTTCAAATAAAAATAAATTAACTGGCTGTGCACTACTAAAGATGAATTTCATCTCTTTATATATGTTACATTGCAAATGCAATTCTCTTCTTGATACATCACCACAAGTAACGTGGAGGAAAACCCTGATCAAAGTGAGCACAACGCCTCCATAGTTTTACACGTAAAAAATTGTATAGCTGCCTTGCCACATACTGCAGTCATTTTAATAATTTCCAGTAAAACATTGCAGATGTGAATGCTAAGATAGTTATGAGATCAGAGTGTATATGAGAACTGTGCATGTTTGCATTACAATCTGTAGACATTAAGATGTGTAATTCTATTATACATGAACTTTAAAGAGTAAGTTTCTTAGGATATAATGAAGAAAGTAAATATTAAGCACAACAAACCTGAAAACATGAAGGCAAAATGCCTTTCTGGTGTTGCGAGATTTGTGTTATTTTTGAGGTTTCAAAATGCAGAGATTTAAGGCCTTCGAGACCTGTGCAAGAGCCTGTCTGAAATCAAAGCTCTAGTATCTCTGCAGAAAAAAAGAACATATCAAACAAAAGCCCTCCAAAACAACATTTTGGCAAATAAACTTGAAATAAATTGATTTAGACTAGTTAGTAAAGTTTGTATCCGGTTGATACGTTGAGTTGAGTCAGAACATGTATCATTCGCTACTGAGCCGCTAGGCTGTAGAATAAAATTATATTTTGTTGAGTATTCAGCTAATAATTCATGATATGCAAAAGTACTCAAGTATGGTGAATCTTGTAAGTGTCAGATGTGTAGCAGTAAATAGTGAAATACTAATTACAGCTTCTTTTTACCTTTTGCTAAACTGTAGATTCCTGAGGCCTGATTGAAGCCTTAGCAGTCACTTCTACCTAGGACTTTCAGTTGAACTTTAATCAGGTTCCTGAAACATCCGAGAGCCTTAAACTGACTCAAATCACATGTCCAGGAATCCCTTAAAACCACAGTAAAATGGCTAGAACTCTTTTTTGTTTTTTTCCTAGACTGCATGTGCAGACCAACAGTACAGACTAGCCCTCCTCCAGCATTACAAAGAGCAGCGCAGGAGCGCTGCGATACTCCGCCTGGGTCAGCGCGGGGCACTCCCGCTCGGGCAGGTGTTAACTGCACTGCGTGCGGCCACGCGCAGGGCGCAGGCGACACGCAGCCCGGGGCGGGGGGGGGGCAGCGAGGAAGCTTCCAGAAGCCGGGCGGGGCCAGAGGGCAGGGTGCAGCAAGGGCCGAGCCAGAGAGCAGGCAGGAGCGGGGAGCAGGGCGGGGCCGGCAGGGCCGTTAGAACCGTTAGAGCCGTTAAGGCCCATCGTTAAGGCCCATCAGCGCCCTGGCAGCAGGCGGGACTCCAGAGGGGAGAAGCAAATTAATTCAGTAGCACCTTTAAATACAACCCACATCTCAGTTGTATGAACAGCACCATCATGTGGGGTCTTGAAGGCACCAACATCCTTCCATGTCCCTGCCTGTCTCCACCTGATTTTTATTTAATTTATTTTTTTAAGGTAACCAACACATTTTAAATGTGTGGTTCAGGAAATGAAAGTTTTGTGAAATGTCACAGCAAACTAGTAACTTCATGGAAAAAAAGATGAGGGCATGTGTGTGCGCAGCAGAAGTCTCATCCAGCTTCGCAGCTTTTGAATTGGGCTGCACAAAAAATGCTGCTTGCTTTGCGGATCTAGAAGCAAGCAGCAAAAACAATTTGAGATACTGGCACAGTAGGAAGCATCATGATTCCCTTAACCAGCCTAGACAGATACTAGGAACTGTGATTATTTTATCTGGCAAGATCATAAAATAGTTGCTAAAATGTTGCAGCAACAATTTGAAAAAAATAAAAACTAAGACACTAAGTGATCAGGAATTTTATCTTTCCTTTCCTTAGTCTTCATTATCTTTAAAAGAAGACAGCAAATATGGTTCAGGCCATAAAGACACCATAATTACAAACTGATAATATATCCAGAATCTACAAATAAATCTCCATTGTAGGAATGTTCTTAAATATCTATTAATATCTATTTAATATGTATTCATGGAAGATTGACTGTAGTTAGTGGCTAGTATTCCTGATTACTCACTGAGATCTTATTGAATCTATTAGAGTTCTCTATTTGGCTTCAACAGGGAATGGATTTCACCATCAGTATTACAAGGTATATGCTGAAGTTCTCAGCAGTGGCATTATTGTGGCTAGGCACTGAAGAAACCTACAGAAAACCCCAGAACTTGCATCTCAGCCTCAGAGCTATCATTTCATTTGGGCACTGTGCATAAGTAAGACAATGACAAATCTATGTGATTAAAAAAAAAAAAAATCCAAAATAACTACAATAACCCTATTTTCATTCCAGACTAATTTATCATAACCTTTGACCAATGGTGTAAATTATGCCAGGAGCTTTTCAGCCAGATAAGTCAACCTGTATCCAACATACAACTGTATTAATTTTAATCATTCTCAAATTTTAAGGCATGTCTGGTAATATAAAATGAATTGTCTACCAAAAGAGAGTTTTCCCACTTTCTTGAAACTATACAGTGTCACCAAATATCTCTAATTCAACTATTCTTGTTGATGTTTTCCATGTCAAGTTTTATATGCTTATATTTCCTGTTACTGCTTTCTGACCAAGTTTTACAGCTATTTTAATATCATGAGCACAGACAAAAAAAGACTGCAAGCCATTTTAAAGATAATTAAAAAAAAGCTCACCTCCATTACTTAGAAATATAGATAAAATATGAACTGACATAAAATATTATTGTACCCCTTAAATCAAATGAGGCACAGGTTTTAAAGAGGTTAGTTACTAATACAGCTAATTGTGTTCAACAGGGAATTCATCTCAAATGTTAAAAGAAATTTCAGCAGAGGGAGTTTATGAGGTTTCTTTTTAAGCAGCCTTGATACGAGGAGGAAAGAGAGAAATATCACAATTCTCCCTTAAATTAATGTCAGCTTTCTATTGCCATCAGAGGAACTTACATCCAAAGCTTACTGACCTAGTATTACACTCAGACACTTGAATTACCCAATTTTCCATTAAAAGATGAGAGTTTCATAGATAGGCATAACTGTTGAAACACCCTATATTTACCCAACACTAAGTACAGTTAAATATAGACTTCATATCCTAAGGGCCTATTTGACATGCATGCCAAAACCTCTCAAAATCTGCCAGTGTTCCCCTTCTCTCCTCGTGCTGTGCATTTCTATGTGAATGAAGTGTTTCCCATTTTGGCAAGTTTTAAATAGCTTGTTAAAAGCCTTACATAAAGAATTGAGGTTGTGTTTTTAACATAAATAAGATGATTTAGATGGAAACTGGATGAATAATTACATATATTTCAACATAACAATAAATGTCCTTAAGGTCTAAGTGCTTTGTTCAAGTTTTTATATTTTTCAATAAAGTATACACTGAGACAAAATTTTGCAAATCCACCATCGACTTTTTACCATATACTTAAAATAATTTAGTTAATTACAAAAATCTTATAACAGACTTGAAGTTACTATTTTGTCTCAGTTGTATTACTGAGCCAGAATATAAGTTCTGATTCAAAACCACCCTCCTCTGAAACCCCAGCATTTCGAATTCAACAGAAGTTTTGTTTTCAGGAGAAATATGTATAATTCTGCTTTTATTGAGCATGAACTGAAAGGTTGAGTTTTGCCCCCTTTGAACTAAATACCTTTTGCAAAAGCTACAGTTGGACAGCAAATAATTACTTTTCCCTACTGCAAATTTCAACAAAAAAGGTTTTCAGTTGCTTTATTTCTAAAATATAGTAAGATAAAACTTTAAAAAATTCCCAAGAATCAAAAACATGAGCTAAGGGGGGGGGGGGAAGAAAAAGTAAAGTTCTTTTCCTTGAATGATGGGGGGGGGGGGCGAACACATGTATTATAGAGGTATATGGATTGAAAGCCAGCATTTTTTGAGGAAATTGGATGTTTTTACTAAAAGTATTCATTTATCAGAAAGACAAAATACAACAGAAATTTTTAACTAACTCAAGTTAAAAATAAAAAAGTCTTCTAGGCACTTTGATCATTGCAACACTGAATATGCTATATTCCATATTTAACCGAATTTCACTTTATACCTATAGAACTGCTAAATCTAGCCTATAGAGAATGGACTGCATTCCAACTGAAATTCTTATTGCTATAGGAAACTACAGTACATCAAAGAAAAAGAAATATTAGTACGGTTTTCTTTTTCCTGTTACCTTATTTAAGTTAGTATTTGTGAAAGTACTGATATAACAGTCCCTGTAGTGTGATGTTGCCAAGCAGCCACAAAACTACTACAAGAAGCAACAGAGTAACACCCTAGAAACAAGGTGTGAGCTGCTCCCTGTGGGAGGCAGAGGAAAGAAGGTTGCTCAGGAACAAAGCTCACAGAAAGTTTTTTTGTGTGTGTGTTTTTCCACTCCACCCCCCCCCCCCCTTTATTTATTTATTTTTATTTTTTTTAAGGCGGCAGGCAAATTATTCTGCTCCATAACAAAAAGTAGACGTTTCATAATTTTGCCACAACACACTTGACACAGTCTCTCAGGATGGCTGACTTCTGAGACTTTTGGCTCTGCAACATGCAGATTTAAGACAGGTTTAAAACTTATCTCTGCACTACGCATTTTCTACCAACCAGCTTGCTCTAGACAGTTCTCCAGTTCCTGGCTTGGCTTTAGAGGATTCCCTATGTACACTGCTTGCTGCTCTGTAACTGTGCCTAGTACACAGTACTGATCCCTACACTGAGCACCACATGCCTGTACTAAGAGTTTCAGTATTTCAGATTTTATTGCTGCCCCATATGCAGCCTCTTTGGGACCTGCCCCATTTCTGTGCAATCTTCATTGTTCTCAAGTGCAGAATGGGAGAGGAATCTTGTGAGAAGCATCAGAGACTATAAAGCTATTAACTGCACAGGTCTTTAAAAAGCCCAGTGAAAAATACTTGTAAGTAATTTAGTTTTTTAAAAAATCCATTCATTCTTTATGCTCATCTCCACATTATGGCTAATACCAATGAGCCTAAAGACAGAAAAAAAATGCACGGTAACTAATAAAAGTATTCTTTTAGAAGAACCTGAAAACTTAATACTAATATACCTAACTTTTTTTTTTCTTTTTTTTTCCTTGTAGTACTGTATATGCTTGTATATGCTGACACGTTAGAAACACCCTGTCAAAAAGAGGAACATTTCTGATTCATTATTAATTCAACATTTTGAATACTAGAACACTAAATATATGCTCCAAAATAACATTAGGCTACTCTAGCCTCGTTAGCTAACCTGATGTCTGAATTTTGGTTTCACAAAGTGCAGGCCACGTTTTTTCTCTCTTAAGTCTCTAAAACCAGAAGTATTTTTAAGGTCTACTTGATCAGTATGACTAATGAACAAAAACAAAAATAAGATACTAAGTGAAAAACAAACTTGGACTACTAAGCTTCTAAAAAACGTAGCAAAAGTTGATTTCTGATGCTTTCAAAGAAGTATATTCAAGCTTTTAAAATTTGGGTGGGCTTTAGTCTATGTATTCATTGTGCTACTGTCCTCTTCAAAATGTATTTCAAAAGTTAGCTGGAGTGTCAGCATTCTTGAAGGTTTTTGTAATTCCCTTTTACTCCCTCATGCTTCAGCTAACTTCCTTTCTTGTCATCTTCTGTCACACTTCCTGCCTTCCAAACACTTGGATTGACAGTTTATCATTATCTCTGTTTATCTGTTCAAACTATCTGGCATTCAAACAGCTGTGAATAAAGTGATCTCTGTGTTACTGATGTCTGTACAGCTAATTGCTATATCCTTTGTGCACATCAAGTTGCACAGGCAACCATAACCTCCAAAATTCAGATTTTTAGAATGAACAACTTACCTTCTGTATTTCTATCAATAAGGGAAGCATTACATATGGTTCAGAAGTGCTGTTAAAAACTGTGGGAGGCACTCAGTCCAATGCCGCTTTTATCACTTGTCACTCTGAAATTATAATAGTAGCAAGAAAGTGAAAGGCTCTTTCATCTTCCTGGAGAGCTGAAATAGCATTTCAATGCTAGTTTTGGATCACTCAGATGCAACTTTTAAAGTCTCTCTAGCCTTGCTGTGAGACAGATTTCCTACACAATGCAAGAACGTAATACTTTCCATTACTTGAGAGTTATGCTCAGAAATGAAAAACATTCTCCTTGCAGGAACCTTCTGACCCAAAAGCTAAAGGAAGATAGACAGAAAGAAAGATAGAAAATGCAGTTTCGTACAGTTTAAAGATAAACTATTATATATAAGATGCTGCAAGAAATATGTGCTCTGGTCTCAAAATCAAGTATTTTACAGGGGCTTTCTTTCAGGCATTAACATAAAATTCAAACAAGCTGGATGAGTGAAAGAACGATGACTTTTGTTACATTATCGAAAACAATATACTTTGAAAACCCAGTATACTTTTATAACTTATATTTATATTGCACAAAATGTATTTGATGCTAAGGACTTTGAGTAGGTCCAGAGAGAAACTAAAAACATAATACAGATAGCAAATAGCAAAAAACTTTAGGGAGAAAATTAACAAGCAATTGGATTAGCAAAGTAATAGTTCCCAAATACTGCTTCGTAAGATGTTCCAAGTATTGAAAAATTCCAGACTCTTAATTTATGGTTTGCTTTGCAGTTGACGAGATTTCACTCAGTGAATGTAGAGGAATGTTTGACACAGTAAATTCTCCAGTGCTAGCTAATTAAAAAGAAATCTCCATTTTAAAATGGTAAATCCTCATTTATCTTTTCTTGTACAACTTTTTCTAACCCATGGAGAAGCACTGAAAGACGTCAAGTAAAAAAGGCCAATACCACAGAAAAGGGAAAAACATTAATGATCAGAATTCCCTTTACCTACATTGCTGAAGCTGAATTCCTGTTGAATCAAACAGCCAAGCAATTAAGTCCCCACTGAAGAGAAAGAGAGGGAGGAAAGATGCTAGCTGAAGCAGCAGTTAGGAGAAAATAAACAGAAAAACCCATCAATAACTAGGAAAAGACTAAGTTCTCAGCCATACCGGCCTGATTTTACAGTGCCAACCTGTGGAACTGCATTCAGAAGGCAAAACCATGCCTCCCGAACACGAAGCGAAGGGCAGGACTACAGCACTCCAGGAGGATTCTGAGAGCTACTGAGGTAGTCCGGGAGTGACAGGCATGGACAAGGCGCTTTCCATCGGGAAAGTGTTCAGGCAAAGCAGAACACAGAATATCATTGGCTAAGCTGCAATCGTAAGAGTTATTCAAGAGTTATTTCAAGATGTCGAAGTGAAGTCTTCTGGCAGGGAGCAAAAGCAGAGGTACTGAAGGTTCAAGCATTCCTTATTTTCCGTTTCTCTCAGAAACATTACAGGACTATACCTAGTAAGGAATTTTTAATGCCTTTTGTCATAAGAAAACTTGAGTACAAACCACTTGCACGAACTAACTCCTGAAGACATCTTTTAGAGCAGTCCAGATTGGCTGGAGATCTGCAGTCCTCTGTGTTCTTTATCAAATTATGCCTTGATTATCAGTCTGACGCTCTGACTGAATGCTTGACTTTCTGATAACCTACATTCTCCCACCTGAGTCATTTTATTTTCTTCTAAGATCCTTCATCGATATTATCTCACTATGTCCATTTATTTACTTAACCGGCATTCACATGACTTTGAATAACATGATCTATTAATATTATTGATTTCTGGTAGGCCACATGCTATCATTTGTGGGTATTAATTTGAATACCTGGACACAACCTTGAAAAGTTTCAGTTTATAGACTCAAGTACTAACTGCCTCCTGCATTTTCTCCCACTAATTACAATATTTACATTTTTGTTTATTAAAAAGAAAACTATCACAAAAAAACCTTTACAGTGTGAATTACACTGTTACCATTCTGATACCTCTTTCATTATTACAGACACTGTAAAAAGGTTTTTTTTGCAGGACTTACTGTTTTTCTACTCTGATGCATGTCAGATAGTATTTCACTCCTTGAAAAGACCCAGTGAGTTGGCCATTCATCTGTTTTTTTAATGAGTCTGTAATCTTCAAACTAAAAAGAAAATTGTATGGTTATGAGAAGTCAAGTGACTTTTTTTCCTCTCTGGGTCTGAATGTAAAGTGGTATTTCTCTACCAACTCCATCTCCATATAAAAATGATACATAGCTACTACAGGCTCATAAAAGATCAGGAAACCAGCAGTAGGTTATCAGTTTATATCAGAGGGTAATTCTACTCTGAAAACAACTATAAACAATAGAATTACGCTCTTATGAAATTTAACAGATATAAACAAACAATTCTGTTGCATAAGTATGGCACTTTAGTTTTTTTAATAATCATCCTAAATCATGTTTATCCTTACTGAGCCATATTTCAGGTTATATTACATTTTAGTATCAGCAGAATCATGTACTAGATCAGCATCACTACCAAATGTGCAAACAAACTAAAGGAACTAGGGATGCGGAGGTACCAACACTGATATAATCTGATCAAGAAAATCTTAATTCTGGTAATGATTCAACAGATTAGAAGAACCTCCCACGAGTCCGGATTTAGGAAAGCCTTATATAATACATTAAAATTCAGCAAACAGGTTTGAATATCACAACAATACAACAAACACAAAATCCCACAGTGTCATTTTAGACAGACCTCTGAGAAGAGAGCGCTACTTCAAATGAAATAGCAACATTCTAGAAAAAAAATTCCATGGCTCTTGGAAGCACTGAACCATGCTATCAGCTTGTCAGAATACATGCACTACAGTAACATATATTCAACTTAAGCGCAGAACACAACCTAATATAAAACAAGGGTATCCTTTTTTCCCCAATGTGGTGAAAGGCAAACACAACAAGTAAAACAGAGAGAGAAGCCCTGACAAATTATAGACTTTTATATAAATCTTTATTTGGCTATCCTTTCTACTGTCTCTCACAACTCTACAGCAGAGATTTCAACACAAGTTCTGTCAAAAAAGGGAAGCTTTGCAGTAAGAGCTTTCTTCAACAAGGACAGAAAAACAGCACGAGGATGGAAAGGATGTTTTTTTTGTACGTGTAAGAGAAACTGGCTTCCCAGCACCATGGTAACATTTGCTAAAACAAAACAAAGCAAAACTAGAAAAAGGACAATGAGAGAAATCTTAGACCGCAAAAAAGAAATGGGAGCAGGTTCAGCTTCATGTGTGAATAAAAATGTATGTTTTCAGTATATTCACAAATACTAGAGGAAAATATTGGACAATATTGGGCCTTACTATCTCATCATTCTGTGAAAATCTGAAAGGACAAAAGCATCAAGATGAACGAAACTGCCTGTGCTGTTGGCAGTATGTGAGCTGGTCTAAACAGTTACGAGTTACATACACAGCATAAAAACAGGTTTTTAAAATATTTTAAGAAAGTTTTTTCATGCTTTCTGCAGATTGCACTCTGTATTCCCTCATGGACATATACTATCTGAAGATTATTTTCTAGTTGTCTGTTGTTGTTGTCAAAAGGCCTCAAAAGAATGAAAAGGTGCTTCAGAATGATAGCAAAGATATTCTATATGGGCATCCCAGACTTACTGGCTATTTAGTTTTCTTCTTTTTCTCTTTGCATTAGGTTTCACAGTCCTTCTCAGGAAGTTGCTTTTTAATGTGTTTTTAGAGATTCTAAACCTACTAAGAATATTTTTACTTAAAAAAGTGAAACTAAAGAAAATAGAGCTATTTTGTGATTGCTTACATCACAAGTGCATAGGTGATTATGAGCTTAAACTTGGAAAGCTTTGCATGGATTTCAGTGGATTTTGAATTAAGCCCTAAGGAAACATCAGTTCCATTAGTGAGTTAATGATAAAAAATGCATTTCAAAAGATTTACAAGTTCAGTTCTAAGATCAGGATTGGAAATCTTACCCACAAAAGCTGAGCTTTCCCATTCAGAGTTTAGCCCCTCGAAACCTTCTGCCTCTCCTGGTGTTATCCTAGAAGCTGAGCCCTTGTTAGGATTCCTATCAGCCACATCAGGATTGCAAAATAGCCATTCCACAGTGGGGCTCCCAGTCCACAAAGCACACTTTCAGCAGGTGCCTTGCTAGTCAGTCAATACTTCAATAGGCTCGGCTTGCTGAGGACACCTGGGGACACATATCTTCATCATCAGAGGGATTCAAGAGCTTCAACTGAAGCATCCCAAGACCAGCATGCAGGGCATTAAGAGCTGGGGAAGGTGTCCTTCAGCCTCTTGTTGGAGTTGCTAATCCATATTAAACAGGGAGACAAAGCATGCCTTATCTGGCAATCAGGAAACTCAGCAGCTGAGAAACTCGGATTTTACTACCTGCTTTCACTAGGTATAATAGTAAAAATATCCATTTCAGCATGGATTTCAAGGCAAGTGCCATAAGGTTATAAACTCATTCTCACTCTTCCTCTAACCCAAATAACATACAAATCATTAACTATTAAAATAATACATTAACTTGCAATTTCAGCAGTAGCAATTTTATAGGGACTAACGGAGGCCTAGACACTGTCTAATGACACTTCGTATATGCCTAGCTTTATATGCTGCTAAATTCCATTAAGTATTTTTGGTACAAATCACTGTACATACAAAAAAGAACATGCAGTACTTTATAGGCTTAAGACTTAATTGCTAGTAAATATACTTTCATCTTGAGAAGCTGAAGCAAGTATTTCGTTTGTATATGGAATATCTGTTCATTTAATACAAAACTGTTCAGCCAGAAGAGCACTAGAATAAGAATATTTTAAAACGCTGAATATTTAGAAAATGGAATTAAACTTGACAATAACACATATATGCAGCAGTATATGAAAACCTATGATTCATGAATCTAATATCCAAAGTATGTGTCAAATAAAAAATTAATATATTTGTGCTTTAAATACAACAAAAAAAATGGAAATTAGGTTACACTGATATATAATAAAAGTAATTCAGCTGTATGCAATAGCCTTACTTTATAAAATAAAAAATAATCAGCTATTACCATTTTGTAGTTCAGGTTTATAAAGCTAAGCCCTGATCTATTAATAACTTGCCAAAACCTCATTTCTAAACTGAAACCAAGGAATTTATAAATTGCCCAAAACATCAAGACTTTGTTGCTTATTGTTAACTAGCCATATTAAACATGTCTAACATCTTATGACCTTGGTTTTATGTAGCTGCAACCTTTTTAAAATAGGGCTCTATAATAAACAGGCCATCATCAGAGATCAACACTAGCAATTATCGCTATAAAACAATGAAAATAATCCTGACTGAGTGTGTATCTAACCAAGCATATTTCTTCAGGGCAGACTATATGAATGATAAGGGCTTGATACACTTTCGACAGGATAAAAGCAACGGATCTTATTTTTCTATTCATAGGGCCAAGTATAACTCAAACCAGAGACCTAAAGCAGTGCATTTTAAGGACTTGCACTTGAAGGACATGTTTTATCCTAATTGCAAGGATTCAGAAAGTTAAAAAGCAAAGAGCTAGGGCTTTCTGGTTTTATTTTTATACCTTGGATCTAAGAAAACTACATATTTTCACTTTGATTTATAGTGATCCAATTCCACTCTAGAGTTTTGAGGTTCACTAACTAATTTGGGAGTAACTGAAAGGTAGTTGTTCGCATCCCATGTACTGAAGCCATCACCTTCTCCTACTTTCTTTCTTTGACTTTATATTCCTCTATTCAATGATCTGTGTCTCCCCTCAAAAAAACCTTCCTGTAGATCAGTACAAAACACTTCAGGGGGTGTTCTTTTCCCTCTTAACCTGTTGGTCCTTTCTTGTGATACAACAGTACATGTCGTAACAGGTTTGGACCTAATTGCAGAGGAAGTACACAGCTAATGAGGGTAGCAGAGAAGGAGAAAAAGATACACATAGCTTTGAATTAAGGTACTACTGCAGATTAAGGCTAGAATTTAAGCATCACAGTCTCATATTTCAATACTACAAAGTACACAACAGAGAGCTAAAATAATCATGTTGAATAAGCTAAGTCTGGGTGAATATACAAGGCTCAGAAAGCCTGTAAAATATTTGATTCCAGCTCTTCAGACATGATTGTAAATTCAAGACAGACATGTAATCTCAATTCATTGAAGTTTTCATTTGGAAGTGTGGACTTTCACTTGCAAATTAGTAAGTGAAAGAAATAAGTCTAAAGAAGTCTTCCAAATTGAAAAAAAAATATTCTAAGTAGATTATCTTCAGAGAGTTACATTTTAGAATAAAAAGTGTATTGCAAAAAATACAAAAGATTTTTAAAACAAGTTTTCAATCTAAAACTGTAACTTCAAGTGGAGAGGGTGAATGGTCTATGTATATAAGATGTTTTGTAAAATCATCCAAGTACATAGAGTCATTAAACTGTGTCCACTTCTACCTAAAGAGGAGAGACATTCTCATAGAAACGCTCTCTAAAAATCTGAAAGGCTTATTTGAACTTTCTCTGCAGAGGCTACACAAGCTAAAAGGCAGACTCACATTTATCAAAATGCCGAATGCTTTTTTCCCCACATATTTATAACTTCTCAGAGACGCTAGTGAGACAGTAAGTCATGCAGGAGATATGCTTTCCAATATACAACTTAGATTCTCACTAGTAACAAGGTGAACAGCCCAGGAGGGCACTGACCCAACCTACTTTCAGAAACTAACTCATACATTAATTAATGTATTTTTCAATGCCTTAGCTGTATCTCTTGAAAGAGCTCCATAGAGCCAGAGGAGCACCTGCTCCCTGCAGATGGTCACACCTCTCAGGTGCTTTCTCTATAGACCAGGTAAAGAAAAACTGCAATCATTCATTCTGCTGACTATGAACTTGTTTGTTAATACTCATTAGGACAGCTGACTAGAAAGGGTACTTCTTTACAGCTTGGTCAGTCAGATTTCCCTTCAGAAAAGGCCTGAGCTGTGTAAGATTTATGAAAATACTAGCACACACTAGCAATGTAGCACACTGCTACACATAGAGTAGCAGAAGACCACAGATAACCTGAGCAAGAAAGGCCAGTTCAACAATTTAGCTTCCTCCTCAAGCTACTGCAGTTCATCATAAAGAATTACAATGACTCAGGAATATAAATGATAAAATACTCTTGGTTATGTTGGCACAATGTTAATATAAAGGAAACGTGTTTGTTCTCTCTGTGTCCCCATAGGAGAATCTGGCCAGATGATTAAATATATTTTGATTACTTATTCTGAGACCAATACTGTAATGTATGTACACTGTTCTTATTACAAGGAAAGTCAACATCAATGGGCTCTCCTTTGTTCTAAAATTATTTTAAATCTCGTAACAACAGAGATAAAAGGGCAATATATTTCTGGATCCTTCAACCGAAAATACTACTAATAATTAAAATGGTTCTAATTATTGCCAAATAAGTACATTAGCAATAACCAAGGATTCAGCAGCTTTCTGACAGATTAATTTGTGAAAGAAAAACAGAAAATAAGCAATGAAAAATTCAACAAAAACACTGAAGAACCTTTTAGAAGAGCAATAGGAATGCTATGAAATGTATTAAATAGATCATATGTTGACCTTTAATACAGAAGTGAAGAGACAGACTTGCTCACACCTGCGGGCATGTGGCTATGAAGAGGATGAGATTACGCCTTTATGCCTGTCCTTCATGCAAACTGAAGGACTCGAGTGTTTCTCCTTCTACAAAGAGGTGAAAAGCAAGTGAAAACATTAGATCTATCCTTTTTTGCTGGACAACAGAGGTGCTCTGCCAAGAAATGGAAACCATAGAGCATTCTGCAAAACCAGCAAAGCACCTGCAAACCACTTCCCTCCAGTTTCTTAAAGAAATTATTGCTCAGGCCACAATATAGCTACAGATTACCCTTTACATAAGGCCCCAATCGAGCCTAATCGACACAAAGTAATTATCGTGATAAATACCTAGTTATCTGGGGCCTGATTCTAAGACCTGTCACATTGTCATCAATGGTATTATTCACAACCATAAACAGTAAAATTAGCAATGAAAGTTCCCCAGATTAGATTCAGTTTGCTGAATGAATTTACTACATCATATAGGCATAGTCTGGACTCCATGGCAAGTACCTACATATTTTCCACAACCTTGTACCATGTGAGCTGCCCTTTTACAGGCTAGAAGCTGAAAAACTTTTCAATACAAGGCAATTCTTATCTGATTATCATCAATATTTACATTACAACAGTGCCTAGCAGTCCCTACAGAAGCTGAGCTGCCCATCTTGAAAAGTATACAAACACAGAGGCAGGCAAGTATGTCTTGCCAAAAAACAACGGAAAAAAAAAATCTTGCTATCCAACAAAGTACACAACAAATCAAATGAGTGTTTTCAACAGCAATAGAAAATGGAAAAGGCATAAAAATAATGTAAGGTTCGCCAAGACTATAGGCATATGAGAATTGGCCCTAATCTACTATGTATGTTGCTGCATACACGTGTGTGTAGGCATAAAAGAGGAAGTTATGTATTTTTAGTATTTTACTCAGTTTTTTTGGTAATCTATTTAAATGCTCTTCAAATTATTTTGTGGCAGCATTCAAAGTCCAGTTGTTACTGCACCTCTTCCAACAGCTCCCTCTTACTGAAATCATTGCTAAAATGGAAACCACACTACTACTACTGAGAAGGCCAAGATAACTGAAATGCTGACAGCTTTATAATTAGCTAATAATCAAATCTTCAAAAATGTATTTCTAATATTACTGGACATAGACTCAAATTTTGACTCTACAAGCTTTGTTTTAGTACTCCAATTATATATTTACAGAGACTTGTTTAAAATTGCATACAGTAAATAGACTATACCCTTCCTTTAAAAACAAACAAAAAAAAAAAAAGCTGAAGCTATTTAAAGGCACTCTAAAGCTACCTTTAATGCCCTAGGCTCAAGGCTGTTAAAATATTACTTGTGAAATCTTCTCAAGTACGATTCTTTTGTGACCCTTTATGCCTGGGTTTTAAAATTACAGAACTATTCCAGTACTTTTCAAATTCTCTCTCTGAAAATTTCCTCATTTTTTGCAAGGCTGATTCAATTATTACAATAAACCTTCAGTTAAGAAATGGCTGACTTGTGTAACCATGAGAGATCCCTAAACCTGACCGGTGCAAGTGTGCAAAAATATTTAGAGGCTTTTATTTCAAAAGCCTTAAATCTAAAGTATATACATCAAAAACAGTCGGAATACTTATAACAGAAGGTACCAACGGGTGCAAGCATCAAAGTCCGTCCATGAGCAAAAAGATTAGAATTTGGTCCTATGTTTTAATTAGAATTTCCCCCTCTCTATATACCTCATTTTTCTTAACCCTTTTTCACACATTTTTATTCAATAGATTATGCGTATATGGCTTTGAGAATCGTATTTTTGAACTGATAATACATGACAGAGTTAAAAGCAAATCTGATTAAATCTGATCTACTTGCTACATCACTGCTAATTGATGGTCCCACCTACCCTGTGATAGCTACCTATGCAATAAGCAGTGCTGGAAAAATTAAAAGTAAGATAGAATTAAAAGATCCACTTTAAGCTCCAGTTCTTCCGTTACACCTAGGTTTGCCACATTTATTCCTTCTTCATTAAGCAAAAGTAGAATCAGATAATTTCATACAGAACAAAGAAAATTTGCCTACCTTTGGCTCAATAGAATTACTCTAGTGCTTTAGAACATGATAGTCTACAACAAACTAATCCCCACAAGACCTTAGAAATAAAGCTGTGGAAGCACGTGTGAAACTTTCCAGTGCCAATTAAGTTCTCTATTTTAATTTACCACATGCTGTCAGCCTTTGTTAAGATCTGTGTGATGGCACTAGTCAGCTAAGGATTATAGAATTATATACATATATACATAAGGATTATATTAGTTTTGCAAAGGGTCTGCATCTCTGAACTCCACTGAGGTCATCTGAAATGCAGTATAGACTTACTCTTTGCCTGGCCTGGCTCACCTGTTATTTATTATTTTTACCAATTGTTGTCTTTTACATCTCCATAGAAGTTTGTCAAGTGCTACATACACAGTTATTGCACAACATAAACTGGTATAGTACATAGGACATTCATTCATTTGAATAGATCTATTAATCATTATAGTTTGTCATTTGGCACATAAAATGGGGCTGTATTCATTTTTTTTTCCAGTGTGAAACAGACATTTTAAAATCTTTCACTGTCAAACAGGCCTGTTACACAGCTAGTGCAATCTTTAATGCTGTTTATTTATCAAACTTAATGTAATAGGATCCCTTGACATAGTACACTGATGAAGTAGCGAGGGCTGTTTTCAGAATACTGAAATAAAGTAAACAACTAGTAGCTGATATTCTTCAAGCTTCCTGTAGCGCACAGAGGTATGTATTGCTTGAACATGCAATAATTTCTACAGCAACTCACAGATTTTGTAAGATGCTATGAAAAAACTTGCTATAAAACCTGTTAATCACAAAAAAGTGATATTGCAAGCTACAGCTATGGGCCAGTGATTCACAGATGTAGTTATAAACCACTGACATAAGATTTTAGTTGTTGCTATACAGGAAGTATTACCAACTCCTGGATTTAGGTAAAATGGTGTATTATATATCATAACTAAGAAATCAGTTGGTGAAAATTTCCTCCTATGATGATATGTAACTGCTCACAAAGACCCTAAAGGAAAGAATCTTTCTCAGTTCATACTGCAGTTAAAAAACAAAACAAACAAAAAAAAAAACCCCCAAAAACCAACCATAATTCTCAAGTTTTTTTTTTTTTTTTAAAGGGAATGAATAAAAAACATTACAAATCTCCATTACAGGTATAGCAAAACTTTAAGAGTTCTCTGTGATAAACGCTTACTGTAGATACTTATGTAAGATTTTAAATTGTACTTTTTCTATTTGTTGGATGCAATTACTTATTATGTGCTCAAGCACACAAGTAATAATTATTTACGCTGTGTTAATTACATGACTTTTAGCTATCATTTGCCTTCTCCTGCTTCTTCAGGACAGGATGGCTGCCCAACTCTTTCTTTCCCAAATCCAGCATATTTTATCTCATGACCTGCGACTAGTGTGATTGTGAGATGCAAAATATTCAGGTAAAATTGTGGATCACAATTTAGTCAACATTAATTTAGACAGAGTTAAAAAAAAAAAAAAAATCCATAATATTACCATTGTGTAATATTACCATACATACCCAGAGAGAACTTTGATATTTCTCAACTGCTACTGCTGAGAAGCAGACTGCAGTACTTACCACAGACACAGTGACTTTTGCAAGAACACAGTTACTGTGTTTTACAGCAGGTCCATCCACACAGCTTTTTACCTGCAGTACGACTCTGGCTACGGAGTGCCCGTCCCGTCCCCCCCTCCACCCAGGACGACCAGGCAGACAAGCAGGGCCCTCTCAAGAGCCGAGGGCATCCAACCGCCCCACGTACGCTTTGCCTTCTTTCCTCCAGCTAGCTCCGGTGCTGCCCCGGCCTCTCGGTGAGCCCGTTCGCTTTGCCGGGTCAACAGGAAACCTGGAAAGAGAAGAGCCAGGAAGGAGGCTTGTGCCTGCCCAACCCGGCCCTGAGCCCGGGAGCTCCACAGAAAGCAGCAGGCCCTGCAGGCCAGAGCAGCCAACCACACCGTCGCCTATCGGCCATCGCTCTGCTGCTGCTTCGTCACAGACTCATGCAGGCGCTACCCTTCTCCAGAGTGAAACCCTTTCCAGAAGGGAAGGATTTTCTTTCCCTCTCCAGTCAGCTCTGCTCGAGAACATTAACATATGGGACCATGTTAGACATGTGGAAGAGTGCACCATGTTTTGGGAAGATTCTCAGTTTTCTAACCTATATTATGTCAGCAGAGACTTCTTTATTTGCAGTATGTACAAAAAAGTCAAAAGAAAAACATTTTTTAAAAAAGAAATATCTTGTAAGATTTATGTAAGAATAAAATTTGGGGAAGACAGACTGGGGGAAAGACCCCAAATGCCATTTTTAAAGGATTAAATTTAATAGAGTCCCAGATGCTGAAGCAAGCCTTTTCTTAAGGCATATATCCCTAAGAAATGTCATTCAGTAAGAACTAGAGTTTTTTTTCTCTCTCTTTTTTAATCCTAGCTTTACAACACACACATGCAGACTCTCTCCCCCTAAAGGAAAGGCACCATAGAAAAGAAAGCTGTTCAGAATAACAGCAACACGTTTAATCCATCAGATGAAAATGTGTATTTAACTCCACCATGTTTATGCAATAAACCTTATCTAAAAAATCTTGTATCCATACTAAAAGCCAGTACTAAGGGTTCACATTATCCCTTCCTCTCCCTCACCTGCTAAAGACCACGAGCTATCATCAGGGGCCAAGGACGAGCCGCTCGCGAGCCCATCTGTGCCTGTCCAACTCCAGCCAAAGCAGTCAAGCTGAGAACAGGTGGGAAAGGCAGAAAATTCAGCAGTGGCGCAGAGACAGAGTAGGAGGGAAAGAAGCAGCGGCTCCAGTCCTGCAGCAGAAAATGATTAATACCATCTCCTGGGGGCATGGAGTACCCAGCACACCTCTTACCCCTTCTGCTCTTAGTCTATACGAATCCGACTTGCACCATAATAGAGTTCTCTACAGATGTGCGTATTTAGCCATGTTACCAGTCTTGCTCATTCCAAAAATCAACAAAAACTGTGGTAGTGATGTTAGACAGGTTAAAGCATCAGGACTAGAACACAGTGCATCTCAGTGAAATCTTTAAATTAAAGATCATAGGAAAATGAAACAATCTGTATTAAAAAAAAAAACTTTCCAATGTATATCTTCTGACAGAGATACAGACTACAGAGCAACAAGATTTTATTTAATATCCAGTCCTCAAAAAGACATGCCAGCTAATACTAACAAAGAACATGAGTTCAAAGTCTTAAAACAGAAAAATCAAACAAAAAGTTAGTAAGAATATAATGTCCTTTAGGACACTGAGAAAACATAAATAGAAGATTTTAAATCTTCAAGTTTAAGGTCTTTGAATTTTCCGTTTGTTGATATATATAACTATTTTCACTCAAAACTAAAAAAAAAAAAAAAAATTAACTGGTGATAGTATAAGTACAACTAGTCCTATCTTCATAGCCATGTTCTGCTTTAGAAAAATTTTTAAAAAATCAAAAAAATGCTAGGAATGAAAACACTATGGTTTTATTACAATCTGTCACTTAATTTCAGTGAAGATAGTTCCTATGACAAAACAGGAAAAATCTTTAAATTCTGTATGCTTTACAAAAGGCTCAAAACCACTTTCTTATATATACAGTGCTATTAATTATTTTTTCCCTATTTCAGTGGAAAAATTACTTAGAATTCTCCCATATAAGATTTTTCATCTGTCCCAATTCTAAGATGAAGAGAGAAACAAAGAATCTGCTTTAAGACATTTTACAGCTTCTCTCCCAACAGCTAAAGCTATGAGGGAAAAAAAAAAAAAAAAAAAAAAGGGACAAAAACAACCACCCTTCCTCCTCCCCCACTCCCAAATAAAAACCCAGAATTTTTCAAATTCAGTAAAGTCAACATGATTTGAACTTTGAGCCTTTGAACTCTGGTGAAAGCACAGATTAGTTGCCTTTTTTGTTTTATACAAGCTAGTTCATGCACATTTGAAGGTAACAATTGATTTATAAAATAATCTCCTTACGTCTGTGCGAATGGTAATTCTGAACTGAATTCTCCATACGTTATGAGGCTATTTTACCCGAATTAGTAAAAGATTATTATTGCTATTTGCTACTGCCATTGCAGAAGTGATTTCTTTGTATCTTGAGGTCTAAGTCAACAGTTCTAATCATACTGCAAATCAGCAAATAGAAAGTCAAGTAAATATTAAAATTTGAAATGCGTTTTTATAAATGTTGCAAAATTTTCCATTTTTGTGAGTTTTTAACATATTATTGCAATTTTTAAAAATCCCATTACCTTTATGTTCACAGTTATGAACATTTCAGAGTATTTATCTCAATTTTTAATCATTTTCTATTTCTAATTAAAACTACATTTTATTTAACTACCTGGACATTGCAAAGTTCTAACAAGTCTTTAGAAGAAAACATTTTATTGTAGCATTTTCCACTACTTAAATTAAGTAAAAATATTTGCTTCCAGACTAATACAAATTCCTTAAAAGAATCCAGTCTCACAGAACCTCTATATTCTCTCCATATTTTCTCTCTCTCTCTCTCTCTCTCTCTTTTTTTAATGTTAAGGAAATATATTAGTTTAAACAAGCCAGAGCTTATTTTTTCTCATCTAAGCTTCAAGAAATAAGGAAAAAATACACCCAAACACTATAATTATCAGTTTTCATTACCTCTCAGTGAAATGTTTGCGCTGACAGAGGTCTTGTCTGTTCTGCTGAGACTACTGAAATGAGTCCAAGTTAGTTCTAATTTGAACTGAATTTAGTGACAGCATCATAATAGTAATGATTAAAACTATCCAAACCCTTGCCAACCATGGGTTTCTAATGAAACATGGACTCCTAGTTTTCAGAGTTATTTTAGAAAATCTGATTCGGTCTTATTAAAAGCAGAAATGCATTTTTAAAAAGTTAGTTCCTTATTTAGAATTTGTAAAGTTCTGAATTCCTCACACAATCTAGTTCATTGTCCAAAGAAACAAAATAAAGTAAGAAACAAATGAGACCCTGATAGTTCAAGTAATTTCTGTATGTCATGGGTCTACATTTTGAAAACCACACTGTATTTGCAGGCAGCGGTCTGCTATAGCTTTAATTAATAAGTGTATTCAGATATTGGAAGATGCAGGATAGATAAATGGAAACAAATTCATTTGCACAAACATACGTGAAAAGGAAGTGAACAAGGAGAATCCAGCGACCGTGACTCTCCAACAGCATGTGCTAGAAATGAAGAATCTCAGTCTCAATCTGGTAGTGTTTAAAGCAGGGATGGAGCTCTATGGAGAAACATGAGCAAGGATTTTGATAAGAAAAAGTGAAAGAGAAACCCCTGGAAAAAAAATTCAAAGATTTCAAAATATAAAACAAAGAAAGTTAAGGTTGAAAGGCAAAGATTAATTGTAAACTGATAGTCCAGATTAAAAGCACTAGGTAGCCTACACAAAAAAGTAAATCGCGTAAATATGAAGGAAACATTTTAAATAAATGCATCAGATTTGGTAAACAAATCACTTTTCAGAATATCACAGAAGTTATAGAAACAATACATTCTCATTTCAATATCCATACAAGAAAACTATCAGCACCTCAGATCCCGGAAGAAGCTCATAATTATGTTTTCTAAACTAGCTGTGGTGTCCTATAGTAACACCGTAGCAAGCCACAAAAAGCAGCAAAACTTATAAAGCATGTGTTGCACAAACCACGTGTTGCAGAAGGAAACTCGTGATGTTATCGACAACTGTTCATTTATGGAGCAGGCGGACTTTGTCAAGACGATCAGACTCCCTTGTCACGTTCAGCTTGCCCATCAGCGGCACGGTGGTGCCCTGGGGACCAGGCCGCCTGCTCTCCTGAGCCCGTCTGAAGCCTGGCAGGGTTCTTTTTGGATGATGCTCTTCCTGAACTACTCAGCTGAAGGAAGCAGAAAACCTTTGCTTGCTTTGGACACTGATTGCTGCTATTACACAGCCATTTGAGAATAGCAATTACCTTCTACCTTTGAGGTACAGTGTATCTGGCTTACTAAAAATGAAGGAGGTTTGATTTGTGACATCCTTGACGTTTCCCTATTTTATCACTTTTTAATAACGTGTTTATCAATCTAAAATTAGAAGCAACTAGCGTGATTCTCTGTAAACTGGTTATTTTTCTTTTTGACTCATTTGCTTGTCTTAATAACAGACTCTATATTCCTTCCCTTATAATAGGTCTGTAAGAAATATCAACAGCTATTAATAATAATTAGAATCAGTTCCGAAAATTGTACTTGACTGTTTAGAAAGAATTTTATAGGCCCGTATTTAGGTTCATTGCATACGGAAAAGAACAAGTAAATAAACAAAATGCAAGTTAAATCTCTTTATGGTCTGCTAAGATCAGATACCAGATTGCATTTAAAACACAGTAAAAAAAAATGAAGCATAGCCTCATGAGCTCAAGAAAATACAAATATGTAAAATGCAAACAAATATATACAATTAATTAAAAGAAGCAGTTACTAAATGTGAATTCTTTATAGCAAACCATTATAAAACTTTATTATGTTATTCCATATACATTCAGGATTATACTCAAGATATGAAATAAAAATGATTTCCTCTTAAAAATGAGGGAAATTAGCATATATAAAAGTAAGTATTTTATGCACGCATCAGTATTTTCTCCATGACACTTTTTTCTTAATTAGACTCCTTTTCTACCACAATTCCAGGAAAAGCACTCAAAGAAAATCATCATTACGTAATGATGAGATGCCACACAAGGGACTGGAAAAGTCTGCAAGTTATTCATCAAGATAGAGAGAAAAAAGCATTTGTGTCAAAATTATGTGGAGTCTTATGCAGTGAAGACTTCCAAAGATGAGATATAGCCAGAAAGCATTAATGTGGAATCTGAAATGCGGAAACTCCAGTAACTACGGACACCTCCCAGGTGGCCTCTTGCCAAAATTTCTTGATGGGTAGAGAAAGTGCATCCAATTTGGATTTGTACTTGAGCCTTTGGGAAAGATATTAGATATCTAAGGGAAAAACAATTCTCAGGTTTAACAAGCAGAACACATTTGCAAGAAAGCCCTGCTATATTTGATGACGCATTTCTGTTTTAAGTGACTAATACAGGCAAACGAGGCAATGCAAAGAAAGACTGTCTCTACCAGACTTGCCTGTAGCACACGGTTGGAATAATGGCTGCAATTTTTCTTTTCCCCATTTTCAGGTAACTTCAGAGAATTCTGGTTCTGATTCAACCTTGATAGATTCCACTAAAACACCAGCCAGCCCAGACTGTTTTCATTAACTTCACTGATTAAATTTATCTGCCAGCCCCTAAACATTTCTCCCTCTCATCCTCCTAATCCTAACTCCTCTCCTGCCACACACACTCCTCTCTTGCCCACTCCATTCAGTAACATCACCTTTCTGAAGTCTCTTATCCTCCAACTTAAAAAAACACATATATTTAACATTAATGCTCTAAGTAATATGAGTTTTGCCTACAGAATTTATGGATAATTATAGTCTATAATCCGTCAGTAAACTGTCTTATCATCTCACCACATATCTGCCTTTCCTGCTCATTTGTTCTAATTCTTTATGTTTTGACTGTAAAATCTTTGAGGCAGAGAATGTATTGTGAATTCTCTCCCCTCCCTTTACTTAGCTTTCTCTGAAAAAAATCTTGCTGTTGTTTCATCCTGCAACTTCATATTAGCTTCCCTCCCAGGTCAATGGAAAGTCAATGGTTAACTTCCCCTCTGCAAGGAAAAAGTCACTTTAGCAGTGTATCTATCATCATTTTCTATTCCTCTCCTGCTTGCTCTACCCCCACTCCAAGTCGGCCTCCTCCATAAAGTTTTTGAGCTGCTAACGAAATTATTTATTAGGAAAAACAATATTTTCCAAATGATTGTTTAACAACAGGCTATTAAATTAGATTTAAATACTGACATAGGTGACCTGATTTTTTCAAAAGACTGATGCAATGTGAGAAAATTGATTCTTTTTCTAAAAATAAAGTACTCAGCTAATTTTAAAGTCTGGCAATACTGGCATTCTCTGTAGTGTTTATGAAAGAGTGAATATTGGAAATAAAGTAATCAGGACAAAAAGAACCACTCTAATAGAGCAGATATATATTTCTATAATTTGGACAATAAAAACGTAACAGCGCTTAAAAAAAAGATGGTTCTTGAGAGATACTGGAGCAGACACGTTAACATATGCAGAATATCTGGAAACAAAGTTCCAGTTGCTTCCCAATCTGCTCTTTCTCACTAAATGATTTATTTGGAAACCTACATAATATAGCCCACAACCCCAAATTTGGTGGAGGGGGAGGGGGCAACAAATGGAATTGAAATTCCACTACTGTTTCAGAAACGTGCATCTCCGTATTCCCAATAGCAGCATTAAGGAAGAGCTGCTAAAAAACAGACTCTAAATCCAGGTGCCGATCATTAGAGGGTAAGAGATGTCTTCAATCGTCATTTTGTTCTTTAGTATGATTCTGCTTTATTACAAAGATGGGCATGAATGCCAAAAAGTAATACTTTCAACGAAAAACGCACATTTGCACTATGAAGTAGTTGTAAGTAAAGAGCAGAAATGCCTCAAGGAATAAGATCAGCAGTATTGAGAAGGAGGTGTCACATGTTCTCAGCTGCTACTGATACTACTCCAGTAAACATTTTGCACACAAGCCTATTATCCAGATTGCCATGAGCAGTAACAGCCTGGCTCAACTGGTTACATAAATTCTTTATTAAAGTCAGCAAAAGTTAAAAGACTAAAATAACTGAAAAATAAAGAACCTGATAGCATCTGCCTTGGACCAGATAGCAACAGTGCTAGAAGCTGATGGACTTAAATTGGAATTCTGAAAACTAGACTTAGATGGAGAAAGTAATGAGGAAATGCACTATTTGCCTTATCATACTGTTTGAGCTGCTTAAAAAGTGAGATTTCAGTATGCAATTATGATACGAGATAGATGAGAATACACAGAAACAAATATATTCTAGCTCTTCTGCTAATTCCACAGTTTAAGGTCCCAGGTTACCCTAGACATTCTCATTCTCTCACTAGCCTAATCCTGGCCAGCGTCTTAACAGAAGCAGAGCAAGAACCACCACAACACCTTCCAGCCCGCACAGCTGTCCCCACACTTGGCTAGGACATGGGACATGACACCTGTTCCTGTTGTTCTGGGTTCCTTTTCCATGTGTTTGCCTTTCCATTCATTATTTGTTCTTCTCTTTCTCCTCTTTTTGTCTCCCATGTAGAGAATCTCTTTGGCAGCTAGCATAGAACTTCCACAATTCTGTCTACAGCGAAGACCATATATGCAAATTAACATGTCAAAAACCATTAACTACTATCCAAGTTTGCATTCATGGAGTAGTTAATAAAAGCATGTACTACACCTTTTTCTTAGCTGCAAGTAAGAGTCAACACCAGAAACAGAAATAGGATTTTTTTTCTTGTCTTAGACATGTCCTTTGCATGTTTTCAAACTCGCACTGTCTCAAAATAAGGGATGTAATTTAATGACAACAGTACTAGCTTGTCTCAACTAATTTCTGACCTGTGAGAATATAGTAATTTCCAACTTTAAAACAACATAAATGATTCCCAAAATGCTCTACAGGTCAACAGAAAGGATGTAAGGAATAAAGTAGGGCATTTCTTAAAATTTAAATCTAACAATTCAGATTCATAGTTTTTCTTGCTATGTATTTAGATTTAAAAAAAAAAAAAAAAAAAACTTTTAATGGTGCATCTTGATACCATGTTGATATAACAGCTAGGCACTCAAGAGTTTACACTTGAAAGTCTGAATCTTCTTAACTGAAGACTATTTAGGGAGAGGTCAATATTAACAGATTTGACCCTATGGGCCCATTGATTCTATCAAACTTGCTAAAAGGTTCCAGAAGTCTTGTTTTGCTACTAGGCAGACCTACAAATTATCTTTTGAGTATAGTTCCAAACACAGCTACCCACTACAAATACTACAAAGGTCTAATTCAATGGTTTTATCTTGGGGAAGTGTAGTTACAAATGTCCAAATCTTGGTCATCAGTGCCACCTAAGACTCTGGAGAGGATAAGAATCTAAAAGTCGTAACACACACTGCAAATAATAAATCCTTAGCTATCACCTGCAAATCATTCCTTAACTGACAAACTACTTTCATTATGGTTGGATTAAAACTGATGATGCCTTCTGCCTGATCTAGAAAATACATTTAGCAAGGTCCAACATCTCCTTATGTATTCAAAATGAAAATAAAAATTCTGTGTCATTAGCATAACACATCACAATTGTTGTTCTCATACGAAGTATTACGATACAGACAGCTCTGCTTTTCAGGCTCGCGGTGTTTTCCTAGAGTTTTTACTGACATAAATTCTGAAGTCATTACAGTGCTTCAGGGAAAGCACAGGAGCGCTGCCTCCCCACCAGGTTGAGCTTGCTCTATCTGCAGCAACATACTTGGCTAATTCCTAGTATGTGATAAATCACACTAAATAACCTCCAAGGAACTATTCTGTCTTCTATGGAGAGCAGATATCAAGATCCTCATGTGTTTGTTACTACTCGTGACAGATTTCACAGGCAGATATTGAGACCTGCAGGCAGATGTTTTAGCTAATTTTATTGCCTAATTTAATTTCATTGTTCTGATTATCCTTGAAGGAAAATATAATCAAATTTTCATCAGACTAAGCATTTCATAAAATAAAGATATGTTTTTTGACTAATTGTTTACATCTGCTTTATTATTTCAGTAGCTGCTGATGAAAGCTTTTTAGATTTTCAAGTACTTTGAAAAGATTTCTTTTCCTGTTCATATTATTAGGAAACACTAGCATTCACAGTTCCAAAAGACTTTTTAATGCAGAACTCAGGAAGAGATTACACTCTAGTAAAAGTAACATGGCGTGAAAAATAAAAACTTCTTTAATGACAAACCCAAACACCTACTCAAGCAAAAATACAGGAGTAAGAAATGTACTTCTCTGACTTCAATTTCAAATATTCAGTTAGTGTGAAAAATTTTTACATAATCAAAAGTCATGTCATGTTGAAGTCTGAGTCTCACAAATATACAAAATTGTGTTTGAATTTCTGAAATACTCATCTGCTGTCAAATTGAACAATCATAATATTAAATAACTTTTTCAGAGTGCTGGAAAACAGTATTTATGCAACTCACTGAAGCTTAATTGTGTTTCTGTCAAAATGGTTTAACTGAATCATGGATGACTAAAATCCTTCATGAATGACTAAGTACTCATTGTAGCTTCTTCGTTAAAGGCAGAGATCAGGATAGTAGAGCATATGAACATTTTCAACTGAATTTTCTTTTTGCTGGCCACCAATTTACATAAAATGCAAGGAACACCTATGTTCAGCTACATCCCTAGAAAATACTGCTATCATGGGTTTGTTCTCATTCAGCTATTGAATTAAGATCAGGAAGATTTAGCACCTAGAACTGAACATAGATTAAAATAGGCACAGATGTGGCATTTTACACGCCACATTTATAAAATGAATTATACTTTCTGATGACCTTATACTATTACTATTTGCTTTATATACATCAGCCATAATACAGAATTTGCTTCTAAACATAAAACCTATTTCTTTTTATATTCTGGTGTAATGAGAAAGGACACCCTCTGAGCTGACTGGGCATAACTGCTTTTCTTTAAGTAACCTTAAGTTCCAAGTTAGAAAATTACAGGAGTGAACCTGCATTTAATGTATCTCTAGTTATCTCTTGTAATTTCACAGGAGCAGAGCTGGTTTCACCTCACTGAAAGAGGGCTCCAAGGATGGCAAACTATGCACGTGGGCTTAGTAACACGGCTTTCATGGGTTTCCTCAGTAGGATTATGAACAGAAGGGTCTGTCCGTAGGTGACCAGACCTGCAGAGACACACTAAAAAAGCCTGAGTACCAAAACACTAACAGGTCCTATGGAAACAGCCAGAGTCTACAGATGCCCATTCTCTGCTGAAGATTTATTTATTCTTTTTACCTAAGAGAAAACACAGTGTTGAGGTACTGAGAGCAGTAAGTATCTTATGTCTCAAAGATAAATACTAAATTGAGAAATAGATAAATATTCAAACTCTAGAGAAATAATATGATGCTTTGGGGATGTTCTAATGACAGCTAAGCCACAAAATCACTGACATTAAGCACAAAGAGGATTATCGCAGCATTCTCCAGACGGAGACACTCACTTCCATCAGAATGACAGGTCCATGACTCATAAAGCAGCAGGAAAACGAGCCAAGAAATTTATTCCAGGCTCTGGAAAAGCTATCGAGAAGAGAGGTAACTTGCTCATATGCACCTTATAAACTGGCACACTGTGACGTGAAGGCTAACAAGACTGTGAAAAATTAACTAGGCAATGTAAAAAAAAAAAAAAATATGGGGGCAAATATCATACCAAAAAGCTGGGATGAATCCCAGTGGGATCTTGGCAATGTATTTTGGGGGAACTATGTTAATAAAGACAGTGACTCATATGTGTAGAGCTCTTAGCAAAGACAAGCGTTGCAACCTTTCCAGTACAAAGGCATAACTGAGTATTTGTACATTTTGTTCAGTTATTTCAGGAATGAAAATTCTAATAGCAAACACTGTTTGGAATGTTTTATAAATCTGAAAGCAAGATGTATTTAAAGCTTGGAAGGGGAATGATGCCATGCAATGCTGAGATGTAAGGTCTGAAGGCTGATTATTTAGAGTTCTGAAGATTATTTCTAAACAATGAAAGATAAAATCTGATTTTTGAGGGTTTTAACTGACTTCTAAGAAAGGTGCTTTTCTTATAATGTTCTGACACTAGGCTAGCTTGGAACCTCAAATACAGATGCAGATAACACATTTGGATACCTATCTACTGACTTGCTGAAAATTAGAGGTAAAATTTGAAATATTGGTGTTTTATTATTATACTATTCACTTTTTCTGCAGGACACAAATCTCCGTGGAAATATTAGGAAACATCAATATTACCTTTTTTCCCTATCAAAACTATTCTGTAGAGTCTTACAATTTCTCTCTATTCATTTTGCTGTAAAAAAATCATATTTGTAATGTATTGAGGCACTTAGCACTAGATCAAGTCAATCCAAAGTAGATGGGTACCACTGCTTTTCCCATCTCATGCTTCCCAGAGAATAGACTTGGAACACTGAATGTATTGAGTAAATTTTAGTCAAGTATGGACATCCTTGCTGTAATCTAGGTTGCTATATAAGCATTATGGCATATCAGCAGTCTTACCACATCAAGACAGGCTATCACGGTATCTTCTTCATGACGGAAATGACAGCGTATGAGATGAGGATGTGTATATTTGAGGAGAACTCACAGTTTCAAACGAAGCAATTGCTAGCCTTTGGCAAAACAATGTGGAAAACAATGTGCCAGCATCTACGTATAAATTAGGTAACAGGTATGGAAGCAGTTCCTGCTGCTTTCAGGATACTGTCCATCTACTCTCCTCATTAAACCACAGTGAAGTTCTTAGCCATCCACATAGAATCCAAGTTTGCTATAACAAAACATAAAAAATTCCCCCTGTCAACAGCCTTAGGAGCACAAGAACATAGAGAAAAGTAATGCTACCAGTATAGGAAGAGTACGTGAAGGACAAGAGCACTCGGCCTGGGACTCTCAAAGGTAAAAATGAAGAGGGAAAAGACGGCAGAGAATCTGACCCTTATATTGATCTCAGCCCATAACTTTTTTGAAACAGAATTGCTGTGCCTGAAGATGAACAGGTCAGACGTTACTGACAGGAGACAGTGACAGAAACCTGCCTACATAAAATAACAAGTAGTCAGTCTCACACAGTGTTTTGGGGGTCACGCTCTCTTTTCTGCTCTGTTTTGGGGATTCGCTCCATCTCCACGTGCTCTCAGCACAGCCTTTTGAGTAAATCAGCCCCTTGGTGGGGTGGGGTGGGCTGAGGAGGGGACAGGAGACCGGATGGGACACAGCAGTGCAGTGGACCGAGGCTGGTACGTCCTCCCTCCCTGTGTTCAGCAAAGCTAAACTTGAAACCAAGCCTGCTGTGGGGAGCAGGATAATTAGCAGACAATATGTGTCACCGACTTGTGGAGGAAGTAGGTAAGTGTTAAGAAAGAAATATTCTACCAGGAAGCCTGGGGCAAGAGGCTTACATTAACGTGAATCAACCGCAGGGCATTTAACAAGGAAGGGCTTGTGTGCACAAAGTATATAAACACATTTTTACTCACCACAAACTTACAAATACAATCCCATGTAAAGGAAAGGACATAAACGCTTAAAATGGAACCACAGCCCAAAAAGGAAATATTTTTTGTAAAAGATTCAATTTCTCATTACTGGCCATGACTATAACCAAATTATAATCCTGATGTTCACAGTACGGTAACTAAATTAAAACAAAAACAAATGAAAAGCAACAGCAAAACTTTAGCAAGGTATTAAGTTCAGTGAAGCACTCTACTGACAAGTACTGCAAACCACAAAATCATGTTTTCTACACATTTGCAGAAAAAAGCATCTTTTACATCACACCACAACTAGAAATGATAAAAAGGCTATGATTATTTCTTTTTCTCCTTGAAGCCAAATTTGCATGCTAGCTCCACTTGTTCCTTATTTTCTCTGGTGTTATGCAATATTTACTGTATATTTTCCACAGAAAAGGCAAATCAAACAGCTATAGCAACTGAGCCATGGCAACACTTGCCATCTAAGAGGAAATTGTGCCCCCCTTTCCTTATAGGTTGTGGTTAAAAATTAATTCCTTTTTTATGGCGATTTTAATTATATCTTTTAAATTCCCAATTTCACAGCAGCAGCAGAATGCTTTCCATCTGTATTCAAAGAATTTTTCATTTTTGTTTTCAGGAAAAGAGAGCAAATCGGAGATGCTTCATTTCTTGAGCAATGTTGGGCATTTGTTCATTTATTTAAAGCTGCTGTGTTAAAAGGCAGGGAGGGGGTTCTAAATATTACATTGAACCACTTATCTGGCAAATGACAATTTAGTTAGGTAGTAAAGTTTTCTTAGTTATGTACTTCCTTGCACTGTAATTATTTGTGCTGTCCGCAAACATGCTACATCAGGAGTTCTCAGTGAACACACACTACGTGCAGCCCTGCGCTGTAGTTGACAGACAGTTGTTATTAGCCAGCGTTAAAGGATTTGCATGGCCACTGTACAGGTTTTTTTCTGTGTAATACTATTAATACGCAAATTTATATACTCCAATTCACTACCATAATCTCTTGCTTTGACTGGCTCTTGCGCTCAAAATTTGAAGATACGTCCAGCAACAAAGACATATCTCAGCTTCTCATCTCTGCTTAACACATAATAAACTCCAAGGTGAAACCTAGGATAGTATGATTACCTCATTAACTGAAAACACCCTCAAGTTATCATTTTAATGGTATTAAGGAGAGGAAAGGCTATGATCTTTCATAAAGCTCTAGTTCAGGTTTCTGTTCCAGTTAGCCAAATCCTGAACATCAGCACAAGCCCAGAGTTTATTTCTGACCAAGAAAACTATTCTGTGCCTTAATTAAACAGTCTTTGAGTCTCCAGGAAAAGCTGACCAATGTGGCTGATTTGGGAAAAATTTCCTTGAAGAGTACTCACTGTGCAGACACAGCACTTTCCCGTTGCCTCGTTAGGCAACAGCGCAGCTCACCACGGAGAGGTGCTAATGAGCACACATCGCATTTCAAGTTAAATGGCAAGAACGCACCATACATTGATCTCACGCGCTGGGGCTGGGATTCCGGCCCCGCAGCCGGCACGGCCGCTCGCCGGCAGCTCGCCGGAGCGTAGGCTGGCTATTCCGGGGCCAAAGCCCCCACCGCAGCCCACACTAGGTGCTCACAGCTCCCCAGGGCCCTTCAGAGAGTCACGTGTAGGCAAAAGATGCCAACCTTTCAGCTGGTGTAATCTTAAAATGAAAACAGCACAAAATAGTGGGTTTAGGATTCAAAGAGCAACCCCCCCCCAAGCCCCTTTAGGGCCCCCACACGTCTACATCCAGCACCGTGCGCGGTGCCGCGCAATCCCGAGCCAGAGCTCGGTCAAGAGGCTGATCGGAGGCCTGGCGTGCTCCTTACGCTAAGCGCTTCAGTGTTTTGGCACAACGGTTGTGACACAAAATGAAGCCCTTGCTACTCCGTTCACAGGAAAAACAGATTCTTTGATGTATATTCTTAAATTGCTCAGATATAATTACATGCTAATTTAATTAAACAAATATACTTCAACTAAGCAGTATTTAGTATAGCAATTAACTACTGCATGAACACGCTATTTCAGATGAGATGACAAAAGACATCTTCATTTAGCATTTTACTCTCACCTTGTTTCATATATCACTGTACGTTATTGTGTTTCTGTACTCAGATTATTAATCCATCTACCATTTGAAAAAGGAAAAGGTTGAAAAATCTCTGCTTTCTAACTATCTGCATCCGTAGCATGTACCTGTAACATGAGGAATTCATCACAGTGCTCAGCTAATTCGATGATGTTTGGGAAAAGCCAATAACAACATTGTAACATTTTAGCACATTTAAGCCTGGCACTTAAATTTGATTTTAGCATCTACAAATCTTTAACTGTTAACATTAAAGACATCTAAACCCCATAAAATCTCATTTAGAGGAGAAGCTACTGAGTTCACAAAACCCATTACAAACCTTAATGGTGATGTACTGTTCAGCTGCAACAAGTTTACTAATCCAACATTTGGTTGTGTTTTTATTGTTGTTGCTTGCTGGTTTTAACTAAACCGTGTCAGAGATGTTACCATGTACATGGCTCTGCTCAGAACTCCAGGCTGTAACAGCAAGTAGTTGATATAAACATTGTAGACAGCAATTTAACAGCTCATAGTTCTGAACTTTTTGCCTCTATTGCTGTCTTGGATTTACTTCACTATTTTAAAAAAGCTTATATACTTTCTTCATTATAAGTGAGTCAAATGTATACAGGTCTTTCAACAGAAAAAAAATATTTGAATGAGCAATCACACCTGAGATCTGGAAAAATCTTTGCATGCTAAAATGGAAACTCATAAGCAATTATCTTTGAAAATTCATTGAAACAAGTGTTACATTTTATACTTCCAAAATGTGTTATCACAGTAGATTTACTCAAGCAACAAGCTTCTCCCTTTCTCTTTCGTGCTGCACTTCAGATTAGGGCTAGGTTTGCCCCCACGATTCCATTTTAAGGGCAATCTATCATTAAGAGACAGAAAGACAGTTGACCAAGATCTTCCTCATCTTCCTAATACTTCCTTTTATCCATTTCTAATAAATTAGTCAGTGTTTTCTCCAAACAGATCCATCAAAATATGAAGCAATCAAAGAGAAGTCTCATAGGTAATGTTTTGTGTATGTCTGATGTTTTTCACGTAAGCCTACGTGAAAAAGCAACTCCCACACTTGTTTCCCAGGACAGGGAAAGCATCAGGCATTCTCCTTTCCCTGTGTAGAGGGAATAAGAGTTGCTGCAGCACGAGCAGCAACTAAGCCTAAGCCTTAGCCTTGCGACTGCACAGAAGCATGATTTCCATTTTGGTTGCTAGTACGTTGCCTTTCTTTACTTTGAGTCTCCCATCCAGGGATTCAAAAAATTCCAAACAACAACTAAACATTTATTTATGGAGTAGTAGTTTCTATGGGAATCAGTCACAGTCCAGACATTGAAGCGAGATCAGTAGCCATCAGACAATAGCTGCAATTTGTCAAAAATTACAGCAGATTGATATTTAAAATAGTACTACTTAATTAAAAGGAGAAGTAGGATGTCCCAGAGAGACATATACAGACTAGATGGAATCACTACATAAATAGAAGTGAAGCTGTTCCAGGTTTTTCAGATGTATAAGACGACTAAAATAATCTGAAATTAACTCTGCATTACTTTACTCTCACATAGCTCTTTCCACAATCTTCTAAAAATGCTGTCTGCTTTTAACACCCTGCCTTTTCAATGGTCGGCAGAATAATTTTTTTCTGATGTAGTTCCACCTTCTTAAAACTCCATCTGATATTGTTTTATTTTATTGTTCAACAGAGTTACAGATACTTCTTTAATACATACTGAAATGGACAAGTGAGTTTTGTGATCAAGGGTTAGCAAAGTAGTTTTGCAAAAACAAAACAAAAATAAAAGAAACAAAAAAGAAGGAGACTTTGTGGTATTAGATACTAAATTCACAAGTTTTCCTGGTGCTTTAAAGAGTTTCCCATATTCCTTTTTAGCCATATTTTTTTACTTACGTAGTCACTTAGGACACGAGAACAACAGAACTGTCATCACATGACTAAAGCGGTAAACATACCTCAAATGAATGCTGGCTTCTGTCAAAATATCCTAGTTCTGCAAGTACTGGCGTTTGTCACCTTCTTATATCTGCAAAAAAAATACAGGTATTAGTTATCACCCATTAATAACTCAATCATTTTAGTTTGCAAACAGTTCAAAAAAAAAAAAACTTTTCATCCATCCCTCCACCACAAAGCTCAGTACACTTCTCAACTCATAACTGCATTATCAACCAGCATTTAGTAAGAAAGGGCTGATTACTCTCCAAGAAAGGTGAGCTGGTGTGGGGCTGTGCCCTCCTCCACAGGCACCATCCCATCCTGTAGGGTCTGAGTGGGGTGGGCTGGGCTGGGACCTCTCACAGCCGCAGACAGCCCCAGGCACGGGTAGGGATGGACCAGGAGCAGAGCCAGGGCCACCAGGGAGCCTCAGATCACCAGAGCAGAGATGCAGACAAAGCTGTGACCTACATCCCAGGGGTCCATACAGCAAACAAGCTCCCTGCAGGGTTGGGCTGAGGCCCGTCCAGGAAGCAGCAACCAGCCCTCCTGCAGCATAGCCCAGGCAGCACTGATGGCCCCAGGCTGAGCTGAAATGGAGCTCAGCTGGACCCCGCAGGCAGGGTCGGGGTCCAGGTGAGGCTGATTAAGGCCATTAAGGCCAATTAGTGCCCTCAGGGGCAGCCAATATCCAGGACTGAAGTACAATCAGAAAGGCAGAGGGCAGGTACTCTGAAGACAACTGAGGAGCAAAGAAAGGAACAGAGCACTATCCTTGCAAGAACAGGAATAGAGGATAAGATTTTATTTTTCTGTGAAATTCTTGGGTTATAAAATATTGCTCAGTAAAATAAGAATGCTTTCACACCATTTATATAGTTTTAAAGTTGTATTCTTATTCTAGCACAAATCCCAGTTTTGATTTTCACTATTGACACCACTGATTAATTTGCAAGATGACAGACAAGCACTGACATGATAGCATAGCACATATCTTATTTTCATCATCAGAATCAGCATGCTGATTTACTAACATCAATTAATTTGGGGGGAAAAAAATCATAACTGCAGTGCCAGCACCAATTCTATTTCCTTTTATGACAAACACAAAAATTAATTTTTATCTTCCCCTAGTAGCCAATGATCCTGAAGGGAAAACAAGACTTAGGACTATCAAAAAGCATCTCAGATGAACTTCACAATACTTCTCTTACCAAGAAGTATGCTAATATGTAACATGGTAAAGTACATCTTAACAGAAAATATAAATGTTTTTCCTTCAAAATTATGAACAATTACAGGAAAAAGTTCCTATTTACCATCATTACAAACAAGCTCTGAAATAAGAAAATAAATAAAGATCCATTATGGGTAGTGTATGTATGTGCATCTTCAGAACACTCACTGGCACTTAATGGTGTGACACCTTTACTTGGCATCCTTTTGACATCCCATTTACAGTACTCCACCAGATGCTTAGTGTTTTTTCTAATGTCAAATCCTACCACTTTAATATTGCTTTGATAGAGTCTTGGGGAGGAAAGGGAGGGAAGCACCCAAATAACAGTGTCCTGTTCACATCCCAGGCTCATTAGAAGCAGCAAGGTAAAATTTGGCTATAGCTACCTATTAGCTAATTATCTAATAGCCAATCTTACTTATTTCTTTATGTGAGAGCATAGCTGAAGTCCTATATTCATTTGCACAGGGCTATACTTCTTTCCAGAATCCCCTTTAAATAAATCACCCTTTATCAGTTGTTTTCAAAAGGATTCAATAGGATTTCTCAACATAAGTGTAAAAGAAGGAACTTTTTAAAAGGCACTGAATATAAACTTCAATTTCTCTTATGTAAGATTGTCCTCTTTGAGGAATATGGAAACCCACGTTATTCTACAGTGCTATTTGAGCTCCTGTGGCCTTGGATTGTATCTCACTACTACACTCAAAAGTGGGAGGTGTTCCACTGGTCTTTATTGTGATTTTTTTAAAAGAAATTTAGTATTAAAAGCAACTCCTATTTGAAGATAAACATCAATAGTCAGGAAACGATGACAATTAAAACTTCTAATATGAATTTTTTTTTTTGACTTCACATGAAATAAAGGGGAGTAGGCACCTCCATTGTAAAAGGAATGAAAAATGCCATTCCTCTAGAGATAAAGAAACTAAGCTGCAAATAAAAAGGCAGTAAATAGGGTCTCGTACAAGGAAGGACTTAGGGTATTATGAGAAAAGACAGACAATTGGTAGGCAGGGTTATCTCGAACCTGCCTGTTAGGGGTGATCTCGAACTAAAAAGTGTCTGTGCACAGTCAGTAAAAAGAAAACAAAAAAGATCTTCAGAACATTTTCAAAAATCCATTAAAAAAAACTGTCAGGCAAAGCAGATGTTAAAGTGCAAATGATATTCTTTGAGGAAGGAGGTCAGGTTAAATGTTTTAAACAAAGACCCATACGGCAAACCTCTACCCACTTGCTTACTGGAATAATCACATATGAGCTACTCTGTAAAGATAATTGATTTATCAGCTTGTATCTTAACAGCTAATAGAGACTTATTGCAAACATATATGTACGTGCAAGTCCTCTTTAATACGAGCATAAAACTAAGTCTAACCAAAACTGAATAATATAGTGCCTGGGTTCAATCTTCCCTTGAAATGCAACAGTTAGATCCTGAAGGTGATCATAAGCCTGAGAGAGTTGTCTGACCTTGGAGCATACTGAGTATTTTCTGTTTCCACGAGGCTGCCCAGCACCCGCAGAGATAACTTCCTAAAATAACTGGGCAGATTGTGCAGCTTTCCTTTCCTGCATAGAGAACTAGTCAAGAATCCTTGACCTCACTCAAATATGGCAAGCGTGAGTTACAGCTGGGCTCTATTTTCTTCCTCGGTGCTAGGATGATCTTCTGTTTTGCAGACCTCTCCCAGTGTACCCAGGAGCTGATTAGACTTCTCTATTGCAGGCTGACAGCTTACTGCTGCGTAATAACAGAAATCATTACTACAGGCTAGTTCAAAACTACGGTTTTGCTCAGACTGCTATGAGCATAGTCTTACCAGAAGAACAGAAGTCTGCCTCTCACAGACTCAGTGGCAATTCATTTTAATCATCATCGATTAGAAACAAATGTGAACAAAACCAAGAAACTAAGTTGTCAAATTACTCGACAAGGGAGGCAATGTGGGTGTGGGGGGAAAAAGCTATTCTAGTTTATACTTTTACCTTAAATAAATAAGATATAAGCTAATGACAGCAATGCTGTTAGCATACTTCTTTTTGTTTATATTGAAGAAAGCCAATGAAGAACACCTTCTCTGTGATTGAGAGCCAGCAGTTCCCGGCAGTACAGGGAATTGCTCCTGCTGGCAGGCATCTCTGCCTGCTGTCAAGCTTCATTTCTGCACCTCCTGGCTAACTCTTCACTCTAGTTCAGTGGTTCCCAAATTAGCAGTTCTGACCCCAAGGGAGATCACTGCAGTTAAAATAGGGTCATAAGCCAAATAATCATGTGTTTCACAATCAGAAAGTACGGAACCATTGCTCCATTTATCCTCTTTATTGATCTGATAATGTTCAGTGATGAGACTTTCACAGTCTTCCTATAAATCTCTAGGCTCTTTTGTGATGGATCATTCACAAACCCATCATCTTAGGTACAACAGATTACTCCACCAATAATACTGTTTGCTTAAACAAATAAAATAAAAAATTGCTTAAACAAATAAACAAAAAAATGTGAAAGAGGTTTGTTATGAGGCTTATTTTATTTGTGGGGAGGATAATTTTAAAAATACTAGTAAATTCAGCCTTGCTAGACATGTTTAGCTTCTGCTTTCAAAATGAAATTGTCCAATTAAATATTTTTTTTTAAATTTGTTTCTAATGCTTGTCGAAAATTTAATTAGAAAGGGACCTCACACACTTAAAAACGTGAAGGCAAATTTCTTATTCACCTAAAAAGAAAAACATAGCCCCCCCAAAAGTTTAAATTCAATTCAAATTGGTTTTTAATCAATTTCACTACGGAACAAAAGTATCAATTATTTGCATACACCTTCTATCCACATATTTAGTCTATCACCAGCCCATTTAAAACAAAACAGTGGATGCTCCAAGGAGAAATTCCATTCACCCTGTGTTAGAAAATACTTCACACACATCCCGGTACTAGCAATAACCTGGGACTCCTGCCCAGAAGAGACGTCTCTTCCCTTCTCTCCCTCTTTTCCTCTCCTTAATCCTATTCAGTACTACCTAGCCACCTGCTCCTACTTAAATTTTTAAGTGCTTTCTTTAATTTCGCTGTTAAATATACATATTAAATTCACACACGTAAATACATACACTTGTCAGCATAGTGAAGTGCCCTTTTGATAAGCAAGCTTGCAGGATCTGCAGAGATCTGGACCTATTTCTCCAGCAGCTGTTACTCATTCCCCTGCAGGAATGAGATCCTAAACCCTTTCATAGTGGCAAACAGCTCCAGTTGCTCAAAAAATTATTCTCAGCTGCAGAGCGCACAGCATCACCTCCCGGGACTGCAGGTCTGTTCTGCATTTTAATCCTGTGGTTCCTGCTACATCAGAAGTAGCAGACAGAGAGATAGAAAGTCCCAACTTGTGCCTGTGTGGCCATTCCCCTTGAGGTCACGCCAAAAGTGTCACTAGCTTCAGTGATTTAGGATCAAGCTTTTCATTTAGAGTTCAATCCACTTAAGCTCTTAAAATAAAAGACATCACACAAATGGCAGCCACTCATTCGCTGAAGGAAACCATTTCAGCAATTACTCAGGATTAGCTTAATGGACACGTATTCAGCCATCAGATACGTTTAATCTCGGACTGCTGAGGAAAAGGGAGTCCCTGCAGCAGCATATGTAGCTCAAGCTTACAGAAAGTGCTGGAAAGCTGACTGCAGAGCAAGAGCGAGGGGAGAGCTGAAGACACTTGCAAGTCCTTTCCTATTTTGAAAGCATTTTTCCTTTTGGTATTGAAGAGGAAGAATCTCAATGTTTTTCCCCATGATTAAGAACAGAATTTATTCACTGCTATGAACATTTGCCCCCAGAGAAATAAATGGATGTAATGTTCAAGAACAGCACAGAACTCAAAGCTGTTTCCTTTAACTTCAATTTATGCCAGTCAATCTAAATTCGATGCGACACAAAATCAGCCGTACGAGGGAAGTAATTATTTCCGAGAGCACCTTCCTAGCGGTCTCCCTTTGGAGCCGCGGACCCTGGCGTGAAGCCCCGCGTGGCTGGGGAGGGCGATTTCACCCGTCGGCCTCCGCAGCTCGCCGCGGCTGGTGCGCGCTCTCTCTGGCCCTCTGCACCCCACCACCCGCGCCGAGCGACCACGAGCGGCTCTGAGCAACGCCTGCACTTTGCTTAGCACGTTCTGGGGGGAAAAAAAAAGACCAGATTACAACTTATCCCAGCTTTCAAAGATGTAAATACAAGGTGAATTTTAGGAGGAATATATTTGCTGAAATCTGAAATCAGAAGGAAACTTCACTAGAGAATTCTTGGTTTGGAAGAAGTAGCATTTTGACCACAATAATCCAGTACAAGCAAGCACTGTTCCTCTGGACCTCATTACTGATTAACTTGAGCATTAAACAGTGTTATTTTTTCCCTCAAAGGAGAAAACAACCTAACCTGATTTAGATTGGTTTGGATGTAACACATTGTGGTACAGGATTCTTTCCTTTTAAAGTTACTCCAATTAAGTAATGAATTGCTTAGGTAAGTAATGAATGAAAGATAAATAAAATTACTGAATATGAAAAAAGTGGATTATCAAAGGCTTCTTTGGGAAGTATATTCATTCACTGCTACAAAGGAATATCCATCTTTGTTTTGGAAGTTAACAGCAATAACCTATGACAAGATTAATGAAAATATTCAAGTCCCTATTCCCAAGCATGCCTGGCAGAAACATGTCCTGTCTCTCTTAGAGACGCTGCATCTATCAACGCTTGGAACAATTTGTCTTTGTGGATTTCATTCGCTGCTCTCTTCAAGGACAGAGCCAGTCTCTTCCAAAATAGTCCAAAATGTATTCCAGAAAATTTTATTTATTTTTATGCTATAACCTATGTGTTAGCAGGACTGATGAGGTCACTGCAAAGATTTTCCATAAGACTGGGTCACACAAAGTACTATTCAAATTAAAACAAATGTCAGAAATGATCCTGAATATTAATCAACAGTGGGTTTACAGATATCATTTAAAAAAATGGAAGGTTTAAAGAAATCAATAGAAAATTGCTACATATTTAGGATTGCTTTTTTTTTTTTTTTTATTGATACTGATTTTGTCCTTTCTTTTCTGATTTATCATTACTGTTCTCCTAAGAGGGAAATTCCATATGGCCTTTTGCGGCTTTGTTTTACTGACCAAACTTTATGGGGCCCTTAACAACAAAAATCTTCTCTGGAAGAATTATCAAGGGTAAAATAAACTCCTAGTATTCCACATATGAAGAATTTTTTAAATCAAAACAGTAGAAAGATATGATGCATGACAGAAGACAGATGTCTATTTTCCTTTTTCTTTTCCAGTTTTATAAGGTTATAGAGATTTTTTTTAGAACCCATTTCCCCCCTCTTCCCTCCTTCTGGGTCAATTTGTATTTGTCCTTAGTTGTGTCAACACCAAGGCTCCCTCGTCCTAAAGTTTTCCAGCTGATGTTGAAATATATTACATTTTTTCAAATATCTATCTTCAGCAGATGACAAAAGCAGCATAAATGGACTGAAGCTACAACAGAATCTACTGAACATTACAGGACCCTCCTTATTTAGGTATTTGTTACACATATAATGGCATTAGCTGCAGAAGACGTAAAGCAGAGACTTCATTTCTATACAACTTACAGTTCTTTCCAGACTGGGACAAATTTAATCACATAACTTGTTGGAGACTATTTATTTTCAATGCTCAATAGAAAATTATTTTATATACTAAGGAAATTTGGGACAGCAAAAAATCATACAGCATAAGCTTTACAAGAACAGGGTTCAGTCACCTAAATTAAAGCCAAGATTCTTGTTTAGGAAACAGAAAAAGTGATGTTTCAGCTAAAGCCTTTATCTGAAATACAAATTAAGCAAAAGAATTTACAGAACCTTTCCAAATTACTACTGGACAAAAAAGAATTAATCCCCTACCATTTGTAAATTCACTGTTTTTCTGATACTACTACAGACAAAAGCACAGAATCTTTACAAAACAAGATTTTTTTTTAATATGAACAAGAAATATCGTCTAGCTTTCCTCTAATATTCGTATTTATGAAAATACTCTGAGTTATCTATCCTATGGATAGCTCTTTTCCAGCTCTGTATTTCAAATGATATCACTGTCCCATTTAAAAGGGAAACATAGTAGTATGAAGAAAATGATTTGCTCAATCTGCTGCTATGACTTTATCAGACTAGGCCCCTTCTCGTAACCTGTCCTATCACCCCCAAAACCAAACATTATTTATTACAGTTTCATCTCTACTGTGTCATACTCTAAAACACAAAGGGGCCTACATTTTAGCGAAAGGTTTGTCTCTTACATGGCAATAATATATTTTCTCAGTTGATCACAAAAACAAGGAAAAAAGTAAAAAAGAAAAATTTAAGTATTGCTAATTTAGCTATAATTTAAAATATAATATAACTCATTATAACTATATATTATAGTATAAGGCATAGTTTAAGTTACATAGAGTAGGTTATAATTCAGCTACATCATATTGCAATATAGTTTGTAATTTCAGAAGTATACCTGTTCCTGCAAAGAAGACAGAACTTGCAGTTTTACATATGTAACGTTATTTTGAATATCTACAATGATTTTAGTGATGTTATGTCTCTATGACAACATTTTAAGGGTAAGACAAATTAATGATTTATTTCCCAAATAATGGAAAAACTGCTACTGATACAAGGTAATTTTGATCAAAACTTTCTTTTGTGAAGTAGATGGAAGTCAATGCCCTCACTTTTTAATTTCTCAATTCATTATAGAATATTTCTGTTTTATCTAAAGACAAAATATTATTAAAAGTACATTAGTGTCAAAATATATTAGTAGTAATATTAGTGGAAAAACTCCCCCCACCTGTTGGTATGTTGACCTGTTCTCCCATCGCATGCAACAAGGGAGAAACGGACCAGAAGGACAAAGTGGGTGAAAACCTGCTGTGTAAATCCATTGTACTGGACTGAGCAATGGCCAAAGAGCAGCAGTCAATAGTTCAAAGCGTAGCTGGCAGCCAGTTCCAGAGTGGCGTTCCTCACACATCAATGCTAGGGCCAACACAACAGTCTGGATGATGGGATGGAAAACGCTCAGCAAGGTGACACTAAACTGGGGGCACTGGCTGACATGCTGAAGGTTAGGCTAGGCAGAAGGACCCAGCAAGCCAAGGGAATGGGCTGACAGAAGCCTCATGAAGTTCAGCAAAGAAAGAATGTAAAGTCCTGAGAGCAGAGGAACTTCACAGCAGAGGTTGGGGACTGACTATCTAGAGAACTGCTCTGCAGAAAAGGACCTGGCCGCCTGGTGAACAAGTTGAACAGCAATCAGCAGTATGTACTCGGGGCAATGAAAGCCAAATGCCTGCTGGGCTACATTTAAGTTGCCGAGCAAAGCCAGAAGGCTGAGGGAACAGTTATTTTTCCACACTCACAAATCCACCTCTGTAAAACTGAGTCCAGTTTACAGCTCCTCAGGATAAGACAGATGCTAACATGCTGGAGGAAATCCAGTGAAGGGCCACCAAGATGGTTAGGAGCTTGAGGGAGATGACTGTGGTCAAAAACTGGAATACATTACCCACTGATGCTGTGAAATCTCCATCTTTGGAGATACTAACGGAACACTAATGAATGAGGGCCTAAAGAACCTGAATTAATTCTGAAGTTAGCCCTATGACCTCTAGTTTATTAAAACTCTAAGAATAAATCATTTTAGAATGATTCATTTTTTTAAGGCAATTACTTAAAGAGTTGTGTGTAAACCATCACACGTGACTTAGGTAGAACCAGATTTTCTATACGGCTTAAAAAAACTGAGTTGCTTACCAGATGCAAAACCACATCACTTGACAGAAGTTATTGGTTTGGGATTAAGCTCATAATGTAAACATGCCCTTTATTAACAAACTTTTAAAACTTGTTGCCTACTTTACCTAAGCGTGTAATATTAGATCAGGCAATGTCCACTGGACTGACAAGTAATCAGTCTTGGATAAAAGGATTCCAGTTAATCCCAATTCAATGTTTATCATTTCGGTTTTGACTGTCATTCTTTAAAATAGTATTCTAGGGCAAAAATCCTAAATCCTAGTTTTCAGTCAGTACACAGTGCCCCCTCAAATTGCAATTTATGCAGATCTTTCTACAACTTTTTAGTCAGTAATGCTAATCTTATCAAAATAGTATCTGCTACAAGAGTAACCTAACAGGAATTATTTCATTTACTTTGAATGCAATCCATTGCAAAACTCAATCATATCAACCTCATTCAATCCACTTGAGTAAATTCTCCTGCAGATGGATCATCACAACAGAATTGATCACTGTATCTTAACAGGAACAATTTGGCGGATGCGACCTTTCCTGACGATGCCTGAACAGCACACACCTTGTGAGGGACTACTGTAACAAGTCCCCATCTTTCTGTGCAAAAGATAAAAGGGAAAGTTTTCACTTCTTTCTGTGTTCACCTCAGGAAAACTTTAGAGTGCCCTGAAAGGTGGGCAAGCATCAGAGATGTTCTTGGAAATAGGTATCTAAAAACTTTTAAAGACCTTGGGCTAAAGAACCTGGATTATCATTGCTGTTTTGCTGCTGCTGCTTCTACACTCTTGTAGGTTCCAAGCTAATGGTGCTGCATTCCCGCAAGAAGAAAGAGGGAAAGGACTTAGAGCTGCTAATATCTAAAGTTCTTTGCCAGGAGTATGATACTGATTGTTTATTCTCCCTTGCTTTTGGATCTGCTCATGCTCATTTTTACATATTTTCTAACACAATCCACTTACTAGCTCCTTTTTCATCGGTTCACAATTCCACATTATATCTAAATTTACTGTGTATAGTTATGCTTTCTGTGCAATGGATACTTGCTCTTTGTTCTCTTTGATATTCCTAGAACTGGTTTTATACAGTTCCCAAGGTTGTGCTCATTTAATGACTATTGGTGAGTTGTTTATAGGCCTCTCTTATCATGCTGTGCTTGTACTTTCACAGCCTCTATCATCTTCTGCTTGTACACTCGGGGGCCTGCTACATCCTTCAAGCTGTGGTTTACTGATAAAATGACTAAGGTTTTATTAGCATAGGCTAATCACGTATATATCTTTCCTCAAGGTCAGCAATACTTCACTCTTCAAAAACAATATCTATTAGAATACAACCACATCCATATAAACACATGCAGATGCAATGCTCTGGCAATAACTTGCAACACCAGTAGCTGCTAGTTAGAGAAATATCTCTAGTACATTACTGAAATTACTCCACAATAACATACCTGCTACTTACAAAGAACAATAATGAAAATCTTCCCAACATAAGGGCTTCCTAATTGTAATGCACATTTTTGCACCCCATTTATATGAATCTATTGAGTCCAGGGACTTTCTTCGCGAACCAATGCCAAAATAATGGTAAGCACTGTATATTAGGGACTATTTATAAAATTCTACATATTGAAAGAATCAGATGAGAATATGTTGCAGAAAGTCATTGAAACATGAGCTATCTTAATTGAATAAAATCTTCACAGAAATACTTCTAAGTATAATGAAGTCTGTATTTCCTCACAGATATAGTGAGGACTACAGATATAGCAGTCCATGGAAGAGCAAGAAGCAAGCCTCAGTATTAGTGATTCATATGAAAACCCCTCTGTTTAGATGGTTAGAAAATACCCCCTTGAGTTAACAGATCTGGTTATGGCAAAGTAGCAGGACAAAGCAGGCACTGTTTGTCTGGAGAACATTCTAACAAAGATGTTAGAGGGAAGCAAATGTTAGAGGCAACCAAAACATAATGCTGGTAATATATCCCCTTCCTGAGGTCTGTCTAGCGCTAGTCATATTAAACTTGTTCAGCTAATGTCATCAGATTCTTTTGATCTGTAAGGTTAAACCACATAAATCTTTGGCAAAGTACTTTATACAAGCCAAACTGTGTTGCTGGACACATTTACAGGATATATGCTAAAGTTAACAGATTACTGAAGTTAATAGGAATTAATAGGAGATTAATAAGGAGACTGTAAACTGATATGTACAGCAGACATCAGAGTGCTTAAAGTCCCCATAAGGATCTAACCCTGCAAATGTGAGGCTTTTTCTAATTGTCTAAAGGTTTCTTCTGTCTGCAGCAGGCACCTACCACAACACTGACCACATTGGTCCATCCTCTAATGCCAATCCCTAAATCCCCAGCTCACTCATCATCCATTCCATGGAAACAAAATCTATGCATTCCTACTATTATCTCACATAAAGGAAATTCCTCCTCCTCACTGTCTTGGCCTGTCCTTCCTGAAGAGCTTGTATCCATCCAATGCAGCAGTCCAGTTGTGTAAGCTATCCCACTCCATCTCCATGATGCCAATGAGATTGTAGCCTGCAACACTACATACCTCTAATTCCTCTTCTTTGTTCCATACACTGCACACATTAGTATGCAAGTACTTCAGACAGCCTGCTGTCACTCTGATTTCCCAGAAGAGTGTGAGAGCTTCCTCTATAACACTGTTCTCTTGGCTCTTCCTTATTTGTGTGCATGTGCTTGAGGCGGGCCCCCTTCAGCACTGTTTTCTTGATAACGAAGTCTCTCTTGTCCACATCACCCTTCATCCTTTGCTTGCCAACCTAGTCCCCTACTTCCTCATTGGCTACAGGTTGTCACCCTACTCATCCATTGCTCCTAGTTTAAAGCTTTCCTCAACAGGGTGGCCAGTCTGTTAGCCAAGATAGTTTTGCCCCGCTTGGTCGAATTGATCTCATCTCTCCCTAGAAAACCTCAATTTTCAAAGAAACAAGCTGTGTAACCAGTTGTTGACCTGCAAGATCCTTGCACTTCTCCTCAAGCCTTTCTCCCTCCAGGGCAGGATTAAGAATATGCCACCAGCCCCATGCCCTTGGCCATTACTCCCAGACCCAGGCACTCATACTTCCAGGTCTCCTCTGGCAGGATTGCTGGTGCCCACATGGAAAAGTAGCACAAGGGCCAGACGAGCCTTGGTAGTCTCTCTGCAATAGCCAGGTCCTCAATAAGGAGCAAATTTCTCCAGGCAGCAGATCAGGTTGGCAGATAGGGGCCTCCATCTCCTCCAGCAGGGAGTCACCCACTACTATCACTTGCTGATTTTCCTGGCACTCCTGAGCTCAGCCAGCTCAGACGAGTTGTAGTAGATGAGGGGCTGGGAGCTCTGTCCAACAAGAGCATTGAACCTGCTGTCTAGTTGCAGATCTGCAGAGAGTTCTCAACCCCTCACACCTCCTGGTGCCAGAAGTAACAAGTTTCCAGCCTTCACCATCATAGGAATCTTCATTTTGTAACCCGATGAGCACAGAGTGTCTTCTACCCTACCTCAGTACAGCTGGGGATTAAGACTCCTCTTGTATCTGCACAGTCTCAGAGAAAATCCAGTCAATCTCCTTTTCATCATCTCTGATGCTGTGCAGTTTGCTGACCACCTCCTGCAGCTCCTTTACTTGGTGACATAGACCATCTAGCAGCACACACCTCCTGCAAACAAGAAGCCCACCTGCCCTTGCAGCTCCAGACATGGAGAGCTGCATCCTTCCTGGAGAGCTCATCTGAATCAAGGCCTCTAATATGCAGAGCAGTTACTGCAGTACTGTGCCCTGGCTTGCAACACCAACATTGCAAGTACGCTGTCCTTAGCAGAGTTTCTCTCCTCTTTCTGTATGAACTGCTCCACAAACTGCTCCAACTGTTGGCTGCTTCTGCTTAACTGTGCTCTGGCTCCTTATGGAGGCCTTTTACCACCTCAGTCAGATATCAGATAGGACAGGGCAACACAGCAGGGCAAAAGCAATCACTGAAATTTTTGCAGTGCATTGGTGATAACTTCCTAACACAGGTGATCGAAACACTGTCAAGGAGAGGCAGCTCTGCCAGATCTCGTACTTAGAACAAGGAAAAACTGGTTGGAAATGTGAAAGCTAGCAGCAGCCTTGGCTGCAGCAACCAGGAAATGGAGTCCAGGATCCTGCGAGAAGGGAGCAAGGCAAGGCACAGAATCACAACCCCAGCCTTTAGGAGAACAGACTTAGGCTCACTCAGGGATCTGCTTGGAAGAAGCTCATAATATACATCCAAGAATAAATGAATGAATTTATCTTAAATGAATAAATCTAGAGTATATAGACTCTATCCAATCTGTACTTCAATTTAAAAATGTCTCTTTTTATTCTCTTTCATGGTTGTATATTCTGAATTTCTATATAGAAAATATTCAAATAGAAAAATATAGGTTAGAAGGGACATCAGGAGATTATCTAGTGCAACATCCTCTCAAAGCAGGGTTAGCTTCAGAACTGATGAAAGATTAAGCTGCTACTGCTTTTGAAAGATTGTGTGATTATTACTACAGCTTGTTCCTTATGCTTTAAGTAAAACCAATTTATTTTGGATTGGCACTGAGCAAGAAGTACACGTATGGGGTATGTTAATGTGTCTCAGCTGACTCAGCTGACAACCTGCAACTTGTCTGAGATGATGTGAATGTATCAGAAGCTTCATCTCTACACTGGAAAATTTATTCATGGATAGAAGTAGAATAGCTGTAAATTGGACAAATATTTGCTAAAGTGCAATTGTAGTTGCCAGAAGTGACATCTAGCAAACTGAAACATATTTGCTATATAACTTCTGAAAAACGGCTAACCACAACTAATGTTAGTGCCCCTCCCCCCCCAACGATAAGGACAGGTTTACTTTAACTTTTGCCTCAAATCACATACAAGGATCAGAAGGTCCTTCTGGGTACCAAGTGCTAGACTAAGTTGCTGAGGTCAGCTATAAGACATGGCTCCATGATTGAGTTGAACAAGTACAATAGTACAATCATCACGGAAGAGCGAGGCACAGGACTGTGAGGAGGGAAGAGTGTGGACGAAATGCATGGCGTCATGCAAAGGATGAAAACATAACAGAATAATCTAAATGATAGTAAAGAGGTGACATGGTCAGATGACAGAGGAAGATGAATTTCTTTTCTTGCTTGCAGAACATCAAACCTGAGTGTTAGGGAGGTGTTCGCAGGTAAAAATGAACGGAAATTACAGCTTAAAGAAAAATATTCAGCAGTTTAGGTAAAAAAAGATTATACTTTGAAATGCTAAGTCCAAAGTGAAGGACTTGGATGTAGCCATAAGTCTGAGTCTGCAAAAGTATCTTTAAAATGTAGATAGTGGATACAGGCAGGAGAAATAGCTATACAAAGAAGTGAGAAGTAACTTTGTGGAGGATGGGAGAAAGAATGCAATAACTAGCTCAGGTTTTATTTGAAATTCCCTGCCCAAAAAACATCTGTAAGTAAATCACAGAGGATGTGCTGGAGTTTCAAAATGAGAAAACACTACAAGTCAAGGAAGGGTATTAGTTTAAGAAAATAAAAAAAAAAAAAAGATCCTATAAAAATGCTCAAACAGTTGTTTGCTATCAGAGGAAAATGGCAAAAGTAGCAACATGAGAGAAAAAAGTGACCTAAGATGTCATCGTTCTGTTCACTGTTATGAACTTGCGTGAAGAATGGCGTGTCTGGGAGAGAACTGAAGATTACTACAATGTGATAAAAGATTCAGTCATAGCAGATAAGCAAACAACAATAAAGAAACAGGACAGGAAATAGTAGCAAACAGTAATGCAAATGGAAAAGAACCACTTTGTCAGTGGCTGGCAGGCTGGGAGCTCAATTAAAAGGTAGCCTAGCATAGAAATTACTTAAGGAATGTTCAACTACTCAATCACAGGACAAGAAACAAATGTCCTGTACAGATTATTGAAAGAAATGTGCAAGTGTGAAGAATCAGATTTATTTTAAATTACAAGGCACAGCTGCAGAGTAGCAGTTGGTAAAACTGAGGTGCAGACATTATCTTTGTTTGTGGCAATATAGCTCCCAATATAAATTCTCTAAAATAAGTTCAGGACAGCCAGGTAGGCTTTATATCTGTACTGTGAGTATATGTTCTCTATGTCTAATCGTTATGTTAATTTGTGTATCATGTACTATAACAATTCTAGACTAAACATTGTATTCACTACAAGATTATTTTTTTGTTTGATACCACTTTCTGCATGGATAAAAAAAGCACAGAAAGCTAAAAGCAGAAACATATTACTTCTGTATTTTACCCAACAACTCTACCAGGCATAGCTGTTTCAACAGCAATAGAAATTTGTCCCGGGTAAAATCCTTAGATTTGCAACACGATAAATTGTTAGTTAGTACCTTTCCTTTTTCAAATCATCCCCATAGCAATTCAGTTTCTTCATAGCTTCCTCAAAATGAGCCATTCATTCCCTCTTAAATACAGATTTAGATACATAAATTAAGCTTGTGCAGAATGCCACATTAGGAAAGTTATATTCTCAAAGCAGTGATTTTCTTGCATCAATTTGTTTTTTTTTTTAAAGCAACATTGTGTATTCTACGTAGCTCCCAAACCTCCGATTTGAACTGTAGTTTAATCACTGCTCTTTGGGAGAAATGCACCAGCAGAGAAGGCCAGTAGGGTGCATGTTCAACACTTATGTCATTAGTGACCTTTAAAGATATAATCTAATGAGCAAATAATTACTGTCCTCTCTTTTTATTGGTGTGAATTTTACCCAAATGAGCTAAAGAGCTGAGAGAGGGAAGAAAGGAGTGACTAAGTCTATTTCTGGAGGCAAAACGTAACTCTTCTTCTAACTGAGCTAAGGAACTGGAGAAAATTTGATCATTTCTCATAAAACAGTCCAATTTTCTAACTTCAAGTTCTATTCTATTCTGAGGCCCATTAGTGTATTACTGCATTTATTTGTTCAATCATTATTGTGACTATAAAGAAGAAATATTAGTATCCAAACTGATACATTCATCTGTCTTCACAAGGACCCCTCTTGTGTTACTTATACAATTGCAGTGAGAACAGATCCCCTGCAATAGTGATATTTTGTAGTTTTGCTTGTACAATTTTTCTGTCCCCTCCCCGATGCATTAGCTGCTTTGTTACACGGAGTTTCTCTTACATAAGTACGACGTATGTCCTACCATGTCTTGAAAATTCTGCATACAGCCTAGCAAGTATTCTGGCAAAAGCTAGTATACAAATAAGATTAGCCAGTTAGTCTTAAGAGACTTTTCTATAGGCTCTGGGGACCTCTGAGTTTTATATGCTCATATTCTACTCTTCTGGAACATTTTCTATTCATCAGAAAAAAAGCTGTTTAAGAGTTCATCTACAGTGAATGCATGGTTGGTAAGCTCTGCATGTACTCTGCTTCTGTTCAGCTGACTAGGCATATATCACGTGTTAAGAATGCAAGTTTGCCTATTAGCTTATTCTTAAGTAAACCTTATGAAATTTTGTTTAAGCTGTCTTGGAAGAACAGAAGGCTGAACTGACCCACTCTGAATGTAACTCTGATATTTTCTCTACAGTTTAAATAACTGAACAGTAAATAAAAGCCTACATTTTAAGTAGATTTAGATGCATGACTCAGTAATATTCAGGGAACTCAACTAAATCCACGAATAGCAGCTGAGAAATAATAGTATTAAAGAAAGCTGAACATTATATATGCAGAAGACTATAAAACCAATTGTATTTCTTTTTCCCTTTCACTTCTTATAAGGCTACGCAGTGCTTCAGCCTCAGAGCTGCAATTGCAATCTGTAAACCAGTAAGTGGTAGGGTCTCCTGTTCAGGATGCTTTGTTCAAATGTTCTCAAACAATTATAGCATGCAAATATTTTTCTTAACTACACTTGCTCTATACAGCTGTAAGAGGTTTGCCATGTTTGACTTTGTTAAGGGATACAGGCTGCCTCAAGGCATTTTACAAAGTTCAGTTAATGAAATAACTGGCATAAGGTAATAACAAAGCAGACTGAAGCTAATACCTTAGCAAAACAGAATTAAATAGTTCAAGGTAACATATACCAAAGAATAAAACATTTTGTCAGTCTGCTGGAGATTATTCTCAGCCTCCTGCACCCAAAAATTAAACATATACACCCACAAAAGCCTTTAGACTTCTGTGCTACTTGTTTACTAATTTATTTTGCTATATATCTCCTGTCAACATTCCCAGGAACCTGGGATTCTGAGAAAGGTCCATCACATTGAATAGATTTGTGTTTAATTTCCTCTCTTGCTTATAAACTTTATCAAGCATACTGATTATTTCCTTGGCATTCAGCACTGCACAAAGGATATCAACTCTTCATTGCTAATATGTCTTGCTGTGCCAATGACACCTGCATTTATTTTACATCTCTTTTCACAGGATGTCGAAAGATATTAGTCAGCTGAATTTATGCCTCAGTTTTCAAGAAACAGAATAAAAATATAATAAACATGACTCAGACGCATGTGAAAGCAGAGCAGGATAGAACAGATACCTCCTATATTTCCTCATCCCTTATGCAATTCAGGTTTCTAAGCAGAAATCGCCTTGCTGAAAAACAGAGCCCATCTTTGTAATCATGGCTAGTGTGCATAACTGGGAGCAAAAGGATCTCTAACCCGTTTAAGGCACCCGATCCCATCCTCCTGCCCACGTTTCCATTGTTAACACGACGAAGACATCAGAACTCTGCAACAGATTATGCAAAGTTTTCCGGAAAACCATACCCAAATATCTAAACAACAGTAACTGATAACTAGTCTCCATCATCTGTCTGTATCTATGATCACTTCACTTTTGATTCACACTATTCAACGGTGGGTTTCTTTCTAATATGATTTGTTTAGTTTCATCTTCACATTCTGAACTACAGCATCAGCTCACTATGCTTACTTCTCTCTCCTCCTCATAGTCTTGTACAATCCAGAAAAGATATCTAGGCAGAAGTGTTAAGTGTACACAGTAGAGCACAAACACAAATGTTAGAATAAGCCATAGAAGTGGGAGATATTCTTTTATTTTCAATTGAAGAGCAAATGACCTGCAGCTAGAATCAGCAGCAAATTCTGATCATCTGCATTGAACTAATGCTCAGTTACCAACAGCCTTGATTTTACCATGCATATTTTTTTCAAAACAAATAATGTTACTAAATACTGTTTTGAGAGTGTCATCTCCTACAAAACAGATTAGTCTAACTTGTAAAAATCCTTGTAAAAGGATTTTTTTAAAAAATGTAAAAACATAATGCAAACAATATAGGCAAAGTTGATGCATTATTTTAAAAGATCAAGTTTTAAAATTATTTTGTCAGCCAGCCACTTGTGGTTTGTTTTTTGGGACTGGCTGCGCAGGTTAAGTGTAAATAATGTATTTAACAAGTCTGACCCTTTTTATCCCCTCAAACAAAATATGATACTAACTTCAGTAGGAATTTAAACAAACGTTTATAAACTTGCTTTTTATTCAGCCTTCAAAGAATAATTGTTCCTTCTGATCCAGTTGCATTGGTGAATTTCTGACTCTGCTGAGGATTTAATTGATTGACAATAATGGCAAACATTAGAAATATGAAGAATGAGTGACAGAATAGACAAGGGCCTCAATACCTTCCTCTAAGTCCAGAACTCAACACATTTTCTGAGCCTGTGATCAGGGATTTTAAACAGTGAGCTGAGAAGCAGGTGGATTTGCAACTCAAGTTCTCTCACTGCTCTCTTCTCTGCTGCAGGAACAGGTCTGCACACAGGAAGACAGCAAACTTGTTTATGAAAAACAAAAACAAAGAAAAGAAAGAGCTGTAATGTATTTGTCACACTAGAATTTACATTCCTATAATGCAGAGATTTATTACTGTACAGTTCTGAATCACGGTTCTTAGGACAGAACTCATATTTTTTCCTCCAACCATAAAAAAGTACTAAACATGTGTTCTTCCAAGACTTAGATTAATTTGAAAGCATCATTCTTAGAGACAGACAAGTACCTATGCTTTTTAGATGTAAAACTGTGTAAACTTAAATTGAAGGTTTACACAATAGTTTCTCTCACTGACTAACCTATGGTTTTCCTGGAAAATGCTTTACTCAATGATAAAACTAGATGCAAATACAGCCATACACACAAACATGGAAAGGGTTCAGTTTTCACCACCTGCATCTGCTAATAGAGCAGAAAGTCTTAACTCTTGAAAAGTAAAGGAACAATAAAATGAGCCATAATGATTCCAGATGCCTTTAAACAACACCCAAATGCTTTTTGAATTCTTTGCTTGCCTTTACAGTCCCACTAGCCATTACTTTGGATCAATTCTAAAAGCACTTGAGCAAGAGAACATAGAAAAACAGAGCAAGGTTTCCCATACATGAAACATTTTTCCTAATATTTTAATACCACTCTAACAACAAAAGTCAGTATTTGGACAACTCAATAATTTCTAACTCCCTAGGAGGCTTTCACATTCTTCTCCAACAAGCTATATATATCCCAATTTGATTAAACTTGCACTTAGCAAAAAATCCGAACAACCGTAAGTTTATCCACAGATCAGCATTTCTAGGTTTCCGTTATTGTACAGTCAAGTGAATTATTCTGCCTGTTGAGGCAGAATATGTTGCTACAGCGCAGACTAAGAATGCATTTTCACACTAAATTTAATCCAAACTCATCAGAGGCTACCTTCTTAACAAGCAGTTGTAACCCCCCCCCCCTTCCAGACAGACTGATTTAACTAAAATGAGGCCACAGGATCAGCTGCATGGCAGGTAAGGGAATACACAGCTGGGAATTCCACTGCAGGTTGCATGGCCCTTTCTGACACAAGCCCTGAGCAAAACATAACTGAACAGGAAAAAGGAAAGCTCTGTTAAAGGCGGTGCAGTTCTTAGCTACGGTGTAATACGGACTGAGCTAGCCAGGAGAACCTCCCGTAATGCACACTGCAAACAAGTGAGGAAGAAAAAAACTGGCACTTGGCATTCAGTGCTGCCTGTTAGCAGCCTAGGACTTCTTCACAAGTTGCAAATATCTGGTGGTGAAATCCTTTGAACTTCCAAGGGCCAATGAAGCAAGAAAATATGCATTTAATGTTTGAGCCACATAAAGTCCAAAGATGTCTCACTTATTATTCTGACATGCAGGCATGCATTGATAATGTCTTTGGAAATAACTAATAAGGTTAATATATGCCATGAATTTGACTGAGAAATAGTTGTTGGTGGTATGGTGACAATTCTTTTTCTTTTCTTTTAGCCTCAACTGAAAAAAATGTTTATTCAGATTTTTCAAATCTGCCAAACAATCTTGGGTCCAATGCTGAATGGTTTTTCACAGGAGCAAAGAGGTTTATACTGAACAGTACTTTTATTTTTTTCCTAAAGTCCCCTGTTTAAATCAATAGACTTTCTCCTTCAAAATGTAATCTTGTGGAATCAATTATCTGTGCCTCAAACTAGTGCTTCCTCCTCTGTCACTGAGGTATGTGCTGGCCTGCCGGCTTGGTCCTCAAGGAGAAGAGCAGGCCATCTCAAAGACTCTAAAAGAAATGCCAAGTCCTCACACAGAGGATGAGAAAAGATTTAGAGAAGCAAAGAGGGAAACCTGAAACACACACACCTTGTGCATATATTTGCTCATTTTGCTGTTAAAACACAGTCATGTCAGAGGTGAAGAAATCAGATATTTGGCATACCTGAGAAAGCCTGGAAAACCAACTGGAGTATGTTTGGTATAAGTGCTCACATTGATGCAAGTGTTGTAGCTTAAAACTTTTGAAAAAAGAGGAGACTTGGGGCAAATCTTCTTGGGGCAGTAGGGTTATGTGTAGTCCTGTATGCTGCAGTACACTCACTGAAAAGCAGAAGTCACTTAAGAACAGGACTGGCTGCTAGAAACGATGGCAGCTCACTCTCCACAGCCTGCTCCAGCTCACGAGAGGTCTCGCTGCCCAGCAAAGAGGTGACAGAGCCTCAGAACTTGAGTGACAGACTTTAAATGAAGTGTTATTGGAAAAGGTAGAAAGCAGCTGGTTGCTTAAGAGTCTCAAAATGAAGTCAGAGAGGAAGATTTGACATTATCATTGTATGTGGGAAAGTGCAGTTTGTTTCATTATATTATCTTATTTATCTTACCTTTTTCTTCTTTCCTTTAAATACCTTTGTACTCACTCTGTGCCACTGTCAGTAACTGTCATTTATTGAGCTCTTATACAGTTTAAATTATTTTTTTCAGCTTCCAGGGTAGAGGCCCAGGGCTTTTTAATGACCTTCAGAAATTGAACCCCCTCTTTGGAGAAGGTTTCCACATAAATCTGTACTTTTTCATTGAGAAGAGTGTGCATAAAAATCTTTTTGAAGGAGTTTAATTATTCCAGCAAAACCAGTTTCAACGAATAACACTTTCACCTCAATTTAATTAAATATTTGTTATGACAAAATCACCACAAAAAAACATTTGCCATACCAGCACTTATTACTCTGCACTTTAAGCATTTATATTCTGTAAAAAAAGTTCCCCCCCTCAGAACACCAAAACTGAACATGTATTAGAACACACTTTTTTCAGAAGTCAGACACATACTGAAATGTAATGGGAGCCACACATTACTAAATAGCATTTCTAGGAGTTCTCTGGATCAAAAGTATCTGTTGGCTCAAACTCAGGATGTATCTACAGTGCAGTCAAGGAGCACACACAGCTCAGATATATTGACTTTAAGCAGCCCTTAGTTTGGAGAGAAACGTTCATTTGGAGAGAAAATGTTCAATGTGGAGTGTAAAACCGACCTATGAAGCCAACCGTGGCTAGGTAGTCAACCCAGTCCTAGACTGCAATGCAATCAATACCCAAGAAAAATGCCAACCAAACTGCAGTCAGATCCTCCAGTTCAGACATAAATCCAAAGCTCCTGGTAAAACTCACTATTTCCTAATCTCGTCTAGCAAGGAACAGAAAAGATGAGTTTCTGTTTAGAAGAGATGAGGATCTCAATGATCAAAGGACTTTTTGGTTCTAACTTACTCACACGGAATAGTACAGATTGTTGCAGCCTGGAATTGCTCCAGTGAGCGCAGGAAGCCTTAGAACACAAAGGAAAGATCAAATCTCAGAAGCAAATCTCAGAAGCAAAAAAGACTGTTTGCTCAGGAAAACAGTAAATAGCAATTTTTTGTTTATAATCATCTTGAAATAATACAAACTTCAACTTACAAAGAAACAGTACTGTTACAGATGAGGTATTTGCCTGCTTTGCTGAACACAGGTAAATCTGAAGAGAGACTAGCATCCAGGTAACACACCTCAAGAAGTAGTTCCATAAAAACTAACACCAAGATTTCTCCAAGGTCCTTGTCCTTGATCCTAGAGGATAGCTAACTTTTGTCCTGATAGAGAGATGCAGTTAAAGACTGTTCTATAGCGAAATGAGTTAGTATCACGCAAAACTAAATCCTGGATAATTTATGCCTTGCTTAAAATCTCTCCCCTGCCTATTGGAGATTACAAATGTCGCTGAAGAGGAACTTTGACATTTATCTTATTATCAGACAACAATAGCTTATATTTGAAAAAAAACATAAAATAGGAATGTATCTTATAGTACTCAGTTTCTTAAAAAAAAAAAAAAAGGAAAGAAAGGAAAAGATTAACAGCAGCCTACTTATTTTCCAAAATTCATTCTAATACTTGACTATTTACATTTGGAGCCTCAAAACTGAGGAAAGCTTTATACAAAATTATCAATTTACAAAGACCCAAAGTAATGTTTCCAGAAACTCCTGGAGGCTCACCCAAATAACAAAGATTCACAGGAGATTCACGGGGCTGCTCCTCAGTTGATATAACAACACTGCACAAATTATGTCTCAAGATCTGAACAATTTATCTTAAATTATGTTTACTGTGTTTTCTAGTTTTAAACTTGTTTTTCTTAAGAGGTGAATACATTATTCAAAGCCTATTTAAAACAATCTATTATGGATTGTACTTCCTACAAACATTTTAGCCGTATATAAAATGTTCTTTCATTGCTATATGCTTCTTAATAAAAAAGATTTTGTATAGAATTATAAAATGTGAATTATTACAAGTTCTAATAGCTACTTTGCCCAGAATAGATACAAGGAATAGACTTCTGCCACTTACTAGTATAAAAGCTTAAATTTTTGCTGAATTTCAGTATTCATTTAGAGACTGACTGATGGTGAAGACAGGACTTTGTCAGATCACAAATTCAATTAACTAGTAATGATTAAATCTGAGTATAAGGAATTCAAAAGCTTAGTTTGTAATACTTGAATATACATAAGAAACAATTATGGTAACATTTTATTATACTGCTCAGTCTAAGAAATATTCTGTTCTTAATATTGCTGCTGTTCATTTTAATTAAAAAGTATGTAACCGCTGATAAACATAGAAAATGTTCATGCATTACTCAAAATAAGCAATGTAAACTCTGCCTAACATGATCCTAGGCTGTAACACTTTGTTAAACTAGGAAGGGCACTGACTGATGCTTTTATTGCACAGTAATTTTAATTTGAATTATGTATTTGACATTTACATAGACTATCGTCTATGATGTTACTTTAGCATTTGTTATCTAAAAAAGTATGAGATGAACTTCTTTACCAACACAGGGAATTCCAGAACAGTATGAATCTGAGGAAAAAAATGTGTGCTTGCACAGTTGCTGTTCTGTTCACACATACAAATTGTTCATCTGGGTCAACAGACTTTCCATAGAGAGGCCAGTAAGATGTTAAAATGCACCTATTATTTTTTAAGCTTCCAACGTTACAACAGCTGAACAATCACATTTACAACTTAGTGGGAGGAGAGAATTAGGCACCGAGTTGGAACTCAGAGATGGTAGTTAAATAAGCTAACTACCACGCTGATTCACAACACAACTCTTCCAGCAACGGCATTCATTCCTCGTGGAGGTAAATGGGCATTACACAATGGCTTTACTGAAGCCAAAATTTCTAATTTCTCAGTGCCTCTTTTCTATCTGCAAAATTAAGATAAGCGATACTTCTTGCACCCCTTACTTGTCTAGAGTACCTACTTAGATTTGAGAACTGTTGAAAGCAAAGACTCTTTCCCACCACAGCTTTTCCACCGTGCCAGCCAAGCTAGCAAGACTGTCAGACCCCTGATAGCTCAATATTGCACCGGTCTAATTTCAGCCCTGCTTCTCAGTGTGCTTTTCGCTAATATACCTTGGTCTTCATTATGCTATTTTGTCTCAAAATAAATCACATCAGCTGAACATCTCCCCATAAAGCCTGCAATGGCATCATCACATAGGGTAATCAGTCTTTCTGATCAAAATTTTTTGTGTCAATGGAAGTACAGCTTAACTCCATCAGTAGATGCTTTATTTCATGCTAAATTCACTGTTCTATGGTAGCATACTTACAGAAATAGAAGTAAATGAAGATTTTTCTTCCTTCTCATTTGTTGAGGTACACTGTCTTTTCAGAGGTAAAATACTAAGAGAAATATATTGTTGGCGTAAAAACCATATTAAATAATACTGAAGTGAAAGAACTTCCACAAATGTTTTCAAGTGATAAGCTAATTTAAAAATGCTCAGAAAGAGTACTTGAATAATAAAATAAGATATACTGGAATATGAGCCTAAAACTACAGAGGTGTTACTATAGTAACCCATGTAATAAAGTACTGTTCATGCAGTATGTTTCTGAACAGATATATCATCCTTGTTAACCATAAGGTACATCTTTGGAATCAGCTGGCAGAGTAAATAATGTTACAGACCCTTTAGACATATTTATATCATTACATGTATTTGGGTTGTTAAACACAGATGTTCTTTGGATATTTTCAGTATCTTGCCATTTTTTTGTTTATTATAAAATGTTATTCCAGACACAAAGATCTATATCTGATTAAGTCTCTGGTTAAGCAATAAAAATCCAGTTTGAGTACACAGTAACTATGTAACTTTTGTAACTTTACACAGAATATAAAAGTGCAGCTATTCAGAACTCCCTCAGTCTCATTAAAGGTATTATTTTTAGATAAATTAGACAAAACAGAAAAGTACCCTTACTTTAAATTTGACCTCACTTTTCATGGTGAGTAATTAAAATAAATACCCCTTTGGTCTAAGTATCAACCAGCTATTTTGAACTGCTCCAATTCTGTTGGTTTCAGACATATTTTGAATTCATCATTAGAAACTGCAGATGCGGAACTAACCAAATGTCCTATCTGAGATCTACCTGTCAAAACTGAGGGCACCGCTGTACCCAGCAACTCACAACACACCAACCGGCTGCCAGCGCTCTCCCGGCGGAAGGGATTCTGCGCGTTTGTCGTCTCACGCGACGTTGAGCTCCGGCCCGTTCTGCCTTCCATTAGAGCTGCTCCGTGAGCAGCCTCTCAGAGCACAGGGCGCGCGTCGGCGGTGGCCCCGTTTACCCCGAAGCGCTGCAGAGCGCAGACCTGCGGCATGCACCCCTCTCCAGGGCCGTATATCATGGCTTAACTAGTCATCAGACAGTTACTAAGCCGCAGCGTGAGTGCATGCCCTGAGGGGACAGCAAATTCAAGTTAGCACAACTTAGATTAGCTCTCATTACTTTCCATGGTCAGGTGTATTAAAAAGTGAGGCAAGGACAAGCATTTTTCATGAAAAATAAATAGTGTATTAAACGGGTAAAATCCAGGCTAAGTATCATATCAAGCAATGGTTCCACAGTTAAAAATAATAATAAAAAATAGCTTCCTTTGCAATCACGTAATTAATAACATCTCAATAATGATCTACAAAGGCATCAAAGCTTTGTTAGTCTAGTGCATAACACTGCAGCCCAAATGACATTCTCCTGTTTTTATTGTTTAGTGGCATGTTTATTTTCCAATATTTAAAAATAAATCATCACCATGTGTTATCAGCATCATAAGTTATGTTAGCATTATCAGGTCTTATCCTAGAAAAAAGTAAACTTTAAATCCAGACACTGCTATATGAGCTGCTTATCTGCATAGTCTCCTGCTGTGCATTTTTTGCAATGCATTGTCGGGGGATCACAAAGCTAGACTTCCTAATACCTTGAAAATTCTCTGAAGAGAGGTTTGTAGTAATGACACAGGGCATATGGGTCTTCTGAAGTTAGATCATCTCAACAACAACAACCTTCCTCCTCCAAAAAAACAGAACACCTGAATATTTTACTCCTGCTCATATGGCTTAGGCAATTTGTAAAAAGCATAGATTAAAATGGCTTTTATATCAAGCTTTTCTATAAGAAATAGAGACCAGAATTTTACAAGAGTAGAAACAGAATGGATCTCCAAAAGCTCAGTAGTGAGTATACTAGGACACTAAATTTACTTGTACAGCTCTCAAATCAGCCAGTAGTTATCAATGTTTTATTTTAAAAGCTATGTTTTTGTACAAAGACATACTTACAAGAGCAATGAAACAGATTTGAGAGCTGCCCTTATCTGCTACTAATTGAAAAATATCCATTCCTAGTAATATTGTTAATTTTAGTTCACAGTAGTAGCAACATCCCAGAATAACACTGAAGGGATAACTTAGGCAGGCAGTGTGAAGAGTGCAATCCAGCAGCAGCAAAAACATAGAAAGTAATATGCTCAAATAAAAACAGAAGTTTATTACACTTCGACAATTTTGAGCTCAGTTGATTTTTCTCTGACATCTCAAAGAATATTATTAACATGCTTTTAAAATCTTTATTATATACCAAGGAAATGTATCTAAGCATCATCAGTCTGATAAGCCAACATTCTCATCTAACTAAATATTACTGTCATTCTGGACAGAGTCTGTGCATTTATTATAGAGTTAGCTGGGATTATATTTATTGCATCTATATTTGAAATTATAGATGGGTATCTGGATGTAGACCATGAACACTTGCATTTACTTCAATTAGTGCTGCATTTCAGACATGTTACTTTTCATCTGTGCCCAAGCGTATCCTTGGACCCACAGAAGCGTGGCTTGAGGTCCATTTGCAGCAAAACAAAGGAAAAATTGTCTCAGTGCCAAACTCTGTCATTGCTCCTTTAATGAAAACCTTGTGTTTATACAGGACCAACAGGAAAACCACAAAAACAAACAATCTCATGTTCTTGCTGTCCCTCTGCTGGTTCTGCAGCAATGCTTATCCCAGTTCAGAGCTGCCCCTGACATAACTGAGGGTCCTGGTAAGCAAACAGGAAACAAATAGAATATCCCCCCCATGCATTGCTATCTATGAACAGTAAACCACAAGACAACAATTTGGGCAAAAGGAAAAAAAATCCACCTCTGTTTAGAAAATTCATATTTCCAAGCTTCAAAAAAAATTACAGACCACAGCAAAGAAAACGGTAAGTTCAAAAGAGGAGGAGAAGCCCCCTAAACTCAAATTCAGATTTATCTTACATTCAAATAATGATACACAACCCTCTTCCCCCTCTTCCCAAACCATCATCTCAAAATTGAAAAACATGCGTCATTTAGGTACATAAACCACATTTTTAATATAGAAAGGAGACAACCAAAATAAACATTGTGGGGAGAAATATAAAAATGAAAAGGCCGGGATGGATAAAAACCGTACTACCGCTACTGTGTACTAAAGTCATAAAAAGATGACTCATCCTTTCTGTAACAGTGTTTTATTTTCTCAGTGACTCATGCCACTTTTAAAATAGGTAAAATTTTAAAATTCAACTCTCTTTTTCTAATTTTTCCAGTAATGTTTCCAACAAAAACAAAGAAACTTAAGGCACTACGTAGGGTGCATATGAAATGTATGCAACCCATCCTCTCTTCTGATTTACCTGGAATTTTTATCCAGGAAGCTTTTGAGTGGATATCTGCGTATTTTATAAATACAGAAGCTACTGATTAAACTTCAGAACAGGAGAGCTGTCACTACTAGAGCTCTCAAAATAATGTTCCATTCACCATAGGTATATCCTAAGTAATCTCCTTGTAAATACACTATCGAGATTTAACATGCAACAACTCATAATCAAGAGCGGTTAGTTGGGAAAAAGGTTACTTTTCATTTCAAAGACAGACAACAAGGTCTTAGCGTCAGTACAGAAAGGAAGATCTAGAAAAAGGATGAAGTGTGAAATAACATAAATTGAACAGTGAAGAAAGTGTCACGTCTGTCTGTTCTAGACCCAAGAGCATTTCTGCACCCAGTCAGCCTCCTCAAACACTCTCAAGCAGCTTTTACCTGAAAACAACTGGAAGAGCAAAGTTAGAAAACCAAGAGGAAAGTTCAGCTCTTAGTGCCTACAGCATCGGAAGCAGGCTGCAGCTTCCCGGACCGCAGCACGGTTTTTGAGGCAGGCGAGTTGCAGAGAGGCTCCCCAGGGTCTCCCGGCCCGCTGCCGCGGGGAGGCGACGGCCGGCAGCTGCCGGGGCCGGGCTGCCACCGCGCCGCCTGCGCGAGCAGGTCCGGAAGGCCTCCCTCGAGCTAGATCTTCCAAGGCCTATGCTGTGCACTCTTCGCTTCCTAATGGAAGGCTTGGCACACCAACTTCTTCAAGGTTTTGGCTTTTAGACCTGTTTGATAAACACATATTCCAGTAACATCCAGTATTTAATAAGTGATACAGGACTCATCTCATTTGGCTCTACTTGGATTTCATTGCACAATCCAAAATATAATTCTTTACCCTGAGGTCATCTCTGTCGGCACAACAGGTACTGCTTACAGGTTAGATTAGACTTAACTGATTAACAAGGACGCAATCTGTAAGTATAAATACTGAGCTAGGACAAAATTGTAGCTCATAAACATGGAATATATTTGTGTCCTGAGCAAGATGTGCACTGAAGGCCATCTTCAGTGTGTCGAGAAAAAGATCTTTTAACAGTAAGTGGGACGAGAAGGGCAAGTAGAGTTAAACTTGACAACTTCCACTATTACACCATTTTCAAATTTGTTATGGTTACTCGTTTCTTTGATCAGGGTTCTTTAATAGAAATTAGTTGCTTACTGCATGCTACTGCAACTTCCATAAAATCCTTTTAAACCTTCAAAACTTTTCCACCGAAGACAGAAGCAGGCATAGACCAATGAAGAAAAGCACAACACCCAATTAGGATTCTCTACTTAAAAAATTACCCTGCTCTCAGGATCTGTAGTTTGCTATTTTTACAATTAAAAGCCTAGGACTACTGTTAAAAAAGAAAAGCCAGCAGAGATATATCTTTTCTGCTGAACAGAGGTTTCTCCTGTTGTATCTATGATATATAAATATCAGATGAAAAAACTTAGGACCAGTACAAAACATTACCTAGGTGACACATGGATAGCAATAATACCTAAAGTTTGTGGGTTTTTTCCCCCCTCCAATTGACCAGATCTAAAAGAGGATAACCCTTGCGGGAGGGCAGTAGGGAAGAGGGTGCAGGTTTCATATCTAAGCTCTCTCTACTGGCTATGAAAGGGAGTCATACTACCTGTCAAAGCTGACCCAGACATATTACAACTTTTACTGTATTTCAGAAATACATATAGGTCCAAAGTCATTGAATATCATATTGAACTGACTACCATGTAAGCATATATTAAAAATAACCTTTTGCCTTAGGTTGTTTTCCTAACAGACGAGACAGTAAAATCTTGCAATAAATATAAATGAAAACCCAGCAAGCAAAATGCTTTGCCCAAGGTCACAACAGGAAGTTGTGGGATCTGGTATAAAAGATGCTTGCAAACTAAAAACTTTGCTTTGACACTATAGGAGCCTCAAATAAAGATAAGAAAGTAACATTTTATGACTCAATCCTATTTTCAGAAAGCTGTCAGTCAGAAAAAGTACTAAGACAACATACTGCTTGTGTAAAATATAAACTCAATCAAGGAGCAGACTTGATGAGGCTTCTTTAAAACCACGTATGAATTGAACGATGTAGGAGCTAGGAGAAACCACACATCTCGGAAATAAAAGATTAAAAAGAAAGAAAAACATGGCATCTATGTTTTGGGAGTATGACAACTTTAGAGACAGATCTTTAAAAATTCTAAAGCAATTTAAGAGTAGGACTGCAAGGAATTCTCAAAAGCTGTTCAGTGCCTTGCTCCCCTAAGTACTTTCATAAATACCACTAATTATCCATCTGCAGCTAGAGAAATCTTTGGCTTTTTAAAAATTTGTCTCACAGAACACCAGTACAGTATAATGTAACATTTTCTCATGCAAAAAGGAAACCTCAGTACTTTCTACATGAAAAAAAAAAAAAAAAAAAAATCAAGAAAGTATGCTTCTTAGCCCTGTACCACCTCCAGACACACCACAGCACTCACTGATAATTAAGATATCAACTGGTTAAAGAGCACAAGAAAACTGAGTCCTGACCAGAGACCTTTTTTCTTTCCCTGGGTAAACTTTGATTAATTCTTTTCACTTGATTCTTTTAAATTTCTTCTACTTAAAAGAAAAAAAACACACCTAAATGGGGATTTAATGACATCTTTGATGTCCTTAAGTATTACTGCTTAGTTCTGTGTCATTCTCTCAAAGTTTCCACTGTGAGCAGGAATAAATTTCTGCATCTACATTTGTGTGGCTTACATCTAATAAATCTTTACAAAGACTCCTGCTGTGAGGAAAGATTACAAGAAATCTAGCCAATGAAACAGGGGAGTTATGATGGAAAGAATTTATCGACAGTGTTTTTGTTTCAAAAATAGCTATACATACTAAAAGAAACAGCTAATGTAGCTACTGGATTGGGTCCCAGTTGGGATCTTTCCAGTGATTTCTTTGTGGTTACATCACACCTGTTTTATGGACCCACACAAAATGGAAGTTTCTTCGTAAAAATCCGAAGAAAATATATCTAAGAGTTGCTTTAGTTTGTAAGATTTCAGAATATTTAACTTTTGCAACAACACCCTATAAACAAACTGTCAGAACAGCAACAACTCTTCTTCTTACACTAATAAGGAAAATGTGGTATGTGAAAGCCTCTAATTTCCAGAAGCTGAAAGGTTGTTCTGCACACCCAATAGACTTCAACCCAAATTTACCACTGCTAATTCCTTTCTAACACTCTTGCAATACAGTATCATTTATTCTAAAGTAAAATCATCATAGGTTACCTAGTAATAAAGTACTTTCATGAAGACCACAGGTAAATCCTTGACATCTACATGAGTGTATTGTCAATAAACAAAACGTAGTACAGACTTTTTGTGGATAATAAGTATTAGAGATAAGATTGACTAGGGTAAGACTTAGCTCCTATGATATCATACTGTTTGTTTTGGAACCATAAAAGCAATTACGTTTTTTCTTGCAACTTTCAAATGACCTTCCAAGTATCAATTATCCAATTGTAATGAACTAAGACCAGTTCTTGTAACTTATTACAGAAAGTGTGCATCACTGAGTAAAACATGGCAGTTAAACTTCAATGACTATTAATAGCTGATTGAAAAAAATTCTACCTAAAACAACAGAAAATGCTACCTCCAGCAACCTAATTCTTTTTCTGAGAAATAATATGCTTTATGAAAGAAATGTCACCATTTTATAAAAAAGAGCAAGTTCTCTAAAATATAATTACAAAAATTGCCTGCATGTGATTCCCCTCTAGGCAGATTCTCTAGTGAGATATTACCTCCCATGGTTTATCTCAGTGCACCAAAAGGGAAGAGCATGGCTCATTATTTGTGCTTCCAACAAGGGATCCCCAGAAATCACAAGGCAGTGGGATAAACAAAGCATTCCCTAATCGACTTCCATCATCAAAGGAGGGAAAGCTTATGTTTAGGAGGTAGAGCGCTAGAGACGCGCGTAACAAAGCTATTGTTTCAAGAAAACCGACACACTGCAGGAAAGACTTTCATAAACGCTTCAGAGCAAGGTCTGCATTTTGCAGCATGCATAATACCTATTATTTTGTGATTTTACTGATAAAATAATCAGTGGTATAAACTATATTTCAAAGTTGAAGGACGAACAAAGGAGGAAAAATCCCTTCCCTCAACTCATGTCACATGATTACTGTATGCCTGGGCATATTTGCTAGAATAGGAAATGTATGGATGAGTTTGAGGGCTACCTGAAAATATTTGTGCCAGTGAGATACTGCTCCGGGTTGAATCTGCAGAGATGTTTACTAAACTTTCGTGTAGTGAGTGGTAATTGCAGGCGATTCTTTAGCTACGCCAAGGTTCTCAGTAGTAGTCCCTCCCTGCTTACAGGGCAATTGCTGTGCACCAAACTCTTGAAAAGCTGAAGTCCTTTAAGTTGCCAGATCTCAATAACACTGATGATCACAGACAGTAAGTCTCTGTCTACTGGACCCTCTTACAGAACACATTTAAACAGTTTTCTCCAAAATTTCATACTCAAATCTATTTGTATTTTACATCATAAGTATGAAAAGTTGGTCTAGCTTTACAAGGTTGGGCTCAAAATCCTTTTCCTTGCATTCGTTGTAATCATCTTTGTTTGTAAGATCCGTAAAAATGAAAATCTCATAGAAAGTACTCTGCAAATAATGAAGCTACCCTGTCAGCTTGTCCTTCATAAAAAAATCACCCCGTGTAATTCCACCACGATATCCATAGCTGCTCCTTCCTGCCAATTACTTCTCCAAGGAAGATCTTCCAGTTCTAACAAATAGCCCAAACTGATATAGGAATAAATCAGCTTTTCAACAGCATCACCTAAAAATCTGTTTAAAAATAAACTACATGTGATACTTATTTAAAGCCTCCACAAGGAAAACCATGACAAAACTAACTTGATTCTATATGATGATGTTAACATATTAATAAAATTCCTCCTTTAACAAAGTGAAAGGCAACAAAACCTTTTATCAAAAGATGTTATTTCTCTTCCCTGGCTGTGCATATAACCAAGTAGCACCAGTAGTGGTAAATTTGATCTCAAAAATCTCTTTTCATCTATACTAGATAATTTTTTTTTCACTCTATAATGGACTCAGTCCATGTCCCTATTCCATGCAACCAGATTTAAATGCCTATTTTACCTTCATTACCACCATGCAGACCAAATATTTTTTTTTTCAGTGCTTTTTATTGAAAAAAGAAATTGATCTTCTTTCAAATTAAGGAGTTGAAGTATACAAATTGCTTCTCCCATTTTTACCAGCAAACACAAATTGTAAGTTAGAGGGCCTAAAATCTACTTATATTTTGCATAAGAATTTTCCCTGTAATCCATAAACCTGGCAATGAAGTCAAAGAGGGTGTTGCCAATCTTGGGGGAAAAAAAATTGTCAAACGTTTTGCACATGTGTATAGTCTTATTTATTCTTCTCTTGCAAGAGTCAGTCAAATTATTTCAAATTGGCTATACACCGAGATTTGTTAATGTGTAGAGGTTAATTACACAGAGCTTGAAACACACTGTGGCAGATACCTAAACTGATAAATGCAGTGAAAAAGTGTGCACTGCTAAACTGATAAAGTGCAAAATATTTCAATGAAGGAATAGCTCCTTAAATGTCAAAGGGAGAACTGGAATGTGACAAGAGAGTGAAAAAAGAAACAACGCGCTGCCTCTGCAGCACGGGCGCTACGCAGGAGAGCGCGCACTGCCAGTCACTGCCTGCCTCCACTCCTCCCCTAACTACCATCACCGTTTTCTGCATATGCTAGTATCGCAATTAATATTACTCTTCCACCAGTTACAGTCATATACAGTGTAATGCTCCATAGTGTTTTTAATGCATCTGCAGTGTATCAACTGATACTTTGAATATCAGGAAAAAAAATGACCTGCAATTTGACCGTACATACAGTATGCTATGTATCTGCATGATTACAAGAAACAAATGAATACTCTATAGAGAGGTCTTAGAGTAAGCTAATTTATACAAAAGGCAATGATAGTCTTAATTGGCAGCCAGGCTAGTAAAATCCTACACTTAATGGATCCATATATATGTGTATATATATGTATATAATCTTATTTGCTTTGTTTTTAGACTTGTAAAACATTCTCAATATTGTTAAGAAAGTGAATACTAGCCACACCCATAAGTGTCCACCTTCATTTTTAAATCTGGTACAATATACAATATACTTTACCTACTGACCATTGTATTTTTGAAGAACGAGCTCTGCTCAAGTAGACTAGTAGAAACTGTGCTACATTCTGATATTCGTAATCATTTCAGTTCCTTTCTCCAAGAAGTCTTCTAGCATTCATGAATTCCAAAATGACCTTTCTAGGAATTTTTCTGTGCAGCTGTCATTTCACATCAGGCAGTTCACAAAATGGCAGAGCAGACCTCTCTTCTTTTCTATAGTAAGTGAGTATTTTCCAAATAAAGATAAATCTGACCTGAGTATTTCTTTGTGCTTAGAAAAACAGTATCATAAGAAACACATTAAACATAAAAAGGTCACTGTAGCACAAGCCTTCTCTAAATAATTTCTGTTTGTTTGAACAAGGCCGCTTGACTGCCACTATGGGGAGCTGATTTGAACTAAGCACTGCAGAAGGCCGACCGCTCGTTTGGCAACGGGGGAAAAAAAAATATAACTATTGAAAAGGCAGTATTACCAGAATCTAGTGCAGCAGCCACATCTGTAGTTTCTTGACACATGTATGTAAAAATAGCGGTAGAATGGCATTTTCTTTAAGTACATATGCTAGAATAAACAGTATTAAGGTGGCAGTTAAATTACCTACTTTGTATTAGTGAAATTCCATTTTTGACCATATATTTATTTTCTTTTAATATATTATCAATACAAATAAAAAAGGCAAATGACCCATCTGTGCTAAAAGCACATCCCATGGTCACGTCCAGACATCAGTAGAGGAGGAACTCTCATTCCTACGAGCCAGTCAGCAACACAGCTCTAAGATCTCACATAACATCAGCGCATGGACTGAATCCTAGACATTGCTCGGCACTCTCAAAATCCCCTGAGGATGCAGCATTCTGGAACTGGACATTAAAGAAAAACTTGTACCAGTGCTACACGAAAACAAATACTAGTTGTGATAGACAAGAGCTACACAATAGATTTCATCCGCGTAAGAGACAAGCAGACCACTGAAAGAGCATTCAGTAGATACAGTGCTGACATTTACAACCTCTACTCATGCTTCCATAACCAGAAAGAAGTAATATGTATTTTATACTGTTTGCCTTATCTTAAGGCAACTTGATTTTTTGGGCAAAGTTGCGGAAAAGTAGTCTTTCAGTCAAAGGCTCTGCTAATGCAAGTAAGTGCAATTTTATCAACACAAATGGAGCTGAGCCAACTGTCAGCTTCACTTACATCCGTGGAGCTGACGAAAGAACGTGACCCCTGTTACGTAAAAGGATAGAAGGAAGAATATCAGTATTTGGTAAAAGGCTCTAATGTAGAAAGTTTTAAAAAGTTTTGTAATTCTAATTAGCATCGGCTTTCTGTCAAATATAGTAATTAGGGAAGTTGTCAATGTCAATCCTATTATTCTTCTTGATAATGAAACTTAAAGCCAACCAAATGTTCTGTTTTTACTTGCAGAACAATATGTTAACATGGAGAGCATATTACTGTTAAAATTCTCAGAGCGCTTAATAAATGGATCTCATCAACCAATATTATCTACCCAAACGCCTAAACGCAAGTGTTTGTGGCCATCTTAAGGCAGCCTACGTTCCCGGGGTACAGAGGAGCTAGAAATGACACAAATGCTAAAAGCAAATCCTCTGGAGGAGCAGCAGCTTCTAACACTCCTGATGGCTTTAAGTGAAGCCACGGAGTTCACGAAGATGCCGAGGACCACAACTGAAGAACCAGCACCGCACTGTGGGATTTTGCTCTACGCCTTGTTATTGTTTCAAGGCTAACTGAAACCAGGAGACTGGCAGACATCGCCTCCTATTTTGCCATCAAATTCCACATATTAGATATACTGAGAAAGCATATTCTGAGATGGGCTCAGCTTCCCTCTTCCAGGATGCAGCATACAGCTATTCCTAAATCTCTGAAAGAACAAGGGGCTTCCCAGCTGAAGGTGGCAAAAGGCACCGAAACCTATTCTTTTCTTTCGTGCCCTAATATCCGATGGTTTGTTAAATACTACATGTCACTGAAATACCACATATAGCAGATAGTCTTCCACGTCTTTTTTATAAATGCAGACATATACATATGTGCAAATACACACTTATTTGTACAAGTATGTTGTATAATGTACTAGAAAACAAAGCAGCACATGAAAAATTCTGGCTTTCTCTACTTGGCAATTTAGCAACACCAAGTTGTGTTACGGAAATGCTGCTTGAAAAAAAACGTCTTGCATATTTGGAATCCTTTGCTAGTATCAATTTCAAGTATTTGGCTCCGGATAAATGAATATAAGATATAAAAAGACTAAAATAAAGCTCTGTGCATGTGCACTCAACTCTACTAATTTAGTTACCACCCACATTGTTTTCAGCATATTCAATATCCCACAACCCTTCCTCCTTTAATATACTCTGAAGTACATTTATAGACCTTAAAATACAAATCAAATCTCCAAGTGCAATAAAGGCAGAACAAAATAGTTTCAACACATAATCAAATACAATAACCACATATTTAAGAGGAAAACGAGCTCTTACGCTGCTCAAAGTCAGTCTCTCAAAGATGGCAGAGTCCAACATTACACAACAGAAAATACCTGTAATCTGAATTCAACCCGTACACATTACAGTCAGAACAGCTTCCCCCTTCAGTCTGCTCTGTAAAGTGTATAAAGTCAAAACAGAATGAGACAGTTAAACTTCAGAACAACAAGAAATGACTTCTTATTCTTTTGTACCTTTTACTATAACTGTGTGTGGTCATGAATTTGTTCATCATCATTTACAAATATGGACAAATATTCAGAGGTGCACTGCACTTATCTGAAACATCTAATTCATAACATAGATAGAAGGGAAGGACCGGGTCGCAGGCCACTTCAAAAGCCACTAATGATATCTTTTTAACACATCATCACATACTAAATGAATGCAAAAAAAGCATGAAAACAATCACAAAAAAGTTATCCAAAAAAAAAAAAAAATAAATAAAACGGGTCAAGATTCATGTCCACTTGGCTTGACTGGTAAAATAATATACTGTACCTGCAGAAATGGCTATTAATAAATGCAGTCAGATAGCTTTAATTAGTTAGCATGTTCTAAGGATAAGATGAGAAATTCCATTGTTGGATGAGCAGGCTATTTCATGTTTCTTTGAGGGCTTTTCAGCATGACAAGGTAAAAGCATATTTTATACGGCATTCTGCTTTTATTCTTATTAAAAAAAGTCATGCCTAAGATATATACATAACTTAGTGCATTTTAAATATGGTAGAAGATAATTACTTCCAGTGTCAAATGACATGAAAAATGGAAAACCACAGAATTTGTTGTTCTGGAATGAAATCTAGTTATTTTTACTAGGAGGGAAAAGACAATTTTATTTATTTATTTATTTATTTATTTTTGTGGCTCTGGTATTTGAGTTAAATATTTAAGAGCTAAAACTCAGATGCTGTCAGTCAACTACAACACACTACTGAAATGCATAAAGAACTTGCATAAATAGAAGCTGAACTCCATGGGGACAACCTCCTAGAAGTAGTGTTACTAAAGCTGCAGGTTACTGCGCTGTTCAGTACTTGTGAGAGTTTGGGGCCCTGATTCGGGCAGATGCTTGAGCACAAATAGTCCTCTTATAAAATGCTGTATTTATCTAACTTGCAGAGTACAGTTACACAACATCATTAACACACTTAACCGTTTCAGTATTAACCATCATTAATTTTCTAAAATAGCAAATATTCAGAGAGGCTTCAGAAGTCTTTGCGCAAATTAAGTTCCCGATGAAAGCTGGAGGGCTTTTTCTTTCTATTTTTGCTGACACTTCCACAAAGGGGTTCTGATTCTTCCTCCACCCAAAAGAAATTTTTCTTTAGGTGCTACAACTTTCATAACAAAACTTATTGGAAAATAACCGCAAAATGGACTTAACTAACCTAGTGCAATACACTTTTAGAACCATATAGAATTATCTGTATCATTTATCACTTAGATACAGCCTCAGGACTGACATTTCAAGAGCGCGAGAACCGTTCAAAGTGAAAGAAAAGCACCGATTTGGAATGCAGTAAGTTAACAGGAAACCCTTCAAGAAAACAACAAAATGTATTTAAAAATACTCCAAATACTTGGGTAGAAAAGATGCTCTATTTGCCTTACTTGGACTACTGTTTTACTGTTGGACACATTATTCTTTCTTCTGCGTTTCATCCACAAAGTTTGTAAAGGCTATCATCGCAGCAAAACACCTTGATAACATCAAAATATTTTTTTCAGAAGTGGTAGAATAATTCCTGAAGACAACCACTGGAGGAAATGGGCTTTAGCTCATCTTTCAGCTAATTAAATATCATCAAAATACACATTTCTGCTAAACTCCAATATGCCGCGTGAAGATATACAGCTTTTAAATTTGTTTTCAGGTGGGAGGTATTTTGAATTCAGGATGTCCAATTACTTGGAAACACAGACACGGACAGAGAAAATAAATAGGAATGAAAGCAAAGTTCAAAGTTCTCTAAAATAAATAAAGAATTACTACCCATCCACATGCAGCACATGGATTTTAGCCACCTAGACTAAAATGGCAATGCATTGAAAAATGCTCTTTCATGTATTACTGAAGCTGATTGGATTAGTATCAGAAAATCTTCCTTTGAAATCATGCTAATAAAGCCTTTCTGAAGCATCAGTTTTTCATAATATTTTATTTATGAGCTTATGAGCTACAATAATGAAATTCTTTATCAGAGGAGACATTCGTATTGTTTAAAATAAACTCCCATTAAGTAGTATGCCAATTTTAAAATCAACAACTCATTCCTGAAACCAAAGTTATCATCTGTGTATCAACTGGTCAGTAGTCATAACAATATTAGGAATAAAACATTTCCAGCACTAATATTAATACCATTATTTCAATACATCTCTCATTTAGGTAAAAAAATATATATATATTTTTTTCCTGGCTTGAATAAGCTCTTCACATCTGAGAATTTATTACTCTAATTTAAAAAATTTGTTCCATGTTATTTCAAGACTATGGGAAAACTCAGTTTCATCAGAAAGGTTCAGAGGTATTTTCATATTTATGGGTATATCAAAAACAATTAACAACTTTAAAATTGTGTACATTTGAAAAACACACAGATTATCTGACTCATTTTTCAATTTCTTGCAATTCAACTGCAATCACTGGCCAGATTTCAGAAGGGTTCTCCAACAGGGACTGCAACATCAATTAAAAGGTCATCATTTTGAAATTAAAATATGTTAATGATTCAACAAACTAAGAGTGCTTACAGTGCTTCCTCTTCAAATTGCTACCAATTAGGCATGCTGTCCCCATATTCTCAGGCAAAAATACATCTGTGAAAGAAGTACTTTTGAAGAGATGTCTGAAAAAGTTAAGTAGGAACTTTCCCTGGACTCTTTGTAGGAAAAAAAGAAAAAAAAAAGCTGTTACCCACTCTAAACATGCTATTAAAAACAAGAAAGGGAGAAAAAGGAAAAAGAAAATTACAGCTGTCCAGCAAAACAGCCACAAACACAAGTGCTTACTTTCATAGGTTTAGACATTGTCAGGTCACTGGTTATATCACAAACAGTACCATTAGTCTACGAATTATGTTTGGAGAGATGAAATTGGCAGCTGGAGTTTCAAGAGCAGCAATAGATAGTATCCATTGAAATATTACTTAAAAGTCACTAAAAAAGAACAATGCAAGAGAAGTAAAATATCAATACTCTTTAAGAAGAAAAAATAGAACTAAATCTGAAACTTTAAAAAGATATGAGAAATAATAGCCTCATACCTTACTGCTATCTGGAAACAAGTTATGAATTAGGAGTACACTTAATTCCATGCCTTTAAGTGGGAGATGATACGGCCATACATCAAAGCAGTACTCTTTCTCCTTAAACCATCAAGAGGTACATGAAAATCTTCTAAATGCATGCCTGCAAATTCTATCTAACTTCCAAGCTGTATTAAATACTATTAAAAGCATCTAATAGGAATGTGTTTCAAAGAAAAATATAGAAATACTGGAAGTGTTTCTAATTACTTCTGGGGAAGTAATTAAGCCTCTATATTCTTCACAAAATCTTGAATAGCTGTGTTCATCACTGTAGGGTTCCTTATGGAATAACTCAGCCTGCCAGCTCATCCGTCTCTCACAGACTGGCATCTTCCTACACACACAACACTGCTCCAAAGTGTTTTACCAGCAAAAATGAGCAAGAAATTTGCATTCACTTAGATGTGTCTAGAGCTTTTTTTTTTTTTTTTTTTTTTTTTTTTTTTTTTTTTTTTAAAAAAAACACCCTGAAAAGTTCTATTAGGAAAATATGTTACTCTTTGCAGTACTTCCAAAAAAGCTGGATAGATTGCCATAGATTTATGCTAGTTTGAATGTGATAGCAAGCACTGATACCTTGGGGCAACTGAAGGTGACCTTGGGGTGAAAAGAAAGCAAATAAAACAATTCAGTAACTGAATGCGCCAGGAAGTTTCTTGCTACTTGAAGATTCAGTATCCTGCCACAACTGGTCCAGACAGTTGAGTATCTAGTCTGGCTGTAATATAATATGCAATCTTTTTCTCTCCCTCCCCCCCCCCCCCTTTTTTTTTTTTTTTTAAGATTTTGAAGCATCAGTTTGACCATTCATAGATTAATCATTCAAATTTGGTTATTATGCAGTCGAACAGTTTAAGCAAGCTCTCTGTAGGAAACTAATACATTCCTGTATTAACACAAAGATGATAGCTGATACCAAGCTAACGATCATTTTGAAAGAGCCCTACAAAAGGATTTAAATTTTAAAATTTGATTAAGATTCTTGATAATCCAACATTTATTTGTCATAACTTAGTTAGCTAAGGGAAGGAGTCATTTGAGAAAATAAATTGCTGTTTCACAACCTTCTCGCATAATTTTGAAAGTGTTATTGTTTATCCAAAACCAGCATTGCTGATAATTGTGCTAGCATATTCCTGAGATACAGTAAGACAATAATTGCTACCTCATATATCATAACTTATAAACATAGCTTTTAGCATGAACTATCAACGCCATATCAATTTACAAAAGAAAGACTTAATAACATTGAAGCAATACCATGCTTAGTCAATCTTGTCCTTCTTGAACATCCCCAAGCAAATAGAGATGTTTATTCTAGTAAACTCTAAGATCTCAAATATCCATACCTATATTATTTTCAAATATTGAAAAAAAAATTATATATAGTTTGTAGGAGATCCTTTTAGAAATAGGAATCTTTAGAAATTTTAAAAATGAATATATACACAACATCTCATATTTAGTTTTGAGAATTGTCATTTCTATCACATTTTTGTAGGTTAAATATAAAGAACGTGTTTCAGAAGGGTGGAATTTTTCAAAACAGAAAATATTTGTAGATAATTGGCATATAAAGGCACCAGCAGTATAAGTTATTTTTCAAATTAGAAGAAAGTTCTTCCTATATAGAAGCTGTTTCTTTATTTTTCACTCCAATTTTGTTGACAAAAACATTAATCTTTATAAAAGCTTCCTAGATGTCATGTTTTTGTTGGTATTATTTTAGAAATTTCCTGCACTATATTTAAACAAGAATTTGGCACACTGAATATCTGATACATTTTACACATTAAAAAAAAAGTTTTAATGCTTTTAATACAAGCCTAAAACATAACCTATTACTACTCCTTCCACATGAAAATTATGAAGTAGATCCTTGGTGATCACTCATTATCCAGACCAAATGTCAAGACAGCCTGATATGAGAATATACAGCTTGCAAGAAAAATTGTGTCTTGCTTCTCTGCCCTTCCCCTCCCCTAAAAAAGATGAATTTCTAAAGTGAGGATGAAAAATGAGTCATTTCAGGAAGAAACAGGAATATCAGTGACTGCACTACTTCAGCTGAAAATTTTTGGTTGTATATGCCTGTTTGGAAGCTCTATTAAGTTTTGGACTAGAAAACATCTTTCTTGCACGAAATTTGGGAAGATGTTAATACATTTAAAAAGACATTAGTAGAGGGAACAAAATGCGCCCACTAGGAAGTGAAGTTTCTCTCCCCGACCCGTTTCGGGGAAGCGGCTCCTCGCAGCCTCGCGGGAGGAGCGGGCGCCTCCGGGCAGCCCCCGCGGCCGCAGGCTCCGGGCTGCCCGGGCTCCCGGCCCGCTCCCCGGGCCTGGCTGCCCGGCCAGCACCAGCGCCCAGGCGGAGAGCAGGGCCGCGCGCGGCAACGGCGCCAGGAGCTCTGCTACTCGGAGTCAAGACTGCTACTGCTTGCTGCAGAGCTTTATGATCAGTCAGTTTTTCCAGGGTGGAAGTTGACTTTTGGTTTAGACAGCAACTTCAGATTGCATGAATTCACCAATACAAAAAGATGGAACACAAAAATGAGATATTTCACTTTTTCCTTCTCTTCAGAATGTCAGAGGTTTCTGTTGGTTTGTTTTTAAAGTCTCTGCTTTAATGGCTTGTCTGCTCTGCTTTTTATGAAGAGCTGAACCATTCAGTTTCCCTGAGTGTTCATTCTTGATTAAACTTTTAATAGAAAGCTGTTTTTAAATATGAAAACCAAAACCACCACCATTTCACTTCTGGAGGGGAGCTCTTTTGCTAGACTAAGTTGTAAAGTTCCAGTTTAAAAAGGCAAAGGGGTTCCTCAGTACAGTTTCACAATTAAAGAAAAAACTACTCACGTAGAAAAACCAGGCTCAACCAAAACAAGGTGAGTATAGGCTTCACCTAGGGATATCTCAGATCCTACATTAATTTCTTGACTTTATAACTAGATTGGAAACTAAACTACTCCTCTGCTGTTACCATGAGCTGTTTTCACCTTCACGAGCTTACCAAGATAAAGCCGCACCAACAGCAGCATTCAGACTTCCCAAGTTCACCCAGCTGAACCAGCAGCTTAGTTTCCTACAGCTCCACATACAGCCATAGAGAAACAGCAACTCCATCGGGGCAAGTCAAATGTTTAAATATACATGATACAAACCATTTGCTTGCATCCTCAGAGTGCTTAATTTACTTCCTAGGAGCAAACATGGAGAAATGAGGAAGACCTCTAGTATCTTCTTTAAATTACCATTCTCAAGAACCCGAACAGGAAGGATCAGGAAGGAAAGCGGCTGGAATGCCTTTTGGGTTTGCAGAGTTCAGAGAGCAGCTTGTGCTTGGAATTATGCCTCTATAGCTAAGTTTCTTTAGTTTATTTAGTATATACTAATATGCACCAAACTTGCATACATTTTACAAACAACAAATGTAAACATTTATGAACCCAAATTTGCCCAATGACTACAAAGGAAAAGAATGTCTGTACAGCAGAGAAACAGAGTACAACAGAGTAATCATTTACAGCCTTCCCCTTTAGTTATACTACTACTGTCTTGCTCTCTACTCTTATGCATTGCTACTATAAAAGTTTAAAGTCAATCACTGATTCAGAAAAGCAGTCAATAACTCTGAGAATTTCCCAGAAACAGCCTTATTTTACAAGATTACATTTTAATTTCAGGAACTAGTAACGACTAGTTCTTGAATAGAAGAAGGTACCTTGCTAAGCAGCGCGCATCCTCCCTTATTCCAAGCTACACTTAGTACGATGTGTCTCATGCAGTATTTGTCCTTTATTCAACCACTGCACGACTTTACTCCTGCAACCAAATTATTTGCAATAGCTCTCTGCATTATGGCCATCTGAGTTCAGACGGCCTTTCTCAGCTCTTTTGCATCGATCAGCCATGCACCACAGTGAGCTTAGCAGCATCTCAAGCACAGCATGCTGGAAAAGCACAGTAATTGTGCTGTGCACTGCAATTTCCAGTTAGTGCTTGTGGGAGATGTTGTTAAAATCAAACACAGCTACACCTTAAACCACATTATTCCAAATCAGACAAGAGATTTGTGGAGGAGAAGGCCCTTCTCTAATCTTTGGCGCGGCCTCAGCAGTTCTGCCTTTTTACTGTAAGAGCTCACGATCCTTTCTGACTTTCTGACTCCTGAACTTTCACAAGCTTATGCTATAAGCAAACACTGAGACATTGGGTAAACAATTTCAGTTCATCCAGAACACTACTCCACTGAACAAACGTACATATAGTTACAGGAAGATATTTTAGCTTGGTCTGCCAATCTGGCCTTTACAAAGGATTCCAGAGAAGTAAAACCTTCCTTTCCAAACAGATCAAAACCTTTTATCTTAAAGTGAACAGGGCCATTGCCTATTTGTTACTCCTTCAAAGCAGGTTGGCAACTAATACCTGGAAGCAGCTTGATCCTTCAGGCAGTGACCAAAGTAATGGTTAGCAAATGGGGAAATACTAACTTACAGCTACTAGGGACAGATCAGAGACAGGTCACTATGGTCACAAGCAAGACATTTACTTAAGGTTGTGCCAAAACCCACAACCGATGCTTTCAACACAGTTTGGAGTCATGGGCCTTGAAGAAATGGATAACTGACACAGGCAAGCTAGAAAATGCTTTGCAATTTCTTACTTTTATTTTGCATTCCAGATGCTGTAGTCACAGCCAGAACAAACAACATTGAATTATCTTCTGTCCTTGAAAATCCACTTACATGGGCTAAACTTTAAGTATCAACAACCTGCAGTATCAGACTACAAAAAGCTTAAAAGTTTTTATCCAAATTCTGACATTTTGAAAAGAGAAAGAGCATTTCTAAATAATTGTTATTGCAAGTGACACTAGAGAATTAAAAAATTGCTCTCTTTCTGGCCACTTCAAACAAACAGTATTACTCCAGCATTCAGAAAGTCATAAAAAGAATGAAAATACATCAAATAGTTTTCTGTGAGTTGTTTTTACTCATGTTAGCCAGTACTTAATATTCATCACTTGAGGTTTTACAGTTAATGGTTAATGCTGGCTTTGGGTTTTTTACTTTTTCTAAGTATTACCTGTTACTCTAGAGTCCCTGTAATGGATACCAGCCTCAAGCAACTTTAAAACATTTTTTTTTTAAACTCACTGTCAGTGTGTTTAAACACACAGGCATAGCCAGTGTTTCTGGAATGAATATAGTTTATACTACTTTTCCTCAAAAAGACTGGATAGGCTCACAAATATTTTCTTCTTTAAAATTAGTGATGATCTTCTATTAAATTAAGGGCAAAACGATATCAAAAATCTAGTTACTCTTATAATTAATCTAGACATCACACAAAAACCTCAAACATTGCTTCACTTTGACCCTTTTTGAAAAGCAAAGCGAGTCCAGCCATGCTCATGATTGTTGATTTAAGCAGAGAAGTTTGCTATCATTTATATTTCCAGCATGGTCATCAAGACAAAGACAAGACGAGTAAATCTGGTAAAACATCAGAGATTCAGACTTTTAGCTAAACAAGATATCAATCATCATGCCCAAGCTGCAATGAGGTTCAAAACTGATGATGCAAACAAGCCAAACCTACAGCAAACACAAAAGTCTTCATTCTACAAATAGGAATTTGGGCTCAGAATTTCCAGGGATAAACGTGTAACTTTAAACCATTTCATTAACAATGGAACAATTCATATAGTTGGATTTAACCACTTGGTACATGGGGCAATTTTAGCCACTGGAGTGATCCAATTTAACTACTTAACTTTCTAAAAATAGAAATAAGATCAAGTAACTACAGAAAAAACATTTGATCCCTACTTATTTTCATAAGCTTCTTTTACCAAATAGGCAAAGTATTAAGAAGTATGATACCACCTATGATATCACATTAAACACTTTTCTCCCCCCCTCCAAAGAACGCCCATAATCACATGGAAGAAGCTGTCTTCCAAAGTAACACTGTATCTAATAATAGTGAAATAAATTGCTTATAAATATCAAAAATCAGACCTGACAAAATCCAAAATTTAAATTAAACGCTAGCTGTCCCTTTCAAATAAATGATTATTTAGAACTATAATATAAAATGTCTTTCTTTAAAAGAAATTCCTATTTAATTTCTGCACATGTATATTTATGTGATAAATACAGCTCTATATTATTCTTTATTACAAAGTTAAAGACATGTTATTTGTGTATGAAAAGAAACTAGCAAACAATTTTAATAAGTACTGTTTCAGTCCATATTTCCATCAAGCTAAGGTTGCCACAATGCTCAGCTTGTCACTTGCTATGAGTTTTCATCCACTTTATTAAGAATCATATCCAATAAATAATTTACTGATAGTCTGTATCTTGTTCTATCAAAAAAGATTTGCACAAAGGCTGCATCTAAAGATGTTCACTACACTAACAGAAATTGTGCTCTGATGCAATCAGAAGTGATAGATCAAATATCTGACAGTAAAAGTGAAAAAAGATATATAGCTTATTAAGAACCACACTAATATTCTTCAAATTCAGGCTGTAACTATTTAAGCCCAAATATTTTGCATATCCTGTTTCAAAAGCTCCTACTGTTAACAATTATTGCTACTAAATGCCTGTATATAATGCAACTTCAGAGCTTCTGCAATAATAAAGGGCATGTAAGTATTTCCTTATTTTTCTTATTTTTCTAAGCTTTCATAAATATCTAAGTTGGAATGTGGGTTTAAAACAACAGCATTCCATAACACACAGGGAAAAAAAGCTTAGTCTAGCACTATGGAATAACAAGGGACACAGTATTTATCAGACCAATGAGAGAAGAAAGCTTGAAACATTATAACCCCTTACCAGCAGCTTTTGCTTTTTTCCTCTGATGTGAGGGAGACTTAAAATGAAATGTCTTTATGCAACGCAAATCTGTCCTCCACTTCCTTAACCGATCATCTTCCCGTACGAGGCCCGCAAACGAAGAGCATTAGCTTGAGTAAGGAAGATTTTCAGATCACTAATACTTAAAGTATTAGCTGAGTTTTGTACTATTATGATATAATATTCCCTTAATTAAAATGAAAATAATTTAATCTGATGATTACAATGGAAATCGGAAAGTGTTTTCATATAGATTTTCTCCATGTGAGAAGATCTCCCGCTTTTACTTGCAACTTGGAGCGAGCTCTCATCAAGGATACGTTGGATGTTGACTCTTACACTGAGTATATGATTCTGCTTTGTGGCCTGTAACTGTTTTTACCTGAAGTAACTGAACTAGTGTTTAACTTTTCTTAGCTTCAAACAACATTAAGGTGTGTAAAAAGTTAAAATAAGGTCAGCTACCAAGTCTTGCACACAAGTTACAGAAATAAGGAATTTTACTCTCTGCATTTGAAGCTGCAGGTTTTGTATTTGATAAATACAATTTCAAAACTTTAAGTACCATTACTTACTCTTTGCTTTATTAACCAAGACAGTCTAACTGCACTTTTTTCCTTCATGCAAAAGTCAAATGGTATATGTGAAATATTTCAGATCACATTCTCTTTATATATAAAGTAATTCCACAAGTACAGTCTCCACAGGGAATATATTTATTGAATTTTATGATCTACCTTAGTAATGTTATTAATTAATAATGTTAATAATGTTTCAGAAAAGTTTGGAAAGATATCTCAAATACATTTGCAAATAGCATTTTCTCAAATTATTTCTAGATGAGAACATTATCTACGTACGTGCCTTTACGTGCACACATCTGTAACTGTTGCAGGAAGGTTGTGCAGCCACTTTTGGTGCACCACAGACTGCTTTACCAGAGCCCTCGATGCATAAAGGTGAAAGTTGAAGCTTGTTGCGTGGGTAGCGGAATAAACAGAAGAATTTTTTTTGGCCTTTCTATGCAAGAAAAGCGCAGGCAGGCTGAACATATAAGGTAGAGGGAAAGCAGAGCAGGTGAAAAAGAGGAACTGCTGCTGCACCAGGTTTGCTGTGGGATCAGCACTTGTGAAGTTTGAAAAAAAAAACACAAGGCTTTAAAGAGGGCAAAACACTGCCTGGAGTCCAGACAGCAGGTTGCGCTGGATGAGCTCAATAAAACTCGAGGGGAAGGCGTCCACGAAATCGTGCCCGATAGGCCAAGTACCTTCTCCCCTAAAACCACATAAGAAGTTGAAGAGACATGTAATAGCCTTACTTTTTCATACTTTTTTGGGAAAAGAAATCAAGGAATCATTTACATTTCAATTCCTACTTAAATGAGATTCCTCCAAACACAAAAAGACAACAAATTGGTTCTTGCCAAGTGACAAACATTCCAACAAATGTTAAAAAGAGAGAGAGAGAGAGAAAACATCAGCTAGAAAGGAAGATGTGAATGTGTTAAGCAGCAGCATATGCGAGAGAAATAAATGAAAAAATATGCTAATACATTGTATTTCTTTTGTGATACAGCAAGTAGTATGCAGTTTGAATAAATCAAACTACCTAAAATAATTAAAAACTGAACCTGATATTCTAATGATCTGTGGTTATGAAGCAAAGACTTGAAATATATTAACATGTATTTTATACATGTATTATATAAACATATATGTTTTTAATACATGTTTACTGCTCACAAAATATACAATTGATACATATATATTATTCAAGGACTTGTTTCTGGAAAGGCAGTAACTTGGTGCTTAGGTATACAGCTACATCCAGGTTGAACTCTAAAACTTAGATCCAAGTGAGTTCTGCTAACTTGTGCAACAGTAGCATTTTCTTCCTACATTCAAGGACAGTTAAAATCCAAGCATTCAAAAATCACCATAGAGAAACATGTGGTACAAAGAATTGAAGGATTCAATACAGAAAATGCTAGACCATAAGGAGGGATCATAAATTAATCCTGATAGTCTGTTTAAAGTTGACAGTTTAAATGAGGTCTTTAATACATTTATATTTCTAGTTTACATATTTAATGCTTCTTTTTCGTGATTTATTTAGGATGTTGGAATTATTTGAAGCATGTCAGCATACAGAAAGAGCCAGATGTCTTGCTCAAAGACTATTGGGCAATAAAGCACAAATCGTAATTACTCTTGCTGATTAAAATCTTTCTGCCAATCCCTTTTGAGGTAGGAATAGCATTTCTGTAAATTCACTTAGGTCTTCTAAAACCTTTCTGCTTTACTCTTCTGTCTTAAAACTTGAGGTGAATTTAGATAGATGCATTTTTGAAACTGTTTGAGTTTATTCAAGATACACTACCTTTACCTAAAAACCACAGAGATAAAAGTCCTAGCAAACAAAATACACATGGAAACTAGATTATTTTATCAAGGAGTAGAGTAAGCAGAAGTTACTTAATGAAAAGTGCAAATAAGTCCTTGATAATGTAGTAATGCTTAGTTTTAAGAAAAAGTGCACTTGCCCTCAGATTACAACTTTAAAATGTCAAGTGCATTTAGCATTAAAGCTCTTACCAAAGAGGAACTGTACAGCTCCACTCACCATTAACATTGAAAAAAAAAAATCAATCTTTCTGGTGAATATTAGCGATGGCACCTCTTCTAATGCTGGCTACTACCCTGGCACTTACCAACAAAAATTAAGTGCTAGTTCAACCAAACTCTGCATTGTTTACCCATACATCGCAGCTGAAAAACTTACATTCAGTTTGGGGAATGTAAGATGGGCTGTTTGCCTTTCTGCAGCCACAGCACAATTTAATCACTGACTAGAAGCAATTCCCTTATTCTAAAGTCAAAAACATTTAAGTAGTCCATTATGGAAATAAAAATTTCATTTTGACAGCAAAAGCAGTTGTCCAGATGTTAAATATTTCTGATCATTTCTGGAATATCACACTTCTACTTTATGAAATCTGAGCATGATGCTGGTTTTTACCAGTCATCACCACTGACTGGTGATCACCCATGAAAGCAGAGCTGACTCTTTAAAGGTCCGTTGCTCTACATACCAAAGCAACTAATTACAGATATGCAAACTCAAGTCATAGAAATAAATGTGAAAGTAAAGCAGCACCACAAAGGGAACATCTGATAGCTTGGGTGATAGCAGCAGGCCTTAATCTGTCCCTAACTGTTTTCATTAAAGCATATTCCTGTTTAGTTTAACTCAGCAGCTTGCTTGGACAGACACGCTGGTTCCAATTCTGGAGGCTTTATTTTTTTTTTTTTTAGCTTAACTCGCTACAGAGCGGCTGAGCAGCCGTGAGGCACACCAGCCTCACCTGGCAGTGCCCATTAATTGCCATGAGTGTTCAAGTTAACACAACAGATTTGACAACTGGTTCGTCAGCACTTAAATTGCCCTTGAAGCACCAGCTACCAAAAAGAAAAAACTTGCGCCACTCTAGAAGTCCTCTTCACTAAAATTATCTGACTGGGTAAGAACTAAGCATAATGTATAAAAGACAATCTTAAACTGCCCTTTAATACCAAGCATGAGCAGCTCCTTTATTAGTGTGCAATAACTTGTTCAAACTTACTTTTTCTATTTTTACTGCCCCAGTCAAAGCAAGAGCTGATACTCACACCAGGCACCTGTCAGCTCCTTCTGAACTTCTCTGGTGGAATTGCCCTAGGAAGTCTCTTCAATGACCACAAAGAAATGCTACAGTCCTAAACTTCAGTTTTGTTAGAGAACGGATAGTAAATACCCCAGAATATTAATATGACAACACTGAATATTTAACATTAATGTGCAAGTCTTCATCCAGAAAATGCATACAGTTATAGTTCCCAGTCTTAGAAGAAATAAAAAGCATTATCCCTACTGAATCTGAAGTCATCTTATATTTAAGAATATGAAGCAGTTTATTCAAATCTGTCTTAAAAGCACATGCCAGGACAGGCAGGACTTCCCGGGTAGCTCTCACCAAGGAATAGAACCAACTAAACTATGGAAAACAATTATTAATGAGAAATAACTACATTAAAAGTCTCCATGTAATTAGCACCTAGCAAAAAACAAAAAAACCAAACCAAAACAAAAAAAAAAAAACAAACAAAAAAAACCCAGCCCCTCCTCCCCAAAGTTTCCATTAAGCAATAATGTACTAGAATCACTTTAAACCGCCACTCACTCTTCCAGGTGTCCGTCCCTCCTACAGACCCAAAAGGACCCTGCAGGCCCTGTTCCTTCCTCAGTCAAAGATGGTGTAATTAAATCAGGTGTTGACTGCCCGCCTGCTGTGGCCAATTCATTTCTGACTCAAGTTCAATCCAACAGCTACATCGGCGAAACACACACACAGTCTGGGTGATATTCTGATTCTTATTAGCATTATACTTTTTAGAAAGAAATCAGAAGTGATCTTTAAAAGGCAAAATGTTAACCAGGATTAACTGGTTAACCTACTGATGAAGTTATGGCAGTTTGCTTTAAAGGAGGCTGACTGAAAAGGTAGCAAGTTCAGGGCACAATGAGGTAAGCCAAAATGAAAACTGAGCCCCTAGGACACCGGGAACTCCCTCCTGCCCCCAACCACTTCCTAGGTTTAAAGGAGTCCTTGTGAAATTTCGCAGCAGTATGTTAGTTCTTATTAAGCTGCTGTTCAAGGACATTCGTGCAATTATCCAAGAGGCATGGGAGGAATTAGCTGACATTCAGACTGGGGTCACTTCTATTAGAGTGTGTCAGAAAGCAGGGCAAAGGGGTTTTTTGTTTTATTCAGCACCCCCAAAATATGAATCTCTTAAAGCACTTTCCCCTGCAGTTTTCAGGTGAAGTTCCTTGTTTATATGTTCCTGAAAATGAGAAGCATGCTGAAAGCCTTGGCAGGATACTTTTCATTGCTACATTTTCCAAGTCTCTAGTTTAAAATCAAGAAAATTCCTAATATGAAAGTGATCACTTGAACCGTCATTGCAGTTCACGAGAATTACAAGCCCCAATTTCACTTGCCATTGCAATGAGACTGGAGTGCTTCCATACTTCCTTAGACAAAAGCTAAAAACAGCAGTCATCTACAAATTAAGGTTGAGTTTATTTTTAATGCTTGGATCTGGTGCAATTATGAAATGAATTTTTTTAAATGAAAACTATGAGGCAGGAATATTTGATTATGCTTATTACATAAACAGCAGTCATTTGCAAGACATTATGTGCTTGGCTATGCTAGTATTACGGTCTGTTCCGACGCATAGACATAAATGCTGTAGAAATACCCTCAGCAGCGACTCTGCTACTCGGCCACTGCCACACGCGCTACGGGAAAGGGGCAGGAGCTGCTGCAGCCCTGCAGACAGCGTGCAAGCAAGCAGCAGCCCCCGGCCTTGCCGCTCACCCACTGCCAGCAACACCTAGCTCGCACACGCAGAGAAAGCGGTGCTTCCAGCAGCGGCTCGTGGAGGCCCCTGCCTGCAAGAGCTACCGTGAGCAGACTGACAGCGACGGTCAAGCAGACCTCAGCGTCAGCCCTCCGTGAAGAGCAGGAGCAGCCAACATTCACAGTGCTGCAGCAAGCTGCCCGCAGCTCAGAAGAAGTATTACTGTATTAACACCTAGGTGTGTTCTTAAACTATTCTCTTCATAACCCAGGAGGGTTAGAAATGCCTTTACAGTACTTAGAGCAGCATTTTTACGACACCATACAATTTTAGAAGCTAAGCAGAGATTACGAAGCACGTCAGCAGATGAATATTGCAGTGAAGTTATCATAAACACCTAGACGCACAGTTTCTATGGGTTGCAGTATAGGTTGGAGACTTTCTAACATATGTCACAGATCTTGCTCCTAAATTCCTAAAAATCTTTTCCTACAACAGGTTCATGGATTTAGTTTTACCATCCTTCTACAGATACATAAAGGATCCCCACAAATTTTGGTGTGCTTTATAGTTAAATTCAATTTCGTAGTGCCTTAAAAAAAAAAAAAAAAAGGAAAAAGAAAAAAAAAGGAATAATGAAACCTGAAAGTCCAAGCTACAAAATACTCCAGTCCAAGAGAATGGGGACATTTAAGATAGTAATTTTTCCCTTTATAGTACTTTTTCTCTCTGTAATTAAAATATGTATTTACTTGAAAGGTAGTAGTGAGAGGATATTAAAAACGAGACTCATTAGGATGGCAAGGTATGAATCAGACTCCCTTTTCTACGAAAAATCATTTGGGAAATTCTGAAAATTCAAAAGAAAAATAAGTTCAAATGAAATACTCTTTAGAACGAAAAGTCCATTTCAAAATTTGCCTCAAAAGAGACAAGCATGCAATGATTAGCTTTGAGACATTTTACTGAGAAGTGGACAGTCTGGAATCCCTCAAAATCCAATTCAAGAAAAGTTCCTAGCTTCTCACTGGAAAATGAGCTGCCGCAATTTGTAAACGTGAATATATCACTTTGGAAAAACAAAAACAAAGGAGAATTTTAGAAAGTTTCCAAGTACTTTTAGATCCAAAGTGTCTACTACAAGATGAATTCCCTTCTTGAATTCTTGTGACCAGCCTCTGCTATTAACAGATATTAATATCTATTATTCCAACAAGAAGCTGAAATGTCAGATTTTTCTATTTTACTAGTATTACATTCAGAATCCCAGTAAGAATACCAAATACCAGCTGAAAATACTCATCTTCAGTCCACCATAGGCATTTCTTAAAAAACACCTGTTTTTTTCCATAAACTAAACTTCTCTTGATAACAATAAAATGTCTTCTTAAGACAAGAATATAGGACCTGCTCCAAAAGGACTGTGCAGCAGTCTGTCTTCATTTCTTCTTCATAAATGTTACCATACTTATTAAAACAAGCTAAGTGCCCTGGAACTCAAAAATTATGCTCAAAAAGAAAAAGGAGGAGGTTATACAACATACAAAGTGGAATTAACAAACATGCACTGCATAACCAGTATGTCTTATTAGGTAGCTTCCTACTTAATAGACTATTCCAAGGAAGCATTAAGAGTACTGCTCCCCAATTAGGGCATCTCCATATAGCAGTTGATACCCGAAGCTCACTTCTGAAGTTATTTCAAAATAGCTTCAACATTTGTATACAAGTAATCTGCTGTTGGAGAGCAAATATCTAGATTATGTGTATTTAAATTTCAAGGATATATTCCATAAAGCACAGAGTATCATTTAAATACAAGCATTTACATCCTCTCACATCACTCATTTTCTGCCACCTACCTTCACCTAGGGACAGTGCTGTTCCTGAACCACCTAAATGACTCTAGTATATGCAGATAGAGTAAGCTTATCATAATTCTGGGCAAACTTGAAAGCCCATCTCCCAAGACAGTATTTGTAGCCTTCCTGAGGAAGGCAGTCTAACAGATAATAAATTTTAGAGAGCTGCCAGAGAACCTATGGCATTGCTAAAATAACACAATTAACAGAGTGCAAGTCTCTGCAATTTGCACAACACAACTTCACAATGGATAAAGACTGTAAAAACTTTGATGCAAGAACCTTAAAGTTACAGAGGTAAGAAAAATGTAATTAGGAGACTGATTTCTTCCTACACGTACTTGATTTCACAGCAGTTGGTCTCAGAGGTGCTGAGTAGAACTACACTTGAAATAATATAATCCCTAAAGATCCATACTGAAGAGCTACACTCACCTAGATGGAATGTGTTGAGAGAATGGAAATTGCAATCCTGTTAAATTTGTTTCTTATATACGGAGAGAACATTCTTGGCGCTTAAATCTTTATTAACCTGACAGGATATGTGACAAAGCAAGGTACTTGTTAAACCACTGACATATTGTAAGACTCCAGCTCAGATTTATGCTTTTATCTAACCATCAGTTAGACAAAAGCAGGACTGGAGCTACTCTTTCCCCCACTTCCTTACGTAAAACTCTAATACTGTTTTTGTAACTTATTCTTGGCTGCTTTTCACTATTTCACTCTAAGTATAACAGTCATCTTCATTAGAATAAAAACAACTCTTCCAATAAATGGCTCTCAAGACCAGCATTAAACAGAGGGAGTAAAACACATACGGAAAATGGCATATGGTTTCTTTAGAACTGAAGCTACTTCAAAACAATTTTCTTGGTAGATTGATTTACCAATGTTATTTCACAAAATAAATTCAATTCCATTTAAAATGTGCTTTTTTACCCTGATATACAACCTTCCTTGGAGTTCAGTGGGCCTGAATGTTGGTATAACAACAGTCACACTGGAAAGATACTGCAGTACAGACCCAGAGGTCAGAGAGTCCCTACAAAGAAGTTGCACAGACTCTTGACTAAAACAGCACAAGCTCAGCCAACAAGGACAACACAACACACTGCTTTTATCTACTGGGATGTACGCTTTGAGCAAGCGTAAGATTAAGACTCAAAGATTGTTTCTTTTCCTGTCACTGGCTCTTCTCAGAAGATAAAACGATTTAATCTCTGTAGTTCTGATCTCCGTTGGGGCGGGGGGGGGGGGGGGGGGGGGGAGAAGAGGTTTTACATACATCTGGGAAGCACTTTAAGATAAGCGGACAAAAAGTGTCTTTATAAAATTTAGACTATTTATTTTGAAAAAAATAGATTTTTAGATTATACTTGAATAGTTTTTGGAGACCGAAAAGCCTTAAAATTACACTGTGGCATTAGCAGCTTTTTCCAGAATACACACACACAAAAAAAATGTGACGCATCTCAAAGTAGCTATTTGCTGTGTCAGCCTGTTTCAAAATTCTCTACAGAAATATAAATAAAAATAATGTGAACTAATGAATTAATGTTGTGTCCATTAGATTCCTTTTTCCTCTTTAAAAGGAAATTACCTCAAATCCTTCAGTAAAAGTCTTTAGCTGATGAAAATCATAACTGAAGTAAATGGAAGAGCAACAGCTCATACCCGCTGAGACATGCTTTTATGACTCTATTGGCATCTTCTGGACAGCCTTTTTAGAGATTTAGAGCAGCTGAGTGTTTCTAATTTTAAGATGGATTCCTCAGTCTCTCACTCAATGTATTAAACTATTATATAAAGATACAATATTACCAAGTGAAAAGCAGAGACTCAAACTGAAGAGCATATGAATGCTGCATAAAATGCAACATTGTATTCGTAATATGATGCTATTCTGTAGCAATTTAATATTTCAAATCTTGGTGGTCCTGCAGAGACACTAATATAATGATATAGGAATGCATTTCTGAAGCAGAAATCAAACTTTTAAAGATTGAACAATATTTGGCCATGTAATTATTAAATAGATTAGGTGAAAAAAGTCTGTGTACACATAGGAACCTTAAAGAAACACAAAAGTGATCTTGAATTCATCTTCTACCAATCATAAATATATACATATTTCTGATAAAATATTCTTAGGAAAAGGGTCAGAGAATGATGGCTCATTAAGACTATGAAGTCTTTTACAGGCTTTCCAAAGAAACTTACTTCCTTCACTAAGTATTTGCTTACTTTGCAAGATAAAAGCAATACTCAAAATTTCATTGCTTTATAATGTTGCTATATTCTCACATAAGAAAATTACATAACAAAAATAAGTAATTATAACTTAAATTTCAGAGTTCAAGCTGTACTGGACAGGTATACTGCCTGTGACTTTTCTTTATGCACCATTTATTACATAGGAGTTCAGAAAACAAAAAAGTTAAAAGTTTAGAAATCTACGTTCAGGTATCAAATCTAGTACTAAAATTGTAAACAAATGGAACCTGAGCTTTCTGAATGTATAAAACTCAGGGAAGACAGCTCAAGTCTATTCTGTGTAGCCTTTTGTATTTTAAAACAGCTATATTCGATATTTTTTCTACAGTTTGTAGCACCATATATTGCTCTGTAAGACAACTACCACTAGAAAAACAGTCTTTGGACCTCTACCTTGAGGATTATTTTACATCCACCCTAAACAACAATTTCGCACCACAGAGGGCTTCAGGGCTCTTCTAATGCTTGACAACAGCACACAGAACAAAATCCAGAAGTTTTAAGTGCTTCTTGCCCTTTGAGCAAACATTGCTTGATAACTACATTACGCTGTTAGAAACTGAAATGATCCTTCAATTAAATGGAACTAAGGACAAGAGATCTTACAGAAAACTTTAGTTCCCTCTACAAACCCACCAGTCCCACCTGGTCTTCGTGCCGTAGCATTATCTGAATGGACGATAACGGTTCCTTGGAAAGGGATACTCTGCAGTTACTCTAGACAGCAAAATTCTCAGATATTCTGAATCACAGCAGATGTAGGCACCAGGAAAAGTTTAGCCATTTCTCTATACTTCCGTTCAATCTTGTCAGAAGTTGAATCAGTAACCAACACTATTTAGAGCATAAAGCTGGGCTAACAGAAGAGCATGTCTGGGCTAACAGAAGCCATAGGAGAGTAGGTGACATACCAAGAGCTTTGCAAACTTGATCGTGTTTTCTTATGTCCTTTCCAGGCAGCTGGGTATTTTGTCCTCCAGGGCAAGCTGCTCAGAAACATTCTGATAACAACACTCAGTTCCTAGCTGAAAAGCTTTTTTTTTTTTTTTTTTTTTTTTCCCTTTTTGAGAATGATTACAATCAGTACAGATTCTGCCTTGCAAGCGCACTTATGCAGAAGCAGCAGTGTCTCCACTGCCACCCACACTGCCTTCCACAATCCGTACTTGAAAGGTATCAGACTCTTCGCAAAGTGTGCGTGACACATCTAAATGACATACATATTTTAAAATTAGTACTCGTCAGTTCCTCCTCACTCATCCCTTCCTCCCTCCGCACACTTAGAAATCATCAAGGAGACACATGACAAACTACACAGGAAGTGACTGCCAAAATGGTTCAGCAGGGACCTGACTGACAGCTTAGAAAGTGGAAAATCCTTTACGCATCTCGCACAGAAAAACTTGCGGATGTATATTAGTGTGCCCCAGTTTCTTTGCAGAAGCCAGTCTTTCATCATCTTTTGTTTTCTAAATTAGATACTGCTTTTCTCATGAAAAAAATCCTATATTCAAACAAGATTTTAAAGGAGTTTAGTTCAGCAGCTAAATATAAGAATACTATCCACATCTGATACCACAAAATTATTCTATTTCTTATTCTGACTGATGTCCAGCATGAAGCTGGCACCTACATTAAAGAACAAGGAGGACAAAATATTGCAGGAGGATGATAAACAAAGAAAATGAAAATTTCCCTTACATTACAACATAAGCTAATTCCTAAACAGAGTAAGAATATATTTCATAGTACACACATTCAAAGTTGACTCCATCGCGGTATTTTTGTCTGGCTGTTTTTGCAGCTTACAACCACCTAAGAAAAGGAAGCCAATTTCCAAGAGCCGCAAGGGCAGGCTGCTTTGCAAGGGACGATGAGCCGGGGGCCCAAAGCCCCATCAAGGCAGGCAGGGTTGTGCCCTCCCCAAGGGTGCACCCCACAGTACTCACACAGAGCACGCGGGCCAGGTCCAGCGATGGTTACCATGCTCTGCCAATAGCCTAGGTCAAACCAGAAAGCCAAGTCTACAGGTCAAGATGAGGGTCAGAATCAGGGAGGTACGAGACACGCACCATCACACCTGCAGCATGGCTCAGGCAGTGACCAAGGGCAAAAGCCCAGCTGAAGGATCAGGGCACTGCTGAGCAGCCTCCCACCAAAGCTGTGCCCCATTCAAGCTGGCCAAAGCACCCAGGAGGGCAGCTACGCTCTGGACTCGACTGTCATCACTGTTTGGCAGGTAGCAAATTAGCTGGAGTTGCCAAGGATAAGCTGAATTTCCTTTTCTGCTATTGACCTGCAGCACAATTCCCAGGCAAGTCTCTTCAGTAGTTTGTTTCTTCCCCCGACCCCGTCTGCCGGTTAAATCGCACCCTCCCCCCGACAGGGACCGCGTTCCTGCCCGACTCTCTTGCAATGGAAGCAGGTGCTGGAACAGAAGCAACAGCAATACCATTCATCTCCTGATTCAGTAACTCCTGCAGATCTGGAGCCAGGGAAGGTTCACATTCAAGAGCACAACTCAAATTAAAACGATGCAATTCCACCATATGTTCAGAAAAATCCTTATGAATTTAATTACACTGAAATGAGCTTCATGCATCTGAAGGATTTGGATCTCCAGAGAACAAAGATCATGACCAGTTTTGAATAAGGTTTCCTAATTATCAGAGTACAAAGACAAGGTCAGGCCTGTTGTATATACAGCTTTTCAACTCAAGGACACCACAATAAATAAAAAGAAGCATCCAGAAGTATTCCAATTCTGTCACAAAAATGAACAGGAAGGTGGTACATTTTCCAGAAAATAACAAGCAGAACCAGAAAGTAAAATGGAAAAGCTCGTCTGTAACTACAGTATTGCTAACAAAATGATCTAATACTGATTAATAGTAAACACAGTAAAGTTCCTAAGACTGAGTTCACATAAATAGCAAATGAAAAGTGAAAGCTGAACCAGTAAAGTGTTTGAGGAAAGAATGTAGCAAAGAACACACACTGGCTGTCTTTCTCAAACTACTCAGCATTTTGCATTTTTCCCTCTACTCTGAAAGCCAGCAATCACTTGGGAGAATGAATTGATGAAATATAGAAAAACAGATATATGTGATTGATTGTTGGAAGAGGAAAATGATTTAGAAAAATCTCAGGAGAACAAGGTCATAGATGTGAAGAAGTGATCCTGATAGTTTTAGATGAAGTAGTTTTGGCAGTTAATATATCCTTTTAAAACCAGAAGCACAGATTTTAAAAAATAATCATGAAAAACATGATACTTCCCTTAATCTTTGTGAAGATCAAGTAAAGAGGAATGTCATGCGGCTTAAACATTATCATTCAGTCCACGTATTATTAGAAGAAAACAAGAACAAAAACAAGACCTTAATTTGAGTGTGTTCTAAACATACTGTTTATCAGCTGTTTTGACATCACTATCTACAGACGTCTACTCAGTGTGAATGAGCGTAGAAGAGGCTGGTTCTGAGTGACCTGTTACCTGGGTATTCCTACATCATTTCAGGCTAACAAGACAGAGTGAGCAAAGCAACACAGGCTGCGACTGTGCATTGCAAAGACATCAGCATTTACTGAATTCGCAAGAGGTCTTGCAACCGACTGCGGGTCAGCACTATCTTGGCTCTGGAAGTTTTAAATCATCCTCAGATTGTCTTCCCTGCAGCATTAAAAAATACACCCTTTGTGAACAAAACCAGAACACTGAAATAAAACAATTGTTTAACCTCATTACAGGTTGTAACAAAAATAAGTTATTATTGCTGTTATCATTCCTGAGAAAGACACTCATTCTTTCTCCAATATGCAGTCAAATGACTTAAGTGACATTAAAAAGCCAGAAAAGACTTACATGTATGTAAAGATAACTTTCAGGATAGGAAGTGTAGAAGGTGGCATTAGCTAAAATTCCCCCAACTAATTAACATAGGAGGAATAGCAGGCTAAGGCCAAGTATAGGAATGGTGGGAAACTGCATATTTTTAATGCTGGCTACACAGAACAGTCCCATGATGTGGCTGTAACAGAGCTCTGATTTCTATTCAGAGATTTGCTTTCCACTGAGCACAGGATGTGAAAGCACTCCTTGCACTTGGCTCCCCTCTTTATTCATTTTTGAAACTGGAGACCAATAGTGTCAGAAACAGAGACCACAAATGGGAGGTAAAAGAATAAGTTTGGGGGGCAAATAATCATAAGGCATTTTTAAAATGTCACTGAGGACCCCTCTCCTCTAACCTTGTTGTTCCACCGAATGTTTTTGGAGCAGGTGCTGCAGACACTGAGCCGACCGTGCCTGTCTTCAGTCTAACGAAAACAATTCGCTCCAGTACAACCACGAAGGTTGATTGCTATATGAGAGAGGAGGGGCATTAGCCTAAAAGAAGATTTCAAAGAAAGATTATTTTTCAAGATGAGTAAATGCCTACAAATGCTTTGTTGCTGCCTGTTTGCTCAACTCGTAAAATACAGTAAACACTTTTTACCTGAAAAAAGAGAAAGCTGATATTTCCACTAGAAAATGTTTCCAACATTATTCTTTCCAACCATCCTAATGAACAGATAAGCCTGTCACTTTTTCAAGCTCACACAAACACATAATTCAGTCCGCACATAGTCAAAGAGTATAAAAACTATTGCCATAAATGAAATAATTTTTGAAAGTGTTCTTAAGAATATGCTCAGCTTTGTGGGGGCAGCACCCTCCACAACAGCACCCTCCACAACAGCACCCTCCACAACAGCACCCTCCACAACAGCACCCTCCACAACAGCACCCTCCACAACAGCACCCTCCACAACAGCACCCTCCACAACAGCACCCTCCACAACAGCACCCTCCACAACAGCACCCTCCCTCATTGCTTCCAGCCAGAGTCCTCAGCCCACTCAGGCTTTCGAACCCCAGATGGGTCACCTGGTCCCGTGAAAAGCAGGAGTTCCTGAGCTAGACAAATGACTTAGACTCAAGGATTGACCCTGTTTGTCTATAGCTTTGATAAACATTTCATAGATGATGATCCCATAACTTAATGTTTCTAGGGCCTGGCAAAAAGAGCTAGGCACTAAGTACTATAATCTAGGATTTCAGGGACTGAATACCTACAATTTTTATTATGCTGCCACTTGCACTAGAAATGTTTCCAGCCCAGTCTAAATTCTATGAACTCAAACCAGCTGAGAAATAAAAGAAAGCCTGTATTTGGATCTAATATAAATAAATACATAAAAACATGGCATCATTATAGACACTTTGAAAAACAGCTATTTCAGTCTTGTTGCTACAAAATTAACTACCGAAATGGTTATTAATATTGAAAAATAATTTCTTGTAAAAACAGAAAATTCTACTGACATAGTCAGACCTGAAGCTCATAAACATCTTTCACAAACTCAAACTTTTCCACTAGCTTCTATCAGGCTGAAATAAGCCTCTTGACAAGTGATGCTCAGTCAGTCCCATGTGTTTGACTTCTATAATCCAGATTAAGTCTTTCGTTAACCAGGATTATACACAGGCTTTTTGCCACTACTCCAAGCAAACAGCAGTCACAAGAATCATGCTGTCCATCCATGTATGAAGCAGAAAAGCAACTAAAGGAAACAGCAATGGTGTGGGAAGGAGGTGGGTATATATGCCTTTAGATGTAATATTATAAGAGAAGGAAGTAGGTGTTTCCATTGCTTCAGTCTGCTCTTAAAACTGGTCTACCATTAGTAAGCAAAATTATTCTACTGAGTTTTAGGCACTTTTGACAAAGTGAGGCAGACAGAGGTTAGCTAGGGGCAGAGCACAGGATGCAGTCTGTAAAGACAGGGATAGTCTTAGACCTGTTCAAAGAGTCCACATGGAAAACACACATATGCACAAAACAACAAACAAAATTCTTAAGCCAGGAGTTGCTGCATACCTTCTTCCAAGAAGTGTGGAGAACTGAAAGAGATGCTGTACTCACTCACAGGCCCTGAGGAGACAGCCAACACAAATGTTACCACTTTCAAATAAGCCTTAATGGATGAATTGCAGTTCTCCAATTAGGAAGAAGCAGGCTTTCAGAGGGTAAACTACAAATGATTTGCCTAAAGGAGGAATTTCAAGTAAGGTTACATTTAGGAGCTAGATCTGCTAAATTTAAGGGCAAAGATTACAGTAATATTTGCTAACAGCCCACCGTTATGAGAGCAGACCAGAAAAGGGAAGTGCTTGCAGTATGGTAAAGTGGAGTCTAACCAGTTTGGCTTTAATCTGGTTACAGTATCATTCGTGTAGCAGTATGCTGGAGGATAAAGAGAAAAGAGGAGTTTTCCTGGGTATCCTACAGAAATATGTTCTGGAGTTTTAACCAAGAAGTTATCAACATGAAAATTACTAAATTGGCCAAATATGAGGCTGTAGCTGCCTGGAAAGATAACAGACTGGAGAAGCAGAGAAGAATGACAGGCCAGTCCAAATACCTCTGCACCAGATGGAGATGAAGAGCTGTCCTTTAGAGTGATGATACCTCCCTCCGCACTATAGCAGATGAACAGCTTCAGCTTAGCTGAGAGTCACGAGTCATCAGCCCCAGGAGGATGGGAAGCAAGTCATTTAGTAACCTATAAGGAATCACTGCTAATTAATAGGTACCTTTCACAGAAGGCAGTCAGGATCATTTGAGAACAAAGTAGCCTCTGGACAATTTAGTACAACTAATTTTCTCGCCTAAGTTGAATTCTATAGTTACAGCTTATTTTGAAAAAGCTAAGAATTCAAGGAGGAGAAAAATTGTTTTTGTTGACCCTGCATGGACTGCACTGAATTTGCAAGACTATGAAGGAGGCTATGTCAACCAGTGCCTAGGTTTATGCTTATTTTAAATACAGGTTTTGGATACATGGTAATGGTTAAGGCAAAAATAGTACAGCAAAAACCTACTTGTGAAATACAGATTGCTTCCCATACACCTGGACAAGTCTGATTTAAATTTGGAAATAATATGTATCGTAATATGTGCTTGCTTAGCATAGCTGTATAAAAACAGTAAAACAAAGCTAACAGCACCCAGTCTGCAACTACTTGGAGCAATCAAATTACCAGTAGATGTAACTTGCTTGAATTAACTTTCCGATTTGCAAAGTAAAAAATTCAGAATGCGTGCTCTAAATTTTTAAAACCACTAGAACTTCACCATCCAGTCTCATTCTGATGCACACAGTTATGAAATTAACCTGATGTCATGAAAAGTATGGGTATATCAACATTTCTCTGATCACTTCTGATTTTTCATGTACATGGTGGATTTTTCTGAACGAGAGCCAAAGAAAACTCAAGTTAGTCAGGCTTGTTATTCCACAGAGTTTCACATATGGGATAATATTTCAACATATTTTTTTCTTTCTTTTTTTTTTTTTAATTAAAACACACACACAATGTTCCCATCAAGAAATCTATTTCCCTAAATATATTACAATAGTCTTTATTTCCCTTTTACAAACCTGTACAGTCAGTAAGAATCTATTCTCACTTTTCCTGTGCTCTGATAATTTCTGGTGTAAAGAATATTTATATATAAATTTTTTTTAAAAAAAATACTGTGACAGCTTGGTATTTCAAAATGCAAGGATGTACATTTATCTTCTACAGGAAAGCAAATTCAGCATCCAGAGAAACAGCCATAAATAACTCAATCCAACCCAAAATATCAGTAGGCATCAACCAAGAGTACTTCTACCAGCCCACTTCAAATCACAAACTGTACTCTCTCCCAGCTTCTTGTTCACACCTAAACCCAAGAACTATCAACGTGAAACTGTAGAGCTATCATGAATTCACATTTCAACCTAGAACGGGTTGAGGTACCTCAGGGAAGTACTAACAGACCAGAGAACCGTTCAGATACTGGGCTTAATTAAGTTCAGCTTGATAGCAACAGAAGGTCATCCTGACATCAAATATGTATTCAATCTATGCAAAAGTAATGCTGTTAAGTATCATTCCAGGTCTGTAGTTATATATGCATACATCTTACAAAACACAGGTGAACACTTACCACTTAGTCCAAGGCTGCAGAGGTTCTAAGCAAACACGGTTCCTTACTAGTCACACAAGACACCAAGTGCAACAGTAAATTTAATTTGTACCATAAAGTGATAATTACAGGCGATATTTCAAAGTGGCTGAAAATATATACTATTTATAAAAGTACGAGTGCATTCTGTATTTTTTTTCCTTTGATATTGATGTCCATCAAATGACTTTTGAATAACTGATCTTTCCTAGCAGAAATTTCTATTAGTTTATTACAAAACACCCTTTCCTCTTTCTCTTGCAATGCATCGCACTGCTTATAGGAGCAGCTTTTGGAACAAAATCGATGTGTCTATCCCCTGGGCAAAATAAAGACTAATCTTACAACAAGTACTGACAGTCTGGAAGGGCCACTTGTGCTGGAGGGACTCACAGTTGGCTTTTCAACTGCAAGACTTCACTTCTATTGTCATGACAAGCTTTTATAAACCTAAGCTTTATATTTTGCCCTCTCTACTTACTGCTGTTCATACAATCATTTGTCATAAGCTAACACAAAAACCATGTCCTGTGTGGACTCAGACAGCAAGCAGAGAAATAAAATGGCACACAGTCCAGGAAAACAAGCTTGTACATAGTCAAAAGTTTGAAAGCCCTGTTCCTCATTGTTTTTATCTCCCCACCCCCTCCGCTTTAAACAAAAGGTTTGTGTTTGCTAAAGATACCTTTAATCTGTACAGTTAACTATTCAGACATAACAGTCTCAGAAGGCACAGATGAAACACAGTACGTGATTCGATTAGTCTTATTTTAGGTATACACCTTAGGAATTAGTTCACTAACTATTAAAGGGCTGATCAATCACCAAACTTTTGCACAACTACATATTTCAGCTCTGAATTACAAAGGAACTTAACAGAAGTAACATCCTTTTCAGGTGGCTGAACATCTCACCATTTCTTGCCAGCAATTAGTAAAATTGATCTTAATGTCTGCTGAAGACTTACCAAAATTAACTGGAAGACACTGATTAGCTTTGAATCAGATGCTGTATATGACACTGAAGTATATGAAAACTCTCACTCCTTAAACATAAAGAAAACTGAAAATGGCAGATTAAAATCTCCCTTTTCTCCATTTCTCTTTGAAGTCAGTCTGATTCAACATCCTTGGTAAACAGCTCTTACAAAGTTTTAATAACCTACACCTTTGAAATTATTTGCTTACTCTATGCAAAAGTCCATTTGCCTAATACAAAACCAAAGGTAAAACAGTCAACTACTAGCACAGTCATATGCACCCTCCAGATATATCCTCTCATATCATTTGGCCAAATACCTTAAAGTGCTGCCAACACTTTTCAGTATTGTAGCCAGAATCATAAAAGTGATGAAAGACTAATAAGAATGAAATATAATCCATCAGGTAGAATAAAAAAAGGTGCTTGAATTTCAGAAGTTATCCACTGCCAAGGCATTCATTTTTTTTTTTTTTTTAAACATAGAAAGATTTACACCCAGAGGCAAAAAAAGAAAACAGGTAGGTGTGTGTAGTAACAGCTAATAAGAATTTCAGGCTTTTCCATTTCCTACACTAGTAAAGATTTGCAGTGTATCTCAGTAATGAAATAGGGACTTTAACCCTCATTTACTTGTATCATCTCAATTTCCTTAGTCTCTTCACATCTTTAATGCTCCAGCAATTAGTAGCACATTTGCTCAGTCCCTGCTTGTCCCAGCTTTGTGCTAGTCCTGTTCCAGCCCTCTCTGCTAGAGGTTGGGTCTCATGGGCACTAATTCGGTTGTAGCATTGAAGCAACATATCGGCACTTTATAATCTCTTCAACTTCAGCATCAGTGTCTACGGGGCTGGTTGAGAACAGGCATGCAGCACTGATGGTAAATCGGGGTTATGCCTTGGGATTATAACTGTTCAGTCACAAAGTACTAACAGATTTATTATAACAGAAAATCAACTACAGAAAAGACAACTGTGCAAGTACCACCACCTTGCATTTAAAGCAGGAGTACATGAAAAATCTTTAAAATGTTCAGCTAATTATGCACATTGACTAAATATATTATTCTGCCACTACATAAATTGCAAAAATAGAAAGCTATCTCCCCTTTAAAAACAAGGTACTGGAGCAATGATATCAAGATTTTACACTATTTTTAAATTACTCTAAGTGTATTGCAATTAATTACTTTAAAAAATGCCTTTTGAATAAAAAAGTAACCTGTGAAGATGACTGATTAATGCAGCAGTCCAAAGAGACTGCCATGTATCCCAGAATACCATTTCACTAATTAATCTGTTGGCCTTGCGTTCATCTGCCTGACAAGCTCTTCTGTGTGCAGTCAGTCCATAAAGGCAGAATCTGTAACACAGGGGGATCACTCACCATCAAAATAGGCTCCAAAAGCATGTGTCAGCCTGCACATTGGGACCCTCCTTCATTACAAGAGGGAAATGAAACTTTACCCTTGTATTTAAAATAAACTATTGCTATCGGAATGCCATTTTCATCCAAGCTATTCTGTAAACAAACAAGACATTAGGGAGTAAGTGGTCCTTAAACAGACTGCACAAAGGATTGTGTTTGAAACTCAGTGCTGATTACTTTCATTCTCTTCGTTAACAGAAGAGACATTCAAACACTTTAAATAAATAAATAAATAAATAAAAATAAGACTAGGATAGGCAGTATTGGCTGCCCTGCCAGAAGTAGCATGGCTTCAAAGTAAGAGTACTAGAAAGAGCTGAATTAACTACTGTAACTATCCTTTTGGGATAGTAGTATCACAATAGCTTTTTTGTACAACAATTTTTTTGTTAATTTGGGATAAAGTTTTCATTTTTCCCTCCAAAGCACCTGAATTATTTGGCATAAAAATATCCCTTCTGAGAATACAGATTAACTACTAAAGACAAAATTCGACTGAAGGTGATAGAAGCTATTGAGTTATTCTCAATTAAGAGTTCATCTACATCCATCCACTAAGTTTACACCATTCAGGCTAAAAGTAAAACAAAATGTTTTTGGCACTAACAAACCAGTCACTGGTGCAGAAGTTTCTTTTTATTTTTAACAAACATAAAACTAAGTCATCTTATAAAAGCGTTTTCAATTCACAATTCTCCAATTTCAATATGATATGAAACCTGCTATGTGCATTCAGTGCCACAGTCCTAAGTCACCCAGAACTCCCACAGGTTCTCTTAGCAAGAATTTCCAAATTTCTGTTATTACCTTCACCGTTTTCTCTTTTTGCTTTACTTGGGCCAGGCACCGAACTATTGTAAACTATTAGAGGATCTGTCAGTCTGATAGATCTCCTCTTCAGAGGCAAAGGGGGAGGAAAAACAAAAGCAAATTTCATCAATATTAAAGACTAAATTATAGATCTCGGACACATGGAGAGAGGGTCTGCAAAAAAACCTGGCTCAAGTTTTCATGTTCATACCACACTTCTGAAGTGATCGTGTTTGCCAGGAGCAGCCTGAGGGAAAATGAATAGAACTAGTTTGTCTATTCAGAATGAGGAAAAAGACTTCTATTAAGGACAAATTCTTTCTTGGGTAGATAAGCAGATGGGAAGAATTTGCCTCCGCCGGGACCCGAACACTATAGAATTTCCGCTGCACATTTTTGCTGACAAGCATCACGATCCAGCAGGCATGGAAGAGGGAAACTGCAATGAAATTCAAAGGATCTAAATTCTATTTGTGGACAAAGCAATTCCACACTTCAGTTTCAAAATCTGTAAAATAGTATTTACACAATGTTTTGAGATCTACATATGAAATATTATATAAGCATTGAGAACAATTATTCTCATTAAAACACATACTATAGTCATCACTACTTCCCTTCCCCGTTGAAAATTTTGTACTCAGAGATTTAACTTGTTCTATGCCAAAGCCTGAATTACTGAATTAGTGTTTTAGGATTATCTGCACAATTAATCTCATTAACCTAATTAATCTCTGCATCATCTATCAGCTGTATAAGGGTAAAGATATCAGCTCAGAAAAGACAAAAGTCACTCTAGTTGCCCCGATTTCATTACTCTCCTGAAGACCAAACTTAGAGTTGTTCTGACTGAAGATGCACATGCAGTTGCTATCTGAGTACCTAGAATATTGTTATGATTTTAGGCATGCAAGGGAAATCATTAACATTTCTTACAGCTGGTATGCTGGACAGGAAGGACAACAAATCTAGGTGAGTAGTAGAAAATGCCTACGTTCATAACCTCAACCAGAGTAACGGCTATGCATTAATAGGAAATTGCTGAATATTCCCTCTGTTCTTGTTCATCAGCAACCTGTCTGCCATACAAATGGCTCAAAAACACGATCAAGTCTACCCCTCTGTAGTGCTGAAATTTAACACTTATTTTCAGAATTACTACATGCCAGAATCCTCAATTTTAACAAATCAAGGAGGGTAAAGACAACATACAATGGTTTGAGAAGCCATAAATCTGAATTGCCATTGCGGGGACTAGAACCAAATTTCTCCAAAGCTCTCTGGGAATTATACTGAAGTCAGTCAGCTTTAAATGGCAGTAATAACAGCAAGCACGTTGACCTAGGTGGCAGAAGTATAAAGAGCTTGCAAACGGGAGATGAATTCACAGTCTCTGGGAATCCTTTAGAAATCTAAGTTTGTTTTCTTTATAAACAAGTCAATTTATGAAGAATTTTCTATGCATCTCAAAGACACACCATTCAAATATCTAATTTCTCTTGAAAAACCATCTACCCTAAAACCATGCATTTGAGAGTACTTCTCTGTATAGCTTGTACTGAGTCCCTTTTTCTCTTTTTAAGTGGAGAAGTGATTAATACAGGGTGATTTATCACACCTTTTTTCCAACATGATACAGACTGGCACAAATATTTTTTCTGAACTAAATTAACTCCTACATTTAAGAAGATGCAGTAACCATAACTACCACGTAAGTGGATGTTACTAACGCAGTTACAAATAACCGCACTATATGTAATCGGAGAAACGCTGTTTGGGTGTAGATTAAATACGCTGTCAAGAGCATCGGCTTCTACTGCTGAGCAGCATCAGAGCAGACAGACCCTCGGATGCCGCACGAGACCTTCCCAGGGCACATCCGTCATCACAGGTGAGAAATACCATCAAGAGACTTTCTCCAAGGGTCAGAAACACAGCAGAGCAGAAAGCGATAGTTTTCAGTGGCGTAGCCCTGTCCCACTCCCTTGATAACCGACTTCCCGTGGCTCTGCTCTCAGAGACAGCCACCCTGGCTACGTACTGAGCATATGACAACTAGTTTTAAGTAGGATGTTTCATTTTAACTTAGCTACAACAACAGTAGACAGGCAGCAGGGATCTCCAAAAGAGATAATTTGCTCCTCAACTTTTGTGATTACACTGCAAACCTTGCCAGGAAAAAGGACTGAATCTCTGGTTCGGTTTCTTTACTTCCCTGGGTTAGACCAATTTCCCCAACTCACTGATGCCCACGCCACCGAAGGTCAGCCTTCCTCTCTGCAAAAAGGAACAGGTGTCGTCATTAAATTTAAAGCAAAGTTTTAAAATATGGAACTAGGATAAATGTTAAGCTGTATTGCACCGTAATTATTTTAGTTCTTCACTGTCAACATGAAGTTTTAAAAATTAAATCATATCCACTTATGCCCCTCTACAAGGAGCTCAACATTTTTGTCTCATCAACTCATTCCTTTTTAAGTACTAAATTCCTCACATCCTTCATTCCTATAGCTACACTTTCACATATTTGATATTGTCTTAAATCTTCATTAAAAAGAAATGAAAAAATGCAAGTGAAATAACCTTAAGGTGTCATTACAGTACATATGTTTTGCCTTAAACACCAGCCAGCTTGTACCACAACAACGTGCTATCGGACCAATGCTGTAATTACTTCCGTATGAAGATAAGCATAGGAACAGCATGGTACTGAAGAAATCTGCACCTCAACATGCCCTAAAGACCAGCTCATACAGGTGCACAAAGTAACATTGCCTTCTCATTTCTAAGATGAAATGTTATGATGATAACAGGAAGTTTATGGCAAAAAATGATTAACCAAATCAATCATGCACACAATGATTGACCAAAACTATACCAGTTATGTTTTTCTCATATTTCCATTTTACTTCATAAATATTGTGTTCATTACTTTCTATAGTAATGCTATACAATACAAGAATCTTTCACGGGGGGGGGGGGACTAAACTTGCTTTTTGCCTTATGTGAACCCTTGGAACCTCACACACGCCAGCTACACTGGCCACCAGCTTCCCACAGATCAGCTGAGCACATTGGTGTTGGAACATACTGTTCAGCATTTTCTTAAGCAGCCAATGAGATGGTTAATGTATTTCCTCTTTTTAAAAATTGTATTCAAACATATTATACATATGTCAGATAATTCCACTGAATGTAAATCATAAGTATTTCTTTAATGTAAGAAGTTAAATTACTGTTTACATTATTTTCTTCTCTATAGTACTTCTTGCAAAGAAAACAACATTGGCCCCAGCCTTTTGGCCAGCCCAAGCACAGCACTTCTTCCACAGATATGCCAGACTGCTGCAATAGCAAAATCCCTAGAGAAAGCAAGCCAAAAGAGTCAGATTAGGACAAGATCTGTCTGCAACCCATAACTGATAGATCCTTGTTGAACCAAAGTCATTTTACATGAAAAGTGCTCTTGAGTCTTGCATTTCACTAGCACACTGGGGTATACAGAATATTTTCAGCCATACAAAGCTTCAGCACAGTTCAGAAAGGTTTATCAAACTTATTTTTTGTAAAAAAAAAAAAAAAAAAAAAAAAAAAAAAAAAAAATCACTTGCTAAGTGTATCATATTACTAACAGGAAAATTGAGATGTAGTAAAATGCATTACTACCCCATGATCACACACAGTTAATGACAGAAGGGTAAACATTTCGAAATGTGCTTATTTGGGCTGACCTTGTCAATCAACACACAGATTTTCACAGAGCCTTAGAGTAGCAAGTCAGAATTCTGAAAAGGAATAAGCAGAATTGCTATACATAATACAAAAGTGAACTGAAATAACTGAACAGTTATTTCTCTGCAAGCCCTTGCAAACTATGAGCTAGGTGTAGCTGCATTTACCTTCATATATCCAGAAAGTAAAGACTCGTGTGTTTGTCAAACTATCAGACACATGAAAAGAACTCAGACGATGTTCCTACTACGTTGAATGTCGCCCAGACCACAGTGACCTCCACTGAAATTGCAAAGTTCACAGAAGACTGGTAACAGTGAAAAGTTAAAGATACAGAAATTACTATTTGGGGATATAAATTTTGCTCAGAATACTGAGACTTCTATAACTGCCAGTATCAAAGTGATAGCACTGGAACAGAGGAAAAATACAGAAGTTTGGACCAATTACTTTCACCTAAAGACAAACATCAAAAAAAGCATTATTTTCACAGAGGTTTCTCAAAAAAAGAAGCCTCTAGCAGTTTATCAGATACTTTCTGAGATAGACAGAAGAAAAGGAAACTGATTGCAGAAGTTTTGTACTTTAGCTTGTCAATCAAAATCTTACATAAATCTAACAAAGGAGATGAATCACTTAAACATGGTTCTGAAATGAACCATAAGTTAAAATACCTATTACACTTTCTATTATATTTTACAATGCTACTAGTCCCTTCAAAACTATTTATAAAGTCTTTATCTTAAAAAATTGGAAAAAACTAAGAAAGGAAATCAATAAGTAATTAATAGAGATCTGTATGCCAGGATTCATCATTTCATTGAAATGTGCTTGTTTTCCACTTTGGCTGTCCTTATTTGAGCTTTTCTTAAGCTTCCTACCCGCACAGAAACAAGTAAATCCAGAAACACAGGCTTCGTTGTCCTATGACCCTTATATTTTGCTTAATTTTATGCTTCCAAACAGAAAAATCTTAGACATTAACTCAACATTGCTGACTAATAAAAGGCCAAACAGCAGCAGCCCTTTCAGACGAAGGTACAGAAGTGCTGCAGGAGCTAAAGGCAGAAAAAGAAGAATCCAACTTATCACAATCGAAATATTCAATCCAGACCTGCTAGACAACTGCTCAAGTGCAAAGTAAACCTGAACAAATAGGAAGTTAGTACCAAAGATGAAAAAAAGATTACAGCATTCAGTCATTCAAGGCTACCGATCCCAGCACTGTAATGCAGTGCCTTCAGACATAGCCTCCAAGGCTACCCTCATCCTTTCTGGGTAACCAGTATTGGTTACCTAGGCCTAATATTAGTATACACATTCACATGTACATCTCTTCTCCAGCACACAGCCCAATTGCAATTCCTAACCTGTACCTGGCAATCTGAGAATGAAGATTCACATCATGAGTATGTGTGTGTTCATCTGTACCAATACATACACACATGCAAGTAACACCTCAACTGGAGGGTTTAAAACAAACTGAAATATATCCGGACGCATACTGATAGCTCCATGGTTAACTGCTACAGTTGTGGTTACTATTCAAAACAAGTATTAGGGAGGCAGCCTCTCCCTTTGAATCACTGTTTCTGGCAGGTCCCTCCACATTAACAGCCCTCTGACCTGATTTTGATCCGATCTCTTCCCATTTCAGTGGTCCCATCTGCATCCCTTGGGCTAATACCTCACAGCTGCCTTACAAAGTAATTGTAGTAATCAGCAAATTACAGAGCTTTTTAAAAGTATACTGCAATTTTTAACAGGTAAGTGTTCTCCCCCAAAGTATATTTTAATACTTGCATTTGTGATATCAGAGGAACAAAATGAGCATTACAGTGAAAAAAAAAGAACAAAACTCCAACCTACTGTTCTTTAATTGTAGTGTTTAATTGATGAGCTTCATCCTCACACACTTTTCATTGATTATATTGATGAATTACTTTAATTCAGTCTTGCTACCTTGTATGTGTATATTAGAAGTAATTATAATGGAAAGTACATGGCAATAAACACAGGAAAAAAGGCAAATAATTTTCAGTGTCTACATAGAGACTAACAAGAAATGTTTACTTAATTTTATCAAAGCAATATCTCTGGAAATTAAAACTTCAATGAAATAAATAACTGAAGCATAAGCAAAAGAATTTTAAAGCCTGACTATAATTTTTCATTATACTAAACCTTTAAAACTGTTTATATATATATATATATATATATGTGTGTGTGTGTGTGTGTCTGTGTGTGTCTGTGTGTATATATATATATATATATATATATATATATATATATAATCCACAGTGCACTCCAAGGAAATTACTACTTTTTAATATTACTATTATTCAGTTGTACATACTTGGAGAACAATCTACTTATATAGTGTCACTGGGGAGTGATGCAAGAAAAATTGAAAGAATCAGTAAAAAAAGATGCAAGAATTCTGGTAACTGAAATAAGAGTTGTTATTCATGATAAGCATCAAAAGCAATGCTACCAACTCCCACAGTAAGAGCATTACTAGGAAGCCATCTGCAATTTTTCAGTTTGAAAACTCTGCATTTTGATCATGAGTCTTTGATATGACATATCATTGATTGTAGTTTTTCAAAGCCAAATATCTAGCCATTCGAGATTCACTTTCGACACATAAGTAGTCCATGAAATTGGGTATAAGAAACAAATGTATATTACAGATTAATCTTCCTACTTCCTTTTGAGTTCATCATTTTAATTAGTAAAAACATTAAGTTGAATTCCAAAATAATTGTAACGTTTTGAAAGGTAAATAGACATTTTGTTTGTTTTTAATTTGTAACAAAACTACTCTTCCAGGATTCACTGTCAAGCTAGAATAGTTGCTTAGGGATTCTCAGTCCTTCCTTAAAGAAAAACCTTACATTTGTTGAAAAGGACACTTGGGTTTTTATTAGTATCAAATCAGCAGTAAATTAACAGCCAACTAGTAATAAAGGTTTGATGTGTCAATTTACTTTCATTTAAATTCCCATTTAATTTTTCTGCCTGAGAAAAACAAATTCTATGCATGAGGAAATTGTTTTCTACATAAACGGCTCTATGCAGTCAACTTTTAATTTCAGCAGTTGGAGAAAGTTACAATTCTTTTATAACAGTAGCAAAAATGCAGTTCTCACTTTAACAGATTGTGAGTTATAGCAAAAAGACTGAAGACAATATAGCAGACTCTCCTGTGAACTGCAAATTATCTATGCATACCTTATGGCCACAAATCAGTAGTAGAACATGCCAGTCAGCAGATAAAGCATAATTCAGTGGAAATTGCAGGTGCTCAACAATAGAATAAAACATTAACTGGTAAGAATAATTTCACATAGGATGTATCAACCCCTCTACCATAAACCACAACACTCAAACAGGAAAATATGAAATGAGAGCTCAGAGGTGCAAATCAACCAAAACAACCAAGCCTTTATACTTCTCTTCTGGGCTGAAAAATCTAATATTTCTCTTTCCAACTGACTCCACTCATTTATCTAGCTTAAGGGACTTACTTCAGATCATATGGACCAATAATCAGAGATGAATGGTTCTTAGCCAGTTTTATTTTGACCCTCTCAAATGCAAGTCTCTACAACACAAGTTATCATACATATGTACTTCAAGACATCAACAGAAGATACTTCTCTAGGTGCCTCCTTCCCCCTGCTTGACTGCTAACAATACCACTGAAATCTAAGACAAAGACGCTCCAATCTTACACTGACAAAGCAACTACATGCTCAGTATTTATATAATATCTGATTGCATTTGATTTTTGAGAAGGCTGGGAAGAAATGGCTGTTTTAGAGTATAAGGCAATTTATATGAAAAATACAACATAGACCTTAATCTACATCAGTTAATAAGCTAATTCTCCTCTACAGAAAGTGTTTTTTCCTGTGCATTACTGATGGGGCATCCAAGCCTGAGAGACTGCCCAGAAGGAACTTAAAACTAACGAGACATCACAAGAGCCAAGCCAGTTAATTCTGTATTCCTCACAAAACCTCCCAGCACCTGAAGTATTTGCTTCTCTCAGTAATATTTTTATTATGAAGAGAAAAGATATTATTCAGAGCTAAGTGTCTTCTACTATTCAAGGTTTATTAGCAATTAACATTTCAGCACCTTGTAGCCTCACAAAACAGTCTAGGCTGCATAAGTCTGTAAGCCTTTTATGGACATTTTGTTCAGCCAAATGAACATTTTTTTAAAAAAAACACAAGGGAATATAAAAGAAAGCTATTAAGGAATAAAGGAAAGTTATGCAAAATACATTCTAATCACTATCACTAATTATAAATAATTGACTCTAAGCCATTCAAAATATAAGTTGTTTAATTCAGTCCATTTTGCAGTTTGTCAATAGTATGATCTACCTGCCAAAAAAGTGTCGTTACATAACCAACATACTGCAAAAAGCATCAGCTTCCATTCTTAAGAATCAGTCATTATGAAATATCACTTATTGAATGTCCTAAACAATTCTGTTTGTGTTTTAAGGGAAATTACATTATCTTATCTTTCCTCACCAATAATCCAATTTCTTTGTTGTGTTAAACCATAAGAGCAAAGGACACACGATTATTCACTTAGGAATCAGATTATTACACAAGAAAATGAAGATTTATTGACATTCTCATCCAGATTCAATAGAGAGTGCCTTCATTTAATTAATTTGATGGTTTCCGCTAGCCCTATTTCAGGTCATGGGAAAGAAATTTTAAAGTTATTTATGAATATATCTTACCCTATTTTTCAAAAGATTGTGCCTAATTTAAATAGTGGTATTAAATTAATCAAGGCAACAATAACAAAGTCTACCTTGTAGTGGGTTTAAGAGTGGTGGTTTGTCACGTTTTTAAAAGGAATCTATTTTACTGTCAGCTAGAACATATAATCACATTGGTTGTCTAGCTAACAGTAGCCAGTATCAGCTAAATGACAGCTTTTAGAGGTCATTAGGAGTCATAAAAATGTTCAGAGAAAACTTGCTACTTCTTGAGGAGGTCTGAAAATATAACTCCCCATTGCTGGTTGTATGTTACATAAAAGGAAGAGGAGGAAAAAACTTGGGGCAGAGGAAGACGAAGGGACGAAATAAGAGACTGGCTCAAATACATCAGTGTCTTACCTAGGTGCACGTAGTACAGAAGTAGAAAGCATTCATTTCTAGTTCCTGCTCTCTCAGTGCCAGTTCTGGATCTGTAACATCCATTATCTTTATACATTTGCTTTTTTCAACAGATCCACAGATACTTGTAGATACATTTTACCCATCCTAACTGTTTTAGATCTAGCAGGTTGAACACAAAAGGTCTACTTCACCTTCATGACTTCGCAACTATAGGAATTGGTCCCCAAAATACTCTCCACCCCTCTCCCCCTTTACTCATCTAGTCTCCAACAGGTTGTTCAGCCTATGAAAAGATGTCGGTAAGAACCCGAGACCCACACAGAGGCGCTCCTTTCGCGGCTAAACGAAAAATTACTTTCCTCCCTGCCATCATTGAAAGCTTTCTTTTTCCAAAGCCTCTCTTCCCAGAGCAACAGAAAGTAGTATACATGAGAGCATATATTAGCAGCTTTGCTTCTTTATGCTTGAAAGGTATAAATAAAAGGCTCTCAGATGCTGCTAGTCTAGTGGGGTACTCACAGGCATCTACAAGTTCTGAAAGCTCAGTTATGGCAACACTAACTTGGTAAAGTCTTGCAAACCTGAACAGCTGAAAATTGCAAGGCAAGTCCCAGCAGGCATTCGAGGCAGACAGCGTGCTCGTGAAAGCAAAGAAAGCGCAGACGGAACCTGCTCTGCTCCTAGCCTCTGCCTCGACACTGGCGGAATAAGCAGTCTTTCCTAATGCACTCCTGGAAACCTCTTACCTCAAGTGCTGTTTCTGCTCAGCTACTATAAAATTCCACCGAGTGGTACACTTACTCATGGCTCTTTTCTCCCCCGTGTACTAGACCCTCACCTTCACGAACCTCCAACTAAAAAAGCAGGCTAGACTGCCCCTGCCGAACAAACGACTCTTTGTGAGCTATAAATTAAATTTCTTCCCGGGTTTTCCAGCTCAGGCAAACTCTTATCTCCTCCATATTCACCTAACACCATTACCAGTTTTCATTCAGGATCTGACTGCAAGAAAACTAAATGACAGATTGATCTGGATTTCTCTGGTAATCAGATGAAGTGGGTTTTATTTTTGGTTTTTTAAACTAATCACTTGCCATTCAGCAGTTAGCATTCACTAAATAAAAAGCTAAGATACACAAAAACCTTCACTAAGCATTTGCAACACTATTTTCTAATATCTTTATAAATCTTACCAAATCTTTATAAATTTTACCAAAAATGAAAATTTTCAACTTAACAGGTTTAAAAAAAAATGAGACAACCAAAGCTGTATTTTTACTGTTGACACTCCTCAATTCACTTGCAACAGTGAAATAGATAGCAGACAATTTGCAACACTAGTCTTGTTTCCTGAGAATCTAATATTCTAAAAATATTGCCACTACTTTGATTATATTAAGTATTTGATACTTATACCAAGGCTGCATGCAACGTTTTGTGATAATTCAGAATACTTTCCAGACTTAATTAAAAGTTTGATTAATTTTGGTAATACACATAATAGTACTCAGAGCTTTGACATAAAAGTAAACTAATCATATAACGATTTAATATTGAGAAAGTCAAATATTTCCTGTCAAAAGTGTAATAAGAACAACTACCTTTCTAGTATACAAGTTTAAGTTTGTCAGTGTAGAGACTTTTTTCACCTACTGTTTAAAAGTTACTATTAGTGAATTATAATTAATTACAAAGATCTAAGCTAATATATTACCTTATATAGCTATAAGGGTTATAAACAGGGGATATAAATAAAAACATATGGAAATTAGTAAGTTTAGAAACAAAACCAATGCATTAGGAGAGCAGAAGGGTTTCTCAGGGAGACTGACTTCTTTTCATTATCACATTTCTACCACAACATAGGTGTTGTAACTGCAAAAACTACTTAGGGATTAATTTTCTTAGAAAAATCTAGTGTATAGATGTTTGTTGTGCAGCCATACCACTTTTCCTATGAAAAATTAAATATTTGCACAACTGTTTAGAATGACAAAATTAAAGATATTTAACTGACGACTGCCTGTATCTTTATACAATAGTCAATATTATAAAAAGGATTGAAGGAATCAAGACAAATTGGCAAAAGAAATGTGCATATTCAAAATAGTTTTGAAAGCAGGTTAAGCACGAATTCATGCATTTGCTGAAGAAATTAAACAGAAATAAACGTTTATCAACGCTGTAGCATCAATTATTCCCTTGAACTTGGCTTGCCTCTTTTTCTCATACTAAGTATTATTCTATTAATGTTATGCAAGAAAAACTGTAAAATCACCATTTATTTAATCTCTCCAAAATCTACTTCTCCTGCTACTGGAGATCTTCCACATCAAAAAGAAAACTGACATCCCAAATTCTCACGGTGTTTCCACAGCCAGCCGTGTGCATGCTCACAGAGTTCCAGATAGGCCAGGATTATACAAGCTTTCCTAATTCACAGCTAAGCATTTATTACACCACCTTACAAAATTATATCCTTCGTATAAGTCATTTTCATTTTTGATTAAAGAACCCTTTAAGTACATTTCCTGCAAATATTTGGTCCACAGAAGCTTATTGTTAATTCCTGAAAGACTCTAGGCTTATCACATGGATCTCATTTATGCAGGATGATAATCACTTACCTAAAGCAAAGAACAAAATCCCATAAGATCTAGTGGACCCCAGTACTCAGTTGTGATTCTTGGACTGAGAGTTACCCTCTGAAGGCAAGAAAAAGCCTGTGAGAACTCTTGGTGTTTTCTTACAGAAATCAGTTAAAACTCTGGACTAATAAAATTCCTTTTCACTTTATCAGCTTTGGACTAAGTCCTAAATGGGATTACATAGCAAGGAGAGAGAAACCTCCAAAACAGAAATATCTTGATTAAATTTATTTTATTAATACTTGATCTTCTGTAAACATTCAAGACATTTTCAGAGGGCCCCTGTCAAGTAATGAAACAGTCTCATACTCAGCATATTGAGCTAAAGGAAGAATTGACGAAATAGCAGAATTAGCCACAGCTCATTAATTTTTTTTGTGCTCATCAAATTACATATTAGATTCTAATACCACCTACAGTAAGTAAAATACAAAAACCTACAGTGAGTGAAATACAAAAATATGCCATGATTTTGCTTGATGTGCTAAATTGTCTTGGATGGTATTACTTCAATATTATAAAGGGTCCCAAAAACAAACAATAAGACCTATAAACAGCAACTACATTGACTTAGCAGAGATTTGCAGGGAATAAAAATACAAATCTACTTGCAGGATATACAGATGAATTACATATTTGTAACAAACACACAATTGATAAGTGTTAGTACATTGGGTTGCCTTTCTAAAATTTTTCTGCCAGCATGAGGAAAAAAGAAAAAAAAAAACAAAAAAAAACAAAAAACCCCAACAATTTATGTCTTCAAAGAGAACCACAACCACAGATCTTTTAATAAGTTTCCAAACTTCTCTTATGTCAATACCATAGGAAACTCTCTCTCAGCCACTCAACACTTCGAAACACCTTAGTCATTTGAGGTCTTGAGCCCCAAGCTTTTTTTTTTTTTCCTCCTCCTTTTCCCTTCTTTAAAGCTTTCAGTTGTTCATCTGCCGCAAGTTAAAAGTTTAATATAGTCTATAATATTATTGAAGGCAGTCACCTCTGCCAAATTTCTTTCTTTTAATTTCGCTGGATTTTCTAAAAGCTATTTTCTTTCTTCTTTTGCTTTTAAAATAAATTCTTCCTCCTAGCACCAACTGGGAAAAGCATCTTGATGCACCATTCCATAAGATTTTTCACACCCATTTGAAAAGCTAGTATCAAATTTGCATCATTCTTGAGTCAAATACAAATTATAAATAGCTGCAAGTTATTTATGTATTCTGAAATGTATCTGCAAATCCTGATGACACTTAACATTAATTTATATCACTGTTAGGAAGTACACTAAGATGAGGAAATAGCAAATAGATATTATACCTTATGCCATCATTTTGCTGTCCTTACATGCTCTCCCTGTGCTCTAGCTAGATGGACAAATATAAAAATAGACCTAAGGGTTACTCAGAAATAACAATTTTAATTTCCTTCAACAAAAATGTAAGTATTAATAGTCATGCTTATGTGCCTGGTACATGTCAGTAACTTAAGCATGAAGTTCTTGAGTTTTACAGAACAGAATTTGTATTCAGGGAAGAGTCCCAAGTAAGAAGGAGCCTGTTGTTCGCTGGTATGGACTTACACAGTTTCAGTAAAGCCAGGTATATTTACATTAGTATTGTGTTTTCTGTGAAACTCATGTTTATTTAGTCAAATCATTCCTTTTCTACTCGATTCTGAGATACTGTGTTTTTTCAACTTACAGGCTAAACCATTACCAATAGTAATTTAAAAAACTGATGAGTAGTAGCTAAGCTTTAATCAACAGCAACAGAAAAGCAACTCATTGAAAGGCTCGTAGGGGCCCCAAGGCATCCTGTGCAATCATCCGCGGGCAGCCAAGCAGCACACAGGTGAACGCACGCGTGGTATGCTGCAACTCCATTTTGACAATGTGAAAAGAGCAGTAATACTGCACACTAGCATGAGTGATCATGTAACTGCAAGTTACAGTTCCACCTTTTCAAAAGACAACAATTCTTCTACTGCAAAAGCTTTGTTGCCAATTTGCAAAGTGATGTGGCCTGCTTAATTTTGCTGTGCAAAGTCAGTAAAAATCTTTAAATTAAAAACCAGATATGAAAACCCTGTCCTTTTACATCCATTCATTAAATAAAAAGATAAAATCCATACTCAAACACACTCAGGATTGAGGAAGTAGATGGAGTCTGAGAAAATACGCTTTTTTGTCAGCCTATAGAAAAGATACAGAATATATTTTAAAATATGCCTTGAAAATGAAGGAATAAACTTCTTAATTCAAAAATATTAATTATGTATGAAGGAGTCGCACTCACTGTGTTTGCTATCAAATGAACCAACCACAGAGTGGAAAATTTGAGTGAAAGCAGCATTTCCAAAGCTGTCAAACATCACAGGTGCAGCACTGACAAAACAAGTACCCACATTTAATAGATCTCTAATTTCTATGGGTCTGACCCTGCCAGATCTTTCACAGTGACATAAAAGCCGTTGAAAACAAAATAAATCTTTCTAGTGGATCAGAACATCATTAACTTCTTTAAGGACAAAGATTATTCAGAGTAAGAAAGGGCTCCTGGTTTAGCCAGGAAGCAATCAGAACAAAACTCAGCCCTCAACTACATCGAGGGGATAATTCACTGGAGTCAGTTTTCAGTTTCAGCCTTATCTGAAGGCATCCGCTTCTCAGAAAATATCGCCACGGCAATTGGTTCACATCAATGGTTTAAATGCACTCTATTCACTCAGCACATTTTTCCCTCTTCTGTGCCAAGTTTACCTGCATTTCCCTAGAAGCAACCAAATTTAAGAGCGCAAACTAACTTTCTCTGCACCTGAGCTTTCCCTTCTGCAGTCATCTCCATTTGTAGGCTTTTTTCCCCCTTGATCTTGCTTAGGCTCAATTTTTGATACCTCTGTATATGCAGAGTTAGGAATCAGACAAATTTTACCTGAAGTTTCACCCCCCGGCACATTCAGAAAGCTCCTTTTGGATGTATTTTTCAAGGTAGCAAGTAAGCAATGCCTACGTATATGTGAGTATCTGAATAGCCTTTTGGTACAAGAACACTCTTCAGTCTTTCAAAACTCTAACAACGTTGATGTGGCTTAATATTAACCAGTAAAGATCACACATTTATGTAGCCGATTGCTAACCAAATAGACAATATACAAGAAAACATATCTACTCAGGCAAGTTCCCCTCTGGTAATGCACATAATTTAGATGCAAATACAATAACTATATTAGTTTTGTAATTGCTATTATTTCTGGTATTACTGCAGATTGAACGCATATTAGAGTTTGGTTTTCTTAGCTATATCTAATTTTCTTGCTCTGTTTTCTTTATGACACATTCTATTATTGTTCATTATGAAAATACCATGCATTTCTAATAATTTGGAAAAAAATCAACAGATACACAAGTCATACAGGAAAAAAGATATCCCACAAAGTGAGTTTATAAATAGGTTGAAAGCTCAATCAGCTGTAACATATGAATATCCTAAGTTACAATACACAATTAAAAGAAATGACAATATCTCTAAAGATAAGCTTTTATCAATTTTACCACTTTAACATTAACAGGGAGATAAATTATGGGTTTTCCATTGACAGTAATCTTTTTGAAGTGCTCAACCATTTTCATAACCTGTAAGGATGAAATGAAAGATGAAAGAACTTACTAGGAACAATATAGCCCGTTTTAACGTTTTCTCCATAACTCTCTACAGCCTTCCCTCCAGGGTTCAGCTGCCTACGTACCAAGAGTCCAAGACCCAGCTCTGACACACTGCAACTCTAAAGCCTTGGTTCAAGCTTCTGTGAGAACTGCTAAGTTGAGACACCTCCAAAGAAGCTGACTCTTACTGAATCTGTCAGACTTAAACTAATCTAATTTTATTTGATGCGTGGTTCACAGCTGCTGTATTTATATCCTCACTTTCCCACAACAAATGACTGATTCTTTAGTTGGGTGGGGAAGAGAACAAAACACACCAACACACTAACAGATCTAGCTGCAACACAAACTGAGGAAGCAAATGATGGGGATACTCTGGCAGAAAAACACAGTAAGATAAAAAAGCAAAAAAAAAAAAAAAATCATTGAACAAGTGTGTGTAGATGAGATGCTGAAGCTGAGGATTTATACGATTACATATCCATACTGTGAAGAGGAATCATTCAAAATAAAGAACAAAATGCCTGAAAAAGAGTAAAACTGGTGGACCTTGGACTCCTTCAACATAAAAAGGTGCCTTTAAGTCTTAAATGAAATGTGCTTGCACAAATGAATGCACTATCCCATAACTCGGAAAGGAGTCTGCATTTGTGGTCGAGGCTGGGCTGAGAACAGGGTTATTTGACAAACCAGTGTTACAGCCTCTATCTCATGTTTCTTGGTATTTTAATTAAGACTTCTCTATCAACCATCTGCACATTTTCTTCAGCTGTAACTCAATAACAGTACATTCTGTCTAATGAGTGTATTTGACTCATCACATGAAGCAAAATGTTTACTTAAGAATAACTGTTCTTTAGGACAAGCTGTTTAAAACAGGATGACAGCACCTAACCAGAAAAGGCACCAAGACCTTCAAGCAGGCTTATCATACCAAGAAGTAAATTTGAGGAAGATAAGAGTTTGCAATAAACCATATGAAGCGTGATTATCCTTTTACAATTTAAAGGCTCTCAAAAATATTTCCATCAAGGTTTAGGTCTCTACACATTTAGTTTAGACCTACTGGCAGTATGATCTTTTTCCACCTCGCAGAAGTCATCCATAGAGCCCCCAAAACCAAAAGAGCATAAGGTGCAGTTTACCATTATACAGAAATGCAAAACTTAAGTTGCTATTTCCTTGTGCTATCCCAGATAGCAAGGAAACAACTGTGTTTATACGGTGATATCTGCCATATGTATATCACAATAACTGCTGTCTGTTTTCATATGTAATATAGGTATATGACTATTAAAATATTTTTATGACTAGTTTATTGATAACAAACTTGAGGACTGAAGAAGCTGAATTCAAGAGCTTCCTTGGTTTTAAAAGACTTAGTTAAGATTAAGTGCCTGTTAAGGTACCTAGACAGGGAACAAAACCAGGTTTCAGGATTTCTTAGATGAAGCTGCATTGTCTTAATAAGCAAATCTAGTTGCATAGTACCATGACATGCCATGGTTTGAGGAAGAACAATTTGTTTTTATTTAACCCACAGAAGAGTTCTCACCATAACAGAGACTTAAAATACTTTCATCAAGATCTATCCATCTCCCCATATATATATATATATATATATATATATGGAGATATATATATGAGAGAGAGAGAGAGAGAGAGAGAGAGACTTGTTTATTAATAAGCAATGTTTACTGCTTGGTTTATTTTCATTCAGTTTCCTCCATTCTCCTTTACTTTCTTTGACAGAGTTGTAGTTAACGTAATTATTAGGATCAGGGCACAGCATTTCTTTTTACTCTGGATATAGACTTCCAGAAACCCATGGGATAAAGGAAATCACTTGGAATTTTTATCACAATAGAAACCCCAAATCTCATTAGGCCAATCCCACCCCAGAAGTTTATACCCCTAAACCAACTGCATTGTTCGCACCATTCACAATCGCCGTCCCTGCAGTCAATCACCCAAACCAGCACAGTCTATATTGCAGAGCAAGTTATTCTTTGAATAACTAACTAGCGCCCAGTCGCAGTCTGACATCTATGCATTGCTTTTTTCTAACTTTGCCCTGCAAATCCTACCTAATTTAATCTCTGTTCCACTCATATTTATATTACTCTCTGTTCATGAGTGAACATTTGGTCCTGAGCTAAGTTTTCAGTCAGATGAAGGGACCATTTGCAAGTGGTCTGTAAACTGCTTCAGAGTTTTCTGGACTGCCTAAAAACGGAACACCTTTATAAACTGGGCAATTACAGAATTTAGCAGCATTTATCCATAAACTGAATTTAAGTCTTAGATTTTGCTTTAGGTTTGTTTGTCCTCACCTGCTCGGCAGCCTTAATTTAAATTTGCAGATACTTTACAGTGACCAATCCTCTCATGCACATCTAGGATAAGTTAAAAAATTGGCAAGGATCATCATACTGTGTATAAATGCAACTTTTTAAACAGACTGACACATTTATTCTTAGCCCTTATTTAAAAAGATCATTGAGAAGATTCAGAGAAATATTTCAAGTATTCATTCTGTGACAGGTCATGCATACAATTCTGCCGAAAGTGATGGGAGTAGTAGTAAATTATGGAAAGCTTCAGTCTAGGGTCTCATAACGGGGTGGCCTAGATATTAATAAGGATATACATACTAATGATGATAAAGCAGTTGTCCATGGAAAAGCTGATTTAGAGAATATTCGGTTTTTATCTTTGACAGCTCACAAGGGAGCACCTACAGTATTCATTTCTTTTCGTTGTGCTAGAGTCAAATTAGAATATTGTTTAAAGATAAGGGGCAGTATCATCCCACTTGTGTGACCTACTTATTCTACTTAATACTTTCCAGTGTTCAGCAAGAATGCTATAGAGACTAAAGGTAAAATTGTAGTTTCACAGCAATATAAATCCTGAGTAATTCCATTTACACAAGGACTACTTATTCCAGTTTTGCACTAGGATAACTGAGAACAGATTGTGTCCTATAGCAAACGTTTTAAAATTTCTCCCTTACTCACATATAAGAGCAAAATCAGGACCAAAGTATTGACATCTCTGCCCTAAGTAGCATATTAGCTGAAAATTATTTGTATTTTGGGTTGTGTTAAAGGATTAATCCTCATTTATATCAATATAACTTAATTGTAATTTGATCCTTTGTGCGTGTGATCACTTTGAGAGAACCCAGAGACAGCTCTGAGAATCCAGAGCTCTGACACTTAATCCCTATAAAATCATTATCATGCCACACACATCTTGACATGGTAGCCAAGGATGTTTCTATTGTCCTAAATTAGTCACCCAAATGGCAGTCATTTTCAATTTCTCTGGTAGCCCACAGATCAGTTAATAGTTATCAGAAATAATAATTTCAGTTAATTATGCAATAGTGACTCAAACTGTCCTCAAGCAGAAGTTCAAGTCAGTAGAAGTCTGAAAGAACTTAGCTCTAGTACTCCATTCCTGCATTTCTTGTTCGTAATCACTGACATACTTGACATCATTTTTTGTAAGCTTACTTCAGGTCAAAAATCCATCACTGCAGCACGTGGCAACAAAGGCTCAAGAGGAATTTTAAAATAAGTGAGTCTTAAGGCTCACAAGCCTACAGAGAGTTGAAATAAAATTATTTGTCATTTCAAATGCAGTGTACAAGCTTGTTCCTCTTCTAAGAGATACTAGAGAGATGCACACTATCACAAAGCACAGTTCATCTGTGGGAGGTAACTGTCCAGAATACCCTAGTGAGGTTATTTTATCCCAGTGTGCATTTTACTATCTAAGGTTTACTTCTCCAATTAAGTATAGCAAGAATAATATCAATAGGGCAAATAAGTCTGTACTGTGTTTTAGAAAACACATCATCAGTAGAACCAAAGTGATTTCCAGGATGAGTTAGTTGAAAGCTATAGGGTTTGTCATTTTAACACAGGTCATTTCTCAAACCATGAACACAATACTAAGACATCTTTTAGCTCTTCTCAGTAACTGATTCACATGTTGACCAAGTCACCACAAATGACTGCAACTAAAAATATGTATCGGTCTGCATGCCATCACCTTCATACAAAGATTCGGAACTTAACTGAGCGATAAGAAATTGACTGCATTTAAAATGAAGAGGAATATTTCTGTGCCCTCTCATTAACACATTCATAGGTAATAGTTATTTATTTTGATTCTAATTTGCATAAATTCATACAAGACAAATATAATCCTTCAAGATTTCCTTTAAAAGACCTTGGTCCTGGCACATTAACATTTTCAGTGAGAATTCCCTTTGTGGACTGTCACTGGAGGAACGCAAGCTAAGAAACCATATAGATTAGCAATAAAGAATCAATTCACTTCATTAAAAGCATTTTTTTCTGAAAATTCTAATAAATACAGGTGCTCGGGGAACAATTCTATTACAGAGTCAGACATCTTCCTTGAAGGTTTGATACTACCCTCAACCATTTATCAGACTAATGAATGAAACCAAAGCACAGAAGCACCTAGTCAAATCCAAGCAAGTGACTATATATCCCATAGATAAAAGTAATGGGGAAAGTACTTCCTCCGTAAATGAGTCATATCACCCAGGTTTATCATACCTTGTCCTGGAGAGCAGATTAAGAGCTAAATCATTTTCTTATACACATTATAGAGATCAGAGTATCATTAATTCTGTTTCATTTTCCCCTATTAAAAACAAAACATCAACAAGTATATTTGCCCAAGTGTTTCACTTTCAGTTAGATACTCGGTAATCTGATTTGAGGAAAAATTGTGAAAAATCAGCCCAGGGAACTATAGGCCAGTCAGCCTGACTTCAGACCCTGGGAACACACTTCCAGGTGCACAACTGGAGCAGTTACCAGGAACAGTCAGCACTGATCTGCAAAGGGCAAGTCATATCTGATCAACCCGACTGCCTTTTATGATAGGAAGACTGAATTTGGGGGAAGGAGAGAGCAGTGGATGTCATATACCTCAAGTTTAGCAAGGCTTTCAAGATTTCACACAATCTTGAAATTGTGTCTCCCCCACACAATTCTTGTATTTAAGTTAGGATGTAGTCATCTGCCTGAGTGGGCAACAAGATGGAAAAAGCCAATTGGATGACTGGGCTCAGAGGGTTGTGGCTCATACTCTACCTGGTTGCTGTTTATTAGTAGAGGAGTCTACTGAGACCTCTCCAGTCACTGGGAAGGGGAGGTAACGGAGTGCACTCTTGTCAAGTTCACAGATGACACCTACAGAACAAAAGAGAAGTTACAGAATTAGGTTGAATGTTTTCAGTATGATTGGAAAACAGTTTGTCCTCTTGCTCATATCTAGATTATCAACAATAAACCTCAGGTTTATGGAAGAGGCACAGTTCTAATACATCTGCTTTGATCACTTTTCTTACCAAGTGTTTTCCTAAAATTAATCATTCTTGTTGTTCCCACTTTTCCCTAAGATATGTATTTCACTTGCTGGATTCCAGCTAAGAAAATAAGCAGTCTTTCTGCAAAGAATCTTGACTGAAAGGACTCCAACTGATGAATAAATTACTAAAAAAGACAAAAATAATTAAACTCCCTACTGAGTTTGAAATTCTGTTATTATGATTTCTTTTCATTAGTTTACACAAAAGATGAAAAAGATTTTGAATTGAAAGCTTAGAGTTAGAATGTTTTATATATTGGTCATAATCAACTCAAACTTAAAGCACAAAAAAAGAATTAGAGAACACTAGCACCACATCTGGAGTTTTAAAATACAGAGCAAAATAATACCGAACAAAGCTATGGCTCTAGTCATAGATAGGAGCCAAAAACAAGACAAGGGAATAAATCAACAACAGATTTTTATCCAGAGCTATTCTTCACATTAAAAATGGAGTCTTTATACAGAGTTGGCATAAAAATTCCCATTAGAGAACATGCCACATCCTCCTATATATACACACACACAGCAAAAAAGACTAGGGACAAATATATGAGGAAAAACTCAGAACTGAGAATTAACTGAAACAGAAATTGCATTCAGACTCCATTGAAAACAAGCCTTTATTTGGACAGATAAAAAGAGATTGGGCCAAATAATTAAAAGCTGTCAATGACACCATAATATTCCTCTAAATCCAATCCACGTTATACATGACCTACTGACACTGATCCGGTGCCTACTCAAGATGCAAAAAAGGATAGTGTTTTACATCTTTGCATCTTGGTTGTACCTAGAGATAATACTTCACAAATAATAAATGCAAAAATATATGCAACCATGCTCTAGTTCTTAGATTCTTATCTGATGAGCCAGGAACTATTTCAGTTTATTTGGCCATCTCTTAACACACTTAAAGGGCTAACTATAGCCTGCACGCTGCCATTACTCATCGACAAAAAAGGAAATAAGCTGAGCGTAGTGACGCGGTGGTTACCAAGCCTGTCCACTGCAATTCTGCCAGTATCACAAGCAGCACAGCAACAGCGTTGATTTGACAGAGCTGGCAACTCTGCACACAGCGGTTTCTGACATTCGGCTGCTGCTCTGCAGTCACTTGGCGTGGCTTAAAGCTGAGGTTAAGTTTCTGCTTCAAATAATACATATTCTAAGAGGACATACACAGATGAAAACAACATCGAGTTTATTGACAATGTTCAGGTTTTAAGAATACCAATTAAGTCATCTCTTTTCTACTGCCTCTTCCTTAAAGCTGGATAAGTTATATGCAAATTAACCATTATGGAAACATTAACACATATGTGTAAGTAAGCCTCGTTCTCCTTGTACTGAACACTATTCAAAACCATCAGAAAAAGTATATCCCTGGAGGAGGCTCATTGCACTGATAATGCCAGAGCACGTATTGAGAATAAGCAACTGATTAAAGTGAATGGACACCTCTTAAAATACAAAGATCTGAGCTCAAGAACCAAATTCATTCATGTAAAACTCATCTTCTTTCTACATATAACAAATGACTGTGGCAAGTCAGAAGTAACTTTAAAGTGCTACTGGCAATTAGGCATTTCTTAACTATAGCTGAGTCACTTGTGTTGACAGAGCTTCAAAATTCTCAAGTGCGTCAAGTGTCCTAGTTTACTTTTAGATAATTTTGACTGAAACCATAAAGAAGCCTACAGCCCACGACGTGGATTTAGCCAACCAGAACAACTTGCATCTCAAAATCTGCCTTCTGACCTAAGAGGCCTTGAGGAAAGCAGCTGGTAGGAGCAGAAGCTTAGGTGATGGACTATCTGCTCTGCCCTGCCAGATGGCCACAGGAAGGATTTTTTTTTTTTCCCTTGGAAAGGGGTGCTCCCTCCTACTTCATGGGAAAGGGAGACTCATCAGACATCAACAGTGTAAAGAGTGCACACATGCACTGGTCACAAAACCAAAGGTTGTTTGCATGTCCCATCATGCGGCCAACAAAGTCCAAAGTTCATTCGCCATGGTGGGCGTGCATGACAGCTGGAAGGACCTGCTCTCCTGCTCCTGCCTTCCGTTACATAGCCCGAAATATAACTACAATCATACAAGCAGATATGATTTATCATGTGATATCATGTGACAGGGTCTACCAAGCATCATGCACACAGACATTTCAATAACCACCTATCAGTGCCTTTCCAGATAAAAAGGCAGGCACATCTTTCACTTCAACTGTCTAGTATAAAAGCAGGATTTTAAATTGTTTAATACTTCACATCTGCTGAGCTCTCAAAGCAGTTAATAAAGAGATAAAAAGATTATTCCAGTCTTCACATTTGTATTACATCTACACAAAACTGTAGACATACCTTGATTAAATATTCCAGGAGAGATAACAGTTGGAAGTTGTTTGGCCTAAGCAGAAGCAAGTCAGTTTAATAGATATTTTGACAGTACTTGAGGAACACTGGAAAACTTTTCTAGTACAGTTTCTGAAGGACAAGCAATACAGTTTCTTTCTACTGAAAATACCTGGAGAAGCTTCATTTACTGCAGAGCTCTTAAGACGAGGCTGTAAGTTTGAGGGAACAACGTTGCAGGTTCTGCCTCAACAGACCGCTCTAACCACCACAATGAACACACAAGGCTGGTTTTATTCTTCATGCCTCTTACATCTCAAGAAATACTGCTTATTCTGAAATTAAAATTCTGTCCAAGTTTTAACATTATAAGCTATCAGAACAAAAGCAAAGAAACAAGACTGACATACATACACACACACAGGAAACAGCAAGTAATTTTTACTGACATCACTAAAGAGAGCTGGTATGAAATAAGTTTAACGTTTTTCTAACAACTTGAATGTAGTTTCATTGAATAAATCCCAAATATATTTAATGAGTCAGAATTTGGCTACTTTATATCAAGGCAGCTATTATCATAGTCACAAATAACCAAGATCCACTGACTTTTTTCAAATGAAGTTTTATTTGCCCATATAATTCCTATCACTGTATTTAAGCTGGTTTTCATACCCTACAAAATAACTTTGTAGAATAAAATGCAGTAAGTAGTTAAAACATTTTTCCATCAAATATCTATAAATTAGGGAAAGATGTTAAACTTTTTCTAAGTTTGTCAGAATGGGCAGCCAAAGAGTGCAAAAAATTAAAAGTACACTAATGAAAAGCATAGCAAACTCTTCTTAAAAGAAAATTGTTATGGCATATCATTAGATCTTTGGTAAGCTATATTTTTCTAAGACAATTTCTGACACTATAACTTATGTTCCACATCATCACCCTAATAAAACAGCAGACATGATTTAAACTATGTAGAGCTATAACTTTTAACAGACATAAAAATATACAGTTGATCCTTCTATTGCTTCCTCTTACTCAGACGGTATTTATCACTGGGGATTGTTAAAGCAGAGAGTTCTCCTTCAGCTAAAATTGGTCTTGACAGATAAATACAAATCTTAAAGTTATTTGAACTTTTATTAATAAATATTTGCAACTTCAGTATGTTACATACACCAGTTACAGACTGAAATCACAACTGAGGTACAGAAGAAATGAGTGGAGAGAGATAAGTGAGGGAAACCTGTGCTCAGAAACAAGCATTCCTGTCAATTTTATCTTTTATGATGAATTATGCCTACGATAATATTCCTAATTGAGATGGCTGTAGGATTGTGATATTACACATTAAACCAAGCTGCAAATGTTTTATCAGTGTTTTTTAAGGCAGACTGCAACATCTAGGAGCAGACCTTAATTCTACATACCCATCACTTTCATATTTGATTTTGTTGCTGATCTAAAATTGTGGCAAACATGAAATCAATTTCATTCCACAGAAAGCACAGCCTAGCATCACAGGAGAAAGCAAATCAAAGTGTGGTGAGCCATGGCGTACTCCCCGCAGAGGCAGGAGACCAGAACCACCAGAGCCCTAATGCAGCAGTGCACATAGGAAGCACCATCTGCCAAGCCGCCAGTGGGTCAGTAGGTCTGGGCTGCCAGCTACCAGTTTCTGGAAAACGGTTCTTTGGCAAGTTGTTAGCTGACTCAGACCACATCCCAGAGTATTAAGGCCTCAACACTACTTCAGTCAGTTGAAAACCAGTGTCTACAATTGATGCAGATTAAAAACAGATTTTTGGCATAGGCCTTTTTCAGGTATTCTCTCAGTGGAGACAGGAGACAGATACACAAGAGATGCCATATGATTCAGTATTGTCCTTTCTCCACTTGAGAGTATCTGAAGGTCAAAGCATGAAAAAGTACTCTAAAGAGGGATGCGGCATCTTCACCTGTACTTGCTGCTTTGGTGGAGCACTCCCACACCAACCTGGAGGTCAAATTCTCTAACCGTCCACACTATTTGGCCTCAGGGTGACAGGTAGTATTCTGGCTCACAAGCACCACAAATCTGACATTAAGGCCAGTTAAGGGAACTGGCTTTTAAAATTACCACCAAATGCTATCAGAGCACTGCAGTGATTTAAGTTCAATACAAGCATATTTTTATTCCAGCATTATTTTTTTTGTGTCCCCAGCAGACCACAACAGCTTTAAAGCATGAAGCATTTAAGGCAAGCAATGTTTTTTCTGCTGTGATATAACATGGCAAAAGTGACTAATAGAACCAGTTTCTCCTTTACACTTCCGCGTCTGAGCAGATCACCTGATGTTGATGTGATACATAACGTCTGTATCTGCTGTATAATTGATTCCTAAGGCTTGCCTGGGTGGAAGAATAATGCTGTAGAATTTCAATGCTATTGCTTCTGTTACCAGAATTAAAAGATTTGCCATAACCACAAAAGTAAACGCACAGTCTTCCTAAACTACTTCTGAATGTTTGCAGCATATTTGGATGATAATATTGTGGCACAGAGTTTCACCTGAAGTACAGGAGCTATTAGTCACTTGCATCAGATTATACCCCAGAAGAAAAGCTGTAGTCTGTTTTCTTTTCATGGGTATACTCCACTTCAACGAAACAAACTCTGATCTGCTTCTCTGATTGCCTGTATTTGTACTCCTTCGGCTCTTGAACCTTTCTAAACAATGGACAAGAACTGACCTATTCATTCCCCTGTCCCGTAATACTGGTATGTTCTCATTTTCTGTATATTTAAGGAGGAACAATTTGAACACTTCCAAGACGAGGCAGAAAATGAGATCTTAAACTGGGACAGAGAGCGAGGGAGGGAACACCTATATCTGAGTTCAAGGTCTGCTGTGTTGTTGACCAGTGCTAAACTTTTTCTATTAACAAAACCTAATAACACTTAAGAGGGGAAGCTGCAAACATATATACATAAACATATGTAAGATTGCATCTTAAAACCAGAACTAGAACATATACCTAAATAACTCATCTCTTAGACTAAATTCATTCACTAGTTACAAAAAAGGCTTTGATATAAGAAAAGCAGCAACTCATACTGTTGCTACCTTGGAAAATACACATACACATATATTAGCTATATATCATTAAAACCAAAAATGCCCCCTCAAACAGAAGTCACTTGAAGATGACTCAGTATCTTCTGTAAATATATCTGAAAAGTATTTGACCAAAAGTAGGGGTTGTCTTTAAGCAAAGAGGAAAACTTTTTTCAATACAAGAATTAGACTGTATCTAATTAGAACAATAGTTGCATTTGAGATCTGCAGGTATGTAGCCGTACTACGTGATACTTGGTGGGAAGGGACCCTGTTGCAACCTTTTGGTGTCTAAAACTATACCGCTGTGTTAAGCGGAATACAAATAAGTAACAAGGTCTTGGAAATCTGGGAGAAAGAACAGCAGTTGGTTACATACAATTTGTGGCTTCCAGCCACAAAATAACCCCGAGAAGCAGTCAACATGAAGGTCAGAAGTTGAAGAGTAATGAAATAGCGACCCCCAAAGTTGATGAGGCCCCCAAAATAAGTCCGCACGCGTGCGCAGTATCATAGCCCCGTTATGCAGCCAGGGCGGAGCTGGGCTGGACTCCCTGCACTTGCTGGCCCCGTGTGCCGGGACTCCCGCCTACCGCAACCACCATACATACCGGAATCTTTCCGAGGGAGAGAGAGGCTGCTACACAGCAGAGGGCCATGTTGCCTCCTCGGGGATGCCCAGAAGGATTGTGCCTGCCGACACTCTCTCTCATCATGCAGACGATCGGGACAAGCCTTGGAGCGGTCCTTCGAGATCACCATCGGGTCAGTCTCTAAGTATCTACTAATAAACTGCTTGATACTGAAGAGTGTTTGTGTGTGTTTGTGCTGGCTTGCCAAACTGGACATTTGGCCCCCAGGAATCCCCCTGGAATCCCCTGGAACAAGGTAGACCAGAACATTTTCTCCTTTGGAATCAGAAGCATGAACTAGCCATCATAAACATCTCATATTAAATAACTTCTGAATTACTGTCACCATAATATTCTATTACTACACATAGTTCTGGCTTCAGTGCTATCTTTTAAGATCAATGCAAGGAAGGACTCTACTTTCCATAAAAAGGAGTGGCTGAGAAAAACTTAATCAGAGAAAGAAACTCCACAAAAACAGAAATCTCTTAATGATTCAACACAGTAGGAACTAAGAATTCCATAGAACTTCTGGGATAATCTGTATTAAAACTGAATTTCAAAAAACAAATAGAGATCGTGACAAAGTCTGAGATTTGCATGAGCACATATAGCTTAACATTAGTTTGCAGTTGGTTAAATTTTTCTTTCTATAAATTATGTACTGTAAAATTTACTTATATTAAATTTATTTATTAAAAGTGAATTTATAGTTTGAGAAAAGCTTTTGAAATAGAGGAAGGACAAAAAGCATTTCTTAACAATCGTATTGAAGCTGAGTTTTAGCTTTTCCAAAGTGCTGGCCTCCAGATATAGGAGTTGTTTTTATTATAAAACAAATTTAGCCAAAGGAATAGTTACTTTACTACAACTCTCTTCTGCAGATAAATGTTTAGAAACATTTGTCAGAAAATACAGAAGTGAAATGTTAGAGACAAGCTGCAGAGCTGTAAGTGTTGCACTTCAAAGGTATTCAGCGCAGTTGTACAAGACATTATGCCAGACTTCAGGCTGAAAAGGAATGCATCAAATTTGTTGTGGGAGCCAAAGTATTTTCAAATGTATTTACAATCCAGATTTATGAAACCTAAGAGACTTTTGTCCACCAAGAACTTCAGCCCAAATGTTAAGCATACAGATATTAGAGTTGGTTTCTATCATCTGGGCAAGGATGAATGACCTCACTTCAGTGGAAAAATCAGCCTAGTAGCCAGAGGGAAAAATAAATTAAAAGAATGCTTTTTACTTACAAAGCCTAGGGCTGTGACATGAAATACATCACAAAACTGATCTGTGAAACATTATGTTTTAGATTTACATTTCCATCTCACCAGATTTGTTCTCTGGAACACCAATTATTTTAGCCAGGTTTGCTTTCCTTTCTCCTCTCCCTTGTTTCATTCTAAACAACTGGATAGAAAAATACAGCAGAAAATGAAGATAACTATGTAAGACAATAAGATAAAATGATCATTTATAACACTGCCTTAGAACAACTGCTTTATCCACACAGCTTTCCATGTTGTTTTTCCCCTCAAGAGATAGCAGGTAAGATAAAATTGTTGATAAGCAGCACCACTGTGCAACAAAGCACACTGAGTTGCAGGCAGGAAATAATTCTAGTTTCAAGTATTCCTGCATCATGCTGTGCTATAATTCTATGACCTTTACCTTAAGCAAATTAATGCAACTGTTTCGTGGGCCTATTTTGCAGGATTTTATCTTAAACCTCAGGGACTGGGGCTGCCTCAACACATATGGTCATAAAGCACCCAACTCATCAGGTTTTGATCTCTTCCCAGACCATCTAAGTGCTACAGTACTATAAAACAGTACAACTTGCTTTCATAAAAGAACAGCCACTAGTATTTCACACTTGTTTCACTTGCTAAAGGTGGGAAGAGGGAAGTAAAAAGTTGGACTTTCCAGGGTGGAGGTGTTCCGCTTAAGAACAACTTGGATCAAACCACAGCCAAATTACAATACTTGAAACAAACTTTGATAAATTCCCACAGCTGGATACAATCTCCATAACAACCCAGTAATAAAATGTTTACTATGACAAACATACACAATGTTAGTTTCCTTATTCTCCTATTAGCTGTAATAACATTTGCTTAAAAAACCTCAGACTTCACAGGTAGAAGTAGAAACAAAAACTCAAGTTTCCAGTGAAAAAACTCTGTTCCAGGCTCATTTATCTTTGTTCATATGACAAAAAAAAAAAAAAAAAAAAAAAAAAAAAAAAAAAAAAAAAAAAAAAAAGAAACAGTAGTCAGTTAATTCCATATCCTTTGCAGACATAACTGCAGACAGACCATCTAAAAAAAGGTCATATAAATAACGTACTCCTTATTGGTATTTGAATACCAAGTCTGTAAATGTTCAAGCAAACAGCAATGTCTCAAATAACTTTTCCTTCATCCAAGAGGATTTAGTCTTTCCTCAGACTCTCAGCTCATAAGGAATCCCAAGGAGAGCTCATTTTCCCTGCACACTCTTTTGAAGCTCTTCCATTTTGTACAAAATGCTGGAACACAACCGTTCAGCCACAGATTAGTTCTCTAGTAAGAAATACTCACCCGAAGGTTGTGAGAGTTCCAGCTGCTGTTCTAGGATGTGTTATATGCAAATTTAAACAGAATCAACAAGACTGACTGAAAAATCATCTCAGCCTATCGCACTTCACAGCCTGGCCATTCTTTGGGAAGGAGAATTTAAGTTCCTACAGAAACAACTGAACCCAGGTCCTCCAGGGCAGCCCTCTAAGGAGGGAACCTCATAAGAAGAGATACCAACTGTATTAGGTACCTTGCCCCATCCTTTGAAATGCTAACAGAAGACACAAGCATTTTCACATCATCCAAGTCACCTTTTTTAATGAAGGTACAATGTACAAAAAAAGTACACATGATAGCACATCTTCTGTGATTGCAGTAGACTGTAGAGACTGTTTGCTTTCTGCAAATGATATATACACCAGTAAAAGATTTAAGTGGAAGCTAAAGGGCAAGCACTGGCTGAAGCTATGGGATACAGAACTACTGACAAGGAAGTCGGTAGTGAAAGCAGCAAAGGATTATCAGAAAAAAAAATGTACATGCTCTAGACCTAGATATTTGAGAAAAGACAGAATACACAAAAGAAATGGAATTCAATACGTACACATACCTTCCTTCATTTCTTTCTGGATCATTCAAACAATAGCCTTAGGGGTTTTTTTGTTTGATCATTCATTTGTTTAAGACCTGCAGCCTAGGCAACAAAGCAACAAATAATCATTGGAAAATTTTCCATTTTTTTTGCTTGATGGGAGGGAAAATAAAAACCCCACACATGACAAGCTAATTTTTGTTTAGCATAGCACTATCTTTGCATAACATCATAAGAATTTGGATAAGGAAGGTTCTATAAACATGAGTATTTAGATTACTTTGTGAAACATGATGAATGCAAGGAATAACTTCAAACTAAAGTGTTTCTGATAAATTCTAGTGTTTTATAGACTCTCTGGATCACAGAAATCTTGGCAATATTGTTTGAAAAAGATACAGTTAAAAAGGTTAAATCCTGTCACTAGAGGCCTCATATCCTATCAACTTAAATGGGAACTGAATTTGCATACCTGAAAATACAGCTTAATATAGAAAATTCATTCATTAGATGGAGCTCCTTAAATTGGGTTAATATGATCTTATGATAAAACGAATACAGGTAGCAAGAAGTGCCATGAATATTTCAAGAAGTAAATTCTTCATGGTAAGTGTTTCACAATTGATCTTCCTTACACATAAAACACAAGTGACAATCCAGATCCTTAGTAGAGTTAATTAACAAGTCTCTACTAGATCTAAATAGATCTTTCCTGACTCACACTAACACAGGATTTGGCCCAATATTATACAAAACAGTACAAGCCATTCAATATTCAAATCCACAAATGGGGCTTTCATCCTACACTTGGAATTTCACATCCAACAACAGTAACTCAACCTTGAGATAACTGAGTGTGTTCATCCTAGCCACCACAAAGCCATTCATATTCAAGCCCACTGACATACTGTGCCATCTCAATGACACTAATGGAATTGTCTTCAAAAGTTACTACATTCAGCACTTTGAGGCATGTGACACTGGAAATGCTGTTGGAATAGTTATTTACCATTCACTGTACCTTAAGAAATGCAAGTAGCAGTCAGCATCGTTATGGCCTTCCACTGAAGGCTACATTCTGCCTTTCCCATTTTCTTCTGCTTTACCAAAGGCAGGATTACATCTAAACTCAGAAGTAAGAACTATTTCCTGTGTTATTCTATATTTGCAAGGCCTCAGTCTTAGATGCATGTTGTTAGCTTTCTAAATATCTTATCAGGATTGCTGTTCTCTCAAACTGAAAATATTGAAATGAAGTTTATTATAAAACATACAAATCAAAGAACTAAAATAATGGAACAACAACTATAGCTGTGGTTCAGAAGTTACAAGTAGCAATATTAAAGTGAAAGGCACAGTTATCATATTTCAGTGTGTTTCACAGTATTTTACAAAACCTACAAACACTCTTTAGATGAGCCATTTTACATATGTTCCTGAATATCAATTATATTATTAACTTAAAGCTTTACGGTCCCCTAATCAACTCAGGACAGTGAAAACACAAGTTGTACAAATCCAAAGCTATCATTTATAACATATAGCCTTGGGCAACAAAAAAAAAAAATCGGGAATATACTTTTCAACACCAGAGTCTTCCAGTTGAAGAAATAAACCTTTATAGTAACTTATGAACTTATAAATATTTAAAAGGCAATAATTATTAGCACCCAACATGTCACATTTTCCATATTCATTTTTTCTCAAGTGACAGCAGCGCTATTCCTGAAAGCCAGAGCTCAGAATTTAAGACACATTTATTATTTTACAAAGGAAAAGATACAAAACAAGAAAAAGCAGAATACTATTAGAAATACTTCTATTTCATTATTTTTTTTCTCTATTAATATTGCACAAAAGTTTTACTAATTTGTGTGCATAAAGTTATCACCTGTCCAAGTGGTTTATTCTACTGTTATATCATTTCCACATCTAATAAGTGCAAATAAGAAAATTAATGTAAAATTGATTTTATGCTTAATATTAAAGTACTACTTGTGTGGTGTCAATAATACATATAGGCTTCTATTTCAAAACATTCCTTATATTAAGTATGTTAACCTAGCTAACAGTGTCTGGCCTCCGTTGTCAACGGTGCAATTGTACAAGTTTGATATGCCTTTCTATATTATGCTATTTAAGGCCAGCACCAATGGCAATGGTCTATAAATACAGGAACCCTAGTTAAGCTTCTAGCTCTGATTAAAACAAGACATCTAAAACAAGACATCACTAATTCTATGTTGCAGCTTCATCATTAAAGTAAAAATAAGGATGAATTTTTCTTCCATTGAGAACTATGTACAAAGACAGTCCTATAATTAAGCATATTCCAGAACAGAGGCAATCCTGAAAGTTTAGTGTTTTCTATATACCCGAGTACCCCTTTTTCTACCAAAGTCACTACAAAGAAAATTCCATCAGTTTTCTTAGGACTAAAATTCATGTTTATTTGCTAGATATCAAATAGAGCCTTATTCCTTAGGCTGTCATCTTAAATCAATACAATTAGTAGTAACTAGAAATTTTTTTTTATTTATATTGATGGCTAACAGAATAAAGGGACCAGAGTGATTTCACTTAAAGAAAAAGCTCTCAAGCAGGTTAAACAAACACCAAAGCAGCCATATAATACTGCAGATAGGAGTAAGAGGAGCTGAGTCTGTCGATGCTCTTGTTCTCAGCATTACTCAAATAAAACTTCTAGCAGTATTTTTGCTGCTGCAGTTAATTCCCTGTACTGCTCTGGGTCAACCGTTCTTCTCATTAAAGTAGAGGGATCTTCAGCTTTTGGAGACAAGGCAGGGTTTGCTGTTTTACAGTTACACAGAAAAAAGGTTGACAAAAGAAATGCCTGCAGTGCAGGAGAACGAGGGGCACCTTGAGTCTCTTTGGTCTGTTTAGAAACAGACAGTTCACGACCCCCTCACCCAAACCTGCCCGCAAAGCATGCTGCTCCTCACCGCTGCTGCGCGCTCCCAGAAGCTGCGCCTCCTGTTTCCACCTCAGACAGCTCTGCCCTCCTTCTTCTAGTTCAGGCCCAGAAGTCTTCTCCCCTAAAGGGAAAAAAATGGGGTTTCCACTGCCTGTTTCTCCCATCTCCGTCCCCGGTTTAATGGACAACCTTTCTTCCAGATGCTCTCTCCCACTAAGGCTTAGATCCAGAAGTCCCTAAGCTTGAATTGTTTGAGATAGAGGGAGAAGAAGAAAGTAAACGTGTGCAGCATCCACCCTTGGGCCCATCTTTAGTCCCATACCCATTTACTACAGTCTTTGTAGCATTAAATCAGGTTCTCAGAGCAAGTCAGCAAAAAATATGGGGGGAAAAATGCCAGCACTGCTACAGCATAAGTAAAACTAGTGAGAGGTTAAGTACTTTTTTTCCAATTAACCTGAGGAGCACACCCGACAACATGAGCCCTCAAAACTTGCATTAGAGTGTTTTTTTTTTTTTTTTTTTTTTTTTTTTTTTTTTGTCTAAAACAGCAGCATGCTAACTTGAGCAAGAAATACTGAGAAGGTAACATGTGAAACAACCAAGTACATGCAACTTTGATGTCTTCTCTTTCCTCTCTTGCATATTGTAGTTTGCCAAAGTGAAAATCACTGCTCCTCTGGCGGAACTGCAGTTTTTCTGCTAGAAAACATATAGTTGAAAAGTACTCTTGGATTTTGTTTTGTTGTTTTTCCTCCTTCCCTGGGCTTTAAATCTGATGAAGGAGCAAACTCTGCAGCCTTCCCTTTAGAGAAGGCAGATTAAGGTGTTACCTAGTCTCTTGCGGATACATGAGACTGCCAAACAAACTAGTCGGCTATGCAGCTGAGCTCAATCCAGTAGCCCACATGAATATATTTCGCTGCTGACAACTTATTTAATACCAAAAATAGATTCCTCCTTATTCAGTTGCCTACACTCTGCCTGTCTAGTTCACACAATACTGCAGAACCAAGAGAACAGCTCTGAGGCCTTTCCCAGCAAAGCTGACCATTTAAGGACAGCACATTCAAGCCAGCAGGAGCCACAGATGATGCCTGCTTGAAACCAGTGCACCGATCCCCGCTGGCTCCAATTAAATTTTCCTGAAGTCTAGCTCTCAGAATTACAAACAAACAAAACTGGAAGGATCTGGGTTGTTTTTCTAGGGGAAAAAGAGAATCTGTTAAGATTTAAGAGTTCAAAATAAAATTTCATTTTAGGTATGCTCTTGGAACTTCACAGAATACTGACTTATTCTTCAAATTGAGGTGAAACATAATATCATTTAAAATACAGTATAAATATGCAATAATTCACCTTTTAAAAATATTTTTAAAAGTGTATATTTGAATTCAGTTTGCATATTAACCTCAGTCACATTTCTAGAGGAAATTGAAAAAGCAATAAGCTCCGTGGTTGGAGGTGGCAGAATGTAAGAGCAAATAGCAGGCGCCTGGATGTGTGATGCCCACACATCAAAGCCAACTGCAATTAGGTTAGGGCATGTTAAATCATTCATGTAACCTCAGCAGATCACTTCAGTTAACGCTAAGCAGTGCAGGACAAGTTCTACAGCACTTGTACAATTAGAATTAGTGCTTTATTTTTCTTCATATGTAAAAAAAAAATATTTTTACTGAGAGCTTTTAATAAAATTTATTAATAGTCCTTGCAGTCATAACAAAAATGTATGAGAAACTCTTTATGGGTAGGAAATAATACTAATATAGGTAGAAAAGAACATTGAGCACTTTGGCCTCAAGAACACAGTCAAGGCAGTAAAATCTCAACACTTAAAAGCCAATTTTGACTTTTTGATGTTGGGAGAAAACATTTACCTTCATCTCAAAAAAAAAAAAAAAAAAAAAAAAAAAAAAAAAAAAAAAAAAGTCATCTGTGAACTGAGCTACAGTTTCTTGGTACTACCTGGAATACTACAACAGAATCTCTCCTACAAAGAATGGTTTCAAATCCAGAAGAAAAACTGATTACAATTTGTCAGTGATTATCTATCACCTGGTTTCACTTTCATCATGCAGAAGCTACAAGAGAGCAGCGATATTTGCTTTCTCAATTTGCAGAAAGCAGTAATCAAAATCTACGTTTTCATAAAATTTAGTTTTATTACCAGTTTCTTCAATACCATGTGCTTGTCATTATCCCCAGTAAAGCAAGGAAGTATGATTATGTTTTGTTTCCTGAAATCAAATTTCCACAAATGAGTTGAGAAGTCTCAGCAACTCTTGCAGGTTTTACTGAAAATCACAGAGTAATCCACATTTTGGTTTAATATTGAGAGCATACAACAGTCCAGGTAGAAAGTGGCACGTACAATTACTTAGCAGACAAGTGGCTTGTCCAATACTTTCACTTACGTTCACTGCACTGGACAAAACTTACATCAAAATATATTTTTATGTATCTTCACTCATACAGTCAGCATAAAACACTTCATGAAAGATGAGAAAAGCAGCATTAAAAAGAATACTCATAGAGAGGAAAAACAGTAAACCAAATTGAAAAAGGTACCACTTAAAGCAGTAGGAATAGTAGTAACCTCCTATGAAAACCAGTGTCTTAAAAGAACACAGGCATTTAAGGGGAAAGAAGGATCTTTGCTTAAAGTACTTCAAGGTAAACTTTCAAAGAAAGCTGCTCCAAAGGTGTCTTGAAAGATGCTGTACGCATTTGTCAGCACTCCCAGCATCAGAGCCAGCACAACACAACTGAAAGGTTTAACTGGAAAGGATGTAAAGCGGAAGGGACTGTTCCATCTGAAAAATTTTTCCCTTGAAACTTCTGAAAACTGAAGAAAAAGGATCTGGTCTGGCTAGTGAAAGATTACAAGCAGAATGATTTATCAACGCACTGTAACTATCACACCGGTGACCTGAAGCATGCACCATTCAGAGGCCTCAGGAGTCCTCTGCAACCGCAAAGTTAGCTGCTTTGACCAACCTGAATTTTTCTTTAGAGCTGAGGAAATCGCAGTTGATTTGGAGTGCCTATCTAGTACTAGCAGAGGTGAAGAATGGTCCTGTATGGACAGCTTTGGCCTGGAAATACTCTGTAGCATGCCTAGAAGAACAGTGCTATGAATGCTTAAATATTTTAGGTTCACAGAATCATTGATTATTTCATGTCAGATGAAATATTCCTCTACTAAGCAGAAATGCTTAGCATTAGATATTACCCTGTTATGAAGAGAAAGTGTTGGGAAGAAAAGGAGAAGAAATAAAGTGGAAGAAGGAACGCAAAGAACAAGCCATACACAGGAAGCAAACAAAAAAGGACAGAATGCAGCTGATCAACAGAAAGCAACAAGACTTTGTAGAAGGGCACTGCTTTATCACATGCTGATAAATAGTGGTGGCTCCAAACATTTGCTGAAGACTTCCTCAGCATATCTGAGAAGAAATTTTTAAGGCAACAGCTTCTGGATTGGGACAACCAAAGGTGATCTCACCTGGCCTCATGACAGGCATTCAGAATTCTCAACAGTAACGCTGCCTGCCTCAGGAAACGCTGCCCTCCCAAAACCAAAATGCTTTGGGAAGATTCCCCCAAATCTACCTTGCTTCCTGCAAGGTCACTTCACAGGCTACTGCACAATCTGGGTTTCTCAAGCTTGCAATAAGGGGTTGCCCAGCAGTAGGAGGGATTAGGAGGGCTCTTCTCTCACAGCTCAACACATGGCCTATGCAGTGCAACAGATTCACAAGAGAGGCCTTTGGTATCGGCTACACCTGTCTCCTTGCTGTTCATCCTAATCATGAAATGGAGCCAAGAACTTTGGCAGATAGCTGAACCCTTTCCAAGGCTCTTTTCCCCCTGTGGTTTCATAGTTAAGAGGTAACAATTTTTGTGAGACAGCAGATCAAAATGATACAGCATGTTGTGAAAGGGGTGTCAGATTTGGCTGCACTTCACCCCATACTAAAGCTGTACCTGTACGGACAAGGAAAAGAACCCAGAGACTTCTGATTGAACTCAATTCAGTTTTATATCTTGATTTGCTGAGGTTCACTTTTGCAACCTGTCTTCCAACAGCAAAGCAGCTTGCGGCTGCTGCCAGGGCTAGGTTCTGCAGCTTAAACACACACATCGAAGTTACAAAAGGTAATTGTTTAGGGTGCAGCAGCAAGCAATATTAAAACACAGGAAACATCAAAATTGTCATTCTCTGCAGGTATATTAAAGAAATCTGATGAAATATTAGCTATGGCTCATATCTTGCCAAAAAACTCAGAAGTTAACAGGCACTCTTGCCTGTAGAAAACACTTACTCAGATTCTATCCCATACAACAGGGAAAACCTCTTAGACATCCTTCCTTCACCATTACTTCAAATGAAGAAACAATGACCATTTTGTCAGCTACTGTCCACAGTGGTATTATGGAAGAGAACACGTAGTTCCTCATCCGCACACATCTGTTATATACCTGTAGCTTTCAAAATATCATTACAGTTTAACAGAGAATCTTAAAAGCATCACAGTTCTTTTCACAAAAGACAGCAAGGCTGCTTTGGAACAAACATTTCCATCAGAGCTTGTATACACAAATACTCTTCTCGCTCGATAGGGTACAAGTATTTTCAAAATGCAGTACTTTTAAAAACCTACACAGAAATGAAATGTTTCAGAAGCTGTATACGTACCATCAAATAGTAACAACAATAATGTTGCCTGGCACAGTTGACAGCTTAATCATACTGCTATTCACATTTTTATGTTGTTTCATACTCTAGTAATCCCAGATGATAGTTTTAGATCCAGTCAAGCCAATATCAAAAAGTAAAAGGTCTGCCTTCTAAGGTAATATCAATTATGTTTCAAGCCATCTGATTGTATTATCAGTTCCACACTAAAACATAAACCAAAAGACAGGTCAAGAGCAGCAAAGCAAATGGATATTAGTGAAACAAGTACCTTAGCTGGACAGCACTCAGTTACAGGCACCGTTTCTCTCTCTCATTAGAAAAGTATGTAAGAATTTTTTTTTTTTTTTTTTTTTTTTTAACTAAGAGTCAAAACACTGAATATTGTGAGCATGCATGGACACTAGCTTATAATTTACCTATTATGGGTAAACTCATTTTTAGGCGGGTTGGCACTTTTAATATATTCTTGGAAAATTCATCTCACTTTGATAAGCTGTAGATCCAGTTTAAAAAAGGAATACATTCCTCACTAAATATGTCATGACAATTTCCCATTTTCTGAAAAATTAAAGACACTTGTACCCCAAAAAGATGTTAACAGATTTAATGACACTATTTACACAATAAAAGCCCCATAAAAAGCACCAGGTCTGTATAACGCCATGAACTGATGTAAAGAACAGTGAACAACAATGTTTTATACTCAGCATCTTTATAACTTGTAGCCTGTTACAGCCCAAATATTACTGCCACTGGAAATTTGCCTTAGCTTTAGGGCAAGAATATCAGAAGTGCATATCAAGCATTACAAATCAAGATTCTTCCATTTCCATTTCCTCCTCATACTTCAAATACTGAGTTTTGCCTGCTTGCTTCTAAAGTCAAGATTTTTCTGTAGAACTGGAGATATGCATTTATCAGCAGACAGACTGAAACCATTTATAATCCCATACTAACCAAAATTTTCTATCAAAAGACCTTTGTCTTCAAAAACAGCTCCCTTTTACTGGGAATCTTCCTCTCTGTAGCAACAGGATTCAGACTATTTCCTATTTCCAAAAGCTTGTATCAGCAGCAATCAGTCTTATTACAACACAGCACAACCACAATTACAATTTTATAGAAATATTCATTATTTGATTATTCAGGTGTCAAATTCTCTTTAGTAACGTAAGGATTTTATTAATATGTTTAGACTACCTTGACCATTTGAATTTTCTTATCTAAGTATCAAAGTCTGGTGATTATAAGAGTGAAATGTTAGAAGGACACAGACTGAATAACACTATGATGAAAGTTTAAAAAAATCAAATGTGTCTTAAGTGGCTGTAATTGCATTTTTAAAGTTCATATGCTCTATTCAAGTTAGCAATTGAGAAAAAGATGTGTTACTCTGAATGCATACGTGAAAATCTAGCCTTTAGAAAGGCACTTCTGAACTTAGGTTTTCCACAAACTTCTGTCATTTTGCTGAATCACAGAATACACGGAATGCATATGAAGTGCACATATGGACATGAAAAGCTTGTTATAGAGAAATGGTATGTCTGTCTTTCAGGAAATTCTGACACTTCAAAGTTTCAAGAAGATAGGAAGTTGGCATCTTGAAGCTAATTGCAACAGGAAGATTCCTAGAAGTGATGAACAGATGATTGACAGATGAACTAGATAGGAAGTAAAATTTTAACTTAAAAATCCAACTTTAAATTACATCTTGTGTTAAGTAAAACGAAGTACACCAATTTGGATGTGAATAGTTGTAAAATAACCATAAACAGGTAGGTTTCTGAAAGGTGTTTTCATTTTGACAACGCTACTCTTTAAGACGACTCTGCTGGGTAAGTCTTCCAGACTGATTTGTATAAATTACAAAATTTCTAGAATTCCACTGAATTGTCTTGGTTGATAAGCAATTAAACATGATTAGTCCATTCAGTCTTGGCAGGAAACTACTCACTAAGCTTACTACTATTAGATGCAATTCTGACAATAGAAATCATCATAAAGTTTAAATATTTGCTATATTAGATCTCTGTATAAAAGTTCTCTCAAACTCTGATAAACTTTCTCCTTCTATAATTAGAGTAATTTGTTCCAAAGTAAATAGCAGCCCTCCAAAGGTTTGGCCACCAATCTTTCAAGCTGTAGCCAGCAGAATACCTTTATCATTTACCACCCCAGCAGCAAGTGGCAAGCAGAGCCAGGAACTAGTTAGTACAGAAAATAAAGTTATTTTAAATAAGCATAAGAAAAAAATGCCCCAAAATGATGTGTAAAAGGTGCTTTTTTCTCCCTGTGCCTCCCCTGTATTTTGAGGTTACCCTTTATTCCAGGGTCTTCAAAGTTTCCAAATTCAGCACCTTGAGCGGCATGAGAACCTGAATTATTCCGTGAATTATTTCAAATTATTTGTTTCATGAATGATATTTTCTTATTCACTACAGCATAGAAGTGAACATTAAGGATAACAAGTCAGAAAAGTTGAATTGCACATGTTTCTTTGTCAGAGCAAAAGGCTGATATAAAACAGACTATTCATCTAAAGCAGACATCAGTGACACATTATGAAAAATGAGTTAATCTCTGAAAGGAATAACTTCCATAATTTCCCTTTAGATCAGTAGGAGATGCAGGATTTGGCTTACAGATGATTTGCTGACTACTAGATATATTAGTCTCAATGAAGCTTTCATCTGTTAATTTTTTAAAGATATAATCAGCTATATTAGGTAAGTTACATCATTTGCTGAAAGTATTCTGCTGAAAGCTGTAGAGTTGACAGCTAAGTATGTCACGTTGTCACAAAAATAGCTCCTGCTAGTCTTGCTGTCTTAAAGTCACAATTCAGGGGACATTCTAGTACTAAGCAACTATTTTAACAGACATTTCCACCAATTTAAGCTATTTAGGGAATATCTGTGAAATTATTCAGTGACTGTCTGATGATGTAATAAAAGTGAAATCTACAGTGAAAGTAAAAAGAGGTAATGGTAACACACTGCAGTTCTCAATCACATGTGAAAAAGCATCTGAAATTGGGAACCTGGACAGACACCATAAGCAGATGCCTAAATTAAGAAAACAAAGCAACAGAAACACGAATTTGTTGTTCACAAACAAAAATCCATTACCTATATGTTAGAAATCAGGATATCCCTAGTAAGTGACAAAATAGATAAGATCACAAGAACACTCTGAAAAACTATTCAGCTAGTAACTAAGCTGAAAAAAGACATGTAATTACTAACTACATGGCATTTTAAGCAACAGACCACACAGCTATTGTGAATTAAAACAGAAATAATCATTGATATGCTATATGGTTACTGCAAAGCAGTACCTGAAGCATTTTGATATATACTTTGTTAACAGAACACAAGCACTTTAACTAGAAAGTACTTGTTAAGCTGACTTGCTGTCCAGAACTCTTGTATCCAATAACTGCTCCTATAAACAGTTTTCTTCATAATATTACTTAGCATAGAACTAATGAAAAGTCAAAATATGACAGTGGACCATCATGCAAGCAAAAAGGTATAAAATGAGACCTCCTAAAGAACATACTTTTTTCTACCAGAAGTAGTTCTTAATGACCAAGGAATTCGTGAAAAATTTCACCTTTTGATTTGACTCTGCTGGCTTTATGTCGACTGCTGAAATGAGACAAATATTGGAAGATGCCTAACTTAGCAAGAACAAAAGGCTCTACTGTACATTACATTCCTAAGTATTTCTCCACCCTGCATATGCATCTCAAATGAAGACGAGCTGCTGACACACTCAAACCCACACAATATAGCTGAACTTCATTAATTTCTTGACTGCTACCCTTTTAACTTCCTTTTCTGCTCTATTAGTCATTTCATGCCCTCTTCATAGCCAGTTGTATTATAGTGACTTCAGCATCTCATGCCTGTCTGCAACATGCTCTGAAGACCACATTCCTTCAATAATTTTTACTGTTAAAAGTTAACCATCAATACAGTAATTTATCATAATATGTTACTAGGATGCTCCCCATGAGCTATCCAACACTACTCAAACCACATGCAAGCATGTCCTCTTATCTTTCCCACCTCCAAATCAAACAGCAATTAGAAATCCACTGCTCCCCCGTGTTGGATCATTATTTTTGTGATCATTTCTAGCTGTTCACATACTTGCTCTTTTCCTTGCAGTTACGTAAGCACCTTTATTCCAGATGAGGAAATATTTTAAGGCATCATCTGATGCTTATGAATTTCAATATAGCATTTTGGGGAGATCATGTTTTTGTTTTGAATGTTTTTCCCCCCTCTGTTCCTAAGTCTACCTAACATGGGGGAAGAAAAGAAGAAAGCATGCAAGAACAAAGCACTTCATGTCATCCACTCTTCTGAAAAGGTTAAATGAATAGCACAGAAAGTTAAATATTGTAATGAAGACAAACATGAATAAAGAGTACTGACTCCTATATGTAAGTTCATGCTAAAGCCCATCATAGTTCTTCCAAACCTTGATAGTAATGTAAGAAGAAGAAATAGTAGCCTTTTTATTATTATTGTAGAACCGACATTAAGAGTAAACTGTAGCAAGGCTGCAATTCTACCTCCTGCATACCTCCTGGCTCACGTCTGGCTTCTTCACTAAATCTTCATACTGCAGTATCTACAATTACAGTATTTATACTCCCTAAGTATTTTAGCTTGCAAGGAGTAGTACTTTAAGCTATTTCAGAAAAACACTTTAACATAAAGAATAGCCTTTTTATTTGGATGTAAGTATATTCTTCCCATACAAATGACCATTTGAACCATTGGCCATGAAAACACTGGTACTGCAGAGGAATTTTTTCAAAAGATAAAGAGGAATAAGATCAATAGACTTAGGTAGAAATTGCCCTAGAAAACTAAATCATACAGAAAGTGTGGTTCAAAATCTATTAAAAATAAATCCATAAAATTTCTTTGAAACTAATAGTTTTTCTACAGGATGTAGAAAGGAAAAGTCTACTAGACTTTTGTTTCTGAAGTTGAAACAAAATTCCTAATAATTTTTATATTATCCAATGATTCAACAGTCACTTAGAAATCAAGGCTCTCCCCACTCAGCACTAACTGAGAAAAAGATGTCTCTCTTCAAACTTTGAGAAGGTCAGAGGCTGACCTCTTTATATGGCGTACTACAAACAAATAATACTTACCTAAATAGCAGCATGGATGTAAGCACTCTGCTAGTCAAATAAATCTACAAACCATGAGGAATGTCCTGACATATGAATTTTCCCAGAAACCTAGTATCGGTCAAATCTGCTTTACTTAGCCAGAACTGTAGACTAGACAATGTAGAATTACTCTGGGATTAAATCCAACAGGAAAATTTAGAGCTCTCTCTTATTGTTAGTTAATGCAAGCATTAAATTAAAAGTGCAAGAATATGGAAGGCAACAAGAACTTAATAATGGGACATATGGCTTTCCTCTAAAATAAAAATGTTTGGCAATAAACAGAAATATTCAAGGTTTGACAAATGCTCCTTAAAATGAAGGCAAAAAATTAGCTCTTTATAGCCATTGAGGGGAGGGGAGTAAGAAATGAAAAGTTGGAAAAAATAATCAAAGACAGTTTAGACCCTAGAGCAAAGATCTTGAGATTGACTTTTCATAAATGCCTGTGTCATTAATAAGTCATATTGTGTAAACATTTTATCTATACTATACACTGTCACTCATTTTCAAGAAGAAAAGCTCTATGATCTTCCTTTTGTATTTGGTTAAAGGAAAGCACCTGCACATAAAAAGGCTGTTTTACATTGTATCATTACATTTCTTTTTGAAAATAATACAAATCTATAAAGTTACTCTTAGTATTAACATAAGGCCTGCTATCTCCAGTAGACACTCTAGACCAAGGAAAAAACTTCTAGGCAAGTGTTACTGTGTACCTACACAGCAGAGATTAAGGATAAATTTTACATTAAACATCGCAAGACTTCACTGGTGAACCATACTTAGCCACGCTGCTGCTAAAAAATCCAGAGTAAGTTCAAGGGATTTTTTCCCTAAAGTAATGAAAGCTGATTTGTATAGCTTTCCTGATGCTTTTCTAGTCATGTACAATGAAAACTGACCGTTGGATCTGATCTGCACAGGATTAAGCTAATATTTTATAATTAGAATTGAATATTCATCCAACACAGCAAATTGTTACATACAGTTAAACTCTTTCCTAGTTCACATGACGTTTGAGGGACATGCTGAAGATTAAGGTCTATAAGGAATTCCTTCCTAAACCAAAGTTCTTTTTGAAGTGATACAACTAGTTTATAAAAATGCAAATAGAGACGATTTACCAACTCCTCCTACACAGATGAACCACGTCCTTGACAGAGATTTTTCATTGTTCTATAGGAAAGAGTTCTATGTCCTTATGGACAAACAGTAGAGATGACAGGACTGACCAGATATGAGTTTCAGTGTTCCCCAGATAGTTTCCTGGGCAAATCATTTCAGCACAGGCCATGAAAACAAGCTTAAATCTCACTGATTCAACAGGAAAATACGTGGCAAATATCTAAATGCTTTTAAAGATAAAGCCTTTGCCCTCTCTTCATGACATAGCAAGATGCCCTATATATCACATTAGAAAAATAAATACATAGACTAAGAATGCACCTCAGTGCATTCACTTATTCACTTAGACTATTCAAAATAGTCTAAAAAAATGAAAAATCCCAAGCATTATGTTTATCCTTGCTCACTGTCCATAGCACAGTTCAACTACCACAAAATATAACTTAGTGATACAAAGGGCCCATTAGAATGGGGCTCATATGCAAGAGCAACTGACACTTCAATTTCTTGAGAAACAAACAAACCAAAAAAAAAAAACAAAAACAAAAAAAAAAAAAACAAAAAAAAAAAAAACAAGTCAGATTACTGATTCTCAGTAAGTAATCAGTTTAGCTTTCAATACTATATTGTCTCCCATAGTTTTCCTGGCAGTGTTTGTCTGGCTAGCCTATATCCAGCCATGCTATTACTTTCCACTTGCTCCCTTCCCCCTTCTACAATTTACTACTCTAATTTTTCATCCTCCTTAACACTGAAGGGTTTCATTCTGAGGTCTTTTGTCGTAAGTCAATTATTCACCACTGGCTAAATGTGGAGGTTATCAGAAGCAAATTTAACAGAACTGTTACACACTTTAATTAAAGATAACACCATTATCTGCAGTGAAATTTTCAAAAGAAATCACAGCTCATTTAGAAACCAAAGTGATGGTTTATTAGGAAAAAATTCAGTATGCAATAGCTAGCACCAGTCACATGGAGATCCTTAAATTAAGCCCAACCATTTTCCTCTTTTCTAGAGGAAAGACCAAACTAGGGATCAATACAAGCTTAAGTGGCATGCCAGCACGTAAGAACAGTGGTATACGCTTGGCTCCAGCTTACACAGCCAAGACCCCAATAGTGTGTTTGGAAAATTAGGCCGTGTATTTTGATGACTGAATCCGAGTTGAACTTCGCACTAATAATCTAGCCCCAGAGACGAGACTGAGCTCTTTGGTAAACGCAGCCAGCAGGTTCTCATTGAGAGGCTGCATTTTCTGTACCATATGCTCTGAAGAGCCAACTAGTTACTGGAACATGGATGAGTTCTAGAAAGTCAAAACCAGCTGTAAATAAAGGTAGGAGTTGAGCCACAGCATAAAGATTACAGCTTCAGCTCTCTTCTGGTTTACTACACAACACAAAGCCATGCATGTGCATACTACCCATACATAGAACAGAACAACACAGTCGCAATTTAGCAACCAAAACTACATTACAGAAGCAATGGGCAGCCCTGGAAGATAACATGCTCAGGAACAGGGTAGCATTTTTTCTCAGGTTGTTTTTATAGCTGTCATGATCAGCTCCAACAGGAATGGAATCACTGTCCCAGAGCTTGCTTGTTACAGTTTTAACTATAGAAATTCTGTTCTTTCAGAAAATTGACAGAAATCAGCATATTCTTAGATTTAAATTAATGTACCTTAAAAGTTTGCTAAGCATTATGTACTCCTTTTCTGAGTCACAACAGGATACTGCTAACATTGGAATATTCATAAAGCAATATTGCTATTGCTGTGTGGACTCAAGTTTGCAAGTAATATTTCTGACCCATTACATAAATGCATGAAAAACTTTAGAAAGAGGACATTCAGACCATGTATAATAAAATTGTTGCCTACGAAGACTTATCCAACACTTTATGATGCATAAGATATATAGATTCTGGAAACAGAGGTCAGCATCTGATTGGAAAGTATCTACAGGTTCACTGCTGCTTTCTAAACAACAACAAAAAAATCCTGTATAGCTACCAATGTCAGTGGAACTAAATCCTTTTACAGTGGTGTACCTAAGACATTAAGAAAAACTGTATGTCAGAACATGCAGACTAGATGCAGGTGAAATGTATTTTTATCTAATTATCTTACTACAGAACCAAATTAGTTTTCAAAGCATGATGCCTATTTCAGCACATTACTTAGCTCACTGCACATGAAGTATAGCCCATCTACTGCTAATTTAACTACTAGAACTAGATAATAGAATACATTCTCTCTGGAGTAACTGTGGTGGTGATAATTGTATCCCCAGTACAGTAAGGCGCAGTTAGTTTCCAGAAAACTAGTTTCACATTGGAAACTGATTCTATTTTAGCAGAATATACAAGCACTATTTGAATTATTTAACACAAAATGCACACTATAGAGAATTAAAGTATTTTCAGTACTAAACTATTCATCCCCACATTCTGAACCACATTCTTAACCACCTTTGGCTTTAATTAGACCTGGAGAAATAAGGCAAGCAAGCTTTGTTCCCATGCTCACATTCAATATAAATCAAAAACACAGTGTTGGATTAAGAGACTAAAGCCACTTAAAAGCGAACAAGCAGCAGAACTTGCTTGGAGTTATTTTATTGGCAGGGATGAAACAGTACAGAACTTATTCTGTCACTAACTGACAACCTAATTTGCCAAAAAGGAGTTCCCCATGCAATTCTTTCCCATGGATGCTTGTGACCAACCATTCCCAGGAAGTTACTTCAGCTACAGTTGGGAGAGAGTCAAAGGCCAGTGTGATCACATGACAATTTCAGATACGAGGAGCAGAAAAAAGTTTGTCTGCAGCTCAGCTTCCACTTGAATACAATGAAATAGGTCAAAAGCTGAAGATGTCTGAGAGAACACTAGTTGAGTAAAAAATTGAGGTCCTGGACAAGTTTTTACTTCCAGAAAGAAATTAGTCAAGACCAAGCATGAGACACTGTTCACTACAACAGTCCAGTACCAAGCAGAAAGAGAAGGGAGTATGGAAAAGAGACACGGTTGACAGACAAAACCACCCCACAGCTTGATCATCAAAAAATAGAAGCAAATTTACACACTTCCATGATCCTTATGGATCAGAAGCATGTGATTTCACTCTTCTGGAATACTACAGATATCTCAGCAGAGCAGCAAAGCATTAAAGACCAGTCCCTCCTTAGAACAGGGTAGAAAACAGGATCCCAAGTCAGTCAAAGCTCTGCAAATGGCATTGTCCCCCTGCCTCCTTGGGATAAACACAGGCTAAGGGCCCTTTCACCACTTAAGCTAAAATATATTAGAATACACTAGTATAGTGTAGCATTTTCAGCAGAGAAAATTGAGAAATGTTGTAACAAGTAAAACAAAACTGTCATTAAGTAAATTGCTCACCTTATACTGGCAAGGCTGTTATTTTCTTCCAGCAGTTTCTAGAATTACAGCATATTCTGCACAGTTCCCCAGAAATACATTTTTTTCTTCCTCACAGTTGAGGCTTAGGTATGTTTCTGCTCCTGGCTTTTCCCAGTAGTTTCTCATCGCTTCTTCTGCTGCAACAACCTTGCCGATCACACCTCACTCCACTCCCTGCAGCTCTACTCCAGCCAGGTCTCTTGCCAGAGCTTAGTCACGAGCTCTCAGTGGAGGCACGAACTGCCAGGGAAACACTGACACATGGCAAAACTGCCAGGGCAGGGCATAGACATAGCTGCTGCTCCCTCTACACCACTATTATTTACAAACAAATACTGCCTATCACAGGGTGTCTAAAGCCAGCGGCTAGAAAGAGAACACAGTGGGTTGAGGAAGGAGACCACAATCTCTAATGCTCATGCTGGCTGGAGTATCTCTTCTGTTCAGTGCATTTACTCTGCAGATCAAAGTAAGCACCTTTTCAGACTTGTGCATGTTTGTCCAAGTAGCCTCAGGATTACAGAGCAAGTTAAAAAAAATTCTGCCTTGAGGTTTTCCTGAACACTTATTTAAATAATCATACTTAATATCACAAACATTCAGAATTAGCAAATGCATATATAGTTTATTGAATATTAACTTTTTATAGTTATTAAACTCCAAACCTTCACTACAAATTAAAGCTATTTCATACACTATTTACTTTTTGTATTAATAGGTTATAAAGATTTCTGATAATTAAAATCCAGTACTTCCTGAGGATGTAATGTCTTCTGTTCAAACTTTGTAAATATAAGTGAAAGGATGGTGTAGGGCATCAGTAAGAGAATGCACTGAGCTGTGCCCCTGCCAGCAGCTGAGCAGGTCAAACTCAGAGAATAGTAATATTCTGGAGAGAGAATTGTAATAATCTTGTGTATTGCACAAAGCTCCCAAAACATACCTCAGACCTTAAAGTATTTATGTGCTCACATTTACAAATAGTGAAATGTGAGGAGAAAGCAGTAAAATGGCTCATCCAGCCTGTGACAGCAGAACGCAGCTCCCTGGGGCCTGGCTTCCTCCATCGCGTCTTGTGGCTGGACTCGTCTCCTTCAAAACGCTCGCCCTCCCTCCGGCCCTCTCCCCACGCATGCTTTGGGAGCGCAACGTGCGTGGAGACTGCTCTCTTCGAGGCTTAGGCAGCTGCAAAAAAACCTGTTTCTACCTTTTCAACATGGTTTTGTATGCCAGCTGCTCAGCTTTGCAGCAGCGTTGAGGGTAGAGGGGCTGGTGAGCGGAGACCAGCCAGGGGCTGATGGTGGCAGCGAGCCTGGCAGGGCCCTGTCCCACAGCCCCCGAGGAAGGGGCTGCCACCAGGGCAGCAAGGCCTAAGCTCCCCGCAGCCCTCATCTCCCAGCAGGCAGATCCCCGTCACTATTGCACCCTCTCAGCCCCGGCCTCCAGCAGGGGCAGCCCGAGCCCTGGCAGGGCGGTCGCAGGGCCCGCGGTGCACGCAGGGCCCCGGCGCGCTGGTGTTAGCCTGACCTTCGGCAGGAGGGTCAAGGCCTCTTCTGGCAACATCCTGAATATTTTGTTTTGCGTTTTGTTTCTCACCTTCAGATACAAGACGGTTAGTATACAGGCATACTGGCAGGAAAAAGTTTAATAGTTTAATTCTGTAGTAACTTCAGAATATCTTCTTTCAAAGTTTTGTTTTTTTTTTTTGTTTTTTTTTTTTGGCATGGAAGTGCTTCAAGGCAGAATACACAGCTAAGCAATGTCCTCTAGTCAGGCATCAGAAATAAGATCCAAGAAAAACAAACTAATTTATGAAGTTTCCTCTGGGCATACCAGTTTTAAGATTTTCAAATAAATCATTAGAAAACCGTAAGTTTAACCATTTCTTATACAGCCGTATCCCCTAGGCAAACAAGAAGATCTGTATATGCTGCCATGCAGACTAGAAGACCTTCCAATATTCATATTCCAGTTCACAGATCTTGCTAGATGAGCGTTGGCATCGTACCCAAACTGCTTCATCTCAATAAACTTGACTAATATCAGGAATGGAGAACAAGGGAAAGCTTACATGGAAAACAGCATTAAGACAGATGCATTAAGCAATTCTTAAGATGTTACTGAATTGCTTACATTTCTAGAAGTCTGGTCATACACTTATCTGCCAGGAGAAATATTTGAAAGGTGAGCAAAATCTGATTATTTAAATTGAATTACAATTTTCAACAACTCCAGCTGACACATCCTTTAAAACTTATCTCAGTTGTTTTAGCCATTGTTGTTAAACTAAGCAGTAATTTCAGAATAAAAGCTGCTAAGCTTCTAAATAGCAGCAAGCAATGATAACTGAAGTACAAGTATCATTCAAATATGCAGTGGCAAAGCAATAACATATTCTACTATAAGTCCAAATATTAAAACACAGTAATTTCATGCAGCTTTCTCCTAATGAACAACTTTCATTGGTCTACCATAGAAGTCATTCTTGCTCAACTCTGACACTTCTTAATGCTGCTTCATCTTTAAGCAATATGTTTAACAAAAAGGTTAAAGAAATTCCTGCCCTCAGTTCTCTAGTCTCAGTTCACAGTCTTGACCAGTTTCAAAATGCATTTTGTTCTTGCCAAAGCTAGAAAACTATTTATATAGCATAAATTTTGGTGTTAGTGTGTTCTTTACCTTCTTCACCCTGCTCATCAGATCACCTTAATAACTTACAATAAACTAATAAATATAAGAATTCCCCCTAAGAACCCATAGAGACTATTAACTATAAGTTGAAGTTAAGGCTAGTAAGGCCTTAATGATTCACTGAGAAGGCAGTGACAGCATCTGCATTTAAGTTGTAACAACCTACCAGTCAGATAGGATAAGTCAGCTTTTTTTTTTTTTTTTTTTTTTTTTTAAGACCAAGACATTAGGAATTAAGTGAAGCAAGATCATCTAACTCATATTAAAAGTAACACCTTCTGCCCAACCATTTCAGAATATATTCCGCTTTGTCTAGAACCTGGCTAGGGCAAAAAGCTGGGTTTGGTTGACATCAGTTATGTATCTTTTTCAATTGTCTACATGAGATTAGAATTCATCCAGTGGGAACATTTTTCTCATTTTGAAATATCAGTGAACTTCAAAATAGAAAACCTTTCCTAATCCCTAAATGGATAGACAATAAGTTTAGATCAGCCCTACGCTGATAAATCTCATTTATCTTTATCAAGGTTTCCAATATGAGAAAAGCCTGCCAAAATGGCCAGGCCTTTTTATGCCTCGTATAAGTCTCTTGAACTAAGTGTTTGAGTGTTCTCATAACAGTCTTCCGTAATTTGATGTAATATGAAGTAAATCCTGCTTTTATTTGTACTACTGACCCCTGCAAGGTAACTAAAACACTTATTTTCACTTTTCAGTAAAAACAGTAAGTACAATTAAATGTATACTTGCATTAGTCATTTTAATTTCTTTAAGAAATAAATTAAAAACCCCTTCCATTTTGTTTAGAAATCTGATTTTAATTGTTGCAATTATCCTCTGTAAAAAGCAAGCCTATTCAACCTAGCTGGGGGTTCCCCTTAATCCAATAAGGGTTTCATTCAGATTACTGAACATTTCAATTAGAAGTCATCAGATTTACTAGGTTATGCAGGCACTGAGGTTGAATAATGATGACCACTCTATGTAATGTATGTTCATATGTGGACATTATATATGTCTGAGAGAAAAAGAAATAAGAGGTTAAAGAGGCTTTCTCGCCAGCCTCCTAGTTCCAACATGACCCCTTAATAGGGAAAAAAAAAAAAAAAAAAAAAAAAAAAAAAAAAAAAAAAAAAAAACTTTGAAAGAAGATATTCTGAAGTTACTACAGAATTAAACTATTAAACTTTTTCCTGCCAGTATACTAACCATCTTGTATCTGAAGGTGAGAAACAAAACGCAAAACAAAATATTCAGGATGTTGCCAGAAGAGGCCTTGACCCTCCTGCCGAAGGTCAGACTAACACCAGCGCGCCGGGGCCTTGCGCGCACCGCGGGCCCTGCGACCGCCCTGCCAGGTGTGGAGTCTTAAAGGGGAGGAAAAATCATCCAACAAGGATTGAAACAGGATCAGACTGAACCACTAGGTTTATTAAAGTAATGTCTGTGCTATTTTAAAGCAAGTACTTCTCCAAAATGCATCTCCAAAACACAACTGGTAAAGGCCCAGAAAAGGGTAAGATAAATAGTCAGAGGCTCATACAGACCAACTTGAGACAGCTCAAAACTATGACTGTCCTGGAAAGAAGTTGAGAGAAGACTATCATCACCGTAGGTCAAAAGCCAGAGAGAAGAGCTGTTCACTCTGTTCCAATATGTTTTTTTCTTTTTTTTTTCTTTTTTTTTTTTTTTTGGCGGGGGGGGGGGGAGGCAACCAGGGGAGGGGAAAGAGATCAAAAGAAACTAGCAGAAGGCAAGCTCAAAATAAATGGAAGTTTTTCACATAAAGACAGAGAAGTCTGGGAACATCTTTCAGCATGACGTTACTGATTTAGAAGTTTACATGGATTCAAAATCCAACCGGACAAGTTGAGAGAAAGACCTGTAAAGGATTATTTAATGCCATCACCTGTAATTCAGGAAGTGCTTGGCCTGAAGATCACCAGTTACTAGAAGTGTATTCAGACACTTTTCCTTGGAGATACTTGCCTGTTCTTATATTCTTCTCTGTACATAAGTCTTGTTACTGCTAGAGGGAGGATACTGGACTGGAAGTACCTTTGGTTTGTACCATTACAGTTCTACTACTGCAGCTAAATTACAATCCCTCTTAGGCTTCCCCATAAGCTCTGAGTCCATGATCACCCAATAATCTCCTTGAGAAAACTCAGCATTAATATAGCTTCAGGCCTACTCTACTCCAAAATAGGCTCCTTCAGTCATTTATTTGTCAGTATGTATTTTGATTCTTTGCTCAAACAAATGAAAGAAAAGTCTTAGCTTACCTGAAAGTGACCTACAAGATGATCTTTTAGCTAAACAGATCTAAAGAAAATTTTCCAGCTTTTGAAATTCTCTGAAGTCAGAAATAATTACTAGATGTTCCTGAAAGCTCACCCTCGCAGATAAACAGTTCCCATCTCTTATAACCATGACTCATTTTTGAACTTTGCAAAATCTCTACGGACCATCTCAAACAGCAATGTTTCCTTTACAAGTTATGTTTCTGCAATAAAATAAACAATCTGTCCTACCAAGGATTATCAGAACCATTTATACATAAAAGGAATACCACCCTCCCTTCTTTGGGAAGGCAGTAGTCATCTGATTCCGACCTATTTTATGCTATCTTCCTGAAGAGTAATATCCCTCTTACTAAAGCACCATTCAAAATAAAGTCAGACCTGAGTGTAACTTCATAATACAGGTCATGATATATTTTTATGTATATTAGAGGTATGCAATGTTATGATGCACAGATAGGCAAATATCTTCAGTCATCTGAGACTCCTGCATTTCAAAGTTTTGTAAATGTCAAATTTTTCCCCTGAAATCATTTTTTAATCTAATTTTTAAAAAGTCCTTTCAATTACACTGCAGTATTTTGGTGAGTCAAGATATAATCTATACCTACATGCAGTGATATTCAAATAGGAATTATAATACTGAAATAAAATTCCCAATACTAGATTTAGAGTTGAACAATATAACCAGGTCCACTGAATTCATGACTAAAAAGGGAAGGGAAAAAAAGGATAATACCAATAGTATATAAGGGTCCAGAACAGCAAGGTGGCTATTAAAGTACCAATGTGTAGTCACAGTGCACCAATTTACTAACAGTCTTTTCAAGGCATCATAACACAAATTTTAAAAGGTAAGCATGATGGTTTTGCAGACAGAGAGTTTTTCCATGCAAAATGAGCAGAAGACAGAGAAAGACCTAGAAAAATTAATTATGAAAAATATTAGTGTCTCATTAAGTTGTGAAACTGAAATGTTACAATCATAAGAATCTCAAAAGTGTCATGTTTTCCTGTCCAAACTACCACTGGCAAAAGGCAACATAACAAAATGAAATACCAGTTCTTCATTGCTGATGGTTTTGTATTGTTCTTTCATAGTCTGAAATCTAGAGAAAAGTCCCAGAAAAATGTGCAACTTAATCAGAAAGGCAGAGAAAAAAAAAACTTCCTTAGAAGTTACCTAGCATATTCAGGAATGACTTAGCTGAGGACTGCGATTGCTAACAGTATGTATTCTTTGCTTAGGATGCTTAAGAACAAAGTCACACCGAAAGCAGAGTAAAGTAATGATTGAAAATTCTTGGTGAACTCTATTATTATATCATTATATATATGATGATATTGTATCAACACAGGAATAAATAGAACAGCAGAGTCATGAAGAGTTCTATAGGTATCTTCATTTGCATGTCTCCGGTTAAATCCATTGAAACTACATAAGACAGCCTGCAAGCCTAACCCTCCATGCAATGCCTCGAGATAGGAGAAAGTTAGAAAAGGTCAGGTGGCCTTCTGCTCCCTCTGCCAGATCTGAAGCTAGTATAAATCTGAGATAAACATGTTTTATACAGTACAGCTTGAAGCTGGAAAGTATTTTGCTTTTTTTGTCTAAGAGCAATCCCATTATATTACTTCTTTCTCTATGCTCGTCTTGTTTTATATAAAAGTTATGACAGATTATATCTATAACAGATTTTAACCTGCTCATGGAAAGGCCATTTATTCATTCTTCATACCATGCCAAGCACAATGGAAGCCTGTTCTTGGAAAAACCTTACATCCTAACATAATAAATATAATTGCTAATAACAATTCCAAACTTCAGCTGGATATTTACCAATGCTCAATATTAAGCTTTGGCTCTAAATCCCAGATTTATTTTGGAATTATAAACCAGGATAACACAGTAATTGATAAATTAGCTATGTGCAATTAAAAAAGATATCATGCTTCCTTGTCACGCTTCATTTGTTATTCATGAAACAACATAATCTTTCCTACTTAACTGTTAAGTTTCTTTACTTAGAACCTCTATGCCAATAAAATTATGAAAACCTATATATATGGAAACATAAGTAAATGAACAAAAAAAAAGGATCAAATGCTAACAAGTGCATTGAAAAGAAGCAAATTAAACACAAAAAAAAAAAAACCAAAAGCAAATGCAGTGGAAAATAAATACAACATGCAATAACTCAGATCTTAAATCATTCATAATAGACCAAAGTATGGGGAATACATATCCCTACAGTACAAGACTACAGCTCAGCAGATTTGCATCATGGACCTGGTTCTGTCAACTCTACCACTTTGTGCTACTCTCTCAAACTTCAGATTTTTCATCTCAAAACACTGGAAAAATACTTTCTTTGTGGTAGTCCTCAAAGGATAAATTCACTGATGTATGCAAGTAGCTTACATGCATCAACATCTGAATATCCATAGTCACGCAAAATGACCAGCCAAGCCTCTGGCTACCAATATTAAACCAACAGGCTCTTTGGAACTAAGAAGGGAGAAAATATATCCTAAAATCTGAGAGTGCATAAGAAAAATGCTTTATCTCCAGTTGCACAAAGTCTGGGAACAGAGTAAAATGAGACATTCGAGGTGGATAAAGAATGGATTCCCAATTGTAAAACAATTAGTTAAGAGAGAATGGCTATTTCTCCAGAGCAAAATCAAGTTGATCTTAAAGCCTGGATAAGGTTGGGAAAGCAACAATAACCACAAAATGAACAGACTGCTTGAAATTCATTTGTGGTACAATTCTTCATTTTGCTTCCACTGCTAGGAAAAAAATACAGAATGATTCTGGAAAAGCTGAGGAAACTACATTAAGAAAATCTTCCTTTCTTACTGTCTTTAAAAGAGGGGGAAAAAAGATCTACCTAATACATCAAGCAGATATCCTTTTCCCTAATTATTATTAAAAAGTACCAATACAGATAGTCTCGGAGGAAAAAATATTAAAGTTGGGCAGTCTGCAAATAGCCAGCTCATTCAAAAGACAAGGTACTTGATCTGCACAGTTACAAAGTTAATTTTCTCAATTAAGGTCAGGAATCTTTTTTAGAATTTTGACTTCATCTTTGTAGACCTTACCTTGTTAGTAAAAGAAAACCATTTAGTTATATTGGAAGAAAGATAATCCAGTTCATACTTTTGACAGGAATAGCAAGAAAGGATTGCTATTGTATCTTCTGATTTGACAAAGCTTTAATCAAGCCAATCCATAAAACCTAAGCTACTTCATTTAGTTTCACTTCATAAGATGGAACTTAGAGACTTTAACTGGACTGTAAAAATATTTTTCATGCTCTAGATGAGTTTCTTCTCTTTCATTTTTATTTCCTATAGTTATTCCTTAACTAAGTATTCAGTGGGCATCAAGATTAGTTTTTGAAGCAGGTCCACGTAAACAGGATTAAGAGGGCCAACATTGCCTTGCACTTGAAATTGTTTTAGTCTTGTCAGATATTGGAGTTGGACTTGGAATGTCAATTCTTGATTTTTTTTACCTCTAAAAGAAATTGTCAGAGGAAACTAAAAGAATTAGAGTATCATGTGACTACTAAGATGTATTAAATGAGGAAGTAGCCTCCATTTAATAAACCAAACTAAATTCATCATTGCTGAATTAATGCTTATGCCAAGCATAAAATCTGTTAACCTGTGTACAAGCAAATCACAAAATACAGAACACGCTGCCCATGTGACTCTACACATCTCACGTGGTGCACAAACATCTGTTTCTAGCTAGTATTGGCCCTTTGCTACCACATCTGCTGAAGTGCTTATTCCCTGCTAACTCTACTGCCTTCTTCCCTCTTTACCATGCTGTGCATGTAATTAAAGTGGCTTATACATTAGCTATTTTTACTTGCATGAAATGCAGTAAAGCAACACAATCAAACATTAATGGAGAGAGCAAGTAAAACCTACCATGCCCAATGGGCTTAAGAAAAAATAAAAATGATCAGCTGCAAAATAATATTAACTTCACAGCAAGACTAGTCTTAGTGAATAATATTTCTATACTTCACTTCCTTCTATTCTAGCTAATGAAAAACCAGCTGCTCTTTCAGTCCAATCAATACACTGCTCAACATTTAGAAAATAAACTTTTATTAGTGTAGTAGAAACATGACCCTTTAATAACGTGGCTGACAAAGTTTGGAAATGAATTTTCTGTAAATATGACAGAAATGTGCAAGTGGAGCATGCTTCTCAGATCTGGAGTAGCAGCAGATCATTTGAACTTTCAGCTGGGTATGAAACTCAGACTCATACCATCACTACCATCTCTATTACTTGTATCATAATTCATGTTGCCTCTTGCTATTTCAACAAATATTAATACTGAGAAACATTCAGACTCATTTATGCTGTTGCTTTACATTGGAAATATATCCACAGTAGACATTACGTTTCAGCAAAATTCTTAAACGCACATTTAGGTTTAATTTGACACCACTTCTATAGCTCAGCACAAAGTTAAGCACATACTTTACCTAGCATTAAAATGGGAAATGGCAACAGGTTCTGCTGAAAAGTCAACTACTGAACATGAAGAAATGCTGTCAATGGATTTTTCAGGGATCAGCTTTGACCCAATCTGATTAAACGTTTGCACTAATAATGCCCCAAGGAGAAAGCAGCCAATTCAGAGGATCGGAATATCAGGAGGAACTGAGCAAGCATTGGCATATGGAAAATGGAGTAAAATGCCATTAATTTAGAATGCAATACCATACACCTCAGGATTGCTAAAGCGTCTGTAAAAAGCTAGTGCTTATCTGTTGCAAATCACTAATATTACTCTGTCACAGAATAGCTATGAATCATCAGTGTGAGTCTGCTTTGGAAAAGGAAATTGAATTCATCAGACAAAATTTCTACTAGAGGCAAGGAAGATCAATACCATTGTATAAGTCACAGGTGTGACTTCATCCCAATATCACATCTGGATGTCAGAAATATTATTTGGGCCTCCTGTGCTCAAAAATAATATGGTTTCAAGTTGAAATACATATAGAGAAAAGCAGTTACCATGAGCAGAGAACTGGATAATCTATTTAACAAATGACATTAAAATAGAGTGGTTTGTAGAGCAAAGAAAAAGCAAGACTGATATAATAGCACATAATTTTCTACAAAAAGTAGTGGGCCAGAAGGGTAAACATGAAGGAACAGGAGGCAGAAAACCTAAATGCCAGTGTCAGCACAACTACAAAAGGATAAGAAATTAAACAATTCCAATACTGAGAAAATTAAAGGCATATCTGAACACCAGAGGTATAAAATTCTGGAACAGTTTTCTAATCTTAAAAGCAGCTTAAGAAAGAGCTGCTTAAATTCCTGAATAGGTTTATACAAAGACAGCATCAACAATCTTCCTCAAAGGTAAAGTTTACAATTTATTAGGAAAGCTGAGAGTGACCTTTTTTAACATGCTGTTTTCAGATTTTGGTTGTTTTTAATCAAGCACATACAGCATGGGCATGCACTCAATTTCAGAGTCGCATAAATCAACACAAACCTAGAGTAAAGCACAGTACAATACAGTTGCCTCAAAATTCCACTGATCAGAATTAGTCATCGAGTAATTTATTCATTATGCCTTTCCCTCTAACCATATTTCTGGAAATTAACACAAGTCATTGAAATATAACTTCAAAGTGGGATTGAACATAAATACTCACATGGTCTATTCCCCCCCCCCCCCCCCCCCCACACACAGGAGATGAGCAAATGTTAGAATTGTATTTCAAGTTCCTATACCTGTGTTTACTAATTTAAGGTATTATTCTATAGAACTATAGCAAACCATAGCAAACCAGTCTGGCCTTTCTACCCAGGATACTGCTTTCCCACTCCATTCTTTTCAGACTCATGGATTTATTGCCCTCTTCTAAAAGCGGATGCTCCTGTTTTTTCCCCTCACTACTGCTTTTTCTCTCTGACACTTGCTTGAAATAGATTCCTCAAAAATTCCTGCCAATTAACTGAGGTACTGCACATTTCAAGAAAACATACTCCAGAGCAGCTGCAAATGCAAATTAAACAAATTTGTTTAAAAACATGAACAAATAGCCTCCAACAATAAAAGGTGATATTTGTCCTCATTACAGCAGTAGTCTAAGTTTAGTCACGTAAATCATTGGGAAGCACACTCTTGCCTAGGCAACTGGGGTAGATTGCACAGTAAACAAAAACACTTCCTGAGAACTGAGAAACAGATGTTCTCTTAACAGAGATAAAACATCGCTAAAAATGCTTATCTGGAAACTTTAATTTCCTTTTTCCTCCATACATCAGATCCTAGGCAAAGTTATTTGCTGAAAGTTTTGCTGTGTCACACTGCATGAAGAAATTTCCTATTCTACTCATATTCATGAATGAAAGTATAAAAATACATAACTAGTGTCAGTGCCTTCATTAGTCTCTTCAGTACTGATGAAGTAACTTTGTTTCATTATAGTAAGGAAGGGAAAAGACTCATAGTTAACCCTGGAATTACGCTGTGATGATGTCGTTAAGTTTTCCTTTTGCAGCAATTAGGACCCCCCAAGAAACTTCTGCTGTCGGTCATAACACATGCTATGGCATGCATTTAAAAATGGGAAGAAACATAATATACTAAGTATTTAGAACTTCAGTTAACATGGATCATTCATGATCTAAAGTTCTGTCATGATAACTAGTCACAGGAGGGGTTTCAGTGCATGGATACTTTCAAAATACACTTTTTTCATTGGTCATAGTACAGAATATCTCCGTTTTAAATAAACGGATCATGATTAATCATAAAGTGAAAACTCCTTTACTCATTTGGACTTGTGCCTTAGGACTCAGTGAGTTACAGTCTGTGATCAGAGGAAGAATAATTAAGGAAACATATCTGACAGGGATCTGTAGCAAATTAAGGTAAAGAACATGAAAATAAGGCATATACAGAATGGCATTTCTTACACATACATTTCCAATTTCCAGCAGATTGTGGTTTAGGGGCTTCCTAAACCAGAGAGTGTGTCTTCATCATTGCACTCTATTTTGATGAATTTTCTATGACTTAATTGATTTGTGTCCATTTATACTTTGGCATCTAAAACATCCTATAATACTGACTTCCAGTGTTTAAGGTACTTGTTACATACTTGTTTGTTTTAAACCTATTGCCTAGCAGTTTCATCTCATATCCCCAAATTTCTCTTTTTAAGAGATTGAACAGCTGTTATTCATTTTTCCAATGCCATATGTCACTCACTGTACTTTTTATATCATCTTTCCCTTCCATCCTCTTTCAAAGTGAAGAATATACTCTATTCAGCCTTTTCATACATGAAAGGCCATCCCATTCCTCTGATCATCCTTTCTTACTTGTTATACACTTTTTTCTAGTTCTACTATACCCTTTTTAAGGCCAGGCAACTAGTATAGCACTGAACACCAAATATGCATGCATCATGGCATAAAGATGCTTTGTTTTACTTTCTATTTCTTTCCTATTAATTTTAGTGCTACAATTGCCTTTTGATAACTGCTGCGGACTGAACTGACATTTTCAAAGGAGTATCCTTCCCAAGAGTTAAATTTAGAACCCCTTATTGTGGAAGTAGTTACAAGTATAGTATAGCGTTTTTGCATTTGTTATTCACACTGACTTTCCACTGCGAGATTACTGGCCTAGCTTTTCAGAACTAACATTTCTTTTACAGCCCTTTGTGGTCATATTGTTTGCCACTTCCACGTATCATCAGCAAGTATTGTTACTTCTCTACTCATCCAGATCATCCATAAGTATGTTAAACAGCACAGAGCTAAGTACAGACCTCCATTAGTATTCTTCCTCTATTGAAGGAAAAAAAAAAAAAAAAGAAAAGAAAAAGAAAAAAAGGCTATTTTCTCCTGTTTCCTCACTCTTTACCTATTGCTAATTTACAAAGTGGCTTTCATCTTATCCTATGACAGCCTATTTTCTTTGACAAAAAGCTTGTAAAAAGCATTTTGTAAATCTAGGCACACTAAGATCATTATCCTTGTTATTTCCTTTCTTTAAAGAAGATTTCTTTTTAAATATCTCAGATTATAAGGTATCACTTCCTTCTAACAAAGGCTGTGCTGGCTTTTCCTTATTATAAAATTCATACCCATGTATTTATTAATTTGATTTTTTAATTGTACAAATTTACTTGGTATGGTAGTCATACTCAGTAATTCATAACTTCTGCATTTTCACTGCAGTTCTAGGCTTCTTGGCACAGCAATGTGCACGTCCTGCCCCCCTGCTGCTCAGGCCAAGCTGACGTGGGAGGCTGCACATACTGCTCGCTCAGCCCCACTGTGCAGCACAGGGGCCTGAAACTAAAGAGGTTATCTCACTGAAGCTCTTGTCAACCAACACACAGCAACATTTGCTATTTCTATCTTCTCCTCAGTGTCCAGCTCCTGATTTTCAGCAAATTAAAAAAAATGCATATATAATGACCTGCTTAACTCTTCTCTATCATTTTGTATCATTCTTCCACTAATTGTCTTTAACATCTCAGACACCTCAAACTGCTTCTCAGATGCAGCATGTAATAAACCATTTTTGAATATTTCCTGACCTTCAGTAAGATATTAGGTAAACCTGTCCACTGACAGACACTAGAATAAGCCTGTATGCCAATGGACAGCATGACCAAAACCCACTTTGCTATATTGTAAAGGGCCTATTTGCACAAAGATGATTTCACTACTTTTATGAAGAATTAATGCAACACCTCTAAAATTCAATTATATCCAAGACCACCACTGTGGGTTAAGTCTTCAAAGTAGGGTCTTTCTATTCCTCTCTCAGAAGCAGGAGTGAGCAGAACAACTGGACTGAATCCAACTTGCATGTGATGTATGACAGCTGCTAGAGGATTCTTCTTTCTTGACATGGAAAAATGAAAATGTAGCAAATTGCTAGAGGAGGGAAAAATTAATAGTAAGTTTTTCTAAATTACTTTGACTGTTATCTTCTTGATTTGTCACTTTGATAAATTAGGCTGAAGAAATAACATAATACAAACTGTAGGGCAATACAGAAGATTATGATGGAGTATGTTTTAACTGTGTTTATATGCTTTAAAAACTAGTGTTCATCATCAGAAAACTGAGAGAACTATGTTACCTTTTCTTTCTATTAGCCTAATATTACTAAACTCTCAATGAATGTCTTAGAGATCTACATGAAATAGAATTTCATGTATTAAAGTAGGCCTTTGCTTCATAAGACAATTATGCTGAGCTTATTTTTACTACAGTCTACAAAAGGTAATCCCTCTTATTAACGGTTCAAATATCGAATGCAGTAGACAGGTTTAATGGAATTACTTTTTAATCTTTTCACTGTCACAAGTGCCACCTGACATTAATCCCCTGGCACCAGTAATAAGATTAAATGAGAAATTTTACCTTTAGCATTGTATGATAGACTAAAGCATAGGAAGAAGCCTCATCACTAGTTTAAAAAAAGATTTAGTATCAGTTGTATGGCAATGTGAGAGAAGATCTGAGAAAACACCCAGGTTTTGTAACAACAAGTTACAACTTGTTGTTTGCAAGTAACAACACCAAATTCATTAGTTCTTCTATCTAATGATACTATTATAGGAAAAAAAATAGTCTCTGAATTATGTGACATAGGAATGGATACTTTAAGAGTATTTTGGGGGTAGAAGGAAGGAGAACAAAAAAAAAAAATCAAGCAAATATGGAAGAAACATTTAACTGGATGGAGAAAAATCCACAACAATGAACAGGAATAAAAAAAGCTGCAAAAGAATGCTGGAAAAGTACTGATCAGAAAAAAACCGCTCAATGTCTTAAGGTTAGAAAATGGAGGGATAAAATGAGAACTGCAGAGAGTCTAAACAAATCACATCCTGTAAAAAGTTTTGTACAGATAGGGAAAGCTTCTTCAATTTTTATAAAGAAATTGAAAACAGAGTAAGAAACATGGTACTGTGAAAAACAGGATGGAGTGAAGAGGAAATATAATCTGAAAACAAATACATAGGTCTAGCTTTCAATATACTGGTGAGGTTAAGAGTAAAAAAAAAAAAAGATGGAAAAGCAAGGGATTCACAGAGTAAGAAGGTAAAAAACTATAGTAAAATAACATAACATACTTTGTTCATACAAAAAATAAACATACTCCAGCAGAAAGTCTTTTTAACAAATCTGTCAAGTCAACAATACTACCACATTACTGGAAAACAGTAAACATAACATTTAAGAATGGATGAGATGATTGATCTCTAGGTCCAACAGGCCCTCAATAACATTTTTAAAAAATAAGGGATGAGTAGAGTCAGAGCTGAGTGGACAAAAAAAATGGAATAAACTGGACATCAGTTACCAAAAACAGATACCACATGAATTTGGCCTGATAGACTTGTACTTGATTTTCAAGACAAAAATGTCAGATCAACCCTATCTGATATTTGTAAACCAGCATGAATCACTTACTGAAGAGCAGCTCATTAAGGAGTTACCAGAAGGGGACATTACTACAAGTTGGACTGAAGGAACATTCCTAATTACACAAAGATCGTTTATTAAATATTTAATAATGATGCTAATAAAAATCTATGTGCTTCGAGTTTGTTGATGACCCAAAGGTGGGTGGGGTTAATAACAAGGATATCACACAATACTATCCAAAATATTATCACAGAAGACTTTGAGGACAGAGGAATAAAAGGTTAGAAATGGAACAAAACCAAAGTGCAAGGTCATTACCACCATAATGACAAGAATGACTGTAGTAACTTAGCAAACTGAGTTGAAACAGCTGAGGAGGAAAAAAAACAAAGACAGATTAACCACAAAATGAGTAGGAGTCCTAACTAATGGGGCCATTAAAAAATGCAAGTGTAATCCCTATCATGTTTCAGTCTTCCAAGCAAAGAATACGGATACAAGTAAATATACAAAGTTTTTTTTTTTTTCCAAAATATAGATGAGACCTCATCTATTAGATCTTTTTAGTTACCATACTCAATGAATTCAGATGGGAACATGGGACAAATCAGAAGAACAGACATTTTATAATAGACAACATAGGGCTTTGATTATTTAGGCCAACCAAGTATGAGGTTTGGATTCTAAACTCAGACTTTAAGACAACTTCAGTCAGTCACACCAAAAACTAGAACACAGAAGGCAACCACTATGTCCCCAATCGTCAAGCATTTTCAATTCAGCACCAAAGATTTCCAGACTGTTGAATGCCAGTTAGACTATTTGGAAAAGCTAGTCTCATATGTGGGTGCAAGGTGTTTGAAAAGGTCTTTCTTTCAGAAACAGTGTTTTCTGTAATTCTGAAACAGGAGCAGGTGCTTCAGGCAATGCCATTTTTGTACAGCAGTCGGCAGGCAGCCGACATTAGCAGAGGCTAATGGAAGCTAATTTTAATCACTTGGCACCTCAAATCAATTAGAGTGTACAAAAAAAAGGTTAGCTGTCAAAGAAAATTTGGTGCAACCAATTTAAAATAGTACCCACAGTCTATGCACAGAAATCTAGTAGAGAAATCTTTCCAAATATTTAAGATAACATTTCACTTAAAATTGAGATTACATAAGAATTCTCTTAATAATTTTAATATTTTTCAAATATCAAGAAATTCAGTTCATCATTCGCTATTCAGCTAAACACATGCTGCAAAATTGTTGTTTTTCTATTTTGCACAGTTACATGACTAATAGCTTTTCCTTTGAGCACGGGGACAGCAGCCATTTCGCTCTCATTCATTCTGTAGTCTATAGCAGGAGGAGGCAAGTGAAAAGTAAAAAGTCTTTCTGTACTCGTGTGTGAAGTGCTATAGCTTCCTACCTGCCACAAGTTGAGCGCAATGACCTGTGTTTCCTTTGCATAAGAATGGCATCAGTGAAAATAAGGAGTGGAACTTTTTATATTGCTTTGGGACTCTTTAGTATCCTTACTCCTTCCAGGAAACAGAAGTTCTTTTAAAGCTAGAAGTGAAATAAAGGAAATCTCCAACTAGTTTCTAAAGCTCTAAGTTTTTGTTTACACAGATTCCACTCACATCTGAAGCAGCTGTATTAACTGATTTAAATCAGTGTTTATCCTTTCACCAAATACAATATAGATTATATTTAGACTCAGTAGAAAGTTTCATAGCTGCCCATTGATTTATGAATTGTACACTATGCAATAAATTGAGTACAAAAGTTTTAAGTCTGGCACAGCGGAACTTAAATTACAAAGGGGGTCTTTGGACACTATACAGCAACAGAAGTGTTAAATCATTAAGATATTTTTAAAATAATTTAAATTCTGTTAGTTTGTGAATATATTCTTAGTGCTGTTGCAAGAAGATCAAAACACAGAAATGGATACAGTTGGTTTTATTCTTCCTGCTGGTCAAAAGGCCATGACTCCAAAGTGCACCCTAAGTATGGAACAATCTATAGTCTGGCAATTAGCCCAGTATTTAATTTGATTATAAACAAAATCAGGTACCACAGTGAAGGAAGTCTCCTGTACCAACTGGTGAAGTAATGTTCAAACCTAACATTTAATTCTTAAGACAACCTACATTTTGAAAATAAAGTGTTCTTGCAGAATGATTGTTAATTCCTAACAGGGCAGTGTTGCTCACTACTGGCTTTTGACAGAAGATAGTAAACTAAACAATTTCAGAGCAACAGCAGCGTTGGGATCACTGACCAAGTCTTGCTAGAATTGAAAGAGTGGCTTAAAAAAAAAATCATTTCCACAAGCATGAAGACAACAGTCCACTAGTCAAGATACTTCACACGAACAGGAATGCATGGGCAGAAGTATAACCTGCCAAATAGATTATCATTATGCCAATCACCATTAGTTGCCTTAGTTCAGTCTCTGTGCCAGCACAATGCGAGTTCCTGGAGCTCAGGTAGGAGAGCTATTTGTTCATGACACCTTCTCAGCTAGACACTAGAGATAAGGTAGACAAGCAAGCAGCTCCAATTCCTCTTGTCCTGGGTGTAACACAGTGCCACAAGACACAAAAGCTCTTTGGCATGCTTCTAGATAAGGAAGCCAAAAAGCCGAAAGTAATGCAGTAAGAGTAATAAAGGAAAATTAGCAGTGTGAATTGCTAATGGCAGAGATGCTCATTTTTGCTCAAAGTCTGCCGTCCTGGAAAAATATATTGGATTTGCAGTGATGCAAAAATCAAAGTTTAGTAGTGGACTGGGTGGTGAAACAACCTCTATTGCCTGAAATGGCCTAGGAAAGTTAGAGTTTAAAAAACAATTTTTGGAAGAGAGGAAAAAAGATTGGGAGTCTAGAAACAGTTTGTTTCTTGTGATTAAAGTCTCCTCAGATAGTGAGCCCAACAAAAGGAGGTAAGAAGTCATTCAGATTTAAATTCATTCCAGCGTGAAGGTACAAGTACTAAGGGTGCCAAGTGTTTAAAACCAGAATCATAATGTCAAAGACAGTTAGTCCCAGAATATAAAAGCAATGTAGCAAATGTAACAAAAATAATTAGAGAAGCAAACAGTAACTTGACCTATGAGTGCTACTGCACTGATATTATACAGAACATACCAAATTGTGAGGGAACGTGAGGCAAGACTGCATTCTTGATGCATAAAAGCCTAAGCATTTTTCGCTAAGGTTTGTGTTTACTTTTCCTCCAGCAAAAGTTAATGGTCTAAAAATAGACCAAAGTTTTAATGCTCTAGAAGGTATATATTCTAAGGACCAAGAGCAAATTTTATACCTAAGCCTTTTAAAAAAGGCTTAAGAAATGAACACCAAGATGCAAAGTGACATTAAGATCATAATCATTTACCCCAGCATATGTAAATCTGTGTAGGCACCTTTTTTGGAGGATGCTGCCACTTTCAGGGGGCTGGCATGGAGAAACGGTCATTGCTGCCCCATTTGTGATGAAGCTCCCGAGTTAAATTAATTGAAAAGTGATATAATAGTCACCAAGAATCTAAGAGGATTATCACTGGACTGAGCATAAGGCATCTGGATGAATAGGAGCTTTCAGGAGGAAGCCCACACAATATTCCTACTGTGTTTCAAAGTCAGCATCTGCTTTTTCAAAGTGGATCCAACTGTTTGCACTACAAAAACAGACATCTAATTTGAAACATGTTTTTTAGATTTTTTTTTCTATCTCATCTCATCCAGTTCTACAGAATAGTTGCTCATAGCAACTGCATAATACTTGCTCATTATTTTCTTTCTTGTTTTATATTCGCAACAGAACAGACTTTAACCTTTGAATGTGGATGCAAATAAATTTTATTATATCCTCTGCTCATGGTGTCATACAATTTATGCGCAGGGTCTGTGAATAACATGCACTGTTTCAAAAAGGAAAACAAAAAAGTTTGTACAGGCTTTGCTACGTATTTAATTATTATTTACTAAGTAGTAATACTTTTACATATTTAGATCAGCTGATTCTTAAGAAAAATGAGAATGCTTCCTGTTGGAAATCAGCATAGTAAGTACCTGACAAAGATCTTTACATTACAACTTTTAGGAAAATGGGTAAGTTCTTCATGTTATTTCTCCCCTCAAGCTGCACAGGCTGCTTTTGCTTTGCAGAAGCTTTAAATTTAGCAGGGAAATGAAAACATTTTGTCCTAACAGCATAGTCCTGCATAAATGACCTGACAAACACACAGACTGCCCAACATGCATTAAATCAAATGTCCAGCAAATATGCAGAAATATACTACTGAATTTCTGCTGAAAGACAGTTTTTCCAGAGACAATGTTCTCTAACAAAATGATCTAGACTGAAGCTCTAATTCACATCAACACCTTTGATTTTAGAAGTGTCATTTTTATGCTACAGTTTCATATTTTAACTGTTACATGTCCCTCCCAAAGCTATAATTTTGTCAATAGTGAGAAAAATATATTAATACTCTAGTGATAATCAGAAAATTCAAGAAAATCCTTCCAAGCTGCCATCTTTACACAAGGGTCTAACTTGAGTGCATATTTAGAGAAGCAACAGTAACTTGACCTGTGAGTGCTACTGCACTGATATTATACAGAACATACTAAATTGCAAGGGAACATGAGGCAAGATTGCATTCTTGATGCATAAAAGCCTAAACATTTTTTGGCAAAAGTTTGCATTTACTTTTCCTCCAGCAATTAGTTCAATGTAGTTAACAGATTTTGTGCTCTAAAATTCTATCACTGTACTACTTCAATAGAACAGTACTTGTTCTTTAAGTCTAAATAAATAGTTTTTCTTCATTTTTCACTTCAAACATTACCTCAGCATTATGCGCCAGTACTTAGTCTTTTTACAACATGTCCTCACAAAAATAACAAAAGCCAGTAACACTGCTCCCATAGCTAATCTGCTGTCTAGGTTAATCAATTTGTCAATAGCAGTGAGATATGCAAAAATAGTGCTGAGATATGCAAAATATTTTTTTAAAAAAGTTTTTGTGCTTACCAATATTTTATTTTCCTCACTTATTTCATCACAGATAAAAAAAAGTATGAATTCTTGCCATCATTTATCTATCTAAAATAAAAAAAACAGTAAACTCACTATATGCATAGGACTTTCTTCCTGATTTCTTTTTATCTTTCTTGGTAAAGTTCATAATTCAGTAACAGATTATTTCCTATTCTTGTCATTATTTCAGTATGTAGGTTCTCCTTTGGTACTCCACTTCATCCAAGCAACTAGCCAAATGCACTTAAGACAGCCACCAGCACTAGAATGTTCCTTTTATATAATCCTGTATCTGAAGTCTTTCATTCAACTTTTCAGTCCCTATGGGAATTTTCAGATTCATGCCATTTTGCATTAGTTACTTTACAGTGATTACATGACACTTCATAGACACCTTATAGCTAGGTTTATCACAATACTTTTCTGATAAACGTATTGCCACAACTTTCCAAAATTTTGGAGAACTCCGTGCTGTAGTAAAGCAATTAACAAATTCAAATTCCCACAGTAATTATGATTTAATCTTGAATTCATGCAACTTTTACATAGTTTTTAGAAATGTTTCTATAAGTTTATACCGCATTGTAGTTAACCACATCTCATTGTGTGAAAAACATACATGTGAAAATAAATATTATTTTTCCTTCAGCAAGTACATATGAGAGTACATGAAAAAGCATGAATGTGACTTGCACCATTTCATGGGTTCACCATATGGTATGTTTCATCATTTGCTTTTTCAGTGGTTTTCTATGCACCATATTCTTAACTTTAGAGAATTAAGCCCCACAGTGCTGACCAGACTCGCTCCACAGCCACCAGCTGCATTGCCACTGCCCAGAGCGCAGGCAGCCAGAACCCCCTCCCAAAAGGGGGAAATGCACTCAAGGCCCTGGCGCAAGGAAAAACATGACCTTTGGCAAATGTACTTAGCTCTCTAGCATTCTGCCAGATCCTGTTGCCAATCTGTTGTTCCTTGGTTTGCAGGCATATCAAAGGAGCTACAGCTGGCTGCATTCTTACCCTTGGCCCCGGTATCTTTGGGCCGAAATACAAGTCATTAGCAGTATTTGTCAGCTGACCAATAGCAAGCAGAAAAATTAGTTACTTGAGCTAAAAAGTAAAATTGATCCTTTGATTGCCTTGTAAGTAAGAACTGATCATGGAATTCAAAGGGAGAACTTCTAATGCTTCATATTTCTCATTTTTGCTTCCACTGTGACACCAGATAAAAACCTTTCTGTCTCCAGGTTTAAACTATCCCTCTTCGCAGGACCTTTCAAACATATGCTTAGAACTCACCAACTTCAAAAGAGAGCTTCAGTAGGAGATAATTAGCTTCAAACTCCTAATTTAGAGTTCATATTTGCATCTATTATCTTTCATACCTGCATACATGCAACCATATTCAGACAGTTTTGAGTACTAATAAAAAACAAAATGAAAACAGCTTATAATATTGTCAAACCTCACAATTTCTCTTTAGTTTCCATTTGTCCCTCTTGTCTGCTTAGGTTTTGCTTTAGAAATAATATCTTTAAAGTTCACCAGGTAAATATATCAAACAAGTGCAAATTTTAAAAAACAGAATTAGAAATAATGCAACTTTTGTACTAATCTTCAATTCTTTGTTTTTAAATGATTTCAATTAGCTGTACAAGTCCAATATCCACACTAAAATGCTGCTTTTGGTGCTATATTCAAATCTCTGAAGATGTTCACATTTACTGCTAATGACACGTTTTTGCTATTCACTTGGGACTCTTTAAAGTGATGTCTGCTAGTTGGAATATGACACTGATATGCTATCTGGGTTGCAGTTAACAAAAAACGTCCATTAGTCTTGCATGAAAACATCAGAAGACAATACAAAACCTGCTGGTTTCCTGTGTCCTTACAGCAGTTTCTTGTGGAAAGATACAAAATGTCCTTAATTTAGAAGCAGCATTCTTGAATGTGTCATTAATTCAAGCACGTCTTTACTAAAGGTTTAACCTTTAGCTCTACAATCAATAACCTCATGCTTCACTACAAACTGTTTTTTATACTAAATGCAGTTGCAGATCTCCACGTCTGCTTTTTACCCTTGTCTGCATGAAAATGAAAAATCCAATCTTTAAAAGCACATTACAGCTATAGTTATTGTATTTCCCATTCAGATGTTATGAATTTGTGGCAGCCTCCATGTAGATACCATGCTAGGAGATTGAATTTCTGCAGTGAGACTAGGGACAGAACCTACATCTTGCTCTTGCAAAGCCACAGGCTTATCACATCTAACACTTCCAAATATATCACTATTATTTGCTAAAGTCAAATTTATGAAGCGGTCTTCAACTTTGAAAATATCTCAGAGTTTGGGTATTAAAGGTACAAACTGAGTACTAAAAATACACTTTTTTTTTTTTTTTTAAGAGATATTGATCAGCATAACTGCAATTGTGCTCCTGCTAGGGTGCCTAAAGCTGAAGCAGTGACAGCACAGCCCCAAATTTTTCTACATTTCAGTTTCCCAACATAAAGTTATTCTGCTTTGTGTAGAAACATAGATGAAAAGATTTAGAGTGTAGACTACTACATTTGCTTTTGTGCTTTGGTTAAGATTACAGTTCAGTATTTCAGCACACTCAATGTTTATGTGAGCTCATTACTTTCTGAAAAATTCTCCTCTAGGGCTGGATATTTCCATGTCTGGTCTCAACCCAAAGGTTAATTTGTTTGGGAAGCTGCTTTGAAATGCTGCTTGGTTATTTTTCAGAAGCAAGACTTTTGCTAGGTTTTAGGAAACAAAGAAAAGTTCACATGCAATTTGAACATCATCTCTGCATGTTCAGACATATCTGCTAAGATTTTAGCAGTTTTTAATGAACTGCCCACTGCTTAGGATATTAAAATAATTAGTGTTCCTGCCTGGCTTGGTAAACTCAGGGGTGCTGATGGTACAAAATGCAAATAGGAAGGAAAAAAAAGAAAAAGATATGCCTCACCAAAAAAAGCCCTTCGAAAAATGTAAATTAAAGACAAATTGTGCAAACACACACTTGGGAGATTTGGCTAAAATTTTCAGCTTGTGTTTTCAGTTTTAGCTAGCTGAGAATCAGCCTATAGTGCTTGCAGCTGGGAGTAGTCACATTGATTTCTATTATTTCACCAAAATCAATTGGACTATTCCCAGCAGTAAGTGCTGCTCTTAGCTGTAAGCAATTACAGCTTTAGTCCTTAAGATTCTATGTTCTTATATTATTTTTATATGACTGTCCTCACCTATGTCATCTTCGGCCTTGAAAGATAAGTCCCTAGGTAAACAACAAAAGCAGAAATGTATAAAACTCCGACTCATGCTCCCACCATGCACCTGAATGGGTTGTCATTCTTCTGAGAGCCTATTAATCTCAATGTGCTATAAACTCCAAAACCATATAGAATCACAAAACTGGTATCAACTGAGCAGCCATGGCTAATGCAATCCCAGGATGCTAGTCTACATCAGGAAAATGAGTGCTGTTTTAAAATTCATTTGTCAAGGCTGACTGTAGTCTGGAACAAACAATGCATCTCTTTTATAATGCCAGTACTGCCAAGAAATTAAGCCAGGGCTTTCAGAACTTGAGAAACATCTGACCTATAAGCACATGTTGAAGTGGAAATGTGACCGCAGCACAGGAAGAATGAAGCTTTAGCCATAACAAAAGGCTTCATCATAGGTACTTTCAATATGGTCTTGTTGCCTGGTGATATTAAAGCCCATCACCGTTATTTTTGCCTATGGCATCTAACTTAGAACAACATACCCAGGGTAACTTTGAGTTACACTCACACGTTCACTTTGGCTATACATACATCCTATGATCATAAATTCATAGAATAATTCAGCTTGGAAGGGACCTTGGAAGGTAACTAGTCCAATCTCCTACTCAAAGCAGTGTCAGACAAGATTACTCAGAGTTTTATCCATTTTGGTCTTGAAAGCCAGCAGTGATGGAGATTGCACAACCTCTTGGCAATCTGTTCAGCTACTCGACTGTCCTCATGCTCAAAGCTTTTCCTATTTGCAATGTGAACCTCTCTTGTTTAAGATTACAGCCACTGTGTCCCATCCTCCCACTACTCTTCTGCAGAGAGCCAGGCTCTATCTTTTTGATAACCTCCTCATCAGTATTGCAGATCTGTTATTGTGTGCTGCTATTATACGATATAGATCCCACATACCAAAGATACCATTTCTTCAGGATCTTACAAGTTGTTTTGCACAAGTGAAATTAACCACAGCTTGGTAATGCATAAAGCAGTAAACATTTGGGAGATCAAGAACATAATAGTACACTGACTTAAAGAATAGGAAATGCAGTCCTTCATTCCCTTATTTAAATCCAAGATACAAACACTGCAATTTGGATAACTTGACTTTCCTGCTACAAATAAATCAATGCATAGACAGAAGGTCTAGCAGGTGAATCAAAATAAGAAGCTACCTCATGACTCAGTCAGAAAAAGCTGTGATAAACCTGTCTGGTGTGGGTCATTTCTTGCAATTCTTACATCCACATTCTGTCGGAATAAATTGAGAGCTCGGTTTAGGAAGAAGAACAAGATAGATAAATGAGGACTGCACCACTGAAATGTAGTGGCACAGCAACATAGGCAGAGATGGTGTACACATGGAAATATATATTTAAAGAAACTTCCAGAGTTATGCAACTCAAGTTCCAACATATACAAGCAAAATATTTTACTGTGTGACTTATGTCATACTTTTCCCATTTACTGGTCAAAATAAGCTTGCTATTCCTAGTCCACAAGCAAAAGTAAATCAAGCTTTTTTCCAAAGTAAATCAGCAACTCACACACTGCAATAGTATTTGTATTATTTCTATCATTCCAAGTTAAAGTGATAATTCCATGCCCTTCTGTGATTTCTCATGCAGCCATACCCGGTTAATCAAGAGTTGTTGATAATTTACATTTCCCCCCTATAAATAATATTTTTAAGGAGCAAATAACTTCTAGTGGAATAAATTCTCATTTCCTTGAATTTAGATTAACCTGAACACCCAGACATGTCTCATAGAGCTGAACAAAAACAAAGTGATACTTTTTTTCACTAATGCAGAAGTTGCAATAGCTGAGAACATGTATGTATTTACATACATATACAATATGCATATATATGGTATATTTAGAGTATATTTAGGGTATGCATGCATGCATATATAATTTAAGTATGTATGTTTATACAAAAGACCAGAAAATGATGACAATAAATATGGACTGCAATAAATACAGCATAATGTCAGAAAAAGTATTTTCTGTCTCAACTACTGTCTTGAGCTATAGAGTGCTAAGTCCTCTTTTGTGGAAAAAATGCCATGCTTCTGAGAGAAATCATATTCTCTCTCCCCTGCTCTATGTAAAAAAGTTTCTCTAGCTCCCAGTGATGTTGAATAAAAGATTTAAGTACTAGTGACTAGTCACTCAGCTACAGTAGATTTGTTAGTGGCCCTGAGAATACATAAATATGACTGACTGTTTTAAAGTTTTGACTATTAAGACTGGCAGGGAAAGTAGTGCAGGTGAAGACAACTGAAAATAACCTTCTGCACAGAGAGTTAGTGTCCAAGTACTACAGTTTCCTACATCTACATTCATGTTTGACTGGTGGACAAACCATTTCATCTAAGCAGTACAAGCATTTTTGCATTTGTTAGAATCACCTTAAGAACTGGTATTATGGAAGTAATTTCAAAAGAATTTCAAAGCTAGGTCTGTGGCCCAATTATTTGCTCCATTCAAACCAAAAAATTATTTCCAATTATGGCTAGTAAAAATAAAGTTTAGCAGCCCTGACCTTTGTAATTTTAGAAATTATAATATTCCCATGAAATACTACTATAAGTATCCTATTAGGATAAATATTTTCCTGTTCTGATTAAGTTTCACCTTCCTATTATGATTCTCAGTGCTATTAGCATACAAAGCAATCATAAAAAGAAAACCAAATGGCATTATCAAATTTCAAAGCAAAGTTAAACAAAATAAAAATGTTACCATCTGCATTATAGTGATTAAAATTTCACATTGTTTCTAGTAAAATCTGAAATCTTCAGAGATCATTTAAAAATTGATTGTCAATTAGGACTAAGTGATTACAGGTGTAGCTTAAACAGCCACAAATCTAAGATAGCTCTACAAATTGAAGGTTCAAACAAGTTCTAGTCAGTTCCAACATGTGACTTGTTCTTCAAAACAAAGAGATATATTGCTGTGTTAAATGTTATAAGCTGACCAGATGGCCAGCTGAAGACGGCTATATTAGGGGAATCACACTGCATTCTTTCATGCTGTAAGAACAGAATGTGCGCTTTGTTGAGACTCCAATCAATTTTAATTCATTTTTTTAACCAGACAATACCATCTACTCATGATTATTAAATTAACCTCAGAGCACCATAGGTAACCAATGAACCTTTAAGAAATACGATGGCATAAATGCATTCTGAACCAACCGTTAAAATTTTGTATTAAAATAAAATAAAATGAAAGGATAACAAATTCTCAAAGCTTTGTGTTTTCCCAGCTTCTTTTAAAAATAATTAATAAGTGGAAAGCATAAAGAATGCAGTTCTGTGCTGGTGTCCACCAGTAAAGAATGCAACTTTTAAACAGCCTTAACTTCTTCCAATGTACAAAATACAGTGAAGATTTTAGATGCATGTACACACATGCAACTTATAGAACCACAGCAAGTCAAATCCAGAATTCAATTGACCAATTTTCAGCCAAAAGTACTGATAAAAGGCATAGACCTCAAACTACAAAAGTAACCAGTCTCAGGAAAAGGTGCAGAGTGTCAAAAGGAATTATAATGATAGTAGAGAAACTGAGATAACTGAGGACTCTCCAAGCATTGTTTTGTGAGCTGGATGGTAGCACAGGAAGCAGTAATAAAAGCTCTGTTCCCTATTTCATGCTTAGCAAAATATGCAGAAAGTGGAAAACAATTATCATCTGGTGATATATAAGATAAAGAAAATATTTTAAGTTAATATACTGGGAATGTTCTTTCCATTACAATATAATAGTAGTGTTATGAAACATGAACTAATGATGTATAATAACAGCATATCATTGAGTGGTTCATAATGTATGAAATTATTCCTATTGTATGATGAATTTCCTAATTGGTACTGCAAAACAGTGATTTAACCAAAGTTACTTTTGTTATGGCTTTTTTTCTCCTTACTCTTTCTTTAAATCATCTTCTCAAACAGCATGGCAGACACAGCAAAGGGATGCTCAAATATCAAATGATTTACAGAGAATTTCACACTCAAACATTCAGTGTAAAGCTATCAACCATCAAAGGCACAGCCAGCATATTTACCAATTAAAGTACAAAGTATGCTCGTTTTGTAATGCCTGGATTATAAGAAGCAGTAAAAAAATTTGCATGTCTCTATCTTAACGCTCCCAATTAAAATCCATAATTGTAGAATAATGGAAATCAGCCATGGAAAATCTTTATCAAATATTTCAAATTACTTTCCTGGAGATGATATAAAGGGTTTATCTATTTCTAACTAGAGCATAGCTCAGAATTTGTAAACAGGAGAATAGACACAGCCATCTGAGGATAAGATTGAAGGAAAAGCAACCCAGGGAGACCAATCCAAGAAAGGGGATTTGAGGAAGCAAAAGGAAATTTCTTCCTGGAGTTAGGTACTCAGAAGGCTCCATGGACTTGAAAGGACACTGACTTTTCACCATATGGAGAAAGACCTGAAAATTCAGCTGGAGATAGAGCCTTAGATACACAAATTCACCCTCAAACAAGCTGAAAGCATTGGGGGGGGGGGGGGGGCAGGGAAGAATGTCTCCAAAGATAAGTCATTTCCAGACTTGAACTTCATCTTCAAAGACAGTGAAGAGATTATAACAATCTAGAAGAGTACACAGGTATATTAGGAATGACAAGAGGGGCTGACTTTACAACATCACTTCTGGACTTAGAAGCTAAAAAGACCAAATTTGAGATAAGTTATAGTTCCTCATAGAACAAATGAAATCTCATCCTTCATCAAATCTGTTGATTGAAATCTGAACTGTGGCCATCATTCATTGATTTTAAATGCACTCTCTTCCTCTTAATTTTCCAAAATTTAGAAAACTTGTGACAGTCAGTTTCCCTGCATTTAAGTCTATCATCTATATAGCACCATTTCACTAACTGCATTGTTCTTCAAATGTACTTCATAAAAGGAAAAAAAAAAAAAAAAACAAACATGAAAACATTCTTTCCTTACAGGTTTGGCAGTTTTCATATTGACATGCTTTGGAATAACAACATTTATATTGTCTAATTGGTTAGGAGACTAAAAAGTTCACACAAAGTTACGTACCTTTGGAAGCTTTCCAGACAGAGCACATGTTTACATTTTGTAGCTTCTTTTGGCAGTAACTAGATATTCATCCATCTTCCTTCAAAATAAAAAAATATATGTATGTGAGCATGTGTTTGCATGGGCGTGTGTAAGTTATACATAAAACAAGTATTCTTCTAAAAAACTCAGTATTTCATAATTTTAAAAGCCTTTCATTTCAAGCTTCAAAAAAAGAGCTGTCCAAGTTATAGAGCAGCATCTAGTAAGGACAACATGCATCTTTTTCAGTATTTGCAAATACTGGTTAACAGGGATCAAATTCTGCATTTAGGCTCCTTCAAGATCACCACAGAATTTGTCTAGAGCTCAGAAAAAAAACAATTTATTAAATATTCATAATTTTTCAGTTCCTGGCAATCAATCTGCGGTCATCTGTTGATTTCAGTACCATACCAAATGAGAAAGTTGTGAAAGCACAGTCATACTCAAAAAGGCTGAATATACTGCCTTATTCTCATTTCTAATTCTTGGAGAGGTCGAGGTAGCCCTTCCTTGTCTTCTCTCAGAACAACTCAATACCACCCCATTAGAGGACTCAAAGTGAGCTTCAGCATATTTAGCCTACAGTTAATCTGTTGGCTCTTGCACTGACAACTGATAACTCATGAGCAAAGTTCCCCAAATGCATGGCAAGTACATGCTCATGGTCTTGAAAAGAGATAGAAGAATGTAGTGGTACAAACGTGAAAAAAACCTCTGCTTGTACAGCTGTGTACAGTCTTTGCATCAGCACACCTCCGAAAGCAACCCTTAACCATGACAGAGAGACACTCTCCTGCTGGAACACGGAACTGCTGGTCTAAGAACCAGAAAGTATCTCTTCCCCATCCCCCACCATACTTCATGAATTTCATAATCTGCTAGAAACAAATAATTACTTTTAAAAAATTATTCTATTATAAGTAGTTGCAGCAAAATCTGAAAGAAGAATTAAAAATTGAACAGAATAGCATCTCCATAGATAGGAGCTCCAGCAGCTCTAGAGGACAGCTTGTTCAGAAATTCCGTACTTTTTAATTATTTTTACAATCATACCTTATTTACCTTAATTTACCTTCTCTGCACTAGGAGAATTTGTTGTTTCTTGCCAACACAACTACAACCTGTCTGGCTTAGAATGTTTGAAAATTTTAGGTAAATATGGTGATAAAACAACATCATATCCCTACCACATACAAAACTTGAGTACAGTAGTGCCCCATGACAAGGCTCATTTAATATAACTTCAATTATAAGTATTTCATAGATTTTTAAGAGGTCACTACACAATTATTATGCCATTCCCTAACCATATTCCCTCTAAATATACATTTGAGGGTAACTTTGAATTTCTTGCTAACTTAATAAACAAACACTTGTTTCAAGATCAGAATCATAACAAGTTTATACCCAAAATATACTTGTAGAATGGACAGGAAAGGGAACCTATACCATAATTCAACTTGCCCAGTCTAGATAACCAGGCTCCAAAAGAATATTCACATAATTAAAAAATAATCCTGGAAACCTGCTGTAAATTACAGCAGCAAACTGGACAAACTGCTATGTCAGGTAAAGCATGCCACAGCTCAACTCTGGTTTGTTTTACCCAATTCCATAGTTACAGAAATAGAGAAAGGTGTTAGCTAAATACCTAGGATCTGGCCATGCATACCACACCATAGTCCAGCAAATAGTAAACCTTCAACTTTGTGCTGCATCCAGGAAATAAAGGAACAGTTATATTTTATGCAGCAAATAGCACCAAATACAGTCATTTTGTATCAGTTATATGAGGTAGACATCAACTGCAAAAACTCCTTCCTCTAAATCCTACAAGCCAAGCCACCAGCTCTTCTGGAACCTCACTCAGCACTGAGGGAAACGAAAGTGCATTACTGAAATGAACTGCACTGTTATTGGCAGCCCCACAGAATTTATCCCATCATGTCTGTCAAAAAAAGAGCTGCTTTTTACAGAGCATGAACTGAGCAAAACTGTTCACATAAGTGTAATTAATAAACCATACACCTTGTGTTAGACTACCAAATGAGATAGATTAATTTACTGCTTTATTCAGTGTTGAAAGCAGTTATTGAAAACTATATTTAATTTTCACTCAGGTCATCCTTCTGCATTAACTTCCACAATGTTGTCTTGAAACATTTGACACAGCAGTTCCTTATACGACCCAAAGGAATATAATAAAACCTGACTTCCCTGGCAATAGGGGGAAGACAAAGGTCTTTATTCTTCCATAAAATTCTCTGAAGAGAAGGCTGAAAGAAACTTTAAGGTGTTTATTAATGAAGAGATGACAAATCAAAATTGATACTTTCTGACAAGATGCTGATGAACTGTTGTTTGTTAGTTCAAAAAAACAAAACACAATTGAAAATGCTCTACTACTAGTTGATATCATAAGTTTATCAGAGCAATTTCTTTTTTGAAGAAATTTTTTTTCCCACAACTTCCCTCTGAAGGGGAAAAAACAATTTTGCTAGAGGCAGTTGCTGACATGAGTATGACTAACAGCAATGGGCACTTCGTAACATGTATAACAAACATGTTTTCAAGGCAAAGCCACCTGCACAGGTGTATTCTCAACTCCAATGCACATAAGCTTATGCATATCTTGAGGAAAACGAGAATGGAAATATTATCTTAGGTTTTTAATACAACTCACTGGATAGCAACCCTTGTGAGCTGCTGATGCACGAATGAAAATGACTCTGCTAAAACAGTCACTGATTTATAGGAGGCAGTGAAGAGCTCAACTATGCAGGTAACAACTGCAGCAAACCAACCAAGAGAAAAACAGCATGATCTTTCATTGACTTGAACAAATATATTTTGAGTCAGTTTTTTTAAAAAAAAAAAAAATTCTGATGCATTTTAACTTGGGCTGATACAATTTCAAATTACACACTCCTTTTAGTTCTACCATCAATATAATTACATTTTTTAAATGGCAAAATTATTTTCTAGAAAAGCTTCATTTTCACAGAAGCTGGCTTTTTTATTTGATCATCTGCCCTATGTATGTCCTTTGTCATTAGGTCTACTGCCTTCTGCCACTTTCTGCACATCGCAATGGACCGCTCTTCTGCTCCAAAGGGACTGTCCTTGAAGACTGACTAGGAGGGCCCCCTAAGCCTTCCAGTCCAGTTACCATGGAATTTTGCCAAAATAAGCCCCAAATAAGCCAAAAAACACTCTCCTGAAGCCCAGTGTTATCATTCCATGTGTCTTGCTCTCCCTAGCATCCTCTCACAGACAGGTTTCTTAAATGTACATCTATAGTAAGACAACTTGGCTAACATGAGCTGTTAAATAACAGAAAAAAATATGGAAGGAAAAATCACTTCCTTTTTCATTTGCTTATTTCACTCTAAGAATCTCAGACATAATTCAATCTAAAAATGTGAGTTATGGATTTTAGATCTCTTGTATTTCTTCCCAACACTACAAAAGCTTACAAAGCAATAGAAAATACTTGGAAGAGAATGCCTTCAAAAAAAAAAAAAAAAAAAAATCTATTCAAGTCCTGGATGCTAAAGAATTAAATTAAATTTTCCTATAAGAGTGTTAAAATGATACACCCATCAATGACTAAGCACCAACTTTACCTTGTAACACTGATGCAAGACTCAGATGAAGATCAGATTTCTTAAAAGTGTTAAACAAAAAGTAGCAACTTATTTGTGTTTGAATTTAATAGTATCAGGGCCTTAAATAAAAACCCTGAGCAAGAATAATTTAAAACACTGAATTAATAGCAAAAAAAGAATTTTGAAATATATTTAATTATCTATATTTAAAAAAAAAAAAAAAAAAAAAAAAAAAAAAAAAGCATGATACCCACTTCATAGTAGAAGGGGACAGTTTTAAAACATGACTCCATAAAAGATACACAGAAGGCTAGAAGAGAGATCAGACTGCATTACAAATGCCACCCAAGAGGAATTATATCAAAATCTGTCTTCTGTCTAAGCTAAAACACAACCACCCTGGGAACAGAGTATGCTATAAATAAAATAAGAAAAAAAAGCTTTTTCTATAGTTACCCAGAAATAAGACAGTAGCTGCAATTAAACCACCAAATGCCTTTGTAATTTGCAGCAAAACCACAAGACAGACTATACATTAACCCTATTTCTTTTCCTACATGTTGAATCAGAAGTTTGCCTACTCAATGTCATTAGAAAAAAAAAATCTTAACCTTACTTCATATGCTGATTTTGAATGACTATGTTTTAAGCAGCCTCTGGGAGAGTTAGCCAGCCATCACACCTGTCACAGACCATCTGCAATACATCCTTGACTCATCCCTAACTCTAGTACCACTACATTCGCACACGTCAGTTGCGAATCATTGATTGAGTATTCCTTCCCATACTTGGATGAGTAAAACTCGAGCACTTACAAAAACCTCATTGTGCCATGGGAAGAAATCCTGATATAACCATAATTAATGAATTCGCTTGAGTAATAGTAAGGTGCCTTGAAGAGTATAAACTGTTCTATACCAACCCTATTGCATGGAACAAGGTGTTAATTTCCCTCTCTTTCATTTCACATTTTAAATTACAGCCTGCTAAACCCAGTGGCATGTGTTTGCCCTAAGAGGCCATCGAATTCTCACGAGGATGATGCTTGACCAAAAGTCAAGGTGTTTGGTGAACACAGTGCACAGGACTAAAGCAACCAGCAGCAAGAAAATGCAACCTCTTTGTTGTCAGCAACATGAATGCCACCACAGAAATGCAGTTTCCCACCATCGCTCTGGCTGCTACTGCACGAGCCAAGTGAGAGAGAAACAAGACATATCCTAACTTCTGTTTATACTACCAGGAACAACATCCTCTATGCACTAACACAGAAGCTTAGTGTGATATGAGCGCTCACCTTAACTCCAGCACCTTCTTTTTAAGTGCTTAACGCAGCTGCAGAAATCACTGATGTTTTACTATGCCATTCTTGCTTTTCTTCTTGTTATTCTATGGGAAGTACAGGACTGTTGCTTTGAGCAACCAAATGGTATCATGACTCCTTGTAATTCAAATGACCTTTCCTTTCTTTTTTATTATAGTTTGAACTAACCACTGCAGCTTTTCCACAGGTTTTTAGGTTTCAACATTTTCTTTTGTGCCAGCACCATCCCTCACAGCTGCTCTAAGTGTTGCTCTGCCCTCTACCAGGTCCTTATTTCCCCAGGGCTTCTGAGAGAATTTAGAAGGAAAAAAAAAATCACAACAAGAGAACTGTAACTTACATTAAAGCACCATTTTCCAGTTTACAATGTTTTTCATGCCTATGCTGTTTCCTGTAAGAGCTCAGTCACACGCTTGAAGTTATATTAATCACAATAGCAAAAAGTAGGCCTAAGTTTTAATATTAAAGAATTTTACAAATAGTTCAATTTGTACCATAGTTCCCCATCTTCTGGGCACTTAACTCAAGAAATTTCCTTTTCTCATCCAATAAGAGACATCTGTGATAGTGTCTGTAAGTGAGATACTCAAAACTGCTCAAGAAACAAAATAACAGCAACCAGATTTCCATTTTCCCCGCCCCCAACCATCTGCAGTTGCCCAGTTCACGCTGCCTCAGTGGAAACATGTGCCAGTTTTAACCTATTTGATCTAACCAGCCACCTATACTGTCTAGCACAACACGGCTCCTTTAGCAGACTGAGACCTGGGCTAGCTCAGCACGGGGGTGTGAGGCTCCATTTAATCACCACCAAGCCACATTTTCAGTGGTCTGCTTAGAATCTACTACTAAGCAGGATGCAGGGAGAATAATCTCACACCCCTAGCAAACAGATGATTCCTTATTCCTTGCAGAAAATGCATTTCAGGCTGCAGTTAACTAACAGGGTAAAAGCTTCAGCGGGGCAGGGGGGGGTCCCATTTATTATTAGTCAGCAGGTGAATACCAGCAGTCAAACCGGCACCTCCACAGGTGCCTGAGTCCGGCAGGCTATCCCGATCTCCCCCGGGGAGCTCCCTGCTGCTCCCCCAAGGGCACACGCTTCACACACTTCAGATACTTCTGAAGCATGCAGAAGGAGGATGGCGCGGCACGCGCTCCAGCTGCGAGCGGGGCTCGTGCGGTTCGCAGGCCCACAGAGCAGTTAAGGGACTCCCTCCCACCTCGCATGCACGCTAGCGAGCTCCGCACCCACACAGCTGCTCGTTCCCATCTTGCTTGGCAGGAAGGATTCAGGTTTTCTCGGAGGAAAACGAAGGGAAACCAGCACCTGGCACAGCTGCCGTGCAGGCAACGGGAGGGGGGGCCCAGGCCGCCATCTTACCTCAGCGACGGGCGCAGCCCGGGCAGGTGGGAGCGGCGGGGGGCTTCCTCCTCGGCCCGGCAGCGAGGCCAAGGAGAGCCCCAGCGACCGTCAGAGCCGGGAGCAGGCGCACGCACGGGCAGAGCCGCCAGCACGGCCCCAGCACAGGGCAGAAAGGGGAAGGGAGCAGCCCTGCGCCCCCACCCTAAAATGGAGGCTGGGCGAGGGCTCGTCAGGGCCTGCAGGTGCTCCCCCAGCTGCGCCCTGCGGCAGTATCTCTCCATCCTGAGCACGAGCAAACCTTGAATACCTATAAAAAAAATATGAAAAAAGTAGTTCACGGTGGAAGAACAACTGAATGGCTGTTACCTGCTCTCCATCAAGGGAGGTGAAGCTTGTTAATTTGTCTCCTTTTAATCAGGATCAAGTATGCATGGCAAACTGTTTCAAATCATTGCTACTCAGGGGGTTGATGACAGTCTCACAAATACATCTGTTCTTTGGTTCATTAGGAAGCTTCCGAAAAAGTAAAATAGACCCTCTTTCATTTGCTTGAAAGAACAAATTCCTCAACGCTTTACATCCAGATTTTGTAAAAAGAAAAAAAATAAAAGAAGATCTCCCCAGACGTGAGAGCTTGGTTTGTCTAAGTGTAATATTCACCACAAAAAATCACCCTACAAAAAGCAGGACGTGTCTCCTGAAGATGCCTCTGACTGGGACTGCACCACACACCATGCAAAAACAATGATGTGAGACTTAAAAATACCTTCATGATACCATAGAATAAAAATCAAGATCTTTCCAAAGCAATGCAGACACAGGCCGCAACTTGCTCACCCAAACGTGGAATAAGCCTGAACTGCCCCCTCGACTTTACCTTCTGCTTTTACTAATGCATCTGTCTCTGTTGTTACCGCTCCCCCGGCTCTTCGTCCTTTCTGCCTCTTCTGAATTCTCAGCCCAGCTGCACTTAACTCACAACAATCTTCTTCTGCCTTTCTGTCACTTCACCTCTTCTGTTTTGTGGTATAGTTTATGTCCACTTTCAGTTGCTGGAGATCTGCAGAGCTCATCACAATATTTGGCTCCTGCAGTAGAGGCTAAAATGAGAGGGGACATGCTTTGTGCCTCAGCTGCTGCTTGTGAAAGTGAGAAGGGCTGCTGCATATAAAACCCAAGCAATTAAGGAGACAAACTGTGTAGACAGAGTATTTTCTGCAGAAGATTCACTTGAACTTACTACACCTGTGTGGCGAGTTACAATCCAGGAGACACACACACACCGCCTTTCTTTGGTGTTAGACCACTTCCTGTCCCAAAATACGATTTCTTTTACTAACACTAGCTATAACCTCACTTTCCTGACAACACATTTCTGTTCTAAATTTAGAAAAGTGCGTTACAAAAGTGAGACTTACTATAGGATGGAAGTCAGTCTGGTTCTAAAATGAGGGATGTTTCTTTTTAAGTTATTGCAAGCTAAAACTGGGTGATAACATACCTGAGAGGAAGAAAAATCCTTCAGAGCAAACAGTTGATCTCAAGGGGGTTCAATTTCTGCATCTCTCTTGCACATACGTTTTCTTCTTGGTCATTTTAAATTAGTCTTTCTGTACCTACTCCTATTAAAGGAGACCAATACTCCTTACCCCCATCATTGTGATTTTATTTTTTTAACTTCCAGTTGTTAAGCTCTGTACAGCAAGGGCTGTTTGCACAAGGTGTAGTACAAAAGGCTGCTGATTTCTCTTCTGGCTTCTGAGGCACTATTGTAATACAAATGATGATGCTAATTGTAATAGGCAAGTCCCCACAAAAAGGGCATGATAGCCTTAAATAATAAGCCATTCAATTTTTATTCTTCCTTAGATGCACCCTTACTTGATAATGACCAGCAAACTAATGCAGCTCCTTCAAATGAAGTCTTTGCATCACTCAATTCTTTGTAGTTATATCCCAGCTACAGAAGAATTAAAAAGCCTGGTGTGAGGTTATAGATACACTCAAGAACAAAAGTACTGATGACTGAAAAGAGAGAACTGCTTTAAATTATTCAGAGAGCTTCTTTTTCTTTCCTTGAATTTTTGAGAGTAATTGAAATAAAATGATGAATGAATATGAAGACTGTATGATCAATCTAAAGATGGCAGATCCAGAGTTAGTGCCAGGTGCATTTCCCTCTTTTGATCATTCAGTCCAAAACTTGTTTAGGTCTTTTTAAGTAGTTTATCTCTTTCTGTTTAAATGCAGAACTTAAAGATTGTCCTCTAATTCTACTTCTGGAATGCATCAGGGCGCTGTAATACCTACATATATTCAAACACATGAGAATCATGATTTCCAAACTTCTTATTAACCTTGATTGTATTGTGAAGGAGAACCAGGAGCTTCAAAGTACTGAAAAACCCAGGAGTAAAACCTAAAGTTTTCAGTACCTCCCTTCCACTTTTTGAATTAAGAAAAAAAGAAAAATAGTAAAAACAGGGGCATTTGTTAGATGTATATCAAAGCAATGTAGTAATCAAAAAGACACAGGATAATATTAAGAATGTCCTTAGAGATGTCATGTCAGCTAGATTCCTCAATCTTTTGAACTAGGAAAAATATGTAGGTAAATATGTGTGTGTTTTTGTGCGTGCTTGCTCTTTGTGAGCATAAGAACTGAACTCAGTTTCTTGCCATCAGTGGAGACATGCTCATTTATGCAAACAGAACATTCTGCTTATTCCCCTTCTTTTTTGTTGGAGGCTGGAAAACAAGATGACCATATTTTCCCCCATGAATCACATGACTTATTAAGGGAGTTCATTGGGATCACATTTATGTTTCTCCCTTTTTTTTTTTTAGCTATGTCTTAAGAACTCAGAGGAGAAGTTGGGGCAGGATCAGTTGCCAAAGTCAGTCTGCAGCAATGGAAAAAGTCCTTCTTGTACCAGGCTGGTAACCAGCCCCAGACCAAGAATAACAAAAACAACCTGTGAAGCTAGCAGAAATAAGCAAATTAATAAACAAAAACATTTTAAAGGATATCTTCCAAGGATAGAGAGGCACTAGTGCTGAAGCACTAGATATTCCCTGATTTTGTGAATTGGTCGTTCACAAGCCAGATCTCAATCATTTCAAATAGACTGGGAGAGAGAAAGATGCCTGTTTACAGAAACAGGAATATAGACTATCATTCCTGCCAATTGTACACAAATTCCTACTACATTTAGAAAATAATGACAGATCTTCAACTCTTAGTACTTAAGCTGACACAGTGGGTAGAGGGTAAATGATGAACACTGAATGGAGGAGCAAATTTAGCATATATATATAAAGACATTAAAATGATATTTATTTTTACTGATGTGGCCCAGGCCACCCAGGCTCAAAGAAAACTGCTTCGTTTATATTCTAGATTTTTCTCTTTGGAGGTTCAAGGTTTCAGTTTTATTCCTCAAAATGTTACAGTTCAGCTGGGAGAAGGGGGAAGCTTTCATTCCATGAGTTTGGTAACACTGAGAGTTCAGGAGGTTCTATTTTCTTCTTAATTCCACTTAAAATGAGCACACAAGTTGAAAAAAAAATATGATGAAGTTGCCTCAACTATTGATTTGCCTAGTTCTGTAATACAGTGCTATTGTTGGGTTATTTTTTCAGGATAGTCTACTAATACTTTTGGATTTGACTCTCTCTTACTTTATGCTTTTTAGTTGGTTGGCATGAAATGTTGTAAGTCAGACTGATTGCCCTTGACTGCTCTTTTGTACTCAGTTTACACAGATATAATTATTCACTCAAGTTGCAAATAGGTGCAAAGTCAGTCGCTCTGTGACTGCTGTGATTCCTACAAAGGTATACTTTGAGGTTCATTTCTCAAACCTTTTAAGAGGTTTAAACTCTTCTCTGCTTCTACTTCTTCTTTGCAGTTTATTCTCTCCAGTAAATATAACTGTGCTGTGAACTGGATCAGTGGAATGGCCTTGGTCTAGGGAAAAAACTCTCTGCAGCAATGAAGAGTAGATTAGAATCACTAGAAGAATTTCCCTCTACTGCAAGTGTGTACATACGAAGTTTATGAAATGAAAGCATAATGCGAGGGATATCAGCCATGTATGATAGGCAGCCTTATAAGGAATGTATAATAGACAGCCATATTAAAAACAATACTATATGTAAAGAAACAGCGTCCATAAATAAATTTTTGGCCTCCGTCTTTTGCTTGTCACACAAGTTGTCTATTTTTCCTAGTATCAGTCCCCAGTAGTCATCACTAACAGAAACCTTCTATTCATCCTATTCAATGTGACTTTGGATCCAATGCTCAGTGGAAAGAGGGCAAAAAATTATCTATCCTTCCGTGATTTTTGATAAGGCCCTCTCGGGCTGCAAAATAAGACATATCCGATAACATAGCAAGTACCAGAGCTTGTCCTGCAGCAATATTCTGCTTGTATTGTTGAGGCGGTTTCTTTTTGATTCTGATGCAAATATTTTGTTCCTTCTGGCAAAAAATGTGAACCAAATCCCACAGCAATGAATGAATGAAAGGAAACACTGCTGACTAAAATAACCATAGTTGTTTAGCATTTCTCATTGCTAAATCAGTGTCATTATTTTTCAATCTCTCTCAAAAAGACATTATTTCCATAGTTTAGGACAATCTGTCAATCAGGCAAGGCAGTCTTCTGTTTTATGTTTTACATATTACGTTTTCTAGAATATATTTCATTCATGTTTTATATTATTACTGAAGCTATTGCAGTATAAATTAATTGAGCACTAGTGTCTTTCCCAAGTACAAGTTTTCCTCAAAAATTGGTTTTCTGCAGGGTAGATCATCAAATGCTACCACATGAGGAAGTTGTGAAGAAAAAGTCAGTCTGGTGCCTAGGCTAGGACCGTTCAGTCCAGAGCTCTCAGGGTACAAATGAATTTTCCTACTCGCACATTTTCTACTTCATGTTTTGGCTTATTTTTTTCTTTTGATCAGTGAAGGCAGTTCTTCATCTTATTACAGCATATAATACAGATATATCAATTCCTGAAACATAATTTCTAGAAAGATTACTGGCACCTAATCTATAACTCAATTTTTTGTATAGAGTATATGCATATTGAAGAATATATCATGGTGTCTGTATTTCTGAAGATACATATTTTAATTAAAACAGTGGCTCTCATACAATTATTTAATCATAAAACCTATATATAGGTAATATAACTCAGCTTGTTCATCTTTACCCATCAACTAGAAGTTCCCATCACTGTAACTCACATCCCAAAAATGATTTGTCTGATTTCAGAGTGCATCATTTCAATCTAATGTATGCCTCACTTGCATGGTTCCAGTTTGTCTCTCTTTAAGAGATTTGCTTTATTTTAGGATTTGATTTATTCCTTTCTATTTAATGTTTATTTTTCTATATATTGTTATCCTTTTCTGCAACAACTCAAAATCATGCCTGATTTACCTTTCCTCTGGCTTTTTAAATGACTGCCTGGTACATACATCTCAGATTTGGGGCTTTGCAGAAGGTCAAAGCAGTGACAGCCTTCAGGGCTGTGGCAGTGAATGCTAAATTGCCTACTCATCACTCATCATTCATCAGTACCACAAACTCATCCAGAAAATACAGCCATAGCATAATAGAAGCGGTACTTGAATAAGCTTCAGAGCACCTTTTCTCATCATTCATAGCTTTCCAAATTTTACAGTTAGGGCCTGGTTTTCTCAGTAGTAAGCATCCTCACCTCACCATGATTTTAAAATAAATTCCCATTTGAAAATATTTCTACTTAATTCTCAATAATTTCTACTTCTGCCTCCATGACAAAAATTACAGAAAGACCTATTAGTGGACAGCCTGAATACACGATGGTCAGTAGTGCTGACTGGGGAAGTAGAATGTTATCACGGAGACCAGGCTCCAAAATATGTCCATTGTTTTACGGATACCCTGGCATCTGTAAAATATCAGTATCTTTTAGGGTACCTTACTAGAACAGAAGAGAGTACTTACATTTCTATTTACTCAAGTTTAGGTGGGGGAAACAAAAATCTGCAGTTAGGTGGCTAAGAAAGGAGATAACTTGTGAAATTAATACATCAAGCTGTTCTTATGCTCCTCTTTAAATCTGAAGCTGTCTTGTTCCTTGTGATACTTCTGTTTCCTTTGTTATGAAAACAAGCAACACACTGTTTGTTCTCTAACTGTGCTCATATCTGCCACAAAATAAACCATTCTCTTAACGATCTCTTACTTTCAAGTGTTGGAATCGTTTATCTCAAAGTAGATGCCCGAAGTAAGGATGCTGCAGGAACACAGATAAATTACATTAACAGGACCTTAACTTTATGTCCTTAAATTAAGTTTGCACTCGCATTCTTTCAAATGTATTCTGTTGAAAAAAGTGAAGTTAAAAATGAATACTTGTGAGATTACATATGTACCACGTATCCTTGATTTCTACATCGCTTTTGTCCACTTTGGGCCAGATCCTGAAACCTTATTTGTATTAAGCAATACCTGAGCTCATTAAGATTTCTTATAATAGCAAGATACTGTCCAGTTTGAATGAGGATTTCTGATTCTGGCCATTTATAAAAAACTGTTTTTCTTCCACTATGAGTATCACAAAAATAACCTAGACTCTGACAACTGAAATGAGTTCCTACAATCTAAAGCATAATTACCAGCTACAAAAATGTTGCCATGCAACTTCCATTCTACATTGCAGCAGAGAAATCCCATTAGCTTTGGATACTGCTTGTGGTGACAATGACCTGTAACACTGAAAGGCTAATGAAATTGCACAAGTGTCACCTCAGACATAATCTGAAAGCAGTGAAGGTGTGCAAGTAGCTGAAAGCACAATTTAGCCTGCAGAATAATTGTCTGTGGTGAGCATATATAAGATGGAACGAAGCCAGCGTAACTGGTAGGGTCTAGGCTGAGTTTGAAGCGTTGGCAGTTGAGGAAAAACAATCTTCAAAAGCAGCTTGCTGACATAAGGCATGGAAATTCATGAGAGGCAGTGATCCACATCCTTCTGTGTCAATATGTCATGCCCTTTTGTGCCTCTTTTCATGGATGAACTGGATTTTAAACAACTAAAAAGGAGATTTAAAAAATTGAAGTTTTACCAAAACTTCATCAAAACATTTAAAAATTAATAAATTGTTATCTTATTTTTTTTTCTTAATTTTAATACAATGCTACTTCCATTGTCACAAATACCAATTTTCATGGTATTTTTGGCTATCAGTTAAAAAAAGCAGGCATTTCTTCTGTTTGTTCTTGAAAATAGGTTATAATGTATTAAAATATGTATATTTTCAATTTAACATTTAAAGAAGTTCTTGTTTTGATGACTAGTTCAGAGTCTGTTCTACCATCAGTTAATAACCCTAATTTCAATATGATGATACATAGTTATAATTAATTTATCATGGATAAAGATTACAATGGTTCTATAAAAATGCTCAGATTTTAGGTCTTTAATGTATCAGTTCAAGTGCGTAAAAGATTTTATTCCATTAAAAGAAATAGACGGCTGGAATTTTATGTCAGTACTATTAGACAAAATCTTTGTTTAATGCTGAAGAAAACTGCCATAGGACACAATCTGCTCCCAAGCTTCAATAACTGGAAAACATTAGATGGAAAGTGGCGTATCAGCCTTCCCATATTCATATTGCTTTTAACAACTCCGGTGCTCCATAAAGCTGTTTGTTTCCAACTCCATTAGGCAATCAAGAGTTCTAAATACTCAGACCTCATAAACCTTGAACTACAGCCTCAAATCTGTGCAGTTGCTTCATTCACAGCAACATCAATTGTATCAGCAGAGCAGCAGAGCTGGTTGCTGCACAGCCTGCCCGCTCACGTGGAAGGTCATTCAGCAACAGCCCAGCCAGGTGGAGATGCCAGAAGGCTTCATGCTAACATGTGGCATGCCCGGTCTTTGTCCCTCTTTCTTCTGACCCCAGCTTTAGGGGTAGGCTTTGCACTGCAGCATGTAGGTCATCAAATTAAAATTCAGCAAGTTCCCTTTTAGAACACATTTTCCATTGCTGATAAAAACATATTAAATGCTCTGCAAGTGCACCTACTATATAATTGGTATTACAGGAAACAGCAGTTATGTGAAAGATGAAAGGGAAGTCCCAGAGATCTTAGGTTTCTTTTGAAAGGAATAGGGCAATCCCTCCCCCCCTCCAATAAACTGGAAAACAGTCACCAAAACAAGTGTTTTTTTAAGATCTTCTTCTCTCTGTATCAATTCATTTGCATTAAAGCCCATGAATATTTCACTTAGTGTTCAAAATTTCAATTCTTGTAGTTGGGGGGGTTGTCACTTCAATGAACATATTTTTCAAAATGAAGGTTCAAAGCTGCAGCATATACTGAACACTTTAATGCAGGCACTGCACTGTAGCAAGTTGAAAGGAAATCTCATTAGGAGAGGATTCCAAGACAAAAAACCCTCCATCGTTGTTAGTGCTAATTAGCAGCTTTTTCTGCTGTTTCAAAAGAAGTTTCAGAAAACTGAATGAATAGATGGATTATTTCACCCCAGTGGTATTCTTCCAGGTCAGGGGTGAGACACCTTGTGAGCGTGATGCTATTTCTTCTTCTGATTTAACAGCAAAAATAGCCTGTCAATTTGTTAATCCAGCAATAATGAGAAATGCAGGTCTGAAACTCTGCAACAACAGTATTAGGAAACAGAAGACATGTATATTAAAAGTATGGAGCTCTTCTGTCAAAATTAGCTGAACAAAAAATTCAAACATTTGCAAAGCTTTCGATCAGAATATTAAATCCTTGGACGTATTTTAAAAATATCCTGTGTGATATCCTAAAACAGTAATCCACTTTAACCCTACTGTTAACTGTTCACATGTCAGGTGTACAGGCAGAACCTGTATCTTCCAGCCCTAAAGAATGTTGCTGCATTGTTGCTTCAGAAAAGACGAACAGTGATGGGACCAGTGGATCAGTGCAATGAAAAATCACCTATGACTTGCAAAGAGAAAAGAAAAAGTTTTTTTTCAAGCCTGCTATGGTTTTGAACCACCTTCAAGTCTTTCTGATCCACTTTGCCTTGGATTATGGAAAGGCATGAGCAAGTTCACACCAAAAATGCCCATAAAAATGAGAAACCGTATAGTCCAGCCTGTTAGGGTGCATAAAACAGTAAGAGTGTGTTTACCACACTTGTGTATGTCAGCTTATATTTTCTTAACTATGCACAATCACACACCCGAAAGACTACAATCAGCCACAAATTCTTCATTTCTAAATACTATACAAGAACCAGGCTTTCTCAGGCTCAAATCCTTAGGCTACTATTAATGCTCAGTACCTTTAAGTATCAGGCATCTCTACAGAACCTACAGACTTACATATGTAATATGTACATATGTGATATAACTATGTCATTTAATTATGGGTATGTGGATGTACAAAGGAGATGATATAATCAATATTCCTGTGGTGCAGATAGTGAACAGGGCTGTAGGAAACTGACATTGCTGGGCACTTCAGGTAAAACTATTTAGATGTCCTTCCTGTGAATTTGGTGATTTCAGAAATTATAAATTGTTTTCAGCTTGACCATAACTCTGAATATTTTAGGTTATATTTTATTTTCAGCTTTTGCTAACTGTAGAGCTCCTGTATGGAATATTTTTGTTAAACTGCTTATACTCTCAAACTTAACTGATGGGAAATCAGAAAAAAAAAAACTTTTTTGTTGGTATATTTTGTTGTCAAAGTGTTGAAAGGTGTCTGTTGTTACATGGGAAAAAGTGTATATTCATCCAAATTTCACAGCTTATATTGTTTAATGGAAATCTTTGATAATGGTATCCAAACTCCATATTTTCTGTAGGCTGTATTTCACCTTGGCAATAACATAGTTCAGCTGTCAGAGTCCCTTTGAGCACAGCCACTTTTAGTTCATGTTACTAGAACTTAATTATTGTTGATGTTCATTTTTAAAAAAAAAAAACATACCCTAACAATGAAAACTAGGAAAATGTTCAAATTTTCACCGAAGTTGATAGAAAAACCTCCCATGGACTAGAATGAGAGCAGACCTCATGCTCAGATCCCTATGGGGGTGAGAGGTGCTTTGCTGTAAACAGTACTGTTATTTTTTAAATGCTCTAAGCTGTTTTCAATAGGAATTTATGTCTGTCAAGTTCTCTGATATATCTGTCTCTTTTGCATGTTTTCTCTCTCACAAAATGCAGCACATTTAAAAGGTATGTGTGGTTCTGAAATAATGAGTTCTAAATCTGCAGTTCGCTATTGCCTTTTGATCATGCTAGTGACTGGTACGGCCACACTGTCTCTGAGTGCTAGTGCAGATGCGATAGGAGTAAATATTTGAAAGACACAAACACATTGGTTTTAACAGAGACATAATCAGTAGGGGCAATAAAGTGCCAGTTTTGATGAGAGGTTTGAAAGTCAAATAAAAGCCTGCTGAGGAAAGCTTAATGTTTCTACCACTCATCCTGCACCACAGCACGTGCAAATAGTGAGAGGTGACTAGAGAAGATTAGTATGACCTTTTCTTAATAAACAGGATTGTAAGTTTTTAGGGCAATGGGTGGTAAACAAACCAAAGTGCTGGAAAAGAACAGAAATCACATCACTTTTACTAAAGCTTGTTTTGTTTTGTTTTGCTTTACTTTTTTAAATCTATAAAGTTCTTTCCATCACTGATGTTTGCTATCACTTGTGTATCCCAGAATTGTGAACCAAATTTATTGCATGACCTCACTGAAATTTGTTGGATTGAATTCACTTGTAGTTACAAAAAAAAGTGAAAAGCAGAAATCTCCATGTACATGTGTAACAGTGGTACATAAAAATGCAGCTGGAAGTTACAGCATTGGATATCAAGCCTGAGGAAAAATTTCAATACCCCAGATACCTAAAGATCAAGAGAATCTGATGGCTAATTTTGCCTCTGTCATTTGACTAGCTACATTACCTTGATGTGTCTCATAGACTCTGTGTATTGCACCTACTAAAACCTTAATAAGAAAAGCAAAAAGATACTTTTTGCCCTCTCTGTAAAACACTTGTAGCCCAGTCAAAATTCATTGGTCCTTCTGTGCTTCCTTCTCTTTTCTCAGAGACAGCGTAGTGTCTGAACCATTGCATGGGACCATGCATCAAATAGAAACTTCTCATATTTCCAAGGGCATTTACCCATTTCAGGAGTGTTTACTAACAATACCTTCACATCTTCAGTTCTCTGCAGTCTTCCTTCTTCCGCAGTCAAAAAGGAATATGTATTTCCTATCTCTATATTCTATATTTAACCCAGACATTGATGACACTCGAGGGAAGTATTTACAGTTTCTCAGAATCGAAATGTTTGGGCAGTGAAGGCCAGTATTACTAAAGCTATTGTGTGATGTGGTTTGAAAATCTTCTGGTGAAGACACAAGAGGCTTTTTATTGCAATGATTCAGTATTTCAGCAAGTAGCAATTTATTTGAAATTTTCATGACTGACTAAAGAAATAGTTTGATGAGATGCCTCTTTGGGCTTCCAACCTTTATTTATGTTGTATTGCAAAACACAATACAGCAAGCAGTTTCCTAAGCACTGGAATTAATGGAGACAGATTTTCCAAAGAATTTATGCTTCATAGGAGATTGTAACAAAGGAATGCATTGTGGACATATCTCTCATTAAACAGTACAGGATCCTAGCATGACAGAAAAATTAACAGATGATATTGGCTTTCTGGTGTTTAAGAGAACATTGGAAAATTAATACAATGAATAAAATTCAAATAAAATTAAAAATAAAATAACACAAGTAAAGCATTTTCCAAGATCTGGGTATTCATAAACCTCTCTCTAATGTGGACGCTCCGATGTGTAACATACAATGAGTTCATATTTCATACTTTAAAGGAATCATCAGTAGGATTATTCTTTTTCAGGCTATTTCACAAAATTTGTAGGAACTTAATATTCTTGATCCATTTCAAAACACAGTTAAAACTGACCAATGAGTTCCAAAAGCATTAACAGGCAAGAGATGAAATGATTTTTTTTTTTAAGAAAATCAGGCTAAAAGGTGAGATGATACTATCAAAATGATCACAGAAAAATCAGTGTTTCTACCTTGCTGAAATTAAGAGTTTGAGTGATGCTGCAACAGGACAGTTAATGAAGCCCAAATCAAATGACTTCTGTCAAAAAAAAGTCTAAGATTTCTTTCATTTTGGATTGAAACAAGTTCAGAATTTCAACTCTAATTTCTAATTTTCCTTGGGGTAAAAATTTGAAGTTTTTGGCAGGAAGAGTATTCAGGTATCTCATGTTATTTCTGAGAGCTCTAGTTATGGTCCTGACCAGGCACTTTGCTTATTCCACCATTTGATGTCTAAATAATATTGAGAATACACCTCCAAAAATGAAAAAAAGGCCATATCTTAAAGAACAATTCAACCTGTCTTTCTCTTCCACCAACATCTCTCTATTACCTAAGGAAAGAACAAGAAAAATTCATTATTTAGAAAGTTAAACAAATATCAAAAATAATTACATAGCTGTGCAATCCTTTTCTAAAAATCTAAGAATAATACATAAATAAATGACAGTATGTTCATAAGCAGGAAGAAACCAAGTCAGAGGATGAGAGACCTATTGACCCAAACAACAGAGAACATCGGAATTCAGTGCAGTGATGGTCTTTTAACTGACTGATCATTTGGTAATGAGATTTTCATGTTATAATAAACAACTCTCTGAAGATATCAGCTCAGTACTCAGAAGAGGTCAAAAAGCAAATTTAGTGTTAGAAATAATTGAAAAGTATTAAAAACTAGAACAGATACTATTATTGTGCCAATGCATAAATCTGAGTCTGCTTCCTCTCAAAAAGCATACTGGGCAGATGGAAAAGGCAGAGGGAAAGGCTATAAGAATGATCTATGGAATAGCTTTTGAAAAAAGAGCAACTGAGTATGTTAGTATTTTTCTGTCTGGAAAAGAGACAACTGAAGGCTGAATAGAGAGATCTATAACATGGTGAGTGGAAAGCAGAAGGTAGACTGTAAATAGGGGTTGACTTTTCACAGTTTCTCCCAACACAAAAAGTGGGGGGAGGGAGGAGCAATCAAATCATAGAATCATAGAATCGGTAAGGTTGGAAGGGACCTCTGGAGATCATCTAGTCCAACCTCCCCACTCAGCAGGGTCACCTAGAGCATGTTAGACAGGGTTGCATCCAGGCGGGCCTTGAAGATCTATCTCCAGAGAAGGAGACTCCACAACTTCTCTTCTCCAGGCTAAAGAGGCCCAGCTCTCACAGCCTTTCTTCATAGGGCAGGTGCTCCAGCCCTCTGATCATCCTCGTAGCCCTACGCTGGACTCTCTGCAGCAGCTCCATGTCTCTCTTGTACTGGGGAGCCCAGACCTGGATGCAGTCCTCGAGATGAGGCCTCCCCAGGGCTGAGTAGAGGGGCAGGATCACCTCCCTCGACCTGCTGGCAACACTCTGCCTAATGCACCCCCGGAGACCATTGGCCTTCCTGGCCACAAGGGCACATTGCTGGCTCGTGGTCAGCTTGTCATCCACCAGCACTCCCAGGTCCTTCTCTGCAGAGCTGCTCTCCAGAAGGTCAGCCCCCAGCTTGTACTGGTGCCCAGGGTTAATTCTCCCTTGGTGCAGGACTCTGCACTTGCCCTTGATGAACCTCAGGAGGTTCCTCTCTGCCCAGCTCTCCAGCCTGTCCAGGTCTCTGAATGGCAGCACAGCCCTCAGGTGTGTCAGCCACTCCTCCCAGCTTGGTATCAGCAGCAAACTTGCTGAGGAGGCACTCTGTCCCCTCATCCAGGTCACTGATGAAAAAGTTGAACAGGATGGGACCCAGTACTGAGCCCTGGGGGACACCACTAGCCACAGGCCTCCAACTGGACTCCACGCCACTGATGACGACCCTCTGAGCTCTGCCTTTCAGCCAGTTCTCAATCCACCTCGCTGTCCACTCGTCTAACCCACACTTCCTGAGCTTATCTAGGAGGATGTTACGGGAGACAGTGTCAAAAGCCTTGCTGAAGTCAAGGTGCACAACGTCCACTGCCCTCCCCTCATCTACCCAGCCAGCAATGCCATCATAGAAGGCTATCAGATTGGTTAAGCAGGATTTCCCCTTGGTGAATCCATGCTGGCTACTCCTGATCAGCTTCTTTTACTCTATATGCTTGGAGATGACATCCAGAATGAGCTGGTCCATCACTTTTCTGGGGATGGAGGTGAGGCTGACTGGTCTATAGTTGCTTGGGTCCTCCTTCTTGCCCTTTTTGAAGACTGGAGTGACACTGGCTTTCTTCTAGGCCTCAGGCACCTCTCCAGTTCTCCATGACTTTTCAAAGATGATGGAGAGTGTCCTGGCAACAACATCCGCCAGCTCCCTCAGTACCCGTGGACGCATCCCATCCAGGCCCATGGATTTGTGGATGTCTAGCCTGCCCAGAAGGTCTCTAATCCTAGCCTCCTCAACCAAAAGAAAGTCTTCCCTTCTCTGGACTTTCTTCCTCACGTCCAGGCTGCAGGATTCCTGGGGGCTGCCCTTAGCAGTGCAGACTGAAGCAAAGAAGGCATTCAGTAATTCTGCCTTCTCTGTATCCCTTGTCACCAGGGCCCCTGCCCCATTCAGTAGTGGTCCCACATTTTTCCTGGTCCCCCTCTTGCTGCTGATGTATTTGAAGAAGCCCTTCCTGTTGTCCTTGACATCCCTTGCCAGACTCAATTCCAGCTGGGCCTTCGCCTTCCTCGCAGCATCTCTAGATACTCTGACTGCATTCCTGTAATTCTCCCAAGCAGCCCGTCCCCTCTTCCACATTCTGTGTTATTTTCTTCTTCTGTCTGAATTTGGCCAAGAGCTCCTTGCTCACCCATGCAGGTCTCCTGCCCCTTTTGCTGCACTTCTGATTCATAGGGATGCACCGCTCCGGAGCTTGGAGGAAGTGATGTTTGAATACTATCCAGCTCTCCTGGACCCCCCTTCCTTCTGGGGCCTTAACCCATGAGATTCCACCAATTAGGTCTCTGCAGAACCTAAAGTCGCTCTCCTGAAGTCCAGGGTTGCAATCCTGCTTGTTGCCTTACTTCTTTCCTGCAGGATCCTGAACTCCACCATCTCATTGTTACTGCAGCCAAGGCTACCCCCAACCTTCACATCTCTAACCAGTCTCTCTCTGTTGGTAAGGACAGGGGCCAGCAGGACACCCTTCCTCCACCATTTGTGACAAGAAGTTGTCATCAATGCATTGCAGGAGCCTCCTGGACTGTTTGTGCCTTGCTGTGTAGTCCTTCCAGCAGATGTCAGGGTGGTTGAAGTCCCCCATGAGAACCAGGGCCTGTGATTATGAGGCTACCTCCAGCTGTCTATAGAAGGCCTCATCAACTTTCTCTTCCTGGTCAGGTAGCCTGTAGTAGACACCCACAACAGTGTCCCCCATGTTAGCCTGCCCTTTGATCTTTACCCATAAGCTCCCAACTGCCTCCTCCTCCACCACCACCATCCCTAGGCAGAGCTCGATGCATTCCAGTTGCTCTCTCACATAAAGAGCAACTCTACCACCTTGCCCTCCTGGCCTGTCTCTCCTAAAAAACATATATCCATCCATGGCAGTATTCCAGTCATGTGAGCTATCCCACCATGTCTCTGTGACTGCAATGAGATCATGGCCCTGCGATCTCTAGCTCCTCCTGTTTGTTCCCCGTGCTGCGTACATTGGTGTACATGCATTTCAAATGATATTGCAGGGCTAGGATTGGAAAAGCTTCTTTGTGCAATGTGGAATGGTAAGATATTTCTTCATGTAACATGCAGTTAAGTTACAAATTGCTTTCCAAAGAACTCAGCAAATGCTTAAAAAATTGCATGGGTTGAAAGAAAGACTTGACAAAATCACTACAGAAAAATCCATGATTCCCATTTAAAACAAAGACATTTCCTTCAGGAAATGTCTGGCTCTGAAATCACTCGATGCAGGAAGCATATTCGGAGGATGCATTGCTCTGTGTCTGCCCAGACCTATATTCTACCCTGTGCTCCACTGCAGGTCTCCAGCATTGGCCCTGTCAGACCTGCAGGACACTGGACCAGACGGACCTTTCGTCTGACTCTGTATCCTTGTTCCTACACAGTGCTAGGTCAGGCAGACATACAATATAGCCATATTCCACAAGCCACAGAAGCCATTTAGCTCTTTTTTCTCACACTTCAGATTTCTCTATTGGTCTTTCAAAATAAATTAGAGAAATATTTGGCAGAACAGCCTGCCCTATGAGAGCGTGTGTGTCTGTGAGAGAGAGAGGGAAAGAGAGAAAGACCAGCTGCTGGTGCTTTCAGTAGAAAAAGGGGTCTGTGATCCCCTTTACCATGAAAAACTGCAAGTGAGATCCTCAGCTGGGTAAATTAGAATAATTCCATTCTGGTCAATGGAACTGTACTATTTAGCCTAGCAGAGGATTTAACCTTAGTTGCTTAAACCTCAGAATGGCTCTTAGGTTTGCAAAAGGATGCAGACACATGGGACACTGCAAAATTTTTCAATTTGTCCAGCTGGTTATACTTTTCATTGTAAGGCAGATCTCAGATCCATCTACTCTCTTGCCCATTTATTCTGCTCTAACCTGACCCGATTTGTGCCTTGACCTCATGCCGCCAGAGTTCACAGCAATTCTTCCACTCATGCAGCTCCATCTGTTTTAGAGTCTCTGCCTCCAATCTCCCTTTACTTCTGGGTACTATAAAAATATCCACTTAATTTTCATACTCTGCAGAGCATGACAAGTTACTTCATGAAGGACGCTCCATAAAATGCTGTACCGATAACAGTATCAAACATACTACAGAGTTTATATAATGCTATTCTTGTGCTTCAACATGTGAATATCAATCCCTACAGATAAGATTATTTTAAATAAAGTTTTAGCCCAAGAAACCAAGAAAATGGGTGTTGTCAGTGTTGGTGACAGGGAATCCAGGGAACAACCAATTAGTGAATACTCATGAGACAAGACCGTTCATTGCATTAATGGCTTTGCAAAGAAGCAGCTCACAACAGAATGCAGTAAAGCAGTCTTCAGACACCATGTCAGTTTACATCTTAATTTCCCTTGAGGTTGCATTATCCTTTACTTAAGCAAACATGTTTTCTACATATCTATTTCTCACTTATTTTATTTGGGGGGATGGTAACGGTTGGAAGGTTTGGTTCATTTAAAATAATTCCTCTGCATCTTTCCTACATACAACTTCAGGCAAACAGACTAATAGGATTTTTCATTTGTTACATTAAATTTTGTATGGTAAGTGAAGCAATACTCTGAAGTTACTATAAAATACATCTTAACGGTTCTTGTTTTAATTATATATTTTATAAGGACAGTTAGTATTTTTAAGAACTTGTTTTATGCTCTATATAGGTATATATAACATGAGGGCAAAGAACATTTTGAGTTATGCTCCTAAGGTGGTTAACAGATTTCATTTTATCTCTGATTGTTGTTTATACCTCCAGTGGATACCATTAGCTTCAGTGGTTCAAAAGCTTTTAGATAAGGAGTGGGATTAACTGTTCCAACGGGCAACCATGCAAGATGGCTAGAACAGGAAAGAAGCCCTCTAAACCTATAAGAAAATTGCTCAAGATGGAGGGGAGAAACCAAACTGCAGTGCCTAGGTGTACGCACAAGAAAAGGCACTCCTGGGGCAAGGAGAGCCCTCCAGTACAGGGGCTGTCACAGTTACCCAGCTGATTGCATTGCTGTCTCTTCACAGGGTCCTGCAACGCATCATCACAAGTGTCAGGTCTCAGGACTTTACTCCTTCTGGCATGGGAAATTAATCTTTCGTTCACTCTTGCATTCCACACAAAGCACAACCCTGCTCTAACATGCCTAAACTGTATACCACAGAGAAGCATCCATGTCCCCAAGAGGACAGCAACTGAAGCAGTTCAGATAACAGAAATAGTGTAACTGCTTCAGCAGTGAGAAATGCACAAGCTAATTAACCCTGCTACTTCTCAGTAGGATAAATTAGCCTATGCAGGGCTCCTGCAGCTAGACTGCACCTCACACCGAGATAGCTAGTGTACATAAAGCCTAGTTCAGTAGGTCCAGCAGAGGGTAGGCCCTGCAATAGATTCACTGTGATTTAATGCGATGCAAAAACAGCTCCTCCAAAACACAATAAGATTATTTTCTTAAAAATAGGAAGTCTAGTTTAAAAGCACAGATCCAGGTATTGCTCACAATTTTTGTAAGTGTTCACAGACCTACCCAAACACAGTGCTGGAATATCCCACTCTGCTTGCAGCCTCTGCCCTTTCTGGAGGCTGGATCAAAAAATTCTCCCTAATCCTTGTTGTCTTAGAAGGTCAGTATTGACTTTTCTATCTACATTGTTGTTTTCCCTTTTCTTTTATGTTCTGTGACTATGTTTTATAGACTATTTTTTATTCAAGAAGGCAGCAACACAAAACTGGAGAAGGAACCAATATCACATCCAGTAATAAACGATACAGGCATTTCTCCAGTTTTTCACAGGGGACTTCTGTCATGAGTCTAAGAAAAGAATCCTGTATTTCTGTGTGGAAAATAGGTGCAAATGCATACTACGGCACACTGGATGTGTCACATGTGCACTATGGGGTGGATATGCTCAGGTATGGCAACCATTTGTTGCCATGTATCTGTCGGATCACTAAACATCATGGATAAATGGCCATATTCTCCTTCTTCCAACTACACAAAATTTCTTGTTGGAATAGGTGATCAAGTTCACAGAAATCTAATCATATGGTAGCAAGTATCTGACCATCTGACATTTTTATCCTTTTCATACTTACTGGGAACACTTCCATTAGCGAAAATAACAGAGCAAATAGAACAAACCAGATTGTTACTAGCTGGTAATAAAGAGCAGTAAAGCAGTGAAGAAAATCAAGCTGTTCTCATTGACAGTGGCTGATGATCTGGCCCTCGTTTTTCAGAATTGTTCTAAAGAAGATGAAAGGTGCAAATACAAATTTATATTTCTTTTGCTACCTGCCATTATGAGTCTTCTTAGCATCACATTTCTGAATACTTTATTTACAATTTTGTAAAACAACTTTTACATATTGCCAACAATGCGGCAGTTGAAGTAACAACAATGTAGCTGCACTAATGCCCTCTTCTGTGTTTACCATATGTTATACTTCCCCCTGAAATTCAGTAGCAGTTATACAATAGTTTCTTTAAATTGACTGTCTTTAGCAGGTAGTAAATGCAATATGGGCTTGAAAGAAGGGATGATGTAATTAAATTCATCTCAGAAGGAGAAGTAGTTCATAAGTATTTGGTGATTTTATGATAATAAGGAATAATGGCAGATCTCAGATGCTAGCAAATACAATCGTGTTGAAATGGGATTTTGTTTAGCTTTCACTAACTATTCCAGCTATAAAGAGGAAAATATTTATATACAAATCTGGTAAACTGGAGCCACACTTTGCACTGTGAAGCTGTGAGAGACTTGATTCTGCAACCAGATCTCCATCAGGGAGGATGGGTGGAAAGGCAAGAAAACCACCACAAGTTCACTCTGCTGGCCTGCACTGCAAGTTCAGAAAATCAAGGTAACTCAAGGATGCTGTGTAAAATATCAGTTTTGTATCAGAACTGAATGACAAGATAAAATTGGATTTTTTTTAATTTTTTTTTAGTTAACTGAAAAAATATCTGAGGTCAGGTAATTTTTTAAAGCTTGTTTTGCCAGCAGTGGGAAGTTTCACACTCACTCAAATGCTCCATGCCCTGGAGATTTGACTCACACCTGTTTTGCTTCATGTATAGCTTGTTGAGAAAAAAGATGAATAAATAAATAAATAAAATAATATATTTGAGAGTTTAACCCCAGGTCAGATTATAGTAGAGAAGGAAAAAGCCCTACTTCAACAGGTTTAAGTAGTACAATAAATCTGTTCTGACAGATATTTGACAGGCATGTTTTTGCTGACCTCTTTTTGTTTGGGGAGATGGGAAGGAAAGCAGTATTTATTGAAGGTCATTTTGAAACAAATAAGCAATAAAAAACAATCAGAAAATTGATATGGTTTTGTCGCACCAGCTAAAGGCCTGACTATGTGAGCTTAATAAGATACGAATTTAGCTCACTGTATTTATTTTTCAGGTCTATCAGACTACATTGTGGACTCCTCACCTGCATTTACTAGAAATCAAGATGCTTTAAAATACATATTATATGTTAAAGAGAGCATTTTTCTACTCATGAATATAAATATAAAATGATTCATAGAGATACAGTGCCTGGAAGCAATTTTATGACACCTTTTCTATGGGAGGCAATTAGCATATGAGTATATTTAACACTAAGTATTTCTAATTGCATTTAGTTCATGAATACTTCAACAAGCTAGAAACAAACATGGTAATCAGAGAAGAAATTCTTTTCTTGTGAAGTTTTACATATTAAACTAACAGAAAGAGAACTTCCCTGTGAGGACTTTCATGTATGTCAGTTGAAAACCCTGGAGCTGTTACATCAGCTGAGGCTCCTAATAATTATTGTTATTTTGATCTTTTGCCAGCTGTATAATTTTAGGTATAAAAGCATTGCTACTGAATCAGAAAATAGTAAATGATTACAAGAGAGAGAAAATTTGAAAGTCATGGTGAATTCTTGCTTTTAGTACTATAGCTAGTACTACAGTACTACAGTGTCAGTAGGCTGGCATATAAGGCTGGCAAATGCAAGAGCAGGGAAGGAATACTCCTTTTAAAAATTACTTGTATTTGTAGCTGGAAGGAGAATATAAGGGCAGAATGAAGAACAATGCTGCTGGGCCAAACCAAAATGCCAATTAACATTAAATGCTGTCTCCCATGGCAGCTCTAAGTCAAATATACACTTATATAAGTACATGAATGAGAAAAGCATATTCAATACTTTCCTTAAGTACTCTCCAACCTCCAACAATTTTCAGCTCAGAGGCTTCCTGATTTGAGTCATGTTTTTCACAAATTAAGCACCCTTCACTGGGCAGCTCTCCTACAAGCATTACCAGTTTACCCTTGTATTGATATAAAGGAGAAGAGACCTTAAATAAATACAGTAACTATTTAAAGGCATCTATAACCACCTGGCTTTAAAGAAGAAAGTAGGTTGAGAACCTGGGGCCCTCTCACACCTTTGGAACCGTGGCTTTATCTCGTAATAGCAGGAAGTGGGAAAGGTTTATCAGAGGGTATGTACAGGAAGTAAGGCTAACATTTTACACGAGTCCAAGAAAATTAGACACTCAGAGCACTCCAGGACACTCCTTTGAACATTTTTGAGTGGTTGAAAAGTACTTCTGGTATTTCAGGCAGTTCTGCTATTTCTTCAGGACAAGAATATACATGCAAAACTCTGTCCCATTAATGGGACAGTGTAGGGAAGTCTCCATTACAGCAACCATTCTGGACTTTTTTAGCTAATAAGGCAAAAACAATTTCTGAGATTATCAAGCTATCACTTAACACAAGTACAAACTCATTTTTTCTCTTCCTTTAGAAACAATCTTTAGGTTATTTGTTGATCATAATATCTACAGTACAGAAGCCAATGTAAAAAGTATGAAATACTGCCCCAAAGTAATTTTTTTTCACTACTGTTGTTCCTTAACTGTTATGTAAGCAAAGGCTATTTTTAGCCTAAAATCTGTAGATTAAATTCACTCTGAAGTCTAGACAGACTTTTTCTAGCTCACAGTCTGACGTTTCAAGGAATATTTTGTTAGTCGTTGTTCAAAAAAGCTGTATCTATAATAATAGCTAGTTCTGCCTCCTGATTAAATATGAACTAACATTTCAATTTCTTTTCCTATGAAGACTTCTCTTCTAACATTTATATCTGAAATTCCTTTAAAGCCTATCACTTTGTACAGTTAAGGAATAGTGAAATAAATATGAAGAATAGTAAATTATTCTATAATTGGTATTGCTTGTTTAGAGGAGGAAAAAGAATTAGGCTTTGTACAGTTAAAAGTTGACACCTAAAACTTATTTTTCAATCTTGGATAAAGAGAAGAAATTAATCTATATTTGGAAAATTCTGTATTTTTGAATTCTGAATTGTTTTGTCAGCATCATAATGGCACATAAGACATATAATCAGCCATATAGTAACAGAAGTAGCTCTTGAATTTTGAAAATTATATTTTGAAATTTAGCATGCACCTTTCTTCAAAGACTCATTCAGGGAATTGTGTAATGGATACAGTTTCATTTTGCTATCCTCCAAAGACTGAAAATTTGATACAAGTATTCCATATGCCATGTTTCTAAGAAAGATGGAATACCTCAAGGGGCTATTCTGTATCTCACTACAGGTTACTGTATAATTGTTGCTTGTCAGCTTGTTGTCATCATTTGCAGTATTTAATTGTAAACTTGCACATTTCATTATAAATAGCTTACTGTAACCTTGATAATTCTATTCACTTTCTGTTGATGGCTCTTGAGCAGGTTATAGTGTAACTAGAATCACAGTACATAATAAATATTTTATAAAGGCATCAATTGTCACCTATTTATCATTCATAATGTGCTGTGAATGCACAATAAAATATGTATTAACAATTTATAGATGTTGTGCTACTACTAACATATATTTGTATACATTATTAATCCTTCGTAAGTCATATAGCATTGTACCAGCACAAAAAACATATTCAAAAAGTTGTTGCATGATTCAAATAATTGGATCACAAAGCCATGAGTCATTTGAAACTCCCATGCAGTCCAGATTTTGGCTGATAACTGAGTCACAGCTTAAGGGAAGGTAAATTTATATGATAGGACTTATTGGAAGGAGTGAGCATACTGTATAATATCCTGGCTAATATTACACTCTCTAGGGCTCTGGAAGGCTATCAAACTACAGTAAGCCTTTGCAAAATAATATCTAAATCAAATGAACAGCTGTGTGTGATTTTTCTTCTTCTCTTCTGAAACTTTTTGTAAGGTTTGATTTAGTTTAGATTCAGAGCACTGTTTTAAATCAACCACACAGCTAAATTCAAAATGCCCAAAACTGGGAAAACAAAACAAAACAAAACCATAAAAAAGTTACTTCAATCTAGTGAATGATCTAGAGAAATTTAGGAAGCGAGAGCAGACAGCATAGAAAAATTCAATGCTACTAAGAATAAAACAGAGTAAAAAACACATACGCAGAAATAGTGGACAAGGTAAAAACACCAAAGTGAAATTTTATTACTATTATGATCTTGCCTTTTTCATATAAATAGTCATATGATTTTCTCATATAATATATGCAATTAGGGCAAAGATATGAAAAAGATAATCCTTGGGAAGATTTTTGTCAAAGACTTTTGAGTACTATTCACCTCTCCACTCAAAGTCATGGGATCTAAAGTTGTATGAATAATTGATGCTTCAGTTCAGAGTTCTTCTTACTTTTTCTATTTTTCTTGTCCAATGAATAATTCATTATTTTGCAAAGTGGAACACTTTAAACAGGAAAGATTAAGAGAGACTTATCTTCAAATACTCCATATCACTTGACTTGGAATTGGAAAAGCAATACACCTAAGTTCCTGAATTTGGACAGACCTGAATCCATATTTCTCAGATGCTGAAAAGATGTGCAGCAATGAGTAGAAGGAACACCAGTGTCTCCTCTAGCTCACAAAAATGAAAACACTCACAACTTCATTGTGAGTAATGCTGAATGACTTGTTTCAGATTTTCATCAATGTTTTTCTTTGCCTAAATCTATTCTTTGAAATTGGGTCAAGATTGCAATAGCTTCTGATTACCAAAATTCCATTTTTTAACTAATAAACGATTCCCAGAAAGATTTTTGCCTAGCTCCAGTATCATCACATATTCATTGTGAACTGATGTAGAGATGCTGTAATTTTTAATACTACATCATCAACTTGGGATTTTAAGTGTATGTTAGTATGTCACCTATCTGTTTTCTGATATTTCTTATGAGGTAATATTACACTGTTGCTACAATGAGTAAGTGTAAGTGTTGCAGTCCTTACTTTTTGTATTCATTATTATTTGAAATTTTAATAAATGCTTATTAGCTTTAATAAATGCTATTAATAATAGATGAATTAATTTCTAGGACATTTATAAATTAAAATCAAAAAGATAAGAGAGAAGATACTGCCTCTTGGTTCAGACACTAGACTGACTCCTCCTCAAGTCTCCCCCACCTACTCCAAATATTGTTTTGTTTCAATTCACTGTTTGAATTTATATTTTACTTTATTTCAAAAATACTTACCTGGTTCTTCCATATCTCAAAACTGTATCACCTTTAGGAATCTTCATTTTGATAGGCAAGTTGTGATTTCCAGATCACTGAAAATTGAGCCACGTAGCTATAAGTTACCACACAGCTATAAGTTATAATTATTTTCTATGTGTTTTATTTACATAAAGTGAAACAGTTTAAACAGGCAGTATTAGAAAGATCCACCCCAGAATATTCAGAGGCCACAGCCTGTACTTTATTTTTAATGAACAATAGTAGCGCTGATTGACTTATGTATGTAAATTTAATGCTAGTTTAAAATACCCGTTGCATTCATTAGCTGGTAGGTGGCTGACCTGAAACTTCTCTAAAATTGTCAGCATATCTCTACTTCATGGTGACAGATGGCATCCTTATTATCTTCTTAAGCTTTTCATTCCAGTCATACTGAAGTTTAAGTGACTATGTTGTCAGAATACAACAGCTCATAATGTTTTTATGACTACTTTAAACCTTCCCCAATTTTATTTAAATGAGTGACAAGGGAATACTTTTCTTTTCTTTCATTTTTTCCCCTTCTTTTCTTCACATTAACTATACAGTAGAGATTTGTGAATCTTCAAACTTCTTCTAGTAAATGCATAATTCAAATGTTCCATCTACTCAAGCAAATTTCTAGCCAAGCTCTAAAATTCACAGTCCACAACAAGCGCTGACACATTAACGATGGGCTGCATGGTCTATCCAGAGAAAAACCAGGAACAGAAGACAAGAAAGGAAGGCCAATGGGCTCTGTAACACCATACTTCACTGCTTAGATGTCCAAAGTAATTATGTGCATTACAGTTTAATTAGCCTGTCCATATAATGTGTGCCTTTAATTATTCAACTATGGCAAGTCATCACTTTAGCTCAGCTCATGCCTGCCTCTGAGACATGCCACTGCAATATGTGCTGCTGTTTTCAAGCTTGTAATTAATATTCGTCCCCTGAATGACTTTTTACGGAAATCCCCAGCAGCCAATCAGGCCAAGGGACTCCCCCTGAGCTTTCAAGTACTATTTTGTTGTGAACAGTTCACACGTTTTATTGATATTGTAAAACTCTAATGGGAAGAAAAATGAGCAGGAAAAGTTATTACAACTTCCCAAAATAGTACTGCTTGCTAATTGGGTAAAACACGAAATGAAATTCCACTTAAATTAATGGAAGCCTTTCCAGTGATTTTAAGAGATTACTGTAATATAGATTATGCCCTTTAAATCTACACATTCATTGCCTTTCCTGATTGTGAACATGCAGCAGCATTTTTCATCCTCCATTACAGCAGATTCCTCTTAGACCCAAGAACTCAATAATATGAGAGAATGGAGAACATGTGAAGAAGGTGAAAAATACTCTTTCTCCTTTTTTCCTCTCCCTTCTCAGCGTGACAGCACTCACTTAATAGGAAAGTAAATGTAATTTTAACTCCCTCCTTCCATGTTACACAGTTGTACTCTCGTGTTGTTTACAGCTGTTTCCATTAATACGAAATATTTCCAAGGGATAAAAAAGTCAAATTTATTTTAGTGTATTCCTAAGCTACTCTAAATTACTTAAGTGAGCATGTTATTGAAGTGCTTCTACACCACATTTGCCTTCCTAAAACCCTGTGTTTTAGGGTCACTATTTTCTCAGTTTTACACGGAGGAACTGTGTAACTCAAAGTTTACTCAGCATAAGGAAGTTTGGGGCAGAACAGATTCTTGTTCTCAACCCTGCTTTAGCAACTCTCTAGTTTTAGCAGACTCAGTACCTAACAAACATTTATCAATAAAAATTTATTACAAAATCACAGCTTAAGGCTCTTAGCTTCATTATATAGTTTAGATATTACTGCTATTACTTAAGACTTATTAGACACATCTAAAGAGAACATCTGACAATCCATAAAAACGTCACCAATTTTATTCTCTTCACCTCCTCACATGCCCTGGAGAAAACTTTGCTAATAAAAGAAAATTTAAAACAAATTTTCTCTTTAAAAGAATAAAAAAATAAAAGGAAAGCTATTCACTTAATTGAGTAGACTGGGCTAGGATATTAACAGTTCAGAAGAGAAGGCCTCTTATCCTAAGTTTCAAAATGGACCTGACAGTGATAGATTTGGACCCACAATACATCTAATTGCAAGATTCAAAATAGGAGTGTTTTCTATGTCTCTGTAATTTGCTTTACAAATATTACTTAAATATGTGAGTCCTCTTCTGTATATACAGGATATCCTAAGAAACATATCTATGAGTCTGTTGACTACCTCAATTAATCTAGAAGTCCTGTTTAATGAAATCACACCAAGGCACTGACTAGTTGTGTTACTGACTGCTCAAAACAGTATCCATCTTTCCATTCATATGCACAATCCCTAATATAACCCTTTATACCTCTTCTGCAGGCTCAACTGCAGATGGGCTTTTTTCATCCTACTGTAAGACAAACACATGAAAACAGTGATGAATGTGACTAGCTTCTTCATGGTGCTATGTCAGATTGTACATTCCAAAATTCTCCACACTCATTTATAAAGGACTAAGATCCTGTTACTATAGTAACTGCAGTTTTACATGCCCTTGCTGTTCTGTCGTTAGAGCTTTGCCACAACATAGCTGCAAGATTTTTTTTTTTCGCTTAATGCCATAAATCATGTGTTCTTCACTAAGCAATTACATATAAAGATTTTCAAACACTTCTCTCATAAAAAAACCCTACTCTTTAAACTTGTCTCTCCTGAAAGAACTAAAACAGTAGGGGAGTGATTTGAATCAGTGATTTTAAATTGCTTGATTTAAAATTATGTTAGGTCTGAGCTTTGTAAAAATAATTTGAAAAAAATCTGATACTGCATTTTTAATTTATAATGCACCAAGTTATGATTTTTAACATAGTACAACTGACACCTTATCTGAATTTATAAAACTGCCATAAACAAGTACTAAAAAATAAGAATCTAAACCTTTCACAACCCTGAGCTAAAATATGACGTTACTCACGTGTTTGAAGATAAGAATCTGCATAAGTCTTGCAATATCAGGAACAAACTTTTTTTTACTAGTTACTGTTTGAATAGATACTATTTCAAAAAAGAAATTTCTTTAGTGTTAACAGTTCTAAAATTACACACTTCATTGCACTTAAATATATGTATGTTATATCATACGTAAGCAGTAAAATTCTACTGTGTGTCAGGAACTCGCTAGTCACCAATATCAGATTCCCAAGCTATAAGCACAAATTACATTTGCCTTTTTTAGGAGTTGAGCATCTACCTCCGAACTCACCACCTCCCTGTTCCCAGTATACGGTATCCACATGTACTGTCATGGTCCTACCTACCTTCATCTCTGGTGCTGTTGCTTAACTGCTTCTTCCATGGGGTATGACGTTAGGTGTGATAACAACAGTGTCCACAAGAAGTTCAAGCAAACTCTCAGGTCTTGCTCCACGTCCACTGACAATCAGCTCATTGCCCGTGGGTGCTGTCTGGGAGATACTTTCAAATCCAGCCAGGAGAATTGGCAGGATCATCCTGGGGAATGCCAGAAAGGTTGCTAAAGTTAGACATCATCTTGTGATCAAATCCCAATCAAGAAGTCTGTAGAGATTTTTTGTTTGTTTTTGTTGCAATCTCAGTATCATATTTCCAGCTGGTGCTAAAACAAGTGAATTCTGCAGCAGTGCACTGTGTCCCATTGTCTGAACATTGTATCTCAGCAGCTTACATTTCTGGATTTCTTTCATAACTATGGTTTAGAATAATTTTTATTGTTTTGGGGGATCTTGGTCCAAAAATATTTATCTGATGCCCTTCAAAAAGTGTTATGTAAAGGTACCAGTTCAATATTCCAGAGGCTGTCTCATTAACTGTAATCACCTCCCAACGGTGACAACTTTCTGACATGGTTAAGTGGTTTTGGATCAGAGAAGATTTTCATGCAGCCTGAAAATTCTTTTCCCACCACAAGGCAGTTGATCCAGCCTGTAGATGTTACAGAAAGTAAAATGAGGACATTTATTTACAGAAATGTCCTATCTCTGTTGGTTCCAGTACACAGTTTTATTATGAGCTTTCAGGACCCGTGTCTTACTTTACTGTGCCCTCTAGAAATCCATATCCTTGACATGCATCCTTATACCTTGTTAATACTTTGGAAGAGCCCAATAGGAATTCCTCTCCTTTCCCCTTGCTGCGAATATTTTGGAGCCATATTGTGATCAAGTCCATTGTTTTGCAATATGTTATTGCACAGAATGTTGACATTTGTATATGTCAACTACTGTAAATTCTCAATGTAAATGTCTTCTGCTTATTTGGGGGTGGGGTGGGGGGTCTCTCTCTTCAGTTTCACAATAAGCTGAGTTATTCTCAAACAGGTCAAGGCCAGACAACACTCTTTGTATTACAATGGATTTGCAAACATAGGGTCTAATTTTGAGGTTACTGCTTTGAAGGCTTAATGGATTCTGCGGCTGATGGGAGCTTTGCTACCTTGCCTGCACTGCTCAGCAATGGCAGTGGATAAACACACAATTGCCTATGAATTCTCTCCATAGCATCATCATTGCTGTGACAACTTTTCTTGGCTGGAAGGCTGTAACATCTTAATTTTGAGACAGCTATCACTGCCTCCTGGTCAGCCAGCATAGCCACCTCCAAGTATGCCCTCAGGATATCTGTGAAAGTGAGAGCCACTTTCTCTTTCTGGTTTGTCAGAGAAATTTCTAGTGACACAAGAGGTAGAAATTCAAGTAGATGGATGCCTTGGTACTGTCCCCCCCCTTTTTTTTCCTAAATAATTGAAATAAATGAAAGATGTTAAAAAATGTAAGCACACTTAAAGGCTGAAACTCTTCCTCTGTTCACTGCCAGCATCCAAGTAGTGAGGGATAGTGCACTCTAATTTTATGAACTCTATCTTCAACTTTTCATATAGTCATTTGTTACAAAACAATACAGAAGAGTAGCTTAAAGATGAGCAGGAGAACTGTGATATCATGTTATCTGCTGTTTTTAATTATTTCAAGTTGAATTTTTTAATTATTTCAAGTTGAAAAAGGCCATTAGTCAAAAAAAGTTAACTTGCAGGTAATGGGATAAAGACAGATGTTTTCAGCAGCACAATTAGGCTAACATACAGCCTGCAGTTACTGTACCTGTGTACAGTATGCATTTGCTGTACATGATGCAAATAATTTTCATAAATCAAGAACCTAACCTTTTTTTATAATAACTCATATTTCAGTAAACTAAAAAGTTCATGAAGTTGCAAGTGAAGAGAGACAGGCATTTCTTTCACCATATTTAGAACTACAAGCATGAAACTTGAATGACTGAAGGACAAGATGAATGAGTCATAAATACTTCCTTTCCCCTGTTCCTCTCCAAAATCTAAAATGTTGGAGCTCACTTTAGGAATGGAATTTATTTTTTTCATCTCAAAAAGTCCTTCTCATATGTCAGTTAACTGCAGTTGGATACACACAGTACTATCAACTCGGTAACCTTTTCTTTCTGTGTAGGACAAAACTAACCAAACAAAAACCCCAGTTTGTTTGATTCATGATTATTTCTGAAGATTTACTTCTTCCAAATTTCCGCTCTGTGAGTGTCCAATTAACTAGGGATGAAAAAAGACATATAAGATAACAGAAGAAATTGCAGCAACCTTCACTAATCCTTCAGAATGAATCCAAACCAAATTTCTTTCAGAAGGTCAAAAATGCAGGTGCTTTTTTTTATTATTCATGTTGTACTTCCAGTTTTTGTCTTTAGCCATAATCATTTGCAAAAGGCTAATTCTTCTAACGGCAATCCAAGAAAATAAAAACAACAGTATATGTATGAGTTGTTCAAATAGGACATTTTAATCATGACTTCTCAGACCTATATGTAATTCATGTATACACAAACGTGATCATCAAATTTCTACATATAATTTACTTTAGCATTTTATATGTAAATGTATTATTAAATAAAAGGAAATTATCATTCAGTTCATGTCTGGCTCCAGAAAGAACTTAGCATTTGTATTTGGAAAGACAAATATAATCCTAAAATTGAATGTGAGGATAAAAATTTGAATGTTGAGATGAAAACTGAATGTTTGTCTGAGCAATAGGAATGCTTGAGGGAGGCAGAGATGTTTTTATGTTTTGATGTTTTTATTTTGGTCAGTGAAAATTTCAAGCATTTGAACATTTACCTAATCAGTGCATATCTCTGGCTGTCTATAAAATTAGACTTGTGATTTCACTAGAACAGCTTTTCCTATACTAGTTTAGGCTTCCCAGTATGTGGATTGTTGGATTTGTAATATAATTTTCACATCAGTTGTCCATTTCATAGACCACTCCTCCAATGCATCATAAAGGGCAGAGAAATCTCTTTCCAGGACATGGATTTTTTTGCACCCACTTTAATTGTTCTTTGAAAGCTCCTGAGACTTGCTTTGGAAAACCTCCACTTCAACAGCTCATTCAGAGACGAAATTCTGCCTACTACATGACTGAACATCTTCTCGATCAAAAAATAGCAATCACTGAATACATCAATGAACAATGACATTGGGGAGGGCACTGCTCTTCCTTCTGCCCAACAGACCATGGCAAAACACTTCTTTCATATCAGAGATTACTACTGAATGAGTCAGTGTGAGAAAAGCATCCGGTCTTGCACTCTTTTTTTCCTATTTTTAAAAATGATTGAAAATTCAAACTTTTGCAAGGCTCTGCTGTTGAAGTAGTGAATTAATTTAAAATCCCATTTCATCTTACATGATGCTGCTGTTCATTAAATGTTAGGATTCCCCATCCTGTTGTCATACCATTAGGTCTCTTTCCAGGTATGTCCACAATGAGTCTGGCATGACTTATAGACTTTTACAGCGGCAAGGCTTCTTTGGTAAGTATTTTGACATACGTATGGGTAGAGCTCTTGCAAACATTCTTAGGATTGCTGTCTGCTTGCCATAGCTACATGTTAAAAAACTTGCCATAGCTACATGTTAAAAGCCCCAGTGGTTTGAAAAAGCTAAGTTGTCACACAGGGTCATTGAGGATGAAGGGGAATTAGACACAAGTAACACATGCTCCTTTGACATGGCTGAGATCGGCAGAGTGGTCGGGGCTGAAGCATGGGATGAATAAGGAGAAGCGGGGAGAACAAGATTTTTTCAACCTGAAAAGGAGACCTTACTGCTCTGTACAACTTCCTTAAAGGGGAGGGGGGTGCACAGACAGTGGAGCTGGATTCTTATCAGAGGTGTACGGTGGAAGGAAAAGAGCCAATGAATGTAAGTTGGGACACAAGAAATTTCGACTCAATACAATATAAATATTTTTTACTGCTTGAGTAATCAACACTGGAACAGGTTGCCCAGAGAGGCTGCTCAATCTCCACCCCTGAAGATGCTCAAAACTTGACTGGACAAGATGCTGAGCAACATGTTCCACTAGGACCTGCTTTGAGCAGAAGGCTGGACCAAGTGACCTCTGCAGGTCCCTTTCCATCTGCATGATTCTCTGATTCTGTGTTTGACTTCTAGATTTATCACACTTCACTCGAATTTTATGTCCCCTTAGTTTTACCACTGAGCACTGTTCATGTCAGAAATAAGACTGATGGCATTAAAGTTACAGACATAGAATAATTTATACAAATTTATACAATAACCCGCATTTGTTAGTTCTGGATCTGCCTCATTTCAGGTAATTGATAGGCATTGTATTTCCCTGTAGAGTTTTGGCCTGGGTATGGGGACACATTTGAAATTAGAAACTTTTACCTGACTTGCTCTCTTCAGTAGCTTTCTTCTGTAGTACTTGCCACTATGCAAGAAGTTGGAATAAGAAGGCTTCTTTCCCATTTTTCAGATAACACTTCCTGACACTGGAGTTACATTACTGTATTTCTCTTGGCATCCTAGGAAGGGAAGACAATAACATTCATATTTCAGAAAGTCATCTTGAATACTTAAGCTTTCTGTAACCAGTAGTTAATATCTCAAAAGTATAAAAAATATGATGCACAAGCATTACTGTCGTAGTAGCTCTCACATTTAGCATTCACTCAAAATATAACGGAAAGGCTTAGTCTGGCTACTGAAATCTGCTACTTCAGTGGGCATTTTCCAGTTTTCTAAACTGGAATTGGAGGCAATTCACCTCAGTGGAATACTATCAACTTATTACAAAAAATTAGAAATCAGAGCTTTCACTTTTTCTTCTGCAGATTACTATTTTTTTTGGCTGAATAACTTGTTTCACATGAATTATGCAGCTCTCACTGGCATAGGGAAAGAGGCAATAGCTACCAAAGGATTTAATAGTTCTGGAGCCACAGGTAAAGTACAATTTTAAAGGCTTTTTCCTTTTTCCTAAAAAGTGTAAAAGGAGGAAAAAGAAAGCACAAAAATATGTTACCTTCCATCTCAATTTAATTGAATGTAAGGTAATTTAATTTTCTTAAGATGCAGTTTAAAAAATAGAAACTTTAAAAAAAAATTCTTTACTCCATCCAAGTAGTGGAAGAGAAGCAGAAAAAAAATCATGAAAGCATGAAAGAGAAAAAAGAGAAAGTAGGTGAGAAGAGAAAAGTAAGATGAAACAAAAACATTGTGCTGCAGGTTCTGGACCACATCTCCAATTGAGATAAATCATTACTGCGCCAGTAAAGTCAACAGAGCTATTGCCTTTGCCGAAGGATGTGGCTCTCTCTTTTCATGAGACTGTCTCCCTGGCTCAGCATATGTCAAGGAACTGGCAAGTGACATGGTCGACAGAAACCTCAGCTGTATCAAAAATTCAGTGTCTAATGCACAGGTGAATTAGCTTGTGTTTATTGCTTTGCCTGACATAACATTTTTAAGAATAATCCTGATGGTAGTTACTTTTAATGAAAATGTTAACAGACTTATTAAATTAATGTACGTGCTGCTGATGCATATTTCCCAGACTGTATGTGACGCCTATTAAATCTATATGTGCAGATATTATCTTAAGTTTTCTTACAAGATACTGTAATTGATCAAATGGGAATATACTTAGTCATTTTTATGACTTTCCTGGTCATCTTAACCCTCACAGGTATAAATTAGAGTGGCAGATATACTGGAGGTTTTTCAAGTTTGTCTTCTAAATTACAAGGTGTTCGGCAAAAGCTACGCTGCTGACTCCTTTCACACAGAATATATAGGGGGAGAAAGACACCAAAAGAGCAGAGACTTGAAACTAAGCATATATGAGTCCCCTCTCATTGCCACTGCTTTTTCTCACATTTTCTCACATACACACACACACATTCATACACACTACACTCTATAAATTTTAGTGTTTTATTTTATTTTATTTTATTTTCCACTAGGCAAACCTCCAGAAATTATCTTAGGTACACACGGGAAATAACTTGGCACAGTATCCTTTCTCTGTTGCTTTCTCACATTCCTTTTTTCTCCCTTTTCCACCTTCTCAGTTCCCCCTTAAGTCTCCCTCTTTCTCATAAGCAGACTTCTACAGAAACCAAACTCTGCCCTGAGAAGCATGCATGCAACTCCCAGTGTTCTTAAAGAAAGCTGTTTGAGCGAATACAGTGAAGAGCAGCTATGAGCTAACTGGGAGAGAGCTTATACAGGTATTTGCCTTTTTTTTTAAGAAACACTTTTGCAATTTTTACAAACTACCTTTTTGTTCAACTGAATCCTATGGTCAAGTTGCACATCTTAACATGAAATTAAAATAAGAACCACAGAATGATTAGCCCATAAATATATACAGTTTTAAAACTCCCTACTGAACTGTCCAGTGGTAAACTATTGCAAAAGTACTGCATTAATGCTCTGAGGATTTGTAGTAGATCCTTTACTGATGTATTTGAACAGTTGCTTTCACTCCATGACCATAGTCCCATGATTAACTGCTCACTGGTGTGAACAAAGGATTTGCAGTTGAGCCAGTAATGGTTTGGGCAATCCACGCAGCTTCTTAGAAACAGAGCCTCACACATACATAGGGTGGCCGACTCTACTACCAAGGGAATATTTCCTTTACATCATCAGAAAAAACCCTCAGTCTCATTTAAGTGAATCTTCTATTTAATATTAGTTAATTTTCAGCCCCTCCCCATCAGTCCTCCTGTTGCAAGAATAAGAGTTCACAATTTAAACGTTTAAAAGGGTCACAAATAATTATTTGAAATATTTGGCATAAGGCAAAGGAGAGAGATGGTCACAGACACAGAAAGAGGAAGAGGAAGAGAAATTCTTAAGCCAAGCCAAAATCAAACTGTATGTAAGGTTCGAGCAAAAAGAGGTAAAACAAGAAAAAGTGGTAATTATAGAAAAGGACTTACGAAAACCTAAGAATGGGCCTGTTACTCTAGTTCATTTCAGGATAGCACATAAAGACACCCATGAAAATTTAAACAAAAGTAAGAAGATTTACAGAAGGTCTACTGCAAAGTGAAGTCCTGGCCCCACTTCCCTTGAGCTGTCAAACCTTGTGTTAGATCAATAAACACAGCATTAGACCTAAAGCGAGAAAAGAAGCATTGAGAAAAGAACAGAGCAGATAACTCGGGTAATGCCTCCTCCACTACCTTATGCTCCCTTTGTGATAATAAAAAAAGAGCTCCAGTTGCAATAATGAAAGCCCTAATTACAGAAAAAGAACCACTGCTTTTTAAAGCTGTGAGCTGATGGGTTAAACTGCAGCCTAACATACCCAGTAATATGCTTTTTAAGTATGTGCCCAGTAATTTTGCCAGGTGCAGTACTGTTGTTGCTTGCATTTGAGGCAAACAATCAAAAATTCAACAAAAAGTTCGACGAAAGAGCAAGTAATAACCTTCCATGACAACATCTTGGTCATATATGATTTGTTTGCTGAAATTGAGGGCCAAAGTGACAATTCTGTTCTTGACCTTGTGCTCATTCCAGGGTGTATGTCTGTTCTTGCAGTGAGCTGCCTGGCTAATTTATATATTCTATGGCATGCCATTATCTTTTTCTGGATTTTTTCCCTCTTTACATTATGATGGAGTAGGAGTCATTCCTTTAAATCAGGCTGCAGTTACCTGCTGCCAGTGACTTTTCACCTCATGAAAATGTATTCAAAGCCCCCTACTTCCTTTAAAAAACAGAAGTGGCTATTGGAGGATTTGGGGAGACAGAAGGGGAGGGGGGAGATTCTACTGGAAATTTACAGAAAAGATCGATCATCTGAAAATAACAGAAATGCAAGACACACAAAAAGATTTCACATGTTTTGTACCTGAAAAGGGCTCTAATGAAAGTGCTCAAGAGCAACATTTGCGCTCCAGGCTAATGATATAGTCCAAAATCTCAGCTAGCTCATTTCCTGGATTTCATTCAAACACAGCTATATGTACATGCAACTTTTGCATGGGGCACTAGAAGTCAGGAAAGTCGTACTCAGAAATACTCACTAGGCAGTCAATTTACAATTCTGTGCTCAGGTACTTAAAGTTCAGAATTTTAATGTTAGTCACTCAGATATGCTGGTGTTGAATGTATAATTCCCAGTGAAGTTACACATTTTGTACAAAGGCATAGAATATAAAATAGCATTAATTTTTTAGAGCTATCAAGCAGAAATACCACTACTCAGAGATAAAACTGCAGAATGTATCCCTGCAGTGAACAGAAGATACAGATAGAGGATATTTTAGTGGGAAATAACATATAGATGTTGCCGCATACTAATATTATGACAAAAGCCTTTCTGTCACTAGAGAAGATCATAAACTCCTCTAATATCTCTGTGTAGAGAAGTAAAGAGGAGTTAAGTAAACATACACATACACTTCTCTCATTCACTCTACTTGAGTTTTAGGTTCATGGAGTTAAGTTCTGAACACTTAGTGGTCCTGAAAACCTGCTAATATTTAAGCAAGGAAAGGATAAAGAGAAGACAGAGAATGAGAAAATCTTTGGCTCTGCCTTCCAGGCATGCTAGTCAACAATAATGAGCCACCTCAAGAGATTATTTGACTTTGCATTCTTCTCCGTTGGAGCTAACGTGGAATGCAATTGCCACTCCTTTCCTGGACTGTCTCTTTAATCATGTGTTACTCGGGCAGTAGCACATGCAGTTTAGAAATACGTAAACGTAAAGAAATACTCCTTCCTTAGCAATGAAAGAATAACTTGATAAAGACCTTTAGAAAGGACAGCATATCTTGCCAATCGGATGGATGGAAAATTGCTGGAGAAACCATTTGTAAAATGCCTTCTTTGTGGTTGCAAGTGGCTTTAACTACAAAATTAAAAAATTGTTTTCTAGAGAAGAGCCACTTGGGGAAGCAAATATAGAGCTCAGTAGTGGCAACATAGCCAAAGAAGAGTGCAGTTTGTCAGTAATCATGTATGTGGCTAAATTTCAACTTCTTCTCAGGTTCAGGAAGAGCTGCAAGGTTGAAGGAATATTGATATTTGAAATGTTTTTAATATGGTGTTTGTCTTCTTCTATGTCCTACTTTAAAATTACACAAAAGCATTTCTAATGTGTACATCCCATGTTACACACACCTATCACAGACTCACAAGGCACTATGAAACATTCTTACTTTTGATATCACTGTTCCTATTTTAAGTTCACAAGGACTACACATACCTAACAGAAAGAGGCAGTAATGCTATAATCTAATACAACTAAGGCAAGCTTGTGTATATCAATTTCAAACTATTATTCAGTTCCATACTCTGGTTCATACGACTACATTAGCTGCGGAGCACGGAGGTTGTGTAGCACGTAGCATCACTCTCACAGTTCGCTCTGCTCTACCTAATGACCCATGCACTGTATCTATGCAAACTATATGTATGTCACCTTGGACAAATCAATCTCTCTCCATGTTTGCAGGCCAAATTCAAGACTGAAGTCAGCCTAATCTGCTTTTCAAAAGCATGATTTTTCCAAACTTTTCCAATGGCTCAGTAAGCATCACAAACGTAATATGCACACTGTGGTTGTTTTAGGTTTTACTCCTTGAGTCCCTTGTGTAAGTTAGTGAACAACTTGCCCCAAATAAAGGTTGGTGGGTTGGGTACTGAACGTGTAGCTCTGCCTTCCATGGGCCAGACAGTACACTGAAAAGCACGTGCAACTGCCCTGGGAGCCCAAAACTGCAGAAATATTGCTGTTATAACTGGAGTTTGATTTGAGAGATACAAGCTAAAATTTGCTGTCAGAATGATAAAAACTGCATGCTAGTATCTGTAGGAAGAATTTACTTATTAGCTACTTACTTGGTTAAGTCCAATTGCCATACTTAAATTTCTTAAAGAGTTTGGTGGCAGAGAAACATAGGACATCTATTTGCAGAAGGAAAATGCTGATTTAATCATTACAAACATCAGATATATATGAGCTGGAATTTTTTACGGTGGAAACTAATGTCAGTTTAACTAATTTATACTATCAGGAGACCTGGATTGCAGTTGCTTATTTTGCAGCTCCTTCATTTAACTCTATTTTGAGGAAATATCTAAAGCAAGGATTTCACCTGAATTACATAGAGCGATTTGGTTTAGTTAGTGCTGAAACGTTACCATCACAGCCAGACTAGGTTGCTGGGTTTCTTTTTCACAGAGAAGCTTTTCAAATCATCATCTTAAATAGAGATTATAATGTCTCCAACTGTGTTAATTTAATGGTTAATTTAATCCTGAATATGCAGAGCAATGCACTGCTACAGAAGAAAAAAAGATCCCTAGAGACTGGCATCAGGTGCCTCTTCTAAAATATTATGATTTAACATTTTTAAATTGCTAGAAAGTTAGTCTATATGGACATGCAGTTAAATGAATAAAGGCATGCATGTATCAATCCACCATCCTAAATCTATACACAAATCCAAACACAGTCCAAACACTATACGTTTTGGTGTATGTAAATAGTTTCATGTACTGATCACTGTCTTTTTTTACCATATTACATATTTTAGGAACTAGCTTTCTAGACCTACTGTTGTTTTGTATGTTGTTGCTATTAGTCATAAGATAAACATTCCTAATACAAATAAAGATAAAAGCATGTAATCTCATTAGCCATCTGACCTACAAAATCATAAGCATCAGTAACCTTGAAAAGCTAAATGATTCAAAATGTTATTAATTTTGCATCCATTTTTGTGAACTGAAATACTGATATCTTATTAAACAAAAAACTACATGAGCATAGGACCAAGATGTAGAATACCGATATCTGTTTCTTCTCCATCATGGACTCCTAGGAGCCAGTCATCAGTTACTATTCCACAGAAAATAGTCTCCTATTACAAGAGTTAATTTATAGCTGATAAACTTTAGTAAATACAAACTTTAGAGAAAATTTATGAACTGTTTATGCTTCTGGTAATAAAGTCTGTAACATTTCAATGGTTCACTACAGCAGTAAAGTACACTAGAAAAAAGCTTAGTATTGTCAGAGTAATATATCAGAAAGTTTGATCTTTCCTCTGATGGAAGCTACTTTCCTCCATGAAAGTAGTAACCTATCTGCATGCAAAACCACCAGTTTTTATTCAGAAACAGTTTTGCTGTCTAACTGAACTACAATATTTCTGTAACAAAAGAAACCAATCATGTCGCACACGTGGTTTAGAGGGAAAGAACCTTGAACGCAAATAAAGAAAAAGAAGCAAGAGCTGTTGAGAGGAGATAGAAACTACTTTCATTTCTCAAGTTCTAAAGCCCCAGGCAAATGTGACTTCCACAGTGGAACTTCTCCTGGAGGTATTAGGTAATTTGGCTATTTAAGGCTTGAGCTGAATAGTAAGATCACTAGAGCACACTGGCTTGGCCGCTTCCAGTTTGGCTGGAACCCTCAGTCTGTAACAACAGCCTCCAGGGAGCCCTACAGCTCTCTCACCCTGCATATTCCCACCTCCAACATTTGTTAGCTGTCTGGTTGTTGTCTTAAACCCTTATCACAGGTGCTTCTCATTCCTGTGATCACTGCTGAAGAACCCTCCAAAAGGACACTGTGGAGAAGCTGCACGGTGCAAGGGCATCTGCACCTGATGTCTCTGCTAGGAAAAAATTGATAGGGAGATCGGGTACTCTTAGCTCAGCGACCATCCCTGGCAGGACGGTAAGGTAACGCAGCCTTCTTGCCTTGCCTTGTCAAAAACACTTTGAAAACATTAACTGTAAATGCTCAGCCCTTACTGTCTGTGCCCTTCTTTATCTTGTTTACTTACTACACATCTCCTGAAAAGGATCCCAATACTCTCTTTGCAAGATAAAAATATTTGGGGTCTTAAACTGATAATGCACCTGCAATGGAGAAAAGATGCTATCATTCTAGCTTACTAGAACAATTCAGCCGTCCTAGTCACTGCTGTCCTTTTTCAAGGCTCCTTTCAGATCAGGATAGTGCCCATGGTGCAGGCCAGACCATACTCCTGGTGGCCCAAGCCCTGCTACCTCCTCTTTCACATGCCTGAAATACTTTGCAACCTGGCCAAAACATAAATAACAGCCTGGCTGAGAAGTTCACTACCCATTTTGTAGACTTGAGTTTGTTTTTTTTTTTAAAAAAAAAAAGAAAGGTGCTAGGAATTTTATGATAAGCATACAAATTGTGGAAAAAAAAGACTTAGATTGTTTGGTTATTTCACCAATATTACTATAGTGGCAAGAAAGAAGTATATGAGCATTTGTCTGTCTGACAAAAATTCTGAATTTCAGAAAAATATTTTGGGTTTCTAATTCAGATATTTCTAGTCTGGCTCTTTTTTGGAACAGCTGAGCATCTTCTTATTTTTTAAGCTATTGTGGCTCTAAATTTGGCACACCAAAGCTAGTGCCATAAAAATACCAAACTTGGCTATTCAGGAATTAAAAATCATTTCATACTTGGCTAGCACAGAATTAGAATCTGTTTTTTGTAATGCTGGCTTGACCTCAATCTATATTGAACTAGATACTAATTTTATTTTACCACTTGCTTTCTTCTCTATACAAGTCATTTTCATAATGTAAAAGCAGCAACAATGATTTCAATTCCTAAAATATTGCATCTTACTAAAGCATTTCAGACACTCTATAAAAGTGATGCACACTAAAAACGTAAAGTAAAGGTACTGCAAGTGGAATTTCAGCCTTGATTTGACGTGTGAAAGGAAGGCATCACAGATATCTTTCGGCTGGGAGTCCCAGAGAGCGACTGCAGTAGCCACCTGCTTTGTGACATTTCTAAATTCCAAAAAGGCAAGCAGTGCCCATGGACCGTAATTGCTTACTTGAGGATGAATGCAGATCTCACACTCTAAAGAAAAGATTTGTCTCAGGTGGGATACTGCAAAGCTACACAGCCCTGCAGTACAGAGTCTTGTGGGTTTTCCAACTCAGCATGCAAGAAATTAAAAATTAGCAGAGGAATTGCAATTTGTTTGTGTCAGCCAGTGCCCCAAAAGCAACAGAGGCATATGCTAGCTCGAATGCCATCATCTGCCGTTGTTTAGCATGTTAGTGTGCAGAACTGCCTAAAACAGAAGGTGAGTGTATTAGCATTTTTCATTTGGAAAAAATAGTATATAAAAAAACCTCTCTTTGCAAGAGCTACTCTAACACAGATAACAGCTATAATAATAATTAATAATAGTTTTAGTATAATCATCTATTTCGGATGTTACTGAAATCTATCCGTGCATTGTGTTCATGTCATTTTTCATAGAAATTACTATTGTTCTTAAGAACATTAGCATAAATAAAATTTATTTTATTGTTGAAAGACAAAGTAGTTAGAAAATATACAGTTCTTGATACTGCTATTAGGTATAATATGTATTGTTCAGTTGTCCTAAGTTGTGCAGTTTCTGGTTCATAGGGAGAAGGAGTGAATATTTAGACCTATGGGTTGTCAAGGTTTTCAGATGTTGTCAAGGTAAACGAGTAAGAAAAGTTTTGTTTTTCTTTAGAGACAGAGCAGAAGAGCTTCTGCTATTGAAATAGTCATCAGGTTTCAGTCTCTCTAAATGGGTTCCGTATAACCTGTCTTGATCTTACTCAATAATGAAAATATGTATTTTCTGCACATTTAATACTGACAACTTTGAGAATAGAAAAGTCCCGTGGCTTCACAGACATATATTTAGATATATGGTGAGGTTTTTTTTTGATTTTTACCTTTCTCGCCAGGAAGCTAAGGAAGTTAAGCTCTTGACAGGAAGGTAGTACAAACTCAAGAGTTCTCCACCTCAGTGTAGACTGAGGTGTAGATATAATCCAGCTGTATATTTCTTTTAGAACATGCTGTGCCCAAACCATGCAGTAGCAAATGCTTCTGGAAGGCAGCAAATTTTTCTGTTGAAAATTCTGTACTTAGCATTACTTCAGAAGAAGCTGCTAAGTTAAAAGATTTTTTTGTTAAGAAGAAGAATATTTACGTAAAGTTTTTCAATTCAAAACAAATGCAAAATTCAAAATCACAAGATTTCATAGCCATAGCAGTTCCCTTCAAATTGAACACTGGGCTTAAAACACCCAGTGAGTCCCAAAACTCATGCATCAGCAGTTTCACAGGAATATAGTATAGCACATGCATTTATAAAAAACAAATAATGCTACTAAAACTACATCACACATTTGCAAAATAATTCTAAAAGTTAGTCAGTGAAAGGCATACAGTAGACAAGAATGATATACTGTATGGTAGACTTCAGTAAATCAAAGTATATGTCAAATAATCTCTCTCGAAAGAAATCATTCAGATTGATTAGTTCATGAGCCCTGTGGTGAGCGCAGACTGAAAACTGACTAAAGGACTATAAACAGAGAATGATAAATGACAGAGTATCAGTATTTAGATATCCAGATGTTCTTGGACTGCTTTTGCTGCTGAACTTCTTTTGCCTCTTTTAGCCAAGATAGAAAATTGGGAGGAAAAAAAATATTAGCTGTAGACGAATCAAAACTTTATATACTCTGATTACCCAGGGAGCACTATAACACAAAACGTAACAAGCATGGCTTTTATGAAACATATAAAGAAATGGAAAGTGTTTGGGAATAGGAATAACATATAAAAAGTAGTATTTCTAGAATGCCATAAACTTCTTCGGAGATCTTAAGATATAAACAGAGCTCTGATTTTACTACAGCTTTTCCACTGTGAATCAGTAGGGTGGAGCAGTGACAAACGAGAACATGTAAGCTATCGTGTTTTCCCCTATTAGTTTGATTATTTTGCCTGGCCAAATTGAGCGCACACAACTTTGGAAACCCTAAAAGCTGTTTCATAGGATACTCCAGTAATTCTGTTATTTATTCTGTCTTGAACCTGTTGTATGTCCTCAGGCATTTGTTTTCACTATGCCTCTGTTTCAGAATGGAAAAAAATGATAGAAATATAATGTTTCTAAATGAATGAGTATTTAAGACTTTTATGTCTAACCATCTGTAGTTCAGGGTGGATAATATGGATGAGGGACCCCCAGTGGTGCATTTTATTTAAAGGTGTTGCAGTACACCTAATTCAGCCAGAACGAAACACAGCTGTGACCACTAAAATGAAACCTGAAAAGTGCTGTACTTAAATTCACATTCAGTTGTCCGTACACTAGGACAGAAACATTAATTATACAAAACATACCTCACTTAGAAAGAAGCTACACCAAGAGAAATACATGGAATTATGGAATACACAAGGCAAGATTGTGAGGGAAGCTCGACTGAGAAGTACCAAGGAGATCTCCTTCATGTGTTCCTGCCCCACCACCGCAGTGGCAAAATCTCAAAGGCACCTTGTGAGTACGCATGTTCTGGAGGGGGTCGACCTCTCCTGCCTTCACGCTGCCTCGTCTCTAGAGCAGAAACTGCCCATAGTGCAAACGGATTATGAGGGGTTGATTTCACAGTGTCGCTAAAGGCTGAGCTAAATTTGTCAAATGCAATTCTCCTAAAATTTTATTGCGGATTGGACCTCAAAGTGAAAGGCAAATGTTAACCATCAAGCCATCTGATGCCACAAGGCAGGCCTCATCTTGTAAAATACACATTAATAACTTCAACAGTACAGTCCAGAATCCAGTTTTAAATGAAAAGACCAACTGTATATTTTCTGAGAGCTAACTGGAAATGTCTAAGTTGGAATTTTTCCAAATAAAAAAGTACATCTTCTCCTCGAAAATTTCAACAAAATCTTCATAATTTTTCCAATATTTATACTTCCTATATTTACATAGGCACATGCACTTGCAACATGGAGAGACTTATTTTTTAGGATCACAGTAATAGTTAGATACCGTGTTCCTCATCAGCTTAAGTTAAATTATGCCATTTTACATCTGCTAGAAATGTTATCATGCTGTGCAATAACAAAACTTTTGGAAGTAATTTCTCACATTTTTTTCCCTAAAACTACTGACAATTTGTTGTCATCACTTCCACACATGCAGAATGTTAAATTATTAACATACTCAGTACTAAAATGCTGGCATTTGAACTGTGAATTCAAACACCACAGGCCATTGTTATTGTATCTTAGATAAATCTTTTCATTCAAAATTTGCAATTAACAAAGTGAGCAGCAGTTTAAAAATGCAAAATAAACATCTTCTTAGTTCACAGACTGCCTGTGGGACACAAACAAAATTAACTGTATTTCCAGCCAAAATGCACAAAGTATTGTTATACTGTTCTTTTTCTTCAAAATTTTAGCTTTTAAACTGCATCAGGGAGAACATCTTTCCCCAGTCCCCGCAATGTTGCATTCAACATATTGAAATACAAGCAATTTTTTAAAAGCCACCATTTTGCCTCAGCTGAGCATAATCAGTGAAATGCAAATTGATGTGTAAAAATTGCCTGCAGTGCTTAATGTAAATTAAAATTACTCCTATAAATTCAGTGTTCAAATTATCTGACAACTGCTGTTGTATTAATTTTGTTGCTCAATACATTAAACAACTGCAAATTCATTTTCTCACTAACACCACAATTACTTTAGACGCTGGTCAGGAAGAGCTACTAAATATATCAATATTCATATAATATTTAAAGGCCATTTAAAAGTAGGAGATGTAACCAAAGAGAACGACCTTCCTAGGGTTTGGTATTTCTCCCTGAAATTAAAAGAAGCATAATGACAAATCTTCTGTAAAGTGAGAAAGCTCTATTTCTCTCCTCGAAAACACCGGCACTGGCCGAAAGGGGTCTTTGCTGTTTCCTAGCAGATAAGCTACAGTATTTCTGAACGGCAACGCGGGGCAAACTCACGAACGCGTACGCAAACTCACACTTGTATCAGTGCAGTGCATGGTCAAGGCTGGGCGGGCCAGGACTAGGTATGCAGGGTGACTTGCCGTACATCACAGAGAAGGCCAGTAACAGAAGCAGAATTCAGGTCCCTGAACTCCTATCACAACACTCAGGCTTTTCGAGACAGTTGCAAGGAAACATGCTGCACGGGCAGAGGGGACACGAGGACGTGGCGCGGGAGCAAGGAGGCCCAGGGATGGCAGCGAGGTTTCGCCGCGTGCTACGGGCTCGATGCCAGGCCAGTACCCAGTGCCAAGGCCCAGGGAGGCTGAGGCACTGGGAGGAGGAGGAGATCAAGGGATCTGATCCCTCTCCTTGCCACGTGGCATCGCGGTCCCACCTGCTGTCCCGGCTGTCGAAGCAGGCATCACTTCAGGCTTCTAGTGAATATATCACACTCCCGGACACCCAGATAACGCGGGAGCCAAGATACATACGCTCCCTTTCATTTTCTCTTATCCAGAGGCATTTGAGGAAGAACTGTCAGCAGAAACTTGTTAACTTTTCACCACAATTGTGTAAGGAAAACATTTTCAGTCAATTACAGATAAATATTTTACTGATTTTTAATATAAATTTTATTTTTATTTTTTTGCTTATTTTCTTGAGAAATTTCATCAGAACAAAGTATTTTCAGAAGATTTTTTACCAGCCTTAGCTGTGTTTACATGCATATAAATATAATAGGCATCTTCATTACTTCAAAATTTTCAGCCTTTCAAGTTGATTAGGTTTTATTTAAACTAAGCATACAGCTGTGTTCCTTCATTTCTTGCATATCATACCTTACCCTTCCTCATATGCAGAAAAGATACAGGGTCAGAGACTAAGGCAGGCTTTAGGTGCAGAAAGACCTTTGCAAATGGGTTCGCATATAATGTTGGACCAGTTCACAGAAACATTCAATTTGCCAGTTTTTATTATCATGTTCGACAAGTGCCAAACTGCAAATGACTTCTGATGTTTAATATGTCAGTGTAACTTTAGGGTATAGTCGAATCATTCACTGAACTGTTTTCTCCATACATTTACACCTTCCCCTATGTGTCTTCTTCTAGCTAAATGAGAGAGAAAATAGTTGCTGGAGATATTTTACATATAGTCTTGTCTCTCCTTCACAGCCTGACTGAGAAAGTTTCGCCTTTAATTAAAGAATTTATCCAGCTCAGAAAAGATTTTAACACAAATTCTTCAGTCTTGACTGGTTTCAGAAGTTTTATTAAAGCTGCAGAAAATTACAAAGTCAAGTCACATACCTAATTCACCATGTTTTCCCCCTTACTTCATCTTCATGCCACAACTTGTTTACAACCAGACAACCCTGTCTAAAGTTGAAAAAAACATTTCTATATGCACTCTAGGAAGTCAGTGATAAGCAGAAAAATAGGTATTAAATTCTCTTTTTTCAAGGTTATATCACTGAATATCACCAAACTACTTACCTTTCCAAGCCACAAGTCCTTTCCTTTGGACTTTTGTAAACATTTATGGGGGGGGGGGATTTGATTACATTTATCTGTACTTTTCTTACCAATCTCTTCTGCCATCTGAGTTCTTAAATGCCAGGGAAAACAAAAAATTCTGTTTCTGTCCTTCACCAGCAAATGACTTTCATCCTTTGTTAGCTCAGAGTATACAACTTTAAGACATATGTGTTATAACTTCCAGTCTTTAATTTCACCTCCCTCACACACACACACACACGCACATACACACACACACAGTTTAAAAGGTTTTAAGTAGCTGGGACAATCTGTTTTCTAACTGCTGGGAAACAAAATCTTTGTTATTCAAGTTCCTTCGCCCTAAATGTTTGCAGATTGGATCTCAATCATTCAGCCACTGCTAATGTTTTTAGGAGCTCTGTAGCTTGTGCTGCAAACTTCTGAACTCCCAGAAGCCTGGTTCTCTCCTGGTACAACTCCATTGCTTTCTCTGAATTTACTTCAGCGGCGAACGTGCCCTCTCTGCGTCTCTGGAGGTTGCTCATACCACCAAGGAAGGCTACAGCACAAGGATAAGCATAAGCCTGCCAGGATTTCATAATGGGATGTAATCTGGGAGAGACAAGTGGCACTATGTGATGGAGGAGTAGAAGCGGTGCTGTCCTCATGAAAGTTCACTGTTTTAAAGTTTCAGAGTTCACCAGCAAAGGTTGTTTCCTTATCGAATACAACGAAATGGCAGAGAGAAAATTTGAACAAACATTCAGTTATTTTCCATTACCCACAATGAAGAGTTTCAGTTCCCACACAATTGAAGCTTAAGTAGGAATGTTTCTAATCACAATTATGTTTAAAAACACTACGGTATTCTTCTCTTTTTCTATTCTTTAAAAGCTTTTTCATCCTAATTTATCAAGAAAAAGTGAAACAAACCCAACAATTAGCTAGTCATTAGTTACTCTAAATCACCACAGACTTTCTGAAGACAGTGGTCTGGTATTGGTTTACTGGTATCAGCTGATCTTCCCCTTACATTGTTTTGTTTTCGCTGAGATTTTCAGGAAATTCTGTTGTGATGCTGGAGGAGAAAAATCTAGTTTAACGGGAATTTTAAAAGATCAAAGCCATGGGAAAAAATATTTATACGTGTTTAATTGCCTGTTCTTTGATTTGAGACTTCCATTCCAACAGTGAAAATTGGAAAAAGATAGTATACCTTCTAATGCGATTTTTTTTTTGCTAATAGCATACAAACCCTCCTTACTTCCTAAATGTCAAGGTAGATTTTAACTGTGTTACAACATATACTTAGCTTTTTTAGGGAGGAACAAATTGGTAATTATCTTTCCTAATGAAATGCTCTATAATTTCAGTTAGATTTTAAATGGGGCATGACTCATATTTAGAAGGACCATTGAATAAATGCCAATTAGTTGCACTTAATGTCTGACTCACTGTTTTTTCACTTTCTACAGGATTCTCACAAGCTTATTCGGGACAAGGGTGTAACTCACTTTTTTTCAAATTAGGATGAACCACTAGGAAGCTCAGTAAACACATTTTATTAAAGGGGCTTATTAAAGCCCCTTTCTGTAACTGAAAAGCAAGTAAGAAGGATTAGAACACGAGAGTGGTAGAATCACAAGGAAATTATCAGTTTCTGTTCAAGAATAATTACATTGTTATGATTCTGGTGAAGGGTGAGTCATCAGAGCTAATAATTCTGGTATCACTACAGGGATGTTGCCTTTAACTGATTAATGTATGAAAGATTTGCATTAGATGCGCAAAGAGGATTGATCCTGTTCTGCCTCTTACCTTACCATTCCCACTAAAGAGGCAGAACTGCTCGAGTTTAATGCAGCTACTCTTGCTTCTTCTAATGGCAGAGAAGAAGCTTTGCATTTCCGTTACTCACCACGTACCCTGGCTTATTTATTTTACAAAGCATGATAGGGTAAAACACTGAAGAAAATGAGACTTTGAATATGTGTCCAAAGTCCTTTGCGGAACAGAATTGAACTTCAGCATGTGCGTGTTTACTTGCATTATATCTAGAGTACTACACCTCTGTATTACATCCAGTCCCCAATAAACCTTCACCAAGTCCATGCCCCAATTCTCTCTCCCCATCAATCATAAACACAACTTATCTCATACCAATTGCAGGAGGGATCTGTCAGCCTTGTTCACGTAGATAGGGACAGTGACTTATCACTAGACTTGGAGTTGTCTCCACTAAAAAAATTATTTGCTATCTAAGAGATCTGGGGAGTAAGGGGGGAAATAAAGTGGATCTCCAGTGTGGATAAGGTATTTCTATTACAGTGATGTTTTTGAGACATTATGAACATTCTTTCTACGTTACTGATTTATTGCTATTATTATTTCTTATTCTTGGTTGAATTTTAAAACTGTAAGTGTAATAAAAGGAAACCAAAAAGTTCATGACAGTAAAATCAAGCCTTAACTGTTTTTATCACAACTTCATCCCTTGGTACTTTATGCTCTAGTTCAAACAACACGTCTGTTCATAACTGCATGCATGACTCAGTAAGATTACTACAGGCTATAAATTTGACTTGTGTATAGGAAAGACTGTAGGAAGTCAAGGATAAAGCATTTCAAATGCGAAGACCTTTTAAATAGTTTGTATAAAATATAATGTGAAACTTTAAAATAAATTTTAACAGTTTTTTTTTCTCTAATTCAAGGCCAAGAAAATACTTCTGTACACAAGGGTGGTTGTATCGATCACCTTTCACACAAATACCCTAAACAAAATAAACCTTTTTTAAAAAGCTTGGACTCCTAATCTGCAAGTAAAGAGTATTTAGATAATCACCATGCATCTCAGTTTTCACGAGGATGTATGTTTTTGGTCTTTTCTATTCAAACAAAAAAAAAGATTTTTTTAAAAAAGGAAGAAAAAGAGCTTTTACTACAGTAATTCTGGTCCTTTATTGTTCCCAACAACAAAAAGAAATTCTCTTTCTTACATATTACACATCTCAGGTCTACTGGCTTTTCAAGGTTTATTCTATCTATCTCATCTTAACACAGAAAAAAAATCTTTTTTCTATTAATAAAATTTGTTAATAATATTGAAAAATATTAACGAATTTATACCTTTTCCACTGGTGTCCTATGAAAATCTCCCTTCACACAGAACTACATACTTCTCAAAAACATTCAGTGGCATCAGTATGCGAATGGCAGCTGTCCCACTTTGTACACTTTCAGAAAAGCCTGAGTAGACCAGAACACAACCAGACGGAAAGCAGCTCATATTCTGAGAAGCAGGAGTATTCTGAATAGAGAGCAAGATGGGAACTTCCTCCAGGCAACTGAACTTGAAGACTGTGCCTATCACTAGAAAGGAAAAATACCGATGATTTTCAGCAAGGATTCTGACTTGACCCAGGAACTCAACAGTGTGAAGCTTCATTTCATTTATCATTTTTTATTTTATTGCAGATTTACTAGGTTCATATTAATGAATGAGAAGGAATTTACAGAGCTCATCCATTCATAAAAAACGATGTCTAGAAATGAAATATATCTATTTTATGTTAGGGTAGCACTGCTAGTTAATATAGCACTAGGCACATCTGCCAGTGCTTCACAAGCGGCAAAGCTGTACTGTAAAAACACAATATGAAATTTCTCCACTTTTATAAATGCCTTGGAGTGTACATTCTTCTGCATTATACCTCTAATATCTTTCCTGTCATAAAGAGCTTCCTGGCTGAACTTGCTGCCCATGATATTGCACAATATAAAAGTTATTTGAGCAGAATGAAAAATGAGACCTTCTGCCCTTTGTTTAATCTCTGTATGTTGTTTTCCAATAATTTACAGGAGCATTTAGACTGAGCGAGATCCCCTTCTCCCTTTGCAACTCTTATGTTCATAGCATCACTTACTGCAACGACAGACTTGTGCACAACAGTGTAAAGAACTGAAAACCTGTATCCATTATCATTTTCTGATGATGATTCCAGATCTAATCAGGTTTAACTTCAAGCTACAACAAAACAGGCAGTATCCAAATACCTTTTTCTAATTTTACAGAAACAAATAGAAATAGCTACCTTCATCTAGAATTAAACTTACTCACATGAAGTAACAGTAAGAAGTCCTGACACGGCTGGGAGCAGAACTATTTGAACTATTTGCCTGCTACTTTTCCTAGTAGGTGTATAGGGAGTCAAGCCAACACAAAATATTCCTGCTAAATCTAAATTTTCTTTAAAAAAAGAAAAATTATATTGGAAAAAAAATGGAGATTTGCACTTGGAAAAAAGAAAGCTCTTAAAATTAAATTTCTTCAGCACATATTAATGAACAACAATAAATACATTTGTAAAAGGATTTTTTGTGGAAAACTGTTTTCTGAATAATTCTGCCAAGACCTGCCAGACAGCTCAAGGTATAATGCAATATGAGCACCTAATCTGACTCTCACAATAAGGAATTAGAACAGCATTTCTCTTATTCTGTCTATGCCTTATTCTATTTCCTTGGCAGAGGATGAAATCATAGAAAACTAAAGCTAAAAATTAGCTAAAGAATCCCACAGTTTAGGGAATGTTTTAAGAGAAGTACAAAATTGGAAAAAAAAATGCAGAAACCTGAGAAGTTTAGCAGCCTAATAAACTACTTGCATTAAGGACTGAAGTTTTTATGTCCTTGAAAATGCTTTTGTGATGACACAGATAGTTTCTCCATTTGAGTAACAGTATCTGCCCTTACATTTAGCTATGTCAAGGATTTTTTTATTCCCAAACACTGTGCCAATCAATAGTTACTCAATAATATACATGATTACTGCAGTATATGTAACAGTGTTTTCTGCCTTTCAATGTAATAAGAGAGCAACAGCAAGGAGAGATTGGTTAATGCTTTGGACACTATTCCATGAAGAGTCTGTTAACCCATTTGAGCTACATGGTATGTTTTAATTTATAAAGCTGAAATATCTAAATATGCAAATGACATTTTTCTGATTTTTTTAAAATAGCAGCAGAGGTACAACATCACTGAGTTGCCGCACCTTTAAAGTGGTCATTGATAAATTACAGAAATCAAATTACCTCTGTGTAATCTATTTATCATAATATTTTATTGCTATAAGAGAGAAAAAAGGCTTCTCAGAATTGTAGGAGAGAAGAATTTTCATAGCTAATAATAATACTTCTCAAGATTCAGATACTTCGCTTGAAAATTTAAGAACTCTTCATAAAAATGTTGTTTACCTTTACAACACCCTGAGATCACTGATATTGGTCCTTTTATAGCAAAATGTTTAAATATTTGAATTCACATGCTTAAAGCCAAACATTTGCTTGATCTGATTTGGATCCATTACTTTCATTTTACAGACTACAAGCAGGAACACAGAAAAGATAAACAGTGTCTACAAAGCCAGTCTGTGTCAGAAGAAGAAGCAGAATTCAAGACTTCAAATTCCAGGCCTCCTTCTGGAAGTCACTCATTTCGCATTATTCAAAGAAAATATATTTAAGCATTTTCCTACTCTCTGACACATTCTGCATCGCTCTCCCCAGGTGCAGAGCCTATAAAAGAATGAAATACAAGGTATTTCAAATGGCTTCTCTTAAATCTGAGTGCTACTACATCAGTGCTAAAATTGTCATCTGTTCTTGTACACTCTCAGTCTAAAACTTTAGCCTGCAATAATGTCACCAAGATGACTGGAAATACAAATGGATACTATCTAGAAGTCAATGAAGCTGCTGAACTGAAAGGGTAACCTTCAAGATTGGATCAATGCATCATGCTGCGTTATAAATGTGAGTGTTGTTGTTGGTTTTCTGTCTGAGATAGGCTTGTATTAATCAGAAACAGGCAAACAAACAAGCAAGCATTTAGCAGTACAGAATCTTTTTTGAAAAAAAAGCCTACTTTTTGTTTAATTGTTTTTAAGCAGCAGTAAGAAAGAACTGGAGACCAGGCTCACAAGACCTGATTCTACACGCACACATGCACGCACACACACACTCCCCCAAATATTTTAAAGTGCTTAAATGTCTTTAAAGAAATTAATATTCTAAGAAAGCCAAAGCAGGAGAAATGGAGTTACCAAAATAAAGCAATATCTGGAGAATAAATTCTGCTGTTAAGTGAACATTTTAAATCTCTACGGTGTTGTACATCCTAGGCCAAATACCATGGAACTAAATTAATACCTGTCAGAGCCAATGAGAGCATTTCTACCAACATCAATGAACTTTGGTTTAGGCTATGTTTTCACTGCAGAATGTGACAGTGGATAAAAATGCAAGAGAGGCTATTCAGACAACTAGTGCCTGGTCCCAGTTTTAGCAGTACTCTATTCTATGGCCTCAGGCAACTCCTACCCTCATTAGGCTTCAGTTTCCCCACGTGCAAATGGCGACTGCAGGCCGCATGCAGCAAAGGCTTCCGAGGCTGAGGAGCGCCAGGCACACCAAAACCCCAAAGCAGCGTACAGGCAGGCGAGCCGACTCCCCGCTCAGCTGGGTTGTTTGCCAAGAACACTACCATACACGAGGTACATACAAAAGATGAGTATCTGTCTCCAATTTTCAATGCTGGGTAAGAACAAGTTTATAAACAAAAAAGCCTTTTTACTCCCTGAGCACCTATTGCAGACACAGTGAGCTTATGAGGTTGCTGACTCTAACTTCCACCCAGCTATCTCCCTCTCAAACCCTGAAAATACATTTGGCTCCTGGCCATGCCATAAATAAAGCCATCTCCATAAAACTGAGAATATTGTTAACTAAACATTACTTTCAAACTGAAAAGTAGCATGATTGAACTAGAAGGAGATGCAGCTAATGATACCGAACATTTCATGAGAGTATTAAATTGCTGGTTTTAAAGTCATATATGTATATATAAACCTTTTTTATTTTTTCACATAGATGGTGAATAAATGAAATAGTAAGATTTTAAAAATTCACATTTTAGTGCTCTTATTAAAAGTTACAAAAACCCAACAACAGAAAGCCTATTTTTATGATCACATTTATTATGATAAACACCCAACCTCTGAATAATATATATGGCCAAATTTATCCTCTGTGAAGGAGCCACAATGGAGAGGGAATCAAAATCCAAATGTGCAAATATTCCAATTGGAAGTTGGACAGACATTTGTACAAACACTAACTACATGTCCCTTCTAGTGAGACAAAACTGGTTCTCGGATATTTAGGGGTCATGAAAATTAAATGTAAGCATCTGATAAAAAATAAATACAAACTTAGGTGTGAGTGTTCACTGACTGAACTATAAACATGGTATCTTGACCTTCTGCTTCTAAAGGTCTTGACCACTTGACGAAAAAAAAAAAAAAAAAAAAAAAAAGATTTCTTCCTTAAAATGCTTGTTGCTTTCCTCCTCAACATGCTGATACTGAGATCACTTTGCATCAGTATATGCCCAACAAGCCAGAAGGCTGATGGTTCCTAGTTTGAGTTCAGATTGTCTGATACAAGATAAAAACCTTTGGTATTTTTGAATTTAAAAATTATTTCCAAAGAAACCATGGGAAAGGGGACAAGTTAAAAAGAATGAATGTGTGTAATACTAGTTTTAAAAGAATACAGATTTCAGAAACATTTTATTAAACCTAGCACGTTTTTTTCCCCTGGGAAATTATACTTAAATCTGGAAACCATATGCTGAATGCCATTCTTTGTTTTTAAGACACACTGCAAAAGGAAAATTTGATGCCTGAAAATCCTATTCTAAATATAGTAACTGTGACCCACAGTATCATCAACTATTTTCTAGTTGCAAAAAAGATACTGCTACATCTTTATTTTTTCCTCTTTTTAAAATGATAGTCAAATCCTACTTCCCATAACATTTTTCCCTTATTTCAGTCTAATCCTATTAGATAGGTGTAATTGAGAGCAGAATTTCTTCCTTTAGTTTCGATTTAGATAGATTCACCATACCTGAGGAGCTCTCACCCTATCACTGCACTGTACAATAAATAAAATTATCTAATCTAGAGACCAAACACCAATCACATAAGGAGGTAACTAATCCTGCTTTTGGTAGATTACCGATTACTTTTATGTGTATATATATGTATATATAGGCATATACTATGTAAACGTATATTTATATGCATATATATGCATATACTTAAATTTACGAACTTTTCAGTGTATTTATTGGCAGAGCATCTGAAATATTTTATTCATCCTTCTTTCCAGTGACAATTAACTATGCATAATTCATCGGATCAATCCAATTTTACTAGCTTTTGTTTTTTGTAAAAATCTATAAAAGCAGATAGCCCCATGTAGTAGCTTCTGCAAGAGCCCTCCAGCATTCCTTTTCCCTTCTGCTTTTTAAATTCTTTTTCTGCATCATACCCTCCGCGAGCATGCACACATGCACATTCCATCCAACAGCGTGCTTGCCAATGAGAGCTTGTAATTTCCACATTCATAGAAATTCTGCATCTTCTGTCAGTGAGTGTTACATTACTTTGCCTAATCCTTTTAAGCAAACTATCTGCTTTTTTAATGTACTCCTGAAACCATAAGATTCAGGAATAGAGGGATATAGTTTGGGGTTGAGATGGTGACCTGGAGCTTTCAAGAGCATTAAAGCGCAACTGTCCTCGAGGGACAGAGCAGCAGTCTCTAATAAAACAGGGTTCCTATAACAGCTGCCAACTTACAAGGTTACGTTCTCGCCAGTTAGGAAGCAAAGAAGTTAAATCTACTACCCATTCCTAAACCTGGAGTGTGCTTTATTTACTGACAGCAGTCTAATAATATTTCTATAGCTGACAATTTTCTTCCTGAAAGCATTGCCAAATAGAATGTTTTAACCTCACATGAAAATGACTGCCTCACAGAAGAAGGAAAGTATGCTAGCAAATTGTTAGACTGTTGTATTTCAGTAACAGAACAATGAAGACTGGAGTGAAGGAGCTTGTTAGTAACGGCCAACGGGGAAAGCAAGTATTCATATTTAAAGCACAAAGGGACAAATCTATCAAAATATATATATATGTATATAAAAAAATCTGTTCCCCTGGCATCACTCCTAGTGCTGCCAGAGGCGACGCCTGGTTAAAACCAACTGCCAACAAACGTTTCCAACAGATCCCTCCTTTCCCAGATGCAAATCTGAACTGTGAATGGATGCTCCCGTTATACTGTGAGTATCCCAGAAGAATGTGTCCAGAGGCAGTGCAGGTTCTGACTGGGCCTCTGAAGGAATGAACATTTGAGCTATGCTTTTCATTTACAGCGGATTAGGTCAAATGTAAGGTACTAATACTTGTCTACAAAACTGAAACATAGTTTTCACATTTCTAGGAAAAGGTGAACGGAAATTAAAATAAAATTACGCATATATCTACCAGTTACTTAGATTAGCCTTCTCTTAGACTGGTGAGGTAGATTATTTTACCCTGGCTTGCCTGAGGCTGAGGGGAGGAGGAAGGATGGAAAGGTCTATATCTTGGGCTGTTAGACATCCACAGGCTCCTAGCTGAGGCTTGAGGCTTCAGATACCTGACATACATCAGGTTTGTCTGTGGAAGAAGATCTGGCTTTGCAAGCCCTTATCAACTTTTATATCTCAAGTGTATTTTGGCAGTTATTCATATTTTGCAAGAAAGTGAAAAGAACTCACAAAGATAGATTTAAAAATCCACAGGTGCCTTGATACAAATTAAGATGTTCTTAACATAAGTGCTACCCAAACCATCAAATGACGCTAGCTTCCACTGGATTACAAAGTGTATTAACTGTAGACACAGCAAGGCTGGAGCTAGCAAAAAACAACGTATTTTGGGGGAAAAAATGAGATTTATAGACAGAGGAAAACATTTTACTTTGATTTAATTCTTGATTTCTTGTGTAATTCTAGAATAGCCAGTAGAGCAAAGGAAGAGCATTAAGTGTCTAGCGGAACCAGCCTACAGCGGTGTACTACAATGTGTTCAAGTCATACTAATGCACGTACCTGAGAGCTTTATTCAGATATGCAACACACAAAACAAACTCCACCAGTCACTTTAAAAGAGAACTACAAAAGTCCTGATCTTCAAAAGTTCTGTGAACTGGCCATTCCAGCCAGAGTCAGCTGAAGCATATACTAGGGAAACATGAAAACATTCCATGCTTCCTGCTGTCATTACCTTTCATTTTCATTTTGGTCATTACCTTTTATCCCAAGTGCTCTTGCAAAAGGCATAGCAATGCACAACAACCACTAGTCAAACAATTACCAGAGCGGAAGTTTATATGGATGCATTGACATGCCCATATGGACAACTTTCAATTGTGATTGATCTGTTCTATATGTCTTTGTGTCCTTCCAGGAAAAGCGCTAATGCGCTGTTAACAACTGTTCCATCATCTGATTTTAACCTCACTTAGAAACAGGATTGATTCACACATGACTCCTGACTCTATATATTTTGCTTGGTGGATGTAAAATATTGGAACTATAATATTCAGGATTAAAATAATCAGGTAGCTAATCTTCTTCAATTATTTCTCTTATTATAAAATTATAAGTTTTTATTGCTATTTCAATGTGATTTTCTTATACTATTGCTTTTACTTGTCTTTAAAATTAGAAAGAATTCTCAACAGTATGTAAGGGTATACTTGCATCTACAATAAAGAGTACCTTGAATCAATGGGCACTCCTATATTATTATTATCATTCTACTGACCTTGAAATAACAAACTAAAAACTTCTGTGAATCACAGCTCCTGCAAATAGCAGTAAATTTAAAACAAAAGAACTGGTGCTTTGTCAGTGCTCTTTTCCATTCTTTTTTTAAAAATCTGTGTTCATAAGCAACACAATTCACACAATTTAGCATTAAAGAGCTGTATGCATAGACATAGACAGGAACATACACAAGAGATGGTAGTGGAAAGTGTACTGTCAAATCAACACTTCACAAATACTGTTAGGGGTCTAAAGGGGTCTAAATTTATACTCGTCATTATAAAAAAAAACAAAAAACAAAACACACACGCACACACACAACTATCCAGTTAACTGATGATGGAAATCAACAACTTTATCACTTCAACTGTCAATTAAATCCAAAGCATCTTTTAGCTGAAAAAAATGAAAAAAATCCTCTGCTGCAGAAACATACTTAATGTGATCAGATTCAGGTGTGGAGAGACACACCGAGTGTTTTCTAAAAGGCAGACACAGAGTGCAAACTCAAAACCTAGAGGTCACATTTTGACAGACACAGCTGAAGAATTCCAAAAGCTTTAGCTTTGCAGGCATTAAAAGGACCCTGATCTCAGACTGTTTCTTGGGAAAGGCCCCACAGTCCTTCTGAATAAGAAGCTTTTGGCATATTCAGATGGGAAAAATCTCTTCTGTTTGTTTTTTTTTCTTTAATCTTTCCTTGTTCACATAAGCCCAGTTATGCATAGCCCTTCGCGAGCAAGCCTCTTTTGCTGCTAGAAATGCTCCATCCTGGCTGCCAATTTACTCTTACCTTACTTATCCATTCAGCACAGCACAAGATGGCAGGTTTAAGCAGACAGATCTATTTTCTGCCACCAAAAGATCTCTGTTTTTCTGTCCTGCAGAAATGCAGTAGCCTACAGCATTGCTCTGAGTCATTTAAGCAAATCACTTCAGCTAGAAAAACAAAGCTCTTAAACATAACACCAAACATAGTGTTTCACGGAGAGAGGAAACTGGCTGAGAACAGCACTGTGAGCATTTGGGATAGTGCCAGCTTATGCAGCAGAGAAAAAAGACAAAAATTCACCGAACTACCTTAGGAAAGGATGTGAAAATAAAGAATAGATTGCAGAAAAAGTGCTATAATTGGGAAGGAACACAGAGGTATAACCTGAAAGTGAGAAAGGAATATAGTATTGTGGCTAGATTATTCATGCTAATGTAAAGGGCACATGAAATACAAAGTAAACTCAAGCAAGAGGGACTTTCCTCAAAATACTACTCCTCACATTAGTCTCACTTATAAACTGACTCCTACAAACAGTTTTAGCCTCATGTTTATGTTTCCTTCTGAGTATAGCAGCTGTTTTCCTAAAAGTATTGGCTGTGATCATACAAGGCTGTGGTCCTAGCTATTCCTATTTTCAAATTTCTCTTGATGCATATGTTTTTCTGATGAGCAATTCAATCTATATGCAGGGTCCTGAATTTCTATGTTGTGCTAATAACAGAAAGACTATTTCAATATTAGTCCTTACATTATGTGGCCACTGTAGAGATAAGAATGCATGTCTGCTAATTTGGAACAGCCATTAGCACAGGCAAAAAATTCTCCCTAGACAGCAGACTAAAGAACCTATTTTGTCTTCATTGTCTTATAATATATTTCTTCACACAGAAAGCATCTCAGAAATCCCTTTTGATTCTGATCTGATATTTAAATCATATGCTTATGCACTAATTAAATCTGCCTACGTATCACTGACTTCATCACATAGCATTTCTTATTCATGTATTTTTTTCATCTTACTTAATCTGTTTTTAATCACGGCCTCTTTGAACATACACTTAACAGACTTCTACTGGTGTAGATGCAGCTTCCAGGATTATTTGAACTAGCCAAAGCAGCATAATTTTGGTTCTTGGTTACTCACTGCAATTAGTACTCCATAACTAGATTCATTTAATTCATCTTGCCCTTTAATGCTGTTTGTACTTTGAGCTAAACTCCTGCTGTAATGAGGTAATTCCTGACAAACTACTATGTACAAGATTAGTTGGGTTAGTACTGTTCTTTAGTATTCTGCAGTCAAGCTGCTCACTTCTATGAAGTCTAGATTTCACTGCTGATTTACAAAAAAGTCATAACAGGGAGGTTTCTGTAAGACGATTTCAACCATCTCACAGGAACTCTCTTCACTGCACTGATAATGCCAGACGATATGTTGTCCCTTCAGTCTTTCAGTAAAAGGGAAAGGGGGAAAAAGAAAAGGGAAAAGGAAAAAGGAAAAAGGAAAACCTCATATCAAAGCTAGATGGCATCAAGCACACCTGTCAGGGCCCAGAGCACCTTACCACTCTAGGAGTTCAGCTGGCAAAGTCAGAGTTTTGCCATCTGCATCCAAGGTCATCTCCTTTGCTGATAAAAGCTGTTGTGAGAAAAGCTAGGAGCAAGAGCCTGCTCCTCCTTTCCCTTGGGAACTGTTTTTAAGATGAGCTCATGCTGCTGGCCCCTGCCTGTGCCACACTGCATCTGTGCAGCAGCTATGTCTGCATCCAGTGTCCTACCTCCAAGAGTCTGACCATGACCGGACCCATCGTCTAGGCTTTCTGGCTTCACCCAGGGCTTGCCTCGTCCCTGCAAACTCAGCGGGTGATCACTGGGCTGTGTCTGGCCCTGACCACTGTCCTGGCTTGTTGGTGAGGTCACTGCTCACGCCAGCCTTGTTACTGTTCTCTGCTCCCCACTCACCTTCCCTTGCTGCACAGCCAGGCCTCGCTGCTCCCTGACAGTGCCTTACAATTCAAAACTGATGGTGCTCTGATAAAGGATAACAAACACACACTTGTCAGCGCTTGATAGCCAAAAGAAAAGAATAGAGAGCATCACAACTGCAATGTTGTTCATTTGCAAAAGAACATTACCCATCCAAAAAAGCTGTTAGGTAAAATGAATCCAAACTATTGTATAGTTTCAAAGTGTTACGGCTTGGCTTATTGTCACATTTTCTGAATGCTCTGTGCAGCCTGCATATCTAATGCAGATTTGTGTGTGTGTGCGTGCGTGTGCACGCGCGTGTGAGTGTAGGTGAGAGAGAGAGAGTATGCCTAGGTGTATAAATATATGAATCTCAATACATGATTAATAACCTTGGATTAGGTTACCTAAATTAACTACCTACATTTTAGTGACATGGTCTTGATTTGCATTCCTTATGTCTTTCTTAAATAGACTCGTGAAATTCAATTCAAAAAAAAATTTTTTTCTAAAAGCATAACTTTTTCTATCTCTTCTGCTCTTACGGTTACCCTCCAGCAGCAATGCTCTGTGTGGCATTACTCCTGTGTTCGCATCATCATGTGTGCTGGATCTAGTTGTGACCACATGGATGCACAGCTGTCTCCTCCCTTCATTGAAGTCAAAGATTTATTTGTTCCCTCTGTTAGAAGGCATTTTCTGTTTAGGAAGAGAGACATGAATTTCTTTAAATAATGTAAAAAATGCTCTTACAGCACAGAATCATTCACCTTTCTCTCTAGTTCAGGACTTTCTACCTACTGCTGGTTTACAGAGCTAAAAAAGAAATCTTTCTAAATCCAACACAACTAATAAACATTTGTGCAAAGTCCAGGGGCTTATTTATTATATGAAAAGGAAACAAAATCAATGCTGTGTATAGAAAGGCTGACCTACAGAAATGTGAGCAAGTTATACTCTTAATGTTTCTAGTAAATGCAACCTTTTCTCTAAACAATTTTTTTTCATTGCATGAATAAGTATCTGCTTTCCATTGCCAGGCAAGAGTAACTTAAATAAAAAATGTGCAACAATGTCTTTTTATTATCACTACGTGCAGATGACAAGACTAGAAAAAGTTTATTTAAATTTATGGTGACTGTCTCCTTTTCCTTCAGCCCTACTTCCTTTTCTCTGGCTATAAGATAGGGCAGCACAGTTGCTGACAAACTTTGAATACGTACAAGCATAACACCATTACAAAGCTCTTTCAAATTTCCTGCACTAAAAGCTTTACAGGGAAGGCTTAAGGACTTCCATACATCTCCCCATCCTTTATATAACCATACTTCTTCTGAAGTATGAAAAGTATGAAGTAGAAGTATGAAGAAGTATGAAAATGTACTGTTTAACAGATAGGGCAAAGGATGAACTTAACACAGCAAAGGAGAGTCTCTCTAGCTTCACAAGAAACTTCACAAGCTGCAGTCTAATATTCACAACAACATCCACACCTGCTGCTCTTAGACACTACTAGCATGGACACTGAAATCAAAACTGAATGTATCCCAACAGAAAACATGCCAAATTTGCCCAGCCAATGTGAAAGCAAAGGACTGGAAAGAAAACCTTAAGTGAAATCCCAGTCTGTGATTAAACAAATCATTACTAATTACAAACCACGCCTTGTGACATCCCTCCCCAAGATAGCTATTTTGAAACAGATTTGTAGACTAGGTGTATTTCTAAGGTGAACAGAAGCAGTTTGAGCTACATGTCTATTCTTCCTCTCCTTTAATAAAATACCCCAGCTCATACCAGGCAATATCTTATTCTGTGCATAAAATTAGCAGTGGATCTACTACTCACTACATCAGACATACTAACAAGACAGTAAGGTTCACACAAAAGCCCTTAAAACTCACAGGAGAGATTTCCAGCTGATAGGAAATGTCACAGCTCCATTGATTTTAAATAGAGCTATGCCATTGTATCCTAGTTGAGGATGTGGCCTGCCAGCCTTTAACTATCGAGAAGGCTAACTTACCACTCAGATAAAGCAGTAATGTCAGCCGTTAGGTTTGCTCTGAAGATTATATGGAAATTTCAGTCTGTGAGCCCACAGGAAATACATATTTTTACAAGCACGAATCTGTAGGAGAACTGCTGAAATGAAGTGCTGAGTTCACAGCAGATTACCCCATCAGCAATGCTCCTGTTTGGCACCCACTGCAGGAACAACTCTTCCAGGACCCCTTGCAGAAAAGGGGCAGGCTGATGAGGCAAGAGGCAGAATGAGAAATAAAGGACAAAAAATCAGCACTTTCAGGGAGACCATTTTTCTCCCCAAGAAGTATCAGACATAAAAAGGAAAATAGATTAACCATCAAAACTGCACCGTAAGCAAAACAGGGCAAAACATATGGACCCGTGGAAAGGTGAGATGTTTGGAAAGTATGTGCTGGGGCTACTCTAACAACACTTTTAAATTACTTAGGAGCAATACCAGGCAAATATTCAAGGAAGAAAAAAAAATCAATTTTCTTGGGGTTTTTTTTTTGCACTTTGTGGTACAATTTGCTTTGCTGTTCTTCATGCATAGTCAGTTTGGCACAAATCTCGTGAATGTTAGGTTATTTGGCACAGCTAAAGGGAGGCTGAGACATGATGAAGTCTAGAAAGGGATCAAGGAGTAGGTTTCTTTAAAGAGAAGAGCTATTTAAATAAAAGAGGCAATTCTAGGACATGAACAAATGGCTGTATACTGACCATTACGTTTAAAGTAGTAGGTAGGTAGTAGGTTTCTAACAATGAGAGGAGAAGTGTCCTGGAGCTGTCTTCCATTTGAGTATCAAAAGGAAAATTCTGCCAGCTTTAAAGATGAAATTATTTAAATTTCTGAAAAGGAGAACATGGAGTTTTCAGCACTGGAGTATTGCTTCAAACACAGTTCAATTTGCTCTTGCAAATATAGTCAGTTTGCTGTTGAACAAAACATTGTTTGACAGTTCTGTGATTCAAATGAAAGAATCTGATGATCTAAGACTGACTTGTAGTGAATAGAAGTCAGAAGAAGGACCAGGAACAGAAAGTCAAATTGAACAGATCTTACAGACTTGATTTCACAGGTTCAGGAAGTCTACACCGTTACTTGCTCTGTTTAATTCATTCTACTATTTGCATTTGCATGGTCAGTTCTATGCCTTTATGAAGGCCACTAAGGTGCCCTGTCTAAGCGCAGTAAATCTGACTATCCCAAAGGACTTAGCCAAACAAAACTTCAGATTTCCATTTTTGTGGTTAAACATTGACTGGAAGATTTCTTGTGCCATGGAACAAAAGGAATGAATGAAAGGACTTAAAATACACATCTACAGAAAATGCATAACGTTTCCATTCTCTATTCGCTAAATGAGACAAAGCACGCAGCCCTCAGTGCCAAGGACTTGTTACACTGCCATGAGCCTGCTGCTGTGGTTTCAAGAGCTGATGCTGTCCAAGAGTCCAAGTCCCGATCAGGATTGCCCACGTGATTTCCAGGGTTTATGCTGAGAAGTCGGACAAGAAGGCTGAGCTATACTAAGAGCTCCCAGGACTTTCAGGCTTCTCATATTCCTTAAGATGAGGCTGCACAAATATACAGCAGCTGGCCCTAGCCCAAATGATAGAGCTGCTTCAGTTTTCCAGCTGGGGGAGACTTAGCAGCTTGCCAGGTGAGCTTGTCAAAAGCAGACAGGTTTCTAACAGATGTTTACCTGGCAAATGCAATTCAGTCAGAACTACAAAAAACAGACAAAATAGTCCAGTTTCAGCAATTCAGCATTTTTTTTGATTAAACACTGATCCTTCTGGAAATTCTGACTATCTCTAGCTTATTTCAGCTGATCAGTAAATTCCTTTAAGCATATCTGTAAACTCCAGGCTAAATAAAAAACAAATACTAAGCACACAAAGAAAGATGACTAGAAGATTGCATACAGGCATCTAAAATATAGAAAAATATATAGAGACTCACCTCTAATATCAGTGACACTTCACTCAGTTTCTACAACTATCAAATCTCTGAGTAGATACTTGTCTGCTTTGCTACTATTACTTACACAGGTTTACTGTGTGCTCTTAAGTAAAACTATTACTAATTAAGATAATTGAATGATTTGAATTTGCTCTTTCTCTGTAAGTATATTTTTTTCTTAGCAATAAATTAGTCAAATATTTAAAATGAATAAATTCAGAATTAGATATATATCCCTAATTTCAAATAAAATACCTACAAACAAATACAATTATTGCTTCAATTAAAGTATAAGAACTAAAGAGTTTAATAAAGCATTTATGAATTCTGCTTTATAAACTTTCTTGGCCTTTTTGTCCAAGACATCCTAATTTGCTTCTATCCTCAAACATGGATTTGGCTGTTCTTTATAAATAACATGCCCATTATGTAATATGGCAAAATCTAATATTTCTGCAGAACTCCAGATTTGTACCAAATTTCGTCTCCAGACAATTACAGGAACAGAACGTTAAACACACAAAAGAGTGAAAGCAGAAAGACCAAAGGCCAAATGAGAATGCCAGAAAGGGGTAACACAGAACTCCAAGTAAAATGTCCACTGACATTTAACTGAACGGAGAAAGTCAGTAGTCTGTAGTCAGACATACTACAGAGAAAATTGGCTTTGCTGGCAGCCTTGGTGGTTGGAGTCCTCCATAGATTAACCTATTTCCACTGTCCATATTTGCCCCTCCAGATAACTTAAATAAAATAAAACTACTATTTACCCTGGAAGAAAATTCAGTATTCACCTCTGACAGCAGATACCTTTCCATAATCACACTTTAGAGATATGTTAATTGTACTGGGGCCTTATCCATGACATCAACCACAATAGTTTTATTTACTACAAAGCAACTGGATTCGTATAAGCTGCTAAGAAAGAGCAAAAAAATCCGCATTTTGTTTTTTTCTCCCAATTTTTTCTCCCATTTGAAAAGAGCAGAGGTATCACTTCTGTGTCTGAAAAGTGTTAACAATATTTGTCAATAGCAATTCTAAAGTCTGAAAAGCTTTTTGGTAACATATCGTTTCCTAATGATTTTACCGACGAGTACTGATGAATTTCAATTCCAGAGACAGCACAACCTACAAACAGGTATTGAATGAGAAACAACCTTATTCAGCTCTACGCAAAGTCACCCATTAGCCAAAGCATAACTGTAGCCACAATTTTTAAGGGACATAAGAATTACTACTTCCAAGGCAAATGTGTTCGGCAGAATGGCAGCCAAACTCTTGATTTTAATGTTTCCTTTAAGCCCAAATGATTCACGTAGACTGTTTATTCTTACAGGAAGTATTAACTGTCATTTTCAATAGTTAACTCTCAGCTCTAATGAAAAACTCATGTCTTCTGGCTTTCTGCACAGTAATTGTTATAGATACCTTTGAAAGAAGAAGTTATTTTCAGTGATGATAATTTTAAAAACCAAACTTGACTTGAAGAAAAATGTTATTTCCTGTCCTTGCACATAAAACTATATAGCTACAGGAACACTGAAATCTCCAAAGCTTTCTGGATAGTATAACAGATAAAAAGATATTCATCCAGGTCTTGTGAGCTTTTTATTCTAGTGCTATTGTGTAGACTCCTTGTTATAAAGACAGCGACCATTTGCACGCAAACTTAAGGTCCAGAATGACACTTGGACCAAACAATTTGTCGGATAAACAATATGTTATTCCAAACAATAACATATTTTGGTAGCGTTTTCATCAGAGAATTTCTTAAACTTTATGTACAAACTGAAATATATGTCAAAAAGAATATACCATAATTATTTCACTACTGCAGTATTTTGATTCTGCAGATTTGTTGAATGTTGTTCACCCCCCTTTTTTCATCTATCCTTTAGGCAAAGCAAGAGAATAATGAAATGGCATATGAATACAAATGTATAAACTTCTTTTCAATTCAAATCAAAAACTAGTGACTGAAAGGGTCATAAATAATTTTACCTGTTCCATATTCCATGGAGTTAAATCTGAGTAGCTCAGCTCTGAATGAGCTGGCTGCAGCTGCTTCTTATGAAACTGCAATATATTTTGTAGTTTAGGTCAAAATATCTTCGGGCACAGATTAAAGCCAAACACACAGACATATATCATTTAAGTTTGTCTTTAATCCTCTGTATTGCTTCCATATTATTGCAGAGAAAGAATTTGAAGCTTGACTGTATAATACCTGTGAAAGACCTTGAGAAAGCTGCAATAATCAGAAATTTTATGCATCAATTTTAACGATAAATCAATGCACAGAAAAGTTAGAGAACTATTTGCCATTTTTAAGAAGCGGGCACAAAAGCATGACTTAAGCAGGAACCAAATGAAGAGGATGAAAGTTATAATGAAGCTCCATAATCAACACAGCTGTATGATAATTTGATTTTCATTATAATAATGCCACTTAGACATGCCCTGCATATAGAAGATTGAGTGTAGGACATAATTATTGATTAGTTATAAAACATTTGTGTTTTATGTTTATTTCATCTGACAATAATTATCACACACTTCCACTAATTAATTCATCATATATTATTACTAGAACTGAAAGGTAACTAGTATAAAACAGCAGAAAGGGCACTGAGAAAAAAAGTAGGAGGCCCTGTAAAGCAATAGCATTATTTACAATATAATACTAAAATGATGGTCATTGCTTTTTTTATTTTCATAAAATGAATAGAAGTAAATGAGTTTCTAGATAAAATTTACTTAGAATCACTAGTAAGCTGCTGTCTAAAACATGCTGAGGTGAAATTCAGCTAACATGTTGATGTGATGGATACTGACCTATCATTCTATCTTAATGCATATTTATTTTATGAAGGACTCATGAAAATATTGATCATTCTAGAATACATTCCTAAATTTCTGCAGAAAGATTATCTAGCTCTAAGAGTTGTAGTTCTTACACCACACATCTCATACAATAGGATATTGAAAATACATAGAATGAAGCCGTATAATGTTCTTGTGAACTGAAACAAGTATGTTCCCTAAATAGAAATAAGAAAGCTTGCATTTTCACTGATGGATGGCTTCATCAGCTAGTAATATAATTACTGTACAGTACTGGGATACAAACACTGTGCAACACTGCATGGTGCAGACAGCCCTAAGCTGGAGCTGAACAAGATAGATACAAGAGAAGCAGACACACATCAGCACAGCATTGCTACTTAGCCCTATCAAGAGGCCTAATACACTAAATAGCATCATACAGGCATGATTCATGTCTTCAAAATTTGAGTTTGTAGCTAACTGGCACTGCTCTGTCTTGTATAGCTGTACAAACTGGCCTACACCTACGCTTAAGAGCTATGGCATGATGATACATGATGCCTTGTGAATATCCCTTAAAATGCCTCAGTTAAAGCACTGAAAAAAATCTGAAAATACATAGAACATTGAACTCAAACTTTTCCTCTTAAAATACATGTATAATATGATAGAAAGACAGATGCAGAGCAGCTGGATCCACACTGCCATGTTTAATTATCCCCAGTGGTAAACTACCACCAGTACTATCAAAATGATGGAACTTCCCCTCTGTTACTCACTCATCTGTGTCTTCCAGGTGGATATCTACAAGTAGTAAGAAGCAGCAGAAACAACCTATGCTCTGAAGGAAATCTACAGCCTGTGGTCCTTCATCCTGTCTGGGTAGGAAGAGGAGACTGCAGCAAATTGTTGCCATTCTGCCTCACTGGCCTGACAAATAAAGCCCCAGGAGAGTGTCTGGCAGCCTGCTACTCCAGAGACCCCCATGCTTACTTCTTAAGAAGCACCCGTAGATGGTGATGTCCTTTAGGCAGTGTCCCTTCTGTCAAGCTGTGTGTGGTATAGACAAGCGGAGGGCAGGCAATGACCTGGAAGTTTAGGAGCTAAGTGTCACGTCAGAGGGCAGGGTGAGCGCACAGTGTCAGCAGGGTGAGCATGCAGCGGGCATGGAGCTCTGACATGGGGCGGAGATGTGGCTGGCAAAGCCATAGACTTGAGGTTACCAATTACACGCAACTTTCTCATTTAATTTCCACATCACTTCTCTGGAAGGGTTCTGGTTATTTTTGAAAAAGCGAAAGACATCAAGGAAAAATCACATAGTGAAGTGTACAGTACAGTTCCTGCACATTACACTCACGTTACTAGCTGAAAGTTGAAACAGACTCCAACCTGTGTTCATTTTGCCATCACCTACACCCTTAGCGCATTTTCTGGATTATTTCAATGCCTTTTGAGAGACTATAGTAGCTTTGCACATATCTTGATACGTGAGAAAGATGTATGCTGCTTGCACAGCCCTGCTTCACTGCAGAGAGAGAGGAAAGCTATTTCAGACAACTGAGGCTGGTAATGGTCATTATTAAAGACCTGTAGTGGTGAGAAAAAGTGGACATATAAGTTGTACTTTATCAAACTTACACGGTCCTAGCAACTGTTTTCCTACTTGGATATCAGTGTACCTCATTATACATGTCAGATAGATACTGCAGTATTCTTATGCATAAGAAAGCGAACAGAAATTAGAAGTATTTTGCATAATACATTAACACTCCAGAAAGAGCACACAATTCTTTTCATGCTTAAATTTGATCTTTAAGGAGCAACAGGATAAATTCTCACTGAATAGCCTGATAAAGACAAACAGAACCCTTGAATAAATAGATTTTTGAGGCTAACACTCATAGAAAAGCAGAAAATCGGATAGAGAAATGATGCTGAATAAATATTAAAACATTTGCTGTGAAGACATACTAGTCAGAGGACATATACTCTTACAACAATCATAGCATCAAAGCTATGTACAACCCTAATAATTTGTGCTTTTGTTTTGTTTTGTTTTCTCTTTTGGCAGCCTCAGCTGATCTAAAAGTATTCCCTAATATCCAGTGTTTAGTTCAATAATTTTGTATGTAAAATACTGCAAGATATGTTTAAGATACCTCATTTATGGTGACTGATGAGGTACTAGTAATTTCCTAAGCACACACGAAGAAGGCAGTGATGAATAGGTAACTTAGGTAAAGCAAGAAATAGGGTTTAATCATTTATTTCAGCCCTCAATTGTGAATGATGATGCACATCTTTTATATGCTTTCACCTCCATTTCTGTTATATTTCTGCTATATTTCTCTCTATCAAATTGTCCCTCTAGTACCTGATAACCTTTCTTGTTGCACTGACTCCTCATCCACCTTACCAGGCAGCTCCTCCTTTCTTCCCCGATTCCCCAATTCCCCGATTCCCACCTCCATTCTTTCTTTCTTTCTGCATTCAGCACCCCCCCAGTGACTCCACCTGCAGATCTACTAACATTCCTACTTTATTTCTAGGCATCAGGACACCAATCATTTCTTGAGAAAAAGAGAGCAGCTATCCTCACAAATTTCCTAGGTAAAAGGGATATTACATGCTTTTCATATGAGGTGATTTAGGGGTTCACTATTATCAAAGACAGTAGCTGGCTACTCAGCTGGACCTGATTTGGTAAGGTCTTCATCTTCATAAGTCATGGAAAGGAAGAGAGCTTCTTCCAGTAAAGTTAGGTGTTCTGGTTTAAAAAAAAGGTCATATTTGCTATTTAAAATCTGCTCAACATTTTGAAGAAATAGAGACATGTAATATTTTATCGCTGCTGTTTCTAGTGACTGTTGCTTTCCAATGGTACAAAAAGACAATCTGGCTACATTCATTCATTTTTTCATTCATTGTTAATTCTCACATGAGGAATATCTTGGAGCTATCTTAGCAACAGATCAAATGCCATTCAGGAAAAAGGTGCTCAGAGCTTCTACTTTCAAAGCTCTTTATTTTAGAATGTAGATTTTGTTTATGTTATTTATATACCCTAAGGAAAAGGCTGGTTTTACCTAATCATAAAAACACAAACAGTACATGCAAGGCAGAATAACTGTATTATCATCATAACATTTTCTGTATTTGCAGACATTCTAATTTTGTAGCCAGACCAAATATCCACTCTAATATCAAATACTCTCTCATAATGTACATTTGTGTCAAAAATAGCAACACAATTCAGGGAAGTGTCTGCTAAAGGGGTTTTACAAATTCTTCAGAGTTTTCATCTGTCCCCTCTGAACTGATACTTTTCTGCCTATCTTTTTGCTATGCTAGAAAGAGCCAGTTGGTCACATCCCTTGTTGCATAAGTGCAGTGACCCTGCTGTAGTGGGTTAATAACAGTCAAAGCACATTTTAGCATGACCGATAAAATACTTTCAGTTCTTTATGTGGTTATCGAAGTTGATTATCAATAGTAGAAAGAGCACCGAAGAACGCTTACCTGCTGTCAGCTGGACCAAGACAAATATAGACAACCATTACCAATTGCTTCTTGTCAGACACCCTGACCATAGTTAAAATATAATTGGATTTAAGGGTAATTCTTTTTTGCATCAAAAATCTTCACACATGAAATACAACCATGTTGTGCTAGAAGCTTATGTAAAAACTCCCTATGAGACAGCTCTGGGTGTATAACAAGATAAAGCAGACTAGTAATGGAAGATAAAGTATTATCCTCTGCATTTTTATATTTGAACACAGACATAGAAAAGAGATTAATTTATTTGCCCATAATCAAACAAGGAGTTTCTGGTAGTCCTTCCCTAAAAGGGCAGTCTAAATGAGCAGTAATTACATGCCATTTCAGACCCAACTGAAAGCTAACATGCATCATCCTCTAAATTAACTCTCTTGGTGCTGTCCTGCTCTGTAAATAACAAACCGGACTTGGCTGTCTGCAGTGGCTGCATTACATCTTCCATTGACCCTCCAGCAACCTTGATCTCTATAGTTAGATTTCCTGACACAACAGTTTCACTGAAACTGCTGTAAATACAAATTTAATGAGTGGTATTTTAAAAACTGGTGGTTTGTTTGGTTGATTGTTTACTTAGGAAAAAGCAAATGGGAAGCTATTTATACATTTTAAATTGAGTTACAATCTCTAAGCCATTACTAAATAATCAATAATAGCTAATGAATTGTTTTATGGTTAAATGTCAAGAGGAAAAGGCCAATGAGTTTCCTTAACGTGCTAACAGATCGGTGCTAACTATTAAGAGTAACCATTTTTGCTGTTGAAAATTACTGCATATTCGTAAGTAGTAACCTGTTTTCCAACAAAAAACACCTGTCTTGCAAATTAAATAAAAATACCTATAACAGAATACAAGCAATTTTTGCTGCTATGCAGTAGAGAAATTCCTCTCCACCTACCAGATAAATGGAAAGCATGGTTATCTGCATAAAAGAATTATCTTTAAATTAATTACCTTTTGATGTTCCTTGTGTTATATGATAATATGCAATATATCTCACTGTTTTTAAATGGTGCGATTAATCTAGAGCATATTAACCCCTTTTGTGCAATACCCTGTGCTAGAGATTCAGTTTGGGGAAATATATATTACAAGTTTTTATGAAGGGTACATTTACCACCAGCATAATTTGGGACAGTATTTAATTATGACATAACCCTGCGAATCCTGGGTTCTGCAGGTCTGCACACCAGACAAAATACATACATATCAGTGCTCCCTCTAAGGATAACTAAGGCACTAAATTACTAACATTTAGCTTAACATTTAGTTACTTCTGTGTGTAAGAATGGCAAAACTGAAGTCAGCAACCAAAATGCGCAGAGTTGTTCCAAATATTTGTAGAATGGAAGCTAACATTATTCAACTTACAGAAATAAAAGCACAAACCACACAAAGTATGGACAATGATTAATCAAACCTTGCTAAGTTTCTGAGTCAGTCCACAGTTCCTCTTCCAGTCTCTTTTCACATACAGAGTCAGTAAGAAATATGATGACGCAAAACACATGGCATAAGGATGAGGCAAGCTCTAATACTGCTTTTCAGCTGCCTTCCTCGTAACCACTAACTTATGTTCCTTTCCCCCCTTAATAACTACATGCAGGATCCTTTATGCACGTGCCCTTAGAGGCTGCATGTAAACGCGGAAAGGCATGTCTGCATCAACTGCTCACTCAGGGCATCAGTAATTAGTCTCCCTGGGGAATGGAAGCAGACGTGCTTCGGAGTGAACTAGTCCTATGCTGTCCTGAGGCCCAGCAAAGTACTGTCCAGCACCAATCCAGCCTGCCCTTTTGCCTTCAAGAAGGTCAGTATGGATTTAATTTAGTGCAGCTGAGACCAGGTAGCCCCTTGGGTCCATTAGCGATTAAAAACAATCATGCAGTGTGCATCCAGCATAAAATTCTCAAAAACAAAGAATAAGAATGATGGTATTTTACTACAGTTGCAAAGTGAAGCCCACTATAAATGTCTTTGTCAAATGAATTGTTATTGGAAAAATACTATATTCAAAGAGGAATTGAACACCAGTTATCCTGCTTGTAAGTCTGAATTTTTAAAATGTAATTTCATGAAACTTCAAAACACATTGCAAAGTGAGGCTTTATGGAATTCAATTTGCCTTACACCTGACTTTGATCACTTAGCACACTTACTGTGATTGCCCCCATTGTCATGCTACCTTCCAATCTGACAGTCCTCAACTAAATGTGGTCTAAAACATCTGATCTCCAAAACTCGTTTGCTGTTGCAGAATTAAATTGAACATTCATCTTTAATTGCACATAAATTTGATCATTCTGCACTCCATGAGGGATTATGAAGTAATTGCTTCTCTTCTCCTTGGCCTCAGTGAGGGGGAGGCAAGGTTTGCAAATCCCAATTGCCATATGCAAAGAATATTCCAGTAGATGCTGAGCACTCTCAGGCTCCTTGTAACTCCAGAAAGTACACAGCAGATTGCAGTGTCTGGCTCCATGGACAAAAGAGAATAGCCAGCAGCTCTGCAACTGTCTTTTCTCATCCAGTTCTGTGGTGAAAGGTTTCAGTCTTCCAATACATCATCCCAGCTCCTGTCATGCATCATGAATTAAACTAAAAAGAAATAAAGCCAGATCAGGAAGCCATGGAGAAGCTGTCTAAATTCACCTGATTGTGCTATTGGTTATACTAAATCTAATCTCCCATGTACATGCTGTGGTTGACATGACACACATGCATTGTGCCCACTTCTCTTTTAAGCAGCAATGTCTTTTTCCCCACTGCCAGTGGTTGATATTTTCCAAAGGAACAGGACAGATGTGCTCTGCAGTTTGCCTCACAGCTTTGGTCCTTGAAGGAAACACGGGCATGCAGACGCCAAAGGAGTAGCGAAGCGCTTTGCGCAGCCCCGTCGGTCCAGGTGCCGGGCAGTGTGCAGCGCAGAGGCAGGACAACGCCGCAACAGCAGACACCCCCAGAGCAGGATCCCAGGCTGCACCTCACGTTGCCTCATCGTGCAAGCTCAGTCTGCAAGGCGGACGATGGGATCCAGAGCCAGGAGTATTCCTCCTCTCAATGTTGAACTACCTTGATTAGTTATCTTGGATGACATTCCCTAGTAAGCTAGTGGAGAGGGTTAGGATGCTTTAACAAGCTTTAAAAGCACCTATTCGAGATGTCTGCCCCACAGAATCACTCACAAGTGACTGCACAGGAGTAAACAAAGGGATGAGACCTGAAAACTCAATTTATCCAGATATTTACTCTATGGAACCAGTTTCACTTTAGGGTATGTTGGGGGGAGAGGGGAGTGGGGAAAGAGACCTTGCTTAGTAGCCAGGCCACCTTTTTCATAGGGAAATAATACCATTGCACTGTTCTTTAACTAATTAAAAGCTAATTTCTGAGTTTGTTACATAATACTTCACTAGTAGGAAAAAAAAAAAAAAAAAAAAAAACTAATACCATTGCTAAACTCCAAAAGACACTGCAAACATTGCTGTACTTTTTTGTTTGCCTTTCTTAATGGTGATTAATTTTCTTAGGATTACAATTTGAATTAACATTTACTGAAGGTGAAATGCAGTCATACACATATGCCTACATACAAATGTGTGTATAGATTATATGTAAGGAAGAAGAAAGTCTAAAACCTGGGTTAACTTGGTTAAAATTGCAAAACAACCTCTAGTTCTCCTGCTTTCTAACTTCAGGACATACTGTGTTCCTTATCAAGAAAATGTTCTGGTAAATATTAAAGAAATGTCCAGTTTAGCATACCCTGGGGATTAGAAACAGGAGGCTTCATCTTCCATTTTAAATGCAAGTTTCCAAAGCAGATGGAGTATTTCTTTTAGTCTTATACGATACTTCTTTTATTCTTTGACAAAGCAGTTTTATAAAAATACAAAAGGTATTGTAATATTATCAGATGAAATATCTCAACTTAATGGTTTAGTGAATCTGCCTTCTCTAGACCTATGTGAGAAGTGAGTCCTAAATATTTCTATTGTGGCAGAATAAAAAGAGTTTGTTATCCTTTAAAAAAGTGTTAATCCAAGAGCAATAAAGTATTCTTTTAAGTAAAGATTTAACCAAATTAAAGTTAAAAATAAGCTTTTTGCTTAATATTTCTTTTGTAGCATCTAGTAGGTGAAGTTTTACTCTGAGATTTAGTTGGTCATTTAAGATTAATGGATAAGAGTGTGCTTTACACCATTTTTATTAACTGAAAAACATACTACATTGTGTACTTTGTGAAAGTGCAGCTATTGACTGTGCCATTGCAAGTTTATTATCCCGTTAAAAGTTAATGTTGTAATTGCTCCTGGGCTGTTGCTTTTTTAAAGCTAATATAGGCCAGTTGTGTAATTAACTGTAATTTGTTCTTTAAATTTGTAATTCAAAGAAGCCCAAGAGAATTTTTAGAGCTCCAGGATAACGGGCATATGCTTGTCAAGAAACTGGACTTAGAGAATTATCTAATATATCTGGGAGCAAAAAAAAATTATATACAATAATATAACAGAGAAAGATGATAAGAGTTTTCTCATAGGTAGCTTGCATACATAATGTAAGAATGCTCCAAGACACAAACTATTTATCGCCTGTAATATTCCAAACCAAAAAAAGGTAAGATGAATTTAAGAGCACATACAATATCCTGAGGGAAAGATTCTTTTGCAGATGCTACCACAGAAGACAGAAAAGTGGTAAAGACTAAGAAATACTCCAGCTTTTACCACCTGCTTCCCAGTGCCTTGGTCACTGCCTTATCTGGAGCCAGCACTTAATGAGCGGATGCTGCAGGAGGAAGTGTCGGGTTTCTGCCTGGCAGCAGCCGAACCTCAGTCAGCTCATCCGAACAGAAAAGCAGGGCATCTTACTCCAGCCTGGCCCAAGAACGCCGGAGTAAAGGGGGTTTCTACATGCATGTCTTGACACAGAGATTTCACCTGGTAGTCATCTCAGTTGTAAGACGATCCAAATGGTAGTACGGTACTAATGGTATGCAAATGGTATGGAAAAATGGTAGTAATGGTATGGAAAAAATTTCCAGCAAAATTTAACCTAATTGGATCAAATACACAAATACATCATGTAAAGGCAGCATTGTCAGCAAGGATTTTGTTTCCCTCTGTAATTCTCCTATTACTTATGGTAACTTAAGCAACTGTGTTTTATAGTCAGCCTAACTTCTGGTCACATGTGCAGCCCTGTAAATACTAAACTGTCTAGGTAAGGGGAAAAAAAAGTATACATTTAACTGAAGTTAGTCTGCAGAAGGTGAAATATGAAGAAAGACAAATGGTTGTTTAAGCACAAGTTAAGCTGTATTCAAATCTCCTTTGCAGCTCAAATGGCTAATTTGTGTGAAAAGTACAAACTATCAGGACTTCACCTGACTCCGATTGATTTATGCTACCATCTTTTTTTTCCACACAGATTAGACCCAGCAGAACTTTTTACGCCACATATGGTGCAGCCTTCCTTCCCAACTGCCCCTACTTATTCAAATGATCTGACTTTCAACTATCTGGGAAGGCTTTTTTTTTTCTTATATCAGCTACAATTTAGATATAACTTACACAACCTCACTTCGTAATGGAGTAAATATTTAAGTCAGTGGGGTTAGTAAAATGAATAAATACTCACTGTCTGAATAAGATATTCAGAATCTGGACTGAAGTTTGGGACACATTTGCCAGGAGATTATCATTAAACTTGATACCTTTGTGATGTTTATTTTAGCCCTTGCTTAAATATTATTTTTAATATTTTTTAAAGATCATTATCAGAATATCTGCTTCAGTGGAGTGTTTTTACAATAATACACAAATTCCACATCCTCCTTTAGCTCTCTAAGGCCAGGCACGGATTTGGCAGAGATACGGAAGAGCTATGTGAGAATGCATGAAGTCCTGGCACTTTTCTATACAGTAACATTGCTTCCTCTTGCACCAGGAACTGTAGTAATTTTAACTTCATAGACAATGATTAAGTCTCTGCTACAGGAGAAACTATTTAAAAAAAAACACTGCATAAAACAGATTTTTATTTAGAATCTTCAAAATACCCTGCTTATAGAGAGAGGGGTTGGCATCAGTTCATTAAATGAGTATGCACAGAGCTGCAATATGTACAAGGGTAGCAGAATACACCAGCACACAGCAGGACCTGCCTGTGACTTTGTCCTTGCACTGTCAGAGCCAATTCCCCTTCGGATTGCTTCTTCGCGACTCTGACAAGGAGGTCGTCCAAGCCCACTTACTATTCTAAAACATGTCATTACAAATACATTTACACTGGCAGGTTTTGCCTCTCCGAAACCTGCTCTTGAACCAAATTAACTCATTTCAAACATAAGAAACCATTATCGGGCGTATGTCTCCTTTCTGCTTAGTCTAGCCTCACATCAGCCTAGACAGAGATTCAGTGAGAGTTTAATCAAAGAAACCGTATTAAACAGCAGATTTATGCTGTTTCTGGGGAAAATATAAAAATAGAAACATACTCTAGCTGTCAGTCAAGATGATTATTTTAATATTGCCACTCTTATTTTTAAAAAGTTAGCAGTTGAGTTTAACTACGTATATTCTGTGTGCATATTCACTGCACTTTTGGGCCTTATTAGTCTTCTGCATTACACCAAGTACAGTCTAGTTTTCCATACTCTGCAATTTAGCTACATTTTTCATTATCATACAACTATGGTGTCTTCCGTAATTTTATCCATTTAATGCTTCATCCTATTGGTTGTTTTTGTTAATGGGAAAAGGTTGGGATGGTTTATTTGCTTTTTCTTTTTTCTAAGCAATTTTTAACAGTAACCTAACTTAGAACTGGATTGTCACAGGTCTTACGTAGCAGGAAAGAGGAACAGCTGAGTTCTTACACTTTGTTTTGACTTTGCAGAGAGGTGAGAGAATATTCATCACAAACACCCCAGAATTAACAGGCATGAGATAAATATTGGAACGAGGGAAAAAGCGGGAAAAGCTCTGGCACAGTTAGCCAAGAGGTAAGAGGAAGCAAGCCACTTCATGAGAATCAGTGTTATTCCTTTTTTCTCATTCCACAATAAAAAGGATCAAGAAAATAGTCATGACTGAGCCATAACTTGTTCTGTGGTTTGTCCCTGAATAACTGTAATTACCTGCTGTCACCAGGCAGGCAGCAAGACTGCAGACTAGACCCCAGGGTGAGATGATCCGCGCTTTGCTGGATCCAGACTTGCTCTCCCTGTCTATTCCACACAGCCAGTGGTGTGGAAGAACAACCAAATCACAGAGGTTCAGAAAGACAATAAAGAAAAAAAAAATCCAATTTCTGAAATAATTAGTTGTGGAGACTTTACACTGTATACTTAACGCTAAATGACATTTACCATATGCTAAAGTTAATCTCTGAGGACAACATAGTGATGGTTAGCTATTTGGCAATGCAAGAAAATTTAATAGAAGAATTCAGCATAAATAAAAGTGTTGATGAAATTCTTTTTTGAAAATTGTTCTTTGGGTCCAGAATTAAATACCTGGCCAAAATAAAGGGAGATACTAAACAAAAAAATAGAAAGGAGAGTGGTTTTAGAGGAGTTCTTAATGGATGGAGAAGGCCTAGTGTGGAGACCCTATTCAGCTCTGTTTAACCTCAGGGCTTAAACTCCAGCTTCATATAGCAGATGAGCAGAGCCAATGAGAGAGAGAAATCCTCCATGGCGCAATTTATTTTCAGTCAACTGTGAAATGGCTCTGGCAGGATCAAGGCTACCAGCCCCCAAAAGAGAGTAACCTCTTGGTCCCAGCATCCCCCATCCCAGTTTTTTCTATGAAAATTTTGGAATAGAGTCAGGTTCATCCCAGTGAAGATACGGGAAAGTTTTTAAATCTCCGAAGTGCTCACAAAACAGCAAAATTGCTCCCCTGACATCTCTGTTTGTCCTTATTAAAGGCGTATTTTCTTTTATCCTAAATGTAAGCACAATAATGCACACACACAGATCAATTCCAGTTTTAAGCCAAGTAAAAATTGTAGCTGTTGCCTAAAATCTGATTTACAGTTCTTTTTATGTTGGATCAAAATACTTTTAATTCTCATCTGGAATATTAACCAATTAGTGAGGCTACTAAATACTCTGATAAACTTGGAATAATCAAAACTAACTTAATAAACTCTAGAACACTCTAGAAGAACATGAAGTTAAATTGGACAGAATAAAAAGAGCATAACATAATGCAGATTAGATGCCTCATAAATTTTTGTTCACTCTCAGAAAAGCATATCTGAAAGTGACTGAAAAACCTCACTGAAAACATCCACATATTCATCATGTAGCAGGGTGAAATGGCAAACAGAGTTATTGTAGGAGCACTATAATAACCTTCACTTTCATTTTTGCTTACTTTATCTGAGCCTCAATACATTAAACACAAATGGCAAAGTATTTTAGGAAAGGACAAACAGGAAACGCAGCCAACAAGAGCTGACCTTAAGGGGGTATGAACTTCAGTTTCATTCCAGACAATAGAAAAGAAATACTACAAGTGGACACATTTCAGTATTTATACATCTTCATAAGTTCATATACTTTTACATATATCCACAAGTGCTCAACTACATAGAAAATTCAACACACAGGATAAAAATTTTCAAAATAATTAGTCGCCCTTCTAGAGAAAAAGAAATGGTCTTTCATTCAACATTTCACCCTATAGTGAAGAAAAAAAAAAAAAAAAAGGTTATGGATATGGAGCCTTTTGGCCCATACATCCTTACAAGAGCCAGAAAAGTGAAAGAACAAATACTAGAAGGGCTACTTCATAGAAAACACCTTCTTCAAAATGAGATTTGCTGGTGACTGAAAAACTAAGATTAAAAGCAAGTCCAAAAATAAATATTCTTCCTGCAGTTCATCAGCTAAAATATGAGTGCTGATTAAAATGGTTTGCACTTCTGTATAGAACAAGATGTTCACTGCTTACTTTCTCCTCTGTTGCTGGAAAGCGTGTTTCCCTGGTCTTGCCATTCTGCTTTTAGCCTGTAGAGACGTCCCCAAATCCCCATATTTTCCATGTCCATTAATCTTCTATCCAGAGTTCAGCACATCCAGAGAGATGCTGAAAACTGTTCACTATGTTCCAGCCAACTGACTAAAATTAAGGATCAAAGATAATAGAAAGAATCAATGTTTCTGCAACAGCAGAACTTCTGAATCCATTATCTCCCATGGTTTTCTGCTTTGTATATTTTCTACTATCCAACTATATGCTTGAGCTCTTGCTTCTACCTCTCCTTTCATTAGAGAAAACAATTACATATCTTCTCCTCATATAGCTGTTTAGTTTCTAAGTATTTGTAGGCGTGCAGTGTTTTCAATCTCTCCATCCCTCTCTAAGATTCAAACTGGCCAACAGCTTCAATAAGATCTTAACATGGCTTTTAGGCCCTTTACAGATTTACAAGACAGACAGACCAAATCTCCCTCGTAAAAAATCACACATTGACATGGGCTATTTAGAGGTGAGGTAGCTGTAAGAACAGGACCACACCACTCAGCAACATAAGATCTGAAAATTAATTGTTAAGCAGGCTAGGTACAGCAGGCAGCAGCAATCTCTGGTCTATGACACACACACGCTATGGACAGAGCACACTCATACCAGTCAAAGACTCTAGTCCTGTTGTGACCAGCACCATGGATGCAGGGGAACAGGACTCCACAGTGTGCCCAAACCCCTGGCTGCCAGGCTGGCAGCCTGGCTTACCCATGCAGTGACTTTACCTCGGGCTCAGCTTTGTGCATCATGTTGGATGATCACGGATGTTTCCCCCTGCTTCTCTAAAGGGATACTGCTTTTGATGCTTATTGCTTTCTAACTTAAGATGCTCAGCATATGTCACCAATGGCCTTGTTGATCACCTTACTGCAAAACAGACTCTGACTTTCTCCATATCAAAAGGCAATTAACTGTCAGCAATTATCAGCTCCTGGCGTCCCACTCAAAATGTGTTTCAACGGTGTAAAACTGTTGAGGGTGCAATTGTGCTTTTTCCTTTCCTTTCCACACACACCTAAACCATTAAAGTAGAGCAGATATGGTCCAGATTTTTGGGTTAGCCTCCCCCTTAACAATTGTGCTGTTAGGTAAAGTAACTCAGCGATACTGGGGGGCTTTATGACAGAATGACCCTCTCAATGTGCAGACAGTAAGACTAGTCTCAAGAACAGACACATAAACCTTGTTTTCTCAGGAAAGCAAAGTAAATCTCGAACTCCGTGATGATAGAAATAGGGTTTTGCAAAAGACCTTGAGAACATCCTTTTGGATATCTGTAACTGCAGTTGTACTCCACTTCCCATGTGAATAAATAAGCTATTTGCCCTGGGCCTTGCACTAAAAGAAATTTCCCAGGTGCAGATGGTATCTCCCACCTACAGAGCAACCATTTTACTTTTGATATGCTATTGTAATACCTCCCTCAGAGAAAGGTCTAAGTTCTACCCCAGCTCTCTGCTGTCCCTCACTATTAGTGTGGAATTCCCCACCACGACTATAGAGACTCCTTTTAGAAAAAAATGAGCAAAGAATGGGTGAGGAAGAGACACAGAGCTGAGAAGGAAATAGGAATAAATGAAAAAAAGAACCCTCAATACCAAGTGGCCTGAACCAGAATAATTCCATAATATGGGAAGGAATGAAACAATCTGTTCCTTCCTTTATGAAAGATTTATGTCCCATGCTCCTATTTCTAAACCACATTAATTCCAGACCTGTATTTAAAAGCCAACTGACATTGTTTGCCAAAGATAGGCTTTTTTAAAATCTTAAAATGGTAAACAGCCAAGTACACTCTCAAAAAGTTTCTTTTCTTCTGTTTTTCTTCTCATTAAGAATAGCTGTGTTTATCAGAAACCTTAAAACAAAGGACTTCTAGCAGAGTATTAGCACAAAATTTTTCTTAAACATTAATATTTTCTCATAAAAGCATTTTCATTTGTTCTTCTTTCTTTTTAGTACAGATAAGCTGCTTCTAAGACGTAGCAACTGAATAGGGATTTACACACTTCACTCTATAACTGTAAATATCCAGGGCTATCTACTTGCTGCTCAGTGACAACATACACTAAACAAGATTTTTAAAAAATAAAATATACAGGATAATTGCTAGAGTTTACACAAGGCATTCTTTTCTTTACTGAAATTGTGATCAGGGTAAATTGTGCTGCACCTTCCAATACTAGGATTTCAATCCATTTCCAGTTAACCACTACAAGAAGACTATAATCTAAAGACGTTTGACCAGGCTAGAAATGTATCATTGTTACATTAAATCCATCGGCGTGTCTGTCACAGGGGTTCAATAACTAAGCCACCAGCTGTAGAATTTGATTCTTGGCCAAGACAGCTTTTATCAAAAAGCAATGTGAAGTTTCTTACTGTCATGGCTGTGGGAGGAAAACCTGAATATGTAACTCAGATGGCAACCCCAAAATAAGAATAGATTAAAGGAAAGTATTTTGGGTTTCTTTCATTTCATGATGCTTGAGTGCTTGGATTGGCTGTGCCTCACTAAGGAGGTTTAAGATTCAAGAACGATGAAAGATCAATGCTGAAATAATAGAAGATAGATTCAAAATCTTTCTGGATCAACAAGATGAAATTCTTTGGAAAGGACATACCTGTAAAATAGCAAAGTAGACAGACTAAACAAAGCTCAAAGAATTGAGATGAAATTTTAGATTGTAAAAGTAGAGCACTGAGCAAGAAACATGGAAATGCTGGTTTTCTTCATATTTTTCTATATGCCTGCACTCTGAACTTAATTATACTGTGCATCTCATTAGTGTAAAGAGATTGGCAAATCAGAGAACCCAGGAAAGAACAACAAACTTTATAGATACACAAGTTAGACTTAAGTATAAGGGGTAATTAAAAGAAGCAATGCACACATACATAGCATAGCAAAATACTTACAAGAATAGGAAAGAGAGAGCAAGGAAAAGAAAGTTTAATAACATTTTAAAGCACCAAGAAAGAAAAGTAATATGGTGGTATACAGAATAAAGGAGAATATTGTTATGATGAATATCATGAAACATATTTGAACATAAGCTTTCTCTCAAGCTTTTTAAAAGTTCCCAAATGAAAATGACTGATCCCTATCGCTCAGAAATATTCCGGGCAAATACTATGAAAATGCATACCTCTGAGCAGCCTGCACTGGCAAAAGTGACCATACAGGATTGCTTCACCTCTATCTCCTGCAATGATTAAGACTCCTCTGGGGTGTAAGTTATCTGTAAAGAAAAATAGTGAATAAACCTATGTGTACAACTAGGCCAGCAGCAATAGATCATAGGTATGCTTAAAGAAACATTGAGAAGGAAAGGAGGAGCCATGACCCTTAATTTCACACAAATATGATGGGAAACAGATGATCTGTTCCAAAGAAATTCCACTCTATTCAAACAAATCATTTCTTCTCAATGGTCCTAAAAAGGGAGACAAAGAAGAGATTCCAACCTCAGCACCAACATATACTAAGGGGGACTTCTTGTTCCAATATCAGATTTGACACTTTCTTCCTGTCTTATGAGCAAGAATAGCAGCAATCAGGTATCTTTTATCGAAATACTACAGATTAGCTTAAAGAAAAACAAGAACTCAAACTTCCGTTGATTTCAGTGAAGCCACCACAATTTGCATCAACTGAGAATCAGGCCTTGGGATTTTTTTTTTTCTTTAGTTACCATGAGGTGAATTCTGCCGTATTTTCTAGAGACAAAGAAAAAATTATAGAAATTGGAAAGGAAAAAAAAAAAGAAGCATCCTCGCTTACAGTGCAAGTGAGTTAATTAGTGAATGGACTTTCTTTCAGAATAAATCTGCCAGCAACATTAACTTGCAACACCAACGTACCTCAAGCAGGCTTAGGAGTTAAAAGTAAGCAGCCATGAAAATACCAAGTACGGCTACCTTTTTCATCTCCGAAGAAACACTCAGGTTCAAAAGATGCTAACATTTTTGCTTTTAATTAGTTGCCATTTTGATGTCAGCCTCTAGAAAGCATGAAAGAGATTGGAGCATTGATGGGTGGATATGACAAAATCCAAGACATTACCTTTCCTTCCAGATCCCCTAATCAGCTTTGTTACTTTCAGAACAGTGGGTGAGATTCAAAAAAGTTACAAGCTCACAAATTCCCCAGGCTCCCTCCCTACAAGACTTTTTCCTCTTCACAGCTGCAGTGAGGTTGTTCACCGAACAGCGATGCAGGCTCTGGGGAATAAGCAACACACCAAACCTCACTTGGAAGGGAACACAAAGTCCCTACGGTATGTCCCACAGGCTCAGAGAAGAAGCACAAGGCTGTAAGCTGCCAGTGTTAATATTTTGAGATTTCATTGTTTTTTCTTTTCCCAGGAAATGAGATAAGTCAAGGAGAAAAACATCTGTCTAAGGCAAGAAAACATGCACACATTTAAGTGCTTTCTGAGAGTGGAGAATGGAAAGAAGAAAGGGTTTCTTTCTTTTTGACTTATTTAAGCTCTCCATGGGTCTGGGTACTGTTAAAGCTGTTAAAGCTTTAAAAGAGAGTCTGAGAAAAACTGCAATCAATAGTGTCAGCTAAAGGTGACAAACAGAGGACAGGGTGGCTGCTGGTGGGACACTCTGTAAAGAGGTGACTGGGCAGTGATCAATTGCATTTAGAGATGAAGAAAGACAGAGAGAGCAAAAAGAGGAATTGATCCAGTCTACTACTTCTGCAGATATAGGCACCTGGAGCAGGTAGCATGTGACAGACTAGGGCTTAATCTGTCAATAATTCATACTGCTTCACTGCATAACTTTTTGTAAGAGTCTGTCTTGAAAGCAACCCTATTGACATATTTTGTATGGCCGAGTTTTACTAAAACCTGGTTCCTCCAGTCAAGAGCAATTCAAAGCACGCTACTCAGGATCCAGTCACCTTGGTCCTTTCTGCCAAATAAGTTTTAGGCCAGACTAAAAACACATTTCAAATACTGGTTTTGACAGAAAAAGAGAACTAGAGAAGCACTTCCAAACCTAGACAGGAGTGTTAGCAGAATCAGAAAATCACGAACAATCCTCTTTTAACTGGAGTGTTCAGTCCAGCTCTGTGTTGCTGAAAACGCTAACCTAATACTTGGCCAGGATGCTTGACAGGATACAGTAATGAATTCAGGCGATCTGAGCAGGAGGAATGATCTAAGACATCTGAAAGCAGAGGCTGCAACTGTGAGCTGCTCCCTGCAGCCAGGGAAGAGAAGGGTGCGACTGACAGGCTGGACTGGACACAGCAGATAAAAGAAACCTCCTGTCCCAGTGAGAGGTCTCAGCCCAATCTGTACCTGCATTTCTAGCCTTCTGCAATAGATTTCGGGTTAGTGTTACGTGTTCTGCAAAAGGCTCTCTAATTACACTTACAAAAGTTCCCTAAGGCTTGGATGGTCTGACTAAAAACAACATTTAAAGAGAATGACACAGATTAAGCACAAAGAACATGCTCAGTATATATACTTTGGCATAAAAGTCATTTGCAAAGGTTTTTATTTATACATAGTTACTTTTACTTATTTATAGTCACTGTAAATTAAAACCAAGTGCCTAAATTATAATATCTTTCCTAGAGATTCAGATTGTCCCTCACTGATTTCAGCCAAAGCTGAGTCTCAAGCATCTGAGAAATCCAGTCTTGAGCATCTCAGTTCCTGGGGAAAGCACTGATGCAGGTATCAGGAGGAATACTGCATAGAATAGGTTGTGTAAAGCTGAGGCCTTCAACTCTTGCCCATAGAATTATTTTTTTTCTCCAAATCCTAGATACTTAATTATACCAAGTGTAAAAGCAAATACAAAGAACAGAGTTTAAATAGTTATCCTCAGAAGTATAGAGGAATAAGCCACTCTTCCAAAAATCTCCCATAGGTGGGTAGTAATTATGAGGAGAAAGTTGATTTTATTTATAAAAAGGCAATTCAGCTAATTGTATTAATAAATGTATTTACTTGTTCCCTCAAAATGATGGTACAATTGTCAATTAATAATCCATTAATTTTAAATCTTCTAAACTATACTTAATGAAATTGGCATTTTATTTATTTTGATAACCATTGTTATAACCAAGGTCATGCTTTTAATTAGTTGCATCTTCACCTCTGAAGATGGAGATAAAACCTGGTGAGGTCCATTATACCAAAACCTCTGTAAGTAACTGTAATGCTATTAATGAATTATACAAACAATAGAAGTAATATTTACTGAAACTTAGGTACTTCTTGAATCACTCACAAATGCTCCAAACTATCATTGCACACAAATATTTCCATCCTTAAAGATAGTAGGTTGGTTCAAGGAGGCACATATATTTTAGCCCAGCTAATATCTATGCCTGACTCTGTATTTTAAATTATGTCAATCATTTCTGCAAGAAGCTGCCATTGCACTGCAATTGCCTTTCAAACCATGTGACTTGTTTTCTTCCTGGCTGCTGACAAAGGCTATGTTAAATTTTTTAACCTCAAACTGAGAACACCACATGAGGAGCATCTAAAATTGACTTCTTAAAGGCAACCTCTTCCAAACAGTTATTCTGAGGAGCTTCCAAATCATCTATCCACTGCTATGGCCTCTCTTCCTCCCCCTCTTCTTCCAAGTCTCAGAGCTTCTTAGGTCTGAAAGTGATCCATGGTTACTAAATTAGGAGATGATTATTAATTTAGGACATGCTTTTCCCTGCCTTAGCTTAGTCCACATTATGCAGCCTCTCCCAGATGGGCATGCCGTGACACTGTGGCATATATTTCATTAATTTGGTACAGAAAAGTTTGCACTGTGCTGAGCCCCAGGTCCCTCTGATTATGAAACAGGCCACTTGGCTGCTCTGAGGAAGCCTCTAGTGATCATTTATACAGAAAGCAGAAATGATTCAGCATTCAGTAGAGCCCTAAGTGTCTCAGAAATCTCTTCTCCAAAGCAATTGCTGGCACCCTGACAGCTATACTTAGGCTTTATACAATGCCTACAGATAAGTACATTTCCAACCTCATTACAGTGCTATCAACAGGAGCCAAGCATTTAAAATGTTTTATGCATTGGCTGAACCATATTTTAGTTTGGAAAGAGCAGGTAAGATTTATTTCATCATAAATAGGCTAGACATTAAAGTAAACAAATCAACAATATTATTCTATGCTATAAAATCAAAGCAAGTATCGATTGCTACAGCCCACAGCTGCCTAACAATAATTAGTGAAATTAATTTCAACAAGTTGATTTTTGTATTTCCATTTTTAGCGATTATCCACCATTTCCTTAGTTTCAAATAAAAAAATTGTCTAAGCCATGATGCCTGTCAAAACAAAAGATGATAATAGCAAACCCTTGCCCTTAGATAAGCACAGCAGATTTCCAGCTCCTAAAATATAAAGCATCTGCTCTAATGTCTACTTGTGGTTGCTCATGCAGCATGATACGTAAATATTAAAATATTCCACGTCATAGCTTATCTGTAACAAATTATACCTGCTTCATTAGGCTGTAGGTGCACAGTTACTTTGATCATTTGAGATGTCCACCTGGTACCATCATTTGCTAAGTAACTCCCTTCTCCAAATCAGACCTATCCAAATTTTCACTTTTTCAGCATTCAGAAATTGAGCCTCCAAAATCTAGTCGCTTGGAAGTCTTTAGGATGATGACAATAATGTTAAAGAAAAAAAAAAATAAAACAACACATGAAAAGGAGAGACGCAATCAGCACGGAGTCATTTCAGAGCACAAAATGAGGGTGAATTCCATGACTAAAATAAAGCCTATTTAGGAACTGAACTGCATAAATTTTAAATGTGTTTATAAATGAAGAACAAGTAGTTATTAAATTCTTATCATCTGTAGTATCATCTCTGCTAGTATATTTCTGCACATAGTTTTTTGAAAAACATACTTTTGTGACCAGATTTTTTTTAAAAAACTCCATTACAAAAACCATCTTTGAACAGAATAAGGTTGTCTTTGAAGTAATTTAGTGTCTGCTTGTGCAAAAGAAAGAACTAAATGGACAGGAATCTTACAAGTTTAAATAATTACCTCTGAACAAGAAAGTTAGCCTGTCATGTACAGAATAAAGTTGTTTAAAATGCATTTTTGCAGTTGCACTGTGATAAGGAAGACAGGCTTTTAAAAGACTGAATTTGTTCTAATGATTCACCTGAGAAGTATTTTTTAATTCAAAATTAGAACTTTTATAAAGAAATAATGGAGTATTTCTTTTTGGTAAGTCACTTCACAGAACAAGGATCAGAATGCAAATTATAGTTATTTGCTCTAAGTGGTTTTCCATTAGAATGGCATTAATATGAAACATTTTCTTTTTCCATTTCATCAAGACATTTCACAGTATTTCTGCTACCTTAAGACATGGTATATTAATTTAACAAAATTATATATAATCTTGGGTGTATTAGGTATGCTTCATTTTCTTTTTGCAACATTCATTATCTTGTATTTCCATGTTTGAACCTGTCAATTGATAACACAGCTACTTCTCCTTTCAGAAGATCAGGCTTCAGATCTGAGAAGCAAAGTCTCATTTACAACAGTCACTTATGAAAATTTGAGATTTTTATTAAATAAAAGGATGACACAAACCCTTGTGTTTAATAGTCCAAGATCTTGTGGGTAAAAGCTTTCCTTCCCTCTCTTTCTCTTCTTGTAGTTTAACCATTAACACACATAGTTGATAAATGTTTGAGTTTTTTACTACTGTATAAGAAGGGTGCTGGCACAAAGGTGCTGTAGTGTGAGCGATCTGCAACACCAAGAACACAGGTAGAAATTACTGAGTATGTAAAAGCAGAAAGTAACAAACTGTCTGTTTTACCTTTGGCTTTTTCACAATGACTATTCAAAGCCGCTTGCACGTTGCGGTTGTGGACAGTGGGAAACCACTCCACCAAAGGTAATCCAAAGGGCGCACACAATCATCAGAGCACACAGCGAATCGCTCTACCCTAATGCCTGAAAATTGCAGTTTTACAGGCATCTCATCGAACTGCAGCACCCGTGAAAATGATTTTAACTTCCAGCCCACATAGTTTATTCTGACTCCTGCCTTTTTCAGTTTTGCTTGAACACTAAATTCTGTGGCTGTGCAATGAAAACAGATATGGAATAGATCTGGGGCAATCTTTTTCTCTTGCTAACTTTTTATTAACTCAAAATCTTTCCCGTATGTGTTTTCAGACACAGCTGCACAAACAATTGCAGTAGCACAGCTCTGAAGTTGGAACGTGCATCCAGATGTAAGTGCTGCTCAAGTCAACACTGCTAGAGAAAGGCACAATCCTCCAAAGCCACAGCCGGGGGAAAGGAGTCTTCTAGTCTTGCTATTCCAGGCCATTGGGTAACCCATGTCAAAGAAGCTTTGAGACTCTACTTTATTCACACCAACCTGAGCATCAAGAAACCGTAAAAAGTGTTTCCTCTGCTCCTGTAACCTCAAATAATTGCCAAAGCAGCAAACCATTTGCAACCTCTAACTTTAAAAAAACCTAGAGAAACAAACAAAGCAAACAGTACACCCTTCGAGACCCCTTAGTACCACTGTAAACATTACACAGGCTTTTTGTCTTCCAGAATCAGCATACACAAGGCTTACTACATAGGCATAAAAAGCCAGGGAAATGTCACAAGCATAAAGTACAGAATCAATAATCTGTTTTGTAATTTATGACAATGACCAGTATGATGGCAAGCTTTCTGTCTTCCTCCATCCCATCCAGTAACATCACTTCCAGTGAAGTGCAGTGGTCTGCACTAGTAAACGCAGCATTTGACACTTCTGGGTTAAATCAGTAAAAAGAAACTTTTCATTTGTTAAGTTATAATTTAAATTCCCTTGTCTCAGCCTTCTGACTTTGCAGAAAGGGTTAAGAACAGCTCAGTGGAAATCTCCAGTCCAAAGGCTGTGAATCACAGTCCTGGAGGTCTGCTACAGGAACCTGTATAGTCTACAAACACAGATTTTATTATGCAGAACTCTTCAAAGAAATGCAACACTGGAGAGTTACCCAGTGACACATCTGTGGTAATTACCTGCCAGGACAAATTTTGACAACTATCAGTGAACACAAAGAAAAGGCAGCAACAGCAATTGCTCCACTGGAAGAGGTGGACATGTGATAGCAATATAGGATGGAGATAATGTAAAATAAAGTAAGAGGCCACAGAAAACTTTTAATCAAAAATGCAGTTAAAAAAAGAAGAAAGCAAATGGAATGAAGGAAGAGCAAGATGGAAAAAATATTCAGAATTAAGAGCTGAGAGTATGTTCTTAATAATTAGGTGGAAATCCCCAAGCTGGTGGACATTATTGACAATTAACTACTGCTTTATTATTTATTGTAATTATCTGACCAGAAAGCAGTTCACATTAAAAAAAAATCATTACATGTTGTAACATTAGGTTTCAAGGGGATTAGCTTTTCTATAACCTGTGTTAACTAGTTTACAACTGCCATAATGTGCTTATAAGGATGTTGGTCCTGTGGCTGCTGAGAAATTGGTCTGTCTTCCTCCATTGACTGTTGATTTCCTACCATTTCATACCACAGGTACCAGTGAAAAAAAGGAAAATTCCATCTCTAATGCTGCATTTTAAAAGAATCAGGCAAAGCAATGTCATGGGTTTCATTTGCTCAGCATAGTCCCATTGAAAGAGGAGATTATAGATTCTAAACATTACCAAAAATCAATCTCAAATCATCTTGGGAAAGCAAGGAAGATGCAAGAACATGTCTGGAAAGGATATATGGAAAAGCAAAAAGGTCACTAAAACACCATAGTTTTATGTAAGAGTTAAAAATACAACATTAATATAGGTAAACAACTGCAAAAGAATTTTTAGAGAGAAGAAATGAAAGAAATTAACATAATTTTATGCATTACTTATATGTGTAGGTTTCACAGAGATTCAGAAGCTTCTTATAGGCCAAAATCATCCAGCTACCTCAGAAAATAGTGTTTCCCTGTACCAGACTGGCTTCATACATCTGTAACACCCTCAAAAGTTTATCTTTTGGAAACAAAAATGAGGTTGTTCAAATGTATTTCATAGAAATAAAGTCTAGCAGTTAGACTCTCCCATATCTCTAGTTAATGTCAGAACCACACGCTCTTTAGCATTAGACAAGCTCTCTAGCCTAATAATCATTTATTTATATAAAATTGTGCAGAGTTAATAGGAGGCACTGGAAGAAAGAACAGATTTTTTCTTAGGCTATTTCATTTCTAGTCTAAGGATTTGCTGATGCGAAAGGGAAATCCCATCTTCCCATTCCTCATAGCCTTGAATTGCCCGCCTTTTCTTTCCAACAGCTCTGGTGTTTGCCTGACTTCTTAGAGTCATTTGACTCAACAAAATTGTTTGTTTAATTCTTTGTTCTTCTAGCTTAGATTTCTTCCAGTTTAGCAACACAGCAGGGTCTCCAAGGTGCTCCATATGAGCACCAGAGTTGACAAAAGAGATGAGGTCCACACAAGCAGGAGAGAAAGGAAGTCCAGCCCTATCATCAGCTATGGGCCATTAGACTAAATCAGCTATCTCTTGAAACTTCATCTTAACTATATTGCCCTGAAGAAAATACAAAGTGCAGAGATCCAGATTAAAGGCCCTTCTAGATCAGGCAGAGCAAGAATCTGAAACTGGGTCTTCTATATCCCAGGAAGGTGTTCTTCCCACTACCAAACCTTCCTACAGTGCATTAGACTGTGTTTGTACTATCATTTATTCTTTCATGAATTTAAGGAGCCTCTCCAGTAAAACTTTAGCCAAAATAGTACATTTCTGCAAAAAATGATTTGATTTCACCATATCAACAATTTTTACCCTTCAGAAATAATATTTACTCAAAAAGTCCTGGCCAGTTATCTGTGGGATTCTTGTTTCATCCTGTGGAGTAATTTATGGTGATGACATAGCAGCAATTAGCTAGAGAATATGTCTTGCAATACAACTGAAATAGAATAGTAAGACAGTAAATTTGACATTACAGTTAAACTGTGAAGTCCTACTTGTACCTGGCAATTGCTCTTGACAGGGAGGGTGAACAGGTGATTACACAGGGTGGAATTTTAGTACCTTCTAGACATAAATGTCCTGTCATCAATAAACTCCTTTGCTCCCTTTGAAATAATTATGGCACAGAAGAATGTTGTTTTAGTACATGAGCCTTCTCCTATTTGTCTATCACTGCTTTCTTATTAAGCTACTAGCAATAATTGTACCATACATTCCTCTAATTCGGTACTCCTCCAAGCAAATTGTCTCCTGTAATGATAGATAAGCAAAGAGGCTCCAATTATCCCTATCAAAATGGCCACAGAAAGATGCCCTTATATGTTGGGAGGCACTCTAAACTCAAGGCTGTGTAATCATCAGTCTAGAGACTGACCTACTTGCAAAATAGGAAGATGAAGGCTTTAATGAAGCCAGAAGACAAGCCAGCATTTTATGGAAGGTTCCTAGAGAGTGACTATTTCATACAGGCATTAAAAACACATTTTCTTCTAAGTCTTGTGATAATGTTCAACACGCTAAAAAGGGGATTAAGATTTAGGCAAGTCAAGATTTTTTTTCTGGCTTTAAAAATAAAAAAAGAAACATTTCCTTCTTATTGTTTAAAATATTTTGATTTATAAGCTTCCTCTAGAAGGTTTCCACAAGCAACTGCTCCATTCCAGCCTTTTAAACAATTATTCATACTAACATATGTGTTGTGCACGTACCTTTATTTAATAAATACATAAAAAGCATTAATTGACTAATAATATGCCCAATATGCTGCTGTTATAATCTGATTATTGCTAGTTTTGAACTGTTGGATGCAGTTCTTCAGCTCAGCAAATAGGAGATTATGCATTTAAATTCACTGGTTTGTGTGGGTGACTCAAGCATTTGTAAGGAAGGAATGACTGATAGTACAAAGGCAGACTGGTTCTCTCCCAGAGAATTGTAACCACCTCAAAATCAGACCTTAAATTCAATAAAAACATGAGTACAGCTCAAGTCAGAATGCAAAGATTATTAATAAGGAAAAGGAGAAACATGAAAAAAAGTATTGAGGCTATCAGCTTCCTAGCAGTGAAAAATAATCCTTGGGAAAATTTCATCTTTGTTTATCAGAAATACCGGAAAGTTCATAATTAAAAAAACAGGCCATCAGCTTTACTGCTTAGTGCCAGGTGGCTACATGACATAAACACAGAATATAGAGATCACCTCCAGAAACCAACTATGCCACTTCAAATCAATGGGTCACATAACTTTTTGGTTGTCTGAAGGCTGAGAAACTGAGGTGAAAATAAGTTGGTGCTTTATATTTAAGTAAATAAAATTGCTTTTACAAAATTACACATTTTATTATTTTATTATGCCATGACACACCAGCCAGACATTGACAATATCCAAGCGTTTGATCCTAGTAAGTCATCGTATGTCACCGGCCACTATCCACTGCACTTTGATGCACATTTCACAGCTTTTTGCAGTTTTTTTACAGCTCACCTTGTATTGTTTTACAAACTGCCAGGGATCCGCTGGGTGCGCGGTCAGTAACAACGATGGAGTCTGTTCCCACAGTGAACCTGTGCTCCCTTTTCCCCATGCAGGGTCAGGTTTGCCTGCGTCAACCCCAGCGGGCACGTGCCTGCTTTCTTCTTAAAAACCTTCCAGAAAAGAGATCCCAGAGACTCCCTGGCAATCTGTGCCTTAGATAGCCTCAGTGTTTCCTATTGCACTACATTGCTCTGTTTGCCATTTGAGTCTATTCCTTCTTGTCGTGGACCCATATATTAGTATTTCACTGCAAATTTCTTTATTTTAAATTTATTCAGTTAGACTTTTCTCTTTAAATACTCTTAGATTGTTCTGTCAGATTTACTGGCAAAATTCCCAACCAGTATCTGGATCCATGACAATAAAAACACATTTTAATTCAGTATTTCTCTTCTTCTATGACAAGCTTTCCAACAAAAGACAGGCTTAGTAAATTGCCTGAATCATATGATATTCATCCAAGACCTCAAAAAGAGCTCAGAGAGGAAACATTTGAACAATTAACTATAATCTTTCGATTAAACCTGCATCTGAGCCACAAAAAAATGTAATGCCAGATTTTGAGAAGGGTCTCATAAGGTTTGCAGATCACCCAGAAATACAGACAGCCTTACTGGTAAAAAAAGTGGCAGAAAATAAAATATATAATATTTTGTCCATGTGTATATGGACAAAGATGATACACTGAAAGCAAAACGTAATAAGCTATTGGTGAAATTCTGTCTCACAACTTCAGATGAGAGACAGGATAGGTATATAAGGTATAAAAGCATATCCAGATGACATTATCAGCCTGGATTTCCAGAAGACCAAAAGAGAAACTAACATGCATGCTAAAAGAGCTAGTCTTTCCATAGGTAAATAACTGGTTAAGAAACCATGAGAGAATACTGTGAAAATATTGTTTGCTCTACTGTGACAGGGTGTTCTTTCAAAGGCTTCCCTACAAATCCATTGGATTTCTTAAAACACCGAAGTGAATTTCTTCCACTTTCTTTCAGAAATTAATGGATACATTTTTTAAAAAGCTTTTTATACCAAAATCTTTCAAAAAATTGAAGTTAAAAATTCAGGGAAGGCAGCAGCCCTTCTTCCTTTCAAGTGCTTGTTAGTGAGTACTCTCACCATGGGAGAGAGACTTATTATCAAATACCCTGACATAAATTAGTACATTTTACAAATGTCTTCTGTATTAATTGTTGAGAAGGCACAAGTCTCATACTTAAAGGTCTCATACTTGAAGGTTTAAAGGGAATCTTTCCTTCTGTATTTGCTGATAAATATCCACTGCATTTTAATTTTCTGTTGGGCACAGTCTTCCATTTCAGGTTGGGCATCAACAACACGTGTTCACCCGGTGTCAACCCAGAGATAGTAAACACTAAGGTGTCACCAGTTTCATCACCTGTCTCACACCACTGTAAGCTCTTTCAGTTGTGACTATTCTTATAGACCACAAAAATTGGGGCATCTTCGGACTTTGAGACTCACCTTATTTGAAGTTTTTATATTTCAGAGTGATCAGATCCATATCAACTATTGTTAGAAAACATTTATCTTCTGTCTTTCCCTTTCCAAGTGATCAGCAAATTTGGGAGGGGATAGAAATGACTGTACAGGGAAGAATGTCAACTCAGTTTCTTTCTTGATATTTGTGAGGAAATTAAATAGCTGATAAAGAAAATTTTTCTTCATTTCCAGGCTTGGTTGTTTTTTTCCTTATTCCTTTTAATTGTCTCAGAAATAGATTTTATATAAATTACTAAAATAACAGTCCTGATAATTTTGAAAAAGTTATACAGAGATTGTACTGAGTCACATTTGACAAACTTTGTGATGGGTTTTGCTGTGTTGTTGGCTTATTCAAATTTCTTTGTAGAATATCAATCATATACCTACATTTATAGAATAGAACACGAATAAAATATGAAAGCTTGACATTAATAAATATTAATTTACATGTCTGTCTTGGGATCTGTTCCATCCCTGGCAAGTTCCAAGTTAACTAGTAGGCTCACTTCACAAAGCTCCATTGACCTCTAATGATCACGATGAAATTTGCTTTTCATAAGGTTCTTTCGGGGGAAGTGCATAATGCTTACGTTGAATAAGGTTATATTTAGGTGTGAATCACCCGTATGATAGCCACATACGATTTTTACATAAATCAATCTGGTAAAGAAAAAAGGCATAGAAGATACAAACAAGGCTTATTAATACCGTTTTAAAGCCACAATTGTAAATGCAATTGATGATGATTAAATTACTTCATTGCAACTTCAATACATATTATCATCAAAACTGAGTGTGAGTAAAATATGATAATGAGAATTTTTCCTTTCTATTTTAATTAACAGTTATAGTCTGAAAACTAATATGCTGAAGATTATTCATTACATAATAGAAGTGCTGATAGTATACAAAAAGGAAGATGCAAACAGGATAGACAATGTTATCTATGAAACACACTGAATAATGATAGACTGTCTGACAGAGTGCAAAAAATATGAAGAAATATTAGGAAAACAAAGTTATCACTTTGCTATATTTAGTAAGTTTCCAGAATAAATCAATGAATTTATGCACACTCCTTTCTACATTATCGTCCCTAGGCACTTATAAAGAACAAGACAGGATGCCGCAAAGGAATAGCTCAAATTGGAAAAATGTAACCTTATGGAAAGATTTAAAATCTGGTAATATTTTAAAATACGACAGTATTAAAGGAAACCATTTTATTTTTTCATTTTATTTCCATAAAGGTCATTCATTTCAAGAACAACAATAAGGGTATATTTGTTGTTTTGTAAAGTGTTATTTATATATAAAGTTGTGTAACTTTACATAAAACTGTTTAAAATTGCAAACATAAAATTGTATAAAACTGTATGAAACTTGTATAAAACTGTATAAAGTTTTATAAAATGTTATTTTATTCTAGTACCTGATGCTATCAAAAATAGAAGAATTTTACACCTCTAGTTTCTTTCCCTTTGAAATTTGTGTTCCCCAATAAATTGCAGAATTTTAAGGTTTTGCTTTGAATTAGAAAATTAATTCTTTTCATAATGTTCCAGTGTCCCCCTAAATGCATATCCCTTTTTTTCTGAAACCATTTTTAGAAACAGATAAAATCTAAGACTTTCCTGAATTTTGACACTGAACTCCATAAGCCAAGATCTCAGCCCAGTCCTAAGGGATTGGGATAAGGATTTCAAGGGAATTACAATCCAGTGTTGCTGAAGAAATATTCAGCAATTTGCTTAAGAATGATACAAGGTAGCAGATCTAAGTATCTAATTTTTACTAAAAAGAATGAAGCTGAAAAAATGGAGAAAGATGAGTTAGAAAATACTTCTGATTGTGTAATGAAGAATGAATAAATAATTACTAAGTACACTGAAAATTCCCTGTGTTGCTTCAGCACCTTGTAAGTTAACAGGTATATTCCCAAATACTTCAGCTAGACTTGGACCCAGGCAACAAAAAATATAATTGTCATCAAATATAACTATATAAAATACATAAATAACTGGGGGACTGGTGATAGAAGTGACACAAGTCATCTTCTTGCTATCTTTTCTGCCAATCAATAATCAAATGATAGTTAATGGTGTTAATTTGCTCATCTGTTTTGGTTACCAAAACACATTCCACATGATTTTGAACTTCAGATAAATCATGGTGAAGTTATTATTGTCAGACAAAGAAGGAATTTCTAAAGTGGTTATTTTGATTCCGTAAGTATTGGTCAAAAGATGAAAACTTGAATTTTACAGTTTCAAAATAAAAAATAAGATGAAAGGGAAAAAAATACTTTAAAAAGAAAAACATAAAACTGAAGTAAAGAGAAGCACTAAAGCAACACGACCAAAACAGAAATCAGTTCCTAATGGAATCTTCCACAGAAATGAAGCCAGCTCTGGAAAAAGGCTGACCTTAAAAATTAGTTTTACTAAAACAAGCTACTATTGGCTAGAGGCTATTTTTTTTTTTCTCAGCTTTGCATGAAGGTCAAGTTTAGACTGACAAATTCAACCCCAGGTGGCATAATAAAATTTCAAGAGACCAGTCTTAAGAGGTCAACTTAGGATAACATTAGTATGCTAACAAAATACTGTTTACAATAGGAAGGGAACAAAGATAACAAGATGTCAGAAAAGGATGTTTAAGATTGTTAACTCTCTTTTTGACGAGAAACAGAAATTTCCACTGGAAAGTAAATAAATATTCATGAAAGAGATTGAGCCATGAGATGAGTTCATCTGATTATGACAAATTTCCTATCCACATTATGATGAGGCTGTCATCCTGAATATGAGAAGGGAGGGGAAGATACAGATAGAGGTTTACTATCTCTCCAAGACGAGAGAATATTCATGAGAGCCTTTCCTACCTCTTTCTGCTTCTAAAACAACAGTAACTCACTTTCTGTTTAGCTGTCAATAAGAAAGAAAAGCCTCCCCCGTTCCTCCTCTCTCAAAAATACCTTTTTAGAAAAGAACAAGAAAGGTTTTTTTTTTCACATTATATATCCCCAGAAGGAATCAAATAAAGGTGTAGAATTACACAGACTCAGGAGAGTGTTACAGACTCAACAGATCTTTTTGATTTGCCTGATGTGCTCCAATATTTACAAAATTTAAATACCTCCATTTTCTGAAAAAGTTCCTATACGGACACATAATCCAAACATCTTTCACAGCCCACATTTCCTCTTAGGAGAGGGTTTGAAATTTTCTAGAACAGGACACGGAATTTAGAATACTCTTACTAGTGGCTGTTTCTTCTTCGTCCTATTGCTGAAATCTAAGACTGATTCTGATTCACTCCTGGCTTTTATCTGTATGACAAAAGCTGCAAAAAGTAAAAGCCAGAAGAGTTGCCAGGGAAGATTGTGCCATGTTGTCTGCGCTGTCGGTGAGGTACAGATTTCTCTGCGTTCGCTTTTGGATGCAGAATAAGCTACCTCCAAGAAACAGGAATAGCAAGTGCAGAAGCATTAACACTTCGCAGTAGAATTAACAGACCACAGAAAGACGAGATTAATTACTGTAGTCACTGCATGACTTGTTTCACGTTCCTTTCCGCGTCGTGTGGTTGGGAAGGTTTTATATCAGTAACTCCCCTGGCAGTTGTAAAACAATCTAAACTTGCAATGGTCGTTTCATATAGTAACCACACACATGCAATCTGCAAACAAATTCAGGCACAAAGAGCAAGAATTAGCAGCAGGGGAAGACAACAGTGAAGAAAAAGTTACATTTCAACTCTGCTTCTAATATTTTTATATAGAATGTGTTGCACTTCTCTCTACATCTTGATGTCTCATTTACATTTAGACATGCTGTCGTTTGGAAACACACTTAATTGCATAAATGAGTATCACCCTTGTTTTTCCTCCAATGTCTTTAGACATATTTGAACAACAAAGTGGTCTCCAAATCTATCTTTCAGACACAGAAAACTTAGAAGTTTCTAAAGGAAAAAGAAAATCATTTTTTTTTCCCTCAAACCACTAGGCCTATGTAGAAAATATTTTCATCCTAAAATTTCCAGCTTCTGTTATATTGAGTTGTGTCAGTTCACATCTCATTGAATGAGGTAACACAGTAAGACTGATGGAACTCAGCATGATTCATCATAAAACACACCACTTAGAAAGCCGCACAAGAAGCAGTCACTTTCATGGATAATAAACATATAAAAATGTAATATGTTACGGTACTTGCCATGATGCAGCCTGCAGCAACATGATACAAAGCTTTTCAACAAAGTACCTTCTTCATCATTTCTTTTCTGACAAGTTTCGCTGATCATTTTGTAATGAAAGTCATTTTACTCAATGCCTAGTAACTTCTGATGTCTTATACCCAGGCAATATCTTCTACCTCTTTAAATCAGTAACGTTCCTATATCTAAGGCATAGTAAAAGTAAATTCAGTCATGCCTAGCTTCAGCACTAAGCATACATTCACTTTAAAAGGACCATGTACGTGTCTGCTTATGAAGAATTCCAGCATGCAACAACTTTCCAATAACACTTTTTGCCTCCCCCAGGCTGATTTACACTACAGGAAGACGACATTACAATAAACAGACTGTTTAGAAAGTCTTGAATTTAAGTCACCTGTGCAACAGATTGCATTATTATCCAAGGTGGTTTTCAGGACTTGATTGCAACGCCTGTACAGCCAAGCCTTAGCTGAACTGATATGACCTATAAAGGATTTCCCCTGAGAGAAAAGTGGCACTGTATGGAGCACAGACTAACTACTATCAAACAAGTATTGACCACGAGCCAGCTTCTTAAGCTCATTTTCCCTTCAGTTTGTTACTTAGGCAGAAAAGCCTCACCCATCTAGCTTGAGAAGAAGAAGAAAAAAGGCACAAACAAAGCAAGTAGTAGTTCTTGTAGGGGAATCCTAAAATTTCAAATCTCACTGGTAAGAACTGAGACCCTTGGGTAATCAGTTTTAAAGATAACATCCATAGGAACTAGCCACCTCCATGTCTTTTAAAAATCCTGGCCTAAATTAATAAATATAACAAGACAGTCTCACAAAATATAGCATCTATAAACAAGTTATAGTTCAACCTAGTAAATTAAGACTGCACTTTCCAGTAGCAATCTGTCTTAATGGACCATAAAGCAATCTTCAATGAAAGAGCAGTTTAACAATTCTGTTTCTGCAAAGCCTCATGACAATGACAATATTTACAGCCCCCACACAGAAAAAACAGATGGGCAAATTAATCTGCCAAGATAACTTACCCCAAACTTGTGGCAGACTTGCATGAGAGAAAGGTTTATTATGATATGATTCATAATACTATTCAGAAGCACAGGGTCAGACAGTGGCGTAGCAGTAGATGAGGCTAAAATTATTCAGTGTAAAGGAGTAGATTACCTGTTTCATAAGCAAATTTGAAACCTATACACCACTGAATGTTGTTTTTCAGCATTTATCTGTGATTTCCATGCAAGTGATGGAAATGAAAACTACATTAAAAAATTGGCCTGAATAAAAGACTCTGTACACGACATGATAGGTGTACTATCTAATTTACTTATATTGTTACAGCTCCTGTGCTAATTTATGTAAGAGGAGGAGGGCAAGTTGGTACAGGTATTTGTTACTGTTTTTGAATAAACCAGTTTTTAATGCTTTGATGGCCAGTTATTTCTGGTAACTAAAAATTATTCTGAAAGATAATGGTTTTCCCACTTCATCAACTAATTTAATTTTGTCATGCCTTATCAGATACTTCAGATTTTCAGAAGAAACTAGAAATTCCATTTGCCATTTGTTCCTGATATGCAATTGAGACTCAATCTTACAACTATGCACAATTATGTTTATAGAGAGGTTATCCTAGCAAATACCACAAAAAGTCTATAATTACAAAAGCTTGATGTAAGCCATTTATTTGGCTGCATAGGAACAGTCTCCTGCTTTCAAATATTATATTGCTGTTACCTTCTCCTGTAAATGACTATTTGGCAACTTGTTTTATAAGCTCCTTCTCAAGTGAGGCTATATTTATTAAAACACAAGGCAGAATCTCTACTGCATGAACTTCAGGCCATTCTTCTCTAGCCAAAAAGAAAAAAGAAAAAAAAAAGATAATTAGAGGCAACCTTTTCAGATATATTCAAGTTGTTCAAACAATAAATTCCTGGAAAAAAAATGCATAAACATTTTTATTGCCTATCTCAAAGGATTCAGTAATTAATTTGTCACAGTACAGTAATGTTCTTCATGGATGCTGTGATTGTTATAGCGACTTTTATAGGATTGCTTTAATGTAGAAATGAAGGCAGCATGACTAGGAACTTCAGAGGAAGATTTCTCTACTCTGGTCAAAGGTAGCAAATAAAACACAGGGGTTAAGCAGAGAGTGTTGTAATAGCCAAAGATTTTCTTTTCCTTTTCTCCCTTCCTCTTTCTTTCTTTCTTTTTTTTTTTTTTTTTTAATAATAATCTCATGAATAAAACTGCCATAAAAGTTCAGATAAAATCCCAGGGCAGACTTCAACATACTGGACACCTTGGAAGGATTTAGGATGTCAAAGTAACCTTGAAATATTTGATATCTTTCTTTCTGTCTTCCCTACCTATGTCCTTAGTCAAGAAAATAGTGAGTTGAAGCAGAAAAACTGGAAAAGAGGAGAGAGAAGAAAGATTTAATTTCAAATTTAAATCAATAAGAGATATCCAAGCAATGCAAATGGAGACACAATGCAAGTATAAAGAATACAGCAAGGGACAAAATCCATGTTCTAGTTGCGTTTCTCACCGACTCTCTAGGATTATGATAGCCAGTTCAATTCTGAGTAATGTGTATAATGTCTGTGCTAAATTTTAATTTCAGGATGAAACTATTCACATGCTTACAATATATTTTTAAATCCTTTGCTAGGCCAAGTAATTTATTTGTAAATTAGGCCTCGTTTGTAACAATGTCTACTATAACGGTCTCTAAACTTTTTTGCTCCACAGACTGAGAATAATCTGTTTGAATGGCAACATCATGCTTAGACCTTCCTGGTAAGTTATAGAATGCCCAGTTCAAAATTACAGTTTGTGCAGACACACAATACCAGATGACCTTATATGCAGTATGTTGCTTCTAAGTTGAGAAGCACAATCAATTAAATATAATGGATCCACAGCCACTTACAGTCATATTCTGTCCTTCTCTGCAAAAAGACTGACAAGTTTGCATAAGTCTTATGTAACAGAATTACGTTTCTTAGCCCAAACAATAAAAGCTTATACTTTCATATTAAGACCTCTTTAATTTAATCTTTGCTTTCAAAGATCCAGATCAGGCCCAAAGTTTAACTGTGCTTAAACTTCATAATACTCCTAGAGTATAAGACTTCAAAAATAGCACCTTGGTGATACAGTGTTACAGTCTTATAATACACAGGATTATCATAAGTGTACATTATCCTCTCTTTTCCATGCTCTTTTTCATATTTTATTTTTTCTATAGTCACTCAGCAAGATCTGTTGTTCCATTGCCTGATTCAGATTTTTTGATTTATTCTTGACACTGATGTTTACATTAAGATGAGGATTGATTTTGCTTATACATCCTGAAGATCACCGAGTCCTCATGCTGTCATCTGTTCATCTCATTTAAAATAGGAAAGGAAATAGGGACAAGAGAAAAAGGAAAAAGGAAGCTAAAAGAGGAAAAATAACTTGGGAAAGTATCTTTGAAGCTTTCTAAGTGATGTTTAGTATCCTTGTATAATCATTCTATCTCACATTCTTGCATGAAGAAGCAAGATCCCTATGGACAATGAAACATCAAATGGTAATGTGTTATGTTGATGATGCTTAAAATATTACTTGCCTTAGGCCCTGTCAGCAAAATTAGCCTTTCTTGATGATTTCTTGGCTTTTGAAGCTATAAGGGTTTATGTACATTTTCACTAGGGATGGCCAGACTATTCTCTCCCCAAAGAGATTCTTACCGTAGAATTGCTGGGCAGAGATTCAGCACAAGCTCAAATATCTCTAAAGAAGAATTCAAGTAAGACTGAGTTTTTACTGGTGAACATCAGTTCCCAGGTTTTCTCAAATCTTAAGATAATAGATTTTTGCAAGTGAAAATAAAACAATTTCAAAGTTACTTCAAAACATACAAGGCAGATTTGCAATATTATGGGTGGGTATACCTACAAAAATGTATTCCTAGTAAAGCTGCCTGGTAATCCTGAGGCAATGCATGCAACTGCAAAGAGAATTCATTCCTTGTAGGAGATAAATAGGACATTCAGAAACAAGTATATGTTCCATGGTTGAAGTAGCTGAAAATGAACACACTTTTCTTCTATTCCAAAATTTTGCTAACACATCCTATCTATAAAATCCATTTTTAGAGCTCTAGCTTTATTTCAGGTACTGAGTCATGCGCATCATATCATCTGAAAAGCAAAGTATTACAGATTTCAGCAGTAGATTCAAGTACTTGTGTAATAAAAAAGAGTTAAGTCCTTAGTTTTTATAATACTCAAATAATAAGAGCCGTACCAAAGAGCCTAGCAGACTGGGTAAACAAGCTTCTAGCAGAGATAAGACCAGAATAATACAAGAAGTGTATTCACAGATGTTTGTGTCAAGCCATAAATAGTATGAAGAGAAGTTACTTTCTGTCCCCTGCAGAACATCTAAAGGACAGTGTTTCAACACTTTTAAATTGATACTTAAAACTTCATAGCTGCAAGGCTCAGATATGTGGTAAGGTACACCACCCAGTCCTTTTTAAAGTCTCTTTCAAAACACAAAGAAAAAAGAATCCAATAACTAAGGCAGTAACCTAGGATTTAGAAAGACCTAGATTAAAGGTACAGCACTGTCTAAAATTCCCATTCTGGTTTTAGGCAGTCAGTTCCTAAGGGCTTATATAAATCGAGTATTATATCACTTCTCTACCTCACAGTGAGAGCACAATATTAGAACAGCCATGCTGAAGCCCTGAATCCTGACTGTGACCATAGCATGGGCAGATGCTTAGGGAACATGTTTCACTGCTGTATTTTGCCAGTTTTCATCAGAAAACTATGTCAATTTATTTCAACCTCCTTAGATCTTGCCTGGTGAAAAATAGTAAATAAACATTTCCTATTCACCCCCTTCCAGGCTACATTGTATTATTTGCCCTCTTTTTGTCGTGTCCCCCCCGCCCCCAGTTGGAAAATTTGAAAATGTTTATTCTCGTTTAGTGGAGAAGGTATTTTACATGTTCTATCTGTTGTTTTTTTCTCGATATTTTACAGTTCTCTATTACATAATGTTAATATTGTCAGAATTTTGAGCTGGTGGATCAAACATACAATACCATGAAAATTATTTTCTGTTTTCTTCTGCATTCCTTCTCAAATGATTTCTAATATTCTATTTGACTTATTGACTATACTTAGCAAATTACTCAAGTAACATAAAAAATGGATTTTTAATCAAATAAATCCTTCAATTTCTACTAAATGTCACTGCTGGCAAAATGCATTCCTAACTTGGTGTTGCATTCTGAAGATCCCTGTGCACTGGAAGACATGATTTTATTTAAAAAAAACCTACTTGTCTCTTGGCAAATTAATCAGGCAGATATCTTCAGGGTAATTATGGTATTAAAAGTTAGAAATGAAATTAGAAAAGCAAAGGGCTGGTTTGGGAGTTAGGAACACTTCACAATGCTGAGTGCCATGGCGTTCAGGTCAGAAAATTTAAAAGACCATAGTCAGCTTAACCAGAGAAAGCGCACGGATAAACACAATGGGCTTAGAACAGACTCTCCAAAAGCACCATCAGATATTGATGGACTTCATCTAGTCAAAGTCTCAACACTTGAAAAGGTGTAATGGAATGATATTTTGGGGAGCACATCCGCTTCTGACATCACGGAGGTGTTCTGCTTCAATATAGCCTCAACTAGAAGAGCATTGCCTGCTGAACAGCTGAGATTCCTTTGCCATACACTAAATTTTGATGTCATTTCACATGTCATTCTGAGATCTGAAGTCATCGCAACTTAGTCTAATAAGGCAGTGGCTAACCGGCATTATTATCGAAGCTTTGCAAATAGTTCTAGATCACAGATGTTCATAGTGTATAACTAGTTATTCCATATATGGCAATGAATACACTGATTTAGAGAAAGTATTAATACAATTTATGACAAAACCTCAAGAACTTATATGCTTTCTAGTACATCCAAAATTAAAGGGGGAAAAAATAAGGCCAAAAGCATTCCTTAGAAGACAGACAGAGAAAATGGACGACAGAGACAGCATACTCCAGAGCAAATAACCACTCTCCAATCCACTCTTCCTTCGAGCTCTATGAGCTCACAACTGTCACAAAGAAAGAAAGGCAGCTAATGCCATGAACTTCCCCTACAAATCAATAGGAAACAGGTACGATTCCTTGATTCCTGGAAATGCAGGCCTAAGTGGTATTTTCTGGAAGGAACATACTAACCAGGCAACTGCTTCCATCCACGGTCACTGCAATTTCTAAATGGCTTTCCGGTGTAGCCCATTGAGAGCGTAAGCAGTAACCTAATTTGGAGCAGACCAAGGGAGAAGTCTAAGTCACGAGCAGCTGACAACCTGTGAGGGACACTAATCTATAACACCTCCTGAGATTTGACAGAAAGCAAATCAAATTCTCATATTTCTATTTTACTTACGGGAATTTCCCTGAAGATTGCATAAGAATGGAAATAATGGTTAGCACATACATCTGTATGCAGTATTACTTTCTGGCTTCGGAAAGAAAATCCTTAATGCTTTACGCTGCTCAAAAATTTCTCTGCAGTACCGGGATACAGGATGCTTGATCTCTTAAAAGGCTGGAAGAAGATACTAAATTAATCCTCTCACAGGTAAACAGTCATTTTTTCCTGTAAGAAAACAACAATCAGGCTATCTTCTAAGTCAGCAAATTACAGATCTTTACAGTGAGGATGTAAGAGATGAGAAGTCTTTAGATGAAAAGTCAAATGGCAGCTGTTAAGCAAAGATAACATGAATAAAGCAAGCAAAAACTCAAGAGAAAAAGTAGAGGTGATCTATTTCCTACATTGCTCATCTGTTTGGCCCCATCTGCAGGATTATTTTTCCTAAAATACCCTAGCTTTCTTTCCAATGGCTCCACTTCAAGAACTACAGCAACAAGATCTCTAACAAGGCATCAGCTAACATTTGGGATCAGATATCCAAGCATGACCAGTACAGCAATAGTTGCCAATTTCTAAATAAATAGCACTAACTCCAATTTGTACTCGTTATGGCTACAAAGCACTTCTGGAAGCATACAGAAGTCATAAGCAATTAGCCTAGAGTCTACATGGCAAAATGCCAAGAAAAATGTTCCAAATTGCCAAGCTCGACTCCTAAAAGTGGTTTAGCAGCATGAACCCAACGCTCTACCTGAGCTGAGGAATTTTGCCTCTCAATGGGGATTAAAAATCTTCCATTTGCATCTAAATGGATCAAACTCTTTCTGTTACTTTTAAGAAAATGTCCTTAATACCTATCACTGACAAATGCAGTCTGTTGAAAGGAGAGCTTTCTTTAAAAAACAAGAATGTTTTTTCCAGTAGTTACCCCAAACTATCTACTATCTCCTTTTTTCTTTCCTATATGAGCCTCTCTCTTCTTACAGAAAAATGGCAGAATTTATAAATGAACAAGCAATACACTTTACTTTGAAATAATTATTAGGATATTTCATGTTGTTTAGAAACAAACTATATGGACATTTTAGAAAATTATTGTCTTCCTGCATGTTGCACAGATGAAAGGTGGAATGATGAAGTGATTCCCCTGCTGTTGCTATTATACTCGGCCTCTAACACTATCATGAACCTTCTGCTAAGTGACAGCAGATGTCTAACCCATTTAGGACAGAAATGCTGAAAAAGAGAGAGGATACATCCACATGTAAATATGTTTCATTTTAAACACATACATTAATTCTGGAGAAAAATGACTGAAGTCAACCTGGAGTGGTTCCCTTTTCCCAAGACCACAGAGGCCTAATTGCCAGCAACTGACATTGCCCCAGCAGTCGACCAGTCTACAAATCATGGTAAGAATCTGAATTTCCAAAACAGGCTTTGCTCTCTTGCAATATGTTCAGAGGTTCAGAGGCTGGGTGCCTTGGAGCCTGCTCAGCAATCCTTGGGGCAGCCAAGGCTTGAAGTGTTGGCAGCCCTGGCCCATGGCAGGCTCCCCCAGCATCCCATGGAGCCAAAAAAGCAGGAGAGACAGCAAATTTCCACTGCAGCTTTTGTAGAAACAGTCAGTTCTCTGAGAGAAGTTCACAGTGGTGTTCTGACTGTAGTCATCTCTTGAAAAACAGAACAGCAATATAAAAGCATTTAAGCAGCTGCCTATGCTTAAGAATGAAGATAATCATAGTGGAATCACTCTCCACATTTAATAAATGCAGTTTAAGATTTCTTTCTGTCACATATAACAAATCAAGTACATGAAGATGTCAAGAGACAAGTAGTCTAAAATGTGTATGTTTAGAACCTGATTAAATTTGAAATATGTAACAGAATACAATACTTGAGCACAGTGCTGAAACAATATTCCTGAACAAGGAAAGTTAACTGCTCTTATGCTCACCAAGCTATAGTTTGAACTGTAATCTCCACTGTCAAGTACAGTGTCAGTGTAAAATCCTTATTTAGAACATACATAAGATCTTATTTCCAAATCACAAGAACACAGATAGCTTGCATTTAAAAGCTAGAATCAGCTGCGTTAGGTTCTGAGTTTCCAGAAATCATATTTCAGAGGAATTATTATTCCTATTATGTTGATTTTATTTTTATTATTCCCATTATATTGATCATTTTATCTGGAGGATACTTCTCACTTGCACAGTGTTGCTATGGTATTTTTAAAAGACCTGATCATCACTTTCTTTAAATCAAATTGAGACAGAACATTATGAAAGATCAATTTCCTCCCAAAGATACTTTTGTTGTACTGCTTATTCCTCTACAGCTACACAGCAATAAAAATACACAGCAACAAATGTTAGTGTCTCTGTAGAAATCCCTAGTACACTTGCAGCTAATTCCCAAGAGTGTTGAGAGCAAACTTATAGCTGGGTTTACGGAGTGAGAGGGTTACAGACTTCTGTTCAAAAAAGTGTCTTTAAAAAAAAAAAAAAAAAAAAAAAAGTGGATGCTTCATACTGGAAGTATTTTTTTGCATTTAGATTTGAGAGCAAAACTTTCAAGATAACAATATAATAAAATCTTAGAACACAAAGCTGTTGCCAGTTTCCCCCTGAAGTCATCAGGCATTATGGTATTTAGTACTTTCAAAAATCATATAGCTTATTTACAATTTTGGACAGAAATTTCAGCCATTCAAATTTGAAAATTCTTGTAACAAAGCAAAGCAAAACACACAGTGCCATGTCTCTGCAGTTCTGTTGTCCACTCATTTTTCTTACATTTAGATAAACTCTCCTAATGCTCTTCATGAGACCTGACAACGTAAGTGAGCAAAATAATTCACGTAGCAACTGTCCTACGAACTAAGGGTTTTTTTTCAAAAGAGAAAATGTTTTTCATAAGACGTTTTTAGGGTGCATGTTAAACTTAGTGATAAATAATAAAAAAGCAAACAAAGTTTGGGATGTTCAGCTCACTATCACGTGAAGTGATAATGCTTTCTTTAAAATTCCTTCTGATGAATGCCAGCTCCTCCTAACAGTTTTGACAACCAACACACAGCTTGACAAACATGCCTGCTGAAACTGCCTCATCATCACTCCAAAGAGTCAACATCTGGACAGGTACCTTTTTGTTGACATCTACTTCCTTTCCAATACATATGAACAGCGCAGGAGTATGCTCCATCTTCTCTTCTGACACTGCATTATCAGTAAGTGAGCTGGTCAGGTAATAGCAAGTTAATTTGTTAAAAAAGAATTGATACCACAGTGTTCAATCATAAGTCTGTAAATGAAATAATACACATTAGCAGAACGTTATCCATTTCTCTTGAGTTCTGCATGCATTTCCGGATTTTGCGCACAATGTGAAAAAAGTTAGAACACATGGGAGAAACAGTCTACTCTGTTCTTGATGGGATACTTGCTATGCCACTGAACAGTCATGAATGAAGTCAGAAGTGTCAAAAGCTTCTGCTCTATTTGTACCTGTAGCCAGTGATCATATTGGAAAGACGCAGAGGAACTCCCATGATCACTGTCATGCTTCTGATAAACTGAAGGCAGCAACTAAGTTTTTAAGGCTTCTCCTACTATGTGACAAAAAAACTGACAACCTACCATTAAATACTATAGAGACACTATTTTCCCATTTTGAATACTTCATTTATGTAGTTGAAAGCTAATTCTAGTTTAATTAGTTTTCTAACTTCACATTTCAGTAATTACAATTACAGTAAACCTGAGCATGCTAGGTCTTTAGAAACTGAAGTAGAATGCATATTCGAAAGGCAAGAGAGACGCACAGAAGTTAATTAAAAAATTTCACTAACTAAAAAGTCCCTCGCCCATTACCAAGGAGATTTCTAACTCTTCATCTAACTGCAAGTCCCTAAATGCATTTTTCTTTTCCATTTACTTACCTGAAAAATGTTTGATACACAACAATGACCAAGCACATCAAAACATGAATTCACTGAGAATCTAATAAATTAATAAATGATCTAATTAACCATTTGCCAAAATAGCTAGGGGTAAAATGCTATTGCTTGGATACCATCATTTCATTCTATCCAGGCAGTTAATTTCTAGGACTCTAATATGCCCAAAGTTGCCAGTTTGGCATATTGGCTTCATTAAACTCAGCTGCCTTGCTTCTCCAGCCTTATCTGCTATTTTCTTTTAGAGAATCCCATGCCTTGACACTGTTTTTGTCCTGCTTAGTTCTGCAGCATCACTTGGAATTTTCAAAAGCCAAATTATAACTGAGGAAATTTTTAAATGAGTATTTATGAGTTTTAATGAATGTATTTACTCGTAAATTTTAAAAAGTATGCTATTTTAAAAACTCACTACCTTTTTCAAACCTGAATACTAGAATACTGCATTTTTCAGAAAACTGTCTAATTAGAATTCACCAACTCTCTTGCATAAGTTACTTCTGGATAAACAGATATTTTCTCATGACTATGTGCTATAAGTGCCTGGATTCTTTTTATTTTTTTAACAAAGAAGAGTCATTATCTTCAGAAAATCTGGAGAAAACTTGTTTTGAAAGGACTACCAGCTTTTATTGTTGTGTACAATTACCTCTAACTTTTCTGAACTTTTAGTGGCTTTTGCAGACAGTAGACCACTGTAAGGATGTTCTTTAGTCAAAGCAGAAACACCTCACAATCTAAAGACAACCTTTGGATGGTTTTGCAAAGTCAAATGAAAAAACTAATCCAAACAAAGTATACTCAATTTACTCTAATTTCTTAACTTGTTAAGACTGAATAAGTAAGAGTAGGAAAGTTTTGTAAAAGATGGTAAAATACAATATATATGGGATAGAATTAGTGTAATTGTTGCTGGAACATGTTTAAAGAAACGAAACACTGAGTCGTGTCTAATGAAAAGTCCTTTAGTAGACAATATCCAACATCATTTTGTGGACAATATTCAACAACATTACAATATTCAGCATATTCAGATAGCATAATATCTAACAAAAGCAAAATTCAAAAGCAGGAAGTCACATATTTTTAAATCATGAATATAAAACAGTTGCTGAAACATCTTATTCAGGCTTGCACTGGTTTCTCTATTATTTGAACTTTCTAAATCAAGACTTTTTTTTTTCTTAAAAAAAAATAGCTCCCAGTTTATCCCTCAGTCCAGTCAAAGGAAAAGTCTATGACTTACATTGCCTCATGGATTAGACGACACAACAATGACAGTCTCTGACTTTATATGCTTTTAACTTTAAAAATGAAACATCTTATTGTTACTAATGGTGATCACCTAGTCAAAATTCAAGGAAATGGAGGGAAATGTCCTGCTTCTCAATTATTTTGCTCCTATACCAATATTTATGATGTTAGTACAAAACAGCTAGAAACACTCTGCTGACAGATTTTGGAATATTTTTTACATCAACTTTGTCTATACATAAAACACTGAGAAAAATTCATGGACAGTCAGAAGTTTCTTCTGCATAGCTGATTCTTAGAGCACAAGAGACAGTCAGACTGGCGTGCAGATCTCCATTAGATTTTGTTAGATATTATTTTAAATCATGCTTTGTAAGTTATTCCGAACATGTTCTGATCTCAGCATGTTTGAGAACACTTGGAAACTGAATTGAAGCTGACAACCCATGCACAGCATCTAAGTGGACTGTCACTCTAATTTACTGGGTCACAAAGCACCTATTTTTATGTTACTGACATCATGATTAGGAAGCCTGCATGTCACCAAATCCTTTATGAGTTCAACAAGTTGCGTTGTATCACTGAACGAGCTAAAATTATTGCTCCATACATTTTAGGATGGCTGGAAATATCCTAACAATGGTAACAAGCTACTCCTGCATCAGAGGTACCACTAACATAGAAATTAAAATAAAGAGATAAGAGTATCATCAAGTGCTGTTGCTCATGACTTACAGAAACATATTACTTTAGTAATGAACTACTATGAAACTGTAATTGTCCATCTTACTAGATGTAAGATAACTATCCTTTACGGATCATATTCACCTGATACTTCAACCACAACTACCAAACATTAGCTTTTCTTCCCATTACTTTGCAAGGCACTTCTAGTTCACAGAAGTAATTAGCCAGCAGTGCATTCAAATGTTCCGCTTTAAGTCTCAGAAAAGAAGTCTTTGACAAGGTCAAGAATAGATTTTATACCTGATAAGCCCCCTCACTGTAAAAAGGACATAAGACAATCTTTCACTCCAGCTACTGTACTGGGGCATCTATAGAAAGTTCCCTGTTCTTCATAGTATTTGAGTAACTGACAAAAAGTATAGCACCTTCAGGTGAGTTAGCTAAGGAAAGAAGAGAAATGTAATGAATGAATAGTCTTGTATTTGACATTTGGTGTGTTTTGCACTGGTTGCCCATTTTGAATAAACTTCAGATCTCTATGAAGAAAAAAGGTTGGAGTAAGATCCCAATCATGCAGAGAATAAATGGAGACTTCTGACATGTCAAGACACATAGAACGACAAGATGGAAGATATGGCATTGCCAAGCTTTCATTGCTCTAATTCGCCTTCCTAATCCCCACATCCTATTTCTGCTATTCTTGCATGACCTCCTCTCCCAAACTCCTATGCTTTTCCTACCACAGTTTCTCTCTGTCTTGCCGAAGAGACTTCCTCACACCTAAAACAGCCCTAGTTATAACAACCCCACCTGCCTCTTCAACACAGTTCTGGAGTCTGCTCATTCTTTCACATGCTGTCACCTCCACCACACCAAGACACTTCTTTCCAAGCACACCTAGGTATAGCACAGACTTGTGTTAGATTGCAGAAAGAGCACTCCTGAGGGAGTCAGTCTCGGTAAGAGCTCTCTCAAGTCCCTTCTGACCAGACATACAGACAGTGATGGGAGGAAATCACTTCAGCTGCAAGGATTTAAATTCCTGATGAAGAGGGAGCTATTTCTGTAAGGTACCATGGCAGCCAATACTGATGCATGTACCAGTGCAACATACTGTCCAAGGAGCCTGGAAATCTGTTAGAGGATAATTATTCACATTTAGTCCTACCCTCTTTACACAACACATTACTTTTTCCCCAATTGTGAAGTGAAGCCAAATCAGAGGGCTTGTGAATGCAATGGTGGTTCTCTTCCTGGCCCCCGAGAACTAGCCTGGTGCTTTCTGAGACCCGCAGCTCCTCCTGTTCAAAAGAGGTGGCTGGTGCTGCTCCCATTTGTGGGTAGAGCCAGTGGCAGGCGTTAGTGTGTATGTCAAAAGCGCAGATACACAAATATGTAACAGAGTTAGAGAGCAGTGCCTTTACCATTACCCACAGTAACACACACAGCACTCACTAAATGTGAGCCAAGACCCTCAGAATCAGAGTAGAGGTTTCCTACTTGTCCCATGGATCCCTGTGGTAGCCCTGTGGACACACTTAGTGTGTTCAGGGCTGGCCCCTAGAGATCCACCTCTACAGTTACTGGCCCCCAGAGCTCTCATCCTACTCATTCAATAGTTCAGCTTGAAGTTCAGTAGTGTGTCTGCGTACACATGCACACGAAGAATACACAGCATACTTACAGAGAAATGTCAAGAGTAGAGCTTAGTAAGAAGATAAAATAAACTTCAGTGACCAAGAGCAGTGCTCTTCACTCCATTACTTGTTATGTTCAGAAATTTCTCATATCATGTCCAGTAGCTTTTCATGCTGTTCAGTTAGCTGAACTTCAGGCCAGGACAAAAACATCTCTCTGCACATCTTAACACTCATTCCTTCAGGTTTTATTTTCCTTTGGATTTGTTCTTTCCATAAAGAGTTTATCCATCTTTCTTCTGTTTCTCTCTGTTTTCACAGTTTCCCCTTATTCTCTAATTTTTATTCTATCTGCTTTCCACAGCTTGAAAGAATTCCTTGTGGAAATGAAGGCTGGATGTCTTTGCTCCCCACCCTAGCACATACCTTCCCTCCACTCATTTCTGCTGTGACCCCTTCTCACATCTCTCCTTGTCTTTAATTTTCCCTTCCTCTTAATCTGCCTCTGCTTCCAACTGTTTATTCTGTCATCCTTCTGATCTCTTTTCATCCATGAAGATGGATACTAGAAGAAAAACTAGACGGACCACTAAATCTGAACAAATCTGTCTCCCCCTTGGATAAGGATGGAGCTGGAGCTATAAGAACTTTTTTATATATTTTCCCTCTATCCAAGGCATGAAGAAGCTCTCTTAGTTTTATACTTTTTTTTCCTTCAAGTCCCAGAAAAGCAGTGTCTTAATATAGTCTTCCTCCTTTTTCCTCCACCAGGTTTTTGCTTTTGTTACCAGGGTAAGAGTCATCCATAAAAATTCACTCTGGCAGATGTCAGCTCCTACTCCTTGTAATGAGAATTTAGCAGTGAAAACAAGCAGAGAAAGGGAATGATGAAACAGGGCTCTTCAGCATTAGAAAGATGAAAAGTTTCCCTTTCCATTTACCACTGGTGTAGCAGCTGAGCTCCCATTAGTTTAACTCGTGTTCTTGGGATTCATTTCTTTGCTACCATTAATCACTTTATCTCACACAGAGAAGAAAAAGGCTCACTGGAATCTGCTTTTTACAATCATGACAAGATTTCCCTGATGGAACAAATTACATAAAAAAGAGTGAATAAAGCATACTTTTTTTTTTTTTTTTTTTTTTTTTATCAAAATTGTCAAAGACTCCTGAATCAGCATGTTGATATCAATAACCATGCTTTGATGTTTTTGGATATTTGCACACGGGTAATGCAATTATACAAGGCTAAGCTGATTCCAGAAGGAGTTATCATATTAAAATCCTATTGCCTAAGTCACCTATTGCTCTAATCTCCTTAGATCACACACCAGTTCAGTCAGTTCTGTTTCTCTGCTTTCCAATTTCCTGCAACATCAAAACACAATAATGATCCATTTACACTGCAGAGACACCTGCCAAAGGAAAGATTCATTAACAATTGCTCATATAGTGAGCAAAGATATTCAACAGAGCTGTAGCTGGAGTACCAGAGTTTTGCTGGAAAACATGCATTTGGTAAGAGTTCTCCAGCTTTATGGTGCCATGAGTGACATTGCTCTGAGCAAGCAGTATTGCTGTCTCCTCTCTTTGAAATGGTGTGGTTGCGATTCAACAGCAATCTAGAATTAGAAGGGACCACCTTGGACACCAACAATACCTAGCATTTATGCAGTAAGTATCTAGGCAAAAAAAATCTACACATAATGGACTGCAAACACTTTCAACTTCTTTGCACTAGATACAGCTCTGCAACTAGAGAAACAATAACACACTGACAGAAATGGTAGTGGCTAAATTAGTGAGGCAAGGAAGCAAATGTGAATTCCCAAAGAAGGGATTGGGGAAAATGGACAAATAAATCATGCCGTGTTGCCATTTATATTTAGTTAATAAGAATTGAGGGTGGCTCAATTTTGTAGGCCAGTACTTTGTAGAAAAATGCAATTATGACAGCATTTGGCTTTGGGCACACAAGACCACCAAAATTGCTTTCCAAAGGATACTAAATATCTGACCTCTGAAAATCAGGGCTCCTAGTTGAAAATTAGGCATTTAAAATCACTTTTTCAAAATTGCAGCATTCATTATCAAGGCACAGAATATTAGTGATCAATCCTCTATGTACATTCAAATTCTAAAGAGTGTTTATTTATTCAAATGAATTCTTCAAAGTCAAAAGTGACAATTAAGCTCTTAGCATTTACATATACCCTTAAGCAACTCCTTTCTAATTATTTTAAATGTAATCATAAAACTAATGTTTAAGGGCCAGCCAAGAGTGAGGACTCACTATTGTAAACATTGTAAAAGATTAGCACATTACTGCAAAGAGCATACAGCCTAAACAGACAAAACAGACAAGGCATGGAGAAAGGGATATAAACACAAAGCAGACTGATCAAGGATTTATCCTTCTTTCTTTGGAAGAAAGAATAGGTTAGTAAGCTAGGGATAAACTAAACAAAGAGACATGAAGGAAAAGAGGACAGTGATAAGAAAGGCAATGAGAAAGAAAGAAAGAAGGGCAAATGTGGAGCAAAACTGATATGAAAAGCAGTAACAGACTGGGAAGCGGGAGAGGGAGAAAGGACTGAATAACATGATTAATTGTCACAGAGGAAGTCTAGACAGAGCCCCAGAAAGATGCTGAAAGCCTCAAGGCTCCTGTTTTGCCTGCTTCCAAATAATCCAATCCACTCATTCGATGCAAGACTTTATTTAAGCTGGCAATTATCTAACTTCACAGGGAACACCTTTTCCTCATTTCAGAGGTATCTGATTTTTCAAGCTAATATTTAACACTGTATATTCCAAAAACAAATTTATCTCAGCTCAAATCCTCTATAATGCCCATTTCAAGCATTAGTTTCACAGGGGTGACAAATTAATATCCTTTCTATAACTTAAAGCTCAGCAGGTTCTTGTAATTATTATTTAGTAATACCACATTCATTTTAAAATGAAAAAATATAATTAAATTGTGTCATTTTATGTTGTGCATAGTATACCTAAGTCACTAATTCAAAAAGTCACCTCAAGACTGGCTCTTCTGTTCCTTTTCAATTTTTATCACTCTTAACAATTTGTCACAAGCAAGTTAGAAAGTTGGTTCCTTGAATTCCTACCAGTTTGTTACACCCAAATTCTTGTTATGGGCAAAAGAAATACACGGTATAACCAAAGCCATGATCTTATTGTTGGTCTAATCCAGCAGTCTAATCAAACAGTTATTATTAGTCCTGTTACGATTATACTGACCCTTACTGTTCAAATTACATACAGTTAATATGCTACATTCACAGACTTTCTTATACCTACTCTCTTCTCTGGTGTTACACTCACTCTCCTAAGGCTGATGGGTCTGGGGGTAGGGAGTACCAGCATGACGACTCCTTTGCTGGGATGAGCATGATGTTGAGGTTGGTGTTTTCTTCCTCCTCACTCTAAAAGCTGGTTAGGGTCATTTTTACATGCTTGTTAATGGGCTCTACACCTTGGTCTTTCTTCACTGGTCTGCACATCCGCGTTACATCTGAATTTACTATATATATTGGATAATTGCTGTTCACTTTGTTATCCCTAAAATTGTTTTTATCCAGCTCCTGAGGCTGCATTGCTTTGGTGACTAGTGTTTGACCATAGGTGAGTTGTTCTTAGCCCTCAGGTCTGTGGTATCATCACGTCCCTGTATTGTCAAGTCTTGTGCTATCACCCTAAGCCTGTGCTCCTCTACACTGGCCTAGGGTCATAGATAGCTCATCCTACACAGAATAACTACTTGTAATTACTGTCTATTAGTTAAAAATATTTCTATCTATTAGTTAAAAATATTTATTCATAAAATTAGGTGTTATGCCACACAGATATACAAAGCTAAGCAAAAGCTGAAACAAGGTCAGTGATAGTCACCTAGTCAATAGCTGCTGTTACAGCTAAACAACCTAAAAGAAACCTCCAAGAAGGCCAAGACAAACCGAGGCAAAGCCTGGCAGATGTAGAGGTCTGCATGAGAGTTTAACACAAAGCCTGTGGCAGGTTACAAGCCAAGGCAACTCCATATTTACTGGGCTACAAGAGTACACTGTACATTGTATGAACACAGCCGCTGTAACTAGAACACTTTCACAGCCCCGTCATCCTGGGTAGCCATGGAGTTCAGCAACTAGCCATGTGCTTCTGTTTATTGAATGACAACAGAACTCTTCTTTATTCAGGAAAGTTGGTATCTTCAATTTCATACTCCTTCACAGTTTAATATTAGGAGTTTATGGGAAGATTTCAGCTGCTTAGAGGTATTGCTGCTTCATGTATTGGGCTTACCCTTAAGAGTATCTGTATATCTGATTTGGTTGTATCTTTTTCTGTTAATACCCATCTTTCCTTTCTTCTTATAAATCCTTTGGGATATAAAGTAAATTTCCAGAAAGACAGCTTAATTTTATTGAAGCAATCTCTCATCATTCAAGGACAAAAGTGTTTTAGTTAAACTTTCCACAAATGGCAGATAAAACTCCACCAAACCTATATTTGATAAAGAAATTATGGATAAATGTGTAAATATTCAATCATATGCTCTTAAGTATTCAGATATAGTATTTGTCATTTCCAAAGGGTTCAAACAGGAATGAGAATAACAAAGAAAAACTGAAAACTGGAACTAAGAAAGCTTCTTTTTTATGTTTTAAAGGAATCTTTCTACCTCTCTAGTTTATGATCCTATAAACTATGCTTGGGTTATACCTGCAAAATTATTTTCACAGCTGTAACAGTTAAAAGTATTCATATATATGCTCTGGGAATTTAAGCGTTAACAAAACACATTAAAAACAGATATTGTCGCTAAAATCTTTAGAACTGACCTTCTAGGAACCACAAGTCTGCAGCCTGAAGAACAGGCACAGGGGAAAACGCAGGCAGGGATCCCACAGACTGGTTTCTCTCTAGGACTCTGGATGTAACTTTGAACATTGAGAAGTATATGTCAATAATGCTGCATTTGCTGCTGAAATCCCTTTGAAGATTTTAAATTTAAGAGTTTCTCATGCTCCTTGCAGGACCCTGAAAGCTGTTTTGTAATTTCCTTGTTTGATGCTTTAGTTGAGAGATTTCTCTGCAATTCTTTAACAGAGCAGTAAAAATCATTGCAGTTTTCCCCCAAACAATTTATGTGACATTTTATAGTATTTTCCCTAAACAAAGACTTATTGGAAATATTTTATAATGACTTTCCAAGATTTTGGAATCCAGAATGTGTATTGCAAGTAAGAAAAGTTTGGAAGAAATATCATGTAATTTATTTCCATTATCATAAATAGGAACGAGCTGAAGTTGAAGCAATTGTGTAAATTGGGAATTGATACAGAGCAATTTAATTTTAAATGAAGAACAACTCATTTGAGTGAGTGTAGCAATGCCATTCTTAAACAAAGGTCAAATTTGGATATGGGAAGAAGGGATGAGAAGAACTCAGAAAAAAATCTGTTTCTGTTTCTTTTGCCCACACCACATTTCCTTATGGCTTTAATTCTCCAAATAGCTGATTTCTCAAAGCTCCCCAAATTAGTTGCCCGACTTCTGTTGGAAGCTCAAACAAAAACAAAATATTCCTATGAAACACTTCATGAATGCAGCATTTTCCACTGGAAAGGTATTCTTTCCAAAGAGTCTGACCACTTTGAGTATCAGTACTGGTGCTAGCTCAAGATACCATTTTAAACTAACATTTCAGCCAGCACTTCTGAATTTTGTAATACTGTTTTTTCTGATATTCCCATAGCTTCAAGAGTTTGAACTTTAAAGAGAATTTCAGCTTACATTAAAAAATGTTTCAGAATTCCATTTAAAAACGTCAAAGGAGAAGGCAAATAAAGAAACTCAATTCCTAAATTTATTGCTACGTTTAAAAACTTACGGGTTGTCGGTTTTTGTCCTTCGTGCTGAAACACAGAAATGGCAGCTCATTTGAAGGTCCAGCAGAGAAGCACCTGGCATATACATTGTAATAGGAAAAGTTTATACACAACCCCTAGAAATCAATAGAAAAATATCTCCAACTCCAGTGAGTTTACCACCTATGTCTGATTTTATTAACATGGCACTTTTGCCTCTTTTCCTCTCAGCTCTTTTATGTACTGATTCTTTTTTTATCTTTAGGTTTTAGAGAGCATTTGTCTGCTCATTGTTGTTTGACTACTAGGAGTTTTATTATGCCTTAAAGGTATATAAATAAAGCTATTAAAAAACATGCATTTTTCTCTTCTTAAATCTCAAGGTGAAGTTTATTTTCAAACTGGGTGTGTCCTTCATTTCTCCTATTGTTTGCATATGCTAATTTATATGCAAATCAAAAGTTTGACACATTCTAGTATTTCAAGTTCATAATCACAGGACAAACAAGTTTGTGTGATACTCTGAAAAATGTGCTCACAATTTCCACCCCACAAGAAGAGGTTGTGAAAAAAAACACAGCTCCAATATACTAGCAAGAGGGAAATGAAGTGAAGCAAAGATTTAGTTATATCACTGCTGAATAGAAGCTGGATGAGAAAATAGTCTCTTTTTTCCTCAAGAGACCACCTGTGAACTTCAGCTCATGAAAATAAACTGTTCAAATAAACTGTTTTCCATTGTTCTGGAACAGTCATCATTTTTTGATACGGAAGAAAGAATTGCTCAACTTCCACAGAAATTAGTGAAGTTAAATACAGGTATTCAAGAAAGGTGAAGAACACCATATTACACTGAATATAAAGTACGTTATTTTACAAAAATAAAAACAGCAACAAAATACCAGTGCCCAGTACAGCTGTGTTTAATCCTGCAGTGTTTCAGTGATCAATGGACATGAGTTGAACTCGCCCCCGTGCAGATCATGCCAAGCCAGACTGAGACAGTGCTGGTTCTTGTTTCCCTCACTAACTTTTGCTAGCTGTGGCTGTGCCTGTCACTGCAAAGAGCTTAAAAGCATACCCTCTAAGCACAGGATGCGTTGGACAGCTTAAATCTTAATATCATTTTATCTTTGGATCAGTAGAGTGTGTTGAGCTGGCTTCATCCCATCACTGCATTGCATCAGACCACCCCTTTTGGACTGGCAGCACACAACTGTATCTTGCTGTTCAATTATGACAATTGCCATGAAACTGGCAACCTAGTCTGTAATTTCTATTGCATTTTCAGACTCATGATGCTATTTCCAGAAGCCCTGCATCTACAATCAAACATTCAAATACTATCTCTAGTCTTTTTCAGAAAATGCCAAGTTATGATCTATTTAGACTGAATAAATACATTAAGTGAGGTTAGTCCGTTCATTTTATTATAAATTCTTATTAATTACCTTCTATTAGATTAGTCAACAAATATGAAAGGTAATATTCATTATATTAAAATACTGATGACTAACTTCCAAATCATTTGTAAAATTACTCTGTATTTCCCCATTTCACCCTTTTTCTCCCCACATTTCTCCTCTGTCTCCTTTACTTAATAGTTTATTATACCTGATGTTTTTCCTGTGCTCTGTTTATCATTTTACCCCAGAAATTAATGCCCTTACAAGTCACCTGTTAGGACTACCTATTTTTTCAGATGCTGAAAAACATTGATACAAAAACTATTCAAAGAGCAATCTTTATTTGCCATCTACTTACGGGAAGCAGAAGCTAATGAATGCAAAAATAGATTTGATCTAATTCCTTGAGGGGTGCAGTAAGAAACAACTAGTTTCAATACGCTCTGCGCAACTATTCTTTTTTGTTCAAAACAGAAGTTTTCTATGATCTTGCCAGTGAACTGCTTTAACAGAATCTTTCAGAAGCCCAATGAGCACCCCAATGTGAATTCCTTTACGTAAAAGACTACATATTATTGTGAAGTCTATATCAAGAAAAGATAGCGGTGATATAAAGGTGAAAATTCAATATTTAAAGGCTGTTGAAAGTAGGACCAAAGGAAATTATCCTAACAGTATAGAAATAGCTCCCAAGAGACAAGAATTTCTCGGTATTTGCAAGTTCTGCAAGGCTTCTGAAGCTGAAATGTAACTGTGATGCACAGAGTGACCCTCAAAATTATTTTTTTTAAGTGTACTCAGACTGCAGGGATAGCAAAGCTTTGTCAGCCCCTAATTCCATGATGCTTTGCAGAGCAGCAGAAATGCACAGGAAATAAAGAGCTGTCATTTTAAAAGGTATTTTTTTGCTCTCTGTTTCTGCTTCTTTAACCCTCCTCTGAGAATGCAGTGCCAGAGGGAGAGCACTACAGTGTTAGATCAGCAGCCCTACGGATTGGGAGACAGAAACATTCCCTTTATCCTGCAAACAGGGATAGCCACTGCAGCTACAGCGCAGCATAGTCCTTCTTGCCACTCCCCTCCTTCATTCTGAGATCAGCCTGACATTTCATTTGAGCTATTTCAAACTATCAGGATAGCAAAATATTTAGAAAGTTGATTTTGGATGCCCTTGTTAGGATACCATACAGAGTCTGACAGTTTTCTAGAAAACTGAGTCATATAGAATCACTAGTCTCTGGTGGAAATTTTATTTAAAACATATTTTGCTATCATGAAGTGCTGGTTCTATTTTAGGAAGAGCTGAATCTGAAGTATTCTGCATTGCACAAAGAACTACCAACATTGCCACATGCATATATTAAAGATTTGATTCTGAAAGCTACCTTTTACTTCTGAATGAAAAATCACTTTCGATCTCCTAAATGAAGTACAATAGCACCAACTGCTGCTATCTCAACCAATGATTGCTAGATCCTATTACTATAAAAGCATGAACTACTTTCCAGCACAAAAGCTCATTTACCTCATGAATCAGCTGCAGCCCATCTTTGGCCTTAGCTGCCAATGAAGCTCTTTCATCTCTATACAGACCTCCCCTGGTCTGAGTAATAAGCTAGAAACCATCCTGGGCAGGGGGAAAGATCCAGCCAGAAGCCATTCTCCTAGTTCCAAAATAAGAATGAAAACATCTCCCACAAAGAAGTCAGCTGCAAAGTATTTTATTTCTTGAGATTAGGTATCATTAAGAACTCCCATGTTGTTCCTTAGCTCAAAAACACATATTCCAGATGTTACATATCTCATTCCTCAATAGTCATGCACAATACAGAGATACACTGAATAACCAGAAGCAGACTTCAGCCCCCAACAGAAGAACTGCTGAAGCTGAGAAATTCTAGCAGTTGCTTTTATAGAGTGTTTTGAAGAATCTGTCTTAGATCCTTTTCTAAAATCTGTACTCTAAACAATGTATTTGGGAAAGGAAGGGATTTCTACAGGCAAAGGAAGAACCATTGCAGTCTTCTAATCTGTTTTTATTAACACAAATCTTCTTTCACACATGATGCTACTGTATCAATAAAATACAGCGGATGGTGTGGGCATGTCCTTTAATAATTTGGAGGTAAAAATAATGTAGTAGTTATAAGGTAATGTGCACACCTGTGAAGTTCCCTGATGCTCTAAATTTATGGCTAGTAATATTCAGATCAATAAGAAGATATATATTATTCATAATTTCAGGTTGCCTGTAAAGTATAGCACACATCAGGATTATATAATTTTACAAATTCTTCCCTCTGGTTTCTGGTAAATGGTAAATTTTGTTACATATTTCTAATTGTTTAAAAGCAGCAATCAATAAATTTTAGGGCTCTGGATATCTATATTTAGCACGATAAGATAAACAACCAAACCTTTCCCATTGCTGTCATTATCAAATTGTAGCACCAATTGGAGGACTTAATTATACTTAGAAAACTGACAAAAATACCTTAGCAAAGTTTGGGGAGGGCATTTTAACGTATTACATGCAAAGATATCAAACTGCTAATAAATACAAAGTTATTGATAACCTCTGTAACACTACTTAGAAAAATAGTATATGTGGTATTCGCCTCTAACACTTCTACTTTAAGAAATAAGCAAACCAAATTAAGGTACTCAAAAATTAACACCCCCTAACTGAAACCAGCATCCCAAGACAAACAGCTCTTCAATAGATAATGTGCTCTGGAAATGCCCTCTTTGCTGAAAATGAGTACGCACCTTATGCCACCTTCTCTCACAGGAATTCACATCTTCATTTTGATCCACTGTATTTTCCTATAAAGAGAATAGCTTGTCTTAATCAAATGAGTCAACTCTGGAACCAGTTCACATCTGTCAAGTGCAAGATATATTTTCCAGTAATTATTACTTTTAATATGCATAAACCTGTTCTACTAAATTTGATTCTAGCATTGTCCAAATAAACCTGATTATGTAAACATTTTGTACGTTCTGCTTTTTCTTTTTCCAAACTACTTCAAGAGCAAATTATATTCTTGTGGCATTAACAGCAGATTCTATTTTTCTGTAAATTACTTTCCTGAGGAATCAGAAAAAGTGCAGGGGCATCAACACCCTTAAAAAAAAAGAAAGAAAGAAAGAAAGAAAGAAGAAAGAAATTCTGCATGAACATGTTTCACCAGAAGGTTTAGATCTTCTCCAATCCCTTGTTAGAGTGACAGCTGTAGGAAAGACATCATTATAGAAAGGTACAATGGAGAGGTAAGTTAGTTATCAGTGGTTCAAATGAAAGCCCAACAAGTCTACTCATATTCAATTACCTCACAAGACAGTCTTTTTTTGTAGAGGTATCTTTACTGTTAACCATTTTACGAACTGTAAAACATCGGGTGAAAAAAAGGTAGGTGCTTCCTGAAAGTGGTAGGCTGGTAACTCAGAGCTCTATTAAGTTTCACTTAGCACACACAAGAGAACTCTAAACTCAGTTCAGTCCTCACTTCCAGCAATAAGAAACGCTGTTTAAGAACACCTTGCTGAAGACCTGGTTCACTTTGCAAAGCGCACGCATTTCAGAGATCTTCTTGCTGTTAATGAAAGTACTGTTATTGATTAGGAGCAAGAACTCTCTGACAAAGAGATTGATTCTGTGAGACACAGCACAGTAAGACTGGATCAGTGAAGCTTCAAGTCCTGTGTGCGATTTGGGAGCAGAAAATAAGATCTCAGAATGTTCATAGATGCATGAAACTACTTTGATACCCCATTTGTCTTGTCTGTCACCTTGACTATCAAAGCCACCTTCTGTCTTACATCAGCCACTACTTTCATTTGGAGAGGAACAAGGCACATACCTGGTACTGAAGTAGGAAGACATCATACAGAGACTACCAGGTTTGGGATTAAAGGGTCTGATTACCCCGTGCCAATCAGAGACAAACAGAACTCCCTCAGAATAACCTAAAACCTGAAAAAATTTGTCCTTGGGATAGCAGAATCTCCTACTTGTGAGCTGAAAACATAGGTTGACTCTACTCCTTCACCAGAGGTTAGAGGATTCAGGAGTCAAACTGACAACAGATGGATCTGATTCTTTTTGCACGAGTCTCAGAGCTCGGCTACTTTCTGAAGGGGGGAGGGGGAAGGTATTTTAGGCCAACCTGTTTGGATTTCACCTGAAAAAATTTAAAAAAGCCTGAAATGCCCTGCACACTGTTGAGAGGCATAAGCCTTGTCTGAATGCCCTTCCCATCCTAGGACAGATACAGCCAAGAAAAAAGATCTGGATGAAGGATGGCAGTGGACAGATGCCAACTCTGGATGCATCTCACCACTGTGACACAGAGTATGTCCCACTCCAAACAGTAGCTAGCAAGCAAGTAGGCACTACAGGCAGAGCAATATTTCAATTAATATAAAAAAACATACAATAACATGTCAAGGCTTGTAACTTCTTAGGAGGTAGGAAAGACTTTGTAGACATGGGGAACAGCGTGACAGAAAAAGAAAAAAACTGAGACTGCGGGGGGGATGAGAAGTTACTTGGGAGCGTTTGAGGCCAAGAATTTCAAAGGGCTTGCTCTTTCTATGCTGTCCCTTTCAGTTAAACCAGTTGCCAGTAACTTGGCGACACCATAGACTCTGGTAGTGTGGCCTGCTTCCACCTCCCACCTTCATCCTTGGCACAGCCACGTTTGAGAAAGGCACATTCAATGCTCGACTGAGCACGTATATTCACAGCACACACATAACATGCAGATTATTGCTTAAAAGATCTCTGTAGTTTTAAAGCCTGTTTTTAAACAAAAAATGTTATTTCATACAAAGTTGATATATTGGGGGACAGAGGAGGGTGAGTAAAAGAAACACAGAAGTAAATATGTCGTCATTTAACAATTCACACTTCACTCCCCGATCTCTCTTTTCACCCAAGTTCTCCAGATTCAGCCCTAACCCGTGACTAGCTTCGTTCGTTTGCAACATGTCATTTTTTCTGTATGTTATTCATTAAAAAGCATTCAGCGCTAATCTGGCGCTAAAACCCTTGAATTTACTTCATTTTTGTGCCTCCTTAGTCCATGCTCATACAGAAAGAGTTATTTTGCCTCTCTCCTTCCATTTCCCATCTACAAACAAATGCAACCTTAGTCCACGCAAAGATCTTGTGAATATAAATACGTTAAGGCTTGTGAAGAACACTTGCATCTCCCATTACCATTGCAAGTAGCACACCAACTTGTAGTAATACTCAGCTCAGTTCTACCATTTCCGTAAGAAATTATCCTTTTAAAATTTATTAGCAAATTGCTTATGAAAGGTTTCAGATGTAGGGGGTTACGAAAATAAATTAGAGCTAATGATATGGGAAGTTGTCCACCTAAGTCATCTTGGCACCTCTGAAAATCATACATGAGATACTCATAGAATATCTGGCTTTTGTGGAAAGGTTTTGATTTCCATATATAAAAATGTACTGCAGTGGTCTGAGGGAAGATTACATAAACATTAATTTAGTCAGGACAAGACCAAAAGCACTGTGATTCCTCTTCTAATAAACAGATAACAATTAAAAAAATGTGTTTCTCACAAAAACGGCAGGAAAAAAAAATGACAGCTAACCCTTGAAGAAATGTAACGATGTTTTTCCATGAGAAGAGAATACTGTGGAAACAGCCTCACATTTAAAGTACGTTACAAGAAGCGATTTACTTGATTCGGATTTGGGGGGAGAGGGGAGCAACTCTTACGAAGCGCGTTGCCGCTTCAGTCGAGATACGCGTGAATTAACCGCAGCTAGTGGCTGGCGGGGGAAACGACCGGCAAACGGGCTCCGCAGCGGGCGCTTCCAGCGGAACATCGGCCTGGCCGTTACGAGGCGACGCAGCGCCATCCCAACGCCCGCGCCCGCCGCCGAGCGTACGGGCGCGGCTCCCGCGCGCAGACGGCCGCCCCGCGCGCCGCGGCCCCCCGCCCCCGCCGCCTCACGGCGCCCGGCGGCGCGGCCGAGGCCGGCAGGCCCGCGGGGCGGGGCGCGCTCCGGCTCCCCTCACGGGGCCGAGCCCCAACGGCCGCGCGCGCGCCGCCGCCCCGCCCCGCCCCGCCGGCGGGTCCCTCAGCCTTTCTCCCTGCAGCAAGTTCCTCCAGCCCCTGACTCGCCCCGGTGACCTTCCGCTCCCGTGTTTCAGCGTCTCCCTTAAAGTGGGGAGAAAGCACTCGGCCTTTAAACACCTCTTGAAAACCTTAACCAAGGAGAAAAATAAATAAATGAAAGGACACTTGAACGAATGTATTCCTAGCTGCATCCCACCCACGACTTCTTGTTCGGGCAAACCTCTCAGACCGGCAGAAGAACTCAGCGTGGAAGCGACCTCTGGAGATCCTCCACTCCAGACTCCCGCCCAAGGCGCACGCGTCTTCGGGAGGGGGATCCGGCTGCCATCGACCGACCGCACCGCTCCCGCAAGCCGGAGCCCGCGTCCCTGCCCTCCGCAGTAACCCGCAGGCGGAACGGCGTGCCCGTTAGGGCTTCTGGGAACCCAAAAGATTATCGAACTAAGCTTAAACTCAGATTTGCCTACGGTTTATACCTGAAGTATTACAGTTGATACGTAAGGCGTGTCTCCTGTTGCCAAACAACTAGTTCTCAGGAAAAGAGAGTGTTTGTTTCTCTTCCACTAATGAAATAAATAAGACTGAAGTCAGATGGAGACTCTAGTCAACACAGGAGAAACATATTACATAAGCGAAAAGAAAAAAAAGTGCATTTTTGGGGAAAAAACTCCAACAAACTAATGCTGACACAACATACCTGTATCCCTGTAAAGCGAAAACAGAATGTAGCTGTTTATATTGAACAAGCTAAATAGAACCTTCTTTTATGAAATAAAGTTTTACATAATATACAGAAGTCTAAAAAAGAACTAATTAGGAATGCTCACATCAGCGATAACATAATTACTCAGATGAAGACACTACATGAATGCAAGTTTTAGGGTAAGTTTAGGCTGCAGTATTAGATCAGGAGCGTGTTCCTGAAGCAAATCTCCTGGCCATTCCCCACTTAGTTTGCTTTTCACCCTCATCACAAAGCAGCCCTGGAGTGCCTGAATCACCCTCCTTTTGAAGGAAACCAAACTGGGAAACTGCAGCACGCTTAACTGCACTCCAGCAGCTAAGTAGCATCGTGCTTGGGGGCCAGACTAGAGGCAATCCGAAATAAAACTGTCCAGCTGTGGATATGGATCTTTTCCTTTTGCACACTATGCAGACTTTCCATATTTATTTTAATTAGATAAACTTTAGCACTGGAAATGCTTGATCTTCTATCATTAATTTTTATTCTTTGTGCTCTTTTGTAAACCTGTGGAGAATTACAGTAAAATCGTATTAGCTCTGCATGACACTAAGATTTGCACTTCACCCTGTAACTTCAGTAAAGCAGGTTTTTCATTTTGTTGAAAGATGCACACACTGCTTCAAATAACGGAAGTTAAGAGGGGCTCGAGCGAGATAAAAGGCACCACAGAGCATGTTACGAGTTAACAATATGGAATTCCTCTTCGAAGCGGGCAAGGCACACCATTTAGAAGCTAAAGTCAACAGCAACCACTCACAGTCTCCAACCAGCAGTGGGCAAAATTTGTGCCTTCAAGGGTATATGATACGATGTTCAGACTTACCAGTTTCACAGGAAGACAAAGACTGTGCCAAGCACTGCTGTCACTGGATAGAATCAACAATTTTTCTGGAAAAGTTAAAGTAATCCATCTCATAATCAATACTTTGCAATATCACTTACATTGCCCTATAGGGCCCTACACCTGCAATATCATTTATGGCCCTACGCAAAGTCCTGTCTTTTCAGATACAGGTATGGCTTTACAGATTTTCCTAGCTTTAAAATGCTAACAATTCTTCCAGTATTAAAGAAACTCTTGTCTTTAGCAGTTATTAGGTGTATACACAGATAATGTAAAAGAATAGCTAAGTTAATTTACCTCATAACTTAAATTGGGGTTTTGCGGGGTCAGCTAACTTAGCGGAGAAGTTGCAGCAGTAAGCTGAGTGGAGCTACCACCCTGTTACATTGTTTCAGTTGCACATTCTGATAAAGGAAATAGCCCGATAAAAAACATTTTATCACTTTTCAGCACAAAAATCTTAAGCTGAAAGCTCCCATACAGACTTTCCCGTCCTTTCAGAGAACAGGGAAACTTCATAACACTTTCTATAACCTCCAGAGTCTTAACATATCACAAAGAAAAAGTGAAGCTAAAATAATCGTGTTTGCCTGGAGCCACTGCAGAACATTCAGGGCTGCTTTGATGTCCTGAACCTCCTCAACTTACCACCTTTTTACTGCACAGCGAAACCCCATTTCTGCCTTGTTGCTAGAAGCTTTAAGGCTATTGCTGATTTTTAAGGAGTCTTTTAGTCTGCAGACCATGGCATACACTGCATTGCTAACTGTGATATGGAACATTAGGAGCTACATTAAAGCAAGCCAGAAACTTATCTCTGTATTTCAGACACACACTTTATCCAATGTTTTACTGTTATATAAAAAACATATATATTTGTTGTGGGTACGATAAAGTCAGTAGCTGTCTAGTGTGCTAGCAATATGGTACTGGTCAGCTGAATTAGTTTTACAGAAATAAAAAAGACTGAAGATCTGAGGAGGAGGAGAAAATAGGAAGTATGAGCACGACACGATGCCCAAAGAGTTGCTGGTCTAACAGTGATGAATTTAGTACCATTTTGACTTGCAATCTGTGCAAAGGATGAGAACGCTTGAATATGTGTGTGGCATTTCAGGGCCATCTCCTGTTAAAAGGATAAATCCCTGACATATTTGGTGCATTTAGCCAGTTTCGTTCTGCTAAGTTTATCGAAGGCCATTTCTTACCTGTAGGAACGGTCAGAGAACATGGTCGTCTTCAGTTTGCATCAAAGACTGTAGAAATAAGCCATGTGAGAGGCAGATTACTAAATGCTGGTTCTCCTTACCTGTAATTTCTTACATGGCTTAGTTACCACATTGATTATTGCCTCATGTCATGCCCAACCATCAAACTTCTGTTTAGTAAAAAAATTTCAACATATGGAGAGCATGGCACTTTTATTTGCTTACATCAGAGCAGTAGCGATGTAAAAATTTATGATGTGCACCATAAGGGATGCACATTTCTTCACAGCAGAAAAAAAAGTCTATATAAATACACACATAAACACCAAAATAAATGTGCATTAATTTTTTTAGCTACAAGATTGCCCAAGTGCCTTGATATCTGGGGGAAGGGGAAGCCAGGTGAACAAATTAAGTGCTGCCCAAAGCTGAAGAAAAGATTAAAAGTGAAAAATAATCAAATTTGAGAGGCCTATTTTACAGCATTGAACCAATCTGCAGGATCATTTCACTTGATAAAGCTAAAACAAGATTATTGGGAAGGTCATTTAGGGTATTAACCCACTGTATAGAACAATAAATTTGTTCTCTGTCTCCTTCACAATGAGTTGCTGGCAAAATATTTCAGTTTAGTAATTTCAGTTCAGGAAGCTTTATCTATCTATGTATTTTTATGCTTCTTTAATTTCACTATTCCCTTTTTAGCAACTTTTCAGCAACCAGACTAATTACTTCCATCATGCATTAAACATAGAGGCCTCTTCATACAAGTTTTATTACAGAACAAAAAAGATGTCTCTTCAGTGGAATTTGAAATCTAAGTTTCATACAAAATGCAACAAGTGAATTTAAACAAAGTTAGGGAGACAAAAGATTGAAAATACCTAGAATACAAAGTGGTTATACATGAAATTCTGGACAAATTAAATTCATCTTCCACTCTAATGCCTCACTGTGTTATTGGCAGGATCTTCAGCAGAGACATTTATTTCATGAACTAGCGGAGCAATGCTAAATAATTCCATTTCCTTTATGAGGATTAAATGTTTTTAACTGAGACGCATATACCTTCAACAGTAATTGGCATTAAGAAAGTCATTACGCCTTTCTCAAGAATACCAAAATGAAGAATGCTTGATAGGCCCATCATCTCTTCTGTTTCAACAGATGCTATATAGCTTAATTATACAGGAAAGAAGTATTTGCTATTTCCAAGCATCCAGCAAAAAAAATGGGTAGTACTATCACTTCATGTCCTTTATTACATACCAAAAAAAAAAAAAAAAAAAAAAGAGAAAGAGAGAGAGAGAGAGAGACCCTTGACAGAAAAAGGCATTTAGATGTGTCAAAACCACTTCCTTCCTCTGAAACACTGCAGTGATTGCAATGAGTACAAACACTTGAGATAGAGGTGAACTGAGATGTCCCACTACCTATGAAGAGGGAGCCCATGAGCTACCGTTCAGTTAGACTATCTTTGTGAGTATCTGGATTTCCAGGGCATGCCACAAAATTTATTGCTATTTCATAGTTCTAGAAAACAATCAAAACCATGCTTTCTGCCCTTGGGTTTAGTTTGAGTTGCTGGGGTCACCTCACAGTTCTTATGAGACTGTAAATAGTTCTGACTGGTACAAATGTTGACTAGCATATAAAAAGCTAGTATCAATTTTTAATTTTCCACACTGCTCAGAATTTTGTTAAAGCAGATGATGTACCTCACACAAAATCAATATAAAGAAAACTAGTGTGGTGCTCCCAAGTCATCTGTCAGCTGCTGAGCAAAGACCACCAGGTAATTTAGCCTTGAGAACTCATTCGGTTCCAGCTGAAGATTGGCAGAGCTCAGGATAATCATTCACCATTTTACTCCCAAATACATCTGTCGTAGGAGGGAGAAATCTATGTCTTAAGACCTTGCAAAGGTGATATACATGGATTAGTAACAGTTTAAGAAAATGTTTTTATCTCCCAAATTCTGCATTACAAAGTGACACAGAATACTGAAGAAATTAAAAGGAGATACAGCCCCTTCCCTTGTTATGCCAAGAATTCTCTCTTCCTTGCTAACTCAAAGCAGGAATACTAGGAGAATTCACATTTCACCCCTCCCTCCCTCCCTTTTGCCAAAAAGATGACATTTTGGAGAATTAAGGTGTTGAGCTGATCCTAAATTAACTCTGATACACTTTTTACCTTTTACAGAGAGTGTTACTTCTATTTCACTAAATAATGAGCTCTAATGCTATTCAGTCTCCACAACTGATCTATAGTAATAACTAGAGGCATAATAACTAAGGACAGACATAACTAGTATGCCTGCACTATTTCTGCGTTAAAAACCTCACAGCTTCATTGCTATAGATCAAAATTAAACATGAAGAGAAGCATGATAAAGTATTTAATAAGTCCTATTTGCATGTATTTTTATTGAAGCAATTTTCCGTCTGACACTTTGATAGGTAACAGCTTGTGCTTCTTGTGTTTTCTCTGCAGTGTTGTGCACTGAGGGGAGCAGTGGAAGAAAAATGGATGAAGGTTTGCTGTACTGAGGTCTTCAGAAAGCTCACAGGTTTGGGAACAGTCCCAGTTTGGGAAAAAGAAGCAGAAAGAGTAAGTCAGGAATGAAGATAAGGTGTCATGTGAGTCTCTCTCCTAGACAGAACTTCAGGGGAGCAGGAACAAGTGAAAAATTACATGCAATATTTCTAAATTTAAGTGATTTTTTTCAATCCTATTCCACTGATAAAAACCTTCGCTACGACAGAACTACAGAGTTGGCCCAGATTGACAGGAACAAGAGAAGTGTGCTTTCTTTTGTTTCTTCTCTCTTGACTACATTGACTATTCCACACAGAAAGATATCCCATCTTTCAAACTGTCCCCCAAATATTTCCCTAACATTTTTCAAGATAGACTTGAGCTGACAGTATGCTAATAAATTAACTCTACAAAAATGTCAATTGTACAGTCCAGATCATAAGTAGTCAGTCAAGTAGCAGAGGTCTCCAAATACGTTTTACAGTTATTAAAGCAATATTATTCGACAGAAGTTTAAGACAGTTCCACAAGAGGTTTAAGGATTAACCTCCCCAGAAATAGCTCATCTCCTTTCATTCAACAGTGGCTTTCCCCATCAGGTTCCTGAAAATTTCATTTTAACTTGGAACCTTCAAAAACACACAGGTAAATTCTGAGTCCACCGACTATAAAGTTAGGCCAGAATTTATTATTTACAAACTCTTTCTACCAAACCTTCAGGCATCTGCAGCTTACTTCTGGCAATTTTCAGCGATACATGCACGAACCTTTGGAAGCAAGTTTTTCTGATGTTGAAATAAATCAAACTACAGCAAAAGTGAATTTACAGATGCAAATAAAAGCCCTGAATCGTGACATTTTTCTTAGAGATTTTATGCATCACTTCATATCAGTTTTACATGCAAAAGAGTCTGTGCATTAAAGTTTCAAATGTTTGAGATTGTTCTTTGCATTTGCATTTTTATAAAAATCTTATAAAGTTTAAACAAAAACAAATTTAGTAAATCAATCCAAAAGCACAACCTATCACTGTGTGCTACCTACCTACACACACTTGGCTTGATGAAATCTCATTATCCCCAAACTTATGCTCTCTGATAGCATCACAGCTGCAAGAAGTGTGATCTGCAGAGAAGTCCGTAACAGCCCAACAGGAGACATCCACTGGATGATAGATCCATTAAGAAACCATTGATTTGTCAAGTACAGGAGCTTCACTTAAACATCTTCATACTTAAAGTGATCATTGCCTCAGAAATATCGTATCACATGTTAACAGTCTCAAGGTAGAAAAAACACACAACAGAGTGGAAAGGTAAACTATGCAAGTGCTACTGAAATATGTTTCTGTTCAGAAAATGAAAGTAAAGCTGTCATCTCTGAAAAAAATCAGTTAAGTAACAAATGAACAAGTCTGAATGTCATTCACAGATTCTGGTTTGTAGCATATTTTTACACAGATTAGTTGAACTGTAACCTACTTGGCCAGCAATTTCTTCAGGCAAGGATTTTAATTTTTCATGAACACATTGCTCTAATAAAGTACTTGGCATTAGTTATGGCTTTTGAATTAAAATGCATTCATGACATTAAATTTTAAAATCACTATCTAAACCATCAATTTTGACCAGCTTCTTTTTTCTGTATAGTGTTCGCAAGAATTAGCAACTTAGTGCATATTTCACCAGCAAAAGAATGAAAGCTATGCTAATAGAACGTATTTTTGCAGGTTCCTGCAGAGCATGGTAGTATTTCATACACTGATTGCATACCAAATGAAAGTCAAAGCCAAATTTGTTTTCAGATAAAGGCTTATCTGACAAATATCACATAATAAGGAGTTGAACTCATGATCAAGGGCAGCTTAACACACATAACCCACTATCTCCGTTTTCTTCTGTATTCAAAAATAAAAAGGTTTATAGCATTGTAGAACAGCTCTATAAATTGTCTAGCTTAAGCACTGACTTTAGTGCATATTTATGAAACTATCTCGCTAGAAAATTTTCCAGGTAATAACTAAATAGCCAAGCCTACTCAGTTGAGGATGCTGATCTGCAATTTCTTTACATATGCAAGTCCATTTTAAAAAGCAGTTGCCCTACACTGCCTTATGACAAATTTCACCTTGTCTGCTTTGTTCAGGGTAGCACTCAGATAGCTCAAGTAGCATAAACAGCAGGTATTTCAGTTCTTAATATAAAGTCATTATTTCAAACATCCCTACTGGCCCCTGTATTTTTGCCACCAACAGAAATGATCAGCTGCTGACACTATGGAAGCCCAACAGCAGACTTCAAGCTACTTTTCATCTTGTTTTAGTACTTACAAAGCAGTGTAGAGCTGTGACACTTTAGATTTTTATTTGGTATTTGATTCCCATGCTAGTATCATTCCACTATTCAATAACCTGCAAGTGATATATTTTAACTGTATACACTTCTAAGCAGAGCATCAAATTTGCTCAACAGTAAGAATACAGTTCACTAAAACAGACAGCTGGTCCTACAGCTTCTCCAGTTCTTAGTATTGGTTTTCTTTATTATCCTATGTTAACTTGTAGATAAATCAAGCATAACATACTGTCTAAAAACCCAGCTGTGCTGCAAAATGCTGCTATAAAGCTTTTTCTTTTTTTTTCGTTAAGTCCAAGTAGTTTCATAATCTATGTGCAGACATTCAGGAAGGCAACAGGAGAGCTCTTCTCCTGGGTCTCCCACCTAATTTCCAAGACCAAGCTAGGTCTCCAACCTAATTCAGCTTCCAATAATGTCAGTAGGAATCTGATTGCAAAATGGCTCATTTTATGCTTTTTTATCATAAAATGCTACTTTTATGACTGACAAAACAAAAATGCACACTCAGGTGCCATCTCCTTCACAAATACACAATTTACAACTTGTGTTGTAAACTTCTGCAAGTACAGAAAAGGTTTAAGCTGAATCCATAGGAAATGTTACAGTTTAAACAAAGATTTCATGGATTTTGTTCTTCTGCCAGTTTCACATCCATTTAACTTCACTAGTTTTAGGGGAATTACTCCCAGTATATATAAGAACTGCATCAAAATCAGGCTGTCTCCTTAACTCATTGGACTTAGGATTACACATGCTTTTAAAAAACATGTGAAAGACGGGAGAGAGAGAGAGAAGATAATTGGACTTTGCATGCTTTAAGACCACTGTATAGTCTTCAGTGCATGTAAAGCACACTTTTCTTCAAAACTTGCTTTTCAAGATTGCTGTTCACTGTAGCATTTTTTTTTAACATAGGCCATAAAGTAGTGATTAATTCTGAAAAAAAGTTACATTTTCTAATTGGAACTATTTCAGAGTATAAAAAACCTGCAACATTGTTTAAAGCAGTAAGAAAAACAAAACAACCAACCAGCCAACCCACTCTAACACATATTTCCTCATGGTAGTGACTGTTGAGTTGATAACCACTACAGTTTTTCTAATTACAGCGCAGCTTAAAACAAAGCACTGGATGTTTTAGCTCACTCACATACGACATGGATAATTTTTTAATATGCTTAAGCACCGGGGGAAAAAAGCAGTCACTTCCACAAACCAACACAAATTGGGGAACTTTTAACATATTTTAAACATGTTCTGCGTTGCTTGCTCTTCTCAGTCACTTTGCAGAACTCATTCAAAAATCCACGTGAACTTCTTCCAATCTTTGTTATTCTTCTTTTTTTTTTTCTTTTCTTAAATAAGTCTCCATTAAGATAATTGTCTAAATTTAATAGTAGTCTTGGTACAGCAGGAATGAAAATACTACCAAAAAACCATCATAACTCACAGTCCTCACAAGTTTAATACAATTTAAAAAGCCTCTGAAGGAGATGTGCCTTCCAGTTTATTAAAATTGAAGGTAACATCAAATGAAAAGCAAAACTAAAGAAGAATAGCTAGAACAATTTACCTTTGTCAAACCTTAAATGTAAAGTATATTAAAAAAAACATGGTTTTGATTTTCAATCCCAGAAAAGTGTCTTTTCTATCCCAGAAAAATCCATGCAGGTGTTACAGTATTTGATCATTCTGTATATTGACTGGTACTTAACATCCACTTGATGTCATTAAACAGGTATATAAATACCACGAATTCATAAATATCAGGGTTTTCTAGCCTCAATTATGCTCATACGATAGATGAAGCAGATATACTCTTTGGTAACTGAAGTAGGCTTATTTTCCATTCTAATTAGTCACTCACATCAGCAAATTACAACTCCTGTAGATAATATGGGCTACTTTTATCACAAAAAATAGTAGAGGTGATATTAAAGGTATAAATGTAAGGAAGTTAAAATTATGCATTTCTCATGGTGGTTGTTCGGGGGGGGGGGGGGGGGGGGCGGAATCCAAACTCTCTCCCTTTCTATTCACTGTTTAATCTAGGCAACAGTTAGACTCATATATAAAGGTAATTTGGTAAGTGGGAATGTATACATGCACACTTTCAGTTTAAATAAAACGACTTGTGTGGAGAATGAAGATTTAATGTTAACATGACTTGAAAGGTATTCATAATAAAGTTTAAAGATTTAGTAAACTGGGACATTACAAATCCAAAAAAGTAGTTCTTGATTTTTCATTATCCCTTTTTCAACAAAGACTGACAGAATATACATATACAGGTTGACATTGAGTTATCCAAAACAATCTTCACTTTGCTCAGTTTGCAAGTCCTATTGACTAAAATGTAATATCATTCACAACAAAATATTCTCAGTAACTGAAACAATAAGCAAAGAAAACCAAAACTAAGCTCAGAAGCTAAGTGGTTCAGAAAGCCTTGGTAACACCTATGTGTGCCTAAGTGTGTCTATAATTTTTTTAATATATATATAATATATAGACACACACACACATATATACACACACAAATGTGCGCACATGCGCACACGCACACACGCTTTGTAACCTGCAGTGAAGATCAACCTATTTTCTAATGAAGAACAAAACACATTATTTAAAAATGTGGCTAATTTAACAAAACAGAGAAGAAACTGCTGCTATCAAAATATACAATTTGGATTGCAGACTAGAAGGCTAACATTATTAAAAAAATAGTTTTAAGCAAAACCCCTTTGCTTCTGAATAACAACAGGTATCAACCTGCCATAGCATGAAGCATCCAAACAAGATTTTATAAAAAGTTTAAACTGTGACCCTTCTTCATTTGCAAAGTTCTTGACAAATCCTATAGTGCGAGCTCTGGTCTCCAGACTGGAGCCTCTTTCATTTTTCTCAATCCATACTCCAGTAAATAAATGGCAGCTGAAGAATTCAGAATCTCAAGTGAGATTTGTGCTTTACCATATACCTACAAAATTAACAGAAAAGAATATTACTATTACTTTGGTAGTTATAGAAACTGTACTCTCAGAAATAATGTTGCACAGAAGAAATACAGTTAAAACTTCTTAGAGCATCAGCAAGTTGCAAAAGAGATGTAGTGTTTTATATGTCGTTTAGCTCTATCTGTCTCTACTAAAGGAGGGTCAGCTAAAATTTTTTTCCCCTCAAGAAAATTCATGCTGTCCAAGGCATAGGACTTCTAACATTGAGAGACTGAAGCTAAAGAAAACTCCAGCTCATTCTCGCAATTCAGATATATAGTTTTAGAGCCAGAAGCCATAGAAAGTTTAATGTTCAAAATTACTTAAGACAATTCCGATTGGATTTTTCTTTTTGAAGGCCACTCTTAACCATTCAAGCAGTTTTCTATGGAATCAACATGAAAAAAATTAAGTATTTATTAAACATATGGCTCTTCCTCTGTCTCTGTATTTCTTTAAGTGCTTTAGGATAAGGAAATTTCTTCTGTACAGCATGAGAGATATTACAAGGAACTTCCTCTACAGAGAGGGCTCTGAGCCCGTGAGAAACAGAGGGTCAGAAGCAGTGCTGCTCTTCACAGAACTGCTGGTGATACTCCATCCCTCACTCCTCATGAGAGGCAGTGCTAAGTACTTGGAAGGCTCCTAACATCAGAGTAAAAGGAACAGTAGTCCAAAACTCATCACGCATCACAGCTTTTCTAACCTCTTTCTTCTTGTATCGGGTACTCAAGAGCATTGGAGTAAGATTATGCTCCATGGCTCTTCTATCTTGAAGTACTTTGTCATCTATTTTAGACTGTCATTAAAGTGAGATGGAGCAAGAAAGCAGCAGAGCTCTTAAGCTCAGAACTGCAGTGCAGTCCACAGGAAGGGCTAGGAAGAAAAAAAAAAAAAAAAGAGAGAGGAAAACTCTGCACTAGATAGATTATTCTCTATTCCTTTCCTTCTGAGTAAAAGGACGTAGGGAATCACTATACTAATTGTTGGTTAATAGTAACTACTCTTCCTTTAAATTCGTACACATTATACTTCGAAGGTACATCATTTATAGCTTGAAGTACAAGGATACTGGTATATATTTAACCATATGGTTAAAGTCCAAAAAAGTAGTAGTTTCACTCTAACGTTGTTCAGACTTCTCTAAGCTATATATATTTCCTTGTTGCTTTAACGTTGCATTCCCAGAAAACAAGCATGACTGTAAAGGATTTTCAACAAGACATGTACCTGTCCAAAGTTTCCCAGAAGCGTAGAAATACTGGTCTGTCCAAGTGCCGTTTGTGGTAGCTTAATTCTAACACTGTTACATCCCATTTCTGTACATTTGGATCCAGACGTACTTCATCATATTTGAGATGGAAAGCTTTAACTACAGGAAACAGGAAAACATTTAGAGCATAATTAGATGAGTTTACAATGTTTAATTATTTGACAAAGAATATCCCCCTTTCTTTCCAGCCTAAAGTCTAAAAATAAATATAACAAACCTGTCTCTAAAAAAAGTCAACTGCTTAATAAATGGTACTAAACTAAATATAGTAGTTGGGGGCCAAAATCTAGCTCTCATGCTGTTACGGTTTTAAGTGAAAGGGCAGATCCTATTTTTAGATGCAGAGATTCCAAGAGAATAGGTGAAACTCGCTGCCAATTCAAACACATTTTCGTTGGGAAACTAAGACGTTCTTTCTGAACATCTCTGGGCTGTCCAAAAATTAATAAAGCACTTCTGAGACCACTGAGAAGTCTGGGCACTTCCTGAAAGTCTGGGTAGCGGGCTTTGACAGCAGAACGCCAGTACATCTCTAAAACATCACATGAAGCATTTTGGACAATAGCTCACAATAGTATTATATTAACACTCTGGGGAAATACTGTCTCATGTGGATTATACAAAACCTAAGCATTAACACAACGAGTACTGAGATTTTCCTGTGATCCCTCTTGGCTTGCTTGGCCAAATTATAACTCTTGATACAACCTCATGTAAAGTATTTAAGTCTTGTACAATTTCTATCTGGTAATTGATCTGATGCATTTTGTTTTGTATAGGTTTGTAACCTTTGAAGAAATTATGCACTCAATCTCACAAAGGACTGAATCTCAGAGGTAGTAAGGTAAGACAATAAGCATACAAGGAAGTCAAAACTTTTGTATATTTTGATATGGCAACAACTATGACATTAAAACTAAACGTAAAGTAGAAACAAAGACAAAAAAAAATTTTTTAGAGCTAACAGTCCAGGTCTGTTGGCCACTAAAATCAGATTTTGTAAAAATACAGAAAGATATCATATAAAATAGTGGAGAAAAGGCTTCCGAGAAACCAGCTTCAGCTGGGATCAGGTTACACCACATTCAGTGAGAACTCATAATTTAGAATAAAATCCCAAGGCTCAACAGGAAATGCTCCACTTAAAATGTCTGCCATAGTATCTTGCAGTAATGAATGAAGGCAAATTAAAAAAACTTACTTTGTTTGACTGGTACAGAGACTGCAGTCTTACTCTGAGTATTATTGGAAAAGTTAAACAGAAGCATTTGACCAGACTTTTAAGAACTAGTTATTTTACACATTGTGGTCATACCTTCTGATACCAGGCTCAGATTGCTTGTTCCACAGACTCCACTTAAGGTTTTAGCCAAACAGCTATAAAAATCAGTCTCCTCCTCCTTCTCACACATGGCATTCTTTGAAATGATATACCTAGGACTTTCTAGAAGAATGGTGTCTGAAGTTACCAATTTGTGCAATTAGCAAGTTAATGAAGTGACCATCTGGCTTATACCATTCCTAATTAAATTTCAAGCCTTGTGAATGAAATCAAGAATACATATACACTATCTTTGCCCCATAAATTAATGTTGGATGTTTTAAGCAAGTCCAGATGAGGCAAATCTGTGTATCTTGCATCTGTGCATTTACAGAGAACTTAATGACTGCCCAGCAGGACCTCTGCATTAAGGCTAAATAACATTGAGCAAAAGACAACTCACTTGCTGAACCTGAAAAAAAAAGATCAGTATTAAAGTGCACTAGTATGTTCTAGTAGCAAGACCTTTTACATGGTATTCAGATTAAACATTTGTTAATTAAAGTGACATAATTCAAAATTTTATTTGAGATGTTCACTTGCAGATGCAAAGATAAGCAACTTGTTTCTTATCTTTGAAGAAGAGATAAGAAACATTACACATTCAGTCCAGCCAGAAAGAAAACAGAGGAGAATGATTTTAGAAACTCTAGTAACAAAATGTGATGTGACATAGCAATTGAAAGAAATATGATCAATTTGACAGGCTCTGGTCTGATACAAATTTTACTGAGAAACTCCTTATGATAGCTGCCTTCTTTCCCCAAAATAAGCTTTGAATTTTTGTTAATGACCACCTGCCCAACAGCTTACACGAAGAATAGCAAACTGCAGATGAAACAATGGATTTCTGTAGAACCCCAAAACATATTTAGAAAGATTACTGAAGACACTGAATATGGTCTAAGTGGTAACTTTGAGAAAAAGTATAAAAACACAACCAGACTGACACTGCCTCTGCTCTCTCAATTTATATCAGCTTTATTCTGAATAAAGTCACTAGGGAAAGCCCTAGAGATACACTTATCAGGAAAATATTTTTCAATAGCTAGCTTTAGTGCAACTGAAAGCATCTCTAAAACTGAAAGAGGTGCATTTCAATGTACCTTTATGAGTCAGGTAGGAAGAGATATATCCTTCTTCCATTTGCAAATGTGTTGCAGTCTGTAGCTTCAGACTGAACTATTCAGCATAGGACCCTGATTTTTTTTTTTTTTTTTTTTTTTAAGCATGTTGCCAAAGCTTGGCATGACAATTCCTATGGCCATCTATAAATGTATATATACATACTGTTAAAATTAACAGGAACTAATAGGCAACTACTAGCTAGACCTTAAATATTTAACATTGTTTTTGCTGATTTTGCTTTTCATTATTTCCATTTTCTCTCTTTCTTCATTTTGAAGTGTTATTTTCTTCTTTCATTAGCCTCTCTTCTTAAATTCTCGCCTGTGGTGTATTATTTCATTCATTTTAGCTTGTAGACTCTTTCACTTCCTCCCTCCTCCAAGTTCCCCCTTGAGCAACTCATTCTACTTTCTCATTCACGGATACATTCTCAGCCTTCAGTCTGACTTTTCAGCTAGCATTCTCTTTCTAGCTTCTGCTTCACATACCAAAGATGTACATACATAGAAGCCAGCCAAACTTGTTTCCTCATCATACTGACTGGAAGAGGGCAGGCTGAACTAAGGCTCTTTGTGTGTACGTGTTGTGCGTGTTTATTTTATTTTATTTTATTTTACTCTATAGCTCAGAAAACACAGGACACTGTATGAGGCAAAAAGGTCTATTTTCTAAGGCAACTTAACAACGAAGCAAAGAAACACAGAACAGAAGCTTGTACTCTCTTTAGATATTACTGCACACGTCATAGTTACAAGACTGGTCTGGTAAACTGTGCAAGTGGTAGTACACTGGTCCAAAGCACACTGGGCTTAATTACTCTAACTCAAAAAAAACTGTTCAGATAAATACAGTGCTAATATTTACCTCGCACCATAAAAGTAGGTGAGCATATAGCACATAATTTGAATATAGAATTTCAAGATTTTGTCAGGCACTCCATCAAATTTGTAAAACATTCTTAATAAAACAGCAGCTGGTTAATCCTCTGTTCAAAAAAAGTGCCAAAACGTGAAGAAAGCTGGTAAACCTGTTCTCTCTGAAGTGTTATAATATACAGTATCTTTTTGCCTGTTTCAGAAACTTGGAAAGTAAATTTAAACAGTAGCTATTTCAAAACCTCTGGTAAAGACTACACCTCTGTGGGAAAATAAGATTTCCATGAGCTTCCATACATGATAGTAGAAGAGTAACAAAGAGCACAAGGTGACATTTGCCAGCTGCGTGAGGACTTGAGCCCTTTTTGTTCTCCCTCAAACATCCTAGTTCAGATTGTCCATAGGCATTAGCTGAGGGAAGAACAAAACAAAATCCCCAAACAAAGTAATGACCAGAACACTAAAAAACTTACTTTTTGCAAAGATATCAACAGGTGATCCATCAGGCAACAGCCAAGGCCAACCTTTGAACTGCCAAGCAGGACCCTGGACAAACACTGCCACTACACGATCCCTGTGAACACAAAAGGAGGTGTTGATGGCCTTGAACTTCTAAACATTGTGTTCTCTTAAAAGGAAAAAACACCTGTCTTTATTCCTGTGATGGCATTAATGTAAGGCAAGCAGCATACCTTAGCATACTTTTCATTGTAGTAACAGCAGCACAGAGCACTTAACTCTCCTGCGTGTCCATCGAGAAATATATTTTTAGCGCATTGGAGAAGTGGTTACAGACAAGAACTGTTTACAGTTTTTTCTTAAAATAAAAGCAGTTGATGATTCCACTTCCCCAGCCGGGGCTCTCCCTTCAAGTCAGCTTCTATCCTTGATCCCAAATTAACGAATCCGATTCACTTTCAAAACTTCAGTCCAGTGTTTATTGTGAGAGGGTCTTTTTTAATAGTTTTTTAAAAATTAATAATGCTAGATGTTAGAGGCCTGCAACTATACCTGCCCAACAAACTCTCATGTAGAAAGATGACTAAAAAGAGGGATTTTTCTCTCAGAGCATGTTTCAGTGACTTGCACAGTACAGTATGTCCAATTCTCAAGAATTGGAAAACTCACAGGCATATTCATATTCAAATTTCTGGACTATTTCAAACAAATCTATTAAAAGCAACTACCCTGCTCATACTGCTAAAATGCTGAAAGTTATGATTTATGAAGAAAGATCTTTAAAGAGGTTTGATTTTTTATTATTGTAACCTGAAACAAGAAGAAATTCCTACACAGTAACAATCAAATCTATCTTTATATACACGCTTTCACTTTTTACACAATTTAATAGAAATTTATGTCCTCTCCAAGTTCTGTATTCTCCCGATTAAGAAAGTTTTAAATGGAAAATCTGTTTTTACCAATCTTGTGGCATAAGCTTCAGAGGTTGGTCTACTACTCGATAAGGTACAGTAACGCTGACTGTAGTTCCCCCAGGCTGCATCTGGTCCTTCCTTCTCTGTATTAGAGTTTCATTTTCTCGTTGACAGCCTTGTTTCTTCTTTTCATCTGATGGTACAAACCTTAGGGAATAAAGAAGCATTCAGTAGACAAAAGTAATTTATCTCACATAGTCAACAGGAAAAGTAACAGCTGTATTGGAACTCTGCTTTACTGGCAACAGTCACAGAAGTCATCTCATTTCCAATATGCCAAGCCTCCATGACTACTCACTCAGTACAGCAAAAAGACATAAAAATAACAGTTCATATGTCTTCATAGTGAAAGCAGTCGTACTAACAGGTCTCTTGCACCTCAAAACTAAAGCAAGAGCTGTTTCTACACCCCTGTGGCATGCATGGCCTGTCTTACCACATGCACTGGCAAGTGGAAAACCAGAGTACAACAGGCTACTGGGTGGCAATAGCTCACTCTTCACTGACTGAGGGTACCCTAAGACACTAAGAAATGATTGCTTCATAAAGCAAATTTTATAGCTCTTGCCTTTGTGGAATTCAAACTCTAGCCATCAGAATTACGGCTCTTCAAGAAAGGTGGGATTTTTCACCCCCAAAAGTATTTATTTATTTATTTATAAGAGTGACTTTGCATAACCAGATGATTCATCTGGTTACGAAGATGAATTCTTTTAACACAGAAAAAGAAACTGAAGTTTTAGATTTACTTATTTGCTTACTAGCTTCCCTGGTAATTAATTATACTTGGAAAGTAGGGATAACATGATTCTCAATATGGAATCTTTGTAGGAAAGAAAATGCTTAAGATGTGACCACCAAATGTATTACAGATCTTTCTCTTTTCAGCCCCTACCTTAAAAGAACATTTTATACCCAATGAGAAAATTGTATTTTAGAAAAAAGTCAGATGCAATATCACATTTTTAAGCAGCATGTGGAAATTGTCAATAAATCTTCAAGGAAAAAAATTTATTTTCCTAAGTTACACAAACAACTGAATCCCTCTTCATGATTTAAGACTATTTCAAATATAGTAAGAAAGAAGGCACAACACATTTTTGAAATGTGCCAGTGTCTGCATGCAACTGCACTAGAAAAGCAAAAAGTTGAAAACAACTATGAATTGTGCATTAAAATTAACTGGTATTGCAAATATAGAAAAAGTATTATTTATGCAAAAGACAAAACTATAAATTAACTCATGCTTATCTGTCTAGTGCACATGCAACTAGAACATTCAAAAGAAAATAATGAAGAAGAAGAATGGTACACAGGCCACACTGGAAAAAAGTTCACTCAGGCCATCTAGGGTATTATGAGAAAGAAACCATTAAGATATGCATTTCTCCAGTACAGTTTTGAATGAAATAAAGAACAGTTAATATATTTACATATTTCACCTATCACAACTAATTGACACAAACAATTTTGTGCTATATACAACAGCGCACCATTGTTCTACTTTGGAAAAACGAAAGTTATCTACCAAAACATTACATCTGAATTAAACGTTTCTAGTAAAGTTGAAAACTTAAAACCTCAGAAGTTAGGTGCAACTTTAATCATGAGTGTACCTAATGGTCTTTCTCACCAGCAAATTAGAAGCCTTGTTCTGCCACTATTAACAGATAGAAACTGTATTATATAACTTTGTTTGGGTAGAGAAGAGGATTTGTTTGATCTTCTTGAGCTTTTAATTCAACTATTTGAGATTTTCTCATCACTCATCAGAATTAATGGAAATGGGAGTCAGGATTGAAAAAGCTGGCATTAGAAAAAAGCAAGCAAATAAAATACAATACAAAAAAAAAAAAAAAAAAGACACTCCCCCCAACCCAAACCTTCCACATTTCAAAAACTACCAAAAAAATCTCAAAAGACAGAATGGTGGAAAGCAGCAAGCAGAATTTTTTTCTTTAACATATCACCTGCACCGAATAAGAACAAATTCTTACAGAACATGGAGGTAAAAAAAATAGCATTATTAACATTGTTATTATACACTACAGTCCTAATAAAATATTCATAAAAACATCAATCTAAAGGTCACATTTTTGAATTTCATTTTTAAATACATATGAAGAGGCAAACACATTTTAAAAGGATGCAATAAATCTAACCACCTCCTCCAAATTAGAGGAATATGGATACTAAGATGCAACATTATTGCTGTTCTAAAAGAAATCTATCATTTCACCATTATTATATCTGAGACACCCCTGAATTTGGCTCATATACGTATTCTCAATTCTACTTGACTTTCTAAAGTTTCTATGATTAAGAACTCATTTTTACACTAGGTTATTGCCAGTTCTCTTCTTTTTTATAGTCAACTGGAAACTGTTATGTGATGGAAGTACAACTGAATATTGCCTTAGTGGCTTTATCTTCTGGACTGCAGTAACTTTGGTTTTATTCACTACAAAAAATCAAATGTTTTTGAAAGCGTTTCTCCATGACAGAATAACACGTGTATTGTCATCTGAATGTTGCGAAGAAAAAACTACAATGAACAAATTCACAAGGAAGAAGAAAAAAAAAATATAACCATCTTAAAGAAAGCACTGAAGGAAATGCTTGCATAGATGTATACACACTGAGGACAAGAATAAGTGACAGCTTACGGAACGTTTATGACATGTATGTTTTATTTCCTAGATTTTGGAGCAAAACAGCCATCTAGTCAGTAAGTATAATAAAAGAAACATGCTCCAGAATCAAGAATCAGTATAAATTACTGTATGATTGCAAATATGAAAGGCTTACCTTGTCACTACCAGGACTTAACCTCCCCCCCAAACTTAAGGAATTTTAGTGTTAAATAAAACAAACAACCCCCCCACAGCTCCCCTCAGGAAGTATTTGCTAAAAAAAATAATAGCTGGCATCTTGACTATGTATTTGTACTTGGCCCCCTTTTAACCATCCAATACACTAGAAACACGTTTTGAAACTTGACTGTGCAGTAGTCCACATTTTTTTCAGTTGCTTCTCTGGATTTCTACTCCCAAATCTGGTCAAAACAAACACACAACAGATTCCCCTCTCCACACACATTACTTAGAATTCCTTTTCGTACTCAAACTAGGAAATAAATAGTATTTCTGTTAATTGACAAAGTGATCATTCTGATCTGACCATGTCCCTCTACTAAGGGTACAGGCAAGTAAAGTGGGAAGTAATTGGTAAGACACTATCCACTGAACTGCCACAGCTGCTCATGACTAAACTCTAAACTCAACACCAATTGTTAGCATTAACTCTGAAACGTTTTCATTGAGGTCAACACATTCTTCCCCAACTCAGGCATGATGAAAAATGTGTAAATAGAGAATAGTGCAAGTCCAGTGTTGGACTGTAACAGAGATCATCATAACACACGTTTGATTGTGTTTAGAACCTGAGATGTATTTTTACAACACCTACTCCCCCAACATGTTTATTAGACTATAGTATCAAAAACCAATTCTAAAGCTCATTCTATATTCTGCATGCCAGAAGAGTAAAAACAAGCCCTGTGGTCATTTCTAAATCAACTACATCAACAAACTTGAAGGTGGAAAATTCAGGGCAGGTGTCACATTTTCTAGAACAGTGCCAGAACTGTCATGGCTAAGTTAAATTTTTGCTCTTCTAAATTCTGTTACTGCACTTTGGATGCATGAACACCTCTTGCTCTTTCATCTCGACTCTTCTGTTCTCCATATGTGTTAACCACATCAGTGTCATCCTTTGCCCCTTAATCTTCTTTTATTTTTTTCTGAATTACATTCTTTGTGCTAGAAGGATTGGCCTTCTCTTGAGGCAAATCTATCAAAGTTAATTGTAACTGAGCAGAGCTGTAAACATTGCAAATCCAGCACAGATATACCCATACATGACATAGAGGCACTTTATAGCTATTTGTGTATCAAAAAGTGATGAACTACATAGATGCAAGAAGACATTTTAGTACACTCCATGGCTTGTACAGGTGTATTTTTTTTCCTAAAACATAAAAAACCCACAAACAAGCAACTTCCTCTGTCAACACAATTACAGTACCATCACTAGACTGATGTAATATTAAAAGTCAAACTTCTTTCTGATTAAGTATTTCAGAAGTGACACCAAGTGCCCAGCATGTCTACTGGATCTTCGATGATCTGGCAGTGAGGAGGAAACTAGGAATAACTGGAGGTCAGAAAGCACTTTGTATCTTACAGTCCAGCTTAAAGAAGTTCCAGGGCAACTCCAGTGAAAGCTGTAGCATTACAATATGGACAGCTTACTCATGAAAGAAGCAATATATATTAAAACAATTCTCACAGAAAATAAGCAAAGTACCAAAGATAGAAGAAAGAATAGCTCTCCATTTTATTTTTATTTTTTTTAAACAGACCTGTGGCCGACAGAATTGGCAACAGTATATTTCTACATGAAAATGTTTACCTTTTTCAGAAGAATTAACTGGTATAAACAGATACACAACTCTGAACACCTTGATCTGCTGGACAAGCAGAAAGACACTTCCTTTCTACTGTAATAGTAAATTTTACATTACCACAATAAATTGTTGATTGCACTGTTGATTGCATTCAGCCATAATGAAGTAAATTTTAGAACTGAGTGCATTTACTCAAGCAGTAAATACAGATTTTAGCAACTCAGTAACAAACTGAATTTGCATCATTATAAATTCTTAAAGATAATTCTTTATCAATTCTTAAAGGTTCTTATCTTTTGTTGTATGTGAACTTTGAAAAAAAAATGTTCATCACTTCAGTATGGAGGCCTTTATTTACCAATGATTGTTAGGCAAAAATTGTTTAAACAAGATGACAGTCTCCATCATTTTGACAACTGCATGACCGTAGTTTCAGAGAGGTCACAGTGAAACAGGCAGAGACAGATTTGGCGTATGTGTGTGGATGTTACATAAATGAAAATCACTACAGCTATTAGAAACTGGTACAGTAGATCCTTCTTCTCAGAAGGAAGAGGTCACAACTGTGCAAAAAAGTCGTTTGCATATGAGTGTTTTTTTCCCTACTATTCAAGAGGTAAGTGCTTCCTTTATAACTGGTCTGTAAAACTGATTTGTCATGAGATAGTCGTTACTTCTTCTTAATTAATTAGTACACTAGATATACCTTTGTATCTGAAGACAGTCTTTTATATAATATGTTCTAATCAGCTACTTACTTCAGATCTTGCAGAAGGTCCTTTGCATTAAGCATAGTTATTAAAGAAGTGGTGGCTGCCGGAATAATGATTATGGGAGTTCGAGATCCTGTAGAAATAATAAAGTTACATTTGCCTGTTTTAAAATGAACTGTACCTTAAAAACAAAATAGAACTCTTGCTTTACAGACCAAAATTACGGAAAAAAATATTAAAAACTTGTACCAAATCTGTTCCATAAGTGGAAGTCTTCATTCAGGAGAGAGGGGAAGAAAAAAGTACTCCTGTACCAGGAGCCTCCAGACTCTAGTGTTGTTTGGAGTGGTGACTCATATTTAGTTAAATAATAATAATAATAATAAAAGCTGCTTGCAGTGCACTGCTTCCTCATATTGTTGCCTGCAGTCCAGCAAAAGATGGAGTGCAACCAGTTCTCACAAAAATAAAAAGGAAAACATAACTAAAAATGACTCACCTTTTTTCTGATTTGGAGGTGGTCTTGCTTGAGAAACTGAAAGAAAACACAAAACAAAAGGAGAAATTATGACGGAATGACTAATACATAACAAGTGTTGCCACAAGGCAACAATTCAAGGTTTTTACTCACAGGAAAGAACAGAGTCATGTTACAGTCACTAGATAGTTTTTACAGGTGCAATATATCAATTGCAGTTTTTAGAAGATAAAAAGCTGCTGACTGCCTGGAAAATGTAAGTATAGTTGGGTCAACTGTGCTTACTTTTAAAACTAGCCATCTCTCTCCAACCACACCTAGAGGTTGGATCACAGTAACATTGACCATTATTGCAAGCAATCTTCAACAGCAAGCTGCTTGTAGATCTTGGAGTTCGATAGTGCTGAACCAACACAAGAACTATTTCACAACAAAATAATATTTACAAACCCTCACCTCTTCATAAGCACTTATTATTGCAGACAATAACCTCAGAATTTTGCTAACCCTTAGCACATACAGATCTTTCTACAATCAAAATCTGAATGTCCGGCTTACATTGGCTTTAAACTGCAATTTCCAAGTTGTATGAGCTCTTTAGGTGCCAGCAACAATGAAACTTGACAAATGTGGTAGCACTTGAGCAGAAAGCTAACAAACAAAAACATCAAAGCAAACAATACTGGCCAGAGAGAAACCAAAGACACTAAAGACTAAAAAAATTGAACTTATCTTGAAGATAAAGGATTCCCTAGGTGTTTCCTCCAATATTAATAGCTGTAACTTTTCTTTTTGAACCAAAAGTTTTGATTTCAGGTTTCCTATTCAGTGGCCTCCACAATATGAGAGTTACTTCAGTTTAAAGTTGGAAAAGCTTATGCTTCTTCACTTTGGTGTTATTACTGAATAACTTGCCTTCCTCCAAACATTTTGTAGCTCATTTTTCTGAACAGAGCTTTCAGGAGTAATAACTTAAAGAAAGAACTGTTGAGTTTGATAACTCTCATCATACATGTTTATCCTGATTCAAAAAATTAGAAAATAGTAAGTAGTAGCAAGATTGATGCACACTATCTCAAGTCTTAACTTCTTCTATGCATGAAAAATTTCATTAATTGACTTCCAATTTTATAACACCAACTTGCTCATGTTTATTTATGACCAACTGTTTCACAAACTGGATAGAACAGTATAAATATTCACACCACATAGTTGCCATTGTTGAAATACTGAGACCATATCCTTAATTATCTTTTCCTGACACTGTCAAATGCACAGATATAATTGGTGACACGATATTGAACTACATGAACTTTTTTTTTTTTTTTTTTAATCTAGATCTCTATGTATCTGTCTTTCCTGGAAAAAAATATATGGACAAATATACAGATCAAATTTATGGACAGCATCAGTTGCCCTAAAAAAGCATTTGTAAGAAGTCTGAGAGCTGCACTAAGCCATTGTTGCAGGTTAATTGAAAATTAGATGCTCTACGTAGGCACACAAAAATTTGAAATTAAAAGTGCACCTGATATTTTTCAGATCAGTATTATAAAACTATTTTCTCTAATTAAACTAATGCTTCTCTGTGCAAAATAGGATCCTCTCACAGACTGCATGTTTTAAATACTCTGACCATTAAGAACAGAACAATTGATATTTTAAAAGTTCCAAAATCAAAAATATTCTAGAACAGGCAGAAAGAAAATCTTTCATTTGGAATGAAGTTTAAGCGGTATATACTTTCTTCAGACTATACCTCTCTCCAGTTTACAATATGGAGATGAGATATCGGATTGGATTGGCCTTAGAGAAGAACAGCATCAGTATAACCTATACAAGGCACAAAAAGACAATTCAGTCAGATTCCTGCTCTTGCCTTTTCTACCCTTTTACTGCTGTCTGTCAGCTCCAGATGCATTATTATACTTAACAGTACTAGTGAGATAAATATGACAGGCAGCGTGACCTTTCTAGTACCAAAATAACCAAACAGAAAAATCCATGCACAACAGCATTTAGGTATGCTGAGAATATTCCATATGAAAAAAGGCTTTTGGGGAAGACTATTTTTACAAGACTAAGTCTTAGCATTAAATCCTACCAGTATATCTCAAAGAATTAGCAAGGCATGTACTCATAGCGCTTAGTAGTCTAAACAAGACCACAAAACACTCCAGCAGTGCTTCTAAGCAGGTATATTAATTTTACAGTTTTTTTTTAATAAAAGAGAAAACCCCTTGAAAACATCTTTATAACAGCAATAACCTTTTTTGTTCTTAAATATCTTCTGCTTGAGATTTTCTCTCACCGAAACAAAAATTCTTACAGTATGTAGACTTGAGAGCAGACACGTACATAGCTGTTTGCTAACACTGATCCTCTCATATACTATTCATACTCTTGCATTCTTTTTAAACATCTTTCTGCAGATTTCTCATTAAAATGAGACAAAGTACCTACATTGTTCTATTTCTGAACTCAAATTGAGATTCAATTTGATGTTCAAAATTGACTTGGTAGCTAAAATTTACTAGACTAGGATTTTTAAAAGTCCAGTTTAAGATTCTAGCCCCATTACAAATATCTCACGTACGTACGAGTCTTTCTTAAGAAGTGGGAAGAAGTAATGATGATAATTTATTAAGAGAAATATAAATGATTTCTGATATAGTGATAATAGAAGTAATAATATGTTTTTTTCTGAAATTAGCTTTTTTTTAGGTTGGTTCTCCTTAGGGCATTAACTACCCCTCACGATATATTTGGGCTGTGTTTACTACAACAGATATCTAATCTAAACTGAAGCACTTGGACACTAAGTGCAATTTATCACTTACTAGCATTAATTCAACTAATTCTGTCAGAAGTAATAAACCTTGTTATGAATGCTTGGAGCACTTCTGGAAGCTTTCTAACACTGATCCTTAGCAGTTCACAAGGAATCTTCCAAATGGACATCAAGACCAAGGACGAGAAAAATAAACTGAAATGCTTAAGTTTTAGGATTTTATCCTTTCTTCAGCTGATAAAGATCCATGCTGCACAGCGTGGCAAATAAGAGCTGGATTTCAAAAGCATTTCAGCTCCCGGCACTTGTGAACTACCATGCTGATAAACAAGAAGTCTGCCACTCGTCTTTCTGATTTCACTAGTCCGGCCGTTCGGTAGGCTTGTCAGGCAGCAGCTCCGAGCGAACCCGATCCCCTAGCCTGGGACCATTTCAGTTCTCGAGCTGCGCATGATAAAACATTAACCAAACCAGTTACTACCTCTTTTCAGTAAATATCGTTCAAGGCCACATAAACGACTCCCACCTCACTCTTCAGCTACAGATTTAAGAACAACTTTTCTGAAGCTCACACGTACAAAAGCGCAATGTTACCTTACCTGGTCGTGGTACGGGCTGTGCTGCTGGAGTCTGTGTTTTTCGGGCAGAAGCACCTTCCTTTTGAAAGAGAGAACGGGTGACATTAACAGCTAGCCTCCTTGTCAGGTACATGCGTTTTTACATGAATACAAAGCTACAGAAGATACCATGAAAGTGAGGGCAGTATCTTTTCATTAAAGTGAAAGGAAACAGTGAATATATTCAAAATTGTTTTTTGAACAGACCCTGTTTTAAACTTGCAAGGAGGAGAGACAACCTGATAAGTCTTTATAGGTTTCAATTTTAAGCAGGACATGCCAATCATCATTTTTTGCCCTGTATTCAGAGAACTTCTTTCTTTCTTTCTTTTTTCTCTCTCTCTCTCTTTTTTTTTTTTTTTTTTTAAATATATACTGTTGTTTCATCATAGCTACAATTACTTGGAACCAAGGGCTAATAGGTCAGTGTAAGCAATTAGCTATATAAATTTTAAAATGAGATCAGTTTATACTCTGGATGGAAAACTAGGACCAGGAAGTGCAATGCATTCCTGGCTTGAAGAGTTTTAGTGCCCAGAAATAGCACTCATGATAATTGGTTCTGCTCATGCCTTATCCAATTACCGTAATGTAACAAACAGAAGACCTGCACTACCATTACTCTGGTTAACTCCACAGAGCCAACACACTATCTAAGAGAAAAATGAGGTCAAATGTGTCCTGCTGCAAAGCAACACTAAATTCCTGCAAGAAAGAATTCTGTTCTCGGATATTTCTGTGAAACTCTGCTGAACACAAAGGATATTACTAACAACGTAAAGAAATAAATGAAATATTCCAGTTGCATCCATTTGCAAAAGATAACATAAAACCTTAGAACATGAAACCAAACATACATTTAACCCGAAAATTACTTAAACGCTATATGCAGTGTAGCTTACATACAACTGAGACATACTCAGAAAGGTCAGAGCTCCTACCCTGAAGAAAAAAACTGTCTGAAAGGACTCCAGTAAGGTGCTATCACATTTGCATGCCCATGCATAAGTAACAATATGTTCTGTAATTCAAAATAAAACCTGATAAGCAGGAGACTCTGCAATGAGCCTCAAGTTCCAAGACTTAAATAACCCTTAAATAAATAAATAAAAACTGCTTCCAGGTTCTCACCATGAAAGTTAAAACTTGATCTTTATCTTAAAAGCTGGGCAGTACAAACAAAGATCACTCATCAAGGCCATAGAAAACAAGCATTTACTCAAAATCTCTCTCTCCCCCCTTAGCTTCATTCAAAAACCACACCATTAGTTGCAATAGTCTGGAGCTGGCATTTGGTACAGTCAGCAGCTTCTGTAACTTTGAAAATCACCTCCTACTAACCTTCAAGTCATAAACTTAACCCCTCATTATAGGAAATGGATTAGTCCTGACTTTTGCTGTCTCTGTTTTCTGATGGTTAAAATACCAATATCTATGCCAGTCACCTGAGTCAGAAAGTGTTATTTCACAACTTAAAAAAAAGCCCAAAACAAAAAATCTTCTGCAGAGAAAAAGGGATTTTTGCCATTGGCCTTCCACAGTCATTACTCAGATAGAAAATGGTAAAAATCGAAGTATCACATTCCAAAGGAAGAGCCATGCCTGCAGCACCAAAGGCTGACTGCCTTTGAGAGAAGCCTTGTAATTGAGAAACAGCAATTTGAAAGAATACCCTTCTTTTGGCCAAGAAAGTGGACATAAGATGCTTTACAGCTGTTCCTATAGAAAAATAGAATTTTCTATGTGAAAAGATTGTTTGTATGGCACATTAATTATACATTTTGAAGAACCATCATGAATTCTCTCCTTAACAATTCCTTTAAAAATAATAAAAAAGGTCACAACACTTTACGGAACAGAAAGAAAAGAAAAACAGCAAGCTAAAGAAATTTACTTCTTGTGACCCAAAGTTTCAAGTTTCTAGAGTTTTTCTACAGCCGTAAGAATTACAATGAGGAAACTTTGCTTTAGGTTCCATAGCACGCACTTGTGGATTGTCCTTGTGGTTTTCACCACCAAAATATCCATAAAGCACCAGAAAGAAGATCAAACCTGACAAAATAATTTTCAAATGATCTACTTGGGATTTCCCAACATTTTCCTCTTAATTTTCATCTCAGGTGATTCACGGGCAAACCTATCCCTGGCTCAGTGCAGAAACATGAAAGGAAAAGGCAGGGCTTTGGGAACATTTCGACTGAAACAAATTCACAAATCTAACATTAAAATATTTGATCAACTGTAGCAAATCAAGTTTTTAAATAAGACTATACAAGTGATAACTACCACTTCTCTGCCTATGACCTCCTTTCTATTTGGAAGCTTGATTTCTGCAAATCACTTTCTGATGGGGGTTATGATTCTTAGTTTTGTAAATCACAGCTTTACACTGATGATTTCATGGATAAACCTCAGCTCACAACTCTAGGTATTTTGGCATTTTAGCCGAGAACTGATTAATTGTCACATATTGAAGCCAAAACCTCACAGAGGCTCCTTCCTTTGCAACCGATTTATCACATCTTTTCTCTCTTTGTAACAGTCAGCGGCCTCACCAGCACCTCCTGCCACCTGAATACTGTCGTCAACGTAGCAAGAGTAGCTCTCTCCAGTATTTCAAGCCCAGCTGTTTAAAATGGCTTGTAACGAAAGCATACCACTGAGATGAGGAAGATATGAGAGCACGAAGCAGTGATGGTTGATACGCTTGTTGTGATGGCAATACACACTACAGAGGAAAATCTGCTTTCTCTAAGAAAGTCATCAACAGGGATAGTTTTACTAACATTTCACACTGTCCTGAAAACAAAATATATTGATTTTAAATACAAAACGAATGCTTTTCAGAAGCATTCAGATAAAGGTGAAGTTTTTCTATGATAAGTCACTAATATTTATATGATACACATTCTGTTTACAAGGCATGTATAACCACAAGTAGGTTTATAATGCTACGATTTCTCTCAGTAGAAAAAAAGAATGACGTTGATAGAGTCAACGTTGAAGCTGATGTATTCAATCATACAAGGTAAGTGCTGCTGTTAATTTATAGCGTGTTAGCTCTTCTGGGGCAACTGTTCATTTGCACGCAATAACTCCTTGTGAATACAGCAGGTTATTTCTCAGTGTTTGCACAAGAAGATATTTCAGATTGTCTAATGTGGAATTTCCAATGTGAAAGTTGTTCTTAAGTAACCAGCACGCTGCAAATTCAAACTCCAGTTTGTCTTAGAGTAGCTTTTCTTTGTGCAGCTGTACCCTGAGCATCAGAAAGAGCAGAAATCACTGTTCAGCTATTTAAGGAACATTCATTTCCTCAAAGTTTCTGAACACTTCACAGTTTTGCTCAAAGATGGCATACCTAATTCTTATGCATAAGTTGTTCTCGACTGTTAAGGAGCATATTATGAATATTCATAAATTCAAACAAATTTAGCAACAAAACCATGTAATTTGAAAAATACAAATCTTCTTTAAGACGACCACTTAACACAGTATTTTAATCAAAAACTTGTTGCTTAGTTTAGTTTTGCTAATTTACCATACAAGTTATATATAGTTAACTCATGATTTACATTTAATACATGAGTACTTAATCATTCAAGCAGAACAAGCTGACATGGAACAAAATCAGGAAAACAGATCTGAAAGCTTAATACTTGCCTGGATTTCACTGAATCATTTTCAGATAAACAGTGTATCTCCTCACCAGTGGAATTCATTCTCTTTCAGTTCCAATAGTTTCTATCACATTAGACTTTTATAAAATAGCTGCTTAACTATTTTCATCTTAGTGCATGTTTTCTGCTATGTGAGTGTTGTCCTACCTAAACACCTAAAAACATTGGGTTCACAAATCAATGTGTGGGTATTAACAGAAAACAAGTTATTACGCGTGAAAAATTCCAGATTCCCATGTATATCATACAGTGGAAAACTCCCCACTCGCCCTGAAGGATAACCAGCTTCTACTATTACTGTACGACCTTGTAATCAAACTTTTAGTACATTCTACTTTTCCCTCATTTTTTCCATAGTTTCATCATAGTTCTTCTTCTTTGTCATAGCACTTCAGGAACTACCACGTGCTCTGATTCGTTCAGTGAGAGAGTGCTCTGAGAACCTCCAAGTCTATTCTTAGAAGTCTTTTTAATCTGCACGTTCTGTATACAGCTTACCCTCACCTGAACGTTCATTTTCATTTACCCACTTCTGCAATATATAAGCAAGTTGCAACATATTATCAAGATGCAAACTATATAGGATAGATTCATACAATACTTGTCTGTCCTTCAATATCCTTGATCTGTTGCAATGTAAAAAATTCAGGAACTTAAAAAAAATCAATATATTGAAATGGTCAAATCTGAGACTTTATAACTTTCCGAACATTTAGAACTTATTTAACAAGCTTACATCTTTTGTTAATCTCTAGGTGTATTTAGTTCACTGACTGTTATTTTTTTTTAATATCACTTAAAAGCATTTTGCTGTGTTTGTGGACCTCTAACAAAAAGTAGTTTGTGTTAATTCACAGCATCAGTAATTATCACTATTAATCTCACACTGAGACACAACTAAAGGATATCTAATATTTTTCTGAAGTCTATAAGAGCATTACTATCCATAGTTCAATTTTTCTTATTCCTCTCACATTGAAATCAGAAACTGCCTTAACATAAATCATACCATATTTTAGGAAAAGAACTCTCATCTTTTACACACTGAAATATGTTACACTGGCAGATTTTTTTTTTCCTGGAGGCATCTTTCACATTTACCCAAATGAATATTTCTCTCTTGAAACACAAATGAAAAGCAGCAGGTAAGGCAAGTTGCTTTGCAAGTTACAAATTACAAAAGGAAGAAAAGGACCTGCCAAAAACTGCAGACTATCTCTTTACACTATTCCGATTGGTTTCTATGTAGAGATCCACAAAGTTGGTAAAATTTTGACCTTTAAAAATTTTAGGAGCAAGGGATAGAGTTGACAACTTGATGCCACCTTGTGGCTTTTCTAATTTAGCAAATTTAATTTCTATTTTGTTCCTCTATAATTTAAAGTAGTACAAGAGCTTTACCCCAAAATCTAAAAATTATTAGGCATCTCACATGCATCTACACAGAAATAGTACACGTAAAAAGAAACAGTTGATTCTAGAAGAATAGCAATTGCTTGCACATAAAATGTAAAGCAGATCTCAGTATCATCCTTGAAGGCAGACTGATGATTCAACCAAAGTCTGTTCTATTCATAAAAATGAACATAGTAAAACTGCAGCACTTAAATCTCAAGTGAGAAAGAAAATGTATGTGGGTAGTAAGCTTGTAAAATGCATCCTTAAGAAGAACAGTCTTCAATTTACCTATTCAATTTATAGGAAAAAAAGGATGTAAAAATTCATTTAGTTACCAGCACTAATACTATCTTTCCTTGAATTTAAAATATCAAAGCATTGATCATTCTGGTAAAGCTACTGTAAAGAACTACAATGAAATCTAGAACAACTGCATAGTTCAAAAGAATACTTTTTAAAGAAGTCAAATCTCATATCTAAATTAGGTATCACAAGGAGTGAAAACAATGAGATGACTTAAAAAACAGATAGGGAACTGATATCTGGTCTGGATGTCTTACTTTAAGCATGATAGAAAGAGCTTGGATTCTGAAAAGAAAGGGGTTTGTTCCAAAAACTTAAAGCCGTTAAAAGCTTTGAAAAGAATCTTCCAAAGAAGAACCAAGCAAAAATAATGCAATAGGGTTGCTCCGACTCTGCAGGCATCCTAACAGTTCTCAGGCTTCTATTCATATCAAGTTTAAGAATATTTTAAGTTTAAATAATGTTTCATACCGTCATTTGATTTACACATGAAATTGGTATAGCTTATTTGCATACTTCTATGTACACAAATTTGCATAAGCAGTCCCCCAAGACAGATGTTTAAATATTAAATTGCATGCTTTTACTGCCTTTCTAAATTTAAAATATGCCATAAAATAAAACAGAATTTGATAACAGGATCTTAGCTACTGTACAAGAACTGCTAGTATCACAGTAATTTTTAACTTTCATTGCTTGTAATATTAATAAAAAGGTCACTACTACTATTTACCTTGTGTCAACTTCCTTAAAATTTAGAAAATAGAGGAAGAAATTTAAGCAGACTTAAACCAATTTTTATAGAATTTAAATAAGGGGAAAATTTATCATAGTTTAATCGAAGACTTGAGATTCCAAGTGCCAAAGAAAAGTAACACTGCTGTTTCATTATCTCCTCCAACATCTAAAAATCTAGTATAGCCTAAGACAAAATGGGTTAGTAAAAGCTCTATACATATTTCAAAATGGGAAATGGCTTATACTGGAGATTATAATTAAGTATAATTTGAATACTTTGAAGAAAAGTCAATAATAAAAAATAATTTGAAGAAAACAGAAAATTGCCAATATTCAAATCATTTGCAAGACAGAAAACTGGATGCCCATCTTCCTACCCACCTTGCCTGCCCTGCCTTCTTAAGGGACAAGTGTCATTAGAGGCGAGGCTCTGCTTTCCAACTACTGTTAAAGTTAGTACATGTAACATGCAAAATGACAAGAAGTTCTTGGACATGCTTGTTGGAAAGAGTTAATGAAAGCAACAATTACTGAGATGCCAAGAGACTTGAGACACTTAAAGCATTACCCTACAGCTAAGATTTCAAAGTGTTCTTGATCAGGCTTCAATGAAGTGTGCAAGAATTCCTGTCATCTTTAGCCTTGCACAAAAGATGAGTCCAGTGAGGACCTTCCTCTTGAAGTTATTTTGATCAAATATTTTCAACTTAAATTGTTGGTACCAGTATACCAATTTCAACCAGAAGGTTTGGTAACAAAAGCCAGTTTAAACTCTTAAGCATTTCCATTTTCTTCAGGATAAACTGTTTTGTCAAGATTGAAAAAGCACCTCAATAATCATGAGATGAGAACTTTTTTTTTTTTTTTTTTGAATCAGACAAAGGCCTACCTAATTTTCTGCCTATCTAATGTACCTGATTTTATTTAAATGATTAATTCCCTTGAACAGTGTGAAAAGACAGAAGTAGATATTACTAAAACTGTATTTTTCACTTAGAATTCTTTTTCTTTGGGTTAATTATCTGAGCAAGCTTCAAGAATATTACTTGGCAATCTACAAGCTTTTTGACAAACCCAGGCAGTTCGAGAACAAAGGGACTTTCATCTTTGGCAAGTCAGGTGCAAAAGCTGCACACACTACTGAGCTTTTTTTTCACTAAAACTCAGATGATGTCACAGCAATTCAACAGAACTAGAACGTGCATAAAGGTGAATTTACTACAATCTGCTAGAGACTTTCAAACTTTCAAGCTCACACATTCCTGTGTCTCTAGTTCTAAGACCATCAGCTGCTGCAAGTTTTAGCCAGACACTCATATAAAATTTTTTCACCAAAAACATCACAGAATAGGCAATGCTCACAATTTGCTTGTATAATAGCACCGCTAACATGTGAACATTAAACACATGCAGAAAAAAGACTGTTATTTTTATATTCTGATCATACTTTGGAAATGGTATTCAAGAGAATAGTTATAGGCACATTAAAATGAGTATTACTCAGTAGGAGCTATGGGAAATTCCCATCTGCATCCAGTGAGCAGTAACTTTGCACAAGGAAAGGCTTAAAGACTTCAAAAAGGTTGCTTTGTAACTTCTAGAAAGACTTGTCAAATGCTTTGTGCAACAAGAACATTTTTAAAAGCCTTGCAAGTGCCTAAATAAATACAGATATTACTTTAGCATGTGTGAAAACTTTTCTAAAAAACCCAAAGAATTGATCAATTTTATATGATGTTACTCAAAGTCCTAATGCAACACAAAGTGGTAAGACTCTTGTCCCAGGTTCCCCACCACGACGCAGTATTCTGCCCCTAAAACAGTGCTAGTAGAAGTGAGACACAGAAAGCTACTAAAAACTATAACTTTTTTCCCTGAGTATTTTTCCAATAAATTATCTAGCGCTACTTTTTCCAAGATACACTTCATCCTGGTACAATCTTCTTTTCATTCACTGAAAGAAATTAGAGTAATATGATTCTTCTATATCTTAGTAGCTTTAGCAATCCCAGCTCATGTTGACTTTAACCTGTATTATGGTTATATATTATATTATGTTACAAGAAACATAATTATCATGAGTAGTCATGGCCAGAGAGATAGAGGCAATTTTCCAAGTAATCCCCTCGGGAGACCTTAAAAATCAGGAGAAAATCTTGAATTAGTATTCCTTGAGGAGCCAATGCACAAAGCAGTACAGGGGAGTGACGAGCTCTTGGCTGGTTTTTCTTTTTGGCTGTAAGAATAGCTGCTGAGTTCAGAATCAACATGAGCCTTTTCAGGATCAAAAGCTTTAGTCATAGCTATAGTAAATTGTGATAAACAAGCCAAGAGATAAGACTGCTTGTATTATCATCATCATCCCCGCCATCATCCAGCAGACTAAAACCACTTCTACTTTGCAAGTTGTGCCTTCACCCAGTGACCTGCCGGTGAATCCATGCAAGAGTTCAGCCTGCAGGAGCAGCTCAAGTTGGCAAGAGCCAGACCTGGCGTTATCTGTTGACATGTACACTGTTACCACCTGAGCTTGTGAAACTCCTGTGTAGCTATGGGCTGACATTATTTGACTGGATAATGAGCTAAACCCAGAAGCAAAGGAAATATGAAAGAAAACAAGCCACGTAACGCTGGGTGTGGACTTGGCTCTGCTGTCAGGTGGCCTGTGGACCCGACAACCCACCCATCAGTGGGAACGTCCTGATGCCAGCTGCCTGCAGGACATGAACCATCCCGGCACAGCTCGAGCACGGTGAGAACAACACGGGAAAAACTATTCTGGAGGGGTGGTCTGTAGGGACAAGGAAAGGGCAAGAGCGGTCACTCTACTGTGCACCTATGCTTTGACTGTAGAGCTCTGATACATACACGTATTCCCTTTTTTCAGTCCTGCCGTATTTCTAGATTTACTATACTTTTAGCTTTGCTGTATTGGTAATTTGTAGATATGTAGAACCTCTTAGCTCTAATAAACTCTTACACTTGAGAGACGATGATCTCTTGAGTTCAGCGTGACTAATCCTGGACGCCCCTCTATTGGCACATCACAGCTCTAAAAAGTAGCCTTTTTTCTTTTTAAACCGCACAAGCTGATGATCTTGTGGCCCATCACAACAGAGATAGCCTGCTACAACACTTCTATATAGATCTGTACAGTCAATCAAGTAATGCTGGCAGTGAAATTTGTTACCTCAAATTTCTTCAAAATTCTTTTCATACCTCTTTACTGGGGGAGTTGCACATTAAGATTCTACACCAGAGTCTCCTGTTGGAAATCCACTTGCTGCACTGGTTACAGGAAAGTTGAATGATTGCAATTTTACATATTGGAAACAAAAAAGTCAGAGAAGAAGGATAAGAGACGCGCATGTTTGTACGAATACCTGTGCTACCTGCAAACAGACCAGTGAGCCTCCAGCATAACAGCCAAAGCTCTATCAGCGCTGTCCATTGGCACACAGCAGCATCACCAGCTTGGCTGCTGGTAAGAAAACTACTGACAAAATACTGAGACACAAGTGATATCTGTATTATGTCAGAAATAGACAGAAATAGAAAAAGCATTATTTTGAAAACCATTATGACCTGAACTGATATTTGACTGCAATGTTAATATCTATCCCTACTTCTCTAACTAAAATCTAAGCCACAAAACAGAAAGTCTCTGTTTGGCTTCACAAAGACAAAAAGCAAGAAGAAGAATCGGACTCATTACTTTGAATTTGGCAATTATCTAACTCTGGTAGTTGTCGCAAGCTACAATGCTATAGATTATGTGTAATAAACACAATGTGAATACTCTTATAGATTTAAATGGTGCATTCTTCCTCACTTATTAAGAATAAATCAGGAAATTAGAAATATAACATAGAAATGCAAACAATACATCTACATTCAACCCTTCCAGATTACACACCACACTCAAACATCATATGAAGCACTTTGATGAACAGATGCATGTAGGGTTAAAAATCATGCAAGTAGTGTAAAGTAATGACTGTTAATGTGTTGGTCTTTGGCAAATCTACAAAGACAAAATGTGAGGAATTAATGAGTAACAGAGATGCAACATGCTATGCTATACTGCATTTACCCGAAATCATACTTCTATCTGTGATCAAAAAGTGAATGGAGGCCTTTTGAGAAACTAGAATTAGGAATTGCCTAGTCATTTCATACACCTGTATTAAATAAAACAACAGATTTCAGTAGGTTTAACTTTGACAAAAATGCATCCATTTCTGGATCAAAAACATTTACTCTTAGGTTTATATGAAATACTGAACTTTAGGAGTTCCAAAGCCTCCAATGTCCTTTTAAATAGAAATTTTCATTGTAGAACTCTTATTCCAGAATTTGATGTTTTAATTAAAATATAGTTTTGTTCAAAACTATAAAAGAACACCTAAATTAGAACAAATTAAAAAAAAACTTCCATTCAGTGCAATTGGTTTACTCCATAGGTCTTGAAATTTCCCTCCTTAGGTACAGAGGTCAACAATAAAATGTTAAAAAATTACTACTGTGCAACACTAAAATGAACATTTCAGCAGAAAGCCAGGAAGCACACTGAACACCCAAATCCCGTATTTCCTAGATATCTAAATCTAGGTAGTTCCTCAACAGATTCCAGAATATATTGTAAAAAAATCCTTCAAACTAAAACCTTCAGTTTTATTCCAAAAGAACAAATAGAAATGCACCATTCAAATTTGTAATTTTTTAATTTAATTTAACTATGTTCTAAAAGCTTAACTCTCTGCAAAAAATTATACAATCTTTTAACAGGTACTTTGGATCTAGAACATAACTATTTTGCTTTAGCAAAAGTCACATACATGAATCAAGCAACAGAGAATAAACACCACAGTGTCATCACAGCATTGATGCTTGCCACTTGTGCACCTCTTCACTAATATTGAGGTTGAAAGAGTTGCCTTCTAAAATTTTTGCCCTTTGCATACATGCAAGAGAATTAGCTTATTATTGCTACAATATTATATAGCAAATAGATTATGCAAACTGCTATTCATATTTGTATTCTGAGTTAATGTATCCTTCACACCACTTTGCTATGGAATATAAAAGCTAATGTATCAAAAGCAGTATCAAAAATTAACTCTAATCATAATAAATCAAGTATTATATTAAAATACAGGAAAGATTCTGACCATACCACACAAGAGGAGTATCTCCATTTGGCCTCTACTTTTAGCTTCCTTTGGCATTATATCTAAATTCCCCCATTATTCTTCTCTTAGTAGTGAAGATTAAATTAAGCCCTTCTCAAAGCATTAAGATGACAGCATTCAACTTTTATTTTCCATTTTATATACAATCCATATGCTAGATAGTCTATCTCTAAGCTTCTGACTATGCATTATAAGATGTGGTTTATAATATGACTGTTCTTTGAAGAGCAGAGCTCTATTTTTTGCAGCGCAAAAATACAATCATCTTAAATGAAGGTCAAATGACAAGGTCTCATTCATACAGACTGGGGCCATTTTGCTCAAAGATGGAGACAGGATAAGAGCTGTAGAAACCATTGCAAATTTTTAGGCTCCTCCTATTATGCTATGACTTTTATACAGCGTTCATCCATCATTGCAGAGAAAACAAACCCCTGACTACATGAACAAAAGCATATTTTAAAACAGGTTCTAGTAGTTCTTCAGTAGCTCCTCTCTCTATGCATACACACATAAGTACATGTCTGTACCCATACACATATTATATCGATACACGCCCCCCAGTTCATCTTTAAGTAGAAATTTCCCACTGCAAATAACCTCCTAAGATGACAAACAGTGCTAGTCAGCAGCAGACACAAGTGAGGTTCAGTGCAACTTATTTCTGCTCCTCACATTTTAGCAAATACCAGTTGTCCATAATACCCCAGTAAAATGCACAGCGTATCTGAAGGAAATTGGCCTTAAGCACCAAGCCCTCTTCAGCTTGCCTTTAGCCCTGACATCTGTCCTGTTACTTCAAATAGTTGTTTCATCTTTGGAAAAACCTAGCATCAGTGATAAAAAGCAAACACGATTTTTTTCTACAGTGGTCCAACGCAAAATGCTATCCCCTCATTTGAAAACTGAGCACTCAGGTGGCAGGAAATAAAAAAAGAATAAGGTACTGGGAGCAGAAAGGGTTTTGGAAGAGAGTAAAGCTCTCAGTGCCAAGAATGATCTTGCTGAGAAAAAAACAGAAATGTAACAAGACTCCTCTGTTTTGACACCCTGGAACTTTCTGTACATGTTTCGGAGAGCTTCACTCATCAAACAAATTCAATTTCTCAGACATTCATCCAGTTAGCTTCCTCATTTGACTCTGCTGTTGCTCTGCTTTTACAGGAAAAACGTCAAAACCAAATAGCAGCATCACCTTTTGAGAAAGGACAGCACAGTAATTCGACATATAGTTCAATCAGTCCCCTGCTCTTAGGAAAAGACCTTTTCAAAAAACAAACAAAATTCAATACTATGCAGGACCTAGAATACATTTTTCTTCCATTCTTGGTATATGCTAAAAATCCATATTTCTACATTTTGTATGCTTTTATATACACATATATGTATATCCTGAAGGTACAACAAAAATACCTTTTTCTTCTTATGTAACATAAGTTTGTCACTGATCATTTTTAATAGGACTAGTGGCTAGCTTGAAGACAAAAAAAAACCTCTTAAAATGAGGAAGATATAACGACAAGGCACTACCATTCTAAAAGCTGCTCAAAAAAACCCAAAACAAAGCACAAAAAGAAAAAAAAAAAGCTGCCTTTTACTGCAGCTGGCTCTCAGTCAAGTGCGATCAGATATTCTAGGTAGCAGATTTTCCATTCTACAGCTCAGAGATGTTTTCGATGTAGCAATTTCATTAGCTCAGGGTAGCTTCATAGGAACAGAGCTAGCTGACTTCCTAGGCCAGCAGGGCTGCAGAAACAGCCCAGTCACACAGCATGAAGCTACTATTTATAAATCTTGCTAACATCTCATGTATGCCGCACCATTGTTTCGAGAACAAGCAAGCAATTCTGCGCAGAGGCATCAGCGCTTATTAGCGCCAGGCCCACGGGACCTGAACCGACTCCACCAGACCATTCGGAGGCGGCTGATGCATCTATTCCCCGATGGTCCAGATTCCACGAGGCTTATTAGACCGTGCGCGTTGTCATGTGAATACACAGATCCAATTTTAATCTGGCACCAGTCCCAACCAACCTGCCAGCAAAGAAGTACAGAGACACAAGAGGCCTGCCCTAACCTTCCCTCTTGTGCCCAGCAGTTCCCCTCTTGCTGACACCTCTCTCTCCTGCCCCTTCCCCCTTGCCCACCTCAGATAAGGACAAGGTAATTACGCACAGCAAAAGGTCCTCCTTATCCCTAGGTAAACCCAGAGTAGAAGTACAGATGAGGTGCACACTTGAAGCACTGCATAGGATCAACTGTAAAAAGGCTGAAATGGCAAAAGGGATTTTTTTTCCACAGTAAAGAGTTCTTTTAATATGAGGTGACCTAGATTCTCCAAGGCAGAATTCCCTTCACCCCAATTACTGCATCCATGCCTTTTCCCATGTAAAAGTCTTTAAGGAGGAAGCATTTTTACTCCTTTGCTTGCTTACTTAAAACGGGAACAGAAGTAGCACACCACTGTTGTCTTTTCTGCGCTTTTACACTTCTTAGTGATATTAATAAAATCACAGAGCTTTTTATGTTTGTCAAAATAAGAAACTCAAAAGAAAACAGTAAGATGCAGACCCAACGGTTGGAGAGGAAAAAAAGGCACAGTTGGTCTCCCAAAAGCTATTTCTGCAATTCTACCTCTTCTGCAATTGTAAGCTATAATACTTGAACACGGGTAAAAACATAAAAGTGTATTAACCAAAAATTAAAAAAAAAGCATTAGTGGAAGTCTGAATGCTTAGTTATGCAAATCTTTCAGAGCAGAAGACTTAAAAGAATCTGCAATGTGTAACTCACCATCCAAGGTCATGAGATTTGCAGAGCTTTTAAGAGGATGAGATTTTTTTTTGTTAAAAAAAAAGGATGACAGATGCTCCCTATAAATTTACCCTACTTTAAGATGGATCAGTGATAGAAAGCTCTGCAGATGCTGATTAAGAGTCATTAGGAGATATGCATAGAATCTCTACTTTTAGGCGAAGTTTTATGAACTTATCATTATTACCTTAAATATATCCGGTAATGCTTTTTTCCTATTATATGCACACCTCCGTACAAAACCCATTAACGATTCCAAATATCACACCTTGAGACAGACAAGATGCAAGGGAGCTATGTTGGTTATTTCTTCTTCCTTAGAAGCCAATAAACTGCAGGAAAAAATGAAGAAAGGGGAACCTAACATTGAAATGCAAGTTAGGCTGGCCAAAAGGATGCAAATTCTCCAATTCTGAACCAATATTCTCTGTCAATTAACAAAATACAAGCTGAGCTCTTAGGATCTCCTCTAAATCACGTCTTTGAGGACTACACTAGTCCTGGTGACTATGATTCTATATTAGTAATTTACATGAAAAAAATCTTCAGTATCACAGAAGTCAACCAGAAACTCTCACAGTAGTAGACAGATTACAGAGCGAATTACACTCACAGTTATTCAGACAAAAACCATGATTCCCACAGCATTCAATTTCCATTTCCGTAGAAGTCCCTATATGGATGCTATCATTTAAGTTTCCTGTGAACTGCAAAAGTGGAAAGAAAGTCTGGAAGACAGACTGGCAACTAAGGGTATACGATGTCACTTCTGTGTGACTAACTTCCATTCTTGGTTTGTCAGGAGCATATACACATGAACACTCACTTTCAAGAGATTTTTGCCACAAGAACAGAAGTCAGTTTGAAATAACAGGGAATCTGTTCAACGAATTCAAGTACAACACATGATAAAACTCAGTACATATTAAAATCAGCTGTTCCTTAATATACACTGACTAGAAGCCACTTCAAGCCAAGGAAGTCATTAACATAGAACAACATTAAGAAAAAGCAGATACACTAAACTGACCGGTCAAGCTGAAGCAAGTCTATCATACCAGGTCGAAAGCAGGGTATTTGGCGTTGTAGTTCCTTCAACATATCAAAGGGGCAGGGTACTGCTCTTAAAAAGGGGGCTTGTTTTCCACATTAAGACTCAGCTTTTTGTGATTTAAACAGACACTGCTTGACAGGATAGAACCCCTCAGAGCACTGGGGGGACAATTCTTCCCAGATTTTGTTGTTTTTCCCAGTTTAATCATCTGAGCTAAGAAAGTTGTGTGCAATGGAAGGCACTTACCAAACCATTGCAGTTTCTGCTGTAAACCTTGCACGTCCCACTGAATCAGCTGCAAATGAGGATGCCTAGAAGACAGAGCTGGAGGAAGCAATGTGCTAAAGCTACCAAGAAAGCGAGCCAGGTGCAAGCAGTCAGTGATGGTCTCGACCCCAGCACATATGGCATCCTAACAGCTCTGACAGTCCAGCTGCTCAATTTGACATTATTTAACATTAACTAAATATCTCTGTTGCCAATTGCAACTTAATACACAAAACTATGAACTTTTGATTCCGACAAAGTACCTCCATATTTACTTTTACAACCCATGTATATATAGCAAAAAGCTTTTAGTGAGAAGATGAACATCTAGAACTGCTTTCTCACACTCTGAGCATCTACACAGCTCATCTTGCCATCCAAGACAGAGATGAGCAGGACATTCGTGTCTCTGCAGTGGGTCTGATGGGCCAAACATCTTCAAACCACCAGCAGAGAAGTGCTAGGGTGTCTCAAGAAGCCAGAAGCCGCCTAAAGGCCTCTCTGCACTCGCTGTGGGAAGAGTTTTGGCCCAGAGAAAGGCGCTGGGTTGCAGGAGGCTGCTGAAGCTGGAACAATCTGTTCATCTCCTTAGGTGTAAGGAGAGGTGACCGATCAACTCCCATGAGATGCCATCTGCTGAGCTTCTCTTCAACCAACTCACTTATTTTGGTATTCTAATACCTACCTATAGACAGCGGGAGCAGAAGGTTTCAACCGTAACTCAGGGTGTATTTGTGATACCAGGTGCTTTCTGTGAGAATTTTGATTAAAAACTTCCCGAAGTTTTTAGTGGAGATATCAAGATTTGTAGTCTTAAAAATATTTTAAAGAATGCTTGATAGGTAGTATCAGCTCTTCCCAAAGCCTCAGTTTCTGTGAAAAATCTCAGTTTTCATTTCAAATTCTTATATTGGGGAAAGCAGGAAGAAGCAGGGCTGGCTTCATCATAGAGTGCAGGCAGGTGGAATGAAAAAAAAAAGTTAAGGTAAGGAAAAACAGAAGTTTATTTTCACTGTTCTTTAAACTACTCAAAACATTTGGTACTTCAGCTGGGTGGCCTTCTCTCCCCTGCTGTGCCAAATCAAAGCTTCATAAAGTCACAGTTCTTTACAACGCAAAATGAATGCTTGTGACAGGCAGAAAACATTACTACTGGCACTGGTTTGTCAGTTCCTCAGGGGAGAACTGCACAACCAAAAATACTGCACAATACAACGAAATGATGTAGTCCATCCCCTAGCAAAAATCTGCATTTAGCACTTAAGATCAGCAATAATTGGATGCAAAGCCTGGGGGAAAGACATGAAAATTCAGAATATAAAGACTACGAGATGTGATAGAGAAAGAAAACACATTCCTGAGGAAAGAAATGTGCCTGGACAGTAGTTCAATATGCAACATTTGCATATAATACAAAAGGAGAAAAGAAATAAAGTAGCCACAAGCAACTTAACCTAGGCCTTTCATGGCAGCCTGTAGCATTCCAAACCACTCCAAATCTGTGTTCTTCACAGCAAGCTGTGACAGGAAAATGGACTGAGCTATGTTTGAATACTTCAAAAATTAATGTAATTAATTAATAAAAAAAATCAAACATTCAGAATTATAAGGCATGCCCTTGAAATGTTTCAAAGATTTACTTGCCCAGTGACACAAGGCAGATGGAATAAGCAGCACCTTCCCGACTTGAAGCGATAAGACCTTCCTGCCTGTTCCCTTTTGCACAACTTTGCCAAACTAGGGGATGCGCTTAGATTCTTTATGGAGTGACCAATGCAATTGCAAATTCATAAGAGAACATAAAAATATGCATGTTTTAAAATTACCAAAAACTTTTTCTACTGTCCATACCATTTCAGGTTGATCTACAGGAATTTTGGTGTATTTCTGTTTTAAATTTAAGATTTTCAAACATTAATAGAATCCCTGTATATTTATAGCTTGGATGTGATTAAAGTTTAGTGCAAAATCTTGACTAATAAAAAAATGCAGCAAGCGTAAGATAGGTTTCACAAGTAGCTAAGCAGCGATGAAAGTCTGCTAAGGAAAATAAGGCAGGCAATACTGACACTTGTGGTCATTTCTAGATTGCTATTTTTCATTCACTTACAGATACGCTTGTGATAGTTAAGAAACAGTTTTGTGATCACCAAGTAGCCAAGCAAGGTATAAAACCTCTGTTAAATCTCTCCTACTCCAACTCAAATATTGGAGAAGTATTCTTTTTGAAGCAAAGAGAATCACCACCACTGGACATCGATACAGTAATTCTTAATGTAAAGTTAAAACCAAGTATTGTGACATCTTGTACGAATATGTAATTTTCGGAAGGAAAAAATAATTTTTAGAAGTAAAAAAAAAAAAAAAAAATCCAACCTTGAAAATGTTGCCATCAATCATTTTAAACTGTCAGTAGACATTTTCAACTTATTACAACAGAAATAATACTACACTTTGCAATGATAAAATGGAATTTCCTTTACAGAACATTGGCAGAGTGTCCAGAAAGCATGGCCCACATGGGAGCACTCAGCCGACACGGCAGCTACGACACGTGCATTTAGCTCAACATCCAGAGGACTTGTGTGGCCACCAGGCAAGGAGGTATCTTCCCGCTTCCTCCTCGCTCCAACCCCCCCCACCCCGACATGCCCGACAAGGGTAAATTGGCCATTTTAAGTTCACTTCAGAAACTTCTGTTAACTTTGAGAAGTGTCATTCTATGAATGTTGTCAGAATAGACCTCTATTTAATGGCTCATCTTTAGGGCCTAATTTATCTTAAAACTAATTGAACGTGATTCTGATGTCCCCAAAATTACATGTAGGAAGAGTTCTTTTGAAGAAAATGCTTCAGAACTATGCTCCTTTGTGCATGCACATGCTTTGCATAGTTTAAAGTTGTCACATGCACAAGTTTCCCTTTCTTGACTCCTTGTGTCTGCTCCAAGCTTGGCAGCTCTAAGCGAGCAGTTAGGCTTTCACTGGCCAGGGGAACTTAATGGTGCTCTTTGCACGCAAGCAGCACATCTTCACATCACTGTAATTCTTCCTTCCTCTTAATAGATGGTAGTATTTCAAACACTAGCACTGCAGCTTCTAATTTAAGATGTAACCATAGTAACTTTACAGAACATACTACTCCCTGGATCAAGAAAAAGCAATCCACTGACCCTTCACAGTAAGAGTTAGCCAAAATAAAGCTCATTCCAACCTACAACCGCAGCAAGATTACTCAAATCTTCAGGTTATATTTGTAGAGCAAAGCAAGCTCTGCCTTCCTGAAATATCCAGGACAGTGCAGGGCCATATAAAAGTGCTAAAGAAGAAAGAGCTATAAAAGAAAAGGGGATTTCTTCTCGAAACTTTGACCCTCTAAAAACGCATCAGTCAAACAACGGTAGAAAGCAACATGTTTTTCCTTACTTTTCCCCTTAAGATGAGCAAAGACTTGCTTACTCTTCAAAAACAAAGAATAAGTGTACAAAAGAAATTGTCCATTAAGATTTAAGCATACCATATTCAGTTTGTTCACATAGCAAAACGATAAATTTTACACATAAAGATGCAACAGTTCTGCCTGATTTAAAACTATGCTCAAGGAATATGGTCATATAATTTAAATGCTGGAACTGAAGTCTGTTCCTTTCTAAATTTACGTATGAACAGATCCTATCTGGAAAAGTGACCTTATGATTGTTGTACCTTTAATATTTATTGAAGGGCTTTTACAGAAAAATACTAACAGTTTTGCCCAATACCAATATTTAAACACACCATATATCTCAAATCCTCTCACAGATACTTCAGGTGTAAACACTTTGGATTTTAATAAACGCTCCATTGAAATTTAGACTTGTTTCCCAAGTATGATGTCTAAAAATTCAAAATCAGAGGTAGATTTACACACTGTTATTCAAAAATATTATTTCCATCTATGTAAATCTATACTGGTAAAAAAAAAAAAAAAAAAAAAAACCTACACAAATATCTTAACTTATTCCCTACCCATATCTCAGAGTGTGGCAAATTGGCATTACTGCTAGCCAATATTTGTGTCACATTTGTATACATACAGCAAAAGATTACGTAAGACTCTATACTATGTAGAGTAACAGTAAGACAGTTTTGTACATTTAAGTGGAAACTTCAGTAGACAGAGTACATACAACCCTTCAAAATACTGATGCTCAATTATTCATACCAGTCTTAGAACAGTATGTGGTGCTCATCCCACATCTCTTCTCAGTTCTCTCTCTTTTTTCTTTTCTTTCCCTTTTTTCTTTAATACAAGAGATTTAGAGTGGAACAGACTGAAGCCTTTACTGATATGTATTTATATTTATATGCAATATTTAGGGAATATGCTCATACACCTTAAAGTATCTCAGGCAGGAGCACAGAATTTGTGGAAATTGTCATTAGGACAAGAAACACACATGTTAGAACAGGATTACATTAATGGAGAAAACTACCAAGCACAGGAGACTTAGTCAGGAGGATATAAATCTGATTGTTTCTAGAAAGTTATCAGAACATGCATCTAGAATAGTAAAACACACTGACTGCCTGCAGAAGCCTTATTTTCCGGGAAGGGAAATACCTACTCCCATGCACTACAGAACATAACCAGAGATACCGTATGGTAGGCTGATCTACTTTATCCTTTGGCTAAAAACAACGTAAGGGGCTAAAGTCAGTGAACGGTTTTCAAAGTAGGATGGAAAAACACCATGAATAACAAATACTTGGGTATATATGCTCCTGTCTATTTTCTGAATCATCTCCTGACACTTACAACTTGCATTACATATAATAAGACACTTCACTACAGAAGGGTCAGTTAGGAAAGGACAGAAATCAGAGGGACACAAGTTTCACTTGTACCAGAAAGACAAATTCTGCAATATAGGTATGTCTGTTGCAGAAGACAGACATTTTAGATGAATTGATAATTGAAACCAAGTGCCCCAAATTCTGCAATACCAGACTTCGACCTTTACCAAGGAAGAAAGCCATTAAAAGCAAAAAGGCAGCTTAACAGCGTGTGTTTATGCATGAGCGTGGTCCAGCTTAATTGACTAAAGATTACAAAAAGCAGCTTTTATAGGGTAAGTATATACAAAAGAGGTAAGAGCAAAGAAATAGATTTTTATTTTTTTCTTCCTCATGAAGGCACAAAGAATTTGTGCTCAAAGAGAGTCAAATGGGTTAAATCAAGCTACGGCATTTAAATGCTTGTAATTCCTTTGCACTGCAGAACAGCTTTTGGAATACAGAAAGAGACCATCTAGCATTAAAAATTCTCTAGAGAATCATAAGTTACAGTGTCAAGGAAAAGTGAAAACAATTTGAAAAAGCCCTCAATCACTCATTTAATAATCATGCAATTTTCATACTCTTCACCTATCATTGTGCTTATACTGAATATGTATCATTTATCAAACCGGAGCAAGAGCCTGTAAAGCTTTTTGGCTGCCTTCAGGTTTAGTCAAAATGAATGCAAACAATCACGTGGGATTCAGCCAAGCAGTGACGTTAAATTCTGCTCTGTCAGAAGACAGCATCTGTCAAAGCCCACATTTAAACTGCTGCCTGCCTGTGCAGCGGGGCTGAAGAGCTACGGGATGGATTTTATAGACCCAAATCCTCGGGTAAAACAGCTCAAACCCGTTTCAGTGACTGCCTAGCAACAATGAAGGAAGGAACGGAGGCAAATCCGATTGCTGAATGCAAGTGAAGCCCTGCGTGCGAGCGCTCCCTGCTACCGCTCGGAATATGGATACTGGGGAGGAGAGAACAGAGCGCTGCATTGTCCGGCACGGGAAACGCCAGATGTAAAAGCTCCAGTGCATCGGCTGCGCGCAGCAGACGGCCCCGATCGGAGCAGCGGCAGCAGCTACTGTCCCTTTGTTTGAACGCCGAACAAAAAGCCCCAAGGCAAGGACAACACTTATGAGCAAGGAAGGTAACGCGGCAACGAGCAGACAGATGGACAGATCGGATACTGTGAAAAGCAATCGCAGGAAGCAGACTGGTGGGGGATGTGCGCATGTTCGATAGCATCTCTGTTGCTGAAGTGATGGCGTGCCAAAACTATTTTCAGTGGGTATAATCCTCGCACCATAAATGGCCTGACCAAGGAAGGTATGTCAAATCCTTGTGTGTGATGTTCGTTCAGTTGTCTGTTACCTTTTCAGCCATTGCAGATAATGATCATCCCTGGGTCGCAGGGCCCAGAGACAGCATGTCCACAGCTGCTGGGAACACCTTCGCCCAGCTTTTCCCTTGCCTCGCCACGCCACAGCACAGTGCCCCTTCTCTCCACTTGTTAAATATGTTGCTGTCAGTCTGCTGAAGCTTGGGGTGGGTAGAGAAGGCGGATTAGAGGGATAACGTAGCTACTGTCATGATTGCATTTAACTGAGAAATTAAAAACTCAAACCCCTCCAGTTTAGAAAATAAATCAGTTGGAAATCCTCTCAAACTAGGTCAGAATTAATCCTTATCTGAAGTAATCTTAAAGCATGGGTAAAATGGCCATGATGTGACACACACCGAGAGCACTGAACCATCAAAACACCGTGCAGTCAAATTACATTAGCCTAAAAGTACCTTCAAATCTTTTTACATCTGCCCCCCCCCCCCCCAAAACACAAGCAAAATGTCAGGCTGTCATCAACCACAAATAAACTGGGAGCCTGCAGAAGACTGAATGTGATTTAAAACTATCAGCAGCACAACTAGGCACCACATTTTACAAGTAACATCAGGCTCCACGGACATCCCAGCAGGAAACCTTCTTGCACTGTACACTCAAGATGGTGAGCGTATAAATTACATCGTGCCATCATCACGATTTCTGTTTAATACGAAAACACTGACTGTTTAACTTGGCCTGCGGAACGCATGTTCCATCTTATTGTCATTCAATTCTGATCTATCGTTTAAATTTAAACACTTCATCGATAACAGCAAGCAAATAAGAAGACAGGTTACTATTAGAATTGAAATTTAAGACCTAAGACTATAGGAATGTAATACACCACAGAACAGAAGTGCTTATCTGAGGAATCTATCAATAGCTATAATAAATCATTAAGTTGTCAATATAAATGTGCTTTCTTTGTTCAATACTAACTGGCAGTAAAACAACTGCAACTGTGGAAAGAGCTCACGTATCTGAAGCTGCAACAAGATAGGACCGTCACTGTTTTTAGGTCACTTTAAAGACGTTTAAAAGATAAAGTCACTTTTCAGAACTTCCGAAACAAAAAAATTCCAACCTCAGGCAGCACACTTGCAGGAGCGACTAGCCAGCGCGGCGACTTTCCCATCTGACAGCCTAAAACCTGAGTATCAGACCTCGTCCTGGGCACTGTCTGCCCTGTGCAAAGAATTAATGCAGTCTGTAGGTGAACTCCGGCACATCACAGGAGGCCTAATATGCAACTCCTGCTGCTGTTTACCAGCACACCAGCCCAGGCTGCCTTTTGAACTTTTCCCTCTAATTAAACAGTTTGCCCACACAGCTAATCAAAATATGAAGAACCAGGATGTGTAAATTGGGAGTCGACTGCTTCAATTTGCAAAGCTATAATTACAGAGCACAACTGAAAGTACAAGAACCAAAACACGAGTGCAGCACAGAACACAAACGAAAATTCAGGAGGCATTCACAGCCAGAACGTTTGGCGTTTTGTAATGTATCAGTGACTATAGCTATTAAATTGTATGTTTAAAACGCAGGGCTACATGCAGCAACGTACTTTCAGAGAACACGGGGACTGCATAAAATCCTTTTGGTATACTTGCTTTACCAATGGTTGATGCCTGTTCATAAGCTTTGGGTGAAAAGAAAATGTAAATATTTGAGCAAATGCAGCAATAATGTAACCCTAACTCAAATGAGGAAAAAACCCAACATTTTTCATAATACTGTTCTTAATGTATACTGACAGTTGTTTACATTATTTTTAACAATGCATCTTATCATGTACTTCCCCCCCCCCCCCACAGGAGTAACTGCTACTGTTCTATTTTTCAATGCTTAATACCCACTACGTATTTTGAAATGTTTTGAACTTGAATTACAAACAAAATAAGAGATACCAAGTTACTGGTTTTATTTTTCAGTCAATATTTTTTATGAAGCTAAGAAACAGATGTGAGCCTTCCCCCTGTCACCAGCCTTTTTTAACAGCAAATTGAGAATGAAGATTTTCTAGGAAACCTCACACCTTGACAAATAAAAAAACCGCGAGAAATGACTCTCTTCAAAATAAGTTTTAGGGTGAGAGACAGGACTAGAATCATAAGAAATTTAAAGTGCACGATGTGAGTATGCAATTACAGAAAGGTTTCAGCCATTGCAATCCCTATTTCAGGTTTCAGCCATTGTAATCCCTATTTCAGGGACACCCCCTCCGTGCATCAAGAGAAGACAACACCTGAAAACCACTTCCACTTTGCACAAACATTTATGCGACTTGGGAGACTCACTTTCAGCTATTTCTGTATGTTTCTATAGAAACAACAAAGTGTATCTCAATTAAAAATTAAATATGAATTAGTAGTGCAGAACAAATTTGCTGAAGTCTTCAGATCTCATGACTGAAGTTTTCAAAGTGGAATAATTCAGTGTGAAGACAAAGTTGATCTGAATTACAGCTACAGCCCTGCATTCAGCTCCTCTTGAAATTCTGGTTTTTACCTTCTCCCTAAACCATATCCACACGCAGTGGAAGCATAATTAACCAAATATTCCCACTGTTCCCCTCAAGCTGCTATCCAACAATTGATTTCCCTGAGATCTAGGATACTCTTTGAAGTGACATTTATCTTTGCTTATACAGAAATATTCTTCCCAGATAACCTACTGTTCATTTAAAATTCACTGCACACCGCAGAGAAACTGGAACCGATCGGCTTCGAGGGCAGGCTTCTGTTTCCTAAGCACACAAAGGCAGGTGCAGGTGGCAACAGACGCCCTCAAAGTTCAGAGCTTATTTCTTTTTACATCGTATAATCTCGCAATTAAAGCGGCATGAGCAGAACAGCGTGGCATTCCTGGCTAAGTCTCCAAGCACATACTTCAGACATTCAGGTTTAACATCTGCAGACTGAAAAATAATTTTTGAAAGACAGCTCAATCTCAGGTAAACGGCCTCGGTCCCGAAATAGTTAAAAAAAATTAGAGACACTTTCAGTGATCTTAAGAACAACATACGTGAACGCTGTGCAATGCAGCACAATGACAGCAAGAGCTTCATCTATCACCTGGCAAATATTTTGCAGTTTCAGAAGGAGAATTATGCAGTAGCATGGCCTTTTTTAGCTACATTTACATTGTTAGAAACTACAGTTAAAATCCCCACCGACTTGCTCCTCCTAGCGGAGGTTAGTCAGACAAACCACAGCTTCAGCGGCGTGCACTACCACCACCCTCCCTGCTTCCAAATGTTGTGAATGAGGCGCCTTCCACACGCACATATATTATTCTGTTTATATGTAGGCTGACATGCAGTATTTTCAAGACTTGATACAAGTCTGTCTTCAGCCTTTCTGAGATCTATTTCTCCCCTTACATGAACTAGGCAGATCAAATATTTAAGTCACACACGTACAATTTAATTATGTGTCATTCAATTGCCATCTCTTTTAAATTATGCTTTTACCGTGCAGAATCCCATAATTTCCCATATAAGATGTCACTTAGTTTTTTAAGGGCAGAATTTAATCCAAATATTGGTTTTAGAAGATAGTAAAGTAATTAATAAATCACACATTTACAGTAAAAAATAGCATTTTCTAGGGGACTCCTGCTAGATTGTCATCCTTTTTCCTATGCAAAACCCAAGGGCCCAGAAATAAATTAGAGCAAATTGAAAATCACAAACGAATTGCTACTGTGCAGTGAAAGGTTCATTTACAAGATGATGTGATCAGCTTTTAATATGCAGCATCATGAAGCTGCCATATTGCCTGTGCTCTTGAATATGAAAAAAATTTAAGAGAAAATGAAGCGCAGACTAGTTTGGCACTTTTTCTTACAGTCTGAGCTGCTAGTAACAATACTTCACATTTCTGCATAACGGAAGTATAGTAGTTGCATTTAAATCTGGAGAGAATAATAAAAAAAAAAAATCACACTTATCAAATAGTTTGCTAAAAAATGACTTAGTGCTATGCAATTTTACTCCCTGTTAGTATGCACATTTACCTAAGCTTTCTGGCTACTAAAACCCAACAGTTTAGTTCAAAATTAACTGCATATGAGCCTGGTCCAAAACCAAAAGGTTCTCCGTCACTGTGGACTAGAAGGCTAAAGGTGATGGAGAGGTGACCGAAGACACTATCTTACGCCTCCATCTGAGGGCAGTGCAGTGAGGTTAGGGACCCTGAAAATTAATTTTGTCAGCTGCACCTTCTCCTTGACTTTTGGGGCACGGTGGGGGCCGGTGGAAACACGCCAAGCAACACACTGTGACTAACACAGCTCCGCGAGCAGCAACCTTGCGCTGTCCCGTTTCCGATACATGACCGATTTACAGAAGGGGCTTGAAACCGTGAGCCGTACTACCCTCTGCATGTCAAATCAATTTTAATTAATGGCAATAAACCTTCCATCTGGTATCAAGGCCTTTCCGTTCAGTCCTTCTCAAATACTGTACAAGGATTTCACAGACAGTACATGTGAAGCTATTTAAATCTACTTCAATTTTTTTGCTAGCATGATCAAATTTAGATTTCTTTTTCTTTGGTGTCCAGGATATTAGCCAAAACTTACCAGTAAAGCAATGCATTTTTTTAAAAACAAACAAATCAAGTAGATTTTAATCATAAAATAAGTTTGGCTTTTAGGATGTCTCTGGTTAGTTTTAAAAAAATAGTATTGAATTTTACATTTGTATCTAATTTCTCAATGTGATCTCTTATAGTATGAAAATGAAAAATTCAGGATTTTGTAATTGATCTTTTCTTTCCTCTTTTTTTTTTCTTCCTTCTAACCCTTTTCAGACTGAGCCATTTGCAGAGAATTACTCAACAGAAACAACAGAAAATGAATACCAAAGAATAGCAGCAAGTTCAGAAGGAGAGAAGCCTTTTGCTTGGCCCACATCTCATATTCCTGCCACTGGATTCCTACAACATGCTTCAGTGGAGGAGACGACACTGCTGCTTTGCAAAGATGACCTGGAATACCAAAAGGTCTCTATTTCGCACCCATCTTATTGGTCTGGTCTCTCTCGTCTTTCTTTTCGCTATGTTTCTGTTTTTCAATCACCACGACTGGCTGCCAGGCAGGGTGGGCTTCAAAGAAAACCCCATGGCTTACACCATACGAGGCTTTCGATCGACAAGAAGCGAGACGAACCTGAGCTCCCTGCGGAGCGCGTGGAAGGACGCGGTACCGCAGACCCTCCGGCCTCAGACCGTCACCAATGCCAACAACACAGACCTGTCCCCGCAAGGGGTAACGGGTTTAGAGAACACGCTCAGCGCAAATGGGAGTATTTACAATGAGAAAGGTACCGGGCATCCAGCTTTGTATCATTTTAAATATATCATCAATGAGCCTGAGAAATGCCAGGAGAAGATGCCTTTTCTGATCCTGCTCATAGCCGCAGAGCCAGGCCAAGCAGAAGCCAGGCAAGCGATTCGCCAAACCTGGGGTAACGAGAGCCTGACACCCGGTATCCGCATCGTCCGTATTTTTTTGCTGGGGTTGAGCATTAAGGTAAATGGATACCTCCAGCGTGCCATACTGGAGGAAAGCAGACAATACCATGACATCATTCAGCAAGAATATTTAGACACTTACTACAATTTAACTATTAAAACTCTGATGGGAATGAACTGGGTTGCATCCTACTGTCCAAGTGTTCCCTATGTTATGAAAACTGACAGTGATATGTTTGTCAACACTGAATATTTAATACACAAGCTTCTGAAACCAGAACTTCCTCCAAGGCACAAGTATTTCACAGGTTATTTAATGAGAGGTTATGCACCTAACAGGAACAAGGATAGTAAATGGTATATGCCGCCCGATTTGTATCCAAGTGAACGTTATCCTGTATTCTGCTCTGGAACCGGTTATGTTTTTTCGGGAGATTTAGCGGAAAAGATCTTTAAGGTTTCCTTAAGCATCAGACGCTTGCATTTAGAGGATGTATATGTGGGGATCTGTCTTGCAAAGCTGCGAATTGACCCCATACCTCCGCCCAATGAGTTTGTCTTCAATCACTGGCGAGTTTCTTACTCCAGCTGTAAATACAGCCACCTAATTACCTCCCATCAGTTCCAACCGAGTGAACTGATCAAATACTGGAACCACTTACAACAAAATAAGCACAACGCCTGTGCCAATGCAGCAAAAGAAAAAGCAGGCAGGTACCGTCATCGTAAACTGCACTAGGAGGACGACGATGCTCAACTCTATAAAAAGTATTCCACATGCAATCTGTAAATATCGCTGAACGCATGTACAGTGAAAATGGATGAGCTTAATGGGACAGCCTTTAGTTGATCCCCATCACTTAATGGGGTCTGAAAATTATTTTTTTAATTTTAAAAGAAGTATAGTTCTTGAAAACACTAATAATTGTGAACCTATAACCAAAAGGTTTTTCCAGCAAATTTGAGGAAAAAAGATGATATACAAGGATTTTTGTGTTAATGTGCAATAATAAGCATGCACACTTTGGTGGTCCAATTGCTGATTTATGTGCCAATAAAATATAATTGAGCATATTTTCCACACTAAAATTTTATTTTAAAACAATGCATTCATTGCTCTAGTTCTTTTCAGTCTAATGGTTTCTTTTATTATCTAGAACTGCCACAAGAAAAATGGAAAATGACAAATTAAGGAAATGCACAGAGGGCAGATCAGTTTTATGTTCAAATACCACATGAAAATTATTGTACGCTTCTTTAATGTACGACACTGTCAGTAATGTCACATTTATGATTTAGTAAGACACCACCAATGAACTCTCAGACACCAAAAATGTACCTTTTTACAGTTGGGCCACTTTTAGGAAAGCTACTTACTTTGGTTAGGAAAGAGAGTTAAACAAAATTGAATTTCAGAAGGCTACCCCTTTACCACCTTTAAAAATGCACCTAGTGTTCAACTAGATTCCCTTCAAAGAGAGGACTTAAAGATTACCTAATTCTTGAGAAGTCATAGGTTGAGTTCCTGAATTCTGGTGCCAGGTAACACATTCATCTTGGCATCTTCATGCAAATTCATTGAATTTGCTATTAATTTAATTTCCTGAATCAGTTTCTCTACAGTAGCTCCAAAGCAGACAAGAAATGCAAAACGGAACCTCAAGTCTTTTGACAGCATCTCAGAAATATCCCACTTTGCAGGATGGGGAGTTGGGGGATACTAAGTTGTTATTTTGCCCTTTCTCTCCTTCCCTTCCTCCCCCCAAAAGAAGCCTCAGTCAAGTGAAAATAGGCCAACCACAGAAAATTTAGCTAAACACCTTACTTTATGGATGGGGAGGACTAGACCATAAGATTGACATTTCCAGATAGCAATATGGTTGAAAATAAAACCAGAGCAGTTTTAAAAGTTAAATCCACAACATGTATCACTGGAAATAAAAATGTGAGAAGTAGGTTAAATCTGTTTACAGGTTTCCAGTTTTCTAACAAACAGAACTTAAAAAGCTTGTTTTCCAACAAAATTATTGCAGAATTGCATCTGATTCAGGTTATTAGTGTCTTTCACAGTGCCGGGTTAGCAACGCCCACCTCTGATTCAGCAGCAAATCATGGAACTGTGATTAGTTTTCTGTTTGACTGGGACTTTTTAATTGGGTAAAAAACAAATATTTCATGTACTTTTATTATTTAATAAAACTGATTATATTTATGGTCCTTCAGACTTCACTTCTTACGGGAAGGCTGCTCAGGAGGAGCTAGCTTTAACACTGCCCGACAGTTCAAGTTTGCCTCTCAACTCTTACAATCTAGTTTTCATACTATGCACAATATGGAGACCACAGCATTTCTGTAGCTTATCTTTTCTTTGTAATGCAAATACAGATCATATTACTGAGCACTCTTAGCAGCCCTAAGGTTGTTTATACCCAAGTACTCATACATACGAGCAGACTGAATCACACTGGACTAGACCTCTAAAAGATACTAGGAGCTCTTGTTGAAGATGGGTATGGGAATTTGCTCACCATCTTTTTTTTTTGGTGATTCTGCACTACCCAATTTTATCGTCTGCTGCATTTGAGGTATAATATGTTTGTTCATTTCCATGTACCTCAAATAGCATAAATGTCTATTTCTAGGAAAAGTAAACATACAAAACCAATAACTCTCTGCAGAAAAGAGGGGCATTGTCAAACTAGATTGAAAGTGCATCCATTCAGTTTTGGTGATGACTACTGGCATTCGTGTAAGACAGAGACGAGCTGCCATAGAAAAAGACTTTGGAGTGTCCTTTCAACATCCACTTTAGTTTTCTTCACACTCAGATCTAACCATTTCCTTCCAGTTAACACAGGCCATAGTTGATATCCCAGATGAACGCTACCTAGCTTAAGCTGACAAAAAGCAAGCTTAAAACGACAGTGCGATTTTCAGACAATTGGAAAGTGTTGAAAGCCAGCTACTATTATTAGAGTGAATTTGGTTCTGGGAGATGCACAACTACAGCATTGCTTTCTCCCCAGTAAAGGTGACCAAGAATCCAGCTCATCTCCTCTCGGAGAGGACGTGAGCATTGTTCCATGCCTTCAGCACTGTCAAGCTGCAATGTAATGCACTACTTAGATTTCCTCAACTTTGGCTAGTTAAAAGTGATGTTACTGGCTTCTTGGGATAGACCTAGAGGGTAATAACTAAACCTTAAATAGTTTGGCGCTTGAATTATAAAGTTTGGCAGCCAAATAACCTCCACAGTACTCCCTTTGGAGCTAATGTCTGATGCCAATCTGCTTAAGTTTGGCAGAATTGTTACATGCAAATTTAGTACATCAAACTTCCTGCTAGTTAACATACTAGTAAGGAGTGCAGGATGTAATATAAAAAGCCATTTTTAACACCTTGTTAAGGGTCCACCTTAACTTTTAAAGATCTGTATTAATGCGCGGGTGTAATTTGAAAGCATTTGAAAGCATTCTATAATACATTTGAAGCATTATCAGGAAAGCCAAAGGCTACTTAGATTTTTTTTTTTCTGTATCCAAGCACCATCATCTTGTGCAGTTCATTACAAAACTTTCAGAGGCAGGAGGGAGTGCTTGTGTGATGAAATATGCAGTTTATAGAATGAAATATCTATCTTCCATTCTTTCAATGTATTTACTGTTGTCTAGCTTGTGTTTAAAGTACTTGTTTACTCTAGTAGAGCGTAAAAACAGTTCATGTTAAAAACAGTGCAATAATTATTTATATCATTAAAATCTTTGACAAGTTTTCTTACTTTCTTTCGACATTGACAGAGACAAAAAATGCATTTTCAATAGCAACAGGATGAAAGTTTGTGTCTAAAGACTAACCTATGCAATAAGAAATTCAGATATCACTAGTTTACTAATTGAGGTATAGAGTTTTGTGAAATATTAACTTAACATGTTTTTACTTCCTTGTACATCTGCTTTAGATTGAAAACATACAGAAAGTTGTAATATAATTGAAAAATGCATCATCTTTACCACCATTATGGCAAAGAAAAATCCCAGAAAAATTAAACCTGGTAACAAGATGAAGAGATTGAAATTCTGTAATTCTTCCCAATAAATATAACTTTCAACTAAAAGATTTACACACTAATGCTAGATGACCAAAATAAAAGCCCCCTGGAAAAGTGATCATTTAGCAACAACAGCGCACATCTCCAGTTAAACCAGTGAGTTGGGTTATTTGCTGTTTATGCATCACTTAAGTACTGAAATAACTTATGGTTGTAAGTTTTGGAGTAAGATGACTGATCCTATCCCCCACAGCCACGTCATTTTCCTCTGGGAGAGTTCATGACCTGTTCTGGTCTGAAAAATAGGTGTAAAGGCACTTACAAGCCTCAGTGGTTTCTCTGAGGAGAAAACCAGTGTCCAGGAAAATCTTTACACAGAAGTTAAGAATTATTTTTCTCTCACTATAGTAAGTTCAAGATTATATGATGGTAGTTATCTAGAAGAGATAAGACAGACTGGCTTTCAGGCTGAGCTGACTAGAACAGTAATTTAAAATTTGCTTTTCTTTTTCATTGCAGTGCAGTAAGTATAAAATAGAAACTTGTAAGGCCATATTTACAAAATATAGTCAGAGTAAATACTCATGCTAAGGTTTATATTAGCTGTCTTGAAATTGCTACTAGTTCAGGCATTTGGGTGGAACAGAGCAGGAGGGCTTAAAAGTCATTACTCTGGAGGACGTCCCCCTTCCCCTTCCCCATCTGACCCATTAACTTTCTTGATACATTAAATCAACACAACCCCAAATCATTCTTCAATCTAAAACACCTACAGAATTCAACAGTGCAATAAAATCTTAGCTCTTAAGTGAATACTTTCAGCAATATGTGAAAACTTTCTAGGAGGAGACAAAGGGAAGAAGAGAGCAAAGATGCTAATATAGAAGTTACTATGTCTTACATCTATGCTAAGAGCAAGAACGGGCTCAGAACTAAATTTGAAAAAGCATCAATAGTTCAGCTATTTTTCCATTTTTAAAACGCATTTCAAGTGCTTATTTTATAACGTCAAATAAGCAGATGCTGAACAACCATGGTAACTATGGCTATTGACATTTTCAGAGGGTTTTCTTCCCTTTTAATTGCAGGTTGTGTTCCCCCCACAAGCAGCGTGCCATTTGGGGGGCGTGCAGCCTCACCCTCCGCGCCTGAACTCAGCTGAGGTTGCAGCCAGTGCTTTGGCCACGCAGCCACGGTGTACATCCAGGTTCAGGCCGCGGCAGCCTTCCTGGGGCTCTGCTCGCCCACACCTGGCGGCCCGGCCTGGGGCGACCGCTCTGCTGCCGGGCGGCACCGCGCTGGCGAAATGTAGGTCAGCGAGGAGAGAACGTCTCCCTGCTTTGTACCCACGGCAAGAACGAAGGCAAAGAAAAGCTTTCCCAGGCACCAGGCTGGGGAGGGCTGCAGAGAACAGCAGCTTGTACCAGGGCAGTGAAAAAAAAAAGCTCCTGAACATCAGAAGACAGAAAAATGAAGCTGCTAGAAACCAAAAACGAGGCATCTGATTAACACCACGCAGGTTAAAAAAATACAGGGCAGGCTCGGTTCTAAAAGAAAGCATTAAAAGCGAGGCCAAAATAGAAAGTGGTATCAATTTCTAGGGAGAAATATTCATACTTCTCCCCTTCTGGAGAAAAAGATGTCTGAGGTAGATCCAGCTCTGCAATGAAATTGCAAGTTTGGGACTGCAGAGCGTGCTTTTTACTATGGCCCGAATAGAAGTATAATTACCAGAAATAACACAAAGCCATAAACAGGAGGTTAGTAACTCCACAGGTAATATTTTACATACAGGAATGTCAATGCAGAGTCAAATCAAAACCAAAGGAAACTAGATCAGTTAGTAGTATGTAGAATTTAAATTTCACTTTCAAATAAAGTGTTGGTTAGAGCGTTCATTTGTTATTGGTTAACTCGAGAGAAAACTAAAACCTGGTAAAACATGGTAGCTTCCTTTCACAGTTAAATGACTGCAAAAGAATTTAGCTGAACATGGCTATAGATGAAAACTACCATGTTGCCGTCTGATATTGCCATGGCAACAGTGACAAGAGCTCTCTTAAGCATTTAAATCTGACAGTTTTCATGATACCACTAACTGGATGGTAGTAATGATGTACTTCCCTTCATGAGCTAACTGCTGTATAGCTCAGGCAGCAGCGCATTAGCCGTTCCCTTCGTTCTTCAAGGCCGTGCTTGTGGTCAAACTGCTCCGACCGAGACAGTAACCTTGAATTATCGCTCTCCAAAAGAAGTCCCTCCAGCATAAGGGATGCTCATGGCTGAAAGCTTTACGCAGTCTCAGAGGTTTCCATTTGGACACTGGAGCTGTGCACAGTTGGCGTCCAAGGCGAAGAAGTCAAGACTGCTAAAACCTCGGACAGGGCTTCCTCGCAGGGCTCCGCTCTGCCGGGAAGGGCTCAGGAAGGAGCGCGCTTTCTCAAGAGCGCGCGCAGAAAGGAGGAGGAGGAGGGAGGAGGAGGAAACGGCTGCTTTTCTAGTCTTGAGCTGTCTGTAACCAATAAATACTTTTTAAAATAAGAAAATACTGCAAGCTGTTTTACCTCACCATGGGCCAAAGTACATTGAAGGATACAAAAGTATGCATCCAAAGACAAGCGCGTCAGAACAACTGCGTCCTTCTAGCCCATTTAGTGTTACCTGGTTTTAACCAGCATTTTAACTGTTTAATGTGAATATTCGATGAACTACTTATGCGATCTCTCAGATACTCAGTTTGAGGACGATGGAGAAGTCTTTCTTTCTTTTATAGTTACCTCACTAGGAAGAGAAGCCTGTCAAATACACACTTGCCATCCTAACATTTTCAGCATACCAGCTGTGACACTGTCTGGGAATTAATTCAACTGAAAAAAAAAAATGAAACAACCGAGAACAGTGCAAAATCTTGAAAGATTTAAAACTCCCCAGATGACAAACGTCAAACTAGAGGAAGCAGCCATGTTTGCAAGCATGGAGAAGATTAATCTTTTAAAAAGGTCCTCAAACAGTTAAATATAGCCACTTCTTTCCCTGTTAACACCTCTAAAAGTTCTGTATTAAATTCCAAATGAACAACATTCATGCCTTCATAAAACCACTAAATCCCTCCACTTTTAAGGAAAAAAAAAAACACATCTTTTCTTGTGGAAAGGCCAACTGCTCCTATGTCTCAGTGTACCTGAGATTTAAAGCAAGAAAAACTGACTGCCACAAGAAATTCCTCATTAATTAAATATGAAACAAGTCACCAAGAAAAACTCAAACAAAAATCTTGCTCGCTGCCTTTATTAAATATTTAACATATCCTGCATTTAAATAAGATGAGGTCTAAGAAACATCTTAAGGACAAGAGAGAAATTCTAAGTTTCTTTCAGGATTTCTATACTGCTGTCATCGCTTCCAAAATAAATGTGAATTTTGTATTAAAAGAAAAAGTCTACATCAAAATTAATGCCTCTGGTACCATAAGGTATAGGTTGGTGCAAGAAAACAACAACCAAAAAAAAAAAACACTAGAAATTGCCGCCAGTGGCAATATAAAATTTTATGTATGAATTTAGTACTTAGTGCAAATACCAGTCTTTTTATAGGCATTCCTCCAAAGTCCACCTAGGCATTGATTTTTGCAGACATAAAAATTCAACTCAATTATCCAACCTTGTGAATCAAGAGAATAACCAATTTCCCGTTGTATCATCTTTGAATAATTTAAAGCACTGTATTTTATTGATTGTTTTTTACTGTAGAAAAGTGCAATAATTTTATGCCCAATGATTTAAAGAAACAAGAGCTTAATTCAGATGTGCTCTTAACCTTACTTAAGACTCTAAAAAAAGAGTAAATATCATGTACACACCTGGGGGGGACAACTAGCACACCTGTTCCTCAAAGAGCAAATTACAAAGCTTATACTGCAAATACACCAAGGCAAACCAGAGAAGAAATTCACACTGCTCCTAAACAAAAATGTACCTTCAACAGAAAACAATTTTCAGTAATCCCCTTACCGATGTCATGAGAAAATTGTCTTTTGAATATGAAATGATTTTTGAAAGTAGATGCATCAGATAATTCAGTGAAATATCAGAAGATAAATACGGTTTATCTATTTTGGAAATTAACAAAAGTAGTTTAAAAAGCTAGTCCATTTCCTGAATTCTCAAAATGTCAAAGAACTGAAAGTTGTAAGAACAGCAATAGACAATCATGATCACAGAATCAGTAAGGTTGGAAGGGACCTCTGGAGATCATCTAGTCCAACCTCCCTGCTCAGCAGGGTCACCTAGAGCATGGTAGACAGGGTTGCATCCAGGCAAGCCTTGAAGATCTCCAGAGAAGGAGACTCCACAACCTCTCTGGGCAGCCTGGTCCAGGGCTCCGTCCCTCTCACAGGGAAGACATTCCCCCTCACGGTCAGGCGGAACTTCCTGTGGTTCAGTTTCTGCCCACTGCCTCTTGTCCTGTCACAGGGGACATCTGAAAAGAGTTTGGCCCTGTCCCCCTGACACCCTCCCTTCAGGTACTTGCACACATTGATAAGATCCCCCCTCAGTCTTCTCTTCCCCAGGCTAAAGAGGCCCAGCTCTCACAGCCTTTCTTCATAGGGCAGGTGCTCCAGCCCTCTGATCATCCTCGTAGCCCTACGCTGGACTCTCTGCAGCAGCTCTGTGTCTCTCTTGTACTGGGGAGCCCAGACCTGGACACAGTCCTCGAGAGGAGGCCTCCCCAGGGCTGAGTAGAGGGGCAGGATCACCTCCCTCGACCTGCTGGCCACACTCTGCTTAATGCACCCCCGGAGACCACTGGCCTGCCTGGCCACAAGGGCACATTGCTGGCTCATGGTCAGCTTGTCATCCACCAGCACTCCCAGGTCCTTCTCTGCAGAGCTGCTCCCCAGAAGGTCAGCCCCCAGCTTGTACTGGTGCCTAGGGTTATTTCTCCCTTTTTAAAATATTTACTTTACTCAAGTTGAAAAGCCATAGTTGCTACTTCATACCACCCAGTTGTGAATTATCCCCTTTCAAAAAGTAGGTGAATCTGCTTTCTAAATCTGGAAAAATTAGATTTTCTACTCAAGGTTCAACTGAGAAGTGGATGCTGCAAAAAACTTAAAATATCCAGCTTTTGTTAATAAATGAATGACAGCTTTCTCCCTGTACTTTTCAAGCTTTAAACTGGAGTAAAAAATTAGTGCTGTCATATTCATTAAAAATATGCACCAATTGAGTTCCTCTATCATATTTAATATTTTTCCCCTTTAAACCATTTCCCCAGTTTCTACTAGTAGAAAGAAATCAAAAACACAGAACAACCTATTGTCCAGAGATCCCGTTAATAGAGCAGAATGGAAGAAGGTAATAAAATAGACAATCACATTCCTTCCCTATCTTTCTCCTTCTGTTCATCAAAAAAAGCTTTACACACATGTAACGCACACTTTCTGTAACTACCATCTTCTGCACATATTCCATAAATCAAGCCTTTTTGAGAAATACTATTTCCGTCGCGTATAAGACTTGCCTTACAACAAAATGGTCAGATATGTATACTTAAATCTTTCTACTTATGTAACAACAAGAACAAAAAAAAAAAAACGCAGCTACTGATCTTGTATTCACAAATTTTCCATTGGGGGGGGGGGGAAGGGAAGATTTTACTTGGAATAAAGTTTTTTATTATTATTATTATTTTATTTATTTTTTTTTACATTTCTTATCAAAATATTATCTTGGAACTATATGCATTTACACCATTAGGAAGCTGCTATTTAGAGTGCGCTATACTTGAAAGGAATTGCAACTGCTTAGGAATTGCTTATTCCTCAGGAATTTTTAGAGATTTGTAGTTCAAGTACTAAGGTAATACGTCGATTTCACTCCAAGAACAGATGAATCTTAGAATGTTCATGAAAAAAAATTATCAGTATAAGCATTTAATAACTTAAAAAAAAAAAAAAAAAAAGCTTTCAAATTCTGAAGAGCTAAACTTTTTCCAGTAATAGCTGAAGTTTTCCAAGATGAAAACGTCTCAAAATGCTGGTCATCCAAACCCTCCCACGCCCGGGCAGAGCGTGCAGGGCCAGACCGTGCCCTCGCGCCCGGAGGCGGGAGCGAGCGAACCACGCCGGAGGGCTGACTGCTGGCCGCCGCCCCGCGCAGCCCCGCGCCTCACGCAAGCTGCTCGATGGTAATCTCCGCTTACTCCGCCACTCCAGAGGACTCTTGAGCAAAAATAACCTTACATATGTGCTGAACATATTTTACACTGGCTTTGTCAGTTATTTAAAATGAAAAACGGCTGCTTGAGATGTGTTGCTATAGAAAAAAGGACAGCCTCCCACCATGGCTTACCAAATAATTCAGCGTTTCATTAGTTTCAGTGGCCAACTTAGAGGCAAGAATCCACATCCACTGTTTGCCCTGGCTTTTGGGAAGTCAAGAAATGGAATTATTCTGGTAACTATTAATAAAGCTTCCTTTCTTTGCTTTCCTAATTTCCTTTGCCAACTGTCTCTTCACAGCTCAATGTTTTCTCCCATAGATATTATTAAGATAAGTGAATATTACTAAATATTATTACAGATAAGCGATTTCCATAAAATATGGTACAAGAAATTAAGCATTCTACAGATCAGTCCTGTAACAATCTCCCTCCTCATCCCAAACACCAAAGGAGCACACAGAAATACTTATCTAATGACAGAACATTCTCTCCTATGTTCTGTCAAATAGAAATTTCTAACGTCTTAAACCTGTGGGCATCTTAATTCCCAACATGTAGTTTTTTTTTTTAAAGACTCCATTCAAAAAAGAAAACACAAACCTGACTGCTCCTAATGAGTATCAGGCTACAGTTTGAATTTTCTATGCAATAACATTTGCAAAGCTTACTAATAAGCTAGAGTCCTCCAGCTGTCATGAGAGAATTGGTTATATACTGCAGATTAACCCTCTTTGTTTAATGTTGACATCAGATATAATTAGCCAGACTACGTCAAATTGATTTGTTTCAATGGTTTTCCAGTGTACCAAAGACAGACTAAAAAAAGAGAAAAAATCCAATAAATACATAATAAACAAACATTGACTAGGATCCATTAATACCTACTCTGCCTCCTTAGAAAGTTATTAAAATTTACAGTGATTCACAGCTATCTTAGCAGGATTTGCCCCTTCAGAGGAAAACGTAAGGACAGAACACAGAAATTCAGCTAAATAGGTTCAATTAGAGGGATGTTTTAACGTAATAGCTTAGCAGGCCACATATGAAGTATGGGAATAGAGATCATCACACTGCAGTAAGTTTCCAGTAACTACACCAAGTGGAAAAAGCATCAAAACACAATAGAAGTATTTTCTCTTTGCTATTCAACATTTAAATTGAGACACTTCAGCAACTTGTTTTTCATTTGTAAACTCTTCAGGTCTTTCCTGGATGGAGCTGTTGCCACCTGAGTGGGTTTGGTGACTAGGAGTTTAGGAAGTTAAGAGACTTCAGCTGTCATTCTCAGTGATGAATTCTCAAGTGAAGAAACAACTTCATTGACTCAAATGCCAAGGAAAGCCAGGCATATAGGGGAATATCTGGACAGGAGAAGCACCAGAGAAATCATCATAAGAGAAAAAGTTCTGCCCTACATTCAGCTTATATAAATAAACAAAAAAGAACAAATTTTAAGTGGCAGGCTTCAATTTATCCACTTAAGTATTAGAAATGGATGTTTCACTGTTTAACAGTAATGGAAGTAAAGCGTGAAAGAAGCAATCATGACCTAAAATAAATAGATATTGTATCAAATATCTACAGCAACCTAATCTCCTAATCTTTTCTCACCTTAAAGGTCTCAGCAACCACCACATTAAACTGGAAGTTTAGTAGCCCTCAGGTCTCCCCATCAAAACCGAGAATGAAAGAGATCTCTGGAACTCTTTCTTCTTCTTTTTTTTTTTCTTTTTGTTTTTAATATACACAGAACAACATTTGCATTGTGGAAATCTACCTCTGACTTTACTACTGATTTTACAACTGAAATAAAAATTCCCATGAAACCCAGAGGATGTTGGACTGCGCATGCTGGAAAAAAGCACAGGCTTTACAGACTAGTTAATGAACACCTTTGCAGGTCTACATAATCCAGCCACTACTACCTGGCCTGAAGAGGATGGAGAGTTAAATTCAATTAGTGGATTTGATTCAGAAGAAAATGTCTAGTGCTATATGAACTAGTAGTGTGCACACACAGCATTAAAAAAAATAGAGCCTCAGGAACTAGAGAAGCAGAAAACTCATATGACAGTCCTGGGAAGCTGTTCCAAAATTTAATGAGCTTGCCATTAAATGTTCTAAATGTTTATAAAGATTCAAGAAAAGGTGAGAAGCCAAAGCATATTAATTTAAATGCACTAAATTCCCATAGGAATTTTCTATTGCAGGAGTAAATTGGTCTTCACTCACTGTAAACTAAGGAAATTAAACTACAGCTAGCTAAAGTAATTTTATTCCTAAAGACATCATCAGCCAATGGCAATTTAATGTATTATAACTTATGAATGTTGATGTTGTACACTTTGCTAATTTGCTTTAATTTGCTCGAGTGCTTTGATCTAGATATCGCCTTAAGGAATAATTGTATATTGCCACATTAGATTGCATCATCTTTTGTATTAAGGAAAAAAGGTTTACTTGTGAATGGGAGAACTACGAAGGCCATGCACTGATAGCAAAATGAGAATGACAGCTGAAGTCTCTTAACTTCCTAAACTCCTAGTCACCAAACCCACTCAGGTGGCAACAGCTCCATCCAGGAAAGACCTGAAGAGTTTACAAATGAGAAACAACTTTAGACCGTAACACTTTAAAACTAAAGTCCCATATTAGGGAACTCAGCAGAAGATGCTGATCCCTAAACCCTCTGACTGAGATTCAATGGCTTTTTGGAAGAAGAGACTGAGGGTGACATGGGAGGTATTTTTTCCCCATGAAGCTACATACAGTTCTCACTCTTTGATCAACATTTGCATGATTGCAAAGGCACTTCCAAGTCTATTTTTGGCTTGTCACAAAATCCCTAAGCAAGAAGGGAAATCAGTAAGATCCAATATCGAAATGGGCAGAGAACTTCTGAACTTCTAAACTATTAAGTAGCTCAGAGGTCAGCAGCAGGTTGAAGGCTGTAACAGTGGGATTACAGGCCACAAAGGTTAAAAAAAAAAAAAGAAAGAAAAGTTTATTTTCAGAACAAAATGCCTGAGAATACTGGTGGAAAGCACATTGGATGCACCATGAGTCTCTCTTACAGCAGCTTGGTAATTAGCAATAAGAATGCCTTCAAACAGGGCTTTATCAATAGAAAATAAAAATATTGAAATATTAATAAGAACTGAAAGTAACCAAACCTAGAATCTGATACGCATATACCTCACTATTAAAAAAAAAATCTACATTTTCACATCTTAGAGTGAAAGACATTAACAGTTAAAAAACAAAATAAAATTCACAGTAATCCTAAATTTACACGGAAATAAAGCAAATTCATTATGTATCAGTGTCTGAGGGAATGAGTTGTTAATAAATAAAACCAGAATACACTGTTTTTTCCTTCACCAAGATATCACAATGCACAAGTGTAGAAGTGATTAAGAACCTTCCCCTCCTCAACAACAACAGAAATCATTACAAAAACACACAAAGGTATCTTTGCAGAAGAGCAGTTTAACTGAAAGGAAAACATTTCTCCCATTATCTTCAGACTTGCCAGAAAAATGGATTCTACTTCTTCACCCTTCAGAAAAAAGAACATCTGCCCATCTCATCAACTTTTATTTTTCTTATGGACAGAACTAATTTAGCTTCCTCCTGGGGAACGTGGTAGAGGGTGAATCACCCAAGCCTAGTTGAGCAAAAGTTAGTCTTCTGGTTTTTGCTTTTTGTTTTTAAAAAAACCTCAAAGCTGTGAACACTCATTTATTATGCCACATATATGAAGTATTAACACATCTATATACATTTTAATATAATTGAAAAATAGCTTCACTAAAGAAGCATTACCTTACTGAACACAAGGCAGGAACTCCTTTAAGTTTGCCAAATATTAAATGTCAGGTTTATCAATCATTTTAATTCCACTCATGAGAGGCGTCAGAAAAAGTTATATAATTTTCTTAAAGGTATGTTTCTTATTCATAACTGAGAACATTAGCATATTAGTGGCCAATATATATTAGATTTCATATATTCTTTATCTTAACCTGAAGGATGTTTATTATTTACTATTTTTTATTATATCTTCATCTCCATTCCACATAAAGGAGTTATAATACTTGAAAATATTTTCCATATATTATAAATTTCCATCAACAAAACAATGTTCCCTGCATTAAGATTATTATTAAGGTAGCCATTGTTTAAAAGGATCTTATGACTACCTTCACATTTGAGTTAATCAGAATCACACCGTTTCATATCAAAGCCACCTGTAGGCAGCTTTCCAGAGAACAAAATCAAAGGACATTTACAGTCTTGCTGAAAACTGCCAGAGGGGTGACTATACAGAACACATGCAATATGTGTTTTTGACACAGTATAATAAAGTATATATGAAAATTACCCTTACTAAATCCTTATTACATCCAAATAAAGTGAACAAACTGCTTGATTAGACTATTCTTTCATTAGTGCAAATGACAGCTGTAATGAACAAGTAAATACAGCTTTCAAAGGATTTCAGGTATGAATAAGGAAGTTGATTTACACATTAAATTTTACATATGAAATCCGAGCCAACTACAAGACTACTATGTAAACATAGATGTAAAGCAAGTCCCGGCACTCCAGAATCAGTTCAGATTTTATTTTCCAAAATAGCATGATGATCAGTTCGCTATTCAAATATGTATTTTACTGTTTTAACCTATATTTCCCTTGTTGTTCATGTCTAGATATTTTTTGAAGTCTACATGAATAAAGTATATGACATTATTTTCAAGACTTAAAATTATACATGTGACGCTCACTATTAAATTAGTGTTTTATTACAGCATATGATACCATGTTAAAATAGAATGCAATTTCCACACTAGTATGAGGCAACTATATATACTGTAAGCAGCTAAATGAGTAGCTGCAAAATACTTCTTTAAGGCATTACAAAGATGTTTCTATCCAGAAGTACTGTGTTGTACTTTATAGCCACCATAAAAAATAGCAAAGCAGGGAGATTATCTTTGCTAATGACAACTGTATTCTCTTTAAAATTTAGTAACATTGCAATCTGTTTGTCCAATTTACATTAAGTGCTCCAAACGTAATTAGTAAGCAGGATTGATTAATACTACTACATGATACACCCTCAAGCCTCCTTGCTCTAAGGTAAAACCAGAGTTTCCTTTCAGGAATCTAATTTGTTAATAGCTGTTAATCACATTCCCTTCCTTCTTCTGCAATATACTTTGAACCTGCTCTTCAGTTTCAATAAAATTTGACAAAGGCAGAAGAAATTCAAAGAAAGTTACATCCCACAAACGTTCGGAAAACTGCTGGCCAGAGAAACGAGACCCTCAGACCAGTGCTCCCAAGGTAGGAGAGGGAGGCCGTCCTCACGCTGCGCCTCCTCGACGTGGCAGCACGGAGCCACCAGAAAGCACATCGCTCAACTGATCAACCGCACTTTCTGCCAGGGCAAAGGGGATACGAGGGGACACCCGCTTTACTGGGGTAAAAGAGAGGCTTAGGTGATTATAAAGGAAAACTAGCCTTCATTACTTTCATTGCCTAGAATGAAAACTTAGAATTTATGGGATTATTCAGATTAGAAGTACTGCAACTTGAGTGTACCTAGACTAAGAGTTAACTACTAGCAATCTTAAAATATTATCACATCACTATCACTTTGTCTAGTCACACCACACTGTTTCACACTTCCTTTTTTAATTGAATGTTAAGAGTATCTGTTGCTTATGCACAAAATCTTCTGTAATACTCATATACCTCTATGTAGGGGAAGTGTCTGTTTTTAACCTCAAAGAGTTGAGAGAAAAATATTTTCATTTCAATGCACTAAAAGCCTCCTAATGCAGCATGCCAATCAAATACTTCAACTTCCTAAAACTTAGTGTGCCAAATACAATGATAATGTAAGATTAAAAATTTTGTTGTTAATATTACATTAAGTCTAAGCAAAAGTTTTACAACCCTAGCTACTCAAAGTATACATTTAAAAAACTAATAATAAATAGGTGTTCTCACAGACAGTTATTTATCAATTTTTAACAGTTTACCAACTGCTTTAGGTAAATGTGAAGTTTTATATATATATATATATATATATATGTATGTGTATATATATATATATGACGTACCTTGTTTGAAATACTAAATACTGAACATGAAGATATGTTTAAATAGTAGCAAAAACTCCTCTAAGAATAAAAGAGTAAGGCAAAAAAAGGAGTTAAATGAAAATGCAAACAGACAATATATCTCTGAATATTTATCTATACGCAAATTCATACGTGTGAGGGCTTCAAGCAGACCTCTTCTTACCTCACATAGCAATGGTCTTCAAAAAAGTTTTAGTTGAATAAAGACCAAAGAACCACTCCTTCCCAGAGCAGTGATCCAAGTAGTTTCAGCAATAGTATGTTGCTCAGTAAAAACATAAATGTAGCTCCAGAGGGTAGCTCTGCAGATTGCAATCACAGGTATATTCCAGGAAGTATGATTAGGGCTGTTGAAATGCTACTGAGTGAGCCATAACTAATACAGAGTTTATAGTATAGTCTTTAGAGTCAAAGAGACAGCCTAAGCTGAGACAGACTGTATCCTGGACTACTAGTGGCAAACCTGAACACACCAGGATTTTGCCTAGAGTCCTGTCCTTTCAAAGAAAATAAAACACACATAAACATCCCAAAAGCAAGGATGCAGATTCAACTGCAATAGCCTCTGGCTGCATAAAAGACACAGGCAGGTTAATATCTTGATATAGATGGAACGCTAAAACCACAGGTAGAGCCCAAAATATGGTCAGTCTTACCAACTACCTTCTCAAATAGTGTAAAAAAGGATCTGCTTCAAAGGTTTAAGTATCTCCTCCTTTGCTATTCGGAAGGGATCTTCTCATTAGTGATGTTACATTGTTCAAATAGTGCTGAATGACATCATTTATAATCTGTCCCCCAAAAGACTGTGAAACCAGGGTAATTACTTACATTAGCATTTCATTAACACTTGCCTCCAAAGACCTGTCTCAGTTCTGAGTTTTGCGGGACTGATGTGCTCAGAGCCAGGAAAAAAAACAAGAAACAAACTTTGCCTCACATATTTTGATGCAAGAACTAAAGAACACCTGCCTATAACATGTTCCTTTTAAAATGTTATCTTACTGTTACAGTCTTGTAATAGCAAGATAATAAAGGCAGTAAGTTAGGCCTGAGAAGACAGTTTCTGCACTAAGATACCCTCTGGCTCGATTCAAACATTAGCTATACACTGAAGGGAAGAACAAATGCAAAAAGGAGAAGGAAAGGAGACAGAACTTTGAGCAAACCCAGAACAAAGCTCATGAATTGAAACAATAATCCTGAAGGTGTTCAAAGACAGCCTTGACAATAAGGAAAAAAACAGAACTGATAAACATAATTTAAAGAGCCCATGAAAGAGAATTTGCTGTGGCTTAACTAAGAAGTAAGTATGAGTCAGATGTGCAAGAGAGCGGGCTTTGAAGCATGTTCCTGCGGGTGTTGCTAGGGAAACACGCAGGCTACCCTACTTCCCATGTCGCAATAGGTACAGCTATGGCGCTACAGCTTGGCTAGAGCAACCCTGCCACGGAGAAAACGGGTTTCCACAAATAACCAATTGCACCTTTCCCCATTAAAAGTAAATAGCCAAACAGAAGTAATAAAGCATCACATGGCCTAAAATGCCCCAAAATTATACCAAGCTGCATTGTTAGAGGCCAGAGATTAAAACATGCTTATATCTCAGACAGTCTTTAAGAAAGGTCCACAAGATCTGTTTACTGTTTTCACCAATTCTAAATAAATTAAATTTCATATAATACCTAAGTTCTTCCTCCTTGTTGGAAGAAATCTGACAACAGACAAACTGTCAATTGAAAATGTAGCTATTATATACACAGATGATGTCTGGAGATAATTTGTAGAAGAAACGTATTGACAATATTGCTTAAGGTACAAGCTGTGTGAAACATGGGTCTTGATTCTCTGGAACAATTAGGACATAGTATAAACATCTGTAGCTCAAATGCAGCTGATCTTGAGCAACATTTTATAAAGCTTTCATTAATAGATATTTCAGTCAGGTCTTGAGAACTGAGAAAGACAAAAGGAATCAAGCATCTAAATGGGATTAAAGCAGAAATCAGACATCTAACCCAAAAACCACAGATGAAATTTGCTTGACAATTTCAGTTGGGTTAGGTTTCCAAATGACAGTGAGTCCTGGACTATTTTGAAAGGACCCAAGTCCTATCTCATAGTGTACACGGCAGAAAAGTTTCCTGAAGGGACACCCATATGATTAGCAAAGCAGCTAGCAGCATCCAGGTTTAGATCATGAAAGGTCTAGCAGCACATCTTAAAATTCATAACAAGAGCTTTTAAGGCTCTCAAGCTTTTGTCAGTAAAGTTCCCTAGATGTCTAAAGTTCCATACTCAAAAGTATTTTGGATTCTCATACATGGCGTTTCTCCATTTAAATCACTCAAGGATTTGACAGGCATGACATGAGCACATTTAGTACACTGACACAACCGAGTTTTGCACAGAACGGTGACTTCAGACACTTTCATTTAATAACAGAGCTAGGTGGCTCAAGGTCTTGGTCTGTCTTTTATTCAGTAACATACTAGCCAAATTAGCAAGGCCTAAATTCCAGATGTGTGACTAGTTATATGACATTCATTTCTTGAATTTGCCATTCTTAGACCCAAAATAAAATAAAACCTATTATGAGGAACAAAACAGGCAGTTCTGTTGTATGATGCAGTACACTGGCAAGAGGTGTACATGTTCTACAATGTTTACTGGCCACAGGTGTACATGTTTTACAATACTCTTGAGAAAATCAGTGCAGCATTGTTCAACCTAACACATTTTCTTGAAAGTAGCATTTGTATGTAATTCTCTTGGTCTTTAACTTGTCCATTTAGACCAAACTCTTTAAAGGAGAATAATTTACTTCATATTTGAAACATGACTAAGGTAATAAAATGTCAACCACTGAAATTGTTGTGTGCACCTTTAATATAAAATACAGTAATAGTTCTTAGGAAACCTTGCTGCATTTCATCCACCCTCATTTGAGTATATAGACATACAAGCTCAACAAAAGGGCTCTCTAGTCTGTTATCCCAGGGCAGTGTAAATGTAATAGCTGGATTTGGATGCTGGAAGACTATTCTGAATCAATTCCTTGCTCAAGGATTTTGAGCTAGTGGTCATGTCCATAACAGGTTGTTACGCATAAGTTAGAGTTACATATAGATATACTTGAGAGAAGCCACCAGTAATCCAATGAAAACAAAAACTTTTCAAAATTCTCTACCTTAAGAATCACCTATGGATCACCTATCTTCTGATAGATCAGCTATTACAAAGTTTTCTTCACCCTCTTTTGATAGTTAAAAATCTGCTAGCCAAACACAAACAGCAACATAGCTGCTTCCCAAGCTATGATTATGTGCACAAAGAAGGTCCAGAGCGCTGCTGAGCCCCTGGAGGGGACCTGGCACGTGCGGCACGGAAATCACGCTCTGCAGCAGAGGCTGCTCCAAAGGCTTTCAAAGTGTCTGCTGTTTTGTAGACTCCTCCTCTCAAAACCACTCCAGATGCCTTTCTCAATGCCGCTCTCTCACAAACCATTTAACGACATTAAAACAAGACATGGAAAACTGCTGACATGTAGTTATATCACACTTATAATATTTAATTTTATTTTTTAAAGAACTAAGCACTATTTACCTGCATATTGAAAAACAGTAACAAATTCTACTGTATGCTTCTGAAGAATCATTTCAAGTTTTGTCACCAAATTATACTCTGCTTGCTTAATTCCTCAGACTAAATTAAAAACAAAATAGAATATGATCTCATGGATTTATCTACTCGCACAGAAGCATATCAATTATATAATATGCATGCATATACTACATTGACTGCTTCTGCCTCTACACATTTCCCAGTCTTTGAGGTTATAGAAACTTCTTCGCCTTCTCCTCGGGAACTACAGACAGAGGTTAAACAGATCTCAGTAATCTTATGATTATATATATCTTACCATACGCACAAGATTTGGGGGACAGTAACAGGAATGTACTCTGATTAGTTAGCGCTCAAAAAGTCACACTGACCGTAACCTGATGAAAAAAATGCCTCGGGGCGTAGGGGAGCGGGGCCCGTGTTCCAGTTCTTCTCAAACGACGCTTGCTTGAAGCGTGCCTTCCAGAGTCCGGGCACAAAGATACTAACACAAACAGATGTCCCCATGCAATGTATTTTACTGCAATGTAATGCATTTTCTTTAATTACCAATATTCTCACATGGTTACTCAGTGCAATTTTTCAATTGAAAGATTGTTGTAAAGCCTGGTATGCTACACCAGCAAGCTGGACATCGGTTTCATTAAATTATACGAAAACATTATCACAGAACTTAGGACTAAAAAATTCTAGGTTTTATCTCTATAAGGAATTCTATATATGTTTGAATATACTGCAGAAACCACATTTGAGTTTGCTATAAGCAAAATGCCTCAAACTAAACTTAACTACCCTGATTCTTCAAGTGTAGCCCCAAACTATTCAAATATTGTCTTAATTCATGAGAGTGCTGTTATACTAACATCTTTAAACAACATCAGGACAACAATAGTAGTGGCCGCGTGTGCCTGCAGATGATCAATGACAGCCTCCATTACTAGCGGCAAAAACAAAAGACCAAGGGAGCTTCTGAGCTCCAGCAGCTAAAAATGCCAAACGAAACCCCGAGATAAAAAACGGTAGAGCTTTCTAGCAATTAGGAAAGGCAAACTAATTTCCAGATGGGCTTAAAGCAGTGATACTCATATCTTATTTGATTACATTCAAATTTATGACAACACTGAATCACCCCTCAAGATTAAGTCAGGACTCTCAGTACTTCAAGTAGCAGAAATCATTCTTATTTCCTTCCCCCCTCCAACACACAAACCTCAATAGTTTCCAACCGATCCAGCATTCCACAGTGTTCTGATCTATTCTTTTCTCTCACATCAGTTAAAGTCAAGAAAACTTGAGAAAGAAAAGCACAATGATGGGTAAGATCAGCATCATACTGACTATAGCACAAGCTATTATGGAGAAGCAAATGTTATCTGCATCTGCACACTACTGATACAAAGCATGCCCTCAGCCTGGAAGAATACATACTTCAGTGCTAAGCTGTAAAAGCCAGCTTTGATGGACAGGCAGTTCACAAGCAGCTTCCCTAGGACTCTGCCATGGGTGCAGACAGCTCATCTCTTTTCATCCAGACATCTCAAGCTATAGTACCAGTTAAACACTTCATGTTTTCCGATCACAGCAGTAATTAGTCCAAAATTCAATTTCATTATGTATAATACAAGAGAAAGGTCAAATCTACTTTTTAGGCTTCCACTAGATGGCACTGGTTTAATCTCCGAGTTAACGTTTCTCTTTTGTCAGAAAAAAACAGCAATACTGGGGCTTGAACACACTAATTTACACAAGTAAAGAACCTCTTGGGAATATCACTTTAAACATTCCCTAGCAGCCTACAAGTTACCAAGACACTAACACCCTTATCCTCCCTAGCTCTAGACCTCCTATTTGATTAATTTCAACCCATAAACTTTTCTACTTAACTGGACATTAGAGCTTGAAGTGGAGCGTGCAGGTAGACCCGTACATTTCTAAAAGGCTTGCTGTCTGCTTTGAGGTACACACTGCTGGGCAGCAGGAACTACCGGGACCATCTTACTGCTTTCCCAAACTCAGTCCCCCTAAGGAATTGGGGGAACGGCAGGTATTTAAAAAAAAAGGGGGGGGGTGGTTCTGAGAAGGATGTCTTGTTATAACCAGTTCCAGCTCCAGAAGTAATGAAATCATGCCTTCACAATAAAAATTCATTAAATAAGTCAGTTCTTCCAAAGAGAGAGTAAGTGTGCCAATTAAGCAAAAACCCTGTTACAGGGAAGAACTGCCAGCAGCACAAGTTATTTTAGCTGACATTACTTCAAAAAAAAGCCCACCATTCACCATCTGTTCTCGCACAAATTTTGAATGCTAAGAAAGTTTCCAATATCACTGATGAAAAGAAAGCAGTCAAAATGCAGAAGTTTGTTTTGCTGTTAAAAAAAGCAACCATCTAAGATAACTCATATTTCAGCAAGAACAAACACAAAACAGGAGTTTTGCACATTTCATATAAATCATTACAAAGAATTACGATAAGATATGGACAGAAAGTGGAATACAGATACGGAAGATAGCAGGAAACAACAAAAAACAGATCACACATTCGACATGAGAAGCAGATAGGCAACTCCAGAGAGGGGCCACAGTTTACATTCCAGCTAATAGATGTATATGAAGTCTTTCCTGCTGCTAGCAAGATCCTAACTTTTGCAAGCTTCTGGCTCCATCAGCCTCTTAAGGTAAACAGTAGCCACCAAAGCAAAAGGTTTAGTCAAACCCCCCCCAAAAAAAAAAATAAAGACAATGTGTGACAAGGAAACCAAAATAATCAATACAACATAGTTCAGACAACGAAAATAAAGGACCAGCTGTGACCAGGAAGCCAAAATAATCAATAACACACTCAAGAGAAACAAATCAAAAGCAGAGTAGATACTATCAATAATGTCAAACACTCAGCTGAACCATCACAAAGATAAGCAATCTCTTCCAATACGCAGCTCATAATTGATGAGGAAACTGGAGCAAAAACAGGAGAAAGCAACAAAAAATTGAAGAAAGCACACCTACCTCATATATCCCAAGGCAATACTAACGCCTTTGTACACCCTGTTGGTGAAATCTCCTTTGGAATACTAGGTACAATTTTACTTCTCCACATTCAAAAAAATGATGAATTCAAACTGGAATAGCTAAAGAGAGACTACTTGCATGGGAAATATGAAGTAAGGGAGACTACTCACACGAAGAAACGTGAGTAGAAAAAAAACACTGAAAAAGCATTATGTGAAATTTAATAGCTGGTAGGAGAATAAGTGCTCGATACAAAAAAACGATCTGAAGATTATGGGTTAGGCTTATGTGGTCCATCACTTTGACAAAGTTCAGACAAAAACAGATGAACATTTCTGTGCCACGTAATTAACAGATTTATTTCTTCCCCTCCAAAACACGAAGTCAATATGTCACCACTATTTATGAATGAGCTAAGCATTTCGGGCACCTTTTTAATAAACTAGAAAACTCAAAAACTCACTTAGAAAAAAATCACTTATAAATTCTTTCTTAGAAAAATGTCTAAATGACAGATGGAGTTTTAACACTTCTCGTGACACCAAATGAGGCTCTACATGCAGCCATGCATACTTCTTAAGAAACAATTTCAAAAGTTCTAGTTTATATTACAAGAAAGATTATAATAAAATATTCTAATATTAGCTGTATTTTCTTGCTTAACAGAACAAACCATCAAGGAGAACTCAATAACTCTACTTTAAAATGTCAGGTAGCAAACTGAGTATGAGCTAGGATTCCTGGAACAAAAATTTAATTATTTTTAATGACCCATGGAAAAAAAAATAGAGTTACTGCGCATTCTTTCCCTTTCAGAGTTCTTGCACTACAAAGTTTAAAACCTTTGACTGTTTGTACTTTACTGTAAACATGCTTTCCCCCTGCCCCAGACAATTTAAACACAACTAATTTACTAGGTCACAAAACAACCACTAGAAACAGATATAACACGCAATGGAAATCTGCATTGATGCTGCCTGAACCCTCATGAAACAGCAAGTGAACTTGTCAGTAAACAAACAAGCGCAAATGGCAAGAACAAACCTTTGGGGATAACAGACTATTTTCTTCCTTCACCAGGTAATTCCTGAATTCATCTTAAAACACTGCTGTTTAGAACTAGGACTCCTTATTTAAAATACTAAAAAATTAACTATAGATGCCTACATTTTAAGAATGAAGGAGGACTGCAATAAATGACTTCAGCATAAGCTTTTATCAAAGAAAAACAAAAAAAACCCAAAGTGGTGAACAGTTTTACAAAATTTACATTCTAGATACTATATTATGTTCAAATTAGGAGTAAAAACTAGAAATAGTGTACAGATTTAGGATAGTGTTTAGTGATGTCTACTCATCAGATTTATATAGGTATGCAGATGGCAAGAACCTTAATGAGGTTCTACACTAGTTTTGTAGCATCTGTCCTCCTTACCAGCAGATCAAAACAGCATTAGTTTGAGAGGATTCAACTCACTTCCACAGAAGTGGACAAAAAAAGGAATTCTGTTTGAGGGTCTCCTTCCTCATCTGTATGTGTAGCAATTCACACCACCACCATCTTAAAGTCATATGAAAGAAATGACTGTCAATCTCACTATGATAGAAGGTTTCAACAATAATGAAGAGGTCAAATTCTCCCCATCAAATTTATTGTTATTAAACTCACAGTAGGAAACTGAGATACTCCAAAGCCTGCTTTTATTACTTCAGCTTTGGGAGTACAGTTGTATCATTTATGATTATGCAAGAAGTCATGTCCTTAACAGGTACACGTAAGGCTACCAAAAAACTTTTAGTCAAGCACAAAAAGACTGTATACCCCCATCTAAAAAAAAAACAGAAAAGAAAAAACAAACAGAAAAAAACCCACCCTTTCAGTAAAGCCTTACTGCAGACATATCTCCTTGAACAAAAATCTATGAAGTATACAGATCAAAATTAAAACACCTTTTTTTTTTCTTTTTTTTTTAGAAAACAACTTTCCTTAATTCTATTAGTCAACTCAAGTAACCTTTCAGAGCCTAGGCAAGGAAGACAAGAAATATAGAGGTACAATATATAAGTACACTATCATCTCTATACAATATATTTCAAAAATGACTCTTAGCTTACCGTTACAGACTTCAAAGTCATTCCATGATAGGTGCCCATGGTATCAATTTTAAAGCCTTCCGTTTCTGCAAAGGAAAAAAGGCTCTTGTAAATCATTATGAATACAAGGACATCATGTCTAAACTGACATCACTGGAAATGTCTTTGAAGTTATTTCTGCAAGAAACAGGTCTTACTGCTGGCAGGGTTTTAAGTTCTGTTCGCATTACAAAATCTGGTCAGCAACTATGGAACCTGTGTGTTTTGGGGTTTTTTCTTTTTTGTCTTTTTTTTTCTTTAAGGCAGTATTTTAAGGTAGTATTTTCTTTTTTAAAAAAAAAAAAAAAAAAAAAAAAAAAAGTAGTATTTCTGCTTTTGCTTCCCAAACAAGTTTTTCTTGCTGCACAGACTACTCAAATACAAAATAGAAAGGACACAGAAAAGACAAATTTAAATCTTTGCAAGAACGTGCTGCACACACATGCAGTCTCAGGAATTCTTATTATTACAGGATGGAAAAAACTCATATTCTCAGAATGCATTATAATGCAACATATTCAACACGTAGTTATATGCATGCAAAAATATGCTCCATAAGAAATTGCTTTACAAAGTGACTACAAAAGTGGGGCTACATAAAAAGGCAAATCCACTTCTGGGGTACAGAAGAGCAATGGTATTACTGTATGATACGTAGCTCAGAATCTACATAAATTCATACTACAAGACCAAAATTACTAAAGGGGTTCTCCCCCCATCCCAAATAGTTTTAATGAGGCAGAATTTATGCTGAGGTAAATGCCACAAGTCTGTAAATGCTCAGTGACTAAACCTGCTGCTGCTACCTGTTTGCTTTTCAGTAGTCCTTCTCACCCTCCTGTTCTCAGCACTCCTGCATGCTGGCACCCAGACTGCAAGAAACCCTTTTTCCATATGCCTTCCCCAATCTCATAGCTCTGCTGTCAATTGACCCTAACAACCAACAGGTCAATTCATTTGTACTTAAAATGGTGTAACTCCCATTCATTCATACTTAAAATGGCATGAAACCAAGTCATAGCTGACCACAATAAACAATTGACATAGCAACTGCAAGCATTTTTCTATGCCTAAGCAGTTTTTGTGCAGCTCCATCTAAACTTGGATAAAGGATAGTGTACAGAAACAATTACCGGGAATAGGAAGATTAATGCCATTTGTTACATGACCTTCACACAATGCATCAGCACAAAACATTAAAGACCAAAAAGTAATGCTCTTTCTTGAACATACAAAAAGAACAAGAAAAATAACAGATGCTCCAAGACTATTAGAGTTTCTTACTCCTATCAAGAGTTAATTAACTTAAATTAAAACTCAGACAATTTTGAAGACAGTGCAGATGCTCTGGGGAGACTCTATGGTTGCTTCTCCTTTCGTCCTTAAAGGAGAAAGCCTATCAGACAGTTGCAGGAAATGAGGCACAGAAGTTTCCCAGATTATATGATTCTCTAGTGCCCAGACAGACAATGCCTAAGAGTTAAAAACTGATGTGATGATGTTCCTCCCAGCACAGAAATATGCATCTGTATTTCTGAACATTTGATTTTTGTTTTGTCTCCTTTTCCTTGAACGTGCTACTTATCTTTTGCCAAATACCAAGTGAAGAGCCTAGAGTTACAGACTATGTTTTGTTTTACATGCACCATCCATCGTGCCATAAGACACTTCTTGATCTCAGGGTGTGAAGACACCTCAAGTTCAACTGTTCCATACCTCAGCTTCTCAAGGCCTCCCTTCTCCCAGACTTAATGTTCCTGAGTTACATAGAATCAATTCTGAGAAATCAAACACAGGTACAGTCATGAATGCAGTCTTTACTTCAAAGGAAAATGCCTAGCTTCCCTTTATAAAATTGGTATTGCCTTTCTCTAGCATCTCCAAGAGGTAATTATGCATCGCATCTCAGCTCAGGATTCACAGAGCTGAATTTCAGTTTAAGGCAGTGAAGTTTTATCATTATCATAGCATTTCCACGGACAACAGTTTTCTCCTCAACTATATAGGTCACTGTCGCTGGGCAAGAAACATATTAATATTTCAGGTAGTGCCTGGGGGCTTACAGAATACTTGGCGGAGCTCTCCTAACTTGAAGAGATGCTTTTTGCTGACCTGGAGTGACATAAAACGGAGATGAATTATATCGGATGACAGTTGCCTGTGAATTGCAGAAGGTCAGCAACAGAAGATTTTTTCACCTTCCCTTTCCAGACAGGCCTTTTATGGGTTCTTCTTCTCTGTGACATACAGAATTTCTGACTATTTCAGCTGGAAGTTCTTCCCAAACTCCAGTGCATATATATACACTTTAACAAGACCAGCAAGCACTACCCCCTCATCATGCTTGGCCTATCACAATTTTTCTCTTCCCAAGCACAAATCCTGGTTCTATTATTAGTTCTACACATTCATTCACTGTTTAGGTTTCTATTTCTTTCCTTTGACCTCTCCTGTTTTGCCCCCAGTAAAACTTTGCACTCTCCTGAATTAACCACCCCCCCCTCACCTAAGCCTCTGTTAGTATTGCAAAGGAATAAAGGTGCAAAAACCTTGATTGTCAGAGAAGAGTTAGTAGCATAGTTAGAAAGTGAAGTGAAGGACAGAGAGGCACTGGTGGGGCACAAGCTTTTGCTCTACCACCAACTGTTGTATCTTTTGCAAAAAAGATGAAGTCCCTTGTAAAATTTGTCCCAGTTCCATTTAATGAGCCACAAAAGCCACTAAACATGGCTCTAGCCATCACTACTTCCTGCTCCCAGCCTTCTGCTAACTCTTCTTCCTAGCAAGCAACTAGGATCCCAAAGGGCCACTGTTCACTCAGGCTTTAGAAAAAGGACACTCTATCCTGCTTTTCAGGCACCTAAATGGGCCCCCTAAAGCTATTTAACAGCTACTCAGGTGTTAAAAAAAAAAAAAAAAAAAAAAAAAAGAAAGAAAGAAAGATAGATAGATCTGTCATGAGTAAATACAGGTATAGTACCTTTTCGTAGTGATGTAGATCTGAGACACACTACATGGCCAGCACAAGGCATAGGGTAGAGATTCTAGGATCTGCTACCTGCAGGTAGTGGAGTAAGCAGAGAACACCACCATCCCAAACCCCTGTCAGCTTGCCTACCTCAAGTTCTTAAGCAACTAGCAAATGAGAGTTAGGCATCACCACAGCAACCCTCTTTCAACTGATAATGGCACTGGTCTTTTCTCCAACTACAGCCCTTTTCCTGATCCTCTGATATCCACCATGTGTCAGTCCACCAGTCAGCCAGCACTTCTATTAGAGAGTCGAGTATTGTCACAAGCGAGAGCTCTGTCACTTGCACAATCATGCCCCTGTCTCCCCTCCTTTTTTTTTTAATTAAAGAAAATCTTGATGGTTTGCTGCCTACACACAGTACCTTCAACTCCACTCCCTGTACACAGCCTATGCTAAGCTGAAACCAAATGCTTCCAAGGCAGGAACTCCAGCTATGGCTGCATTCGTGCTTAAAAAATGACCAAGAAGCTGTTATCCATGTCACTGCAGCTGGCTGCAAAAAGACATTCAAAGGCTGAGATGGAAAGCGGAGCAGCACTTCTTCCAGAATATTCGCTGAGGGCAGCGACTGACCTCAAGCAGTCCCTGGTGCAGCTGCTCAAAACCAGCGCTGGGACACAACAGGCCTAACAGGCCAGAGTAGAGAGGAGCAGAATACAGAGCAACCAGGTGATGTGCTGCCAGCACACATCAGTGTAAATGCTGATCACAGCCTCTGACTAAGAGGAGAAATGCAATGTGCTTCTTCCCTCCTTCCTCCTCAATTCAGCTCCAACCTCTGCTGCTGAGTCATGGAGCAGCACAGAAATGAAACATTCACGACCAGCTAAGAATTTGTTTGCAACTCCAAAACTGTGATTTCAAAATCACAGCTTCACTGATAGTAACAGAGGAAGCAGATGAAATTATAAGTCAACTACTAAAGGAAAGGCTAAGTATTTAAGATGAAAAAGCGACCTTAATTAAACAAATAATCACAATGGCAAGACTTTGGATCTTTATTTTCAAACTTGGGATTAGATACAGAACAATTGCTTATACATTTGGGATTTTTCAGTAAATTTGCAAAACAGGCTATATCATACACCTTTTTTAAGGCAAAAAGCAGTCCATACTAGATATTTTAAATGCAAGTCTAACACTGAAGAATGAGTAATGCAAGCAAAACTCAAGAGTAATGAAGTATTCCAGCTTTATTTGCCAGACGTAATCAGTTTTATAAACGAAAACATTATTAAAACCATCTTGAGCAAGAAAAGCCTTTAAACACTACATCATTATGGACTAAACCCAGTAACTACTATTGAATAATCAATTCTAATGCTTCAAAGTCAGTTAATATTAAGACTATCTTTTCTCCTGCAGTCTTTGTGTGTATTGCCACCATAATTTCACAGTCCAATAACCCAAAGGTTGTCAAAAGAATCATATACATTTTCTATGTGGTTTATCATTAGTTACCTTTCTAGCATCATGAGATAGCAATCTGACTGTCTCCTCATTTAAAAGATTTAGACCTAGAAATGAAAATTAGCACACTAGTGCATCAGCTTATTGGACTGATTATATTCCCTGTAGTGTGGACATATGTAGCATTTCCTGAGTATTAATACTCAAAAGAGCCTTCCCTTTGCTTAAAGACCACTGCATTTTTGATCCTGCACCTGCTGCCGTTCTAGTCATCCACTCTAAGTGCAAACTTGAGTGCTGATACACTACGGAGTAATAGTTTAAAAAAATGCTTTAAGTTAACCTGATTTTCTGGAAGGGAATCTAGGCAAATAGAAGCAGTATAAAGGATCATTCACGGCTTTGAAACACTGGTGAGCCTAGTTAAAGACTTTGTTTGAACTGTGGATGAGTAAGACTGAATAACCATTTCTTTTTCCAGATGTATACTTCTCAAAACAGATAGCAACAGCTCTGCTGACTCCTCAGAAAATGATTCACTAACGCATTTTCACACCTATGGTAATTATATCACTGACGCTGAATTTCACTCTACATGAGTTTACTGAGCACTCCTTTTCAGTACTATAAAAAGTAAAAGTTAGTTTCATGCCTACGTTTCCAAACTATATTAACTGCAGTTTACAAAATTCCCAACACATGTAAAACAGTTCAATAAGCACCTTACAAGTACGTAACACCATGTTCTTAAGTTTCTCACAGTATCAACAGAAAAATTGCCATATGAACCTGTGTACGTTTTCCAGCAATGAACAGGTATGTCAGCAAACTACTTGATCACATTCAGTCAGAATATAGCAGAGACTGTAATCTATTTCCCCCAAAATGGGAATGTCTTGCATATGTTCTCTGCTAGAAATAAGCATAATCTTATATCCTTAAAAATGAACGGAATCAATAAAAAAAGTCTAGTAGGACAGTCAAGTTTCAATATTCTGAAACTCCTACTACCTAAGGACAGAAAGAAATCACATTTTATAATTCACTACTTCCTAGGCTGAATGTTAGGACTGACCTTTCTGAAAAACTGCTATGTTAGAAAACACAATCCAGTTACATGAATGATTCAAACATAAGATGACAATAGCAGAAAATAAATGGCAAGCTTTCCTGAAGGAAACACTGGATATGGTGAAGAATATTCTTTTTGCAGTTATGGTATGAAGTCAGTTGGCTGTACAGCAAGCCCTTTTCCAATTTATACTAAATAGACTTAAAGTAATATTAATTTTTACAGTCATTAGCTTTTAGTATGTTGATACCTGGACAGCATACTTACACTAGACGTGCAAGAATAACTCTCCACAAACTCTCCTTAAAGGATGGGATTTAAACATTATTAGAGTAGCACAGGGAAACCTTAAATTTTCCATCTATACTGTTACACACACTCAATGGATCAGAAAATGCAAATCTTCAAGATTATCAGCTCAACACAATTTTACACTCTGGAATCACTTAAGAAACAACCACATGAAAAGCAGTCTCTCAGGTAAAGTTACCTAAAAAAATGGGAAAACAAACAAGGTACTGCATTCAAAACAGATTATTACCTGCAGTGCACTACGAAACAAACATCGTATTAGCTCAAAGTTTCAGTTGCCTTCCCAATCAATGCTGCGGCAACAAGATATCCATTGGAGAGAAAGCTACAAACTTACTCCGGACTGCACAAGCAGTTCAGCTGACTGCAGGTGTAACAGATTATTTCTTTGCTCTTGGAGAAAGTATCTAACAGTTACAAAGGCCCCTCACATTTATTATTAAAGCAACCTAAAACATTCTAGCAACAAAGCCTGTCCATTTTGGCATCAAGATTACAAAGGTAAACCACAGAATCATCCTGATACCACCTCAGAAATAACAGACCACCAGAAAAGGCAGACAAACTTGACTGCAACTCAGTCTCCTTAATGCACCTCATGTTAACGTTTTCTAGTCTGCTTTCTTGGCTCTACAAGCTTCAAATCACCATTAAAAAGAAGTTTCTATCTGATAACTATACTAAACCAACACAAAAGTATTCAAAGAAACAGCTGACCTTCCTGCTGCCTAAAATTTAAGTCTCCATGAATAATAGCAGTACAGCATACTGTAATAGTGTACTAAAAGAATATATAAATTATGTAAAACTGCAAGTAGCATTTAGCTACAATCATCATGCAACTGTTAGAGGACTGCTGTGAAGCCTTCCTAGAGTTTCAAGATCTGAGGACAGAGCAAACAGATGAGACCCAAAGGCAAAGGACTAGGAGCTGTTGCTTCTGTTGGCTTTATTTCAATCTTTTGCTAAAATCACTTTGCACATTGCTACACACATCACACAATTAATCCTGCGTACTGCAACCCTTGGCCAACCAGACACACACAAAGAAAAATCATATGCAGAGTAAGATCTGGAAACCCTTCATAATCATAGAAATCTACAGGGTTCAGCTTTGGGTCATTTGCTATCTATCCATCATTACTGATACAGGCTAACACATTGGTTAGAATCATTGTTCCCAGAACTTAAGTAATCTGCCTTCTTTGCCTTCAGATGTCTTCCCAAAACCCCAGATACTGCTAGTTTTCAAGAGGCAGACTACCAACAATTCCGGGCTCTTATTAGATTGATTGCTTTAAAAAAAAAAAAAAAAAAAAAAAAAAAAAAAAAAAAAAAAAAAAACACCTTTATGGAACAGAGATGCCTTAACTATTTTTATTTTATTGACATCACTTTTGCACTATTTTTGTTGGGGAACAACCTGATTTTTGGAGCAATTAAATTAAAAATGCTTTAAAGATTAAGTTCACTGCAATGCAGTTGCAAATGATGCATTTAGTCCAGTTTTAAACCAAGTACATTACCTGTACTACATGGTACAGAAAAATGTTAATATCTAATTATAGATTTTGAAAATTACTTTAAGGTGAATTTCAGTTGAGATTACATTCCTCGCAGAGTTTAAGTCTCTTACATTAGAATACAGAAATAAGTAACTAACTAACTAAGGTCTTTTGCTATTTTCTAAAGTTAATTCACAACTGAGAAAAAGATATCAGAGATCTTTAAGTCCTCTTGTAAGAAATCTAGATGTTGATTACTGATTTCATGCAACTGATGCAGTACTAAGTCAGAGAGAGGGTAGGACTAGCATTAGAAATACAAATCTTTTTTTTGAAGGAATGGATTTTTTTTTAAATAGACCATGAAAATTAAAATAGAAAATTATCACAGTGTATGACTAAACCGAAGGTAAAAAATTGAAAAGGCCAAGTGTGAAAACATGTTTTAAAAAGGTACAGAATGATAACAACTGTGCTAAGGTAGAATATGACCATTTCAGGCACTTCATAACTACCATGATGACAAAAGAACCTTTAGCTGGAACAAGACCTACAAGATGGTCCAGTCCTTTTCAGTATTGACAGAATCCTCAAAATCCTCAGAATTACACAACATATAAATGCACTTTTCATCATTATTAATAACAGGCAAATTCTTTTTTTTTTTTTTTTTTTTGCTTTTTTCCTGGTAATCATTCAATCTCACTGTTCTTTGAATTCTGCTCCAAAATTTCTATATTAAAACTGCACTGGTTACCTGCTGGACTTTTGGGTTCTTTTTCCTACCAAACAAAATCTGCTATTACCTATGACCTCTTGAACTGTGCACACGCAATAAAAGCATAAAATACATTCATTTGTTTAATAGAGATGTGCTCTACCTGTGTGGCTTACTGAAATTTGTCATCTAGAAGAACGCTGGTCATCCCTTTACCAAAGGATGATAAAAATGTGTTTGCTGTTTTAAAGTAGTCCACACCATGATATACATATCAATACATTCCATCATACTTATCTATTAATTTCTTTCTCCAATTTCTTACTGTCCAGTAGAGACTTTTTTTACTCTAAAAAGGAAATGATAACAATAGGAAGACTACTTGGCAAATGGTCAAGTCTAAAAAATAAAGTTTAAAGATTATCAGACACAAAATTGAGGAGATATTAGTAGAAATACTCTTCATATTCTGACTGAAAAAAATCAGAAGGGAACACTTTTCATTCTTTCCTCCTACTTCCCATAGCTTTTTTTTAAAAAAAACAATAAAGTTTCATGGATGCTATTTGTAGATTATTTTTCAATACCTAAAAAGCTAGTAAGTATCCCACTTAAGTTTCCCCCCTTCCCTCCTTAGTGCAATTTTAAGTGAGAGTAGTAAATAAAAACCCAAACCAAAAAGATTGAAATAAAAGTATATTGAGGCCAACAGGGTATAGAGTTTGAGAATATAACAAAATATCTGACCAACTAACTGTAGGAAGTCTCAAATGCTGGAAAAAAAATCCCTGAACAATGTATTCACTTGTAAGTTCTTATTTACAAAGCAATTTTTTCTTAAGTAACTTCAGAGATGCATAGTCAGATTCTGAACTTCTACATTACCTATTATGATGGGCATGTAAAAAAATCCCTCACAAATTTCTAATAACATGAAATTCTCCTTAGGGTTATATTTTATGCTTTCTGTTCTCTAATTGTAGACATCAAAACTGAATAGCCATGTAGTACTGTAATATACTCTTGCCTTTTATTCCAATAGAATATTGGAAACAATTCCTAGAATCATTGTGATTGTGGGTGTAGGGGGCATGGAGAATTATTTTATGCATCTGATAGTTATTTTTGCAGTTCTGCTTTTTTATTGATGGCATGTGACCCTTCTCTAACAAACACTTTTTTTCCAACAAATTCTGGTTTAAAGTTTTCGGTTTGCTTCCTAAAAAGTAGTACTTTTAAAAAGTAGTGCTTTTAGACTTGCCAATAATTTTGGCCAACAGGCCATTCGCCTAATGGAAAAGTTACCTCTAGGCAGAGTTACATGGTTTTTTTGGTCTTGGGTTTGACAAGCCGTGGCACAGAACCTCTTTTCCCCCCTTCACCCGTCAACCAACCCTAACATTACAACTGATCACTTCCAATTTCAGATTTTCCTATTTTTTTAAAGCAGTTTTATGATCAACTTACCCTCTTTTCCTTTGAATCTTTCCTGATCATATCTGTTGTAGGCAGCTGGAATAGGTTGCTTATTTCGTAAAGTGGGATCCTAAAACAAAATTAAGATTTTGAAAATATCCCAGAAGGTATTCAGTGGTTTTTGAACTTCACAAAGTACTACATGCAACTAAAGAGTAGAAAAATCAAGTTAACTTGTGTAAGACTTTCCATGCATTTAAAAGCTTCTGATGTGTTTCATTTTAACATCTGCTTCTCTGTATTATAACAGAAAGAGTTTAAAATTACATATCAACAGGAATGACAAAAAATTGAAACAAAACTAAAGTGCAAGTAATGAACCACATTAGGTAGAATCCAAGTTTTTATGAAAACACTGTATTTCTGTAATATCTCAAGAATCAGAAAAAAAACTGTCAACTGACAACTCATGGTTAAGCCTACAGCTACACACATGCAATGCTCCTTGCAAACCTAATCAGGCTAAAAATCTGCTAAACCTACAGCATAAAAACTAATTTGAAGGAAAAAATGAATACTAGAAAAAAAAATTTAAAAACTGTGCCAATCTAGCAGCACAGTAAATATCAACTCACTCTTTTTCATGGATGATTTAGTTACCTTGCCACAATTATTCTGAATGGTGCATTTGAATAGACTCGTGTACATTATGAAATTCAACATAAAGCAAATATTTAATCGCTGAAATTCATCTTACTATTTAAATTTAGTTCTTCGTTAAATGTAATGATATCAAAACCAAATCCAAGATTAAATAGATTTCACAGCAGACTGCCACTGAGTTCATATACATTAAGTTTTATAAAGCCCAATAGTAAACAGCACAATACAAACCAATTCTTGTCTAAAACTCAGATAGGCTTAAACAATAAAACTGTAAATCTGTCTTCCTGATTTAATCACAGGCAAAAGAAATCTAGTTCAAGCTGTTCCCACTCATGAGTCATGTTCCAGATTCCTAAACATTTGCTATTCTGTCAAAAAAAATAAAAAACCCTGCAAAACATTGTTTGAAATGGCAATAGTCTCATCTAATATATTTTTTTGCAAATAGATGCAGAATGTAGCTACTGCTTCGTACATATGGAAGCTGGCACTAGCTGTTTAAGCTCCAAATAACAAGAACATATTGAACAAATTGAATTGATACATTCAACTCTTTAAATACCAATAAATGTAACTTAAGGCAAAGAGTATCTGTGAAGTTATGTTTGAAAGTCATTCTTTCACTGGAACTAAACCAAGACAGACCCTGAACTTAAAAATGACAAGATACTTCATACTTTCACTTTGGGAGCCTCAGCCATCATATTCAAAATGCTGCTCCTACCGTGGGTGCTGTATTCGGTGCCGGTCTCTGCTCAGGTGCACGGCCTTCTTCTCTGGCTTTTACTGATTGAAGAATTGCAAAAATATTCTTGGCAAAGTTCTGAAAAACATGACAAATACCCATGAACCTTGCTGACTGTGTTTTATGCAACACAAACGTAGCTAGAAAACACCATTTCGCTTAACTTGTGCTTCACAGAAAAACAACTTAACTTTAGTAAATAGTAAAAAATTCTGCTGCTGCTTGCAGAAACGGAAGCATTCACTCCGGCTCTCCCGGAGCAGCCTCATCGCCCCTGCTGCTGTAGCTCTGGTGGGGATGCCAGGCGCCCTCCCTGTGCCTGCCTCCCCCCTGCTACGGGCAGCTTCCTCCCAAACCCTTGGGAGGGCTCCCTTGCTCCTGCCCGGGGCAGGAAGGCCAGGCAGTCACCTCCCACGCTTTCCAAAGCTCTTGAACAAGGCACAGCACACCTGGAACTGGTTTTTAATTGTTCACGGACACGAATTACACCACAGGATTAACGAGGCATTTCCTTTATCATTTATTTTGAATTATATGAATCACCTCATTCCATTTGGCACCAAATAATTCTTGTACAGTTCAGCTTCCCAGTCTGAACGGAAGAAAGCAAGTACAGAGATTTCATTCACAAAGCCAAGACTCAAGAACGAGCCAAGATAATAATCCCTACAGTTTTGTGTGGTGTCTTGTCAGATCACCCCAAGCCGCTGAGGCACTACTGAACAGACACCGATCAAGGCTTTTTAACACACTTCTCCAGGTAATATTACTAGGACTGTTTTGTTCTGAGCAAAAATATAAATACTAATTAATCTTTTTGAAAGGCATATACTCATTATTACATGAGCACTAGAGGCATTCTGAGTTTATATTGATGTACGCAGCAATGTCCTTCTCTGTTGACAACTTTCAGCAATGGCTCATTGCCATTACAAAATGGCATTGCAAAACACATGCAAAAGTTACAAAACAAAAATTCCCAGCATGAATTTTGTAGGACTCTTAAAGCTGCTCCAGTTCCTTTACCCTCAGTTAGCATGTTGTCAGTCAGCTCCAAGATGGAGGGGCTGGAACTGGAAGGCCACCAAAAATGACTTAGAAAGGCACGCTTAGAAAGCCATTCCTTGCACAAAAACAGTTCTTTTCACAAAGACATAAAGAACTCTCACAAAACTGTATTTCAAGTTCTTTTCAGTTATAAAAATCTTGAGGGGCATAGGGAGGGAAAAAACTTCAAAGAGCTGTGAGCCATGCACACATCAGTTACTGAAGAATACTCAAACTCAAGTCTTTGAAAAGTGAGTCTAACTGCATGTTTTTAATGGAAATTCAGATTTCTCCTAACCTCTGGACTGTGTAGCATATCAATTACAAAAATCATCGCTGCATTTCAATGCTTGGTACCCCTTGAAAATGACAAGCTACTCAGTCTTCTGAAATTCAAGAGAGAGAAACTAATTAACAAAAGAAAGAATGTAGAAGAGTGATTGTCCATGTAGAAACCAAGGCTTCTTCCAGTCACAGAGAAACTACAACTAGCTTTCCTTTCATACTTCATTCATAAAACCTACATCTACTACACTTAAAAAAAAAAAAAAAAACAGACTTAAATTTTAAATTCTGGATTTTTCAAAGGCATATAAGCATCTCAGTTTTTGTTTAACTGAAACTGCATGTTCTGGACCAAGTTTTAATTTACAACAGCTAAAAAACAGGATTTTTCCAGACCATTGAGAGAAGAAGTCATTGATAAGCATGGAATTACAAAGTGTTCTTGCTGATGTACTCTCTTAGAGCGTGAAAACGCAGGTCCCCCAAGGCCACAACTAATATCTGTTTAGCAGGGGAAAAAAATAACAGAGTTTTAATAAACACTCAATCTAAGATGATCATCTTGTTGTTCTGTTCATTGGCTCATTCCGGGATGCAGGATTACATTGCTGTGACAGAGAAGTGATTGAGCAAGAATGCCATTACAGCTACTGACTGGTTTGCAAAAGCCCTGACGGATGGGAAAAAACACTAAGTTTTCACTGTTCCTCTAGAGAGGTCAAATTGTGATCATCCCCTAGCTTCTGCCCTAAATTTGGTTAAACTTAATACAAAAATGTAATATTTTTATTACCAAAACCTTCTGGTTTGGGGCAGAGTAGAAAAAAGCCTACGCACCTCTGCATTAAATCTTTAAGGAATTTGAATGTGCTTTAAAAACAACGCTTAAGAAAATCCTTAGTATTTAAGGGAAATTTCATCAATTTTTGTTTTTCCTCTCCCTGGAGTACTGCTATTTCTATGAAAGCTCTCTGTTGATTCCCACCATGCCTGATCCTAATAATAATTCATCACACTGGAAAAGAGAGGCAACATTTCAGCACCTCTCTAATCAGGCGCTTGAGGTATTTTTGTTTTGTTTTAAATAAAGCCCTACAATGAAGTTTCTTCTTCCCATCCTCATTCATTCCTCTAAAAAGACCACCCATGCACAAGATATAAATTGTAAGGGAAAAGGATAGTAGCCAACAGAGGATATCAAGAAGAATGGAAGCTATTGGGCAGATAAACACAGCAAACAATCTTCTTACAAAAAGAAGTCCTATTTTCTTTAGGAAAGCCTGCAACGACAGTATGTTAATTTTCAAAATTTACTGGCACAGATGCTCTATCACCCACGAGAACAGTGATAACATACAAGAAGTGTGGTAACTATTACTGGTGTCAATTTAACACCAGGCTCTTTGAGGAGAAATACCAGAGCAAATAAAGCCAACCTGCTCTGATGAAGAAAACTTTAAGTGAAGTTGCATCACTAACAAGACTCCCTTTGCAATCAATCTACTTGTATTTAGAACAAACTATGCTCTATTTAAGAAGACTACAACCTTTATTCTGTAGTTTCTCTAAGTAGCCAGAACCCTAATGGTTCACTAACAGACTTCTAGTCACAATCATAGCTTTATCTGGCTGGCATTTTTTTTTTTAACTTTATTTCAATTTTCTACACAAAAATACAAGATGAAATCTGGCACATGAAATTAGGAACATATACAGTTTTATGTAGCATTGCTTATCCAGCTTCAGAATATTCCTACAGATATAAAGAATTTATATCAGATACTAAATAATAGCATTTTACTGCAGAGACAGAAGAACCTAGAAATGATCCTACAAACTCTTACTTGAGCTCACAATAAGCATTTCTTGTTGGATCTGCATCTCAGAATGGTTAAGAGCTGTAGAACGCTACAAGCATTGTCCAGAGATACAGCCATAACTATGGAGAAAGAAAAAAAAAGTGCCTACCACACTTTACAGGTGTTTGCCATGCTCATATATTCTGTGAAATCCCTTGCAGTCACTGACAAACCAGAAGGCATGAGGCTGTACCAGAAATACTAAGAATGTGTGATGGGAACATTGCAATTTCTAATACGCTGCATGACATGAGCTATGCCAACAGTATCCAGGTGGTCTCATAGAAGTACAGCAGGAATTAAAAACTTAACAGTCAAAGTATGGATCAAAATGGTAAATTAAGTTTAGAAATTTTTAAGTGCACATTTAAATCTAGAGTCCTTTAAGGCATCACTCCCCTAAATTCTAAGCAACTAAAAGTATCTTCAATTCACAAATCATTCACCACTGAAGCTGATTTGCTCTTCCCTTGTTCTTCTAAACTGAAGATAGTCTTAACGCATTACATTTAACATTGTGCGGTTAGCTCGCCCTCAGAATCAAAAAGCTGAACATACTCAAATTGATATTCAGGGACATTTGCAGTTACTGCAAGCATGCAAATACATTGGTGGAAAGCCTACATGAATTATTGATACTTTCTGCATTGCGCTTATTCTGACCATAAAAATCATTTCTGACCCAAGTTTCACAAAACTTAAGTTCAAATGCATCTCTCTTCACCTAATAAAGGAGCTCTTAAACTAAATACCACAGCTGGAAATATGATCTTGAACAGTCTAGTTGTGATCAAATTCCTGCTTTTTTTTGAATTACACAAACATGTGCCTCTCCCACTCCCTTCCTTCGATCCAAGTAACATGTAAAGAACAGAAAATATTTAGCTGCACTGATGCAGACCATGTTCCTGCAAGATACAGGTGTCCTCGCAGAGAGCTCATGGCATCCCTCAAACTATTCTCTACTCATGTTTGACCTGTATATAACATTATAGTAATTCATAAAACAGTATGCTTGAAACAGAAAACATTAATGTATGAACAATTTAAGAAAGGACTGCCAAAATAAAGAGATCTTCCTAGATGTGCTTTCAGGACAGTAGCAATGTAAGAAATTGTGAATCAAGTACTAGAATTTATATAGCTAAGCAACTGAAGCAGAATGCATGGCTTAGCAACAAATTCAGTTTTACTAATAAATTTTCAAATTGTCAGATTTTTGAACATGTGAAAAACTAAGTGCAAGGAAAAAATTCAAAACAATCTTTCCCAAAAAGTCAAATGTTTCTTCACATTCCAATCAAATCAAAATGTTTCTTCACATTCCAATCAGAAAGGTTAAATGATACTACAGTTTACTGTACTAAACCAAAAACATATAGTTATTACCCCTAAGTATTTCTGGATATATTTTCTGTAAGTTTCACTCTTCATTTGTTCCACATTATTATAACTTATTCACTAACTTTTATAGCAAAGGGGTTTATATGGAAGACATCCGAAGTATTTAACTTGAAAAGAATAAAGGCTAATAGAGAAGTCTGAAAAAATAGCATCATAATATCCTGAAGAAAGATCATTGTATAAAACCTGCAAACAAAGCAACCCCAAGTAATTTGAGATTATTTTTGCTACAAATGCAGCATACTTTTACATATGCTATTTCTTATGTAGTCACAGAAGTACTCGAGTATGGTGAAGTTACCTCACAGTGGACCTGAAATTTTCATCCAGACAACAGTGTTTTATTCTACAAGCCTTCTGATAAATTTGAGGCACAACAAGATACCGTATTATTAAAAATGAATAAAAATTTCACGATCGCATCTTTATGTGCTGTATTCAAAACATCACTATTTTCTAGCAGTAATACAACAGTCTTCCAGGGTTAGTAAGTAAGCGAATAAAGTAGAGTTTTGGAACATAAGCTATATCCTTCCATTACATTTGTGCACAACCATTTTAAAACCATACGCTTGTTCCATTTGAGAGCACTAATGAGGAGAGTAGTTTCTATTAACTTGGCATGCCTTCCTCATTTCAAATTGGCTATTAAATGCACCAGTACTGTGATTTCAGGAACATAGAACAATTCTGCCACCTAGAGTCCATATAAAAAACTGCTTTCACAATCAAAGAATTTCTTTGAAATTTCCAAAATTTTCTCTCAGAGAACTTAGCTGGCACAAATGATGAGTTTAAAATACTCTATTAGTCTTGCTATAAATATTTTTTAAGTGAAAAGTTTTCCAGTTACAAAAACATATAAAAAATTATACTGATATTATGATAACTATAAATTGTAATGCCCTTACAGAGGACTTAGTTGACAAGAATGATCAAAATATCTTGGAACAAAGGTAAGAACAGAAAGTAACCTTAAAGTATCTTTCCTGCAGCTTTTTTAAAAAATATTGTTAAAATAGGTACGAATAAAAAACCTCAATTTTTCAAAAATAAAAATATGCACACACTAATTGCAGAAATAACACAGTTAGAAATACTGCCTACCATGAAGATGAGATTCCTTTGGGAAAAAGGAAGAGTCATCACCATGCACACAAACAAGGTTTCCGAAAGCAGGAAAAAAAAACCCGTACGCACTCTCATGTCCCCATCCCCCTCCAAGGTTATGGTATTTAATACATACGATTTGCAATTATATTCTCTAAAATGAAGTTAGGCCTGAGTCTAAACCCCTCTGTAATAATGCGCTTTTCACAACACACAGGGTATCATCAACCTTCTTCTCCAAAGGTGAGTATAGATAGCCAGAACATTATGACATAAGAACCAAAGATATTAAATCTGAAAAGTGATGAAGAGTTCACTCGCAAGAGTTGTTTATTGAAGCAAATTATTTTTTGTAATACAGGGAAGATTCCCAAGCTTTCAAAATAAGGCTTAAGAAAAATATCAGCTAACATAAAGTAATCTAATACAAATATGAATAGAATATAAAATAGAATGTAAAATGCCAAGTTTAAGGCAGAAGATAAACATTTTACTTCACTTAGGCTTACTTCATTAGAAAGGAAAGAAGATAGAAGAATTTTTTTTTTTTAATCTTAAAAAGTCATAGCTCAAGATGTTCTCTTAATTTTTATGGAAAGTAAATACTAAGTAAGGAAAGGATTAACAATGCAGACTGAGACAAACTCAAATTTGACAGTCTGCAGAAAAGAAGCATCAAGAAGTAATAAATGAGACTTCTGCTTCAACCTAGATCTAGCAAGTAAGTTAATGTACATAAAGAAACAATTTTATATTGACAAAAAGATAAGTCTTTTACAATTCAAGCATTATGAAACTAAGCTACAGGGATGAGTTTGATAAAATTGTGATCCTGTAGCAAGTTTTAACACACTAAAATAAATACCGTGTTATTAACAGATAGCTGAATGAGGAGTCCATATTTGATTACTCTGCCAGCTTATGCAAAGCTAATTCCATTACAATTTTTTTTTTTTTACCTCAAATTCACATTTTCCACATCTAATTTTTATAGCTCTACTCTGAAGTTCTGTCCCTCAGCCCCTTACAAGAGCAGACTTCCCTAATGGCAACAATGGCAATTCAAACACGTAAGTAAAACAAAATACCAGCAATTATCTATTGTACAGATCCAAATGGACAACTTTCCTAGAATGCATTCAGGCATACAATAATTTAAGATGCCTTATGGGTCGCTCAAAACTCCTAGTGCCTTGTTGTACCTTAGAAAGACTGGCAGAAGTCCCAGGGAAACCAGCAGAGAAGCTACTTGGGTGTGTCTTAAAAGAGGCCAAGAGATCCACAAATCCTGCAGCTGGACAATACCTGTGCAGTTGCACCACATACCTAGACCCGTACACGTGTGTGTCTGTACTCACATATGTAAAGTATGCACAGCACTTGCTCCAGCTCACCAGCTCTGAAACAACCCAGAAAGGTTGTGTCGTGTGACTTTTCAGCCTTGCCATAAGCTAGATGGCATGGATTATGCTTTTTCTCCTGTACACAGGGTTAGAGTTCACTAAAGGAAATTTAATATACCTCCACCTGCAAGAAAGTATCACGTGATATTCCCCAAATTTAGTATTAGCAGTAACCTCTAGAAAGAAAAGGACAAATGACATCTTAGAACAGAAATGTTCAGTACACACTATTGCCATGAGAACATTGCTTGAAGTCTTATAAACATTTCCAAGTCTCCAGTTCTAGATTTTGCTACACAAACAAAACATGCTCAATCGAGCCTCTTCTATTACCATGCTGCTTATCTGAGAAACAATCCTGAGCTTGCAGGAAGACAGGCTTTTAATTTGAGTACATCAGAAGTCACTGAGACAAAAGACCTCTTGCAAATATTCCTGTGAATGCTAACACTTCTACAGACTACTCTCATTTGTTCCTACAGGATAAATTCAAGTGCTATGAATGCATTTACAGTAGAGAAGGAACAAAAAGATGTTTGCTTCAGAAAGGATTGCTGAAGTCTCTATGAGAGATTTTAAATAAATAAATAAATAAATCCATCCATGGATAGATGGAAAGATATAGGGAAACAGTTGAAAGGAGGTAATCAATTGCAGTTTGAACTCAAAACAAAGGTTCTTCCTCAATGTTCAATGTTTTGTTTTACAAAATGGTCAGATATTTATTTAAAAACATGCACCCAGTCAGGAAGGGAAACCCCTGCAAGTCAAAAATTCAAAATTTAATACTCCAAACACTTCTGATGGTGAATATGCTCTGTACCGGTTCAATCTTCAGCTACTTGAGAACGTATCCGCTTCAATGTACAAAGGTTCTGACAATAAAGTTCTTACAGAAAACGTCTTTGCTAGTATTCTTCCCTACGATCTGCAGTTTAAGTGTAAACACCGGATCTGACGTATCTTCACCAGGTAACATTTCAGCTCAGACTGATTTAAAATACATAAAATCTTACAAGACAAACTTTACCTGTGCCCTAGAAACAGATTTCAGCCAATGGCAATGCAATATCAAGAACTCATTCGTATACTTCCAACACTGCGTACATAAGCATCCTAAACTATTAGCTGTTCATTAACCGCTTACTTACGAATTTATGTAATATAAAACAAGGTTATAAAAAAAATAATGCACCATGTACGGTAACAAAATACCTAGTCCAAACATCAACTCAGATTAAGTAACTTCCACTTTCTTTTCTAAGCTCTGCTTGCTATACCTGTACTACTACTTTCTCCCAGCATGTACAGCTCTGTTAGGCCTGAAGACAGCAATTTCCTGACCCCAATTTTTGTGTTTGTTTTCAAGATCAACAAAGAGAATTGGACTGTGTGAAGAGTGTGGCCAAATAGAAGAGATGAATTTCTTAAAGCCGCCAACAACTGTGGCTGTTAACAGAACGAACAGTAAGGGAATTCAGAACCAGCTCTCCTATCAAGCTCTCCTACTGTTTTTGAAATCTGACTACATTTTAAACTGGCTAGACTATCAGCTGACTCATCAAAACAGCAATGTTGCACGTCTTTATTCAAACCTGAAATTAAAATCCCTTCTAAACAATGAAGCTACCATAGTAGGAGGGAAAACTTTAGACTAAACAAATGGAATTTGGATCTGAAAAGTGATTACATAAAAATGTCACTTTATTCATAAACTCTAAAAGACTACACTAAAGTCTTGGGGAAGGCCAGCAAATGCTTAAAACAGACAGTGCAGAATGACTCACTAGGGATTAAATCAAACCCTTGTTTCAAAAGAAGATAAAAATGCTTAACAATCAGACAGAAAACCACAAAAAATGCCTCAACAAAAATTCCAGTTCTGGAAATTTTAAAACAAAAAGGATAGGTGCCTAGCTTTGAAAAGCCTGGTTTAAAAACAACAGGGATCTCAGAAATCCAGGAAAAAGACAGAGATAGCCAGGGATCACTGCAATATTTGAGTACAAGTCATATAAGAGTAACAAAGGGGGCCATGCAGATAAAGGAGCTGAGCTATGCATTACAGAAAGCTTAGAGTCAAAAAAGGCAAATATATTGAATAGTAATCTATACCAAATCATTAAAATATCAGGGTTATGTTGCCAACTATCAAATCTTAACGGGGTCAATAATAGATTTCAGACAGACTTCCAAAGAAAACACAATAACTGTGAGGGACTGAAGTTACCTTCAGGACTGGATAAGTGTCAGGAAGGAAAGTGATGCAGAGATTAACTATTTAGCTATCATAAGCAATTGCTTCTAGGAGTACCTGGCCAGAGAAGTCATAAAAGGAAAAGCCTCTCTTAGTCCTTAGGACCTACTCTGAGATGTAGCTGCTGAATACTCTGTAATAACAGTATCAACGCACCCAAATTCAACATTCCTGTAGGGCAGAAAAACCCCACCAAAAATCCAACACCATTTAACCTCAGCTGGAGCTGGGTTAAATGGTGACCTGGAGCTGTCAGACTGAAGCAACGTGCAAGGTGGGGGGTTACAATTTATTGCCATTCACTCAGGCCTTCTAAAGGTAGAATTCAGACACGACGCAATCACACACTATACGGTATGGATATTACTGCTGAAGTCAACATTGTTTTTGAACACATTCCAGGAGGATTCAACAGATTCCCAATAAATCCATATCAGGCAGAATCTGAGAAATTACAATAAAAAGAACTAGCAGGCACATTAGCAAATAATACATCATACAGAAAAGTCAAAATGGCTTTTGCTGGGGGATGTCATGCTTCCTTGATTAAAGTTCTTCAGATGAGACAAGAAGCAATCAAATAAGTCATCTACTTGAGAGAATGGACCTGAGTTTCCAAACAGTGTCTATGGGGTCTTCACAAAGCCTTTTCCAAACCTTCCCCCATGCCCCAATGTTTCTTATACAAAAATAGAAGCACTTGAATTCGATAATTCCTGTTCACGCTACCAAGAATGCTCCCACAACCCTGTGTGAACAGAAATAAAGATTCACTGCCATGCCTACTATACTCCTCCAACTAGTCAAAGTAACTGCACACTACAGTCCAAGAACAAATGATCTCCTGTCTTTTGCCTCTCCCCTGTTTGAGAGGCTCATGTTAGATTTTGCCTAAAGCACTAGATCATCTCACTACTATTACAAGGATACCAGGACAGAATACTCAACTTTTTCCATACCAACTTTGCAAGACTTCCTTGGAAGACATGTAAACATATAAATTCCATACATAATTCACTACAGGAGAAAAAAAAAGCCACTGAGACTCCTGCAATATAAACATTTTGTATGACAAAGATGCTCGAGGTTTTTACCAATTTATCATCAACTGTTTAGCAGTGAGATCACCGCAAACCTCTCAGACTCAAAGCAAAAGCAGTCCATCTGTTTGTGCATGCTGGGAAAGATACATACCACACCCCTAGTAATAACCTTGTAATTCAAGAATATTTATTTCCTCACTAAGACCATGAGACTAAGTTGTGAAAATGACTAATGCTAAAAATACAGCAAGGAAAACCTGGGAATTCATTTACTTCTAATAATAATTTTCCTGTGGTACTACTTACACAAGAAGTGAAAGCAAAGGGCACAATTAGGGCATTTGCAATCTTTCAGAAATTAAAAATACTTACGGCTTCCTTAAGAAATTTAGTTCCAAATATCTCTACAATATAGGGGAAGACTAACCATCTAAAGAAAGCAAGCCATCATTTGTGCTTGTAAGCATGTTCTAGATGGCATATAATCAAGGCGGGAGCTGAAGACACAACTTAAAGAAGCTCAAAGAAAGAAAAATAACCAGAAAATCCTTATTCTAACATTTGCTAATTTTATTCATTTTACTGTTTTCTCTCCCTACTTCTTCAGTGTTTTCTACAGCTTAATAGCCTAGGACTTTTCTCCAATGCTTGCATATTGCTACTTCTCCTGTTAGATCTCCCTCTTTTCACTGATTTCTCTTGTCTGTTTTAAACCTACAGGCACTTATTTCATACAGCCTTCCCAACTGAAGAGCTCAAGCCAGCTTTGTTTGAGAGGAATTAAGTGATTACCTGGTTTCTTTTAAATGGCCGAAGCAAGTATTTTAGGCTGTATTTTAGGCATACTGCAGCAAGCTAAGAACCAACTCTTCTGTCAATACGCCAACAGCCCTCCAGTTTACCTTTGCCTAGCACGCTAAGCGTAATTCCCCCAACCATCTGCGGTTACCAGGCTAGAGATACAGAAATGGGAGGGGGGCGGAGGTAGTTTATTTGCTTCATAAAAATAATTTCATAAATAGAACATTACCTTGCCTGTGCTTTGTAAGATTGTAGTTCTTGTCCTCCATACTCTCTCCCTGCTGACAATATCTCTGGTTACATCCACCTCAGCATCAACAAAACTTCTCTGTTTAAGAGCAGTTATGTCATCATCCAGATCAGTTTTGATAGTGGATCTTTTCTTTGCCATGATTTTTGCTTTGATAGCAGCAATTTTTTCCACAGACATGGCCTCAGACAAGGACCTAAATGAGCAAAAATAGCAGAAGAGACTAAATAATAGCACAAAAAAAAATCTCCGGAAAAAGAAATTGTGAATGTCCTTCTACTTAAAATTTATGGCTATGCCATAAATCATAACACAGTCTCCTTACATACATTTAGAGACTACATGTAAGCTGACAGTGCTATTTCAGACAATAGAACCGTTTTTCTGAGAGAAGACTCCACACAGGTGTACAACAAGAGTGCACAGAGCACTAAAAAAACCCTACTATAACAAGCAGCAGTGAAGACTATAAATTTAAAGCACGGGGATGAACACTTCCATTTACAAAATAATTGAATTTGAGCTCCCTGTTTTGATAGTGGATTACCACCTTCTGTCTAGTCAATGAATCCCTGGTTGCTGTGATGCATGCAAAGCATTAGTCTAAATTCTGGCTGAAGTTCTGCAATGCAGATTTTTTTTTTTTTTTGGGGGGGGGGGGGGTGGAAATCAGTGTTACCAGAACAGAGCATGTAGGCCAAACAAACAACAGATGGTAGTAACTTTGCACTCATTAAGCTGTATTTGAGGTGGTCAGCTCAATCTAGGGCTGCAATATCTTTACCTATGTTTGCTTTTAATTGTACACACAGCAGAATTTGATTGCCAGTGAGCCCTATTCCCTTCCAGGTGAGCTGAAGAATAAAAAGGACTGAATAGTGCACATACCTAATCCAATTTTACATGATTTTTTGAGATCACCTTGAAAAATTAATACAAGTAGCACTGGCTATCAGGCACTCCATTTCTGTAGCTAAGCTACTGGAAAAGGAACTTCTTTTTGTTGCTGCTAAACATACAGTAATGAGTGACATGCACACACCCCAGCCTCAGTGCCTGTGTTGTCTGCAGTTTTTAAAAGGCAGTTTTTTACACCCTGTATTAAAAGTCAATAAGTATAGAACAAAGTAGTTCTATGTAGTAATTCTCACTGCAGCATTGTCTGGTATGCAAAAAAACCTCAAAACACTTGATACACTCAAACTAGCATCCAAATTATTTTACACAAAACAATGAATAGATCACTATATTTTTGACTTTTACTCAAGTGTGGCAATCAGATCTCTTTTTGCAGTTTGCTTTTAAGTATGCCTACACAGGAGACAGATAGGAAGATAATCAAAAGATTTATTTATCATGCAGTTAGGTATAATTATATATTCTGTACACACTTGCCACATTAATTGTTACAAAGTTAACTGATAAATTTAATCCTGATATAGCTGCAGACAAGGATTCATTACATCACCTATGTGAAAGAAATAAATTTTACTTGATAGACAAAATTCAATCTTGAGAAATTAGTTATTTGCAAAATTCAGTGACAACAAAGAAGAAAGTTAATCCATATTCATACATCTTAACTGTAGGAACTACAAATCCTATTTCACATTTTGAGAGCTGAAACACAATGAGAATTAAGCAACTAGCTTTATCTTAGACTTCTGAACTTACACAGCTGACAGTTAACTATCTGATACCAACTAAGTGCTCACTAAGCTTAAAATTTTTAGCATCCACACTGTCTTACTATAATTCCATTTCCTCTCTGCCAGACTTTGGGAAGACATAACCCAAAAGACAGTTGTCATTCTCTATAGAATTCTGGATGGATACAATGGAAAAGGAAAGGCAACTAGCCCTTTAAGTAAATATTAGTAAATACTATCTATAGGAAAAAATATTCCTACCTGATCTGCTCTGTTTGCACGATACCTTCTTTATGTCCTTCCAATCGAGCTGCCAATCGCTCCTTGTCAAGACGCACACACTCTTCATCCTAGTAGTAACAATACAGTTTAATTTTTTGTGCATTCCTTTTTTAATTAAATAAATAAAACTATAAAAAAAGATATTCAGAGTTTAATTTTTTGGGTAAGCAAGGGATATCTTTATTTCCAAGCATTTTTGTAGCTACGCACTAGTGTTAACTGTGTAGCTATTGGAAATTTCCTAAGAACCACCAGGTATAATTAGAATAATAAAAATGAAACTACCACTCCCTTCTAAAAAGCCTTGTTCAGACAACATTTCAAAAGAAAAGAAAACAGTCAGAGGACTAAGCTGGCAACCAAGGCATGTATTTATGTAGGAAATTACATACACACACACATATATATTTAAGGTAAACTTATCTGACACTCAAATTTGCCTAGATATTTAATCAATGATATTTTTAAGGAAAAAATTGCCTAGCACTGTTATATCTTAATGCAGAAGTTTTGTAAGTGACATTCCCAATGTACATTAAAAAAAAAAAAAAAAAGGACAGTCACAAGTAAGGAAGCCTCTAGTTATTCAAACTGAGTTTGAGACACATAGACAGGTAGAGAAATTAGTACAGAAAGACGTAATTTTATGTCATAATTTCAGCTTCCTAGTGGTGAGACCTTTTGCACTCAATTTGTTTTGCTCCCCAACAAAATCTGTTTCTGCTTCCCAGAAAAACCTAAATCAGCATCAAATTTGTCTTATTGCTAAAAAGCTCTTTGAAAAGGCTGAAGCGCAGCAAAACCAGTCATGGTCATATATTAGGAGAGACCTTGAATCTCTACAATGAGATGATCTTTGAACAGCTTATTAAAAAAAAAAGAGACTGAGCTGGCAAAGCAGTAAAGGAACAAAAGATGGCCATATGTTGGAGAACTGCAGTTTCAAAACATATTAGCATCACAACCACATAGGGTAATGAAGAACTTGAGATCATCCAGTAGCCTCTTGTAGCAATCACCTGCTCATGTACCATTAAGAACGTGTAGTTCTTAGGATTACTATGCAGCCATATCTAAGTGCAAATAATGTCCAAATCCAACTCTAGAACAAGTGTATTTATATATTTTCCATAATTCCTCTTCTAAGACCAAATCTTCACTACCCTGAAATATATACACACAGATTTATAGTAATTGACAGAGGAGACTTAACTGGATGAGTATAATAACATATGTGTAATAACGAGACACATTGCTTTTATTAAGCGGTACTTGTGCAAATATACTGTTAAACTAATTACTAAGACATAGTATCAGATAACAGTAATCATAAAGACAACAGTTTCTTATACTGCTACAAAAAAACCCTAAAATAACTGGTAAAATAAGAAATATCCAATGACAGAGCTAAAACTAACATTTCATTTACAATGCCAAGTTATGAATGGCAAATAACAGTAATTAGTCATTAAATAGCATTTAGATTCCAATCACACAGTTCTTAATAGACAGATTTCCAACTACATGTGTAGTATACAAATGCAGTCTGATTTACAGGTGCTTACAGATATATGTGGCCAAGCTTTTCCCTGTCATACTAGCATATACACTTAACATGTTAAAATCTCTAGCAAGCAGGATTCTCACATTTAAATCAGAGGCTGAAATTCTTGAATTCAAACTCTTTACAGTTCACTTACACACTAACAGATGTAATGTGTGCACCTAGAGAGTAAGTAGCTAAGCTGAACTGCTACAAAAACAGATAAATAATATAATCATTTCCCTCCCCCAAAATTTGCACTGATGAGTTACTGTCATTACCTCTATTCTTGGTTTCTTTGCTTCTGCTAATATTTCATCTGCTGCTCTTTTAACTACAAGAAAAAGACAATGTTAAAAATAGAAAATTGTAGTACACTTTCATAAAATATACTTTGTTATTTTTTTCAGTTAAACTGTACCTTGTGTGGATCGCTGAAGACCAATTTCAAGCGGAGCACTTCTGTCTATACTCGATGACGTTGCTGTAATCAAACACAGTATTTCATTTAAATACAAAAAGGTTTAAGTATAAAATGACATATGAAACAGACAGACTGCAACAAGGGATATTACAACTAGGTATTCGGAAAAAAAAATCCATAGTGAGGCTGGTCAAACACTGAACCAGAAGACATTCAGAACTCAACTGAATATGAAGTTAGATCATGCTGCTCTGGGTTATTTGACCCTTCTTTGAAAAGAGGCTTGAACCAGTTGACTTCCTGTGTTCCCTTCCAACAAATTTGTCAATGATTCTGTGATCTGTATACTGCACATAGAAGCTAACAGAGTCAAGGAAAATTACTTTATAATCTGGAATCAAGATCTAGCAGCTCATTCAGGTTTTGGAAAAAAGACAACCTGAGGGTCCTTTGAAAATACAAAAACAGCTTACTGCTGTTTTATTATATTACCGACAATCTCAAGTGCCAACATACTTTAAAACACTCCAAGAAAACCTACAAAACATAGCAACTTAAAACAGTAAGTCATATATATTTTTCTCTAGTCACAGAGAAAATTCTTTTCTCTGACTATTGGTAACAAAAATTAAGACTACTGACTACTAGGAAAAATTGCAAAATTGAAAAAGCAATGATTTGACATGTTCTGCTATATTGAAGAATTTATCTCACATCAAAATATATGTATTATTGATAAAAGTTTCCCACAATCTGCAGGGAAGGAAGAAAAACACTGAGCATCCTAATGTGTGACTATATTAACACAAAAGTGTTATTAAATAATAAATAAGCAGCTCAGTTGTAAAGCCGCCTGTAGGAATGCAACTCCTATCCAAGTGCCATAAAAAAACAGTTAAACGTAACAAAATGAAAAATAAAAGGTAGCTTCATCTGAGCGGTCTCAATATATTCAGTTAAGCTGCAAGCTGACTGCTGTTTACCATCCTTTCCTTTACCCACCTTCATATGCCCCATAAATACGAAGCAGGGGAAAGCACTATGCAACCAAGTTAACAGAAAATACTACTCACATGTTTCCCCATTTAGGTATGCCAGCAGGTCTTTCCTATCAGGTCTTCTTACCACAGGAATGTTTTCAGTCTGAAAAGACAGCAGACTTGACATTAGGCTCCCTCAGAGTGTTCCTCTCTGAAGATGTTTCACTTTTACTGAAAACTGTTCGTTCATACAGAGACAGGAACACAGGTGTCCTACCTCCCAAGCAACCACAGCCACTCAGCTTAAAAATACAATTATTTCCTAAAGTATGCTCAGCTACACAAAACAAAAAAAAAATGTTATCTGCTATAAAACTAAAGGGGAGGACAGCCTTTTTCTTCCTTCATTTCAAACTTGCAAGTTTTTTTTAGGTCATGTATATACACACGAGCTTATGTACACAAAAATACACATATACACTTCACTGTACATCTTCTTCCCTCTTCCCATCCAAATTCAGACACTTAAACGCTACCATTGTTTCCTGACAATAACTATGCTCGCCTCACTCATCACAACCTTGCAAATCAGCGTATTTTTTTTACACATGTATACACACACACGAACATATACACACTCTCCATTGTATATCTTGTTCCCTTTCCCCAGCCAAATTCAGACACTTAAATGCTACCATCATTTCCTGATAACAACTATGCCTGTCTCACTCATCACAAACAACTAAAAAAGAACCAACATATAGTCTACTTACTGCAGCACGACGGACATAAACAGGATGTGAAAGGTGTACATTATTAAGCAGGAACAAGATAGAATCCAAAGTGTAGTATTCCCTGGGCTGACCCTCTTTCCCCGTCCTGTAACATAATGAAAAAAAAGTTTAACATTTAACCCCAAACCTCTGCCTCATCCACAAATATTCATTTACTGAACTCACTTCTTAGTAGGTAACGGTTCAAAAAGCAAGTGCCAGTAATACCAGGCCATTGCCAAACTAGTGAATTATTAACCATCTTACCACATTAAGTAATAGATATTTTTCTTACAGCCTCTACGTTTCTGAATTAAAAAAAGAAAAAAAAAAAAAAAAAGGCAGAATAATCAGAAATAAGAGCTGGCCAGGGTGTATAACATATAATAGGAAAGAATTGGGAAACCATAAGGACATACTCTATTACATCTCAAGTGTATTTATTTTTCTGTTTGTCAAAGGCACTATCTTATCTGGGATAGGCAAAGGAATGTATTTCAACTGCAAATGGGGAAAATATAGCATTACATGTTCTTCAGATATCAAGAGACATAATTTGCATCACTAAAGATATCACAGTGAAGAACTCTGAATAAGCAAATTCAGTGAACTTTACAGAGCACAAGGTTCAAAATGATGCTAAAAGATAAAGAGTGACTGTAAACTAATTGCACCCTAAACTAGTAAAATAGACTACAAAATTGCAATGAATTTCCATACTAAAGTCAAACCACTTAGCAACACAGTAGCATCAAGTTCATTCTCAGCTTCAAAATGGCTAGTTTGAAAGTCTAAAAAGGCGTCTGTGCTGCATAATAGCAATTCCAAAAAAACCCACCCTGAAAAAAAATCCTAGTTCCAGTTTGGCTCCATATGCATCAAATCTAACTACCCCGCCACTCCTCCCTCCTCTTCCGTGCCCTCACCCCATGCTGTTACTAGATTTTGCTGAGGAGGCAGTGCCTCCCCCTTCGGGAGGGCCAAAACAAGAACTGCTTCCTAAATACCTTAACAACTCTGAGAGAGGGACATCTGGGGCAGCTTCAGAGCCCTCAGTGCAACCACGGCACTGACAAGCGCATCAACTTCATGGCGCAGTTGCCTGAATCGCCAGACCAGGGCTCCTCCCCGCTGCACCTTCCCCATCCCCAGCCAGTCAAAGCAGCGCGCTCACCTCTAAGCCCGAGCAAGGCTGCTCACCAGAAAGCTATGCCAGAACTGTAGAATTTAAGATTGTCACAGAAGTTTGACCAAACCTGACATTTCAAGAAGAAAATCTTTCAGCAAAACGATAAAGAGTTCCCCTTCTAAGTTTAGTGGCTTTCCTTAGAGCTCACCATCAGCACAGAAACACCTGACACAGAAGTGGCAAGCTCACTGGGGGAAGTCACAAAATTACACCTCAATTATAACTAACTTGAAAGAGCTGCATGACCACTTACCAAATGTGACGTAAGACCATTTTCTCCATACACACACAATGCTACTGTTGCTTTTCGCAGCAGAACTAAAATCAACTACATTAGAAGTGTCCAACAACCTATTCACAGCTGATTACCAGAAGGTTGAACACCTTACTCTCATAAAGTTGCCTGCAAAAGCAAATACGCCTTTACTCACAGAGAGAAAAATGCCCCAAAATACTGGGAGATTGGTAGAATAAAGGATCTCTCTATTACTGCTCCTTCCTCCCAACAGCTTAGTCTCCACATAGGGGATTACGTTTTGTTGATAGTAGACATGGAAAGAGGCATAGTATCTTTAATGCTAGGAAACTATTATCCAAAAATTGGCTTAACGATTACAATCAACAAAACTAGATTCCTCAGTGAGGAATTTCTTGAGCACCCAACTAATTCACTGCTACCTTTGATTAGATGGTGAAAATATTCAGAGTCTGGTAGCAACAAAAGCTTCCTTCACATTTAATTCACTCTGAAGTGAAGTCTATGTCATGTGACACACTTATCACTTCTGTTTCAAAACAAACATTTTAGATAGTCTCACTTCAAAGTCATTATTTCTTCAAAGTGTATCTTACTCACTGAACTTTACATAAAGTGCCCAGCTATTTATCTATTCAATTTTATTTACACTATGTAGCAGCAAGTGACAAAATTCAGAAAATTAATATTGAACAGTATCCTATTAATTTGAAAATGTTGTATTAGAAAGCTATAGGCATTTCCACAGCTCAGCAGTACACATCTGATACTTCATCACTTAAATCACACACTCAAGAAATCTCTATGCTCATTATAATTGTAAAATGATGTTCTATTAAGAATATAACACAATATACTGCTTATTAAAGGAAGAGTGTCAGATGGGCAAAAAGCTGTAGAACAAGGAGAAAAATTTAACAGTCTAAACTGACATTTCAGCAGCAGTTTGTGCCCCTTGTAGATTCAGACAGTGAGAACCTGCAATAAACAAAGAATTAAAAGCATGCCGATTTAAACGCAGCTTGCTTTGCTCAATTTTACAAACATCCAAAGTAGCAAAATAAATTAATCCTCTTACTTCTCATACTACTAATCTCACCAATTATTTCATTAAAAACTTAGAATCCTAAAATTTGGATCTTGAAAGTCCAGTACATTTTATTTTCTCTTTATTTTATTATGAGAGATGACTCTTAATATCCATAGAACTCCAACTTAAAGCTGAAGAAAATATTTACATAATGCAAGAGAGTTTCAGCAGCTTGGTTTCAATACCAGATGCTTATCTGCAGTTTAACCATTCACTGTCAATCCATGGGCAGCAGGAGTTTATTCATTTTTAACTGTTCTTTTTCCTCTCTCATGTTCCCAAGCATGATTTATAAAGGTATAGAGGCCTACATCTTATCCACAAAGGAAAACAGTAATCTTCAAAAATACAAGACTAGACATGCAGACTATCACACAAATTACAACACCCATGACCAGCTGCTTACTATTTAAAAACTTCTCAACTATGCATACAAGCCCCCTCTACTGTGTAAACAAAGCAAGTAAGTTTCTTTGTGGGACCAATTTTCTTTCTTTGGTTTTAAAACTGAATAAACAATCCTTCTTCTGGCGCTACAGATCAACTATTAGATCAAAAAAAACAAAACATTTAATCTTGAGCCATCTAGCCTTCTCCTTGCGCCAGCAACAGAATTTACACAATTATGTTTTGTGGACTAAATCTGGGAACTAACCTGGATTAAAATATTTTTTTTGTGTGTGTGTTTTTTTTCTAGGTTAATTTTAACCTAGATCAGTTCCTGTGCTAGCACAAGCATCAGTCACACAGTGAATAGATCTGAGGGAGAACACAGTGCAAGGCAATATAGCTCTTCTGGCAGCTGTACAGGCTTCTGCCAGCCTAACTGCTCAAGGAGCAACAGTGTTAAATATCTAGGGGAACTACTTCTAATTCCAGCATGGACAGAATGCCCCCACTGCTATTCAGACTTGGATTACTCTCTCTAGACTACTAGTAGAGATGCAATTACAGCAACCATGTTGTGGACACCTAAGACTGAAATCATACTTGCTTCATGAAAGATGAAGCTGTTAACAACTGCTCACTGCAAACACAGTTCAGATCCTGTCAAGCAACAAGCAAATGAAAGGCTTTGAATCTTAAAAGCTTTCTAATGTTTTCCTGCTATGTCCCTGCATAAGCCTGGCAATTAAATAAATTAATGGCTCCCAAACTGTGGTCCCAAAGCTACTGAGTGTATGGAACCGGTTTCACTTTTGCAATGTCTTCAATTTAAATATCAGACAGATACAGTTGCATGGTGGTTTGCAAGAAGTGCTGTGAACTGGTAACAATTTGATCCTACTGAAAAGCTCAGAAGCCACTGATCTAAGCCAACTTTTACTAACTTACTCCAAAATAATCTTTAACGGCTCTGTCACTATAGATGAGGGCACAGTCAGCTATTACGATGCTACGGCTTCTGTTCTGCTCAGAGCATCCTCTTCTCCCCCACAAACTCTCCTCAAAGTAGCTTTACCTTCATGGTTAACATACAAGGGTCTTTTTTTTCCCTCCAGTGCTGTCTCCTGTCCTTTGTTACGGATTCTAAGCCTAACTGGGCCTTGGACTAATTCAAGTTCTCCTAGGCAGTAGCAGAATTTGGCTGGCTTATGGGTTTCCCCTGTTCATTATAGGGCAGCAACAAAACTGGCCTGTCTAGCTAGATGTTACTTGTTATTGCTTAGTAGAAAAACTTTAAGCAATGGAAACATCATAGCTGTCTATACACTTGTTTAAGAAAACAGAATTAAGATTTTTCAAGAATTTTAAAACTTATATACTTATGCAAACACCTTTCTTCCTGTTCAGTCTAGATATCAGCATCCCTCGCTCAACCAGTAAGTGCAAATAAATCCCAAATGAGTTGCTGAAATTTTGAAATGGACAATAAAATCACACATTTATAGTTTTAAACTGAATGCAAATTAAAATCAGTAAAATACATTAAAAAATCTTTCTACAAGTTAACATAAATGAACAGGTTTCTTCTGTCCCCCATAAAAGTCAGGATATTAAGTCAATACTAACATTCTTAGCATAATAATGAAAACTTTTTAAAAAATCTAGGCCATAGACTGAACTGCATTTTTTTTTTTTTTTGAAAAATCCATATATCATTCTCTTTTTCCTATCAAGCTTCACAAGATAATGTAATCTCTTTGACTGGCTTCAGGTAACTGAAATTTTTATTATGTAATATTTGATTAAAACTATTATTTTTCCCTTGGGTTTAAAAGGGATTCACTGAAGTCCTTCTAGCTGAAAAGTTGAAAGTAGGTGGCTTCTAAATACAGACAGAAAGAAAATAAAGAGAAGAACTCCACTGCATCACAAACATTACATATTAAACTAGAAAATTCAACAGGTACAAAAACTAATATGAAACTCTTAAAAAAAAAAAAAAAGAAATTTATCTAGTACTACCACCAAAATGACAGAAGTATTATTTCTACTTGTTCATTATGGTAAGAACGGCTAGGAAGCAGAGTGCATTAGGATGAGCCCAGGAAAAGGCCTCTGCTAGAAGTGGGCTGAGCAAGTACCACAAAGCGCCTGCACAGTTTCACAGAGCTCGCAGGTGGCCACGGAGGAAGCGGCGCTTTGGCCCTCACTTGGGTTGCAAGACAAACCTTCGTGAAGAAAGAAAGAGAGCAATGAAGCTAGTGGAGTAAGGGCATAACACCTGGGGGGGGGGGGGGGGGGAACAACCGGACAGCAGAACAAACTTCGGGAAGGAGCCTCTCCCGCCTCCCCGGGAGAGCCTGCGAGAGCCGCCACCGCCGGGACCTTCCGGTGCCGCCGGGACAGCGGGAGAGCCGGGACAGGCGCCGGTGCCCACCGCGCCCGAGTCCGGGGCGCCGGTTCGCAGGACCGGGCGGGGCCCCGTGCACGCCCCCCGAGGCGGCGGCGAGACCGCCGGGGCGGCGCGGGCTCCCGGGCGGCACCGAGCACCGCCCCGCGGCAGGGACCAAACCGCGCCGCCAGCCGGGCCCGGCCGCCTGCCCCGGGCCCCCGCCGCAGGGCGCAGGAGGGGCGGCGGGGCCCTCCCGGGAGGGCGCAGCGAGGCCGCCCGGCCCCGCGCGGCGGGGCGCAGCCCCGGGGCTCCGCGCCGCTCCGCGCCGCTCCAACTTAGGGCAACTTCTCCCTCCCTCCCCCGGCCCGGCCCCTCCCGGCGGCGGCGGCCGCGCCGCGCCGCGCCGGCCCGGCGCTCACCCCCAGATGACATAGTTGGTCTTGACGTTCTTGGGCCAGGAGAACTCGCCGAAGATCACCTCGTCGCCCTTCACCACGATCTCCTTCTTCTGCGTGTTGTACTGCCGCAGCACGCTCAGCACGTCCGCCATCTTCGCGCCGCCGCCGCCGGCCGCCGCCGCTCCGCCGCGGCCCGGCCCGGCCCCACCGCCAGCCGCGCGAGGACCCCGCCGCCGGCCGCCAGGGCCCGGGCTGCCCGCCGCGAACGCCTGAGCGCAGCCGCCGCGCAAGCCGCCGCCGCCGCCTCCAGGGGGCGCCCGCCGCGGCCCGGCTCGCCCTTATGGGCGCGGGGCGGGGCGGGGACAGGTGAGCGTGGAGCCGGCGGCCGCGGCGCGCGCCCGCCCCGAGTCGCCAGGGGCTCGCGGGGCCGCGGCCCGTCGCGCTGCGTGGGCCGGGCACTCACAGGAGGGAGGAAGCGCCACTCGGGCGAGGCTCGCGGTGGGGAGCGCCGCATCGCGCTGGGTGGCCGCTGCGGGCTTTCTTTACGCGGTCACTCGGGCCCGCGGCGCCCGCCGTCCCGCGGGACACACGAGCATGAAAAGCAGGAAGCAACTAGCCTGTCGCAACGCGCCATCGGTTAGACGAGCTGCGCACTGCAGCGGTCTGCGCTGGCGGCCTTGCTCCCCTGCCGCCCCGGCTGCTCTTCCTCGTGCTGCGCTGTCCTGCCCGGACGGCAGAGTCACACATTCAAGAAACTGGTGCAAAAGCTCTCAAATCGGTGTACTACAACCATGCTACGGATCAGGAAGAAAGTCTTCTGGAAGCTGGATATAAAGCAAAGTGAATCTGGTTTATTAACAATAAAAATGCAAATTCTCAAAAGATTTAGAATGATCACTGATGCTACTGCTTACAAAAAAAAAAAAGCAATGGAATTTGAGATGCTTCCAAATGGTCCAAAATCTGTTTCTGTGTCTTATGCAAAAATGCCCACAGCATCACCCAGAACAGCGTTAGCGCAGAAGAAATACACTTTCTAGACATGTAATGCTTTTATTTATCAAGACACAAAGTCATTATGGTACAATGACACAACAAACATTAATTTCTGCCATGCTGTCATCTGTTATTTGGTAAGCAGTGATTCTGCACATACTCAATGGCAAAGAGCAGCTGATTTTTTTCTTATGCTTCGGGAAAATGTAGTTCTGTTTTATGTCTTTCACTTAAGGATATCTTCAGTAAAAACTTAGATGGGAATTATCAAGATAAGATTCCTAGTTTGGAGATCATAATGGGAACATTAACCATTGTCTCTATCAATAAACAAGAGATGTCAGAGAAAGAACTACTTTCACATAGCATTAGATACTTCAGGGCTTATCAGTTTCATCAGAGGAGATAAGGCTAGAAAAACCTCCATTTAATGCCTTAAGACAATTAAAAGTTACTGGCTTTTCCAGACCTACTGATCTTTTCAATCTTTTCTGAATAATTTGCCCTATTTTATTAACTTAGTATTGTTTCTTGGTTGGGAGCCAACAAAAGCACGTGTGTTGAGAAGCTTTTTTATGATGCATACAAAGATATATATATTTAATAATCATATATATTTACAAAATTATATAGCTCGAAGAGTATTACAAGAAAAAGCTAACCAAAAATGCTACGAGTGAAGATTTAAAGGGAGTTTTAATTGATACAGCAAAGGCACCCCCAAAAGCTTAGCATGCCATAGTTAAGCACAAGGATCAGGACACATGGCTCTGGCTTCATTCACTGTAGCAAAAGCTACTTCTGGGCCTTCAGGAAAATCACTTCGAGAATCTACACTGAATAACATCCCTCTCGCAGGAACGTTTCAAAGCTTAATTAACACAGTGTGAAAGCCTAAACCACAACTCCAGGACATTTTCCCCCCTAGGAACAGCATGTTACTATCACCCTTTGAACACACCTATAACTGACCGCACGGCCTTGTCCGTCCTCACCCTGCCTGGGCTACCAACAAGGCGCCTCAGGCCCCCGCATCTCTTTTCCCTCCAAGGAGTCTCCTCGCAGGCCGGTCCCTCGGGACCGGGAATCTCCCTCTCCTCCTTCCCTGCTGCACATTCCTCTGCCCGCTCCTTCCCTCCAGGCTCCCCGCAGCCGCGGGCCGCCCTCGGCAGCTCCCCGCTGAGGCGCCACACGCTGCGCCTCCCCCCCCCCCATTCCCCCCAAACGGCCGCGCCAACGGCCGGGCCGCGCGCCACCAGCTCCGGCCGCGCCTGCGCAGAGTGGGCCCAACCCCCTCCCCCCGCGGTGCGCTGCCGGGCACCGGCAGCGCCGCGGGCAGCCCCGCGTCCCGCGAGGGGAGGGGACGGAGGGGGAGAGCGCTGCACTGCGCCCGACCGCGGTGAGGACTGCGGGGAAGCCCCGCCCCTTCCTGGCGGCCGCCATGGCCCTGCAGAGGGCGCTGCGCGGGGCGGCGGCGGCGGCGCTGGGGCGGCGGTGCGGAGCGGAGCGGAGCGGGGCGGGCGGCGGGCAGCTCCCCGCGGGCGGCGCGGGGGCCCTCCGGGGGCCGGCGGGCCCCTTCTTGAGCAGGGGGCCGGGCCGCAGGGAAGCGGGGAGGGGCGCGTCGCGGCCGGCCGGCCTCGGGGTGTGCGGGCCTCCGAGCGGCCTCTGTAGGACGCTCGTATATACGTGTTGTCATTGTGAAAAAAACAAGGAAGGAAGGAAGAAACCCGAAACCCACTGACTGGTAACGACAACCGTGTTGGTTAAAGTCTGCGTCAGCCTCTTCATTTGGGCGCTACTGCAGGCATGCGAGAGCTAATGAGACTGTGGTCGTTGCAGGTGGAAGAGTTTATGTGCACGGGGGAAATGCCATTACATACTCAGACAGAACCAACCCTGGCGTGGGTTGAATGAAACCAAACCTCAGAATAATTTGTGAGCGGTAATAATGTGTTCTTTCGTCTGAAAGCTTGAGTATCTGACTTTTTTCATTTCTTTTTAGTTTTAGAATGGGAAATAGGCTGCCGGCTTCTGTAGGATTATCTAATGATGCTGCTGTGAATCAAATACAGGTAATGAGTTATTTTTGAGATGTCTACTGATTTTTCAGTGTTTGCAAAAGTGATAGTTACTTTCAGTTTTTTTCTTTTTTTCCCCAAGCTATGCAAAGATATGCTATAAGTAGTTCTGCATATTGAATTGGATCTTTATGGTTATTACCAAATACTTGCTGCATATACTTTCTAGCCTGGATCCTGTTTTATTTTTCCCATATTCTAGTTAAATTCCATATTGTCCTCTGTGTTGGGCATTAAGCCTTGTAAAATTACTGATTTCAAGTAAGAACTGATACTAAGTGACCATACAAAACCACCTTGGATATACTTGCAGTGAAGTAATAGGCGTCTGTCTGTTTGTCTTCCCACTCATACCCCCCCCCTTTTTTTTTTTGCTACTCTGCTTATCACTAGCATATCCTGTTGGCCTTGCAGACAGGAAAAGCTGTACTAGTACTTCAAGGAGATACAGCTTCTACAGTTTGTAAAAGGTCTGTGATCAGAGAGCAAGAGAGGCTGAGGTCAAGGGACTTTCCTGGCAGTCAAGTGGGAAGCGATTTCAGGTGGGAAGCGATTTTCATTCTGATGTGAAAGCATGGGATGCTTCCCTAGAGAAGGTGCACGACCACCACAGATGTCTTCAGGACAAACATGTGGTGAATGATTTGTGCTCACCATACAGTTGATGGCATCTTCCTGATAGGTATTTTAGTGGAAGTCATTATTCTGCTCGTTGTTTGACTGTTTTGCAAATGCTTTTTAAAGAAAAGTGGCTTACACCTCATATTAAGAATCTTGTGGCTCTGGATTAAAAGTAGAGAGAACTTACAAGTTAAACAAGCTTTTCAGTTTATCTTAAAAAATGAAAAAGAGGTATAGTGGTTAGGAACATTGTTAAGAAGTAGCCAGCCATCCCTATAGCATGGCTGGGAACTCTTCAGTTGTCCTTGTTAAAAATGCCCCCAAAACATTTAAAGAGATTAATTTTCCTGTATTTGGTACCATAATAGTAGATTTCTAACTTACGTATTTGTTTTTGTGACTGTTGGATGTTGTTAAAATACATAGACTTAATTACAAGCACATTGACTTGAACATTCTTTTGAATATACAGGAGATTATTTCTGACAACTGTGTCGTGATTTTCTCGAAAACAACATGCTTCTACTGCAAAATGGCAAAAAAACTTTTTGAGGGTATGAATGTAAATTACACAGCTGTAGAACTTGATGTGAATAAGAATGGAAGTCAGTTCCAAGACATTCTTGAACAGATGACTGGTGGCAGAACAGTAAGTATATCTTCTTGGATGTTATGAGCAGAGACAGACATTATGTTGCAGATAGGTTCTTCATAGACTATGACCACAAACTCTGGACTTTTTTGAGGCAAGATAAACTTGGAATATGAGCTCCTAAGTTAAATACAAGGTACTCCAGAAGGATTCTCTAATGTCTCTTCCTTATGAGACTGAATATTCCTCAGATATGATCTTTTTTGTACTGTCACCGAGGATGTAGGTTTGGTTGACATACAAAAGTCAGTTTAGTTTGTATAGTTACTCCTTTTTCTTGATGATTATGTTGCAATTCCTTTAATTTTACATAGTCCCACTTGACTCAATATTTTGTACATATTCCAGTCTCCTATAATGACTTTATCCTAATTCTGTGTGGTGTGTGAAACATTAAAAATTTTTCCTTTTATATAAATGTTATGGAAATGTATATGTTTTAATATTACCATATGATTCATATTAATATTCATATTAGTAGAAATATCAGATATAAAGAAGGCTGGCATTTAAGTACTACGGTTCCTATATGGGTTCACTTAAGATTTTTGTCTTGGTTCCTAAAAGTAACTGATGCAGGTTTCATATGCTTGATAGGTCCCAAGGGTGTTTGTCAATGGGACTTTTGTTGGAGGTGCTACAGATACTCAAAGGCTTCACGAGGAAGGCAAGTTGCTTCCATTAGTTCATCAGTGTCAAGTGAGAAGAAAATCCTGAACATCCATCTAGCCCAGCTTAGTCCTGTTTGTTCTTAACCTCTTGCACAGTTAGAATTTCAGACACGTTAAAAGGTCACAAAGGTATGCTGCGAAGGTACCCCCATCAGCTGGACTTAACAGGACATCAAGATACAGCTTTCTGAACCACAGATCATTTTCTGACACAGACTTCATGGGCTTGGCAAATTATTCAGTCTCCTTGCCTCAGCTTTACCACAACCAAAATAGCAATACAAACCATCATCTACCTCTTGGGGCTCTTAAGTGATGATGTCTCATAGTTGGTGTTTTTTATTGCTATTATGTCCTGATACTATGCTTTGGAGAAGTATAGATTTGTGTGTCAGAAAAAAAAACTATACCAGTGCATGTGAAATGAGTGATGATGAGACCTGCACTACTGTTTTCAACAAAACTTGTCTTGAAGATCTTCTGCACAGTGCTAAAAAGTTCTGAACAATTCTGTATTTTATGGTGCAAATTAATTTGCTTTCTAATTTTGTTCTAACATAGTTGCAATAAATGTCAAAGTTCAGTTTAATAGTTCCTTTAAATTTATTTCTTCTCTGAATGTCAAAGGTCATCATGAAATACAAAGCAAAACAAGCTTGTAGTTATGTTACTATATGTCAAGCCTGGTGTTATTTTATTCTGCATGCTTGTACTAGTTTAGAATCTTTTCCTTCTGCTAAAAGCAGTGTCTACAGTTAAACTTCTGATGGTTTCAGGGGCATATGTATATTTTAAATAGTAATGGAAATACCTGTTTTTACTCAAAATAAATTGTAATGCCACTACCTTGCCACCAGCTGTTGTGCTGTATTTAAATTATGGAAATAAGCTATTGCAAATATGGAATTAGTCAGTGAGTGGGATCTAAAGTGCTTCGGTCATTTATTTTAATAGAGGAGAATAGTACTACGGGAAATAGGTTTACTTTTCTCTTGTATAGTCACTGTTCAAGTAAGTGCAAAGTTACAGTAACTTTTAAGCAGTGCATCTGACAACTACATCATTAAACTTTTACATGGAGTTAATCTTTCATCTATGAGATTTCGTATTATGTACAAATGTATGTATTATGTAATTTTTGTATTGTGGTACGTCAGTTAAACATTTGTTAAATCATCACGTAGTGGAGGGCTTTTCAGAACATAAATTTTTCAAAACTTACTTTCTATGTAAGTATTGCAGCTGAATCAATTTCTGCTTTAAACAGAAGAGTTAAATCTGTATTCAAAAAGTTCTAAAATCCACGTATATTATTTGAATTGCTCTGAAACATGGTGTGTCATATTGGGGGAGAAAGAATTCAGTTTCCACTGCAAAAAAAGGGGGGGTTCAGTTGGTTTCTCAAGATACAGGCTTTGGCAAGGGAGAATGCAAACTTCTCTTAAAGTTGGCACATACCTATGCTAGAGGAATTACTAAAGTCTTACTGCTGCTATTGTTCAGCAGTTGTTAGCCAGCTTCCCCCCCCCCAAAAAAAAAAAAAAAAAGTCATTCTAGGGTTTAGTGATCTTAGGACAAGAGAGTTAGGTCTGTTACTAGCCAGTCCCTTCTGACATGTGTTTGCAATGGATTAATCACAGTTTTAAAACTAGCTCAGTTTCTATCCTATCTTAGGATCTTCTGTGGGGGAAGTCTTCCAGTTGTAACCAACTTCCTTGATAAGTTTTCTCTCTCTGTAAATGTCTCTGGAAGATCTGGGCAGTTCTGCAGGCATGGTGTGGCATGTCTGCCTTTGCTCCTTTGCCTCTGTCAATTTCAGTTCCCAAAGTGTAAGTCAAAGTACTAACAGAAAAAGTGAATAAAGCTTTTTGTAACTTTACAGGGGTAGATAATTGCTGTTTCATCTTTACATTGTGAAGTATCAGTCTATATACAGTGTAATTCAGGAATATCCTTTGGGGGGAGTCAGATAGTTTCCTATCACTAAACCGCACAGCTACATACTAGGTTAAGAGTAAGCCAACACCATTATGAAACTTGAAACCAAGCAAAATGGGTCTAATATGCATAGAGTTTATTACGTAGTTAAATTCTACAGTCAGAATGCAGTTTACTAGCAATTTTCACTTGCAGTTAAACATCTAAAAAACCCACATTTTTTTTCAGTATAATGTACATCCAAAGCCAGGCTAGGCAATGCTAAGACTGGTGTCTTAAGAATGTTCATATGCAAATAGGAAAATATATTCCCTTCTTAGGCAAAACGGACCATTACACAATTAAAGGTGCACAGCTGAAGAATAAAAACTTTATAGTCAATTAAGTTTTATTCACTACTTGTGAACAGGGCTCCTGTTATCCCCATTGTTCTGGACACTCCATGCATCCAGACTACTTTCTTCCCTCAAGGAAATAAAGCATCAAATATATCTTCACTCAGATAACTGAACACTTAAGATCTTCTGAATTTCAGAAATCCATTCATTTCTGAGATGTAAGTATGAAATAATTAATTTGTAGGAAGTCTTCAATATAAAATTCTCTGCACAGTGCATCTTTAACATGTGTAACGAGCTAACTAAACACACTGACCATGTTCTATCCTTAATACTGCAGTTCACTGCATTTGGCTAGTTTCATCACTGCCTTATTAAAATTGTTCACAAGGACACACTCAAGTTAAACACACACAAATGTACCTCTCTCCCTAAATCCATAATTACTAAAGCAATTTATTTTGCATGTATGCTGATAACCATTTTTTTTTTCCTGTGTAGAATTCTTAGGCCAGTTACATTTTCTCAGAAGATTAACTTTTGCACTTGAAATCTGGTAAAGCTGGTAAATCCATTATGTTAAAAAAATAATAGCACACAAAGGAATTTTTCAGAGACCACTTTTCATTTTGTTCTTTTTTGTTTGTTTTGTTTCGTTTAAGCCCCAAACAGTAGTCCAAAATAACCCTTTGAGTTCTAAAGTTCAGAAATTCCAGGGCATTTTCATGTAAGGCAAAATTACATTAATAATTGAGAAAACATGTTGTATGTCCTCAGATACTAATGAAAGCCCATTCATTAAAGAAGGTATGTCTTAAGGCACTCAAAGGGTTTATTATTATTTATTACCATATTAAGGCTCCCCATCCAAATGTTTTCGCATGAACTTTGTATCATTTCATAGAAAGTAGCAGCAAGATAGTGCCTTCATTTTGGATGGCAAAAAGCCATGTTATGTTACTTAAACATGATATGGCAGTTAAAGTGTGATTCTACTCCGAAAAATCGATTCAAAAGTTGTCATTAAAGATTTCCATATTTTTCTGTATAGCAATGTCTCCAAGAGAAAGCCGTTTGTCTTAAAAATAATGTTTGCCTTCACAGCTTCAAGTTGGGATCTGAATGCTACGAATTACCTACTAAAAGATTCTGTAATAGGAATTAAATTTATAATACTGACACTAGTTAGGACGTACGTGCACTTCCAGCTCAAACAGCATGCTCCAAAGAAGTTTGAGAAGCCGGAAACAAACATCTGAAGTTAGTTAACTTAGCAGACAGAGCTGTGAATGCACTGATCTATTGTTTCTTTACATGGAATTATTTTTAAGAGTAGAACTGCACTTTTATATGAGAATGTAATAGAACAGAGATTTTATTTGTCACTTGTGCTTAACAAAGCAGCTGGTAACATTAACAAAACAGATATTCATTATTTCTTAATGAAGTATTTTTAGAATTTCTTAAGGTACCACGCACGCATACATACATACATACATATATATATAAAAACTTAAATTCAGAATGCAGAAATACCTGAAGAAAAAAAAAACACTTCTTACAGTATCCAAAATATGCACCAAAACAGATGCACATTTGAAGACACTATCTCCTGCTGAAATTGGCTAACCTTAATCTTAGCTCTTAGAGCAGCACGTACCATTGTTCTATTGATTTGCCTTTTCCCCATAACCCTAACCCAGCAATATTGTATATTATACTGTATCATGATGTGATGAAATCTCTTCTATTCCAGCCACAAAGCCCTTAAAACAATTTACTTACAGCATTTTTGTCCACTGTGAACCATTGTAAATAGCTAAATAAACCTGTAAACTGATGAAATGCTACTTAAACCACTAAAAGTGCAAAATAAAAGAAATTACTCTTTGCTCAGGTTTGTATCTACATACTATTCTTTAACAATTTTCTCTAACCAATACTGCAAATAAGTTGCCGTCTGTCAAGAATATCCATTTAAATATTTTCCTAAGTCTGTAGATAACAGCAATTCAGTAATATTTAACATAATGGAAAGCTCCTACTCACTGAACCAGTTCTAGAGAGTAGCTTTAAATTTGCACAAGCCAATACTAAAGAATTTTATTTATTTATGTATTTATTTATTTAAGAATAAAGCCACTTAGATAGGTGGTTTTTTAAATATATTTTTCGGGAAAAAATCTGCTACTGCAATTTACGTGCAATAATCTTACCAAAAATTTGATTGATACAGAAAATTGTATATTTTTGAGATTTATATAATCAAAGAAACGAAAAAATGTCTACTTTTCAAAATTAAGATAAATAAGATGTCAGTTTTAGTGCAAGTTACTTAGCTAAGTTAGCATGCCCAATTACACAACAAGGTAGAGTATGAACAGAGGCGTGAAAGGCATGAATAAGAATTTGTATGGGAAAAGCAATTCTAGTATAAAGCAGAGGTGTCAGAGATGGGAAAGGAGAAAAACAATCCAACATGAATAGGGAAAATGAAGGACAAAGAGAAACAGTAACAGAAGAGCTGAGAGAACTGGAACCAATAATAACAATAATAACGCTTCTGATATGGTGAGCTACCAGGTAGATGCATCATTAAGCAGCACGGCATTTTTGCAATGGAGAAAAACATTTTCCTAGTGTTTTTAGATGGAGCCATTATTAAAATACATTTCCAGAACTGTTTGGGTACTTTATAAGCCAAGAATATATATTTTATTGAATACTGATCTTTCAAGCCACAGCCATTTATGGACCACCCCCCCCCCAAAAAAAAAATCCCAAACCAAAAACGTCCAATGATTATGTTTATCAAACAGGTTTAACAGTGGATTTAAGCAGCAATACGTTTTCTGGCCAGTTACATAGAAGAGAGTTAAACAGACTGGCCCTGCCGACTGCAGAACTAGCCTATTTACAGACTTTTTTTTTTTTTTTAAAAAAAAAAAAAAAAAAAAAAAAAAAGGAGAGACAGGATTGTAAACACCCCTATTTTCCCAGTATTTAAGTTCTACAAGCACCTCAAACTCTCTTTGTCCTTGTTAAAGGTCCAAAATACCTAGCACAAAACTTTAATTCTTGGCCAAAGTATTAGTCTTTGAATAGTTTATTACATGATGCTAATGTATGTGTTGCACAACTTTTAAAAATTCTTAAGTACTGTCTGCCTTCTCTGCACTTTTGATTTTATCACTCCCATACAGAAACTTGACCTCTGAAGTCCATCAGTTACAGCCTTCACTATAGATGGACGTTATACCTCTACTATGCTTCTAACTATTATATCCTTTCCTTCTTTCTTAAAACTAAAGTGCCTGAATATTATAGTCTTAGATGTAACAGTCTAGTACTTTTAAGAATTGTTAATGTGGTGATAGTGAAATGAAAGTCAAACTGAAAGCCTGACAGTCAGACATCAGGAAATCAGTGTTCACCCCGTCTGTATCTGCATACTGCATTTTGACATTTAATTATTGCCTCTTTACATATCCATATATCATTTTGGAAAGTATCAACTTAATTTTAATAACTAAAGACCAAAACCAAGACAAATTTATGTTACGGCAAGAGAGTCTCACTATCCTCCAAGCCTCAACATATGGACAGTTGAAAAAGATCCAGTCTATGGAAAAGGAATACGCAGCATCATCCTTCCATGCTTACTGTAGGGTAATAACAATACCAGATAGAAAACAGTGGGGACAAGGGTCAGCACACTGAGTACCAAGTTTCAGCTGCTACCATGTACTTCAGTCTTTCCTCTACGTGGAAACCTTAAAAAACTCAGGTAATATCAGCCATCCTGCTCTGTTCCCAACTCCTGCTAGACACTATGTCTGTGAAGCTCAAGACATCCATATAAAGGTGAACAGTTACATGACTTCTGTTTTATCTTTCTGAGAGGGAGCAAATTCTACTTAATCACCTGTGGGAGGAGCACAAAACAATACAATCTCATTGGTGCTAGTTTTACATTAGTACAACCAAGCCATTTAGAATACAATATTCTACTATAACATTTTTTTTTGTAGTCTTATAGAGAATAAAGTAAATATTTAGGAGCGTATTACGTACTCCAGCATGGACAAGAAGATACAATTTGTAACACAGATGGCGTAGCTATCCAATGTCAACAGATACAGGGAGCTACATATTCTATAAGTTCTACTGAAATTTTTACCTTCACTTTCACTCTAGCTCAAGGATTTGTGTTTAAATTGGACTGCTTTCAAAGATGCAGCACTACTCTTAACTCTTAAACCTGTTAGCAATTAGTCTAGTCTAATACTTTTACTTGCAGTAAATTTATGCAAGAACTGCATGAAACTACTTGGAATACCTGTTTAAGTTTTTCATTTCATTTTTAGTCCAAAATAATACTTATTACTCCACATATACTACTTCAAATAAGAAAATACTTGTAAAGGATACTTATCTACCTGTTATTTTCAACATGTCTATCTTAGGAGTAAACATCTAACTAGATTATTTTTGGTAGTAATTTAATCATTAAAACACATCACTGCCAAAAACAATCCTGAAACAGTGTATTTACTTGGAATAATTATTAACATATATTGATCAAGTCAGTTTATTCTCCAAATTCAGGGTGATCATATTCACAGTTAACAAGGACACTAAAATTGATTAAAAAAAAAAAAAAAACTTTTAATAAAGTAGCTAATTTTCAAACTCAAAGTGCTATTTCTCAGTTTTTCTAGGAACATTTTTTTTTTCCCAATAGATGTTACCTGACAAGTTCCTGGTAGTCCTGCATTTTCAAGCATTCTATCACAGCTGTATTTTATTAGCAGTAATAATTCAGAAGTAACAACATTCATTTCCACTGAAAGCTAAGATTCCTACTATCACTTCTATAAGCTACGGTTTTGAAACAACTCAATAATGTTTTTGCAGATTAACACCAGACTAGGCTTCCCTCACTGTTTTGATTTTTAAGGTACGCTATGAGTATGTAGCATAATACCTTCAGCAACATGCAATCTTGCATTTTAGATAGCACCAAAAAGATAACCATCCTACGGAATGCAAGTTTTGAATTTACAGTCAGTACCTACAAGGCAAAATGAAAAGTATTCTAAGTATCAAAAGTATAACAGGAACTTGAATTTTACATTTAAAAGCTTCTTTTTTTTTAAAGCAGAAAATAATGGTCCTTTATGTAAGATACCACAATTGGCTTATTTTCATAAACTATAGTTATTTTCAAATTAACAATAAATTCAGTGTTTAAAAGAGCCAGAACTGGCATAAAAAAGACTGACATACATATGTCTTAAGAGACTGTGTAGAAACATCTCTAAAAAATTTCCTTTTGTCTAAGTTTGTGATCCATTAAAGAGATCTTTTAACTCCCCCCCACACACATACAAACGCACACACACTTAAATACGCATACACGTGAATTGCTAGTAATTCCTATCCCAAAGTGGTAAGAAATTCGCTAGCTTTCTCCTTATTCACCCTCTTATTATCAGACTTCAAAAAAAAAAAAAATCCAGTTTTGATCTCTTCCTAAGCAAGGTTTTGAGAACATGAAGGAGGCAACTGTACATTTGTGAAAAATTTTTAAGAATTGCTCACTATAAACTGGAGGTAGTTTTGAAAAATATTAGATTGAATTAAATTAAGAAATCAGAAGTAAGTAGCATTAATCTATAAAGAGATAAAAAATGAAATACTCTCGTTAAGATTTTTTCTGTATCGTTAAATACATTATTCTTTCGAAGAATGAAACCGATCTGTTTCTGGTTGTTACCCTTAACTTTAAAGAGTAGGCTAAGACACATGCACTTGTTGATCTTCCTCACTGAAAGCATACTGATGCCACCTGAAGTTGAAATATGGACTGAACGTGGCTTTCTAGCCATTTCAAAGCTCTTTCTCTACTAAAAAGTTTGTAAAACTTCCTGCAAAGCACATCAATTCTATAACAGCACTTCTGAAACTACATTGTATAGAACCTATTCCTCAGTTTATAAAAAAAGAATTAAATTTTATTCCTGAAAATTCAGATAATAATCTTCCTAATAGAAAGGATTAGCACGAGTTGTTCTACTTTCAGTGTTATCAGTATAAAAGTTCACCAAGTAACTTTTATACTGCATCACAGTTACATGGTCTCTCATGTGCCAGAAAATATTTCTTGTTTTAGATTCAAAGTACAACAATGAAAACTGCTGAATCTTAGCAACTTGTTTAAAATACAAAGATTAAAGAAAAGCCCAAAGAAAAATCCCTCTCAACTGAGTTGTAATTAAACGGACATTATTAAAAGACTAAATCAGCTTTCTTTCCTGCCCCATCCCTGGAGTAACTCATCAATTTATTCTTGCAAACAAGCATCCCAAAGTGACAGGAAGAAAAAAAAAAAAAAAAAAAAAAAAGAAACCCAAACTCATTTTAATTATAAGCTATTATAAATGAAATTAAATTATATATTGTGTAACCCTGTTGCTACTTCTAGCAAGCTTCCCACTGTTATTTTAAACTATGTGCAACAGGAAAAGAAGAAATGATTTCTCATCTGCTTTTCTTGTTTTCCCTTTACAAAAAGGTAACATTCTGATATGTATATACTGTGCTATATTCTAATAAAGCATATTTGGCTGGGAGTTCCCAGGGTGAAGTCTGTTGCCAGCAATGGACCCACTGGGAAGAGCAGATGCCTAGGAAATTAAATCAAATCCAAAGCAAAGTTTCGAATAACATCCAAAGCTCCTGTATCAAAGCCACATATATCCAACATGCCTCTGTCATCTGGATCTGCGATAGTGAAACCATTTGATGTCATTCCACAAACAATCAATTTAGCAGGAATACCCATTTTCTAGAGGAAGGAAAACAAAAAAAGGAAGGTATTTTCAGAATACATACACAGTAACTTACATTACTGAAAACTTACATTACTAGCAAACATGCCAGAGGGCCATAACTCATTATCCTGCATATGTAAAATGCTGTTTGAAAAGGCATACTGATAGAAATTAGAGATGGCATGACAAGAACTGCAGATCTTAGCTGATAATATTGTGCTTAAGCTGCAGTAGAAATCTCCATTTAAATAAATTGAAATGATTACAGTGAGGTACATTAACACATCTTCCCTACAATACTAAGACTCACAGACTATTTCAAAAGTAAAATACTGCATTTTAAGACCATTTTAAGAGACATCTTTCAGTAATCATTATCATATCATTTAACAGGAGTCCAACAGCATATTTTTGCCTATAGCAAGCATTTCCAAATGTCAGCTGAGTAAATACAACAGTTTCAGCCTGGACAATTCAGCTAAATGAGCTCCATTTGCAGAATAGTAGTCTGTAAGGTAATTCAAAGCAAGCAGCATGAAGCCCAGAGTTTAGGAACTCTTTGTTTAAAGCACAAATGTAGGAATGAGCATTAATCTCAACTGAAGAACTCCATGGCAAGGGTTCACCAGGTGAATTATTAAAGATCTTGGTATTAACTTCAACTGACTGGACATGTTGTGAAGATCAATGTCATCACATATATGTTTGCAAAAAAATATTTTTGCAGTTTACAAAATATTAATTTAGAAATAGGTCCCACAAAACATAAAACACTGTTATTCAAATAACAGTTTGTAATAGAAATATACTTGTGGAAATTATTTTTAAATAGTTCAATTTCAAGTAAAATTAGAAGAAAAGTTCTATAGATATTATAAGCAAAAGAGAAACTGCTAAGGAATATGATCCTGCTTAGCTTAAAACTTCAGTAGCTCTTTGAAAACATAAATGAGCTTTCTTCAGAACTTGCTATCACCTCATCCTCTTGACAATTCTCCCACAGGCTTATTTTATTACTTCATTCAACTTTGTGAAATCTACTGAGATCAAAGTTTAGAGTTTTAACATTCTGTGAACTGAATTTCATTATGTAAGAAATTTTTATAAAAGACTAATTCAATTCTATATAGCATATGGTAATTCATACATTCACTGAATACCAAACAATTTTTAGTGATATTCCAATACTAGTAACAATGTAAGTTAACTACAAATCCTTTTAGCAATTTAATGGGTTTAAATATATACAATTAATACTATAAATTCTACCTTACTGTAGAATACACCAGGTTTTAGCAACATTTGGATTAATATCTACCGCATACAGCTGCAAATACTTAAGCCTCTAAAACGTTTTAATAACAAATATTTTGTACTGTATTCATCAAATATAAACAGTCAGAAGCATATTTACCTCCCTGTACTCCCTAAGAGCCGCTGCAGGATGAATATTTCCAGCAAATGTCTCATTATCAGTAAATATAATGAAGACATCAGCAGCTGTCTGTGTCTTTTGAGCCCATATCATGGGGAGGGAACAATCAGTGGTACCCATTGGAATCTAAAGAGGGGAAAAAAAGAAAATATTATTCATGGAATGCATTACTAAAGAAACTGGTAAACAGTGAAAAATTATCACCTTTTATGTGATATATTTCATATTTTATTATACAGAGGTTTCTTTGTTGAGCCATGTTCACTTACTCATTTCACTTCAGTTCTGTCCAGTCTTTTTAAGATATTCTTTTCATCCTAACTGACAATGAGATCATTGTGACCTATCTGCCATTCTAAATTGCAATGTTTAATATTTAGGTAGTTAAAATAATGCTATTTGTTGGATTTTCTTTAAGCAGAAGAGAAGAAAAAAATCCCAATATTTTACTATACAAATATGTACAAAAAAAACCTGGATACAACTGCAGAGACATCTAAGCTGTGATGTTAGCAGTAAATATATATATAATTTATTTATTATATATTTTTTTCTTTTACATACTTCATACATTTTCACTAATACTTGAGGTAACGTCATATCAGCTGTCACTGTGCAGGGGACCATTTCATGCGAAAAGGCAACAATATGGGAATCCTTCTCAGTACGTGCCACAACCTGACAAAGAGGATGAAAAAAAAAAAAATATATATAAATATATATATATATACATATATATATATATATATATATATGTTAGTTACAATATTTAGTAATTTGAATGTCTGAATCAAGGTATTTCCTATTGAATACACAAAGCACCATATCCTTCTACATTTAAATCAGCATGATTCATATATACATTAATGCTTTACTCCATGCTCTAAATACTCTGTAATATTACTACAAATTGGCATTGCAAAGATCAGAGCTAAATATCTCTAATTACTGTAAATTAAGATACTTTCATATTTATTCTCTTCTCTGACACATGAGACAAATTTTTGAACACAAACCAGATCCAGTCATCTGTAATAAAAAATTCAAAGAAGCTTTAGAAGCTCAGGTTGAGGGGAAAGAAACTGTGATATAAAGGCTATGTTGACAATTCAAATTCACACACACGTTCTCCCAAATTTCTTAGTGTAACGTGCATGATATTGTCAAAGCCTCTGCATATTTCTTTAAAATGCATTATCAGCTAAACCCAAGACTGCTTTTCTTTATTTTTAATCTTACTCAATTGGGATGTAGTAATTTCAAGTTGCTAATCTAACAATGAGGCACAAAGTCACACTAGTCACATCATCTGTGTCCAAGCAAAAGCATGTAGACACTTCCTTCTCATTTCTAGCTAGCTTTAGCCTACTTTTGTAATAAAAGAGGAGCATAAGTTACTTTAGCACACAAGAGAATTCGGATAGTCACAAATTAAAGAAAGGTAATGCCTCACCATACACATTGCTGCAGCAACTGTATTAGCATTGACAGCGCTGCCCAGAACTTTTTGTGTCATTGATGCACTGACATCAACTGCAAGTAAGAAGCGTTTTCCTGTTGGTTCAACTGTCTAAAAGACAAAAAGAGCAAAATACATACATATAGTTAATATATTAATTTCCTCTTTTTCCCTCTGCTTTCAACCCTAGAAGTGACTCTTTCCCTTTCTGGGACAACATTAGGATAAAAATATTGTCTAAAGCTAAGCATCATGAAGCTGGGTTTGTTTGTTTGAACAAACAAACAAAGAAGCAAGCAAAAAGAAATAAAATTCCAAGTTCTTTTTGTTATAAAGTCAAACAGTCAAACAATTGTGGTTATCCACCACAATTATCCACCCAACAGAAAGCCTCTAGATTATTTTATAAAACTTTAAGAACACATAGACTTCAAAAGTAATTGAAGAACTGTATTACCTTGAAAGTTTTGTAAAACGAGGCATCTAAGGCTGCTAAAATGTCTTCATCAGGACGCCACCAAAGCTTCCCTCTACTTCCATGTCCAGCTTTATAGGTTTCTAATGCAACCAAAATATGAAATGGATGTATTCTACCCTATAGGCAAAATACATCAAAAGTAAATTTTAAAAAATCTGAACTCCCACTTTAAAAAAGAAAGTAACAAACATTAAAAAAAAATATTTCATTACACAGTTTCTGTTTTAGTATACTGTTGCTTCAAATTTATTAAATTTGAAGAGCTCACCCAGTCTTTGTACAGCTGTTTTATGTATTGACAGCTTTCAGTTACAGGTAATGGCCCTCATTCCCTTTCCAGGACCCTCTGATGAATTCCAAATTCTACCCAATGCCATCACCTGAAATTTCAGTGAAATTTCATAGCTCAGTCTACAAGTGTATAGTGCAATTTACTATCGCATGTTCACAGTAGAAGAAAGTCCCTGTCCTGCTGAGGGGAAAGGATTGGGCAAGAACAACAACAAACTTAAAACTATTTTTTTATCAGATATGCTAAAACTGGACAAAAAAGGTGTTTTTCAGAACATAGTACTCATTTTCCTCTTATTGTAAGGACAAAGTATTTTGGTGTTTTTTGTTTTTTTTTTCCTTTTGTTACATTAACCAAATTAGTGGCTGCTGCATACCAGCAGGAAACATTAACAAATCTGAATACCCATTCACTGTCTTTCTTCCATCATGGTATGTCATCTTTGCTCTCCTACCCCAATAGATATGTAAGATTAAAAAAGAAACTGGAGGAAAGGGAAGGATGGTAGGATGAGGAAAGTACTTTCTTCTCATTTCCACTATTGTCTTGAAGAAGGTAAGTGCCCCAACTTTAATATCCCAGCTGAGGAAACTCAGAATAAGCTGCTTCTCTTTTCTATCCACCATTAAATTCCTAAGCATTTTGCTCTCCCTCACTCCTTCCCTCTTGTTTTCTTACCTTCTTAATTGGCAGTAAAACAGTGTGAAAGGAGAAAGTCTCCCTGTTCTGTCTTTTTTTTCTTCCTTAGTTTCTCTGCTAGTTTCTTCATCATTTCCTAGCATGCTATACAAGTGGCTTATACTCACTTTTAAAGTTTGTATTGCCAATTCTAAATCATACGACTCAGAATCAACAGATGAACTCAGCAGCCAAAATCTGCCATAGCTCTAATCTAAGAAAAGACTCTAGCTCTCAATACACTTAACCTGCACAGTGCTTTCAGGAATAGGGGCGAAGTCAAATGAACAATGATGCATCAAAGGAATCACAGAATGGTAAGGTTGGAAGGGAACTCTGGAGATCATCTAGTCCAACCCTCAGCATAGCCCTGTACGGGGACTGAACCCACGACCTTGGCATTAACAGCACCACGCTCTAACCAACTGAACTAAACCTGCCCCACTTCACTTCTTTAAAAGAATAAACTACACATTTCTTCATAAACATTCTTTTTATTTTGTGAAGTTATCTGAAGAAATGTAGCCTAGGAAGAGATTAAAAACAAAAAGACAAGCACCGATTAGGAAAAAGTTCTTACCTTTTTTAGTAGTTTCTCATTTCCCAGCCTTTCACACACTATTGCTACTTCTGAACCTCCTGGTTCAAGCACTGAATTCGCTGTCATCTTTCCTAAATTTCTCAACACTACAGAAATTGACATTTCCTTCAGCAATGCCTTCCATACCTATCATCAAAGAGGAGGAAAAAAAAGATGAGATTCTTAAATACAAGAATTAACATCTGGACATTAAATAAGTGTACTTAAAATAAATGTCAAACTTACACAAAGATCTTCACTATTTTAAATTAGTTGCTTATTTACATAACTTGAAAGTAAAATTGCATAAGAGCTTTTTAAATGGGAATCTAGACTTAACACTCCGAAAAGTATTACTCTATAGAATATACAAAGACACAGAAGTTTACTTACTTCTTTTGATTTCAGATGATTTGTCAGAAGATGCTCTCTAACTAAACCATATTCTTCTATCAAATGAGTAACTTCCAATTCATCTTTTGTGCGCTTCACTTTCTCCACAGCCTCCAGATACTTCAGAAGTTTTTCAGTCTCTGCAGAAACTGCTTTGTCTTTATATGTCTCTTGGACATCTTTCCACCCTTTGGTGATGTATTTAGTCACTATAGCAATTCCTATTGAAAAAGAAAAATATTACAAGAATTACCATCTTTGCACTGGCATTTATCATTCTAGCAAGTAAACTAGCTAGCAGCTATGCTTTGCTTTGTTTTTTTTTTAAGGTTCATTCCCAGAATGGCTGACTTGCTACAAAAGGGGTAGGCTGCAATTAGACTTGAGATACAGCCAGTTATATAAGCATACACAACTTACAGCAGTAGTTTTTATTTACTACATTATTCTCCAGGGAAGTAAGAAGTCTAACATATTCCAAACCAACAGATTTTCCTGAATAATGAAAAAGTATTATTTCATCATCTGCAAACGAGTAGGAACAAATTACTGGAAGTTGATTATTTTATCTTAACATGAACAAATTTCTGACACGACCACTCATTTTTTAAAAATATAATTTACAAGATCTCAACACTTAGACATCACCATTCTGCCATAGTATTTTGGCTTCCACAATAGCTACATGGTAAATACAAGAGGTTTAAAATGTAGCATCTTCAGCTAAGTAAGAAATTACCTTCACTGGCAGGTTTCAGGTGGGACAACCTCAGAAGATCTTTATGAGACCAACCACTTCTTTGTTTATATTTTGTAACTGCTAGAGCAACAGCCATGCCATTCTTTTCATTGTACCAGTCTGCAACAGCTTTTCTCAGTGCCCGGCCCCAAATGCCACACCTCATGCCCTCTTTCAGATCTTTTTTAAATTGGATAAAAGTAAAGAGATGAGTTGTTATGTTGCACACTTCAGGAACAGCTTTAAATGCTGCTTGTTTAGTTTTCGCATCAGAACACTGTGAGCAAATTGCAAGAGCAAAAAGCAGGGGCTCCTGTTTTGCTGCTCTTCCTTCTTGACTGAAGGTCTTTATTTCTTGAACAACATCACAACCTTTGCCCTCTTCAATCAGTCTTAATAAAGCTTCTGCATTTTCAAAGCCCAGCTTCTGCTCCTTGACGTGGTAAGTACCACCTTCTGAACCAAAACACAAGAAACGATGGAGTCGATTCATATCCGTGACATGCCACACACAGCCGCTTTCAGAGTTTGGCATGTCCTTTGTATTCAGGGAGTGCATTTGATTTGCCTCTTCCTCCATTGTTCACACGTCTAAGAAATCTGTTGGAAGAGTAATAAAGTTCATTAAAAACTACTGTGAAAACTTGCTGGCTATATTCTTTTATCACTCCTTACCTAAGTAAATATATCATATCTATACACCCATAATTTTTCCTTTGTAATTTTAATAGAAAGTATACTCTAAACCTGCAAACACACCAATTTGGGAAAAAGAACCAATCAAACAAACAAACAATCTCAAAAGTTACAAAAGTCACAATTTTGTTTCCATAAAACAAGCCTAGAAGCTACTTATATCTCACGAGTGGCATACAGAAAGGATGTTACACCCTTTTGCCACTTTCAATGCATGACACTGCTTTCCTGGTAGCTTTCTGGATTGCATGTTAAATTTGTTTGCATCTCAGATCTCGTCCAACTCTGTTTTGCTAAAGGGTTGGTAATACTGATGAACCGAAGAAACATCGGGAATACAATGTTAAAGTAAATAGGTAAAATACTGAAAATACGTTCAGTCAGAGGAAATCACAAGAGTTTAATGATGGTGGGTTTCAGTGTGCTGAGACAACAGGCTCTGAACAACAGGAGCTCAAGGGGGGAAAAATGTTCTCTTTATTACAGGTTCAAATTCTACACTATTTCAAGTGCTATGTCTATATATTTTCCCCCAAGATGCATAGACATAGCACCAAACTCTGTTTTACTTTACATCTGACATTAAAAAGCAAGAAACATCATAAACATTCTCCATCTTTCAGGTCTTTTTATACAGTCTGAGTTGCAAGAGAGTTTGCTTTAATGCTTGTAGGTATACAATACTGGTCTGTCTTAAAGAAGACCAAGCATGCTAAAAATCAAACTGTTAGATTTTAATTGAAACAAATGCAGGTGAAATGAAACTGTGAGGAAAAAAAAGGGAGGGGGGGAGAACAAAAACCACCCCCCGTACTTCCAGACCACATATATGACAACAGAGTCAATTTTCTCAGTCCTCACCTACCAATATGAATAGGACCTTAAATAAAATTAAAAAGCAACAAAAACATCAATAGAAAAACATTAAATAGTGCTAAGAGGTACTATTTTACCGACTCCAAATCTCCAAATCCAAACAATCTCCAGTCAGATCTTAAAATATATTGACATTTATATCCTGAAAGCGCACATGCAAAGTACATTTCAAAGAAATCAACATCAAGATTTTTAAGTACAGCAGATATCTATCTTTGACCGGCTTTTTTTTTTTTTTTTTTTTTTAAGAATTTTTTTAAGACAAAAGCCGTTGCTTCTAGCATATACAAACGTCACTGATGTAGTCACAGTATGCTTTTTTCTCAGTTTAGGTAAGTTATGTATCAACTTACCAACAGCTTCCCCACTTTCTATATGAAAGAAAATTTTCCTCTCTCTGCAACAGGCAAGAATGGCCATGTTCCATTCTTCCCCATCTGAAGTGATGTGCTGTCTGCCTCCAAAACTATAGAATAAATTACCATCAGTGCTCCCATTATATTCTATGTCCTTATAGTGCTATACCATAGCAAGACTGAGTTCTGTAAGTTAATCTCTGTTATTTCTTTTATAACTATTTCTGACAATTTAGTCCCGGTCTTCTTCAGAAGCAAAATGTCCTAAAGTGCAAGTTTCAGGTCTGTTTGGAAAAAAAAAAATACTTAAAGCACAAAGCTTTAAAAGAAATACAAGTTTTAACTTTTTAACTTAAGTTCTTAAACTTAACTGCTATGTCAATGATGATGAAGTAAACTTTTTAGTGAAAACATACAGAATTAAACTTTGACCAAGTTGGATGTTTTATGAAAAAAATCCAGCACTGAAGCTTTAAAAACAATAATTTACATTGTCCAGTATAAATTTAAATACTTCAAAACCATACGCATTCTGTTTTACAGGAAACTGTTTTAACCTGTTCCTTCAAAGTTTAGTACCAGCATTGAGCTGAGAATTATAAAAAACAACTTCAAGCTTACTTAGCAGAGAAACTATTAATTACCACACTAATCTATATTTTTAAGGAAAATACACATGTATTACAGCAGAACTTTGACGAAAATATAAGCTGTTGTGCTTCATGAAATATGCTTATCTACCTAAATAGGGATGTTAACAGAAGATTTCCCAAAGCACAAATGCCATAAGCATCAACGGAAAATTCCCACATCGGATACGAGGCTATATGAACTACTTGCTCAAAAATTCTACTTAGGAGCTCGCGCCATTCTCCTTAAAAAAATTACTTAAAACCTATTCGCTTAAAAATTCTGCAGACTGCAGAGGAAAAGGAGTTTAACTGAACTAGAACAAATCGAGGAGGAAAAAGCATCTCGGCGAGGTGCCGGAAACCCCGCGAATTCGGGTCGCCGCTGCCACCAAGGTGTAAAACATCAGCGACAGGGAAACGGACGCGGAAACCCGAGGCGAGCGGACCGCTACCCCCCCCCCCCCCCCCCCGCCGCGTTATCCCGAGCCAGGGGCCCGCGGCAGAGCCTCTGCGCGCTCCGCCAAAGCCCCCGCGAGGGGCCGCGCCGCCGCCGCCCCGGGGCGGGCAGGCCCCATGAGGGCGCGGCGGCCTCCCCCGCCTCAGCCCCCGGCTCGCACTTGCCTGCGAGGCCGCGGTGGGCGGCCGGGGCGCCGCGGGGAGCAGCGGCGGCGGCGGCGGCGGGTCCCGCGCAGGCGGCGCGAGGCGGCGCAGGCGGCGCGGCTCCGTGCGGCCCCCCCAGGCGCGGCCCCGCCCCGGCCGCCTCCCCGACGGCATCGCCAGGACCCGGATGCGGCCGCGCCCGCCCCGCCCCGCCGCTGCCCCGGATGCAGTCGCCGCGGGCGCTTCCCGCCCCGCCCCGCGCCTCACCATAGAGATGGCGGCGGCGGCGTGGGCCGCGCGGGCTGCCGGGAAGGGAGCGGCGTGCCCGCGCCCCGCAGCGTAGCCGGCCGGCGGCAGCGGCCGCGCCCGGGAGCCTGCGGCGGCGGCTGCCATGGCGGGAGGCAGCAGCGCCGGCGAGTGGTGCCTCATGGAGAGCGACCCGGGCGTCTTCACCGAGCTCATCAAGGGCTTCGGTGAGGGAGGAGGCGGCCGAGGGGGCGGCGGCGGCGGCGGCGGCGCGCTGAGGCCGCGGCCCGGCCCGGCCGTGTGGGGCGGGGGCGGCACGTCCCGGCGCAGACCCGCATCGCGGGGGGGAGCAGAGCTGCGTTTGCCGGGGCCGGGTGCGCCCTGGGTGGCGGGCGCGGGGCTGCGGGCGGGAGGGGCGCGGGGGAGCGGGGCGAGCTCGGCGGCGGGCCGGGCGCCCTGCGAGCGGCCGCCGGGGCGGGGAGCGGGGTCAACGGCCGCTTCTAGCGCGGCGGGCGGCAGCGTCGTGAGGACGGGGCTGCAGCAACAGAGGAATCTACGTGGGACTCTGGTCAAGGGAGCAGAATGATTTTATTCCAGATTCCATTGATTTATAATTTTCCGGCATGTCTTTGTAGCTCACGAGCGAAGCCCAGGCCTGGCTCTTCTTTTGTATTTAACTAACAGTTCAATCTTCTGTGTAGTACGTGTCAGAATTTCTGTAGACTCTGCCTTATGTTAACGTCTTGCTTGAGTGTGTTGTTTGCAATATTTTCCATATGCTACTGTGGGAAAACTTGTCTTTGTCTAGAGGTGCATAATGTTTCAAGTTTTGCTTTCAACTAGCTGAAAATGTCTTTAAAGTGTTATTTCAATTGTGCATTTTCTTCTTCCTAGCACATGAGAGGGAATGAAAAATATGTTAATCTATTCTGCTCTTTTTTTCTTTTTAATACAGCTTCATTGCAGAAACAATTTCATTATACGCACAGGAAACTCCTGAGATAAATTCTCTTGACTAATGCTTTTCTAAATGAAGATACAGGAAAGCTTGTAAATAGACTGTATTATGTGATGGACGTATAGTTTGTAACTGTTACTGCAGTTTTGTTTGTGTATCTCTTCTTACTAGTTGTGCCCCTTTTAAATGGGATTGTTGCAGAAACCTGTATCTTTCCTTTTTCAGGTTGCAGAGGAGCACAAGTTGAAGAAATATGGAGTTTGGAACCAGAGAACTTTGAAAAATTGAAGTAAGCCACTTTCTTTTCTAATCTGTACTTTTAAAAAAATTAAATCTGTTTGAACTCACTAAAAATAAGTACTAAACTCATGGTAAGGTAAGGTTTTTTTTGGTTTCCAAGGAAGTTTGTTAGAATGTTGATTTAGTCCAGTACCTGGTGATTAAGTGACCTTTTATTGATGAGTTCATATTTAAACTAGCTTCTCTGTTTATGGGAAGTGATGGTAATATCAACTGGAACATGGAAAGATATTTTTAAGGGTTTTGTCATTGGTTTGTGCTGTATCCTTTGACAAATTGCTTTACTTCTCTTCCTTGCTTTTTTTTCTTTACCTTCCCTCTTCCTTGCGTAAAATATTGCATCTGTTGCCTTTAAATTACCTACTGTAGTTATGCACTTCTATAACCTGTCTTTCCCGCAGAACCACCTCGATGTGTGTGTGAAGTCAAATATTCTTGTCATAACTGACAATGACTGATATATGGAACAATTCTGCCCTTGTTATCCAATATTAACTGTCTTGACATTTTATCTATGATGCATTAAGTGTTATTCATGTTCATATGTAAGACTTTAAGAGGAAAATGCCACTTAACCTAGGCCATTCTCTATTCCTGTGCAGATATCCTATGCTTGTATAATTGCACTTTCAGAAGTTGTATTACAGAAGATGTGATTTTTAGGTTTGGAGTTTTTTTTGTCTGGTTGAAGGTATTTGATAAGTTGCTCCTGAATGGATGCTGAATGTTGCTTTAGTGTTTTTTTTTGTTTGTTTTTTGGTTTTTTTTTTTTTGCTATCTGCAATATGCTTCATATGGTTTTTCTTCAGAATGTTACCTCTGTTAGTCATCAAGGTACAGCTTAGCTTGGTCATACTGTTAAGATGTACGTCTATGTAGTCTTGAATGGTGGCCAGCTTTTTTCCTTCCCAGACACACATCTCGTATTTTATAAAGTTAAACAGTAAGATGTTAAAGGATGTATTAGTTCTTAGCGTTTTTGATATCGCTCAAGCGACCTGTTGTTTAAGGAAATGTCTGAGATTTCTCGTCAGAGCTTTCGAAAAGTTTCACGCTCAGTGCTGTAGGTAGTCCTTCTGTGACATCCTTGCTGAGATGACATTAAGTTCAGATTGCTGTGATGAACAAGTTTTTGCTTTGATGCCACTGAAATTTTCTGTAAGAATTGTTTTCTGGAATACCAAATACGCTATAGCATAGGAGAAAGCTATTTTCTGTGCAGACATGCAGTCTGAGTAGCAAGGCAAGGTTTTAGTATAAGAGAAAAATTGATTTCTCTTACTACTTAGAGTGATAACTCAAAATATGAAGTTTCACAGGAAGCTCATTTTGTCTTTGAACATTTCATTTATGCCTAAAAGGAGTACCAAAAGTTAACTTTCTTTTCTTAGGTATGATTGACAAAGATTTTGGTAGTTGTTTATTTGTTAATAATGAATTCACAAGGGTGTCATACAACTATGAAAGTTACAATGACCAGTAAGACCAGTCTGGATGTAGGAAAATTTACTAACTGAACACCAATTCAAATTGGAATTGTTTGGCACGTATGGAAAGAAGTCAGAAATGTGTTCTTCTTAATTAAAAGACCATGCCTGCAGATTTCAGTACAGGTTCTCTATGTTTAGAAAGAAATAATTAACAGAATTACTGTATGAGGATACAATTAAATCATAGTAGAGGTTTCTGGCTTTGATATTTTTATCAATATGTGTTTTTTTTTCCTACCAATTTTATTTTTCAGGCCAGTACATGGGCTGATTTTCCTCTTCAAATGGCAGCCTGGAGAAGAACCAGCAGGTTCTGTTGTTCAGGATTCAAGATTGGATACAATATTTTTTGCTAAACAGGTAGGGCAAATTCAATATTTTCCTTAGCTCTTGAAGCAGCTTTTAATACTGAAGTATATACTAGATTTTGTTTAAAATATACACAAAGATGAGTATTTTACAAGGTGGAATTTCTTTAACAAATTCTGAGGAAAAAATGGAACTGTGTATTAAAAGACAATTAGCAAAGCAGATCTGATCTGTTAAGTCAGACAAAAATTTAATCGTGCCTAGAACAGTAAAATGTTTAGGAGAGAGCTGAGGAATGAATAAGAATAAGTAACTCCGCTGTGCCATAAAAAACATTTAGTAAATGCTTTATTTTAAGCAGAATGAGCAAATTGTGTTTTGAGTCCACTTTCAACAAATATTATGGGAAGAGATGTTTACTCCATTACAATAGTTATCTTTTGTTTCTCAAATCCTCCTTTGTCAGGTCAGAGTGACTCAAGTGGGATAGTATTTTAAGACTTTTTAGACCATTTTGGTCTAGAAACCTACTAAATAACTTTTCTGTAATTTCAAATATAAACTTGCATTTCTCATTTAAATAATGGTTGTTTATGCTAATGTAATCCACTGTGTTTCATTAAATGCAGCATAATACTGAAATTATCTGTTAGCCTTGACAGGTTGCTCTGCACATCTTTTTTTTTCAGGCAAGAACAGCAAATAAAAGTAACCCAAATAGAAGAGAAGCATTTGTTTGTTTGTCTACTTATTTATTTTTGAAAACGTGCTTCTCAAACTGTAATAAACTTAACAGTTTAAATGGAAAAGATATCCCTATACCTTTTAATTACAAAGCTATGAAGCATTCACATCAAAGGACAAATCATTAGGTTTTTAATAAGTCTCACGCATAGACTGCTTTTTCTACAAACCTAAGAGTGCTTTATATGTACATTTCACGATATAAAGCTGTTTCTACACACTTCTAGGTAAAAATAGAAATGTGGAAAACAATGTAAGCATTAGGTATATCCTTAGCTCTCCTGGCTGCTGCATACATGTGCTTCTGTTCTGCAGATAATTCTTTCATTTGATTTTTGTATAATCCCATTCCTGTTTCATGCTCTTCTGGATGACTTTATTCCTTGGTCTTTTCTAATACTATTTGCTTTACTCTTCCCTTACTGCAGCTCTTGAGTTCTGCTAAGCAGTTTCTGTTACTGTTATGGTGCAATGATCAGCAGTAGTTTAACCTAGTATCTTTATAGGTTGATTAGTCTCATGAGTACTGTTTTATTAGGTTATACGTTCTACCTAATCAAACACACTGTTAACATTATCCATAGGCTGTGGCTATAGAAATGTCTTGACAGGAAGAACCTTGGGGTGAATCCTTAACTCTCAAAGGGTAATTACCTGGCAGGAAGAAAAAGATTCTGATTTGAACCTTGGGAGATTTTCAGGTTAAAGATTTATCCTCTTTCAAGGGATTTCATCTGCCTTGTTTCTTGTGACTAGGTGAAGTTCTCCCAGAATGGCCATTCTTGTGACCTCTGAAAAATTTGAAAGCATTTGTCTGTTTGCTCCTTTGTTTGCTTTCCCCCCACCCACTTCCACTTTCCTTCTGCAGCATGGCACTGTGTCTAAAAGCAAGTAGCTACGATGAGCTTTTTTGAGCTTAAAGCTGGAGCTGCAGAATATAAATCACAAAACTTGCGTAACATTAAACTTGCTAACAAAAGTACTAGAAAATTGAAGGCTAACAATGAAAAGTCCGTGTTTATATTATAGCATTTTTGAAGCATTTATACTTTACTGTCTTTCGAAGACTGAAAATATTAAATTTCTCTTTGCCTTGGGAGATGAAGGAGCTTTCTGATGATCTTCTGATCTTCTTCATCTTTCACGTGGTACTCTTTAAAGAGGCTGACTATGCTGAAGTGACTGTAAGAACTTACTAATTTTCCAGTGTAGAAAGTAGTTAACAAAAGCGTTCACTATTTTAAAATAGTAGTACCTAGTTAAGCCACTTGGTGGCATGAAATATATATTTCAAAAGTAACCTGCAAAGAGTTTAAAATTTGAATATCTTTTTGATGTTTTAGTTTTGTCTGTTAGTCAAGTGCAGTAGCTTAGCTTAGCTAAGCTACATGTGTGCTTAGCTTTCCTGTCAGATCAGCTTCGCCCGGGCTGAGCTACTGTGGCCAAATAAATACTGAAATAGTCACAGGAAAATGAAAAATAGCAGTCAAGAGACCAATGAAATAAATTGTTTTTATATTTTAGGGGGATTTGTAGTACATACTTAATTTTGATCACTTTCACTTTGGGGGAAGTTAGCCTTTGTTAGAGATCCTACCAGACAAGCTATCTTGCGAGTACTAACAGTGTTTTGTAAGGCTACATTTTCTCATGCAAATGGTTGAGCTGATGATTTGCCTCTGATGAGAGCAGAAGGTCTTGGTCCTCCCAACCTGCTTTTCCTTTTGACTGCACAGTTCTGTTTCTCTTTTGCGATGGTTCAGATGCTCATTAAAATTCCATGAGCCAATTCAGCTCATTAGCCAGCAGTTTTCTATAGATCTGCTGTGTGTCTTTTTTGTCTTGGTCTTTTGCCACATGATGAGATGTATGGCTTCACTGAGTCCGTAGTAGCCAAAGCTGGTAAAAGGTAAGTGAGGGGGGACGGGAATCTCCTTATGATAGTGCTGAGCTTACTGCAGTTCTTGCAGCCATGGTCTGTGAATCCTGCTGAGTCACCCAGCAGCACAAGGGAAGACAAGCGTTGATATTAAATAATTCTATTGTAAAATAGCAGCTCCCCTAAACTGCCATGCAACTGGGCTCATGTCCCTTTCTTGTTTTTTCCTTCCACGTGTTTAAGTTCAGTTGTATGGTGGCTTTGAGGAAGTGGAGGTTTGTTATCTTTCAATAGTCTTTTTCAGATCATTTGTCAAGACCTTTTTTTCCTAAAAATAAATAATACAGAGACAGAAATTTTTTTTTTTTTTAAAAAAAAAAACCACTGCCTGCGTCTTGCAAAACTGCTATTCCTAATTTTTTAAAAATAATAGTGATGAATAGTGTAACCTAATGTTCACTTGTAGTGTGGAATCACAGAGCAAATAGATTTCTTGCTGGGGTTAGCAAAGTCTTATGAGAAGCTGAAAAGTCTACAGTAAAACAGTTGTGCAGCAAATGTTTAAGACAATTGATCTGTATCTTCAAAAGCGACATGGAGCATTAATAATCTCAAAAAGTCTGTTTGACTCTTTATACTAGATTTGTTTAGATTGTAATATTTTTAAAGGAAAAAAAATGTACGGGAAGAAATAATCTGTTTTACTGCAGAGGAGTTTTAAAATGTCATTCTGGGTCTTCTGTGATCAAGGCTAAGTAGACGTTACATACATAACAGCAATTCAGTATGGGAAATGAACAATATCAACAGCACAGCTCTATTTCTGTTCCTGTTTAATTAAATGTTCCATTCTGAAAATCTTTTTGTTTATTTATTTGGAAGCTTTAGCCAAGTATAAAAGGCCACAGGCATCTTGCAAAATAGTGTTAAATATGTGTTGGGAAACGCACACAATTTTTACAGGAAGCTTGTGCATGTTCGCATTTTACTAATAGCCACTTTCGTAGCGATGTTTATCTGAATTTTAAATGACAGTTATATCTTATTCAAAGTTAAATCATGAGTATATTGGGTGGGGGGGGAAGCTAAATTTTAAATCTGTCTATATGCATGCGTGGTCAGTTTTATGTGCACTCATTTTAAATTTGGCCTCCCTGTTATGCCTAGGTATGATATGGTCCTCTGTTTGAGGCCACAGAACTCTGGATGATCTTACATACCCTTTGAGCTAGGATACCTAGGCACAATGAGGTGAGTTAAGGATACAATTTCAGCCTTAACTCTGAATTTCCGAATTTCTGTATTGCTTAAGTTGGCCCTTACCATTATTTTTCACGCAGTGGTTACATGATTGAACCACTCAATCTATTCAGCAAGCCTCAGCTCTGTTTTGAACAGCTGTATTCTGTGCTGATCATTGCAGAAGTAGAAACATCCCTTGAGGAAAAAAATACTGTTGCTGTGGACTTTGCGTGCTTCCGTCAGTCTTTTTTTTTTCTTCCCCCCTCCAGTAGCCCTTTCAGATTTTATTACTGAAGTATTATATTAGAATCATGCCTTTATTTTGTGCCATATATTGATTTTTATGCTGCATTGTGATGATAAAATGTTACGATTGTGATAATAGAACATCAGCTCCATCAATTGGGAATAAAAGCTACCTACCTTCAGAAGCAAGATCTAGTTAATGATACTGTTAACAACAAAAAATTGGTTTATGACACTTTGTATGTCACTAATGGGAACTCATTATTTATATTTTTCAACATTTCCAATGCTTCTGTTGATCTTAAAAAGCAAAATTCTTGAGATTTTCACATTCTGTGACATTAAACTAGACTGTATATCCATGTTGAAGCTAACCTTGGAATAACAAATGACTTAATTTAGAAGAAGAAAAATGACCTTGCAATGCATCAAATCGAAGTCAGAAATGGATTTTTGGTAATGGAATGTGTTGTTTGTGGGAGGAGCATACCCTTATTCCAAAGGGTGACTTAGTCAAATAAGGTAGGGGTTTAGGCAACTTCTAGAACTTTGTTCTAATGCTGAGTTGTTGGCATTGGGCTTTGTAAAACCAACTGTATTGTAACATGTGGATGCTTTCTAAATAAGCCCATGAGATTTGCGGTTATATCACAGGGCCATCCAGAGTGTTTGGGGGGAGGGTTTTTTTGTTTTATTTTGTTTTTTTGAAAACAAAATAAATGAATGGAAGATGTAAATCAAGGATTTTGTTCTGAAACCTTGTAGTTTCGCTAGCAGAATTTTTCAAATGCGGATATCTGTTTTTAGCTGGGATTGTAATATTGATCAGTCAAATATCTGTCTGGGACTTCACGGATGGAGATGTATGGGCAAGTGTTGATATTCCTGAACAAATACAGAAAATCCTTCCAAGTTTTTTCCAGTCAAAATATTAGGCCAAAAAGGATTTTTCTAGGACAAACTGTGTATGTCTGGCAGAAAATGTATTTTTCTGCAATTAATACTGAGACACCTTAAGTAACAGAGATATGTTGGGAATTAAGATGGTTGGGTCTCCTGACCTCTGTCTCTCTAAAAAGGCTCACTAGCTTGGGTGTATAGCAGTGCTGGACTGGCTCTGTGCATTGATAGGATGTTGTATCCATGTAATAAGCCTTGTACTCGTCTGCATTTGGTGCTGCAGTTGCCTCCCCCTTGCTCTGCCCTCTTCACCCTGTTTGGAAACCTCTGCTAGGTACCTTCTCCATCCATCTTGGTACTCGCTCATGTCATCTAGACCCAGGAACACATTATCTTCTTGCACCTGTCATCTGCTGTTCCTCCTTTCCTGCAGCTACAGGAATAGTCCTGCTTGCTTTTCTTTACTTTTAGTCTCACACTTTATGAAGTGTTTATAGGTCTGTCATGTATTTCCATTTCATCGGCAGGGGACAACTGATCTTCTAAGATCTACATTTGTTGCACATTGTCTTCTAGGAATAAAATAAGACATTTGATTTAACCTGATTCTTGTACATTTAAACAGACTACTTTTAGTATTTTTTCTTATTCCAACTACAATATAGAAGACATATTTGATGAAACCACAAATTTCATGCTGAGTTTCATTTTTCCTTCTATTTTTGCTGTTACTGTGAACTCATGTTTCCACCTGTTTCAGTTTCTGTGTTGATACAGCCTCTAGACTCAAAACTTCTCTTTTCATTTCTATTTGCCTTTTCAAACTTCTTATTGCGTTAATGCTCTGTCAGAGCAACTGATCATTCCATCCATCATTATTTTTTGTAAAGAATTATTATGTAGTGTTCGCTCTCCCTTTAATGTCCTGTACTAGCTATCATTTTTGCAGCTGAAGAGTTCCTATGGTGTCTTTTCATTCTAAAAGCATACTTTTTGCCATAGTCCTCTCTCCTGTTAATACTATCTTCTTTTTGCCTTTTCTGACAGCTTAATTAATGCAACCTTTGCAGCCAGGTTACTACTTCAGGTTAGCTCACTGTAGTCTACTTGGGATCTTCCTACTTTCATCTTAGTGTTACTTTTACTACTGTTGTTGGTGTCATTCCCAATCGTATCTCAGAGAACCTTTAGTTCTTGGTTCTCTTTCCTATGTTATAGCACTAATTCTTTACAATTTTGTCATTCTATTAGACTATGGTGGGGTTTTGTGTGTGTGTGTGTGTTCTTTTTTTTTTCCCCCTTTTTTTTTGCTACTGCTTATTATTTCATTTCCCTTGATGGATATTTCATAAATACGTGATTTCCTAGCCTGTAACTTACATACCTGCAGTCTGTGAGGTTTCACTCACTGTAATATATATTCTGCATGTATCACTGACTTTCTTGATGATATTTTAAATGAAATAGTGATTTTTTTCCTTAAGTGTTTTATTATTTATTTGTTTTGTCATCCAGACTGTAAGGATGTGATTTGAACCAAGAACACCTAAGTGTTACTGAAGTATTAAAAATCTGGCATCTGATATGGCATATAGTATTAATGTAGTTGAATCTTACAAAAGATGTAAAGAAGGGGGAGATATCTGAGGCTGTTTCTTGTGCAGGAATAACAATGCAAAGGGCAAGGAGGTTAAAGAAAAGTGAAGAATAGGCTGCTCACTTTCTGCCTAGTTTTGTCATCTGTACTACAGCTGTCTATATTGAGTGGGCAGAATTTAGTAAATATTGGGGAAATTAGTCTCTCTTACCTGACATTTACACAGCTAAGGACAATTCCAGGAGTGTAATTCCACTTTTTCCATGAAATGCCTCTAAATCAATTCAGTTTTCTATGCAAAACAGAGTATCATCTTGCACGAGGAAGAAGTTAAGTTTATATGTCAGTAATTTAATAAAATAGTTCAGTGTTGGAATGCAATCCAATCCCACAGTGCCTAATTTACTTAGGGCTCATGAAATAACAGACTCAGATGACTAACATCCTGTACCTTGCAGGAGCTAAAACAGAAAGAGTTCTGACATCAGAATTCCTTTTCTTTCCCTTCCCCTCCCTGTGACACTTTGTCACAGAAAAGGTTTTACTTTAAGAACTGGTTTTAACTATAAAACAGATTTGATCTTCTTTTTTTGTTTCCTTTCTTTTCATTGGAAGCGGTTTTACATTCACAGCCCTGAATTAATTTTCTGGTTTTATTTTTAAAAACACCCCTCTCTCCTAGTCTTAAGGTTTAAGTGATGTCTTGAATTGGAAAATTTTCATAGACTAAATATACATTTTTTTTTTGTCTGCAGTTCACTGAGAAGAAGCTGTTCATATGAAATCCCTGTTATATTTAACACTATCCTACTATTTGATTACAGTGTTTTTAATTCAGTCTGCATTACCCGTATCAGTTGCAGGTCACGGAGAGGAGAAAGAAAAAAAAAAAAAAAACTGACCAAACACCTAATCTTCTGAGATGATGTTTAATATTCCTAGTCATTTCTGTTTCACTTTCTTTAAACACAGCACTTCAGCTTGATTATTGTTAAACAGCATTAAAGGCATGGCTGTAATGTCAAGAGCTTTATTTGTATTTTCTAAAAATGAGATATTTAACACAACAATAGAATCTATATATAACGGTATTACACAATCTGATAAATTAAATGCTAGGTTAAAATTGATAGTTGTGTTGCAAATTATGAAATAAGTGAAAAATCTAAATTCTCTTTTGATTTATTGTTCAGCAAACTGTCTCATCAAAGACTGGGACATCTTTAAATTTTCTGGGTTTGTCCCTAAGATATTTGATATGCTTCTTCAGACCTAATTAAAAAAAAAAAAAAAAAAAAAAAAAGTCTAGGTTCCATGATGTACTTTATTGTCCAAAATGACAAAATGAATCATCTTTGGACTCCTATTAAGGAGAGTGATTTGCTTTTTTTTCTTTCTTTCTTTTTCCTTTTTTTTCTTCTCCTGCTCTCTCTCTCTCTTTTAAGACAGTAGAAATAATAACCTGATTTTAATTGCTTGCTTTGAGTAGTACTCTCTTGTCAGTCCACTGTAATCAATGGTTCCTATCTTTTTTTTCTTTTTGGTCCTTTATTAATTGTTTTACGGAGGAGGGGAAACAGTGAAATGTTTCAGAGGTGTGAAATATTTGTTTTATCACAGAGTTGTATGTGATGGCCATCCAGTGTTCTCTGTATTAGTTTTCTGCAGCAAGGACTCTTTAGAGGCTACTAAGACCAGGTTTGCTGCCTGCTTTTAGAGTGAAGCTGTACATCAAATCAACAATAAAAATGTGTGTTTATAATGGAAAATGTTACCCAACTTAAAATTTTAATTTTGTCACCACTACTGAACAAATCCTCAACACTTGCACTTTTTTCTAGGTAATAAATAATGCTTGTGCTACTCAAGCCATAGTAAGTGTGCTATTAAATTGTGCTCATCAAGATATTCATCTAGGAGAGACTCTTTCAGAATTTAAAGAATTTTCACAAAGTTTTGATGCTGCGGTAAGTGCCTACTATTTTCTGAATTTAAGGTATTATAGTACTGTATGTACAGTGGCTTATAATTTTATTCTGTTTTTGATTTTTAGATGAAAGGTTTGGCACTAAGCAACTCAGAAGTAATTCGGCAGGTTCACAACAGTTTTGCCAGGTAACAGGATGTTTTAAATGTTGTACATGTAGGCAGAATTCAGGCAATTTTTTTCACTGCATTCATTTCATTTATTTGCAGGCAACAGATGTTTGAATTTGATGCAAAGTCTTCAGCAAAAGAAGAAGATGCATTTCATTTTGTAAGCTATGTTCCTGTTAATGGACGGCTGTATGAACTAGATGGATTAAGGGAAGGACCAATTGATTTAGGTAATATTTTATATCTTCTAAATGTCTTTCACTTTAACAGTTACTTTAAATCAAAGATTACTTGAGAGAAGTCCTGTAGAATAATGATGACAAGAAATAAAGATGTCTATTTTACCTGCTAAACTCAGGAGGGCTGACCTGAGCTTGCCAGTTAGGACAGTCTGAATAGGCAGAGTTTCAGGATGGAGTGTTGTTCTGAAAATCTGCCTGACTGTTCAGGCCTTAAAATGAGATTTAACCTCTGTCTTAGTATCTTTGCTTTGTACTTCACATAAGTAATAGGTAATTAATTCTGTGTAGCCATTATTTCTTCGAAAAGCTTTGCAAGTTTTGAGCGTTGTTAAAACATGTAACCTTTGCTGAAATGTATAACAGAATAAATTATTATGGAGGAGGGAGAATTGTATATCATCCTGGCTTTTTCTTAATTTGTCATACCAGTTAATCGTTTCTATCATACAAAAATCATATGTAATTTACATTTTTCTGTTGTTTCTTGTCATAAACAAATGTTAGATGCTTTTGCCCTTAAAATGTAGTTCTGCTCCGTTGCTTTGGCCAGTACATTACATAAATATTATTACTGAAAAATGTGTCATCCTCCTCATAAAAATGTAACCTGAATATTTTGAGACTGTTGAGACTTGGGCAGTTGCCCAAGAAAAAATTCTTACTGTCTGATGGTGGTGCGTAAGCCTTAATTATGTAAATCCTGAATTTGCAATAAACTTTGCGAAGAAGTTTAGTTTTTTCTTCCTTTGTATTTCTTTTGTCTAGGTGCATGCAATCAAGATGACTGGATAAGTGCTGTGCGGCCTGTCATAGAGAAACGTATACAAAAGTAAATAGTCATGATGCTTTTAAAATATGGCACTTTATGTGTGTGTAAAAATTCCTTAATCTTAACTTCCTTTAATTAAAGGCTTTCACCTGAATTTCTAAGAAATCAATATGTACATAAGATGATGCGTAAGCTTAATGTACAACTAAGTGAAATATTATTTAATGAAAGTAGGTGTCTGTATTGTGAAGAGGGATCCTATTAGTACTCTGAGAGAGAAAGAACAAGGTAATTTTCACACAGAGATCCACAGCTGTCTAACACAGAGTTAACAAATGTGTTATTACTGTGGATAATGTTTGGATGCTATCTCTAACTCAAAATACCAGGTAATCCAACATTACAACAGGTATTTATAGGAAAAAAAATTAGCTTTTGGCTTGTTTGGGAAATCTAAGTTAGAAAAACATACTACAAAAGTCTTCTAGCATCTCAACCTTGATGCCAAACTGCAACCTCCAAAACACATTAGAAATAAAATTTTGGCTTTATGCTCTTTTTAGAGAATAATTTTCAAAGGGTCTTTTTTACTTGTACACTGGTATTTGATAAAGAAAACATTTGCTGCCAGATCACATTTAGAGAATTTGAACTCTGAAAGGGCTACAAATCTGTTTATTCAACTTTCTTTTCACATTTGTGGAAAAGAGGTCTTGAACATTTACCAACAAGAAGTAAAAATGTTGAGAAAGTTTAAAATATATATAGTGGGCAGCAGTCCTATGCAAGTAATGTTGTCGGCCATATCGTATATGGTCTTGCCTTTTGGTCACAGTTTCAAATTTTTTGGTTTTTGTGACCAGGGACAGGAATATTGTAACATACTAGGAGAGCAGGTTACTGAAAGTTACAGTTTGAGTAGTGCTGATCTGAGATACAAGTTTGTTTTGTGATAGGATTAGATCTGCAGCGCAACTGAATTTCATAGCTCTGGTTTTTTTTTGTTGTTTTTTTTTTAGCCTGCAAAATGCATTCCCATATAATGAAGGAAACTGGTGGAGGTTTTTGAGTTGTCATGTAAAAAGATTAATTTGGAAAACTTCTTGCTCCTCTCATTTAGATACAGTGAAGGAGAGATAAGGTTTAACTTGATGGCCATTGTATCTGACAGGAAAATGATATATGAGCAGAGGATTGCAGAGTTACAGCGGCAACTTGCAGAGGTAGGTCAGGGTATTTTAAGTTACTGGAGCTATTCTATGTCTTGACTTTGTTATGCACCTCCTCTGACTTTCCTTTTTCCCCTGCTCCAAAAGGAGCATTAACTAAGGAAAGCAGGGAAAGGATTATGAGATTCCTGTCAAGCACACTGCAGTGCTCTGTGGTGATACCTGTGGCAGCTCTGGTTAGCTCCAAGGGAGCTATTTCAGACACTGGGTACAGTATGACCACCTCATTGTGGCTCTCTGTTCTGGTTAGTATGCTGTAGTAGTGCAACTGTTCTTTTCCTAGTACTTGAGCTAAATTGCTTGTAAATTAACTACAGAAAATCCTAGAATGCTCCTGTAACTGTAAGCAAAACTGACTGTTTATGTATAGGAATAGAAATATCATAAAGGCAAGACTTTCTTTTAGGAAAGGCATGCTATAACTTCTTGATCCATTTAACTTTTTCTCTTTTTGTGGAAGGAGGAACCTATGGATACAGACCAGAGTAGTAATATGTTAAGTTCTATACAGTCAGAAGTTGCAAAATACCAGATGCTAATTGAAGAAGAGAACCAAAAATTAAAAAGATACAAGGTACGTAGTCTTTGTTTGATCAAACGATCAAAAAAAATCTTAAGAAAAAGCCAGCTTTCCTGTCTGTGGGAGGCTATTGTAATTAGTCTGAAGGAATTAGATAGGTATTAGAAAGACCTGTGTGTTATGTATTTTATGTAAATTGGCATGTTATTCTGGAATTCTCAGTTTGCTTACCAGCTTGCTGCTTTCTAGAATAAATCTTGCAAATCAGTTTGTGATGCTCACTGCTCTCTTTGGTGTGTTATTTATATTTTTCTCACTTAAAAAGATAAATTATTTATTAAGTATAGTGAATTCTGAAACTCCTGCAAAGAAATTGCTTTATGTGCCCCAGAAGGCTTATCAGCATGTTGCAGCTGGAATCACTAATTATGCAACCGTATATAATAGTGGCTATTTGGTAGGATTTTTTTTTCTCTTTTGACTATGGCTTTTAAATGTTAATCTTGTTGTCTTTTTCTACAGAGCATTTATGTTAGTTCTTTCAGACCTTCTTACCGTTAGTGAAATATGTTGATGCATTGATTGATAAGAAGTATAATTATAGGATAATCAGTATTAATGAAAATGAGATAAGGAAAAGTTTCTCTGAGATCCTAAGTTACAGCTTTTTTTAAAAAATTCCAAAATACTTTTCAGGGAATGTTTTCAGGAATTAAAGCCAGGTAACCATGTTGTGGGGTTTTTCTTTTTCTTCTTTAATCTCATAACTTTTTTTTGGCTAGAAAGTACCTAGATTATTGTAAAATCAATTGTTTTAAAATAAGCTACCTCAAAGGAGCTGTATCAACTTTGGTAAAGATATATATATATATATATCAAAGGTTACAGAAACCTTTTTTTTGCATAAAACTTGTTTCACTAGTTTCTAGAAAGTACACGAACAATATTTCAGTAATTCTAATGACAATTTAAAATGAGTCTCTACAGGACACTTAATGAGTGTCTCTTCAGAGTTGTAAAGTGTCATGGTTACCTGTCTTTAAAGCACTGTCTCGCAAACCTTATTCCGTAGGATCATGATATAATTGAATAAATTATTCCCCCCCAAAAAACACATAAATCCCAAAGCATGCAGTTTACCAAATGTGCAAGTAAGCAAACAAATGAAATTGGTGGGGCAGAACACTTAAACTTACTAATTGGATGTGAAAAATTGTGGAAACACTGCATAAGGGTCTTTCCTCCCATTTGGGTCTATGAAGATCATTCCCTCCCCCCCCCCCTTTTTTTTTAAGGGGAGAACTTCCTACCATTGTAACAGCTGCAAATTATTCAGCATAATGAAAATAATTATATTTTTGCATTGCTAAAACATTTAAGCATTCAACCAAGGTTCGGGCCATGACTTGCTAGGGAGTGTAAAAATACATAAGATGATAAATCACAATTTAAGTTAAAGAGAAAGTGAAAAGTTCAAATTGCAATACTTAAACCATAGATCCTGCTTAATCTCTGAGGATTTGGGGGTAATATGGCAAAAGACCATGGGGACAGTTTGTCCCTTATACAGTAATTTTATCTAACGTGTACTTTCTTACCTGATATGTTCAGAAGTTTATTACTTGGGCCCCATTTAGCTGGCTAATTCTTAAAAAGAACCAGTTTAGGGGAAGAAAAATCCTCTTTTAGTCGGGTAATAATTTTATTACTGCTTTAATATTTTTAGATCGAAAATATTAGAAGAAAACATAACTACCTGCCTTTCATCATGGAATTATTAAAGACTCTAGCAGAACACCAACAGTTAATACCACTTGTAGAAAAAGTGAGTATTTTTGGATGCCTTTTGAGAAACAATACATTATTATAATTTTTCATACTTTTAAGTAGAAAGTTAATACGATAGTCAAGTGTCTAGGATGGCATGGCATGGGTTTGTTTATTGGAATTTTCTATTTTGAACTGTATTGCTGGTTTATGTGATAGTACCTTGCAATTCTCAAGAGGTACCATTCTAACCAAGATGGGAGGACAAAGGACCCACCGGCTTTGTTCTTCTGTGCAAAGGCAAACAGTATCTCCCCTTTGATAATTTAAAGCTTTTTAATTTGATATATCCATAAACAACTTAATATCAATTAGGTGATCATGTTACAGGACATAAGATGGTATAACACAAAGCGTATGTATATGTGTACCTTTAAATAATCTTCAGCTTGACAAGGGATGTCAGAATGACACTGAGAACTCTACCGTGTGCTAACTGGAGTTATACATCATAATTCTGGTAGAAATTTTATTTTTTCAGTGTGGAGAAGCCCACATCATGTCTATGTCCAAGACTGGTCCTTCTTGCCTGGAATTGTAAAATTGTAAAACTTTAGTTCTTTTTTTCCTTTTTTTTTTTTCCTCCCCTCCCCTGTCAACACTAGATGGCAACCTTTGCACAAAACTTCTGGTAATTTAAACTGAAGAAATTTAGCTCTCCATTTTCTCTTTCTTGATACTGATTTACTGGCTTTATATGTTGTCTAGCTATTAATGTTTATATTTCTGTTAAGATTTAAATTAAGACATGTTAATTAAATGATGTAACCTATCTGTAACCTATCCCCTGTTACCCTATCAAGGATATTAAACTGTAGGAGTATTGAAGTACTTGACATGAATTGTAGTAACATCATAGTGCTGACTTGCATGTATGCTGTGTGCACTAGGCGGGATCTCTAGTTTTGAACTTGCATTGAAAGAAAGAGCTATATATTATTTAATGAGCTCATTAATTTAGCTGAATTTATGTAGGAAAGTAGGCTTGTAGGCTACTGGTTTACAGTACAGCTGTTTTAGAAATGTCTAGATTTATACTACTTTAATAAATTGCCTGGGAGATAAAGAAGGCAAATTATTTCAGTAGCTGTTTGTGCTTCTCTCTGTGCATGTACAGGTCTAGAGGAACTACTTTGGCTTAAATGTGTTCCAAAAAATGTAAACTACCTTTCATTTCTTTTTTATTTTGAATTCAACTTTTAAAATTTTCCTTCTTTGTATGGATTTGTAATTCTTTTCCATATTGATAGAGATGGCTATTTTAGAGTTGGAATATTATAATAGGTTATAATTGAGCTGGAAAAAATATGGATTATTTTCTTACCAGAATTTAACATCATCTCCTTCTGCTTTCTAGGCAAAAGAAAAACAGAATGCCAAGAAAGTTCAGGAGGCTAAGTGAAGATGACTTTGAAAAATGCATACGATTATGTGCTTCTGAAACTGTTTTCATGGCAGCAAATAAAACTTTTCATAAACTTTAAATTTTGTCCAGCGCACGTTTGACAATTGTAACGGTTTGTCTTGTACTGTATGCACGGGTCTAATTTTTTTTCTTCTTCTGCATCATGTGCATGTAGTACTACTAAGTAATGTTTAGATTCTCTTGATCAAATTCAGTATTTAATAGTATCGCACTTCCAAAAGCTTGGGAAATAGATCTGAAAATGCCTTGTTAAAACATTTTGTCCCTCAAATATATGATGATGATGCAGAAAATGCCATAATTTCAATATAAGCATGAGCTTTCTTTGCTCATCCGTATTAATTATAATACTGTCTGACTGTTCAGTGGCATACTTTGTGTCTTTGTTTTTATGGAGTATGTTTCTAATTTTTTACAGAGCTGGAAAGTATGAATTTAGCTGTAGAAACATTTGCAAAGACCGGTGTATAATCTTAAAAGATCTGCATTGCTTTAGTAGAAAAGATAATAAATATTCCCATTTTTATTTTGGCAAACATTCTCAATGTGGTATTTTATTATTGAATAAGATGATATGTACAGGAGATATTCAGTCTTTTGACTTTTGAGTATATATGTTGTAAATTTTGTTTAGAAAGAAGGTATACCGTTGTTTTGGGAAGCTAATTTTCTTGGATATAATGTAGTATCTGATACTATGCTCAATTTAACATTTTAAAACAATATGTTTTAAATAACCTTGGGATGTAGGAGGAGGTTTGACCATGTACGAAAAAACATATTGAAGAGTCTTGAATTTCACAGTTGAAGGCGGAGGGAGTTTTAACAGTGATTCCCACTCTCTCCTGTGTATAGACTAAAACGTTAATTATTATGCTTGTTTGGCATTGCTTCTAGCTTAGTGTTGAGGTAACTGAAGGCAGTGTTTAGGGTGCAAAAAAGAGGTAATAACTGTCTGACTGACCTATCTCCCATGGGCCAAAGGGAATGTCCATGAGTGGAGGGAGCTCATGTGGCAGCCTGCCTTCTTCCAAGCACCACGCAGATTTGGAGGATAGACAAGCAGATTTTCTTGGTAAGGATTATATTGTATGTATATGATATATATGCGTTGCGTGTGTATATGAGCATATACAAATTATTAAAAGTGTACTATATGAAAATTTGTATATAAATTTTTAGAAGCGTCCTATATGGGTATAGATATTTATAGGGATAGTATCATATATATTATTTTTACATATCTATTTATATATAATATTTATGTATTATGTAAGTATAGTATAATACTATGTTTAGAGAATTTTTAGGGAACCCCAGAATGAAACAAATTATCTGTTGCTGCTCCATAATTTGATGTGCATATATATCAACAGGATAAAATTTTGCTGAAGAAGTAGAACAGAAACTGTACTCTTCTACCTCTGAAAGAATCCATTTGAGCCATTGCTGTGGCTGGAAGGGTAAGATCTCTTTTAGAAAAGCACGCGAGAGCTGCATTTCTGTTTAGTACAAAATTGATATGGGTAGCCATGAATGAGAACGTTATGTGTATGCGTTTTCTGCTTTAATACTTCATTCCAGCAGTAATGTTTGGAGGAAGGGAAATATTCTTTCCCTGTAAGTTATACCCTAAACTACACTTCATCCCACTGAAACTTTTCTTTTTTAAAATGGTGATGTGATGATTCCTTATGTACCATGGCATTCTTGATGAATTTTGATACTTTCTACAACTAAGTATTGCTATTCTGTAATAGATGGAAACCCGAAGTCTTGTGAACTCATTCCATTCTCCTTCTGTGTGTATGCTTGTGCACATAAGAGAGGAAAAGGAATTTGGCTAAAGAAGCCATAAACGTAGTTTTGCAAATGTCATTTGGGGGGGGGGGGGGAATTTAAATAACCTACTGACTTACAACTTAGTGGATTTGTGGAATGAAAAAGCAAAGCAGACTTGGAAATGGCATGGTCAAGAGAAAGTTTTAATTAAATGTATTAGTCCAACATTTGAGTGAAAAGTGTTAGTTCTTTTCTTTTTTTAATTGTGTGTTTAATGCAGAAGTAGAATAAATTAAAACTAGTATACTTTCTATAGTAGTGTAGAATCTTTTTTTTCTGATCAAAACGCCAAGGATAATTTTTGACCATTTTCACCAAGTTCATGGGGTTTTTTTATGTTTTTTTTTGTTTTGTTTTTTTAGATTTCTAATACATGCATTGGTTTTAAGGGTGGCGTGTATGTTGCGTGCTTTGAGGACAGTGTTGCATGAATGTAAAGCTGTACCTGACGAAGAGGAATTACCAAATTAAAGATGTCGAAAAAGAAAAAATAGATTGGGGCCTTATTTTGGCTTCTAGTTTTAAGAGGTTGTATTTTGCTGTATATGGAATAGTGAAGGATTTTGGTTCTGATTTATTTGAAGAGCTATGCTTTCTGCTAGTGTAATCATATATGTGGAGTAGTTGTTGACACTGAAATTTGGCCATATTGATTAGATCAGTCTTTGTTCTGTTTATCTCCTCCATTTAGATTCAAGTGAGTAAAGCAGTATGGAGAATTTAGGGGAATGAGGGGGAAATGTTTATTAGCTAGCTGTTTGCTTTTCAAACCAACTAATGAAAGTTGTATGAGTAACTGAAGCCATAATTTAAATGGTAATACAATAAGTACTGAAAATAACAATCGAGCAACTGAACTTTGAAAATGCATGTGATAGGAGCCTTGTAGCCTTTCCTGGAGGAGTTAAAAAGCATGCAGTTGTCCTAAGATGTCTAGGATTTTGTCTTCTCTCTCCAAGCTGTTCAGTTACTTCTGTTAAAAATAACTGTGTAGAGCTGACTAATTAACCAAACATAAGTGACACTTTTATAGCGATGTGAATTATAATTCACTGCAAGTGGAGTTCCTACTTTGGTTAAAAACTTCAATATGTGAAAACTTAATAATCTTGCGTTAGCCTGATTTGTTTACAGAACAGAAAACTTTTACCCTAAAATTATCCTAAAATCTTAAAATAAGACTACCATAAATACGTTTGCATATTTAACAGTGTTTTGCTTTATGAACAAGTAATTAAGCAATTAAAGACGTAATCACAGTATACTGTATCTTTCTGATTGAGAGAGAGGAGGAAGAAATAAGACGTATCACTAGACTCATTATGTGCTTCAGAAGGTCAGTTAGAATGGGCTTGCACCAGAAGAGTTTAGGCTAAGTAGAAATGAAGTATTGGAGGAAAGTTTGGGTTCAGATGGTGGTGGTACTGAGGACACAATCTCTTCCTCCATTAAAGGGAATGGGAAGGTTTTAAAAATAAAAATTGGCAGACAGATACAAGACTAATGTTTTTATGTTTGGAGTAGATGTTTATATTTGCCTACATCTGTTCATGAAATGGACCTATTACGGGCAGTTCTTTCGTTTGAATTGCAACATCTGAAATTTCTACACAAATGCTTTCCTACTGGCTGTTTAAGTAGTTTAAATGAGCTTATCTGGATTTTCTTTAAAATTCATTACATCCTTTTTAATAAATGACTATTACAGGAAAAATAATCATGCTATCTGCATAAGCATATTGCTGTATCAGCTTCTTAAGATTCTGTTGTAACAGCAGATTTATTCTTGTGATGCTATAGAGGTAGAAAACATAGGATGTGGAGTCTTCTGTGCAGTTTGTTTGAATGTAATTAATAAAGACACAGTCACTCTAGAAAAAATGCTGAAAATCATTTAACACACACACACACACACACACGCGCGCGCGCGTGTCAGTTGTTAATGAAGAATAACTACTGGGAAACATAGCTTTTGTTTCTTACAGTTACTAAATATGACTAAAGTCCGCTATTGTGATAAAGAGAGATTTTTCTTTATCTGTGGAAGGCTAGTAGGAAGGACGATCCCCCCTAAGTACAAAGAGAGAACAAAAAAAGTAAATCGTGTGATTGAAAATGGAAATTATTTGACATAGTATACTCACTTATTTATACAAAACTTTTTTTTGAATGTGTCTTTTGATGGTTTTTCTGAAACTGATCATAAACAGCTGCAAAAATTTCAAAAAAATTTAACGATATTTGAATATATATTTTCACTGATAAATTCTTAGTTTTAAGCTATGTTTTAAGTTAATAATCATAAAGCCTTTCTATTCTTTTTTTTCGAAATTGCTTCTGCAGGAAGCTATGTTACTTTTCCTCCCACAACTTTTTGCACTACCTTTTGCGTATTTTTCTTCCAGGTCTTGGTTTTATCTGTTTGTTTCAGATACAACTTGCATGTGCACTTTACTGCCTTACAGAGTATTACTGAAGTTCATTGATCATTTACAGCTACTGATGTATAGGATAAATCCATCCTTTACTGTCTGAGAGTAAAGTACTGGTGCTGTGAGTCCTGAGCTTTGGCCTTAGTGAGTTAGTTAAACATATATTGTTGTAATATTCCTAACAGTGAATCAGAAGCAGTTATAAGTTTTCTTTTGTTGATTTTTTTTTTATTTCTTTTTTTTTTAGTTGCAATAATGCAATAATGGTGTATATTCCAAAGGTCTGACCTTTAGGAAGTGAAGTTACGAGAATTACATAGATGGAGCGTAAAAGCAGAAAAATAGAGGGCCTAATAAATACTAAAGAATGAGAGCATACATTTATTTCAACTGCAGGGTGCTAACCTAAGTAATCTTTCATTTCTAAGCATTGTAAAAGCATTTTTCTTTGAATATTTTTGTTGGTTTTGGCAGTCTTGTAGCATTACGTTAAAAGGCAATTGTCAGGAAGTGAAGGAGCTTTCTGAAATATTTTCTTTTAAAACATTCTGCAGAACTGTCAATGTGGTGATAAATTCAAGCAAGTATTTTACTTGCAGCCAGTAATGAAATTCTCTTGGTCATAGTTGCATTTGTTATCGTTAAGCAAAGTTGGAAAAGTGTGTTTACCTTGCATTTGTTGGAAGCTCAAAAAAAATGCCTAAAGCGTTGTTAACTCACGTAATTTGTGATAATTAAGTTGATCCTTAAGAGTGTTTATCATGTATCGCATAGTGCATCCAGAGAAGCTGTGAATCTATTTACTTCTACATGAGTGGCTACGAGGCAGCAGATTTCGATACTGCTAGCTGTGAACACTGAGAGGTTCTCTCTTGTCCCCTAAGTGCACAATAGAATTATTTTAAAAAAATCTCCAAGTGCCAGACCACCTGATGTTGCTTTCAGGTTATGCTCACTTGCCAGAGAATAGACTGCTATCTTTTTAGCCAGTGGTGTAGGACTTAACTGGTGAGATGCATAACAATGTATACCTGTCCAAGCCTGGGCATAGGTTAGTCCACATGTTATGTTTGGCAGACTTGTGTGATCTTAGAACGTAGGCTGAATGCTATATGTTCTTTATCCATATCTAATAAGCAAATCAAAGTTTCACTTGGTCTTACGTAGCTTCTGTTAGACCTGATGAATGTAAGCAAGTTAAATAACATTTACACATCTGTCAAATTACCCCTGTGATGGCCTTCCAAAGCTGTTTGGTACATGCATAAACAGGTAGGTACTAAGCCTTTCTATAGCAACATTTCATCTTAAACAGAGTTATGATGCATATTTCTATTGGTAAGTATATAGAAATACTATATAGAAATACAGAAATACAGTAAAACTGGTCAACCTGTTCGTATGTTAGAGCATGTTTTACTATGGCATTTGTAGCACCCAGACTTCAAAGATTTGTAAGGCTGGGTATGTAGGGAATGTTCTGGCCCTGCCGAACTTTAAATGTGTACTGTTTTGAGTTATCTTCCAGAGCTGGAAGAAATACTAGAGACAGCTGAAACTCTTCATCCCCTTTCTCAAGGGAATGTGCTGCTTGCTTAATCAGCCTGAGTAGGTCCCATATCCTAGCAGGCAAGGAAGACTCTGGAAGAACTAGAGTTCATGCTGAAGCATACACTGTCAGACTGGTTTTAAATTGAATGTGACAAAGTCCCTTCAGAATTAGTGGGGGCAACTAGGATGGCTAGGCAGCATCAAACTCCTAGAGTAAAATAAATGTGCTCACAAAGAATACTTGTTGGAACCTTGATCAACTTCATATATTTTTGCTTTTTCATTTGTTTTCATCCTCAAAAGCATATAGGTAATATGGAAGTGGTTCAGTAAAGAAGAGTCAAGTTTATAGTCTTTGTTTACGAAATGCCTTTGGGAAGGAATGTGCAAAAACTTGCTAGTGTTGCTACAAAAGCATTTTAACATGATTTGCTACAGTAAAAAGCTGTACCTATGTAACAACTTTCAGAATGTTCAGAAAAAATTGAATAAATGTAGTAACAAAAATTTTTATTAATTGTGAAAGTATGTGATGTGTTTGTATGAAAAAGGAAAAAAGGTTAAATCAGAATTACATTGTTGAGGAAGTATGGGCTAGATTACTTATTACCTTAGTAGTAAAGCTTCTTTTTGTTAAAGTTGCATCATTTCTGAGAAAAAGCTATGCAGGACTGTGAAATCTGAATCTTCTCTGGGGTCCCTGAGCAATACCATGAAGCAGAATGTAAGTATAAGTGCATCTTTAGGGAATCAGCAATGAGCTGTTATGTCTGTATGTTCAGATTGTCTTTTCTCCCCCCCCCCCCCCCCTTCATAAACATCTAATAGGGTATTTAAATCACAGTCATCCATAGGCAGTTTTATTTTATGTTTTTTATTCCCTTAAGATGAAAACTAGCAACCTAGAAGCTCCCTAGCAAGTTTGGGTAGCATTCTTAGTCTTTTGTGTTCAAGAAATAACCCTTATTCAGAGAAAGCGGTGATAATGCAGAGTTGTTCCCACAGAGGTACAATTACAAGGTTCTGTTTTCTCAATGGGCTGTGAAATTGAGCCATTCTGTTAGGCGTACTAGTCACAAGGGTTGCAAAAAACAGTTCTGCTGTGGAGCCTTCTTGTCTGATCTGGATAATCTCACTTCCCTCTACTAATAAGATCTAATAGAGTTTATTATATTGAAGGAACTTTCCAATTCTGCTGATGAAAATGTTTTGCTATGATAAGTATTTTCCATATTTTGTACAGTTTGTTTATGCTTTAGTTCAGCAGTTGAAGATCATGTTAATATTTGACTACTATTTTTTTTAACTATACATTGCTAATTGCCAGGGATACATCTCTGACGATAGCTAAGCAATCTTGTGCAACTTTATCAGAACCTGATATTTACAGTTCAGTGAATGAAAAATAAAGTGTGGGTTTAAGCCAATATTTTTATTAATTTTAGCTAATGTTATTGATGGCAATCTGGTAGCAAATTAGCTGCTGTATCCCACTTTAAACAAAAAAGGATATAAAATATCCACAAAACATTTCTCACTTTAAAATCAAATCTTTTTTAAATTCTAATTTTAAATTAAATTTCTTTTTTATTTGAAACACTTTCTACAAATATATGCACAAATATGTATATGAGTTACTACTTCATAGCAAATGCTCAAAAATGCTTTTATATTAACAAATCCAATTTTCCATGTCCTATCCTTAATGGACAGTATTATAATTGGAAAGACCAAACACTTTGTGGTTCAGTGTTCCTGACAAATTTATTAAACTATTATTATTAACTCTTGTGCTTTTGCTCTTGATGGAAAAACAAAGAGTTAGCTTAGAGGAAAAGCAACATGTGTACATTATTCCACTAATACTATTTAAAGTAACCTTCTGAATGGTCAACACGCATCCTGACTTGGCTTGTTGCAGTTACTGTGTGGTGCATTTCAAAACATAAAATAGCAGTTTGGTAGATATGATTTTATTTTTCAATAGAAAAAAATATTTTCCAAGAGCAGAAGAGAATATTATGAGCTCTTTCTTCTGCTGTTTCTTTCTCATTCCATTTCTTATTTTTTCAGTAATTCTTTGGTCATTTCTCAGTCCCTTGGATATCTGTAGAGCACTTCAGGAAGTTTCATGCTTAACAGTAAATTTAAAGTCTAAGTATGAAATACTTGTCACTTCCTTGATTCAGTTGTTAGCACTAGGAGGCAATTTAAACATAATTAGAAATTTTTAAATCACTGCTGAAAACAGTTTTATGGGGAAAAGAAATTTAAAAGTGAAGTTTGTTCAGCCTCTTTCATTTATTTTCCCCTCTTCCAGCTTTTAAATGTCATCCTGACCTCCAGTTGCTTATCCTTAATTACATAATATGGAAGCAGGGATTTGCTGTCTAGATGAAGTGTCAAGTATATGTTTTTAGGAGTTATATATGGCTGTGAGTCATATCAGAAAGGCATAAATAGCCAAACTGAATGTGACTTTAATCCTAGCAGCATTTTAGTGATCAAGGGAAAAGAGAAACATGAGTAGTTATAATAGTGCTGCTGATGACTAAAGCATGTGTGTTCATCTTTTGACTTGAAGTTGCAGCATGAGAACAAGTGGTGTCTTTATGCTGCAGGTTAAGTGACTCCTGTTTTCCTCCAAACCACTCTTTTCTCAGTTTAGAAAATATTTATACCATTGAAAATTATTAGCATGATAAGGTGTGTTAGTTTTCCTTTTCGTTGACGTTTTTGTATACCTGCCTCTAATTGTCTGGTAAAAAGAGAGAGATTTACTTGTTTTAAATCTTTGTCTTAGCACCTTGGCTGCTTGCTTATGATGAAGAAAAACACCATTAGAAGCAATTAAATGTGGAGAGGCATTACTGTCCCCCTTGACAGGTAGAGATGGTTACTTAATTTTGTTTACATGCTAATGAGAATTTTTCCTTGCATCCTTGGCAGATCATAGAATCATAGAATCAGGAAGGTTGGAAGGGACCTCTGGAGATCATCTAGTCCAACCCCCTGCTCAGCAGGGTCACCTAGAGCATGATAGACAGGGTTGCATCCAGGCAGGCCTTGAAGATCTCCAGAGAAGGAGACTCCACAACCTCTCTGGGCAACCTGGTCCAGGGCTCCGTCCCTCTCACAGGGAAGACATTCCCCCTCACGGTCAGGCGGAACTTCCTGTGGGTCAGTTTCTGCCCACTGCCTCTTGTCCTGTCACACGGGACAACTGAAAAGAGTCTGTCCCCGTCCCCTTGACACCCTCCCTTCAGGTACTTGCACACATTGATAAGATCCCCCCTCAGCCTTCTCTTCCCCAGGCTGAAGAGGCCCAGCTCTCGCAGCCGTTCCTCAGAGGGCAGGAGCTCCAGCCCTCTGATCATCCTCGTAGCCCTACGCTGGACTCTCTCCAGCAGCTCCATGTCTCTCTTGTACTGGGGAGCCCAGACCTGGACACAGTCCTCGAGATGAGGCCTCCCCAGGGCTGAGTAGAGGGGCAGGATCACCTCCCTCGACCTGCTGGCAAAGTCTTCCTAATGTGCCCCAGGAGACCATTGGCCTTCCTGGCCACAAGGGCACATTGCTGGCTCATGGTCAGCTTGTCATCCACCAGCACTCCCAGGTCCTTCTCTGCAGAGCTGCTCCCCAGAAGGTCAGCCCCCAGCTTGTACTGGTGCCCAGGGTTAATTCTCCCTAGGTGCAGGACTCTGCACTTGCCCTTGTTGAACCTCGGGAGGTTCCTCTCTGCCCAGCTCTCCAGCCTGTCCAGGTCTCTCTGAATGGCAGCACAGCCCTCAGGTGTGTCAGCCACTCCTCCCAGCTTGGTATCAGCAGCAAACTTTCTGAGGAAGTGATGGAGATTTAACCAGATGGTGGAGAAAAACCTTATCCAGAGGGAGGTTTCACATTACTGAGAAACAGAGAACAAAGGATTGACCACAGAACTGTGCTTTCCTGTGAGATACCTGAGGTTCATTGCCCCGAAGTGATCCTATGTGTCTGTACAGCGTTATGTATGCCATGGAAGAGGCAATGTGCACCACTGAGAGGAAGAAGTACAGCTCCTATGGCATTTAATCTAAGCGGTTTAATAAGTCTATAAAAGCAAACACCACCCAGGGGAATGCACTGAGTCCAGGTTTTCTGCATATTCACAAGTCAGGAGGAGGACACTTTCCGTATGCAGCCTTACTGAGCTGAGGTTGGTCCTTTTTGGTGGTATTCTTCAGAGAGCAGGTGGTGATACGTAAGGGCATTGTGAAACATTTGAAGATTTTCATTACTGTAGAGAAAGTCTCTCCCACTTCCTGCCTTTAAGGGTCGAGTATCTACTGGTAAGATCTTGAAATGTTCTATGGGCTTATAATCCATACAGTTCTGTAGCTCATTTTACATAACCAAAATGTACTCTAATATCCTCATTAAGAGAATTTGGATTCTGTGTAGTGTTTTAAATAAACAAAGCTTTCTGAAGTTCTGTTGTTATGCCTTGAGGCATGAAGTCACTGATTAGTCCTAAGAAAATGAGTGAGTGTCTGTGTGCATGCATGTGCATGCAGTGATCAGTATGGGGAACTCAACTGCGCTCATGTGAAAACAGAAGTTTTCCCGTTTCTGGGAAGTTGACTTATTCCTGTTACTCCTATTCAAACTCTTTCTCCACTGTGGAAAAGGCTGGTACACCCAATGCCTGTATAATGGACTTCAAGTGTGTACCAGGCTAGCCCATAGTCCTGCTAGATCTCACTGCATCCAGCTTCATAACCTGGTATCTCAGTTGAAGAAATTTGAAAGATGTTTCTGTCTCATTCTCTGTGCCTCAGATATCACCTTGGAAAAAGGCAATGAAAGTCAAAGCTGCATAGCACTTTTTTGGTTCTGGCAAGGGAGATGGTGGGAGATTGGAAATAAGATGGAAAAAAACGGAATAATAATGAGAAAGCCTAAGAAGGAATCAATGTAGAAATTGAGTTTTCTGTTTTCTTTTTTCTTTTTGCAGAAGAAAAGAAAATTGGACGAGAGACACTTTCCTTAGTGATCAGGAGATGAGTTGAGGGGCTGAGTAATTACCTGACATCAGACTGCGAAGTTGCTAATGAAGCCTTCTGCTGCAGGGTGTCCTGGGGGAAAGGAGCGTTGTTCCTCTTTAGGGCTGCTAGGACGACCTTTCAATTCGGTGCACGGCATTCTTGAATGACTGTGCAGGCTTTTTGTATGTGCATATATATTTATATGAGATCTGGTATATGAATTCCCTGAAATATTTTTGAAGCAAACATTTGATTTAGACAGACCTTTTCGCAGAAAGTAAATGAAAGATCTGGACAATAAACTTAACTGACCTTGAAGTAATGTTTACAAATGCTAATCCCTATGATATTCATTAGTCTTTTCTATAGAAGACAAGTGTCCTGTGTATGCCTTTTAGATATGGTAAGACCCACATACTTGTTTTGCTATACTGTCTCTTCCAGTAACTTCTGAATATATACAACAACTTCTTAGTACTTTATTTTGCATTTTTGTGCAACATTGAATATCTTATGGGATGGGTTTTAGTCTAGCAAACACTAACATAGCCTTTTGCTTTGACTCTTAGAAATTCATTCTTTAGTTTTACATAGAACAGCTCCTGGTCTGAAGCATGCTGTTACATGAATGATTTACAGTTTGTTTCTAAAAATGTTAATTCTGTTAGTGATTCTTGTAGTGGTTTCTGTTAAGTTTATGATGTTAGATAATGAAAGAACCAAATCTCTTAGTATGCTTGAAACACGTAAGAGTCAGACAAGACCATAAAAACATCAGTGAATTCCATTAGCAGCAAGAAATTTTGCCTGAGGAAGTAGCAATGGATAACTCTAGAGTATGTGATTCACTCTCCACTAAATTTGATTTACTTCTTGTGACTTAATATATCACTGGTTAGACATAAAGTGATCTTTCTCTCACTGCCAAATGCGCAGAGATATACAATGAAAATAACCTGGAGTTTTGGTTCTGCAGGGAATCTGTTTAGTCGTTGCTTAACTGAAGGAATACTAATCAATATGAAAGTTCATGTAAGTATTATGTTATAAATTACCAATCAGAATTAATGTTAAATATTTAGAAAATGTTATCCGTGAGTTTGATCAATTGAAACAATGGTAAGCACTGAAGTAAGTCAGTGAGACCAATTGAAAAGAAAGCCTCAATGAAGGGAGCAGAATTAAATTTATTTTGTAGTATGACAAAAGCTTTTCTTATGCCTCAGAATTATTATGCTTATAAGCATTTTAGATAAGAAACTACTGTTATGCACGTGGCAGATTTCTAACCAAAATTATTTGAAGATTAAATCTTACAACTAAGGAGAAAAAAATCAAAGGAATAAAGTTTAAATGTAGAATTTTAGACTCTGCTTTAAGCTTCAACTTACCTAAGAAAGATATTTTATATTTTTTACTTTAAAGTTATTACATATCCTTAAATTAGTACATTTGACGTGCCTTTGATGTTCCACAATCAATATGGACAAAAATGACAAATGAAGATGGAAAATGTGGTCTCTACGTTTGAAACCTTTCTCTCCCACTTTTTTTTTTTCCTGTTTTAATGGCAGGTTTGAAGTTTTGAGGATTCTTGAACCTCACCTAATGAATCATTCAGAAAAGAGTCTCTGCCACCTTCAGCTGATTCTTAATATCCTCTGTTTCTTAGTATTTTGATTCCTACTTCTGTTAGCTGGTTTTAGCTAGCAATCACCAAGCCGTACTGATACTGACTCTCTGGAACTTAATATCCTCCCAGGCTTCAGTCTTATTGCTGTCTTGCTTCACTTAGTGCCATATTACTTTTGCTTCAGTCACTGGTCAGTTCGATCAGACTCTAGAGATTCTTTGAGATACTTACATTATACTGCAGATACTGCTTTTTCTACCTTCCATCTCCTACCTAGCCAGCAATGCCAAGATGTGGCAGCATATCCTAAGTACAAAAACAATCCTCCATAGCTGTTGTAATGGAGGAATCCTGAGAACAAAACATTCAAGTCAAATTCCTAATAATATAATGACAGTAATATGTTATGTAGATATACCTTCTGTGAGTATCTGCTTTACATACTCAAACTCCTTTAATCTTGTGGAAAATCTTACTCCATGTTTTTCTTGTATGCTTTTCAGTACCAAATAGGATATGAACTGTTGGTGGTGTTTTGTATTATATTTGAAAAAAAATTAATTACAATCTTTACAATGGAATAGAAATACAAACGTCAAAGCTGGAACAGAATGGTTGGTCGACCATTTTTAGAAATATTTTTTGGTTTATCCAAATTGGGTGCTACAGTCTCTTGGTTTGGCTTTTGGAAGCCCGGCCCCAGCTGTGTTTGTGTCAGGGAAGGAGGGAAGAAATTTTTTGTTTTGTTTTCCCCTGGAAATGATGCAGCAATATCTGAATGCTGTGTGGCTGAAATTCTGGTTCTGTGCTTTGAAGTGGGATGAGACACTTGGTAGATTTGTTATCCCTTTTGTAATTCATGAATCACTTCAAGCTGCCTGCTGTGCCATCTGTTAACAGTTTGAAGCCACAAAACCCTGTTAGCAGTATTGTTTGGGTTACTTAACAGAGCTCTGACTAAGTGTGCCTAGAGCTCGCCATAGACTCAGCATACCAAAAATGGTAATAATTCTGACCACCCAAAAGGAAGCCAGGTGTAACTGATGTGGCAGAGTGCACTGCACAAGTTGGATGGTCTCCTGCCTTAAGGAAAAGTTAGCAGTGTTTGTATACAAAATGACTCTGGAATCGAAGCTGCTTGAGGAGTTTATGGAAAACTCTGAAAACAGAGCTGAAAAGTGGAGCTCAATACCAACAAAGGGTTGGAAAAACAAGACGAGTGGCCTTTTCAATCACACAGAAAACTACTTGGCAGCTTCTGCCAAAGCAAAAGGGACTCCAGAAGTAAACTTATACAATGTAAGAGCTACTAGATTGAGCTATGTTTTTGTAGTAGTATTCGTGCAGTATTTGCGTCAGGGTAATTGCATCTTAAGTTTACTGCGGTTCTTTCCAAAGCAGCGCAGTCAACTCGATACACAGTAAAGATAGGCAAGTTAGTGTTAGAAAAGAAAATGTCCTTGGACTTTTGTACCAGAAATCTAGGGAGGCTGGGGAAGTTTGTAATGCAGATGGAAGGAACACTTGAAAATATGCTTTGGTTGTGTGTTGAGAGAGCAAGAAGTATTAAGAACCCTGTTTACTTGTGCTGTAAGCAGATAAAAATTGCTCCTTACTCTTACAGCTCATGCACCGATTGTCATTAACATTAATGTCTTGGTCGTAATCATTTTTCATCAGAAGCTTTTGAACTGTTCTGGTTGTCTGCTTTTTTGCAATGTATTACTGGGTTATCTAATTTCCTTTTCCATCCTTGTCCATACGTTACTGTAGCTAGCAACCAGAGATATACACAGTACACAAAACCATTCATGCATCCCTTCTGTTGATGACTGTTTCTGTTGCGCTGCAGAACTAAATTCAGTAGGTTCCATCCACCACATGGTTTATTGCATGCACAACACGATATACAGCAAATAAAGTAGGAGTTAAAGTTCACAGGTCACATCTGCTGTAAAATTTTAATAGCTGTTCTTAGAGCAGACGCATTGGTGCACTATATGCTTACAGTTTCTATTTTAGGTAGCCTGAATTTACAATCCTCGTATTTTAACAAATATAGTTCCTTGCTATATGGCAAAAGCATAGATCTAAAGATAGTAATATTCACTGTGACTCTGCCTAAGTCCGGACCTGTGTTCTGACATAGAGACTTTGTTTGCCTGTATAAAAGCCTTTATTTTGAAATCACACTTTCAGGTGGAGTATGCTTCTTCCCTAGAGAAAATAAAAATGTTTAACAGGAAAATAAGACAGTATGTCAGATGCATCAGCCATTGCACTGCTGAGAAAAACCGGTGTGGCCGTAAGGTTTTTTAAAGATGAGCCATTTTAATTGGCTATGGTTTTATATGTTTTAATTAATTTTGGACTTAGGTCTCAAATACTCACTTGAGAACATTGTTGGTTATCCTTTGTGTTGTGAAAATGTTGTGATTAACAGTGGGACTAACCCAAGAACATCACAACTTTTGGTACATGTTGTTACAACCTGTTTGCAACCGTCTCCTCTTAGTGGAAGAGGATTTGTTTCCCAGCATTTGCCTGATCCCTGTTCTGCAAATATTTATGTGGATATGAAGAGTCCTACTGAAGTATAAGAGACTTCTCACATAAATAATTTGTGTAGGCATGTGGTAGCATATAATTTATGTGCTTGATCAGTCACTGCCTTTGGATACTTGCTGTATTTCCAGCAGTTTTCACCTGTGAGCTGTGTAACTGCAGTAGATAAGAAATGCCTACAATGTTTCTCTCATGCTTTAAGTAAAGCTAAGTTCAGAACGTTTTTAAGAGTGTTGAGTTAAAAATGAGATGTTTAATTTAGACTGGGCTTTAGTCCATATTGTTCTTTGTCTATTATTTATAAGAGTTTTCATGCTTTACTGTTCTCTTACGTATTTACCAACTTGCCAAGAGCTCTGTGTTTTAAGGTCACCGTTTCTTTCTTCTAAACCATGTGCTGAACTTTTTTAACTTCAAAAGTATGCAATGTTCCTGTTCTTCATTTTTACCTAAACTTTTCTTTATCTGTTGTTATTCTTGAAATTCTTTGCCTGACTTTTTTTTTTTTTGCAACATGATCGAGCAAAATATATCAGTTTTCACAACTTCATTGTAGAGCTAACTTGAAGAAAAGTGGAAAATTGATTGACACTTATAGATGCAAAGGTTATTTCAGAATTACAAGATACGAAAATAGTCTGCTTTGCCTGAAGTATTCATTAATTAAGCCAATCCTAATGTATACTTTCACACTGTTTCTTCGAGGATAAAGAGTTCAATAATTGATTTTAAACTGGAAAATCTCGTTTCTTTGAATTCTATATAGAATGGGAGCCAAAGGTCTATCTTTTTTTCTCCTCCCCAATAATAGTTTAGTCTCTTTTTGTCTGGCTTTGTCAGCGGGCTTTGAAAATATTGGAGTGTTTTTATCTTAAGGTATGTTTTTAAGTTTCAGTTGTGAAACATACAACACGTGTGGTTAGGACATACAGAGTTAATAAACACTAACTAGGTTTGTCCTTGTATTGACTTTACTGTAAAAACTTCCTCAGGATTTACCAAAGAGTCTTTTTTTTTCTTTAATCTCATGATACAATTTACAAGACCAAGTCAAGGTTGGCCGTACTCTGCGTTTGGCAGCTACAGTTACAGTGTCAGTAGATGCTGGTTAGATTTATTGACTGATTCTTTTTTTTTCTTTCAGACCCCGTCATAGCCCTAGTGCTGTCTGACACGTGAGACTCCAGAAAGCTTTTGATACCCATGAGGGGGAGCCAGCCAGGCAGGATGTATAATTTTCCAAAGATTGCATATGCCAGGAACTGGGGAGGATGAGCCTGTGGCAGAGCTGAGACTCTCCTTTCTGTACAAGCCAGATAAGGGAGCAACAGATAGCCTCCTCTGTGAAAATGTTTCTGACTTAAGTGTCTTCAAAATACCCAGTCCTAAACAAATACCTTGTCCTATACTCTGAGAAAACAGAGCTGATGGTATGAGATTCTCTCCAGCTGTTTGCTCTTCATGTTTTTAGACTGTCTACACTGCCTACGTTGGCTACAGGACAAGTAACACAATAAAAATAAGTAAGGTTAACTTAGCAGATTAGGCAAAAAATTTAAGAAATGCTGCCAGCAAAGACTACTACAGGAAGGTCATCTGCTGCTTTCCAGAATGGACAGTGTTACTGTGTTTATAGTGTGTTTTTACCTACTTACTCTAGATGGATTGAGGAATGCCTGCTCCTCCTATAATCCTACCTCCACTGGCCTAGATGTGGAGAGGAGAAAGGAAAAGGAGAGGAAGCCTGGTTCCTTCCTTGGATGTTGCCTTACTACAGGCTTATGGAGCAGGTAAGTACTATCACCACCTTTTTCCTCTGCATACTTTTAAAAGATTAGTGTAAATGCTGTTCTTCCTTTGCAAGCAGGGTTGCAGTAAAGTGTTCAGAAAGCTTTCCTTGCAGGTTTGTGTGTGCACAAAGTCACAACCCCACGTGATTCTTACGAGCTTAGTATGCCGGGCTTGCGGAGGAGGGAAGAGGAGGATTTAAGATAGCATTGTCTTTAGTATTTGCTATAGTTCTCTTGTGGTTGTCTTCCCCTTCCTGGCAGTCTTGTGTATACTGTCTAAATTCTCCCTCCGCGTTGCAATAGTGAACAGCACTTCGCTGAAGTTTAGAGGCTATCTGACTAAAAGCTACAGGCTAAAATACTCAGGTTTTTTTATTAGAAAAAAGGAAATTATTGCCCTCTGCTGCTTAGGATATTTCTTCTGTCAATGTGCTTAGGATGTGATGTGCCTACTTCTGGGACTGTGTCTTTGCAGTAACAGCAGGCAGAGGAAACCATGTGCGCAGCTCATTGACAGATGATGGGGCTCATGTAATTTAGGGTCATGGATGACCCTAAATAACTGCTCAGTCTCTAATGGGTTCTTGGTTGTGATCATTACACTCAGTTATTAGAGTCCACTGCTGTAGTGTGTTGTTCTGCACTCCTTTAGCAAGAGGTCAGATTAGGCTAGATCTGACTGAACTATATTTACAACTGGGTTATAATTTTTAGAGTCTAACATGGTTTGGCTTTAAACCTGCAAAGAAAATGATCTTTTTACAATAATTTGAGCATACCATTACAAGTGGGCCTCTGGCAATAGTCTTTCTGATGTAGATAAGTCTTATAGCTGGGTAAGAGTGTACATTAAATTAAACACAAGCTCCTAAAAGTTAATATTAAATCAATTAGACCAAAATCCCAGTTATAAAATATTTTGGAAATCCCTTAAATAAGGAAATTCATGTTCATGTTTAGTTGCATTGCTTCTGATCTGTTTTATTTGCATCTTCATCTTTCATCAAGTTCTTGGCAGTTTCTGATTACTAAAGGGAGCAAACACTCCCATATTTTAAACACTAAGTTGTTGATGGGACCAAAAACAAATCGTAACAAACATCCAATTTTGCTTCAAGACTTGCAGCTAATGATTCCTTGTTCCTATTGTTTTGCTTGGGTTTTTATGAATTTTCTGTGTTTGTGTTTGGAGAATTATAAATGGCCTTCATGAGCAGGCAGGTAGAGTTCCATATTCTTAAGTAATTGTTACTTTTTTTTACACAGATTGACAATTTTATGGAAACTTCCTTCTATAACTGGTATTTCAGCAAGCATTCTGATACATTTTTTTTTCCAACAGCCTTGATCTCAAAATCCTACATGAATAATGCTGTTATTTTTGGTGTGTTCTCTGATATCAAAGATTTTTTTTTCCTCTCTTTTGGGAAAAAAAGTGTGTGTGGATTCCACTAGAAGATAAGGTATCCACTGTCCCAGAAAAACATTCTTCTCAAGATGTTTTCCAGTTACTACATTGAACTTATCAACATCTGTCGTGATTTTGGGCACTCGTATTCCTAACAAACATGAAGAACTTTTATTATTTCATAGTCCTTTCCAGCAAGCTAATATCTTTATTTGTTTAGTGGAATGTCAAATTCAATATCCTATTTGCATGAGTAGGTATAGGGTGCAAGGTATTCTGCCACAGTTTCCAGTACAAAATGGCACTCACTTTCTGAAATTCAGCCAGGGGAGTCAGAGAGCTAAGAAGGCTTTCAAACACCTTTGGTAGACTTTACACTAACATGCACCCTAGAGCTATAGTCTAGTTTGAATCAAAATTTAGCTATGAGGGCATGAGATAAGGATGTCGTGGCCAAAACAGAGGTTCTTGCTCTCTTCATCCTTACTGCATCTGCCAAAAAGCCATTCATGAGAACATTTAATTTTTATTGCATTTCAGCAGAAGGATTTGATCTTAGTCATGAATCTATACAATAGTTTGATTTAGGAGAATTACCTAGCCCCTATCTGAAAATAAGGTTAAAAAAATATATTTTTCTTTGTCTAATTTGAAGAGGTTCATTCAAAAGGAACCTATGGACTCTAGCTAGTGGTGCAATGCTAGCTTAGTGCCACTGAAATCAGTGACACTAAATCAGTTTACAGCATTTCTAGTCCCTGCTTATTTATGTAATTGCTGGAATAGAATCTAATTAAGTTTATGAAGGCAAAATGCTGTAGTATCTGTTGGGTTTTTATCTTCTTGTCTGATGCCAAATGACACAGAAGAGGAAGAACAGTTTTAATGTTTATTGACATTTCATATTCCTACCTGTATTTTTGAATGAGAGTGATTTTTAAACAGTTATTAGTGTGCCTACAAATCAGTGTTAGTTTGCATAAATTATACTTCAGGTTTACAGACATGATAACAGCAACTGCAAAGAGATTTCTGCATTTTCTTAATTTGAATCTTAAGAAAATCCTTGAAGTTAAAGCTCAGTCTCTTAACTATGCTGTAAAGATGTGAGAAAGAAGAGACACGTAAATGGAAAGGCACACTTCTGCCTGTGCCTCTAATAGCAACCGTTATCTAAAAATCTGAAGCTACTACTTAGAGTATTGCCAAGTTATCCTGCTTCCAAGGGATGCTGGATGTCATGTTGACAGAGCAAACAGTTTAGTTCCCTAGGAACCTACGCTGTACCTCATTTTAAAAATTGACTTCACTCAGTTGTGGAGGTCCTGTCTCTTCACACGCTATGTATATTAGGTACAAAAAATGTAGGTTTATCCTTATTGGGCATACCTTAAGTACAATGTACCTAATTCCTGCTCTGGCATTTTTATGATATGCTCTGAAGCATGAAATGCCCAAGGGATAACATTAGTTTTATTAGCTCATTCTGATATAACTTGATTGCTGCCTCTCTCTCTCTCTCTCTCTCTCTCTTTTTTATTTTATTTTAGTCCTGGTAAGGCAGAACTTCAAAAGCCATCAATGTCCTACTCTTACATTTCTAAAAAGTCATTGGCATAGACAGAGGAAACTCTGCATCTAACTCAAAAATGTACACAGTGTGCATTCATAGTGTACCCTTCCAGAGCTGTCCACAACGCAACACGGCTTTATCATTTCCTCATTTTAGAAGGAAATGGCTTGTGTTGACTGTCCGGCATGTGACTGACTGCACTGTGACCTGAAGCAAATGTTTTGCTCATATTTCATAGAATCACAGAATCAGTAAGGTTGGAAGGGACCTCTGGAGATCATCTAGTCCAACCTCCCTGCTCAGCAGGGTCACCTAGAGCATGGTAGACAGGGTTGCATCCAGGCAGGCCTTGAAGATCTCCAGAGAAGGAGACTCCACAGCCTCTCTGGGCAACCTGTTCCAGTGCTCTGTCACTCTGACAGTGAAGAGTCCCCCTCACGGTCAGGCAGAACTTCCTGTGGGTCAGTTTCTGCCCACTGCCTCTTGTCCTGTCACACGGGACAACTGAAAAGAGTCTGTCCCCGAATAATACAACCTGTCCAGTGGGTAAAAGCAAACCTGAGCAAAGGAAGGAAAAATGTATCTTTTCTAAAAGTAATTGTTTCCTATTTTTATCAGTCTAATATTCCTTCTGCAGTCAGAAGGATTTTAACCAGCCTAAAGAGGACAGATAAGAGGCTGCAGAGACTCTGATGCAGAAGCATTACTTGTGTAGATGTCAAATCTTTTTTCCCAAAATTCAGTCTACAGAATTTCATAGAACTGAGTAAACTGGGTGAAGTCAACCCCTGAAAAATGGGTAGAGCATCAGCTTATGCATGAAGGCAGGAAGCATTTTAATGGATTACATCCTTTGTCTTTCAGATGGCTGCAATATCCCACCCAGGGCCTTTCTAGCAAACATAAATGTGGCTGTAGGAGAGGTGACATGTCAGCTGCTCAGCAGCGAACCGGGTGGGCATGAGCCCTTGTGTAAATAATAGCAGGAACCCTACAGATTCTATAGGGGATGAAGATAATGTGCAGTGTTTTGTCTTCAATGTCTGTTTCTGGTTTTCTCCTGTTGCATCATAGTCTTCCTCCAAATACAGGACTTCTGGCTTGACTGAGGGGAGTAGGGGTCCCCATTGCACCCACAGATGGCAGGAAGGATAGGCAGTATCTTGGTTTTCTTGGATAGTCTCATCAACTTTTCAGTGCACTTTCTGACACAGCTCAGATGTGCTGCATTATATGCATCTCTAGTTTTATCCTGAGGCTTCTCTCAGGAAATAGCTAAGCTAATTTTAGAAACAAAAACAGCTGAAAGAGGCCCATTGCGAATGCAGCCAGAATATCTCCCGTCTAATCGGTTATGAAATCGGATTGATGCTAAAGCTTTTTCCTAGTGGAATGTTTCTTCATTAATTGGGGAGGGAGGGAGGAGAAAAAAACAACACAGAGATCTCTTACCACACAGACGTAAATGAACAGAAGCTCATTAAAAGGCAACTTGTGGGAAAGGAGAGATTGATGCAATACATCACAGGGACAAAAAGGCCAGATGACAGCTTTCTGAGTACAGCTTGGCCTAAAGTCAGATCGAAAAAAGGGTCTATGACACTTCTTGCCCAGTATGACCTAAGGAAAAATACTAGCTACTGCACATTGCGCTTCAGCGCAGTTCTTGCATGCAATCTCAGGCATATCATGTTCTGTAGTGATTAAAATACAACTTGTCACTACAACAGGAACCCAAATGCGCTTTTGAACTGTGCGTGAAGTGCAACAATTGTTCCTTCGCATCAGGTCACATAAAATATGCATGGATATGTGTATATTTTAGCAACTGCTTTTCATTGCATTTGATTTTTGTATCATTGCTTTGAATGAAAGCGTGGAAAACACAAAATTGTATAGCAATATTTCTATTTCCCTAATATTTCCCTATTCCTAAGGGAAAGGTAATTTGTTTTCTGGTCTATGAACCATGTATAGATTCACTATATATGGGAGGCATGGAAGATGAAAATGAAATAATAAATATCAGATAAAAATGAGCTCTTCTATTTAAAACCTTCTATCTAAAACCTTTCACTGCTTTTTTAATTGCATTGCAGAATGAACAGTTGCAGGAGAATATCTGCTTTCTCTTGCTTTTCACACCTCAAGCAGAATTAGCAATGTACATCTGTAGCAGAACTAAAGCTGCTTTTGAGCGCTTTTCTTTGTCTAGGCTATCTTCAAGAGCCTTGGGCAATGAAGACAGTGTTAAAGAGGACATACAAGCTTATTCACTTGTATGCCGTTACCTTCCTTATCCTTTCCAGATGTTTGCTCCTGAGCAGATCTCTACCATGTTGCAGGTCACCCACCCTGTTCTTTGTCCATACTTCAGATTTTGCCTTAGCTGAGTCTTGCATAACTTTTAGTAACTTGAAAGTGTTAGTGGAACTGCAGGCATGACAAATGGACCTAAACAGAGAAGGTTTGAAACCAAAAGGTTTGAATCTGTCTTCAAACACTCACAGGTTTCTAGCTTCAGATTCTAGTCCAAGATGTCAAATTAATTGGAACTGTACTTACGTTGCTTTTGAGAGTGCTACAGGCAAAACAACCAATCCCATCTCCTTTTCTGTTAGATCATACTTCTTGCTTTTCCTCGTTATTGGCTTTAGAAAAAAGTGGGGGGTTTTCCCTTCTCCCACAAAGAAAAGCCATCTATCATAAACTTAGTGGCTTTCCTTAAGATTTTGTTCCACCTGACTAGGCTTCAAATTTGCTTGAACCCAAGTGATAATATAATGGCAGTAACAGTCATGTTACATGCAATATATGACTCCCTGTGTAGTATGGTTTTACTGAATTCTTGCCACAAACTTCAGTGGATCACTCAATGCAGAATACTTCTGACAAATCTTACCCACAGCATATTTTCAGAACTGTAGACCCTGTTCAAGAATATGTGTTAAGACCCAGTATGAACTGTAGAAAAGAGTCCACTAAGTCAAGTAAACTATTCAGCTATTCATGCTCTTAAAGTTATTTTGGTGCTAAAGTCACTTCTGAGCCAATAGTCAGATATTTTGACCGTAGTAAACTTGTGTATGTCAAGTTTATTCTTCCTTAAAGGCACATTTTTTCCTAAGATACGATGTGTGGCCCTAATTCAAAGGAACTGTAAATACTACAATTTATCCAAATTATAATTCTTTTGCTATGCCTGAACTTCAGAGGAAAAACAGCTTCTTAATAGCTTATATGATACAGTGGAAGAAATCAGGTTTTGATTGTGTATTGAGGAAAGAATAGCGTCTCATGAGTCACATTTACAACATGTAGTCTATGCACAAAGCTTTCGAGGCTTGGTGTGTTCCTGCAAGAGCGCAAAAGTCTTAAGGTTCAACAGGCTGGCTTCTTCCAACACTAAATCAAATACAGACTCTTGCAGTACTTTGACAGGAACAGCTGAACCTGCTTCAAGAAACACCTTGGTAAAGAAGTTCCTATCAGATCCAAACAGAAGAAGGAAACTATATATAGTTAGGAAATATAACACAAGGCCTCATTAAAGATGAGACAGAGAGACCTTTGTCTAGAAATTTATTGAATTTTCTTAGTGTTATCCATTGGTGTGTTGGAGGTAATGTGTTTGAATGTTTTAATGTGACTGCTGTTTTTTACAAGTTAATTATGTGACTGCTTAAAACAGATGACCCTTTTGCCAGGATTTATTACAAGTGGGACAAATCCTGTTCCATTATATCTCTGTAATCCCACTGAAGCCAATAGCAACAAAGAGAAGAATTTGGCCTCCATTATTGTAGCATAAAACTTTGAGCCAAATTGCAAGCCAAGCTGTCTTTTTACCGCTTTGGTCAGAGTTTGATATTGTTTCTCTAATATGAGAATTGATGAATGCAGAAATTCCAGCTAGAATATATCTTGGTTTAAAATAGCACTTTTCCATATGTGCATTTCCTTGCCTTTATAAGTATCATCTTCAAACCAGTACCTTTCTGAATGCAGATAACTTGAAAGAGCACTTAATCCTCACAGCACTGCATGCATTTTACTGCCCCATAAAAGTATCAGAAGATGTGAAGTTCAGTGGGTACATCGAGATGTTTATTTAGGTCTTGCTTAGCTGGAAGGCTAATGGCAGTAACATTCTGTCTGAACAACAGCTGAAATAATAAACTGTACTTCACGATTTGACACTGTTGGTATTAACCGTCAGTGCCTTGCTGACAGGAAGGAGAAAGAGGAGTGATGGGAGCTGCCAGGAGGATAGGAGTGCCGAAGGTTGCAGCAAGTGACTGGGTTGAGGTTGTGAGGTTTTTTTGTTGTTGTAGGGATTTTGGTTTTAGGAATTTATTAGGGGTTCAAATATTTCAGACAAACATCTATTCATTTTGCAATGGATTTGAGGAAACTGTACAGTACAGTGATTCAAACTGAATGGTTTTTCTGACTGACAAAATCTAATCATAACATTCTTAAATAGCACTTCAAATACATGTGTGAATCATTTGGGCTTATGTGCATAAGCAACTATATCTGAACTTATAATGCATTTTTTGGAAACAGTTGCATCTATGAATTTTGCATGCACAGAGATTGTGTTCAAACTGTCTGAAATGCCTTGCCTGAACACAGAAGGCTAAAATGAAACTCTCGGTTTATTTTTTTTTTTCTCCATTTAGAGAATGAGGATCTCTTTCAAAACTTGGATTTGCTGATTTGTCTTCTACTTGAGAGCAGAAGTCTCTTCTCAGCAGTATGTTTCGATTTTTTACTTTCCTTTCATTTGCATTCTGTGAGTTTGCTGTACCTACCTGATAAAAGTCAAATTGTAGCAAAATATTTGCCTGTATTTGCCTAAAATTTACTTTTAGCTTTTTTTGTTCCCTCAATTCAATAAAATAGCAAGATACTTGAGGCTGGCTCTCTTAGATGCCTAACTTATTTACAAAGAGTAAGTGACTCCGCTTCCTCAGTATCTCACAAAGCAGACAAATATTGTTATCTGTAGGTGATTTTCAGCGTGTCAGCGGATAGCAATAGCATGTACGTGCAGGTGACCATGATTTTCCACCATCAAGAAATCAAAGGCTTTTCACTGTTGTGGGAGAGAGGCTACTAGTAACAACTAAAAATACTGACAGAACAATTAAGGAAAGGTTAAGTTTGTTTATCTTTCACAGGCATTTGTCCAAACCAAACTGTTTCAGGTTCAGCCTGAGAAAGCAGGTTGGAATAGTTGAAAGCAGACACAAAAATGCTACTTAAGGACAAGATGAGGAAATGAGCACAGTAAATCAGCTGTCTGTCTGTCCTTCCCTATGGGCCTATCTCAGCCCTCATTGATGTCTTTGGGAATCACTGCAAAAATTCAGACTAACCTCAACAGGAGGTTAATCTAAATATTAACATGCCTTGAATAACACAAACCCCACCTTTAATTCCCTGTGGATCAACTCCCACTGTATTTTTCCCTGGCTAATGTCCTAGTGTGTCCAATGCAAAATTAGCTTCAATATGAGTAATTAAGAGGAAGAAGCTGGGTCTCATGATTATGTTGGTGATCTTTGAATCTAGGACTCTTTTTCAGCCCCATAACTGATTTTATGAGAGGCAACTTCTATGGTAAGATGAAGCTGCTGCGTTGGCCCATCCAGCAGCTCTGAAGATCATGTGATTTGTATGAGGAGAACTTTCACAGACAGCCCTGACACTGTGAACAAGCATTCCCAGCAGCTTTGGGGCACATTAAGATGCTGGGATTAGGTAGAAAGTTTACCTAATTGGCAGCACTGGCCCATCATGGGTTTTTTTTTTTTTTTTTTTAATGCAAATTTGAAGTCTGTGCACCACTACTACTCTCCTACTTTTCCAAATTCTATTCTGCTAGGATAATGGGTCTTCACAGCTTTGAAAATTTCTGAATTTTCAATCTTGCTACCGTAATTCTTCCTAGTAGCTTAAATACAGATATATCTCACCCCCCTTACGGTACCTAACATAACACCACAGTATTGATTGGCCATCAAAAGATGATTTGTGTCTAAATCATGAATCTCTTTCAACAAAGATTCATTATTTAAATAAAGATTTAAAAATAGAGCACTAAGGATATAAAAGGAAAGCAAAACAGGTTTGTCCATGCTCCACTGTACCTGGAACAACGTGATCTTATAGCAATGTCACGCTTATTAGCTCTTTGCGGTATAATGGCTGGCATCCTGCCATTAGCAGAAGTGATGGCAAGAGTTGGCAGTACCTTTTCTTTGTAATGCCTGCTAAGCTTACAGGAGACATTTATAGCAGGGTACAGAGGCCTTGCTGAAAACTGGACAGGATATAGTCTTTCCTAATGCATTTTAATAATGATTCTTTGGACAAGTTTTCCTCAGATCATTCTCTGTCAATTTGAACCACTGCTTTGCAGAATTCCTCAGCGGAAAGGAAAATCTTTCTAATAACTATAACTACTTACCGTGTCTCAGATACTTTGTGTGGCACTCACCTGTTGGCAGAAACAGTTTGAAGTGTGAGATGGGATGTCAACCTACCACCCACAGTGCAGGGCACATCTGTTCTGCAAAAATATGGCAGGTTCTGACTTGCCCCTTCTCTTTATTTCTGTGTCTCACATGAACTTCAATGCCTAAAGGTTCCTACAAAGTGAACTCAGCATCAATGCAGAAAAAGCCACGCTGAGGCTAGTGGCACCAGGCAGTCGCCTTTATCCCAACGAGCGTGTTCCTCTCGGCACCTTGTCTTTGGGGGCTCGTTTCTCTCCAGCACAGCAGCGCTGCTGAGCAATTCCACAGTGCAGAGGGCAGTCGTATTGCTTTTTCCTTCCTCCTTCTCTGCTGGAGCAAACACAAAGGGACCTCTTCTTCCTTGAAACTGCTTATTGCTCCTCCTTGCTACAGCCAGGTATATCATGAAATCTTTTTCTTAAACTGACTGAATCACATCTTACAATGTGTTAGAGACTTCTGCTTGTCCAAATCCTTCTTTTCAGTTAGCCTTTCAGAATCACACTATTATAAGGTACTTTTCTCTTGATTCCAGAACGAGTATATTTCCAGGCAGCTGACATTCATTCCTTCTTAATTTGAAGAAATCTATACAGGAGGTAGTCACTATATTTTCTCAGTGTTTTTTTCCAGTGGATGATTATGCTCACTGTGAAAAAAGAACATCTCCTTTCTAATCTGAATGCACCTACCTTTTATGTCTGTTTGTTTGTTTGTTTTTGTTTTTACTATAATAAACTAGCAAGCCTTTTCATCGAAAGGCTGATTTTGGCCTCTTTATTCAAGTCCAGCTGGTTCTTACATTTAACGCCAAATCTAACAAACCAAAATTTCTTCTTAAACATCTGCACATAGCAGTTTATTTCATAAAGAGCAACTAAGGGTTTTCTGTTTACTTATTAAAATCATATGCGTGTGATTCAAATACAAAATATGTGCAGTATACAGACTGTATAATGTAATCTTGAATTATAACAAGATCTTGAATTGTCAAAGTTGAAATTAGTAGACGTTAAATGACCAACAACTTTGCAATGCTATATCCTAAACAAGTCTGGAAGGTTAGTGATATGTTTGCTAGAGTTCTCCTTAACACTGTAGGATATTTATTACACTGCTTGTTTATTGGGGGATTATATTAACCATTGATGCATGCACAGGGCTGCTGAGATTCAGTTCTTTTGACCTACAATAGCTTTAGCAGCTTTGAAGTTATAGCTTTGGAAATGGAGGCTCTGGGTCTTTTTAAAGATTAACAACTAAAGCCAGATATATTTCTCAAAATAGGGACCATCTTGTCTTTATCAAAACTAGCTTAAATGTCATGGGTTCTGAAACTATAAAATGTAATTGTTTTGTTCATTTATTTCTCTTGGTCACATAACAGACCAGCTGATAATAATGACAGTTGAATAAAGCTCTATGGTTTTCAGACCTCATATTATTTGCATTAAGTCAGAGTGCAAGTTAATCCTGTAGCACAGCAGGAGCATCATGTTACCAAATTTTTACTTGGACAAAATGTTGTTTGTAACCAGAACTGCTTACGATAAGATCAAACAGACCTTTCAGCTGGATGAGGTATTTTTATTTTCTGTTTGGAGGAGAGGAGAGGGGAGGGAGAAGGAAAAGCAAAGGAAAAATTAAGAGAAGAATTTGCCAGTATGTTTAAATAAATGCCATACAAATCGCATGTGTATCAAATGCATGTAGTCCTGGTCTTTTAGGTTGAAAATTGGGACAAAAAATGGAATCACTGGACTCAGAAAAGAGCAAAGGCAAGAGAAGCCAAATTCATTGTCTGCAAATATGTCTCCAAATATAGAACAGTTAATTGCCTTTCCTTGTTAGGCCTGTTTTCTAAGATTTAAAAATAGCTGCATATGCTCCTTAATCAAGATTTGCAAACTATAATGTGCCCATGACCTGTGTTGAACACGCCGCAGGCCTATGCAGCACTGATGGGTATGGCAGGCCAGATTTTCAAAGCTGCCTGCATGCCTTTAGGACAGCTCGTAGGCAGCCGTTCTTCTCGATATATTAAATGAGTGGCCAGACAAAATTTAATGTTGGGCCATGGCTTTTGCCTTGAGGCAACTGTCTTCAGTGCAGAACGGAAGGGTGGGACCCTGGTGGGACCTTCCCCACTTTTAGATGTACAGATGCCTGTAATTGAGCCACTTGTCTAGCCGGGCTGGTAGTGCAGAAAAATAGGTTCATCAGGACTGCAATTTGTCTGCTCTATTTTAAGCATCTTTCCATTTACGGTACAGTAAACAACTTCAAAGTGCCTATTTCTCTTCATTAATTGTGAAAGAAAGCTAGACAGCAAGTTCAATCAAATGCAGTGGGGTTTTTTTATTATTTATTTTATTATTTCTTTTTTCATTTATTTATGAGTTTGAAGTTGGGCAATCTTCCACGCTGGCTGCAGTGGAGCCCCCTCTTTTTTTTTTTTTCTTTTTCTCTTTGTTAGAGCACAAGTAGCAGTGGTTTTCTTAGAGCACTTAATCAAGATCTAAAAGAGGCCTTCTGTTTTGGAGGGAGCTGTGGGAGCATAGCTGCTGCAATGCTGCGTAAATCTGTGCCTCTGCTCTCGCCCCAAATTATCCTACCCTGGGGTGCTGCTTGGGTTGCTTTTCAGGGGCAGCTCTAGGGGACCATGCTTAGTGTAAGGGAAATCATCACAAAACTTACCTTGTATTATTAAAATATTGCAAAATGATATTTACCAACCTGTCAACTTTAGACTCTGCTGGTCTAACAAATTGTGTGAGGACCTCTCCTCCACTCTTCTGTGAGGAAAGAGGGATCTTAAGAGGAAAAATTGCCTGGCACTAGCATTTTCAAGTGTTGGTAGTTGGTCTGAAACAATTGTGTCCACTCTTTTAAATTACTGTATTCAGATGTGATTATTTTTCAATGCTCTTCATATTTATACTGTTTTTAAGCTGTGTTTAAAGATTAAATGAACTCTTGTTTCAACAGCTATTAACAAAAAAGAGAAAGGGAGAAAAGAAAAACTAATACCTCTAATAAGAAGCTATATAATCTTCTTCAAATGTAAATCTGTATCAGTCCACTGATTTCAGTGAGAAGGCACTTGAGAACTGATAACTGAACTAGAGCTATGCCGCTTAAAACCAGCTGATGATATGACCCAATAAGAGCAGAGATGTGATTAGAAATGTTTCTAGTGTCCTCTGAAGTGAAATAAGTATTGAGAAAACTTCTCTACGGAGGAAAATATTACATTGTCTCTGTGTATTGTATTGCCTTCTTCAAAAATACTCTGAAGCAAGAATGACTCTTGGAAAATGGAGAAAGTAATGCAATATCCACAAAAAGACTGAGGACTGGACAATTGCAACAGCTATTCTAAATAGATTTCCGTAAGCCGAAGATGAGGTTTCAGTGAAATAAACAGATGCTGACTTGAGCAAGTCATTAAATATGTTGGGAGATGGATTTGGCTGAATTTGATCTGGTGGAATAATTAGGAATACTGAATTCACAAGAAGTGTTATAGTACGGTCTTGATTTTGGTTACCATGGTCCCTTCTGCATCTCTACTTTCTCACATTGACTTGGCTGTGTCTTTTTCTTGTGCATTGCAGGCTAATAGTAAGTGACACAATTATTGCACCTTGATGCTTGATAAAAGTAAATGCAAATAACAAATAAAACCCCAGAAAAACAAACAAAATATTCCCCAGAAATATGCAATTCAAGGAATGCTTTAATCTAGTAAAACATTCTTCAGAAGAGAAAAAGTAGTTTCTGTGAAATGAACCCTGTTCCAGGGTGGTCAATAGCTCGTTAGACCCCGAGCTGGTTCTTCTCAAAGAGCAGGTCCTGGAACTCATCACCAGGTGTTTCTAACGTCAAGGCAAATGGAGCTGGAAATACCTTGGGCGTTTCTTCTTCCTATGCTTGAGACAGCTCAAGCTCATGTTAAACTTCTTTTTTGCCCTAATTATTCTGGTCGTTTCCTTTTTTTCCTGACTGTTTGGCTGTATTTGAAGTTTCCCTTGACTGTATGATTATTTTGAAAACCACCTTGAATAAGCTGTTTAGCATCTCTCTCTCTTCACCCAGTCTCCTGGAAATACTCAGTTACTGACTCTGTCCCATTACCCTGTGGCCTGATGCCGATCGCCCTGGCCTGGCAAAGTTTGTCTTCACCCCTGGATTTCTTTTCAACTCCGCAGGCATGTGGTGATAGGAGTACTCATATCCACCCCTCCGAAGGAGGCCAGGCCAGGCCAGACCTTCGGATGTGAAGGAAGGGAAAGCACGTGCAACCCAAAGCCCGCGTGAATCTGGGGATATGGGGCAAAAAGGAGGAAATGAAAAAGGAAACAGAGCATGAATTCGCGAAAAGGTGGGGGAAAGGAGGAAACAAAGAGGGGTGCTGGGCCGAGCACCTTTGAGTGACCTGTAGACCCTGCTCCCTACTGCTTTCCTTGGAAATCTCGTGAGGTTGGGTCTCGAATGCCTCTGCCTGGAGGCAGGATGCGGAGGAGACCGGCCTGGTGCCTGAATCACGGTGTTTATGGTGCTGTGACTTCGGTGGCGCTCTGGCAGCGTGTAAGGATGTGACTCGAAATAGTCAAAACCCAAGATAAGAGCCCGCGGCCTCTGCCGGTGTTGCACGGCCGGATCATCTTGGCTTTGGTGGAATTTTACTGCAGCAGAGGGTTAGCCCAGGCGCGGTGCTCCGCTTGGAAAGATAAACATGGATGTATGCTCATATCCTGCATGCAAGCAAATCAAGTTAGATAAGACAAGAGGAAGTAAATATAAGTAATATTATAGACTAGGATGCCAGCTGATTTTGCAGTGTGTCAGATCACTTGTCATTATTTGTTCTGCTGAAAGGAGAACTTGTGCATTTCTTTATAACGTTTGTGAACAGATCCCTGTATTTGCCCTTGTACTTATTTGCCACAGGGCTCTTAAAGGCGATAACGGGCGATTGATGCCCGCGGCGCTCCCGGACACGGCCTCACTCGCTGCGTCCCGGCCGTGGGTTGGGGCTCGGGGATTTCCAGATCCAAATAGAAGACGTAAACCCTTTCTTTTTTTTTTTTTTTTTTTTTTTTTGTTTTTTTTTTTGTTTGTTTTGTGTTTTTATTTTTATTCTCCCTTCAGGTCAGGGAAAATCCTCAGGCTCAAAGAGCATTTTCTCCACCGTTTCTGTAACGGCAAGCGATAAATGCTCCGTTAGGCCCTATCCCGCCTTTAGTAGCAGCCCGGGCAGCCCAAGATGGGGTAAAACTAGGCTCCCCCTTCAACCCCGGAAAGCGGGAGCAGCGGGGCCTCCGGCACCGGCCCTGGACAAGGCGGCACCCGTGGGCGGTCGCTTTGCAGGAGGGAAATGCGCTTGAAAGACCTACTCTGAAGTACCTTGTTTGTGTAAACTCTTAAAAGCCTAGCTGTTAAATAATGCTTTCTTTTTTCATAATGCTTTGCTCTTGATGTTATTATTTGATCAGTGCTTGAAATAGAGAGTTCAGTGTTTCACCAAAAGTTACTTTAATTGCAGGTTTAGGTTAGATCTGCCGTACAGCATGCAGGAAAGATTTTGACTAAAATTTAAAAACCTTGTTTGTAGATAACTCTACTAGTTGAAGGTATGTGCTGCCATTATTTCATATATGGCAAGCCTCATGGCTTTTTTTAGCTGAATAGTGACAATAATGAAATAACTTAAAAAAAACAAAAAAAACACCTAACTTTGTATACTTCACAAAGCTATTTAAGTTGCAGAAAGTAACCCCTGACTGAACCCTGAAATGCCTGTTTCTAGAAATGCAAGCCAGTATCTTTTTATAGCAGCACACTGACTGGGATAATTTATGTATTTCACAGTATAGAAAATTCTGGAGGCAGTGCTATTTTTAGCCATATAACCTTTAAGCATGTTTGTCTATATGCTAGTAAATTAGTTTTTAACAGGTGAATGACTTAATATAGCAAGGCAGATGAATTACAGATGTGGATAAAGTCTTTCCAAATTGCTTTTTTCCTGGCTTTAAATTGTTCATCTGTGATGGCCAGAAGCCAGCTATGGGGATTATTGATAAAAATGAGTTAAGAATAGATTAGAACATTTCCCTTGTGAGGTATAATATTTCTCTGTTGACTCTGTTATTTTCCATCTTCCATTAGGCATTGCAAGCCAGGATTTTTTAACCTGATTTTAAAGAATTCATAGTCCGTTAGATTTATTATATGCCTGAGTTTCTTGTTAGAGGGCGAGGAATGTTCTTTTTAAAAAGACTGTTACTATTAACTATTATAAGCAAGAGGACAAACTTTTCAGGTTTGTGATTAGGGTTTGATTTTGTCTGTAGAGATGTAAAATTTTCTCTCCTTTTTTGCTGTTGCTCTTTATATTCAATAAATTCAGATTCTTGAGAATATTCAAATAGTCCTTGGCCTGTACAGAAAGATGAAGGGATGGAATTGTATCTGGAGAAGACATCTGGAATGCAATAGTGAGAAAAACATCATCCATTCTGAATGAAGCTTTCACCTACAGGATGTGTAAGAAAGGTCTAATAACTGTGGAAATTATATGAAATCTGTACAGTGCCCTTGGTCACGCTTTTCATCTGTGGTATGATGCATAGCTGCAAGGAAGCAGCACTGAAAACAACAGCATTAACTTGTGCTGATGGTCTGAGCTAGCAGCATGGAGAAAGGACGTCAGATGGTGAATGAGGAAAAGCGCCAGGTGTTCTGGGTTCATCTCTAAACCTTATCCACTGCATCATCATCATCATCATCATATATTCTCTTATAACTTTTTTTCAGCTATGTATAATGAATTTAATTCCCTTTGTAATGCATATTATACGGCTGTCTGTCAGTGTATTTTATTAATTTCCACAAATCTCTTTTCAATCTTTAGAAGAAAGCTTTTCCTTTAAATAGTACATTTTCATGCAGTTTTTAACTGTAAAACAAGCTGCAGTTCATCAGCTGTGCTGGTAAAATAAGAGTGAGGGTAGTCCTAAACCACCAAATTCTGATCTTTTTCTGACTCTAAATTTTTGAGAGCTATTGGATACACTTGGTGGCTTGATAGCGTAAGTAAAGCAAGTCTGCCTTCAGTTGAGTAAAGGTTATCTGAGGTGCTTGTATACATGAAGATACTGTATTCAAAATGACCAGTCACTTTGTTTTTACCTCTCCTGTCTCTCTTTACATTCATGTGCAACTGGCACAACTGGAAATCCCAGAACTGTGAAGTACGATAGTGCCTCTAAATTAAATGTCATTACCTTTGCAGAAACTACTTCAGCCACTTGTGATGCTTGAACTGCAGAGCAAGTTGTTGTTCAAATGTTCTTGTCCTATGAGATCTGATAAGAAGCGTAAAATAGGATCTATCTGGGAAATGTAAACTGTATGAAGAAATGATAAAACATAGGTAATATTTATAGAGGCAATACAATAAATTGAGAGTTGACAAAAATATAACCACATAAATAGAAGGAAGTTTACCAAAAACAGAAGATAGCTCTACTGTGGTTTAAAACTGGTTCTACTTCTGAGAAGATTTTTCCATTTATTAATATGATAATTTATGATATGTATTGCATCATTAGACTCTTGCAGATTTTAATATTACTATTATTATTCTACTAAATCTCACTTATTCTTGTTATCCCCTGTTATTCTTTCTCTTTATATTCCAGGCAAGATATATCTTCACTGTCAGGAAAATGTTTTGGATCTTCAGCAGCGTTCTCAGTGGCAGTCAGGCCAATGTAGTTTTGCTTCTTTTCCTTCTTCCCTCCCCTGCCTCTTCCTTCCTCTGCCCTTTCCTCTCTTTGCTTATTCTCTTACTTACTCTTGGCTATGTAATCCTACCCCTTTCTTGGACCAGTTCTGAACTTTAATTGAGCTAATTTATCTTTCTGACATAATATAAAATTTACCAACCTTTTCCTGGACCATTTTTGCCATGTGAGTGAGCTAAATTGGTCTGTGGGAGGGTCTGGTAAATGCCAGAGGAGGTCCCAGGCAAGCCAGTGAGAGGCTGGATGGGGAACTGAGAGTGGCCCTTGTGTTATAGCATGTTAACTTCAGCTCTTTGTACAGATTTGTAGAAGGTAGAATTCTATGTTATGGCCTTCTCCAAATCATCATCAACTTACACACTTGACTTAATGTGTGACCTAGCTGAATGGGGTTGTCCTGACTGATGGAATCATAGGCCTGGACTGGAATCTCAGGTAAATATGGAAAAAATCCTGCTTATGCTGGAGTTTGGAAAGGATACCATTACACATGAGGGAATCATCCCAGTCTTTCTCTTTCCTCCTAGTCTCCTCCCAGGATGAGGGAAGGATCTCACCTTTCATTCAGCTGAGGAATGGTTAGAAAATATTTTCCGTACCAATAGATCTTGAAGCAGTATCAGCAGCCTTATGAGAGCAAAGTCTGGTTTGCATTGCATCTCTTTGTGTTTGTTCTACTGATAGACAGTGGAGGAACTGTGAGTTTGTATGGAAATACTTGACCAAAATACATGTTTGGTGAAAATTTGTGATTTGATGAGTCTATCTCAGAATGAAAGCAGGCAGAACTGTGGAGACAGCCCTATGTGGCATTACTGAAAATCTTTCCCCTTTTTACTATGTGTCTGTTGCATTTCTCCGCCATATGAAAAGTTTTCTCTTTCTTTTTTTCCTCTGGACTTTGCTTTGCGTTGCTTTGAAACATTTCAGGCTCCCTCATGCAAATTATGCAAATATTAGTGTAGGCACTTAAAGGTTGTGACAATGGCACAAAAAGTACAACACTGAAATAGAATGACCATTTTTTAAAGCAAAAGCTATTGTCTATGGGAGATCTAATTTCCATGTTTTGTATGTAAATTGTTTGGAGATAATTCTGTTTAACAGTCTGCAAAAGTCTTGTTCAAACAGTGAACTATAAATTCTATGGAAGATTGGGGTGCACAAATAGTGTGGCAGTGGTGAAGCAGAAAACCCTCAGATCTAAAAATGAATTTACTGCCTCTTAAATTTTACAGCTGAAAAAATTTTGTTCACGTTTCAAAACAAATTGACCTTCTAGCAGGGGCCAAGCAGGAAACTTTTTCGCCAAAGGTGAATGGTTTGGAAAGTTCAGAGCATGTATGAAAACGGAAACAGTGGAAACTATTTTTCATTTGGAACATGCTTCTGCGCTGAAAAGCAGTTATGTAAAAATATCATCCTCTTTTTAAGTAGGTCTGTTTTTTATGTGTAAAATCAGACCCTGCTTTGTCTCTGTTTCACGTCATGCACGCTGGTTGTTACAGTCGCTGCAGTCAATAGCTGTGCTTTAATGTTTTTAATTGCTCAGCCCTTTGCAGCCAGCTCAGCTACAGCAAATGAAGTGGATACTAACCTGTCTTTGGCCATAAGTGGAAGCGTCCCCTGAAGGAGGGGAGGCTGCAGACCCACAGTTCACAGAAGGAAGCTTAGGTGGAGATCATGGAGTTCGACAGATCAGCTCTCTCACCTTTTTGTTCATCAAAACTTCCAAAAAGAAAGTGCTTGGACCTTAGTCTAGCAAAGCACCAAAGTAATGGCTTCAAAGACGATGTCACTTCTCCTAGCATTCTGCTGATGTGCTGAGGCCCTAAATCATGACAGGGGTCATCTACAGATGTCTGTTTTGGCATAAGTGCAAGTATTATGGTTTGCTACACTTGAGCTTTCCATCAGATTTTAATCTCATATAAGATCACCTGAAATGAAAGAGGCAGCTAGAAGTGACCTCAAGTTCTGTGTCATTTGTCTCGTAGGGAAAACTAGCAACATTAGTTTTTGAGAAAACTACAACAAGAAAAGCATAAATATGAGCAGAACATTGTGATTCTTTAATACACTTTGTGGATAGACTAATCCTGCCACATGAATGATTCACCAACACAAATAATGTTATCACACTGAAATCATCAGCCAACTATTCCTGGCTTTGGCAAGGCTCTTACTGTACAACGAGGTGACCTCAGGTTGGGAACAAACAAACTCTTTTCTGTCAGATGCACATGCGTTTGGTAAGAAACAGCTCAAGCCAGTGCCTGGGAGATGTCAAAAAACTGATAGAGATGTGGGAAGGTGTAGATTTATATAAGATACGTGTTGATGAAGTTATCTTCCAGCTACTGGAACAGCTGTAGGTGCCAGTAAGTGTTTACAAAACACAGTAGAAGTAGGCGTGCAGCAGATGCTCAGCGGCAAATGGGTTATAGCTCCAAATTAGACATTATTGATTGCAAGCACCTCACTGCTAGCTTACGTACATAGACATAAATATCTCCATACAAGCATTTGGAATACCTGGAAAACTGACTTAAGTAGCTAACGCAACCTGATTTGAAAGCTACTGGTATTTCCACTTGCAAAATATATATATATATATATATATAATATATGTATAGTGTCCTAAAATGTACTTGAGAATAACAGTCAGCATAGAAATCCAAATATAACATGAGACTATAATTTGCCCTTTTTGAAATGAGCTGAACGTGAAGGAGTGAAGTCCAGTATACCTTTACTTACAGGCATCTCAGTGGCAGTGGTTGTTTGGATGTAGGTGAGTGCCTACGTGCTGTCTGCACACACCCATGCACTTCAACTAGATCCCAAATCTGGATCTCTAGGGCTTTTCCATCCTCTCCTGTGCATTTTCCAAACTTTTGTAATCCCCCAAAGCCAACCATAACAGGAGTCACAATAAGGGAGATAAAGCATCAGAAAAGATGATATTTCTGTCAGAAATAGCAGCTTCCTTAAAGAAGAGGTATTAGATTTAAAATTATTGGGTGGAGTTAAGCTCTATTTTCAAGTCAATAGTGAGAATCTACTGACCTCAGTGCAACGTGTGTTATTCCAAGAGAGCCAGTACAAACATTCAGAGCTACTTAGTTATAAGTAGCAGGTATCTCAAAACCAGAGACAAAATACCACGCTACATACAAAAATTTAGTCTTTGTGTATTAAGGAGAAGTCAGTACAGCACACCAGGACAGTCACAGGAGAGAGAGAAAGTAACTTCTGGTTTTATTTTATGCTGTCATCGAAAACACAGTTGCAGAGAGTGTAAATGAACTTGAACTATATGAGGAAGTTAAGTAACAAGGGATCTGTACTGTTATGTGTATTGCTGCTAGCAAAGGACGTTCACGGTACTGACTGTACTGCACGGAGGGGAAGAGAGAAGGGAAGCAGCACACGGGGCATGAAGCAATACCTTAATGTCCCGTAGTTCCTTCTCCAGAACTTCAGTCTGGTGAGTGCCACAGATCACCGTGTGTGTTTACACACAACCAGCATTATATCAATCAATTTAATGTTACATATATGAATCTGTGCCAGAAGATCACAATTACGCATGCAGAACTGGGCATGCAGAAGAAATGCTTGAATTATGGTTCCTTGTAAAATTTTGCCTAGTCTTCCCTGAGTATATGCACCATAACACGGTCTTTGAATCCAGAATTCACCTACTGCTTTGATTTCAGAAGCTGTTTTAAATGCATGCTGTTTCCCTCATTCAGACATGGCTGCAGCCAGCTCGCACTCCCGGCTCTGCAGACCATTCGCAGATAGATGACGCACAGAATCCGCCTGGAACTGGTATTTTTTGGTGCCCTTCTGCTTTCTGCAGTTTTTGTACTGCTTTGCCATCGCACAGTACGTCTATAAACATAACCTGCGGTCACCTTTTGTACTTTCTCATTTTCTCCCCAGGCAAGCATGGTCTAGTCTGGACTTTGCAGTAATCTCTGATGTACAAGCGAATCTCTTCCAGTGATGCGGGAAAGGAGCTGTAACCTCCATCAACAGGCTGTCCCTGTTGGTAGGAGGAGATGCTGGACTCTGCCTTATGCTCCACAGCAGAGCAAAATTTTGCGCAGACCAGAGGGACTCAGTTCCTTGATTAACACCTGCAGTGTGGTTTCAGAGCCAAAGTGCTTGAAATAAAACCTATAGCAAGTAGCAGCCGATAGTGGAAGCGCCTTGCTGCCTTTCTGCAGAGTGGTGTGCGGTTCTGCTCAGCTCGTGGGCAGGAGCTCCCCAGCCTCTCTCAGCCGCTGTCATGTTCTTCTTCCACCCAGGTCCTTCGCTGAGCCCTCCTGAACGGCTGATGGGCTTCGTGCGAGGGCAAAGATCTGGATTTGGTGTGAGAGGGAGACTGAGTTCTGCTACGAGTCTAACTATACAGCACTTTGCTAAAGTTTCTTAGAGATGTATGTCTTACACTAGCGCGTTCTCTGGAAGAATTATTATAAGTCCTTGAAGGTTTTAAGAAAAACATGGCAAGAATAAAAAGTTTTGTGTTAGAAAAGTGCTTTGCATAATTTCTCAGAGATTTTGTTTATAAATAATCTTGTCTTATATTAACTGTTCTTTTTGTGCACCTGGTCCTCCCCCATCCTCTTGATGGCTTTTGAAATGTTTAATAGAAAATATAAATATATTTAATTATACTTATTTATTTTCTGCCTCTTGCATTTTACAAAGATGCAGTGAGGTTTAAAACTAAATTATAGATCTTGTCTGAAAATGTACAGTTCAGGGATTCTTGTGTAAAATATTTGATGGGTTCTGGGACCTGCTTGCTTTTTGCTTTTTTTTTCTTTTCTTTTTCCCCCTCTCTAATGTTTTATTCCTGTTATTGCCCCATGGAGAGCTTTTGTATGCTTAAAAGTAATGTAAACCCAGCATATTTAGGTCAGTTGCATCAGCCCCTAGATCCATGTAGGTGCAGATGGGAGGTCTGGACAGTACATTTCAGAAAAACTGCCTTTATGTTGCAATTGCCTCAATATCCTTATGCTGCACAGCACCGATCTCCACAAAGTGTCCCAGGAAGCCCCTAAAAGCCCTTCATGGAATAACGCGCTGCTAAAGGCGACCAAAGCTATTTGCATCCAACTCATGGTAACCAAGGAAGCCCACCTGCAAATCTTCGGGCCCTTTCCTGTCGCCGTTTGGGATTACAGAGAAAAGGCCCTCGTTCGTGGGGCTTGACAGTAGCTGCACTGCGCTAAGCGTAAATGTGTTTCACAGACAGGTGGGAGCCGCCCGGCGAAGGCAGCACCCGAGCGCCGACGTGGCGAAGACCTGGGAGGTGCGGCGGATCCAGCAGCCTGGTTCGCCGTGCGCCGGCTGGGAAGCCGCTGCTTTGGCCTCCTCGAGGCGGCGTCTGCCTCCTCCCGCAGCAGTCCGCGCTAGCCCTGCCGCCCTCTTGGGCCCCGGCCTTGCCGAGGCCGGGCGCAGCCGCGGGAGCTGCCGTCCGGCCGCCGGTCGCAGGGGTCCGCGACAAGGCCGCTCCTGCGGGCAGTGCGAAAGGCCGGCGGCTCCCTCCCCTCACGCGCCCACCAGACGCTGAGCCAAAGACGAGGCGACAAAGAAGCAGTCTGTGTTGCTGGATTTACGTGCGGCTCCCTGCTCACGTATTACCTACGAAGTCTGCCTACAGGTTTTTCCATGATGTGTCTTTATTTTGGCAGTTTCAGTGGATTTTTTTATTAGTCTGAAACCCTAGGTTCATATATCACAGGGGGATCCCACCCCTGTCTGTGGTGTTGTGTCCATAAATGGTACTTGAATTTATAAACCGACTAAAACAGTTGCTATTTTAAGAAGCTGCTGCTGAAAGCCTGGCTCTCACCCTCCAGAATTAGGTCTAAATAATAATTTTTAAAAGTTTGAAATTGGTTGGAGTTGTGTTGTTCTGTCCCAGCAGACATCTGCATTGCATAAACAGAGCTTTCAAGCAAGTGAAATTGCGCCATCTTAATAGCAAAATTAGCCTGAAATATAAAAAAGTAAGATCTCCTCTTAAATAGTAAGAAGAGCATAGAAGAAAGACTAAGTCATAACCATATAGAAGTGATTCCGAAGCAAAATCCGGAGTCTCAGACTTTCACTGTCCGTTTTAACTTGCCCAAATCTTGCCAAACAATCCCGCTGGGGTATGTTACCAAATACCCCCCGAATTAACGCGCCGCGGCCGTTTTGTGGCGCCGCTGCGGTCGCGGCGCGGAGCCCTTCGGTCAGTGCGCCGCTCGGCGCGGAAGTGGCGTCCCCGGGTCGCCGGCGCAAGCGGCAGCGGGCCGGCAGCTCTCGCGGGGCGCGATGACGCCCGCGCGAGCCGAGAGGGAAGGGCCCCTTCCAGCGCGGGTGTCCTGGCGCGCAGCGATGACTGACACGGAAAACGCTGAGAAACGGCGCGACGAGGAGGGCGTGTGGGACGGCTGGGCTGAAAGGTTCACGTGGTGTGACATCGGTTTTAATGTCCTCTAGGAGACGTTAGGGAGCGGGAGCAGAAAGGCTGCACTGAAGCTTTCTGGACTGCCCCACGTGGACAACAAACTGAAGCAAGTCGAGGGAACCAGGTCTCCTTTCTCAAACTGAACGTTTCCTTTGGGCTCGTGCTGGACGGCGCGTACGGACGGGGTGATGCAAATCCGGGCGGATCGCCATGGTCCCGGCTGGCTGGACGCACAGGAACCAGCGCAGGCGCCGCGGTGTGAGCAGCGCCTTGGCGCCCGCCGGCGCTCACGGGGACCTGGATGTAGGGCACAAGCGGCTGCAGGGCTCCTGGTGACCCTGTCCTGGAGCGCACGGACTGCTCCGAGGGCCGGATACCTCCTGAGGGGTCTGTGCGTGCGGGCATAAGGCCACATGCTATCAAGTCCTGGAGATCTCTGAGTCACTTCTGAACCTTTGACTGAATAAACCTGGTAGCTGGAGCTGAGGAACCGTCTTGCCAGCGCAGTCCTGCCTCCACAATGCGCTCTTGACCCAACCCTTAGGCAGATACCAGTGACACCAGCGGGAGGGTGACTTAGGGAGCCAGCTCACGTTCTGGTTGCACAAGTGTCAGAGCCAGCGTCCTGCGGAGGGTGAGAACGCGTGGGTGGCTGCCTGAGAGAGGGTACGATTGCAACACGCTGAATTTGGACGGGAAGTTCCCAGCTCAAGCTGTGGTGGAGCTACATTGCAGTTTTGACAATAAGACATGATTTTCAGGCCTTGTTTTTGCACCTTTATGCTGTTTTTACCTGTTTCTCAAGTGTCTTGTGTTACGCTATTCATGACTCAAGTAAGCTGGCAACTTTGATGTAATATAGAAATAAATCCCTAGATTTGGGATTTACCTAGAGACAAGCACTGTCATGTTGAAGTGTACGTACACATCGATGATATTATATGTCAGTTCTAGGGTCACACAGTGCAAATGTATATAGAGAACTTTCAATAACAGATTTTTTACCATTTGCAGACAGCTGCACTTTTGTCCCTTCCTTAGCTCTGCATTTGAGCCGCTCTGTCAGCGTTGTCAGATTGTGTTTACAGGAGCATGCAAGAGAAGCATAAAACACGCAGCTTGCAAGTCCTAACTGCAACCTGCGCCAAAGCCTGAGGAAGCTTTTCAGCTTTGCTTGAACTTGTTTTGCTTCCTGGAGCTGCACAAGAGGTTGAAACCTCCAACTTTTGTGGGGGCTCCACACCGTCAGCATCTCGCTTGGAAGGATCTTAGATCTTGGGAGCAGTAAGGAACCCTGGACTGTGGTGGCTTCAGTGTCTCTGCGGGCTTCAGGGAAGCTCCTCCTTGGCTATGGGACTTGGCTGGCACCAGAGCCTGCAGGGGCAGCCCTGAGGTCTCAGCCCCCCTTCCACTGCATCTTGCACTGGGCCCATGCAATGAGCAGAGTCTGGCCTCACTACAGAGAAAAATATATATTAATCTAAGGCCTAAATTAAACCAGTTGATACTTTTGGCCTGTGGAAGATCCTGCGATGTCCAGTCCCACAGAATAACTACAGTGCGTGTAAGACGTGCTCCCGTTTTATTTTAGATTTAATTGGGTGCGAGATGTTTCCTGTATTGCGAGGAGCAGAGAGGATTTTTATCCAACTTCTCTGTGCTAGTTGCAATATTAGAAGCTGACCCCTCAGTCACTGCTTTTTCTAGGCAGCAAGTCCCAGACCCGCTGGGGGAAGCACAGCGTGCAGCCGGCCCCCAGAGCCCACCTCCGCTCGCCGGCTCACGGCCCCGCGGGGCGCTGAGCGATTGAGATTTCGCAACTTGGGTTTTTCGGCTCGCCCCCTCGTTCCCATGGGCTTTCTTGTGGGGAGGAAATCTTTGAGAGGGAAAGCTGTTCGACACACTAACGGGATTTGTCTCAAGCGCTCGCTACTGAAGTCAGCAGGAGCGCAGCGAAGCCAAAAATTGCATTGGAAAGTTGTGCGGAAGATGCCAGGGGATTTCATACGTTTCTTTCTTTTTTTTTTTTTTTTTTTTTCCATCTTTCCCCAGTAACGTATGGTAATAAAATAAGGCTCAGCATTAGGAAATTGTTCTGCAGTTAACTCAGGTTCATTTAAAATTTAAAGCATAATAGCTGTTCCTGAATATCTCTATTACTGGAAACTTATTCCAAATAAGAATAGAGTTTAGCTTAATGTAATTCCCTGAATGGGCTAAACTAAGAAAAAGACAACTGTGTACCAGAATCAGAACATTTCTATCCTGGACTAGATAATGTGGAATATTTTATTCCACATTAACTATTCCAGCAAATTCTCCTGTGAAGAAAATGTTTAGCAGAACTGTGGAAAGAATTAACCCTCCCCTCTTTTTTTCCCCCAGTGAACTGAAGCATCACTGTAACCTCATTGAATCAGTTCATATTTTCCCAGATTTAAGAAGCAGGAAGGATATTTTGCAGCTGAAAAGTCAAAATTTCTGTTGCACTGATGATTACAAATGGCAACCTGTTTTCCAACCAACCCTTTCTGCAAAATCTTCTTCTCTGTTTAGCTCAGAATTACCACTGGAGTGAAAGACCTGTTTTGGGTTTTTTTTTTGTTTGTTTGTTTTTTTGGTTTTTTGTTTTTTTTTTTTTTTTTTTGAGACGCAAGAAGGATTTGTCCATAATTTCCATTTTTATAATAGAAGTACGTCAGTTGTATTGTATGGCTGTATGTTTAGACTAGAATATTTTTTCTCATTTGTCTAACCAGTATCACCGAAAACAAGTCTCCTTCACAAAACGAGCTTTCTCATCTTCAGAGTTTTAAGGTAGGGTAGTATTTGTTGCTGTTTGCCCATTATCCCGTGTCCCAGCAGCTGCGACCAGCGCAGAAGCTGCATGACCATCTCGTCGCTCAGTGACACCCAAGACCTTACTGCTAAAAGTGGCTACAGGTTTTCAGGCAGCACTTGCCAGCCAAGATTGTTTTTGTGCAGAGAGGACAAAAAAAATGCAGTGATGGAAAGTTAATGTCTGTTACTAGCAGCCGCTAGGGGAAGGAGAAAATTTTTTCGGCAACGTGAGGCTGCTCTAGTCCCAGAACGAGAGAGCTGCTGATCCCTAAGCAGCCCCTGGTACCGGGCTATGCTGTTACCCATTTCCAAACCAGACTGGTCAAGACAACCTGGCACGTTTTCCTCTTCGAGTTAAAGCCAAAGCTTTGACTGCTGTTTGCTCTTATGCCTCATTAACCTAGAAATAATGGTCTAGCACAAAGTTATATCCAATGACCAAAGACAAAAGCCTTCCTTTTATGTCAAGGATAACATTTATTTCCTGATAAAAGTGTTGGTTAATCTTGATAACCAAAGAATTGTAAGCAAATTGAATGTATGTGTTTGTTTTGCTTTGGTTTCTTTTGCCTGTCCTTGTAGCTTTCCATCTATATAGCACTGCACCACTTCAACTTAAATATCATTACAACTTCAATTAAAAAAGATTTCTCTGCATGTATTTTACTATGTTTTTACAAAGCCCATGTACAGAGCAGGCCTTGGGTAGAGAAATGAAAAAGGATGAAGTTAATGCTTGTGCAGCTGCCTACTTGGCTTCAATTTCAGAATACGGAAGGCTGAACTTGAGTTTCATCACTAGATATTGAGAATATCTATTTATTCCAAACAGGTGGCTTAATAGAATTCTTCCTCTGTGGACATACTTCCATCAGGCTGAAGATCTGTAAAGAGGTTTCGTATGTATCTGAATCATGATTTGGGTCTAAATTTGGGGTCTAAATCAAGAGTTCTACTAATTAGCTATTTATGTCAGCAAAAATGAGGGCAGTTTTTGAGAGCAGAGACCTCCAGGAGGAGTTCTGGGTCATCGGAGGGCTTGCTCCTAACCCTGAAAGGCAGCAGGACAGTCTCACTACAGGTGTTACTCAACTGAATTGATGTTGGCTGACCTTCCAATATCAGCTTGGTTTCCTGACTTCTAGTGAAAGGTTAATCGGAAATGTAAACGCTGACTGTGAGGAGGCTTTTGGAGAACATAAACCAGCTGATTCCCTAAGGAGGAGAGTGGCTGCTGTTGGGAAGGTCAATGAAAGGAAAGTTGTGCCGGCAGCATGCAGCAAAAGACACAGTGCCCTTCAGTAACTGATGTTTATTCTGTGAGCTAGAAAAGCTACATTTCAAAGCAATTTTGGACTGGAAACCTGGATCCAAGACAGTCTAACGGTCGCCATCTATCCTTTGGATTCAGCTGCTAGTGACCAAGGACAGGTCTGTTTGTTTGCAAAAACATGGCATAGGAAAAGGTATTTGACGTAGCTGACTTTGCTTTTGCCAAGGAGGAAATACTGGTGAAGAGGGTTCTCTGAGTTTTGCAACGCTTTAATTATGGCAGTAAATAGATGCATCAGAATAAGAGAAGGGTGCAAGAATAGAAATCGTCATCATTGAAAGTCAGAGTCTGGGAAGGAAAACAACCAGCTACTTCAGCTTATTGAAGTCTTTCCATGTTTCTAAAACTGCAAAAAGCAGGGAATCGGCAGTCAGGAATAAGAATAGCTTCAGCTGCTACGGATGAGTTGTGTCTGTTGCCTGCAAATCATTTTCTCTGTTATAGGTAGTGCCTATAACAGAGACCTCTGTTATAGTTAGTGAGGGGAAGGATATTTATAAATTACACAGTAAGTGAGAAGCAGTAACAAACTAAATTAAAACTAACCTTCATCTCAAATATACTGAATTCCTCTTCAAGTTGGTCTGATCCTCGTTAGCTTGGGAAAATATGACTCTTTTATGGTATTGAAATATCAGAGAAAACAGCAAACCCAATCAGCTACCTTAATTACTGGTAAAATTGACTACTGGCAATGGATTACCCTGTAGCTAGTGGTGTCCCCAGGGCTCAGTACTGGGTCCCATCCTGTTCAACTTCTTCATCAATGACCTGGATGAAGGGACAGAGTGCCTCCTCAGCAGGTTTGCTGACGATACCAAACTGTGAGGAGTAACTGATACACCTGAGAGCTGTGCTGCCATTCAGAGAGACCTGGACAAGCTGGAGAGCTGGGCGGAGGGGAACCTCCTGAGGTTCAGCAAGGGCAAGTTCAAAGTCCGGCACCTAGGTAGGAATAACCCCATGCACCAGTACAGGCTGGGTGCTGACCTTCTGGAGAGCAGCTCTGCAGAGAAGGACCTGGGAGTGCTGGTGGGTGACAAGTTGACCATGAACCAGGAATGTGTCCTTGTGGCCAGGAAGGCCAATGGTCTCCTGGGTCCCTTAGGAAGACTGTTGCCAGCAGGTCGAGGGAGGTAACCCTGCTACTCTACTTAGACCTGGGGAGGCCTCATCTCGAGGACTGTGTCCAGGTCTGGGCTCCCCAGTACAAGAGAGACATGGGGCTACTGGAGAGTCCAGCAAAGGGCTACAAAGGTGATTAAGGGACTGGAACATCTCTCTTATGAGGAACGGCTGCAAGAGCTGGGCCTCTTCAGCCTGGAGAAGAGAAGACTGAGGAGGGATCTTATCAATATATACAAAGACCTTGGGGGGGGGGGTCAAGAGGATGGTGCCAAGTGACAGGATAAGAGGCAACAAGCACAAACTGAAACACAGGAAATTCCAGCTGAATGTAAGGAAGAATTTCCTTACTGTGAGAGTGACAGAGCACTGGAACAGGTTGCCCAGAGGTTGTGGAGTCTCTTTCTCTGGAGATATTCAAAACCTGCCTGTACATGATCCTGTGTAACATGCTCTAGGTGACCATTGCAGTCAAGGAGGTTGGACTAAATGATCTCCAGAGGTCCCTTCCAACCTCAACCATTCTGTGATTCTGTGATTTGTGGGAGATGGGAGATACTTAACCTAATATTTGCCTTATAAAAAGCCATATAGCATTTGTAGAACATGTTCCTAACCCCAGAGCAGCATGGGCTTTTTCTGTGCTGGGAACTGCATCCATAAATGGAAAGCCACTAAATACATGAAGATGTCCTGCTTGAAGATGTGAATTTGCATTATTACTTTTCTAGCTCTTTGGAAATCAGCTAAGTTGCTTTTGGAAAAGGATGGTGCTGAGCAGCTTCACCTATTTACACTTTTGCCCACTTGCATTGTGCCAGTGACTCATGTCAGGACATGCCGCCAATGTGTTAAAATTAGCCATGTTTGAACTTTGGACCTCCTAACAAGGCTCATCCACGTCACTGTGTGTTCAGGTGATTTGTAATGTGAAACCATTCACTGGATGTTAAACCAGCCAACTCCTTTTTTCTTTGCTTCACTCCAGAGCGTCTTCCTCATCTGGGCATCACCATGTTCGCAACGTTATCTTTGATAGGTACTGTTTGAATGTAGTTCCTGCAGTCTCTGAACTTCTCCTGATGGTTGAGCTGATGATATCATGTTATGTAATCAGCCTGGCCACTTATCTAGAAAGGAGCAGCAGAGAATGAGCAATGTGCTTTCCAGACGAACGGCATGCCTTGCCAAGAGCCTGCTGACGTTTGAGAGAAAGGAGGAGGAGCAGAGGCAGAGGTGTGCACAGAGGAACTTATGACAAACAGTGACGAGGGACGTGAACCTTGAGGTCAGTTAGCCCCACCTGCCTTCACATCTGACCATGTTTGCACTAGAAGGAGAACTGATGGAAAGCTGGTTCAAAGCACAGTCCACACTTGAAAGGGAGCTGCCTTCAAAGCTCTTCTGCCTGAGGAGAAAGGACAAGAAGCCTCCCTTCAGTATGTGAGTGAAGAGCGCTCCTAGCTGACTTAGGCAGGCTCTATCTTTGGACTATTTGAAACATTTGCAAATATAGCTTTTTCCCCATAGGGCAGAATGCCACAACAAGTTACCACACCAGACTGCAGCAGCACTGTGGGCTTATCCATCAGTTGCCAGGTGACCTACACCCCAAGAGATTCTGGCAGTCATAACTGGCAGAGCCTATGTACGGCCAGCAAGGTGTTTTTGAATCAATGGAGATCTTTTTCAGGAAACAGAGCAGAAATTTCTTGGTCTTTAAGCCACATTTTGGCTAGACAAAGAACACGTGTCTATGCTCGTGATTGCTGCCAGTCCAGTTCTATTGCATCCACAAACCCACTTGTCCTCACACCTGGGGATCATGAGGGCAGGTTTCTTAAGGGGTAGTGGATCAAAACCTCTTGTCTTTTCACAAGATTTCATGTTAAAAGCACAAAGGAAAGGTGAATTGTATGAACTATTCAGTTCAGGATACGTCATCACTGGGGCCACAGATGTTGCAGGCCTACTTGAACCACTTTTAAAATATCTGTTTGGGTACTCCCAACAATATAACCAGATAGGCAGGCTGCTTGACATGGCTTGTAAAGTGCACCCAAGACACTGGGTAAATACTTATTATGGGGTGTAAATGAGGTCTAAAGCGAGCCAGGCCGATGTCCCACCACTGCTGCGTTCTTCTTGCTCCATCACCCTGCTCTAGTGCCTGGGTGGCTGCAGGCAGGGCGAGTCGGGTCAGCCAGCTGATCCCATGGAAAACAAACCCACCAAAAAAAGGAAAGTTTCCCATCAGATCTGCTTGCTCATTGAGCTCTGCAGCAGCTGCACTGTTGCTAAATCAGACGCAAGGATATGCGCGATGTGCAGGCCAGTGGGGAAGGGGAGGGAGCAGGGGAAGCGGGGCTGCCCGGCTTCCCGGGAGGGCAGCTGCTGCCGTGATGTCAGCTGAAGGGTAACGTGAAAGCCATAACCTTAGCTGGTCTGAGCGAAATTCCCTGAATCCATCCCAGCAGCAATACCTGAGTCAGGCAATGTAAAGCCCTCTTGGGAACGTCAATGCTGTCCCAGCAGCGGCGGTGGCAAAGGCATATCCTGTGCGCTTTCGGTCACCAAACATGACAGAGGATTGAGAAGGACGTGGCAAAACAGCTGTCATCCAGCTGGTGATGTTGCTCAAGGTCCTTTGATATGCATGTTAACAGCATGTGGAGATTAAAAAAAAAAGCAAAATTGGCTTGGTTTTGAGAAACTACTGTTAAAATAATCCTCTGTATGCATTTGTGGTTATATCAATTCTGTGAGTGGTTTATTCCAGGAAGAAGTAACTCCCACAAACAGAAACTTCCCTTTGTTGTCAGCAAGGCAGCTGCATTATTTCTTCCCTTGGGAGGATGCAAAAGGTGATGCTTCTGCCAGACTCCCTTGACCTGGGAGGGGGGATATTTCTTATCTGTTGGTAATCCACTATCAGCTGCACCCACTGCTTCCTTAGTGACTCTTCGTCCACTCTTGTCTATTGTTCATGGAAATAAAACTTCATGCAAACTCTACAGCTGGTGTTGTTCTTGCCCTGTAAATAGACTTTTATTCCCCTTTAGATTGTTTTTTTCCGGTAGCATCAATTCCCTGTTCCTTCCCCTTGTCATTATCAGCATCTGCCTTCCTGCCAGGACAGTTGTGAGGCTGCTGTACCCCCAGCCTGTGCTTACTCAGAGGAGCCTGCTGCTCCTTTTGGACGGTATTTCCTAACTTGTCTAACTTCTTGTAATGACTGGCATCATCATTAGTCACATACTACTTCCTAATGGAAAGGATGTTAGGGTGTGCATTTTAACCCTTCTCCTCCCAGTCCGTATCGATTCTGCTTGTTTGTGCATTAGCAGGGCTGCACTCCCTCGTTTCTAGGCTGCCTGCTGAAACTCGGCTTGGTGATGATCCGTGCGCCCAGCCAGGCCCTGCACGATGTTCCTCCTCCCTTGGACTGTCTGCTCTGACAGAAATGCTCTATCTTCTCGTGGGTGCCTCCTTTTCACCTCTTCCGTCCCATTACGGTGTGCTGCACTGGGGCCGTACGTGCTGGTTCCAGCGCGCGGCGTGACCGCTGACAGGAGGACTTCTGGGAGGCTTGCCTCCTGAGTCGCCCCTGAAAGCTGCCGTGACATCTTCAGCAGGTCGCTTAACTAATCAGTGGTTTCCCCTTCTCCATGGCAGAGTGCGGCGGTGGTGATTAGGCTGCTCGTGCGTGTAAAGCGTTTCCTGCTCCAAGGCTGGCAGCCCTGGCGAGGTGCTCCGAGCACTGCTTACAAGCTCAAGTGCTGTGTGCTAGCTGTGCCACGGGGGTATCGACATTTCATTTAGTCACCTCTCTGCAAACCGCTGCCACTGAGGAGGGCACAAATTCAACTGTGTACTGGGATTTTATGATCTGACACCTTGCTCAAATTCTTAATGGACTCTGAAAAAAAAAAAAAAAAAAAAGAAAGAAAGAAAGCCACACTAGGCTTTACGTAATAATTACTCTGAGTTAAATAAAGCAGGAATGTTGCAGGGCAGGTGCATGAGCTGGGACGTGTGGGAAAGCTGGTGTGGTTGCTACTTGCTGCTCCTCTTGATACTCGCCGTGGTCACCAGCCTGTTACCTCGATGTACGTTCAATTCTCCCTCAGGAGTGAAGCTATCCAAAGAGAGCAGCTGCTTTACAGTGGCCAGCAGAGCTGATTAAGAAATGTGTTTTTTCTTGTTCCAGCCAAGAAGAGGCAAGGCAGTTAAGAGCCGCTTACAGTAGATTCCAGCATAATTATCAGCCTTGAGAAAAATATACAGAAAAATTTGCTGATATTCCTCTGTGCATGGTATGGGTGCCTTCTGTGGGATTTACAGTGCATGTGCGTGCCAAGAGACAAGTGACCTTCCAGTGCACAAAGTTGGCTTGTTCCAGAGGCCAATATTTTTATGTCACTTTAATTTTTTGTTTTTGTAAGGAAACAGAAACACTACATAGAAAAGGAGAAGTGGTTTACAAGGAAGAATGTGCTCCAGCACACCACACTTCATAGAAATTGTGCAATCTTCTATCTCCTCAGAGCCAAACAGTTTCAAGACAGTATTAAATAAAGTGTAACATTTTAGATTATGGGTTATTTTTTAAGAGGAGAGAAGATGCTTGGATAGGGGCAAGTCAAAAGGAAAAGGGAGGTTGGCTAGAAGGGAGGCCTGGTACTCTTCATGCCATTTTCTTATTTTTATCTAAATCAAATCTGATCTCCGGGAGGATAAACTATTCTTTTCCCAAGCATTATATGTCCAAATTCCACCATTGGTATGAACTTTCTGCTGCACTGTGTAAAGACCAAGGCTTAGTGACCGCTGCTGGGCTCAGGGGGATCTCTGGGGCAGAGCTGAGCTTCCTTTAGCAGGGAACTACCCCAGGATACAATTTTCAAAGGAAGCTTTGAGCGCTGATACCGAGGACTGTTCTCACATGTCTGCTCACCTCTTTCCAATTTGCCTGCTGGCAGGTCGCGCTGCTGCGGAGCCTCTTTATCACTATCCATTATTTTTTATTACGGCACCGGCAGACCCCAGAGGCCGTCTCTGAGGCACAGAGCACACTTATCAGAGCGAGACACTCGCAGAGGCACTCTTGTCCTTTTGGAAATTGCTCCGAAAATAGCTCTGCCACTCGGATTCTTGCAGATATTAGGAACATTTCACTTGCCAGGCTATGATTAATAGCTGCAAAGGAATTGAGTTTCACCGTGTTAATAAAGCACACACAGAGCCAAGAGCCTTGGTTATTACTGCAGCACCTCTACAGAACCTAATAGGTGCTACACTTTCTACCAGGATTAGGAGCTTGGGCCCAGCAATAGTCAGAAAATGCTAGTTTAAAATAAATCTAGATGGTGATAATGGTATATGGTCGGTTTAGTGCTAGCGAAAGACAAATCCATTATTTCTTCCTCACTGACTTATGGGAAGAGCCACATGAATGCTGGGGTCACTCCTGGCTTAGTGTTTTCCTCAAAATGATAGATTTGGCCCTAATTTGTAAGTGTCCCTCTAGAGATAGGATCTATTTGTCAGAATTGGAGATGAAAATGAACTTGATCCCTTTCTGTTAGGCTAACCCAAACTTTTCACATGGCCACCTCTGAAAAGTACTTTGTTTCTTCCTCTAAAGAAATGAAGCAAAGAAATTTCACTGGAAAAAACCTGTACATATTCAATAATCACCTCTGCATCTATACAGGCATTAGCCTGTTGAAACAGGTTTGAGATCTGCACCGTTACAAAAATGCAGCCAGTTGGATCATGTAGCTATGTAGCTTCACCCTTCCAGGCATAAAGAGCCATAAAGCTCTTTTACTATCTGATCCTAAGGTCACATCTGGTCTTTTTCTCAGCTTTTAACTGTGGCCCATTTATGCTGCGTGTTTTATCTGGCACCTTCATCATCAAGGGCCGAGCTGCGCTGCTGCAGAGCGAACTGACTGCTCCTCTCCAAAATGGCAAGATCTCCCACCCTAACGCCCACAGGTCTGTAGGGAGGACAGGCAGCAAAAGTGACATTTCGGGCCGCCGATGACACCCGACGCAACGGGTCGTGTCCTGAGGACTTGCTTTCTGCAGCCCCTCCTGCATCCTGGTCCCGCCTCGCACACGCACGAGGCAGCGACGGACAGCGGGGATCTGCTGCGGCCGGACTAGGACACAGCTCCGCTTCGCAAACAGACGCGTGGAGCCTGGGTGGCCGCCGGCGAGGGCAGCCGTGGTGCAATGAGAAGCCTCCCAAAAGCAGGGAAGCCTCCGGCCACAGCTTGTCGGGCGAAGCTTTTCTGCCTCCTGACGTCCCTACCACGGGCGACCAAAGGCCACGATGGGCACGGAGCCGCTCTCCTCACTTGCTGCTAGTGAAAGGGTTAATCCTCTCTGCCTTTAAAAGCAGCGGTGGAAATGCAAGCGTGCAAGCACAGCCCCTTGCTGCCCGCTCTTGCCCCTCTGTCATGCAAGTGTCCTCTCGTGATCTCGCTCTTTCCCTTCGCCATCTGCGAAGGCTAAGAAATGCCGCACCTAAATAAACACCCCGCTCTGCTCCAAAGTGCCTTTTCCATATTGCACAGCTGGCTTTCCAAGCCCTATAAATATTAGATTAGTACCATGTCTCCCGAAAGCCTGAAGTCTGGGTCAGATCCAAAAATCCTCAATAGCTGCTCTCTGGGCTAAATCTGTAGCACAGAAACACAACTTATTCCATTGAATCTGGAGTGGGAAAATTGGCTTGGAAAAGAAAGTATTAATTTCTGTCAATTAGAGTATCTTGAATGGAATATTTAATATTTTTAATGGAACATCATATAACTGCTGCTCATGGGTACTTTGTAGCTGTTGGAAACTCTGATCTAAATGATTATTTTCATGAAAACTTGCCAAAGGACTCACATTATAAACTCATATGTAGGCTAACGGTGGGACTGTTTTCCCCAGGTTTCTGCGCACGCTCACAGTTACGGAGCTCGTGGTAACGTCAAACAGCACAGCTACAGGAGCATGTCAGCTTTGCAGAGTGCTTCTCCAGACCTGCACCCCAGCCCCTGCTGCAGAGCCGCCTCAAAACCTCAGCCTGCTTCAAGGCCATGGGTCGATGGAGCCCTATTGCTGGACAGCAGCCCGCAGGAACAGGGTCCCTCTGTATGTGTCAGACCCTGAGGGCTCTAGAGGGTGTTAATTGCCCTAAGGAGCTCCAGCTGGTCCCCACCCTGCCTGGGGCCCATTTAAGCTCGAGCCTGAGGGCTGCTCTTCTTTTAGGCTGTGCTGTAGGTCCAGTCTGGTCTCCTGGGTGAATCATGACCTATGCTGCAGGTAGGTCTGTCTGCAGGCCTCCTTCTGGCCCTGTTTCTGGGAGAGACCTTGGGCTGATGTGGTAGCTGGTCTCCAGCCCTGCTGTCCTCTCATGTCCTGCCATCCCCTAACGATTTGCTCCTGGCTTGCTGGAACCTGTAGGGTCACTGAGATCTGCTGCACGGGTAGTGATGAGGAGGAGCCCTTGATGATGCTTTGCCACTAAAAGAAAGATCAAATCGAGCTGTTGCCCCAGAGTCTGATTATCTTTTTCTTTTTTCCCCTGCTACTTTGAATCATGCAGAGTCAAATTAGTCCGTCAGAAAAAATTATCTATGAGATTTCTAAAACTACTTTTAAAGGTCACGTTTCTGTTCCATGTAAGTGTCAAGTTATAAAGTGCTAGTACTCAAACCCTTCTGCACGCATCTATGTGTGCCTGTAAAACCCCTTGCAACATCACCTGCCTCCCCTTTTAAAGCGGGATTTTGGAATCTGAAGCAGAGCTACACATTTGTATTTATATTCTTGGCACATTTTCGGCTGCTATGTATAAATACATGGGGCAAGAACACCACATGGAAGTGTTTACTGAGAGGTTGTGCTTTCTTGTTTGATTGGAGCAGTGAGTCAGCACCGCTGTTTAACTCACCCTGTTCCCGGGGACCCTCTCCAGCCTTGAGGCTGGGGTGCCTCTGCCAAGGATCAGCTCCTCTGGCTTGGTGTTTTACGAGGTTGCTTTGCATGTTGCTTTCTCAGTAGCATGGAGGTCTCTCTATCAGATTGGCATATGCTCCAGTGGCAGAGCAAGCCTTTTAAAACAAGCTATTGTGAAATCCAGAGCTTTGAAACTCATGACCCAGTTCTTCCAATTCATGAGTTTTGTGTGGATTTTTTTGGAAATAACTTCAGAGTCTTTGCATTGCCTTCTGATTTGGAGAATTACTAGAGATGCACGCACTTGGACAGCAATTTCAAACTTCCCCTCATAATCGTGAGGGTGAGAAATACACTTTTTTGTGGTATGAAGCAGGAGAACCATTTGCCTCTGGTAGCCAGAGCTCTAAGAAAAGCACCAAATGCTGCAAGATCTGTGATTAAGAAACAAACAACCCAATAAACTGGTGATACATGAGTAGTAAAAAGAAGTTGCTGTTCTTCAAGACTTGTGTTTTTCAGTAAGTCTGGATCTCCAGACTCTCTGCATGGGACTACAACATTAGCTATGTTTATACACAATACATGAGCTAGCATTCATTTTGGGGGGAGCAGCAGGACTTGCTGTGTAGCAGCAGGCCAGCTCTGAACTGGCCCTTCCACCAGCCAGTCTGGGGGAGCTGCCCCTTGCTCCTGTCCTCAGCTGCTGCAGCAAGTCATTGCTCCACAGGTGTCAAGTTTGTTTACACAACAGTTTGTTCCCAGACTTTGCTCCTTGCAGTTAGGGTTCCTGGAGTGCAGGCACCTCAGAGGATCCCTTCTCCATCTTTCCGCCTGTCGTTAGGGGTATGAGCTGGAGCAGCTCCCCAGCATGACAGAAGCTAGGAAAGGGCCAGGCCCCAGTGAGCAGCCTGGGTCTGAGGGCCCTGGGTCTGCAAACCTCTTGCGGCTGCTTCCAGACCTGCCTCTTTGCCAGGGAACAGGCTGTGCCCTGTTGCGGTTGGTTTGAGCTTGGGAGGGGTTCAACTGGGGACCTCTGGTTTGAGGCACAGTTAACAGCTCAGCTGGGTTGTGCAGCAATGAGCAGTTTATTTGTTGCCATTGGATACTGCTACCTGAACATCAGTTTTAACTGCAGATAGAAGGATGCCCAGAGCCTGGAAGTAGCATCTCTTAAAGTGGTCACTGGTTGCATTTCTCCAAGAAATGCTCATAGCAGTTTTCCAGGGCTTGCAATGTGTGTGTTTTGCCTTTACAGTGGAGTTTTTCCTGGGAACTGGGAAAATGGAGTTCTTATCACAAACTGGAAAAGCAGTAATTGGAAGGACTGTTGCACACACAGGTGTTGCAATTGTTTTACCAAAAATAGGGCTTTTTGCTGTTGATGCACTGAATGGTCTTGCTGCAAAGCTGAGCCTTGAAATCAGGGCTGGTGAGTACTGCAGAAAGACCTACACTGGACTTTCATGGAATTGCTCCTACTACAGCTCAGCCATTGATAGGTGAATTTCTAACTCTTTTTCTATGCTCTCTCCACTTTGTTACCTTAATAAAGCATCTGTCATCAGCTAGATCTTTCCTGGCTGGAAAAAAGCTTTCTCCATTGCAATAAACTATGAGATTGAGTATTGTTTCCACTTGTTCTATGTGGATATAACTATAAACTGATGGTTAATTTATTCAGGTCTTGAGAGACTCTTAGCACTGGTTCCACGGTCATATCACTGTCTATTCAAAATCTCTACCTAGATTAAGAGAAATGTGGCTAAAACAAAGGTGGTTTGCTCTGAAGAGCCTAAGGGCTGAACTGTGCAAGTGCATCCCAAGCACAATGCTCAGGAGCTCAGACTTGCAGGCAACTGCTAGAAATACTGATACTTTACAAGGATCCTCCAGCAGGCTGAGGAAGATAAATAAGGCTGTATCAGGACGTACTGTCTCCAAACATGCTTCTTTCTGTAAGTGGAGGCAGTATAGCGTGTGTGTGTGCATATATAGTGTATGTATATACACAACTTGTTGCTTTTGAACATCTTGCGAGTGGAAAATTGAAACAAAATCTTGTGTTTAGAGCCTTTTTTGCTGCTTGGGGAAGTGGATTGCTAGAGAAGTGACTGCTGTGGGTATGTATAATGGGAATCAGGCTTTGCAGAATTAAAGGTGCGACCTGTAGAGTGGAGTCAAAGTATCTGGGGTAGGATCTAAACAGACTGAGTTCAAAGAAGTCACAAGTTTGACGAAATTAGGGCTCATAACGGGAACTGTTTTGGAGCTACTGTTTTTGGACATTGTTATTCCATGGATACTGCAATTCTGTAGTTGACAGGGATGAGTAATTTATCCCTCACAGGAGGGCTCTGCTAGCAGAGTCAAATGTTCTTCCCAGTGTCATTTCTGATTTCACACAAGTTTTATAGCTTGATTTAAAAAGCCCTTTTAAGCTCTGGTCTGAAGCAGAAGCCTTGAACAGTAGTAGCTGTGTTATTGCTTTAGTATTGGCATTTTTTTTCCAAGTAGTCTTATGCCTGTACCTCCAGGAGTACTGCTGGCAGTGGCTTTGTGGACCTGATGTCTTCGTGAGCTCTAGGAATTATGTAACTATTGGTTTCTGGTTGATTCTTTGTATGAATTATCTGCCCTTGTGTCCAACCAAGTGCCCAGTGATTTCTTGAGACACTGTTTTAATGGGTAGATGGTTGAGATTTAATAGAGGATGTAGAACTGATCTCCTATATTAAGCCTTCTTGCAACTTACAGCCTTGGAGGACTTTTCACTCCATGAAAAATGTGCTTACCTGGTAGTGCTTAACCTACCAGCTTTGAGACTAGCCCTATTGCAGTCCCACCAATGAGACTGCTGCGGGATGTATGTTCCCAATACTCCAGATTTTTGGTGCTGGCAGTATGTTTACATGTATGCAAAACAAGTAACAAAAGAAGCTTTGTATCAAAACAGTTTATTGAAAACAATAAAAAAATTCACTGAGGCTTGCTGTTCTCAAGACAGAATTATGACATTAATGCAGCATTCAACACAACCATAATCTGCATATAATACATAGCTCTTGTTCACTGGCCATGCTTTGCCCTCAGCTTGCTCTCCTGCAGCCCCACCGACATCATCCAGGCCTGCATACCTAGTTACACAACTTGCTCCTCTGGGAAGTGAATTATATCCCCCTTCTACACGCCATGCTGCTGCTGCTATTAGTCTCTAGCAGTTGCAGAGAAGCCTGATACATCTGCTTGCAGCTGGAAGTCTTCAGTTTACACACTTAGCTTTAAAACACTAAGTGAATGATGACAGCAGCACTGACAGATCTTTAGGGGGGAAAAAAGGATATAACCAATTACTCAAGTTCGCAGCACTGCTCAGCTGTGCAGAGCTACCTGTGCTTACGAAAAGGAAGCTCTGCTCTAACCTGCTGTACCAACACCTCTGCTGTGAGGGGAGCATCACACCACACGGCTTCATCTAAAACATGGAATCGCCTGTTCACTGCAGCGTTCACGGAAAGGTCCGTCCCCAGCAGCTGGCTGCTGCTCCTGCTGCCGCAGCCCCTCGAGCCCTCCAGCGTCATCCCCTGACATTGGCTTTGCACCACAGTCAATATTTGTCCGTGCATCCTGGCAGATGGGCTGCGCACTTGATACCTCGGTCTTTCTGGCCGGCATGCTGCTAGGACCTGTGGCTTTCTTCCTCCGTAGCTGAAAGGCTTCTTTCTCCTCGCAGCAGCTCATGTTGTCTGGGCCACTCTGGTGATGGGTGTTTTTTTGCACAGCTCCTGATAGAATTCGGATTCTAAAAACCGTGGATACGAGTTATTCTCCATTAAGCTGTAAACTCTCTTCTGCGCTGCGCTGAAGCAGGTATGTGTAGCTTCTTGAATATTCTGAGCAATCATGTTCTTGGTTTGAAAGTCTATGTTTATCTGAAATACAAGAAGAACATTTACTTCTGAGAACTACATTTTGTAAGAGGTGAAGAAAGTTAAAAGCTCAATTACTACAGTCTTCAATTAATGAAACTTCCTCAAAGAAAGCAATTCAGATGATATTATGTTTCCATGCTTAGTTCTCAAATACGCTACAGCATTGAATGAGGCTCTGACCTTTCCCAGCTGAGGAAGGGTAGATGCTCTCTCAAACTGTGCAGTTTTCCAACTTGGTGAAAATGCAGTTAGGGAGGTGAGGTTAAGTGAGTTTTGTTCAGATGCAGATATTAACAGCAAGCTGCTTGCTGTTGATGAATTTCTGGCATTGAATTTGAAATGAGTTTGGAGAAATAAAGTAAGGCTGTAAGAACCCACAGAATGGGGCAGTTGTGTTTAAATTTTTTTTTTTTTTACCTCTTTAGGAGCTTCCCTTTCAATGAAGTCATTGTAGATTTTTTTTGCTTTCGATGTCAGCTTCTGGGGCGACTTGATTTTCTTGAAGTCCTCGCAGGCCAGCCAGAACTCAATGTTCTCCTCACAGAACTCTGACTTCAGAAAAGCTCGGAAAGCAGCAAGACCATCTAGGGAAAGGGGGGAGGGAAAAAAAAGGCAAAAATGCATCAATTATTTCAGGAATCTTGAATTTACCCATTTGTCATGGCTGTTCCTATCAAAACATACTGCTATAGTTCTGGTCTGTTTCTTTCAGGGATGTCATGGCAATAAAGTCCATTTTTATGTAAAAAAAATTAACCCTCTAATGGCTTGACAAGTTTTACTTTAATTGTTTTCCTTTTTTTTTTTTTAAGGCTATTTGTAGCCTATGTTCTCTTCTGATGTATGTATAGATACTTAAAATTTCTCTTGAAAGGAGAAGGTGTTAACCTAGTCTGAAGGTGTTAACCTTTAGACTGGAGTAAATGTTTATGACAGTACTACAAATCTGAAATATTTTTGCAGTGGAAAGGTTGACTAAAAAGTTCAAAGAACAATTGGTGATATTGTTTCAGTCTTTTCTGCTTTGCTGTTAAGTGCCTTCCTTGCAGAGCTACACTAAAACCCAGAGTTCATTCAAGTTCTGTGACACCGGTGTTGCAAAATCATTCTCAAATTATTTTATGCGGTTGTCTTGGCTATGCGGAGAGTACAGTGAACAAAGGCACCTTCGGTATTTGACAAAGCCGGCTGGAGGTATGGTTTAATTACAAAGGTTACAGCTAACTCAAGAAAAATCTTCTACTGTAAAGTATTCTTGATGTTTTAATACTGACTTACAAATTTTAAAGGAATGTGTTTCTATAAATCTGTTCTTGAAGTGTTTTTAAAGCCTTTATTTCAAAGACCAGACCCAGATCTGTGCGCCTTAGCAAAAGCAAGGTATAATGCAGACATGCAAGGAAATAACCTCCTGGAAACACATAGGAACAAAAGGCTGATCAAGTTTCCAAGTGCTACTCTTCAAAGACAAACTTACATTTGTTAGCAAGAAGTTCATCAAAAGCTTCTGACCAGAGCTGGGCCTCTTCGGGGGAAGGTCTGCATAAAGTGATGGAGAACATTAGACCATTGCTCATGTTCTAGTCTTTGGTTTGCAAGACATTCGAGCCGCTTCAAGTGTGTGTCAGAAGTTACCTGAAGTAGGTGTGGTGCTTTCCTGCCTTCTTGGGTTTCATTTTAGCAGAATTGGAGGAGTTCTGCAGGAAGTAGCTCAGCCTCGTTTTCCAATCCTTAATGCTGGAAGGGTGAGAAAGGGGTGTTCAGAGCGGCAGCCCGGGAAAGCCTCGGGGCAGCGATCTCCCCCCTCTCCGCCCGCCACCCGCGAGCCGCCACTCACACGGGCCGCTTCACCCGCGCCTTCTCCTCCGCCTCGTCGCCGCGCCGGCGGCCGCCCCGCTCCATCTGCGCGCCGCGGTGCTGCAGCGCCAGGAACAGCGCGCTCTGCATCGCGCCGCGCTCCGCGCCGCTCCGCGCCCCGCTCCCGCCGCCGCCGCCTTATAGCCGGGCGGCCGCGCCGCCCCCGCGCCGCCGGCCCGGCCCCTCGTGCCGAGCGGCCCGCCCCGCTGGGAGCGAGCCGGGCGGGCGGGCGGGCGCTGCTTCGCAGGCGGGTCGCGCCGCCGCTTCTCGGAGCCGAGCCCGTCCCTGCGTCTCTGCCCCTTCTGTCTCGGGGGAACGCGCACACGCACCCCACCCTTCTTCCAAAAAATAAAATAAAATAAAATAAAAAAATAAGGGGGGGGGGGTAAATCCAAGCGTTTGGTGTTTGTGGTGTCCACCTCTGAGCTGGCTGGGGCTGTTCATCATTTTAATAAGCTGCCTGCTCACTTTTTTATTCCTGTACAGTGTTGCCACCTGCCAGTGAATTGTGCAAATTACTCCAGTACACAAAGCTGAAGGTGCGGTGACGGACTTCATCCCTGGCTTGCTGCAGAGGCTGTGTGGTCCTTCCCAGCAGTGTCCGTTTGAAGGACATTTGTGCCCAAAGAATTTGGACTTGGGAATCATATGGGTTTTTCCTTAACCTGCCCCGCTTTTCTCCTCTTTTCTGTGAGCACGTCTTCCGTTCCATGCTGCTCTACACCATGTATTTTTCTGCTGTGAAAAGCAGAGAGACTGATTTTATCCCACCATGCTACAGCTTTCCTTGCAGTCACGTAGCTCCAAGTGCCCGATCCTCCCCAGTGATCACCGCAGTCTGATACCCTCCCTGTCTGCAGCGTGCGCAGAGCCATGCAAAGGCGTTTTGCTATAGATGAAATGTATGGAGAAAACGAATGTCATGCAACTTGTAAGAACATTTGAATACAGATGCTTTTCAGTGCTGCTTGCTGGATGTCCTTTGCAGGGTATGTTGAGGATCTGGTAGGAAAATAAAATTCCATCCTCCAAATTTTACAAAACTGCATTGCATGATTTTTGCAACAGGAACGTATAACTGTATATTTTTAACTGGGAATTGTTATGCGGATGTTACCCTGGGGGAGCAGGCATGTGGAGATACAGGGGAGGTAAGGCTGCAAGTGGCGTGAACGCATCTGTGTCGGGAGCCCCGTCCAGTGGTGTCAGTGCCTGTGTGATGGATGGAGTTGGGCTGACTCGATTCTGAGCATTTCCATCCTTGCTCGGGGCAAACCTCAGGGTTGGCCGAGCTGTGCAGCTGCAAATGATTTGGGCTGGAGCCAGCAGCTGCTGAACAGCCTGTAACTTGCTGGAGGCCGGGAGCGCTGTCCGCACACGCGAGCCTCGTGGCGCGCGGCCTCCCAGCCAGGGTGGGCAGGCTGCTGTGGTGTAAATCAGCTTGCTGGAAGTGCAGCCCAGGGCCTTACCCAGAGCGGAGCGGATTTTTCTCACCCAGCTGCTGCAAGGCCGTGACACTTGGTATATCCTTCTCTTCTACCCAACTTGTAGTAATTTCCCTCTTTCCCCACTTTTGATACTGGTTTCAAGTTTTTCACCTTGATTTGCCCTGTGTCCTTTTGAATATTTGCCCTGGATTTAGTAGCATGGTGCTAAGTGTAACTAGCCTAGCTCTTGGTGACCTTGGGGGCTTCCTATCCTGTCCACTACAGAAGCTCATCAAACTCTGAAGCAGGATCTTGAAATAATGCAGACTTGGGGGCCAGGGAGACTCTGCAGGGGAGCTCAAGGAGATGAAAAGTCTGTTTTGCGGATGGGGGTAATTACTGTAGGCTTGGCAGGTGTTTGGGCTTGGCAGTAGCTGCTTGTGGAGAAAGGTTCAGAGTAGTGGGAAAATTGGGTAGTAACCGAGAGGGATGGAAACAATCAGAGGCTCTGAGACATGAGGAAAAACGTGCCCGAGAACAGTGGAAACGAGACCTTCAAAGTTCAAGCTACAGTAAGGTTTGGTTAAGCAGTCAAGAGTTTGGGGCTTATCCATATCAAACCCAAGAACCTGCTGAAGTTCATGAAGCTTAATAAAATGCTTTCTTGATACTTCTGGAGGAGACTTGAAAGGTAGGGCTGAAATATTCCCTTATATCTGCCAAATTGTAAAGTTGGCAGCAGCTGGTGTGTGGAAAATTGCAGTGTGAATAATGTTTGTTCAAGCCTTTTTATTGCAACCCTTTTAATTGCTTCTTTCAGATACCCATAAAAATAGAAGTGCCTGTTAAGGAGGGCCATTATAAAAGTTGTAATCTTTGAACAGCGGAAAAAAACAAATAGTATTCCAGGTTAAAAAAAAAAAAAAAAAAAAAAAAGCTGAATATAGAACTGAGATTAGATGGCCTTAAAAAGTACTTGCTGGAGCATTCTAGCTTAAAAACTATTTAGATTAAAATCAAGCTTTATTGGCTGTATGATATTTGTATTTTTAATTTATGACTTTATTGTGCTCTTAAAGGATAAGTTTTGCTGTTTTGTCTGCAGAAGAGGAACTTCACAAAATATTTTCCTGCTTCATTGTGCTGTGCAGTGTGATTTCTTTCTCTGATACTAACCTTTGCTAGAAGAAAATTACTCATTTGCATGACGAAAGATTTTTCCATTTGTGAAATAACAAAAAAGCATCCAATATCAATGTCAATGGTGTGCTGCAAAACAGGCTGCGGGGCATGCTGAGGCCTTTCTGCGGAGGGGGCTGCTGGCTTGGGGGCTTCCTGAGCAGGCAGGTTTAGATGCATCAAATGTAAATATTACCATGTTTAACCAATTTCTAGTTTTTCAAAGCAGGGATGGCAAAACGGTTCAGGATCTCAGGCTGCCCTTCCGGAGGTAGTTCAGGTTTCCCACAGTTGTTGCTCTGCCTGGGGAAGTGTTGGCCTCTCGACCCTCTCCTGCACCGCTCTGCGTTATTCGCAGTATCTGGGGAGCATCGAAAAGCCCTGGGCTGCAGCTGGAGCACGGTGCGTGATGCCCTTTAAAAACACGTGATTCCAGATGCCTGCGTCCTATAGCCCAAACCTTGCTAGCGAAGCCGGCAAGAAGTTAGCTGTTGCCTGCAACGCGGTCTGGGCTCGGGCTTGCAACGACACAAGCTCTCACCCTGGAGATGGCGCTTGCCTTCGCAGAGGCTTTCTCGAGAATGTTCTGTTCTCTCCGTGCTTATAGGGTTTCTATCAACAGCGGCGGCAGCGAGATGTGCGGAGGGCTGTAACGTATGCAGCGAACATCCAGGAGGGAAGATGAGGCTTTTTTCCATCTTGATTACGTTATGTGTTGCAATACTTGTGTTGATTTTATCGAGTCCCTAGTGAGCGGTACTCGCTGCACAGTATTTAAATCTGTATCTGTGCTTTCCACAACACTAGTCCTTGTTTATTCTTATAGAGGAGACTTGGATGATAGGAAAAACATACAAAAAATTGTCTCAAGACTTTATAGCAGAATTCCCTAAAGTCAAAGGCGGGGGAGGGGGGGAGATGTACTTTTACGTGGTAGTTCAAGGCATACATTAGTGTTGTTTGAAAAATGTCTTCTGCTTATTGAACCCTTATTATCTATGGCTAGCAGGAAAATAATATTCAAAAGAAGGAATAAGATGTTGAGATGCATCTTTGTGGGCCGCATTATTTTTGCAAAATACACAGGTGTTGTCATGCATTTTCAGTGTTCCTTTTTTAATTTGCAGCTCTGCAGTCCTGGTGCTGGGTCTGTGAAATGGTTCATTGAGGTGTCAATAGGAGAACAGCAAAAAGCACCGACGTGCTGCTTCCCACAGCGCTGACTGAGCCTCTGCTGTTTTACCTCCACTTCAGACTGTCGCTTTTGAGGCACAGGGACCGAGAGGATTTTGTACAGAATAGCGCAGAGGTGTCTAGCTACTGGTGGAAATGGTTTGCCTCTATTACGCATTATTAAATATTAATAATCATGTACAGCGTAGCAGGACACTGTTTTCTAGATGAATAATATAATTGCCACTGTTTTTTTTTGATGTAAGAGAAAGTGTTTACTCAAAGCCTTAGTCTTATTTAATTGTTGGTTAAATTCTGCCTGTCTAGTCCCTTTTGTAACTTCAGTGGTATAAAGTGTTTTTTTAATAAGCTGCTTGAAGCCCTCTAAAGTGAAGGTGTTGCCACCTCTGACTTTGTCCCTGCAGGCTCTGCTTGCCCCAGACTGCTCCTGAGTGACTGTTGTCCTTTGCCCACTACCAGTTTCCAGCTGTAAAGCTAAACAATACAAGCCCAGACTTATTGAAAGAAGCTGTTTCTGGATCTAAATTTAGCACTATTGTGGATTAACCCCAAGACTGGAGCAATTAAAGGTTCACCCTTCTAAATAGAAAGTAAAATATATCCTAGTGCAAATGGATCCTATTTTGCATAATGGCAAAATCCTCTGAGAAACGTATAAACTAGGCGCAGCTCTGAGCCCTCGTCATTCCCAGCCTGTAGGCACTTTGTTTTACATAGGCACCCATCTTAGTTTATAAAACTTCTAAAAATAGATGTGAAATTTATCCAGAAGAGGATTAGCTGGGACTGTATGTCTACTATAACGTTGGTGTTACGCAGGCGTTTGTCATAGTAAAACTGTAAAAAGCATGAATTCATGCAGTGAGCAGCTGGTTCTGCTGCTGTGTGCTGGCGTTTCAACGTTTTAAAGGTGAAATACTTAATAAGCGTGGGTGGGACTGGGAACGGCCGGCTCCCCAGGAGCTCTGGGTGCTGCCTGGCCGCGCCGGGGCTGCGTTACCCTCCCCAAGAAGAGGAGCTGAAAGGAGGCTTGCAAGAACAGTCTGCGTTTCAAAGGACGGAGCATCCTCCTCTCCCTCTCGGCTTTTGTCAATATAGGAAACACACCGCTTCCCGCCGAGCTGTTTATGTTTAACAACCAGATTTTCTTGACAAATACCATAATTTGATGACACCATTTTGGCGAGAGAGCGGTGATTAAGCTTGTTTGAAGTTAACTAGCTGATGCAAAATACCGGCTCAGCGTTCTGTTCAAGTTGCAGTCTGTTTTCCCTCAAAAGCCGTACTTGCTAAAGTGGGTGTGCGAGGGGCGTGAGACAACCGAGTATGTTTGGCAAGGCTGGCTGTGGGCCCCGTCTTTATCGTATTATCTGCGTAACGCAGTCAACACAGTCCTTTCGATGACTATTTAATCCGAGTTAATGAAACTCTCTCGAAGTGCCGAGATGGTATTAGTCAGACACCGATCTCGAAAGCGCTCGTGGATTATAAAATGCCTTTTGCAACGCATGCGGGTGGGTAGTTGGGAGCACAGCAGTGAGAATGTTGAATATTTGAGAGCAGAAAGTTTTGTACTACCTGAAAGGTTCAAGTTTTTTAAAGGAAACATTTCCTTGCATATTGCACGATGGGGGAAGGCTTAAACAAAACTTTTTCCCAGGGTGGCCTGATCCAGAGGCTGGGTGGCACCAGCAGAGTTAGGCTAGCGATCGGAGTTTCTTCATGGAAAATAAATACACTAGCAGAAATGTAAACGTCTCAATTTTTCCTTTTTCTCATTCAGTGTCACAGTGTGGTCTTTTCTGTGGGAAGTGGGAACATAAGGAATGTCTGAGATGTGGTAACAGATGGTGACAGCTGGGAGGAGAAACCAGCCCTGCATCGTTTGAGCGAATCCACGTATTGAAGTCAGTGGAAGTTTCAGTTGAGTAAAGGCTGCCTCACGCCCTTTCTACTTAACACATCGATTAAAAACTATCCTCGAGTTTGTGGAGCTAAGCTCTCTGAAGTTAGAAAAGGCCGAAATGATGGTTTTCTGGGCAATATTGCACATCCCACCTTTAACCAGTGGCACCCTGGTCTCCTCCCGCACTGGAGGCTGGAAGATGATTGAGGAGCAGGGTGGTATCTGCCTGGCCTTGCCAAGCTGTGGAAACTCCCTCCCCGCCAGTTAAGAGCACACCAAAGTGGTCAGACTGCAGCCGGGACCGGGCTGAGGGTGCGAACTGCCTTACAGCCAGGGGTGAGAGGTATCGGCCAGGCAGCCTGACCGGGTGGTCATGTGCTCAACAGCAAGTATTCCAAAATATCCTCTCGATCCTCAAAGTAAACCGTGTTTGCTGTAGGCTGGGACGCTGCTCTCATCGGTGCTTAGTTCAGCGTTCAGACAGGTCTCTGGAACAGCACAGGTAACAGTTGGCTTTAGATGAATCACTGCACATGGAAAACGATGGTCCAAACTTCTAAAAGATGTGGGTAGAGCAATGATGTTTCTCCTTGTCCTTAAACGCATGTTAAACAGGTAAAGCACTACATGAATTAGTGGAGCTGTGCTGTTATTCCAGCAGCCAGCTTAAAGGAGGTACTGTCACTGCGGGCAATGGCAACAGGTACGTTCGCCTCAACTGTTTCCCTGGTTGATAGCTTCATTTCAGGGATGAAATGATCAGGTGCGTGCTCTGTAGTGTTAGCTGTCATCTTACCCCATCCTTTTATTAAGCTCTTTGATATCAGAATCTTTTTAAAAATGAAACAAATGGTGATTTCTTAAAATATACTTCAAAGTAGGATCCCTCAGTGCACGTATCTTTGAGCTGTGTGTTGCTCTGAGGTGTGACATGTGAATTTGAGTTCAAATTCTGGAATGCTGAACTCACTTTACAGCTAAATGAAATGAGTGTTTAGTTGTGAGGTTTCTTAAATCAAATTGTTTTGCTTAATCATTTTGTTTTAAATAAGTTTGTTTTCTGGCAGCTTACCAACTAAAACTAATAGTTGAAGACAGAGCCAACATTCCTGACCAGGCTGGAATTTAGAAAGAACTAAGGGGACAAGATGGCTTAAAGCAACTCTTCAGGATATACTTGAACCTATCAGGAGTGAGTGTAGCAGATATATATAAGCTGCAAAAAGGAATGGAAATAAGAACAAAAATTATTTTGAGAAATTTCTGTTATGTCCTATATCAAGATCCTTGATGACTTGTAGAGCAATTGTTTCATGTTACACAATTCTCTGAATATCCAATGCACACCAGCAGTGGGAGAAGATTATTTCTTCAACATATTAAGGAATAATTATTCCCTTCTTGCAGACTGTACTTAATTTTCTTTATTTCAGAGAGATACCTGCGGGCGAATCAGCATACGGTAAGTGGTTAGGAGAAACTAATTTCACATCTGTAGCCAAGTCTCCCAGGAATACAGAGCACCATATGTGTAATAGTCATTAGTTCAAATAAGAGACTTAAATATATATATATATATATATATATGTCTAAAAGCCAAATTAGCAGAACACTCATAGAGGCACACTAAGTTATGAAAGAAAGAACAGTCACTAAAAACTCCTGGGACTTTGGCAGCTGGAGCACCCCAAGATTTTCCAGCATTGTTCAAATAAGCGTCCGTACTGAGGTCCTCGGTTCCCGCAGCGGCTGTTCTGAAAGCTCTTTCTCATTCTTTCCATAAGTCATTTAGAAGTTGACTCAAACTTATTCAAGCCACAGTGTTTACTGTAGCGGAGAAGAGTGGACAACAAAAAAAATGACACAAGGTGCTTACTCTGGAATAGCAAAAATCCTGCAACTTCTCCAAAACTGGCGCACGGATGAAGGCGGCAACGGACGGGCGCCTCCCGCGCTTGTGAAAGCCGCCCTGCGAGGGGTGAAACGTGCGTGTTGCAACCCGCTGCCAAACTTATATTTTGAAGAAAAGAAACATCAAATCCTCTTCTGCATGACATGGCAAAGCATTGATGTGGCTGGTGGTTTGCAGGTTTATGAGCCTTATTATGAAGGTACCTAAGGCATCAGCCGCACGTGGAGCGTGAGCCGTGCAATGAGGGTGGTGCTATCTGTAGGGAAAAATGACACAGATACATTTCACTCTTCAAATTGAAATAGCTGCGCTTTGGAAAGCGATATTCAGTGACCGCGGAGAAAAAACCGCAGATGGAACAAGAAATAACACGCTCTGTCTTCCTGGTTCCTCGTGTGCCGTGTGTTTCAGGAAAGCGGTGAAACAGATTCGAGGTGCACCCTCCCGAGCGGCGAAGGCAGAGCCCTCTAGTACGCTGCCACGGTTGTGCAGTCCTCCGCTGCTGAGCTATTTTAAGTACTAGCTGTCTGCATTGAGTTCAGATATATTTGTAATCACAGCTGTAACCTCTTGACTGTTTTAAATGTTTCAAAATGTGGAAAAAATAGTGTAGCTGTGGAGAAAATACTGTGTAAATTGAATATTAACTTTGTTATCATTGTTTAATAAGTAACTGCTTTTTTGTTACTGACACTGATGACTGATGTTGACAGTTTGGGGTGAAACCCTTGGTGCCATGGCACATAGTGTGCTGCTGCTGGTAAGTGGGTAGAACATGGTTGCAGTCACTGCTGTGACTTTGCCTAGCTAACTTTGCTAATACAGGTCTGAAATCTAAAAAATTTTAGATAATTATATCTGAGTAAGATTCCTGACTTCCCTTTATATGCAGAATGTATCTTGCAGTTTTCTTATGGATTTCATAGAGAAATGGGTGGGCTCTTGGAACCAGGCACAGGATTAACACATGAAAAACCTCTTGGGGCAAGAGGTTTGCAGCGACAGTTCTTATACAGGTGGATTGTAAGTAAATGGAGAATAAAGAAGGATGTGGCGGTAGCCCGTGTTCTCTGTGCTGCTGCTCTGCTTTTCTGGGATATTGCACAACCACTTTCTATGTGTCATATGTGCTTACTACTTTGAATATTTTTTTACTGAATCTTCTGTTTGCCCCATATTACCTCATTTGCATTTATTAAAATAACCGTGGAATTGAAACAAAAGCTTATTTTGTTGCAACCAAACCCAACCAAGCTACCTTTGTCTTCTCTGCCAGCTTGCATTTACATTTATGCTGGCATGGCTAGCCTGCTCATTTTCTCTCCTGATAGACTTTATTTACAGTTATATCTGAAACATCAACAGCTTTTTATTTAACTACATCCCCCTTTTTGCTTACTCAGAGATACAGTATTATTTTGGAAAAAAGAAAGCTAGAAAGCTAAAATTAGACATCTATTTCCCTTTGCATTCAGTATATCTCATCATCGTGCACAATCTGATGACACGCTCCAAGACAGAGACCAGCTCTCATCTACTGCACCTCTAAGTAACAATCCATGGCGCAGCATCAGAAAAAATTACTGCTTTTTGCTCAAGCTCTGCTGTTGCTCCTGGCTTTAACCTCTCTCTATCATCTAGCTGTTTTGGACTGCCCAGGTTTTAACTAGCAGTTCTTCCATTTTGTGGTCAGTATCATTTCATGCGCGAGTGATAGGACTGTAAGATTCCAGTCTGCAACAGATTGCAAGCTGTTAAGTTGCTTGCAACTATTGTAGTTATTTTTGTCCTCTATTTTCCTTTTCTTAAATATCACGTCCCTTCGGTCATATGTAAATTTACCATTACATGACTTGTTGGCACATTAAATGCTTCTGAGTGAGCTCGGATGTGCCCAGATGTTCCCCCCAAAGCACTGAGATGACACTGAAGATGGTTTCTTGCCCAAAGCCCCATGGCGTGCGGGGGCGGACGGAGGGAAGCAGGGCAGTGCCAGGCCTCTGGGTGCCTACGAGCATGATCCCCCCCAGCTGTAAAAAGTGGACTATAAAACTCTTCTACCTGGGAGATAAGGAGCTAAAACCGCTGTGGGTGGAATATAGACTCCACTGGAGGCTGTAGAGGGAGGGTATGGTCAGATTTTCACTTGTTTTCAGAAATCTGGGAGGAATTGTTGCCTGGGAAGCACCCTGTTAGTTCTGCGGTAACAGAGGATTTTTAGATTTTTGCAGTCCCAGAAGTTTTAAGAATGTCCTGGTGATTTGCTGAATGTATTTCACCAAGTGAGAACCTCAGCTGGTCACAGAGCCCTTTTCCAAACCGAAGGGCTGTAGCGGAGCAGCGCCGGTAAGCGAGCGCAGCTCGCGTTTTGACTTGCTGTTCGTCGCTTCCTTTCCAGAGAGCAGCGACCAGCTCTTTCTCGACACCGAGAACTGCAATGCTGGTTTGCTGTCTGGGAAATGAGATGAAGTTTTATCTAGTCAGAGCACTGCAGAGGTAAACCTGAGAGAGAGTCTATGCAGAGATAGCACTTACTATGAAGTTGAGATTTTTTTTTTAGATTAGTTTGGTACTGCATGATTTTTGGATCATGGACAGCAGGGTACTAAATTATGCCCATGCATTTCCTTTTCTGTGAATAGGTTATCATATTTAAGTACAGCAGCATTTAATCTCTGCATTTCTTTGTGATTAATAAGAACAAATCGTGCTCAGGGACTCTTTTTCTTTAGGCTGCATGTAACTCAATATCTTCAGCTGTTATAACTCATTTAGTATTCTGCTGAATCCAGTTGCTGGTTTAAATGTATATATATTTTTAGAGAAACTCCTTGCAGAGCAGCCACAGGGGTGCTTCTCTACAGCAGAGCTGAATTTGGACTGAATGTTCTCAGAGTGTGGTAACCTTTTGTGCTTTTGGGAGTCACGATAATGACACGCGGAGAGAGAGAGAGCGAGCTTCAAGATTTTTTTTCTCAGTCAATTCTCAGATGGGAGCCTCTCCAGAAAGGGAGCTCTGTCTGCATGGTTTACTTCATCGTAGTCACACTTTGCTCAGTCATTACACGGTTGCTTTTTTATCAGCTACCACAATACTGTCCTTCATGGCCTTGAATGACATCCTCCACCTTCTAGGTACACACTTCCTAAACTTCATTTTTCTCCTGTTTTCTTTATATATTTTAACCAGATTTTAGTGAGCAGTTAATTATGGATGCCTTCAGGAAACGTTGCCAAGCACTGAAACTAAGACAAAAGCATTAGCAAGTAGCTACTGTTCGTTGCTTAATTTTCACCATTTTGGAATATCATGCGCAGAACCATTTGGAAGATGCGGAGAAGGTGAGCCTGGCACGTTGTTTCGTGCCTCAACGCATGGGCCCTTACAGCGCGTGGTGTTAGCTCTTCCCGGGAGCAGGCTGGGATGTTGTTGGTGGTGGACAGCAGGGTTGTAAGTAGGGACCTTAGGAGAGTTGTGAACTGGGCTTGCCTAGCAGGAGCAAGGAGAAGGTGGAAAATACAGCGATCAAAGGGGTGAAACACCTGCCTTGCAAAAGGGACTGGAAAGGCTCGCGTGCTTCAGTCCCGTTTTTGCAGGCAGGCAGCTGAGGGAGGGTATGGTTGAGGTTTACAAGTCTCGAGGGAGCTGGAGGGTTTGAGCACAGAATTATTATTCACGGAGTCTCGCACACTAGAGCGAGGCAGCTGCTTGATAAAAGTGACAGGAGGTCTGCTTGAAACAGGTAGAAGCAAACACGCCTTCCCCCAGCAGGCAGCGCGGTTCTGGACCTCGCTGCCGCGGGAGGCGGTGGAGAGAGACGGTCCGCGGGCTCAGGAAGGGAGGACAAGGACAAGGTCACGGACCACGGACGCACAAACGCACGCCGTGAAGGACCAGGACCCTCGGACATCCCCGTGTAACAACTGCGGCTACTGGGAGGCTCTGGGGGAAGGGACTGAGGAAGTGGCTGGTTTCTTGGTTTCCAGCGTAGCTGCTCTGTCACCACCCCAGAGACAGGTGACCGGGCGAAGCGAGGCATCAGCGTGACCCACCGGGGCCTTTCTTAACGCCCTTATGAGTTTTAGTTATTGCTCAGACAACTGCAGAATTAGGATTTAAAGCACTTTTACCCTCCACAAAAACCTACAGTTAAGGCCCTTGTGTGTGCTCAAGATTTTGCCAGACTTGGGCCTTATACTTTATTTGGTTAAACAGTATCGCGAGCATTTACAGGGCTATATAAATAATCACTTTCAGTTAGAGCTGTCAGCTGAGCCAAAAGAGCGATTTGAAGTGCCAAGGACTTAGAACATCTCTTTCTAATTTTACCCTGGCTCAGACTGTGTTTAGAAGACGAGGTGTAGATAAAATCAGATAAGCAAAATTATTTAGTGTTTTGTCACTTGTAAAATGATCTTACTTAAATGATCAGTTAAAAATACGTGAGAAAAATACGTTAATGTGTTACAAGAAACAAAACCCTACCTAAGCGGCTAGAGTACGGGGCTGGTTTAACGATGGGCGAGAGGAGGTTACAAGCGGTCCACGGCGAGTGTTTGCGGAGATGCCACTTGTGGTGGCTGGAGCTCCGCTCACGGAGATGCTGCCCGCAGAGGGAGCGGACCTTCGCGCGTCGTATTAGCAGAGGCCGATTAGCTGGAAGACGGGTGTAAGCACATGAATGACTACGCTGAGTGCTGGAGCTGTCTGGAGGTTTTCCGGCTGACCGGTTTTGTTAGAAAATGCTGATCCTCCCAACCGAAAGTCCTTTGCTGGAATATGTAGTATCAGCGAGACGACCGTTTGTGCCGCTTCCAGGCTGCTCCTGCGCTTCAGCAGGCTCTTTGGCGGGCGGGCGGGCAGGTGCTGCCGCAGCGGGCTCCTCGCCTCCTCCTCCGCTGGATTCACAGCGCTTCGTGGCTCCTCTGGGCACCCAGCGCCAGGGATCGTGGCTGCCCTCGCACCCCATCAGCTGACTATGTTGGATGTGCAGCGCTACTGTTCCAGATTATATTTCTTCGTATGTTTGAAATATTTCACAGGTTGGACAGAAACACTTCCAGGCAGCTCTATTAATACGCAAAGACCCTAGAGGCAAGAAACTTAGATAAAATACAAGAGATTTATTTTATTTCTGTGAGAAAAAGAAAAGTCAACAGGCTCCTGGCTATTCATTTTTAGACTCTTCAGAGTCTTGCTGAATTCTTTCCAGTTTATTCTGGGCCATTCCTCCCCTTAGTAAGAAAAAATACATAGTGGCGTGAGGGCATGCACTGAGCTTCACCCTTACTTAATTTGTTCATGGAGTAGAACGAAGGATGTTGAGACAGGTTCATACGCACAGAAGCGTATTAGTGGGTTTCCCAGCTGCTGGCATACATCAAATCTAATGCTGAAAATTACTTTTAGGGGGAAAATAGAAACAAAAGGAGAGAGAGAGGGACAGAGACGGGAAGGGAAAGCTCTTAGTGGTCAGCCGTGGGGAGCCTCCTTCCCAAGTGTCCTCTCCAGTGCAGCACACGGTCCCTCCACAATTCCTTTCCAATAGTAATTATATGTTTTTCATCAGGAGCTGCTCAAACTCTGTACTGGTCAGTCCTGCTTACGATCCCATTAGCGCTGGGTAGAGCAGGCTTTGGTTGGGGCAGGCTCTGCAGTGCTGATGTTGTTTAACCTTGTACACACATATTATTGGGTCCCTAGCGTAAACCAACAGCTACAACCGAAGGATAGGAAAAAAGAAGAAGAAGGGGTGAGCCCTGCACCAGCGGCAATCGTTTCCCATGAGAACCTGCCATAATGGTAATATTGGGAGTTGCAGGGGCAAGACTGTGCGTACAACAGCAGAAGAGCAAAGCAAAAACCCCTGCCACACAGAGCATCTCGGGCGAGAGGCTGCAGAGCTGCGAGGGAGAGGAAGGCTACAGCACCACAGATGGAAAGAAAGCCCTTGGCATCACTAACAGGTGCCGTGCAACAGACTGTTACATTTTCTGTCTTTGACAAGTACTTGGAGCTCTGTGCATAATCAATTTATTACTTCTTTTCAAGCACTCCTTTCAAAATTCAGAGGATCTTGCCTGCCTACAAGATCCTTATGTTTTGATGATTTTGTATTAATTTGGTAGCTCCTCAACAGAGTATACAACCGACTATTTTTATTTCTTTGCTACCTTGAATGTAGCTGGAACCACAGACAGGAACAAATAACTGTGTATGTTCCTCTTCATCGCAAAACAATCCTTTATTTCGCTGTGATTTCTTTAGACATCATAAACTGTTAGACTTGTTGGGTGGTTTAGTTGGTCTCATCTCTGAGATTTTTAACTTACCAATTTAAAGTGGTGCCTTCATGAAGGTAAGACAAATATTGCCATTACTAATATCACTGCCCAAGTGATTTGTAACTTGATCATATTCTCCATGGGGGCAAATTTCTTCAGAGTGGTCATTTATACACTTATCACTTCGGCTCTATGGTGTACAGGTTTTCCTGTAGAAGAGAGACTTACTCTGTGTTTGGTAATTTCTGTCTTTGTGTCACGGGTGTTGAGACTTTTCAATATACGAGGCAGTAAAAATGTTCAGCTCAGCAAGTTGTATTCCAGGAAGAAATGTCAACCGTGGACTGGTCCTCCCGGAAGCTGGGACAAGATATTACCTCAAGCAGAAGTGGAGAAGTGACTCATGCTTGTTCATCAAAACATAAGGACTAACTTACTCTAATGGTGGGAAATTTGAATCAGTTCTTTTCTTTTCTGCATGAAAATTACTGTAAGAATAAGGAAGGCAGGAAGAAGAAAAATGGGGCTACTGCTAGACAATTAATTATTGCAAAAGAGAAAAACTATGCTTAAAGGATGATAATTGTTATGTGAAGGAATAAACATTAATGATTTTAAACAGGAGCTGTTTCAATCTCTATAGCTCCCAGATGTTCCTGCTGGCAGAGGCCCACTGTCCTTCGGCTCATCGGTTGTGTTCCCTCCAAAGGGCCTGAAATGGTTTGGTTTCACCTTGCAGCTGAACAGACAAAGCAGTGATTTGCTTCTGAAAGGCATGGTCCTGCTCCTGGTCCTCCACGGGCTGGTCTAGCCCCCGCGTGGCCTCCGGGTGCAGTTCAGCTGCCTCTTCCACTGCAGAAAAAGTGATTTTTCACTTGCCCAGTCTCACTAGATTGGACGTGGGGGGAAGCAGCAGGAAGAGGGTGAGGGGAAACCTCCTGCCAGTGTCAGTGCTTCTCGCCCGCTCTGCTGGCCTAGCTGCCAGGAGCGACGCCCTCAGCAGCTGGAGATCGCTCCTTTATTCCCAAGCGGATCCTACGCCTGGAGTTTGGGATTGTCTTAGGGATATAAGCTAAGGAGGAAAAGATACTTTTGTTGTGAAAGTCAAACTCCAGAATATTCCACTCAATTCCTGCCCCTTGTCAATATTTGCACTGTTTAAATGGCTTGTCTACATTTTGGGTGACTGTAGGAAACTCAAACCACTTTGCTTCTTTCAAGGAAAGATCCAGATATTTGTAAAAGTAAAGTTATGAAGACAGTATTTACTTTTTTCCACACCAGGCCTGTTTTGTGGATCCAAAGGCTTCTCCTTTTTAATGATGAATCGGTGAAATAAGAATGGAGCCTGCTCATTAGAAACGAGGATTATAACAATGAGAAAAACAGGGCTGGGTTGAAAGAGTGGAGATGGGCCCATGGCACTGTGTTTAATCTGCAGCCGGGTCATGTCTTTCACTTGCATTTCCTTTGGACTCTGTAATTGCTAAAAAATCCAGCACAGCAGCTAGATTAAGTAAGACTTTATATATATATATATTTTTATATATATATATATTTTTTTTTTCCTATGAAACATTTAATTTTAAACCTGAATTGATGGCAGTAGAGAAGCATGTTGTTATTCCTTCCCTTCTCGAGGAGAACACACTAGTCTTTCCCTCTTCCTGATCAGGAGAATTCAACAAGGATAAACATGTCATTAAATGCTTTTTTTTTCCTTTTGTATCGTATACACTAGTAAAATATACTCAGCGCTGTTCAGCGTACTTGTGAAATGGCCAGGTTTTAATCTTTAAATAAAAAAAAATGCCTGTGCTTTCCCATTTATTTGTTCTATTTCTTGACCTTTTTAAGATAACAAACTAGCTCTCAAGAAGAAAAGAACACGTGAAAAATATTATGGCAGGAGTCCCGGTGCAGTGCAGCCTATACAGCTGTTCAAAGAACGGCCGTCAGCGTTAGGCTAGAGCTAAAGAGAGGGCTCAGAAAAGGAGGCTTGAAGGCACCTTTTTAATGACCACTGCCAGCCAGCAGAGCTGCAACAGGGCAGGGGTTGGTGAAGACTCGGGATGGATTTCAGGTCACAGATAGGGACAGGGTTGGAGTTAGACTTTGTGAATATTATTGCTGGATTTTTGGATGACTCGAAAGCTTGGATAACAGGCTTCGATAAATATTGAATGTTTTTGGTATATGTATTATATGGGCTGTCTCGATGCGCTAAATAGTGGAGTCAGGATTGTGGAGAGGTTTCCAAAAACAGGTGTTTTAACAGGTGCCACCTTTTTGATGGTTCCTGATCTGTAGTTGCAATGAGGCCTGATACGGTCACGTTTCAGTGACAGAGGCTTAGCTTTAGTATGGCAGGGCGTTGTTATGGGGAGCGCCCAGCAAGCTCGCTTTGGGATTGCTTTAAAAAAATAAGTTTTTAGCAATCCATTTCTGCAGTGAAGACTCCGGCTCTGAGGGAAAGGAGAGGCACAAGCTCCAAGGGCAGGAACGTCTCACATTTTCAGAATGTACTCCGGAGAGAGTATTAGCATTATTTTGCTTTACACATTCCAAAAACGAAGGAAAGAAAAGCAGTTTCACTACAAGAACACTACTATGTTAAAATAATCCAATCTCTCCTTGAAAAAGGGAAAAATGAACCCCCTAGTACAGTACTGGCTTTGAAGGCAGCTTATATTAAGAATCCTGGCTCTTGCAGCGCAATACCAAAAATGTCAACTTTCTCAGGGGCAGAGCTGGAGCTGAAAAGGACGAGAAAGGGGATCTGCCAGAACTTGTTTGTCAGCACAGATTCTTTTTTGTATTGCTAGAAAGAAGCAAGCAACAATAACAGGAGCAAGTGCTGCCCTACCTTCCTTTTCCCCAAATATTTCTAGAGAATGGTCCCAGGATAGCCCTCCTCTGAGCTCGCGATGGACGAGCTCATGCCTCTCCAGGCCCTCTCCAGCAATAAGAGCATTTCTGGAACTGGAATAAGACAATCTCCATTTCTGCAATTTTTTATTATTAGAAATAGATTGTTAAAAGAGCAGCTCAAAACCAGATCTGCTCCCCAGCATGGTGTGGAAGTGCTAGTCTGACAGTGGTGGGGGAATGAAAGTCATAACAATACGCTCAAGATTCAGGGATTTTTGCTTATGAATTTTGAAAAGGGAAGAGGTGCCTCAGAAGGTAAATAATCTCAGCTCTTTGCAGATATGCTCATAAGGAAAGTTTTTAATGCCTATGAGAGCATAAACAGAGCTGTATCGCTTGGTTTCTAACGACTACATATTTTGGCTTGGGTTGGTAGTATAAATATTGGCGTTTTTGTTGGTCTCCCATAAATAGATGCCTCAGGGATGCTGAAATTCCCCAAAAAATCATTATTTCTTCATGTGTTATTTATCTTGCAAGGCTACTGGGGCTTCATTTGTATTCCCTAGTGTCGCGTAACTCGCAGCCAGAGCTACTGTGTTGTGCAGCTTTGCTCCTAGGGGAACCGGCCCACGGTGCTAAGGCTGGTTAGGGGCCTGGGAGGACCCTCTCCTAGACCTGGCTTGCACCAGCTGGTCGAGAACTGGGATCCCAGGCGAAAAAAAAGCACGATTCAACATCCCAGCAACTCTGGGCAGCCGTGTTCTGATTTGGTTCCTGTTTCCTTATGGCTGTACCTTTTTATTCCCCAGTCTGCAATTTTCATGGTATTAGCGGCTGCTTGAGCTAAAGCAGAGCTGCCCAGGAGCCTGTTAGACGTTACTTCTCTTTTATGGCCTGCCTGTGCATACTGTGAACCCCCCTCGAGCCTTTCTTTTTGTGTCTTCTTGTCTCAAAAACCCCCTGGAGAACCTGTTGAGCACTTCTCCTCCTCCCTGCTTAGCCAGTGCTGAGGTCACTTCAAAGCTACTATTGCTTAAAGCTACTAAAAAGAGAGCAATCTCTCTTTTTCCTGTTGTTTACCAGAATTTGTACCACGTTAAAATATTCTTCCTTTAGCCATTAAAAAAAAATCTATAAAATGAAGAGTGTGGGGAAGGACAAGAGTGCATGTTTTGGGCAACTTCAAGTCCTTTAATGTATTAACATCCTCTCTGAAAGTATTGTCTTTAATCTTTCTATAGGAGAAGGGCAGAGGAAGGAAAAGACTTCTGATCTGATAGGTAAGGAATCAAAAAATGTGTTCAGAAAATTATCCTTATTTGCCAATATATGCAAATGTGAACATCATGCTTGTAGTTTGAACAGAGAGCCCCCCAAAATGATCATTGTCACAGAGATACTGAGCCACTGCATGCAAGCTGTTCTCAGATTTGTTTTGATGACTGTAATGAACTTATTCTGGAGTGACTGCATTATTCTAACAGTGCTATAAGCTGTAGTCATTGTTTTATTGCTATTATATTGTTCATGGAGCCAGAAAAGCAATGTGCTTACTCCCTTCATGTTCAGAGAATGAATCAGGAGACGTGTTTAACCCATACGACATAACATTTTTTTTCCTGTTGGTGGTTTCTTGGTTTTACCTTGCTAATCACGATGTAAACATTTGACATATTTTCAGGTAAACTGATCTGAGCTGTCTTGCGTTGCATAAAATAACATTTTTCCTTATTGGTCAAAATGTTTATTTAGGCCTCAGTTCATAGGAATGAGGCTGAAAGTCTTTCATACAAAAAAAAACCCGTCAGCGTTTCCTGTGACGTCCTTTAGCACACTAATGTTAACTAATGACTAGCTTTCCTAACAAACTGATGGCAGAACCATGGAAGCGCTGCAGTTGTTTTGCAACAGCAGGATTGCGCTGGAGTCAGTGAAATCTGGTGTAAGAACAGAGTCTTCCTTCCCCGGGTGCCTGCAGCAGTTCCTGCCTGCAGCCATCTGCTCTGCTGCAGGGACAGGTCAGCTGCCAGCACCTGTGCATCTGCTGGTCCGGCAGGATTTGCAGCCTACCATATTAAAATAAACTGAAATTGGTGCAGTTGACTGTGGAGACTCAGCAGCTGTTTCATTATCAGCTGAATCATCCCTGCAACAGAGATGGAAATCTCAAAAGAATAGGGTGGCTGCCTGCATATGAACTATCCCTTTCTCTAATAGGGACGTATCTCCATTAACTCCATTAACATAATTAAGTGTGAGAACACGACTGAAAAACAGATGAATGGTAATGGAGAAATGTGAGGGGAGAAGAAAGAGAAAGAGCCACTGAGAAGGTCAAGAAGCAGATATTGGTAAGGACATGAAAGGTATCTCCCGCACTGCGGAATGCCGTGACTTCTTGTTTTCAAATGTGTGCGTGTTCAGAGGGGAGCAGGAAACTGAAGGCAAGTTCGGGAAGGCCAAATCTAGAAGACAGTTCCTTTAGGGATGAGATGGTTATTTTTTAAGATGTCTGTATTTACAGCAGTGGTTCGCTACGTAGTACTGAAACACGCATTGTCAAACGAAGGCTAAGGGAAGAGTGTGCTCTTGCAAAGCACTTTCTGTTTTCTCTTAGCAGAAACATTTTTTCCATCTGCTGGGTAGGGAAAGGAAAGCTAAAGAATAGGTACAGTGTTTGTGAATTACACCAAATACAGTACTGAAAATTGGATTAATAGTTGACTTGGATAAAAGATAAGCAGGAAAAGATATACAAAATTCGGCTTGCCAGCCTTCGGCGGTTTGGATGATCCCCACTGCACACGAGATGGTGTATAATCTGTTAAGCCGAGCCGGAACTCTGCAGTAAATCTGAACACACGACAGTACATAACTGGATGTACTGAGCCGAGAATTTTATGAAAAATGGTTTCATGTTCTATTGCAGGTTCAGACTGTTTCCTAGCTTGATGCTAGGATGTAGTCAACAAGGTGCTTTTTAAGGACTAATAAGATTTGGAAAGAATATGTTTGTGTAGGTATCAGTTGTATTTTTTGTTCTATCCTTTTTTCTCTAAACTGATACTAAGGATGGGCCATAATGACTGAAAGCTAATACACCAGCTTTTGGACAAAACTATAGTAATCTTTGGCAAGACGTGTGGTAGCAATCGCATTTAAAGAAAAAAATCACAGAGGTGCTTTGCAACCACGTCATTACAAATCAGTACCACCACTTAGCAGTGTGCACAAATGGCTATTTAACTGCCAAACTCCAGTTGTTCAGAAATGGGCTCCTCTTGGTAAAACATTTTGTTATGTTACTTTCTGAGGTAGTTATCTGTTACTAATTTGAGGCTGCCTGCACTTTTCACTGCCTCCCAAACTTAAGCTTCCAGCTCTGCATTTAAGCATGCAAATAAATGGCTTGAGTTTCAGAAAGGGCAGAGTTACCAAGTGTATAATCCAAACCTTGCTTGGTTGTCATTCAAGCTTCTAAACCAAATGTCATGGGAGCTACTCAACTGCAGATCACATAACTATGTGCATAAGCACAGACAAGAATTTAACTTTTGACACCTGGGTTTTGCAGAATTTTGGCCCAGGTCTCCTAAAAGGCAATGTACAAGCCATTACTTTTCTTCTCCAAGGAATAACTGTAATAGCTATCCTATGATGTATGTTCTACTGAGAAAATAAGGGCAGGTTTGGATCATCATATTTTAATCCCTCCCTCTGTATTTCCTCTGAAATCAGAAGGAATTAGACCAAGTGGCTGCCCTAGGTCCATCTTTACTGGAAGTTCATGCTGAATTAATTGGCAGACCCTGTAGTGCTTTTCTACATTTGCTAATAATGATTCCAAATCAGCATAAAAGCAACCTAGTGATTGCAGATGTTCGGTTGCTTAAAAAGAGGCCACCATAGTGAAGAAATATTAGGAAAAATATGCAATACTTTTGGAGTGAGATACTCACATTATCTAAAATTAGCCATCTGAATGACCTGGGTCAGGATGGCCCAGCTTGGAACAACTAGTAGTCCCTTCCCTAATGCAGATAATGGTTTAATAGCTCATTTGATACCTCCTGATTACAGCTTTGGATCCCTATTGGTTTGGGGGTAGCCTTAAATGGTAAACAGGTGATGTGGTAACTGCTGTTTCAGCAATTAATGGCAATTATATAGAGATTTTAAAGGTTCAGGAGGTTTTGAGTGGAGGTGGAGAGAGAAGATTTGGGAAGAATGGTGAGAAGATGTTTTGTAGATTTAAGGGTGAAGAGTTAATTTTGTTGGAGGTATTCACATAAAACGTGTAACTGACTGATCTAGGAAGCAAAAACTATGCTGAACTACCTATGTAATCTGCTAGCAAGACTCTCGTACCAAAGCACCTGGACAATTGCAGCCAACGTATTCATCCAACATGCTTCTCCAAGTGCAACCTGCAGGTAAGTTCAGTAATGTTCTAGTTTGGTGAATTTAAGTAAACAAGTTTCTCATATTGAATAATCACTCATTTTTTAGATACTTGTGCTTTATTATGAGTTTCCTGCAATGTGGGTTTTGAAACCTTTTCAGGCAGAGGGAGGAATGTGGCCAGAATTTGCTACCTCTTTTACTACCAATAGTCAGCTGTGTGTTAACATGAAAACTATGGAGTCTGCTCAGCCCACTGAAAGGACAAAGTTTAGAGCAGTGAAGTCTGAATAAAGACTGTGATGTTGTATTTGAAGTATTGCGGTGCCTGGAAGTTGTTTCTCAGGGGAAACTTGTACTTGTTTGCAGGCAGAGCTGGGATGGCTTTGCTCATGTGCTAGGCTGTTGGGAAGGGGCACTGCCGTGGCTGTTTTGGGCTTGGTGGGACCTGCCTGGAAGGTTGGCAGTCTTGCTCTGTGGCTCTTGCTGTGCAGCTTGCAAGCATCTTGAAGCACAGGCAAGAGCTTGTGTTTGGTTTGGTAATGGGCCAAGCCAGCTTGCTTCTGCTTGCAGGGTGTCCTGTGGGCAACTGGTAGGTTCAATACAAGGCTAAGGTCTGTCAGGCCAGAGTGTGCAACAGACTTTGCATCTCTTATCAGTTTTCTTTCCTCTTTGCATTTGTATTTTCTATTATCAATTGATAAAGACTTGATTGTAACTCTTCCCGTAACTGCTCAGAAATGCATGTGGGGAGCCGGGGCATAGATTTGAACTGCTACCAGGAGGACAGAATGTACTTGCTGCTCAGTAACTTATTAAGGCTATTCAGCTTGACAGAGCTTGTGGATGCTTTGAGTCTGACTAGCAGCATTTGCCAGTGCTACACAGGGAAGCTCTGTGTGTAGTCACTCTTGTTCTCTGAAATCTTATCTCTACACAGCTTTTGGGGAAAGAAGCTTTAGCAAGGCTCTACGCTTGCCTCCCTCTGCCACCTGTGTGCCCTACACCAGGGGCACTTGGGGGAGAGTGATGGCTCTGCACCTGAACTTAGATCTACCTCAGGGGCTTCTAGCTCCCATAAGCTGCAGGAGCTGCTGATCTGTGAATTACTTATGTCCAAGGCAACAGCTGCAGTGACAGGCACATAAATCTGCCTGGAGAGGGAGAGTCCAAAAAAAAAAAAGTACAGAGTTGGGGTGTCAGTATTTCTGATTCTACTTGCTTCTGAAGTAAGTATCTCACTTAAGAGCTGTGGCATTTTGATCACATCATAATCTATGTGAAATAATGTCTAGCATGTAAAATACAGACGGGCATTTGGAATGATTAGTTTTTTTTTTTAATTTTCCCTACTGACAACAATAAATGTATCCATAGGAAATAGGGCCATTGCTTTGTGTGATCTATTAATTCTGCAGCTGCTTTGCATAGTATGGTTATACAAGCTCCTACCCTGGTGAAGAACTCCTTTAGTCTCTGAAGTAGGAGAGATGCCTTCAATATGCCTGTTCCTTATACTTACAATGGTGGTGTTATCTTCAGATTTGGAGCGGGGGAGGTGTTACAAAATATAAATGGCTTTCAGCTGAGACAAATCACCTTGTAAGAAAACTACACTGCCAAACACTGTAGCAGTAACCCCTCTCTCCCTTCAGCTAGTTTAATGCTTACATTTTGAAACCATGAAGAGGGAAAGGGAAAAGAGAACAAGTCGTACTGCAAGTTCTTCCTTCTATCAAATTAAGCTGTGAATTTTAAAAGATCTTTTACAGATTAAAGATTAAAGTATTTGGGACATAGTATGTAGAAGTATGACTGTTTCTAGAAACTGGAAAACATAAAAATAAGTGATTGCCATTGTAGGTGATGATAAAAAAAATGAAAGTGCTGGAGGGCACATTTCCCTACTTTCATCTGTAATATTTCGCAAATAGCGATAAAAGTGGGTATAGAATACTTTTTTTTCAGTGTTGCATATGAAGAGAAAACTAATGTTCTTCATGTATCACAGGAAACTACCCAAGTTTGATGAATTGCCCATCTGTGGTAGCCTTCCTTGGAGTAATTTGGCACTTGCTTTATTAGGTTTTGTGTAATTACAGCTCTTCAAATATTGCTTCTATGTCACAGGAGATAGTATCTGAAAAGAAAAACAGGGCAAAAAAAGTGACACAGAAAATTGATGTTCCAGTTACATATCTGGAAGGAAATTTGAACAGGCTGTTCTAAAATATCTTGTACTTTTGGCATAGAAAGATATAAAAGCTATGTTGTTGAGCTGCAGAAAGTGTGTGGGTTTTTTTTGTTTTGGTTTTTTTAATTCTCTTATTTAATCTGGCCAGATCCCTCTGCAGTCTGAAGTCAGATCATTGCTGATCAACACTGGACTAGTGTGGATCTAGCTTTTGGCATTAATGTTATGCTGGAGACCAGACTTGATATTCTCATTCTGTCTTACAAGTTCTGCACAGATTCACGCATACCTTATGAGTTTTCTCTAATTTCTTTGTTTACAGCATAAAAATAAAGCATATTTATCTACAAGCAATCTAGAGGGATCTAGATCAACAGGGACTGTTAATACCTTGTCTTAGGTGCAGGTGACTAAATACCTACCTCTAAATTGTTGCTCTTCCTAGAAGCTAGAGAGAAAACGCATGGTTTAAAACAATCGAAATAGCTCAAAAAAATGCCTTATTTCACTGTTACTATGCATTTGGTGTACTAATAGGACACACATCACAGCTTGGGCATAGCAGGAAAGGGAAGACAAAAACCTCCCCTGTTTGTTGTCCTCCCTTGCTACAAGGTGACCTTATGAGTAATGCTGACTAATTGCACCATTTAGCAGGCGCTTTCTCCGGTAGTCCAGGCTTCAGGAGAGGCAGGAAAAACACCAAACAGAAAACCTGAGAGGTATCACATGAATGGTCATCTGTAGGCACTGCTGAATAAATGTCTGGTGGAGGTAGGTTGTGCTCTTCCTAAGTATACCAGGAGGAAGTGTGCCTCGCTGACCGGAGATGTTAATCTTTCTGTTTGAAAGAGAAGTTCGAATAAACAGAACACTTAACAAAAGGAGGGGAAAAAAAAAAAAAAAAGCTTTATGCATGGGTACCAGATGCAGCGCTGTTTGCTTGGCTCCTTTATTTGAGCAGCAACCGGTCGCTTTCATCTCTGATTCCAGCTATAGTGGCGAGTGTGTGTTGCCCCTTCCACTCTTGTTATTGGGATCTCTATTTCAAGTTTTTTAATTGATGCAGAACTGCCTGGAAATGCTAGGTTGATGCTTGATGTCAATTCACTGCAGTTGCTTTTGGGTAGGGTTTTGGCCCATATCTGATGGAAGGGGAAGAACAGCACAGTGGTGAGGAAATAACTAGGCTAATCTCTTTATCTCATCTAAGTGTCTGGCAGAGGATTCTTGCATTTTTGCAGCATGCTTGTCTGTCTCTTAAAACTTGTGCACTTAAATACAAGGACCACGTTCTTTTCAATCGCACATCTAACTTGATCTACCCTCTTGGAACACATTTTAATTAAATGTAATGAACTGATGTAGTAACAGTGCTTCCCCCCTTCCCCCACCTCCGCTGCTTGGCAGCACTTTTCCTTTATTTTCATGGGAAGAATTGATGACATGCGAAGGGAGTTGAAGCTTAACATGCAGATATTCAGCAGATTCATGTGATAAGTAATGGAACATTCTACTTATGGCAAATATCATTGGGAGATATGCAGCAGTTAGAGATGTAGCTGAGAACTTCAATTTTCTTGTCTTTCCTTTCCCTGCCAGTCTATAACCCTGCTAATAAGCTTATAAAAACAACCCTAGTAAGTCTGGCTTCCTATATTATTGCAGTTCTCCTGTGTAACTTTACCCAAGACAAAATTTGTATGAGTGTTGTAGTTGCATTCTTACTCTTCAGTTAATAAAAGCTTTTGCTCAGTTGGACACTTAAATTACCCTAGATAAACAAAATGTTTGTAGTAATATCTTCTTTATCAGAACTTGTCAGTAGCTTTCTATGGCACAAGACAGACCATCAGTTTTTATCAGAACTGGAAATATTAATGGAATTGTATCTGGGTGGTGGCTGATGAGGATTGCTCAGCTCCATGGAGCTCTCCTTCAAAGTTAAGAGAAATCAGGACCTTCAAAACATATTGCCTGGACACTTAGGTGGGGTATGGGAAGCCAGGCTTCAAAACCCAGTATCACCTTTTCCTACAGGTTTGTCTAAAGCTGCAGACTGGTGGCTATTTGTCTGTTTTGTGCTGAAGCTGCTCAAGATTGTATAATGAAGTTTTAACAGAGGTATTTTCTTCCATACAGTGGTTGAGGGTGTTGACCAAACAGTCTTTGGGCTGGGAAGTTCACCCATCCTGGGGTGGCATGATTCTGGTGAGATGGAAACTCACTGTGGAATAACCCACAGCTGCCTATCTGCAGGGATTTGGGGCAGCTGCTTTTGGCTTTGAGTGGAGCACAGCAAGAATCTGTAGCTAATGATTTTTATGTGGTCTAGCTTCTTAAAATAAAAACGGGTACCCAAAGCTGATGTGTTGTTCCGAGACTGCCCTTAGTCTTAATTAACTCTGTCTTCACTAACGCTTTCTGAATAGCCTTTGGCTATTCATAACTGTGCCTCGTGAGGCTGTCTGGAGTGGCTGTGCTGTACATGAGGAATATTTCTGATGCTGGCATCCCCATCAGAGCCCACCTCTGTCAGCCTGGATGAAACTGGGGATGTTGCCATCAGCCTGGGAAAGAACCCCAGAGAGCATGCACTTAAAACCAAGCTAGTAAGAGCTTCACCTGCTGCTGGTATCCTGAGCAATATGTTTTACATGATTTTGAAATAGATGATTTTTTTTTTTGAGACTAAACAAACTCTGCTCAATAGCTACTGGTTTATTTGTCTGTTGCTTGTACTATTAGGTCTGTGTCAGGCTAAGTCAGAGTATTGGATTATTTCCTGAATTGTTTCTGATAGGGCACAGCTTTGGGAATAGTGTACTATAATAAATAATTTACTGAAACATCTGCTTTGCAATATCATTCTTTCTTATATTGCTGACCCAACTCTATGATTTTTAGATTTATTATGAAAATACATCACCATTTAGTACCTCATTAGTTTGCTAAATGTCAGATGACAGAGGGTTTTTTTTCCAACTGCCTTAGTACATAAAAGGAATGAAACCAAGAAAGCTAGAGTTTAATTATTCCATGTCACCAGGACACTGAGTCACTCAATGTGCTGAAGTTATTTGGTAATGTTCCTGGAAGGCTGTATAAAACAATTAGTTTGTAATTTCTCAGAATATATAGTGGCATAATCTTATTTCTCTTACTCATTAATATTTATTCCAGTTAAAACTTGAGGAAGCATGCTTCTTGCTGATTTTTATTCCTGGTAATTCTTTGATCAAATGTCCCATTAATCTCAATTTTCAGCCCTGTAGTATCAGAGCATCTCTTGGTAAATGCCATCAAACACCCTTGACAGCTCTATGTGGGAAAACACTCTCTTTAGACAACTCTGTGATTAAAAGGGAGCTCAGGTGAAGCCGCAGCACTGCTTAATCTTCTCCTTTCCTCAAAGCTGTGGAGACTTTGTGCACACACAGGGGAGAGGATGCTGGAAAGGAAAGATGAGATTTACATCATTGGGGATGCAGGCTGTAACGCATCAGAAGACAAACTGTGTGTGGGGGTTTATTTTGCACATCTGAAATCGCCTGTCCCATTTTCTGATACAAAAGCCAGCAGTGGGCAGAGAGGTTTATTAGGAGTGTTGTGGATTTTACCAGGCTGATGTCTGCTGGCTTCGTTTCCTCTCCCTCTTCCTGTGAACAGTGTGAGAGGAATTGATTATGTCAAAAGTTACGCAGTGGGAATTTCATGGAGGAGAAAAGCGTTTGGTTGCCACAGCTGTTGCCAAAACAAAACTTGTCTTTCGACACATCTTTTAAAATCATAATCAGAAAATCGTGGTGGTGGAAGCTATTGTTTTGGTGCTGGCCAGGTCTTCTGTGCAGGAGACAAGTATAACCACTGGGAAGAAAAGGATCACTTCTGAAAAACCCCTTCAGGATCTCTATCAGCAAGAAATGTATTTCTAAGTTCCTCACAGTCTCAGGATAGTTGTATCCTTCCTTTCCGAATATGCCTTATTTGTGCTTATTCCTATATTCATAGCATATATATGCTATCTCTTATATATATGCTAATGTTTCAAAACATATAGTCATTATTTACTGGTATAGGAGTTTTGAGCACTAAATACACTTTCACAAGTTCTGAGCAGTATATAGTCAGCCAATGGCAAATTCTGAAGGCTAATTTGTGGGTCACTTAATTTTTTTGCTCACTTTTTTTTAATAGAGGCAGCTATGGAAGAGACAGGAGGACAGGCCAGAATTTTGGGTTTCATTTCAGGTACTAAAAAAACATTGCTATATGACGATACTGCAAGCCATTTGTAGTTAGTTGTCAAAGCACATAGGAGAGCAGAGAGGGGGAGGCCAGTGGTTTGACTGCTCAGAGGTGCTGGGAATGTGTGCAGCCATCTGCAGCATCACCTAGCAGATGAGGACTGAAATAGTTGCATTATGAACAATGAATAACTTCATGGGGGAGGGAACAGGCACTATTATTATGCAAATAATTAAACAAAAAAATGAACAAAATTCAGCTTGCCAGTGTGGTCTTGTAATCTCCCACACTAATGAAAATGATGGGACTCATAAGAGGCTCTAAGCATCTGCAGACACTTATCTCAAATTTGAAAAATTCTTTCCAGACCCCTTCCTTCAGATAAGGGGGCCTAAATTACTGTAATGTATTTATCGGTTTATCTGTTTCTCACACTGCTGTTTGCTGTATTTTTTTTTTGAATGTTGAAAAAAATGCATCAATGCTTCACAGAGGGGCAGAATTCCAAATAGCGTTTGTGCAAAAGTCCATCAATTCAGGATTTGCACACAACATATCAGATTCTTAATTTGAGATACCTTTCTGGAAACCATTTCACTTGAAAGAAGCAGGTGGTCTACTCAAAACCTATTTTATCCCTCCTTTTACACTTATTTCTACTATATTCAATCATTTATAGATAATAGCTGGCAAGTTTACAGAATTTAGCAGTCTCTGAAGAAACCCTAAACAGAGCTCTGTTGTTTACAGTTGTTGGGAGGCAGAAGCAAGTTGCACCTCTGGCAGCAGCAGCTTTTTACAGACTTATTAGAAGAGGACACAAATGACATATCTTAATGGGTATTTATCAGTGTGCTAGAAAAGCACAGGTGGTTTGCTTGGTTGTTGTGTCCTGCAATGTGCATGTTGCCATCACAGCTTCAGCAGATGTCAGCTCTTAGCCATGTCCCCTCCCTTCTATTAAACCAACAAACTACAGACTCTACGAAGGGAGGTAAATGAGTTTGACTGTAAATAGCTTGTTCAGACTGCTTTATGTGGAGCAAATTGTGATGAGGGCAAGTACAGCTTTGTAGAAGTTTTCTAGTCTGATATGGATTAAGGCAAAAACCCCAGCTTTTAAGTGTTTTTAACAGCACTTTGTCACAAATAGAAAGAATACCTGTAAGGAAGTTGCTGATCTTTAATTTGAGTTGAAAAGCAGAAGATAAATTCCAAGAATTAGACTTGATTCCTTAACTCAGCCCTGCAGAATCTCAACACTTCAATTAGAAGTGGAAATATTGAGGACACCTGGAGCATTTAAGCAGTCTCCTGTGTCACGTTTTCTACCATCTGCTCAGATAGCCTATACATAAGATACAGGGGAGGGGGGGGAAATGTATTTCTGTACAGAATGTGGCTGATATGGATAACAGTAACGAGCTCCTTGTCACTATTCTGCCTGGGGGCTCAGCCTTCCTGGGCAAGTGATCCCTGACTCATGACTACACACTGCTTGGTCATGCGAATCTCCAGATCAGCTTGTTGAGAGCACTGTGAATGCTGGATTGGAGATTAGGTACTGCTTGTGAAAATAGCTAAGTGACCTCAAATTGTCAGAGTGAGAACACTGAGCTGGGGAGGCTCCTCAGCTGCTGGACATCTCTGCCTCACTTCAGGGAGGAGTAGTAATGGTCTGGCCCTCTTTCTGAAGGTTAGCAGAAACCTTCTTGGGTTTGGTGTCACCTAAGTGGCATGGTGGCTGATCTTTTAGCCCTCTTTTTGGGAACTTATTGTGATGTTCAGTGAAGCAAAGTCATAGGAAAAATGGGACTGCAGGTCAAATATTAGCTATCTGATAACTAGTATCAAACAGTCAAATATTTTGAAACAAGCTGTTTAGCAAAGTAATTGAGTGACTTCTTGCCATCCAGGAGGCTGACCTGGTGTCTAGCCACAGTGTGTGGCAGGCATTTTTTTTGTGTCGCTGTGAGGGCGTCTTCCCCCCCCCACCCCTTAAAAATCATTATTAAATATCAGGCTTTTGCACCCAGCTTTGCACAAGTAGTTTAGACTTTACTCAGAAGACTTCAGGCAAAGTCTCAGTGACAATAAACTCCTTGAAGTGCTCTTTATTTCTGTATCTCAGTTGACAACTACAACAGCAACATTATCAGGAGACCTCATCTAGTCCAGTAGGAGGGAGACAAATGCTTTGTGCAGAAAAGTCAGCGGTGCTGGTTCTTTCTGCATCAGCACTAGAGAGCTCTGTTAGAGTGGGTCCACAAGAACAGACTTCTCTGGAGATCTGGTAGGACGTGTGGAAAGACCATCAGGCTTCCAGTCAGTGTACGAGTTTCCTTTCTGAGAAAGATTTTTTTGGTCCTGGAGCTGGTGTTGGTACTAAACCCTTTGTCCTCAAGATCTGGAACTGGCAAGGGATGTAATAAAACAGAAATGAAAAAAAGCTCTTTAAATTTATTCTTTTACCTTTGCAGTTTTCTGAGGGAGGAAAAAACCCACTTGTACGGCTGTGTTTTCCTATGCTGAAATGTAACAAGCAGCAATTAAAGAAATACTGAGAGTTACAGGAACTGCTTCTGATTTTGTTAGAATTGCTATTTTTAGTAGAGCTCACTTAAAGATACTGAAGATAGCCGATATGTAGAATCTTGTATTCTCTTTAAGGTTAATGTCTTGACTTTATTCAAGACTTTATTCCCAGTCACGTACGTATTCAGAAGGAAATGAAAGGGCAAAAAAGGTCTCCTTAGTTACGATGGCACTTGCAGTAGCAAATTTATATGCTAGTTCACTTCAAATTACAGCTTGGAAAGATTCTGCTTTCTTCCTTACTTGTAAGGTTAACTGCACATTGATTGCATTAACCTTCAAATTCTGACAAAGCTGTATATGGGGTAGGAGGTCATGTAGCCATTAAAAAAAAGGCAGATAATTTCTCACACTTTTCTTCAGAATATATATCTATATACATATGTGTGTGTATATAGATTTATCTCTAACCTGTGAAATAATGCTGGTAGTAACTACACAAATGTGTACTGGACTGTGTGTTATAAATTGATCTCTCTAGCAATGCCTAACAGCTTGTATTAACTCTTTGGAGACTGACATTTAATGCTCCATCTAATCATGAGTGGTACCTGATTAGCTTTGACACCTTGTTATGTGCTAAATGCTTGTAATGGTAAATAAAGCCACCTCCTAAATAAAGTAGCAATGTACTTCTGACATTCAGCTTTTAAGAACAAAGTTTCCTCTCCAACAGCAGCAATGGCCTTTTGGTTATGAAAAGAGACCCTTTTTGGTTATGAAAGGCACACAGCTCACAGTCTAAATTAGCAGTTGTCGGCCAGGTAGGGAAACAGGAGCAAGCTGGTGGGCGGGTGAAGCTCCAGCTCAAGTTTTCTTTCTCTCCGGTGGGCATAAAGAGGGAAAAATCTGACAAGTTAAATTTCTGCTGTACCAACAAAGCTCTTATTTTAAAACATCAAAACGTCTCTAAGAAGGGGAAAAGTTATAGCTTAAAAATAATGTGAAACAAGAGACTATGTTCAGAGTCTAGAAGGGTATGCCCATCAACCAACCAGTCTAAAGTATACTTGAAATAATTGAACTCTTCAAGGCTTTTAATGAGGCCAAATGCTTCTAGTGGCCCAAAAAACCCTGAACTCCAAACTGAAAACTTACTCTGCTCTTCCACCAAGTCCTCGAGAATTGTTAACTGGGGTGGAAGCTGATGCAGGAAAAACGTGAGAAGTAAAGGAAGCGTTTTCTTGTCTTTTTCTCCACAAGCAGTGGTTACTGTGCATCCCCCTCCGGATACTGCCACCTCTGCTTCTAGGAGGGCTTTGACATCCTCGGTCCTTAGATACAATCGGTTCGTTGCTTTGCTGTGTCAGATCAGCAGCAGGATAATATAAGCTGTATTGTGTGTTGGGGGAAGGGTTGCAAGAGCAGGTTACGCAGATACAGCACAGCTGTGGAGATATGTGAAGCAAAATTTCTACCAACAAAGACACTGGTTGCACTGAAGAGCTACGTTCAGGAACTGCAATTAAATGAGGAAGTCAGACCTGCGCGTGTTAAAATGTGGCCTCTAACAAAGAACAAGAGAAGAAAAAGCAAACTGGGAAGGAACGAGTGCTGAAACCAGGGCTGTCTTCCCCCAAGCTACCTACGACTGCTTATACACCCCCAAAAGCTAGCATTCGTGTTAATGCTGCCGGAGTGCTTACTCATATTTGGAGCCCAGTATTTTGTCTGACTTGGCACATGTTCCTTAAGCTGCTGCGCTTCTAGCAGCGCTGGGAAACCACTTCCTTGCTGGGAGCCGCCGAGGCCCTTTGGACGGCGTCGGCAGCAGCCAAACCGATGCTTGGCAGCAGTGCGACTTCTAGAAGCGTGAGCTGGGAAAGGGAAGGGAGCGCGAGGCTTACGGCTACGCGAGAAGCCACGGGCCACGCGCAGCTGCTGGTTTTCCTGCCCTGCGGACCGCTAGCGGTGTGTGCCGGCGACGTAACTGCCCGTCCTGCACGTTGAAATCGGTGCAGCTTTGGAGAGGCTAGAAAGGAGGGGTGGAAAAAGGACACAAGAAGTTCCCGTGTCTCCCGATCGGTTCTTTAAACGCTGTTCTGCTTGTCATGATGCCTCTGAGATCTCCCTTTTGTCGCACAGAGAAATTCTCCTCTTGCAAACCCATTTGCATGCCCAGGTGCTGCTTGTTCGTCCCCTTCCAGTACTGGTCGGGACCAGTTCAGGACCGATACAAGAATACAGTATAGGATATCCTAAATTGCTCTAATTTATACGAAAGCTGTTTACCTTGTCTCTTTGCTTTTGGAGCACTGTTTTGTTTGTTTCTAATGGAGATATGTTGTTCTTGATAATGCGGTATAGGCACGTCCTTGCTTGTGACACGGTACTTCTTGTTTCTTCACTTATCTGAAAATCTCTGTTCTGGGACTGGTTTTGCTCCGGGTAGGGCGGTTGCATCTACCATTTCGTTTGAAATGCCGACGTAAAGCAGAGTACGCTTTGTGCTTTTAGCCTCAGTGAGTTTTATCACTCATTAGTTGTCACAGGCTTTAATCTTAATGCAAAATTTCTTCTCATATCTTATACCTCATATTAAAAGTAGCATTAATAGTAAGCAGCTGAATTTAAATTACAAACTTGGTGCCGTTATTTCCTGATGTAGCACTTCAGATGAGAGGCAGTATCAATGTTGGCCTCCTCAGCATCTCTAAGGACCATATTTTCTTTATCCAGTAAAACAAGATTCTACTATACCTGTCCATAGAAGTAAATATATTTGGAGTTCAGTAGTAGAGCTGCTCGGCCAAAAAATGTGAAGTGGAGCTCCAAATAAAGGAAAAATAGCAACAGTGGAAAACCGACCAAAAGCTGGCTTACGTTTTCATTGTAAGGGAGTTTGCATTTCCATACTGACACTTCCCATGAGATCCAAACTGGGCTCTTTACGCTTCTGATTGTAAACATTTTCTTTGCTTCAGTAATATTACACATGTGGACCAAATAAAATCGCTCTTGGATCTTGCTGTTTCAATGCGTTCAGATGTGTTTACATGAATGGACTGTGCACAAGTTGGGAGGGAGAAGAAAGCTTCTGATCTCAGCATGTGGTAGACTCTAAATTGTTTTAGAAAGTTGTGTGTTAGACGAAATGGGAAGCCAGAGTCTTTTTATAGTACAGTTTCTCTTTATTTTACATAGCTCTTGTTATTTCTGGTCCTAGAGGAGTGATGTCTTAAAGCATTCTAGCTTCTGAAGCCTATTGGTCACATGTTAATTGTGTTTTTTAGTTGAAAATCATTCAAATAAAATGGAACGAGAATAGACTGCTGGAAAATTTAGCTTTGTTTAACATTTAGATGCTTGACTGATGCAATTTCCTTCTGTTAGTACCTCTGTATACCTAAATGATTAAATTAGACTTAAGCACTACACACTAAAAATACTCTAATATTCAAAATACAGAATTATGTAGTCATATGGAAAAAAGTTATAATTAAAAGATGGCTTGATGTGGTAATGTGGGTATTCTGTTTTTAATTTGACATTCAGTAAGAATCCATCTTACCAAGTAGTTGAGTTCTGTTCGTGTTGTCTCTCAACTCTAATTTAGAATGCTTAACAAGAGTAGCAGTGTGGTGATAGCATCTAAAACGCTTTAATAGATTACAAGAAACGCAACACTGGTTAGGTTGCTCTTTTTGCATTGGGTTTGGGGATGGTGGCCATCTTTCAGATGGTTATAGTGGATGAGGAAGGTACCACAGGGGTGGTCTTTGTCTGTGCCAAGGCAGAGGGATCAAGTCACTGATGTGCTCCTCAGAGTCCATGGGCTCTTCTCACCCCCTGCTGTGGCTGGGGGGGGGGGTCTCTACTGACATGGGTCTGGCCAGAGAGGAAGGTGGTGGGGTGGGGAAGGAGGTCTGGCTGGAGAAGAACAGGCCTGTGTCTGGACTACTTCAGCTGTTCTTGCTCGGGGCTATTTTCCCCAAGAAAGCTAGGATGCCCCTAGGGCTGGTGAAGTTTCTCACCTGCTGGCTTTTCAGCTCTCTGCTGTTCTTTCCTGTCTCTTCTGAAGCAGACTGCCCTGATGCCCTGAGGCTCTCCCTGAGGACCACTAGCATTAGCGTCATGTAAATATATGACAGTCTGGCCCTCTGCGTCCAGAAATCCTTCCAGGTTACATCACTGCTAAAGCCGAACCACCTCAGCACCACGAGACGTGCTTTTATCAAACCAGTTTCTCGGCAGCGGTTATAAACATGCGCTAATGGGGTCAGATAGTTCTTGGCTCCAAAACTGAGCTTGCTGCTGCTGTAGAGTGCAGGCAGGGTGAATTAACACCTGCAATGGGCTGTAGAGCTGTTCCAGTTAGCTGACTTCACTTCTAAGCCTTTAGATGCTAGGTGGAAAAGCTAATTTTATAGCCAAAATGGCTGGCAGGCCAGCGCAGATATCGACATGAAGAAATTTATTTTTCAGAGGCTGTGGAAAAATAATTGCCTGTTTTAATTAGAATATTAGTTTCATGTACCACTGCACAGTAGTCAATAAATCCAAATTAAGTTACTAGGTGCAAAATGTTCAGCATGCTCTGTGAAACTTTCACCTATTAGAGTAGGTCATTTGTTTGCTACATTTCATCTTTACTGTTTGATCTCGTTGATCAATATGGCTTACGAAAGCTCTATGAATCCTTGAAGCTTTGGTAATATTGTACCCTGGCAAATCTATTGGAGAAACAGAGCTAGACAGAACATGGCTATCCCACCAACTGCTTTGACTTTCAAGGGAGCTTAAATTAGTTCTTTTATAACTGATACTGGAGGTGGATTTTTGCCTACTCTTCAGTACTTAGCAATGTATAACTGTCTGATTTAAAACACCAGTGATCTGTTCATCCAGCACATTGCAAGTACAAAGACAGTCGAGGCTATCATCCTCCCTGGGCAAGTTCATCCTAGGTTAGCACTAGCTGTGTTGCTAGGAAGTGACTGCCATGCGGTGCTGCAGCAACACAAGTTTAACAAGAACAGCCCCACTGTAACTTGCTCTGCAGACCTGCTCCTGGGTTTGTGTTCTGGGGTATCTGTGATTTCATGACCTCAGTCCTGGGTTTAGATCCAGGTGAGTAGGCCTGTGAGTAAATCCACAGACCCACTCAGTTTATGGGCCAGGTACTCCTTCAGAGCAGCAGAGAGCTGCTAGAAGCAAGTCAAGTTTGACTTTGCCATGGTTTGTCCTTGGGGCTTGTAGGAAAGCTGTTTAGACGCATCTGGGAAGACTTGGTTGTATGTCAATGTTAGTGGTGCTTTGAGATGTGTTGTCTGACCTGATCATGAAGACAGACTCAGATCCTGCTGGAAACCACAGCAAGAGGCTCACCATGTACAGAGCTGGCAGAGATCTTACAGTACCCTCCAGGTCACTCTTGAGAGGATACGGACTTATCCAGTGGGTCTGTAAAGTGACAAATGTTCATCCAGAACTAGTAAAATTTACTGGGTAGAAGTCTTGCATTATAAAATGGTTGCTTGAGGAAAAAAAATTCTTAAATACATGAGTTAAATGTTTTGGAAAAAAACTGAATGGAAGGAGTAATGGGAGGGCAATAGGAAGGGAAGGAATCTGAAGAGCTAATGGGGTAGATAAAGAAAGCAGGATGACCACTGGCAGAAAGGGCAGTGAAACTGGTGCTAAAATGAAAAGTAGTGAGAGTGAATAAGATGATAAGGGATTAAGCAAGTAATTTTTGTATTAGCATGTATTTGAAGAAGGAACAATGTACTTGTACAAAACTCCCCAAGGGGATTGAGGGGGAAACACAGCAAACATCTGACATACTGCAGTCTGCAAAACTAAGACTTAAGGGAGTTATGAGTACAAAGAGCCTTTTGCTTTTTTAATAAATTGCAAAGGTTATGAATTATGAGGCTAGAAACTGAGTATTTCTTGGTCCATTGGTAAAGAGAAATTCATAGAAAATATTGATGGTTCCCACTGTTGAAATGTTACAAATGTGCCTCATTTGTTAATAACTTACCAGAGTATGTGTTATGAATCACTTATCTTTGTAATCACAAATGTATGAAAAACTTCTTTTATAAAAGTCAGAATCAAATGTTCTTTGAATATTTATGTAAATTTAGCTCTGTACCTTTTTATTTTCTCAAGGAAAGTCAAAGGGGATCATGACATAGTAGGAAGGAAATAACTCCAATGGAATAAATGTGTATAACTATTTCCTAAGAAAAAAGATCTCGTTTATTCACCTGTTGTTGTTACTGAGGTGATTACTGGAATCTGCGTTTACAGACAAAGGTGTGGGAGCAAGTTATTTGCCTTGGCTGGTGCTCTGCGTAGCAATAGCCCTAGTGATAAGTCAAAAATTCCCCAGAACATGCATCAACCCGAGACTAGCGAGATGGGCGAACCAGAACACAAAGCAGAGGTAACAACTTAAATCTGTTAGTAGTGAACACTGCTTTCCTTCAGGACTTGGCAAGTGTACTGACAATTTTTCTTCTCCGATTATAAGCACTTCTGATGCTTGTGAGATGTAATCTTTCAGCTGTGGTCTCACAGGCCAGCCCAGCAGAGCATACCCCGCTACCCCGGTGAAGGCTCCCGCTCTCCGCAGCTGAGCAGGAAGGCAGTGCTCGTATGAACTCCTTGCTGTGCTTTCTGTTTTTTTGACTTGTTCTGACTTGCTTCTCACTGAGGCATGGATTTCCAGGGAAAAAGGATCTATAGGGGAACAGGCTCGTGGAGGAGAAGCTGCAGCCCTATCTCCTGCCTCCCTGTGAGGCTCTGGCCTTGTGCTGTACAGCCTCTGGTTCCTTCCTCATCCTCAGGTCTCCGCATGCACTGCTGAAGTCCAGAGAGATGACACGGCACTGCAGAGCTGGGACTGTGAAGGAGGTCTGTGGCCCACCCGTGGGGGCTTGTCGTAGTTAAAACCCCGCACTTGCACAGGTTTCTCAGGGTGGACCTACCCTGTTTTCCCATCCTGTGAGGTACATGTCTCTGCTGAGGCCCTGGATACTTCCGGTGTACTTAGTTCTGTAAATTCCCAAGTACAAGACAAATTTCTGTATCAGCCTGCTCAGCTGCAGTGAGATGAATTATGATAGCAATTTAAGAGGAAAAAAGAAATTTATGGATAGAACAGCTTTTCAGCAAATGGCTTAAGAGGTGATAATGGGTGAGAAAGTTTACAAGCCTGAAGCCTTTTAACATAGTTGAGAAAGCTGACTCGATTCGGTTGCATGAACGCGTGGACTCAGCGCCATCGAGATGCCCTAGGACGTTCTGGATGGCCTCCACTTGCTCCAGAGGACCTCTCAGGTGCCCCGAGGGCATCTCAAATAACACTGCGTGTTACGTAGTAGTGTTTAGACGACTGAGTCAGACCGGAATATATATGTACTTAGTGCTGACAGTTTACATTATACTCAACGATTTCTGGTTCTATGTCACTATTTCTATAAGGGCACATAGACATGCATTAAAATCAATGAAATGATGCTATCTGGAATCCCTAATATGATACTACCATGCTCCTACCAATTACACAGTTCTGCCTACAATGGCCCATACCTTGTTACTGATGTGATGAGACTTCACTTGTCTCAGACCCTGCACATTTATGAAGTATAGTATCCACGAGAATGTGTGCTATACTACGTGCTTTCCCACTTTTTAACTTGCTGCTGATGTGTTTTACATTATTTCTCTATAAAATATGCTGCACTTGTTTCCTCCTATTTTTTAGCATATGGGAGGGAAAAATAATGATTCATAACCTCCTGTGTACTCTAACTAGCTTGTGATTGGGGGCTGCTATTTTAATTATAGGTTTTTTTTTTTTTTTAGTTTTTCTTTTCTAAGAGATTAGAGCTCAAGATTTTAAAATCATGAGCATCTTTAAAGGAAACAAACAGTTATTAGAATGCTGTCTTAAAATGCTGATAAATGCTTGCCATAGAACAAAATGGTCTTATTCTAAGCTAAGCAGATTTAAACACTCTTGATGATCAAGACTTCTCTAAGGGATGCCTAAATTCATAGGTTTTATTTAGTCTCCAGTGGATCCTAAAATGTGTATGATTCACATCCTTTCAGTATGTGTTTTGAATGTTGTTCAGAGGGCAATGTGATAACTCATCTTCATCAGCACTTGCTCAGTTTGGATTCATTGGAATTTTTGGCATCGTACCACCAGAAAAGACTACAATCCATAGCCACGTGAGCCAGCTGTCTAATGTGGCATGCGCAGCAAAATATATATATTTTAGAAGACTTCATCCAATGTGCTCTCCTGTGTGTTTAGTGAACATACACCAAACGTCCCTTTCTAAAGAGACCTGTGAGTGCGACAGTGCTGAATACTTAGCAATACCTGAAAATGCTACAGTCATTTCCCTTTCTTCTCAGTATGTAAGTTCCTAAATATCCCCATCTGCCCTGCAATTAATGATAAACATCTCTACTTGTATTTAAATCGGCTGTCTATGGTACCAAGTTCTGGATATTACTTCATTACTAAGTCTATAGTGAGACTGTTAACTTCCTGGGATTTGAAAGCAAAATATCTAGCATTTTTATTAAGTAAAAAATAATTGATAAAATTGAGGAGAGGGAAAATAACTTAATCTGTGAAGGATTTTGGTTATACTACAAAGATTCTGTATATATTCATTTAAGTCATTTGTATAGAGAAGAATAGTACATGCTATTCTTGCAATTTCGTTCTGACTCTAGTTGCAGATTTTTACCTGGTGTCTCTTAGACTTGATGTGCCATCTGCGTTTGTTACTCTCCATTTATCATCACCTAGACACCAAGAGTGGATGTGAAACGCAGGAAAACTGTGGTGTCACCATACCGCATGGATTTCATCCCTTAGTGATTAAGAAAGTAGGTCAAAGCAGTTCACATTTAAAGGATGAATATGATGAAGGCTAATTGTCGGCTCTTTACACTAGGAAGTTTTTGTTTACTTGTTCTGTTTCCTTTTTAAGGAGTTCCAATAGTCCCAAGGCCAGATAGCAGTTAATCGATATAGTAGATTTTATTGGTGTAAATTTTATCTTGCCAAACGTTACGTGTTTGAAGAATTGCCATTGTTAGGATTTTAAACTTTATTTTTATTATTAAAGAATAAAAGTATTAGTAAGTGAGAAGAAAGAGAATTCTGCTAACATAGTTAGCTATTTTAACCTTTTATCTATCTTCACATTAATCACTAAAAGCTACTGTTAGCAAATACCTTTTAATGTTGTCCGTCAATGGAAAGTGCATCTGGGCTCGTTCAAGCGCTATTAACGAGAACGTTAAGAGCAGTGATTTGCTGCTCCTGCTGCTGTTAGCTACTGTGATTATGGATCGTGTGACCTGCTGAAATACCTTGTTGTTCCTGTGTGTGTGGTAATGCAGAAGGAAAATAAAGAGGATATATTTACCAATTAACAATAAATATATTTTGAGAAAAAGAACTTCTCTTCCCCCCAACCCCAGCTTAAAGCCTTTTAGTCATTTCTAGGAGGAAGTCCTCAGTAAATATGTAATTTATAAGCTCTGCAGCAGTAAGGGGTGTTAAGCACATGACTTAGGGTTTATTTTGATATCGCTTCATGCTATAAAAACTTGTGTTTGTGGTTCCTCTGTGCTTTCTCTGAGCAATCTCTGCACCTTTTTATTTTGCCCTGGATAAATGATCAGCACGTTCCCTATTGCTTCTCAGTATTTCCTACCATGTTTCTTTGCCTTTGAGGCTGTGACACTTGCAAGGCCAGTCAAACCAAAGTCCAGTGTAATGTACAAATATGAAAGTTGGCGGCAGCAGCAGCGACTGCACTATCCCTGCCTGGATTCCTGGATTTCCTGCGGAGGAGTGTGGTGTGTGTGTTTTCTGTTTTTTCTTCTGAATGGATTTATTTGAGCTGAATGTCCACATCTTAGTATGATAATTCTTGTTTATAGGGTCACTTCAGAGGGGAAGGTTTATCTCCTATGTTAACAATTTATTTTCTCACAAGGTTGAGAATCCCTTGAAGCCTTCTGTACAACTTAGGTTAGGCTCACACTTGCTTTGTATCTCGCTTTAGACTTAGGCATAAATTCCAGGAAGAGTGCTTGATAAAAATAGTAGATAAGGAGTTCCTGGAGCCTTACACAACTGATAGAATACAAATACCAATGTTTTTAGTGGAACTGGGCAACAAGACTTCAGAACAACCATACTAAGCCAGATCAAAAGTTCATCTGTCCCAAGAAACTGCCTCTGACAACAGCTGAGAGCAGAAAAATAAAGTATATTAATATATATATATATATACACATATATACATATGTGTGTGGTGTATATATATATATATATGTGTGTATATATATATAGTTGGAATATGCAGGAGGTAAGAGAAGAATGCTATCAAAACAACCCCCCCCCCGTCTTTGGTTCAGACTTCCAAGCCATTAGGAAGCTTTTAGTAGCTCTTAATAAACACACTTATCTGGCATCAATAAATCACTACGACTCTCTTCCCAAAAGGAATTTGTATTGTGCACCACAATAATACCACTTCTCAGGGGGTCTGAACAATTATTTGTTTGGGAGAGAATGAGTTACTCCCTAGCAATATTTTCATATTCAATATTTCATTATACTGTAAAGGGAAACATCTTACAAGACAGCTGTAGTTTTGCCTTGTCATAAGACAGGTGCTACAAAAGTAAAACCCAGTCTCTTCGTTGTCTGCACTGTCCTGTGTTTTCATGCTTGCCTTGTAAAGCAAAGAGTTAAATGTTTAGGTTAGAAAAAAGATTCTCCATGAGAGTAAAAGCTTACTGTGAAAAGTGGTCTAATGAAATAGTGTGGGTCTCCCATAGGAAGATTAAGTTTTTCCCAAGAGATGCAAAGCTTACATATATAAAGTTGTGTGTGTGTGTATATACACACACACACATACACATATGTAGCCCTTTTAGCTGGGCAGCGAGTTACAGCTTAAATTGTTATAAAGAGTGAACTGGCAACACAATTGAAGTAACCTTAAATAAATTAATCTGAATAAATATTTCATTTTGTTGTGTGCAGTCACCCTCGAGGATCAGTGTGATGCTATCAGGGCTTGCTCGGCTGCTACCAGTGACTTGATTGTGAAACTTGCTCTCCTCATTCCTTGGAGTAATGCAGACTGGGGGCTGGATGCACCCCTGACTGTCTATGGCCTTCAGGGTCTACGCTGAAGTCCACCAAAAGTTGTAACTGTTGTAACTGAAATCTCTCAAATCAAGACTTGAAGATTGAATCTCATTCAAAAAGAAAAAATAAACTGTGTGCTGATACCAGATCAATAGATTAGCAAACCTACTTTGCAGTTAGTGTATGACAGTGAAAGATGGAGAGACTTGTTTGTAGATAGGATGATACTCTAGCGTCTGCTCTCCTTGTATCTAGTTTTTTGAATGCTTAAAGAATACATCTGTCCATATCTAGAAAGAGAGACATGAAATACTAATGAGTTTTATCCCTGGAGATAAACATGAAACACTAGTGGGGGGTGTGTAGTATTATAGCACTGTAGATTAAGTACTTTTGTAGCATATGTGGCACATCATAACACAATGTGAAATCAGCTCTACGCTCTATGAACACTGTACTTCACAAACTGAGGTTAAGCAACTGGTGGAACTTGAATTCCTCTTGGGCTATTGTTCTTTCTTTGATTTCACTATATTCTTTCAAATTAACAAGTTTAGGAAATGCAGCAATGCAGATTTTTCTTCTCTTATGTGTTATAAGTAGCCAAATAAGCACTTATTTCCTGGTAGTATCACCCTTTTATGTATCAGGTCTTTCAAATTAAGAATATTGAAAATATACTACTAGAGCTGTTGAAGTTCAATAAAAGACTGCAGAATTTCATACTATCATTTTGATGAAAACTTCTTGAAATTAATTATTTTTTTCCATGATTTTTCTCTTCTTTTTTTTTGGGGGGAGGGGGTGATAGTGGTGGTTAAAGCTTCCTATGTGAGAAAGGAAAGAGGGGACAATAGTTCCTCCTCAATTCTAACATCAACATAACAGTTTAGCAGGTTGATACTCATCTACTGCCTGATTCTTCTTTTTTTCCTGTTTGTTTTAAATTTTAGAAATTCTTGCAGGGCAGAAGAAATCTTTCTCTTTAACTTATTGTTGGATTATTGCTATTAGTCTGAAGGCTGTGTTTGAGTTTTTGATAGAACTTTGATTCAAGGAATCGAGGGTAAGAATCTCTTTCCATATGCATGTAGATTATTCTCTGTGCTTCATCAAAACAGGACTCTGTCGGTTCTTGAAGGTTCCTGGTAATCGTTTTCCTCACAGGACTGTCAATGTTAATCTGAAACATAAAATAACATTACTGAAGTTGCATTGGAAACACAAAAAGGAAGGGCACCGAAGAATGAAGTTTGGTGAAATGTGTTGAATACCTTTTATGTAAGCATGTGTATATAACTGTGTGTAAACCTACGGGACCAATTTTTATGATGTGTTTTATGTGATATGGGATGTAGAGAGGAGGTATGCTAGACATCACCAAAAATAAAGTGAGATAGAAATCAGTTTAACGCTCATGCCTCTGAATCCTTCTACTGTAAAGTCAGCACCTAATCAAAAATCTTGATTGCTTGTGACAACGGCTGCCGGTGCTGCAGTCTGCCCCGTGTCCTTCATGCAAAGGCTGGTTTGATGAGGCCTCGTGCAACAAAAAGAGGCCAAACAGTGGTGAAGCAGCTACTGCTGGAGCCATATGCAGATGTCACGCCCTAGCTGTCAAACCCTAGGGAGGTATTTCTGACTTGCTGCTTCTAGGAAGTATAGGAACATGGATGCGACTCTGGAGGAAGAAGTCCTGAGGACATAGGTTGCATAGACTAGTTGCAGTAGCTACTTCAAATATATATATTTTTAGAGGATATTCTGTAGAAGAAATAGCTGAAAGGTGCTGATGACATCCAAGCCACTTTTTACCCCCTAAAAATTGTTCCTAGAGCTATGATTAACTTCCTAAATATGAAGCATAATTCTTGACTTCCAGTGAACTCAAATGAGCAGATGTTCACAGTACTGTGAAAGCCAATTTGCTGAAATTATGATGGGCTCTGGATTAAGGTATAATAGTCTCTATATCAGATATATTTGTCAAAGGCCTGATTCCTAGAGCTCTTCTGTTGCACTCAAGGTTTGTCCCAGACAAGTAGATGCTCTGCAGACATGTAAGAGAGAAGTTTAGTAATAGGAAATTTTCCAAATAACATGGGAACTTTATGCAGGGGTGTTAGCCCAGGATGAATTGCATTGCTTTTGTGAACTTGTTTTTTTTTAGAGTCAAAAGGAGAGCTCTAACAGTGTGAGCTAGTGCAGATGTCTTTACTGTGCTATTCTAGAGGAGTCATTTGAGTTGCAGCTTTTAAATACTGCTGAACTTTAAACATAAACTGCATTAAAATCCTCGTTAACATCTACCATTTTAGGACGGTATCTAGTTTTTATGTTAATAGCGAATGACAAGGAAATAAGAAATCAGTGTGTGCTTAAGATCTAGAAATGAGGAAGCTTATAATGAGGTTCAAGTACATCAGCGGGGCTGGGGTGGGGGATTCACACAGCTTATTTTTAGCTGTCCTGATTTAAGGCTTTACTTTTGATAAATGAGTATGTGGTTGGCAATACTGACATCTCTCTTGAAAATGAGTGTCTTGCTGAGTTTCTTATGGCTTGCATATGCTAAAATTAAGAAATCAAAAAAAGACACAAAAATGTGTTGCCTTTAAAATTGTGATTTAAACCCCCCGCAAGAAGCCTTCAAATTTCCTAAAGTTTTAGATTAGTAGGAGTATTTTAATTGTTTAAAGCTGAAAATGCTCTCAGACACCATCTGGGAATGAAGCTAGATTGTTTTTGGCTTGCCCGCGGTGTCAACAGGGAGATTGTTTTGAGAATCCTTAATAGCTTTATGGTTTTGCATAAACCAGAAAATCTATGATGATTTTTTTAAGTTGTTACAGGCCAGGGCATGCAGATGTAAAAGCAAAAGAGTAGTAAGCAGAGATAATTCAAGGCTGTAGAGCATGACGTGCTGAGCAAGAACGACTTGGGCTTTTTTGTGTAGCCACTTTCCAGGGGGGAAAAAATTGCTATTGAACACTTCACATACCAATCCAGTCGTCTTCCCTTAAACACGGTGCTGCTGTAGGCAGAAAATGATTAACGTTTTTTGGAACCTTTCGACCAGATTTCTGAAGGGACAGGACTTGGTTGAAGGTTTTTACTTGACTTTGTTTCTTTTTACTTTCGCAAAGAGTGGACTAACATATTCATGCAAAAATGGCCTAACCCAAATTCTACTGAAATGAGATCAGTGGCCCCTGGATCACACCCTGGAAAGAGGAGATCCAAAAATTTGGTTCTGTACACATCTGTGCCTTTCGCTTGTATCCTTGGTGGATTTGGCTGTAAGGTTTGCCTATCCACAAAGAAATGTAGGCAGTATGAAAATTCTGGGTGCAGAAGGTGTGGGGAGGATGGACAGCAAAGGTCTCTGGTACCCTCTTGTATATAGGAGTGCAAGCATCTGTCATTGCATTTTGTAAACCGCATCACACTTCAGACTCCTCTAGTAAGGAAACAAACAGCTCATGTTATGGTATTTCACCTCGTTAGGAGCTTGGGCTTGAATGTAATTTGTAAAAAGTTTCCTGGCCACCAAAATCCTTTTCCTTTGAGACGTGATCTTCTTATAGGCTTCACAAGCAAGCCAGAACTTGATGTTTTCATCACTGTGCTCTGTCTCCAAGTAGGTCTTGTAGATCATAGGACCGTCTGTAAATATTTCAGAAGTCAAACTTTATGTACCGTGTGGGTGCGCGTTACCTTTAGAGATCTTGGAAGGCAATAAGGATGTTTACAAGGCGGTATAATGCTTCATTCTACACCTATAAATATTGTTTACACCTATAAATATTGTTATTAGAAAGATTATAGCAAAGTGAGGAATTAAATGCTCGAACTGATCCAGAGCCCTAGACTTCAAGAATGTATTTCTTTAGGTGTGCAGAGCTCCCTTCAATGTCAGTGCCATTTCACTATGCAGAGGCAGAGCATGGGAAGCCTTGTGCTTCCTGGTCTGCAGAAACACTATCAAATATATCCAAGGACTGATAACTATTTTGAAATTCCAGCTCCAGCTTTGCATAGGAGGTATCATTCATGCATATCATGTGTACCAAGTAATCATGATATGCATAAAACTAAAATAAACCTTTTCAGGCTAGTTTCCCTTTCTTCCTAAGCTTTTTTTTTTTTTCCCCCCGTTGCTCTAATTGTATAAAGTGAAGCAGTTAAAAGAATGCTTTTTTCAATAAATAAGCAGTTTTGTACATGAAGATATATCTCTGAAACACCTGGTAAGAGGGTTTGATGGTAGCAATTAGCAGGACCTTAGTAAAGAGGGCTTTTTTTATTTTGTTTTTGTCATGATTGCATCTGACCTGCTTTGTACAGAGTTATATAACAGAGCTGGTAAAATGTCCGTAGCCAGGAGAACACTTATGAGGCTTCACTCAGTGCTGTTGCTTGTCGAGCATGACCAGTGCTTACAACTGTAAGACGTAATTTTGGAGTAAAACCTATGCGGGATAAATCTCAGACCTGAGCAGGGGGCCAGGCGGCAGCGCCTCTTAGGCGTGTCGCAAAGAAGGTGGCTCTGCAGTAGCTGTACATGCAGTTTTGTGCGTACCCTGTCTTAGGACTTCTTGACCTTCGTTTATGGAAACTCCCCCCCTCCTTTCCCCCTCCAGTAAATCCAACTAGGGTTAAAACAGTTACTTACATCTACTCGTTATCAGCTTTTCAAAGGACTGAGACCACTGGAGAACTTCCTCCAAAGACACCCTTTAGGAAAAAAAGGAGATTATTGCAGCATTAGGAGGAATAGCTTGCTATGGCTAAAGCCCGCTATACAAATTGAAATTTTGAATTGAAAATCTGTCCCCTAATTTAAATGTGATATACATGAATTTTGCATTTAAAAGGCTTTTCTGCATGTCTTGCGTCCTGTGCTAACTATGCTGAAGAAAGTATTCTCTTCACTCTCCTAAACGTTTTTCAGTTCCATCTCAAGATACTTCCATGTAATTCCTGGGGAAATGGCATATGCTTATTTGGATAAGCGAAAGGAAAACATTAATTTTCTAGACTAACTACTCTGGGACAGGAATCAAATAGTTTATTAATGAAATGTTGAGGATTAGGTTTGTATTTAGTAGCAGAGTCTTTGTGGGCTCCAGATCGTCTTGTAATGTTTATGGGCCTTTACGGTCCAAGTTGCCAGCTGACTTATCAGCTGAGATCTGGAGCTCTCAAGGGAAGACAAATAACGAAAGGTTAATACAGTCTCAGCCGTACGGGGACATATTATCCATTCTATCTCCAGTTGTTTATAGCTGAGCATTACACAGTTACTAATCCAGGCATAGCTCTTGGAGGTGCCTGAAGACGATTTTTTTTTGTTTGTTATTCTCAAGCGATAATTTCACAAGATTGTAGGAGTCTCTTGGCTGATTCTGGGAAAGAGTATGAAAGCAGTGAGGTGAGAGACTAAACAATTTAATGAAAAATAAATACTTGGTGGCCAAACTGCAAGTGAATGTAAATTACCATGGCTCCATTTACACTAGGTGATATTTTTCCTGAGCTTTGCAGGACTTAAGTTCTGGTAACTTAAAAATGCTTCTGTCAGTAGAAAACCCGGGGAATGTATTCCGGCAGGCGCGCTCAGCGGCGTGCCGGGCAGACCTGGGAGGAGATGGCTCTTCTCCCCGGGCACAGCCTGTCACGTGAGCTGCTGATCTTAGCAGCAGCTACTCAATATTGCAAAGCTCAGATATAAGTGTATATATGCAACTTAAGAGTAAAATTGGCTTTGGTGTGAGTGCTGTGCGATGCTTCACAGGTGTTACCTGCACAACAGCCATCAGTAGATCTGCAGCCTTTTTAACTGGTGATCACCCTTTTATTTATCAAGCTGATGTTTTTTTTTTCAGAGAAAGGAAGAGAATTCTATCAGGCTCACCTGATCGGTCTGATATCCTCATCAGAAAAATGCAGTGTCATGGGAACGTCACCGCATACGAATTGTGGTGTTAGCTCTCTAACTCTTGCTAATACATGCCTGTGTCTTGTCAAAAGATGTTTTTTCTCATGCATTATTGGCCTTCTCTTTTTGTAAACTCATGAATCGTGTGGTTATTGGAAGTGAGAATCTTAGTCTCTTTTTTTCCCCCCTTTTTAAGAGCTGCTTCTGAGTCATACTGGCTGTTACTGACGCAGGTAACTTTTTACCCCTGTCAGCAACGCTACTCTGTATAGAGTAAGTGCTGATCTGGTCTGTCTTGCTGAGCATCAGCAGCAGTGCGCGTTATTACCGTTTCTGATTATTTGTCTTTAGCATCGATCTGTGAAGCAGAAAGAACACTGCCTGATGGGGCAGCTGACACTGGGGGAAAACCTTCTTACTCTTCTTTTTTTCCTTCCTTTTAAACTCGGAAAATGTGAGCATGGGTTACTAGGACCTGTATTAATACTGCTCGTTTATTTGCTGTCCTGGCTGTAATCTTTTTGCTGCACTGATGTGCACTGATGTACTACATGATAGAATTTACTGGTGAATATTCTTTACATTGAAAAATTTGAACATCTCTTAAAAAAAAAAAAAAATGAAGCTCAATACCCAGAACTCAAAAATTGAAACTAGAAAATGCTACTGAAACACCTCGTGGGAGTTCCCTTACCGCACCCTCCCCAGCGCGAGGGGCTTCCCTGGCCGGGTTGCACCGGTTTCCCTGGGGCTGAGCCGGTGCTGCGTGGTGGAGGAGCCTCCCCGGAAGGCACCGCGGGCAATGCTGCCTCAGCTTCTCACCTAACCTCACCCAGGCAGCAGCCTCGGGACGCCTCAGGCGCACCTCAGTGCTCGCTGCAGAAGACATTTCTTCTGCAGTCAATAAATCGATACAGTACGTGATCCGATGCCCAGTTCTCTGATGTGTTGGATAGGGGCTTTCCAGGCACCCTGGCACTGCACCCTGGCTGAAGTCCTGACTATTCCTGGGCTTGCAGGAGACACTGAGCCCCATCTCTCACCTGCCCCGGGGCACAGCTACCTACGTGGGACCCACGCACGTATTCAGCATTTACCAGTGTGCTACTTGTGCTCCCTTAAAGTAACTGGCTCTGTTAAAGGCAGTCACTCGGGGCAGCTGTGAAGATGCTACGTACTGTGCACGATATTAAGCCTGAGCAGGAAACTTGCACTGTGAAGTTTGTGATCTTTTCCTTTTCTCTCCTATTCAGACAGCTGTACATGTTGCAGAATACAAGAGTATTTGCCATTACTTACTTGGTAGTGATCCTGTTTTTCTCTGCTCTGAAAAGCTTGCAAAGCCAGCAGGTATTTAGACTCATTCTCCTAAACATGGAAAAATGAGATTTAAACCTGCTACGCTCAGTTTTGCTACCTTATGTTTTGCTTATAGTTCAGTCTCCTTATAGCAATGCTACCAGTTCTAACAGTGTTTTTATTTTATACATCTGTCTTCATGAATCATGGCTGAAGCATTAGACCAAAATACATTTTTTGCATTGTGGAGCTTTGACTTAATAAAATATCAAGCAACCTGATGGATATCTCTTGGGGGGGGGGGGAATAGAAAAGCTAATTCTCCCTCTTTCTTTCCCCACTTATGAAAGAAGACTTAAATTCTTGAGTTTGACCCAAAGCAGACAAAAAACAGGAATCTCTTCCCTGGAAATTGAGGAAGCCTCAGGTCAGGGATCACAGTTGGTATGAAATGAACAACTCTGAACGACTTCATATCTGAGAGAGCTTTGTTGGTTGAATATCACCTAGTTAATATCAATAAAAAATGAAATCTTTAACTTTCATATACAGATAATAACTTCAAGAAATGGTGCTGTTTTTCTTAGGGATGAGGTAGCTAAGTTTTTCCTTTTTAAAAAATGTCAGGGGAGCAGAGTTGTGAGCTGAACTATGTCTGTTTACTCTCCTTTGGCTTTCAAGAGATGCCAAATTCTTTACTAAGCTTGTGTGGGACACTGAGTGAGTTTGTATAGACCTGCCAAAAATCAAGTTGTCTTCCACACTAATTACTTAAACTCGGTTTCTTTCAGTTGAGGGTTTGCTGGCACGTACTGCTCACACAACCAGATTTTCCAGCCAGCTGAAACACCTAACCAAATGCAGCACAAGGCTGTATCTTCCAGCGGGGTATTTGGGACCTGGGAAATGATTGCGTTTACCTTGCTGTTCCTTTCTTTGCTCTTCTGACACCTATATCCAGCTTTACATTATTTGTGAACCTTGCCCAACAGTTTTCCTGCAGGGCAGGAATCAAGTTATGCCTTTAAATTTTGGCATATGATTAGAGTACCCAATGCCCTCCAACTTGGATGTTTTCACATCACAGTCATGGTCTACTATTCACCAAAATACAAACAAAATACAAATTTTTGCTTATTTTGAAACCTAAAGTGGCTGATATAGCTAAACTGTTGTGCAAGAATGATCAAGAAGTATTAGATGAAGCAATACTAAATAATCCAATTAAGCTATTCCTATCTGAACTCAAAGCATCAATCAATAATTCTTCTCCAGGTGGTCGCTAGATGAAAAGCCACATTGCGTAAGGAGATGTTATAGTTCTGAGGAACCTTTTTAATTAAAATAAATACTGTGCCCCATGCCTTGTTGAGTAAGTATATTTGCCATGCATAAAAGCTTGGGAATGCTGTATGTTTTTTGGTGTTTCCTTAGACTGCTACGGTTGAGAGAAGAAATTTCAGGTTCTTTAGTGAGAAGTCGATCGTTGCTGCTAGCAATGGCATTATTTCTACAGTAAGACAGGGATACTGCATAAATTGCAGAGAGGAAGCTGTAGCTTTATGCCATTTTTTTTTAGTAGGCTCAAATTCCTGAGTGCTGTCTGTGACTTTGCCTGTGTTAGGGCCAGATCCCCTGTTGTAAACCGTAGCATGTAACCATCCAAATTGTTTAGTGCAGCTTTGCTGAGTTCAGCCAGCTGGGCCACAGGAGCTGTTTTCACCTGTCACGTACAAATAATATATGTAATAACCATTTTGCTAGCTGTTTATAAGGTTTTATCACAATAAGGCCACAAGCTTTTTAACATAAGATCTACACTTTCTGCAGCTTGTGTAACCAGAAGGAAAGTCATATGGTTACAGCACTTTCAGAGGATGAATTACATGTCTGATAATAAATCTAAGACCTGAAATTATTTATTTCTATAAAAGATATAAGCAGTACTGATCTAAAAATGATGTCTTAATTCTCATTTTTATATTGGAAAATACTGAAAACTGAAAATAGATCTTGTTCTTTGATCTACCAAAGCATACTGTAACATACATCTTAGTTTTCAGCATTTTTGCTATGCTGTAATCTGTAAACTGACTAATCTCACTGTTTTTAATACATAATGTTGGTTTCAGTGGAGTCTTCAGAAAGAAACAACTATATATAAGATCTACTTAGTTGCCTTCTGTAATCTCTGTTCAGTTGTTGCTAAGAATATTACACAAAATATTCACATGTAAATAGGGATGAACTTGTTCATACATCAAAAACATTTCTAAAATGAATGCCTCTGCTATTCTGAGACAACTTTGTGTATCAAGTGGAAAAGGGGGGTTTCCTTGCCTATGCTATGCTTTTTTGGTTAATAGTTTGAAGTATAAGACCTCATACTTACAGAACCTCTTCTTGGATGGACACCCGTAGCTAATGTTTCATTTAGCAGTTGCATTTGCTGGGACAAGCTTCCAAATTCCTTGACCTGTTTTTTTCTTCATTATTTTCCTTTAATACAGAAGGTCTTACTACCCTTTGACTGTGTCTACACTGTTCATGCTGGTGCCTGACTTCATTATTATACATACCATATGCAAACAGTGTCTGTGGTTTTTAACAGAAGTTCAGTTGGACTCTGATGCAGTGCTGATAGTGGCTGTGTTTGCTCTGAAATTATCTTGACATCTCTCCTGATCAGCTGTAATGAAATGAAGCTCTGTTTTACTTTACTGGAATCTTGCATGTATTGTCCAAGCTCTGTGACTAATAATTTCCATCCCTTTATCAAAGTTGCTAATATTAAATCTAAAGTCCATGTTTGAAATGAACGGTACAAGTATTCTCCCATTAGACGCAATAGTTTGGTCCTCTTACAAGCAGCATCGTGAAGCAGATAATTTTGACTGGTATGGGAAAACCTTTAGTTTCTGCTCTTGGCAGTTAGTGTGGGGTGTTTATAGCTGGTTAACTTTGCATTGCGTGCTGTCTGAGCTATGTTAGAAGTGAGACTTTCTTTAAACTTGTCTGGGGTCCTTTGTCCCTTTTCTCATAGCTGTTGCTCAGGTTGTGACTTTGTTTTAGATTAGGACTCGGGTTATTCACAGTTCATTTGTTCCTCTCTAGTTAGGCAGCTTCAAATAAAAACAAACCAGAATCATTGTGGGGATGTTTTTTAAAAAATAATAATAAAAGAAAAAGCTTTCTAGAGGGCTTGCCTGTCCTTTCTGGGACACTTGAGAGTTGGGATCTCTAGGGATTTTTGCCCATGTCTGTGCTCGATGGGCAGCGTCAGGAGGGAAGGGTTGGCTCTATCGGACAGGCCAGCAAAACCATGTGCAATTGCTCTTTGGATCTTCTCTCTGCTCTGACTAGTCTGTCTTTCCCTTACAACAGTTCCTAGGCAAAACATGACCTCAGTAAGAATTTAAGTTTGAAACTGCAATAATACTGTATACTCAAATTTATTTTATTGAGTCTCACTCTACTGATGTACAGGCCTAGTGTAGGAGAACATACATGGGTATTTTTCTAATAGTAAATATTCTCCTTGAGAGACTGCGTGATGGGTGCCTGCAGCCAAACCTGGTCAGCCTGTAGCAGAGGCAGGTTGGCATGAGAGCTCACCTGCAAGGAGCTCATGGAGGGACTTAGCACGTGCTCACGGAAGTGAGGAACAAATCTCACAACAGTCTCTTTTCCGTAAGCTGGTATTTCTTTCTGCTTTATATTGTTCATATCCTAATAGTTTTTTGGCTTGTGTTTTTCTTCATTTTTACGATAGAATGAGCAGGTGCAAATACCTGTGTAATGCAACCTGACATTATTTGGGTAAATAATCATGACAGTGAGATGATCCAACTTTCTCATATGTCTCCTCATAAAAATACTTCTGAGCTGCGTATTCAGTTATGTACTCAAAGCATGTGGTAGGGAGTAACTTTGGCCTGAATTTAATAAGCTAATGATGGATATATAGACTCTTACCTGTGTAATTATTAAAAAAAAATAAGACAGACAAAAGCCCTATAAATAAATGTTGCTGATACTGTGACTTTGAAAATTACGAAAAGGAAAATGTCAGTTCTGTTTCTTACTTTCAGCTAGTGATTTAAACCAGTACTTGATTCACTTGCATGCATGCTTGCTCATTCTAAAAACTTTGTGAATATATGTACATATGTATGTCTATATGCAAGTTCTTTTTGCAAAAGAAGCTTATTATGCAAGAAATCCTTAGATGAATTTTCTTTTAATGCCAATATGTGTTAAATGCTAATGAGCTGTTCAGGTTTTTTCCTATTATCTGCTAGTGTTCATCACTAGGACATCATATGTGAGATCTCTAAATTGTGCAGCAACTGAGTATGATTCTTCAGTAATCAATGACTTTGTTCAATGTGTTCTTTTTTATGTTACAGATATTAAATTGCAACTTTGTTTAAAGCTGAAATAAGCTCCTTTTTTTAACTATTAAACTGGAAAAAATACTTGTGCGCACCTAATTTTGGCTTGTACAATGGGAAGAATCAGAAATGCAGGACTTGTGGCCGGTTTAGGTTTGCAGTCTCGTTGTATCACTGTATCCCTCAATTTGAGCATGCTCTAAAGTGCCCTGGGAAACGCAGTGGGTCTCTGCAGGCGCAAGCCCTCCGAGGCACAGGGAGTCTTGGGCACTGCGGATATTTGCCTGCCACCGGTGGGTCTTGCAACCTGTGTGGAGAGTCTATCTCTGCACTATTGACAGGACTGCTGCTATTCATGGTGCTACTCCATGAAAGCCCACTGCAAACATGTTTTTACAGTTTGTTTCTTCTATTTCACTTCTTTCTTAGCTTGATACCCAGAACATTGCTTTTTCTACTTCCCTTGCCAGAATACTTAACAGGCCGGGGAGGTTTGTTGATTAACCAGCAGCACTTTTTCGATGAAAAATTATGTGACTGAGCCTAAATGATGTTCTTCCTTTTATTACATGAGTTTTCCACTAGATGTCACCTGGTGTCGCCCTGAAGCAGGTAGAATGTTTTCTGCGAGCATCACTTCAAACTGGGTCTCTGCAGAGCAGATCTGGGTCTCAGCAGGCTCTAGGAAAGCTCTTTACAGTTTCACTGTAATGAATGGTCTCCTCTAACCTGAAAGGGTCTTGTCTCTTAGGTGAGCTAGAGACTGGTAGATAACTGAAGCCTATGCTGAATAGGCTTTTGATATGGTCTGTCGTCTTTGAATCCTTTCTTCTATGTTGCATGTGTATGGTTGCAGGCTGTGTCCAGTGCTGCATGGGTATATGATGAGAAAGAACCAACTGTTGCTTTTTTGGTTGAGTAGTTGAACTGTATACACTTCTAAGAAAGAAATATAAAGTAATGAGGGAATGCGAAAAGCGGAAGAACCAAAGCAACGGGCGAGAAAATGGCTATATCATGTCAGAGTTGCTAAATTCATCAGGGTTTTCTGGCACTTCTTTTTTTTCTCTTCGGGGATTGAACTCTCAGTTGCAAAGTGGCTAGGACAACATATGTTGACCAGCTTGGTCAGAGCAAATATTTCTTCTCAGCCAAGATAATGCTCACAGATTCCAACAACTGTTCTCTTTTGAATCCCCTAAGGCTTCATGGAAGATGAGTTATACCCTGGATCATATCAGTTTGTACTGTCCTCCTCCTCCTCCTGGTTCTCAGAGCCATTTTTAAATATCTGACAAATATGACCTTACATGAGAAATACAGCAAGGCTGTCTTCAAGACTTACCTGATATGCAAAAAACTACTATATGTTTATTGTCAGTATTAGTTTTTGCTTCTGCAGCTACTTGGCATTAGAACAAATGTACTTTGTCAGCCTCTCTTGTTCATATCTTACTATTTCCTTTTCTGTTCCTTTTTATTTTCACTTAGCTAGTAGTATCATTTTTAATTCTCATGCCTTCTCTCTATTTTTTCCTCTTGCTCTTATATTCACTCTTTCCTATTGTGTAGAAACACAAAATACAGAGCATTTTAATGCTCTTCTGCTCAATAAACATCTCACCCACCTACATCTGTTTCACACTAGTGAATTTAGTCCTGTCTCTCTCATTCTCTCAGTATTGATACCCATTCTTTCCATCTACCCACATGCTCCCTTGCTTGCCCACAGCTACCCAGCCTCCTCTTTCTCTTGCCATACACCCTCAGGCTGGCTTTCATGAATGTAGGAAGGCTGCTTGCTGGGTTTTGCCTGGTGCTCACATTCCTCATGCCATGTCTTTTAGGGGCATGCAAATAGGAGTGCTGAGGATGTGCCTTGAAATCTAAGACATATCCCAAGAAAAAAATAGGCAAAACATTGAGGCCCTTGCTAAGGTTCAGGGAGAGCAGAAGGTGGATACCTTGAACTAAGCACTGCTCATTGTCAGTGCTCTTTGAGTGGGCACAGTACATAAATAATAGATCAAAGCTTTTGGTTTTTACTTTGTAGAGCCCTTGAGGTTTCAAGAGAACAGCCCTTTTTTTTCTTGCATCTTACTGAGTGGCTTTGACCAGGTTCTATTAGTAACTTTGTTGCTACACGATTAAAAATAACTTCAAGAAAAGTTAGGTTCCACGTGCAGCAAAAAGCTGTTCCCACAGGGCATCAGGCAACAGCATTCACGGAATAGGTTCAGGTCCTCACTGTGGGGCACCATGGCCAAGTAACTGCAGCTGTGCAGATGATGCAGTGGCTTCTGCTGCTAAGTAGAAGTAGGCACGGCTTACTAATGCTTCTTGACTTCAAGAGTTCTACTATTTTCTATATTTATGGTTTCTTCAGGTTTTTTTGCTCTAGGATTAGTCAGTTAGCTGCTGATCTCTGCAAGCTTATGCAAGATGTGTCCGCCAACTGTTTAGTGCTTAAACTGCAGTTTGACAGCACGTCTTGCCTCAGATGCATGCTATGACCTTTGTCTTCCACCTTTCCTCCTAAAAGCCGTGAAATCGTGAGCCTCGACGCTCGAGGCAGAAAAAGGAAATCACGTGACTGGAAGCTTGGACTAGTTTGTACTTGAACTTTCAACCTTCCCATTCAGTCTGTTGGGTGCTGTGGTTTGGGTGAGAAGTGCTGTGCGCTCTTGGTTCTCACAGAACCTGAAAAGTACCCCTGAGCAGGAGCTCAGCAGTACGCGGGGCGACTCGTGGAAGTCCTGCGTGAGGATTCTGTGCGACTGCTTTAGTGCCAACTATTGATTACTGCTTGGTCCACGTTGGCCAGGATACTCGTCCGTGTTCGTGCAGGGCCTCCTGCCTCCCGGCTGTTTGTTCCGGCACACGCAATTCCTAGTTTGGCTTTGGCCTTTGAAGACCGTGTGTGTGCGTGTTCCTCAGCCTGATGCAGACAAGCTCGTTGTCTTGCTTAAGCTCCGAACTCTGTTGAATATAAGGCCTCTTTTCTGCATCTGTAAAGCTGTCTGATTGACCTTCATAACTGACAGCCCATTTGCTACAATAAATGTAGTACAAACTTTTTCCATAACTGGTATGAAACTCATGGGTTTTTGAGTTACTACTACTACATAAAGGATGTTTAGTTTATTTTTAAAGGTTGTCTTCTAGTTGCAGAAGCTTTCCAACCACAGTAACTTGAAAAAACCCTCATGACTCTCATTTTCAGAGGGTTAAAGTTTGTAGGGCAGTTGTACTGTCCCTTTAGTACATTGACTGTACGATAAACTTTGGAGAAAAGTGTTGCTGATCTGCTCTGTATCTGCAAGCAAGCCTAGAGTGATGCTGAAAGGTTTATATTTCTGCATTTCATTTTTCATCTGAACTATTTTTAACTTTATCAGTGAAAGGGAGCCATGTAAAAGCTGTCACCATAGTCTAGCCAAGTGCTTTAGGCTTGGGCTTGCTTAAGCTGTTCAAAGAGGCTGAAGGGAAACACTCAGTAAGATGAAAGTGTTGAACTGTTTTGGGGTCTTTCAACGGAGTACTCTGGCCCTATTTTGAGAAAGAAGGGGAAATAAGCTCATTAAAAATGTGCACATCAGTTCTTAGTAGATCTAAATCTTGTGACTAAAACTTTGAGGCTATATTTATCCAAACAAAATGAAGAAATAACCTTAACTTTATTTTTGAGCATCCAAGACAAATTTAAATTGTTTTCAGTGCATGGAATATTAAGCAAGAACTTGTTTTGTAATTTCTGCCTGTGTTTAGTGACTAAAGACTTCCTTGCAAAAAGCTTCACTTACAGGGATTACACCTTCTGACACGATCAACTCATGTCTGTGAACGGAAGATGAGAACGTTTAGTTTTTCCACATTTTTTTGTATTCTTTCCTTTTCAAGCCTATTTCACAACCACAAAGGAGGCAATGACATTCACAAAGTCTGTTATTTCAGCGTGTGGGCAGGGAGGAGTGGCATTTAGCGGTCTAAGGTGATGAACTTATGCTATTCTCTACCATCTCAGCTGGGCCTGGCCTCTTAATTTCCTTCCTGCTGCTTAGTGCGTGGCAATATCTCTCTACTAATAGGCTTCTGTGGGTGGTATTTTCATTACATGCAAGTGACCAATGTAATATACCATATTTTAATTCTGTTGGGGATAATATTCAAAATAGGTATTTCAGGGAATATATTTAGACAAAGTTTTCCAGATTGGAGAGACCAAGTCAGTCTTCTAAATCCACATTCAGCAACTGCAGAGCTGGTCTATGGAGTCTTACGAGAATGAGAACTTCTTTTTGCTATAAGGAGAAGTTGCCTCCCTTCAAAAGTATGTCCTAAGATGGTATGATTGCGGGGGTGGGGGAGCTAAGTACTGAAATTCTGACAGGCAATGAAAATATCTCCTTCAGAGGTAAAGCAAAATGCTTGAAAAGTCTGAGTCACTACTATCAAATCTTAACTCTTTTCTCTGTATTGCGTTCTGTTTTCCAACACTGATCTGTAGCTGACTGATCTGATTTAATGGGGTTTTTTTAGAGTCCATGAATGGAACTGCAAATTTCCACTTTTTTATGGTGCCTTTTTTCCAAAAGGAGAAAAGCTAAAACTAAATAAAAAAAAATCAAAGCAGATTCTGATTATACATTTAATATTTTATTAAAGGTTGGTTAACAGAGCCTGTAGCCAAGCAAAAGTTTTAATTCAGTTTTGCATAGATAGATTGTTTTGGAAAGTTTGAGCAATTTACTAGTAGTTAACTAATAATTAACCCAGTCTGGCATGTGTTGAAAAAGTTATTCTTTTTTCCCTCAGTTGCCTACTAATTTATTTACAAGTAGGTAAATGGAACTTGTATTCACAAGTTGTTTCCTTAAACATGGGAAGTTTCCAGAGAGGCACCTCTTCCACATACTGATGTGTAACATGTACTGTTTTGGAAGAATCTGCCATGCCTGGGGGTACACGACCCACAGCTGTGAAACCAGTACGCATCGCTGAGGCTATTTGTGTGCACAGACTGGGGGAGGAAGAGATGAGCAAGAAATCACAAATGGACTTGATGTGGTGCATGTACCTTGTACATGCACCAAAGTTTGCAAACAAACAAAAACCCTTTAATCCTTTTGAACTACCTGTTTTACTGTTTCTCTGAATCCAGAGAACCTCCATCTAGGCAATATTTCAAAGGAAGAATTCCCTGCAAAGTAAGCATTATGTATCTCATTTCCTAAAGCAATTTTTGCAAAAATAATAAATACCTGATTCTTGACTATTTTTAAAGCATGTAAATGTTGTGAAGTATCTTGAAATAATAAATCGTCAGTCGTGCTGTTAAACTACTACTATAAAGCAGATTAATATAGGCAGCACTAAATCGCAGCAAATATTTCCAGAACTCTTGCACTTTGTTTAAACAACCAGGTTTGTATAGTCCTGCTATAGCAACAGCTATATAATGCTGGGCTTATGATAGTATCACAGACAGCTCTGAATTTCTGCTACGCTGTTTATTCCTTGGTGAATCACTGATGTTGCTAGGGACAGGGGAGTGGGCTGGAACATCTCTGATTATTAATAAACTTTGAACTTTTTTTTTGACTCTTAACCACAGGTGAGGTGAAAGACTTGGAGATACGTGAAATTTGGGTCATGAAGAGAGGAACACTTTTCTTTTTAAAGATTTCCATTCTCATGCTGTACCAAGTCATGAACCAGTGTGGTTTCTGTGAAAGAGTGATAAGTCCCTTCCCCCTCCATCCTCAAATAGGCTGATTTATACTAGCTCTGCATAGTAAAAGTGGTTGATGTGATCCTGGAGGGTATCAGAGTTGCATTAAATTCTCTTCTCTATCCAACTTCAGGATATTTTTAGAGGGCTCTAACCAGTGCCTTAGTGTGTCTCGCATCCTTTACTGTGAGGGTAGGCTGGTGGCATGTGGCCTACTGAATGCTTGCGGGAAGTCAGGGTGACAGAGTCTGAACACCTGAACAACTGATAGGTGCACTCAAATCTCTTAGCTGAAATACTTGCTCTGCCAGATGTGAAGTCGAGAGGCAGGGGACACGAGTGGCAATCTCGGCTATCTCTTGAAGCAAGCAGTGGCTGCTGTGGCACTCAACACCATGGTTTAACCTCAGTGCTGTGTGGACAACCTGCAAAGTACAAAGATATAGGTAACTGCTGCTTTTGACTTCTGTGGTAAGTGGATAATCAGCGCACACAAGCCCGGTTCCCCCAACACAACGACATGTGCTAGTTTTCTCTCATCTTCAGTGAGGCTGGGACTATGCTCACAGTGACATTTGGCACATGTTAACTGTGTTGGAATGAGTTTGAGGGTGTGACTTGTGTGTATTGGGAGGTATAGCTGTTGTTCCTACGGCAGAGGGATTAGACTTTCTCCTACTGATCCTAGAAAACTAATTCATCTAAGAGATCAAATTGAGACCAGTTTGCATCATTTCAGGAGCATTCCATTTTCAGTCAGGTTTCCTCAGTTACAGTATTTAACCAAAGAAAGAAAATATTGCAAGACCAAAATCAATCAGTCAATCCCTTCTCCTCCTCTTCCCTCCCCCTCCCCCCCCCACCAATAAATTGCTTTTAGAAGTTAGACTACAGTAGGAGATGATTGAAGAAGCTGGCAGTGACTACCATTACTTATGTTGCTTTCAGCAGAGCTCTGCCTCTGCACTGGAGACTCTTCCCTGTTGGAAGCCTTAAGGTCCCCGAAGGGTGGCAGCAGAGATGCAGCCTGTGCTCCGCAGGAGATGACTTCTGAGGCTTTACAGCTTCTCCCTCTGGTACAGAGTAGTGGAGTGTGCCTAACTAAGCTCATGCTATTCTGGAAAATGGAAAATCTGCGAGGATGAGATTAAAACCTTGTATCATCACCCCTGTGACTTCTGTGACTCAGAATGGTAGCTCCTCAAGATCAGGACATGTCTCGTTTTTGCTATGAACTCTAATGTCACAAGACATTAGATTTGATAGCATCTGCATTTGAAGTTTTATGGTTCAAGTATGATTGCTACTTTCCTCTTATTTTAATTCCCATCAGTGTCCGCTGTGGCAATGACTATTCATAGCATTGCGTATTTTAGAGTAAATTTAACACAATGTTTTAAGTGAAAAGTAAATGTCCTTTACTGCTAATATTGATATTGTAAATCAGGGTTTGGATCTTGCCAAGGTTAAGCTGCATAGAACTAACATTGTGGGGAATGTTACTGCTAGATGGTCTCCCAGTTACTGCCTTGCTAAGTAAGCATGAGTGATCTGCTGTGCTGCGTATGTCATCCACGCTGAAGTGGATTGAACTGCGGCCTCGGCGACCAAATGGTTTCTATACTTGAGTTTTGACTCAGCTGGTGGTAACTAGGGGAGTACGAAAAATAGGAAGGAAACTTAGACTTGCTTTTTTTTTTTTTTTTTTTTTTTTATTAGGGCTGCATAAAAAGCCTGGAAGAGAGTGAGTCTTGAGATATAGGGGGAATTCCTATTTGAATAAGGAGATGGGAAGTAGTGACAGAGTGGGACAGAAGGCAACCATGTGCTTCAATGCTCACTTCACTAATTATGATGGATAGACCACTTAGGACAGAAAATGACCACGGAACTTTCATGTTTTTCTCAGATTTATTTGAAGAGTTGCTTATTATTTTGCAATAAATTAAACAGAAGAAATATGCTACATACCTGCTTGTTGAAAACACTTAGTAATGACTCAGCTTATATAATCCTTGCATAAGTTAAAGTAAATCAATTTTAAGACATGTCAATTTGTATTTACATAGTAAAATGTCATCATGGAGCTGCACCTACACTTATTAACACTTCATAGTTGTTTATATAAAAAAAAGTTTTCTGTCTTGTCTGGGCATTTCCTTGTTATGTACAAAACTGTCAGTTGTACTTGTTTTTCTTCTAAAGTTGATTGTTCTCCATCGCTCTCAACTAGGAGCTTGTTACTTTGGCATTTCCTAATAACTGGTAGTTCCTTAGGATCTAGCACTTGGTTCTGTGTTCGCGGTGTCGTTCAGACAATAAATAGTATCCTGTCTTGGGTCTGTGGCACGTGGGAGGAGGATTTCCCTCCCCCCCACCACGTTGTGCTCTCACTTGTAACCACGCTGCCAGCTTTTATCCTGCGTCTTCCTGCCGGCGGAGGCGTCTGCATCTCCACGAGTATTCCCCAAGGCAGGCGTTATCCTCGCTGGGATCAACTATCCAGCCACCCCTGAGGATCTCGTCACAGGATATTTGGCGCAGGGTCTACTCAGCTCTTCATTGCTTCAGCCCCTTCATTTTGAACTGTTGGTCTGCAGCTGGTTTAAAAGGTTCAAGTAGGCTTTGGATTTCAAAAATCTCGGGTACGAATCCCTTTCCATGAGGATGTACACTGTTTTTTGGGCTTCATCAAAACTTGTGTGAGTTGGGTCTTGCGCCCTTTTGGCTGTTGCTTCCCTTGTACGATAGTCAATATTGATCTAGGAAGATTTAAAAAAAAGTCATTGACATCTTAAATTTATCTCTTTTTTTTATATTCAGCTTTGTCTTGTCAGTAAATAAATTCCCAGTCTTAGAACTTGGGATGATAATTCAATAACGGAACCGCAAAATAAAGGGACTACTTAGAATTTTACATTCCAATTATGCACAAAAATTGCTACTTAATATATAAATGTTTTTTTATAAAGTTGGAAATAATAAGATTAAACAATAGGGAGTAAACAGAAAAAACTTCCAATTAAAATAATAGAAGGAAATTTGTGTAGAATGGAGATCAAGTTTGAAGTATGGTCAAAATACACTTTCAGTTCTCCAAAGTGCCTCTGTATTTTAAAGGAGAAGAGAAAATCCACAGCTCTCCTACCAGCAAAACTTGCCCTAAGCACCTGACTCTAAACACCACCAGTAACTCCAGCCAGGCTGACTCAGAGCAGTGTCACGTGCCGAGCTGCTGCCGGTGTTGCTCTTGGTAGTGGCCTGTGTTGTGTGACCACTTCTGAGATGCGATAATTGGTCTCGTGGCTGAAGACCATGTGTCAAATCAGCTCATAAAAACATGCAAGCATGTTGTCTTCCTGTGTAACTGAATGAATGTAAATGCATCTCAGTGAATCTACATTAGCTCTTCTGATTTTTTTTTTCCCGGAATCTTTCTACTGTAACACTGCACATATTAAATTTGTAATTACCTGTTTAATAGCATCTGATTGAACAAACTCCTCATAAATCCTCTCTGCTTTGCCATGTAAGCGATCGGACTTGGTTTTCTTGTAATCCTCGCAGGCCAGCCAGAACTCGATGTTCTCCTCACTGAACTCAGACTTCAGGAACTCCCGAAAGATACCTTGGCCACCTACAGCCAACACAGTCATCATCATTTATAGCACGACAGTTGTGACCAAGGAGAATAAAATAAATAGTTTATAGCAGAAGTCTTGTTGAAACCTGTTATAAAATCTTGCCAAGATACACCATATTTCCCTCCTTCAACATCCTGCAACTATCAAGAGTTGATGGAGTCTTCCTATAGATGAAGTTCAGTGTTTTTTAGAACCAGACCCTGGATTCTAAACTATGTTAATAGATTCTAATGTTCTCTCAGTGAACTGTTTTTGTATATAATTGCATACACAATTCCAAATTAGATGGAGAAGTCTTATATGAACAAAAGTCTGATTGAGCACGACTGAGTTCAGCTTTTTTAGGTTTTTGTTTGTTTGTTTTTCCTATTCTGGTAGTGGGAACTGGCAGTGGTGGTGGGGAGTTGGGAAAAAAGCTGACTACCCTAGCCGTATTACACAGGAGCTGTGTATAACTGAAATGCAACTGCCAATTCTTTGGCAGTATTTGCAGAATGCAACAGCTTCGTATTTTTGATCAGTTTACATAAAATTTTATCTTCATAAGGAAGAAGAAATATATACTTACTTTGGCTGGCCAAGAGCTTCTCCAAAGATTGGGACCATTGCATTACTTCTTCTGCAGAAAGCCTAAGTTGACAAGAAAAGGAAAAGACTTTAGGCAAGAAACCACATGTACGTACTTGAAGGAGGCAAGTGTTACACTTTGTAATTCTATTCTAGGAGAATGTACCAGGTATTTGTTAAGCTTATGACCGACACATGCAGAACTGAGACCCTGAGAGTAAGCACAGGTTGAGGAAAAATAATTGGAGATTTAAAAATGAAGGATTCTATAGGGGGTTATCCTGAGTGTGTTTTTTCTTTTTCCCCAGAAGGATGAGCTTTTACAGTAACTATGACCAAATCGCTTTGTGTCTGTCTGTACTACTGTTTCCATATTCCTTAAATATGAATGGAAATATTTCTGCAGTTGACTAAGTGTAATGCATCACTTCTCGTGAGACATTAGAGATGGACAGAACATGCCTCTGAAGGAAACATGAGTGAGGAGTCTTCTCCCCCATCATTTCACACAAGCATGTATGTACTGCTAAGAAATAACTTTTAACTCAAATAGTTCTGCTTCCTAACATTTAACTCATTATTATTATTATTTATTTTGTAAACTGACATTATGATGATATTAGGAATAACTTGTTGGTTTAGAAGTGGTTTAGAAAGTAATAAAAAAAGAAATGCAATAGTTTTACCATACAGTAATCCAGCTATAGTTAAGTTAGTTTACTCTATCCCAGTACTTACGTAACACTTCTGGAGTTAGAAGACTTGATCCCAGATTCAAGGTGTGGTACCATGCACTTCAAATAGTTCTTGAGGTCTGTGCCACTGAAACCAATTAATAGACATTTGTAATGCATTAAAACTGCAATTGCCTTTCAACTCTTCCTAAGCTGCTTAAAAATTTTAAATGGAGGCAAACAGCTCTATCTTATGACTGATGGTTAGGAAGTTGGATATCAAAGTAATTGCTTTCAAAAGACTAAGACTCCCAGTGTATCCAAACTCTTTCCTGCTTAGTTTAGAGAATCAGTTCATTGGTTTGCATCAGCTCAAGACATTTTTAATGGTGATATAGTCCTGGATTTTGAACAGGCTTTGCAGCGGGTTAGCCTGAAAAACCGCGCTAGTTCATAATCTCCAAGTTTCTAGCGCTAGTTTCACTTCTAATAAATTAGAATTTATACTAAGATGTATATACTTACAAAGCCTTTTGCTTCTTTTTATGGATTTTGCCTTCTGTAAGCTTGCAGTCGTCTTTTCCGTTCAATTCAGTCATGTTGTTGTGGGAGAAGAACAATCCTGGCATTATGCTTGACTTTGATGTGAAATGACTTTTGCCACGGTAATCCTCCAAGTGTCGGCTCACCGACTCTGCTGCCGCCTTTTATTGACGCAGGCAGCCCTGCTAGCTGGTGTGAACAGATCTGTTTATCATATATCCTTACCACAAACTGTGGAAGTTCCCTTTTTTCAATGCACGGTGACGCGAGTCTTTTGAGAAAGAAAACAGACAGCAGTGTCTCGTGGTTGAGGTTAAACCGGATGAGACTGAATCGGTCTGGGTTTGTTTTGTGTGTCTGTGTGTGTTACCAAAAAAAAATCCCCTCCAGAACTTTGCGTTCTTGGCCCTTTCTCATTGGCGCTTTCAAATCCAAAGCGCTTCTTGGTTTGACCGAATGTGCTCTGAGTGTTGCAGTTTCATCTCAAAGTTCACCTACTATGTGCCTGAGATATCAGATGTGCTCTAAAATCCAGTATTTTACTGGATGTGATTTGATCAATTGATTTGATGGCCTCAGTGGCACATCAGAAACAAATACTTCAAGATACACCAGTATTAAGGCTCCGTATTCAACAAGATATTTGCAAGTCATGTGTTTATCGTTTGCCGTTAAAAAGAGTGCTTTGAAGCATCTGATTTGTTTACACCCATATGCAGTGGAAGTGTTTAAAAGTGTTGTCGGAAAGAGTTTTGAAGCTGCACTTAATGAATTTAGTTTAATTTTTCCAAGTTGGATTATTTGGAAGTCCACTGCTACGAGTCAGGAATGTCTCCATAAGTTTAAGTGGATTAGCGTAATATAAGACTGGTGAAGTTAGAACTGTTGTTTGTAGAGGCAATATGAACATTATGGCATATCTGAGGTAGGTGTGTGTTTCTCTCGTGCTTTTGAGTTTTGCTACAAAGGAGCTACCACCAATGCAGAGCAATATGAAGAAATCTTACTCTGGAAAGAAAGAGAGAGAGATGAGAATTGTTTTCATTTATCTCTGGAATGATGATCTAGAAGTTTAAGTACTTAAACGTCTGGTTTACAGACATCCCAATATTTGTTATTGCTGGGAAACTTCAAAGATTTGACTTCATCAAACTGTGCGAGCAGTTCTGACCTCTGATAAACAGCTCGTGAATGATTTGTACAGAACTGCGTGTGCTCATGGCAACTGAGACGCTGCTTGCGGATGTATGGTTTTGTAGTGGATTGTGGTGCAGAGGATTGATGGAGACAGAAAGCCACTTGCAGATAGGCGTGCAGGCAAGGAAGGGCAGATTGGTTAAGCCTGCGTCGAGAGGAGGCTGGTGATCCTCTGAATGTTATCAGTGACATAAATCCGTCTGCATAGCCTGTACCCCGGGAAACACTGATCTCACCTTATCAGGTAAACACTGACCTTTGTATAGGAGGATTTGCTTACTAACCCCCGCCCCCAAACCCCCAAACATGGCTAAAAAGGAATGGTATTATCAGCACCACATTTGTTTTCATACCCAGCACGTTGATTTTTTAGGTGTACAGTAATGTGTCAAGGGGGACAAGTTTCTTCAGGTAGTAGCTATCTTCAGCTCACTAGTGGGAGGAGTATGGAGAAGCTGGACCCAGACTCTTCTCAGAAGTGCACAGTAAGAGGTTGAGGCAACTAATACAAGTTACAGCAAGGGGAAATCTTGCTGATTTCCTACTAAAAAAAAAAAAACAATGAGTGAAGCAGACTGTCTGGAGAGTTTATGCAAACTATGTCCTTGGAAGTAGGCAAAGCACAGACAAAGCCTCGAGCAATGTGTTCTAACTTTGAAGCTACTCCTGCTTGGAACTGGAGTTGAACCAGATAGTCTCCAGAAGTCTCTTCTAACCTAAATTAACCTGATTCTGTTCTATAATAACAGTATTTTTTTCCTGAGATACTTGAATTTTACCAGGATTTTAAAATTAATCTGTAATACACTAGGTACAGTTTTCAGACATGGGCAATAAATGCTTTATTTATGTATTCAAAGTGTTAGATGGGTCAATGTCCTCTTCTTGCATCTAGGATGGTCTGGATATCTAAATGGGCATCAATTTGGAAGCCTAATTAACCTGTTTATACTTCAAAACTGAGTGCAGATTGTGTTTGGAGAACATAATTAGCTCTTACAGGATATGTGGAGGGTGAGGGAGGCTGGCTCCCTGCTGCAGCTCTCTGTACTTCGTAGCTGCAAGCTAAAAGTGAGGCATCACTTCAAAGCTGTAGTTACAAGCAAGTATAAGGAAGCCACTCAGTTTGGCTCTGTGAGGCTAAGAGGGACTTGCATAGACTTGCTTCCCCAGAGAAGCCAGTTTGCTTGTTTGTATCTATTACTGAGGCAAGAACAGTGATATTTCATTTGCCAGATGAAGAATGTCTATTGCCCTATTTGAAATGAAGTTTACCCTTGGTATAGGTTAAACAGATCTATGCAAGTTACACATGTAGCTTCAGACCTTCTCCTAGAACAGAATTATTTTGCTACTGTGAGGATGATGTGTGTCCCCTTCTTGCAATAAATAGTCTGCTGATTAAATAAGGAGCTATATTCTTGTTACTGACATCCAGGTGACTCTGCTGTCATTCCACACTTGAATTATATTTTCCAGGTGTTTTATTTGGAAGAGGGAATTGGATATGTTGGTAATAAACAGTGTAGAGTCTGGAGGGTAAAATAGATTAACTTTACTGTGAGCTTTGGCTTTGCTATTGTAGGGGATTTTGAAAGAAGGCCTTTGCCTTTGTTTCTGACACAACGCATGAATTATCTTGGCTTATCTCTGATATATTTCTGCGAGTCTGAAGTTGTCTTTTAGCCTCACCTCTCTACAGCCTATGCTGCTTTTGATGTCCCTGTTGGGAGATGACACATTCCCTTTCTTGATAATGTTGCCAGGAATGCCCTCAAGGATGTTTTAAACTTAGCAGATGCTAACAGAAATAAGTAGGAGATTTTTGGCTATGGGTTAGGGGACTTTTGGAATAGGTGAAAGCTCAAATATGTTCCAAAAAAGTGCTTATTTGCAAAAGGGTAGTATATAGCCCCTTAAATACTGTTACTCACTGGGCTCTGGGGGATATAGTGGCCTTTGGCTTTAGGATCTGGACTCTACTGGACTTGAGGGAGCCTAAAAGGAGGAATAGGTAGGGTTCTGGATGGTAGAAAGAGAAAGAGCTATGGCTACTAAGCAGAGGAGAGAGATGAGACTGCCTGGCATTAGCTGTCATTCTTACATACTACTGTTCTCATGTTCTGAGCTTCTAATGATCTTAATACACTAATGTTCTGTCTTGACCTTCTAAGTTGCCATCTGTGAGTCCCCTCCAGTACCCCAGACCAGTAAACCACAGTCCCATTTTCTTGGACTATTTCTGTTCTTCATCCCTGTGAAGAGGACAATGCTGATTTTTCTGATTCACTCTGAGCTCCTTGTACGTGTCAACTTGTGTAAAGATCCATGTAAGGTCGGCAGAGGCAGGAGAAGACTGGGGGTTCTGAATATCTGGCTCAGAGAAGTCCGGGATGAACCCCATATATCTAGGGAGAAGAATGGCATCTAAACTTGCTTCTAGTTTAGGATCATGTGAAGTCCAAAGACAATGGAAAGCAACAGCATCTTCACTGTCTCCTGTAAGCCTGGCTCAAACTCGGCTTGACAGAATCTGAAGGCTGGACCCTATATTTTCAAATAAAACCAAAAAATTGTCCAAAGCTGGAGTAGTAATGAATAATAAACCCCAAAGCCTGTTTCATTCAGAAATATGTATCTCAACTAGGAAGTTCAAGATCATTATTCACATTTTATTTTTTGCTGTGATGGACAATTACTTTTCTTCCGCTGAGTAACTCTCATCTTCAAGTCATGCTTTTCTCTCTTGATGGAATATTTCACTCACTGATTCACTTTCTGGTCGTGGTTATCCATCTTTAAGATTTTATTTGCTAAGTCCAGTGTGACTTGACTTATTCCAAGAATGGGAAAAGTATCTCCAAGATTTAGGTATGCATAGAATTGAAGTGAAAGGAAAAAGAAACTATAAGGATAATAGGACTGACGAGAAGTCTTCTGTGACATGAATTGAGATTTATTTCTGTAGACCACAGGAAATCAAGAAAATGCCTGTATGGAATTTCTTAAATCAAAAATATTTTGCTGATTATGAACATGATTATAGTATAGGACCCTGCTTTGAGGAGGAGTTGGACTAATGTCTCTAGATAGAATAGATGCTGGTCCCTTCAATCTTGCATGGTTTTTATCATCCTGAATAAACCAGATTGACATCTGTAGTGTTAAAAGTGCTAGTTATTCTTAAGAATTTAAAAAGTGTATAATGCCTTAAAATCTTGTGGGCTTATCTATATTCAGGTTCACTAGCCTTATTTCTGCTAGTGGCAGAAAGGGCGTTTGGAGCCTGACAGGCTTTTTAGAATAACCCCATCATTTGATTTATAATGCTCTCTGTCCTAAGGTCGCTATCATGTCTATTTAAATCTCTGTGATGAAAAGGCAGAGAAAAGAGGGAAGTCTTTTTGGTGTCCCCCCTCTCCCCCCCAGCAACAGTAGCACAGCTGGCTGTCACCATCTGTGTTTTCCTGTTTTCCAGCTCTCTTGTAACATTATCATGAGTAATGCATCTAACATCTTAATGTGTGCAGAAGAGGCCTAATGTGCAAAGAAGAAACTTCCAAATACTTGCTAATATTCTACCTAATTATTTTTCCATGTTTCTTTCCCATTCTTTTTGGTAACCACTTGGTAGAGCACAAGGGAGAGGAAATGTGAGAGAATTTCCAAGATTACACCACTGAATAAGTTTAGTTAAGTTGAAGAGTGTAAAAAGTCCCGTGAACTCTCTACATCCCACTTGCTGATATAAATTGTTTCAAGCTTCCCCTTCCCCCCCCCTTCACCTCCCTTTCCTTTTAGAGTTTTTAGGTCGCTTTTGCCAGACCTTACTCTCATATCTGTTCTCCCTTTCGGTTCAGTTTGGTTTCTGAACGTTACATTTTGGTTTAGGCGAGCTGTTGACTCCCATGCTAGCATGTGGCTGATTTTTTAGCTTTACTGCCCTTTTGCTGCACATCGTAGGCGTTGAGGGGGGCTAGTTTGCTGGCCAGCCCTGTGCTGGCCTGGGGGGCTGAGCTGCCCAGTGCCCACGCGAGCACAGCTGGAGCAGCAGAGAGCATCCTCTTGCCAGTCGTGAGGGCTGAGCTTTAGCCCAGCTATGAAAACAAGTGATTTCTTTGAAATGCTACTGTCTTTTACGTGACCTGGAGAGGTAAACTACTGATAATCTATCTCGTGAGCAAGAGAGGCACTTCAAGGAAATAAAAACTAGTTTCTATATCAAAGGAAATGGAGTTTATTTTAAAAGAAGTAGTTTTTTTTTCCCACTATTGAGTAGTAGGGATAATATTTTGAGACTTTAAAGTTGTCTTTAACATCATGTAGTCAACCCGTAATTAAAGTGTGGTATCCATTATGAATTTGTGCTTAGATTTTTTTAACAAGCAGATGTTTTCTAGGATGAAAGTTGGAAGCCACTGAGATGAATAAAAATACTGTTCCTGGTTTTAATGGCCTCATTTTTGATTTTAGACAGATTTGCTCTAGATTTTTTTTTTTTTGTAGATATGTTTCTTTGACTTGAACTTTCAGAAGTTTCAGATCTCAGCTTTTATTCCCGACAAATTCAGTGAAGTTTCATTTTTGCCATCATTAAGGCATAGAGCTAAACGGTATCAAAGTTCTCGTAATACAAGAGGTCTTTTGTGTTTGTAAAATATCTGAAACCTAATGGCAACCCAGAACGAGGAAGGCCATAGGTTAAGCCTTGGCTAAATACCTGCCACTTGAAAGAGTTTTGTTGCACTTGCTCTGTGGGCAGCGTGAAGATCATACTTGGCTCAGTGTTTGAGCTCATGCACAGCAGACCCAGAGACACGAGGCTGGAGGAAAAGTGACAAGAGTTTTCCTGAATTCTGTCCTTGCTCCTTCGCTTCCTTCGTCCAGATAAAACGGCTTCACAGAAACGCTCCAGCAAACAGCCGGTCACGTCCCAAATCACCCTGCCGGCACCTAAGGCGCCAGCAGGGACGCCCCGGCTTGTGCCGAGGAGCTTCGGAGTCTGCACCGTGGCACTGCAGTGGAGACCTGGCAGGATCTCCTGAAACCACTGCGAATAGAGAGCCCCTAAGCGAAGTATTCTCAGATTTCATGGGTTACGTGTCGATTCAAACTCAGTCTGTTCCTTGCATCCTTTCTGAAATAGGTGCAAGCTCTGTAGAGAGGTTACCACAGATTTTCCCTTCGTCTGCCTCGACCTCTAAACGTTTCCATAGGCGCTGAGCTCTGAGCCTGTGTGACTTCAGCGATATTACTCAACTTCTCTTTCTCCTGTGGCTTTTGTGAGTCACTATTGGAAGTCCTCAATTAAAAAAGCATTACTGAATACAAAATTTTATACTTATTTTCCCCATGGTATCTTTTATTAAACGGCTCTGATTTGTTTTTACAGAGAAACATTTAGTGTTTTATGATAAATGTCTTTAGCATTAACAATCCTGCCCGTGCTATGGAGTCAGTGCAAGGAATTGTAAATATGCACATTTCATTTACTCTATGTGCAAACCCAGTGACCCTCCTTTTTCTGATGGCCATTTCTTATTTAGAGTGTAATAAGCTTATAGCTTAACAGAAATTGAATCCTTTTCATTGTGGGGCTTTCCATCTAAAATAAATTAACTGTTTGATTTCTGTGAAATCAGGGGACTTTTGGTTCTCAGCTGCACTGAGTGACACCTGAATTGAAAAAACTGCAGTACAGTGACTTTTGGGTGCTGATAGTGGTGCTTCCTGTGTCTAATGCTGGGCAGCACAGGAAATGTATTCATCACGCTCTATCTGGGAAACGCTTCAGTTCTGATTACCTACTTCACATCTTTATGCATTCACAGATGCACTGAACTTGCATTTCTCTTGTTTGTTGTTAAGCAGAAAATGTGAGAAGAGGGCCTGAGGCGGTGGTATGTGAAGTGGAGTTTGCTGAATGAACACAACACAGCAAACAGCTGTGAACACAGACCTGTGACACTTGCACACAGCATAAATCTACCTTCTGGGTTTAGCAGGCCTCGGTGTCTTGGCAGCAAAGAATTGGACAATTTATTTTTCAATGTTCTAATAGTCAAATTCTGTAGCCTTAATCTCTTAGAATAGTAGATTTTACTTCTAAAATATCAAAAGTTTTGACTAAATGTAAACAGCAAGCTAAAATTTTTGTTTTCCATTTTAAAAAATGTTCAGTACTATTTTTCCTGTTTAAAAGTACATAAGTATTAAGTGGATTTAAGCTGGTGAAATTGCTGTAGAATTATAAACACATCCATGTGCCTATTTTATACCTAGTGTTATAAATTCCCTAGCTGAGTTATCAGATGCAGTGCAGCTTTCACTCTGACGGTGAAAATCCTTAGGGGACTGGGTTCATCCAAAGGTTGTCTTATGTTACTGGAAGCCACTCAGTGCAAGAACGGTTCATCCTGACCCTCAGGAAAACAAGCAGATGTAGCAGGAGCCTGGTGTGGCTAAGCAGGGATCACACGACAGAGCCCTGATTTGGAAAGGCAGTACAGCGTGAGTGCAAGGAAGGGACAGGCTGCTGAGGAGGAATTTGGGAGGGTTGTGCAGGTGTGTAATGTATGCTTTGAGGAAAGCCAAAGCTCAGCTAGAATTGAGATGTGCAAGGGACATCAAGGGCAACAAGATGATCATCTACCACTATATTAGTAGTAGAAGGCTAAAAAGGAAAATATGGGACAGTTGCTGAACGGGGAGAGTGATTTAGCAACAGCAAACATAAACAAGGCTGAGGTACTCGGTGCGTTCTTTGCCTCAGTGCTCAGTAAGATCTGCCAGGCATCTGTGTATTGAGGCAGGTTTCAAGGAGGAGGAGAACAACCAGCAGTAGATGAGGATTGAGTCAGAGATGACCTGAGAGAACTTGAATGAGGTAGGCTTTATTCCAGGGTGCTGTGAGAACTTGTCTGCTGCTCACTATAATCTTTGAAAGGTCATGGAGATAGGGAAGGTCCTCAATAACTGGAGAAAGGCAAATGTTGAAGCCATCTTCATGCAAAACCAAAAAAAAGAAAAAATCTGGAGAGCTACAGGCTGGACAGGCTGACTTTAATCCCTTATAAAATCATGCAGGAAGTCCTCTGGGAACACATTTCTGGGTGTGTGAAGGAGAAGGTAATTGGGAACACTCACGATGGGACGGACCAAGAGTAAATCATGCCTTACCAATATGGTTACCTTTTATTACAAAATAACTGTATTTGTAGATGAGTGGAGAGCAGTGGATGTCATTTACCTTCACTTTATCAAGGCTTTTGACACGGTATCCCACAATATTCTTATATCCAAGTTAGGACACTTCAATTGGGATGGATGAAAACAAGCTGGTTAAAAAGCTGCTTGCATGGTCAGGCTCAGGCTAAGACCCATTAACCACTGCCCTTTATCCGAAGGTCAGTAATGAGGGGAGCACTGCAGTCTTTCCTGCTTTACATCTTTATCAGTAACCTAGAGGGGTCATTGAGTTGTAAAAAGCAGCAACCTGAGGAGCCCAGTAGGCATGTTCAAGGGCAGAGCATCCAGGGGGGACCTCGATAGACTGGGAGAAAGGACAGGACACTTACTGAATAAGGATAAATGCAGAGTCTTGTACTGGCAAGGAATAACTCCATGGAAAAATACAGGCTGGGGACTGGTTGGCTAAGGAGCAGCTCAGCAAGCTGAGCATGGGCTGGCAGCGTGCCCTGGCAGCAAAGATGGTGCAGAGCATCCTGGGCTGTGCTAACAGGAGCACAGCCAGTAGATTGAGGGAAGTGATTCTCTCCATCTACTCAACACTCCTTAGACCATGTCAAGAATACTCCATTCAGTTTTGGGCTCCCCAGTATGTTGTCAAACTGGAGTGAGCCCAGTGGAGAGGGCACCAAGATAGTGGTTAGAGCAGAGGCTCTGTGAGGAGAGGGCTGGGGGCTTGTCCTGTCTGCAGGAGGTAATGCTCTGAGGGGTCCTAGCAGCAGCCTCCCAGTACCTCTAGGGACGTTATCAAGACAGTAGAGCCAGGCTCTGCACAGTGATGTGTGCTGGGAGGATGCAAGACGATGGGCACAAATCGACCCAAGCAATTCAGACCAGATATATGGAAAATCTTTTTTTTTTTTTTTCCCTTGAGGACAGTGGAGTAGGGTTGTACCAGACATCTCCTGAGTTCCTTTCCACCCTAAACTATCCTATGATCGCATTTCTAACAAATGGATGGAAATCACACCATAAAACCTTAATTCCATTAGAAGAGTTCTGCTTAGGAAAGAATTGTAATAGTAGAAGTTAGCACATATTTCCGATTTGGCTTTTCTGAATGCAGACTCTATACTGAAAGTGCAGCAGCCTAACTACTATTTCCTCTATCTCCCTCTGAAATAGTGTTCTCATAGGTGAATTAGAAGCAAGTTACTTAAATGGTAAAATGGAAGGTAACTACATGTTCTCAATTTAAATGTTTTTTTTAAAAAAAAAAAAAAAAAAAAAAAAAAAGCTCTAAAAGTGAGAAGCTGTCCAGGAAGTGCTGTTAGAATCAGCTGCTTGCAATGAACCAGGAAAGGAAGACAGCTTATTTCCTTTTCCTGTTATTTACTTCAGATCTCACCTGCTGTCTACTTTGAATTATCAGATATTAGAATGCGTGCAGTGAAAGGATTTGAATTTCCTCGTACTTGCTTTACTTGCCGTTTTACGTGGGAACTTGGCATTTCACAAGCTGTACTACAGGGACAGGCCATGTCCATCCCGTTAGTCTATCTCCCTGCCTTTCCACATGTCTCACACCTGACACATCCTGCTGATAACCCAGCTGAATCTCTGACCTCTCTGATGCTCAAGAAGATTGTTTCCTGCCAGCTGTGCTACCTGCCTCAATCTGTTTAGTCTCTAAGACTAAGTCAGTCCAGCTGCTCATCCGCACTGAAGCAGAAGCTTTGGCTGTGCCTCCTGAATGTGCTTGCTTATTCCTGCAGAACTTGGGCTGGCTGGGCAGGAGCTGATAAGCTACTCGCATTCAATAGCTGCTGCTGCAGATGGGGCCTGCAAAGGCAGTGCTGAAACTGGGAGGATGAAACTGGGGGGGAAGCTCTGCTAGGACTTCAGAGAGCCTTCAGATGCTCGAGAAAGATGAACTGAACAGCAGACTATAAGGACTGCTAAAAAAAACGTTGTAACTTAGTGTGGGGAAGGGTTTTGAATTTCCTGGCGGGGTGATCGATGAGGTCAGAATCTCTTTCGGAGAGGCGAGAGGTGGCTGCTTCTTACGAAGTGCTGGCACCTCCGCGCGTTTGGGGGTTTCCGCTTACCGGCTGCTTTATTACACCCCTGGGAAGAACGTGGGCAAAGGGATTATGGTGCAAGTTTACTGTGTTTCTTTTAAAAATAGAACTTCTCTCTAATCAGATACCTTTCAGTGAACGCCAGTTATTTGTAACAAACAAGTGGTTTGGGTTTGACAACACAAATGCCCCTGAACATATTACCCACGTTACCACGTTACCAGCGGCAGCTGTGTTACAGGTGTTACAGACATGCATCATTCAGCATGCCAGTTTGAATGCTTAGCAAAGTCTTTGATGCATGAGTTAGAATAAGCACAGCCTAATTCCTCTCATACCTCCTTCTTACCGAGTTAGGCATACAACTTGTGTAAGTGCTAAAGCTTTTAGTAACGTGGTTATCTGCTTTTGGGGATCCTTAAGTACCTCGCTTTTATGTAAAGTTGGTTGGGAAATGATTACTTTGATTTCCGTCTAAATCACAGGGCATAGAAAACTGGGCCTTTGTCGTTCAAAACCACCGTATAGTTCCTTGTCTATTATCTGGAAGCCTACAGTTTTGGGCTGATATGAATGCTGAATATAATCTTTATTCAGAAGAATTGGGTTGTTAGGCTGTCAGAATGGATTTTCCTAACGAGTTGTCATTAAAACACAAACACGGTAATTTTGTTGAGCCAGTTCCCCATCAGTGGTAGAGCCATCCGTTGTGGGGTGAAAAGTAATTATTTAGCCTTCTTTCTGTGATTCTGTAGAAAGACAGGAAAAATGGCAGGTCTGGAATTCCCCATTGATTGTGCTGTATGTTTCAGAACTGCTATACTGTAAACCAGGTGAGTTATAATATACGTGATCATTTCCTTTTAGTTCTTAAGTGAATCTGAAGATGAGAACAGAAGGAAATTCAGCATTCAAACCATAACAACCAAAACCAGAGGGAAGGTCTTGTATGAGCATCAGAATGGGAGCCACTGAGTTTCGTTACAAGAATAGTTTTGCTATTAGCCTGTTGAGCACTTTTGTGCTGCTCTGAGTTACTTTGAAAGCAATGATGAAAGTTTGATGTATTTTCTCCTAACCTCAGCCTAAGAAATGAGGCGTGGAAACCACAGGATCACTAATTCCCTTATGAAGATGCCTTTTTTTTTTTTTTTTTTTTGTTGGAAAAACCTGGGCAGCGTAAAAGGAACCAGAAAGGAGGCTGAAGCTTTCTCTTTTTAATGTTTTCTGTTTTAATAGTGTAAGATTTTTTTTTTAAGAATGTGTTTGGATATATATGTATACATACCTTAAAGTTATTTGTAATATCTCTTTAAGTGTAATAGTGGAGTGGCTCCTTTCTTTCTATATGTGATGTATAACAAGAGCCAAATGTTTGCAGCAGGGCAGGTCTATTGAAAATATAGCTGTTAAGACATATTTATAGATCTCTGTTTTATTACTAACGTTACTTAAAATAGCTCTATAACTTCCAAGTTCTCTTTCTAACACAGCTTATTTTTGGTTTTCATTTAAGCCTAAACTGTCTTATTTACACTCAAACAATGTATTTGGAACATACTGTGTTCAGCAACAGAGAGAAACACCAAACCCGAGTCAGTGTTACAACCAGATAGTAGAAGAACAACAGAGAACAGTAGAAGAAGAGGAAATTGAAGATGACTTGATTTTTAGGTAGACTTTCTCATTTCTCACATCTATTAATGTCCTTGATATGCTGTACTTGCTCTATTTATCTTTCTGAAAACTGCAGGATGCTCCCCAACCTATTTACTTTCTGTGGAAAATCAGACACGATAATAATGCCTTCTGAATTAAAGTCAGTGGAGCTAGGCTGGTGGATACTAAAATATTCTCCTTAACTGTAATGTTAAAAGAGACACTTTTCTCAGCTTGAAAGCTTTTTCTTTCAGTTGATGCTTCCTTCCTCTCATCATTGTTATTCAGAAGGAAATGCATTAACGAATGGGTTTTTTTGCTGTGTTGCTAAAAGGCACAACAGTGTGGAGCAAAGACATCCTGGACTTGTTATAACGGTTGGGACCTAGAGTCAAAATGAATAGAGACAAATATTCAGCAAATAAGGAAAAATTTTGAGATGAATAATGAATAACAGTGTCTATTTGCACAAAAAGAGCAGTGATAAACAGTGGAAAATTACTGATGGATTTGCTCCTACCGTTGGAAAATGGGAGGATTTTTCCTATTCTATGGTTATTTTCCTCTAACAAAATGGCACATCATACCACTTATTTTTAAGCTGATTACTGATTATGAAAAACTTCGTACTTCGTGGATTCTTTCCCATGAGAAGATCTTTCCTACTGGGTGATTTTGCTTGGTTACATTTTGCTTTGAATATTTAATATGGCAGTTTCCCCCTCAACACATAATGAACGCTGCTATGTTAAAATAACAAAGAGGGGGAGACACCTTATTACTGCTGCAGAAGAAATAACATAGCCTGTTATTTTGCTTGATACGGCCACTCTGATTTTGACTGTCAAGGATGATATAAGCAGAGCAGACCATAAGGAAGGTACGACAAACCTCAAAGAGTATTGGACGTGTTCTTGCTGCATTCTCATCTTTCGTGCAAATCAACCCTTAAAAATCCAAGTCAGGTCAGAGTAAAAGAGCAAGAGGAGAGGCCTAATGCTTGCGTCACGCAAAGTTCAGAGCACTGTTTGCATATTATTCTCAGCGGGGTATTTTTCCTCCTGTTGTAGTGAGATTTGTGTTTTACGAGCCAGCACTCTTCCTTTTGATTCCTCTTACGTTCATTGAGTAACCAATAACACTTTCACTTGTCATCTAGTTTAATCTCGCTGTGTGTTGCTATGGAGCATACTAAATATTAGGGAACTGTGGTGTAACAAAGCTCCAGGTTGCATGTGGTTTCCAGTCCTGGAACAAAACAATTGGAAAAATATGATCACAGAACCGAAAAGATTATTGCAGATTTCAAAATATTACAATATATGGAATATATAGCTTACAAAGTGTCTGAATATACTATTGCATGAGGATGATGTTTACTGGACAGGCTCAGTTCAAGACCAGACGTGTTTTGGGTGTATTTACTAAGTCTGCAAACGTCATTTCTGTGAATTTTACTTTCTTCCTTTCACTAGCTCTTGCTCACACCTGTTTCCTTTTTGCCTAGCTTGTGTTTTACCTTGTATTCATAAAAAAGTAACAATATACGAAATCTGAGATAATCGCTCTAAGGCTTTCTTCTCCGAAACAACCGCAAGACCTAATGTAGCGCTGTATAGGCGTCTGGCGTTTTCAAGAAATAAAGTGAAGTGAGGGCTAACACTAAGACAAGTAGATAACATAAATGTCTGAAAGAAAAAGATATTATGAAACTGGACCTGTAGTTTGTCTGGATTTTTTCCTGTACGATCATCAACCCGTGCTTCTCGTCCTGTTCTTCCTCTGAGGCGGCTACGGCAGGAGCCCTCTTGGCTCGTTAATTTGCCGCTAGGCTGCGGAATGAGAGGCCGAAACCTGTCTTTTCTCAGGTCAGTGGCCTTCAGGGACAGGAGGAGGAGGTTACTGGCCAGTTCATTTTCCTCCTAAACTTGAGAGCAGAATTTAGCTTGGAAGTTCTTTGTGTTCACAGACGCTTCCCATGAAAACAGCAAGAAAGTCCAGTACTGTCCTCGGTACAGGGCTTGCGAAGCACTCTGAGAATACCTGCTGTGAAGCTTTGGAAGTGAATAATGGTTCAGAGTTTAAAACTTCTTCCTTTTTTTTTCTTTTTCTCTCTTTTGAGGATGATGGTGACATCTACTTATTACCAGATATTGACTCCAGCAGCAATACAGAAAACTCAGCCTGCCCAAAGCTATTTATTCCAGAGGGGACACCAGGGCTGTGAGACGTTCGTCTCTCCCCTTTTCATGTGATGTGGGGCATGGTGCTGTGCTCTGAAAAACACCTGAGGCACTTGTGGGCACTCAGACATCTGCAGCTACTATCCCTGGGGGCTGGCAAAAGGAAACCACTTCAGAACGAGTGGTTTTCCTGCGTCTGTGCAATGTTTATCAGCCTTTTTCAAAAGGTAACTGATTCCGTTTGCTGTTGCAATAGCCAAAACGCCGTGGCAGGGCGGGAATACTTGAGATTCGGGAGAAGGCCAGTAGCAAGATTCGTTAGAATAAACTTTATTCCAGTTGCAAAAATCTACCAAGTACTTTACACAGAGTATGTGTGTGACAATCTCCTGTTGATTCACATCCTCCTTCTCTACTTTCTTCTACAGAAATGAACCCAACAGCTTTTGGTGGTATCTTTGCTTAGTTGCCAGCTTGTTACAAAATATTTTGCAGGGGGCAGATGAGGATGTTTTATGTAACATTCACATAACTGAAAGATGCTCTAGAAATATGTGAATACATATTAGCAACAGTTAAGAGCTTACCCCTACAGTGAGAAGCACTGATCTTATTTCAAAAGCATATAAGAGGAAGTCACTTGGCCATAGGCCATAAGAAGTCTGTGTCTCTGCTCGAGTTGCATTAAAAAGCTTGTTCATCATTCTCAGTAAACTGTCTTGGAATTTTTCAATGTAGTGTTCAGTAGAAATGTTAACAAAAAAGAGTATTTCCCAGGAATGTTCTCGAAGTAATTTTAAGGTGAGATAAATTTTCTGGTTAATAGTAGAAGACCCAGCCCAGTCAATAGCTTCTCACTTAAGGCACACCACAGAGCTGTACAAGGTCTCATGCCCCTGCTCTGCTGGGTTCTTCATATCCTACCTCTGCTTCCTAACAGCTATTTTGGGAAAAGACAGAAAACGTCTATGCACACACACACACACACACACACACACACACACGCATATATATATATGTAAAATTCCATTAACAATGTGGGCTTGTACATTGCAAGCACACATCCCTCCTCTGGGTGTGCAGGTTCCCCGGTTTACACCCACCCGCTGTTAGACCTCTGGGTGCTCCAGCTTTCTGTCTATGCTGCTCCCTACAGCCTGCTGAGGTCCAGGCCGGTGAGAAAGCCACCGCGAGGTCACGTATGCTCGCCCAGGCAGGTCCCCGCTGCTGCACCGTGTGCGGCGGCTCCAGCTCCCCTCGCTGGATGCCGGCTGCTTGCAGTGCTCAGTGGGGAGGATGCTCTGCCCGGCCCAGGCAGAGGTGCGATGTCAGTGGGGCAGCTTCTGCCAGCGTCCAACAGATATTGAATGCTGCTGTTTTCGCTCCAAGGTCTCTCCCTCCCAGTAGCAAATTTTCTTAGTTCTCTTCAGGCTGACTCCTCTGTTTCAGAAGTGTTTGTGTAAGTCCCTGGTTACTGTTCAACCTCGCTGATGATCATTTTCCTCTTACCACGGTCAGTTTTGGGCAAACACCTTACAAACATTGTTTGATTGTTACCAAAGCTACATGCCAAGGGTGAGCCATGCAGGCTCCACCCCAAAGAACACCAAAAAAAGTGTCTTGTTTGTCCTCATGTAGAACAGGAAAGCATTTGGAAGATATTTTGCAGAGGAAAAGCAGAATGATACCCTCTGAGTGACCCACTAAATTAATAAGGTAAGCCCAGAAGGAGGATAAGCCCTGAAAATACTGATAGACAGTAACAAACTCCAGAAGCCTGTGCGGCTGCAGAGATGTGCTCTTTTTTATGAGCTCCTCGCTATGCTGGTGTGGTCACGTAGTTTCAGCTTGAAGCACGAGTACAAGTTACAAACATCCATGAGAGAAGACTTAAATCTGCTCCATTTGGCTGCCTCTGTTGTCGTAAAACCTGGAAAAGAGACTTTGATCCATTACTATCGTGCACAGTGGTAGCTGCCGCTGCTAGCACGCTTGCGTGCGTAAGCATGGGTGGACAACGCCGCTGTGCCGCCTTTCCCTGTTCCAGGCAGCCGGTTGTGCGTAGTCCTGGGTCCTCAACGTATGGGAATAACTGGAGCTAGTTTCAGCCCTAGAGTTATGGTATGAGATGTCCCCAGCGTTATTGCAGGTTAGGAAAAAGAGAAATTGCTATGTGATACTATATTCCTTGGGCCTGCAAAAGTTGAACTCAGTTACTTTTTGATAGAGCTTCTTCCTAAGAGATAAGATCTCTGAAGCTTTGTGAAGTCTCTGAAGGTGGAGATTCTTGTGCAGACAGGGCGTGCAGATTGCGCATAGAGTAGCAGGCCTAAATGGCTAGGCTTTTGTCATATGTGAGATTGCAACAGCATCTCAAATCCTGTCCTTTTCTCAAAGAGAATTTGTCAGATGGTTTGTGTTTGCACAGCCATAATCTCTGTTGACTCGCTGGAAAATATTTTAACTCTAAACATAGCTAGAATGAAATGAGCTTACTGATAGATGCTTACCAACCTTCACAGACCATCATCATCATATACTTGTCCCTGCCTGGTTCCAGTTTTGAGCAAAAATGTTAAGTGATGTTACTTTCCATTTGTAAAATCAGGTTTTGATTCCAATTGGCACTTTTTTGGCAGGAAAAACCTCCTAAATCTGTAATGAGCTAACACATGGATTTTAATCCTCTGTTTCTACTTTTTTTTTCTTTGTTGTAGAGGGTTGTCTGCTGTTCTCTTTGCTTCTCCTTTCACTTACAGAACACACTAATAATATTCTAAACCTTATTCTAAACTTTAATCAACAAAACACAATTTTACTTCCTAAGAACAACTCTGATACCAGAGTAGAAGATTGGCAGATATGCAGCTTGGTGCCTCAATGGATCTTAATCTGGATATTGGTCTTGTATCAGCAGTATTTAGTGCTAGAGCAGTAAGATCGGTATGAGAAAGAGAACAGGAGAAGGAAGTAGATCAAATGTTAGAGACAAAAATAGCTGAAAAGTCATGTTATAGTGATTGGAAGATAGAAGAGGTAGTGTTTTTGTGTGTGTGTGTGTGATTTCCCACTACCACCAGAGTGCTGTGATCTGTTTAAATAAGTTTCATTGCCAGCAAGATCAGGGGTCTTGTGGTTACTGAATGACACTTCAGCAAACCGAGTCCAGTTTCTGGGGCTGCCACGGATTTCCTGTGCGAGTTAGAGCAGAACTCGCTCTTTCTGTGTCCATGTCGGTTGCCCATCCATGGGCACCTATTGCTGCCTGAGCCACTGGAAAGTCTACACAGGACTCACAAGTATGACACAGGTCTTGTGGGAGCCCTAGGACTTTCTGGGGTGATGAATGAAGGTCAGGTGATGTCTGAGGGGATATCAGATGGCATTATATCACTATATGTAGGCAACTGAATTGAATCTTCCATCCTTTTTTGCTGTCTGTAAAATGAGGGAAGTAGTTGTTTCTTGTTCCACTTCTATTTGTTTTCTCTTTAGATTGTACAGTAAGGTTTCTAGAGGCTATATATAATATGAAAAGATATTACTGACTTAGCATCTGAGCAGACATTGAGGATTTGCAACAGTAATTCAGTTCCTTAAGAAATGACATACAGAAAAAACAAATTTACCAATCTTGCTATTGTTAACAGAGTTTTGACAGAACAAAAACGTTTTGTTCAAGAATATTAGAGTAGCCCGGCGTGAACATGGGCTTGTCACATTGCTCATTTAAAGAGGACTGTTTAAAATCCTTTAATAATTATCATTTTAGTTCTATCAGTAACATGAAAAGAAATCCTCCTTTCTGAGAGTGATGATGTGCCATCCTCGGTCGATGCTGTGAGATTCTCTCCTGTTTCCAGATGCTTTAGACACCAGAAGACTCCGGTACTGTCTGTGTTCTACCTCTTACAGGTGTTGAATGCCCCTTCTGCAAACCATGAAAAGACCCTTCTTCCCACCTTGGTCTGAGGGATGGTGAGGGGATGGGCAATTCCACTGGATCTGCAGCAAACATGCCGCAGGTACCAAAACCGGGATCCAAAAAAGTTGGTTGAGGAGAAAATCTGAAATTAAATTTGGCCCAGTTTCATGTGAGCAAAAGCTAATTTTGAGTTGCTTGTCAGAATGTTAGGGTACGTGCATTTCTCATAACCCTGAGCTCAGAGCTAATTTTTTTAGAGTAGTTTTGTTCCGTTTAGATTTGTTCAACTTGGGATAGGAAAGCTGACCTCAAAATGTTGCATCTCCAACCTAATGTGGATCCAAGGTGAATTGGTGAGCTTTACAAAGTTGTCAAAGTTACTTGGCCTGGGTTTATCTGGATTTTTCTAAGCACTTTGCTCAGAGTATGAATAGCCAAATACTATAGGCTTCTGGCAGTTTAGCATCATGGTTAGCAATAGATTAGTTTAGCTGGCCATCTCTTTTAAAATACATTTTTTTCCTTCTGCTTTCATTGCTCCTTAGATAATTAAAAATGAAAAGTAATTTTTGCCTTCCTTATTTCCCTTTCTACAGCTTTAGACATATCTACATCTATTGCTGTTCTTATTTATTTATGCTCTCCTGTTTCACTTAAAAAATGAATGTATGAAGACTCTGCTTCTTCCATACTCTTACAGTGTCCCATTATTAAAATACAGTATGAGATAGGTTCTGAAGGTCTTCTGCCTACACAGCTTTTTTTTTGTCTCACCATGAGATTACAAATAACGAGTGAGATGAGTAACATGAGTCCCGACTGATTAGTCAGTCTTTTAAAACGGAAGCAGACGACTTCCACCCAGAACTACTTTACAGAGGAGACCAAGCATACAAAAGGAAGTAGGAGAAAAGTAGTCTGAAAAGTGCGTTCAAGACATATGTCCCACATAACCACACGCTTCTGCCAGATGGACCCAAATCTGGTCTTACGCACTGTCTCCTCACTGTATGAACAAATCAGCATACTTAGTAGAATTTTAGTACTTAGTACTTTGGTACTACTTTTTCATTTACACTATATATTACACTATATATCATTTTGTAAAGAGAGAATAGCCTTTTCTTATCGCATGAGGGGTTGTCAAAGCTAAGTATTAAAGCAAATAAAGTGTATATTTCCAGTATATATATTCCCATTCTTAATGAAAATACTATCCCCTCACCTACTTTAACAAATATAACTATGGTTAACCTTGAAAAAAAATGCTTTAACACATGTTACAGACCTAGTCAAATGAATTCTTAACTCAATTGCTGTAGCATTTGCATCTACAATTGAGATAGGTTTTATAAAACCTAACAACGAAAGAAATCTTTTAATGATGTTAAAATGGCATTTCTTTAAAATACATCCATGCCTTGATATTACTATAAGTCCAAGTCTAATCACACACTGGTAGTGCATAAACACAAAAGATAGATAGTATATGAAAGAAAGCATGATTGGTCAATATAGCAGTTCAAATTTTATAATTCCAGTATGAAATTATTTTTATTTGACTTATCAGCTGCGTGGTGAGATACGACTTGTGTCTGTTAAGGGTATGCGAAGTGTGGGCTTTTCTGTTTTGGGGAGTTCTTTAACTAATCTAAAACTGATAAGAACTCATGCAGTTCCCCCCCCCCCCAACTCCCCTTCAATGGGAGAAAAAAGCCTTAGTTACATGAAATAGCTTATTCAAAATATTTAATGATGAAAGTAATGAAAATCTGAGAACAAAGGATGAGATTTATTCAGCAGTCACAAAATGTAGCAAATGCTGGCCAGTGGCCTATCAAACCTTTTATGCACCATTTACAACACTTCTGTGTGGAAATATGTGACCTTTTCAAATATTTATGCAAGACCATAAAAGGAAAGATTTTAGACTGATTAATTCCAAAATAGCTGCTATGGACATCCATTTGAGAGGTGAGAGAGTCCCTGTGCAAATCAATGACTTCAAGGAAAAGAGAAAAAAAGATACCAAATGCACTGTAGTATCAGTACCTGTACTTCTAATTTTCTCCTGTGTCCCTCCTCGCAAGGATCTTGAAAGACTATGTTTAACAAAAACCTGATTTTCAAACAAATCATAGTGTGATATACATAATTATAGTATATATGTATAATGTGCCATACTAATTTATTACATATTTAAAATGTGGCATTCATCAAATATATAGATGGAGATGGAAGTTATATGCGTATGGATAAGTTGACAATACTGTGCTGGATTTTCAATATAAATTTAAGTACCTCTGTTGAAATGAGCTGAGAACTAAATACTTGTCAGTTGAGAAAACTGCTCACCATTTTCAATGATCTAAAGTAAACAGCATAGTTTAATTTCTCACCTGAGATAACAAAGTCTCTGACAAATAAAATACTTCTGCGTAGTATGACTGGGTTATGTTCTTGTAATTGTACTGCACTGAGTTCTTCAACTGACTTCACTGAGACCTGCAAAAATATAATTCAAGGAATGCTTCTTAATCAAGTCCATTAGTCACTGCTATGATTTTTGAGCTCTTGCAAACCTTGTTGATGATGAAATGATACAACTGCCAGAAGCTTAATGCTGCTTCTGGTTGTTGTTAGCAACAAGCACATATCATAGAATAAGGTCCAGCAGCCTCCAGGGTGTTCTGCGTTTTCTCTTTCTGAGAACGTTGTTTGGTTAATGTTAGTAGGCTCAGCTTGCATTAAAAAAAGATTTATTGGTGGAAAAACAGATACCTGGCTCAGTCTTACAATCTCATGTACAACATAAGTAACAATAAGAGGACAACAGTTTCTACAGCTTTGAAGTCCCCATAAGTAGTCATGTTCGCAAGGCGAGCGGGAGGCCCTAGGGGTCAAATCATAGAGGTAATAATGAATTACTAGAGATTAAAGATGGCTTAATTGCAAAGAAATTCCTACAATAAATTCAGATATTTTAAAATGAAAGACAGACTTTGATCACCTACTTTGACCTGCTGCAAAATAAAGGCTTTAGAATCGTGTATGAAGCCATAATTTCCCTGTGAACAAAACATATTTTAGAATGCTATCCACTCTGTATTTAGTCTGACTCTAACATGTCTTACTGTGTTATCATTAAGAGTGTCTCATTTTAGCGTAAACTCGTCTTTTGTTTGTATTTTTTATTCTATCATAGGCTGTGATTAAGTTGTTTATCAGTCCTCTCTGTGATAAATTATATGGATTGAATTTCTACATTCTTTTACTAGAAAGCAGGTTCCTGGACCTCGGACCTGCTTCTTTTATAAACCCTTTACATTTAGAAATGGTAGTTTTGGAGCATGGAAATCAAAATTGCGGATTTATGGCCTGTCTTATATGCAAGGACATTAATACCTCTATGAAAAATCAAAATACCAAAATAAGCTTCATGATCACATTTAGCATGCGGAAGAAATGCGTTTGTGTGTATACAGTGTATATCGACATATATGTACATGCACGTATACCATAAGGAGATTTTTAGGTTATGGTCTGTGGGTCTAGTGCTCAATCTGCATGGACAATATATGAACAGCTCCTGGATTAGTAAGAATGTAGTTTTGTACATGAACAGCAGGAAGTGTTTTTCTTTTGACTTCTGCTGACTTATATTTGAAGGAAACTGCAGTTTCATTATCCACAGCATAAGCATATATTGATAGCTATTTGTACATGGTCCCACTCATTTTTCAGTGGCAAGTTTATAGGGTAACATGCCTTGAAAACATTTTTTTATAAATTAAGAATGTGTTATTGTTTCAAAAAGAACAGATTTTCTTATATGTCAAAGTTAAAAAGAAGATTTCTCAATCTTTACTATGCTCTTTAAATAAGCAATTCCTTGTCCTGCTTTGGATCAAGAAATCTAACCTGCGCAGGCTTTTGTCAGGTTCTGATGGGGAATTGCATAGACGATGTCACTCGACTGCTCATAAGAGGCATCGCATCTTGTAGCATGTAAAATCATGTAAGAACAGTTATGACCAGATATGATTTTTAAACATCTTTCCCAGTACTAGAGCCTGTGAGCCAGCTGCCCGAACAGGGGTGTGCAGTGTCACTGTAGGTGCCCTGGACCATCCAAGACAGGGGCTGACAGCCCTGCAGATTTACGTCCTTCTGAAATGGCAACCAAGGCCAAGCAGGATCCTATTCAGCATCTCAGATAGCATTATGCATCTTTGTTTAGAAATTTAAATCTCTTCTTAGATATTTTAGTAAGTAAAGATAAAGCACTGGGAAGTAAAATAGAATAGTTGCGGATATATCTTTAATCTAAGATTGGGCCTTAAGCTCTGGTGTTCTGGATCTTAACCAATATTAACTTACAGTTCTGACTGAGTTTGAGCACAGATTGCTCTTCCTTCTTGGAAGTCTTTGATCATGGCACCTAGAGACTGAACGGAGCAGAAAAGTTTTTGTCTTACTGTCCCCTGCTGGTAACAAATTTTAAGCTTTAATTTGTTGAAACAGTCTATAATAGTCTTCTCTAAGTCCATTGTCCTGTAGACTACTCTTCTATCTCTCCCTTTAAAGTTTGATAAAGTTATTTCTTTTTGTGCCTGTGTCTGAGTGATCTTGGTCGTTGAGTCAGTCCTGCAGACTCGGTAGGAGATTGAGGCAGAGTCTTCAAAGTCAGCAGGTGTGACAGGGCCTGCCTTGGCCCATCACCCGATGAAGATGGCTGGAGAAGAATACGTAGGCAGGAAACCAGGTTCTGCCCCTGAATGATTGTCTCCTCAAAAAGATTGAGCTTAATGAACTAGCGAACTTGTTACCTAAGGAAACGAAGCCTCGTTACCCATCTCCGGTCTGCCCGGCCACCTTGCACGATAACTCTTTACGCTCTCAGCCAGTTGTAAGTGAATTTGACAGAGGGGATGTTCCTTTTGGCTTTGTGAACTTGGTGGCTGGGCAGAGGAAGCTGGGTTTAACAGGCGGCTAGACAAACAGCAGGCGGTATCTCCAAACCACACGCTGGTGCTCACGCTGCTTCGTGCTGCGCCAGCAGTTAGCTGGCAGTGGGAGGGAGAAGCATGCAACGTAAGGGTTGCGTGCATGAGGAACGCAAGCGCGGGCGGAGAGGGTGAGGTGGCAGGTGACAACAGGGCAGCAAGGCTTCGGTGATATCGGGTGTATGAGATGCAGGTTTTCTCAGGAAAAGCAGGCTTCACTGATTCCAGTGTTTTCACCACAACTTGCTAAGAAGATGTAGTTGCAAATGTCTTAGGTAGATTTTTACTTCTCAGTCTAAGAAGGAGAATTTGAGTAGAGAAGGAGATTATGTACCAGATACGGTCGGGATGGGCACTTCAAGAGTGCCAAGGAGGAGAAGGCAGCTGCTTGACCTGAGCACACATTTGTAGGTGGCCAAATTGGCAGATAGCTGCCCTGCAAGTCACCACTGCCTTTCTGCTTTTCTGAGAGAGCCCTTAAGACCAGCAGTTGTGGAAATATCGCAGCAAGTATGTGTGTATGTATATACATACACACGTGTGTGTGTATGTATGTGTCTATATATATAGGCATACAGCTATCTAAATAGGTGAGGAGACTCAATGTGGGCCAGAGGTTTCTGCAGAGACTACTGTCTGCTTCCTGCTATAGCCAGACAAACCGAAAGAGCGCACAAGACCAGACTTCACCCCCACAGCGAGCAGCACTTCGCCTTCTGTGGGTGGAGGAATATGTGGGGATGACATCAGCCAGACCTCAAAACCAGAGTCCCCCAAATCAAGAAGAAAGGCAAGAGGAGGAGTGTAAGCTAGGGACAAAGAGACTGAGTTAAAAAAAAAATATATATATATATATATATATATATATATATATCTCAGCAACTGTCAGAACTAAGAGTTGGTCACAAAGAAAGAATTTCATTTCAGGAAAAATGCAGCAGTTTCAGTGTTTACTCCAGCTCCTCATTTTAGGAGAACTGGAACTGCAGCTCTCACAGAAGAACTCGTAGCATGCTGTCTGACGGACACCCCTTCATGACAAGATAAGCAAATGTCTAGGAGGAGGGAGACTTCAGATACAAGTCCTGGGTTTGGCATAGCCTAGGCCTATAGCCTAGCTTAGCTTGTAAATCACTGGTCATTTTGAAAAGAGAGTGAGAGCAAATGGGGCAATGAAGGAAGGGGTTTTTTTTCTTCTCTCCCCTCTATCCTTATCCTGAGAAAATCTCCTTACAACCTTTTGAAATGTGTATTTTTCCTTAGAAAATTGGGGTTTTCAGTCCCTTAGAGTTTTTCCATCAAAAAACTTTTGTTGAAAAATCCCGGTCAGGTTGAATCACTTTGCGCACAAACGTAGAGGGCCGCAGGCTATTCGCTGTAGAGCGGTTGCAAGATCGGAAAGTGAAAGGAGGCGGCCCGCGGAGCGGAAGAGCGAGGTGCGAGCCGGCCGAGAGCACGCGCGCTCGCCGTTCGCGCCGCGGCGCTCGCCTCGCAGCCCGGCGAAGGAAGCGCTCGGGGACTTCTGCATGTCTGGCTGGACGCGGACGGGCTCCCGTCCGACCTGCCTGCGTGATGAGCTGGCTGGACGTGCACCCGCTCATCAGCGCATCGCAGGCTGGGTAACCGCAGTTAGCCTGAAGCTGGGCAAAAATAACGAACCTGATGAACGCCGCCGCCAGCCTCCTCTCTCCGTGCTCCGTTTTGCATGGTGGCTTGTGTACGGAAATTTGGTTTCCTGACCTGGTGCCTCTGCTGGGGCATTTATCCCCTTCTGACTCAAAGCCTGCATTGCAGAAAAGCACGGGGAACTGTAGAAGGGCCGTAGCGGAGTCTGGAGACTTGCTCAGTCTTAGCGGTTTCCAGTTCTGGCTGTGTGTGCATAATCAATACACACAGCTTTGTGATAGCATCCTTCCTACCTATGCTGTAACTGAGGGACCATAAATGAAGGAAAAGAGTTTCCACCCATCTCTTTGCATATACCGAAACTGATTTCTAAGAAGAGCTCAGAAGAAATCTAAATTTTCTTTGCACTTCAGCGTGTTGTTGTTGTTCTCGGGACTTCGTGCTTGTGATTTTGTCATAAATTCCTTCTCTCCCTCAGACGACTTCACAGTAAAGCATTTAACTTTCTAGACACAGCTGTATGGATTAAACTCAAGGGGAACAAACTGATAGCAATTTCCAGTCCAACAGAGATGATGTATTTTGAGGATTTTAGGTCTTTTTGTTTCCCCCGATTCTTAACATTTGTGAACAAAAGTATCTCCAGACAGAGAAGAGTCAATGCGGTTGAGTTCTTATATATATCCAGTGGCTTTCTGGTAGTGTTGGAAGACTGATGTTCAACTTACACTGAAATGTGTTTGAAATTTGCCTCAAATATTCTGTAACACAGAAAACCATAAATTCATAGAGGTATACTATCCTATCTGAGAAGGTCCTGAAGGTAGTTCAAAACTGAGCAAAACAAGTCTGAGTTGCTCTAATTACATTTTAAAATGCTCATTTATAGTCTTAGTGCCAACAGTGCTATCCAGAAAACTGCCACAAGGTGGTATCACAGCATTTTGTAAGATGTTGAAGTTATCATATAAAACCAACTTTCTTAACACAGGTTTAATGTAAAATAGCTCTGGATACAAGAGGCTCTTGTTTTAAGATGTTACCTGTAAGAAATACCCTTTAATACTGCAGTATTCCCTGTAGAACTTCAAGTTGCTCCTATAAATGTAATTCCCAGAAGGAATCCCAGTCTACCTATCTACTCAAAAAACACAACAGGAAAGAAGAGAGACTGATCAATGCAGCAAGTGAGTCTGTCCGTCTGCCGGTAGCAACCTTCAGGCTCGTTAAGTAGAGAACTGACATATACAAGGCATTTTCCTGCCATAATTGGTCAAGATAGCATTATTTATGCTGCAAGTTAAGCAAGCTAAACTATTTCCTAAGCCTAGATAAGCAAAGTAATCTTAATGCCTGTCTTGATTCTGCGCCTTGCCTCTCTCGCGTGTTAGCCGCTTAACGCTTTCCAGCTCCTTGGCGCGGGCGGTTGTGCTGACGTGTGTGAAGATGCTTCCCTGGACGTGGCAGGGCACTCGGGAGCCCGCGGAGCAGGAGACCTGAGTTCTGCTGCATGGGAGCTAACTACCAACTTTGTGCTCAGTGTCTGCTGCGCTGATGGATTCAGGATTTGGTTGCAGTGAATTAAAGACGGAAAAGACTTATTTAGTGGCGAGGCCCATCTGCTGTGCCAGTGAGCTTTTTTTTTTTTTTTTTCCCCTAGTTCATTTATTATTCCAGTTACTGTCCCACCTCATGGGAATTCTGGCTTTTCCATTGAGGAAAATAAGAAAAAATCTTAATTAACCTATATCTGTGTTTTGTAGCTGTAATCTGATTGTTCTGGTTCCTTGAAGCGTGCTCCGTGTCTTCTGTTTGAGCTCTTCTTTAACACGTATGCCTGACTGGCATGTCTCTTGCTGAGGCGCTGCGTTCGTGCTCGTCTCTCGGACGTCTCTTTATAAGTCAAATCCTTGTTGCTCTCTTTTCCTAGTCTCCAGAAATTTCCTAATTCCTGCCTGCTCACTAGTATCTTCTGATAAATGAGGTGCTTCCTATTTCAAAATGCTAATTTAGGACGTTTTGGGGGAGAGGAACCGTGCTCTGCCCTGTGAAATGCTGCGTCTACCAGCGCTGTTGGACGTAAAGCTGTCGTGTCCGTTTCCGTGGTTATTTTTCACTGGCGGGTGATGGCCCGTTCGCTCCCTCTTTTTGCGTTGTACTCCCTCCCAATTTAATGCCTGCAGGTTTCATTTGTGTACGCATCTCCCTCCCTTCTGTGTCACTGGAGATGATTTTAAAGTAGTTCTCCAATGGATCTTTCCTTTTGCTACTTCACCTTTTTTTTTTTTCTTTTTTTTTTCTTCTCCCCCTGTGGGCTGCCAGCAAAGGATTAAATCCTGGAATAATTTTAAATACATAATTAAGACAAAAAGGGAAACAAAATACTAAAATAACATTGATTTTTATTGTAAAAACAAGATCATGTGAAATATGTATGTGTATCTATTGTATACATTTAATAAAAACCCACCACTGTGGCTCAGACCGCAATGCCTTTGCTAAGTGTTTGGGTAAGCAGTTGCTCCCAAGAATCATCTGACTTCAAGTACCAGTGCCCGAAGGATCTATTTCACTGAGGACTGTTAAAACATGAATATATTCAGATTTTAGTCCATTCTAAAAGGAAACAAAACCAATCCTTTCTCCCCATTTTATTTTAAGAAAGAATTCAAACTTTTAATTTTCATAATTATTGAATTCATAAGTGCAGATGAGCTGAAACCGCATTTTTAGTGGATAAAGTACTTAGTGGTGGATATCCTTTTTACTAACTCACTTCACAGAAACCTGTGGAGATTTTAAGGGGCACTGATAGATATTTTTTAATATTGCACCCGTTTAATTTATAATGGGGATCCTCCTTCTGTGACCATTCCTCTGGTTTTAATTTCAATTCAGAATATAGGCTTATTACCTAGTCATGAGAAATATTTTGTTAGTACTAATAAAAACGTCATGTGAAAATGTTAGAAAAAGCTTGGGGAGTTGCCATGAAATATGACTGTAACTAGTAAAAAGCTTACTTTAAAAAATCCAATGTTCAGTTTTAAATTTTAGGCAAAAATGTAATGTCCCTAAGAAAAGCAATGTCGCCTTGGCAAGAGGTTTCAGCAGCGCTCCGTCACGTCCATCGTCGCTGGTGGGAATGCAGAGAGCTCTGTGCAAGCTGAGTGGGAGAATAACTGAAAAATGACATAAATGTCAGAAAGGACGGAGCTGGGTCCAGGGAGAGCTGCTTCTCAGAACTCCTGTCTCTGAGGACAGAGCTGCCAGCACTGACCCGCTATCAACATTGAATTTGAGACTGGTGAAGGTGTCCAGAATATGTTGCACTTGCATTGCAGTTAATGCAAAAAAAAAAAAAAAAAAAAAAAACCCAATGTACTGTGTTACAAGAACCTCTTTTATGCTGTTTAGCCATCTGCGTTCTTCACTCTGCTCTTCTAAAAGCCTCAGCTCCGGTGGGAAAGGCAAGAAAGATAAAGGCCTTTCACAGCTGCCCTTCCCCCTCGCTCCACGGGCAAAGTGACTGCAGGCAGGTCAGAATCCAGTACATCTGCTCTGGAAATGAAGTTCAAATATATCTGAAACTGCACCTACGGTATAGCTGCTGATAGTGCTTCAGGACCAGCTGTGCAAACTCGGAAAGGACTTGCAGAAAGTTCCCTGCTGGTGCTGAGCCCAGGCAGGCAGTGCAGGAAACGCTTAGCAATATAAACGTTGATATATTATAAATATCCCAGTGTCAGTCAATGTCGCTTCATCCAATATAGCCCCTGCTTTATGTAGCATCATTTCACAGTGTCAGAGGTTTTCTGTAGTCAGCCCTTCAGCCTGAATTTGCTTATGCAGCTTCTCTACTTGAATGTAATGTTTTAAGTAGCAAATTAGTTCAGCCATCCAAAGGAGCTCACCCAGTTAGGTTATACGAAGAGTGAGTTTTCTTGAGACTGTGGTTTTCTCTCATGATATATTAGCACTTTTTTCACATTCACTATCAAATATCATAAAAATATTCAGAAGTAAATGCCCCACATGCTCCGGCTGTTAGGCGTTTGCTTGGGTTAGTAGCAGAAATATCTATGCCTGGAAGAAGAGGTATCTATGACCAGAAAAATTATTTAATAATGTTTAATAATGTTATTATTAAATTATGAATTATGGAAAATTGTAAAAAAAAAAAAAAAAAAAAAAGTGAATAGAGTACAGTCAGTCAAAGAAGTTTAACCTGGGCATGACTGAGCAGTATGGAAGTCTGGATTGGGAAGTCTCTTCCTATCCTATCTTTTTGTATTTCTATAGCTGTGCAGTCCTGGGAGTGCTGCTGCCAGAGCAGATGATAATAATTTCATTATTCAAAACACAAAATTATGAATCTTAGTGTTTCTTCTCTTCCTGTCTTCCTCTGCTAAAACATGAGATTTAGAAGAAAACATAATACATCTGAAATTCTTCAAGAAACATAATTTTCCTGAAAAGCTTTTTCTCTTCTCTGGTTTATGAGCCTTTACGTTATAACCATTGCATTACAAAAAAAGATTGCTTCCCCTGAAGTACTTTTGCGTGTTTGTTTGTTGTTGAGTATGTGCTTTTGTTTGCCTTTCCAGCACTGTTACGCATGGTGGGGAAACTATTTACAGAGCTAAATATAACCTACATGCAAACCTAAATGCAAACAGATCTGGACTGGGAGACAAATCCAGCTCTGCTCATTTTATGCACAAATAACTAAATCCATGCAATGCAGAAAAGAATACAAGGCAATGCCTCTTTTAGGACAGATAAATGATATCATGGCAGCTAGAAACAGAGAAAGTAGCTAAACAGAGAAATAAGGCAGTTAAATCATTCACTCTAATACAGTCTAGTTTTTCTCACTAAAGATCAGAGCATCCAGAACCTCCCCAGAAATGACGAAGAATATGCTGAGTCTAATTACCAAGCCTAAAAATTAGAGAAGTTGGAAAATTGGGAGAAATGAAAAAGAAACTTTTCTAGGAAGTGTTTTCCTCAAAAATGACCTTTGCAAGGATGTTTAGAGTTTTTAGTGATGCTTTCAGTGCTATCTATCAGTCCTTCAAAATACTTTACATTACTAGGTGAGTATTTCAAATGAAGTAATTTTACTTCAAAACAAAATGACAGAATGAAATAATTCCAACTCTTAGGTAGTGTAGAGCCAAATTTACTGGGTTTTATATTGTGCTATGTGCTAAATGATGATTAATATGCAATGGTGATCTCATATTCATTTTTCAGATTCATTTTTCCATTGCAAAAAGGAGCTTCTTCCTTAGCTACGTGAGATCTACAAACAGTGTCAAGATGTATGACAACTCCTCTTTTCATATCTTTTTCCTCCTCTTTGGTTTTCAGTATATTGAAAGGCAGACGATATCCTTTATGCTTAAGCTTTATGACAGGCTGTAAAGTTCTACCTATAATGTGAGGTGTAATTTTCATTCAGGAGTAAAGCTGTTAAACGTAGCTTATGAATTTAATCTGTATTTGTATATGACACACTTCCTTTTCTTAGAGATAGGAGTAAAGTTTAGATGCAACAAGCAGGTAATCTTCCCCAAAATTCAGAGTGGAGTGCATTTTTGGGGAAAACACCTATCTTTTAGCCTCTGGTCCTCAGAACTTGTGGCTATTTGATATATCCAGCTCTGATAGACAGTGGAGCGTAGTACCTTGCGTCTCCTATCTGCTCTAACACCCGCAGAGCTCGACGGGGGCCTTTCCCCGGCTTATGTGCCTTCCACGCGTGCGGTTCCGTGCAAGCGGTTGCATTTCTACAGGTGTTTGGCACGGAGGGGTGACAAAATTGCAAATGTAACGAAGCCCCTGTGCTCTGCGCTCGCGGGAGGTTGTCGAACCAAATGTTTCCTGGCTGCTGTTTACATACTTGGCCACACTGGTATCGTTCACGTTTGGATAAATTGAAGTTAGCACTGACCCTGTCACCAGCCTTTAGCTTTATTGAACTTGTTTTAAAAATGTGTAGTATATAGATGCCGGAGCAAAACTGTTACTCAATATGGGTTAATGGGGGTAAAACTCTTCTTAAGACGTTTAGGTTGTCGTTGTGCTGGCGTAATCCTCCTTAGCAGCAGAGGCTTCTTGAGGGCTTCAGCATTTTGGGCTTTTACTTTGGATCAAGAGGATCAAGATGGAAACAAGTGTATAAGAGGTTTTTGTGCAAAGTCTGAGCCTACGTATGTACGCGTGCGCTCAAGTTTTAGTGTTATTGTGATAGCAAGGAATTTCCGAACAGAGCAGAATATGCAAGTCTTTGTGTCCAGCGTTTCCAGGAGTACGCTGGTTTTGGCAAAACTTAGACAAAGTCGGAGGACACAGGTCGGACACAGGTCGGAGCCTCGCCAGAGCTTGTTCACCTTTGGAAACGTGCCTGGCTGCGGGGGTTGCGGGACGCCGTGCGTCAGGCCGGCCCGCGCTGCCTGCATCCCCAATCCTGGGCAGCGCTGTCCTGGAAAGCGCTGCGCGGCGGCAGCCTACGGGCCCTGGGAGCCTTCGGATCGGCACCGTGTGCAGGAGTTTGGATTTTTTCAAAGAAATGCAATGTCTCTTTTTGAGTTTATTTCTAATGTTTCTATTTGGCAGGGTTTTTCAATTTTTTCTTTCTTTCTTTTTTCTTTCTTCCTCTTTTTTTTTTTTTTTTTTTTTTTTTTACTGAAAGGGAATGGATTCTTTTAAAAATAAATTCTTCTCAGAGTGGAAATTGTTGTCTGGGTTGGACTTGTAAACAGAAAGAAAAAAAAGAACAAATAAGGCCTCCTTAATTTTTCATCCAAAGCAAGTGGGAAAGGCTTGGAGTGCAAATGCTGCTTCCAACACAACTTCCTATAAATGCTTTCTAGATTGTTAGATACAACAGTATTTTCTTCCTCCTTTTTTTAGCTGACTTGCAAAAAAAAAAATCCACCAAAACCACCCCAAAATTTCCACCATAACCTGTCAGACAATTATTGAATGAGTAATATTCAATATTATTAACGCTGTAATTCCATGCCTGGCCTTTTACTATATCAAACTGTCAGATGCTCTTGAGCTGGGATGCTTGGCTGTGAACCCTTTTGTTTTCTTTTCTTTCTGAATGAATGAATTGATGTAAAGTTTCAAAGCCTTACTTTTATATCTTAGAGAATAAACAGAAATGAAGACCAGTGGCTCCAAGATTTAATATCCCATATAGAAATGGGATGATGCAGTATTACCCAGTTCTGCAGTCTTTAATCTTCTGTGGATTTGTCTGTTCCCAAGATAATACTGTTCCTAAGAAGTGAAGTATTGAGTAAAATTAAATAATAAAAAAGCTTGAAACTGGTGCATTAAAGGAAATGAAAAAAGTGCCTTAGAAACATTTTGAAGTCAGTGGATGTTTTCGCTGAACCTATCCTATTCTAGGACTTTGTTCCTAAAGTGTTGTCAGTTGACAGCAAAATAAAGTTTGTAAATGAATACAACTTTCACATCTGGACATTTTCAGATACCATCTGAAATAAATCTGTAATAATGCATAAGTTACATTACATAAATTTTAAGCAATATGATTCCTCAGCTCTGAGGTACTTTAATGTGTTGTAGATTCCTTTGTTTAATTGCATATCATATAGTCAGATAGTGCTTGTTTTTAAAAATTAATTGTGAATGTACTTCTCAAATTATTGTTGGATACATATGAATTTATAGTGATTCATTTATTTAAACATTGCAAGGTTTCATCTTATATTAAGCTCTTGAAACAATTCTATAAATTACATTGTTGCAAGACTTAGTCAAAAATAACTTTATAACTCAGGCTTGTAGATTAATATAGTTTTAATTGGGGGGTTATGGAAGAATTAGTATTGTTAAATTCTGTTTGAGTCTGGCAATAACCTTTAAAAGGGCAATTACTGTAAGTTTCTGCTAAAACATTTATATTGAAATAATGTCAATCTCATTCATGATCCTTTATAAATGTTGGAAGGAATGTGAAATGCTACGATGTTAAGAATGCTTCACTCTTGGAGATAACGATGCTGTTGATTGTAGAGATTTATTCAGATAGCAGGGGACAGAGCATCTGTTTCTGCTGACGGATTCCTACTATAGTTTTTGTACAGTCATCAGAATAATAATAAGCATTATTTTTATCAAGATTGACTATGTTACCTATATTTTTAGTTTCTCCTTATGCTGTGATCGCAAACTGTCGGGAAGCAGAGGAACCTGGCAGCTGCCGCCGCCTCTGCCGCTTTCCCGCCCCGTTTGGGATAGGGAAAGTCAGAGGTGTACGTGCCGAAAAGGGACACGGGCAAATGCGCGAGATCTCATGGTCACGCGTCTGTTCTCAAGGTACTTTTTGTCCTTAGGTCGCATTTAATAGAGCAGAATTTTTCAGCTTCCTACTTTCCCTAAAAAGAAAGATGACTTGATCCTGCCTCTTCTCCCACACGTGGGAATTTCCCGTTGGGAAAACGGGGGGTTGGATTTGGAGCGAGGAGGAGAGGCGACCCGCTACGTTTCTGAGTGAGCGGCATCACTTCAGCAATCCTGATCGCCGTCTGCACGGCGACTGCGATCAGCAGAAATTCCCCAGGGCAGAGAAGGCATCGAGGCTGCGCCGCGGGCGGAAGCTGCGATTTTTCCACCGAAGCATCGTTGCAAAACGGGCGGGAGCTGGGGGACTGCAGAAGGAAACCGCATCCTCCGTGTAGCTCAGCCGCAGCCCGCGTGGTTGTTGCTCAGTTAACGCTGGGGGAGAAAGACGAGAAAGAGAGATGGAGAGGCAGGAACGAGAGCTAGGAAGTGGAGCAGATTTTGGTTATCGAAGAATAGCTGTTTTACACAGCGCGTAACCTACGTAAGCGGTGGCAGTACGTTAACCTAAGCACGTAACCAAAGGCAGAACATCGGGGCTTTCAGACGACTTAATGTCTTTATTTTCTAAACTGAATTAGTTCCCTAATCTGGTTTGCTAAATCAAAAGGATCTTTCGTGTAGAGAACATGATGGCATGCGGAAGGAAGGAACAGAGGTCCCGAAAGGGAGGGATTCCTGGAAACGCACAGCAGCTCGAAAGCGAACGGATTAAGTTCGTTTTTTTTTGTTTTTTTTGTTTTTTTTTTCAATCTTATTGCTCTCTATTCTATTTAGAATTATTTTCTGTAGCGAAGATTCTTCCTGCTCCAAATGCTTAGAATATGATTTCCTCAAGAATACACCACAGTTCCTTCCTCCACCCAAAAAGATGGAGTAAGTCCTCTAGCGGCATTACCCAGATCAGTGTGTGTGAGCGCTTAGACACACCTGAATATTGCACTACAGTTCTGTCATACCTTGCTTGTTGGGATAGTAATGCCATGGCTAAATTCTGATTTAAACACTTATTTTTCTAAAACAGTTTTTCTCATGCTGCTCTTCTATCTAGCTATATTTCATTGAAAAAAAATAATTATATAATTATTCACATTACTATTTCTATATGTGTGCAGTACAACTGATATGTTTGGATAGCAAAGAAAATGAATTACTAATAGAAGCTGTATACAGAATGATTTACTCCTTTCTTCCAAAATGCCCAAACAACTAATAAAGTGAGACATTTCAATGAAAAATTTTAATAAAAAACCACAAAGAACATTGAAGAGACTCATATCAAAGAAAATGGTATTATGAAACACTAATTTCTTCCTAATGCTAGGAACTTTTGTTAGAAGGTAGCTAATTATGAAATATTGTCTATAATCCATCATCATTCACACTGTATAATCTGCCATGTTTCAACTTCTCCTCCTGTTCTGTATTTGATATTTTTAAAGCAGTTTTTAAAAATGTTTACGAATTGCAAACAATAAAATGAATGAATGAATTCATTTATATGTATGTCAGACAAAAGGACTTTGTTTTTTGAGGCTGTACTTCTGAAGAAGAATCAAAAGCAAAGCTGAAAACCAAAACATTTTGCTTAAAAAAATATAACTCCTCGACAAATAAGTATCTGAAAAATTATTAATAGAAGCCTTCTCCATGTCTAAAAATCTAGCTAAAATGCCTCAGCATATTTTATGTTGTTTCTTGAATATTTCTCCACCAACTTTATTAGAAAGAATGATAGATATCTTGCACTGAAAAACAGGCTGGCAAAGACAATTCTTAGATCTACTTTGTACGATGGCTTTAAGAAAGTGTTATCTATACCGAGTTGCCACAGAAGACGTTCACAAATCCATAATCCCTCGTGTCTTTGGCATTTACCTTCTCACAGAAACGGGAGCCGTCTTTTCTGGTTCCCATCCTGTTGCTTGTTCACTAGTTCCTTATACTCCTCTGACCTGAGAAACCTGGGGAAGGAGTCCTTTGCCATGAGACCATAGACCAACCTCTGCGCGTCGTCAAAGCAGCTGAGGCTGGGCTCTGAGATACTCTGAGAGATGTGGTTTCTGGTGTGATAGTCAATATTTATCTGTAGGGAAGAAGGAGGCATAAAATGGATTTCACAGTCACTATCAAAAGTGAACCATCAGCGTAAAAACTCGTGAGCACACATCTGGTAATTAACTACCAAGCGTGTTCCATCACAGAAAGTCATTTTTACATAATCATCAAACTGACTGCTGTGACTGAAATATTTGCAAGCCGATGTTTTAATATTCATCGTGTCAAAAATACCTGTACCAATGAAAATGCACAAATAGTGATCATTAAAATTCTGATATACTGGTGCCTATAACATGGAGGAAATGGTGCTTATTGCGCTATAAAAGCAATCAAAGAAAACAAATGGTACTGAACGTGTTTCCTTAAGCGTTAAGGTGGCAGTTTCAGAAGGTGTGCTAGGCCCGTGCCCGGTGTGAAGACCGCGTCCGAAGTATTATTTAACCATTAGGTGTCCTTGTTTGCTTCGCAGAGTTCCCCAGCGCTTTCACCCTGGCAAGCAGAGGATGTGAAAATGGAAGGAGAGCCACGGCGGACGGCATTTTCGGTCATTCGAAGGAGTTTGGTTCTCAACTTCCTGCTTGGTTCCCATCCGCGGTGAGTGCCCAGAATATGTACCCAAGCTATTTACCTCCTTTGGAGCATCAGCTTGTATGAAGTCAGAATAAATCTTTTGGGCTTTTGAGGCAATCTTAGCAGAGGACGTGGTTTTCTTGAAGTCCTCGCAGGCCAGCCAGAACTCAATGTTCTCCTCGCTGAACTCGGACTTCAGAAACGCTCTGAAGGCGGCCAAGCCGTCTGGAAAAGAGCAGACGAGGCGGTGGGGCGAGGACGACTGAAGGGTCTCTGCAGGTTATTTGTGTAACTATCGCGATACACGCGGTTTTTTGTCGCTGTTCTGGCTGTCAGCTAGGAACTGGTCCTGTAAGGCGCTTACGGGGCAGGTAAATAGCAGGTGAAACAGAAGCGATGGTAAGGTGGCGAAGGGAGTTCTCTCTGAGCACTAGGGACTGAGGAACGCTCCTAACGCCTGCCTGGCCCAGGTCTTTGTAACGCTGAGAGGCTAGTCCGAAAGAGGTCTTAGAGACTTTGGTCTATAAAACAGTTTGAAGGGATGAGGCAATCAGTGGTTTGAGGCTGACAGTTCGTCTAAGACATACCCTGAAAATTAAGTCATACTGCGGTGAAGTAGCGTGCCTCTCCCAGAGGTAAGGGTGGCCCGGCTCAATAGCACTTACCCCTGCTTTCAAGGAACGACTAAGTTTTCGGTGCAGAGGTGGACTCTTGGACACTTTGTCGGCATTGTGTGTGCTTTAAGAGAAAATAAAAATGAAACTCAAGCTGTTTTGGAAGAAGTTGTTTTGAAATGAATCCACGTTGCAACCTCATAGAAGAGAAAGGTGACTGCACCCAAACTTAGCGGTGCCTGTCGAGTCACCGCTGTTCAGAAACAGCGGGGAGGCATCCGGGCCCCAAAGCGCCAGCAGGAAAACGGCGCAGGTGCGAGGAAATTTGGAACAGCTCCGCACGGTTTGGGGTTTAAGGTCAGTGAGAATGAGATCTCTTGGAGAAATGACCTTGGAATTTTAGAAATAATCATGCTTTTGTTTTTCTATATACTGTAAATCAATGCAGAACACATGCATATTTCTTTGTAGTGGGCATGTCTAAGAAAGTGGGGTTTTTATGCTTACGTTAGTGAAATGGGTTAGATATAACATGAATAGCAAAAATAAGCTTATCAGAATCTACTCTCCTAAAGCATCAAACTTGCTCAGTTATTCCCATTCTACTTGCTTAATTGCCATCACATGATCTTGAATTTGCACAGTTTATCAGGATGACTCAAGTTCAATTTCTGTTTGACTGTTTTGTTGTTTCGATGGTATTTGAAAACAGCATTACTCTTTGAAAAGCAAATAGCACAGCTGCTAAACGCATTTTTTTTTAAAAGAATACATTGCACTGGGTTGAACAACCAGTATCTACAGAAAATGGAAGTTCTTTCATATTAATTCTGCCTTGTTCAAAGTCCCTTAAACATTAATCGGAAAGAATATTGTGCTTGCAGCTTGCAGAAACGTTCTGCCGCCGGCTTTCAATGCACCGGCTCAAATGCCTCTAGCAAAGGAGCTGATGTAGTTCAAAGCACAGGGCGAGCTGCGCTGGAAAGCGGTGTGGAAACCTGATATTGGGGTTTGTGAGCAATGTTGATGCATGCTTCTTAAAATGTTTTTTTTTAACATCTTACCTTTATTGGCTAGTAGCGTATCCACAGATTGGGACCAGGCCATAGTTTCCCTAGGGGTTGACCTGTAGAAACAACATCTATCCTTGAAAACAGCGTTGTGATCTTTTGCCGGTGCAGTCTAGTAGTCTATCGTGGTTATTCTATCATTTGGGTCACGGGCTATCTCGCTGAGGGAGCGGTATGAGGCATTTGTAAGTGTTACCCTAGGTATGTATGCAAGTCAACAAAAAGTTTGACTCGTTTAAGGTGTAGAGAACCATGCAAGGGTTGCAAGGTCTGTGCCTATTCTTTTATGATCAGCTGATGATATACATTTGAAAAAGAAGTTTGAAAAATTTCCGATTACTTGATGTCTGAGTGATACAGATCTGACCATTCCCTGAAAACTTTCTATGTAGATAAATTTTTTTAAATCAGTCTTCCTGAATACTGTAATTTTAAAAGGCTCCTAATCATGTGTCTGACTAGATAGACCCATTTTTAAGGATATTTGGGGATTAATGTTTCTCACTGCATTTTAATTTCTTTTTCATCACACACTTTTCTATAATTTTGGACCTTTCAAGCGTCATTAAGCTTATTCCATTGTGCAATGAAATTAATTGCATAGCAGATCGTCACAGCAGCTGTGGAAGAACGTGAATAACCATGAGGGTGCTGTAAACCACAGAGCAACCAGGTGTGTGTAATTAGGCTCCGCTTGCATTTTACGGGGTACTTATCACTGGATGCTGGTTCTTGATTGACAGCTCCTTACTTTTTCTGGGGAAGCATGGGGCCAGCTTCTCTAGTTAATCTGCCCACGCACGGTGCGCCTCAGCCTGCGTTTGGAGGAACGTACCTGTCGGAGAGGGTAGTTTGATGCCCTTGGGCTTGCTTGACTGCCAGCCACACGTTATTTCTGCACTGACGATTTGATTGAATAATGTCAGCTGTCCAGGCACGTGGATGGGAACAGACCACAATTCCCCAAAAGATAGTAATGCTGTCGAGATTTTCATGGTGGTGTAATATGCTGTACAATGACTGCTCAGTGTATGTGATCTGACTGTATTTCAGATACTCAAAAACTTAGTCTATTTTCAGTTACTGTTCATCACAGCCTGTGGCGCTCTCAAAGGTACTACGATCATCAGCGAGTCATCTGGTAATATTACCCCAGTACAAACATCACAAGTGCACAATACCGAGGTTGAGCAAAGTCAGCCCTTTCCATAAAAAGTAGCCAACAGTGCAAGGACTTTTATAGTTTTTGTCATGTACTTACTCTGTTTGGAGTTTAGTAATTTCTGGACAGGAATCCTGGTATTTTGCTAAAATTTCCTAAGGAGAAAAATTGATCTTGGTATTAAAATAGCTTGCTGCTTGTGCAAATGTATTCGCTATTCGTAATATTCAATCTCAAACAAGAGAAAGAGAAATATGAATGTGTACTAGAGACAGGCTGGGAATCTCATGCAGAACTATTACTAAGCTTTCTGTAAATCTGGATCCAGCTTACACTGCTCAAGTCCACAGCTTCAGTTCTCTGTTAACCCAGACTGGACTTTCAAAGTAGTTCAGCCCCATATTTGCTAGCTAATTTTAGCATATTTCAAAAACTTCATCTATGAGGGCTCTGGCTTAAGATATCTTCAAATCTGATAACTGTGATGTAGAACCTTGGTTTGAGTTCCCAGCCTTTGGCAGCATGCGGGAGAGCTAAAACTGTAGGAAATGAGGTATCAATCTGTTGGTTGCATGTCTCCTCCTTTTCCAATATTGTGTGATAAGGCCCATTGAGTTACTAAGTATTTAAATCTTCTGAACTTTCAGGCTTACTATTTGACATTGTAGTGATTTTCATCACTTGTTCTTTAGGTATCTTTAGGCATTTTTGTTCACTGAGTTATCCTCCAGAAACTGCTACCTTTATTTTAAAAATAATCAAACAAACAAAAATGCATCTGTTTAGTGAAAATAGGTACATAATTTTGGATCCCTGAACTGCATCTCAGCTAGATGCTAGCCTCATAGACAGTATGTAATGGTTCTTCTTATTCAATTAGTGTATTGACCTAAGAAATCATCTTCATTTGTGTATGTTCCTAAAAGGGTTGCCTTGTACTCACCTGAGTGCAATGTGAGAAAATGACCCACTCCCCAGCAGCTGTTTTGTTTTGCTGGTGTTTCCCCTCGATCAGGTTCAGTATGTTATTTCTCTTCAACACTTGCCCTCCGTTGAATCCGTTCCATACCCAGGCTTGCTTGGATAGTTCTGCTTTGTATAGCGTAACCTCAGCAGAAAAAAGGTAATGTTCTGTCAGTCCAAGCAATCAAAACAGGGACTTTCATTACCTTTCTTATATTGGGAGAAACCAAGATGATCTAGGCGCTGCTGGCACCTTAATAACATGGAACCACCTGTCATATGGGATGCAAATGTATTTTAATTGCAGCACTATGGAAATGGCTTCCTTCCACCTTCCAATAGCGCTGTACAGATTGAGAAAAGTAAGGTTAATTTACAAAAATATGTATTTTTTCCATATGCATAACTTTGTGTGTCTTCAGTATGCCAAAGAATTGTTTTGCATAAAGAAATAAGCTGTTATTTTCCACCTAAGCAAAGTTTGTCCTTCAGGTAAAATGTTTTGATTTCAAGTTCTGTTTGCCAAAAATACTGAACAGCATTCTGGGTGCCTCATATATAGGATTTCCAAGTACTACGGAAACCTACATTAGCAGAGAATTGGAAAAAATTCTCAAGAAACTGTGCAACCTTGAAGATTCCCATTTAGTACTATCAGATTGTTCAGCGCAGCTAACATCCTGGATGAATAAACTGTTATTTATGTAGCATCAGGCTTCAAAAAACTTCTTATTTTCACAGAAAGCCTTTATAATGCAAACTTGTGACTGGAGAAAGGTACAAATTGCACAAACTCAAGGAGATATGAAAGGTAGGCATTATGCCTCAAAAGGCTCTTGAGCCGTAATTCCCTGTATCGGTTACCTCTTGGATAGTGCCTTGCTGCCGGTCCGTACCAAGCCAAGTTGTGCTACGTAGTAAGCGAAAGGGGAAAACCAATGTTCTAATGTTCTTGGTTGCCTCTCTTAGTAAAGGGCTCTTGGCAGTGCATCTCCTGCCTTCTCCAGGGTGCCCACAGGCAGGTAATCTGGGCCAAATGCGGCTATGGTGTAGGAGATTACTGATCGCCTTTAGATGTAGGTAGTCCACATTAGGATATAATCCTTAAAAGCCTTGTCTTCCTTGATGAAAAATTGGAAGATGTAGAAATTTCAGATGAGTCTGGAATGTTATGAAGAGTTTCTGAAGAACTTCCAAGAGTTTCTGAAGAACACACGAGCTGCAGGTTGAAGAAACAACAGTTCAGAGTTGTCCTTACTTTAGGCTTAAGCTTAATGTTCTGTCCTGTTTGCAGACTGAAGATTACTTTAACTTCCATAGGATTTTATTTCACTCTAGTTAATTTTAGTTAAGATTTATAGTGAGCACAAAGATAAAGGTTAAATCATAAATCTTAGATATTCAGACAATCTCCTGTGAGGAGTCATGCAAACAGACGTAATCTAGAAAAGGAGACAGAGCAGCTACGGTATAAAAGCAGAGGGAGCTTTTATAAGCACAGCTCAATCTAAATGACTAGAGGGTTTTTTTTAAACAACAAAAAAAAGAAGACATCAACAAGAACATTAACAAGAGACAAATAGAGATGGAGGAGAGAAAAATATGTTTATGTCTTTGGCAGAAGGCTGCATGAAAGCTTACAGGTCATTTGATTGAGGCATTTGACTATAATGCAAAAAAAAGGGAGAGGCACCCAGGACCGGTATCTGGGCAAGGCATAAGTGTATAAGCATACGAACCAACAAGGAGAGGAAGATTTTATGCTTCCTTTTTTTTTTTTTTTTTTTTAGCTGATATCTTTTGTGCATGTAAAGGAGAGGGAACTGTATTCAAAGTAGTAGCTAATTAAGGCAGACTGAACAACTGAGGATGAAAAGAGAGGCCTGAGATTCTTTGGGTGAGGTTTCATTCCTCTTCTTTCTTGCTATCTGTTCAAAAACTAATCAAGTTATTCTTTACTTGGTAACAAATCCTGAAAGCCAAAGAAAATGTGTATATAGTTACATATTCCAATCTCTCCAAAACTGAACAAGAACAAAAGACAGTAACTTAGCTAATTTAATGTATCTAATTAGATCTAAATACTGAAACAGGAGACAAACCTTCATGCTATACATTTTAGCAGATTATTTCTCTTATTATTATTTGGGAGTCTGGAGACTTCGTGTACATAAGGAATAAAGCAAAGTGTTTATTTAAGGTGAAGTATTGTGCTGGTAAGAGGAGTTTTTGAGAGCTCTTACTCAATGTTGAATGACATATGTAAATCTAGAAAGCTTCTTTATAAAATAAATCCTGATAAAAATGCTTGCTTAATATGACTTATTATTATTATGGATATTATTTGCACTTTGTCAGTTAAACAACAGGGTTTACATAACTATGGCATTGACTCTGCCAAAACTAGAGAAGTTTTACTATATTGTCTGGCACTACTCAAAGGTTATACGACAAATACACCTATATGCGGCTAGGCCTTAATCTGATCAATCCTATATACGTGAATGCTGGAAAAGCATCACAAACTTCTAATAAATCTGTTCATCTACCAGAGTTATGGTAGAGCACTGAGAAGGCTCTTTGGAATTTTGCAGAGAAGAAGAAGGAAAGATAAAATATTTAAGGAAACACAATATTTCGTGAAAATCATTCACAATAATAATAACGGTCTGTTTTCTGCTGAGACTGGAGTAAGCTGAATTTTATTGAGCTATTTTAAGTGATGTAACGTGTACTGCATCTATTTCACATTTGCTCCATCAGGACGTATTACGCTGAAATCTGGAAATTCCATTTTTGGTCATATGATGATTGGAGTGCACAAAGACCACAGCGTTTTTCTCCTACTTACTCTCCCCTTTTCAAAAGTAAACCTACCTACTGAGCAAAACGATCAATAAAACTGTGTCTTCAGGAAAAAAAAACAGTAAATGACACGAAGAATGAAGTATAGCTTTCTTTTCCTATATATATATACACACAGACGGAGCAGTCAAATTCACTGGAAGCTTTGCATGTAAAAATACATTCTTAAATTCTTCCTTTTAACAGCCTAAGTTGCCTGACTGAACAGCTCTTCTCCATCTCCTTAATTCAGAGCTGCCTTAATTGACTTTGCATTTGGAGGTGGGCATCCTACATGTTTTAATGCCCAAAGATAAGACTAAATTGTGCTTTTTTCCTCCATTTATTAACACATTTCTGACTTTGCTTGAGTGGTATCATTACCACTTTGTATCTGATGTATACTTTAGAAACTTACATTCTGAACTAAACCAAAATGTTGCAAAAATGAGTTCCTTAAATTCCTGAAATAGCTTTTTAGAAAAGGCATTGCTGTAGCCACTGTTACAAAACAAGTTTCTAGCACGTTTCCTTTTGCGCGTAGGAGCTTTTGCAGCTCAGCGCTCTGTGCGTTTGTGATTGATGCTGGAGTCGGATGCGAGTTTTCTTGATGACGTCTTTGCGCTGTATTGTTTGCGACTGACTTAGTTGCGCTTGACACGCTGGAGCGTGGGTTTTGTGTAGCGTTAGGCTTTGTTCCTCTGACCAGGATGTATCTTCTTCTGTTGTTCATTTTCCACTTGCAAGAAACGGTTCAAAAGAAAAAAGGATCAAGAGCTGTTTCTATGTTTACTTTAAACACAGGTCCTAAAAGTTTCAGTGAATGACAGATACCAAATAGGGGAGACTGACGACTCAAAAGACCATCTTATTTTGTAGGTGAAGACTCTGGCTTCATTTTTTCCTCACTGAAAGGAGCCTCTTCTAGAAAAGCACCCCTTGCTAGATAATGGTGTCATTTTAGCTTATCTTTATGTGTTCTGCTTTCCTTTTCCTGGATTTATCTTGAGTTCCTTCTTACAATAGTTTCCATGGCATGGTCTGCTGTAGTTTCTGTTTATCTTTGTAACACACATGTATAAAGAGCTACCAAGAATATCTCGTTTGTTTGTTTTCATTATAAACCTCTCAAAAGGGACTAGCGCTGTCAGTAATACCAAATGATGGTTTTGAGAAAGGTCTCCCTGGAGATAATTAAAATTTTCTGTGTGTGTGTGTGTAAGGAAAGAAAAAGCATCTGTGGACTTGTATTTATTGTTGTAGACACTTTTGACTAACAGCTAGTTTTCTGTTCAGGAAGAAAAAGACTGAGTCGGTGTGCTATATTTGCCATTTGTTTGGCTTTGTTTTCAATAGTATTAAAAATATATATTTTTTCCTTATTTATTTTCGCAACAGCAAGAGTGAAGCTCCAGATTATCAGCTGATATGAACAAACATAGTCATACGAGTTGAAAATCTAGCTGCAAAGTTTAAGTTTTGTGCCTGTATTCGTAATAGAGCCACTCTTAATGCTAAAAAGAGCTATCAGATAAGGATGTGGCACTCGGCAGGATGTAGTCTGGACAGGTGAGCCCACAGAAAAACATTTTGGGTGCAGCAACAGCTAGTAAGTCTTTGCACACAGAACTACGGTTTGCTAGCAGCAGTTGGATCCACTTTTTTTTTATAAACAACTTTATAAATAGAGTTTAATATGGGAAAGAAAGGTCTGTCTTGCTGTAGCTCTCTCCTACTGTCATCTGACACAGCATGCAAGAACTGCTGGGCAAAAATAGTGAGGCCTACAGCAAGGGAGAGTGTGTTGATACACGAGGCAAGAAGGTTATAGACAGCCTGTAAGAGTCTAGGCACCTGGGATGGTTGAATTTCTCAGCCCTTCTGCAAAGAAACATTAGAACCAAGCCTGAATGCGCTGAATGTGTGTGAAGAGCTGGCCATGAAACTAAACAGGAGAACATGAGACAGTCCCTCTTGATTTGCAGAAAAAGGATTGGAGAGATTGCAGAAAAAGGAGTGAAAACACTTGTTAGGAATAATGCCCCAGAGAGTGGAGTAGCTATGCAGTAAAAGGACGTTGAATAATTTGATTATACCACAAAGAAGGGAAGTCTTTGAGATGGTCTATTCTTTTTCTTTAACAAAATGGTAATACAAACTATAGATACATGCATATTTTAAATACATGAGAACTCTGACATCTGGATGTTGCTGGTGATACAGAAATTCCCTAGTTAGAAACGGGATTATTTCTGGGAGAACTGCTTTGTGTTTAAAGAACAGAGAAATAGTCTGAGAAGGGGGAAATTTCTAGAGAAATTTCTAGAGAAATGCCTCCAAAGAGCAAGGATAAATGATCTATTTGGAAAAAATATGCCGACTTCAGCACAGGAAGTTGCCCTTCTCTGCATTCGTTCGTTCATTCTTGTGACATCTGTGGCAGTGACCACGGGAGTGTTGACAATTCATAAAAAATGAAGGCTGACAAGCTCAAAAGGTGCATTTCGTAGTGGTAATGATATACATAACGGAAATACAACATCAGCGCTGCTATGGACTTTGGGTTTATCCTTGAATTGCTGTGCCCGCGTTGTGGCTGCTTACGCGCTTGGAAACAGTACGGGTCTTCAGCGTTCGCTGGTGTGAGACTTCTACCTTAGGTCTTTGGGCTCAGGGAAGAGTAACGAGAGAAACGAGCAAGCCTCATCACCCTCACAGGGGCAGAGATGTTTCCTATCCGATTCCCAGGTAAGCCTAAGAGCTCGCGGAGGGCTGTGATCCCAGGTCTCCGCAGCCTTCCCTGGGGCGTTCCAGACCTCCGCGCTTTGCGTACGGTGGTGACACCGTTGATTGAAACAGTAGCCATCTCAACTCATATTGAATTATAAAGGCTTCACTACACTCTGTTTTATTCATCCATGTATTAATGATAAACTGACATCTCGACAACCTTTTAAGTAGATCACTTTGCATTTATTGAAAGTTAGTAAAACGGACACTGAAGCCCTCCAACTGAGCAGTTCACATATAGCCTGAATTAGCAATGAGCATGTGAAGTCCTGTCCTCAGGAGCTGTCTCTCTTAATTTTGATGCCTTACTGAAAGGGGGGTGGGTGGGAAGGAGGAATAAAAATTAAATTCCATGTAAGATGACTGAACATAGAAGCCACAGTTATAATTAAAACTTGCAGTAACTTAGTTGTTAAACTATACAATTAATAATACTTTAAAAACTGCCACACACTTCAAGATATCTCTACATCAATCCTGAAAAAAAAGCTGCATATGCTGACCACAAAAATGGTATGCATGACTTGAGTAGTAAAGAAATAAAAGGGAGAATTTTTCTTTCCTCCTGTCATTTCCTCCTGGAGAGTGTTAGTGACAGGTAGAACTGAAGATCATTCTACCTTAATCCAAGAGCTGTTATTTTCAGATTCTTTTTCAAAATAAAAGGCAGAGAAATTTTAGAATAATGTTTAGTAACAAAAATAGCATAGCACAAACATTTACAAATGAAAGTAAATGTGTACATATTTATATATCTATATATACACATATATGTACATTGACCAGATGTTTAATGACACTGTGTTTAAAATAACATTCTCGGCCCTTTGTTACTGCTATCTGTTTGCAAAAAATTAGAATACAAATATTTGATGGCAAAGGTAGTCTATACAGCAGAATTTAAACACATAAAACAGACACACGTTAGAAGAGCATAAAATATACCGCTATAAAAATTAAATAGATATTCTTACGTTCCTCTTAAATTATGCAATAGCAAATTTTACTTATGCAGTGGCTGTAGTTAAAACCTTTGTAATTTTACTTTTTACCGAATTAATGTTACTGTGTGTTCTATAGCATGAGAAAATACCACAAAAAGTGTGTGCTTAGTGTAGGAAATACTGCAAAAACATATGTGCAAAGGCTGGGTCTATAAATTCAAACTGTGACAAAAGTGTTCTAAATAATACAGGGCCAGGATACATGATGGATATTATCAACTGGCATTTTAAATAACTAAATATAATTAGAAATCTTGAGTTAAAAAAAAAAAATGTATGAGCCCTTTATATCTAATGCATCTTGCCGATATGTTGCCTTTTTCTCTATTGTAAATGAGATTAATCACTGGCTACAGAACTCTGACCTGACATGAGTAGGTGTAACTGTGCTGAAGTCGCATACATTTACATCAGTTAAAAATTTGGATTTTAAGACACACATGATTTGCTGCTGTAGCTAGAATACATGTGGGCTGAGTTTCCCTGTTACCAAATGGTAAAGTCTGATCGCACATCCTGGAATTCATTGACAGTAAAAGACCGTGATCGTCTCCTAAGGGCAGGACGACTGGGATTTCTCCCCTTAACTAAATTTAAATAAAGATCAGATCTTAGGAAGCGTGGGTAACTGTCGTGCTCCATCAGCTTGTAGACTGTGCTTTGTGCTGCATCAAAGGTGGTGGTGATGGGCTGCTCGATGTTCTGACTTGTGACTTCCTTGGTCTGAAAATCCAGATTCACCTGGAGAATAGCAAAAAATGTATTTCTTTAATGAACATCAATGCATTTCCTATATTATTATCCAAAGATTGTCATAAATAATCTGACAGAATTATGGGCTGAAATTGTAACATTTTGCAAATGTTTTCCTAAGATGAGAATTATACATTTTTCACCACGTTACAGGGAAGTAGCTGCTAATATTTAACACTTGCTATTCTGACAAATAAAAGAACAACACATGGAAAAAAGGAGCATAGGCAAATGATATACTTCATCTGTTCAGAATTAGTAGAGCTATATGAAATTATAAATCCAAAGGATTTATTGAAGAACCTGATCTTAGGTTCAGTGAGAGTTTATCATCTCCCAATCTGCTGATCGCCTTCCGAGAGTAGCCAAAAAATATTCCTTTTTCTCGTTTATACATTTATACTTCCTTTATAAAACACTTCAGCAAGGTGAAAATTTGTAAATATAGAGACTTCTTGCACTACTAGAGTAATGTAAGTACGTCTTAGTGTTAATGAGGATCACTGTATTTTTGTGTGCTGCCTGTACCATACCAAGAATATTCTATTAGAACTTTTTTTCAAAAGGAGTATTTAAATGTTATGATTAGTCCTTCAAAAGATGTTTAATAATTTCTTTTAGTCATTTGGGTTATTTAAATTACATAGCTGAGATTCAGAATTTTTTAGTAGTTTAATTTATAATTACTGGTTAAGAGAATGAGAGAATTTTCTGCTTTCCTGGAGGTAGCTTTAAAGGCAGACAGGCAAGATGTCTTCACAAATGCCAGCTGGTATGTCTCACAGCAGCATTAATGTTTAGCATCGCAATATTTCCTTAAATATACCCTGTATATTTAAATGCATTTCCTGGCTTTATAGACCATTCGGAATCTTTGATTCCTATGGCATAATATTTAAACTCATGTTCTTTCTTTACACCTTAATGCTACAGAGGTGACATTGAAAGGAGTATGAAGGAAAGTGAAAATATTAATGCAGTGGCTTCCAGATTTCCCTCTGAAGCTTTGACATTTGAGTTATAGACTTCTTATGTCAGTGGCAACATGATTAACTATTGTCACTGCTTCTGGGTATGCACTCCTAAAAGCAGATTGCATCAGATGCAGTTGTGTCAAATAATGTCTACCCTGAAGAGCGTGTTTTTACTGTACCTCTTTTGGTGCATCTTTCTGTATGAATGTTTCATAAATGGTCTTAGCTTTGGGGAAAAGTTCATGTGCAGTTTTGCTTTTCTTGTAATCCTCACAAGCTATCCAGAACTCGATGTTCTCCTCACTGAACTCAGTTTTCAGAAACTCTGTAAAGGCATCCAATCCAGCTACAGAAGGGAATATTGAATTGCATTAAAAAAAAAAAAATCTGTACCAGACAGTTACTCTTTACATACAATCTGTGCAAGGTACATAGGTTGTGCTCCCTTTGAAATACATCACATTACAGGTAACTGCATATAAGTCTTAAAAGTGCAGTTTTTTTGTTAGGATTCTGCATGCTGCGACTCCCATGAAAGTTTGCGGAAAGAGTTCTCAGCCTCTATAAAAACCCACTACCAAAGGCTTGTGAGCTAACTACTTAGAAATGGAGGCAATGAAAACATGTGATGTTTCAGACAGAGATGAACTTTGTTCCGGCTGAATATCAGATTTAGGTTGCTCCAAACAGTCTTTGAATCTTGGCTCAAAAGTAGACTCTTCTCCAGGAGTAATTTAAAATGAATGGCTTTCAGCATTTTTACAATTTGTTTATCCTACTTTTGTCATTATGTTGCAGATATTTCTTTCCCCAATATTGGAAAGTATTGCAATTGTGTTAGCTGTTTGAGGAAAGGATTTGAAGAGCACATGGTGTCCAGCACTGTGCCATTCTCATTCCTGCTGAATCAAACATGTCTCCCTCCAAAATGGAAAGCGAGTGGCCTATGAATATTCAAGCTCTTGTTATATGTGCACTTGGTAATTATGTAAGGAATGGACCTTTCCAAATAATGGCCAATTCTGTTCCTGTCACTGGTTTAGAAACAAATTGCATCAAAAGACAGATCCTTTTCCTAAGGACATAGAAAATGTTTTCACTTGTAAGGGTCATATACTTAGGAATACTGGAACAGCATTCAAAACAAAGGGCTGGAAGATATTAAATCTTTATTGTAACCATCATGAGTAATCTGTTCTCTGGCCAAAAATTGCCTCCTATAGGTCTGTTATATCTAAGCAAAAGGCTTTTGCCTTGGAAAACTTTAAGCTTCTGCAGATATAAGGCTAAATATTGTGAGCGCTTAATTCACTTGCTTTGATCACTGTCTCTCAGCTTAAAACTACTGAGATGGTGATGCTGGAAGGATGTATCTACCTGACAGGGGTACTGATGACACGCACCAGAAATGATGGTCCTAAATCAATGACCAGACGTTTCTAGACTTTCCTGATCTTCCAAAGCCTGCTTAATTTCTCTTATTTTCCCAACAACAGAATAGTAAAGTAGTCTAGCTCCAGTGTAACAATGAGAAATGGGCATTTGCTGGAAGCAATGGCTACTGTTTTTCTCTTGTTAATGTAAGAACTGATACATTCCTCTAAGAAAACCTTTTCATTAACAACCATTTCACTTAGTTCTAGCCTTTAGATGAGATCCCAATGAATACTAGTAAGTTGTTTGACTAAGGAATGCAGAATGAAACTTACAGATCATCTGCAAAAGTGTGGCATTTATTGCCTTGCAAATTCAGATTTTTTTGCTTATTCTTGGATTTCTCCCCATAAAAGTTTAAAGGCATTTTCTACAGCAAGTCCTTTTTTAATACAAGCTCATTTTAACAGTCTCTTCTGCCACACATGGCTAGTTATCCCCAGGATAAAAATAATTACCATGAAGTATTGCAGAACAAAAAGCCTATAACTTCACGCAATATAAAGAAAAGGTTTTGTAGCCTTCATTAAATAAAACTTATAATAAGACAGGATAGTCACAACTCAGTGGGATGTTGCGAACAGGTAAAATGATGGATGAGATAGTAGCCAGATAGATATTTCCAGCCATTTTTAACAACTGCCATTCAGGATTTATGCTAATATAGCAGTTAGCTCTCCAGAATATAGCAAATCATCTTTGCTAGTTCAAAAAATATAGTCCAAGAAAGATAAGGCAGGCCTCTGTTGATTTCATTGAATATTTTTTCTAAATAATTGGTTAATAGGTCACTATTTTAATGGATTTTATCTAAGTACTTGCTAAGTGTTCATACAGGAGAAAAAACTTAATGTTCATTACAGAACAACAGTTTAATTACCTCTGTTCATCTCTTACTGTTTATTGAAGGAACTCTTCACTGACTCTTACATCATTCGATTCAGTGAAATACTAAACTTAAAAATTATAAATCAATTCTTTGTTCTCAGTATTTGGCAGCATGCTATACCCTAAATGCACAAGTAGAGCAGAAACTCATACTGATATAAATGATACCTCATTAATTTAGGTAATGCACAGGTCTATCTAATTTGCAAAACTGTATTTTATGATTTTACATCAAGCAAATGATAGTCTTCAGAGAGACAAAAACACTACTAACCTTTCTGGGAAAGCAGTTTGTCAAAAGATTCACCCCATTTAACTGCTTCTTCAGGAGACACACTGTTTACAAAGCAAGAAGTGGTTTTGATGAAGTGCATGCATTTATGAAGCTGCTGTAACCAGTTATCTGTTAGCATTATTGTTTTGTACTATTTCACAAAGTGTTTATTAGATTACATTACAAAACAAACTTGTTCTATGACAGACTAAAGAAACATCTGGTTTAACTTTTTCTGACTTTTTTCCTGTAGAATTATACTTTTTTTCACCTTTTTGAGAAAAGATTAAAGAGATTTTCTCTTTAATGTTTGTGTTTCACTGCTATTCTTAAAGGAAATTGAGATCATGCAGCACAGTAAAACTCATACAGGAATCACCTTTTTAAACTTCAGGGTTAGTTGCCTAGTTAAACTTAAAAAAGAAGGCTTTGGTTGCTAAAACTGACATTCTCTTGCAAGCATGTGGTTTTGAATGCGCTCGATCTGAGACTGTGTTACCACAATCTATTTTTAATGAAATACGGAAATTCTATAGCATGAAGACAAAGCTGTAGCAATATGGTTTAGACGATGATCTCACTAGTTAATATCACACGTAGCCTAGGGGGGTTTTGTTTGTTTTTTTTTGGTTTTTTACCACAAGCATTTTTAAAGTGTCATTATATTTTGGGATGCTGAACTCTATTTACCCTCCACTTTGTAAACCAGTACTGAATTAGGCTAGGAGATGAAATTTATTGGGCTAGGGCTATGACTTATATCTAGGCCTGAAGAGGAAGACCAATGTGTTAGGTGCCATGTGAACACCCATTTTCACTGAAGGGCAAAGGACTGCACAATGAATGTATCAAAATCTTCACATAAGCAACTTGTCCTGAGTCAGTAGGTTGGTAGTGGAGCTGAGAAGCAAATCAGCTTCTTATAGATTAAATGCTCCCTGAAAATGGTTCCTCCTTCCCAGCTGAGGCTTGAAGTTCTCTTATTGCCTGATTTATATATCCTGGTTTCCGCCGGCAAAATTTGTAGGCACCTGAAGTTTAGATGACGTGAAATTCCAATCACTTTGGGAAGGAATTCAAGCAATAAGGATCTTGATTTTACACGAAACTGAAAGGAGTGTTTGTTATAGGTGTCATTTCTCTTCCAGCTGAAGTCATTGCTTATAGGAAGGAAACTTTTAGCTAGGGAGAGAAGAATTCTCAAGTCGTACAAATACTAGAGAACTGAAATTTAAGAAATGAGGGTAGGCCAATGAAGAGGGGAATTCCATAGCTGGGGAAAATGATACCTCACTCCTTGAAGGAGCTTTCTAATTGTAGGAAATATAAAAAGCGCAGTTCTCTGAACTGTGTGGATCTGTATGTTTGGGAATAATGGGTTCCTGTAGCTACAAAAATGAATCTGGTGATAGCAAAAGATAAACTCAAGCCACATATACAGTCTAAAAGAGTACAGAATGCTGAAAGACTTCTTTACTGTTTTTGGAAACTTCTAGGGTGAATTTTTGATTTTCTTTCAAACTACACCAGCTCAGCCTCACACATCTGACCTGGGACCTGGAAGCAGCAATAAGTGGGGCAGTAAACAGAAACCAAGATCTGTTCCTCTTTGCCACTTTTTAAAGATGAGAAGAAACATGATTAGTTTACAGGTCATACGTATTTCCACTATGACCACACTGTCCATCTGCAGTCTTCCAAAAAATTGTTTTCTAGTTAGGCTGTTTAGTATCTCTGTGTAAAGAATGGAAATCACTAAAACTAAGTAAAAGCACTAGGCATCCAAAACTATTATCTGGCTTTGTTACTTGAAAAGGTCCCTGTTTTTTTTTTTAATTTTTTTTTCAGTGAAAACAATCTAAATCTCTCTATATAGAGAGTGTGTATATACAGATCAACAAATATCTACCAGTTGCTCTTCTATACAGTAAGAATGGTACGATCCTTCCTAGTCAACCCCTGGCTGAGAGTAACATGTGACTAAAAGCAGTTGGCTGAGCAAGGAAGCAATGATGTCTGGTGCAAGAGGAAAATTCTGCAGAGCATTATTTATTGCCATTGTATCTACCTCCCATGAACGTGTTTTTTCACGTTCACGATGATCAGAATGTATTGATGACTGTGTACTTTACATGAAATGTCTGTGTTTTATCAGCTACTCTCTCTATATATATGTGTGTATATATATATATAACCACCTGTAGCATGGTTTTACATGTCTAGAAATTAGGTGATGAAAAGGGATGTTCTCAGGCCTATTTCACCTTTGCTCATAATTGCAAGGTCCTATATTTGAGTGAACTGTAAAACTTTTTGAGTTAGTTAAGCTTCCTGTCAGCAGCAACACAAGGTGGAGAGAGGAAAAATAGAAAAGTCCTGACCCCCACTCTGACTGTGGAGTGGAAAGTATTCCACATCATGACTGTCTCCTACCATTTGGGTGTGCAGGATATTTGGATACGTGAGCAGCAAACATAGCATAACTACCCAGATGCAAATGTTTAGATACCAAATTCTTAGCTGCTTTTTCATGGATTCCAGAAACAGAGTTTAGGCCTTTATATAACCTTTACCATATATTTACAGTCAGTAAGGGGTTTGTAGAAGCAATTACTGAAGTGTTCTGGTCAGGGGCAGGCATCTTGGCCCCCCAAAACAGTAACTACTGAAACAAGCTGGGTAAGTTTAACAAGGAGATAGAATAAAACCAGAAGCACTGAAGTGTTCTGAAGTGATCTGTGATGAAAAGAAATGAACTGCAAAATTTTTAGACCATTAAGTTGTAGTACTCCAGTACTTCTTTCCAATCAAGCCCTACCACTGCAGTTCTTGGCAAGTTAGTGAGATTCTGGCTCCCCAGTGAAGTCAGGAACAAACCTCGTAGTGAGTTCAACAAAACCAGAATTCACCCTACATCTTTAAGGGAAATAGTATAATGTGGATAATATTACACAATATTTAAATGACTTTTTTGGGGGGGGAGACAAGACAGTGTTCAATCAATTATTGCAGTCATTGAGGAACTACGAATTCAGTATTTGACTTGCAGCTGGTGTTCACACATCACAGGATTATTTGAAAAAGCTATTTGCCAAGGATCTGTATAAATTCTTTGTAAGAAGTAATTTGTCAGGTACATACTCAAGTTAATGCTTGTTCAGTATTGTCAATGAACTAAGAAAAATGCTGTCGGCATGACTAAAGTTTTATATATGTGTGTGCATATGTACATACTTTTTTTATACAGACACAAATACATTTGAAGTCAGCAATATGAAGGAAAAGTTATGGAAAAATTCTCAACAAGTACAGACTTGCCCCCATACTAATTATAATAAAAGTAAGCAGTACACAAAGATTAGAAGAAAATGAAAGCTTGAATTTGAAGTAGCTGAGAAAGCAGATTATGCTATCCACATTTTTCTTCCACTTTGTTTCTTCCTTCCTTTTTTTTTCTTAGAAAAAATGTTTGCTTTTTTTCTTAGAAAAAATGTTTGTTGGATCAGATCATACTTCATACCACAGAAAATCTCTCTGAAAACTATGTAATGACTTGAGACTAACCTATTTATCGCTATGAATCTGAGTAGCAGTCTATGCCAATCATGTAAAAACATGAGTCGTGAGTTAGCTTGATATATGTTGTTTGTATGCTTGGGTTAGACTGCCAATTTATAAGTGAAATCGATCTTAAAAGCATTATTCTGTGCCAAGCCTGAATGCACACAGACAAGCGCAGGAAACGTTCTGAGTCGCACAACCACTTCCTGAGAGGAATCCCCAGCTCACAGCACTTATACTCTTACCTTGCTGCTTTTTTCAGGTTTGTAGGTTTGCCAAGATGATCATCTTCGTGGTATTCAGATTTCTGCAGGAAAAGGCTCAGCCTATTTCTCTTCTGCTTAGCTCTACAACAGAGTTCAGATGGCCTTTAAAGCAACGTGTTTAAAGATTTTTGTTTCCAACGTTTCCTTTGACTAATACATCCCTGCCTCTGCGTCGCAGACCATTACCATTCAGTTCTACATTCAGTTACAGTAATGTTGATGTTATTTCTCCTACATACTGATGTAGGAGACTTCTCCTTCCAGTAATGCTCACATTAATGCCTTTTTTCTTTACACCTTAGCATGAATTTACATACGAAGTACTGGCAAAGGGTAAAGGAAATGTCTTCATTTTCATTTACCTTTTTCATTTATTTTAAAAAAGGGGTAGGTTGAATTTTATGTTATTGAACAAGTGCAGTTGGGTCAACATCTTCTATTTTTATCTTTTTTAAAGAAAAAAGGAAGTATTGCTTCCTGTCATTTGAAACTTTTAAAAAGAAACTTTTCGCGATCATATTTAGGCTTTAAAAAGGGATTTCTCAGAATTTCCTGTTTTTTTGTTAATCATTTGATTTGTTTCATACTTCTGTTCTTAAGTACTCCCTTGATGAATTAATATTTTATGTATACAATTCCCAGACTTGCAATTCATGAGTTTTTGCATATATCAGCCAAAAATGAAAAGAACTGTGCCCTAAATTCATACCCACCAGCTGCGGTAGAAGAATCGTCTATGTACACAGAACACTTAAAGTATCGATATGACCTTAAAACTTACCCAGGCTTGCTTGCTTTATTCATCTCCTCTTCATTTGTTGATTTCGTGACTTTGTAATAGGATTTATCCTTTGAAGCGGAGATGTTTAATTGAGGGAATAAAAGAAGTGGATTCTCCATCTTCCTCTAACAAAGCTTCCTAGTTTCAGCAAATGTTTCCTCAACTTCCTTACAGGAGTTGCAGCTGGTATAATTAGTGCATGCAGGAAGGTTGTCACATGCTGTATCTGGCTCGGCTGTTGCTCAACTGGCAGTTGAAAAGTTTCCAGAGCAGGTAGTGGAAAGCGGGAGGTTCTCCACCTTCGCTGTCGCTGCAGCTGCACGTAGGCAGGACTTTAAGTAGCGTTTTGTTTTTACGGTCGTCATTTAGGGAAGTGAGACTATAACTTTGCAAAATGGCCGTTGATTATCCACGCAAACACGGCGCTTAGCAGAGAACAGCTCCTGGTTTTGAGCGCGTGGAACTCGATGTTTTGCTAGACTTAGATGACACCATCGTTTTCTCCCAAACACTTGGGAGAAGTGAATACAGTTGGTCTAAAAGGAACTCTAACAGAAAATCGTTTTGCACAAATTAATGGGCATCATTGCCTTAAGCTCTTAGAAGAACTTTTAGCTGACTTTAAACTGCCCTCCGCAGTCTCCGGTGCTACGTGCTGGACGTAGAAATCAGGTTTAGCTACAAAATGCTAACCTGGAACTCGGAGCCTCCCAGAAGGGCCAGATGAAGCTGTGTTTGATCAGATACTTTGTAAATAGAGATTTAATTTTTTTACTATTTTTCAGAAGTGATAAGTACCTACTTCTAATTTTGAGTTTGTTCACGTATCAAGGAAAGGTTTGCAATACTGAACAGTGTATTATTCACTTTATATTCACCCCTAGGGCACTGCTGAGTAGTGCAGTTTTGAAAGTGCATTTCTTCTGTGCGGTCGCCTCTGTTGGGCATTAGATAGGAAAGTCATTGATTATGTATCAGCACCAAGGCCAGTGATTATTAACCCAGCTTGGTTACTAAACAACCTGATCTAGAGCTGAACAAAGATTTTTGAGAATGAAAAATGGTGAGAAGATATGACCTCATCCTTTTGCAATGAGACTGACCGGTTCTGCCCGCTTACTGCCACACTGGCATGTTCTGATGAGAGTCCCACCATGGCCTTTCCTTGTGGCTGGGGATCGAGGGGAGGAGATGCTAACAGTCAGAAGAACTAAAAAGACTGTGCTAGAACTCTGAATTCCTGAAATAGAACAAAGAAAGAAGCTATTTTAGTTTTAAGAAAAAAAAAACAGGAAGAGAGAAAAACAAGAACGAACATTGAGTTATTACATGTGTAACAAATTTTAAGATCAGATGGAATGAGAAATATTCAGTGCAAAGCTTCCTTCTGTAGCCCAAAAATCTCTGAGAAACAGGGTTTTGTACTTAAACTGCATTTTCAGTTTCAGAGTAGGCCTATAGATCATATCCTGCTTATTATAAATTGGGTTGAACAACAGAGCTGTCTTTAATGTATTCTGCCTTTTACCAATATGTAAAAGACTATAGAAAATATTTTGATTTTTTCTCCAAGTCACATGAACTTTTTTTTTCACCTACTGATAGGCATATAATACTATCTTTGTGTTGCTCAGTCATAATTTTATTACCACATAATTTTATTGTGTTGCTCAGGTGATTTTAGTCCCTGAAAAAATGTTGTCAGTTGTGGCCTTAATAGTTCATGTAAGCTGATTTAAGAAAGATTTGTAGTATGGAACTTCATTCATAACTGAATTACGTTCTGGTGACCTTGCCACTACATCATGTGCACTACAGATGGAAATGACCCGTTACGTCACCTGTTGCAATGCCAAGCCTGTGATGAGATCTTCCCAGAATATGCTGGAATGGCTTGTCCAATCTGTTTTTAAATGACTCTAGAGCAATGGGTTTTGTGTCTTAGATGCTTGAAATTTTTCTGTAACATATCATGATGATAACATCTATTCTGAGTAGAGCAATGTAATGAACATCTCTTGGGAATTTATTTGGAACTCTTGAAAGGAAACAGAATAATTGCAAGCACTCACTTTTTTTTTTCCCCCCATTAGTAGAAAGCTAATGTCAAATCTGGGCCCATGAAGTAGCCAAATTGCATCAAAGTCAGTCTGTGTCTTGTCAACAATGGTGCTGGTGCTAATAGGCATTTCTACTTTCCTCTGCAGGCCTCAGTAGTTATAGCAACAGTATTAATGACCTTATTATGCTTTGGGCAGTCTTGTGTACTCCAGGATCACTTTCACAAAAGTGAAGAAGAGTTATTTTAAGCTAGAATAAGCAGACACAGAATACTATGTATGTTGCTGATGATATAACTAGAACAATAGAAAGCTCTAAAGAAATTTATGAAGAGACCCAAATGTCCTGATTCCTGACCTTTTCTCTATCCACTGAACTGTATTCACAGACCTTTTGGAAAGGATATAATGATTTTAAGACCCTCAAATCAAAGTCATCTATGCAAAGTCACAGACATGTTGATATAATGATTTATTATTTGTAGAAAAGAATAAATATGTTTTTCAAGAGCTTTCATATATAGGTGAATAGAATGTGTATTTTCAAAATATCCTTTATTTAATGAAAAAGCAAAACTGAATAGCTCATAATGTCCTAGAAGTTCTTTGAAATGATGTCCTAGTCTCTTTGGGCCTCTTCTTCAGTTCTAAAGTCTCTGCACTGACTTCCATTGGTATTTGATAAGGATCCACTATAGCTGATAGCAAAATTGTGCTTGACTGATCTAGCACAGTAACTGCCCTCTGTGAAAGAAAAATAGGCATTAGCAATAAGGATATTACATTATATTCTGAATAGGTCATAAAACTCCTTTGCAAAATGGAAGCACAAAAGTATTCAGACTTTCAATTCAGTTGAACAAAAGTGAAGCTAAGAACTAGAGGGCAGTTCTCCTTCTTCAGCAGTCCTTCTGTGTGTCTCTCAAAATTGTTTTTGTTATTTGCTAGCAAAGTGTTAACTTTTCTTACTTTATATCTGTGCTTGTGTCCTATCAATGTCCAGGCTTCTCCACAATGGAGCTGTGCCACTGTTCTCAATTCAGATTTATTTTTACCAACTGTGTGGCTTTTGTAGGGTTGCATCTGTTTTATTTTCTGCTGAAGGAAAACAATATTCACCTCCACGCAAAAAAAAAAGAAAATAAAAAGTAGAACAATGTTTTCGCTGTGTTGTGAAGAATAAGCATATAAGCATGGAAAGAAACGACTGAAGAGTATAGGCTGAAAAGATGTATTCCTTTATTTTTCTTTTTACTGCAATGGGAGTTGAAATGTTTTAAAAGAATTTGGTTTGGAAAAATAACTTTGATGCTCTTCAGAAACATCTTGACAGTTTATCAGTCTCATCAATATTTATGTTGTTTACCCACTACTGCAAACCATAGAATCAATAAGGTTGGAAGGGACCTCTGGAGATCATCCAGAGGATGGAGATCACCCATGCTCAGCAGGGTCACCTAGAGCATGTTAGACAGGGTTGCATCCAGGCGGGCCTTGAATATCTCCAGAGAAGGAGACTCCACAACCTCTCTGGGCAACCTGTTCCAGTGCTCCGTCCCTCTCACAGGGAAGACATTCCCATAATTGGACCTACTATTTCGTAATGCTATAACATACAGTTGTTCTGTTTATCTTCAGATAAAAACCCATTTTTGCTTCACAGAACAATACCAAAGTGAAAATAATTTTACTTTAAATCTCAAGTAGAGGTGCTTGTAGTCTGCTAACTTAGTGATTTTCTTTAGTGGTGCACTTAAGAGATTCACCCTAATGGAGGAACCTGGCATGTGGGATACTTCAAAATTAGTGGAAGAGAAACATTATAATGTCTACACATAGTTCATGTTACATAACTTCCCTTTGTTGCTATTTAAAAGGAAGGAAAGAAATTGCATTGCTTCAGATATGCATCGCTCTAAACAGCAATGTAATACTTTTTATGGTCCATAGGTCCTCTCAGCTAGGGATCGCAAAAGGATTTTGTAAGACATCCACAGGGAAAACTCATACTTCATATCTCTCATGTAGCCTTATGTCTTCTTGACACACAGGCTCTGATTCTGGAAAAGCTAGTGAATGTTATTTTGGGCAAGCCTAGCTTATTTTGAGATTAGAGGGTTATATTATCACAATCCTGTTGATTTCAGCAGGACTCCTTAAATACTACATTTTAGCCCACCATGAATAAGCATTTAATTGCTTTTGTTTTCCTCTAAAAAGAAGTACAATTGCCAGTAGATTGGAATAAACTATATTAATTCAAATGAAATACCATCTCTGACTAGGTATGTATAACATATCTAGAAATGAAACAGGCAGGTTACGAGTAGCCATGGAAAGGAAGGCCTTTCCACTGCTTTATTCATTACTGCACAGTAGCTCTGTAATGATGGTCTTGCAGGGATTTCTGTTTTTCTGGGTTTAAGGTGTAGTGGGCTTCAAAGTTCTAGGGTTTTTTTCTGAAATGGCACTCCTAGGCTTTAAGAGTTTGACCTGTTTACCTAAGTTCATCAACTTTCATGAGCTATGTAAATCACTTTTTATCTATAGTTGCAGCTAATGTGGTCTGCCAGCTTGCTTGTATTTCAAATGGAAATTTTAACTGTCTTGAAAATTCCTTGGGAATCCTTAGTTTTTGCACAACTTCAGCTGTGGAATATGCTTACCTGAATGTTAAACTAAATTAATTTATTTAGTCTTTTGAAAGGTCAAAATTAGAAAGTGAGTCTGCAAAGTCCTCAGCTGTGTTCATTTCCTGTCTGCCCCACTGTTATTTGGCCTGTGTCTCTGGTTAATTCTATTTATGTATTATATACATCACTGTCATAATTAATCTACAGGAAGCTGGTTTCTCAGTTGAACCACTCTATGTTTACAACTAACTTTCCACAAGTGTATAGCAATGACACCAGTGGTCATTAGACAACTGTTTTAATGTCCAGCCTTCAGAAATGCTCACCTAGGGCTTGTCACAGAGGAAATATATATTTTGAAATGTGTTTTTTTTAGTGTGGTATTCACAGGAAATTTTGAAGGCAGGAATGTATTCTAAATCCTGCCCAAAATATCCCACTGGATTTATTTCTGTCTATCAGAAGCTCGTAGGGATTCCCTATATGATAACCTGCCTGTTTTCCAAGATAAAGGTTTTATCCAGCCATATTCACAATGCAAGCAACAGCATGTATTCAGCTGAGGGTTTTCTGGTCCTTCTGTGAAAGATGAAGAAGAAGGGATAGGAGAGATTATGACTCAGTAACCTCATAGTCCCATGGAAGAAAGCAATGACTCCTGGGCCTCTGAGTATTAGCCATAAGATCAAATCCCCTAGCATTTGATAAAGGAATCAAACCTCAACTTTCTACACCAGAACAAACTCCACTTCCACTGAGCTACTGTGTGGTTTGAGCAGAGAGCTCAGGTATTAGGTGTTAAGTATGTTCTCACTCTGCTTTTCTGCCCAGATGATTTGAGAGTATCTCAGGGATGCCTGTGGCACAAGTTGAACTCCTCTGCACTGCTAGGCCTGGCCCTGTCAAGCCTCTGTAACAGCAGAACCTGGGAAGCCATAAGGAGTATTTCATAACAAAAAGCTCTCCAGGCAAGTACCCCTAGTGCTGGGAGAGAAGTCAGAAGAGGTTTTGAAGGTCACAATTTTAGGTATTTAGGATGAAATTACGCAGGATGTAGGAGCTTAAGTTCTGCTCTGGAGCACCCTCAGTGGCATCATATGCTCCCTCATTATAATAAGGAATTATAACACAGCACCTATACAGAAGGTACAGAATTCTACTCATTTGGAGCACAGCTAAGATTTTTGCAAAAATACTGCCTTCAGCTTATACATTACTATGTTTTATTTGTTATTACTTTTTCCTTAAAGTACATTGTTTTGATGTCCTGACTTAACTGATCTAAACAGTGCTAGGGTTCCCAAAGTAGCATGGCAGGTTCCTCTTCAGAGCAGTAACAGAAGTGATGCAGGGAAGTAAAAATGAGTGTCTCAGTCATCACTAAAAATATAAATACAAAAGTATGAAAAATTAGCTTCAGCATCTCTCTGTCAAAAGAAAACAATATTTGAAGCCTTAAAGCTACCAATTATTTTGTTTTTTCTCTTTAGTATATAACCCAAGGGAGTTCACCACTAAAATTATATATAAACCTAATTTCAGGTCATACTTGAATGAGTATCAAATCTTCAGAAGGACTGAGGAATTGTCCAGGAGGGTTCACGTAGTTTCTGAAGATCAAGAAAAGCTGTATTCTAAAATGAAAGTTGAGGCAGTTTTATTTCCTTTATGATCTGAGTTTTGCAATAGTAGTTTCCTGTATCTCCTCCTAAATTGTTGCAAACCTTCTGTTGAGGAAAGGCTGGCTTCAGGGTAGGGGCAGCCCACTCACTGTTGGTGTTTGCCAGCCAGTCATAATCTCCCCTCTTCTTAGTTAATCACAGAATTTCCAACAAAAGGCTTTAGCTGTCAAGCCTCAGGGTGAGATGAGCTTTCCCATAGCCTACCAGCCACTATTTTGTTCAGATTTGCAAAACTCTTGTGAACAGCTTGTTAGTTACCCAATGCAGTAATATGCAGGGGACAATGATCTTAATTAGGCTTCAGAAAAGTTTCAGGTACAGTATAGATTTTGGACCTGTAAGTGTATAGAATTTAGCTTTAAAGCTCCACTCTATGCATATATTTAACTTATGAAAGAAGTCTTATCTGATGAGTTTGTTTTGTTGGACTGAAGACTATGTGATCTGGGCAAAATCTGAGACATCTTGAGATGCACTGAATATGAGCAGCAATAAAATCAGAATGGAAGCAGCTCTTCCTTCTGGACTCTACTTGGCAGTAGGGATTTTGTGGATTCCTCCTTGTCAGCCTTGCCTTCATGAAAAATGACCTTGCTGTCTGTGCACTGTTGGTTTCTCTAATGCTTCTGGCTTCTAGCCCAAATCATGATATGCTTCACTGTTTGGCTTTTGATTTGACACTGTCCTTGTCTTCTCTAATTTTTGAACTTGGCCAGCGTTGACTTTGACACCCACATCTAAACCTAATTCTCTACTGGCCTGACCTGCAGATGCTCTCTTTCTCCTGATGGAGTTTCCCTGACACGGTTAAAATACTGTTGTCACAAAAATAAGTTTTGCAAGGCATGCCAAAAATGTTTCCTCAAAACAGAGGAAATGTGATTTTTGCACTTTAGTATGCACACCAGGAAGCAAGCTATTCTCATCCCTTTGTGTTGAGTAAAAACAGATGATCATTTATCAGTTTACATTGTCAATTTGATAAACATTAATAATTTTCATATTATTATAGCCACCAAATCTAATATAAATGCTGCATTTGTTCTGTTCCAAATCAGGTCAGATTGCCTTGAGCGGAAAATTGTTAGTCCATGTGATATGTATGAAACTATTTTAATTCCAATTCATGGTGATCACAAGTTACTGTTTGTAACTCATAGAGGTCTGTAGACTGCTTTGCTTGATCCACAGATGCTTTTCAAATCCTTACTGTTAGAGGTTGTCAGTGAGGCTAAGTAAGACTTGATTTTTTTTCAGAATGGTCTCTAAGTTTAAAATCTGTGCTTTCTGATGTTCAGATTATGACCCAATCGTGCCAACGTTGTATAGGGCAAGTACCAAACCAGGCAATGCAAATCGATGGAGTTGAAGGTTAAACCCCACAACTAGCCCATGGCTCCCTCTATCGGAAAAGATCTGATTTTTTTTCTTTTCCTTCAAGAAATGGAAAACGGATGACCTTGCTTGCAAATCCGTGTCCTAAATCTTTTTTGTTCGACCCCAGAAAAGCCGCGCACGAGTGACACGCGCACGCGTGCCAGGCTTTCGCTCCTTAAAAACTGCAGGCCCTTCATCTTTCCTTCCCTTTATTAATGTGCACTGCTGAGAATTTGTCTGGCACAATCCAGCAGAGAGAGGGTTCCCCTTTTCTCTTTTGAACCGCAGCAGCACTAACACAGATCAGTAGGTTTTTATGACCTTAAAATAAATAAATAAAAAAAAAGAAGGCCGCGAGACTACATCTCCCGGCGTGCTGCGACATGGCGGCCGTCACGTGACTGCCCCCCGCACGCGCCGCGGGGCGCGGACTCCAGCTCCCGGCATCCCCCTGGGCAGGCCCCGGCCGGAAGTGGGGTTGGCGGCGGCAGGGGGCGCCCCGGGTCGGGCGCGATGGCGGCCGCGGGGCCTGTTGAGGGGCGCCGCCATCCGGGAGGCGCCCTGCAGACCCCGCAGCACCTCCAGAGGCGCGGGAGCAGCCTGGAAACGCGGCGGCGGCCCTGCAGGTTCTGAGGCAGCTGCCGTTAGAGGCAGCCCAGGCTGCAGCCTTGCGAGGGCCACTGGAGGCCGCCGCCTGGCGGTACCCCTCACCCTCGGTGGAGGCTTTTGCGAAGCGGCCGTGCTCCACTGGCTCCGCAGCCAGCAGCAAGGAGGGGTTTGCGAGGCGATCGCTGAGAGCGTGATTCAACACGTGCCTCTAGTCTGCCTCTGGTCTTAACCGGACTCTTGACTTCCTTAAATGGGCAGAGAGCAGAGTGCAGCAGCAGGGCAGAGGCTAAAGAGATGTGACCTTGGAGGCGTGGCAAGACCATAGATCATGTCAGATGGAGTCATAAAAATAACATTCTGGCCACGAGGTTTCCTACCATAAGCGAGTAATGGAAAGTCCTGCACCATCAGTTATTGTTGGTTGTAAACAGTTGTGCTGGGTCTGGGTCAGTTGTGACTAAAGACAGGCAGATTTGGCTGTGTGGTCTCACTAATTCTGTTCCTTTTCCTTATCGCTACTATGCTGCTTTTCTGGAGAACCACGTCCTCTCCTGTTGTAGTTTCCCCCAAGGTTCAGCTTGCTCTTTGAGCAAGGCCAGGACTGCAGCCACCAAAAAGACTAGCTGGCAAGAGCTGAAAACAACTGGGCCAACCTGAGGTAGAGGTGAGAGCTCATGTCAGTGGTATGCCCTATAGCTGAGCCCTGCTGTGTCTCTTGGTGGGCCATCTGAGTATTGTCTTGATTGTTGTTCTGGCTTTAGACTTGAGATTGCAGCCCATGTTCCTTGATCATCTAATCTGTGGGTTAGGAGAAAGCTCACATGTGAACTAGGCCTCTTTCAGACCTTCAGTTTTGCTATCCAGTACCCATCAAAACTCACCTCAGAAGTTGGCGAGAGTATGAGCTTCCCTGTCAGCCATCTGGCTGACAAGGGCGTTGGGCTCCTTCAAGTCTGCAAACTCAGGCCTGAATCTGACCTCAGCTGCCCAAGACAGTCTGCTGAGCATCTGACCAGGACTAAGAAGAGGAAGTCTTGAGCCCAGGCAAATGAGCACTACCCCAGACAGAGCCTAAGTCAGTCTGAATCTCAGTGCTTGAGGTAGGCACACAGTCAAGGGCAGTATCTTGCAAGCTTTACTTGGCTGCACATGTATGCAAGTAGGGGTTCAGGAAAGGTCTTTTCCTAATCCAACTGACAGAAATTAAATACGTTGCCAGGTCTGGAGACCTCAGATTCGTGTGTTGTTTAGGATGTCTACTAAACTGTTAGCTTTAGCGTGCCTCATTCAGAGGCTACATTTAGAGCTGTCGCTGCTCCATTGCAGTTTCTGAAATGATTCTCAAACTTTGAGCTGACCCTAGAGCTACTGGCTCTGTCCCTGCTGTGCTGTGTCTGTTAAGTGCCTGGGTTGAATCTGGTGGCCTCCATGGACACTGAGCACAGCCATGTAGCTCTGGCGTGAGCTAGCAAGGTGTATGAATGAGTACCAGTGCACAGTGTGCAGTGTTTCATGTTGCATAGTTGTCTGTTGAACAGCATTTCAGGACACCCTACTCCTTCCACTTTCACCCCCCACTTTAAAGATTATCTACATCAATGAAATGCCTGACTCTGCTGAGAATCACCAAGATGTTATTATCTAACGCATCTGATCAACCTATACGTTGTAGCTTCTGGTGAATCTCCAGTGTCTAGAGCTAGGAGATAACGCACAGGTTTCCTCATCACCATCTTCTACTCAGAGCCCCGTCAGCAAGAAATCTGTGTTTGTGCTGAGGGCCTGCAGACTGCTCTCTCAAAACTTGGGGTCATTATCTAGTAACTGAGTTCAGGAACTTGCATAGTCTCTGTTGCAAGAAGCGGTTGGACTGTAATCCTTTTATGGCTGCTGAAAGAACATGTTACTGGTTTGCATCTGTGCCTGCCACACCCTTCATTTAACCAGACTGACTGTGATGGATATTTGAGCACAGATGAGAAGGAACCTCACTCCTACATGTAGGCCAGTCCTTGGGGCTAAGCCAGAGCAGACCCTAGGCTTGAGCCCATGACAAGTGAGGGAAAACCTCTCTTGCACAGGTGGGTTGCTCTGGGGTCCCACTCAAGCTCCTGCAAGATGTGTTTGTTTTCATGTGGCTGTGTTATCTCTGCTTTCTGCTTGTAGTCACTTCGGGCAGTGAAGCTTGTACCTAGTCCTAACTAAGCAGGAGTTGATCACATTTTAGTATTTTAAGCTGTAAAATGATTTAAAAAAATAGCTCAAGCAAGGACAAATTAATACAAATAGAATAGAGCAGACATGATCAAAGTTTCCTTGAGTGGCTTGAGATCTGTTTCCTAGAATGACATTCAAGCAAGTGAGGGAGGGAAAAGGACAGAAAGGGTATGAGAAGAGAAGCAGAGGGAGGGGAGTTGTATTTTCAGGCTTTGCTGAAAGGATAAGGTTTAGAGCTCCCAGTAGTGTTCTAGAAAGTGCCAGTAGAGCAAAGTAGGAAGCCCAGAACAAAGGAGATACAATAAATTTCTTTTTTCTTCATCCCAGTGTGACAGAGCAGCCTTCTTGGGAATCATAAAGGACCAGGGACTTGGGGCTGGGCAGTCCCATGCAGGTAAAAGCAAGCTGGGATGAAGTGACCCATGTAGAAGATTGCAGAGCAGAGAGAGCTGGTACTGCTGGAGTGACGAGACAGAAGGAGAGGACTTAGGGGCTGTGCCAAGGAACTGCTATGGTGCCTCACATTTAATGGTGAGGAAGCTGTTTCACATCAACTGCTATTTTTCACGGTGGGATGGGGTGCTCCTAGCTTCTCCCTTTGCTTGAACACTGCCTGCTTTAGTAGATCAGCTGGTGCACCGTAATACTCAAGAGCACTAGGCATTAGGATGGCCTGTGGTATTTCTTAATGCAATCTGACCCATGTGGAAGTCAAGCCCTTGGACAGAAGATGTTGGCAAACTGTGTGTTAGTCACAGGAGAACAGTGGTCCTCCTGTGATGGAGGCTAAGTGTATTTAGTTGTAGCTGAATGCCACAAAGTTAACAGGAGGCTGACTAAGTCCTGCCTCAGTGAGTTTTTTGAATGGGATAGAAAATTCTTACCTCTGTCCCCACTGGGCTGGACTCACTGGCTTTCTGTGGACCATAAGTAAGGTATATGTGGACACATTAGAAATGAGCACTGGAGCTCCCCAGCTTGAGGGTTGCAGTGTTGAGGCCAGAAGGCCAAGATGCATATAGAGAAGTGAGGTTTCAAGTCATAAGCATGTGGTGAAAACCAGTATAAACAAAAGGGATGCTCGGTGCAAGTAGGTCCCCAGCGAACTAGAAATTTGTAGAGCAACAAGTGAGATGGCACAAACTCCATTGACCTTTGGCTCGATCCAGCACTACAAGTGAGGGAATTGTACCCTGGATTCCCAGCCAGTTTTGTCTGAGCCACTCTTTCTAGGAGCTGCAGGTCCCTGGTATGGGGGGAACGTACCTCAATATGCCTTGGGCAAGTACTCCAGCTGCTACTATTGTATCTGAGTAATTGACAGGGAAGGATGTTTCAGAGAGCAGCTACATGAGGATCTCCCTGTCAGTCAGAAATTGTGGAGGGTTGTTTGGCCAGATTTAAGACAGAAGCAAAATACAAAGTTTTCACCAAAGCTGATGTTTAGCCACTACAGGACTGTTCTGTGCACACCAGCAGTGGGCAGTCTAAGTCTGCTCTAATCCACCCAGTGTCTGAGAAGCACCTGCACCAAGCAGGGGGGGAGCAGAATTTTTGCCTTGTATTTTTAATTGCAGGATGATGCTGAATTTCCATTTGGTATCAGCACTGCACTGGAAGCCAGCACCAAAGTGGACTCTGCAAGCCAAGTAGGAGCTGGAAAGAAGTTTCAATGTAAGGAAAGAGGTAAAAGAGCTTTGATTAATTTTCTGAGACAGATGAGATAATTTTTTCCCTCCAAGCACAGTCCTAGGCTCTTGTATTTATCATGCTTCATTACAAGTGTTTGTAATTATATGAGTGGCTTTAAAGGCCAATTAAGCCTTCATTTTGAGGTTGCTCTGGATGCTGGAAGTCCTCCATTAGCCTGGGTTGCTGCCAGAGAAAAACACTACATTGTTTTTAAAAACTGCACCAGCTCCTGTCTGCTTAATGTTGATTTTCCTATTAAGCTCAGCTAATACTTTTCTAATTGTGTGAACTGTGCCTGAAGCCAGGCGGGGTGACTTTTGCCTGCTGCCTCTTAGGCTGAAGCAGAGATTAGCAAACCCTGCACAAACAGCTCACTGTGCACTTGTTCACTCTCATTTAAATAGCAGGTATCCTTCCCAGAACTGACTTATGCTGCACATCTTGTGTTAGTGGTACCCAGGAAAGACCCTGGCAGGAACCTGAGAGCTGATATTAGCTTAAAGTGTTTCTTCCTTGTTAGCCTGGTAAGGGAAACATGGCATCTCCTGAAAAACAGATCAACCTCGGAGAAGGATTGTTAAGAGATCCAGTGTGGCATGCCCCCAGAGAGATTCTGGTGACAGAACACTTATGGAAAGATGTTTTTTTTTTTTCCTTTTTTCTTTTGGAAGTGAGTTAACAGGCAACATCCAAAGTCTGTATCTTACTATATTGGTAGAAGAAAGGTTGGCTACTCTCTGAGAGTCAGGCTGGGTAATGGAAGCCATTACCAGCATATGACTGATAGCTATCAACAGAGGAGACCCAAGGTCTACTCTTTGAAAGTGTGTCCTTCCCAAGCCTTTGCTCTCAGGTTCTAGTTCAAAAATACGTGTGATTAACCTTAAGGAAATGTACACAAATGTATAGATTCACTATTGAATAGGGATGAAGCTAAGCCCATGTAAGATCATTTTATTTAATAATTGAATTGCATATTCATTAATTAAATGTGACAGGCAATCCAGAAATTAATAAAAACACTTATTTAATTTGAATTTGCTGTAAGTAATGACTGTACCTTCAGTTTAAAGGATCAATAGGGATAGAACAGTAGTTTTGAAATCTTCATTTTAGAAACATTACTCTATCTTAACTGTAAAACTCTTACAACTAATAGACGCTAGTCAAGTTTATCGTACCGTAATACTGACGAATTCAAAGGAAATGGACCCCACCTTTTGAGAGTTTGTGTCTGGAGCTGATTTGCTTCTGAATGCAACAGCCACTGTCCTATGTTTCAAGCTTTGGATCTTCACTGAGGCCCAGGCTGGGTCATTAACAACATCTCTACCTACAAACTGAGCACTGGCCAAACCCACCAGGGTCAGCCACCTTACAGCGAGCTTGGAGCTATCGCTGTCCTGACAGCACCTGGTGTTGGCCAGGGTCTCCAAGCTAGCGAAAGGCAACATTTACCCTGATCCGAGGGAGGACGACAGCCCGCAAGCAGGTGTGTCCTAGTCACAGAGCAGTGACTAGTGGGTGGCACTGTTGGGCACTGCGGCTGCTCTGTGACCAGGCACCCCACGCAGTCTGGATCAATATTCCCAATGCCCTGAGTGATCAGGAGAGCCTTGTGTCACAGCATACGACAGGCTCATCCCGGCATCACCCGTGACAAACCACCATAACTCATTGGGGCTTTTAGGATTCATGCAAATGGCTTAAAATAGAGAATTTTGTTATAAAATAAAAGGTATATAGTGCTTTTCATCTCTTGCCAGCGTCGCTGGTTAGTAAATACAGATGTTTTCCCTTTTCTGTTGATGTTGCTGGGCTCGTGCAGGTGACTGGAATCTGTGCAGTTACTACTTATCCCACAGCACCTGCTAGCATGTCCCCCCCACCAGCTGTGACAGATGGGGGAAATCACTGATGGCCACACAATCACTTGCCGTCATCGCATGCTTAGATTGCACAGACTAGCAGGTCTGATCCTGTAGACCTGTTGGAGCTCTTGTTTTTCAAGCAGGTTTGTTCCTCTACTAATTTGGGAGAAATAAAAGGAGAAACATTGTTGAAAAGATAGTTTAGGATGGTAAATAAGGCGTGGTAGCAAAAATCATCATTAGTTTCTTGTTCATAAAGAATAAAATCAAATCTAAAAATTAACCAAGTAATAGGTTCAGAAGTTAATTCATTTTGGAATTTCTGGCAGCAAAATGTACCTCCTGCTTCAGGTGTTTAATACGCAGATAGAAAAGTTCAGAGAGCTTGAAATTCATTGTAACAGAGCACTAGACATCCAGGCAAATCATTATTGTTGAATGTTTCTTGGTAGAGTGAAGAAGCAAGACAGAGCCAGGGCTATTTCAGTGCAAAGCTGAAAAAGCTAATTGACTTTTACTCACTGGGAAAAAAGATGTAACATGACAAATGGGTTTGTGGTTTAAATCATTAGAGAATGAGGAGGGAGCTGGTGGCTAATGGGACTGTTGCTGGACAGATACAGCAGAATTAAGATTACTGTGAGCAATTTGCAAGATTTGCTCATAGACCGCAGGAGGAATCAGCAGGAGCCCAGGTGACACTGTAGCCAGGAAGAAAGTGAGGAGGTGGCAGAATGAGATTGGAATGGATCAGAGAGGAGCCAGGCAGCATCTGAGGGTTGTCTTCCTGTCTAGGACAAACAATGCTGCACAGATCTTCCTGGGGAGCTTCAGAGATTGTTCTGCCTAGCTGAGAAGTAGGCCCAGAGAACAGACACAGTTTATTGCCCTGACTAGCCTCACCTGGGCCCCTGCCCATGCCTTGCCCACAGCCCAGGAGCTCCATTTAAGCTCAGGCCTGGGACCTCCATCCTTTGTTGAGCTGCATTATAGGTAGGCTTGTTTCCAGCCCCACTCGTGCTGTTCCTGATGAGGCTTCATGGATGACATTGGTCAGCCTCCATGCGGTGCCTGGGCCTGTCAATGGGCTGTTAGCTCCTCTGCTACCTGTCCTGCTGGGGCCCTGCAGGAGGGCCCTTATTGGTGAGGGTGTAGCTCGCATGGGAGTCATCCTTGGCTCCCAGCTCAGCCTCTCATGAAGCACATGCTACTGCTACTTTCTGACAAACAGTGCATTTCAAAGTAGGGTCTCCTGAAAAGTCTGTCAAGCTGCGGAGCATCACTAGACAGGCACTAGATGGAAGTGCTCTTCTGTCTCTGTACTTTTTCCTGTTAGCACTGGAACAGATTGCCCAGAGAGGTGGTGGAGTCTTCTTCTCAGGGGATATTCAAAACCTGCCTGGACATGATGCTGTGCAATATGCTGTAGATGACCCCGCTTGAGCAGGGGGGTTGGACTAGATGATCTCCAGAGGACCTTTCCAACCACAAACATTCTGTGATTGTCACCTGGAGGAGGTTTTCCGGTTTTCTAACATGAGGCTAGATTTGTCTTTATTTTCCTTAACATATCTGGCCAAGGCTCAAGACACTCTGATGTTATGTATTGTTCAGTAAACACAATTAACTGGAAACTCAGAAATACTGAAATCATCCTTTCCCTGGGGACTGGTCTCTGTGAGCTGCCTTCTCTAGGCAGGAAATCAACCTCACTTTCACCAGGGTTGCAGAGTGCTTGGAAATCCGCTCAGCTCAAAAAAAATAGAAGTTTGAGCGTAGGGACACAGACGGGAAATTTTGGAGACAATGATCTTCTATATCCAAATGAAAGATTGTAGTTTGAGTTTGACTGTGTTGCCTGGGCCAGCATGACTTCTGCAGAAAGGCTGCTCTTGGGCGCCATAGACCTTTACAGAGTTTGCAGCCTGAGAGCCTTCAGGTTTGATGATGCAGCTGTAGCTTGACTGCAGTGGTCGAAGATGCAGTAGCAAAGCTTGGTAAGAGAAGGAAGGTCTGGACTGCAAAGGGCAGCAGCCTCGTTGAAGATAGGTTGTATGGAGCCAGTGGATGTCTGCTGTTTGGTGCTTATTCAAAAGCAGTTGGATTGAAGCAGTCAGGCAAATCTTGGGGGGCAGTATCTACTGTGCACCCAACACTTAGCCAAAAAACCTACATATGGATGGCAAAGCTGAACTTTAGACTCCTGTTTTATCACCTCCAGAATAAACCCCACTGAGGGTGTGTGTAGAGGACATCTAGACCCTGCAAAGCTAGGCAGAGACAAGTAAACTTCTGATACAAGCATTTCTAAGTAGTTTTTACAAGCCCTTCCCCAGGTGATGCAGTGCGGTACTTCACAATCTTAAAGCTAGAACATGTCTAATCTAATCCTCCCTTACTGTAATTCAGGACAAACATTTCTTGTCCTAACCAGCTTGGACAGGGTGATCAGTTTATCATCTTTCTCTCTGTAAGAGCAACCTTTTATGGATATGACATTTAGGTACTACTTGTATCATTACCCTGTGTCCATTTCTTCTGCTCACCTCTAGACTGAATGAACTCTCATTCTTCCGTCTCTGTAATATATCTGTGTTCTGGACTCTCTCCAGTTGGTCTACAGCTTTCCTGAAGAGCAATACCCATCTTCCAGCCTGTTGCTGAGTATCTGAATAGAGCAGAATATACTGGTTATCCCCTATAAATGTATGTAGAGATTTGTAACAGAAATGTTAAGGTTGAGGCAAGTCTGAGTGGAAATCTGTGTGTAAACACAAAATATGGAATAAAAGAATGACTAGCATTGCTAATGAAGAACACTGCTTCCAGGACGCTATTCCCAGCAGTAAAATTGAGGAGTGTGTTTATGGCATGTCCCAAAAGCCTGTGCTCTGATAAGACCACAGCACAGACGACTCATCAGCAGGAGATCTCACATCCTACTGGGAGGATGACAACAAGGTTGTAGCATATCACAGACCCTTCCTTTTCCTCTTAGACCCCCAGGAAATGAGACATGTATTCCAAACCTGGAGAAGCAGACAATGGGTAGCAACCTGGCTGAACATTTATGGAAGCTGAAGTTGGCAGGATTCAGAGGCCAAGAATTGCTCTATAATAATTGATGAGTCCTGTGTCACACACAGATGATCCCGTCCAAACCCCTTGGACACTTGCACCATGGTGCTTGTGAGTATGTGAGTGTGAGAGTTTGAGTGAACAAAACCTATAAGATAATTATTACAAGTACATAAAATAGTTCTACTTAAAGATTTTCTAAATAACTATGAGCATTCCCTTTCATAAGATCCCACGTTGAATATTAATACACATTTTTTTTCTACATATAGTCATAAGTAAATATCTGGTATTATTAGTAAACCTCTGGTGTTGTTTAACCAGTATGAATGAACCCATATTTTCAGACAGAAAAACAAAGGGAAGGTCTTAAGAGTCATTAAGGACAAGTTAAGAGTCAAGGACATTTCTAAACCACTGAGAAAAGTGGAGTTTCTTGCCTTAAGAACTATATGAGCACACTGTAATTATAATGCACTGAGACTCTAGCTTTCTATGGCACCTGCAGCTCCTCCCCCAAACATCTCCTGTCTTAAATAATTCTCAGATCTGGAGAGTTTAGCCAGTGCTGTTGGCTGCAAGAAGGGTGCTGTTATGGCTTCAGAGTGATATGCCTGGCTTTCTGCACCTCCTGTGTCTTGCCCTGCTCTCAGCAGCCTTGCTGTTCCCTTTTTTCTGGCAAAACTGGGCTGCCCCAGGCTTTGATATTCTCTTGTCTGTACTTCCAGGTCTTTCATTCTTTGGTCTCTGCTTCCCTTGTGCAATCTATCATCTTTTTCTCATCTTGCAAACTTTCAGTTCTGCTGCTGCATCCCAACTGCCTTTTATTTTTTTTCCCAGCTGCCATGAATTTCCAACTACCCACTGCCCCTTGGGCTGCTTCCTGTTGTGATTGCTTAATGAGGCTTTTGGCTGCATAGTCCCAGTCCTGCTTCTCAGTGCGAGGTGGCCCCAGGCTGATGGCCTTTTTCCTCCAGGGAAGAAGTTTGAGCTGCTTAGCTGTGTATTTGGTTGAGAGCTTCTGTATCTTGTCCATTTTTCCTGCAGTGACCTTCAGCAAACTGCCTTTGAGGACAGCATGCTATGCTCTCCCTTCCTTCGTTCCCTATGCTGGATTGCTCATGTTATAATTCTCCATGTCTTTCCTTAGGTGAACATGTCTCATTACCATGTCTCTTGTTTACAGTGCTTCTTAGCCCTGTATGTGCTAGATCCACCACTGCTTTCCTATGGATGTATATTTGAATATTCTGGACCTATCAAGAAGGAGGTATGCCTCCGCCCAAGCCCCTTGGATGTCCCAATCCGGTGTATCAGCAGAGCAACCTATTGCACTGACAGGGTGCTGTAAAGCAGTGTCAACCTCTCAGTTGGGGACCACTCTGAAAGCCAGCTTGGATAGCATTTCCCATGAGAAAAGTTCATCTGGGGAATCTGATTATCATCTTATTTCAGTGACCTTCTTTCAGACCCCACAGCTGCATCAGTTCAGATAGGTCAACAACCAAGTTGGGGATGGGTGAACTTCTCTTTGCGTCTGGACAAAGTATTTGCTTCACTGAGTTGGAAGCTCTGGGAAATTGAGACAGGTACCGTGGAGCCAGATAATTCAGCCGTGGAGGTGGTTTGAGATGGAAGTCATCTTTCTGCACCAGTGCTGAAACAGGTTTCCTGAAAATATATTAGCAGCTCCAGAATGCAGAATAGGATAAAAATTGGATGATGTCTCAACTGGGAATAACTTGCATGTTTCCATATGATAACACCTGAGCGTGTACTGCAGGTCATTTGAGGGTTCAGGGTATATTCCTGCTTTGTGTAAGGTCTAGTGGAGATTGTTTCAGATTGAAGGATTTGCTGCACAGCTGGGCTGATCTCAGGCTGGAGGCAGCATATCCTTTCCCCCCGCTCTTTCATGAACAATTCAATATGAAAGGAAAACAGAAGAAAAAGAAAGTCCGCTCTTTATAGCTGTCCCTATTCCCCTTACAGCCTCTGCTGCACATTGCTTTGTGACGTTGCCAGTGACTCAAGACAAGCAGCAGGATTTCAGAGCTAATGTCTTTAAAATTTGAGCCCACTTAAGTCTCTGCTACTGACAGAGTCCAACTGCCTCCCCGCACTGCACTGATGGTTTTGGACCAACTGTGCCTGTATTAGAGAATTTAAAAAGCAGCAAAACACCATAGTAGGATTCAGCCTCTGTTGTCTGGGAGCCATAAAAACAGACAGTGTACAGCTGGATGCAGTAGAAATGGAGAAAGCAGAAGCACAAAGTTCTCTAGTGAACACCAGATTGAATGAAGCAGAATAAGTCCGTTAAGCTCAGTGCTGACGTACTCTGGCTATGAAGGTGCATGATGTAGGTGCCATCTGCTTGGTCAGCAGTGCCCGTTCCCTCCTAGCATGAACATCGTGGTGTAAAATCCTATGAACAAACCAGCCCTGGGGACTTTGTAGTGATCAGAAAGTCCTAAACTGGAATATGCCAACCCCAGGGCAGTGGGGAATATGTATGAATTCTTGAGCAGGAGCAGTCTGAGCTTCCCTGAGAGAGACAGATTTTCATGGGATACAGCGTTCACTGAGCAGGGAATGCCCTCGGTTCCCAGTCACTTTCTTGATGACATATTACACTTTTTGTGATAGGGATGCAGCTGGCAAGACAGCTGGCCTCTGTGCCTTAAGGCTTACTTCCTTCACATCCAGTTGATCTGAAGTTGTCTCAGGGGTTGCTCATTAACTCTAGAAGAGAAAAATCCTACTGAAACACATCTTTTTGCTGGATACAGAAAATTTCACAATCCTAACACCAGGAAGCTGCAACATAAGAGCTCTGCAGGCCAGTAGCATATGCCAAGGATGATGCCCTTGCCTCACAAAGATATAAGGCTCAATGATTAAGAGAGAAACCAGGCTTTAGGGCTTGTTTTGATTTCTGCTTCAGTCTTTCAACCTAACATACTTAATGCACATCAGGGAACAGGGCAAGGAAACACTTTGTTCTCATATCTTGCAAAGTCAATCAGTTGCATAATAGGAATCACAGAGGCAGCAGGAACGTGATCAAGTGCAGAAAAGAGACGCATCAAACATTTTATTGTGGCTATGGGGAGGGAGAGCCAGGCCACTAACTACCCAAGTTATCTTTCCCAAACTGCCTTTGAACCTGTTCTATATCAGCTGCCTGTCATTCTAAATACCACTCAGATTGCAAGGTAACTTCCCTGGAGGCCCTGCCTATTTGAACAGGAGATGTAAGCACCCCCAAAAGCCTCTGGAATGATTCAAAGTCTAAATTGGCAACTTCCTTCGCTTTAGTCCCACAGGGGTAGGGGTTACTCAGTGTCTGTGCAAAGCTGTGCATTAAACAGAATACAGTTAGAGCCTGAATGGATGGGAGAGAGGTGTGAGACAGCACCAGGTCAAGGTTTTCACCCCAGCTTTTTGGTTCAAAGGGCTGAGCTTCTTTCAAGGGAAAATGGCCTTATTGTTAAGATAAGAGCTCTTGCTTCTTGGGAGAGGTGTCTAGGCAGTTGGCTGTCCTGTGGCACAGGTAGGTTTCTTTCTATGCCCTTCTGCAGCTGAACCGCTGTGCCAGGAGTAGCTGTCACAGTGTCTTAATGAGTGAGAGCAGCAGGGATCCAGCTGTCTTGTAGCCTGACCTCTCTGCTGTTTTCCCTCCTGAGGCCTCTGCTTTTTATTATTATTATTATTTTATTTATTTTTTTATCAGCAAGTGCCTAACATAATATGACAAACCTGTAGTGCTTCAGCTGCAGATGTGCTGGCCTGCATCAGAGGGGACAGAATCTCCAACAAGGGCAAAAATTGCAACACCTTATCTGATAATGAGATTGGAAAGGCTATGAGAATTTTTGGCAATTTCTGTCTCTAAGAAGAAACTCCTCTTTTAAACTTGCTACCGACTTAGAAAATGGGCAAATAGTCAATGTGTTCTCTCCCAGTGCAGCATTTGGTGTGGTGCATTACCAAATGCTCTGTGCACACCTGCTGGCAGCTAAAGCCCCACATATTTTGATAGAAGAGATGCTAGGGGTTTGGAGAAAGCAGGATTGTGAGGCAGATCCCATAGAGGCATGTGAAAGGAAGAGGAAACAGGAAGAAATCACTCCAATATGGAGCCTTCCAGTGTCTTGCCAGTGTCTTAGGCTTGCCAGTGTCTTAGGCAATTTCCTTCTTTGCCTAACAAACAAGAACATTTGCTGTTGATGAGCCCAGCTGAGAGCTGCGGAAGTGCCTAATGACTGTAAGGGGCTTCTGGGCTTTCTTGCTCCACCTTGTAAATTTATCTCTCTTCCTCATTATATTAGCAGTATTTTTAGCTGCTCTTGCTCAGAGAGAAAGTAAGTTATTCTCCATTATGAATCTCGAGCACAAGAAAACAGTAAAGACTGTTAGAGACAATGCTAAGCGGAGATCCCTCTGCACTATCCCAGAAGCCTTGTGGTGCTGGTTCAGCTCTTAGTGACCTTCCTTGGAGGGTAGTAAGCCATGCAGCTCATGGACATGCTCCCCCTGTGACAGCCAAGTCTCCTAGGAGATTCCCAGCTGCCGGACAACGTTCCCATGGACAGTCTTGTTCAGATGCCAGGAGATGCATCCTTCTCCTTCCCACGGCTCATCTCTAGCGTGTCTCCTCACATGGCCTTCTGCCCTTTCTGTTGCTGTGCACTTTTCTGTCTCCTGTTCTCTCCTCTGGCTCTGATGACCCTGCTGTCTTTCCCCCTTTCTTGCCAGTCTGTTCTTTGACCTGGTCTTCCCTCTGTGGCCACTCCAAGAGATGCTTGTAGGGTGAGGGGGAGTGTGGCCGGAGCCTGATGGGAATGAGCTAGGGCACATCTTGTGGAGTGGATGTGAACGCAGGGCACTAGTGTGATCATGCTGCGAGGACTTTTGCAGCGGCGGAGGATGACAACTAAGAGTGCCAAGAGAGGGTTTACTGACTGACAGGATGCGTGTTTTGATGAGGATCTAGCTTTCTCTGTAGCAGAGCTGGGTCCTTGTCCATCCTCTTGTACTGTGTATGATGATCTTCTCTAGGTGGGACTAGCTCTTAAAATTGAGCTGACTGGCAATCTCAGATGAAAATGCTGTGGATGAAGTTTAGCTGGACTGACCGGAACTGTAGCATTATTTAACAGAATGTGGAAGCACAATTTGTCACCAGAGACTTGCAATTCCCTATTATATGTAAATACAATTTAACAGTCTCTACTTAGGGAATATCAAGCTCTTTGAATATGATAGTTTATACCATGATAATGCTGAGCAATACAACTCCTTTCAGAACTACAAATGTCTCTGTGATGCCCTGGATCTGAACATACCTGATCTCAGGAAGTATAAGTCCAAAATGTAAATTATTGGGTCCACCTCTGAGAATAGCAGGAAGCATCTTGTTTGATTTTCATGTTATATGGAAGTCTAAGGACTACTCTGTCCTCATCTTGTCCTGAGTTATCAGCTCAACCTTAACATCTGTTTGAGTCAGAAAGGATCTTCCCCCGCCGTCACCCTAGGTGAAGCACTAAGTCCTCCTCAATCTACACCGTTCAATTTCTTGTCCCTTCGTGCCTTCTTACAGGCCTTACCTGCGCCTGTCCCTTTCCTCACAGGCAGCTCTGCTCTGCTACCTGGGCTATCTCACAAGTGTGACACCTGGAAGTCACCTAGTGGCCACCCAGTCAGACCTGTCTGCCACCCTGGCCAGAGAATGCTGGTCAGCAATTCCAGCAACCATCCTGATGACATCTGGTTAGGAAGATGCTCAATCTGGCTTTTAAAATGTGAAGAGAAGGGCCGCCTCCTGCACCTTCAGTTCCATTATTCCTCTGGCTGAGGTCTGGCATCTTTTTTTGGCATCTGCAAGACCTGGGAGCTCTTCCCCAGCAGTGGTAAAGCAGTGCAGACACTGAGCAAGGAATGGAGAAAGTGTTGGGAAAGGCTTGTTATGATACCACTTAGCACATGGACTGCTCCTGGCCACAGATGTTCTGGTACTGCTGTGGAAGCTGGATTTCTTCTTGGCATCTCTTCATTTATTTATTTTACTTTTTAATTGCTTCACTTAGAGACCTTTCCCTATGGAAATTTCCAAGTGGTGCTTGTATTAAAAGAGCCAGTTTTTGGATACTAGAGGTTGATTCAAAGTAAGTGCAGAAGCCCATATGTTTTCTTCTATGTTAAGCCTGTTTTCCCAGCTGAAACACCAAAGCACAAATGGGCCTTGGGATGGAAGATTACAAGAGTCTCACCAGCTGAGCCAGTAACTGCAGTCTTTAGTGTCCAGCCTACATCAGAAAGACAAGCAAATACAGTTTCAAAAGAGACAGTAAGATTGCAACCATACCCTGCTAGGAAGTTCGAAAGGATGAAATAAAATACCGTGGAGCATTTTTTTTTCTTTCTTAGAAAGCCTAATTGTCCAGAAGCAGAAGTGTCTAACTGATGAAGCATTAGATGTGTTCTCAGCTTTGATACTGTGATCATCAGCTGCAGGGCACAACTACATGCTGTGTGCCATTGATTCTGCTCCCAGCTCTTTCTCTATTTTTTCTGTGTCACAGCAGAGCTCAGACCTGCTTGGATTTTAATCCCTGCTGCAACATACATTTTAAATAGTATGAGCAAAACAGAACTCACCGAGAGGTGACTCTTTTGTAGTAGTCTTCATTACATACTACTACATGTTTCTGTGCAATCATTCACTTCAGCAAGTGACTTTTTCCTGCTGTTTCAATTCCACATTTTTGCTACACTGGGAGTCTGCCACTTTTGTAGTTTCCTTCCGTCTGATTCACCTCCAAGACACAGAACAGGGAACTTCAGGCTAGAATCAGCTATTTTTCAGTGCATTCTTATTTTACTGTTTTTTGTGTGTGTGCTGTCTAAAGTAGCTGCCCCCCAGACTGTGAGAGAGAGACATTAGGGCTGACTGATCCATTGAATAACTGGACCTGTTAGAATTGCCATTCAGGTTGGGGGCACGTGAAAGGCATTTACTTCAACTGCAGGTCAATTTTGCTATTGTATTTAGCAAGCTGGCACCACAAAGTGCTTTTGAATGGTTGCTGTTTCTCTGCTGCAGGTGCTTGTCCTTGCTTTTGTGTTTCTCTAGCCTGCAATCGTGATGTGATGCTCGGTAAGCCCAGCCACAGACCTGTCAGACATCACCTTTTAAATAGCAGGCATACCCTTGAGGCAGACATTGACAGATGCTTGCTGTTTCCAGGCTGCCTTTTGTAAGCAGGCTTAGAAAATTAAACAACTAAACTGTGACCAGAGCAGTAAGCAGTGTGCTTTGGATGCTGAGCCATGACCCCAGTGACAAAATGTCCCCTGGGCACATTTTGTGCGCAAAGCCACTGGGCTTTGTAATTCTGAACGAAGCTGTAGCCTTTGTTCCCTAGCATGGTCTTTTCTGGTGTAGCAGCTCGAGTAATGCTCAGCTGCCAATGGAAAGCAGAGAAGGAAAGAAGGTTTGTCAAAAGTTAAGGTGCAGCACTTTATCTCCTTGGATCTGCAGCTAGGAAAGATTTAGCCTTGCACCATGTAACTACATGTCCTCTAGTAATTGCCTAGGCGGAAGATTCTTCACGCACATTAGAAAGCCAAGTTATTTGAAGCCATAGAAAAGAAGTCAGTGCACAGCTGAGTTGCTAAGGTGCAGAAGGTGTGAGGAGTGTTTTAGCTGTACACTGTACAGGCAGGAGTTGATGCTCTTAATTTCTGACGCATCAACCCTCTTTGCCTCCCTTTATGCCTCCTCCTCTCTTTGTACCTTATGGCACATTTGGGTGAAGCAATCAGCCCGCAAGTGAGAGATCCCTAAACGGGGTGTGCACAAAACACTGCGTCTTTTAGCTAGCGTGGTGATGGGCCCACATAGGCTAGTTAGAGCTGTTCCCACTGCTGTCTTCATAGGGAGTTTCTAAGTAACCTTCAAATATTAAGCGCAAACAACTTGCAAAGAAGAACGTGAAGGAACATAGAGTGGTGTGCTTGCATGAACAGCAGCTTACTTCCTATTGCACTGCACACCAGGTAGAAACACGGAGTGAAAATGCTTACATATGGTTGCTGTTGAAGGTAAAACTCTCTGCTGGGAGCGGTCCACAGCGAATGTGTGTCTCTCTAGCGAATGTTTGCTTGACGGGAGCTGCAGTCCACTCGCAGCTCTTTTGGCGGGGGGTGCGGTGCTGAGCTTGCTGCTTGCACGCAAATAGGACAAAATCGGCTGCTTCCCCCCCACACACACATGCATTTGGGGAACAAAAGGAGTAATGGCAGCAGTGGAGGCCTAGCACTGGGAGACTTCAGCAGAGCTGTGGGCAGAGCTGGGACATTCTGTACGAGCACCTGCTTGGTGTCCCTCGTATGGACCCCAGCAAGTGTACCCCTGTCTGGAGGCTGCACAGCCCCAGGCACAGTTTAGGGTTTTTTATATCAACCAAGTACAACAGGCTCGCAACAAAGACTCTTGGAGGAATAGGCTAAAAAGCTCTTGCGACCAAGGATAGTCATTTTAAACGTATTTTAGAAAAAAAGAGGATCCCAGAAGAGTGAAAGAAAGCCATACTGTAAAAGGGGGTAAGCTATACTGTCGTAGAGCTATTAATCTTTTGGTCACTGCAGGAGTGCTATTAGTGTAGATGATAGCAGACTCGCTTGTGAAAGTGGTGATATAACTGATGCTAGCTGACATGTTTTTATGGAAAGATAGGCTACCTCATTAGAGGTATGTGGTGCTGAAATATGTTTCTAAATGCGTATGACTTGCTATCAATATTTGGATTAAAATATCGTAAAATCCATGTTGGATTTTAATGGACTTAAACTGGCTAAGCAAGAGATTTCAGAGTGCTTTTAGTATTGGTAAAGCGTCAGTGTATAGGTGTATCCTGGACTGGCTTGCAGTCTAATGTTATTCAGAACTTCTGTAGTGATTAAGAGGAAGTTTTTTAGGGGCTGTTAATCAAGATGGCAGATGAGATAGAGATTTGGAAAATCAGAAAGAAAATTACACAAATTGTAGCTTTTTCTGTTGTTTGAGACTCTGGGAACAAGAACAGCAATAGTCAGATAGAAGACTACTTATTTTATTAGCAAACCCAAACTAGGAGGAAAGAAAAGTCCATTAGGGGCCAGACAAAAGTCTACCATTGATACAAAATGAATTTTTTATTTTGATTTTCCCAGATATTTTGATAAATAATAATAAGTAGGCAACTAAGAAACTAGGGGTTGAAGCAAACAAAAATAATCCCCCAAACTCTATTATGGTCCTTCAGGAAGATAACTGAACAGGAACTTCCAAGCACTAAGAAATTATGAAATACTGTTGATGTTGTAGGTGCATATGTAAGTGGAAAAAAACTGAGATTGATGGGAAAACTATGTGATGTGTGATGTTTGATTGTGTGAACTGTATGAAGTTAGTGCCAGGAAACCTGATCCTAGAATCTACTGCCTTCTGTAGAGAAGAGCAGGTTCAGCAAGAAACTACAAGAATGAGCCAAAGCGGGGAAAACCGCTCTATCTTTAAAAATTTCTCTTCAGGTTGGTCAAGAGAAAAAAGGTGACTGCGTGAACGTGAAGGTGCATCCACTTGCAAAAGGTTTTGAGCAGCAAATTTACCACATGCTGGAGTGGTTAGTTATTCCTTTTGTGAGGACTAAGTCAGGAAGAGATGCCTTCTCCTAAAAGGCTGCATCTTTGGACTGGGTTTTGAAGGCTGTGACTGTGGTCATGCGTGAAGCCGGGCTGTGCATTGCAGAGTCATGGGAAAGAATAATTTCCTCAGCCTGTGCTGTGGGACATCATTTCTGGGAATCCCAGTGTTGGCTAAGGGAACCCATGGGGACAAACTTGGCTGTGCCCATATCTCTTACAGAAGGCAGACCACAGTCAGTGCCCTGGGAGAGGAAATTTCGCTGTCTACAGTGTCAGGCTAAGGCACACGCTGAACTGATTCATCTAAACTCTGATGTCCTCCCAGAGTGCTGTCAGCTCATTAGCCATAATTCAAGGTGCACACACATGTGGAGAAGATGTAGCCATTATTACTTGAAGGAAATCTTATCCCAATGATGTGCTTTTTTGGAGAAGAACTTAGTGAGCGGGGAGTTAGAGTGTAAGGATTTTCATGTAAAGAGTGCTTGGGGTGGGGGAGAAGAAGAAAAAAACTGGGGAGTTCAGCCCAGCCCCTCTCTGCAGCAGGACCTGGCACGTGGACCTGGCACATGGGTGTGCACTGTGCTGCACACCCATGCAGCAGTGTCACAGTGGCAGATGCTTGTGTGGGTCTTACAGCCAAGGCCCTGTACCATGGACAGTGTTTCTCAAGCGTGTAGGTGCCACACAGAGTCCTCACCAATGCTGTCTGTAAAACAGATCCAGAGCTAGATGCACTGGGGTGGTGATGTCTGTGAGCAAGATGGGCCGTGCCAGCAGCCAGTAGGCCCTCTCAGTGCTCTGCCCGTGTCCCCAGAGTACCCAGGTGATTTGCTAGCCTGGTCCCAAGGAACTTGGCTGCCTTTGCAAGACTAATAGGAGTGGAAGGAAGATGAGTGGGCCTCTGTTAGCCTCAGCAAGATGGACTAGGGGAGAAGCTCATGACAGGGCTCTGTCTCAGTTGCACATCCTCACAGCTCCCATGTCATTCCCTTCTCTGTTTCCAGTGACACAAAGCAGCCACCTTCCTCGTGCACTAGTGCATCCCACAGCATGCTGCTCTGAGGTGGGAAGGGACCAAGGCAGGAGAGTTTTAGGCTATTGGGAGGGCAATAGCCTCCGGTAGCTTGACTCTAGGCAATGACCGCAGAAATAGCATCTCCATTCTCCCTGCCTCTTCCCACAGCCTTCCGCTTGCGTCACCCGTACACTTTCGTGTGGGAGTGAGGACGTGCAAGTGTGCAGTTATCCCTTAGCAATGCTGATAGGAGAGAGTGCTTTGTTTAGTATCCTTGTCTCTAGCTGTATCCTCCAGGCCACAGTGAAGAATTTCTTGGCATTTACTAAATGCTCCTTAGGTGTTTCTTTCTTCTGGTCAAGCGTTGTTTTAAGATTAAAGTAGTATTTTGCTTTGAACTGATCTTTAAAGGCCCCTAAAATCATACCAGCCCAGCACAGGGACATCAGTTGCTGTGGCCAGGTTGGAGGATGCTGATGGTAAAGCTTGGGAGTTATTTGGATCAGCAGGCAGAAGCATGGTGAGTTAAGTGGATTGTCACATCCAGGGCCAAGCCTGCAGTGCCAGCGCACCCTGCATGCCTTTAAAGCTGCTAGGTCTTCCTGATGCATGCCACTTTGGAGAAGGAGGGAGGATGATGCACAAGATGTACTACTGTGACCTGGTATCCAATATCTGGGGCCATATACTAGTTTCAGAGGGCTGAGACTCCACTCTATCCCACGGAGGCAAAGGTAGGTTGGCCTACTTGGACCCTTCCTGTCCCCACCACAGCAGCAGAGAGTCTGGGCAGGTAACCAGTGTCCTTTAGTGCACAGCAGGCTCAAAATTGCCAGAAATCCCCTCAGAGCAGGTACAGTTATGCATATTGTTTTAATGAAGTATTTTCCAGTAGAAGTCTGTACTTTCAAGTCCAAAGGCTGTAGGTTTTTAGTAGAGGTAAATGTAAATGGAGGATGAAATGTTACAGCAATACCAGCATATCCAAAGCAGCCATGTTCTCAGCCTCCTGTCTTTCTTTTTTCAACACATGTACATGCACAGTCTCCAAATGTAAGCGTGCTGGGATGTGCTAACTCATGCATATGTTTGTGGTCAAGTACTGATCTGCCCCTCAGAGCTTGTTCTTTCAGCATCACCACAGGTACATATCCCTATGGCTTTAAAAGAAATAGAGACAATCTCATTTTCCTGGGTGGTTCCCTGGTGATTTTCTGTTCTTGTTTCCTTGAAGCTCCTATTCCTGCATTTGTTGGGATTATGGGAGCCTTTTTTGTTTAAAATTCTTGTTTCTTATTTTTTCCAGGCTGCTTTAAATAGAAGGGGAAAATGAATGGAAAAACCCACAAAGCTCATCTCACTTCTCCAGATTGATTCTTTGACCCTTTTCACTATCCTAGGCCTTCCGAAATCTCCTTCAGTTTGTATCTGCACCCTTCCAACTTTTGCAATACAGGAAAGCCCCGAGAGATTTTTTCTGTTCTCTTGAAAGATTCCACCTCTGCAGTCAGACAGCAAGCTTCATTTCTGGTAAGGTTTTCAGTCCCACTCAGTCCTTTGTCTTGGCTTTTACGTCACCAGCTTCCTCCTGGGTGGGCAAAAAGGGGATGGGTGCTGCTGCTGAGCTGTCTCCTGACTGGGTCACACACTGCTGCTGGGCTGTCTAGGCTAGGCTATAAAACAGAGCCAAGCCAGTGCAGCTGGCTTAGAGAAAAGACTGAATTCTGCAGCCGGCAAAGGACCCTCACACAGCCTCTATCACCTCCTGCATTTTTTTTCCCCGGAATACAGAGCTGACCTTTGGAGCAAGATGTGCAAGGGACTCGCTGCACTGCCAGCCACATGCTTGAAAAGGTACTGTTTGTTTCTGAGCATCTGTTACGGTCTTGTTAGTCTGTAGATATGCTGATGTATTGCATTTTATGTCTGAAACAGGAGTGGCAGGCTTGGCTCCGATTCTTCTGTAAGATTAGATACAAATGATTTGTTTTCAGGCTTTTTTTTTCTATCACTTGGAAACAGAATTGCATAAAGGTTTTGTGCATTTAAATTTTGTAGCTTTTTTTTATACCTTTTTGTACCTGTAGGAACTCTAAACCCACCCTTCCTATCAGCAAAACAAGCAGCTCTCAGCGGTGCTGTATTTTAATCTCACTGCCCTCTGCTTCTGCTGCTGGCTTTGCACTCCTTTTTTCCTTTGAACCCTCTTTCTCTAGTGAGTGGAGGCAATTTGCTTTTCTTGATTTTAAGGGGAAAGCAAGGTGGACGGATTTCACAAAAATGGAGAATTGTTCCCCCAAACCCAGCCCAAATGCAGGAGCTGAGCTTGGCAAGACTGATGACTTGTTTACAGGCACCTGGGTGCCAGCAGGCAGAGCAGGGTGTGGGCTGGCCAGGGTACCATGGTGCCGTGGCCCTGGGTGCGGCAGCAGCCGGCGTGGGGTTGCAGTGGGGTCAGGCTGTACCCCCAGTGCACAGTACTGAGGGGCCAGTGTGGGCCTGACCTGAGCTGTCCCCTGGCATGCAGTAGTGGTTGGTGTGGCCTGGGTCAGGCTGGGTTGTGCTGCCACTGTGAAATCGGGTGGTGCCAGGTCAGACTGTACCCTGGTGTGCTCTCATCTGGGAAAAATAATCCTTGCTTGTGGTCAGTTTGAAAAATGTGCTGAAAAAATGGTGAAAAATGTACACCCCCCCCCCAAAAAAAAAAGAAAACTTAGGGGAAAAAAAAGAGCATTTTAAAAAATCCACAGGAAAAAAATGACATCTTTTAACTCTGTCCAGGTATCCTCAGGATTTTCCATCTCTCAGAAAGTTGCAGAAGTCACTGCAAATGGCAGTGACTTGTTCCCTTCTGCTGCCTTCCTCCTGCAGAAGCAGAGTGGTCTTACTCTTCTTGTGGCAGCTGGCATCACAGTGAGTCTGGCACTGCAGAGCTAGCGCATCCTCAGCTCCCTGCTTCTACCTGGTCAGGGCCTAGATTTGTCCTGGTCATAAGAGCCTTGCATTAGAGAAATTGTGAGTTTCTTCACTCTCACCTTAGTACTGCTGAAATAGAACTGAGTCTGCTCAAGTTGTTAAGAAAACATTTATGAGAATAGGCAAGCAGTGGGATAAGATACATCTTAGACTGCTGAAAGAGTTCTACTAGTGGAGCAAAAAACAGTGCTGGGAGGCCAAGCAGCTGCCAGGACTCAGCCTTAACAGCACATACTCCTGGTCTTTTCTAAGCTCTGATATGAGAAGCAAGAGGAGAATTTCCTGCTTATACCAGTGTTGCACCCTGAGGCAGGCTGTGGCTCACAATGCTGAGCAAGCAGGATTGATTAACTACCACCATCGTTCTTAAATTGAAAGCAATCCTGAAAGGTGCTGAGACCAATATCAGTTGCGTATTTTTATTGTGCAGCCCATCACTGGCTGCACTGGTCCTGAGCATGCTGAAAAGCAGAACAAAGTTAAGCATGCATCCTCTTAGGAGCTTGCTGTAGAAGAAAGGAATAACTTGCAATCAAAGTGTGGGCTGGATCTAGTGAAGATCTGGTCTCATCTCCTGATCTCACCATATGTAATCCTGCTCCTAGCCCGTTGCTTCCTTCCCTCTGTGTCACAGACAGCTGCTTCGTGGAATGGTCCGGGAGGGCACGGTTGCCTGTGCAGCCCAGTGATGAGTTGTGGAGAAGGCAGGGGCTATAGGGGTGGATTGGTAAGTGTATTAAAACCAGCCATTTGGTAGCTGGGCAAATCAATTCAGAGAGAGATGTCACATTTACAGAATTATGGTACCTATCTATCGCAGTCTTTTTACTGCTAACGAACGATAGGAGCTTCTCCCCTTTTGCTATCACTTCCCACAGGCTGATGACAGCCTTCTTCTCAACAAGAAGGTTGTGCTGTTGAAAGTGAGAAATTACTTTTATTTGACTCTGATGCTTAACAGAAGTACAAACTATGAAGAGTGACATGTCAGCACTGGAATCAATGACAGCAACCTGCATTTGTGTCACTGACTATCTCTGAAAGTACTTATAGTGGGTGAAGAGGCTGCAGGAAGAGTTTTAAAACACTATCTTCATTTCATTCTTGAATTATTTTTTTCAGTGCCAAAGATATGAAACATCGTCTGGGCTTCTTGCTGCAGAAGTCAGATTCCTGTGACTACAGTTCTTCCCAGGGCAAGAAGGAGAAAATATCTCCTACTCAGAGGTAAGAGCAAATGTGGCTATGTAGTTAAGCCCAGGCTGGCTACAGGATGCTTGCTTATTACTTCAGTAAGCTGAACTTCATTAGCATTTCTGCTGCTACTGCTTTCCAGTACGTGCTGAAGGCATGTATGTTTGACTCTAGTGTGGGCAATAGTTCTCAAGTATTGATGACAGTCCCTTTCCAAGGAGAAGGTTGGTCTAAATACTTCCCGAGGTCCCTTCCCACCAACATTCCGGTGATTCAAAGCATGTGCGCGTATGGAAAGATTTGTGCAGTCTCCTGCGCAGGGGAACAAGGTGATCACAAGACCTAGTGTGACTTCACGTAATTCAGAATCAGCAGCACTGGTTCTTTAGACAGATTTGTGCAATGGTCCACGCAGCTGCACAGAGTTATTGGCACAAAAAAAAAATAGAGCAGCCTGTCAAGGTATCACTTCTGTCACTGAGGTGTAAGCAGATGTTGTTTTCTCTAAGGAGAATTCTAAAGGCCAAGACATGTCCCTAGAACAGATAAGCCCTAGAATGCCCCCTTACCACCTCTCTGTGGTAGGGAGATTAATGCAGGGTGTGCAAATGTGGTATGGTAGTTCCCTCATTTCCCTCTTTTCTCTATAACCAGTGTTACTCTGACAAATTAAAAGAAATCGGCTTTGATTCTCTTTGGAGCTCACTGATGTGACCTGAAAGAGTGATCTCAGCTCCATACCCCAGAGAAAGATGCAGCCAGCCAACAAAATAGAGTTCCCAACTATTTTTCTAGAAAAATTCCTTTCCAGCCTCTGGCTGGTGACTGGAAATGCAAACTGGAATTTCTGGGATTCCCAGAGGTCCCCTGTAAACCAGGTAGACATTTCCTTCTTGGTCTTGCATGTATGCCTTTGAACAATTATGGAAAGAGACTCTGTAATGGTACTGAACAAAAAACCCAAATCTATCCTTTCTGTACTCCCCTTAAACCTTCTCTATATATCTTCCTTTGTTTCCTTTTAGGGTTAGCCAAGAGGAAGTCAGAAAGTGGGCAGACTCTTTGGAAAACTTGATCCATCATGACAGTAAGTAGAGAGAGCCCTTCTGCTAGAGATGTTGAGGGGGAGTCAGCATGCTGAGCAGTCCCTGGAGGTGGCATGAGACATGTTATCTTTTGTCTCCTGGCAGTATACAATAACTCCTTTGGTCTCCTGGGTCACTGGGAGGAATGATGAAGCATGTCTGATTGTGAACAGGGCCTCAACCTACTAGTAAGCTGTTCCTTTTGTGAGGGCAATTAGAAAAGGAAAGACCCTATACCTATGGCTCTGTGGGGCAACTCTGCAGGCTCCTATGCTGTCCTCTGGCTTGCTGAGAAGAGATCTCTTACTACTTCAGCAGCTGAGCTGAGTTCAGCTACTGACCCTTTCTACTGTATGCGCAAGAGAAGAGAACCTATTGAACTAAATCCAAGTTGTGTGGCTGCTCAGCAGTCAGCAACGCTCCTGCAAACAGGTGTGCTTAGTCCATCTTGCTTCCCCTCTCACTTCCACTTTGCACGCTGCCTGCTGTGGTGGTCACAGTGGTGCCACACTTGTTTCCCTTCCTCCCTCCCTCCTCCCCAGACAGTGGTCTCCTGAGTGCCCTGTTTCAGTCCTTGTGCAAGCTGATCTCAGGGGCACCAAAACTGCACCACACAGCGGGTTAAACAAGCCAGAGAGTGGAGAAACTGTTTCCAGCTGAGCCCATGGGAGTCTGTCTTCCCATCAGTTCCAGGCTAAACTTATGTCCTTGAGGTTTCCTTCACACTGTTCCCATGGCCTGAGACTCTGCAGTGTGTGTTAGCTGTCTTCTCAGGGCTTCCGGGGGACATATGATTTGCGTGTGTTCTCCTGGCTGTGTCACTAAAGGTCACTGTTTGGGAGTAGGCAGCTGAGGACCCACGCATGACATCCCTTTGGGGCCTGTCTGAATTCCACCTTCCCTCGGCTTGCACAAGCAATTGCTGTGGAGGCAGACAAGCATCTCTGACTGCCTGCAGCAGGGGAGTTGCTCATTCAGCTCTAGGAGGGAGAACCCAGCATTGCTGTTTTCCGAGGTGTTGGAGTTCACAGGCACTTCCAGTCACAGGAACTATCAGTCTGACCTGCTCTGGTTTCTTCTAAACAATCTATAGGAGGACTGGCTGCTTTCCGGGCTTTTCTCAAATCTGAGTACAGTGAAGAAAACATTGAGTTCTGGGTCAGTTGTGAGGACTACAAGAAAACCAAGTCACCAGCCAAGCTCAGCCCCAAGGCTAGAAAGATCTACGATGAGTTCATCTCTGTGCAGGCAACGAAAGAGGTATGTGCACCATCTCTTAGAGAATATTCCTGGGCATGGGCATCACGCCAAATCCTCAACCAGGTGAGAAACACGGGGAAGCAGGGGTTTGGTAGTGTCACAGAAGTTGAAGGGTGCTGCTTGTCTTCTCATTAGCAAGAGAATGATGCTATTTGTATTACTTAAAAATTAAACTTGGACAGAGTGAAAGGGTGTTCAGTTAACGACCACATGGCTGTCCCACATATTCAGGTGGGAAAAGCCTTTGAGGAATAAGATTCTCCAGTATTCTGGCTGCTCCTGTGCAATTACTTGAGTTTACTGGCTAATCGCACCCAGAGGCATGTGTGCCAGTCCCTGGTGGCTGACTGCACAGATTCTCCCAAGGCTGCACAATGTCAAATGGCCATTTCAGACAACTGCCCCTCAAGAAGAGCTTAAGCTTACTTGGTGAGGATTGGATTCTCCCTTACCTATGCTAGCTGCTTCTGGGACAGATGCTATTTATGCTGTCCCTCTTGCCTGCAGGTGAACCTGGATTCATGCACACGGGACAAGACAAGCCGGAATATGCTGGAGCCTACACTGTCCTGCTTTGATGAGGCTCAGAGAAAAATATTTATCCTCATGGAGAAGGATTCTTACCGCCGTTTCCTCAAGTCCCACTTCTACCTGGACTTGGTGAGCCCACCTGCTGTTGGCTGTGGGCCTGAAAACTGCAAAAGAAGCCATGTTCACACCTTAGACTGCAACTCTAACATCGTCTCTCAGTGTGCCTGAACCTGTAGCAAGCCAGGAGCAGGCAGGGCTCTTGCAGGAATATATGGCAGCAAAAGCATTCATTGGCATGAAGCAACAGAGCTGTCTCCAGTAGCTGTCTAATATCCCAGTTGTGTTCCATGTCATGCAACAGTCAGCATTTGTAACCCAAGCCAGGCTCTGTTTGTGTAGCAAACCCTCCTGTGACTCCATCTGTGTAGGAGCCCTGGAGTCTGTTCGACATGAAAGCTGGGTGAAATCATTGTGTGTCTGCTGTGTTTTTGATATGCATTGCGAGCCCGGGTGGGCTGGTGCTGTCAGAAAGAGGTGCACTCACTCAAACCTAGCAGTAATCACAAAGGGTCCAGATGTGCAATGTTGCAATGAGACACCTAGAAAGGAGCAGGGGGAAGAGGAAGCCAAGGGAAGTGTTGGAGACTGCGATCTCCCCTTTTATAATCACAAAAGCTTAGATAAAAAGAACTTTCTCTGTACCTTAGCTGTTCATATAGCTCGTAAGTATCCAGGCTTTCAGTAGTATTTGCACAGAGTTCAGGATGTGTTGCATATACTAGTCAGACTTAGGAACCACTCCTACCCTTTCTTAAAAGGGACACCAAAACTTTCCAGACTAACAGCATCCCTTGATCATTACAGCCAAAATTGTATGAAAGGCCTCCTCCATGGGTGCTTTTCCCGCTGTAGTATCTAATTTATGCTGGCCAAGGATCTTTCCTAGGACTACACAGAGCTCTTATTGGGAAAGGTTCATTCCTTCAGTAATAATTGTATCTTTCATGCTCTCAGATTAAAGAGACCTTCCTAATACCATGACCAAGCAGGGTAGAAATGTTTCCTTCTCTGCCAGACTGGCAAGTCTATATTGGCAAGTGTATGTTACTAACTCTGGGAGGAGCATCTGAATTTATATTTGCCTGCTTTGGCTTGTCTGAAGCAGTTTGTGATTGGGACTGGATCGCTACTGCACTAGCTGAGAAGAAGAGGACATGCTTGAGAATGCTTGATACATGAATACTTTTTATGTGAGTCTGTAGTTCGGTAGTAGCGTTACTCATTTTTTTGCCTGAAGATGGTAGGAGATTGACACATTTGTCAGTCTCCTTACTAATCCTGGGCTTGGCCAGAGGGCAATATATTTTTTAATCACTATGTTTAGATTTGGCTTTCACTCAGGTGCCTTGGGACCTGACGCTGACCTGCACTTGGAGGCAGAAGGAATAAATGCTGAGCTTGCTGTCTTGGGCTGGAGATACCAGGCATTTCCAGTGAGCAGCTGGAGAGCAGTGGGTCCTGCTCTCCTCAGTGCTTGATCTTTCCCTAGCTTGGATAGAGCTGCTCTAACAACTGTGTATTCCTCACTCTGCATCCCAGTCTTGTCACACCAGGGTTTTGTCATGGTAGGAGAAGGTTGTGGTTTTTACAGTAGGCACTTCCAGGCTCACGAAGAAACATCTTTTTTAGTACTTGCTTATTTTGTATTTATTAGCTCATATTGAAACATACTAGCTTGCATGTTGAGCTAGGAGGAGATGGAGAGGCTTGCTAAGGATTCACTCAGCTCTGAACTTGCCAAGCATGTGGCTTTATTTTATTTTCCTGTGGTACTGGGAACTCCTGATAATGCTTGAAAAAAATGTATCGATACTTAAATAAGGACAAATGCATTCTAAATAAAAGATACGTGCATTAGTCTCTTTTAAGATACTATTCTGTGAACCAAAGAATGTGCACAGATACAACTCACTGACTCAGCTTACTTTAAAAAGTCATTTTACAAATGGCTTCACTCCAAGATTGTTTTAAAACATGGAAAGGGAAAGAGCCATTATATCTCTCAGGTACCCTGGGTTCAGAGGAACCCAGTCCCTTTCACTTATTTCTGATATTTCAGTTATATTCGGTGGAGGGGAACCCAGCTGCAACCCCCTCTGAGGAGTGGTGCCGCACCGCAGCCGGCACAAGCAGAGCCTGTCCTGCTCCATGCCAGGGAAACCTCGGGGGAGCCTTTCCCGCTAGCTCAAGAGGACATTTTCCTCGCCAGAGCTCCAGAGGAGCCACATTTTAGTTCAGCTGCGTGGAGCTGCTGGCTGAAGGCAGCATGGATGCAGGGTGAAAAGGGCTGGCTCTTACTCAGTCCCCTGGGGCAGTGAATAAATGTTGCACCTTACTGCAAAGAGACAAAATAAATAAACAGTCCATCAAGATAGTAGTAGAAATATGTTTATATATGGATTACTGAGTGGTACAGGAATATGAGTTAACACAACCACCCCAACGTTCCGTGTCTTCACCATGCGATGGAAATCTTGCTAGTGGACCTCACACAGGAGAGCTTCAGACTAAAAAATGACTACTCAGTTGTGTTGGGTGGCCATGGTCAGATCCCTGGCTGTGGCATTCAGCACCCTCCAGCTGGGACACTTCTACAAGCGGCCAAGGTGGGAAGTGGGTCTGGGCAGGTGCTCGGACTCGCTCAGCCTCACGCGCGGCAGCTCCCACCGCTGTCTCACGGTGCAGCAGCCACTGAGGCTGGGGTGGGTAGGTCGTTCCGCTGTCAGCATGCAGGGAGCCTTGGCAGGCCGGGGAGGTTGGGGTTGCCAAATTAACCAGGTAACACACAGTAAATAACGCCCAGGGTGGAAGGGAAGGAAGCAGCGAGCGAGTGGTGCCGAGCCGCAGCGGGGAGCTCGCCTCTCCGTGGCCCCGGCTGGGAGCTGGGGACACACAACGCCGGGCATCAGGGACCGCCGTGCTGCGGCATGGGGTTGCCTTGCCCCATGGCAGCGAGGCAGGGACCCCTGGCTGCATGGGGAGCACGAGACTCACCGCCTGCACCTGCTTGGTCAGGGTTGCCCCATGGCTCTGCAGAGGCGGGCACGGGCTAAGGGCGCAGAGGCTATTTCTCGAGGAGATGCGTGTTCATTTTCACCCCAGCGAAGGCCGAGGGGGATGTGCTAAATCCACTCAGGCTCGTCCCCGCGACAGACCTGAAGCCCTAGCCGACCGCTCTGCACTTTGAATCAGTGCCTCGCTGGAGATCACGGTGCCAATGTCAGGAGTAGGGTGTGTGTGTGCTTATATAGGTCCGTGATGCTATGGCTAGGTAACAGTATGTGTCCGGTGCTCATACATACGTCTAATTTGATAAGAGCAAGAGTGACAAAATATATGAAATATTTCTTACTAGAAGTATGGTAATTGGTGTTGACCCTACAATAAATGTTTCTTGGCCTTCAGACAGCAGAGTGGCCGGGGAGATGCAGCCGCTGCCGCCCGATCAGCCAAACCCGCATGCTGCCCCAACACAACTCAGCCGCCCTCCGCACCGCGCTCCCGTGAGCCACGGCCGCGTCGGGCCCCGCTGAGCGCCGCGGCGCATCCCGGAGCGGGCTGCCCGGCACGCGCCTCCGCCGTCCCACACGGGGAGCTGCTCCGAACTCAGCCGAGGACGCGCTTCTCGCAGACCTCAGGAGGCTGCCCACGGAGCCCGTGCGTTCATCCCGCATGCGAGTCTGAGCCTCCTGGGCAACGTTTTCCACCTGACGTTTGATGCTCGGTTAGCACTTCCAGCTGACACCTCGGCAGAAGCTATTTCACCTCTCCTGATTCTGGCCTCCACCTTTCTTTCCCATACCTACGTAACAAGACGCTTTCTCTCTGCCCCGCACAGCACTGTTACAGCTCGTGACACCTCGGGTTTGTCTCACGCGCAGCAATTCACCCTTCAGCAGGGGACGTTTGCTAGAATCCAGCTGTCTACAGTATTAGCATTGTATTTAACTGTGAAAATATGAGAGTAACTTGAAATACATACTGAACTATTAAGTAAATATGAAATACATGAGTCTCTGCAAGGAAGCTTTTTGGTTTTGCGTTTCTATGAGTAGAGCCATGAACGAGGAGCATAAACACACCGAACCCAGGTTATGGTGATACCACTGCGTGAAGATGCCGGGACCGCAGCAGAGCCCACCGGCTCTGGATATTCACAGGGAATACCCCGTGTTGTGGCTGCTGAAGCAGCTGCCCTCTTGCTCTAAGCCCTGCTCTTGCCTCTTGCTCGTTCCACACCAGCTCCAGGCAGCCCAGAGAGACCTCCTGTTGTTTTGAAGGGTAGACTTGCGCTTTCTCACAGCAGAGGTGTTATCTGCTTGGGGTCCTCTTGCCAGGCATTGGCCACGCTGCAGCTCTGCTGATCTGTGGCAGCCCAAGCTGACTTTGGAAATGCTCCGTGAGCATCACCCACTGCTGCTCTAACACCAACTTTCCCAGGCCATTTGCTGGGAAGAAGAAAAAGCCCATGTGCAGAGTGCATTTGGGATCTCCTTCATCTTTCCTCTGCCTCCCCAACCCTGCCGGGAAAGTGCAGGCCACTTCCTGCAGCTAGAGATGTATTTTTATTCATCACCATAGTGACAACATGTAAATATTTGGGGCTGCTGGGGTTTTTTGATCAGACTTTTTAAGTCTTTAAGAGGTTGGCAAACCCATTGTTTATGTTCTTGCATTTTGCATGGAGTCTCATGATTTGTAGTGTGAGTATAGCAGTGTGAGGGCGGGTGGCTGGTCTGAGAAGCCTCCTGGAAGCATAATCACAGATATTTCAGCTATATATGTTGGAGTGCCCGCTGCTCAGGTGGGTCCGCACAGCATGCTCACTGCAAGCCGTGGCCCTGTGGTGGCTGTACGAAAGCTCATCCCAGGGACGACACTTTCAGACCCCAAGGACTTAATACGTTCACATCAGAGAACTCTCCAGGCTGAGACTGAGATGAGACCCCAGCTTCCTCTTATGCATGCCTTCGCCCCATTGCCAGATGTGATACCTTCTGTCAGCAAAGCGGGCTGGATTTGAATCATTTGCAAAGAACTGGTCTTTTTAAGAGACAGCCTTAAAAAACACTTGCTCTGGGCAGACTGGAGGAGACTGAGGAGAGAAGAGCAGGCTTCACAAACTCAGCAGAGTTTGCCATCTGTTCAAGAAGACAGGGTTTTATTCTTCATCTTTCAATAGTATTTTTTCTTTTAGGAATTGGATCTGAACAGTTGCAATCAGCAGCCTTTTTCTCCCACAGTAGGGTTTTCCTCCCTGGACTACTCGATTGCTCTTGGTTGGGTGTGTGCAGAAGTATCGCTTCGGCATGCCTGCTGCAGAGAGAGCTCCAGCTGGAAGGAGAAGCCGCGGCAGCAGCATCCCCAGACATGCATCCAAGTGCGCCGGCAGCCACCTCGGCAGTGCTGCTTGAGGCCGTGCGTAGGCACCGGGGACAGGCTGGAAATTAAGAGCTCAGTAACTAACGCGAGCGGCTGGAGCAGGCAGGAGACCTGCTTTGCTAAACAGTCCCAGTGTTTTGAGCGGAGAGGTTCGGGTCCATCCCTCTTGCTGCCTCCAGCAGGCTCTTGGGCAGGCAGCTCCCAGGAGGAGCCGTTCGGCGAGGTGCCGCTGCACCGCTCGCCTGGTGCGCGCTGGGGGCACGGGTTCACGGCTCCCTCCCTTCCCTGTTGCCTTCTCTTCCGCCCACTGCATCTGCCCAGCTGCCCTTTTCCAAAGACAGGCTGCTGCCAGTGCTCGGCTACGAGCTACCCCGGTCCTTGGGGCCGCAAACCGGCCGGACTTAGCCGGGGTTGGGAGCACACGGCAAATAACCAGCGGGGCCTCGGCGACAGCCCGGAAAGTTGCCAGGAGGGAAAGCACCTGGGCCAAACTAGTGGCATGGGCAAACCTGGGAAAAACACGGGCCATGTCCCAGCAGCTTCAGACAAACAGCCGAGTCGGAGCAACGATCCCGGAGCAGCTGGGGGCACCAGCCCTCACCCTGCGCGTGCAAACGCAGACCAGCAGCGGCATGTGCACGCACGTGGCAGGAGTTTGCAGCAGAAACATTCGCGCAGGGGACCGGTGCGCTGGGGCTGAAGTGGCTGGAGGGGCAGGCAGGGCAGTTTGCCTGGGTGAAACCCCGCTTGCCTGGGTTAGGCCGGCACCCAGAACTCCTCCAACAGCACTCACATGGGGCCTGCAGGGCAGAGGCTGGCAGCTGAAAACCTCCATTGAAGACGAGCGTTGCAGCCCCAGGGAAGTACTGCCTGGCCCTGGCCCTGGCCCTGGCCCTGGCCCTGGCCCTGGCCCTGGCCCCCGTGCTCCAGCTACTGTGGGGTCACAGCCAGGATCAGCTGCTCAGCTGCTTCCGGTGCCCTCACCTAAAGTCCAGGAGAGGTTCACCAGGTGTTTCTGCTAATTGGTCTTATGATGAGAGAAGACAGAGACCATAACAGAAGAGACATCAGGCATCTCTGATGGAGTCCAAAGCACTGGGAGGGATGTTTAGCAACGCTCCTGCATGCTATTGAGAAAGCAAAGCAGCGAGAGGAGAAGGGGAAGGCAATCAGACAGAAGCGGTGGAATCACTCGGGGAGTGCCTCGCACAGCCTGGCCACGTTGCTACTTGATCAACTCCTGATAAAACTCCGACCGCACAAATCTGGGCAGGGAGTCCTTCTCCATCAGGGCAAAGATCCTCTTCTGGGCTATGTCAAAGCTGCTTACTGATGGCTCCACCAGGTTCTTCATGGTCATGGCTTTGGTGAAGTGGTCAATATTCACCTGTGATGGGAGTGTAAGAATGATGGGCATCTCCCTGGCCTGCTTTCTCCCACCAACAGCCAGGTAAAGATTGAGGGGAGTGACTGAACCAGTCTGGCTTATTTGGGTGGTGCAAATCTGTAGTGACAGATGAGGTCTCTTCTGCAGGGTCAGTAGCTTTGTGGGGAAGACTACAGTAACAGCTGCTAGGCTCTAAGATTAATGTCAGTGTAAAGAGCCCGGTGGCAGTTCCTCCATGGGGTGCAGGGGCTGGAGGTGTGCTGGAAGCTCCTACAACAGGCATTAGCCCAGTGAAGGCAGCTCCAGGGAGCTGCTGAGTGCACAGCTGGGGGAACCCAGCCCAGGGCTGCCCCCCCTCCCCAATCCCTGGGGCACTGACCTCCTTAGGTGCCTCTGTCTGGATGAACTCCTCGTAGATCTTCTTGGCCTTCTCTGCCATCTTCTCAGGAGACTTGGTTTTCTTGTAGTCCTCGCAGGCGACCCAGAACTCGATGTTCTCCTCGCTGAACTCGGAGCGCAGGAAGCTGCTGAAGCTGGCCAGCCCGTCTGCAGGGGAGCGCAGGGCTGCAGCTGAGCGCCGGGGACCAGGCAGGGATGGATGGACAGGCAGCAGGGAATGGTGGCAAGCATGGTGGCAGGGGGCACCAGACTAAGCTCAGGATGGGCCACGTGCAGCAGTGGGGTGGGCCCTAGGTGTCCCCTAGGGGTGGTGTGGGGCCCAAAAGGGCTTTCCCCGGGCCAGCTCCTCCCTCCGCAAGCACCAGCAGCTGCAATGCCTCTGGGCTCCTGGGGAAACGGCGGACGTGCTGCACCGCGCTACTCATCTCGGAAAGCGGAAAAATGCCCCGGGCTGGCACGGGGCTGACGTGCGGGAGGGCAGGGTGATGATGTGAACTTACAGGTGTTTTGCAGGAGCTTCTCCAGGGAATCGCGCCACTGCAAAGCCTCCTCTGGCGATGGCCTGAAGGGAAGAAAGGAAAAAACCTGGGGAGTCCATGCTTGCAGCACGGGGGCGTGGGGAGGCAGGATGCCGCCGGGCAGCAGAGGGCCGTGCCGGCGCCGGTGCCGTGGCCTCTCCTGGGGAGGCTCAGCCGTGCGGCACGGGGCCGGGAGGCTGCGCTGGGGCTTGCCGCGCTGCCCTTGCCCAGCGCTTTGCTTTCGCTGACTTTTCGCAGCTGGGAAGCATCCCCGAGCCTCCCGCGGCGGCCGGAGTCTCGGTGGTGGGACGAGCATCTCCCACCTCTGACCCCTCCGCGGTTCCCCGGCGCCTTCCTGCGCCGAGGCGCTCGAGCAGCCCGTCTCCAGCGGGACGCGGGCGTCCCGGCCCGGCGGGGAAGGACGCTTCCCCGGGGCGGGGGGCGGAGGCCGGGATGGTTTTGGCCGGGCGTCCCCGCGGGGCCGTGGCCGGGGGCAGGTCCCCTCCGCTCCCACGGCCTGCGGGCCCGTTCCCACGGCCGGCGGCGGGGCAGGGCGCCCGCTCCCGCTGCTCCCTCGCAAGGGAAAACTGTGAGTGCTTCCCGTGTGTTGGGGAGGGAGGATTTCTGTTAGATTGTGTCCTGCCGGAGCCGGGGACACACTTCTGGGGCTGGAAAGCCGTGTGAGCGGTGCATCCTTTGCTGGGGCCGCCGTGCCCGGGGCGAGCCAGCGCATCGCTCCCGGCCAGGCTGCGCGGGAGAGCCCGCGGCAGGGCTCGGCGCAGAGCTGCTCCGGGCGAGCCGCGACAGCGGAAAACGAAGCGGCTCTGTGCCCGGGGACGGGAGAAGCAGAGGGTGCAGGCGCCGTGCGAGCCCCGGGGCGCTGCAGCCGCCCAGCGCAGCTGAAGGCAGGGTCACGCGGAGGCACCGGCGCGCTCGGAGCTGCTGGGCTGTGCAGAGCTAATAAATACCTCGGCTGCTGCCCTTTCCCTGCTCGCCCTCGCCTGGCTCCAGACGTCGCCCCGGGGCTGCGCTTCCCTCCCTACGTGCCGCTCCAAGTGTCCATGCACGGAGCAGCCCCTGAGCGACAGCTCCCCTGGGCCGGGTCCTGGCGTCAGTGATGGAGAGCTCAAAGGAAAAAGCAAATTGAGGCTCAGCAGCCAGGAGAAAAACAGACAACAGCATAAGAACTACTAGGGGAGGAGTAGCTCTTCCCCATCCCGCTCTCCGCGTGCTCCCGCGTGAGTCAGCGCCTTGCTGGTGCCTCGGGATGGCATATGGCTCTGCTCCTCTCGGGTTGCTGCCCCAGGAAAAGGCTTGGGGGGCAGCACGGCTGCAGCGGCCTCCCCGCCGGGGCATGACGGCGGGTCTGTGGGGTGGGAAGCGCCAAGCAAGGACCGCGGTGAAGCTTCCATCGTCAGGTTGAAAAACGGGGAGCATGTTTGTGACGACAACCAAGTGCCCTTTTGTCATCAACCTGGCAGCATCCAGCCTTAAGGGCCCAAGATGAAGGATTATTTGTTTTCTAGCTCCTGAAACGCTCACACTTGCCATCAAGGATCATCACCACCCCCAAGGAGTTTATGCATGTCCTTCCCAAGCCAGGCACTCATGTTCTCCCTGCAAGAACTTTCCCTTGTCTCTTCACCCCCAGGTGAGTGTGAGGGAAAAGCACCTAGCTGTAGTGGCCTGATACAATCCAAGAATCCAGATTTCCTGGAAATTAAATTCACTTTTGTAGCAGCTGAATGTCCCGGGGACTATATTAACTGAGACAGAGATGCTCATTGATGAATTATAGCTGGGCTGAACAACAATAAAAGGCAGGAGAAAACAACCCCTCCAGCTAGCCGGGAGTGAATACGCTCTCCGGTTGTCAGCAGGGACAAATAACGGGGACGAATGTGTCTCCTTCGCAGAGGCATCCTGGCCACGGCAGAGAGCAAACGGCGCTGCCGAACAGCTGCTCGCCCCCTCCTGCCGTGCCCCGGGCAGCTCTTGCCGGGCACCGCGGCAGTCGGCAGGGCAGCACGCAGGCGTTTCACCGGTAGCGCAGCCGCCACCTGGAAAGCGCGCGGCAGCTTCCTGCAGACCAGCGGGAGAGCGAGCACCGGCGGCACACGGTCGCCCGCGTTCACCGGAGGGTTGTGATTTCAACCTCCTGGTTTATGCTGGCAATCTCTTTTTGGAAAGTTATCGTTTTAGACTAACTGCCTGGACTGAAAGAGTTTGGGGTGAATGCAACCAGAAAACTTTAGCTGTGATTTCGTTTAGTAGAAATAGAAACTCAATGAAGAGTCTCCTGGGAGAGAAAAAATAAAATGTACGTTCCTATCTAAAGGTGTGGAACTTGCTGGCCCTCTGACGGAGAAACCTGCTACCCCAAAAAACCTGTGGAGCAACAAGAGCCCCCAAAGTGCAGCCCAGTTGGGTCTGGCAGCTGTCTAGGAGGGCGCCCAAAAGTGCCATGTGTTCTCCTGTGCTGTGTCGGGGGGTTGGTGGCATCCCAAATCAGGAGGTACGTATGGCACTAGCTACTGTGAGAACACTGTACCTCCTTTCTGCTTAGGGGCACCTAAAGGGATGGAAGCAACTCCCAGGGACCAATGCTCATCTCCAAGAGAATCATCATCTGCCTTTGGGTGGCAGCAGGGCTGTGAGACACTACAAGAGCAACCAGCATCACGGCTCAGACTTGCTGTTAGGCTGGAAAAATCCTAGGTGAGGCTATCATCCTACCTCTAGGAAGGAGTCCTGCTTTAAAATTTAAGCTAAATTTTCCTTTAAAGGTTTATTTTGCTTTCTAATGTATGGCTCAATCCTTTGAACTGATAATCCTACAGACCAAACCATCTGGCTCTCTATCATCTCCTCCTCTGCTTTGCTCTCCTCTTAAGCCAGCCTGGTGCTGGACAGCAGAGGATCAGGATGAAAACAACCAGGCAAGGACGTGCGGTCTCTGTGGAACCGCCTAGAGCAAAGCAGCATGTCCAGGGAACTACACGTCCGAGGTCTGGGACACGCGCTGCCAGCCTGAAACCACCACCCCGCTGCTGCGCAGTGATGCTGAACAAAGCTGACAGTTTCTGGTCGGAAACGTCACAACAACCTGAGGCAAATGACTCAGAGACGTCTAAGTGCCTTGCGCCTCTAGAGTAACTTTTATCAAATGAACGTGAAATCTCATCAAATGTAAATTGAGTTTCCCTGGGAAATCTGATTTCCAAAACACTATACTGCCTGACATCCCTCATGCTGCCGTGACGTAGTTCTCCGAGCCTGCAACCAGCGCAGGTCATGGGGAATGCGCCATGAGCCACCTTTACATAATACCCTACCATGCCTGCCCTGGCCACCTGTAGCTAGATGTTAGTTCCCCCTTTTTCCAAAAGGGCTTGAATCTGCGCTGTCTGCATGCCAGAAAAACACCAGCGCCACAGGGCATGGGGATGCTCCATGTGAAAGCACTTGCTGGCCCTCCTCGAAGCAGTCAGGACCGCTGCAGCTGCAGGTCCGGAGGGAGCAGATGTGGATTATCTCTGTATTCTGCTCTCCGGCGGGGAGGGAAGGTCCGTGCCTTGGGCCCCAAGGCTCCCAGCTCACCTTACAGCACTTAAAGGCACTGATACAACGACACAGTCCTCCCAGCAGCTGGCAAGCGATATGCCTCCGCACGGCGTGCAGCTGCCAGGGCTGGGGGCGGTGTCCTGGGACGGTCAGGGCAGGGCACCAGCACTGGGGGCTGAGCCACCGAGGGATGCTGCAGCGCAGGGAGCTGTGCAGCCCAGCCCGGCCCAGCCGCGCGGCTCTGCCGGCGCTGCCGGCTCCAGCGGCCTCCGCCTTGCTCACCCAGTGGCATTGGCCATGTCAAACGGGAAGTACTCACTTCTGGGCTTTGGCAGGCTTCTCCGGCTTCTCCGGATAGGGGATGATGAGGTCAATGGCCGAGTCAGGCTTCTGGAGGAGCGTGCCCAACTTGGTCTTGATCTCCTTGGCTCTGCAGAGGAGACAAAAAGAGTGGGTCAGATGAGGAGGGCACTGACCTGGCTGTCCCTGAGCCCCGTGCTGCTGCCAGGGAGGGACCTTGCTGCAGCGTGCTTGGGGCAGACCCTGCAGCCTCCACCACCCAGACTGGATGTGACAGAGGAAGAGGCTGGAGAAGTAACGAGACCGGCCACCAGCAGATCCCAAGCAGCATTTGCAGAGCTGGTCCCTGCCCTACAGGACACTGGCAGCAGAGGAGACTCAGCGAGATGTTTGAGCTGGCTTGGCCAACACCAGGACCAGGTGCAAAGCTGAGCAGCTTTGCAGTGGCAAACAGCCCTCGATGCCCTGAAGGTGCAGGTTTGAGGCACGGCCAGCCAGGCGCTCAGAATCAGTGGTGACTCTTGATCTTGATCTCTCCGCTTGGTCCCCATCTGTGGCGGAGCTAATCAGATCATCCCCACGCGGAGCCAAATTAGCAGGCGTCTGCGCAGCGCGTGGTTTCTGCAGCGACGAGCCAGGAGGAGCCATCGGCGGGGAGAGCGGTGCCCTCCTCGGAGAGGACCGGCGTTAACGGTGCTCTTGGAGAGGACCGGCGCGGCGCGTGGTGGGGCAGGCCCGCGGCAGGCAGCGAGCTGCGTGCCCAGGCCTCAGCCCCGGGAAGGAATACGGGGGGAGCCCCGAGCCCCCGTGCCCCGGCTTTGCCCGGAGCCGCCGGGGCGCCCGGCCGGGTGGTCTGCAAACCCGTGGGAGGCTGCGCCGGCTCCCCGCGGCTGGGCCCTCGGGGCTCCTCGCTCTTCTGCTCGCCGCTGTTTATTTTCACGTGCCTTCCCTTGCTATGTCTGCTATTTCGTTTCCATTCCTTTATTTTTATTTATTTCGTTTCTCCCCCTCTTCTTGTAAAACTGCCTCTGTGTTTTGTTTTCCACCACGCAGGCTCTGCCGAGGAATTTGCGAGACCTGGTGCCGGCCCCTCTCGAGCGCCGGCCGCGGCCTGCGCGTCGGCCGGGGAGGCGTGCGAGCCGCCGGCGCCGCCTCCGCGCTCGCTGCGGGCTGCGGGCTGATGCCGGGGGACGCTCGCGCCGCAGAGCGGGCGTGCGCGCCTGGCGCTCGCCCCCGAGGGCTTTCTCGCGGCCGCTGCTCGCGGGCGGCTGCGGCACCTTGCCCTCCCCGCTGCTTTCGCAGGAAATCCCGGCGTTTCTGAGGGCGTCCCCTCTGTCTGCGGTTTTCCAGGAGGAAAAGGGCAGTCTCCGTTTGCTCGCTGTTTTCTCAGTAAATATCAGTGTTACGGGGACGATTTCCCTTGCTTGCGCTTCCAAGGAAACTTGCGTCTGGCCTGGACCCTTAGGTGAAGGTGATGAGGTCCCCACGCTCCCACCGCCCGAGATGTCTCCAGTGCGGAGGTGCCGGCACGTCCCGTGTGTCCCTGTCCCTCCGAGGACATGGAGAGCCCCTTCAGGGGCAGCGCCGTGGCCGCGTTGGGCCAGCTCCCCCCCCCCCCAGACCTGGCTCCCGGTGCTGCGGGAGCGTGCAGTGGCTTGGGGCCAGGAATGCGTCCAACGTCCTCAAAAAATCCTTGACCACGGCGCTCCAAAGAGAAATGGGGATGCTACATGGAAGTGAGGAGGTTTGTTGAAAGGAAGCGCAAAGGGGCAGCCGAGCAGGCTCATGGGTTAGCAGGAGGGGAGGACTTCTCAAGGACACCATCCTGGAGCCCTCCAGAAGACGCATTACTGGCTTTTAGGCAAGGCTTTGGAAAAGGCTAAACAGGAGGAGAAGGCAGCTATAAATAAAAAGGCATCCTTCAAAAAACCCCTGAAACTATGTCGGAGTGAGAAAAATTGAAAGGACCATAAACTATGGAAGGTTAAGTGTAAAAACATAAGCAAGCAAGCCAAGAAAAAGTCTGAGAAACAACTTCCAAAAGGCACTAAAAGAAAATATGGACTCTTTCAAACACATCAAGAGCAGGAAGGCTGCCAGAGGAGGGCCGAGAGGAGATCAAGCTTAAAAACAAAACAAAAAAAAAAAAAGAAGTTCAAAGAAGTTAAAGCTATAGCTGAAAAGAAGTATGTATTTTTTTATTTGCTTTTAGTTAGCTTTCACACAGAAAATTCTTGGAGACTGTTTCCCCAGGAAAACCTTTCTCTGTGCAGGATCTGCTTTGGGCAGCAGGATGGGTTGTGGCAGGAGTAGCCAAAATGTGGCAAGGTACCCCAACCGCACGGTGGTCTCCACGGAGGCCCAAGGTCTCCAGGGAGGATGGAGGTGCTGACAGGTAATGTCTTTCTTAACACTGCTGCCGTATCTGAGGTCAGGGAGGTGCCAAATATAGTGCCACTTGGGGAAAAGGATTGCAGAGGAGCTTCTAGGAGCTATAAAGCTGCAAGTCTGATGCCTGTATGGACAAATTAGTAGCAACTGTAATAGACAGCCTTAGAGGACACATGCACAAATATGGTATATTGGAGAAGAGTCAACATAGCTTTGGCAGCAGGGAGTGATTCCTCACAAACCTATTGGCCCTCCCTGAAGCCAACGAGCATGCGCCTTGGAGAGACGCAGCAGATACCAGCCCTTGGGTTTCCAGAGGAGCTTTGACAAGATCCTCGCCAGGGGCTGCACACACCCTGTACTGCTGTAGGAGGAAAGGTCGTCTCATGGGTAATGAGATGGGAAACAGCAAGAAAAAGGAAAAAAAAAATAGGAATAAAAGGTGTGTTTTGCTACATGAGGGAAGTCCTACGGGAACATGGGCTGGGACCTTGTTGTTTAATGCGGGGGGAGGGGGTTCGCAGTCAGGCAGCATCTGTGTTGAACACTCAAGGACTGATTGTGAAGCACTGCAGGAGGGTCTTGCTAGACTGGCAGCAAAGTGGCTGGTGAAAGTTCCCAGAGAACAATATAAAATGATGCCCTGGGAGAAAACAATCCTAAATCCATGTGTAAAATGGGGACTATAAGCTAAGTCATCTTTCAAGAGCAGGAACATGGATGTGTATGAGAGGTTCATGAAAACATCGGTGCAGTGGCACTGGAAAAAAGCAAATCCAGTGTGAGAAAGTAGGAGAAAAGATAAGAAAGCAAAGAGGAACATTATAGCATAATACAAATCTGTGGTTCACCCACGACTTGAAGAGTGCTGTTGTAGTGCCTTCAGCTCAAAAGGACACAGGACAGCAGGAAAAGGTTCAGAAAAGGGCCACAAAGATGATGGAAGACCTCGAGTAGCTTGTTTTGGGGGAACAACTAAGTATCGAAGACTCTTCACTGTGGGAAAGAGACATGTAAGGAGGCTATAAAGGTGGACTAAAAAATTATGAGAGCAATGGAGAGTGTAAACAGGGTTCACTATGCAGTTCATTAGAGACCTTCCAACATGTGAACCACAGGACCCCAAACACAGGGCACATTCAAAAGAAAGAAAAGCAGCACTTTTCCTAAAAAAAAAAAAAAAAGAAAAGAGCAGTAAGGACTGCATCTTTCCCATGCTGTGAACAACTGGGCAGCTGATGGCGCTTGAGCTCTTGCAGAGGGACTTCTGCTATGCCTCCGCATAAGACACCAACTGCCATCCGTGGTCCGCTCTGACAACAAGTTCGCCTTAAAAGAGTATTTGCAGCTGCCACCCTCAGTTGATATTTCACATTTGAAATGCTTTACTGAGTTTCTTCCTAAAGAGAAGGGTTTGAACGCATGCTGTCATCCGCAAGCAGCTGCTGCCAGTGAGGCTCTCCTGTGCAAGCCCTGAGCCTTGGGCAGCAGTTCCAGCTCTCCTCCCACCAAAGCCAGGACTGCATCCTGCAGAAAAGCCCCTGGCCACCTCACTAGCATGGAGAGACCCTCCACAAGAGGGACTGGAGACCAGCGACCTCACCTCAGCCCCCTGTGCCAGAGCTCCCATGCTCGCTGACCGCGTTGGACCTACCGTGCTGTGAATACCCTCGCACAGGCATGTGCTTCTGGTTCCAACCACAACCCTTCCAAAAATCCCTCAAATCTCAGACGTTTTTCAATGAATTACGTTTGTGGACGGGGCTTGGCTAGCCTGCTGGCCGCTTCCTTGGCTGCTCTGAACCGGAGACGAGATAAATGTTGTGGTGCCACGGGCTGAGATAAGGGAGACGGGGCAATGTTCCCATTAGTGAACGGGCAAGAAAAGACCCTGTGCAAAGCAGCGTCTTGTGCGAGGGATCAGGGTTTGGTCCCCCACCATGTGCTGAGGGAACTCTAGGAAACAAGAGGGGATTTTGAAGCACTTTTTACAGCCAGAGCAGCTTCTGAGCACACATGGACTGTTCTCGACTCAGAAAGGCAACTGCTTGCCTGCTTTTTTCCCTCCACACCAACATTAAAGTTGCAAATCGGAGTCCCAACAGGAGACAGCCACTTTGAGCTGGGACTACATGCAGCCCTCATCTCCAGCTGGTCCACGCCAGCCCCCAAGCCTGAGGATTAAAATGCTAAAGCAAGGGAATTGCCTTGTTTGCAGCAGGTCTCTCTGGGCAGCTGTGCACCCCAGGACGGCTTCACATGGGGCTCCAGCCCCACTGCCCAGGGCGAGGAGTCCTGAGCCACCGAGGCCCCTCTGGGGCTTTTGGGAGGGAGCAGCCAGTCTGCACAGATCCTCCCCAGTGTGCTGGGTGGGGAGAGAGGGCAGAGACGGGTCCTGAGTGCACCCCTCCGCTCCATGAGCAACGCAGCCACCAGCCCTGCTCCAGGGACCACTGCCCCCACCCCGGACCAGCGCCGGTCCCTGTCCTTCTGCAGCACAGGTTTCCAAACCAGACAGGGGCCTCTGGGGCCACAGGACCAGCACCCACCCGGCCAGAGGGAGTAAAGCACCAGCAGCATCTCGCTGGAGCGGCCGACAGCAGACAGTCCCTTCCCCTCGCCGCCCGCCGCCGCGCCGGAGCGGAGCGGGACCGTCGGGGCAGCTCCGTCCTGGGGCCACACCGGAGCGAAAGCTGCATCGCTCCCAGCCGGGCGACGCAGCCTCCGGCCGCCCTCCGAGCTCTGCCTCAGCTCCCGCGCCGGGCAGCCGCAGCGGCTGCGCCGGGCGGCCGGCCAGGACCCTCGCGCCCCGCGGGAGCCGCCTGCCCCTGCCCCGGGCGCCCGCCGACGCCGGGCGGCTCTCACCTCTCCAGGCACGTGTGGGGCAGCGCGGCTAATCCTTTGCACATCTTGGCGCGCTGCGGTTCCTCCGGCTCCGAGCAAAGCGTGAGCGCGTGCTAACGCGGGCGTCTCCGGCTCTGCCTGCAGCCCTGCTCCCCCCTCTCCCGCATATATAGCAGCCGGGCGCTGGAGCCCGGCCAGCCCCGTAAGCAGCGCCGTCCCACAGCAGCTGGCCCCGGAGAACGCGGCTTCTGGCGTCTGCTGCGTCCTCTCCAAACTCACACGGGTGGAAAATGGTTTTTTTTTTCCTGGGGTGAGAGCAGGTAATCAAACCGGAACGGCCGAGCTGCAGTTTGGGAAGCTCCAGGGAGCCCGTGAGGTTTCCTCCTTCTGAAGCACCGGGCTCCAAAGCAGCATTTAGCAGACTCAGGTAGAAATGTTTGTTTGTGTGGATTTCTTTCAACAAAAATATCACTTCCATCAAAATAAAATGCTTCGGAGAAGGTCATCCCTTTGATTTTAGAGCTGCACCTAACGTAAAAAATATATATGGTTTCAAGAGTGGTTATCAGCTGGGGGATAACAGATAATTTTTGTTCCAGAACAAATTCATTTTTATGTAAGCTAAAAAAAAATAAATTTCTTAACCATAGCAAATGTTTCAGGTTTATCTGACAGTAACGCTTGGATAAAGCCAAAGATGATCCTCTCCAGAATTTTGCTATGTGGGAAACTCTGGTATTTTGCCTCTCAGGTGGATATAAACAAATCCCGGAGCACGGCGCTGGCTGGGAAGCGGGCTCGGTCCCTGCTCGGGGCCGGCCCTCCGGTCTCCGCTGTCCCCCCGGCTCCGGCTCCCATCGCTCGCTAGCTCTCCCGGGGAAGCCCACCAGCTCGGACCCCCTTGCTCAACCGGTTTTAGCCCATCGGCCCTGGGTTAAAACCCGCCAGAGGAGCCGACGGGGAAGCCCTGTGAGCAGGGATCACCTCCAGGACTCGCCGTGCAGGGGACGGAGTAGCTGGATCCGTGTAAAACTTATTCTGGGGCGTTTTAAGTGCAAAAACTTAACACGCGACGGCCCCACCGGGGCAGCCCGGCGGCCGCAGCTGGACGGCGCCGCGCGGCACCGGCCACGCGCGAGCCCCGAGGCCGGCGCGTTGGCTGGCAGCAGCCTGGGCGCCTGCTTCACCCGGGGCTGTGCATTAGCCGACGTCGCCTGAAAGCTGCCCGACGTCTGCTCCAGACGTCCGGGCCGGGAGCGGGCAGCGCGGGAGGCGCGGGGGCGACGGCGCTGACGGCCGGGAGCGGGAACGCGCACCCCCCCGGACCGCGGCGCTGGGAGCGATGAGCTCACGGCTGTGGGCTTCACGGCCGGGGAGCAAGGCGGGCCCTGGCCCCGCGTCAGCCAGGGATCGGCGCTGAGCGGAGGGCCAGGCAGCCCCGTCTCTGGGCCTCGTCTCTGACGCTGGGTTTTTGTCCAGCGGCTCCTTGCCGTCGAGCTCGCCCCGCCGGGCTGCACGTCGGTGCGTCACCTCGTTTCCTCGGGCAGGGCGGAGGGGCAGGAGGAGCGTCCCCAAGGGGACCGAGGGGCCCTGGCAAGCAGTGTCCTGGGACAGTGGTTTCTCCGCTTGTCCCGAGCGCCAGTGCCAGATCTCTTCCCTAATGGCACGTTACTGGCGTGTGCTGGATTGTGTTGGCATAGCTGCACCAGGAGACGGCGTCTTTTGGAGCTGACCCTCTCACCGCCTCCAGCTGGGGGGAGCAGCTGGGGACGTGGGAGCGTGGTCAGGGGCTCCCACGCAATGTTGGGGCGCTATTCTCTGGAAGTCACCCACTTTCTTCATGTCACCAGTTCACAGGAAAGCCCCCTGACAAACAGGCCATGAGCCCTAACACCACTAACTCGAGCCTTGAGCTGCTTGTACGAAGCTGGGCAGTCATAGACCCACATCAGCTCAGGGCAGCCAGAACCCAGGACAGAGGTGGAGGTTTCTGAGCAGAGTGAACTGGTGCAGGAGGGTCTGAATAGGTTCATTTGGGACATGACTTATTGCCATGTCTGCAAGAGCCCATGAAGCTGTTGGGTCCTCAGCACCACCTGCTTTGCACTGCAGATCTGCTCTTCTTGCACAGCAGGACTTCCTAAGCGCCTTTTCTAACACCCACAAGTCAGAGGCAGAGCTGGGAATAGGAGATCTCACTGCCAACCTGGTTGCCTGGGCCCCAAAGGCATCAACATGCCTTAATCGCTCAGACCAGCCCCACCTGGGACCTCACCCACACCCTGCCTGCAGGCCTGGGGGCTCCATTTAAGCTGGGGTTTGAGGGCCAATTCCTTCCTTAGGCTGTATTGTAGGTGTGCCTATCTGTCTCCTGGATGGATGTTGGACCTCTGCTGTAGCTCTGTCTCTAGCCCTGCTCTGGCTGCTCCCCGGTCTACCCCTCACTGTGCTCAGGGCTGTTGATGGGCCACAAGCAGTTGGTGAGCCATTTGCATTTCACTGTGTGAATGCAGTAAGTGAAGAGCAGAAATCTTCTAGAAACTGGAAGCAGTCATCTTTGCCTCTCTGAAGAGTCCGATTTAGCTTTTTGCTGGTTTGTAAAGGAAATTAATGAAAAAAGAACACTCCAAAATTTCAGAGGAGAAGATGCACAAATGGCCTCTGTCAAAGCTTTCTCCCCTGCAGGCCAGTATCATTTTGATCTTTTTAAGGGTGGTGGGGAGCTGGTTGGGGGGAGAAGGCTCTCTGTTAGCATGCCCTGGGAGCTGAGGTGCAGCCTCCCTCACTGAGGGAGCTCAGGCATGCAAACTACACAGGGTGCTCTACTGTATTGCCTGCCTTTGGGGCTGGACAGTCATCCCAGACTGCTAATTTGCTAGTATGGATGTCACACAGGTGACCTGGGTTCCAACCTGGTGCCTGCTGGCTCAGCTCTATTGCTTTGAAAGACTCCTGTAAGCCAAGGTGATGTCTGCAGCTGTTTTTGCCATCTGGCTGAGCATGTTCTGGGCTCCGAGCAGAAGGGGACCACGGCTGGCATGGTGGTAACATGGAGCAGATGGGGAGATGCTGGCTGCTCTTGCAGTTCCCTGGATGGGAAAGGTAGCAGCTGTGAGAGCTATATGGGAAACCTCAGCGGCCTTGTGCTTTGCTGAAGAGACACTGAGATGATGTGTATTTTTTTTCCTTGCTAATCTTCAATAATAAGGTCAACGTCAAACCTCAAGGGAGCTCTGCTCTGTGGGATCAGGCAGTTCGTATGAATGCTGTCCGGCAGACACTGAGCAACCTTACGTGCTCCTTGTTCCAACCGCAGCCTGGACCAAAGGCCAAGCACTCTGTACAGCAGAGAACCTCTCCCAGGCACCATGGGCCCAAGCAGAGGCACGTTGCCAGCTCTGCAGACCCCCTCCTGCTTAAGGATACCCGGAGGTTTGCCCTGTGTGATTTCGTGGGGGAATTAGGAGCCTTCCTTGGAGTCTAAGTCCAAAGACCTAGCCCTCTATCCATCTTCTACTTCACCTCTTTCAGACCTGGTGGGGGGGAAGTCCCTGGACTTGTGCTTCTGCCATGGTTAAATGTGCAAACACTCTATAATCTCTTCCACAGCCCTAGAGCGAATGTTTTAATAAGTGTACAAACTGCATTGCACTGCAACACAGAAAATAAAGGCCCAAAATAAGAGCTATGAAATTCCACCCAACAAGCTCATAAGGAACCTGTACTATGGGCTGGCAATGGCCTCCCGTTTATGTACAAAATTCAGTGAGTTTCATGTAAGGCAGCCACACTGGGGTGCTTGCAGGCAATGGTTGCTTCCACCTGATAATGTTTATAAAAGTGGACTACAACAGCTCCATGTCCTGGGACTGAAGTACAGGACAAGGGTGTGGTGGTCCCTGAAGAGAAAACAGCAAGCAAGCTGGAGAGCTGCTCCGTGGGGCGCAATGCCAAGGCATGACGTGTCTGGCAGGCAGGTCTGGGTAGCCTCTGCCTTGACCAGGTCCCCAAGGCAATGGAAATATTGAGAAAGGAAAAGTCTGGCACACCTTGTCTCTCCTCAGTGTCCTCCTACTGGGCTGCACCCTGGCCTCTGCTGGCCCAAATCCTTCATCTCAGAGCCAGCATCTCCAGGATCCTCTTTGATAGCTATCACCAGGGTATCATGAACTACATCTAATGGTGAGTAAAACGGGCTGAGGATGGTTCTGGCTGACTTGGGCTGTCTTTCACCTTTGTGGCATGCTCCAGCCTGCCTCAGCAGCAATGTCCCGCCAGTGCTGACTTCCAAGCCATGCTGCGTGCTGTCCAGGGCATGCCAAACAGTTCACAGTGCCAGCCACAGTGGGACTGTGTCTGCATGTGCCCTTGTTCAGCTTCCTGGTTTAGATCTAGTTCTTTCAGTCCTTGTGCCATTATTATATAAAGAATTGTAATGAGGTATTTCAGAAAAGATTCATTCGAAACATGAAAGGAAGTCTTACACCATGGAAGAGAAACAAGAGTTGCACAGAAATAGCTCGTGTTTTCCACAGAGGTCTGTCTAGCAATAAATGTTTGTGTGCTTCAAGGCTTTGGAGCACTAAGAAAACATTTCCATTAAGAGGACCTTCCTTTTCTTCCCACGACAGCTTAATGTTTTTAAGAGCCCTTTTGGGAGGGCTTTTTGGAAATCCAAGTGCACTCTGTGGACCAGACTGTCTTGTGTATGCAATGGCCATTTCCTCGAAGAACTCTATAGGTTTGCAACTTTTGACTTCCCCCCTCTAAAGCCATGTGGAATCTCCCATCACACCATATTTATCCCTGCGTCTGTTATTTCAAGACTTCATTAGCAGGTCTAACAACTTGCCTTTTATAGAACCTCAGGCTTACTGATTTGCCATTTCCTGGTTCCCACTAGAACTTTTTAAAAATTAACATTTTATTAATAACATCTAGTGCTTGGTAGAAGGACCACTGTACTGCTTGCCTGAGTGAGTATTTGGTAGTTTATCCAAGAGTATCCAAGAGTTCCTTGTGGTTCTGGCAGGTCTTTTTGTATTTTCTTTTCCTTTTTTTTTACTGTATGTTCTAAAAATAAAGTTAAAATGTTTTCTCCTGATACTTTGAGATAGTCCTGCAAATGCATGCCCTCTAAGGAACGATGCTAGCAAGAGCTGTGTCACAATAAAGGCTAATACAAATAATTCATTTAGCTTTTCTGCAATGGCTCTTTCATACCCACACAACCTGATCATGCCCTCCCTGTTCCATGAGGTTCTCTGGAAAGCTTTCTGCTTCTCATGTAGTCATGGTTTTTATGCCTTTGGGATGCTTTTCTGGAATCTTGTGGCCTGCCTTGTACGTGTAACTTTCCAGAACTTGTGGGTTTTTTTTTATTCTTTTGTCTCTATGCAATTTCCACATCTTTTAAGGTCTTATTTCCAGTGTTTGTTTCTACTCTCCTGTTTAAGCCTGTTATTTTTCTTTAAATTAGAGTCTCTTTGAGCATTAGTGGGCATTTGATCCTATGTAACCTAATACTGTAGGTTTAAATAGCCTTCATGCTGCACACAAGTTTGAATACCCTCCAGGTGAAGCCCATTTGACTAGTCTACCTCTCATTCCTCTTTTGTAACTAAATATTATTTTAAGGTACCACTTTTGTCCTTGCTAGGACAGTCTGATCGGTAACTGCTGCTCAATTGCCCTTCATCTATTACCTTGTGAGCTGAGCCCTGTGTACGGCTCAGGAGCATGGCTCTCCTCGGAATAACGTCCCTGCAGTCCCTGTGCGTAGTGTGGGGTTGCACCATCTTCTTCCCACCAAGCCTGAGGTACCAGCCTGCTGTTCAAAGTGCCTGTGTAGACACAAGGAAACCAGGGCTCCCCTCAGCTCATCAACTCCAAGTCACTGACACTGGAGCCACGGGTGAGGTCAAAGAGGAGAAAACCCTGGAAAGCAGCATTACCCGGAGCACTGGGACTTCTGCCAGCTGGGAATTTGGGAGTCACGTAAGTCCCCCAGGCCTGCTGTGGCTCAGCTGTGGAGTCACCAAGTTCCTTGACCTCAAGCAGAAGGCCTGAGAACCGCCAAGGCGGCAGGGGGTAGCAGCTGGGATGCGGTGCTGCTCTTAGCTCCTGCTTTGTGCAAGGCAGGAGAGTGTCCTGGCAGCCCCAGTTCCCCAGGCTTGTTCTCCTCAAAGCCGAGTCTTCCCCAGCCTTTGCCACAGAGGGCAAAGCTGCTGAAATGTCACACTTGTTTCTCGAGCAGCTGGTCCATATGGGGTCATAGCACAGCAGAGTCAAGCTGTCAGTGTGAGGAACTGGGACCTGCTCCCCTTTCTGCACCACAATAGTGTAGAAGTACCAGGCTGGGAAGGCAGAGGTCAGGTGTTCCAACTACGGTGCCAACACTTCGGCATAGTAGCAGTTCTCTGCCTTGGAGGCAATCTGCTGGTTACTCCTAACATAGGTGCTGAACACACTAAACCCCAAGTATTTCAAAGGGACAGCAGCATGGTATTTCCTAGAGGATCCTACCAGCAAGTAGCCCGGCATTATTTAGACCTGCATGATTCTAAGGAACCTGAACACATCACAAGAGCTTCATCTCACTTGAGTGCAATGGACATGATGATCCAGCTCTGCTGACAAAGCAAATGGGAGCATTTAGCAACCAGTGGGGTGTGTGAGGCAAGCCTTGCCTTGAGCCACGCATGCTGCTGGCCTCACCTTTCGACATGGTGAGTGCCTTTTGTAACAGGGCTGAACTTCAGTTTACTAAGGCTTTAAGGAAAATCCAGCTGAACCTGCAGTGACAGAAGTTTTCAAGCCAACACAAGTATTCATGTAGGGTTGACACACCTGGGAAGTAACAGCTTCTGAAGAAATGGCTCTGATCTCATCACCAGTGTCCCCAGAGCAGTCCCTCTGTGCCCAGAACAGAAGTGAGCTCAAATTTGCATGCTCTGTGTCTGCAGGGACCTACTGTCAGTACAACCATTGCCTCAGGGACACTCAACAACCATGTCTGAGTTTCCAAGAGCTCCATTAAACAAGCTGTACTGGTGCTGCCATGTGTCTTGCAGGGTGCAGTCTCAGGCAGCTGCTCACTCTTTTCCTGTGTTATTCTACAGTATGGACACAAACCCCAGCTGCTTGGCCTTGTCAAACCCTTGGAGTGATGCAAGACAGTCTGTGAACAGATCTGATGGGGTCAGCAGTGTGCAGGTGATAAGACATAATTTCAATACAAAATTGGCACAAAGAGACCAGTCACAGGATTTTATTTAAGGATTGAAGAAATTGCCTAGATTACCCAATTTTTACTTGGATTCACATGCTAGATCCAGGAAGCGCACAGCACATTTTCTTCACCCACCAGCTAGCACCTGCATTTCTAGATCACTTAAGAGAATTAGCTGCCATGCAAAGAAATGCACCTCATTAGCCATGCAACATGCCACTTCTATCCCATGTCTGCATCCATCCTTGGTCCAGAAGAGCACCTGAAAGGTGAATCATGCTCTCCTGCCCTTCCCTTTTACTCTGTGCCCTGTTGCGGCTCTGCCTTTCCCAGCTCATGGATGGCCTTGTTCTCTAGCACCTCCACCTTCCCCTCACCCGGCTTCAGCACGCTGGCCACCATTGCCCTTGCCACTGTCTCCACGGGAACTGAGTAAGCAGTGGGGCAGACCCGTGCCACAAGACGGAGAAACTTTTGGGCTATCCACTCAGCAGGGCGGGACTCCTGGCGTGCGCACAGCAGCACTCTGCGGAGCGGGGAGGTAAGGCAAGTCAGGCTGAAATAGTGGCCTGAAGAAAAACTAGAAACAGATCTCCAGATACACTGGGAGCCCCAGCTTGGATTGCTGAACTTGTGTAGGGCCCAAGGAGGGGCTTCTGTGGGGCTGTGGAACATGACCAGATTGAGCCCTGGGACACTCAACTCCTCTCCCACACAGTGCTGTCCAGACAAGATGCCAGTTTTCCTAGGCCACAAGAATATGGCAGAGAGGAGGCAGGAGACACTCCCCTCTGCACAAGGTCAAGCTCTGTGCAGAGCTAAGTTACAACCTCTGTCCCCCAATCTCTTCTTTCAACTCCATTCTCTCCTAGTGTGACATGTGTGACCTTACCTCTGGGAAGGTCCCTGAGAAACTGCTGTGTTTGCTCCCTGCTGCAGTGGGGAAGGGGTGCACCGAGATGGGAGCGGTGTTTGCATCTGGCTTTCTCCCCTCTCCTTCCCTCCCCAGACGCTGCCTTATGTATCCTGGCCCTAGCCCATCCTCAATCTCCCCAGTCCTCTGGCCTCGCAACCCGCCACCCGAGCCCCATGCCCTCCCTCTTCCAGTGCTACTCACGCCGGCCGGAGAATGGTACAGTGATCAAAACCAACAGTCTGGACCAAGTTCTCCACTTCTCCCTGTCAGAGCAGTCAGGCAGGATGAAACAAGACAAGGATGACTACAAGTACCATGTCTGCGGCCCCCAAGAACTGAGGAGAGAGGAACTGCTGCACTGTGGGTAGAGCAGCACTAGGCAACTGGCTGGTACCGCACTGAGGCCCTGGAGATGCCAGGGTAACTTGCAGTCTAGAGCCATGTGCACAGCACAGCTGCACGCTTCTGACTCCGCTTCAGTAGCGGAGCTGCATGGCTTTAGCTCGTGGGCTCCACAAGATGAAAAAGGTAAAAACAAAGACCTAAGGGAAATTGCTGAGTTGGCGATAGTAACCTGGGAGAAAAATGCCGACATAAAAAGGGAAAAAGAATCAGAAGACAGCATCTCAGTAAGGTAGGTAGCCAAGGAGCAGCAGTGGCTCACCCTTCCCCACCTCACTGCCACCTGCCTGGTCACAGACTCATCAGGTGTCTCGTGAAGGGCTTTAAGCACACCAGTGCTAAGCCTAATAGTGCCTTAAGCCCTGCCACCTCCCATGCGTATAGCTAACAGTAACTGGCATGTACTTGTGAACCATACACAATCCTGCTTGCAAAGGACACGCGAGCAACAACCTAGGAAAGAGGGTTAGCGGAGAAAATGCACCGGGTGCCCAAGGAGGCAGGAGAGCAAGTGTGTAGTGAGCCATGGATAAGGGTCACCGAAGTCCCAGCCACACACCCCAGAGAAGAGCTTCAGAGAGGTGAGGAAAGGAGGAACTGCAGCTGATCCTGGCCACAGTGCAACACACGAGGCCAAGAGGCCACTTATTAAACTGGAGGGCAGGGCTGCTGCTCGGGGGGATCTCCACAGGGCACAAGAACGGGCCAGCAGCTGCCCTATAAACGTCAGTAAAGCTAAATGCAAAGCCCTGCCCTGGCACCGGCGGGACACCAGCTGGGCAGAGCGCAGCCTCCAGGAAAGGAAGCGCGGGCAGAGGGCTGTCTGCGCAGGCAAGCTGACCGCAAGCCGGCAGCGCACCCTTGCAACCACAGTGCTAACTACAACTGTGGGCGCGTTAGCAAGCGTGCAGCCAGCAGGACACTTCACATCTCGCCTGGACATGGTCCTGAGCTGCCCAACCCGCCAGTGAAGCTATCCCAGCTTGGAGTAAGGTTTGGACTGGACACCCCAGAAGGTCTGTTCCACCTCGAGCTTTCTTGCAGCTCTAAGAGGCAGAAGGACGTGACGTGCAGGCGTTTTGCTGCTCAGGTTAAGGCAGATCACGCTTGTCCTGCCAGCCTCATTCCCCGATTTTCTGTTCTCCAGGTTCAGGAGGACCCCAGAGCCATTTGGACATTTTGCAGCCTGAGCCCTTGCTTCGTTCCCAAGCATCCTGGTGTCTCCTGACCCCCTGTTGCTTCCCACCTCACCTTCACCCTGAGGTAGAGGAAACTGCTGTGCTCGTTCGCACCCTGCGAGGACTGCAGGACGAAGTGTTTGCACCCCCCAGCCCGCGCCAGCTCTGCTGCCTGCGCGACGTAGTCCCGGTCCACACGGACGAAGCCGGCCTGCAGGCAGAGCGGGAGAAGGGGATCAGTGCAGCCCCCGCACAGGTCGGGGAGCAGGTCGCCCAGCCGAACGCTCCGTCCCGCAGCGCTCGGCAGCGCCGGACGCGGAACCCCGGACGGGCTCAGCGCGCTCTCGGGGCACGCCCCACGCCGTGCCCGCTCACCGCGCCGGCCTTGGCCCGCGTCGTGCCCAGGCAGCAGAAGCCGACGTCGTGGCCCTGGAAGGCGGCGGCGTGTTCGCTCAGCCGCTCAAAGTCCACCACCACCTGCTCCTGCGGGGACAGCGCGGGTCAGCACGCGCGGCCGGGGCTCCCGGGCGCCCCGCAGCGCCTTCGGGTGCTGCAGCGCTGGGAGGGTCCGAGGGTCCGTCCCCGTCCCCCTCTGCCCCGGGCCACGCACTGGGCACCCCGGACGCCCCAGCACCCCCACGGCCCCCGCGTTCCCCTGGGCCCCCTCGATCCTGCACCCCCCGATCCCACACCGCCCCCACGGCCCCTGCACCCCCCGGGAACTCACTGATCCTCCACCCCGGATCCCACACCGCCCCCACGGCCCCTGCACCCCCCAGCACCCCCTGATCCTGCACCCCTCAGTCCCACACCACCCCCACAGCCCTGCACCCCCCGGGAACTCCCCGATCCTCCACCCCGGATCCCACACCACCCCCACGGCCCCTGCACCCCCCAGCACCCCCTGATCCTGCACCCCGGATCCCACACTACCCCCACAACCCTGCACCCCCCGGGACTGCTGCGATCCTGCACCCCTCAAATCCCATACCACCCCCATGGCCATGCAGCCCCCAGGACCCCCCCGGTCCCTGCACCCCCGATCCCGCCGCACCCCCCGGTCCCTGCACCCCCGATCCCGCCGCACCCTCCAGGACCCCCCAATCCTGCACCTCCGATCCCGCCGCACCCCCCAGGACCCCCCCGGTCCCTGCACCCCCGATCCCGCCGCACCCTCCGGGACCCCCCAATCCTGCACCCCCCGATCCCGCCGCACCCCCACGGCCCCCGCACCAGGGCGGCCGCCTCCTCGCTCTCGCCGCCGCCGCCGAGGCTGAGCCGCCGCCGCCCGACGGCCGCCACCCGGGCGAAGAGCCGCCGCGCCAGCAGCTCCCGCACCAGCGCCCGGCCCGTCTCGCCCGTGGCGCCCAGCACGAAGCAGGAGCCGCGGGGCCCCTCGCCGCCGCCCGCTGCCGCCGCCATGCTCGGGCGGCCCCGCTGCGCCCGGCCCGGTCCCGCCGGCCCGGCGGCTGCGCGCGCGCGCACGGGGGAGCCTGCGCGTGCGCAGGGGCAGGCTGCGCGCATGCAAGGGGAGGTTGCGCGCGTGCAAGGGGGAGGCTGCGCGCATGCAAGGGGAGGCTGCGCGCGCGCACGGGGGAGGCTGCGCGCGTGCAAGGGGAGGCTGCGTGCGCGCACGGGGGAGGCTGCGCGCGTGCAAGGGGGCAGGTTGCGCGCGTGCAAGGGGGGAGGCTGCGCGCGCCCACGGGGGAGGCTGCGCGCGCGCACGGGGGGAAGCTGCGTGCGTGCAAGGGGGGAGGCTGCACGCGCGCACGGGGGGAAGCTGCGTGCATGGCCTCCCTGGGATCGGCCATCGAGGCCAGCGGTGGTGGTTCCCGACGCCTCTGTGCTGCACGCAGAGAGGTGCTGTTGTGTCCCCCCCCCCCGCCGCACCCCTTCCTGGTTAAAACACCAGGATTTGATGGCAGCGCGTGGGAAGCGGGCAGCGGTGGCGGCATTTCGACTCAGTGCAACGTTTTGATTGCTTTTCCAGTTTGTAGGCGGTCTGGAAACCCCCCCCCCCCATGGAAGGAAACGCTTCCCATTCGGCCTGCTTTGGCGTGCATCTCTCCGGCACCAGGTTTCCTCTGATCCCCAGAAAGGCCTGTGATTATGATGATCTACTGATGGCCAGGATTTTTTTCAGTCTTCAGCCAGGAACTTTTGTGTTGGCAAGTAAAATGCTGAAACAGTGCAATTTCCCACGTGAAGCAAAACTTTCCCGCAGAAGGAGGTGTGCCAGCTCGTGGCCGCAGGTGTAGTTGGGGGGAGTGCACTCTGGGCTGCAGCAGGCAGAGCGCTGCCGCGGGGCGAGGGAGGGAATCGCTCCCCTCTGCGAGGCACAGCTGGGGCCAGCACTGGGCTGCCCAGGACAAGGGAGATGTGGACACACTGGAGTGATGAGTACAAAGATGAGTAAGAGGTTGGAGCATCGCCCATATAAGACTCTTCTCAGTGGTATCTAGGGGCAGGCAAGATGCCGTGGGCACAAACTGAAATGCAGGAAATTGTACTTAAACATAAGGAAAAACCTTTTTTTTCTTCCTGCAAATATGGTCAAACACAGGAACAGGTTGCCCAAAGAGGTGTGGGAGTATCTCCATCCTTGGAGATACTCAAACTCAACTGGACAGAGTCCTGGGTAAACTGCTGTAGGTGGCCTGTTAGAGCCGGGGTTGGACCAGATGATCTGCCGAGATCCCTCCTGACCGTGTCAGTTCTGCAATGCTGTAAGCACATGTGGACAGCCGGACAGATGTGCGTGACTTTCCTTCCCTCTTGTTTCTCTGCTCAGCATCAGGGACAGCTGGAAGGGTCCGTGCCTTGCCGTGCATCTCCTGATGCTGAAGGGGGTGGCAAAGAGGGAGGGTGGCTGCCCCTGAGCAGGATATGAATCAGCCACACAAGCTCTGACTCTGGCCCTGGACATGGCTTTGGGGCTCTTACCTCACCCGGGACAGCTGCTGGGCCATGTGAGCCATCCATGTCCTCCCAAACAGGAAGAGCCTTGTGGTGACTTTGGCATCAAGCAGCCCTCAGGTGAACATGGCACCCTACGAGCAAAGGCCGTGGTGCAGGAGCCACATCGTGCAGGGTCTGTGCTGCTAGGTGCCAGGAGGCATCCTCAGGAGGCCCTGGCAGGTGCCACCATCCCCGCTCCCCCTCGCCCTGGCACTGCGCTCCTGGCAGCTCTGCAGACGGCAGCCCCGGAGCAGGAGCCGGCCGTGGCTGTGGCTCTGGAGCGAGCGCGTTGGCGAAGGAGCCCTGGGGAGCCGGGAGCTGGATCCAGTTTGTCCTGATTCCTGGAGAGGGAGGTGGAGCGGCCCGAATGGCTGCATCCACCGGGCGGTTTTCCAGCCCGACTCGTCAGCTGAGCGCTTTCCTTTGCCGAGGACGGCGGGCGAACTCCCGGCGCGCGTGCCCCGCACGCGAGGCGTGACATGTCCCGTGATGGTTGCCCAGTTAACAGCCAGCATCCCGCCGAGGCTGCCAGAGCGCAGGCGCGAGGCCGTGCTCATGCGCGTCAAGGAGGAGCTGCCCCTCTTGGCCCGGCCCGGCTTCGCCGCCGGCCTCCGGCGCTGCCTGGCCCGGGAGGGAGGGGGCCGCGTGGGACGTCGTCGTCATGGACTTCCCCGGGGCCGACCTCGTGCGCCTCGTCGGGGAGAGCAACGCGCCCGGCCCGGGCACGGCGGCGCCCGCCGAGCAAAAGCGCGATCCCGGCTCTTCCCGGCTGCGTCGGGAAGGCTTCGCCCGGCCGCGACGCCCGCCCGGGTCCGCGGAGAGCCCGCGGCGGCGGCCGCCCCTGGGACCCGTCGCGCCGGGGCCGAGGCTAAGGCAGCCCGGGCCCCGGCGGGGCGGGGGGCGGTAAGTCCGTTCTTTGCAAAACAGTGATTTTCCTTTCACCAAGAATTAAAATAAAAAGAAGCTAGGAAAGCACTTAGTATGCTGCCTAGCAAAAACGTGGAGAATAGTGCAGAAAAGACTCTTTGCTTTTGCTGCTTGGCAATTAAAAGGCCCCTATCCTTCTGTCCCTTGCCCAAACACGGTTAAATTGGTGTTTGTAGCCATCTTGCTCTTAAACAAGAGGTGTAAGGGGTCAAAATATGGAGGAGGAAGAGGAGGAAGCAATTTCAAAGGTGGCCACAAAATGTTAGTTGGGAACATGGTTCCCCTTGTTATTTTAGGTTATGCTTTTTTTTTTCTTGCAGGGGGCTGCCCCAAAAGTCAAAACTATAAAAAAGAGGCAATTTCAGCAGGCCAGAGAGATGCATTCCTACAGGGAGACAGCGCGATATGGTCAGGTCCAGCTTGACACCCAGGAGGAGCCCACGGCGAGAAGCTGTCAGCACTCAGTGCAGGACCTGGGACCCGCTGCAGCCCCAAAGTCGACATCTCCTGTCCCCCCGGAGACCAGGATGTCCTCGGGCCAGGCAGGGAGATGCGGTCCGTTGTGGAGCAAAACCAAGGAAATGCCAAGTGGTGAGAGAAGTGTCATCCCCACCGAACAGCGGGACCTGAGGTCTGTGCACTCGGCGCATAGGTGCCGGCAGCAGCACAGCATGGCCTGACAGCCCTCGGCACACGTTATGCCCCCAGCGTGCAGCTCCCTGCCGACCCGACTCTCTGTGGAGAGCTGGACCTCCTGCTCATTTTAATCAAAACGACCATAATAAATATTTCTGCCTAGGAGGACCAGTGGCTGGAGCACAGCCATAGCCCTTCTTGGTTGCTCTTCACGAGGCTCCTGTTCAAACCCAGGCAGTCATGCAGCAAGACCCTTAAATGTCCGAGGCAAGAAGCACCTTGGCGTCTCCGGGCCCCGAACGCTGAGTGTGCCCAGAGGTGCCTCCACAAGCATGGGAAGGTGCCCCACGCAGAAGAGAGTTTTTCAACGTCTCGTGCATTAGCCTCACATGTAGACCAGTTAGGAAAGTGTAAGGGGAAGTAAAACTCACACCTTACCAGCAGAAAAGCAAACCAGCAGTTTAAATAAAGCCTGACCCAGGACACAGCCCTTGTTACTTGCAGCAGAAAAATGGCCAAGAGCCCGAGAGACAAAACATCAAGCTGTTGGTTGCACTGAAACAGAGAGGTCAGAAAGCACAAGACAGAGTGTGTGCCCAGGCTGGCTGAGTGGAGGAAAGCTCAGCCTTGGCTGCCGAAAGGTGAAGAGCCTTTGGCTCAAGGATGCTCGTGTCAGCAGGGACAAATGCAGCTGTCCTTAACAAGTGCCGCGGGGGTCGCCTTGGGGTTTCCTGGCTGGTGGGGAGGACGTTGTTTGCTTTGCAAGGGCCAGCTCTGGATGGAGACGAGACTCGCCGTGCTGAGGATGTTCATCTGTCCGCCCCGGGCAGGCTGCAGCGATGGACGAGGGAGTCCGTCCTGGCGCTCGTTGTGGTGGACACAAGAAGGTGGAAATCACCACGCTAAGCCAGGTTGTCCAGATAGGTGACGAAAGCAGTGGTGAGGTCCAGGCTGCGTCGGGCACCGAGATCTGCACAATTCTCCACCTCCTGCCACCGCCGCCTCCGCATGGAGCCGGCACGACAGCTCCGGGCACCGCTCGGGGATACGGGAAGGGACAGGTCTGCAGGGGGTTCAGCGCAGCCCGGCCCCCCGGCTGCTGGCGAGGACGGGCGGAGGCGCGCTGCCCGGGGTTCCCCGTGGGCAGAGCCGCTTGTTTACTCCGTGCCACACCGGCAGCGAGATAACCTCGGTGCTACCTACGCCCCTGACATCCTGTTTGGCAAACCGTTCTCCGTGCCAGGCACGTGCTGCCGCTGCCAGGGGCCGCGGGGCTGGCAAGCATGGCGCGGGCAGCGGCGGCACACCAGCTCTCGGCAGCCCGCTGCAGGAGCAGGGGAACGGACCCGCCTGGTCTCTGGTGGGGTCCCCTCAGCCGCCGTCAGCCGGTGCGGGGAGCGCGGTGGGCCTGGTGAGGCCGGGGCTCCCGTGCGAGAGAGGCGCGAGGTGGAAAGCCCTCCTGCAGGAACGACCGCAGGAAACCTCTCTGAGAGGCGTTAGCAGGGCACACGGCCCCTGTGGGGCGGGCAGGGATAACTTGCCCCAAAATGCTCCTGCGCCCTATGGCGAGAGCACCCGGAGATGCCCCCGATCCGGTCTGTGCGTGGGGGCGACTGGGCCGTGCTGTCGCACCCTGCCCTGCTCGGCGGCGGCGGCGGCGGCGCGCTGCCCAGGAACGGCGCTCGCGGTATCGCCGGCAGCAGCCGAGCCGGCGGGCGCCGCGTCAGGGTGACTCGGTTCCTGTGCGGTTTGCCGGGGAACGTTGCACAAGGCGTGGGGGGAACGTGCTGTGCCACCGAGGGACAGAGCCTCTGCCAACAGCAGCGCGAGCGTGCCCCGCGTGGGCAGGGGGGTCGCGGCGGTGGCGGTGGCGGGGGTGCCCCTTCGCGCCCCGCGCTCGCCTCCCGCTGCCCTGGGTCCTGCGGGCTCCCCGGGGGGCTGCAGCCCAGCCTTGGCCCACGTCGCGCTGAGCAGGGGCTAAGTGGGAGGGGGCAGCCCCAAGGCAGGTGCAAAGGAGCAGAAGGGAGCCCTGCCTCGGGAGGGTCCTTCCTCGGGAAGCGCGTAACGCGCTCCCTGGGCAGGCGCGGGGGGCTCCAGAGCTGGCATAGGCTGTCTCCCCCCTCCACTGCAGGAACCTCCTTTCCACCACCCGCGAAGCAGCCCTTGGTGCTGCTCTCAGGATGCCCGGAGCAGAGGGCCAGCCCCGTGGGCACGAGCCCAGGGAGCCCGCAGACGCTGTTTCCGAGTAGGCACGCTTCGGATTCTGGCAAAGCAGTGAATTCGAGCCAACCAAGTGATGCGGATAGTCCCTGCTCCCTCTCTAAGCCGCAAGGTAAACACGCCACCATTCCCTGGAAATAGCTGCTTGAGCTCTTGGCAGAGCCAGGCCAGGCTGCGATCCCAGAGGAGGAAGAGCCGGGGGCTCCTCCAGCACAGCCCCTTGCTGGCGGGGTGAGCTGGTTCTTGGCCATGTTCTGCCCTTTACAACAGCAGCCACTGGGTCTCTGCCACCTTGTTTCCATTTTGAAAACAACATCAGAAATTATTTGTAGTTACAAAAATAAAGGAGGGCGTATTTTTTTCTACAGCTCTGCCCTACCACGTCTTGTCATAGCAGAAGTGAAACTGGCAGGGGGCACAGCTTATTTTTCTCACCTTCTCCCCTCTGGGCGTGCAGAGTGGAGCACACCTCTGAGGGTCCACGGCATGGGAGATGCAGCTCCCAGCCTGCCCGGGTGGACCTCAGCATTGCAGAGAGGCCACGCCGCTCCGCAGCCTTTCTGCCACCAGCTTTCTTGTTTCCTTCTTTTCGTTGCATGCCTTCTGCACATAAGCTCATCGGAAATGAGTGCTTCTGAATTAGTGGACATAATACAGACTGAGCACTGAGCACTTCCATAAGAATGGACAATTGCAGCAAAACATATTGCAAGGAAGATTACCAGAGACAGGAACTGAGCTTGATTTGTATTGGCCAAGTATAGGCTCATTGTAGTAGATCACAGATTTTGTGGGATGGGTTCCTCCTTTTGTCTAGTATTGCTCCCAGTGGAGCATCATTAATTTCTCTGGAACTGGAAAATTCATGTGACCTGAAAGTTCTCACTTCAGCTTTAGCTGGAAGTGAGCAGAATAATTCCTGCAGAAAACCCTGCCAAGGCAATTTTACTTCAAAGAAGGATAGGGTAAAAAAAGATTTATGATGATTCAGGAATGATCCCAGAGGAGATGGACACAATGGGGGATGTTTCTAAAGCGTTGGTGGAAGCTCATAAAGGATATTAACAACTGCGGGGAAGTTCCTCTGCCCTGCTCTTAAATCTTTCTAATACAGGCTTAAGAGACAGGAAAACACATTGTGTAACTAATTCTTCATAAACAGCCTACACGAAAATTCAGAGCTGGAGCAAACCCCCTTTAACAGGGAGCGTGCCCAAGAGCTCCTTCGCACCGGCAGGAGGTGAGGCCCGCCGCTGCGCGCCAGAAGCACCGCGCTCCTGCAGCACGGGGAGACCCGGCCGCGCTCGCTCGTGAGCCGGCGGCTGGTGCGTCCCCTCCGCCCGCGGGACGGGTGCCAGGGCCCGGCCAGGGCAGGGCCCGGCGGGGGAAGCGGTGCCGGGGCGGGGGGGGAGGCGATGCGCTGCGCTGCGCTGCGCTGCGCTGCACGCTCGGAGGAAGCGCCCGGAGCTGCGCCGAGCGCAGGGGCCAGGCGCGGCGGCTCGCGGGGTGCGCGCGCGGCGCCGGCGTGGTAGGTCCCGCTCCTCTGCCCGCGGACGGGGCTGGGGCACGGCAGGGCGGTGGGCAGGCGCTGCCGGGAGCCTGCAGGCGCTGGGCTCCCCCCCACCCCCGGACAGCAACCCCGGCGCGGGGCGGCGGGGGTCCCCAGGCGCTGCCAGCGCGGGCGGCCGAGGCTCCTGGACGGGCTGGGGGGCGTCGGGGGCGCAGGGCACTGGGGGCGACTGAGCCCCCACTGTGCCCCCGGCAAAGCCCTGGCCGCTGCCCAGCTGCGCGCCGGGCAGAGCCGCGGCCGGGCACGCCACCCTCACGCCTGTTTCCCCGACACGCAGGGCACGGCCATGGGACTGCGCTCCGCTGGACGGACCTGGCGTCCTGCCTCCCGTGGCATCTGCTACCTGGGCATCGCTGCCGCTACGTGGGGTAAGGCGCCTGCCGCGGGCTCGGCCGGCGGAGCACGACCTGGCTGCCTGTGGGTCTGGGGAGGTTTATTCTGGGGTGCCACCAGCCTCCTCGGGCCGCCAGCCCCCAGCGCAGACCCTCCAGGGCCCGGAGGGGGCTGCCTCTGCCGGGCTGCGCTGGCTGCGGGAGCGCTCTGCCGCCGCGGCACGGCTGCGCGGCGGCTCCCAGCTGCGCGGCCAGGTCCCCGAGCACACCAGCGCCTGCTCGGCCAGCAGCGCGGTGGCCGACACGTCGTTTCGTGCCTTGTCTGGGCAGCGAGGGGAGCCCACGCCATCTCTCCTTCCCCGTCCCCACATTTCCTCTTAGTCACTAGTTTTGTTGAACTGGAGAAAGGCAACAGCAGCTCTCCTGCCTGCGCTGTGCCCAAGAGCCAAGCACGAACATAGCCAACACGACCCACGGGCATACGTGCTGGATTGAATTAAAGCTGCTGATTCACACCAGGAGAAGCAGTGGGTCTCAGGGACAGCCAGAGAAATTAGAAGAGGAAATTAATGTTATTTTGGAGAAAGCTGGGTTGGCTGCCTGTAGGACCGGCTTTCTCTCGCACATCGGCACTGTACAGAGCAAGAGCTGCTGCTACCTGCTCCGTCCCCAGAGATACTAGGCTTAGATCCTGAGCAATGTGGGTTATTTTTCAAGTGACCTTCTGTGATATATCTAAGGAACAGAGGTAAATGCAGAAATATCATGAGGAGACTGAGATTTAGGTCTGAGGGAAAAACAAGCATGCAAAACCGTCCTCCAGCACTGCAGATGCTCTCAAGTGCTACGTGGGCAGGAAGCTGCCTGGGAGAGCAAAGGAGTCAAAATCTGGGCAAACAGCACCCAAATGTGAGGTTTTCATTTCCAGGTGGGGCAGGGAGAATTAATATAAGGCTGAGGATGAGCAGCAGAGAGGAGTAGAAGGTGTGTGGATGAGCAGTGCTCCTGGAAAGGAGAGGGTGTTATTAGTACATGAGCTAGCAGAAAGGAGCAGGAGGGAGCATGGAAGGCTGGCAAGCAGTGGATGAATTTCCTGGTCCTTTTTGGTTTGGGGATGGGAAGTGTGAGGGCATCAGGAGCTGCTGCTCTGAGCTGTGCTGCAGAGGTGGTGATGGTTCAGGTGCTGTGTGGTGGGAGCTGAGGGCCAGTCAGGTTCCTAGGAGGCCCCCGAACTCACAAGGAGTGAAGAGAAGGGCTATTGTTGAAGACCAGACTTTCTTCAGCTTCAATATTGTTTAACAAAATGGCTAGTTTGATCTTTGATGATGAAAAATAGTCAAATTATGGAAATTTCTTTTGCATTACTGTTTCCTTATGAGCCCAGTTGGAACTGGGAAGCCCTGAATTTGCATTTGATCTTTGATGCCCAGACCTTTGCCTCCATAATGAAATGATGTGATATGCTTTCTTGAGAAAAAGGTGTACCTCAAGCTGATTGTTTGGAATGAACTGTGATATCCATCTTTATTTCAGATAGTTTTCTGCAGTTGTGGAGATGCCTGATTACAAGGAGGAGGGAGGAAGCTTTTTTTTTTGTGGCTAAAATCTTTTGATTGCATCAAGCTGTGGTGAGAAATCTTGTAAATAGAAGCAGCATTTCAGCTAAATCCCTTCCATTTCTGGGTATGAGTTGCAGTTAATCTTTGGTTTTGCCCTGCCTGATGGGCATAACCAGCATGTGAACTTCACTTTTGCAAGACTTTGTTTTGCAATGTTGCATTCTACAAGACTCTTCAGACTTCTAGCTTAGGTTACAGCTACTTGAAAACAAAGCCTGTAGTAGCTTTTGATTTCAAAAGCTACTTGAAATCAAAAGCTACTTAGGAACCAAAGGCTTTTGCTGGGGAGAGGTGCTTATTGCTCTTTCTTGCTCCAGGATGACTCATGTAAAAGTGTGAAGCAAAAAACTGAAGTAGTATGTTTCTGTACCTGTGGAAGGAAATGGTTTTTTTTAAGGAAACATCTTGATACTATTTTTCCTCTTAGGGAAACCTTTGTGGTCTTCCCCAGTGACAGCCTCACTATGCTTTGCAGGGGCGGTGTGAGATGCTTATGGAGTTGATGAACATCAGGCGGGTTTTAGTGGGGGAACGGAGCTTCAAGGTCTGGGACTTCATCCTCTGTGCTGGCTCTGTGTGTTCGCCAGCCCCACTCTGCCAGCTGTTTGGCTGCATGAGTGAGGTGGTGGCACTGCTGTCCTCTCCTGCAGGCCTCGTCGTGAAGCTAGAGGTGGGAGCCTGGACGTACCATTACAATGATCAGAAGGACTACACATGGGAGCAGTCAAGGAACTACTGCCAGACCTATTTCACGGACCTCGTGGCCATCCAGAACAAGAAGGAAGTCGAGTACCTCAACAAATGGCTGCCCTTCCACCAGCCGTACTACTGGATCGGCATTCGCAAGCTGAACGGCATCTGGACCTGGGTGGGCACCGGGAAGGCACTGACGAAGGAGGCTGAGAACTGGGCTGAGAAAGAGCCCAACAACAAGCGCTCCAACCAGGACTGCGTGGAGATCTACATCAAGAGGCAGCGGGAGTCGGGGAAGTGGAACGATGAGCCCTGCAACAAGAGGAAACGGGCGCTGTGCTACCAGGGTGATGTCCAGGGGCTGTAGTGGGGTGGGTGGCCTGGGCAGGGGGCACCGGGGATGGTGTCGGGGAGGGTGCTGTGGGACTTGCTGGCATCTGGGGTGGCGCAGTGGCCACCTCATGCTGCCACCTCTGTCCCCGTTTTGGAGCACAGTGATGTGAGCACAGCCACCTGGGTGTGCCACGCTGGGGATCTCTGTGGGGACATCGGGGTGCTGCCAGGCAGGGCCTGGATGGCTCCTCATGGCAGTGTGTGCCCACAGCCTCCTGCCAGCCCTTCCCCTGCAGCCAGCGTGGCGAGTGCGTGGAGACCATCGGGAACTACAGCTGCGAGTGCTGGCCTGGCTTCCACGGCCGCGACTGCGAGAACGGTGAGGGCACGCTGCAGGCGGCTGGGTATCGCAGCCCAGGTGCTGTCGGGATGTTGTAGCCTGCGTTAACCCCTTGCACCTGCAAAGCAAGACACACAACCTCTCCATCTGGGTTGCCACTGTGCTGCCCAAACAGCTGCCCCTTGCAGTGCTTGTTCTGGCGCAGCCAGCACGTGCAGCCAACTCCCTGGTCTCCCATGCAGCACTTCATCTTTGCATTCTCATCCTCTGAGCTGAGTGTCGTCAAAGCCCATTTGTCACCTGCCAGCCCCATGTCATAGACAAAACAGTCTTAACTCAGGGAATTTCTACTTAATTTAACTTTTTGCTAGTCAACGCAATGTTCTGATTGCTGATTTGGGGATTGGTCATGCAATAACTGTTTCTGGCTCCTACTCCTCCATGGTGTGGGTTGCTGTCGGCCACTTCGAAGTATGTCCCTTGGGCATGAAGCGTGTCTCCTCCCAGGGATGGGACTATCCTCCAATACCAGTCTTGGGAAGCAGGGAAAGAATCAGCCTTGATGTGAACCAGAATTTGTGCCACCCTGGCTGGAGCAATCTTGGAGCTCAAGCAGTAATGGTTGCCTGGACCGGGTCCAGTGCTGCTGGGACACTGCTGCTCCCACTGTGCAAACCCTGCAGCAGCTCGTGCTGCCTGCTGGCCGCAAATGAGCCCCCTCACCATGAAGAGAGGCTTCCTGCGGCTCGTGGGAATAGGGAGTCTCTTAGTGGGATTTCAGTCCAGGTGATCCAAGTTTGCTGTCCCCACACACTTTGTGTTCTCTTCACTTTCCTGGGGGTAAGCAAACTGCCCTCCCTGGGTCTCCCCTTCTCTCTGCTTGCTCTGTCCTGAGTCCAGCCTTGGTGGTGGCACCTGCCCTGCTGAGATCATGGGACCAGAGTTGCTGCCTTCGCCCCTCCACTACCTGGCTGCCTGCTTCTATGCCTTGCACCCCCAGTCTGTCCTGGTCAGCCTTGAGAAGGTGTTTGGCATCTTGGGGGCCTTGAGAAAAAAGCAAGAGGAAGATATTGTCAGGCTGCTGGAGGAAGGGAGTATCCTGGCAGCACTGGGCAGCAGATGGCATGGGAGAAGTTGTGGTCAGATGAGGTTAGATAAGCTGGGAGGGGGACAAGTGAGGCAGGAACTGGCAGCACTCAGGAGAAAGCCACAAAAGAAAGTAAGTAGAGACATGTTGTGCAGCAGGAGTAGAAAGAGCCTTCCCATTGGCACCCCGCGGGGCTGTGGCAGCGTGCTGGTGCTGCGGTTGTGCTGAGCTATGTGGTGCTAGGTGGCCATGGAAGCCCTGCTCCATCTTCCTTGCCACGCAGGTCCCGGGCCTTGCACCAGGACAGGATGAATCAAGGCTGGGAGCAGACATGGGACACAGTGGTCCACCCCAGGGGTGGCCTTTCTAAGGCTGAGACCAGCAAAGCTTCCTGCCGTTAAGGGAAGTTGAGGCACTGAGCAGTGATACGACAGCCCTGTGTTCAGTGTCCCAGCAGCAGCAGGATCAGGAGCAGCCTCCAGCCAATGTGGAAGTCCCCGTGTGCACTATCTTAAATGCCACTCTGAGCCTCCCCACTGAAGGCTTTTCAATTTGCCAAAGTTTTGGTTTTTTTAAGCAGAGTTAGCCTGTTTTTTTCCTGTTAGGCTTAAGTAGAATTTCTTTCTTTTTGTTTTTTTTCCAAAGAATAAAATGAGTCAGTCAAACTGCCCCTGCTGATAATAAAGTTGCTCTAACACTTCTAGTTGGTTTTAGTCCAAGAATAAGAAAAGCATCCTGCTGTGGAGGGGCTGAATGTGCTGCGTATACCGAGCGTTCTGCCAGGACGGAGGCTGCCCTTTTTGCACTGTCCTCGTGCGCGTTGGATTGGGTCTAGTTGCAGCCATTTCATGCCCTGAGCTGGCCACCCTGTAGCAGTTATCACCATCAGGCAGAGAGATCCTGCCATAGTCCAGTGTGGCCCCAAAGCCACGGGACGTCCTTCCTCCTGCCACCGTGATGGGGACGGAGGCAGGTCTGGGAGGACGCTGATGCCTGTGGGGCTGGGGAGGGAGGTGAACAGGCCTGCGGTAGCTGTGATCTGCAGGGTGCAGGAGATAAACGAGGCTCTGGCAGAGCAGCAGCTGTCCCTAGTGGCACCATTGGTCTGGTGGAAGAAATTGCTGGAGCAAAGGGAGCGTTAATCTAGTTGAGTGAGATGTCCCTTTTAGCATCTGGGGGAGGAAGGTACATCAAGGATGTGTTGCTGTAGATGTGGTTTTATTTAATTAGGAAAGAATCAAGAGTAATTCTAAGCCCTATCCCTGGATTTAATCTCATTTATATCCTGCCCCTGAGACCTGCTCTCCCATTACAGTCGTCACATGCCCAGTGCTCAGCGCTCCAGACTGGGGAGAGCTCAGCTGCTCCCACCTCCATGGAAACTTCAGCTTTGGCTCCACGTGCACCTACTCCTGCCAGACAGGGTTTGTGCTGATGGGACCACAGAGCCGCGAGTGCACAGCCACCGGGGACTGGACTGGGCAACCCCCGCAATGTGAAGGTAGAGGTTGATCCTGGAGGTCAGGGGGTCACTGGCCTGCGGTGACTCTGGGATGCTCCTGGACCCCTAAGTCCTCTGGTCCCAGCAATCTGACCCTGTGGTCCCCATGCTCCTGCTTCACATGTGCCTCCTTGACTTGCAGCCATCAAATGCCCTGCACTGGCCGTCCCCGCCATCGGACACGCAACCTGCTCCCACCTCCATGGAAACTTTAGCTTTGGCTCCACGTGCACCTTCTCCTGCCAGACGGGCTTTGTACTGACGGGACCACAGAGCCGCGAGTGCACAGCCACTGGGGACTGGACTGGGCAACTCACCCAGTGCAAAGGTAGAGGTTGATGCTGGAGCCCACGGGGTCACCGGCCTCTGCCCCAAAACTCGGCCTTCTGGCACTGCTTGCATCCAGGTCTGCCTGCTGATACTCCTTTCTTCTTGGGGAAATCAACCCTCCTGCCCTTTCCTGAGGTCCAGCCAAGGATCCACACTCAGCCACCAGCACCAAATAGCAGCTCTTGTCCAGAACTCCTTCGCTGGCAGACCCCTCTGTTGAATCTTGTGGGTGGCTCACAACTCCAAAATCCCTTCCCCTGTTAGCGCCCACACCAGTGCCTCCAGGTCTCCTGCTGTCTTTCTGTGCTTGCATGCAACCCTTGCAGTCAAAGTTCACGGCACATCTCTGCCCAGTGCCTCAAGTCTGGCCTCCCAACTGCTCTGCCTTTCTGTTGCACCCCTCAGCCCCAGCAATGCCTGCAGTGGTTGCGGCTCCCCTGGTACTGTCCCCGCCTCACAGCCCATAGTCGGCCTGGCACACGCTGCATGTCCCCCACCAACAGCCCTGCAACCATGAGCAGAGGGGATTGGGTCTGCCTACACCTGCCTGCCCAGCTCACCAGCCCTCAGTACAGCTGCCCCCACAGAGGATGGACAGGCACTGTGCCCATCACCCCAACCCAGCAGGCACAGGTAGTGACAAGGACCTGCTGCTGCCAGCATTGCCACGGTCCTGCCCTTGAGATCTGGTTTCCCATTGCAGTCGTCACATGCCCAGTGCTCAGCGCTCCAGATCAGGGAGAGCTCAGCTGCTCCCACCTCCACGGCAACTTCAGCTTTGGCTCCACGTGCACCTTCTCCTGCCAGACGGGCTTTACACTGATGGGATCACAGAGCCGCGAGTGCACAACCACCGGGGACTGGACTGGACAACCCCCGCAATGTGAAGGTAGAGGTTGATCCTGGAGGTCAGGGGGTCACTGGCCTGCAGTGACTCTGCGATGCTCCTGGACCCCTAACTCCTGCAGATCCCACAGTTCAGTCTCGCAGTCCCCATGCTCCTCTTCATGTGTGTCTTCTTGACTTGCAGCCATCAAATGCCCCGCACTGGCCATCCCCGCCATGGGACATGCAACCTGCTCCCACCTCCATGGAAACTTTAGCTTTGGCTCCACGTGCACCTTCTCCTGCCAGACGGGCTTTGTACTGATGGGACCACAGAGCCGCGAGTGCACAGCCACTGGGGACTGGACTGGGCAACCCCCACAATGTGAAGGTAGAGGTTGATCCTGGAGGTCAGGGGGTCACTGGCCTGCGGTGAATTGGGATGCTCTTGGACCCCTAACTCCTGCAGATCCCACAGTTCAATCTTGCAGTCCCTGTACTCCTCCTTCATGTGTTCCTCTTTGACTTGCAGCCATCAAATGCCCCGCACTGGCCGTCCCCACCATGGGACACATAGCCTGCTCCCACCTCCATGGAAACTTCAGCTTTGGCTCCACGTGCACCTACTCCTGCCAGACGGGCTTTGTACTGATGGGACAACAGAGCCGCGAGTGCACAGCCACCGGGGACTGGACTGGACAACCCCCGCAATGTGAAGGTAGAGGCTGATCCTGGAGGTCAGGGCATCATCAGCCTGTAGTGAATTGGGGTGCTCCTGGACCCCTAATTTCTTCACATCCCACAGTTCAATCTTGCAGTCCCTGTACTCCTCCTTCATGTGTTCCTCTTTGACTTGCAGCCATCAAATGCCCCGCACTGGCCGTCCCCACTATGGGACACGCAGCCTGCTCCCACCTCCATGGAAACTTCAGCTTTGGCTCCACGTGCACCTACTCCTGCCAGACGGGCTTTGTACTGATGGGACAACAGAGCCGCGAGTGCACAGCCACCGGGGACTGGACTGGACAACCCCCGCAATGTGAAGGTAGAGGCTGATCCTGGAGGTCAGGGCATCATCAGCCTGTAGTGAATTGGGGTGCTCCTGGACCCCTAATTTCTTCACATCCCACAGTTCAATCTTGCAGTCCCCATGCTCCTCCTTCACGTGTGCCTCTTTGACTTGCAGCCATCAAATGCCCCGCACTGGCCGTCCCCACTATGGGACACGCAGCCTGCTCCCACCTCCATGGAAACTTCAGCTTTGGCTCCACGTGCACCTTCTCCTGCCAGACGGGCTTTGTACTGATGGGACCACAGAGCCGCGAGTGCACAGCCACTGGGGACTGGACTGGACAACCCCCACAATGTGAAGGTAGAGGTTGATCCTGGAGGTCAGGGGGTCACTGGCCTGCAGTGACTCTGCGATGCTCCTGGACCCCTAACTCCTGCAGATCCCACAGTTCAGTCTCGCAGTCCCCGTACTCCTCCTTCATGTGTGCCTCTTTGACTTGCAGCCATCAAATGCCCCACACTGGCCGTCCCCACCATGGGACACATAGCCTGCTCCCACCTCCATGGAAACTTCAGCTTTGGCTCCACGTGCACCTTCTCCTGCCAGACGGGCTTTACACTGATGGGACCACAGAGCCGCGAGTGCACAGCCACCGGGGACTGGACTGGGCAACCCCCGCAATGTGAAGGTAGAGGTTGATCCTGGAGGTCAGGGGGTCACTGGCCTGCAGTGACTCTGCGATGTTCCTGGACCCCTAACTCCTGCAGATCCCACAGTTCAGTCTCGCAGTCCCCATGCTCCTCCTTCACGTGTGTCTTCTTGACTTGCAGCCATCAAATGCCCTGCACTGGCCGTCCCCACCATGGGACATGCAGCCTGCTCCCACCTCCATGGAAACTTCAGCTTTGGCTCCACGTGCACCTTCTCCTGCCAGACGGGCTTTGTACTGATGGGACCACAGAGCCGCGAGTGCACAGCCACTGGGGACTGGACTGGGCAACCCCCACAATGTGAAGGTAGAGGTTGATCCTGGAGGTCAGGGAGTCACTGGCCTGCAGTGACTCTGCGATGTTCCTGGACCCCTAACTCCTGCAGATCCCACAGTTCAGTCTCGCAGTCCCCATGCTCCTCCTTCACATGTGTCCCATTGACTTGCAGCCATCAAATGCCCCACACTGGCCGTCCCCACCATGGGACATGCAGCCTGCTCCCACCTCCATGGAAACTTCAGCTTTGGCTCCACGTGCACCTTCTCCTGCCAGACGGGCTTTGTACTGATGGGACCACAGAGCCGCGAGTGCACAGCCACCGGGGACTGGACTGGGCAACCCCCGCAATGTGAAGGTAGAGGCTCATCTCATACATGTTTGTGCATGTTGTGAATATATGTCTCTTCTGCAGGCCTCGAGCTCCCTCCGTTGTCCTGGACGAGTATTTCTTTTGGAAAGGAGGCCGCATGAATGCTCAGGCAGGAGATAGTGATAGTGGAAGGGAGCTATGTAACTAGGCAGTGATGTGCCCCCTCCTCCTTTACTCTCATCCTGATTGCTTCTGTGATGCTCCCGACACAGATGTTCAGTGGATGCACCACGCTCTGGGGTGCTAGCCCTCTGAAATCTCCCTCTCTCTTCCAAGTCTCCTGGAAACTCGTGTTTCCAGTGCTCTGCCCTGCCATGCCATAGCCAACATGGTGCCCTCCACTCTCTTTTAACTTTCTCCACGATCCTCTTCCCCTTAGCATTGCCAACCTGTGGCTGCCCATCCCCTGGCTCTCCAACCCACACATCCTCATCCCTTTCTCCCGCTGCCAATGGCCCCCTCTTTCTTGTGCTTTGCCCACCAGCCATCACCTGCCCGGTGCTAGACACTCCCAGCAGAGGCAGAATAAACTGCTCTCATTTTCACGGCAACTTCACGTACAACTCCACATGTGCCTTCTCCTGTGAGGCGGGATTTGTTCGGATGGGAGCAGAGGTGCTCCGGTGTGTGGCCACAGGGAACTGGACCCGACGCCCCCCTGTCTGTGCAGGTACTGTGGGGCCTGCGCTCCACCACTGCTTCTGTGCTGGCTGCAGCCCTCTCCTCTCCGCGGGGCTCTCTCCCCCCTCCCTGGGAAAGGCGCTGAGAGCACACGTGTGCGGTAGCGGGCACCTCAGCAGCTTTGGCTCCACAAAGGCTATTCGATAACTTTTTCTAATGTGTGGGTTTGTCCATCTGTTTCAGAGGATGCCGCCTCCTTCTTGAAGCAAGTGCTGGTTTACAGCGGCAGCACTGCTCTGGTGGCAGCAAGCGTGGTGCTCTCTGGGACGCTCATCGCCCTTCTAGTCAAGCGGCTCAGTGACAGAGGTGAAGAAGTGACTGCTACAGCTAGCAGCAGCTTTGGCTGGGGACTTTTACACAAAGTGGTTATGGAGTCCCAGGGGAGGGCAGATTGGTCAGAGGAGCTTAAAAAATGCAGCTCTCTCATTCCATATATCATATTGCTGTGGCTCACTGTTGGTCCAGAAGTACCTCACTGACAGTTTACGTGGCTGAAAGTGTTAGCAGCCAGATTTGAAAGCTAAAGCCAGAAAAACGAGTTATCTAAGCAGGCATTGGCCACAGGCTTCCCCTCAAGTCCCATGCTTGTCCAACTTGGTTCAATCTGTCAGATACTGTCTGCTTTTCATGTGCTTCACTAACAAGATCTGGTTCTTTCTTTTGTATCTGCACCATCCTGTGGACATTTTACCACCATTACTAGAAGAGAAGAAGAAGCTCCTGAATCCCACCAGGTGAGAGTGGTGCTATGCAGAAGGGTCACTTTGCCCCACAGATATGGCAGATCTTGTCCCTGTGGGACACCCTGCTATCTCCATTGCCCAGATCTGCCAGCGTGGAGCTGCTTTTACATGCATTGGGAGCATATTCACAGGCTAATGAGGTTCTCCTAACTGATGTTCTCCAAAATCCTGCAGTATGAAACCCTGCAATTGTGTAGCCCCTTGGGAGAATCTCCCTAAGAGACACGAGTGCTTTCCTCACCTGAGCATGAGCTTTCCCATTTCTTTTTATCCCAACTTTATACTCTTGTGTTTGTTATCTAGTGACTTGGGATCACCAGGCATCTTCACCAATGCAGCATATGACCCAAACTTGTAAGGTAAGCGCAAGACTGCCAGCAGCGCTGTGTGCTTGGGCAGCTGGCTGGGAACACTCCCTGGTGCTTCTCCTTGAGGTCACTTGTGGAAAATTCACCTGCTTGTTGGCAGCATGGGGGGCCCTCAGCCACCTGGCATGGCTGCAGGGACATCCACGAGCAGTCCCAGCTGCAGAGGCTGCCCTGTAGGCTGGGAAGGGAGGGCACCATGTTGTTTCTGTGCCACGTGAAACGGGGCAACATGGGCTTCTGCTCTCCTGCCCTTAGCCAGCTCAGGAGTGGCCAAAACAAAAGTTACTCTTAAAACCCAGCCCTCTCCTTCGGTTCATCGCGCCTGTTTCTTGCAGAGCACCTGGGACATGCCCGGGGCTGGGACGTCCCCTCGAGGAGAAAGGACCTGACGGTACTTCACGCCTCCACCTCAGCAGAAGCTCGCTCCCACCGGGCAGAGCAGCCGCCACCCGGACTCGGCCCGTGGTCGCGGCTGCGCCGCCGCCGCGCGTCCCCCCCGTGCTCGGCGACCCACGGCTGGCGGGGAGCGGCGGCGTGGCGCGTGGCGTGGGGCGGTGGCACCGCCCTGCGCCCTTCCCTTAGCGCGCAAGGACACCCCACGCACGCAGAACGCGGCTGTTCCCACCCACCCCCTCGGGGGCACCGGCCCACTCGTGCTTCTGGCGAGGGGCCTGCGCCGCGGACCGAGTAAAGACCGCTGTTTGCCATGTGCCGCCTCGACCCGCTTGTGCACGCGTGGGCGTTCCCGCGGGTGTGGGGCAGCCCACGGGGCGCTCCTCCCTGACCCGGGCAGGGGGGCTCAAGGAGCCGTGCCGTGGACACCCCCCACGCACACACTCGTGAACAACGTGTGGGGAAGGCGGGGCGCGGCGCAGCCTGCGGTGCCCCCACGCGAGGCGGCGCGGGCCCACGCGGGACTGCGGGCGCCGCCCAGCCGCCGCCGCCAGGCCCCGCCCCCGGCGCCCGCCCCGCCCCGCCCCGCCCCCGCGCGCCTGCGCTCTGCGCCCTGCGCCCGCGGCGCCGTGTCCGCCGGCGGCCGCCGTAGCCGGGGCGGGGCGTGGCCGGGAGGGAGACGTGTGTTTCGGCAGGAAGGCGGAAGCGATGGCGGCGGCGGAGGCCGCGTGGGAGCCCGTGGGGCTGCTGCCGCCCCCGGGCGGCGGCCTCGACTGGGGTGAGGGGGCCGCGGGCTGGGAGGGGGCCGCGGGGAGAGGGTCGGGGCCGAGGGCGGACGGGCGGGGAGGGCAGGGCAGGGGGGCGGCGGCGGCGCGGCCTGCGGGCTCGGTCGCTGAGGCCGCCGTGTCTGCGCGCAGAGGCGGTGCTGGGCGAGGAGCTGGGCGAGCTGCTGGGCGCCGGCGAGCCGCGGCGGGCTGCGGGGGACGAGGCGGAGGTGAGCGGCGGGGGCGGCCGGGGGCGCGCGCGGCGGGGGCGGGCGGGCGGCGCCTGAGGCGCTCGCCTTAGCGCCGGGGCGCCGGAGGGGGGCTGCGGGCGAGAGCAGGTCGCTCGGTCTAGTCGGTTCCTCTTAACCACCTGCCTCCAAGCACAGAGCGGAAGAAAGTACGTTCTCGTTGCACAAGTGAAAGCGTGAATTCCTTGCAACGGCGCGCTGATGGGGCAGTACGCTTTGAATTGCATGAGAGGAGGAGGAGGAGTGTGAAGAAGTGTCGGTGTGTTGCATCAGCATTCACCAATTATGAGCTTATGTATAGGATGACTGCCTGTTTTCTGTTTTAGAGTTTTCTGCCAAACTCTTCTCTTGCAACCCTACACACTCATCCCCACATTTTTCAGTGCCCAGCCACACACTGGTCTTTCCATGTCTCACTGATTCTCTGCAGTCTGTTCTTCCACCTGGGTTCTTTCTTCTTCCCATGTTCTAAGCTTGCAACACAGCCCTGCTCCTGTGTTATCAGGCATAAATCTCAGTTACTGACAGTGTTCCTAGGCATTGTGGAACAGGCACTGGAGCAAATATGGGAACTACTACATCATGCCGGGGCAAGGTATCATCAATCAACAGGTCAGCGTTAGCTGGCTGTGTGAAGGTTCATACTGCACAGCTCAAGATGTAATTTCTGGTCATTCTTCCTGTAAAAATGCTCTCTTGAGCTTTTTCTTTATCCTAGACTGCGCATTCTAAATTCTCTGCAGTCTGGAGATTCCTGAGACCTTGTCTCTAAATATAAGGTAAGATGTGAAGCATTTTTGCAGATAGGTTTTTTGCAAGAAAATCCTTGGTATATATTTGTGTATAAAGTATATAATATTAGCAAACTGGATCTATTTTTTTCGTGCTAGTGTCCATAAAAATGTTATACTTGATTAGAGAATTGAGACTTATAGATACATCAGCAGAAAAACAAACAAAAAGCTGATTAGTGTTATGAAGGTTATACAATAAATAGTACATGTGAAGTGATTTTAGTTTGGTACACAGTTGGAAAAGGGAACCAGTCTCCCTAACTTTAGAAAATAGTCATGTCTGCTTGCTCAAGGTTAGGAAGGTCTAATAGATACTATCATCAGGTAGCTGATTTTGAGCAAGTAGGTCTATGTGTCTGTTTCTGTGCTGGTAAACTGAGGCCAATACTGATTTCATTTTTGTGTGCCTTGAGATCTCATGATGGAAAGATGTTATTTTTTTTCATGAAGATGGGGAGAACAACAACAAATTGTCAAAAACTGTATTGTGGATGAGGTAGATCAGTGACTGGACTTGGAATTTTTGCATTACTAATAACTACTAACAGTACAGTAATCACTGATGTCTTGAACTGAAACACCCATTTCATACAACTGAGCTCTAAGCTTTAAAGGAAACCCTGTCCTATGTATTCCAGTGGAACGTTGTCCACTTTAAGGTTTCTCATCTGTGTGGTGTAAGGCAATTCAATTTTTCTTTTTGTCTAGAGCTGTAAGAATGTGAATTTAATGCCTGACAGTTTCAATGTTTATTGTCTTTTTGTCTTGTTTCTTTGTTGCTGAACTGTCATTTCAGGAGAATGATCTCTATAACTTTCATTTTGATTTGGATTTGATGTCTTGGGACTCAGACCTTTGGAATATTACAAGCCATGCTTATTCAGGTAATATAGCTGCCGTATTTTGCAGGTATGACTTTCTTCTCCCCCTTGCCCCCAAGAGTGAGCTGTTGTAACTTTGGGGACAGTGATAACTTATGTGAAACTATTTGATGGGCTGCAAGGCTTAGTTCTCTGGTGACAAGTTGTGCTATTTTTCTGTAGAATGGGTACAACTGATAAAGGTTGTTCTGCAAGCCAAATTGTTCAATATTTTTAGTCTTGCAATGTTTTCTGCTGTGCCTTGTTTTAGGAGTGAAATAGTTGATGTAGGGCTGTGTAATTTTTGCTCATCTCCCGTTGTTAGAAATTTGTATGGTGAAAATTCTCTGTGTTCATCCCTCGCAGATGCAAGCGTGAAGGCAGAGCCTTTATCACCAGCTGCTTCAACGTGTTCAGTCCCTTCTCCATCATCTGTGGACTCGTCAGTGCAGAATGTGCCTGTATGCAGAAATCTCCATGTAACAAAGATAGTAGCAGTTTTTAGAACCCATTCTGACCAACAAAATACCCTACTGGTTTGTCTGTCTGATCAACCACATAGCATAAGAGGCAGCAGCTTCGTTTTCTGACCTCTGCAAAACAAACTTCCCCTCAGTGGTTCTTCCTTCCTCTCCTACTGTGACCAATTCTGAAAAGACTGTTTTCTGGATCTGTTTCTCAACTGTGTGTGTCTGGTAACCAAACAGCATGCCTTCTAAAGGCTTCTGAGTCAAGGAGCTACTGCCTTCTCACCCAGTCTGACGATATGCCAAAGTGCTTTTTCAGTGGTACTTTGCATTGATCAAAATAAAACAGCAAAATACAACCTTTATCCTGTTTCCTGTAAGAGCAACCTGGACGCAATGAAAGGGAATTACACTCTAAGTCGCTCATAGTCGTTCTCATCTGTTTTTAAAGCATTTACTTCATGCTTTCTGTCCACAGGATGATGTAGACTTCAACTGTAGCTCCCAGATGTCTCCCATCTCCCTTTACAGCAAGAGTTCTGGAAGCCCCTCATCCCCCGAGGGAGATGGAGGGAAGAAGCCCATCAGCGTCAAATGTCAGTCTGGTACAAGCAGTCGAATTATTTCAATTCTCAGCTAGTGGGCTTGTTTTCTTGCATGGACAGGTGTTTAACAGATACTAGTAAGTCCTTTAATTTCTGACTTAGATTTGGGATAGGATATGTTTATTTTAACAAATACTGTAGGTGGGTAAAGAAACATGTCAGGAGCTATGCTATTACTGCTTGAATTCTTTATATTTTCTGGTGAAACTCAGATCTTCTTCCTTTCTTAGCAAATAATTCTGTGAGGAATCTGAAGAGATGTGGTCAGACAGCATTCAGGCCTTCAATACAACCCAAACCCCTGTTGCCTGCTGTACCTGAGGGTCAGGCTAACATTGGTATCCCAGCTAAAACCATCATCATTCAGACTCTTCCAGCGCTCGTGCCACTATCAAAGCATCAGCCGGTTGTTAACATTCAGCCAGCTCCTCCTAAAGGTAGGTGAAAAATACTGTTTCTTTGTGGAACAATTTCTGCATTGAAGTTCACTTTGTCAGGAGGGGGACATTAAAAAAAATAAATAAAGCTACGTGCTTTGCTGCAAAGGCTTTGTACTGAAAAGAAGATGACCTTATTCTGGCCTCTTATTGTCGTGAGAAACAAATGGCACTCACCTGAGCATTCATGGGAGGGAAGCCAGTAAGGCAAAAGAAGCTGTGCTGACTGTTCGGAATTGTGGAGCTGAAACTACTGATCTGGAAGGATCTTTAGACAGCCTTTCCCCTTTTGCTTTACTCTGCTTGCAGTGGCACGTGGTGCGTAAGGTGAATCCAGTGCTACACTCATAACCAAAGAGAAGAGCCAGTAGAACCAGATAGGATGGCTGAGTGAAGCTTAAGAGCTCGGGAAGGGGCAGAAAAGCTTCTTTCCTCACATGGAGGTTGTTGCCACAGGGAACATGAGTTTGCTGTTTCTTTTTGTCTCACTAAGTAATATTAGAATGTTATCAATTCTGTTAGCAATTATGGGGTGTGAGTTGGTGTTAAGGGGAGGCAAGTTGTTTCCTGTCCATTGATAATTCTTTCTTCCTCTTTAAACTCTTACTTTGTAACAGTCTACTGAAGTAGCCTTCATTTCTGACTCCCAAGCATTATTTTACTTTTTGCAAAGACAGTAGGGATGTTACCTGCTTTGTTGAAATTGTCAGATGCAGTTGCTTGTTTTCACCAGCTGATGGCTGCAGATTTGTGCAGTTGACTTTAAATGCAGTGAGGAATGGAAGGAAAAGGAGACAAATACTTAAGTGCATGTATCTAGAAATCAATTGTGAAATACTTGTCTTCATTATTAATTGCTCTTCTATCAAGAGTTAAGTCAAGGCTGGAGAGGCTGGCATTTTCTGTAACAGGCTTAGGTTTGTTAGACTGCTTAAAACACAGGTCAGCACAGTCAGAGTGACCTAGTTCTTACTCCCTCTGATGTTTCAGCTGATAAAATACCATCTGGAATAAGGAATGTTGGGGGATATAGATTTTTCTGGATATAATTATAATATTGGGAAGATCGGCTTCTCCCTTTGCCTGAAGAAATGTTAGGAAAGTAACTTCCTGCTATTTTCTAGGAAATATTTGGGGGAAAGTATTTCCATGCCATGTGTTTACCTTGGCTGATGGTGTATTTAAAAACTATGCAGTGCCACTTCCAAAACAAAAACTAAGGATTTTTTTTTGTTGTTACTCAAAATCCTCTGGATGTAACAGGTTGGAGCTGCCTGTTTGGAATGTGCCAGTATCCTCAAGGAGCATGAGGAATGGTGTTTTTACAGCCCCTTTCATGAAGGCTTAGAAGAGGAAAGCATGATCTTAGAATATCACGTCTTTTGCATTGGAAAAAATATTGAAAGCATCTCAAATTCACTGTTTGAGGTTCTTTAAACAGGGCAGTGCTATTTTTTTAAGCCTTATGATGTCTTCAAGCCCTTTTCTGCACAAAAGAGATCTAATTTTACACCTTATACATAAAAGATCCTGGCGTTAGGTAAATGACTGCCTTTCACCTTCCAAAAGGTTGAGTAAGTGCTTTAATATACGGTTATGCATTTTGGTTGGAGCACTCAGCTGGAACACACTGTTTCTAAAAGCCAGCTAGGTCATTCTGTTACAAAGAATTAAGCAGATGTTCATATGTTTTCATGCAACAAAGTATTATGATGAGATTTGCACCTGTTTGAGTTAAATGTATTTTTGGACTGAAGTTTCTTGGATGTAATTTTAACTCCCTTTCAAAGTCTTTTTGGAATTATCTACTACTTTCTTTTATTTCATGTCTGTTAGGTTGTACATGAAATTTCTTATACAAGACAGCACTTTTTCCAAAAATTGATTTTAATTTAGGTTGAATACAGGATATAACAGATGTTTTCAAAATGTAACTTGCTCCTCGCCCTCCCTTCCCCCCCCCCCCCGAATTCTGAGGCTTCAGTTCATCTTCATTTGCTGTTTCTGAACTGATTTCTACATGAAGATTTTCATTGAATATGACTGTAAGGTGGAGATGGATAAGAGGGAGAAGGTTTGAGATAGGTCAGACTATTAATGCTGATTAGCCAGAATCAAACTTATAAATCTGTGGAACTATGAAAGGGCGAAGCAGGAGCTTAGATGTCATCTTGGGCTTTTTCCCAGTCAGACTCTCACTGCTAGCTTTGACTGAAGGAAGTCCGCAAGTCTTCAATGGACACTGATTTGGGGTATTCTTACTGTTGGTCTTTACCTGGAGCAATTCAGATTTACCAAGCAGCGAATTACACTCTGAAACAGCAGCAAGCACTTAACTGTTGTACACATCTCTTTAACTTTGTTCTGTCACAAGCTTGGGAATTGCCCTGGGTTGTGTGATATAAGTGAGATGCACAGGCCCCTTGTTTATCTTCTGTACTTTCCTCCCTAGAGTTGGCATGACATGGTTGGGCTCTGAAGCTGAAGGAAGAAGTAGCGAGGCATTGAGGGTATTGTCTGTCTTTAAACAATATCCAGGTGCTTGATGCCACAAATCCTGCCAGGCAGGAGTGATTTCCATTAGCTTATGGTAAGGTAGGCACCTGGAATTCTGCAAGTGCAGGTGTGCAAAGGCAGTTCTCAAATAGTCGCTGTTTTTTCCTAATAGTGAGTGAGAATAAAAATATTTTAAGTAATCAAACTTAGACATTGGTTTCTGGCTTTACAGTAGGTTTCATAAACGTGATTTGCAAACCATGTTTTATTTACCTTTCTTTTTTCCTATTTGGAATGATGTTTACGCTAAGACAGTGGACTTCCAAACATTCAAAGTTAACATTGGCTAAGTCCTCTGAAAAAGTTACTCAGAATGCACTAAACGTTAGAAATATTATTGCTTCAATATTGCTAACAAATGACTTTTAGCAACACTGAAGAGAGGTTTTGGGAGATAGCTGGAGTTAGCAGATCCATTTAGCATCTATAGTTTTGATTTGCAGGATGGTTTTGGAGCCCTGTGAACTTCTTTTGACTTCAAACAAGTAGTGTGGGCCAGGAGAGGAAGCTAGGCTGCCTACCTCCTGTGTCAGTACTGCCCTACACAATAATCAAAGCAAATCCTTTCTGTGTCTTACACTGAACACTCCTCGTGTTTGTTCTTTTGTTCTAGGTCAGTCGGTGGTGCTCCCGCAGCCCGCGGTGGTACAGCTACAGGCTTCTGGAGTGCTTCCTGCCTCCCAGCCAGTCATTGCCGTCACTGGAGGGACCACCCAGCTTCACAATCATGCGGTGACTGCATTGCCCCCAGCTGCTGGAAATGGCTCACCAAGTGGCAAAATAGCAATGACTAAGCCCTTGCTTCAAAGCAGCACACCAGCGATGGGGCTAGATGTAAGTTCTGACTATGTGATGACAGCAAATAATCAAAGCTTGGAGTTACCAGTTTTCATACCTGCATGCTGCTTGTCATGGGAGCAGCAGGTCACTTTAGAGCCTCAGGAAGAAAGCACTGTAGTTGGGATCATCTAATAAGTTTTCTAACAGTGCCTGGGTATTCAGCAGGCTTGCTGAACAAATCATTCCATTATGTAATGGAAACAAAGAGTGAGGAGAAGGAATAGCTTGATATATGCAGGTCTGCCTGGAGCAAGCAGGGTGTGCAAGCACCTTCTACCATACTGGGTGAGGTAGAAGACAATACTGATGTATTTTTGCCTTCACTCATCTTTTAGACTACTGGCTGTCAGTGACTGGAGCTCTCTTACATACAGGATGATTTGATGCATTTGATTAGTGCTGAAGCTTTTTTCTAATCTGTATAATTAAAGCACTCTTGTGGAAGTAGATGAACTGGAAATGTCAGCAATAAGCATGATTCTTTTTCCAATCTGTATACCTCCAAATTTAACTCTTGATTTTTGGAAACTTCAGATGTTGGGTTTCATAGGATTCTAATTTCTTAACGCTCTTTTTTGGTCATATACTGAATGAATAGAGAAAGGGTAAGCATTCAACAGTTAGTGCACAAATAAATAAGGTCTTCCACAGTAAATTTCAGTTAACAATAGGTTTTTAAAAATAGCTTTTTTTAATTATTATTATTCAGTTTTGACATCGTAAGTAGCAAGTTGAGTGTAAATTTGGTTTAATTCCTGATGGTTTGGAATTCCTCTGGTTGCTTCTGCTCTCTGAAGAAAATGTAAAAATGATTGGGGAAGGGTACTAATGTTTCTCATTTGTGGGGCTTCGAATTTTGGGGTGTCATTCTCTAGTGCAGTAGTCCAAGTGCAGTCATTGTAAGCTGAGGGTCCTGCTGCATCTATTGATGTGTGGGAGAAAACACTGATATCCTTTCACATGGACTTCTGCAGCAGAGTCACTCACTCTCTTGGTAGAGGTCATGTATTGAACTGTCCCATTCTGTTGGCAACAGTTTAACTTGGTCTTCTGGCAGAGAGATGACAGGCATTCAGTCTGAACAACCAGTCATGAGCTGCTCTGGCTGTCTTTCTGAAAATATCTTTGTTGAAAGATGTCTTATTAAAGCAATTAATTTCACATCTCTTAAATGAAGAAAAGAAATTTGGAAAAATGTTCTTTAAGAAGTGACCAAAACACATAGTTTGGAAAAGACTGAAGACAACCTTAAGTGATGGACCTTTAATGAGCTGTGATATGGAATACTTTGTGAAGTCTTTAATCCACATCCTTAGCTTAGGTACAAATCAGAATTGCTCTATTCAAGTTAGGATAGCAGTGCTAACTTTCAACTATGTGTTATTTGGAATTAATGCAGATCAGAGAGAGGGTGTTGAATCACTTTGAGAGCTGGATGGCTTTCCAGTATGTTAATTATTTGTTGGTAGTTCTGACTTAGTAATTTTCTACCCTTTCCTGAGTAATATCATATTCTGCAGAAATATTTCCATCCAATCTCTGCTATGAAGAACTCTGATATGCAGAAACACACACTGCTCTCAGTTTCATTATGCAAAGAGGACTCTGCTTCTTAAAATCTTTTCCATTCTTCTGTCAGTTGATGGTAAAACTGTTCTGTTTTAACTTTAAAATCTCAGCTAATATTTGAAAAACTGTAAGGCTCTTGATCCAAACTTGCTGGAAAAAAAATGGGTTCCATCTTTGCTTCTGATGCAGATTTTTTTATATCTGACCAAGGGAACCTTCAAACATTCTTGTTGGAAGGCATGGTTGTCTTTGAGTGGAATGATATTTATGTGTTAACAGGCTGACTGACTCTGTGCTGGGCCAAACAGTACTAGATTTGCCTAACTGTGCAAGAGTAAAGTATTAGTATTTTCAAATTGTTCTATGGATTTAATTTAAACTTGCAAGAATATTTTTCAGGCACTATTATTAAATCTATTTTGGTGCTACAGGATAGTATTGATATCTTCTCCCTATAATTGAGAGAATGTGGTAAAGGGCTCCACTGTATTTTGGTTTAGTTGTCAACTTTGCTGTGATCTTTCAAATACCTTTTTGTACCTGCTGCTCAGAGTCCTGGTCTATACCTCAAGGATCCTCTCTAATGCATCCTCACTCATCAAAGGGTAAGCATAAACTTGACCAAAACGATTGGCATTTTAGCTTTACTTGACAAAGTAAAATTGATTACAGTATCTTTTCATCATGACAGTTTGCTCAGTACTCCCCCTGTATGCCATTTTGTCCTGCCTGGCATGTCACCCTGGCTGCTAGAAACCACAGTGCAGGGCATCATTTCTCTGTCTTCTGCATTCTGACTTCTTTGGAAAGATATTATTATTGAATGATTTCTTAGGATTTGAGAATTGTTGGTCTTGCTTGATGTTAGATTTTCTTCGCTGTTTATGTTTTTGTGGGGGCTGCATTTTTTAAATGAAAAATTACTTGCTGCAAATAATTCAGCAGCCACACTGCAGTGTTAACCTAGTCTTGAATTTACAAGCAGCAGAAGGTCTGTCAGTAGACAAGTTATGAGGATTGCATTTTTAAATGATAATAGCCAGTCATACAAAAACAAGCTGAGTAAATGTGTCAGCAGTCATTAGATATGTGACTCCCTATAATCAGAACTCGAAGGATGGAACCTTACCTTACCAATGTCTGATTGTAAGATTTAATAAAAGTAGTTAGGGAGAATCCAGTTATTATCATTATGCTTTTATACATACATCTGTGGCAGACAATCAAATGTGTAGCTAGGGTAATGAATTACTGCTTAATTTGGTTGATGTTATGAGTATCTCTGCAGAAGCAAACTTGCATCTTTTCCTAAAAGGCAGTTTTAAGACAAGGTATCAGGCTAAATGCTGCACATCTTACTTCTGTTTATTGAAGTAAGTCAAAACAGCTGCACCTGCCCTTTGGTACAAATTGTGAAATAGCACTTTGAAAAAGAACAAATATTTCAGGATACTGCCAGCATTAACGGAGTTAAAACATCTAACTAGAGTAAAGACCAGATGTGGCATTGAGAACTGTACAGATGTGGCTGTTATGAGCTGTATAACACGTGTTTTTATTTGCTAATCTAAGCAGATATTGCAGGATAAAAAGAAACACCACAGGACTTCCTTTTGGGCTCAAGAAGGATAAACCATTAGCTTAACACTCAGCCCTTCAAATGGGTTGGCGTAAGATCAGCTGATAGGAAGTTATACCAGTGAAGGCCTAGTATTGTGCTTAGCCTGATGGCTTACACCTTTGCAGCTTGTCGATACGAGAGACGTGCCAAGCTTTTGATGCAGTCAACCAAGATGAATTTTTCACTAGAAAACGAGAAAAGACACTGCCTAAGGAAGCTGCTCTTTTGATTGAAACAAGAGAGAGCTTCTTAAGTTGCTTTTCCTGTTGCATTAAATGATATGATGATATAAAGAGTAGAGGTGTGAGGGAATGTAGTTGAGTTGTGTTTCATAAGCTGTTTTGCTTATATGTCTATCCTGTAGTAAAAAAGGATTTATTTCTGTCTCCCAGTTCTGCTACCTCTCCACCAAGATTATGCAGAATTAATTCAATGTATATATAAGGTTCTATTAAAGAATCCTATTCTGTGCTGTGCGTGGGTTAAGTTTCATTTGAAATAAACTCTTTTGTCAAGGTCTGTTGAGTTAGAGTAAGAAAATCAGATTTTTCACATGAACAAAGAAAATGCCTTTATAGGCTTTGTGTTTATGCATTTAAAGTGCATTGTGAAAGGCAGTGGTTCTCATAATCTGATGTAAGGAGCCAGCCAATGTAAAGTTGAAGTAGTCTGGACCTTCAGCTGTTGGCTAACTTTTCCAGTACCAAATTGTGTGGAAGGCAATGGTTTTCGTCATTAAACTCACTTTTGCCCAGTGACTTGCATTTGAGACATTCTAGTCACCTTGTCTAGAAATATGCCCAACGTTTGAATGGAAGGTACTTTGCTGAGAGCTGAATTTTCTGAAAAACTGATATGTGGTAAGAGTGTTTATTTGTGAAGGGCATGATTTTTTTTTTGTAAAGTGCTCTGAAGATAATAAGGCAAACTGAATCTAATTAATACTGTTTAAAGCAAGATTTTTGCAATGAGCTTTTCTCTTTCCAATATTTACATCTTTTTGGGTGTAATGTTAGTGGTTAATGTTGGGTTTCTTTTAAGTGCCAGGATTTTGTTTTCACTTTTTATTGTCTGTGTCTGCCGTGAGCCAGAAGTTACTGTCTTGAATGATAAATTGATAAAATAGAATCTAAAAAGGAGCCTAAAAAAGAAGTTACTAGAGATATTTATTATCTTTCATCTGTTTGCCACTTGTGCAAAGTAATGTTGTTCAAGCCATCAGTCATTATAAATTGCTTCCTGCTCTTTTTTTCTGATTATTGAAATGCTCAGTAAGTGGCATATTTATCTTGACGCCAAACTAGTGATGTAATACTTTATGCTTACTATCTCCCAAGTTTGACTTATTCTACTGTTTCACCCACAAGACTTTCCTTTTCCTGCCTCAGATGTAGGATTAAGCTTGCAGTACTGACTTGTTGCCTATAAAAAGCCAGACAAGCCCTAGAGGGTTAATTTAGGATGCTGCTAATCTGTTGTAGGGACTGTCTACTTAAACAAAGGAATCCAAAGACATGAATACTTGGGCTTCGTTAAGGCAAGCTTAAGAAATGAATCAAAAGTGAAGTTGATGTGCTGTAGACCAAAATACAGCAATCGCACGGGATACCTTGAGTCAGGCTGGGTAGAGCTGTTGTTCGTGATGGTGTCTGGAGAACACCGAGTAGAGGAGAGCTGTCTAGGTAACGCCATCAGAAAGGTAGCTCGCGCTGTCTGAGGTGGTGATAGATGGACCCTTAGGACTTCCAGACAAGCTGCACTTGTGGTTTAACTCAAACATTTCTCAAGGGAGCGAGTAGATCTTCCAGAGGTTCCAGACATTTACAGAGAGCCCAAAGCTATCCAGTAGTGAATAATCCTGCACAAGTCCTGCAGATGAGACTATATTTGTCTCTCTTGTTTGAATTTAGGATGCCAAGCCTCTCTTTTAAAGGCAGGAGATGGGAAAGAATGTAACAGTACTTGTCTGGAGTATCACACATCTTGCAGAAGAAGCTAAACCCACTGTGTGAATTCCTGCCGCGTTATTTCATCTCTGGACAGCTGAAATGATTCTGGCCTGAACTGGTGTGTTTTCTGCACTGCACTCTTTGGCCAGCCTGAAACATTTTTTTTCCTTTTTCCTTTTTTTTTTCCCCAAAGCTTTTCATATGTCTGTAAAAGTTTTCTAATGCTAGATACTGATTTTTTTTAAGTGCCACAACACAAGCTTAGTGCTAATGAGAACATTTTAAAAATTTCTTCCTCTCTCACTAAAGAGATCTTGGAATACAAACAATTTCACTCTCACAGGCTTTTGTTGATGGCAGCAGACTTAGACATACAAAAAGTAATTAGATCAACTGGAGACAATCCAAAATATTAATGCACTGTAACATGTTTTCTTAGTCTTTGTGACTAGACTGTAATATGAAGAATTACTTCAAACAGCCTGTAGCCAGATTTCCTTGCAGATGCTAAAGCTGTAAAGCAACAGATTGCCTGTGTAAGGGTATACTGGAAGAGGTGGGAGGGGAATGGAAAGCTATGGTCAAGTTTCCTCAGGCAGCCAGGCCTCAACTAGAGCACACTATTTGAATTTGATGCTGCTGTTCTGTGATTTGTTTACTTTTCCCTACCCCAGTACTTTCAAAATAGTTCTCGGCTCTTTTCTTTAGGTTTTAGCTAGATTCTGGTGACTCCAGCATGTGTGTATGTGTGTGTCTGTGTTGGTAGTATAGTGTGATATAGTGGAGCATATTCAGGCTGCTATAAGATAGAGCATTCAGTTGTCTTTCAGCATTAACATAATTAAGACATATCCTGTTGTGACTTAATAATGTGATGGAAGTTTTCTGTTTTTATAAAACAAGAATGTACTTGCTAATTTGTTATGGAAAGGAATTAAACAGCAGTCTTCAAGCTTAGGGTTTCAAGTAGTTTTGTGTAATTCTGCAGTTATTGATAATTTCTGCCCATGTCCATAGCAAGATGCTTTCAATCTAGGTCATCCCACTCAGCGCAAACCACAAGATGATTGAGTGGTAAATGATGATAGTTTGTGTTACTGCTTGGGAAAGAAATCAGAGACATCGTGACTACTGAGGAAAGAGGGAAGCAGTTACTTGGAGCTGCCCTCATCTGGCCTTGTGGACTGTTAGTGGTTGTCGTGCATTATGTGCTCTCCTGCAGTATATGAGCTGGTTTAGCTTCATCCAGAAGGAACCCAGTTTGTGTGGTCCAAGACTGTTGTGTGGTGCAAACCAAAGCATTTTAAGTGGGATCATCAGGAGATCTGTATCAAACATCATGCTCCTGATCTGAATGAAAAGGCTAATGCAGACATGTCAAGGATGTTCATTTAAACGACCATATAAGTGCTTGGCACACCTAGAATGTGCTGTCTGGGCTCAGAGGCGGTATTCAAAATCTCAAAAGGCATATAGCAGAGGCAGAAGTGTAGTAAGCGTGGGAATGGCTTCCATACAGGGAGAGACAAAAGAAAGGTTAGACTACTCAGTCTAGAAAACAGAACTTGCTGTAGCCTCTAAAATGATGTATGGTAAGGTGAAAAGGAATCATCGTTTGTCACTCCTGAAGATTCAAAGGGTACTGAAAGCAGTTACCTAGAAGCAGGCTTAAAGCAAGCCAAAGGAATTTTTCATGAATCACATAGTGGCTGAGCATGTTGTGGAAACTAAAACATAAATATGTTAAAAGTAGATGGGGAACTTGGGGAAAGAGAAGTCTGTCAGCTGAACATAGTGGCATGGGTAAGGACTTTTCCAGGAGGAAATTGTAGACTGTTGGGTGCCAGGGCTAGGAGAAGACTCTTTCCCTATTTGTTGTACTACTTTGAAGTGTGTGCTGATTATTGTCGGGCACAGACTACACTATGCACCTTTAGTGTCATAGGGTTTGGGAAGACTTTGCTGTCATTACTCGGTGCAAATGGTGCTATTCTGAAAAATTAATGAAGAGGCTTAGTGAATAAAGACACTTGCATTTGGATATTTTTGATTAAATATTCCCATAGCAGGGACTAGAATTATATTCCGTGGCATTGGAATGAAGCAGCAGAAAGAAGGTGCTGAAACAAACTAATAGAGCACATGAAGTCATTTGTTCTTTTTCCCTGGATCTTATGCTCTTGTTTGTCACACTCTGGTTTTGATAACCTGTGCTTAGTTGCCTTCTAAGTAATCTTAATCTTCCTTCCTCCTACCTGATCACTTCTTTGGTATCTTTTTCTGATACCTCCATTCTGAGTAACAGGACTGTAATTCAAAGGTGGATTTAGATGACTAAATCATTGAGGAAAGGATTAGTGTCAGTTTGACTTTAGGGCTGTAGGCAAAGCTTACCTTTCAAAGCTGTTCAGAAATGTTGAGTGAATCTATCCATATATTTACTTGCATTTTGCTCACTGGATGAAATAGGCTAGAATTAATGTCCTTTAACTGGTATCACAGAATCATGGAATAATTGAAGTTGGAAGGGACTTCTGGAGATCATCTAGTCTAACTCCCTGCTCAAGTATTTGTATCATCCGTATAGTTCTTGATCTGCCATCTATATAAATTTAATTCCATTGTTCTTGTTTTTCTCTCTTTACCATGATAAACGTTTTTTTTTTTTTTTTTCTTTCTTGATCCTGGTGCCACTGTGTTGGCTATTAAAGTTCATAATGCAGACCTGTAGACTTCTGCTTTATTTCTTTGTAATTCATCAAATCAAGTTGCTTCTTGAGTATACCTTTTGTATCCCCTGCATGAGGAAGGCTGAGAATACAAGAGAGAACAGAGACAGTGCAGGATATTTGTAGGTTTTTTTTTTCCTCCTCTCTCTTAGGTATAACTCCTGGAGGTGTTATATAAAATAGCTGTTTTCTTTGTTGATGAGTGTGTTGGCTCATTTGAACTGCAGTGGGGAAGAATAACCATGCAAGCTTTTGATGAACTAGAAGACTAGAAATGGTACATGAAGCAGAGCTAGTTTTAACTTAGACATTACTAACAGACTTCCTTATTGTCCATATAGGTCAATGTATTGAGAAGACAGCAGCGCATGATCAAAAACCGGGAGTCAGCCTGTCAGTCACGGAAGAAAAAAAAAGAATATATGTTGGGACTGGAGGCCAGGCTGAAGGCAGCCTTACTGGAGAACGAAAGACTCAAGAGAGAGAATGGCTCACTGAAAAGGCAGTTGGATGAAGTGGTGTTAGAGGTAAGAGATCTGGATGAAGAACTAACTGTAGGTAAGGATGGAGTGGTTCAGGTAGAAGGCGCTTAAATAGAATCATAAAAATGTTGATTGGAAGAGATCTATGGGGGTTTCTAGCCCAGCCTCCTACTTGGAGCAAGATTTTTGTAAACTACAGGTCAGATCAGCTGTCATCTTGTCTAGTTGACTTGAAATAAAGAATTGAAACCATTCATGGTGCTTCTGAACATTTCACCTAGAAAATGGACTGGTTAGAAGCTGAATATAATGTACAAAGGAACCAATTTCAGTTTTTAAGTAGTTCTGGGTATATTCATACACAATTAGACAGGTATAAATCTAGAAAACAGGTATAATTTGGTTTATTTAGCTTCTGAAGTACTCTTGCAAGTGCCTGTGATTTCTTGCTGCATATCTTCTCTATTCTTCCTTTCTAGAATGAGAAACTCAAGGTCTCATCTCCAAAGAGAAGAACTCTGTGTGTGATGGTGATACTGGCTTTCATAATGCTGAATTATGGTCCTCTGAGGTAAGCTGTCTGGGAACTCCTCTCTCCTCTTCCCCAGTTCACTCACAACTCACTGTAATCCATAGCGAGTTTGCTGCCCTGTGATTTTTGTTTGAATCTTTGATACAGACTGTGGTGTTTAAAGCATTAAGCTTGAAACCTAGCTTTTCCCTTCTGCTGTACATCATCAGTATAATGGTGCTTCTTTTGGAGTACCTCTGGTGAGGAGAGATGTATATTATACTTTCCATTTATCTTGGTTTAGCATTTTGCTAACTGCTGTAGCATTCAGCAGTTTATCTTCTGCATTTACAACTGAAGAGACAACAGTCTAGAATCCTTTTAGCATTTAAAAAAAAGGTTGGAAAGAGCTTTGAGAACACTGCAGCTTGTTTATACCTGTGTTAATCTCAGTAGCTGTGTGTCTAAGCTGTTTCTAGCATCTAGTGCAGGAGATTCCACCACTTGTTACAATGCTTTGTGATCCTTACCATTAGATGTCTCAGTCTCCCTCATTAGAACTTAAACCCTTTATTACCTGTTTTAAAAATCTGATGGAAGACGTCTTTCCCTCTTTTTCCCTTTAATGACTTCATACAGCCTTGAAGGCAGTTGCCAGTTTTGTTCTTTGTATAATGAAGGATCTTTCTTTGATGTTGAGTGTTTTTTTTTCCCCATGAATTTTGAAACTATGCAGATTAATTTATCCTTTTATTTTATGCGTATCTGTCATTAGAGTATAGCTTGATTTCTTACTGTAAATCATCACAACTCAAGACTTTCTTTCTATGCTAATCACTTCCAATGCTTGATTTTGAGTTCTTAATTTCAGTTTTAGTAATTCTAATAATAATATTACTTTTGAAGTATTTGCACTTACTATTTCTTTTCTCTCAGACATTGAAGTACAGCTGGTAATTTTACTTTATGGATCATATTAAAGCAGAAAGTTTCCAAGTGCCTTTAGGAATTATACTGAATTTAGGAATTATACTGGGATTTTTGATTATCAAGCAGAAAAATAAGCTTCCTTTTTATCAAGTGATTGATTTTTATATCCCACCCTGTTTACAAGTATTACCACTCACTTAGGGAGTTACCTCTTACTTTGTGAGAACTAATAGAACCAGTAATATTTCTAAAGCCAGAAGAAACTTTAATTGCATCTGCATTAGAATGAGGAATTGGAATGCATGAAGTGTTAAGAATCTTGGGAACAGAGGAGGAGAGTGGGAAGTCTTTTACCGCAGACCTTTAAAGTTTGTATGTCAGCTTCTCCACCCTCTGGCCTGAGTAATGTGTTGACAGCAGTCTCTTGCTATCAAGTCAGAGTAGACTGAAAGGTCAGTTTGTGTTTCTATCTCTGTAACAATAGATAACTGTACAAACATAACAGGGTGTTTTTTTTTTTTTTTTTTAACCTGACTGTTCAGTAAAGTAGATAAAGTGAAAAGGATATCAGGCTTTTCCTGGCACTTGTTGTAAAAGCCAAGTCTGAACTAGATGGCCTACATCAATACTGCTTGTCTATAATGGGGAGAAATGTAACTGATAATTAGCAAGGAATTGCTCTTTCTACCTTTTTTTTTTTTTTTTTTAGTCCTAGCAGAATGAATGTTTGTCTTGCAGTTAAAATACTAGACTGTATCAAGGCGATATGTGAATGTTGATTTTACAATACCCTTCAGAAGGCCTGTAACATGGGATATACAAACTATTGCTCAAGATTTCACTACTTATTTGTACATTTTCTTCCTCTTATAGAGGTGTTAGTGATTGGTAGCTCCACAAACATGAGTAATGATTGTTGTTCTGCTGAGGCCTTAACAACAGAAACTTGCAATACATGTGCTTTCCCCCCCCCCCCCCCATTCCTTGCAGCTTTCTCATAGCTCAGCAAACATTTTTTCCCGAAGTAGCTAGCTGTGAAATTCCTAATTTCCAGGCAGTGACCAACTGGAGATAAATCTGACTTGAAACTTCATGACAGTATTGTCATTTCCTCTTTGTAGGAAAGTGTTTCATCCACATGCTATATAGAGGTATGACAGCATTCAGGCCCAGAATGTTTCAGGACCATACTAGCAGTGTATATTTCATTATTTAAAATCAATGAACCATTACAGAAAGAGAGAACAAACAATATCTTAAAAGAAGGAGAAAAATAAGATAGGAATTTAATCCCCCCAAATTCTGTAGCTAACTTTGAAATTTTTAGTTGACCTTACTGTAAGATGCTTTAGTTTCTTAACTGGAAGGGATAGGATTATTTGAAGACTAGAGGTAAAACAGAAGAACAGATGTGCAGGTTTGCTCTTTACTTGTCTACTTTTATCAAATCAGAGAAGCCAGGAAAATGGTCAGGTTGTTTGGGGACTGGAATACGAAGTAGAGCAGGGAATCCTGTAAACTCTTCTTGGCCTGCGTGAGGAGACCTACTATATGTTACTTCTGTTTGAGGGGGGATCTGTTCCTGGTTCACTGAAGGAAGGCACGGGAGAAGCGCTGTGAAAGGTGGAAGGAGGCATTGGTAGGACCAGGAAATTCTGATGTTCTTTCCCAAAGCCCAGAGGATAAGGCACTCCACGGCTAGCTCTTCCTTCCTACAGATCTGCATGGCTGCACGTGGGAGAGACTGAGTGCGCTAAGTTCTTCCTAAGCAAGTCAAAACCACCCCCAGACTAGCCATTAAAGAAACCCAAAGGCTGTGGTGGTAATTTGATGCAGCTTGCAGCTTCCTCAGCAGATATGACCCAAAGTCAACGTGTGGTGCGGTGATACACGCTGCGTTCATCTAAGCAACTGGTCTATAGTGAGAATCCTTTCCTCGCACACTGTGATCTGTGTACTTAAACAGTCAGTGTGATGTTGACTGCACAAAATAACATCTGGATGGTTGGCTGTGTAGTTTTGTGTTCTTTTTTCTGCATTAATGGGGTGTATTGCCCTAACACTGGTTTATACATAGTTTTATTTATTGGTCTTAAATCTTGTTTACTCTATGTAAATGGTGAGATGTTTGTGATGTTTTATAGAGGATTCTGAGGCAATGCTGTTCTTCTATTTTAAGCTTATGGGAAGTAGTCCAAGATCTGGCAGCCTCTGGCAAGCAGATTTAGCAGATAAAATTATTCTACTGGAGAAGAGGTCTTTCCTGCTGACAAATATACTATGTGTGGGGATGATCTGCAACTTACGAATATGGAAGTGGGGCGGAAAACCTGATAGGGAAGCTGGCCTATTAGCCCAGCAAACCTGTTTGAAAATGTTTGAGGGAGAGTCTAGTCTCATGCACTTAATTGAGAAAATGCTTTTCAAAATATCCTTCAGCCTTGGAAATGGCATCATGTTATCTCTGTTAAAAGAATGCAAGTTGAGTGATTTAATACTTTCTGATCCTGAATGTGGTTTGTATAGAGTTAATGATAACTCTAAGCTGATACTGCACTATGTTATTAAACTATTTAGTGTGTTGATACTGGATGTTTGTATGGAAAACTGAAACTTCCAGCTCCTAAAGGCAAAAGGAAGAATTTAGCAGGAAGTCGGTTCGTGTAAGTTTCTCTTTAATGTATTTGCTTTATACTAGATGAAGGGTGCCCAGGAATTTCCCATCTGTGTGTCAGTGAGCTATTCTGTAATCTTAGTGAGTTATTTAGACTTGATTGTAACTTCTATAAAAATTTCCTTTTATTATTATTTGTGAATGATTGGTGAGGTGTGTGAAGGGAAAAGGGTCTATTTTGATTTCATTGCTTTAAAAGGTCATCCCCTTGCCCCACACTTACATACCCCGAGGTGCAAGACAGGAATTGGCAACCCACAGTGTTTGCACAAAAGGTTGTGGGCGTGCAGACTTTGGCACACTGCATGGCTGGGAGCTGGAACCGTGGTATCGGAGGCAGGCGTCTGTGAGAGGCAGTGTCAGTCAGTAGGTTTACCTTCTCAGCTGCTTAGCACTCCTGAAAGACTGCTGACCTCTGGCATTAAGAAACATTTGATTAGCTGTGCATTTTGATGCATCACTTAGAGCATGAAAATTCGAAATGTTTAGGCTCTTACAATTCCTAGATTCCTTTTTCTGTTCTTGTTTGATTTTTGACATCTGTGGTAGTCTGTGCCTGAGTACTAACCAGATTTGAAGATGTGTTAAACAAGCACTAACAAAGCTGAAACAAAACAAAGCACATGTTCTAGGCAATCTCACCTTTTTTTTGTGGAAGTGCTACATGTGATAGTAATGTATTTGCAGAAAATTAATTATCGAGTTGGTGGAGATTGGGAACTGTCAAAAATCTAACCCCCTTTCTCTTTGTAGCAGGAACAAAAGAAACCTTCCAAAATTAGGAAAGAAGATACAAAAGGGAATTTTCAGAGTCTGTATTTCTTGAGGCAGTAGTAGCAAGCGAGCAAGCCAGATACTTGCTAATGATCCTAATGTTATTTTCTTGGCTATGAAAAGCATTCAGCTAGATTCTCTCCTACTTCCCCCTCCCCCCCCCCACCATCAGCCTGCTGAAGCTACGTGGTGGTCATCTTCCAACAGCAGTTTTAGAACATTTATAAAGATGTTAGCCAGCCAGAACATGTCTTAACTTCTATTTCAGATATTAAGTGGATAGAGAAGAAAGGAAAATATCAATTTGTAGAGATGAAAGACAGATCTGCAAGGAGAGATTGGAATGGGAGGTTTAAGAGGCTGATTTGACTTTTCCCCCAACCCCTTCCTTCCCTTAGACCTCGGCGATCTCTGCATGGATGGAACCCCTTAGAAAGTGGAAAAGAGGCTTGTGATATAATAGAAAATTATTGAGCTGTACTTGTGGTAGGAGGTGACTGAAATGGTGATTGATGGGCTAAGTGAAGTAGCAGCTTTAAAAATTTCTTGTGTCCTATTGACCTGCAGCAGCTGGTCACTAGAATTGCTGGCCTTTCATAGAGACTCCCATGCAGCTCTTCTCCTGAATATCCTAATAAGTTTCTCTCTACTTCCCAGGACTCTCCTTGGAAACTGTGTAATCTGTTATAAGTTTAGCTCCATTGAGCAATGCGCTAGTAAAGACACCAGCCTGTATAGCTGAGAAGAGTGATTTGTCTGCTCTAATCATTACTGTCTATAATGTATAAAGAAGCAGTGATTTTGACCTTTGGAAGACTGAAGGATGTGTCTTGTTTCTAGATGTTGGGAAAAAATAGAAATGTTAGGGGGAAAAAGTTAGAAAAAAAATGAAGTGGTGAAATTCATCATCTGTACTACTAACCATGAGGAAACCACCCATGGGCAGTTGCATGCTACCATGATTTGCTGCTTGTATGTGGGTACACTGAGTGTTTAAGAACACAGTACTGACGAGCACTCTGCAGACTAGATGAAACACTAATCTGGGTGGTGGTGAGAGACTTGTGTTTTGCTCACTTCATGCTTTAATGTTTAAAGTAATGAATGGCAAGTCTCTTATTTAAAGCTTTTGTTACTTTAAGCTCTCAGTTTGCACCATTTGTCTCATGATGTAGTTTCCTCTTCAGGAGAGAGGGAGATAGGAAGGAGTGGAGCAAGCTGAGATACTTGGACATGTGTTCAGGTTTCAAACCTCTTGGTCTCTTCTGATGGGTTGGTGGATTGAATAAAGTTGAATACACAAATTTCCTTACAAACTGCAAGTGATTCCTTCCTTTACTGATCATGGCCACATGTTCCTCCAGAATCCTGGCTGAGTTATGCATTGGGCTACCTGTGTTTTTCTTTACCTTGTCCTTCTGGTGATGGAGCTGTTGCAATGTCAGTGCAGAATGCTGGGGTTAAACTGACAGCTTATCCCTTTCTCCATGAGTTCAGGCTTTGCTGCTGCCCTGCTGTGAAAGGGTAAGAACATCTTGGATACTCAAGGTTTAAAATGGGATGATGTGAACTTAAGTAGTGTGCTAGTTGTGTTCATTATGTTCTTTGAATTTTAGGGGTGTTTCTCTCCATAACTTCAGGGAGTATAGTGACTGCTTGTTGTTCAAACTCGCAGCCTGTAGTTTTTGTTTCCCCAAGAGTTGCTCCTCAAAATCTATCCTGCTTCGTGTGTCAAAGTTGCAACTTCTTGGAAGCGAACTACTGCCCTGTGTTTTTGTTTTTTCTTCTCCCCTTTCTCTGCAGCTTGACACCTAGGGTCCCCTGAATTCCTATATATATTGTAGAATGGTGAATTACTTCAGTTGGCAGTAGTTCCTTGCGCTTGTGCAAGGCAGCCAGCTTCACAGGATAGAATATAGATATAATTAAGTCACCACCTTGGTTGCAGTTACTGCTTCATGCATTGACTTCTGAAGTTGAATTCAAAGCTGTTTATCCCTTTATCTGTTGAAATATTTAAAAATAAAGAGTGAGCATAAGAAACATTTGCAAAGAGACTAGGACTCTTGCTGAAGTTGTTTATTTATGTACTCTAAAAGCACCTTTTCAAATGCATTTAAGGGTCACTGGTGATTTATCTGAAAAGACTCTGGAAAAGAGGTGGTTATCAAACTAAATTATGGCCTTGTCTTGTGTCAAAACAAAGTTATCCAGTTAACCTGAAAGTAGTAGGACTAAGTTAATTGTGTCTGATGCTGTACTGTGACCGTTTATCTAACGTTTTGGATTTGTCAGGGTGTAGGAGGACCTCTAAGATGTTCTAACATAGCTTTCTAGAGAGAAAATTGCCAACGTTGAAATCTGCATCTGAAGCACATCCTGTTGTTATGGTGAGAAGCTGCCACCTGTAACCAGTAGAACAGGGAGAACTTTGCAGCCTTATTTCACACACTGGGGCTGGGAGTCAAATACACGAAAACTTCACCCCGGATGAATGTTGTGGTTGAAAGTGCTTGTATCAGGTCTGCCCAAACGTTGGCACTAAAGGCAAGCCCACTTCCAAATAGTTGTATCCAGTTGTATAAGCGAAAACATGTGCGCCAGGTGGTGATACTTGCTTCTTTTCTAACAGCTTTATCAAAAGTAAATTGCTTAAAAAAAAAAAAAAAAAAAGTGCACATGCAGACTGTGCTTCCAGTTTATAGGTTTCTTTCCTCATCCTTCCCAGCAGGGGGAGAGCGGCTGGGCTCCTCTTGCAGGCCCTGCAGCCCGGGCAGAGGTTAGTGCCTTGCTGTGAATTTGGAGCGGCCCGGCAGATGGTGCCCTCTTCAGCAGTAAGACGTGAGAAAGCTTTCCAGAGAGCATTTGGCTGCCTTGTCTGGAACTGGTTAGGAAGAAGATGGTATCTTTGGTTGGTGCCACCCAGTATTGTCAACTTCTTTATCTGCTTGGCAAGATCTTGAGTCATATTCTGAGATGATTCTGTCTCCAGAAAACCTTTTGTTAAGATATCACTATTGGCTCTGGTCTATGAATTACTGTGTGACTTAAATGTTAGTATTCAAAACTTCAAGTGCAAAAGATTTGTTCAGCCAGAGTTACAAGTGAAATTTAGTTCAGGCTCCTGGCAAGACTTGCTTTCACATTTATCAAACTGACATTCAAACCCAAGAAGTAAAAATACAGCTAAAATACCAGGTGCCATGGAATTCCTGGAGAAGCAAGACAAGAGTGTTGCTTTTCTTTCCCTCCTGTAATCAAATTTATCTACATTTTTGAACAAACATCTGCATGAAGTAGTTAGAGGTTCTTTCTTTTTTCCTTTGGATCTGGTTTTGCATCTTAAACAAGCCCATATTTCAGCCAGCTTGGACAGAGTGTTTATGACTATGTGAAAACCCTTTAATGCCCAGAATATCTATAAAGTCCAAAGAGAGGCCGCTAGCCCTGGGTAGGCACCTCAAGTTTGTAGGTGTGGCAGAACACTGCCACAAGTTCCAACACTGCCACAGCAGTTTCAACCTCTTACTGGTCTTCTCGTCTGATAAAGCTGGGTCTCAGCCTTCGTCTTACCCGACTTGTAATGTGGGGCAGGAACTAATTTCCTGAAAACAGTAGAACTAGCTCAGAGCAGATGTAGCAAAGTGCTCTGTCTTGCAGCCTCTCCAAATTTGATTTTGTAACACAACAGAATGAAAGACTTATCCCTGCTTTTGCCAGCTATCATATTAAAACAACTATTTTTGCAGCTATTGATATTTTAGCTGAAAATGCTATTTTTCAGGAGCTTTTTCCATCTGAATGGGATCACCTACCACTCCTTTCACTGTTCCTATTCTCCTCTATGTGATACTTTTAAATGCTGAATATTAACTTAATCTTCAGTGTGATAGAGTTGGGAGCTGCTCTGTAGTCGCTTTCTGTTCCAGCTCACAGTGCTGCTGTTCTGCCTGGTGCTTGGAAAGCTCAGTATGCCTTAGCTAAGGCAGGTATTTTGATGCACCTCATGCAGGAGGGGTCTGTCCTCCTTCCTCCAAGCTGCTAATGAGATTCAATGATCAGAAATCATGCTTTTCCCATGTCTGTGTGAGAGGTCAAAGAAGAAACGTTTCTGATGTCCTTTGTTATACCCTCATGTGGCTACTTGACAAAAAGCGGTCTTTCAGGGAGAGGAGGAAGAGAATATAGACCCTAACTTGAGTGTCCTCTGTTTTCTGAAGATGGACCCCTATTTACAGACAAATCTACAAGTTAGCACTTGTGTCGGGAAGGAAAAGGAAGAAACTATATGATGGAACAACAGAATCTTCTGTTTAGAAGGGAAATAAATAACAAAACTCTACAAATAACTGGAAAGTAGAACAGCAGCAATATTTCAATTTTATTTTTTTTATTATTTTTGTCTTATTAAAAAGGAACGTTCTCTTGGTACTTCGTTATTATCACAAACCAAAGGAGTAAGGAAGGGCTTCCCCCCCCCCCCCCCCCCCGCCTTCTCCTTCCCCCTAGCCACATTTGAGACCAAAAAGAATGCTTTTCATCATCGAGATCCTGCAAGAGTGAGTGGGGTAGGGGAGGCAAGTGTAGCCCACGTAGCTTAAGGCAGCAGGTGCTGCTGGCCCTGCTTCAAAAGAAGCATTTTGTGGAGAAATAACACTCCTGATAAAGGAAAAACAGTGCAATAAAAGTAAGATATTATTTATGGTATTTACTTTCAAGTTGGTGCCTTTGTTCTCAAAAGCAGTAGTAATGGTTTATGCCTGTAAGGACTGCAGAATATAGTCTGTTTGTGTTCTTCTTTGTTGCTCACTGTTGAAGAAATCTTCTTTCAGGTTGAAACCTCACATGCCTAGTTTCTGCCAAAAGTGAAATTTTAATTTTGATGAAAAGCTTTAGGTGTTTAAGCAGGAGGAAAGCAAAAATAAACACTTCCTCTCTATTAAAGCAGATGTAATAAAATAAGGTTTTTGATTTGTTTTTTAAGTAGCTATACAGCTAAAACAACTGAATTAGAAAAACTGAAGACTAGCTGTGACTGCAGAGTGATGTATGTCTTCATCCTGCATGAAGTTGCTTTGGATTTCTCTACTTTCATTCAGCAAATTCAAGCTGAACTGAAGTAATAATGTTACATGTGGTATTTCAGTATTTCACCTGACCTAGTCACCTCCTCAAACTGGGACTTGAAATTATGAATACCAACTTTGCAGAGCTAGACAAATAGAGAGAAAGAGCTGCCATGGAAAAACATGGATTTTATTTTATTTTTTTTTTTATTTTTTTTATTTTTTTTTTTTTGAGTTCTACTGATTAGGTTTTTAACAGCTTTAACTAAATGCTTGTGTGGAAGGTTTCCCTTTAGACATCAGATTGAGCTTTGAGGTCTGTTACTGGCTAAAGTTGCTGCCAGCTGTGCCAATGCTCTCATCAGAAGAGAAGAAAGATGACCTCGTAAAGTACTAGATGGTGGAAATTTTTTCTTTGTAATTGGGTCATGTAGTGTTGTTGATGCAGGTCCTTCTGTTTTGTCCTGGTTGTTTTCATTTTCTAATCTTTCTTTTGCTCGTTTGTTTCTTTTAATTCTTCCATGCAGCTCTAGCTTTGAGGAACAGAAGGAAACTAATACACTATTTATTTTGACCCAGATAGCACAACTTTTATCGCTTACAGTTTTTAATCTATATTTTTCTTCCCATTGGGTATTGTTTTCTTAAAACAGATACTGCAGTGTCACAGAATGGGGTTCCTCTCCTCAGCGCTGAATACAGGGCCAGGCCCTTTGCAAGCCTAGATCAAAAAGACTGTTGCTATTTCATTAAATCTATAGGGTACTACTGTCTTCTGGTCTCTGTGCTCATAGGGTCCCCCTGCCCCTGCTCGTGTGTTCCACCTTTTCATTTTGGATTCATGATGCTAGTGCTCAGCAGCTTAAATGTGTTTTAGCATCCCTGTTGTTTGAGAAAGGAGTATTTGCATGAAAGAAGACCCTCAGTCAATGGGGAGAAGAAGCTGTTTCCTATGTGAGTCACTTTCTAGGTATTCACAAAGCATGTGCTCTGAGCAGGAGGGAAGTTTATATTTGTGTCGTAAGCATAGCTGCATTTAAAAAGAACATAAATGTTACTTGGAAGTATCAGTTGATGCTTAAAACCTTAGGTTTTTGCTAAGAGTTACCACCTATCAGGTTAGGTACTGTTGCATATAGTGAGAGATAACCCCTGCCCATGGCTGCTCTTGCTTTGTTTATAATGCTCGTCCTAATCTGCAGGACTCTGAATAAACGATCTGTCTTTCCAGTCTATGCATCAGAAGCAACGAGACTTCTGGATGGTAGTTTTACATATAAAGTAAGAAAGTTACCTATGAACGTTTTTCTGTCAACTTTTATTTGAGTGGAAACCAAACCTGTAACATTTCCAGTGCCCTGGTTCTGTGCTGCTGCCTGGAAACCTGGAGGAAATGAGACGGTTCAAGTGACGGTTCAAGTGACGTCAGGTCTTTATCTGGAATTGCCCTGGCTCCGATGGTTCTGCTGAACGTGACACAATTACTCACAGGGAGACCTGGCTTACTGTTAACAGGAGCGCAAATGTGTTGGCAAAAGAGAAGGAATTGCTAGGAAACTATGTCTGCATACCTTCAACTTAGTGTTTGATCTGCTCCCCTTGCTGGTTCTCACTTCTCTGTTATTATCATTTGCATTCATTGCCTGTTACAGTGTGATGCCTTGTAACAAATAGGAAAATGAGATCTTACCCTGCAGAGTTTATGCTCTGCTGCACAGGACAGATGGGGCATGAATTAAAATATATTCTGTAAGCGGTGATCTCATCAGCATGCTGTGGGCTTGTTGCATTTTTGCATTTTTGCTGTGTTGCTGCTGGCAATGCTTTACTGTTGTCAGCTAAGAAGGTTAGAACTTGATTTTGTAAATATAGATGTTTTGGGAAGTACCATGTTTTCAAAAGAGTAAAGCTGGCTTCTGGGCAGGATATCTTGAAGTACTACTTTTATGCCTTCAGGATCCTTCGCTTTAACTTGCCCTTCTAAACTATGATGGAGTCATTTCCATATAGTGGTTGTCTGGTGTTTTCTCCATCTCCTGCATAAAATGCTGTGCTGCTTTGCATCGAGAGCTGCACAGAAGTTCGGACGCTGTGTGGGTGGCTGAAGAGCCCCCGGGGAGGATCCTTCAAACAGTGCAAGCCCACCCCAGTAGGGCAGTCTGCCTGGGAACAGGCCCCATGGCTGCTGTGTAGATGGAGTTGTCGGTCTTGCCAATATCTCTAAATCCATGCGGACTTGAGCATAGATAAGTCTGCATACAGTTTTGTTAAATGATTGGCACAATATTCCAAGCCAGCAGCTGCATAGAAGGTAGTAGCTATATTCTCTTTATGTATAGTATTCATATAAAAAGATGGATTTCAGTTTCATCAGATTGAGCTATGAGGGAACAAGAAAACCAAAGCATCAAATTCTTTCCAACATGTAATACAGAAAAAGAGAACAGAATTGCATTTCTCTCAATTAGTGCTTTGAATCATAATAATTTAATGACATAAGATGCTGTGTCCATGTAACACAGATACCAGCAGCCAGAAAGTTATTTACTTGAGTACATAACACCTTACAATAAAGTGTCTTGCAGACCCTCTCTGTATAAGGGATATATTTTGCTATAGCTATTTGTGTTTTCCAGTGTATTCGAAAAGGTTCCCACTACAGTTGATTCCACTGTGAGTTCTAACCGTCGGACCAGAAATCTGCTGGAGTTCTCAGCCAGCCAGGAGTCCAGCACAGCTCAGAAAATACCTGGTAGCATAATTTCCGAGAAGACTAACAGGTGAGATGACTATCTTTAATGTTAGAGGCAGAGGACAATTGTCCTTTTACACCTCACTATCCTTCCATTTGTTTTTTGGTTAGAATTATTCTTACAGAGCAACTGAACTTACAATCAGCGTTTTGGAAGTTGATTTATTTTTTTAGTTACAGGAGTTACATGACCTGTTGATAAATATACGCAAGATACTTTTTTTTTTTTATATCAGTTGAGACTTTATCTTAGGGAAAATTGGTTGGTATATGCTTAGTGTGGAGGAAGACAATGTTACATGCATGTTATTGCTGCAAACAAAGGTGAAGCACATCTGTCATTCAGTGTGCATAGCCCTTAGAGAAGTCCTGTCACTCTTCTTAAGGTGAGCAGGCCTACAGAGCCTATGATACTTGTCCATGAGAATTTCCTAATCACTTGATTAGGAGGGCTGTCAATGACAGCATGGCTGCCAGTTTCCCATGCTAATTATTCTTATTTTGGACTTTCTTTGGTGGTCACAGCTGTTACTGATTTTCTGGCTGATTTAGTTTTGAGGTTCTTTTCTAGGAAGCTTTCCTTTCAATATCTGGCCTATTTGGAAGAGCACTTGCAACTACTGATCCTCATCTGTCTTCCTTGTGTTGAGAGCTATCATGCCCTTTGGGGGAACTGACTAAGCGCACCAGATGCTAGAACAGTTATTCTCCTGTTTAGAAGACTTTATAGGAGTAGCTGTATTTTGTGGGTTTGTCCATGATGATTCTTTGGGTTTGGTCAAAGGTTTATGGGAAAAATAAGGGATTTATTGATGTCTTTTTCTCTTTCTCCCAGCTATGATCATTCAATCTCTGATAACAAAGCACTAATGATAGTATCAGAAGAACCACTATTGTATATTTCGCCGCCACCACCACCCTGCCAGCCCCTGATCAACCGGACAGAGTCGCTAAGGTGAGCCAGCATCCTCTTCTGAGCATTTAAGCTTTTATTTAGAATTTATATATAATCTGTGTGTTTGCTGAGTGCTGCTGGACAGACAGCTCTGGAGAATGGCATTATCCATCCACAGTATTTAGTCACGCAGTATGGGACCGGTGCCTCTGTAAGTGTTTGGACTGTCTGTCTCCTACTATGGAAATAAGAGATCTGAGTTTAGTCTTGGTAACCTGCTGGGATGGCTCACTGGGTTGCTGACCAGAACTGCTTGGTCTGAAGGAATTGGTAGCAGATCGCTACTCTGGTTTGGCGTGGGAGATGCTTGAGAGGGACACAAACACCTATGGGCCAGTGGACCATTTTGATGACTTGGCTGGTATCTTTTCAAGTTTGATTAACTGATGGATCTTAATGCTACCAGTTCAACTGAAAGTGCATTATTAAGCTAATTCAGTATTGTGTGTGAATGCTATAGATATCTAGATCATTGAAATTAACTGCTTTTCAGTTTGTTTGTCAAATGTGAATTAAATAAGCTTAACCTTGTAACTTTCCATGACTCAATGAAATCAGTTCATATGTGGAAATGTTTATAACATGGAAGTCAGGCCTGTTGTGTCTGAAATACATCAAGATAGTCTCTCTAACTTCCAATACAAGTAGATTTACCTGACACTGCCAATCTGCTTTATGCTGCTAGAAAACACTTAACTCTACCTTTTCTGGAGATGAGTGCATCACTAAACTTGGTACCTTTTTGCTTTGTACACTCTTTCTCTTTACTATGAAATTTATATTCATTATTTTACTCTTTTAACCAGTATTTAGTCTTGAACTGATAGCCTTTGATTTTAAATTTCAGAATTACTGTTCACGGTAGCAAAAGAAAGTCCTGTATCTACTTTTCTTATGAGTTTTCTCATAAATTTGGTCTCGCAACGAGATTTTCTTCATGTAGTGTTCAAGATACCATAAGGTAGAAAGAGTACTAAATTGCAGCATCTTCAGAGTGGCTAGTTAGACATTTTCTAAAATTAAATTCTGCCACTGTTCCTAAAAAACATCTCCTGTTAATGCTGTATTTTTTATAGATTGAATCACGAACTTCGAGGATGGGTTCATAGACATGAAGTGGAAAGAACAAGGTCTAGAAGGTCATCAAATAACCAACAACAGAAAGCACGAGTTATGCAGGTAGGCAGGTTTGTACTGGTGAGTCAATAGCATGCCAAGTTAATTTCAGGCAACATAACTGAATACTCTCTCTCACTTCTCTGTTCTTGTTATTATAGACAAAATTAGCCAACAGCACCTGGAATTAAGTTTACCCAACACTTCCCATTTCAAATGGCTGTTTTGGGTCATGTATGGTGATGCCAGAGTTCTTGCTGAGGCTTAAATTTTCTATTTCTGCCCTCTGATTCAGGCTGGGAAGTATTTATTTTTTTAGCAGTCATCAGAATGTTTGGTGGTTTTCTAAAATGAAATTGATAGTTGCCTCCTTATGAGTTCTCTGGAAGGCTGTGTAAAGATAAATAATTGATTAAGGGAGAGAAACATAACCTACAGCACACTCATTAGGCTCACTGTTAAGGGTCGCAGCTGATTGTTTTTTGTAGAAATATTTCTATTTCGTTTTTTCAGATGTTTGTTAGAGGGATACTTTTTGTGTAAGAGTACAGAATTAAGAGATTTGTGTTCCTACTTCCCATTTTGTAGAATCCCTTTCATCTACATGACACGTTTATAGTGAGAATGAAATTAAGACTGTAAGTTTTTGATGTTTCATTTGATTAAGAGATTGAACAACCTGCAAAGCAATTGCGCTTAAAAATGTGGGCAATGCCACATACTTCTAGAGAAGATTTTCTGAATATTAAAGATCAGATCTTCTCACTGTTGTCCAAAGGAAAATGGTAGACTGCTCAAATGAGGCATGTTTAGGTTTTAGTGTTTCAAATTGAAATGTCATATGGGTATTATATTGGCAGAGATATGAAGTGAATATGACCTCAAAGGAATTCTATAAATATAAGATCACTGATCGCAAATTTTGCAATCAGATGACAAAACATGTGCAGCTATTGTGTATAGTACTACCCTCTATTCTTTGTCATTGAATGTGTGACTTCACATTTGGCTATATTAAAACATCTTTTATTTGGCTCCAGTTTGAATGCTGGTTGCCATTTCAGTTATTTGTATTTTACCATTAAAAGTGTACATTTTGTTGTTCAGGGCATTTGATTAACCCCTGCCTCCCTAACACATTCACTCTTTGCTGAAGACTTGCATCATGTGTGTGCCAAACTAAGAAAATGCTTATTGTTTTCATTTTATGTCATTTTTTTCTGTTTTTTAGAACTCCCTCAGTGAAAAGGTAGATTCTCAGTTAATGGCCATGCCTTACACAGACACCAGCCTCAGGTAAGACAGAAAAACTGTTTTTTCATTGCCTTCTACTTCATAACACTATTTCCCACTCACAGCTGGTAGAAAATGAGTTTTTACTTTTGTCAGAATTCTTAAGCCTGCTAATCTAAAATGCTAGCTTTCGTCTATTGGCCTGACTTCTGTCACTACAGGAAATACTCAGAAAGTAACTTTGCTTCCGAAGATTCAAAGTACACTTAAAGGATCCTCTCTATCACAGCTCCACTTTTCTGGGGGTTTTCTATCAATAGGTCTTAAGGGAATCTTCATCTCGCTCTACAGAGTCCTCTCTTAAAAAGCTTTGAGTATCTAGGGAAAAAATGGGGACTGTCTTGGGGCTATCTGGAGCAACATCAGCAGTTTATATGAAGGTTGTAAGGTGTCACAAGTACAGTAAGAGGAGGGTTTATCTCAGTATCGTCAAGAGTGAAGGCATTGTAGCTAGCACCAAATACACTGTTTGTATCGTTACATCTCATTTGTATAGTTTGTGCTCGTGTCCTGATTTTTCTCTACTGGTTATTAGAACATAATAACTTGGAGAACTGGAAAAAGATGCATAAGGAAAATAAAATAATTTTTTTCCTGAATTCTCTGAGACCATGTTAAAGGGTTTCTGCTTCAAAGTGGCAAAGAGAAATCAGCAGAATGGACTATAAGTAGATTATCTGAGGAAAATACTTTCAATGGCAACATTCTAAGTAAGACAGCTGTGGCTCTTCCTTTTGTATTCCAGTTTTGAAAGAAGGATCAATCTGGGAGAGAATAATGAACTACAAGCAAATGTTCTGGAAATAAGGCTGCCAAATTCTGATGTATCTTAACTTTTATAAGAAAAAAAAATACTCTTTTTTCTTGTAAATTCCACAGGCAAATGTAGGATGTCTGTTTTAACTGAAGACTGGACCAGCAGGTGTATTGTCATGATATAATGCAGTTTAATATAAATGTCTGCATTTCTCTTCAAATAATTTAGCTCGATTTTTAGAAACAATCCACAACGTCATGCAACTCTGCATGGAATAATTTACTGTGCTGAAAGTCAGATTTCTTTTCAGATGAACGATGTTTAAATGAACAGAATCGGTGAGTCATGGCAGCTGCATGCTGTGACTGTCCTGGAACTGCTAAGAATGTAGAACAGATTTCTAGTTCCTCCCAGAGCCATCAGCTATTTATTAGATGCTTCCTGAAATGATAAACTCACATAAGAATTTGGACTGTAAGGGACCTGTGCAGATCTCTGATCCAACCTCCTACTCCAAGTAGGGCTACCTTCAAAGTGAGATCAGATTGCTCGGGGCCATGACCAGTCAAGTTTTGAATATCCCCAGGGAGAGATACCATCATCTCTCTGGGCGCGTGTCCCAGGGCTACAACAATGCCACAGTGAACGATTTTTTTTTTCTTATACCTAGTTAGGTTTTTACTTGTAGTCATTGGTGCCTGTTGCCCATTATTCTTTAACTTTGTCTCTATTAGAAAAGTCAGTCTCTATCTTCTTTGTGACCCCCATTAGGAAGCTGAGGATTGCAGTTAGAGACCCCTCCAGACAGAACAAACCCAGTGCCCTCTACCTCTCCTGGTACGCCCTGTGCTCCAGGCTCTGACCATCCTCACCTCGCTGTGATGCAGCTTGCTATGCAGTTGCCCCTCAAGATGCACTGCTGACTTCCGTTCAGCTTGTCTGCCAGGACCCCCAAGTACTTTTATGTCGCATCGGTATGGAAGACAAGAAACGGCCTGTTGCATCAGTTTTGTCACTGTGAGGCTATCCATGAGGCATTGCTATCCATGAGGCATTGCCCTTGGAGAACTGTGAAATGTACTGGTGGTGTCTGTGCAAATGTGTAAAACTAAAAACTAAACTTCTTGTAGGTTTCCTGATATATAACAAATGATTGCAGGTGGCCATGAAGCTTTTATTAATGATACAGATGTATTTGTAGAGTACACCTGAGTGCTTTCACTGGAAACTGAGGAACCTTTTGCTTCTAGGACACCCTTATTGGTCACCTGTTAGTCGTGCATGATCTAATCTATGAATAGGAGGATCTTAACAGGATCTTAACAGGAGAAAGACTGATTTATCACCCAGTGACTGGTCAGATTCAGCACCATTATTTATGTATAAAACTTAATATGATGCTTTCCTGTAATTGTGGTAATGTATTACTATAACAACTGGTAGCTTTATATCTGTTTTCTGACCATAAATGCCTGCCTCCCTTTCACAGACCAATCCACAGTAGGTACCCTTAAATGCCTAAAGGTTAATGCACTGGTATTGGAATTTAGCACTAGTGGTAGACACTTTCCATGGAACCAGGAGAGATTTGCAAAGATCCGGTGGTTTCCAAGTGCTCTGAAGCAACTTTCTAACTCTGTATGCAGCCCATGGAGAAAAGAAATTTTTGAAGTCTTGCTGTAGCTCATATAGTATGGATGAGAAAAAGGCGCTGTAGGACCAATTTCAGTCTTCAGGATGTGTTTTACTGAACAATACATGGATTTAATGTCTTGTATTGCAGTAAAATTTTAGTGTTAAATCTCGGGGATGGTTTGCTGGCCTACATATTTTTATGAATGAGTAATCGACCTCAGATTAGCTCAGATCAGTTTCTTGTGTGTGAAGAAGGATGTGATCTGATTCTGCTCTTGCATAATTCTACTGATGAGGATGTATTGGATAGAGCTGCCTCTTGTTGAACATCCTGGATTTGCACTTTCAATCCTGTTTAAGAAAAACATGGCTTGGCAGCTGCAGTCTCTCTTGCAAAAGGAGTATGTTAGCAGTAGGAGAAGGGAAAGATGATGGTCTACTACTAGTGCTGCTCAAGAAAATCACTTAATGATAGATTTGTGCATTGTGTTGGTACATAGAAGCATCTTTACAAGCATAATGTAGGTCAGCCCCCACAGTTTAAAATCTGGGTCAACAGGACACAGCTTGGGAGGAATAGACTGATCAGAGTTTTTGCCACAAGTACTGTGAAGAGACAGTATGCTATTAAAGTGGGAAGGAATTAAAATAACTGGTTGAAAGTCTAGCTGATGTTTTGTTTAAGTACAGCTTTCCAATTTGATTAAATGTTATTTTTGAATAGAGTTGGGGAAGTATACTTCAGAGCAATATGGGCTGGGAATTTCTCACCTTTCCAAGATAAACAGCGTATAAGTACCATGATTGTATGACTTGCCAGTGTGTTTGCTTAGAATATTTAACCATGATTGAATGACTTGCCAGTGTTTTTACTTAGAATACTTTAGACAGAGAGCCTTTTCCTTACATCTGGTATACCAAAGTTTAGAATTGTAAAAAATATAATTGTCACAGTTAAATGAATACCTTTTTTTTGCTCCAATGTCTAAGTTGAAAATTAATAGCCAGTTGACTGAAGTGTTTAAAAAAAAAACAAAAACAACAACAAAAAAAACTAAACCAAAAATGAAACTCAGACAGGTAAGAGAGAAGTTAGCATTGCCCATTTGAGAGTAAATGAAAAGTCCTATTTTTACTTTACTTTCCACTACTTTCAGTTAGTGGTTTGTATCCTTAGAGATATAAAAAAATTTTGAAAAAAGATCAATTTTTTACTTCAGAATGACATTTCATTCTAACACTTACTAAAATCTATTTCAGAATTCATTGTGTAATTTTGGTTGGCTTTTTTTTCTCTCTCCCCTCATTGAGCAAACAAGCTGTTTTTTGCCTGCCTCAAAGCCGTGAATAAAATTAAGCCCGGGAAAGTTTCCTGAGGCGAGACTTTCAAAATACCTTGAACTTTCAACAAATACCCATTATTACTCATTGTGTTTTACTGTGTTAAAATGTTATTTGTGCTCTTCTAAATGTATGAATAGTTGCTGCTTTTTTGAGAAGCTGGTCTTTAAAGTTAGTGCTTCATTGAAGTTAACTTCTTCATATCTAAAGTCATTCCTTTTTTCCTTCTTTATTTCAGCAGGAACTCAGGAAATGAGCTGCAAGTGTATTATGCTTCTCCAAAGAGCTACCAAGACTTTTTTGAAGCTATTCGCAGAAGGGAAGATACTTTCTACGTGGTATCATTTCGTAGAGTAAGTGTAGTAGTTTTTCAGCGTTGTTTTTTTAATATATATCTGTAGGAATGTTTCTAACAATTGATGTATTTCCTTATACTACAAAAGATGACCTAGTCAAGGTTTAATCTACGTTTGTTGCTTTATAAGTGATGCTTCTGTATAACCTTTGCAGTAAAAGGGTCAGGTGCTTTCAAGAAAGAAGAGGCAGTGGAGTAAAAGCTGATTACAAGGTCTTTGAAGCTCCTTGTATACTTTAGCCAAAACTGTCTGAAAAAGCTTTTTCCCAAAATGAAATGAGATGTAAAATTTCATATAGGATGGAGTACACACAGTGCATTTTCCAGCATGTTTATACACTTGGCTTAAACATATATAGGATTATGCATTGGTTTTGAAAATAGACTATCATGGGCTTTGCAAAACATGCCTATTGTGGTTAGGAATGGAAGGAGAGCTAGGCAAAAAACACTGTCTTGCAAGGGCAAGATAAGGTGAAATTGCAAGGGCTCTGACACTGGAAATGGATTTGAGGAAACAGTATCTCAAGGTGAGAGATTGTCTGCAGAAGAACAGTCTCCCTTTCTCTGTGATTCTTGAAGTAAGCTGGTAACTGGTAGATTGTATGCGAGTTTCTGATGGGACTAATTGTTAGACACTTACTGAAAGGTTAATATTGACTGCTATAGTTAAAACCTTAAGTTGTCAAAGTATCTGTCCTACGGACTAAGAGTAGACAAAGCAGGAATAATAGGCCTTCAGAGTGAGTAGCTGCTTCTGAAACCTTAGTCATAAAATCCTTAAAAGCCAACACCTGCATCCTGCTACTCTGCAAGGATTCCAGTTAAGAGTTTCATTGTTCTTCTGGGCCTGTCCCCCTTCTCGTTTTTCCAGATGTACAATGTTTCTATTGCTGATTACACAGGCAAGGAGGGGATTAAGCAACACAGTGACCATTTGGAGAGAGAATTTGTGCATGGCCAAGCACAGTAAGCTTTAAAGAAGCAGAATCTAGTTGAGAGTTGTAAGTGCTTTCAGCGTGTTTACAATGTTTATGTTAATTTAGAGACGCAGAGCTGCAGTTAAAGGCATTCAGCTGTGTGTGTGTATCATAGCATCATGAAAGTAAAACCTGACAAATGCTTTGCTGTGGTGTGAACAAGGGCAAACAGTACTAAGATCTGGTAGTCATCCCATTGTGTGCGCTCACTGACATACTAGGTTATTGGGTTTCCCTCTGCCCAGGAGCATGTGGCAGATAAGAGCAACTGGAAAGGGTCTGGGCAGGCTGGAAGGAAGGAAGGAAGGAAATATGCCCAGGGAAAGGAGTTTCTGTGGGTCTATTATTATTGCCAGCTGATTTGTCTTGCTAATTTCTTCCCACTGTCAACTTCTCCCAGCACTGATTAGACATGTATAAAACAACAAATGGACCAATCCATTTTTTTAACATGATCAAGGTGATGGAAAGAACATTCAGTGAAAACTGACAGGCAACAACTTAAATATATTCTTATCGCTTTGTAGAGCTCCTTACCGCAGCAGTATTGCAGCCAGATGGTTAGTGGGTCTAAAGGGTGCGTTCAGGGTTTTATCAAGAGGCTAGCTATCGTTACAAACTCATGCCTCCTTTGAGACCAGCACATGGACTTTTGGGTTTGTGCAGTACTCGCTGGGTCCTGATTCATGGTTAAACACTTAAGCATGGTAGCAGTTCAATATTCAGAATAGTTAACTGATTGATTATTTAAAAGGAGTATAAAAGTTTTATGATAGGAATAAATGTATTCTAAGTGCAAATTGTCTTTGCTAGCTCAACATAATATTATTTACATCTTCCTCTAACACTTGAATTTGCAGTTTTGTGTCCCATATTGTAGCTGTACAAGACTGTGTGCAGTCAGAACATAGGGTTTTGTTTGTTTGTTTGTTTGTTTGTTTTTTCTCTCTGTGCTGTAATATGGCATAGGCTTGTGCTGCAGGAGCTTTGTCAAGCTCATCCTTGCATCTACAGCATGCAGGGGGCCAGGCAGTACCAGTAAAATCCTGTTTAAAACAGGAGTTCTGGGTGTTTGGCACTTTCTGCACTACAAGTCCAAGGGCTGTTGAAGCCAGGACAGCTGCAGGAGTGAGAAGCTGCCTGGGATCTGATGATTGAAATGATGGAGGCAGTGGTTGAGACGGTGACTGGTGAATGGGAGAGTTTTTTTCCTCCCTTCCCAGAGGTCTTTTAAGTCCTTAGACAAGTTTGTAATATGTATCCTGGACCTGGGGGATTGACTTGCTACACCTCCTGCCTTGCTGTTTTGGGGTCCTGATATTAGATGAGGCTTGTTATATGCATGCTCACTCCCAGCCACTGTTGTCCTAGGACCCTGCAACTCCCCCCCCCACACACACACTTTGTTTCCTCATCCCAAAAGTAGCCTGAGAGCGGTCCGAAGGAGGTGGGGAGCCAGCAGTTGCCACTGCAACAACTCATCCAGATACAACTGGTTATTGCCTAAGATCTGAGGAGCCCTCAGCAAAGACAACTGCTGGGAGCAGACTGCAGGAATTGTTCGCATGATGTTAATGTGTTCCTGGCTGCCCGCTTTCCTGGTGGCTTCAGGCGTGGGCATGATCGGCTGGGATACACGTACATGCTTTTGCAAGCCAAGAGTTTAGACATCACTAAACCTCTTGTGCCTGTGTAAGAGCACTGTATTATATGCACGCAGGAAACACAATGTGCGTGATGGGATGAGCCAGAGCAAGAGCTCTGTGGCAGTAGAAGATGTATTTGTTTCAAAGCAATTCTCCTGATACCAAAGTTTGCCAGCTAACTACACTTAATGCAATGCACGTGCAAGGTATGTTGTATAAAAAGTAGATACTGCAATTTGATTCTAGTTGTTACTTGTTAGAGCAAGAGTGATGCTAGCCCTGTGGAAATCAAAGACAAAACCATTGCCAACTTCAGTGGGACCGGAATTTTACTTTGTAGCTTTCTGTTTCGGTGCCATGACGCTTAAACCATAGAACATCAAAGCGATACATTAGTAAGGATGTGCATTTCTGGTCCTAAAAGCCAGTGTCTGGAATGAGCATTTAAGGGTTATCTCAAGTTCTGCAAGCAAGTTTTCGCTAAAGTAATTAAGCTAAATTTAAATCTGAGCTTTTTGTTCTTTGTCAGTTTCTTGGTGTGAGCACTGTGTGCTGGGAATAAAAATCTCATTTGTGTTTTGCTTATGTTGGGGATGAGCTTTGTTATTTGCAGCTTGACATGATGTATTGCTTGCACTTGGTAAAAGATTTAAATGTGTTGAAAATGATTTTTCATTGTTCCTGGGGAATAACAGGAGAGGAAATGCTCTACGTAAATGTAGCATTATCTGGAGGAGTTTCAGGTATGTTTGTTAAGAGGAGCAATACAAACATGCAGTATTAACAGTTGCCTCAGATGATGTCTTCTGGCCTTGCTACTCTTCACACTTAAAAACCATTTCTCTATTCTGTCATCAGGGAATTTGCTGTGAAGGACTGAAGCATTGCTGCTGAAAGATACTGCATGGCTTTGAAAAGCTTGGGTAGCAATCATTTGCTGTGCTGCAGACAGCTGTGGTAGTAGCTTGAATTTATTCAGAGAGCACAAGTGAGTGAGATGATGCTTTGTGCATCCTGCAAGCAAAACTGCATTATAATAAGCTGCTTTAGATAATGTTTCATAACATTCCACTTTGTTACCCTTAACATTTTTTTTTTTCATGAACACAGTTTTCTTCATTTGACTTTTTGTGGACTGCCGTGGACAGATATGTAATTCGGTCTCCTATTCAGACAAAAATGTGATGTTTAGACCCACTTAATGCTACTGCTGCTAAAGACACAGTAATTTGTCTCTGAGTCTTGTGGCTTTGCAACTGCTATAAGTTAAGGGCAGATGCTCAAAAGCTTTTATGAACAACTATTTCTCCAGGGGAACCTGACCTTAGCTAGAGAGAGGGGGAAAAATGACTTTATGGCAGGATCCTAGGATTTTAAGATCTTGCTCTGTATTGTATACAGATGCTGAGCCATAATGTATGCTGAAAGAACTGTGGCTAAAGGCATAGTATCCATAATGAAATTTCATCCTTTTCAAAGCAGAGGTCACCTTTTAGTCTGTCTTGTCTGTGAAGTCAACCCTTGCTGTTTGTGCACTCCTCTGGGGAAAAACCTGAGAAAGAAAACAATGTGTTTGATTGTGCTTCAACATGCCCTGAAGCTCCACAAGCCTGGCCCTGTCAAATAATGGCTGCAATTGACTTTCAAATTTTAAAATCTTTTATGAAAACCTCCTGTTTCCATCCCAGTATCCTTAGTGAAAATGAAGTCTGGCCTGCTGCAGTCTTTATTACAAATTCCCTCTCCTGGTTAGACAATGTGGATTCTCTCTGTGTCAGAGAATTTTTTCCTCCTGAAGCCCTGGTATTCCTTAGAACACAGTGAAACAAAATTTTGGGGGGCTCTCTAGAGCTGACAGCTCTCCCTGGTATGGAACATTTCTGGTGCATGAGGAGCAGAGGAGAGGCTGGCTGTCTAAGGGCCTGGGAGGTGGAGAGGAGGGTGGGATTTGCTGGGATCTTCTGGATGTTCAGTATCAGTTGGGGAAGATGTTGGTTTTAGCATCCTAGAGCTGTTTGTGCTTACTTCAAAAATTTTCGGAGAGAAACCTATTGACCTAAAAGTAAGTCTAAAAATGTGCAGTTGTCTGTGGAGCACAAATTGGCCTAATCCTGGGATGGATTATCAAAATATGTGCATAAGAGAGCTACAGGATTTCAAATTTAGGTAATGGGAAGCTCAAAATAATTGGTTTTTTTAGGTTTGCAAATAAATGCCAGCAATTCCAGTAAAGGCATTCCTGTGAACACCTTATAGTATTTTCCAGCAAAGTCTCCAGCTGCTCTGCTATGCCTGTCTTCTCTCCAACATGTAGAAGTTGTTGCTATGTAAGAGCATACCCTTTCAAGAGTGATGAAGCAAAGGGTTACATTGTGCCCTTTGGGAGGGGAGGAAGAGCAGGATCCAGGCAGTGTGACACCTTGGATATTTAGTGAGTGGAAGCCAAAAAGGAGCAGTCAGCAAGTATGGGGTGCTCTACAGCTTCTTCTGGGCAGCAGCTGTTTGGCTCAGCCAGATGCAAACAGCGGTTAGGAGGGACCAGAGCAAGAATGAAAAAAGCATTTCTGGGAAGGGATGTAATGCTGTTGCATCAAGTGGGGTTTTGTTTTGGTTGGAAATGTCTGTTCTGTTGCTAGCTCTCAAAGATCTTCTGGAAGCAATGTCTTAAATATGAAAATCATACACTACAACTGAAAAAAACACTATTTTTTTAATCTCTCTGGAATCCCTTTGAGCACTACTGTCCTCCAAATAAAATTGAGAATGAGTGTGGTGTTGAGGATAGATGAATAAGCAGAGAGAGCAGAAGTGACTTGAATATGTCTGGCATAGAACAAAAGACACTCTTCTGTTCTGTGTGCACGTTCTTGATTCATTTATCTTCAGTATGGTTGCTGGAACTTCATGAATCACATTAATGCTGTCACTGAACCTCTTTCAGCCTTGTACGTCCCAGGCCTATCTAATACTTTGTTATTTTTAAACTAGCATTTGGAAAGACAACATACACTGTAGATAATTATAGTGAAAGTAGAACATACTGCAGAAGATGTCTCCAAAACCCAAACTAGTTGCAGACAGATGTGACCATTAATAGTAAGTATGTATTGAAAATGTGCTGCATGCTTGACAGACAAAGAGTTGTGGAGAAGAGAGAGGGGAAGATTATTGGTTTTTGAAAGCCTCTGTAAAAGACTCAGTGCTTATGGAACTGGTGTGGACTAGACAAGTGTAACTGGGAAGCGTGAGAGGAAGATGTGATTATAAAGTGGGCGTTGTCTTAGCAAAGGAAGTGACGACAGGTTCTCACTTAAAGAACAGGGAATAGGCAGTTGCCAAGAGAAGGTGCCTTTTCCCACAATGGGAAGATGCTTTGCACTTGAGGCAGGAACGTGTATTTAACCATAGACAAGTAAGTTGCAGACAGTGAAACTGCAGCTCTGAAGTAATTTCTTTCCTTCGGGAAATAACCCAACCCTTAAGCTCACGCAGAGGTGCCAGGGAATAGTGCTTTTTTTTCTTTAGCGTTAGCACTGTATTAGTTGAACTAAATGTGGCTCAGATTGTTCTTTGCAAGCAGATCCTAGAAGGAAATGACAGGCTCTTGCTTATGATTAGTAGCAATATTTGATTATGGAACCCATGCTGAACAAGTCCTAGCTGTGTAAAGATGTTGGTGGTGCCTTTGACTCCAGTGCTGCACTGGCCAGTATTTCATTGAGCTAATGTTTGGCAGGAACTAACTTCTACATGAAAAAATTACCTTTGCGATCTTTCTTTAGTCTTAAGTGACAGTATACACTCAGAGTACCTCAAAATGCCCACATTTGTATTCTGAGATGATCTTCATGCTTTCAGAGGTTAGAACTACTGTGGGGTTCCTCCCCTACTCTCCAATTTCAGTTTTTCTGCCTGTCAACCCTAGATATAGTCTTTATAGAAGTAAAAGTTTCACTGTGCAGAATTCAGATTCCTGAAATGATGTTTGCATCCACAGTAGAAATCCTACCTTTTAGTAAATATTGATCATAATTATAATATTGCATTTGAGAGTGGTATTTAACTGTAAGAGCGTATCTGGTTTTTAATTCTGGTCAGATGAAGTTTGCTTCCAGTTTGAATTAATTCTTTTGCCAGGTTTTTAGTTGGACAGCACACAAAGCTTTTATAGTTTATGGATTAAGAGCCCAGGTGTTATTATGTGTGTGTACAGATTATACTTACCTCCCACTGGACCAAACAGAACATTTAAGGCTTCCAGTTTTTATTTTTAAATCACTTACACTCCTAGGACAAGAAGTGTGATGAAATTAAGCGTACAGTTTTATCTTTAAACATGCTTCAGCTTGAAACACACAATCTGTTTTCTGTATCTGGGGCTATTTGGTTGCCTGCAGCTTATTTGCTGAGATGGCTTATGGAAAGACAAAGTAGTAGCTATAGAAAATCACTTGCTTCTCATAAGGGGCTAAGACAGGTTTGTAAACTCTGTGGCATCTGAATCTTTGTGCTGTTAATCCTAAAAAGCAGAAGGACACTTTCATAATCTTTCTCACTTTGTTTTGTCAAAGTATCAGTATAGGTCTGTTGCTGAGTTGTATGTACTATGACTAGAAGTTGTTTTAGAGGGTGCTATATCGGTATGTTCTGCCTGTGCTGAAGCAGCTTCTCATCAGTTAATTCTTTTAAATCTTTTCCCAATCAGCTCCCAGTGGGGTGAACTTTTTTATTCCTTATAGTTAAAGCAGAGAAATGGATCTGAGATCCAGATTGTTTGATGACTATGTGTGAGTTGGTCCTCACCATATAGTTGGATAAGCTCCAGTTCTGCCAGCATAGTTGCAGAAAACTGTCCAAGTTTGAGTCAGTGATTCAGAATTTGGAATATCTTGGTCCAAGATGAGAAGTCTTGTGTGCTGGAAAGCACTGTTCGGGAAATCCTCTTTGTGTTTGGATGGCAAGCAGTAAAATGTGCTTGTAAATAATTCTAGCACCACAAAATGCTTTTCATCAAGTGAAGATAGAGCTATGCAATGGGGCGTGTAGACAACTTGAGCAACTTGTTCACCACAAGAATCCTAGGTACAAATGGCCTCTATCACCATTAGACAGAGGTGATCTAATCTCTAGCTCTAGAGGTGATAGAGGTGAGTGTTAAATCACATGGGCCACTGTCCTAGGAATTTGTTTAGCAACACTTCATGAAGCATTGCATTGCATGGGAGGTGATTATTGTTCCTTGGCTATGTGACTGTCCAAAATAAGATTTGAAGTGTCAGTTATCTCAAAGAGAGGTAGTAAGTGATAAGAGGAAAAAGATCTCAAGTTCTGCTCAGATGGAGAGGTCCCTGTGTGCAAGGAAGGCACAATGGCCATCTTTTGTCTTAAGTCCAGCTAGGCTTCTATTTATTAAACAATATTCTCCTTTGAGACTTTTGCTTAGAAGTAGACATTCCCAAGCTGTTCCTCATTGATTCCTTCCCTGAAGCATTATCCTGTGTGGAGTTCCCCTGGGCTGAGTCACTTGTAGCATCTGGGAGGCCCTTGTTTAATCTCCTTTCCAGGAGACCTGTGTGTAGCTCTCTTCCTTTCTAAGAAGAATCCTCAGTGCTTGAGCCTGGAGTTTTCAATTAGGATCAGGAACTCCGTAGTAGCTTAAGTAATCTCTGGGCAGGTGATTGCTGAAAAATGAGTCTGGGATGAAATCGTTTTGCTTAAAGAACACTGTATTAGGTAGTCTGGGCCCTGAGTCTCCAGAGGGGTATCTTCTTGACAGCAAGGAAATACCTCGTAGGTTTTTGTTTGCTAAACCATCTATTTAGTATTTGCTTAGCAGATGTAAACTGTAACGCTTCAGGAGGCCCCTGAGGTGCTGCATAAAATATAGGGCAGGAGTTTCCCAAGTTCTCAAGCTCATACTCTGAAAAGCCAACCTAGATAATTGTGTATAAAAATGAAATGGTTCGTTAAACACACTGTTTGGAGAAGAAGAACAGATGCAACAGTTTTTTGGGCGTAAAATTTTAATGAAGGCAGTTAACTGTGGCTCTAGAAGAATAGTAACAAAGTGTAAATACTACATTTACATGTACAGAAAGGAATTGTTTAGGTTCAGGCTGAATATATACTAATACTGAAAGTGAGGAGTTAAGCCAGCTAGATGAACTGGTGCCGCCTTGTGATTTGGGCATGTCCATTTTGGCTGAAAGTTGATTTATGTCTGATGCGGACATCCAGAATGGGAATTTGCTCATGCTGTGGTACCCACAGCATGCGGTCTGTTATAAATGATATAACTGTGTATAGAGTTTAGTCTCATTATCTTGCATGCTTGTGTCTGTAAATAAGAGAGTCAGCATGCAGACCTTTTCAGGGAGAGCAGCTTCATGTCCCATATGTTCTGGAATAATCAGCATTTAATTCCCTCTGGCAGGTCACGTTTCCTCTTCTGCTCTCATGGCTGTTTTAACAGTCACTGTTCATTATCCTCCTGCGGATTCAGGCTGGGGGTAGTTCAGGACCTTTTCACCTGCCTTGGAACTGACAGCCCTTACGACTTGCAAAATTTTTCCAAATCTGAGTGGTTGATTTAAGAATTTATTCACTTGCTCACAAAAGTCAATGTCAGTAACTTCTTTTAGCAGGGAAGAGAAACCTGAAAATAAGAAAGGCCTGGATTCAAAGAAAAAGAAATCCAGAACCCAGTATCTTGGTTATGGTACCATTCTGTTACAAATCACCTTTATTTGCTTGCAGTGCTTGAAAACATCATGCCAGATCCTTGATGCAGCTACTTTGGCTTATATAGAATTGGACTACTAAATTTGACCCATCAAATAATAATTATTGTGCCCACTTTCTGCCTTTCCCTCCCAGTAACACCATGAGCAGTTATTATATGACCATGTGCATTTTTAAGTATGCATATAAACAGATTTGTGTGTGGTTGTAGGGGAAGAGGGAAATGATCTGCAGCTGAGGGACTATCTTGAGTAAATACTGCCTTTGTGTAGGTTAAGGATAGCTCTGCAGAGCCAGGAAAGGTTCAGAGGGCAAGAGGGAGTGAAAGAGAGTGTGGCCACCAGCGTGAAGTAGCATGAGGCTTTGCTGTTCTCTCTGTTTCCTCACTTGGAGGATCTGATGAGTTAGATGTGAACTCTTCATAGCAAGTGTAAATTATGTGGAAATGATGAAAGTCACCACAAACTTTTCAGAACTCACAGTAGCTCCAGAATACCCTGGTAATTTCAGTAACCCGCAGGATGGTACATCAAAAGATGTTAGTTGCTTCCAAAATGTATCCTATTTCTTCAATTTCTTCATATTTTCTACTGCAACTAGTAGTATGAGTAGGGAAAAAGTAGTACAGGTGATACAGGTTGACTTAACTTTTGGCAACACTTCTGGTGATACTACCCCAAGCAGGCTAGGGACATAATGTGTTTGGTTTAAGGATGTGACAAAAGCTGTATGCGACACAACAGGGTAGTTAGATTGGGTTGTGTGAATCTGCAGAGATTTATTGAGTAAAGGCTCTTTGGACTTTCTTGTATCTTGTGTTATCTCGTATTTTTATCGAAGGGTTGGGATAATGGAGTAGAGTCCAACCACATACCTACGTGTTGTGCACACCTTTATTCTGTGATTAGAATTCTAGTAGAGCCTTTATTTGATCTAGAAGTATACAGTATTTTTTAACAGTTAAAAAGCTGGAAAATCCACAGCTTCGTGAAGTGTCATGAACAGAGTGTTTTATTTTTAAAGTCCACATTTATAATAATGTGGCTTCTCTGATATGAACTTCTCTGATATGGTTGCATCATATTTTGCAAGATATTGGCAGAAAATGTGAAAATAAGCTTGATACTGCTATTTTACAAATAGTATGTACATAATTAGACTTAAAATACTTGAATGTGAAAATACTTACCATAGTCCTAGAAGTTTTAGTTAGTTGCAGGTGTTGAGAGATGTGCACAGAGGATGCATGCATTAATTTATATTTTCTGTCACTGGCACCATCTCCCTGAGCACCTTCTCAATAATCCCCCCCAAGTCTAGCCCAGCATTGCAGTTTGCCTGATTTGCAGTGTTCAACTATTATTTTTGCTTGCTTAACTTCTTTGCATCTGGCTTTTTTTCTTAAATCATCTCACAGACTACTTTTGCTGTTTTATGGGCTACCAGGCACCTCAAATTGGCAAGCACTGTGCAAGGTTCCTACTGTACTTAGTGGAGACAGAGAACCTCCTCCTTATTTTTTTCCCATTTACCCTAAACACCTACCATCGTATGGGTTGAACTTCCTTCTGGAGGTGCCTGTCTCTTTGAGCAGGTTATAAAGGACGCCCAGACAACACTCTCAGAAAGCTGAAACTGGGGGAAAAAAAAAAAATCTTGTCCTAGGCAGCGAGATGAAAGGCTTCTATCTGCTTGAGTCATTAAGCTTTAAATGTGGTTGAATGTCAGCAAGCACTGATGGAAACAGACATATCTCCAGAAAGAGCAGTAACACTGGGACTGGCAGGACAAGGTTGAAAAGCTGTAGCTTGATCTGTCTTTTGACTAGGATATCAAGCAAATATCTCTATGCTTTTATCTTTTAAAAGTTGCCGTTTCACTCTTTTCAATCTAATATGATACCTGTGATCTTGTTCATGCAATCGTTGCAGCACACAGGCAGTTACTCACATGCACAATCGTGAGATGGACAAGGAGTGCGAGGTTCCTGTGCCAGGAGTCCTGTTCATCTCTATAAGAGAAGAAACTACCTTTCCTTGTGCTTCTGCATCAGACTTTTCCTCTTTGACTCCCTCAATCAGTCTCCAGACCAGGATCTAAGTAAACTATTGTCACCAGAAAAAGCTTTTTCTAAGGCAACTCCAGTTTTGGTTATGAAAAGTACACAGTGCTTTGCACCAATCGCCGTGCTATGAATTTTGATGGTTTTTATAGATTCTCACAACACGTTGAGCAAAAACAATGCTACTCTTTCACCACTATTCAAAATTGGATTATTTCTTCTCTTCCCAGCAAGAATGAGCTGCTTCACTGATTTTTAGGGTAAAGATCAGCGATCCAATTTAAGCATTTATCACCATTGGAAAGGAGAGCTTCTGTTACCAGCTTCCTCACTTATGCATGCTCTTGTCAGATCTTTCCTTGAGCCATTTTATCTTTTTAAGATGGTAGAAAACTAACCTGGGGAAGAGGGTAGCTGTTTTTCTGCTGTTTAGGGACTTTAGGGGACTCACAGAAGTGTCTGACTGTTGCCAGAGGCTGGCAGAGAGGGTGCAAAGGCTGAGGGAGGAGGAACGAACCCTTCTGCTTTCGGTGGCAGTGAAAGATTAGGTTGCTCAGTACCTGTACAGATATGCCCAGACCTTGTGCACTGTGCTCTGATATTACCCACTGCTCAGCAGTTTTTCAGGTAGTGTGACTTCTGGAAATTTTTAAGGGCCTTCTGTGGGTGGTTTAGAAGTGATGAAGAGAGAATAGTAATGTCAAACAACCAAATCCCTTTACCACTAAGTTTTAGTTAGTTATGTACCTTATCTATACCCTTTAAAACTGTATTCTATCTGGTTGTTTTCTTGCTTTGGTTTGAAATTTTCTGTTTTTTGGAGCGAGAAAAAGTTAAGAAATGATTATAACTCCCCCCCCCTTATAAAATGGATTCTGTTTCTAGAACTGATTTACATATTCCTGAGCAGCACTAGAGATTCAAACAGAGCCGGCATTTGGCAACAAAATTGGACTCAGAAGTGAGATATAGAAGTCAGACTTAACTCTGAACAAGAAGGGGAAAAAAACTCTTCAGGTCAGGATAAGTGTGAGTTAAACAAACCAACAAGTTAAACAATGAAAATAAACTTCATACTCTCTTGATTTGACTGAGATTATTAGTAACAGAGGTGACAACTTCTTTAACATTATTAAATTGAATATCTCTTTAATTAGAAGAAACTATGAATAGTTGATGGATACTCAGCCATACAGATGTCTTGGGATCTGCAGAATGAGAAACATCTTTCCAACAAGCATGTGTAATGCAATACACATTGAACAGTTTAAGACATTTCTATCAAATTTGGATTCAGCCCACTGCATCTTGATGTTAAAACCTTGTTGTCTCTGAACCGACATTTTGAGAAAAACAAAAGACAACTTGGATTTGGAACAGCAGACACCATAGCCTGCATCTGGCAGACCACTGTCCAGCCATAGGCTGCAGAGGAACTTGGCTTGCCCTTGCTGCCAAGATGTGCAGAGACCCACTCAAGTCTGAATTGAAGTTATTGCAATGCTCCGGTTAATTCTAAGGGAATCAAGCAAAAATGCAGCCTCTCTGCTGATTGGGAACAGCATTTGTTTCCTCCCTTATCTGGTTATGTTGCTTTCCTGATCGCTCATGTTGCCATATTTTTGTGGTTTTGACAGTGGCATTTACATTGCTGGAAATTATACTTGTATAAAGGCATGTTTTTATTCAGCTTTGGCAGTATGTGGCACGATGAGGGAGTCAATCTCTCTAGTGAAGTCAGAGGGGAAAAAATGACAGATCAGTAGAGAAGGAAGAGGGCCCATTGCCTTCGGTTCCTTAGAAAGGTACTACGAAAGCCTCCTTACTTGGCAGACACTGTCAACATGAATGAAACCTGAATTTTTAAAACCAGGTTATGAAAATACAGCCTGTACTTATAAAATATCTTTTAACCTGTGATCTAAAACCTCATTTCTTGTCAATACTTAGAGGTGATACCTCCATTTCAGTGACGAGGAATTGCCCTTATGGAGTTTAAGTGGTGTCTTCAGGTACTTTGAGTGTACGAGGCTGGAGGATCAGGGTCAAGAGCAGGTTACTGGAGTCTTAATTCTGTCGGTTGCTTTTTCCAGAAAGTTGAAGGGTAAGAAATATTTTGAACACTAAGAATTTTCAGTCCCTCTGATGTATGTCTGTGTAGTTGATCCGACTTCTGCAATTAGGAAAGATTTGTTGATGCTAATTTCCTGTACATCTGCTCCCTCTCAGAAGCAGCATCTTCATGCAGCAGATTAGAGTCAACTTGCAACTGTCTCATCTTGGGCGGTCCTGGGCAAATGGTGGCAAGCTGTGACCATACCAGCAGGGAGAATAGAGAGGAGCACACTGTATTATTGAGATCTGATTTTTCGCTGTAGACTAAAACTTTCCACAGAGCAGAAGTTTGATTTGCAGAACTGGGATGCTTTTAGGTAACTTTAATTCAATTTATTTAACAATGACTTTGGCCTAGAATTCAGTTCATAATATTGGTTTGTTTGCTCCTGTCATGATTCCTTTGGGAGGAATTCCTTTTGCCATTCATTGTTTTCAGTTCTTTTCCTCCCTTCCATATGCACCACCCTTCCCAGAAAATGTATTGCCAGTAAGTTAGCAATGGTCAGAGAATCACTGATAAATCAGGAAAGGGAAGGGTTTTTTTTTTGTCCAGAACTTTATGAAAACACAGTCCATGTTATCATTTTGTGGACGTAACTGAATACTGTCCTGAAAAAGTTAGTCTCACTTGGAGTATGTTGTAATTCACATTCCATTGTGCATGTGCTCTCACAGGTAGGTTCGTTCCCAGCATCGTACATTGCTTCCAAAGGAATGACATTTTGAGAAGAGCAAAAGACAGCTTTGGATTTTTCTATGTGAGCTGCTATTTCGTATTTGTGGAAGACTGATATCTGGCACTAGCTGCTGCTTGTGACCTGTTGCAGACACCAGAGGAATTAAGACCATGCTTCATTCCAAGTTCTTGCATTACGTAGGCCTGTCTTTAACTAGTCATTAGTTTTTATCATTAATATATTGTAGGTTCACTGTTGAAAGTTCACTAAGTAGGAAGTAGGAGAATGGTAAGTCCTACTTAGTGAACTTTCAACAGTGAACCTACAATATATTAATGATAAAAATCATTAGTGAACTAATGACTAGTTAAAGACAGGCCTACGTGATGCGAGAGCTTGGAATGAAGCGTGGTCTTAATTCCCGTACAGTTGACTATTGATGGCTTTCCACAGACAGTGTGAAATGAATTGGTGGTCATAACTCATTTCTCAATGAATGATATTCATGTAACAACAAAAAAGCCAATTGGTTCCTTTTTGTTCCCAGCTCAGGAAGATAGAATAAGGATAGAAGGATCCTCAAGGCTTGGAGAGGATCTCTTTCTCAGATTGGGGGAAACATGTCAGCAGTGTCCTTTGCATCTGCTTAGTGTCTAAACTGAGGGCATTATTTTTTCAGGTCTTCTGTCAACAATTGTTACTAGTCTAAAATTTGTGGCAAAGATCAGGAGATATAGAAACACATTTGAGAAATAATTTTAGACTTTGTTTTTTGTTTCTTTCTTGAGCTATTTTTACTTGACTGATCTTTGTATGTTCTAAAACTTTGTCTGTGCACAAGGAACAATCCAATTGTTCTTTTAATCAGAATGTTATTTGGATCAACTTTCTAAAAGTTGCCCTTCAGACTGAAGCCTGCACTTGTGTTCAAATTCTGCCTGTTTGGCTGAGCTATCCAAGACAATGGGTCTTTTGCGCTGACAACTGCAGGTGGTCTTGTTCTTGCCTTGCAGCTATTTTACATAGTGTGGAGATTCAACAGGAGACTTAAATTACTTCTGTTGCTGCAGAACACAGAAAGATAGTAGTTTCAGCCCTGAGCTGGATTTCAGCCATGTGCATTCTAGGCCAGAACACAATGCAAATGAATTAATTGCTCTGATTTTAAAAAGAGGTTAAAGTTTTAACTCTAATAGACAGTTGCTTCTGATTAGGAATTTAAAATATCTTTTACTTTCTTGACTACCTGCATGTGTGGGCGCTCTTGCTCCACAAGTAAGGATGCCTTCTTCAGTTTCTCAAGGAACTTGCTTGGTAAGAAGAATGTCCAGTCACAGAGTGTATGGCCCTTCATGGACTTCAGTGGCTATTCCTAAATGTTTCTCGTGTTTACATAGCACCGATTACTATTAACATTGCTCTGTATAGTCTTTTCATGAGTGGTCTAAGGCTTAGTAAGACAGGGGAAGTGTAAGGTAGAAGTGTAATCTCAACAGCCTCGTCCAAATTTCAGGCAAGGTCCTAATGGGTCTTAGAAATATTGGTTGGAAGAGCCCTCTGGTCCTGCCTTTCATTTGGAGGGGGACCCTCATCAATATTAAATGAAGTTGGCTGTGGTGTTATCTAGTGGACTCTGAAAATCTCTAGGCATGGTGATCTCCATATATCTCTGGGCAACCTGTTCGCATGCTTCACTGTCCCTTGAACTCAAAAGATACAGAAATAGAAAATAAGAGCATAAGTGCACTAGCAAATGGATCATGAACCCCAGTGTCATGTTGATCCAGCATTTAGAGAAATCCTTCTACAAGCCTTACATAAATCTTTTTTTAACCTGTCCAACTTTTTCAGGGGAAGTTCAGTCTAGAGAGAGAGAGCGGGATTTATGATCCAGTCTGTCTCGTAGCATGGATCCAAGGAGCATGCCCATAAACCATGTAATATTTTTTTCTGCTTTGGTTGGCTTCATGCTTATATGGCAGGGCTGCTGCTCTTTCAGCCCATTCCTGCAAGGGCAGAACAGAGAAGAGGAAAGGGGTGGTGGTTGCTAGTAACTTTCCCTACTCTAGTTTGTATCCTCCATGCTCTTTTGGGACTCAGATTCCAACTGGGTAGTAAATCTGGGAATTTGTCTTATGTAGAGGTCTTGCAAGCAAATATAGAAACTTTGGGTTAACATTTTGTCAGAGAAGCAAAGAATCTGGATTATATCCTTTTTGGTTTTCCTGGACCTCATTCACATGCCCTACCTAAATTACATGTTTTTGCAATTACAGACTGCAGTTGCAAAACTAATAGCCTGCAGCTGCTATGCAAAAGGAGAGCTCTGCTGCAGTGAAGTTAGAGAAGGAGGGGAGTATCTTTTTATTGGGTAGTAGTCATAAAACAATTAATTTCTTTTATATCTTGTAACTTTGTAAATGCTACAAAGATAATTGACAGACTCAAGCCGGAGTTGCGTATTAAGTGCTTTTCTGTACTGATACAGCCAATAGGAAGGACACAAAAAGGCAAAGAAGTATGATTTTTCCAATAACTTAGAGCAAACTTTTTAAATTTTATGATACTGATTTAATTGCAAGAACCATTAGGAAAAATCTGATCCTTATCAAATATAATAGCGACTCTTCAACTGATACAAATTGAGATTTTTTTTTTGTCTTCACAGCAGCACAGAACTGAGTCAACTATTCACATATATATGTTTTTTCCACTTTATCTTGAAGCTTGGCTAATTTCCACATATAACTCACAAATTATCAAAGTGTTTTCAAGAACTTAAAGCCCTTCTTATATGAGTTTAACCAAAATTGTTTACTTAAACATAGATTTCTGCTCTTCACATCCTCTTACTTTGCATTTAGGAATTTTTTTTTTTTAATCTGATGCCAAACCAGAATTACGTCATAGCAAATGCATGCATTGTTCTTTACTTTTGGGTCTTGCAAAGCAGTTCTGCAGAAAAGTTTAATTGGCTGGATTTCTTTTTTTTCTCTATCCTGTGCCCTCTTTGTTCACATGGGCTTTGTTTTCTCTTTTGTACACCCTCCTGAGGAGGGGGGGAACCCTACACAGGAGAGTACTTTTATGATAAAAAATACAGTAAAAATGGAGTGCTGTTACCTCTTTCTCCTTCACTGCAATATGATTTGCTTTGCTTTGCCTCATTCTGTGCCTAATTAATTTATTTAAACATAAGCTTCTGCTAATTGTGATTTTTTCTACAATATTACATATTCACAAAGGGAAGCTGATGGTATTTAATGTTTATTACTTAGGATGTGTTGCAAGTCAAAAGTGAGATTCAAAAAAGCTCAGGTAGAAGTGGGACTCTTTTGTCTAAAAGAATTACACAAAAGCAGATTTTCAGAAGAATGGGAAGAGTGAGACTAGCTGGTCATGTCCAGGCAGCCTGAAACTGTTCAGAAGCAGCTGATGTCATTTTGTTAACAGGATTTAGATAGACATTTCAGTAAGGCAGAAAGCTAGCTGGTCTGTCCTTACGTGCTTATGTACCAATTCTTGAAGGGAGACAGGAATTCCCTCTCAGAGGCCACTAAGTAGACTCCATTATTTGATTAATAAATGCTTAATTACTAGCATATTTCAATGTTTTTCTTGAAGAATGATTCCTCCTATTTGGTCTTGGAAGTTGGTTCTCTAACTTGGCTGCAGTACTGAGGGATTCTTTTCCGTCTTTGTTCTCACTCCATTTCTCAGTTGTAACCACTGTTCTCTACCTAAAGAGGACAGAGCTGGGTATCAAACAAAACAAGTGGCAGCAAACAAACGTTAGAGACAGATTCAGAGCAAGCAAATGAGATGGTTCATGCAACACAATTAAACCCGTGGAACTCCTTGCCAAAAGATGTTATGGATGTTGTGAGTTTCTATGGGTTTAAGAAGAGAGACTAGGAAAATTTGCAGAAGAGAAATCTATTAATAGTTATTAAATATGTAAAGCCAGGAGTTTGTTAGGAAATCTCTGAAACAGTAGTTGAAAATGTTTAATGGCTGAAAGTTGGTTTGGAGAAAGTATCATCTATATCATGTCTGTACACACTGTTCTTACTCTTCTCTGGATATCTGCTTATAGTAATTTTTGGAGTAGGTTCTGACTGTCTGGTTTCAACGTGAGTGGAAAATGCACTCATCTACGCTATCCCAAAACCTAAGACTTACATACATTCTCTTCGGGAGTAAGCAGAGGATCTGCCTCTGTTGATGAGTGTCTAGGAGTCAGTTCTCTCCAATTTCTAGGCAAATGTGCTTACTACCAAGTTATTGTATGAAAAGAAAAAATGGACACGTGATCGTGAATGAACTGCATGTGGAATGTGGACTGTCCAGACTTTAGACAGACTATCCTTAGTTGTTCTGGGCAGAGTATGGACATAATTCAGCACAGTTCATGAGCCTGATACTACTAGTCTCTCTAGAGTAGACGCTTTTGAAGGTAGCACCAAAACTTGAATGTGGTTTTGTGATGCAGGTGAGCCAAATTAACAATTCACATGTTCTGAACTGCTTTCAGTCTTCTTCCTATCCTGCACATCTCTCTTCTGCCTTCAGCCCTAGGATCCTCTTTTCCTTTCCTCTACTGTACTGGACCCAAAATAGTCAAATAGCTACATGGTAGTTCAGCTCTGCCTCTTGGCTAAAAAAACACCCAAACCCACAACCCTGGTGCACCGTGGAGTTAATTTCTTGCCCTTTTAGCAAGATGAATTGGTTTTCCTTGGAATCAGATGCACCAGCAGCAGCAATGCCTAGCCCAGGACAGGCAGGAAGAGGAAATCAGGAACAGCTTCAGCAACAGGAAGCCGTAATTTGCCTCAGGTCATTTTGTGAAACTATTCTCTGCTTTTACACCTGGAGAGATGCTTACTCTAAGACAGAGATGATGCTATTATGCCTTGGATCTTTCAGAAGTTAAGAGATACGATCTGAGTAAATGTCTTAAGCCTGAGATAAGCCTTGAAGTCCATTTAAATTATTCAAATTAAGTCACTTGAATTCAGCCTCTGCTGCTTAGGTTACTTTTGATCCTTAAGGAAATGTAACAAATTCAGCGCAAGAGGCGAAGGGCCAAAATGAAGTAGGAGTTCCTGCTTTACTAACATTTGCTATCTCCACTTGTGAGCTGCAAAGAAGACACAGTTCACATGTCTCCATATCCTTGTCAGTTCTTAATCCGGAAGATTTCCTTTGCTGCTGATTCTGCCTTTACACTGAGGAAGAGCTTAGTCCTGACCTCGAAAGGTGAGGTTTGTAGACGTGCAACAGTACTGCCATTGAAGACAAAAGAAGAAACCCCTCAAAAGCAGGATTGTCCTATAGCGAATTTTCAGTTTTCCCGAGGGCTCCAGGATTTTCATGATGGTCTCTGATTCAGAGATGCTTTCCAGTTAGTTTACTCTTAGAGCCCAGCATAGATCACATCTGGCAATAGCTCAGTTGATAATAAGAGGCACTAAAGACTTCTTTATTAAAGGGTCTTGCATGTGGGAATTAAAGTGGTTAACAACTCTCTCTTCTGCAGTGATAAAGTGACCAGAAGCTGTTGTACAGTTAAATGTTATTTATAAAAAATTGCCTGGGAATGTCAGAAAGGTGTAATCTTATACTACAGGACATTTTATTGACTGTGGAATCGAGCTATTTCTGGTAAAACAATTAAATAAAAAGCATATCTCATCACTTCATTGCTGTGTGCAAAATATAGGCTGTAAAAGCCACCTGTGCATAGAAACACTGGGATTGGAACAGTATTGCTGTGACTAAGAGCACTTTTGGCAAAAATTAAAGCAAATTACAGAAAAAGACGCTCTGCTCTCACATGTGAACCACCATTTCCAGGAGTATTCCTGTTAAGGAACTGTTCCCACCCTCCAATATAACAAGACTGGCTTAAAATAAGGAGTTACAGAAAAGTAATTAAATTCTATGGTTAAGGGAGGGTTGAATTCTCTGTTCTGACATCTCTTTTTAATTTGCTGAAAAATCACTGTGTTAGCTAACACAGACTGGAATATAATTGCAAGCCTAATATATGCAAAACTGGTGCTAATTTCAGTCTGTGTTAAAAGGTTAATGTAAACCTAAAGGAATACCATTCCTGTAGTCTCTCAGGGTAGACAGTCAAGAGCTGGTGTAGAGAGGCTAAGACCTTGTGAATTTTGCTGCAGGTCTTCTATGGGTCCATTGCAATCCTCCTCTCATCTTCCACCCACTCTCATGACCCTGAGTGTGTCAGGTACTTCCCGTAAGGGTCCGTGATATACTTAGATGTATAAGGGTTATCTTTTCAAAAATGAAACAAAAAATGTTTACACACCAACTTCACAAATAGGGAAGCTTGTACAGTTCATGGTGTCATGGACAAACATTATGGCTATGAATCACAGTTCGTATAGAGGTTTTAACTGTTTTTCTCTCTCTTTTTCTGCTTTTAAAACCTTCTGTGTGCTTTACAGACATGAGGGTCAGACTGGTAGGATGGCAGTAGTTCCAAAAGCACCTTTCCCTCTACAGTTACTGCCCTGTTTAGCCTCCTCTGAAAGCAAAAGCAGTAGTGCAGGAAAATTCTGACATTTTCAAATGAGCTAGTGCTGTATCTAGTGTGGTGTATCCTCAGGACACCATATGGTTGCCATCACCCAAATGAATCAATAGTGAAATTTTACAGTCGTTTCCCCTACAAATTCATAAACTTTCATACGTATCATCTCCAGTTGTTCATCGAACTGACAAAGGAAACCAGAAACAGATATCCCAAGACCTGATTCTCATTTATACTGTGATCCCCGTTAAGTGCTTGGCAGTGTCAGGAGCTGCTGGGGTAAACGAGAATTGGCCATTTAGACCACGTATATGTTGCAGTAAGTGCCCTTCCCTCAGGAACGTCGTCGTCTTGTGTCCAAAGAGGCATGCCTAAGAGAGCTCCGAAGTTCAGTCGTGGCTGTGTTGAGAACCAAGTTCCAGCATAACAATTACCACTTCCCGGTTAGAAGGTGCGTGCCAAAGGCTAGCATCGCTCAGTGAAGGTGCAGTGGTGTATTTAGGAGATCGGGGAGTAAACTTCACCTCTCTGACAGCAGCCAGGCAGCCTGAAAAAATTAAATTGGAATCTTCAAAAATTGTGAAATCTGTGGCAGATAAAAGAAAAACTGGATCATTGGTAAGTCACAGATTGAAGTCTCCCAGGGACTCCTCTGTCAGCTAAGGGTTTTAAGAAGTTCGGCTCCTAAGAGAACTTGTGCAGGTCTCTGAAGTTGCATGCAGCATTTTGTGGCTATTGAAGAGCACATTTTTATTGCACAGGCTTTGTATAACCAAAAGCCTAGCTCAAAAGAAGGCCCCAGTGTCATCTCATTGACCTGAAATACCTGAAGGTGCTCTGAAAAACTAGATTTGAAAGACAGTACGTGAATTTGGTGCACAATTTTTATGGCTGAATATACACTTGATTTGTATCTACTTCCTATTGAGATAGCTCAGTGTGGTTGGATAGCTGATAGATAGATGTTTGAGCCATCAGTCTGTATTGAACATTATTGAAAGTAGTACAGTTAAAGAAGAATAGTACCCCTGGCAACTTCGAGGAATTGCCAGCATTTCAGTAGGGTATAGACAGTTCTTGAGTCTCTATCAACGATTGCTGTATTATGGTCCTAGAATCATATCTATGAAGATTTGAGCTGGAAGAGATTGAGGCATGATTCTCTGGCTGGCTGCTTAGTCATAAGCAGAGATGAAACGTGCTCAGTTACATTTTATTTTGTTTACTGTAAGAACTCTTCTCAAGCTCTCTTCCTGGAGTGCTGCGGCGCCTGACTGTTTGCCCTCTGCTTTGGCAAGTGTCTTTGCTAGTTGCAATATTTTAGCACATAGCTTGTTAAGCATGTTAATATTTTCCTTTGGTATTTTAATCCAGCCTACTTAGAACTTTTATTCCTGTAAAGTAACAAGCATCACTTGTTTTGGAAAAGGTTATCCTTAGCTGTTCAGAGATGGATCTCTAATGGAGGGCCACGTTCTTTTAAACATCTTGACGTCTTCCTGAGAAGAGATGCAAGGTAGGGCCTGTCTTGCAGGAGTGGAGTCATGACTTCAACATGAATCACATCTGTACTTTGGAGGATATGTGCTCAAAACTGCTCTAGGAGGGTCAGAGGTGTGGCTTGCCCTCTAATAGCATAACAAATAATGTTTACATAGCCATGCTGAATGCACTGCAGCAAGCACATTTGAATCAAGGTACATTAACTATTTTCTACTTAAGAAATCCTTTTGTGTGGGATACTTGAAAAGGTTTTGAAAAATATTTATCCATACTTAAGCACAACAGCTAAGAAAAATTTGGATGAAACAATTCAACAAAGTAGTAACATCAGGAGGAAAGATAGTTCAAATTGAAGGTGCAGGGCTTTAGGAGTTTTGGAAATCTGTTCTTTTGTGTCCTATGTCACTTGGAAATTCTTCAACTATATGCACATATCCTTTTAAATGTTTCCTATAGCACTAAAAGTATTTTTCAACATCATAGGCATGCTGCAAAAATTAATGCATGGATGTTTCTTTTTAAACACATAGAAATGGCAGGAGGAGTTCTGTAGATTGCCTATAAATATGTGGCACACTAACTGTGGGGAACTGTTTGTCGCCAAGTGCACTATGCCTTATGGAACATGCATTACAAAACCCGAGAGGAGCAATATTTCCAATTCTAATAGTTTAAAAGCAAAGAATCAAACCTACAAAGTGATGATAATTTAAAAAATGACAACATAACCCCTAAAAGCCAAAAGACCTTTGGAATGCTGTTTGCTCTGCTTAATGAAGCTTCATGGTATGCAGTGATGATGTTTTTCTCTGTATCCCTTAACTATGAGAATCGGAAGCTTTTTTTTTTTTTTTTTTTTTTTTTTTTAATAGTGAAAGCTGCTAAGATGTCACAGATGTGTCTAGGTAGCCAGGATTTTGAGAACAAAGCTTCATATCATGAGACTTAGGTTAAAGTTCCAGGAGCAGACAGTTTTGGAATATGCTAGCACAATGAAACAGAATTTCCATTGCTAGTTGAAGCTGTGGTGGTTAGAGATACATAAGTCTCCAAAGCTTAATCCCAGTTAGAGCCCTGACAACACTGATCTTATGTAAGAAGCCTTAAAATCTTTATTACGGCTCCATGTGTTGTTGAATCCAGAAGCAGATCAGCAAACACTGAGATAGCCAGTGGAGTAGGAAGATTCAATTTACAACTCTGGTTAATTATATTCTAATTTTTGAACTGCCCTGAATATTTTGTGGTGGCAATGACTTAGGAAATACAATGATTATCAGAAGTCTATCAAGTAACAGCCTCAGATTTTATCCACAGGAAAAACGGGTTTCTGTGTGCCAACTTACTAAATTAGAGTGATGCATCTGTGGCTGGATTTTTAGAACCTATATATGTGTGTATATCTCTGTCTCTGTCTCTCTCTCTCTCTATCTACCTGTCTATCCATCTATTTATCAATCATCTGGCTTCAATATCGCCAAACTGTAGAGGTGATCAAAAGCAGAATGAGAATGCTAAGGCTAGGGTCTCATTTGAAATATTGCCTTTCCAGGCTGATATTTTTCCGGTCATTCTGCCAGCACTCTCAGGTTTGCACAGTCTATTTAAATTGTCATCTCATCTAAGTTTAAATCTTGTCCCAAGCCAAAGCCATCTGTTGTTGGGTAATAGCTGTGATTTATTCTGCCTCTGGTTAACATTCATACTCATGGACCAGATGCTGGCTTGTAGGATTTGCTTTTATTCATTTTCAGCTTTATTCCATGTGTCAATATCACAAACAGCCCTTTAATTTTAGGAATTATTGTCTAGTGCTTAGAAGTAGGGATGAGTAATAGTATCACACACACACACACACACACACACACTCACACTCACACACACCCTTGGAGTGTAATTCAGCATGTTTCCGAACAGGATAGGACAGGAAAATGTTTCACATGTTAGAAATACATTTGAACAATGTTTATAAATGTCTTGTTTTTTTCTAATCATTAATCTTTACATTGATTTATATTGCTTGTATGTAAGTAGCTAATACATTCGAATAAACCAGGTGGACCATTTGAGGACTTTTGGACTCAACAGAACATTTCAGATAGAGTAGTTAAACTGTAGACAGTATTTATGATATTCTGCAAACTGCCTGCCACTATCTTTTCCTTCAATATAGAATGAGGGTAATAATGAAACCTTCTGTGTTAGGACTAATTGTCATAGAGACTTTCCTGCATATTAAAGAAAAAGATGGTAGGGAGATGAATAATTTTCCCTAACTCCAGGTTAAAAAAAAAGCACTAAAGACAGCCAATTCTTTGTAGTAGAGATGAGCTGTGTTCAACTTCCAGACAATCTGTGCATCTTGCACATTAGCTCCTGCTAGCATTTTGGACCTACAGCTGACTGGCTTTTTATAGAGCTGTCTTCCAAAGATGATGTTGAAACACAGAGGATTTGTACGGAAACTCCAAAGTATGTTTGGATACACAACTGCAAGTGGAAATGACTTCACTGTCTCACTATCTGCTATGGAAACAAGTCTCTGGGTCTTCCTTCCCACACTGTTCAAATTATACCAGTAAAACAGAAGAGGAGCAGGTGAATTGATGCACGAATGTACCACTTTATTGTGTGGTTTTTGGAGGCGTTTCAGAACCTGAAAGATAAAGGGAAGTCTCTCTTAATGTCTTGGGTTTGGTTAGCAGAGCAGCTTCAATGAAACTGATCTCCTATGCAGTTTGTTTCAGATTCAGTGGGTTGATCTTGTCTGGTTCTGTTTAGAGAGACTGCTGGTAACAGTGCTCTGATAATAGACGGTTTTATCTTTTCAATTTGTCGCTCAAATGAGATTTTGTGTAACTGAGCAGGATGTGTTGGCTCTGCTGTGATTTGTGTAAAGTAAGTTTCACTTCATTAGATAAAACTGAATTCTAATGTTGTCACTGTTCTAGTAGTGTCACTGTCTCTATTATAGCATGCATCTCTCCCCCTTCTTGTACTGCTGTAATGTTTTGAGCGTCTATAATTGTCTAGAAAATGGTGCTCCTTTTTGTTCCTCTGTGGGAGGACAAGACTTTCTGGTTGGGATTCACTGAATATAGCTTAAGGTGTTTGAAAGTTAGTTGCCTATGTCTTGTCTAGTCCTTGTTCTTATTACAGTCAGCAGAGAGCAGTAGGCACCTCTGGAGCTCTAGTCCTCTCTGAGCTATCTTAGGATAGAGCGAAATGAGAGGTGACCATTTCATGACATCAACTAGATAGTCTACATGTTAAGTTTAGACTTAGGCCAAATATCTAAACCAATTGCACTACTCACTGCTACCAAAATAGGGAGGCCTTTTTCCCTCCCTGCTCCTGCCACATGATCACAGCAGCCCTGGGAAGAGCTCCAGCCCCCTCCTTGAGCCCCATCAGTTGGCTGATCCAGCAGAAGACTACTTGCTGATTTTGTTGTTAAGCAGAAATTATGAGGAAGGAGAGAAAGTGGTTATAAGCCGTGAGGTTTCTTCTTCACAACTCTAGAAAGACAATTCACAGAAGTCTAAAATTAGTTGAAATTAAGTCTAACTCATATTATTAAAAGTATATATTGGCTTCTAGTTGGGACTGAATAAAAAAAGGTGCATTTTATATCCCATTTTGAACACCAGGCTTAGAATAAACTATTGTTTGTTTTCAGAAAATAAGTTTGATGGAATCTGAACCTGTCCAGCAGCATTAATGCATATAGTTTGGCTATGCTGGACCAGCCCAAGGTGTTAGCACTGCCTCTGGAATTACCAAGAGCTCTTGAAAGAAGCTGTTACTGCCAGCATCTGCCTTGTGGTCTACAAGAAGCGTGCACAGGATCAGAGAAATGTTGGGTGAGGAAAAGCTCTGGGGATCCCTAGTCCAACTTTCTACTTGAAGTGGAACTATTGCCAGCTCTAAGTAAGGGCATCCATGGCTCTGTCTAGCCAAGTCTGGAAAGCCTCCAAGCACAGAGATCCCCTAGCTCTCTGTTGACCTGTTCCAGGACTGTACCACCATCTTCATGAAAAAGTCTTTCCAGATGTCCAACCCGAACCTGCTGTGGTACAGCTTGTGGCCATTGCCCCCAGCTGTATCACTTGGCACTACATGGAAGAGTTTGTTCCGTTATCGTTTTAGTTACTCTTCAGGTAGTGGTGAGCTGCTGTTAGGCTGCCCCTTGGCGTCCTCACTGCCGGAACGAGCAAGCGCAGCTCTCTCGCCTCTCCCTGTAGGCAGATGCGCCACGCTCCGGACCGCTTACCAACTTGGTAACCTCTGCTGGGTGCTCCCAGGTTCTCCCTCTAACCTTTCAAACTGCTGTTTTGCCCTAAAATGTTTTTTAAAGGGCCAGCCAAGGAGGTAATGATAGAGGGGGGGAAGGAGGAATTTTCTTTGTTTTGGTGCTATGCAGTCATTTGGTATTTCTGTCATCACTGTCATCTGTGGTTTATTTCCGTAGAGGTATTCAGATCACAAAGTCTTTGTGATAGCTCTTAACATATTAGCCAAGTACGCCTTCACATTTCATACATGCAGTAAATAAAGGTGCCATTATAAGCAAAACTAAGTTAGTATCAATTCATTTACCACTCTTGAAGTGTGTTAGCAAAAAAAATAGTAGTTGTAATTTGCAGTGCTTGTTTTTTCTTGCTAGATAACACTCAGTGTTATGGCTTCTCAGAAGCATTCAAAAATTAAGAAGAAACAAGCCTTTTTAAAGTGCTGTTAAAAATAGACCTCAAATCATGACAAGGACACTGTTACAAAATGTACATCTAATGGCTATCTTATCTTTAGGCTGTTTCCTTGGGACATATGCTCCTTTGAACTTCAGAATTTTTCTGTGAAGTTCATTGTCTTATAGCGTGTTTTCTCAATCTCAGCAGTTCAGGAGTGAAATGGGAATTACATATGTTGTCTGAGAATGGTTATATGAGACTGGTTTTATAATTTTGGTACTAAGATGTTTTTAATTAGATTCACTTATTTAAGTCATTTTCTCTTCTCATGGTTAGTCATCTGGGTTTTTTTTTTCTTTGTGGGGGAAAGAACAGGATGATATTTCTGAAATGTATGTACAAAATATTATTGATATATTTAACACCTAATGGTGTTTAACTCAGTACCCTGAATCTTAGACATAACAATATTTAGATTTTTAAATGGGAAGAATGTAGTTATCTTAAAATTAAGAAGCTAACAACTTCTGTCCTGAAGAAAGTATAATTCACTCTGCTGAAAGGTAACCTTGTTCAAAAAGCATAGGGTGTGTGTGTGTGCGCCTCTTCTTACCTTTAACCAAAGAGCTTCCTGTAAAGCCTTTCTGAGTTGCCAGTTTTCTAAAATACAGTGGGAGTTTTACAGATGGGGAAATACAAGATGAGAATATCAAACTTGTTCTTTTTTTTTTTTTTAATCAATTTGAGATAGACGTCTGGTAAAAGGCAGATGTTCAGATGGGCTTTAGGAGAACTAGTACCCATGTATGTGACATAGTAGCACTTGCTGCTTTTCATTCTTTCCAGTGACATTGGGAGCAAGTTTACTAAGAGAGAACAAATACTGCTCGCTCACAATGCCCACTGTGTTTTGAGGTGGGGTAGTGAAGCAGCCTTCTATGAGAAAAGCTAACCTTCGGAAGTGAGGGGAAGCTGCCCTTGTCCTTAGTGATCTTTGGTCCATCTAGATCAGCACAGTACAATATTAGAGATGCCTGGGCTGGCACCTTATGCTCTGTTAGTTCTGTTGATAAGGAACATATTTTCCCAGGCTGCAAATCCAGCAAATTCACTTCAGTAACAGTTAACAAAAACACGGAGGAAATTTTTCCTTGAAGGTCAGGTCCACATTAGGGTTCCTCCTGCAGATACAGCTTTTACTGCTAAAACCCAGCACAGTTGGTTTGAACATTTCTTTCCTACTGCACGCAGCCAGCTCACAGCTGAAATAAAATACTCTGGCAAAAACAACTTTCACTTCAAACTTCCTGGTTAGATTTTGTCAGCAGAGCTCACATTTCACACCCCATCACAACCCTGACTGATATGGTCCTGCTGGAAGAGACATGTGGTGTAGACCTTGAGACAGATATAGCAAAATTACATTTATATGTAAAGCAAACAGCACTGGCAGTAAAGGCTCCAGTTCAACAAAGCTCTTAACCACATGTTTAAATATCATTGAAGTCAAGTTAAATTACTTTAATCATATACGTAAGTGCTCTGTTGAACCAGAACCGAATAGTAGTTTCCATCCCTTTCCACATGATCAAGGCTTTTTCATATTCTTCCACATGCGATAGGGATTTCTTCTTGGTTACACAGCATGAGCAATTGCTTTGACTTCTGGAAGACTCTCTCGACAATTTGAAATTGCTAAGCTGTCGTAAATAGTTTTATGTGGAATGCCTATAACAGAGAATGTGGTGGAATTTTCCCAGCTCTGTGCTGCCAGGGTAGATTTAACACATCTTTTCCCCTGTTTTCTAGGACCACCTGTTATTGCCAGCCACAACACATAACAAGACCAGAAGACCAAAGATGTCTATAGTATTGCCAGCTGTAAACATCAATGGTAAGTCCAAAACATGAAAGAGAATGATTGGAGAGTAATTTCAAAGAAATGTGCCCAACTTGTATATGGAAACCAAACTGAGACCAAGTGCCTGTGGTAGCTTTGAAAAAGAAATCAAACTTCCTCATCACTGAGCTGTAGTTCCCAGGGTCCCCTCTGGAGCTGGGAGGCTGGCAAGCTGCCAAGGCCTGGTCACTGTGACTGTAATGAGAGGCCACACGCCTTGGCCAGCAGTTCTGCAGTCTCTTATTCTACCTCCTTCAGGGCTCTGGGGTGACGCCATCCAGCCCTGGTGATTTATGTATAGCTCATTAGGGGTATTTCATTTTGATCTAGCTCCTCTAACTTGGTGGCTGCGAAGATTGCACTGGGTGCAGGGCCTTTCTCCAGCACCTTCAGCAGTGAATTCCAAAACAAAGAATTCACTGAGTTTCTCTGCTGTGGCCTTATCACTCTTGAGTGCCACTTTTCCGTATTGCTCACCAGGTACTCCCACTGATTCACTGACTACCTTCCTGCTTTGGGGGTTTTTAAAGAACTCTTTATTACCATTTAGAGCCTCTTCTGAAAGGGAGCTCCTCTTTGGCTCTTCTGATCTTGTCTTCACATTTGACCTGCCATGTTCTCTGGGCTTTCATATGCTCATCTGGATAAGCTAAATGCAAGCCTCTACACTGTGAGGCCTCCTTAGCCTTCCCAATGATCCTTACAGGGTGGGAGTTAGGATCACTTTGTTTCCTTTTTAAATTACAACCCACATGCTACCTGGGCGTCTGACGGACTATTTGAGATCAGCCACCAGGCTGCTTGCAGGTTTTTGCCACCTCCCCCCTCCCTTTTTTTTTTTTTTTTTTGGCTGTTGCTTCTCAGAGATTTTTTCCTGGCTATTTGTCTTACTTTGATATACTCAGTTTCAAGAAAATTAACTATCAGCCTACTGGGTTTATGTGGCCTGCTGTGTCTGAATACTGGATAGTCCCTCACAGTCCCCTGTATGTCCAGCTAGAATTTCATAGCATGTCATTCAGCTGAATTAATTCATCACCCCTTTCTTCTGGAATCCTGAGGATTAGGGAACAGATTCGATCCCAAATGAAACAAACAGCCTCCTATTTTACTACCTGATCACCTATACCAGTTGATCTGAATCACATTAACTCCCTGTTCTTCCAGCTAGTGATGATTCTGCTGAAAGTTTTGTTGAAACTTCAAGGGAATTTGAGAAGACAAAGGCAAAGCTAGCACAGCATTAGCTTTCACTTTTGTATTTGAACTTCATCTTCACTTTAAAGCACTCCACAGCTTGTACTCTGATTAAATATTAGACATTTAGCTTGTGGTCAAAAAGGTTGGCACTACTTAGGTAAAACAATTGTAGAACGTTATGTAATAAAATCCATCCCTTTGTGGATGCTGAGTTTCAACTGTCTGATGTCAATATAATAAACCTAGTAACATGCCCCATCCTCAGTCCTTGGCCTGTCATGCCAACCTTGCAGACCTCAAAAATCAGCTTCACTTTTTCACCTTAAGAATGGGGGCGGGGGGGGGGGGGGGGGGAACACTTGTTCTTGCCCTTTGCAAGAGGACTCTATTGTAATCCCACAGATGTAACCTGCTCACTGCCTGCCCTGCTTCCTGCCCTCTCACTTGGGCTCCTCCTGCTCCTGCCTAGTAGGGCAGATTTCTTGGCCTTACTGATTTATTAGGATGCTGACTGCCTTCCCTCAACTTCCTCAGCTGTTCACCACTATGTTGTACAATAGTCAGTAGGAGTACAACCCAGCACTATATGGTCAGTACTGATAGTAATCACATTAAAGTGCTGCAGGACTAGAGAAAACAGCTTTGCATTGAGGACACAGGATTACTAGTGATCAGAAGCATTCATGATCTCCATTTTAGACCCCCATGAGAGATAGGGCACAAATCATATGTCATTAATTCACGTGGTTAGGAACTGCCACGTTAAGATATCTTTGGGGTGCAGAATCACCATCAGAGTGTTGATGATGTGCACAATGTGCAAACACATTGTGAACCCGGTAACAGTATGAACTTCTCTTTCTGATTATCTACACAATGTAATGCCTTTTAAAAAGTTGCTTGCTTTACAGCATAAATGAATCATGAGCCCAAATGTTTTGTTAAATTCAACATGCTGAAAACATTGTCTGATGATACAGAATTTCCATAAACTAAAAAAAAAAAAAAAATCAGCTCAGGCTTCCAACATTTTAATAATTACATTTTCCCATGCAGTATGGCAAGTCAAACGTGATAATATATAACTAGCTATCTTAGGAAAATTTTTGTTAGGTTGTATCAGAATTATTTTTGGCATTTTTCTGCCTGAAACTCTCTTTTCTTGTCCATTGCAAGAATCTTTTTCTGGCTGAGCTGAATTATCTCATGCAAATGGATACTTTATCACTTAAAAAGTGAACTCTATTTCTAATTTAGAAAGTATTTCATCATGAAGTGTTACTCAGTCTTACTATAAGTGAAATAACTTTTCAGTTTTCAGAGTAAATATAATTTGGAAAATACCTATCAGAATCCAGTGCTAAATCACATTATTAATGATGAAACAACATGAGATTATAGTTCGTTGAGGTCAGTCTTTCTTTTCTTGAAAACACCAGCATAATCCAGGAAGTAACAGGTGTCCAGGGATTTGGGCAGAGATGTTGAAACACAGCAGACATAGAGCAGCTTTAAGTAAACAATGGCATCAAACACTGCTTCATCTGTGACACTCAGCCAAATGCTAGGAAAGATATTACAAGATATAAAGGAGACGGTAGATAACTTGGTTTAAAATTTAAACTTGATTTTTAGTGGATTACCTGGAGGAGACTGTTCTCCCAGAAGTGCTGCCTGAAGAACAGCCTTTCTCTCTTCTTTCAAAGCACTGCTCCTCCGCCCTATCCTGCCTCCGCAGGGATTGAGCGTGTCCTGAACAAGCATCTGGAAGCTGGCTGACAACAAAGTGCTTCTCCCAGCTGTCTGCTGTTCTTTTAAGCCCACCTTAATTCTCTGCCCACCTGCAGAGAATTGGCTGCTGGAGGGAGGCTAGGTCTGTCTGTGAGGAGTTAACAAAGTCTTCAGGAAAGAACTTGTCCCATCCTGCTTCTTCTCATGCTTTAGCCAGATCTTTGTGGAAGAAGGGAAACCTTTGCCACTTCCACTTGCTTGCCCTTTCATTTTGCTGCTACAATCCTGGCAGAGCAGATAAGGGAATGCAAGTGAAGCAGTGTTTACTTTGAAACATTTTCAGAGTTCTTCGCTTGCTTTTTTCTATAGGTTCTTTATTTTACTTTAGGTTCTAAAGTTTACCCTTGACACTATTTTCAAATGTGAAACAACATACAGTTCAGTAGAGAACACTGAACAGCTTGGACAGCCTCTTCCCAACAGGACTCTCATCCTTTTCTGACTGCTCTTTGACTGCTTGAGTGCCTTCTGAGCTCAGTTAGAGACTCTGCCTTTAGCGAGCTTGAGCAGTTCCCACCAACAGCAACAGTGATCCAGACAGAGAACAGGTGGAGACAAAGGTCAACAACCAAACTGAATTGTCATTCACTGTCCTTGGTGACTCCATGGAGATTAACGACTTGCTTCAGCAAGATTTATCCAGCTGTTTTCACCAGTATACAAAACTGAATCTAGTTTATAGTTTGGAAAGTTTTTCAAAATTCCTCTTGGAGAAAAATGACATAAATCTGACCAGTGGCAGCTCTAGTGCTTTTCAGCTGATAGCAAATCTTAACAGAAAATTTTGTAGTAGGCATATGCGTTTATGCGTACACGTGTGCATTCAATATAATGGAACTTTAAGCAAACAATATTATACAAAGCAGAAAAATATTATTAATTTTCAAGACAAAAGCTTGAGAACAGTTATTTACCTCTTGTGTATTGCAAAATAAAAAAGGGCATTACCTTGTAAAGAACCTGTAAAGAACCTATGTGCCCCTTTGCATGCTCAGCCCAAACTGCCGCATGCTCTTCTCTGTGAGCTTGGAGATAGCCAGTGAAATCCCCACTGCAGGCTGCTGTGCAGGTGCATGAGTGCATGAGGACTCTAAAACATGTTTTAGTGTTAATTAAAAAAAAAACTTATAGGAAGTTATTACACGTTGATCCTTCCCCTCCCACCAATTCCCTCTTCCCCACTCTGTTTCAAGCCCCCTCCAAACTTCCTGGGCCATCTCCCACAACTCACAGACAGTGCTTGCTATCAGTTCCTCCATGTCTGCCTTCCCAGATGCTTTCACTGTCTTTCATCCTTCTCCCATTTTTTCCTTGGCTGCCATCACTCAGCGCAACTCTCTCTGACCTCCCACAATCAGTGAAAGACAAATCCCCAGCAATGTTTGAAGACGCAAGAAGTATTCATATAAAATCCATCTGATGGGACTTTAAGGACCTCAGTGCTGCATACCTGGGGGAAAAAAACAAAAGTGGGTAGTCTTAGTCCCACTGCACATGGTTTAGAGGGCACCATTGGTATGCTTTAAAAAAGATGTTATTCCAAGAAGAAACATCATACAGTTTCTCATGGGAATGAAAACCTACTACAGTTAACAGTTAAATTCTAGCTTTTGTTTTTAAGCAAGTCATGTTTGTTATGCTGGATTGTAGCTATTATTTTAGAAATCTAACTATGCACTTGAGACCAGTTAAGTCTCCAGTAGATTTCATTCCTACATTTGCTTTTATTGTAAGTCAGGGTCTTGTTGGCTTATTACACTGATTCCAAACTGACATATAGGCGGTGCCTTCCTTGAAGTTTAAATGAAAACATCTGCCATTAGCCTTGTATTTACTTAACTGCTATAAAAAATGCAGTGGGTTATAACGTTGATCTTTGTATCGCAATAATCTATAGAGTACAGCATAACCAAGTCGCTCTTGCTACCCCAAGTACAGGCCTTCTGTCTCTGCAGGGTATCTGCAGCATGGCACACACAACCTCTCCCTGCAGTATGCAAAAGTGAGAACATAAGTACAGTCATTCGGGGTAGGAGATAGCAATCAAAATTTAGCCAAAGAAGCCACTTTCATTACTACATTTCTCCCTAGGATTAGATTCTGTGTTTGCATTTTTACTGCCTGCCCTTTCTTCCCAGTAGGAATAGCTGTAAATGTCCATAAAGATGTATACTCAGTGTGAATAGTGGTGGCCTCAGCAACAGCACAGACAAAGACCAAAAGGGCCTCCTTCCTTCTTAGGAGCCCTGTGCAAAAAAATTCATCACGTGTGGAAGGCCATCCATCATTTGCTGTCTCTAAATTGAGGCTTGGCGTTTTCACACTCAGCCGAACAAAAGTGAGAGACTTCATGGGAAAGCTCCTAGAGAGATCCTCTTGCCTGGACTGTACAGGAGACAAGTCTCGTCCTAAAGCCTGTTAGGTGTTGTCCTAGGTATTCGGGGGTGGGCAACGGTGTAGCTCTGCTGATCTGCGGGGGCCACAGTCATGGAGACTCTCAAAGGCTGTGATCTGTTGCTATATGGAAGTAAAAAGAACGGCCTTTAACTTTTGTCTTCTGTTGGGGTCCCTAGAGGAAGCATTTTCCAGCTTCATGTATTGAACGCCAGAATATTAATATTCTTTCTCTGTTTGACTGAGGTCCTCCCTGGTCTATTTGCCAGCTGGTATTTCAGGCATGCCTTTTCCCATGATTGTATTGTTCTGGAGAGTGGCAGACTTCTGTTCAAGGAGTTGTCCATACCCTCTGCTAATTAGCTTTCTTCCAGGTCACTTTCCCTCCTATCCTTTCTAGCAGCTTGAAGTGCATTATTCCCTATATCCCCCACAAAAGGAAGCCTGGGCTTTCTTACATTATAGACTCACGGTACTCTACCCCAAAATGAGCATCTCTGTGAAGCCACTAGGCCTGTGGTCCTCTCCTGTCTCAGGCTGTCTGCTCTTCCTGATTGGGTCTCCTGTGTTAGTCCTGGGGACAACCAGTTTCTGCCAGGGAGATATTGGCACAATGAGGCCTCAGTGGTTCCTTTTTTTCTCCATGGCTCCTGTTTGCCTTGTCCAGTATCTCAAGCGTATTAACTTGTAAAATGCCACCTTGGGAGGAGCACAGTTAGAGCTCTTGGCCTTTCTGCCAGTTACAGATAACAAAGGTGCGATGCCACTGTTAGTATGAGATATCAGACTATTTTCCATAAAGAAATCAACCAGATGGGGACTGAATTGCAAACTGCCTGTTATTTCACGTAAGGGCTAATGTCCAACCTTCAGATAGGCATGACAGGGGTCTTCAGTGATCTGGAGGTAAAGGGATCTCTACCCTCTTACTGGAGCCCCTAGCAAAGTCGGGAGCAGAAGCTGTTTACTTGGAAATTGCTTGTTGCAGGTCAGTGCGTTTGCTACAACATGGAATAAGTTACCAATAGGGTACTTAGTCATGAGTGTCCATTAATCTGAGAAAGAGCTGCTGAAAGGAGAGAGTAAACAATAAGGATGTTGAACAGAATAATTCAAGGATTACGTGGAAATAAACAAGGCCAGCAGATAAGTCTTAAGTTCCTCACCTAATTTTCTGGGAATTGGCATAAATTTTGAATGCTATCTTCTACACCATGACAGAGAGTGGTTTGAATTTTCTATTCTGGATATTCTGGATGTGTCCTTAATGTAATGACCCACAATGGATTTGTCTTTCTGTCTTCAATCTGCCTTTAAGATAATTGTTTGTGTGCCTGGGCCTTTATAATTTGCATGTTCTTGGTAGAGTTCTGTAAGGGATGCTTTCTGTAATGAACTTCGACTGCCAAATAAGCTCTTAAAAATAATACTGTGAGTGTTTCACAAAGTCCATCTGCTTTGTTGTATTGGCCAGCTTCTCATTCCTACCACTTCCCTCATCCCTGTTTTTTTAGCATTCCTCATCACAATGATGTAACAGAGACTTTGGAAATGCTCTGAAATAATGCACATTCCAATTAAAATGGTCAATAATAAATCTCGTGGTAAGGCTTTTTGATCAAAACTGGAGAGCAAGCAGCTTGAATATTTCTATGCAGTTACAAAGAACGTTCTTTTAACTGACAGTCACTTCCAAAGCTACTCACAGATGTCCAAGGTTGGTTGCAAACTGTGTGTGAAAGGTTTGTAAGGCAAACAGAACTCACAAAGGCTGAGAAGGAAAATAAAAATAAGCAACTCTTTGTGAAGTGACAATGTTCCAGAAGTTCCCATGTCTTAGGGTTAAATAAATAAAGTCCCTAACTTCCTCTGTCTTCAGGGTCAAGCAAACAGAAGATTCCATTTCCATCTTTAGGAGCAAGAGGCAGAATTCCCAAATAGTCATTGAAGAGGAAGATCTAGTATTTATATGCTCAAATTTGAAACAATACATCCCACGTGTGAGCAGCTGACTTTCCTGAAGGTTGCTGCTTAACTGTTTAGGTAGCCTTCTTTCTCAATTAACTCATCGTACCTTTAATAGCTTTAAAATTGGTTTCCAGGAGCCTAAAGGCCCCAGCTGTTTCTAGCTGCTGTTGGTTCATTCTTTTCTTCATACTTAGAAGTCAAGTACAAGTCCCTAAGGCTCTCTTTTACAGCTGCTTTCCTTGGCCCCTCCAGCAGGTACAGAAGACTCATCTCTGAGCTACACAGGCATAATCAGTACAGATACTTCTCTCATTGCTTTTTGCTTTTACCTCTGCATTTAGCATGAAGTGCTAAGAACTCACTATTGCCTTACAGGCTGTAATGTATAGGCAGAAAGCCTGCAGGCTCTGAAAGTGGCCAGGAAATGGAGTTGTATGGGCAGCAGGGCTTGAAAGGTTGAGACCATGAAGTGTATGAAAGAAAGAAGAAGAAATTGCACTTGCTGCTATTAATGGTGAAAGGATGGTTTTGAAGGATGTTTGGGGGAACTAGAACCAAGTAGAGTTTGAAACTGTAGTTGTCAGACATATTGAAGTGGACAGTATCTGAGGAGAGTGGAAGGTGGAACGGGCAGCCACAAGCAGATTGTACAAGTATAAAGCAGAGAGTGGTTCATGGAGGTGACTGGGGAGAACCAAGGGAGTCCGAGGATTTCCAAAGGAGGCAGATGCCAAAGGAAGGTGTAGACATAAGTAAGTATTAATCGTGGACAGTAGTGAGGTTGGTGTGCTAGGAAGAGTGAGAAAAGAGGGGCTGCACTTGGTAGCTGTTGTGTATATAGAATTAAGGACCTATGTATTAAATGAAAGAAGAGTAAGTGCTAAGACTTTTTTCAGAAGGTCGCTAAGATTTCTTCAAAGCATCAAGGCTCCTAAGTCACTTGCAGGATATAGGAGAATATATCTGAGGATGTCTCCATTCTATAAGTCTACAGGTCATTTTGAAAATGCTGCCCTTCTGCTTTCTGAGCTGCTGAGGAATAGAAGTAGTCTAATGAAGCTAGACCAAGGAAGAATCAGAGCTATGGTCAACTCTTGGCTAGACTTCACTGCAGCAGCTGATTACTAAATGTGGACTGAGAAATGTGGAGAGCCTGCTGTTTTCTGTGTGCAGTCATGGACAAGCAACTCATGAGCTATTGTGCTGTAGTAAGGATGGTTGCTAATGTTACAGATGTTCTTCACTTCTTGTGTTCATCAAAAGCTCTGCTGTAGAGGTCAGGATTGACATTTTGGGAGAGGAGACTTCTTGTCTGCTTTTTGAAGAGGTATAAAAGTGCATTTTATCGTAACAGAACACCCCCTACCCTGGAACTTTCCTGCATTTCTTCAAGCATCAAAGTTGATCACTGTTTAGATTCATTTTTACATGAAAGATTTTGATAGATTTTATTGCTTTTGAGAGATTTTGCCCTCCCCAACCATTTTCTGTTAATATACGTAGAATTTGACAGGAAGGAGATTAATTTACTCAAAAAAGTATGAAAGAAATTGTTCTGTGCACAAAAATAGCAGAATCTGTGTCACTTAAGTTCATGTTTATTTGGTTAGACAGGAAACGATCAAGAAATGAAATCATAAAGGCTTGTTCCCCAGTGACTTTTCATAATGCTCTGTTTACCTAAATTGCTAAATGAGTAGCCTATTTTTATGTATTCGAAAGAACAGGAAGATGATTTCAGAGGATCTTCTGTTCTTTTTTGCCTTTTCATTAATACAAAAAAAGAGTATCTCTTGAGTTTTGTGTGATATAGCAGGACAAGTCCCAGCGTGACTGGTCTTCGCTGGTGTAAGTGTAAGTGGTGTAAGTGCTACAGATGGCACTTACTTAGGAACACGTTGTTCACAAAGGGGGCAGAGAATGAGTCATAAATTAATTGGACTTCATGTTTAGTATTTCAGATGCCAGGATAGGATTATTACGCCAGATAGTTTTTCCATATAAAAGACACATTATATAAAGTCCACAAGCTAAAGGGAAATAAGCCATGATGTTAGTTGGATATATTTCCAGAAGGAGCCAAATTCTGTTCTTAAAACTGAATGAGTGTGAATCTCCCTGCAGAGTCTATCTTCTAGGCATTCGTTTAACCCTGGGTTCTGATACTGCAAGGTGGGTGTGCATTAAGCATTACACTTACCACTTATTACATTATTACTTACCATTACCATTATTACTTACCATTATTACATTACCACTAAGCATTACAGAGAGCACTCTGCTGAGCTGTACTGCAAACTGAAGAGGAAACTTTAATCCGGGATGGTGATTGCCTTCACCATCTCAGTGATGCTGAATTCTCCTTATGCGACACATCAGAATTCTAGGCTTGAGTCCAGCTACTTAATACATTTCTACATGTTGTAAATTTAGGATTACATAATTCCTCTTAGTGTTAAATTATAGGTGGCAAATACAGTTTTACATTTGCAACAGGCCAGCTCTGGTTACTGGTAGCTCTGTACGTCTAGTGATCTGAAGCATAATTACCTAATGAGCTCACCCTGTAAAAACATAAAAAACTGCAACAGAATTGGTAGAGGAGATTCACATTTATGTGTTCAGTCTTGAGAACATCACTGGAGAAAACGTAGAGATTAATAAAAATACAGCGGTCCAAGGCAGTCTTTTTCTGTGTTTTGATTGCAGTCTCCTTAGAGACTGCAGCCAGCTGGGCTGGGAGGCCTTTGCCTTGTGCTCATATCCTAGTCGTAGTCTTCCATACTGCAGCTTTCCTCGCCTGCTTCGTACAGTGTGCCTTACCTACAGCACCTCCTCATGATGGTGTGTCGTCCTGGTGTGGTCATGAGCAGCGAGCAAATGCCAGGAGCACATTTGAAAAATGTGTTCAGAGCATCTGAAGAATGTTTTCAGTTTCAGTCGTCCTCTGCTTCATTGTAAAACGCCTGCCTTATTTGGTGGTAGCCCCAGATGACGAGATCTTGGTGTGCACCTGCACAGCATAAATACTCTCCAGATGGGTGTTGATGAAGAGGTGTCTGAAATCTGAGCTGACTTTCTATGATAAAGGAGGCAGCTCTGTTTCAGAGCCAGAACTCATATCTTAAACCAGTAAATCTCTCATTGCTGTAGCTGTGAGATAACACAGACAGAAATCTTTGAAGCAGACTTATTAGTATGCCATATTCAGATAGGCAATGTGCAGCATATGTGTATGATTTGTTTTTTAAATAAACTGACAAATGCGTTGAATCAGAGAGGCTCCCATGGAGGCAAGTGCACACCCCACACAGACAGAAGCTTCACAGAAATGGTGTTAAAAATACTCTTCTATGAGCAAGGGCTAATCACAGTATCTAAATAAATGAGGTAATTTTATGTATCCAAGTGAGACAGGTGGAAAATTCAGCTCACTCTTTGGATACCATCCAACCTATAAAGACATTTGGACAGTAAGTGAATACAGGCTGTCACCAACCTTCACTCTTAGATCGGTGAGACACTTTAACACTAGGGTACAAATGACACTGGGTGATAGAGTAGGTCTGTGTCAGTGAAGAAGTGATACTACCTCTTGAAAAAAACTGCAGTCAATTAATGAAATTAATTGCATCAGTAAGTACCTATTGAAATGATGAAGTATATACTGTGGTAATGTTCAACTCTGAAGGCAAGGGCTCCATAGTAATAAGAAAATACATTAAAAGTAAAATCAGTAAGGTAAAATGCTGGCAGGTGGTGTGGGAATTGATTAAAGATTAAAACCTCAGAGCAAGTCTTTAAAATGACCCCCCAAAAAGCTGACACGGTTAAATAACAGAGTAAAGTAGATTGTTAGAAGTAAGGAGAGACATCTCTTCAACAACAGACATTGTGGCAAAATGAGCAAATAGAAAAAATGTACAGTTTCTGGCAGACTGCATGTTAAACCATAAGAAGTTACACAAAAAAAAAAATATTGAGGAACAACTTGCTTGAGGCATAAGAAATAATAAAACTATTTTTCAGAGGATCCCTGGCAGGGAATCTGCAGAGCCTATAGAGGATCAGGGTGTAAAAGAGCACTTAGAGTATGTCAGCACCATAGGAAAAAAACTTAAAGAGTTCTTGTGTGGTGTTACCACCTGAGGATATATAAGAAAGTGGCAAGTGACAAATGAGGCAAATCTTTCTAAAACAGCCTCAGGAGCTGGAGAGAATCAAGTTTCACTTTTGTACAAGTTAGTTCAATCTGTGAGAGCCGGGAATGCTCAGATACGTGCCCTGGATGCACTTGTGAATTAGTATCTCACTACAAGATACAAAAGAAGGAGTAGAAACAGATGGTTGGGTTTTGCAGTGAAGGGGAGGTTACCCATAGACTCCCGTGCAGATCTATTCTGGGGTCAGCACCCTACAGCATGATTGTACATGATCTTGAAAAGGGAGATAGAGTTGGAGGTGTTACTGTTATTGAATCTACATTACCTAATTATTTAAGCTAGTCGAATATAGAATTTCTTGCTGGAAGATCTCATCGCAGAATGCTAAAACAACAGGTGAAGCTTGGTGTGAATAGGTGCAAAAGAAATTAAGTGGGAAAGATGTTCCTGACTAAATGTACGGAGTGACCGATATGAACGAAGCTGTTACTGTGTGGCAGGCAGAGCGCACAGTAGTCTCACAGCAGCAGGCCCTTTAATGTGCTTTGAGAAGAAAGCCACAATTACCAAGAGGGCAGCTTTGTGCTGGGTAATGAGGAATCCCCCTCCTCCATGTCCATGCTCCAGGAAAGCAAGTGCTGGAAGTTGCCCGGAGTTGGCATCCCTTGCAGGCGCCCCCGTCTTGTCCTGCCCTGTCATGTCACAGCCTGGAAAGGGCAGCAAAGGACAGCCCTTTATCCACACATCCATCCGTCCTCATCCCATCCATCATCCATGCTGCCTTAGCAGACCCAGGGGCTGTGTACGGCAGCGGTGCTGGCAGAGCACACCAGCCCCTCGTGCCTCAGTCTACAGACACTGCCTGTCCCGCATCTGCCCAGAGAACGTTTCCCTTGCTGCACACCAGGCCAGCTGTCCCCCTGCCCTCCTCACCGCCCACCAGCCCATGCTGCTGAGCAGCCCTCAGCTGCTGAATTTCACCCACGGATAAACGTAGTCATGGCTGAGCTGCGTAAAGTCCATATTCCTCTGTAGGGTGACAAAGGAATTTGTTTATAGTCAGTGCACGTGAGCAGAGGTGGACTTGCTCCCTTAGCAAGGCCCCGAGAAGGTTTCCGAGCTGCAGCTTCCTCCCTGCAGGATCCGCAGTGGGCGCAAAAAGTATCGTGCCCCGGCCGCTCGGGCACTCCCCTCCTGCACTTAGGCGGAGCAGTCCTTTGCATGCTGCCCTGTGAAAAGTCCTCCATCTCACGGGGGAAAGACAAACAAACAAACAACAACAACAACAAACTGCAATTCCTTTTTAGGCTATTTGTCTTACAAGTGAGTATGTCTAATTTTGTAGAGCATGCAGGGAGTTTGTTTATAGTTTTTCTGCCTCCCAAGCAGGCAGGGGATGGTTCTGCCTAACAAAGTTGTTCTGTCTCCAGCCTCTTCCCTTTCTTCTTTTCCCAAGAAAGTTTGCTGTGCTTGAACAGAACTGTTTTGCCCTTTGCCTCTCTTTTTCTCTTATTTGTTACAGGCATTATTTAAGCTGGTTAGGTTTCAAATAAGAGCATCCTGCAGCAGTGATATCCTAGCAACAATAAGCTGGTTATTCATCGCTTGTTTTCTTGAGATGACCATCAGCTTGCTTTTCAGATCAACAAGAGCAACTAAGAGTCAGAGTAGGCCCTCTCCTTCAGCCATGCTCAACATCCTCCTCCTTGTAGAGGGAAAATGGCTGTGCAGCATGAAAGATGATTTGAAAGGGAGGTAGGAAATGGTTGTGAAATGATCCTTGATGGGACTTTACTTACATGGGTCCAACATTTCTGGTCCTGGTCCTCTCCCGGGCACCAGGAGAGCAGTCCCAGGGGCAGTGCTTGCAAGGCTGCTGCTTCAGTACTTCTGCCTGTCCTAGCAGATGCTGTCTGCACCAATCATCTGCAGCCTCCCTAGCTTTTCCGAGCTCTCACCATCAGCCAGGGCTATGGAGGACTTTATACAAGAGGGGAGACAACATGACTGTGTGCTCACTGGAGGTTTTCATCATAGCAATAGGAAAGCAGCCTCAACAACTGCTGAGAAACACTGAGTGAAAAGGTTGGAAAGAGGAAAAGTCCTGTTCCTGTATTGCATAATAAAACCAGCAGCCTGGCTTACTGTTTGAGAGGCACTAGAAGATCTAGAAACTGCATTTCTGTATAAATGCTCTGGATCTCATTTAACCTGTGTCAGGGATGAAGGACAACAGAGTCCACAGAAGTAAGACAATTGCAACTGGTTTGTTTGGAAATGGTTTGGTACAGATACTTGCTTTTAAAAAGAAAAGCTACTCAGTTAGGTTGCAATATAAGTTTCTCCCTGGCCTGTTTAACAAGCAAATCTGTAAATATTTTAGAAACCCTACTGCGTTGTTGCAGTGAGTGTATTTTTAGTCTTTGTAGCTGTTAAAGTAACATTGCTTCATTTATATACTTATTTGGTAGTGTATACCAACCCTTCAGATGGAAACATAGTCCAGATGTACTAGATAGGACAGTGAGGGCTGCTAAGTGGAGATGAGAGAGAAGAGTTCAGAAGTTACAATATGGAGAAAGCTCCCTGGGTGATGCCTGGGGACAGCCCAGCCTGAGCTGCCTGCAGCTGGCAGGCACCCTCACCTTCTGTGAAGCTTGCGTCTTCTGAATTCTGTGCTGCCTTAAACATAATCTCTGTTTTGGGACAGGGCAGGTTGCAATACCGTTTTTTTTTTTTTTTTTAATTTCTTACTAAATCATTCTTTAAACAAAACTTTAGCGTTGCCGGCTTGGCACAGCTGTCGCAAAGCAAACTGATAGCTCTTTGAAAGCTGTTGAGCTTCCTACTGGTTTAATAGATGGATGTGAAGAGTAGGTTTTAAGTGTAACGCAACACTGATGTCCACTGTTGGGACATTGTGGCAAAGCATAGGATGTGAAAACTATAGAAGGTGTGAACATTTTTCCAGCAAGGATGGATATAAGAGAGTTTTTGTGTCATCTTTTTCAGAGGTAATTCCCTGGCACTTTTAAATTTTGCATTAGCTAAACAACATGAATAGTAAATTCACTCTTCTCTATTGTCTATGAGGGCAGGATGATTGTGTAGATTTACTATATATTTCTAACAGACACAGGTAGTTAAAGATTTGGGCAAGTGACTTCCCTCACTACATTTTACCAGAAAAAACAACGACATGTAGTCCAGATCTAAATGGTCAATATTAGCTTAACTGTGCATTCACTGAGTACAGTGTGGGGGGTAGATATGCAGGTACTGGCCACTTTTGGAAGTCCCTACAGTAGGCACATGTGTTACCTACTTGAAAGACAACCGGAGTCTTAGAGAAGCATCTGAAGATTGGGGGATCTCAAATCAATGGCCTAGGCACTGAATCGTACACTGTTGGCCAGACAGACAATTTCCTTGACTTTTTTGGATAATCCACTGCAGGACTGCCAGGAGTAACGTGAAATTTGTGGTTGATTTAGTAGAGCAGGGCTCTACCAACATACTTAAGGCATGAGTAAATTTTCGGAAAGCTGCAAAGCTCTTCAGTAGCGTTTAGTTACAGCTTGAAAACACTTTGCTGTTGATGTTTCAACAAGGTCAAGCAGCATGTTCAGGGGGGAGGGGGTCTATTCCAACCTCTCTGCGTATGTGCAGTCTTTAAGGCTAGCATTTTCTTGCGGCAAAGAGCTGTTGGTATAGTACGTGTAAGTGGAAAAGGATAAATTATGGGAATAACTTACTCTTGTCCTGTGATTGCATCCATAGGGCCAAGTAGCCCACTGGCATTTATAGAGTTTGAGTCTAGAGAGACAATTCAGATCACCACGTTCTGACTTCCTGCAGAACAACACTAGAATTTCATTGCCTGCCTCTCTAGTCTTCTGTCTTCTGCCTTCTTCTAAGACAGCATCTCTTATCGGACATACCTGATCCCAAAGATATTCCTGAGGATTTTTTTTTTCTTTTTGAGCATATTAGCGATAGAGAAGTACCAGTTCTACTGAAAGGAAAAGCAGGAGTTTTGGGTTTAAGCCATATCTAAAAAGCCAGTTTTGAAAATCTCATTTTTCAAATATTAGAGACTCTTCAACCATCTTTGTAACTTGTGACAACAGTTATTACCATCAGCCTTATTTGCTAGTTTTAGTTTGGACTGCCGACTTCAGCTTTCATATTGACTGGATTTTGCAGCATGTTCAATTTTAAGAGGAACTGCCTTAAACCCTAGAGAGGAGCCCTGGGCCATTGGATTTCTGTTCCCTAGATCAAACTGACATATGGGGAGTTTAGTACAGCCCCAGGCAGCAAGCTTTTTTGAGAAAATGCAGTCAGAGATGGGCAGTGCTTGGCACAATAACGTGCCAAATGCTATTGTTTTGAAATAGTCTAGCTGTATCATGGCTTTTAAACCCTTTTGACTGAGCAGTGCTAACAAATAATTAACTGCAACATAGAGGCGCCTTTTGGCCTGAAAGGATAACTTCTTACGCATATTCTGGAGTTTTAGTCTGAGGCTATATAATATGAAAGACTATATGTTCTGAACTTTAAAGAGAAGTAATAAAGCTATTTATAAATCCAGACACCTCTACAGGAGATCTGTTCCCCTGTTTTCACTTACGTAATCCAACAAAACATCAGTCATAGGTAATTCAACACAATAAACATTCGAAGTCATTCAGTGTCGGGGCTGCCGAGCAGCCCCATGTAATGCACGTTGGCAGTGCTGATATTTCAGCCAAGGAATGAGCGGCGACAGCAGGCCGAGACGTTGAGCTTTCAGACCTGCCTTCACAGACACCGCCTGGCAGCATCTGCTTCCCTGAACGAGGCTGTGAGGTTTGGCGGATACCTACTGAGGCAGTACAGCACACGGCCGACCTGAGTGTGGAGATGAAGTACTGGGTTAAGTACGCCAGCCTGCTGCAGATAGCCCCGAGGATGAGCCATATGCAACTGCAGAGACCACTGCTGTTCAGTGCCGCTCTCGAAAGGCCACCTTATGCTGCACTGGTGTCTCCAAGCTGTTGCCACTGCCAGACTGCCACACAAGAGATGGGAAGGAAAGAAGAGAGAGCCATCAAAAGGGCTTCATCCGGATTTTATTGAGGGTCCTCTCTCTTCAAGGCGTTTTAGACCAGTCTCCCTGTGTCCTCTTGCATCTCTGGGAAATCACATCTCCTGGGGAGAGTGATCGCAGCTTATAGCCCAACTCAGGGCCTTCCTCTCAAGGTGCCTACCGCTTCTCTCCTTAGAAGTTCCTCTCTTGACACATCATCAGCAATGCCACTGACTTTACCCTGCCTCTTTCCCAGCAAAGAAGTCTGGTTATATCAGCCCAATCCCTCTCCCACTCCGGCAGCTGTGGCGAGTACAAGCTGCTTTAGATTTACCTCCCTGTGACAGCTCATGCAGTCACAGCATGGCTTTATAGAGCTTTGCTGTGTTCACTTGTCCAAAGAAGGGATGGTGGTGGAATCACCATCCTCAGGAGACTTTGTTTTTAAAAGATAGATACACTAACTCATGTTACCAGCTGGAGGCAGGAATCACCAGGCAAAATTGTTAGCCTCTTCTGTGCATGAAGGCAGACTAGGGGGTCCTCTCGCCTGAGAACCGAGGACTGTGCTCCAGATATTCCCCTCTTGCGGACAAGAGATGGGAACAGCATGGCTGAACCTCTGCTGAACGTGTCCAGTTACACCACTGTTGGATTTAAACTGATCATCAAGGAAACATGGACACTAGGTTTTTCACTGTCACCTGAACGATTGGAGGTAGTTGAGGGTACAGTCTTAGTTTGTGGCAACTGTTGGTTTAAATCTCACTGAAAGAGTTTATCGCAAATTGCACTGCCCTGTCTTTGTCATGGACAAAGAGCAGGTAGACCGTCGCTGCAATTCAGTTGCCATATGACTTCATTGTGGAGCTGGGCTCTGTTATGTTAGATTAAATTGCACTGTAATGTGGTTCAGTAATGACCAGCCACCTGCAGCCCCCAGAAACACAGGAATGCAGGGGTCGAAGGGACCATGACTGACTGTGAGTCCCCGTGCCTGGGCTGAGGTAGGATCAGGTGTACCTGGGTCATGTCTGACATGTTCATCCAGCCTGTCCTTAGAAACTACGAATCACAGAGTTGTCTAGTCCCTCGAGATAGTCTAGTCATGCTGCTGGATCACACACAGAGATCTCCAGTCCTCAAGTTTTTTCTGCTGAGCCCTGTTTTGTACTCGTGTTCCTGAATTCTGCATATCTGTACTTCACTCTTGCCTTTGTTGAAATGTATCCTGATGATTTTGGACAACCGGTCTCTGTTAGCGAAACCATAGTCTAATCCAGTACTCCAAAGTGGTTGAAATCTCTCCAGTTCAGCATCTTCCAGAAATCTGATAAGTATGCTCTCTATTCCTCATCCAGATCGTGAAACAATTAACTGGAATCAAACCCAGAATGGAGCCATGTGGAATCATTTTTGAAATGCCTGTCCAGCTGACAGTGAACTCGTCGTTCCAAACATTGGCTTGTATTGACTGTGTTAAGGTTGTATTTGCCTGTTGTTTCCCTGAGAGTCGCGTGGGTTTCATGCAGCACATCAGTCTCGCCACCATCTGTGCCGAGGTGACATGAGATCCCACGGCGATGAGGGATACTAACACTAGCACAGTCTTCAGCCTGCTCTTTTGTACGTGGTGCTTTGAACACAGCTAGTCCAGATGCCTAGCAGCGTCACGGCCCGGTAACTGCTGTCTCTGCAGAGAGTCGCAGCTCCTCTTCTCAGTCATTTTGGTGCTAGCTGCGATGAGAGGAGCTACTCGAAATGCCTGCGATGGGAGCTGAGCCTTTCCCTCCGCTGTCCTTCTTCCTATGAGCAGTGACCCTTTGCAGAGGTTCCCTGCGGTGGTTCTTCATCCACAAAGCCCTTAAGCCTTTTAACCCAGAAGGTGGAAGAAGCAGAAAGCTTCTGACTGGCCCTCATGTGGCACCGTGCGCACACAGGGTAGGAGTGAGGCCCTTGGCTGGTGTGTAAGCCAGTGGTGTGGGAGTCCCCTCCGCGCCTGCTGGCGAGCGAGGCCGGGTCGGGGCGTGCTTCCTCCCAGCTGTTTCAGCTGTAGTGGCCTCGGAAGACACAGCGCCTCTTGCCCAGGCAGCAGCTCAGACCGCAGCGGTTCAGAGCTGTAACGTGCTGAGCCGTGGTCACGGAGGGAGCCGTTCTTGGAGCTGGGAGAGACGCAGGCTCCTGGCTTCCGCGGGCGGCTGGAAGGGAGCGCCTGAGTGCATTCCCATGCTCTTCGCTGCCACCCACACGGAGCACAGTTCCCTCGCTCGCACTCTGCTTTCTGCTATTACTATTATTCTCTGTGTTGTGCGATGCCAGGGAAGCTAATGATAACCCACTGTGCTGGCCACTGTGGACAAACTCGGGAAATTCTTACTGCCTCAGGATGCTTACAGAGGGATTTTCCTGGCCCTGGCCTCCATCCCATGCCTCTTCACCCACTTATGGCTTTGGAGCATATTTTCTTGCATAGCCAGGGTCATTTCAAGCCTTCACCTCTAGAGCATTAAAGCTGGTTGCTGTATTTTCAGCTTCCTGTGTCACATGGAGCCGTTTGGTGCTTCTCCACCCGAAAAGCCAGGCTCTTCCCTCCCCTCGGCTTTACACAGTGCTGCCCATGCAGCCCGTGTCCTGAACCATCTGTGGCCTTGGCTGAGCCTTCTCGTGCTGTTTTGGGGGTCTGACCAGCCCCGTCTGTGCTCCACCTTGTCCCTCTCCTCTCTGTGGGCACTGCTGGCTCTGGGACACTAGGCTGTTCCAGGGAGGAGCAGGAGCGCCCAGTCTCTCCAGAGCCAGGCACAGCTAGTCCTAGCACCAGCATTGCATGAGCCTTGGGCATGTTATTCCTCCTCCTCAAGGGCTTCCCCTGCTCTGGGTCTGCCCTGTCTCACTGCTTGAGCGTTGCTGGCACCATGGCAGCACCATCCGCCAGCACCAAGCCCAGCCTCCGCAGACCAGTCCTGAGCACAGCTTGTAGGCACCAAGAGCAAAGCCAAAGGAAGAGGGAAAGCCAGCAGAAAGGGCCCAAAGTGGGGACATGCAGCTAAAGCTACAACAGGGTTTATCAGCCCTGCCAGAGCCGGGTTAGCAGCGTGCCTGGGTCAGCAGGCTGAGCTTTGGCAGGGCCGCAGGCACAGCTGCTCCTGGCCCCACTCCCATGGTGGCACATTCAGAGCATTTTCCATTTCATTTCTGCAGGTGGGAGCTTTGATTTCCCTTGCAGGCCCTCAGCCCCCTAAGCAAAGGCTTGCTCCTACTTTTCATTACTATACCAGACTTATTTGATCTGATGGCTTCTGCAGGTGGCGCGGGGCACAAGAGGGCCCAGCCACAGTTGTCAGCTGTCATCCAGAATCGCAGTTAATCCAGGAAAGCAGTAAAAATTAGTAATGTATATTGCATTCCTCCAGTCCATACGTTTTCCATTAGGTGATCTTCCATCCTCTTGGCACAGAAAGCAAATCCTGCTGATGGCAGTCAGCGTTTCTGACTCCGAAAAGCAAGGGCTGGTCATGCCTGGAAATCTGATCTCGGCTCTTGCATTCCTGGACATGCTGTCTTTGCAGGGAATAATCTCCCACCTTTAAATCCAGGCAGCAGATGCTGGCCACATGCACGGCCACTTTTGCAGCTGTCTGGCCTCTGCCTGCAAGCCCGGGAGCCCCTGCCGCAGCGGCAGTGCCCAGGCTGCAGCTCTCCTTCCTGCGCTCCCTCCCTCTCCGCATGCTTTGGGATTTTCCCCAGGAGAAAGTCAGTCCCAGCGTCTCACGGTACAAGCTTGGCCTCCCCGTTCCCATTGCTCCGCTGCGTTTGCCGAGGTGAATGGTTGCTGTGCCTGCCATGACGCCAGGCAACTGCTTTTTGATGATGTCTCGGGATCAGGGATGGCTGTCAGACAGCGGGACCTGTCACCAGCTCCTCCTTAAGTCCTGCTCACATCCCCCCCCCCCCCCCCCCCCCCCCCCCCACACACACACACCTCAAAAGTTTTTTGGCTGTGCCCATCGTACTCTGCTTGGTCGTGTGTTTCTGGTCAGTGGGACGAGGCTGGTTTTAACGTGGGGCAAGTACTGCAGCCGGAGGGGCATGGTGATGAGGCATGGATAATTCTTTAGAAGGATCGCATTTTAACCTTTTTAATTTTTGTAGTAATATCTGATGGAAAAGATCCTCTGTATTGGAAAGATTACAGAATCCTTAACCCCCCCCCCCAAAAAAAAAAAAGAAAAAAGATCAGCCTTCTTAAGTAAGCCCTATGTTTTAGTACCTCTTGAGCAAGAATTTGGAAAGAAACCATGTACAATTACAACGCAAACGCCCTCAGCATGCAGATAAAGCAGGGGCAAGCGCCGACACGCGTGTGTAAGTAAGTGTGCCTGCCCACGCTAGCTGTGGCCTCGGCCCTTGAGTCACGCCGGCTGACTGGGGCTGCGAATGGCTCCACGTGCGGCACGGCAGGGCCGCCGGGCAGGGCCGTGCTGTGGCTTCGTCGCCGGCTCCCACGCCACCAGCCTCGCGGCGTGCCGAAACCTTGCTCTGCGGCGCGGGGCGCTGTCCTGCGGGGCTCATGCTGCCTTTTCCTTCCGCAGAGAACGTGATCAACGGGCAGGACTACGAGGTCATGATGCAGATCGACTGCGAAGTGATGGACACCAGGATCCTCCACATCAAGAGCTCGTCCGTCCCTCCGTACCTCCGAGAACAGCGCCGAAATCACACCGACACCTTCTACAGCTCGTCCCCCTCGGTCCCGGAGATGCCGCACGCCCTCAGAGCTGTTGTGAAATCCCTGCGGTAGCTGCTGGTGCCTCCTGCCCGGCCCCGGCGCGGGGTGGGGTGGGGGCCCGTGCCTGGGGCTGCCGGTGCTACGGCCTCCCGGCGCCACGCACGTCCTCCTGCGCCCGGCCCGATCCCCTCCCGGCGCAGCCCGAGCTGGAGCGCGGGTACCGCCCCGCCGGGGCAGGGCTGGGGGCCCACGCCGCCTGACTGCAGCCACCGCCGGCGCGGTGCCCGCCGCAGCGGCCCTGGGGAGCACGGGCCACTCTCCCTGCTCATGCACTGCCCAAGATTGGGGGTTGTTTTTTAATTTTTTAATTTTAATTTTAATTTTTTTTTCCTCTCTCCACACTAAACCATCTCCCCGGGTCTGGTGCCAAGCTCGGGGGTCCTGCTCGGGGACTCTGCTGAGGCCACTGCTTGTGGCCAGGCCCTCCCCCAACCCCAATCCCCATCCCTCCCGCCGGGCTCCCTCCCGGCCCACGTGCCCCGTGCAGTGCTGTCCTCCCTCACCAGGAAGCCCGGAGCTGCTGCTCTCTTCCCGAGCCCGTGGGTCATGGTTTAATGCAGCACATCTATTTCTAAAGATTTTACTACTGTTGTTATTTTATTTTTTTAAAACTATTTAATTCTCTTCACTGCTAAGAACCTCCTGAGCGGCCCTGCCATGGCACAGCCCCGCACAGCGGGGCAGGGAGGCCGGGCCGTCCCTCCCGCACTGCGCTCGGCGGAGCGGCTCCGGCGCTGCCTCCTCCCGCACCGCGGCGCCTCGGCCGAGCGGCACCGCAGCGAGGCCACCGTTGCGCACCCTGGTCTCCGACTCGCCAGCACTGACACCTTCCCGCCGCCCTGCCGGGGCGCCTGGCGCTCGCCCCCGCGCCGGCTCCTGCTGAAGTCCAGCGCCGCCCTCCCAGACCCTGCTGCGAAGCTGCATCGGCCGTTCCCGGTTTGGCTGCGCCGCGCTCCAGGGCAGAGCGGGGCCGGGCGCTCCCGCGGCGCTCGCCGGGACGAGCAGGCAGCGGAGCATCGTCCGTCCGTAATGACTTCAGCATGTTGCATCCCCCCCCAGCAGCTAGCCCAGAGGACGATCCGCTTCGTTTTGCCAGACAACTGGCTCCCCTTCGTCATCGGAGCCGCTCACCGGCTGGTGGTTTTCTGTTGTTGTTACTGGTGTGTGTAGCTGTTAGGAAATAAAAGACAACCCTGCAGAAACACAAACAGCCCGGGGTGGGGGGGGGGGGGGGGGGGGGGCGGGAGGAGAAGTACACCCCTGGACACGACGTGCCGTGCGGCGCTTCGGAAAAGTTTTGCCCTTTGCCACGTAGTCAGCGCGAGCCGCGCAGGCCCCCGTCCCCTCAGCGCTGGAAGCGCTGGGAAGCCGCCGGGCTCGGCCGGGGTTTTGGCTGCGCTCCGCGCACCAGTTCGATTTTCCTGGCCCCGGCCCCGCCTGAGCGCGGGCCAGCTCGCACAGCAGTCAAAGCTGCGAGCCCCGGCCGTGCCCCAGCGAGAGGCACGCGGCTCCCCGGCCCCGCAACGCTCCCGCTCCCGGGCAGCGGCTCTGCCCGGGGGCTCCCGCGGCAGGGGCCTCTCCGACGCGGTCCCCAGTAAAGCGGTTCTCCCTGCATCGGTACTTCGCTCGTCGGTAGTTCTTCCTGCGGCGGGAGGCCGAACGGCAGGCAGAGGCTCCCGCGGGGGCTCGGGCCGCCCCCGGCGCAGGCCCCTCGGCTGCGCTGCCAGCCCCGGGGGCTAAGCGAGGTGGGGGGAGGCGCGCTTGACCCGAGGGGCCCGTCCACAGCACTTGCAGCTTGATTCAACTCGCGCTGTGAACTGGCAGCCCCAGGGCCCCGTGCAAAGCGGGGTGTGCGTCCCGCGCCCTCGCCGTCGGGAGAGGCCTGGCCCCGCGGGGCAGCGCGCCCCGAGCCGGCGCCTCGGGCTCACGCGCTTGGATTCGCGTCTCCAGAAAGGCAAAGGGGTCTGGGGGAAGGAGAGAAGATGCCCGTGGCGCTGCCGCTACGGCTCTGGCCCTGCCCCGGCTGAGGGGCTGCCCCGAGGCAACGCGCGCTTGCTGCACCCCGCGCTCCTCCAGCGCTTCCCCGTCGCAGGGCCGGCTGCAGCCCCACCGCGACGCTCGGGGCCCTCCCGCCCGGCACTACCTGCACCCACGCGGCCACCCGCGGTGCCCAGGGCCGCCCGGGTCACACAGCGCGCCCTCCCCCTCCTTCCTCGGGGGCTCTCGCCCGTGCCCGGCCCCGAAGAAAGCCCCACACAGCTGCCGCAGTACTTGCTCCTTTATTATAAACAGCGGGTAAATACAAGATGCTGCCAGGCCGCAAGGGCAGCGGCGGAGCCTCCGCGGCACCCTGGCAGGAGGCGCAAGGGCCACGGGGAGCAGGGAAGGAGGCGGCCTGGGAGCAGGGGTGGCCACGGGTGCAGGAGACGAGGGGGCAGCGAGTGCCCAGGCCGGCCAGGGCCCCTCGTGGGTGCTGCCTTCGGCCCCCACGGCTGCTGAGGGGCAGTGCGGCCCGGCGCCGGGCAGCGCGGCACGAGGCAGAGCGGAGCCTCCGCCCAGCAGCAGCCGAGGGGCCTCTCGGGCTTACAAAGCAAACAGGAGTCACTGCAGGTCCGTACAGTGCCCACCAGCGGCCCCCAGCTGCCGGCCCGGCCCCTGGCCCAAGGGGAGCCGGAGGGAAGGGGCAGGGCTAAGCGAGAGCAGAGGGGCCCAGGCGTCAGCGGGGGGGCTGCCAAGCCCTGCTCACCACCCCCCTGCGGCTCGGGCGCCGGGGGAGATGCTCCAGGAGAAAGGACGCTTCCACTACGACGCGCACACCCTCCGCCAGGGCAGGCTGACACCAGCATCCCCCCGGGACCTGCTGTGTGAAGCAGAAAGGCCAGCTTTGCACCAGATTCTTCGTTTATTGCCGATTCTTTTCGTATAAAAACCACAGGCAGAGCCGTGTCTGGATCCCATCCTGCGTAGCGGCCTTCGTGCTGGCCGCATGCAGGAGCGCCGGGCTCTCCCCTCCTGCAGGAGCGGCCCCGCTGCAGACCGGCACCTCCCCGCTGCCCGCAGGCTCCCCGTAAAAACAGAAGCAAGGTTACACCAAAGACAAAGGGGGTGAATCTGGCCTAGGGGATCGATCCACGATCCACCTTTAAAAAAACAAAATGAACATAACATTTACTCTTTGATTTGTACAAAATAATAACAATAATAATAAAAGGTGCTGGTGGCCCCTTACAGCATCCCACTCTCGCTGGGGTCTCAGTAGGCAAAGATCACGTGGTAGGTGACTTGGTGCCCATTGTCCCAGGCGTAGAGCAGGCGATCCTTGGGGTTATAGTCTATCTGGGTGGTGTAGGCATACTCGTTCTCAAAGAGCAGCCGAGGGATGATCTGGGTGTTGGTGTGAGTGTCAAAAGCATAGGAGATGTTGGCGTTCCTCTTGTTGTAGCTGTCGACCGCGTAGAGCACGCCGCAGATGACAAAGCAGTTTCCGTAGAAGTTCTTGCGCAGCCCCGTCCGCCACGTGGTCTCCTTCTGGGTGCTGAGGTCGGCTGCGTTCAGCTTGCTGAGCACAATCACCTCCTGGTTGAAGCCCTCGTAGCTGATGGCCGGGTAGATTACCCACAGGCCGTTCTCATCCACAGCAAAGTCCACGTCCGAGTGGCCTCGCCACCGCCATGGCGTGGACTCCTCATAGGCCACATCATGCAGCATGGCCCAGGCAGCCACATACCGCTGCTTCAGGTCGTATTTGATGATGTTGCGCGTGAAGGCCCGGTTGTAGTAGAAGGACCCATTGTAGACTACGTGCCCCGTCCCGATCCAGCTGTATGGGAGCTTGTAGGAGTTGCTCCAGCGCCCTGAGGGGCAGAAACATTTTGCTGGTGAAAATCTCCCTTCACTTTGTGGTGCCTGTCCCCATCACAGCCGTTCCTGCCACCCTCTGCCCTCAAGCTCTGCCTGAGATCCCTTCCCAGCCTCCATCCACAGCCTATTGTGATGGTCTCCTCCTGCTGCCTCAAACTCTCCTTTGGCCCTGGTCTGTTCTGTCAAGGGCATCTTGCCACAGTAGCCCCTCTCGGGCTCAACACTGCCTTAGAATAAGCCAGGCAAGAGCTGCTATGGGCAGCAGGCCCAGCTACAACCCCATCAGGCCAGGTACCGGCACCAGAGAGGAGCTCCCCATCTCCACAGCTGAGAGGGTCCCCAGTAGGGCCCTGCCATGGAGCAGGCGCCCTGGGAACAGGGCATTATTTGGACCAGCTGAGCTGCAGCCAGGGCAATACTGGGGACACAGGTTCCAGAAACAGGGCCAGCGCAAGCCCACCTTGTTTGAAGTTGTCGAGGTTCCTGAACTCCACCAGCGTGTTCCCATAGTAGTAGTTGGTGACGTAGATCCGCTCTTCCTTGGCCAAGGGGTCCTTCATCCAGGCACCCTCGTTGCGTCCGTACGTGTTCTGCGTCGTGGGCCCCGAGATGGTGGAAAGCGTGTCCTTGCAGCGTCCTGTGTGAGCAGATAGACGCTTGCAAGGCACAAGCCAGGGCAGTCGCGTTGCTCTCCCCGCTCCTGCCGGGGGTATCACCCACCTCTGCCACTCACCCTGTCCCCTTGCTGACCTAGTAGTTACCTTGGCCGTCTCCGCCTGGGCTCCCCAAGGCCCCATGTTGCTGGCTGGATCCTGCACAAGGCTCTGCCTCGCAAGCCAGCCTGCTCCAGCCAGGGCACAGTCCAAGCAGTGCTCCCTGGACCTGTGACATCTGGGGGCCATGGCAGGAACTGCTCCAAGTTTGCCAGCTACCTCTCTGATCCATCTCCAAAGAGGCCTCTTTATGCCCCACTCAACCCCTCAACCTGGAAGTGGGCCACACTAGGTTTTGGAGTTAACAAGCAAGTAAAACATCTTGTCCTGATAAAGCACTGCCCAGGCCCAGTCTCCATGGTACTTTCCATGGGTGATCAAATTCAACTGTGCCGCATTTAGCAGGGCACCATGCACCCAGCAGTAAGCCCTGGTGGGGGTCCAGCATACGAGTTAAACTGGGGCATGAGTCAGCCATCGAGAGTACAGCTGGATTTGAGGCAACGTGCAAGAGCAGGAAGGAGGCACATGCACTCACCGATGATGTTCCTTATGTCCTCCTCCTCCAGGGTCTGCTTGGGGGTGGCAGGGATCGTGGGGCTGGCTGGCATCAGAGGGGTGCTCACCTCTTCCAGAGCTCCTGGGCTGCTGCCTGTGGCAGGGCCAGAGCTTGTCCCAGTGTCTCTTGTGGTCTGGACAGTGGTGGTGGCTGCAGCAGGGCTAGGGATGTCGCTGCTGGCGGCAGGGGGGCTCTCCACAGTCGTGGGTGCTGCTGTGCTGGCCAAGAGGGAAGCTGTTGGCAGCTGTGAGGACTCTGTGCCCACCACCTCTGTTGGGGCAGTTGCGGTCTCCAGGGTTGGGAGCAGCTGGCCCACAGCAGTGGGGTTGGGTGTTGGCTCCACGGATGAAGCAGGGGACAGGGGCACAGTGGCCGGGGCAGCAGTACTGGAGGCTGGTGCGGTGGTGGGGTCACTGCCAAGGGTGGGCGGCCACCCGACTGGGGCAGGCTTCCTCACACCCTCGCCGGCCCTCCTGCTGGGCCTCAGGAGCTGGTCTTCAATCAGCAAGTCCACTGTGTTGTCCCCGCTGAAGAGCTCATCCTCTGCCAAACACGCAGACAGGGGTGTCAGGAGAGCCATGCACAGCCCCGTGGGCTGCAGAACAGTCCTGTGCCCCCTCAAGAGCCCACGCTGCAGCAGAGCGACGAGACGGTGCCCACGGGGGCCGTGTCGTCTGCCTTCCATTTGCCTCCTGCTCTGGCTTCTGCTGTCCTTTCTCCAGCCTCTTTTGCACTAAATGTACCCACTTTCATTTCCAGCTGGAGATGGGCTGCAAGAACAGCAGGGGTTGACAGCACCCAAGGACCACAGCAGATCTGCACGCAGCATCTCAGATGCTGGCCAGATCTGGAGGCAAAGGACAATGACTGGCAACTCAGAGCTCTGGGGTAGGCTGCACAGACTGACTGCCATCACCTCCTAAGGGTCTGAGGAGGGACAGACACTGCCACCAGCCTAAGAAGAGCCCATGAGGGAGCCTGGACAACCAACATCCCCGTCCACCATGTCCCAGCAGGGAAGCCCGTACAACCCATCTAGCATGATACGTACTTGGTGCTTGCAAGTGTGAGGGTGTGTGAGCAGAATGGCAGGAAGGGAAACCAGTCCTGCTTTAAGGATCTCCTTCCCCTCCTGAAAGGTCTGGCAGTGAGCTCTGCTGCATTACTAGGAACAGTTTTTCCTGCAAGTATGCTGATGAAATACTGCTTGTTCTTGAATATACACAAGCTTTCCAGCCACCTGGCGTGATTGCTTCCTCCCGTGCTTCATGACAACCACAAGTGCAGGGTAAGTGACCTTGCCACTTGTGTGTGTGGTGGTGTGCCCTTTCCCTGCCACGTGACCAAGTATAGTCACCAGAGGTGGCTGCAGCTCCCTTCCCACTGCTCTCAGGGACTCCTGCTCCTTGCACCAAGGCTGGTGGGTGCTGCTCCTCCAGGTAACTGGTAAATGCCTGGATCTTCATCTTGCTGGGCCAATGTCACCCACTAGGCTTCACTAAAAAGAGGTGCTGCCTTAGGTCTCACAGTCCAAATCTGGGTGCTACATGTGTCCCCAGAGCAGAGGAGCCTCACACTATGGTCACAGTCACAGAGGTCACTGCACAACCAACTGTGCTGACATTAGTGTCACAGCTGTAGCCAAAAGGCTGCTTTCACTGCTTTGAATCTCTCATGGCTCCAACCTGATGGGCATCACAGCCTCTACCTACATCCAGCAAGATCTGGGCTCTGTTGTGTTTGGCTAGGGGACAAAACCCATCCCCCTCCAACCAGACATGGCCCCTCTGCACAGCCTGTCCTGCAGCTGCACTGTTGTCCATGCAGATGATCTCATCCCAGGAGTGGGAAAGGTTTATGAAGACAAAATAGCTCTCCTGCCCACATAAGCTCAGTTTTTGCTATGAGCCTTTTTCAAGCCCCCCCAATGCGTAGGCACCAGGGTGCATTTAAACAGTCTCTTTTGAAGACATCTGCAGCCAGATTCAACAAACATTTTTCTCATCCTCATTTGGGATTTAAGACAACAAAAACAACCAACATCATCTACCCCGCCATCTCAAACAGATTTTACCCTTCCTCATCTGGAGATGGCAGCGCACATTTAGCCACCTGCCTTTCCTGCACAAGGGCTGGATGAGACAACCCTGCCTCTACAGTGAGATGAGATCCAGGAAGGTTTCACGCTACTGCCTGGCAGGCGGCAGACTGCCTTCAGCGCTGCCTCTGCGCCCCGAGCACCCCGGGCACATGCACAGGCGCTCTCCCCAGCTACGTCCACAGGCAGCTTCAAAGCACCTTCTGCTACACCTCAGAAGCTGCAGGTCCCAACTTCAAACTGTTTGGTTTCTTCAGAGTTCCCCGTGTTACACAGACAAATAATAATTTGGTGGGTAAGCAATTTGCCAAATAGCATTTGCTGCAGTGATCCTGCCAAATCTCACACATCTAACTCAGTTTGCCAGTATGTGTGACTCACCTAGACCACAAGGAACACTTGGGCTGCAGGGGCTTTGCCTGCCACATCGCTAGACAGAAGCGGGCACAGGTGCCACTTTTTTTTTCGTGGTCTCACCCATCTCATGCATCAATGCATGGCTCCACTGATCTGACCTTGCTGCTGAGCCAGTTTTGCACAGAAGGGGCATTTGTTTTGTTTGTTTGCACTTCCAGAAGCTCCCATTTCTTTAGGGCTTAGACCCATTTTCATTTGGGGGGTAGTGATAAACAGCGCTTTGCAAATGGTTGTAAAGTTACTCTGGGCCACATGATGCCTTATAGACACCCAACCCTGAAGGAACCTTCCTCCACCTGTTCTCCCCCTTCACTCTCCCAAGCCATTGCCACAAATGTCTTTAAGGTGACATCAGGGAGGCAGATCTACAGGACTAACATACATAATAAACTTGCATTTACTTTCTGGAAAGGTGTTGATTCTGTGTATTTTAAGCAGTAATAGTGCCTTATTTCCTTAGATACTACATATTTTCCTTGAAATAATATCGTGTCATTCTCCCACGCACAATTCAAAGGCTGGGTGCCCTCATTGCTGTTTTCAGCAGTGATTTACCAATGGTTTTGCTGTTCTCAGTCAATATTCCCAGCTTTAGCTCCACAACACACCTGAGAGAAAAAGGATTTGGTAGTTTCTTTTCCCTCTGTTCCATGTTTTCATCTCCTGTCTCTGCATTTCCATTCTGCAATTTCAGTTTTCCTGCTCTTTGGCCTCCTTTCAGAAACCACATCTCCTGGATTAGCAGCTCATTCGTCCCTGCGGTTCACTAATTTCACTCATTCCACAATTGCTCCAGCAATGTTGCATTAAATTTCTACATCCTGCTCTCATCTTCCCATCTCTCCTCTGCCTGCCCCAGCCACATAGGCTCTCCCTGCTGCTTGTATCTGCTCCCACAGCGCCCAGCATCAGGTCCTCTCTAATAAATGACTTCCAAACTCCCCAGTCCTCCTGCAGCCCCCAGAGCCGCACTCCCCGTGCCTGCGCTGCCGGACTCTCACCCCAGCCTTCCCGCTACACAAAATTGCCAAGTTTCCTGTCTTGCCTTAGCCCCGTCCCGCAGCACACAGCTCCCCTCTATTCGCTGGCTCCTTACACCTTCACAGTCCTGCTCCTCATCTTCACTGTTTATCTCCTTCTGCATCCAGCCCCTCCTCCTCTCTGCAGTGACCCCATATGCTTTGCCCACACGTTCCCAGGGGATGAGAGGCAGGATTCGGAGGCTGGGGCAGCAATAACAGGAAGCATCTGTTTATAAGAGAGTAATACAGAGCAGCAATGACTTCGGATGACTGCCCCACAGCCCTGCACTCCCACACTATCCTGTGTGCACTCACAAGAGTATTCTTCCATGATGCCCACTGCAAAACGTACTGCTGTCCTCAGCCAGCACAGATAACCACTGAGCATAGTGGAAAGGCTGCAATGTAAGTGCTGGTTTTGCCTACCACACTGCTAAGGAGCGCAGATAGACACTAAAGTCAGATACTGCTACAAACTCAACTCACGTTGCTCCTCGATGTCATTCTCCGAATCCATGAATTGGGCCTTGTAGTAGGTGACCCCTCGGACGATAGTGGGTTTAGAAGGAGCCCGGCTCCTTATGTGCAGTTTCCTCTGCAAGAGCTGCCTTGACTTCTCGTCCTCTGGAACAAGGTGCAGCTCCGGGAGGGACTCAATGGAGTTGATCTGCTGAGAGATGGTTTCATCTTTCAGGAATCTTTCTTCATATTTTCCCTGGAAGAGACACAAGAGGTCATTACATGATAGGCCAAAACACACAGTCGTGCTTTGGGGGAAGGAGCATGAACTCCACACTGGTTACTCCAGCCAGCCAAGCTCCAAGCAGGATGCTGTGTCCTCCCTCATTTGTCAAGGTCACCTACAGTCCCTTTTGCCACAGGAAAAAGTCCTGTGTAATGATTGGAGATAAATGACTTGGGAAAAAAGCATTGCCACTGCAGGATTTTGCGTGCCACCCTGCAAACACAGGCTCTGCTGTTCATAAGGCACATGCTAGCTGGATGTGGCAGATAGGAAGTACATGTGAAGATCCCCACTGCCTCAGGGCTAGCATTAGCAGGATATGCTGTCTTACTGCTCAAGGCTTCAGCTCCCTGCAGCAGCTCATGCACGCACCAGACTAGCTGCCACTGTCTCGCACTCATGGAGCTCCTCCTTGCAAACCAAGGACCTGCTGGGGCCAGCAACCAGCACTGGATCACTAGCAACAGCACACTGTGCGTGCAGACAACTGAGCTTTAGTACAGCAGCTCCACTGGCTGTTCTTTAGCACATCCAGTGCCTCTGTCTCAGGCCCTACTCCTACAACACATCTGCTGCCTGCGGAGCGGGTGGTGGTTTAGGGAAATGTTCCTAGCTCTGGGACTGTAACAGCAGAAGATGAAGTGATAAAGCCAGCAGAGACAGACTGACTTCCCCCAGGGGAAAAGGATGCAGATGTGACAGTGAACACCAAGCTATACCCTAAAAGGATACATTCCCCTACCATTGCCCATGATGCAAGAGAAAAGGAAAGTGATTCAATTAGAGGAAGAATCCAGGCCTGGAGAGAGGCTGGAAACACCTTCTCTGAAGCGCTGGGAGCTCCCTGGGGCCAGCTCTGGGAACCCAGAGCTCAGGCAGCCACCGGCTGAAGCAGCTCATGGCTGAAGGATTTCATCTCATTAAAGGAAAACGGAAAGACAGCCTGAAACATTGAAGTGACGCCCACTTGGCTGAGAAGACAGGCCCAGGATTCCTTCAAAGCTCTGCTGCAATTAACAACAAGAAAGGGGGAATATTGGGAAATGAGGTCACTTGGGGTAATAAAAGCCCTGTGCTTTGCACTCCTGCCTGGACAGGGCTGGAGTCTCTCCACCAGTCACTTGATTCTGTTCCCATGCGGAGCCTCTGCTCAGGTTACGACACAGAATGAGCGTGGCGTGAGCGCCTGAAGCCCAGCAATGGGAGCCATTTAGCAGCCGCATCCTCTCCTCTTGGGTACAGTGGCCTTCTAAAGGGCTGCTCTCCATGAGGTTTGGTCTCCTGGGGCTATCGCAACAGCTGAGGCAGCAGAAGCTGCCTGAGAGCAGCAGCACGAGTGGTGGGGATGCAAATGCTGCTGGTCAGTCTACTAGGAGCTCTCTGCTGTGGGGGACAGCCTACAGAGGAGAGCATGCCAGTACCTCAGCTTGGGTGCATTTGCCCATCCTCAGGCCCCTCAGATAGCTGTAGGAGCCAGTCCTGGCCTGCCCTTCTGCTCGCCAAGGCTCAGGAAACCCACCCCTACCACAAGAACCAAAACGCTTGTTCTCAACCCCTCACTGATCATTTTTTTCCTGGAGGACCCATCCCATAGTTGACCTAAACACCCTGGGCAGGCAGACCAGCCTCAAGATGTTCAGCAGTGCAGCAAAGCTGAGCATGCTGGATTATGTAGGGGACAGCAACAAGGCAAAGTCCAAGAGGAAACCCTCCTGCTCTGTGCAGCCTGGCCCCCGCACCTACAGGGTAGGAAGTTCCCGTGGCAACGAGCAGGCTTTCCTCACCAGCTAGCCCAGGAGGTGAACATCGTCTTGTCTGGAGCTAGGAAACGATGCAGGAAGGTGGTGTTTCCTTCTGCCCTTGTGGATGCCTCCAAGGCCATTCCATCCGCTACCACCCTGAGACACCTCCTTTTGCCCCCACACAGGTGTCCCTCTCAGGGCGGGGAGTAGCCATGCCACACCAGCCAGCACAGACCAGAACAGCATGAGCACAACCTAAATTATACCATCAACAGCAGCAAGAGTGTCAGGATGCCCTGGGGGAACCAATTCCCCAAATGCCCCTCTCACACGACACAGCAGTGGTGCAAAAACCGCTGCCCCACACAGAGCAGTCTCCACACCAGGCGCCTGTAGGGACCTCTCTGAGCCACCGCAGTCTGAGGCTGAGCTCTGGAGCCAGCAGGACACCCAAGCCTCTGCCCAGAGCCCACAAGGCGCAGGAGACAGCTGGGAAGATGCAGTCCCTCGAGGCGGAGGGCGGCACGCTGCCCGCCCCCAAGCCCCGCTAATCAAAGGCTCCGAGCGACTTCGGCGCAGAGATTCCCAGCCATTTCCAGCAGGCCACACAATGACATCACTCTTTCCGAGCAGCAAGGCGCTCGGCCGCCTCCGACCTCTAAAACCAACAGCCCGCGGGAAGGGGGGGCGGCCCGGGCAGCAACTTGGTCTGTTCGCTCCTACGTCCCGGCTGCAGCTAGATTGTGCTGAGAGAAGCAGGCTGGAGTCTGAAGAACGGAAACAGGGTTTGCTCGGTGGGGAGGAAAATAACACTGGGCGTGTGCATCTGGAAACGCCCTCTGGCACTCCGCAGGCCATGGCTACCTCGTGGTGTGTGCGCTGAGCCAGAAGCTCAGCACTGCTCCCCTCTGCCCGACGTGGGCCCCAGCCCCTTCCCCTGCCTGCGATGGGAACAGGGCTGCGCTGGGGGCGCAGGGCCACAGCAGTGCAGGGAGCTGCATGCCCCAGGGAGCTGAGTTGGGACCAGCATGGGATGACAAGGCAGAGGGAGCAGGGGAAGGTGCTGTGGGAGGACAGAGCTCTGTGTACAGCTCATAGGACAGAGTAAAGGTGCCCGCAGCCAGCAAGAGAGCCAGCAGCAAGCACAGACCCTTAAAAGGGCAGGTGAAAGAGCGGGGGAAAGGAAGGGCGGACAAAGCTCTGCTAACTTTTGGGCAGCAGACATCATGCTGCCTGGATGTCTGAGATGTTCCTCTTCTTGCATAGAGCAATTACATGGAGCCAGAAGTGCCACAGGCTAATGACCTAGGAGCTGGCTCAGTACCAGATCTGCCTTACGCAGCCACAGTAGAAGGGCGCTGACTGGCTTGGAGATCCAGGATGGTGTGGAAGGGATCAAGCCCCTGCCAGAACAGAAGGACTCAGCCCACTCTCCTGGGAGCTACACCGTTATGAACGCTGCAGCATCATGCACACACCGCTGAAACCACAGGGTGAGCTCTCCCCATTACTCTAGCACTCCATGTGCTGTGCCCTCAGCCACAGTGTCTCACTCTCCCAAAGGCCCTCTGGCACTTGCTGGTCACGGCACCAGGAGGCTCCTTATAGTCTCAAGGAGCCACACATAAGCAGCTGTTGCTGCACTGAAGCCGCCTCAGCTGGGAAGTACTGAACCCAACGCAATGGCGCTAAGAGTCTTGAGGCGTGCAGGCAGGCAGGGCTTTCATCTGCCTCATCAGAGACCCTCAGAGTGGAACCAGCACCAGCAGCCCTGGATGATGCTGCACTGTCCTCTCCAAGAGCCCACCAGCATGAGAGAAAGGCTCCCACCTCTGGGGCACACTAGTTATGGATGGAAGCTGCTGGGATGCTCTGCTGGCTTGAAAGGGACAAGTGCTCCAGGAGGGCAGTATCCACCCAGCAAGCCCAGGGCCAGAGCCTGAATGCCACAGCATGTTGTCCCAGCTGAGCCCAGGAGGATGGTGTGGCGGCTCTGGGCTGCCCCTTTTGCCATCAGGAGGATGTGGGGACACTACTGCCTCTCAGAAGGGACAGGACAGACGTGATGCTCAGGGAGACCAGCTTCACCACACAGGGCCAGCCTCTCCACCCACTCTCAATGCCAAAAAAGCTACGAGAAGAGTTCTGCAGCTTGCTGAGGGGCCATACCTCCATGTGCACATAGGCAGCCTCCGCGTCCCTCTGCAGCGAGCTCTCGATGTCAGCAAGACTGTTAGTGATGAGGCTGGAGCAGTTCTTTTTGTCCCTGTGGTGGGGCTGCTGCAGATGCTCCTCCACATCTGCTCTCTCACCATCGCTCTGCTTTGTGAAGTTCTTGGACATATTCTAGAAAAGCAAAGGAAAGGAAGCTTTACGTCAGCTCCCCCATGCAGCCTGATCTCTGCCTGCTCACCGCTCTGTGACAGGGATGCTCCACAGCACCCAGGTCAGTCCGCCTCCCACTGTTCCCTGGAAACAGGGAGGTAGTGAGCTCCTGGGCTGGGCTCATACCTATGCTCCTCAGAGCTGTTCACTTACACTAGCTGAGAAGATGCTCCTGGCCCCTGTGGGGACCTGCAACCACATCCCTGGTGTACAGATCTCCAGATCCACTCTGCTACAGGCATTATGGAGAGGGGTGCCCCATGAGCTGAGGTCAAGGATCCTCATGGGGTGGCAGCTCTAGCAGAGAGCTGTACAACTCCACACTGCATCCATGTCGTGGTACAGATCATACTTTGCCTGGCACTAGCTTAGCTCATTGCAGAGATCTTCACGGGATGAGAACTGCTGCAGTAAAGCAAAGCTTGTGCTAAGCTACTTAGACATCCCAAGGGACCTAGCTAACCAATGACCACAAACATCACCTCCTCCGCTTTGTTTCCACACATGCCTTGTGTGGATAGGGTCATAGATCCTGCCTAGGAACTGAGCTCCTTCATTACCCCAGGCAGCCCTCAGCTCTGAGAACAGCAGAGACCACTGCCTTTCCACATTTCAGGGAAACAAAGCTCCAGGCTGAGAGTTTGTACAATGGAGAACGTGGAAACAGGCTGTCTTCTCCAACAGTTTCTTGTCCCCAAGGTTATAGCTTACGCTCCTTTTCTGCCTTTCATCTCTTCTAGGTACTGCCTTGAACCTGGGAGGCTCGAGAGTCCTGAGACAGCAGACTTCCCCATGCCTTTGGCCTAGGAAAGTGGCCTCAAGCCTATTAAAAATCGCCTTAAGCCAATACTTAACAGCTCATAAAAGAGATGGAGGACAAGGCAAGGCAAAACATCAAGTCTCAACCTTGCATCCTTGGCCAGTGGGGTGCGTGGCCCTATCCAAGCATCTTGGTGAGTTCAGCTCATCTCCCATGGAACAAAGACTGACTGATGCCATTTATTAATCCCACTTTTCTAACAAGGACCTGTCCTGGCTGGCAGGGGTAGGGTCAGCTCTGTCTGACTGACCCCCGAGGCAAGTTCTTGGAGGTCATCAGCATACTTACCTAGTTTGGAGGGGAAAAAAAAAAAAAAAAAAAAAAAAAAAAAAAAAAAAAAAAAAAAGCACAAGCTTTCTAGCTTCTGGCAAGCTCCAGACACAACAGCATACCAGCCTTGCATGCCTGCCTGGCAAAACCCAGCCCCAGAGCCTGCAGTCCTTGTGGTTGCATGGTGGCATCCAACACTACACACTCTGGTGGAAAGGAACAGTCCCTGAACACACCCTCTGCTCCCATAGAGTGAAAGAGAAGTTGAGGAGAGTAGGAGAGCCAATGTCCCTTTAGAGGGCTGTCCCAGGCCATGGGAGAGCTGTGGCTGCTGCACCTTGCTAGGCAGGAAAACTCCTTTGCCCTTTCTCAGTCCCCTAGCTATGGGAGGGACTTGCATCTAAGAGCTGCTGTAGTGTCTGTCTGTACCTTCTGCATCTTCTCTCTCTCAACAGCTGCTTTGAATAGATGGCACACCAATCAAAGCATTTTTACACAGAAACTGGAGGCAGTTCCTCCTGATCCTTCATTTTGAAACTGTGCTGCCATTAATTCCTCCTAAAATCCTCCATGACCTTCATCTGTGACCTCAAATTGCCAGCTGAAGCAACAGCTGCAAGCTAAAAATCAAGCCCAGAGAAATGAGTGGCTCAGGCTAGCTGCTGTGCTACAGAATGCCTTAGCTCTATGGACCAAATACATTGGGGATTTATTCCCTTTACTGACATCATTTGTGCAAAATACCTTATTATACTGGGAACAACTCAGTACCTTCTCCTCTCTGCAAAAATACCATCCTAAGCTCATTTAAGCCTCTACACCCCCTCCAGGATATCTGAATTCCCAGTCTTTACCCAGGCTTTGTGAGTCACAGCTTTATGATCCCATTTTGAGGCCAAGTCCAATAACACAGCGACTTTCCAGTAAGCAGTTTGCTGTAGCAAGAACAGAAATAGAGGAGCTCACAATGCTGCTCTAGGAGTGTCACAGCAACAGAAGCAGCTTCAACATCCTCCTTTCAAGAGGGCAGATGTTTCTGGTAGCCTCCTGTTCTTGTCACTTGTGTAACATTTGGCCTATAACATGCTCTGAGTACAAAAATCCATCTCTACTTGAGCAGAGTGTCACCACCAAAGAGCTGGCCTGCAATGCTCCTGGAGGCCACTCAGCTGCTCTGCTGGGGAGCAGCTGCTGAAAACATGCTTGCCTGGGAGCTGTGCACAGAGGCCAACCCTTTGAAGCAGTGCCAGGCTCTTGTTCAGCATCTCAGCTGTCCTTTGCATCAGACCCCATGGCCTACCCAGGGGGTGATCTCCCTTCTCTCAGCAGGAATTCACCCACTGAGCCAGGAACAGGCGGCTTTTCACACCTGCCCCCTGCACCCGCCCAGGCTGCTGCGGCAGCACAGCTCCCCAGGCTCTGCCTGGCCCCAAACCACACACCAGTGGCATGGCGGAAGCGCTGGCTAAGCCAGCCTCTCTTGTGCCCCTCTTCCCTCACATCTGAGGGCCTGCAGGCAGATTCACAGTCCTGTGGTCCCACTTCAGCAAGGTTATCCAAACCTGTGAATTCTCTCCTTCTACCACCGCTTCCACCTTCCTCAGTTTCTCTGGGCTAACTTGCCTCCACCCTCCCCGTCTCACATGACTAGTCATGTGCAGAGCAGTAGCATTGCAGGGCCTCCATGATGTGCCCTGACAGGTAAGTGCCATCAGTACTGCTCTTTGCTGAACCCTCTGTACAAAAACAGGCTGGTAGACAGGATGATTTTGGCACTAAAGAAGAGTACAGTGATACTAGCACATTGAAGACATGTTTGTGAGCACTTGTGTCATTTATCATTATACAAAGTCCTAACACTTACCTTTGACTTGCCTTAGCTTAGCTTAACCTTTGGCTCAACCATTGACAAGGTCTTCGAGGAACTCGCGCTCTCAGCTCATGACCTGACTAGTTGTGTCACTCTACTCTGACCTGTTTGAATGTGACAACACCTAACAGTGCCACGGACTGAGGAGTAAGCATAGCCCACAAGCCACATGTGGTCTCCATGTCTCACGTGTGATTCTCAGCAATAAGAATATTTTGCACGTCCTTAGCAGTATCAGAAGAAGCCCTGCCTGCAGGATTAAGTCCATGGCAGGTAACAGGCAGGCACTGTGCTCGGAGCTGGGCTCAGGGACTATCTTCTGTCAGACCACCTAGTTCAAGATCCCCTCTCTATCCCTGCAGCCAGAAGCAGACACTGACAAAAGAGCTTAGGGCAAGCATAGATGATGCTTATCTTGGTACTCTCCAAGCCTTCAACCATTTTCAGTTACTTAGTTTCAGAGTCAGGCAAATTCATGGACAATAGATCCATAAATGGATGCCAAAAAGACTAGGCAGGGTTGTCTCTCTTCTAACATCCCTAAACCAATGACTGCAGATCTCAGCAACAGACCCCAGAAACCACCCTGGTGTACTTCCCTAAAGAGCATCTCCTCTTTCCAGAGTCAGAGACAGCACTGGACTGGCTGGCTGATTGGTTTGTCCCAGTGAAGCTTTTCCTATATTCTGAACTAGCCTTTTTTGTTTGTAGTTGTGATCTTCTCTCTGAATGAGCCCTGCTCCCTCTGCTATGGAGCTGAACTCATCCCAGGAGCAGATCCCCAGTGTTCACGCAGCAGGGAGCCACCCCAATGGAGAGGCTTAGCAAGGGACTAGCAGCACTGGTCCACACTCCACTCAATCCGATTCCCAAATTATCAAAGACTCAGCTTAACTTAACTGGAGAATAAGTCAAATCACAGGAAGAAGGTGGGATTGCAGACAAAAACACTGGGTTTTTTTATTATTTATTTTTAGACATCAAAACCCATTACCCGCTTTTGGGAGAGTCACCATATTTGGAAACCCAGAATCTTCTAGTCAGGTATGCTCCTCTGAGCTGTCTCTTTTTTGACCTCTGAGATGGAGCGTGCCGTGCCTTTCCGAAACACTTTGCAAGTGGAATTTTGGCTTTATAAATCATCACTTCTTGGCTCCCGATTGCAGTCAAATGGGACTGCTCTACACCAACAAGAATGTGGAATTACTGTCCCAGATATGGACCAAGGGAGAAAACTCCAGTATTTAATCTGGCAACTTGTTGCTACATAGTTGAATATAGTTTAACAAACTACAAACCATACATTGTACTAGCCAAAGAAATATTAAACTCCATAGAAGTAAAAATGAATTCACGGGAAATCTGCTCTAAGAAATTAATGGTATTTTATCTATCTTTTTAGCCATGTTAAGGATTTAGCTCTTTTTAACTCAAGCCAAGATGTAACTTGGCCGTTAAGGAATTTGACTTTCTTGGATACTAGCAGGCCTGGTGAGTATACCCCAGCAACGCCCCAAACCTCTCACCCTGACATCAAACAACACACAAGCACCCAGTAGAGAACAACTATCGAGCCAGTACAGAAACAAAACAGAGAAGAGGAAAAACTACCACAAGAGCAGGCCAGCCTGACCCTGAGGAGATGCTCTCATCACAAGTAAGGCAAACCATATCCTTGCCAGATCAAGGGAGGTTATTAAGCCCTCTGCTTGGCCCTGGTGAGGCCTCAGTCAGGCTCCTGCATCCAGTTTGGGCCTCAAGGCACTTGGGGAAACTGGAGAGGTCAGAGGAGGCTGCCAGGGTGGTTGGGGCCTGAGGCAGGGTTGACAAGGAGCAGTAAAAAAGAGTCAGAATGAGTCAGGTTGGGCCAGAGGTGCCCAAGGCAGGTCTAACCACTGCCCACAACTCCCTGGGGGCAATTGCAGAGGTGATGGAGCCACATTCTCCCCTGCAGGGGCAGACGACAGATTGGGAGGCCACTGCTGCAATGCTCCCTCAAGTGGGACGCGAGGACATACAACCTCCCCAGGTAGGTGCTGCTGTCCTGGGACTAGGCAGAAAGCTGGGGGGTGGTTCTGGTCAGGGGGCCACAGTGCCTAGACTCCATGCTGGGACAGACCCGCTGCAAGTGGAGGGTGGGCTGGAGACACCTGGGAGCCCCTGTCCCATCAGTGCCACTTCAGTTCTACAACTCTCACGTTGGGAGACACCTACCACCCTGAGCAGAGAATTGAGTGGCATTATTAAACACCGGTCAGGAGAACCGCAAGCAGAGCCTGCTTTACGTACCAATACAAGCATATAGGCTGCCTAATACAGACCAGCTTCCAGGAATGCAAAGCCCCCTTCACGTTCATGCATGCACAGCTTCAGGTCCTTGACTGAGTTATCTCAACTCCTCCTGTAAACCTGCAGCTTCAAAATCATTAGAGCACTGAGCACAAGTTTTTGGAAGTGAAGTTTCAGCTCTTACTGCCAAATACTAGGGCTGTGTAACAATATATATATATGTGTGTGTATGTGTGTGTGTGTGTATCATAGCTGGTTGCTGCAATTTCTCTTAGCTAAGACAAACTCTAGCCACAGGGTTTCTGAACTGGTTTTACTTTAGTTTTGTTTGTTTAGTTCAGATCCTCTCATTTAGTTTAGTTTTAGTCCAACAAAGACAAAGTGAACCTCTTCAAAATAGTGTAAAAACAAATAGTTGTGCCCACACAAAGTGTTTTCTCACAATTCTTTAAGAGCTCTTTGTGCATACATGGTTTGGCCCACAGATATTTCTCAAGAGGAAAATAGGGCTGAAGGGATTTACACTGTTTACCCAAAAAGCCTCTGCATCTGCTGTTGGATAATGCTTGAAAAAGCCTCTGCTGGGATATGGATATTAGGCTGCAGTCAAGGCTCCTTTTCTCCTTCACTCTGAGTACTCAGATGCACGCTGAGCCAAAATACAGCAACCTGAGCCTCTGAGTAGGCCCTCAACATACCTCAATGTCTGTGCTGCAGGATCTTTCATGATTTTCCCCAGCTTACAGGTCATTATCCCACAAACACATCCAAAGTCAGACAGAGGATTTTCAGAGAGTGTACCAGTGGGATCTGCAGAAGCATCCTCTTCCTGGTCACGAGCGCCTTTCGTCACCTCGAGTCTTTCTCAGATCTGACCCTGTGCTGCTTAAAAAAAAGTGGGACTGAGGCACCTAACCCAGTCTGACGCATTGAAACAGTTCCCAAACGATCCTTTCAGGTGACAACTGACAGTACTGACAATAACCAAGCAGCAAAAGTAAACAATAGTTATTTGATGTCTCTTCCATAAGGAGTAAGGCCCTGAATGCAAAGGTATAGAGTACCTGATTTTACATAAGTCCTACTGAAGACAACCACCCCAAAAAGACAAGAAGCAGGACTTGTCTTACCTCCTCAAGCTTTTCTACCCGGCCCACCAATTTTGTTGTGACTGAGTGCAGCTTCAGAAGGTCTAAGCCATAAAATGCACTTTCCAGCATTTCGATGATGGAGGACAGCTGTAAGGCAAAGAGCAACAGTCAATGGGATATGCTATAAAATATCCTGCACCATTTCTACTGCTTAAAGTCAAGAGAAATGCATAGATTTGAGCACAAAGATTTTTATTAAAAGTAAATACACAAACTAAAATATCTCCATGCTTACACAAGTCTCTATTAAAATTAGGATGGACTGTGGAAATACTAACCAGTCATTTGACTTGCAAAATCTTTTTCTCAGTTAGATAACATTAAACATGTGAGCACCTCATAAGATGGCAGTCTACTTTGCTTCTCCAGTAAGATCTGTGTTTGAGGGTAGGAACTGCATTTCAGAGGGATGGGAGAAAATCCAGAAGTCATTGAAAAATACAGTTTAAAAAAACCACACACAGTAAAAGACAACAGTACTAGCTAGCATCCTTGGAGCACCACTCCATTCAGGAGATGGTTGGATGCTATTAATAGGCCTTTTTCCCCCATCTGTATAGCGTATACCTCAGCCCTCCAGCTCTGCCGCACTGCTGCGGCAGTCAAGCACATAGCATGCAGAACTGCACACACCACCTCCACACAGCTTCCAAGGTTCAGGAGCATGTTTTGGGTGCTGGGGATTAGTAAAGAGAACAAGAGGAAGCACTGCACTCGCTTCCAGCGCTAGATGAGGTCTCTTACAAGCCCAAATGTTTTGCTGCTTCACTCTGGCCCCCAACTGACATGACTGGCAACAAAAGAGGCAATGAGTGTACAGAAGCTCAAATAAAAGTGTGTTTGAGACCTGATTCTGGGTTCATGCCATCCCATGCTTTTCTTCCAGGAACAAGGGGAAACTTCTGAAGAAATACTCATGAAAGCAACAGAGAGAAATGAAGTGACTGAAATTCAGTGCCAGGCTGGCAACAGCTTGCTCTCTGGCAGAACAGCCATATTAGAGAGAGGCTGTCTACTGCCATCTCCTTCAACCACCCATTTCAGAGACAGACCTCCCCACGTGTACCCTTCCCGATGCGTACCCACACTCCCTTGCTCCTCCTGCTCCACACCACTGCCTTCTCTCCCACACAAACCCAAGCTCAACATCCCAAGCTTACAGCCCCACAACTGAGAAGTGCTTTCCAACACGTAGCAGTTACTACAAAAAAGCAAGATTTCTCCCAACAACTAAAAACTGTTCAACAGAGATCCATAAACATGGGATTAATACAGGCAACACTACTGGCAGCACACTTGAGTTTCCACCTCAGCCTCTGCACTCTCCCCGTGGAGCTGACAGCAAAGGAAAGCTTTTCATGCCAGATAAAATGGCAGCATTATGAGACAGGGATTGTTTTATGGCTATACATCTACTTTCCACTGAGAATTGGACCAAGACAACCAATACAATGTATGCAAACTGCCAGACAACCACTAGAGAAATGCACTTTTCCTCCAGGCTGGATCATCTCCATCCACACACAAAGATTGTAGACTTCATTAAGTGCCTTCCAAATCACACTGCACACGCACTCATTGTGTCTAAGACATCAAAAATGCAGGCCACACCTACTGAGCAGGGAACCAGCAAACTAGGATTTTGTAAAAATAGATGTGCTATTTGGCTTCCCTTTACCAACATTGACTTGGCCCTCACTGAAACATCACACTGATGCATGTGCCAACTAATTCTATTTTCTTCACTTTATCCACCATGGACTTTGGATTTTACTGGTTAGTAGTCCACAAATTCCCTTGGGACGTTCTCAAAAGCTAGGATCTCTCCTCAGCTAGGGTGCCCAGCTCAGCTGTTCGACACCTGTGCTCCTTCAGCACTGGGGTGACCCAGCAGTATGTCTCTGGGTTTAGCTATCCCATTCCTTACACTCCCAATGCTTCCTTCAGGGAGGCATCCTCCAGCCCAGCTGTCATCAGGGAGGGCTCTCATTTCTGGAAACTTCCCACAACTTTCCCACATATGGCGCACTGAGGGCTTCTAAGTCAGAAAAGAAAAGCACCCCAGTAGGTGTTAAAAAAAAAACACAGGCTTCCACATTACAAGTAAGGCACAACTCTTAACTGTTCCCAAGCTGCTAACAAATGTGATAGCTTGTCCCTTATAGAACATGCAAACGTGATGCTCACTAGAACAGCAAAGAGGGTAAAAATGCTCAGACTGCCGCGTGCAGTAAAATGACCCGGTCCATCGGCTGACGAATGTGGGAGCTACGTCTCATGGATGATTTAAGAGTTGAAGCTGTGTGCTCTTATGCCTCTTGGCTTCTCTTAAGACAGGTCAGTGTTCTTGGTTCGTCTGACCCAGGACAGACTTAACACTCTGTGAGAAAGCAAGCCTGTTTTCCACAACTCCCGTGGTTTGACTTCTACGGCAAAGAAAAACCCTACGTGTATATATTTGGATAAACTTCGTGAAATCATCTGGATGTAGATCCCTACAAAATGAGCTCAGAAGACAGGGCCAGTTCCTAGAGGACAAACGTTCACACCGCAGCTGGCTGTGAGCAATCCCCCGGAGGGAAAAGTCAGCCAGAGCCAAGCTCGGAGCTAGCCATGAAGGCTGTGCTCCTCCTGGAGGCTGAGCGGCTCTCAGGAACAGCCTGCGGGGATGCAGAGAGAGGCTCGAGCTGCGGGTGGAGGAGCTCTGCCTGCCTCTGCCTAAGAGGCTTTATGTGTGGCTCCGTCGCCCCAGTGGGAGTCCTCTTCCCCAACCACAGAGGGCTCACAGCTCTTCATCTAAGTCCAAGTCAGACATTCTAGCTTCTCCCATAGACACTGGACCAACAAGAAACTCCAGACCACGATTTGTCCTACTCAAAAGTGATGGATGATCTGTCTGTGCGTGTTTATCTCCCCTAGCTGCAGGGGAGCTCGGACAACAAACTGCTAGCTGTCTGCACTCCGGCAAGACAAAACACACCCTCTAGAGCGCAAAATAATTAGAAAAAACAAATCTTGCTAATGCAGGCAGGAGGCTGCCCCTCAGCACCCGGGACGATGTCCGAATTCCCATTTGAGCTGGGACTACCAGTGCCCCCTCAGAGAGGAGTCCCATCACTGCACACAGGAGGGCCACTAACTCTCCCTCTTTCACTCCGGGCAGACTATAGACCTGGACACAACCTGCTCCGTGTCAACGGCCATTTAGGAAGGATTTCTGCTACCTTATGCAGGTAATGGGGAGACTCTGCAGGGTCTTACTCCAGCTGGTAGGCCAGCAACAGTAAGTATCAAGCAAAAGTCAAGAGTGCTTAGAATCAATGCTGTCACATTTAGAAAGTAAAATACTACAGAAATTTTTATAATATAAAACTGTCATTATTTAAGAACAACAAAACCCTATTAGTTTCTGTTAGATCTGCATCATGCTTTCTCATTGACACATCAGCAGCTTTCATCCCACGGAAACCAAAACAGCTTTCTGCATAGATCCTCTTGAGTCCCTCTCTCCGCAAAGGGCACGAGATCTGGCGGCTGTTAAACAGTGCAGCCTTACAGAGAGCGTCCAACGACAGCCAAAGGGCAGAGAGCAGCCCAGGCCTTCCTGGGTTTACAGCACTGCAAGCCAGTATCGACCCCCAGAGAACACAGCACGAACTGAGCAGCGTGCTTCAGAATTAGCAGTGAATCATTGAGCACAGCTGTTTAAATCAGTTCCTTCATCTGAGCTTGATTTTTTACATAAGTCATGCAAATATAAGAGCAACAGCGAGTTTTTAAGCTTAAAAATATTTTAAAGACTCTTTTAAAGGAAAAGAAAAAAAACAGAAGAAAAGTCACTGTTAAAAGCTATGAATATTATGGTGAGTTGGCCACATTTAAGGGCCCTATTTAGAGCAGGCAATGTCTGCTGAAAATACTCTGGGCTCTGCTCTTTCCCGCTGCGCACTCACTGCTCTGCAGAGCTCGCTTCTTTGAGTGCTCTGGCACGTGAAGTTTCCATCACTGCGAGCAGTAGTTCTGGCTCGGGCATACAAGCCATACCCCAAAGGTCAGCTGAACAGCTTTGCTATATGGATTGCTGAGAACAACGCTGTCCAACTGCCTATGACTATTTTGACACTTGCCAGCTGGTGGCAGCAATTTTCCCAGCTTGGAGAGGGCTTTTTGTATATTCTCACAGCCAAGTCTGGACATGGATAACTTTACTGGAAAAGGCAACACTTTCGTTTGAGTCTGTGCTCTGCAGACCTGCCCCTCCTGCTGAGGTAAGGCTGCAAGAGAGCAGGCTCTCGGTAGCATACCCCTGCTCACAGGATGTGCCATCGCAACACGAGAAGACCCTGAATTCAAACCGCACTCATACCTTGAGGTCACTGCTCTCCGCTTCCCGGAGCTTCTTCAGCCTAAAGTCTCCCTCGCAAGGATTCAGTGCGGAAGGAGGTGCCACACAGGCACACTTGCAGCTGGGCCCAGATGTGATGGTTTCCACCGTGTAAAAATCCTCCGCTTTGAAAGAGCCTTCGTTAATCCTCTGGCAGGCGCCACGGCCCAGGGGTCTGACCAGACATTTACACCGACAGTCGGAGCCTTCAGACACCGCCTTCACCTTGTCGTAGTCACCTAACAACTGAGCGCACACACACACAAATAACCGTGAGGCCGTTTAACCCGATTACAGGTTAACAAATACCTTGTTCTGTGTTTGCATGGTCTAGTTTTTAAGGACTGTTTGGACATCCTGAACCTTGAAGAAACGGGCTGGCTGTACTAACAAAGAAGTTTTCTAGAGAGTATCTAGCTCTGTGATCCCTATCTGCACAGGAAAAAACAAGCTTCTTCCAACAGTGTATTTTTTTGTTCCAATTTTCTTTCCATAAAATAGGTCTAGCCACCCCATCTTGCTATCTTTAATGCGCTTCGGGTCCTTCCAAAGGACAACGAATTCAGTAGTCACCTGCTACCCTGAGCAAGACTTCATTTCAGAGGCAAGTAAGGTTGGGGTACACAGGAATGGTGACTCAAAGCAACCCTATAAGCATTGTAACCTGGCAGTGAAATAGCATTTCTGATCAGCTCCATACAACGGCAGGAATTTCCTTTATGAAGATTTGCAGAAAGAGCTTCTGAAAGCCTAAGCACAAAAATAACTTTGACAGTATGTTTCCAATAGTCTTCAAGTTAGCCGTTTCCGAGGGCAGATAATAGCACACGGTTTGATCAGCCAAATCTAACAGAAACCTCCACCACATCCCGCTGGCAGGGAAAGAGTCTGGGTCTCGGATCCCTCCCCGCTGCACACGCAGAGGCTCCGCCAGCGGTCCCCGGAGGAGTCCTCCAGGCCCCCCGGAGGAACGTCCCCCGCAGCGGTTCACAGGGACGAGAGCGCCGTGAACTGCACCCCAGCCGGCTCTGGCGAGATCTCCGCGGGTGGCAGCACCCGGGGCACTCGGCACCCAGCACCATGCGGCAGGCACCCAGCAGCACCCCGCGTGCACCCAGCACCACCCGCAGCGCGCAGCACCTGGGAGAGGATGTTCTCCTGGTTGTCCGCCTCGTCCTGCAGCGGCTCGGCGGAGGGGCCGGCCGTGGCGGCGGCCGTGGGGGGCGGCCCGGCCCGGCAGCCGGCGCCCAGCGCGGCCAGGCAGAGCAGCAGCGGCAGCGGCCGAGCCATGAGCGGGCGGCGGGACGGGGCCGGGGCCGGCGCGGAGCCGCCGCTGCTCGCTCAGGTGCGGCGCGGCGCGGCGGGCCGGGGCGGGCCGGGCGCGGCGCCGCCCCCTCGGCGCGGGCAGGGCCGAGCCGGGCCGGGCCAGGCCAGGCCGGGCCGGGCGCCGCCTCGCGGGCGGCTCCGCGGCGCAGCGCGGGGCGGGAGGCGCTGCCGCCCGGCCGGGCTGGGTCGGGCCCCGCCGCCGCCGGGTACCTGCCGCCCCGGTGCTCGCTTGGGAGGCGACACGACGGCAGCCGACGGCATCGCAGCGCCAGGAAGGGGCCGGGCCCCGCTGCTGCGAGCACGGCGGCGGAGCAGCCGGGGAAGAGGAGCCCCGGGGGGGCTGCGAACCAGCGGAGCACGAGCAGCGGGTCACCGGCGCGCCCCGGGCTGTGCTCTGTCTGCGCTCCAGGCGCACCACGCTTCCAGGCACCACAGTCATTCGGGGTCCTCCTGCACACACAGGCCTCGCAGTGGCTTTGGCCATAACTGATTTTAAGGAACTAAGAGCCGAGGAAGGACTGGGGGTGCCAGGCTGAGGACGAGCCACGGAGGGCAAGCAGGGAACCTAGCCCCAGCCTGCAGCTACCTGGGGGCAGCTGCACACTGCGGAGCCAAACCCTGCTCCGTAGGGGCTCCTTTGAACTGGAGGGGCTTTAGCAACCCCTATCTCACAGCCAGCTGCCAACACACTCGCAAAGTAACATGCGTAGAGGATTCAGGCATGGCTGTTGCAGGAGCAATGAGCAGTGGGAAGAGGGGGAAACACAGGCCTAGGGTAGCAGCTGGCTAGCATCTGCCTGACTGCCCAGAACAGGGGAGACAAGAGCCATTAAAATAATGGCCAGCCGGTTTCAAAGTCACACAGGCAGAATTTACTTGGGGGCGCACATTGTAAAGGAAGCACTAAAAAGGACTTTCAAAATAAGAGACCTGAGCCTAGCTACTGAGGCAGCACAGGACAAGCTGGGACTCAAGACAGGGAGAAGCTGGAGGTGGATGAGGAAGCAGACTAGGCAGCCTTGCAAGACAAACGGTTTCCCATCAGGCCTGACAGCTTCTGGGTATCACACACAAAGCTGGACCAGTTTCAAGCAGCATTTTGGTCTTACAGAGCATCTTGACTTTTGTGCTCTTTTTAAAGCTCCACCTTCAGGAATCAAGTGATCACAGAATAATTTAAAAAGAAAGAGGGATTTTCTAAGCCTTATCACCTCCAAAAACAGCTTAGAAAGATTTTCTAATGGTTCTGACAGCAGGAGATAGAAAAAAGACCCCTCTTTAAGTCTCTCCATCTTCTGAAGCCAGCTCAGTGGGAAGGAAGACAGGGGACACATTGGCTTGTGACTGTGAGCTCACTTGCAGCATGAAGGAACTGAGGTGGTCAGCACTTTCCAAACTGCGCTTAGCAGAGTGCAGGAGATGGAGCTATCAGCTGGCATTTTGGGGTGGCAATCAGCAGGCAGGCCCTGAAAAAGCTGAGGTGCAAATAAGGCAGTACTGGAGGGATCAGCAGTCCCCTTAGTGTGCTCTACTCCTCCCAGAAAATCCCAAGAGCCAGGAATAGACATGATTACTCTCCAGACCTGAGGGCTTTCAGCACAGGTGGCAGAGCTGCACTGGGGAGTGGAGCTGGGAGAGAAGCCAGGCAAAGTCATTAATTACCTGAAAGGAGCCTGGGTCTCTGAGCAAGCCCAACAGCAGCACTACAAACATGTCAGAGGCAGCAGATGACCAGGTGGGGCTGGGAGCAAAGCTTGTGCCCCATCATGTTCTCTGGAGGAAAGGCTGCAGTGCTGGAGCTGCCAGACAAAAAACAAACAGCTTGTGAGAGAGAGGAAGTGGCTGTGGCATGGGTGACAGCAAAAGTTGCTGACTCTAGGGCCAGGACCGCAGGGCTCTGCATGTGGATGGCGCCATTCCCCCCCTGCTCTGCTCTTGCTGGGAACTGCGGTCTGTGAAGCAGGGGGTGCCTGCAGCAAGGCTGAGCAGCACAGAGTACAAAGAGAAGCAGCCTCTTCTTGCTGGCACAGAGAGGGTGGACAGCCTAAGGGCAACTGGAGAGAGCCAGGGAGGGAAAGCCATCTCTGGCTTCTAAAAACTCCCCTCCCTCTTGACCTGCTGAGGGACCCCTCCATCTGGTCCTCTCAGTCTCACACCACCCTCTGCTGTGGGGTGACAGTGCTGGTCTCTCTCGAGGATAGTGTTCATCAGGCACCAGCTCCTCCCTTTCTGTTTCTGACACTTGCTCTTTGTTCCAGGCAGTTAGGAGACAGTCAGGAGGGGGGAAACCAAGCTGTAAGGCTCAAAGAAGCAACAGAACCAAATCCCAACACCACAGGCAGAGGGCAGGAGCAATGACACAACCTGGGTCTCATGCGAGGAGCCAGGGTAGCACTACCCACATACCTTGAGATGCAGGTCTCTCCAAAGCTGTGGCTGAGCTGCCTGGTTCCTGGGAAGCAGCTCAGGCCTCGCTCTTTCTTACAAGCAGCTGACAGCTGCTAGGGCAGCAGTAGGTGCAAGCAAGACCACTCTCCCCTTTGGGCTCAGAGCACCAGGCCTCCATGCAGTCTCATCCTCCTCAGGGCTAGCAGCTGAGGTCAGCCAAGAGAAGCTTGCTAGGTCCCATGGCAAACATCCCCTATAATTTTAGCTTTTTCCTAAGATCACTTTGGAAGAAAAATGAATCAGACACGGCATTTTAAAATGAAGTGTTTCATGTATTAATATCCTTCTCTTTTTAAGGGGAAGAAGAATCTTTCTGGTGGTATTTAGTTTGGGTTAAAGATGGGTTTAAGCCTGTCCTTTGGGGGCAAGAGGAGACAGTGACAGGCAATCTGGGTTCACTGTGGTGATCTCTGAAGTCTGAACATTCCTCCTCCAAGACAAGAACAAAACAAGCCCACGTCAGAGGGGGACAGTGGTGTGAGAAAAGGCAGCTCTGGCTTTTCCATCTTGCTGCTAGAGAGGGCCTGGTCCAGACCACAGCCTAAACAGGATGCCTCAGTTTCTTCATATCTGGCCCTGCTCTATACAGCTGGTCCAAAGATGCAGATAAATGGTGTTCTTCAAACACAAGTGAAAACATCACCAGATCTGGTACAAAGGCAATTTAACAGCCCCGTGACAGGCCAAGAAGAGATATGGGAGTAAAGGTGCACCACCACCACACCCCTCCCCAGGAAGGCATGCCCTGGACCTGCCATCTCCCTGTGTCACCCAGGGCTCCTGCAAGGTCTGAGCAGGCAGCACCTCATCAGAGGCATTAGCAGCACAAAGACTGAGAGGTTACGCTTCAAATTAAGTCAAGGACACTGTGGTCAGGCAGGAAGCGTAAAATTTGGGTTAAGGCTGATGCTAGATACAGGGAGTTATTCATTTTGACTTTACGTGACACCGAGTTAGCCAAATCAGTAGCTTGGGATGGCCAGGACTAGGAGAAGCAGTGCAATTATCTGCACACAGTGTTTTTAGGACAGCCACCAACATTCTCAGCACTAGAACAGTCACGCGTTGCTTTTGGCTGGGTACCACTTATTTCTGGAGGAAGTTCACTGCCCATTTGCACCAGCATGTGAGTGATCCCCAGACTGGGTCACTGCACTCAGGCTGAGGGGAGGCCTTGCACCGGGCTGAGTGGCCACTCAGCTCTCCAGGTTTCCAGACTTCCCCCCCTCCAATTCCTCTTTGAGGCTTGCACAGCAAGAGTGCAGCACCACCCTGTGGCATGCACAGCCTCGCACACAGCCTGCCAGACCTACGTCACCTTGCTGGGGAATGCTGCTGGAGCAGAGGGAGCTGTTTAACCCAGCTCCCTTCGAGGCGCTGCTGCTAAGGCAATTGAGTTCTCGGTGCCAGATGCAAGGCAGGAACACCCTGCTGTCTCAGAAGAGCACATGCACACCCCAGGGCAGCCCCACCTGAGAAGCTGCCCTGCACACACACAGCTCCACATCAGGTTGTGCTGAGGTACGCCTCATCTCAGATACAGATCTCTTGAAAGGGGAGGAGGGGGGTGATAGCTATGTTGATGAAGCACACAAAACCTTTCCTTAAGCTTTTAGAATACAGTGCCAGGCCCTTTCCTCAAGGAGCACAAGACTCATACTGATGAAAACTGAGTGCTTGCAGTTTTCAGTATTTAAAGCCTGTTGCAAAGGAAGTGCTTCATATTGGGGCCAGAATACTGGTCCTAGCCTGCTTCCCATGGGTGAGATCTGTGCACATTCCATCCCCAGCTGACTGCTAAACAACCCTTAACCTGGTGATCACAAGCTGTTAAAAAAAAATACACCCACACAACACTACTTCTATAGAGATAACCCACCTGTCTGAACTGAATAGCAAGGGTGGAAACAACACACACCAGCAGTCTCCAGGTAACTTAGGGCCACAAGAGAAGTTCCTGGCATTCCTGGTGGGACATGCTGTCTCCATTGTCTCATCCAGACGTGAGCAATGAGAGCTAGAGGCTGTTGTCAATCCCTACACACTCCTCACCCATGCTGTTGAACCTCCCGGCATTACATCCTGTTGAGAGAGACCAAAATTGCTGGAAGCACATCCTATTATTAGCATCCCCATGCTTGACCTTGCAGGGTCCTGTCAAGCAGTCTGGTCATGCCAGGGATAACATACAGAAACACTCCGGCGGGCTGTGCTGTCACGTCTTTGGGCTCTACAGCTCACCATCTGCTGCTGACAGCAGCTAGAGGCTTGTGGAGGCAATGCTTCTGCAGCTGCCAAGAGCTGGCTGGGAAAAAAGCATCTGAGGTGAGAGGTGGACCCAACAGACACCTTTCACCTGGGGACAGAACAGATAGCTGCTGAGTGCAGAACTCTGGTAAGATCACTGTAGCATGAAAAAAGTAGGACTTCATACAAGTTCCACTGTATAACCAAATTCTGCTGAAAGGAATGGCTTCCTGGCCATCCCAGTTCACCAAGCAATGCCAGACCCCAGGGCCTGGCAGTTCCTTATCTGAAGCAGGTATTAGCAGCAGAGAATTTCTCAGGCTGCCTGGGGCTTCCTGCACATTTGGTGCATGCCCTGTGCCAGTGTTGCCTGTGTCTTGGTCTGACTGGGACTTGCAGTGGTCTCAGAGACCCTGAAGTCCTGCTCTTCATCCATGAAAACCACTGCCCCTTGATTCCCCCACACAGCTTGAAAAACCAGTCTGACCACAAGCCCTGCTTTGAGCTGCACAAAAGCAGCCAAACAAGCCAGAAGGTAATGATGGGAAGCATCCATTCCCCTCTTCCTCCCTCACACATGTATGCAGCTATACACACATCCTGCCTCCCTGAATGCCACCTGCTTGCATCCATCCCCACTGCACACTAATTAAAGCTGACTGAGCCCCTATAATCATAAGAGGTTCCACCTTGTTACATCTGAAAACACAAATCTGCACAAGCCCACACATCACAGCCGCAGAACACATCCTGTTTGCAGCACATGGCTGCAAGAATATTCCAAGGTTTGAGGCCACTTGGCCAACATCAATGTCCTACCACATTGGCAAATGCTTACGTTACCCACACCTCACAGGCTGCTCTAAACCGGATCCAGACCCACAAGGATCCATGATTCCATGATCCATGATTCTCAGTTTTTGGGCCTTTTGGAGAGGATCAGTATGTCCCCCCCTTCTGCTCTCATGTCTGCAAGTCCCACCCTTTGGTTAAAGGCTCTGCAACAGCATCAAAGCAGCCATGGTTCCCTCCCTTCTGCACATACAATGGGCTGAAGGACTTTGCCCCATTTCCCTCGGCACAGGGACCAAGAGTGGCTTTCTGTTGCCACCATTTCCACCAGCATGTGCCTGGGGGACTGAGCTGCCTGCCAATCAGTCTCACTGTGAAATTGCTTCACCAGCAAAGCATGGCTGGTCCCAGACAGCTCCCTACAGGCTGTCCTTGCTCAGGAGGGCTGCCTGGGAAGGGAGCCCCTCCTCTTCTCTGCAGTGCTGCTGCTCCCAGCCTTGTGAGCTCAAATGCACTGCACAAGCTCAGTGGTGCAGGCAGCATCCCAAAAGCAGCAGGGCCCCAGGAGGGTACACTGCACCTTGAAATGCCTTTCCATTCCCACACTGCCAGGGGTTTGGTTGCACACTTGGGGCACCCTGTGCTCAGACCATTGCTCATGCACAACAGTGATACAAAACTATTTGCCAGCTGTGGTTTCACTTCCTAAGGTTGCTCAAGGCCCAGCTACCCTCATCTTCTTCAGAGCAGTCAGCCCCACAACCCTACACCGAGTCCTCAGCCACCATCCAGTAAGCAGCAAGCCCTCAGCAGCAGAACCACGGGGACAAGCTGTGGGCCTGGCTAGGGAGCAGCTTCACAGCACTCCACAGGGAGAAAGAGGCAGGCAGCAAGCACTTGGCAGCTTTGTGCCGAGCTGTTGTCCTGAGGACAGGCAAGGAAATTGGGGCCTGTCAGAGCTCCAGAGAGCATGAACATTGAATGAACATGCATCTGCACATGTGCCCATTGCACACGCTCCCAGAAAGACTATTGCTAAAACCAGGCATGGTCACAAAAACAACACCTCTAAGATGACTTTTCAACTGAAAATGTAAGATCAGTGTTTTGCAGACAAGAGCTGTATTTTAACAAGCCAGTACAAAAGAACAGAAATATTCAAAAAAAAAAAAAAAAAAAAAAGCACTGGCTGTAGTGCTTTGCACTCACACATTCTCATGCTCCTGCTCCGCAGTGACACAACAGCACTCAGAGCAACACACACGGCCCATAGGAGAAACAGGGGCTTGGGAGACACAAGTCAACAGCTGCTGGGGGCCACAGTGCTGGCTCACAAGTTTCTAAAGCAAGTGACACGTTTTGTTTTGATCTCCCAGACAGAAAATCCCACTAGATTTTCTGGGGAAAATTCCAACTTGAACAAAAGCAAGCCTCGCAAGCCTGTGTTTGGCTTGAATCTTTTTGGCTCCAAGTGAATAAGCCCAGCTCTCACATGCAACTCCCAGCCGCTCTGGTATTCAGCAGAGGATGCCCCCCAGTAATGCCTTGCTCTGCTCTCTTTTGAGGTAACTTGAGAACTTCAGAGGCCTGGGGACTTGGGGTATGCAGGAAGAGGTGGGCAGAGCTCTGTGCGCTCCAACTAGCCACCACAGAAGTTGCGGGTCAGCACTTGGCAACACTGGTGAACTGAACGTGGCAAGGTCCGTAACAGCCTGCATATCCTGTTTGAACACGCAGTGCCTTTATGATGTATCTGCAAGTGTCCAGGATGATGTAGTTCAACCCATATCTCACATACCGACAAAAAACCTGACCCATCAGTGCGCCTGCCACCCTGGCCACGGGGGCCAAGCTGCCAGCAGAAGTGCTGCTCTGCTAAACGCTTTTGTCAAAAGCTACAGTGACTGTATCACTACTGAGTACCACAAAGGGAGGAAAAGGTGGGGAGGAAATGTAGATTAACAAGATTGATAGGGGCTCCCTGGCAAAGGTCTGGATCCTGAGTATGAGCAGGCTCTGCTGCAACTAGTTATGAGGCTTGGAATAACAGGTAGTGGGCAGCAAGCACCAGCCCTATTGGCAGGGCAGGTCACTGATTAGGTAGGACAGGTCTCTCCAGAAAACAACCACCACACCTCACTGAGCAGAGCTGGTAAGGTATTCCCCCAGCAGGGCACGCAGGGACAGAAATGCCAGGGACAGACAGCTGCCTGCCAGGCCTTTGCTCCAGAGTGGCTCACCAGCCAAGGGATGGATTTTGGCAATGTCTCAGCTCAGCCTCAGTGTCTTCTGTCGGACTCAAACCATGCACTGCTTGTGTGACTGTCTGGACTTCTTTTCTCCTCTGCTAGGTGTGCTCTGCCCCTACCACAGGGACCTCCATTAGCCTCTGGCCCCATCGCTAAAGGGCGACAGAGCTCCTGGTAAGGTCCACCACATGACAGGGCAGCTGCCTGCCTGGACATGTAGTTCAGCCTGTAGACCCACCCCAGGTAAAACAGAGCTCCATCACAGACTTCAGCTGCCTGAACTCAATCACACCATCAATGAGCACCCCTTTATCTCCACCTCCCCTCAGCACAACTGGCCATAGCAGAAGGCCACAGCAGGGATCCCACAACAACTCTCAGCAGGAAGGTAAGGCCCTGACAGTGAGCGTTGAGTCCTGCATTAGGGCTCTCCAGCCACATAGAGCAACAGATGTCCTCTCTTGCTCTTGAAAAAACTGTGTTTGGTATAGACACCTCACCCCCTGAAGACAAACTCAGGCTGTGCACTCCAAGCTAGGATTCTTAGAGTTGTATGAGGGTGCCAGGAAAGCCCACTACATCCACCACAAAGGTATTCCTCCTCAGAGGAAGGTTACCCTACACAGATATTTGAACACACAGATATCTGAGCACAAAGAAAACCTAGGTCTCAGCCACCCTTTAGCAGAGCAGCAGTCAGCATTGCCTTGATAGCCCTCTTACAAGGCCAACAGACATGACGTTCCCCAATCCAAAAGTGCCATGATTAGACAGGGCATGAAAGGAAAGCAGACATGGTCAGCAAGCATTTCATGGCCCCACAGAAGCAAGAAGAAAGGTGATTAGTGCCAGTGCTAGTCCTCACTGGAGAGGGAGGTTGGACGTAAGACCTTCAGAAGCCCATCATCAACACTCCAGCAAGTCTATGATAAAGCACAGATTCACAGCCTGTCTACACAGAAATACCCAAAACATCCAATTGCCCCTCCCAGACTTCTTTGATCCTTAGATCTAGTGTTCCCTTCCAGCAAGCAATGTCTGCTCCAGTCTCTTCCTCTCTAAATTCATTAACCTCAGTCTCTCCTGTTGCCTGGCAGCTAGCCCACAGTTGTAGTCATTCTCACAGCTGGTCTCCTAGACACCTTTGTTGTTACATGGACTAAAGGGCTCCCCACATGTTCTGTCTGCTCCCATCTCCACAGCCTGGACCCAGGTGGCAACCCACCCTGCTCCAGACAAGGAAGATTTTCAGAAGTTGACTGGGGAACTGCTGGACACAGAAGAGCCTGAGTCAACCCAAAAGCTGTCCAAGGCAGAGAAGCCATAACTTGCTGAAAGGTATTCAGAGAATTCAAGGCAAGAGCATGATGCAGCGCTCTCAGGCCCAGAGCTGTAGCTGCTGTCAACAGCCAAGGGCTTTTCCAAGACAGAGCAAGGCTAGCTACTCTGAGGATCTAAAGCTCCTGATAAGGTTACTCTGACACTGAGCAGCATTACTGCATTTTAAGCCCAACTCACTAGTGCCTGGAGCCTTGCAGCACATGTCTCTGAACTCCACAGGGCTGGCAAGCTCCCAGGTTGCAGGAGCTGTGCAACCTCCATCCACAGCTGCTTGGAAATAACTTATTCAAACAGTCTCAGCAGGTCTGGCTTTTGCTAGCTCACCACACACACACTATTCAGATGACAAGGATGTGAGATAGTACTCATCTGCCTTGCACTCAACAGATTGCACAACCTGAGATGAATCTCGGGAGCACACAATTTGTGGGCAAGCACGTCTAGGTCTCCAGAGCCAAACATGATGCTCAAAAGCATGGCTGTCATCACTCCTCAACCCCATTCAGCGCAGTTACCTGCACAGGCTGGCCAGTTCCCCTGGCCTCTCAGGTCATTGCTGTCCCTTGATGATGAGACTGTTCCTTCCATGATCCTCAGCTGGGCGTGGTACTGCAGTGTTTCAGTGCCATGGTGCCAACGCAGCATTAACAGAACCTCTCTGAGTGGAGCCAACCCCAGCGGGGGGGGGGGGGGAGGCCTGACCACCCTGCTGCTTCCCTTCTGCCAGACTCCCATGGACCTCCTGAAATCACTACTCTTTTCTCCAAGGAGAAGGGAGAGATTCTTCCAGCAGGCACTATTCCCACAGACAAATGCACATTGAACCAGACTAACCTGACAAAAGCTTCTGCTGGAGATAGGCAGGAACAGAGAGGGCAAGTGCAGAGCAATACCTCCATGGTGTACACTAGACACCTTGAGATTGTCTTTGGTAGGTGTTAGAGGCCTTTCAAAAGAGAGGCCCACTTGTGCTGCCCTATGGCAGGATATTCCACAACTTAATTTCAGGCTGGATACCCAACCACCTCCTTGGATTTGCTTTGCTTGAGGCAATTTTCAGAGAGAAAAACACAGTGATCAGTTCAGCTGCTTTGCCTCAGGATGAATGTCATCCAGCCCTGGTCATTCATTTGTCTGCCTTGTAATCTCTTCTACTAATGCATTGGTTTGATAAAAATCCTTTGACGCATCATCTACAAGAAGGGTTCTTGCAAAGGAACCTTCCCATGCTCTTCTCAGTAAATGCAGATGCCAAAAAATGTTAATTATAGCACCATAGGCTCTCCAAGCCTGCTTGAAGTAGGGGTTGCACTGGAGGCTCAAGAGCTCCTTCACAATCTAAGACTTCCTGTGGTTTTACAATTTACCCAATCTCAGCAAAACTCACCCAGATCTGTGCCTCTGCTGGTTCTCTGCTGCCAGACAGACCTGTCATGCTCCTGCAAAGCTCCCAGAGGAGTTTCTGCTCAGTTTCTAGCCAAGCTCTTCCTAGCAAGAGCTAAGTCTTGCCTCTCCTCGCATCCCTCCTCTGTGCAGTCCCCCTCCAAATACTTTCAGTGGCAAAGTTTTCATCTAAAGGTAAATGCTGGATGCTTCCAAAGAACCTTATTCTAACATATCCACAGGGACACACACTGGTCCTTATTGTTTCCTTAATCACATTGCCTCCCACTTTACATTCTGGAGAAAGAAGATTAACCTTGTCCAGTGGATTTCAGCACAGGTAGATGTATGTCAAGCCTCCTCCTCCCTCTGCCACATCCCAGGCTGCAATTTCCATACTCTGTTATCAATGCCCTAAACAGTTTCAGCCAGCTGAGCTGTAAACTATGGTGACCTCCAACTATATTTGGAGCAAGGCAACTCATTTGCTCATTAAGATAGGAAACTGCTGACCTAGGACCAACTATAATTATTGACAAAGGAAGATCATAAAGTCTAATTGCACAGAACACTATGGCAACCATTCCAAGTTTTCATGCTCAAAACATGCCCCAAAGCATCTCTGGAAAGCTCCATATCTGGGAATTACAAACAAAGCTCCCATTTTAGCACAGATTCAAAGCCACCATTCCAAGTTCTTCATCTGTCCCACATCCTGTCACTTGTAACCTGCCTGCATCACCCCTGGCCTAGACACATGGCACCATGCCCTGGACAGGAGTTGTTGTAATTGCATAAAGGACTTGATAGCTCTGCACACAAGATGTGAATGGAGGCAGCTGACTGATGCAATGCTGTCAGCAGGGTCTCCAGGCCCAGCACCCTATCTTAACACACAAAATGGCCTAAAAGCAAGATAATGCTGAGAAGCAGTTGATGGATGCATACACTTGCGTGATCTCCTTGATCCAGTTGCCATTTCTCCATTAGTGCTTTCCTGCTTAGATGCATCTGACAGATCAAAGCTCTGCTGTGGTCAAGAGTAAAGACTCTTTCTAAAGTGGACTCCAAGGAGCCAGGGAACAGGGAGCATTGCCCTTGGCCAGTTTGGAGGGGGATACAGTTGCAACAAGTCCAGATGAGCAGGGATATATTCACTCCCGCTTGTTTTTCAGATACAGTCAGAGTCTCAGCAGTTCATGCTACTTGTCTCCAACCATCCCCTTGCTTAAGAGCAAACTGCAGAACTCAAGGAAGGTCTGTTGCAGCTTTGCTGTCTGTACCAACTGCTCCTGTCCAGCTGTGTCAGACTTACCAAGCTTAAGGAGCTGATCAATAAGCACCTGTTAGCCAAGAGCCAGCCTTCCTTGCAGATAGGCAGCTCCAGAGCATCAGCCAGCTCTGCTCACAGTCACCTGGAAGAGATGACAGGTGGCTGAACCAGAATGCACAGCATGACCTGGGTCACAGTCACTACAGTATCAAGCAGGGAACAAACCACATTTAGATGGCTGTGGTGCAAAATTCAGCCCCTTGGGACTCCAGCCCAATCACCATCTAGTCCCAGGACTACCCAGGCACCAAACTAGAGAAGCACCTAAGCAATGCACACCCTGCACATTTCTGCAGCTGGAAACACCAAGCAGCACCTTAGGCTCTCTGGGCTGTCAGAATGGCCTCAGCCATTTCTCAGAGCCCAAAGAGTAATTGCTTTACACAGGGTTTCCCCTACCTATGCCCGTTCCCCCCCGACCCCCAGCTTTGAAGGCCATGGAGCAGGACATGAGGATCAGAGGCCCTTTGCGTTCCCTCTTCGAGGTGTGGTCAGGTTACTGAGCCAGTAGAGTTGGAAACATTCTACAGGAGAAACCTGGCTTGTTACAGCATGCTGCAAGTCCAAAACTGCTCTGAACTGCATGAAACCTCCTCAGGCCATGCTGTGCACAGCAACTGGAACCCACCAACAGAGCTGCAGACAGCTTGTATAGCTCAACAGCTGCTGGTGGGAGAGTGTGTGAGAGCCCAGTAACCTCCCAGTCTTACCTGATCTTAGAGCACATGCTCTTCACACTCTCTCCTGCTACCCTGTTACCTTCTGCATGAGCCAGCCCATAACAAATAGGTACAGCTACAGGAAAAAAGGATAGGCTCACTAGAATAGGCAGAGATGGGGAATTAGGACAACCCAGTCCTTTCTCTTCCAGCAACACACATTACCCCATGTGCTTTGAGCCTTCCTCTAAGGCAGCAGCTCTCCTAGCAAAGTTCACTAGGAACAAACAGCTCAGTCAGCCAGGCCCTGCCTTTTGGGCAGCCTACACTTCAAGTCACCAGGTCCTACTGCCTGTCCTTTCAGCACAAAGGCTGAGACTTCACAGTTGGTTACAACTTCCATCCCACAGCACAGTCCCCTCCTTAACAGGAGGGCAGTGCAAACAAAGATGTCTGGCTTTTCACAATGCAATTCACAATGCAGTGGAGAGGAGCAAAACTGCTCCCAGACAGGCTAGACATTGCCAAGTCTCCTTCTGCAGCAAGAGGGCACAGATGGTGATGCCTGGGGTGAAACAGGCAGGAAGCCCTATAGAGCAGCAGAGGCCTGAGGCAAGCACTATTTGACACTAGAGCACGAATGTGCTGCACACTTCCCCAGACCAGCACCTGCAGCTGAAAAACAGTCTTTAGGAAACTCCTGGGTTGGTTGTGCATCTCTAGCTTTACAGACTACTGAGCTCACGGGAAACCATGAGATTTGTCTTATCTCTCCAGGTTATCCTGTCTCTACAAGGCTTAGATTGTACTTTAGCTCCTTTTATTTCTTCTTCTTTCAACTTGGTCTGAGAAGGAGGCTGAACTACAGACTTCCACAGGCCCTTCACACCAGCACTGCTCTGATTTCCTAGTTCCTAATAAGCTTAGAATTGAAGGCAGTAACAGAGGAAGTTAAATTTATCAATAGCAACCCAACATGAATCAAAAGGATCCTGGTCATATCTGAAAGTCAAATTCACCTGACAACCAACATCAACCACACCCCATAGCAGAACTGCACAACTCCTAGATCCTATGCTTGTGCTCCACAGAATGTAACATATGTCACTGCATACCAGGTGCCTTCACGGCAACAAAGAAGATGAAACTAAACCGTGCACCAGGCTGAGCTCACACAGAACAGAAACACTAACTTCTCTAAAGCCCAGATGTTCAAGGGAGGCTTACAACATGCTTTAAAGATGAGTTCAGTAACTTGTTCATAGCTCTACTTGACATCACAGATAAAGATTGGTGTTGACATGCTATCCCTCCTCTTTCCCCATCAACCTCAGCATGCTCCACAAGCCAAAGTAATTTGCCCCTTCCCATCAGATATAACTTCCTCTAACAATTGCACATATTACACAACTACATACTTCAAAAAAAAAAAAAAAAAAACACTTTGAACTCTTAGGTATTGCTGCATGTCTCTGCTCATTCCAGAAATTTGCTGCTTTATTCCAGGCTCAAAAAGAGCTTGTATACTAGAAAGTATGTATTTTTCTAGCATGTATTTTCCTGTGTACTAGAAAGTATTTGCTTTTATAGATATTATTCTTAACTAGCTTTGCTTATTAAAAAATGTGTACTGCTTCTACACCTCTAGACCTTACCTTGTTTGAGTCCTTAGACTGTCACAGTTACACCATCAGGACTGCATGCATCATTACTCTGCATTGCATCAAGCCTCAAACCCAGCTTGCAGTTGTCTGAGAGAAGGTGCAGAACAACATATAATTAACTTGGGATAAGAACCCTGTGCCTCCCATCTCCCAGTAAGTTGTACTTACTTCACGGGCCCAGAATGCCAAAGAGCACAAGGGTAGACAAAAAGCACTGTGTTGAACTGTTTTGAGTTACACATGCTGTACCATCCATCCTATTTCAAAAAGGGAATGGGACAGAAATAGCAAAGAACTAGAACAGGGAACAGTTTTCCCAGAACAAATGACCAAGCAGGTTGGGTGCCTCCAGCTAGAAGATGGTTGGGGGAAACTTAAGGCATAAGGGGTGAACAATTCCTACTACACCCCAGGGCAAAAGTACAGCAAAATTATCAACATAGCAGTCTAAAACCAAAGGAAGTGCTTACTCACTCTCCAGAACAAGGAGCTGGACACCACCACAGGATGCTGTGGGGATCAGGTATGCAGCAGTTCAACAAGGATCAGACAGTTGCTGACCATCTGTCAGTGATTCTTTCCCCAGCTGGGCACCACAGCCTTGGGGAAGGGCACCAGAGAGGTGAGGGGCTCCAGCCCCACAGGGTTTCAGGACTGGCTACACACAGCCACAACACCCAGACCTGCTGTGTGGGAACACACCTGTTCCAAGCAGGAGGTTGGACTACAGGCCTCCATAAATCCCTCCCCACCAACATTTTATGGCAATTACATGATGGTACCCATAGCACATGTCTTCTGCTCTGAAAATCTAAACAGCTAAGGCTATAGCCAAGGGAAAATTTGCTCCACGTATACCAAATTTCTCATTCTGTTCTTACCCACACTGATACTTGTGAATACCTAAGGCACACGAGGGCTGAGAAGTGGTGCTCAGCCCAAACACAGGACTGAGCTGCATTTACAGCACATAGAAGGCCACACCATTGCCTTGCAGATGCACTCAAAGGCATTAGAGAAAAAAAATCCACATAGAATTTTTTGTTCAAACCTGTATCTCCCTACAAAACAATTCAATGAAAAGCCTCTGCAAGACTTTAATGTTCCTGAATGCCAGCTGTGGGCTTGTGCCATTGCAGCTTCCCACACAAATATTTGAGCCAACCTTATTTCTGGCCACGCCAGCACTTTCAGCAGGGTGCACTAGGCTGAGCACAGCAGCCACACTTTCAGAGCCTGTGTGTTCAGGGAGCCCTCATCTCCACTGCCTGGCAGTAGGAACCCACATTCAGGCCAAGTGATTGCACAGCTGAACAGCACAGCCTTCCTCCTAGCCTGATGCTGGCTCCTGCTGGCCCCCCAGGAAGTGCCCAAGCACTGCTAGAGCCAGCTGACAAAGCCAGATTTAATCTGTAATTATGTGACAAGTCAATGGTCAGAGACTCCTACTTCTCCCCAGGGCCTAAAGCTGGGAAATAGTCTCAGACACACCATAGGTATTAAAGCATAAGTTGGAGAGGAAAAAAAGTCCTCTTTCACTGCTTCACAGTTGGAAAACCCAAAGGCTCTTCAAGGAAGACTTCTGCCCTTTACACTACTGTGCTTATTCCCTTTGTTTACTTGCAGGAGGACAGAGCACCACACATTACATACCAGCTAAACAGAACAAGAGTACCACAAGGCTGTTCTCAAGTCTTCTGGGCTTAGCATCTACCATAACTACACTGAAGTCTCAGAAAAATTAAAGACACTAGTATCAGCTAAAAGGAACACATAAAGCAAACCCAAATGGGTGGTTAAAGAAAGAACAGCACCTCCCCAAAACACTTCCCAGGTACATGCAGGGTTATTGTGCAGGAAGACACACATCCTCCCTTCCAGCCCTCCAAACCAAAGGCATTCAGTTCTTGGAGTAAAGACCCCATTTCAGCAAGGACACAAGTCAGTTCCAATTATTTATTTGCAGCAGCATTTAAGGTACACCAGGTACTTGAAGCTCTCAAGATAAACATCTGGAAGAATACTTGGTACAGTAAGTAAAAAGACAAATTAATAGTTAAAACAAGGTAACCTCTCTCTTGCTATGAGCAGAGCAGACTAGCTCTGAAACCAAGTTAACATCAGTTTAGCAGTCTTTCCAGCCAGTTGTGGTTAGAACCCATGGCTCCACACCCAGGGACTGCTCACACCTCTTACAGCAAGGTATCCCTCAAGTTGCAGTTGAGAAGGGGGATATTTCCATTATAGGACTACCCAGCTCTTGAGAAGCTCTCCTTCAGACACTCTAAAGAGCCTGACTTTCATTAAGGTTCAATCTTTTTGAGCATGTCTGGAAAACAGACCCCAACTTTGGTGTACAAATGGAAAAGCAGCTCGTCTGAAGATGGGTCTTCAAGTACTTGAAGATTAGCCACAGGTAATGTGTCATGTCCACACCATCTAGAAAGATGGGTGGAGCCAGGACTTGGAACAGCACCAGACCACTGCCTTTCTTGCACCAAGCCAGATATTTAAACCACATGTTTTCAGGCTGTTCCTGAACTGTACAGTTCAGTCATGCTTTAAGATAATGCTTTGCAACTGTGTTAAGACAGTCTCCACCTACACCAGGTCTCCAGTTTTATGTCAGAAAAACCTCATACCAGAAAGACTATTTCTCAGTTTCACATTTCCATTTTCAGGAATTGTTTACCTTCTGCAGAGAAGGAAGGTAGGTTCTGAAGTCACATGCCTGCAGAACTGCAGGCATCACAATTAGCACCACAAGGAAGAAACCCCACATCTTTGATACAAGCTTGTTACCCACTGAGACTGGCCTTACTTATCTAAGAGATCATCATATCTCTCTAGAGCCTGCTTCTCCAGTTCCAATAGTTTTTCATAAAATTTTTCAGCAGTTTCTTCATCAACATCAATCTGAAAGAGAAAGATCAGTACTGTGAGACATCTCTTGACAGCAGCCAGCACAGATGGTGAGGGCAACTCTAGGGATGGTGGGGTGCAAGTGAAGGATAGTACAGTTAAGGAACACACAGCACTCTGCCTGATTGTTAATACGGCAATATGCTTTTCCCCACCTCCTGTCTGACAGCATGTTAATGGTAGAGATTAGGCCTATGATCTCCAGCACACTACAGGTGTGCTGCTTGGTAACATCCACATAGAATAGATCCATAGGTTCCTCCCAGCTACACTTACTAGAAAGCATGCAGACACCTGTCCCATCTGATCTACATCCTAACTACTGCAGCTCTGTTCAGACTGACACCCTCTTCCTACCCAGTTCACTAAGCTTCACATCCTCTGCAGGAAATCTTCCCTGGTTTCTCCTGGTTTACCAGACTCCAGCCTGAGCCTGGTAGTTGTGTGTGTATTTATGAGATTCTTAGAGTAACTCATCACTGCTGCTCAGCATTCATCTTGCTCCCATTCCACCCACAGGACACCCTATGCACTAACCTTTCCAGGAAGGGATTGCAAAGTAAGATCCTAGCCAAGCCCCCTTCAGCAGCAATCCATTTCTCCAGTTACCTTTCTGGGCTCCACATAACTCTTTCCCAGTCCAGAAGTACAGCTGTGATATTTGACAAGTGCATCCAGGGACTCCGGCTTTTGTTTGAACAACCACACCTAGGAAGAACAGTACAGCTGTGTACAGAATTCGGCAGTCCCAGCCAGGCCTGCAGTCAAGGACCTGCCTGCTAATAGATACAGGTGAGCACACCACAGGTGATTTTATGAAGCAGAAAGATCTGATGTCCAGAGAAGAAATTTTGATCTTGCTCCCCACAGATTCAACCCACCTGAGCCAGTAGTAAACCACAGTTCACATTCCCAGTGTGAAAGCATTTAAGTGGTTCATGTACCTAGATGTGCTCACTACTGTACTTGATCCACATTGCATCCTGCATTCCTCTCATTTCCTCTTAACTAAATACCCATGGCTGCCAGACTGCAAGCAAGTCAAACAGCACTCCTGACAGTGATGGAAGGAACAGTTTCTGAAATACTTTATGGGGATCAGATGAAGGGCATAAAGCACCACCTGTTGGATCAACCCTGCTCACAACTGGTCTGCTACTATTCACACTGTTTAGAAGGAAAAATGCATACTCATCAGCCCTACAGAGACTACTTGTTCAAGCCAGCAGATACTGGGAAGAGTTAACAGAGAAAAAGGACTTAATCAAGTTGTGAACTACTTACATGTGCTTCTGCTCCATTATATGGTGTCAGAGTGTAAGTTTTGGCAAAAAAACGTATCTGAGGGAAAAAAAAACAAAATATCTTCATGCTAGAATCTGCACACTGGCCCAAAATTTCTTTGGCAAGCCCCCTGCAGCCAGTAATGCAAGATCTACCACCACAGGTAGAAGTGCTTTCTGAAGCTGACTACAGTTAATACCACACTTATGACCAACACATATCCCTTTATTATCACAAGCTCAAAGTTCTTTGGAGCCATCCACCAGTCAGCCATTCTTACGCTGCACCTCTACACATAGAGAATCCCCATAGCAAAGGGCAATGGGCCCTCTAGGCACCTTTTTCTTGAATGGTCTCAGCACTGCATGAGGGAGATGCAGAGAGAAGCTGCAGTACTACCAGTGTGGCACGGCAAATGAGAAGTTTACCCGTTGACAGGAGAAAGGTGATCCATCAGGATCAGCTGCCACCTTAGACAGCTTAAGGAGAAAGGCAGATCTCCGAGCTTTGGTATTGCTGCTATGAGAAGCAGTCTGCATACAAGGACACAACTATACTGAATCTGGAAAGCAAAGAAGAGGCTTTTGGAAAGCAAGCAGAGAAGTAATAGAAAGCAGGAGACTGCTTTCCAGAGGTACAGGAAGAACTCTGAAAGTAAAGTCTTGTATTCTAGAAGCAAACAGCATTTCAAGGTACAGAGGACAGGCTTCTAGGTATAGGTGACACTAGAATCCATGGGACTTAATAAGCCAACAACATGCTGGCAATCCTTCTGAAGGGGAGCCTTGATGAGTGCTGTCATGGTTTAAGGGTTAAACTGGGTCTATTTGCATAGCTGTGTTTTGCTGGGGTGTCCAACAGCATCAACTCAGGGAGTCAGAGGAATTCAGTTTGGGAACCAGGCCTCAAGACAGCAAAGGGCAGGTTTGTAAGGCCTGGCTAAGCCTCCTCTGCTTCTAGCTTTCACTTTTGCTTTGTATTAGGAACCCACAACAAAACAGAGATACTGCTGCATCCTCCACCCAATACCAAGAGGGTGCAGCAAATCCAGTGAATGTATTGAACACAGCTTGGAGAGTGACAGGGAAAGGAAGACTAGCTCAAAAGCAGCAGAAATGCAGAGTCAGTCTCGAGAACAGTCCCCTCTCCTACCAGGATCAGCATCCAGATCCCAGATTATAGGTATTTAGCACTATTGCCACAGTAGTAGTTCTAAGGGTCAGAGCAGGCAAGTGAGCTGCCAGTATAAGCAGTAGGGATCCATTAGCCTCTCTCCACTGTACCCCATGCTCCAAGGGGCTCCAGAACAGAAGAGATCACCCTCTCCCCTCCACAGGGGGCCTGCTGCTTCAGAAGGTCAGTAAGGCATTGAGGGGCCTCCAGCTCCTTTAGAATGGACAGTCCCTTGCAAGGGACCACTCTGCCTATTCTAACAGAAGACAGTTGTAAAATACTAGTAGCAAGGAGCCAAATGCCCAACATTTATCACTTGCTATGAAGTACACCACTGCAGTTTACAATCCCAGCCCAACAAAACTCCAGAAAACCCAACCTAGAGTTCAACTTACCAGCCACATGAGGGGCATGAGCAGCTTCCATAGGAAAACTGGCAGAATTCCATAGGTCATGTTAGACATAACAAGACCAGGACAAACAACACTGGAATAGAGGCCCTGCACAGAAAACAGTCAGTCTGGAAACAGTAATTAAATTACAAACAGGACAAACTCCTTCCCTCTCAATTCTTCCCAACAAGAAAATAAAGGTGAGTATAGAGAAATGATTACAAGAGTGCTCTCTTCTCCAGAGACCAAATATAGAGCAATTTTACGTCCAGGAGGTCCCTTGAGATGTAGTGAGCCTCAATTTATTGAATTTGAACAAGCTCAAGACCAAAGGCTGTCTCCTAACATACCAGAATCCTAGTCTGGTAGTCTCCATACAGCTACAGCAGCCACCTAACAAACTACAGCCCACTCTACCTCAGAGGCCAACCTTTAAGGGAAAAAAAAAACAGGCTTTGGGAATTAGGTCATTTTTCTCAGGATAAGCACTTCAGAAGAAAGTGCAAGAGCAATCACTAATTAGCACTGTAGTCCACAAACAGAATCCATGTCTGACAAAGGCAGATTGCTCACAGGTCTTAGTGTGACAGGCTTGAATACCAGCTTTGGGTGTATAGCTCAAGATAGCCTGTACCTCAAGCGCTTGCAGACAAAGCTGCCTGAGCAGTTTTGTTGTAATAGACAAGTACACCAAAAGTAAAGGGTAGTCCAAGTAGCAGTCCTCAGCTCTTTAAGACCAGCTCCTTTGTCTAAAGAGAAGGCTATAGCTTGTAAGGTAAGAACTTTAATTACTTCTGCTTTCAGACAAAATTCATTGTCAAAAAAAAAAAAACTCAAAAGCCCAAACAGCCTCCTCAGCATATTCTCTAACCAGGAAGCCTTACAGCCAACAGTTTAACTGCTTTCTACCACCTACACCACTGGTTCAATCTCAGCTTTGATATTACATGTGCATTAGGGAACCTATCAGATTACTATGAAGAAATTTAATCAGGTAATAACAACTTGATGATAGTTATAGTAGGAGCTCATCATGCTTCTTCAGACATACAAACACCATCATTACCTGCTTATTAAGTTTCCTGTTTAGGACAACACTTGTCAGGTCAGTAGCATATTTGGAGGAACTGTATGATTCTCGACCCTTGGCATGCTGATAGTCAGAGAGGCTAAACGCAGACTCCCTAGCATTACTGGAAGAGGTCCAGATGAGTCGTGATGGCTTTTCATTACCACAGAGTAGAGATTCAAGTTGTCGAACCTGCAGAAGCATTGTTGTTTTAACTTATTTAGCACAGTAGTTTTAAAATTATAAAACCATACCTTGAGATAAGCTTGCAGCTTTTAGACTTTCTAGATTTGGCCACTCTCCACTATAGTGGCCAGCACACATACCAGCCAAGTTCCACCAGGAGAAGCTGCCACTATTCAGATATAACACAAGTTCCACAAGGAACATTCATAATCAGATTGCATTCTTTTGCACAGCTGCTTGGCACCTCAGAGTTTAATAGAGCCAAGCCTACATGTTCTCTCTGGAGAGAAAGTAGTCAGCTTTGTCTCTATCTACTAACAACCTAGAGCATCCTTAAGATTACATTAAGCCTCACAACAACTACCATCATTTGTTGCAATTTCAGTAAAGCATAGGACTTTCTACTGATTCCTCCAAAGAGGGCTTGGAGCAGACCACATAAGGGGACAAAGCTCACTGTTCTATACAACACTTATTTACTCTTTACTAGTCAGGCTCCAATCTTCATCAGAACATCAAGATCTGTGAGGTGGAACTGATTCATCAATACCCTGCTGTATCCATCATAATCCACATTAAGCAGATCTAGAGTCTGACCTTCAAATACAGTCTCACCAGTATGAAGTGTCCAAAAAGGTTGGTAGCAAACACCTCCTGCAGTCCATCTCCATTAAGCCTATCTGTCTGGGTCATTATTCCCTCTGCAGTAGTCAGCATACGAAGCACCTTGCTGGAAGTTAACAACTGGAGTTAGAGAAGAACACTGCAGGGAGATATCTGCTCTCCCTGCTCTTCCAGATCAGCACTTCAGTCACTCAGAAACATCCTCCACCTCAAAGTCTACAGAGAGACCTTCGAGTTTCCCCCCTCCCCCTCTTGCAGGCTGTTCTATTAATCCATGAAAATTTGTTGGGCTTCTAAAATTTAAGTATTAGAGTCCCTTTTTAAAAAAAGTCTCAATACTGGTTAAACAATACTTGTTACTTACAGCTTAGAGTTGCCACCAGAGTAAATGATCACTTAAAAAAAAGTTGCTTTCTCATTTCTTACTCATAACAAAACCAAGCTTCAGTATGGAACCACATCCCAGGATTAACTCTAGTTCAGATAAGGAAATGATCTGGCACCTACATGCAATCTCCCTATTAGGCTCAATCCAAGTCATGCTGTTCCCCAGCTCAGTTTCCCTGTTTACAGGCTAAGGCTACAGCTTCATAAGATGCTCTGTAACTCATAGCTGAAAGGTACTCTTCAGAAACCCAAAACAGGACAGGAGTTCCCTGCAGCCACCCCACAGGCTCCTACCCGGTCAGGAGGCCTTGCCAGAGGGCCTTGAAGTTCACATGGGGGTTGGGCATGATGCCGGCATTGAGATAGACAAAGTCCAGGCGCTGGAACCTGCACGGGGGGAAGCAGAGCAGTGAGGGGCACGCAGAGGGGACCCGGGGGCAGGGGAGCCGGGGACGCGCATACCTGCGGCGGAGGTCGCGGGCAGCACGCAGCACGGACACCAGGCTGCCCAGGTCCACCTGCACGGTGGAGACCTGCGCGGCCGGGTGGGCGGCCAGGATGCTCCCGCGCGCGGCCTCGCTCTTCTGGGCGTTGCGGCAGGCGAGGCACAGGTGGATGCGGCCGTCCTCCTCCAGCAGCCGCTGGCACAGCGCCAGCCCCACGCCGCTGCAACGACACGCGCCGAGCCGTTATTCGCGTCGCGTCGCGTCGCGCCGCGCCGCGCCAACGCCCGCCCGGCCCCGCTCACCTGCTCGCGCCCGTCACCAGCACCACCCGCTCCATCTCCCCTCCCGCCCTCGCGCCGCCGCCGCCATTTAAGCGCTGTCAGCCAAGCCCCGCCCCCGCCGGCGCGGCGTCACCGCCTTACGCACCTGACGCCGCCGCCCAGCCTCCCGCCCGCCCCCGGCCAATCGGAGCGCGCAGGAGGGGCCGGGGGAGGGGCCGGCGCGCGTTGCCGATGGCGTGACGGTGGCCCGAGCCGCCGGGGCGGGGCCGGCGCGGAGCACCGCCTCCCCCCCGCGTTCCACGTGAGCAGGGTGGACCTGCGCCTCTCCACCCCCCCGCCGGCTGCGCGCAGGGCCGCGGCGGGCCGCAGGGGGGCGCCCTAACGGCCGCGTCGCGCGCGTATCGCGTGCTGCGCCTCGGCCCGCGCTGCGCCCTCGCCTCGGCCCTCGCTGCCCCTCGCCTCGGCCCTCGCTGCCCCTCGCCTCGGCCCGCGCTGCCCCTCGCCTCGGCCCGCGCTGCGCCCTCGCCTCGGCCCTCGCTGCCCCTCGCCTCGGCCCGCGCTGCCCCTCGTCTCAGCCCGCGCTGCCCCCTCGCCTCGGCCCTCGCTGCCCCTCGCCTCGGCCCTCGCTGCCCCTCGCCTCAGCCCGCGCTGCGCCCTCGCCTCGGCCCTCGCTGCCCCTCGCCTCGGCCCGCGCTGCCCCTCGTCTCAGCCCGCGCTGCCCCCTCGCCTCGGCCCTCGCTGCCCCTCGCCTCAGCCCTCGCTGCCCCCTCGCCTCAGCCTGCGCTGCGTCCTCCCCTCAGCCCTCAGTGCCCCATCGCCTCAGCCCTTGCTGCCCCCTCGCCTCAGCCTGCGCTGCGTCCTCCCCTCAGCGCCCCATCGCCTCAGCCCTTGCTGCCCCCTCACCTCAGCCCTTGCTGCCCATGCTGCTCATCACCTCAGCCTGTGCTGCCCCCTCACCTCAGCCCTCACTGTCCATCAGTCCTGGCCCCACACCTGCAGCCACTGCTCCCCAGGCTTCTGGAGTAGCCTTACCTGAGCTCCTTACCCCCTCCCTGTGCTGAGCCCGCATTCTGCGTGGACCCCACTGTCCCAGCCCACTCCTCAGAGAGGAGCCGGGCACCCCACCCAGGTGCTGGTGCGCTGCGGCAGCGAGTGCTCGGCTGGGGGTGGCGTGCCACACATGCCAGAGTCGGGGCTCCCCAGAGCAACCACCTGTTTTGGGGGGCACCAGATGTCATCACTCCTTCAGGCTGGTCTGAGCCGAGATGTTCTGCAGCAAAGCACTATATACACACATCTGCGGGCACAGCATTCCCACATGAGGGCAAGCCAGCCAAAGCCTCTGCACTCTAGCAGGCAGCTGGACTCCACACTGACGTTCAACCCCAGCCTGGACACATTTGCAAGGGTCTGTGCACTGCCATGCAAAGCGGATCCCTGGGACCGCGAGACTGTCCTCCATGGCTCTGGCTCTTGGTTCCCTTGGCAAGCTTTGCTCTCACATACAGCATACGAGTTCCAGCTGGTGCAAATCTTTTTCACCAAATTGGACAAGATTTCCCTTTTGTCTCTCCAAAACCTAATCCAATGCATTAATTTGCTCCTCCTCCTATTGTATTTATTGATTTGAAGTGCCTCTTAAACTACCTGCTAGTAAGTTTGCTACTCCAAAGGCAGTGCTCTGACTAAGGGGCTGCAGAGTTTGAATTGATGTGTAATTTTTGGGTGCATGAAACTGGAAAAGGGGGAATATGGTGTAGACTGTGCCTCTGACCCCAGCTGCCTGCTGTCCAGGTTGCAGCAGACAGTGCTACTGGAGAAAGCCAGTGCTCTTTAGAGAACTCATCATGAATCCTTCTTGCATCTGGAGGTGCTGCACCAGATCTTTGTATATGCACCAACAGGACTCCAGAGCGCTCTCTGCACTGCTTACAAACTCAGCTTTTTTCTCCAGATAGCAAAAGAATACTTCCCACCCTTATCCTCTCCCGCAAAGCCTTCTCTGACCTTTCAGCCATCATAAAACATAAACAACTTCCTGGCTCACCAATTCAAAACGCCTTTCCCTTCCATGGCCTTTCCCTTTTCTCCCCTAGAGCCAAGAGCTGATCATGCAGCACAGTCATTCCCTGGCTCGACATTTGTCTGCTCTCTGAGAGCAGCTTGCTGCAGAGCCATTTTACTCTGGAAGTAAAATCTCTGTTCCAAGTTTCCTTGAGGTGCTCGGAGGTGCAGATGGAAGCTACCTGAGATGTTTGAGTCCCAGGGCACTCTCCTGACATAAGACCTGCTGTCTTTTCCTTCCTGGCCCTTGCGCACTCTCCACTAACCTAGCCTGGCCATATGTGCCCCCTCTCCTCTGGGACTCAGCTGCTCCCAGCAATGCTTTTGCAAGTACAAAACACTGTCAAAAATGGGAGGGGAGCATTTCACATACAGTCTGCCTATGAGTGAGCGCACAGGGCTAAGGCAGGGGAGCATGAGTCGTTTATGCTCTCAGCTGGCAAAGAGAAGGCTTTCTGCAGGCGGCCGTGGTGTGCTCTGCCTTCAAGTTCTTTGTGTGGCCACAGGGACCACTGTGCATCCTAATGAAAACGCAATCAGATTATTCTTTTCTGGTGCAGTTGTCGTTGTCAGGGTTAGGGCCACAGAAAGATCTGGATGGAAAGGGCCCTCCGGAGATCTCTGGTCCAGCCTCTGCTTGGTACGACCAGCATCACAGCTTGAGCAAGCTGCTCGGGGCTGCAATGTTGGGGATCCCGCAGCCTCTGAACCTCCTTGGGCAATGGAGGTTGGGGCTGTTTCCGGGGCACTATAATGCACTATTTAAACAGAGTGTCCTCTTGGTTGCATGGGCCTTTGTGAAGGGCACCCAGGGGAGCTCAGGAGCACTGAGCCCAGGGCTCAGGTCAACAGGAGCTGGACTGTCCACAGTGAAAACGTGCCTCCTGCCTTGCCTGATGTGCTCTGCTCCTCACTGGCTCACACAGGGCTGGGAGAGGCTGACACACACTCTGGTGCAGGGAGAAGGTATCCAAGGGCAAAGATAGATGCGTACCAACTACATGGCACAGTAAGGCTTGTCCTCATTCCTAGGTCACCCACTGAGCTGCAGGGCTCAGTGTGGCCACAGGCTGCACACTCAGCGAGCACTGAAAGCAGATAGGACACACCACCTAGAGACTGCTTGAATCAGCCTCGACACACAGACTTTCTCTTCTTTCATTATGGGGCAACTCCCGCTCTGCTGCTTTCTCCTTGTACAAGTGGTGTGGGTTGTCCAGGAACTCTCTCTCAATTATCCTTCCTCTGTCTCTGATACTGTCATCTGCATATTTTCTCTTCACTTTGCTTTTGGTCACATGTCCTGCATCTGCCCATGCCCGGTGGTCACACATACATCCCATACCTGCCTATGCTGATGGGCACATGCACACATATATCCCCCATCTGCCCATGCAGGTAGGCACAAACACACACATCCCTCATCTACTGCCAACAGGCGCACTCATGCCCTGCACCTGCCCATGCCAGTGGGCACATACATACATGTCCCACATGTGTGCACTACCCCAGGCTGCTCTCCCCATACACTGTTTCTCAGCACACACAGCACCCCGTGCTAAGCGTGTTGGTCAGCTGTGATGGGGGCCCCAGAGTCCATTGGCCAGTCACTACCAGCCAGGTTCTGGGGGTGCCCAAGGTGGCCCAACACTTTTCAAGGAAGTGAGATGGGTTCTGATCTGCCGCAAGGACACATGAAACTCGAGTCATGTAGCAAGTGTCTCTTCAATGGGTTTGCCCCTATATGTAGGTGCATCTACTGAATATATACATGCCTTAGCAATAGTATACTGGAAACTGTGCCATGCGTGACTTGATGGTGCAGAACTAACATGTACAAAAGTGTGAGAGGGTCCATGTACCCTCTAAGTACAAAGTTCCTCCTGGCCAGTTGCAGGAGAAACTGATTTTGGGGCATGACGAGTAAACTGTCAGGGCTTCTGTGGGGTATGGGGGTCAGAACAGGCTTGCTTTGCTCGTGAAGCTGCCAGATCTGAGATGTGCAGAAAGGTCTACATCTCTCCTTGTGAGAGAATGGACCAGGGCCAGGTGCCACAAGATGCTCTGGCTGGAGAGTCCACCCTGGGCACTTCAGCTGAGCTGTAATCCCCAGCCCGAGAACAAGGGAGTGCCGGGGTGGTGCCGGGGCACCAAAAATGCCTTTCTTTGGCACTTAAGCAGCTCTGATGAGAGGAGGTCCCCTCCAATGCACGTCACAGCAGTGCTGGTGGGCCCATTCCTTCCTGGCAGATGTGGAAGAGCCACAGAGTGCCTATGTGGCAGTGCTCCCAGGCAGGTGGCAGGTTTGTCTCTGGCAGGACACACTGCCCGCTCTAGCAGTGGGTGAGGAGCTAAGAGTGCGGTTGGGCTTCTCCCTTTGCAACTGGCAGCTGGGAGACAAGAATGGGGTGTCCTCACCCACCCACGCAGCCTGTCCAAAGCCCCAGAGGTCCAGAGAGCTTTGATTTTTGCCCTGTAATTGCACAGCCCACTGTGAGCTAGTACCAACTCCTACATCACCGCAAACGTCTGTGGTGTGCTCCCTGCCTCTGAGCCCTGTGCTAGGCACAGTCGCTCAATGCCGTCTTTCCACAGAAGCCTTTGCTCTGCCAGGTACATACCCAGTGCACATCCCTTCCACAGATGCATGCCCGGTGCACGGGCCAGGAGCTTCCTCATGGAGAAAATACAGCTGATGTTCCTCCCCTCTGGGCAGGGGAGAGAACCCACTTTGTCCAAATCCATTGTCACCAAGAACACGCTGCATCAATAAATAACGCTTGTCTCAGCCCGCGTCGTTCCCAAGCTCAGTTCAGCAAACAAGTCCAAGCTGTCCTACGCCTGGGTTCTTCTTGCTGCTTTGGGGGTTTTCCTCTTAGGCTGTTACTGTACAATGAGAACAAGACCAGCTGCCCGGATTTTACTGCTAAGTCCAAGTGAAGTGGCTTCAGTTTGTGTATGAGGTTCTTCTGGGGACAGGAAGGGGACCGGGCTAGATGGGGGGAGCAATGAGTCATTCTTCACTGGCTGATTCCTGGAGAAGGCGATGGATCTCCTGGAAGGAGGGACGATCTTTAGTGTCTCGTCTCCAGCAGCTGAGCATTAGCTTATAGACAGAGTCAGGGCAAAGTGCAGGCTGGGGGAGGTAAGTCTTCAAAAAAAAAAAAAATAAAGACAAAGATTACAAAGGGAGTTTAGACAAAGGAATAAAAGGAAAAAGACAAATGGCTTACAAAGGGATTACATTACTGCCACGCAAAACAAATAAGACAAAAAGCAAACCAGGTCTACGGTAGCTTGGTTTCTCCATGCAGAGGGCACCAGGGCAGGGGGAAGCTATGCTGCTTCACATTCAGAGAGGAAAGGAAGCGTCCCAGAATTGCATGATGGTGGGGCTAGGGGATTTGAATATGACACACTTACTCATGTCTCACAACCTGGCTGAACATTTCTATCCCCTGGGTCCAAGAAAGAAACAGAGTTTGTGTTCGACATGGTTTTGATCTTGCACAACACGAGTGCTCTGGCACTGTCCAGCAAAGTGCATAAAGCAAGCTCAGGCACAGCGGTGAACTGTGCTCCCTTTGCTCCCATCCTGCTCTGCATCAGGCATGCACAGGTATTCATTGAGCAGAAAAGTTACAGTGGGTCAAAAGCATTCTGCTGGTACAAAGCCACCCCAAGCCCTACACACTTGAAGCAGCTCAGCTTATGGTCTGGGGACTCTGGCCTGGTATCTGAACGTCTCACTCCACTGTAACCCTGATGTGCACAGCAGGTAGTTTCACCCTCTTTCTGAAACTGCACAGCTGGGAGGGGTGGAAAGCCCAGGCAGTGGTCAGCAGACAAACAGTGCCTTGATTCTGTAGATCACAGGTGCAGCTCAGTGGGCTCAGCTGACCTTGTTCTACCTCTAGTGTTATCCAGCTATCCTGTACAAATGCAGGGGACCCTTCTCACAGATTCCTCTTGATGTGAGTGTACCTCAACTCATAAAACTTACCTTAGTCAAGCTTTCTGTTTAGTAACCATAAAACCCTTGCCCACATCCCTGGGCTTCCAGGCCTGTCGATCCCTACCTGCCGGCCCTGGTCCCTGAAGAACTCGCCGGTGTTTTCAATGACCTGCTCGTCCGACAGCTGGGAGTAGGGCTGCTCCCGGCACAGTGTAAAGGTCTCCCACAGCGTCACACCGAATGCCCACACGTCACTGGCCGTGGTGAACTTGCCCTGGTTGGAGGGAGCAGTGTGAGAGAGGTCTGTCACAGCAGACTGTACACTCACCTTGCAGCCCCTGGGCTTCGTCTGTTTGTGCAAGCAGAGGCTTGCATGTCAAGTCCCCACTCACACAGAGACCAGCAGGATAGAGATGGGGCTCAGACCCCATGGCTGCTACTGACAGCCATGCTGCCCCCATGCTTCAGCTCTCCTCCTCCCACCTGCGTGCCATGCGCCAGATTGGCTTCCTGCAAGGAAAGGCCAGTAAGCTTTGCCAGGCAGGGTCCAGTTCTGACTCTGGTAACCTGTGGTCTTGCTGCACAGCAGAGATGCTTGCACAAGCACTGGCCTTGTGCCAAAGGGGCCAGTCACCAAACACTAGGAGTGGGTGCCCAACACTGGAACCACCACGGCTGAAAAATTACCTTGTTCCAATCCATAAACACATGTTGTTCAGTGCCTCTTTCTGGAGGCTTCAGCTACCAGATCTGGACCCAAAGAAGGGCTAATTCCCACAGATTTGCTCTCTTCTTGGGGCCAGAGCGTGGTGAGCTCTGAGGCTGGCTGGCATCAACTGCACTGAGAGGTTGAGCTTGTTAAAAATAAAAAATAATCCTGTTCTCTCATTCAGCTCTGACCATGGCCAAGAGAGGATGTCACGTACTCCTTCACAGGCTGGGGACCTACACTCCAAAGATCTCCAGAGCCCCCCTATCCCCCCTAGAAAGGTCCTACCACTCCACTGCTGCATTCTGTGCTTCTATGGCTGCATGCTTCAGCCTAAACCTGGGCCCCAGAGACACTGCTTTGTAGCAGCAGTCACAGAGCTCATGTGAAGATCACGCACAGTGCAAAACATGTTGCTATGGAGCAGAGAGTCCCCCCATCCCTTCCACCGCCCACATACATGGGCAAGACAAATCCCCTGCAGCTTTCAGTCAAAGGGAAAAAAGGTGTGAGTAGACCCAAGACCACTTCAGCATCAGTCAGAGCCCCCACATACCAGTAGGATGCTCTCCCAGGACATCCAGCGGATGGGGAGCACTGCCCGCCCCTGGATGCGATAGTAGTCCCCGCTATACAGATTCCTGCTCATGCCGAAGTCAGCTATCTTGATGGTGTACTGCTTCCCCACCAGGCAGTTGCGCGTGGCCAGGTCTCGGTGCACAAAATTCAAGGAGGACAGGTACTTCATGCCAGAAGCAATCTGAGTAGCCATGAACCGCAGGTCATTGTAGCTGCAAGGTGGGGGGAAAGCTGAAGGAGGACTGAGGCATTGGGTAGGACGGGAGCCAGGAGGTTCAGCCCTGACCAGGGTGTCCTAAAGCACCCTAATGGGGCAGGGAGCTTCCGCTGTGCTGCAACGGGGCTCCAGCAAGCTCATGGCAGGCTTGCCTGGGGATGATGAAGGCCCTGTGGTGGCACCAACAAAGCTGCCAAGAGGGCAATGAGACCTGAGCATTGCACATGCGTTGGGCGGGAGCACGGCTATGCCGTCCATGGGCAGAGGAGGCTGTGAACCTCCCCGCTGAGAGTGGCACACAGCAGGCGCTACCTGACAGTGGGCGTGTTGCTGGCTGGGGGATTCTGTGGCTCATGGCGGGACAGGAACTGGTTGAGGTCTCCGTTCTCCATGTACTCAGTGATCATGCACAGTGGATCATCTGCGATGCACACCGCCAGCAGCCGGATGATGTTGGGGTCCTTGAGCCGCGACATGATCTTGATTTCCTTCAGAAAATCATTCCTTTCCGGAACAGAAACCACACAGATCGGATAGACAGACCCGCAGAGGCACAGAGGTGCACACAGATGGACTAAGCATACCTCGTACCCAGTCCTAGTAGCACTGTTGGGTCCCCCTGCCCCCGGCTGTCCCTGGACTGGGGCAGGGATCTGCTCAGAATGGGTCTGGTGACTCAGGGCTGATCTGCACATGGCTGGGGGGTGGGCTTAGCAGTGGAAGCTGGGGAACGGATTAGGACCAGCAAGGACCAGGTGCCCTGGGCACGTGTGTGGTCCTTGCTGCTCCACCAACCATCTGGCCCATGGAAGAGGTGGCACTTCCCAAAAGGCCTAACTTTATTAAGAAGGGCTGTGTGTGAAAGGGGCTGGAGTGAACGCTTTCAGGGGAGTTGCTCTGCGTGCAGAGGCGCCGGGGCTCGGGCACTGCCTGACTGAATACCTGGCATTCTTGTTGGCATCTGCTCGCAGCATTTTCACAGCTACCAGCACAGGTTGGTTGGAACTGGTGTCTAAGCCATCCAGGGCAAAGTCCTTGTCCATGAACTTCTCCATCCCCTCCACTTCACAGAGATGGACCTGGAAGGAGGCAACTGTTACCTCCACCACCTGTCCCCTGTGGCCCTTGCAAATTGGAACATCACTGACTGTAGAAACAGGACTGCAGAGCCACCAGTGATGGCAGCACTGGCGGAAAGGAAGGCACAGCCAGGAAGGGTCAGCATCCCCACCCATGGCTTGAATTCAGGCACTTCTTTGGGAAGAAGGTGCTGGCAAGGTGAATACCACTTCGCAAGGGCCCCTGACCCACAGAGAGTAAGTGCCTCTCCCTCCATGGCCTCATGGAGCTTTGCATGTCTCCTGCTCACGCGTGGATTCAGCACCCTTCTTTGCACGGCTCCACCCCAGAGAGGCAGCTGCAAACTAGGCAACTCCCTCCCAGCCCCCGCTGACCAAACCACTGTGCTTACTGAACCTGTGGCCTCAGCACCACCGGCTTCCCGAAGCATTGAGATGGGGAGAGCCTTGCCTGGCCCCTGCTCAGAGCAGGCCCAGCTCTCACTCACCTCCCCAAACTGGCCTTCTCCCAGCTTCTCTTTGAAGGTCAGCAGCTTCCTGGGGAACTCCTCGACGGCCACATCCTTGCCAGAGAGCAGGTCCATGGTGAGGGCTGGCACTGAGTAGGTGTTGCCGCCCGTGACACCCTGCAGGTTCACAATGTCGGCCTCGGCGTAGTGGGGAACGCCCTCGGGGCTGCTGGCCTGGGCTGGCTTCACGAGGCTGCTGCAGCCTGGGAGGGAGATAGCAGGGCCAGGCCTGCTGTGGGTGTCCTGCACGCACCCACTGTGCCAGGGTCGAGCACACTCCAGTCCTGGTCGCCGACTCGGGGGGCACAGAAGCGCTCTGGCCACAAGCTTCCCCATCTCCCTGCAGGGGATCTGAAGTGGCGCCAGCACCTCCCCAGAACCTCCCCATGCCTCCTCTGCATGGCTGAGCTCCTTCAGCCCTGCTGCTCTGGTCCTGGGTCCAGCCACCCACACTGCCTGCTGCAGCAAATCCTCCCTTGGCCCCCCAAAACATATCAGGAAGCAGGTTCGCTGACAACTCCTGGCTGGGCCAGCTCAATATGGCAGCTATGGCAGCTCCCTCCAGCCTCCTTGCCTGCAGGACCAGTAACCAGGAGGACAGTGCAGCTCTTTCACACAAGAGGTGGAGAAAGACTGCCTTAACTGTAGCTTGGGTCGCAGCTCAGCCCTACAAATGCCTCCTGGCTTGCTGTGGAAGAGCAGGACTAGCCTCCTCCTCAGCCGCAGGCAAAGGGAGAGAGAAGGGGCCACAGTGGGGCCCTGTGAAAGGACGGGAGGGGTTAGTTTCTACAAGAACACTGAGGTGGGTCAAAACTCCTTGTGATCAGAGCTCTGTGCCCATGAAGGCACCAGCACGTATTGTGCAGCTTGCAGGCAGCGAGGCTGGACCACGCTGCAGCCCAAGCCTGTGGTGGGGTGCTGCACACTCAGTGCATGGTCACTTGCTCACAGACTGCAGAAGTCTGCATTTCTCACCTGTGTCTTCATCCCCCGGTGTGAACTCAGGTAGCTTGCGTATCAGGCGTGAGGGCTCCTGGTAGTCCGGGCCCAGGGGGAATATGCGGTCGTAGGTAGAGTTGGATTCCTGTTCACTGGACGAGGAGGAGCGGTTATGGTTGAACATACTGGACTCACTGGGCAGGGAGAGGCTGACGGTCATTTCATCATCCAGCATCCTCCGAGAGGCCTGTGAGGTGAGGACAAGGGAGGGGAGAGAGCTGGACGGGGGGTCCCTGCAGCACTGGTGGGACAGGGGCTCCTGGGTGACTCCAGCCTACCCTCCGCTCAGAGCAGGTCTGTCCCAGCACAGTGTCCAGGCGCTGTGGCTGTGTCCAGCCCTGAACCCCCCAGCTGAAGCCTCCCACCTCTGGTGCTGCAGGAGGGTTTGAGCAACCACAGTCTCCACTTCCCCCTTGCCAAGCACGCAGGAAGACCTGCTGGGCAAAGAGCCCACAGGATGGCATGCCCAGCACTCCCAGGAGACCTGGCCAGCTGCCCCGTGCTTGCCCACCTTCTCTAGCATCTTCTGCCAGAACTGCCGCCACAGTATGATGACAATGATGGCCACCAGGATGAAGATGATTGCCACCAGGCACCCGATCAGGATGCGTGTGTTGCTGTCATCTACCTTGAGTGTGGGGTCTGGCAGGAGGAAGGAAGAGCAAGAACTGGTGATGCTAGTGTGCGAGAGAGCAAGGGCCAGCTCCTGTTTCTCCACTGGCTGAGCAAACCTCCCACTTTGAGCTTCCCAGAGCACTGCCGGCCAAGTGCCAGCTTGGGGCAACATGCTTTGCCGTGTGCAGCAGGAGCCACGTGTGCCTTACCATACGTGGTGGGAGCTACGGGCGCCTCTGGGGGTGCCGCTGAGTTGTTGTACATGGCTGCATCTGACAAGGGAGAAGACAAGGCTCTCAGGGACGCAAGGGCACCCACTGCCCCGCTCCTTCCCCCAAGCCCCTGTGCAGGAGGGAAGCAAGCCAGGGCCAGTACCCTTGGGGCCTCGCAGGGCCGCAAGCATGGATGGCAGGGGTCTGAAACCCCAGAAAGGCAGGTGGGAGGACAGCATCCTGCAGGCACCGATCCCACCTGGGAGGGCTGCTGGTACCTGACTGGAAGGTGATCTCACTAAACATCATCCAGGTGTCGGCAAAGTAATACTGGCACTTGATAGCACTGGCCATACGGTGGAGCAGGGGGACAGTGACGAACCGGGCACTGGGATTCACGTCATCCAGCACCAGCACCGAGGAGATGGTGTTGGGCTCCCACTCACTGGCGTCGGAACGGAAGTAGCACTGCACCTCCTTGAAGATCTTCACCCCCTTGGCGAACATGTTGTTGCAGTGCACCTGTGGGGCAGCCTGTGAGCACAGCCCCAGTGCATGGGGTGGGGGGGCGGGGAGGCTCCATGGGGGGCACAGACCTTCATAGTGGTGAAGTTCCTGATCCGGTCGAACTCAAAGGTGATTTCAACATAACCGCCAGTGGTGCTCTCATTCCGCCAGCCAACATAGTCGTAACCCGGCCACACGTGGTACTCGTGGGTCTGCGTGAAGTCGTCCAGACCTGACACCCCGTCCGTCAGCTGGCCGAGTCCCTCTGTCATGCTGGCATAAGTGAGGGCAGAAAATGAACGTGACTCTCGTGTGAAGCCTGGAAACCTGTCAGTGCCCGGCCCCTGCCCAGGCACCAGACAGGGCCTCACAGCACCTGCAAAATTTATGAGGATTTTTTGGTGCTTCTTGAGGTTCTTTCGTGAAATCTCAGAGTGCTAACCCACTGCACTCCCCTGGGACTGCAATGCTCCAACCCGCCTGCTCAGGGGGGCCGCAGAGCCCTGCTCCTCTCGGGGCACACTGACACTGCCCGTCCGGAGGTACCATCCATCAGCCCCAGCAAGCTGGCCAGGCAGATGGGTGCTCAGCAGAGAAGTCTGTACAGGGCTATGGAAAAAGAAATGAGGCAGACAGACAGACACAGCCCCCAGGCTAAGTCAAACCCACAGGTAAGCGGGGCACAACCTTCCTAGTACACCAGCAGCCAGGCCCTGCACAAATCACTGCTCCTGCACTCAGCCAGGGCTACTAACACGCAGTGGGCTGCACGACCCCAGCGTGCACCCCTGTGAAAGACTCTCAGGAGCCCAGTGTCTTAGCATTAGAAAAGGGACTTTCAAACTACTTCTTTGAGCAGATAAAAGAAACAACATGCCAGCTGTGTGCCCAGATATTGGGTTAAAAGCACTTTGGAGCTGTCCTGTATGTGTGACACCACCAGCAGAGTGCCCGGAGGATCAGAGCAAAAGCTGCAGATGCTGAGGAGATGCACAGCGCAGTTATCACAGATCCTAAAGAAGGGCTGGGAGTGCTGTCCCAGTCATGCCATCTCTGTCACGCTATCTCCATCACAACCTCTTGCACGTGGCCTCCCAGAGCAGGGCATATCTGTTCCCCCTTGGGGAGGCCTCCAAGTATTTGCTTTGCTGAGGACCTCTCTGTGCTTCTGCCAGCGAGCAGGCTGTCTTGCAAATGTGGGAAAACAAGTCCTTTCCAGAAACAACTCCCGTCCCCTCCTGCCACAGTTGAGCTGCTCGTATGGAGTAGACACCCGACACGGCATCTGCCCATTCCTACCGCTCGTACGCACACAAACCCCAGGACCTCACCTGTACCCAAATGCTCCATCATACACAGAGTCGTTCAGGTAGATGACAGTACCGCCAGGAAGGACAAGCTGCTGCCCAGCTGGTGCATTGTAGGACACCAGTCCGTCTGCAGGGAAGGAAGGATGAGTGGCCCCTCTCTCCAGAGGCCCCACTCCTGAGAGGGCTCGCGGCCGGGCGGCCAGTGCAGCCAGCCCTGCTGCAGGCACGGTGCACAGTTGTGGTATGCTCCACAGCCCCACAACCCTACCGCCTCCAGGTGGGACAGACAGCCACAAAAGCGGTCTGTCCCAGGGCTGGACAGCCGTGCTGCCAGCACAGAGAACGGTGCTGGGCGGTAGCGGGGCTGTGCCACCCACCGAGCCACACGCAGCCATACAGCTCCACGCGCAGGCACACGTTCATGGAGTGGTCGGTGACAGGGATGAAGCGGACAAAGCGCGCGATGAGGGGCGGCTCCAGGTCCTTGAGGACGATGTCGTACGGGTTGGTGTTCCCATCCAGGACCTGAGGAGACAGACGTGGGATTGGGGAAGGCGGCGCTCAGGGCAAAAGGCTCTCAGGGTTTGCACCGGCCTTGGCTGGGCGCCACGCCTGTGTACGTGGTGCCAGGCAGGGGATTCCACGCATGGCTCCGGGTGCAGGATGCCGGCAGAGAAGAGCCTGCATCCCCCCCCTCACCTGCTTCCCATGCCGGTTCCTCCAGGAGATCCATCGAGTGCCATCCCGGCTGTAGTTGATCTTATACATGGGGGCGAACTCGTTCCCGTGGCCCCCCGCGTGGCGCCCCTGGGTGCCCACCAGTGTAATGAAGTGCAGAGCACGCAGATCAATCTGCAGGAACTCCTTGAGGTCATCAGGCTCCACCGGGATCTCAGGGCACCAGGCGCCGTCACCATCCTCTGAGTCCAGCCTGGAAACGCCGCGGGGAGAGCAAAGGAGCAGCTTGCAGGTGGGGGCACGGGGAGAACCAGTGCTCTGACTGGCCCTACCAGCCCCCGCAATGCCACAAAGAGCAGCCCTGCACTCACCGTCCGTACTTGGCAGCCGTGGACTCAGACCACTGGCTGGAGGCCGAGATGTCCTCGTCGGGGATGTGCCCGCCGGACATGCCCAAGGGGTACCGGCACACCGCTGCAATGAGACCGGCGGGGTGCTGAGCAGAGGGCTGGAGGGGGCCTGCCGGCTCCCCAGGTGCCCTCCGCTGCCAGCGGCACTGGGTTTGTGTCTTGCCTAGCTCTCAGGTGTGCCCGGCACTGGCCCTGCGACAGCTGGGACTGGGGCACAGCGCCTCCCCTACCAAGAGCACCGCCGCACTTGCCACTCGGCTTTTGAGTTTGCTGTTTGGACCCGTGACCATCCCTGATGTGGGATGGTCCTTTGGGGAAGGCTGCTGAAGTTTGGGGGGGCTGCAAGGAGCAGGCAGGGCTCACAGCACCCACGCGCCTGTGGGCGAAGGCTGGGACCACGTGAAGAGCCCTTCAGGCTTGCCGCAAAGCGTTTCAGCAGGGGCAGCAAGTGGGAGCCCGTGCGTTGCCGCCACCCTGCCTGCCCACTCCTTCTTCTAGGGGGACCCAAAGGGCTCAGTCCAGCTCAGTTCACCTGCAGAAATACATGCAGCAACCTGTTCTTAGCTGCAGCTGCCTTGCCTGCTCCCCCCAGCTGCCCAGAGGAGCGAGGGCTAAGAGCAGGCCAAGCGATCAGTGCGTTCGCGACCGCTGCCGGCACCGGCTCTTGTGCCTGCTTGCAGCACCGGGCGCCAGCACTGCTGCCGGGCCGTGCTCCTCTGGTGCCCGCACAGCCCCCGGCCAGGAGTGGAAAAGTACCTGGTGCCTGTGGTGCCTCACTGCGTCCCCCGGGCAGCAGCCAGCTCCCTGGGCACCGCATACAGCGCTGCTTCCCAGGAGTTATTTTTCACGCCCGGCTGCCAAGAGCGCTACTGAAAGAGCAGCTTGTTTGGCGGTGTTTGCTGTCTCACCGCCGGCTCCAGCCCGCAAAACTCCCTCCACAAACCACCTCCAAGCAAACAGCCACGCAGAGGCCAAGGGCTGAGGCGATGCTGCAGCAGCAGCAGGGACACCCTCCTGCCCTGCAGACAGCAGCTCACCCTATGCTGCAGCCAGCAAGGACCATGTGGCCCAGCGTGCAGAGCTGCCTGGGAGCCCAAAGCACCCATTGCTGGTCCCCGTGCCATGGCACAGTGTTTGTCACCTCTTGCATGGCATGCAGGATCCTGGGGAGCCTGTGGAGAGGTTGCATGCTGTGAAGGAGGCTTGCTTATCACTTCTGGCTCTCCTACAGTCACCAAATCATGCCATCTCCTGCATTTCAACGTAACTATCTCCCTGCTTTATCTGTCATGTCAAGGTGGCACCTTGGGGTCGGACTAGGTGAGCTGCCAGCTGGGAGGCCACCTGCAACAAGTCCTCCTGGAAGTCCTAGGCACAGACCGTGCTGCAGACCAGGAGTAAGTTCTCAAAGCCTGTCTCAGGCCAGCCTCCATCCCCCCTATGCCTCGGAAGGCCTCTGCAGCGCATAGAGATAACCCAGGCTGCTGTTGTACAGGGATTCATGGATCCAGACAGCACCACAGCAGGGGAGGAACAAGCTCCAGGTGTGGCTTTGGTGATGCATATCTCAGTCTCATACACCCGACAGCGGGGTGACCACATCCTTAACAGCAGTGTTGGCGTTGTGCAAAGCGCCCTTTCCTATCTCTGGCTCTGCAACACTGCTTGCAGTGCTCTGCAGAGTGCAGCTCTCATTGAATTTCCATTTAAATACAGCTGCAAACCTCACTGAATGCAAAGCAAGCCCTGCTATGACGGTTTCTTGGGGATCAGCTGAGCTACTTTGGCCCGAGTTAATAACCATCCTAGCCAGGTAAAGCCAGTGCTACAGAGGAAATAGGATTGCTTCATTTGGTGCTGTGCAGCCTCCAGGACAGACCCAGCAAACTCTGCCCAGGGATGGAATAAGCCTCTGAAGGCACTGGCTACAAGGAGGCCTCCAGGAAAGCTGCAGCATGCTGAAGGAGTCTGAGCCTTGTATTCATCCACACACTATGGAGGAGAAGGGCAGAAAAGGGATGAGTCCTGCAGATGCAATCATTTTAATGGGATTTTCTTGCTGACATTCAATCCAGTTTTTTGAAGGTTTCAGAACAAATTGTTTCTGACCAGAATCCAGGCACCTCAGCAAGTCTCTTTACTAAAGCCAGTCTTGGTTGTTTGTGAAACTGCTAACGAAGTATCTTACAGCTGCAGGAAACAATAACCCAGCATTGTCCCTTCTCCTGCACTGCTCAGACTTTAACCCAAATTGGTTCTATTAGCCCCAAATGCACCAGGGCTCCCACTCAGAGGCTGGGGCTCTGCCTGCCGCTTTGCCCCAACCCGAACCGTGAGGCAGCCCATGCCAAGTTGTGTGACGTCGTATGGGTCGGGATCGGGATCGGGGTGTGCTGGCTGGGGACAGGTGCTCTTTGGGTCACTGCCAGCGATGGAGACGTGTAAGACAGGAGCACGACCCCGCTGGCGTGCACCCAAGACCGAGCACCCTGTCCTGGGGATCCCATTCATGGGACTGACAAGTGCCTTGCAATCACCCTGGCCAACTGCCTCGCCCCCTGCCACCCAAATCCTGGGCAGGCGTGGGGCCATGCGGACACTGCCCTGCTCCCAGAGCTGGAGAAGCCCCTGAGATCCTGAAAACAACACAGGAGGAGACTCCTGCCTGTGAGCCTTGGCTTCTACCTGACAGGACCACAACCATGCAAACTGCACACTCCACTGCTATTGCAGCTGCCTGGCCTTCACCTCACTTACCCGGGTTCACCTGGGCTCTCGCAGCCCACGGGACGCTGAGGAGCAGCAGCAGTGGCAGCAGGGCTGGGCTGGAGAGGGCCGTCATGTTGGCAGTGCTTTGGCTCCGGAGCCTGTGGAGAGAGAGCCGGGACTCATCACGCTGAGGCATCAAGCTGTGCCATGGCGGCCCAGGACCACCAGCCCCGCACAAGGGACCCCCTTGGCCTGGACACAGGAGGAAGCCCCGGCCGACACAGCTCCACCAGAGTGGTCAGAGCAGTCCCTGTGCCACCAGCACTCCCTCAACCTCGGCTGTGCAGGGCCAGGCTGGTGCACCCGCTAACGTGGCCCCACGCTGTGCTGGACCCAACGAGCTCGTCAGACCTGCAACCAGGGAGGACACGTGCCATCAGCTCGGGAAGCACAGCTCGAAAGGGACCGACGTGACGCCTCCAGCTGCCCTGCTCAGGGATGGCGCCGTCTAGCTCAGTATCACTCCAGAAACGCTCTGACCAGCCTCCCTGTCCTCAAAAGGTTTTGAAAGCAAAATGTTGCACAACCTCACAAAATAATAACACATTGCAAAACACAGTTTCCTTGCCTTCTGGCTCAGGAGATGCAGTCACAGATAATTGCCTGTGATTTATAGCGTATTTATTCTGACAGTTCTCCACAGCTGAGCACTTTTCAGTTCTGCCACAGCAAACTCCCAGATGAGCTGAGAAAGGCCAGCGTTGCCGACAAGGACCCCGATAAGATGCTGCAGAGACGGGGAACACCGGCAGCGCGGGCGAGTGCTGCGGCCTGCTGCAGGCCACTGTCCCAGGCTGCCCCCCGAGCCACCTGGGCACCAGGACAGGGGCCGGCGCCGGCGCCACAGCCGAGACCTCGGGTGCCAGCGAGCGCAAGGTGCTGTGGCCCCGGCTGGCACGGAGGGGCTGCCAGGGGCCTCTGGGGCACCTCCCAGCCGCGGTTTTCTCAGGCTCTGCCAGAAGGAGTTCATTAGATCCGGCGGTGAAGGGGACGGGCGCCCGGCCAAGGCAGCATAGCTTATAAAACTGTCACCCACCCCTGGCTGGGAGACAAGTGCCGGGGCACCCCGGGAGAAAGCCAGACCTCGTGGCGCAGACGCTTCCCAGAGCTCGGGTCCAGCTGCGACCGCAGCAGCGAGTCGCGCAGGGCGCTGAGACAACGCGTCCTGCTCAATTCTCCATGGGGCACTTCGGGGACGGGCTGGAGCCGTCCGGAGACGCCAGCAATTATCCGCAAGGACGTGCAGAGAGTTGCGAGCACAGGCGGGATTGCAAAAGGGGGAGCTGGGCCCAGCAGGGTTTCAGGCTTTCAAGTAGGCGATTTAAAGAAAAAAAAAGATCAACAACCGGATAGTCTGCAACAGGAAGGAAAGTGGTACATCTGAGCAGGGGCAGTGGCCGGCAGCAGCGCGTGCTGGGGACAGGACGATGCTGCTCCGCAGGAAGGATGAGAGCCAGCGTGGCAGCCAGCACGCGCAGCGCAGGGGTGCGCAGACCTGCACGCTCGGAGGCCCTCCAGTCCCACGCCACGAGGCATGGCCGGCCTCCGAGGCACGAAGGACCGACCCCAGTGCCGCAGGCACAGCGACTTTGAAGGACTCTTTAAAAAAGATTAAAATAATCTAGCTTGTATGCCTATTATTCACATCTGGATAAATAACCTACTGACTTGGGGGGGAGGGAGGTAAAGGAAGCATAGCCCCTGACCAAACAGCAGCTGGTCGCACTTCAGCGCTGGGGTAAGCCACAGCCTGGGGCCCAGCATTGCCAGGGAAATCTCGTTTGCATTGATAAGTCTCCAAGCTGGTACAGAGGCAGCGACCCAGAGGGTGTTTTGAGGATGACTCAAAGCCCTACAGATCTTCCTTACAGACCTTATGGGGAGACTCTTCCTCTCCTAGACCTCCTGTAGACCTACCACCTTACAGGGTGACTGCGAGGTTAAACTCACAGTTTGGCTAAGGGACGCTGCTGCCTAGAGGAAACCCTCAGAAACTCAGCTAAGCAGGGGAAGTTGGTGCTGGTTAGACTGGGAGCCTCTGCCAGTCTGGCTGCTAACCAGGCAAGGCACCAAAATGCTTGGAAGTAGTTGGGCTGCACTACGGAGAAAATGTCTGCACTACACACCCACCTCACACTGCTGCGCCTCTGATTGCGGTCACCGCAGGAGACCAGACAAGGGAAACCCTCCTTCTGCCGAGGCCACAGACGCTTTTTTTCCAATGCAGGTTACTAGGCTCAGCGCAGGGATGACAGGTGACACCTGAAGGCCTGTGCTGCAGAGGTTTGACCAGCTGGTCCCATCCCCAGGAGACAAGGCAGTAGACCTGGCACACAGGGAGCTCACAAGCAGTTCCCAAGGCACGTGCCCCGCTCCTAGGGGTGCCGATGAGACGTGTGCGTTTGCAAACCGTACTCGTCGCTTCCCCAGGCTGTTTCACGATTCGGGCAACACAGCCAATGTCCCCAGGTGCCCACTGCAGGACAGCTCGGCCCTGACGTCCTCCCACGCCCGGGCAACTCGGCCCTGCTGTCACCAGAAGGGCAAAGGGACAGGCTGGGATGAGACACAAATCAAACCACAGCTTACAGCGCTCCCAAACAGGCCCCTGCAAAGGCCACGGGCGAGGAAGCTACAGAAAAGCCAGCACTGCTGCAGCTACGCAGACGTGCCAAGGAGAGCGTCCCTGGCCCCCGGCACGGCGGCCGGAGCAGACCGCGCTCGGAGGTGGAGGGTCCGGGGCACACTGGGGCGGGTAGAAACGGGCCACTGCCGCGCACGAGCGGCCCCCCGCCGTGCACCAGGCGGGATGGAGCCCCGGCGCGAGGGCCAGCGGTCTACCACGGGAGCGGAAGAAAAAAAAGCGGCTAAAGCCCAGCCATTTACTGTGGTCGCGAGAGAGCAAACGCAAGAGCTTGTTTGGATTTGTTTGAACTGCGTGGCAGGAGACGAAGATCCTCGGAAGCGAAAACAAAACACACACACACACAAAAATTGCTTGTTTTAAAATAGCGAGCAGAAGTGCCGGGCGCCTCCCGGTCCCGAGGAGGCTGGCTGCGCCGCCAGCCCGGGGCCACCGGGACTAGCGGGCCACGGCCCAGCCCTCGGGCCCGGCCAGGCCCGCAGGTGCCGGCGCGACCCCCCCGGCCTCCCGCCGAGCGCGGCGCGGCCCCTCGCCGCCAACGCCTCCCACGAGCCACGAACCCTCGTGGCAGCTCCGACCCAGCACGGTCTCGGGCTGCGGACGCTGGAGGGACGAGCTGCCCGGGCGCCCGTGCCCTGACGCAAGCGGGCTGGTGGTAGCCAGGTCCCTGCCACGCTGCACGGCCAAGGTATTACCTGATAATTATAATTATCTGATAATTATCCCGGGGGCACTGGAGGCCGGGGCACACGCATGCCAGCGAGAGCCTCCTCCCACGGACACTGCTGCAGAGCCACCGCGGATCAACCTTCGCTTGCGGAGCATCAGAAAACCCGTCCCCTCCAGAGCAGCAAACGCCAGGAGAAACCCAAACCCGCCCCGAAACCAGCCGCTGCCCGGGCGCCGCCAGACGGGGCCCAGCTCGCCGTGCAGACCCGGCCCGTTCTTTGCCACGCGTGCAAGGGCAGCCGGGCAGCGTGCAAGGGCAGCCGGGCAGCGTGCCCCGGCGCCGGGCTCGCGCCGCAGCGGGCCGAGGCCGCCCCTCGCCCCCCGTTAGCCCACCTCACCTGCGCTAGCCAGGCTGCGAGAGGGCGGCTCGGAGCCCCTTGTGCCAGGCGCCCCTCAGCGCCTCTTCTGGGAAGCTCGCGGGCGTATTTATACCCCTTAGGTGTGTGCGATATAAATATTTGCAAGCCTGGGCTGCTTTTCCTGGCCAGGCCTCCGGCTCCGGCTTCCTCGGCAGATTGCTCTAGCCGGGACAGAGCGGCCCTTTGTGGCGGCGGAGGGCGGCTGGCAGGGCCGGCCGCGGCGAAGGGCAGCCTCCCGCCGGCGCGCGCCAGCAAAGGCCTCCGCCGCCGCCGACACGTTGCAAAGCGCCCGCCGCTCGCTCGCGACGCGCGGTGCCGCGGAGGGGCACCCGAACCCCTCGGCTCGCCGGCCCCCGGGGGTTCTCCTGGCGGGGGGCGGTCGGAGCGGGAGAGCACGGCGCTTCTCCCGGCCTCCCAAAGGGACGGGACGCGCGTCACTGACTTCATCTTCTGCCACCGCCGCTTCGCACCGGGCGCTCAAAATCGGCGCTTCGCATCCCGGTGGTTAGCTGCCGGGTCCGCTGGGTGCCTCTGCTGAAACACAGGGAGCTGCACCGGCACAAACGCTGCTATACTGCGTACACAGTGAACAAATTGCACGTACGCATGCTGCTTTCTATCGATTTCTTTCTTTTTTCTTTCCTTTTTTTTTTGGAAAAGCACATATATTGCATTTTTTTTTCTATCCTCAGCTTGGAAAGTTTAGGTAACAGGCTAACTTGCCAGCTACTCGGTTGCAAATGATAATTTCAACTACATAGCTCCAAATTGGTGAGAAGCGACCACAAGGCTCATATTTGATCATAGCCAATTTCTGCAGCACTAAAACACTCAATTTCCTTTTGTAGTCCAAAAAGCATCCACAGATATTTCTTCCCGCTATTCTTTCAGTCTGTGTAAACTCTTTAAGCATCAGGATACCAGATGCTGGAATCTCCCGAAGGGAAGGGATTTACATTTAGTCTAATGCAAGGAAACTTTCTCACTGGAGCCACGGTGAAGGGCCCGCTGCTCACGCAGCAGCGCGGGGCTCCGGGCAAAGGTGCCTTTGGTCAAACAGGCTACAAGTTATTGGCAAAACAGCTGGAAAGCATTTTTGTTCCGCCAGCTTTGACAGAGGGACGGCTTCGCTACGTTTCGTCTGAAAATGTTTGCTGAAAATTTCAAGCACTGGAAATTTTTACTGCACATTTTTGATGTTTCTTCCTGGCAGCTTTTGCTTAGTTTTGAGCACTTTTTTTCTTCCCTTTTTTCCTCTTGCTCCCTTTCCCCTCCTGCTCTACACAAAATTCCCAGGGAAAATTAGGGGAAGAAAATTAAATCTGTGTTTGTTCAGTGACACCTCCCTCCCTCCAGCACAGGCAGTTGGGAGAAGAGGAGACCCCTGCCCCTCCGGGCGGGCTCCCGCGGGCAGCTGCGATCTGCCGCGGCTAGCGCAGGACAGACCCTCGCGGCAAAACGTGCCGCCGCGGCCGCTGGCGGCCTGCTTTGGGCTCGCCGGGGGGGAGCGCTTTCCCCGCTCGCTCCCTGCACCTGCGCCGAGCAGAGGGGAGCGAGGGCGGGGGCGTCTCGCCGGGGCGGCCAGCCCGGCGCCGCGAGCGGGAGGCGCCGGGCCGGAGCATCGCCCATGCCGCCCCGAAGAGGAAAGTCGCCCTTTCCGCTGTCTCTGCCGGCCGAAAGGCCCCTCGCCAGGCCGGGCCGGGCCGTGGCGTCGCCCGGGGGACCCGCCGGCAGTGCCAGGCGGAGCGGGACGCCCGGCAGCGCCCGGCCCCGCGCCCAGCCGGGGGACCCCGGGGACGGCGGGGCCTCACCGGCCGGCCGGCCCCAACGCCGGCGCTGCCAACAGCAACACGCGCGGGAGCCAAGGAGAGCCGCACCAGGAAGCGCCGGCCCGACGCGAGGGGGCGAGGGAGAACGGGCCGGGGGCGGCCGCGGAGGAAGGGCCAAAATTTCCTCAGCCCCGGGCGGCCTCGAGGCCGCCGCGCGGGAACCGCCGGGACCGAACACCCGCCGGCGGCCTCGGCGCGCCCCGCAAAGCCGGGGGGTCCCCACGGCGCTTGTGCCCCTGGAAACGCGGGGCCCGGCGCCCCCCGCGTGCCCCCCCACGCGCCCCGAAGCCACTCACCGCGGCGGGGAGCCGGGGGCCGGGCGGGCGCGGTGGCGCGGCGGCGCGCCGGGCAGCCTCCTCGCCCCTCGCCCCGGCCCGAGGAGCCAGGCGCCGAGCGAACTTCCCCGGGCTGATGCAAGATGCCTTTGAGAGCGCTGGTGCATTCTGCAGATTCCTGGGAGCCGGCCAGAAATCCCACAATCCAACATATTGCACATTTGGTTTCAATTAGGGAGCAGAGAGGGGGAGCCAGTCACCAATCCAAGCTGCTTTTTCGGCGGAGGTTATTTTCCTCGACCCGAGGGAATGTGTGCAAAGCTATAATTTACAGCAAAACCCATTCATAGCGCGCGAGAAAAAATAAAAAAATACCCGCGGCCAGCGAGGGAGCTTAAAGCAATAGGCAGGGTTTTTCTTTCCAGCGCTTGCCCCTTCCGCAGCGGGACAGCACACGTGTCCGGGCCCACGCGTGCCGGCCCCGAAACCTCCCTCTGGCGGGAGGCGCGCTGGGAGAGCGCGGGCTGCCGCGCCGGGGCCTCCGCGGGGGCGGCCCCGCGCCGCGCCTCCCGCCGCCCGCATCCTCCACGCGCAAGTGTCTTCGCTCAGCAAATAAAGCGGCCGAGACTCCCCCAGGGAAAATAAACCTGCCGCCAGGAGGCTGCACGGAAGAAAAAGCTCAAGCTCCCCCCAGCTGCACTTTAAAACTGAGTTTTTCACATCATTTCCAGGCACTAAACGCAGCACCGTGGCCACTGACTTCGTAACGTAGTGCTGATAAGATAACAATAACTGGTTTAAGACAAATTTTTGTGCAATAGTTAAAAATGCAAAATTAGGGAAAAAAAAAAAAAGCATTCGCTAGTATTTCAAACCACTCTTTCAGCCGAGCGTTAGCCGTTTCACCCCCGGCAGCACGGAGGGGAGGGTCGAGGGGAGGGTGGCGCAAGTGGCCCGCGCCAGCCCGCTCGGGCTCCGCGGCGGCGGCGGCGAAGCGGGGCTGCGGGAGGCCGCAGCAGGACGCGCAGCGGCAGTGGGGCCGTTCGGGTCTCCCCAGCCCTCGAAAGCTGCGTCCTCCCCGCGCCCAGGGCGCCCAGCTAACTTCCTTAGGCTGCTCTTCGCTAGCCCCACGTCGGCTGCTTTTTTGACAACCCCCCGTGAACGACCGGGAAGAGCTTTTCCGCGCGCAGCCTGCCAGGAAGGCCGGTGCCCGCGCGGGGAAGCGACGCCCTCGCCCCCGGGAGCACGCGCCTGCGCGCCCCGCCGGCAGCTGGGCACCAGCGGCCCCCGCGCCAGTCCGCCATCGCGGCTCGCAGACCGGGCGCCGCGTCCCCGGCCGTGCCCGGGACGGCGCGCAGCGGGACCCCTCGTCCCCACGGCACGGCCGCGTGAAGCCGGAGGCGGCGCCTGCCGCGGGGCGGCAGCAGCCTCGCTGCAACCCCCCCCCCCCCCAACACAAACCCTCTCGGCAGCTCCCAGCTCATCTGGGCTCCAGGCACACACTGAGTCACAGGCAGCGAAGGCTGCGAAGCGCCCGGCGGGGCGCCAGCGACGGAGCGAGGGACTCGGCCGCTGCCCCCAGCCCCGGGCGGGCAGGGGGCCCGTGGGCTGCCGCACGGGGCGATGCTGTTCCGGGAGCCCCACGGAGCCGGTCCCAGAGGGGTGCCAGGGAGGAAGCGTCCGGGCCCTTCACTGTGGGGTCTGGGGTGCAGGCGGAGCGAGCGCGGTGCCTGCACGCCGCGCTGAGCCCCCCCTCCAGCGTGCACCAGCACGTTACACCCGGGTGCCCGCGCGAGCCAGGCTCGGCCACAGCAGGCTCCGCGGGGGAAGAGGGATGCAAGCAAGGCAGAAAACCGAGTGGGTCCTGGTGCTCTCGGTACCTCGAGGCTTTCCAGGAGGGCAGGCAGGACGGTGCCGGGGAGCTGGGGCTGGCGCAGCGCCCGCTGCAGGGCTGTGCGCCCGCTCCCAGGTGTGCTGCCCCACACGCGCACGCTCGTGGGGGCCCCCGCAGCGCAGGCACGTGGATGCGTTCCCGCAGGAATACGCTCGCCAGCGCACACACGCCCCTACGTGCGCCCCGGCACAAACACCAGTCCGCTCTGCTCCGCTCCTCCCGCTACCTGGAATTAGCGCTGAAGTAACTTGGCAGCAGGCAGCAACGCGTTGCTCTAGCCCAAGACGTGAGGCAAAGGTGTTGGTGTGCAAACGGACCCAAACAGCCCAGGCAAACGCCACCCCCTCCCCCGCCAGGGTGCCAGCGGGGGCTGCCATCGCCTCCCCGCTCCGCGGCGCGGCCCCTCGTTTCTGCCCTGCCGGCCTCGAGCTGCACGCATCCCCTCCGCAGGGGTCTGTGCTGCGCGCCGGCAGCTGCCCGCACACGCTGCCTGCCCCACACCAGCGAGGGGGAGCAGGGACACCCCGCGTCCACAGCGGCTGCTCCCGGGCGCCGCCAAGCCCGCGAGCGCGGGGAGGCAGCGCCGCAGACCACCCACCCGCAGGGGGACTCCGCGGCTCCTCGCCTCCTCGCTGGCTGGGATCCCGGCCCCGCTCCCGCGGGACCCCCTGCTGCCAGCCAGTCTCGGCCACACGCAGCCCAACTTGCCCATGGCGAGCTGCCAGGCCGCGACAGCCCCAGGACCCCCCGTGCGGGGCAGTGTGGGCGAGGAAGCAGGATGAGCGCCCACACAACTCCGGGCGCCAAGCCCAGGCCCCTACCCACCCCAGTGACGAGCCCCGGGGGGTTGTGCCCGGCCAGCAGCACCCCAGCACCAGCAGGGCTGGGCCGGTCGCTCAGGTCCCCTCTTGCAGGGAGCTCAGCTGGCAGCGCAGAGGTGCCGCTGCGTGGTTTCCAGCCCCGCGAGGCAGCCTGTGCCACGTGTGCGCGTTGCCTGACGGGAGCCTTGGCACCTCAGGGACTCGGCCACTTCTCCAGTGCCCCATTCCCGCCCTATGCAGGAAAAACCTCCCCCTCGGTGGTAACGAGCGGCTCCCCCTCACGGCAGGGACTGTGGCAGGACTTGGGACCAGCCAACACGTGCTGCTGCCAGATGCCACAGTGCCCGGCTGCTTTTGCTCCCAGGTCTCCGATCGAGCTGGACACCCGCATTTTCCTGCCTGTTCAAGGCTTGCTGCCATTTCCAGAACTTCAAAAAGAAAGCATAACCCTTGGTTTCCTCAAGAAACATTTTAAAAGAGCACTTGGTGCTGAACGACCTGCTTGGGACTGCTTCCAGGAGACACGCTCTGCACAGCAGCCTCTGCTGTGCTGGGAAAAGCTGCGCACTCAGTGTACGGCAGTTGGGTGTCTGCTCTGAGAGCAGAACAGAGCAGACCTCCGAGAAGCGTCACCATCACTAACCACCACCAGACAGGAGGGACTCAGAGGTTTAATTGGATTCTTCCTAGTTGTGCAAGGTACAAAGGATGACCAAAAGGGAGGACATGGGCAATGACAAGAACCCTATTAAAAAAAATAGTCATGTGTATTTGAGAAAAATAAAAATTCAAGATTAACCCCAGCCCAGTACCATAAAAATCTTCTGCATGTACAATGACTATTACTATATACACATTTAAAAATAAAAGCCCAGAGGCTGAAGTGCGATTAGCAGCACCACAGCTGTGCTTTGTGGTAGGGGAATCCATAAAGTGTTTGTTTTTTAAATTAAAATATAAATAGAAGCACTTGACATGCCAAGAACGAAGTGGGTTACATCCTCCTCTGCACACCAAGTCAGAGTGAGCAAGGCCACCCCCTACCAGTAACAGCTATAAACCTTCATGTGTCTGAATTCACAGTGCATCAGCCGAGGGACGGCCAGGGTTTGGCACCTCGCTGCCACAGCTGCTACATCCCGTTCTTCACCAGCTCGTGGATCCCATTCTCGTCGATAATTAAAGGTGCACGAAACTCTCGGTCTTTCACGTACTTTTCCAGGCCCTAACGGAGCAAGAAGTGGCTCGTTAGGAACCTGAACGCTGCTCATCCGTGATCAGCGGCCAGTGGCTGGGCAAACGCCAGGGAGCTAGGGCACAGCCCCGGCTGCCGAACGGCCCCGCTCTCGGGGCCCCCTCTCGTGCAGGGGTGGCACCTGCAACGGGCAGCTCACAGCGACGCTGCCCTGCAGCTGCTACTCCTCCTGCCTACTAAGTCGGCTCTTCCAAGCTGGAATGAGAGCCCGACTACGTGCAGGGCTCTACGCTGCAGTGAAGTCTAGCAACAGCATTGCCCAGGGCCAGTATGCCCCAGGCTCCCAGTCCAGCCTTTCTAAGGGCCCAAAGCAGCAGCTGACGGGCCGGCGTTTCTCGGAGAGCAAACCAGCAGCCCGTATCACCTGCTCTGCGGATCTGCTGAACCAGTCACAGACGGGCTCCGATCTTGAGGACAAGAAACCACTCCTGTGTTGGAGGCTTGGGGGATACTAGCCCAGCTCTGGTACTGGAAACTTCACAGTGAATTTGAGTTACACTTTTGCCGCTAACCCTCCTCCCTACCCAGGAGTCACAGGGTGTTCAAACAGGCCACTGCTGCACACGTGCCCTGTGAGCCTCCCCACGAGGCTGGCTAATCTGCAAATGCACTTTGAGAGTGAATACTTACTTCTCCTCCATAGGAGATAAGGGGAGAAATTTCACACTGGATTGGCAAGTCACTTGCATCCTTCAAACTGCAAAGAAGAAGTCATAAGCATTAGTCATTTCATGCCAGGGAAAATGGACCAGAGCCCAAAGATCTCGCAGATGCCAGCACACACTGGGTCAGCAGCTGGCTGCCGTGTGCTGCGCACAGGCAGCTGCCAGCCCCCCACACCCCGCCAAGGCAGAGCTCCCCCAGGTTAGTCAAGCCTCGCACGCTCTCCACTTAGGTGCTAGCTGAAGTTTAGATAATGGCAGCAGCTGAGAGGGTGAGAGTTTTAGATGGAGCTTTACCATGGATCAGTGTTCCCTTCCACCTGTGAAACTAGAGCAGTACGTAAGGCCTCTGGTCCACACCACAGCCCCGCTGTATTTGAGGCTGCTTATAAACTAATCATCCCTTCCTCATCCAGCATCCCCGGGACACGAGAGGGGTGCACTCAGTGGGCCCCAGAGCACCCTCCTGCTTCATCGGTCACAAAAGACTGTTTTCATAAGCTGGTGATAAAAACTGTGGACCCACGCCAGGGCTGCCTGTCACTGCTGGACCCCGAGCCCGACCGGCGAGCAGCTAGCGCAGCACTGCTGGGAAGGGTCCGCATGGGGCCCCCAAACCTGCCATGCTGCTATCGAGCCTTTGGAAGGCCCCCCGGCACGCTCCCCTCATCCAGCTGACTCACAAGACTCGTCCAACTAAGCTCCCAGTTCCAAGCACAGCGGAATCAGTACCAGTATCAGGTACCAGTGCGGTACCCCAGGGATCCCCTTGACATCTGCCTGGCATCGCAGGACGTTGCCTGCGACAACGCTCAGTCCCCTCAGGTCTAAGCTCATCCCTGCTGCCACGCGTTAGGTCAGCTCTCTGCTAAGCTGTGAGTAAATACAACAACTTAATTCACCTACTCTAATCTAGTTCTTGCACTTACATTTTCCTTAGCCTGACTCACTTTAAGATAATCATAAGAAAAGCTGCCATTAGCTGCAACCTTTATCCTACATAAAAACTAGGGTGACAGCCTATTTATATATGTGAAAGCACTTTAAGTCTTAATTAAAAGATTGAAGTGCATGCGTCAAAAAGTAGAAGACTTCTCTTCAAAGTGGCATCCAGAGGGTGGAAGATAACAAGGTTTCTTATTCCCCAACTCACTGACACTTCTCAGCTTTAATTCCTAGAAGTCTAGCCGATGTTCCCTGTGTCTACAGGAGAACGTACTGTTACTACAGAAGTTGCTTGAACATTTCTGTAAACTTTGGTTTGAAGCACCTAGCAAGGGGCTTTCACTGGTTTTGTGGCCTGGATCTTCAAAACTCAATACCTGAAGTCACATAAAAAATAGCTGATGGCCTACAGGAAGGGTTACATGTGCTATGTCAAAGCCTGCTTGACATTTACATAACATTTTATCCAGTTTCAGGATAAAATTCAGTTTCCTGGATGGCTGGAACAGCTAAAGCACTGAGTAGGATTAGTCCAGGCAGTGCTACTCTGGTGGTAGCATGATGAACACAGGACTGTGATGACTACTGAATCCGGGAAGAAGGGAAACTCCAGTGTATTTCACAACAAAGGTGACTTTTGGGAGCTGCTTCCAATAAGCAACAGGCTCTCTGCCATCCTGCATGTTCTGGGTGGAAGGAGACGTCACTGCATCTCGACTCCCCGGGGGAGTGCCAAGGCCAGCAGAGCACACCCCACACCCACAGCCCAGCGTGCTCAGCCATGGGAGGTCAGGGAAGAGGTGGCCAACCCATGTGCCGCTGAATAACCCAGCTGAGTCAAGCCCTAGCCAGGCTACATTACACACAGATCAAACAGTTGAATGAGCTGCAAATCCCTGACCAGATCCTTGCAGGCACTACTGAGCCCTGAAGAGCAGAAACACCACCTTCGACTCCAAGCCTCACAAGCTTGAAGGTCCTGGCTCCTACCGACCTTACAGGAGGCTGTACCTAAGGCATATGTGCTACACAGCAGATCTTTACTGCGCCCAGTCACTTGGAAACACTCTGCCCAAGACAGAGTGTCCATGTGGGACAGCCCTGACTCTAGAGACAGAAGCAATAATCCCAGTAGGGTCAACGCTGGGCCTCTGGTGGGTGAGGAGCTGTGGCAGGACATCCTGCAGGAGGAGCCATAACCATGACTCTGTGTGCTCAACATGGACATGACACCTCCCTGCTCTGGTGGTCCTGATGTCCCCTTCAGGCTCTGAGCTCCCCCATGTCACTACCTGATACAAGCAGAGGGAGTGCAGCTAGAGTCCGGCTGGCTAAAGCCTCTCCCGCCCCGACGTATCAGCACAAAACCCTTGAAGTTATTACCATACGGTTCCACCACGCCTCTGCAGAAAGGAGTGCAGGGAATTAGCAGATGCTACATACCACCCATTACCACGAGAAGCAACATCTACAGGATCCTTTAGTAAGACATGCCCCACTCCCAGCATGCACCCTGGAGCCCGTCCATCCAGTTAGTGACTACTAGAGCCCAGTCACCAGCACGCTCCCACCATAGCCTGTGCAGCAACTGCAGTCTGGTGCAGCAGTTCGCCTAGCCCATTAGTACCTAAGCACAGCCCCGCCACCATGCACTGCAGCCCAGCTACACTGTATAATTACTTGTCATTGACATCAGCTGGGATGGCATCTGACCTTCCGTTTGTGACACTATGTGGGAACAAACGAGCGTTAACAAGGATGGGAAAAAACAGAGCAGAAGAACTAGTGTGAGGTATGCTATTCTCCAGGCCTTCCCTCATGGCTTTAGAGGCAGCAGAAAGCCTCTCAGCTGAGGGATGCCACAACCCCAGCCTGGCTGCTGCACAAGTCTGGTAGCACATGTGGGTTGTAGGAAGCCGTGTCCTCCAAGCTTGGCTGTGCAATGGAGTCCTTCACAGGGGTTGAAACAAGAAGGAAAGCTTCTGCTGACTCAGAGAGAGCACACCCTTCCAGCCGCAGCACAGGCTGCCACAAGAAGGGCCCCCAACTAGTGGCTTTAGGCAATACTGGAACATTGTTTTAGGAGTGTGAAAACAGGGGAGGGCTGGGAATTGACGTTTTATACCATGCCCAAACACAATACACAAGGTTCTCCAGCTTGAAGGAGAGCTCCTCACCTCGCTTACCCTGACCAGGAGGGCAGGATCTAAGCCAGCAACCATAACTTGCAGGAAGGCAAATGACTGCATGGGTAGTAACAGGACCAGTTGCTTACCGGGGAATGGCGGGGATGCGTGTACCGTTTTCATCCACAAAATGGCCCCCTGCATTGAGAACCCAGCGATGATGCAGAGACATCAAGGCATGTCGAGCCGTGGTGGGATTGTCCTTCCCGTTCTGGCTGTCCGCGTTCTTCAGAGGAGAGAATTCGTCCTCACGCAGGACTTCATACACCACAAATTTCCTGGGAGGGAGGGAAGAAGGCATGGGAAGTTCAGGTTCAGAGAACACGTCTGCTCCCTTTTGCTTTGGCTTCTCTGCTCCTAGGCTGGTGGAGCCAGGGCCACGGACACCCTGTAACCTGTACCCACCAGTAGTCCTCACAACCACAAAGATGCTAAGAGGACCCAGATGTCCACAGAGGAGGCTGGCACGTGTGCTGACTGAACAGGATACCGAGATCACAACATGCAAACACAGCATGTGCTGGCTGTGCTCTCGGAGAACAGTTCAGAGAGTCCCATCACTCAACTTCCCCAGCTTCCAAGAGAGACCGTCATAAACGCAGAGGGGCTGTAGGGTTAGGAGATACCAGGCTACTGCCCCTCAGGCCCAGGAGCTGTGGCCAAAAAGCAGGAAGTGACTGAAGCTTAACTAAGCAAAAGGCACACAGCTACTGTCTCTCCTACTGCTGCTATCCACAGTCACATTAGGACACGTTACCGGCTGCTGCTGAACAGCATTCCACCCCATCCTGACCCCAGGGTGTCACCTGTGGACACAGCCCCCCTCACCCCTGGAAGTCTCAGAGCTTTCAAGGGAGAGCAAGTAGCCTGCTCACTGCAGAGGGTAAACAGCAACGTACTTGGAAAACTGGAAGATGTCAAAAACAAACTTTTCCATCTTGATCCCATTGGGCTTTTCAGGTTGGATCAACTGCCCAGTAGTGATGTCCACATGTGTGATCTTCTTCTCAGCTACGTGGTGCTGCAGCTGCGGCTCATAAGTGCTGCGAGGCCAAGAAAGAGCTGTCACTCACACAGCCAAGGCGGCGCTTCTCCAGCTTGGAAACAACTGCTGCATTAGAAAGGCAGCTCTGCCCCTCACACCCAGGCGTCCCAAAGACACGGGTTTCTCGTCCCTGCAGCAGCCAGACTAGAGATGACCCTGCATAGCTCAGTTCTGGCACGGAGGGAAATCTTGAGTAAGGGATCGTGCACAGAGACAGGGGTCAGGTCACGGGTGCAGCTGCAAGGGCAGGGGACAGACATTAGACACAGAACAGAGCACGTGGGCTTCGTCCCAGCACGCGCATCCTACAAACAGCTGGAGCATAAGCAACAGACAGCAAGGCACAGGCGGCCAGAGAGCGAGCTCTGCTTCAGCGTCAGCGCTCCTCCTCAAGCATGCAAGCAGACGAATGCTCCCCGGCAGGCCCATACTTGACTACATCTTTCAGGAAGGACGTGGTGAAGTAGTGATTGGCAATGTTGCCTGCGTTGAAGAGCAGTCGTCCATCCGGGCCTCGTTTCTGTGCCGTGGCCAGGGAGATCTCGCTGTACTCCACCACCTGGTACACACCGTCCACTCTGCACACCACGCCAACCGGCTCCGTGGGGTTGGTCTTCTCTACCACCTGCCCAAGGGAAGTGCAATCAGTAAAAGGCCTGTATTTGGCTGTCCCCAAAGCACCATGCTTCAAACGCATCCTTTTTTATCTAGCAGCTCCAGGCATTTTCCTATGTGAGGAAGCAGGGCGAGAGGAGGGATACAGATGCTGGAGCCCTCCCCTCCCTTGTAATTCCAGCAATGGTCACCAAAGGTGGCCAGACACCAGGACTGGGGGACAGGCACCAGGCACATCCAGAAGGCATAGGCCTGGCCTAGCACCAAGCCCTCACGTGGCTGATGGGGGCATGGATATTTTTAGCATTCAGCGCACGCGTGAACAGCCAGCTTGCTGCACATCATTAGCAGATGGCTGCTGTCTCAGCAGAGCTGTCACCCACAGGGCTCCTTTCGGTCATCACCTGATCATATCCTAGCACCTGATCACATCCTAGCACCTGCAAGTAGTCTGTGGAGATCTTCCATCCTCCTCTTCCTCATACCTGACAGACCTCCCAGTTGGCAGGGTCCCCTTCCACAGCCAATTCCTACCAGTCCAGTAAGAATCACTCTGCCATTGTGGGGCAGTGCTCAGGGAGGCTGGGCTTTCTCCCTTCTTAATTTAACATTTTATTTTCTGCTGCTTCTACTTGCGCCAAAAGGAGGAACTACTTTCCCTTTCCCCGGCTTGCATAGGGAGAGCTTCAAGGCCAGTGAGCCCTATCATCTGTTTGCAAAGCTCGTCCCCAGGCCAGGCTCTAAGCCAAGCCCAGCCCAGTGCAAACATAAGCGCACAGCCCCTTTCACTGTTTATCTAAACCTGAAGAAAAGCTTCAGGTGTACAAGGTACACACAAAACTAAGGGCTTGGTGCAGTGTCAGAAGTCAGCTGCACCCACTGTAGCTTGGTCGGATATCCAGGATGTCACAGCTGGGGACACCTAGCAGCCTGCAGAAGAGTCCCTGGGTACTAAGATTTCCCAGAGCTTCCTGGACAACAGCTACCCAGTGTTCCTCAAGTTCAGGTGGGAAATAGGCAGGCCAAGGCTCCCCAGCAGCTCTTGGCCCTGGGGACTAGACAAGCTGTGAGCCATGAGGCTGTGCTAGCAGAACACGTCTCTTGAAGGGCCGGGAAGGAACAGCACACAGCATCTCCAGGGCTCCGACCGGCCCAGCGCCTGCAGGCACAAGAGCTGGGTCTTGCCAACAGCATCTCTGACGGCCAGGTGCAGGCAGGTGGTGTGTGGACCACAGTCAGAACCAGATCTGAGGGGCTTTTGGGACTCCAGAAGCACTTGCTTCTGGAGGAGCACCCAGTGCTCACCACTTCCTTTTGACTGTAGCAGATTGGCAAAGGAAGGGCCAGGGAAGCTGGGCCAAGTATCAGGACAGATCCCCGTGGAACAAACAGGCCACATAACAGCTCGGGATGGAACCACTCCCAAAGGAACGTACCCACCTGCCTCAACAAACAATACCTTGGCACCGCAGTCCGCTTCCTTCTCCAAGCAGAACCCGATGAATGCGGGGTCAGCCACCTTCACCAGGATGTTGTCCACGCAGTACACATGGACACTCTGCACACCCCTCCGCTCCATGTCGTCCATGATGCCATGCACACCTAGGGCCCGGTAAAGGCCCCCGTTCCCATCTGAAGGGGGGAGAGAGCATCAGGGCCACAGCAATACCTAGCTGTCCTGCTCAGTCACCCACATCCACATTTGTCCTCTGCAGACGTGGGACACCAGAAAGCAGTTGTACCCCGCTCCTCCCTGCTGTGCAAGACACCTCACAGCCTGTACCACCCAAGAGCCAACTTACACTGTAAACAACTGCCCTGAAGCAACCTCAAGCACCCCAATAGCTTTGGAGGGGATTGAGCTTGCTGACATAGGAGAACACTAAGCTAGTGAAAAAAAATAACTGTTTGCTGAGCTGGGGGATAAAGCAGCACCTGTGAGCTGAGAGATCAGCTCTGCTGCCTCACATATGTTTGCCCTCAGCACTGCACCTAAAGGCATCTCACCGCCACGCCTCTCCAGTTCTTGGTCACAAACCTGGGGCCATGGAAATCTTGCCCTTCTCTTCTAGAAGAATTTTCCCATCAAATCCCATAGCTGGTAACATCCCCTGCTGGAAGAAGATCACGTTTTCTTTCTTTAAGCCAAAATACTGGTGCTTCAGGAAGAATTCCTTGGTGGACTCCATAGTCCGGCCGCTTGTCATGATGTACCTGCCGCAGCACACAAAAGCCCTAATCAGCAGGAAGGCCAGGGCAGGGCCTGATACCCTCCACCCCAAGCACGCCAACCTGCTTCAGCCCACCCCACACAGGGCACTCCCTTCTCCCCCAAACCTTCCAAAGGAAGGTGACCCTCAGCAGATCCTCCTCTTTGGCGGCCAAAAGAAGGGTCCCACCCCTGCCCACAACTCCTATCTCCAGCCTCCCCACCCTCATGCTGCTGATGGGACACCCAGCTGCAACAGGCAACTCCCTCTCTGACGCAGACTGCCCAAATTCCCGCTTGTGCCCACAGTAGTGCCTTTGAGCCAGCATCCCCCCTCGCCTCCCAGCTCCCCGCCCTTCTCTGCCAACCTCTCCAACTAACTGGCCACAGGCAACCTGAGAGGCGCTTCTGAGTGCTGCTGAGACCAGACCCATCAACTTTGAGGGGATCTGCTAAGGTTGGACCCACCAGCATCACCAAGGCTTATGCCAAGGAGGCCTCCACCAACCCTACGGGACCCCGACCCACCAATACCAACCCACACGGCCTCGACCTGACAGCGTCAACGGGGTCCACGTCGACAGGCACCCACCAACGCAACCCGTGCCAGCCCGCGAGGTCTTGGCCCACCGAGACCAGCGGGCCCGAGCCAGCACCGCCCGCGGGGCCCGCGCCAGCCCCTTACCAGGGGATGTGGCAGGCGCTGCCGTGCTGCTCCTCGGCCAGCTGCTGCAGCCGCCGCAGCCGCTGGGCCTGCAGCTGGAAGAGGGTCTTGCGGGAGAGCAGCCCCACGTCGCACATGCCCTTGGGGTAGGGGACGCCGAGGCGGGTGCCCTGCCCGCCGGCCAGCAGCAGCACGGCCACGCGGCTCCCCGCGATCTCCGCCAGCCCTGCGCGCGGGGGAAAGCACACGCGTGGGGCCCGCCGCGCCGGCACCGGCACCGGCTCCGGCTCGGCCCCGCCGCGGCCCCGGCCCGCCCGCACCTACCGCGGCGCTCCCAGCGCGGCAGCAGGCCGCGGTCGCGGGAGGCGCTGCCCAGCACGTCCCGCGGCACCGGCTCCATCCGCGCGTCCGGCCCCGCCGCCGCCGCCGCGGCCCCGGCCCCGCCGCCGCCCTGGGCGCGGGCGCGGCGGAAGAAGCCGTTGAGCTCCGCCACGTCCATGCCGCGCAGCTCGGCCGCCAGCGCCCGCCGCGCCGCGCCGCCCAGCTCCGGCCAGAAGCGCAGCACGTGGCCCTGCCCGCCCGCCGCCAGCCGCCGCGCCAGCGCCGGCTCCGGGCCCGGCTGCGGCTGTGGCTCCGGCTCCGCCATGCCCGCCCGCCCGCGCCCTCTGCGCCGCCGCGCCCCCGCCGCGCCCCTTTTGTACCCCCGCGCCGCCAATGGGAGGCGGCGGCGGCGCGGCCCGCGCCCTCACTGGCTGCGCCGGGCCCCTGAAGGGGGCGGAGCGCCGCGGCCGCGGCTGCGTAAGCGCCGCCGCCAGTCCAATCCGCGCGGGGGGCACGTGGCAGCCCCCCGCGGCGCGGCCAATGAGAGCGCCCGCTCCGAGGGCGGGGGGGAAAGAGCAGCAGCGAGCGCCATGGCAACGCCCGCCACGTCAGCTCGGGCCCCCTAACGGCAGAGGCGGCGGCTGCGGGAGCACCGGCCCCGCCCCCCCGCGGCAGGCCCCGCCCCCCGCGGCAGGCCCCGCCCCCCACCCCCGCGAGTGGAGCCGGGCCGCGGCCCACGCGAGGGGCCGCCCGCGGCTCGGGCCGGGAAGGGCTTTTCCCGTAAGAGCCCCACCCGCTCGCAGCTGCGCCGGGGCCACGTCAGACACGCGCGGCGCCTCCAGGGAGCCCCAGGCCCTCCAGTGCCTCCCCCAGGCCCCGGCAGGAGGCCGGCACCTCCCACGGGAGGCCGGGGGAGCCGAGGGCTGCAGAAAGAGCGGGCGGGGTGCTAGCGCGGTGCAGGGGCCGCAGCCACTCTGCGGTGCCCCTCGGGGATCCTTCACCCTCGGATTAGAGGGCGCCGGCGGCTCGCCCAGCCGCTGCCTCGCCCCCACCCGCGTCCTTGCCTTGCTCCAGTCCAACAAGGAGCCGCAGTCGGGGCGGGTGCAGAAGTTGTGCAGCACCCACCAGCACTCCCGGCCAAGCGGAGGGCTGAGCAGCCTCGCTCCTCGTGACCCAAGCCTGGAACAGCCCCCAGGAGCAGCGAGGCTGCTTGTCCCGATTATATCGCTTAACCATTGTAACGGAGCAAGTGTTGGAGGAACCCAGGTGCTACTTCAGAGCAGAAGCAAGCAGTGCTATAGCACACGCCGGCACCGTCTCAGTCCCGAGGTGGGATGGCTGAAGCCTCCTCATGGAGGATGCCGGGAGGAGGTGGTGCAGACGGGAAAGCCCGCGTTTCTTCAAGGCCACGCTTCTGCACTCGTGTTCACCTGATGAGGTAAGTGGAAGGTCTGGAAAAACTGACCAAAGAAAACTCAAACGCCAGATCCCAGAGTCACCGTGTCTGATTCGTACCCGTGTCACCCTCAGGGTGTCTCCCAAGCCTCCCGTTCCCACACGCAGATGCCCTCGCACAGGGTGACAGTTTAGGCACACAGCATCTCACCAATGGTCCCACAAAGGCTGGAGGAGCAACCGCTTTATATTGAAGCATCCTTTATTAATCATCTGTATCAGGCACACATCTGCTCAGCAATGGTGCATGACAAGATACAACAGTTTACAGCTAATCTGAACAGAGGCACATGTTTACAGGACCGGGCACGGCAAAGGGAAGTATACTGAACACTCTGCAAGGACAGCTGAAGTAAAACGCAGTGCTTACGCTTTGTTAGGAGGCTGGAGTCCAGTGAGAATAAAATTAAGATTAGAACTGACTTGTGCTTCAGCCAGTGATTTAAAAAACAGTTACTCTCCTTGCATGTAATAAATAGGAGGAAGTGCAAAGAACTCCTCTTTCTCATTGCTCCCACACACACAGCATCAGTGGCATTAGTCTAAAAAGGCGGCGCCTGGCACAGGAGAAGCGTTCAGACTGAGCCATGGTGCATCCGTCAGCAGGGCGTAGCACAGAGCGAGCCAGGGCAGGAGCCTGCTGCCGAGAAAAGACATGTAAGCCCAGCCAGAAGGCAGCCAACGAAAGCTTTTGGCAGCACGTTGTTACGCTCAGCGTCATTAACAGCAAAACGCCAGAAAGCTCCCCCAAGGTGGCTTGGGCCATGCACCCCGAGAGGGGCCCTTCGTCCCAGCAGCCTCCAAGCACCACCACGTAGTACTAACAGGCACGGGGTCAAAGCTATCGGCACAGCCACAGGAACCGCGCCACCGGAGCAAGTGCAAATTGACTTGCCTCCGGGGCAGCCATTCTTCAACTGACCACAATATTATTTTTAATGAAACATCTTTCAGACCCAAACAATAAATAGGTAAAATAGTTAAGCTCCAGCGTTTTCCCCATTCACACACACGCTCCAAGGTGCCAACTGTGGGAGTCTCCTAATGCTGCATCTTCAGTGCCAAAAAAGCCTGCCCTCAAAAGGCCATACCGCAGGGGCCAAGCGGCCACCCGGCACCACCGCGCTCCTCAACACATCCGCAAGCAGCACTAAGAGCAAGCCTCAGCATCACGATTTGTGTGACAAGCAAACATTTAGGGGGCAGCCCCGGAAGCCCGGCGTGGGCCGCAGCAGCCCCTCGGAGATCTCTGCATCACGTTCGTCACCAGCAGCAGCAGCTCCACAGGCAGAGCCTGCCCCGCGCACGCTCGTACCGGGAAGGCAGCCCGGGGACCACCAGCGTCCCGCTGCGCAGAGGCCGCAGCCCCGCTCGCCCTGGCCGTGCTAGGGCAGTTACCCCTTGGTTCCTCTGCCCTCTGGCAGTGCCGGGGAGGCTGGGCCTTGGGCAGAGAGGTGACACTGCCTTGCTGCCACACAGTGGCTTCAGGTCTCTGAGCCACTGGTGCCCCTTTGAGGAGGGCTGAGGTGCCCACTGCGCTTCTCACGTACTTGCTCCCCTCGTGTAGGTGGGAGGCCAGTGTTACATTAATACCTGTATTTAACGGGTGCTAAGCTTATAATGACAACATTAGAAGATACACAAGAACTAAGCCACCAGCACTGCCACCTCTAGTGTGGTTTCTGTGCCCTGTGAACACAGAGATGCTCAGGGAGGGGCACGTGGGTTTCTTCCCACCTTTGGCTGGGTAAGGGTCTGCTCTCAGCTTTCAGAGCTGAGGAAAACCCCATGTAGAGACACTGTACAAAAATCTTGCCATATGCAGCAGTTTGATCTTTCATCCCTTTCCTCCCTAAACCAGCTGTCTCCCTTAAAGGCAGCCTGCTGATCTTCACACGAGCTCTGATGGGCACTATGCTGATGATGAACACCGGCCCCTGGGTGCAGCCAGGTCTGAACGCACCCCCCACACCACAGCAGTTTGATCTTTCATCCCTTTCCTCCCTAAACCAGCTGTCTCCCTTAAAGGCAGCCTGCTGATCTTCACACGAGCTCTGATGGGCACTATGCTGATGATGAACACCGGCCCCTGGGTGCAGCCGGGTCTGAACGCACCCCCCACACCACCACAGCTGCTAGGCCAGGGTGGCATTCGCACCCAACTCCTGTGTCCTCTCAAGATACTGCACTGCAGGAAGGTCAAATCCCCAAGGCCACATCAGGAACATACTGGCGGATTCAGATGCAAATAACCAGCCAGATGCAGCCTGCGGGTGAACTTGCCGGCAGGATTGAGTGCTACTGCGCCGGGAAAGACATCTGCCACTGCCACACTGACTGTGCTCGCCAAGGACATGGGTCAGCAGCCCCAGGAGTACAGCCACCCTCAGGGCCCGAGCCGAGCAGCATTTTAATGCTGCTTTAAGTAGTTCTGGAGAAGGGTGGCTTTTGGAGGGAAGCCATGCCAGCACAGACCAAGAAACCCAGCAAGCAAAGTGGAAAACCCCAAGACTTCTGTACCGGTAGCACATAGTATTTTGGAAACAAAGCAAGCCAGGCCTATCCAGGCACAATTGAGGACATGTGCATCCAGCCTAATCACCATGCATGCGTTAGATACAATCTAGAGGTAACAGCAGAGGTTTTAGCAGGTCTGGAGCTACACCACAGCCACCAATATCTCACTGTTACACTACAGTGAGCTCCAGCTTGATAGAAAAGGCTTTGAAGGCAGATGGTGTGGGAAGATGATAAAACGCTTCCAATTCTTAGGAGTTTCTGGGGCTTCCGGTACCCTCACAGCAAGGGACTGAAGCCAGTGACAGGACACAGATCAACATCTTTAACTTTTGCCAGGAGAAAGAGGAGAAGAAATAAAATAAAAACAACAACAAAACAACAAAAAAGTCAACAGCAGCTTTGGGTCTTTGTTTGACTCGGAGCTCAGGCCTGCTCACTGAGCATCCAAAAAAGCTGGTGACAACAGCTTGCACCTCGCAGGCTGATTTAATTCATATTAAATTTGCTAAACAAAACTCTTTGGTGGAACAGCTCCACCACGCTGCAGCAGCAGGCTCTAGCTAGTGCCTAAAGGTTAATCCTGGTATGGCTCTTATCTTTAGCTGCAAATCCAAAGCACAATTTTGACTTAAAAGGAGATATATTTGAAAGGAGAGAGAGACCAGCTCGCAGTCCAAGAGAAACGCATCCAAGGAGGTGATGTTTCGCATTTGCATCCCGGCACGATGCCATCTCTCTGCTCACATACCACTCTACAGTGACAGACCTCTCCGAGCTCACGCCCTGCACCCAGGGGAGCTCGCTGCATTCCCGCACAGGCTGACGCTCAGCTTGGCAGGAGCTCTTGGGTCTTCTTCTGCCAGCTGACATGCATGCATGCAGCCTGTTTAATGTTGCTAACATGACAGCATTTAACACGCAGATTTCTGAGCCTAAGTGCTTTTATCTGTGGCTCAGCCTGCCAGAGACAGCAGCAACTCGGTGATGAGGAAGCTGTCAATATTTACCAATATTTAGAATACTTAAAACAATTTAAACACTGCTTTTCCACACAAAAAAGAAAAACCTCATCTGACTAATCATCCAGTTCCTTCCAGGCACTAGTAGTGCTTCACAGCAAGAATAGCCAAATTAAAAGCAAATGAATCACACACCCCATCTACGTAAGGCTGCTGTAGAGCAATGTACACCAAAGTACCATCATTCTGGAAAGAGTCCAATCAGCAAATCATACCTTAAAAACTCATTGTGGGAATTTTTTCCTGGAAAATTTACCACCTCACAGCAACAGAAAAAAAAAAAATTGGTCCTTCCTGGGGAAGTTTGGGAAAAGTAAACAGGACTCCAGCCCAAGACAGAGAGGAACTCAGACTCGCGAAATGCTGCAGACATCTGTTCTGACGCACTGCACACATGTGCACAGAGCAAGAATCAAGAGGAACGTTAAGTGCAGGATTCCAGCAAGTCCAGCAGCAGCAGCAGGGTGCAGAATGTTAACTGCAAGGTAAATCAGCTCCAGGGAGGCTCAGAGACAGTTCGGGCAGCTACCCCCAGGTATTTCAGCTGGAAAAAAGGAATTCGTGAGGGCTTCTGACTGGAGAGCTCTCCTCATCACCAGAACTGGTGCCATGCCTTCAAGCCGAGATACGCTCTTCCCCCTCTGCATAAGGCTGTTCCGCATTGTGCCCTCCAGGAGCGGGTTGCTCAGCCCCTGGGAAGCACAGCCGCTGAGCCATGCTGGCTGCTGTGTTAGCGACCCTCTGCCCCTGCAGGAAAACCCCATGAGCAGGGAGAGCAGTGACAGAGCTCACCCAGCTTCTTTCCCCCCAAAGCATGGGGCTGTTGTCCATGACATTACTCTGGCCGGTCAAGTCAGATTAGCGACCAAGCCCTTTCCATACAGGATCTCAGATTGCCTCCGGCCCTTTGTGTAACCTATGAAGGACCAAAAGTGTCAGTGCTTCTCATCTACAACAATTTTAACAGGTTAATGCAAAACCAAAACACACATCACAAAAGCCAAGCACGGAACCTACAACGGACAAGTATTTTCTCTCTCTTAGAAGACTTGCAGGACAGGAGTCCTGCTGGAGACACGAAGAATACCGCGTGCTCTAGCACTCTTTTCAAAAATATCACCTAAAGACACTTAAATATTACAGATGATTTGGCATCAGAGTTCAGAGCATCAGTGCCAGCACAGGCTACAAGATAAGGAAGATGATTCCATATGACAGAGGTTTCACATCACTTCAGGCTACAAAGTGCTACAGCTTCTTTTGGGACTGAGACTGGCACTGCTCTGAAGACACATATCCACAACTGCTCAGCTCCTGCCTACCCCCACAAAAGCAAGCTCAGCTCACTGCAGGCAGCTTCACCCACACCTCACTCCACAAGCCCAGCAGGGCACCTGTGCCAGGTAAGATGTATGGCTCTTCTCAGGTCGAGTCAGTGACAGGGTAACTCTGTAGGCCGGGCAGATCTCATTTCACTGCCTCCCTCTGCTCTGTGACGTGAAGACTCAAAGTCTGTCTTCCCAATCTACCTTAGAGAGGATGGTGCTTCTGCTTTTTTACCACAGACACCCAAAAAGCCAGGGAAGCCTTCCTTCTCCTCCCCATTGGAGGGGAGCACAGATATTACAGGGTAGGTTGAAAGTTTAACAAAGAAATTCCTTCCCCAAACAAAAAGACAATTGCTAGGGCCAAATTGTGAAATGGTCTCAATTCAATCACTTAAAAGATGCTTTTCAAGATCTGCTCTGCCTCCCAAGACTTCCACAGTCACTACTCTGGTCACCTGAGCACCTGCTAAGGGCAGGCAAAGCCACACATCTAATGTAAACAAGCAAGCACAACACACACACAAGCACACGCTTAAAGCCATCCAGGCCTCCTCTGCACATCACAAAGCAGCAGTAAAGATTTCAAAGCCCGTTTCAGTCTTTTGCATCTCTCCTTTACAGATGACTTAAAAGCAGGGCTAGGAAGCTCTTTGTACATTCAACTGTAAAACATGACGTGAGGAAGAGGAGCAAGACAACTCTCCTGATTGTTGCTACTGCCTACAGCAAGTTTTGGTACAGATATCCTCTCTTATAGGCACTCAGTGGGTAAAATGTAGCCACAACAAACTTGCCATCAAAAATCTTGCCAGTCAGCATTTTTTGGGCAGCTTTGGAATCACCAGCATTTGCATATTCAACAAAGACCTGAAAGAGAGAGAGAAGAGAAACAGCACTCCCACTGCACCACACCGTCCGCTCCCTCCACTTCTGCAGTGCCCACTGCTTTGGGGAAACAGTTCCCAGTCAAATCTTTTCCCTTCACCTTTGGTTCAGCACAGAGCCGTGGTGCTACAAAGGAAGCGTCTGTGCCTCTGAACTGGAATTTCACCTCCTGTTCACCATTTCTAGGGGGTCACATATGGGATAAAGCACAATGATGCTTTACATCCTCAACATTTCCTCTCCCACCCATTGCTTTGTCCTCTTCTCTCTCATACCCCAGCTCTTCTTCTAAGGCTGTGCAGGGTCCTTCCAGGTTAGGGAACCTTATGTATGCAGAAAGGAACCTGTGCTGTCTCTCAAGGTAAGCAGCTATTTTTAGCACTTTCATCATCCGTGAGATTTAAGGAGAGAAGCAGTGCTGGGGCATCTGGAGTGTATATGGGAATCCACAGCCTCTTCCCTCCGTTCACTTACTTGGCCTTTACCAGGATTCTCTTTTGGAATAAGCAAGGAAACCACCGGACCATATTTCTGACACTCCTCTCTTATGTCTTCCAGGATATCTGAGAAAAGAAAGAGCTGGTTCTTTCACTTTGCAAACTGGGATGAGTTAAGAAGGAAACAAAGGCCAGATCATCAACAACCTTTAGTCAACATACATTATTTTTGCTCCCAGTTTAAGATAAATAAGCCAGAAATGGCACAGAGAAACTGACACTGCTTAACAGCCAAACCACAAGACAAAGTATCCAAACTGAGGCCTGGGAACACAGATCTGCAGGGCTGTGAATCCCTCTGAGAATGGGGCTTGGAGCACATGGCCAGTGCCTTCCTTACACACACAAACATTGGCCTTCTAGCAGCTAAAACATCTAAGATTTGTTAGCATTTTTTTCTGTCATGGCACTTGGAGAAGGGGAACCAAAGTAGCTGCCACAAACCCTTCTTTGTATGAGCAGAACTTAGGCTTTTAGACTCTCATCCCCAGAGTAAGCTCTGTAGCTTCTGCCACTTACTTGGATTTGAGAGCAAGTAGAAATGCAAGTTCCACAAACGTGCTTGCTGCATATCACTTATAGTTTTGCTACAGTTCAAGAATTCAAACAAGTTATTTTAGTTCTTTGTCGAGACCTTGGATAAGTTAATTAGCAAACTTCCAAGGATTCCTGCTGTTGGGCTCTACAGGGTCCTGGCCATGTCTAGCAGAAGTTCAGAGCCACAAACAAATAAGGAAGTCTGTGGGCATTTAACCAAAGAAGAAAAATCTAAGATTTTTTTTTTTTAATTTGGATTCCCCCAGGGATTCACTACAAACTCTGCTTCATATCTCAATCTTTTAGTCCCAGTCTATCCTCTGTTGGCACATTCCACCCAGCTCAGCAGAGAAGCTCCTTGCTTGCTCTTCTTACATCTGCTAAATGCTCCTTCACTTGCTCTGACATCCCCAAATCCAAATAAAATAATTTGAGACAACATTGCTATATGAGAATTGCATGGCATACACCAACCTTCGTATTCTTCTTCGCTCTGTAGAGAAGCATCACTTAGAATATTTAACAGCCTCAGCACAGGCGTTGGGAGCATCACCAGATCTTCAATATGGGGAGCTGTTTTGACACCCACAAAGTTAAAGAAAAAAAAAGGAATCATAGTCCAAAGGAGCAATAAAACAGGGAGAAGATGCAATATGTGATTTTATCATAAACAAGCTCTAACTGTTCTTTGCAGTGCAGTATTGCTATTACTTGTGTTTACAGCTTTTATCCACCCTGCCTCCAACTGTGCACTGAAACTCTCCCAGAAGAATTAGTGCACTATGCAGTAATACTGAGGCCAGCACCTGAAAATGCCTTCACAGCTACAAAGCTAGCAGCAATTAAGACTGGAATTACGGCTGCTTCGCTCAGATTTAGAAGTTGATGCATCTATCAAGGGATAAGATAGTTGAGCAACCTACCCCTTATATATGGGGATGTGAGGAGATGAAAGGAGAACTACTCTGCAACTTGTTTCTCCTTTTACTGCAGGATTCCCACTCTGTGGTACCACACAAGCTGAAAACAGGCTGACCAGATTCCATGTCTCCAGTTCTTAAGCTGCACTAAGGCACAAGCCTCAGCTCTCTCTAGGATGTGTCCTAATTGTTCCCTAAATACCACATAAAACGGTAGACCCCTCCAAAAATTCAGCTGCAACCCACTGTTTCAAAGACTATCACGTAATCTTGGGAGAGAAAAAAAGGGAAAATAATTTAACTTCTTAAATAATACAGTAGTATAGAATAGCGTATGGCCACCAGAGGGAGGCAGATGAGCAGTGAGCCTGTGAACAACTTTCCGGGAGCAGAAATAAAGCCTGCCGCCATGGGTCCTCTGGCCCTAGGAAACGGGCAGCTCACAGACAACTTGGAGTAGCGTTGCATGCATCCTACTATGGAACTAAGAAACAGTCAAGGAGAGCAGATTAGTGCCAAAGTACAAGAATAACTTCTCGTGAGAGAAGACACAGGACTTCTAGAAACCCAAAGTAGCAAGGGTAGGTAGTGTAACTTCTTAAAAGACAAAAGCTTGATTCCATGTTCTCAAAAGGGACCAGCAGGTCAGTCCTGAATTTAAGATCTAGGAGGCTGGCTTACAGTACTTGAAAAGTGTTAATGCATTTTTAATGGCATCTGTAAGCTACAATAGCAGAACACAATACCAGTACCTTACGGTTCTTGTATTTGACAGTTCTGCTTGAGAGCTGGTGCTCATGCACTCCTTCAAGGCAAACACATGCAATCTGCACTCCCAAATCCAGCTTCAGGGACAAGACTCCAGGAGGAGTCTTTACTTTCCAGGAGGGAAAGTAAAAAAGTCAATGGAGATATTTTAACTCCATGGAACAGCTAACTACTGTGCACAGGGCCAAGTAACCCCTTTCCTTGGTAGAGCTCTTGACACTTTTCAAAAAAAGAAAAATAACTGAATAATGCCACATACTCCCTGAAGATCATTTCAGACAGTGGGAAGAGAAGGGAAGAAATGTCTCCAGTTTGAGCCATCTGATTAGCTCTGTAAAGATACAGGGTGATTACTTCCTTGGAAATACTTTTCCAGCTAAGCACTGTATCGAAGAGCTGACCTCTCTACCAGGCTCAGACAAAACATGTGGTTTTCACAGTGCAAAAGGAGATGGTAGGGAAACACACGCGTTATAAACCTCCTTCTGTGCAACATGGAAGACTCCTTATGAAAAGCTGGGAGGACGAAGGGTCTTATCAGTCTAGACTATGCCAGACAGGGCTCAGAGCCAGCTCTTCGGGGAGAAGTGCCACATTCAGATAAACAGGCACGTTCCAGCTGCAAGCAAACCCTTGTGACCATTCTTTCACAGGACTGCTGGCAATCGAGAAACAATATAAGAACAGAGGATTGAAAGAACACGTAACTGGCCTCAATCTTATAAGGGGCCCCTTCCATTAAAGTGCATAAGTCTGTCTTCATTTCATATGTCCTTTTTCAAGGAAGGGAGATAAACAACCCCCTAATACTCAAATCTAGTTGTGCTTCCTGCAGCCAAGTGAGAAATACATTTCCTGCAACTCCCTTCTGTCCTAGGAGGTACTTCTGCCCTGTGTCTCTGCTCCTACCCAAAAGTTCCTATTGGTATCAACCACACTCACAACACAAAGGGCTGCAGCCTGCAAGCAGCTCAGGAAATAAGTTGATGATCTGGAGAGCCAAGATTTGGCAGTAAATGGCAAGGAGAGCCATTCTCAGCTGTTCTCATTCTAAACTGTGTCCAAGCGAAAGGTAATGACAGAGATAATTTTCCAACTTCCTAGGAAAGAAACAGTAAATGCTTCTGTGTGCAGACAAGCTGACAGCACAACTTTGGCAAAAAAGAGAACCAGTAACTAAGAAAAATTGAAGCTGCTGTATAAAGTTGCCACACCAACCACAGAAGCGGCTTCCTAGTACAAACAGGTACAGTTCAAGGGCTGTGTGTTTAAAACTAGACCAGAGAGCAATATACTATTCCCTCTGCTCTAAAGCAATATTGGTTGCAAGGTTCATGGAAGGTGGCTTTGATTACAACAGTCCCAGTTTCTGAGGTGCAGGAGAAGTTTCCCTGCAGAAGAAAACAGGGATGAGTTTGTTACCTTTCCCTAATAAACAGGAATGTCAACATCTTGATGCAGTTTCAGGAAAGAAAAAAGCTAACCTTCACTGCAAGGTTCATCAAGCAACTTATGAAAAGCATAGCTGAGATTCAAGGGAGAACCCTAGTACAGCTGGAAGCTGGATACCCTAAGCACTGATTTATGCAGCAGAAGAGCTCTTCAGTGGTATTCTTGAAAGCAGACAAGCTCTGGAGAATGTTACTGAAGAAATAAGAAATGGATGTTTAGTTTTAGAGCATAAATGTAACTTATTTTTCTGCAATTTTAATATTAGAACTTGACAGACAATGCAAGAGCCAATTCAGAATCTGAATAGACAGATTGGTTTTGTTTACTGAAACTATACATTGCACTGTGTTGCGTGTTGTTTTTTTTTTTCTTTTTTTGTGAGTATATATTGGAAAGAAGGGTCTGCAGGCAAATAGTGTTTGACTTTTTGTTTGCAAGGTTGAGTTGGAGCAAAGATAGAACTACTATTCAACGTCTACTCAAAGCTTCTGCTGCTAGTTTATATCATCAATGTGCAGCAACTGCCTTAAATACTGTATTACAAGAAAGTATGAAAATGTTGGAGGGAGGTGATCCTGCCCCTCTACTCAGCCCTGGGGAGGCCTCATCTCAAATACTGCATCCAGTACTGGGCTCCCCAGTACGACAGAGACATGGAGCTACTGGAGAGAGTCCAGCGTAGGGCTACAAAGATGATCAGAGGGCTGGAGCTCCTGCCCTCTGAAGAACAGCTGTGAGAGCTGGGCCTCTTCAGCCTGGGGAAGAGAAGACTGAGGGGGGATCTTATACTTGTGTGCAAGTACCTGAAGGGAGGGTGTCAAGGGGACGGGGACAAACTCTTTTCAGTTGTCCCGTGTGACAGGACGAGGCAATGGGCAGAAACTGAAGCACAGGAAGTTCTGCCTGACCGTGAGGGGGAATGTCTTCCCTGTGAGAGGGACGGAGCCCTGGACCAAGTTGCCCAGAGAGGTTGTGGAGTCTCCTTCTCTGGAGATCTTCAAGGCCTGCCTGGATGCAACCCTGTCTAACATGCTCTATGTGACCCTGCTGAGTGGGGAGGTTGGACTAGATGATCTCCAGAGGTCCCTTCCAACCTTACCGATTCTATGAAACAGAAAACCAGGAGGGCCATGAGCCTAAGGAAGGTGGTCCCAGCCCATCTTTTGCAGACAACCAAACACCCACCCAGGTGGAAAGACTCAGGGAAACACCATCATCTTCCTCAACTGATGAGGAAATGACAGATCAAAGAGATGTCAGTGACAGAGGAACTGCGTTTGACTTGCCACGTTGACACCAGAAGAGGCATGCCCCAACCTTCAAGTCACTGCAAAAATCAGGCTTGCACCCCGCGCTTTGCCGCACCCCCCGCTCTGCCACACCCCAAAATGGCCTCCAGCCCTGTGAGAATCTGGCATTGCTCAGCCAGTCAAAGTGAAGGCAGCAGCAAATGCCTCCATCAGAGACTGCCTTAGTTGGTCACATTCCTGGCTTCTGAGACAGGAAACTTAGCTAAAGAAAAGCCATCAGCCTACCCTAAAAGTACATCAATAGTCACAGTATTGGCTAAGTACTTTTGCCATTTCTGTCTTCCTCAGCTGAATGGTGTTGTCAATACACTCTGGTTCAGTTTGATCTGAACAGAATTCACTGAGAGTGCAACCAAGGAGAGTGACAGCCCACACGGCTAGAGGGACAGGACAGCACTGAGAGCACTTAAAATATTACCGCAGCAAGGCTGGCAAGGGTCACAAAGGACAAGCAAGCAGCAAAGAGACCAGAACCCAAAACACCACAGTCTAACTGCACCCCAGCGCTGCCTGCAGCACATGCTGAGAAAGCCGTGATCAGGGACCACACGCATGGCTTACCAAAGGGAATACTGAAGAATGGGCTGCATAAAGCCTTCTCAGCAGAGGCTCGCTTTCCTTGGTCACAATGAAGCATGCTGCAAGAGAAGAGACACCCTTATGCACTTACATGGGACAACTACAAATCTGCAAATTCAAATCAGTCTGGAAGCCAGTATAGCAAAATTGCCTATCTTCAAGGTGCTTATGATACAAGGAGAACAGTCAGAAGCAAATCTTTCATTCTGAGCTACAAGCACAGAAGCAGGACTCCTTTGAAGTGTTCTGTGTACACAATGCAGTGGGTTTTCCTTCCAGATGCCCTTCAACACCAAGTTATGGAAGTTGCTCACTCATAAGTTTACAGAAGGCACATATTCCAGCTCCACCTGTTCAGAACGTTCGACCTATGTCTCAGACACGCATGCACAGTCTCTTGAAAGTAATGACACTATGAGCTCCCAAACCTTTTTGGAAATAGGATTCAAAGCAGGTAATAGGCCAGTACTTTCCTGAGAACTTCCTCAATTTAGCTTTAAATACCAGTGGCTCTAGATGCCTTCTCTGCTGAGTTTGGTCTTCCTTTCCTCTCTGCAGCTTCCAACAGACCGCTGAGTCGCTGGGACAGCGACAACAAACCCCTCTACAGACCTCTCAGTTGGGAGCTGCACACAGCATATTTGAATCGTGACAGCAGTGGAAAAGCACCAGCATCTTCCCCCCCGATTTCTAACACCACTCCTCTAAAGGAGGAAAATCTTCACGGTACTGTTATTTTTCCAGTTTTCCCCAAATACAACTCAGACACGAAATGAGCAAAGCATAGACACTCCAAATAACAAACATTATGACTGATATTCACTATGTGCCTACTCCCAAATTGTGCCAAAAATTAGAGGAGTTGAAGCGTCTCTGCTAATGCTCCCACTTTTTACCAGCACAGTAGCAGGGAGGTTATAGATACTGGAGCATGAGGTTTGGGCTCCAAGTTGCCAAAAGCAAGGCACAAAGCTTTCTGAGCATCAGAGTACCCTATTAAGAAACTTACTAAATGTTATAAGGTACCTTTTGATAAGGTCTCTGAGGTGATAAGCTGGAATGGCTGAATTAACCACCCCTTCACTGGCAAAAATGCGATCAATGATGGCAGAACTGTTTGTCTGGAAAGAAAAAGCAGTGATGCTTAGACAGGAAAGAAAATACTAGCGCAAAGCTTGTTATAATGTCTCAGTACTAGAGCCCTCCTCATCCAGGTCAGAAAGTGATGCCTAATCCCCTTCTCCCGGCACCTGGCTTATGTGAAATATCCCTTACGCTCAAGCCTCACATGTTAAACCATTAGGTGATCACATCAGATGAAGTTTTCCCATTTGTCTATGTGAAATATGGAGAGTTTCAAGTGCAGACACACTTGTTCTTACTGTGATATTACGATGCTGAATGGATATTTTTATTGGGAAGGAGAGCATGAAACAAATTAATTTATTCAGAGGACAGGACAGAATCAGGCTCCTTATTCATGACAGAACTTTCCTCTTGTTTTCTGAGGATATTCACTTATGAGAAAACCCCAAGTTGGAGCTAATGTTAGACTAAACAGAGTGAATCACTGCTCTGTCACTATGCTGCTGACCTAGCTGGCAGTCACCAGTGATCTACATCATTCTTCCTTTTGGGCCAAGTACAATCAGCACAACCCAGATTACCAGCCTTGGCCAGCCATAGGCTTAAAACGCAGAATTCTGGAGCCCCACGATTTCACTAAGAACACAGGCAGTGTTCACACATGCCAGCTGCACAGGGCAAGGGGGTCTCTTAAGGCTCTGAAAACTTAAATCCTGAGACAATGGAAATGAGAAATCTCCTGGAAACACTAATTCCCAGGTGCTACCTCATGAACCCAGGTTACAGACAGTAAGCACAAGGACTTGTTTGGTGTAAGCATGAGCACCAGCAGCAGTTCTCACTCACCTTCCATTCCTGAGATTGGACTGTATGTTTCAGTTTCATTCCTGAGAACATTTCCAGTAAAACAATTCCCAGACTCCATAAATCCACAGCAGAGGTACACTCCGTTTCACTCTGGAGCCCTGCCTGTGCCAGGCAGTTCTGCAGTTCTGCCTCTGGAGCCCGATACCCGTCTGTTTGAATATATTTCACATCCTGCGTAAGATGAAAGAAAAACAAGAAGTTAGCTTTCCAGACACAGGTTTTCTACTCCACCCTTAAATCAGCTTAGAGGTCCTTCCAAGTGGGTCAGCTAAATACTGTTACTAAATTGACAGAGAGCATTATACAGCCAGTCATGTTAGACAGGTAGTTCAACTCACTAAACTGCTGTGCTGATGAGGAAAAAACCCAAAGCAGTCTAGAAGAGGAAACACCTCCCAGCAGCACAGTAGGAATGCCACTGAAATCTAGTCTTTCAGGAAGAAGACATTGCTTGGAGGAAAGAGGCCTAATATAAATACTGAGCCTCACTGCAAGATGGCCCATTGATCTCTAAGTGTGGAGGACTCTGGAAACTTCAGGGTAAGGGCTGAATACCTGCAATGTGCTCCCACACTGACTGAACAAGAGCACAAACAGCTTAGCCTGAGCAGTGATGATCAGTAACTGCTTCCGTTATTCAACTATTGATGTTCTCTGGAAAAAAACGTTAAGAACAAGGCAGGCATCTAACACTCAGACAAGGAAATTACCAAAGGTGCTTCCCACGCACCTCCTTCTTCTCTTGCCTTGCAGTCAGAAGCACTGCAGCAATCATTATCTGCTTAGCTGCCGAGGCTGGAGAGAGTGAAATACCCCCACACTGTCTGGTTAAAATAAAATGGATAAATCATAGAATCACAGAAGCGTAGCTGGAAGGGCCATCCGAACATCTCCACTCCAACCTCCTGCTCAGAGCCAAAGCTAGATCAGATTGGCTATGGCTCCATCTGAGTCTTGTGAACCTCCAATGACAAACCGCGCACTGGTTCTTTTCAATATAGGAGGGTCTGTTTTAAAACACTGTAATGTGAGTCTGCTTTCTGGATGAAGTGCAGGACTGAGAATCCTTGCACAGGGAATATATTTAAATCAAAATTATCTGGTTCTTTCACTTCTGTGAAGATAAAGTTTCCAAAAGGCACTTTCAGGGAACAAAGTCATAAGTGTTTCATAAACTTAAAAAAAAAAAAAAAAAAAAAAAAAAAAAAAAAAAGGCTCAGAAGGGTCCCTCCACCTATCAGCAAAGAGCAGAACCTATAGCAAAGCAAAGGAAGCAATTTAGACAACAACAAAGAACATTTAGGGAGAAATATCTGAAATATTGTGAGACATCTACATGGCTGAGACCTTGCTCTATGTTAACCACGCTCTGTTAAACAGTAACAGCAGAAAAAGTTATGCAAGGAAAAGCTGGGCAGAGTTGTCACAAATGCAAGTAACGTGGTCCGACTCAGATAAGAAAAGCATGCATGTGTGCTGCTAGACAAGGCAGTGGGGGCAGGGTCAGAAAGCTCATCGGTCCAGCCAGGAAGTTCCCGAGATTGGGCAGAGGAAATCCAGCCTCAAGAAAGCCAAGGAGAAGGAACTGTAGAAGCAAATAAAACACAAGATCATCTTAGGGGAGGAAACTCAGAGCAATTAGCAACATACTGGCCTAAAGAAAAAAATATATATATATATATATACACATACATAAATCTATCTGCAGCAGACATGGCACCAGGAGAGTGTTTTTTGCTGATAGACAGCAACAGATTACCAACACAAAACGATGTATGGCCAAAACCACAAGAGAATGGAAGAACAACATGGAAGAGTTTTTAAGAAGTACACACATTAAAATCAGTTACTGTACCAAAGAATTCAGAGACAGGCTACCCACGCAATCCTCTAATATTCACAGATCAGCGGGTTTTGCTGTCAATACCAGGTAAACCAGTTGCAAAATATGAATTTAAAGCCTCTAGATGAGTAGGGTGCAATAGGGACAACCCAGAAGAATGCCTGCAAAGAAAAACTGTAGCTTGTTTACTAGGCTCCTTACTGCACATCATTCAGTGAAGAGGCAAATTTGCTAAGAGGCTATCTGATCAAAAAGCTTTACTGATACCCCTCACAGACTGTTACTGGGGCAAAGGGAGGGATGAAGGAAACTCTTCCGAGCCGACAACAGAATCTCCCGAGGTTCTCTGTAGAAAGATGAGCAGCCCTTGCTTTTATCAAAGGCCATGGAAGAGAGCAAAAAGGGCAAGGACAAACTTCAAGAAAAAGACTATCAGTCTCAAGCAAAGGTGACAGTATGAAAAGGGTCTGGAAGCTCAACAAACAGGAAAAGCAGAGAACAGAACAGGTAAGGACTTGTCTACGGCTGTAAAGAAGAGATGCTACCTACTCACTGCTGGAGCAAGAGCTCTGGTCAACATAATTGCACAGGAGAGGAACATACGGACATACTTAGAAAGGGAAGCTGCTGAAGAGAGGATGAAACTACAGAGAACAGAGACAATGCCAGAGATAATGCTATTAACTGGTGAGGCCCAGATTACTAGTACATGAGAGAAGGGATGGTAAAAGGAAATCCTGTGGATCTGGGCACTCCCATCCATCCAGCCACCAAAAAACTAGCAAACCTTCCTGGAAGCTGTGAGAAAACACTTTTTTTTTTTCAGTGTATCATTAACTGTGGAGTTCATTGTCCTGGGTATCACAGAGGCCAACACATTAACAGGAACGAAAGGCATGCAAGGAGAATGCGAACATGTGCTTCTGTTTTAAGGCAAAACAGCATTTCAGCCTTCCAGGAAGCCTTTAGTATCAAACTCAGCTACTATTTTGATCATGTGGATCCCTATGCCCCCACATACAGGAATGCCAGTTCAGATCTGATCCCTGGAAAACAGTCCCCATCCCCATTTCCTACAGCCAACTTCACGTGACCCGAGCTCTCCCCCCACCTAGTGCACATCTGCTTAGCACCACTGAGCTGGAAGCAGCGTAGACCTGCGCAGTTCAACATAGACAGAGACAACTGCTTCAAGAGCAGCACGTGCCAAACCTGATTCCCCTCCTTGAAGCTAAGTCCAAAGTCAATGAGCTTAAAGCACTCCTCCTCCGCGCTCCACAGGATGTTGCGTGGCTTGAGATCTGCATGCACATAGCCTTTATGGTGCAGGAAAGCCAGGGCTTCGAGGACGTCTCGGGCACAGTGCTGGATCATCCACATGGAGCAGCCCTGGTTGCTGGAGTGCAGCAGCAGTTCTGACACGCTGATGTCCAGCAGCTCCAGGAGGAGACAGCGAGATGGGCCATTCGCAGAGTAGTGGTTGGTGAACACACCGTACAGCGTCACTACGACGAGAAACATTGCCAGGCATTGGTAACGCGCAACAGCCGCGGTCGCCTCACGCTACTCCTCTTCCAAAGGCGCAAGAGTTGGCTCGTCCGTTCCACCGGGCGCGACATTCACAGAGCCAGGGAACACAACTTCATGGCGGCAGCCACGTCATGCCCACTGCTTCCCCGCGCTCCAGAGAGCGGGCAGGTCTCAACACACCCCACAGGCTCTGCTAAAGCTAAGGGGAAGGGTCTCTAGCCCTGCCTGCCTGTGGGTGTCAGTTTGGGGGGGCACCACACCAGCGTGTGGGGCTGAGAAACTGCATATCCCCAAGGGGCTGGGGACTCCCGGCCCAGGGAATGGTGCCCTGCTCAGAGCACTGTGGCTTAGGGATGCCAGGTCTCCCTGGGGGAAGGGGAACGGGGAGAAAAAAGGGGACAGAGGGTGCCAGTTTAGGGATGTTGAGGGGGGTTCAGGTCCCTAGGGATGAGGAGCACTGGGAGTTAGTGGTGCCAAAACCCAGCAGTTTGGGGAGAGGGGAGCAGGAAGCTGGAGGTTGCAGGGTGCCAGTATGGGGGTTCCCAGGGCAGCAGCTGGGGGCAGGGGTTGCCAGCGTGAGGGCACCCAAGGGTGGAGGTGAGAAGAGGTGCTGAGGGGTGGGCCATGCAGTGGGGGCGCTAAGAAGAGGCACTCACTTGGGGGCACCCCGGAGCGGCCTACCCTAGCGGGAAGGGGCTGTTTTGGGGGTGCCCTGGAGCAGCTCAGCTAGGGGGGAAGGTGCCATTCTGGGGGTGTCCAGGAGGGGCCCAGCTGGGGGGTGGGGGAGGGAAGGGGCCGTTCTTGGGGTGTCCAGGAGGGGCCCACCCGGGGGGGGGGAGGGAAGGGGCCATTCTGGGGGTGTCCAGGAGGGGCCCAGCTGGGGGGGGGGGGAGGGAAGGGGCCGTTCTGGGGGTGTCCAGGAGGGACCTAGCCGGGGGGGGGGGGGGAGGGGCCGTTCTGGGGATGTCCAGGAGGGGCCCACCCGGGGGGGGGGGAGGGGCCGTTCTGGGGGTGTCCAGGAGGGGCCCACCCGGGGGGGGGGGGGGGAGGGGCCGTTCTGGGGGTGTCCAGGAGGGGCCCACCCGGGGGGGGGGGGGGAGGGGCCGTTCTGGGGGTGTCCAGGAGGGGCCCACCCGGGGGGGGGGAGGGGCCGTTCTGGGGGTGTCCAGGAGGGGCCCAGCCGGGGGGGGGAGGGAAGGGGCCGTTCTGGGGGTGTCCAGGAGGGACCTAGCCGGGGGGGGGGGGAGGGAAGGGGCCGTTCTGGGGGTGTCCAGGAGGGGCCCAGCTGGGGGGGGAGGGAAGGGGCCGTTCTTGGGGTGTCCAGGAGGGACCTAGCCGGGGGGGGAGGGGAGGGGCCGTTCTTGGGGTGTCCAGGAGGGACCTAGCCGGGGGGGAGGGGAGGGGCCGTTCTTGGGGTGTCCAGGAGGGACCTAGCCGGGGGGGGAGGGGAGGGGCCGTTCTGGGGGTGTCCAGGAGGGGCCCAGCTGGGGGGGGGGGAGGGAAGGGGCCATTCTGGGGGTGTCCAGGAGGGGCCCAGCCGGGGGGGGGGGGAGGGGAGAGGCCGTTCTGGGGGTGTCCAGGAGGGGCCCAGCCGGGGAAGGGGCCGTTCCGGGGGCTCCGGGAGGGGCCCTGCCGGGGCGGACGGGGGAGGGCCGCGGCGGGGCGGGGCGCGGGGCCGTTACCGATGTTGCGGTGGCCGCGGAGCTGCTCGAGCGCGGCGCGCTCCTTGCGGAAGCCGTACTCGGCGCAGTCGGCGGCGGGCGGGCGGGCGCCGGGGCGGCGCGCGGGGCCGGGCCGCGCCGGGGGCGGCACGAACTCCTTGACGGCGCCGGGCGGGGCGCGCGGGTCCCCGCAGCAGCGCACCCGGTACACCGAGGCCGAGGAGCCGCTGCCCAGCGGCGCCTGCACCTCCCACAGCCGGCCCAGCGCCTCCAGCAGCGGCGCCGCGCCCCACACGCACCCCGACATGGCGCCGCCTCACATCGCCCCGCCGCCGCCGCGCCGCCGCCTCCCGCCCGGCCGCCGCCGCCGCGCTGCGGGCACCGGCCGCGCACCGGCCGCCATGACACCGGAAGCGGGGCGGCGCGGCGGCGCGACCCGCCCGCCGGGCCCCGCCCCACGGGCGGACGCCCCTCCCCTCCTCCGAGAAGACCACGCCCCTCTCCGGGGGGCCCCGCCCCTTCGGCGGGAAACCACGCCCCCACCTGCCCCCGCCCCCTGCGCCGGGCCCCGCCCCCTCTCCCAGGCCCCGCCCCCCGGAGACGAGGCCGCGCGTCCGTGGGTAAAAAGGAGCCTTTATTGCGCGATCCGCGCGTCCCGCTGCAAGACACGCGTGGGTGAGCGCGTGGGCGCCCCGGGCAACTTAAATAGAGGGACTGGAGCAGCAGCAGCGCCTGCTCGGAGCGGGGCCCGGCCGCACCAGCGCCCGGGAGCAGTGCGCTGGCAGCGTGCGCACGCACGGATTTGACTACCTGCGGCGCGCGCGTGTGCACGTGTGTGCACGCCTGTGTTCACACGTGTATGCACACGTACACGTACACGCGCAGCTCTGCCTGCGGGGCGGCGCGGCCGGCGGTCCTGGCGGCAGCGCCCCCGCAGAGGCGCTACTCGAAGGAGAGCAGGTCGGGATGGGGCCCGTCGGCCTCCCGGCCGGGGCCGCCCCCAGGCGCTGGGTGCTCGGCGCTGCCGCCGCCGCCGCCGCGGGGCTTCTCCTCCGCCGCCCGGTCGGGCCCGGGCCACCGGCTCTCCCGGCTGCCCTTGTGGATGAGGTCGGGCACCGGGAGGGCGCCGGGGCCCTCCGGCGCGGCCGCGTCCCTCGCCGCCCGCCGCTGCTCCCCGGGGCCGGCCGGGCCCGCGGCCGCAGCCGGCTCGGGGGGCTCCCGCGGGCCGGCCCCGGCGGGCGGCGGGGCGACGAGCATGTCCTGGGGGGTCTTCAGCGCCCGCGGCGCGCGCTTCTTGGCCGCGGCGGGCGGCGGGTCCAGCCGGGGCAGGGCCTCCGGGGCCGCCGGCCTGCGGGCAGAGGGCGGCGGTGAGGGGCGGCCGGCGGGGGCGGCGGGGGCCCGTGCGGCGCCGCGCACTCACCCGTCGTCGCCGGGCGGGCGGCCGGGCCGCGGGGCGGCGGCGGCGGCGGCGGCGTTCACCTCCGTGGCGCCCGCGGCGGGCTCCTTGCGCCGCAGCAGGTCGTTCACCTTGGCGCCCACGGCCTTGCCCAGGTTGCGGAGGTGCTGGCTGCCGGGCGGGCGGGGGCCCGGCTCGGCGCCCGCGGGCCAGACGGGCCGTGCGGTGGCGGCGGCGCGGGCGTTGGCGAAGACGCCGTGCTCCCCTGCGGGGGACAAGGCGGAGGGGAGCCGGGCGGCCGCGGCGCCCGCTGTGACCTCGCCGGGCGACGCCGCCGGCGACGCCGCGGACACCGGAGCCGCCCAGCGGCCGCGCGACGGCCATGGAGGGCTTTGCCCTGCTCTCCATTTCGGGAGCCCCCGCGCCCGGCGGCGACGGGAGCAGCAGCCCGGACCCCCCGCGCCCCGCCGGCCGGCCAGGTGAGCCCCGCGGGGGCGCCGAGGGCCGCGCGCGGCCCCCCGGGCTCCGCCGCCTCCTCGGCCCGTCTTTCCCAGCAGGAACCGCCGAGGCCGCCGGCGCCGTCCCCGGGGAGCCGCCGGGCGCCGAGCCCCCCGCTCACCGCTGCACCGTCTACCGGCCCTGGTTCTCGCCGTACAGCTACTTCGTGTGCGCCGCCGCCCGCCCCGCCGCCGCCGGCCGCCCCGCCAGCCCGGCCCGGGAGCCCGAGGAGCCCGACGACCTCTCGGAGATCGTCTGCTCCTCCTCGTGCTCCCCGGACGAGCCGCGGCCCGCAGAGCCGGCGCGCCGCGGGCCGGCAGCCTGGGACGGCGTCACGGTGCAGGACCTCCTGGCGGCCTCCCAGTGGCAGCTGGCGCCCCAGGACGGCTACAAGTGCGTGGCGTGCTGCCGCGTCTTCCCCACGCTCTGCTCGCTCAAGACCCACATCCGGCACGGCGCCCGCGAGGGCTTCAGCTGCAGGGTGTACTACCGCAAGCTCAAGGCGCTGTGGGAGAAGGAGCGCCGGGCGCAGGAGGCCCTGGACGCCGCGGCGCCCCTCTGACCCGTCCAAGCCTCGCCGTCCCCGTCCGAAACGCAATAAATGGGATTATTCTGGGCCCGGCGCCTCTGCCCGCTCGCGGCTCGCCGGGACGGGCGCGGGGCCCCTCGGCGAGGCCGTCGCAGACACCCCGGGCGGAGGCCGGCCCGGAGGGCGCGTGCCCGGGGGGCTCGTACCGGGGTGGGAAGTGTCCCCGGCCCGCGCGGTCCTTTGCAAAGCAGGTGGGACGCGGCAGGGCTGCCTCCAGCCCCGAGTGCGGAGGGTGAGAGAAGCGGTGCAGAAAGAGCAAGAGCCAGCGAGAAGGAAGAGACAACAGAAAAGCCTCGAGAAATAGAAAGATTTATTTAGCAAAAGCCAGTCACCTAATGACAACACCCAAGGGTTAAGTGCACTTACATCGACAGACTGCCTTCCCAGACAGCTCGCGCCAGCGGTTAGTAACACGACAGTTGTAGGGAAAGGAAGGACGAAAAACAGAGCTGCGAATCCCCAGTCGAGGTCCGTAACACACGCGCGAGGCGGGTCGGAGGCGGCGCGGGCCCCCCGCGCCTGCCTCCCCACCCCCCGGCCGCCCCCCTCGGCGCTCGCCCGCGCGCCCCATCCCGGCCCGCACCTCGCCCCCAGGCACCCGGCTCCTCGCCCACCTCCGGGCGGCCCCCCGTGGCCACCCGCCTCCGGCTCCCACCTCCAAGCGCCGCGCCGCGGCGGCGGGACGCGGGGACCCCGGCACGGCGGGACGCGCGCGCAGGGGCGCTGCTGGCGAGAGGGCACCGCTGCTCGGGGCGTCCCGACCCCCCCCTTCCCTCCAGCCCCCTGCCCACGGCGGGCGCCAGCCCCCGCGGCCGGCGCTCCGGCCCGCAGCCCGCTCCTCGGCCCCGCGGGGCCGCGGGGGGCAGAGCGCAGCCACCCCCCGCCGCAGGCGGGACCCGGAGGGGAGCAGGAGATGCACGAGAGCCCCGGGACGCTCGGCTAAGGGCTAGCTGAAGGCAGATGTAGCAGAGACAGAGCTGGCGAAGGCGAGGGCAGCGGGAAGCAGCAAAGCTAAGCAGAAGCAGGAGAGCAGGGTGGAAGGAGGAAGACGTCTGCGCCAATCCCACCGCTTCAACTCTTCCCCGAGGAGCAGGGCAGACATCGGGACTGCGGCTCGCGCCCCTGCAGCTGCGGCCTCGCAGAGACCGCCGCGACGACAAGCGCACTTGCAGGAAAGACAAAAGCTCTGGATCCTTTGGGAGCACCCAGAGCTACCAGCCACAGGCATCGCGGGCTCGAGGGGGATGCCGAGACCCTGCGCTTACTTTTCTGGAGGAAGCAAACAGGAGAGCTGGAGGGGCCTGCCCGCACGGGTGCACCCCGGCCGCCTGCGCCCACGCGAGCCGCCCTGCGGCCCTCCGGGCACCGGCTCGACGCGGACACCGAGCCCTGCAGCACGCGGCACGAGACCTTTCGGCAGCTCGCGGCAGCTATCCCTACAGCCGCGCTCAGCCCGCGGGAGCGCGGCTGGAATTTCGTCGCCGCCTGGGGGGTGTTTGGAGGCGGGTGCCTGCGAGCCCCCTTCCTCCGCCTGCATGGACTGGGGCCAGCTGGCCCTTTGAAGCCACCACTGCAAACCCAGACTGTGCCACGGAGCAGAGTCGCCAGCAGCCAGGTAACCAGCACAACCCAGACACGGAGCCACCAAATGGCCCCGGAGCAGGAGCTCCTGCAGCAGCTAGCAGTGCCTTTCCAGCGCTGGGGGAGGAGGAGAAGGAGGAGGAGGAGGAGGAGGAGGAGGAGAGCTTGCCACCCTGCACGTGGGGCATTGCTGCACGGGACAGCTGCCAGCCCCTCCTCCCCCAACCATGGCTGGGGAGCGAGTGACTGCCTGGGAATGGGAAGATTTGTCTATGGAGAGGGCTGTGGTGGCACTGGTCGTAGAGAAGTGCTTGAAGAGGCTCTCCAACCCAGCGGCCACCCTGAGGAGCCCCAGGACGGCGCTCCATGGGGGCAGCGGCGGCGGGAAGGACCCAGGGGAGGGAATGTCCCCTCGCTGCAGCCCTGGCTGCCAGCGCAAGCTGCCCCGCGCTCCCGCTCACCATCCTCCCCGGAGCCAGGGGCCCCGCCGGGACGCGACCAGCCGATGGCGGCCACCGCACCGAGAGCTGCTCCGTCCCCATCTCCTCACATTTCCCAGCCGCGTGCTGTGGAGCCTGGGGCAAAGCAGAAGACGCTGAGGCCTGGCTGAGCTCGGCAGAGCGTGGCTGACAGCAGGGGCATGCGGCCGAGGGAAGGAGGAGGTCTGCGCCCTGCTCCCGGCAGGGCTGCTGCCGGCGTGCCGCCCTACCGGAGGGACCGCCGCGCTACCCGGGCACAGCCCTGCCTCCCTAAAGCTGGGGCCGTCGCAAGGCTCCCCGCGCGCTGAGACCCGGCGCGTGGCACGAGCTGGGCAGAGAGCAGCCCGGCACTGCCCCGCGCCTGGGTCGGGCAGCACCTCTGCAGCAGGGGAGACCGGGCTCAGGGGTCCCGGCTGCTCCGCGCCACCTCCCACCGTCCCTACACCGCGATCTCGTCCTCCAGGCTGTCGCCCAGGTCCTGCCTGGGCTGGACGTTGAGCAGGCGTGGCGGTTCCTCTTGGGACCACGAGTCACGCTCCTCGCTCTCGTCCGTGTTGGACTCGTACTCGGAGGCGATGCCCGACTCGCGGAACTTGATGAGTTCCAGGCTGCCCAGGAGCGGCTCCGGGGCGCACGGCCCCGCGCCCGGCGTGAACCGGTAGCACTCCAGCTTCACCAGGCAGTCGTTCCTACCTATGGGGCTGCCCAGGGCGCTGGCGAAGCCAGAGCCCGGGCCCAGCGGCGGCGGGGGGGTGTCCTCGGGCTGCGGGGTGGTCGGGTCGCAGAGCACGGGGAGGACGTTGGAGCGGAAGGTGATCTCCAGCAGACTGTCCTGGGAGCCCACTGCAAGAGAAGGGCACAAGTGAGAGGGAGGCAGCGCCGCCCCAGCTCGGCCGACCATCTCCCAGCCATGTCCGGCACCAGAGGGACAGTCCCAGGCGGCGCGGTCATCAGCCTCCCCACTGCCACTGTTCAGAGGGGTCACTAGTAGGAAGAGTTGTGCCAGGTGCTACTGCTGGCCAGCAAAGAGCCAGTTTTACAGGAGAAAATGCTACACATCTCTCACTCCAGCTCCTGCAGGAAACTGGTGGCCATGTCGGCTGGAGAAGGTCCAGGAGCGGTTTTTGTGGCAGGTAAGGAGCCTGGCTAGGTTTCGAGTGGCCTAGACCATGCAGCCACTGCCGAAAGCAGACATACAGCCAACGACCACATGTGACTGCCTCTGTCCGCACCAACCTGCCCGTGCTGTGTCCATGCCACAAGCACCCACCGCACACACACAAACCATACCAGAACAGCACTGATTTCCCCCTACACTAAAATGCTGCAAATGCTCTCTGGCAATGGGGCAGGACACAGCCCCAGCACAGCGAGGGGCCAAGCAGGATGCCCCGGGCCACAGCACCAGGAGCGGGACAGCCCGTGCTGCAAGGCCATGGCTGCTGGCCAACTACGTTGGGAGAAGAAGGGGAAGAAGCTCTTACTGGTGTTGTTCCCCGAGAGCTTCAGCTCCAGCTCCTGCACCTGCTTCACCAGGAGCGAGATGTGCTGCAGCAAGTCCTTATTCTGAAGCAGGAGCTGGTGCACTCGAGCCTGGGCCTCCAAGCGCGCGGCGGCCTCCGCGGCCAGCTGGTCCTTCAGCAAGTGAACCTGCGGGAGAGACGGAGAGCTGGTGAGCCCCGTCCTGTGTTGGGGCTGACCGCCCCAGCTCCCCCCACCGCAGCCTGTCCCCGCGGGCTTGCCAGCGTCCCACCTAATGATCTGGTCCCTAATGATCTGGTCAAGAAACCGCTGTGCTGCAGGTATTGCTGTATTAACGCACCAGCTACTTACTCCCCATGAAGGAGGAGAAATCTGAGAGAGGAAAACCATGGAAGAGCGTGGGCCATCAGCAAGACCTTGCGCGTCCCCGCAGCTCTCCCTCACCCCGGCTGCGGCACAGAGCCAGCTCAAGCACAGAGAGAGCAAAAGCAGGTGGTGGAAGAGGAGGGCACAGCCACAGAGGAGATCCTGGAGAGGTGGCCAGCGACGCAGGAGAACAGGCAGGACGCCAGAGGGACGAGGCAGAAAGGACGCGCTCAGCCGACCTGGGGTGCTGCAGGCGCAGAGGGGTGCAGGCGTGTGCTGGGAGCCTGCCCCAGCCAAGCAGGTTTCCCAGACCCAGTCCTTCAGGCAACGCAAGGTGCTGCTCGTCAGGAGCCGCAGCGCGAGAGCTGCCCCGGAGCTGCAAAGGGCCGGCGAAGGCTGAAGCCCCCCGCGCGCGGGGAAGGTCGGGGGAAGCGGGAGCTGGCCTGCGCGGGCAGGGCAATGCAATGCAAGGCGGGGGCCGAGGCTCGGTGGGCACGGTGTCGGCACGGAGACGGCCCTTCCTTGCAGCAGGGCGGCCGTCTCGGCAGCAGGGTCCAGGCAATGCTCGGGACCAGCCGGGCGAAGAAGCGAGCAGCGCCCAAACCTCACGTCTTGCAGCGGGGCAGCGGCTCATGCCACCGGGCTCTCTGGGGATAACACCCAGCACGGACTCCTGCCCTTAACCCTTCACTGGCGTCGGGAAATGCCTCGCAAATGCCAGGTCTCGCTGGTCAGCGAGAGGGGACTAAATGACATTTCATTCCCAGCCAAGCAATTGCAGGCCGAGGTAAGCTCTAGACCCCTCGGCCCGGCGGAGCCCCCGGACAACACAGCGGATCTGCCGCCTTTGTTAGCAGGGAATAAAGCCCATGGCAATCACCACGTGGTCAGGACAACCGGCTCAGGACTCGGGAGGGAAGATAACAAGTGCTATTGAGGAAGGAGTTGATGTAACGTATCCAGTCATCTGAAAGGCATTTGACATCGCAGAGAACAACTTTCTCACTAATAAATTAGCACGCTGCAGAATCACCATGGCACACACTGAATGGGTTAGGGAGCAGCTAAATAACAGCTCTCGGGACCAGACCCATCCTCGGGTGGACAAAGGCCCAGAGGAGAGTGTCAGCTGCTGCAGAAAGGGGAATGCGGCCAGTGGCTGTCATCCCATGACCCAAACAAGAAATGGCCTTACCCCATTTCATATCTTTTTATCTGGAAGTGGGAAGAAAGAGGAGTCACTGCTGCAAAGACCTGCAGGTGACACAAAGATTGGGACTACCAAAAGTGCCAAGTCTCTGCTGGAGGGACCTGGCTTTGCTTGATAAGCTTTGCCCAAGCTAAAGTATCTTTTTACTACAGCGAGAGGTAACTGCCTCCCCCTAGGATGCAAATCACTCTTCCAGGCAGAAAAACTATTTCTTGGAGTCAGTGACCACGGGGGGCACGTGGGCTCCCACGGCAGCAGCGCAGCCAGAAGCACTGCTGCCATTTTTTGATGCGTGAAGAGAGAAACCGTCGGAAAGCACAGAAAAGCTGCTGGAAGCAGGAAGAAAGTCGAGCAGTTGGAGGGGGCTCTGGGAGGTCTCAGGGAACCAATAAAGCAAACGCAGCAAGTTGGATGAAGATCAAGGAGCCAGAAAGGGGCTGGATGCTGACCGGGCTCCCCCACTACGTCCCCGCGCCTCCTCGGGAAAGGGGCCCTTGGAGAAAGGCCACCCTGCAGGTGCAGCATTCAGTGCAGCCTGCGACGAAGAAAAGCACCTTCCCGGGGGCTAAGCCTGGACGGGTCACGTGGAGGCCAGCCCTTCTCCTTGGTGCACTGTAGCCGCAAGTCTAGCTTGCTGCCAGGGAACGCATGTCATGGAGAAACGGAGCCAACTTCCACCGTCACCCGCGCTGCCTACAGGCACCTGCGGTCCGCTGGCAGGGAGCGAGCCAGGCCGGGCCGCGGCAGACGGGCCCTCCGGTGCCGCTGGGGGCCCGGCACCCCGATCCCTTCCAGGAGGCGGATGGACGGCCCGGCTCCCTCCAGCCTGCCCCGTTTTTCCTCCATTTCCTCAGCTCTGCCCTTGCCGTGCAGCTTCTCGCCGCCTCCCCGGAGCCCCCCTCTGCCCCCACCCTGGGACACAGCGGGGGGACAACCTGCGCCACGGCCACTTGCGTCTGCTGCTGCTGCTGCTGCAGGAGCTGCTGGAGGAGCTGCATTTGGTGGTGGGCTGAGAGCGGCGTGCCCAGCTCGGGCAGCTGGGCCGTCGAGGGCAGCAGCATTTTGGGCGACGCCGTCAGGATACTTTCGGGGTGGAGGCAGCCCTGCAAAAACAGCAGCACCGAGAGCGTGACCGCGTGCGCCCGCCACGCCACCCCGCCGCGAGCGGCACCAGGACGCTTCGCGAGCCCTGGCTGCCAGAGCAGGGCTGCTGAAAACCTTTGAAAACGGTATTTTTAAGTTGTACCAAGGACAAAGCCTCCGGCAGTAGAACGGCTTATCCTACGGCCAAGGGGAATTAGGTTAGAGCCCAGGAAAATCTGCTCACGCAGCAGCTCGCGAGGCACGGGAGCAGATGCCTGGGGAAGGACGGGGCCCGTGTCGCCGGCCTCAAAAGCAGCATCTGCCAGGAGCAACGGCGCTGCGCCGAGCCCGCCTCCGGCGGGGTGACGGGCTCGCTGACCCCAGCCCTCCTTCGCCGCCCAGCGCTTCTACATGTGCTGACAAAAGCTCAAACGATTTTGCAGCAAATTTCTAAAAAGGCAGAAGTTTCCCCTGGAAATTTCCAGTGCGTCGAAAAAAATTGTTTTTGTTTTTGGTTTTTTTTTGGAGGAGGAGGGGTGAAAATCAGTGCTCGGGGCTCTGACCCGCTCTGCGCCGCTGCGGTGCGGCTGGCCCGGACGCGGCTCTCCCTCCCGGGAGGGGGCTGCTCCCGTGCCAAAGGCGGCGGGGGGGCGGCGGGCGCCTTGGAGCCGGGAGCTGGGGAATGCCCTAAAACAACTCGCGGCCCGGGGCCCTGGCCAGAGCCCAGCAGAGCCGCCCTGGCCGGTGGGGGCCCTACCTTGGCGTCTGCGTAGGCGCTCGCATCCCGCCCCACGGCGTCCAGGTCCGTCACCCCCCGGCTGAACTCCAGCACGTCGGTCCCCGCCAGTGGGAGCTCCACGGCGTCGATGTCTGTCTCCTCCGCCGAGGCGGCCGCCTTCTCTGCGCCGCCGAGGCGGCAGCCTGCGGAGGGGGGGTGGGGGGGACAGCGGGCACTGTCACAGCCAAACCTCCCGCGCCGCCGGGGAAAACAGAGCAATGAGCAGCCCCGGACACCAGCGGCAGCCTGATAATCAAGGCGTTGCAACCGCGTTGCTGGAAAAACCGGTACGGAAGCAGCAGGCAAAAGCCCGGCTGCTCCCAACAGGCTTTCGGAGCTGCGCTGGGACCCGCCGGCGCGGGGGGCAGAGTGCGCAGCGAGCTCGAGCGCAACGCGGGCACCGGGGCCTGCCGGCACCAGAACGGGCACCCACGCAACCGGCCCGGAAACGCTGCAGACGTTTGAGCAACCTCTTGGAAAACATCTGGGAAAAAGGGAAGTAGCAAACAAATGGGAAAAAAAAAGTCACATACAGAAGCTGCCAAAGTGGGATGTGTTAATCAGCACAAAAAAACGGAGCGAATGCGCTCGTAGGGTCTTCACCTCGCAGGGATAGCACGCGTGGTCTTGGCGCGCTACAGAATTAAGGACACGTACGGCTCCAGCACAAGCTGGAGAAGACACGCGGAGGTTCAGCAGTAACGCTGCGGGGCACAGCGAGCGGGGTCGCCGCTCGGCAGGAGCGGCTTCGCCTGGGCCGATCGCAGCGCAGAGCGGAGACCGAGCCGCGCGAGGACCTCGGCGCGGGGCAGTGGCTGCGCTTAGCGCCCCTTTTCCGGCAGCCGCGAGCGCACGTTCGTGGCACCGAGTCCGGAGGGACCTGCAGCATCCAGCAGCGCCCGGATTGCTGCCGACGGGCTCCCAGACTGCGAGGACGAAGGCTAACGCCTAGCGAAGGCTCCTCGCCGCGCCAGCCGGAGCGCAACGCTCCGCAGGCCAGACTGCCGCGCAAATCCGTTCCCCACGGCCGCTAGCCGGCAACCGACGTTACGGAAAGAGAGCGGCTCTGCAGACCGCGTCTGCCAGCCCCCAAAGCCAGCACGGACCCCCGCTGCCCCGCTGCCCCTCAGCGGCGGCACGGTACCTGGCACGTCCAGGTCATCCCCGTTCCGCTCGCTGTCACCATCCTCCTGCCCGTCTGCGTTTTGCTGGGTGTGCTGGAGGCTCAGCTTGTGGCAGACTTCGAACGCCTGCCCCACCGTCCGGACGATGCGCATGGCTTGGCTCTGAGACGAGGAGAGGGGACGAGGAGCACGGTCTCAGCCGGGCTGCCCAGCACTCGGGTGCTTCCTCGTGCCAGGGGACCTCCCCAGCATGACATGGGCTCGCATCAGCTTGGATGCAAATGAACTTCAAGGGAAAAAGCTGCCCCAGACCAACGAGGGGGTGTTGGAGAAGGGGGGTGTTGGCGTGCTGCAGGGCACCGAGAGCCAGGGCTGGGACCAGTGCCCCGAGGGGAAAGCCACGGAGGCCCTGGGACAGAGCGACGCGCACCTCAACATCTTTACCTTCTTCTTGGACTTGAAGACGTTACACCGGAAGATGTTGCTAGACCCATCCCTGGCAATGTAGCTGAAGATCTTTAGATCCTGGGAGTCGTGGGACACGTAGAATATCCTGCAAGGACAGACAGGAGAGGGAGAACACGGTCTGCAACGTCACACACGGCGCCCAGGAAACCGGCAGGACCATCTCCAGCGCTTTCCAGGGCAGGCTCCGGGGTGCTGGCAGATACCAGGCTCTGCAGCACACCATTGCTAAAGCCCATCAGAAATTTTTTGCTAGTGGTTTTACCGGGTTTAAGAAATTATTCTGCTGATTCAGCAGCAGCAAGCATTTTACCAAGACAGCGCAGGGCCGCTCTGCTCAGCCCTCGCAGGGAACAGCCACAGCCCGGGGCACCGGGGATCCCCCGGGGCGCAGGAGAGCCACCGGCACACCTGGCTCTTCCACTCGCCCTCCCGGAGCTGGACTTCAGCGAGAAGGAGCCGGTAAGGCAGGAGGGGAACTGCCTTTGGTGCCGGGCCAGCCCGCGAGCCCCAGCGCCGGCCAGCCTCACCTGTAGATGGGGTCGTGCATGACGAGCATCTTGTTCTCGTCCCAGGCCCATTCCTTTTTCTGCAACGAAAGGAGCTGGAAATGAGTACGTCAGATGCTGTCCTTGAGATCGAGGACAGTCCCCGAGGGGGGCCCTGGCCACGGGCCGGCTGCTGCTCTCTTGCAGCCCTTCGTGGGCTCGTGGGCCCTGCTGGGGACAGGCACCGTGCCACCACCTCCCCGCGGCCCCTGTCGTGCCTCAGGGCCGGGTCTGCCACGCTGGGGAACAAGCTTCAGCGGAGGTTTTTGTCAGAGCCGAGCACCGCTCGCTCTCGGGCTCACCCCCCTGCTCGGGGGCCCTCCCCTCCGCCAGCGGGACGCTGCCACGGAGCGCCTGGCAGCGATTTGGGGCCCAGCAGCACGAGCAGCGTGCGCTGAAACCGCCCGGACCGCAGCAGCAGAAATCCCGGGGCACGCGCCCCCCCCCCCCGGAGAGGCGCCGCCAGGGGCCGGCCCCCCGCGCCCCCCACGCGCGCTCGCCCTCCCGGCCGGCCCCGCTCCGGGCCTCCGGGCGCGCGGCCCGGCTCCGAGCCGCCTACCTTCTTCTTCCTTTTCAGGACGACCTTCACGCCGTCCACCGAGACGACGAGACTCACTTTCTTCTTCTTGATGTTCTTGGCTTTAAACTCATACTGGGGGGGGAAGAGCGGGAAAGGCCGAGTCACCACCGCCGAACCCCCCCCGGGGCTCGGCTCGCACGGGAAGGGGCGAGGGCAGCGCGGAAAGGCTTCTCCGGCCCCGAGGCCGCCAGGCCGCCGAGGCCGCCAGCTCCCCAGCGCCGCCCGAAAGCCGCCGCCGCCGCGGGGGACGGGAGAGGCCCCGGAGCGGCCCCGGGGCGGCCGCGCTGCCCGCCGGCCGCAGCACCTCTCGGGCGCCCGGCCGCGCGGCCGCCTCCTCCTCCGGGCCACCCCAAGTGCCGACTAACTCGGGCTCAGAAGAGACAGCAAACCTGAAAAATATCTCAGGGTTAGAGAAACTTGTTTTCAGCCAGGCCTTGGTCAGGTAACAGCCCCAGAGAAGAGGCGTGGATGGGGGCCGACCCGGAAAAGGCGCTTTTGCGGAAAGGCCGAAAACAAACGTTTGACTTGCTCCAAAGTTTTAAAAAGAATGCGTTCCAGAAAGAAACTAAGGTTTTCTCACAAATGGGAAAAAAAAAAAAAAAAAAGTATTAGCTCACTTGTAAAGCTCCAGCCAGGAAAGAAACAAGTGCATACAGACTATCCCTGAATTTTACACAGCCTACAGCACAAACATGTTTATCTTCTCGATTAGAGAAGAAAACCCCCCCCTCATCGGAGCGCAGGAGCCTCACATCGGCCCCCGGGTTGATGGGGGACTATCTTTAACGCTGGTCTTCTATGCAGGGCTCAATAAATAACCGTAAAGATGTGGTCTTCGACTGCAAAATAACGCCAGCTGGCACATGCGTCACTGCGCAGCACGTTCCTACCAGAAGAGCACTAAAATCCCCCTTCCTGGAGAACAGAGCATCGTATGCTGCTTAACGGAGGGCGCACCTAACCTTGTCACTTCAGAATAAAATTACGTAGCAAACTGAGGGTGACGGGCACTCCGTGCAAAGCAGGCAAAACGCGTGGAAACACGCTTTCTTCCCCTGCCTCGCTGTTTCTACGCTCCCTTAGGGGAGGACCAAAATTTTCCCTGAAAGTTGTGCTGGGGAAAGAGGGAAGCTCGGAGAATTCAGCTAGTGGGAAAAAGCAACTCCCCCCAGCCTCACTGCCGGGGAGGAAAAGGAAACAAAATCTGTATTAGGAGAATAATACAGATTATTCCCAGAGCAAAAAGCCAGGAAAGCTCACGCACGCGTGCAAGGCGTGCACCGCGCGCCGTTCGCTCCGGGGCTGTTTGCAGACCGCTAACCAGCTCTTTGCAACTTCATGAGCGCTGCCAGGCGGAGCATGCAAAGAGGCCACGCTAGACGGCGACAGTCAGGGACCGGCATCCTCTGGAGGATCAGATCTGAGGGCGGGATACAGATAGGACCCGCCAGGGATTTACGCAGACCTCTGCTTCGTGCCGAGGTGGCTTGGAAAACCGGCCGGCAACAGCTCTGCCGTTCCCCGGCGGCACGTCCTGCCTCCCGAAACGCGCTGGGCAGGTCCGACGCCGGCCAGCACCGCTGCTTTCGGCAGCGAAGCCCACGGCGGTGCTGCCAGCCAGCAGCCCCGTCCTCGCAGGTGAAACCACGGAGCGGCTTCGGGTCGTGGGAGAGCCGCTGGTCGGACGCTGGTTCTTTGGTTTAACAGTGCTTTTTAGAGCTCTTCCAAGTTTCCCTAGAGTTTGCACACGTGGAAAAATGCAGCCTCCTCCGAGGTACATGTGTTTGTCTGAAATAAGATATGATTTTGGTTTGTACTGACAAGGTCAGTGTCTATATTCCCATCCAACTTCAGGTTTAATTTTGGTAAGCGACTGACGGTGGTGTGTACTGACGGGTATAAACCGGCATCAACCTAAAAATATCTGTGTTGTGAGAGCAGCAGAACGGAGTTAAGACGGCTGCTCTGAAATAATCCCTGGATCACAGCAAACCCACTTATCATAGAATATTTGTTCCAATAACATGAAATGTTTCATGATAAATCCCATCTGCTCTGTTTGCTATTTCCTATCATATAGCAGCCTTAATTTCCCTTCCTATAACCTCCTTCCACTATTTCCAAGTTTCATTGCTTTTGCTAGCAAACTAGGGTGCATACACAAGTCATCTGCAATCAGCTCCTCAGTCTAAGAAATACTAATTTCCTATGAAGCGCAAGAGAAATCCGAACCGGTACCAACTAAATCAATTACCAAACACATGGTTCAACAGATAAAATTCCCCTTACGTAACAGCTGCCTCTCAACCCTCATTTGCAGATCTCATTTGCAAGATGATTTACGTCCCTTACAAGAAACCCCTTTGCGAAGCCCCACTATAATGTCCTGGGCTTAGGTTGGTTTTTTTCCCCAACCCCCCCCCCCCCCCAGCAATCCTTAAGGGAGACCCAAGACACAAGCTGCAACGCCGCACTCCTGCACGGCGTGGTTTAGCCGGGCGCCCGCGGGCGCTGCGTGCCCAGGGAAGCCGTGCTGCGTGACGGCAGGCTGCACCCAGCCGCACAGCCGTCCGGGCGGGCTCCGACTGTACCGGCAGCCCCGTGGCGGATGCATTAGTTCACGGTGTAGGAGTGCACTTAGCAATATCCTTCAGCTCCACCCAGCCCACGCAGCAGCTCATTAAAACAAACAACAGCTTCCCGCACGCTTATTATTCTGCACTTCAGTAGAGGCTTCGTTAACACCCAGCTGGTAAGAGAAAGCTAATGGCCACATCCCAGGGCAACCACACTCGCCCCCGCACACTTGCTTAATTGCAACTGCTCCGGGCAGGAGCGGCCGCTTGCAGACGGCCGGACCAGCTCCTCGCTCCCGGGCCGCCCTGAGAGTTTGGCCACTTGCAGGGACCAAAGCCTCAGCCGGGCTGTCGCCAGGCAGCTGCGAGAGCTGGGGATCGCACCAAAGCAGGCCGGGGCTACTCACAAGCAGAAGACAGCCGGTCTTCGTTGGACAGCGGCACGCGAGGCACCGGCCAGAGGCCGGAGGTGCCGGCAGAGGCGGGCAGCAAGGGGGGCTGCAGGAGCGCGGGAGCATCGCCTGGCGTTGCAGGGAGCCCAGCTCAGGGACGTCCCGGGACTCTCCGAGCCTCGTGCACATCTGGAGGCACGTCAGGGCCGGTATCGCTGTTCTTCCACGCTGGCAGGAGTGATGGTGACTTACAACTCACCTTACAAGTTTTTCGCTTCTGGTCACGTATCACGATTGCACTAGCTAGGCTGAAGGGACAACGTCAGCAGCCGGGACAGCAATGACACCGGCTCCAGGAGCACGTGGAAAGCAGGTACCTTTGCAAGCCATGCATCTAGAGTTTCACAACAGCGCCTGACGTAGGTGAAAGGAACGTAAGGAAAAACAAGGCCAGCTGGTAGAGGTTCCCAAGTCACCGTGCGAATGGCACAAGGTGTCCAATGTAAAGCACGGGAACAGAGCCGGCGAGGCAGAGCTTATGTTTCAAGCCATGGCATAGTTTTATAAGTGAGATAAGGACCCCATGGAGCAGACGAGCATCACGGCAAGGACCTGCCACCAGACAAGCCTGGCGCTCGCATGGGTGGCATGTGTCCAGAGCCTGACGGACATCAGCCACAAGCCACCAAGGACAGCATGGGCTGGAGCTAGAGAAGGTCTGTCTGAAGGACTTGCTCACCGCTCCAGGCTAGGAGCCCATGGCATGTCCGTCACTTAAAGGCACAGATTCACCCATGTAGTTAGGTACTCAGCTGGGTTACGGGTTTGACAGGCTGGATTATTGTCAAGTAAAACCCAGAGAGCTGGCCGCAGCCAGTGCACCAAGAGCCGGGGTACACGGTCAGCTGAGCGACCGGCTGCCTGCGGGCAGCCGCGGTTTCTCTGCCTGGCCGCTTCTCGCAGCGTAGCGGGAGTCACGTCGCCCAGGTCAAGGCTGCTCCACCAAGCCAACTCCTTCGGACTGGTGGATAACATTAAAAGCATCCGTCGCCCGCCCTGCTTTCCGTTCCAGCTATTCTCATCTTCTGTGCCTCCAAAGCTAAAGCAATCTTCTTAATGTAATCAGAATAACAAGATGATCTCCAAAGCTTCCTTCCAACCAACGCCTCTATGATTCCTGTTTAAACTCAAGCTTCAATTAATGCCAGCACTTTCACAGATGTAAGACAGATGGATAAAAGCTATCAGTCTGATGGCAGAGAAGCGAGAGAGAGGGGAGCCTGCGACCATGGGGATAGCAGCTTGGCTGCATCTCCTTCACTTCTACCACAGCTTGTAAGAATTACTGTGCTTCATGTCCTGAAAGCAGGGCAGGAAAGAGGGACAGGGCCCTGCACGGATATCTCCTGCGTTGAGGGGAGCTTTCCTGGCCCACGCTGCAGCTTCCCAACAGTGCTAGGAGGAGACCAAGCCCTGGCCAGCTAAGCTGCAGGTCCTGCCACGCCACTGTCATGGGGAAAACAGCAAATCCCCTTCTCTGCAGTGTCAAGATGCAAAAGCAGCCAGGCATGAAGATCTGCAGAGCCCGTGACTTAAGCTAGTCGCTTAACCCGAGCCTTGAAAAACAGTGATTTCAGAAGTGCAAGGAAGCAATGCATTAGAGCTTACTAAGTATCCAGGAGTCATTTTCCAGCCTCTCTGTACAGCGGCAGGAGGCAGAAAACTTGCTTTTCATTTTTAAAAGGAAAACCGGGACTGGCATTTAACTTCCTGACTCCAGAAATGCCAGAGAGCACAGGATGCACGATAAGGCCGCGAGCGTTGACAGCACGGCCGAGAGCAGCCAAAGTTCAGCGAGCGCAAGCTGCCTGCTCGGCGCCGGGCGCCCCAACGGGCAGGCTCCCTCGGAGGAACGCCCGGATTTGAGCACGGCAGGCCTGATCCTCCTGCGAGGCAAGAGTCGGGGCTGACGGCCTGAAGGCACCGGTACGAACCCGCAGGAAGATTCAAGCCCAGGACGTTTGAAGTCCTTCTAGCGGGAAGAAGCTCTTCCGCAGCGAAGGCCAGGGCTCTGCAACCGGCTGGACTTCCCACCCTAACCAACAGCCCTGCCCACGCAAGCTCCCTCCCTGCTTCCGTGCTTCAGTCTGAGACGACCAAGGGCCGCACGTGCCAACCGGTATGCGAGTAAGGATGGGATAGTGGTCATACGGGTTATAGAAATAACGGGGCTAGAGAGCCCCAGGTGGCTTTGCTCTGCTCCCTCGGGTTAAGGAAAACAGGGAGCGGAGCTGCCGCCGCCTTCGCCGCGTGCAGCCGGCAGACGCTGCCGGCGGGTGCTGTTGCTTCTCCTGCAGCTTGGGCGTATTTTTCGAACTACGGATGGATCAGCGTTAAAAGCAGCAGGACATCTAAGTTTTCATTTTCTTGTAATAAACTCAATCCAGCGCTGAAGATAGAGCGAGGATCAGAGATGAGGCACATGCATTTTAGTATTTACCCCCCGACACCGAAATTAGCAGCCGCGTGTTCTTTGGGAACTCCGTATCCGACTGAACTGGTAGCGTTTCTAACCAGACGCTCATTAGTTCTTCTGTTAGAGCACGCACACGCCTAAGAGAGGCGATCACCTGTCTGCAGGTGATCTGGTATAAAGCAGAGCTGAGCTCCGGATTAAAACAGATTAGCAAGCGGGGCTTTTTTGCCCCCCCCCCCCTCCCCTTATGGGCCAGCTCTGGTAGCAGAGCTTAACCCGGCAAAGCCGGGGAGAAGAGCCCAGCACTAATCTGCTTCCCTCCCTCTGGACGCCCGAGGAGGGGACATTAGAAGGATTATGCAAAGAGCAGAAGAGGAGGAAGCCGGAAGGGCTGCGCTGCTCGGGCCGGCTCGGCCCCTGAACCGAGCGAGACGCCGGAGCAGCACGGAGGGGACCGTTCCGACGCGGGCCCCACAGCTTCAGCCGGACCCTCCCTTAGAGCAACCCGGGAGCACAGGGAAGATGCCGCGTGCCGAGGACTCCGGGGCGCGCAAGCCGGGCACGACCGCGAAGCCGAGCGCGAGGCGACGTCTGGCACCTCGAGCGCAGCTCGGGACGGGAGGGCGGGCAGGGGAACGCGCCTGCGCGGGGCTCCGGAAAGGCGGCGGAGCTGCAAGCGAGGGGCGCAGCCCGGCGAGGTCCACACCCTCGGTTGTGAAACGCAGCCAGGTATTTCTGCCCGCTGCGGGCCAAAGAGCTCCTCTCCCACCGTTGCGTAAAAACCTTGGGTAACGGCAGCCCAGGAGGCAGCCGAGTGGCCGGGGAGAACAGCAGCGACAGACTGAAAAAAAAGGCAAGCTGGTAATAACGTAACCAAGTCAGCAATTATGAAATCCAGGCTATTAATGAAGAACGAACGAGCAACAGCAGGAAACACTTCACACATCAGAAACCAGCCAACGCCGTGGGTCTTATTAGATGCAAGAACTGTTCAACGATGTTTTTGTTTTGTAACTGGAAAGAAAAGGGGAATTATTCATATTGCACATTTGTTTCATGCTACTTCAGCAATAACTAGTAACTAAATTAAAAAGACTCGCTGAATTTTACACCTTAAAACCATCAAGTCTGAATAATGCCCCTTGGAGAGTTTTAGAAAGAATTATGAACTTGGATGCTTAAGGAAAGTCCAAGCTAATGAAAGTTTCAAGACTTTAGGCCGAGTTAGAAAACAGCCACTACAGGACGTACTGTCGACCAGGAGGACCGTCGTATAACCAGCCGCGGCAATAATCCTATGCAAAACAAGACCCTGAGCAATCTTTTTAAATCAAATTAAAAATGCAGCTCACAAAGGCAATTGGGTTGGCTCAGAAACTTAGAAAAAATATGCTTCGATTCCGCCCTGTGCAAGCATTTGGCCAAAAATGCCATCTAATAGGGCGGCACAGCCCGGATCGAAGGGACGAAACCCACCTGGCTGGTGGACCCCCAAACGAAGCAACGACAGACGGCGAAAGTCACAGAACGGCAGTGCTGCTCCAACAAAATCCCACAGCGACGGAAGCGCAACAATGCCGACTTCTGTGTAGGTCTGGAGGAAAAAAAAATGTCGACTATTTGCTGATAAAGGCGGCAGACAGCACACGCGCTCGGGAAAGCAAACGGCAGGGCTCGCTGGGCGAGCGGCGGCGCCGGCCTGCCCGGGTCCGCCCCGGTTTGCTCCGCTCCCGCTGCCCTCGCGGCGCTCTGCGGGATCCAGCCGCGGTCCTTCCAGGCTGCCTTCTCCGGCTCTGAAGTCACAGGGGTTTAGAGAAACTCCCTCCGCTGCGCTTGCCCGAAGAGCCGGTCCGGGGAGGCGTCCTTAGAGGAGGACCTCCTCGACTTCGGACAACGCAGAAGATCAAACCGCTGGGAATCAAAGACGGGTACATTCAAGCCATGCAAACTAAAAAAAAAGTGTGTTTTTAAGCGCCCTTGCTCAAAACGTAACCGTGAACAATTTAACTTTAGAAAGCTTGTGCAATCACAAGACAGACCTCAAGCACCTAAATTAGCAGTTCTGAGCTAAGCACCGAGCAGTCGGAGCCAGCGCATTCCCGCGTGGCACCTACGCGGCTGCCCAGGAGCCGCAGCCCCCAGGAGCCCCCGCTGCCGGCTCTGGGGCTATTGCTTTAGTTTTTCTTCTTTTAAACAGAGGATTTCTTAACATATCTATAAAGGTCGGCAGAGATGAGCTCTTCGCGTTTCCAGGACTAGAAACGGGCCACACACGGCCTCGGCGTTCCTGGGAATTGGGAAGTGTCTGAATGAGCTCAGACAAATCTCATTCTGCAATTTTAAGAGGAAGTTAACAGATATTGTTAGAGGAAAACGCAAAAAGAACCTGCAGGCCTTGGGGTTTAAAAAAAAAAAAAAAAAAAAGAAAGAAAAAGCGCAACCAGGAGCAAGAGAGAAAGAAATGATTTGGGATAATATATTCCATTACTGCATTACTGCAATCCAACAATAACATTGTAAATATATCACAGATAGAGCTGTTTTCAGTTTAATAGTTAAACCAAAAGTTTAACTCTCTTTGCTGCAGTTTCCTCTGGTGAATATTGACTCCAGGCTGATTTTGTAGCTAAAACAGGCCTGCCGTTTCTCTAAGGGAGCATAAGGAAGGAGACCTAGTTTGCTTGGGCTTTTTTTTTTTTTTTTTTTTTTTTGACCAAGTTAAAATTGCTTCGGCGAAAAAAAAAATGAGCGATACATTAAGAAAACACCAGGATCCTTCTTTTGTTGTCAGGGAAGCTTGGCCAGACACGGAATTGGTTCCTCCTCCGAGAAGTCGCCCGCGTTCGCGGCGGCCCCCGGCCCGACCCTCGGGGCGCTCGCTGCTGACAGCTCCCCGGGCGAGGTTTCTGCGAGGCTGCAGCTGCCTCCGCTTCGGCACTCTTGTTCTCCTCTCCCGCATCACCAAAGATCTCAACAAATTAAATCAAGGGGCTCTCAGCCTTCGAGGACCAGCAGAGAAGCACAAGAGCAAAAAGGATCGTACGCGAGATCAGCATTTAAAACGCTGACTGCAGCTGGGTTCAGCTCCCTGCTCCGGGACGGGTCCCGCAGAGGAGCTCCGGCAAGTCGCTTCGTCTCCCTGCGTCCCGGGTTCTCATCTCTCAGAGACAGAGGTTAAAAATTGCTCGATCCCTGACCCTCTGCTTGCGACTTTTTCACTCTTCGCTCTGTTTTTCCTAAGCTAGTTTTCCTCAGGGCCCTTAATGCCCAATGCTTGAGATCGAGGACAGTCCCCAAGGGGGGCCCTGGCCACAGGTCGACTGCTGCCCAGTGTCCCCAGTGCTCTCGGGACTCCGGATCGGGGGTCCTGCAGCCCTCCCCCTTCACAGCAAGGCTCACTCCCATCCTATCTGCGATCCGGGGCTTGCAACACATCTCTCCTTTTTACAAAAGGCCTCTCGAAAAGGAGGAAAAGTCGGAGCGGCCAAGCAAAGTGCAAGGGAGCCATCCGGGCACCACTAAGAGCTCCAGCAAAATCTGGGGTCGCTCTCAGTTACGCTGCATCGCAGGCTGCAGGGGAACAGCCAGGTTCTGCTGCAGGGGCCCAGCGCGACCCCGCCGAGCTCCCCGCGACGCCTCGCGGGACGCCAGATCTTCCGCGGATTTGTTCTAAGCTCAGCGCTAAGGCATAGCCTTGCTACGTTAAATACCTCTGACATCCCACCCTCGTGACTCACGAGCCGCAAGGTAACGCCGGCGCCATGCATTTTAGCACTTCCACAAGAAAACAGCACAGCTTCTCCGAGCAAATGAGCTTTCCGGTGCAGGACTCTCTTGCTCCTCGCGCAGCTGAGCTCCAGCTCTGAGCTGGCCCTGTTGTGCCACCAGAATTAGTTTGTTCGTGCAACATGGGGCTCCTCGAAGGAAAGAGCCGTGGCAAGCCAGAGGCGCGTCTCCAGCACGCACCAGTACCCTCTCACGCACCCGGCTCAGCCCAGCGGACAACCCAGGCTACCACCACCGCGCTTGCGATGTCGCATTAGAACTTGCTCGAAGTATCGTTGATGAGGAGGGACAAGGTCGAGGCGCAGCGAAGCGGGAGGGAGCGCAAGGGCAGCCGGGGAGAGGCTTTTGTGAAGCGACCTGACAAGCCGGCCCCAAATTTTGTGACCTGGGGTGAAACAGCAGCGCACAGCTGGTGGGGAGGGAGGGATGCTGGGTGGGGGTTCTCTCCCGCAAGCTTCGGCGAGCCAGAAGTTATTTCCCCTCCTCTCCACGGAGCCCCCAGGACGCTTTTGCCACCAGCTCCAGTGTGGACGTTCAGCAGAAGGAGCCCATGGTTTCGCTCACAGAAAGAGAAGAGGGAAAGCCCAACTGAGGGGGAGAAAAAAAAAACGCCTATATTCGCTTGGGTTGGTCAAGATGTGTGACGGGAGCACAGGGGACGCGAGCGTTGCTGAACGTCTCCCTCGTGCCCTTCCTAAAGCGGCACCCGAAGTAGCTCTAAGGGTCGGCATCGCTGGTGCCTCGACGGTCCCGTTTCACCACCCACACCATGGGCTCTGCTCCCGGTCTGACAGCTGTAACGCGTCGCAGGTATCTCAGAACCTGCCGCAACTCCACGAGCATTTATCTACAGGCGGCCGAGGTACAAGACTGAAAGAAACGGGAAGTTATTTTACTATGCAGTTACATGAGAGTGGCGGCGGCGGGAGAAGCACAGCAATCTTGCTTGGAAATTTGTCCTTTTTCACCACGATTGCCGGAACAGCCACGAAATTCTGACAGCCGTCCCTTCAGGTCCTCCCCGACCTACCATCACGCACCCTCGTTCACCCCGGATAACCACGTAACGTCACCGTCCCGCCGGTAATTCACCCGGTCCCCAGCGCGGCAATTCCGCAGAGCGAACGGCCCAACGCGGTGGAAACGCGTACGTCGCAGGAACGCTCTAACGGAACGAGCTTGAAATTACGCCGCGTTCTCTAAGGAAGTAAATGGCCAAACGCAGCTATTTTCACACCAATCCCACGGTGCGCGTGGCTTTCGGAGGATGCAAAAATGCTGCTTTAAACGAACTCATTTAAATTCAGCAATTTTGCCAAATTTGCTAAAATAAAGCTCAGCTTTGCAAAGTTGCAAAAGCCTTGCCAGATCAGATGTACCTGCCAGAAGAGCTATATTTTAAAGTGCTCGAAATGTCTCATTCTTTTGAATCTGCAAAACTGAGCTGAACGCTTCCCAAAAGCGGGCTCAAAGATGACCACCACAGAAACAGCATTTGAGAAGGGCCTGTACAGGACTGCAGCCTTTCTGCCCTCCAAAAAACCCTGGACTGAAGCGCATGCAGGAATTCCAGTTTGGGGGGGGGAATCAAATTTTTTTTGAATCATCCCTAGAGTGATTCCAGCAAGCCACAGCCAGGTAGCACTGGCTGCACTGGAAACGTGCCAGAAGCTCAGAGAGGAAAGTATTTGCATATATTTACATCATGACAAGATGAAAAATGCACAGCCATGGCTGCCCCCTGGGGCCCCACGTGCTCAGCCGCTCTGGAGGAGAGAGCGGCAGAGGACGAGAGAGGGGTATCTCGCAGCTAGCTCAGACACCTGAAACTTCAGCCTCGCACGGCGCGGTCACCGCGGCTCGGAAGACGCAACACCTCTCCCGCGGCGGAGACGCGCGGCACCCGGAGTGGCTCGGGTGCCCCGCGGCAGCTCCCTGCGGTGACAGCTTGGTTTCCCAGCCCTTGCACCCCGAGCAGTCGGAAGGTTTTGCCTTCGGAGCAAAGCTGCGCCGCCGGCTCGCCCACGGGAGCCCCGGGGGCCCGGCCAAGCCCTCCCTGCTCCGGCCCGAGCCGTCGCGCGGTGCCCCCCGACCCGGAGGGCAGGCGACGGCACCGAGAAACCCGTCCCGCTAACTCACCGCTAGCAAACGCTCCCCTCTCCGAGGAGTCAGAAAGGCAGCCCCAGCGCCCCGATTCGTTAACAGGAATCGGGTAATTTGTCCTCAGAGCAACCTCATTTTGCTCCTGGTATGGAGACAAGGCTCAACGACTCCGCGCCAGCCTGAAGCGAAAGCGTTGGCGGCAGCGAGCTGCCGCGGCTCGAGGACAGGCACGCGTTCCTCGACCTCCAGCCAAACTAAAAGCAGCCTCCGGCGCTCCGCCCGGCCAGCGAGTCCTCTCGCAACCTCTCGAAATCCCATGGCGGCCGCGTAAAAGGCCGAGGGAGACAAGACAGCCTGGGCGCTCTGCTAATTCACATCTCGCCCTGCGTTACGCTAGATCAAGGAAGCTCGAGCACCTGTTTCAACCTCACCCTTTTTCACTGGAAATCTCTGTTTTACCTGGGTCCCTTAATTCAAAGCTTTGTTTATGAACAGTCTGAACTACGCTTGAGTTTGTTTACACCAGTCAGTAAGGCTATTTTTTAAACACAGTGAGGTTTATCTAAGCCCTCAAAGTTGTGCCAGTCTTCACATGCTTCCACGAAGTCAGGCAAGATCTGGGCCGGGGGCTGCATTCTTTCAAAAGACTTGCCATAAATGTCTTTTTCCAGAACAACAATGGCCATGGTGTGTTTGACAAAAAGGAGAGAGAAATATCTGTCTACAAATGTAGGAGACCTCTTAATGGCCTAACAGTTACTCTGTCCCAAACGGTGTAAAAGCAAATTGAGCAAATCTAAGGCCAACAAAGACTTTCCATTTTGTTCCCAAGCCACAACATTAGTCATCACAGCGAGGACAGGGCAGCAGCAGAACAGCCTTTGACAAAAGCCCTCAAACTATTCCCTGTTGAAATTCGGAAACAAAAGAGCCTGGAAATCTGAGTCTGCGGGAAGTTACATTCTTCTCCACCTCCAGCAATGAGAAAAGTGCAACAGAATAAGTAACAAAAGTCTACACAAGGCCTTTAGAGAAGAATAGGACAACAGCTCAGCTCCCGACAGGGCCACTCGGCCACAGCGGCAGGTCCCGGTGATGGGCGCTTTCACAGGGCTGTCCAGGGAGGCTGGCTGCTCACAAATTACTCAGCCTCCTTGCAAGGGCACATGCACAGTCCTTCCCGTTTCATGCAAAAAACTACCTTAGATATCATTTCCAGGAGTATTATTTCCGGGAGGGAGCACGTCCTGGATCACATGGGCAGATTCCTTGTTGTGTCCTAAGGAATGAACTTTCTTTGGCTGTAGTTACACTGCTGTTTATGTTGGATGTAGGTCAAACCGCTGCCAGAAGGGGTGTCTTGCATGCCCTTCCTGCTAGCTTGCTTCTTGCAGCACCAGCATTTGCACAGCTGCTGGGGGGGGGGCAGATTTTGGGGTAGTTGGGTGAGTTTTCTTCCAAAATTAGTTCCTGGATGTTCAGGATACTCATGTCAGCACAAGGCAGCAGCCGAGATCAAAGCGCTACAACACCTCTTGGCACAGGGTTCAGCAGACCGCTCGAGACACTGGTGCCCCAGCCAGAACTGGCCTATTGGCACCCAAGGCTGTCTGCTCCTTACCGGAGGCTACCAGGACAGGGGTGACACCTGCAAAGCCACTGCAGCTGGTAGCATGAATATCTCCTCACTGAGGCTGCCCAGGGTCTGCTGGGGCTGGAGACCCCCAAAGTGCCCAGGCAGGTCAGCGAGGCCAAGAGCCACCAATCATCCTGTGGGTTTAAAACTCGGTGGACGCCAGGCAGTGAGCTCATTTGGTTTTTTGTTTCCTCACTGGTTACGTGCTCCTGAACACCTTCCAGCTTCGCATACAACTGCCAGGGAAGCCAAGGCAAAGGCTGCTCTCATGGCTACTAGCCAAGCATTATACGATGAGAGCTCTGAATATCCCAACTACAACTATTTTGGGAAGCCAGATGATTTCATAACCATCTGACATCCCCTGACTTACTCATTATTAAACAAGTCCTCTACAGGCAGGGCCCAAACCTTGCCCACGTGTTTCTGAGTACTCTAAACTCGGTACGGTAACTAGCACATTGCTACTTGCTGGACACCAACTTGTGGGCACAAAATCCAGCCAATGCTGAACGTTGCACACAGCTTACCCAAGGCAAGTAGCTTGCTGTTACCTTTGATTTGGCAATTGGACCCAAGGACCTCCTCAGAGTCGCATCTATGCTACGCCTTCCCTCCAGCTTCAGCAACCTCGCATCCAGCAGCCACCCGCCACCCACACCCCCGTGTCTGCAGCAACCACTCTTGCACAAGATGAAGCAGCATTAATGTGGAGACAAGCATTTCCTCCCACGACCACGGCAGGGATGCTCAGAAGGCGATTAACTGTAGGCATGGCAAACAGAACTTTCTGGATACCACACGGGCATGGAGACACCTGGAAAAACTCCGCATGCGACAGCCTTACACACACGGTCGCAAACTTGCAGCCTCTGAGCCCGGGCTATGCGGAGATCTTAATGACAAAAAGATACAAACCGATAAAAACAACGAGAAAATCACAGCCAAAGCGCGAGGGGACAGGAGGAACGTCCGAGAACGGGACCTGGGGGAAGCAGTGGGAAGAGCCGCAGGCGGCGCGGGGGCCGTCGGGCACGCCGGGGGCCGTCGGGCACCCCTGCAGCCCCTCCGGCCGCAGCAGGGCACGGCGCGCGCGCAGGCAGGCAGCAGCACTCACCCGGATCCGCCGCATTGCCGTCACAATCTCCACCCTGCTGTTCGGCCGCGGCACATCCAGGCTTCCGATGTACTGGAGGAAAAGAAAGAGCAGATCAGCCGAGTTTCCATGGCACCAACCCGGCCCAGAAACCTAGCGACTCCTCCATCGCTCAGACGACATCCAGGGCTGTTTCATCTTGGAAATGGGCAGCGTTTTGCCTGCTGTACTTCAAGCGTCCCGAGCAACGGTCGTTTTATCGCTTTCACTGGTGCCAGTTCTACAGCATCACCCCCTCTCCTGCTGAGAAACTCTCCCATCCTAAATTTTCAATCCTAATTTCACCCTGTTCCTAAACTGAGTCATGATTTTGAGACAGCTGACAGTGGTCATACCTCTCCCTCAGCCTGCATGATCTTTTGCTTCTTTACCCAGTCCTTAAAAACTCTCTGAATTTGCGTGTTTGCAGAAGTCCAGAAGGGAACATTACAGTCATCCTGCCCCACCTCCAAGTTGACCATGGTTACAGGAGTCTCTGCATTAAGTCCAGAACTTCTGGCTGAACTACAGGAAAGGGTTAAGAAAAATACGCAACTAAAGCGTTGCAGAGCTCCTCGTTCCCTTGCACCTCTCCTCATGTATTTGACCGACAGGTAATTACTCCGCTTCGTCCCTGGTCTGCTCCAGACAGGCTGAGGAACTTATCCCTCCCTTCGGCTGGGCTGTTCCCGAGACTGAAAGCCTTTTTCCTTTCCAGATAATTGAGGAAGATGAGCCAGTCACCTCTTAACTCTTGGCTACACCGGATACTTACCTTCTTGATCCTTACAAAGCCAGGTCTCCTCGACAACTTCTGCACCGAGCCCAGAACGGACCGAAGCAATGGGAAATGGCTATAGAACCACTGAAACTAACCTCCACTTAACAGTACTCTGCTTAAACCCTCGAGGACTGAGTTCGATCCGATAAAGCGTCAGACTGGGACCTCAGGGTTAATTATCCGAGTCCTCTTCATGAGTCATCCTTCAAAGAGCACAGTTCCCCAGCCTGCTTCCTCTTGGCCAAATTAAAATACACAACCAAATTACATCCTCTTTACCATCTGATCCAGGTGAATATTCTGTAACAGACCTATCTCCACCTCTGCTCATCTTTTCACTAATACCTCATCTGCAAGTTTTTCTGGCATCGTTTTGAGTCTCATTTCTAGCTTACGAACAGAGTTACATCAAGAGCAAATCTTGTGATGCTTTCCTGCTAGGAATACTCCCTTTAGGCTATGATTTTTCCAAAGGTTTCTCAGATACAGTCCACTTTAACGGTAACACATCCTCCACAGCAATCAGAGGTGTGAGGACATGTGCAGGCTTAGACCGTCACGTAGATCTGGGGGACAGTGTTCTCCAGGAGACACAGCTCTGCTCCAGGAAAGGAGCTTGCAGAGAGCAAAAACTCAGGAAAGCAGTCAAGAATTTGTCAATGCAACCTTTAGATAGGTAGGCTGATACACATGCTTGTCAAAGCTGGGCTAAGAGAAAGCCAGCAAGATCACACCAATATCAGGGTAGTAATGCTGATCCAAGTTAGAAAAATATTCCCTCCTGACCTGGAACAAATGCCCCTTTTTTGGCTGGTTGGAGGAGTGCAAACAGAATTTTTAAAAAATGGAAAATGAAAAATAGTCTTTTAAGGCCTCTGCTCACAGCTACATCAGCAAAGGCGAGAACGAGTAAGCGAACTTGAAGTAACGTTCAGCAAACTTCTGGCTCCCCGGAGATTAATCATTCAGATTTCTTTTCCTCCCTCTCACTACTACTATACTGAATTTATTGGGATTAATTCCTAAAAGCTCTGATGAAGCACGTCACAATATCCGCAGGTGTATGAATCACAGTGTTGAAATTAAGCAATATTATAACAGGGCATGAAATACGGAGCAATAACTCTTTTTCACCGCCTGGCTTGGCCTCTCGCCAGAACAGCACCTACAGCCACGAAGTCGTTCACTCACCACAGTATTTCGGGCGTTCAGCAGCCCTTATTCCACCAATAAAGTAACGTCAGTAATCAGGCCAGCAGGACTCATTCATCCATGCTGTGTCCAAAGCAGGCAGGTATAATCCAATATCCCCTCAGCTGCACAGAGTCATTTATTACCAGAACCAGATATTGGAATATCCTTAAAATAGCTGGGGCGACCCGTCCCGCAACGCGCGGGCCCTTCGCTGTTTAACCGCAGCTCTGTCAAATCCATCACCATTCTCTGCAGGAATTGTGAGACTTCAGACTAAACATTCAAAACAAGGGAACCGCTTTGCTGTTTAAACGGGACCGAAGGCAGTGCCTCCGTGATTAAGCAGGGAGAAATGCCAAAAAGAAAATGAAAAAAAAAAAACAAAAATTGAAGCGGCTAGGTTCAGAGGAAGGATCAGCTGCTCGCCAGAAAGCAGACAGGTGATGAAAAGGCAACGCTTAACGCTACCAACGTGCAGTCAACAGAAAAGCATTCAAGGGTATTTGCCAGCTCCAGGCGCTGCCCGTTTCCGCGCCGCGCTTACGCGAGCCGCAAAGGGATTTGCTCCAGCGCGCGCCGCCTCCTCCAGCCCCGTGCGCTCCTCCCTGGCCTCCCAGTAACGCGCAGCCGAAGGGAAGCGGGAAAGTTTACTCAGACCATCACGGTGCAGGTTCAGGGGCCAACGGGAACGGAAAAAACAGTATGCCAGCTGACTTTAAGGGAAAATCCTCCGCTTCCCAGCCCGAGCCAGCCGTGCGGCCGCAGCAGGCTCTCTGCCCACCTGGAAGGCTCGAGCTCTGCCAAACCCTGCATTGGCGGGCCTCTGCAGCCCCAGGGCACGAGGGACGGACCCAGCTCTGTGAGCCAGGTACTCTACGGCGGTGTGTCGGACCGGCGCAGCCGGCAGAGGCACTTGATATGCCACAGGGACACGTAATTCTGGGCAACTCCATCTAACATCTTTGGAGAGCAAAGGCTTTTATCTACACTAAATGCAGGCTTTTGCAAGAAGACCCAGAGGAGAGGTTTGGTAACCCCTTCGTTATAGTGATATACTGGGGCAAACGCATAGGAGCGCGAGGCTCCAGAAGGAGAAACTGCCAAGCCACGAGGAGGAGAACGTCACTTACGCAGTCCCAAGTCACATCAATCCGTGCACATGCATTACGCGCCAGGGAGTTTTATTGCACGATCACGTTACTTCCCCACAGCCGCGCGTCTTCCCCGGCAGCCTTTGCTCCGCGCGAGACGCTTTTGTCGGAGCAACAGAAGGAGCTGCACGCGAGTTACGCGAGAACCACCGCGGCCCAAACCGCGAGCTCTCCCTCTGCCAGGGGATGCAGGCACCCATTTCCACGACAGGCTGGCACGTCTCGAAACCAAACAGATCCCCCAAGGATCGCCTCGCGCTGCCGCTGCAGCCAGCCTCCGTGACGCAGGCACTCCTGTCCCCCGGCTGGCTCAGGGCACAGCACCACCAGCCCTCCAGAAGGTCCAGGTCATCGGGCCGTGGTTCACCACCACAGGGCACCCAGCCACCCCGCTCGTCAGCCACTCTGCTGGAACGGGTCCACGCACCAAGGAGAAACTCCTCTGCCTGCAAGTCCTACCCAGCGATTTTCTCCTAGCTGGAGGTGGAGAGGAGAGCAGCAGATGCTCTCTGCCGTCACGGCCGCTTCGCCACGAAGCACTCGCCGCCGGAGGGAGGCCCGGGGCCTGAAGGGACACGGGCAGACGAGGCTGAGCTGAACCAGCGCCTGCAAATAGGCTATACCGCAACTGCCACAGGCCCGAGCGTCTCATCGCTACTGCAGACCTCTCCAGGACGTTCCCCTGGCCTGCTCTGCCTTACGGAGCACAGCTCTCCCTCATAAGCTGGATTCTCCTCGCATTTCCTCGTCCCCCCAGACGAAGCACGCTTCTGGAGCTTCTGCCCACCGTGCCCCTTGGAGGGCAGGTGGAGCGAGCTGGTACGACGCTCGGGCGAGGGAGCTGCAGCGGGTTCCTCGCTCGCTCCGGACCCGCCGGCTCCCTCGGAGCCTGGCCAGCAGCGCCGTTTCCTTTGCGGTTCCCAAGTCTTCCGGAGACCACATCTCAGTACTGCGGGCAGTTAATGAGGGAGGTTAAGAAAACTGGTTTGAGCGAACACAGAGGAATGTTTCTGCAGTTCCCTGCATTTATGGCCTGACCGCCCACCGACCCCGGCATGTAATCTGAGCCCGGAGGTGAGGGCAGAAGGAAAGGGAGGGGAATTTGCACAGGGAAGCGGAGCAGGGCATGGCGGGGCCGCCGGCGGAGCGTGCCAAGAGCAACACGGGGCCACGTTTCCCAGGCCTGCAAAAGAGGAGGGCTCTCGCAGGGAAGGGAGCGGGAGGGACCGCGGAAGCCGGCAGCGTCCCTGCAGCAGGGAAGCTGGGGCAGAAAGCGAGCTGGTGCAGCACGCTACCAGACAGCCAAAATCTTTCCGTGCAAATAAAACACGGCCTTGTTGTCCGCTCACCACCGTTTCCGTGACCCAGCCAGTGGCCGCCCCACACGGACCATGGGCTGTCTTGGGCTATCTCCCTGCATTTAAACCCGAGTCGGACATTTTTACAGGACTGGAGAACTCTATCAGCACAAAAGCAAGCCTGGCAGCATCCAACCCCTGTTCATTCCTTCCAGCGCTGGACAACCCGCACGCTGCCAGACAGGGACCCCGCAGTCGCAGCAGACCCAGCTTCTCCAAACGCTGGCAGAGTTGTGAGCTGAGAGCTCCTCCAAGAAGCCTCTGAAATGACTTTACAAGTATGGCAAAAATATGCCACTGTTTCAGGCAAGAACTTTTGTGGCACTCGGGCAGGTTATTTATAGCGTCAAGCAAGCAATCCTCGGCTAAATCACGCTGCATCTTCGCTGCTGGTTGAGCAGACCCTGCAGAGCACTCCATGCTCAAGTGCTGCCAGTATAAACAGCCCCAAAATAAAGCTGCCAAGTCCTTCGCACCCAGCTAAATAGGTGCAGAGCCTGGAACAACCTGCCTCCGACTTCCAGATTTCACCCAGCTTCACAACCCCGAACTATCTGTTCCCACCAAATCTAACCTTTTAGGAAAGGAAAGACGCCAACACTGAGGGAGCCTGAAGCAGAAGAGAGCTGAAGACCTAGATAAGAAAAATGCTTGGAATCCAATTTACTTAAAATTCTCAGTCTTGTTATGTCCCCTACAACACACAAAAATGTATGCAGGAGTGGAAACGCGCATGCTTAATTTTCTCCCAAGGCCACAAGCCCTTTCCCAGTAATGGAATTATCTTCACAGCGATCAATAGGTATTGCCATAGATCACAGCCTCGCGAAGGGTGGAAGGAAGGTGAGTCACCCAGTCTGGCGGAGCATTACGAGGACTCCTAGGAAAGGACGTACCGGATCAGACTAGAGTCTCCTTCGTGTCCTGTCTCCAAACATAGACAGCAGCAGATGTTTGGTTCAATTTCACTTTCCCACGCATGAAAGTAGAGAAAAGTACTGAAAAACATGATAGAAAAAGCGTAGCTGCCAAAATTTCTTAAGGAATAAAAGCAAAAAAGCCCAAACCCCTCAAAAAATCACTTACTGCTGAAGAGAACAGCAATCTTCCTAAACCTCTAGTCCTGCATTTATCTGCTGACAGGTCTGACATCAGGAACGACAGGTTTCCCCACACCCTGTCCCAAGGCTGCAGCCTCAGCCCACAGGCAGGGTCTGTCCGGGGAACAGGGTCTGTCCGCACATGCCCCGTCCTCTCCTTCCTGCGGAGACTGCTAATGGGGACCTATCAGAGCAGGTCACTGCCTTCATCTCCCTTTTCCTAGGAAGCCAAACACAACAACAGGGCACCACTAACGGATTAATGAGTCTTGGGATCGAAGGGTGAGCACTTGTTTCCAGCAAAGAGGTATGTGGCAACTCTGTATGAGCCAAGTCCCATTCCGGCTTCCAAACTACAAATCACCACCATGCCTTGCTTTGGACCACGAGTACTTTCTGGGCAGGAGTGGTCTCTTGCCACCTCTGAAGAGGGCCCAGCCCAAGGAGCTCCTGATAAAGAATGATTCTCTATCAAGTACTTCTGCAATAAGGGGTCAATAAGGGCCCTCCCAGTGCAAAACGGAGAGAGTTGGTAGCACTACAGCTAGCACTTGAATGGACGGGCGGTTCAGAAGTCAAATGACAGAGTACAAAACATGACTTAACTCATTTTACATCTCAGTCTTTTTGGATGTGCTGGAGTAGTCCGATTCCCAGTTTCTGAATGTTCAGAATTGCCAGTATTGCACAAATTGGTCCTTTTTGTTTTTTCCCATACCAAGTGGGCCGGTGCCCACTGAGCGTCAAATCACTGGGAAGATAAGGGGTAAGCTTGCATCTCCCCACCTTCCTCCCAAAATGCTGGGTAGGGAGGTAAGGAGGACAGAAGGTATCTTTACTCTTTAACTACCCATTTATTTAAACAGGAAATCATTACACAAGTGGGAATTTATGCCTGTTGCCCTGTGGCTGGCCGCAGCTTACAGTTCTTTCATCTGAATGTTTTAGCAAACTCAGGAGGCCCAGCTTTTGATTTTATTCGAGTTCAGACCACAATGCACAGAACAAAATGAAAGTCCTGCTTTCCCTCAGAGCCAGCTTCTCTGATTCCCAACAGCCTGATCGAGGCAGTTCAGAGACACAGGGGGTTTGGATGCCAAGAGAGATGGCCAATGAAAGCAGATCAAAATGTGTGAAATGTGAAATTCCGCAGAAGATGGAGTGGGATTTTCCAACTATTGGATTTACCTCCAGAAAGTGGATTAGCATAATCCTTAGAGGACACTTAACTCAGCCTTGATGTCCCTGTGCCAGAGCATATGGCTGCAAGCAGCTCCAATAGATGCAAGCACACAAGTATCTACACTGACAGCATCACATCGACAGTCCCGCTTGCCCCGGAGCTAGTTTGTTGCTGAATTCGAGAAGGACTAAAACAGTGACATCAGGGAAAGCTACCAGAAAGAAGGTGGCAGGTTGTGGTTAGAGGACCAATATTAGGTATGGAGGAAAAGAAGAACAAAAACCCTCCCCACAGTGTTTGCTGAACTATGGGAGCCAGATTGCTCCTTTAAGAGCTCTGCAGCCCCCAGGGCTGCTCTAGCCTACAAATACTCAAATAATTCTGCCAAAGAAAGAGGAGTAGAGCTACGGCCGATCGGGACAATATGAGGAGCGTGCCTAAGACTCGCGCGCTCCTGCTGTCCCGAGAGCAGAGATGCTTCGTCCCTGCCTGGTGAGCACATGCTGCCCCAGGAGCGAGGAGCAGCCCCCGAGGCCCAGCAGCCTCCTCGCAAAACCGCCCCCTTACCCTTGCGGTACGGCCCCCTCCCTCCCCGTCCCTCACCCGGTGAACGCGACGCCCAGGTTGTCACCCAGCGCCGGGGCCACCTCCGTGCCACGGGCAGGCTGAAGGGCAGCAGCTCTGCAGGGCGCTTGCGGGCGGGGGAGACGTATCGGTGCCCTGCCTGCCCTGCCTGCCCCAGCCAGCCTGCCCTCACGGCACTGCCAGCCTCTGCTTGCCCACGCCGAAAACGCCAGATTTTCCGCGGCCACCGACCCCTCTCGCGCCGTCCAGACCCCGCGGACGGCAGAAGCGCCCGCAGAGTTAAGCAAGGCGCTAGCAGCGCGGACACCGGCGGCCAGAGACTGCCGGAGGAGGCTCGAGTTGTACCTACGGCCGAGACCATCCAAAGACAGCGCACGTCCGAGCAGAAGAAAAGGGGGAAAAAACAGGGGACGCAGACGCGGGCTTGCAAGCGCCTGCCGCCCAGCGCGAGCCGAGCCGAGCCGCGCTGCGGGAGCGGGAGCCGCGCGGCCGGGCCGGGCCGGGCCAGGCACGGGAGGCGGCGGCGGCGCTCCCCGGGCGGCGGCGGCGGCGCTCCGCGGCAGCCCGCGCCCCGCGCCGCAGCCCCGCGCCCCTCACCTTGGCCTCGAAGCAGATGCCGTGCTGGAAGGCGTCCTCGTTGTGCAGCGGGACGCGCAGGTCGTGCCGGTCGTCCACCAGGTTGTACTTGGACTTGGCGGGCATGGCGGCCCCGCGCCGCACCGCGCCGCACCGCGCTGCCGCCGCCGCCGCCGCCGCCGCCGCCGCGCAACCTCCGCCCCTTCCCGCGGGGCGGCCCCGCGGCGGGGAGGCGGTGCCCGAGCATGCGCCGCCCGCCGCGCAGCCCCGCGCGGCCCCGCGGAGAAGGCGGCCGCGGGAGCGGGCTGTGCCGCCGCGGAGCCCGGGGATCCACGGAGCCGCCAGCGCTTCCACGAGCGCGTCACGGGATGGTTTTCCACTGCAGGCCGGATGCCGACATTCCCCCCACTCGGGACGGGGCAGGAGAGCAGTGCTGTGTTTTGTATCCAGGGCACAGAGGCTGCAGGCACACTGGGCTTTGGACACGGCTGGGGACGAGAGGTTGGAGCCCTTCTCTCCACCTTGTGCCAGCCTGCTTTGCTCTTGCTCTGCACTAGAGCTTCCCCTCTTTGCCTCAGCAGCAGGACTACAGCAACAAACATCAGCTGTCCCCCAGAGAGAAAGTTTCTAACTCAGATGGGATGCTTGTCTGGTGGACATGGCAGGGCCTGTGGTCACACATCAAAGTACTTGGTTTGTTTATTGACGACATTTGCAGAGATCCATGTGGGCAGAAAAGGTACGAAGACGTCCAAGCCCACCAGGACCTTAGGCAGTCTCGAGTACGGGATGGGAAGAAGCCACTGGTTGGACAGTCTCAAGCCTGGATCCACTCTGCTGCATTTGGTGACCTGGGCTCTTGATGCATGTGCCAGTTTACCTCTAGCAAAGGTTTGGATGTCAAAACTGAAGTCCCAGGGTCTAGAAATCATACAGCCAAGAAGAGCTGGGCATCTCAGTTCCGCAGTTCGGTACTGCTGCAGCATGCGAAGCAGCAGCTCTTCCTGCAATGGGTTTGTCCCAGCTGGAGCTACCTGTCACTGCAAGAATGATTTGCATGATACAGGCAGTGCTCCAGATGAAGTCTAGAAGACCCTGCAGGGAGTTTAGGATACCTGTGGCATTAGCACAGGATTCCCCGTTCCTGTTAATTTTTGTAACACAGCTGTGATCCAAGGAGGAGGAGGGGAAGAAAAAAAGTGAAGAAAGAAAAAGAAACAGTGCCCAAGTCTTCTTGCCCTTGCACCATGTTTGCCAAAACACCACCTCTTTCTCAGATCAGAAGATTGGAAGGACTCTGCCAGGACATCAAGTCTGATCTCCCACCCAGCAGGCAACCGTGCCAATACAGTACGTTCATGAAATTCCCCAGAAAGTGTGAAGATGTTTAAACCCCTTACATTCATGTTTGTCCCTTAAGTCCAAAAGCTGTTTCCTCCCTCTCAAAGATCAATAATTACAAATGCTAGAATTATGTATTTAAGTTGTGTAACTGGTTTGTTTTCTCCATCGTTCCGTTCCCTCTGTTTCCGCCCTGGCAGGAGGACGTGCGGTGGAACAATGGGCCGTCTGTGGGACGGGCAGAGTCAAAGGTCCAACGTACCACGCCAGCAGAAGCAGATAGAGATGTCAAAGTCAAGGAGACGTAGTACTGGGGACGTGGACTGTGCAGTCCTGAAAGGGTATTCCATAACCATTTGCAATACCCTCAAACACGTAAGCAAGAACAGAGTAGATGGAGTTAAGCTATAAGCTCAGCTAACTTCAGCCCTAGTGAGTGAAGGTGTTTCAGTTCCCAGCTCTTCCTCAAGCACTCTGGTATCAGTGAGGTCTAGTCCAGCCCTCTTGTGGAAACATATTGTATCTACTGTCTGGTAAATATGGGTCGCAGATTTATAAAACTGGCCTGCCATCTCCTGGGAAGGGAATGAAATGCAGCCCAGAAAACCACAAGCCTGCTGCCCACTGATGTGGAGACAGGGAAGGCTGTGCCCTTCTCCAGTGCTCCCACACCTCCCTCAGAGTTGCCCTGTGCTGGAGCCCAGGGGTTTCTTGTGTTTCCATCCTTCACTCGGAGCCCCAGGATCCTGCTCTACACCAGCACACAACCTCCCCCCCCGCCCCAGCCCAGGAAAGTACTGGGGCTGCACCACAGCCCACATCCAGCCTGTCCATCCTACAAGCACTCCTGGTGCGCAGTGAGGCCATGGCATGAAACCGCAGTGCTATTGCATCCATCACTGGGCAATTTCCAGACCCCCTTTTCTCAATCTGGAGTAGTTAGAAGATATTCTTCCTCCTGCTGGCAGCCAGGGACTAGGGAGGTGTAGGCTCCTGGGCTGCAGATCTGCAGGGTTGAGGGACATTGGTGAGCCCAGCATCCAGCGAGAGGGAGAGCCAGTCACCCACCTCGGTGGGCTACAGACTCTGGCATTGTTCTGCACTAAGCAAATTGGTCTAGAACAAAAAAAAAAGTTGGTCAAGAGGTGTTTTTAATCACAGACAGTGATTTGAAACAAGACAAAAAACAAACATGAAGTTTTGGCATCAGGCTTTTTAAAGCCAGACTGGCCTAAAAACTTCAGCATGCACAGTCTATTATTGCACTTTAAAAAAAATTATTTGAATTCTGAAGTCTTTTCATCAGAAAGATGTTTATTACTGTAACATTCACAGCCTGTAAAGGAAACCACCTTTTGTCTCATCCAGGAAGATGTGGGGGAAGTGTGGTGTTTGCCCAGCACTTTGCATCTTACACCTTTGGTGCAGGGATCGCAAGGTATTCAGTAGCAGCAGCACTCCTTGCAGCTCTCGTACCACACCACTGCAGGAGGGAACGTCAAGAAGTGAACCAAAACCAAGACAGTAGTGACTGCTCAACACACACCACAGGGCAGCAAGGACAGTATCCCTTTTCTCTTGCTACCAGCACTCTCAAAGCATTTGACACACCACAGCCGGTTAATCTGTAGCCCGTTTCTAACACACAGGTCGCTTCCACCGCAATAGTGTGGCACAGCTGTAACGGCAAAACGTAGTGCACGCTGTGCTCTGGAGGTCTCCTGCTCCAAAGGGCAATAACAGAAAGGGCTTTTGGCCAGGTATGCAAATACTTTTTATTGTACAGGGGGTGGTTGGGAATGAAAAACATCACTGAGCGTGGCCATGAGAGGAAGCGAGCAGATGGCAGATTTTTACAGCTCCAAGCAATAAATTGTAAAGCAAATGAGCTCTCAGTCAGGCATTCAGACAGGAAAGGTACAATCCAGGCCACAGTTTGGAGCCCCATTTTGCTTTAACATCCTTCCACAAATTCCAAATGCAGCAAGGTCCTTTTGGCTGCCTTTGCCAGGTTGCAATCGTGCACTTAAGCAGTGCACTAGAGCATACACCTATATACCATCGAGACCTGGCTGGTGTGTGGCATCCTAAAGTTCAACAGCTACGTGCTAAAGACTTATCTGTGAACACCCTGCTGAGCTGAGGCAGGCACATCCTCTCTCCAGCCACCTGCACCCTCCCAGGTGGAGAAAGTGCTAAGCAAGGCACTCGGGTTAGCACAGCAAGCAAATACACTCTTTGCCTAATGAAAACTGGCGATTAACATCTAAATAGCAAGTGCTGGGGAGGAAGCAATAACTCCAGAAAGGGGAGGAAGGCAAGTCTGTTCAAATTAAGGTCAGAAACATACTGGCATTTTCTAACATTTTATTCTGATGAGCTGACAGAGCTCATTCTCATCAGACACACATGTATGTATATATATATATTTATTTTAGAGGTGTAACTGGGAACAATTTTGGAATTGTTTGTGAAAGCCACAGACTGGCCTTTGATATTTGCTGGAATGCAGATGGACTGTTACTGGAACAGTCTGAAAACTCAGGTTTTGTCTTCATAACCATTTTGAATCTTTGCAACATGATTCCCTTTCAGTTTGCAGTTATCCCAGATTTTTGGAAGATTTCCACAAACCCCAAGTCCTGAAGCATTTTTTGTTTCAGAAAGACAAACACATGGTGCTTCTGAAATAAATATATTCCCTGGAGCAGAGCAGGTGCTGGCTAAAATTAACATTCCTGCCAGTCCCTGCCAACCCCCTCCCCAATCTGCCAGTCCCCCCTGGCCCAGGGGCAGCCCATCCTCTCCGTGCACAGGAAGGAAGCTGGAAGCCTTGAAAACCTGGAGGGTTGAGGGTTTTAGTGTCCCATTGCCACCACAGGGAGTCAGGAACCATGGAGGGGAGCTACCCAGGACCAGCTGCAAGAGCGCTCCTGCACCAGGCTGACACAATGCACCAGTCTGTAGAACATTTTGCAGCCTCCAATGAAATATTTATTTATCCTGTTCAAATCTCACTGGCCCATTCATAATAACTATACTCAAATGATGTTGTAGGAAACATGACACATTGCATAAACACAACTCATAACCAATCTCAACATAATTATGTTACTTTCCACCTTAAGGTTCCCTGCTTTACCACTCCAAGCATTAGCAGCTGACCACTCCAGGGACCAGCACCTACCACCTCTGCATACTGTGCTTTCCATCCTTGCAGTGGCCCACAGCCCTGGGGCACAGCTCCTTTCCCAGCTCCAGCAGCCTGAAGACCCCCCAGAAAGGCTCCAGGAGCTCCCAGCTGCCCTGCTGCCGTGCCCGCTCCTTTATTTCTCTGCAAAGCAAACCACATGTGCTTCCATCACCACTTCTGCAGGTGCTCAGGCTCGGTGCGAGCAAACGAGCCAGGCTGTGCCTCCTGCCACAGCCTGGAGCACGGCACTGCGGCGTGTGGCCTCCAGCCACGTGAGATACATTCGCGGCTTATCGTGATGCCGCTCGTGGGGTGGGATCGCTGCGCAAGGGAAGTCTTGGGGTTACTTGTGTCCGGATGCAAGAGAAGTGACAGAGCAAAACGCCCCTCTCTGCAGGAGGAGCCTGGGCGCCCAGGACGCCGGGCTCATCCCGTCCGTATGTCTCCTCTCTGGAGAACTCGGTTTTGGCCATGGCTTTCGTATTACATCAAATAGAGACAAGAAGGATTCTGAACACATATAGTTTATCTCAGCTTCTGCAACCAGGAACAAGGAGGAAGAGCAGCTTCTTCACTTGGGCAACAGGCAATTAGTCATACTGGAACAATACGCTAATTGCTGTGTCTCGCTGCCCTGCTACTTGTAGCAATCCCTCCCTCGCGGCCGATAAATAAACACCACGCTTGGCGCTCTTAGCTCAGGAGCGCAGCTGATGGTCTCGAGACACGGTACTGCTCAGCTCGCGAGCGCGAGACACCGAGGCGAGGGTGAGCTGTTGTCCCGGGCACTCCCCGCCGCCGGATTGCTGTGGCTAATTGGAACTACTTTCGACACGTTTGCAATTTGCCAAGGCTTATTTGCTGTATAATCAGACACAGGGCCCCTTCCTTTAATTGCCTTGTAAACTGCCAGAATGATTAATTCTGACACAGGCAGGCGTTTAGCTGTAGGCTGGCGTGCGGTGGCTTGTGCGGGCGGCTAAGAAAGGACTGGGGCGCCCGTGCCCAGCCCGCGGCTGTCACGGCAAGTCAGAGATCAGGCGGCGGGTGAGCATCTGGCCGCGAGGTGCGAGTACTCGCGGGTCACCCTGCACCCGTGCGGGAGCGTGCAGAGCCTACCCCGGCTCACGCAGCCCCCGCCGCCCCCCGGGCGCTCGCGGGGGACAACCCTTGGGGACTGCAAACCCCCCGATGTCAGGGCGCAGGGGTGCCGCTCCGCCGGCGGGGAAGCATGGGGGCGGGCGGCGGGTCCCCCAGCCCCGCTCGCCGTGCCCGCGGGGTGGAGCGGTCCCGGCAAAGGCTCCTCCACGCCCGGCCCCGGGCACGCTTCCTCCTCCAGGCAAAGTCCACCGCAAGTCACGTCCGCCGCGGGCAAAGCGTGCCCGTCCCTGCCCTCAGCCGGAAAGCCGCCCCGAGCCGGGCCTCTCCCGCGCCGCCTCGCCCGGCCGTCCCCGCGCTCGAGCCGCCTCGGGGCCTGCTGGCGTGGGCACGGGCGGCACAGCCTCCGGCCCGGCGTCCGCCTGCCTCGTGTGCCGGCGGCCTCCCTCGCATCTCAGCAAGGAGCAGCTCGCTATTTGCTGCTCAACTTCCGTGCCTGGAGATGTGTTAATGTGAAAAAAACATCAAACTCCAGTAACTCAAAATGTCAGGAGGAAAAGTAAAACACAGCAGTTAATAACCCAGGCTGCCTTAATAACCAGGACGGCACGCTGCGATGTTTCCCCCGGGGAGAAGGGGCTGGGGAGAGGGCGGCTGGGAGCGCTGCGGGGCGGTCACCCTGCGCCCACGCGGGTGCGGGTGGGTGCTGAGCGCGGGGGCCCCTCGGTGGCCACAAGAAGCTGAGCAGGGCTTGCAGTGCTGGTACCAGTGCTGGTGCCGGTGCTGGTGCCAGTGCTGCAGCGTGGCTGTGTCCTTAGCATCGCCGGCACCGCTAGAGGGAGATGGAAGGCCACCAAGAACAGGGGCACGCAGGATGTCCCTGGGCAGTGATCTGCATGCCCAGAGACGTGGGCAGTACAGAGACGGTGGTGGAGAGCCGTGGGCAATGCAGAGCCGTGGGTGAGGGAGAGCCACGGGCGATGAGGGGCGCGGGCAGCGCAGAGCCGTGGGCAATGCAGAGCCGTGGGTGACGGAGAGCCACGGGCGATGAGGGGCGCGGGCAGCGCAGAGCCGTGGGCAATGCAGAGCCGTGGGTGATGGAGAGCCACGGGCAATGAGGGGCGCGGGCAGCGCAGAGCCGTGGGCAATGCAGAGCCGTGGGTGACGGAGAGATACGAGTGATGCTAAGAAGTGGGCAATGTGGAGATGTGAGCAATGAGGAGATGTGGCAAAGCAGAGACGTGGGCAGTGCAGAGAGAGAGGCGATGCAGAGACATGGGCAATGAGAAGATGTGGGTGGTGCGCTGGGCATGCCAGCACAAGGGCCATCTCCTGGTTAGGACCGCAGAGATGGGGCATCATCCCTTACACAGAGGCAGGGGCAGCCGCTGGTTCCTTCACTGGGGGCTTATGGCTAGCCCAAAATTTTAGAAAGTTTTGTGCAAATTAGAATTCTAAATATTAAATTGTGAGTAAGCAGAAATTATTTGGAGTTTTAAAATCCAGACATTCTGAAATAGTATAAAATTTGAATTTTTGAATAAAAAAATCAAAGCAAAGCAAAACATGAGCTGATGACTCTGTTAGAAGCCTTGCAGAGCTGCTGGCTCCACGAGCCCTGCTGCGTCTGCGGAGGGTCTGCTTTGCTGCGGGAGTTTTCCATGGAGGTGGAAGGACCCAGAGGTTCCCGGGCAGGTGTTTTCAGCGGGGAAAAGGCTCTTGAGCTTGTGCCTGTCTTGGCTTATCAGTATTTCGAGGACCAGTTTATGCTGGAAACATAATGGAAAGTGGGAAAGAAAACTGTCCGTGGAGGATGATACGACAGAAGGCTCCGCGGCGGCCGGGGCAGCGGGACGCGCCCGCGGGGCGAATCGCCCGGCGCCACGCCGGGGCCGCGGAGAAGGGAGCGAGGCGAAGCCGGCGGCACGGGCGGGCGGCGGGCGGGCGTTCGACGCGCTCGGACCGAGCGCGCCCCTTCCTAAGGAGGCGCCCGCCGCTCCAGCTCGGTCCCGTTCTGCCCCGCGCGGGAGCCGCCAGCCCTCCTCGGGAGCCCGCTCACGGCGCAGATGTTGCTTTTCTTTGTGTGATTAGCCTGGAAGCAACAGAAAATAATCCCGTCCTTTGACAAATATTTGAGCACACGATTCTGGTGCTACAAGGAGCTTCAGCAGCCGGAGCAGATGCTGAAATTACCGTCCACGCGAAAAGCACGCGCAGACGCAGCCCCACTTTTAAAACAGCATCACCCAAGCTCACGAGCTGATGGGGGAAAACGCGCGCCAGCGGCTGCGGAGAGCAGCAGTCCTCCTCCCCCCCGTGCGGAGCTCAAGGACGGGCTCGGGACGAAGCCGGGAGCCGAGCGGGTGCCACCCCGGCGCTAGCCCGGCTGGCTCTGCCCGGCCTTCGGCCGCCCGGAGCAGCAGAAGTCGGCTTCTCTCGCTTGCCCCGATCGCAGGGCTACTGAACGGAGGCGACTGTGTCTTCGCTTGCTCCCACGCGGTTAACTCTTCGGGTTTTCCAGCTTTTCTCGGCGGCCGCGTGTGCTGGGCACAGACCTTTCCAAAGAGCGTTCCCGGGGTGCGACCTCCGCTCCGCGCCCCGAGGGGAGGACGCGAGCTCCGTGTGCGCGGACCCGCGCCGCCGTCGGCCCCCGTCCCGTCCCGCTCCCGCGTCCCGCGTCCCGCGTCCCGCGTCCCGCGGCGGCGGACGCAGCCTGCTGCTCGCCCGCGCACGGCTGGATTTAGCGTCGCCAGCCGAGCGGCTCCCGAGCGGCGCCCGGGCTCCCGCCGAGTCCGCTCTCCCCTCGCGAAGCCGATTAGCAGAGTGCGTCCACGCTATTTAATTAACCTAACGAACCCTGGTGATGAAGTTAGAGCCCACTTCATTCTCAGCCGCCGGCTGCGGCTCGCGGGTGAACCGGCGCACGTTGCCAGGACAACCGGCAGCCGGTTCGCGGCCGCCCCGAGGCACTCGGCATTCCCGGCTCCGGTGCGGCCCTGGGGCCGACCCTTCGCCGTTCCCAGCTAGGCAGGAGCACGGGCTCCGGGCTCCGGCCACGAACGCGCCGCAGAACCGGGGGCCGTCCGAAAGGCGAGAGCGGGCAGGGAGCAGCGCGCTCCTGCCCGGCCGGCGAGCCCCCGCGGGCGGACGGCAAGGGGGGCCTCTGCGGGGGCCCGCACGCGCGGTGCTGCACGCACGCTGCTCCCCTTGCGCAGGAAGGCTGGGAACAAGGTAGGTTTGGGGAGCAACTCGGTTTCCCTGCAAGAAACAGAGGCGATTTGGGTCTGTGCTGCTCAGAGAGGCCCTCCGTGGACCTCGAAGTGCAAGCGACCGTGCTTTCCTATCCTGGGCTGCGAGGCAGCTTGCAAAGCCGCAGAAGAACTGGACTGGGTTATTGCCAGGAAAGCAGAGCAAAGACCTGCGCCAGCCCCCCGTGCAGGTTGGCGGCGGTCTCCATTTGCCAGATCCCTGCAGGACAAACTCCTCCCAAGTGCAACTCCATCTCCCCTCTTGCTCTGCGTGTGCGGCGCAGCGAGCGCCGGCATCAGCCCTTTGCTGCTGGGTGGGAGCGCCCCGCTGGGCTCCGAGCCTTGGCTCGCGGCCCGGCCGGCAGCACGTGCGCGGCGAACGGGTAACGTCCAGCCGAGCACGGGCGGGCTCCTGGCAGGCTCTGCGGCGCCCGAGCCCAGATCGGGCATTCCTGGTTGGTCTTTACCGGTGTTAATAATTCTGGTACCTAGTGGCTGCGTAGCAGCGCTCTTCGCAGAAATGGAGGCACTTTAGGAAGGAGGTAGCTCCGTTACTCCTGTTTTACAGAGGGCAAAAATGAAGCTCTGAGCAAAAAGGGGCTTTCGCATCCCTGCCCATCGCGGAGCTCCCCGAGGGGCGCAGCTGAACGCCGCGACGCAGGCAGGACCAGGATCACCGACCACAGCGCGGAGCGGGGGGCTGAACGCCCCAGGAAAGGGGCCAGCTGCAGGCGATGCGCGGTGCCCGCGTCCGCGGGGGCATTCGCGGGGAGACCGGCGCGACGTGCCGCGGGGGCTTTGCCCATGGCTTTGGGCCACCGCTCCCGGCTCGTGTGCCCGGTGCCCGCCGGCTCCGCGCTGCTTGCGGCACCGTCCCGCGTGCTGCAGGGAGCGCGGAGGCAGCCGGCTGCCTCCTGGGAAGGAGGGACTTTATTCTGTTAATTAAAGCATTTTGCTTTTCTTAGAGCCTTCGGGCGAGGGGCTCAGAGCGCATTCCTGCTGTTAATTAAGCAACGCGGCGGAGTGGTATAAACCTGGTCTCGGGGGAGACCTGTGCGCTCGCTCCGGGCCCCGAGCAGCGTTTCCGCAGCCCGGCGATGGCTGCAAGCAGGGAAGAGGCACCGCACGCCTTCGCACGCCTGGGACCCTGCAGAAAGGCGGATTGCAGCTCGGCCACAAACTCGGGGCAGGCGGGAGGCGTCGTCGGGCGAGGAACTCCAGCCGCTGCTCTGCAGATCCTAATAGCCCCTTCTGGCCTTAAACCTTATGAATCTATAAACCAGGTAATTACTAAAATAGCTATGCCATTTCCCGGTGACATAACAATCATTTTAAATGTATTTCAATACACAAAATGTAAAAGAGAAACGTCCCAGAGAACCAGAAATGCCAAAGAGCATCAATCCAGCCACTTGCAGCAAAACAAGTGGCTTTTGCAAATGGAAGCGTTGTTTTTACAGAAAGGAGACGGAGCCCCTCTCCCGCCACAGGTCCCCAGAACCCTGTTCTCTGCCCCAAATTACATCCACCTCTGTCGCTAGCCCCCATTTGGAGGGCGAGGTGATGCTGCCCCGAGATAGCATCATGGAAAAGGGAAGGCTGCCTTTTCTTGTTGAACATCAGCAGCCTCTTATCAGCGTATTTTTCCCTTCGTGCCCTCCCCAGGCATTATACAAGTCTGAAACCAGTTGCTGCCCAAAGGCCTTCAGCTGACCCATGTCCCTGGTGGGGGGGTCCCACCAAAAGTGGGTCAGCCCAGGTCTCCCCCACCGTCATCCTGCGCTCGCCCCATGCTTCTTCCCCTGCAGGCTGCTCCCTTCAGAGAGGTGGATCCCAAACGTATCGGAGAAAAGGTTTGCTGAGCCCAGAATTAAGAAGAAGGATGACGTCCTCCTCCCTGGAGACAGAATTTGCAACAGCAGCATGTCCTGGAAACAGTTTCTTGTCTGGATTTCAGTAGTCCTTTAAAGTGTCAGTGTCTGGGAACCGGGAAGGGAAATTGAGGAGAAGCATGAGTTCAGCTGATTAAGCTGTTTACTGTTGCAGGATGACAGATATGAAAAAAGAGTAAAAATATGGAGTAAATGAGAGAATGGGTGAGACTTTTCACAATTTTGAACTTGTAATAATCCACATAGTTGCCTGTCCTGCGGATAAGCAGGTGACAGATGCTCCAAATCCACCTCGATGGAGTTATTTAGTACGGCTTCGACACGGATGAAAATGGAAGTGAAGTTTAATAAGTCTCCCGCACTCTTTCCTTACTACCCTAAGAGACAACCTGATGGCATTTAATTCCCTGCAGCCCCAGAGCATGAACTGCGCTCAAAGCCCGGCAGGCGTCCTTCGGGAGGGTGGAATAACCGGGACAGCGCTTTCGGGGAGCTTGCAGGAGCAGCGCTCGCGCTGGGCAGTTTTCTGTTCCTCTGCCGCCCTGGAGCCACCGTTAAAGTCGTCAGGAGCGATTCGCAGCAGTGCCAGCGAGCACGACCCAGGCTGCCGAGCCGAGGAGGGGGAACCGCGACCGAAAGGCCGCGCGCGCTGGACGCGGCTCTCGTAAGCCGCCCGCTCGCCGGGGTAGGTGCTGCCGTAACCGCTCTGCGCTTCCCCGGGGCTGACGTCGCCCGTGGACGTTTCCCTCGCTTCTCACGCGGCGCTGAGCCCGCGTGGCAAGGCTGAAATCCAGCACGCGGTCTCAATATCTCGGGTTCGATATCTTCATCTGCTTTCTGCTGACTCCGAAAAGAGTCCAGACATCTTGTGGCGCCTTTGGAGGCCATCGTGTCTCTTCTGATGGGGAGGAAACAAATCCAGCTCTTCTCCGAGACTGCAGAAAACTACCCATGGCCCGCAAGGGTCTGCAACATCGACGCTCATCCCGGCGGCGCTGCGGGGCGGTGATCTTCTGCAAGCGTCCCGCTTGGGGCAGGAGGTCCCCCATGCTCAGCCAGGTCAGGTCGCTCCAAAGGGAGCGAAACGGGGCCTCCTCCCAAGCCGGGCGCCGAGTAACTCCGGAGCCGCTGTCAGGAGGTACGTTTCCGGCTGTGAGTTCCTGACTCGGAGCGGAGCTGCCCCACAGAGGACTGTTACCCCCTGCCGTAACACCCGCCTGCGCTCGCGTCGGGGGGGACGTGCTGCTGCTCCCCGGAGGCTTTGGGGAGCGGTGTTTGGGCCCTGACATTTTCCTTCTGCTTTATCCCTGGAGCAATCTGGACAGACAGCAGTCGTGTGTTGGAGTGAAATGCCACCGCTGCCACGGTGTTGCGCGTAGCTGGGCTTTATCTGCCGGGGAAGAGAATCTCTGCGGCCACTTCTAAATCCACAAACACTGGTAAAAAGCAGCGATGGGAGCAAACGCATGCCTGAGACTAGGGAAATGCGGCCGGTTTCTGTGAAAACAGCCTGTCTCCTGCCTTTAGCTTTAGATAAAGAGAATTAAAAGCATGCCCGCTAAAAGCAGTACTACCAATACCAACCGTGCAGAATCAATGAGTTATCTTCTCCTAAATATGAAAGCTTTTGAATAAATACTGATGTTGGTCTCATCTGATTTCCAGTTTGTTTCTTAAGCGTGAAATGTTAGCATCCTCAAGAACTGATCTACCCCGTGAGGGCTGGAGGCTCTCGCTCTGGCTCGTGAGCGAGGGGTCACAGATAAGCAGAGGTCTGGGGGCTCCTTGACCTCGGCCACCTCGGTCACCACCTGAACGGTGCGGGCGCCTGAGACTCGGCGCGAGCTGGGAATTAGGAGTGGTGGTGAGAGCTCAGCCTGCTGCTGAGACCCTCTTTTCCCTGCCATGTGGGTACGTGGGGTCTGACCTGGCAGTAAAAAAAATTAGCTTAACGAGAAATCCTCAAAAGGGTTGAAGTGACTGTCCTCGTAGCTGCACAAAATAAACCCTTGCAGCAGAGTGCAGGCATCTTTGCTCTGCGAAGGAAGGGGTTTGCCGAAGCCGAGGGCTGCTGCACCGCGGCGAGGTTTGGAGCGCCAAGCCGCGCTTGCAGAGGAAGAGATGGTGCATCCCGGTCTGCTGCATTTCGGGCCGCTTCCCGGAGCCCGTGGACTCAGTACCGGACCGCTCCGCCCCGTGTTTCCAACGCCTGTGCTGGGCCAGGCAGAGGTGCACATTGCCCAGGTAGCGCGTGTGCTGGGTGTACAGGGCTTATAAATAATCAGGCCCCCGCGGCTGGACACGGAGAGCGTGCCGGAGCTGCTCCGCAGACGGCTACACCCAGCAGGAATTTCCTTCTCACGGTGCTTCCTTGGGCAGTCTGCTCCTCGTGTTGCAACAGCAGCGCACTGCTATTGTTATTGCTATTGCTGTCGTTATTATTACATATGGCTTTTTAATTGCCCATTAAATTTGCGATAGCTTGGAAGAACAAAGGAAGGTGTTTAATTTGAAATGCTAAAGAGAGCAGGGTAGAGATGGGGAAAATGCAGCGCATCTAGCAGAATTATTGAAGAGGTGACGAGGACGTTCTTAACTTTAATTATTTCAAATCAACTCATTCTGTAGAGTGTGTAGGTTTATGAATCAGATGAAACATAAATTGATTCATAATTTCCTTTAATTTTCTGCTCTTTGGAGAATTTAAATATGTATTAACATAACCTGTAACAGGCAGTTACTAAGAGACGGAGGAAAATTAGCAGGGGCGAGACGGGAAGAGTGGCGTTTTGGTATGCCAAACCCCACCAGCTGCCTCGAGTTGGCGATCGGGGCTCGTCGGCGCGGGGCGGCTTCGCGGCGCTCTCGAGGCTCTGATCGCGGCCGGCGCCCCGCGGAGCCCCCGGCGCGGGGCCGGGCGCGCTGGGAGAGCGCGCGAGGGGCCGGGGGGCAGGCCGCTGGGCGATGCACGGCCACGCTGCGTCCCCCTAGGTCTTCTGAGCTCGCTGCTCAGAAGCTCCGAGAAGCCCTGTATAAAGTCAGCACCGAGGGGAAATCCTTGGTACCTTCTCCTGCTCTCCCAAAGGCCTTCCCGAGCCGTCCGCTGCGTTGCTCCGTGCCTGTGCTCCGTCTCTGCCCCCTGCTCCTCCAGGGCGAGTTTGCTCCTTGTCTTTCTCCCTCTTCGAGGCAAGACACCGAAAAGCTGCTGCGCTCCGCTCTGGGCTGGCCTTGCTCGCCGGTCTCCCTGGGCAGCGGCAACGGCCTTCAGTTTGGAGACTGCCCCTATTTCAGGCTGGACAGAGAGCAGACGTGAGGCCCGCGCGGCAGCCGGAGCCAGGTCACGCCGCGCGCGGGGCGTACGTGCAGCCGAGCGCGAGCCTCGGGCTGACAGCGGCAGGCGGCTGGCACGGGGGGAGTCCTGCGAGCGCGGTCAACGCGTTGAGTGAGACAGCGGGTCGTGGTGATCCCAATCCAATAACAGAATCGATAGCGGAGCTCAGTCCGGGAGGGAAGGATGTAACGGCTGCATCTCGCAAACACAAACACACATTATGCCATCAGCAGAGCAGCAAATCAGCATTTCTGAGACCAGCTGCCCAATTACCAAGGCGGTTAGATGATGGGAACTGCAAATTGGATGTATGCAAATACATAGCGTGAGAGAGTAAAGTAAACACCTCTAGGAGCTGCTGAGAAAACTCTGGACTAAGTCGCCAACCAGGCGACTAGCCAGGTGCAGAGACCCACGGGGAACATAGCAGATGCCCTGAACTGTGGCATCATTTAAAAACAAATTCTCAGTGGAGCAGAGCTAAAAAAAAGTAACTGCTTTTCTTCCCCTTCAGGCTCTCTGTGTCTCCACGGCTGAGAGGGAAAGCGGCTGGCTGCGAGCTAGGAGCTACGTGGCTCGGCCAGGCTCACGCTGCCGGCTCCTGAAGGTGATGCGCTCATCACCCATTTCCATGTTCTTGCCCTAAAGTATGTTTTTCCCAAGCACTTGATGAGCTAAGAAACGAGGCTGGTTCCATCTTTTAATAACCTACCAAGAACGTGCGTACGCAATTGCTTTCCTCAGTGTACCGCTTCTTTCCTGTGCCCCGCTTCTACAGATAAGTTAAAATTGTGATTCTACCCACCGAGGTAGCGGTGGGAGAGCGCGGGGAGCACGTGTGCGTGCGGAGGAGAGGAGGAAAAGCCCTCCCCCGCCTTTCCAGGTGCCTTCTGCCGGGGACCGAGCAGCAGGATGTCTTCATCAGCTGCAGCGAAGTGCTGTCTAATATCGTACACCATCTCCCCGCACAGATACTTGAAGACCGATCAGGTTTCTTCTTACCCACTTCTTTAATAAGCTAAGCAGATTGCACTCCTTAAATCACTCATCGGCGTAAAGACAGCTAAAGAGCTTGTTATCTGGGAAACGGGGCTCGGACGCAAAGACCCTTCTCCAGCCTGGCTTCCCAAGGGCAACGGCACCGTGCACCGGGGCCATCTGCCTGTCGCCCGTCCGTCCGTCCGTCCATCGGTCCCACCGTTTCTCTCCTCCCACGGCCACGTTCGCCAGAGGTGCCTGGTGCCGCTGAGACACGTGGTGGAAACGCGTCCTCGCCGCTCGGCGTGCCCTCACCGCTGCCCCCGGGAAGGACGCGGCGGCGGCGGCGGCACGCCGGGTTTGGCTCCGCGGTTCTCCCCGTGCCCCGGCCGGCGGCTCTGCCCCGGACCCGGACCCGGGCGCGCCGGAGGGAGGGCGACAGCTCCCGCCGCGGAAGCGGACTGCCTCGGGGGCCGTCCCGCCTTCCCGCGGGCCTGCGTTATTTTAATCCGGGCCTGATAACGTGATTAATGCTGAGCGCTGATTCACAGTGTCTGCTCTCTGAACCCGAAGTTCCGTAATACTTCATTTTATTTTGCTTTCAGGGTTATGCAGTTTGCTCCACAAACAAGAGGCCGGGACAGCCGTCGGGCTGTGAAATCAGAAGTGCACGCATCAGTAACCATGGCAACTCCAGAGCGCGCACCAGCTGCCCTGTAAAATCCGGAATTTAGCCTGCATGAGAATGCTCGAGTGAGAGAGATCCTATCTGAGGAGGGCTTAAGATATATTAAGAAAAGAAAAGAAAGGTCGGAAATATTCAGGTGAATGGTGCGATCTGGCAGTCCAAGGGAGCCGCTTCCGAAAGCGCCGCTGCCCGGGCAGTGCAAGGGTTAAAACCGCCAAACTGGGGCTGATGGTTTTGCTTGTCTGAAGACCCTTGGTCAGGGGCTACACACGGACCCCGAGCTCCCTCCTGTCCTTTAATTCCTCTCGGCTCACCCTCCTGTTTTTAAGCGATGAGCAAACCTGCATTTGGCCGGGGAAGCGCCTTATTTGCCCGGAGCTTTCCTCTTCCAGCGCAGTCCCCGGGCGCTGACCCGCTCCTCCGCGCGCGCCTGCGGAGGAAACGGGGAGCGATTCCGGGGGCCCTGGGTGCCCGGGCACGGCCGCTGAGAAATAAGTCACCGGTCTCGCCAGAACCGTCTCGTCCTCAGGGAGATCAAGCTTGTAAGAGGAATCCATGTTTCAGCTGAAAAATCGCTGGGAAAATTTTTAATGATGAAAACCAAGAGCCCTTTTGCAAAGGCGCTTAGCATGGGCTAGAAACCTTGACCCAAATTCAAATTAAATGATTTCCTGGCATAAAGAGGTTTACTTCAGATGAGATTTTTCCTTCACTGAGAGTACCTTTCCCTCTGCGCTGGAAGCCTGCGCGTTTAGCACGCAGATTACGAAAGGCGCTTTTCCAAGAGGCGGGGAACCCCTCCCCTCTCTCGGCTCTCAGCGAGACGCGACGCCTTGCCTCTCCACGAGCGTTTTGCACGAGTGAGCTGATGCTCTCGGACGTTCACAGACAAAGAAGGTCGTAAATACTGAGAGGGCGGACCAGACGGATGCACGCGCGGCGGCGCCCCGAGGCCGACGAAGACGAAGCCTCCCCAGGGCAGAGGGTCCACTTGAACTCCGCCTTGGACATCTTCTGCTTCATAGCTCAGGTTCTCCAAGAAGTCAGAAGGGCCTCGGTTTTATGGGCTTCAATTCCTCCTCGCTGCCTGGCTCCTCCCTGGCACCGTATCCTCGTCCCAGCCCCGGGAGACCCCACCGCGCGGGCCGGCCCTTCGGCACCTGGACCGCGAGGGGCCGACCCGCCGGCGTAGGGCGAAGCGCGAGCCCCAGCTCCCACCCAGGGGGAGCTTGCCTCCTCCCTCTCCGTCCTCGCGCCTCCGCGTTAAGGCTCGCAGGGGACCCGGGAGCTCGTTTCTCACCACCCGGCCCTGTCGCCGGTTTGTCGCCGCGAGTTGCGTTCGGGCTCGCTTTAAGCTGCCCCGAGACAACGCAACCGCGCGATGGCATCCTGGCCGCAGCAGAAGGGCTCTTCGCCCCGAGCGCCGTCCTCCATCGCCCCACCAATGGGAAGTGATTAGAAAGGGGGCTGATACCCTCTTGGCTAATGCTGAGAAGAAAACCCATCTAGGGATGCTTCTGCTTCACGAGTTTGCTTAACTCTCCTGTGTCTTTGCAGAGTACGTTCACGCGGAAGCAGAATCTTTGCTTTGAAGCAGCTCATCCGTCCCCAACGCTGGCTTTGCTCCCGACGCCGGCACCGCGAGCCGCGGTGCCCAGCTCCCTCCCCGCGTGCAGCGGGCTGCGGGGCTGCTCTTCGCTGACGGCCGCGCTCCTGCGAAGGGATGCTGCAGCGGTTCCCCCGGGCTGCGCCGGCTTTGCTCTCGGTGACTTCATTACAGGCCATGTTTTGCACGCGGTGGCTCCGTTTGCAAGCCCTCCTACGATGCAAAGCACGTGAACGAACGCCGTGTCCTGGGCACAGGCCTGAGCTCCGGCCACTTGCGGGAGAGGGTGCCCAGCCAGGACGGGGCTGGGGGAAGCTCAGCACTGGAGCGATGCAGCCCAGCCTGGGCAGAGGTTTTTATTTTATGGGCAAGGAGGAGCTCAGCAGCAGTGCAGTGAGAGCCCAGGTTGGGGGGGGGGGGGGAAGGAGAGCTTATAGAGAAGTAAAATGACCGAATTTGGAGGCTGTAATTCCATTGATGAAGCCTAGTGATGTCCTTAAATCCAGAGAGAAGCTCGTGTCGCCAGAACCATGAAATGGAGTGATTGCCCTGTATTTCTATATCTGCATGGATTTGATGGAATATTAAATTAAAAAGCACTTTAATGTAGCAGACAGTTATGAATTTAACCGGAGAAATGTCAGGCAACAGGGCAGGTCCTCGTGCTGGCGTCCCCACCGCCTCGCTGCACAGGGCTGCAGCACTCGCAGCCCAGTTATGACCTGCAAAATTAATCTGAGCTGCTGCCCAGTTTCCTTTCCTGAAAGCAACTTTTTTGCATCTGCTCTCAAAGGTGACAAGCTCTGCCCGGGAGAGGCCCAGGTACCGGTGGGTTCGCGATGAGTCCGCTCTGCACAGGGGGGCTCTTTCCTCGGGCTCCAAGCGCCGGGATGCCCAAGCTCCCCAGCAGAAGTCAAGCCAAAGGCGTGGAGAGCATATTTTTGATGGGGAGAAGCACACCAGGCCGTGAATTGCTGGTGGACACTAAGCATGCAAGAGAAAGATTAAATGCCTAGAGAAAAGGTGCTAAAAGGCTGAAGGAGAGCAGGACGCTGCTCTGTGCGATTTCCCAGGGGAAAGCCCTGCTTGGAGGAAAGGTCCCCAGGGGAGGTGGCCCGGAGGCGGGCAGGGAGGCCTTGTGCTCATCTGCGGGGCCACAGCTTGCACCCAATTTAGAGATTTTGTGCGTGCCTCGGCCGTGAACACCCTTCTCCACCGCCTTTCCAGGTGGGCCCGAGCCCAGAGCGCTAGCGAGGCCTCGAGGAAAGCAGCAGCCGGCCGGCGGGGAGCCGGGCTCAGCGCTGCCAGGGATCCCCGGGGCAGGTCGGGAGCGCAGCCGGGCTGGCACCGCTGCCTGCGCACTGGAAAACTTGCCTTGCGCTGCCAGCTGGGTGCAGGGAGAGGAGCTCCTCGCCAGCGTGGCCGCACCAGGGAATTCCCGGCGGTGAGCGCTGCTGCGACAGCCTGGGATCCTCCAGGCTGCTATTTCTGTACGTGCCCTTGCTCAGAGACAGAGGACACGGCTGTCAAAAGCCCCTGAAATAATTTAGGAGCTTGAGCGTGCTTGGCAGTCCTTGGTGGCACAAGCACCCTGCAATGCCAGTAAAAGACCCAGGAGATGAAGCCGCCTGCAGACCCAGTCTCTGGGGAGGAGGCCGGTTCCTCGGCACCCTGGAGTTATTCCCTTCTGCAGCTGCTGCACAAAAATACCAAGTGAAAATACTCTCCTGCCCAAGACAACCTTTCAGCAAAGTACCTGCATTCAGCCACGCTGAAAAACCTTTGCAGAGCCTTTCTGGGAAACGCCGGAGAGCATCCTCCGTCCCACTCGTGTGGACTCCAAAGAGCTTCCAGGTAGGTTTTCGCTCCTGGCTACCTACAGGTAGACAGGAAAGGAGAGCCACCATGGCCTGCAGAAGCTCAGCAGGCCACAGGCCAGTCCTGCACTGGAGAAGCACAGCCCTGCTGCAGACCCCCGACCTGCACCCACATGGCTTGGGGGGCAAACGCGGCACGTGGACCGCTTCGGAGGACGAGTCCTCCTGGGAGCGCAGCCGCCCAGGTGGAGAACAGGCTCTGGGTCAGCAACGTGCCCCGGGTGCGCACAGCCGGTCACTTCCCTCTCCCAGCTCAGGAGCACTGCGGGGAATCCCAGCACTTGGGCTGCAAGTGAGAAACGCGACGTTTTGCTTTTCACCGAATTGGTATTTTGCCAAGAAGGCGCTCTCTCTTGCGGATCCCTGCCCTCACCCAGACCTCCAGACGAAACCCGTGGAGCGAGCGCCCTCGAGCCAGCCCTGCGCAGCCACTGCTCTCCTCGCGTTCACGGCCGCGATGAGGAGTGGGACACGGACCGAATTCTGCACTTGCCTGCTGCAGAGAGCTGCCTACTGCTGCCTGCCTTCTCCTGGGTTTGCAGAAACAAGAGCCTCTAAAAAACAACCCAGGCGCCAGAGCAGCGTAACGAAGGGACAGCTGAGCTCCAGACGACACTCGCTCCGGAGAAGCGCGCTTTGCCCTCCCTCCCGCCGCCTCCTTGCACAGCCCTCTTGCTGAAGGCATGAATCACATTGGTTCTGGTGATGGATGAAATTAGCTCCGATGCGAAGCTGGAAATAAAAAGCCATTCACCAAGAAGACAGCTGCGCCGGCCCGGGGCGAGGATCCGCTGTGCCTTTTTGTGCTCTTGCGCTTTTCACGAGCGGCTCCGTTTTAATTAGACGGGACGCGGTTCTAAGTCAACTCTAAATGATATTATCAGACTAATAGAGTGTGATCATATCCTGGCTTTTATTGGTCCGGGAGCTGCTGCTGGCTGCCATGGGAACCGCGTGGTCCACGTAACTCCTCGCCTCTGGTTTGGATGTACCAGGGGAAGGGGAGGCAAGGGAAGAAGCGGTGAGCCCCCACAGCCTCCTACCTCTTGCAGCTTTTCTTTACCCAGCCTTCTCACTGCACTGAGAAGGCAGTTAAAGGGGTGCAGCTTAGCAGCGTCGTGTCCTTGCGCCAGCCCTGCCAAGGGACCTGAAGCCTGGCTTTGCAAGGGGCCGACACCTCCATCTCCCAAGACTCACCCCTCTTTCTTGGCCAAGGCTCATCTCCAGCACTTCATCTCCACCTTCTGCCCACCTCGCTAGCTGCCACCTTGGGAGCAGGGAGCTGCCACTGTCCTTCCAGAAGGCATTGAGGGAGCCGGCTCTGTCTTAGGAAGTTGGCTATTGAATTCCCATACTGAGGTGGGCTGGCTGCCATGCTGCCCTCCCACCCCTCCAAGCCTAGCAGAGCTGCAGCCTTCCTCCCAGGGGTGGCTTGCACCCTTTCCCCCCCCAACATGGGAGCTTAGTTCCCTTAAAGCGTGCTCTAAGCAAGCCCTTGCCTACGAACACCATGCCTCCTACCCCAGCTGCCTGTCTACTGCTTAGGGCAGCATCCCTAGGCAAGGATTTATTTCCCCCCTCCTCAAGCACTGCTAGCAATTCCCCCAAAACACACCTGCTGTAGGTGGCCAGATCTTTAAAGAGAGGGGAAACCAGCCTCACCAGTGCCTCATTAGCCACTGCCCAGCTGATTAGCAGCTGTAAGAGCCAGAACCTGTGCTGGAAGTGCACATGCTGGGCTGTGCATGAGGACAGGCAGTGCCGCAGGCTCGTTGTGGGGGTATGGGGTGCTGCTGTCCCCGCAGTGGCTTGCGTGGCCCAGGTAGCATTTGGTCCCTCCGGAAAAAAATATATATATATCTGCAGCAGCAAAGGTTCATTGTAACTATTGGACTGAAAGGCTTGTTTCACCCACCTGCCTACCTGGTCCTGCTCTGTCCCACTGCTTCGAGACGGTCTGTCCGTGCACTGAGAGCGAAAGCACCGAGTGTGACAGCCCAGGCCCCAGCTGAGAACTTCTCCAACTGTCTTCCCCCAGCTGCACTGATTTTTGGAATGGGACTACTTTTTTAATCAGAGTGATGTAGGACATGATCAGAAGCAATTAAAGGCTGGCAGACTAATTAATGTCAATCAGCATAGTTTATGGGTATTGGCCTTGTCAATCAAACTTGATAGTGTGCGTTAGTGAGATTGCTTCGGGTCCCCAAATCTAATACTTTGTAGAGAGCTTTTCTGTTCTGAGACGCTCATTAAAATAGTACAAGTCCTTCAGGAACCAGCTAAAGGACGTATTTAGAAGTTCTTTAGGCACTGACAATTGCAGATAGATGCTTTGCTAAATCCCACTCAGTGCTGCAGCAGATTAAATGCCAAGCTTGCTGCCGTGCTTCTGCGAGCCCTGCTAGATGCCTCCCGGGGCCACCACGCTGCTGGGAACACGGTCTGCAAAAACCCGAGTGGGACTTGGTCCGTGGCACCGCCTGGCGCCAGGACGCCCAGGTGAGCCCCTGGAGGAGGAGGAGGAGGAAGAGGAGGCTCGGCTAGGGCGTGTGCCCAGGCAGCAATCGCATCCCCGGCTCCCAGTGCCCGGAGGTGCTGCCGGCGCTTTGGGAAAGCGGGGAGCTCAGCTGCGCATCCCGAGTGACGTCCTGCCCTCCGGCTCTCGGAGTCGTGCTGCGACGCGAGCTGATGTGAGGTCGAGAAGAGCCGAACGTGCCCGTCATCCTCCACCTCTGCCCTGCAGCAGACGCGCGTGCTGCGAAGGGAAAGAGGGATGTGTTGCGTGGCGAATGCATTTGTCACGCAGGCACGACGAGGGAGCCGTGCAGAAGGCTTGGCTCTCCCTGTGGCTGAGCTTTTTGAGATAAATGGCCCAAATCCAGCTGCAGAGACATCTTAAAGCACATGAAGACTTCAAGTCATTTGCTTTTAAAGCGATTACTGTAGAACTCCATTATTTTTGCCATACACTTTACTTTGATTTGTGGGTGTCATAAGAGGGGATGCGAGGTGAAAAACACCTGCGTAGCGCTGGGTGAGGGCGCTCCTCCTCCGAGGCCTCTTTGCGCTCGGGTGCCTGCTGGGGGAGCGTGCCGGCGAGCAGCGGCGCTGCCTGCCTTTGCCTCGGAGAGCACTCGCGTGCCTCCTGGAAGGCAGCCTGGCGCGCAAACGGCAGGGCGGGCTCCCTTCAGCCTCCCCTCTCCCTTCGCCTGACCTGAAATCCCAGCGTCCTGCAGGCAAAGGACGTCGTGACAAGGCTTAAGCAGGGGCTGGACAGCGGGAGGATTTTTCTAGGGAAAGACTGGAAATCCAAAACGGGCCGGTGGCTGCTTTGCAGAGGCACGACTGGGAAAGCTGCAGGGTGGTTAACCGGGGCGCCGGGCAGGACTGGAAAGCCGAAACCCGCTGCCTTCGTGGGCCTCCCCGGCTCTGAAAGACGGCAGTGCCATCCGGTAACCTCATCACGGGTTAGGAGACCAGCAGGTCTCTAAGTGCTCGCTGTTAAGTTTGCCTGCTTGATTGCTAGCGCTCACGTTCTCTGGAGCTGTATGATTTGATCCTTCCCGAACGGCTGGCAGTACCCTGCTGCAGGCTGTCACGCGTGGGGCCGGGAGCCTCCGGGTTTGGTCCCCGTGCCGGCCGAGGCGGGGAGCGTCCCGCGGCCGCCCGGAGGCGCTGCTTTGGCCGGGCGCTGCGGGCGACCGGCGGCGCTCCGGGGTACTCTGCAAAGAAAGCTCTTCTGACGAAAGGGCAGGTTTGCTGAAACTGCAGCATCCTCCGCGAAAGGGTTAGTGTCCCTAAACTTCGGTTTCAAAGACCATCGGGAGAAAGGTCCAAAGCTCTTGAGACGTCTTGTTTTTATTCTTTACAAAAAGGTAAGCTTTGTTTCTGGTGAGAAATAGATTTTCCTTGCAGAAGTGAAACGGGGCGGTAGACAGAAGGAAGCGTATATACGGATAAAACGTCCCGGTTGCTCAGAACAGGTTGTTTTTGCAGGAAGCAGTGCTGACTCCGGAAGGGGTCGGTGCCGGGGACGCCGGCACCCCCTCGCCCGCTCCTCCGCATGGGAGGTCCCACACACATTGCTTTTGTTGCAGGCATTTGCTCTCCCCTTCTGCAACGCTTTACAGCACAGGCACGCAGAAAGTTACCAGCGACCTTGCGGGCAACCATGGAGACTGCGGTGATTACTCCGGCACAGAGGAATTTTTAAGATACGCTGTAATTTTCACGGTGCAAAATTATATATTAGCATTACAGTGAAAGATTCTTTGCCTGGTTATTGCTTGAAGACATACATTTTATCTAAGCAAATGTTTAATTGCTCCTCATTGGACACTAGTCATGGGACATTAGGCATCAATAAAAGAAGATTCTTAAAATACGGGCTGAACAGAGTTTCTAGCGCAGTGTGGTGGTTATGGTCACAGGATGGATTTCTTCCACTGCGTTTTTATTTTTAATTTGTTTCCCATCCAAGCGTGGTGGCAGCACCCCTGCCATAGGCATGTCTCTGCTCCGCAGCTGGCCTGGGAGAAGCCTGGTCCCGCAGAGCCCCGGCTCTGCAGGGAGGGCAGCAGGGACCACGTACCGGTCTCTCCCCCGCGGCTTGGAGAGAGGAGCCTCTCCCAGAGCGGCCCCCTCGCCCCACCTCCCGTGTGCCAGGTGCCCGCCCGCGCCCCGGCACGCTCTGCCCAGCGGGGCCGAGAGCCGTGCCCAGCCCTTGCCGGACGCAACGAGGGCGCGCGCACGCACACGCTTCCCTTTTGGGAGCTCCCCCGTCGTTCTCCTCCTCCCCCAAACCTCTGGCTCACGCGATCCCATCATTAATCGCGTTGTGGATCATGCTAACGTTAGCTAATCGCTTTACCGATGATGCACAGAGCGTATGTCCGGGCTAATCGAATAGCTGTGGTGCCAACCTCTGTACCGCTTAGCTCATTAATCATTTTTCTAACTTGGAAACGTCCTTCTCCAGGCTGCTGGGCACCACTGCTCTACAAGGTCAGGGCACTGAGCTCCATATGTGCCAGGAGAGGTTTAATTTTCCACTATGTGCTGGGCCCGGGCGCTTTAGCTCCTTGCTGATGCGGGAGCGGCAAGGCCTCAAGACAGATGACAAGGCTGCGTGGTGTTCAGCGTGAGTGCGGAGAGGCCAGCTGCTCCGAGGACGCCCGTGCTGGAGGAAAGCGTCAGTATGCTGGGCCACCATGTCTCCAGCCATCTGTTGCACACAACCCAAAGACGCTGAAATAAACTTAAAAATCCCCTGCGAGAGAGCAAACTCTAGATGCTATTTCCATGGCAAGCTGTTCAAGGTTTGCTGTAATCATCTTTCTTCCTCCCTGCATAGTGCTTCTCAGCACTGTCCTGCCTAGGAGGGACGGGTTTGATAGCTGCAAGGCTTGTAGGAGTATGATCGTACACGGAGCTCAGGAGGTGCATGGTGTGCGCGAGCCAACGCAGCCACAGCAGCGCTGAGTGCTGCAGATAGGGATGAGGCACTTACCACGCAGTCTCCAAAGCAGCAAGTCAGGATGAGGCAGAAAGCTGTGAGCTGGCAGGAGCTGTGGAGCAGTTTGTTCCCAGCTGAGCAGCACCATGTGAGGCTTTGGGAAAAGGCTGGAGGGAGGCTGGGGCAGAAACAGGAAAGAGGCTCCTCAGCTCCATGTGTCTCCATTTATAATCCTGCTTGAGCCATTTGACCTTTTTGGAGCTCCTCATCACTCCATCTGAGCCAGCTGGTGGGTAGGAGAAGAGGTTTCCCCAAAAGTAGTGCAGGCTGCTCTGAGGGCCTCTGTGTTGCCCAATCTCCTGCACATGTACCAAAGATCCTTCTCCTCCAAGGGCTGGTGTCTTCTTTCCAAGAGGGGATCAGGAGGAAAATTTTTTGAGGATTTATTCTTTATTTGGAGCTCGAGACCATCCCAGTATAACTCACCCACTGCCTATTGCCCATTCCCCTGTGTCCTGGTATCTGCAGGTAAAGATTTATGCTATTTTAGGTGCCAGCCTCACCAGAGATTAATGAGAGATAATTTCCTATAAAGAGGTTTATTGAGTACTCAGAGTTCATTTGCCAGCTGTGAAGTGAAACATCTGAAAACATTTTTTGAATACTAAGTCCTCCCTGGCATTAGCACAAAAAAGGGAAACAGTGCCTTTTTCTGCTCTAGGTATTTGTTCTGCCGGGCAGAACAAGCGTCGCGTACTGAGCCCGCAGAGCTGAGATGCTGTTTCATTAGCGCTCTGCCTGCGCTGCGCCCGGGGGTGGGCGCAGATGTGCCTGGCATGCTCAAGGCGCCGCGCTCGGCTTCTCGTGAGCCTCCCCGCGCCCGCTGCCAGCTCGCCGGGCCAGCGCGAGCCCTCCCAGTAACTTTCCAGCGGAACAAAACGTTCCTGTTGGTAGAGTGCGTGCGTAACGACTCTGAGGCTGGGAGAGGAGCCGGGGCGAAGGAGGGGGAACAGTCCTCCTCGCACTCCTCTGCCCTCGCTTTGGCCCATCACCTGGTTAGTCTTGCCGTGTGGAGCAGCCTCCGGAGATGCCTCCTCTCCCTCCGGTGCCTGGGAGCCCGGCGCTGGCTCCTCCTGTGGTGCCCGCACCCGCGGCTGAGCCCCCGCCCGCCTTACCTCCACCCATCGCCTGGTCCCCAGGAGTTTTTGTGCACAGGCTTCGACTGACCGACGTGTGCACAGTGATGGGCTCTAAATCGGTTATTGCTAGACAGGGAAGAGCTCTAGGAGTCCCTAGAGAGCAAAGGAGGCTGGAGAGGCTGCAGGCATGGCCGGCTCCAAAAGCAGAGGGACAAATTCGGGAAGGCTTTTAGACACGATAGTCCAAACACCTACTTCAGCTCAATAGGTGCCTCAATTTCTGCCTGCTGCTGGCTAGGAAGACAGGAAAGACACAGCAAGGGGGAGGAAGGCTCCGTGCGCCCCCGGCTCCGCCGCTGCCCCTCGCCCCTGGCCGCAGAGGTGCCACGAGCGGGGGCCCGACCCACGAGAGCCATCCCTGTGCTCGGAGGGGCGAGGGCGGCTAACGCAGCGGGGGTCTCCTCTGCCGCCCTGCCAGGCTGCCCTTACGGGGCTGTGACTCCCTTCGGTAGGAGTCACTATTGCTTGGTTTGGGGGAAATTGGTTGTAATTAGGAAATTGGCTTTTTGAAAAATCCTCCCATTAGCAGTTGGGCAGGTGACTGCACACAGGCCCCTGGGGTGTATATTTGTATGCAAATATTGGCCGTGAGGAGCTAATTATCCTCCTTTTCTGTCTCAAGCACATTCCTAACAGTGCCAATGGATCATTCTACTAATTTTTATCTCCTTTGGACTTAGTGTACCATGCCCATAATGTCTTTGCATTTTCACACAGACACTGAGGGCACATTAGTTAGGAGCAGCAGATCAGGAAACCCACATCCGTAGAAACATATTTCAGAAGAAGCCTTACCATTTTCCTCAGCATATGGTAGTTGGTCTCCATCGAGCTTTGGTCTCTCTGAGGTCTTCTCTTGAGGAGAAAACAGTGACGAGGAATCTGGGCATCTTCTTGGCCTAATTATTTATCTGTACTTTCATGGCCCTTACTCTGTGCACGGTGGCCACAAGGAGCATGCCAGCAAATTCCTTTTTCTGCAGAAGTCGGGCCCAAATGCCACTGTCAAGCTGCAGGAACCGGACCCGCCTGAAGAACTGGCTCTCCTGATACCTGCTTATTCGCACCCCAATAAAGAACTCATAAGGTTGCCTTTGCAAGTGCCATTTGCACATATAAAATACAGTAAAATCAGGGAAGCTCACATAAAAACAAACAACAATACTAGTTGTTTCCTTTGAAAGGTTTTGTCTTCAAACAACTGTAAAAGAGGGCAATCAATATACCTTGCCCAGGCCTTTCCAATGCTTCCTGAGCCATTATGGTCATAATGTTTCTTCAGGCTGCTGTGATCAATACATTTGAGACACTGAATATGTCAAAAACACATAAAACCTTTATTAAGGTGAAATTAAATGAGCAAGCACAAATCAGCAGCTTAAATGGATATTGTTCTTCAAGGACAGCAGACCTTAAAAACAGACACGCATTAAAAATCCAGGGCTTTCAAAGCTAGGCTTAAAACCTCGAGAAACTCCAGCTTCGGGGCTTCGAAAATAGAAATTTAGAAGTGTGGAAACGACCAGGGGCAGGAAATTACGAGGGGCAAGATATTACCAGAGGCTGGCGAAGGGCCAGCGCTCTGCGGGGCGCCTGGAGCCGGGTGCCGGCGCGGGTCGCCCGGGGCCAGCCCCGGCGGGGACGCGCCGTCCCGGGGGAGGGAATGGAGAGCCTTTCGCCCTCCGCAGCTAATGCAACCTGACAGCTGCTGTCTCTGGCCGCCGTACGGCACGGAGCCGGCGGCAGGAGGGTCGCGCTCCAGGAGGAATTCAGCGCTGCCCGGAGCTGTCCGGGTTCGGCGCGGAGCGCAGCGCTGCGGGGCTGTCGGCGGGACGCTCTCCCCGGCCCCCGCTCCGCGGCAGGCACAGGCCAGCCGGGCGGACGCCACGCTCGCTGCAGCAGGTGAGGATGCACGTCCTCTCCCCGCACCCCGGGAGCGTCCGGCATTGCCGGGGCCACTCTAGGGCTTGGGGCTCCCAAGCGCCGGCAGGGGAGCGGGCGGCCGCCTGCCTCGGGGCTGCGGCACGTGAGCGGCGCCGTGCTGCGGCTCGCGGTGCTGAGAGCGGAGGCTGCTCGACCGGGAAGGGTGATTGAAGCCGAGGCAAACTGACCAGCTGCTGGGCTGCGGCGGGGGAGCGGCCTGCGCCCAGACGCCCTGCTCTTCGCCGAGGTGGGCGCCGGGCAGCCCGACCCGCACGGGGCCGGCCGAGCGGTCACGACGCGAAGGATCGCTCGGACGCGGCCCTTCCTCCCGGCCTGCCCAAATTCCCAAATTCGGGATTTGGGGAAAAGAGTCACAGCCGCCCCAGCTGAGGACAGATGGCCCTCACAGCACGCACCTCCAGGCACCGCCGTTGGGGGGGAGCGGGGAATGCCCAGCGCGGTGTCCAAGGGCAGCAGAGCAGGCAGGGTCCGAGGCCTCCCGCTGCGGAGAGCCCTCCTGGCCGCGGGACCTGCTTCGTGCTGAATCGCCCCAGCGGGTATCTTTCTTTTCCCAAATTCTCCTAAGCCCTTTCGGACCCCACAGCAGTATCGGGCCCCTCCAGTGCCGCGGTCACGCGGAGAGCCTGGCTGCAGGAGTGCAGGGCGCCATCGGCTCCCTGCCCCATGGCAGCTGCCCTCCTCCCAGCCTCACACCGGGGTGCAGAAGCAGGTATCTTACCCTGCCAAAAGGAAACCGTCAGAGGACAGCAAGGACATGTGAGAACTGCCAGGACTCAGGGAAGGAATAGCTACAGCGCCTCGCCGGCGCCCTTGGCTGCGGAGCATGCCGATGTGCCGGTCACGGCGGCAGCGACGCGCCGGCGCTGCTGCACGCCACCTGCGCGGAGCCCAGGCAGAACTCGCGGCTCTGTCTCGTGTCCGTACCTGGAGATTCGGCCCGAGGCTGGGAGAAGCGCGATGTGGAGCGGCTGCTGTGAGGCTGTTGGGACGCGACAAGAGTCCAGGCTCTTCTTGCAGATAGCGCCCGACATGCAGCTGCACGAGCCCTCTGCTGCCTCCTCGTCCAAACGCTTGGCAAGTGGACAGGACCAAGATGGATTTGCCTTGGCTCGATGCTTCATGAGGAGCCGGAATGGCTCGCTCTGCCCTGTTTGTTTGTGAGCTCCCACTTTGGGTGAGACTCATGCAAACCTCCAAATTGGAAGCGGATGGGTTCAGCCCAGCACGTCGCCTCTGCCAGGGGAGTGATCTCAGCTTGCCGGCCGCTGTGCAAGGCTGGGACAGGCACTGCCCTTTGGGACCACATCGGCAGGAAGGCTGTGAGAGGCTCCTTCCCCCATCGCTGGGGCTGCACGAGGGAGAAGAGCCCCGAAGGCACCACCACGCTCTCTTGGCCAAGGCCAATGGCTTGCTCGTGTCCAAGGCTTGCACCCCTTGGACAGAGGGGGCAGCACCGAAGGCGTTTGTACAGCAGCAGCTGTAGCACAAAGACATCAAAGATGATGGAAATCCCACTAGGTCTGTTTTCAAAAGGCAACGCTATATGCCGCCCTTACAGGTTTTCCACTGGTGGGCTGGGAATTTGCATTATTTCTCCCACATTTTTGATGTGTTTCTCTCACTTCGGAAGGTAAAAGCCTGTAGTTTGCCAGGAGGATTTCTCATTGCACAAAGGAGCTGTTTGCCAACACACCTTCTCAGCGGAAAGCTGAAAAATTGTTTGGTTCCAGCCTATTTATTTTTAATTGTTTCCTTTAGTTCTCATTGCCCACAGCAAAATACCATCTTCCCCTAACAAATAGCCGAGATGGGAACCGGTCGCCCTCCGCAGCCAGCCCTGCGCTCCGCTCGCTGCCGGAGCCCGCAGAGTTTGCATGCCTGTTTCCAGGCTGGCCCCCCTCTGCCAAAGGCAGCTCCTGCCCCTCTGCACGACTGTCCCGCGCTCAGCTCCTTCTCCTTCATTAACCAGCCTGATAGCCTGGTGGGGAAGGTCCTTGCAGACTCCTGGGGGTCTCCTGAGCCTGCCCAGGGTTTACAGCACCAAGGGGGTAAATGCAATACCTTTTCATGTTGGATCTGAAGCTGCTGATGCCCAGAAGAGTATCTAAACCTGCGTCCTGAACGGCCTTAGACTCACGAAAGGCAAAATCAGAGAATCAGACACCTGCACTCAGTTCCAAGGCCCTGATTTCGAGCACCTGCAGGGTTTTCTGTCTTCCGTTCTTGAGATGAGCTGTAAAATAAAGGCTCGCAAATTAATTACCTAGAAGAGTGGCAGAATGCTATGAGATACCTGGGAGTTAATTGTACTGATGCTAATCGCATGTAATTCAATGGCACCAGTAGAGATGTAGTATGTAATTCCATAGGCATTCCATAACAATTTAGCAATTTAATTAATTTCTGCTAATACCTTTTACATCACCTATTCTCTTCCCTCCATGTTCTCTGAGGGAACGAAAGCAGAACCTTCTTTCAGTCGGCCACCTGGGTCCTCATCTCCTGCAAACTCACTTTTGTTGGCAAAGATATCATTTTATTTCTCAGTGGTTTACTCGCAGTAGAGAAACCCACACAACGTCGTCCCTGGGAAACCGGGTGTCCAAGACAGTTTGACAGTGATGTGATTGGCTGTTCCTAAATTTGGAAAGCTGGAGCAGGGCTGTGTGAAGTGTTTTGGACAGATCATGATGGGCTGAAAAGATGGGAGACTTAAGTGATTTGTGGATTTAGGTCAACTTCAGGAAGCTCAGCTAGAAGAAAATATGGGAGAAAAATATAGAAAACAGCAAGCATTTTATTCCAGCCTCTCAGAGTAAAATGTTTGACTTAGAAAAAGCAAAAACCTGTTTCAGTATGCTTGAAATGAAGTTTTTCTGCTTGCTTCCTTCTGCAATTTTTTTCATTGTTTAAAAAAAAAGCAGCAAAAGGGAAAGGTTTCCAAAGAATCAACTTTTTCCAAAGGGCTGAATTACTTCCTTACGTGATATTCAGGATTGATTTAAAACCACGGAGCCAGCAACTCTCACCCAGCGCCCGCTTTGGAGCAGGCGCAAAGCGGGTATAGAAGGAGATGAGCAGTTTGGGCCAATAACGAGCCGCCTCCCGTGCCACTACCCTCCCTCCCGGCCCCGGCCCCGGCCCGAGCAAAGACGCAGAAAAGCCGTGGTTCTCGCTGGGCTTTTATTGAGCGGCTGGTCCTCGCCTCCTGCCTGCGGGCCGGCTGAGCCCCGCGCCGCGTGTGCAGCCGCTGCGTGCACAGCGCCGAGCCCCAGCCCCGCACCCTGGGCAGCACATCCTCCCCCCCCCCCCCCGGGTATTTTTTATTTTTTGGAAATATTTTATTTTAAAAATATAGTAGCTGTGGAAAGCAGCCCTCTTTATAAATGCTCGATGCCGGAGCGAAATGCATCATCGCCGTCCTTGTTACGGAGCTCTCCCCGGTACCTGTTCCTGCCCGCTCGGTGCCGGCCGCGCACGCTGCGCCCTCCGTTACGGTCAAGGAGGTTTGCAGCACCACGGGGGGGGGGGGGGGGGGAGAGAGAGAGAGAGAGAGAGAGAGAGAGAAAGAGAGAGAGACCCTTCTAAAAATAGAAATATTGTGCTGAGTTGTTTGAAGTGAATGAAATACATAAAACACCAGCATCAGATTAACTTCAGCTTGTCAAATATTGCTCCGGGCAGAGTCGGTGCAGCGCGCCGGCGGCGGTGGGGCCCGCCGGGTCCCCCAGCGCGTGCCACCGGCCCCCGGGACCGGGAGGGAGCGGAGCCACGCTAGCCCTCCCGGCGCAGCCCGCCGCGGGGCTCCTGCTGGGAGCAGGGCTGCTCTCCGCCCCGAACGGGCCGGAAGGAAACCAGCGCGCCAGGGCGCAGCGGGAGCTCCCAGGAGACGTTATAAATAGGAAACTGTAAACACAACCATTCGAAATAAGAGACACCTACGATCACAGGATTTACTGGTTCAAACGTCCCGCCCTCCCCCACCCGCACACCTACCCCCCTGCCCCTGCTCCATAAAAAGGTCTCCAGTAACAAAATCCTCGTTCCAGACTTGGAGTAAAGGTGAGGTGCTCGAGGAGTAAAAAGGGACACCGCAACATTAGTGGTCTTTGCTCGGGAAGAGAGAAGTCAGTGGAAGGGAGGGAGAGGATTAGCTGGTTCAGGTCCTTTGCAAGTTCATTTGGTTTGTCTGGAGGACTCCTAGGGTTATACCTGAGATGAAGAGGTCTAGGGGACGCTCCATAGCTCAATTAAAACATGGTTGGTGTTTTGTGCCTAGAAGAGCCCTTGCTGCTGGGATTTGTCTGTCACGCTCACCCCATGCAGCAACAGAGCAGCAGCCCTCCTCTGCTTGCCACGGGGCTATGTGAACCAAGGCTTGGCTCGGGGTGATCCATCATGTGTCGAGGATCTCGCTAGTGGGTGATGGCTCGTGGGGAATGCCCTGTGCGCTGTGGACAGTCTGGTTGTGGGAGAGGGAGTTCTGCTGGAGCTCCAGGGCGATGGCATTCTGGGGGAACTCCTTCACCTGTCGCTTGTACTCAAGGAATGTGCACGCCTTGGTGGCTATTGCAATGATGTTCTTGCCAATAAAGATGGTGGAGACCCTGCTGTCTTGGAACAAGACCATGTTGATGGCCCGGATGAAAATGGTGACAATGTTAATGGTGACCAAGCTGAGGACGGGATAGAGCATCATTTTCTGTGGGGCAATGTGCTCCCCTTGCATGCTGATCTCACTGAGGGACACACAAGGCAAGATCAGGAGGAGTATGTAGCAGTAGAAGAACATGAGCCCCTCTGCCCAGATGGGCAGGCCAGTCCTGTGTGGCTCCCACAGGTTGGCCTGGATGTCCAAGATATCTAGCAGGTCAAGGGCCACCCAGAAGAGACGCCCCCGCAGGTCCTCTTTCTTCCGAAAGGTCCGTATATACTCCATGCTGTCCAAGGCCACCAACACCAGGTAAAGCCCTGGTACGCAGATGGACAGAAGCAGGGTCAAGGCTTTCCTGGCCACTGTCTCCAGGTTCTTCTTGTCAGCTTTGTAATTCTGAAAGATGAAATACAGCTTGATCTCCAGCACGAAGATGTACAGGAACCAAAGGATCATGGCATAGCCCCTCTTGGCTGTCTTCACCTCTGCCCCCACCCACACTGCCACATAGCGCAGCACGATGAGGAAGCAGATGTCCCCCACCAGCACAATGATGCAGACGCCGATCTTGCGGGGCCCCTGGTTCTGCTCCACCAGATAGGCATCCATGAAGGCCATGCTGGTCATGATGACAATGGTGGTCAGACACACGTGGCGCTTGTCAGGTGGTGGCAGCACCATGGTGAGACGAGTAGGCCTCCCTCCACGCCACGTTGAGCGCTGGCCTGCACTAGGGGAGAAGATCTGCTGGTAGGGCAAGGTGGTGCATCAGCCACGAGCCCTTACGGGACTAAGGGCTGCTCTGTCCCCCACCCTGAGAGACAGCAAAGAACAGCGGGTCAATCGGCAGCTCCTGCTCTCCTGGGGCTCCTTGGGGCCTCTGCAGACAGTATCCCTGGCTCTGCGCACTCCAGCAGCCACCAGCAGACCCAACTGGTGCACAGCCAGATTGCTCTGCCCTTTAAGTGACGTGTTTCTCCCCCAGCACTCCTGGGCCAGCTGACCAGCCTAGCCCCAGGCACTTGCCACTGCCAGCAGCTAGGGCTCAGGAATGTGCAGGGCCTCCTTATGGGAGCTTCCTCCTCCGTGTGGGGTCCCCCATCGTCATCAACCAGAGGGGAAAGATCCTGCCTCTCCAGCCAGGCAGCAATCACACGGCACTAATGCACCTCTGGGCGCCAAGCTCGAAGCTCTCATACAGATCCCTGGAAATCAGGTGGGTGATCGGGCAGAGGTCCAGCCTGGCCGTGTGGGTGCAAGCCAGCAGAGGAGGCAGGGGAGATGGTCTTGGAAAGGCTGCTGTCTTCCCAGCGATAACCCAAACTCCTTCGTGGTGCGGGGGTCTCCCTGTGGCCTTGCAGGGTGCCTATCGCTGCCGGTCAGCGCCGGGCCCACGACGATCAGAGCAGGCTCCTTCTGCTGCCAGCTGTGGACACGTCCCCTCCATTCTACTGCCCTGGAAAAGACCACAGAGAATGGGCGTTAGGGTGCCCCTGCACGCTGGCACCGCGGCCGCGAGGATGGTCATCCCCCGAGCTCGTCCGCACCGCGGCTGCGTGCGGAGGATGCTTGTGCAAGGAAGCACGCAGGCACAGTGAACATTTAGGCAAGGCTTAATGCAGAACATCGTTTTGTTCGAGATGAACCTGGCCTGGATTTGGAAGCTCGGCGTGCCTCCCTCACGTAAGGGCTCCCCACCCCAAGCTCCAGTCCTGGGCGCTCCTGCGGAGAACGCACGGCCCAGAACTCGAGCGGAGACTTGCAAACGCCCGCTAAACCGGCTGCGCGGCCAAGTCACCCCGCGGCTGCGGTGCCCGGAGGCGCCCAGCCCAGGCAGGGGCCGGCTGCCGGCCGGGGATCCCGCGTGCTCGGGGCCGGTCCCAGCGCAGGGCGAATTTGCGCTGAATTATGACCTTGGTTTTCGAATGGTTGCTGCCAGCCGCTCGCGCGCTGCTGCCAGCCTTCAGCAGAGCCCGTGAAGCGGCAACGCGCCTCGCCTGCGGCGCGGGCGGCAGCAGGCAGCGCTCGGCTACCTGCTGAGAATAAATAATCGAGCGCTCTCCGGAGGTGACTTTGCTGCCGCTTCCTCGCGGCTCGAGCAGCCGCCCGACAGCGTGCAGAGAGGCGCTCCCAGGCAGCGAGGAGCCGGCAGGGCCCGCGGGCCCCCGCGGTGCCGCCTCCCGGCGCGGCGCGGCACGGCGCGGCGCGGCACGCGGCCTCCCTCGCTCCGTTTCTTTGCTCCGCGCGCCCCTCAGCCGCCGGGAATGTTCCTGCGCTCCACGGGGCGCCCTCACGGGCAGGAGCCCTCAGACCTTCCGGGGAGAGAGGAGGAGGCTGCTCTCTGCAAACCGCTCGGGAGCGGACGCGGGCGCGCAGCGGGGCTCCCGGGCAGCCCGCAGGGCGCTCGTGGCTCGGCACGGCGCGGCACGGCCGGGTGCACGCCGCAGCCCCGGCAGCCCGCTCGCGGCGGCGTGCCGCCCCGCGCTGCCTTTTAGTGCCGCCGCTTGTCCCTTCTTGAGGTTCCAGATAAAAATATATGGTCACCGCTGCAACCGCCTTTAAACTCGTGCCAAGTTTTGCAGGGGATTTACGGCCAAGGATGGATAATTCCAGATAAATTAGGTCTTTCAAGAGGGAATGCTGTTTTTTTTCTCCCCCTTTATGTATTTCTTCTTTCAGAAGACAACGGTTATTTAAAGGGGAAGCAGCTCGCCAGCACGAGGAAAGGCCCGGGCTTTTGCCGAAGAAAAATATTCTGGCTGTAGGGCTCGTCGCCCCCGGCGCAGGGCGCTGCCGCAGCGAGCCCTCCGGGAACGCCGCCCGAGCGGCCGCGGGACGCTCCCCGCCGCGCGGGTCTCTCCCTCTCGCCCAGGCCGCCTCCGCGTGCCCACGGCGGCGCGCGGAAAGCCCCAGGCGCTGGCCGACACCAATGCAACGTTCGCGCCGGCAGCAGACCGCCATCCCGCCCCGGCGGCGGTGCGCGCGCGCGCTCGCGACAGCTGCCCGCCGCGGCGGGGCGAGGGGCCTACGATAAAAACACCGGGCGTTTCGGTTTTACCGAAAGCAGGAGAAAACCCGCGGAGAAAAACCGGCACAGCCGAACGACGCGTGCCTATCCCTCCGGGGGGGGAAGCAAAAGCCTCTTCACTATTACAGAAGAGCACGCAGTTTTTAAACAATTATTGCTCTCAGAAGCCCTGATTCACAGTTTTTAAACGACTGTGCTTGACAGTACACTCGGCGACTGCTTGCGAAGCTGGCTGGGGAAACCAGGAGACGAGCTTGTCAGCTAGCCACACGAACGCCTCTGGGCGAGCGTTCGTCTAGACAGGCGTTTGCAAAGCTTTGGCTTCCTGCAGGAGTCCTTGTAAGTAAAAATACAGCTCACCTGGACGTAATGAGCTCGGAGCACGAGGGATGCCAGGAAAGCAGACGGGCAGCTCGCGGCTGACGGCTCCTCGCGGCCCCCGCGCCCCGCTAGCCGTCGGGGCTCCCGCGGCACTGCTCGCCCCGAGCAGACGCGCCACGTTGCAGAAGTCGTTCCACCAGCAGCCCTCGCACCTGCGGCCGGTGATGGCGCGAGACGGGCCGAGCACACGTGCCCACCTGCCACCCGCTGGACGGTGGCACCAGCCGGCAGCAATTGGTCTGCGGGCAGATAGGGCTCAAGGGCAAGCCTGGGGCACGGCCGCTCAGACCAGGCTCTTAAACCTGTGCATGAAGAATAGCAACTTTCCTCGCTCAGCAGGGCCACGTCCTGCCCTTCTTGGAGGGCATCAGGAGCTCGGGGACCGCACGCGGCTCTGGAGAAACCGTGGCGTGCTGCAGCGAGAAGCACCTCTTCCCGGACCTCCCGACAGCCCCACAGCGCCTCTGGCTATCCGCAGACATGTGGCTGCAGCCGTGCTTCAGCATCAACCCAGCCGCTGCAGAAGAAAACCCAGCCGTGCTTTCCCCGCGGGAAGCCGGCGGCTCGTTGCGCGGTGACTAATTACCGCCAGCTCTGCCGTCAACGCCCTCCGCGTGCCCCCTCCCACGGCCCAGCCTCCCCGCGCTCTGCGCCGCGCTCGCCCAGCCTCGCGCAAACCAGTTCAAGTTATTTAAGCAATTTCCACTCTGCCTATAAATAAAAGGGGGGGGGAGCGAGGCAAACGCATACGCAACGTGCTTCCCAGGTAGTTACGGTGCCGCATTGCTTAAAGCTTCATTTACACTTTAATTGCTCTGATTTATTTCAGCTTCCCTGGATGCAAGACTAACGCTCCCCTCCATTTAGTCCTTCGCCGGCCTGAAGAGCTCCACTACGTCCTTCCCGGTGCGCTTGCTCCCGCTTGGCTTTAGCTCGCTGCTCGGAGAGCTCTAGCAACCGGAGCGGTGCGGGCACGGGCGCGAGCCCCCGCCGCCGCGCTCGCTGGGTATCATTTCTTTGATCGGCTTTAGCAAACACAGCAACGCAGAGGATTTCTCCGTTGCCGCCCGGACGCCTCACCGGGGATGGAAACGGAGCGGTGGCGTTCCCCGCCACCCGCCACCCGGCCGCCCCGGGGCGGGGAAGCGGCCCCTAACTCCTCGTCCGTTTTGCAGCTCGCCAAGTTTTTATTTGCAAGCTCCGCGCGGCCGCGCTTCCCGGCGGGCTCCGGATGGCATCGCCAGCGCATCCTGCCACGGAAACGAGACCGCGGAAGATTTTCCGGACCCTGCCCGCTAATTGCGCCCGGCAGAGGGAAGAGCCCGGCTGGCTGACGCTTACGTACAATTCACCCTGCAGGCACAGCGAGCTGGCGGCGGCGGGGAGCCGCAGATCGGTCCGGGATCCTGCCCGAAACAGGCAGCGCAGCAGGGCCGGCAGGCAAAGCCCTCGGGAAGCGAAGCCTCGCGCAGCCTCGGGGAAGGGGTCGACACTTCCGTAGCTCCTTTGGCAGCTTTGCTTCACACTCCCTTCCAGAGGGGAGACGCCCAAGGGGAAAGCACCAGAAAAAAAATAAATAAAGGAAAAACCAAAGCAGGAAACCCGCCTGTCGGTGCCCGCGGCCGCGAGCCGGGGCGGACCCGCGCCGGGCGGCTGCCTGCGCTCGCGGCCGGGCTCCCCGGGGCGCTCGGGCGGTACAGCCGGCGGCAGGCGCAGGGAACCTCGCCCCGTTCAAAAACGGGCCGATTTTGATGCAATTTGACAGACATGTCCAAAAAACAAAACAAAAAAAACCACCCCACACTTTTCAGGCATTTTGGGTGCCAAAACATAGCATTTAGAGAAAGTAAATGATTCATTTCCACTTGTACGTATAATGTTTAAAGTATAATACTACGTTTTGACAGTATCAAAACCATTTGCTGTTTTCCCAGTAAAACATGCTGGTTTTAGAGGAAGCAGTTAGCACTGCCAAGCCGGGGGAGTTCTCCAGACAGCAACGTGCCCCCGCTCACGAAACCTTTTAACTCCTCGCGGGAGGAAACGAGGTGGGGCTCGACGCGAGGAGCCCTTGACAAGCCGCGCTGCTCTTGCTGCTTGTTCTCCTCCAGGTGCTTCCAGGCAGCCGCTTTATTTGTTTCGCTCTTTTTCCGAAGGCTGAAACGAAGCCGACAGGTCCGTAATTCCCTTCGCCTTGCCGTCGCGCCCGTCACGGCAGAAGGACGCGCGGCCGAGCAGCGGCACCGCCGCGCTGCCTCCCCCCGGGAGAGCGTCCTCCTCCACGCTAAAGGTGCCCTGACGCCCGTGGGGCAGGTGGCACGTGGAGGGGCGCTCGGCGCGAGGGAAAGCCTCGTCCTGCCACGAACCGCAGGACTGACAGCGCGCCTGAAAGTTGCTTTTGCAAAGCTGGTCTAAATAAAAGGCACGAACGTGACCCCAGCTTCGACCTCTGCTTGTATTTCCCCAGGTAAAGTCTAACCAAACCGGCCATCGAGCTCCACCAGCAAGTAAAACCTGGAGCTTCAAATTTTTCTTACTTAAGAGAGCCAAGGGCTTAAAAAGGATCCAAGCTCTGCAGCTCGAGGCCGTTCTCTTGTGCATGAACTGCTGCCAGGTCCTCAAATAGCCTCACATTACCAGTACTGGGGGAAAGGAAAATCTCTTCCTGGAAGCAGCACATCTCAGATAGATGCTTTCCCCCGCAGACTGCCATAAATCCCAGTACACAGAGCACCAGAAAACTCCTTGTTTGTGCTGGTCCCTGTCCTCGCTCTTGCTCTCACCCTCCCGGGTGGAGGGAAGCACAAATGTCCCTGAAAGCAATGTCCCAGGCATGCTCAGCCAACACGCTCTCGCAGCTCTGGCAGCATCAGCCATCTGAGAGCCAAGCAGCTCTGGCTACCCCTTGTCTCATCTAGGCATGATTAAGAGGGTGTGAGCTAATTATCACAAAATGGGAGCCGGTGGTTGTGCAGCTATAAATAGGAAAGCAGTGGGAGTATCCTAGTGCTCAAAGCATGCTTGTAGGAGAAGGGGCTACAGGGAACTGGAGGTTTTTAGGACAGAAATTTGGGAAGTGCTCAGGGAAAATGAATCTTTGAGCTCTGTAGGCATTTTGGAATCACAAGAGAGAGCATTTAGATAGGGATGATTTAGCAGGAGGTAGCTGAAGGGATGAGAAGCTGGCTTGCAGGCTCCCCTTTTCCAGAGACCAGGGCAGAAAGGCACCTGCTGGATTCTCTGACCTGAGGGATCTCTGGAGGTCTCCGAGCCAGCTGGAGCAGGCTGCTCATCTGCTCAAGTCTACTATTTCCTGGAGTGAAAATCCCATAGCTCTTTTCTTTCAGCCTCTGAATCTATGATCCCCCTCATGGGGAATGATTTTTTCCTATCCTCTCATTGGAAGCTCCCATTTTCCAGCCTGTGTCTGTAGCCTCTCACCCTGTCTCTACGCACTTCTGAAGACCCTGGCCCTTCCTCTGCATCTCCTGTTGAGAGGTGCAGGCAGTGCAGGACCTTCCCCAGGCTGAAGTAACCCAGCTCTCTCAGCCTCTCCTTGTATGTCCTGTGCTCCAGCCCTGACCACCTTGGTGGTCTCTCCAGGGTGTCACTATCCTCCTTTCTACTGGGGAGCCCAGCCCCAGCACTCCAGTGGCCCCCCAAGTGCTGAGCAGAGGGGCAGGCTCCCTCCCTCGCCCGCCGGCTGTGCTCCCGCTAACATGGCCCCGGGTGCCGTCAGCTTTGCTGCAAGGGCGCAGTGCTGCCTCCTGGGCACTTACCTGCTTGCACCCCCAGGCGCAAAGGCACCCGGTGCTCCTGAGACGCTCCTCTCCTTCCCAGGCGCTCACTACTGCCCCGTCCAGAGGGGAGACTTGAACCCGCAACCGGCCCTAGCAACTCATGGCCCCAAACCCCAGAGGGGACGGGGGAAGGACGCCGCAGGGTGCTGTGGGGCGCGTTCAGGTGCCCTCTGCCACGCACGTGGTGCTGAGCCGGGCTATATGGCCCTCCCCACCAACACCCCGCGCAGAGGCAGCTGCAGCAGACAGCAAGGCATGGGCATCCCCTTCACCCCTCACTGGTGCTGCTCTGCTTTCATCCCGGCCACGGTGGTAGGGTGCAGCTGCAGCAGACAGCAAGGCATGGGCATCCCCTTCACCCCTCACTGGTGCTGCTCTGCTTTCATCCCAGCCACGGTGGTAGGGTGCAGCTGCAGCAGACAGCAAGGCATGGGCATCCCCTTCACCCCTCACTGGTGCTGCTCTGCTTTCATCCCAGCCACGGTGGAAGGGTGCAGCTGCAGCAGACAGCAAGGCGTGGGCATCCCCTTCACCCCTCACTGGTGCTGCTCTGCTTTCATCCCAGCCACGGTGGTAGGGTGCAGCTGCAGCAGACAGCAAGACATGGGCATCCCCTTCACCCCTCACTGGTGCTGCTCTGCTTTCATCCCGGCCACGGTGGAAGGGTGCAGCTGCAGCAGACAGCAAGGCATGGGCATCCCCTTCACCCCTCACTGGTGCTGCTCTGCTTTCATCCCCGCCGCCCGGCCACGGTGGTAGGGTGCAGCTGCGAGCAATTAGGGAGACGTGATCACACGCCCCGTGGCTCCCTCTCGGCAGCGTGGGTGGAGGTGGGGATTGGCTGGGCGGCATGCCGCGCGTGAGACGGGCAGTCTGCTGCTTCTGCCATCCCTCTGACCTTTGATTAAGAGCGATTGTTCTGCTCTTAATTAACACGAGGCCACCGGCCGCGGCTGGCTCTGGCGGAGCAGCAGGAGCCGAGCTCCGCGACGCTGCCGAGAGGAGGGCGCATCCGCCGGCTCCGCTGCCGCTCCCGCAGAGCCCGGCAGAGCTGTCCCTTCAGGTTCGGCTCAGTGAGGGCTTGGAGAGCTCGGGAGATGTGGCCTGGCCTGATCTGGGAGCTGTGTCCAAAGGCTCAGGCTTCCCCAGTGACCCCATGCTTGGAGATGGGGGCGAACACTCACACGGAGCTTCCCACCCTTATGCGGAAAAAGAAGGTCTGGCTGCTGCTTTTTGTGAGGCACCGTTGATGTAAAACTCTGCATGAATTTCACCGAAAATGTCACTTTTTTGTCCAAGTTCCAGTGCAGAAACCTCACCTCAAAACTGGATGACAGAGGGAGAGCAAGCAAGTGGGTGACTTGGAAAAGCAAAGGGACTTTGTCTTCCCATGCACTTAATGAATTTATTTTGGCAAGGCCAGTCCAATATTAATTATAATGGCAATAGGTCCCCACCGGTCATCATGAAATCTGAGCAGAACAAGAACTCCCAGTGGTGCATCTTCCAGCACACAACGATTAATTCATCTGCTCTTAAGTCACAGTTGAGTCATGGTAGGCAGTTGGTGGTGCTGTGGAGCTGAAGATGGGACTCGGTGTCATCCTGGTCCCAGTTTTAGCCTGTGCTAATTCCTCTAGGAGAAGTGCTCTGCAGGACTGCTGGGCAGCAGGTTGCGATGCTGGGTAGGTTTGGAAGGATGGCAAGTGGCCGTGGCTGGCCCTCCATGCAGACCCCAAGCCTGAGGTCACTCCCTTGTCCTCTGTGTTCCCCATCCTCGAGGTGGGGGGGGGGCAATGCTGGCATCTGCTGCTTTGACGTCACTTGGGACATAAACATTGCACCCATCTCAATTCAGTGCAAGAAAAATAATCCCAGCCCAGAGGTCTCCAAGGAGATGCTTCTCTTCCTCTGGTTTTCAGCCTTCCTTCTACCAGCCATCTAATAAATCTAATAAAATCTGTCTTGCTGGTGTCTAATTCAATTCCAGCATCCAGAGACCAGACTTCTTATATCACTCACAGACCTAACCAGCCACATCCTTGGCATATGAGCATGGCCAAGGGCCTGCTGCAAGCTCCTCTGGAAGGGAGCAATTATCTGCGATCAGAACTCACTCACCCAATCAATTACACGTTTACAGGGTTTTTTGGGGTCACGTCGAACTGAATTATTTAGATGCCTGAACACCTTGGTCAGAAGCAGCTGATGACTTTTAGCCTGAAGTCTGGGCACTAAATGATCTGCCCTGTATTTTGTCTTGAGGTGGCCTCTCCCTGGCTCCTCCGGCTTGTACCCTCATGCAGCTTTAAGAGCTGGCAGTGCGTTCAGCTGAACGCCATCTCCAGCAAGCAGTCGGGCTCTGGACTCCTGCTCTGAAGACAGGGGACCTTCCCAGGAGGCAGGGAGAGCCAGGCCTCTCACACCCAGGGCTCAGAAACCAAGCCTAGTTCCCTGGATTTAGGGACCCAAGTCGTAGGAAAGGTCTTGTGGTCCAGTTGCCAGATCCGAGATGAGGCGGGCGCTCGGAAACTGGGAGATGCTGCAGCTTCCCCATCCAACACCATGAGCAGGCATCCCCTCGCCCAGGAGGATGTGGCAATTTGCTGTGCTGGAGCTCATTGCCAGGGAGATAAAATATTTACGGCTGCTCTCTTGCGCTTTCCGTTTCAAGCCGCGGTGACTTATTTGTTACAAATTTACATGAATGTTTAAAGGCATCTTTACATTCCTTCTACGTACAGAAGGTTTATTTCTCCACGCAGTATTTTGCCAGTCAGAATCAGCTGCCCCATCTCTTCTGTGCCTCCGTTTGCCCCCGTCTTCAGTGCTCATTTTCCTCTTAGTAATGATTATCATTATACTAAGGAAAATGGGTCATTTAGAGCAGTTTCTCCCCAAATAAAAGGCTATAGGATACAGGACATCATTAAAATTCTGAACCTGACTTCCAGCCTCAGGAACAGGCTCTTGGTATTTGCGTATCTTCGCGGAGGGAGGGAGGGAGCGGGACGGGGGGGAGGATGAGTTTGCCCAGCCTGCTGGTGAGGAAGGCTCTGTGCCACGAGAGGTATTTGCACACCAAATCAGGCACCCTTCATGAAATCACTTGTGTCAGAGATGAGACCATGGCTGTGCCTGCACCCTTTGGACATGAAAGGGGGATCTGGAGACCTTCATGCAAGGACCAGAAGTAAACGTGCAGTCCCTGCCACCTGGAACAAGGTGGACGTGCTTTGGAAGCAACCACCCACACCTTTGAGGTCTGCGGTGGCATGAAGTGCAGTTGGCTACAGGCCATCGCCTTTGCACTAGCACTTGGACTTGCCGCTCAGCAGTGGACACCAGAGGCTGTCCCTGGTGACTTCTTGCCCGCTCCTTTCTGACATCGGAAAACCGTGCCTTGCAAGAGTCCGGTGCTAGCTTTATCTGAGACGCAGGTCCCTTGCCCCCTGACATCTCTGCATGCCGCTTCCCCGGGGCCCAGCTTCTGTCCCCGTATCATCAAGAGGCCCTTAACAGGAACTGTTTTGCTTGGAAAGGCTATGCACCTCCGGTGCAAGCCTGAAATTGTTGTGTACAACACTGTAATGCAATGCTATTCCGTTTTGCAGCTTAACCAACTGGTGAAAGATGCTATTTAGGAACAGGGAAATACTTTATTTTCTTTCTCCCCCTTCAATACAGGAGGTTGGTGCATCAGGGCAGAGAGCAGAGAGAAATTTTCCAGCTCATCCTCAGGGACACAGTGGAGCCAGATGGGTGGGAAGTCCCTGCAAACAGGCTGAGCAAAGTCTTGTGAAGGATAACAGCACCATTAAAAAAAAGGAAGTGTTAAACATTCAAGAGGCAAGAAGATGAGCAAGATGCTGCCTGCAGAGATGTCAGTGGCTCAGGAGCTGTGGCACACAAATTGCTGTATGAGCAGGGAAAACCCTTCCAGCTTTCATGGGAGCAACTGGTTTTGGCTGGCATTTTTTGGAGTGTGGGGAGGGACATGAGTCCAGACGTCCTGGCCCTGGAGAGAGGGGATATTCTGTGCAGGCCAGTCCAAGGCCCACACATGTCTGAGATCTCCTTACTTGCAATGGAACAAGAGATATTCAGAGTGCAGGAGGTGGAACCTGAGCATAAAGGGTTAATTTTAAAACCCTTTTAAAAAGGAAAACTTGCCCCAAATTCTTAACTTTTGAAGTTGTTCCATCTTAACTGTGCTCAAAAGGGGCTAATTTTTCATTCCCCTTTTTCACATTTTAAATCAAAACGCATATGGAAAGCACTCTTGCTACTCATGATAGTTTTTTGTTTAACTCTCAGTTGAACCTGTATTAATTAAACGACACTACTAATGAACCGACATCATTATAAACTTCAGGTATAAAAAGGGCATAAGGGGAAGGAAGTGAAACTCTCTTGCTAGAAATGATTTTTGTTTTCCTTTGGCAGTCAAGAAGATGTCACCCCAATTTCGATTTTTAAGAAAAGGCCCTCTCTGAACCTGTCCACGAGCAACAGTTAGGAGCAAGCAATTGCTCCACTTTAGGAGGAGCCTCTTGGCGGCAAATCTCTTGTTTCCCTCTCTCTCATTCCCTAAGTTGAGAGCTGACATCCAGGACCTTGAAGAGGCAGAGGCACCAAAAGAGGAGCTGCAGCTCCCAAATCTTGCAATTGTCATCGTCTTTTGTGGGCTTTAGCTGTTCAGCTTGAGCTCTTGGAATTATTGGAAAACGTAAGCTGGCTGGCTGCACTCCTAACTGCTAACCTAGCCTGGGATGCGGTCGGCCTCGGTTGCTGCAGGGGCTTGTTCCTGACTCGGGTCACTTGTGAAGCTTGCTTCATTCTCCCTGCTCTTGGTTGCCTCCAAGAATTGTTTGATGCAAAAGTTTTAGAGAAAAAAAAAAAACTTTTCTATTTAGAGGTAACTCCATTTGCATTTCTGGTAGCATCTGGCAGCCTGCCTCCATGTGTATCAGCAGGGACAGCTGTAGCACACGTGCTGGTTTCACAGCTCTCCTGCCCTCTCTTCTGCTCTCCAGCGAGGTGGCTGAGCTCTGGGGTCCGGCTGCCCCAAGTGGCGCATGCTACCTGTGGGCATGTGGCCCCCCAGGTTACATGCAACGGGGGAACTGCTCCCCGCTGGGTCCCTGCAGACTGCATCACGCAATAAAATCAAAGTTGAACCCAACAAAGTCTCCTCCTGTATCCCCTTGTCTGACCTTCAAAAATCACCCTATTTCTTTTTCAGCACGGCTTACCCTGTGTTAGCCAGCGCGTGGAGGATCTTGGCCCAGCAAGCTGCTATGGAGAGAGGATATTACAGCGTTTGGCTCTTTCGAGGGCCTTCTGCTAATGATGGGGTCCACGTGACCTGCTTGGGATGCCAGCCCTGGAGGAGAAGAAATGTGCCCGGCAAGCCTCTCTCCCCAGACAAGAAAGGGGACGCGGCGGCCCGGGCGGCGGGAGGCACCCGCAGTTGGAGACGGGCTCCGGGACAGATGGAGACAAAAGAATTCCGCGAATCCTTGGAACAGGCTCCCGCACATCTCCAAGCCTTAAACAAACGCAGTCCCCAAAGCTAATGCACTCAGGCACGAGGCATTTCCTAAAACAAGGACGCCGGTTCGGCCTCGGGGAGCGCGCGGCTGGCGCGTGGCTCAGCGTACCGCAAAACTCTGCGCTGCCCCGTGAGAAGGGAGCAAGTAACCCCACGGCTGAGCCCGCCCTCCGCCTCTCCGGGTACGGCGCAGCTCAGCCGCGTCGCTTGTCCACCAGGAACACGTCTGTTCCCTCTTGGGCTGAAAACAGAGACAGAAACGGTGTTTGCAAATTCCTTTTTTTTCAGATACCGCCAGACTAAAAATCAGCACACCCCCCCCCCCCCCGCCACCCCCGTGTTAAGGCTCGGGGCACGAAGATGCATCACGAGCTGGAGCGCAGCCGTGGCGAAGGCAGCGGGAAGCAAATCTCAGCAGGGTGCGAAATCCGGCACCCCTCTGCCCGTCCCCGGCTCCGCAGCGCCCCGAAACCCTCCGGAAAAGGGGAACGAAGGACGAGCGGGAGGGGGACAGGGCCGGCGCTGCCCTCGCGTAGCAACGCTGCTGCGCTGCACTGCACAACAGCTCCGCGTCGCCTTAACAGCGTGCGTGGGTTTCGTTAGGAAGAGAAAAACCTTTTGTTTCTAGAGCGCTGGATAAGGGAAGGGGGGAACGGGAGCAACTTTGTGTCTTGCACTGTGGGACTGGGGCGCTCACAGCAAAGCAACCCCCCGCAGCCACCCGGGGACGCGCAGAGCCGCTAATGCAAAGCCTCGCGAGCAGGACGAAGAAATAATTGCAGAAACCGTTTCCCATGAATGCATTCAGCAGCTCCCTATCACAACATTTGCCTCCCGCGGTCGCAGCCAGTAAGTCATTAACGTGAGTCACTTCCAGTTTTGCCGTGCCAGCGCATGGGGATCCTTCCCACGCCTCGCCACGCGCAGGCACTAAGCTCGGGGGGCCCGATGAAGCCCAAAGGGTTCCAGCTAGCTTCTTTGTGGTCATTTTATTCTTCTGAAATAGCAAAATGCGTGGACTTTTCAGGAGCAACAAAGAAGAAAGGCACCACTTTGTGTTTGCTAAAAGCACAGTTTTTTGGAACTGAGCTCCAACCTCCTTCCTGGGGAAGGTCAGACAACAGAAGCAGCAACAAAACCTCTTTGCAGTTGCTAATGGCTACAGAGCAGCTACGAGCCTTTGCCCCTTCTCACCTGATAGGAGAGGGAAGCTTATTCCCAGGGAAGCAGCAACAAAGTACAGAGCAGATCAGAAACCTCCCATTTTTTCAGTGAAAATGTTTGAAACGGCACTGAAGCATTGTAAATCTCTCTTCAGGGCAGGTGTTTTTCACCAAAACTTCCAATGCAAGAGGCTCCCCCTGCTCCTCGCCGCGCCGCCTCGCTGGGCGGGCTTGGCCCCGTGTGCCCGGTGCAGCCGGTTGCTGAGGCCATGCAAGGAAGCAAGGTGGTAAGCATCAGGAAAAACCCTCACTGAGATCATCACAAGACACAGCCGCCCCTGCAAAGTGCTCCCAGCCAGGGAAAAACTGGCATTAGAGACTCAGGTCTCTACAGCTGTCAAAGAAACTCTGCAGCTGAGAAGTTCCTCCGGTGAAAACAGCAGCCACTACCCACTCTCTCCAGGCACAGAGCGGTCCCAGGACCCTGGGGGCTGATTGCGACACGATTTCTCCTGTTTCAAGCTTCAGTGAACAGAGCCAGTGCAAAATGCAAATGCTCCTGCGGGCAGCCGGGCGCTGGTGGCCGGTGCTCCAGCCGCGCTCCGGGAGGGCAGGCCCCTGCCCGGGCGCCTCGCCGTGCCCTCCGGCCACGCGTCCCCGTGGGACACGGGGCCGGCGGGACCTTGCTTTCACCTTGCGCCGCGTCCTGCAGCACGGAGGCTCGCTGCCGGCGAGAGCATCCCTCAGGCAGCTCATCGCTTCGCACGGCTTTCTGCTTACTCAGATGCCGCCGCCTGCCAAGGGAGGACGGCCTCTTGGACGGCTCCCGACTGCCACCGCAGCGCTCGCGCTCGTTCCCAAGGGACAGTCATTGGCTCCACTGGTTTGCTAGCTGCTCTCCTCCGAGTCCCAGCTAGCGCTGGGACTGGCTCAGAGAAGAGCTCGGCTAGAGGCGACGTGTCCCAGCTCTGCGAGATGCTCTTTGGGCTCAGTCTTCCCCAGGCGTTTGCCTCAGCAAAATTTGTGGGGTTTATTTTTCACCTTGGTCCCCATATGACTCCAGACCCCAGAGGAGCTGTGCAACGCAGACCCTTTTTGGCATAATGTACTTAAATGCAGTCAGGCACCTCGCTGAGCATCTACCCTGCCGGAGCTGGCAGGAGCGGGGAGCCCCCGTCCCAGGAAACTGCACGGAAACGAGAGCAACTGCACCCAGTGGGATGCCTACGCCAGTGCTCGCGCAGCAACAGCACACCTGGCTGTGCCGCCGGGCGCCCCGCAGCTCGGCAGGGCTGGCAGAGGGCTCTCACGCGGGGAGAAGGAGCCTGCCCCTCCCTGGTCCTTGGCACCGTGCTTTCCCAGCTCATGGCACTGCCAAACCTCTAAAAGAGGAAACCCACGCGGAAGGACTCCTCTGTTGGCAAAGAGCGAGAAACTCATCTGTCCACCACGGTTTTGTCACTGGTTACCTGCACCTCCTCACAGGCTTGGGCTTGGAGGGACGGGCTGGATTTTGTTGCTTTTGAAGTGTCAGAATCATTTCAACGGTGTTCCAGCGAAGATGGAGTGCGTCAATACCTTCACCTTGCCTAAAGGCTAGGTTGCGGCTACTGCGTGTTGACGGAGTCGTGGATTTGGACGGGGGGAGAAGGAAAGAAAAAAAGCGGGGACGGGGAGAAGAACAGTGAATTGTCTGTGGCTTTGGGGGTGTTTGTGTTCTCTTCCCACCAAAAGCCTCACCTCTGCGTGCTGCACTCCAAAACGGACTCAAGTGCTCCTGGGAGAGGTTGGAGTGACTGCAGAGAGTGGGCCTCTCTTTCCCCTGAGCTGAAACACAAGCCTCATTCTGCCTGGCTCTGGGCTGTTTAAGTAAGAGACCCCGTAAGATTTCGACCCTGAGCAATGACGTGACAGTGAGAGCACATCTAGATACTGACTTGCGTAATTCCACCTCAGGTCAGCTTTGAACTAGTTATGCAAACCCTGTGCAAACTCCCATACAACAGTTCTTATTTCCACTGAAATCTGGCTAATATGGCGTCAAAGACCATACCTGATTAAATCAATGTTAGTTAAATTTAGATCTAAATAATAACTATTCAAGGCTTTCCAACGAGGGAATTACATGTGCTTAAAAATACCCCTTCCGTAAATCTAAACAAGGCCTAGGAAACACGACTAACCATATGGAGCAGTGGGAATTCTGTTCCTAAAAGCCACCTTTCGAGAGACACTTCTGTCGTCTCTTCTGTGCAGCCATACAAATTTGCCACTATCAAATTGTCGTCAGTGCTGGGATCCCGTTCCCTACCGAGCAGGGAGTCATGCGGTTTACACACAGCTTGGCCTACAGCGCTCAGCTGAGCATCTTCAGTACGGAAACTATGCAGGTACGGAGGAGTAAAGGAATGAAGCTCTTGCCATAAGCACACGGCACATCTGTCCCGTTTTTGCTAGCTGATAGACATGCTACACTAAACATCATCTCTGAGGAAGTCATCGCTTACTCCCATGTCTTACTAGACAGCATCAGCTTCAGGCAAGATTATAGATGGACTGTTAGAAGTGATACGAGAGGCTACGTTCCCATTACAGGCGTCATTTCTTCCATCAGCACGTAGGGAGCTTATGTTTGCAAGTTACGTTCAGTGATCATGAGTACAGAGTGACAACGAAGCTCCTTAGGGTCAAGTGACACAACTTCTGTGGGCAGAAGTTAACCCATAGCATCAGTAAAGGTTTGGGGAATCTACAGAGAGAAACAGCATTGCTCGCTCTCCCTTCTGATAAGCTTCTTATTTCACCGAAGCTAAGGCATCGATATTTTGGGCACTGTTCACCTGGGAAAGTCCCCAGGAGAAGTCTCCACTTTTTGGTACAAATGCCATATATCACACGAAAGGAACTCAGCTTCCTGCCAACGATCAGTCAAACCCAGGCACAGAGTTTCTGGAGGAGTTTTCAGCACACGCAATCAAAGCAGAGCACAGACACGATGTGAAACACCTGACTGTCTCTCTCACCCTTCTCTTCCATAAAATCAACTCCAGCAGAGGAAAGGGAGCAGCCATAAGACCCCTATCCTCTTCTCTGGGATGCTTTACTTGCATTATGCATTTTACTGTGTTATTTTACACCGTGACATAGTATTGGAAACGTGGAAAAGATTCTTGAATCTAACCTGAGCAAGGCCATTCAACATTTTCCTCCCATACTGGACTGTTCCTGGAAAGACCTTCGGCTGGTAGAAAACAGATTTTTTTTCATTACTCATTTGGAAATTCATCCAGCTGAAAAAATACTAAACAATACAATTTGAAACCTCCCTCATTCATCAAAGTTGATTTTTCTCCAGTGACATGAAGCCTAGTGATAAATGATTCCTTTGTAAAGAAACCTTCAGCAACAAACCCTGAGCTGTATGCGAGTAGACCAAGGTCACTGCCAGCACTGGCAGTATTATCTGCTCAGCTCAAGTAGGCCGTGTTCCCAAGCAGCAAACCACTTCTTGGGGAGCGGAGGAAATCTGTTTTACTGCCAAGCTCACAGTCAGTCCCCAGGAGCTGGCATCAGCGGGCAACTTGTCAGTACCCTGCGCCGTGCTACCTGCCGGATCAGCGCCCCAGACCGCGAGGAGCCATGTGGCACATTCACACCGGCCACGGACCTGGCCAGCAGTCTCCGGCGTGAGGCAACCAACTGCGTCCAAACACGCACCCCCACCGCACCCCCACGTACCGAGAGCGCCCGCCAGGCCAGAGCAAAATGACGCGTATGGTCCAGTGCTGGGGTCACGTTCGGAGCAGAGTCCCAAACTTGAGCTTCGTAGTCCTTCCCCAGTAAAACCAAGAATCAGCTCATTCCTTAAGAGCATCCAGCGACCAACTGCATTTTGCTGGCAGCTGGCCCTCTGGCTCTGTACATCCCTGCATACTAATCCCAAGGAGAATGGGATGGGTAATTTAAACTTATCCTGCTAGCAGCAAAGCAACCAACGAGCCTGCTCATCCTCAGCTCCAAGTTTAGCCCAGCAGTATATTAAAGAGCTGCTATGGACTCTGGCCAGCCGCTACTTAGCTAAACTAACAGACTCTGCAAAATGCTGGAAGCCTCTTCGTTTCGTGGCATCTCTGACCCTCTGACAAAATTATCCACCTGCCGCAGGAAACGTGACCTCCCCAGCACAGGCCTCCTCCCGCCGCACCAGCCGGCTCTCCTCCCCGGGCCTAGAGGGAGTCCGTGTACCTCGGAAAACGGACGGGAGGCTTTCGGGTGGCAAGGAGGACTCCTGCTGTGTCCGACACGGGGCTGCCGCAGGCACAGCTCAGCGCAGCTCCCACCCCACGAGCTCAGGGCTGGGCTAGAGCCCGCTGGACTTGCAGAAGCCTTCGGTAGCTTTTAAAAACAACCATCAAATCCTCAGAGGAGATTTCACACACGTCCTGCTGTAAAGCCGCTTCAGTGGTTCCCTGCTCCTCCATTTAATGATCACTTTCTTTCTAGTCTGAATTTTTTAGCTTCCACTTTCAGCGGCTCAACCCTGCTTTGTCTATCCTTCCCGAAGCGGGGGAGCGCTCCGTCCTAGGCTTGGGCAGTGCCTTAGCAGGATCCCGATGCTCCCGTCATCTTTGAAGCTTAAACGCTGCTGCTCTCTCTCTCATCCAGCAAGACGCTCACTGCCCACAGTCAGGGTAACAGCGATAACCAATTCTGTAGGACCGCGGCGGGCCCCTGGGATGCTGCTCTCAGAACAAATTACCCTGTAGGGTTCATGATTCTTGATTTGATCCATGATTGAATATTTGCCATCATCTTCTGGGGAAGATTTACCGCATGAGCAGAAACATCTCTCCACCAGGAAGAGCTTCTCTGTTGCCTAATGGTCCCTTTCTCATCCTTCTGGGCTAAGCCACCATGTATCTGCCTTCCCTCTACAGCAATACCCTGAATAGTAATGAATAAATCAGTCCCCGTTCACTTATAAATAGTTTATAAAAGGTTCATAAATGATTTCTGGATGTTTTAATGAATAGTTAATCAATTGTTGCAGGGCCCAACAGGTCATCAGATTGCTTATAGCCATCAATTACAGAGCCTGCTGAGGAGCTTACGAGCATCAGTAGGACTCCACTGATGTCAGCAATGGGCTTACAATATCTATAAAGAGTTAATAAATAATGAATAAATGATACATGTTCTCTTAATTAAAAGCCATAGAAGACCATCAAAAAATTGCATTTTTGGAAAGCTAAGGGAAATACAATACGTAAATGTCTGTAACTGGATTTGAACCCCTGCCTCTGAGGAACGAGGTGGGAAGACCTGAGGCAGAGGCAGCACCTGGGGAACGAGGCCAGCAGACCTCACCCCTGGGCTGGGTTGAGCCCAGCTCAGCTGGCAACCAGGCTGCCCAAAGAGCAGGACACCTCCTTGATTCAGGGAAAGTGTGGGCACCCTGCGACGCGCAGGAGCGAGGCGGCCCGTGCGCCCTCACCTACCCGGGTCGGCGCTCACGCGGAACAGAGGGTCCCTTCCAAAACCAGCTGTTTCTGCTACGCATCTAAATCCCCTTTCCGAACCCAACTCCAGGCCCCAGTGGTGCCCCGTGCCAGGGAGCTCTACAGTTTCTCTCTTCTCAGGCTGCGTGCAAAGGCGTTTTGCTTGCAGATTGCTATCAGTCACCTGCTGCTGCAGACGCCTGGCTCTGCTGCTACATGGGAAGGAAGGAAAGGAGATGCTGGTTCTCCCTTGGCCACAGGGTCACTTTGGGCGAGCTGCTGCTCCCCGGGGCCGCGGCACCCCCCTCTGCAACAGGGGGATATAATGGCACACATCAGTGCAGTACTGAGGAGTTATATTATAGAAATTTGAGGAAATAATGTATATGGTGTTTGATCTCCCTAACAGAAGTGCTTTATTATCATTAAATGCTGAATATTTCCGGATGATAAAAGCAATTAAGTGTAAAAAAAAGGTAATGATCCATTGCCTATTGCATCCAAAAGATATGAAAAGCCCTCATAAAATTATCACCCTAGCATAGAATTGGGCCTAAATATCTTTATAATGTAAGACAGAGAACCTAGCTTACAGCTAGAACATCTATAAGGCATTCAATTAGTCACCAGAGGGTTTCTTAGTATTCCCCAATTCTCTCTGAGCACAGAGGCAATTACAGGAGATTCAAACTTTTTAAATTAAGGACAAAAGACAAGAGAATTTGGATAAAACCTGTTCTCAGGTTCATCCCAGAAGGTACGTGCGGAGGAAACTGCATGCAGATCAGCTTTAATTTACTGCCTAATTTACTTCTTCAGTAGAAGCCAGAAGATTTTTCCAGCGCGCTTGCTAGAAGAGCCTGCCTGCCTCGCTCCGACGGCAGGCGCCGGGGAAAGGGCCCCTTGGCGCACGGCGCAAACTGGCGGCGGGCCCACGCAGCCCGGGCTGCCCCTGCCCCGCTCCCGGGCTGTCCCGACCCCACGGCCCTCCCCGTGCCGAGGCCGCGCGTCACCGCGGGAGGGGAGCGGACGGGAAACCCTTGCGCGCGTCCCCTTCTCGGGGACGAGGCTCGGTCCCGGCTCCGTGCACCACGGGCTTGGATCACTTCTTCCTGATTTATATTTTGAGAGCGTTTCAATGGATCAAGATGTCAAATCTGTAGCGCTGCCAGGAAACACCATTTTCTTTTAATAAGCAGAGAGCAGCAGGTCATTTAATCTCCTGTAACTGCTCCGCTCCTCCAGCAGAGAGGTAGGACTGTATCTTCACAGGGTGGCAGTGCCTTTCTCTCTTGGCAGGAAAGGCTTTCTCCTCATTCTTTCACCCTGAGGTTAAAACAGTCCTTTCCCCTTCACTGGGAGAGCAACACCCTTAGGAAGGCCCTGCCAAGCAGCTTTGGGGGAGCTGGACGTATGCGCCCACGCACGTTCGCACGGGGAGATGAACGGGGTGACGGCCACGCGGGCAGCGGCCACCTCTGCCGCAGCCCATCAGCTACAGAGCAAAGCCAAAGCCCTTCTCCAGGGCCGCTCCACGCCGCGACGCAGCCCGGCGCGAGACCTGGGACAGCCCCAAAGATCTGGCCGACTCACGTGCGAGCGGCTTCGTGACCACAGCAATCCCGCAAACGGCAGTCTAAACCAATGCCTTTCGCTCTGCTTTCTGGTTCCTGAGCCTCCAAGATTCGCTTGGCTCATTTTAAAGCCTCGTGCTGCAGCCACGAGCGCTAGACACTTCATGCTGGTTTTCAACACAAGCCAAAAACCTCGGTAACTACAGAAGAGCCTGCTGCCCTCTGAGATGGCAAGTCTTGCAGGGCTTTTAACTGAACCGCAGGAGTCAGCAGCTCTGTATCACATGTCACCCCAGCGCCGCTTGCTGCCATACAGCACAGTGCACAGCATACACCTCCTGGCAGAGCTACCAGAGCCCACAGCAGCAGAAGCTGGTAACAGCCCTTCACGGCGCACAGAGGACTGGCAGCTCCTGGACGCCCTGGGATGAGAGCAGCAAGCAAGCAGGAGCACAGCAGCCAGCACAGGCAGGTCCCGGCTGGGGAGATCCACCTCCCTGCCCGCCAGTGGTTCCCAGGCTGCTGCCTTGCGTCCCCCCAGGGCCATCCTGCCGCAGGAGGCTGGGCCATGCACACAGCCAGATCTTGGGGCCTGAGGGGACCAGCCTTGGGTCCCCTCCAGCCTCTCCTCTCCAGGAGGTGGGCTACTGGCACAGGGACTGCCGGACAGAGCCCTACTGCCGGGCACGCAGCTTGCAGCCCGTAAGTACGGGGCAGGGCAGTGACAAATTACGGAGCCTTACAAAAAATATCTGCAGAGATGTTTGCAGATTCAAAGCTAAATCCACCGTTGCACCTTGCCTTGCAACCATTATCCAAATATACAAAGCCCCAAGCAACATTGTGATTGAATGTTGGAAGAATCCTGCTACTTCCAGTCCAGGACAGGTGGTTTTGCAGGGACACAAGGAGCTGAGAAGGTTGCAAATTACATTGAAAAGATGGAAGTAATAGAAAAGAGTATGCAGGAAAAAAAAAAAAAAAAAAAAAAAAAAACATTGCCTAAAGGTGAACTGAAAGTTAATATAGCTGCAGAAGTGAACTCAGACACTCGACAGCAGGGAGGAAGCAGGAAAGCAGTAATGCTGAAAGGTGGAGGATTTCTTGCTGAAAAGCAAAGCTCTCTGCTACTTTTTCCGGAACGCTTGAAAAGCCGAGCACATCCTGAATCCCTCGGGGCATTCCCTAGAAACCTCTGGCGTTCCCAAAACGTTCTCCACGGGCATACGCAACGGGCATGCAAACTGCTTGATGCCACGGTACCGCGCATTCGGATGCTGTCGCCTTGCCCAGCGGGAACCCGCTGCTGCAGGGCCAGCCGCGTCAGGAGGAGAGGCAGGCAGGGCTGGGGCCGAGCCCGGGGCGCCCGCAGAGCTGCGCCGGCCCCGCCGCGGACGCGGCCGGCCGTGCCGGGTCCCACGCGAGCGCCTAGAGCGCAGGCAGATTACAGACTGAGGGAGAGGGCTGGCCCTTGGGACACTTCCACTCAACAAAAAATGAAAAAAATAACGTGTGTACGCAACTATATGCAAACATATATATAGCCAAAAGTATAGTTATGTTAAGTCATAGTGAGACAAAGTGGATTGGCTACAGTCTGGAAGCTCTAAAATTAGAGTTTTATGTAAAGTAAGCATTTGCTTCATGTAGGGCAGTTAGTATTAAGATTTATTTTCATCTTGACTCCTTCTATTGCATGATATGATTGGGTAAAGCCTAGGGCACATGCATACGCCTGCCATTCATAACATATACATGGATTCATGACCTAGCTAGAGAGCTGAATTGCTTTGCAATCTCTTTTCTGCTGCAGAAAGCATAATAAGCATGTAAGTCTTGGAGCAAAAAGAGACACTATGTATTTGCTCAGCAAGAAAAGCTTTTGAACGGAGTTGTAGGAGCCAGAGAAAGCACTACAACAAGTGCCCAACAGCCGGTACTCACGCGGGCTAATTTTAAGAAGGACCATCCCATCAGTGGGTGTCAGGGCGGGAAATGTTAGTGGAGCAGTTGTAAAAGCTCCAGGACAGCCTATCTTCTCCTCAGAAAAAAAATCCCAACGTGTTTATTTACTTCATCCCTTTAACTAAATGCCTTTGGCAAAGGCACTTTATTGTTATTAAGAAACCAGAAATCAAACGCTTACAGATACATACATGTGAACACCTGTCCTGCAGCACTGAAAGTAGCAAGATGGCTACCAGCAACAGGCAGAAATAGTGATTTAATAACAATTTTTATGTCCCTTGGGTTCCTCCTGACAGGGTGATGAATGTGTGCCACATATCCAGCCTTCCGCTTGCTGTAACTTCAGGATCAGAGATGGAGCCATTGCTCCTGCACGGTGGTCGTGGGAGACAAGGCATTCATTTCCCAGGAACCAAAGACCCATCATCACTGATGCCATCCTGTAAGAGCTAACCTCCAGGCAGGGGCTGCAAGTGAATGCTCACACCAGCTACGCCTGGGTACAGCTGGAGCAGGTTTCTTTACCTGCCAGGTATCAAGCCGACACAAGGAGATGCCACCATTGCTGATTTTCTTAAATAGGAGGAAGCTATAGAAAAGCCAGTGCTAGGAAGCAAGCTTGGACTGAGTGATCACAACCAGTATAATTAAATAGAAAGCTACTGCAAACAGGCTTCATCCTAAAGAGGAGAATGCATGAAAGCATCTCCAGCCTCCTCCACAAGTGTATCACAGGCACTTTGACCTTGATTTCACCAAAAATTAGGGGTTGCCAGCAGGCACCAGGCAGGCACTGCAGTGCCACTGGGGCCGACCCACTGGGGCACGCGGGCCTCGGCGTGCCGTGCCGTGCTGTGCCGTGCCATGCCGCTCCGCGCATCAGCCTGGCCAGGTGAGCAGCGCTGACTGTCCACAAATACAGCGGGGCCATCACCACCAGCGAGGAGGGGGAGGAGAGCTCTTTAAGCCAAAGGACAGTGCTGTCAGAAGAACAAACGAGGACAAACTGGCTATGAATAAATTTTGGAAATGGGAACAACGAAGCTTCGGGCCAGACCCCAAGCAGATACAGAGACAGGGGGTCAGGTTTTATGGCTAACTTTTCCAAAGTGATCACAGGGCACAACACCAGGGGCACCAGGGCTGTCGACTACATCCCATGCGTCCCCACGCATCACGCGATCGTGCCGTGAGCAGCTCTCCGCGCGGCTCCGCTCAAAGCCCCACCGGGAAGCAAAAGCCCCACTTGATTTCATACGCATGTTTTTTAATACATACATGGCATTTCTTCACAGCTGTCAGCATCAACCTTCGTAGCTGCCATGGTGATGAGCACCACAGAGAAGGCTATAAATAACACAAATGTGCCACGTGCCGGCCCTTTTATGGGACCCACTCTTTTCGATTTACTTATATGCAAGATATTATACAGGACAACCCAATTAAGCTTGACAGCTGCCTGACAACAAATTTCTGCCTGGTGGTGGCTTGCAAGCACATCATGTTAAACAAGACAACACAGTGCAAAAGAGCAGGAGCAGCTACTTGCAGGGTTTTCTTTTGTGCCTGCCATCCTGGAGGTAACGGCTGGTGGCACTGCAGGTTCCCCTATGACCTTTATAGCGCCAGCCACCAAGGTGCCAAGTTGTTTGGATTAAAATGCCAGAGGAGGAGGTAGAGTCAGATGTCACAACACAGCAAAGTGCCACGAACACTAGTCAGAAGGTCCACGGTAACACTGTACCAGGCTGAATGCTTTAGGAGGGACCTGTAACTTCCCTCTTTGTGGGAATCTATTAGTCATTTTGTTACAGGGTCCCACAGAATTTCTGGGATGCCAAAATAACATTTCATGCCTGACTGGAGAGAGACATTTTGGCTCTGTTGCAATCTGAACAGTGTGTTCGGCTTTGAATGTGATGTAAAACTGCAGCCAGAAACAACGTTTTACAGCAGCTTTGAATTTCTTATGAGGCCACGGTGGAACCGAAAGCCCTTGATCAGGGTTCCTTGGTGAGAAGAAGCCTTTGATGTGACAAATCGCCGCTTCTCTAGGGCGTCTCGGAGCCAACTGAACTTGAAAGAACACAAACGCAAGTCAGGTGCAACGGGTGGCCCTGGCCTCTGCGATCTGAGGTCAGTCGAGCCATTTGGCCGAGGACTCTCTGATAATGTCACAGCTCTTTAAGTTGTCACAACCCACACGTCGGGTGTCACAGGTGCTTGGGATCTACCTCCGTGATCGGCGCGCTGCACGTCGCCACTGCCGCCCTCCCGGAGCCTGCCCTCTCTGGATTCATGCAAGGTGATACTGGTTTCTCCTTCGCTGCGTTTTTACCCCAGAATCCCTTCGCGACGGCGCGGTAGCGCTTCTTCCCTCGTGCCGCCTAGAACTGCTCTTTTCCGTCTTTGTAACTATGCCACCAGCCAAGGAGGACTGCTGAGCTGGGCCGAACGGCACCGTGGGCCACCGCTCTCCTGTTATCCCTGCAAACCCTTGTGCTCTGACACTTCACAAGTTCGAGGCAGGGATTAAGGCATGTTATCAGCACGTTCAGCTGATCCTCAGCTCAGTAACTTTGCCTTTAGTCAGACGGCTCATCTGGGCTTTCGCGGCATTTTCCAAGATGCTCTCTGCATCTGGCAAATTGACTCCTCACGGAGCATCCACTGTAAATAATGGCTCACTCAGCAGTTTTCCTCTGATACCTCTGTAATTTCGGCAGTAATTTATGTATTCTGGAGTGGCAACGCAGTAATAAAATGGAAGACCTGGGGCTGGCACAAAGTTTTTCTCTCAGCCCCAGATTATCATCGCTATTCTGCAACAGCCTCTTTCACTGCCCGGACCCACTTGTGCTTTCTCTTCAAACCAGATAAGTGACCCGCAGAGCTAGCTGAAAACCACAGCTATTCACTACAGAAATAATCAAAGCTGCTTCTCGTTTGCTCCCCAGGCAAGGCAGCAAGGGCCTCAAGGGCCTGCCCTGGGCGCCAGCGCTGCACCGCGGCTGTTTGCAGCCTCCCTGCCTCCTACCCCACGCTGGGAAAAGCCGCTTTAATGCCTGGGTAAAAATGCAGACCTTTCCCTTCCAACCGAATGCGACATCGTTCTTTCAGCTATTCTGGCCCGCATTAAATTTTCGGATCTTCGGCCCTGAACGATTTAAAGTTTTCAGGAAAGCAGATGCTTCATGAAATCACATTCATGCACCTGGAAACCCCATTTTCCAGCAATTTTGAAAATTTAAAAAGTTTTAATCAGCTCAAAATTCAAATCAAGGATGTTATTTCTCCCCTCCCTTTCAGGATTTTCTCCTTTGATGTCTCCTAGCTGCTGCATTTTTTGTCTAGTATTTCTTCCCTATTCCTTGGATTTTTTTATTTTTCCTTTGCCAAAGAAATCAGGTTGCAGCTCAACTCTGAAAAGTTCTTTGGCAACTACAAATTTCCTATATTCTGCTGGCCGCCTGCTAGATTTACGTGTGAAGACCAAGTTCAAAGCAACACTCCTCTCTCCCTGCGAATTTAAGAGACAAGATCTGCATAAGACTGCTAGGCTTTACTGCCAAAGCCTGGTTACACAAGAGGACAAGGGAGAATTAATTAGCTCCTGCACCTTTTGCAACGCTTCAGTACGGATCTCTTTAACCATAAGATGTGATGAAACCTTTTGCAGACCTCGACTACCCAAACTATCATGATCTCCACCCAAAGCCACGGATCACTGTCCAAAGCCAAAATGCACTTGCCACAGAGAGGAGCCAAAAAAATTTTGCTGGCTATTATGTGTGATAACTTGTGAAGCTGCCGAAAGTGCAGAAAGATCAAAAAAAAGCTCAAGAAGAAATCAAAGAAAACATTAGATTGATTTTTATAAGGGAAATAAGGGCTTCATCATTTTCTCCTTCTAGAACTGAACAAACCAGTGATTATGTTACTAAAACTGCAAAACGGAGACAGGAACGGGGAGGAGGGGAAGGAAGAGGCTCCCTTTCCCGGGAACCGTAGGTGGCTCATCGCTGTGGAACAACGTGAGAAACAGCGGCAACGCTCACAGAAACTAAAGACAGTTCACAGGGGAAAAGACCAAAACGGGGGCTGGCTATTTTGCAAAGGCACTAACACCAAGCTTTAAAATAGGAGCCAGAGACTCTGCAAAAGAAGTTAGAGAAACACGTGGAAGCTGCCCAGGACAAGGCCTTGCAGCAGCAATACAATCTTCGTCAGCACAACTGCTGTACGACAGCAGCAGCTCGGGAAGCCTAAGTGCAGGCATGCAGCCTGCGCTGAGCAAGAGGAGGTGTTCATCAGCCGAGCTGCTGCACAGCAGATTTTCCAGGAAATGCAGAAAACTAGGGAAGCTAGAGCCAACTGGGGTCTGGCTAGCAGCAATAAGCTGCAGCAGGAGCTTGAAATCCAGCACTGGAAGAAAACCACAAGGTTGCAGTCCACCGCAGGGTGCAGTTGTTCGGAGGCAGAATCAGCCTAGCCTTCACTTGAGGGAATCATTTACAGCCTGTTCACTCGGCAAGCAGGTCTACAGGAATTTCTTGGGCCTTCTTAATGCACACGTGGCAGTCCAGAGCAATGAACCCCAGCTGCCTGCGAGAGCTCGTGATCTTGGACTACGAAGTTTCTTGCAGACTACTCTGTAATGCAATGAACGGCAAGGGCAGCGGATGGGAACGGAAAAGCTAACCCAACGCACCCAGCTCTGATGCTGCTGCAGAACTTAACCCGCAGGAAGCAGAATACGCCATCCTGGGGGCGATGCGCTCATGGGAGGGATGAGAATTTCCTGATGCAGCCTGAGTCTGAAACCGGAGTTTGAAGCAGGCTTTCTGCGAGCGCTCTGCCCAGCTGGGCTCTGCACACTACTTTATCTGCAGAGCTGTCACAGCCCAAGCCTCTGCTTTGCAGCCAGGTTTTTATATTCTCTGCTGATTTCCCAAGGGTCTTCATTTCAGCTCATCATCCCCACAGGGATCAATAGGACTGCAGCTGCCGTCCTAGCAACTGCAGCCAGCTTTGCCGAGCAGCAGTGTGGTCTGCTGGATAAAGCAGGGGCTGGGAGCCAGGAGTGCTGAAAGCCAGGAGCACTGAAAAGCCAGCCCAGTTCCTGCCAGCAACCTCCAGTGAGGGCTTGGTCAAGCTGATCAGCATCTTCAGAGCCCTCCAACGTGTGTCCCAGTCGGACAGCAGCGATCCCGCATCTGCCTGGTGCTGCAGAGATCAGTCAGCGCATGCAATTTCTTGGGAGGACCGATTCTCCTGCAAGGTGCCTTGCATGCGTTACAGGCTACGCTTGTCTGCAGCACACAGCTTGCTCTAAGTCTTTTACTGCTATGTCTACAGACAGTGTCTTTGAAACAGTGCAATATGAGCTGACAGCGACTGCAGGGAATACCTTGCCAAAAAGTTTTGAGGGCTGTAGCAACAGACTCCCTTACAAGCATCACTCGGCTGGTATTCTACCAATATGCAGAAAGTTCGCATGGGGGACGAGACATAGTTCGCATGGGGGACGAGACATAGTGCTAAGAAATGTACAGGCTTTTTTAAAAAAATTATGGACTATACTTTGATGCTTTGGTGGGGCAGAGCCCGGGGAAAGTACTAAGGATGTTTCATGTTCTCCCAGCCAGCGCAGATCAGGCAGGTGGTCTGTGCCATCAGCCCAGCTCTCATCCTTCTTCCTCAGCAGATGGCCTCTGCCCTGTGAGGCTGAAAGGCTACGGCGCCCACAGCAGAGATCAAGGGAGAAGAACCTAATGACAATAGCCGGCGTAGTCCTACATCGCAGCTGTTGAGGATGTGACTGGAGACACCCCTTTGCCTCAACTCTGTACTTTGGAAAGCCTCTGCTAGGGAGCAACACTTGGCTCTGCACATAGCAGACTTCAGCAGGAAGCTTGTTTCGCTGGAACTACCCAATTCACCTTGCAGAGAGTGCTTCTGGCCCTTGCCAAACCATTCTCTCTAAAAACCCTGTGGAATTACAGGTGCAGCAGGAGTCCACAATAGACATACTAGAGATCAGCACCTGCCTGAGGTTGCATTCTCCTTGGGGGGATCCTGTGATCTGTAGTTGATGCACACTTCATGTTTTGACACCACCTTTAAAATGTCTATACTAAAGCCAGCTACAACCTACACTCTTTGGATTGAGGTTACTGTGCTCAGATGCACAGTGCAGGGTTTCCCATCAGTCTCCAGCACAGGAATTCAAGCCGAAGAGCAGCAAGAGCTCTACACACCATGATGCTGTCCCAGTCCCAGTCCGAGGAGGTACAACCGCATGGAGACATGCTCTCTTCTTGCCCACTGTGCAGAACCACTTGCTCAAGAGCATCGTCTTTGGCCACTACTGGAGACAGAGGCCGGACTGACCCAGTAGTGCATTTCCCTGGAGTGGGGGCTCCTTGGGCTATAATAAAGCTTCAGAGAAAAAATTAAGGCCACAGTTTGTCAGGTGTCTTTGCATGCAGTGATGGATTCTGCATCTAGTTATTAACCTCTTGCAAAAGCTCAGTGTTATCTTGCATAGAAGTAATATTAGGTTAAACAGCTGTTGATAACTTATCGTCTGTTATCAGCAGCTTCATTCAAGGCCAATATTTACTCGCATCCAAGAAGCGTTGCTCTATTCCCAGCAGCATTCTTTATGGAGTCAAATGACAGCAGCTTTTAATTGCTCTTAGGTACTCACAGGGCCTGTGTTACCCAAGCACCACCTCATCTCAAATGGATTTCTTGTTGGAGCCCAGCACGAGGAGAAGCGCTATCCCATGCTATGGGAAGGGATGAGCACAGAAAGATCTAAAATGGCACCATGGCCCCAACATACAGCCTGTAGGGACGGAGGCAACTCTGCTAAGGGAAGCAAATCCTGAAGCCTTGAGATGAGGTGCGCCCAGGCACCTAGACTTTCTGACAAGAAGACAGCTAATTTTGCAACGGCACGTGGCCAGAGGAACCTCCAGCACCTGACCTCGGCCAAGTGCTCAGGTGGCCTTGCTCCAGCCTCCATTGCCCTGGGCAGGGCAGGATCTCAGCAGGATGAGAAAAGCATCCTCCTCCACCTCCCGATTGGGATGGGGGCACTGTACACTCAAACAACCAGGATTCCTGGGTCCACAGAAAGGCCTAAGTCACCTTCTGGGTCAGAGGACTCGGTTTGCTCCCCCTCAGCCCTCAGGATCGCTCATACAGCTCAGACCAGGCAGCTGCACAGTAGAACTTCCCCCGGGGACAAGAGCCCTGTCCATGGCACGGGCTCCCTGCCCATGGCCAGCCACCCAGCTCGCCCCTGTGCAGCCTGTGCCACGCCAGCTGTCCTTGCTGTCGCCTCCCCTTTGAGTTGCAAGCAGAGCAAGATGCTGCTCCATGCCCTCCCAGGAGGGATACAGGCTGCCGGTGCGACGGGTCATGTTTAAGGGTTATTACTCTCCACATCCCAAGAAGTGTCTAAGACACAGGGAAAGCCCTGTTTCTATGTCCAGTGGTTTAAGATCCTGCTCGAAAGGCTGCAGCTCCCCCTTCAAAGCGTTGTCTATCTGGAAGAGGAGGATGAACTCAAAGTCCACGGGTTACAGCGGCTTTGAACTGAACCAAGCCCAAAGCACTCCTATACCGGCATAAGGGGGTCTGGACAGTGGCGTTATACTGGTTTATCTTGCCACTGTCCTTCTGCATTCCCCAGGATGGAGAACCGCCCTTTCTGGCAGGGCGATGGGGAAGCGGTGGCCTGGCAGCCTCGGCGAAGGCAGCGCCCGCCCAGCGCACAGCCCCTGCTGCTGCCGCCGGCCTCCAGAGCTGCAGCCCTCCGTCCACCCGCGGCTTCCTTCAACCCACGCCCGGGAGGTCTGTTCCCAACGGGCCCGTCCTGGAGGCTTTGGGCCCACATCCTCTTCCTGGAGTTAACCTCTGTGACCTTAGAGGTCAGCCTTTAGAAAAATAAGAAGTTTTCAGGTTGGAAGTGGTTCAAAGGACTGAAAAAAAGAGAGATACTGAGCAATGCAATGTCCCCAGGGGGAGAAAGCCAGCAGCTAATACGAAGAGAGAGTCCTTTGCCCGTAGATCACAACTGCAGCCCCTCCGCCCTTACAGAGCTACAAACCCCAGCCGCTGGTAGGACCTTTTTGCTTCCCTTCTGCATCCTCGAGCGATAGTCCTGCAGTCAAAGGACCCAGCAGAGACATCCCCTCCTACCATACTGCATCACTCAGACCTACTGGCGGTAGGTTTCTCTTAGCTAAGAAGAAGACAAGCTGCGTGCAGCTTTGTGCTGAAGCTGTGGACACTGTGAGGAGCCTGCCTGCGAGTCGCTGCTACGCTATTTTTCCAGCAAGTCTATCCTCTTCATCACTCTTGCTGCTGTTACGACAGCATTGCAAAGCCTTACGCACAGACGGAGACCCAGCTATGCTGGACGTGGGAGAAGCAGATACCGGGGAGAAGGATTTGCATCCAGAAGAGAAGAGAGCTCTGTGTGGCCGGCGGTGGCACGGGCCACCTGCACGCAGGAGAGCTCCTGAAGTTCTCAGGAGCGAAGACGCAGTCTCCTACAGAGCTACACAGCCCGGGCTCTGCTCACCTCTCCTCCTCCACACCACCTGCAGACCACGCTGCAATGACAACTTATACCTCGGCCACCACTGGACCGTTTTATCTTACCACTGCTGGCGGTGGAGTTGGAGGAACGGAACCAGCGATCTGGGAGCGGGCCGCAGCCCTAGGAATTGCCAAGGGCTGGCGAGAGACTGTAGTTAACACGTAGCCTAAGCTGCAAGTGGCGGGTACATTGTAAATGTGTTCCCTGACTCAGTACCCAACTGTGGTGAGTTTACAGCCCTCGATACTGTTGCATTAATCATAAGGAATCTCCCAGTTCCTTAGAAATACAGCAACAAGCTCTCCAGGGCTGGTTTCAACAGTTTTACTCCTAGGTAATAGCCCTCTCCCTCATTTATAGCTATGTCTAGACACAAAGTGAGGAAGGTGCTTTATTATAAACATTTAGTGTAAAAACCCTGTCTACCTCCGAATTCCTGCGCTTCGCATCCCGGCCATGCCCTGAGCGCGCGGGCACAAAGTCCGTGCTCACGCAGCTTCCCCCGCACACGGCCCCCGGCCCTGCTGGCTCCCCGCGCCTCCGCGCACGCTCCCGGCACGGCACGGGAGGGCCAGCGCGGGAGCTCGGCTCCCGGTGGCATTTCTCAGCGCTACCCTTCCAGAGAGCCTCGGACCACGCAGGACATGGAGAAAAGGCAGAAGTCAATCTCTCCATGCACTAGAAGAGAGATAAGCTATTGAATACTTCTTTTTTTCCTACTAACAAATGATTGATCAAAACCATCAAAATTAACATAATGGGATAAAATCCTAAAATGTTCAAGGCCTCTACAGATGCCATCAGCGTATTTACTAAAGTACTGTATTTAATGTGCTCCGAGCTCCGGTATCACTATCTCAGTTACATCTCACACAGAGAGAGCTTCTCTACCTAAGGCTCCAGAGGGAACCTGAAACAGGTCAGACCTCCGACACGGACAGCCGGGGCAGAGCGTCCAGGGAGGATATCTGCTGCAGCCTGGAGACGATGCAGCCAGCCTGGCACATCACAGGGAAGGAGAATGAAATCAAGACACTACGGGAGGTGACAGTGGCACTGCCCCGCTCTCGGGGACCAACCAAGCACACAGCAGGGGCAGAGCTGCTGCGTGCTCAAACAGCCATGATACTGCAGAAGAGCTTGGCCAACAAATCCAGCATGAAGAGCAACCAGAACAGCCATCAGGGACGATGGCAGGTAAAGAACAAAACCTACGAGATGGCGACCTGCCTGCGGTGGCTCTGCCGCCACAAAGGGTGGTGACTTCATCTCATGATGCTAGTTGTTGTCAATTATTTTCCAGCTCTTGTGTGTGTTGAGGCACTGCAGAGCACTTCGGATCCTTCAAGATGAAAGGTACTTTCACCAGCTCTTCAGTGACTTGTTTCCTATTATAGGTCTGGTTTTGACACTCCCCCACCCTCTTGTCTAAGTTTCTTTACAAAGCTCTTCTCACTTTTTCATCTTTCTTCTGTGGTCTCTACCCAGGAGAAGAAAAAACATATTTATTTCCTTTTTGGAAAGCGTGAGATTAATCAGACACAGTGGTCTGGGGATGTGAGACTAACAAAGGTGATTCATTAACAAAGAAGTCTGCATGCTTTCCTGTAAACTCCTCTCTTAAAAATGGCTTGATGCTTAAGGAAAAATAAAAGCCTTTGTTTTCTGCATTTAACAAGCCTAGTGGATGTTTTAATTAAGTTGGGTAGGAATTTTCTGTTACTTGATGTGAAAATGCAAGCCTGTAAGAGCCGCCTTTGATGCCTGAGTTATGTTTTAAACACTCGATGAGTCCTGCCGAGTTGGTAATCTCTTTAGCATAGCTAATAGCTATTGCTAGAGTGCTCATGAAATCCTGTTTTGTTTGCATCTCTGCTGAGCTGGAGGCTTCCTTAGCAGTTGCAGTCGTCCACCCTGCTGGCTACCGGAGGCTGTTTGCAAATCCCAGGCACTAGCAGCTCCCACACCAGCTCGGAGCAGGAGTGAAGAAGGACGCGTGGGCCCTGAACTCAGGTGGCTGGTAGCAGGGAGCCATGAAGGTCTCTGACCACGTCTAACCCAGGCAATGCTGGACCGCTTCCAAGCACCTGCTGGCACAACCTGGTGTGACCAGAGATGGGCATGAGCACCTCCTGCCTGCCCTTCCAGAAGGGCAACCCATGCGGGCTGGCCCAGCGGCAGGGCAGGAAGGCACCCCATCCCCGCGCATGGGCGACGGGACATGCCAAGGTCTGCACGGGCATGCCTCCGGGAGGCCCATGCTACCTCAAAATAAGAGCTTTCCTTCTGGAATATTTTGAATTGACCTCTCTGCAGGTCTGGAGAGACACCCCACGCCTTGTGAAAAGGACTCCCTCTGCTCTGCCACTCAGGATTTGCTTTAGGGACAGGTAGGGAAGAGCTGCCTTTGGGGAAATGCAAATGTCTTCTGAAAAAGGACCCTGCGGGGAGAGATCAAAGCCAACCAGATCTGCCCTACTTCCCTAACGCTGCATGTTTTCCCATTTCTGTTTAGATTGCAACTCATACACACACGCGCACGCGCACACACACTCACGCACACGCGTTTTTGCCACATGGCCATTCAATCCAAGCTGCTCCTCCCAGAAGTTTTGCAGAAATCTCTGTTTACATACAAAGCTACTTGTCAAAGCAACAACAGCAAACTGCGAAGGCAGAGCGAGCTCACCCAGACAGCGCTGATTCAGCAAACTCGGCCCATGCCACGGCTCTCGGGACAGCGCGAGCCTGCTCCCTTCCGCAGCCCTGCCCGGGGGCTAACAGGGACCCGTCCCAGCCGGGATCCCTTCGGCAGCAGCGCGGCACAACTAGCAGAAAGGAAACCAGGGAGACAAGGACGAATGAGCTCTGCCACAACGCACCGCTAGGGCCGTGCCCCAAAGGGGCCCGTGGCAAAATATCAGAAGCAACCTGTCAATTTATCAAAGTCAAAAAACGGGAATAGGAAAATATTCTCTCTCTGGATCTACGCACTAAATAATTCAACAACCAGCGCTATTTCCCCAGTCGGTATGTGTTTGTACACAGTGCTCCCGAGGGATATCCCACTGCTGCCTTTTTACTGCAGGAAGATGGAGCAGCTAGGGCCCAGATCCTCCTCCGGTTCCCTTTGGAGAGCTCCTCGGAGCGCCTGCAGCGCACGGCGGGTGCTGCGAGCCCGGACGGACGCCGCTCAGGGGACTCGCTACCAGGCTGCAGCTCCAGCCGCGGAGCTGCGCCAAGCCGCGCGCTGCCTCGGCCCTAGCTGTGGAAACCCCCTCGTGCATCTGTGTACTGTCTTGTAGCTATTTCCCTTCGTATTTTTTAATGGGAGGGGGGGATTCTCTGGCAGAACCCCTGGCTTTGCCAAATTTCAGGGGAATTTTAAGAATAGTTATGCTCAGGCTGCCTTTGAGGCCACAGAGTTAAACGGGACAGGGCTCAAGTCCCTAGTGCTGCCAGTGTCTTAACCAGAGGCGATTTTCTGCAAAACTGGCTTAAACAGGCAGCCAAACATCTGTTTTCATTCTGACGGCAAAAGCTTCGCATTGGGAGACAGAGATAAACCCATTTTATATTCAGCCCAGTCTACTGTTTGTTGCAGCAAAACCTGTAGAGAGCTCTAAAATTGCAGGAGCCAGGCTTATTTCAGCTCACATCTGTGACGCTCGGGAGAAGGGGAATTCTGGAGGAGGAGGACCTCGTGTGACGGTCCTCCCGCAGGGAGAGGAGCCCGGTCCCACGCACGACGCCAAACGATGCTACCGAGGTTTTCACAGGCGGAGCACCGCAGGGCCGTGGGACAGCATCTCCATGGCCCGACGGACACTGGATTATCCCAGGGGTTGCAGCCCATCCTGAATACATCCTTCCCCTTTCGGCCCCTAATCGGGAAGGGGACCCGGCTCCGCTCCGCTCCACCAGCGCCAGGAGCTGCGCTGACAGAGTCAGCGCGACGCTGGCTCCCAGTTCCCCGGGCGGCTGGCGCTGCTCCTCTAGCAGGGGCGCTCTTGGCTCCCCTTCCCGGAGTTACTGCTCCCTGCGCAGCTGGCGGCAGCTCGCTCAGCTCCGAGGCTTCCTGATTCCTGGCACAAACCGGCACGGGACGTACAAATATTTGTGCCTATCCAGCTGCCTCGCTGCCCTACGGTAAGGAGCCTGTTGCCAAGTCTGAGCAAGGATGCCAGAGCTGGACCCCCTCTGAGCACCCGGACCACAGTCCCCTGCCAATGTACCAGACCAAGCATGACTCCCTCCACAGCGCTGGTGAAGGTGCGGATCGCTGCCCCAGGCCCACGCGAAGGCACGGCGCAGCTGCGCGGCGCGGCGGCCCGACGCACGGTGACGGCCTGCCGCCGTGCAGGGAAGAGGGGAGAGGCTGCTGGCAGGGATGCTCCGGGCGCAGGGAAGCCCCTGAGTAAAACCTGCAGATGAGGACCGGGCACTGGCACACCTCGGGCTGCTCTGCTCAGGCACTCCCCAGCCCCACCACCCATAGCAGCACCCACACGTGTCACGTGCACGGTCAGGTCTCTGAGTGGGTAGTGCTTGAGCCAGTCGCTCAGGAGAGGGCACGGAGAGCAGCCCTACTCAGCGCATACTCCGTACCCACCAGGGAGGGCTGCAGTCTCTCTCGCCCTCGCTGGGGAGTCTGTAGCTGCTGCGCTCTCCCACGCTCGCTCTCCACGGCTCAGCAGCGGGCTGGCTGCAGAGGCGAAAGGTTTACGACCCGGCCTCGGAGCATCCCTGCCGCAGCGACGGCTCCCAGCACGGCCGGCCGCCAGCGGCCAGGCCGGGCTGAGGAGGGCTGGGGGCAGTTCGCGTTCCATTCCTCAGGAGGATGGAAGATGAACCGCGGGCTCCGGCATCCTCTGGCTGAGGCCTAGCCTGAGCCCACCGGTTAGTCTGGGACACCCCGGCCCCAGGGCAGCACCCACATCCCGGGGTGCAGGTGCCTAGGGCCATGCCCTGCGGGGACCCTGGCACCGCAGCTCGCACGCGTGGGCTCCCCGGCTGGGCGCGGGTTCCCCGCAGCTAAGTTTGGTCCCAAAGCAGCCGCAGCTACTCCCGGACGAGCCCCGCGGCGTTAGCGCCAGCGGCGGCTCCGGGCTTCCCGCCGCGGCGCCCGGCCCTGCCCGCGCCTCTGCCCCCCGGCGCGGCCGGAGCCGCAGCCGGCGCTGCTGGGCGCCGCAGCGCAGCGGCTCCCGGCCGGGCCCCGGCGCAGGGAGCCGCGGGCAGCCCCCGGCGGGGCGGGGGGGGAGCCCGGGGCGGCCGCGGGGAGCCCCACGGGGGGCAGCGCCGTTCCTGCAGCAGCCGATGGCGGCGGCGGGCGGCAGCGCCCGCTGGGACCGGAGCCTCCCCGCCGCCACGGGCAAACTTGTGCCGGGTCGGGAGCCGGGCGAACGGTTAATGCAAGGGCGGGGGGGGGGGGGGGGGACACGCGGAGCACCCCCGCGGCGGTGCCACGCCGTGCCGTGCCGTGCCGCGGGGTCGGCGGTGCCTTACCTGCCGGGGGAGGCTGCAGTCCGCGCCGTAAATCCGTGCGCCGAGCGGTGCGCAGGGCGGGCGGGGGCCGCCGCCCCCCTCGCGGGGCCGGCTGCGGAGCCCCGGCGCCCGCCCGCCCGCCGCTCAGCCCCGCGGCGCCCGCCGCCCCGCCTCGCCGCCCGCCGCCCGCGCTCGCCGCATCGCCGCCGCCGCCGCCGTCGGGGGCTGCGGGCCGCCGCCGCCGCTCGCCGCCCGCGCGGCCCCGCGCCGCGCTCGGCCTCCGCGGGAGGCGCGCTGGGGGCGGGCGCGCCGGAGCGGCGGGGGGGCACGGGGGGCTGCCCGCCCCCGGCCCGGCCCCCCGCGCAGCCCCGGCTCCTCGCCCCCGCCCCCCCGGTCAGGACCCCCGTGCCCGTCCCCAGGAGCTGCGACGCCCCTCGGACTGCCCCCTTCCCGTTCGTGGGACCCGAGAGCAACCCCAGATCTCCAGGCTCCAGGCCCAACCCTAGGAGCTGAGATCACGCCTGGCAGCTGCCCTCCCCCACCCCCACCCCCACAGCCCCCCACACCCACGCTCCTTCCCCTAGTCCTGGGGAGCTGAGATCACCCCAGGCAGCTGGGGCCCCCATCCCCATGCCCACCCAGGGGAGCTGTGATCAGCCCCACCATCTGCAATGCCGTGCTGTCCCTCTCCGAGGCTCTGCCCCATGGCTCAGTCTCACAGCCACCAGGGCCAGCAGGGGCTTTGGAGCCCCTCTGACTCCTCACTGTTTGCATCCAGACCCACTTCAAGATTTTCACATGGATAAAACCAATTCCCTTTGCCCCAGCTCCACTCCACACCTGACTGGTCCTATACACGCTCCTGAAACTCCTCCTCTCCCCCCACACCATTGCCCTTGTGTGAAATCTGCATTTGGAGACTCACACAGACATTAAGGGCAGCCAGAATCACTGACCTGTGTTCACCTGTAGAACCGATGCTGTAAGAGCATCTCCTCAGTCCACACGACTCCACTTTTGCCAGCAGTGGTTGAACAGCAGTGAGCCCTGTCCCAGACCCCAGGCTCAGTCTGCGCGTTAGCCCGGCGTCCCACGAGAAGCTGATCCCGCGGTCGGTGCACTGCCTTCGTCACCGGGGGTGAGTCTCTTTGTAACCCGGCGTCCCTGGGAGGGGGTCTGAGCGCCGGCGGGCGGGCAGCTCTTTGGGACGGCTCTTTGGGAACCACGGCATGCAAGTTTCCCTCACCGGCCTCAGCTTTGCGAAACTCGTCCCCGTAAAGCATCGGGTACGTAACGCTCCAGCTCCACCTGTCCCTTGTTCCTTCTCCTTTTCCAAACCCCGTTCTGTCTTTCTGCTCTGCGTTTCTTTTCGTCGGGTATTTCTCATACTACTGTGAAGGACGGCAGCAGGCATGGGGAACGCAGGGGATTCGGCTGTACCCCGGCCGTCAGCAGGGCTTCTCCCGCTCTCACCACCCTGACGACAGGCTCGTCCGAATTTGCCCGGCGCCCTGCTTTCACGGCTTGCGGAGGCACTTCTGCACCGCCGCGCGGGTCCGGCTCCCTGCCTTTGCTGCCTCAGGAACGGGCCCAGCGGCAGCAGCGTGCGCGCACCGACCTCCCCGGCCCCAGGGCCGGCGCGGCCGCAGGCGCCGCGGGGCGAGACTCCCCGCAGGGCCCGGCGCTCCAGCGGCTCTGCTCCCCTGCGCCCGGCCCCGGGCTGCCTGGGGCAGAGCCTCGCAGGCCCCCGTGTTTCTAGAACAAAGTCACCTTTGCAGGTTTTATATCCTGGTGTTTTATACAGATGCCTCCGTTCCCAGCAGCGATGTCTGGTGACATTTTGTGTTTAATCTCTCTTTTTCTGCAACTTCTAATCACTTTGCTGAACAGCTTGCTTTCCCCACGACGTTCCCGGGGGAGTTGTGGCCTCGAGGTGTGAAGGCAAGGCGCACAGCTGTGTTTACAAACTCACAAACCTCGAGGAAAGCGCACAGCACCTTTATTTTCCAGCGCGAGGGTCGAGACGGGGGCATCGCCCCAGGGAGAGGGCAGCGTGGAAGCCACGTGGCCACGTGCCTCGGAGCGATCCCTTCGGGTCTTGGCCTCCCCGCAGCACCTCCTGCTTCCCCCGCAGTAACGTGCTGCCAGACCCGTGACGCAGGAGAGGTGCTGCCAGCCGCAGGGTGCGAAGGGCGGCTGGGTAGGGTCCCCCTCCCTTCCTCCCTCCCTCCCTCCTCCTCCTCCTCCTCCTCCTCTCCCCGGGCTGCTGCTCGCCTGGCGGCTCTGGCATGCAGCTCTGGACAAGGCTGCTCGCTCCCCTGTGTGGTCCCTGGGGTAATGACACCCCGAGCAAAAGCTCTGCCTTGCCGCAGCACTAAAGCGGCATCGCGTGTGACTCTCAAGCCTTGCTTTAACGCCAGACACCCAATCCTTACAAGCCTTAGCTTTTGCCACAGTTCTGATGGGTTCCCGGTTCCAGCAGGACCCAGGAAAGACCGTGTTCGCAGGGGTGGCAAAGAAACACGGCGCTGAACGCAGCCCGCTGCACGGCGCCGAGCGGAGGCGGCCGAGGGGCTCTCCCGCGGCGCTGCGCTGACTGCAGAGCGGCAGCGCGCCGAGTCCCCGGGCTGCGCGGGCGTGAGACAGAGATCACTTCAGGACAGGCTATTTCAGAGCATCCGACCAGCTCTGAGGAGAAGGGCAGGGTCATCGCTCGTGCCTGCGATGCCTGCCGGGGGTGAAAGGCACTGGCAGCCTGAGCTGCAGTTTGCATCGACTGCGCTGCCCAGGCTGCTCGGATCTAGCAGCCTGTGTTGTGGTGGCTTGTTCGGGAGAGATGACTGCTCTCTGCTAACAGAGGATGCAGCATCCCTCTAGGGAAAGAGCATCTCTGGGGGATGCAGCTTATGGATAAGGTTTATCACATGGTGAAAATAAAGCAAGAGCACAGAGCTGTGGCAGGAGAACCAGTGCAAGTGCCTAGCAGCAGAGCCTCGCTGTGCCAGCCGGGGCGACCGAAGCAGGCTTTCCCGGGGGGACTCCTATCAGGAGACCCTCTGCTGCCTTGCTGCTCCTGTGCCCGTCCCTGCACCACTGCAGGAAAAGGAGCTCTGGGTGCTCTCCTGCATCTGGACCTGCTCTATTTTTGGCTAGCCATAATGGTAATTTCCCGTTTTATTAGTGAGCAATAGCATAGATTACTGTGAGGTGCTCATGACCACACTGGCTGTGGTAAGTAGCCCTCACATCTGTGAGCTGGAGCACCAGTACAGTTGTGATGTGAAGTCTCGCAACATGGAGCAATTTAGAGATCTCCCTGCGCCCTCCTGGTCACTCATCACACTTAAGCTGAATTATGCTACACTTACGCAACCTCTACGGTTTCTACTCCAGTCAGGCAAAGCCAGCTCTTACGCTGATCTGACTATCCCTCAGTCTAATAACTCTTACTTGCATTTACTGTGCAGTTTAATATTGTCAACACACCTTAATTTTGGCTCAGGAGTGCTTGCACAGTGAATTATAGCTGTAGAGGTTCATTTGCAGAAACACAACTTTCTGATACACCCAGATCCGTGGAGTTTATAGCCAGAGAGGTTCACAGGTCACCACAGCCGACCTCAAACGTACTGCAGGCTGCTTACCCAGGCGCTTCTGCCAGAGCTTGCACCGGCGGAGCGTGCCTGGCCGCAGCAGACGGCGGCGCCGGCGTCCGTCGGCAGCGTTTTCCTGCTCACCACAGACCTCCTGTCCCTCCAGTCGCCATTCTTCACTCCACCCGCTCTCTAATTCCCACTCACCCCCCTGTTTTCCTATTGCTTTCGCTCCTTCACCTTCCCCTTCAACAGTGCGGGAACGTGGGAGAGTTTAACTAGGAAGCAAAGTGCTGGGTCCTTTGAGCAAGCCCGGACCGAAGCACAAGGCGTTCAAGGGTCCCTGTTCGGAAACGCACGTTAGTTCGTTACCCATGTCGTAATTGCACCCATTTATCCCGCAGGAGCTGGATGAATAATTGAAGAAAGGTTTGTGGCTAATTGATTTGCTGATCAGTGGAAAGAAATCATGAATAATTTATCTGACGAATATTATTCATCCATCCGTAAAGCTGGTCAGTAACTGAAAATAATTGGTTGCCAACACTCAGTTTTTCAGCTGATGGCTTCGTGCACTTGCGGCCAGGCCGCACGCGTCCCGCCCTCCAGCGCGGCTCCCTGCGGATTTCTCCCAGGCCTGCTGCAGACGTCAGCGCAGCTCTTCAGAGCGGGCTGAGCACTTCGCAGGGGCCTCCCGCTCCCGGTCGGCCGGGCAATCCCCTGCCAGCTCCGCTGCCCGCGGCGCGGCCGGACTGACATCCCCGGCAGGGCCGCCGGGCTCGCGGGGTCCCACGGGTGCTCCCTCTGACACCCCGCTTTGGCTCACCCTCGGACGCCCTGCCTGCGGCCAGGTCTCCGCGTCCTTTCCCTGCCGGTATTTGTGCCTCGACAGATTTCTCCGGTGAGCTGCTTCATGCGTCGCTGGCAGTAAGTCCTTTTTGCTTCACGCTCGCGCTGCAGCGCTGCCCCTTTCTCCTCGTGTCCTCACCAGGACCGGCCCTCCCAGCTGCACCAGGCTCTCCAAGGGGGCTCCAGCCAACGTCCTTCGTTCGGGACCGGGGCACTCAGCAGCTCTGCTGCTGAAAGACTAAAGTATGAGAACGTGTCTCCTGAAAAGTCTCATTTTGCTCCCAAAATGATGGGGAATTGGTGCAAATTCCCGGCGTCGCTGCAGTGCTCACGCTGCTGTCTCAGGGTGGCCCCAAAGGGTTTGCAGCCGAGCTGCGCCGGGAGGGCGGGCGGGCGGTGCCGCCGCAGCCTCGGAGGACCGGCACGCCGCTGCAGCCGGGGAAGCCCGCGGCCCGGGCCGGGGGCTCGTCTCACCTTGCAGCCGTCGTGGAGTCGGGTTACGTCTTTCCTTTCCTTGCCGGCTCCCGGGAAAGCAGCGGCGATCTCCTGGCATCCACCTCCGCAGGCAGCTTTGGCGAGAGCGACCCGGGCTGCCCCGAAGGAAGGATCGCGAGGATGCACCGCGCTTGTCGCCGAGGGTTTTCTGGTGCGCGCAGTTGGGCCGAGGGAGGCTCAAGACAAGCTAATTGATCCTAACGAGGCAGGAAGGGCTTCGTGCTGCAAACAGCGGTGTTTGTTTTGCGGGTTTAATGCGATTTCTGCCTAGGTTTGATTACTCTGGGGAAGCCCTCTGGCCTAATGAACAGAGCCGTAGGGAATTAGCGCTGATAATTTCCGATCCTGCTCCCGGGCTGAAGCTGCGCAGCTGTCCGGGCGGGAAGCAGAGCCAGGGCGAAGGTAGCTGCGGGGGGATCCAATTAGCTCCCAATTAGCAGCCAGCCTGGGGGCAGCCGTGGGTGCCTGGGGGCAGGGGCGCTGGGGCTGGCGTTCCCAGGTGAGCGGGGAGGAGCTGGGAACCATCTGCCGATCTCAGATTTTTCCAAAATCACCTGTGGAAAAGCCCTGTGTTCTTCTCCCACTTAAAGCCCCAGGTGATATTGATGAAAGTTGTTGTTTTCCAAAACCCAGTTTCAGGGGGAAAATTCTTTCTCAAACCTTAGGCATTTGCCTTGTGACTTTCCTAGGAAATGGTGTAATTCTTGCTTTCATCCAGCTGAAAAATGGCACCACAATGTGTTTTTGTGCTTGTTTTTTATTGGTATCTCCTTAAATGGAAGGGGGAAAAATGACTCTGAATTTCACGGCTGCTGCTGAAACAGTGGTTCTCCGGAGTGCAATATTTCCATCAAGACATTTCTTTGTGCCTGATAGTGTCTGGCATTATATATATCCATACATATGCAATAAATATTATAATATTACATGACATGTATATATAATTATATATATTATATACCTCTCTGTATGTAGCATTTATATAAGCAGATTAAGGGGGGGAACGTGTTATCGTGGCTTCCAGGATGCCTTCAGTGCCGGGGATACGTTTCTCCTCTCGCTCCGGATGCCTGCCGGCGCTGTTCTGATCCGGGGGCCCCGGGAGCCGGCGCCTCCGTGCCGCTGCCGGGCTGTGCGGGCTGCCCAACGCCTCCATCGCTGCGCGAGGGACGTTCGGGGCGAGGGAGGGAGGAGGGGGGCGTTCGGTGAAAACGCAGCGCCGCGTTAGTGCTCTCTTCCCGGGCTTATAAAATGCAGAGATAAATCTCTGTGAGGTTTCCTTCCTCCTGTTGGTAGGAGGGAAGGGGAAACGTAGAGAAAATGATCTTTTGTCTCCCTCTCTCTTTTTTTTTTCCTTTCTCTCCTCTTTTCAAGCAAAACTAACTAAAAGGAGCCCCCTGCCTGGATTCCTTCCCCACCTCCAAACCCGCCTCCGCCTCTCCGGCGGCGAGCGGCCCGAGCTGCCCCGAGGAATTGGGCCCTGGGCCCCCCGGCCTGGGGCGAGCCGGAGCGCTCCCACTCCCACCCCCACGACGCCCGGCCCGGCCAGAGCGGAGGAGCTGGGCCGGAGAGGGTGGTTTGGGTTTTGTTTTGTTTTCTTTTCTTTTCCCCTGCTGGTTGCTTCCCCCCCTAGATCAATTTTCTACATTTCGCATCGATTGCTGTCTGTTTTCCCGCTCTGGCTGTTGTTGTGTTTTGCTCTTTATTGCTAATTACTCCTCCCGCTTCTCTGCTGGGGGAAATTCTTCCCAAGTTTGTTTTTAACTGAGAAAGATGTTAAACAATATTTACTGGAGATAAACATTTTTAAATCAGTGGGTGTGGGCGAAACAATTGACGACCCGGTACAGGATACGATTAACGAAGGACTCCGGGACGGCGGCGGCGTCCGCGGGAGCCCGTCCTGCTTGGCCGAGAACGGCCCTGCTCCCCGGGGTACGTCCGGCCGTGGAGGGGGGGAGGAATAAAAAAGGATGGGGAACCTCCCCAAAGTCTCCCTTAAAAGGCTGCTAGCTCAAGCTTCGGAAACCGGGAAGTGCTGGTTTTATGGTAGCCTGTCCGACCTTCGCTCTGCCCCCATTTACATTACGAGGCAGCGTTTAGTTAAACGATCGCTTACTCCCCCCTCCTGGGGCTCTTCTCTCATTTCGGTGCACATGGAGCAGAATTAAAGTTGCACAGGAACCACAAATCTGGCCTTTCCCAACACTGGCGTACTTGCAGCCGGAGCGGTATCTTTTTAACAGAGCTTCTTGTCCATGAGCTCTTCAGTAACGGGGTGTCAGTTCCATTATCACAGAATTCATGGGATAATTAGATCCTGGTGTATAACACAGAGGTTTTTGTGTGCCATCGTAGTATGGTTTTTCTATTAAAGTAGAGTGGTTAGTACATGCCCCAAGAGACTCTCTGGATTCACATGCTGCAGACCAGGCTCCTATATTAGAAACCTATTTAAAGTTCCCCAGCAAAAATGTGTGAATTAAAACAGTTAGACTGTATTAATTGCTTGCTCAAATGTCCCAAGGATAAGCAAGTCTGGGATGCCGCTCTCCGTTCCCATACGCTGCTCCTCGCTAGCGTGCGGTAATTTTCCTGGGGAGCTGGAGATACCTCTGTCGAGCAGTGCTCTTACAAACAGGTTACGGGAGCTCTGTGCAGGGAAAATGAGTTTATTTTGTGCAGGGAGAGGACACTTAATTTGCATCTCAAGTACTCCTTTTTCCTGGAAGGAATTTTCCATTGTAGGATGAATCCGTTCCTCTCCTGGGTAAACCGCTCCGGGAGGGGTCCTGAGCCAGCATCTGCCCAGAGCCCCAGGACCTAGTCTAGCAGTTCCCAGCTTCACCCATTCCTCCAGCTCAAACTCTACAACCGCCCTGTGAGCCAAGGGCATCGCTGCGTTAGCCGGGGTGCAGGGGGCTGGTAGGATGGGGAAAGCGGCCTGGCCTCTGCTGGGGCTGCAGCGGCCAAAGGAGCTGGGAAATTCTGTATTCCCTCCCAGTTTCCCCAGCGCTGGAGCTGGGGAGGGCCCCGGGGAGGCCGGCGCCCTGGAAAGCGGCGGCGATGAGCTGCGTGAAGCCGTCAGAGCGGTTTTCGGCGCTTTTAGGCAGCCAGGCAGCCGTGCCCGAAGGACTCCGGGCTGAACGGTCAGTACTGCGCGGAGGCAGCCACGCAAGCAGACGCGCAGCCCCTGCCCCTCCGCAGCAGCCCGGGGCAAAGCCCCGGCAGCGATCGGGCGCGGGCACGGTGCGGAGCTGTTTTGGGGAACGCATGGGCAGGCGTCTGCCGCCGCGCTGCGGGAAGGAGCTCGGCTGCTCGGCGCCTGCAGGCACCTGCCCGTTCTCCGGCTCTCCTGCTCCATCAGTCACAGCTCCGGAAAACACCTCGGGGACGCTTCACAGCAATTAATTCCTCGGCTTTTCTGTGCGCCCGCTCTACGGAGAGGCTGGCTGCGGCGCCGGGCCATCGCCGATGTCAGAAATCTTAACTCTTGCTGTAACTTTGGGAGATTCGCTTCTGCATCCTGAGTTCCCCCCGTTCCCTTGCTGCCGGCAGCGGAGCTCGCCCGCCTCTGACCGCGGCTGAGACTGCCCGCGCGGTGCCGGCTCGCAGGAGCTCCCTCCAGCAGCCCCAGCCTACCGGCAGCCACATACCTTGCGCTCCGCCAGGTCTTGCTGCAGATATTAAAGAAAAACAGACACTGGCTTTCCAAGGATTTTCTTCTCTTGAAAAGAAAGCCATAAGCCTTTTTCCCATTAACCAAAAAAAAATCAAAGTTTAAAAGCCAGTGCTTTCTGCTTTGTTCTGAATAAAGGCCGTCTGCAAAAATTGCTTTTAAGAGAGGTACTTTGCCCCCATCCAGAGGAGGTGTCGAGGACGAGGCTCTGCCTCAGCACCATCCTGCCTTTGCTGGGGGGAAACACTGCGCAGGGTGCAGAATTGGGCAAATCAACAAGTCACCGTGGTGTTTTTTTTTGTCCTCTGACAGTTTTGAAAAGTGAGAACGACCTGTCATGGTTGTTTCTTGTCAGTGTCAACACAAAAGAGCACTTCTTCAGACTTTTCCGATGGCTCAGAAAATTCCAAATAAATTAATAATGTCATTTACTATTATGCAAGAAACCATTTTCTTGAATCCCAAATGAGGGAGGCTTTCAGATATAGCTGATTTGTCACTAGTCTTTACATTTTCTTTTGAATGCAACTGATAATTCTGTTGCCTCAAATTAAAAAAAAAGGGAAAAAAAAGAAAAAAAGGAAATATTCCATGTGGGTGTTTTTGCAGCTGAGCACTCCATCATTTCTCTCTCTCTCTCTCTCCCCCCGCCCTTTATTTTTTGACCAAATCAGAATTTTTAAATCTCCTCCAACACATTTGGCTGGGAGCTGGTGCAGAGCACGGGACCCCGGGGTGGGGGCAGGACCCTGGTGGCTCCATCCTCCTCGCTCAGCCTTGCAGGTGCCTTCTGCAGTGGTCCAAGCCGCAGGCCCTCCGAGCGGGGATCCACAAAGGGCCCTTTCTCCCCGTGCTTTTTTGGGGAGGGCATCTGCAGGAGCTTTTGCTCCTGCCGGCGTGGCCCCCGCGCTCCGGGGCCCCCGGAGGCAGGCTGCCTTACCCACGTGGCGTCAAGGGCTCTGCAAGGTGGCGAGGGACAAGCCCCGAGCGTACAAAAGTGCTCCTGGAGGAGGGGGCTCTGCCCTGCTGGCGCCTGCAGGCATTTCGGGGGGGCACAAACAGCAGGCAGGGAGGGAAGCGTGTTGCAGGGGGCCGTGGGGCGGGTGGGCTGGAGCCGCGCGCTGCTGCGGATGGACAAAACGGGGCGTCCCCCCCCCAGTGCAAGGTGCAGAGGGAGGCTCCAGCCTCTCGCCAGTGCTGCTCCAGTAGGCAGCGCCGGCCTGACTAATTAAGCTCGGCGTTTTCTCCGGGCGCGTCAGGTCCGTCCGGAGGCCCGAGTGTGACCCGCCAGCCGCAGCTCTTCCCCGTCGCCTCCAAGCCCTCTCCCACGGCCCTCGGGCAACAAGTACGAGACACTGTCCTTAATGCAAACCCAGACCCATTCCCCCAGAAGTGGCCTTAACTACACGCTAAATTTGGGTTAATTATGAGCACATGCTCTGAGATAAAGCTTGAAGAAGAGCTGAGCATCAAATACACAATGAATCTAATTAACGTGAGCACAGCTAATTGGATTTGAATCTATTCGCAATATTACATGTGTGCTTGAAACTGCTGTTTTTATGGGAGTAATTAAAAAAAGTTAAGCAGGGTTGGAGTCACAAATTCAGCAGCCCCAATGATTTCCTTGTAAGCATGCAGCTCTTTCCCTATACTGGTGTTTTATTTGCTTTCTTAAGAAGGTGTCAGCTGCAGGATGTTTGGCTCTTCCTGAGAAGCTGCTGGATTTGCACGCGGGCAGGCACTGCCTCGCTCGTGCAGAGGGGCAGGGATTTGCAGGAGGAGCCCCTGGGCATAACCTCGCTCCGAGTCCCCGAAAGCGAGGGGAGGGATGGCCGAGCCGGAGCTCGTCCTGCCCGCGCAGGGCCCCCCCCCCGGCTTCCTCATCGGTTGCAAGGGAGGAGGAAACGCTGCTCCCGGCATGGGTTTCACGCCGGCAAACGCTGCTCGCTGCGCGGTGAGGGCCCCGTCCGGGCTCCCGACAGCCTCGCTGCGACACTCGCCCGCAGCCCGAGCCCGTGGCTGGAGAACAGCCCCGCGCTCCCAGCCCGCGCGCCGAGCCAGCGAGGGTCCCGGGCGGGCTGGCGGTGGGGGCAGCCCCACGGGAACTCGCCCAGCAATTTCAGATACTAACGCAGCCTGCGAAGGCTTCGCTTAATTAAAGCGATCGCCACGCTGCAATACCTAATTAGATTCAGGCACCTCCTGGGGGGGGGCTTGTGTCACCGGGAGGGGCTCGGCGCGTAACGCAGGCAGGTTGCTCGTCGTCCTCAGCCCAGAGCGCCGTGGGCCAGCCCTGCCCTGGAGCCCCGCGCCGTCCTGCTCGCCGCCCTTCAGGCAAGCCGCTGCTCGGGCTGGCGCTTGTAGCCTGCGCCGCGAGCGCCGCTTCCCCGGGCGCGTGCTCGGCCGATGTGCCTTGCAGCCCTCCCGGGAGCAACCTCCCAGCCCCCCAAAACGAGCCTGGCCCTCGGCGTGCACCGTCCTGCCTCTCCCCCAGCTGAGTGCCCGCGGTTCAGCTCCTTGGGCAGCCTCTGCTGCCACCTTCCCGCAAGCGCTCAGCGGGCATTGAGCCAGGCCTTAGCAGCAGCCACGGACTTCGGGGGTAAACGGGGATTTTAAAGCTGCCTCTCACCCACTGCGCTTAACACTGCAAGGAGAGAGCCTGCCTCGAGGGCTGTCCCGTGGGCTCTCCCGTGGGCTCTCCCGAGGGCTGTCCCGTGGGCTCTCCCGTGGGCTGTCCCGTGGCTGCAGCCCACCCACCTGGCACGACTTGGCTGCAAGGCAGGGCCGTGAGCGAGCGCTCTTCCACGCGGAACGGAGCGGCAGCAGACGGGAAGGCGCTCTGTATTTTCAAAGTGGAGGTTTTGATTACTGTGGAGCACAATAACTGACAAGTGCCTTGTGGAGTAATTACTGTTGTGAAAGGAAAACCGCCACCGCTTGCCATCGAATCTGCTGCAAAGCACTCCGGCAACACGGGCTGCAGCACCAGGAGCAGCTTTGCTTGCAGGGGAGCAACAAATGCATCTCTGGAGGAGCAATATAGGGTTCAATAGCGAGGGGGAGACGTGGCTGTGGAGCATTTAAGTCCTGGCCTGGATGGGAGTCTCAAGCTACTCCTGGAGCTGAGCCAGGATTTGGCAAGGCTCCAGCTAAAGATCCTGTAGATCATTGTAATGCGACTGTCCTACAACTGCACAGTGTCTGCAAGAAAGGGATATAGAGATCCACTGACCTCTGTCCTTTCAGAAATGGTGAGCTAATCTGTTTTCCTATCCCCAGACCTCCAACAGCTTGGTGATGCTCATGAGCTGCCACGTCAGCAGCCCTGGGAGGGGAGGCTGGAGGCAGCGGGCACGTGGTCGGCTCCTCGTGTGGAGCCCGCTCTCCCCAGTCAGCTGTGCAAACTGGCGTTATTGCCAAGGCAGTTCCCAGTCTTCTCGGATCCAAAAGCACATCAGTACTGATTTTGTTTAATTTGCACTCGGTCTCCTGCAAGGAGTGTTTTACAGCTCTACCCTGAAAAATGTGTCTAGAGGAAAAGGTCAGATCTTCAGGGTCCAACATTTTAGAAAGTTCACAGTGAGGGTATATAATACTGCATATACACTAGAGTGGTTTCTCAGTTGCTGAAAGTCCCTCGGGTGCCTGGTTTGTTTGCCAGGCTCCAAGTAATTCATTCGTCTCCATCCCTGCCTGCTTCCAGGGTGCTTTGCATCCTGTGTAGCTTGTCTCTGAGCAGCAAGACTCACAAATCGCTGCTGGCAGTAGGACTCCCAAGCCTGAGGGTAAAATCTAACTAGCTTTAGAAGTGACATTTGACCCTCCTGTGCTAGCAGAAACTTTGCTAGTGGTGAAATGATTTTTGAAAAATAACCTCTTGACTGATCTGTGAACAGCTCACTTGCTCCACTTCTACTGCTTGGGTGGCACCAGGCAATTTTGGAACCAGTCCCCGTCCAAAGTCCATTTCATTTTGGAGCAAATCAAACTCTGTTTTTTTTTTTTTCCTTCCCAATTTGTTTCTGGTCTGTGACGAGCTGAAGCAATTCCAAACAATGCTCTTTCTCGTGAATGCTGATGAACGATCGCTCCTGAGCTCTTCCCAGCAGACTCAATACACTGGGCTTTTTTTTAAAGGAGTGTGCAGAAGCCCTTTTCTGAACTTGGGCATCCTTTGCTAACTCGCTGTGGTTAGGCTGGCTCCCAGCTCCTTGCATGCGTCTGCCGACAGCACCGAGACCCCTTGCACAGGCAGTGTTTTGTCCCTGTTTTCTCGTGCGAAAGAAGCTGGCCCATGTTTTAAGTGGGCTGAATCCCTCGCAGGCTGGGGAGGGAAGTCTGGCTGAGCCTGGCAGGAGCCTGCCTCGTTGCTGGCGTTACTTGCTCAGATGGGGGAGAAGACTGGACCTCGTGCTGGGTCCTGTCTCCCAAGAGGTTTGGGTAAAGCCTTGGAGAAAGTTATTGTGCCCAGCATCCAAACATGCGTGTGTATCTTATCAGCCAAGCTATCTCCCGAGACTCATTTGCAGAGCGCTGTGTTTTGAGCAAAGCTATACAAAAAAACAATCGATTTTTTTTCTTACTGGTTCAGTGACCACAGTTTTGGGTTTTGGGTTTTTTTTAATCCTTATTTTGCACTGAATGAAGCACTCAGTTCCACTCAAAACAAACACTTTGGTTTTGTTCTCTAGTACTTACTGTCCTCATTTAAATTTAGTTTGACTTCTAAATGAAATATTTCTAATGGATTGCTGGAGCCTTTCAGGATTATTTCAATTTAACATTATGACTTTGAAGCTGTAATATTTTGGGGAAGGTTTAAAAAGAAAAACTTTGCCAAATGCACAATTATCTAGGTGGGTCTGAAACTGCTAACAGCCTCTGAAAAGATGCCTACGTCTCCTGAGCAGTGTTCGGCCTCTGCTAGGTACCAGGCTAAGGTGGTCTCCCGGACTTTGCCTTCTAGGCCCGGAGAAGCCCCAGCTGTTTCTCCTCGCTCGTGCATGCTTGGATGTCCCTTCTGGGTGCTGCTGCGTGGCCCTGGCGGGAGAGGGCAGGGATTCTCCTTGGCGGGGTGGCCGGTCTCAGCTCTCTCCCCGGGGAGGACGTGTGGCTAGAAGCACCAAGGCACAGGCTGAGGGAGTTTAAAGCCTCTCGCATTTCTCCCGCTACCTCCCACACCCCTGAATTATTCACTTTATTGCAGAGATCTCATGAATTATTGATCCCAAGTTTGGTGTCTCCTAGCAACGTGTTTACTCATTCCATTGCAATCCCTGTCCAGTCTCTTGGACACATCAGCTGTCTCTGGCCCCTCTCCTGCTGTCTCCCGCTGCCCCGAGCTGGGTGTTGCAGCGTGCCTTCGCCTTAGCCTTTTGCTCCACAGAGGGAGGTGGATTTGCCCACAGCTCTGAGGTGCTGCGTCCCTCAGGGCTACCCTGGCACTGCCCAAGGCCACTGGGCAAGGAGAAGCCCAGCAGCCTGGTCTCTTTGGCGAGCCACCCACAGAAGGGCTGTGTTGGCAGGCAGAACCTGGTGCAGCCCCAGCTTCTATCCCTATGTTTCATGCATAATTCAGAGGATTCTCTAAAAATAAAAAAAGTCCCTCAGGCAGCCTGAATCGCTTTCCTCCAGGCCCGAGGAGAGGGGAAGCACGCCGTTACCCTTCGGAGATGCTTGGTAGCAGGAGACACCAACCTGGCCAGGGTCCCGCGGTCGCTCGCCGCTCGCGCAGCAGCCCCGGCTCACGGAGCAGAAACCGGCTGGTGCCTGCGGTACGGGGAGCACAGCCTGGGCCCGAGCCTGCTCATACCGCAGGTCCAGCCCGGGGAAAACGCCGCTGTTCCTTCTTCTGGTGCCGCCTTCGGAGCGGCCTGCGATGACGGGGTAAGGCCTCGGGGTTTGGGAGAGCGGTGTCACACAAAACAAGAGCAGGATAGCTTACCTGTTAGTCATCATGTTGCTGTCACTTTGCTATATTCGGTTGTTTTAAGTTGACCTATATGTGTGCGTACATGCCTGGTTTTAAACTTTCTGTTGAGACTCCCCATGAGCTAAAATAGGCAGCTGCCCATGGGAATAGGTTTTGAGTTTGCTACATCCCCCCACTCCAAGGTTTAATACCTCTGTGTTTTAAAAAGGTAAAATCTCTGCCTTTCCTCCAATGTCCCCCGCTCTTCTGAGATACTTTTTCTGGCCTTTTTCTGGTTTATTAAATGCAGATTTTATGCACTTAAATGCTACTTGTGCTCATGTTCTTTATCCATACGTAGTGACACTCTGTATAGCATTTTAAAGAACATAAAGTTGGGAATGTCTGTGTCCCCTCCTGTTTTCAGCATGCTGCAAAACCATGGATTATCTTCTAGAAAAGTTTCTGATCAAGAGACTGGTGAACCAGGAACCTTCCCCATCATGTTAATCATGCCTTGCCAGCTAATTATAGAAGCAGCCAGATCAATCACATATTGGCAATCCTTCCAGTGGGTAAAGGACAGCTCTGCGTGGACACGCTAACACTCACCCAGGCTAAAGCTACAAAGCCATGGAGACGGTTTCCTTGAGCTGCTGATGGGCTGCTCCGCCGGGCACTGTGTCTAGCAGAGCAAAAACCTCTTCCCAAAGCCCGCAGAGCTGAGGGTTAGCGAGAGGACTGTGATGGGGGGTGGTCAGCAGGCGCTGGGAAGCTGCAAGGCCCTCAGCACAGGGGTCTTACAGGAAAGGTTTTAGAGCCCCTTCTCACAGGTGCAAAAGCCCAGCTGATGCCAGCATGCATGTTACCCCGGCAGTCACCCTAATGTCTGCCCCAGGCAACGTTGCTCTATGTTAAGGCAGTCGCTTTTGCCACTGTACAATGCTAGCTACAGTAAATGTGCATATTTATTACATGACTAGAGGATTTTATTTCTTTATGCCCAGTCACAATAGGTATTTTGGTCGGCTCTAAGCAGCACTTGGATTTTCAGTGCAGCTAAGGGTTCCCCTGTGCTCGTAATGAAGCAGCTAGTTGCAAGTGATTCCCTGGCTATGCTGTGTGGACCGGTGAATCTTATTTATTAATGAGGATGGCTCTTGTCTGCATAGATGTATTAATGTGGACAAATGTGCTGACTTTCAGATGGATCTCTGCCCGTTAGTCTGCCCACAAGTACGTGATGCTGGCAGGCCTTTGCATGGGCAGGAGCGACGAGCAGGCAGCACAACGGATCCCAGGTCTTCACCTGTTTAATGGTCTTGGAAGAACATCCCAGGAGAAGCGGAGCATGGCTACAGCAACCCAAACTCCTTCTGTTCGTCACTCAGGCGTGGGTGTTTGCAGAGCTCAGTAACAGCATCCCCCTGGTCGCACGTGATCCGTGCACAGAGGCTCTCCGTGCAGGTGGAGCGGGTGGATGAGTCGGGAATGGGAGCCCGGGGGGCAGCCTGCAAGGACCTCTTCGTATTTTCTCCATTGATCCTCTCCCGTTTTCCCCAAAATAGCAACCACAGTAAATGTACCAATGCTTTTGCACTGGCATGAGGGTGACACGCGGTTCGGGAGCAGTCTGACACCCAGCTGTCAGGGCTGCAGATCGGGGCCCCTCCGAAACGCCTGGCCCAAGGGTTCGGAGCCCAGAAGGAAAGGCCTTGGCACGCGGAGCGCAGAGGGCCTGGTAACACCACGGGCGTCTCCAGGGGGGACGAGCGGGCCGGCTGAGGAGCAGCCTCTGCTCGGGAGGCCAACGTGCCCACCGGGAAGAAGTAATTCCCAGCAGCCAGCAGAAAGAGGGCACATTTTTTAGTGTGAACTGCAGGCGGATAGGAGGGAGTCCTGGAAGACCAGGACAAATTCCTGCGTATTGGGCCTATGTGCTCTTTTCCATGCAGCATGTGCTTAAACGGGGGGAGCTTGCCGCTACAAGGCGTAGCGGGTACCAAAAGTTTGCACAGATTCAAAATGTTCCTGAGCAATTCGTTGAAAATAAATCCGCCGTGGATGCTCGCACACGGCGGCAGGCTCGCGAGCTCCCGGGTCGCCCCGTCGGCGCTGCCCCCGGCTCGCGCGCCTGGCTGGCCGCACCGGCACCCCGCGCCAGCGCGCCTGCCGCCCCGCGCTGGCCTGCTGTCGGGGTCTGCCCAGACGCGCCCGCCGGGGACGCCTGGAGGCGTGGTATTCGCATGCCCTGCACCCTACCTGACGGTCAGGCGTGCAGAAGTACTGCCGCCGCAAACTGGGAGGTAAGGAGGCTGCAGATGAAAAGGCAGCTGGGGACTGTGCTACACAAAGGTCCTTAATTTAAAATAATGTTTCCAGGCTGCTGCTGCTGGTAGGGGCTTCTGATGCTTTTGAAACCGTTCCTGAGCTCCTTGTTCCCAGTTTTCCACTGGCCTACGCTGTCTGGCAGGCGACGGAGCGACGGCAGGTCTAGCCGGCAGCTCCCGGCGTGCCGGCCGAGAGCGGGGCCCCGGCCTTGGGGCGTGCTGGGAAACGCCTGAGATGTATTCTGTTGGACAGGAAATCAATAGCTAGTTTTAAGGCACTTCTCTATTGCTGTTGATTGCCTTGTATTAAGATACAGTACAGTCGCTTGGCTTGCCACGGCGTTATTCAAGCTCTGGAGTTCGTGTCCGTGCTTGGTATTTTTTGCTCTCACCTGTAAGAGGCGAGTTCTGCTCCCTCCTCCAACCTTCCGTGCTAGCACAGAATTAACACCTCTCGCTTTGCAACTAATGCTTTCAGAATGGAAAAACGTGTAAAACTGAATTGGAGGCAGCTACTAGGGTTTGTAGAGAGCCTGAAATAGTTGCTGCAAGATACAAACTGCCGCGTGCGTTTCGCTGTGCTCCTATTCTTAGCACACGAGATTTTTTTTTCATTACATGCTTATCAGCACATCCAAGACAAGATCTGCTTGAGGCTAATGCAGGAAAGCAGGGAAGAGAGATGCGCAAATTCAGGCGAGCCATCTGGTAGCGGCGCTTGAAGGCTGCGGGGAACGTCCCAGCCCTCCTTGCTGTCCTGGTCTTTCCTACCCGCGCTAGGTGAGGCTCAGCCTACTTCTTAGCCTTAGCCTTTCTTACTCCTTACTTCACCGTGGAAGTACAGAAGCAGCCTCGGGCTCCTGGGGGCTCTGGAAAGCCCGTAGGAAGGAGGAAAGCCCTGCTGCGCCGCTCGGCAGCTTCCCGGTTCATTACTCGCATCGAGCCTGCTCGCTCCGTAACTCTGAGCCACGCGTCCTGCACGGGGCGCAGCTCTGACCTGCAGGTTAGTAGGAACAGCGGAGGGTTTTTCTCTTTAATCTAAGCAAACTGGAGCAGGGAGTGGAGAGCAGAGCACGTGCACCTTGCTGAAACACCGAGGGGATCCACCTAAGTGGGAAGACGGAAGGCCCCTTGCTCTCGGTCCCGACCCTGCTCCTCAGGGACCACCACCCGTCCCCGGGAGCGGCGTGACTCACCTCTCGCCGCGTCACTGCCGCACGGTTACCGCGCGCCTCCGAGCCGCAGCTTCATCAGCGCAGCGGCGGTGGCGGGACGCGCTCTCGGCCAACGCGGCGGTCCTGACCGCACGGGCAGCGAGCGAGCAAGGGGCAGCGCAGCCGCGCCGGCAGCGAGCAAAGAAAGAGCCTGCACGGACCTCCGCACGGCCTCCAGCAGCCCCGCGCAGCCCCGAGTCCGGCACGTCCTGCCAAGCGCTTGGCTCCTCAGACCCTGCCCCAGACCGCTCCTGTTGAAGAGCAGCTGATACTTGCTCCAGGCACAGGGATTTTTAACCTAATGCAAAAAACACCGGCAAAGATTTCCTGCCTACCAAGCCCTGAGCAAAACTGAGCAGAGCAGCGTGCCCAGGGGTGTGAGACAGTGCTGTGGGCATGTTCTCCACCTGGGCGAGCAGCGCCACCCCAAGCCCAGCACAACTGTTTCCATCTCATAAAGATTTATTTTTTAAAAATATTTTATTTCCTGCAAGTGCCAGTTCAGGATAACACTACGGGACCACAGAGGGAAGGAAATTTGTCACCAGCCCCTCCTCAAACCTGTGTTTTGCAAAAACAAGGTCCTTTCTAAAATCCAAGTTCTGTGCAAAATGTTTCTGCCAGATTTGATAAGAAGCTCTCCCTTTTGCTGGGAGAATCCTTTAGGCCTTTTTGGAGATGCAGACAAAGACATCCTCTGTCTCCTGGAGAGCGTTGCTCAGCTGGAGCGAGGACGTGCAGCGCATGGAAACGCTCCCCACCACCACCACTTACCTCCGCGACGGTCTCATTGCGAGACAAGCAGCAAAATCACTGCGCACCGGGCCATGTTTAACCACCCGCACGCAGGGGTGCCATGTCGGTGGCCCCAGACAGCAGCTACCTCCAAGGGAGCACCGCGGTTGCTGGTGACACACACGGGTTTCCCTGGGCCACGCCAAGGGTCTGCCTCCAGCACCTCTAGGGTAGCTGATGCCATCACAGATGATGATGCTGTGGCCAGGTGACGCTACGTTGCTGTGTGCCTTGGCAGCAAGGCTGCCCTGCAATCAAGCTGTCACCCGGTGGGCAGCTCCCCGCCGCTGCGTGGACCTCTGCCCTGCCCCAGGCTTCATCAGCACCAGGAATATTGGACGCTTTGCTCCTCTGAGTCCCAGGGGGTAACGTGCCCCCTGAGCACTACGTGCAGCTTCTCCGCTCCCTAGTGATGAGGGGTGGAGGGCAACGCCTGGTGTGCAGGCACTGGCCGTCACAACCAGGTGGGCACCGGGCTCCTCGTGCCTTTTGGGTCCCAGCTTGATTCTTTGGTTAGACCTGGAATAAACCTCCTGGAGTCACACAGGCGACGTAAACGGCGTCTTTCTGAAGAGAACAAGCTGGCGTTGAGACCGCCGGGGCTGGCAGCGCTGCCTGGAGCATTGGGCTTTGCAGGACACGGTGACAGCAGCTGTGTCTCCAGCGCAGACCTCTCCCACCAGCCCAGCAAGGCAACGCCTCGGGCCCTCAGCAGCGGAACGGGCAGTGCTGAACTCGTCCCTCTCAGTCACACCTGGCACTAGGCCTTCTGCTGCGCCTTTTTAAATCCCTTTATTCAGACTCCTTCTTGCCTTGCAATTTCTGTGTTTGCACCAAAAAAGCCTCTGATTCCCCCCGCCTTTGGCCTGGGGGTGATCAAGCTCCCAGTTTCTCAGGCGTGTTTCTAGGCCAGGGAGGATTGCCCAGGATGACGTGCTGAGGACAGCGAGGAAGAAAGAGGGCCGAGGCAAGAGCGTACCGCAGGGGACGGGCCTCGTTCAGCCTGAACGAGTCGGAGCGGAAAAACAGTGGCCCGGCCATCACTCTGCTCTGGGCACGGCACCGGCGGCGCTGGCTCCGGGGGCAGCTCCCGGCGAGCTCCGGGAAGCGCGAGCCCGCGTGGCAGGGTGCTGCTCCTCCAGCCGTGTCCTCCCAGCGGAGGTCCTGGCACTCCAAATCCATCCGTGGCGGCAGATGTGCCCGCCCCCACGCTGCTTTGCCACATGCTCAAGACGTCCTAATTTGCCGTTCTCCAGCAGCGTGGAAGTTGTAATTTAACGTTCCTTTGAAACCCTGGAGGGAGGAAATGGGCCGAGGTGCCTCCATACCTCAGCATCTCACCGGAGGGCCCGTCACACGTCACTGCAACAACAGGGCACCAAAAGGCGCCGGGCATGATACAGTCAATATTCCCACAGGTGTGAATCCGTTATTTTTTTTTGTCAGGTGCCAACCCTCCCCACCCCCCGATACAGGCCTAGTTATTTCCTACGGTGGCCAGAGCAATGGTGCTTCGAACAGCAGGAAGCAGAAGCCCCCTGCCCTCCATGGGGCAGGGGCAGGTCCCCAAAGCTGGCTTTCTGACCCGAGATGAGGGTTCAGCTGCAGCCACGCTGCAGGCAAAGCTTTTTGCACTTCTGTACGCTGCCCTGGCACTGTAAATTGTATCTAACAGTGCTGTCATCTGCAGAAAGGAAAAATAATTCTCCTTGGCCAGACACATTTTATAGGGCAGATTGCAGTAGAAGTTCAGGGCAATTTTGGCAGCTGTACAGGTCTGGGGATCCCTGTATCTTGCTGCAGGGGGGAGAGGGCAACACTGGCCAGCGCTGTGCAGGAGCTCTTAAATCCTGCAGTAGCCCTAATGCTGCGCATATCAATTTTCACTGACCTTAAAAGTCATCGGATGAATTCGACACTTAAGAAGAGGTTTTTAATGTACTTTACATGCTTTAGCATCATTAATGGCTTAATGAATTAGGCTAATGATGACTTCAGAGCTGCACGTAGGCCTATGTACAAACGCTTAGCCAGCTCTGTGGGACTGAAAAAATAATTCCTTTCCTCTTTCAGGCCATTAGGCAGGCTGGGAAGAGGACGAGAAGCACAGATGTTAAAAGCAGCCGGAGATGAGGTGCAGAGTCAGGCAATGCTATTGAGCGACCTGGCCAGGAGAGCTCAGCGGGCGATGGGCCCCAGCAAGGGCGATTCGGGACTGCTGCTGTCCTATCGCTGCCAAAATCCCACCGGACAGCCAGGCGTCTCTGCAAAGCCTGGCCTTGCAGGGCCGCGGTCTGGCCGTCCGCCCCGGGGTGCTCAGGGTTGTCCTCCTCGGGCGAGGTACTTCACTCATGCCTCTGCCTACAGAAACATGATACGCTACTGCTAGATCTGCTGCCAGCATGATTTTCTCTTTACCAAGTAAAAATAGAGAGGGAACTGGTGCATTGTAATGATTTTCTTCTCTTTAAAGTTGGCTGAATATCGATATTGGCTGGAATGCAGGGAGATACAACAATATCTAAAGAGAGGCAATCGCAGCCAGGCTCACAAGAAAGTTTTTGATCTGAAATCCTGGCCTGGCCTAATGGCTGCAAGGCTCAGAGAGAAGTGAAGCAATGATTTCTGCCCTGGATGGACATGAAAAATGAGCTGTGCAAGAAAGACATCGATAAACCGATGTGAGTCCAGTGGAGGCCACTAAGATGCCAAGGCAGGCAGAGCACAGGATGTACGAGGAGAGGCAAGAGCCCTGGGTTTGGTCAGAAGAAAAGGCTCGGGGAGATCTTAGCTCTGTCTGCAACTACAGAACAGGGGATTGTAGAGAGGACAGTGATAGACCTCCCCTTTGCACCTCAAAAGGACAAGAAGCAATCAGCACAAACTGCAACAAGGGAAATTCTAGTTAGATACAAAGAGAAAAAAAAATAAAGAGGATAGTCAGCCCATAAGCTTCAAAACTCAACGGTCCTGAGCAACCTAATTCTGCTTCAGAGTTGGATTCAATTTTGAAGCTGTCCCTGCTTTGAAGAAACTAGAGATCCCCCAACAGAAATTCTGGAGTGATTATAGGCCCACAGGCCCACCCATGAATGGAACAGAGAAATTCAGAGTAGATCTTCCTGAAAATGCAACTCTTCCCACCACCCCCAAATCTCCCTGTCCCCCTTTTTTTCCTAGCCTTCCTGGATGAGAAGAGAGTCTTGTGTGGGTCTTCAGTGTGCATTCCTTTTCCCTGGGTGCAATCCCCTCCTGCACCCAGCAGCAACAAGATGGAAAGATGAGCCTAGCGAAGCTGCAGTTGCAGTGAACTGTGCTTATGTCCCAAATCACGTGTGTGACTGCTCTTCCAACCACGGCACAGCTACGACTTCTCTAAGGTGAAAACAAAACCAAAGGGCGGAAGCAACACTTTGTCCTGGGCAGGAATCGCAACACCACGGTTTCCCACTTGTACTGGGGTGGGTGTAGATAGACCCCAAATCTCTCTTGTGGGATAGTCTCTCTGGAAATATCATTCTCATGATCCAATGGGGCATTGATCACGCAGGCTTATATTAATGATCCAGGACAATGAAGACCAGCCAGGCAGCAAATACAGTATAATTCTTCCAAAGCGCAGTGCAGTTACGGACGAAGGCGCTGTCAGGGCAGCGAGGAATTATGAGTGCTTGTGAGGAGTTTAATGCTGCGCACAAAAGGACTGATGAGATCCTTGGATGAATAAAGAGAGATTTGGGCCAGTATTGTCATCTACTCACTTGCCAACACGTCTAAAAGCACACGTAGGAAAACTGAGAAAGATCAAAGAAGAGTCATGCTTAAAAACCACTTTACAGGGAGAAACTTAATGGTCTCAGTCCATTTAGTTTATCCAAACATTGAGATGGTTTGAATACGATCTGATAAGAATCTATATGAGGAGATTATACTTCCAGGTCTATTTATTTAGGGGCTTGTTTATATACAGGGCTGTTAAATCTAGCAGGTAAAGCCATAAAAAAGATTAAGGACAGGACGCCCTAATGTTTTTATGTAGGGAGTGTAATTAACCCTTAGACGCTCCAGCGTGTCTCCAGGAGAGCTGCTCCATCATTCAGCATTTTCAAGCCAAGTTTCCGCATCTCTTTAAAGAGCCAGGGTGGAGGTGAAGGTGCAACCTTCCACTAAAGCCGCAAAAGCCAGCGGTGCTCCGCGGGCTCCCAGCACCTTGTCCCCCAAGCAGGAGTGTGAAGGATGCATCAGGCTGGGGCTGAGCCCAGATCATCGCTGAAAATGTCTGCAAGAAAATGAGCTTGGCTTCTTTCCAAGCCTTGATTTCAATGTCCTTTGTTTCTCTGCTTTGTTGCTGCACAGATTTGTTTGCCCAACATGGAAGGACTTATGTTTTCAGAAGAACTTAAAAATAAAGTATTTCTTCTTCCAGCCTGAGATGTGGCTAACCAGAAACTTTGCCGGCTTTTTTGTTGGGTCTTGTTAGATACCTAGTTGATATTTTTTAGACCTTTGGGGGTTTTCTATCTGGCACTTTTGACTACAAACATCAACAGATCTTTTTGCTACTTTTGGCTAATCTTGCCTTAAAATCAAAGCTGACTTTTTGTTTCCAAGGCTGTCATAGACCTGCAGCACTCAAGATGAGCTCAGACTGGGCTGTCCGTGGGGCACACCAGGGAACAGACCTTCGCCAGGGCGGACAGGGACCATTGGCGGCTGGGTGCTTGCAGCAGAGGCTTTCCCTTCTCCAAGCCGCACAGCTGGTCTCAGCAGAGCCAGGAGAGGAGCTGCCGTTCCTCTGCGCATCGGGCATCACACCTGCCAGAGGGCTTCACACAGCCCCCAGGACAGCTTGAGAAATGGCATCAAGAAGGAAGACCCGGTACCTCCCCACGCTTTCTTTGGGGAACAGGCCACTTCTGCGTGCAGGCGAGCGCGAGGAGCCAGCAGAGCCTCTTCCCTGCATGCTACCTGCAGGCACCTGGCGTTTCACCGGCAGGTTTTTCTTTTCCAAACGCAGATCAGATTAAACTTATCTCTATCTAAAACGTAATGGATTTCTCTCCCAGCTGCTGCAGCACACGTCAGAAACAGGTATTATAGGGCAACACAGCCCACGAAACGCTAATCAGACACGTAACGGGAAATGCTTAGAATAATAAGCTGAAGAAAGAGCTCTGAAATTCATTCCCCGAGACAAAGGGGAAGCTGGAGGGAAGTCAATTTGCTGCGGTCCAGGAAAGTGCTGTATTTCCCGAAGGGAGAGATGTGATGCAGTTCTAAGCCCCTCTTCCAAAAATGACTGGGCAGGCACTAAATCAGTTCCAGTGGGCACGACGGGATTTTTCATAGAGCAGTGGGTCATTGCCTAGCTGTTATCTGGATGTATAAATAAGAGTGGATAAATAACAGTATGTAGGAAGAAGAGCGAGGAATTTGCCAGCGCCAGGAAGCAACGCCGAGCCTTCGCACAGCGGAGCGCAGCCGCTCGCGGGCTGCAGCGGGTCCACGGCAGGCGGCTGCCCGGAGGTTTGGTCCCGGCGCAGCACGGCGTCCCGCCGCGGAGCGTCTCCACTGCGCTCGGGCCTCGCAGCGGCGTTAATTAAAGAGCACGCCGTCGACGGCTGCAGTCTCATTGATCTCATGCAAACTGCGGGAAGATATGCATAATACATGATCCTGGATTTAGGCACGGCAAGTCAAATCCCTGCTTCCTCCCCAGGACATTTTAAAGCCTCTTCAGCTGTTTGGGACCTTGGGTTTGATCGACCACGGCTGTTATTCACTGGCTTAAAGCCACTGCAGAGAAGTGTTTCCCCAAATGTTTTGCACAAGCAGCTACGCTTTCCTCGTGCCTGATGCTGCCTCGGGCTGTGTCTGCGTGGCAGGTCCGGAGGAGGAAGAGCCTAGAAGTGCCCCTGGCCCAAGGGACCCCTCACGGGGTTCTTCTTGAAATACCCCTCCCCAGCCTGCACCGCAACCGGCTCCAGCAGGTTAAAAACTGGCTCCCCCGAGCTGCTTCCCTGGCTTTTCGCTGCCACGCCATCACACTTGATTAGTTCCTGGCAATCTGGAGCGGTATTTCCATTGCAATTTATTACAGTCACTGAGACATAAATTGTAGAGGATGGGAAGAACAGAACACTGCAAAATGTGTCTCTCAGGTATTCTGAGACAGAGGAAAAAAAGAAGAAAAGAAAAGAAAACCCTTTCCGTTTACTACCTCAGGGAAGCTCACCGACCAGCGGAGACACCGCGGTTGTCTCGAGAGTCGAACACAAGGGCACTGGGAGGCGGCCCTGAAGGGAAAACGGGATGACCGCCCAGGCAGCCGAGGGGCAGAAGCAGCACGGCCCGTCGGTGGCTCTGCGGGCGCACTCCCTGCTCGCGGCGAACGCCGACAGCACGCAAAGCAAAAGCCCCGCCGCCGCGGGGAGAGGGCGAGCTGGAGGAGGGGACGCAATCGCGCTTGGCTCTTGCAGCGCGATTCAGCCAACGCCTTTGCTCTCTCCGGATGCGTTGCCCTTTGCACCCCTTCGCGGAGAGAGAGCAAGAGCAGATGTACTTCTGCGTGTTGAAAGTCAGAGCCTGCTGGTGTTTCGGGAGCGACTCCCGAACAGGTAACAGATGCCAATATTGCATCAGGGCAAGTGTTGAGATTAGCGACCAAAGGTGAGGAAACTGAAAGAGCAGAACAGAGGAAGAGGAGAGGTTTTAGGGAACGATGTGCAAGAGGAGGGAACAAGTCAGCAGCGACTACTTCTGCTCTCTCGTGAGCGACGTACAAGCCCCGACGGTGTTCGTGCAGCTGGTTACGTGCAGAACATGCAAGCCGTAAAGGGGGCCGACCGGCACTGTAACTGCTGGAAAGTCAAACTGCGGGCTGCCCTGCCAGGTGGCACGCAGCTCACGCGAGCCCTCAGAGCTCCTCAAACGCGGCCACCCCGGGCCACGAGCCTCCGCCAGCGGCGCCTCCCGGGCTGCCCGCAACGTCCTTGCGCTGGCGCTGGTGCCTGCTAGAGCAGCGAGGAGAGTCCTTCAGCGAGAGCGGCTGAGCAGGAGGCACTTAAGTGGCATCTGGTTAAATTCAAACTGAAGCCATCCTGTGGCAGTTCACCAGCAAGAAAGGAAAGAAAAAAAAACAAGGAAAATATTTTCTGAAATGACCTTCTTCTCTTGGGTTTATCTTGATGCTCAATACTGACCCTTATCAGCCAAAGAAGACAAAATGAAAACTCATTTAAGTAAAAGGCGAATGAAAAGGAAAATACTTCAGCCAGATTTAATGGTACTCTAGTGTAAGTATCCAACACACCCCACTTTGCAAGGCCAGGAGGTGAACGGTCCCCTGTGATCCTGGTAAGAGCACCAAAAATGGAGAAACGACCAAACGTGGGAAAGCCGGGACCAGAGTGAGCCTGTTTTGGCATCCATTGGAGATGAGTCGCACCTCTGTAGGAGACGAAAGCTGCTCAGGACATCATGAAAACATCATAGCTGTGCTTTTTCAGCACGCAAATGCTGGGCTGGCCGTCCCACGTGCGCCAAGAGCGCGTTTCCAGGCGCCCAGCTTGTCCAGGCAGGGACTGAAGAAAGCGAGCTGGTTCCTTCATGCCAACAGACTCCTGACATTAAAAGCTGGGGGATGTTTTGCTTGATAACATGCGGAAAAAGAACTATGAACGTAAAGTTATTTGCAATGGAAAGTAAATACCTCCCATTTCATTTTTCAACTGTTTTTTGAATTTACTGCCACTATTAGAAGAAAACCAGTTCGGACCAGCAACAAGACCTTTCTTCCTAGATGTAAGAGCTGCTGTGAAAACTGACCCAGCTCAGCCTGAGCTCCTCTCAAGACTGGCCTGAACCGACCCAGATAAAACCCTCGCTCAATCCCCGGCCTGGTGGCGGGCAGCCAGCGGCTCCACCAGCAGCCACCACCGACTTGGTCTCTCTTCCACAACCACTTCATTTTCTGCCACCCTGAAACTGTGCCAGAGATGGAAGACAGAGGAAATCGGCACCAGGGAGAGGAGCGGGACGTGAGGATGGAACCGTCACCCCAAATCCCTCTGCGGAACAGTGGCTGGTCCTGCGAGGGGTGCAGATGCCGAGGTCTCTGAGGGCTGGCTGAGGCTGACCCCCCCCCTTGACAACCAAATAGCTTAAGGTGGGCGCAAGCGGCGCGAGGTCCTGGGATGTCATCCTTCCTCCCTCACCCCGCGACGGGAAAGGACCTTGGAGGGAGGACAAGTGAGCAGGGGATGGAAGGGGAAGACGCCAGCAAGCGTTATAAATAGCCCCGAACGCTGCGCCGCGCTCAGTGGGAAGGTGCGAATCTCAGACTAGATGAGCAGCGGTTAGAAGCGGAGCAGCAAACGCGATGAGAACGAGGACGCCAACGGAGCAAAACGGCGGGATTTGGACGTGCGCCGGCCGGGCGTCGCGGTCGGTGACGGCTTTACCGTGCGCGCGAGGGCGGCAGGAGAAGCTGCCGCGGGTGAGCCCGGACGCAGGCCCCGGCGGGGCAGGCGACCCTCCCGGCGCCGCGCCGGGGGCACCGGGGCCGTCTTCCGCCCGGCGCCCGCCGCTCTCCTGCGGCAGGCGGGCTTCGGGAAGCGTCGCGTTGAAGCGCCCGATCTCATCAGCGGCTGCAGAAGCGCTAGACTCCCGCTTAAATGCGTTTACTGTACCCTCGCTTACAATCGCCGTAATGAATCTGGGAATTAATCGCTTGCCCATTTAAAACAAGTCCCCTCCTGCACCATGCCGCGCTCCCCTCCTCCCAGCCCGCTGTAACTGGATATTCCGGTTAGAAAACAAATTGGCATTCATTGGAAAATCAATCTTTTCATTGTTTAATTCTCATTTCTCCAGGGAACGCGTGGAAATGGAATTACATCCTCCGAGAGGAGCCCTCTCTGAATGCCTAATTGCGGCCGGGGAGCAAAGCGGCCGCACGGGGCAGGGCGGCACGGCCGCGCGCCCCGACCCCGCGCTCGCCCCGGGAGCCTGCCCGAGGGCGGCCGCGGTCCGCGCGCTGCAGGCGAAGGAGCCGGGCCCCCCGGGCTTTGCCTCGGGCTTCCCGGCCGCGGCAGGCAGCCGGCCCGGCAGCCGCTCTTCTGCTTCCCAGCGAGACGCTCGCTGCTAAATAAACCGCCGTTTTCACGGGTAACGTTGGTCGGGTTCTTACGCTTATTGCAGGAAAATGAATAGCTGCTTGTACACAAAAAGGGTTTACCGAGGTATCAGAAAGCACTAATGAACACCCAGAATCAATTTACACGGTCCCCCCCGAGCCAAAGCCCCCAGACAGAGATTTACAGCTAAACAGGCAGCAGGCAAAGACAAAAGCCTGTAGCCAAAGCAGGTCACACGATTAATCAGAGACAATAAATTTCTGAAAAATTGAGCTGGCAGTCCCTTCCTTCCAGGCGCCCAGCTCCATCCCGAAACTAAGTAACCTGCAATTTCGGGAAGCCCACGCAGCCGACGGCACGGGAAGCGCCAGGGCGCCGGCGGAGCCGCGCTGCGGGCGACGATGCCGCGGCGCCCGCCACCGCGCTGCGGCTGGGTTTCCCCCCTCCCCTTTTCTCCACAGCCTCACGTATGAGCACCTTTGCCAGATGCATATTAGGAAACATTGTTCGTATAAAAATTAAGGAGTATGGAAACGAAGCAACCTCTCTGAAAGCTGCAATTACACCGAGAGGTAATTGCCTCTCCCCCATACCTCCATCACAGGGTTTGGGAGTCTTCAGCAACAATTTATGTATTTATTATGGTTTAGGTATTCGTAGCCCTGGGCTCTTTGCAGTAATGAAAACACATAGCGCAAAGGCAGAGTGCTGCAGCTGCCGGCTGAGCGGTGCTGAAATACGACGGCAGTCGTCCCGGCCCTCGCCCGGGAGAAGCGGGGCGGCCAAGGCCCGGGAAAGGCCTGCGGAGGCCGAGGCCGGGCTGCGTCGGGAGCAGCATCCGGGGCCGGAGGAGAGAACAAGCTCATTTTGGCCCTTCTCCCCACTCCGGTCTTGAAGGAGGATGAGCATGTTGGCAGGGAAAAGCACAGTCTCGGGGGAGCAAGTCACTTCCCCGCTCAGGTCTGAGTAACGTGTTCTCCTGGAACACGAGGCAGCAGCAGCCTGGCCTGAGCATGTAACCGAAGAGGAGCCCTGTAAGACAGACAGACAAAATGCAAATTCTCCCTCTCGCGCTCTCTCTTCCCTTCCTTTGCCAGAAAGGCCCAAAGCCCAGCACCTTAGGTGAGAAAGAGATGATTTAACAGGGAAAAAAATGTCACAAAATCCCTGAGCCATAAATCACTCTCTTGCAATCTTGCAGCAAAAACATCCGGCATCCATTCTGCGCAATATCAGTGCCTGTGCTGGGGACTGCAGCTGATCGAAACGGCAGCGCCGCGCAGTGAGCGAGCGAGGACGGCCGAGCTGCTCGAGAAGGGGCAAGCGCCCGGGCAGCGGCGACCGCGGCCCGACTACGCTCGGCACGAGAGGGGCCGGCCCCAGCCCGCAGCACGTGTCGTGCAAGCGCTAACAGAGGTTGGGGGAAGTCGTGAGCAAAACCGACCAAGCGGGGAGAAAAGCAAAACTGAAGCGACCGTGAATGGGAAAGTTAAGAGCTCTCTCGCAAGTGCTTGAGAAGCAGCGAAGGAGCTGACCTTGCCAGAAGCCTGGCCAGACAGCTATTAATATATATATATATATACATACACGCACACACATACACATATATATAGGTCTAGGTATATAGGTTCTGGCCAAGAGCTAATGTTTGCTTCCTGCCAGTGCCGCAGCAGCGAAGGTCTAATTTTCTAGAGCACCGTGCATTAATCTAAATACACTTGCTGCCTCATTGCTTTTCACCCCCTTGTTTTTTATTGATTCTTCTTTTGACGCGTTCTTGCTCCCTCTTTTTAAAGATTTCTAAATACCTGACCCACTCAAAGGCAGCGCTGCCGTTCCAATATTAAAGCAGAATAATTTTATAATAATTTTATGCTGCAGTTTTCTTGCTGTTTTCTTGTTACGTTTGTTTTCATCCGAACGCCATTTCTGTATTACCGTTGCAAACGAAATTGTATTAGCCTCAGTTCTGACCTTGCCTCATTTTCTACTGGGAAATTGTTTCTGCTTAGAAATGGCCAGATTCACTCTTCAAGCTGATAAAATAAGTCTGCAAGGTTGAAAAGAAGAAGACAAAAGCAGGCACTGAAGATCACTTCAAATGATAGCAGCTGCACTTGGAGCAAAAATAAAACACCAAGCTTTCATCCAGCAATTTTCATCGCGGGAGAGCCAAGCGCTTCACCGCCGCGTCGCTGCCAGCAGCCCCGTTCTCAGCGGGGCCACGGCCTTTCGTCCCCGGGCACGGCGAGGAATTTGGGTAAAACATTCGCCGATCCCGTCGCTCGTCCAAAAGGGGAGCGATCGCGTCTTCGGCCGAGGGCCTCGCCTCGGGCTTCCCTTTTGCGCTACTTTACCTGCTGCGGAAAGGTCGGCATCGTGGGCTGCCGCCAGATAAAGCTCAGCAAGGAAGTCAGTCCTTGCAGGAGGTTTAACTGCGGGCATTAACCCCCGAACCTAAACGCTGCCCACGTACCTGCTCGGTGCCGCCCCTGCTCTGCTCCCTGCGCCGGTGTAGCTCGCCCGTAAATCAGAGGCAGGTGGTCGCTGCTTCTGGCTGCTCCGAAGGGAGACTCCGTTTAACTCGGATGTCTTATTCCAGGAAAATCACCCCCGAAAGTCTGAGGGCCGCCTGGGAAATCTTGCCGCGCCACCAGAGAAATGGATATTTAAAAAGGATTAAATCTGACGGTCTCGTGCTGAAAGCGGCTTTCTCAGGCACAAGCAAAGATTCGGGGGGAGAAGGTTCGTGGGCTGTTGAGGCCGCGGCTGCGTGCAGGCGCACGAGGCTCCGCTTCTGGCTGGATGTATCGCCTCGCGGCACGGCAGAATCGGGACAGCGGCGCTGGCCTCGCAGGAACCGACGACCCACCGAGCAAAAACCAAGCCCGACACCGTTAAATTCAGCAATTTCCTTTAAATTTTAGCAATCTCAGCAGCGGGGGAGCTCCAGGCCTGACGCCATCCTAACGCTCGCGGCACAGCGACCGTCTGGGCCGGGGGACGCCGGCTGTCACCCGCACGAGTCATTTGGGAGATGCGCAGAACAAGCGAAAACCTCGCAGGAGCCCGGCCCGAGCTCCAGGGTGCGGGCGATGAGGGGACGCTTCCGCATTCGTTTCCAGAAAAAGCCATTTTTCGCCACGGGGCCACCGAAACCGCCGCTGAGCTGCCCCAGAGGTGACGGGCGGCAGCAGAGCCTGGGGTGGGAGCAAATCCAACCCAGGTCTCGCTGAGTGGGTGAGGGTCACCACAGCGCTGCACGGGACCCGCAGGGACGCGTGGAGAACAGCACCGTCCTCCAAAAAAGCCCTGAGAAAGGACCCACCCCATTACTCGATACGACATTATTTGACTGTATTCTGGGGAAATTAGCTGAGGACCCTCCGCTGAACGTTCGGGAGACTGAAATGATTAACACCTCAGCCAGATCTGAAGAAATTTCTCATTTATTTCTTCTTCTGACTGGTCGCCACGAGAGGGATTTTCAAAGGTCAGTGGAAAGGTGGGAGGCGGAATTAAATATGGATCACTCAGGAGGCTGATAAACGAGCCAGCTAAATTTGCACCAATACATTTCACAGCTAGGATGACACTATTTAATTCTTGGTACAGATTCTGCATCCCTTCAAAACGAAGGAATCCGACGACGTTTAATTCCTGTACACCACGGTTCTGCATGTGCAGAAGGGTCATAAGTTACAAAATAAGTCGGGTTTAATAACCCCCACTCACTTCGCCCAGATGTTTGCGTTTCCCGTAATGCAGAAGCAGCTCAATTACCTGGATGTCAGAAAAAGAAAATAAAAATAATAAAAAAAGAACCAATAACTTATTCAACAGGAGCCATCCGGAGCGGGAACACTTAAACGCGTTCAGCCTTCGCGGCACGAGCACGGTCGTCGCTTCACGTCCCGACATCGGCACGTTTCATAGGGAACGCCGCCCCGCGGGACACGCGCCGGGCTGCAAAAATACCCGCGGGCCAGCGGGGACGAGCAAATATTTCTCTGACGCCTCCGTTTGCGGAGCCCGGCTTTGGCACTGGGGGCTGTGGGCCAGCTCCGCCACCGGGAGCCAGAGCCCGCGAGCCCGAGCCTTTACCTGCCGCAGCATCCAGCCTTTTCCATGCCGCGTTTTCAATACCCTCGCATTTGCGCATCCTAGCTTTTTTTTTTTTTATCTATATTTAGACAAATTATTAACTTTGGTGAAGTGTTTAATAGTTACATCACGATAAAAGCGCTATAAAAGCATCCTTCCCAAATATGCAGACTTCCCGCACATAAGCACACTCAAAGTCACATTAAAAGTTGACACTACTGAAGAAATATTTGATGAAATGGTAATTTCTCATATATACAATATTCATCCCAAGAACTAGATCGCGACAGTTACTAAGAAATAGCTGGGGGGGGGAGACAGAGAATAGGGAAATGGGGTGGGGGAGGGAACTCATAGAAATTCTCATGTTGATCAAAGACAAAATAATTCAAAACACAGGTTTTACAAAAAGTCAGACCTGAAAGTATACTTCTCCCTGGTTGTCTGGGGGTTATTTGGGAACATTCCCACCTGCCCACAAGCCTTAGAGGCCACGCACCGGCACCCACACCGCCCCGTGGGGCGCTCCCCGAGGCGGCCAGCAGCTCCCTACAAATTCGGCTTTTTCTCCCGCGCTCCCTCGGGGTCTTTGCGGTTCGGCGCAGGGCCAGAGCTAAGTCAGCATCGGCCGGACCCCTGCAATGTTTTGCAGGAAGTTTTTCCCCACTCAGCCCAATGCAATTGCAATCTCCATCAGCAACAGATGCAAATTGCCCCACTCGCTCCCAGGAGGACGTGGGCGCTCAGCACCACTGCTCAGCACCTGCCCCAGCTCACTGCTGCCTGGGAGGGGAGTCGGGGAGAGCCCCCCGCTCCCCATACCCCAGACATGGCCACAGCTGGGATGAGCTGTGATCGGAGCATCTCCACCCCCTCCGACTCCTGGTTGTTAGCGTACAAAGTCCCTGCAGCTAATACAGCAAACGCCCTGCTCCTTGCCTCCTTCTAAACCATTTCTTTCAAAACAACCTCTGAGAAACTGATGCAAAAAAAGTGATTTTAAAAAGCAGCTTTACCCTTGGAAATTAAATCCCATCTGCTGCCTCAGCCTTGCCTGCGGCGTCAATCTCCCCCCGAAGAGCTAGCGCGGGAAAGCTGGCTCCCGCGCGCCCGCCGGGCCCCCCCGGGCCGCGTCTTCAAAGGCGCTGCTGGGGCAGGATGCGGCCCGAGCGCAAAACCCTGGCTAACCAGCCGGATTTTTCCTTCATTGAGACACAAAATTAATATTGCTGTTTGGCAGGCGCAACGATGCCGAGTAAATAACTCGCAATTGAGCTTTATCGTTACGATGCCTTTTGCTGTTGCTCCCGGCCCCAGGAGGGTGGCAGTGAAGAAGGAAGGCTACAAATAGAGACCTGAAACAAGCATGCGGGAAGAACCGCGGAGCAGCACTGCAGCCGGCCGCCGGGCTCGTGGGGCGGCCGCCGGGCTCGCGGGGTGCCGGCGCGGCTCCCGCCTCCCTGCCAGCGCGAAGGGCCCGGGTAGGCAGCGGAGCCGCGAAAGCTGGCGTCAATCGACAGCCGGGTCTCCTTAAGGGTGATTAACGCTACAAAATACATATTAGCATTTTTAATGCTCACCAGTATAAGCAAGAAAAATGCTTAAAAAAAAATCTAATTAAAAAGCTCATTTAGTCAGAGGGCCAGAATGAATTAGCGCCGCATCTCAGGGCCGTGAAATATTCACAGGGAGAGCAAACACCCCGGGGGAAGCACGAGCAGGCGCTGCGGCTCGGCTGGTCCCTCCTTCAGACGTCGCGGGGCGGCAGCAGGACAGGGGAGCATGCACCTGGCTCGCTCCGCTGCCAGCCCTCCTCCACGCCGGGGGGGGGGGGGGGGGGGGGTAGGCCAAAATACTTGCTAATAGCCCCTAGCATCACAGGGCTCACCCCTCTCACCGCAACGCGGGCAGGGCTGCACAGCGCACGTCGGAGCTTACCAGCGATCTCGCCCTCCCTGCCGGCCCCAGAGCCGGAGCGGGGCCGCGGGGCCATTAACGGTGGTGTAACTCCGCTCCGCTCCGGTGGGCTTCCTTTGGGAGCTGGGAGGAGGCGCCGTCCCGGCCCGGCGCGGAGCCAGCAGGTAAACAACAGCTCATCCCCACGACGAAGCTGGGGAATAATCATTTCTGACAGTAATATCTGCAAAAGACAGGCAGAAATTATACCAATTATCCGGGTGCTGCTGGTGCCGGGGGAGAGGCGGCAGCAGCAGCAGGCAGGGCTCCCCTGCCCGCAGGGCGCACCGCCGAGGCTCGCTCGGAGCAGGCCGTGGAGCGCCAGCGTTTTCCCAGGACCTTCGGTTTGAGGGTGCAAAGCTCCAGCCCCTCCTAGAGCTTGCAGCACCATTCAGAAACCATTGAGGAGGGGGCTGCCGTGACACGGGGGCCAGGGATCAGGCTTGCTGCGCCTTGGATAGGCAAAGATCAGCACAGCCGCTATACCCGGGTCTGCCTAACTCCAGGAAGCTGCAAGTCCCATGTGAAAAACAAAAGGAAAACAGGATTAAGCAAAATCCTCTGCTTGGCCCCAAAGCGATGGGGAGCAATTTGTCAGATGAGCAGTTAGAATGGCAGAGAGAAACTTCTTAGCTTGGATCACAGTATTTATAACATAAAAGGCATTTTATGACTCCTGCAAGGCAAACCCAAGCGCATGAACGGTCCTGCAGTGCCAGCTCCTTCTGCATCCCTCCCTCTACCTGCACATCAGTCTTGCTCCACTGATCGGTTCAATCCTTCCAGAGGTTTTGCAGCCCACTCCCTCCAGAGCTGCTGTGGGCTGCTGCAAGGCAGAGGAGGTATCTTGCTAAACAACCAGGCTGCAGTCTGCCGCGTTAATAAGGTCAGATGGGAGAAGGAAAGAGCTAGAGGAGGGTGAGATTGTGCTTTCACAGCTACCCCAGTGAATTACTTGTTTGCTTCTCTTTGAGGCAGAGTCAGCCATGCTAGAAACCGAACGCTCAAACGTTTATTAGCCGTGCTTAGTGCTAAATCAAAGTACAAGCCACAGAGCACCGCTCCCCCCCAGCCCAGCCAGCACACAGACCACCCCGGCAAGCAGCGATTGCTCAAGCCATGCCTCTCCCCTCCCCGCCTGCTGCCCGTTTCAGCCCTGAGATGCCAGCATGCTCCAGAGAGAGGAGGAAGGAGCCTGCTATCCACAGCTGCTGCTGGGCTTCCCAAGAGAGACAACTGCACTTTGCACAGAGCAGAGGACAGCCATTGAAGAGCTGGATTCTGCCCTCTTCTTCTATTCTGGAGATGCAGAATAACTGCAGGGCCAGCCCAGCCTGGTGCAATTCTGGGCTGTTCCCAGACTGCCAGGCTTCCCTGGGACCTGCAATCCCTTCCACGGCCTCGCTGCCTTTCTCCTAGATGGGGTACGTCCCACCAAAACCACACACTTGCTGAGACAGGTGTGTGTATATGCTTCTACGTGTGTCTATTCCTCTAGAGCACGTTGACCCCATCAGTTTGCGAGCAGATGAGACTTCGCAGACTATCAGCTAGGTGGAAGCAGGCACCTTGGTACAAAGGGGAGGTGGGCAGAGAGACCCCCACAGTAGTGCCCCACCAAAGGCTGCAGCGTGAGCTTTATCACTGCTAGGCAGCAGAGAAACCAGCCCATCAAATCATGTCTCACAAGGACCCTGGTGTCCAAAAGGGCACAAATGACTGAGTCTCTCCCCAATACAAGCACACTCACACCTTGTGTCACCCTGCCACATGGATTCGCTGGTGCCAAAGGGGTGACTTCTTGTAGCAGTGTTCACACGCCACAACCATGTCAAGCCACCATGAAACACAAGAACAAGAGATCCAAGTCCAGGTGTGCACAGACTACTTACTTCAGCAAGCCCTACCTTTCTAGCTCTTGCTGCTTTCTAAAACAGTAATCTCCTGAAAATCTTTTTGTCTCATCTGGCATCAAGGTTGGAATATTTTCCAGTCATTGAGGAGAGGAAATACAGAGCAGAAGTAACGAAAGGCTAGCCCTCTGCCTCCAACAGCAGTGAGGACAGCAAGGAATCAGAGGCCCACTTTAAAAGGTTGTAACAAATGAGAGACAAGAGGTAAGGAAAGGTTGAAATCTAAGCAATTTGTCGTACTTACAGACTCATAAAGTGCAAGCTCTTCCCTTTATTCATGGTCAGTGTCTAGATGTAGCTGTGCAAAGAGTATCTCTTGTTGAGTAAAGGGCTCTTCACCCTTGCAGAGGAAAGCAAAAGTTCTGGATGCGGAGCCTGGATTCATGCTAGGAAATAAGGTTCATTTCACAGTGAAGGCAATAGACTGCCACATCTCCTACAGGCACAGGAGCAGTGCAGCTCCTTTATCACTGGGAAAGGATGGTGCGAGATCAGCAGACTCCTTCTTACAAAGTGCAACAGACCCCAGGAAGGGGCTGGGGGCAGGCATCACCAGTCTGGCCAGGAGCTTGCACTACACGAGAGATCAGATGCTTCAAATGTCCCATGTGCTGCACGCCTGTAGATGACGCAGCACGAGCCATTTCAGGGAGCTCCCATTTCCCCCTTTCCTCCCTCCATTTCCTTGTCATCAATCCCAACAGCTGGGAACGACACCTTGAGGAAAAGGGCTCTGGCCACTGCCTGAGTGCTGGGAGACAGGGCAGGTACAGAAGGGCTGGGAGGAGGAGGAGGAGCTTCCTTGCCCTTAGGGAGCACACCGCCAGCCACAAGAGCTTGGGCCATCACTCAAAGAGTGGAGGTACCAGTGGAGTTGTTTATAGGACGTGAATCAGCTGCAAGCTGTTGATTCAGGGAAGCAAACAGGGAAGGTCAGAGGCCTGTGGGTCTTGCTACCAGCAGCTGAGGGGCAAAGGAGAGTGTTAACCCAACGAGCGGGCACCTGCTGTGGTGCACGCACACCCCACTAACTGCTTCCAGCTCATGCTCCTGCAGGAGCTGCTGCAGAATTCCCACAGGGAACCCAAAACATTCTATGTTGGAAATTACTGCTTCTAACAGCTCTTATTTTTAAACATAGGTTGCAGCCCTTACTTACCAGCAGGTGCAATACTGTCAGAAGCAGGGAATGCAGATGGCTCATCTGCCTTTTCCAAAGTAAACCTCCTCATTTGGCTCCAAGCTGACTGAGGCTCAGCTATTTGGGAGAAGTATGCAATGCAACCCAGAGTTACTGGCCAATTAAGTATTTATAGCCAATTCCATTTTCCTAGCAAGATGTTTGGAAAGCAATTGCCAATTATCTCAGAGAGATTGGTTAAACTGTGTTCACCTGTAAATATCCCCACACTAGCATACAAAAAACTACACAAAACCTGTACAAGCTTCTCTCAAGGATACATTCAGAGACAATCCACCATCAGAAAGATGTTTAAACACTTTGGCAATAACTTAGCTCATCTTCAGTGAAATGTTACCAAAGAACTAAGCAAAATGCCTTGCATTTCCAGGCCCTGAAGAGCAGTTAGCTGGGTGGGGGCCTTCCTAACTGACAGACTATCACCAGGTGAATGTCTGGGACTGCTCCTTCCCTCCTGGCCCTCCTATAACTGAATGGGCAGGTGTGCTCCAACACCACCTGCAGCGTCTCTCATGGTTGCTGATTTCACCCCAGCTGTACACTCTTTTAGCATGGGCCATCATCTCCCACACGCCCCTCTCTTTCTGAGATCACTTAGGAGATCCTGGATCCAAACCCAAACCAAATTAATTCCCCTTAAGATGTGTCAATGGGAATAACTTTTGTTGAAGCCCTTTCAAAAACAAACAAACAAACTCCTACCTATTCCCAATGTTATGGCAGCAATTATTTGCACACAATGTGTTTGTCTCTCTCCCAACTCCTCCAGCTGAAACACACCCTTCTCCTTTCAATTCCATCAATAATTTTAGGATCAAGATTCCTGCTTACACAAGGAAATGTGCAACAAAGCTGGTGATGTGGCAAAGGACAAATCATTTAGCAGCTTGTATCTGCTATTCATTTTGTAGTGGGTTGTTTACAACACATTCCAATTTCAGTGAATAGTCAGTTCAGGGAACAGTCATTCAGTTAACATTCACCAAGCATGCTTGAGGCCAGGGATGAAACGCGCTGCTTGAGTTATCTTCCGCTTCTCACAGCATCTGCCAGAGATCAACCAGGGTACACGACCAGGGCCAGTGCATTGCCGCTTGCCACACATCTTCCAGAGCAACCATTCCCTTTCTTCTACAGCACCTTTGGCTGTTCACACTGGACCAAACCCTAGCAACTACGGCGGTTATTACAGCTTTTGAAACTGGTGTGTAACGACGCAGTAGCAGCTGAGAGGAGAAGTCAGCATAAACAAGGAGAGAAGAACTCTTCAAACACCACTGTAACTCAGATGCACAAGGTGACAGGCATCTATTTGTTCCTAAGTTGTATCTGGTTAATTGCTACTGTAGTCAACCAGTTCACTTTCCTCCTGCCTTCTGCCCTCATTTCTGCTAAGAGCCTAGAGTGATCTTTTATTTTAGGTGTGTTTATCATATATCATCTTCTAGCAGAGCTGGAGAGACAACCTAAGGAGACAACTTGGCTAGCTCATGAGGACCAGAACACATCTCCATTTCAAATGAATCGGGTGTGCCACAAAAGCAAGCAAAAGCTGTGACCAGTAACTGAAACCTGATCCACACCCCAGTCCGTTTGTGTCAAACTACTGTGGACGTGCAATGTTTTTTAAAAGGCAGCCTGCATTAGAAAAACATCCTGCAAATTTTGATGCATGACTGTGCCAAGCACTTAAAGTAACTACTGCTTCCAGGCTTTGCACTCTCCATGCTAGTGTGGAGCAAAGGGGCAAAGGAAAGAGGGGACTGCAGGCGCTGGTTTTAAAAAACACTGCCAGCTCAAAATGCCCTGCTCACCTCCATCAGCAATGGCAGAATATCCATTCTGCGCTTAATCTGCTAATTGCTACCAAAAACAAAAGGCAGGGGGAAAATCAGTGCTAGAAAAATCAAACTACTCTTGTAGGTGCTCTTTACCCAGTAAGTCTGAAGCACACAAAGCTAGCCTGGAGCACCAGGGATAAAAGGCAATTAAAAAAAAAAAAAAAAAAAAGCTACTTACCTTTAGCCCTTTCTAGGTGTTAATGTCAGGATAAGGAATAACAGTTCCAATCTGCTGGTTGCTCTGACAGTATCCCATTAATAATACGGCCACCTTGTTATGATGATTTGTGTCATGCGGTAAATGCAGCTGTCTAGGATTCACTGTAGAGACTTCTATATTTACACACACACACACACACAGGAACATAATTTTCACATTTCACCAGAGAGGGAAATAATTCTTCAGGGTCAAGCAGGGGGCACGTGCTCTGCCAGTTCTAGTCTCTACTGAAATGCAATTCATGGATGAATATTAAGACACACTGCACTAAGTACTGCATGCTGACAAATATTTGATATTGGGTAATGAGTTCATCTCCTTGCGAGTGACTACTGTCAGTTTAAGTGGATGGCAGTATAACACATCATGGCATACAGCATTGAGATGACCCTGATAAAGCACAGCAAGGTATGAGCTAGACTTGCATTTGAATTTGAGCTCTCGCTCCACGTTAAAGAACATTTGTCCATTCTTCTCTGCTGAGAATCCCAGGAGAACAGAAGTTCTTTTGAAGGCAACATTTTAAGCCTAAATTTGATGCAATGAGTATTCCCTCATACAGAAGTTAAAGGAGGACATAAAATGCTCAGAAAGAAAAAGACTGGTGCTACCATCTTCGTTAGTTCTAGGATAGACTGTATCTTTCACATTCACCAATAATTTTTCTAGGAGATCTGTGTCTGAATTAGTCCTCTTATGCTTTCAGTCAGCTTATGCTGCTTTCAGCAGCCCTGGAGTCAACACCTACACAAAGTTGTAACAGCCAACACCAGGGGCACATATGCTTGAAACACCGAGTACTGCATCTCCTGCAGCTACAGAGATAGTTTCAAAAGCAAAGCAACTTGGACCGGCTTTTTAAAGCCCAGGCTATTCTTCCAGTAGCAGTCTGCAGCCATCTGCCCCAGGTATGAATCTCTCTAGCCCACTGGGGCTTGTGCCTGGTGCCAGTCACGACTGTGCACGCTTGTAACCCTGGCTGCAGGTGGCAGCTTCTGCCAGCACCTGCAAATACCCTGCTCCTGGCAGCTGCCCTCCTTGTGTAGGGCTGACAGTAGTTGAGCTTTTTGGCTGAGAATACCACATCTAACCAGCCCTGCTCAAGCTTGACCTCCTGAGAACCTACTAGGTCCATGCAGAGGAAAAGCTGTCCCAAACTAGGTTCACATTACTTGAACTAAGTCTGCACACTCCTGGCCTACCAGCAATGGTGAAACCAGAACACACTGGCCCTTTGAGCGTGGCTCTCCACTGATGTTCGTATTGTCCCTCATTCCTGCACAAAATACCAGCACGAACGGGGGTCTGGGAGCATGTGAAGTTCACTTGGTGCAGTAGAAACCAGGAGATCTCAGCCCTGTCCATTCACTCTCACTTGCATACCATCTCTCTGCAGAACAGCAAAAAATCACAGATACCTGGAGGGGGTCCTTAAAAGTACTCTTACATTTGGCTGCTGAGTGAGCCAAGAGCAGCTGTTAATCAGCAATACAGTCAATCTGAGGTGGCAGACAGAAAGCCAGACTGAGGAAAGCCCACTGCTCATTGCAATTCACAAACAAAAAGCAAACTGTTTTTATTTCTGAAAGTGTACAACCAGAATATAAAAATATGCTTTAGTGAAAGCAAAATAGAAAAGGACAGAAAATAAATGCTAAGTGAAAATCATCCGTATGTTCCAGAGGGGAGGGAAAAAAAAAAAAAAAAAAAAAAAGAGAGAGAGAGAGACTCCGGAGACAGAGGATGGAGACTCCTAAAGCTTGTAGACTCCTCAGGCTTGGAATTTAAGGACACATTTCTATTTTACAAAAACTTCCTTACAGGAGACCCATAAGTTATCTCATGTGATTCATAACTCAGTAGAATGGGTTTCTAGATTGTTCTCTTTGCGAATCCAATCACCTGAAGTGCATCACAGCAGTGAATGAAAACATTGTGCTGCTTTATTTATTATTAGACATTTGTTTTTCCTTATGGTGACTGCATAATAGCTGCCACAAATATGCAAACTAGCTGAATTAAACAGCATACCTTTTTGAACATTTCCAATCTCTCTCAGCCTTGGTACTTTACATGTTTTCCAATACCTGGATTTTTCTGACTAATGAACACTTCCACTTGCTGGAAAACATTGAACACAGTTAGTACTTCAACCTGCAGTCTCAAAGTATGCTGTGCAGCAGCTGAGCACTGTAAAAGAGCCCAGTGCTTGGCAGAAGAACTAGAAATCTGAAAGATAAAAGGGAGATTTAAGCACACTCCCACTAAGGCCTGCTGCAGAATTTAATTGGCAAGGTTAGCAATAAAAGGGCTGCAGAGAGAACCACGAAGGTTATGGCCCCAGTGTAAGCCACAAAGCTGTAACAAGTTATGATTCCCAAGCTAAAAATTAGAAATTACATTCAGTTCCTCACCTCACACTCCCCCATGCCAAGTTGTGCAAATGTGTTCTGATCAAATAACTCTATTCCTTTGCTTTTCTCAGTCCAGTTTTATCTCTTCAAGGGGAGATACAAATCACTCCATCCAACCCTTGCGCAATTTCATCCATCCTCTGCCTGCACTCCTCCTGAAGCTGTTTCAGCTCTCTCTCCAGGCTGGCCTTTCTCATCTGCAGTTCTCTGATCACCTCTGTAGCACTGACAGTTGGAATAGGTTCCTCAGATACAGATCTACTGAAGCCTGTTTTGCTGGCAGAGTGTTTGCTTCTAAACACCAGTCTGCATGAACCATGCATCCTTTTTTTTTTCAGAGCACAACAGTATGTAAGATCTAGTAGTTTCAGCTCAACAGCTTCCTGTATCTTTCTAGCAGCAGCACAGAACTCCTCCTTCTGCAGTTCTTCCTCTCTTGTTTTCACCTGTAGAAGGGAAAAAGAGAACAGTAGACACCCATAAGCTCCTTGCGCCAGGAAACAACATGAAATGGCATGTTTGGACAAGGACGCACCAAGCAGAAGAGAGCCAACTGTGATTGCAGGCCTCCATGCATGGCTACAAAAACTGAGTTAAGCTAGCCTGTTCCTTCCATCAGGTAATAGCATCAGTGACCAAAGAGTTACCTTTGGTAATTTGCCTATGGATTCACAGTCCACCAATTCCTCCACTGATGACTAACCCACAGGGGCTCTGCACTCCTCCCTCTTACAGCAGTGTGGGTGGTTTGACTTCAGAGCCAAATACACAGAGCAAAATGAGATCTAGAGGAGTGACCTTCTCCATCACCACTGTGCTCTACGTCACCACGTTGTCATAATAGATTGATTACCTCATGACTAACAGTATTAATTCAGTTTGCAATTCTTAATTCTCATTCTTATTGAGGGGTAACAAACAGTAAAAGGAAAAGAATGGAGCATAAACAAAGAAGTGGAGGCTAAGAACAAGATGAACACCAGATAGCACACTTTCAGTGAAGATAGGTCCAATAAAACAAACCTTTTCTTCTGACAGAATCACAGTCTAGATGATAAAGCAATTGTATATAGTGGGATTTCTGCAAAGCATTTGATTCAATGTTCTCTAACAATTTGATATTAAGAACTTGCAAGATGGTAATTGCCTTTCCAATTTTACAAGTGGATTAAACACAATTTCAGTGACTCATCTCAAAACGTAGTTGTCAGTAGGGAAACATCAGTAAAAAGAGGTACCCTCCCAGGGTCTTCAGGGAAATGATTTTTGGTCCAACAGCATTCAATGTTTTATAAACAGTCTCTAGGCAGTGGTGGCTGGCAGTGTTCAACCCAAGCGGAGAATCATGGATGGAACTTGCAAGGGGGTAGCCTGGCACGTGACGGGCCCCAGAGAGTGGTCGTCCTGCCTTGCTGTCCTTCCCCATGCCTTGCCTCTGGCTGTGTATGCCCACTGTTCTACCTTCTGAACCCTCCATGAGCCAAATCAATTCTCCAGCCCATCAGAAAGCTCCCCACTGCATTAGCAAGGTGAATCAGCTCCTGGAGGTGTCCAGTGAGCACCATGCTGGGGTAAGCAGGGCAGACCTATGCACCTGGGAGCTGAGGCTGGAAGAACAAGGACAAGGGGGTCTCGCATCCTTCTGCTATAGCAACAAGCTGCCAAGTCAGCTCAGCAAAAAAACCAAAACAAAACAACAGTGAAAAAAAAACAAAGCCTCTGAAAAGCAATGCTGCCTCTGCAATCTGCCTAAGTTCCACAGCTCTGCTGAAGCTTATGCGTAGCTCTGGAGCTCATGCTTCATGAAGCATCCAGAAATAGAGAGTAGTATTCAAAGACAGGTCATCCAGCAATTCATAGCCCAAAAACAAGCCTTGTAACATGAAACTTCAAGAGCTCAAACTATTTTGTTTGTGCAGGGCAAGGCAGAAACAATTTGTTTTAGATTCTTACGTATGGAAAAGAAACCGGTGAGATACCAGACTTTGCTGATGAAGGCACAAGAAGATCAAATGATGAAAATTGGAGGTAGATATTCAGCTTCAAAATAAAACATTTTTTTCTACTGTGAAGATAATGAACCATGAAATGGTTCATTGTAACTCTGGGGATGAATCCTTTAGCCAGAGCTTAGCTCAGGTCAAGCTCAGTGCTAATGGGACCCCCTTCCAGTTCCAAAATCGATTAAGCTGCTCTGTATCACTCCCTTCACCGGCCCTGGGGTGAACCCAAACTCCTTCATCCTTCAGTTCTACGTTAAGACACTGATGATATATCACACTTTACACCAGTTGCCTGAAAGGTCAGGGATAGTTTGGTATCTCCCTGAAGCACCAGCAATTGTTCAGAGCTTAAAGTAGCACCAGTTGCAAGGATAAGAGTCTTAAGGTAACAAAGCCTTCCCCTTTGCCAGTGCGAAGCCATTAGCTCTTGATCATACTGATCAGGGTCAAGCCAGCTGCTGCATCTGGAGCCAAAAGGGTTTCTCCTTAACACAGTAGGGTGGGTTTCATCACTGGCACAAATTTAGAAGTTTATGACATATGGGAGACAAGGCTGTGTTCTCTTACAGTGTGAAACACTGAAGACATGAGGTCAGTAGCAGTCAAACTTCCCCGTAACACTACCATGTAGCTTCATTCAGTATGCTTACCCCGTGGTCCTCAGCACAATATATTCCACGTGCTTTGCAACCAAATAATTGACGCTCTCCATATTTTTCTAAATCCATCAAGCATGGAAGGAGTAAATTCCTCTGAATTTTTTCTAACATTTTAAAGGGTTTATCAACGCAGAACCATTTGCTAAGGGAGACCTCTGTTCATTAAGGCATTTGAATAGAGAGCGCTGAAGTAGAGAGAAGTATATCTTTGCCCTTGTCCAAAAATCCAAGGGTCCTTCTTTATCATAACCCCCAAGGAATCCCAGAATACTGTTTGCTGTTGGCTAAATGAACTTCTGAGGTCCAATTTTCTAACACTGCTTCAGAAGAAGCGAAACAGAAAAAATAAATTCAGTGTTATCTGGTATCCCCACTACCAATGAATAAAGTGAAGTTTGAAAAAAGCAGATTTAACACATTGGAATCAAGTATGGGAAAAATCTCCTGTTACTCACAAAGAACAAAATCATTCAGCAAACAGAGTCCACCTTTTTTTTTTTTTTTTTTTTTTTTTTTTTTTTTTACATTAAACTCAGGCAGAATACTAGCTGGGCTATATGAAAGCATTTCTAATTAAAAAAATGGTTGTCATACCTTCTACTAGCAAAAGTGGAGAATTTTATTACCCGCTGTGCAAGGCACATGACAGAAGATCATGCTCCTCTCAACGTTAAATGCACTGAGTTTTAACTTATCATTGGACTAGCTGATCTTACTGTACCTCAGCAACACCAGCTCTAAAGACAAGGACAACAGCCTATCAGTAAGAACAATCAGGGCAGCAGTAATTCTGACATCTGTGTATCAGAAAGGCATTGCACATTACCTTCTGTAAAGGGGGCCAATATCTTCTGGGACAATATTAGATGAATTTACTATGGGAAAATTTTGAAAGAAAGCATGTGAAATAAGAGAACAAGCTCAGCAAAGCATCATTTATGTCATATCAGGACAACTATGAGTGGGAAAGCAAGTCTGATTTATTTTTTGTACGGATGTTTTTGGTAACAGGTGAATTCTGCAACTACGTGTATGTTCACAGATATTCCTGCTGTGGCCTGTAGATTTCAATAGCTAAAAATCTCTAAAGGTTACCTTCAAGTAATGTTCTTTACTCTTCACATCCTAAAGACTCAGGAAAACGCCTGATAACCTCCTGCTATATGGTTAATTGCTGTTCTTAAATAGCTTGCTGTCTCCTATTAGTCAGCAGGCAGTGATTAATCCACACTGCAAAACAAGCTCAGCAAACCACTTTACATTAAACAAACATATTGTAAAAGATTAGGAGCCTCAGCATTTTGTATCTGCCCTTCTCTATCCCACAGCTCTGCCTTTCAGACTCAATCTACCAGCTGGAATTTGAATTCCCAATTAGATATGCAGTGCTGTCTGACAACTGCTGTGCATCCTCTCTGAATAAATACAACAACATGATAATCATCATTTCCACTTCTACAGAACCGACTTCATCTGAAGGGACCTCGTGCACCTCAAGAGAAAATGCACAAAGCATACAGGGGATCAAGCTGACGAGAAATCAACATCTTCAAGCCGTGACACACATCCAGCTCTGGAGTGAAGTACTAATCAAGTTAGTTGTTCACAGCAACTCTTGTCCTGCCTGCCTGGACGTACAAAAGGGAATTTACAGACATTAGGACTGAGTCCATGGAAACACAACATCCTTTTGCATACCCACCACACACATGCTAGTTTCACACCTCCAAGACCAAAATAAGCTATCTGAAAGCTTCCATGGCATGCAAGAGTCCTAACCAACCCTACAAGCACAGCGGATGGAGATGCGCTCTGAGTGTGCACATAGGAAGTACAGTTCCTGCTGTGTTCCTTCTACTCTTTGCGTAACCATGTCATCAATCATCGAATCATGCTGTTCAGAAGACAAACTGCACAAGCCTAGAGAGGGCACTTTTTCTGCCTCCAGTCTGATATGTCCACTCATTCTCTCAAATAATTCTCTTAATTGGGAGACCACTCCATATACATACAACATGAAATACAAATTTTTCTTCCCAGTTCACTACAGATACTAAGAAGCTACAAAGACTGCCTTTACAGGAGGAAAAAAAATAATAATAGAAAAAAAAGTAGTGCAACCTGCTCCTTATCACTCTGAGTCACAAGTAACTGAAACACTTCAGCTCTTGTCTTTTCAGGTTGGGGTGTGAAAGGAAATTAGGAAATGTGAATGGATGCAACATCCAAGTCACCAGGTCCTTCTGCCTTTGCTATCAGGAGCAAAATCACTCAGCTTCCATAAACTCATCTAATTCCGATGAAATCATTAATCAGCATCCAGTTTGCAGTAATTTTTCACTTGTACGAAAGGCAATTTTGGAACTTTATTTAAAGCTATCACATCCAAGATGGTCTCTGAAAAAAACAGCTCTCTTATTAATATCATGGGAATTGAAAAGGTCAGTGACATACTGGATGTTGGGGATTTTAGAGTTTAGGATCAAATTCCAGAAACAGAAAGGGCTCAGCAGGCCAGCTGGTGCAGCTACCTCGCTGGCTCCAAACTGCTGCCCACAGCACATCACCATAGCCCACGCACCAAGGGGCATTCCAAAGGCGCTGCCTTCACGGCACTCGAGCTTAATATATCCTGGGCAGATTCGTAATGAATAGACAAGTATCAGTCATAGATAACCTCTATAAATAAAAAAATAAAGTGAGATAAGCACTCAGATATTGGCATTGTTCAGAGGCTGCAGTCACAGATGCCATGCAGAAATCTTGACAGCTGAATGCTGAAAAACAGACAAGCTAAATTAAGGCTAGTTTAGAAGCTCTTCAGTTTCCAGACTTGAATCCAGATCAGTCCAGGGGCTGAACCTTGTAAATGCTCGTCCTTAGTCAGTGTGGTCCTAAATAAGACTGTTTATAAATATAATCATTATTTACACCTTTTGCTCTATCTTTAAATTTGTATCTTGTATTTATATCTACTCCATGAAAAACCTTGCAGAACTGCAATCCCAACTGACAATCTATCTAGAATAGAGAAGGCAGGATGCAGAAAGATTTGTAGATTGCTTTTAAGAAAACGCTCCCTGTCAGCACTGAAAAAAACAGCAGCTAGCACAAAAGGAAAAAGAGCAGAAGGAAATAATAAACAAAATTACCAAAAAAAACACAGAAAAGGGAAGAGTCCACTATAAGCAACTCCATGCAGGTAACCTGCAGTAACATTCCCCTTCAAAAGACACACAATAAATCACAAGGGTGAAGGCTCAAAAAAATCACTCTGCTGCAAAATCCACATTAGACTTGTGATGTGCTTTAATGGTAGCTTCCCTTTTAATGAAGTTTTAAGATTTGCACAAAATTATATCTGCATACACGCTTGCTTATGAGTTTTATTAGCTTGTGTTCTTTCATGTCTGATTCTTTAATTTCATGAAAAAAGCATAAAACAAATTGGAGAATTCCTTTTGGAAAACTTGCATGGATTATGCCCTCCAAAGCCTAAGCAACTTAGCTAGCGAGGTACATGTTCTTGTGTCCAGCAGAAGTCACTACCTCCTCCCTTTTCTTTTTAAGTTGCTTTACATTTTCCTTTCTAAAATGCTAACTACTTGTTCTCTTCTACTCTGCAGGACATGGTTAAGGAACTCACTTGGGGCCAAACTCCTGTCCTTTTCTATCACTTTCCTGCCCAAGCTCCACACTTTGACTACCTTCCACGTGCCGTTTTGCTGTGGGAGTCCAGCAATAGGAGGGAAATGTGGATTCTTCCTTACATCATGAACGAGGCAAGTATCATCATGAAAGGCGCAGTCAACATCTGACCACTACTCCCTTCACGTATGTTGGAAAAGCAAACCAAAAGCATCATCTGGATGCAAACATGCATGGTAGCAAAGCATCAGAGATGCAACTCTCTCAAGAACACAAAAATAACCATTCACAATTCACCTATTCGAGACAGAATGAGTTTTAAATTTAAAAAGGAAGTAAATAATAGATTATAAATTTCTTTATCTGTAAGCCTTAAAAAGCCCAAAACAAGGTAACAAAAATTAAGCTTTCTCACCCTTTTCCTGTTTGTCTCCTGAGTAGTGCTCATCTCAAAGCCTCAACCCACATGTCCTTCACCTGTAGGGGCTCTGTAATGAAGTTCTGGAATAGATTTCTAAACGAGCTCCTTTTAATGCAAATCCCACATGGCAAGGCAAATATTTTCCACAAACCTATGCCATGGCTTAATCTAAGAAGGGATTATAAGATTTTACCCTAATCTCATCCTTTATTTCACAAAGCAATCCTTTTGCTCTTATGCCAGGGAAGTTCTATATCAGTTGACACACCTTAAAAAAATAATATAAATGTTTCATTCCATGTTCACAGGATTTAAAGAAAAAAGGAAAAAAAAAAAAAAAAAGGAGAATGAATGTGTCTTAGACTGCACAGGCTATTTCAATGAACCTCAAGCAACAGTAGTCAGACAAAAGTATCACTTGTATGGTCTTACTGCACCTAACAGAGTGGCAACTGGAATACAAAATACAACTCACCTTTTCCTAACTAAGCTTGCCATTTTCTCCTCTGTTAGTCTCCCACAACCTCTACCCATGGAAAGATCTATCAACGTATTAGTGGAATGCAAGAAAATAGTCACAGGGATCACTCACTCTTCCCACCCACAACGCCTTTGTATTACCTGTACAAGAAGGCCATCAACGCATGTTTCGTACCTACTGCATGCCCAGCGATGGAGCAGCACTGAAAAAAAAAAAAAAAAAAAACAACCCGCGCAGCCCATCTTCACGTGAAAGAGCATGCTCAAGCAGAGTTCACCTGAAACCTCACTGGAGAGAGAGAGAGGCAAGACCTCAACGAACCAACACTCTTAACTCTCCGTGTTTGTATCACTGGCTGTGTATAGAACAAAGTAGAAGTTCACAAGCCAGAGATTTGGGGTGCACATGTTTCTAAAGGCAGAAAAGGAAATCTGTTTTCACACAGAGGTAGGATGAAGGCCTTACATTTCTTTAGCAAGAAACAAATATTAATAATTTGGCTAACAGGCCAGTTACTTCTAACTAAAATTTATTTATTTTTTTGAATAATCATGCTTAAGCGTGTAAGTTCTTTCCTTCCATAGCTATAGAACAGATGCACGTCATTACAGAGGCGCATTCAGCCCTAGAGAAGCTGAGAAAGACACATTTCATGGGATGCTATGAATGCAGTAAGTGATGGAAACTCAAATCCTGCAACTCCTACTTCTCCTGGGAAAATTTACAGGGGGTGGGGGTGAGGGGGAGGATGCTGCAGAGCTTATGAAGTTCAAACATTTGCTGAACAGTGTCTTCCAAAAATGAGATCCCTGACCTTCAGAAAAATGTCTAAATGCGCTTGCTGCTTATACAGAAAAACAAAAATTAAAGCAAAAGCAAGGTCTGCAATCAGCTAGTCTGAAAACATTACCACAGTAAGTAAACAGGTGCTGCTCTATAAAAAATTGCTTCCTCTAATTTCAAATTCATGTCTTAGAGTAACTTGCCCAAATATAATTTCAAACCTCTAAGAAAGTTATAGAGCTGGTACTGCAGCTCTGTAAAACCTGTCTCACTGAATCAAACTTCCTTGCCACTAGCTTTAAAGAGTTTTAATTTTCTGCGGCAATTTCTGCAAGGTAGAAAGTAACCAGGTAAAAACCCTGGAAACCGTAATTTCCTACTTTAACAGCTGAACACTTCCCACACTGTCCTGCCTAAATGAGCTTTCTTTCTTCTTGTGTGATCCTTGACTGTACAAAAGGAGACTTGATTTTCCACCAAAATAGCCCATTTAATACCAATGGACAGGATTTACAGATTTAAAGTCATAACGAACCGTTTGATTAGGCTAACCTATTACACAGCGCAGGCTGCAGTGTCGCACCCAGTAATTTCTGGACTGTTCTCCAACATTTTGCTAAGCTACAGTGACTCTTCTGGAAACACATACTTTCTGTCTTTTACAAGCTCCAGCTGATCAAGCTGCCCTGCCTCTGTGTTATTTCAGCAGTGAGATACACTTTGTGTTAAAAATGCACCCCTTGCTCGTTTCAGCCTCAGCCTCTGCCGTTGGTTACATCATTTTTCTTCTAAAAAGTCTGCTGTAACCAAAAATCTACCTGCCTTGGCTACATTACTCAGCCTGAACATCTTTCATCTCTCAAGAGAACACGCCAAGTAATTCCTTCACCCCTCTTTTAATCCTTTCTAACTTTTTAACCATTTTCTAATTGTGATGGTGATATAAATACAGCCAACATATTCCACTAAGCCCTGAACTGTGACCTGTAGCTTATTCTTCATTTAATGACCAGTAACAGATAGTAGCATTTTGCTACCCAAAATCTGACATCTTTTCGGCAACCCATTACCGTTAGGAGGCCACAAAGTAGAAATGTTTGCAAAAACACAGTACCCGATACTGTAAGCAGATCAACCTGTTCTAAGATAAACACATGGATATTTCTTACTAAAAAAAAAAAATATATCCTTTGGCTTAACAACTATAGAAAAATTTCACTGTAATACAACTACTAGTTTCTAACACTCACTAGTTCATCAACAACTTTAGGCCTTCACCTTCAGAAGTGATGGAAAATAAATGAAGGGGGGGGAGATCCCAAAATAATATTAATAGGGGGCATTATTTGCACTATAATCTATGAAGACATTTTGAAGGGTTGTAAAGCTGAGCTACAGCAACTGACAGAAGATGTAATTATACAAGCAGCTGCATTCCAAATTTTGCCCGGATTTGCAATTTCCTGCAATTAGGGAGGAATGTATGCATCTCCATCTTACGCATTTTAAGCGAGACGCTCACTATTCAGATGCTAGCTCCCAGACGCACCTATTGTTATTCCAAAACAAATTGAAAGAGAAACCACAGAGAGGCAATGTGTCCATTTTATCTAGAAACAGAAGGTCATCTTTTAATTGAAGAGGAGTCCTCTGAGGAGAAACTAAAAATATAGTTTTAATATCAGGCTGGACGTAGCAGCATCCAATGAGAATAGCCACAAACAGTCTGATAGGGCATTCTGTCATGCACTTCTTTTAATTATACACTGAATTATACACTGGGAAGGACTTGCTAAGCCTTCAGAATGGCATCCAAGCTGTTCTCCAATGGAGAGCTTTAAGATGGTAAGGAAGCAGGGTAAAGGAAATTTAAAATTTCACTAAACATTTGAGTACAATGATGGAATAACTTGATCTTGCATGAATGGTGATCATATTTTGTTGACTTTTTTTTTAGACAAACAAATCAATTTCTATTTAGAATCATTTATCTAAATACCACATTGATAGACTGGAGTCAAGAAAAGCAGTTAACCTTAAAACAAAACAAAACAAAAATATACAGCATTAAGCAAACAGGAAAAGAATGACATGAAGATTTTTCAGGGTCTGCAAACGAAACCTACAAACACCAACTCCAAACACAAAACATTTGACAGAGCACATCACCACTGACTGCTGAGCATACAAATGTCCATTAAAGGGGGAATTAATTCCCCTCGAGCCCAAAGAAATTGTGACTGTGTGGACAGAACTGCTGACAGTAATGGCATTGCCCAGCTCTGCTGCCAGAACGGAGCTGCATAGGATGTACCATGGTACATGTCTCTGTGCTGAAGAGAGGTACGAAGCACCTGGTGCTTCAGGGATGGTCTTTGGGCTGGATTGGTGAAGAATTTATCTGAGGCAACCACTTCAGTATGAAGGCAGCTCTGCTGAAAACCTCATGTGATACATGTCTCTCACCACAAAGCTAAGAAAATAATTTCATGTCTTATAGATATTTTCTGAACTACTTGTTCCTGAGTTTTTGGTGGGAGTAATTTGCTTAATCGGTGTTTAACTTCAGAGGAGAACAACTGAGTCTAAAAAAACCCCAAAAATAATCCAGATGGGAGTCAAAAATGTAATGTGATTATTATATTAGAGCAACTCTGTGTGGATAGAAACAGTCAGGGACAAATCACAAAACACTGAACGGTCTTCAAAGAATCACTAGTTTCTGCATCACCTCTGTTCATCTAAAGAGGACTCCAGAGATCCAAGCACAAGAGCAGAAACAAAGCATCAACACAAGCAGTCAACAAGATGGCCAGAATCACTGAGGCACTCTGGAGCCAGCACCTCATCTAAATCTCTTCAGCTACTTCCCAAGAAGGCAGGTAAGCCCACCACCAGGTAACGACACCACTAGCCAGGAGACAGAAGCAAACTTGCAGATAACCTTATCACCAGCCACAGGGAGACACAGTTTACACTTGTGAAAATTTCATATGCTACACAAGTCTGAATGCACAGCATGTAGAATAACAGATAAACATCTCACTCCCTTTTCCAAATTTTACAATAACCAAAAAAATTCCAGTCTAACAGCCCAGCCTTTCATTGTGCATTTATTTTTAACTATAGTTTTGAGTTATCTTTAGACTTTTTTTTAGATTTTGCAATTCAATTAAAAGATCACAAATCTTAACACAGTAACAGTCACACTGAAAATTCATTATAGGAAAACCACAGTATCTCAGTGAAAGTAATTTAGATACTTGCAAAAAGGCTGTGCTGCTACTCAGAAAAAGATCCTGACAACTATGAATTACAAAAGACAATGACAGACAAGTACTGCTTCATATAATAAATTGCTTACTTATTTTTCAGTTTGTTCTTCCAAATTTTTATCTTGAACAGCAGAGATGCACACTGATGATATGAGATACCCTCTCAGATCTAAGCGACTTCCAGAGGTCTAGAGGGCACTGCTTAGTTTTAAAGGGAACTTTACCATTCTGTGAAATACAGGCCTAGTCACTTGAGAAACAAAGTATTATTTATGATGTGCATTTCTCTGTATTTTCCTACTTTGAGAGAGCAGAATGTGAAACAACAAATTCAAGCAATGTCTGTGTACATGGGGCTAAAAGAAGAATGTCTATATAAACAAATCCTCAAATAGACAAACAAGAGGAAGGTATTATCACCTAGCAGTTCAGATTTGCAGAAAATGGTCTTCCTTGCACAAAAATTGCAAAGAAAATTAAAAAGTGACTTTTTAAGGGTTACTTCACCCCCAATCCAGAAATATTTCCATTGAAAAATCTCCCTGGTCACCTCCAGGGGCCTCGGACTTTGCATCACCACTGCAGAACAACCACCTTGGCACCTGCACCCAGCTCTGTGCATCCTCATCTCTGTTTTTGGGGGAGCAGTAGTGCATCAGGGGAGATAAAGGGTGCTTTGGCAATCTGGCCTAAACATAATGATGGCGTGAGGCAAATGAATGTCAGCTCCCAGGCAGTGATTTGTCTACACAAAACGTTTTCAGAGTTTCAGAGTAGACATTTTCTAAAGACACAATTGTAAAGAACAAAAAACAAAAACAAAAACCCCACACATTTAATCAAAAGTAGTTTCTCATATTAACTAACAGTTTTGATGGTGAATGTCAGCTGTAGTTAAATGTGAAGCTGCTCGAATGAGTAGCAATGACTTCTTGTAGCAGTCAAAGGCTAAGCCCTACAGCTGGCCTGTCAAGGGAAAAAAAAAATCTAATAGTTTCCTTACAATTTTGAGAGGATAAAGTGTTAGAAGCAGTGAATTCTGAGCTCAGAAGTATATTAAACCTTTATTTGGCTGTATTTCTGGCTGAGAAGAAAAAAATTGACAATATTAAATTATAGATTTACATCAATTCTTCTACAAGTGTAAGAAATGAGTTGGTTGCTTTTTTCTCTTACGATCAAGTACCCTTAGTTTCAGGGCAGATGGCTGGGAGGACAAGGCCATACAACTAGAAGGCAGCTAAAAGTTAATCTTTGAATGTAGGAATGCAAACAGCCTTTTTTTCCAAAAGCACCAGGCATCTATTAACTCACACAAAGCCCAAGGAATAATGCAAAGTACGCAACACATGTAACTCCTGCTCTTGGAGGAGAAACCCATCCAAGGATCTGCCTGGCGCTGTAAAGCAAGCCAGATGGTTGTCTGGAAGTTAATGTCCTAAAAGCCCGCTCTGAAAGGCTCAGTAAAACACTCTTAATAGTGTTTCAGGTAGAGCTGTTCTAAAATACTGCCCCTGGCCATGGTGTTTAATAGGTTCTCTGTCAGCCAGGAACTCACTATGTCCCCAGGATACTGCCCACGTGGAGGATGACATTTGTTATTGTGGCTCACCACCAGCTGGAGAGTCTTGACTTCAGAAATCTCACAAACAACTTTGTGATCCCAGGTACCATCAAATCTCCACTCGTCAGCCTCCAATCTTTTCATGTTCAAAGGATAAAGGCGATGCTGGGAACTGTGATCTTACAGAGCTTGCATATCTGCCCATTAGGAATGCCAGTAGGCATTCCTAATCTTTGCCCATGTTTTATGTGTTTTACCCGTGAAAACTAAGTACTACACTTATTTCTTAAAAATGCACTAAAACATTTACAGTGGCTACAAAACATGTTCTCTCATAGGAATGGGCTTTTTTACAGTTGATTGTTAAATAAAGCTCATCTAAAATTTATTGGAGTATAATTTTTCAGCTGCATTTACTGCCTGTTTTCATTGACTTGGTTAGTATCCAACATCTTGGCAAATAATATGAGTAAAATATTAACAGTGGTTATTGATTACATCTTAACAGATCCTGTCATCCGAGCAAACATGCTGCATTTCTGCAAAGGAGAGGAAAACCACATCTTTTGGGAAGCAAGAAAAACTTTCACCCACGCTTACTTCAAAATACAGAGTTCTGTGCACAACACAGAAGACAGCACTCTAGTTTTTAACGTTTCTCTTTTCCCTGAGGAGCTGAAGCTTTTCAGAAGATGAGCCCCATGAAAAATGTCAGGCTGGATAATTTATTTTTGGTTAGTTTTTGTGCCTTTTTGAAATGGGTTTGCTGATTTAGCAACTGGTACATAGAATCCCTCTCTCACACATTTCAGCACTCTTTCAGTAATCTGCACAGCAAGTTGCACCTGCAAACAAAGAATAAACACTTAACTTTTTCATTCCCTGGTATGCTGCAAACTTAACACTAACTATTCAAGCTTGACCAATTTGTCAGAAGTGAGCAAAATTATTTCAAAAAGCCTCCCAGCTCTGATTGTCTACAGTAACTTTCCATGTGCTTTTATAAGCCACACTTAAACCAGTCTAACTACAGGCTTGAGGTCTAATGAAAAAGACATCTCTGCTTGACCCAGGACAAACACCAGGCTCTGCTGTTAAGGGAAACAATGCATGGAGAGGACAGCTTATCCTCTGACCAAGGCAGGAGAGCACCTGCCTTCCAGGAACAATTGCCTGGATCTCCACTGTGTTCTCTACAGGCACTTCCCAAATGTAAGCAACCTCGGATCTCCTGCTGGAAATATTGATAAGCAAGTGATACGTAAACCAATATAACAAAATACATAAGCAGAAAGTGAATGCAAACTGTAGGATCTTACTTCCAACTGCTTAATACAGAACCATGCTTTTGAATAACCTAAATCTCCAGTTTCACCAATAGCAAATTTAATTCAGCATTTAACTAAATAAGAACTACACATAAAATCCATTAGCACTATCCCTCTTTGCCATCCCCCTGTCCATGGTCTCTATCGCTCCCTTTGATGGATGTTTCTGTTCATCTTGCTGGGTTTCCACCCCCACACCCAGACATCTGGACCCAGCCAACCATGCGTTTCCAAAAGCTGCTCTTGTGGCCTTGCTAGTTCTTCAATTTCTTTTTGCATGAAAAGCTCCTCTGACAGCTGCTCAGTGCTCCAGATGGAGGGTTTCAGACACAAAGTGGAACACAGAGACGCAGGGGGAAGGGAAAGGGGAAGGGGAAAGAGAAGGGAGAATGAGGTTATATAAGGAAATATGCTAATACGCTTTGAAATTCAAACTAGCTTCTTCCTCCTGCCCAATGAAATGCATCACCAGACTATTCCCCATTGCTCCACCACTTCCTGCACCCCAGATAGCTTGGATAATTAACCACTCACTATACTAATATCTTCAGAATATCAGCAAAAAGCTCTGAGAACTAGAATAAACAACAGAACTAGCAAAGATGAAATGGGAACAGTTTGAAAAAAAAATAGCTTTTGACAAACCTTGAGAGAGTTCTCGAGCAAGAGCTCAGCTGCAGCTTTGCCCCAAGCTCTGTGTTTGAGGCAGCAGAAACACAACCAAGTCCAGCAACCCTGGTGATAAAGGGAACACTGCGCACCAGGCATTCAGTCTAAGGTCCTTCAGCACTACCCAAGGAACTCCCCTCTCACAAGGGAGGAAAAAAAAAAAAAAAAAAAAAAGAGCCTTTAAGATATTTCACTCACACACACACACACACACCAGACATGCCTTTATTTTCATGCAAGTTAGATCTGATCCTAAAACAACAATGTCCTCACAACACAGCACAGTCACTAAGCATGCTACCTGGTCTTCTGTCCCTCACAGCTCATCTGCCCTCTTCCAATCCGATACAGGAAAAACACTGGAAATGCAACTGTCTGAATAGCTAAAATCCAACACCACCTCAGTTAAAGAAAAAAAGAAAAGAAAAGGGGAAAAAAAACACTAGAAAGATGGAGGACTATGTTTCAGCATTAGCCTCTGGAACAGCTTCCCTACTTCAAATAACGAAGTGTTAAATCAAAGTGCACCAAAAAACACAATCTTTTATAAACCTGAGATCATTTAGAAAAAAACTCCTTTTTTTTTTTTTTTTTTTTTTAAAAAGGCTTCACAACGTCTTGAGCAGTGTGCTGTGATAAGGTGGCAGTGGCATAAAGTTCCGAGTGAACCAGAGGACTACATCAGATAGAGTGAAATCCTGTTTGCTTTTTTAATCCCTTCCATCCCCACTTGATCAGGTATCCCAGGTGACTTCTACTGCCACCACTGACCATATTCAGTGCCTCTCTTGTAACTCCCCTCTCTCACACCTGCATGAAAAACAAGACATCCTGGTCCAATATAGATTCAGCCTCCCCCCAACACCCTAAGAATCCCAATGACATCTTTTCTGCTTCTCTTCTGAAACCCCCATCTCTATCAAGGCTGCACATGCAATAGTTTGAGGAGGCTGGGAGTTGCATCCTCCTCATGAATTCAGAAGCGGAGACACTGAATTCAGCTACAGCTCTAAGTACCAGAATGTCCCCAGTGAGCAGGAACTCAATACATAATTTTCCCTTCAGAAGACCAATAGTACCAATGATACTCGTTCAAGGCAGATGGCTGAGCTCTCTGCACTTTCTCTCCTGCTGCCTGTACTGTCAAGACACTCCCCTGAAAAGAGCACAAGAGATCACAAAATCTCTTTCATAGCTTGAGAAGGTTCTCAAATCTGAAGAGCTATAGGGAAATAAGAGACTTTGGGCTGGTACCTCCACCTTCAATGCACATCCCTTACTAAAGCATTCTTTACGTACTTTAAAAATAATATAAGGACAAAAAAAAGTATTTTGAAAAAAAACAAGAATGTCAGAAGAGATACAGGAAGTTGTTCACGAGCTACCAAAACCAGACAGCTGTCAACAACCATGGTTCTTTACATCAAACAATGCCTGATCAGAAAAGAAAACACAGAAACAAAGGCAAAAACAACAAAAAATATGCAGGCTTCAATGCACTATTCTTCTCATTAAGTAGTTCTGACATGGAGCAGGATTGTAACCTCTTAAATCTCATCTCACAAGTCTCAGTGCTCGAACACAGCACAAACCAAGCATGCAACCGCAGCTGTCAATACTGCTGGAGAGGACTCCAGCTTAATGTGAAGGGAGCATGTTCAAGCTCAGATTAATGGATCTGCTCTTTCCGGGCCATGCTTCAGAGACTGACATATGAGCCCACCCAGCATATCACCATTTGTTTTTAAATGGTGGTGAAGTCAGAGAATCCCGAGTTACAACATCCTATGCTTTGACGAGAGCTCAGTAGGGCATGAGCATTTATGTGACTAAAAGTAATCACCACTTGGAGTCAAACACTCTCTGCATTCCAGGCTGTGGCTGCTGAATGTTTAACACTGTCTGAAATCAAAAACTCTCTCAAATAGAGTAAATAATAAATGAAATACTCTGGAAAAAACAAAAAAAACAAACAAAATTCTCTTGGAACTATGCACCTTCTTTTACATTTAAGAATGTTACTGAGCAAGAAAACATTTTTAAAGCTTAATCATTTCATTCACCTTTTTGATCATTTACAAATCCCCAAAATGTCAAAGAAAAATAAGTACTTCATGTATTTGCTCCCTACTGCTGAATGGAAAAGAAGGGGGAGAAAAAAAAAAGAACAACAACAACAAAAAAAAAGAGGCCAGTATTCAGACCACACCTCTGCCAATACAGGTATGTCATATGCCTCTTCTCCTCCAAGATAAGGAACATATTACTGCCTATAAATGGATATCAATAAAAATGTCATGTTAACCAGGGTTGCCAACTCCCACAGCAACATTCAGTTGTCTTCTACTCGGGTGTTCCCAAAAAGGGAAACGATTTCAGTGTCATTCTAGCACACAACCAAAGAGCAAGCTCCAGTGTGATAACCCTCTACTCTAGTGCAAGAAGCCCTAATACAGTAAAATGTTCCCTGTTTAGAAATCCTTTCACAACTTCAGTCACCATCATTTCACCTCCCAGTCCCTTTTCCAGAACTGCATATAACATTCCAGGTTCAGAAAAAGGTATTTTCAGCTTTGTTTTCTTCTGCTTTCCTAACAGCTCTTAGGATTCAATTTGCTATTTTTGACCAGTGACACTTCCACAGAAATGCTATCAAAACCCAGGAGCTCATCCCATGCCATGAAAATTAGTTCATGAAAAACATGTGTGCAAAATTAGGATTCCCCCTTCACTTGCATCTTGTTAGATCTATCTCCATGCAATTTTATCTGCTCTTTCACTACTTAGCTACTCAGCACTATGAAGGCCCTCAATAATCCTTTGCTGTTGTGCTGTACCTTTATCATCAGTTATGTAGCCTCATCTGTTAACTTGGGTATCCAACTACCCTTCTCCAGACTAGCTATACAGATGCTGAGCACAGGCATGTGAGGCTCCACTGGCGACCATCACCTACTGCTAACATAATTGAGAGACAAGTCTGCATTCAGAAAGCATCCTGATGGTGGGGAAAAAAGACCGACAACAGGCAGAAAGCATCACACAAGCAGCACCACTGATAGAAGTAAGGGTTGATATAAAAAGGATTGATGGAGAGTCATCTGACCTCCAGCATTCCAAAAATGCTGTCATGTAGCATTACAAAATGATTCTGTTCTGTGGGATGCAGAAGGAAAGGCACTTGTGATAAACCACCCTTTTAACAACACACTAAGATACACTCCATTTGTTTTCCACAGTTACATACACTATGACATTCACTGAATTTCAGAAACATTGGAACCTGACTAGCCATCATTCAAATCTAAACAATGCATCTATTTCAATATACAATTAAGATTTCCTTGGTTATTCTTTTTGGATTTCATTCCCTGATTTATACATAAAAAGTTACAGTGTTATTACTATTAAATATCAGGCATAATATTTAACAGTACTTATACTGCTATGTATAAAAGGAGTCAGAGCATATCTTGCTTTAGAAATCATGCTTTGGAAATTTTATTTTTACAGTTCAAAATATTGTTTGTTCTGCTATGTTCAAGCCAGTCTTCACATAAGAGCAGCCAAATCAGATCATACTAGAGATCTGTCTAGGCCAGTATCACATTGCTGACAGAGACCAACAGCAAGCACCTAGAGAAGAGTAAAGACCAAGGCAAATACACCAAGATGCTTCCTCAGAGTAGTGTCCCAGCCTGCGATGATTTGTAGCTCTGCAACTTCCTAAGCTTATAATTCATATCTGTATACTAAATAGTTCTTTATGGATTTCTTCTTCTAAGAATTTGCCCAACAGATTTTGAATCTATGTAAACTGCTTATACCCACAGTGTCCTCTGGGAAGAAGTTCTGCATAGATTGTGAAGCAGCAGCTCCTTTTGCCTGTCTGAAACCTATTCCAGCTCATTCCTTGTTCTTACAAGGACAGAGAATGATCAGCAGTTGTCTACATACTTCTTCCATCCAGACCGTTTGGAATTCCTGGGCAAGTGCTTCCTGATCTGACAATCTGTTATTGTTTGTTCAACCAAATTATAATCCTATCTATCAACATTAATCCAAGAGACACCCAAAGAAAAATTCCCTCTCACAAAATAACATAGATACAAAATATTGATGCAGAAATCTTTTTGTTACTGCTCTGTCTGCCCCAACCGCTCCTTTCACCTCCCAATCATCCACTGCTTCCACAGTCTCTGGTACTCTTCTTTCCCCTAGAGACATAAAAAAAACCTACTAGTTTTTATGCCTCCATCTTCATCAGATCTCCTCCTCACACAAAATTCACCTTGTACGATCTACATCAACAGCTCTGTTGTTATCCCCCACTGCCTTCTCCTGCTCTTTCCTTGTATGTCCCCATCATCAGTGATTGCCATGTACACTTCTTTCACAGTACCTGCTTCTCCTCAGCCAGCCTCCATTTTGCATATCTTTCACTCAGTCTCTTCTCTCGCTTTGCAGGTTTCAGCTCCCTCAGTTATTTCAAAGACTACTCCCTCAGTGAAAGGTGACAAAGCTCTGGCCTCTCTCTTCCTCCTTTCCCTGCGAATACTCATCTTTTCTCACTATAAATATTACTGATACCGCCAACCTGATGCCTCTGTCCCTTCCAAGGGCTGCCATGATTTCCTCTTCCTCTTTGCTGCAACCCCTATCCTTTGATGCCTTCTTTTCTTACAAAAGCAGGAACACTTACTGTGTTTCAGACCGATGCTTCTGTGGGACAGATGCCTACTTTGTGCTTGAAAGAGCACTTGGTATGCTCTGGGCATAAAGAGACAAGTAATTGTAGACAGACATCAAAACTGCAGCAAGTTTGCTACAGAGCAGCAATAGTGAGGCTGCCCTAGGATGGACTATAGCAACAGAACTGAGAAATACAGGAGCTGAAAGGGCTCTTGGGATCAAGAAAGCCACCTAAAACCTTACCTTCTCATACCACACAGACTTACGATGAGCTACAAGTTCCTGCAGTTGGTAATGGACAGCCATTAGATCTCTGGATAATCTGTCAATTTTCCCCGTAAGACTGTCAGCCCAGTGGCAGCAGGAGTCCACCTCTGGTAGTGTGCTTTTCATTGTATGAGCATCCTGGGGCTTGCACATACTTCCCTCTTCAGTCATATTATCTAAGACAGTTTCCTAAGGGAAAAATAGTAAAAGTTACTAGTAAAAGCTTTTTAGCACAAGCAAAAATGGATTTCCCCTTTTGCCCCCTTATCCTCCCAGTAATTTATAGTTATAAATGCACTGTTGCCATTTCAGGATACAGTTTTGAAATTATTTTAGCAAATAATCTCTTCAGTTAATTCCAATGTATTTTTAAATTAATAACAACATATGTTGCTAATCTACCTTACTCTAGGAAGTACTGCATACTGTGCGCTACTCTCCACTGTTTTTACTAAAGTATGAGTGACATTCATGAGACAGAGATCATCTGCAGAGGCTCTAGATATGCTGCTTCTACTCACTCTCTGCAGTTCGATGTGCTTTTATGACTTTTTGAGACAAAGTGATGACCAGCACAGAGATATGTACTCACACTGTTCAGGAGAACCCCATCTGCTATGTGGACAAAGTAAGTTATAACACCCACAGGGCGACTTGTGTCCATGTAAAACTCTACAAAATGAGCAACTCCTGAAGAGTGCCAGTACTGCTGTGCAGTAGCTCTGTCAGCTCTGTTTGAACCTGAATCACACAAATGGCTCTGTAATTAGTTCTGCAGCTGTTTTCTGAGATAACAACAGTTAACTGAAACACTGCCCCACCCTCCACCCCCCTCCCCCCAAAAAAAAAAAAAGAACAATTAGGTTCAGAGTCCTCATTCCTTGAAATACATGTATCTATGCACTGTGGTGCTCACAGTATGAAGAAACACACTGTTTTCAAGCCAGGATACCATAACTAAAGCACCCAGGCCTCCTCACTCACATAGTATTAAATATTTATTTTCATTTTTATTAGAAAGTTTGCAGAAGATATCAAATAAGAAAGGTGGTAATCTCTTCTAAGAACATGGCTAGAATTCAAAATTATCTTTATAAATTGGAGATATGATCTGAAAATAGTAAGAAGAAATTCTGCAGAATTATGCAACACAGTCTACACATGGGTGAAGAAAAATCAAACGTGTAATTAGTGGCTCAACAGCAGCACTGCTGGAAGGGATGTCAGAAAACCAGACAGAAGTCCCCAATGTGATGCTGTTAAAAAAAACCCTCAAGTATCATTTTAGGAAGTATAAGCTCAAGTCTCTGTGCAACAGAAGAGAGCTGACTGTGACACTGGAGTACAGGTGAGGCACCTGAAGTTAAACACAAGACAAACCAGACAGAAGATCCCATATGGGAGCAGCAACAAGCATCAGAAGTTTGAAGGATGACCTACCTATACGAGGTAGGAAAGGACCACTTTTGTTCAGTCTGAAAACAAGGACTGGGGAAGCAGTGACATGCTAACAGCCCTCATTTAGATAAAAAGTTGCTTTAAAAGAGGATGGGAATCAACTTCTCTCCCTCTCTCTCTTTTCTCTGCAGGTAGGTTAAAAATTGACTCACATTACAGCAAGAGGTTTTAAGGATCATTACGAGGAAAAACTTTTTAAGGTAGCTGAACAGCAAAAGACATGCTATAAAACCTCCTTTCTCAGACAGCGTCAGCATTGCAAGCCGTCACAAATCACTGCTGTGACAAGCAGTTTAGTGTTGACCACAGGAATGGTTTGTGGTGATGCAGACATGCTCTGGACACACACAATTTAAAGGACTGTATTATTACTTCCATAATAGCGCCTGGAGGCAATTAAAAGAGACTCACTCCCATGTACGTCCTGTCTAGGTGCAAAGGACAGGAGGGCAGTACAGAAGGGATTTAAAAAAAAAAAAAAAAAAAAAAAAAAAAAAAAAAAAGGCCAGAAAAGCCATCGCTGGGTCTGGAGACAAGGAGAAGAGAATAAACCAAAGTGCAATATACTTTCATTACATAATTAAGAAAGTTTCTTAGTTCTTGGAAAGCAATCAAAATTATACAGAGCTTTTTCTTTTTTTTAAATTCATAAAGTGAGAGAATCTTAAAAGTAATATTAATCTATTTGAATTACCGCACTCACTCCAGTTGCTGCCGTTATGTCAAACTCTGGCCTACGGCAATTGGTTTGTCTTCCTTTAAATATTACATTTAAGAGCCAATACACTTGCCCTTTAAAGCCAGGGACTTGTGCCACAGCCTGCCGCTGAAAGAACCACTTGAATGCCTCCTACAGAAGCACAGGGCTGGTAATGAAGTCCCTTGCTGATTTCATGGAGTCCGTTTCATCCTCCTTTTTCAGTTTGCTGCTCTGCACCTGGTGGAGCATATGTGACTGTGCAGAAGAAAAGGGTCGGCTGAACAGTGAAGAACATGGAGAAAGGAAATACAGAAAAACGAGGGAAAGCAGGATGAAAGGAGGTCGGGGACAACAACAGGGAACAGATCTCTGTACCCCGACACAGGGGCAGGATAAGCATAAGGCACAGGCACACATTGCCACACGCATTAGTAGTGGTCTTTTCCTCATCATTTTCACAAAAAGAAAGTGGACTAAAACATAACCAAAGCTTTCACAAAATCCTATTAATGGGGAGTGATCATGAATTCCCAGTTGCTGAAATTATTTATGCTCTTCTGAGGTTGACTACAGTACATTAAACTTCAAAGCAAACTGGCCCACTTCCTACGATGAGGAAGTGAGGAGGAGGCTGTGCTTTCAAGACCAACGGACTATGTAACCTCATACTTCTTTTGATACAAGATACAGCACGTTGAATGTAGCAGTCTTATTTGTAGCAGTAAGTATATTTAAGGCCACAAAGTAAAATTCAGTCCTCCTTTTTCAAGTTTATCTCAGAATTTATGAAGTTCTCTACCTGCTCTTCATTTGAAGCTAAAACTCTTACATTTCGGAAAATTGATTAAGATTTTTCTTTTCTGGTACTTAAAAATGTATTCAGTATGTTTTGATAACATAACTGAAAATAAACAATATCAGACTTTAAATTTGCCAAGGAAAACTTTAGATTAGCAAATTTTAGAACACTAGCTAGTATCTATACTTAGCAGTAATGTCTGCTTTATAAAATACAAAAAAGTTGCTTTTAAAAATAACAACATTAAAATCATCTGACAACCTAGAAGTAGGAAGGTACGGAAGAAAACGCTCTTGACAGCTTGCTGCACTTGGAAAAAGAAAATGAACTGAGCATGCAAAGATGCAGACCTCACTAAAAAGCTGTCTTCCTACAGGCATGTGCAAGCTCAACTGCTGAATCAGGCAAAGAGAAGTCTGAAAGACTTACTGATTTCAGATCTTTAGCTGATGGATCCCTAGCAAGATTGAGGAGCCCAGTCTTGCATCAAGTCTTTTACATCTTCCATTTGGAAACACTGAAGGATGCACTAGTAGTTGTGGGAAAGTCCTTCCAATTCTTAAGATTATTAATACTTTTAATATGCTATAAATACCAACGTTCATCAGCACCTGAGCCAGACATTAGGTTTCCCTAGAGTTTGTAAAGGCACAGATAATTCTTGGGAGGGGCAGAGGAAAAGGGAACGCTTTTCCAAAAGTAACTACAAGTGAGCTTGTAAACTGATGGCCACCGAAGAGATTATTTAAAGGTCAAGGGGGGCGGGGGGAAGGACTCAGAAATATCATTCGAAATAGCACATACTCTTATTAAAACACACAGTTCAAAAACTCAAAAATCAGAAAGTAGCAAGACTCAGACTGCTTTTTTAGGAGGATACATGACAAAACTCTCTGGAGGAAATGTGATAATACACCTATCATCCCTTCAACCTGGGCCTCCTGCATTTAAATATTTATAGCAGAACTCTAAGTCAATACTTTATTCAACCCAACTTTAGGTAACAGTTTAACAAATACTTTGTTGAATCGCTCTTGCAGGAACAATTGCTCACACTCAAGTGTTCCTCCTATTCTTTCCTAGTAAGGATAATGCTTTAGAAAGCAACTTTGCAGCAAAGCAATTTTAAAACTCTGATTAAGTAATCTCTTTCACTTATCATTAAATCTGCTTCCTTCCCAGAATTTTTCCCACTTATATTTGTGAAAGCGAATCTAGTGAACCTTTACTGTTCCTAATTTAAGACATGCCAAGCTTGTCAAATGCATCAATTTTCCCTTTTTTTTCACCTTCATTAATTTGTCCAGCTCCTCATTCTGTGATTCTTTAAACTTAACCCCCTGGACACTGCTTTTCTTACAAACCTCGTGCTCATCACTGTGAGCACAGTGCCTCATGATTCACTGGTCCCAAGAATCCTATTGCAGTTGTTGTCACACATCTTGTTCTGACCACAGCTGAGCTGGGATTTGTTACCCAGGTTCCCAGTCTCCAGTGCTAAGCTATGTGCTCAGTATGGCTCAGTCAAAACAAACCAGGGCAAGGAGAGCACTTACTTTTAAAGTGTTTCAGCAAACCCTAATCATTCTGGATTAAACAAGTTCAGGAGCTATTGCCAACATATGTGAGGACAATATTCTACCATTCTGGACAGGCAGGCATGAACACCTGCAGGCAGACTGATAAGCCCTTTGCCCAGAACAGCATACACAACTGCTGCTTTCAGTTCTTAAAATCATATGAAGTAGATCAAGTTAGTATCCCTATTTATGAGTGACAAAGTTTTCCTCTATTAACAACATCAGGTAGCTGTTGCATTAGGACTGTTCATGTACATCAACCTCTTTCATGTCTAAAATTATATTTTATAGTACTGAAGAAGGCAGTTCTCTATCCATGCTGACTCTGCAGATTTGCTGAAGAATCACTTCATTCTTCTTCCTGGCAAACAAGAATTTGTTCTCTCCCCCTGCCCCCGCAGTACTATCAGAAGATGCAATTCTTCGGCACAATAGGGCAAAATAAACCATCTGAAGCAAGGACTGGGAAAGTATTGATGGAATGAAGGCATTAACTCAGACCATGGCCTGTGTGATCTTCTGGCTGCTACTGGCTGGCAGCGTAATTCCACATCAAGGACCACCAACTCTGTCACAACAGAAAGGCAGACAGCATCTGAGCCAAAAGGTGAGCAGATGGCCGCGTCAGGAAAGTCAGAAAACTGGTATTAGATTAAGTGATAAAAATTGATTTAGAGAAAAGAGCACATCATAATGGGGCCAAGTATATCAGAGTTCTGTCAGAGTAACATGTTTGATAATTAAGGAACTCAGACAAGACAAAAGTTAGGATAAGCGTAACAAGAAGGAGCAATGCATCCAGAATAAGACATACTCAGCAAACAAGGAGGAGGGCTGCACAGTAGATACTAAACTTCCATCAAGATTAAAACATTTAAGAACTAGAGTAAGGAAGCTGTATCAGGAATATGTTACTAACATTCCCCACAGCCATACAGAAGAAGTGGGAATAACCATGCAAGAACCATCCCATTCATCAGATCACCGATGCAAAATGTGGGTTAAATGGAAAGACAAAGCTACTGAATCCTCAAAGCACATCTCATTCCCATACACTCTACAGCGTGCAAGAACACAACTATCACCAGCAAAATGAAAATGGCAAAATCACCATACAGCCTGTTCTACAAAAACACCACTGTACGCAGCTCTGATTTAATGTGCTGGTCAGGTTTTTTTGCAGATGTTTATTTGGGACTTAACTCTAGGACACACTTGAACACCCACAATACTCCCCACACTGTGCAACATGTCAGGGGCTAAGGTTTTGGCGGGTACACTAAAAAGCCATTGCACTTGCAGTTACATTTTGCCTGTATGACTTCGGAGCCAGTTCACACCATTCCAGTGTTTATACTTTGCAAAGACCCTTAAGACGGTAGATAAAGAAAAAAAAAAAAAAAAAAAAAAAAAAAAAAAAAAACCACTAATGGTGATATGCAGGTCTGTGGATTGGAAGTATTCTTCAAGACAGGTGAGGTAATTTTACACTTCTTTGCCTTGCTTTCAGTGTAGGCATACAAGGCATATTGGCAATTAATGGTCAGCTCACTGATGCTCAAAATTTTTTAAATTCATACAGCTAATACAGTGTTCTGAAGGATTATTTTCAGCAACTGTAAATGGGCAAAACTTGTACAGAGAAGTGAGATGGATGTTACCATTTACACTCACTTGAGAAATTGTAAGATGCACAGAGGAAGGTTTATTGATTTTCTTACGATCGTTCAACATAGTTGAAGGGGAAATCTGCAATTTCAACACACTATTTGGCTGGGAAGAATGAAGTTGTTTTCAATATCTGCTGCTTGCAAATTCAGTTGTTCTCAAATCTGCAATAAAGCTTAGAGTCTGCAATAAAGCTTCTGAAGAGCCATTTAATTTTAACAAAATGTACACTTGCTATGTTTAAAAAAACATTAAGGAGACGAAGATCAGGCATTTTCATTTGTGTTAACTGTATGAAATTTTGCTACTCTTCCCTGCAACTCCTCATCTTAGCTGGGTAAGTCTTACTGAAAAAAGAGTGATGAACGTGAACTACGCAGGTATACTTTACTTTACCAAAGGCTTTTTTCTCTTTTTCTCAAAATCCTGTTAAAGAGATGTTTTACAGCACGTATTTTTGTGGGAAGGGACATTTGGAAGTAGTAACCTATTTGTTAGATTCGAGAAAGGTGCACCCTTTAAAATCAGTTTAATTCATTACCATCCACTGCCAATAAACTTGTTCCAGTTGCTTCCACTCCAGAAAGGCTTCTAATTGTGTTGTTTCAGACTCCAGAAACTGTAATAGCTACAGAGAAGGAAACAAAGGAAAGAAAATTAGGTAACATTAGTCATTTGTGAACTCAATGAAATGTATGTTTGATCTGAGTTATAAAAGAGATCCCCATAAGAGAGCGATATTATAATTTCAGAGGTATATGGGACATCTAGTGTGTTATTTCATAGGACCATTATAAAAACAGCTGTGCGAATGCAAATGAAAACACTCATTTCCCAACATCGCTGATTATTCCTCACCCCAATCATACAAACATCATCAGCTTCCACGTACATATGGTTTCCATATTTTTTTGAGGGATCAAAGGGACATAATTCAGATACATTAAGGCCTAGATGCATGTACATCTTTGAATCTTGCATGCTTTTTGACCACCAAAATAAGTTATGTTTCTCCAAGATTACTTTCTTGACCTACCCATTCACTCACATTATCCAACTTCTAGGGTCTAAACACCACTTTCTCTTCCAGGACATGCACAGCCTTTTCACTTGGCTAAAACTGATGCAATTGGTCTTTAATTTTATCACCTCATGCTCAACAGTAATAATACCAACTGTAGTACACAAGTATTTCCACTACTCCAAAATATCTTTCCCAAGTTGCTTATACTCATGGAAAGAACTCACAACTCCAGTGTCTCATCTCCCACCTGCCCCCTCCCCCAAACCTTTCCTCCCTTATTCAGATCACTAACTGAGATGATCTCTGATGCTCCAAAATAGCATGGATGAACTCTCTAAAAATGTTACATATTTCACATAGCCAAATCTGTCAGACCCTTCACACAAGGAATCCCCCTACTTACTTGAGGGCACTTAAAGAAGCGAAAGGGGTTGCTCTAGTAACACAACTTACAAATATATTCATATATGTACACACACACACAATGAGCATGTAGGCACACATACGCATACAGAAAAAGACAAAGATTCCAAAACTAACTACAGTATAACTGTATCAGTAAAATAAAAATTTTTGGAAAGAATGATAGATGAACTGATCAGGTATAAACAGTTACTGCCTTTATCAATTTCAATACTGGCTATTTATTTGAAATGAACAATTTTAACACTAATCTGACACCAAAAGCAACTTTTTAAGCTTACACACAAACAGAATATGGTCTCAAACAGGACAATCCTCAAAGAGGACTAGCAGATACTCAGCTAAACCTGCCTTGTACAGACAACTATCTATGCCAGATTTGTTGGTTTTAATTACTTACTACATAACATAGAATTGAAATAATTATGAAACATGAATTGGCTTTCCAATTTTATTCTAAGGATGTAACTTGAAGATAGAGAAAGAAAGGTACTCTTGCAAAAGTAACTGCTGGAAATTATCAGCAGTTCAGTCTAAAACACTGCTGGATCCAAAATGTAATCATTACATATTTATTCACACAAGTGACACTTTGCATTACTGTTACTGCTTCTACTAGTTTTGAGATCAGCTGGTATTAAAAAAAAAAAAAAAAAAAAGTGGCCTCAAAGGCAGAAAAATAGGTTTGTCTCCTTTTTTTTGCTCATAGATACTTCTACAGCACAAATGACTACATTACAGGACCTGATGCTGGCAGCAAAACCCAGCTGAAGAGCTGATTAAATATTCAGGCAACAGCTAAGTTGCTTGATTTTAAAGCAGCTTTGTAATGTGGTCATGAGCTGCATACGACTGCAGTACACACATCTTGTGACAGCTAAAGAGAACATAAAGATGGAATGGGGAGCTTTTTTCTTTTTTTCCCTTTTAAGTCTTAAAAAAATTCTTAGAAAAAAAAAAAAACAACTACCATCTCTAGTTTTAGCCTCAAAAGAGGAGGGCCTTAGTGCTGAAAAGACAGCCATTTGCTTTCAGATCACAGCTGAATGACTTGATTCTGAAACTTTACCAAACGTATTAGCGAGCCGCTGGAATAAACTGAGCTTCACAACAAACACAGCTTTTTGAGCAGTCTCCTAACCTCAAGCCTTTCAGGATTTGTTGTTTGTTTGTTTTTTAAAATGCTCTATTAGTCATGCACTGCTCAAAGAGCTGGGAAGCTCTTCTGATTCTGAATCTTCATCTGATTCACCTAGCTATCATGTCTTTACTTTACACTAAGATACGACCATCCTTGGAAATACCTAGCAGCCAGCAATAGTGTGCTAGACTCTTTCAGCCATAAATCAGTAATGGGATAATTACACAGCTAATCCTAGGAGGACAGTTTTTTAAACTAGCTGGAATGCTCCGTGACACTGTCAGGCTGCCTGCAATAGCCAACATTTTAGTTTCTACCCTTTGAGACTGAAGTCACCGTTTCTGAATTGCAAAATTTTGTGCCATCCTTTATACAGCCCCTGCAAGACTGTGCTGTTACTGCAGCACAGAGAATAAAGCAGAACACAATAAAAGCTCATGTTCTACAAATATCCTTGAAATACCACAGCAAAAAACATAAAAACAAATAAGGGTTCACTGCTGGAAATAAATTGTACACCTGCATGCCATTAATTTGATCACATGGCCAGTCTCCACATGACCCAGAGGCAGCACATATCTCCCACATATCTGCCCCTAGCAAATGAAGAGCCATCTGTACCAGCCAGCTTCCTTCCTCCCCAACTTCATCCTTTACTCAAGCTTCTTTTACTTAGGCATTTCTTGTTCTTGAACTACGCTACGCGTTTGGTGACTATGAGGCCAAAGGCGTACATCAGCTTAGGAACACTCCTAGCCACAGCAGCTAGGCTGAACGTTACATCTGCTGTTTCAGCTGTATTTGCCAGTGGGAGAATGAAAGCCCAGGTTGTAGCTCTGCATTTTTCCAAAATCCAGTACTCTTTTCTTATTCATCTAGTGGCAATAACGATTCAGGCAGGGATGCCTTTACGTGTGACGAGCAGTTCCACTGCTGCTGCTACATAAGCATCTCTAATGGAAGAGATAACTCCGCAAGCTGCAGCTGAAACTGTCTCCTCGTTCTCATTGACCTAAGGACCCAGATGTAGCTGTCCCTCCTAATGAAATTTAAAGACTCACATCTGCAGAAGGGCACTCGCTTTGTCTCATGAACTAAGAGAAGCAGTAAGTCAAAAATAGTCCTTATGTGGGAATCTAAATGATGCTTAAGGATAATATATGAAGATCGTCTTTCTCTCCACACAAAGTTAAGACAAGAAATCTATTTCCCTTTTTTTCCTAGAGGAAACTATTGCCACAAAATACTTACACTGAGAGGAAAAGTAATGACAAATTCAAATTGCCAAGCTCTATGGAGAAGTAATTCCGTAATGAACGCCGAGAGCAAACACTTTGCCGTAACAACGTTTCTAAACCACTGTAAAGAAACACTCTCTGGCGCAAGTGACTTGCGGGCAATAGCTTTTTTAGAGAGGCTACACTGTGCTTAACTGAGATGCCTCAGAGCACCTTGCTGGGAACCTTCCAGTGATGCAACTGAAAGCAAACTCTGTGAATAACATGCCTCTTCTCCTCTGATACGTAGGGAGAAACAAGCACCCAGCATTCGGTGTAGTTAATACACCTCAAGAATCTTTGGAAACTTCAATTTCAAAACACGTGAGTGACATCTTCTAGGTGGTTTTGAATACTCAACCATAGGCCAAAGTTCTGTTCAGTATCTACATATCTAACTGCTACAAAAACATCATTTAAACACATCTGTAATTACTTTTTCATATTACTCACTAGCATATTGCTAAATCATTGATGCCTGCAGAGTATTATAGAAATCAATAGTTAATAATTTGCCGCATCATGCATGCTTTTCAAAAGCTAAGTTCCAGACAGCTCCCTGCAACAAGTATTTAACTTCTGATGTGCTCAGGTCATAATTCAGCTACCACATCTCTTGCAAAAGTATTTTAAAACAAAAACTGCTCTACCTAAATATCCAGAAAAATCATCCTATTTTAAGACTTGAAAAAAAAAACAGGCTTTCAGCAACAAATTATGTTTCCTGGTTCGGAGACAAAACCCTTTGCTGATTCATCACTTACTCACATATGACTGTAGACAGCAAACTTGCACCAGACTCCAGATCACTGCAAACCTCTCTCCAAACGCCAACTTCTCTGAAGCACGATTTGAGGCTCTCTCAATTAAGATACAGTTGAAATGCGCTGGCTTTCAAGAGCTCAGTATGAAAACTTATATGGAGAGAGTATCAAGAGACTATTTTGTACTTTTATTTGCTTAACTTGAATTTTGGAAAGAAGAATACAAGTCCCAAACATTTAAGAATTGTGGGAGAGAAGAAAAGCAGGGAAGTTCCTTCACAAGAAGGCAAAGGAAAGCAGTAGAAGAACTACTGGAAGAGTTACACAACTTACATTTCCAGAAGTAAACCATAATAACTGAGATTAGAGAGCCTAAGAGACCTAGAAAAATACTGCATGCAAAAATAAATAAATAAATAAATACAACACAGCTTCATCTCCTCCACTACCAAATACAGGAATCTCTTACCAGAAGCAAGCCAACCTTGACAAATACAAGCCTTTCACAGCCAGAGGATAGTCAGATTAGGATGGCACGTACTCCCCGGCTTGCGTATTAGCAGGACTAATTCTGGCACTTTCTCACCAAAAAGCAGAGGGAATCCTGATATAAGAACCAAGTCAGGCTGGGAAAGAAAAATAACACTTTCAGCTGACACACTCAATGCTACACGATTCAGTTCCACACTATGTTTTCTCTAAAAACACAAAATACAAAATGGAGCAGCCTTGAGTGGACAGTGTAATTCTAGATGCTTGAAAATGCATGAAATTCCAAAACTAGACATAAGAGACTGATTTCTCCACTCATCAACACCAGGTTTCCTTATACCACAACTCTAACTTTAGTGACTTCTCAGTTCTACATTGCTCGGAGGAGGGAATCAAACCGCTAGTTAAAAACTTAAGTGACAAAGATCGTCATTATAAAACATAATTGCTATTTTGAAAGGATTTACAAAACAGCTGTTTAAAATGAAACTGAGAGAAAATGCAATTTAAAGCAAATAAAATGAAGTATTTGGAACATTAAAATTATAATACTGCTTTCACATTGCTAGGCAATGAACTGGAATGTCCTAACAATTAAATTCACTTTCAGAGGAACAGGCCCATGAATTTAGCACTTTTCATTTTTTCCCCTAAGGACGCAGCATATATTAAACACAAGGCCAAAAAATAATAATCAGGAAAAAGATGACTGAAGTGTGAGTTTTATACTTTAATGACAGAGATCAAGATAACTGAGAATGAAAAAGGTGAAGTTCATTTTCTTCCCCAAAGGTATCACTGATTTTGGGTGCATGGTTTGGCATACCTGAAGAGCCAAATTTTCAGGCAGTACTAAAAACCTTTTGCTGAGCATAAGCTCAGCTAATGCACATCCAGCAGGTACCCCCCCCAAAAAAAAACACAATTTACTTGAGAGAAATCTCAGCCAAAAAAATTTCAAAAGACAACATTAAATTTTATCACAGTACTGCCTGACAGCTGTTCACACTCCCCTGCTATCCAGAACTCCTATGTAGCTGGTATCAAAGAAAGATCATTACTCATCTGCTTTTATTCAGACTGTTTCTATACACAGAAAAAAAATTATACATATTCAGTTTCTTCTTTTTCCTCCTGTATACTTGCCCATTTTCCTGTATTTTTAACATCTTTCCTATATAAATGGAGATCAGAAAAATACACACAGAAATAGACAGAAACAGAAGCTATTTCCAATTCACTTTTTAGCCTCCACTGAATTCAGAAAGGAATGTTACATTTTTGAACTATTCCCATATCTGAGTTTCCACACTGCATGTTATTACACTGCGAACAAGAGCTAGTCACGAGATCAGAAGTGCATGTGCGTACGTGCGTTTGCACACACGCACATATGCGTTACGATTACCAACTTCAGCAGGGGAATTTACCCCTTTAGATTTTCCCCTTGCCCTTTTATTATTCTGTCCATCCTTGCCACCAGCTTATTATATCCACCTACTGGGTCCTTCCTTGAAATCCTTATCCTGCATTTGACAGTGAATAGATAAAAATAGTATCCTTAAAAAAAGTCTAAGAACGTTTCTTTTTTTAAAACCAGCCAGTATGTCAAACCCTTCCTAAGCCAAGGGATTTTAATTCCTTTTTCTTCCCTGGAGCATTAGGCCTGTCTCTTAAAAATAAGAGCTATGTAACACAAGTTCTGCACATCGGTCATGCCTTCACCCTCCTGCTGCGATGTCTCCTGCCATCACCTTTGCCTCCTGGCAGGTAAGCACCAAGTGATCTTTAACCTGGGACTCAACCAGGTTTCCCCAATGCTGCTTCAAGGGACTGCTACTTGGGGACAGAGCTGCTTCCACAGACTGCCAGGGCACCATCAAATACGCACCACGACTAGCACCGACATGTACAGCATCCATGGCAATAGAAACCCAACCTCTGAGCACTAACAAATACAAACATTACATAATACTAGCTGTCACCCAACGACAGAAGAAGAAGTGTGAATAAGAATGGCATTCACCCTGAAGACCCAGCAGCACAGAGAATTACCATAAGATGTTCAAGGCAGTTAAATAACCAATGAAAAAAGTTATTCTATATGCAGATTAATCTAAGCTTGCCAATTTGATATGAATACAATTTCTCCCAATCTAGCTCTTCTATGACAAGGCATCATAACCTATCATGCATGCAGGTATTTTCACACATTTTAAAATGTGCATGATCAACGAGACAAACTACTAATTTAAAGTCTGCCTCAGCCTCCCTTATGTCAATTCATTTCTCTTGCTGCTCTCTTAGCATAGACTTTTAAATTAAGTGACAAACATACTTAAGAAGAACCACAAATCTTAAACCACTTGCAAAGCATGAGTAATGGCCGATTTTACAACTCTAATTTTTTAGCTACTCAGAAAAACAAAGATACCTGCCAGCAGAGCTAAGTTAACATTATGGGCCAACTGCATGCTAAGTTTAATTTTAAAAAACTACAAAAAGCTCCACCAGTCTCCTTCCAATCTGAGCTGCATGCTCACCTTAAAGAACAGATTCCAGTTCAGTGTGACCAAAGCCACTGCAATGCATTAGTTTAACTTCTTTAACTAGGATTAGAGTGGAGATTGCAGTTGCCTTGTTTTGCCTGGCTTTCCAGGTGGCTTAAGTGTCTTTTCAATGCAGCAGTGGACTTGACTGAATTGAAAGGAAGCAAGGCTGCCGTTTTGCACTGAGAGAACAGAAGAGGGTACCTATCCTACCATGCACTGTTTTGGAGACATCCATTCGGTCCAAGAGCTGTAAGTTACAAAGTGGGGCTGTATTCAGACATTTGCACAGAGTCCTACACAAACAGGCTGAGTTCTCTTACTGGAGAATTGAGACTATTCATCCAGGGAGTGCTTAGTGTCCAAGTTAACAGCAGTCCCAGCTAGGGACCATAAGATCATCCTAACTCTGTAGCACTTCCTGATCAGCTTTCACCAACTGCCACATTTTGGCAAAAGAGAAAAATGACAAGTCTAAAGTCTATTTCCTGCCCAAGCTTTTAACTGATTTCTCTGGATAAAAATAGCAACATTAATGACACCACAAGCATAATGCGCAGATGCTCTATACTCTAGTGGTTACTATTAGCTTCATGGCTATTGTCAGCTTCAAGGTGCAAGTCAAGAGATGGGTTATGACTTTAAAAGCTCTTATCCCGAAGAATGTGTTTCCTGAGATTTAATTTGTTCCTTCAGGGCCCAATATCTCAGATAAGATCTGAGTTGGCTTGGGCCAATGAGACCCTTTGAAACTCCAGCACCAAAGACCAGCACCAGATAAGCCACTCCAGCTTTGAAGTCTCCTGCCTAGGAAGATCAAGAGGCCACATGGCAAAGTAGTTAGAGATGCTTTTCATGGCACACTTGCTCCTGAACACCAGCCCCTACTGATGCAGTTGCAAACAGGAACTTCATCAATCAGCTAAAAAGACCAGACATAACGCTAGTAATACTTTTCCCTGGGCCTGCACGACACCACAGGGCCTGACTGTCTTCACTGTCTTGGCCCAAAGCACCAGCTGAGCAGGGGCAGCTTGCTCCCATCATTGGCTTTACTAACACTACTCAATGCTAACTGATGATGAGCCACCTCAGCCTTGTCTCTACATTGATTAACTCTAGCTAATTTGTCTCAGGTGGAATTATTTTATAGCATGCCAATGTTATTGCCTGCTAGAGCATATAGACTCTGTTAAGTAGGGCAAAAAACAACCAAAGGTACAAAAGCAGAAGTGAAACTCTGTGTCATCCTATCAGTTTTGCTGTCTCTAGTAATCACAACCAACTGTTCATATCAGTCAAGCTGGGAAATGCAGTTTCTGCTTCAGTACAGCACATGTCTACTGTATTTCAGAGATACCTTCCTTTCTTGCGGTGCAAGAGACTAGGATATTGCTGCTGCATAGTCCAACAATTTATGGAGTCCGTGATGAACCACTGTACCATTTTTCAAGGACCAAGAATGCTACATGCTTGGTCAATAAAATGCACTAAGTAATAATTCATCCAAAAAAATGGTGACGGCAACTCCAGAACTGCAGCTCTATTAACTCCTTTTTTTGTATGGTTAAGTTTAGCTGAAGGCAATATTAGTGACAAATTGCAGCCCGGGGAAATTTTCAGATCAAGGTAATAATGCCATGAGGTAGAATGATTTGCTTTAGTGTTGCTATATAATGCTGCCAGTTCTTCCAATGGGACACTAATTGCAGCCAGAGGCCACCTTGTTTAAAAAATATCTAAAGAAATATTTTAGCACTAAAGCTGTCTGGAGTAATAAAAAATATAAAGCATCTTTCCCAAGAAGGGGCACTGGGAAAGTGAAACTGAGTAGAGTTCAACTGAATGATTCAAAGCTGACCATAAGAAACAAATGAGCTGCTTGTCCGCTAGGGAGGCTGGTCTTTCGATAACATTATCAGTTGCCAAGTAGAACCATGTAGATGAGTAGGGACCTCTAGGGGTCTCTACTCCAACCTCTTGCTAAAGTGAGGTGCTCAAGGCTCTGTCCAGTTGAGTTCTGAATATCTCCACCCCTTCTCTTGGCCCTGTGCGAGTGTTTGGCCACCTTCATGGTATTTTTTTTTTCCTTATGTCTGGCTAGAGTTTCTCAAGTTGCAATGTGTGTCTGTTGTTCCTCATCCCTGAGCACCTCTGAGAAGAGCCTTGCGCTGGGGAATCTCACAACTGCCGAGCAGAGGAGCAGGATCCCCTCCCTCACCTTGCCAGCTGCACTCTTGCTAACACAGTCCAGGATGCCATCAGCCTTTGCTGCAAGGGCACACTGCTGGCTTTTGAGCAATTTGCCTATTCAGATCCCTAGATAGGGTTTTTTGATTGTTTGCTCTCCCAAAGCTGCTTATTAAACAGTCTGCTCCCAGCTTGTGCCACTGCAAGGGGTTATCCCATCCCAGATGCAGGACTTTGCACTAGCCTTTACTGAACTCTCTGAGGTTCCTTTCAGCTCATTTCGACAGCCTGTCGAGATCACTCTGAATCGGAGCCCTGTCCTCCAAGGCATTGACTGGTACACACAATTTGGAATTGGCTGCCTCCCTGAGGGATGCCCCTAACAACCAGCCATCAGTTTGAGTTCAGTGGTCTAAGCAATTTTGCAATTTTCAATTATTCACTTACCTAGACTATCTCTAAACAGCTTGGCTACAAGGATTTTTCTTTAGTGATACCCAGACACCGGCACTTTCCCTGTCCCTATACGGCCTCTTCAGAGTTCTTTAATTGCGTGTCTCTGCCTCCTTCTGTGACAGGATACTTCATTCTGGTTTGAAAGGGAACCACCAGCAGGATCTGAAGAATCTGTGGAGGTGGAAAGTGTCTGTCCCAGAGCAGGCAGAACTGAATCAGCTAGTAACAGCAAGCATCAGATGAGCAGAAAGCCACCAGAAGCCAAAGAAAGTTGCAGGAAAGGAGAAATGCAGAGGAGGTTGTTTTGATCACACTCATTCTTCCAGATCTAAAGCAGTTTAGTCTCTTTCTGAAGCATGAGGAAGAGTCACTCTATGTCTTTCTAGCCTCTCTGTCCTCCCTAAATTATCACTCTCATGGGTACATTTGCCTCTCCTACCACCAAACCCAAAACTCCACTCTGACCTCAGCTGCTTCCTGCCAGCGAGATAATTCCAGTTCACCTTCCACTCATGATCTGGAAGTCTGGATCCACTTCTTCCAGAGAGGAGCTAAAGCCTGCTGCAGCAGCACAACAGGGAAGAGAGAAAGGTTAAGGAGCAATCCTCACCCAAGACACCTGTTCCAATGTTTGCCCCAACAGGAAGCCAGACAAAGCTGCATCATCCAAGGGCAACAGTATTCATATTTAATCTTTTTTTCAAATTCATCTCTTTGAAAATTTGTTTGCATCTGCCTTAGAAATATCAATATATAGTATTTTGCATAAACTGTTTCTCTTGCTTCTACAGTGCCCAGCTTTCTTAAAAATGGATCAGGAACCCAGCTACAAGTAAAACACCATACAAAAGCAGTTTTGAAGCTATATTTGACCTCTGTAACTCTTCCTGATTTAACATCTATGGTAAGAGTTGTATTGGCTCTGCCTCACTTTTGCAAATTAATACCTGGCCCACTGTTTCTAATAGGTCTTAATAACTACTACAGCAAACCATGTCTTGTATGATAAATGACAGCAAAAGAACTGAAAACCAATTTTCTGTGGAATTTAGGAAGGAAAATGACAAGGCAACCTACAACCTCCTTCTCTGGAGTGAATCATAAAAAAAAAAAAAAAAAAAAAAAAAGCAGGGATAAAATTCTTTGTTCTTCCCATGCAGCATGGGGTGAGCAGCACATGCTGTCACTGGCAGCTTCTTTGCTTCCTTAGCTCATATTCTGTCCTTGTGATGAAGTATGAGAAGGAGAAATGGTATCTGAATCATCAAGAGGTTTTTTATTTTATTTTTAAATTATCTTCTCAGTAGCCACTCTCCTACTCTATAGGAAACACATAACAACCACCAAATCATCTCATTTTTAATGGAGTATTTACTGTTGTTCCAGTAAGGAGCAATTTACACGTACATGGGCAGAAGCAGCAAAACAGGGGAACAGTTTTCTCCTGTTTCTACGGCCTCCAATGTACCAAGCATGAAACCAACATGTTTTTCTGGGAGAAAACTAACAAAAGTGTTCTGGTCTTTAAAGGTGATCTAGGCAAGCCTGCTAAGAGGATCAATTTACTTAAATATAATGTGCCGAACATCCTCGTCACACAAATGTGGGGCTCCTAGTACAGCTCATCCTTCCCGTAGGAGGCTCTGAAACTCTGCACTTCCCTACGCGCCAGCTTTCATCCAGTGCAGTGCTGTAGCGCGTACTCCATTCCTGACATTATACCACCAAAAGGCTGAACTAGTGATCATCTGGAGAGGGAAAGCAAACCTTTCAACCAGCCTAAGTCATCACAGTTTAAAGACAGTTCCTGCATCATCGTTCAGCTTAGCTATTACAAGGCACAACAGAAAAGCAGTACTCTAGGACAGGGCTGGACTCTCAGACCTGGTCAGAAAGCCAGCTCAGAGCAGCTGAGTATTGCTGAGGCTCTCTGAAATCCTCCTGAGCCACTGGCCTGAGACACCCAGCTCATCATACTGCAGCACCGAGGTTGTATTTACTTTGAATTTCTAGGTAACCTTCATATCAAACCCAACCTTACAGCTTTTATTCTTTCTTATTTGAACAGCCACTATATATATATATAAAAAAAAAAAAAATACATAGTGCTCTGTATCATACACTTCCTTTCAGCTTTCTCATGTGAGCCTCCAAGCCTCCAGCACTTAGATGCTGGGGCCCTATGCATAATTCAATATAAAATCTACTCCACTTCGCAACATTAATAGGTCAGCTCCCATGTTTGCTCTCACCAACCCAACTACCATGCATATAAAATGTCTAAAGTAGCTGTGGCTAGAACAACAACACAACAAATTAAGCAATTTAACATAAGAAAAAGATGGGTTTGACGGACAATGCTGTTCAGAGTGCAAGGCAATAGGCGTTTTACGCTTCTAATGTGCAATCCAGTAATATTACTACAAAGGTTGTAAATAGAAGCATTCAAAATTTAAAAGTACCAGAATTTTAGTGAACAACATTAATTTGACCCTCTTGTGTGTATGTTAAGGTCTAGAATTATGTGATCAAAATATTTCCCTGTATCATCTATCTCACTGAGGCACAGACTAGTTTGTGCTCACTCCACATGCTACTCCATTTCTGTTCTTTAAAATGCATATTATCCCATGTATTTTTCAGAGGGAAGTCACAGACTTATTTGCCATGCATCATTCAAATCATATTCTGAAGATAGGAGTTTTTAACTTCCACATAAACAAGTTATCTTTCCTAATGACCCATGTGAGATGAGACAACAGTATTATCATCACTTTACAAGTGGAAAATAAAAGAAAAGAGATGACAGAAAAATGCTTTTATTTCTTCAGGATGCCCTAATTGAAGCTTTTCAGAGAATTTATAAATCATTATAAAGCACTTTATGTTTGCCCCACACAATTCAACATCTTGCAGAGATGCTCTAGGTAGTTTTGATGGAGTTAGTTCCCAAGCCAACATAATCATGGCACACCGCCATGGCAAACGATTAGTTCTAATCCAAGAAACAAGCCAGCTGGTCCAAGCCACCCTAAAATCTCTCTACTGATTCTGGGATCCCGTCTAGCATTTCAGTGGAGTGCTGCATGGACCTATTATACTGTCCGGGGTTAATCCTCACCCTTTTGCGTGATGCTCTGCCAAAACATTTGATGGGCTCCAATCAGAGATCCCACCAAGTACAGCTGCAGCAAGAAACACTGAACATTTCTACAAGTTAGAATCCTGAGCATCAAACCAGACACACAAAAATGGCAAAAAACCCAGCAATGGCCCACCAGGGAAAGTCTAGTTTAGTGGGACTTAAGAACTCAGAGGTACAGAAATATGTCAGCCCTCCAGGAAAATGCTCTGTTGCCTTGATCATTAAGGTTTCCTTCTTCTTCCAACACTTCTCCTACTCTTACTACTACTACTTTGCTTTCAGTAACTACTTTATTCACCACAGCTTTCATTTAGAGACAAGGCAGGCACACTCTGCTCTCTGAATGATACAGCAGTTCTAGAATAAAATACTATCCTAATGAACACAGTTAAAACTGTCCTACTAAGGTTAAACTACCATCATTTTCTTTTCTTCCAATTTAGAATTTAGTATCTTTGTATGTTAAAAAAAAAAGAAAGAAAAAAAAAGAAAAAAAAAGAAAGAAAGAAAATTAAAAAGAAAAAGAAGATGCTTTCAGAAATTCCTCCTAAGGCACCAGAGATGCTTACTGGAGGACTATAACCTCTAGAGACACTGGATATGCCTCAGGTACTTGAGTTAACAGACTAATAGCAGTATTAGGTTGTCATACTGCATTCAACCATCACTAGAAGGGGATGAAATATTTTGCTGAAGTTAGGGAATACTCTTAGAATCCTGCCAGTAGCAATATAATGACTCAGTCTCTAGACAGACTCATCTTCTCCATTCACAGCACTCTCTGTACCTGCCCGGTCTTGATCTTTATGTCCTTATTCAATCCCCTGCTTTAGTACCTTAACCCAGCTCTTTTTGCCCAGATAGTCTGAAATCTTTCACATTACCAGAGCCACCTTCTTTCCTCAAGGCCCTCATGCAGGCCTCTTGTCCAGGGGTGGCGCTTCTGGATTTTGTCCGACCTCACTGAATGACAGCCAGAGCAAGGTGGCTCTCACTGCTCATGCCACTCATCTCCTCTACCTGTTCAGAGCCCTACCGCTTCTCCCAGCCTGTAGCTCCTAGCACAATCAGTCCATGTTCCCTGCGTTCGTCATTGAATAATATTAAAATTATTTAATAAAAGCAAGTTAAAGACAACAAGAGAGCAAAATCTGAATACATTAAAAGCGCAAAGCCTTTGCTATTTTTATTCAAAGCACAGTGGTGAACATATTTATGTAAATTCCAAAACCTTGTTTTAACTGACCTTTTTAAAACATGTGTGTCCATGGGTCTAACATGCAGTTCATTGGTGACCCCTAAAATTTATCAAAGGGCAATAATTCTAGAACTTCTTGTCATTATTCCATTAAAGAACTTATTTAAGATGTAGCCAGTAGTAATCACCAATGGAAAGCAAATCTGCTTAAAAAACAAGAGAAGACAAAATTTGTTATTCTTACAGAATATATCAGCTTATTTGTTGTTCTGATAATAAAATTCAGCAATGCCAGAGTCCAAGGATGTTTGTCATCTGAAGTCCCATAAGCAGATTTGTAAAGAGTCAGGAATCACTACTGATCCAAATTCAGTCTATTCTAGAAGTGTGTAAATTTAAGCCTAAATGTAATTGTGTTCAGATCCTTTTGGAATTGTCCGTCTCCTCCACTCTATTGCTCCAAGAACTGTGTCACAGACCTTTGTATTTCTTTTGGGGAGCTTGTTCTCCACCTTTCCAATCTCATTCACAGGAACATCATTTTTCCCCAACTTGAAAATTGGTTCATGCTACAATTTTTCTATGAAGAGTTCACACAGAGCCTGGCATAACACTTAACAAAATGAATCTCCATGAAGATTTTGGTGGAACTGGACTGCACAGAGGAGAAAAAAAATAACAAAAAATCTCATGTTCAGAAATACTCAGAAGCCCCTCTACAATTACTCTTGAAGTTTATGTCATATTTTTTCTTTATACAGGGTCCCCTCAAGAAATTTCAAATATTTTTTTCCTTTCAAGAAACTGAAACAAGATGACAAATAGTCAAAGCTGTCCTTATTTAGAAAGGTAGTCACAACATGAAATATAGATCCTCTTCCATGATAGAAATGACAGAATGATGACTCTTATCAAGGGAATGAAGCTACGAACATAAAAAAAGCTGAGGGCCATATCAAGCAGAATTAGTTGCCAGAGCATCATAGAAGATAATGAAAGCAGCTTGTCCCCAAAGCTCAAAGTCATTCATTTAGAAAACATCAGATCTTTTTTTTTCTTCCCCTAGAACTTGCATGCAGTACAAGTCTTCACTTCCTGAACTCATTTTCTGCATAGGAGCAACATGGTTTGGACTATAGCATGAATATAATTTTTTTCCACTGGTATCTACACTCATTCAGAAAGATGTGTTGGTTCAACTGCTTCTTGTACAACAGATGGATGGACATCATAAAATATCAGATGGTGCCATAGTAGGCTGCTTGAAATTCAAATAAGACAATGTATTCTTCAGCCCTACCATACAATACCATGGCAAGGCTGAGTGCAGCAAGTACTTCATACTAGCACAGGTCTGTGTCAAATCAATAGTTGTAACAGTGCGTCAAGTCTCGCGGCAGAATTTTAACTGTTCAATTTCATTTAGCTACCGCCTACAGTGCCTGTAGCCCCCAGGAACATTCCCTGAACGCTCAAACCACCAGTTTTAGAATACCAAATATACTGCACAGAACAGCCAGAATTATTCTGCCATAGTTATTCAATTTTCACCCAAGACAGTAAGCAACTCAGAATCCAGTTTTGGAGATACTCCAATACCATAGTGACTACTCAGTAATCAGTTGAATAACTTGCATTAGATAACAGATTTCACTTTTGCTGCACTGCCTTCACACACGTTCCAGGAGGTGGTGCTGTTACTCAGAGGGAATGGACCAAAAACTTGAATACAAGATTTGTGACCTGAAAATACCAGTTGATCTTAACATTTAACATGCCTGTGCAGTTGAAGTACATCAACAGTTCAGAAGGATTTTTGCAAAGAAGTACACAAGTCCGTATGTCCATGCACATGACTCAAACTGAAGACTCAAATTTCGTGCAAAGCAACAAGCAAATACATGTTCAACATTTTTGTAAATACAAAGCCTATTAGCTCCTAATGCCTCCAATCTCAATGCACTTGTTCCAAAAAGAACAGAAGCTCTTTAGTACTTTGCATGAATTCAAACCACAGGCTATCACTCACAGAGAAAGAACAAATCTGTTGTCAACCCATCTGTAACAGCCATCTGGGACAGATGTTTTAAATGGAAACTGTCAAGAGATTTAGGGTCCACAATCAACCTACCCTAAAACTTGATCATTTACCCCCTTGACTGTCCCAGCAAGAAATTATGGAGTCTCATCTGATCCAAGGAAGTAATACTAATATGGAACACTGGCTTCCTTCTCTGATATGTGAGCAGTCTGAAAACCTGATTAACAACACAGCAACATTGTTCTATCCCATTCCACCCAATCCTTCCTGCTTTGAGAGCTAAGGCTCACCTGAATTTTTTATGGGCCTGGAACTAACCATATATAATGCAGAGGTGGTCAGAAAGACTATTTGCTTGATACTATTTATTTGCTACCAAGGACCTTGCTTCCTTAGGACAGCGGAATACTCTTTAAAACAGTTGAATTATCAACAAATACAAACATTTTTCATAAAACTCTAAAATAAAATGATTGGCTATTTGCATATGAATACTCTGAATTCATATATTCGTTATACAGATTTCTTTATATGCCCATTTGGCAGACCCTTGCATTATTTATTTGCTGTTACGCACAGTACACCGATCTACTGGCATTTAAAGGTCTCTACTTTATCCATTACTCAAACAATTTCACTGATCTCTCCAGCACTGCCAGCATTGTACCAATGACACGAGTTCAAGCCTACAACTTGTAACGTGCTAATCACAAAACCAGCAAGACTGAATCCCACATTTAAAGCAGTACGAGGAAGACAGAAGAAACAGTTAATAGGCTGCTTTGCTTCAAACTTCATTCATCTCTATATAGTCACAACTTGATGAGAAAGTTAGTTTAGTGACTCTGAAGGTCAACCTACATTTTGCAAGTTCTAGGCAAACATCAGAGCCGGTGACAGCACAAAATTAAGGTAAACGTGCTTCAGACACAAGAATGGGATTATCTTATCCTCAAAAGTATGAAAAACTATCCAATTAGTCCCACTTCACAACCACTGTCCACAGTCACAAGAGGGACATGACTGCCTCCTCAGAGCTAGACCACACTGCCCTGGAGCATGAGGGGCAAGTTTTGGTTACCTTCAGCCACATCCTACGCAGGCTCAACCTGTAACATTTCCAAACTGTTTTGGTCCCAGTGCCAGGGACATCAGAACTCTGAATCTGCCCCAAGACATTTCAAAATGGCAAATGACAGCAGTCCCTAGCCCAACATCAGCTGACATGGGGAACCATCTAAAACAAGCAATACTGATACAACTTGAAAAATGCACCCAAACGCAACACATCCAAGGTACTTTTGACTACGTTCTAGCATAGTCTAGCGTGGTCATAGAATTATAGAATTGGTAAGGTTGGAAGGGACCTCTGGAGATCATCTAGTCCAAACCTCAAACGAGCAGCCCACACGGGGATCGAACCCACACCCCCGGCATTATTAGCACCACACTCTAACCAACAGAGCTAAACCTAACCCCCATACGTACAGTAAGTTTTAAAGAAAAGAGAAATTTCCTGACACGATGAACATCCAAGCTGCCTAGCAAGGCACAGGCTGTTTGATGTATGTTGCCATACTGTAGTTGCTAACAATCTGCATGCTCTAGCGTGGCCTCATAGGCAAATGGCTTTGTAACTGTCACCATTGACTGTGAGTAGCTGCTTTTGCTGGGAAAATGATCACCAATGTATTTCTCATTCAATAACCTACAAGCCAGTGAGCGCTCAGAAAGTCCTGACAGCATCCTGGGGAGGGGGGGAACCTGCAGGTAAGTTTCGACGGCCAACAGGAGCATGCAAATACATTCCCTTGGAAATCCATTATAAATCGAAGTAACTTCACCTCCCACTCACCGACACCTCTGGATGGCAGAGCAACTAAACACAGAGGTGACCTACAATTCACAGACAAACATATATAACCATCTAAAAATTTAAGCTGCAGGAAAAGTTGAAATTTTGATCATGTCTCACTAGAGAAAAACGTAATTAAAACTGTTACAAATGGAACACTTCCAGCTCTATGAATCTGACAAAGACATTTATGATGATAAAAGAATAATAACGTCCAGTAAAATCCTTCTACATAAAAGCACACCAGAAGAGTTTAATCATGAAAAAGCCAAGGGAAGAGCACTTTAAACAAGTTAAAGTGAATGTGAAACTTTTACAGAAAGGGGGTAGCATGACTTTTCCGTTTCTCAAATTAAAGTTTAAACTTCTCAGTTATCTGTATTCTGTCACATTTTGTCAAAATAAAAATCTCTTGTTTTATTACAAGTCAGAGCAAGTTCTCTCTCAAGACAAGTTTTGATAGAAATGAATTCTTGGCTTCAGTAAAACCAGCCCAGTGTCCCTTCTACGACCACTTAATTTTTATCCTTTGAAGGATGCCTAGCACAGGAAGGAATTTATTACACCATCCACCAACATTACAGTAAGAAAACTGATTTGTGCGCTTTTTTTTATTGATCCATGGAGTAGGTTATTATTTGAGGTAGCATTAACAATAACATCATTACTTAAAGAGAAAAAATATTTCATAGTTTTTAGAAAAAATATTTGCCAGAGTACTGCCATCTATACTAATGTTTGAAGACCAAGCAGTTCAAATATGCATAATTTACTTAAACTTATGAAGATATTTGAAAATAAGAGGCATTTTATTACATTTTTTCCAAAGAAGTATCAATTTGCATAGTGAGTATTAGATCCATCTGGAAAACTGGCACATGAAATAGCCTTGCCCTTTTAAGTCTATACTAGTTTGTAATATCAAGGTCTTCATACATACCAAACATGTGACTTTTGAAGCTCCTATGGGGAAATCAGGGCAAGGGGAGACAAACTACAGAGGCTGCTGAAATGATGACAGGAAGAATCTTAACTCTCTTGAGAATTCATACACTGAATTGTTGTGAGGATCTCCTGTGATCTGTGCCGATTTATTTAAGAATCAGACACAACAAAATAAACTGGAGGAACATCTTCTCTGGGAGGTTCAAAAAGTTAAAAAATTTCACAGCTGATTACACTGACAAACAATTAAAATTCTGGATGTCCAAGCAATAAGTAGCACAGGAAAGGAATTTTCATTGCTCATGCACCGAAGCCGGAACCTGTTTAGGCCTGCACCTGCTGTATTAGCAGAAATTAGAGATGGGAGATTGTGGCCACCTGTAGTTTATTTGCACAAACCATCTTCAGCTGCCCTTTCTCTGTCCCTCTCAGTGACCACTCCTGTTTTTAAGGGGTGTTCCTCTTTTTATTTATTTGCTATGAAAGCCTTGAAAAGGTGGATTTAAGCCTTCATAGATTATCGCTAAGCGACATAGCAGCCCACTAAACTTTCTTGACTATAGCACTTTACCTAACCACAAGGTTTGAAATAAAAAAGAATCTTTCTGGATTTTGCTGAGACTTCAGTGAACAGCAGCACGCCTGAATCAGATACTGCGAGTACGACTCCAGCTAAAACACATTGCCTGCTCAAGCATGATACAGTCTCACACCTCTGGTTCTATGGCTTTAACCCAGAAAGGGAGCAGCATACAGGAAAGAAAAATTCTGGGAAAAAAAAACATTTATAGCACAGGCAAAAGCAACCATGCTTTATTAGTGCATCAGTATGATTTGCTACAACAGATCAGTGACTTATGTAGGCTAAGGCTTTGAAACAGCCCAGTTGCAAAATCCTTCAAGATTTTCCTTCAAGTTTCTAGTACCTTTCTGGACATTGCTAAGTTCAGGACACTATAAAGCATGGACTTCAGAGGACTATGCTACTGTGTGTTCAGAGCCACTGAGCACGCTGTAGGAGGGGACTGTGAAGTAAAAGTGAGAGGGAAGAGAAGAGAAGGGGGGGGGGGGGGGGAAACACATACACACACACACTCACACACACCCTTAAGCTGACTTAGTCACTTTCTCCAGAAAAAAACAGTAATTTCCCAGGAAAGTGTTCTAAATGGCTCAACTTTATCAAGAGACTGGCCGTGAATTTGTCTTCCAAAGCATATTCAGTAATGAAAGATTAATCTGCACTTTACTTTACTCTAGGGGGTTTGAACATAAGATTGTCTCCCATCTTCAAATCTACTCTCCTGAATTTCTTAGTGTGCGATATTTACAATGCCCACTTTTACTTTTTAGATAGCAGCAGAAAAAACATTTTCCTTCGGTAAACAGATTTCAACAGATTGCAGAAACTTGCCAAATATTGATTTTGTTAAGGCCAAGCTTAGTTTGAAGTTGATTCAGTCACACATAGGATGAACTGTTTGTAAAACAGATGTATTACACTGCATTAAAATAGGTGAACTGTACTATCTGAAATAATAAACTGAAAAGTCTATGATAATTGAATATTTTAGAGCAGCAAAAATACATACTTAAAACAGTATATTAGGGAAAATGACTCTAAAATATTTCTGAAAATAAAGCACTGGCCCTCATTTCCATCCAAAAAGAGGGTCAACTTGTATAATTTCTGAAACTAGTGAATTTTAGCATCTAATACACTTTGCCTCTCCTGAAGAGGCAAAATACATCTCTTCATGTTCTCACTGACAACCTCCTCAGACAAGATCACAGGTAGACACACACTGCCTACCTTGTGTGGATGTAGGTACTGGTAGTATATAACCGCAGTCGGTCAACAGATCCAAAACAATTGTATTCTCCTAGTCTTTTCCTCAGAGGCACAATTAGTTAGTTAGGTCTCTTCACACTCCCTAGCTATCAGTTTTTTAATAACCTAACATAATACTTTTGTGTCTTCTATGTTCCTTCCAAGTGGAAGGAACCATTATGCGGATTCAAGTTATAAGCAAAGAGACACACAGCCAGTTTGAGAATATAAGCTTTATTTCCATTGGAAACCAACTTATAAATGTATTACAAGGCATGTAGTCTTCTGAACAGCGCTTGAATAAAGCACACTAAGCATGAAAGTATTATAGAAGAGGCATTACCTGCTTGTAGTTCTCTGGTTGTCTAACAAGATCTGTTTCCATGACAGAAAAGTGTCCAAGGATCTTGTCCATATGAGAGCCGCTAGTGAATAAATGGATCTGAAACAGATTAAAGGAGACTCATCAGTATATAAGGACCAGACCATTACCACCACCACTAGCTACTACCTGAAGGCTGTTTGGAGGCAACTCTGATGTGAACCCATGGTTACAAGCCTATTCCCAATGGAAAAGCACAAATGTAACTACTACCACCGCTAAAACAGATCTTTTTAAAACAGTCTGCAGGAAGTTTTGGCGACATGCTATGAAAAATTATCTCACTTGCAAAATGGTCCATCCAGTATTGTTACCAGAAACACATGCAGGAATTGCCACTGCTGCTGTCACAGTAAAACCATAAGATTTCTCTCCTCATCATGTCGGAGTCCTTTTCCTTATACCAGACATGCTCTCGTGCACAGCACAAAAGAAAGACCCGTTTACAGAGACAGCAGAAGTCTTCAAGAAGTGAAGCATACCCTGACAATAATTTCTGATTTCTTCTTTTAAAGTAGAAAATGCTACCTAGTTACAGCAAGTTTCTCTTTAGCTGTTGTATATTCTTGGCTTTCTTTTACCGGGACCTTGTCCCAGCTGCACTGGTGATGGTATCATCAATTATTTGACGAAGAAGCTCCCCAAGTTAGTCAAGGGAACAATAAAATGCAATTCCTTCTATTCAGAGCTGATCCCTTTGTTACTGTAATAACTGTAGCTGCCAAACAAGATAGCAGTGCACATTTGTCAGACAAGCCCTCATATTTCATTAATATTTCCGCCAGAAGACAGAGAATATTTGCTGCTCTTCTTCTTTTATTCTAATATGAACTTTATCATACACTTGGGTATTGACAACTATTTTAAAGTTGACAGGCACTGGGTAATTATCAACCCTTCCCTGAAACTCAGGAATATTTTAGCATTCCTTTCCCCAAACTCACTTCTGGTGACAACCATCTGTCACATGTGCAGAGTTATGCAGTTTAAAAATAAAAAAAGCACCTCCCCCCACAATGTTCTCTCTTTGTACTGCCACTGCCCATCCTGCTGCGCTCTTGTGTAACTGTGGTTGCCAACTTTTGGGCCTCCGGCACCATGGCTTTCACCCCTCTTCAGAAATATGTTGCAGCCATGTCACTAGCTAAAGTCCAAAACAAATACTTTAAGGACAAGATGTTCCTCTGAGACCAGAATAACTGGATACTGAAAAAGTCAGGTATTTGTTTTTTAACATTCTTGTTATTGATAACCACAACATTACTAAAGATGAAATAAGGCATAAAGAGGGAAACAGTTCTACAAGCCGTTACTGTAAGGAACTTGAACCAAATCAGACTAAGGAGGAGGCAAGTCTGATTTAGCCTTGCACAAAACTTCTTTCCATGAGAGTACAGGCACAGGTCCGCTAAATATTTCTTTTAGAGGACTATCCACTACCAATTTCTGAATGTCCTTGAGCTTAGACAAGCTGCAAAGAGATCAATTTATCTAATTCATCTAAGAGAACACAAAAAGAGAGGCTTGTTCTTAGTCCATGTGTACCTGCAAGCAACAGAAAAAATTACCATAGCATTGAAGAATGAACTATTAAGATCTAATGGCAAATTCACATTAGGAAAAAATCCAAAGACTTTCAAACATCGAAAACTTCAAAACAAAATAAAAATAATTAACCAATACAGCAATTTACAGAGTAGCATGGTAGATTCTTCATGCCAAGATCAGATACTTCTAGCAATTGCACTTCAGCTAGAACATAAATTACAGACAATGAGGTAATCGCCCAGTATCAGCCTCTGCCCTCTGTTACTCCAAACATTGAGACTTTTTCCGTGTCCCTTTATTCCTGTACTATGACATAAGGTAACTAGATACCACCAATCTAATCCACTGCACATTTCTTTTTTGATATTGCTCATCTTAAAGGATGCATAAAAAAACTGAACTGTTCTACCTCCCTTCCTAGGATATATTTCCCAGTACTAGTCTGCATTCTTACTAAAAGCTTCTAAGCATATTACACTTGTTGTCATTTTACCATGATCTGATAATGCTGATTATGTTAAATTCCTCTTCTATTGTCAAATACTCTATTTAAATATAATTTTATTCCTGTTAACCTATGCCTATAATCCACAATCGCACACTTAGCTAAACAATGTTCAACAATATAGGCTGTGTTCAGACTCAACCTGTCCCTTCCCTAGTTCAGTTGCAATCTATGCCCCAGCCTTTCTAGGATGGGGGAGAGCTGACAACATCCAAAGGAAAACCATTAAGTTTTACAGGAGCTCAGGTGTTTCCTAGTTCTTTTCACATGTTGATCGTAGCACAGTACCTTTATGAGACCCCAAGACAAAGCCATATTTAATCTATACAGGTTTCTACCTATTTTTATAAAACTGTACATGGGTTCTCATTCACACTTTTAAAGTAGATGGGTAATTCAAGGCCTAATTAAAAACAACCATTCTCTCCTATGAATTCAAGGGGGATCAAAAACCAGACAGACAGATACTCTACTGGAGCTTGCTAGAAAGAAGAAACAGAACAAAAAGAACCAACAGGCAAGCCTCAACATGGTAATTTGTCTTTCAGGCTTTGATATATTTGAGGGTATTTCAGGCAAATGAGAACCACTAAGAAATTTGAGGGAATAACAGTAGTATTACTATATTAAAATTCAAAGCAGGCCAACCTGCCGAGGTTGAGAGCCATTATAATGTTATTCACAGCTCATAGCCTCAGGCTGCAAACCTCCGCAGCAACAGAGAGGTTAAGATTTCCCTTAGGAATCTTCCCTCCTACACTAGGCCATGTGCACACCTGCATGCTTCAGCATGCCTTCTGGGAGCTGAAGGCACTGAAGAGCAGCTCGTCAAGAGAGCTAGCAAAGAGCAACAGCTAAGTCAGAGCACCGACAAGCAATTCACACCACATGAACCAACGGTAGCTCCAGGGAGGCTTCCCCTTTCCGTAATCTAAGCAGGATGCTGCAGGACTTGATATCATCAAACTGATGTGGCAGCAGGCACAACAGATTACATAGGGGCCCCAGCAATCCCATACGAAAGAAAGGGCAACTTCAGATATCATTTGTATACTTTAAGGAAAAAGTAGTCATATATTTTTGCCTCTTCTCCCTCGTATTTCCCTCTTGCTGCTCCCTTCCCTTTTCTCCAGGGAACACAGTACTATTCCATTAAGACCTGACTCATCACTAGTAACTTGGAAGTCCATGTCCTGACCACCCAAGCCATTCAATGCATTTTCACAGAATCACAGAAGTGGAAAGGCGGTCTCTAACCCTACCTCCTGCTCCAACAAGTATGACTGCCAACATTAGGTTATATTGGTATCTTGAAAACCTTTGTGAATAGAGATCCTTCCTCAGCTCTAGTGACCAGTCTGACCATCATCCTAGGGAAGAAACTCTTTCAAACTCAACCTGAACCTCCAAAGCTGCAATTTGTGGCCCTTTCCCCTTGGTTTGTCTTCTGCCACTACAGAGAAGAATTTGGATCCAACATCCTTGTAAATGCCCTTCAAATAGCTGAAGGCAGGTATTAGATCATCCTCTTTTGACTCTTCTCCACCAGACCAAACAAGTACCACTCCCTCAACTTCTCCTTGGAGTTCATGTCCATCTTAGTTGGCTCCTGAGCATCTTTGTAGCCCCTTGCTGTATTCTCTCTGTACAATTCCTATTTCCAGTAGTAGTCTCCATACTTGTAATGCAAACTGGTAAAGTAGTCATCTCTTGAATACGAATAAAGTTTTAAAGTGCAATATGCTTGTTTCAAAAAGCCCCAAATAGAGAAAATGGCATTTTAGAGCCTGTGTGAGTCACAGAATGAAATCTGTGGAAGTGTCGCCACTACTTGGCAAAAATTATAGCTTGTGATTAGCAGTAAATAAGACTGTTCCACAGTTGAGATACGTAACTTGTTAAGTTATTAAACAGAGCGAGTAAAAGCCATAATTATCATTTTCTAGAGAAAGCCCCCTGTAAATCTGTCAGTGTAATTAAAAAACATAACACTCATTAGCCTTTTGCACACTGTGTTTGTGGTTTATATTAGAAAAGCAACAATTCATACACAAGTCATACTGGGTCAGCTGGATTTCCAAATTAAATACACCAAGCCTCAGTCCTTTGACACACAGTAGATGAGTTTAAAAGTTTTAAAATTAAGTTAATGCAGTAGCACAGTCAAAAAAGAGTCAAGAAATATCAATTATTATTTATGCAGCAGCTAAATTGTTCCCTTTCCACACGCTGTATTCTGTGTTACCATAAACGTTAACATTAATGTGGCAATGTAATGAAGTCCCTTCCAAAGTCACACTTCTGCCTTTCAATTTTCTGCTTTGAATTCTGACTAGAATATAAATCAAAGCACTACACTTCACTCCAGGTCTACACAGAATTCCTACTGTTGCACATACCTATTTGAGCATGCACATATATGAAGGAACTGGGCTCCAGCCTATCTTGAGATAAATACATCTGTGACGACAGCCCTCTATGTACACCACAGAGCAAAGCCTGACCATAAGAAGCATCACCTACATTGCTTATTGCTTCTACTTAGTCCAACATTCCTTCATAGAGAAGGCAGATGCTTTCAGAAGCTGGACAAACAGACTTCTTTTTCCAGATTCTAGCAATCATGGTCCAGGGGGCCTAGTGGATAACTGTAATTTGCCTTATGTTTGTCTGACTACAATAGTCCTAACTTTAACAAATGCTTTTCCTTGAATAGCCCTGGGGAAAAAAAATTTATTTCAAAGAACAGCTTCAACAAAGAAGGTCGTCATCTCCTCTGTCAGCAGTTCAGTATGCTGCCTGATCAGTACATTTGTTCACATTTCAGCGCTTGATTTGGACCATGAGAGTATATACTCATTTGTACTCAAGGTCCCAGATTGGAACTGCTCTTTAACTCTTCCTTGGTCTCACTCACTGCAAGCTGGGGTACTGAAGCTGCCTAATGATTTGTTACTGCCAAGCACTGGACAAACCAGAGAACTGATGATGAATTATGGAGATTTTTGCCTCACCTACTAGAAATCAGCACAGAAAGCTTATCAAGGAGAGAAGATGACAGTAGTTTCATTTGAATTTAACATCACTAAGCCACCTCTCCTATTAGCAGCTGTTTCTAATCTCAGTGCAAAACTTAAGGACCAAAATTTGCACTTACAGTGAATTGTTATTTTCCTTCCCAGTTCAGAAAAGCACATTCACAGCAGGCGATGAGAAGTAAAAGGTTATTTTAGATGCTGCACACATGCAGCACCTGATCTCCCCCTACGGCTGTCAATCAGGCATCTTCCCTAGCAATCAATTCATGCAAAGAACAAAATGTAACCTCATTATAGTTTACAGGATTGCTCTGTCAGACGCAGGATTAAAGCCAAGAAGGCATCTTCATTCAAAACTCTCCTGCTCCAATTCTTACAGCTTCCTGATCAAAGGAATACATCAAATCATACAGGAGGAATATAACTCCTTCTTTGAGAAGAAATTTCTCAAAACCTGTTCTGAGTCTCAAAAAGGTTATTTGTGATGGTTCTGGGTACAACAACAAGTGGCACTGTACCAGTCACCAAACTGTCAACTTTGGGACTGTAGGCTGTTCCCATCCTAAGCAGACATGATGTTCCCAAATGTGTGCAAGTTTCACGTGCATTATAGAAACTGCTACTGTTCCCTGACTTAAAAGCAGCTATGCTTTAGTGTTCTGTTTAGATTTTCTCTAGTAATCTAGAAAGGGAAACAGCATTTTATTTTGCTGTCATTAGTACTTTCAACATTTGTGCCCAATATTTTGAATACACATTTGTGATGAACTAATATTTTGAATCACAGCTTCTAATGTCCTCAGCAGTGGAGTAGTCTGTCTTGCTTCTACCAGACATTTTCTGAGAAAAACGGAGACCGTCTGGCTGGCTGCAAATTGTCTAAGTTGTCAGTCTGCAAAGAAGACTTTTACGTAACAGTTGTAACCTAATATCCATGATACACACTTCCTTTTCTCGAGTTTCTGCCCACTAGAAAAAGGTAGAGGTATTTATATTTAGAGTAATTCACTTGTATCTAGACAAAACGCAAAACTAGCAAATAAGAGTAATTTGTACATTTAGCATTAGTTGACAAGGCTTTAACATAATAAACAATGCCATAGTGAGTCAGAAGAATCATTTACCTTATGCAAAAGTCTGCACTGCTCTTGATGCAGAGCGTGCAAACTCCGCCACTGGAACTTCAGTCTCCCATTTAACCATTGAAGGTATCGGACATCTACTTTGTCTTCTAAAGAATATTCAGGTGCTATTTCAGTCTTGTCTTTCTGGCTTTTAGGGAGATCATCTTCACACTAAAAGCAGAAGAGAACACCAAAACAGTTTAAATTAGCTTCAAAATTTTCAAACTACTCAGTAGTGAAAAGCATAAAAGATATATAAGCCAAAAAGGGAAAATATTTCCAGAAAAGGAAAAGGTAAGTTCCAGCAATGGAGATAAACAGGGACCTTTCAGAAACCAAGACTAATGGAATGCTGAGGGGTGGGAGGATGGAATAAATATCAGTTTCTCAGCTAACACGTGGTGAGTTGTCTTCTCTCCCGTTCTTCCTCCTCCATCCTCAGAAAGATACAAACAGTGATGGATCCTGAGACACTAAGCTTATTCTTTACCCAGATGGGCAAATCACATTTTGACTATGTTCTAATAAGTCAACGTAAAAAACAGATCTAGTTCCTCCATGGTCTTTCTGAAAGAGCTGCAGGCTGTATTCAATAACCTCACTTTGTAAATCAAGTCCTAAGACAGGGATGAGATTGTGGACCTGTGGTTACTCAGCTGTTTTCTTTTCTTCATCCAGCATCTCCCTTCTTGGAGGGGGGGGGTAGGGGGGGGAGACAGCTGATCTTGGCCATGGGGCTACACAGGTGTTCCCAGCTACAGCTAAACAAGCTGTCCTGCCTTGCTTTACTTTTCTCTGGAGTAATTAGGAAGAAAGAAGGGAGGAAAAGGAAAGAGGGGTTTTCTTCTGTTCATCTTACCCCAGTTTCCTATTACTGCAGCAAAAAAAAGCCACTCTCACCTTCTAGATGCAACTTCTCCTTGGCTAGCAGCCTAAGGAAAGCAAGAAACTTTTGCCACATCTTTTTCCCTGGGGAACACGGTGGGAGTTCCACATCCACCAGCCTCACACACAGAGAGCATTCACATTTACAAACAGACCTCTCTCTCTGCTTTCAGCTAAGACTCCTGCAGCTCATGAATTCAGAAGGGAGAAAGGCATGGACTGGTTTAATTCTGACATCAGTAACACCACTTAAAGTAAATCTGAGCTGTCAACTTCATCTAGTCTATAGTAAGTACATACAATGAATACATGCCGTAATTGCAAATTTTTGATTACAGCACATAAGTAAAAGTGTAATAACACAATACTGAAAGGTCTAGGGGGTTCTGAACTAGTGTTCTCCAGCTAAAGTGTCTCCCAGTTGCTGGATTCTTAAGACATTTCTTTATAATAGAAAATTTAAGATGCCTACTTGAAACATGACTGTTTTCAATAAAACACTTAAGCAGATATTTGTACCCAAAGACCTTGGTGGTATTTAAACATATGTGCCTCCCTGCTTCACAGACTTACATGTTCAATAAATCTTATAAAAATTCACTTGGCAGGCAACGCTTGAATGCAATCCCAATTTGGAACCTAAGCTAAAAATGCAAACTGTAAAATGAAGAGATTTTAATCTTGTCTAAATTGTAGATTTCAGAAGAAGTGAATCTGTAACTGATCAAATAACCTCCTAATGCTTGCTTTAACCAAACACCACCTCAGTCGACAGTGTCTCTAATACAGTGAATGTTCATATTATTTATAAACACAAAAATGCTGGTCTGGTCACAAAAAATGTGTCAAGATTACATTTTTTTCCCCTTTGCTCTGTGGTTCAGATAATGTATACTAGAAATTACAGTAGCACAAGGTTGGTAAAGGACTTTTAAAGGCACAGTCATTTGCCTTAAAAAAAAAAAAACAAAAAAAAACAAAAAAAAACAAAAAAAAACTCTTTTGTGTTAACCTCTTTTGTGTGCCCAAATTAAAAGGCAATGTATCCCTTCACCAAAACTAGCCAAGCTAATCCAAACAGAATGCAGCCCTAGCTACAGTACCTTTGTAGTTCAGTCTGCCTTGCCAGCACCAGCACAGTTTTCCAGACTATACAACTTTATTGAGGTGGTTACCAAGTTGTCCTTCAACATGCCAAGCCAAACAAGTGGCTACTACTCGTTACACTGAGGAGACACGTGTAAATAAAACTAGAAGGTCGTACATAAGCAGCCAACGACCACAAAGCCAAAGCCAGAGTCCAGCACGTGTCTCTACCCCTCTTTCATATTTCGGATTCCCAGATTAAAATCTGCATTTTCCACTATGTACATCTTAACTCTTGAGTCCCCTAGATTAGAGGTTTCAGCACAGCACACATACTGCTCTCCTGGAGAGTCATTTCAGGAAGGAATGGCATTAGGCTCAACTGCTTTGGCAGTACAATGACAAACACCACGCAGAGCTAATTTTATTGTAGCAGTTTGCCTTATTAATATTAAAATAAGGAAGTCAGACAATACATTTTTCAATGGGATTTCTCTATTATTCATTTCACAAACCACACCAAAAAATTACATTTGCTATGAAATACTTAGCCTGGCATAAAGTAAACAACAACAATAAAAAAAGGTCTTCCATATTACACTGTGACCTCAATTTCTAGTCTCATCTTTACAATCCAGATACTATTTACTACTCTCCCAGTGAGAGAAAAATCACAAAAATATGGACCATAGCTACAGCTTTTGCTTCAAATATCACAGTGCATTTATCCAACCTATGCAACAATCCGGGTATGCACCTGTATTTACCTCTAATATGCAGGTAGTGCATATTATTTAGTTAAAGTCATAAAGTGAACAAGGCAACTACCCAAGGTTTAACTTCAATTAAATTTCAGAAAAGAAAGGACTCACACCACATGCTCGCAGTATAAAATGTCGTGTTCTGAGTCTTCTTCCATTACACCAGCAATACCAGAGCTATCAAGCTATGCTTATCAAACAGGACAATGTGGGCTCCCCAGAGCACCGGCGATTAGTGCAACCACTATGCAGAAGCTAGAATGAAGCTCCTCCATTTCACTCACACTGTAACTCACCCCAAATGCTTTCTGTCCTAAAAGTTCAAGGTACTGCTGCTAGAAGTCCTCAATTATCTATTTACAAGATTCAGAAAAGCAAGCACAAGCCTTATAAAACACATATGCACATATTCACATAAACTTTCTTCAAGTTACTTCTTGAACTTCTCTGCCCACAATTCCTTAGAACCCCACGGGGAAGGATCAGGGCAAATAACCACCTTAGCCCCACACTAAATAGGTGCTCCAGGACAGAACACAGCACCATTCCAGCTAGGGCAGTTCACAAACTACAAACTTTAACTGAGCTCGTAAATACACCTCTGGCATAGTAAGAGCTAAACATCGTTTATGACCTAAAGCATATATTTAAAATTTTTTGAAACACTCTCTAGATTTCAAGCTCTAATGTCACATGAGTTTTATCACGAACATTCCTCCCTGGCTATTTCAAGTCCAATTATTATGAAAAAAGCTGCTAAATCCTTCTGAAAACATGTGAATATACTTGTGATTAGACAATGCAGCAAATGCAAGGAAAAAGGCTAATACAGTCCTGATGGCAGAAGTGCTCTGGCCAGACAAACCAGATCCACTTTTGACTAGATGTTTTTACGGACAACATAAAAGAAAGTAGAGGCACAGAAACAAGGCACCCTAGTATTTTTATTTCACTGTTTGAACTACATTCTAGAGCAGGATCCTTTCTTAATAAACTCAAACCGGGTAGTGACTTGAGAGAGAAGGAATTACGACGGCATTTCCTATGAACACTACTTCAGGTGCTCCACAGGGACCATGCGCTTCACATATTAGAGGGAGTGTTCTTAATTTGCTCCTTTTGCCTATATAGGTACGTAACACAAACACACTTAACACACCATAAACAGGCAGCTTAGCACATCTGTAAACTGCAGACTGAGCCAAGCCCTCCCTCAGTTCAGTATTTTGGAGGAACTTCGAAGCACAGAGAGAAATGCTAGGATGCAAGCAAGAAGGGGCTGACAGCCACCTACTTACCCATAAATTGACTGTCTATATGCTAAACTGCAAGTTACACAGATAAAACCTGCCTTGTGGACACTCACTATCATTCGAGAGCTGATTTTATAGCTCATATCTCCCCCCTCCATCTCAAGTAGCACACTGATTGGAAAAAGCCATCAGATACATAAGCACTTAGAGGAAAAGAATAAAGGTGGGAAGAAAGAGGGGGTGACAAACAGCCACATGGATATACCAATTTTAATTCACACTCCATACATCTGAGCAAGCGACTTGTATGTAACATACTCAGATAGAGAGCACTAGCTTTGCATGCCTTGCTTTAATAAGGGACAAAGGATTTAAAAAGATTAAGAAGCTTCAACTCATACAGCAGAAATAAAGGTCTTTTTGGTTTCAAATAAAGAGTAATCCCATGCCATCAGGAACCAAAAGGCAACACTACTAACAACGGATGGACCTAAACTAAACACGTACTTCATCACATAAACAGTTTATCAAAGAACAACACGAGCAGGCATGTGAGAAGAGAGCTTTTCTTTGCACTGTTTGCACCATTGAGATATGAGAATTTTAGTGACTTGGTGTGGGGCTGACCTTTTCCTACTACATACATTTGGAACTAACTAAACTTCAAAAATTGCTGTAAAGCAAAGTTCCTTGCAGATTCAGGGAAGATCACAAGGACCTAAAAAAAAAAAAAGAAAGAAGAAAGAAAGCCTTACAATATACCACCAGCAGCTGAAAAAATAACATAGTGTCTTATTCTGTCCTGTGTGCACGATGGAAATGAAAAGGTCTATGCTGTCTGCATTGCTGTAAAAACAAAGCTATGGCACAGCTAGTTCACTGAAGGATGCTCTTCCATGACTACAAGCTGCCCTCTGTCGGTAAACGAAGGACTCTCGCAGAAGCTGGTTCATCCCTAGTTAGCTATAGCTTTTTGTAGTACGTATTCCAAATCCATCAAGCAATCAACTCTCTGCTTCCATATGTGGACAATCACCAGCTTGTTTTCCTCCCCACAGAGAAACAGCCCTCCTGGAACATGTTTAACCCACGGACATACGCATTAATCAACTCCATAACCAACGGTAATTCTTGAGCAGAGCAAAACAAACAAAGCATCAGTCGCTTAACACCACTAATGCATGCTCCCACCCCAATACTCATCTTCAGACAAGTTAATCTGTGTTTAGATAGAAACTAGTTACTCTCAAATCCTACTCAGCTACACTAAGCAAGCACCTAGTATCACAAAGGTGGGAGGCAGCGTATCTAGATCCCTCACTGCAGGACTCAGGAAAAGCAAAATAATCCCAGGAATCAATACAGTGCTTCGGCAGCTTTTACTAATAGCTTGTTCTGAACTGCTCATAGTTCAGACAACAGTCTTCATGTGACATAACATATGTTAACCTGTGTAATTACAGATCTTTAAACAAGAGGGTTTTTTTTTTAATTAAAAGCCATAGCCAGAAATAACAGAGTATCAGACAGGGTTTACTAATTAATACAGCCATATATCTAGCTGCAGGAGGCGAAAACATGCAAAGGAACAATTTGAACAGATGAATGGGAAATGGACAACACTATTTTCATTAACAGCCCCAACAACAACAGTAATTGGAATTCCTCCTAGACATTGTAGGATCCAGGGATAGACAGGCATGGAAAGACGGACGGTGTAAAAAAATTACTCTCACATGATGCACATACTAATTAAATATCCAGACATTTGTACAGAAGAGTATGTTTTCTGCAAACATGTTCCCAAGATAGAAGTGAGGGCCATAATGTATACAGTAACACAGTTAAAATATTATCATTATTAATATACTTTATGTTTCTGTAAGGCCCTTTAGCTTAAAGTTTCAAAGACTTTTGTAAAAATTACATGTCACAACAGCACTACTAAGAGCTCTGCTGGTACCTGATCAGCAAAGAGTGAAGAAGAGAAGGTGCTGAGGAAAGGCACAGAAAATGTGAGCGCAGCTCCTACCAGTTCTTGTCTCATTTGAACAAGTCTGTCTGGCAAAAGCCACAGGCCTGAGGCACTAGAACAAGACTCTTATCCCATCTCTCCTCACTTATTCAGGAGTTCATGCTGAAGAACTATGCATTACAGCAGAAGCAACATACACTTAAAAGAGCACAGCAGTCTTGCCTAATCTTTGGAGCTGCAAGGTCAGGGTAACAACTTCCTAAGCAATACTTCAATCCCCCAAATCACTGCATCATGTATGAAGGCAAAACATGGAGGTCAAATATACTAGCGGAAAAGGAATACATATATATATAGAGAAAGGCAGACTCCAACTCGCAGAACAATCATTTTGTAGAGACTGAGACATGCTATATGGTCAACACCTTGCACTGCCTTCCCTCTGGCTGCAGCTAGCTACAGTCCTGCTTGCTCAAGTCCATTTTGCCCCCTTAAAGCAATATAGGTGGACAAGGGGTAACCAGTAAAGAGAGCTGGACACAGACTGCTCCACCAGCAGCAAATCTGGAGCCAGAGACCAATGGGAGAATAAACAGTAACTGCCCCCCAGGAGAGGAGAGGCAAGGCTCTGCAACACAGAGAAGGCCTGCCATGCCCCTTCTTTGTACATTTGTTTTGTCCTCCTGAAGGAAAAGTGTTTATTTCAAAAGACACTCCAGTGAGAATTAAGCCTGATCACAAAAAAGCAGAACACCAAAAGCAGAGGAGGTATTAACAGAGCAAAGATAATCAGAAGCTACCAAAAGGTACTGGCAGTTTCTCACCACTGGTAGGCAGGAGAAGCAGCAAAACATCTTAAAATTACACAGCTTCACCGACCACAAAGAAAAGGCCCTGTACACAAGATTTTAGCTCAAATTACAAGCACAGAATACCAGTATTACCATGCTAAGCCTTCTTATTAGTACATCTTTCTCTTCTCATTTGAAAGCTCAAGTGACATGCAGGCGTCTGGTGGTAGAACCCCATCCAGAACACATCAACTGTAATGTCAGGTTCAAGCAATTTTGCATTTATTTGAAATTCAGACATTACCGAAAGAAACAGCAAATTCAATAAACGGTGAATGTCAAATGCCTAAATTATAAGCCTTTCTGATCTTTTCAGACATATTTTAGAGCATTTTATCTTGACACACTGTCTAAAAATCTTGAATATACTCAGTGTGTCAGGCAAAAATAAGCGCTATTTGTTAACTATACATATTCCAGTGCACCACAGGAATGTGCTTTTCATTGGGGAAAAAGATCCACAACAAGCCTGAAGCACGGAATTGAAAAGTCATAAACATGAAAGATCAGGAGGAATAGTATGTTCATACGTACACAGAGCATGCAGAATGACAGGGAGACAGTATCAGTTGTCACCCATAAATTTTGCTTTAACAAAACACAGAACATTTCAGGAGTCCAAACTGAAGTATGCTCCAGTTTCTTTTATGGCAAAAATGCCAAATACATTCCTAATTTAATCACCTTTTACCAGAAAAATGTTTAAGTGTATGAGTAGTATCAGTAATTAAGGAGCTAAAATTAACACTTCAAGGCTCAACAGCTGCTTAGGCAGGAAATTATTTTAAAAAATACAAAAGGCAGAAAAGCAATTAAGATCCAAGCCTTTTTCTCCCTTAATTTCAGGTAGAAGCCTTTATTGGGTGGGAGAGGGGGAGGCAGTGCAGAGAGTGCTAAAACAGACCATCAGCCTCCCAGGAACCCAGTGAGCCTCAAAGCTCAGGTCCTCATGCCACCACAGTGGAGGCTGAGCGCAGACAAATCTAGCACCCACACTAAATCCACCTGGGTGAAGCAGCATTGCTTTCTGGCAAAAGTATGGTGAGGGAAATTCTGCAGGAAAAACTTAAGGGTTTCTGTGCCCTCTGTTCAGGTTTCAGGGGGCTTTGGAGGTGTTCCTTAGTAGCTACCATAATATGGCAACTGCAGTCTTGTAGTGGTAAAAAAGGACAAAATGATAAACGATGAGAAGTTCCAGGAAGACAAGAAGGCAAACAGAATGGAAGAAAAAGTATGGAGAATAGGGGAGGAAAATCAAACTTAGAAAATGAAAGCTGACAAGACAGTATGGCCCATAAAGGTCTGGAAAGTAATTACACTTCAGAGTGTAACCTATTTGAATAGGTGAAGTGAAAAAACAAAACAGAACAAAAAGAGAAAATTGATATTTACTGACACTAGTGTCAAAGATTTCTTGGTTTTCTATTTGGGGGTACATCAAGCCTGGTTGGTACATTAATGCTTTCCACTAATGTGGTTTATTGAACAGCAGCGCTGTTCAGGATTCCTGTAAGAGAAAGGCATTTCAAAAGCACCATTAGAAACCGAGCAGAAGCCTCACTTCATTGCAAATAGCCAGTGATACAAACCAGATTGCAAAAAACAAAAGATTAATCAAATTGCAAACCTAAGAGTCGGAAAGCATTCTTGGTTTCCTTTTTTCCCCCTAGAAGTAATTAAAGTGAGTTCATTTGGGCCTGCTAGAGATACACACATGAATTCCAACTATAGTAACTGTATTAGATGATCATAATAAACTCACAAAAGGGGAAGGAGCAATTTCACACAACAGCAAGAAGCAAGCAGAGGGAATTAGTGGAACCAAGAACCAATGTTTGTACAACAGATCTTAGTGATAATGAGGGAAAAACACCTCCACCCCGATCTAAAAACCGAAAGTCTCCACACAGATTAATTCAGCTCTACAAACAATACCAGCACAGGCAATGCTTCTCCCTGCAGGCAGAAGGAATACATGCTCACAGGTGCCAATATCTGCAAAAGCCATCACAGATTCAGAGAAAGTTGTGATATTATCACTAAAATTTTAAAAGCTAAGCAAAAACATTTTAGTCAAATATTGAATGTGTTAAGATGTGTTTAAAAAGACAGGTTTATTTCAAACGACTATTGGCAACTTTTTAAAAAAGAGTGAGCAAGGAAGAGATAGAGAATGTAAGAACTTGCCAAGTCTACCTTACAGGTTGAGTGAAGGACAGCTTTGGTGTCAAGTTTTGCAGAGAGAAAAAACATAGCTAGTAAACATTTATTGTTATGGCCCAATAGAGGGGTTTGGGCTTCACTGACACTAAACTTTGTTTGTTTGTTTTAATTTTGCCATTAACAGAGGACAGCTAGCATTTCAATAAACGTTTCTCTCAAAATCTCATTCTTCTTTGCTCCTTCCTGGGTGAACACCATATGCATTCTCCAAGATCTGCCTGGCAACCAGTCCTACCAGCTTTAGTCAATGAGCTGTCAGTAGACTACAAATCATACAACTTAAGATACAAGTAAAAGACTAAGACTCAGATCATTACTGGTGGAATTCCTCCAAAGGAACCAAGAACCTCCACCTCTCAAAACTAGTAAGTTTGAATTAGAGAGAAGTGCCTATTGCTGCTTAAGTTGGCAGTTGCAAAAGCACAGGGTTCGTTTGTGAATTTTCATAAACACACTGGGACAGCTTAGAAAACCTGCTAACTGTGAAGGAATAAATCCAAGAGGAACAATCAGTTCGGTAGAACCCCATTAACCTGTCAAATTAAGTAGGACTTGTCACAGGTAGTTCTTTATAAAAAGTGTTTCACATACTAGTTTTTAGACGTGTTTTGTAACTTTACCTGTACGCTGGAATACTGATGTATAAATAGGAAGCAATAAATGGCACTTAAGAATAATCTGCATATATGTGATCACACACACTAAGCTTATGGATGTCTTCGCTAGCTCAAGATCTTAAGACTACGAATTCCTTGCAGCAGTTGGTCTCCATGTCCATTATGCGTCATGAATACCCTTGCCTCTATAAATAATTGGCCCAAAAGCCTTCAGAGCTGATGGAAGTGTTCAATTTGCAGGGGAAGAAAACCGTGTTGCTAAGGAACTGCAAAGAAAAGACCACAGAGTAGTAATCTGACATGAAATGAAAGGAATTAATTTAATTGGCCCTTGATATGTTGGGTATTTGGCATATTACGAGCTATTTAGTAGGCTGTAGGCTTTGTTTCAGACTTAGTCTGAAGGAATAGCCAGAACACTGCTGCACCTTTGAGATTAGCTGCATTCTCTCCTCTTCATACAACAGACTGTGCCCACTTCTGCGAATTTCTGACAAAACTTTGAAAACAAACCATGTGCATTTCAGTTTGAACTAGCAGTTATGCCTACAATTCTTGAGACTGTTTTTTCAGATTAAAACAATAGAGAAGCACGCTTTTCTCATTCATTCTCTTTAGTATATCTACAAATGTGCTTTGCTGGTAAGTACATGGTTTTGGCAGAGACTTCAGCAATGAACAGGACCAAATACTATGTAACAGATATTTGTTCTGGAGCTTTTTCGTTTCAGGAAAATATTTCATTGCTCATAATCTTCTCAAAAAGACTCCAAGCAGTGGAATATTTGTCAGGCTCTTTCTCAACTTTTTTTTTTCTTTTTTCAATTTTTTTAAGAGTATCTCTTTTCCTTTCTTATTTTTCAAGGCCTAGGTTTCTCTTGTAAAACTTTTTTCAAGTACTTTTGCCTTTTTCTGTCCACTTACTTAAACGGAAGAGAACCAGGACTGCAACGATGTACATCTTTGGCATGTTTTGCAATGTCTTTACAATTTGTTACATATCTTTCAAAAACATCTCAGTTTAAGTATCAAAAATGCTTGGTATTTAACATTCACACAGAACTAGAATTCCAGTACTGCAACTGTTCAAACTGTAGTTTAAGTCATGAGATGTCAGGCATCAAACTGACAACCTGATCTCCTTTCCTTCCTTACTATGATTTTAGGGGGTATGTTCTCGAACACCATCTGACCACCGAGTACTCGATGCCGTAAGATGTGCCATATGATAACAATACAGCAACTATCACACTTTTATACAACAAACAACACACTTTCATGAGTGGTTTACAAGGAACTGACTTATGAACCAACAGGAGGTGTGTGATCCACCTACCTTCCCCCTTCACAGGATCATTACCTTTGGTAACAGTGCATTTCTAGACCTTAAATTGGTTAGGTTTTACTGGTTGAATTAATCGGTTCTGAAATGTCTACCTGCTCCAATAAAATAACATCTCTCCATGAAAACTGTTCTCTTTACACTCTTATGATATAGAATCACAAAACATGCTATCTACCTATTCTCAGCTGTAACTACCTTTTACAATTTTTCCCTAAGAACATCCTGATTTTATCAGGATATCAAAATTTTCTTCATGCACACTAAACAAAAATTGTTGCTATTAATATATTGAGTTTTACATATATACACCAACTCACAATCTATAAAAGTTTTATAAGGCCCACTGACAAAAATATTTCCAGACCTGTAAACCTTCCAAATACTGATCTGGACAGTTATTAGAATACAGATTTCATATTTTTCTCTATGTTTTTAAGAAACACAGGTGAAGTACAGTAAAATTGTGGTGAAAGGGACTGCAGTAATTTGCTTAATGCGTCTCTGTGTGGGCGTAAGAGATAACATTGTATTACCACAGTTCTGTCATGTCATTTTTGAAAATTCAAACTTAATCCTTCAGAGGAATATAGGCACTGCTCATTTCCTGAATTCATATTGCTGCTACACTTCACTCATCATTCTTTCGTAACAGAAATAAAGAATTTTTTAAAATTAAATAATCTGCTACTACACAACAAAAACAATTTAAAGAGCAGGAGAAATTTAAAGTAAAAGTTCTCCAGAAGTGGGTTTCTTCTAAGGCCTCAAGGTGTCCTTCACATCACTGGAGGGCACCGCTACTGACACTAAGTACACCAAGCGCTACCTGCAGCTCATGCTCTCTCTCCTGTGAAGCAGACAATTCTAAAACAGCAGCCTCAGTCTGTTACCTCAAAATACGGTTTACAATGATGTTACAGGAGATTCTTCCGTTACAATTGTTTCCCATTTATACAGATTTTTCCTTACAAAGACACTGTACTTTTATTTTGGTTTTCCAAAGTCTCTGCAACTAGCGTTAAGCACAGCCAAATACCTCCTCCTTGCAAGAATGCATCCTGCAGCCACACCATGTTCAGCAGCAAAATACAAAGGCTACTACTAGCCTTCCTGACACAGACAGACTTGGTCTTACATTCTGGGCTTTGAGCTGACACTTGGCTTCTAATTTCCCTCATGAAAGAACAGATTCCTGCACAGGGGGAGGCTGAGGAGGTAGTGGGTAGACATTAAGCCAGACAGACAGAGCACACACTGGAATACAGGTGGAAACCTCAATCCTGGAGCCAGAGGTTCTGCTCCTGGCAGGGCAACCAGCCACAGAAGCAGCTATAACTGTACTGCCTCTAACTCACAAGCATTAGTTTAAAACAAAGCTGCTGCTATTTGAGAATTTTCTTGAGATCACTGGCATTCCATGCTTTCCTGCTTTGCTGTACGCTCAAAAACTTTATTCTAGAAATCTAGGCAATTTAAAGTCTAGGAGAGCACGTATGCATGACAATGAAGATCAAAAGATTTAAGATCTTTTGAGATTAAATCTTTTTAAGATTTAAATATTGCTAGATATGAGCAGGCAGTATTTCTGAACTACAATGTCCTTGTCTGAGGAATGAAACAATTCTGAGTGCCTGCCATTTGGAATCAGACTTAACAGTAATTACTGTCTAACTAGACCAAGGTGACTTAGAACAAACTCACAACCACATAGAGGGACCTTGGCCACACTAACACATCGCATTGACCAGTTCAAACACAGCCTACCTCACCTTAAGGGTTATGAGTAGGCATAGTTTACTTGCAACAAGCCTGATACAGATATGAAAAAAACATCTATCATGTACCTGTGAGATTAAAATTCAAAGAATAAGTTTTAAAAGGAGTATCACTAAATGTTATTAGGCTGTGCTTTTTTTTTTTTTCCTGATCACTACATATTACAGCTGTGGCAGACACACAGCTATCCTTAGCATACTTCAGAGCATGCTTCCTATACATTAACATATTCTTATGGAAACACAACAATAATATCACACTGTTCTCTCAAGGAGGCTACAAAGTTATTAGTTACTCAAAAAGCAGTAGCTACCATTTAAGATCTAAATGCTTCTAGAAAATGCTGTTTGTCCTAGGATTACTTGCTCTATAAGCAACACCAACAGACCCAGTATTCACAGCCAACCTCTCTGCCTACACTGTAGAACTACAGGTGTGTACAGTCTGGAAGCATACAACTCAGAACCACAGAGATCACAAACATCTGCTTATTTGCAATCCTCCACACTGGTTTCATCTATATTGCAAGAAAAAGTCAGGGCATTCACACAGTGATTGGGTTTGGAAAAGAAAAAGAATCGAGGTTGCTTGCAAACAAAAAAGTGTACACTGGGGTTCCAGAGTAAACAGACACACTGTAGACTGGATTCTACATGGTGGTCCCTTTAAAGTTTTTTTAAAGTTAGGGTAAGGCAATAATTTTTTAGAGGTACCAAGGTATCACGTGTCAGGTAATACACATCAATGATAGCATCACAGCAATGATAGCATGGCTGCTCGCACAGAACACTACCTACAGATGGATGAGAGGGAAAGACACAAACATGCTCACCGTACACACAGAGGTTTCATCCCCAGTCCTCACTCTGTTCCGAGCCAGCAGCTGCTCCAACAGATTGATTCTGTGCAGCAGCCAGGAAAATGCCAGCAGCAGCTCCCGACTACCCGCTGAGCCATCGGAGGGGAGCCGGTAGAGTTCTGGCCTGCCATAGCCATGGTACCACAGCGCTGATTTTACAAACCTAATTTGGATATCTGAAAAGGAGAAAACAATTAAATACACCACACTGTGCTACTCAATACATTTACTCATTCAGTTCCCGAAACGGTTGCCTTCTCTGAGATCAGGGATCTTGAATCAAGACAGGGATTAGTAGGAGACAATGGAGACTACAGTTCTGCACTTTATCAACAACTGATAAAGCATAGAGATTAAAGAGTAAGCCTTCCTTATGCTGCCCATTCTGATCTACAAGAATGACTGTTGAGGGAAAAAAAGAAATTCAGAGTTCAGATCAAGACCACTAACGGCCTCCTGGAGATTAATAAAAGTAACAAGAGTAAATAACCATCCTCACTAGAACAGGACTCTAAATCGCCAATCATTTTATATAAGCCACCAAACATGCTATGAATTAGTAAATATTCTAGGTCAATTTAGTGCTGAATGAAACTGAAATTTAGAGATAGGAGTTTCACAGCCTGTTGCAAATTTCTGAGCACCAGTACATCTAAATGCTACCACACTGCATGGACTATTTAATTCTCAGTAATAGTCTGCTCCATATTCCTTTTACCTGACAGCGACAAGACAGGCACTGCAGAACTGTAAAACACTGGGGAAAGAAAGATGAAATTAAATCTATTATAAAAAGGGGGTCTGACCAAAAAGCCTGAGAACTGTACTAGATAGATCAGTCAAAACTACAAAGAACATAATTAGTGGACACAATGATAAACAGTGTATCCTAGGGAAAAACTACAGCTCATGTATAAAGCAGCACTGCTAAAAAAGGTAATGGGGTTTTCCTAAGGCAACAACTAGCAAGTGATTAACGAAGAGTCAACTGACTCAAGCCACGTAGATTTCCCAAAGGCATTCAACAAGAGTAACAAGAACAAATTAAGTGGCTAGAGTAGACAAGGGAAGGCCCTTGCATCGATGGCACAAGCGACCAGCAGACAAATCTGAGGGCAGGACTACATGGTGCTTTCACGTGACAGCTCTGTGCTAAACATTTGTTGTTCAACCAACAAAAAAAAATGACGAAAAGGCAAAGTAATAGCGACAGAAAACTCATTGCTGATGTGAAATTACTCAGGAATGCAAGCAGGTTGTGAAGAATTGTAGGGCACTAAAATGATAGATAAGATTCCATTTAGAAAAAAGTGAAAACTGATGCAGTCAGGGAAAAAAAAATCCTAAATTTACTGATGTAGCAATAGGCTTGGAGCTGGTCACTGCACTCTGGAAGACAATCTTGTATTGTAACAGTTCTGTGAAAATATCAAGCTCAGTTCTTGAACTCCAGAAGCAAACCAATGACTAGAAATCAAGAAAGGAATCTAGGTGAAACAGAAGAAACGTCATTATATTGTTGTGTAAATCTACCATGATCTCATATCTCAAATCTAGAGCTTGCTTTATTTCTTCAGTTCCAAAAAGGCAACAGAGAATTTGTAAAATATAAGACGAAGACAAGCAAGACCACAAGCAAAGAATATTGGAAGGAACAATAAAGTAGGCTGACAAGACAGCAGAGAACGGCCATGACAAAAATTTTTAAAAACATGAGTGGCCTGGAACGAGTGAACAGGGAACAATTCATTTACACTTCCTCCAGTACAAGTACTACTGGCCATCAAGAAAGTTAGCAGGCATATGAGTCAAAGCAAGTTAAAGGGATGCTCTTCACACATACAGGAAAGCACTGCAACTTCTGGCAAAGGTATGCTATGGACACTGAAAGCTATGTGGGCTGTAGCAGGGAGCGGACTTAGAGAACAGAAGGTTATGGAACCTTATGAAATACAAAGACATAATTGCTGGTCTGGGAAGTCCCAGTGTCTTATCTACCAAAAATAATACAAAAGTCAAGGCACAGAGAAGAGCTGTAAGTTCCTATATACTAGTAACCCTACAGGAGCAGCACACTTAGCTCTGCTAAGGCTGGAAGGAGCTGGTAATCATAAGGGGCCAGCAAGCCCTTTGTGCCTTGATAAACCAGAGGAAGCTTTATTGTTTGCATTGTCTGACCAGCTTCAGGGTTTAAGAAAGCAGAGTGTGCATTCCCAAGGAGACCCTTGTTTCCAGGGTGCTTCTCCTCCAAATACACTGCTGAAAATACTATACACATTACTGCATATGTTCAGCAGCAGGAGCAAGAATAGGTGATTAACCATGTGAAAGCTATAAATGAATCCCTGACAAAGACATTAACAGTAAGTGAATAACACAAAACAGGTTCAAGAGCAGGCTTAAACAGGCAACATGATGGTGCCAAACTACTGTATTTCGAGCATCAATGTTTTGCAACACAGACCTTCTGCACAAGCACATCACAGAGAGACAACTGATTTTAGAACTAGCTTGTTTCTGCTTTACAGATGGAAAAAGGATACACAAAGGCCTACATCACTGTGCTCTTTTTGCAGAATCTGTGAATGTAAAAATGTCTGACTTCCCTCCATGATGCTGGGGTGACCCGAGATGTATATGGTTTGCCAAAAATCTCACTATAGGGATGCACTCCAGTCACTTGTGCACAAGGAAAGCATTCAAATCTTAGAGATTTTATTTTGATCACTATTGAACATTCTCCAGTTACTTCAGTTTGCATGTTGCCTTTTTCTTTTCTTTAAGCATTTGTCAATGTCAGGAAAAAAACCTGCCATAACCAGGATGAAAGCAGAAACACTCTAAAAGCAAAGAAGACTATCATCTTCTTCCCCCGCCACTCTCAAACCAAAGCAGCACCACGTGCTGCCACCTAGAGTTCAGGCAGCTCTCTGAAAAATCACAAATTCAAAATAAAGAATACAAACAGCAAGCTAGCTTTTCTCTTTTCTTGCCATTCCCCTGCTATGACAGGTTACTCAGGACAAGACTCACCAAAGCAACTAGCCACCTGAATTTCTATGTGGTTCTAGTCTTTACTCTCCTTAATCTCCCCATTTCAGCCTTCCCTCTGCAACACACTGCCATTACACCAGAGAAGACATGACTGGTGCAGCTATCAGGCAGGAACTGTAGAAGAGCAATCCAAGTACAGGCCTGGGACTGGAGATTAAATAGTCATAGAGACTTTCCATGACCTTTCAGAAGTCACTTAGTTTTCCTCGTCTCTACAGTTCTCCACCTCACAGTGCAAAGATACTCAGATAAATGGTAGTGGAAGCTAGGTAAGCAGGCAAGAGCAGGATGGATTCTTCCAAACTGTAGCCTCAAAAAACATCACTCAGAGAGCAGATAATGCCAATCACTCAGACACGTCTTCTTTGTCTGCATCTTCTTATGGGCTTTCATTAGGATTAGGCAGTTTATAGAGAAAGACCTACTGAATCCTTCCAACAAATCCCCTTTTGCGTGCACACGCTGTTTATAAAAGCATCCGAAACCTCAGCTAAAACCAGAGGGTTTAGCTCTCTTAAAACTCTGTTCAAAACATGCTCTTCTGCTTCATGAATCCTGCAGAATATTTTCAGTGAAAAACAACGTGATATTCAAGTAAGGGCTTGCATTAATCTAGTTTAGGCAGGCTAAGATGGAAAGAACCTAAAAAAGTACAAGAACAGACACAGATACATTACTTCATGAATTCAGGCGAGAAACATCTGTGGAGCCAGTAGTATTACGGGAAACTACATCTGCGGAAGAATAGTTTCTGCTTCATTTGTCAAACAAACAAAAATATGTCATAGCTCCAGACCTCTTCCTCATAGAATAAACACTCAATTATAACTGGGAAAAAAAAGAATCTTCTCAACCATCAAAAAGTATATTGCACTGCTATCTCGTGTGGTTGTTAATCAAGTCCATCAATTCTCAGTTGCTTTGAAGAAAGAGCAACATGAAAACAGTAATCATGACTTCACCTACGCCAAGAGTACCATTATGCAACTTAGCTTGACTTGCACTCTACCAGTGCAAGAGCCATTGTTCTGACACGTTTAAGTGGCTCCAGTATGTGAACTGCTTCCCACAGAAGTTTAGAATAAGCACTTTTTATTGTATGAAGCAAAAATTTCTTCCAAAATGAAAAAAAGCAAAACAGCTATTTGCAGAATTTTAGCAGCTACTGATTGAGAGACTTCAGTAGGGTTTCTGGTTTGTCCCTGCAAGAATGCAGCAGTTGCTACATTTTAACACATCAATCTATGTGGCTATTTTTTTAATATATGATTCTTCATTGCATTTTCTGCTATTTGGGCAATAAAATGTATCAATCATTGAAAAAACATAATGTAGAATGTTTTTCCTAAAAGATACCACATTACAACCATAACAAGGGGATGGCTACTAGTTGTTCTATATAAAGTAAATAATCTTCCCTAAAAATCACTTATATAACAAGATCAGACCATAAATTTATTTACTATTCAATTGCACAGAGCAGACCAGTAAGCGGAGAAGCAAAAACAACAGGAACAGAAATAACAGTACTGTGAGCAACACAGTACCTTGCTAATTTCCTCCTCAGTTGCCAGCAAAACTATGGTGGTTTTGCATCACATTCCTTGAGAAATTTCAGACAAAATGTTTAGTCTTCTTTGTTCCTTTTTACTCAGTTTCCACAGCCATGAGATTCCTAGCTCTTCCAGGCTCAAACAATGTAGCTGAGCTTTACTGGTTTTCAAGAGCTGGGTTTATGTGGTTTAGTCCTAAGGAGATCTCTGTCTATCAGAGAATGCTCAAAACTACCTCCTACACTGAATATATACAGTGATATACACAGATACATACACAGATATCCTTGAAGGGAGACAAAAGCCTGGGGAGTAGCATCTTATTTGGAAAAACATATATTTAATTAGCAGGCAGTGCTCTGCCATTGTAAAGAGCCGACATGCATGAAGTTTCTCTCTGCAATAGAGGCCTTGTCCTTTCATGATCCCACTAAAATATCCACACACATTTGATTTTCACTTCTGTCTAGAAGTTAGACCCAGAAAATTGCCTTTATAGGTCACATTATAATACATAGTCCTGAATTAGGACTCGGTAGAAAATTAACCACAAAATCAAGCATCATATGTGGAATAGGGAAAGAAAATGGGATCAAAAGAAATCTGTTTTCTGTAGTTATCCACAAATGCTGATAATGTACAAGGTCAGTCCAGAATTTAATTGTGTCTGCAGTGGTAAGTCCAAGGCAAGCAAGAGCCCTTGGCAGATGCAAAAACATTCATTTCCGTTGCCTAGAACTTTGTTGGTTTGTATAAAATAAGTCAAATAGGAACAACTCTGCCTGCATGCCTGTGATAGAAGGGTAAGAGTTGGTGGCATAAACTGCAGCGTTGAGGCATCCCTAACAGGGGAGCAACCAGTTAAAGTACCATAAAACCTGCCCCGGGAGTTCCTTGAAAAAGTCTCACAGTCAGCTGAGTTGAGTAAGTTACCTATGGCATCGGACTCGGTCCACTTCCCTCCATGGATTTGTTTCAGAAGAGAGTAGAGCAGCCTCCAGAACGGCAAGCTCTGCAAGAGAGCACAAAGGGGAGAGAAGGTCAGCTTGCAAAACATCCGCCGCGTGTCGAGCCTTGACCGGCCAACCACACCAGCACCCGAGCGCCGGCCAGCGCACGGCCGAGCACGCCTGCACCCAGCAAACCCTCTCTCGCGCGTCAGGCAGCTTCACGCACAAGCTGACCTCCAGAAGCCACCAAGGCCAGGCACGCTCAGGAGGCGAGGGGGACCAAGGCGGGCTGCACGGCGCGGCCCAGCACCTCTCCCTGCCGCCCGAGGCTCGCGCCCGCCGGAGCTCCGCTTCCGAGCCGCCCGCCCCGACGCGGGCTCCTTTGGCACAGCGCGCAGCCCTGCCAGGCTGCCTCCGCAGACGAGGCCACGGCAGCAACCGAGAACTCGCGCACGGCGAGCCGGACACCCGACGGCGCCTGCGGGGGCAGGACGGTGACGCCGGCCCAAGGCTCCGCACCGCCAACAGGCCGAGCGCAGGCCCGTGGCGAAGAGCGGCGTGCCCCGAGCGGCACTGGGACGGGCGCCGCGCTCCCCCGCGAGGAACCCGGGCCTGAGGCGAGAACTAAAACCGAATAAAGTCTCTCTTCGAGAACGCCGAGCTTGCCGGCAGCCCGCGAAGGCCCTCCGGCGGCGGCGGGGCGGCTGCTGCCGACCGCCGCGGCGCCGCCTTGCCGGGCCCACGGCGGCGCGCGGAGCCGGCCCCACGGGGCGACCGCCGCGGGGAACGGGCGCCCACGCGCGTCCCCGTCCCCACACGGCAGGGCGGGGCCGCCGGAAGTCGCCGCCCGCACGGCGGGGCGGGGGGGGGAGGGTCGCTAGGCAACCGGCGGGGCGTTGCCAGGTAACGGGGCGCCGCGCGAGGGGCCGCGCGCGCTCACCGCCTGCGGCCGGTCGAACCTGGCGCGGCGGAGCGTGTCCGGGGCGGGGCGGGCGCGCGGCGGCAGCGCCCGGCACAGCGCCGCCACGGCGCCCGGCAGCGCCCGGCCCCGCTCCCGCTCCCGCTCCCGCTCCCGCCGCATCGCCATGCCGCCGCCGCCCGCCGCGCCTGCGCGCCGCGCCTGCGCGCTCCGCGCCTTCCGCCGAGCCCGTCCGCCGCCGCGGCGCCCCCTGCGCCCTGCGGGGGCGCTGCAGCGCCGCGGCGGCCGGCGCGGGCCGGTACAGGCCGGCGCGGCCCAGTACAGGCCTGCGTGGCGCAGTGCATCCCAGCACAGACCAGTGTAGCCCAGCACAGCCCGGCGTAGCCCAGTACAGCCCAGCGTGGCCCAGCGCAGCCCAGCGCGATGCAGCAGCCGAGCCCAGCGCAGCCCAGCGTGGCCGGGAGCCGCCCAGCGCAGCCCGCGGGCCCTCTTGCAGGCGGCCGCGTCTTCCCACAGGGCTCGCGGGGCTGCCAGCGAGCGTGGGCCCCCACGCAAAATCCTGCAGCAGACCCAGGCCGGCCGCTTGCGCCGCGGACGTCTGGACTCTTCCCCCTGGCGCTCGGCCTCAGGGCGCAGCTCGTGCCTAGCGCGGCCCGAGTCCACCAAGGGATTTTTTTTATTCTGGAACAGCACGGCTGTCCGTAACCTTGGGAATTGAGTTACTAATTTGGTGCAGCCCTGAATGCCTTTGAATCCAGGTTTTCAATGCACAAACCAGCTTTCCCAGTGCATTGCAAAGCTTCGCGTCATGTTTATAGCGATTTACTGTGTTTCCCAGGCCCCTGTGTGTCAGGAGAAAAATGTAAGCATGTTTCCTTGTTTGCACATAAGAGATCCCGAGTATTGCAGAGCCTGGCTTGGGTGCAGCATCTCCATGCGGTAGAGAAGCTGGAAAGAGCCGCCTTTCTCCCTGGCTCCTTATAATTCACTGATCTTTTCGTTATTGACCCGTTCTTGAGCTCATGTCCTGGGCCAGAAAATTCACTTTTTGCCTCTCTCGGACAGTCATCCAAAGCTGAGCAAGAAGTGCTCAGGGGAACGCCTGCGTACGGATGGCCTCGCCAGGGTTGTCTCGCTGCGCTGTCAGCGTGCGTCTCCTGCACACGCCTCGCCAAAAAGCCCAGGGGAGCCCAGCAAGACTCCCCCACCCTTCCTGGCTGAGAGAGCTACCGCAACCTCCAGGCTTCTCCTTCTCTAAAAATATTATTCTGCTGCTGTCAGAAGAAAGAAATCGTTTCTCTGCTGATAGAAGAATGAGCAATTTTGGCAGCAGGGGATCATTTCCAATCCCCATCTTCTTGAGCTCCTCTTAGTTTAATGGGGCATGATGCAAGGCTTCTTTCAGGCAGTTCAGGTCCCGAGATATTTATGCTCTTAATTGAAGCAATCCCAGAGACTGATCTTTGGTGGAAGAGAGAGGGGCACCAGGGGAGAATTTTTTCTGCTGTCTGGGAGGCAGTGTAAGGTGCTCAGCTGGGAAGCAGCCACGTCACGCTGCCCCTCCGAGTCCGGCGCCTCTGCCTGCTCAGCTGTCCCCTGGCCCCTCTGCTCGGCTGTCCCCAGGCTCAGCTCGGCTCCTTCGGGACGCTCCCCTCCTGCAGCCGGGAAGCACGGTCTGTCCGCGCCGCTCCCTGCACGCCTGGCCCTGTCCGAGTTGTATCCCCCGTGCAGCCCCTCTCTGCAACGAGGTCTCATGTGGAAGGTGGAAGCCCACCTCTGCTTGGGAGGCATATGGCGGAAACCTGGCCCTCCCTCCAGGTAGGATGAATTAACACCACGGATTGGTGTTATGGAGAGACCAAAAATGCTGCCTGCCAGGGAGACTGCTCTGCTCAGCCTCCTCGATCAGAGTCGAGCATGCCTGTAGGCTTCACACAGCTTCACAGCATCTAAAGTTGAAAGAAACCATTCAACCACCTAGCCTGATCCCTTGCAGGGCACACAGCTCTCCCGTGCTCCACGTGCTGCCCTGAGGCCCGCGTCTGGCTGAAGCAGAAGAGCCTGCCCCGTGCCAGCAGCCAGACCTGGCAACCCAAGCCCTGCTAGTCATCATCACGGCCGACAGCGCCTGCTTCTCTGCTCACGCCTTGTCTAAGGCGCTCTGCGGTCCCGAGGGTTTTATTCCCCCAGGGTACTGGCAACGTGCAACGAAGTCACCTCTCACCCTTGCTGCGGGTGCTGAACGGACCTGCCCGCCAGGCACGTCCTCCAGCCCTGCCACCATCGCTGGGGCACCTCCCCGGCTCACGCGACAGCAGCGGCAGGGCGATGCTGCCCCTGCGGCACGAGCAACAGGGCACCAAATCTACCGCCAGGAGAAACCGGCTGGAAACCCCCCACCTGCGGACGATTTCATGGCCGGTTACCCCGTTCATAACCTCTTCAACATGGGTGTAGTGTAGTGTTTTTTTTTTTTTTTTTTTTTTTAACATCTGAACGCCATGAACAACATGTCAAATTCCTTCCAGCTACGGAATTGCCTCTGTCAGCCAAACTGTTGCTCGCAATGAGGAGAGAAATCGCTTTTGTCCAGGCAGATGCTCTACAAAACCCTGCTTGCTAGCGTGAACTGCGTTTGCACTCTTTCCTCTTCGGTTACTGACTCGCAGGCGTTCCCATCCCCTGACCGGGCAGCGCCTTCCCTGTTCACGTATTAGCGTTGCATTAACGCACTCCCAGGCCCGCAGGTTCTGGCTGCTGCTCCAGACAGCCCTGAAAGGACTCCTGGGTGTCAGTTATCCGGGTTTACGTGGTGTTTTTTTTTTCTTTTTTTTCCCAAATATCTTCCCTAGCAGCTGTTGTCTTGCATCCTCCTTAGCTCCTAATGGCCTGGAAAGTATTTCCTCCTCCCTGTGTGAATTTATCCAGCTCCAGCTCAGCAATATCTCTCCGTCGCTTTGCCGTCTTCCCTAACAGGTCTGGCATTTCCATATGATTATTTCCCTGGGTCCCAACATCCTTTGAAGTGCTCTTCTGCAGCCCAGAGCCTTGCTGGACCCAGATTTTCCTCTGCTGTCTTTGGCTTCCCACGTCGGCTTTCTGCACCGTGCCGGTATCAGGCCCCGTCTGGTCTGCCCGTGACGCATCGCTCCCCTATTCCCTGGTCTCCGGAGCAGCCGCCGGGCAGGAGGGCCTTCAGCTGGCGCCAATTTCCTCTGTTTTTCTTGACCACGCAATAAACGCTTCTCAAAGCTATCCGTGTCCCCACGCACATTCCTCGGGCTGCGCCTGCCCCCGGCCTCCCCCCAACACCCGGAGCGCGCACAGGGCCGGGCACGCACCGTGCCAGCGCCGCCGCGGGCAGAGCCGCCGCCGGGAGGCCCCGCTCGTCCGCTCTGGCTGCAGCCTGAGCTGCTTTCCCGGGGCCGAGAAGCCGAAGGAAGGGAAGGCGGCGGTTTCCTCCTGCAGGAACGCACTCCCGAAGGCGTGCGGACCACGCGCACAGCTCCGGAGCGCTTGCGCATACGGAGGAGCCCGGGTACCGCTGCAGCCCTGCCTGCAAACGTGGGGTTTTCCGGGGGGGACAGGGAACCCCAGGGACCACGCGGCAGGGAACGGCGAGGAGAAGGCCGAGCAGGCAGAGCGATGCCACCCGCAGTGGTTTTCTTTACAGCGTGTCAGCTCAGGTCATTTCCGCCGGGGGTGACTCACCCGGGGACAAGCGCGCTGTGTTTGCTCCCGCGCTATAGCAACCCACCGCCTGCCAACAGCAGGGCTCCGCTCGCGCGCTCCGCGCCGCCGCTCCCAGGGATGACGGCCGTATCCCATTGCCTCATGCAGATTGTATGCGATAGCGGCGATCGCCCCGCGCCCACGACAGCCGCGCTTCCCGCCGTCCCCTCGGCCAGCCCGTGGCCGTGGCTCCACCTGGGGGGAGGCGTGAGCTCCCCTCCCGGGAAAAGCACCCCCGTTTGCTCTATTTTTATTTTTTCCAATATTATCCTTTCGAAAAACTCAGACGAGACACAGCCTGCCCCGGGCCGGGCCCCGGGCGCGCATCAGCGCTTCCCGCGGCCCCGCTTCCCACGCTCCCGCCGCCCGCCCGTCCCGGGGGAGCGCCCGCTCACCCCCCCGGCACCGGCGAGCCTCGCAGCTGTTTTCCCTGCTCGCCCCAGCGGGAAGTTGGGTGGCTTTCACGCCCCGAGCCGATCAGACCCACGCCTCCGCCAGACAGGCGGCACTTTCCCGCTGCAGACGTTCCCAGCTCCTATCCAGGGCCCGCCCAGCTCTTTCAGATACCGTTCCCCGTCGGGCTAACCTCGGCCACGGGGAAGGGCTGGAGGAGCGCCGACGTGGAGGGCTCTCCGCCGGCGCCCCGGGGCAGGCTTTCCCGCGGGCAGCGCGTGAGCCGCGCTGGGGGTCTGCTCCAGGCACCCGCGGGCCTTGGTGCTGCCGGGCCTCGGGAGCAGGGTCCGCACCTCGGACGCGATAATGAATCGGGAAGGCTTTAAAACACACACGCACGCCGATGCCTCCGTGCTCTTCTATGTTCTCAGGAGTGGCTCCTTTTCCCTTCTGCTTGTAAAAACAACTTGCCGTTCCTCTTCACACCCAGCTGCTCTCCTTGACACTGAATCAATATTTACTGGCCGTTTCATTACTCATCAGGGTGAAGATCTGAGTCTATCTCTGTCGCCTCTGCAGAGCTGCTTCTGGCAGCAGCACGGGGCTTCTCCTGCCCCACGGCCTCGCGGAGCTGGGCCGCGGGGGCCCGGCTGCCGGAGCGGGCTTGCAGGGCGCTCGCTCGCCTGCCTGACATGAGTTGCCGGCTCTCTTATCGCCGCCTAGATAAGCGGGCAGATATCTGAGCAAGAATTACCCAAACAGCAAGTATCAGGAGATGGGTGGACACTTTCTGGCTGCTCTCCCCGCAAGATATCAGAGTTCTTTGAGCTTGACACACACTAGCCTTAAAAAAAGGGGGAAAAAAGGGGGAAAAAAAAAAAAAAGAAGAAGAAGTGGTGGTGAGCTGCTGGGTTAACCCCGTTACGGACGCACCTCCCAAGACCGAGCACCCGCCAGGCGTTTCCTGCCCGGAGCCGCGCGCAGCGATGAGCAGGAGCTCCTCTCCTCTCCGTCCCCATCTCCCTGCGGGAACGGGTGCAGCAGCACGGCGTAAACCCACGGGGCTGCTGTGGGATCCCAGGTGCCTGCCACGGCACCGTGAACCGGGGCAGGGAGGAAAGGGCCATCTGCCAGGGGCTGGAGGAAAAAACAAAAAAAAAACATACCCGCTTCTCATAAATGAGCCGCCTGGTTCTGTCCTTTACCCCTTCCCCCCACACCCCCGTGCAGAAAGCCACAGGGCTGGGGGAGGCTGCAGCAGCAGCCCGGTTTCTGAACCCCTCCTGCGCCTTGCCCTTGCCAAAACCTCTGCTGCTTCCCTGCCCAGCACTTTCGGGCTCACCCACACTCAGCTGCCAGAGGAACGGGCCATTTTGTTTGTTTTTTTGCCACAATGATGAAATGTTTATAGCAACCAACTCTCAGCAAACCGCAAGCTTCGCTGAGCTCAGCCCGAGCTTCCGAATAATGGCAAAGGGCGGGCAGCCCCTTCCTCCGGGCTTAGCAGCCGCGCGTTTAGGCGGGGGGCTCCGTGCCGGGCAGGACCCTGCGGGAAGCCGCACGGCTGCCTCGGGCCGCAGCGTCCCCGGGGGCATAGCCCGGGGGCTGCTCTCCTCCGAAGGTCTCCTCTGGGCCACCAGAGCAACCGGTGGGGCGCGCTGAGCCGGTGTCCCCGGGATTCCTCCCCCCCCCTTCCCGGATATCCCGCCGTCCTCGCGCCCCTGCGGCGGGGAGCACCGTGGGCGAGCGGCTCCGGAGGCCGTGCTGCCGCCCGTCCGCGCGGCTCGTGCGCCGGGCCGGGAGATTTACTGCTTAATGGAGAAAAGCCCATGTCTGCTGACAGCCGTCTCCTCGCTCACCCCGTCCCCCCCAGCGCCGGCACGGCACGGAGGAGAGCGCCTGGCTCGAGCGCACGTTTCCTATCCAAATGCAGTACAGCTGTTTCTTCTTCCTCTCCAAAGACCGAGGCAAGTTTTAAGTCAATTTATGGTGTATTTTCTTTGACGGAGGCTCCGTCGGGATGCAGCCCAAGCCTGAACCGCCCAGCCCCACAGCATCAAGGGCATCGCACCTGGGAGCGTTGCTCCCGTGAGCAAAGCGCCCGGAGGGGAGCGCCGGGCAGCAAGCCAGCGAGGGCAGGAGGCGAGCCCGAGGCTGACGGAGCCCTTTGTAGGGGGCAGAGGGGATTGAAACCCCAAGGCTCATCCCCAGAGCCTGCCGGAGGCATCCCCAGTTTCCACCCGTGCCCAGGCAGCGGCTGGGGCGAGGTGGCTGCAGCTTGGGCTTGGCCCCGCTGCGTGTTTCCTGAGGCTGCATGGACCTTGCACAGCTCGAGGCGCCGAGAGCAAGGGGAGCCACCCCGAGCGTCGCAGACACGTAGCAACGCCCAAGGCGAGCCACAGTCTCAGCAGCCCCCGAGGAGCCAACTGAAAGACTCAGCAGCAGAGCGGTGACTGACAGCGCAGGGCCCCGGGGGCATAAGACCAGCCTCGGAGACCAAGGGAGGACCCAGTTATGGCTACTGCAAGACAGCCACGCTGCACCAAAGCCTGCACAAACGGGAAGAAGTCAGGTACCTCCATCAGTCCATGAGAAGTCCTGGGCTGGGAAGCAGCTCTCATGGTCTCTAGTCCAAGGCTTGCCCCAGGCAGGGCCACCTTCCCAACTCTGGCGAGCTGCTCGAGGTCTCAGCTGGTTGTGTTTTCTCTACCATCTTCACGTGGCCTACAGACTCTTTCCAGGGCAATTTCCCATCACCTTGTGCCAGGCCCACCACACTTCCCACATGGGAGCAAACTGCACTTCCCCCCATGAAGCCGATGGGGCTGTGGGTAGAGAGAGGCCGGGGTCCCCCTCCACCCTGACATCAGGATAGAGAAGAGAACACAGCAGATTGCTAAGCAAGGTCAAACCTGCCTTCATTGCAAAGTGATGGAGCTAAATAATCGTAAAACAGCCCATTAAGATTCATTCAAGACCCCTGTGGAGGAAAGCAGCCTGCTTTCATTAGCACAGCACTCGCAGCTTGCCCCGGAAGGAGGATGTGGTGGCAGAGCCCAAAGTGTGGGAGGCTGCAGCTTCCTCACCCGGTTGGCAGGTGCTTTGAGGATGCTCTGATGAAGGCAGGGTGCACTGCCTCCTGCCCCAGGTGCTGCCACTACCCACTGAAAGTGCTCTTCTTTGGAGCAGGGCTGCCCTGAGCTTCTCCCAGTCAGCACTTGATTTTGCCAAAGTGTCATCTGGTTCCCCAGTAGTCCCTGCTGGTTGGGGCTCTTGTCCCTGTCATTATCTGCTCCTGGAAAGCTGGTCTAAAAAGGTTTTGGTTTGGATACTTCTTTGGGAAGACCAAGAGACTGATTCAAAGTTCCCTTCCCCAGCTGGATGCACTTATGCAAGCCCAGAGGGTGGCGAGGCTCGTACTCACGATTATTTTTAACATCAAGGGCAAAGGGTCTCGTTGGCCTGCCCAAGGCCTCTGGGACTGTCTCGCTAGCTCGCTTTGAGGCCCGGCTTGCAGAGGAGAGCCAAGTTCCCGATACCCAGCGCAGGCCGGGAGCGCGGCGCGGAGGGGCAGAGCACGCAGCGCCCTCGGGGGCCGCATCCCCCGGACGGGGGCCACGTCCCCCGGACGGGTGCCACGCACGCTGGCGAGCGCGGGAAGGCTCCCAGTGGTGGCACGGGGCCCCGAGAGACCTCGCCAGTGGGGAGGTTCGCAGGCGACAGGGCAGAAACGGCCCCGATTTGCCTTTATATGGCCACGAGCGTTCGTCGGGCTGAGCGGGCGGCAGGCGAGGGCGCAGCAGCTCCGGCTGCTTGACCGTGTCGGGCCCAAGTGTGCTTAGTGGGTGCGGAGACCGGCGACATCAAGCACACAGGAGGTTTTAAGAGGCTTATCAGAGCGGGCTGCCCACGACACCGAAGGTTTTGGCACTACCCCAGTACGCCTGACCCCGGGCGGTTGGGGCCCCGGCGCCGCGCCGAGCCCAGCGGCGCTGCCCCCCGCCCCGGCCCGCCCCAGCGCCCGCGGGACCCGGTCGCGAAGAGCACGGCCGCCGCGCGGGGAAGAGCCTCGTGGTTTATTGCGGAGGGACAAGGCGAGCGGCGGGCGCGGGAAGCGGGGCCGGGCTGCGGCGGGGCGGGCGCGGGCTCCTCTGCGCCGGGCCTTCGGCGACGCCGGCCGCGTTGCCCGCGCCGCGGTGCGCCGGCCGGAGGAGCGGAGCCCCTCTCCGCGCCGGCTCCATCCCTGGGTAGCTTATTGCTTTTAACGCGCTAGCGTGCTGCGGGGTGCATTAAACTGCCTGTGCGCTGCGGCGGGCTCGTGCCGTCTCCAGGCTGCGCTGGGGCCACCGCACCTGGAGAGGGAAGGAGGAGAGGGCAGCTCGGTGCTTCGGGACGGACCCCTCGCAGCAGCGGCGGCCGCCTTTGGCGCCCCGGCACGGACGCGCGTGCCGAAGCCGCCGCCGGCACCCAGCACTGGCCAAGCCCGGAGAGACGCGGCAGCGCGGGGGACGTCCCCACCGGCCCGGGGCTGGGCGGCACCCGGAGGCAGGAGGCGAGCTGCAGAGGGGTCACCAACCTGGAGGTTACTTGAACGTGTGGCTCTCGGCTCCTCCCCGGCCGAACCCTGGAAGAGAGGCAGAGCGGGGTGGGCGCTGCCTGCGAGCGGCCGCCCGCCGCCCCACGCCCCCGGGAGCCCCAGCCCCCTCCTCACCTTTGGGCCCGAACAAGGCGGCGTAGCAGGGGTGGTTGCAGTAGGGCTTGCCGTCGTGCTGCGGGACACAGAAAGAGCGTAAGGCCCGGCGGGCCGGCCCCGCGGGCGGGTGGGCGGGCGGGCGAGGGGCGCCCCGCCGGCAGAGCTCACCTCCGCGTGGCCGCCGGACGTCAGGGTCTTGTTACACTTCTCGCATCTCAGGCAGGGTCGGTGCCAGTCTTTCCCCAGAGAAGTCACCTTCTCGGCTGCCGCGAGCAGGAGAGGGGTTAGCGACGCCGGCTCGGGTCTCCCGCGCTCCGGGGCCGAGCCGTTGCCGGTCCCCACCGCCCCCCCCGGGAGGCGGCCCAGGCTCCCGCCGGCGCGCGGCCACGGCCCCGCTCACGTGGGCGTCGCGTGGCTTTTCCGCGCGTGCGCGGGACGGCTGCGGTTGTGGCGCGGAGGGGTGTTTTCCGCAGGTACCTGAGCTCTCGCTACCGGCAGCTGCGCTCCTGGGGGTTCGCTAAGCCATAAAGCGGAGTTTTCCACGGGGACCTGCTCAGCGCCAGGTCCGAGAGCTCTTCCCACACCCGGAAAAGCGGGATGAGCCGGCAGCGGGAGCACCCCGCTCCCCAGCGGGCCCTGGGCATCCCCCGAGCGCCTTGCCTTCGGGGGCCAAGCGTGCCCACGGCAGCTTATGCAAGGAGCAGCCGGCGCCTGCAGGGGTGGGAGCGGGGGCGGCGCCCCGACGGCTCGAGGCACAAAGCGCCCGCTGTGCCCGCAGCCGGCGGGGCCGCGGCACCCGTCCTCCTCCCGGCAAGCCCCGGGCGCAGCAACCGGGGCCTCTCCCTGCCCGCAGCGCCGCTCGGAGGAGCGCCGGCTCCCGACCTCCCTCCCGGGCCAGCCTTCGCCCCCACCCCTGGGCAAAGCCTCCGCCCGGGCGCCCCGCAGCAGGCGGCCGCGACCCTCCCGCCGCGGGAGCCCAAAGGGCGCCGCAACCCGCCCCGTCCCGCCATCGCCTCCTTGCTCCCTTTTTCTTCCTTTTTTTTCTTCCTTTTTTTTTTTTTTTTTTTTTAATGGATGTATTCGGCCCAGAAGCACCCCGGGGAGGACAGGCGGGCGGAGTAGACCCTGAGCGAGCGAGAGCCACGTGCCCCGGTCCCGGTTCGCACCGCTTGCTGGGCCCAGCGCCGGCGCGGCGAGCGGATCCCCGCTCCGGTCAAGCGCGGCCCAAGGCGAAGGTGCCCGGGCAGAGGCGATGCCCAGCACGGCAGCCCTCGCACCGGGGCCCCCGCTTTCCATGGCCGAGCGGGGGGGAAGCGGGGCACGCGCAGGCGCGGGGCGCAGCGAGGGCCACGAAAGCAGAAGTCGGCCACCGCGCTTGGGCCCCCGGGTGCCCCGTCCGCGGGGGGTTAGGAAGCGGGGCGCGCACGCGAGGGGCTCCCAGCGAACCCCGCCAGCTCAGCTCGAGCAGGCCGGGGAGGGGGGAGCTCCTGCGGAGGGCACCGTCCCCTCGGGGGGCCGCCAGCCCGGTGCCCTGGCAGCCGCCAGCACCGGGCCGTGCCACGCCGGAGCACCCCGGCGCCGGGGCGCTGCTTACCGAAGTAGACCTCCTTCTGGCAGCGGGGGCACTTGGGCATGGTGCCGGCTCGGCTCGGCTTGGCTCGGCTCGGGGCTCGCCGCGCCTCTGCGGCGCTCCGCGCCCGCCCCGCCGGGGTCACTGCGCGCCCGCCCCGCCCCGCCCCGCCCGCGCCCCGGGGCGCCCGCCCCGCGCAGCCTGCGCCTCGGCCGCCCCGGGGCCGCCCCTGCCCCTGCAGCCCTTGTGCCCTGGCATCCTGCACCTCTGCACCCCCTTGTATCCCTGCACCCCAACACCCCCTGTACCCCTGCACCTCTACACGCCCCGCACCCCAACACCCCCTGTACCCCTGCATCCTGCACCCCATACCCCTTGCATCCTGCACCCCTGCACCCCCCCACACCCCAACACCCCCTGTACCCCTGCATCCTGCACCCCATACCCCTTGCATCCTGCACCCCTGCACCCCCCCACACCCCCTGTACCCCTGCATCCTGCACCCCTACACCCCATACCCCTTGCATCCTGCACCCCTGCACCCCCTGTACCCCTGCATCCTGCACCCCTACACCCCATACCCCTTGCATCCTGCACCCCTGCACCCCCCCACACCCCAACACCCCCTGTACCCCTGCATCCTGCACCCCTACACCCCATACCCCTTGCATCCTGCACCCCTGCACCCCCGCACCCCCTGTACCCCTGCATCCTGCACCCCTACACCCCATACCCCTTGCATCCTGCACCCCCCCACACCCCAACACCCCCTGTACCCCTGCATCCTGCACCCCTACACCCCATACCCCTTGCATCCTGCACCTCTACACCGCCCACACCCCAACACCCCCTGTACCCCTGCATCCTGCACCCCTACACCTCATACCCCTTGCATCCTGCACCCCTGCACCTCTACACCCCCCCGCACCCCACACCCCAACACCCCCTGTACCCCTGCATCCTGCACCCCCATACCCCTTGCATCCTGCACCTCTCCACACCCTCTGCATCCTGCACACCTACATGTCCTGCACCTCTGCATCCCTTGTGCCCCTTTCATCCTGCACCCTGGCACCTCTACACCACCCCCCCTGCGCCCCCCCCCCGCACCTCTACACCCCCCCCCCAGCACTCCTGCATCTTGCACCCATATACCTCCTGCACCCCTACACCCCATATCCCTTACATTCTGCATCCTGGCACCTCTACACCCGCCCCCGTACCCCTGCATCTTGCACACCTACACCCCTGTACCCCTGCACCCTGGCACATCTACACACCCCTGCACTCCTACATCTTGCACCCCTACACTTTCTGCACCCTTACGTCCTGCACCTCTACATCCTTCTGCGCACCTGCACCCGCTGTACTCCTGCACCCTCCTGCACACCTGCACCCCCTGTATCACACACCCCTACACCCCCTGTAGACTTGTATCCCACACCTCTACACCCCCTGCACCCTGGCATCCTGCACCCCCTGCATCTTACACCCCTTGCACCCCTGCAGCCCTTGAATCCTGCATCCCTGACCCCCCCCCTTTTGCACCTCTGCCCCCTTTTGCATCCAGCACCCATCGCACCCCCTCTTCCCTTACACCCCTGCACCACTGGCAGCTTTTGCAGGCACACACCCACTGCTCTCCTTGCACCATGCACTCCACACCCCTGCACACAGTACACACAGCAGCCCCGCACCCTCAGCAACCCTTGCACCTCGCAGCCTCCCGCACCCTGCCCGCTCCCCCCGCCCCGGCGCGGGCTGCGGCCGTGCCCCGAGCCCTGCTCGGAGCAGGCCCCGAGGCGTGCGGGGCGTCTGTCGCTTCGCCAGCCGGCGATGGCTCCGCGGGGCATCGTCCCCTCCGGACAGCGGCGGGCTCCTCCCCGGGGCGCGCGAGGGCTGGCCCTTGGGCAGCGCCTGCTCCGCGTGAGCCCGCGGCACGCCTCGAAGCACGAGGCGCCCCAGGAAGGGCGCCGGCTGCCCGACAGCACCGAGGACTCGCTTTTCCTTTTGGACTCAGCCCCAGGGAGGCGGCACGGGGCCGGGGCGGAGGACCGTCTGGCACTGCAGGGAGGGAAGAGCCTGTCCAAAGGTCTGTTTTGCACGCAGCAGCCATCCCTGGGGCTCGGTGCTGGGCCGGAGAGGCGGCGGGGGCTCGGGGAGTGCCGCGGCCGGGCGCTCCGTTGGCAACGCGGGGCACCGACGGCTCCGCGCCGGCGGGAAACGGGGCCCTTCGGCTGCCGGAGCTGACCGTGACCCGTGCTGCAGGGTGCCAGGTGCCCCCAGAGGAGAAGGAGGAGAAGTTGCTGGGATTGCTCCGTGCCCTAACCCCTCCTCCGGGTAGGAGCCCCCAGCCCCACGCCGGGCCCCGCCGGCTGCCTGGTGGCAAACGCACCGCGGGCCGGGGCGCATGGGCACGGTGCAGCGAGGGCCCCTGCCCGCCCCGCGGCTTGCGCGCAGGAAGGGGGGCACGGCATGGGGACGGGGACAGCCACGGCTGCCTCCGGCTCTGCTCCCTTTTAAGGGAGGCTTCGTGCCGGCGGGCAGGCGAAGACCGGCCTCTCCCGCGCCTCCTCGGGCCCGGCCCCGCGGCCGGTCCCCACGGACCACTTGGCACCCGGCCGCCAGCACGGCGCCCAGGCGCAGACGGCTGGCCCGAGCCCCACGCCCCGGCAGAGACGCGGCTCCCTGCGGCACCCGTGCCCCGGGGCGAGGGTGCCTCCCTGCGCCGCGTTTCGGGACGGGCGGGCAGCGCCGCCAGCCGGGAGCTCCCGTTCTGGGCGAGCCGGCCGCTGCTCCCGCTGCGGTTCGGGGCGCCGCGGGGACCGGCGAGCCGCGCGGGAGCAGAGCGCAGCGGCGAGGAGCCGCGGGCGCCTCTTCCCGCCGCGAGCAAGGTGCTGCAGAAACCCTTCCTCCTGCGCCGGGCAGGACGCCGCAGGACCGCGCGCGGCCGCCCGAGCCGTCCGCTACGGCTCCGCGGGACGGGCTTCGCGCCCGGCGCCCGGCTCCGCTCGGCCCGGGGCGCCCGCGCAACGGCCCCCGGGCCACGCGCCGCCCCCCAGCGCCGGCGGCCGCTTACGAACGGACGAGGCCAAAAAGCACCTTCCACCTTTGCCTTTCAACGCAGAAGCCTGTATTAGGGAGGGCGAGGGGCGGGCGCGGGCAGGGCGCCCGGCCGGGGCGGCACGGGGCCGGCGCCGGCCGCTGCCCCCGGCGAATGGGGCGCGCGTGGCGGGGCGGGGGGCCGGCCGGCCGCCCTCTACGGCTGGTTCTTCGCCTCGGGGTCTTTGTCGTAGATGTAGCTGCCCACGGCGCCGGTGTTGACGCCTGCAACGAGAAGCGCGCGGGGCAAAGCGCTGGCGGCGGCGGCGCCGGGGAGGTGGGGGCATCCCCACGCCGGCACCCGCAGCCCCCTGGCTCGCCGAGCCCCCCCCACCGCCCCCGGGCACTCACCCTTGGGCCCGAAGAGGATCCCGTAGCAAGGCTTGTGGCAGTACGGCTGTCCGTCGTGCTGCACGAGGGACGGGCGTCACATGCGGCGCGGGCAGCGTCGCCCCCGGCCCGCCGCGGCACTCCCCCGGGCAGGGCCGCAGGAGCCGCGCGCGCCCGCCCCGCCGCCCGGAGCGAGCCGCAACGCGGCCGCGGGGATGGTCGTGGGGACGGGGATGGGGGGGTCCCGGCCGTCCTTACCTCTGCGTGGCCCCCCGGGGTGAGCGTCTTGCTGCAGCGCTCGCAGCGGAGGCAGGGCCGGTGCCAGTCCTTCCCCAGCGAGGTCACCTTCTCGGCTAGGCGGCAGGGAGGCTCGCGAGCCCCGGGGCGGGCACGGTGCCCCCGCGGCGCGCGGCCCCCCGCCGGCAGCCCGGGCACCCCCCCCCACCATCCCCGCACCGCCGGCCCCCCTTACCGAAGTAGACCCTCTTGCCGCAGCGCGGGCACATGTTGGGCTCCCCGGTGAAGGTGGTGACGGCGGAGGCTGGAAGCAGAGGGGCCGTAAGCGCGGGGCGGGGAGGGGTCGGCGGCGCGGCGCCCGGCGCGGGCGGCGCTCACCTTTGCTGGGCGCCTTGGGCGGCGCGGCGTTCGCCTTCCTCTCCTCGGCGCGGGCGGCGTGCTCCACGGGGCCCGGCGCCGCCGGCCCCTCCAGCTGCGGCTTCTCGTAGATGTACGAGCCGGCGCCGCCGATGTTCACCCCTGCGGCGGGCGCAGACGGCTGCATCCCCGGCGCCGGCGCGGGCGGCCGCCCGCCCCCGCCCGGCACCGGCCCCCCCCGGCACCGGCCCCCCCCCGGCGCCTACCTTTGGGCCCGAAGAGCGTGGCGTAGCAGGGCTTGTGGCAGAAGGGCTTCCCGTCGTGCTGCGGGCAGAGCGGGGCGTCACGGCACCGCGGGGCCGCCCCGCCGCCGGACCCCCCCCCCCCGCCGCCCCCCGGGGCGCCCCTCACCTCGGCGTGCCCGCCCGGCGTCAGGGTCTTGTTGCAGCGCTCACACTTGAGGCAGAACTTGTGCCAGTCCTTGCCCAGCGAGGAGACCTTCTCGGCTGCGAGGAGACACGGCGAGCGGGCTGAGCCGATGGCGCCCCCCCGTCCCGCCGGCGCCTGCCCCCCGCGCCCACCCCGCTGCAGCCCCCCAGCCTGTCCCCCGCGCCCATCCCACTGCAGCTCCCCGTCCTGCCCCCCACGCCCGTCCTGCCCCCCACGCCCATCCCGCTGCAGCCCCCCGTCCTGCCCCCGCACCCGTCCTGCTGCAGCCCCCCGTCCTGCCCCCCATGCCCATCCTGCCCCCCCCCACGCCCATCCTGCCCGTTCCCTCTCCCCCTGCCACACGCCTGCAGGGACAGCCGGAAAACGGCGCTGCTCCATTAAAACCACCATAAAACAAAACCATAGGAGCCAAATAAAACATTTAAAAGGCAAATAAAGCGGCACAAGCGAAACGCGGCCCCGCTCTCCGGGAAGGCCTGCCCCGCGGTGTGCCGCACCGGCGGCCACAGCCGAGCTCGTCCCAGCAGAGAAACCCCCGGCGGGGTTGGCAGGCTGCTCCCGCCGACAGCGAGCTGCTGCAGCCCCGCTTCACCAGCGCGGGGGCACGAGAGCTGGCGCACGAAAGCATTGCTGCCGCCCCAGAGCTGCGCACGGCCGGCTGAAAGCCCCTGCCGCCCCCCGCCCGCGCATCCCCCTGGTGCGTACATCCCCCCCAGCCTGTGCATCCCCCTGCTCCGTGCATCCCCCCATCCCAAGGGGACCCCCCCCCCAGCAGGAGCTGGGCGCAGCATCCCACTCCCAGGACACAGGGATGCCCCTTCGGCGGGAACGCCAAGCCCGGAGCACATCCGCCCGCCGCGCACAGCGGCTCCCCGGGGTGGCCGGCACCGCTTCCCGGGCCGCAGCGTTGGCGCCGAGCGGAGGAAGCAGCTTGGAGCCGCCCCAGCCCCTTTCCAGGGCGCTGGCATCCCGCTCGCCTTTGCTCTGCCCTATAAATCACTGCAGAGAGAAAACGCCCGCGTCCAGATTTCCTGTCACTGAGCCACGTCTGCCCTGCAGCGGCGCCAGCGGAGCAGCCGCGGCCGCATCCCGCTGCCGCGGCAGGTCCCAGTCCGCGCCCCGGTGCCGGAGGCGCCCGGAGCCCGGGGCAAGGCGGCTTTCCGGACGGGAGCAGGGCAGGAGCACCCCTGCGCCCGGCGCCCTCCCGCTCGAGCCAGCGCCCCAGCGGCACAGGCACGCTCCTCCTGCGCGGGGGGCAGGCGAGCTGCCCGCGCCGCGGGAAAGGGCCGCGGGTTTCCTACCGCCTGCAGTATTCTCCCGAGGGAGAATCCAACGCTAACCACCCCACGGACGCAGCCCTTCCCGCGGCGGGGCCGCGCGCGGGGAGCAGGAAACTGGTGCACCCTCAGCCACCGTTTTGCAGGGGCCAGGGGAGCGGCCGCGCCGAGGCAGCGGAGCGGGCGCTTACACAAGCGCCCGCGCTGGCGATCAGAGGCTGCGCCGCCGCGCTGCGCTCCAGCGCGGCTCCCTTCGTCGGGAAAGGCGGAGTAACGCCGCCCCGGCGCTGCTGCCCACCCGGCCGGTGCCCTCGCCTGAGGACGCGGTTACTTATTAATTGTGGAGCGGCATCCGCAGCTTGAATTTCCGCCGCCCGGCGCCCCGCAGCAGAGCGTCCCCGAGCCCCGCGCGCAGCGTCGCGGGGGCCGGGGAGCCTGCAAAAGCCGTTCGAGGCTCGCGGTGCAAAAGGGAGCTCGGGAAATCTTCGGCTGTTTGGCTTCAGGGCTCTCGGGTGCTTCCTGCCAGAACAGATAACCCAAAACCGCAGCCACCTGCCAGCGCGGGAGGAGAAACCAGCTGGAGAGCTCCAGCCAGGCAGCTATTCCTGCAGTTAAATATTCACTGGAGCAGTCAGACCTCGGGGAGCAGGAAAGCTGGTCCCAGCGGCCCAGCTGCTACTGGAAACAATGTTACAGACCTCAGCGTGCTCTAAGGGGGAAAAACAACAAAAAAGCCAAACACTATTTTTATATTTTCCTGTGCTTTTTAAAGAAAAAAAGGCTCATTCTCTAGCTCAGGAAACGCCCACATCCTTCTGACTACGCAGGGAGGAGTCTGCTGGATTTTTCCAGGGAGCATGAAGCAACAAGCAGGCTGGAAATTAGTTTTCCATCGGTGCCCATTATTGTTAGTTTTGCACATTTGCTCAGCCAGCACTTATGCATCTTCCAGGAGGACGGCTCAGGGCCGGGAACAGGACGCGGTGGCGCTTCTCCCACGTGACCCAGGGCTGTAATCCCAGGCATTCGAGAAATTACCGCTGCCAGCATCCATTCAGCAGCAGCGAGGAGTGCTCCTGAACAAGCGGGGCTTTATGGATCGCTCCCTCCCGCGAAGCCCCGCGCCGGCTGCGGGACGCGGGCGCGCGCACCAAGCCCTCGGCGCCAGGCGCGGGGCTGCCGCCACTTCCTGGCCGCCAGGAAAGGCCGCGGGGAGGTTTTGCTCGATATCTGCCGCCGCTCCGGCCGGCCCCATCCCCGGAGCGCTGGCAGCGCCCCTGACCCCACGCCAGCGCCCAGCACGCTGGACAGACAGGCGACTTTCTGCTTAAAAAGGAAAAAGATTCACGCAAGGAAGCGCATCCAAGAGGCTGAGCCGTTCCCACCCCCACGCAAATAGGTTTATTTAAAGGAGGAAGACAGCAAATTCCTGTTTCTCTGTGTTTACTTGGAGATGGCCAGAGAGGAGCGGAAGCTCCCGACACCTCGAACGCTCAGGCTGGCGTCCTCTGCCAGGCAAAGCGGCCGAGGCAGTGGGGGCTCGGGGAGCCCCCGGGGCGCCCGCTTCGCTGGATTGCGGCGGCACGTGGGGGGAGACGGGGCTCAGCCCGGCCGCTCCTGCACGGGGGAGCGAGCGGGCAGCGCCGCGCCGGGCCAGCCGGCTCAGCTGGATTCCCCTCCAAAGGCACCCCGAGCCCGCGCTAGCACAGCTGTGCCTCGGGGAGGAAGGGCAGCCCCCTGCTCTGGGAGGCTCCCGGCCTCCGGATCTCCGTGCACGGCCAGGCTGAGGCGGACCCCGCCGAGCCAGGGGATCGGCTCCCACTCCCCTCCCAGCCCCTGGCACTTTCTGGAAGACGGTGCTAAGCCCAGGATGCCCAACGTGAGACACCCCGCAGACCCCGGCCAGCCACAGCGCCGTCCGGGGCGCTCGGAGCCCCACGGGGGCTTGCTGCCACCCAAACCCAGCTAGGGCGTCGAGAGGGACCTCCCAGCCTGGGCACTGCCTTTGAAGAGGTGCTGTAAGGCCCCCGAAGCGTTCAGTAGCTCGCCCACCCGGGAACACGCCGCGCGGGGATGGGCACGGGCGAGAGCCAGGCCGAAAGGCGCGTCTGAGGCACGGGGCTGGCAGGGAACAGGAGCAGAACGACTGGGGGGGCGGGGGGCTGCACCTGCCCCCCTCTGCTCCTCCACACCAAGAGCCACCCCACGGCTCACGGAAGCCGCCTGTCCCCCCCTCCCCCCAGGACAGCGTGTCCCCCCCGCAGACACCCAGCCCGCGTTAGGTGACCCGGATTCCCCTACGCCCGGGCCGGGGGGCGCAGGGGGACAGGCTGCGGCAGCCCCCGAGCGGCGCCCGCTGCCTGCCCGCTCCAGCCCGGGCAGCGGGCGGGGGTGCGGGCGGCTCAGCCCGGGGCAGCGGCGGCAGCGCCGAGCGGGTCCCCGCCGCGCCGGGGCGAGCGCGGCCCGGGGGCGGCCCCGGCGGCAGGCTGGGGGCCCGGGGTGCCCCGGCTCGGGGAAGGGGGGCCGGGAGGCAGCCCGCCCCGGCGATGGGGAGCGGGGGGGGTGAACGCCCTGGCCCCGGGGAGGCGTCCCGGGCGGCGGGGCCGCGCCCGGGCGTGGGGAAGGGGCGGCGGGGGCGGCGGCCGGGGCGGGGGCGCTCACCGAAGTACACGGTCTTGTCGCACTTGGGGCACTTGGATGCCATGGCGGGGAACGCAGTGCGGAGCCGTGCAGAGCCGAGCCGAGCCGAGCCGAGCCGTGCCGAGCAGCACAGAGCCGCGCGCCCCGCTCCGCCCGGCCCCCGCCCATTGGCCGCGCCGCCGCCGCCCGGGGGGGGCCGGGGCGGGGCTGCCGCGGAGCGTCTGCCCGGCGCGGCCCGGCCCGGCTCGGCCCGGCCCGGCACGCGGCAGGTGCACGGCCCCGCGGCACGGGGGTGCGAGAGGCGCGGGCGGGGCGAAGGCGCCGCGCAGGCGGCCGCGGGCCGGGGCTCCCCGCGCAGAGCCGCGGCCCGTGCGGGCTCGGCCTCGGCCTCGAGCCGCCCTCGCCCCGGCGCCAGCCCCGCGCCGCGGCGCTCCCGGCGGTTCCTCCTGCCTCGGGAAAGGGGCTGAAACGCAGCAAATCCCCGCGGCCTTTCCTGCCGGCTGGCTGCTGCCGAGGGGAGGCCGGTCCTCCGCGGCGCGTCCCGAGCACCCGCGCAGCCTCCGCGCGAGACCCAGCGCGGCCGCCGGCGCCGGAGCCCGGCGGGCGCCGGAGCGGCCTCCCGCCTGCGCGCTTCGGGGCCGGGCGCGGGGCTGCGGCGGGCAGGCCGCCGCCGCCGCCGCCGCCGGAGCCGCGGGCCGCGCCGCGGGGAGCTCCGCGAGGGCGCGCATTGCCCGCCGGCGGGCGCCCGCGGTGGGAGACGGGAGCCCTGGCCAGGAGCCGGGCGCGCGCAGGGTATTCTTAGCCGCATTTTTTCCGGATGGGATAACTGAGAAACCGAGATTAGGCAGCCGGGATGACAGGCCTGATAGGGGAGCCCTTGGCGGGGGCGAGGGCGAGAGCAGATAGCGCCAAGGGCAGGCGGGCGGGCGCCGCTCTCGGTCCGTTCCCGCGGCGCCGGCTCGCCGGCTTCCCCGCGCCGGTTTCGCTCCGCCGCCGCGGGCCGGCACGCGGGGCCGCGCGGAGGAGCCTCGCGGCGCTGCCCGGGGCCGGCGAAGCCGCCGCGTTAGCCCACGGCGCGCGGCCTCCGCGGCCCTGCTCCGCCGGCACCTCCTCTCCGCGCCAGAAGCCGCCCGAGCCTCCGGCGCGGAGGCAGCGGGGGGAAACCCGGGGGCCGGGGCCGGGGCGACCCCCCGGGCCAGGCGCCCCCGTCACTCGGGCCCAGCTGCCGCCGCGGCGCGGGGCCGCCCGCCCGCCCGGCGCTGTCCGGGCCGGATTAAGACGGATCTCCCAGAGGCGTGAATCCGCGCCTGCGAGCGCGCTAAGCCCCCGGCGGATACGGGAGCAAAGTGGCTTTAGCTCGTGCGTGCCGTAATCGGCCCCGGCTCCGGCGCTGCCCGCCCCGAGCGCGGCCCCGCAGCGGGCTGGGGTGAGAGGGGCGACCCGCGGCCCCTTCCCCCCCCCCGAGGCCGCAGCTCCCACCCGCGGCGCGGGGGATGCCGGAGGGGGTGGGGGGCTCCATCCCTCCCCGCCGCCCGGGAAGCTCAGGTTTCCACGGCAACGGCCGCAAATGCCGGGTTTCGGCAGCCGGGAAGCGCGCGGGAGCTCGCCGGGGTGGGGGCGACGCCGCCGGGCGCCCCCCCTGCCCCCCACGCGCCCTCCCCGGCCGGCCGCGCAGCCCGTGACCCATTTTCCCGCGGCGGGAGGGAAAGGCGCCGTGTCCCGAACCATCCTAAGCCGCCGGCGCCAGCTGGCCCCGCGGCCCCCCAGCGCCGGCTCCGCGGGAAGCGGCGCCCTTCCCAGGCCGCCCCCGCGCCACGACTCCCCTCCGCTCCTTCTCCCCTCCGCTCCTTTCCCCCCGCTTCCTCTGGATGCGCACGCCGCAGAAACGCGGGCGCTGGAGACCGAGCGGCTCGCGCACGGGAAGCGGCGGCCGGAAAACCTTCCCCTCCGCTCGCTCCTCGTCGCGTTCGCCTCGCATTTTTTGGCATCTAGAAGCGGTTGGCTTCGCGACAAGGCGAGACTGGGGGGGGGGGGGAAGAAAACATTTAATAGCCGCAATAAAAAGGTTAACTAAAAGGACGAGCGCCCGCGAGGCGCTGCTCGCCGGGCCGGCCCGGAGGCCGGCGCGTGCCGCGGCGCCGCGGACCCGCTCGCGGCTCCTCTCCTTTCAAGGCAGCGGAGCCCGGCCGTTATCGGGCAGGGCAGATAGGCGCCGTGGCCGGCCCCAGCACGCGTCGCTCCCGCCGGGACCGGCCTTCGCCCCGGCGCGCGACCCGACGCAGAAGCCCCCCCAGGCCCCAAGCGCTTCCCCCTGCGCTCTCCGCGCGCGGCCCCCGCCAGCCCTGGCAGCGGCTGGCACCTTCCCGGGGAAACGGAGGCACAAACGTGCGCGGCCCCAGGCGCCTGGCAGGACGCGACACCCCTCGGAGCCTGCAAAATCCTGGTTATTCGGGGACCCGCAGGGAGAAGCACCCGCTCGCCCCTCCGCTGGCGGGGCGCCATCCCCGCTCGGCGGCGGGCTCCGCGGCAATCCCGGGCGCCGCGGGAGGAGGCTCGGCCCCCCCGAAAGCGGCCCGCGCTCCCGCGGCTGCTGCTGCGGCCGCTGCTCGGGGCGCCGGGGGAAGCGGCTTTCCTGCACGCGCCACCGCTCCTGCTCAGCGAGCGCGATGCCGAGGAGAAAGCCGAGGTAATGGCTGCCGCCCCCTCCCTCCCCCCCCTCCCCTCCCCACGGTTTCTCCCTCCCTTTCATTTTCCTGTTTTTCCACAGCGATTAATCACGTTTTATTCCATCTAATCCCTCTAGGAATAAGGAGCCTTTGTCCCCGCTTTCCCTTAGCGCATCCTTTCTTCCCCAGGCTACTCGGGGCTCCCCAGCGCGCACAGCTCCCGAGACGGCCACCAGCAGCTTTTCGGACCTAGGAACAAACACGGAGGCAACGGCGGTGCAGAAGGGGTCTGCCAGGGGCTAACGCAGGAGGAGAAAGGGGACACACCGGCGTCCCCGGCCAACGAGCAGACGCGGAAGAGATGCACGCAGCCAGCCCGGCACGCCTGGCTGCAGCCTCTTGTTTCCCCCTCTAACACCACTGTCACTGCTTATTCCGCGTTAAAGGTGTTTTAATCCATCAAGAGGGCAAAGGTTTAAACAAAAACATGACACTTAGGAAAACTGGACTGTGCAACACTTTCCCTCCTTTTCCATCCAATCACAAAATTTGCTAAAATGTTTTATTCTTTATCTTCTCTTAAATCCCACAGCACTGCACCCTTCCCTTCCACCCTTTTCTGCTCCAGGCAGAAAATTCCCCATCAGCGTAGCATTTCCCCCTGCCATCACTCCAGCAGGTTAATTGAACTTTCCTCTTCGGTGGTGGAGAGCGGCTCCAGCAGCAGGGAAACCGGCCCTCTGAAAATAAGGACTGAGGCTTCCCAAGGTCTGGCTTGGGCAACATCTGCACCAAGGACCCAGAGCTGGACCAGGGCTCACATAGGCTCCAAATTTCCTTTGGAATGGAAATCTCAAAACATTCTGCTTTACAGCTCTGTAGCAATGTCCCAGGTAAGTCCACCTCCCAACCCAGGAGTCTGAATCTCAGAATTGCTAGCTTTGGTCATGTTTGCTTTTTTTCCACTCTGTTTCAACAGTGCACGTTATAGAGAGCAGGCTGCTGTCGTGTTACCGGGGCAGAAGCACAGCTTGCACGAAGCTGCTACTGAGAAGCTAGTTAAAATGCAAAAATGCACATAAACCCCCTCACCAAATTCCCAAGTTAACCCTGAAATTTAGAGAGTTCTACAGAAGTGTTTTGTCTCAAAGTACTGTGGGAACGTTCATGGTTCTCCCCCTGCCCCAAAGACTTTCTCGATCAGCTCCCTGCTCCCTTTAAGCCTGCGAGGTTGGGAACGCGGCCCCGAGCCCGGTGCCCTCCACCCGCCCGGCGCAGGAAGAGCCCTCTCCGCGCGCGAGGCGGGTGAGCCCGCGGCTGCTTCCCTGCTAGGTTGGAAGGGATGCCAGGGACACACGTCTCAGGGAAACTATTCAAGCGCACACGGCAAAACTCTTCCTGTGGGCCGGAAGAACACGCAGTAGGAAACCACCGCTTTGGTCGCGGCGCAGTCCCAAGCCGCGGGCTCGAGGGGAGCGGGCGCTTCCCCGCGCTCCACACAGGCACCGACCTGCTGCACTGCGATCCCTGTCTGACTGCAGGGCTTTTCGGAGGTGGACGCGTGGAGGGGAGGCAGGAAGCGAATCCCTGACCCACTTGTACGCACCTCTTTACAAGGTTCTGCAGCAGAAACAAATCAAAGACAACCCCTGCAACAACAGCGTGCCCAGCACATGGGGAACGTGGTTTTCAGCAGATGGAAAAGATGGAGCCATGGGACAGAGACAGTGACAGCGGCTGGCTAAAGAGAGCGATGGCTCAGAATTGGGATAGGCCAGCGATGGGACCTCGCAGTTCTGAATCCCTGCACCTGAGACAGGTTATTTCTTTGGTTTATCTGAAGATATCTTCCAAATCTTTCCAAATATACAGCGGTGAAACACAAAGGAATGAAGTCTGTCACAATACACTCAAAAAACTGCATCTGCATGAAAGAACATGCAAGGGATCCTTCAAAGCCAGAGCTGCCCAGGATGTTTTCTAGAGCTGCCTAGATTTATTTTCCAAAGCTTTTAAGTTGTTGAAACTGCAGAGCTGGCACCCCCAAGTGGTCACTCTAAGCCGCTTCGTGTGGTTTGAACACTGTCCAGTCAATAGTTCACCCGCTGACACCTAAAGCGCATCCCTCCCCGCGCGCAGGGATTTTTGAGCTCCCCGAACGTCCGCTGCTGTCAGAGCGGACAGGGTAGAGTACAGCCCTCTGCTACAGCCGAGGTGTCAGCTCCAAGCACCGCCGCACGGGCGCCAAGGCTGAATTGGATACAAGGACACCTTCAAAGCAATCTCCTCCAATTCCGTTCTGCAACGGGGAGAAACCACTATGGGACCTTCCCTTCCCGGAGGAAGGGTCACAAGCCACGAGGCCTTCCCACAGCCAGCACTCCTTAGGTACAGAGGGCTCATTCTACTCATTGACAGGGGCAGAGGAAAAACCGCGTGTGGGCTTCACAGTTCGGCACTGCGCTTGCACACAGCCCGCCGGCTTCCAGGCCGGCAGACCTCCTCCCTGCACGGACAGCATATCCTTCAGCCTTCCCTCCTTCTCCTCCTTTTAGATTACAGACAGGAGAACAGGAGAAGTAGTACAGGCTAAACTTGTAATTATCTGCTAAGTTTCACTCACAGCCATTAACAGCCACGGAGCAACTCTTACCACTCCCCAAGCAGCAAGCAACAGCAAGCGTTGAACCCATTTTGCTAATCCTGGTAGGGAGTGAACATAGAAATGATGCGCTGAAACGTGAACATCTCCTGCGAGTAACCCACAGGGATCTCACCCTGCCACATCTCACAGCACCGATCAGCAAGATGTACGAGCCACCGCAGACAAAAGGCTCGTTCAGAGCTTCAGCGCTGCATCTGCGCAGTGTTGAAATGAAGGAGGGAGTGAGTCAGATCCTGAGGTGTCAGAAACACTTAAACTGTGTATTAGTGGAATCAAACTACGAACCGCTCTCGCTCTGTGCAACGCAATGGCCCAGGCAGCACAGGGAGGCACCACAATTACACGAGCGCTTCCATGCCAAACAACTCACACAAGTAAAGCCGCAGGCGCAGAGGCGAGCGCGCCAGCCAGGTGGCACCCCGAGCAAGGGGCTTGATGGCTCTTTCAGAACAGACAAAAAGCAGATGTTTCACAAAAGCTCACTTTCCAGGTTTATTAAGTAAAGTTAACTGAATTGATTTTATTTTGTGGGGATTCCTTCCTGTCTAACCCAGCGGGTTGGCAGAGTTGCACAGAATCACGGCTGGACTGTGATAACCCAAATACAACTTTGGCTCATCTCACTGCTGACACATATGGAATGACTTGGGGGTTATTACATGCTGTGTCTGCTTGAGGCAGGTACATGTACAGATCAGCACAAGTTGCAAATGATAGTTTACATCCTTTCAAAACAGAGCAGGGCATTCGGCAAATGCACTGCAATGAGAAGACATATGAAAAAGAAATTATACAGACTTGCAAATACATAGTAAGTTCAAGAGATGCAAAAAACCTCAAACACAAGAAATGTCAAGGGAGGAAAAAAAAACACTTAATTTCAGACACAATGTGTTCAAATTAAAACTCAGCTGTAATTTAAATTCCCTTCAAAATGGGAAACATACAAGAATGCAGTTTAAGAGAAATGAGGTTTTGTCCTGGGAGAGATGTGTCCAAAAACACCGTCGCACAAACAGGTTCAGAATTCTAAGCAAAATGTCCCTGGGCATTGGTGTACTTGACTCTTGGAGCCAGAGCAAAGCAATTCATTACACTTGCTGGACTGCTGGGCCTACTGCTGGGTCTCGGTGGTACAACAGCACGTAGGATTCCAGATGTCAGAGAGAAGGCAGCACGCAAACTGCTGGTTACTGAGAGAAATGCTACAAGCCAGATCTCCCAGGGATCAATTAGAATAAGGACACCTAATTCTGGTAGCCTGGCCTCCACTGCACACAATGTTAGTGTAATGTTCTGCAAGGTTCTTCAGTTCTTAGCTCACTCCTTTCTCAGCCTGAGTTGTTTCTGTCTTGTGCAGGAGCACAACTGGCCATGCAAAATGATCCAAAAAACATAAGGGACAGGACCAAAGAAAACTGGCTGAACCTGGGGCTGGCTTTCAGCTCTTATTTCCAAATATCAGTTAAAGGTTGGAAATTTATCTACAAAAGAAATAATATAAATGAAATAAAAAATGGCACCGTCCACAAAATTAAAAAAAAAAAAAAAAAACTTACAACACAGCCTCGTAAAAACAGCTTTGCAACGAGAGCTCAGTCACAAAATGAAGGGTTCTAAGCTCTTCATACATCAGAAGAGGAAACAAAGCTAAAAAGTACTAGTCCACATTCTCTTAATAAGTTAAACTTACTTTCCCTCCCCTGTCTACAAAAGGGGTAGAAGCAAAGGGGAAAATAGGCTACCAAAAATTAAAAAAAAAAAAAAAAAAAAAAAAAAAAAAAAAAAAAAAGAAAAAGAAAAAAAGAAAGAAGAGAGAAGGAGAGAGTGCGCGCGCAAGAGAGAGAAAGAGCAATCTGTGGTCAGAGGCTCAGAGCAGGGCTGAGTTCCTTTTAAGGGTTTAAAAGATGCAAAACAGTTCCTCAAAAGTTCCCTCTCTTCAACAGTTAGTTCAACGCTGTAGCCATAGAAACTCAAGTATACGCTGGAGGAGAAATTCTTTCAGGCAGATCCACCGTCATTTGGAGAGAGCTGCGCAGCGTGTTAATCCTCGATGATTATGGGTTCATCATTCATGGGCTGGCGTAGCTGCACTGCCTGCATTGGCCGGAGGATAATAGGCTTGTAAGGGCGTCTGGCGGCTCGCTTGGCTTCAGAAGACGAAAGCAGTTTGCGGATTTTCCTGTAGAGAGGGGGGGAGAGAAAGGAACCGATTACCAAGAGCCAGCGCTTAGGCGTTGCAGATTTCTCTACTTCTCCAAGCAAAACCGAGCCTGCACGTGGAAAGGCCGCTCGCTAACAGGGGGCTGACGCTGTTTACTTCAGCAGTGTTTTCCCCTGGGAACCTGCCTGCTGCTATGTAAACCCACCAGGGAAGAGGACATTGCACCCTCCGTTGCAGAATCGTTCCTCTGCCAAGCGGAGGACATTCTCACCCAGCTTTGCAGGGTCAGGGCCCAACGTTGTAAATATAACAAATAACACATGAAATAGTTCAAACAACCGTTTTCCATATCACTAGAAGTTTATTTTGATGTGCGCAAACGCGTGTGACATGCTGCAGATGGCTTCCCGCAAAATTAAGTTACAAACAAATCTCTTCTGGCAACTTTGGTCACTTCCGTGCCCGTTAATCCGTCTCTCGTAGGGCTCACGCTGACATTCCCGTTCTCAAGCAGGTGCCCACAGCTGCCTCTTCCAAACAGATGTCAGAGCACGAGCAGCAAAGCCAGCAACACTCAGTGTCCCAGAGACTTACACTGCAAGGCCAAACTCCCACAGGGGAACCCTACGATAACTACTAAGAAGTGAGCCAGTACTGGAGCTTCCCCCTACACTGGGTGCGCTAGCAGGGTGCCTCTCTCGCTCTTACTTTCACAGATCTGAGGGACATGATGGATGGTGTAGGCTCCCCCAAAAGTGCAGCTGAAAGTGGTTGACATTAAAACCTCAGAGGAGAGCAGGGTATAGAGGTCCCATGCACAGAAAATGCAAGCACATCAGTCTTTCTCCAGAAATTTCCTCTCTCACTCTGTACTTCCTCCCACGCTGTATGGGCCCAACCTAGAAATGGGAGATGAATTCACGTCTCACATTGGTTAAGAGTTTCCCTGTATGCTAGAAGAGGGGAAACAAGTCTTATCAGAGGCAGGAAACAGACTTCCAAGAGGAGAGAAAGTAAACAAACTCTTCAGCTTGAATAAAGGGGGCACATGCTCAGGGTTTAAAATTTTAGCAAAATGAAGTAGAAAAGGTCAACAGAGAATGATTACTCACTGCTCTCCATTAGTAACAGGTTTAGAGCTAAAATAAGTACCTTTAAAAACACCTCACAGTTTATAATTAAAATGAAGAATGTGTGTCCACAGGATGTTGTGGTGATCAAAGGCATTAGAAAGAAAAATTATATATATATACACATATATATACACACACACACATATATATATAATCCTCACAGAGGAATAGTTCACCAGAGCCTACCAAATACAGTGATCTGAACACTACCATCAGCTAGGAAACTTGGCCAACAAGGAGGGTTTGGTGAGGACAGACTGCTTCTCCCTTATAGACACCTTCTTCTGTTTGTTCAATGTCCCCATTTCCCCAACTTCTAAAGTTGAAATGGGGTGAGGAGAGGGGGCAGATATTGTGAAATGGTGATTTTTAAGGCTCGTTTAGTTGAAGTTGAGCTACTTCTAGCCAATGGACTCCTTACGGTATCCGTGTGCGCTATATGAAAGATACCTGCCCTCAGAAGCAAGTCTCTCGGTAGTTCTAGATTCCGATCAGATCACCCTCCGCCTTCCTCTGCATAAATTACAAATACTGACCTCCAAGTTCCTTACTGCGAAGCTTGAATTCAAAGCCTTACTCCTTTCAATCTACCAACATTCGAAGTCATTCTCTCAAAGCTACCCAGTTTTCTAGTACCATTCTCAACTGTAGTACTCAAAGGGGAACAGGGGGAGGCAAAACCTTAGAAAACCTGCATTCTGGGACTGAAAACACAGCCTGACCCTCAGCCGGAGGATGATATGCAGATACTGCTGTTAGATTGATTGCCACGGAGCCAACACAAAGCTCAGATTGTTTCAGAGCTCACAAACAAGCCTCACATTCTTGACACTGGAATGCAGCAGATGGTTCAGGGAAAAGTTAGAGGTGAAATGCCCAACAGAAAACCCGTGCCGCTTACAATGCTACATCACTCAGGCCTCCCTGCTTTTCAGCAGACTGCCAAAAAAATCTCTTTTCGGCACTCATCAGTCAGCTAAGCAGCAAGGCTGTCAGACAAAGGAGCTCGTTCTTAAAAAAAAAAAAAAAAAAAAAAAAAAAAATGGAGGAGATGAGGTCTTACGGAGCTGATGTCTATCACCGCGCTATGATTTCTGCGTTTGAAATGTGGCTGCTGTGGAAGTGATCTTTCCTGCCTTGGTCAGTGGGCTGCAAGAGCAGGCAAATTCTCTGCTCCTACAGACAGTTATTCTCATGGCCAATAGCACACATAATAAATATTCTTACTGTTCTGCAAAGATCAAAGAACAAGACCTTGTAGTGGGGCTGAGACATTTCTAGCAGGAATCTGCAGTATTTTTGGAAGGCTGAATGATAAATATGTCAACAAATGTTTTGTAGATTCAGGATTATGAAATAAGTTTTGAGCATCTAAGGACTGAGCTAAGAGACAGAACACCCTATGTTTGAAATGGCACATGAATTTGTCAGAGCTGAAAGTCTGTAACAGGACCCCAGTATCTCTCTCCTGGAACATGAGAGCAACAACAACAACAAAAAAAAATCATTTCCCTTGAAAATTAAGTATTTCTCTCGCTCTACTTCCAATTACTGAAAGAATTCCATTTCTTGCTTCCACAGCACCTCACAGAAAGAAGAGTAGAAAGTGAGAAAGTGAAGATACTTTGAAAAGATCAGGTGCAGAGAACAGAAGGAAATAGCAAAGCATACATCATCTGTGCTGCCAAATGAACAAGGTTACACTAGTAACTGACTTAAGAGATCACATTAGTAACCTTAAGTCTAATAATCTACTTATTCCTCCAAGTTACACATCCACGCCTTATGCTAAGAGATTTCTTCAGCCCTCCCTTCTGAGTGTGGATTTGGAAGATTATTGTGTGCCATCTTTCATAAAGAGCATTTCATTAAGGCAAACCTGGTGCTACAGGCCAAAAAGGACTCAAATTTTATGGAGGTCACCTGTAACTTCCATCAGCTTGTTTGAATCTCCCTGGAATTCAACTCGGCATTTATAGCAGGTCCTTGAAGGAACAAGCAGTTCTTCATTCATATGCCTAGCAACTTCACAGAGATGGAAGGTACAAGATGCTTAGGGCTTATGAATATTGTGGCATTGCTTTCAGAGACCTCTAGTCACTGTTGCGCCCTTTAAGCCCTAAAATATGCCTTAATATGACAGAGGTGCCAGGCAGCTGTAACTGAGGTGTACATGTTTACACTGAAGATCAATTCTTTCTTTTGAAGTAAATGCTTTTCCTTATTCCCCTCCCTATGGCATTCTAGGACTGAAGCTGTCCCAGCTGACTCAGCTAGAAGAGATTAAGGTTGCTTTTTGAGAGGGAGACAGACACAAAATAAACAGCAGTGTTAGAGACCTCCATAGAAACAGGCCTGACAAGGAAATGAATTGAGTGTTTATTCTGAATTCTAACTAGGGTTTTTCCTACAAACAGCCCTCTCTTATCAGTGATGCTTTATTTCTCTGATAGTCCAATGGATAAGTTACTAATAACTCTAACATTACTACTCTCAGCCTGTCTACAAAGGAGACCTTTGGCATTGGGCCCACAGAAGTCACCTGACGCTTGAAATGCTTGGGACACTAAGGAAGAGGTTGAGGATGCTAGGATTGACCACCACCCACAATTCAAAATTAGTTGCAACACAGGGACTGAGTAATCAAAACTCATGTCCTCCTTGGTTACTTGTCAGGCCTTGGGTGTCCAATCATTCCCAAGTCTCCATTTACCAGGTACTGGAGGAAAGGACTAGTACACTCTGGCTCTTTGTCTGTCAGGGTACTGATACCGCCAGCAGCTAGTAACTCCAGCCTTTAGACGAAGGCAAGGAAGCTGGAAGGCACCTCTGCTTGCAGAGATGACCAATGAGGTAGCCGGCAGCTCCGCTCTCGCTTTCCTCAAGGTTACCCAGGAGAGAGGCATCAAGCCCTTGGGAGGAAATAACATGAGAAAACATCTCTACCTTGCTCACCATACCCAAGAGTCCTCCTTTCCTGGGAATAATACAGCACTGGCAACACAGCCACAACAGCCTTGCTTTAGGAATCAGGCCACATAGCTTCTGCTACATTGTCCACAGCCTGTATACAGAGTTTAAACAAACTCATCTAAGAAAAGTTTCTTCCCTTATTTTTATTCTGTGGGCAAAGTACTAAGACTAGCATAAGCAGTAGTCCCAAAGGAATAATAAGGAAATTGCAGGGCTTGATCTGGCCATTCTGGGTGAGAGGGAACACCAAAGAAATAATAGGCAACTCAATCCTCTGTGCCACTTGCCATATTTCATTACTGAGCCAGACTCATGGAGAGACAATCTGAGAAGTAATGCAACAAACTTCAGCATGCAAGACAGCATCCAGGGTGCACACAGCCTCAAAACCTTATTCTGGCCTAAAGAATCTGATCTTGTATGTACAAGGGAGGAGCACTACAAGAGTGGAACACACATTGTCATCTCTAGGCCTAGGTCAGCTGCTTTCAATATTCTATTAGGATAGTTTTGGATGCAAACTGATCCACGCTTTAATAGCAAGCAGAACCCCATGTACAGGAAGCTCTGTGCCTCAGTGTTATCCACAAGCCAGAAGGCCTCTATTCTGTTACTGAGATGGGACCTCCACAGGCATTTATGGGTCTGAAGCATGGTGAATTCCCCGTTTCAGTCTTCCTCCCCTTGTTGCCCATCTACAGGAATGGTTTGGGAAAAAAAAAAAAAGAATTTGCTTGCTCTGGAATGCAAGTGCATGATTAGGCATATCAGACAGTTATCACAACCTTTGTTCAACTAAACAGCTGAAGTGGATCCTGCATTCAATAAATGGGAACAGGTATGCTAAAGAGATCACCAGCTAACCACAAAATCAGCTGCAGCGTCCACAAGAAACAAATCAGAACACTTCCCTTAAACCCTCTGAAAAGTCCAAGTCTCCTACCTGGTTTCTTCAGTGGCCATGTAAAAAACATCATCTGGTGCATCAATCCAGTTCATCCTCCTCCTTTTCACTGGAGGCATGGATCCACCACGAATTAATCGGACTTTTGTTGGGTATGATTTCCCATTGAGCAGCAAGTTTCGGCTTGGTCCCTAACGTGATACATAAAATAGTACAGTTATGGACTGTAACAAATCTGCAGTAGCATGTGATAAGCACTCAAAGGAAAGGAGGATTAAAGTTTGCATATCAGATGTTGAGTTTCTGGTAATCATGTCCCCTCTTGACCATGACAGAATAAAGAATTCACAAAAAAAGCAATGGGCCACAAGCACTAGAAGTTAGGTACCTTCATATACAATAGGACTGCAATACTCCAACAACAGGATAAATAATAAACAGAAGGTATCACCAATAATCTGTTGCTTGCATCTAAAAGATGGTATCATGCTTAAAAGATTGAGCATAAGACTTAGATTTCAGCTACCACCATAAATCTGCATTAACTCCACTTCCATGTCAGGGAAAGACATCTAGTTACACAACAAATGAGATATAAAACTTGGAATTTAAAATTATGTGGGGATGCCAAACTTACCTATATTCTTTTTGTTCTAGGGAAGTTACTATTAATACGGATAGTATATAATTAAATATTTTTTTGAAAAAAAAACCCTAGAACTAGAAGCTTCCAACAGCTTTCATCATAAAATCCTTGCAGTATTTTAACAACAGAGATCTCCCATATATAATACACTTCGTTTTGCAAATCAACATGGCTACTGCTTTCCAGACCCACAAAAGCCCCTTTCACTCAACTGAGAAAGTACATGTTCTTATTAAGAGAGGTGCAGATGCAAGGGAGCAAAGCTTCTCAAATGCAGCTGTCCTTGATCATTTGGAGTCCAGTTCTGCTGCCCCTCTTCCTGCTGATTAGCACATTGAGAAATCTCACCAAAATCAGTAACAATCAGGAAAGGTGCAAAATGAGGGCCTATAGAAAATTTGATATGCATAAATTAAAGGTGGTCAAAAAAATGCCCCAATAGACTAATCCTGGTACTTCAGAGTCCATCTTCCCAGATCAGACGATCTCCCCAGATGCACCGAGGCTTCCGGTTCTGTCCCCAAAATGGGAACGGCTCACTAGGCAAGAGGATGTCTGGCCTGGAACAGCAACCTCCAAAGGGAAGGCCGGACTTGAGGTACTCAGTCCTTGAACGACAGGGTATGGTAAAATGACTGATGACTTGGTTTTGATCAGCCTTAATCAACTAGGCTAGATAGATCTGATTCTCGTAGAAAAATAAGAGCTTTAGAGCTAAGCAAACAAAATCCTGCCTTTTAAAATCCTAAGCTCTTCAAAGCAGTACAAGAGAGATTTTAATTTCTTAGTTGTCCAGCTCTATGTTACCTAAGACAATTTCAGCACCACAGCAAACGACTGAAATACTTCAAGAATAGCCTTCACATTTGAGGTTTATCAGGAACAAGGTTTACAATAAAAGGTTTGGCTTTTTTCTGCCCTCCAGTTTTCTCCCAAGAAAATCCTTCTCATTAGTGTTGAGAAGGGTATTTTCTCCCCACTTTCTACAAATACAGGAGAACAACTCCAGAGAAAGTATTTGGAAATATATAAAGGTACCCCATGTGCTTGGAGCTTGCCTTTTCTCTACCTGCACAGAGCAATATGTTTCCAGTGGCACATCCTGAAATACAGACCTTTAATTTTCAGGTCAGTAGAACACTTTGTCACACAACCAGAAATCAAGACAGTTCAGGGTTTTCACCCTTGCAGCTGAACACCTTAAGTCATCGCAGATTTATCCCACTGCACTGAGTTAGTTTATACAGCAGACACAAACAAGTAGCCAGTCTCCTCAGTGAGCAGAAATAAAACCAAATTCAATGGGGAATACAATTTACCACTGTGTATCTGATGCTCAAGTAACAAGCAGAATGAATGCTTCATTATTACAAGCAGACTAGCATGCTCCAGTTATATCCGACCCATGTGATATTACGCACCATCCAAGAGCGTTCTTAGATTTAATAATACTTGTGATTATTATTCAGTAACCACCATTCCTACCTGCTGCAGATTTACCCATTTCAGAGAGACTTTATTGACGCTAATACATGGTGGCAGTTCACCTGATAGAGCAGAGCTTGCCTCCTTAATACCAGGAGGAGATACTTTGTGGCAAAAATTTAAGCTTGAAGTTCTCTCCCATGAGTGAGGAGACAATGTCAAGGTCCCTCAAAAGCCATCGGTAAGGGATGGGGTGGGGTGGGGGGAAAGCAACACACAGCCTTTGTGCTGGCCCCTTCACACACACAGGAATTTCATGAGAAAGCATTTTGCCAGAGAAGTATCAGTCAGACTGGCTATTTGCTTCTGTCCTTCGATAAAACTCTCAGCAGAATGGATGAAAGGCTAGGAATCATTTTTACTTGGGGGAAAAAATAATAATAATAAAAAAAAATCAAGCATTCTCAGTAGGCAACTTGCACACCAACTTCCTAAAAAAACAAAAACAAAAAAAAAATTACAGGAACTATTTGCCAAACAAACCCTTCCATTATTTAAGCCTTCCTCCTTCTGTGAACCACATTCCACCTAGAAATGCATCCCAGGACTTTGCTGTAAACAGCGACTCATTTTCTGTATGAGCAGAAACAAGATGTTCCATTCAAAACAGAATCTCAATTACATATATTGATTTGGGGTTTAAATTTTATTTAAGTACTTGGACCTTCCATATGCCCAATTATTATTTCTGTTTGTTTGTTTTCCAATGAGAATTAGAAAGTATGACCAGCTATAAACAGCAAAGATAGAAGTGAAATACTACGGTTTAACAGGGTATTCTATCTAGAGAGGGTTAATAATTCTTCTCTTGCTTTCCCTTGTTTTTGTTAAATGAACATTCTCTTACCATTTGTCTGGTTTGTCCGTGGTTAGGCAGACCTAACAAACAGGAAAGAGAATAGAGCTGGTAAGACCATTGCTTTTCCAAAACAGAAAAAGTACAAAATCAAAACACACGCAGCTATGTTTGCAACTGGGTTGTTTTGCTGAAACAAGAGTTTTCTACCAAACTACCTTCTCCCCTCCTTGAAAGGTAACTAAGAAAAGAGCTTCCTTAACAACATATTTTGAAGAGTAAGGCTTGCAAATTTTTTTTTAAAAAAAAGTTCCACTCGCTCATTCTTTCCTCCATTCATTCATAATTTTCTTCAAACTACCACTAAAAGCACACTTCCTCTGTCATATCTAAGAATTTCCTCAATTCTGTGGGGAAACATTTTTTTTGTAGTTTTTGAGGAATTTACTGAAATCAAGGAGAAGGCGAAAGAAGAAGGTATCATACTGTCAAGACAGCAATATGCAAAAAGTCTTTCCTATCATTCTTGGATCCCCAGGGAACTCTTCAGCTCAGTTACCTATGAACTGTTAGCAAACAGAATATATCTGCTAAACTGCTCTGAACCTACCGCACATAAACACTGCCATTAGCTAAGCTCTGGCAGTCACAGAGCGCAGGAACTCTATCACCCAGAGTCATACTCAGTAACAGAAGCAGCACCGCAAAGCACCAAGCACAACAGCTGGATTTGACTAGATTGCCATTTGCTGTTCTACTGGCTACCCCATCACACTGCCCAAAGTCCATGTTCTAGGTGAGGATCTAGTGTGTGTACTGAACTGCACACTATACACATGAGACCTCAGAGGACACCCAAAAGTTTCAGGATGTAAGAGAATGAGGTGCTGCTATAAGGCAGGTAATAATAATGCTATAAGGTATGCTACAGAACGGACTAGGAGTCCTACTACATCTGTCACTACTTTTTAATTTTCTAAGACGCAAACTCCCAGAAAACACTATTTCATCAACATCAAGGCACCAAAGCACCTTTCAGCCCTTTCTGGCCCAACACCAAAAAGTTCAGTACAATAAAGCAAACAGGTACTACAGGCATCAGGAAATGCTGTCACCGGCTGCAGAAGTAGTTATCACTGTCAGTTCTGCTTTCACATTTATAGCAAGTTTCCCAAACTCTATCCATTTGGTTTGACATTTGAAGTTTCCCATTGTTTAGCCAGTCAAGCTGTGATGAAACAGCAGAGCTTTTTAACAACCCAGCAAAAACTGACTTTCGCATTTGTGGCTGTACTCCAAAAGACTCCTTGATAAAAGTGAACGCAATGTACTCAGTGAGTATGCCAGGAAACACATGCCACAGTAATGTATTGGAAAGAGTAAAGGAAGAGCAATGGGGGATTTTTCTGAGCATTGAGTATCATGATACCACATTAAAACCAACAGTTTATACATAAACTTTATTTTCCATTTTGGTAGGGAGGTATGTTAGCTACTTCAAACAGACATAGCTTCATTTTCTGCAGTGTTTCAGTGCCTAAGCATCCACATAGATGAAGAAAGAGTTGCCAAAAGATTTGCATCAAATCTGTAGAACAGATGTACTAGGCACCAAGTAAGATGACTAGTAACAACCTTTGGACTCTGACAAAGGCAATGTAAGCTCCAGATAATTATTCCTTTCTACACAAGAGCAGCAATCATGTTCAAAACACAGCTGCAAACAGCTGTTTGAGATGGATGGACAGGGAGGTCCACAATGCTCGGAAACAGCACAGCCAGCAGGATGCAACCCCAGTCTTCAGACTTCAGTCCAAAGAGCTAAGCTCTAGCACTTTTCTTCCCCTCTTCCATAACAGAAAGATAACATTTCCCTCATTCACAGGAGCTCTCAGAGATGCAAATCAACCGATGTTAGACCTTGGAGAGAAGCCAGATGTTTTACTTTAACCACACTCAGGATTAGCTCTTTTCTTATACTAAGAACATGCTTGATGCCAGAAAAGTCTAGCTTACAGGAGCAGCTGATATGTGGCTGCTGCTGAGAAGACTGCTGCTGGATGTATAGCAGACTGCTGCTCCTGTGCACCAGGATTAACCCTAGACCTTCCATGGTGAGAAGAGATGCTGAGAATGATACAAAACTGAAGGAAGGCTGAGTACAACTGCTTCCAACTGAGCCTCGAGGCTTCAGAATCCTTGAATGGCAAAGAAAACAGCTGGCTAAAATGTGGACACGTCTCACCAATAAACTATTGCTTCTAGGCTAAAGCAACCCACGTCAATGTTGTGTCGTATTGTATTGCAGCTAAGAGTTATGTTTTTCAATACAATTACTATCCTTGCTATAATACTAATAAGGTGTTGAGTAGCTAATTAATCCTTAAACACCTGAGTTTTCCCTTAGTCACATTTTGATAACTGGAGTATGAAAAAGTAAATATAGAAATGGACACTTGAAAGACTACTTCTGCTTTACAATAAAAAACATTACACTGAATTGATGTGTGATGATGTGTGATTGAAGCACTGTTATTAAACGAATACTTAAAAAAAAAAAAAAAAAAAGCAGTGGCCACAAAGGAGAAGCAAGAGGGACTGCATAATATCTGTAATCCATTTCAAACTTGCTGCCAACAGGATGCATCTGTACTCGCAGTAAAGGATTCTTGCCCAAGAACTGAGACAGGCACCTCCAAGAAATAAATCGATCCCGAGTTTCGGGATAAGGAATGGCACAGACAAACAACCCACCATGTGAAACTTAGTCCTTCCCAATGTGCTTGCTCCACTTTCACAGTTCAAGGTTTAAAAGAAGCTTCTCACACGCATCCATAAGCAGGTTAAAAATAATATATAAAGTAAGAGTATATAAGTATAAACCAGGAATAAAATCCATTAGGGCTCTGGCAGCTCCTCTATAGCTCCAGTACTAGACCAGAAGACAACTTAAAATATTATTTTATAGAAAGATGTCTAAGTCACCACAGGTAAGCAAGTGCAGATATTCTTTTCAATGATGTCTAAAGTCCAACTGCTTGAAATCAGACCTCTGTGTCAGAAGCAACATTGAAACTACAAAGAGTAACAGTCCCCAGTGAATCTAACTGGATTTCCCAGTCTTCTGCAGCCAAAAAATTGAAATATTTTCTGAAAACTGAAGATTTTTAAAAAAAAGTTCTACAGCAAAAAAACCCAAGGCCCTAGAAAACCTGCTATCTTTCAATCCCTCCTGACAGTCTCCTCTACACATTTAAATAAGGAGGAAGTTCCAATTGATACAATGAAGACAAGGTAAAAAAAAAATGTACATCTGAAGATAAACCTAAATCTCCTTCACCACTGACAATTCCTCATTGTTACTGCAACAGCAATAAAACAACTAACCACATTAGAGACATTAAGTGAAACCCTCCAAGGAACCCTTGACTCTTGATCAAGGCCTCAGAGCTTGTTTGAGCATAAGCACAATTAGGGATGAGATCTTAGCTTAGAAACCCCAGCCACAGCAGGTTACTATGGCTTAAGGATCCCACCACTCTCAAGTATCAAAGTTGCAGAGGAATAGATGTTCACAAAACAAATGAATAAATGAATTTGGCAGCAACAAGCATAATGCACTAAGACAGGGGGAGCGAGGAACTGCTGGCACCCAGTAACACAGAGTGGAAATGCGGGATCCAGCTTCCAGGCCAGGCAGAAAAACAACTCATCCGAGCCAGTCAGACTGAGATACGGATGCGCGTCCTTTTTATCAATTCAAACCTACCTGCAGCGAGTCCAGCAGGACAACCTCGCCAGCTCAGAGGCGCCATTCCAAAATTACTCCTACAGCTTAAATGCAATTCTGCCATTGCCAGAAGCAGGAGAGCCCAAATTCTCAGCAGTATCCCATCCAAACAGATTGGAGCATGGGGAAGTTTGCAAGAAGTTACTACAACAAGCACCAGGAAGCTGCAGAAGCAGCACCAAGCATTGCCACTTTCCTGCTAGGGTACAAATACAGGTCTTTCCATGCCTGAACATCCACAGCATGGCCTGTATATTTACAGGCCATTTCATAGTTTGGCACAAGAAGTCCGTACCGAGCTGACCCCAATATGAAGAACGAGCAGCAGCTCAGCCTCTAGTCTCTGAATGTATCTTGGAGTTGTTTAATTTATAGTTCCTAAACTGGCATATCCATTATACTCAAAAATATAGCTCCTTCATCTCATATGAATCTAATTCATCTTTTTTATCAATCAGGACAACAAGCAATTAGTCAGAGAGGCTGTTTTGATTTTACTTCTCTTTACTAATGAGAAGTCTCATGCAGAACATGCAATACACAAAATATTCATAAGCACATCTTCAATTGCAAAGAACACAGAAAATTTAGCAAATACTCTCACAACTGGCAGGTTTTAAATAAAAACTTTACTAAAATACATGGCTGTGATTTCAAAAGCCAAACACTCTTTATATACATTTTCCTTTTTCAAAAGGAATCCTTCTCGAGATTCCATCCTTCCCAGCCATAACAAAAATACCAACAGTATCACATTGAGTGAGCTATATTAAAAAAAGAAAAAAGTAGCAACACGCATGCATGAACAAGACTTGATAAACAAGGATTTCATCTCTAAATTACTGGTTCACTGCAAGTAGTCTGTGTATGTTGACATACACACACACAGACTTCTTGTAAGCTTACAAGAAGTCTTTAGTACCTCTCTTTCTTAGAGAAATTGAGTGTCCATCTTCTAACAATGAATGAGTAGAGTATAGACTTCCAGGAATGCAAGTATAACAAGCAGAGCATAAACTGTACCAAACACCACTTGGACTAATATTTTCTTAGAATTCTGTTGTACGTAAAAACAATGTTAAAATTGCAATTTACTTACCTAAGTAAGTTCCTACCAAGATTCGCAAAGGAAAAGGAAAAAGATGTAAGGTTAAGAAAAAAAAAAAAAAAAAAAAGAAAAAAGAAAAAAGGAAAGGTTAACATAGTTCAGAATACAGTAGCCCAGCTCCATGCAACATATACAGAAATACACACTGTTTTGGTTGTAATGAAACACAGAGGTGATCACATTTCTGTTGGATGAATAAACCTTGGACAACATTAAACAAACAGTAACTTCAAATGTGATATTCCACAAAAATGATTTTTCAGTTTGAGTAAGCTGTGGTTCTTTACCCACCTCTTTCTGCTAACCTTCCCACATTAGCCTTGTTGGATTTGGATAGTAGTTCCCAAAATGCTCAGTCTACCAGCTGATTAGTTGCTTCATCATGTCTCACAGATGAGGTCTTCTTCATGCAAAGCAGGACCACATGCTAGGAGTACTTCAAATGACCCTACAAATACTTTCTAGGCAGTAACATCCAACTGCAATGAGCCAAGAAGGCAGTAGCTGTCCTCTGGTAGGTACATCCAGATTGAAGAGCTACTGTCTATCTCGGCGTTGAGTGAATCACTACTGTCCACCTTAGTCTGGCTGTGACACATTGGAGAGGCAATAAAACCATGCACTTCACTTCTTTATGATTTGTTGTTCCAAACTATGGGAGCTAGACACAACCCACTGGTCTTAGAACTTGGAGTACTCCACTTAAATACACATATCACACATGCAGATGCCATTTATGCTTATGAGTTTAGGATTTGCATCTTTATGTATTAGGATAGGCACTCTACTCTCACCCAGTCACCATACTTAGGTGCTGCCATCCCTCATGTATTAAATACTTCTCCTAAGCTGATCTGCAGATTGCAAAGCCCATCTCTTCCTGAGCTTGTTTCCAGATCTTTCTCCATAATACCAAAATGAAACAACCGGAGTATAATGGCTAAGCTGAAGGTGAGTGAAAACATTTTCACTCAACAACTGAATATAAAATGCTAGGTAAAAATTCTCAGAAATAGTCTGTACTTTTGGCATGTAACCCAAAGCAAGGAAGTTGCAGTATTGCAGCACTCTTTTTTAAAGAGTATACCTAGGAAGTAACCCCTGCACATGCACAGACTGCAACTGCGGCTTGGCCTGATGCCTTCTTATTCATGATTATACAACCAAGTTGTAGTCTAGTCCTCAGGTAGAGATCTAAACCTCAAAGCAACTTCACTTTGGGCACAGTAGCCTTTCAAAAATCAAGTCTAAGACAGAGAAGAGATCTCTCCCAGTCCCATGGAACTATCATTTGTACAAATTCCACAATTAGACACCTTTAAAGAAACTGAGCTTGACAAAAAAAATGTAAATCAATGGAATTCAACTAAAAAAATTCAGCAGGAAGAAGCTTACAAAAAAATTGTGAAATGTTTCAGAACTATCAAACAAAAACATTTTGTACAGACACTCCTCCACAATAATTTCTAAGTCACACTGATCTTCTGAAGCAGCATTTTAAAAAAAGATGATCTAAATTGAAACAAGGTAAGTTTTTCTCAACTTTTACATAGGGTTTAAAAAATATATATGGTGAATCTCCATGCTTGTTTTTCTCCTTGTTCTCCCTTTTTGTCACAAAACCAGAAAGTTAGCTTTTTACTCAGCTCCAGTAGTTAACTAGGCAGGTACTGTTTTTAATGGTTCACAACAGCTGCTCCATGTACGGATATGACTGCATCTGTCTGCAGTCTCAGCAACACTGACTTCAGAGATTCTACTTTATCACATGCCAGTAAAATCACAGAGGCTCTTTTCTTCTAGTATCTAAGTAACAAGAACTGATAAGCAATCATGATGCTTGAGAAATTTGCCCTAAAATAGGATTACGCTATGTTCTACTCAACGCTTGCTTTATTTTTGACCACAGGGAACCTAAGTTTCTCTGGGGTTCAGAATACTTCTTTACTGTGTTCTTAACCAATCCTGAAAGCAGATGTAGCACATATTGATCTTCAGATCTGGGGTCAATTCATGAGCATGGAAAAGGCAATACTGCAGGCTGACTTTTCTTTTTTCTTTTAAATCTGTCTCTCCATTTCAAGTTCTGCTCCGCATGCTGAAGTCATTTTATCTATTCATTTTTACAAAAAAAAAAAAAAAAAAAAAAAAAAGATTATCGGACAAGCTTTCAAACTCCTCTGCCACTGATAGACCACTGATTCACTGTTAACAATTCCACCCTCATACATATCCTTTTAAAACCTTCACTAATGCTGTCTGTTTGCACTGCATCCAATATAGTTATCTCAAGTACTGCAAAACTGCACAATCACTACATCAGCATGTTTGCTACTAGCAGTCTTGAGTGCAACCTGTTTCCACTGGACAGACCACAGTCTCACCTTCAAAGAACAGGAAGCTCTCTTCTGTCTCTTGGAGGTTCATGTTACAGCTATTTCAACTATTTACTTTCTCAGCATACGCTCACCTTATTTTTCTACTTCTTTCCTCAGGTTTTGTATGCTTTTCAGGAAACAATGTCCCTGCTGGCTACCCTTACACCTTTTATGCCTTCTTGATTTGCCAGCTGCTTCCATTGCCTCTAGAAAGAGTATACAACATCAGGGTCACGGGCCACTGCCTCGGGTACCAGCTCATTCAGAGATTCTTTTAATTAGTTGCTCTCAGTTTTATATTCTGCCATTGCTCAGGGATCAGTCTCCCCCTGCTGTTCCGTACAGCTTGATCCTGCCCAGAAGACACTCTCCTACAGGTTCTCTCATACACAGGAATCCCAAACCTGATATAAATACACAGAAGATAGAGCTAACTGCTCAACTACTGTGCATCTACCAGTTTTGGTGATCTAACTAGATACAGTCAAATCTAGAGAAAACAGGTCCAAGACACATTCTAACAGTGCTCCCTCTTGGTTAAAGTCATTCCTGGATGGACAAGCTTCCTTTGGATGGTTATTCTCAACTTTGGAAAGGCAGACAGTGCCACCACTGATAAAGGAAGAATTGTAATGCAGTTAATGCAACCAGGTAAGTGCAAAGCAACAACCAAATTTTACATAAGGTCGAAGCAAGCAGAAGAGACCTTTGAAATAAGTCTCACTTCCTACATAGCTGGTGCCAAAGGACTTCCCTGTAGTCCCACCTCATAGCTGTCTTTGATCAAGAGCAGTGTTTCCACTTTCACCCTCATCTCCTGATAATTAAATCTAATGCCACGCTAGCCTGATGAAGTTATAATGTCTCCAGTTCTAGGAGTTCATTCATATTTCCTCAAGAGGCGGTAAGAAACAATGAACCAGAACACATTAAATTAGATCATCATTCCATTTTGTTTAAGAAATTCCCAGCAGTGGAAGCAAGGTATTTCAACAGTTAATTAACCTCATTCAAAAACTTGCAGCTTTTTTCTAACGTAAGTCTTTCTACCGTACCTTCTGGCTATGACAGCTTATTATTCCACTCCTGGCTAGACTAAAAGCCTTTTATTATCACATTTCTGCTGCTCCTGTCAGCAGTGACAAACATCTACAATTTCCTCTTTGATAAAAGATTTTCTGTTATAAGGTGCATTTTCCAGTCCCTTCACCATTTTCATGGCTCTTCTATGAACCCTCCCAAATTTTTCAACATACTACTTGTAGTATGATCCACCACCACTTTATTTCAGCATTAAGTTTGCTGCTGGGAAAAAGCCTTCCTTTTATTCTATCTACTTGTTCATGTTCTTTCTTTCTGCCAATTTTTATAGTGCATGTGATGACCCTGAGAAACAAATTCAATTAGATGAAAGCTAACGTGGTGCAAGAGAGAACAAAGTCCAACAGTGCTCCCTCTCTCCACCCACCCCGTAGGAATCTGCACAAAATGAGTATCACACAGACCCCACGTTGGATAGCTATGTGGACAAAAGTAACCAGGGTCCAAAACATAAAACATCCTCTCTATTGAATATTGTCAGGCAGGCTCCAGAACATTAATGAAATGAGGAAGGAGGAAAAAAGAAAAAAAGAATAGACTAATAAATTTTTGAACAACTCACTGCATTCTACAGCTTCTGAAACTCCGTGCACTTTTAAAGTTTCAAAACTAGTAATCAGCAGGAATTTTTCCATGCTAGCCTAAAGCTGAAGAACAGCTAGGAAGGCCACTGCACGCCTAATGATGCCCCCTGTAAGATTTAAAGGAGAAGTAATAAACAAAAATGCAGAAGAAAATTACACCTTTCTTACACAGTGGAACAGGAGGAGAGAAGAGAGATGAGATGAAGTATATTTTCCTGTTCTTTAGAATTCTAAGTATAAGCCTAAACTCTGGGTGTCTGGCCAGACAAATCATATTCAAAGCTTGACAAAATTCATCTCTCCATGGTTAGACAAACACAGATGATTCAGAAAAAGAAAAAAGTTAAAGAGCTATAGTAGCAAGAGATGAAAGCAAACCAAATTCCAAAGGAAAATTCTAAAATACTCTTTTAAGTTCAGCAACGTCTAACTTTTCCATAATTAATTTTGCTAGCTCAGACTGCAGCAACAGCAGTTGCCTTTCCTCTTCCTTCTTGATCTTCCACCACCAAGATCCCCCTTTTCCATCCTTTCCTTTGCTCTTGTTACTACCTCTCTTCACAGAGAGTTCAAGTTCATCAACCCACATACACACTCAGCCTAGAGGGTCTCCTTTCTCCATCCCTTCCACCCTTACATGTTATCTTGGCACAACTAATCATTTAGGAACTGTATTTCCATTTATCCAAGAACATTCAAGGTATTTCATTAGTTAACTTTTGAGGGCTGGACTCTAACCACCCACCAACCTAGTTGCCAAGGAGTGGAAAAGCCTCAGAGGAAAATCTTCCAACAGTGGTGCCTGAAGCAGCATGCAAAAACTTACATGAATGGTTTGATTTTTCAGCAATGTTGGATAGTCAATTCTAAATGAAGGTAGGTGCTATGGAGTTTAAATGCCTTAGAAACCTGGCCACCAAACACTTTACACCAAGCAAAAATACTAGCTAATATCAGGCTTATTCCTTGCAAAACAGTCTCTGGCTTTCATAGTGCTTTAAAGCTCTCCTTTTGGCCAGTTCTTACAAACTCATCATATGCCATCTGCTCAGCATCCAGTCATAATTTCTAGTGGATGAGATACTTTCCCCACACCTTTGGAAGGAATAGTCCAGCACCAAAAAGCTTTCAACACCTCCCCTCCCTTCCCACCAACAGCCCCTCCAACTAATAAGTCTATGTAACTCCATCCAGAGGCATGGAGGAGCTTCAGCAGCACATTCCCAATTCTAGCACAGCACAGAAAAGAGACATTAGCTATCCATGCCCTAGCCAGCAAGCCTTACCAGCTTGGGCTCAAATGCCAGCCTCATGTGCCAAGCTACAGGAACTTGTGCTCCGAGTCACACTGACACAAACTGGCTCCAGGCCAGGAATAGCTCTATCAAACATCCACCATCTGTTTTCTCATGCCCAGCACATCATGATGCAAATTCTTTAAACCTTGTTTCCTTGCAGGTGGTTCCTCTCCTGCTCCACCTTGGTGAAGCCTACAGCAACCCAGAGCCAGAAAATATTCCAGAGGTGGCAAGGTGTAGCATCACAAACACTTTCCACTCACAACTAAAACTCAGCCACTAAATACTCGCAAGAACATGCAATTAACACTCAGGGCCCAAGGAGGCAAACAAGTTCTGAGACTGAACTATGTTGAGCTACTTAGCAGTTACAGGACCAGTTAATGCTCCGGGTCTTTCCACAACTGGTTAAGAACAGACAGTAGATAAGCAGTAGGCACTCAGAGCCTGCCCCTGCACAACTTCACGTACACTGCAAAACCCCACATATTCTGAGCAGCCTGAACAGGTATTTCACTAACATCTTTTTGCAAACTTCTCTAGCATCAGTTATCACTGCAATATATCTAATAAAACAGGTACACCAGCAAGCAGGTATCTTACAACACTGCCATCACAACAGAAATTCTCCACCTCCAGAAGCACATGTTCTCAGGTTACCAAATTCAGCACTTCACACAGAGTGCCTGGGGGAAAGGGTCAGTTCCTCTTCCAATTTCCTTCTTTGGGCCACAACATTTTAGAGCTTCAGGAGTGTGTAATGTGCCAGGTGACTCAGCAGGCCCCTTGCTGATGAGGATGTTCAGCAGGGAACAGCAGGCATGACCATACGCATATACTTTTTAGGAGCTGTGGAAATTCAGAGAGCTACTCTGCAGCTGTTTCCCTTAATACTGGACAAAGCTGCTGAGGAAGCCACACTCACTAAATAGCGGACTCAGAAGAATTTTGTTATTTTTCCCCAAACAAGAATGTTAAAAGTGACATTTAAAACTCAGCAACACAATATCAAAGTATATATTGCCAAGAGAGCAACAGCACTGTCCTCATCTTTATTGTACTTTCTGCATGCATTTACCTATGCATGCATGTAAATATAGATAATAGCCAGCCACTGCCTCAGCTGTTAAACACAAAGCTTAAAACATTAGGGCATGCAGTGTGGGTCATCTAATGTTAACACATAAACCTAAGTTATTGTGCTTGCCTGTTTCATATTGACATCTTTATATCCTAACTATTCACAAATGGACTGCTTTACCAAATTTGGCAAAACAACATTACATGCATTTCTGATGGATAAATTTTCTGCATTATCCCAAACCAAAACTTCCCAGGACTACTCTTTTGTCAAAACCATTCCCCTTCCCTTCCCCCAGTGGAAGTTTAAAGCCATTGATTTCTACTGCATGTAGAAAAATGTGTGGTTCCACATTCCACAAGATCTGACCCAATGGAAAATACTGAGGCTTGAACCTAAGACTTGACATGAATACTGTCTCCTTTCTCTTTTGGTCAAATTTTGTAAATTTAAATTAGTGCAGGACATATAAAATTTTGAATAAAAAAGTTATAGTGAAACAATATCTACATTCAAATCAACCATCTCAAGTTTCAGTAGTTTTACAAAACTGCTAGCTGATTGCTGTGCGAATGTGAATTTACTAATCAACTCTGAATATCCCTTCTTTGCGTTAATATGGTTGTACAGCTTGTCTGCACATGAAAAGCCTGGCAGATGAGCAGCATAACCACAGGTAGAATGGTTACCCAAGGAACACTTAGACATCAACACAGAATGTGCACACAGAATCATTAGCCACAAAGCACAGACAAGCCAGCAGATGAAACTAGAAAAGAAAAAAAAAAAAAAAAAAGAGGCAAAAAAAAAAAAAAAAAAGCAAAAACATCTCTCTCCTAGCATAAGCTGAGCGCAGCTTCAAGGTCTTACCCCTGCTAGGCATCAACAGGCGCTTCTTCATGTTGCCTGACAGAGCACAAGTGAACAGAAAAGAGAAAAACATCACATCAGCAACCTGAACAGCAGCAGTTTAAAAAGTTCTTAATGTTACAGCACAAACAATAAGATATCAAATGGTCACAATATGCTTCAGACAAGCCACATATAAAGTTAAAATTATATGTAAAAAATGAGGAAGATTCTGTTCAGCTGTATCCAAAAAAATAAAATAAAATAAAATAAAAAAATCAATCATTGTGATTTTACTCCACTACGACAGCTTAAGTCTACAGGAATAAGACACAGCAGGACAGAATGTGTTTTCCCTCCAAGAAAAAGTCTGTAAGATAATGTAATTCAGCTTTTGTTCACTCCTGAGAGGACAGAGATTTTATTTCCCTCCCTACCCCACAGTCACTGTTAAAATAATGGTTCCATTCCTCTGCTATGGAGAGCTATCCTCTCCTTTAAAAAAAACAGATGTTTTTATTCCTGTTAAGACCATTTGAACAGGTCCTTTCATCCTCATCTGAGAAATAGATTGCAATTTCTTCTTCTCTGGCATTCTGAGGCTACAGCAGCTCTTCAGAACAGAGCCCTGGAACCCATGCCAGGAACACTTCGCTTCTGCCTCCCACTTCAAACACCTCTCCCACTGCCTTTTGTCCTTGAAGAGATGAAGCCCAACCTCTACTGCACGAGGTTCTCATGACAGGGCCAACAAAAGCAACTGCTCTTCTTGAGCAAGGCAGGAGCAGGTTTATGACATGCCAAATCCAGCACTGGATTCTGCCTCCCTCAGCTGAGCAGTAGCTGCCTTTCTCGGTGCAACACAGCCTCTGGCAGCTTTGCTGAAACCCAGGAGATCTAAAGGTTGCAAAGCCACCTGGGAACTGCACAGCTATTACCCACAAGGTTAAAAGCAGTAAGCCTCGAAAGAAAAATGAAACATCACTGGAAACAGCTTTTAAGTTTTTCTTCATATTACTCATTTAAAAATTGAAGGGAAGTTTCGATCTTGAATTGTCCAGTTTGCAAGGCTGGTCAAGCCAGACAGTTTCACTAGCACAGCAAGTCTACATCCATGCACCACCCAGACAGTACACATCACATGTGCACACTCAAAAATAAAAATGGAACATGCAACTTTTGCAAGAGGAAAAAGTTAAAAACCTTGAGAATAAGCTCTGAATTTTTATTAGGGCCTAAACAGTTTTAAGTTATCTCCTTGTATACTAAAAAGATAAGAGCCTATATAGACAACATACATTTTGCAGAAAAATATTTACCATCCATTCCATTGTGTTGTTCATAACTTCTTTTTCCCAGGATAGTCGGGGACCCATTATTAATGACAGGTGTAAACTTAGCAGGCGTCAGATTGTTGAGAGAACTGGACAAACTCTTTGCAGGATCTGGTTTCGGAGGACATGGATGAGACTCTGAGAAAAAGCAGAGTTTTCTTTTCGTTAGTGAACATACTGTAATTTTAAGTCTGAAAACAACCTGTAAACTTTCAAGGTGACAAAGTACACCTCACCTCCCCTTATATACAAACTATTTTTCAACTCTCTTTTCTGAATTTGACCCTAATTTTGACTGAAGACTAATACTCACATACAGCTATATATACTTAAGAAATTCACCATACTAAATATGTTTTAAGTAACATCATAACATTCAGCTTGATACGATATGTCACACATGTAACATAACATTATTCTAAAATAAGAGATAAGAAAAAAAACATACTTTATTTCTAAAATTTTATTTTCCAATCCTGTGGGATAATTTCTGGGGAAAAGTTACAAGCAACAGGAAATGGGAACTTAAGAGTGGCTCCACCTCAGCCCTAATCAGAGAGTCCCAGTTAACTTGAAGAGCACAGAGCATGACTCCTCCAAAAACTCATCTGTGTTCTCTCCACTCCATCAGCTACCCTCCACTCCCTTCTCCCAGCTTAGTAGCCAGAAAGTCTGACACAGCACCACTGAATTTACTCTCAGCTAGATTTCAAAGTAGTCTACCATTACATTCTGTGCAATTGTTAAAAGCAAGAGTTTATTCAACAGCAAAACTTGTCCTTTTATTGGCTTTATTTGGTTGCAGTATGCACTAGAGATTGGTAAGCCTTTGGGTATCTTATTAGTACACAGTACTTTAAGTAAAAGTCAACACTGAAACAGCAGATAACATTTAATAAGACACTGAACCTTAAAATATTTCATCAAAATATTCAGACAAACGTAAGATTAACTCTGGTGCTTCTTATTAGGGTAAAAAGGCAATCAATTTCCTTGTTAAGAAGGAAGTGTTCAAAGCACTACTCTCCAAGCTAGCTTACTGTTAGATTCATCTTACATTCTGCTCTAACATCCTAAAACTACATCTTCAGGGTATCTCTGTAACAAATCAGCAGCACCAGCAAAATTGATAGAAATATTTATATGACTACAAATGAATGCAAAGTAAATTTCTACCACTACAGACATTCATTTTTACTATTTACTGGAAACCTGCTACCTCTGTATCTGAGCCAAGAAAGTGTTCATGCTAGCTCTCTCTCACCACAGACTGCAAAGTCGGGAGAGCTGGAATACCTCACTGCTGAACCGGATGATTTTGTACCGAAAGATCACGTGCTCACATTCTCTGTTTCAAAGCTACAAGATGGGCTACATTGACCTGGGAGACCGTTAACTCCGTAACCTTCTCTAACTAGGTTCCCAGTAACGGATGTGTCTCCAGCCAAGGTGACTGCACTATAAAAGTCTTAAAGCACTTAAATCCCTTTTTTTAAGCTTGTTGGCAAGCCTGACAGATGCAAGCCAGCACCAGCAGAAGACACCATGTAAAGGTACAGAAGTTTAAAAAAAAATCACCATGGCCCCCAGCTATCCAATTAGAAACAGTGTGTTGTCCTCACTCACTTTAAACCACTAACAAAAAACATTACAAGTTAATGAACTGCTTCAGCAGAAACCAGTTTCCCCTGGCCTCAACTGCAACCAGATATAGTCAGCCCACGTGACGCTTAAAGTGGCTGGACTTGAAGTTCACATTATCTACAAAAATAATAACAAAAGGAAGATACTGAAGGAATGGGTTTAAAGGGGGTTATTTTGAAGTGATGCAAGGCATAAGGCCTTGCACATGCTTTCCATCAAAATACTGTATTTTCCTACTTCTATTGCATAAGGATACAGTACAGTAATAATTATTTTCAATAAAGATCAAAAAGGTCATGATTGTACTCTGCTACTATATTAAATCCTGATCAAGTGAGGGGATCTTCATGCAAACAATCTGTACCATATTTAAGATGTCCATTAATGTACTCAATTTCAATACTTTATTTTACAGCCCACTCATGAGACTTTTTCCTCTCACTAAAACAAGTGGTCGCTGTCTAATTAGTACTGTGCTGCAAATTATTGTATAATTACATTCCCAGAGAGACACCAAGCTGAACTCCAGAGTGGGCAGATCATCTATCTGTTCTCTTTGAACACCTAGAGCTTGGACTTAGGTCCTCAGACAGAGGTACTCAAGTACTGTCAGCTGAGCTGTAACAAGAGGTCCAAGTCCTCAAAAAAAAGTTAAACAAAAACAAAAAAAAAAAAAAAAAACAAGATAGAAGTGAAGAACAACAGAAGCGTATGCCCAGTCTAGCTCCAATACAGAAACAACCACCACTTGATTTAAGATATGTGGGACACCATGATCTCCTAAACCTGAGATGCTTCCAGACGGCCTAGTACTGAAACCATAGACTGGCCAATTGTTTCCTAAAGACTTCATACTTCTGTCAGCAGATACCCACTTGTCATATACATCGGGGACAAAAGTAGATTGTTCATCCCCTCACTTGAAAAGGTTTCTCATACAGGTCAGCAAGCAACAGCGCATTGCTGAGCCACTAGGACTGTCAAATTACGTATGAAAAGGAGAAATAAGAAATTTGTGGGAAAGGGAAGAAGCAATTTTGAGCTCTATCTCACAGTAGCAGATTTAAAAAGAGAAACCCCGCCCTCCCCCACACACAGCTCTAGAAAAATTTTGAGAACAGAATGTTCTTTTAATCCAGCAACCAGCGTCTGAATCTAAAACAAAATGGAAAAAGAAATTGTTGGTAGACTTAGCGAGTAGGATTTTTGTTTGGTTTGTTTGTTTGTTTTAGATACCTAAATAACGGAGTACTGCTTCTAAAGGCTTTCGAACCACTTGCTTTAATAGCAGTGGGTTTTCTGATGCCTCCGGTAAACGTGCTGTGCCTGTAAAACAAGGAAAAAATAATTAGAAGGTAAAGACATTTAGATATTACAGTAAGACTAAATTAACTCTTCTGAAAGAGCTTTTCTGTCAAAAGGAATATTCACAGACTGCAAGCATGTCTTGGCAGTAAAATACAAATGCAGCTGAATGCTATGTGTTTTAGCAAACAAGCGATACTGAAAATTCACGAGTTGTTTGTTTTAAAGTGAAATTTGAAAATAGCCTATAACCTGCAATCAGTTAGAGTAGTCTACAAGTACAGCTAGTTATTGTTTGACCATCAGTTACGAGCAAGAGTATCTCCAGAAGGTACAACTCAAACTTCATAGGAAGGGAATCTCAGATACTTCTTTTCCTTTCCTCTGTGAGGAAGAGCCCAGCTGCACCACCACTCACATTCTGCTTTGATTGCTGCACTGTTAATAGGCAGATAGGGATGTCGTGCAGCATGCCAAGGGCGCAAGATATCTCGACATAAACGTCTGGCGATTCTTGTCAGTTTGGTTGTATGGAGATAGAAAGCTTGTCGTGTCTTCATGGCAAACTTGGGGCTCCCACTGTTTCGCACTGGCACACCGTGAGGACTCTAATTGAGAAGAAAAATAAATACAATTTCTAACAAAATAATTACTAAAATGTCATTTTTAGAATAGAGATAACATCACATAAAATCATTTTCAACCACTGTTTCACAGATATAAAAACAGAAACAATATCACAGATGAAAATATCTTCAGCACAGCTCAGCTCTTCCTCATTCCCCAAGTCTTGCCATCAGCATTTGGCATTTTCTTCCAAAATGCCTCGAAGAATAAAGTGAAGATTAATGTTTTCTCTTCAAAGGGAAGTATTTGTTTCTGTGCCATCCCAAAACCTCAAAGCAGAGATCCAAAAGCCAGACCTAACGAAGTTAGCTGATGATTTTGTGCTAAAGAGCATTAACAGAAAGACTCTCAGACTTCAATTGCTTAGAGTTGCTCTTCATACATCATGCAAACTGCTTACAAGCCATTTGCAGGTGGGAGAGGGAAAATGGAAGGTAAACGTATGGCCAAAAATAGACATCAAAACCTGACTTCCCAAAGTAGACTACTACAGTTTGCCCAAAAGTTTTTGCCTCAGAACAGAAGTTCCTATTAATTCTTGCTTTGAGCTCAATGAATTATGCATATAGAGTTGTTGAATAACCATTGCACATAAAGAGTAATTCTGAAAGGTATTTATCTACTAGAAAAAATTAAAAGCAGCATCTTTTTCATGAAAAGCAGCTAGGCCAGTGATGTAGTATCTTGTTAACTGAGAAATGGGAGAAAATTTCACTTTGGGGAGAACCAGGTTTTCCCTTCTCAGGTTATGTAACACTATTTTTAAGTAACAAGAGTTTTAGGGCTGACAAAAGCAGGCAGCTAATTCCACAATTAAGTAGCTCCAGAGGGCACACAGAAGCCTGGAAAGGAGCGTGGCTGAGAGAAAGAAGGAGTAGAAAGAGAATGGCAGGAAGTAAAGACTGGGAGAGAGGAGGGAAAGAATCTGAGAGCAAAATTCAGTGTGCCATATCCTTCTGCACAGGTAAGGCAGCTGCACTTTCCCACCAGCCCAACAGATGATGCTCCAAGATTGGACTTTCAAATTCAGAAAAATTGTGTCAGTTTTCTTAAATTAAGTGGGAGGAATGAGGGAAAAGAGTGGAAGTCATACAATGCTTACTGAAGATCTATACAAAAGAGAGAAGGATTAATTTAAAAAATAAGATGAAGTAGAGAAACAAGTTAAGGGATCTCTCAAAGCTACTAGCTATTTGGGATAGCTAATTTTGAATGTGCCTTGGGGAAGGGAATAACTTGCAGGAAATAATGAATTTCTTTATAGAAAAAAAAAAACCCAACAAAAAAACAATCCTCTTCTCCGCACAGCTAAGACTGAGGAATCAGAATACCCAGAAACACTGGCTGTTTTTCCAACTTTTCCCATCTTCATTAAATTATCCCAAGTATTTGAAGGCTTGTTTGCTAAACAAAGAATGTTTCTTCTCTGGGCAGTACTGGGCAACATATTATATACAACCAAACCTAATGTGCCAGCTTTTGCAGGTCTAGATCCATACTAGATCTAGTATGTCCAAATCCAAGGACAACAATGAGAGTTGAAGGTATTCTTTTTGTTTTGTTAAATTTTTTTTTTTAAGAACAGCGAGTAATTAATTACATATGAGAGTGCACCTAACCTCCTGAATAAGAGTACTTAATAGTCTACTTTCATGATACCTACCAAATTATTGCGGTTTGGTCCTGGTCTCTCTCCATCTAACCGTGTTGGCATTTTCAAGCCACCGTATTTCTTCCAGTACGTCCAACAGGATGCACAGAGGCGACACTGCATGTTAGGGGGACCCCAAGAATACCACTGGTAAGACTGTGTGGCTAGAGATAACAAAGGTGAAAATTATATTTATCCTTAAACAGGATCACTTTTCAGAACTTATTCTCTCTAGAACTATCACCAACCCCCCCCCCGAACAAACAAAAAACCCACAAAGACAATGCAAAGCTCAAAACAGACCTTAGACCTGATGATGGCCTTCCTTGTCATCACCACTGTAAAACGTTTTGCATTTTCAGCAAAATTAGTTACACATCTTAAAATAAGAATAGTAAAAAAACAAGCAACAGGATGAAAAAAATTTCCTGCCATTGAAGCTAAAAGCTCATTCTGGAAAACCCATAAACAATTTCTCCGCAGCACAGGGGGAAGGAGATTCTCTTCAGAAAGTCCTCATACATTGATTTTACGTCTAAAGAAGGTAAAATAAGTTTTTGACTTGACTCCTCAAACAATTGTACATTCCAGCACAGCTGAAGGCTCTCCGTTAAGGAAGACGAGCATTAGAACTCAGCATACTATCAGGAGACAGCAGTTCAAATACAAATAAATATAATTTACACTCTACACAAAAGTTGTGGAAAAAAATTGTAAAGCTCACACTTCAGCCAAAGTCTTTAGTCAGTAGCCACCTGCAATTATGCAGGACATTTACTAGTTCCCCAAGCACTTGCAATTACATTTACCAACATCACATCAGTAACTTCAGAAAAGCTTTACTTAAATCCTGTTAGATCAAATTCTGCATGTCCCTCCCCCAAAAGCCTTTTCTCCCACCCTCCCACCACTACAAACTTTTTATTTTACAGTTTGCAGTACAGTACTTGTATTCTCTATGAACAACTGCTACATTTGCATGTCACTTACTATAACAGCTTTCACAGGCCCGTCCTGCTCCCGTGTTCTGTGCCTGCACTCCAGTACCATTTACCACTCCTGGTTTGACATTATTTACATTGATCTGGTTGGGGTTTGGCTTGTTACTTAAAAAACACAAAGCAAAAAGGAGGACAAACATTAATTGAGGCATGCAATTTCTTATGGGACTTTTTAAAAAAATAAAAAATAAAATAAAAAAGGCCCAAAAGGCTGAAGTTGAATATTGACTTTCTTTTATCCTATAGCTTCCAAAATAAGAAGCCTTACTTACCAGGAATCTGATTTCCACAAGTACATTTTCTGATGTTCATATCGTATTAGAAGCAACTTTCAGGAATCCAAAACCATTAAAAAAAAAAAAAAAAAAAAAAAAAAAAAAAAAAAAAAAAAAAGGCAAGCCACAGAGATCAGGTTGGTATCTCAGCTGTAACCCCAGGCACTCTAATCTAGGTGACAAAAGGATCCTATCTACCTCTCAATATGAGGGATATTTCACTTATATCTTCAAAAAGAAGAAAGGGATAAAGGAGCAGAAAAGGTAGGCAGGGAAAGGCCAACTCCCTCCTTGTTCAGGGAAAGGCTACCCTAGATTACAGTCACGTAAATATTTCCACATTATCTTACCGCAAAGGCTTGTCTCACGTGGCCCACAATTCCTGCAAGCACAGCCAAGACATCAAGCAAAATCTTTGATCCAGCATATGCACACAGATGTTTGCCTGCTGCGCTTACTCAACAGGTCCAGTCATGCAGCTGAAAAGGCTGAAGCATCTGGACCTTGCCAGTCACCAGATAAAAGCCTGTGACCCAGTGGGTGCATTCTTGCTATTAAATTGTGGAAGTTTTGTGCATAAGAAGCCTTTGAAACTTAGAAACTCAAAGCAACTCAAAGAGATTCTAAGCAATCTCTTTCAAGTAAAATGTCAACCTCTTATTACCTCATATACATAAAACACCATCGTGTTTACAAAGGAGTCCTCAAACGGCAGGATGAGATCCTAACAGGCCAAGAATCTGTACAGCTCAACAGGACAAGGTTCTCCACAAGCAGAGCCTGAGGGATTCAGCGCTCTTAGCGCACAAGACATCACTCTCAGGAAAGCACGTTTCAGCTGAGACCTGAGCTCTAGTTCCAGCTCTGCCCAAAGCCACGGGCATACAGGAGCTGAGTCATCTCATCTCACCAAGCTTCCTTTCCCAAGGCCCGCAAGAGAGGCAACACTTCCTTACTCCACACCATCTCTCTCACCTTCTCAGAACAGAAGTTTTTTAGGATTTTTATTACAGTTCAGAGGACTTTGTAGCCATAGCTGTAGATGAATATGAAAAATAATAATCCAAAAATCTGACTTTCCATCACAGGGATATTTTTCCATGACATAAAACTTGGGAACACCTCATATGATCAATTCTACAAAGACATTTAAGGCTCTAGCAAAAAGTGTGAGTCCTAGCAGCTAGGGAGAGAACTAGAAAATTGGTTTAGAACTGTCAGCTCTGCACAGTCTTCAATCAGTAAGAGCAGTTTAAAACTGTGGCTCACAAGTTCTCAGGAAGATGGAAGAGAAGCAGGAAGGGAGAAAAGTAAGTAGATAACTTCCAAGGCACCCAGAAAAAAAATACTGAATATAAGCCTTCTGACAAGTCTTTAAACTATGATCTGCAATTCTGCTGGAAAGCATTTAAGCTTCTGCCAGTTGGACAAAGTCTGAAAGCTTAACATCTGCAGAGCAGGAGATCCATCAACCGTTGTCATTAGTATATGTAACATTAGAACCATCTCAGCTCCTCCCTATACTCTGTTAAAATGTTGACTCAAAAAGAAAGCTACTGGCAAGAGCTGAAATCAGAAGGGCAAACAAATCTCTGGCAGAGAAAGAGCAGAACAGAAGAGTATAACACCTCTGCAAAAAAAAAAAAAAAAAAAAAGTATCTAAGGAGGGGACAAGGAGACATACAAAAGAAACTTAGCATGGGATGGAACAGGAGGCACAGAGAACCACTACTGCAGAGATGGAGAAGATGGAGGAAGGTCACACAAGAAGCTTGAGACACGAAAATACACAAGGAGATTTAAAAAAACAAAAAACCACCCAACTGACTCCAAATTGCTCTTAGGAGCTTGGCTTACAAAAATAAATAAATAAATAAATAAAAAAAAGTGGCACTTGGTGGTAACTTCTGAGCCTGAGCCAAAATTCTACATCCATGTGTGTTTCACTGTTCTCCTACCTGAAGACTGAAGGCAGCAGGCATATTCCTTCTACTTCCAACTGATAAAGCCATGATTTGGAATACACATATTCAAGCAGAAATATCTTAGAGTGGGCTCTATAGAATAGTTTTACAAAAATGCACCTTCTTGCACATTCATTGCACACTGACACAGGAGTCATATTGATTTCAGTAACCCAGAATATTTATTACTCCTCACTCTGATTAGTGCTGCAAAAACAGCACTGTGGAGAAATGGCCAAATTACTTTCTTTCTAACATAGCATCAGTATTAGGTTTCAAATTCTCAGAAATGACCACTGAATGGAGCCCCACATGACTGATTTCGGAAGACAACTGGACCGTGCAGCTTCAGAACAAAATCAAACTCAAACTGAAAGCTTAAGCTGCACTAGAAGCTAGAAGATCCTCTTTCTCATACTGAGATATAGAGCTTGGTAAAGCACTGCTATAAATGACCTAAAAAGACCACACACACCACACAAGGAGGTAAGAGTATTTGCTCAGTCCAGGAAAAATTTCAGATAGCATTCAGATGTTGCTCCTCCCTGTAAAGCTGAGGGTGGAAGAAATAGCTTAGAAGGCTTAGTGGTACACAAACACTATAAATAGTTTGTTCTTTCAGTGCATTGAGCAGCCCCTGAAAAAAAAGTAGAGAAAAAAAAACTCCAACCAGTACAGGCATTTAGATTAGCAAGCCTGATTAGGTTTTCTTGTTTTGTGTATTAATTTGCCTGGCTCCTACAAGGATTAAAGTGTTTCAGGGTTATTGGCAGAGTGCACGAGGTGTTGACGCCACAGATGGCATGAGATTTGCAGACATAATTTAACGAAGGGCAAGTTGAAGTGCAGTACATTCATGAAACCTAGTACTGCTCTTGGTATGTCGCTGCAGTAACTACTGCAGGACAACCTTTGCCTATGATTCACCAGCAATCTCTATCGGCAAATACTACTAAGATTCTCTAAAACAAATGACCATCACAGATGCACACTACTGCAAGCAGTGTTGCTCAACGGACTGAAGCACAGAAAACTAAGGCTCCACTCCAGGTCCTACAACTTCACCTCAGGCACGCTGCTGCCCTTCTGCACCAGCAGTAAAAGAGCCTGAAATCCATCAGCAAAGCACGTTTCAATGAAACACAAAGAGATCCTGTATTTGAGCAGCACACCCAAAAGTCCAGATGCATGTAGCTGTATACAATTAGTTGAGAATAAGACTGCGTGCATTGACATGCACACCCAAAATGCTAAGATGTGTAGAAAGGCAATGGCCAGATGCCATTGTCCTCTCAGTCCACCCTTACGAAACAGATATCGCAAACAAATGGAAGTGATGCATGGATGAAAGCTGATCAGAGATGACCATAGTGTAGCTGCAACAATAACTTCACTTCAGGATTTTGGAACACAAATTAACATAGCTGCAGTAGCAAGCACCAGAAAGTCTCTTGCCCCAAAGCAAAGTTTCACAACTGCAGTTATAGAAGAATTTAGGCAGCTACTCTTGTCATCACATCACAAGCAAACAGTTCTTGACTGTTGACAATTTGTTAAACTTGTTTGATTTCAAAGCCTGCTAGGGTAATTAACATGAGAATTAGATGAACAACTGAATGAATCATTAGGCAATTAATGAAGTAAGAGATACAAATAAGGTAGTGAGAAGACTGATGGTGTGGTAAACTATCATTTCTAGTTCTTAACTCAAGTTTGGAAGCCTTTTAAACAAATTTCAACTGCAATGGAGTACTCGAATATGCTAGACACAGAGATCACAAAGCACAAATTTCTAGGCTGTATTATGCTGGACATCAGTCTCAACTAAAGAGATTAAGATGAAAAGGCACATGCAGAAAGAAGGCCCTGGAAACCAACTATCATGGACTGAAAGCCTGCTCAAAAAACCCCAGTCAATGTGAAGACAATCCTGAACCATGCAGAAATGCTGAAAACTTTTTACTACATGACTCACTACTAGCATTTGATCCACAGTGCAATGATAAATTTTGTTTTAGTAGCTTTAAAAGCATTGCAAGTTTAATATAATCAATGCATGATTCCAGTTATTCAGGCAGCCACAGTGGTAATAGATGCAAAAGAGCAATTAAGAAATAAAATCTCAGAAATAGAACAACTTTTTATCCTTTCTAAGGAACATCTAATACCATCTACCCTTAGGTATCTAATTCAAGCATCTGAATTCCTTACGCAGACAGCAGAGAGGCGAGTTCTCATCACAACAGTCCAAAGTAGCATAAATACTGACTTCTTAGAACAGGACTGCTAAACAGTACTTTCTGAAAACAGAAAGCTTTCTCCATAGCACAAAGACTGCTGTTCGATCAGAGCTACATAAAGAAAGAACAGGATTATACTTCTGGTAGGCTTCCATGTTATAATGGACCTCTGTACAATTAAACAGGAAAGGAAAAGACTTGTTCCTCAGGCACAAAGAAACATGTATGGGAATTATCTTCAACGCGTAAAACGGTCTCCCCTTGCACTTGTCCAATACTTCGACCTATTTCTTCAGTTTCCCTATTAGTTTAATTAAAAGGGGGGGGGGGGAGGTAAATATTTCCCTACTTTACACAAGTTTACAAGACAGAATTTACAGGTCGTGAAAAATGCGCTGAGACTCTCAGATAAAATATTGCAAATAGTGTTTTAATTTTCATCTGCAGATTTCAGGTTACATCAATGTATTTTGAAAACTAGGGATCCCTAGTGTTCTTCCCTTGGTATTCTTACCCATTCCGATACCATTTAGACCTATAAAGCAAAAGAAAGAAAAGTCATGCAAAATTGCGTGTCTCAACTTTCATGATTTGCAAATATCCTAATCTCAAAAAGAACCAGCTAAACAACCAGATCATTATCAAAAAGAAGCAAGCAACTCTGAAGCATGATGCCCATAAGACTAGTAAAACCAGAACATGACTTAAACAATAGACTGAAGAATGAATTTGAGTAAATACTAGGAGAAGGAGACAGATTACATCTGCAGATAGAAAATTCTCCAAGCCCTGCATTTGCCCCAGTAGATGACAAGATGAAGTGTAATGAACACAAATCTTTTTGTGCATTCAGAATTCTGCTACTTCTTTAAACACCACTCCCACTGAAACAGAAACTGTTCCAGAAACTAATCAAGAGATTTTTCACTATTCCCTGAATACAGAATTCAGCTTATTTTATACCTTTTCTTCTCACCAGAAAAGCCTGTAAGTGCTTTTCATCCTTACAGATGCTTTACAAACTCACACATACAAACGTTGGGCTGCACTGTATTTAGTGCAGATGTCTGTCTCAAAGCCATGGGCTCTTCTCAGAAGGAGAACAGAAATGTTTGTCTAAGAGCTAAGATGTTGGTTTAGGACCTGAGGCTCTCAAGTCAAATCACTTGCATGAGTCAGCACAAGGCATGCGGCTTCTCTGTGCCTCCGTTACCCATACTATAAATCAGAAGCACACTATCAGGCTTAGAATGATAAGCTATAGAGCTTTACCTAGAGCTGTTATTTTTCACAGTATAACATGCACATGAGATGAAAAATAGCCTTTGAAGGCTGCTTCTATTGTTTTGCTTATTATTCTTAAAAGTTACTGGGACTAGAAATCAAAGGCAGAGACAGCAATAGCAAGCACATGGGAAGAAACAGAAGTCTTCTCTGAAGTACAGAGGGAAGTCGCCGATTCGATTACATTCTCTAGACTGCAACAGGAATTATCTTGCTGAGATACAACGTTGAGGGATAAGATACCACTCCAGACAGTCATTATCAAATGAGCACTGTAACCTTTCAAATACAAAGCCCTACATCCATTATAATCCCAGAGCAAGAGCAAGCCTACCAGGCCCTCTCTTCTACAATATCCTTTTGTATCTGCAGTCTAAATTTCATTGGCTTTTGCTTTACAGGCCAATCACATTGTGAATTCATGTTTAATTTGATGTCCAGTCTCCCCCTGCACAGTAACAGCATTGATAAAAAGCAATACTGCTGAAAAAGAGCAAGACAAAAAGACCTGTTTGGCTTCAGTTGGAATATTACGCTTGATTTTTGTTAAATTTACCAGTTATTGACACATCTCAAAAGGGGGGTGGGGGAATTGTCTTACAAGCTAAATATGTAAATTATAGTTTTGCCTTAATTAACAGAACACATGATAGAAGTTCATAAATATTTGAAGGGAGATACAATAAAAGAGTACAGAAATTATCGAGGGTAATACACATGAGAATGTGTCTGGGAGCGAAAGTAAAAAAGCAGAAGGGCAGGTGAAGATTTGATTTCCACATCATGACAGCTGCTGACTGTTTTTTGCATGCTGAAGGACAGAACACAGGGGAAGAAACACCTTTTACTAAGAATTAAAATATGTAACACATTTGAAACAACCACCTATAGATGATCCACTGATGAAAATAAGTAAGAGAAAACAAAAAACCCCACATACACACAGACAGAGCACAGTGGAGCATCCTAACCGGGAAAGCCCTGAAGGGAAAGTTCTCCACAAGCAAAGGAGAAAATACTCTGTGCTCCAGAAGTAGAAAGTCAGTATGAAGGAATGGTTTTGTCTTTTGCATACTTGTAAGCAGACATGCAAGTGTATCGAGACCGGTGCTGCTGTGTTCCAGCCAGCTTTGAAGTACCAGAGCTACCGTGTTTTATTTTGCTAGGCTCCTAGCTGTTCATCAGCATCTGGGTCATTAGCATTAATTCAGTTAAATAAAAAGGAATTCAAGCTTGTTTAAACATCAGCAGAAAGTTCATTACATTGGTAACCTAATTTAGTAATTCTGACATGTTTGTTCTCCTCCTCCTCCCCGCCCCCCGGCAATTAAAGCAAATATGTATCGCCATGCCAAGGCCATGGAAACTGAAAAAACAGACCTTCCAGCCTTCCACAGTGAAACAGGAAACAAAGTAACACAAAAAAAGATACTTACTAGTTGGGTATATACACTTGTTTTAGCTTGCTTTCTGCTTCCGCAGCTTTCAATCGTTTCTTTAAAAAAGAAAAAGGAAAACATTAGAATAAAAAAACAATGGCTACTTTTTTTTTAGGAGTCAAGTAATTCACCCATAAGCACCTTTAGCACTTATTAATAAACAGGAATGAATTTTCTTTTCACTGAGTGGCTACCACAAAATCCTTTTCCAACAAGATAACCACTGAAAACAACTGTGGGTATCAAATGACTACGTACACAGCATCCTGGAAAGTCAGAGAGATTACAGACTACTACTTATCAGGACAATCTTTTCATCCTCGTGCAGTCCGGTACAAATTCATGTGTTGTTTCACGCATAACCCTTTTTCTCCCCTGCAGAGACATATCAGACACGTCTGACATACCAGTCTGTTCTCCTTGATATTATGTACCAATTAGATAAGAACTGTATGGAAAAACACCTTCGCCAACATGTTTCCTGAAGAGCTGAGCCAATACAAAGAGTCTGAAGGAAGACTTTTCTGCTGACAGTCCTCATTTTTGTAACTAATGGAGAAATCGATTGACAGTGGAGGTTTTCCTTACAAGGCCGAGAGTTTAACTCAAAACTGATACAGAATTACCCAGTAAGTTTATTATTTATGGTTTATGGCTGCTGTTTAGTTTGAAGTGATAACATACCATAGGCAATCTGTGCATTTGCACTTTCTAAAAGTAAAAAGCTTTGGGTATGAAAGCACTAAATGTTTACTCCCTTTAAGGCAAAGAGAAATAAACTCCACACAACGCACATGCCTTAATCCTAGAGGACAAGTGGCACACACCAACACCAAGAGAGGGGAAAGGCAAGGCAGGGGAATTAACCATACAGAACAGCCTCCTAACAAAAAATACCTTTCCTAGAGATAGTAAGGAACATAACAGAGGTACGTTCAAGGGAAAACACGCACAAAGAGAACAGCCCTTCAGAGTGTAGGAATGCACATTTAGAAGTACACACGGTTTCTCTCTTTGCATGGCCTCACTTTGGTAAAAACAGTCATTAAAAGTTTTGCCCAATTTCTAGAGTAGACAGATGAAAGGATCCTTTCAGTGTGAAGTATAGCATAAATTCACCCCAAAGAGTATCAGCTCTTTGTTCAGTTATGAATGTAAACTTGCTGATAGCCGATCAGAACGTGGCATAGGTAGTAAATTAGCACAAGTTTTACTAACTCTCCAAGAATTCCTTTTACAACTCAAATATTCACACTCTTCAGAATGTAAAAGAGAATTTCTAAGGGTTTAACTTCCTTTTTATTATATAAACTAAATGGATTAAATGAGAGAATAACTCAGGGCTGGAATAACCTGCGGAGGCTCTAGTTCAAGCCCTTGCTCACAGCAGGGCCCATGCTCTTCTATTCCTCTGTCGGTAACAGAAGTCTACATAAAGCCATGACAATGTTCTCCATGCAAAACAACCGTGCAGTTTCTGCATAAAAGCTGGAGGTTTTTGATTGCTATCAGATTGGATGCATCAACTTCAACATGAAAGCACTACTATTTTGAACGGGATTATTTGCTCAGTGTTTTACACATTTCTAGGCAAACATATTAACTTAACACTTTTTGTGTAGCAGCCTCAAGGCACAGCCTAGAAAAATAACTGTAAAGCAAAATCATTCTCTGCATAGAAACAGGAAGCACAAGAAAACATAAAACTGAAAAAGTGTCACTAAGTGATTGGACTAATATAAAAATCTCCTTTACAGAGACATGATGGACAGATGTAGAAACAATGAAGTAAATGTTTCCGGCAAACATAACGCTTGCTATGAGCAGAGGGACAGTCTGAGCAAAAGTCTTCCATTTTGTAGTGTGACAGCTCGTCAGTTCCTAGTCAAAGCTCTTAATACTCCTAAAGTACTCCCACTTTACCTTTTTCAACAAATAAAAGTCAACTTGTCTTAAAAATCAAATACCTAAATTATCAGACAAAAAGAACAAAGTCTGAGAAAATAATCAGAACTTCTGAAAGTTATTGAGAGACTATGAGTACACTTTGAGCACTGCACTCAAAAGCATATTTTCAAAGCAGAAAGAGAGATTTGTTTCTGCTGACAGAAGTGAATTTCCCAGATCACTCCTGTTCAATCAGGTCTCATGCAATGACAGCTATCCTGAAATTGTCCTCAAAAAACCCAAATGAGTGCTTGCATACTCAATCTGTATCAAGCCTACAGACCTACAGGAATCAAAAATTCTCATTTTATTAGCAATCAATTTTGCAACTAAAGAGGTTCTCTCCCTGAATACAAACCAGAAGTTCCATACTGAACGTTTTCAAAACTTCCTGCTCAAGTGACATAAGTGACCAAAGCATCCAATGGCCAGTCTCAAGAAGTGCTGTGACAGTGGTTCTTCAGCAGCAGCAGAAACACTTCTCTACTTCTAGAAGAGATACTACCACACAGACAAAAAAAACCCCACACATGCCCACATACCCAAAGCCCTTCAAGAAAGCATGCTTAGAAGCTTTTCTGCCATTAACTGCAGGCTGTTCCATCCTCATGCAGGACTGAAAACCAGGTCTTCTTTCCACAGGCAATCAAAAGCACAGAGCATCATGAGCAGCTACATCAGTAAATGAACAGCCACAGAATTCATACTTTGTCCAGGAATAAAATGGAAGTCTAGCATCAGATACTAATAGAGGCCTTAAAATGTTCCTTGAGGAACACTGTACAATAATTTTATTTCCCTTAAGACCAAAGCAAGATATTCAAGGAATTTCCACTGGTACAGAACTGTGTCTCTCCTCGCCCCGACTCCTCCATTTCTACTAGATTGGAGGTAGCCGGAGGATACAGTTTTTTTGGTAAAAGCTCCCAAGGGGGACCATCTTGATTCATTATGTTATGACATTCTTGGAAATCTGTAAATGGAAAAGCGTCATGCAAGCACAAAGCATTACCAGCAGCTGAAACACTCCACTGTCCGCTTGGAGACATGGTTAATTTAGGCTATTAAGCAACACTTTAGTAAATTGATGATGAATATCAACCTCTGCAAGTTCTCCTAGTGGCTGACAACGACTGTGCAAACTCTGAGCTAACAACTCCCACAGGTCATCTGGACTTTGCAATACCTTCCCTTCCTACAGGTACCTGGAGATCACAGCAGAATGCTACATACAGCATACATCTTTATTTTTAAGAATACTAGATAAATAAACAAACTAGTAAACCAAGAAGGTGAAGGTTTTCAGAGTGGTACCATGATCTATTGGATAAGAACAGGCCAGTTTTATACTGTATATTGGGGGCCCTGAGGAATCACTATATCAGGTTTGACAAGTTTCCTATTCTCTGACAGTGAAAGCACAAAAGAAAGATGTCTGAAATGCAGTAATGCACAATAACAGAATAATACCTTTACAGAGAAAGTGCCTCACTAGTTCCTTGCCAGTTAGTAATTGATTTGTGCCTGAAGCAAATGGGTTTTAATGTCTTGAATTTTTAATGTTGTCTGATGTAGTTTTGAATGTTCTCATCTACAAAAAAATCCTTGAGCATTTGTAAGTTTTTCTAGAAGTCTAATGCAAATGAAATCTTTGTCTTTCTAAGTTATCAATAAACATGTATCTGAAGTACTTCCTCATATTCACTTCATCTTACTTCTCCCATCCATAAGAGGGAGATCACCAATTTGCCTTGCCCATTGGCACTAGGTAGATCATATTATTGAGAACAGTAGAGACGACAATGCTAACATCTGTCTTCTATATATCCTCTCCTTAGCTTTAACAGCTTTCACTCTACCCACTGAGCTCAAGAGAGTCTTAAAACATGTGACATATCAGAGCAAACATTTGGGGTCGTTTTCTGAAGAGTGAACATTTATAAAGAGGAAAATAAGGGAAGAAATCCAGGAAAGCGGGGGATATTTCAAGGTCCACCACACAAGGGATAGGCTGGTAGACAGCACAGAGAAGTCTCAATTCCTCAAATATTAAGCATTTATTAGTTTGAGCTGGGGAAGAATAGTCTAACTTTTTAAATTTAGAAGAGAGCTTTCACACTCCCCCCCCCCCCCAAAAAAAAATGTTACTTAACTGCTGGCGCTTTGGGATGAGATGCCCTATGTATGTGGAAAAACATCTCTTTTACATTATTTCTGCTTTGCTAGCACACAGTATTTAGGTAGCTTCATTCATTAACATATCACTTGCAGTTCTTTGCTACAGAGAAAGGTAGCTCTCCTTATTAAAGGCATCTGTGAGCCAAGATTATCTCTGTACCTGTTATCTATATATCAAGATTTATTACTCAGCCCTCTCTCCTTTAGGTTACAGAGATGAAATATAAAGACACTGACTTTTTCCAGTATCTTCTCCTTTATATTCATTTTCAGGTCTATGTACAACTTAAAATTCTATTGCTTCTTCCTACTTCATTTCTGTCATGCAGCACTTTTCTGACGACACTTCCACAGATTACAAGTTTCTACATTGTTCTGTTTTTAAAATTTGATCTTCCTCTTGAGGTTACGTGCTCCTCATGCACAAACGAAATCCTAAAAGTAAAATTAAAGCTTTCAACTTTCAGAAAATATGCTTAATTCAAATGATCTTTTGCCACTGCCATCTCCCAAGCTGTTTATCTCAACGACTGGAAAGTGTTATGTTTCAAAGTCCTCAGGATTTTTCCCTGCATTGGCATGCAAAATAGTACAACTTAAAAAAAAACCACAACCCACCCACACACACCGGAATTCAGAACTACCTAAGAACATAATTGTAACTTCGAATTAAAACATAGGCATGCCCAAACATCACATCACATTTTTAAGAGTTTTCAAATCTCTGGGGGAATACACCAAATAGAAGTTACTCAGTGGTTGCCATTTCAAACATTTCTGATTCAGAAATGCACATTCTAGGGAGTACACATGGAAAATCTGTCTCAGGAAAAAAAAAAAAAAAACACACACATTCAAAGGAGACATAGGATATTGAATTTGGACAAGATCTCCCTCATTCTTTTCTTCAAGACAAATCTGAAAAGGTGTCTTCTATCAGACAAGTCTTGGCATCACTTTGAACAGAAGTTCAGGAGCCTACATCAGGCCATAAATTCTCTGCTGACATTGCAGTGGGTGAAACATTCTCTCTAACAGTTCTGCTCTTGAGGGGCAGGAGGAGGAGGGGGGGGAAGCTGGTCCTTCTCTTGAAATTATTCAATTCCCAGCTATGCTGGCAACCTTCAGAAGTAAGGTGTAACTCAAGCCAAATAAAAATCATTGCATCTCTTATCCAAGTACATCCTCCAAAAGAGGACAATTTTGCATTTATCTCAATCACAGTATCCTAGCCACACAACAAGGAAGTAAGGTTGTATTAAGCCTTCTCATCCTACGTATACAAAGCACAATTTGTTTTCTTCTGTTTTTGGGGGGAGGTTTTTTTGTTTATTTGTTTTTCACATGCATGCAAGTACAACTCTTTCTGCATGCTAGTGCTTCAAAGAGAATACCTTGTGTGGTTTATTTTCAGAATACTTTGAATACTGGAACTGTAATTTCAAGCTTATACAGGATGCAATTTCCTAAAATCAGAAGATCTGGTTGCACTTTCCTTACTCTTCAGTTCTGAAAAGTGGTCTTCTGTTGAAGGCAAATCAAAATATAGCTTCTTTGATGGCAAGAAGTAGATAAATTTTACTTTAGGATTGTGACGGCCAAGAATCCTTTCTTGCTCCAAGAAAATCACAAAGCAGATACAGAAGGTAGTAAATAGATCCCAGCTAAATGGCTTTTATCAAAACAGGCAGTTTTGATGAAAAACAAAGGCTTCATTATTACGTTGTGTAATTCTTAGAAACAGACAGGTTAAATAGATGTTTAAGTGCATTCAGTCAAAAAAATTATATGAGAATGAGTATGTTATTTCTTTTTTTTTTAAAAGAAAAATGCTAACAATGCCTTACAGAGCAGAAATATAAATTTAGTCGTTCTTATAGAAGGAGGACAAGTGGAAGCGAAACAATTCAGGATATGCACTTCCTATATCCTTAGTACATTTTCAACACTTTATGTACAAAAATACTGCTAGCCCCCAGAACCATTTTGTGGTATTTGACTAAGGAAAGAATCTACGCAGACAAAATACTTTGAAGTAGACTGAACAAATTGGCGAGGAATGTGCGTTGTCACAGACTCTGCACATGTCAAGTAAAATATAAATGCAAGACACTTAGTTCAAATACCACTTCCTACATTTTGTGGTTTATACATAATGCCAGGTATATACAAATATACATGTATAATAAATACATATAATCTCCCTGGCATTTATTAAACATTTAATAGTGTTACTTGCTTGTAATGTTGTGGAATTTGAAATGAGGCCTTCAGCTCAGCTGAAACTTAATTCATGCGATATCTCTGTACTGCAATTTCTACCTGTTCAGTTTATAATCATACCATCTCTTAAGTGCTGAGGCTCTAATTGGAAGTTTTCCCCAAATCCTACTCCCTGGTACAGTCCATATGCTCCAGCGAAGCAAGACAAGCCAATTTTATAACTCCTCTTCTTCTATTACTTTAAATAGATGCCTACACATTATACTGATAATTATCAGGAAAATCCAATATATATTTCATCCTTCTTTATAATAAGTTTTCCTATTATAAGTAGTTTTCAGCAACTGATTTTCTACAACATTTTGCATGATTCTTGCATTGTGTTTTAATTATTTAAGGGACTAAGTAGCCTTTGTATTTATATAAACAGTAGATAAAAATGATTGTAAACACTAGTCAAAGTTGATTCTTAAGTATAATGAGTCTGGAAATCTGAGCCATCAACACTTCCCAGACAAATATTTCACTCACAGTTCTTACAGGAGGGAGCTTCCACGCATCTGAGTCTGCAATCAAAGTCATGGACAGGCAAAGGGGGGGAATAACCACAGGTGTCTGTGGTAGAGCAAGTGCCCACTTCCCCATAAAGAGTCTTAACTGAAGGTATTGCTAACCTTGAACTCAGTAACAGGCAGAGATTAATTATATTCTCTTCCTCAAACCACTGAATTCTAAAGCAGGCATTTGAAAGCTCCAAACAAGTGAAGTAGCAAAAAAATGAAAAGAAAGCACAAACCCTGATGCCAGATGTTTATTTCTGCAGGATGGCCTATGAGATTAGTGATGAGAGAAATTTCTGGTCCTTCAAACCTTCATGAACATCCAGCTATTGGAAAGGCTGAAGCCCAAGAAGGAGATAAAGCAACAATGCTTGGATTTCGAAAGTGCTTTCTGTTAGAATGAGAGGTGATTTTGAATTTCTTACCTGCTGAACATATCTGTCTGTAGTTTTCCACATGTAATAATATTCTATTATGCTTGTTAAGGACTTCCATGGGAGCTAAGGACATAAAGGAAAAATAACAGTCATTGCAGGGAGTACCACACAGCCTCATGGAAATCGTAAGGTTCCTCTGATGGACTGTTTGCCGCAGTGTCTTCCTACTACTAATCCTCCTAACAAAAAAATGACAGTGTCCGAATCTCTGGACAGCATCAGACACTCATGAGTCCGATGTTGAATTAAAATGGCCTTTCAAAAGATAGTGCCTTCAGTGTAGAAGTGGAGCAGGCTACAGGTAAATTTTCATGCCACACTGGCTCCACTGTATACCATTCAAGAGACAGGTACAATGTGGAAGAGTGCTCCACTGGTTCAGATGCTCTGCTTGAGCAGCAAAGATCCAAGCAAGAGCCACAATTACAGCATCTCAGTTCTGATTTGCTCAGTTTTTATGGAGTTATTATTTTAAATGGTCTAACAGAATTGTGCCACGCCAGTTCTATTCTCTGCATAAGGATCTCAGCAAGACCAGAGTGCTGTGCCACTCCCAAGCCCCTCTGTCTAAAAGATTAGAGCAAGGGACAAACTACAGTGAAACTACTTGATCTGTTGCAGAGGACTTGAACAGCAAAACAGCAAAACTCGTGTCTGTTTACATTGCTCCAGTAAAGCTGAGCATCTAGGGCGGAGCTCTGGCCAAACTACAGGACACTTCCTTTGCATCCTGAAGATTCATTTTTTAAGTTTTCCAAGGACCCTTTTTGAAATAGTATTATAAAAGTGACCGAATGTTCCTGTTTCAGAAGGCCCAGTACTTACTCTCCTTTAGAGGCATACTAATTTGAAGGCAGCTAGGCTGTCACAACACTTTCCTAAAACATCTCTCAGTTGTACTGGAGAAGATGACTTTAAATTTACATCTCTGAAGGAAAAGTCATCATCTGCAATTTAAAATTCTGACTGTACGGCAGGCTGTCATCAGTACGAGATCTTCTTTTCCCCAATTTACAACAAGACACATATTCCAGTTCAGAGCCCTCTTCTTCAGACTAAAGAAAAACAAGATCGCTTAGACACAGGCTGTAAGCCAGCTCTTTCACTGGTCAGAACTGCTCACCATGTGGCTCATTTTTCATACTTACAAAATCTTGCTGAATGTCAGTGAAATCTTTTCCATATTTTTCTAGTGCTTCCTCAAAGAGGTTTGCCTCTGAAGCAGACCACTCCTCCATCTCATCTCTGCACAGGACTGGCCCACCCTGTGGCACAAGTGCAGAGATCGCCTTGGAAATGTCATAGACATTTTTGTGCAAAGTATCCATAGCGTGGAACTATATGGTAATAAAAAAGAAAACATAAACATAAGGACATTCAGAGCAAAAAACACAGACGTGAAACAGCCATAACAGAAAACATGCACTGAGATTTGAGGGTGAAGTATTCTGTATCTACACAAAGCCAGTAGAAGTTTGTTCAACCTCAGACTCTCTGTAACTATCAGTGTACGCATCTAACATTCACTAACAATAGCGGAATTTTTGGAACAGGAGGCTCTGCATATCCATAGTTCTTTCTTTATCTGCTCCCCAGCAGCAGCTGCGTAGCGCACCCGTTAAGGAAATGCACGCGACATAGCCCTGGCTCGGCAGGACTAAGCAGCCCTGTTAGGTTTCATCCACAGATGGGGCATCAGAATAGATAACCTGGAGTAGAGATCTGAGAGTATATTGTCGAATAAACTTAATCATATGTTTTCTTTGTCAAACAATCCACTATATTTTCATATAAAAACAAATATTTAATGAAAGCAGCATAGACACACAACCACAAAGGCCTCAAATCCCAAAAAGGAATTGAGTCAAATCACATAGCATAACTAAGAAGGAAACAAAGAATTACTCCCAGGAGCAATTACTCCTCAGAAAGCTGAGCTACAACTGTCTTCAACTTGCAATTTGCAAGAGGCAGCACCATGCTGCGAGAGAGAGGAAATGGTGTTAGTAAATGAACGCTTGGCTCTATTTCTTAATTTCTGTAGTTTTAATTAGGATGTTGTTTGTCTTTCATCATACCAGAATTTTGTGCATGTGCACAATTATCCTACAGTGCTTTATCCTAGAATTTGCTCTATATATGATTTCGTGTTACTCCAGTTACAAGGCGAGATTTTGATAATAAAAACCTATGAAGTCTCCAGAGTATTGTTCACATTTGCATTAAACTCTTTAGCACAGAAGCTTAAATGTTGCCTTTCCTCTGTCTATTCATAATCACTTATGATTATAAAATATTAAGAATCACCACTCCTTAGGTACTTTAAAAAACAGCTCATAAAAGAGGAGAACTGACTCAACTTAAATTTCTTATCTAACTGCAAACTTTTTCCCCCAGATGATCTTGCTCAAGGGTGCCAGTGACAGTCTGTGGTGTTGGACAAGTGATGAGAAGTGGCATTCCGACATTATAACATCGCAGACAGGCACATAATCATTCACATTCTTTTCAAAATAGCCAGCTCATGGAGGAGACGGGCTGGGTAGCATGTGGTCAAAATATTTTAATAAAACCAAAAATTCTGGTAGAAATATCCACAACGGATCACAGGAGTCACAAGGCCAGATAAAGTTACTTCAAATGTAAATAGAGGATTCCTTTACAAAGACAGTATCTGGACCACAGTAGGCTACAATTACAGACCATCTTCCCCTCTACCTTTGTCAACTGCTATTGCAGAGGAGAATAGTTTACATCTCCTTTCAAAAACTTAAGATCCTCAAAAAATCTTACCAGTGTGATGTCCCTGGAAGCTGCCGCAGCACTCATATGCAAACTTGGCTGTCTGACAGAACTACTGCAATCTAGTGCTCGGGCAAACGTACCAACAGATCTGAAAGAAATTAAACAGCGCATTAACTTTGCATGAAAAACAAGCATAAACAAACACCCAACCAACGCTTCTTGAGATTAGCGCACTTCATTTCTCAGTAACAAGATTATACGGTTTGGCTCTAGTTCTGAGCCAGAGACCATTTTCCTCAGATGTGGTTTGTTATTATAAATGCTTTACTCTACTTAGTTCATATGGCCAAATAGACTTAGGCATAGGAAGGGAAAGAGTGAAAGACTCGATCACAAATGAGTGGTTTTGAACTCTATCTTCTATCTCTCAGTGGCTCCCTGAAACAAGGTTTAACAGAAATTGATCATAATCAAGCTTTATGAATGGCAAAATCTTAAAAAAAAAAAAAAAAAAAAAAAAAAAAGAGTAGTGCTTGATTGTCCAGAGGTACAAAGACAGATGCCAAGATCAGACAGAAAGAAATACAGCAAGCCAATTATTTTCCTAAAAGTTGCAGACAGATTAAAACAATTCTTTATTTTAAAAGTATATTATAATATTTTATATAATGCAAAATGTATACATACATATATATATATACATACACACACACACTCTACATATACACTATTATATTTATACATTTATACTAGGCTCATACAGAAGAAAGGGAGAGGCATTACAGAAACTCTGAATAGTGACCCACAGCAGAGAATGCCCCTGCCTCAACAACAGAAAAAGACTTTTTTCCAGCTGGACCACTTCCCCAAACTAGTTCACAGTGTGAAGAGGAACAAACTCCAGCATCAAACACTGCATGAGTAGGAAAAGAAAATATGTAAACAGTAGTTGTCATCAGATATATGTTTTTGGCCAAAAGTCTCTCAGTCTTCCCCTATCCATGTTCCCAAACAGGCAGCCCTTTCCAGGCCCTCAGTGAGCTACACTTCCAGCCACTCACCCCCTTCCCTGCCTCACAGCTTGCCCTCCCCAGCTTTAGCTGAGCTAATGCTTCTTTTTGTAGAGTCTAATTTTAAACTAGACCACTTTGCTGATTATGGACAACAGCAAATCTTTATACTGATCTTCTCAGTGACTCTGTTTACAGCATGAGTTCACAAGCAGCTGTAGCAGCACACCAAGTGTGCAGCAGCAAATAACCAGAGCTACCTAGAACAGCTTCACTGCCAAAAGCCTACACACGCCCCATCACGAAGCAGCACCGCTGTCACTCTAAACCATCCCACGTGCAAACTCTCATCCATGAGGGCACTTCCACCCTCTTGCTTCCTGCTAGGTCCTCCCATCACTGACACCAGAATACTGCATGGCTGAGGAGCAATTCTAATCAATCTCACTGAAAATTAACCTGAGAGGCAGAGAGAAGTGCTCAATGTTTTGGTGGTATCCTATACTTCACTTGATTGGAAGCGCCTGCACCCTCTTGCTGGTGGAGGGGATCATCGCTCCTCTTTCAGCCATTTCCCTATGCTCATCTGGTCAAGTAAAATTAATCCATTGTACATGGATGAGTTTGTTCAGCAAGTTTCACTCTACTGTTGGTGCGGTCAAGGGAAATGGCAATATACAGTGAAACCTTCAAGACTGAACTTTTACGGTGATCCCTTGATGTAGCCATAACACAAAGGATTTTTTAAATGAACCCTAAAACAATAAGCCTAGAAAACAAAAAGGATCTGTTTAACTAAAGGCAAAAGTGCAATAACCATGAAATTTTCTTCAGTCTAGACAGCAGTTAACATTTTTAACTTAACTAGTCAAGTTTCATTCTTGGTTCCCTGTTAGAGAACTCACAACAATCAAGCAGTCATGCAAACCTTTTAAAGCTCCTCGAAACAGATTAGCTGGTCAAAATTGCCCAGAATTTATAATAATGGCAAGTTTGATCTTCAGATTATATTCAAAAAAATCTATTTCATTGTGCACTTCCGAATACACACATTTCTCATCTTGTCCCCTCAAAATGCTGCATTTCACTCCATTTCCCTCAATTCACTTTTTTTCTCCAGTATTTTTAAGTCTATATCATTCAACTCGTTGAATGTATTTACTACTCTAATAAACGCATTCGTGGCATCATTCAACAGTTTCGATCAGAAGTAGAGTGCCCTGACTGAAAGAATTTGCCCAGACAAAATTCTTACATATAAGGTCTAGTGTTGCCCCTTTAGAGAGCATCCTGTTAACTTACCCCACAATGGGTCATAGAGAAAATTCAACACGATCACTCAAGAGGAAAGTCAAAAACAGGACATCCAAAAGAACCCAGGCCCAATTCAGCAGAGTATCTGATAAGTAGATTTAAGTTCCCGCTTTTCAGGGCTAAAACCTCTGGCTGAAGGGGGCTGCTCTGCCTGATGCAAATCAGGGTCGACATCTATCAGATTCCATGGCCAAAGAGCAGAATTGTGGAGTAGCAAGCCAGCTACTACTAGTACCTTGTAATTCTGCACACCCTTGTCCTACCTCTGTCCAACGATAATTTGCTCCACGACTAAACATACCAATAGGCCTAGTTATCCACCTCCTCACACTGCTTTCCTCCCATACTTCCAGACAGTACTACAAATTTGCCTAACGCACACAGTAAGAATTTGAAGAGTATTATCATTCTTCTTTGATGGTTAGAATTATTCACTCACTGGTTGCAATGGGAACCTAAAATTTAGTATGTGCTTCTGTCCATCCATCTCAGCCTCTCGCATCTCTAGATTTGCGGGCTTTACTTTACTGGGCCTAGCTACTTGAATCTAGGCATTAGAAAACACCCAGACTCCATCAAGAAAACGTTTTGTGAGACAACTCATCTTAGTAAATTATTATTGGATGCTGAAATGCTACTGACTTAGAGGAAGAAAATGAGCAGAGCAATGAACCATCAAGAATTTAGTTCACTGAAGTGTTCTGCACATTGGTTAAAGTATTTAAAAAACCTCATCCTTTACAGGATAATGTTTATATGCCATTTGCTTTTATTTTATGAAAGTTATTAATTGTGAAACGTAAATCTACATAGCTGTTCTCAGTCATGCAACTCCCAGCAGATCAGGTAAAACATCCATCATTTCAAAGTTTCAGAGCACATGAGAATCAAGCAACCAAAACTAACTTTCACATTAGTAATGCAGAAAGAACATAAGTAGTGCTAGGGAAAAAAAAAAGATATTAAAGTTTACTTATTCAAAGAAAAGGGAAAATGATCTTACCGTGCTACCACCAAGAACTGGTCTATCTGCTTGTCTACTAGTGGGTTAAAGGCTTCCCAAACTTTTGTTTCAAGTTTTGACTGATCTCTTCCATCATCCTCACCTGGTTGAAAAGTAAGTTAGAAATGTTTGGCATGACTGTTTTAAAATAGAAGTATTTCTAAATTTTCTATCTCACAATAGCTGAACTGCTGAATCATCTCAGATTCCCTGCCTTAGAGGCAGTAAAAGTTAAAGTTTCATTCATCCATTTGTCTCTGACAATATCAGCTGTACCTAGCAGCTGGACAGACACAGTAACCCAGCTCACCTCAATCAACCAGTTCTTCAAGAACTGGTTTTAAAGGGCACATGCAAGGAGAAACAGTAAGTCTTTCTCTGAACAAGACAGTTTCTCATCAACCCTTCTCCCCAGCTTTTCTCTCTCCCCTCTAACTTGCAGCAGTTCCAGAAAGAGAGACATTCCCAGCCTCTCTGAGCAGGCAAAGAGTAGCTGGCTGAATTGCGCTGGCACACTCTAAGGGGGAACTCATGGCATCAGACTCTTCTGCTTCTATTTTCCTTATTCTACACAAACCAACATACCCTATAAAAAATACAGGAGCCACTGAGGCCTTTTTTCTTTATTTCTTTCCTTTTTTTTTTCTCCCTCCCTTTAAAACATCTGGAGATTATCCTTCTCCCAAACCCAGTCTTGGCCTGCTGAGGAAGGAGAATGCCTTTCAAATTAGTTCATCCTTACTTCGGAGACGAGTCAAGTTGCTGAATAAATACCAATTTCACAGGCAAATTAAACAAAAGACCTGACCAATCCATCTGCCTGTTCTAACCTTAGATGAAGAGTATTAACAAAGCTAATAAGCAGAGATGGAAGCGCCTTCCTACTTTCACATCTCTGCCCATATAGACAACTTGGTGAAGATCTTTTCAATGTGGTTCACAATCCCTTCTCTTTTGGGAGAAGGATACCGAGAAACATATCTCTCTGCATCACATGGGTCTCAGAAAGGAACAAGTAGATACTTGTAGTCTCATCCCTCTCAGGTTTTACACGTACACACTTCTGGGTAGTGCAATGACAAATCCAAAACAAATCCAAAATAAGTTACTATTTGGCTCCCTGTTCCTGGACCAGGTTCCTCATGCTCCTTCTGCTCTATGATACAGCAGTGGCAGGCGAGGGCCTCACAGTACATTCAGATCAGCAAATTCTTCCTCCTGCCTGTTCTGTAGGTGAGAAGTCTAGGCTGGCAGCCAAGACTAACAGCTGGGGAGAGGGCTCTTCAGAAAAAGGCACCCAACAGTAATGGGCAAATTGATGAGGAGAGACAGCATTTAATTGGTAATAATTTGGGAGGGGCCTTTGTAGGGAAGTGAGGCTTGATTAAAAACACAAAGGGCTTTTACAGATGTGATAGAACTTAGAGCTTACAATCTTTTTATTAAGACATTTCAGAACTTCCATGGGAAGCACAAAGAGCCAATTAATTCAATTTGTTCCAACAACTTTTATGATCTGGACAAATGCCCACTTCAAGACTGGTTTTAGAGATAACTAACTGCCTTCAGTAGGCAACAGTCTCAGTCACTAACAAATCAGGCCATCACTCTACGCATGACCTGGAGAAAGAACCTCCATTGCCCATACCCATGCAAGTCGCACGCATGGAAGCGGCCATATTCAACATGGCCTATTGACAATTCTAAATAAATCATGAAAATTACCCTCTTTTAATAAGTCTGTTATGTCTGCCTGGTATCTGTTTCCAACTCGAATTTCTCCTTTATCAGCAAGTAGGGTCTTTTGTTGAGGATCATACACTAGTGAATAAAAGAAGAAATCCTAAAAATAAAACAAGAACAAGAAAGTAAACAGTATTATTAACTTTTATTTTAAGCTTTACAGACATACTAGCAAGCTTTCAAGTTTGGTTTTGCTACCTGCATATATAACTTAGAACAGGTGAACAAACAATAAACAAAACACTAATGTGAAAACTCAACATTAAATTCTGTCACTTTCTTTTATGTTGAAAGTTTAACAGTTGCCCTCAAAAAACAGCAGTTCCTTTTATATAAAATCTTTACAGTTAAAATGAATGCAGCTCCTCTTGCACAAACAGGGCTCTTGCATCAAGAGGGCCAAAAGATAATTCTTAGTAATACCAGCTGTTTTACAACACACAGTTGCACTTTCCCATATGCCAAAATAACAGTAAAGAAATGCTAGCAACTTATCTGCACAGAAACACTGACACAAATTAAAGCATAACTTCAAAACGTTATAGCTGTACTAACAAAATGCCCCAGCGAGACATAATGCCCCAGACTATCTTGGTGGTCTATGCTGGGCTCACTTCAGTATGACAGTTTATCGTATGCTGGGCGACCCAAAAGGGAAACAGCACTCCAGACGGGCTCTCACAAGCGATGAGTAAAGGGGAAGGATCCCCTCCCTCAGCCTGGTGACTATACTCTTGCTTATGCAGATTAGGATGCAGCTGATCTTCCTTATGGGACACATCACAGATTCATGTCCAGCTTGTCCATCACCATCTAAGCTTAAGTTGCCATATGTCCTTCTGCTGGTTATTGAAGGAGTAAAAGGAGTAGTAAATTTGGCGGCAGCAGCAACTAGTTGCAGGTGGTAATAGATTAATTTGTTGCCTTTGGCTCAGTCAATGAGAAAAAGGCTAAAAAGGCTGTTTGGCTTCTACCACCTGGGAAAGCATGTAAAATAGAAGTTCATACCAGAATAAGAATGACCATCCAGGGTGATGGAAGAAAATAACCACAACTGTAGCTCCTTAATTATGCAATATAAGCAATTACACTTTTTCACACAGTTAGTACTTAGCTATAGTTACTAAGTGACACATCAGAGCCCACACACATTTTAGGAATGAGTAGTGTGGAATTTGGGGCAGGAAGAGAACTCTGTTCGGTTTGTTATTTCATGTCCTATCACAATCTCTGTTCATAGTTACACCACCACTGGGAAGAAGAATTGCTTCTGGGCAGAAACACAGGATGTGCGATTTTTCACATCTCAAGCTTCAGGCTCTATGTCGGCATGCTGCTTAGTACCCCTCATTCCATGCTTGCCTCATTTTCCCTTCCCCTTTATTTGCAATTCAACAGCAAGAAACAAGAATAAGGATAAAAACCAGCATCATTTCAAGCCCTGTTTATCTTCATGAAGAGGCCAGGGCAGGGGGGAGGAAAGGGAGGGAGTCTCCCAGTCACTCACACAAAGCCTGAAAAAAGAAGAACCACTGCTAGTTCCTCCAATAATGTAGCAAAAATTCTACAGCCTAGAGATTCAAAGCTACATTATTTCTGCTTCCACAGCCCGGCTCATTGCGCACACTCATCTAACACTGATGCCAGAATGGTCCCATGTTTTCCCTAAATGTCTAAATGCATCTTGCAACCAATTACAGAATTGAAAAAGTGAAACACGATAGCTCTATACTTTCTGCTGCAATTTAATAAAGTCACCATTTTTCAGAGAACAGATCAATGTCTATGAAAGGGGAAAAAAAACAGCAAGCCACCCAAATGTGCTTTGCTACTTGAGAAAGCACCGCATAAAAATGTGTCACCTACAGAGCACAATATGAAGCAAATGAGGAATCTACCCTTATTTCCTCCAGCAGAAAACATATCCCATTTCCCCGGAGCAAAAGCAGTAACTTTAAGGGTAGGTACAATCTCACATTATATTGTGGTAACAGGATAAAAGTCATAACTAAAACTTAGCAACATACTGTTCTAACGCCCAGTCACATCAACTTTGGCATTCTGAGGAGGGTAGTGGACCACTGGGTTTCATCCTAAATGAATGACATTCTTGACAGCATTGGATCCAACTCCCACAGGCACTAGGGTCAATTTACATCAACCTACCAACAGAAGGGAGCTTCAGACTAGGTGAAAGCTTGTTTATATTATAGCTGTGTAAGGAAATCTGGGTCTCTTGCTCCCTGACAAACACAAAGTTCAAGATACCATAGTATTTTGAGGATGTATTGTTGCATAAATGAAATGTAGAAAGAGGTTCTGTCTTGCATGCTTCCACGTTATAAATATAGCGAGTGTTTTATTTGTTCCAGCTCCAAAATACCTAACTGTAGGACAAAGTATATGCAGTGCAACAGTAATGCTTTTCAGGCACATTGCCCAGCAAATACACAAACCAAACACTGTAGTATAATCACACTATGGGCTCCAAGGAAGGCCAGATTCTGCAGTCAGTTTCTTAACACTGTTTTTGTTGGACAGGGAAAACCATTTGCTGCACAGGGGTTTCCTCCTATGATATTTGACTGACAGATGCCTTATACATGCTCCTTTATACATTATTATTGCATATTTAATGAGCTAATGAGAATCATGTGATGAAATATCCAAACAGACTACATGTTTCTGACAGCTGTTCTTCCTCACTCCTTTTTGGGGGCAGGAACAAGGGAATGAAAAGGAAGGAAGAGAAGTCTTCTACAAAATAAAACCCATCCTTGTCTACTGGTCTCAGGTAATCTCTTTGTATCTTGTCCAGTTTTGTCTTGGTTCAAGTGTGGGTAAGACTGTAGACCCCAGTTAGAACACAGCAGCACTACCATCTGCCTCCATAGCAACAAGAAATTCAGCTCATGGAGACAGAGTTGGATTCCCAAAGACGTTAATAAACATCAGTTTAGTGTCAATGTAAACCATAGTCTAAGGAACAGAGCAGTTCGTTGTATACTCCAAAGGGCAAGGGAGCTCTTGATCACCTTTAAGTGAAGAGAATCCTACATGACATTTTTCAAGAGTTTCACAAGAGTAATATTCAGAAAATAGCATGGTTCTTCAAAAACCTCTGAAGCTGTCAAAACTGTGTATGTTGCTATTGCAACAGTGAAGAAAGAAGAGTTTTCTGGTTTAACTTCAGATCCCAGAAAACATTCTACATGTTTGGAAAAAATCAAAACGATCTGCCAAAAGTTAAAATTAAACCATGGCTTTCCACTTTTTCAAAGTGTTATACAGACACATATGCTCAGAGCTTCCCTACCCAAGCCCCTAACTACCAGTAGCTATAGCCAAGAGCCAATGCCAGTAAGCAACTGCAGAAAAATTGGCTCAGTGAAAGTACAGTACAAAATTAGTGGTTAGTTCATTACAGTTTGCAACCTTACTTTCATGAAGTCACTTGGGGTGAAGGGGAAATATGTTTTAACTATGCAGTGCTGTATTTTCAGAGAGTATGAAAAGGAACAGAAATGTTAGACATCTACCCAGCAGGCAAATTTCACACAAGCCCCTGCATATATCATAGCAGGGCAGTAAAATAAGTGGATACATATAAAACAGCTTCCTGCAGAACAGGAAAATCTAATGCTCCTGCCCTTTTCTTGATCTTCCTGAGAATTTATTATCTACTGGAAATTCAGGTTTTCCAGTTGCCTTCTCCCCACACACATGCACCTTCCTCCTCCTACTCCTCGCTTTTCCTACTACAATTGCAGTTTTGCCGTACCAGCGGCTGGCAGTCAGTGCTGCCCCCCTCTTCAAACCCTTCTCCCCACCTCCCCGAATTAACTAAGCAATCTACCTGGGGAATAAGACAGAGACACTGGAAGGAACAGAGATAACAAGCATAATTTTGCTGTACTTGTATCTCCCCAGATTTCCATCTATCTGAGTGTTCAACATCCTTCCAGGCAAACAGCCTTGGGACGAAACCCCACTTTTAGTGGTCATGATGTACAAGAAACCAAACAATAGATTCCCTAGAATTGCTTATGCTTTATTGACAGAAGACATTAAAAAAACACTTTAAAAGCCAAGGGAGAACTAATAATGGTTTCAGAACAATTCCATCCACTGCTATGAATTCACTGGGCTACAGCTACCTCCTTTTCTTAGTCTCTTTACCCTCCACCCAAGCACATTTATGTTCTTGAGCTTTTCATTTCCTTACCATCTGTCCCAAGCTAGTTTGCACCTCCAGTGAAGTACTGTGTTAAGTGACAGGAGACATTCAGGAAACTCTCATTCTGTGAAATCTATAAGTGCCTGCTCAGTTTAAAAATAACCCACACCACTCAGCCTGCATACTGAGAGTTCAAAAGGATGAAAAAGAGAAATCTCTTTCCATACCTGCATCTGCAACTAAGCAGCTGCATGATGATAGGAAAAGACATTCCCCTCCTCTACATACCTACCTGTAAAACTAGTGATAATGAAAATGCTTCAGGAGCTACAGAGAATAAATACTTGCTTTAATACTAGTAAATCTGAACTAGTTTTTGCGCAATTAGCTTTTACTTTCAAACTGGCATATCCTATGCTGATAGCTGGTAACAAGCACTTCTGAATACAACAGCCCCTGCTTGATAAACTGCCATTTGGCAGCCCGGAGCAGATTCAACATGGTTTTGGTTTAACATTCCAAAAAGAAGCCTGACTACTTAATTCCTACACTTTGTTTAAAAATCTCCTCAACTAGAGCATCAGATTAACCTTATGCTTAAATAACTACTAAAAAAAGTTAAAAAAGCATTTAAAAAATCCAACTATGAGGCAGACTGCAGTATGCACTTTGCAGAAATCACCTGTTTTTTCCTTGTTTCTTAGAGATTGGTTAATGACTATTACCCTACTGTTTTCAATTACAAGATTTTCTCTCTTGTATAACATTTAAATATTTTCAGATGCAAATGTAATGCTCACACATGTATTCAAATCATAACATACCAAAATTGGTTATTATTCTCCAATACAAAGTTGGAGGAAAAATTGCTGCTAATCTCCAAAAGTAAAGCCCCCAGATTGTTAAGTCAAATTCCGAGACTGTCTAACCAGCAGGCAGCCCACAGAGAGCTAATCACAATTAAAGGTACATAAATGTATTAATAAAGGATTACAACTGCAATGTTTAAAATCACAAAAATACCTGAAAAAGTAAAACAAGAATTAAATTCTGAATAGTGATTAACAGTTCAAGACATTTCAGATTCAAGTGTTCAGTCTGAGGTATTTTAAAGGAGCCAGATTCCTAAGATTTCAGCAGATGTCAGAAATTAGTTGACAAGCAGTTTTTCAAGAATCCAAATGTCTGTGGTGGCATATGAAGAACTACTGGCAAACATTTTAGAGTCCTTTAAAAAACCTGTACATATGCTACTCTGAGTTTCAGATTTTGAAGCCCGAACAAGTATGGGTTTTTTTATTATTATTATTAAAATAGTTTTTTTTTTAATTATGAATCAGTGAACTCAAAAGTAGATAACAAAGTTCCTCATAAATCTGAGAAAAGATCAAGCTTAAACCATTTTAACATAGATATTTCAGATTTCAGGAAAAAGCAAACATACAGAATTATAGCACACTGGCTTGTCTGCCTTTCTACAGTTACTCCATCTTGTACCTCACCTTGTCAGAGGGCACGAGCCTCTGCTTGAACTTTGATTGCCAAACTGATGAGCGATTACTTATGAGAGTAAAAAACTACTGCATGAGAGATTGCTTACTATCACAAGGATGTATACAACAAGTCTTGCCTGCTAGAGATACATCAAAAATAAACAGTATTCAGCCTAAAGCTTCTCATTATCAATGCCCATTACACTTAAGAAATGAAAAAAGATCAGCCTTCTGATTATAAAACTTGCAAAAAGTCACTAATCAAATTGTGCCAAAATAAACTGTTCAAGCTTGACAATTCACAAAATGGGTTCATACCTCCCGTTCCAGATATGATTTAAGGGATTCTGTCTCATTTAACAGAGTAACACTGCATTTGCCTCTAAAAAAAAAAAGAAAGAAATCACATTTTAGGAAAAAAAGATGCATCTTAAACGCCTGTGTGATACACAAAATGGTACTAGAGAAGTCCTGCACAAAATTTATTCTTACATTGAAGAATACCTGAATAGTATAATGACATTTGGGTTTTGAATAAACAACATTGGAGGAAAATAGCCATTACCTAATGTGTGTTGCTGGCAGAGATTCCAGCTGTCGTGAGAGAAACAATTCACGATGTCGCAGCTGATGCTTCTGCTTCTCTGGTAAATCAACCATTTCTGGATTTTCCATCTCTTCTTCCATTTCTCCTAGACATGGAGAGACAAAATGAACATCAAGAACACAGTGCAAGTATTGATTCTTGGCCAAACAGTATGCACTGCTCCACAATCAGTGCAAAATAAGAAATAGGCACAGTACCCAGATGAAATCTAACTTCACCTGAATCCTCATGTTTCAGTCAGTTGAGCAGTTAGACAATTAGCATATATTCTTTAAATTATGCCTGTAAACAATCTTAATCGGTCACCATCAGAATCAAAGATTTCCAGGTACACACAATTCACACCAGCTCACCAAGCTGCAAGTCACACTGGAATTTGCTGCCAACAAAACTGCTCTAAAACGAGCTCTTCTTAGAGACCATCACTGCACCGTCAGCTTTATCAGGAAGAAGCTGAGGCACAATGAAGGAAGCAGTAAAAGTGATGTCTTTTCCTTGGCCAGGTATCGCAACCTTATAACGTATTCTAGTTTCAGAAAAGAATCACAGCCACAGACTGTTAAGCTGTTAAGCATACAGCAGCTTGCTTTTACATATTATTTTTCTGAAGGGAACACTGACTGAAAAGGTTAGTTCTTTTATTTAGTGTATTTTATTCTGTCCACCCCAACCACAGCCCATAGATCCCAGTCACAAGATTAACTGGAATGCAACCAACTTGCCTCGTAACCAGCCCTACCAGACCACAAGCATCCGACCATCTGCAGGACTGCTGCATTTCAAAAGCTTCCCATGTTCTGCAGTCAGGATCTCTGATCTCCGACTTTGAGCTATGCTATCCCCATTCAACTTTTTTTTTTTTTTTTAACGAATACCAAAATAAATACACAAAATCATATCCACACTGACACATAACCGATCCAAAACATATCTAGGCATCTTTCTAGAAAGAAGTATCCTTATGTTTTGTGTTCATTAGCAAGTATCTTCCCTAAGGGATAAAGGCAGTTACTATATTTTCCAAAACCATGAAAAAGTTTCCCAGATTGTAGTAGAAAGAGCTGTAAAGTTCCGTATACGAACAGTAAAACTAATTTTGTTTCAGCAATACTCTCAAAGACCTGTCTTAGGCCTGCAGCTTAAGTCAACAGTTGTTGCCAAGAAACCTTTCTCTAGATACAAGCACAGTTATGATTAACATACCCTTAAAGATTAGTTACCTATAATCTTAAAAGTTATTTCTAAAGAAAGTAAATAAAGAAGATTTCTGCATTTTATAAAATGCTAAATTGCATTCAGTTTTAAATAGGCCACCATAATGCCAAAAGCAGTGACTAAAAAACAAACAAAGAGCCAAAAAAACAGCCCACACCCTCCAGGTTCCACACAATTTAATCACTTTGTTTTACTGTCCTGGAAATAGACCTGTGGTTTATACGCCCCTCAGGTAAACTGCTCCAGCAAAAAAAGCAAAAACAAAAGCAAAAAGTAGCATAATTAAAGCAGACTGCATCATACAATAGCTATTATACCACAAAAGCTGTTAAGCATACAGCAGCTTGCTTTTACATATTAATATTTTTCTAGGACACAATTTAAATTTGTGCCAGTTTCATGTTTCTGCAATTTATGAACTGAAGTGAATTCTGGTTTAGCTAAAAATTAATATTGTGGCTGCTGACCTGCACTATAAATACACCAGCAGCAATCCACAAACAAGTCAGCAAATTTCCAGCTAGCTTGTTTGAAAAGCTATGGATATAAAAATACAAAGGCATTCACGTCTGCACTTAAAGAGTTTTCAGAAAATGAGACTGGTGTGCTGTGCAACACAGGACAGAGACTGTAAGAAGCAGCTTAAAATACTTAATACATTCAGCACATTTAATAGCCTCAAGCTTTTAAAATTACCTTCTTTTTAAGCGTATCAACAATTATTTGCCAATAAATCCTACAAACAAAACGAAACCAACCAGCAAAACTGAGCTGATCTCAGGAACTGCATCACCTTCAGCTAGGATCATCTTCCAACTGGTGTTTTATTTATACATCTAGCTTTTGTAACAAAACAAGGAAGGTGGGAAGCACACGTTTTCTCCTTATGTGGGCTCTGCTACGCATAGCCTTTCAAAATAAAAAGGCACAATCCACTTTAAAAGACAGCTATTTCTACTGGTAACAAACAACACCCCCTTGCTCTATACCCGTAATATTGCCACAGCTCTCAAAGTCAGCGTTAGGAAAATAAATAAATAAAGCTCGATATGAGCATCTTCCCTCTTTTTTGCCCCACAGACATGATTCAGCACCGAAAGAATGGACTTGACAAACCCACTCTAAAGCAAATGCTCATGGAGAGAGCACAGGGTTGAATTCGGCACAGGCTCCTGCACACCTCGCTGAAGCAAGGCTTTTAGTTGTATTTTTTGTATTGTATTTTGTATTTGTATTTTTAGTTGTATTATTTTTATATTGCTTCTAGCAATAACATCACCCACAGCCTCTGCACACCGGGGCCTGACCTGGACTAATCCTGAGGTCAGCCTGTCCCTCACACCTGAGCTTCTGCACCTTCATATAACTCAATTATTCCAGCTTCCAAATGAAGCAAACGCCATAGCCTTCCCCTAGAAATAGAATCTCTACACACTTATATCTATCTGTATTTATATATTTATCTCTTTTCAAACAAGTTTGCATGCATTTATGACCATACTACAGAATACAGGCTGAGGGGATGCAGTAGATCCATTACATTGGGACTTAAACGGATCATTTAATATGCTCATAAAGTCTTCAGAATTCATCTCTCTGCTTGATAGATGCGCTCACGCAGATTTAAGACTAAACATTTAGTCTTAATACAAACAGTAATACATCAGCCGTGCAGGAGCAGCCAACAGAATGCTGCAAGGAGTGTGTCAGAGTAAGTATTATTTGATATTTGATGGTACTGTTTTTAATAGCCCTTTAAAAAAAGCTCAGAGATGGATGTTCTGTTGGAAACAAAGACAGGCGTGTTGGTCACAAACAGCAAGACTCACGTGAAAACTAACATATATGAGGAAAAACTATCTGAAAGAGTAAACATTGAACCGGCAGGAGAAACCCAAGAGGCAGAAATTGTAATTCAGAAAGACTGGGTATATGAGATGCTAAATTAAATATCAATATTTGCTAGACTCCAGAAAGAATAGCAATTTGATACAGATCAGATTGGGCTCTCTACACCAGAGGCAGAAAGAACCAGCCCTTTCTCTACAGCCTCCGCACCAGGTCCCACGAGTTATTACAGGGCAGAAATCAGAAGAGCAAAGGCAAACAAGATGCAGGAATTAGATTTAGAGAGCTCAACCAGAGGTACAGCCTATGAGACAGCAAAGTCTATAGTAACAGAAGAATTAGTTAGCATAGTATCACTAACAATAGCACTTAAAAAGTGAAAAAAAAAAGGGCAAAATAGCAGGGAAACACAAGTCAGTGCTACTGACCTGCAAAATAGTTTCTTCAGTAGTGAAAGAAGCTTAAAATCTTGGTGATTCAACAGCTCAACTGAACAGCTTTGAAGGATGTTGTAGAATTGATGCATTTGAAGAAATTAGTAGTATAAAAACTCATTCTCTCCCCCATGTCTAATTTCTAATGCTCTATATTAAGCCTCAGTCCCATTTACTTTCTCTCTACCAAAAGCTAGATATTGATTGATAGCTACTAGTAGTATGGTGAAAATTTTAACAAACTGAAATCCTTATGCTCAGACAGTTTGAAGGAGTTTGTCACATTACCAAGACAACATCTCATAATAATCCCTTCCAAGACTTTTTGTGATCCTCTTGAGCAGTCAGTCATAGCCACTACTACAGACATGCAGCAAGAAAAAAAAAGCAACAAAAAAAAAAAAAAAATCACACCACTTTGGCCACTTTGCATACTCTTTCCTTGCCATCCTACCCCCAGAAGAGGAGATCTCAGTTTCATCCTCAGTAACAAGAGTCCAAACTGTCAGTAATGGATTAGTGAATTCAACTCCTCTTAAATCAGTACGCGTAGCACAGGGGAAAACGGAAGTGGGAATAAAGCAGCTAGGAACTCGTTCATAAGGCTACAGGCAAACTGCATTTGACTGACTAGCGTTATTTAAAAAACAAATTCATAGACCTGAAACTGTTTAGACACACAGACCTCATGCAAAATCATAGACTGATTGAATAATGACACCTTACTACTGCAAGACATTTATTTTTAGAAGCTTTGGCACCAACACAAACGTGTTGTCGTATGTGCCTGGCACCCAAACACCAGCTGCTGAAAGCTAACCATAAACCTGTCAAAAGCTACTTCTCCTACCCAGCTGGCACCAACTACTCCAGCTACCAGCAACTACTTGCTCACTGATTTACAAAATGGGACTACATAAATATAAGAAGTGTGTGTGTGTATGTGTGCATATATGCGTGCATGTGCATGCATACATACATAGACACACACAGTCACAACACTCATGAGCAGTTTACGGAGTAAACTACAAAAGTCATAGTGCTCTTCTCTTTCATCAAGCTCTGCCTGCACTTTCATTTGCACACAGTATTTTATCTTAAAATTACTACAAAGCCTTTGTGCAAGCACATTAAATAGTAGTCTTCTCCTGGCAAAGCAGATTCATTTCAGAAACAGGTGGAGAAATTCCCTAGAAGAATTTGCAAGGTGATTAAAAAGAGGTTGATGAATAAAAGCACATGCAACGTATGGAAGCCATTATACAGCCGCAACATTTATAAGACAGCCCCAGACAAGCTTTATATCATGTAATAAAAATAGTAAGATCACAGACAAATCCAAGAATAAGGTTACATACATCAGGTACTAATTTACAATCTCCAACAACAAAATAGGTTTCTTCCAAATCATTTTTCTTCTTTATAAAGAGTTATGAGAAAATTCAACATATCTAAGTTCTTCCTGTTTCTAATATCTGATGGGCTATAAATTTTTTTTTTACTTAAATTTAGCAACATCCATTTCATAATCACATTTCTCTGCTTTCCTTGAGAGAAACATTTATTGTAAAATAGGTGTGTGTACACACACATAAGTGTTCATATTCTTCCATATTTGCCCAAATATTTATCTCACTGCACTGATCCCAATAGTAGCTCTAAAATAAAGGCATTTTAGATACAAGACTGTGCGAATCCAGAAACGTCTGCAGCCAGAAATCTCCATTAATCAGCTGAACAAAGGCAGTTAAAAGATCAGTGATGCAGATCCGTACATCTACTGCAAACTTATCAAAATGAGGCAACAGGAGACTTTATGGAAATGAACTCAAAGTCAGTGACAGTGCTGAGTATCTTCACTAGAATCTTAGTATCCACAAAAATTAATTTCATTATATCATGCAGGATGTAGATTTTTTCCAAAGTAAAGAAGTAACTGCTATCCACAAGTATAATTTTGCTTCCTCTTCTTGCTCCTTTAGAACAGGAGCCACACAACCATATATGGTTCCATCTAAACCAATGGAAGTTATTTAATAGCAATTTTATTCTGCACTAAAAAGGAAACATACAGGAAAAAAAAAATTAGTTACTAATGAAATTTACACTAAAAGATAGCCCGAGTTTTTTCTGGTAGCTTTATTAATAGGATTGTTCCGCAGAAGAATTTTCCTGTCTTTCAAACAGATCATGAAAACGAACAATGAATTATTTGTTTGTATTGGGGGAGGAGTTCTATCACAAAAACGATCAGTCCTTTCATGTTCAGAGAATATTTGCTCGGGTTTAAAGGCAAGATTTTTCAGTGTCGAACATTGCATTTCTTTGAGTCATTCCTACTTGCTTCATTTACTAAATTTACTGAAGTGAGATACAGATGAAGTAATTAATAGTCATGTTGTTTATGGTCAAGCTTCTATTAAGCTTCAGTATTCTTGGATAAAATGAGTGCCACTGCACTAAGATATCAAAAAGGTTTTACCTGCTACCACCATCAAATGGCATCTCAATGCCACATGACTGTATTTTCAACGAATGACTAATGCAATATGGAGACTTATTTGGACATAAAAACTACAAGAGAAAATATTCAAATAAAAGAGCTAGTTTTGCTGCATTTTTCCCAGTGGCATTACAATGCTGAAAACACAGTAAGACATTACATTCGTCGTTAAAACTAGATATCTGATTTAATCCCCATGCCGCACAACTACGTCGATTGGTATTACCTACACATCGCAGCCTTGTCATGCATATACTGAGAAGTACATTAAAAGAGGATGCTTTTTTACCTAAACTGAAGTGTTGACATACACAGATCAAATTGCTTTTCTTTTGTTTATCTACGTGCCTACAGGAAAGCCTTCAATTACAAGGACAGATATCATTATCTATCCCTGCTTTTTGCAAAATTTTAGCAATCTAAACTCTTAAGTTTCCCATACTTCATTATTAACAAGCAAAGTCAATTTAGTAATTCTACCTGCTTATTTTTTTCCCTTTGTAACATACCTGTTTTGGTAACTGTTGTTAGTATTATGTCTATCAGCTTGCAAGAACAGGATGAGAGGGACACTCAACTGGCAGAGAAAGGTGTAAGGAAGCTCAATCTCATCCTCACCAGCAATTAGAATAGTCAAACAGGCCGAAAGCATCCCAGATAAGGTGCCCAACATCACGTTAAAGTTGCACTGATTATCCTCCTGGAGATGGATATTCCTCTTGAGAGGTAATTAATGCACCATGCTCACACCATTTTAATTGAATTTAGAATGCAGCTATCTACAGCAGCTTCTCCGCTGTTTCACGTGCTTTTTTTGAACTACTTCAGTGTTTTTGTAAATTCTTGCCTTACATATTTATACGGGCAAGTATCTAATCCATACTTACACGTTTCTATTTTGGTATTTTTAATCCATTTCTCTAATTGAAGATAACACATTTGTTTTAAAATAAACATCCATCTCCACTCAACTAGGTGAGTCACACATGTCTCTGGTATGTTTGACAGAGGAGCAAAACAGCATAAGGTAACAGAGCATTCTATAAAATAGCATAACTAAGAATATATTTATACAATGCATGCATTATAGTAGTAAGTTTTAGTGTCAAAGTAAAGTTGCACAATCTTTCGAATTTTATGATAGTTCAGTTTCACAGCCTTTTTTTAAAATCTTTTTTTTTTAAAAAAAAACAAAGTAACAGTAATACTGAAGACAAACAGTTTTCAAATCTCCATTCAGCCTAGAGATAAACGAGATGAACACATACACAAAACAGTATATCCTAAAATTTACTACTTTTAAAATCTATCTCCTGAACATGTTCAGAGGAGACCTATGTCACTTTAAATTTCAACATTAGTAATGGTTTTCAAATAAAATTCCTGGTAACCAAACTGAATGTTTAAAGTTGGCTTTCTACATTCAGGCTATTTGATCTACTCAGAAGGGAAGTCTTCTCCACCAATAAAAAAGAACAGTCTCCCCTTTCTTATATTGCTTCTAATAAGCTATTTACTCTCTTTCCCAAAATTACAAAATTTACTTTTCATAAAGAAAAAAAAAGCAGTAACTTTTCCTCTCCTCTTTATAAAAGAGTCAGCCAAACAAATAATGCAATTCATTGGAGATGGATACAGGTAAAGGACATTTTAAAATTATAGTATTGGTCCTTCTAATTGCAGTATCAAAATTCTACCCAAGTTTGGAAATCGTGTAGAAGTGACTTGAACACAAACAAGCTTACTTGCATGTTTGTCTGCCAATACAATAAGTGTACTTGATATGTCTCTTCTTCTGTAGAAACATACCACCTTTGCTTCCACATTTCCATTGGCAGTCTGAAATAGGAAAAAGAAAAATTGAATTGAGCACAAATCAAAACCTAAACTCTACGTACTGAACTAGAAAGCTTCATAAATAACGAGCGATTTTGCCACAAGGGCTTATACAGGATCACCTTCTAGCATCCTCCAACTGCACAGACTTTTTCTAAAATGCTAACTCCAATGTGATCCACTACAGGGTTTCTAGGGTAGGCAAACTAAGCTGGTCCTTTGCTCCTAATTCTTTCTGCAGGATCACCACTTTAAGCAGTTACAGATATTTCAAAGGGCAAGAAAAAACACTTACCTGCAGTTACAATATACCAACAGGCCACTTTGCTACTTTTCAGGGGTTGCTTGCATTTAGCAGAATGCAAAAAGCATCTTTAAAATCCCAGTAAAAACAACCATGAAATACAACAACAGAATACAGGCTTAGGTTCAACTTTGTTCTCCAAACTCAAGAGGACAGTACAAAAAGCAAGAAAGAACCTAGGCACTACTATCTTTACAAAGGAAATAGGTAACATTTCCCTTTTCTGACAGCATTGAAAATAATCTTCTAGCTAAACAATAAGCAACTTGAGAATCATTCTAAAAAAAATAAATAACGAAGCTACAGCAGACAATCAACTCTCTACCAGTGACAACATACAAACAGGTCTGCGTTTGGGTTTCCCCCCACACCTCTTAAAACTCTTAAGATGAGACAGATGAGTTTCTTTTGAGATAGTACCTGACAAATTGTGACTGGCTTTATGCCATTCCTAGAGGAGGTACATCTACTGGCTTCTAACAGAGCCAGTCAGTGAACTGTCCCCAAAATAAATAATTAAAAACTGTAACTTAAAGAGTGGATCCTGTCATTGAAAAGTCTTCAAAAACTGGAATGAAGATGCACAGTATAATAAAATATAAAACTGATACACAAATGCCCTTCCAGGAAGCCTCCAAAAAACTGGTGGACCAGCAATCTATCCATAAGGAGAGAGAAAAGGAAAAAAAAAATTTTTAAAGCACTGATACATACTCTAGCTGATAAAATGTGAACAGAAGAAAAAATACAGCATATTTTAATGAGAGTTCTTACACAAACAATATATATACACACACAAATATTTTTACTGGTAGCCCACCAGTTTTTGGTGCAGTGCCTGTAGAATTTCTAACAAGTCTCCCAACCTTCTCAGATAAAATCATGCAGAACTTTTATTCTTTAATAATCATGCAGAACTTTTACCTATTTATTTATATTTCAATAAAAAGGTAAATGGGTAATAAAAGGTAAGAGTCAGCTTGTTAGAAGCAGACAGCTATAATGCAGAATTATCTATTTCAGTTAATTGTCTAGACTCTATTTACACTCAGTGAAAGAAAAAAGAGAAAAGGCAATTCAAGATACGATTTATCTCAACCAGAAATACTTGTTTCAAATAGTATGGTCAGAGAAATCACAGCCCAAGTAAGCCTTTCTCCACTTATGGTGGAGTGAATTTAGAATGACTAGGTTGGCTATAGACACTTGCACTATGTACCTCTGAAGTCTGGAAAGCCAAGAGACCCAGGCTGAAAGCATCATTCTTTTTACACACTTCAGAAGTGAGGAGGAGAAGAAACTTTCCTAAAAGGCAGTCAGCATATCTATACCTTTAACTGATGGATTATGGCTAATAAAATCACCTGGATATGGATCTCCTTAACCCTCTTCAAGCAAAGGATATCCAAAAGAATGAAAAAAAAATGCAATTTTCCTTCACTAGGAAGCAAATATATACATTTAACCTCAGCTTCCTAATACGTAGGATAAGTTCTGGATTTTTAATACTAAGATAAGGTAAACAAGCCCACCACCAGCTAACAATTTTAGGAGACCATTACTGTTTCCACAATGGAAGAGGTGCAAAGTATTTCTGCAGAAAATCTGTACTAAGAGTTTAAGAGTTTAAGGTTTAAGGATGCCTTAGTCTTCATATTCTTTATCTGTTATTATTCAGAAGAGTAAAATTTATTGATAATAAAAAAAAGAATCAATTTATCATGTTTTTCCAGGACTGTGGGCTGAAGCAAATAGGCCTTTTCTTAGCCACTTGATTTAAATTCAAATACAAAACAGCAGTGTTACATTCCTTCTTTATGTGCTACAATAGACAAGCTGCTATACAGCTTCAGAAAATAGCATGTTTAGGGCCCAGTCAATGGCTTCAAAACAGTCTTCTCTCCACATTTAGATAAGATTTCTGCATCAGAGACTTCACTGGGGTCCCCCATGTAACCTATCATGCTTCCTTTTCAGAGCCAATGAAAAGGAAATTTGGCAGCTAAAATACACTAGCCCAAAGGACAACTAGGAAAGACAAAATCTGAAGAAACAGATAATAGCTCCAAAGCTTTCAGTTGAGTGAGAGTCTCCCTAAGGAAGTTCAATCACAAAGTTCCTCATCCTCTTGTCAAACTGATATTTATCTTCATATCACATGACCATAGCACAAAATTGAAGAACTGCAGAAACATTTTGCCCTACAGGTGGGCATAATCACCTTGTGAATGACCTGCAGTTGACGCTCTGTCCTTTCATGCCAAGTGAGAACAATCTAGCAGTTCTCAAAGTGTTCCAGAACATTATCACAACAAAAGTATTTTTAAGCTGCTAATCATTAGACAACTGCTAAAGAAACACTTTGATTTTATTCAAATCAAATGGATCATAAATTCAATTGCCTCCAAAGACTCTGGAAAAAAATTAGCCAGGAAAAAAAAATTAGCAGTTTACCTTATTGAGTTCTTCTATTCTTCGTATCAAGTACGGGTTACTTGAAGAATTTTCGAAGTAGACATAATCTGATTGAAAAAAAAAAAGTCTTTAAAATACGAACTGCTAAAAATCAAATAGAGAATGTTACATGTATATCCATTAACAACACCATACCAAATTCATTTCTTGTCACAAGCTACTGCTTGCCCTAAAATCCACTAAATTTAGTATGCAATGCCCTAAAATTGCAATGCCCCAAAAATTGCAATGCCCCAAAAATCCACTAAATTTAGTATGGTAAGTGAGAAAATACAAATTCTAGGCTAGTATTTGCTAACCAAAAATACAAGGAACATGCACTGGTGCAGTATAAAAGCCATAAACTCACTTTCAGAAACGGAGCTCTATTCCCATCCTGTATATTAAGAAAGCAAAGCAATATGATGATCTTCCTCCTCCCTCAGATTATATTTCACTTCAATCACGCTATTTTCTTTACTTGCTTCACCTTCTTTCATAGCAAAATTTAGTTGCTTCCCCTAATTGGCATCATGCTTATCCTTCTCACCTCAGTTCAGCTCCAATCTACTGCCCATTGACTGAGACAATGAATAATCTTGCTCTTTCTTTATCTTTTCCACCGCTTCCTAGTCTATGCCTTAAATCCCTGTATTATCCCAGAATATCCTCGACAAAAGTCTATGGCAAGTCAAATGCATGTCAGTAAAGTTCATATTTTCAAGCAGTATAACCACCTTAAAAGAAAAGCAGTTCTTTACCCAAAGTAACTCCTAAAAAACCCAAACAACAACAACAAAAAAAAAAACCCCACCCCACACCCACCCACACAGAAATGCACAAAATGCACCAACTACTGTAACACTAGCTGGTTTTACTAAGCTCCATGGTATTACTAAGCTCCAAGCTTAAACATTCCTTTTTACAGATGAGGAACATGAAAGCTCAGAGTCTGGAATGGATTTGTTTTTTTGGTTTTTGTCATTCAATAGGTAAGATGTAAATTTATTTGGGTTCTAGCCTATCTGAGGCAAAAAGAGGGCTGACTCCTGCTCTTCTCCTGGGATGCTGATCTTGCACAGTCCTTAAGCATTACAGATTTCTCTTACACTCAGATGCAAAAACGAATCCTTCCAAGACATGCCAGTAAACTTAAGACAACTTCCCTTTAGATTTCCCAGTTCATTTGGAGTACAAAACCCACAGCCCCCAGGGCATAACTCAGGTCATCTTTTTAAATGACCACATTAGCATGATGCTCCACTGCTAAATGGCTGTTTAGTGGTGTAACCTTTAGTAAATAAAGATAACTGCTTTAGTTGTTAGCTTTAATCTTTCTGGAATGGTTGGTAAAAGGTCAGTCAGCCCCATGGATACTGTTATGCTCTTCCTCAACCAAAAGGAGTGGGGACACCCCCAGGGCCTCTGCTACTGGAAAGCTGCATGATGAGGGTTAAAGAGTCCCCTCTTACCTTCAGGGTGGGGAGGGGAGACACTGGAGCAATTCCCTCCTGTCTCTTAACCTTTCTTCCTTCTTAGCCCAAGGCCCACTGCAATGCTTTTACTTCCCCGTGGAACAATACTCAAGCTCCAGGTATGGATTTTTTTCAGGATACTGCTTACAGCCTAGGTTATTCATAGGTCTCCATGGAGTTAACAGACCAAATTGCTCTTGCATCTGTCACTTAGCAAATAGAGTAGTGAGCACTGAGCTGATGAAGCAGCATGAACTAGCCCTCACCAGCTACCAACTTGTCTGAACTGACTTGTTCCTGTGTCAGTTCAAAAAGGTTGCACCGGTTTAAGAGTGCTCACAAACCAAGAAATCCCAGGGGTACAATCCCAAAAGTGGAAATTCAAGAACTGGTTCCCAAACTCTTCTTTTGCCTTTCAAAATAAAGGCCAAACACACCGAGTTGAGAAGACATCTTTAAAAAAAATTTCAGCACAAACATGGTTGAAGTGATGAGTGACGAGGCTGCAGTGAGAATATTCGAACAGTCTCCATCCAAAAGCACCAGCTTTGTGTAACATGCTAAACAGAAACCATAACTTCAATATTGCTTTGACTAACCCTACCTCAAGACACAAAAGGAAGCAGAAGTCTTGAGCAATTCCAGAATAGGTATTACAGATATTAAAGCATATACTGATCAATAACCAGAGTAAGAAATCTTTGCTGTCATAGCAGAAGAGGCACAGATGTCCTACAACAGTGCACACACAGAATACAGGAAAGGAGGAAATGGAGGCTTCATCTGCTTTACAGTACCTCGAAGCGTGTAGATGCTTCTGAAGACAGAGAGCCTCTTTGCCTTTAATTTCAAGGCTCCACAACTTGAAGAAAGTCCCAGCCACTCCTCCACACAAACACTAGAACTCACTACCATTTATTTCAGATTGGGGCCAAATACCAAAAAAAAAATTTTTTTACATTTCTGAACACTACAATTGAAAATCCAAAAATGAGAACTAAAAGAATGTCAATTTTCTACTTGAAAATACAACTTTAAATCCATAAGTTTAAGACGACCATTACAAATCTTTATAGTTCATATCATTTTTAAGAGCCTTTGTGAGTACATGTGTGCATATATTCACACGTCTCATTCGTGTTTTAAGCAAGCCCCACGAGCATGCTCAGCATTTCACCAACAGCTATGCAACTAATGAAGAGCCATTTCTCATCATTCGAATTACAAGGAAACAGGTCTCCTCCTCTCTACATGTAATGCAGAGCCCACTGCAAACCACACATAATAGAATGTGGGAGAAGAACAGAAGAATAACCTACATTTTCATAGAGACTTTAAACACTTCTAAAATTGAAAAGCTATCCTGCACAGAAAAATACTCGTTACTCACTGTTCCACATACGCAACATAGAAATTTAAGTTCAACAAATTACTCTTAATTTGATACTTCAGCAGGTGACAGCACTCCTCTTACGTTGTTCCATAAGCAAAGCCAATCAAGACTGTCTTCCTACAAACTGGAGTTAAAAGGAGGTAGGACACCATTCTCCATTGCCTCTTCACGCCAAAACACCTCCTCTCTCTCTCCTTGAGCAATACTTCCCCCTCCTCTCCAGCTTCTTCCCGTGTCAGGTAAAAGCATCTTTCTCATGCTGCCTACCCAATAAAATATTGTTCCCCCAAAGTTTGGGAGAGAGCAGCTACTCCTACACACGCATATCCAATAACAGGAACCTTCTATGGGCTCCCAATATTCCCATGGTTAATGGGAGACCTTCTATATGCCCACAACTGCCAAAAATCTCTGTGCATTGGTCTGAAAGGAAGAATGGGGAAAGAGAGAAAATTAACAAGTCTCTAAGTAACAGGAAGATACATGCAGTTCAACTCCTACCACAGGACAGGAAGGAAGGAGTGCACTAAAACCAAAAAACATCTAGAGACTTGCCTGACAGCAAGTAAAACAAAGTCATACCCCTCAGACACACCAGACTGACTATCCTTGCCCATTTATTAGCTTTCCTACCTAGTGACTGAAGAACAGGACCAGCCAACCCCCTTTATATTCCACAAGCACGGCACACCTCCTTACAAGCAGCCACCACCATAAAGCACACGAAGCTCACTCTTTACCACCCGAACAAACGTTGGAGTCTCGGTCCCATACCTTCACAACAGCTTGTGACTCACACCCACCCACAATCCTTGCTTGATCAGCCATGGGTCATATAGCTCTGCATGAAAAACGTAGTTAGCAGTATCACTCTTACACATCATGGAATTTTCTATGGCCAGGCTGAAGTAAGGACTGAGGAGTGTGGCAATATGATAAGACAGTAAGGACTACCATGCAGGCCACCACCTTCCACCACCAAAAAGGATGTTCCATGCTGTTGCAGAGCACAAGTACTCACATACATAAGTCTACCCAAAGAGCCTTTCCACTCCACTTTTTTCCCCTTAAGATTGTTGGCAAGAGCTGTTATCATGCATGTACTGAACTGCTAGAACATACACAGACAGTCACACAACAGTACAGAAACTAAACACTAGAATGATAACCTAGGGACCATAAAAAGTGGAAATTTTCCACAAAGGCAGTAAAATAATTGTTCTCAATTAACAACAAACAGACTTGCTTTTTTCTCTCACATGTTTTTAAGACATTATTGCAAAATTGCTTCCTTCTCCACCCTCTTCATGTCCGCTGTTGACTAAGTCTCCATCAGTCCATGGAAAAGAAAATCAGGAGGGGGGGGTACAGCAAAAGAAAGAACTAACACTGTCTAGGTCATATATTTTCAGGATTAGCCATGTCTGAGCTACCTAAAAGCCCATAAGATTATTAAGTGATCAAGCTGCAAAAATGCCCCAAAGTATTTTTATCCCTCCCAATTTACATTTGCCTTTGAGACTGCAAGCTATTTTTTGAACACTAACTCCACTGAATATTCCCTGTGTTATCTCCAGAAACAGTCACAGAATGCATCTGCATTTGCTTCACATGTACTCAGGAAACTACAGAGGCTGACACCTCCTCTTCACACACTTGCCACGCTGTGCAGTACAGCACGCGTTTCCAAATGTGTGATATGGAAGTGACTTAACGGTTGCAAATACCTCCCATTCCTAATCCACAAAGCTGCTGCCCTGAATTAAAGATGAGTGTCAAGAGAGCTCATAAACTTATGGATGACCTGGTTATTTTACAACTTATCTTACCAGGAAAGATATGCCTCCTCATAGTCTAGATTTCCAATTCAATTTTGAACTTTTTTTTTTTTTTTTTTAAGGTAAGCTCCAGTTTTCAAATTATTCAGCAATTTGGTCCTGAAACTGTCCATCTCTTTACATTTGTGGCAATACAATCCCTCCCTGTCAATATTTTCCTGGAAGAGGAGGCCATAAAGACTATGCTGCTTTCAGTCTGGAAGTCAAGCAATCTCACTTGGCAGAGCCCAAGTCCCATTGCCTTTCAGCTTTCAAAAAAACCACCATCACTCACATTATTCTGTAACTGAACATGTCATCAGATGACAGCTAGATTCACTTTCAAAAAGAGAAAGCCTTGGGAGCACAGTATTTTCATTACATAAAATGTAAAACTGAAACATTTGTTTCTGTTGCTAAAAGAAGAATAAGGTCCAATACGAGCAGTATTCGTGAACCAGATATGCACAGTTAATTTCTCTCACAGATTTACAATGGTATCAAAGGTATACTGTCAGCACAAGTTCAACCATATTTCCCAGACAGCAGCATTTGTGGCTGCTGCATGCACATACACAGCTTGGCTTCTTCCTGAGCTTGCCATGCTGTCGGCAACACACCACTAGTACCACTCAAATCCTTGCACTGAAAAGAGAGGAAACAGAGCAACAATCCTAGCAGACAAGTATCATAAATACCTGTCATCATTTGGAAGGGGCACAGCAAAAGCCATCAGTATCACCTGCAGAAATCTCTACTTCATACAGATAGCAAACCATTACTAAATTTAATCAGCACAGGTTGAGGTGTCCCTGATAAAACATAGTAGTTTTGCTCTTCTGACTTAAGTGACTAAGTCAAAAGGCTGATGAGAATAAACAGAGCTCAAGACAGATAACCCTTGACTGAAATCTTTAACCAAGACACACGTCCCAAAAGGGAGCATGCTTGTTAGAAGGATCTGCTGCTCACACAACATTCCTGAGATTAGCTGCTTGGTCTCAATCAAAAGGCTTAAGCTGTACAAAACAGCAAAACAAAGCAAGGAGCTCTCACCACTGAAGTAGAGAGCCTAGCTTCCAACCAAGGATCAAGAGTAACAAAACCACTGCAGACTTCCTTCATCCCAAGGCCTGCAATAAACTTCCTAGATACAAATCAGCAAGGATAGTCCAACTCAGCTGAGCAAATGTCCATCCATATGCAGATTGCCTTGTCTCTAATCATGCAGTGAAATGGCCCGAAATCAAGTAACAAAGGACAAGGCTTCCTCAACAAGGAGCGATGCCACCCTACAGAGCTCCTGGTCACAGGACACAGCCAGCTCTGGCAGTCAGGCAAACGCCGTGGGACAACTGCAAGGTTTATAGGACTCCAGCAGACTCCTTCAGTGAGGGTGCCCATGACTCCCTGCACAAGCAGGGTGATTTACAGCCAAATAATCCTCAAGTACTTGCAGCTCTGCAAAGAGAAGCCAGCCAGATCTTCTAAAGCAACTGTTACACTTCTACCTTTCCCTTTACTGTCATCTGCTTCACTTCAGTAGTTAATGGCTTCTGGCTTGGAGTTTCTAGAGCATGGATCCTCAGCTCGCCCAGCGCTCCAGGTTCAGTGTATGCGGCCCTCCCATGGAGTTACGTGAGCATGCTCCTTCCAGAATAGCCATTAAGTCTAGTTAACTGCACACAGAAACTATGCATATAGGCTAATCTTATTTGCAATGCTGGCTTCTAATTATGCAAAATGCTTATTTCTGCTACAAGACCAACCCTCCCAATCAACGCGAAGTTGCTTTTCTACCATCTCTATATCCTCAAGCAGTTTAAGAAGGGTTCCTGTACGATCTTGAGCCTTTAAGGACGTATGAGGACAACATCCTAGAAATTAAAAATAAATCATTATATCATCTGTGTGCCAAGGACTTCAATGGTGAATGTGCATATGGTCTCTCTAGATTTTGCTAGTTCTTGTAATATTTCAGGTATAAGAAACATACTGTAACAGGTCTCAGAAAAAATGGAATTTATAGAAATACAGACAATGATACAGTATGTTCACTTCAACTTCACTTCCCCCCCCCCAAGAAAAGCAACATGGCTTAAAAGAATGCTGATGTTGTAAAACAAAGAGTCATGATATGTCTATGAAAAGGACAACTCTGAGCATCATTTAACAAACCAAAGCCTCTATTACCACAAATTCCAAGCATACATCTACATACACACACGCAGGAGCACTACTCAAAAATTGTGTACAAAAGGAAATAGTTTCACATGTACAAAAAGCACAACAGGAGTCCATGGTCTGAATTTCACACTAACTTCTATTCTGTCTTTCAATAATAAAAACAGAGCAAGATGCCATTGCAGCCCCAAGCAATGCAAAGACCAGCAGTTGGAAGGAAAACAAAAGTGGCAAGTTCATACATAAACAATAAGAAAACCGTGTTCTTGTGGCCAAGTCCCTCTGAAACATGTATGTGTATGAAAATGAGTAGAAGGTATGTGTATGAAAATGAGTAGAAGCTAATAAGCATTGCAAATACCAACACTTCATCTATACTTTGTCACAGAGTCAGCATGCTTGTAACAAATAGATGGTCGATTCCCCACAGTTTGTTAACTCGATTCTTTCTCTAATGTTTTATTTCTAAATGTGGGTTTCCCTGCAGAATGTGATCCAGAGCCATGAACATCAAGAAGCAATAATAAGCTCCTATCTCTTCCCCAGACTATGAGACACTCAAGAAATAAGGATTATCTGCACATTCAAGTTGGGGAACAAAATGTTTCACACTACATTTTTTTCCCCAAACATACAGCACTTATATAGAAAGGGACAGCCAAAGTAACTTAGTCATTTTGAGATGAAAACCATACATCAGTTTTGCCAACTTACCTCCAGAAAAGAAAATAAGTTCAATAAGTTCCCTTAACTATAACCTTAAAGTGGGGGTAATTCATGGCAAGGTCTGCTTAACAGGACTATGGATTATACAAAGACCTACCTACAAGGAAAGCTGGTATAAACAGTTATCAGTGCAATCCCTTCTCACTCTGTAAAAAAAAGAAATTACAACAAAAACAAACAAACCACACCTCACTGAAGTACTTGTGACAGTTACAAACAAAAATTCAAATACCCATGACACAGATCTCTGCTCAAGTTAAAAGACATTCTCCATGTTTTTGGAGCAAAAGCCAACCAATCCAATGATATAACTTGCTTACACAAACTGATGGTTGCCTGATCCAATTTTAACTCTGAAACATTAAGGGATTAGGGACTTTGCAAAGGTTTTCTGATCTTTGTTTTCTGTCATGTCAAAGAGGAAAAGAAAAAAGAAATCTTGTCCAGCCACCTCATGTCTATCCTTTTTTTTTTCTTGTCTGAATCTTAATGAAACAAGGTTTATGCAACTTCATTATCCATGCATTAGTTCTTCCCTATTAACTCCTGAACCTTTTGTTCAATTTCCAACATTTCACAGAGGGGCAGAAGTCTCAAAGATAATTAAATTCTGATCACTGCTCCCTATCTTAAAAAGGGAGGTACTAAAGCTACAAAAGAAACTGAGAAAGGTAAGACAAAGATAAGAAATAGTTCCCACGTCAGGAACAATTACTAGACTAGATTTTAAAACAAATCATTGGAGGCTCCCCAGTATTTGGGGGAATTATCACAAATGTGTGCTTTCTTATGCACTTCCCATCACCTCTGCTGTCAGTGCTGTTCGAGATGGATACTGGGCTAGATAACTTTTGATTTGATTCAGTGTGACTGCGTACGTTCCCAGAACGTTACTGTCTCCATCAGGGAGGAAAGTAAATACTGTGCCCAGCAGCAATGGAGCTGAGATCACAGCCCCAGACCAGGCACAGAGCAGGTGCTACATCTGTCCCAGTAAAAGGGTAGGATTATGAAGGGGGGGGGGAGCAGATAACCACCATCTCAGGGAACAAAGAAAGCAAGTTTTAGAGGAATTCACTGTTATTTCTATTCCTCACAGAAGAATTTGCCATCTTCAGCATGCAGAAGACTCATTAAAAAAAAGAAAAAAAATGGGGGAAAAAAAAGGGAAGGACTGCAGCCTGGTGATACTAGTGAAAAACAGCAGTTAGAGTGTCAGAAGAACTTTGCAGGTCACTGTTCTCAAGCAAGAACTCTGCCACATTGACATAACTGCTACTAGGGATGCCAGTTGAAACGTAAAATAGCAAGAATGTGTACAAATAAGGCTTTAAAAGTGAATTTGTAAGAACACTGGCAACAAAAATTAAGCTCCCAGAATACTACCCAGAGGATTAAGAAACAATTCTGTTCCTAAATATCAATTATATGGCAGTAAAAGGAAACCCATTTCAATTAATCCACTCCCAATATCCTAGAGATAACGGAGACACATTTGCCTGTGGCACTGACCCTTTAGGCTCACAGGGATCAACTCCTCCAGGTTGCTGCAGGATGAGAGTATACTAAATATTCCTGGACAGCCAATCATTTGCTTCTCTGCTTAACATCAGATATTTAAGCATGATTCAAAGTCTTTTGGACACAAAGCCTGTCCTGTTTTAGTTTTTCCTGTTACTCCAATTCCCAAGGATGTGGCCAGGCAAACATTTTCTCCAGTGGCAAGATTGCATTCCTACATAATTTCAGTTGTGCTAGTAAAACTCTGTGCAGCAATACCATAAATCAGGTGGGTTAAGAGGGAAGACCAGGATAATCTAATTTACAGAAGAGCCACACAAACATTTGACGGAAGAACTCTTTAAAGCGGGGAGAGGGAAGTATCCTCAAACTGCACCCTAATCTCCTTTTCCAGCAGCAAAAAAGTACCACCTATTCCACTGTGAGCCTCATTGCTAACGACAAAGAGGAAAAACATTCTTTCCTGAAAGATTTTTAGGCATTGCAGAGGATCACAAGAAACCAGCCTGAAGTTCCCTGCAAGTTTTGCACAGGCTGCAAAATTGGTAACTGTATACTTCAAAGGTTCTTAGCTAGTATCAACCTTAACCACAGGGAAAAAGAAAAAAAGTTGTTATTTTGGAAAGTATGTTCAACTTAGTTAGCTAACACAAATTAACTGCCGAGGCCACAGTATGACTATGCTGAGTCCAGGACTTGGGGCATTACTGCCAGATCAAAACCACCACGGCTTTACCACGTCAATTGTGTATAAGCCCTTGCCATAGTTCTGCAGTGCCAGAAGCTGATTCATCCCCCACCTTCTTATAGCACCCCCTCAAGTTGTGACAGCTTCTCTTTGGATGGAAGGAAGGAGGCATGCACATGGTAAACCTGATTAGGAAGTGATCCAGGTAAAAATAATAATCTCCAAACCAAACCAATTCCCTGATGTGCATTTCACTGGGCAGCCACGCTCGGTTGCGTCAGCCCAACTAGGAAAGCAATGAGAGGACAGTAACAAGTGTCTGAGAGCAGGCACTGCTTAAATTGATACCACTAACCAAAAGAAACATGTATAGAAATTGTCTCACTTGGCTGGTTCAAATTTGCTCAGAAGATGTTGACAACTTAACTCTGTAATGACAAGCTCAATGCTAAATTGAGAATCATCTGTTCACACTACACTAACTTTATGCTTGGTCAAGTATCGTCTGTCCTCCTACATCTCGCACAAAAGCATAAAGTCCCTAAGCTGCACATGATGTATTCTAGTTAATTCAACAGAAACATTACCACAGGCCACAGCTGATACAGATCACATTTGGTGATCTGGCAACAGACAGAACCAGAATTGGGAAGTTACAGGTACTACAAAAACTATACTCTTTTAAGTCACACACATGTGAAAGTGTGGAGAAGCCTAAATTTTTTCTCAGCTTACAAACTCACTTTAAAACAAGTTAATTTTTACTTGACATCGGTCAATGCAGTTATCTCAAAATCACTCCCCTCTTCCAAAAGGCAATACAGTAAAGGAACTGGAAAATCACAACATTTGCATGCTTGTTTCTGGGCTAGGCTGTACAACCTAAAAACATCATAGGAACTGCCCTTAAAGGTGATCCATTTTGCCTATAAATACCCATCACTTATTTCAGCAAACAGAAATACAGGTTTAGTTAGGAATGATGTACCAAAGATGTTCAGATTTGTACAAGATAGCGAAGAAAACTTCACTCTTCAAGACTTAAGTTCTCCCTTTCAGTATTGTGCAAAGAACAAATCAAAGAAGTCTTCACACCTCACAGGTTACTACCCACCCTCACATCCCACAAGCCACGGAGATCCCCGTGAAGAGCTCTGTGAAGAACAAGTCCCCACACTGGCAGCAGACCACTCAAGATACCAACCAGAAAGCTCTGCTTGAGGACCCTTCTCTCTTTGGAGAGGATTAAGTTGAATCTAATCTTCAGTGTTCATGAGTAAATAGTAAAATTTATCATGGAAGTCAAGTAGCAATTTTAAGCTTTTTTGTTAGGCAAACTATGAGCAAATCAGAAGCGTGTAGGCTATTCTCCTCACAGGCTGTATTCCACACTGACATATGAATGGTTTTGATGCATCTTAAGGCATTAAATTGCATTCAATCGACTAAATCTTCCTGAAAAACACTAGCTTACGAGAAGTACGAGAGAGGCACAAAGGAGGCAATATGGCATTTTCTGAAGCTACTAAAGAAACAAAACACTTTTTTCCTTAAAATCATCTTCGACTTTACTACATGCTCAAAGAAAATTGGTGAAACACGTAAGTATTTCTGGCAATCTTATTCTTTTCAAGGCTTAAACTTTGTCACATTTGCACATCTGACACCAATTCTGAGGACCTCGCAAAGTATTAACCTCCAGAAAAAGCTGTGCCACACACCCAACTAAACATGAGAAATTTGCCATCTGCAATTAGGAATAAATTAAATTATTCATCTAAGTACAAGAGTTCAACTCCCTTTGAACTGTGGTGTAACAAAGTTCCTTTACAAAAATGCTCTGAATACTCTTCTTTTATGCAAAAAATTCCTTGATGTTTTTCTCCTACCAAAATGCTTTCTTATGTATTAAATAATTAGCAAGAACTAATGAGCTTCTTCTGTAACAACATACAGATCAACAGACCAAATTTGGCTTTACAAGTTAAAGAGAAGAAGAGGAATCAAATAGGACTTAAAAAAAATGCTTTAAAGCAAGGCTTCTTTGTGTATTACATGCACAATGATGAACTCAGAGATACTGAAAACCTAGAACTGTAATATCTTCCTACAAAAGCATCTTTCCCAGCTACTCCCATTACCTAGCCTTCAGGGAAAACTCACGCAAGATTGCTGAAGTTACTTATTTGGGGAGTGAGGAAAAAAAAAGCAAAGCAATAAGATACAATGTAACAACTTGTCAAATGACGTGGAAGTGAAATTTACTTAGATTATTTGTTGTCAAAAAAACGTGCAAAACCAAAAGCAAGGTACCTCCAATAATTCATACCCACACTTTGAAGCCACCCCAAACTACTCGAGTAGTTTACAAAATTGAAATAAAAATAATAACAACCTTAATCTCTTCCGAGTAGTACAAGAAGAGTGTAAGTACTCTATTTATTTAAAACTAAGATGTTTAAACAAAGTTTTTAGTTGAGAAAACCACTCCATGCAAGTGAAAGGAACAAAAATTCTTTAACATTCACACACAACTCAAAAGTTTCACCAGCTTAAACAGAGAGGCTTAAGAGTCTCCCAATTACTAAACAAGTCCCTTGTTCAACACTTTCTTATCAAGTTGTCTTTTACTCACCATCACTGAATGGCAAAAAAGTGAAACAAAACTGCCTGGACTCCAAAGGTGCCAAAGAGGCAACTAGCAGGCAGAGCCGCCCCCGGGGCCACTGCTGCCCACAGCCCCCGCAGGGAGAAAGGGTTCCCAGCCCTGCACACGGTCCCTGCCAGCCTCCAGCACACCACCACAGACCAGCTTGAACTCAGCAACCCAGCAGGAAACTATCTGTACTGCTGTGCTAATTTTCTAACAGGCTGGTGTCACCAGTCTGGTCCAGATGGGGCAAGAGAGACTGGACTAGGCAGGAGGTGAGACACCTTGCTGGGCGCAAAGAGAGGAGGAACCAGGCTTCCATCTTTTGGCAGAAGCAAGTTGAGGGCTTTTACCGCGTTTTGTGAACTGCAAATAGCTCCACAGTTACTACAAACACATAGAGTGTACTGACACAGTCTGTACACTGTATCTAGCGTCCAAACACTCCTAAGCACGCTCACGATACACTCCAGACCATGCAATATTTCTTCAACTACCAAAAGCTACCAAACTGCTTCAATATCAGTCCAATATGAGGTAGGGAGGAGAAAACTCTAAAATAAATGAATATAAATCCCTGTGTAAAGGGAAATAATGAAAGAGGAAGATGAAGAAAGTCAATGGCTGGCTGTTGCTGCAGTGTGATAAGCAAGAAGCAGGCACATATCTACCAATGACTGTAGAAACCTCTTAGTAAGTAGCAAGAATAAACTCCCTCATTTCTATTATCTAGTTATTTAATCCCTTTCTCCAGTAAATCCAGTCTCAGCTCAAGTTACTTTCAAACACTCAACTTCAGGTAAAAATTAATAAAGGAAAAAAAAAACCCATACAATTCATCCTCTGATAAAGAATACAGAACCAAACAGTATACTGGATGGAGCTGCACTACCATCACCCCCTCCAGCAGTCTGATACGTATACACACACCAATAATAAAGACAGACGATAGGAGAGGGTCTACAAATGCATTTGTAGTTAAAGTACATGAATAATATGTTCCAGATTTGGACTCATCAACACGCTCCGGTGCAAGCCTTCTTAATAGCTCTGTATTTCACTTCTTCACTAGAAAAAGCGCAGAAAATTCTTATTGACATCACTGTGATGTCAAGAGAACAAATTCAGTCCTCTCTTAGCAGCTCTCAGACAGTAATATAGATGTTAGGAGTCACAAGCCATGAGAAGAGTTTAGATTCCACTCTATGGTATGTAATTGGATGGAGGCAGGTCAAATCATGGTCCTCAGTGATGCATTAATAACACTTTATAATAATAGAGAACTGATGTCATGCTGCCATGGTTGAAAACTTTGGGGATGGCTACGTTGCAATCAGAAGTATGACTGAGCACAGACAGGCACCAACACCAGTTCTAATCTAGCTAGTCTGAATAACAATACCAATTAAGTTGTGCAGCTACAGTCTCCAGGACACTGGAATAAAGCTACTGTGTAGTCATGGTTTCACTTTTTACACGTTAGATAAAGCTAGCACAGGGGGACCTCACAGTCCTGTGATCAAAACTTCCAATACAATTTAAATACACCTTAAACCTACTACAGACTCAAAAGCAGTGCCAATTTTGTAGCCTAATACACTCCTACACAAGTGGATTACTTTTAAAATTCAAAAACATATAAAGAGCTTTTCAACTAAAAGCATAAGTTGACATTTGTCTCCGCAAAAAGTGTTGGCTCCATCCTTCCTTTCCTTTCTTTCCTCCATCCTCTTGTTTCTAGCCCTCCCACTGAGCCCATTCAGCTGTTTACACAGTCCCCACAGTAAGCCAGATCAGGTAGCTGGAACAGATTAAAAATAATCCAGGAAAAACAAAAGGTAAGGAGGAGGAAAGATGGAAGAATTTTGGAGTTCCTCAAATCAGTACAACAGAAAAAAAAATAAATAAAAGCTTTTGTTTCACTGCAACTGAAGGAATGCCACAGGAGAATAAACCTGCAGTTGGGCTCAAGCAATTACAGCCACAGAAAGAAGTATTTGTCATACTACAGTTAAACCCTCCCCGAGAAGGCAGAGACAGAATAGCTGTTGGAAAGTCTCTTGATACCGAGATGACCTGTTCTCTTCCAGGAAGGTGACACAGTGCTCTCCTGAAAGGGGAAGCTGGCACTCACCAAAACAATGAGCATCTCTTCCCCCACACACATTTTTTCATCAGAGGCTCTCAGTCCCAGCTCAGACATCCCAAGTTTCTTAGATCTGGTGTTTATCCAACATTCCTGTAAGGTCTTTGATCATGCAGACAGCTAGGCCTCTCTACAAAGCAGCAGACCAAACCACAATGACTCCTTCCAGGCAAAGCAGCCCACCTTCATCATGCTACCTGTCATTTCAGAGCTGCATGACAGCTCTTAAGAAAATCTTCACTTTACTACATTAGAGGCACATAACTTCAAAAGTTCCTTCCAGATAAGAAATAAGATTCATACTTCATCTTGGAGGGTGATATCCTGGCCTTTTCCCTATACATCTGAAAGGTTTCAGGTCATCCATGAACTACACAAATATAAGAGGGTCCAACCTGCATTAGCAACTGAACTCCCCTCCTCCCACCATTAGAAGCGTACCAGGAAGGAGTTCACCAGGAAGCAGGAGACCCTCTTTCTACAAGCAACTAGATGCTATCCCCCTCAATTTCTGCACAGACTCTTATAACCATCCAAGCGGCAGCTCCCAACTCCCTCAACATCTGCTCTACTACACAACACAGAGTTAAGACTTGCATGCCAATTTTGGCCCTATGCTGCAGGCTGCTAAGCTCCGCCATAAATGAGCAATGGTATGTCAACATTAAGAGGGAGTAAGATACTCCATGTCCTACAGAATAGAGTTGATAGCTACATGCTTAAAAGAAGCCTTTATTAAAAGTGTAATCCAGCTATTTGTTTCTGAAAATGAGAATTCACACAGTTTCATGACTAGGCTGTAAGTAATCACTATCCATTCCAAATCAAAGCACACTTTGAGGAGTATTATCGATCAACAGTGAACAAGATGCTCTTGGCAGCTGCTAGATCTGGAGTCCATATACACAATTCAGCAACCACAAGGACAATAACAGACTGTCTGTTGAACATTTGTCTTCCAGTGAGAAGTATATGAAATGACTATGCACAAATCCCATTCAGGTTTTAATCATGCCCTGGAGTTCACACAGAATTTCAATGTGCACAGTCATTAATGAGAGCCACCAACATCAGGGTTCAGAAACAATACAGCACTACCAGCTCTTTCGGCTCACACAGAACAGAGCTGTCATACAGAAATGGCTCCATCTATCCATACGTTGATCTTGGTGATTTGTCAACTCAAGACTTCACCCATATGGGCAATAATAGAGGACAGTAACTTTGGCTGTCAGCCAGTTGCATTGCCCTCCACCTGGAAAGGTTACAGAGCAAATCCTGGACACTTACTTCCAAGCTTATGAATGACAAGAAAGTGACTGAGAACAGCCAAAAGGGATTTACCAAAAGCAAATTGTGCCCAACTAATCTAATCTGATTCCTCTCTGTGATGAAAAGACCGGCTCTGTGGATAAGAAGAGAGCAGTGCACGCGGTATACACTGTGACAAGGCCCATGCTCATCTCGCACAGCATACTTAAAACCAAATTGCCAAGATATAGACTGGATCTCTGGACAGTACGGTGGGTGGAAAATTGGCTGAACCACGCAGGCTCAAAGGTTTATGATCAGTAGTACAGCATTCTCCTGGCTGTCAGCAGCATCCCTCAGAGATCAATACTGGGGCAAATCTTGTTCAGTATTTTCATTAACGACCTTTGTAGGGGCTACACTGCACTCCCAGAAAGTTTGCCGACTTGGGAGGAACAGTTCCTGCGCTGCAGGGCAAGGCTGCTATTCAGGAGGGTTTCAACAAGCCAGAAAAACATGTTAACAGGAACCTCAGGAAGTTTTACACAGGCAAATGCAAAGCCCTAGATTCGAGACAGATTACCTCCTTGCAATGGCACTGGCCATCTACAAAACATCTTTGTAGAAAAATACCAGAAAACAAGGTGCCCGGGAGACAGCATTGCACCCTTGCAGCAAAGTTGGTGGCATCTTGGACTGCATTAGCAAGAGTGCAGTCAGCAGAGTTAGGAGAGAGATCCTGCCCCTCTGCTCAGCACTTGTGGGACCATCTAGAGCACTGGTTCCAGTTTGGGCTTCCCAGCACAAGGACAGTGACATACTGGAGCAAGTCCAGTAGAGGCCACCAAGATGGTTGGGGCTGAAGCACAGGATGTACAAATAAGAGGCTGAGAGACAGGTTTGTTCAGCCTGGGGGGGAAAAAAATGGGTTTTGAGGCAGGACAGATGTTACTGCTATCTACAATGTAGTGCAGAGCCAAGCTCTTCTCAGAGGTTCATGGGAATGAGGGGCAACAAGCACCTGTTCCAACCAGAAATTCCAACCAGGCATAAAGAAAACAACTTGCCAGGAGGGTGGTCAAACATTGGAAGAGGGCCCAGACAAGAAGGGGCATTGCTATCCTTGGAGATATCCAGAAATTCAACTGGATGCAGCCCCCAGCATCCTGCTCTAACTGGATAGCTTTTAGCAGGTGGTTGGACTAGGGCTTTCCAGAGGTCCCTTCCCACCTGCATGATTTTATGGGGAGCACAATCCAGGCTTTGTCATGCAAAATACTGGAGATGACATTCAATGCAAGCCTAATACCTGTAATCTTAAACATTAAGTGAAGATTCCCAGAAACAATTCCCTTTACAAATCACACCAGGAACAGAGTTGTAATCTCCTACAGTACATTTTGCTTTTCGTTTTTCTGCTCTCAACATTTCTAACCAAAAAAAAAGGTGTACACACACACAACCAGCTTGTAGCAACCCAAGAAACAAAGCTGGGACAGCTAAGATGCACACCTTACCCCTTTATGAAACCAAGTGCACCCAGGAAAAAAAAAGCGTGAATGTAACAACAGACATGACATTTTTCCAGAGTGCGAAGTAAGGGTAGGCCAGAAAAGTAGAAAGAACCAAAAGTAGTTGTTGATGGAGAGCAGCCAGACAGGATGGCTTGGCCACCTTCACTATATTTTCCCCTTGTTTACTTCACTCTATTTCTACAGAACTCCAAAAGAATGGGGTACTTTGAAAGGGAGGAAGCCCCACAGAAATATCTTCCCTTACATCCTATGGTCCAGGGAACAAGGAAGTTCCACAGAACAGCTTTTATGAAGGAAAATGGCTGAACATAAATTCATTCCAGACCACCCTCCGTGTTTATATTCCATAAAATTCAATCCCAAACCCCGTTGCCTCTCCTTTCTCTTCACATGAATTTAAACAAAGGACAATCAGACAGGAGTGCAAGGCTCTGAACAGAAGACTAATGGGAAAGCATACAATAAAACAGCACGGATAGAAGGCCAAGATCAGCAGGACTTGCTTCATGTGACTGCCCTGGTCCTACCAGTAGTCTCTGCTTATCATTACACTCGTTCTTATCCCAGCAACTCCCCGTATGTCCCCACCCTTACAACTTCATGACCCTAGTATGAACAGTCATTCAACCCTTCATCAGCCCCAAACCCAATCTAACTCTGCTTCCCCACGGCCTCCAGCCTTGCTCTTACAGGTTGCTCTAGCCCCACCAATCCACCCCCTCCAGCCCATGTCCTCATCCCAAATCTGCCCTCTACTTGTCTCTGTCCAAACTCCCCAACTCCCTCACACGTGCCAAGCAGGCCCCCTGTTGTCCTCAACCTCATATAGCCCAGGAGGGCTCTTCTCCATCTCCAGCCCTCCCAGATGTGTCCCCACCTCTGCTCCACACCCTGTACCTTGCACAAGGCCAAACACACCATCTCCCCAAACACACCACTTCACATCCACCCTTGCCTCACAGGTGAGCTCCAAGCCTCGCTGCCCACTCAAAGCCTCCCCAAACCACCCCCACAGCAGTGCTTCTCACCATTTAATCCCACCCAGATCCCCCTAGCCCTCCCACAAGGCTGCAGCCCACACAACTCACTGTGTGCATCCCACATGCTCATCATACCTGACCCCACCTTCCTGTCCTCTCCCCTTCCCCACACCTCCAGCCCAAACCCACCCCCACTCCACACACCCTCTTCCAACAGTCCTGCACCCACCTACCTCCTCTTCAGCCTGCCCCACCCCAGAGCCACCCACACCTCCAGCCCAAACCCACCCCCACTCCACACACCCTCTTCCAACAGTCCTGCACCCACCTACCTCCTCTTCAGCCTGCCCCACCCCAGAGCCACCCACACCCCCCACATGCCGGCCTTCCCACTCGCCTAATGTCTCCCCAAACTTCCCCCACTCCAGCCCCAAAGCCCAAACCTGCCTTACATCCCTACCCCAGTGAGAAATCCCTGGGGCCTCATGGCCCAACAGCCTCCCTCCCCCAAACAACTCCTGCCAAAGCCACCCCACAGCCCACCCAAACCTCCCCCGGAGCCCAGCCCCACACCACCCCACACCCCAACACAGCCCAGACCTGCCCCACAGCCCATACCCACAAGGCCTCACACCAGAGCACAGCCCAGACCTCCCCGGAGCCTATCCCCCCACCCCAACACAGCCCAGACCTGCCCCAGAGCCCAGCCCCACACTCCAACACAGCCCAGACCTGCCCCACAGCCCATACCCACACCACCCCACATCCCAACACAGCCCAGACCTGCCCCACAGCCCATACCCACACCACCCCACATCCCAACACAGCCCAGACCTGCCCCACAGCCCATACCCACACCACCCCACATCCCAACACAGCCCAGACCTGCCCCACAGCCCATACCCACACCACCCCACATCCCAACACAGCCCAGACCTGCCCCACAGCCCATACCCACACCACCCCACACCCCAACACAGCCCAGACCTGCCCCACAGCCCATACCCACACTGCCCCACACCCCAACACAGCCCAGACCTGCCCCACAGCCCAGCCCCACACCGCAATACACCCCAGCACAGCCCAGACCCTTCCCAGAGCCCAGCCCCACACCGCAACACAGCCCAAACCTGCCCCAGAGCCCAGCCCCACACCGCCCCACACCCCGCATCCCATCCCAACTCCACCACACGCTGCCCCACAGCCCATCCCAAACCCACCCCACAACTCTGTCCACCCCAACGGGCCCCAGAGCCCCGACCCACAGCCCTGCCCGCCCCAAGGCGCCCCACGGCCCGCCCCACGCTGCCCCCCACCGGGACGCTCCCCGCGGCCCAGCCCCAGCCCAGCGCGCCCCGCTCCCCGCCCGCCCGCGCCGCCGCCCCGCCCGGGCCGGGCCGGGCCTGCCCCGCCGCCGCGGCCCCTGACGCGCCGCTCGCACGCGGGGAGGCGCCGCCGCGCCGGGCCGGGCTGGGCCGGGCCGCGCCGGGGTCCCGGCGGGCCGCTTACCTCCGACCCGGTACATGTTGGCGGCCATGCCCGGGACGGGGCCGGGTGCGGGGCGCGGGCCGCTCCCGCCGCCGCCGCCTCCAGGTGCCGGATCCGCTGGAAAATGGAGGCTGGAGCGGCCGGGCGGGGGAGGGGAGCGAGGGAATTAAAGGGGCCGCGCCGGCTGCCGCCCGGCGCCGAGGGGAGGGCGGCGGCGGAGGGCGGGGCGGCGGCGGCGCGGGCCCGGCGCGGCCCGGCGGCGGCGGCAGGCAAAGGAGCGGGCGGGAGCGGGCCCCGCCGCGCAGCCCGCACCATGTGACGGCGGCGAGCGCCGCGCCCGCCCGCCGCCGGCGGCACCAGCAGCGCCGGGCGGCCTCCTCCGGCGGCGGCGGCGGCGGCGGCGGCGGCGGCGGCGTCGGGCCTGCACGCAGCCCCCGGCCCTGGCGCGCACTCACACGCGCACACGCGCGCGGCCTGTCCTCACACGCGCACACACACCACCTGTCCTCGCACACCGCATGTCCTCACACGCGCACACGCACTGCCTGTCCTCGCACACCGCCTGTCCTCGCACACGCACCGCCTGTTCTCGCACACCACTTGTCCTCACACACATGCACCACCTGTCCTCGCGGGCCTCCTCGCACACACACCACCTGTCCTCACACGCGCACACGCACTGCCTGTCCTTGCACACCGCCTCTCCTCGCACACCGCCTGTCTTCGCACCTGCATACGCACCACCTGTCCTCGCACACCACCTGTCCTCACACACGCACACGCACCACCTGTTCTCGCACACCACTTGTCCTCACACACGTGCACCGCCTGTCCTCGCGGGCCTCCTCACACACACACCACCTGTCCTCACGCGCGCGCAGCGCCTGTCCTTGTGGGCCTCCTCGCATGCTTGCTGCATGTCCTTACGTGCACACATGCACCGCCTGTCCTCACACACGCGCACACACACCGCCTGTCCTCACACACGTGCACCGCCTGTCCTCTCAGGCCTGCTCGCACGTGCACCGCCTGTCCTCACACACCCTCACCACCTGTCGCAGGCCTCCTCACACGCACACTGCCTGTCCTCACACACATGCACCACCCGTCCTCGCAGGCCTCCTCGCGCGCACACGTACTGCCTGTGTTCCCTCTCACACACACTGGCCGTCCTTGCGGGCCTCCTCCCACACACACCACCTGTCCTCACACACGTGCAGTGCCTGTCCTTATGGCCCTCCTCACACACGCACTGCCTGTCTTCACACACCCCGCCTGTCCTTGTGGCCCTCCTCTCACACACACCCCGCCTGTACTCGCAGCTCCCCTCGCACCGCCCTGCTTGCACACCCGCGCGCCCTGCGCGTGCGCCCACGCACCGCCCTCGGGGGCTCTGCTCACCCCGGCACGCCGCGCGCGGGGGGGTGCCCAGAACCCGCGCCCCGACAGCCCGGCCGGCGGCGGCCCAAAAGCGCCCTGGCACCAGCAGTTAACCACGCACGCGGTCGCACGTTTCACCGGGGCTGTGTGGCAACCACCCGCACCCTCACCCCCGGTTTTTACGAGGTCCCCAAACAGCCGCAGAAGACTACCGAAAGTTTTAACACTTGCCAAAATACGTCTTAAAAAAAAAAGAATGATTTTTTTTTTGCTAAAATTCTCCTTTTTATGTTAAAAACCCTATGACTCCAGTAGGCCGTTTTGAATTTGTATTTCCAACCCAGGCAAGGACTGCTGCTGAGAGAGGAGAGCGTTCCTGGGGCTGCGGATCACTCAGCTAAGGGTTAGTTCAGCGTGCCACGGGTCCTCTTGTGCCACTGCGGTATTTCCGCCTCTCCTGAGCTGGCCCCGTGGGAGCCGAACACGAGCAACTCGGCCTTTGGGGACATCACGGGACCCGCGTGTGCTGGGCGCGAGGACTGGTCGTCCCCAGGCTGTTCCTGCAGCCTCTCTGCAGAGCGGAAAATAATACAGTAGGACACAGAAAAATTATCCAGAATAAATATTTACAAATCGCATCATGGGGCACTTGGTAGTTGCATACAAAGAAGTGACCGCTCACATGGTGTTGACTGCTCTTCCCAGACGCTAAATTGTTTTTTAAACGATAGCAACAAAAACATGTCAGAACTTCCCTGCTGTTCCTCTTCCACATTGAGCAATACCTATGGTCGTCACTGGGGTGTTGTGCAACTGGAAAGGAGGGGAGCTGGCTCCTGCAGCTGCAGCCTGGAAAGGCTCTTGCAACGTCCCATCTCCCACCACCAAAATCCCAATCCAGTATGTGCCGCCAGCTCCTCCTGTAGCAAACTCAGTCGTCTGAGAATGGTTTCTGAGTGTTTTGGCAGGAAAGCTCCGTAGGTTTAGGTGGCCGAAATCCATCCTGCTCCTTCAAAGGTGTTTGCCCAGGCTGGTTGGATTCACGACACTGTCCTGTGCCTGGAAGGGGAAGCTTGATGTCCTCTGCCGCATTGAAGCCTAGCATGACTGGTGCTACGTTACAGCCACCTGTGGCTACCCCAACATGACTTTCGCACTCGGAAAGCTTCAGCCTGCCTTCCTGGCCACACACTGTGTCATCCTTAAACCGCTTCCACAGCGGTCTTGGGAAACATTCACATTTCAGCCACGCTGCAGGTTTGCCTTGCAAGGTCTACTTTCCTCCAGAGGGGGGGGGGGTTTCCTTCTGCAGTTGGGAGGGCAGGTAAACCCCCACTCCACCCCCCCCCCCCCCCAGAGCAGTGCCAGGAGCCCCTACTGTAGCTCACAGGGCTGTATCTCCTCCACTGGGATGCACGAGCAGGAACTGGACGCAGCTCCAGCTGCGCTGGTGAAGCTGAATCACCACCGCCTCCCCCTTTCCCGTACCCACCACCCTGCAAGCAGCCAGGCTGGCACTAATGCAGGCTATTTCTAGAAACGCACCGTCTACTGCTGTCGCAGCCCTCTCCTGCTCCGAACTGCCGGGCCACAGGCAGTCCCAAGCATCGGCTGGGTATAATCAGGGAGGATTAACTGGGAAGAGATAAAACCAAAGCGAAGAAGGAAGGAGAAATATCTGTCAGCTTGAACTGTGAGGCAGTGGCTGGGACATGCCAATGCCTCGCAGGGGCTGGGGCTTCACGGGCCTTCGTGCATGCAGGCGGGCGAGCAGCGAGCTGGGCACAACGAGGTGGGCCAGGCCTGCTGGATAAAGGTCAGGACGAGCCTCCTCCATGTGCCAGTTTACAGATGAACCTGTGCCAAAAATATGCACCCAAAGTACAGCCTGGACCCACTCACCTTTCCCCCAGCTGCTCTGCAGTGTTTGCCCTCTCTTGCCAGTGCTTTGGCCCTCATTGCTGTATCTGTACCAGCAAGACCATCTTTGCCATCTGGACAGATAACCACTGGGATGCTGCTGGGAGACCCTCACGTCCCATCCTCCAGCAAAGGAAGGGATGCAGGACACCTGCAAGCCCCAGAGGCAAATTTGGCTGGCCGATACAGAGAAGCTGGGGCATCCATTGAAAGCTGCCTCAGAAGCAGCCTGTCCGCATGCCAGGAACCCCTCGCCCTGGCCAGCCCTCCTCCCTTGCCCAGGGGAGCACGTGGACGCAGGCAGTGCTGCCTTGGCATGACTGCCGCCACCTGCAACAGGCAGGGCCCCGGGGGCTGCAGCCATGTGCCCATTTCCTATAAAATTTCCCAGAAATGGCAGCACCAAAGCGGATGTGCCAATGCACCAGTTCTGCTGGGCAGCCAGCTACATACCACCTAGGATCCCCCCCTGAAAACCGTGCTGTGGAGCTAGGTGTGAGGAAGTGACACAGGCCAGCTCAAAACAAGATTGCAGCTGCTTCCTGGAGATGAGGCCCCCTCAGGGGCTGAGACCTGCTGCCTGCAAGGAGCTTGGGGCACAGGAGCCTGCTCCCTTCCAGAAGCCAAGAAACTCTGTCCAGAAGGGGTGCTCTAAGCCAAGCTCCGCTTTCATTCCTCTTCCTTGGAGCTCTGTTGAGAAGATGCTGAGCAAAGCATGCCAGTCCTGTTCCCAGATCCCATAATGCTCCCTTTACAACACACTGGCCCAAGACACCACAAAGTGTTGCAATGGGCACATGGGCATTGCTCATCTGGTCACTCCTTACCTGCCACACAGCCCCTGAACAGTGGCACTATGGCACGAGCAGGGCTTTGCCCATCACCAGTGCAGCTAGCAACCCACGTTGAGCTCGTGTGCCATGCTTGGCCCCTGCCCAGGAGCCCAGCTCCCGTCTCCCACCTTCCCTCCCATGCCAGAGACGGAGAACAACAACTGAGTGACCAGGGGACTTTAACACCTTGCATTAAGGTGAGTCCTGCTCTTACGAGCCTGCAGGAAGGACAGAGATGGAGTTGCAAGGCTGCATCTCCACATTCCTGGTGGTGGGAAAATGCCCTCAGGGCACAGCCATCTGTACAGAGGGATGGGATTAACCTGAGCTGTGATGCCTTAACACAGCACAGAGCCGAACTGCCCCATCTCAGCACCTTGCAGGCTCTTCCTGCTCACATACATCCTTCTGCTTGGCCACCTTAAGGACTGGTTGCTGTCAATGCCTTCCAGGAGCAGGAGCATTTCCTAAGGGAGACAACCCCCTCCCCGTCATGCCAGAACAACTCCTGCTGAGAGACGACTCAAGGGACGGGTATGTGCTTTCACGTCCAGTTTTATTAGTGTTGCATTAGTACCATAAAATAGTTGACGAGGTCGAGCACGTTGCAGTTTGTTCCAAAAAAAGGCTATTTACATTTAATCTGTCTTCATAAAAAAAAAACTAGAACCCAAACAATACAACAATGAAACAGATGGACAACTGAGGAATCTACAAAGTGGTAACGTCCCTTCATATGCCGTGGTCCGGACAAGGCTCACACGCAACCCCTGGCACACACTGCGCCCACGCTAGCGAGGCGCTTCCCCACAGCTCTGCCACATATACGACCGGGCAGGCAGCGCTCTGGCAACCCACCAGTCGAGTTGCAAAGCTGCAGCTGACTGGACGCAGCTCCATAACAACAGTCTTCCTTAAGGAAAGCAGTGGGTCACTGGTTTCCAAGTGTGGTGTGTCCTCTTCTTCAGCCTGTCCCAAGCAACTGAATTGCCCTGCAAGAGTTGGCCCTGCCAGGAGCATCTCCCAACTTCTGGGAAAACCCTGCTTGAAGAGTCTCCAGGAAACGTCTGGGAGATGCTGCTGCACATTTCTGGCCCTCTCTCTGCCAAGTAAGCCCAGAGGGAATGCCACACTGAAATGAGTCACCACACAGCTATCTGCTGAGATCAAGACCACTGAATCGAGACCCAGGCAACAGAGGCAGTGCACCCAGCCTAGCTTCAGAAAAAAAAAAAAAAAAAAAAAAAGAAAGAAAAAGAAAAAGGAGAGAAAAGAAAAAACACAACAGGATCCCCTTTATCACTGCAGAGCAGGAGTGCCCCAACCCCAGGGTTCATACACCCCAGACACAGGCACCCTTGGCAGGTCAAATGACAAAAGGTGGCCATGGGCCCTGCTTCATCTTGCCTTGATTTTCTTCTTAAACATCACAGCACCAGGCACAACATCCTTGGCCCTGGCTAGCCAACGTTCCCTCAGACATGTGGAACTGGTGAGAAGAGACCGGGCAGAGCTGTCTTGGGCAAGCTGTGGCTGAAATCCCACTACTGCTAGGAAGCAGAACGGGGCCTTTGCCGACATCCCGGTTATACCTGGGTCAGCGTGGTTCTCAGCCGTCAGCGCATGGGTACATCTCTGCCAGCCCAGGCAAACCTCCCAGCCACCCACTCCTGCCTTCTGAGCTCTGCAGGATAAAGCAACAAGCACATGCTAATTAGAGCAGCAAAACGCAGCCGAGGAGACAGTGGCTCTCCCCAAACTCACTGGTAACTAAGAGAGATCCTGCAGTTACCACTGAGATATAAACAGTGACAATATAACTGGATTGCAAATGCAGCACTGAGCTAAAAGAGCTGCCTGAGTTCCCTCTGCAGTGGCCAGCACAGCAGAAGAGCCGGCAGGTGATGGACCATTGGCAAGGCAGAGGCCAACCCTCTAACTCTGGGAAAATCCAACCAGGGAAGTGTTCAAGGCACAACACGATGCCACCAGAACTTCCCATCTTTTGTCTGCTCACCAGCTGTTAAACTAGATCAGTATTTCACAGCCCAGCACAGCAACAAGCTCTCTCCTGAGACCTCACCTCTGAGCAAGGTGTGGACCAGTTTCCTAAGAGAAACTGCAAAAGACACCAGCTGCTTTGAGAAGCCACAGTCAGGAGAGCAGCGAACAGCAGCCCAGAAGGGACGGGGAGCCCTGCTGATGCTGCCTCCACAGCACCGCCTCAAGAGAGCGAGCAGTGGGAAGAGCAACGCCTGAGAGCGGGGCAGGGCTGCGCCTTCACTGGAGAGCCCAGCCCCAGAGCTGGACAGACAGGCGGGCTTTCACTCAAAGCAGGCCCCATCTGACACAGGCCTGCAAGATAACACCTCTGCGTTTCTTTGTTCAAGTTGCACTTGCTGTGCCAAAAGAGTCGAACGTGAGCTGTGCCAGTCCCTGCTTCAAGCCATCTTCCTGTATCATCAGCTCCCAAGCAGCCACCTCACCCCGCCGTGCTGGCACACCTCTGCCGGCTCGATCCCAGTGCTGCCCTGGCAGCTCTCGCTGGGAGAAGGTGGGAGAGCGCCTTGTGGGAGCCCTGAGCTCAGCTGCTCACCGGGTGCAAAACCCCTTCCCAAACCTGTCTGAACCACTTGTTCACTTTGACATTTGTTTGCTTTAGAGATAGCGACCTGTTTCCTCTCCAGTCAGGGAAAGAAACAGCTGCAGAAAACGGCTCCATATGGTACAAGAGAAATGACAGCAGCACAACACACCCTGATCAGAGCAGCACCAAACTCACCTGCCAACCCTTGGCTCCAGGGCTGACGGGGGCCAGGCCCAGCTGGCCCCGGCAGACGCGGGAGCACAAGGCTGAGAAACCAGGAAGCTTCCTTGCAAGAACGAGCGCCTCATTTCAGAGCGAAGGCAGCTCCCCGCAGGAGAGAAACCCCACAGAGAGGCAAGCCCTCAGGTGCAAAGAGTTTCCCGGTGAGTTCACTTGTATAAAATTAGAGCAAAACATAAACGAACGTGAAATGCAACAAGTCGGAGTGTTTTTCTCTCACACATACGCACACACACGTACATACAGAATAGAGCAGGGCAACATGTACTTGATGAGCAGGACCCTGGAAATCCTGTACTAGCTACCGTTTGTTTCTCTACAGTAGGTTGAAATACAAAGAGGAGCACAGTGATGGTTTCCCCCTGCCCTCCCGCCCCCCAGTAAACAAAGTTATTGCAGTCGGTCAGTTCACCCCACCTCCGCGGCGATACCGCGCGCCGGCACCCTGGGCTGCGTGCGGTTCCTGCTGCTGGAACCGAGCCCAATCGCTCTCCTCACACAAGTGTGAGACTCAAGAAAAAAAAAAATCACACTGACTAATTTCCTTTAAAAAAGCTTTTTGATGCAACAGCCTCAGTTAAAAAAAAAAAGTGATGTGCTTATACATGGGCTCCCACGCTATTGCTGCTAGGCAACGCTATACAATCCTGGAGCATCAGACCAGTTCAGGTCAACTTGAAACGCTTGAACCAACAGACATACCTACATTCAAACGAGAGTCGAGCCTTCGCCACGGCCAAGCGCTAGCGGACAGGATGCAGACCTGCCCCCGGGACTGTGGGAAGACAGGGAATATTGCAATTAAAGTGACAGGGCCTGCCCAGTAGCATGTTACTGTGCACTGGACCACAACATCTTCCCATGTGTGATTTGAAGGGAATACCCAGTTCCCAGCCAAGCAAGCTGCATTTGTTCTTGGAAAGGGTTTCATGAACAGTCTGCAGAGCAGCCCACAATGTTAGCTGCAACAGACACCAGATCCAGCAGGGACTACCCTCTTGCCTAACAACCTCTCTTCTCTTTAGCAGGAGGATGCCTAACAGAGCACACCATCAGCTCCCCGCCTAGAATAAGCTGGGTAACCCCTCTGCAGACCAGGACACACCACAGAGCACAAAGCAGATTCTCCAACCTTTAAAAAACTCAAGGGTAAAGATTAGACAAAGAATTTACTGACCAGTAGATGTTGGAAAAAGCTCAGAATCATCACTGCCCCTCTGGAAGGGCCTTCAAGAAATGCTTGTGGAGCCTGGCCTGCCCATAAGGGTGAGACCCAAAAAGTCAATCTGAACTTGGGTGGAAGACACCCAAAAGTCTTGCTCCTCCAGCTCTCAGGATGTCTTGCTGCCTGAGGCAGACAGAGAACCCAGCTGGCTTCATCCTCTTTCATGTCCAAGCTATACCTCCACTGCAGTTTGGGACTGAAACCATAGCAAAGCCCCAACCCACAGGCAATGCTCTGCCAGGGAAAGGATGTGACCCATGGAGAAATGCCCATGGGAAGGAATATTCAGAAATGAGAAGGCAAGGACAAATTCCATCTACAGACCAGGCCCGCAGGAGGCCACGTGCCCTTAGCACCCTCTATTTTTGTTACAGTTCTTTAATCACCTAGGACCTGTCCTCACAGGGACAAAGAGGGCATGGTGAAATTACACTTCTGCAGCGGCTCTGAAGCCACTGCACACAAACTGGGGAGGTGCACAAGGGAGACGGCAGCAGGCTCGCTAGAGCACAGCGCGGTCAGGGCAGGACAAAGGCAGAGCAGAGAAAGCAGCCCACGCTATCTCACACGTGCAGTTTGACAGATGGATGGGAAGGCAGCTGGACGTGGAGGGCGCCTAGCTGGCTCCGAGTCCAGTCACTACAGTGATGCATCATTTCATAGACAACGGCTCATCTTCCTGGGTTTCTTTTCTTTTTTTTTGGCAACTTAAAACTTTTTCTTTTAAGGAAGTGTTAAAAAAAAGTCTGCAGCTATTAAAAAAAAATCCTTTCCCTTTAGAGGCTGGATGAGGTTTTATTGACAGGTAAATAATCGGTGCGAGTATGTAAATAGCAGCGACCCCACTGACGTGGTGTCCTCCAGCAGCACAGCCAGCTGCAGGGACATTGTGACTGGCTCGGTTTGGTCATTGTCACAGACCTGGGACACTGCAGTTTCTTACATCTAGTGTTTCCTAATTTCTGTTCCTGCCCAACCTCCTCAGGCCTCACCTCAGCACAAACACCTGCCTGCCTTCATGACAGACCCACTCCTTGCACTGAAGGGGGATCTCCTCTCCTGACCTCCCTAGCTATGCAGTCGGTTTGTTTTTCAAACCAGACAGCTGAACTCCCTCCAGACTCACTGATCTCTCGTCCTTTGGCAGTAGAAAGAAAGACTGGCCATCTTTTTTTCTTCCTAGGAATACAGAGGGAGGGGGCTAGACACACTGTAATGCGTGTGACCTTTCACAAAAACCCATTCAAGCGGATCCACGGCTCCCCCAGCCCACACACACCAATGAGGTCTCAGGTTAATAAGCAGTGCAGTTATTCAGCTATCTGCTCATAAGTGGTAGGTGTTCTTGGGCAGGCTGCCTGCTCCTGCCGACTCCCCCACAACTTTATGTTGTCAGCACATCTATATTTAAGACTGTTTTTTTTTTTGCCTTTGTTTAAAGGGGTTTCCTTCCCTTGTAGTAAACTTAAGAGTTAATAGAAAAAAGTAATTCAAAAGTAATCCAAGCACATCTGTAAGTAATTCTGCAGGAGAGAGGGCAGAGCAATGCAAGTCAGAGTTGGCACGCATTTCCTGGCTCCTGGTGTGCAGTCTCCGGGACGGACAGAAGGTCCCTCCGCCGAGCACGGCTAGAAGTTAGATTTGGAGTGTCCAAATATGCAGATGGGAAAGTGCTTGACATGAGAGGACCACTGCGCTGCCAGCTGAAAGAACTTGACATCGTTCCACTCCACCCCATCGATCAGGACTGCAGGGGAGGACAAACAAAGAGGTGAGTTAGGAAACACCGAGCAGAGCCATCGACCCGAAACACATTTGTTAGAAACCTGCCTACAGTGGGGAGAGGGAGCCCTGGCCATATGCTGTGCTCACCGTACGAGCTGCTCTGTCTGGCCACCCTATTGCTGCCACCGTAACTAGCTGCAAACATGGGGAAAAAGGGTCAAGTGCAAGCCAGGTTTAGGGAGAACAGCTCAGACTGTTGTTCTAGCATCACCCCTTGTATCATTTCTGTTCACTGAAGCTGGAGCTCCTCACACTGCTGACTTCAGCTTCACCTGATCTGATCTCTCCAGTTTGCTAAACACACTCCACATTTCCCTTTGGGCACAGTCTTACAGAGGCAGACTTGAGCCTCTCTTCATTAGCACTTTTAACCAGGAGCTCAATGATGCTAAGAGGGTGACACATTGTGTGACCACCCCCAACACTGAGTGTCACAAGGGTTAGGCCAGGACTGAGGAGGATGACCTAAGTAGATATATTTGCTGTTAATGGTGGTGGGAACTACTAATTGAATAGAGTACAAGGATACTTCTGATACTGGATGCATACGTTCACGAGCAGTCTGCAAGATGCATTTACAGCTGCTGCTACAGCGTGCCTTTGTGCCGGAGTCCTGCCTAGAGGACTCTTACGGCTCTGCACAGTCACTTCCCAGTTGTGTACTGGAAACAGTGAACAAAAGGGAGGGAAAATAGAGCCTGCCCCAGCCCCTGGCCTGATGCAGGGCACCAATTGAGAGGAGTTCCTTGGAAAAGAAGCATTTTTCTCATGATCCAGACCCATTAAGCAATCCCCAATGCCATCTGCCAAAAGGACTATTCTAGCATCTGCTACAGGTGTGAGTGAACATATCCATGCCTCTTCTCCAGGAATACCCCCACTATGCTGGCTCCAGGACATCAGGCCAGTCATTTGCCTGGAGGACAGCATTAGCAGCTGAGCCTCACCCTAGAGCCCCTACAGGACATTAGCTCTGCACTTACCCCGCAGCATGTTCTGCTGATGTTTTGCTGTGCAAATCAACCTGCTGATTCCTTCAATACACTGGCTCTTTGACTCCACCTCCTTGTCTTTAGTTTTCTTGGGCAAAAACATCACTGTAAGAAAACCAGATCAGCACACAATGAACATCTGCCACTCATAGGAGCTGTTCCAAGGTTCATTTGGGTCTTTCCATTTAAACACTGATTTAAATCCAATTTAAATTCTGATGTCTCAGAACTCTAATAAAAATTTTATTTTCAACTCCTACAATTATCTCTGTTTGGCAGGAGTTTGATCATATGAGTGCACTGTGGCGTCACCTATACACACGAGCATTTTAGGCCTCAGCACCACTGCATGAAGCATTCTCAGCTCATAGCCCAGCTACCAAAAGGCACCTTCAGGATAACTTTCTTGCCATTCCACTGGGATCCTTGGGAAAATAGCTGTATCTGCAGCAGTAGCCAGCCTGCACCTTGCACAGGGCTGATGGGATCTGCTGGGCAGCCACACCACCTAGGGGGAGTCCCACATACTGCACACAGCTTCCAGGCACTGCGCTCTGCTCCAGCCCCCTCAGGCCCACCCAGATATCTCTGCCAGCAGATTTGCTGTGCTAACAGTGATCCAGAGGCCAACATGAACCAGGCTGCAGGGACACCTGGAGAGCTGGAGGGGCTGCAAACTAAAGGAAATGGCTGGAAAGAGGTGTTAGAAAGGACTCTGCTGATAAGGCTTCAGCCACCCAAGCAGCATCCAAATGTACGAGTAAAAATGCAGAAACTGGCTCTGTGAAATCTGGAGCTGTTCACCATGGCTGCTCTAGGATAGGCCAGCCTCAGTGATGACCATTTTGAGTATGTCTCAACATTGCCTCTCCAAGAGCAGGATATACCACTTAGAAAGGAGACATGCGTGACTGAGGGTGAGAGCTCTGGGTACCAACAGTGCCACAGCTGCGCTGGATGCAGGGGAGCTGCAGAGTTATGTGCTTGTGTACTGCAGCCACAGGTCTAGGAGGCTCTTCAGGTCTGCTCTCAGAGCCCCCTGAAACCTCCAGCTCCTTTAGGAATGACTTCCAGACCTGTGAGCAGGAAGTTGTTGTAAAAGATAGCTACTGGTATCTGAATTTAAGTGCAGAACTGCCTTGCTGCTTCCTTGAAAACACTTCTTAGCAGAGCTGTCCTCAATTTCCAATGTGTTTCACATCGCCAAGGTCAGCTACAAATACAGAATTACTGACAACATCTAAAATGCAATGTTTTCTTGAGAAAAATAATTTTCTGCTCTTAAACTCATGGTTCCAGATTTCAACAAGGAAAAATTAATGTCAGGCTTTGTACTGCAAGCATTCCTCTTTTACCTCCCTCTTGTCCTATAAAGTGTCCTGTGCAAGAACGTGGCAGCTTCTACAGAACAGCCTGCTCTGAGTGAGGTCGCCTCTCATGCATATGGGCACAACTAGCACTGGCTTGGCAGGTCTGGCTGGCGCCTTCATCCAGCTGTGACGGCCAGTACTCTAAGGCAAGGACACCATGTCAAATCCTATGAAATGTCTCTGCTGGGGCTGCTGCCATATGCTGCACCATGATGGGATGTGCACACATCCTGACTCCAGCTGCATCTTTGTCACGTGCCAGAGGAGAGACCAGAGCATAGAGCCTCACACGCTTCAAGGTCTGCCCTGACCCCAGTGAAGAGGGGCACAAGCTCATTCTTCATCTAAACACCCCAAACCATCACCTGTGAGTTTATAAAGAACACACGGAAGCTGTCCCAAGCAGCATACTTCCAGGGTCTCTGCACAGCCACCCAAAAAATGACCGTGCACTGTCCTTACTTTTGTTATTCTGGGCCAGACTATCTCAACTGTTCAACTACAAGGGTGAAAACATCCTGTTTTCACAACATGAAGAGGAATCATCCTTCCAAGCACCCTTTCACCTGATACAGTCACTTCTACTCTAGAGTCTAGGATTTGGGGCTAGCAATGCAACTAAGACTCTATAATGTGAATCTGAGAAGACAGGCAGCCTTGGAGCAGCAAACAGGGAGAACAGCATTTCATTCCTGGCTGCTGGCAACAATAAGTGTGTGACATCCCATCTTACCTTTCTTGTTCTTTTCTTTTGTCACAACAGTCATGGACATTGTTGGAGTGGTAGCGATCTCGCCACTAGCGGGTAACCTGCTGACCTGGAGGGACCGGAAAGTGCATTTCAGTGTGTTTTTGGTAGTGGAGGGGTCCTTCTTCTCCGGGTCTCTTTTTCTGTCCATGGGTGCAGCTGCGATCCAGTAATCCACCTGCAGACCCATCAACTCAGCACCAAGGCTCTGGCTACAAAACAGAAGAGGATCATTTCCGCACGGCACTGAGCAGCATTCCCACCCCTGTTTTTCAGAAAAGCTGCCATTCCTGGCCAGATGATCAGAGGACATGTGTCTAACTCTACAACATTTCTTGGTGCGACCTAACAGTCACAAATGCACAAGAAGTCATCACTCAGCAACGCAGTCTGGCTCATGTCACATGGGGGCAGTGGCTTGGCAACATAGCCCTGCAACAAGCTGAGACAAGCTGACCTGCTGCTCAGCTACAGGGACAAGCAGCAGGAAAGGGATCAGACAGACTGTTTCCTAACATGATGCTGAGCTCCATGACCCAGCAGGTGAAGGCAGCCTGCGGTGGCCCAGGTCATATTCAGGGAAGAGACAAGCTGCATGCATTTGGTTGTAGCCTCCTGGGCATTGATGAATCAAATGACTCTGGCCAGGCACAGTACTTGCAAAATCATCTTTGAGCTGTGGGGGACAAATTGCTGGTGGGTCCCTGAACATCAGGCGCTCAGTTACCAGCCTCCTTGACTACTTTCATCTCCTATGTCCATCAACTTCTGTCACCAGCTGCTTCCCTTCCTGCCTAGGTACTCCACCAGGACATACAGGATCCCTGCTCTCCTCAGTTCCGTATAATGCAGCTTGCACAGGGCAGTTCACCACACAGCTCTGCTGGGGGCTGGGGATCTCCCACACTGCAAAAGCGCTTTTCAAGTCCTATGATATTTGCTAAGCAACAATGGATTTCGGGATATGAAATTCTTTGGGATATACTGAAAACTCCTGCACGTAATGCAGTAATGGGCAGGCATCATATAAAATACACTGCCAGTCTTTCTTGAGCCAGAAAGGGGAAGATGAGCAGCCTGGGAAATTCCACCCACACCCCTTGCTTGCTCACTGCCTCTTGCTAGCTAATGAACACAGCATTTACCCTGAGCAGACCAGAGGTCAGGCTACAGCATGTCCCACAGGTGTGACAGTTGGCATGGGAGCCGGTGGCTGTAAACAGCCATGCTTACACCCAGCAAGAACATAGCAGGGAGGCACTGGACCTCAGAGTGAACAGAAAGCTCCCCTGAGACTGCAAAATGTGGTTCTTGTGCACCTGGAGAAAGAGGTGTTTGGGGGGCCCTGGATCAGGGAACCTCCAAGGGGGTTGGGACTAACTTAGCCAAGAGCATGGCTGGAGCTGGTGACACACAGCTTGGAGTAAGCCATATAGCAAGGTGACACATACATAAAGAGATGGGGGCAAAACAATGGAAAAAACTATTAAAAACCCCTGTATTTCACCACCATTATCTGATCTCCCACCTCTCCTTCCCCACATGGAGGGTTGTCTCTCTAAAATCAAAACAGTCCTAAGACCCAAGGTTCAATGGCCTCTTAAATGACCACTCTGAGGAACTTCACTGACCCAGGGATGAAGGCTTACTTTTGTCATTTATCTACCAGTCTGTTGTATGATTACATTTAACTGTGTCCCTTATTGGGGAAATGGCAACTGTTAACAAAGTTGAATCTGTGATCCCGAATGGAATATTTATCTCCCTTCACTGCCCGTGTAATAAGAAACCCTCAGGTCAAACAAGAGCATTGTTATGGTCCTCAGCAAATCTTTTCCTTTCCTCTGCTATTTATCAACTGCAGCCAGACTGCAGAGCACAGCTGATCTTGGATTATCAAAAACAGGTTTTGGTTTCCCAGGGCAATTTTAGAAGGGATTTTTTTAAAAGGTAATATTTGAGATGCAGCTTTGCACTAAGATGCTTCATCTTTACAGCTGAAATGAGAAACATGATGCAAAGCAGTATTATAATGCTCACTAGGCCTAGGCAGGATTTTCTACTCCCTCCCTAGTTAACTAAGTGGTTTAATCTTTCAGGCTGGGTCACTGCCTGACCACTGTGCTATTACACACAGATCCGTGGAGATGGAATAATATTGAGCCTGAGCTTTCTCATTGCCTGATGATTTTACCACACAGCCTTAAGCCAAAAGGTATCAAAAATTCATAGACCTAGGGATGCCAACTACAAATGTGCCATCTCCAAGACTCAAAGTTATAATGAATTATGCTCCTATGGATACAGGCTCCCAAACCACTTCTGCATTTGGAAAACCCATGCAGAGCTCATGCATGAAAAGTCAACTTCACTCTCCAGAGCCTGCTCAGTTCACTGCAGCACCAATCAGTGCTGCTGGGACAGGTCTGGGCCCAGGAGGGCTCTTCTGCTCTCAAACTGCAGGGGGACCAACAGGAGGGACATAGGGAACTGGGCCAACTGGGACAGTCTACAGGCCACAGACACCTTCCAGTAGCTGGATGCCTGCAAAACTGGGACTTCTACATTTCCACTTCCTCTTGTTAAGAGAGGACTTTCAAGCCAGTTTTAGAAGTCAGAGGTTAAAGGGCCCCATGCAGCTTTCTGAGATGGGTAGAAAAGGTCCCACTGAGGGAAACTAGTAGTCCCTCCAAACTTGGTCCATCTCCAACAGCAACAGTAGGAGATGCCATTTAGGGAGAGCACATGAGCCCAGTCTCTATTTGCAGACCATTCCATTGAACACTGCCAGCATTCATAATCACTGGATTAGGCACGTTAGAGGGGACAATCCTGCCTCATCCTTTAGCATCCATTTATGGACCTGCTGTCCATGAATTTGCTTAACCCCTCTTTGACCTGCTGATCCTGCTGCCACACAACGTAGTAGAGACAGACAAGTTTCTGACATGCTTTCTCTGCTGCATATCTAAGTCGTTTCCTTTCTCTCTTTTAATTATGTCTTCCTAGTTTCACTGTGTGCCTCTAGGTCTTGTATTGCTAGTTTGGTGCATGACAGTTCAGCATTCAGCAGACCCACCACCAATGTGATTTCATAAGCCTTGATAATCTTCCCTGTCGCCTTCTCCCCAAACTCTAGCATCTCAGTCTTTTTAGTGTCCTCACAAGGTTGCTGTTCTGTCCCCCTGATTGCCTTAAGTTGCCCTCTTCTGCACCTCCCTCACAGAAGCTGAGCCTGCTCCTTCCACAGCATCACACTGATCATATTAAGGTAATTTTGAGAGGCTAGATTAGCTGCAGAATGGGCATTTGGGCCTTGCCCAGGTGCCCTGAATCAAAGTCTCATTAGCTACATGTATCCCCAGCAGAATCCAGTCTCAAAGGGGAGCTGCTAGAAGATGGAGAACATAAACCCTCTCAAACAAGTGGCTGCAATGGCTAATCAGACTATGAGAAACAAGACAGCCCTTCCTAGTTTCCTAGTGTGCCTGCCTTTGAAAAACACACCCTTCTCACCAAGTGCAAGACCCCCCTGCTCTCCCCAGCTCCCCAAGGGCCAGCAGGTGATTCCAGAGGCAAAAGAAGTGAAAAGCAGAAGTGACAACTTCAAGCATTCACTGGGGAGAAAGAAAGCAGAGCTATGGGTTTTCCTTTAAAAGAAGTTTCTTCCCACCTGTATCTCAGATAAGACAGCTGAGGGGGGTGTAAGGAGACCAAGTGTGCTTTACCTTGAGGATGAGAAGCTGCCTGTGACAGATGGCGAGGAAGGTGGTGTGGGGGAGGCTTCCTTAACAGCAGGCGACACAGACGGTGGGGTAGAAGAAAGGACACTGGAGCTAGAGGGAGCTGCATCATCAGAGTCACCTTGAAGAGAAGGAGTCAAACTGTCTGGGTTTGTCTCACAGCCCAGTGCATGCACACTGGGCTAGCTCAGTCTCTTTGCCCACCCTCCTGCTGCACACTGCACAGGTTTCTGCTGGCTTTGCTCAGGCTCAATCCCAAAATCAGCTGACCGTCAGCTCTGACTCTCTCCATACCTTGTACCATGAGACTTTTTATAATCTGGTAAGAGGCAAGGACAGGCATTCACACTCCTCTGGGCTCCCCATCTGGCACCTGCTCTAAAGTTCCCAGCCAATTTCAAGCCTCCTGCACTGTCAGGGAGAGCCCAGACCACTGATACCTACTAGAGCATCTTCCCCCGTGACCGTGACAGATCAGCACCATTCCAAGACACCTGGAGAATCCAGTCATTTTTGGCTGACTATAGGGACTTCCCCATTCCCCCTTGTTTCTATCCTCCATGTCCTTGTTCCTTTCATGCTGGACTTTTGAGGGTGCTGGGAGCAGTGTGGTAGTATGAAGCAACCCACATAAAAGCTTTTTCCACACACCTATGTGCAATCCAGGCTACAGGCTTAATGGTAAAGTCCCAATAGTTTAGGAAAAAAAATACTCCTAACCAGTAGTGCATATGAAGGAGGAAAAAACAAGTTCGCACTGATAAAACACCCCACAGGCATGCATGTAAAGCGTGCTGTACCATGCAAGTCAGTTTTACACTACCCCACTAGAATATCTGGGACCAAATTCTTTGTCAGATTGGCAAACTAGGTGCCTTTACAGGAGTTTCCAGTGTTGGGCATGTGTTTGAGATTCATTTTACTAGGCATTTGAACCCAGCGTAGACAGATGGGCATAAAATTTCAGTGACCTGCCTCTCCAGTTTGGAAAAGGGGCTTCAAATAATCACTGCAGCAAAAATTCACCCCACTGAGAACAATCTTAAGAAAAATGAATGTTTGAGCATATCTGAGTAGAGATCTTAGACCAGATTTCCTGGATGAGAGTGAGAGAATTTCAGCTGCCTAACACTCCTTGTAAAGTAACAAGGAAAAGGGCCACTTGAAAGAGAGTGAGGACAGATGCTGAGAGTTAAATCAACAGAACTGGGAGCTAACACAGTCCAACTCCATCTCAAAAAATTCCAAATCATCAGCAATGGACAAGTCTGTTCAGCCCATGAGGTCAGGCTCCCATGACCTGTGTGAAATAAAACATATATAATACCTGATGTTGCAGAAGATTGTTCCACTATTCCAACCTTCACCACCTGAAAGAGAGAAGAGCTCTATGAAACAGCAGTCCCATGAACTTCAGGAACCTCCACTCCGAAGTAAGCCAGTCCTACAACCACCTGGGCACTGTCCTTGCAGTCAAAGAATAATATGAAAGTATATTAAAAAGTGGAATCTTCTGAAGAGCCAGGTAGATCTCTGCAGTGTCCAACCAAGCTACACCAGCTCACAACCCTTCACTGACTTGATATAAGAGGCAGCACAGACCCTACAGAGCTGTTACAGACCTGCACAACTCTGAATAGCCCAAGGCCAGCCCCAAGCTATGCCAACTACTGTGCTTGCCCTGACACCCAGGAAAACAGGACAGGAAAGAGGAACAAATAAATCTCTCTTTAACATTGCTTTGATGTACCTGCTAATTACGCACGAACATATTCTACCACACAAGTGCAGCCATTTGCAGGGTGCAGCATAGCTGGGCTTTGTTAGGGAGCCACGAAAGCAGCAAAGTACAGGTTTTGATTAAAGTTTTCTAGGGTCCAAACACAGGAAGTGCCTGGCAAAGAAGAAAAAGCTCCTGGCAAAGCCTGCAGGCATGCACATGGATAAACCATCACACGGACAGGTCAGAGCGATCTCAATCACATCATACATACACACAGGTGAAAATGCATTCTGATATGGCCAACCACCAGCTGGTACATCTAGGATGACAATAAATATTACACCTGGAGAATAGCAATAATTTGTGATATAAAGCAATTGACTAGCCAGTGAATGCAAGCTACCATGAACCAACCATGTCTAGAAAGATAAAATAACTCTTGGAGATACAAAAAAGCATGGCCTTTCTATACAAATAACCTGCTAGGGTGCATAGGAATCACATCTCTTCACACTGCAGAGAGAGGACCCTTCTTGGAGGTCCTTAAGAAACCTGTATCCAGGGCAAAGGTCTAAACTATTAAAGAAAAAGAAGAACAAACAACAAGAAAGAGTTTCACAGTCACCTCAAGTCACTAAAACCTGTGTTAGAAAGAGAAACTGACGCTCAATCTATTTGGTTTGAAAACAAAAGATGGTTAAACTTTGACATGACCATGTCCAGATCCCATCTACAGGGAACAGATTTCTACGCTACACGATCAAGAGAAAGCAGTCAATCTTTAGAAGCAAAATGCTGCGCAGTCCTTTGGAGTCCTTGGGGGAGCAGGGGGGCTGCATGCTCAACACTTCAGAACTCAGAGAGCTCTCAAGCTCTGGTGGATTCTTGGTTGACTCCAGTCTTGCACTAGCAATCTCTATTTCAGCAGTGTGTGCAGTGGTTCCCTGATGCTGCACTGGCTTGGGAGAAGGAGTTATCTCCTCTGGTGAAGGTCACAGCTCAGTTCGGTAAGTCTACATCAAAGGGCAATAAATTTTGCTCTGGAGTCTAGCAAATGTTTGTGCAGTATGTGTTAAAGGCTAAGAACCTGCTTCACAAACTAGCTGGAAACAAGAAGTGAGGCAAAGGAGTTATGGGGGAAAAAAAAAACACAGACAATACAAAACTGTCTAAAACTTTCTTGATCTGCATGCCAGAAAGGAAATCTCTTTTGGTCTTTTCCCTTCTGTTGGCTGACTGAAGATGCTCAGGTACTAACACACAGAAGAAAGATGACTAGGTTAGACACCTTCCCTGCCCTTCATTCAGCGACAGGCTTGAAACTGCTCCAGCTCCAAGGCAGTATCCATCAGGGGATGATGAAGCCACCTTCCTTTCCCTTCAGGAGGAACATGCATCCTGTGAGCTCTCTTGGCAATCAGCTGTTGGCATGGCACAGGCACAGGGCTGTTAAGCCTTGCAGCCATGACCCCTGCCTTCACATCCCACCGTGCCCCCTCACAAGGTTTTACTTTCATCACCTTGGAGCCTGTCTGAGCCGCACAGCACTGCTGTGCCTGCTTCTCAATCAAAGACTGTACACAACCCAGCCAGGGCACACGTTTGCCCTAAAAAAACCAGCTAAGTCCAACCAACTTCAGAAGCCCCAAACCTGAACACCACTGGCTCCCTCCTCTCATTGTCCAACAGCTCCAAGCAAGTTGCAGCAACTGAAGTAAAGAACACCAGTGTTCGTGTTCAGCTCCAGACTTTGTGACACCTATAATCTGCCTTTTAAGGTCACTCCAGGTATGCATCTCAGGAGGAATTACTGCATTAGGAGTATTTCAGCAGCTGAGATGAGAAGCACTGATTTTACCCTCAATCCCAGCCAGTGCAGGAAGTCAGTGTATGCTTTCAAGGAAAGCTTTTTTTCAGGTTAGCAGTGTTACAAACACAGAACAGAAAGCTCTTCACTCTTCCCACTTCTAGCCATTCAAATATAAACTGGAAAAGGGTTGCTAATGCAAGAACTATACTCATTTTAGAGCAACTGGACAAACATTCTGAGCCCCATTTGCTCATATATAGCACTAAACTAAATCAGCCTGGAGGAAAAGCTTTGCTGTAGCTAATAGCTACAGTGAGCATAGTCCAAGACCTCTGAAACCCTTCTGGGCTTTTTCTGTTATTGGGAAAAGTGAAATGGCTGTTTCATAATGGCAGTTCTTCACCATTACTCACAGTATATGGGAGAAGATCATGGCAAAACTCATCAGCAGGGAACAAGTCAGGCAGACTCGTCTGTCTACTTTAGCAGAGGACAACTTTCCTTTGACAAAAGCAGACTGTCATCACAGGAGCACAGCACAGAGACTCTCACCAGGGGAGAGAGATGCCAGAATGAAAGCAGGGTCAGCCCGAGGGCAAGAGAGACTAAACCCATTAAAGCCTTAGGATTTCAGATTAGCTCTGACGCATTGACAGGGATACAAGCAGGAACATACACAAGTTGGCTTAATGAAGAGACAGAAGAACAAGACAACAAGCATGCAAGGGAGAAAAGCTAAAAGAGAGCAGCAAAAGCTGCGAAGAGGACATCCAGTAGCTAAAGAGCTGTCAAGGGATATCCTTTTGGCTGCAGGTCAATGTCATTACACCTAAAATTTAAGAAATAGAAGAGCAGAACCAAATAAGGGGACGGAATCTAGAAAACGCAAAGTACTTAGTGCACAAAACACTGACAGAAGCATGGACACAGCCCAGCACAGACACTCTGCACTCAGTCCCCTGAGCTAGGAACATTTAAAAATGAAGAAAGGAGGCAAAAACAGAGACTAGTATCCCAACTACTTATTTACATATTAAAATGTATTAAATAGTTACTGTCTCAGACTCAAACATAACAGTGATAAATGATCTGTTTGGTGGGATGTACTCTCCACTAGTGGATGGGACAGTAAGAGGACTAGAGACTTTGTGATAAGCACAGGAGATTGACATCGAAATAGCAAATACAGAGGAATTAATTATACAGGGCAATCTTCAGAATAGCAACCCTGAGGTCAGGTTTCCAGGAGCATACCACTCGCCTCTGCCTGTGGCCCAGCAGCAACTCTCCACCAGCTGATTTAGCCTGCAGCAAAGCGATGTGGACAGGCAGTGGTTGGGAGCACTTCGGTGTTACACTTTCCTGCCTGCATTGCCTGAACAAGGCAACAGGAAGGCTGTGGTGTCTGTTTCAGTGCTGGCAGGGACACTGCACAGAGCTGCCCCAAGCCACCTGCCTGGGAAGTAAAAAACACCTAGTAGTTTGCTGAGGGATCTTAGTTAGAGGTTCACCTACATGCAGGCAGTTAGTTGCATCCAGCCATACTGCTAACACTACCTTAACAGTTCCTAGCGTTCCTGCTCTACCCTCAAACTCGGGCAAGTTTGTTCCAGTGCTTGCAAATATCTAGCTGGTTTGAGACAGCATAACTAAGATAACACTCACCCCGACAAAGGGAATGAACTTCTGCGAAGACTCTTCATCAGGGCTAAAGGCAAAGAGAAAAGAGTTGTTAACAGCCTGTATCCACACTGGGCACAATACTCACTTTATATGTTGCATTCAAGCATGCAGCAGGGACGGACAGTATGCAAGCGCCAGTCCAGTGTCTCCTTTCAAGGCCCCCTGCCAGCACGCTAAGAATCTGCATGGGTGGGGAAGAGCACACAGCTTTTGGCACATCTCGCAAGGGAAAGGTCTCTTCTGCCCTCCCTCACACTTCACAGAGAAACATGCTTTAATGGCATGGCAGTTGTTACAGACACACAACCTCCTACTGCAAGGAAATGGATCTGTGCCACGACAACATGGAGAACTGTGCATTACTTACTAGTACCTGAAGCGCTCTGCACTCATGGCCTTCACACGTCCCACCTTTGGAGTCATGTGCAATACCTTGCATATCCCAGCATCGCTAAAGCAGTTAGCCTGCCACGGGGTTATAAGCCGTGACACGTGGTTATTCGTATAGCACTAGCAAGTACATACATACGTACACACACAGACACATGTCCCCTACTACTTGGAGCTCGTGATCACTTAGACAGGCACACTACAGAAGTTACGCATCAGAGTGGAAGCAGAGCATACTAGGTAAATCAGGACACCAACTCCAGAACGGTGAACAGCTAAACAAAACCAACCAAAACACACATTATGTCCCAGAAACACCTGAAGACAACACTACATACATTTCAAAAACAAAGACATTAGCTCTCCCTGCCCAGAACTTGCCCAGGATTCAGAAGCCAGAGAGTGGAGAAGAGAACGGACCAGCAATGAAGGCCAGAGTCAAACCAAGCAGCAGTTGGAGAGAGATTCAAGACAGACAAGGCGGCAAGATTTGAGCAAGAAGGAAAACAGACAGGGAGGCTTACAGAATTACTGCACCCTTCAAGTGCTATAGAGAAGATGGACCAGCAGGGTGATGAGATAGCTGCAGGATTGCAGCTGCATACTGGAAAGAGTTAGAGTTCAACAAGGGAAGTGACTGCATGGCCCAGACACAGTATGCTTCTCAGTGGCCTACTGCAGGAAACAGATAGGAGGAAGACAAAATTTCATGTCTCTGTGCTGCCCCAATGACTAGAGCACTAAAGAATTCAGGAAAAAAAAAATCCAGTATTGCCTTCACCAAAAATTTTTCTGGTTGAAACACAAATACTTCAGGAAAGCAGGTATTTCTATGCTGTCCCCAGCACAAATCTGAAATGCACCCGATGCACAAAGGTTGCCAACCGTTGCATGACTAGCATGGGCTGGACAGTTTCCTCTAAGCCCTATGGAAAGCATGGCATATAATTGCAGGAAATATGACTCAGCTAAAGTTCCCTCTTGGTCCAAAGCAGAGTTTGCTTTTGTAAATAGCCTCTCCTCTTGGCTGAGCTCTGCAATAGAGCCAGAGGTTTTGCTCCCTTCTTACTCCACATCGCCAGGCACTGCATGTTCATTCTCCCCTCACAGCACAGGAGAAAACAATCAGATAAGGTCCACAGTTCTGTGCTGGGAGTCAGAAAGGTTACATCCTTTCAGCCACAGTTGCAGGCCTCTTGTCAAATAAATTTCTCAGGATCATGAGATTTCCAGCTCCTCTTGCAAGGAAAGGAGAAGCCTACAGAGCTGTTGGGAGAAGCAGAGAGCAGAGGTTCAGCTTTCTTTTCCTTTCTTCAGCTCCACTGGCTGTGAAGCAGACAGGAGCAAGTCCTGCTGACCAAACAAGCGAAGCACACTGGTAGCACATTTAGTGTTCTGAAAACTATTGGACTGTTTTGCTTCAAGCTCTCAAAAAATAAACCCTTCCCAGTTCCAGCAGAAAACCCATTTTGGTTCTCCTAGGCTGCCTAGACTATTGCTGAGGAGAGATGAGGGGTAATTCTGAAAGAAATCATTTGCTTCATAGTTCATCACAGCTCACAACAATACATGGGCTGTCTCCAAAGCAATCCTGCTGGATTTCAGCCGTCCTGTCACACATCCTCTTGGGAACTCAAACCTTCTACACACACCTCTGAAAAAGTAGCTTATCAGAATAGCTCTTCTCCATGGCAACTGGAAGGAAAAATGAGATGTTCTTCACTTTCTCTTTCACATTCTTCATTATTCTTGGCTTGCAGGATTGCCAAAACATTCACACAGAATCCCCTCACCTTGGCCCAGGCCCCTTCTTTTCCTCTACCAGTGCACTGCAATGAAGAGGTCCCCTGTCCTTGCAAAGGCAGGCCCCAAGCTTGTTCACTCTTCTTACCAAGGCCATACAGGTTCCCAGTTGCATTGATCACAGAAGGTTCTAATCCCCATAGCGACATCGAGGATACTGGTTTTATTCACAATGCTTCTGAAGGCCCCAATATCTCAGCTATAATTTAAAGCTAGACCTGACCCTTGTTTGTGGTTTTCAGTGAGGTTATTGGTACTTCTGGAGAAAATTCCAGATCTACAGAAAGAGGCTAGAAAGAAAGAAAATATTCCTTATCTGGTATGGAGGGTTCTCTGATCCAGTCATCTGCAATCAGTCTTCTGCAGTGATCTGTCCAGAAACGGACCCAAAGGCTCCCTCTCCCCCGCCTTTTTCCAGAGGCAAGAAGCAAAACTGAAAACTACCCAAGATAAATACACAGAATTCACCAAATCAGAAATTAATTTAGGTTGAACAAAGACAGCCAGATTAAAATGCTTCAAGACTCTTAAAAATGAGAAGAAATCACACCACCATGAACCATCTGCCTAACAAAGGAAAGAAATAGCATCTCTCACTTCTGTGGAGAAGGACAAATTAAGCTGCAAAGCACAGAAGTATTACAGTACGAGACTGAATAACCACTGTAGAGCAGTTATGCCCATTATTAGCCTTTTAATAAAATATTAAGACTACATTTATAGTTTAAGCAACCCAAACCAGATTCAAATGTAGCCAAACAGTTGTGATCTTCTAGCAGGAGGGTCCCAAGTATTGCCTTTATTCTGAGCAGGTCCCTCAGGAGGCTACAGAAAAGGTACTTTTATCACTAAAGGATAAGCAGGCCTCTAAGAGTTCAGACCAGGCATCACCAGCAACCCTCTCAGGGTCTGTCTTTGGTAGCAAGCATCTATCCTTCCCACTGAACGGCTGTGGCTCCCTGCTGGCTAACACTGTCCCTGCTTCATGAAGCCTCCAGCGGTCAAACCAAACAAAGCACAAAGCAACTCCAAGTCCCACTGATATACTTGATGAGTCACCTCTCCGTTTCCCAAGGAAGCTGTTGTCCAGCACCCTTCACGTTCCCACCAAAAATCGACCATACCCAGCAGGACATCTGGCATGTTTCTTGAGCCCTGACCTTATTCCTCTGCCACACTGCTCCATGAGTCGAGGAGCACAAATAATTCTTAATACATTTCCCACGGCTGCACAAGAGGTTCCTGCAGAGACGAGCCAGGTGATGCATGCACTGCTGAACCAGAGGAGGGACTGGCTCCATCTTCACCAGCTGTGTTAGTGTTCGGCAATTGCTGTAGGGTGCTTTGGAAGAAATACTTGGAGAAAGGAACGTGAGACTGCCTGGCCACTGCCCTCCAGAGTGTCAGGGACATGCAGCAGGCAAAAATCAACATCATCCCTGCTTCCTTATCGCTGAGGGCCTGAACCAGCGCTCTCTCCATCCCAAAGTGCTTGCTCCAGGGAGCAAGAGCTGGGGAAGTTCTCTTTACAACACAAAAGAGTAGAGAGCTTTTGATAAATATGTAATGAAGTAGGAAATGACCCAGCCCTCACCCTGACGAGTGTGCAATGCTTTCGTTTCCAACAGCCAAACTGCTCCCCAGATTCATGCAAGGGCTATCCCAAAGCCACACGGCATGAGCTGAATTACAGTGGGTGACATCAGCCCAGGTTTACAGCAATCCAGCTACATGGGGAACAAGTGTCCGCTGCCAGTCACAAATCCCAAATAGTGCAGGGTTTCATTCAGGAGAGCTGTGCAGGGAGATATCAATGTTGGATGATACACCGCTGCTAGCGAGAAGCCCATCCCTGTCAGCATTGTCTCAGGTCCCCAAATGTTACCAACATTGCTGTGTTGCTTGGCAATTTAGTAACTAGTATTTCTCCTAGAGTTCAGAGACGAAAGTCACCCAGTGTAACACAGAGGAGTTGAAATGACAATTCATTTCCTTCCTGAACCCCTTCCTCTTTCCCAGTCCCCTCAATTTCAGGTAAGGTCAGCAGATGCTCCAAAAGAAATGGGACAAAGCTTTCACACCATATGCAATCCATCACAGGCAGTACATGCGCCAACCTTTCGCCATGACAAACAGAACAAGGGGACAGGAAGGAGAGCAGAGGTCAGTCAAAACAGGGATAGTTAGCAATAAAATTATAAAGCAGCTCATCACATACAGCTATGCCCTAAAGACTAGCTTGCTGCCTTGGCTTTCCTGGGACCACTAAGGCTTGTTTAACAGAACGAATGCCAGGATTCTGGGAGATTGGTCTTGTGATGCATTTGTAGCTAGTGCTGCTGTTTCTACATGGACCATTGCCTTGGAAGTTGGCCTTGGAGAAGCCGTTCACCTCTGGCCTTGAAGGAGATTCAGCTCTAGTAACTTTGTGAACTGAAGACAAAACAAGTAGTGGCCTACCATCAGGTGGTTTGGAACAGGAGTTCCTGCAGAGCAAGGGGGTCTCAGTAACTTCTCAGAGACCCCAACCTCACCATTAGCATACACCATCTCTCATTTCTTAGCTTCAGAAAAGTCCCATACCTATGAGATAGCTTGCCAAGAAAAGAAGAGGCCTCAATTTTTCTATTACCAGGAGAAGACTCCCTGATCTGCACTCAGACACTGTATGGCTGAACCTTACAGGCACAACCCCAAAACCAGAGGCCTGAGGCATGCCCTGAGCAGAGCCTAGAGCACCTGAGCTCCAACAGATGGGAAATGAAAGTCCTTGCTAGTTCTGATCCTTTTGGAACTACACTATATCCTCTGATGGCTGTGGCCAAACAGCAAGGATTATTTACGGAACAGGGAAGGAAAAACCTACCGTCACAATGTTTTACTGCTCAAGGCTACTTCCTCAACAACCCTTTCATTCCCGTTCAGTCTATACGCTGGGAACCCGTACGTGCGGTCCAAAGGCAGAGCAGTCATTTTAAAGTGCATTCTGCCAGCAAATGCCATACTTTCAAAGCAGCGAGCAGAATTTAACCTGAAGCATAAACTGAGCATCCCAGACCTGCAGAACTGTTAAACAAGACACGAAAGACCAGCCCATAGGGAAAAAGAGATAGGAGAGGAAGCCTAAATAAACCAATACCTTAGAGTAAAATCAAAATGAAAGCTCTTTTTCCTTTTCAGAAAGCAACCAAAGGAAAAGATAAATATGTTATTATACTTACAATAAAATGATGCATTCATTTAGATAGTGCTAATGGAAACCCAATTTCTGTTTTTTTGTTTTGTTTTGTTTTTTTTTCCCCCCACAGTACTTTCCCTCAGCCAGTTCCAAGACTGCATTTCTAAAGGAAGCCATATGGGGAAATAATTGCCCATCACTCCATGGGAGTTTCCTCCTCTAACCCACTCTCCAGTTTGCTCATGTGGTATCTGGCTGAAAGTGGAACTTGTTTTTAAGTGGATACAACAGAGATACCAAGGGACTGTAGGCTACAAGTACAGATCTAAGTGATCTCTCTTCCAAGTAACCTTCTGCAGGGCTCAAGCCTGCAGCATAACATGAATTTCTCAGTTTCGGGCACAGCACAGGAAGGCCCAAAGGGTCTAAAACCCAAATTGATCTGACCAACTCAGTGAAGAGATCATGCACACTGCTGGGAGTGGTGAGTCTACTCACTGAAGTAGTTTTCAGAAGTCTTTTTTTTCAACAAAATACCTAACTGATATTTCTGGACATAGCAGAAACTCCAAAATTATTAAATGTGCATTAATTATGAACATAAACCTCCAACTGGGACCACAGAAGGCAGTGAAGATGGTACAGAAGCCAACAACTGAGAGGTGCAGGGAAATGAGCAAGGCAGCCATCAGAAGGGGTTATCTGCACTTTTGTACAGTTGGGACATTTGTACATTGTTATATTTGTAACTAATGGGAAGTCTTTATGCCAAAAAAAACAGGATAAAAGACTGAAGCTTCCACTGCCCCTGGACTTCCAAACTTCAGTAATGTTAACCTGATAAAGATGAAGTTCAGGTACTCAAAAATAGTTATGAGAGAAAAAAAAAAGTATGTGAAGAGAGTGCCCCTTTTCTAAAGGACTAGTCAGTCTGGAAATACTTCCCTTAGGCAAGTATCAAGAATGAGCTAAGTTTTACTAAATCATTTCTGCAAAGAAATGTAGAATAGGCAGATGAATCAAAAAGTAATATGTTGAGCTTTTGCCAAAAGGGGCAAAAAGTGACCATGTCTACACTTCTAATTCCTCCCCGTTTTTATGCAAACTAGGCACAAAGGAGGGATGTTAACAAACCATCAACAGCAGAACAGATACAGCAGGGATAATTAAAGTCATCCACTTTCTGCATGAGATTGCTAGTCCCTAATGGAGAAAATCACGAGTTGGGTGTTTGTCCTGCTCTGACAACCAGTCATTGGGACACGTGTGAATTACAGTCTATTTGTCTCAACTGTCTCAGAAACACCGCATCTCCCCCCCTTCAGTGACAGTACTCTTCTTCTGGGACCCTGGCCACATGAGGCTCTTCATACTTCCTCAGCTGGTTTTCAGACCGCAATCCTCCCTTCAACAGGCTTCTCATGCCTCAGGAGAGGCTGAAAGAAAACCTGGTTAGCCCTCCTCAGCAGAGGTCCTGTAGACTGCAGCTGTCTCACAACAAGCATTTTGTCTCCTCTGTGGTGAGCTCTGTTATTTACAGACAGCTCTAAAAAGAAAAAGTTCTGGTTCCCTCAATGCTGGTGCAAAAAGGCCAGGTCTCACAGGAGACACCGTAAGGAGGGAATGCTGCAGTCTGCAATCTTACACCTAAAGTCTCTCACCTACAGAACAACTGAAAGGCAGGTGTAAAGCTGGCAAAACTCTCTGTGGTAAGAGACATCTGGAACTTAAGCAGATACAGTCATACCCCCTACCTCCTCGTCCCGCTTCCCCAAACCTCCCAGGTCTTCAAAGTGTAAAAAGCAGAACATTGTCCCTGTTCTAGATTCACTGTTATCTAAAGTGGGATACATCACTGGGTGCAGGGTACGATAACGCTCCCAAGCTGTTTGCAGTTTGGAGCAAGTTTAAGGTTGCTAGCACACAAGATGAGAGAAGAACTTCACCTGCAACCTGCTGGTCATTCTGGCAAGTCAGTATTACATTAGTAACATACCTTTTCTGCTTGTATGTCAACATCGCTTCAGCAATGGGCAACTGATGTGCACAGTTTGCCCCTGCTATATATTGCGTTATTCTGGAGACAACATCAGGCGTTTCTGGAACTGCAACAGAGCAAAGAGAAAATAAATGAAGTGAATTCTCAGACCATCACTAGTGTTGTCCATTACCTGCTCAGGCAAGCAGCTAATGGTACCCAGCCAGCTGCATTTTAATTGCATCTTCTGAAGGAAGCTCTGCAACCTACCCCAGAGTGCTGCAAAACATGTCTAAACATAAGCCAACATCCTACAAGAGCTTCAGAGATAAAAGACTAGGAAAGCACATGAGTTGTAGAGTTCTGTACACAGCATTACTTATTGAAAATATCACAGTTATTTTATATTTGCTAAAACACTTTTCTTTGCAAAAGCGTATCTGCTCAGAGTCAACTTTAGACTTTTGTCCCTCTTGACTGTGAGCAGTTGCTAAAGAAAGTGCCCAGCCTTCCCTGCCAGGACCTTGGTGAGCTGCTCTGCTCACACCAGTGTCTGGGTTACCTGATTTCCTAATGAACTCAATGTCTTGATGAGATAATCGAAAAGACTGACAGTCATTCAAGGGTAGAAAGAGCACAAAGATCATGTGTTTATCAGCAAGCATGCTTAAAGTCTGTGAGTGAGTATTTGCCTCAAGTTGGCAGGGACAATTCCCTCAATGCCTTCCACACTGCTTTCATTCAGGCAAAGAGCCCGAACCATGAGATAAGGGAACACAAGTTACCTTCACCAGGCACTTCCATACCTTAATGGATATTTTAACCCAGAGCCTCTAACAACAGTTATTTTAGCAGCGAACTGTGAAAAGCTAGCATGCCTTGCCAGACCTCCTTAAGTCATCACAGGGTTTGTATGTTCTCTCTGCCCGGATGAAAATGAAGAACCCACAAGGCCTGGACTGCACAGAAATGGGGATGCATTTTCCTCACAGCATATGCGCAAGTAAATAAGGGCTGCAGCATAAACCCTATTAATGAAGGGACACAGCTCTTGGGCTGGACTTCCATACTTAATGAAGTATTCCTAAGCCAGACACAAAGGGCAAACTTGTAATACATTTGTTACCATTTTCAAGTGCAGCAAGGAATTGAGACCTATTCTAGGTATCTGTTCTTCCATGAGCTTGGAATCACAGAAAAATGTAGGTTAGATGGGACTTCAGGAGACCTCCAGTCCACCTTTCTGCTCCAAGTAGGAGTAACTTCACAGCTAGAACAGGCTGCAGCCAAGTTCCCATCTGCTGGAAAAGGCTCCAAAATATCCCCTGGAAAGAGGCATCTCTTTCCTCCTCTCACAGGAGGATGACTTCCGCAAGCATCCTATCCCCCTAGGGAGCTCCAGGCACTCCCCATAATTCCAGCAGGAGAAGCATACTGAAACCCCCCACCCTCACACTGCTCTGAAAATGCTGATGCTTTTTCCTGCTAGGGGAATTCCTGTGAGGGACAGGCCACCATGAGAGCATTGCTCCTCACACAAGTTGCAAGCCTTCAGGGAGGCCTAAACATCAGATGCAAATCCTCCTTTCTCCTGTTTCTTTCCGTTCTTGTAGGAACGGATGGAAAAACTGTAAGCATTAATATTTCAAGCGATTGAGTACTTTAACACTCAGTAAGATTTTACTCTGGCTTAGAACAGATTCACATCAGGAACTTGTTGATCTGACCAAGGGCAGCTCTCACATGTTACAACACTGGCAAAGAACAAAATTCTTTTTTAATGAGAAAGATCCTGCCAGCAATTTCAGATATGCCAAAAATCATTTTCTTCTGCAACTAATAAAAGCTGATCTTCTCAGAATTTGCAGTTTTCCAGATCTGGCTCTCCAGATCACCAAAGGCGGTGATGTAGTAAACTTTGTAGTGAGACCTTCACATCAAAAAACAAAACTGAGAGCTAGGAAAAACAATGTGACTCAGAGGCAGCTAGTGCCTCTCAGAGCCAACAAATGTTTGCAGACCACTAAGTGGAGGACACACAAAGGTCAGCCTCTGAAAAGGGCATGAGGTGGAGGAAGGAGAAAAGAGGAACAAAAACATTTGTCTGCTTCCTTTTGTATTTACTCGACCTTTACTAAAATTACTCATTCAAAGCTTTTATCCCACACAGGCCAGACACAGACACGTGGTCTTACCAGTGGTCTGTGCTTCAAGTTTGTTGAACAGATCTCTCCACGCTAGATCTTGGAAGAAGTTGTTGTATCTATAATCTACAGACCCCAGATACTTGGCCACTGGATGAGAGCCTAAGAAAGAAAGGAAAACATGACAGTTGTTCTTCCCAGCACTAAACACAGGTGTGGTTTCTGTCTGCAATTAAATTCCAAAAATCAAAACTACACTAGACACCTCAGAAATAAATTTCTATAATTAAAAAGAAGTTAGTCAAGCTTATCTCTACAACAGCAAGCGAATAGATTTTCCAATAGGGACACTGCTTCAACATCACTGACTTCTTTCAGAGTTACATCCCTCCCTCCCAGGCAATCCAAATATGAAAAGGCCAAAGAAAACAGGACTGGGAAACTGCTGAGGAACTAGATGATTTGGAAGACCCTGAGGCCCTACAGCTTTCCACCTCAGGCACTCAGTTTTGCAAGCATCTTGCACAGCAGCCCTTTCTCCCTCCCAGCTGCCCTGCACGCAGTGAGGTCAGGCCACTTCTGCCGAGAGGAGAGGGATCCCCTCCAAACACCACTCATCCCCCATGGCTGCTCTGCAACACAGAAGGAGCAATCATCTCCAGCCCAGGGAGGCTTGTTTAACCCGGGGGAGAGAGATAGGGGGGGAGGTTAGAGAAGGTGCAAAAGAAGCCACAACAAGTTCAATAATTAGGCTGTAATTAAAGATAGAAGCAGAGTCTGAAGAGCACAGTCCCTGGTGAATGCTGGCAATACACCTGAGGTCCTTGCTTGCCCTAGCTACACCCAACACTCTTCTGTGAGTTCAGGAAGACCTACTACTTTCACCAAGTTTATTCATGCAGGCTCCATCTTGCAGCCACGGATGGAGATCTGCCTTCACACCTACCGATACTGAGCAGGAGAGGGAAGGCGTTTAAGGGGCAACCTCTGCCCTGGGGAGGTATCTACAATTTGCCACCAGCAATTTAGGCTGCATGTGTCTGGAAACCAGATGATATGCCATTGTAACTGCCTCTCCAGTTTCCAGTACAGGAAAAAAGGTGCACCAGGATTAGACTTTCTAGTCATTATGTTTCAGCCTTTGCTCTTTCCATGCTCAGTGTGGATCCTGGCTGTTTAAAATCATCTGTGAACAGGCTTCAGAGCTTCTCCCAAACAGCTTAGTTTTATCCTCCCTACATACTGAATTCTCACATCAAGCCACATTTTCAGAGACCACAACAGTTGTGTCATCAGCTGGTAATCAGTAACCCGATGAGTCCAAAAACACCCTAGATTGCTTAAATATACTCTCCATCCTCCAGTAAAACTCATAGTGGAAAAAAATCACTGTGTTTCTTAGAACTCCAGACTAGCACAAATTTCCAGACTTCCTCAAGAGTTTCAAGCAAAAGATCTCTGAGCTCTCCCTGGTTTCATTAGAGACTAGAGCATAAGTTCTTTCCTGGACACTCAGGATGATGGCTACTTTAAGACTCATTCTTTCTTTTATAGTGGAGTTTTAAACAGTGCATGCAGAATAGCTCTGCATCATGCACTGGAGAAGTGACAGCTTTCTCACATGTCGGGAAAACACATTACATACAGTCGGAACCAAGTACCAAACACGAGATCTGCTGAGAAGCTGTAGCCACAGGGGCTAAATAAAATGCTGAAAACAAACAAAAACACCACAACAACAAAAAAAAACTTTGTTTCTCTTTTATTTGCTCCTTTGAATCATTACTTCACTGGTCTGGACATCAAGGGAGTCTTTCATCCAAAGAATCAGAAGCATGTGAGCAGGATGCAGACAACAAGCCATTGTACATTAACTCTTCTTCATCTGTCACTACAGAGTAGTGGACTAAAAAAGTAAAATCATCTCAGAAATTAAAAGAAAAAAAAAAGCCACCACTCCCTACTTAGAAGGCACTGGTAACAGCAGAAACTCTTTTCCTTCTAGATGTTTATGGCATAGTCACCACACTGTCTTTGGTGCATTAATTGTCAAAAGGAGGTTGCTACTCAATCACACCGATGAACTGCCAGAAAGCTGGCCAGAAATGAGTGCTTGATACAATCAAGAAATAACACAGACTTTCATGGGAAAGTCTCATTAGAGAAGTTTATATTTTTAAGATACATTTTAAAAATATTCACAGTTCTGAAGCAGTTCCACTATCAGTTCAGTGTTTTGTTCCCTTTTGTTTTTTTATATTACCAGGAAGAGTTTTAAGATTGAAAGTGCATTGTAAGATTTAGCTAATATTTTTGGATAATTTTTTAAAGAGAGAATAACCAAAGACCATGGGACGGAAAAACTACACTGCGCTCCTCTCCTCAGGCCAGGAGAAGGTGAGGACTAAAGCCCTCAGCCACACAGACTCTCATTTAAGCACATTTAGCCCTGCAAAAATAATTCTTTTGTGTGCATTTCTACCTTTCCTCTTTCCTGCTAACTCCTTTGGAATTAAATGTTTTTGTTACAGAAGAGAGCCAGGCCTCTTCATTTACCTTCTGCAAATCCCACCACTAAATTGACACAGCCTAACACCCTGTCCATGGGGCCAGGCAGCACCTTCTGCCTTCCCTCAGTCAGAGCAAACAAACACCATCCAGCCAGTTGCAAACCTTGAAGACTGGAATATACCACGGAAAAGCACTCTTCAAGCTCCACTTGTGTCACTCAGGTGCCCTCACTTGTGTGAGCAGCTGCTCACACAAACCAAGCATCAGACAAGACTGACCCCTTGCATCAACCCCCTATGACACACCAGCACTGCCCAGATGTTGCTCCCTGAGCATAGGCGACTGCCCTGCTTCTCAGGCCTCGGCTAGAATGCTCCTCATCTTCCTGCCTACAGCAGCGAGGCCCCAGTGCTATCGCTGGTCCGCTCTGCTCCCCGGGATGCAAACGCTCCAAGCTAGGTTACTTGCCAGCCAAGCAGCCTTGCTGAGCTGTTGGAAAGGCAAAGCTGAGGTGCTAGAAAACTGAGGAAAAGACTCAAGGAGAATAAGACATAAAGGAATGGTCAAAAGACACAGGTAATTTTAATAATTTGAACTCTCAGCAGTTTCAGAGCCTTTAAAATTTCCTCCTTCTTCTTTCACAAATATTTTGTGTGTCAGCCTGGAAGAGGCTAGAACAGTTATTGCTTCAGGAAACACTGCACCCCATAAATAAGATTTCAGCCAGAGAAAGGATTTCCAAAACATTATTCCATGAAGTCATTGCGTAGTGATAAAAAGATGCATAAGAACCTCCCCATTTGGGAAGAAAGGACTCAACCCCTGCTTCAAACAAGAGGTTTACAAGCAGACTTTGGCATCAAGAACATAAAGACGAAATTTACTCATGCAACGCAAGCAATGCAAACAAACAATATTACGGCAGCATGACATTTGCCTCATTTAACAGCCAGTTACCTGGCCAAAGCTTCCAGGAGGGCTGTTCCTGAGGGAACACATCACATTTAACTCATTCATCTTTCTACAAAAAAAAAAAATTTGTTCCTTATTTACCTAGAGGGATGATCAAAAATCTCATGTAGCCGAGCCAGTCTGGGGTTTTGTGAGACAGCTGCTCTACAAAGAGCCTCAACACAGCACTGAGGTAATTCTGGGCTCCGGCCACTGCAATTTTAATTGGGTTTGGAGGCTGGGAATTGCAGTTACAGCTAGACAAAAAAAAAGAGGGAACATATTCATCATTGTGCTTCCAATCAGCTATTTCAGAATAAGACAAAAATTTTCTTCAATAACAGTCAAGGTAAAAAAGAGCTTGTTCAATACACAAGGCAATAACACAATGACTAGTAGCAGCTTAAAACACCATTAATAAAATACAACATTGCTCAATACTTTAACTGGCCTCCTTGCTCTTTCTTTGACACATTTTGACAGTCTAAAGGGTTTGATTTAACTATCCAGGTTGGGATGCATGCACCACAGCTAATTGTGCTGGGTCAGGGAACACATTCTGGTATCCACAGCCCTCAGTAGATATCACCTTAAGGAAAAAAACAAAAACAAAAAACAAACACACCCATCCTAATTTAAAATCTACCTATCAGCTTTGAAAGCTTTAGTGCTTTTTAGATTAGAGGCAACCTCCAAAGAGCAATCGTGTAAAATCAGCTGTGTTGATGATAGGAGACTTGTATTCCCCCCCCAAACATGGCAGAACAGCAACACCTGTGCGAGGCTGGCAAATGCTGAAGAACCACACACCACTGACTTCAGGAGAGTGGAGGGGAGAAGTATTTCGAGCACTAGACAGAAAATTCCCTGAGCGTTGGGGCACAAGAGCTGAGAGGCATTTACAGCTAAGGACCACAAGCCCTCCTTTCTACAGGAGCCAGAACAAACAAAATAAGCAAGGTCAGAACTTACTATCTCTGTATCCTGGAGACAATAGTGCTAAAAGCCGCCTGAATATCAGCCGAGGAACACGTACAGACCACAGGCAGAGTATGCTTTTGCAAGACATCTGATAGGTACTGAGGAAAGAACAGAACATATCAATGTCCTTTTTGGCACAGTTTATCACAAAAAGAAAATCCCACCTCCCTCAGCCTCTTCGGGCTTTTCACAGCAAAGTATGGGCGCTCTCCTTGTGCCCAATTTGTAGGTAGCGGTTTCCTAAACACTTCTTTCCTTGGGCCTCAGCCAAAGAAAAGCTTTTCCTCTAAAAGACTGGAACCACTGCACCTTCTTGACCAATGTCAACAACACTCAAAAGTATGGCATTTATGCCAACAATAATTTTAGAAGAGCAGTTTGTTAAGGCCCCAGAGAGCAGGGAAGCTGCAGAAGATAAGAGCAGACTCTCCTACTCACCTGCCTCTGGAACTGCAGTTGCAGTTCTTTACAACTTAAAAAGAACTTGACAAATGTAATGTTCTGCCCACCCTCAAGCACTGAAAAAAGGAAAAGGCTATGAACACACATTCCTCATGATGAATTCTTCCCCCTCCATCCAGCTCAAAGGGAAATAAGATATACACAGACATAACATTAACAAGTCTCAGTAATTACCTCACACTTCTATCAAACTCCACACCATTAATCCATATCCCCAGGTCAACACTACCATCTTCTCCACTGATATTGCATATACAACCTGCTAATGTTACTGGAGGAAGACTTAAAAGCCCTCTCTCCACCTCTGCCACCTCTCTGGTCAAATAGAAGGCACCTCTTCAAGTGTGGTGGAGCAACTGCAACCAGTAACTCTGCTGGAATCGATCCCCCTGCACGCTGTAAGCCCCCACAGACCACTAGTGCTCTTCCAGCCAAGTGGGAGAACCTACTTGGCTAGTGTTTGAGCTCAAGGCCTGCACTCACACCATTGCTGAGGAGGGACAGCCAAGGAAAGCTGTGCTTCAGATCATGTCTCCTGCCTTTACCTGGCCTTGCCAATCAGACGTATTGACAAGAATAATGTTTTCTGGCAGCTGGTCATCAGAAACCAAGATGTGATTTAGCTGGTCATATACAGTTTTCCTGGGGATCTGGAAATACAAAGACAGAAAGAGAACATAATTGTAGGAGATGCCAGCTCTAACCCATAGCTCCAGCCCATAGCTCCAGCTCTGGGAATTCACAAAAAGCATCTGTGGATAGGCTGGTCAGTACATGGTCACCTCATCAGCAGGGTAGACTAGGAGCTGCACTGGTTGCTGGGACTGGCACTTGCCAGCTTTCCCAGTATCACAATATTACACTGGCTCCTCTATTAGCCACTTTGTTTTTGTCAGCCATTACTCCTTTTCCCATGCACTTCTCAAGTCACTTAATAGCAACTAATAGCAGCCCAGGGAATTCAGTATTCATAGAAGCCTGCAACTCTTTGTCAAGGAGGGAATTAACTGAGTCCTGCAGCTAAGAGTACAGCACAGAGATGCTCTGCATAAAATCAATTCCTTTTTGGCTTTCCTAGCAATTTCTCTTCTTTCAAAGTAGTCTTTCTCCAACACAGCCCTATATGTTCCTCATCATAGCAATCTGTCCCAGTGTCTTCAGTTTACGGCTGGCTGACAAAGCAACAACCTGGCAAAACCCAGCTGGAAAATACAGTATCAGCCAAGATGCAAATTCCCACCTTTCTGGAGCTGCAGGGCCCAATTCCCTTTCAGCAAGGACAACACTTGGGCCAGAAGAAAAGGGATCACTGGAGACAGTTTTGAGAAGAGAAAAACTAAAAGTAGCTAGAGAGGCAGCAATACTTTTCATACCTGTAAGTGGTGGCGGGTGTCTGGAGACCGTTCATTGTCCAGACTGTTTGCCCTCTCATTCTGCGGCCTCACTGGCTGCCTCTCCTTCAGAGATGTGCTTCTTCCCCGACGTCCAGTCTGCTTTCCTTCAGACCTGGTAGCGAGAAGTGATCATGTTCCAACTTAGGGCTTATTTCTGAGTGAGATTCATCCTCAAAACCCCATACCAACCACATCTGGCAATCTCAGCACTGTCAGCGGAGGTATAACCATTATCATACATGCAGATCTGAGCTAGCTTGAGATCTGTTAATTTGATAATGGAGAAGCTATTGAGCACATGGAGAAGCTAGAGAGCATATTCCCAGGAGTCCCAGGCCAATTTCTATAACCCATGCTAAGACCCACAACATTGCCCTGTTGCTACACAAGCAAGATAGGACTCAGTCATGTGAACTGCAGTTGCACATCCAAAAGCAGCACAGAAAGCAGAAGAAAATCTATTTGCTTGCAGATAACCAGATTAATTTATCTGATGGGGTTGTTCCTCTCTCTCAAAAGACTTAACAGTATTTAGACAGACTCAGCAACTACTTTTAAGGAGAAAATCTGCATCACAGGTTGATTTAGCAACAGTATCTTTGAGCCAGCAGGTCCTCAGTGTTACAAAAAACTTCCTTGCTACAGAGCAGTTATGAGGAGAGGAGACAGATCAAGGAATCATCCCTGAGCAACACTGGAGCAATGCTGCCCTTCAGGGCGCCAAGTATCCATATCTCAAGCACCATCACTTGAGTGCCTGAACACAAGGAGACTCTTCCTGCAGTCAAGAGCTAAGGGCCAGCCCAAACAAATACTAGTAGGCTGTCCATGCCCTCCTGCGCAGCCCTGCAGCAGAGACAATGCTGTGCCACTGCTCTACCTGGTGGATGGGATAATGAGGGACTCAGTCTTGGTGATCTTTCCACTGGGTGGGAGCTTCTCGACAAACACGTCTGGTGTGGGAAGTTCAGCTTCCTGGACCTCAGCTTGCTGGTTAGACTCCTGCAAACACACAAAGCACCTAAATAAGAAATAAAGCCTCCCTCTGCCTCCCAACCATGCACCTCAGGTTGGTTCACTCTGGTGCATATTCAGCCTGTCCCTCCCAGACACACTATTCACTGCCACAAGGGACAAGTCAATATTCACTATTTGGGGCTGCCAGGTCCCAGCTTTACCTCATAAGAGAGCTGTAAGGCAGGAAAGGTGCTCAGAAACAGAGTTTTGTAACAGGCACTCTCCCAGCTTAAAGCAGGGATATACTTCCTCATGCAACGCAGATTAACTCAGTTTATCATAACTAACAGAGAAAAGTCATAGAAGTGTTATGAACAATGTATCTCAGCAGTAACAACCCTAGGTTTGGGATTTTTACTCCAGGACCAGCTGAATTCCTAGCAATTACACTTGGAGAGACCAGACCTCATTGTAATTTTGTACAATTAAATGCAGCCCTAAGAACTCTTTTCAGGACAATACACATAGTCAGCAGCACACTTTGGGCCAGTCTTCCACAAACCAAGAGAAAGTCTGTTTAAACAGAAGTCCATGTAAAGCATTCCCATTTCAAAAGGCTGAAAGACATGAAAGACATGAACATCCAACAGCTGGGGTCAGAAGGACATCTCAGCATTATCTTCACTGCAGCTACTGTTATCTACATGAGTTATATTGTATATGTAGCTATATGGACATACAGACACATATCACAGACTGCAGTTCACAGCTGATACCCAAACAAGTGAGTTCTCAACTTACGTAAGAGACAGTGTCAGAAATACTGTCGCCTGCATGTTTGGTTCCAAGACTCTTGGACTTTTCAGGCACTTCTACCTGCTTGAGAAAAGCCAGGTATTAGGAGGTATAGCACCAGCACAATTCTCAGCCACACACTCTAGATCAGGCTGTTCAAAAGACACAGTTTTCTGTTTAAACACTGTGCAGTTCTGGAGCACGAGTGGGAACGCATCCTCTTCATGCTAGAACTGAATGCATTAGCATAGGATATGGCATGGTAACAACTGATTCCTCAACAGAAATTTAATGCAACATTCACGTTTAAAAACTTGATCACAAAGTCCCAAAAGAAGATCTGGTACCTATTCAACGGGATTTGGTCTCTGCAAGGCCAAGTTTTGCCAACTACAGACAGAGTTAGGCATTAACCAGCACAGACAGCCCTGCAGCTGCTGCACAGAAACAGCCTCAGCGTTCTGCAAATCCCACCGCCTTCGGAGTGTTGCCACGACCCAGCACATGGCTCATAGGAACCGGGAGCCTGACCAGACAAGGGGTGCCACAAGCAATGATCACAGACAAGCAATACAGGTGACCAATGGATGTGACAGCTTGGGAGACCACTGGCAGATGCTCAGGGCAAAGTTTCCACTGGAGCCCCTGTTCCAGAGCTTCTGGGCACAGGCAACTCCAGTGCAGACTGCAGCATGTACTCTCCCATCAAGGCCCTGCGGCTCATCAGTGTCTCTCTCTGGAGCTAGACACCTGGAGGCACACACTGCCCCATGACCAGCGGGGCTCCAATATCCACCCCTTCACTCACAGTCTTAGAAACTCAGCCAACTCACACCAAATGATGCGCTACAAATGCAGGAGAGGCAAGAAAGCGCTCTGGAACTGCGCTGTATTTTCTTCAATCTAATATACCACCCTCATCAGAAGCATACAGAAAAGAGTATGAGTTTCCCTTGCATTTGCTCCAGCCACCATCCTGAAGAGCAATACAGCATCAATGCAGTAAAGCTTTCTCTTAGCAATATGAGGGAGTCCACAGAGCTTCCAGGGAATATCTCCCACCCTGGCTTTCATTGCTACTATGTGCGAATCTGAGCTATTTATACCATCAGAAATTACTAAACACATAACCTGAAGATATCCACTTGAGTCAAAACTACATTTGCTATACAAGCAAAAAAGCAAAAAAACCCAAATCCCCCACCACAAACCATGTGTTCTTAGCACAAAATTCACGTCTCTGTATCCAATTCTTTGGGATCAGAAAGTATGCTCTAATTTACATGTGCAAATACAGACAGCGCTGTTATCAGGGCTGAACATGACAGGTTAATACCATGTGGCTAGAGCACTTTAGTTTCAAAGGAAATGCAGATAGGTAGGGGAAATCTTGAGGCTGCTACATTAACTGCAGATAAATAATCTTCTTGAAACATGACTTACAGGACTTGATGGCTCTTTCTGGCTCCTGATGCTGTGGATGCTACCAATTTCTGTCTGAGAGCTGGAGTGTGACAGTCCTTCAAAGTAAGGTCTATATAAAGGGAGGAAAAAAAGTTTCTTGCTATTAAAACCAGTTACAGCAATAATTCAACAAGTTCACAGTGAAGCAACAATGACTGTTCTTAGCGTGTTTTACTGCTCCTGACGGTTCAAGTAAAATTTACAAGCAACTTGTTTCTGTGAGCGAAAGGATGTGAGCAAGAGAAGTTAGCAAGTCCAGGGACCCCTGTCTAGCCCTGACACTGTCTGACCAACCTCCATTTAATGTATCCAGTGTGTCACCTGGGACACATCAGACCATATTTATTAAGGTCTCACTAGAAATACCTGCGTGCCCTCATATTACACAGCAAGAGGCAGCTTTTCATTCCTTAAAATGCAAGGTGGCTATAGGTCTAGCATTTCACACAGCAGAACAGATGCACATTCATTCCACATAAGCAGTTGTGCCCCCACTATCCCAAGCACCAGGTGCAGAGTTTCACAGTGCAATTCCTGTTCCAGCTGTGCAAATACTGAATTAGATGCCATTCCAGATAGGGCCTCGCTCATGACCGAAAGACAGCAAATGAAGTGGAATTACTGTCCCCCATTGATACTCTCTGCTCCTGTGGATAAGTGACTTTTGGTGCTAATACGGATTTTATTTCCAGCTTTCATCTGGATTTGGCTGCCAGCCCTAGGATCCAATTACACATTTGCTGAATAAGATAAGGTGGTGCATACAATCAGATTGTGCTTCCACGAAGAAATGCAGCTCATCACAGCAGGCTATGGGACTCTTACAATTTAAGGAACTGAAAGTTTTAGTTGCAAAAGCAAGCTGCCTACAAGCATCAGTATTCTTAACATCCTTTTGAAGATATAAACACAAGAACTGGACACAGTAAGCCAAAAGCTGTCTCTCCAGGATCAAGTGTAGAGGCAACAGACTTTTATTCCAGCAGTCATATATCCCAGAACGGTTAGCGCCTCAGCTATGGTACCAGGGAACAAGACACAAGCTCTCAGTGCATGTACTATAAACTTCACCTTGTTTCAAGGCAGCTGCTTACCCCAACATGTCTAACTCCAAATCCCTTCAAGGTAGGATCTACCAGTTCACAACACATCAGGTAAAGCTCCAAATGCCTTTAAAAGCCACCAGCCCCAGTACTTACTCCTCCTGCCCCCATCTATCCTTACTGTCTTCTAGCTCATTGATAAGAAACAAGTGGCTCCAGACTAAGAATTGATTCTTAGCCCAACTAAGTCATTCTATGTTAATTAGGACACTGGGACATTTGATAATTAGCTGGTGTTTAGCAGATACTGTACTGACCTTCTGCAGTTCTAAGCTTTGTGATGTTGTGATGGCTCTGGAATGAACAGGCCTGAGCATGCATCCACACGTCTGTCAGAAGCATGACTAGCTCCCATAGCCTCATGCTTTAAATCTTTATTCAGGCAGAAATGTGACACCGCTCTGCTAGCCTAAGGTCCTGCATCTGCTTGAGACCCTGAGCCCCAAGACAGCAGCTGAACCCCTGGCTCAGCTCCACATTGCTGTGACCGCCCACCTGCCAGAACCCACAAGAACTGGTTCTTGGGTGTATCTGTATGAGCCACAGTAAGTTCCCTTAGGCCTTGAGGAACTGCTCTACTTCTCACAGTCCTGCCTGCTCTCTCCCTGCCAATACCATCCTTCCATGTAGGATCTTATCAGCTTTTCCAGAAAGGCAGTTTGCCTTGTCCATCCCTCCTCTCTACCCCTGTAGCTCCCAACTACACCTCCTCCTGCCTCAGCATCAGATTTCCTGCCTGTTTCTACCATCTCTTCAAAGCACCTATGTAAGGTTTAATTCCACTGCCCAGCAATAGTTTCTACCTTGAGCTCAGCTAGCTGAGCAGGCAGAACATTCGATTGGAACAAAGAAACAAACACGCCTGCAGTAAGCTAGATTCCCCACACATACTATTAGCTCATGAGCAGTCATTCAAGTTATCGTAACATACACTAAGGCTCTTGCACCGAGTCAAGAAGGAAGGCAAGCAGTGGGGAACAGAAACTATATCTGTGCTGATGCTGGACAGAGCAAAGGGCACTTGGTCAAACAGGCTACACTCTACAGGGGGCTGGCCAAAACCAGTCATCTTATACTTACTTTAACTTTGGCTTTGGAGTGCTCAAGACACTGTCATCGTCCTCCATTTCTGGCCCGCTGTCACTAGGGTTTTCTATATCCAGAGTGTCATATAGAAGGTCCAAGTCCTCTTCCACCTCTGGAACGTGCTCTGCTGGGTCCTGCTCTGAATCCAGAACCTATACACAGGACAAAAGCAGAAACTGCTGACTCAGTTAAGAGCCAAATGAATCCTACATCATCTGAGCTCCCTCGGGGGCTGCAGCAACCAGCCCTGTAAGGCTGTCAACCCCAGACAACTCAGAGCAGGGAGGAGAGGGCACACTTGGGAGAAAGATTCTGTTTCCAGTGCAAGGGCACTATTACCCAACAGAAACATTAAGTAGTGTGTGTTGCAGGGGTGGTCAAGCTTGTCAGCATCTGGTTAAGCAACAGCTATCCATTAGACAAGGCATCTATGAACAAGCTTTAACAACGGATTCCATCATCACACAACCCACTCTATAAACAAAGTGTTAAAAAGTCCCGTTTTTCTTAGCACAAGTATAGAAATGCAATACTCCCAATAGTGTAACCTGTCTTGGGTTTTACTGAAAAAAGTTGCCACGACCACCTCATGATTTCAGTATCTAATTTCCAAGCAAGTAGAAAAGTGACAAAAATGTCCACAAGAGGCATCCGAAACCTGGACAAGGATTAGTTGCCACCCACATGCAAAACTGAAAAACAGACATTCACATCATAACTTCCATGGGCTTCTTCACACATACAACAGAGTAAACAGGCATCTATTGTGCAGTTCTGCACAGTTCAGAGCTTGCTTTTTGGATGACAGCTCTAGAAAAGCAGCAGCTCAGCTGGCTGAGACCTCCACTATGAGTGCTGACTCTGCTGAGCTAACTTGGGAGCACAGCAAAACTAACAGGACTGTTTGGAAGGGTAAGGAAGCACGAGGAGTTACTCACTCTTTCCCACAAGCCACAAAAGCAGCACGTGGACTGGCAGCCAAACGAGCTGTTGACTATTTTTATATTAGATACTTAAGTTTACACAGGTTTCTTGGGTTTTAGGTCTCTCTCTAAATGTCTCATTTTCAGCTCTAACCAGACAGCTGATCTCTTGCGGATCTGTGTTCCCTATCAAAGTTTTTCATGTCTTGCCTGGCTGTTCTAGTAGGATGATCAGACAAGCTGCAATTTAACTCAACAAGCAACATACATAGTGGACTACTTGCCTTTGTAAGGGTCAAGTATCATTTCAAAGCAGCCTGTAAAACTAATGGGTATACAAGTGATCGCTAAAATCTGTTTTTTTATCCAACTAGATCTAGAAAGTGTTTGACGATATTTTAAAACTGGCCCTCAAGCCTCCATACAGGGTCAGAGTATCAGGAAAGGTTACATCAGCTGCAGACTTGAAAATAAAATGAAGAAAATTAGGTGGAAATAGAGAAGAACATTCCTGAAGACTGAAGCAAGATGCACCAAGCAGCCAGAGGACAACACACAGAAACGAATGCATTCGCAATGCATTACTTACCTCATCAGACACTTTAAACCTCTTCAGCAATGCCACAACCTTCTGTTTGAAGTTTTGTTGCTGCAAGTTAAAAGACACTTTTGAGTAAATAAGGCATTTAAGTAAACTCTTTTCTTCCAGTGCATAAGAAACCCAGCCACATCTGACATTGATGCTCTAGCTGCTGCTTCAAATCAGACTATTGATGGGATGACAAACCAACAGGCTCTGCTGCACTCATACCAAAATCAGCTTTCAGATCCTTTCTCTCCTGCATTACAACAAATTAGGTCCCATTCCACTAAACATTATAAACCTGCTGGCCCTGACAGATGGCTCTTGTTGGGCTTGCAGTGAACATTAAAAAAAAAAAAAAAAATCTTTTACCTGCCAAATAGTCTCCTGTATCTGTCTGATAAGTTTTTGGCAAGCATTTGAGAGCCAAGTTTTCTGCTTCTTGATACAAGTGAGCTAACACAGACATCTACCTACTCACTGGCCCAAAGCATAGACATGTTTTCTACCAGCAAAGCACCGGTTTTCCAGGACCTTGCAAGTTCATCCTGGCAGGCTCTTACTTGATGAATGGCACTGTATAAAATTTGTGGGGCTCATCCTTCACACTTGCCTATCAGAAAAATGCTTTCACAATGTGATACCCCAGATCCAGGACAGAGAAGGCACCAAGTGAAAAGTAACAAGCCAAATACCTACATTTGCTTTCCATTCACTTGCCCCAAGAGCTATTTCTCTTGCAGGATAGAACAGCTCAAATATGCCATAAGATGCCCAGTCCTGTCGCTAACCAAAATAATATGCACAGTCTACAGACAAGAAGGACAGGAAGGGCTCAGGTGTGCAAGTGCTGGTACAGGGCATTTGAAGTGACAGCCCTGTGTGAGGAGAAAGAAAACAGCTGGCATAAGGATTCTCTTTGGTGAAGCAAGTTGCTTATTTTGCTGGTTCTCTTTTATCTCATATGAACTCTTCCTGTAAGTCCAACCACCCTCCCACTTTGGCCTGAGACACCTCATGCTCCTCCTCCTAAACTGGCTCTTTACCCCTGAACACAAACCCTGGGAGCTGCAATTGTCTTCTAGATAGCTAAAGGTTTGGTGAAATGTATCCATCAGGCCTTAACAAAGACTCTCCAAAGAGTTCTTATATTTCTGCCCCGAGAGTACTCATGAAAGAGGAATGCCCTCATGATAGCAAAGGCTGTCACCCAGCTCACGATGTCAAGCGAAAACTGTCCATTACACAGACCACCTTGGACCAACATGACAGTCTGTGGAGGGAACAGATGCAAGATGTCGTAGCAAAGGACACATGGAAGAGCTGTGCACTGGCCTGAATAGTTTGACAGTCGTATCAGACAGAAAGCATGTTGGGGTTGGAGCTGGGCAGAAGTTAAATTATCTGACAGCACCAAACCCAGTTTTGTACCAGTCCTGCACGCTGGAGATGCAGTATCACCTCAAGGTCAGGGCTAGAAAGATGTTATTCTTATTATGAGGAAGTTGAATGTTTAATAATCAGAGGGTATATTTTTTCCTGGCCAGTTGTTGGCACCTGCAAACAGTACTAAGGATACCAGGGATATGAGCCAGTACACTCCTAGACTCATCTATAGGATCTTTTTAGTGGCAGATTCAGGCCAAATAGGGTTTATTGCAGACATGGATTTTAGAAACAGCCTTGCAGGAGTTGCACCAATCTCCAAACTTACAGTAAGTCCAAAAAAACACCTTGACCCATTGTGGTGATTCTGAGTTATGGTCATTACAGACATGCATAAAACCTTGTGTAAGCAGAAAGCTTCGTTATAGCATAGTCAAGCACGAGTCAGTGCTCCACACAGATGTGCAACTTTGCATGCACATGCATGCTTGCTGAGAAAGGGTGGACAACTAACTGCATGCTACTTGCCAAAGCCTTCAATCTACTTCCATTGCCTCAGCACCACGTGCATCATCTCAAGTTCATCTGACAAATTCCAGCCCTCTACTAATTTAATTCTGAAACCTTCCCATTGGCCTCACACAGGCAGAACACAAGCAGAGGAGCTCCCCTCCACTTACAGCTACTTCCAGAATTCACATGAGCATGGATCTTGCACAGGCTTCCTCATGGAGGTGAATTTCACATATTTACGTGATATTTGGAGTTCCCTCATCTTGCAGCCAGAGGACACTCTACAGCATGTGCACACAACCCTAGACTGCCCACTCCCTGATCTGGCTGCTTTTGCTAGGTCTTCATGCCACGAGCAGTAACCATGCCCCCAACATCTCCGCTGGGCCAGGGTGTGTCTAGTACAACTGCTCTCATGAGCCCCATGCACTGCACATCCTGGCCAAACCCCCATCAGTGTTAGTAAAACTAATTTCCACCGACCCTGGTTATGGACGTCGTTCTTACTATCGATCTCCGCTGCTTCTTGGGCTTCCCCAGCTCGTACTCATCATCATCCAAATCCTGAACAAAAAGAGGATTCCTGTGTTACCTCTGTGATTTGGACACATGAGCATTTAAGTTGCAAAAATGTTCCCTCCACGCGTATTAGGAACTGTGAAGTCAGGCAACCAGTTCCACAGCAGAGTGCAAACTCTCCCTTATAGCATTTGCTTCAATGTCACCTGGAACTGGTGCAGAGGCAGAGCGCACCAGGGGGAGGCTGAAAAACCTTCATTTAGGCCCAAGGGACACAATGGAGGCACAGTGCTAAACCTCCAGGGGCCGATACACCATCCTGCAGTCAGGCACAGGACAGCTGGGCCACATCACTACACTATGTCTGCACTCCATTGAACTTGCTGCACTGTCTTCCAGGCTTTCAGCATGTGCCTTAATCACATGTGATTATGATGGCAGAAGGAAAAGAAAGTAAATCAGATCTGCAGAGAGCCAGGAATAACAGCTTGGAGAAGTGGAACGGCCCCATTTCTCCATTAAAGTAACAAGGAGAATCACAGTCCCATATTTCAGTTCCTCTCTCAGCCCACTCCAAGAGGTAAAATGCAGGTGATACCAGAATCTGAAGGCAAATAAGCTTCAAACTCAAAAGCATCTCAGTTCTACCCAGTGAGGTTCTCCCACTCCACTTTGCAGAAGGAGTTAACAACTACCAGTCTGACTCAGACCCCTATTGGCCCTTTAATTAGGAATCTAGCTGGGTCTTTGAATCCAATCAGCGTTACAGAGGTGATCAACAAATGCCTTGAGCATTAAGCACAGAAACGTACAGGGATGCTGATGTTTTAGTGTTAAAGACAGGCTAGTGCCCAAACACATGATCAGATAAATCACAACGTGGTGACACGGGTTACTGTGCATCCCTGTTCTCTTTCTGCCATTGCAGCCAAACACTTGGCAACAGTCTCGCACTGAGACAAACCAGCTTTTAGTTTCAAACACAAGCAGAGTGCAGGCTCTCTGCTGAAGCTCTCATAGAGAAGAAGCCATGCCCTAAACAGTACCTGGCCCTGTACGGCATCATCACTGGCCTCCTGCTCAGAAGAGAAGCTCTCGTACTCTTCCTCGGAATAGTTGTCTGAAAGGGAAGGAAAGAGGGGAAGAGATCCTGTGAAACTCCTTTAATGTGAGGAGATAGCCTCGTCTCAGGAGTAAAGAAGCCCAACTCCAATAGTCACAAACCAAGAAATGAAGCACACAAGATGCTTTCTAGTTTATCTTCTAGCTGTGCTAGAACCAGTGAGATAGGAAGCTCCTGGAAATGGGGAGCAAGGAAGAACATACCTAACAGGAAAGAAGGACCAGTAGACAGGTAAGGCTTCTCAGAAAACCATCTCCTTTTACTTTGGAAAGAACCACCTAGCAGACAGCAGGAAAGTACAGAGGTTTCTCCGAAAGGGAAATGTTTTTTGTTTGTTCTTTCATTTGTTTGTTTTAAACACCCTATATGGGCACAACAAGCTCAAAGGAGCAGGACAGGCCAGGAGAGTCTAAACTTCCTACTCAAATGACACTTCTAGTGAGCTCCCTGGCCACAGGGGTTTTCTCCTATGCTCCTGCAGCAATGCACAGGCATCTGAGTGCACTGCCTTCAATATGTCATTCTTCTGGTAGAAGAATGGCTGGTACCATGTAGAAGGTGGCAGATCATCATGGGTGGAAACCCAATGACTTCCCTACGTATAGGACAACATTGGATTTACACTCATTAAAACAGACCATAATCTACAGCTAAACATGGTAGGTTTATAGGTCTCATGCAAGTTAATGACATCTGTTGTAAAACACCCAAAAGAAGTTGAAAGAGCAGATTAAATGTGAATTTCCTGAATGCAACAGTTTTAGCCAGGTGAGAAGCTACAGGTTCTCAACACACCCACCAGTAAAGCTGGAAGACCAAGAGTGAGGAATATACATAATTCTTGCTGGATGGCTCAGGCCTGGTGCAATACGCAGAAGCAGCTTTGACAACTTGAGCCCCAATTACTGTCACACTCCCTGCTTACACATCAGCAGGTTTGTAAGGGTGATTTTCTTTGTATTAATCAGTTACAGGTACTGTTCTCATTTTGGTTCTCATTTGTCCCAAAAAACATCTGGTCCAAGTGAGATTTAACTCCAGCGGTGAGAAAAACACTGGTCCTCAGAGCATGTGGTTGTACTCTTACCTGTAGACTTGATTTTCTGGCTGGCCTGCATAGTGCTGTCTTCATGGTCAATTGGCTGACTTGACAAAGAGAAGATCCAGATTTCTGCCACCTTCACTGCAGCTTCTTTGATATTACTGAAAAGGCTCAGGACCTGGCCACCTTCTGTTGGATGCTGCATGACCTGGGACAGAAATAAAGCAGTGAAAGCAGTGCCTGCATTTAAATAGGTTTAAACTTACATCATTTGCATACTACAAGAATTATTTATGTTAATTGATTACTCCAGATTTCCAAGTATGGAAGAAAGCCAACACCCTGCAACTACAGGAACTGCTTGCAGGCAATATGCAATGCTAGTTTACCTTTTATTTGACTATTGTGATGGAAGGAAAGGAAACACTTTGAGCTTGACATATGATTAACTTATCCCTGAAGCACAGTATTTCGCTACTTCATTACTATGTATTTGCTTACATAGTACTGATTTGAATAATCAGGTTACCTAACTTCTGAACGTCTAACCAGTGAATTTAATTCTGTGTTAAAGCCCAGCAAAAGAGACAGTAACAGACAAAATTCTTGGTGAGGTACATATGCAAAGTACTTCCAAAAGTAAAAAAAAAAAATCCCTGCTCTAAAGAGCTGGCAACTGAATCTCCCAAGGTCCCCACCACACTGAGCTAACAAAGAATGGCTCACACACACACACACACACAAACAAACAAAAAAAAAGATGACAGTGGAGGCAGAGGCACACTTCAGTGTGGGTTTCTCTTGCAATCATCCTTCACAGCCCCCAGGCAGCAGGGCTTTCCCCAGAACTTACTGCTCAAGCTCTGGCTCTGCGGTGGGGCAAGAGAAGTCACTTCCCTGCTCCTGCTTGCCCACACCTCAGCTTTCCACCACACACTGCTTTGTCAGCTCCTCACAGGGCTTTAAAATGACCTCAGCTGATGAAAAACATATGCCCCGCTCCTCTTATACTCTGCACATACTCTATCTCCAATAGTCTTTCAGGGCTTTGTTTCAACTGCTAAGAGATTTTTTTTTTCTGAAAAAGTGTCAACACTGTTTAGGGGTCATTATACTACAAACTGCAAAGAGGAGAGGGAGCTTGGAAAAGGACACAAGATTTGTTTACTTGAAGTTTCCAATTTCAAAAGTATTCCAGATGAGCTGGAGAACAAAAAATGAACCTTTGAAATTTTACAACCTTCTAACCTCAGATGGCTGACATTACAAAAAGATACAAGAAAAACCACATGCTACTTTTCAGCAGTAAATGCCCAGCACTTAGAAGTTCACTGATGGGTCTAATTAATGAGACCACACATTTTCTGCCTTACTACAGTATTTAATTTCTAGCTCTTAAACAAATCAAATACTGTACAGGAAAAATACTAGCTACAACACCATGGATCAGTATTTAGCCAATTCCAAAGGAGAAATTCAACATTTACTACAAGTCTAAGGAAAGCTTAACTCGCAAATGAGTACTCTTTGTAGTGATTTAACATAGTAATAGATTACCAGAACATAACATGAACTATTTTGGATGGAACTTATTAGTTGACAGGATACAGTCTGATGAAAAATACTGGTGTTAAACCAAACTTGCTACTGCTAAGCCCTCTCTAAATATTCAAAAGCACATAGAGCAGAGATTAAACAGGGCATGAAATAACGAAGCATGAAGCTAAATTATCAAAAAAGCTTTAGGGTATAATTCACCTATACTCAATGCTACCATTAACTTTAACTGTAAATCTGTATATTTTATCATTTACCTCCCAGAAACAGAACCCCAGCTACGTTACCAAGAATAGCCATGAAGTAAGAACTGTGAAAGGGATTTCAAGCAAAATGATAAAAGCTATTTGATCATGAACTCTCATACAGCAGCACAGAGAAGCATAGCAAAGCTCAGCTGCTTTAACCTTAGTATTTCTTAGCCTTGGAACACTTGCCTAAATGATCCTAATGATCTTGCTAAGCACATCTGAAAAAAAGACATTCTACATTTAAGACTAACCCGAGATGAATGCTTGTGTTAGCTGAACTGAATCAAACATACTACACCTTCTGTTGTCTGTTTCGGGAAACAGGACACAAAGAATATTTAATGGTTTTTAAACTCATGCTGAAGTGTCCTGAATACAAAGGGAACAACACTATATTTGGGTAAAATTATTTGAATACAAATTCCTCAACCTTAAAAGAAATCCTCACAAGGTAATAAGCCAATTTTATGAAATCTTTTGATCTCAAGACATTATCTAGAAAACATATCATTATTACCTGATGTTAAAATCTGTTTAGAATCTTGCTCTGTGAGTGCTAAGTACAGTTTTGAAGATACACATATGAAATCTATGCAAATACTTCTTAACGAGGAAAACGACAATGTTGGTTTAATGCAAAGAAAAGGAAAAATGTGTACACTTGAAAACACAGACCCTGCCAAATGCTGCTCACCTCAGCCATGTTGATAGACCCCACAGCCAGAGTCTTGTAGCCCAGAATCGTTCGGTTCTTGTACCGCTTCCGTCGCTGCAGCATGATCTGAAGCTTGTTGCCTTCTCTCTTCAGAAAGTGAGGATACTGAGGTTGGAAACACAATGGAAAAGTTTATTACGTCCCTTGATGTTATCTCCCAAGCTGCCTCATTCGCAAGTAGACTCCATTCCTAGGGGTCAACGCATAAGGCTTTTAGTAGTGCCTAGGGTTGAACTAACATTCAGTGGACAACCCCACATTATCCCAAGAAAGCTTACATCTCTGACTGCACACCCCAGCTCTAGGCTTTCATTTTCCCCATTCAAACACTTCCTTGCTTCATCCATTCAACTCTCAGCCAGAGGGAAATAGCAAAACAAGTACCTGCCCGACACACACAGGCTTTGGTAAAGCTCTGATGGAGAACCCAAATGCTACGTGAGTGACAGGCAGATTAGGAGGGAGAGCTCAGGTAACCCTCACAGCTGCACCTGGAGAAATAGAGCCATGTCTGCACATAAAGCTCAGGTCGGGAGACAAGCCAGGCCTTGGAAACCTGCTTTACAAAGGGGGCTGCGTGCTAGAGTAGCCAACAGTTGCAGGAAACTCATCCTGGGGTGCAAGGAAGGGCTGAGCCCAAGCCAGGCTCCAAAGCCATGAGCAGGTGCCACGAGACAGGCTGTGAGGCTGCTTCCCTCAAGAGCCAAACGGAGGCTGCCCAGAACCAAAGCCCTGGAGCTGCAGCCTGGGGCACAGGCTACTGCGTATGTGAACAGAGGGCACCGCGGAAGGCATGGATGCCTGTGCTCTCAGAAGGACAGGGCCTCCCCTCCAGCACAAGAGCACATCTCAGTATTTGACCTTTCGCTGCATATGCTTAAGAGCCTGTTGTACTCTGAACGGCAAGCGCAGGGAAACACAGCTAAGAGGCAGCTAAGGATTTGCTGATGCCTATTTTGCCAAAGCAGAGACACCTACATGGTCCGTCAGTGATTCTCTCTAGGACAATGCTATCTCCATCATGCACGTGGCTCCTGCAACTATCAGTGTTTTCCAGCTTTAACACACTCAGGCTTCTATTTCTCAGAGTAGTTAAATTGTTAGCAATCAAATTGATTGCTCCCCTGACCTTACTGCTCTAAGTTCCCAAAGTCAATGGTGGGAAAAATCTCCTCTGACTACACTTAAGTGCTGGTAACCAGGGAAGCAGGCTAGTGAGTATCCCAAGTTCCCTGAGCTTTTGCTCTGCAAAGGCAGAACAGCAGCAGACAGTGAAGTGGACTGAAAACTGGCTGAATGGTAGAGCTCAGAGGGTTGTGATCAGTGGCACAGTCTAGCAGGAGGTAAGTAACTAGTCATGTCCCCCAGGTGTAAATAATGGGTCCAATCCTGTGTCAACTTATTCATCAACGACTTGAATGATGGGACAGAGCACACCCTCAGCAAGTTTCATGATGGTATAAAACTGGGAGAAGCAGCAGATATGTCAGAGGTCTCTGCTGCCGTTCAGAGGGACCTTGGCAGGCTGGAGAGATGGGCAGAGAGGAACCTCATGAAGCTCAATAAAGGGAAGTACAGAAGGACTCTGTACCTGGGGAGGAATAAACTCACACCGGTACAGGTTGGGGGCTGACCTGCTGGAAAGCAGTTTTGTGGAGAAGGACCTGGGGGGTCCTGGTATAAAAGAAGTTGACTGTGAGCCAGCAGCATGCCCTTGTGGCAAAGGTGGCCATTGGTATCCAGGGTTGCATTAGGAAGAGCATTGCCAGAAGGTAAAGTGATCCTTCCCCTCTGCTCAGCACTGGTGAGGCCAAATCTGGAATGCTGTGTCCAGTTCTGGGCTCCCCAGTATAAGAGGGACAAGGTGCTACTGAACTGAGTCCAGTGACTGGCCACGAAGACAATTAAGGGACTGGAGCATTTCTCACACGAGGAAAGGTTGAGAGAGCTGGGACTCTTCAGTCTGGAGAAGAGAACACTGAGAGGGGGAGATCTTATCAATGTGGATAAATATCTAAAGGAAGAGTGTAAAGAGGATGGGGCTAGACTCTTTTCATAGCCTCAGCCTGGAGCGCTGCCAGGCTGCAGGGCCCATTTGAAGGGCTGTGGAGGGAAGATGACATACAAGGGAGTAGCAATCTTCAAGAAAAGATCACATAGCCACATGAGTAGGTAGCTGAGATGCATCTTGAGAGCAGAGATGAGTGAGACCCAGGCTCCAAACATATAAAACACAGCACAAAGTAGCCTGCAGAAAGGAAAACATAATTGTAGGGATCTCAAATTGGACATTCCAAACTGAAAGATCCTTCATTTCACAGGCAAAAATCTCTCCAACCCTGTACACCATGAAATTAGCTTCCTGCCTAACAAAAACTTGATAAATATCAATGTTGAGTGCCACCAGAAACCCCCAAGATACTAATTTGCACTTCAGAACAAGTCTGGCTGCTACGCAGAGCATCAGGAGCAGTGGCCACACAGACAAGCAGAATACTAATTAACTGCCTGCTCTACAAGCACGAGATCTACTTTGCATCGCATGAGGAAGTGGCCCTGCAGCAGAGAACAGCAGTCCACATAATTAAAAGACCACATCAAAAGACATGTGCATTCAGACACAAGTTGAGCCTGTGACTTTATAGGAGTGCACTGTCCTTAAGTAAGGATGGAAGCACATGATTGGGGGATCCAAGAGGAGTTCAGAAAGCAAGATGGAAAAACAGTCCATTGAACTCCTTGGCAGGCTATCAGCAGGCTGGAATGACTGTAGAGATTGCTACTGCTTTAGCTGGTGAAGCAAGACAAAGCTGTAGCATGATGCTGTCCTTTTGGCTATTCAGCTATTCACCAAGAACAAGCAATGGACACACAGAATCTCCAAGGCCACAAGCCTTGGTTTCCATTAACCGTGACGCTCGGTGCCTACTTTGATATAGTCACCCTCAGTGCTTATTATCCCATCCTACATTACAGTTGGAGATTTGGCACTTTCATACTTAAACCTAGCGTTTCCCTCCCACTGGAGTCCTCCTACATGTTGCAAAGGCAGCAGGGAAGAGGACTTCCTTGCTCTCAGCTCAAGGCACTTGGGTCCAACCAGGGTTACTGCAGGATAGGCCTGAAACTACAGCTCTAGTTACACTTGGTCCCAGGCCAGTTCAGTTTCAATGTGTAAAATTTTCAGGGATCTTCAGGGAACCTGAAGGCTCAAGTCCATACATTTGCACACCTCTATCACAGCTGTACTTCCTGGCTACCTCTGACAATCATTCACAGAAATGATAAAAAATAATCCCCAAAGATACAGAGACAATCAGACCACTCAGCTGCCCACTTAAGTGCAAAGGCCTCCAGAAGAAAAGCAAAGTTGTTTTCACCGTGCAGACAAGTTATTTTTAGCTCCAGTCATGGCTTATCAGCTCTGCGGAATGGTTTCAACCAAAACTCTTCAGTAATTGTCAGTCCACGGTATGGACTGGAGAGGAAAAGAGCTCAGCTCAAAACATTTGAAATCAAAACTTTTAGAGAAAGCAACAAGCACTCCAAGTTGTGAAAAAATGGGGCCATCACACAGCAGAACAGCTACAGAAATTCTTTCTGAAGCCCCAGTAACATAATCCCTTCCATCTAGAAAGGTTTATTAGATCAAACACATGAATTAAGCACACCATGGAGCTGCAATGTTGTGCTTGGAATATCTGGAGAATTTCACCTGACCATGTGAAATGCAAGAAGAGCTGGGGAAAAAAAAACAGCCATTCTAGCAGAAAGGATGATGCTAGCTCACCTGCAAAAAAGGCTGTTGCTGGCTTAGCACTAGCTAACACGGTGAAACAGGATCAGACATATCACTATTCCAGGCCTACCCTAGTTGTGTAATAGAGCAACAGGAAACTCCTGCCTCCTGTTTGAGCCAATGCCTGCCAGACATAATAGGCTGTGGGCTACCATGCCAGCCTGCACTGTCACCTGGCTGGTTTAATGCTGACAAAGAAACGCTCCATGCAAGGGACAAGAATTTCACCCAAGAGAAACAGCAGAGAAGGAGGTGACTGAAGATACAAGAGGCTGCAAACCCAGACAGCTAGCACACTGTACACACACAGAGAGCAAGATACACAGTTCTAAGAGCTAACAGTGAGAGATACTGGCTGCTGCAAGACAGAGCTTGCCATGCTGAAACATCCATGTGCTAGCACTCTGTGGCCCATCACCACTCTCAAATATCCCAGGCACTAATTTCAGAGTGTATCTGGCTTAAGCTACAGACATTAGCCAGAACAGTTTCCAGCCACCACCCAATTAAGAAACAACAACCGTTGTCACAGAAATCCTGCTGCGCTATAATCAGTTCCTGGGTGTCACTGCATCCAAGAGCACTAATCCTTCCTGCAGCCAGAGAGACCAGCAGTACCTCTCTGCGTTAACATTGCCTGCTTTTCACGCTCCTTCTATGAAGGCTTCCCCACTCACGATGTTACACTAGGGACAGCATGAACCAGGAAAGAGAGGAGCCAGAAAGATACAGTTGTCCCAGTTCCCAGCCATCCCCATGACTCTGGAGCCTAAAGCAGCTATCTCCATACTGCTCCTGCTTCCCAGGACAGCACCTCCCTGGGCAACTCCAGATCAGAGGTTTACCTGTCTCCTTTCTAAAACTACTCTCCTATCGGCCTGCTCCTCCATGTTGCTCTCCATGGCTGTTCATTCCTAGCAAGGCAGGCAATGGAAGTAACAAAATAGCCATTCTGGTCTGTTCCAGTTCCTGCCAAGGCCACAAAATGAAGAGAAGCAATGAAACGAAGTCCTTGTGTTCCTAGGCACCAAATACAGGACGTATCAGGAGGAAGGTTCACAGACACTGTGAGCCCAGCACCCTGCTCCAGGCCCTCAGTGAAGACTGCAGACACTCAATGCAGACAGGCGATTCAAACAGATTTGCGTTGCCGCACTGAGAATATGCAAATTGCAGCTAGCATCTAATTTGCTTGTTCCTTCCAGGCAAGTCAGGATTACAGAGACCTGCTTTCTAGGATGCAGGGTTGGCCCCAAGACAATGCTAAAGGTTTACAAAACAGCTTTTCCAGTGGTCTTCTCCCTCTCCAAAATAGATCTCAGAAGCATCTGGGCCATTTTTGCAGAAATTCCCCAAGGCTGACTGCTAAAAGCTACAACCCCAAAAAGCTCAGACAGCTCCTCAAAAATGGTTGGAACAACCTTAAGAATAAGCATCCCTGGCAGCACTAGGAGGATTTTCATGTCAGACCCACATAGTACCTCCACTCACTGAAAAGCAGCAAGTCCAGCAAGCACATATGCCCCAAAACCAAGTCCCACATTACCTGCAGAGAGAAGGTCAGTGCAAGCTCTGTCTCCACATGTCCACTCGGGGGCAATACAATCTCGTGAGACCTCAGGATGCGTTTAGAGCCCTGCACAGAAACAAAATACAGCAGGTAAATCCCCTGGCACCCAACCCATTTACAGCCCAGCCATACAGCAGGTCCTCCAGCATAAAGCAGGCTCAGCAGCAAAACAGGAGAGCTCCAACTACCACAAGTCCTGCCCTCCCTGATACCACTTGCTCCACCTGTCCTAGGGACAGTTGCCTTTGGGCTGTACAGCAAACATCACCTCAGTAAAAGGATAAGGCAGCAGGTCCTGCAAGTGGAGGACTTGGAGAGCTTCAAGAAATGGGCATTGACCCGCAAGCATTGCCAGAGCAGCTCTGGCCTCAGCAGTGGAGTCCAGGCCCACAAGTCTATCCTACAGAGCAGTGGGACACCGGGCAGGAAGACTAATCTGAAACAGAGGTAGCCTTGGCCTGAAATCCTGCCCTAGCCCTATTTATTGAAAACTGGGAAGTATTTTCAGGGACTAGCACAGAGAAAACAAACAGACAGATCAGACCTTGCACTTCTGTGAAATATTAATGAGATGAAAAGGAGATATTTGACTAATGAAGATTTGGACATATTTACTGCCCCTAACTGCAACAAAGCAGCTTTTGTTCTGCCAAACCCCGGCATTCAAAAACTATGAGTCAGCCCCCATCACCCAAGTTAGTCTTATTTTAAAAGTCATTTTATGATTCCAGCCAATAACTATCAAGCTCTTCATCTCCTAGGTTCAGAGGCTACAGCATCACATTTAAATCTCTGCTGTTAGCCATGAAGGACCAGTCTTTTCTTTTTATATACTCCCTCCCTGCTTGGGGAAGGTAGAGATTTTAACCATCCAAACAACTCCAAGTAATTGGGGTGATAAAAGGAGGGGGAAGTGGAGGAAAACAGTAGGTACTACAATGGAATCTGGAGCTGCCCTGTAATCCTATCAGCTTTCCAACTCAAAACTGTGTTTGGACCGCTATATGCTAACCAAGTTACTGGGCTATTTGCTTTATGAGCATTTGATTTCACACAATTGAGAATTTTTCAGGGAAAACTAGCAGGAAAGCATGAGACAAACTGCTGCCTAGCAAGCACTTGTGGGCTGTTCAAACACAGTGGCAACTTTCAGAGGACTCTGGCTCAATTTCTGCTGAGACTGCAGATCTGCCTTTATCTAGATGGGCCAGTCTCCCAGAAGTACCGAACTGTAGCTTTCAAAAAAGGAGCATCTGGAAAACTGCAGACAAACTGGGGGAAACACTTCCCGGTTACACTCAAAGTTACTCAAAGTAAAATTGGTTCTGCCTACATCAGCCCCAAACAGGAACCTGAGATAAGACAAAAAGCAGAGACCAGTTTACACTCCTTCTTCCAGAGCAAATGCTGTGCTTTGCAGAGGTGCCTCAGCTCCTGTGCAGCACAGGGCAGGCTGCTCTGTGGAAAAGCAGAGGGTGCCTAAGCTCCAGCAGATCAGAAGACAAACAAGCAGAGCAGCATAAGAAAACAAAGGGTTCTCCCCACCCCCAAAAGCAGTGTGCATGGAAGAGGACAGCTGCCCAGTGGCAGCAGCAATGTCTGTTCCATTGGTGCAAAGCTCCTAACAGTGGCAACGCTGCTTTACTTGTTATGCAACTCAATCTACTGAAACACCAAATATTGCTGCTTTTAAACAGTTATAGTAGATAAATAGAGCACTGGCTCATGAAATGCAGTTGACAACTCTTTGAACATCACTGTTCAGGAGGCTGCAACGAGACATGGGAAATGCAGGTAACATGCTCTCATTAGATTTGAATTCAGTCATCCCCTCTGGAAGGGCTCCAGCGCCTGACACCTCTCTCCCGCAATTCCCCATAAAAAAGGAAGCCAGTCATTCAACAGAGACCATCTATTTGACGATTCAATGTCACCAGCCTCAAACAACAACCACGTCAGAAATCTGAACACTGGCAAATTAAATGATCCTGAAAGAGCTTGTCAGCATCATAGTAATAACTTGCAAGCATAGAAGTACTGCATTAAAATCCTTTTAATGAGAGGGAGTTTCAAATCACCCTGAGAGTGATTTGAGAGTTGCTACTGACCCACTTTTAAATGGCATTATCACAAAGAGATATGGGCGACAATGAGATCACAGCACAAGGAACACCTAATGTGAAGCTCTGAGCATCTCCAGGACAGCAGTCACTCCAGCCACTCCATCTAGGTCAACTGCAGCAGTAGATCAAGGGCAAAAGAAGACTGGCCCAGGCATCTGAGCTGCAGCCCGGGACTTGGCAGACAAGCTCCCCAAACTTCCCATACAATACAGGGCAAGTCCCTTCGCCTTCCACTTCTTCAGGGATAACAGCACTGCCCTGCTCTAGAAGGGAACGCAGATGACTTGCTCAAGTATCAGTGCTGAAGTTACTGTAGTGAGGCAGATCGCAACAGCATCCAAAATAGACCTAACTGTTAAATAGACCTAACTCTCCTAACTGTCAAAATTCCCTTTGAACTTGCAGATCTGAGGCAACATTTCCCACCTTTTCACACAGAGAAGGTGTAAACAGTCAGCAGTAACCTTGACAGGGAAAGATTTTGCTCTAGTAAAAGCTACCAAGCTCTCCAAACCAAGTTTGACACACTCATTCACTGGCAAGCCTCAGACTTTTACAGCTAGGAATACAAACATATGGAAAGCTTTCAACTTTGATAAGCAGTAACTGACAGCCTGAGAACCCACAGCTGTGTATCTTCAGAAATTCCCATAGAATGCAGTTGTGTGAAAGTATTCCCTACCTTTCTGCTCCCTGCTGTGGGTGTGTGAAACCCCCGCATTCACTTCACTGCCCACTTCTCTTCCCTCACATCCTGCCTCGAGCTTATAAAAGGGGAAGCAACCCTTTATTCTTCCTCACAGACCAAGAGCAGCCAAAATTGAAGCAAAGAGCTGCATTATTCCTCATTGCTCATGCTCCTACAATACAGAGCTCAGGTTACAAGAGCAAGGAAAAGCATTGCTCCACTTCTGCTTTCCCTCACAAGGAAAGCATCTTCAGATATTCCAGTCCACAGACTTGGGGGAAAAAAGTTGCCCCACTGTGAAGAGGTCCTAGACCCAGGAGCATGAGCATTTGCCTCATGTTACCAACACTCTTCAGGTGACTGCAAATTTCACAGGGGAAGAAGATGGAAAGAAAAGGAGGAGGGAACTGCAGCAGAGACATTTGAAACTGTAAGTGGTATTCTTTCAGCTACAGCTGCTGGGTAGCTTGATTCAATAGTCTTAACACAGAGGAACACCCTTTTATCCCAGCTGGTCTACTCACAGAGGTGAGAGATGTTGGCTGAATCCTCAGTTGCTTGTTCTTGCACCACAGACCCTCCATGATTTCAGTTTCCATGCCAGATTCTGTGTGCTTTGACACAACCACATCTCTGCAGGGGTTTGTCTGGCTTTTTATGGAAAAGCAGCAGCCTTTCATCGTGATTAATGGTGTTTTTCTACCTAGAGGTCTGCTAGGCTCTCAGTCAGTGCTTCAGCATTTCAAATGGTGGCAGCACTTGAGCCAGACTGACACTGCGATGCCCTGCAGAACTGAGCCCCCTTTCTCCCTAACCTGCCGCCAGATAGTGTGACCTATATGTAGACACTTAATTAAATGGCACCAACCTGTACTATAAAGTATGTTTTTTACCCTAGGACAATGACTATATTTTAAGGAAACAAACCAGTATGTGTAGGTGCCCTGCAAACCCACTGGCAAGCATCTAGCTACAAAGTAACTTAGACTCCTGGTAGTAGAGCTGTCCCTGAATAAAACAGAGAAGTTAATCAACAAAGGAAGGCCCAAACTAGGCTCCTGCCAAACCAGGGTCAAGTTACCAAAGACGTTCCGCCCTAAAGTAAGCTGAAGCATGTTAGAGAAACAGGCTTGGTTTTAGCCCAGGAAGAACTGGTGACAGCATAAGATCTGTAGCAAGCATCCTTACAGAGTCAAGCTCACGCTGAGCCCTCAATGAGCGGTATGCTTTGCTTGCAACAGTGAAATTCTGTAGGAACATGGGGGAAACATCACAAGGGACTCTCTCCATATCCAGAATGCCCTGATGTATTTGGGAAATGGCCCATGGTTGCAACGGACCCTCACAGAGCAGAAGCTCAGCTTATGCATCTGCCAGTATTTTCACCCAAGCAACACATTTAATTCTTAGAACTGAGCAATTACCTGCATTTTGACAGCAATGACCACAGAAATAAGTTCCTTATCCAATTCCTTTAAGACTACCAGTTTCTTTAATGTCAAGCTGCATAACCTGCAAATGGGAACAGAAGAGAAATAGTTATAATCATGCCTGAAAAAGGAAAAGCTCTGAATACCTTTCACACAGAGCAGTATCTCAGTTTGAGGGAGAACAGACTCCAGCCACAAGCCACATACAAATATAGAAATAAAGACAGCACAAATATCTGAGGTTTCCCAGGCTTTTCAAACTGAACTTCTCCAAATGCAAGGACATGGAGAGTGGCTACATTTCGTCATTTGATACAGACCCCTAGCCACATGGGAGTGCCTCACTGCATGGGCTTCTACAGACCACAGCCTGGGAATCCTTGCTCTGAGTCAGACCAAAAGCTTTTGCATGGTCAGAGGAATTAAATTCCAGCAATTAAAAAAAAAAAAAAGAGAGAGAGAGATCACTGGGTCAAGCCTGAGTCCAGCCAGTTATAAAGTCTTTTTCAAGCTTGTTAGCTTTTTCAGCTTCAGACTCTCAGCTCCCAAAGATCCAACTCCTAGCTCCTCTTGTCAACTCACATGTTCTCCTCCCCACTCCCAAACAGAAGTGTTAGCAGGCAGCTCATACATCCCTAGGGGCGAGGAGGGAAAAAAAAAAAAAAAAAAAAAAAGAAGAAAAGAAAAAGAGGCGGGGCGGGGGGGGGAGACTCAATGGGTGCCCTCTGGCCCTGGCCTTCACATGCTTTGCATATGCAAGTAAATCACATTCTTTGCCCAGGCAATGGCACATTGTTCTGGTTAGAGCTGTTTGCATTTCTGCCTTCCAGCACAGGGAGCCTGGGAGGGGAGGACATTTGGACTAGGTGCAGCTCGAGTTAAAGCTCTGAGGTAATGGGACCGCAGCCCTGGCATGGTCACAATTTCACAGAGGAAGAGTTACCCCCAGCCGATGTAATTTAGAGGGCGTGCCTAGAAAACAAACCTCGGGGAGGGAGAAACCTGAAGCAACGACAGCTTGGCCTGAGGAACACTGCAGCCAGGAAAAGCCGCAGGGTGGGCTCGAGCGCCCAGACATCACCCATGACGCGGGCCAGGAGCGGGCACGGCCTTCGTGTCGCCCCCCGCCCCACGACGGGGACACTCTCGAGGCTCTGCCGGCGGGACCAGCAAGGCTCGGCACACCTCCGGGACCGCTGCCGGGCTCTCGCTCCCGAGCGCAGTGAACGCAGTGTGACGCCGGTCGTCTTCCTTGCGCCGCTGCTGCTAGCGGGCAGTCGCGCTCGGCTTGCCAACCCCCCCGCCGCCCCGAGCCGAGCCTCGAGCCTCGGCGGGTCAGGTGATGGGAGCAGAGGCAGAACAAGGCGCCGGCGTCGTGGGCGCCCGCGGGCGGGCGGACAAAGGGCCCTTTCTGCGCGGCCCCGCGGCGGAAAAAGGTACGCACAGAACGGGTCGTGTGCCCCGCGCGCGCAGCGCCGCGCGAGAACGGGCGCTCTGTTCTCCGCCGGGCGCTCTTTCAATTCGTCATTTACGAGCTCGGATCAAACCCTGCGAAATGCTGGCTGCTTGGAGAAAAAGGGGAAAAAAAAACAATAAAAAAAAAATCTAAATGCCTCCTTTACAGTGATCAGAAAAACAAAAGCTGTTAAAAAATAAAGTCACGGGATGCATCTGCTTTCTTCATCCCCCATTGCCGGACTACTGGTACTAAAAGGCACTTCACACAAACAACAGTGAAACGTTTATATTGTCCAGCAAGAAAAAACAATGCAAGGGAAATAAATAAAAAAACAATCCTAGGCACTCTTACAGTTTAAAATCCCACCAAAACACTCTTACCCTCAACATGCTTGCTATTTAGCCCAGGTCTTCAGTCCAACTTTGCAGCTTACAAATCAAAGAAAGCTTCCGAACACATGGCTGAACGGAGACGTACTTTACTCAAGCAGCTTTAAAAACACACATATTTCAAGCACGTCTCTGCATCCCCCGCCAGCTTGGTACCCACGCTGCCAGGTACAGGGATCCCGACCTGCTCACATCCTCGCATGTGGCAAGGATGCGGGTTTCATGGTCTCCGAAAACAGCAGCCCTTCTCTTCAAACACCTACCTTTAGCCTAGATTTTCCTGTGCCTTTATCAAGTCTCAGGGATCAGGAAGGCAACTGGCCTCACAAAATATTTTCAATAACAAGTATGTCAAAGTTTGTCACCATTATTAGTAAGAAAAGCAGGGCAGAAACAGGCACACTGGAAAAAAACAACAGAGCTACATTTGGAAGTTTCACATACGTACATGTTTTCAGTGCCTACAGGGAAAATAACCCAGCACACAGACTCACAGTGGGAACTGAGAAGCACAAAGTCTGAAGCTGGAAGAGGCCAAATTATTGAGTGGCTTATAAAAAGTTTGGAACGACGTGACAGCAAGCAGGGGCAAGTGCTTTCTCCGTGTGCTTGTTTCAGCATTGACCAAGGTGTTGTTGCGCGTGGGGGAGTGAAAAGTTGCAAAAGCACTAAGTTAGCTGAAGCAGTGTTAAAGAAGGGCAAAGGAAATCTGAGAGCTGAGATTCCCACCCTTGTTTGAAGGCACATGCCACATCTCCCCACTTGCAGCACAGCTGGGTGCCAGGCAGCAGCTGCCAGTCCCAACAGGGGGGCTTGCGTCCCCGTCTGTCACACAGCTTGCTCCTACTGGGAGGAAGGATGCTCCACACCTCCTCCTCACGTTAACAAATCATTAGATAACTTAATACATTCTATAAGACTAAAATACTTCATCTTTTTAATACAATACTGCAAGAACCCAGCTTGAAAGAGGAAACCTGACCCAGTGTTTTTGACTCTCCCTGCTAACATGAGTTGGGCTGAATAGCCCCACCAGGGCTCGCTCCTTGCCCGGGGGGCAGTTATCCGCAAAGGAACATAATATTTTGGTAACTGAGGTCCACCATTGAACACATCCAAAACAACCAAACAAGGTGTTGAATTCTTTACTCATTGGATGTTTTGCTTTCACATCCCTTCGAGTAGAAAGACTAGGAAAACAAGTCTCCTCTAAGAAAGGGCCTGCGTCACTGAATTAAAGGTCTGTATCTCTACAGGGCGCATAGTAATTGCACTGAGACCTCACTCACGTAGAGACAGTCAAACCAACAGGAAGGAAAAATTAAAAATTAAAGACCTGTACTTTAATTAAGCCATATGGAAGTCAAAAATAATAATGGACGCACTCATAAAGGAGACCCCAAGTGCAAGAAAGGAACTGTAGCAGGAATAGTCTGGCTTACTGAAGAGGTTACCCTCGTCCGAACTGAAGGCCAAGAAAAATTGCTCCTAGAGGCAATGTTTCTTTCCAGGAACGCTCTCCTCTCCGAGATCTGTAAACTTCAATAAACAAGGAATTGGACTCCATTTGGTTCCTGGACAGATTCATATGACCCAGATTACTTCAGCATTTCAGGACAGCACTCGGCCTCCTTCCCTGGCGCTTTCAACCCCAGCTTTGAGTGTTTTACTCCGAGCTGACACTTTACGCACAAGTTAGTCCCAAAATAAATCGTGGGCCACGCGAAGGAGAAGTGGAGGGAGATGCCCGCCTACACACACGATTTTCCAGACAAACATAACTGCTCTGCACATAGCTGAGCGGGCGCTTACGCAGGAGAGGACTGAACGAGAAGCCCTGCACAGCACTTTTACGAGACAGCTGTTTGAGCATGCTATGAATGTTTGCAGCATGCAACCAACTGCATAGGCAGTTTCTTATGCCTATTTTGCGCATGTTGAGGAGAATAAACATAACACACATATACTAGTTACTGCACTCACCACCCTCCAGAAGGGCTCTGTGCTGGCCTAGGAGAATTAGCTCAGGGAGAGAGTGGAGGAGCAGAGATGGCCTCTAATGTCACTGAGATATTACAGGGGGGCCTACAGGTGAGAGCATCAATGGTAGAACCATTGCTCTTCCAGTAGTTTCACTCTCCAAACCTTATGAGCTAATTACCTCATTTGATTTCATCTCCATCCCATTCTCAAGTAAGTTCCGTGGTAAGTATGTATTACATGGGGAGGTAGAGAGGCCAAGAGCCCCAATTTCTGTCGTGCCAGAAATATAAGTTGGAGTTACAGAGAAGTATTGTGGTCCAATATTAGTCTCTTGCTTATTTCTCCTTCACTCACACCTAAGACAATAAATGGCAACCTTCAGTCAGCTGTTTTGGCTACAGATTCATTCAAGTAAGCTTCAAGAAATCAGGAAACAAAATTGCAAAGTAAGTATTTTCATTGTTACCGTGCTGAAGAATCTTGCAAGGCACTTCCCTGTTCTAACACAGAGAATTAAGCTCTTAAGATTCTAAAGACTAAGATCCACAGAAATGCTGTAGCCAGCAGTTCTTGTTCAAACAGGTAAGAGGATGGGAGATTATTTTACGCAACAGGCCTTCTACACAGGACCTAACAAGGACACACACACGCGCAGTCAGCTGCTACCCTTCTACAGTTGAAATACTGTCCTGCTCACTTCAGATATGTTGCAAATATACCTGCTCCAAAATGAGCAAGCAAAACTGGAGAAAGGGGGTGTGTCAACATTTTTCAGATGCACATCATTTCGAAAAGCTCCTAGAGTTTTGCATTGGCATGTTTGCTATTTTAAGGGGCACCAGACAGTTAATACGACCAAGGATTAAAGCACATCTGAGCTAGGATACTCCAAGGCAACATATCACTTGGGAAGTGCAGAGAGCTCTCCTCTCTCTTCTAGTGGGCTGAGACATTGCTGGCTGGCTCTATGGGCTTTACCCAAGGCAGGCAGGAATTGGGATCTCTGCAAGCCAAAGAGCTCTAGCTCAGAAGGGAGAGTTTACATATTCCACTGGCATATCTCACCTCTTAGCATTTGAAAGAGGAGGAAAGGAAAGGTCTTTACTAAGGCACAGCAACACTGGAGAAACCCACAGGAGTTAAAGTTACATTTCCACATCTCCACATACTCTTCAGAGAAGAGAAAAACTTTTCATGCAAACTGGCAGTTGTGTCCTGCCATGTTCTAACTACCTGAGCCCTGACCTATTCCAAGTCCCATCAGCAGGAAATCGTTCTGTAACCTTGACAGACAGCTGAGCAGGCGCGCAGAGCTGTGGTGCAGAGAAACTGCATCTCCCTCCCTTTGAGAAGTCATTTTAGCGAGAGCTGAAGCAGTTCTCTTCACACATCTGTTGATCTCAACTGGGATCTTAGTTCTTACGTACACTGCTAAACATTTGGTTCCTTACACTTCATTTTCATGGTTTCAAATCTCTCTACAGAGTGACTTAGAGAAAAAGCACAAAGCAGAGATTAGGTTGATTTCCCAGCACAGCTCCAGCAATGTTGTACAAGGGAGCGAGAACTACTCACCTGTGTGTTCACATGATGCTGCTTGCAAAGCCAAGCACAGGCACATTCCTAGTTAAAGATGCCTCTCCTGGTTTGCCTCCTTCAAACTCAGCATCCAGAGCACCTGGGTTACGCAGAACCTGACACCAAAGTGAGCCTGCACAACAGACTTCAGAGTACTGGTGGATTAGGTTTGACTGATGTTTTATAAGTTTTGGGGGAATAGGAAGGTGTTTTATTAGCTTTAAAAACTAAAGTCATCAAATGATGAAAAGCTGATTCACGGTTAAGACTCCTCTGACAGACTGTCAGGACTACATGTTCTGTACTACGGAGGACACAAACACAGCTGATACACTAGCTGTGTTAATTTAGTACCAGCTGTGGAAATCAAAGGTACCAGTGACTAACAAACAAGCAGCAAGACAGAGACAGAGCTGGAATAGCCCTGCCCGTCTGACCAAAGGCCAACTGTAGCTTGCGAGTCCAACGAGCTCACGCTGGACATCATGCACTGTGCTACCACCTCTTGCACAGGAAGCCTTGCAGCACTGAAATTTCAGTCTCCCATTTGAGCAGCTAATGAGAACAGCCAACAGCAGCACATGTTGGGGAAGGGGAACCTAGGATGTGGGCTAGTCAGATGATTTCTGTTGCCAGGGCTTCATTCCTGGGGAGAGGGCAAGCTCCCCACCACACATTTTGCAGATCAGAATACAGATGTACACAGAGCTATGAGCAAACTAATCATGCCTAAAACCAAAGGGAGACTCCAAAGGAAATAAAAATAATAATAATACAAAAAATGGAGTAAGGGATGCAAAGGAGAAACTTTCAGCTGGAGCAAATCCAGCAGCCCTCCCCTCCCTGGCTCACCCCTCTCTCACATGCCCTCCTTATGCAACCTGCCTTCTCCTTGCAGCCTCTTGCCCCAGGCAGCAGCGCCTGTCATGCAGCAGGCTGATCACTGGGATCAGCTATTCCAGGCATGCTATGGAAGCGCTTTCCTTGCCTGGCAGGAGCTGTTCCCAGCTGCCTTGGGACTATCCGGAGCTTCACAAAGCGACCAGCTGATGAGAGGGATCATCAGAGCTGGGGGTATCCTGAACTGTACACAGCTTGCTGCAAAGCATGGAGAGCAGCACATTTCCGCCTCCATCTGTACCAGGGTCCCCCTCCCAAGCCACCGGCGCCGCAGCCAGCGCGAGAACAAAGACGGCACCAGCCTTCCAGCCCACCGAGGCATTCCTCCCAGAGGTAGGACAGCTCTGTCAGCCACTAGGCACCAGGACAAAAGCGTTAAAGAGAAAACCTCACGGCATGTTTTTTCTCCAGCATGTGCCTTGCCTGCATGCTCCCTCCCACCATCTCCCCCCCTCTATCACATCCATCTCTCAGCCCGGAGTACGGCAGCCCCAAACACAGCAGGCTGCATCAGGCAGGGAACTATAACATCTCCACAGCAACTGGGGCTGCCAGAGCTGGCACGTGACCCAGTCCGCTGCACCCCTGCAACGAATGAGACCGCACTCCTTCGGTGGGCTGGCTCTTCCCTCCTCATCCCCCCTCCGGAGCACGTCAGACAGCAAACTCTCCTTGACTGCTGTGGCAAGAATTCAGTTCTCTGAACAGCCACTGCCCTAGCAGCTCCCCTGCCCGGTCTCAGCAGCGAGCCGCCCACGGCGCCTCCAGGCGAGGCGGATTCAGAGGGAAGTCCTTTGCCACTCGGGCTGACCTGGTCCTTTCTCCAGCATTTTCCTTTCGCAAGTAGGAAGCACAGGTCTCCAGCAGTCTCTCACCTGGCTGCTTTCAAACTGCTTTCCGTTCCCATCACTAAACTGCCCGCCGCGACAGCTCGCTGCCACGCCACCCCGTCCTGCGCTCCTGTGAGCCCACTCGGTACCCCAGGGAGACACCTCAGCCCCACTCACTGCAGAGACCGTCCCTCAGGCCGGTAAATCAACAGAAGCCAGGACTCGACCTGAAATCTGCTGATCTTTCCCTCTTGTCTGTAAATCAGCTATCAAAGGCCTCATCTAGAGGAAAAACTACGCCAACAAGTGCCTCGACTTTTAGCCCATGACAGAAGAGCTTGCAGCTGTGAGTTCAGTGCTGCTCAGGCTACCCGCCACCGCGCTGCCTTCATTGCGGGAGTTCACGACCAGGAAGCCTTCAGCAGGGAAAGCAGGCTAGGAAGAAATGCATGGATTCTCTTTCTATCTCCACAGATCAGAATTTCTTCTTGGGCCTGAACAATTTGCCATCTCTCTGCCTTATTTCTCTCCACTTAGAGCAGCTTCCATGACACCTTCTGATACACAGGTGGGCTGAACAGCCTGTCACTGCGGAAAACAAACAGGCTTACGCCGTGGGCCACATCAAATTACTGCGCACTCAGCCATCCCTGAATGCTGCCCAGTTCATCAGTGACAGTCAGACATGCTACTCTCCCAGTCAAAGCCGAGATCTTGATGGCATGTGATCCTTTAGATCTGGTGCTTCTCTGAAAGATAATCATATTTTATTACTCTGACTAAAAAGACTTTCTAAAAATTGTTGTGGGACAAGAAAAGCTTGTTTTTCTCTTGCTGGCCGAGATGGACCCAAGCCAGCAAAGCCTGGGCAGGCTGTCCATTCCAAGCAGATCGTCATACCATAACCCCAATTTAAAGCAGCTGCGTTCAGCACACAATGAGCACTTTTGCTTGCAAAGACTACAATATGGCCTGAAAAAAAAGAGAAAAAGAAAAAGAAAAAAAAAAAAAGAAAAAAGACAAGCCGGGAGGACCACATAAATGCCATTTAGAGCTCAAGTGTCTATCTGCTCTTTTACTGAGAACCCATGATGTCCTGTAAAGACAGGAGATGCCAGGGCTAGCAAAAAACATTTCTAAACTTTGAGGGTACGTTTGGTATTAGCCAGAAGAGGAATCAAATACGCAAAGCATCCTGCTGACGGGCTTGCTTTCAGGCTAGGAAAAAAACACTTCACAGATCCCAATGCTGTTCTCATTAAAGCAAGTCTGTAAAAGCCTGCCATTCTGGCCATCTTCCAGGTCAGGCATGTGCTACCAAGCACCCCAGTATCCCCGCAGAGCTGATGGTCTACACCGTTCCTTAACTTACCCCATATTTAACTCTGCCTCCCTAATCCCATGACCCATTAGAGAGGAATGACAGTCTGAGATACAGGAATTCACCACATTTTTTCGTACAATTCTAATTGGGCCGCAAGCACAGGAAGATTATTTAGCACTAGAACATATGACTTTTTTTCCAGCACACATAGGTTCCAAAAATACATCACTAGTAATCTGAACTACTTGGGGCAGGGGAACAGAAGGGGAAGTCACAACTCTGAAGCCCAAAGTATTCAACAGCAGGTCAGAAGGGAAGTTAAGAGAAGCATCAGCTCCCCAACGAGCAAATCCTGCAGCTGTATCGAACACCCTGCACAACACTCGCAATGTCTCAGCCATTTGCTCTGACAGCAGCGTGGCACGCAGAAGTCGGAGACGTGCAGCACTGCACCCCTCCGAGCCCCATGACACTGGCTTATCCCTGCATGGCTGCTTTGAACAGGGAACGGCAATACTGACAACCCATTTGCTTTCTGGCCACAGCTCAAAGGATGTTTCCAAGTCAAATATATTAACAGTTATAAAAAGGAGGTTCTTTCTTTCCCTAGCAGCATTATATTCAGATTTGAACAGTGCCAGTTCTTACAAGGCAGTAACACATAGCTGACAAAGTAGGCTCCATCAGTGCTAAATATAATTCACAAAAAACTCCAGATCCTGCCACCAAAGGAGCTGTACTCTTTTCAGAATTAAACATGTTGGAAACACTGGTTAATGTTCCCTCAAACAGAGTTACATCTAGGGAAAAGCAGCTAAAACTTACTGTTCCTTGCAAATCTCTCTCCTACGTAATGAGGCAGCAAACTAAGTACAGCTTTGCAATATTAACAGTGATTAAAAAAAAAAGAGAGAGAGAGAAAGAAAAAAAAGGAAAGAAAAAGCTGAAACAGCAAAAGCATTCTTCTCAGCCTGCAAGAAAAGTAATGCCTCTTGATGCCTTCAGTTGAGGTTGCATTGCATTCCAGCCCCATCCCTTGCATTTCTCCCATCAAATATTCTGGGCAGCACTTGCTCATTTACAGACTGTCTGCTACAGTGCTCAAAAAGCACAGATAAGCTGGGAGAGAGATCACAAAAGAACAGGACTAAGGGAGATGGTGAGATTTTAAGGTGGCAAACAGTTAGCCACAGCAGCTATGTTGAGGCAAGAACTAAATGGCCTTATGAACAACCATCACTACTGCCAGGGTACTTTACTTTAGTGCAAATAGTTTTAACATCCAAAACCAGCCAAACTCAACTGAAAAGGATTACAGAGGGCACAGCACCTATCCCACCACCCAGCAAACACAAGCTCTGCATCAAAGTTCTTAGAAACTCCAGAACCTGCCCAAAGTGCACTAATGAACAGAGAAACTAGGACCTCTCACAGTCTTCAAAACTGAAGTGTGGAGGTTACTTATTAGTGCTGCAAAAGTGTTTTTTGTATTGACAAAGACTGCGTGATTCACGTTCCTTCAGCTCTAAGGAGATAGATATTTGAACAGGAAGGAATCTGCACCACCGAGCTGTCCTTACAGGTCAGGGAAGCCACCGGGGGAAATGCATTTCCAGACCGTTGCAGCAGGGCTTGCAAACAGCTCAGGTTTTCAGAGCACTTCTGATCCATGCTCAAATAAAGCAGCTTCCTTTAAGGAAGCAGCCAGTCCCCAGATGATCTCAAAATGTCTCTCAACAATACTTAAAACATGTCTTTTTTTTGTTTTTTCTTCTCCAGTCTATCTCTTCACATCTAAATATACCCTGTATGTTCTACTTTAAAGAGCCGCTATTGAAAAAAAAAAGTTGGAAAAAAAAGGTTGTTTTCTTTAAAAATCTCATGATTAAGATTTCATTGTATTCCTCAAGGGAAAAGAGGAAAGGAAGGAGGATGGCAGGGAGGCAAAAGGAACCATAGTTTTTACTAAAGGACTTCAGAAAAGCCAGCAATGCCAAATGTTTGCAGTGGTGGGGAGAATGCAGTGATTTGCTCTGGAGAAACATTTGCATTTGCTTAATATTCTAATCCTCTTCAGCAGCTGTCAGAAGCTGAGCTGGCAAGCAGAGATTCAATATTATTTAGATATTACACTTCTTCAGCATCACTGCTGGTAATATTTCATTCCTGAAAGCAATAAGGGACCAGCAAAGCAACCTAGATGCCTGGATCTGTTAGTCCAATTTGTCAAGAACATTTTAATAAATATCTCACTGACCTATGTAAATGAGCAAACTAGTAATCCATGATGGACATAAGGTGCTCTGAGACCTTACTGAGGTCTTCACTGCACAGAGTTTGTTCCCAAACCTCGCAATATTTTTAATGCTGAAGATAAGCAATGAAGAAAACAAAAGTTATTTATAACAACCATAATGAGCTTGGTCCCCATAACCTTTTATCAGGCCTAAGAACTCCTGCTGAACTGGAATTTATCAAGATAAGCTACAGATGCTTCACCAAATCAAATACAGTACAGACGAGGTAAACGAGGCACGAACAACTGGAGGTTGGATGCGCGTTTGCTCTTCCTCAGCAGGAAATTAAGGCTTACTGCTGGGAGAGAGTACCGAGGAGCCCATCAAGCATTAAAATAGATTTACTCCATTTGTGGACAGGACCACGCTATGAGATCACACATGGAGACCAAACTCGACAGCCAGGCCAGTCTCAAGCTCCTGAAAACGTTCTCTTTAATACCTGTGCTTGATGCAATCAGCTAACGTCAGCTTGACGAGGAGCAAAGAACAGGATCAGCATTGTCCTGTGGTCGGTACTCGGGTTTGTGGATGAGGCAGGCAAGGAGCATCCTGAAAGCAGGTGAACATACTCAGGCTGCCAAGGAAACTTCAGTTACAGAAATGGTTCAGGATCATCAGTGGGGATGGAACAGGGACAAGTTATCTGGTGTCACAACATTATTTCAACCATCAGGATGGGACGTATCCTTCATTTTATCTCTGACTCAAAGGACCACATTCAACCTCCAATTTTTGCCACATTGGCTACAGGCATTATGATTCAGAGCTTATGGCTACTCATATATGAAACAAATTTACATACTCCCTATGTTTATGACCAGGAGCACCAAGCTCAAGTTTCCACCCATATCCTCAAAAACACTAATAAGCAAATGATCTACTAAAAATATATATTTTTAAAGCACCTAAACGTTCCACATATGGCATATTGAACTGAGATTTAACAGGATGATACATGAAGTTCTCAGTTTCAAGTACCTGTAAAACTAAACCTGTTCCTCCATGCCCATCCCTTACAGAGCAAGCCAAATCTAGCATCCTTCGTGCTCTTTTCCTTCGGAGCCTGGGTACTTAAACTGAAGCCACGATGAGAGCACTTTTTCTTATCTTATGAATGGCAGAGCGATACCTCCCATTTTAAGATTTCACACGCAATTTACATGAGGTCTCCCAGGCCATCATTTGGCATCATCTTCAGCACCAGGCTACTCATGCCCACAATCAGGAAAAGTCTGCGGACCACAAGTCATGTCACCACCGCAGTAGGAAGTCAGAGAAAGATTTCATTCAGGTTTTTAACACTGTTTCAGCAGCTGAAAGAACACAACTGAGCACAAACACAAAACTGCAACTGACCTTAAAATGTTACAATATGGCGCGCACATTTCAAAAAATCAATCGGCACAGCTTAAAGCCAGTAGGGTACAGGACACAAGCAAAGCTTCAGAACACAGGCATTAACTCAGAAATGATTAGGAGATGACACAGTCATTTTAACCCCAGAGGACTCACAAATTTCTCACAATTCAGGCACTCCCTCTTCAGACGCACATCTCTGAAAAGATCACATTGTCCTAACACAGAGAGGGAGAACCAGAAAAGTTCAGGGTTTCCAGGGCTCTGGCTCCTGACTCTGGGCAGTCTGAACCCCCCAGAGAGCCGGTGTGGATTTGCTACCACCCCCTAGATGTTTATTCTGAGCCTTCATTTCCCCTGCTGTGAAGCAAAGGTCAGCTCATCAGCTCACAGCAAGCGCCTCAAGCCTGGCTGAAGGGAAACATTAGAGCCAAGCAGAGTGCATGCTCCAACTTTGTTACTAAGAGAGCTTCATTTATGGCACATATGAGAATTACGAATACGTAAATATGTATGTTCATGCAAAGTACTATGCCATGTCTCTGCTTCCACACCAGAATCAGCGAGAATACTGCAGAGATGGATGGACCCCAGTGACTGATATGCAGTAGGGTCCTCTGGTTGCAGACTTGCTCTCTTGAACACAGGTTAGCTTCTCCTCTTGTGGGGTGCTGGTGGGGAGTGTGAATTTACTCACAGGAGGAAAGCTCATGCAATAGCTTGGGAAGTGTGGTATCATTCTGGAATGAGGACAGCCCAGGAGACTGTCAGTAGGAACAGCTGCAATCTGTTGGCAGAGGAAGGAAGGTGAAGAACAAAAGCTAGAGACAGAGCATGAACTCTCTATTTGGCTGTTCATGAGACAGGAACTGTAGGAGACAAGATGAAGTTTCTGGAGAATAAAGCATTGCTCACACCCAAGCCACATCAAATTCTGCCTTTAGACTGGTACAAAGGTAAACTGGTACTGTGACATCCCGAATGCCAACAAATCTGTTCCAGCTTATCTGTAAACTGATGCTGGTTCTTGCTATCACTTTGCTTCAGTCAGCCCCTCACCAAACCCTGTCAGTCCTAGAGTATGGTAACTGCACCAGAACGTGGCATGCCTGCAGCTTCCAGACACCGGGCTTTGTTACACATCCTAAGGAGCAAGGAACCACAAAGATCCAAGAGGAAAGGGAGACAAGGCTGCTCCATTCAGTAGGGAGGGCCAGTGGAAGGCTACCAAAGCGTGTCTTTAAACAATGTACCAGAGAGCTGCAGCAAGCAAGACTGGATAATCCTGCTGTTTCAAACATTAGTAAAACTTTTGTTTAACACTTCCTTTAATGTACCCTAGCTTTCAGATCTTTCTGCAAAACAGTGCAGGGAGAGCTAAGGAGAACTCAAGTAGGTACCCATTCTCAGGGACACGTTAACATATCTCCCCACTATGGAACTACCCTGTACCAGCTATTTCTCATCTGCATCAAACTGGAAGTCACGAGTAATTAAAATGTTTTCAGAGCTTGGTAAAAATCAAGCGTCTTCAATAAAATCTTCTTTGCTACACATTCTGATTCCCCTGGCTATTGAAACTGCAAATCTGTTCAGAGATGAACAATGAAGTGTCATTAAAAATACATTTGCAGCTGTGCATTTTTCTCTTCAGGCATGTGATTGTGAATTATACCTCAGCACGTGCTTGTAGAAAAGAGGTGGGCTGTCAGGGGGATGAGAAGGAGGAGAGAAAGGGAAGGAATTCCTTTTGAACAAAGGAGCTCCAAGAAACTGATACAACTTTGCTGGAAGCTATTACCAGCCTACTCAGCATTTTTGATTGTATACTGACATACCAGAAGTCCAACAAGGGGCATTTTTTCCAGCTAAAATATGAACCATCAGCAAATCTGACCACCATCAGAGAGAAATATAACATCCTAGTGGAAGCAAGGAAGAGCAAAGAAAAATAATTTTATGGTTGTCCTAGATCAAGAGCTTCTTTTGAGAGCTCACCATGGTGGCTGCTTTACACATCTGCCCAGCACCCAGCATACTGCTTGTCAGGACTTAAGCAAAGCAAGATTCCTGCGCAGTTAGTTGCTTTACTGTTACAGTAGGCTCATTTACACTGCAATTACGAGTACACACGATAACAAGGCACCTTTCCCCATCTCCCTAGAAGTCCTGTGCAGAACGATTTGGCTTTACCAATATTCACTAGATAGAGCTATGGTGACCCACTCTGCAGGAAAGTGTGTGCTAACTCCAAGTTTGCTGAGAAGGCAAGCACTGCACATTTCTTTCACAGCTTGAAACCTCAGCAGTGGCTAGTAGAACTGCTGTGAGAAGCCAGGAAAGAAGTAAATAGTACAAGAACACAGGAGATGGCACATGTTTGGGACCCTGGCAAGGTCAAGGTCAACTACTCACAATCCAGCTGTGGTCCAGAGCTCATACTTGAGCACTTTGGTGCAGCAGGTTTCTTGAATCAGAGATCCTCACGAACACTAACAAGAGTATAAAGGCAGAAGCACTGCAAACCAGGCTACTCTGTCCTACAGGAGAGCAATGTAGCAAAGCAAACCTAAGCATCCAAACACAGACACAGCAGATGCACTTCAAAACTCAAGGCCACCAGCATTTATGCAGGGCACCAAGAAAAATATGCACATGGCTCTATCTCTGCTATGGAGAGCAAGGGACAGGCACAACCCACAGGTGCAGTGGGAACATAAACACAGCTATTCAGTACTGCCAAATTGCATGTACATTTAGGTATGACCCTGGAACAAGGAAACAATTGTATGAACAGCATAAACTTATCATGGAGGTTTTTTAAGCACAAACAGCAAGATTTGCCATTTACACAACAGAGAAACGTTAGCAGGCTGACCAAAAGCTGAATGAGAAAATCCACCCCTAAGAAGTCCCTTCTTCCTGGAAAAAGCCCTACCCACTTATTTGAACTAAGCATGTCCCAGGCTTCTTGTCCTCAAGAACATCCCCAAGGGGCAAGGAGAGAAGAATCACCACAGTTTTGTCTCAGTGAGCAGCTTTACACATCAGCTGCTGAACATCAAATGTTAGGAGGAACAAATCCTCAGATCTTCTTTAGTATCTGCTTGGTAACTCAGAGCTAGGACATACTAGGACTGAGCGTGAGTAGGTGAAGCTCATCCAAGTACTTGAGGATCCTCAAAGTCTATTCATGAAGCAAGGGCAATTCTTGAATCAAGGACAAAGGCTACACTAACGGCCTTTGACAATCAAAATAAAGCAGAATTCTGGCAAAAATAAGATAAAGATCCTGCCAGCCAGAATGTGAGATCTAAGCACTTTATATTCTGGCACTCTCAGGTACAGCATAGGAAAGAGGTAGAAGTGCAAATAAAAGGAAGTTCAGCCACTAGCAACATAAAATATATATGATCCAGTTCTTGCAGTTCTCAGCTTTCCTTCCAAATCCTTATTTTAAGGCAGTGGGTGCAACTTGATAGGTAAAGGAGCATATTATCTTTCTACCAGTTAGAAGGCATGCAGATGTATTTTCATGAAAGGAGACATTTTGGAATGGTATTTTTGACACTGAAAACTATCTGTCTGAGAGGAAGAGACCGCAGAGGAAGGCTGTGGGACAGCCCCAAGGAACTCAGAGCCGACCCGCAAACTGTAAATCAGCAGGCAGATGGAAGGGCGGAAAGGGCTGTGGGAAGAGGACAGAGAGAAGAACAGGATAGAAGCACTAGAGATTTATGATGACCGATGCTCTAAGAATAGCTTTCTCTTAGAAAGGAAGTTCTTCCTGCTGTAGTGTATCCATTTAGTCTGAATATAGATTTAGACATTGGGGAAGGAGCACACACAGGACAGGCGACTCCTCGGTCAACCAAGAACAATTGCTCTAAAACTACTAAGCCTGCTCAATAAAATAGGCACCAGGAGAATGGTCAGTCTCTCAAGCAGTTGCCAGGAGTAGGTCAGTAGAGCTGTTCCAACCTTCACGCAGAGCCAGCACAGATTAGATGACCTAGTAAGGTCTTTTTCAACCATATCTTCATAATTTCTCCGCACCCAAGAGGTCATGTAGATGAAAATACCAACTTAACTAATGCCAGATTGGAGGCAAGTTAACCCATAAGAATCTTTGCATATTATATAATTACCCTCATTTCTTGTAGAAACATGGAAATGCTTACAGTCACTGGCTCGATATTTTGTGCATAAACAGTAAACACTTCTAGGCTGTTTATATTTTAAAGAAATTAAGCACACATGGTTTTGACCACATGGTACATTTAAGAAAAAAACAAGTCTAATTTTGAAGCTATGACAGGAGGTTATAGACACCAAGCTCTCACAGGAGCTCAAAACTATTCTTATTAAATATTTTGGTCAACACATGCTTATAGATTTACTAGGTAGAAACTTGAAATTATTTGCATTTGGTGTTAAATACACGAAGTCCTTCATTTTCTGCAGGATTCAAGGCCACGCAATTTATCTTCAAGTAGCCCCAACACATCAGTAAAGCAAACGTAGCATTAAAATGTCCAGCGTATGTTGATACCGAACCAGTTCACCAAGGCAAAAGGAAGCTTCAGCATTGCACGCACCAAACCATTTGCCAGAACCTACACAAGGAAACGTCATTTGCACAGGTAAGAGGACCAGCGAGAAACAGTTTGTCACAGATGCAGCTCTGCAAGTCATGCTCATATTATATAGTCACAAGCAATTAAAGATCCAATGCATGGATGCAGAGTTCTGAATGGAGTCAGTTGTATTTATACCTGTTCCAATAAAAACCAGGAGCACACGTTTGCATTTGCATAAGAATCGGTGTGAAAGATTCAATTACATCCCAAACAACCTCCAGTAGCTTTGGTTACACTGATGATTATTCAAGTAAGAAAGTACCTGGCTGACAACCTCCTCGTGAAGAGACTCAGTGACACACCCTAGCTCCCAAAACCTTTTCCCCCCTGGAGACCTCCTACCCTTGGAGCTAGGAGGAAGAAGCAGAGCCCAAAGAAAGGAGAGACCACCTCAACTCCAACCATCTCCTTCTCTTGGCTCACTTGACAGCTTTGAAACATCAGCCTTGAGCTGGAGAACAAACACAAGGCTTTGGACCGCCCAGGGTTCAGCACACAGCTAAAAAACACAGGCTCTAACAAGGGGCTGGACTTCCCCTCCTACATCTTGTGGATTTGCACAGTCATTAAAAGTCATTTCCCTGATCTGAAGAGAAGCTCTAACAGAAGTGTAGCGCACACACACTGGGAGCATGCAAATCCACTTTAATTCCTTCCACTTGATGCCTTTCCCACAGCAGCAATAGATTAAATAAGTTCCCTACCTCCCCACTGCTCTGTCCTCATCCTCACACTCTGCTAGCACAACCATTTGGACAGTCATGCAGAAAAATACAATAAAGAACTGATCTAGGTGACACAAAATCTCCTCATGCCTCTCCTGTCCCTCTCCCAAGAAAATCCTTTTCTGATGCATTTCACTATGTGAACTCTCAAATGTTTGCATTGGTGCAAGGCAGAAGGTGCTGACAAGGAGTAACCTAAGCAGGTGGCTCACAAACAGCCACCAGACACATCAGCCTCACAGGAATTAGTAAAAGCTAGCTATAATCTTACCTGGAGCATGTCAGAACAGTCTGCACAGCTCCTTGCACGTCTCAAAGAGCTCTTCAGAGACAGAACTATTATAGCTTTGCTGTAAGAGGCAGAGGAGTGGTAAATAGTTAAGATCTTGCACCTGTAACTACACACCGCATAGATGGAACAGAAAAAGGGTAGGGAGTCCCAGTCCCACTGGCTCCCCATAACATGGGAACGGATGCTACAATTGCTCTGCTGAGAACGGTAATGTTCCTGTCCCCATTACAAACCACTGACTTGACTTGGTTGAGGCAGCAGTGAAACCAGGACACATGTGACAATGTGAAATAAAGATTCTGCATGCACATCTGATGAGCTGGAAAGTTTGCAGGATTGTCATGAGATTAGACTCCATGCCACAGATGCCCATTTTGAGAACAGCCCCTCCAGAGGCCGCCAAATCTGGCTCTGGCGCAGCCTCCAGCTGAAGTGTGCTCTCCCTGAAGAAACCCAAGACTTAGTGACCTCAAATGATCCTGCTATATTTGTAAAAAAGCATGTGAGAAGACGTCCTCCAACAGCCCTGCGACTTTGACGGACTCAGGAAAGGCAGCACACACTTGTCGAGCTTCCAGGCAGACCAGGGTTATAACTTAAACCAACAGACAAGTTCCCTAAAATACAGGGGAAAGGAATCAGCCTCTCTAGTGTAAGGAACAGGGCTCTTTCAAAACTAAGGACCTGGACCCACAGTCCCAGAGCCAAATGAATCCAAAGAGAAACCATGTCTCCAGTGGGTCCAGCAGAACCTCACAAGCTGTTCACGGAGCAACATTTTGAACTGTTACAAAGCTCGCCAGGCTCTCACTTCTTTGGCTTCCCGATGTACTGTAAAAATGCTAGATGGACAACAAACCATCTTTGCTAGCAGAAAAAAAAGGCCACATTTCTCCTGACCACAGAGACTGCCAGGTCAGCTAAGAAATCTTACAGTGCACTGACTGGTTGAGAAAAGTCATGTACTACAGGCAGAGGAAGGCTGGCTGGGAATGGCCTCAAGACACCCTAAGTGTGAAACTGCACTTGCATTTAAACTGACAGGAGACCACACTGCTGCGCGGAAGGGCAGTGCTGACCACCTGGCTGTGCGTTCCTGCCTCTCCGCTAAGCCACCAGCTGGTCTGTTTTGCTGTGTTCTGAAGAAGCAGGTGGGCTGTACAAGGCACGTGCCTTTCGTGCCACAAGAAGCAGTGTGTCCGTGAAGGTTCCTCTCATAGTACAGCCTGGCAAACAGCTGCAAGAAGGAATTGCAACGGCATAAAATCCTACAAGAGCTGTTCCAAGAGAACTAATTGCCAAACTACGGTTTCACTGCTTTAATGAGTACATCCAAAAAACCAACACGCTCAGGACCAACGCTCTTCTCCCAGGAGATGTTATCAAAACCCAAGAAATCAAAAACTAAACACTTGCATTAGAATAATGCTAAGTTCAGACTCACACTGTAAAAATTCTCATCCGCAGCCCCTCACCCTCTTCCAGGATACATGTTTCTTCACATGCATCTTAAAGCCAGAAAACAGCCTAAAGCATATCAGTGTATTTGTCTTGTCTCACGAGTCCTCTAAGTCCCGTCTCATAACTTGCAAAAAACCCTGCGCCGCTTGGTGAACGTGCCACCCAGGGTGACCACGCCACCGCAAGTGACCTAACGCACCCAACGGCGCAGACGCCTCCAGCTCCACGGAGCCTATGCTGCATGCTTTAGCCTTGCTGGGCTCTCAGACGCTGGGGTGTATCTGCATTAACCATGTTCCACAGGCAGTGGATTCTCCTCTCAGCAGGAAGTGGATACAGGCTTATATAGATTATCTATAGATAAGATTTCCTAAGAATCTCTTTATGAGGGTTCTTCTCTGGTCTATGTCAAGACCTGGCTTAGTGCCTGCTGGGGAACACATACAAGGCAAGCCTATGTGCAAACTGCAGAGCTTTTTGTCTATTAACGAGGGCGTGCGCCAGAAACCCATGAAACACAGACCAGAACGCACATTAAGAGCTCAGTGGTTTTCCCGTGTCTCCCTTTGCGGCCCTCCGTGTGTTTTCCCACAGAGGTAAGGATCCCTTCAGAAATCTCTCTCCTGCACAGAAAAATTACCACTAGTGAAAAGCACCAACTCCTCACACCACAGTAGCTTTGCAGGGAGGGGGGAAAAAAAAAAAAGAGCAGGAAAGGATTTTTGAACTGTCAAGCTAAACAGAGCAAAAGCATCTGACAGAAGGAGATGGTGCCTTTCTCCATAAGATATTTAACAGCAGAAGATACTCTTCTGAGCAGTGAAAATGTATCACATTGCACACAGATACATACACTTGATTCTCCCACACCATCCTTGCACGCTGATCGCGACTTCCACCTCCTCTCAGCCCAGGCAATACACACTTAAGAAAAATGATCCTGGCTCATCATGTTTATTCCCTTTTTTCTTTTTTAAAGAGAAGGAATTATCTCCTGTAAGACCAAGAATAACCTGCAGGTTCTGCAGGTTTTGGTTAAACACCAACGATCCCACTTTCCTACTCCCTTCCACTTACATCCTACAAGCTCCAGTGAGCACCTGTCTGCCCCCAAAAAAAGAAGGAACAGGAGAGGGGAGTCAGTTTATCTTTAGCTCAAGCTACAGCTTGACAAGGGGTCCCACACATCTTAGAGCAAAGGGGAAAAGGTGACTTCACCACCACCTCCCAGCAGCAACCCAGTGATCTCGTTATCTATTCAATTTTAACAGAGGTTGGATGAGACATGCTGGAAGTGAGGTAGGTTGATGATAAAAAGCTTTCAGTGCCCTGCTACTGTTCTCTGCCTAAAAAGCAAACACTGTCCTTGGGGGCATCTCCCAGCATGCTCAGATGTCTAAGAGACAAATAGTTAACTCCCCAAACCAGAATAGAGATTGTGGATGAGCAACACGGTGCACATAACATCAAAGTTGATATTTCATGCTAATCTTTCTGCCTATAGGACAACAAATGCTATTTTCCTTGACAACTCTTCTGAAGTAAGATCTGAGCAATAATGCAGATTTCAAGCTCTTTTGAAACAGCAGTAAGCCAAACACTCTGCTTTTAGCATAAAAACTTCCAAAAACAGTCACTATGTTGCTCAGGCAGACAGCAACTTCCATGACGCATGCAGCCTTCAGGAGCTGAACTCAAACATCGGTGCACCTTTAGGTGCAACGGCTACTGCACGTCATCCTGAGCTAGCCAAATTTCAAGGTGCCCATCAACACAATTTCTAGCTTGTAGACACCATCTCTACTTTATACGTGCAAGAGCCTTCGCCAAGCAAGCATCACTGCACACAAGCTGCTCTGATTTTTACTTTTTACCTTAAAATTTATACTGTTTTCCCATAGGGGCAGGAGAACCCACACATTTGAATTCTTGATCAAATACAGTTAGTGTTCGGCAAGAAATAGCACCTGAAGCCAGACTGGCCTACAGACTTACAACCACTGGTTGAGAAGAGAGGGAACAAGCAGGCCACATCACAAGTAAGGCAAAGCTTGTGACAAGCATGTCAAGACAGGCTGGAGTGGTTCTAGAAGCACCTGGAAACAGGTTCCAGACTTCAGTATGCACCAAGATATCCCGAATATCTATTTTTCCAATTAAGGAGCAGGAGCTCTCCTTTCCCCAGGTTCAGATTCACACAGCAGATTTGCAGAGCTTCTCCTCTAGTTCCACTCACCCAAGAACAGGGTCTCAATAGTCAGAGGAGAACCACAGGTTTTGAGGAATCGCTTCTCCCAGAGTGCTTGCTGTTGCATGCCCATTAGAGAACTCTCTCAGTAATTCATTGTTTTAAACAAATGAGTGATTAGCAAGGATCCACTCTCTCCTCCCGAAGCTGGCTGCATGCCCTGCAAGCTGCCACATCACTGTACAGTACTGTAATCCAATTAAACCTCACCATGAGAAGAGCTTCACGCTATCACATTCAATTAGACACTTAAGCCTCTTATCATCTGTGTGTTAGGATTCGTTTGGCTTGAAACTCCTGCAGCGCCTGTTTGAAAGGCGTCATTCTTCAACTGAGCATGGACACACACAGACGTCTCGTTTGGGGCCACAGGAGGATCATATGGGTTAGGAAATTAGAATCGTTGGCTTACAGGTAGCTAAAAACACAGGAAAAATAAAAACAAGTGACCAGTTCCTGTCTGCTCACAACTACACACCGAGGGCCCTCTGTTCCCACTCTTCCTTCTGCTCCCTCACTTCCCATGGAAGTGGAGCAGGTCTGAAGAACACAAGAAGCCCAGAGGAATTTCTCTCTCTTCAGTAAGGCAATGAAACGTTGAAGCCTAATGGAGGGCCTGGCAATACAGAGCCATTTGGCAGCTAGCCATCAATTCCATAGGAAATACCCTCCCTAGAAGGTCACCATAACGGTGGCAAAATTTGGCCCAAAAGAATTAGAAAAAGCTGCCAAGATGTGACGCAAATAAAGCCAGTGAGCAGGCCAGCTTCCTGTGCAAGGCCAAAACACGAAGTGCTTTCGGAAAAAGAAAGATTAAGGGTTGCACAGAAACATAATGGTCTCTTGTAAGAGCCGGGTTGTTGCTTTTCTTTTCTGGCAGAAAAGAGGGATGTTTTGTTGCCATTTGATTAATCTATTATGCAAATCATTTCATAAGCTAATTTGATACAGCCACAAGCTTGACACAGAAATCATCTGCACACTCAGAGCTGATGAAAGGTGGAGTATCAACAGCTCCATTTGACAGAGCTTTTATTTCCTGGACAGCAGCAGGGTCACCTCCTCCCACGCAGGGCTGCAGGAACATGAGCCAGACCTGCCAGGGAACACAAAGACAAGCGCCCCTGCAGCTCTGACACAGTTACCCAGGAAAGGGGGTGCAACATCTTCAGGGCTGAGGCCCAGTATCCACTGCCACAGCCAAGTGCTGAGCTGCTCCAGGATGCATGAGCAGATCTATGGCCCAGGAGCAACAGCGTCGTCCCTCAGCCTTTCCATCACAGTGCACCAAGAGCCATCCAGCAAGGATTTAGCTGATGCTTCTGCCAACTCCAACTTCTGGGCCAGGGTCTTGTTATGCTTCCACCCCTAGCATAGCACAGCCCTTCCCAGGGCAGCCTTCCCTCAGGAACGGGGTGTCAGGTTGCTCTGTGGGCTCGAGGACCTGCGCAACGCGGCACAGAGCAAGCAAGGGCACAGAGTGACCACACAGTTACCTGTAATAGCAGTCCTGCTGCACCTCTCCCTGATGGAAGAAAATTGACTCCTCCTTTCCTTCCACTCCCAATAACCTTCTGCCAGATGAAAAACACACATAATCCCATCCAGAGATGTTTCGCTAGCAGCTTTGAGATTTTAAAACTTTTTCAGAACTACCCTTGACATTCATAAGCTTGCCCATACATCAGCTACACGCTGATGTGCTGAAGACTCAAAATAGGACTAACCGGAAGTTCAACTCTGGCCCCTGAGCTTCAAGAAACCAGAGTTTTTTCTCCCTGAATTCGAGAGCCCTACTTATCCAGTTAGACTGTACAACACAACAAGCTCAGTAACTGCTCTGGTAGGACATCCACTGAACACTGGGAGCACCAACGGATCACTTGATCTTGCCCACAGTAACGTTAATTCAGTCTTGTTCTCTTCCATGAAGACTGAACACAGGCAGAGGAGAAACAGGATTAACTACTACTAAAAAGGGCTGCTTCTGGCCACTGTGCTTTACCCCAGTATTTCATTTCCAATAGTTAGTTTGGGATGCTTTCCTCATACACCTCCAACATTTAACATATTTTTATTTAGCAATTTTTTTAAAGCCTATCCTATGTGCTTGTTTGTAGTCCAGTCTCCTTCAGTGGCAAAATGTTAGGCATTACACACAAAGTCAAAACAAAGCCTCTAAGTAAGCACTTGTAAGAGGTACATAGTCATCTGAGTAATTAGACATTTCCCTCATTCCAAGTGTACCAAAAAAATACAGCCTGTTCCAGATGAACACGTCAGCAGTTATCCTAACAACCTAACAAACAAGGGTTCCCATTCCTAAATGCCAGTGTACCAATGAATCGGAAGGTTAAGATGCATTTAAACCAACATTTCTTCCTACTTGAATTAATTAGTGATTTTAATTACTCACTTAAGTAGCATCACCTGATCATACTTACTTCTGTTGCAATTTGCACACCTTTCTCTTCCGTCATGGCCCCTTCTCACTATTGCTTGAGCCAGGCCAGAACGTACACACACTTATCAGCCAAATTAAATTCCGGTCTCCAGCAAAAGCTCACATCCTTCGTACTAAGAGGCAAAGCCTCTCCCTTCTGAAAGCATTCACTGCAACCCCACAAGGAGAACAGCAAGCCCTGCACTCCATGCAAGCCACAACCGTGACAGTGCTCTGCTGGGAAAAGGAGCATACGCCATAAAGGGGTGCAGACACGCAGATTGCTAGAGCCGCTCTGCAACCCAGCAGGTCCCACAAAGCTTAAATGCAGATCCACGAGAGGCAGCAGGTTGATTCAAGAGTTTGGTGCTGTCGAGCAGGAAGTCTCAGTCCTTGCTCTGTCCCTCCTGGCCACACATCTGAGATGTTAACCCCTCTGCCAGCCACGGCACTCATTAACCTACAGGAAGCAGATAGTGAGACAGATCAGCCTAAGAAGATGGGAGCTGGCACAGGGAGAGGAGCACATAGCCTGGGGCACTAGCAAAGTGTTAGGATTAGCTCAGCTGCTGTGAATCCACAGCCTCATCCCACTCAGTTTCCATTGCCCTGGGGATTTCCACACCAGCACTGGTACAAGAGCCCCATGCTGGGAAGCCAATCCCACAGCCTGCAGAGCAGTCGCATCGCTGCAGGAAGAACCCTCCTGTTCAAGTCAAGGGGACACACTTGGATTCTCTTCACGTTTCCTCACCCAACAGGCAAGCTACAGAGGCAAGCTGGCATGTGAAATGCTAAGGCAGTACCCAATAAACAGCCTCCAATTTCCAGCATAGCCTATTTCCAGCTCTGTTAAACGGGCTTCCTCGTTACCTCCCAGGGACCTCAGGTCACATTTGCTCCATGTGCAGCTCTGCCTCTCCATACACCCAACTTCAAGGGTTTCAAGGTTTTAAAATGAACATTTTCAAATACATGACAAGTAAGGCAGAAAGCAACACAAAACCCATTCTGAATAGGAGCACCAAACCTGGCTGTCTCTCATTCCAGGAGACCCCCTTTGAACAAAGCTTTCTCCTTAGACTACTCTTTTGCTATACAGAGCCTCTCCACAGCTCCCACTGCTACCTCTCATGAGGCTCCCTGTAAGACGAGACAGTACTGGGTTCTGCCATAGCTTCTTAAAGAGAATTTGGTGGCGGGGTGGTGGTGGGGGTAATTCCTATTTTTCAGTGTGGAGAAACTCAGGAGAAAGGTTTAGTCCTCTTACATTTAGGCTGTGAGGACATCATTCTTGTTTTTCACAGGTGTGTCTCCTTCCACAATGGAAGGCATTTCAAAGCACAAAACTAAGAAAAAGGGAAGAAAAAGGTAGGCATCTCTCTCTCCTGGTATGCAGCAGTTACACCCAGATAGTAAGAGTCTGAGTCACATTTCTGAGATGACTAAAAGAAAGGACTCGCATTTCAGAAACACTTCTGTACACCAGAAGAAGAGCCATGCCCATGACTCTCAGACATCTGGAAGGACACCGAGCTAGCTGAGGGTTATCACCCAGAAAGGCAACATCGCCTGGCCCAGCACACGGCTGGAGAGAGCATCCTGCCTAGCTGGGGTGTTAGGATCACTAACACTCCTGGAAAACCTACACACAGCAACCGCTTGCCAGTTTGTTTGTTTGTTTGTTTGTTTTTAATGGTTGCCATCACCAGAGAAATAAACACACGTCAAAGACACATTAGATGGTTTCTTCAATGGGCAGAAGAGAATGGGAGACCAGTACCAGTGCTAAACACCACCTAAGCTTGTAGCTCATGCAAAGCACGTTGCTGCAGAATAATGTTACAGCTCCTTACTGTTACTCTTCCGCGGGTTACATACAACCTTTTCCACACAAAGCTCTGCAGAAGAACCAAGAGAGCTTTCTAGATTTTACTGAAGACCCCTCAGGCTGAAAGAACTCTCAATAAATCAAACCCCAAGGGAGACCCTGTAGAAAAGCAGTACTTCAGAGAATAGTCCATTTCTCAGCCATCATTTGGAAAGCACATACCACATCTGCATGAGGACCCACACACTTCAGGGCTTCCTACCAGCCACATAGTACAACCCACCTGAAGTCCTTTGCCCTTAATTCTCTTTCCTGGCAAGCTCTATCCACATGAACATCCCAAAACACATCACATTCCCCAAGACATGTATGTGATAAAGAGAAATAACAACAGTAACTTAGACCCAGGACCGTATTGGATCAGTACAGGCACAGTTTGCTTCAGGCACTGCTCCTAATCAGACTCTCCAGCTCACTGTATGAGAAATTGTTTAGAAATGGAGTAAGATTTATCGTATCAAAAAAAGGAAGGAAGCAACACTCCCTCCGCAAACACACGTCCCTCTTCCGCATATCCTCTGACTTTCTACCAAGTTCAAACTTCTTCTCAACTACAGAGACCTGCTCTGTCAACAGAGACTCAAGAGAGGAACTTGTAACTGGTGGAAATCTCAGAAAATACCAAGGCAGTTCCCCACTACCTGACCACACAACAAAAGCCCACTCTCCTCTGCATTCTCCTTTCATATCTCATTAGCTGTCTGCCTGAACAATATGCTAATTTTGAATATTGTTTCTCCTGAAGAATAGTTTTCTTCCCAGTCTCTCACACTTTAACATCTTAAACACCCCTGTGTCACTGGAAAAATTATTGCAGTATGAGCTTAAAATAGAGAGGCAGTAGTATCTTATAAATTTTCGAACTCCTGCCTTCTCCGACATATTTTTGTGCAAAGCCTACAATAAAATGCAAAGCATCAATCTGATGTAGCATCACAAGATAGTGTTAAAACAGCAGAATTTAGCATCCAGTCTTTGCACGCCCCCCACCACTACAGATTTCACTGTTTGCCCAGCACACGCAGCATAGCATACACATTACTGTACAATCAGGCTAATGTCTCTCCGAAGGCTGCAATCTCATCTGCTTCTGACTTAATTTTAGATTAACAAAACACTTGGCACAGACAGCTACACTTGCAGACCTGCCACACACTGCACCCCTTACGCAGGGCTCTGGTGCGCAGGGAAGGTGTCTGCACAGCCCACGTGGAGCAGCCCGCATCCAGCCGGGCTGAGGAAAGGCCTGGTCACTCTGTCACTAGTGGCGGACATGACAGCTCTAGGTGTGCTTGCCCTCCTGGGCTCCAGGAGGGAAGGTCATCCAGGAGCAGCAAGCAAACGTGACAGCAATAAGGGGAATGAGACTAGAGGGTTCCCCCTCCACCACCACTCCTGAACTCTCTTAAGAGCTATGTTCCCAGCGGGGCCTAGTTGCCCCCCTTCTCCCACCACTGCCGCAGGCTGCAGGGTTGCAGCCCAACCATTTCCACCAGCCCCTATGTGACCGCTTGCCTCAGTGACTCCAAGCTTTCCCCTCTGAACTCCAGCTCTACCCCACCTGCACAGATATCTGCATTACCTTTGCGTTACCCAGATTCTTCCAGGTCCCTGACCAGCTGCCAGTAGCCTGCCGCCTGTCCGACCCAAAGACACTTCAGCAACCAGGATGCCGCCTCCATGCCCAAGACAGGGCTAGTGTCCTTGTGCCGCACAGTTCCAGTAACACACGGATTCACAAACAAGCAAGCTGTGTTGCGAGCTAGTTTTCATATCTGCGAGTATCAGCACAAATGATAATGCAGAACTGAAAGTCCTTGACAGCTACGGACGTTTGTTTTTTCTTTTAGTAACCACCGCTGCGGGGCTGGACGCGATGGGAAGTCAACCATGTTCCTGCAGCCGGGATGCGATGGAGAGAACAGTTTTCAAGGCACGTTACAAGAGCGCCGACGCTGCCCGCCGCGCACGGCCAGCACCGCGGGGCGGAGGCGCTTCCCCCGGAGGCTGCAAACCCCTCACGCCAACCAAGAGCTGCGGGGGGAGCAAAAGCGCCCGAGCGCTCCCACCGCCCGCGGCCGTCAGGGCAGCCCCAGGGACGCGGCGCTGGCGCCCGGCCGGGACCCGGCTGCGCGGCGGAGCGGGGCGGCTGCACGAGACACGAGCAGGCGAAGCCGCCGCGCGGCCGGCACCCGGGGCGCTGCCGGCACCCGGCGGGACGTTCAACCGCGGCGGCTGCCGCTCCCGCGAGCGAAACGCTACGGCGGCGAGCCCGCGGGCGCGGCGCGGCCCCGAGGGGCGGCCCCGAGGGGCTCGGCGGGCGCGGCGCGGCGCGGCGCGGCCCCGCAGGCAGCTGCCCTCCCGGGCGGGCGCCGAGGCGGCGGCGCCGGCGGCCCCGCAGCGGGCGGGCGCGGCCCCGCCGGGGAGCGCGCCCCTCAGCGCGGCGCCCCCCGGCCGGGGGAGGGGGGGGCGGGACCGCCGCCGCCGCCGGTACCTGGGGACGCAGCTGGGGCTGGAGCCGTCGATCTCCCAGGTGGCGAAGAGGTTCATGGGCACGGGCCGCCCCAGGGCGCCCGCGCCGCCCGGGAAGCTGAGGCGGCCCCGCTCCGCCGCCGCCGCCATGGCTGCCGGCCTGGCGCGGGCCCGCCGGGCCGCCGCTCGCCTGCGCCGCCGCCCCGCCCCGCGGGGCGTCACGTGAGGGGCGGGGCCACGCCGAGGGGCGGGGCGGGGCAAGGGGCGGGGGCTCGCCGGGGCGGGGTTTAAATCGCGGGAGGGGGCGGGGCTGGAAGCCGGGGGGCGGGACCCAGCGGGGGTGTGGCTCCTCCGGGGCGGGGCCTGGCGGGGCGGGGCGGGGCGGGGCCGCGCGCCGCAGGAGCCGCCCGGCGCGGCGGTGCCGGCTGCGCCGAGCGCGGCCCGCGGCGGCCCTTTAGCTGCGGGGCCGCGTTGCCGCCCGGGCGCTGTGCTGGCGTGAGGCCGGAAGCGCCCGGGCGGCTTTCCGTGCGGGACCGGATGTTGCGCTGGCGGTTTCCGGCTACCTCCGTGGCAGGGGCAGGGGCGGCGGCGGCGGGGCGCGGAGATGGTGCTGCTCACGATGATCGCCCGCGTGGCGGACGGGCTCCCGCTGGCCGCCTCCATGCAGGAGGACGAGCAGGTGCGGCCGCATCATGGCTGGGCGCGGGCCCGTCCTGGGGCGTCGGTGGGGCGCGGGCCTGTGGCCGGGGCTCCCGCGGCGCCGCGGGCCCTGGAGGGGAGCGCGGGGCGGCCACGGTGCCGCCGGGGGTGGGGGGAGGGCGGGGGCTCGTCCTGCTGCCGCCCGGCGTCCCGGAGCTGGGCCCGCGGCGGGCCCGCGGAGCCCCCGGCGCCCCTGCAGCCTGCTCTCCCCTCTCAGTCAGGCCGCGACCTGCAGCAGTACCAGAGCCAGGCGAAGCAGCTCTTCCGCAAGCTGAACGAGCAGTCCCCCACGAGGTGCACTCTCGAGGCCGGAGCCATGGCCTTCCAGTGAGTAGCCTGCGGCGTGGCGGCCTCCCCACCTCAGAGAGGACCGAAGGCGCTTCTGAGGCAGCTTGGGGCTTTCCTGGGAGCTGGGCCATCCGAGCAAGGATGAGTCCTTCACCTGCCTGCTCTGCCAGCTGAAATACGGTAGCTGCTTTAAGGGAGCCGCGTCTACGTTATTCCTTGCTGGCACTTGCTTTTCATCTCATTTCTTAGTTCTGTATTTGCTGTAGGTTTATGTAGATTCTATTTCCCTTAAGCCTTCTTTGTGGATTTGGCCCCCCTCATATCTCTTTACCTTTTATGGCTTTCCTATGGCTTCTGTGTCTTTTCTTGTGTAAAAAGAGCAGTCCTTGCTAAAAGCAGACTGGCACCACTTCTGTGAGCTCTTTGCGCACAAGACTCTCCTCTCTGCATATCCTACAAGGGTGTACTTTTTCATGCATTCCTTTTACATGTGGAAATGCATGCAGCTGCTCTGTTTGTTGGATTTTTTAAAATTTCCTTAACATCTGACAAGCCTTCCCCCTCCCACACTCTCAAATTGATTTGGTTGCGTTGTTGGCAAATGTGTTGGTTACATTTAATTCATTTCTTAAATTATCTGAAAACTCTCAGCTTAAGAATATCTTTGGCTTTTTCCAGTAACACATAAACAAGGGCATTTGAATATAAAATAATGAAAACTTACAACAAAAGTGAGTCAGACATCCTTATCTGCTAAGGAATAGAAAGGGACTGTGAATGAAAGTGGAAAGAGGAAGAATTCACAGCTAGTGAAAGAAAGAAGAGCAGGCAAACTTATCTTTGAGAAAAGGAAATGTTTCTTTACCATGGCACATAATTACTTAACAGACAAATTGCTGAAGAATTTAATCAAGGCCAAGATCTTTTCAAGCATCAGAATTACACTGTTGGCAGAAACGGTTATGTTATAAAAACAAGTTTATATGAGATCAGTGAGGCCGAGTTGTGAAAATTTCTTTTGTGAGTGACATGCAGAGTTTCACTAAGCACCGCTTCTGCTGCTGCCTCCCCAGTGGCGAGATCCCTCCCAGTTCCCAGGCTCCAGGAGCAGGGGCACGTTTGCGGTCGAGTGAGTGGGCGGCAGCCTTTGAATCCAGGGCAAGGCGTGAGTTTAAGGCTCTGTTTCTATAACAAGAGCCCTTTAACAACTCTCCTGCCCTGACACTTAGATGTTCAGAGATTTAGTGACATGAAAAGACAAGAACAGAAGCCTTTGGAAGGGCTTTAGGCCATTTGGGTAAAAGCCATGACATTGAGGCAGGCATTTCTTGTGATTGACTTACAGATGATCAACTATTACAAGATTTCTTCCCCTCCCCCCTCCACCAGCTTCTAGTTGCCTTTGATAACAGGGACTTTTGGTGGGTCAGATGGGGCACCAATTCAAATAGTCCAGCCACTCCTAACTGCTGGTGCGATTTGGGCGTTGTTCCTAGAGCTAACTGCAAAGTGCTGCTCAGCATCTTCTGGAAAGCTGTCAGGTTTTAAATGTTTCCCTGGCACTGCACTGACTGACAGTGGGGGCTTGGGAAGGAGCCTTTGTAGATCCTAGTAAATCCCTTGCTGTGTTTTTCAGTACTACTAGAACAGTGTCCAGGAAGGCTGCTCTGGTTGTGCTGCCCAGGAAACCAGAACCTCTTACTGATGGCTTTAACATCACCAGGCCTGATGAGCCAGGGTAATTTGGGCAGGTTCATGTTTTGATAGCAGGCTTGAAGAAACAACCAGGTTGTATAGCAAGGTTATATATAAGGGGGGAAAAGGAGTGTCTCCCTTCTGGACCGAGTCAGTCCACAGGCAACGGACAGCTGCATAGTGCTCGCAGGAGGCCTTTTTAAGAGAGCGTGTTAAGGCAGGATCCATGTGAGAGAGGATGACTTTCAGGTCAGAAAAAAAATATATCCTGTGATAACACTACAGAAAGGAGAAAACAAGGAGGCTTTTGAGACTTAGTCTAAAACAATGCTGACTGATGCTGGTTAACACAGCACATCTCTTCTGCCAAATCAGAGCTCTGACTGCTGAGGGCAGCATAGCCCAGGACGCAGCATTTTGTGGTGCAAAACATAAAAGTGTGGCTAAGGACATTGCTGAACCTGCTGAAGTGATGTTAAACATTTTTAGCTTGATCTGTTCAGAGAAAAGTCTCATTTCTGGTGAAATGTGAAGCTCAAACTAAGACTACTGAAGCAAATTTTGTTAAATGTAACATTTAGATTTCAGATCTGGAAGCTGTGCTGCCCTTTCAGCTACAGTACTTAGGCACTTCTGTACCTGCATGGCCATGGGTGCTATGCAAGTCTGCCGTGCTGTCAGTCATCAGTTGACCTTTGTCTGGTTAATGGCGTAAGTGCTACTAACACATCATGTTGAAACAACCCTTGGCCTTTGCCACTGGTATCATCTAGAAGGATTAAGCTTTTTTGTCTCAAAAAGGTTCAAAATAATTGTAAGAAATCTAGCAGCTGAAGTTGGCATGTGGAAATCTGGAGTACAGAAGATGTAAGTGGCAAGCTGCAGCATCTGCTGCTTGTGTGCATACATTGCCAAGCAGTCTGCGTAATCAGATGTTGTGTTAAAGCTCAGAATTGTGCACACAGTGTGAAATGGAGAAATCCAACTGTGCAGGAACTCTGTTCTGATGTTGCACTGAGGCTGACAAAGCTGTGCTTCAGTCTAGGACAGAATGGGTTGTGCTTGCTGTCTGTGCTGCTGGCAGATTAATGTTAAATCCAAGATGTTTAATATCACATCAGGGAAAGGCAAATTGGGAAATCCAGCTGAAGAGCTCCAGGCAGGACCAGCTGGCCTGAACAGAGATAACACAGCTGTACCGACAGGGGATGTTCCTTAGACTGCTCTCTTGAGCATGCTGCTCTGGCTCTCGGGGAATGCTGTTGCTATCTGACACGAGTTTTGTTTATTTCAAAAGACCTTTTCTGTAATGACTGTGGCTAAATCAAGCTCTGAGTGATGATCTAGGGAAACCCTGAGCTGTTAAAGAGACCTCTGAGGGTGAGGGAGAAACAGGAGCATGAGATGTACTGTAGAACTAACATTACAGATTGCAGTCCAAGCTGAGGGACATGAAAAGGAGATAAAAATGTGCTTGCACAGATGCTCTTGAATAATGGATTGTAACTGAAGTGTCTTGCTTCTGCATGGGATGGATCAGTTATTTGAAGAGTGGCAAGGTTTGCCCCCAAGCCATGGAGACAGCAGAAGGGAATAATCCTGAGCCTGAAAGCTACAAGTTGAGGATGGCTAACTTAAAGGATTTGGATTTTTCAGAGATGGCTGGAAACACGGTGGGGAAGAGGAGGAGGAAGTTGTTTTATAGACTTGGTGCATCTATTAACCAAATATTTTAAGCCATTTACTTAACTACAGTGGCCTTAAAACTGGGTTAAATTTCTAACACACTTTAATCTGTATGCTAATTGGGCTGCTACATAATGGTATTATGTGGAGAGTCAAGGAAGGTTATGTGAAAGTAGCATTTAATTCCCCCTTAATAATAAACATTCTAAGTGTATCCAGAGCCATCTGCCATCTCTGCTACCTTAGTTTTGGTAGAAATACTGTTCCCTCTGTTTTTGTATTGGCCAGATAAGGAGGAAGATATAGTGGGGAATGCGCTACTGCAGACAGTTGTGATGAAGCCTAAATAACTGCTTTTCTGTCTAGCCAGGTCTAAATTTCAAGATTGGCTCCACTTTATTAGTTATTTCAGGAAGCTTTTTATTTGAATTATAATGAAAAGCCCCTATTCTCATATGCTGACAGACACTGGAACTCACCCTGAAACAAGGTCAGAACTAAGCCTCTGAAAGCAAGTAAGTATTAGATGCAGTAGAGAATGGGGGTGGGGAGGAGGGTAAGAACAGGACCTCTGTGGGTTCAGCTGCAAAAAACCTCAAATTACATTATACAGTAACAGCAGCTTCTGGTTCAGAATCACATCTTGGGCTCCTAACATCGCAGCCCAGGAGCTGATAGCACAGTCATGCTTGGATGCTGCAAATCTGCAAGGGAAGTCATCAGATCCCAGCACTGATATTTTTCCCCAGCTGCCTTTGAACAGCAACACTGCACCAATAGGCTGGTGTCAGGGAAGAAAGGGGCATTTAGTCCTCCAAACTGGAAAGCGGGAGCATAACACAAACAATAGCAGGCCTAAACCTGATGTTCTCTCTGTCTCATCAGAGGAGGAAGAGTATGAAGGGTTGTGTTTGATAGGATTGGTTCAAAATTGATTGATTAATGCTCTCTCTGCTGTTCTAGCTACATCATTGAGAAAGGGGTATGTTACCTGGTCCTATGTGAAGCTGCATTCCCCAAGAAACTGGCCTTTGCATATCTGGAGGACTTGCATTCGGAGTTTGATGAGCAACATGGCAAGAAGGTGCCAACGGTCTCCAGGCCCTATTCCTTCATCGAATTTGGTGAGGTCTCTCTCCCTGGGACTAGTTAGGAAACTTCTTGGAGGGGCGGGAATGAGAAGCCAAGGGATCCTCTCCAGCTTGGCCTGTGGAGTTGCAACTTCAGCTTCTTTTTGGGACCACAAAAATGGGTGTTTTGAGCAAGTAGAGAAATGGTAGGAAAATGGTAAATGTCCTTTGATTCAGTTTTCCTATTTTAAGTTTCTTGGCTTCTCTCCAGTGAATGTTTGTGTGCAGTTGCTGTCTCAGAAATGCTTCTACTCCTTTGGCAGCCAGGCTGCTCTCTGTGAGGCACGACTTCTCTCTACACCGCATCCAAAGGAGTTAGTGCAGAGCTAATGGGGTTAGTAGGGCTTTTTTGGTACAGCACCTGTGATGAAAGGGAATGGGATGCAAAGTGTAGGGGAACCAATATCCACTAGAGTGCTGGAGAAGGAAGGAGAACTCTAAGTCTGTTGACTCTAGATCGGTTGACTATCCAGCAGCAAGGTCTCTAAGCCCTCCTGCCTTGCTGATAGGCTGAGGTTTCTCTGTGCTGGCCTGGTGGGACAGGTTCTACAGAGTAATGTAATAAGCAGCCCAAAGGGCTATCTTGTGCTGTATTACTCCAGTTGTTCTCACATACAGTGAAAGAAGAGCTATGCTAAACCTGAATGGTTTCTCACCCCACACGCTCTTTTGTGACGGTTTTTGAGGGTGCATTTCTATGAACGTTGTTAACCAGAAACCCTGGAGCTGTTTCGCAGCCCACCCCGATGTCTACCAGACCACTCATTGGAAGTCCTCTCAGATTGATGGTGAGGGGTGCCTCAGTTAGAGGGTGTAGGCTGAACCAGAGAGTTTGTTTTCTGTCCTTGGTAAAGCAAGCAGTGGGGGAAAATCCACTTTTCCACTGACAGCCACCTCTTGTTCCAGACACCTACATCCAGAAAACCAAGAAGCTCTACATTGACAGCCGGGCAAGGAGGAACCTGGGTTCCATCAACACAGAGCTGCAGGATGTGCAGAGAATTATGGTGGCCAACATTGAGGAAGTCTTACAGCGAGGAGAAGCGCTCTCAGGTACAGGGAATGGCTGCCATTTGGAATACAGTTCTCTGTCCTGTTGGTCAGCTGAGCAGGCGGAGCATACCTGAGGGAAGGACTTGCTAATCCCTGAGCCTCCTAAGAAAAGCAATGGAGTCAATGGGTATTTCATTTTAACCAGTTACATCCTAAAGCAGCCAGTAGGTAGTAGTAGTGTCTCACAGGCTTGGGTGACTCATCCTAGTGGAGCAAGCGTTGCAGCACTGCAGATAGTACAAGGCTTGCTGCTGTGCAGAACTACTGCACTTCCAGCATCTCCTGAGAAACTCTCAGTTAACGTAGTATTTGGGGAACATTTGGTTGTGTTAATCTTGAGACTAACTTCTCTGCCCTTTCCCTTTAACAGCTCTTGATTCCAAGGCCAACAACTTGTCCAGTTTGTCCAAGAAGTACCGTCAGGATGCGAAGTATCTGAATATGCGTTCCACTTACGCCAAGCTTGCGGCTGTAGCTGTGTTTTTTATCATGTTGATCGTCTATGTGCGATTCTGGTGGCTGTGAACTGGTTACAGTTGCTGAAGAGGGAAAGCCTGTAGCCTGGCAGGTGTATGTGTGCAGGACACTGTTCACGGGGATGTGCATTAGAATCCACATAGGACCATCACCTTTATGGGAATGTCCTGAAGGCGTTAGGTGACACCTGAGTACTACACCTCTTAGTGAATCCTAACCATAGGTATAAAGGCTTGTTGACTGCAGGCTTCTCCTCTGAGAGCGTTTGCACTAGAGGACTGTAGTTTGACCTCCCGAAGTTCTGCACCCCTCCTAGGGGTGAGCTCTGGGAACAGTCAATCAGTACAGTTTAGCAGAATCATGCTGTACATCCTCCTGTTGAGTAGCTCTAGTGGGAACTGGACTCTAATGAACATTCCTTGTGTTGGCAATGTTTTCTTTTCTAGAATCTGGGTCTGCAGTTGTTGGGTTTTTTTTTAAAGACAAGACTCCCTGTCTGAAGGCAAGTTCTGCACTGTACATATTGTAGTAGCTTTCACCTCTGTTGAACTAGCTATTGTTGAGTTTTTCTTGTCTGACAACTTTGCTTGTTACACTTTCAATTATTTTAGGAACAAATGGATGTTAAATTATGCCTTAAAAATATATTCTGGCTAGTACTAGGAGAGGCAGTGAAACTATTAATTAATTCCTACAAAATTAAACTACAGGTTTGTAAGTGTCCGCTTTCCCTCTCCTGACAGCTATGTATGAGAGTTTGTTTCCATGTGATTAAGAACAGGGTACTTAATTCAAATGCTCTTGGAGCAGGCACAGTGCAGACAATGTCAGCACTCTTTTTTTTTCCCCCTTCTATCTGCAGATTCACTACATTATTTCCTTCCTGTTTGTAACTGTGCTTTCCAAAACACATCAAAGCTGCCATCTCTAGGATGCTTATTTTCTTTCCCCCTCTTTCTTTCACCCCAAAAAACCAAAAAACCCAAAACTTTGAATGTTGTTGTGAAGAAAAGGCAGTGTTTCCTTAATGAATGTTTTAGCTTTACGTGAAGGATTCAGGATAACAACTTTAAATCCTTTGGAAATGCCACCTTTTTTTCCTGTTTTCACCCTCTCCCTACCTCACTTGGAAAGCTGAAACTGTAGCTGAAGGAAAAACTCACTGTGGGGCAATGGTGTATAACTTCTTATTTCTCATGGGCCAATGTGTATAGTTCCACTATAATGTGATTTTTGTCCACCTGTGCAAGAACTAACACTTTATCAGTCTGCCATTTTTAAAAAACAAAACCTGCAGCTCAGGCCTTTTCGCTCTTTTCTGCACTCAGGTGCCTGTTTCTGCCACTAGGCAGGAAACGGGCACTGTCACAGAAGGAAATTTCAGGGCTCCCCAGCACCTTTTAAAAGCACATAATCTTGTGCAATTCTGGACATAATTATGACCGAAAGTGTTTCCTGCCACTGGGTAGGAAACAAGACACTCTTGTCCTGGCTGGGAGCACTACCCAGCTTGGCTCCTCTTTGGACTAGCAGGGAAGCAGTTGGCACTTGTCCACCACTGATGAACCTAGCAACTCTGCTCTGCCACCTGGTCTCAAATCGTCTGATTTCTGCATGATACTTCCACGTGTTGCTTTGATTGTTGTATTATTTTTTAATCTTATAAGTTGTGTCCCTAACAGGTGAATGTCCCAGTGATGTAGGTCTGTGTGTAATGTAGGTCTTGAAAGGTGAGCAGACGCTGACCGTGCCTGGATTGCCATGACTTGAAGGGAGTGATGCTTCTGCAGTTAACGGCAGCCCCGTGAGCAGCTGCCTGCTGCAGCGCCAGTGTCAGCAGTGAAATAAACGCTTCCAAAAAATCCCCTCTGCTGCATGGAGTTTCCTGTCCGTATTTGCATGCTCTTGAAGGATGCTCTGTTTCCTTTCAAGGGTACAAGAGAGCAAAGACCTTTTGGTAAAAACTCCTGTAGTTGAAGTCAGCTGGGATGATTGCAAGAGTAGATGTCTGTGTTAGTTGTTCGCGTGGTCAAGGCTCTGAGGAGAAGCCAGTACTAGTTTCTTCGTGAACTTCTTGCGGGGGGTCAGAGATGTGGCTCCTTGCCCTCGTGCACAGCAGCAGCGGTGCGGCGTGCCAGGCCCTGCTAGGCAAGAGCAGCCCCTTTGCCAGCGGTTGCAGTGCTGGGCGAAGTCCAGGGCTGCTGCCTGCAGGTGGCAGTGCCTCCCTGGAGCTGGCACCGCGGCGCAGAGCCATGCCCGGCGCAGGGGGAGCAAGGATCTCTTCCGAGGGTGCCTCAGCCCCGTGGCATGCTCTGGCCTCCCGGGAGACCTGTGCAGCCTCCCCGGGCCTGGGGCTGCAGCCATCCTGTCGCGGGGCCTCGAGTGTGCCCCACCGAACGGGCAGGGACGGGCGGGCGGGCTGTGCCTGCGGGGGCTGCCAGGCCGTGTCCTGTCGCAGGGCCAAGCCCCGTGAGGGCACCTCATAGCGGGGAGTTCCCTCATCCCCTCCTTGTGACTCTTGCACCCCACAACCCTCTCGCTCCTGTTTCTGAGTTGCCCCTCTGCGTCCCAAGGGCTCTGGTCCAGCCCTTGCTGGATTGCCTGTGTCACGCGTTGTCCCCAGGGTCAGAGGGCTGGAGGCAGGCTGCACATGCTGGCTTATCTGCCCTGTGGGAGCCTTGAGTGCTCCCAGGATAGCCCTGCCCTTGGGGCTACAGGGCCAGCGCCTGGGGTCCTGGTCACCCCCAGGCGCCCGAATCCCACCAGGATCTCTGCTGTGCCAGGACACAGCCCCGTGTCCTGAACGCCTCCCCTGTTCAGACAGCCGCTGAGCTCGGTGCACAGTGTGCCAAATAGTCCCCATCAGCCCGTCTTAAGTTGTTGGCCCTCACCGCTTACCGCTGCCCCGGCCATCTTCTGTAGGCTTGACCAGCTGGGCGCTTCCCTGGCCGAGAGCCCTTCCCGTCCTCCGAAGCAGCGCTTCTCCGCTAGCCCTCCTTTCCGGGGAGGCACCGGCTAGCTGCCGTGGCCGTTCCCAGACCGGCTATGTTGCCTGAGGGGTACATCGCTGATCAGATTGCCCCCCCAGAAGGATGGCATGAGACTGCTCCGTGGCGAAGGCTTTCCCGGCGTGGCCTTGGCTGCCCTCTTGGGCTTCCTCCCTGCAGGAGCATCGGTGCTGCCGGTGCCAACCCCGTGCTGGGCTCCCCGTGGCCGCTCTCCGCAGTCCATCCTGGCCCTCCCCGCTGCATTCGCTCTACCCATTTAATACCTGGAGATGCTCAACAGGGCAACACCTGCACCTCTCCCCGGCCCGAGATGTGCCCCGCGCTGGCGCCAGCAGCATCAGCCCCTCTCTGCCGCTGAAGCTAGCCCCTGCATTGCCCTCCCCGGCCTCTCCTCCCCCAGGCAGCTGCGCTGGGACACCCACGGCGCAGGGACAGGCCGGGTGCAATGGAAAGCGGGCAGGCGGGGGTGCCCCGGGAGCTGCTCCGCTTGTCGCGGGCGCGTGGGGGTAAGCGACCTCGTCCCAGGAGCGATTTTGCAGAAAAGCCGCCAGCTTTCAGGTGCATTTGCTGCTCAGCTCCAGTCTGGGCTCCCCGGGCGTCCAGCCACGGCAGCCACCGCTGGAGCCACCCTCCCCACCGCTGGCACCTGCCCTGCTGGCGCCGCAGCCGTCGGGGAGGACAGCGCCAGCGCCAGCGCCAGCCCCACGGCTGCCCCACAGCTTCCACCACCGTGTTCTGAGCCCCAGGCCGCCGCCGGGTGCCCAGGCAGGCGGGAGAGGTGGCTGCCCCCACGGTCTTCGTGCAGGGCCACGTGCGGGAGCTCGCTGCTGGCGAGGAAAGTCCCCCGCCTGCACGGCCCGGCGTGCCTCGGAGTTTCCAGCCTGAAATCAGGGTTCGCTCTGCAGCTGGGAAAGCGTTTGCAAAACTTCCCGTGAGGCAGGAGGTCGCCGGTCTGCAGCCTCTGAAGACGTTGCAGGGGGATTTCGGGGCCGGGTTGGAGGCCAGAGGAGAGGGTGCATGGGGCAGCCAGCTGCTTAGGCCCGCGGGTTTCTCCTCCTCTTCTCCCCTGCTCGCAGGGACAGTCTCGGCGGTGACCAGGGCTGTGCATAGCGGGGTGCTTTGAGAGGCCCGGTGCTGCGCTTGGTGGCTGGCCAAGGGCAGCCGACTGCAGAGCAGCGGCGCACGCGCCCGTGCCGGGCCGAGTCAGCATCACTGCCTGTCCCATCGTGTCCCCTCCCATCCCAGCGTGTCTCTTCTCGTCCCATCCCCTCCTGTCCCGTCTGTCCCATCCCCTCCTGTCCCATCAAATCCCCTCTTGTCCCATCCCCCGCTGCCCCCTCCCGCCCCGTCCAGGGAGACACTGCGGTGCCGAGGCCTGGACCCACGCCTGCGGGGGGCCCCAGGCTGCCCCCGGCCCGGGGGTCCCCGCCGTCCCGGCAGGCGCAGGGGAGCCGGGGGGCCGGCAGACCCACACCGAAGGAGTTCGCTGGCATGACGCGAGCAGGGAGAAGCCCAGCGTGATTCTGAATCGTAGCTGATAAACCCTGCCGCGGCCAAGCCCCGGCGCCCCGCAGAGAGATGACAAACCTGTTTCCTGTGTCGTTTCTTTTTTCCCCCTGCTTTCCCCCTCCGTCGAGCCGTCATCAGCGCCTCCCCCTGCAGAAACACCCCGGCTCAGCGCGCCCCTCGGGCCCTGGTGCGCTGCCCGCTCGCCCCGGCACCGGGACTCCCCGGTGCGGGCGCGGGCGCATCCCCGTCAGCCGCAGCCTGCCTTCACCCCTGCCCGAAAACGCAAGCAGACACCGGATTTGCATAGAGCACCAAAAATAAACGCGCTCCCGCCACGGGCCAGCCCCGACTCCGGCCCCGGGCGACGCCGGGCGCCGGCGGGTCCTGGCTGACGCTGCGGAGAGCCGAGGCCGGAGCCCGGGGCCGGCGTCGCCGGGTCGGTCCTGCGGCGCCGAGGCCTGCGCGACCGAGCCGCTCTGAGGGCGCCGCAGGCCAGCGCGTCCCCCGCGCCGCGCCACGCCGGCTCCGGCGAGGGATGGAAGCGGGGCGAGCCGAGTCCGCGCTGCGCCGTCCGGGCGGCAGCCGGAGCGGCGGGCGCTCGGTGCGCGCCCAGGTAGCGGCAACGCCGTTTCGCTCCTGGCCGATCTGGGGGGTTGATCGTGCATGTTTTTTTTTTTTTTAAGACGAGACTAGCTAGCAGGTAAGGTAATGGCCAGCGAAGCCAAGTCGCGCGGATTTTAGCCGTTAACGGGCGCGCCGCGGGACGGGCTAGCCGCGGCGGAGCTGCGAGGCTGCCAGCCCTCCGGATTTAGCTGGAAGGCTCACCGGTGTTTTCGTTTAAAACCGCCCCGCTCCTGACGTCGTGTAATTATGCAGGAGCCTCAGCTCCCGTTTCAATGAGGTTCCAGCTCCGAGGTTTGCGAAAGAGAAAGCTGCGGCGTGCGACCCCGGTGGGTGCCGCGGACCCCCAAGAGGGGCGGGCGCGAACAGGGCGGTGTGCTCGCACGCCCGTACAGCCCCGCAGCTGAAGTCGGCTGCTCGGGCGACGGCTGAGCCGGGCCTGGACCGCTGGAGGCCGCCGAGAGCCTCCCAGGCGGCCCCGGCTCGCGGCGGCGCGGCCCCCTCGGCCCCGCTGCTCCGGCGGCCGCGCGGCGGGCAGGCAGCCGGGGCGCCCCGCCCCGCGCGCTCCCGCCCCGCCCCGCGCGCTCCCGCCCCGCCGCGCGCTCCCGCCCCGCGCGCTCCCGCCCCGCGCGCTCCCGCCCCGCGCGCTCCCGCCCCGCCGCGCGCGCCGCCTGGCGGCGGGCGGGCGCGGCGGAGGAAGCGGGGGCGGCGGCGGCGGCGCGGCCGTGTCCCTCCGCGGCGGGCGCCATCGGCGGCGGCGGCGGCGCAGATCCCTCCGCGCGCCCTCCGCCGCGCCGCGCCGCGCCGCGCCGGGACGGGCCGGGCCGGGCTGGCGGGCGGGAGCGGCCGTGGCCATGGCCCGCGGAGCGGGGCCGGCGCTCGCCGCCCTCCTCGGCTTGGTGCTGGCCGTGCTGAGCCGCGCCGAGCCCGCGGCGGGTGAGTGCCGGGGGTGGGGGGAGCGGCGGCGGCGGCGGCGGGACGCGGGTGGGGGGCGGCGGCGGCGTGCCCGCGGCACGCGGGGCGGGGAGGTCTCCGTGGGCTGCGACGGCGCGGGGGCCGCGCCCGTGGGGCGAGGCGGCGCGGGGGGTCGGGGCGGGCGCGGCGGGCCGAGGGCAGGCTGCCCCCCGCGTCCCGGGCTCGGGACCGACGGGGCCCCGCGGCGCGCTGGGGCTCCGCGCCGCCGGGTGGGCGGCCGGCGGCGGGGGCGAAGCGAGGAGCCGTCGGGTACGTCTCGGAGCGCGGCGCAACGTTAATGCGCGGCGGCGTAAGTAACGCGGGAGTTGCTCAACGGGGGGTTTCGCGCGTCCGGCCGAAGCGCGGCCCGCGTACGAAGAGCCGGAGCGGCCGAGACCGGCCCGGCCCGCCGCTGCGCGCTCCGCGGGGGTTGGGGGCGCCGGCCCCGCGGGGAGCCGCGCACGTCCGCGGTGGAGCCCCGGCTCTGAGCAGCGCAGCTGGCCTTAGGAAAATCTGCGGTAGGGAGACTAAGCATCGCGCTCTGGTGTGAGCTGAAACGTGGTGGGAAGCTTATGTGGAAGCCTTCCTCCTAGGGAAGTCTTCCTCTGTCGGCGGTGCGGCAGCAGCTGTGTCACACACCGTTGCAAAGGGACGGGTTGAGCGCTCGATGTTTTGATCTGGAAGCGCGGGAGGAAAAAGTGTTACTTCTTCACATCACCTAGATGTGACGCGTAGGTAGTTCAGCTTTACCGAGGAAGTACCTACGTGTTCAGGTGGATGGGAAGACTTCTTGAAATTGTTTCCTCGCTTTCTAATTATCAATCAACACGCAATTCAGGGTAGCTGAATCTACGTGTGCCCATTTGTGTCTCCGAAGAAGTTGCTCCTTTTCACCGTTGCTCCCCATTCTGTGTTGGCGCTGGCCACAGGTCTTACTGGCGGGTTGGAGGATGCGGTCCACAGCCTTGACTGGTCAGTCTTGCCTTCCTGAGGAGCCTCCCTGTTCAGGGGATAAATCATGTGCAGCCTTGCAGCACTTGAAAGCTGTGAAGGGCCAGCAGTCTTTGACTACTTGTGTGACTTCTCTTTTTTCTTTTCTTCTTCTTCTTCTATTTTTTTTCCTTTTTGCTCCTAATAAGGCAGATCACTCTTCACAAATCTTCTGAAAACTGAAACGATAGGAGAGAGTGGTAGTGGAAACTGTTTAGTATTTAGTACTTGACCAACTGAGCTGCTGATAATTTCAGCAGTTTTAATCTTCGTTATAGTTAGGAGTAGAAGCTGGTATCTGCAGAGTTTTGACCACCACTGCTGTCTTGGATACTGAGTAGCCTGGTTACTCTGTCTGTGTTTTGACTTTGGAATGATTGTTATTTGTCTTTTGGGAGGAATTTTGTGTGTGTGTGTGTGTGTGAATCTGAAATCTGACTTGCTTAGTCTTATTACTATGTTAGAAGAAAATGGTTGGAATCAAAAAAAGCGACTTCCTGAATATGTTTTGGCAAGGTTTGCTCAAAAACAATAGGAAAAATGAAGGCTCTTTCAAGGATAGGTGTCTTAAAAATTTTAAAGTTTGTTTCCTTGGTAGGAAGACGTGGTGCGTGTTGGGGCTGTTATTTCTGAAAATGATTTATCTAACACAGGAGGAGGCAAAATACTGTTATTTTAAAGACTAAATGTCATGCCCATTTATTTAAACTGTGGCTTAATGCTAGCAACTTATCAGTTTGCTGCTAGCTCTAAGAAGTTCCTTTTCTGATGCGGAAGCAGTCTTCACTTTCTGTGTCTAGGGGACTGGTTTAAGGCTTCCCATGTTGCAGAAGGCGAATTTGCATTGCGGATCAGAACTTGTTCCAGTGCCAAATGAAGACTGATTGTTAGAGATGACAAATCTAGAATGAAAACGACTCCTGGTGTTCTTAAGATACTGACCTGCCTGTGGTTCTTGGGAGCAGAAGTTGTGGCTAGAATGAATGGAAAAGGGAAAGGTGAAGTCACCGAAAGAGTATTTTCGGACACGGATACGTTCACCTGTCCTGACGTTCCTGTGCAAGAGACGACAGGTATCTGGTATCAGCCCTCTTGGTCAATGCGTAGGAGGCTGCTCGATGTGCTAAGTGCTGTGATTTGGACAACTCAACTCTGTCTCATCATGCAAGTCCAATGGTGCAGCAACTTGCTTTTCCAGTTGAGCTTTTGTTTTGTAAAAGGCTGGAGCTGAAGTTGCAGTAAGCTGGGGTGGGGCAGGAACACCTGTACTTTTGGTGAGAACACTCTCCTGATAATTGCTGTTAATGTTGACAGCATTTGTTCCTTTTTTGATCGGATAGCAATGGGTGAAACAGGAATCCTCCTTAGTGCAGCTCACTGTAATTATCCACCGTTATTACTATTAATGTTTGCTACTGCAGAAGTGAACTGAGTTTCTCTAAGCCCAAATTCACCAGATTGCAGTTGACAATCTGCCCTCGATTTCTAGCAGATTGCAATACATCTAGAGCACCATAACCGTAATGCCTTTGCGAGCCGCAGTTTGGCATCTTTACTCTTTAAAGAGCAAAACTTTTGAAGACTTCAGATAATGCTGACAGTGCTGGTCTGTTTGCTTGATGTGGATTTGCTGAAAAGCAAGTTTTACTCGATCATTTGAAGGTGTTACTGCTTATCAAATATGTTTTTATCAAAGATGCTGATTTAGACTTTCAAAACTGAGTGTGATTATAATCTGGCTAGTTTACATCACTTCCTGCAGGGCATCATTTAGTCAGTTAAAAAATATGTGAAGATACTCTCCCAGACATTCTCAAGACTTGAATCTCTGGAAGAGAAGTTAGGCCTCTGGTAGTATTTGGCATTTGAATTTCTTACAACGGGTGGATGGGGCTTTTGTCAGCTTCCTCTCTCTCTCTTTTTTTTTTTTTTTGGCCTCCTTTTATATTTCCTTTTATTTCTTGTCTCGCTGCTGCTGCAGTAAGTTGGCATTTTTCTTTAATATTATTGATCTGGTGCTATTCAGCTTCATCCAGTTCTTAAAAATGGTGTTTGTATTATGAAAGGGGACCCACGGCTGGGATTTGAACATTTGGGCTAAACATAACCCCCTGTCCTAATGGCTTGGGGCAGATGGGATCTGGATGTATGCTCCCTGTAAAATCAGGAGTAAATGAAAGAAGATCAGCAGAATTTGTACAGCCTGCTTCTTCCGGACTTGGGAACCTTACTTAAAGACAAAACCAAACATTCACAATTTTAAGTTGACGTAACTTCATTTCCTTTCAGTTTGTACTCTTGACTAATGACTGTGAATCCGAGGAACGATATAGTGACTATTAATTCTGACTCCTCTTTTGGTCGTATTAAGGAAATGTCATTCATGTTGGAAAAAACTTTCCTATGCATCTATATTAAAATGGCCTTTTGTAGTTATATTCTTAGTTTCTGTTAATTCATTTTAAGATGATCTTTCCAAAAAAGTAAGGGCTGTGTCTAGTCAATGCCCATGCAGAAGAAATAGTGCCTATATCATTCTAAATACATGATCGTCTGAGAGCTACAGAAATAATCATTCATTCTGTTTAAAAAATAGTCTGTTCTTAGGGCACATGTCCTTTTTTTAGCCTTCATAAGGATGAAAAAAGAGCTTTGTATCTCAGAATGGCGTTGGTGCCCGCTGTTTGTTCCGTGCAGCAAGTCTTAATCTTGTTTCTCTGACATCACCATTAATCGTTGTGGGGCTGCCACTTCTGCAGAGGCAAACATTCTTAATGTTCGGATTAATAAAGATTTAGTACTGCAGGATGATGGAAGACTTCGGAGAATGTGGCAAGTATAGTTTCTGTCTGCCATTTCCATGGAAACCCCAATGCCTCCTCAGCTCTTTAATTGCCTTAACTACATTTTTTTGTGGAAAACTTTTTTTTTTTTTAAGTAAACGCTTTGTTTTGCATTTCTGGATTTTAGATGTGTTGTCTTTATATGGAAAAATCTGAAAATATGGGAAGGCGGAAAACAACAGCTGTGAAAGTAAATAGAGAATATGGTTATCAGATTTTTAAACTGTATTAAAAGTTCATCCAAAATTCAATATGTGTTATAACTTGGAGCTTTTATCAGTAGTTCTTGAATAGGAATAGTGTCACATAAACTCTGGCCACATCTGATAGAAATGGTAGTCTTCCTACAGGTTTCTAAATCCAAGACCTTGAAGACAGAAGGACTCCAATTCTGTCTGTGAATTTGGACAATAGTTCTGCTCTTAAGAGGACAAATTAATGCTTTCTACCTGTTTCCTAGAAGCTCAGGGTCTTTGACTGGAGAAGAAATTTGAAACAGATGATTGTAGGACATGCAGGTCTGTGGGTCTGAGACCTTATGGGATCACCTCTAGCTTTATATAATGTAGTTGGGTTTGCTGTTTGTATGTTTGAATTTAACAAATTGATGGATTTCTAAAGCAAAATTTCTTCTTCTTATAGGCTTGTTTCTTCTGAAGTACATTTAATATTTAGGTTTTTTTTTTTTTTTTTTTGCAACTGTTTTTAGGCTTGCCTTATGGATTCTAGAGAAGCTAGTGAAGAAAATAGTTTAGACACATGGGGCTTTCTTTCTCAAATGGTACAGGGAATTGGCTATGTTCCTTCCCACTCCTCTGAGCTCAGGTCAGCTACTGAGTTGAGTGTTGAGCTATCCAATTTATTTCAGGCTTTTGTTTGTACCAATGACAGAGAACATTTGAGGGGCACTGAATGTGGTCTGTGGGCAGTTTTCTTTCAGCTCTCCTTGTTCCTGGGGATGTACTGGAAACTGGAGGAGGAGGCATTTCTTTTCCCACTTGGCACCATGTAAATGCTTAATGTTAATGCTTAAATGTTCCACCCTACAGGAAGAATGGCTGGATTTTTTTTTTTCTTTTTTTGCAGTTATCTTACTCATTTTCTCCAGCTCTTCCCCTGTGAGAAACCATTGTTTCGGTGAATACCTCTTCTCAGTGTGGAGGTTTGTGTAGTGTCTGAATGTGGACCACCCACCTATAAGACACCTTGCTGTTATGTGTGTTCTGTAGCAGATGGTAGAAATTACCTAGTTTCAAGTGTAGTTGGTGTCCTTGAGGAGTGAGGAATCTAGCAAGGCATCAGAACTGTCTCATGGATCACTATTTTGGGTCCTTTGAGTTATTGCCTCAACAGAGCTCTGAGTACTTCTCCCAAATGATTTCTGGTTTCCTTTTGGCTTTGGATAAATCTGCAGGTGTTAAAATCTGTCAGGCTTCAATATCAGAAATGAGAAACATGAAGGGAGGATTTATCTATTTAATGTTTTTTAAATCTTTAAATTTGAACTTTTTTTTTTTTAACTTTAGAGCTATCAAGAATGTCAGATCTTAATCACCTATTATCTTAGCAAGGATAAAGAGGAAGTCTTGAGCTGAGTATATCTTGTTTGAAAGTGATGAACCATGAGTCTTTTGAATAAATAAAGCTCTTGCAGCAACTGTAAGCATATGGATCTCTTAAAATGCTTTAATTAATCTGATTATGCTTACTTTATTGATTTCCATGAAGTACAGACAGGCTTCATCATTAACTACTACCTGAGACAGGCAAAATGCTCAACTTGCTTAAGTTCCTAAAATGTTAGTGTTTTTCTAAATCCATTTGAGCTGAATATAACAACTTTATCACTCCTTCACAGTAAGGATTTCTCCTATTTTCTTCTTCCTCTCTGTGTTGCTGCTGTTGGGTGATCTGGTCACTTCCAAAAAATAAACCGTTCTAGTGTTGTCTGCTACCACTTATTTATTAGTGGTTGGTTTCCATGATAAATAACCTCATTTGAACAGTAATCTGTTGAGTTTAGTGAGTAGCCTAATTAGTTATGTCTCCTTAATGGTTTTCTTCCAAAATTTGGTTATCTTGGGATATCCTCTGCATTTATGTAATTTCTTAGTCTTTTTTTTTTCTTTTGAGCGTTGAGTTTCCTCAGCTCGTGCATGTTGTCACCTTTACAGTGTTCTACCGGTTTACTTGCAGGAAGGAGCTACCAGGCTTTTTCCAGGTACTTCACCTCATCCTTCAACCTTGCTTTCTTAGCTCCTCTCGTCACGTAGTGTTTTTCCAGGAGGGAATCAGAGGCTGTTTGTTATGCTCTGGGAATCTGAGATTGGCGGTGGTGTTGTGTTTCTGATCTTGCTGATGCCTCTTTTCTTCAGAGCTCATACAACTCTGCAGCTATAAAGTAGTCTGAACTTGCACAAATAATTTCCCATACATGCCTGTGCTGCTGTGTGAACTGTTTAATTAATTTGAATCCTTTTCTTCCTTCCTCATGGTATATAAGGGAATAACACGGTTGAAATGACGTGTTGTTTCTCATGAATGTCAACTGAGACAGTAAATCCACTAAGTATATAAAGTTATTGAAATTATCCTGTTCTTAAACTTTCTAGTCTTCAACACTTTAGTTTTGGTCTGACTTTTTTCTCTGTTTTAGGTAGGTTGTTGTCCACCTTCTCCCTCAAGAGAGCTTTTGAACCTTTTGACTGGTTTCAGTCATATATGAGAGAGGGCTACATGTTTAGAAGATAGTAAGTTTCTATCAACTTAATAGAAGATTTGTGGGTAGAAGGAGGAAAGATACCCCTTTAGTAGCCTCCCAAGGAGAAGGCTGTACCGTGAGGATAGCTCTGTTAGTTATCTAGCAGTCTGTGTCAGATTATCACTCTCCCCTTACTTGCAGAAAAAGCTTTGGTCAGAGCCTGCACATTCTTAGATACAGGATAATCAACCACAGTTCACAGAGCTACAGGAAACCAGCTTTACAACGTCTCTTCCTCACCGCGTTAATTGTTTTGGTATTTTGCATTTTTGTTTCTACTTGATTTTTTCTCAGCTTGTAGGTGAGCAGTTATTAGCTTTACTGCCCTTCTAGTGTCTGTTACAAAGCCTTTTGGATTTTCTCCACTTACAGCTTCTCCCCCCCCCTTTATAGCAGTCTTCCTTCTTAAAAGCTGAATGCTGACACTTACAGCTTCTGATGTTAGTCCTTCACTATTTCCTTTTATTTTTTTTGCCTAAAAAGAGTCTGAATTTATAGTGTACAGAAGAAGAGTATAAATCAAATCACAACTTTCAGATCGTTTTGGCATCCCAAAGAACAATAAAACAGGAATGTAACTTTTTTTTTCCTTTTAGATTTTCTTTAGCTGTCTCTTTAGCCAGAAGAATTAAACCTGATCTAAACTGTACTCCAAATAGATGTGACCTTAGAGTGATTCAGATGTTTAGAGTCACAATATCTATTTTTTTGAGTCTCACTTTCTGCTTGTGTTCGTTTTACAACAGTGGCTACCAGTTTTTCACTCTAGCCTTGGGAAGTAGTCCTGGTAGGCAAGTTAAAATGGTAGATAAGAATTTTTGTCTAAATGCAGGTGTTCTGCAATGGTTTATAAGGACTCTTAAGCTGTGTAGTTTAGCTAATAATGTTCATCTCATACGCACTTAGTCTTTGTCTGATATGCCTTTTAAACTTGCTTAGATTGCAGCCTAGAAATTGGATATTTCTTTCACTTGGTGATGGCCTGGCCACTGCGCAGTAAGGGCTTGAGCCAAACTTTTGATAATCATTTAATGTTTTCCTAGTATTACCTTAATATGCCTAAAAGGACTGATTAAAATTATAGGGCAGTTCAGTGCAGTAACGAGCCCTGGGGATAGCCCCATGAGGTCCTACTGGCATACCTGAGTTACAAACAATTCCTTATCGTTCTTGGAAGAAAATTGTCAGAAGCAGCCTGTTAGACCCAAAGCCTTGACAGCTGATTTCATCTGTGGCTTCTAGAAAAAGGGCTGGCCAGGGTTTCTTGTTTCAAGACTCTCTCATGCTGTACACAAGAAAATACTTCCAGTTAACATCAAAAGTATGTTTAACTTTATGCTGGCTGAGGTAGAAGATAAAGCTTCTGATACTATTGACTTTTGAGCACAACATGGTGGGTAGCAGGAAGGTAGCTTTTGAAGTAAATCATGTTGAAATGCCTAGTTCTTTGCATGCATTGTGAAATCAAAGTTACTAAAAAATACAGGAAGACGGTGTTTTAAGCACAGAAATACTAATTTCATTGTGAAAACAAGTCCTCAATTTCCCCTATGATTTCTTTTTAAAAAAGAAAGGGTAATGTTACTTTTAATACTCATTTTAATATAGAGTATTGTTATATTAACTTGACCTTATTTACATTTGAATGTATATTTAGTCTATGTTAGTCTTAGGCTGAAAAGGGTAGAGTGGTCAGTTTGCTTTTGTTCTTTTTCACCTTCATTCGCTACTGAAATATTATATACAATATATATGTAATCATTGGCATTCATCGATTCACTTTTGGTCTCTCTTAAATTACTTCTAGCCCTTAATTCTTTTTAATGACCTGCTAAACAGGAGTTCAAGGCAAAAATAATTTGTCAAAGAAACAGTCGAAAATTGATCATTACTTTGCTGAAGTCTCTCTGTATTAGGCCTAGCAAGCTGGACCAAAAGTTACTTGCTTGCAGTTTTTCTAAGACTGTAGTTTTAGGAGAGAAGGGAGGCAAGAGGTGCTGCGTTCTGCTTCACTGACTCAGGATATCCTTACTGAAAAGCTGAAAGCAGTCACCCTCTCGTTTCGTTCCATGCAGTTGGGCTAAGGATGTTTTTGACCAAATGCTAGTTAGGTTTTTACTGTATGGATTACAAAAACGAATAGCTGGTCAGTTCTCGCTGGGGATGCGGTCCTCGAAGGGGTTACAAAACGCTGTTTGAAAGCATTGGCACAAAGGAAGTAATCCTCTGAGTATTTGCTTCATTAGCTTTATTGATGTGAAAGAATGAAAATTCAATCTTATGGTAGCGAGATGAGAAAACCAAGCCCGTTTCCCAGCTCAGTTCTCTAATATGTGCTCAGGCTCACTTTACATTCCTCCATTTCCTTGGAGTAGCTTAAGCAGCGAGAGATGTCTGAATATACGTGTCCTCTTGGGAACCTGCTGAACGCCGTATAACTGAACAGCGCCAACTGAAGCTGACGCGTGTTTTGAAAACGAGCTGCCGCATCCGTCGCGTTAGAGAAGCAGAGGAAGTTTAGAATTGAAGATCTGTGGATGTTGCTGGCAAATGGGGTAAAAATTGATAGGTGCAAATCAGAGTGTTTTCTAACCATTGTGGGAGGGGAAAGCCCTCCAAAATCTGCGTTAGTATTTCTGTTGCCAGTGGCATTGGCCCCAGAGGTTATCCGAAAGGGCCCGGAGTGCGCTGCAGAAGCAGTGTTACCTGGTGCCTCGTTTTCGGAAATCAAGTTAACGGGAAACAGCCATACTCGTATTGTGAGAAATAAAGTTAATGTCTTGTGACAGCCGGATTTAATGTCACCGTATTCCCTTGGGATTGCAAGTGTAAAATGCTCCTGTGTACCTAATAGTGCATGTGACCTGTTCACATGTTCCAGGATTACTGAGAAATAACATTTCAAGCCCTGGATTGTAGCTGGAGTCTGTTCCAAGCTGTCTGACTGTTGGACTGAACTGGGGCTTGTTGTAGGGAAAGCTTGATGTGCCTGATGCCTTTACCTCGTTCCTTTCTGAATCCGTTCTGTAATGACCAGAATATAAGCTTTAAGGGTAGCTTGGACCAGTCCCCCCCTGTATAATTTCAGAACTCCTAAGATTGTTCCTGAATTGGATGTTGGCTTCATTTTAATTGCGATAACCAGTCTTGGCCAAAGTGCCTAGAAGTATCAATAATATCCAAACATTTAATCTGCCACTTGTATTCCAGCTGCGGTAGGGCAGATGGCCTCTTTCTTTTGGTTTTGCTTTCCTCAAACAGTATTCCTCAACACAAATTCAGTTTCTGTGGGTTAAGTACTTTCCTAAATGCAGTACAATAGTTGAAATAGATGCTTAAAAGCATGGAAATGTGTGTGGAGGGATGGAAACAGAAATGGAGGCTTGGAAGATCAAGTGACTTTTGAGTATGTGGGTAGAGTTTAGGATAAAGGCCTAACTTCTGATTTCTAGAGCCTTATTCACTAGCTTTATTTAAATGACGGTTTCTGGCCTAGATGGATTGGGTAAATTTCTGTGGTTCCAGAATACTGTCTATTCCAGCAGGTCTTCTGCATTTCTAACCTTTCTGATTGCTTGAGAAATAGCTGCAGTGTGCTGATTAAGGTCCCACTGAAGACTAGCAGCTGCCAAAGTTGGAGCGAATGTGTTGCTTCCTTCCAGAAAGGCCTCACTAAAATTTCTAGTAGACATGGGTAAAAATTGACTAGTTTTGAAGTATATCATAATTAATGCCTCATTAAAAGTATTGTACTGAAAATGTTAAATTTGAGCTACAGAGTATCTCTTCCTCATAAATACCAATATTTTTCCTGCAGGTCTTTATGTTCTCCTATGTTTGTATTTATTCTGAAACATAACCATCAATGAAATTAGAGTAGCCATTAGAAAAGGGATGTTGCAGCAAATTCTGGATTGCTAGAAACATAGCACGTGAGCTTATGAAGGAGAGATACTGCCATTTCAATGCCACGTAACCCCGGAGATAATAGAAAGGAAGTAAAAAATTTGAGACAAGATATCATGAAACAAAGTTTAGGAGTAGTTGCCACCTACCTAAGAGAATCTGAGTGCTGAATTTTGATCAGAAAGTAGCAATTGTGTGACACTAAAGCCAAAATGTAGAAGTGCTGATGTGAATGTGTTTGTAGCTTGCTTAAATCATGCATGCTTTAATGCTTAAAAAAAAAGAAAGAAAAAAAACTCTGGAAGTGTTCAGTTGCCTGATGAACTAATCTGTATTTGATTCTTTTTTTTTTTCCCTAGTCTGGCTCTTTTGATGCTGCAAGAGATTAATTTAAACTATGTGATAGTGTCTTTGGTTTTGTTCCCCTCATGTAAAATTTATTTCTGTTATAACAGAATTTGCTATGTATAACGTTTCTGTTCCCCAAAATATGTTAATGAGGCTTTGGCTTTACATATATGACTACTGATCTGACCATCATTTACTTTTCTTTCAGCTTTACAGTGTATGGATGATTCCAAGCCTTGTGTTAATGAGGGAAGGTGCATTCCATATCAGAATGGTACAGGATATTGCAAGTAAGTCCAATTTATTTCTAATATTTTTAGTTGCTAATCTTCTTTCAATCGGAGCTCTAAATAATGAGGTAATGTGAATTTTTAATGTTTTCTTATTGTCAGTGTAAATGTTTTAGCACAGGCTGTGTTTCTTGCTAGTGCCTTAATTCTTCTCTACTAGCTTTTTGTAACATAAGAAAATTGGAGTTTCTGTCCAGACTTTTGGGCTTGAATATTTTCAGTTTGATTACTTTACCTACCTGACTAATGTGACCTCTTTTCCTAGACTAACGCAAAATGTATATCTTGATTCAGCAGATCCATAAGTTAAGTTAGAACTTCCTCTCCATCTTATAGCTGCGCTTAATTTATAGAACTTCAGCCCCAAACTGAATATTTTTACAATCTTTTTTTCAGAACTGCTCTGCACTTTTGAGTGTGCCTGTTCTTTTCCAAGTAGTGGACAGCAAGTAATATGTGAGAGTTAAAAAGAGGAGGGAGGGCTGAGGCTAGCAGAAAGGTTGACATTCCTTTACTGCCTTTACTTTGCTGCTGCATGGAGCACTGATCAGCAGAAGCTTTGGAGGAAAGTGTAGTTCCTGGAGAATGGTATCACATCTGTTTAGGTGCAGTTCATCTTTTCAACTATAGCTGCAAAGTCTGGATTTTTTAAAATGAAGTTATATTCTGGAAAAAAAAAAAAAAAACGCTCTTCTCTCTGCGGGGGTTAGATTACCACGTCTGGTGTAAATGGATTTATTTTCTAAGCATTGTTTACTTCATCAGGGCAAGTTGCGCCATATTGTAGCATGCTGAATCTCTCTCTCCTTAGTATTTACGTTCTTTAGATGTTGGTGCATTCTGTCTCATTGATTTAGCTTGGCTAACACATAACTCTACTTCCCCTTGCCCTTCACCTTTTTTGACACATCTGTTTTCCTTGTCTGTAGTTGTTAGATCTTCTCTGTTAATACAGTGCACAAAACTAGATATGCTTAATTTGCACCTGTGGCACACAAAGGGGAAATCATAGCCTAATTTGAAGTTCTTAGTTTCAAATCAATACCTGATGCAGCGAAGGGCCACAGGGGTGAAAAACAGTGGTAATATGTTATTCCAAACTGTGTTTTTAATTTTTCACTGTTAACTACTCCCTAGGCTTTTCCTTTCAGTTGCTTTTAGATCACTGAAAGCAGAAATGAACTGTCATCCTGAAAAGAAAACTGACATTTTTCCTACATTCCCCCTCTATCTTGAGATTGAAAAAAGAACCTATTTGTGTAACGTTAGCAGGTCTTGCTGATGAGTACCTAAGTCTGTTAGTCAGAGTCAAGGCTGGTATTGCTGTCAGTGTCTCTCGTACCTTGCTGTAGGTGTTTTCTCCAACTTGTTTGTTCCTGTTAACCATGTTTTAAACTGTATAAAATTGTTTAGTCAGATAACCTGATGGTTTAACTACATTTAAAATTTAAGTGTTCTTTGTGCAGGTGAGGCTTTGACACGTTTCCTCTATGACAGTGGCAGTTTTGACTGCTCTTATAAATAGCTCTGCGTTCTAAAATATTTAGAATTCTAATGTTGCCTTCTTCCTTTTCGAGCGTAGTTTTCTTGTAGGTCTTAAGCCACACACTGCTTTAAATGGAAAGTCAGTACTTCTGCAGATGCAGTAAATGGAAAGGCTAACACACACCTGTATTCAGAGATGAACATGTACCTGTTTTCTAGTTCTAGCTCAAAAATGTTTTTTTGCAAAAAGAAAGGAAAAATGGCAAAAAACCTTGGTTTTGGAGATTCTACCTTTAGCAGGCTGATTCTCTAGCATCCTGTTTTGGTTTTAAGTGTGTTTTTTTTCTTTCTTTTTTCTTTTTTTTTTTTTTCCCTTTCCTGCACTATGAGGAACTCTGAATAGGGGAACTTTCATTTCTGGTTTAGTAACCTAAATGACTTTCTGAAATTTTGATAGCTGTGAGAATAGAAATGTTTTGTTCAGAAAACTGAACTTATTACTAAGGCAAGTGGCTTGGCTTCTGGCTCTGCAGAATCACTCACTGATTAGGTAAATCTCCACCCCTTCCACTTTTTTCAAGCTTTCTGCAGTACTTCCTCTACTTTGCAATAAGCTGTTATAATAGGCTCTCTTCCTCTTTCTGTACCTCCTCTTGGCAAAGTTGTTTGTTCCAGTGTGTGGTCAGTCCATCTAGTTAATCTTGCTGCCTGTATGAAGCAAGGGAACATCTGAAAGGGAAGCTGCATCAAAGATAATCATATATGATGAATAAGACATGAGTAACATGAGTGTTGATAAGTAAAGCATCCAGTCTAAGTATTTGACAAAGCTTTCTTTGTCAGAGAATCCTATACGATCTACTCCATTAAAAGAGAGCTGGTTTTCTGCTAAGAAACCTTTATTCTGGTGCATCTGGCTTCTGTTATGGGAACAGAGATTGTGACCCGTGTAAGGAAATGGGAATTGAATCTTTATCTGATTGCTCTCGTGAGTGCACTTTAAGTAGCTCAGTTTCTCTGCTGACGCTGCTGGCCCTTGGCTGTCATCTTGTGGCACTTGTTTGATAGAAATACTGACCTTCTTTGACCTTGACTTTTATATTTAGAAAATCGCATGTTCCTGTGTTTGCTTCTTCCAAGATCAGGATTTTTGTTAGATTTCTGCATTCATTCAGTAACTAGCATGCTGAGGATGCGGTCCTGATTTCCAGGAGTATGGAGTATCTGCCTCAGAAGTAACAACGTGCGTGATAGAGTGGTATGCAGAGGGCCTGTCCCTTCAAGCTTGCTGGGTTCTGCTTTGAAAAGGGGCAGTTTCAGTTTGTAGTTTGGCTTGGTGCTGCACTGCAGTAGGGTTTTGTTTATTTTGTTCCCCACTCCCAGCATCTGTGGACAGTCTTTTGTGCATCAGGGTGTTAAGCATGAAGCAGCCTTCTCTCATACTCTTGTACCCAGCAGAGAAGCACGATAATGTTTTCTTGCTGCTTAGTGCTAATTGTGGACATCACAGGAAAAATGTTTTCACCTTTCCCTGCTGCTAGATGGCTGAGAAGGTAATAGTAGGAAGAGTTTGGTGGTAGTATGTTAACTTGCAATATTCGTGCAACTGCAAGTAGTATTAAGAGGTGTGGATGCAGGGAGGTATTTCACGGACAAACAGGGCAGAGATTTTGGCCTTTGCTGCCTGCTGTTTCCTGCGCACTAGAACCTGTTGTGCTGCCTGTGGCTGTAGGAACTGATTGCAGAATGAGGCTGCCCCTGTGTGCTGGGAGTCGGGCAAGGACCTGGAGCAGAGAGAATCACAGCTTGTTCCCCCAGGTTTGGCAGTTGCGGCCTTTCCACACTTCCCTCCAGCATACCCCAGTGATAAGGAGCAGGAACAAAACTGTGCCAGGGAAAGAAGCAGAAGTGAAAAGGCAGTTGGGGTAGCAGTGTTCGAAGGCTTAAGGAGGAAATTGGTCCTTGCTACTTTTCATGCTTTACAGACTTTTAGATTGAATTTTTGATCTTTGGACTGCTGCATGTTGTGTGGCCATAAGGGATTTCAGTACCTATAATATGGACCACAATACTCTTTTAATAGTAATGCTTTTATTGGGTCCTGATGTTAAAAAATGCAGTAGCAACCATAGGCTTGTTTGCTGTGCCCAGTCAAACATGAAGACTGCTGCAGCAGACTGATGCCAAAGGGACTGTCTCCTTCAACAAATCTTTTATGCCCAAAACTGCCAGGCTCTGTGCAGCTTTCTATACTTCTGTGCCGCTTCGGTGGGAAGGTGCTTTTCTGGCCACGTATTGAAGTTCTTGCACATTTTTAATTTCATGATTTTTTTTTTTAATCTTTTAACTGCAGACAGGAGGACTTGTAAGCATGCTAAACTCAAAGGAGGAGCAGCAGTTTGGCAGTAAGGGACTTCCAACCCCATAATATAACTTGAGCCCTCTTCTTCCTAGGATTTTGACCTACCTTTCTCTCCAGCTGAATCTTCTTAGATCTCGGTTAGAATTCAGTTTTGAGGACTTAGGTGTCTGAAGGCTGGAGCCTGCAAAACTGCTTCAGGAATGGCAGTGGATATCTTCTCAGGATCTATCTTTAGAGACTAATTGATCCTAGATCAGTCAATGGGGAATATCCATAGGAAGTCTTCTGGCAGGATGAGGTCTGAGAGTATTCCAGAAGCGGCAGTTAAAAACTTGTCCTATTCTGAGAATAAGCTGCCTTTTTCAGTCTCCTCTTTCCTTTCAGAGGTTTGAAGGAGACCCCAAAGACTAGGGCAGAAGAGAAGAGAGAGCGTATACACCGTTTCCAAATCTGGCGATGGGGATAAAAAGTAGTAGTTTGAGTCACTTGCTCGGAATATTTTATTGTGGTTAATCTGTGCGGACCAAAAACTGCTCAGAGCTCAGGTGGTCAGAAAATGCTTGAAATTGGAAATCTTGCACATTCGAACTTCAGTTGCTGTCACCGCTTTGTATACTGTGGAGTCCTAGCAGCCCTTGCTGGGGATTAGGAGCGATGGTTGCGTACTGCTTTAAAACCAGAACAGCGAGGCCGTCCCATCCCACAGTTTGCATTCAAAGCATGACGCATGACTGGGAGCCTTGAGACATGGGAAGGAACGTTTGAAAAGCTAACCAGAGAATCCTGTTCTCCCTCCTGAGAGGAGGTGTAGGTGTGGGAGTCAGAAGCTGGGAGCCAGAAGGAAGTCTGGTTAAAATCTGTAGCAAAATAGTTGAGACCCTTCTCACGTTAATCATTAGGCTGCGTTTTTTTTTTCTCTTTCTGTTGAAGCATCTTCCAATCAAAGTGGAGGGAGTAATGAGTTTGGGGGGAGAAGCAGGACTACTAGGAAATTCTTCCCTTCACGTTTTAAATTAAAACCATCTGCTTCCTTCTGTGCATCTCCAGATGATATCATTGGGCCCGAATGGGAAACTCCCATGAAAATCAAACATTTAGAAGACTGGTTAAACTAGGGTATGAAGGGGCATTTTAAATAGGCTATCGCGATGAAGGTAGTATGGCAGGTGAGGTGGTCTTTTCAGTAGAACAGGCATATTTTCCAAAAGACTTTTGAAGAGAGAATTCAGTTTTGGGAGCTAACTTCAGTGTAGTTTTGTGGCAGAAAACCCCCAAACCCGCAACTTTGGCGCATCTTGCATGTTGTCTTTGTAGCATTAGCTTGACAGAGTGAATGTAGCTTTATGGGTATGTGGATACTTCAGATTTGAATAGACACCTTCATTTTGTTTTTATGTCTCTTGTTCAGCTCCATGAGAGCCTGTGTTAAGGCAAATGCGGGCTGGAGCTGAAAAGGAGAGGGGGGGGAAGAGAGGGTTGAGTTCTGACTAAAGTATTTGTGCTGGAAAGTAGCCCAGAGAGAGTAAAGGAGAAGCTTTAATTAGAAGCAGCTGCATAGCTGATGCAGCCCACAGGACATTTTCCCATTTCAAATTCTCTAGCTTTCAGAAATCACAATTTGAATTGAGTTGTATGTGAAATTTGTTCTTAGAGGATTAAATTCCTGCTGAAGTAGGTTAAGAGAGCTCATGTATTTCCAGAAAGTGCCAGAACAAACTCCATCTTCCTGTTTCTGTTTCTGAGTATCAGATGGAAAACTGAGGAGAAACAGTGGCTTTTATTTGGAAAAGATTTGGTTTCCTGTTCTGAGCATGTCTTTTGGAGCTGACACAAGCTGCTACAATTTTAAGCTGCTCTGTTAGACAAGTGGCTTTTTTTTTCTCTCTCTCTCTCTTTTTCTTTCTTTTTTTTTTTTTCCCTTTAAGAGCTTGAAAGAATAACTTCGGATGAGAACCAAGTCAGGGTAGTGGAAGAAGCTGGAGTTGCTGCTGAGGCTCTGAATAGAGTAGATAATCATATCCTTTTAAGAAGGACTGGACTTAAATCCAGATTTTTCGGTCTTTGCCTCTATTTTTATAGAAACAGTTTGGTGCCTGGCATGGATAGAGGGCAAATATTTGCAGTTTTGCCTACACCAACATTTAGAACTAAATTACTAGTATTTGTGCCTGCAAATGTTGTTGACAGGAGACGTGACTGCAAATCTGGACTGCAGGTTTTCTTATTCTTTGACACTCAAAAAGGACAGCACGGAGTTGCTGGAGGAGAAAATAGAATAATTCTGTGATCAAGCATTAAACCACGAGGAGAGGAAAATGGTGGGTGTACAGGCTGTGTATGCCTGACCTACATCTTGCCACGTGCAGGCATTTTCCCTCTGGTGTATTCCGTAGTCACTTTGCTATCCAAATATAGAGAGTCCGATGTAAAAGAGCTTTTGCCTTTCCCCACTGGAGTGTTTCTCATGTTCTAGTATCTTCTAAGGCTGATCAGAAAAACAAGTCTGGCCTTGGACTCTTCCACTTCGTAGCAGAACAGTAACATACTATGTGCAGGGATATTTGTGGGTGAGGGGTGTGTTGTCTTGGAGCACAGGTCCCACCTTTCTTCGTAAAGCGAACCACCAGTGCTCTTACTTGGTGTTCAGGCTCCCTCCTCGCTGTTACCTGGGGGTAAGTTAAGTGCATATAAGCCTGTTGCTGCGTGCTGGAGATGGGAGAGAAAGTTGGAGAGAAGACATTATTTTGTCGATTTAATGCGGACAAAACGTGGGATGTTTCTGTAGACTTTCTAGTTTCTTTCACCATTAAGTGAGATAGTGGCCTAACTGCTGACCTGGTCAATGAAAAAGCATTTCAAGATTTGGCTTTTAGGTGTGCTTTGGTTAACTTTGTTGGAGACGTAGGTAGTGTTGGAGAGCCTCGTGTTTGCCCACTGAGATGTCCTAGCTGGGGCTCTGAGGAGTTCCGGTTTGTTGCTGCTCTTTCCGTGGTAGAGAGGACTTTATTTTGCATATCCTGTCTCCGCTGTAATTGGCATGAGGAGCCTAGTGCTTTGCTGACAGTGACCAAGGCTGAGCTGCCCAAACCCCATATTCTAGCTCACTGGGATGGTGAAACCAAAAGAAGTCCCTGTAATGAAAGCTTACAGGCCTTCAGGGACTGAAATTGTTTGACGTTTGCATTCCTCAGCTGCTTATAGATGTCCAGAAACATCGTTTAATTGTAGTTATCCAGACTAGATCTGAGCAGAGCTGGCCAGTGTACTGCATGCAGACTTGAATGCCAAGGAGTCCAACAGACCCACAGCTTCTGGCACGGGAAAGTTTGCTGGTGCCAGGCTTTGATTTGGTGCCAGGTACTGATTGCTAGCCTGTATCTAGGAGTGTTCTGGGGTGTTAAAGGAAATCTGTAGAACTGCCCATGGTTTAGGCCCAGAATATATGAAGATTGCCTTTTGTGTGGTGTGACCGCAGCTAATGCTGACTGAGAGCCTGAAGCTGTTACACCAAGGATGGTGCAAGAGTTGGAGGATATTCTATAAATGCTGTTCTGTCTCAGAGTTTGCTTCGTGTAACTTAATAATCCGGCCTTGCCCTTTAAATCTCTCCTTCCATGTCACTTCTTGCATACAAAGTGGAAAGTATTAAGGTATGGTGAAAAGAGCCTAATTTGCGTGTGGGGAATAGTAAACTATGATTACACACATTAATTATACAACTTAGTTGCTTTAAACTTATGGTTAAAGCTAGTTAATAGATTTAAACATGAGAAAAAAAAACAGTTGTCGTGTAGTAATGACCTCTTGCATAACTTAGATAATACTTCTCTGAATAGCTATGTTTGCACTAGCATGTATGCTCTTTTTAAAGCAACCAATTTGATATTTTTTAAACAAGCATGAATGATGGAGAAATTCCACTGCAATCTTAAATACATTTTTCCAGTGCTTGCTTTCACTGTTGAGAAACTGCATGCAAGTATGTGTACAAAAATAGAGATACTACCCTATTTCTAATTTGAATATATCTACCTGGAACTTTTAGCTACTGAGTCCTGTTACTCTTGTACCTTTTTGTGTACTTACAGCCTTTGATCAACTGTCTTCCCTTCTCCCATTGATAAATAGATTGAGCCTTTCATGGTGTCAAGAATTTTATATGTATCATTACTTTTAATTTCTTTGAATTTATTCAAATTCTTCAACTTCTTAAAGAGCAGACATGCGAACTACCCAATGGTCCAATAATACTCGTGCCATGAAAGTATCAGGTGTAACAGAATCTCATTTACTCTAACTTGATATTTTCTCTTTGTCCAACTAGAGCTTTTCTGGCCAAACTCTCATGTTGCGAGTTCACATTCAGCTCACTGCTGGAACCCTAAGACCAAATCTTTCTGGATTAGTGCCTTACTGGGGGGGGAAGATGCTTTACGTGTTTTCTTCCTGGATGTATGACTTTGCAGTAGTAAGGATACAAGTTGCAGGCTGACTGGCTTACTCAGCAGTCTGTGCTGTTTTCTATCAAGAACTTGTCTTCTGTCTTACTTGCACGTTTGGCTTGTGCTGATGTTTTCAGTTGTTAATCATTGATAAAAGCGTTAAATGGCATAGGAACAAGAACAGACCCCTGTAAGATTTTGCTGAAAACACTGCTTTATGAACTTTCTTTTGATCTTTAAACTGAAGTTTAAGGCCCATCCAGTTAGCTTTTTAATCCACCATACATTTTAAATACCCAAGGAAATGGTTTGTTGTAGTCCCTTCCCTGTTGCATTCTTATTTTGGGGCTAACTAGAAACTTGGTGTTGGACTCTCCTCCCCTTGGATTTGAGCAATTCATTGGTTTAATAGTTGCACCTATCCTGCCCTGGAAGAAAGTGCATCTAATGTTTATCCCTGAAGTCTTTATAGTGAAATGTTCTCCTATACAAGCTGTGTGCAACTTAGATTCAGTTAAAGCATGCAGCTGTGGACTGTAGAAAACACTGCAGGTTGACAGTTCTATTTTGTGTGCCCTAGATTTTATTTTTGTACTTTGTATAATCTTGCAGCTATCTGCTACCTGAAAGAAACAAATGAAAGTGTGAATGACACAGAGGTGGTATTTGCCTGCATGTTTGCCTGTGTCCTGTATCACTGGAAATTAAATGGAAAATTCATAGTACAAAGGCCAAAGAAAAGATGGATTACAGCTGACAAGTGTAGTCAGACTGTATTGACATAAGTTTAGGTTAGGGAAGAAAAAACTGCAATTATTCTGCAATCACAGATCTTTGTATAAAATATGACCCCAGTCATAGATAGTGTGTATGTATTCATTTCGCCGTGGGAGACGGAGGAACAATGACCTTGTCGTTAGGGTGCTAGCCTGGGGCGTGGGAGACCTGAGCTCAGTGCCTGTGTTGCTAGTTGAGTGCAGACTTCACCATGTCACAACCCCAGATTTGCTTATCAACATGAGGATAACAGTATATTCCTGTCTCACGGGAGTACTGTGGAGAAAGATCTGCTAAAGATCTTGAGGCCTTCACGTACTGCATTTGTGCAAGCTTTATAAATACTTTTGAAGATAGATAATTCCTGGTGCTAATACCTGTTACTAAAACTGCTTGATTTTCTTCTGAAAAAGAGGAGGAGTAACTGCAAGGAATTAATTGTTACTTAGTAGTTCTTTTAGTGCTCAGACTTAAGTTTTGAAGGGAAGTGCAGGATGTTTTTGCATTTAGTATAACTGTGATTGTATGCAGTGAGTGTGTGTGTATAAAACAGTTTCACAATTTGAACTTAAAAGTTTTGTAAGAATCTTAAGTTTCAAATTTTCAGGAAGCTGAGTCGGGTCAGTTGCAGAGGATGGCCCATTCTGTTCTATCTGTGACTTTACAGTTTAGGATGTCGATGTCACTGTTTAGATGTGGCAAATTCTGAGACTTTAGATGGTAATGGGCCTGCATTCCTGGCATCTTCCAGCAATGCAATGCTTGAGGTGAATGTGCTGCAAGTAATTTCTTCTCTGTTGCAGGTGTCGAGAAGGCTTTCTTGGAGACTACTGTCAGTACAGAAACCCCTGTGAAAACAATACCTGTAAGAATGGGGGAACTTGTGAAACTACATCTCTGATAGGAAAGGCTACTTGTAAATGTGCTCCAGGGTTCAGAGGAGAGGATTGTCAGTACTCCGAATCACACATCTGCTTTGTGTCCCAGCCCTGCCTGAATGGAGGAACTTGCCATCCCCACAGCCAGGAAACGTATGAATGTGTTTGTGCTCCAGGTTACACAGGTGGGATTCTGCATTTGTACCTTCAGACTCCCTGTTTTGTGAGCTATTTAATCCTAGAATATTCTGGGCCGTTTGTAATATGCTCTCAAAGCTCAAGCACAGGAAATGAGAGGAAGTGCATATGACTTAATGACCAGAAAAGGGGGGTGGGGGTGGGCAAGTCAAACATCCTACCCTTTACACTTAAACAGGAAGGCATTTAAATCTTGTGCTGTGGTCCACAAGGGAAAACTGACTGTGGAAGCTGTACTGGAATGACTGTTGCACTTCAAATGCGTAGTCTACCTTCTACAAAAAATGAAGTAAACTGGGCCAGCAGAATGTCTCTATGGAAAAGTTTTAATTTCTTGCCTGAGGGGAAGTATGGAAACTCACTTCTTTTGTTCTTAAATGGAATGTGTAGAAGAGAGTGATTGTCGGTGTGTATGATTTCAAGTCATGGGTTATTTCTTATAAATCATGATATTTTATATCTTGCTGCTACCCTATAAATGTAAAACAATTTCTTACTGTAACCAGCAAGTTGATTTAGTTTCAAATGCAATACTGTAAAATGCAGACATACTTAAAATTGTGATTGATATACCAAATCTTCGCCTAAATCATTATGAAGTAGCATGAAGGAAATACTATTTTCCATCTGATTAGTTTCTTATTAATGTAATGATCTGCCTTGATTTTACAGGAAAGGAGTGCCAGTGGATAGATGCCTGTACGTCTCAGCCTTGTGCCAATGGAAGTACATGTACTGTATCTGGAAATAAGTTCTCCTGCATCTGTTCATCTGGCTACACTGGCCAGAAGTGTGAGATAGATGTAAATGAATGTGCTACCTTAGCCCTTTGTCAGCATGGTGGAACCTGTGTCAATTTGCCTGGTTCATACCGATGCCAGTGCAAGCCAGGCTTTACAGGACATCACTGTGAGAGCACATATGTGCCGTGTTCGCCGTCACCCTGTATGAATGGAGGGACTTGCCATCAAACCAGTGACTTTATCTTTGAGTGCAACTGTCTGCCAGGTAAATGCTCCTTCTTCAAAGTGTTTGATTTCGTTGTCTCATTGTTGGATTCCTGGATGCAGTCTCCTGAAAACTTACCTCAGAATTTCTGTGTGATACTGGTGTAATGTAAGAGTTGAGAGGAGAAATGTCAGCAAAGCAACAAGCTCAGATAGGATCTTACTTTGAGTGTCAGTATTTCATAATGTGAAAGGGCAGCAGCAGAAAGAATCATAGAATCAGTAAGGTTGGAAGGGACCTCTGGAGATCATCTAGTCCAACCTCCCTGCTCAGCAGGGTCACCTAGAGCATGTTAGACAGGGTTGCATCCAGGCAGGCCTTGAATATCTCCAGAGAAGGAGACTCCACAGCCTCTCTGGGCAACCTGTTCCAGTGCTCCATCACTCTCACAGTGAAGAAATTCCCCTCACGTTCAGGCAGAACTTCCTGTGGTTCAATTTCTGCCCATTGCCTCTTGTCCTGTCACAGGGGACAACTGAAAAGAGTTTGTCCCTGTCCCCTTGACATCCTCCCTTCAGGTACTTGTACACATTGATAAGATCCTCCCCTCAGTCTTCTCTTCCCCAGGCTAATCAGGCCCAGCTCTCGCAGCCGCTTCTCATAGGGCAGGTGCTCCAGCCCTCTGATCATCCTCGTAGCCCTACGCTGAACTCTCTCCAATAGCTTCATGTCTCTCTTGTACTGGGGAGTCCAGAACTGGATGCAGTACTCGAGATGAGGCCTCCCCAGGGCTGAGTAGAGGGGCAGGATCACCTCCCTCGACCTGCTGGCAACACTCTGCCTAATGCACCCCCGGAGACCATTGGCCTGCCTGGCCACAAGGGCACATTGCTGGCTCATGGTCAGCTTGTCATCCACCAGCACTCCCAGGTCCTTCTCTGCACAGCTGCTCTCCACAAGGTCAGCCCCCAGCCTGTACTGGTGCCTAGGGTTATTTTTCCCTAGGTGCAGGACTCTGCACTTGCCCTTGCTGAACCTCAGGAGGTTCCTCTCTGCCCAGCTCTCCAGCCTGTCCAGGTCTCTCTGAATGGCAGCACAGCCCTCAGGTGTGTCAGCCACTCCTCCCAGCTTGGGATCATCAGCAAACTTGCTGAGGAGGCACTCTGTCCCCTCATCCAGGTCAGTGATGAAAAAGTTGAACAGGATGGGACCCAGTACTGAGCCCTGGGGGATGCCACTAGCCACAGGCCTCCAACTGGACTCCACACCACTGATGACGACCCTCTGAGCTCTGCCTTTCAGCCAGTTCTCAATCCACCTCACTGTCCACTCCTCTAACCCACACTTCCTGAGCTTCTCTAGGAGGATGTTCTGGGAGACAGTGTCAAAAGCCTTGCTGAAGTCAAGGGAGACAACGTCCACTGCTCTCCCCTCACCTACCCAGCCAGTCATTCCATCATAGAAGGCTATCAGGTTGGTTAAGCAGGATTTCCCCTTGGTGAATCCATACTGGCTACTCCTGATCACCTTCTTGTCCTCCATAGGCCTGGAGATGACATCCAGAATGAGCTGTTCCATCCCCTTTCCAGGGCTGAAGGTGAGGCTGACCGGCCTGTAGTTGCTTGGGTCCTCCTTCTTGCCCTTTTTGAAGGCTCGAGTGACACTGGCTTTCTTCCAGTCCTCAGGCACCTCTCCAGGACCTTTCAAAGATGATGGAGAGCAGCCTGGCAACAACATCTGCCAGCTCCTTTGGTACCAGTGGGTGCATCCCATCTGGGCCCATGGATTTGTGGATGTCTAGCCTGCCCAGACGGTCTCTAATCCTATCCTCCTCAACCAAAGGAAAGGCCTCCTTTCTCCAGACTTTCTCCCTCACGTCCAGGCTCTGGGATTCATGAGGGCTGCCCTTAGCAGTGAAGACTGAAGCAAAGAAGGCATTCAGTAATTCTGCCTTCTCTGTATCCCTTGTTACCAGGACCCCCACCCCATAAGATTGAAAGATTGAAGATGATGTGATTGGTTAGATCATAGATAGGTAACGAGACTTCTTAGGACCTCAGTTAAGGGCAAGGACTCACATAATCAAATAGGTAAGAACTGTTATGTAGATTTGAGTCTTTATCCCTAAAACATTAGTTCTTGTTTGCTTCTTTTTCCTCTCCCATTCCCTCAAATCTTATGAGGTATTATTCCCAACTCACCACATCTTTACTGTCTTGTGATACTTTCAGGTAAGTTATGGCTGCTTGTTCTCTGATAGCTTTTTCTGCTCTGAGTTCATCCACATCAGAGATGACATTCTGACTCAGGATCATGTGCTGTATTGGATTTGTGTGTCGAGCTGGGCTCTACTTGCCAAGGGCACCTATCTCTACAAATGACCAGATCTCACCTGGTTGGGACCCTGATGGGCTCATCCTACATTGCTCCTCTCCTTCCAGGATTTTTAGAGGATGAGGTTTTTCACTGAGTGATTCAACCCATGGGAAAATGATTGTTTGGAAATTCTTTTGACTAGATTTCCTACTTAAGCATATTGCAGTCTGGCACATGGACATGTAGTGTGTGGTGATCTAGAAAACTAAACTCTCTTCCCTTAAGTTTTGTTATTATTTATATGAAAGATGTAGTTGCCTTGTACTGTTTAGGATGAATGTTGAGAGACTGGATTCTCTTGGAGGTTATCTAGAGTCTTAGGTATGTGGAGGAAGAGTAGTTAGAGCTCAACTTGTGAGAAATACTTTCTTCTAGGAGACCTTTGTATTGAAGTGCTGGCTCAAGTGACCTTTAATGCTAACCTTAAGCTAAGGTTGCTAACCTTAGCTGGTATCTGCACAATAAATTTCAGGGTAGTCTGAGCAAACATGTGACTTTGAAGAATTTAAGAAAGTTGATCTTAAAATAGAAAGCTGTCTCATCTTTTGTGTGAAAGCAACTGTTTCTAGCTATGCTTGAAGAAACAATGCTTGAACACAGAGTCTTGGGAAACTTCATATCCTAACTAGTTGTTGCTTTCAGAGAACTTACTGCTTTTTCCATTTTGCGTGTTCTTAAAAGGAAACGGTAACCTGGGTATTTCTGGATTAAAAGACTTGACTAGTTCCACCACTGAAATTCAGAATTTTCTTAAATTCGAATCTATTTAGCTAGTATAAAGTATTTAACGTATCCTGCAGAAGCAGTGTGGTGGGAGGATGATGAAGTATAAAGGAATTTATCCTATAAGATTGATAGTACAGTTTGCATTAGTGACTTTTATAGGGATGCAAGACTGGGTAGGAGCACGTTTCCCTTAGACAAGTGTGTGGGCTGGCTAAGCTATGGTCAGGAAATGAAAAAGAGATTACTATAGTAACAGTTACACACCCACACTGCTCACACACATTTTGGATTATTAGCTGCTTTTTTAGACTTGTTACACAACATGAAAATGTGGGTGAGTTAATGCTGCTTTGAGAGCCTTCAACTTAAATACAGGAAATACAGAAATGGCTGTGTTTTGCTAACTTTATTTTTAAAAGTAGTCATATGAAAAACACCGAAAAAGGGAGAGATTGGAGAAGCCAAAATGCTTACACTAACCTATTTGATAAGGGCAAGGCACCCAGCCATTTCTTCTCTCTTACAGTCAAGTGTGTACCATGAAATTTCTGCAGTGTTGGGAAGGGATAGTCTGGGAAGGAGAAGTCAATAGAGAAGAGTAGTGGCCTGTCACATGCCAGGAGGATGTGAACAAATTCTGCTCATGTGGAAGAGAGTGCCAAGACCATGGGTTATGAATTTCTCTTCAGATTCCCTCTCTGTATTGGAGCAATGCCAATGATACTGTGACTATAAATGGAATTGCTCTAGCCCTTCTTTCTGGACTGTCTTAAGATGTTACCATAGCTCAGCATTATGGTGGTAGAGGCAAAAGGTAGTAACTTCTTGAACTGCTTGGGTGGTTTTTGATTGCATCTTGTGACCTGTGGTGCTGCTTAGAAGAAATGGATTATGCCCAATTAGCAATTTAAGCATCATAATTACTCCTGAACTCGCCCTGAAATGGATTTGAGTTTCCTGTAGATGTTCTGCTCTAATCTCTTCTGATTTGGTCAGTGGCTGACCTTCCACTGGAAATACTTAAGTTTTTTTCTATTAATAGTAGACATTCTCCTTATGTGGATCCTTTTCACCAGTAATGGAAACTGCTGAAATCATTATGCTCACACTTAAACTAGAACAAAGCTGCTTTTACTTTAAGTGATTTTTCATTTATTGTAAGTGAGAGCTTGAAAATAAGGCAGGGGGAATTCATGGAGTTACACATGTAACAACAGCATTTTCTATAGTACAACTACTGTTTATGTACAGTGTAGTCGAGCTGATATTTCTTCAGTTCTCAGGTTCCCAGTTCAGTTGTGGGTTTACATGAACCAAATCTTGCATTAGATAACTTAGACATGTGAATTGGCATATGTCAGAATTTAGTGGCAAGTATAACCGAAAAATTATTTTTACTCTTTATATTCTGTCTGTGTGAAAGGTAACTTGTTCTATCTACCATAATTATACTTTTCCTTTGGGCTTTATGATTTTAAATAAATTAAGATTGTAGACAAGTAAGAAGCACGTTTAGTGAATCATAATAGATAGTTGTAGTAATAAATACTTTTGTGAAGGAGGTGTAACCTGTAGTATTAACTCCTTTATATTTAAAAATGAGCTCATAGTTACAAATATTTGACAAAAAAGGAGCTCTTTTGGCAGCTAACCCTCAATGGAATGTTAAACAAGTCAATAGAGGAAGTTCTTAGCTGGGAAAGTGATTATTCATTGTTATCCATCAAAATAATTACCCATTAACTAAGATAAGAACCCTAGGGAATTCCAAGAGCTTGTTCAGGAAACTATCTGTCAAACTCGAATAGACTGTTTATGGGAACTGGAACACTTCCTGGAAAGAGGAAGTAACCTCACGGCGTTCCAGAGCGCGGAGTCGAGCTGCTGCTTGCAGTGAAGTGAGCATCGCAAACGTGGCCTGGAGGGCCTGCCGAGTTAGAGGTGTTATGTCGTGGGTGATGCTAGCACTGGATGTTAGCGGGGATGACCCCGCTTACTGGGATTTTGAAACGTGAACTGCTTACGGTTGGGTATGAGGAACTGCATGGCTGCATCGATTTTGTGGTGCCAATCCGTGTGCGTGTGTTTCCGCTCAGCGGGAGATAGCTTAACTTAACATTAAGCAGCCTGTCTTGCACCTATTTCAAGAAGCTTAACTGTCCAGGTTGCATGCAGACAACTACCACAAGGCACCTCGTATTCAGAAATTTATCTGTGCATTAAAATGATGTGGTCAGCATTAGTACTCTGTGTTGAGGTGCCTGATTTCTAGTCAGCAATCCCTAAATTTGGCAATAACTTGGGATTTTTGTTCGAGTGTAACTTTCTGCCCACACACCTAATCGGTTCTTGAGAAAGTCTGAGGTGCAGACTCACTTTTTGATATGTAGGCCCAAGTAAGGCTAAGGAAATTCTTTAAAAATTTGGAGGAAGCTGTATATGCTGCTATGGAATGGGCTGGAAATATCAGATGATGTAAGAGTAAACTCTTCTACTTTCGTCCCTCTTTGTGTACTAGAGAGGAAGGAATATGCCATTAACTATGGGAACCCGTTGCCTCTTGGGGTCTCATTCCTCAATTTTCTGTGCTTGGAGATGCAGAGCAAAATTCAGGGTGTGTACAGCAAGCTGTTCTCTCGCAGGCAGAGTGGGAAAGCAGAGGAGAACACGTCAGTCCCAGCATGGAGGAAGCAGGAAACTATCAGGTGCCCAAACCCATCAAAACCGTGAACTCCTTGGCCTTCTGGAAAAGTCTCAGATTATGTAACTGCAAAATTGGATCCACACACCCAGTTTATGAAAAATACTGGATACTGCTCACATGTCTTAGAGCAACTTTGCGCTTGTAATGCTCAGACGTAGATGCATTGGTTCAAACAGCCATAACTCAAAAGGACTGATTTAAATTTAAACTTCCTTAGGACAACTTTATTTACAAAGTAATCAGATCACAATATTGTGGTGTGTATCCGGCTTGAAACAAACATTAAAAAAGACCATGCCTTTAAAACTTCTAGATGTTCTGAAACAAAGCCAGAGTTTTTCTTCAGAGCAAGAAAAAAATGAAAGGAATTTGGCAGTCGGGAAGTTACCAAAAAGGAAACCTGCATTTTCTTCAGCTGTACACTCAAATAATGTCATTGTCAACATTTTAACCCTTCCTGATTCCTTTCCTTTGCAGATATCTTTTGACTAAGCATGCTTGGCTACGTGTTGCTACTCCTGAATTTTACTACATCCCCCTGCTACAACTACTTTTGTTTCTTTTCTGTGGTATTATCTTGCTTTTGGGGTGGAATTTTGAGGTGGAGTACATGAAGCTATGTATTTGCATGAGATACTTGAGTACCAGCTGTTAGACTTTAGTCTGGCTGGTGAAAATGTAAAAAAATGTGTAATAGCTTGATGACATTCTACTAGTGCAATGACTTTCATTCCATAATATTACTCAGAATCATTGGGACAAACTAAACTTGCAGTGCAATGAGGTGGTTTTAAATAAATGCCTGTTACTAAGTACTTACTAGAAAATAGAATAGGTCTTCCTATTGCTCGATCTGAGATGACAGGAACTTAAACCATTTGAGCTCATCGTTCTGGGTGCATTTCTATGTTGATCATGTTGCTGACATGACTGGAATGTGGGATGATTCTCTTTAAGCTCAAAAACAGCTTGATAGGACACTCCATTTTTGTGTTACATGGCCGAGCCTTTGGTCATGTTTGTTAGCTTTGTACCGTTTTAAATATAATGATCTGATATTAACTGTGTTCTTTGATTGTCACTCTTTGGTAGCTCTTTGCCAGGAATGTGTTTCTGTGATGAGTTGGCTTCAGATCAAGCTTGTTACATTTCTTCCTCATTTTTGCCTTCCCTACTGGCATGAAATCTGCAGGACCTTGAGTGAAGGTGGGAAGGGCTTTGAAGGAAGAGGGTAATGTTACAGGTCTCTCTTTTAACAGAAGTCATGTTGAAGCTGTGCTTCCTTGCTTGTGGGTCGTATAGCACTTGATATGGTTAAGGAACAGTGCTCCTCTTCCCTTCTGACTCTTACTTGTAGTGTTGGAGAAGTTTGAGAGTTTGAGATGGGAACTGATATGGATCTTTTCAAGTCTCTTTAGAATGGCCATAGTCTGGAGAAGTTGCTTCAGAGCTTTTCAGACTCAACCTCTTCTACTGCATAATGGGATCTCTCTGGGACCAGATGTTGCTCAGAGGGTCTGTGTGACTTGATGCAGATGTTAGGGAACTATCTGCAATGGGCGGTAAAAGTAGAGGGCGGTTAAAGACAGAGTTTGAGATGAAAGGCATGTGTCATGTAAATGTTGCATTCCAAAGTGGTGAAGAGGAAAAGCTGATGTTTTAAATTAATCTCTATGTTCTGGAATTATTTACTTCATCCACGTTAATATGCATCCACTTGTACTTTGATAAATAGCTTTCTAATTCGACAGAAATGGCAAGGTTATTTAATGAAGCACGAGGTAAACCAGAGGGGAAATCTAGGGGAAGATGGAGTACTGATAACTCTCTCTCATAAACTAAGTTTATAAGCATTAACCACATAACATGCATGCTGATTTGTTGATTGACTGACTTGTCAAACACCAAACAGGACCCTATCAGGAATTTGAACACTCATTTTCAAAGCATAAAAGATTTTACTTTGACATAGCCAAAGCATATGAACAATTCTGAGATGTTCATGAAATGAAGACCAGGCACTTTTTTACCATAGGGAAAACTATTTCTGGATGGTGTTCTTGCCACTGGTGGTTGGACAGCAGCAAGTTTATCTCCTAGTCAACTAAATCTCTTGGTCTTCACTTTGTTTACGTTGAATGACAATGCTTATTATTCACTTAGGTTTAAAAATTAAGAAACCCGATGTCTTTATATTGGTGAAAAAATGGTTGGTCATTTCCTATCCAGAGCACTAGAATTTTAACCATGTAATCTGACTGCACATTTGATAATGCAAAGGCATTTTACCAAGTCACTGGTCACCTTGCTATGCTGAAGTTTATCAGGATTAGGTTAACATGACAATTAGAAATGGAGGAAAAAACTGTGTAAAGAATTAATTCTCTTTAAGGAGATTTGAAAGCCTGTTTCAATCTCCTGATTTTTGTTTTCTAGGTTTCGAGGGAACCATCTGTGAACGGAACGTTGATGACTGCCCAAACCATAATTGCCAAAATGGTGGTATATGTGTAGATGGTGTGAACACATACAATTGCCGCTGCCCGCCACAGTGGACAGGTATGTACCATGGAAAATGCTCTTGTATGAGCTGACCTAACTTTTGGGACCGTATTGCAGAACTTCTGGCCTTCACCCAGTAAACAGCACAATTGCAAGTGCCTGGGTGAAACTCATATCTATACTGTGTTGTGCAGTCCAAGGGATAGATATCAGCGAAGCTCTTAGAAGATTGTTCACATCAAAGTCATTACAACACAGGGCAGTTTCCTACTGCGCTAGCCAGTATTACGGGCTTATGTGGGCATGGTTATGACAGACAGACACGTAGTAGGATTTGTGAACTGCAAGGCAGTGTGACTATCCGAACTGCACTTCTGCTTGTATAGGTTGCTTTGTATGGGAAGATGGATATTTTACAGAAGTACAGAGCATGGCTTTGCTGCTATAGGTGCATGCATTAGAGGTGCTTTGCTGATACATTTGCATTATTTTTCACCTGGAATAATAATCCTCATGTAGATGATGGTAACAGTGCAGCAAAACCAGACAGATATAGAATAACATAGCTAGGAGAATGGGAGGGAAGAAAAAGAAAGGGTGTGTATGGGAAGCTTATTTTTCTGCTGCATCTGGCCTTTTAACTGGAGTTCTCTGACTGGCAAAGTTACTTTTGCCTCATAAATGAGTCTCCTTTACACTGAGTCTATGTGGAAAAAAAAAGTGTGAATTTCAAGAAAGCAATGTGCTTGATGTGAAGAAGCAGTTTACAGGAAACTCAGTGTCATCTTCAGTCACAAAATGTCTCCATACCTCAAAAATAAACAAATACCTCTGGTTTGGGTTTTTTTGTTTTTTTGGCTGTTCTAGGTTGGCTTGCTTTTTTTTCTTTTTTTTTTTTTTTTTTTTTTGAGTCATACTAGTCATTCGTAGCTGGCACACTGTTTCAGTTAAGTATAATTTTGCCCTTCTTTCAGAATCATAGGAGAAGACATAGCCTTAAAGCTGGCAAACCGAGGTATAAACTTAACTTCATTTTTCCTCTTATTTACTAATTTGGGATGTTTTGGGGGAACTGACACTGAACTACTTTTTCACATTCTGGAGAACCTTGAACACATTTTACTCTGTATCTAGATAATAATGTTTTAAACCTGAACATCTCTAGTGGTTGGTAGCTCAGACAATTTTAATGTGAGGAGTTTGACTGCTGAAGGCCAGAGGTTTCATCATATTATTCTAGCTTTTTCCTCAGAGCATCATTCTTACGAGAAAACAGTTCTCATTAACTGTGAAGGAGGCCTGTTTAAAAACAGACAAACAAAAACCCCCCTCTCATTAACTTCAAAAATCTATATATTCTTAAATGAATTTAAAACCACATAAAAGAATGTAATGCATCACTGCTTGCATAGCTCTTTGAAACTTTGTGTAAGTAGGAGAAAATTAGTTCTGCCCTTGATGAGCAAGCGCCCTTTCCTCTCTACTGTTTCTCTGTCTACATGAGCTTAAGGTTTGCAGAAAGTGAAAACTGCAAAGGAAAACAAAACAAGAGAGCGTGGACGAGGAGCAGACAACCCTTCAGTGACCCCAAAAATCTTGTTCCATGCTGCACAAGTTAAAAACAGTTTTAGGACTTCTAGCTTCTATCTGTTGTAAGCTAATCCCTGGATTCTCTCTGAAGCATAAAGGATGTGATGGATCGTGAGTGTTCTGCAGCATGAGTTTAAAGCATAAAAGGAGTTGATTTGCTTTGCTGAGGTATCATAAACTTAGCTCGGTTTACAGGATGGTTGCTGTCAACGAGGGACACGACTTCTGCAGCTCACGTGGCTGAGGGCTCAGTGGCAGTAGACTGATTCTGTTTGGCTTTGTGGTAGACTTTCTCTTCAATTAAAGGCTGAAGTTCATTGCAGTGCAGTTGAGGTTCAGAAGTGGGAACTGCCTTATGACCCCTAACTGACCAGCACTGGGAAAAATCATTAGATCCATGTTGTGGCCCAGTCTTGTGCCATCTTCCTTTTTTGCATGTGGGTTCTCCAGCAGATCTTATTTGTGTGAAGAGTGCTTCTTTCCTGTGAAATCCTGAAAAGAGAGAGGAACTACCACAGACTTACGTCCTCATAGCTTTCCAGAACAATTTAATGGAATGGGTTTTCTGAGATTTCCCATCCTTTATGGTGAAGTTAACATTATGACTGAAGCAGTGGTTTCAGTTAATGACTTCTTCAGGTCATTGGTTTTCTAAACTTCAAGAACCAGGTCACTTTGGAGCTGAAATTGATCTCACTGTTTCAGTAATAGCAGCTTGCCTGGTTGAACTATGAACCATTGGAGTTTTGAGGGAGTTGAATGACCTTGTCTAAAATGAGCAATTTCAGTTTTGGCTTTCAAATTAAAACATGAGTATCTTAGGAAGTAGCCATGTGTTTTCATGTCATCTCTGCATATACTTTGTTTTATCTGAAGTATGCAGGGCAGTAGCTCTATGCCCATGTCCACAGGATGTCTTAGCAATAACCATACCTCAGCACTTCTGCTCCTCTGATTTGGAGGCTGAAGGCAAACAGTGGCAATGGAGGACTATATTTGGGGTTTTCTCTGTGTAGTTCTGCTTGAAAGCCTTTTGGCCAACTGGCCTGCAAGAATTTGTTTATAATGTCTGTAAGTTTCCTTTTGCTAATGAATGTGTGGGCAGCTGATGATGTCCCATGATGCCCCCAAATCCTGTCCGGCTTCAGAGTGAGTACAGTCATATAGTATGAGTGGGCAACTGTCTTGTAAGTCACTCAAATGTCTCTTGTTTTTAATGTAGTCTTGCAGATCACCCCAGTTGCGACCCACTTTGGTCATCTCAGTAGCTTTCCTTAAAAGAAATTTGTTTCTCTGGATGGGTTTCAGGCTCTTTCCTGTGCTTTCTGTAAGAGACCAAGAACATGCAGGATAATAGTCCATCTTCAGCTTGGCAGTAGGGTGAAGAGGTGTAACCCAGAGTAATATGAGACATGCATGCTAGTTATGCTGGCACCTCAAATGTGCAAGAGCAAGCAGAATGGGACTGCTCATAGCATTTAAACAGGGAGGCAATATGTGGTAAGAGATGTCTGAGTAATAGCATTGTCTATGTCTAACTGAGGCAGGGCACAGAAAGGGGGAAAGTAGGTTAGAATAGTTTAAGGAGAGATGAGACTCTTCAAAATTAAACTACTGCTGATTTTGCTAGGAGCAAAGAAACTACAGTAAGAGAGTTACTCAGCAATAAGGAAATGTATAAGTGCAGGTTCATCCTTCACAAAAACATGGCTTGTAACACTGTAAATCATCTCTAAGGTAAGAGAAGAAAGGAGGAGTGAACAAACAACATTTTTGGAATCTGTCCGGGTGACTGCTTATATTGCAACAGTATGGAACTGTGGGAGAGTCAGCACTTCAGAAAATCAAAAACCTCAGCTGAGACCTTGACTTTAGAGGACACTGGGTGCCACTTCTTTTTTTTTCTTTCTTTCTTTTTTTTTCTTTTCTTTTCTTTTCTTTTTTTTTTGAGAGAGAGAAGGGCCCACACCCATGTGTTTAAAAGCAAAAGATTGTTAAATCTTGCAAAAATACTTTCACTACATAGATATGCAGTGTTTGTAACAGTTCTTCTGCAGTCTTTCTAACAGGTATTTTTCAAGTAATCCTGAAAAAGTTCAAATAGGGCTCTCTGCAGTTTTAGTTTTGATACAGTCTTTGTGTTGTGAATGACAATTTAGCATGTTTGTTAACATAATTTGTGCTTCATAGCATACAGAAACCAGTCCCATTCCTTGCTAAGAAATCGGTAAGCTGTATTCTATCCAGTGAAGCACAGTTTTGTGTAAAGCAGTATCAGAGCATCCTTTACTGAAACAGAATCTGTCACAATTCCTTTTGCTAACCAGCTGCCTGCAGTGATTTCCAGACAGGTGGTAGACCGGAGCACGTAAGCACACATTTTTTTTCTGCTTGGTACTAGAATCCAGCTTTTGAGACGATTTGCTTTCAGCCTCGTTTCCTGTTCCTTTAACAGAGTTGGCTGCTCCCTTTTTGTTGCAGTGTGTTCCTTCTTTCTCCTTTCCTGCTTCTTTTCAGAAAGATAAAATCTTACCTTTCAATGACCAGGAGTTCCTGTTGTCACTAATACGATTTTGTAACCTCCCAAGTTCTCATGTTTCTTGTAATTCTAATGATTGTCAACCTCCGGAGTTTGTAGCTGGCAAGGTAATCTTTTGGGCATGTTTTGGGGAAGCTCTTCCCCAAATATTCTCTGTTGCTGATCGTTAGCTGGTGGTGGTGGTTGTTATTATTTTTGACCAGCATTCCTTGTGTTGTTTCAAGTGACTATCTGTGCTGCACATGTGTTGAAACTCACTTTTTCTTTCCTTTGAAGTAGTTAAGGATGCTTTTGTAAAAACATCCTTATTCTTTATTCTTCTGTACCTGATAGGACAGAGAATTTTGTGCCTTTTAGTGTGATCCGAGTCAAAAGTAGCCAAATATCCTGGCTAACATCTGCATGATGTGAAAGCTTTGCCTAACACTGCAGTTCTGCAGGTGGTTAAACCGACCTAGTGGCTCCCTGCTTCTGGCCACCTTTCCCTTTCCTCTGAGCTGACTCTGGTATTTGTTGGAGTGAGCCACTTAAATTCACTAATCTAGGAAAAAAAACCTAGTGTTCAGCTACTTTTTTTTCTCTCCCGCCTTTGCCTGGGATCAGAAATTAAAATGGCTCACAGTGAGGTCTCGTGAGTGAGCTGATACGCAGAAGCAAGGGGAGTGCAGAGCCGTGGATCGAGGCAGTGTGAGCGCGTGAGCTGTTAGGCTGTCCTTCCACAAGATGGAGCGAAACCACCTGAGGGTTTAAAGGCTGCTCAGTCGTCCCAGACTACAGTTCATACGAAGAAACCAGGCTCTCTTTAAAGCGCACCTGTTTGCTCTGTTAATCTAACCTAGAAAGCGTTTTGTGAAGGTGACTTTAGAGTTTGAGTACTAAGCTAATCAACACTACAAAAATCTGTAAATGCATTTATTTTACTTAGCTGAGAAGGTCTGCTACTTAGCTGTGCAAAGTTTGCTATAGTTCAGAGGATCATCATGAATCTGCATTTGACCGGAGTGGAGCACAACAGAACTTGCTATGATTTATATCCTGCATTGAGTTTTGCACTGTTCGCTCCTGAAGTGCTGCATCGGGATGAGCCTTTGGGTTTGGGGCCACACGCGATGTCTGTGCCGAGATGATTTTTTTTGGAAGAACTACATTATATTGCTTCAGTTGTTGGCTTGGCCTCCTTGCTTCCTTTCGTTTCCACGCCTGTGGTTGAGAAAGTGAGGCTCCCATGGCAGTTGTGTTTGTTCAGGCTTTGCTTTGGGCTGAGAAGGAGGCTCTCGTGATCTGTGTATATTGTTAAAATCTAGGAGACTTTTTTTTTTGTCTCGAGAGAAGCACACTGTGCTAACAGCTGACTCCACCAAATAACTCCAGTGTTGGAAGCAAGCTTAAGAAGCAAATGTTTGTCTTGAGGAAAGAAAAAAAAAAAAAAAAAACCCTTCAAGCAGGAGGGCAGTGCTTTTTAATTAAAATGACTGGTAGCTTGGTCATATGCTCTTGAACACAAGCACAAGGGTTACTTTTTCTGCAGAGCTTTAGGCAGGAATTTTCAATGGGGGGGGGAGTTAAGGGTTCAATTCCTATTTAATTAGAGTGAGATTTGCTCCCTACCTTCGTTTTCTTTGAAAATCCAGGCCTTAAACTCTGGCAGACGTGAATTTTCACTGCTTATAAGGGAGGATAAACATCAAAAAGCTAATGTTTAACATTTTTATGTAAGATCGTAGGCTCTGGAATTTTGTGTGTTCTCTCTCCCACTCCCTCTCCCTTCCACCCCCCTTTTGTTAGGCTCTCTATGCCAAATACCTGCTTCTGTATCTTCTTCTCTACTAGCTTCTGTATCAGAAAAGACACAGTAACAAATCATACTAATTTAATGTTAAAAACAATACTTCTTTGCTAGAATACTTAGAGGCTTGAAATACAGTGGAACTGAATCTGACAGTAAAGAACATTGATCTCAAATCTTGAAGTATTTAACGTGCCAGTTGCTTAAATGACAGAATGTATTTCCTTCCTGCTTAATAGAAAATATCATCGTCTGCCAGGGAGTGCTCTTGGGCTTGCACTCTTTACTTATTCTAGTTGGCATGCGCTTACATCGAGCGCAAAGAGCAGTCCTTATGTTTGGGTATGTGGAGGCTGGGTCAGATTCCTGCAAGAAGTGCAGTCATCTTTCCTGGTTGTGTGGTGATGATAGACTTTCTGGTGCCCGTCCAAATTTATATTAAAAAGCATTATAGCTTTTTTTCTTTTTTGGTACTAGCTCAGATCTGTCTGTGCCAAGCTCGACAAGTTGGCCAGTGGTTTGCTATCTCTACAGTAGTATCTCCAAGAGACGTAGCTCTCGGAAAGAAGCCAAGAGGGATTATGATTCTTTTTCTTCCTTCATGTATGAATTGGCAGATACAAAGGGAGAAGGGAGCACATGGCAGGCTCCAAAGCTGGCTGCTCTAAGTTTGAGCGTGCAAATGATTTGAAGCATCTGATTTAACCAGGTTTCATCCTGGGTGCTGTTTGTTTCTCTTGTGATACTTCTTCCTAGCAGCATGCCGAGCAGATTCATTTCATGGGCCTTAAAAATGATGCCAGTAGTTAGTGCTTTATCCAGTCTGAATTCTGTTTTGCACTTCCCAGTAACAAGCCTCGATTACGAGGTAGCTGTAAAAAAAACCAACCAACCAACCAAACAAACAAAACTTTAAAAAGGTTGAATTGGTCTGATGACAGCACGACAGCATTCAGTTTAGACCGCACTGCTGCCTCTTCCATTGTGCATGCGGTAACATTCCAGACTAGGAAATACTCTTTGAGGTCAAATGTGCCAAATAATCTCATGATGGGCTGTCTTGATGTTTCAGAACATTTTGCATGTGCTTGGCTCTAAGACAAAGCAGACCAGACTGCTCTCTTGTGAGTCTGGGTTGGTGGATATGTGCTGTGAGACCAGACTAATAGGTAACAGTTGTTATATCTGTGTCTGACTTCTTTTTTTCCTGGCAGTGTCTATCGTTTCCTCATACTTAGAATGAGGTGATTTGTCTTTGGATAATTATTAAAGATGCATTGTTGAGCTAGCTTGAGAATATGATGCTTTTGTTTTAAGTTTAAGCTCCAGCTGTTTTATTTTGCTTTTCAGACCTTTTCACTATTTACCTATTCCCCTGGTTTACTTGGTTTTCTAGAGGACATAAATAGAAGGGCAAGATGGAGAGTAAATTGTGGTGACTTACAATTCTTTTGACTTCTCCATACTGCTGCTGTCCCCAGCTACTTCATCTGCCACCACCATGTTAAGCTAGTTTATCATTGTTGCATCAGTTGGAATTTTTCATGAGTTTTATTGTGTTCATTAGTGATAGTACTTCTGCAGAGCCTTCTTACCCTGTAGTCTGTGAAATGATTTAGGGCAGTATTCTTGAGTACAAAATTTTGTGTTTGGAGGGTGTAAAATCCCTAGTAAATGACTTTATTCTACTACATGCTTCATAGTGTGATTTTCAAATTAAGCCCTTTCCCTCGTCATCTTAACTTGAAATGACTGCAGTTGTGTTTTTTTTAACTATACTTGCTGCGATTCTATAGATTCTTCTTCAGTTGTTCAAATTCTATAATATATTTTTAAATATTATGGTAACTTGGATAGCCTTTGACATTGCTCAAGATAGCAGATGTTTTTAAAAAAAACAACTGAACAAAAAGAACTTTAGGAATGCTTGCCTGTGCTTTGCTGCTTCATAGCTGTGTATTTTGAATGGAAAAAAGATAGCGTGGCACCTTGGGAAAAGGAACACTCTTGAGGGCTGTGATCCCTTTCATTTTTTCCAGAAAGCTTCTACAAAGGAGAAAATATTTGGCCCCAGTCCCTTTTCAGGAGAAACTACTGTAGTACTTAAGCAGGGAAGAGCTTTACTAAACACACATGCAACTGGGGAGGCCTTTTGCAGGCGAACGGTGTAGTCGGCTGGATTCCTCTGTGTGTCTGCAGCCATCCCAGAGGCTGGCAGTAGCAGTCCTGTTCATCAGAATTCCCCACAGGGAGTTACCGAGATGGCTTGGAGGGTCTGCAGTTTGAATGTGATCTGAATGTCGCATTCATCACTCCCTAAGCTTGGGTTCCCAGAGAGAGTAGGCAAGTTCTCCGTTAGATGCAACGTGGGCGTTAGCAAGCTGTGGAAATCTCTGGTCTGCCGAGCAGTCACCTCTCTCCTTAGATGAGCAGTGTGAGCTTTTCATCTTGAAGGGGTTTGAGAACTGCCGTCATACATTGATGAGGGATTGACAGCACCCTCAAGGTCTCAACTCATTTTAAGTAGATTGTATCAAAACCGAGTGCTTTTTTAACTTTGTGCTTTTTCTCAGCGTTACTTGTTTATTGCTCTGGGCATTCTTGTTGTATAAAGGTGTCACCTCTTTTAGAGAAGTTTGAAGGTTTATTGCTTTTGATGATTCCTTGGGTCAGTAAAGCTAATTATATAAATGATCAAATATTTTCTTTTGTATACCTTGCTATGTGCTGTATCTTCCCTGCAGTACCTTTTGTATTATGCTTGTACTGTAATATCTTTCTACTTTTGTGGGTAATATTTGCTTTATTAGTCTCTTAGACGTTCACTTCTTCATCAGTCTATTGGACTCTGAACTTCTCCTGTACCCCCATTTCGATGTTTTTTTATTAAGTTGGTGGCTTGAATGCTGCGAGGTGTATTCCACATTGAAGCTATGCCATTGCTATTACACAACAAAATTTGCATTACTTACTCCTCCTTGCAGTCAAATGTCTTGTCAGCGAATATTTGTTTTCTTGGTTAAAACTGAGTTGAGCAGAGATCCCCAGTGAATTGTTCCAGGCAAGCTAAAGTTGTTCTTTGAGGAGTGTCTGACCTAAAATTTGTACAAGAAGTCTTGTTTACACTTATTACTTGGCATTTATCACATCAAACCTCCTCTGCTGTTGCGCTGCCCAGTAACCTCTCTTAGATGAGTCTACTTGAAATTCCCTGGCTTCCTCTTGGTTAACATAAATATTACTGTGTTAGAGATACCACTGCCTACTGTTCATCTCTTTTCAGACTATCAATTAAATGTTCCTGTGCATGTATGTATTTTTTAATTATAAGTTAGTTTTTTCAAGGAGTAGGAATGATTCTGTTGGTTAAAGGTGAATGAATATGGGGGTTTTATTGATGATTTTGATTTTACAAATACATAGTTCAGAAACATAGAAATTGAAGTATTTCTTACATTTTACTAGAAGGCCTGTTGTTTTAATTCTTCTTCTCTATGTTTTTCCATTTACTGAGGAGGCTTGCATAGCAGCTTGAAGCAGCTAATCTTTGACCCTGTTGAGCAACATGCTTTGGGTTACTCGGGCAACACCGACCTTTCCTGTGGGTTACCAGAAAGAATGGGACAGAGAAACATTTTTCTTTAACAGATGCAGTCTGCCAGCCAGTATCCCGGACATGTGTAAAGGTGGTTAGAGGGGAATTGGTATGATCCCTTGAGGTGTTCCACTATTAACCTTCTACCATAACTAAAATTGGCCATTTACATAAATGCTGTTTCTTATCTCTTAGTCATTTCTTGAGTCTCGATAAGGTGGCTTTCACCTTGTAACAAAGTCTTTGAAACTTGGAAAAAAAGCATAAACAGCTTTAATGAGACACAGCCTTTCTTTAGCTACACTGAGCTGATTTAAAAACCTTATAATGATCTTTGGAATACTTTGTTCCAAGTTAAATCACTCTTTCAGAGAGTTTCTCTCTAGATCTACTGCATTATAATTTCCCAGATTTCCCGGCGAGATTTGGCTTGTGTGAAGGAATGCGAGTGCCAGAGAGATGCTCAGCTGCTTGCAAGGTGCTGGGAGGATGACGCCGTAAAGGCTGTCCTGCAGCCTGCTGCTCCTCAGCCACTTGGTCTTTTAGGACCACAAGGATCTGTGTTGGATCCGTGTTGCATTATCCTGTTCTCTCCCAGTACCACTAAACTTCTAAGAAATTCTGACTTATAGTTCGGTCTAAGTCCAGTGATGTGGTGTTCTTGGTTTTGAGAGAAGTGGACACCGACATCTCCCTTCAGCTCAGTTTTGAAGGAACTGATTTTTCAGACACAACAAGATATCTGCATCCTTTTTCCTAGCAGATATTTTTAGTGCTTAAATTGCATAGGAGATCTGCTCTCCCAGAGCATTTGGCCTCTGGTACTCCAGCTGTGCAGGTGAACAGCGGCAGCCTTTCCCATTGGAGAGCTGTTAAGAGACCAAGAATAGTTTCTCCTTTATGGAAAGTCTGTCCTGCCAAAGACCAGGATCTCTACAGGACTAATTAAAGCTCCAGCATTCAGCAGTAGGATCAGTGCAGTTTCCTGTCTTGGAATTGGAATTTATACAAAGACTGTAGGTTCAGTAGGATGAGCTTTTGGAGGCATCTGTTGCTGCTTCCCAGTGTGACTGTTTGGGTTTCTTGTTTGCCTTAAGCTCATGCTGTGCTCTTTCAGAGTATGATTGCACTTGTTCTGTGCACAGTTTTCATTACCTTGGCAAATCAGTGTAAAGAGCTCTAGGAGATGGGTTGTGCTGTTTCTCATCAGTGCAGGCTGGCTCGTAGAGCTAACTGAGGGGCTTTGGACCACTGCATCACGTGCCACCTACAGCGGGTCTCCGTGAGTTCCTGTGGAGCTCCTGCTGGCTCCCGCCGTAGCAGCGAATAGGCGCTGTATTCCTTATGGCTTTCTCGAGGGGAAGCGCACAGGAAGTCAGTTAGATTCATAGTGGGCAAAAAGCACTGAGTTGAAGGTTGTTCCCTTTTTCTACTTCTGATTTTCAATTTTGAAATACCGCACTGACTAGCTGTTTACACTGTACAAGGTCACTTTGAACCTGAGTCTGCATTTTGCTGATTTCCCAGGCTCTGCAAATATCAAGGTCAAGTTAGATTTGTATTAGCTTCTTGGAGTAATTTGTGCTTCCTTTCTTGTCATGCTTTATGTATGTGTTTCTACATTTCCATTTAAATATTATGTAATTAGTGTATTTACACTTGAAGCATTGTGTAAAGACATACTTCACTAGTTCACACTGTACTTAATTGTATTTCTAATAGAAATGTTGCGAAAGTAGCAAGAACACAAATAGACACCTACAGAAACTGTCAGCTAAATGAATTAACATTCAGATGAAATGCTTGTTTGTGGCTTTTGGAAAACTAGGATTATGAAGAGTGTTAGACTGTACAATTCGCAGTGGAATTTGCGCTTGAAAGTTGAATCTCAGCCCTGTGAATGAAAGACTTGGTTCTTCCTAAAACTCTTAGCAGGCAGCAAACAAACTTATCAAGTGCAGATCTACAAATAAATGTGCTGGATTCAGTTACGATTAAACCAAGCTGCATCCCTTAAGTAAACTGTTTCAGAGATCTTTCTGTCTCGCTTGATTTAAATCTAAGTAAAGAGGCAGAGAGAAAGCTTGCGCAGAATATTCACAGCGAAGCCTGGAGTTAAATCCCCTTTTTACGCAATACGATGAAAGGGCCTTTTGTCTCTGCTGTGGAAACGTCATTCAAGAAACTCGCAGGACAGACACCATATTGAAGACCTAGATTGCTGAACAGAAAAGTGCCAAGTCTCTTTGCAGCACCTGCCCAAAATACTCATCGCTCCCTCTCGTTGGTGCAAGGAGATGAAATCCTTCCTGAGGGCTGGGTAGCCCTTTGGGAATGGGAGTTTGTGGCCATCTCTTACTCCTGCTAAGAGAATTAAGTGGCAATGCTGCTTCGAGGAAGGGTAGTCTTAGAAACTATTTATAGCTATATGCTACTTTTGAAAGAAAAAAACTGTGGTGAAGCATTACGAATTGAGCATTAATCCCATAGTGTTAATACCTAGGGTTTAAAAACGCTACATAAACAACCTCAAGGTTTATAAAAAATTTACTGTATTTTTTCCTCCATTTTAAGCTTTTGGACTACAGAATACGTTTCTAAGCCACTCAATTCAGCATTAAAGGCTCAACATTTTCAGTGAAATTGAAATTGTTTTGTATGCTCAGGAGTTCAGCAGTTCTGTTTTAAAAAAAATGCCAGTCTCTTGGATTTTAGTCTGAGACTTGAAGTATTTTAAAATGTAATTCCAAAATCTTTCAAAAATAGTTGTCCTGGGATTGAGTACTTAAAAACGTAGTTAGATTGACATGCTCTGCTGGCCTTATGCTGTTTTTGATCATTATATTTTTACTCAGAACGTATTTGAGTCTGGATTTCAATTTTAACTTCAATAATGAACAAATTTTTCTCATTAAAATATTCAGTAGTAAAATGCAATAGTAAATTGCTCATTTATGCCTCCCATATCATGAACTGAATTTTCTTTGCTTTTTAAAAAAACTGCATTACGATGGGGCTGTTTGATTCATGTTTGTAGTTAAACCTAAATATGATTCATCTAGTAGCTACAAGAGGACCATTATAAATCTGAATGAAAAATCAAATTTAAGGTGCTCCAATGTGTTATGTTCTTGAAATGCAGTTGAATTGCTCGTAGGACTTCAAACCTTATGCTTCTCCCCTCTTGTGGAGATACTGGTATACCTTTAAAAGCTTATTTTGATCTTTAACTGTGGAGAGAAGGAAATAAGCAGTAGATGTGCAGTTAAAACAGGGTTATTGCAAGCATGCCACTCTGCTGCACTTGGTGCTGTATGGATGATAGGAAATAAAACCAATCTCAAAGTATTGCTGGTGACACTTGCAATGGAAAGTTAGTAACAAATCCAAAAAGTTTATGCGAGGAAGTAGTTTGCCCACCTTTGCTAACGATGTTCTTGGCCAGTCGCGAGGTGAGTGATTTTGAGAAAGTCACAGCAGCCCGGAGCGCTACAGCAGCTTCAGGGCTCTTCGGTTTCATGGTATCAAATTAAAATTGGCTGCAATCAAAAAGAGGATGCAGATGCTGCGAGAATGTTTCTGCAGAACAGTCCCGTGCTGAGCACGCGTTGGTCAGAGCGTACGTGCTTTGATCTGGCTTGGGCCCCCTCCAAGAATAAGAGGAAAATAACTTTTGTAATCAAATAATGCCTTGATGCCTTTTTTTTTTTTTTTGGAAGGAAGTCGCTTGTGTTGATGAGTTCTGTGATACGCACAACTGTTAGGCACCAGTCTGAGATAAGTGACTCGCTTCGGTTTGGTTACCGATAAGCTAATGGATTTGCTAACGGTGAAAGCTAATGAACAAATGACTTCTGTTATGACACATGCATTGTTTTGGTTCTTATAATAAAGGGACTTATGTTTTGCAGATAAGTGTGACGTTCCTTTGGTGTTATATCTTGCCCCCAACTGTTTTACTAAGTAACTAGGTGTGGGATTTCATTCTGAAAACTTTACCATTATTATTACTGCTATTAAATGTTTTGTTATTTTCATATTGCTTTATATTAAATTATTATTAAATTTCTCCCTCCCCTCTTTTTTTTCCCCAAGTGATAAAATCCTGGTTTTGAAGTAGTGCTTTTGGAGGGAGACTACACAACACTTGCACAAAACAAAGTGCAGCTGTGTAACTTGATTATTTTTTGTTGTCTTTTGCCACTGAGAGGAAAAATGCAGGGCTGGCAGGATCAAAGGCTAAGACTTCTTAAAGTGCTTTGGGAACAAAAGAAATAGGAACCATGGCTTGGCTGTAGTAGATGCAGATGGTTGAGGCTTAGAGGTTTTTACATTTTTGCCAGCAATAAAGATTTAAGTTCTCTAAAATCAAAATAAAGTGTATGTTTGTGTACTAGCATCATAATTTCCAGGCCATTCATAAATGAGGTTAATACTAAGCAGCATCTAGTATTTTTAAATTGGCAAACCTGGATATACTGTACCCCAGGAGACTTGACAGGGAAGATCGATAACCTGCTCTTGAACTTCTTATTCCTGGAATACTGGGGAAATTCCAGAGAAATATCAGTGTGCAGCTGATACAATAGCTGAAGATGATGAATGAGAGGATCTTAGTAATAGCAATTAGTTACTTAAAGCAGTCTTGGCCAAAATAATAGAAAGCAGCTGCAGGCTACTGAAGGAGGGGATGGTGTCAACTTCTAAAAATAAATAAATAAATAAAGGAGGAGAGGAGTCAAATTAAATCTAGTTTTATTCTCAGATAAGGGAACTTCCTTTAGTGCCGTGTACATCCTATCATCACTTTAGGAAGGATGTTGAAAAGCAGTAAGTTATAAGGAAGCTTAAAAATAAAAGGAAGAGATTTCAGAATTGGAGCCCTTAATGTAATGAGAAGGGAAGAAACAGTTTATCAAAAAGAAGAGTGAACTGTACTTCATGTTCACACATGTGTGCGCATATACCACCCTGGGAAGAAACTAGCTGGTGCTAAGCCATTATTTTTAGCCTGTTGGAGAAACTCAAAGTAAGAATGAATCACTTCAAACTTAAGCCAAATTATTTCAGCTTAAAATAGTAAACCATGCAGTTTGAATAGGGATGATGCATAACTGCTGAAACAAACTATTGATGCAGGTGGTAGGTTTTCCAGATCTTGTTGTCAAATCAAGAAGAGACGCCTATTTGGATGAATAAATATGTTAGGAACACAAATCTGTCAGTGAAATTCACTGTGCTGTGAAACCGACTTTGGTCGGTCATACTTGATGGTCTAGGGGCCCTTTCCCTTAAACCTCTTGGAAGCAGCGTGCTTTTGGTTCCCTCCCTTCAATATCACCAGCTGTTAAAAAAAAAAAAAAAAAAAAAAAGGGGAAAGCAGTTATTCATTCTAAAAAGGACTTGGCGGGCTGGGGTGTGTGTTTGTTTTTTGTTTTTGTTTTAAAAAAGCAAGCTATTTTTGATTGCAGAAATATGTGAGGATAAGAAAATGACTATTTTAGGTAGAAGAGCCTCAAGAATTCTGTTCTGCCTCATCAAGTAATATTTCAGCAAGTAATATGCATTGCATAGTTGTATAGGAAAAAAGTTTTTAGACGAGTTATTTCCCTGCTGGCCGTGTTTCTCTTGTGAGATTGTGCTCTGTATTCTTAGTCACTCTGGCTGCTCTGCAGGCAGGGCTTCCTTCATTCTGGTTCTGAAATCATCACAGATGTATCTTTGTACTCTGCAGGCCTTCTTCTGGCTCTAGCAGTGCACTCTTTCAAAGTTATTTGCAGTTCAGCATCCTATTTAGGGTCACACATGGATGCCGGTTCTTTTTTGTCTAAGCTCACAACAATGTTCATGGAAATTTTCAGGCTTATACTTGACCGAGAATATCCTAGAATTAGGAAGTGGATTTTGGTGTTTCTTGGGAAGAATTTTCTTGTATCTGAGTGACTGGACTTTCATTAAACTTGCTGCCTCTCTGTGCATCAGGTCAGTTTTGCACTGAAGATGTTGATGAGTGTCAGCTCCAGCCAAATGCTTGTCAGAATGGAGGTACCTGCACCAACCACAACGGCGGGTATGCCTGCGTCTGTGTCAATGGCTGGAGTGGGGACGACTGCAGTAAGAACATTGATGATTGCTTCACTGCCTCCTGTGCTAATGGATCTACTTGCATTGATCGAGTGGCTTCTTTTTCGTGCATTTGTCCGGAGGGAAAGGCAGGTAAGGATGGAAAATCTGTGTAGCTCTATCACTTTTGGAAAGATAAAACATCATAGCTCTGAAATTGGTGCATTGTTTAAAGTGATGTGCTTATTTTAAATGTTAATGCATACTGTTGGTGAGCAAAGACTTCTTACACCTGTGTAGCTAAGAAAAAAAAAGTGTTTATATTGAGCTAGTAGAAAAAATTATAACAATTTTTATTGCTGGGAAAGTAGATGTTTTTCCAGTGCTTATCAGGGCCTGTTTTTGAGAAGTTACAGGTAGAGATGAGCTGTTGTGTGCCATTTACAATAACTGTACTCAAAAGTGTAGAAAGTGAATTTGGATATTTTTGCACAGGTGCGGACGCCCTTAATGGCATAATGGAAAAGTTCCTACTGTAGGGTGGGTAAAAGGATTAAGGTCTCCTAACTACTGCTTGAAACATAAGTGGTGTGTTTATCTGAACTAAGAAAGAGAGCTTCATGCACACCTGTATTTTCAGCTATCAGAGGAATTATCATGCTAGTTGGAGAGAAGAGCTAGTTAACTGCTCCCAAAGGGAGGTTTTGGTAACAGTAAGCCATTGGAGAGTTCCAGAAGTGCTGGAGACACCTTTGAAATCATAGAATCTGTATTTAGTAATGTTTTACAAGTGCGTGGTGAAATTTCTTTGGCAGTCTGTCTGTTGAAGCCTACGAGAAACAACTCACACTTCCAGCTGTGGAGGTCTCTACATCTATTTGAAGAAGGAGAATTTGATTTTGTAACATGCAGTCTGCCTGCTGTATCTCACTGTTTTGAATGAACTCTTGTGTGCTTCTCTAGGTCTTCTGTGCCACTTGGATGATGCGTGTGTTAGCAATCCATGCCAGAAGGGTGCTCTGTGTGATACTAATCCTGTGAACGGTCATTATATCTGCACTTGTCCTCAAGGCCATAAGGGAGCAGACTGCACTGAGGACGTGGATGAGTGTGCGATGGGTGAGTTTCGTTTGCTGTTTGGGATCGTTTGCTTTATAAATGAATTGAGGGATAGGAATACACATTTTGTCACAGCTTTTTAACATAAATGACACTTCTCCCCAGTTCTCTGCCTTCCATTTCAGTGTCTTCAGTTGAGTTTTGAGCCTTGCAATCAGATGTGAGACAAAGGGCTGGGTCAGAGGAACTGTCTGTGTGTGAACTGTCAGCCTGTGAAATTTGAAAAGCAGTGAGATAAACTTAACCATTTTTCATTGTATGATAGAGCTTTAGCTCTATGCTAGGAGTGCACGTAAACAACTTCCATAATTAAACTGATACTTGGTTAGTTCTGTTGTACACTACAGTCCTCAGTTCATGTAGGAGCTATTGCAGCTTCTCTCTTGATATAAATGTGTAAAGGATATGAAGCAGCCAAAACGTGACTGAATCTTTTGTCTGCCTTTACAGACTGGTGACCATCTGGGCCTTTAAAGCTCTAGTTCTCCTGTATTTTCGTATTCCATTGTGTTGGGGATTAGCTGGACTCTTGCACGTTTCCTTGAAGTTATGTGCGTGTTAGTTTATGTTTATAGAGCGTGCTTTGTGAAGGTAATACCTTACCAGGCCTCGAAGAAGCATCGGGGGGAAGGAGCGGAAGCATTTCTGTGAATTTTGTTCTTCGTTCTGTCTTGGGCAAGAGTGCAGTTCGTTTCTGAAAACGCTAAAAGGACTACTTTGGTGGTTTTCTGATCTTGGTAACATCTTGTTAGCATCAAGAGCGAAGTAAATGTTAAAGATAACCTAGAGATGAGGCCTTCAAAGCAGCGTTAATTCTCTGATCCGTGTCACTTGACACTGTCCCCCTTAAGAACTGTTTTTAGCAATATGGACCAGAATTGCTCCTTAGGTCCATTGGTAATGATGGTAGCCTTTTCCCAATAGGATGAACAATCCTTTCTCCTGTATTACTTGCCAGAAAGGAATGGCATTAAAAAGATCGTGAATAATAAAGGTTTCTGTGACTTTCCTGCTCAGAGAAAAGGTTTTGACACAGATATATATATATATATATATGTATTTCTTGCAGCAAACAGCAATCCGTGTGAACATGCTGGGAAATGTGTAAACACAGAAGGCTCTTTCCACTGTGAGTGTTTGAAAGGTTATACAGGACCTCGATGTGAAATGGACATCAACGAATGCCATTCTAATCCATGTCAGAACGATGCTACCTGTCTGGATAAAATTGGAGGATTCACGTGTCTCTGTATGCCAGGTGAGGCGAATTTCTGAGAAAGATAAGGCTTCCAGCAAAGGTGGAAGAAATCAGAAGGTGGAGCACAGGCAAGATTGCCAGTTCTGCTGAGGTGGAAAACAAAGTTGTGATGGGGTGAGGCTAAATGAGATGATGAGAGAGGGCTGGCTGGGAGAACACCACCCAAAAGGACTTGGCAGTTTGTGCGGGAAAAGTGACCAGTGAATGAATTTTTTCTTCTAAGCTGGAATATACATGAACATATTTGTTATTCTACCTATTAAAGTATGTGAACAGAAATTTATGTTAGTGTAAGCAGAGCTGGTGTAAACTTTAAAAGAATAACTGTGTTCTGAGGTACGTGTATTATGGTTCTGAATAAAAGAGTGCAATTGTTTTTGTTTTTTATCACTTAAAATATCCCAAATTATGCAATCTTCCATTTATATGGGGAACTGATTATAAAAACGTTGCTTATAAAATATACCGACTCCAGTATGCCAGTGATCTGTATAGTCTGCTATTTTGCCTTCTGATAAAAAGTGGTTAAAAAAAAAAGGTATGCAGATTGCATCCCAGTTGCATAGTCGTATAAAGTGTAATGAAAGAATTGTGACCCCTGCAGGTGATCAGCTGATACCATGAAAACTAAAATACGTTTATGTCAATATCTAATCTCTGAAGAGAGGTGAAACTCTTGTCTCAAGTTTTTCCTAAAATTGTCCGTCTTTTCTGTCATTAATTTTAGTATAAGGGGTTTTCTTTTTGAAATGTCTACTATTTGTTACTTTACTTGTTGCTTTATATTGTTTATATTGGTGCATACCTAAATGTACTGGTGATCTTTTCCAAAACTCTTACACATAACTGTCTGACATCATATGGAAGAAAGTATTAGATTTGCATTTGGTACAAACTTGTTCATCTGTTACATTTGATGAAATGGGTATGTTCAAGATATTTTAACAACTGAAAAATGTACTTTCAGTGTCCATTTTCAGCCTCTAATGTGTGTTTTAACCTCAGAGGTTCTGCAAACTCTACTGCAGTTAAACTAGGCTTAGATTTTCAGCGTTGATAAAAGAGGCAGTCACAGTCTCAGACGCACATTCTAATGCCTCTTACAATTTTTTTTTCAGGATTTAAAGGTATTCACTGTGAAGAAGATATTGATGAGTGTCTAAGTAATCCCTGTGTGAACAACGGAGAGTGTATCGACACAGTCAACCGCTTCCTCTGTGTATGTCCTCCTGGTGAGTACTTATTTCTGGAAGTTTTTCCTGCTTCAGCTTACCAAGAATTGGTAGATTCCCAGTGAAAGATTGTGGACAATGCATTTCCTGTGAGTTTGTGGTCCTAGTGCCACATCTGCTTGAACTAGTTAGTTGTAGTCACTGATAAGTAAGAGTAAATACCTGTCTGGTTGCAGTAAGATTATGCCTGTAATTGGGTGAGCGCTGAGGAATATTCAGTTAGATGACTCTTGTTAAAGGGTGGTTAGCAACAAGAACTACTGTCACTATGAATATCATAGTGAGATATAGAGTAATATTTATAAATATAAACTACAAATCAGAGCCTCTGCATACTTTCTCCTGTGTTTGAAGTTCATAATAGAAGCCATTTTACATCAGTATAGCTTATGTTACTTGCATGAGGAGGGAGGTGGATTAGGTCTCCACTTTACAGAAAAGGGGTAGATGCTGAGCTGAGGGATCAATGTTAGCTATAGAGTAAAGATTACTTGTGTTTTTGGTGGCTTGCAAGTTTTGAGATTGGCATATACTTGACAAAAGCATGCTCTGCATCGTTTCTTGTTGAGTAATGTTCTGGCTTTTACCCACTCTTTCCTTGGTTCTTTCCCTCAGGAAACATTCCTGAAGCTTTTGATTTTTTGCTTGGAAGTGCCTAGGGATCTGCATCATAAGCAGCATAACCTACTGATAGTTTATTGACTATTTCAAGATATGTATTGAAAGATACAGAGCTGCATTGTATTACATGTCCCAGGCTGCTGTAGTAATTCTATTCTGGAGGCTTTAGTAATGAATGCATTATTGTTCATTGACAGTCACTTGCTTTGATTGCTGGAAATTTTTTCCTTTTATTTTACTGATGGCCTCTCAGTTTCTTAGGCAGGCATACTGGTCAGTGGTGAACACCACTTGTGCTCTGTTTGCTTTATTTCTGTTTGCCTTGGCCAACTATTTTCAAGCTGCTCCTGCTCCTTTGACCTGGAAGAGAGAAACTGTTTTGTCTGGTGGTTTCGATGAGGAACCAGTCTATTAAGGGTGTGGTGTGTGTGCTTAATGATGCAATCCAGCTTAGATTTACTGATCTTTTATTTGGATGGTTTTAAGAATTTGCTAGTAAGTAATTCCTGACAGTGCAGCTGTTAACTTAACACTTCAGATTACTTCTGGATTTTCATCTTTTTTTGCCTTTCAGGGTTCAGTGGTGCCGTGTGTCAGATTGATATAGATGACTGCTCCAGCACACCATGTCTCAATGGAGCCAAATGTATTGACCATCCCAATGGCTATGAGTGTCAGTGTGCCACAGGTTAGTCTCAAGTTCCAAGACTGGCAATTGCATGCAACCTAAACATAGGGGCGATCAAAAAAGTGTCAGCGTTTTCTCTTTCTCTGAAAACTTTGTCGTAAAGCTTTGTCTATTCCTTTGCAGTAGACAATAGCACTAAAATACAGAAACCTTTTGACTTATGACAGTGGCGAGTTCACAAATGATGAGTGTTCTGGCCTCCCTCTCTCAGTCCCATCTCTTGTTTCCCAGAAAGTGTCAGCTTCTTCTGTATTGATTAGAGAATTCCTGAATGGAAAAACAGCAGTGTGAAACCTTTTATCTGTGGTTTTCCCTTCATTCTTCTGTGGCAGTATATATTATTCAGTTGGAGATCAGGAGACGGACAGTGCCATACTATTGTGTATTCTTATTTCTGTTGCTTCAGAGTATTTTATATCAAAAATGGAAGATGTAAGTGCAGTAAAAATTGAGTGCACTGGAAGAAGTATCGCACAGGAGCCACCTGGCAGAATGTAGTTTAAGTGATCTGTAAAGCATCATACAGAAATTTTGACAGAGCTGTGGATGGAACTCGGGTTTTTCAAATGTACTTAATTCTGTTGTTCTCTGGTTAATTGTATGCTCAGAAGTGTCAGGTTTAATTATAGGATTTTCTTGCCTTAGAAGTTCTAAAGGAGATGTACATGTATTTCAGCTGTAGCTTTTATATCCGGTCAGATAAGAGGGTTTGGGCAGTTCAGAACTGTTACACTTTAATTCTCAGTAAGGATGGATGACTTTTGGTTGCTTTCAGTTAATGGTGGCTCATGACACGTATTCAGTCTGACCAGATGTGGAATGTACTGGCTTCAGCTCTTCCATTAGGGAAGAAGCTGAATAGTTCATGGAGCTGCCTGTGTCCCAGAAATGTACTGTTAGGCTGGTTAAGTTCATGAGCAGTTTTTCTCATCTTAGATCATTCCAAAATCAAATTGTTAAAACAAATTAGTTTGGCTTCGGTAGCGTATTCTGCACTGTATAGATTATAACAGAAGTTAGCCTAAAAATTCCTTCTCTTTTCACACCCACCACTCCCAATAACATGTCTGAAAAAACAATGAAATGGTTCTAATCAAGAGAGAAGTAATTATTCTTGTTAAGATTCTCTTTTTGATTACTGTGTGTGACAGAATAAGCTGACGCTTGCAAAAAGAAGAAAAGCTTAAGTCTGCTCTGAACTTGGAAGCTATCTTAGAAAGTCTTTCTCAAGCTAGTGTGTGGTCTAGTTGCTTTCGTTCACTGAGAGTGCAGAGCTGCTTTACCAACTCTGTAAAGAGCTTTCTGGGCCAAGAAGAGTTCTGATTCATGTAGTGGATGATCATTTTTGCTCTAAAGAGGCAGGAGAAAGTGTTTTGCTAAAGAGACTGTCAGGAAAATACAGCACTGTATCCTATTTCAATAATCTGGAGAGCTGCACCTTGAAAAGCATGTTCTGAATTAGAGCACAGAGCTATTTGAGAACCATTCAGGTGTGGAAATTCTAGGCTTCCTAGAACAGGACGAGGGAATTCTTCTTCCGTGAAAGCACATGGCGTATGGAGCATTTTCAAGGAATGGGCTGAAAGCAACCAACGGTATGGAGTACTAGTGCAGCAGCTCTTAGTAGCATCCCTGGTTAGGTACACTGGCTGAAAACTGAAGAGGAAGTCTGTACTGGGACTTCTTTCCGTGCACTCTAAGGGATTGGTTTGTTCTCTGTTCTCCAAGAGTTTTTTCTAGTCTTAACTCTGCTAAGAGTGAAGTCATATCTCACTAAGATATATACAGTTAAGAAATCTTATATATATATATATTTATATTTATATATATGTATATGTGGTTTTAGAACTAAAGTGTTTCAGATGAGCTACAATAGGAGGCAAGGAAATCATTTTTTGAACAAATGTATACTAGGTATTGTATTAATATGACAGCTTTTGTAAGACTGAAATGCAGAATTCATCATGAAGTAGCTCAGTTACAGGAATATAATATTCAGACATGTTCTTATTCTATCTCGTAAATATGAGCGATTTATATATTCCCTAATGATAATCACCAGCTGCAGAACTGGTTGAAAACTGCGGAATGTTTGGCCAAATGCTGTACAGATAGCTCTATTTACTGCTTGCTTTTTGTCTTTTCTTTCCCTTCTGGCATTATTCCACTTCTCCTTCCCAGTGGTAGATCATGGCTTTCCTTTTCTCCAGTTGTCCTAGGTCTTTCCTCTTTTCTCTCCCTCCACCCTCTGTTTTTTGCCACTGTTCGTCCTCTTCTCGGTTTGTTTTTCTCCCTTACCTAACTTCTTTTTATATCTATTTCTCTAACTAGCTTCCCTTCCCTCTCCCCACCTATTTCTACAACCATTCATCCATGCATACGTTCGCAGAGCTTGGAAAAGTTAGCCGTCACCTGGTATGTTTGACCAGAGAACTAGCCACAAACCTGTATGAAAAATGGGGAGCCTGTTATCCAGTTGTAATACTCAGGTGAGAATCACTCTTCAGCTGTTGAAATTCCCTGCAGCCTAGTTTGTATCAGTCTCCAGCTAATGCTTGAAATATTAAGTTCTACCTTCCTTTTTTCCAGCTGCTGGAAGGCAGAATGAGCTCCAAAACCTTTTCTCTTAAATTGTCCCTGTTTCATAGACCTCTACCCTGTTGTGGAAAACAGGGCTCTTGAGGGAGTTATCTGCTGTTTTAATCTATCTAGATTTTTTTTTTCTTGTTAAAGCCCTTCTTTTGAATAGATTCTGTCCTCCTCTGTTGCTCAGGATGTTTCCCAGCTGAAGCAGAATGAAACGGGCCAAATTTCTGCTCGTTTCATTGCTCGTAAGTGAAGAGGTTGCTTTCAGTCTTTCATAAATCTGCAGTTGGTGCATGACTGGAGTTATTGAAAGGTTTTTCCAGTGAAAGGGATGAGACTTTTTTCTTTATTCTTTCTTTTTAATAAGCAGAGCTGCAGAAGCTGTGATGCGAGCCCAAGGAACTCCCTTGGGAAGGTTTTGTGCAACATCTCTGCGGTAATTTCCTGTAAGGAAAAAGTCGAATCCCTTGGATTACTCTATAGAGGAAATAATGACAAGAGAGTAACTTCAGATCATTTATATTGATGCAAGGAAATAGTTCTGATGGTGATTTATGTGTTTCCTCTCATTGCTACCATGTTTTGAATACCGTGAAGGTAACCACTTCTGATGCTAGAATTCTTCATGCAAGATGTTCTGTAAAATGCTGTGAGCAGTGGAAGAGTCTATTGTTTTCCAGGGCTGGGAAGTGGACAGCTGAGATGCCCAGCTACCCTTTATGCTCTGTATGCCACTTTGCTGATTTTTAATGTGATGTTTTCTGTGTCTGTATTATATTCACTGCAGCATCAGACCAGTTTACCTTAATTACTTAATTACTCCTGTTGATCATTTTTCCTTAGGTTTTACTGGCCTTTTGTGTGAGGAGAATATCAACAACTGTGATCCTGATCCTTGCCACCATGGTGAATGTCAAGATGGGATTGATTCATACACATGTATATGCAATCCTGGCTACATGGGTGCCATATGCAGTGAGCAGATAGATGAATGCCACAGCAACCCCTGCCAACATCAAGGGCGCTGCATTGATTTGGTGAATGGCTACCAATGCAACTGTTTGCTGGGCACTTCAGGTACATAATGCACAAGGTGGAAGGATTGAATTCTATTAGAATTCAATTAGTATTTAATTAGTTCTTATGTCTGCTCTGATGTGTGTGCTGAATTTGCATATGGATGTAAATTTATGGTATGAGGTTAAGGAGATCTTATTTTCTTCACATTAGTTTTGCTTGCTGCATTTTCCTGTGTTTGTGTGCATTGTCAGCCCTCACTGGTACTGCAGCCAGTCTTGGAAGAATTTACCTCCTTCAAAATTCAAGTTTTACCTCCTCCAAAATTCAAGCCTACGGATGTATTGGCTGAAAAAATAGATCTGATATTCAAGATGGTTTATTGCTTTGCTTGAACATCTATTGACAAGTTCAGTGTCATAGTCAGAACCCATTGATTCAGGTGACTTTCCTTGGTTTCACACTGCTTCTGCATCATCACCTATGTAAATGGCACCAATCCCTACGCAACATTAAAGCAGGCAGGATTCTTAATTTGGCCGTTTCCCAGGAAATAGTTTTGTTGTCCATCTTGTAACATTTAGCTTCCTCTAACTTTTTTTCAGGAGTAAACTGTGAAAATAACTTTAATGACTGTGCGAGTAACCCCTGCATTCATGGGGACTGTATCGATGGCATTAATCGCTACAACTGTGCTTGCAAACCGGGATTTACAGGTAAAGTCAGCTACCTGATGGCTTTGAGTTCTTTTGAAGATAGTTATCCTGTGTGGTAGCTAAGGAAACTGTTCTTTGCATACTGACTATAAGGGATTCAGTCAGTATCTCAGTAAATCCTTCTAATCTGAATCTCAACATCTTACATTAAAGCCAAGTTCTACCACACAGGAATGTCCTAATCTGTGCTGTGAAATGCTGTGTAATTGAGTCCAATTCATGGTTCTCAGTTTTATAACAAATAAATCCATGTGACTTTGGTTTATTGTTTAATACTACTTTCCAGGGACAGAGAATATTGAACAGTATAGACAGGTGTGTGTTTGAAGAGTATCTTGGGTTTTGACCATGAGTAGTGTTTTTCTTTCTGAAAGAGAAATACATTAATTTAGCGTTCTAGTGAACAAATTAGTGAGTTCTTTCCACTCTGAAGTTTACAACTGAGTAACCTGGTTTTTTAGTAATTCTATTTCATAATGTCATCTCTTTTGTCTCCCCTTTAAATCAAAAGCGCTTATGTAGTACTATGCAGACAAGACTGAAAAAAACGAAGTTTTTATGCCCTTTCAGACTGATGTTCAGATCTGTAGCTCAACACCAGGACTAGTTCTGATGACTAAAGCACATCTCAATGTTATTTATAACAGACATAATACATCTCGAGCCATCTTGAATAATATGCTCTTAACAATTTTCTCATCACTTTTGTTACTGTTTACTACTGATTGATTCTAATTAGAATTGATCCGAAATGCATTAGAAACAGCACTGAGATATTTCAAGTGTCGTGTACAATTCTAAAATTCTGGAGTTTCTTCTACTGGTTCTGGCATGGTGGTACTGTCCAACCCACAGAACAGTTGTCTTATCTGCCTGCAAAATTTGTTCTTCTACTGGACTCCTTACTGTTATGCTCTTAAAATACTTTGGTAATTTGATGAATTGGCATTTTTCAGTCTTCAAAGAGCAGGTGTGCCAGGGATCTCATTGCTTTGTTCTTTCCCTAGGCTCAAAATGCTTTTCAACTTCCTGGAGTACTCATTCTGCCTGTAGTTTTCCAGCCTCATAAGATCTTATGGTCACTATTTTAAGGATCTTGCAGTCCAGGCATACACAGTAAACAGAGGCTAGGCAAAACAGGAAGCAGTGTTATTTAGATTTCCTTTTACGCAATAAACCACAAGAACTATATTTGCTGCAGAGTATAGCAGTATTAGTTGTTCAAAGGGTAGCTACTTCAGTGCAGAGCAGCAGGGCTTTGACAAGGAGAGCTCAAGAGGTTTGTTACAAGCATGATACAATTAAGTGATTTTTGTCTTCCTATTAGTAACTAGTTGTTATTAATGGAATTCTGCTGAGATTCTTAAATGATCTATAAATACTTGTTAAATATAAATGCTATTTTCCATGCACAGAAAAGTAGTCCTTCAAAAATGCTTCTGTTAATTGCAGGTGAAGTTAAAGTCACTCTAGCATGAGATCTGTCCCTCCGCATTGGTTTTACTGAACTGTCTCAACATTTGTTCTTGCAAATATGCAAAGTAAATGTTTTTATAAGAAATACTATTTAATAAATAATATTTTATAGGTCCACGATGTAGTGTGGATATTGATGAATGCACATCCAGCCCCTGTCATAATGGTGGAACATGTATAAATGAGATCAATGGCTTTCGTTGTGTGTGTCCTGAAGGTTACCATCATCCTCACTGTCAGTCACAGGCAGATGGTTGTCTTAGTAATCCCTGTGTACATGGCAACTGCACACATGTTATTAGTGGGTAAGTTCTCACTGTCACATTTAATGCTTTGAAATCCTTATTTTAAAAGTAGTACATGAATGTGAATATTCACAAGGCTACAGTTATGCCCCCAGCGTGAAGTCTTTTCGGTATAGATGCAAAACCAAATCCAAACCATATGTATGGTTTTAAAACCAGCCACCTGGTCACATGAGGAGGGCGCTCTTAAACATGTCAGAAAACTGATTTTTAATGGAGTTTCTTCTGCGCACACCTGGTGCGGGGCTGAATGCCCCATTTGCAAATATTAAAATCTTCTTAGCAGTATGGCTTTTTTAGGGTGTCCATCTATGACAAACTCAAATTTGTCTGCTGCCTTGTAATTTTTTTTTTTTTTTTATTTTTATTTTTTGGTTTGCTTGGAGTTCATTATGACTTTGGGGCTTCTGATTTTTTTTCTAATTTCTCAGTTAGCTTAGGATTCTAACTTATCCATTGCCAATGACGTGATCACAATAAGCTGTAGACCTTCAGTCACCAGCTGCAGTCTGGGCTGTTTCAAAGTTGGTTGTTCAGTCTCTGCTTTGTATTCTTTGCTGTCTTTGAATGGGCATGTACTAAAGGTGGTTGGCCACCATCTGAAGGAGGGTTTTATGTCATTCAAGTAAGCAGAAAAGTAAAATAAAGAAATGATTTCACTTTTTCTGTGAGCAGCAGCAACCTACTCCATCAAATTTTAGAATGTGGAACGTAGAGGCTATCTTGTGTTTGTGGCTACTGCCTTTTTGCTACTCGAATACTCTGTATTAAAGAAGTAAATAACTTTAAACAGTTCACTAGGAGCTGGAGAACTGCATGAGGTGGTCAGCTGGGGAAAGCTACGATTAACAGCCACTTAGAGGAGAATAGATAAAGGTACCTCTTCAAGGGTTAGAAACTGAGCTCGGTCTGGAAAGTCAAGGGGAATGAACAAATTAATAGCTCATGCTCTCCATCTTCCTCCTATTCCTTCTGTAAATTTATTTAACATTTTACCCAGAACAAAGTCAGTCATTACATTTCTGGGGAAAGCATTCCTTTTTAAGCAAGATGTTTTGTTTAAGTCAGTGGATTGATTACATGTAGTTGGCCTCTGACTGTTTCCTCTAGCAGCATTCTCAAGATCAGATTTATTGCTGAGAAGTGCTTGCCTAGTACAGTTTTTCCAAGGCTGATTCCATCAGTTTTAGTCGCTCTGTTGTATGCCTGAAAGAAGAAAGGAAAGTTCTTTCTGGCCATTTTGATGCCAGTAGTTGCTTGTGAATCTTCTCATCAAGGAAAACCAAATGCTGAGGTCAGGAGCCTTGAATTGAGACTCCTTTTTGCTAATGATGAGTCTGTGGTAGATGAATGACCTGGGCTTGGAAAAAGTAGGGCCTGTGGAGTTGGCAGATGTAGGGAGGGAAGGCTCATACTTGTAAAGCTCCCAAACTGTAGGGGGGCTCCACAGTGGATGATGATGGCTCCCAGACCTGTGCTGTGTCCTGGGAAGGGTTGTCAGCACTTGGGCAAGGGAGTGATTTACCACTGCAAATTGCTCTCTAGGGCAGGATTCAGCACTTTCTCTGGAGCTAACAGGAAGACTGTCTTTATTTCTAATTCAGCCTCCGCCTAAGCTTGCAAAGCATTTGGTTTATCTCTTCTGTCACCTGCATTCAGATTTATGCCCATTTACACCTTGTGCTGGGTGCCAGATAAAAATAAGACTTGTTTGCGTGATGAAGAGGGAGACCAGTGTGCATGTTGTGTGGCTTGAGTTCAGGGTGATTCACTGAGTCCTTGGTTTTATGTCATATGGGTGGAGTGCTGCCATGCTTCAGCTTTTGAAGCATGATGGAATAAGTTGCTGCTGCTCCCAGCCAGCTGCTTTCATCTGTAGCTACTAGTTTATATTAAATCAGTCTATTTGTCTTTGGAATCTATTGTTCCCCTTTTCTTAAGTAGTGTTTCTTTTTTTGGGGGGGAGGCATCTCTATTTAAATGTGTTGAGATGATCTTGTCAAAGAAGAAACATGTTTTGGGTTAATTGAGTACTTTGTGAAAATTATAACAAAATGGAATGTGGCTTTAATGGTAAGTTTATTTTCAATATTTTGGAAAATACACAGCTAGAGTAAGTGAATAAATGTAACTTAAGACTCTTCTAAAGACAAGTCTTCTGGTTTTCTCTCAAAGACCATTTGCAGGAGAAAGTGGGTAGTCGAAAAGTTATTTCAGAATGCTCTAAAATTGCTGCTGTTTTTGCTTTTAAAGGTACAAGTGTGTCTGTGACCCAGGCTGGGTAGGAGATTACTGTTCAACAGAAGGGAATGAATGTAAATCAAACCCCTGCCAGAATGGAGGAACTTGTGAGGATCTGTTGAATGGATATAGGTGTACCTGTAGGAAAGGATTCAAAGGTGAAATTTCAGACAAACTCCTGTTGTATTTATCTTTCCACTTCATTACACCCTTATTGTCATTTTAATCTTTTCACTAAACTTCATGGAAATAGGAGGGAAGAGGGAAATTCCATGCTTACATGAAGTTAAATGGCAGTTGATTTCTTATAGACACATTGTGGTGGTAGAATGCTTAGTAAAACCATTTTTAATTCTTGTTTGGATAGTCTTATTTAAAAATGTCCTGTTTTCAGTTCAGTTTAATTTATTTGGTAAGAAAGTTTAACTGAGCTATATGAATGCATTGAGATTTGAAGGGGCGTTAATTTACAGCAAGTTTAATGCAGTTTAGTTCAGATTAATTTTCCAAAGAGTGGGAACCTCTTAGTGGGGAATAAGGCTACTCCAGAAAGATAACATTTTCTTTTTTTCAGATAACAAAGTTCAGGTAAGATATTTTAAAAGTACTGAAACTTGCTGCATGAAAGCAACTAGGCATTAAGTGAGACAGTGAGTTTGTCTTACTCTACATTCTTCAGGGAAGTTTGTTTAATGTACAGTACGTTGCAGTTTGAAAGGCTAGTCTTTGGGTGAAAAAACTATGCTTGATTGTGACACTCTAGAAATGCTGGTGATGTTTTTGTGCAGTGGATGAATGAATCACTGAGTTCTTCCAGCATTTTCTTTACAAAAACTAGTCAAAGGAAAAAGTGAAAGAACATGTTAGAATTGGGTTATAAGAGCAAAACTAGAAGAAGAGCAAATAAAAAGAAATATGGTCAGAAGAATAGTGGGCAAAGATGTCAAAGAAGACTAAAGTTTTGTTTAAGCAGTACTAGTTGTATATTTGTGCCTTTCCCACTCACTGCATGTCTCCTCTGCAAGCAGACTTTTAGCTTTTATCTCTCTTGGGCTACAATTTTACAGTCTCCTATTTCTCTGTCCCTCTCTACAGCTTGCTGCAGTGAGTTTAGCTTCCTGTCGCTCCCTTTCAGAATAACTTTATGTTACTTGGAACTAGCATGGCTGCTTCCTGCGTGTACCCAGTGAGCCTGTGAGCAGTGCTCTGATCTCTTCTTTATCCTGCTAAGGTTTTCCAAAAATGGAAATGCCATTCAGTGCTTTGTAGGATAATCACACAAGTTACAACTGGAAGTTACAATTTTTCTTGCAAGAAGCACCAGGCGCTCAGCTCTCTTTGTTTCTCCCCATCTGCTCCCCAGGTGTGAACTGCCAGGTGGTGGTGGCTCCTTGTTCCCCCGATCCATGTGAGAACTCAGGAATTTGCCAAGAGTCTCCTGACTCTGAAGGCTACACCTGCCTCTGTGCCCCTGGTTGGGAAGGTAATGTGGATGAGTGATACGTTTTACTTTCAACTGTGAGCCCTGCTGGTACAGAGCCTTTTCACCATTGGCATAATGGGAGGTCTTACTTCAGCACTCCCTGTGTTTCAGGGGAGAGGTGTACAGTGGACATTGACGAGTGTGTCTCAAAACCCTGCAAAAACCATGCTTTATGCCATAATATTCAAGGCAGTTACCTGTGTGAGTGTCGTCCCGGCTTCACTGGAGGAGACTGTGACAGTAACATTGATGACTGCCTTTCAAGTGAGTATCAGTGGGTCGTTCTGTATTTTTCCATTTTCCCTAGAAATAACTTCGCTGTATCAGTGGTAACTACCATTTGACAGATACTTGAAATGGTTTCTTGATAATGCCTCACCACATTTGAGACGGACGGAGTCTGTCATGTTTAGCTCTTATAATTGGACTTAAGTATTCTAACTGATAGTAGGAGTTATTCTCAAGTTATTAAGTAGAACGGTCCTTGTAGTTTGCATACTTTAATAAGGAACGCTGGTAAAAGAAGAATTAAAACTAATTTGCCTGAAATTTTAATATACAAAGTTAAAGTAACATTGCAGGGCTTGCCGGTATTTCAAAATTAAGCTTGATAGAGGTGTCGTGGGAATATAAGGATAGCAGCCTTTCCTGAAATGTCTCTGTCTGAAATTAATATTCTGGAAAAAGTACCTGGTTACTGTTTCTGTTAATCCATATCTGAAAGCAAAATAAGCAATAGGAAGGTACTCTTATTCTAGAATAAGCCTCAGTTACATGAGGATAGCCCAAATACGTATGTGTCTTGAAATTGTCTAAAATGTTAATTTTTTTTTACATTTTTATGTCATGTGCTTGATTGTGCTATGTATACAGGAAATAAAATACATAGTAAGTTCTTGTTAGGCATATTCTGTATCATTATCAGATAAAATAAGTGTCTCCTGAAAAGTGTAATATGTTTAAAGTTCATTGTTACTATTTGAAAATTGCTTTATGAAACCTTGGTGTTGCTCACAATGTCATATTTTTGTAATTGACTGGTTCTTTAAGGGGAGAAAAAAAGGAATAATTTTTATTGCAATAACTTAAAAACAAAACAAAAGTCTTCAACACTTCAGGTATGAATTTAGTGAGCTGTATTTTACACTGAAAGAAGATTAAATTTGTGACTGCTATATAGAAAGATCTGAATAAGTACTGTAGTAAAAGCTATCACGGGGGATCCCAAAGCAGCACTGTTGAAAGAAGTTTAAGACACCTGGCTTTTGATTGCCTCTTTCTGAGCAAACAGGTACAGTACAGAAAGCGTCACTTTAGTTTGGTTCATCTATCCGAAGCTTTGTTTGCTGAAGTTAACAAAATTATTGCCAGTCCTGATGGGTTTTATATGGGTGTCTGAAGACATACACATTTTTAAAGTGTTTATCATCCTCTTTTTAACAACTGGAAAATCTCTCCGTTCCTAGTTGTGAGAGTTGAGATTCATCCAGTGTAATCTGTTGCATAGCACACCCATGAGGATGAAGAAGAACTTGAAATTGCTGCTACAGCTGATTTCATTCAGCATGACAGAAACCTTTCATGGCTTGGGCCAAGTGTCTTTAATCTATGAAGCAAACAAACCCTGCAACAATATGAACTTGTTGAAGAGTTGATACTGTAGTCTGCTTTTTCTGTGAGTAAGTGTGCAGCACAGAAAATGAATGCACAATTTTTGGCTTCAGTCATAAGTGGCTGGCTGCCATAGGCACAATTTAGCATATCTGCCAGGGCTCTCACTTTGAATGTGTTTTTTCTCTGCGGTAGTGAGATGACCTCTAAATGGATGCAGGTGTCTCTTATAACGCAAATTGTTGTGTGAAGGTATTTCTCAGTCAGTAAATGAGCTTTAATTACCTTTCACATCTGTTTATCTTCATGTATCAGTGAACAGAATGATCTTGTACTTAGGTTGAACTGCAGCATTTTTGTTTGAGCTTATTTGCATTTTAAAGTATGTGTTTTATTAGTACTTAGTTAGTCATAGATCAAGAAACTACTAAATAACCTCTTCCCCGTGTCCCTTTCCTGTCTCTCCTTTTTCTCCCTTCTCCCCATTCCCTTCCCTGCCTCCACATATGCAGAGCAGAAAAAGAAACTGGCTTCAGAGGCAGGATCTGACAGAGGAATGTGGGTCTTAAATCCAGAAAGTGGAAGGAATGAAATAAGAAGAAACTACTGAATGACTGATCTTTAGGGTTGATGGGTAGTTGTGGAAGTAGGACGAATGCAGTAGTCATCCATTATTGGTAATGCTTTGGGATTATCTCTTCCATAAGCGGTTCAGAAAGGCTTGTCAGTAGGCTGTCGCCCTCTAGGCTGAGTAATCCCTTTTTTCTGAAAAGCTCCTGCTCTAGACCTGGCTTTCACTGCTGTCCATTTTGAAACTTACTCTAATGCCTCTGTCTTAGATCCCTGCCAAAATGGAGCTTCATGTGTGGATGGGATAAACTCTTTCTCATGCATCTGCCTACCTGGATTTCATGGAGATAAATGTCAGACAGATACCAATGAATGTCTGAGTGAACCATGCAGGAATGGAGGCACGTGCACCCACTATGTCAACAGCTACACGTGCAAGTGTCCGCCGGGGTTTGAGGGAACCAACTGTGAGAACAACATTGATGAATGCACTGAGAGGTGAGAAGTTTGCTGTGCTGGTGTGGAGAGGAGGGAACTACGTAGTGTGCACTCGTGGCTTGAAATCAGTCCTACTCAGAAGCAGTATTTAAGGATGAGGATCTGTTTTCCTGCCTCCTGTCACTGAGACACTTGAGCTTCAGGCAAAGGAAACTTGCTTACCTTGTGCAGGTTGCCAGCTGTCAGAGTTGGTGTTCTGTCAGCAAGACCAGTCAGAAGTTTAGTCCTATTATAAGAGGAATATAACAGTGTTTAGCAAACATGAAGACAGTAACAGCTGCTAGCTTAAATAAAATAATTTGTGTTTTGATAGGAGCATATCATTCAGAGGAGGGAGAAGAATGGATTGGTTATGAACAGTTACTGTGTTGAGGAATACAAAAACTGCAAAATTGGAAGCAATGACAACTCTCAAAATCACAGGAAAAATAAATTAGCTGAGAGTAGAGTTATTCACTGCAAATAATGAGAAGCCAAAAAAAAGGAAAGGAGGAAGAATTTTGAAAGATGTGAAGAGGCAGCCAGGACCACAAACTCCACAAATCCTGTACTAGAAAGGTTTAGTCAGCAGAGAGATCTTTTAATGCTAACAAATTGGATGGAGGTTAGCAGTGTTGAGATAAAAAAAAAAATAAATAAATTCATTTTAAGAAGGTGTGGAACTGAGTTCAACACTTTGTTCCCCCAAATAATTGCTTGACTTAGGACCTTTTAAAACTCTGAGGAGTCTCTGTGGATGCCTCATCTTTCTACATATTTATTTTTAGAATTTATAGGATTTTTGTATGTAGATTTAGATTCTCAAATAAAAATAATTTCTAATATATTTTGAAATATTAAAAAAAAGAAAGAAAGCAAGTTGGAACAAATTGATCTGTTCCAGTTGACAAGAAATGGATGAGGTACCTAAATGTAAAGCTCTTGCTACTCTCATGCTTTTTTTTCCTGCACACAAAGAAACGAGTTCTTTATTGCCTCTTACAAAATCACAGTCGCGGAGGTATGTATTTAACATCTTTTGCTTAAGAACAGAATTGTGTCACTGATGAGGGTGTGTTTGATTTGCACAACATTGTGTTTAATCGAGTGAAGCAGTTGGGTGCTTTAGCAGAACGCCTGGTTCTTCCATGGTGTTCATCCTGTTCTTGTTTTCATTATCAGTCAGGTCAGAAACCAGTCTTGCAAGTATGAATGAAGGATGTAACAATTTTCAAAGCTCTGCTGAATTAAACCTGTCTCACCTTCTCAACCAAATTTTGCTGATTTGCATTTAAGAGTGCCATGATGGTTAACTGATTTGAATTTAGTTCAAATGATTCTTCCTTGTCACACGTCTCCTCCTCTGAGAGAGTGCTGTCTTCTCTTGGAGAAGAGTACCCGATTTCAGTGAAAAGTTCCAAGTGATTGACAGTTCCTTTCTTTTTTTTTTCTTGTTCCATCATGAATGTAAAAGGCATTTTTTTGCTCCTTCTAAAACAGAATTCAGCCCACAAGGCAGAAAAACAGCTCTGATAAATAGATTAATGTTTATCTCTACCATATTCACAGTCAAAATTCGGGTATTTAAAACTTGCACTTCAAGCTCAAAGAGATGAGTCAGTGTCTTCTCTCATGGAAGTACCCTTTGATAGTGCACCAGGCGGATGACAAACAAGAATTTGTTTGTGTTCTTTGACAAAGTGATTATCTTGAGAGTCTAATCTAGAGTTATTTTCAGAGGAGCAGAAGTTCCCTGGCACATGTTTCTTCAGAGGGAAAAATTCTAACAAGTTAATTTTGCCTGAGGTTTCACTGTCTCTATCTTTTCTAATAATTTCTCCATAGTGCATCTACTGTAGCAACATTTCTTATGATCAAAAGATTGTGGGATAACTCCCTCCGTTTAAATCAGCCATGGCATATGGGGGTTGTATTACAAATCAAGAACTTTACTGAGGTTCTGATGAGAAGAGGAGGAGGAGAATTAATAATACCAATGTGTTCACTTAATCAACAAAGAACGTGCTTGTCTTTGCGTGTTCCATGGACTTCTTCCTTGAGAAAATATACCTTGGACTCCTTCAAAGCTGGTTTTTTTTAATGTTTTGTAGCTTTTTTCCCTCAAGAATTTGTTATAAAATTGAGATTTTGTACAAAATTCATCAGTCTGAGCAAGCCATGTACACACATGATATAGTAATGTTTGTGGTGACATTGAAGTGGGGAAGATTTTAGGAAGTGAGAAGTTAACTCCATAAGAAATGACTCACTGAAACCCTAGTTTACTTTCTTTGTCTTAAAGGTAAAAGAGAGTAAACTTATCCCATTGCTTTGCTAATGCCTGGTTTATGCTCTTTAGTAGGAGCTAACCAATGGATAGATGATCCTGTAATCTGTTTTTCTGCCTCAGGAACGTCTCCTTTTCAGGAACGTTTACATGCTATATTTGACTGTGAGCTAACTGTGTTTTGCGTCAGCTTAGTTTTGTTCTCACTGTCTTGCAGTTCCTGTTTCAACGGAGGTACCTGCGTGGATGGGATCAATTCCTTTACTTGCCAGTGTCCAGTGGGATTTACAGGCTCCTTCTGCCTCACAGAAATCAATGAGTGTGACTCGCATCCTTGCTTGAACAAAAGCTCTTGTGTGGACAGCCTAGGGACATACCGTTGTATATGTCCTTTGGGTTACACTGGGAAGAACTGTCAGGTGGGTGATAGTTTGTCATGCCCATTTTTCAGAGGGAACATTTGTTTGAACTGTACAGTAGCAGAAGCTGCCAGGTAAGGTTGAGGTAGAGCAAATCTCTAAATGCAGCAGAGCTCTTTTTCCTTCTTGTTCTATTAGCCCAGGGAAAGCTTAGTTCAGTGCCATTCTGTAACGAAAGAGGTGCCCCTGTTCAAAACTTTAGAAATCAAACAGTGTCTACTAGGTACAATGAAGAGAAAAAGGAAGCATGGTTATTTTCAGGTGAAGGTGTTACTGGAGCATTCTAGATTAGTTTTCTAAAACCAAAAATAGGTGTTAGCTCTGAAAATGGCTGTACTTCATTTGAAACATAAAATTGTCCTGGTTGAATACTGTTCTTCCAGGCTGACTGTAGATTGCCCCTCCACCCCCCCCCTCCAAAAAAAAAAAAAAAAAAAAGCCGGTCATGGTAATTAGGGTAACCGTATCTGGATCAGAGACAAAGTGTGGAGGCAGTAACTGAAGCAATCATCCTGTTCACAACTTCAGTAAAATACTCTAGCCTTACTCATAGGCTTCAGTTCAGGTGTTTATGGCTTTCCACAGTAAGCATAGGAGTTGCAAACCCAACTCATAAATGACTGACTAGTGCTCATTAAAGATTCATGTGAATTTGATCATTTGCTACAAATACAAGGAAATTGTAAGAGTTGAGCTATGAGATAAATGGGAAAATGTCTTCACAGTGTTCCAGTTTCCTTTTTAAAATTGATACATCTGATTTCAGCCTTGATACTCAGTTCTAAGCATAGAAATAGCTAAATTTAAACTGTGAAACTTGGCATATCACAGTGGAAGCAGAATGCTGATTTCATTTTACATTTGTTTTTAATTTTCTTTTAAAATTTTGTGGTTACCAAAACAGCAAGAATGATTTGAGACTGTATCTAGGTTTGGAACAGTAAGTACTGACATTAGCTTCCTTCTTTAAGCAGTCTGACTGACTGCTGCGATGTTTTACAAAGAAATCTATGAATGTCTTAAACTACTGGAAAGCACTATGGCTTCGTAAGGTTTTTGCAATTGTCTTTCACGCTAATATGTCTGTGTAACACAGTGAGTGTTAGAGGAAGTGTTTTACCTGGGAACTGGGGGTGCTTTTCTAGAAGAATAGTGCTAGACACTGAAATTGTCAGTTCTTGCTTCTAGGTATTGCTAATGGAGGAAGTAAATGCAAATGAATTATAAAGACACAGCCCCTCTGCTACCCTAATTATGTATTCTGGACACACTAATTCAATCTCACTGGGAGAACTAGCACTGAGAGAGATCATAAAGTACTGTGAAGTTCAGTTGTTCCTCCTCTGTTACATTTGCTTTGTTATTACTTGAGAAAAGGATTAATGTTCCCCAGGCTAAATGTTGTGGATTCTGAGAGAGTCTGCTTGCATTACATTCAGAGAGAAGCTTGATCATAGTGTGTTACTCGTTTTGTACAGGGAAAGTGAACTTATAGATACTACTGAAAGCTGTATTGGAGTGATTTATAGGTTACAGCTACACCGCAGTTCTTGTCTTAGTAGAAAACTTGCTTGACCTAATTAGCAAAGCTAAATAAGCAGAAGAGAATTGAACAATGATTCATAAGTTATGGAATTTGCATGTAAAACAGCCAGCTACTCATTACAAATGCGGAAGCAAGAGGCTCAGTGTTTTCCTTCTTCACACTCAAATGCATATGATAAAACTTAATTCCAAGTTTTAGTTGCATGTGGAAGCACAGATTTTTTTCTTCTTTAATCTTTATGGGGAGACAGCTTGCTTCTAAAAAGCAGAACTTTCTGCAGGTGAAGTTGCATTTACAGCCAAAATTCAGTTCTGCTCTCTTTAAAAACTTCATCCTTTCCTCAAGTCAAGTTGAAGTCAATCAGATAGCTATATTACTTTGGAGACTAAATGGTCAAAAACAAAACAATGGTTAGTGGCTGATTCATATTAGGTCAGATAGTTATTCTGAATCCTCACTCCACTTTCATCTGATAATTTACTATGAGAATTCTAGTTTTTGTCTGGATACTGTTTGTCTTTATGTAAAGAATCAAGAAATGAAGTATACTCTGGCCCATCTTCAGTTTGTAAAATAGCTGTGAGATTTTAATTGAATCTCAGAAGATGGAATAATTCAGAGAAAACGTACTAGAGCAAATGGAGCTAAAAGCAGGTATGGTGAGCTAATGATAAAAGGGAAGAACAAAGATCAAAAGGTGCAACACATCTGTCGTCCTCAAGTGGTGAAGTTGGAGGGAATTTGGGAGAAGGGAGCATCTGTTGTTGATATCTGGAAGCCTCCTGCTAACTGTGAAGATAAAAGCTTCGTCTGAGATAAAACTGATTTTTCCTCAAACCTAGCCAACTAAAGATCCCTCTGCATAGTAAAGTGTGGAGATAATCTTGTTCTTGAAATGATGCTGCCATCTGAGGCTTACTTCTCTTTAGATTTGCCCTCTCCTAGACATGAGCTCTTGAGTCTGTCAGTGAAGCACTTAGCTTACCCTAGGGAAGTCCTTCTCCCCTTCTTTCCAATGCCATATGCAACCCGTTCTGCAGAGCCTGTTTTCCTTTTTGTGTTTCTTGAACTTGTGTGGTGATAATGTTTCCAGCAGCTCTTGTTATGTGTAGTGTTTTGAATTTTTTTTTTCTCTCCAGACACTTATGGATCTGTGCAGCAACTCTCCCTGTAAGAATAAAGGCACATGTGTCCAGAATGCAGCCCAGACTCGATGCCTCTGTCCATCCGGCTGGACTGGTGCTTACTGTGACGTGCCCAATGTCTCCTGCCAGGTGGCAGCATCACAAAGGGGTAAATAAGGTTCTCTGGTGCTTCAACTAAAAGCATTTCCCAGTACATTATTAATCCATTCCTCTTTTCCTCGTGCCCCTGTATACACAGCATGCACTGGAAATCCCAGAGAGCTTGGCCTCTTGGAAGTCTTTCACAATCACATTGAAGCTAGAAAAATCTATCCAAGATTATATTGGGAGTCAATCTCTCTTGATTCTTCCTGGCATAAGAAGCTAATTCTTATCATAAAAATATTAGAAAAGAAAATTTGAGTATTTTCCAAAGTCTCAGTTTCAGTAATACTGTACTACATGGATTGCCTTTTTATAAAATACATCTGCTGTTTTTATGCCTTTATAATAAATCCCAGGCAGACCAGGTTTAAGATATGTTGTCCTTGTACGTGAAAATTATGTGGTAACTTCTTATCTTTTTAAGCATGTTGTCAGAGAATACTAGCTACCAAATCCTTTATCTGGCTAAAGCTAATACTGTGGGCCTCCACAGTGGTAATTTCCTATTTCAAATATTGTAATTTTTTTTTAAAAAAAACAAGTTTTGGAAGTGAATCTTCCTGGAAGTCGTATTGGAGCCCCCGCTGATGGGCAGTGTCATGCTGTTCAGGTCAGGAAATCTAAACAAACGGATTCAGTGCCAAAGGAATAGGATCTGGGGGCAGGTTTAACTCAGTTGGTTAGAGCATGATGCTGCTAATTCCAAGGTCGTGGGTTCAATCCCCGTACGGGCTATGCTGAGGGTTGGACTAGATGATCTCCGGAGGTCCCCTCCAACCTTACCATTCTATGATTTGCAATAGGTTTTGCAAACATTCTAGATAACAGAGTTGAATCTTTGTACTGTCACAGTTACACCTTGGAGATGTATATTCACCAGTCAGTGGTAAAATAGTACGGTAGTGCAAATAGTTCATGCTAGTATTGATGATAGTCCAAATGAGATGGAAGCCAGTAGTGGTTCTGTCTTTTTGTGATTTAAGGAGCAGCTAATAACTATTCATTCTTCAAATGAATAGTTTCCGCTCATTGGGTCTGGCCATACTTATTTCTGGCTGAAATATCAACACTGATGGCAAGTATGTTTCACCTGTTTGCTTGCTTTACTGAACTTTGTTTTAGGAGTCACAGTAGACCAGCTGTGTCAACACTCTGGCCATTGCCTCGATGTTGGAAACACGCACTGGTGTCAGTGCAGAGTGGGTTACACCGGCAGTTACTGTGAGGAGCAGCTGGATGAATGCAACTCCAACCCGTGCCAGAACGGAGCTACCTGCCGGGATCACCTGGGTGGTTACCAGTGTGAGGTAATGCACAGTGGTTTAGTAGAAAGAGCTCTAAATACTTAAGAGGATTGTAGTGAAGAGGAATCAGAAGAAATTAGAAAAACATGCAAGTAGTAAAATAGATTCAACTAGAGAAAAAAGCGATCTACGCCTGGGAATAATTTATAATTTGTCTGTGGCAGAAGCAGTGCTCCTGAAAGACTTTTAAGATTGAATTAGAAGTGTGTTTGTAAGGCATAAGGTTGGTAGTCATTTGAATTCCATGCTCCTTGGAGATGGAGTTCTTAACTGAAGAGATTTCTTATCTGAGATATGATTTAATGCACTATACATATATTTTAATATAAAAGAATATTGTATTCCCTTTACTTGAGTGGGTGAATTATCTCTTGCCTCTTATGGTGGGAGATGCCTTCTGTTGCAGTCTGATTCCTACAGCTGATGCACAGGGCAGTGTGGACCAAGAGGTTATGGCATCCAGACCTTTCTAGGCTTTTGAAAATGGTAGAATAGCTTGGGAGCATGTGCTCAGAAGAAAAAGATGAATTTCATGTAAACCTTAAGTCAAAATTTCTGCAGTGAGCTCTGTGCTAAAGAGTTCTAGGATTTGATTGTCATATTTTATAGGAATAAAGTCACTCAATTTCAGACATTCACTGTGTAGTTGAATAGGCACACAGTTAACTTGGGTGCTTAAGCTGTCTGTCTTTGCAGCCCTTGAAATCACTTACGGTTGTACAGCTATAAAGGAAGGTAAAATCTGTCCCATGGAGGGTTCTTTTCCTCTGTGTTAGCCTTTCTCAGTTGGTGCTAATGTATTTGTTATGTGAAGATTATTCACACTTATTTTTATTCCGGTAGTGTGTGCCTGGATACCAGGGTGTCAACTGTGAATATGAAGTGGATGAGTGCCAGTTTCAGCCCTGCCAGAATGGAGGAACATGTATAGACCTTGTCAATCATTTCAAGTGCTCCTGTCCGCCAGGAACTCGGGGTATGAAACTCGGCAATTAAGTGAATATTACAAGAGTGAATTTCCCTCTCTAATAACTGGTTTCATGCCACAAATTCTACAGAGAATACATTATTTCCTGTGAAGAATGTTCCCAAAGTGCACTGAATTCCTTGAGACAGATATTTTCTCTGTAAAAATAAATACATAATTTTTTTAGGCTATGGGATCTCTGTCTTGCAAATATATATATATATATATATATATATATATATATACACACACACACACACACACACATATATATGTATATTTTGCGCATTTCTTTTTAAGGAATAGGTCAGGACAATGCCTGTAGGGAGCGATCATCTCTGATAATGGGGATGGACTAGATGATCCATTAAGATCACTCCCAACCCTGTCAGTTTTGTGACAGTAAATTCAAGGTTCTTTTTAGCTAAGATGCTGTTAGCCATACAGGAAACCTGCGTAATTCTTGCTTAATTTTCAGTGTCCTTTACTAGTTTAAATTTTGAGCCTCTTGTCCTCTGTCCTGGAGTCTTCTGTGGAGGAATTCTGTGCCTCTAGGCTAGCTTATTTATTCCAGAAAATCTGAACTGTTGACTTTTTTTTTTTTTTTTTTTTTTTTAAAAAAAAAGTCTACAGTTACATAATGGTGGAAAAGTCTACAGTTACATAATGGTGGTTTTCAGTAAGTATGATTCCACAGCCTATTCAGTGTCATTTTTCTTGAAACTAACCTGCCGTTTCCCTGTTATATCTGACCTGATGCCCTGCCTTCTACATTTGCAAATACTGAGGATTGCACAGAGAGCACAGATCAGATGCTTTAACCCTTCACCAAGTGCTTTCTATTTTGATTTTTTTTCTCAGATTTATTTCTCAAATCGGTTAAAGATTTTTACCATTTTTACCATTCCTCTAAACTTAGTTTTTCTTTCTAAAGTGTAACATCTCATTAAAAAAAAAAAAAAAAAAAAGTCTTCAGCTGAGGCTAAGTGCATGTTAGGTAGAAGTAGATTCTTGTTTTGTATTCTGAGAAAGATAAGATCATAAAATCATTGAAAATGTTTGCCTCCTGCACATGCATTATGATGCATTTACTTTACAGTGGCTGCCAGCATACTTGCAGTCTGCGTGTTTATTTCTTTGTAAGTCATTGTGAGAGCAGTTCCACATATTGTTTTTAATTTGGTATTCCAATTAAAAAATATTTGCTTCTAGCGTCCCTATCTCAAAGTACATATTTACGTACCAGTTTCTGCATTGCCAGGATATCTCTAACGTGCTAAAGCATTCCTCCTCCTTTTGAAGAATCTTTGAAGTTCTGAAAGTACTTCTTTTAGTTCTTCCATCTGTAATTGTTGTGATGAGTCGCTTGCTTTTTTAAAAAATTTTTTTTATGAAAAGAATTAGAAGAGAGTGATTTCACTGCTTGTGATATCAAGAGTTAACTTTTGTCCCTGGCTCAGTTTGAAATCAGTCCTTTACCAATGACACTATAGACATCCTTTATGTTTAGGTGCATGGTTTTATCTGCTCGAGATAGGTCAGCTGCGTTAACAAGCAAAGCTCCTTGCCCAGCTTGCCCTCTCTGCACCCCCTTTATCTGTTTTGCTGTGTGGCTACAGCAGAGCCGGTAACAGACATTTTCTCTGGACCGGGCACCCTGCGGGGAGAGGGGGGAAGCTGCCGTCCCTAGCAGTGTGGAGAGTTTGCTGTATGCCCCCATGGGTCAAACTGCTGAAGTGGTATGCTGGCTAGGAATCTGTGTTTTATCACAGTTGTTTTTCTGTTGGTTTGTTGTTTCTCATTTTAATGATGTTGATTCCAATGCCCTTTGCAGAGTTTCAGTGTTACTGCCAAATTAAATGAGTAGTGGGCAGTTTACAGCCTTGCAAGGGACAGCGCGAGGCTGGTGGCTGAATTCAGTCACAGGAGTAAATTCGGTGCATCTTGTTTTGCTTTGGTTTTTGTGTTTTTAATTATGCCCTTAAAATAAGTCAGGAATGAAAGCTGCTAATACCAGTGCAACATACCACTGAGAACAGGCTGGATCTGAAACACGTGCTCCCTAGGTCCAGTCTGAGGTTGAGTGAGTGCAGTGGGTATGGATTGAATTATATTGGGATCTTTACCTGTTTGTATCTAGGGCTGTGAGTGAAGCAATCTTAAAACTTGTTGATCAATACAGGAAAGGAGGCCACGACACCATATCCTCAGATTGCTCTTTTTACTGTTTTGACAGGCCGCTTCTGTGAGGAGAATGTCGATGACTGTATTTCAGATTCAGGAGTACCCCGTTGTTTTAATGGAGGACAGTGCATTGACCAGATCGGGGGCTATAGCTGTGTTTGTCTCCCAGGCTTCGCAGGCAAGCGTTGCGAAGGGGATATCAATGAATGCCTCTCTAACCCTTGTAGCCCTCGTGGAAGTCTGGACTGTGTTCAGCTGATAAACGACTACACATGCATCTGTCGTAGTGCTTTCACTGGTGAGTATCTATAAATATACTTCCAGTTTCTCAGTGATATCAAGAAAAATGATCTTTCTTTCACTTTCTAGGAATCATATTATCTAGTCCTTTTTCCTTTACAATACCTAATTGTTTCCTTGCACCATGTCGTAGTTTTCAAACCAGTCTTTCTTTGGAGCTTTTAAGAAATGGATCTTCCAGAGTTGTCTCAGACAAAGCAATCTCCAGGGACATCTGGCTGCCAGGATTATTTTTTTTCCTGGTATTTTCTTCTCCTTCATAATTTCTCATTCCTAATATTGGAAGGGAAACTGTTCACGTGTCAGCTTCTCCAAAGCTTTTCCTTCTGCAAAGCAGCATATGAATTTTCTCTCAGTCTCACGGTATCCATAATCAGCTTTTGACCTCTTTTTCTACCCCTCACTCCCTTTCTGCCTTGTATTGGTGATGTGGTCAGGATGGAATAGTCTATGCGTAGACAGACTTTACATTCCTAGCTTAGCGATGTGATCCTTCCGTAGTCCAACTTTGAATCACAAATCTTCAAAAATTTCTTTCTGCACAAACTTATGCCTCACTCTCTCTAGATCTCTTCTTTGTCAGTATTACTGCTATTCTGCTTTCTCCCTCCCACTGAGTATAAGTTTGGGCTAATAGTCTCCAGATGTATTTTAACTTTCAGCTTTGAGTATACAACTCCATTTAACTTATATATTCTCTTTTCTTCCATTAAAACCCTTCACTTTTCCTGCTGACCAGTGGCCTTTTATGCATGCTTTACCAGTACTTTTTACTTCTTTTCTTTCAAATTTAAAGGTGCTGAGATTATTCACTAAATTTGTGGTTGTTGGAAGCAAAGAAATCACAAGAACATAGTGTACCTGAAGAATACATGTGGTAGTGTTTGAACATTACCTAGAATAACTGACACAAGAAGTTTCTAAAACAGCAATGTATGGGGGAATTGTAGCCAAGATAGGTAGTGGGACACTGATGCTAAATGTTAGATAGGTTTCTATTTAAGCCTGTCTGTTAAGCTTGTTTTTATGAGTTATGCCTCATATTGCTCCTGGCTCACAGGAGGTTTGCTAGAACTTGCAGCGTGGGGAGTACAGACCTGCTGCTCCTTTGGAGGAATAGGGGGAGCCTGCTTCTTCCTCTAGCTGCTCCTCTTCTGCACATTCCACATTGACCCGCTGCCTGGATGGAGAAAGGCTGCCTTTGGTATGGTTTGTGATTGATAGGGTGCCAGGACTCCTTGGGCCATCCTACCCTGTCTGCTCCTGTTTGTGAGCAGTCAGTCTTGGCCACGTGTAGAAGCTTCTTTTAATTTGTTCCTAGGGGGTCCATGTCGTGCTTAGGCCATTGTCATCTTTCTAACTCTGGCACCAGTGAAGGCTGCCGTTGTGTGCTGCTGCAAATGCTAGTTAGAGCAGTAAGACCTCTCCGTGCAACAGAGCCTGAGGAAGCTCTGCTTGCTTGTCCTATTTACTCATGTTGTGTCTGGTCGTCTTTATCTCTTCTATCTATCATGTGGCGCCTACATTACTTCCAGCACTAGTTAATACTAGTGCTAATACGAGTGTGTTCCTCGTCTCATTTACCTCCTTGCCAGAAACTGAGGGTTGTTCATTCATGATTAGAGAGTGATTTGCCTTTGGATTCATTGAGAACCTCCCAAAAGGCACAGAAATCATAGCAAACACACATGTGATACAGCACCTTTAGCCACTGTTCTGGATGCCTTGGTGACAGCAACAAATTCTGTCCTAGCACTGGATCACACAGGTCCTTGAAGAGGCAGATGAAGTGAGGTGTCTCCAAATGCTCCTCATGAGTCCTGGGTGTTGGGCCTTCCTCATGTCCAGGAAAAGGCTGCTACTTAGACAGCATACGCTATCTGAAGAGGTGTGCCCAGCCTCTTCTGAGGAGAAGGCCTCACTGAAACTTTTGGCTCATGGGCTGCTAATCAGTGTTTTATTTTGTGATGGCTTTTTGGTACATACAGACATTGCTCTGCTCTTTTCTTCCCATATGTCTACATCTCAGGTCGTCACTGTGAGAGCGTAATAGACGTGTGTCCCCGGAAGCCTTGTCAGAATGGAGGTAGCTGTGCTGTTGCCAGCAATATGCCAGATGGGTTCATCTGCCAGTGTCCTCCGGTAAGTGCTTTATTCTGAAATTGGTTAGCTTGCTCTAGCTACAGTGACATTAGTTTCGCTGGCCCACTATAGGTAAAGGATTTATTTTCTGTACTGACGGCACAGCTGTGTCCTTGGGCCCTCTGTTCCCACATCCTTTAGGTTATCTACTTAGCTGGGAAACCCCAAGGTTCCAGGTGCCCTAGGAGAATGGTATTGGCTGTTGCTACCCGAAACAGCTTTGCTTTTGAGGCAGCGTAGCTGATTTTTGTCATAAAGCTAGTATTAAATATTCACCAGGCTTTTTGCTCTCCTATGCTCTCTGTTCTTACTACAAGATTCCCCTTGTTAAAGGCTCTTCTAAGCCCTTTCTAAAAGGTAACAGAGCCTTGTAAGGTCCTAGTTTATCCCTGAGGCTAGACTCAGAAAAGCATGACATGCTCCTACAATGAGACTAGAAGAATTACTGTGGAGAAAGGATTTGCACATGATGTCTTGCCTCTGACCCTCAAAGCACTGAAGAATAAGTTTGTGAGCCTATTTTTTGTTTTTTTATTCCTCTTAGGGTTATTCTGGGTCAAAATGTGAGTTCAGCAGCCACAGTACTTGTGGGCAAGTAAAATGCAAGAAGGGGGAGCAGTGCATCCAGACATCGTCCGGTCCCCGGTGCTACTGCCCCAAGCTGTCTGCGGGAGAGGAATGCCAGACAAACAGCGGTTGTGCCAGTGCCCCCTGCCAGAATGGTGGGAGCTGCCACCCTCGTTCTCAGCCTCCTTACTATTACTGTCAATGCCCTGAGCATGCCCAAGGCAGCCAGTGTGAACAGCTCATACATCCCAGCCAAGAGCCTCTAGGATGTTTGGATTCCCAATGTGCGGAAAAGGCAAAGGATGGCTACTGCGATGAAGACTGTAACACTCATGCCTGCCAGTGGGACGGAGGCGACTGTTCCTTGACAATGGAAGATCCTTGGGCCAACTGCTCCTCTTCGCTGCGCTGTTGGATGCTTTTCAATGGACAGTGTGATGACTTCTGCAACACACCCGAATGCCTGTTTGACAACTTTGAATGTCAGCAAAATAACAAGATATGCAAGTAAGACTGGATGCTGAAAACTGTTTTCTTTGTGTCACTAATATGTCTCCTGCTAAAGCTTTCGATAGCTTGTGTGCTTCACGGCTGTTTCTCCTCTCTCCTTTGTTTTCTGATGCCGATCCATAGTTTTGCTAAAAGTTGAGTATCAAGCAGTTTCCTTTTCTTTTTGTGTACTTTTCATCTATTTTTGGAAAAAAGTTCTGGAATTTGTATGTTATGAGCTAAGATGATACCCTGAGTAATGGTAGCTGACCTGCTTGATGAATCTCTGTTGTTTTCTATGGAAATGTGAATATAAGGTGTTTCACCTCGTGCTAGATTTTGATAGTGCTGCTTCCCATCCTGGATTCTCTTCACAGCTGCAATACCTATATCTTTGTCCCAGGTATATTTGGTACCCCAGAATGTGTGTTTCTGCCTTTTTGTCATGATGCTACTTACTCTTCAATCATTCATGATAAATACTACAGCTTTGCTCTGATGATTGTCCCTTGATGAGACAGGAGGCCTTACAGCTTCATCTCAGTAAATACAATCAACAGTTCTCTTCCACCGTTACCAGAACTGCGGTGGATGTTCTGCGCTTCCTATGTCCACCCTGCCAGTTCACAATCTGCCTCCTGGGGTTGCATCTTTTTTCCTTGTGTGCTGAACACAAGTGTTCTCAGAGAACAATTAAAAAGAGATGTAAGGCCTTGTATACTAATCTGCTGGCCCCTGGATTGCAGGTGTGCTATACAGAATGTGTGTATCCTGTGTACTAACTGTAACCCTTTGATTGTTCCAGGTATGACAAGTATTGCGCCGATCACTATGCAGATGGACGCTGCGACCAGGGCTGTAATAGTGAGGAGTGTGGCTGGGACGGCCTGGACTGTGCCGGTGACAAAGCTGAGAAACTAGCAGAGGGAACGCTGATCATTGTGGTGTTGATGCCCCCTGATGAGCTGCTGGGTGATGTCCGCAGCTTCTTGCGCACTTTAGGAACTCTCCTCCACACCAACCTGAGAATCAAGCTGGACTCCCAGGGAAACCCCATGGTCTTCCCGTACTATGGTGAGAAATCAGCAGTGCGGAGTCGGCGATCCCTCGTGATCGTTCGCAAGCATAGAGAACTGGAGCAAGAGGTCATTGGGTGAGTGGATGCCGTTGCCTTTCTCCGGCCTTGTTATGCTGATAGGTTTTGCTTGTTAGGTGTGTGGGTGCTCTGCACCATCTAGAGCTGTAGCCTGTCTGTTTTGCTGTGGGGAAGTTAAAACCATTGAGACTGCCAAATTCAGTGCTGTAGTGGAAAGGCTAACCTAAAAGGCCACAATTTAGCTTAGCAATCCTTTGGGCAAAAAACTTCTTTTCATGCTGCTGACTTTGTGCCCTGTTACTGTGTTGTTGCAGCACCAGGGTGTTCCTGGAGATTGACAACCGTCAGTGTGCTGAGGATTCAGAGCAGTGCTTTCAGAATACAGAAGCTGCTGCAGCTCTCTTAGCTGCTCAGGCCATCAAGGGCATGTTGCCCTATCCCTTTGTGTCTGTCCAAAGTAAGTGATCTCAAAAGGAAAATGTCTTGTACAGGGAGGCAGATGGTAACCTTGAGCATACAAAATGCATGCTCAGATTATTGATCATCTTCATGTGTCTCACTGTTCAGTATGATTTCTGGGAGATAATTTATTCATCCCCAGTAATAAAAGCATGCATGTGCAGTATGCTTTTTCTGGGAGGACTTTTCCTGCTTCGTTAATATGGCAGGTCATATTAGTTTGGAACCTAGTCATTTTAATGCATGTAGAAACCGTATCTCCCACATGCCGCTGTGGTGTATCACACACTACAGTCATCTTGTCTGTCCTAAGAGCAATTCATGTGTTCATGAAGCCATGAACTAAAGGAAAGAGGTGCCATTAAAGAGAAAGAAAGAGGGGGATGTGCCTCAGTCTTCCAGATATGTCTTCCTCTGGTGCTATGTATTGCTTTTGATTTTTCTCCCCCACTGCCTCAGTCTGAGGCTCTGCTGCTGTTTCATACTGGATTGGTAGCATCACTAGATTCTGAGTAGAGGAGGCTCAGTCAAATCTTTATGCAGATCAGATCTTCCCACGTTGTTCCAGGGTGACTGTCTTCAGTCAACCATACTCTTGAAAAAATAAAATCTTCAGTTCAACAGCCATGTACTCTGAAAAAAAAATACTATCTGAGAAACAGTATCAGTGGAAGCTGAAAAGACAAGATGTATTCTCAGGACAGTTGCAACACAGCCTAAGCTTCCAAGCCTTTTTTCTAAAGGCATCACTGTGTAGAAACAATATGCTACCTCCATGGGGAAAACCCTAAGTGAGAAAAGAGCGGGTATAGATTGGAGATTGTTGTCTCAACTTCATTAATCTCACTGCATTGTGATTTGGATTTTTAGGTGAACCCTTGTTACCACCGAAGACCCAGTTGCTTTACCTGCTTGCTGTGGCAGCTTTGATCATCCTCTTAATCCTTCTCTTGGGCGTGATGATGGCAAAGCGTAAACGCAAACATGGTTCACTGTGGCTCCCAGAGGGCTTTATTCTGCGCCGAGATCCTAGTAATCACAAGCGTAGAGAGCCGGTTGGGGAAGATGCAGTCGGACTCAAGTAAGTCTGCGTTTGGAACACTAATCCCCTGTTTACCAGCATGTTGTAGGATTTAAAGAACATGGTTTACAAATCTTACATTAAAGACACTTAACTCCATAGCGAAAGCTGCCTTTTAAACTACACTGTTATTCTCTCTCTCTCTCCAAATTTCTTTCACATTGGACAGAGGAATTTTAAATGACTGTAATACTCAATGTTTTTAATGCAGCTAATGCAGTGCATGCTTTCAGAGATGGAAGGCCTGGGTTTACACTTTGCAGACATCTGGGTAACACATCATTACCAATAAAACCAGGCACCTAATTGCACGTATAGTTCATTTTATAGCCCATAAAGGAGCTCTGGGAGTGAGATATGTGCAATCTGGTTTGTGCTTCTTGTGTTGCCTGGAACGGCAGCGTCTCCAATCAGTATGACGGTGTGACAGTTGTGATTGTTTGCTGAGCTTGTCTGTCGTCTTCAAGCGTGTTGTGGGTGTCAGGACCCAGCCTTCTGGTGCCGTGGTTGATATTTGCGATTAGAAACTACAGAAGCTCAATGCTATAGCTGAATGGTTGGGTGCCACTAATCTGTGTTATGCTTGTTGTCATGCAGCAGTTGTGTGGCATTTGTTTCAGTTGAAATTTTAGTTGTTCCTTTCTAACTTCTTGGTCTCTCTGCAAACTACCATACTGGCTGTAGCCCATCTCTGGACTCTGCAGACTAGTGTGAATAGTGATAGTAGCACCTGGTCAGCCTGCAAAGTGATGTGCTCTCCTTTGTTAGAAATCTATCAGTGCAGATACCAGAGGGTAACCTGACGGATTCTGGACCAGCTGAACACTGGGCAGGTGATGGTGGACCTCAGCCAAAGAGAGCAAAGGTAAGAAGTTGTCTTGCGTACTTACCACTGAGACTGCTTTTAGCTAGCAAGGAAAACAGCTGCATTAACTTCCAAAGTGTGCCCCTTGCTCAAAACCTCTCATTGCTCAGGTGTTAGATGTAACTAAAGATATCTGAGCAAATCTGCAGGTTAGTGTAACCACTCCAGGCCAGTAGAGAAAGTGGGTAGCTTCCGTTCCCGTGTCTCCTTTTTACCAGGCCCCACTGTACCAAAAGGAAGAGAAGACTAACAGTAGTGTGGTATCTTGCAGCTCAAGCTTAATCATGTGTGGTAGGAATGTAAAAGTTCAGAGTGCCAAGCAGAGGTAAATGGAGGCCTTCATTAGCTTAAGAAAAAAGAATGAAAATGTGAGAACTTACAGTGTCTTTGGCCGCTTGCTCTGAAGCAACTTCTTTCTTCATGTGCTCAGGCTGAGGATCAGGCCTTGCTCCCGGAAGGTGATGAACAGGTAGATCAGCGCCAGTGGACACAGCAGCACTTGGAGGCAGCAGATATCTGTGGAAGCACATCACTAGCCCTTACACCACCTCAAGCAGATCAAGAAGTGGACGTTCTGGATGTCAATGTCAGAGGGCCAGGTCAGTACTGTGTGCTGCCAGCCACCTCAAGCCTCCCATGTCTCTAGCAGCTGAGACTGATAATGTTTAAAGCTGATTTGGGAAATGCAGGAATAACAGTAGAAGTTTTACAGTGCTTAGAGGAAAGCTTGTGTACAGTCCCAGAAAGAAAGCTGGGGAGATTGGATCATGGTCTGAAACATGAGGAATATCATAGGAAAAAAAGAGTTCACTTGTCACACAGTAGTAGGAACTAACTGAAGTCGTTTGTGATCTCCTGCAGGACAATGCATGCCTAAAGATGTGGTCAGAATGCTGTTGTAGCAGAAATTTGGAATACACAGTTGTGCTGGAAACTATCAACTTAACCAGTTCATTCACTGCTGAGATTTATGCCAGCTGCTGCGGGGCAACTTAGCAGACTTTATTCTTTAAACTTCTAGCAAGTGTTTTGTCTGGGGTGGGAGCGAAGATGGCCTTTTCCTGAACAAGAGACTTGTGGCAGATAATATGGTTAGCACTGTGTAAGATTGTGCTGGAACAAAGAGTAGCAGTGCAGCAAACTTTTTAATGTTCTTCTGTTCATTGATTTATATCCTCAACTTACGGATTCAATAAACTGTTGAAAGGAAGGAAATTTTTCCATAACACACACACCCACACATGCACTTGCACTTGCATGTGCTTTCTCTCTCTCTATCTCAATTGACTACCTGTAGTAGAAGTATTTTGCTGCATGTGTAAGCAAGCTGTGTGATGTGGTAAGGGACTGCATAGACCATTTGGTAACTACATGATTTCTGCCTTCCTAAGGGAAGGGATTTGTCTAAGAATTTGATGAGGATCAGAAGAGCTTACTGTCTTTTCTGCTCTCTGACCCATTAGCACTCCTAAATGCAAAGCACAGGGAAGGAGGGATTTCAGTGTAATGAGTGTGAGAACCTAAATCAAATCTAAGTCTTTTCTTTTCCTTGTTGAAGCTTCTTCCTGTGCGGCTAGGGTAAAAGCTTTCCAAGTGTAGGCAGCAATGTTTTTAAATCTTCAGAATGCCTTTTTTTTTTTTTGCATCTTCTTAAAACATAGTTCTGCAACAGAAATGAATAAGATTGATCTATCATTTGTTATCCTGCTATTCAGATGCAGCTGTGAAATTTGCAGCAAGCTGCTGTAAGCTATCCCCTTCCACAGCATCAGAAGCAAGCTGCTGCATTATTTTCGGAGAAAGAAATTATTTAAAGACTCAGAGTAGAGTTGGAGAGGTGAATTAGTAAGGAGGGGCAGAATTCATAAGAGTAAATGTTGACATTCGTCTGAGCTGGCCATCTTCCTCCTTCACAGGCACAAGGATGGAATAGGTAATTCTGACATGTAGTTCATCTCTGTCTCAAGTAGAAATTCTATAGATTAGATAACTTACGCTTTAGCAATGCCTCACTGCCCCTCATTAGGAAGGGAGTCTAGGCTGATTGTCGCAGCTGAGGTGTCTGGGTTGTAGTTGTCTGAGGTTAGGTGATTTGGATCCCGACCACGTGTCTAGGTGGTCGATAGAAGAGTAGAGCTCTCTTTCTGGAGAGCAGAGGTAAGTCAAAGTGCCTTGGTATACCAGGGGGCTGTTCCCAGTCTTAATCCAGCACCTTCTCTGCCCTCTCCAGGTTAGGGGCGGGGATCCAGGAGGGCCAGTCTCTTATCAAAGTACTGCACAGAGACTTCTCTAGTAGGTTCTCCACATCACAACTTTTTTGGAGGGGGGAGGGGGAAGGCAGCACTTTTCTTTCTTTTTTACCCTGTATACAGTCCTTCAGTTGTATCTATCAGGTGAACTTTTAGGCTTTACCATCTTGCCATCTTGGTGTAAGTTTTACATCTACTCAGGGGGCCTTTTTCTTGGAAGATAGCAAACAGAAGAGTTTTTGTACAATGCTGCCTTCACCTTTGCCTCACCAAGCTGTTCTTTCTCTGTGTCCCCCAGAGTGGTGAGGACATTCTTTTCAGTGGAGTTATTGTGAGTGTGTAACCAGGGTAATGCAATTATAAGCATAGCTGGTAACACCACCTATAATTAAAACTGATTAACTGTCCCTATTATATGGCCCTCTTTTTTTAGTTGCTTAAACTTTAGTGGTTCACACTGGAATTTTCCATGCTGTGTGTCTGCCTCCAGCTGGATCCTTTTGAATTCTTTTCCAGCTATTTCAGAGAACAAACTTGGAGGAGGAAGAAAGCCATTGTGTCTATGGCTTTTCTCTAATACTCCAAGACCCATTCAATTGAGACACTCTAGCTGGATGTGCTTTTTTGCTAACCTCATGAAACTATCCCTATGTGGCTGACTTAGAAGGCTCTGAGAAGCACATACCTGTGAGACTTGTTGGTGGGTGGCAGTTATTTTTTCGAAGAATTTTATGTATGCTATAGCCATGTGTCCCACAGAGCAGCCCTATAGTCTGTCCAGGACTGCTGCAGTGATTGATCAAGACCTTTCCTGCAAGAGCTTTTCCCAGGATTGTGGTACTAGAGAGAAGGAAGGCTCCTCTGTCTGCTCCATCTCTCCACTCTTTTTCTGGGGGGGGGGGGGAAGTGTGAAGGAGACCACAGCCTGACTTGAATACTGAGAAGTATTCATTTGGGACAAGAAAGTGGAGCCAGCAGTGGGAAGGAGAAGCACAAAAGGAGGTGTAGCCTTGGACAACATGCAAGAGTGTCTATAGACATGACTGGATCTTGGAATTGAACCCAGACCTCTGTGCCAACCCTTCTCTGCTGTGCAGCAAATCTGGAGAAGGTTGTTTGGTGGAAGCGTGTGTGTCCTTTGCTGTTGAGCCACTAGGAGGAGCGTGCATTCTGCTGCTGCCGGGCTGGCTCTGTGCTGCGGGTCTGAAAGCTGCAGCCTTGATCTCTGCGGGTTCCCTGTGGTAGAACTACAGATTTTTAGAGAGGATTCCTAAAACTTTTGGAATTGTACTAAAAAAAAGTCAGAAAAGAATGGTGATTAAAAAAAAAAAAAAAAAGGAGGGGGAATGAGGGAAGAAGGGAAGGGTGTTTGTTCTCTGTATTACATTTATTAGGTGAATACCACTTTTTTTTATACACACGAAATCCTAATTCTGTGATCACACTGTGCTACTTTCTGCAGGGCTCATTCAGTACAGACTGTGTACTGTAGACTGAGAGTTGTGTATGCAGGGAAGCTGTTGTCTGTAGGGTACAGCAAGTCCCCTGCTTGTACATGGAATAAAGCAGGCAGTTGCTGAAAGATTGGCTTGGGTCACTGCTGGCGAGCCACACTGGAGAAGCAGAATTTGGGTTCACTTTTGCAGAGCTCCTGTAGGGTACGCAGCAAATCTCTTAGGGCAAAATGTTCCACTCACGCTCCCCTCTGGGTCCCACTTGCTTTTTGGGTGTCTAGGATGATGTGTACAGGGTGAAGCAGTAAAATCAGTAAGCAAGCATTAGATTACAGTCAGAGTCTGTGATTTTAGGAACTAGTGATGCTATAAAGTTCAGGGTGTGCTGAAATTCAAGCCCATGGCATCTGATTGGTCACTGAAAATCAGTGGAGATGTTTTTAAGCTTCAATTGCGCTATGTCAAGGGGGATATTAACAAGGAGGAAATTTAAGCAGAGTGAACTGGTCTTCCTAGACCACCCTCTGTGATCAGTAAAGAGAGAGGGAGGTTCTCCCAGGGGAGCTAAGTTAAATTAGAAGCTGCCTGGAGTCTGTCTATCTTTCAGTGACAGTGGATTGATCCTAGGGGGATGAACCATCCTAGCCTGAAGTTAGCCTTTGTGAATATCCCATCAGTGTGAGCCCATCATGGAGAATTGTGGAGAGAGATGAGCCTGGCATCTTCCAGAAGACCTAAACTGTAGGAAGACTTTCAGAGATTTGTAGCAGTGAGCAGTTAGTGTTGTGATGGAGGGGTGCATGGGGAACAAAGCATTGTGCACGTGTAGGATGCTGCTGGTATGCACATGAATAAAATTGAAATTTGAATTAAAGTTAAATTTTTCACAGCCTCAGTGCCCTTCTAATGAAGATATAGAGGTGTAACAGTTATGAAGACTTCTGCTGCATTTCTCTTCAGGTTACTGTTTACTAAATAGCTGCCACCAATAATTTTTCTCTATAAATTGGTTCTTTTCCTTAGTACATTATCAGGACATCCACATAAATTATTCTGTTGTGGTTGCAGTAACTGTTAACGTCCTGCTTGGAAGGAAAACAGGCCACTAGTTCTGTTGGGATTTAAGACAAAGGGAACAGTTCTGAGTTGACATGACTAGAGTGTTTGTCTTTAGCTGTCAGTGCTTAATGGCAGAGGATGTACTGTGTGAGGGCTTCCTTTCCTTGCTCTCACTGGCAGGTTACTATGATAACATCTCTTCCTTTGCAGATGGATGTACTCCGCTTATGTTGGCATCTCTACGTGTGGGCAGCTCTGATATTAGTGAGGATGATGAGGATGCAGAAGATTCCTCAGCAAATATAATAACAGATCTGATCTATCAAGGTGCCAATCTGCAAGCCCAAACGGACCGTACTGGGGAGATGGCATTGCACTTAGCAGCCCGTTACTCAAGAGCAGATGCTGCAAAACGTTTGCTGGATGCTGGTGCAGATGCTAATGCACGGGACAACATGGGACGGACTCCTCTGCATGCAGCTGTAGCTGCTGATGCACAGGGTGTCTTTCAGGTATGGCAATTAAGGAACCCTTTTTAGAATCATAGTACTCTGAAACATCTGAGCCTTCCCAGGTTGTGCTCTGTTCACTTGCAGCCCTGCTTGTGCCTTGCACAGTGCAGTGGCTAATTGAAACTGTATTGGGTTTCCTCAGGTATTCATAGCTTAAGGAACTCAGTACATAAAAATAATTTTACACATGTTTATTAGGTCTGTTTGCTTCTGTGTCACTTGTACCCATTATCTGTGTCCTCGTGCTGCTGTTTCATTACAAAGTTTCTCTTGAGTTTGTTGTAAATCCTCAGTCTCACTCCTTAGAGGTATGAAAAAAAATCTGTCTTCCTTTGTTGTCCAGATCTTGATCCGTAACAGAGTGACAGACTTGGATGCCCGGATGAATGATGGAACAACCCCGTTAATTCTGGCTGCACGGTTGGCTGTGGAAGGAATGGTGGCTGAGCTAATTAATTGCCAGGCAGATGTGAATGCAGTGGATGACCATGGTAATGTGGCATGAAGTACCAGACTGGGCAGATGTTTGTCATGGTGTGAGCAAGGAGGGGTGGACTCCTGCTGTTCCAGAGTGCAGGCTGCTCATAAGTTACGTAGCCAAACAGGGCACGCGTTGTCTCCTACGGAAGCGCCTGTCCAGTAGTAATTGACTGCAGACCACTGCAAACTGTGTTTGGTTGGATGATCCCAGCAGGGAAAACGAGAAATATAGGATTGGATATGCTAGGGTCTTCTGTGCTGTAGACATGACACTGTGGGGTAGGTTATTTAACGAAATCCCAAAGCCTGTGCTGGAGTCCCATCACACTGTGAGAATGTAGGAATATGTCACAGTATGATGGCTACCAAAGTCTAAGCATGTGCTTCAGGAAATACCCTACTGTGAACTGTACTACAGGTCCTTAGTTTTTCTACAGGTGTGATCTGTTGTTCATCTTGGTGCTTTAAAAAATAGCTCCTCAGCTTGTTACTGAAGTTGTTGGGTTTCCCTTTAGGTAAATCTGCTCTTCACTGGGCTGCTGCTGTCAACAATGTGGAAGCAACGCTGGTGCTGCTGAAAAATGGAGCCAACAGAGACATGCAGGATAACAAGGTACAGTACAAGTGTGCTCAGCGTGGCTGTCATTTCTCACTCAAAGGATCTCGTTGCTGTTGGAAGTGAGCTTAGCTCAGATTTTCTAAACTGAGTGTTCAGTGCAGGCCTTCTAAACCCAGATCGTGACTGGAACTTTCTCTAGCTGCTGAATGATTTTTTTTGATGTGGGAGAACAATTCTCATTTTTATTTGGCGAGGTCCTGGGCATCAGTGTTGCCCTGCTTTTGTTGCAGAAAGGGATGCAATCAGCAGTCAGTACTAGGCTGAAATGCTGCTAGTGCCAAGCAGCTGAATTCTTTGTTTAGCAGAGCCAGGTCTGATGATGCAGCAGCAGTCACGTTCTGTTGCATTACCAGAGACTCCCACGTAACTTCTCTGCTTGAGAGGAAGCCTGTGCTGTGCAGACCACCTGCTATTTCATTGCTCTTAGTTCTTGCTGTATATTAATGCTCAATTTTTCTTCTTCTATTTGGGATCTCATTTTTTGATTATTACCTGTTCCTCAGGAGATTTCAGAACTACCCACAAGCTCAGGTTCTTCACTGGTCTGTTTTAGTCCTTTGTGCCTTCTCCCTTGTGAGAGGTGATTGGAGAAAGGCACCAGGTGTGTTTATAGTTCCTCAAAGGACCCATGGTAGAACAGTGTCTGGTGGGATAGTTTAACCTGTATATTTCACTGTTATGTACAAAATCACTAGACTACTCCTGTAATCTGCCTTATTCAAAGATCATCTCCTGGAACAGGGTGTTCTTGGAGGCAGCTAGCAATACACCACGTTAGGACTAATAGGAGCGTTAGCTCGAAGTTAGTCCCCTCATAGTGATATGGTTCCCTCTAAGTCTAGTATACGAGCGAAGCTGCTGAAATTTCTCCTCCCTTTGCTTTCAGGAGGAGACACCACTCTTCCTTGCCGCTCGGGAAGGAAGCTTTGAAGCAGCAAAGATCTTGCTGGACCATTTTGCCAATCGAGACATCACGGACCACATGGATCGCCTGCCCCGGGATGTGGCCCAGGACCGGATGCACCATGACATAGTGCAGCTTCTAAATGAGTACAACGTGGCGCACAGCCCTGCGGGGCACCCAGGCGCCATGCTGAACTCTGCCCTCTCCCCAGTCATCTGTGGCCCAAACAGATCCTTCCTCAATCTGAAGCATGCTTCATTAAGCAAGAAGTCACGAAAACCGAATGCTAAGGGCATCATACCCACAAACCTCACCAAAGATGCGAAGAGGAGAAGGAAGAAGTCCCTCAGCGAAAGCAAAGGGCAGTTTTCAGAGAGCTCAGTGACCCTGTCACCAGTTGATTCCCTAGAATCACCCCATGCTTTTGTGTCTGAACCAACATCCTCTCCTGTGATGCCGTCACCAGGGGTGTTACACTCGTCCCCCAGCTCGCTGCTGACTGCCTCATCAGTGCAGGCCGCACACACGATGTCCTTCTCTAACCTCCATGAGATGCAGCCCTTAGGACGTGGTTCTGGCACCGTGCTCCCATCTGTCAGCCAGCTGCTTTCACAGCACAGAGCCACCCCTCCAAACAGTGGGCTTGGCAGACTCCGGCCAGCCAATGTTTCCACCGAGTGGATGAATCGTATGGAAATGAATGAATCCCAGTACAATGAGATGTTTGGCATGGTGCCCCAGGTGATGCATTCACACCCTAGTGTTTCTCAACAGAGCGGCTTGGTTCAAGCAGATGCAAAGCACCTGGGAGTGTCAAGGGAGTCTCTGCCACCTATCATGACTTTCCAGCTGGTTCCCAAGGGTGGCATAAACCAGCAAGCACTGCCACAGCAGGCCCAACCAAACTGCGCTCAGAACATGTCTGGTCCTCTTAGCTCCATGTACCAGATCCCAGATTTAGCTCAGCTGCCCAGCGCCTCGTTCTCCATGGCTGCCATCCCTCAGCAGGATGGGCAGGTGGCTCAGACAATCCTCCCAGCCTACCACCAGTTCCAGAGCTCGATGGGAAAGTACCCCACGCCTCCATCACAGCACAGCTGCTACTCCTCGGCCACAGAACGGACTCCTAGCCACAACCGGCACTTACAAGGGGAGCACCCATACCTGACTCCATCACCTGAATCTCCAGACCAGTGGTCAAGCTCTTCCCCACACTCTGCCTCTGACTGGTCTGATGTGGCAACCAGTCCCAGTAACAACCAGCGCGGGCCTGCAGCTGCTCACATGTCTGAACAGCAGCGGAACAACATGCAAGTGTATGCCTGAAGGCTGGCCAAAGTGAAGCCTATAAAGCGGACTCCAGAACTGATGAAGGTCTTCCAGATGGAAATGAAGAACCATTTTAGTATCCAAAAGTCTTAATGAGCCCAGGATGCTTTTCGTTGGAGGGACTGTGGTTGCTATAGGCTTTTATGCTTTCCTAAACAGAGAATTGTAGAAGCTGGTGATGGAGAAGACCAGTTGGGTCACTTCTAAGTCCCTTGCACCTAGGATGTGATTGCTGCCTCCACAGGATTCTCCATTCTGTTTTTAAGTATGTTCCACCATTTCTCTGAGGAGACAGCTCTTCAGCTTAATGCATCTTACGGTCGTTTCTCCAGAAATTTAGCCAAAACCAGCTTTATATGTTTGTTACGCATTTTGTTACCTACCTAACCTCTTTCTGAAGCACCTTCTACTAGTTCTTCTTGAGCTCAAGTTGCCGTGTCTTGACTCAGCTCAGAGCTGCACCCACATTCCTAGACTTCTCTTTTCCACGGCTCTTCTTGCTCAGCAAGCAAGCCAGACTTCCCGAAACACCTGCAGGTCAAGTGACTGGTGCCATCACCTTCTGTCACGCAGCCTCAGCTTTCCCTCTTCAAGAGCCTTTTTCTTATACAAACCCACTAATATCCGTGACCATTCTAACTGCCCATACCCCAAGTATCCTGACATAGCATATCCATAGAGTCTTCTCTTGCATCTGTTTTTGTCCTCAAAGTACTGGTCTGAGTTGGTCTTCCCCCTGCAGTGGCCTGTAGATGCATCTCTCCTGTCTGTATGTCTTCCCTGAGACGCATCTGACCATTCTGACACACTACCCTTCCTGTGCCCCAGTAATGCCAGATGTGTCTATGACCGCCTTCGTCTGCTCCCCTATCAGAAGAGAGGCCCTGGAAGTAAAACAGGCTTGTTGGGAAACTCTTGGGATCAGAATGAGCGTTTCAAAACCTAATAAAACAAATTCCCAGCATCACTGCACAGAACTGACCCCTCTTCCATCTGAGGGTTGCTGTGTGTCTTACCCTGCAGGTATCGTGTGCTGCCTCTATGGTATTATCGACAGAAGCTGAGGATGTCGTTGTGTGTTTGCATTGTGTGTCGTTCTGTGTCATGAACCCACGGTCTCCTGGAAGGGTGACCAGCCCTTTGAAAGCGGCTGTTTCACTCTGGTCCTGGGACAGTGCTGTCTGCTCCACCCCTTCCAAAGGGGAAGCTGCAGCTCCGGCTCCTGAACCGGCTTCAGGCGGTGGCGGCACATCTAAAACCAGGAGCTGCGTTAAGTTGCAGACCAAATAGTTCAGAAGCCATTGTCAAATACAGCTTGGTTAACAGGTTTGGGGCTGTGCTTTGCTATCAGCCTGTTGTTAAGACTTCCCAACTGTGGTGCCATTCCTTATGTACGCTGTGGGACAGTGGTGGCATTTGTACTGCCGCTCCCCTGGTATTTTTGGAGTTATGGAAAACAGCTGTTGCTGACATTGGGTAAAATGCCACTGCTTCTCCTTTGTCTGCATCTCTGTTGCAAGAGTAGCGTTTCCCTGAAGGGCTCTGGACAAGTCAAAAGTAGAAGGGTACGTTTCTAGGGATGGTTTACTTCTACCTCCTTGGGGGAACCCTGCAAACGAGCTTTCCAAAGAGATCTGAGAGCTGTCAACTGTTGCCAAAAGACAGAGGAGGCCACTCCCCTCTGAGCAGTGGTTATTTAGCATCCTACCGTGTACAGTATTTCTTCCAATGTTTCGTTTCATCTTAATCAAGTCAAGAGTAAAGCTTATTCTTTTTTTTCCTTCTACTTTTTTTCTTCCTTGATTTTTGACTCAATGGTACATGAAGGCAGGGCCTCAGGGGGAGCTGGTTCCCGGGGCCGTGTTTTTGGGCTGAAGTTTTTATTCTGAAGTTACTGCTTTTTATGACGCACACAGCATTCCCCATCACACTGGCGGCAGTGTGTACTGTGAAGTTTAGATGCAACTGACTCAGATTTCCGCTCCGGGAGGTCTGTCCAGGTACATGTTTCACTGCAAATAATCAAGTGTTGCTAAACCAGTGCTAAAGAAACAAAGGGCTTTTCCTTGTAAGCCCCAAATAATCAAGTGCCTTTTTATATGTGTGGCTGCCGTTCACAAGATGCGTGCCCTCTGTGGAATGAAGCCAGTTTCGTGCCTGGTGTCTTAATATGATGGCCCTCTGCCTTTTTTTTTTTTATTTTTTTTTTAACTACTTGTAAAGATAATATCTCCTTAAGGTGGTATTTTATCTCGTAAGTCGTAGAGTAACCATTCACACAGCAGCGTTTTCCTATATTAATAATGGAAAATATTTGCTTATTTTTACATTTTTTATAAAAGTCTTTTATGAAAATAGTTGCTGCAAAATGTATAAGCAATTTTTATCCCCCGAATAAAAAGTATGTGCCCAGTGTCTTTGTGCTGCTGTTTTTATTTGTCCCCCTGGCTCTTGGGGTGCAGCTGCGGGATTATCAGGAGCTCACTGGGGTTTGGTAGCTGTTCAGATCCCTTCCAAGGGAGGACTGGTTAGTACTGCTGCAGCCCAGGTCAGGAGAGGGGGATCAAGAGAGCTCGTTGCCGTGGCTCAACAGCAGTTTTTTGCTAAGCCCAAGGGAGTTGTGCCTGTGAGCTAGAAGTGTCCTAACTCAAGCGTGAGGGAAGGAGCCTCGGTTTCTTGGAGAGCTACAAGGAGGGTCAGAAACCAGCATCCACGCATGCTGGAAGGGACGGGGAGCTGGGACATGGCCTGTTTGAGGTACTTTGACCGAGAGCTCTTGCTTGCCTGGGAGCTGGCACAGAGCTGGGGCTCGTGTGCGGCTTTTAGAAAGGCCGTGGGCGAGGGGAGGGCAGGCGGTAGCTGGCGGAGACGTCCCTGCGCTCTCCCTTTCAGCCCTTGCTTGCCTCACTGGGCCCTTGGCCCTTGCTGCAGCCAGGAAGGGGCGACCTCATCCGTGGGGCTGCGAGGCCTCCCCGTGTGTGGCTTGAGAGTCAACTTAATGCCTGAAGACATAAAACAGGGAGGTGCGACCCATCCTCGTTGGGCATTCAGACTGGAAAAGTCGGGGAACAAGCTGGCAAAGGCGTCGTTCCTGGGTTTTAAGCAGGGAGCTGTCTCCTTGGGCCCAGCAAATGGTCACCTGGCAGGTCCTGTGGGCTCTGCTGAAGCTGGTAGCTGAGTTGCAACACCCACCGGGCGTAAAAGCTGCTGGGAGGCGTTTTTTCGGGGTTTAATATTCAAACAACAACTCCTTTATCTTCTAGTAGAGCCAGCTTGGCAAGTAAATACCTGCAGGAGGCTTTTGTGTGCGTTCTGCCATGGGCTGTGCATCTGTGCCAAAGTTTAGGGAGCGCTGCTGTTCGGAGCTGGCACAGCTGCGCGGAGTTTGCTAGTGCTCAGGCTGAAACCCGAAACTGCTCATCGGGAATGGTACATGTGCGTCTTCCCCTCTCGGAGGTGATCGCTAGTCTGCAAAACCTCATTATATTGCGTCCCAGCAGGCCTAGCTGAGCCAGCTGGGCAGGGAGCTGAGGCATTCCTTATTTAATTAAGGAGTAATGGGGTAGCCTCAGGCTCCTTCAGGGAACCTTCTCGTGCTTTCCGATAAAACGGGTGGAGGCTTGTCCTCTGGGGGGTCGCTGTGGCCGTAGAGTGGCTCCACTCTTGTGTAAGTTCTTTCTTTCAGAAATGATAGCAGGCAGGTGCCTTGGAAGCGGGACTTTACCCTCTTTTTCTCCCCCGAGGGCACCCAGCGGGCTCTCCGGGTTCGGAGCGGCCGTGGGGCGCAGCAGGAGCTGTCCCGCAGCCTCGTCCTCCTCCTTTCCCAGGACGAAAGCCAGACGTGCCTGCGCGTGCCAGGGTGCAGCTGTTACCTGTGGGCGTAGCAGCGCTCCGCAGGCGTTTTTTGAAAAGCCCTGCCAAAAAGGAGCCACGTGAGATCCCGGGAGGGCAGAGGCCTCGGGTCTAGCTCGATAGAGACAAGCAGCAGCTTCGGGTCGGTTCCAAGCCTTTCTCTCTGCCTGCTCGTGCTGTCCGTCCTGGTGGCGGCGGGAGGCTCGGCACTGGCGTTGTGTCCGGGCTGCAGCTCCGCGGTGAAGCAGCTTCACGGGTGGCAGTGAAGATCCCCGGTTGTTTTTCGTGCAGAGCAGTGCCTGCAGCACTCGTCTGCCCCTGGTACCAGCACGACGTCTGTGCTGGCACTGTGCCTCCTCGGCCCTGGCGTGAGCGAGGCCGTGCCGTGCCGTGCCGTGCCACGTGGGCAGACGGGCCCTGGAGACCGGAGCCCCCAGCGCTGCGGGGAGGAGGGCAGGGAGGCACGGAAAACCCGTGGGACGGGCAGGGCCCCGCTCATAGCTTGCGCGAGGGTGGAGAAGGGAGCTGGCAAAGCGGCGCTTAGGAGCAGCGGTTGGAGCAGCAGGGAATGCAAGCTTCAGCCGCCTGCTGCTGCCGGCCAGCGTGCGGGGAGGGCGAGGGGCTGCTGCCGGGGACCTGCCTCCGCCTCCGGCCCGCGGCGGGGGCTGATGAGGCCCCGCGTCACCGCCGGGCACCCTGCTGCTGCGTGATAGTGCTGGCCGGGCGCCCGGCTGTTCCCACGTCCCCGAGCCCTGCATCCTGCTGGCAGCAGCCTGGAGGCAGATCAAACAAGGGCGGCGCGGGGCTGACGCACGCACGTCCGGTGGGCTGCGCGGGGCCGCCCGCCCGCCCGCCCGCCCGCCCGCCGCCGCCGGGGCAGCCGGCCCAGCGCGCCGGCGGCGCGTGCCCGTGGCTCGGCCCCGCGCCGCGGGGATGCTGTGACCTGGGCCGGCTGCAGCCTCCTGCAAACGCTCTTCCCTCGCTGGCCGCTCCTGCCTGGCTCCGCTCCAGGGCCGGGGCTGCCGCGTGCTGCTGGGTGGGCAGCTGCGCTCGCTGTAAAACCATCCCGGTGTTTGCTTTAGCTGCTAACGCTAATCGCAGGGGGTTTATTGACCAACTAGGAGAGGTTCTTCCTGGCCCTGGTAGAGAAATGTCAAGTGCAAACAGAGCTGAGAGCTGGAACGCTTTCTAGGGAAGGGGTAGGGGGCACAATCAGCAATAAGACTTTTATGATGGGAATCACCCAAGCTTGGCAAACAGCGGTTCCCACGCGCGGCGGGGTATATAGGGGAGCCGCTCGCCAGCCCTGCAGAGCCCGGTGAAGCCGTCACCCCTCCCGATCTCCGAGCGGCAGGTGAGAGAGGCCCCGAGCGGCTCGGGGGGGCCGGCGGCCGCCATCCCCGCTGCCACGGCGGCGGTTCTCCGCCCCCGCGGAGGGGAAGGTGAGCCCGGTGGGCCGGGGCTCCGCGCTGGCGGCCCGCGCTGAGCCGCGCCGGGCTCCTGCAGGGCACACGGGACCGACCGCAGGATGGTGGCGTTGACCGGACTCGCCGTCCTGCTGCTGGGCTGCGCGGGCCTGCTGCACGGCTCCGGCGAGTCCCGCGGCGCCCGCTACCTGCTCCACTGCCCCACGGGCTGGTCCTACTACAAGCTCAGCTGCTTCAAGTACTTTCGGCAGCTCCGGAGCTGGGATGAGGCTGAGGTAAGGCATGGGCGGGCGGGGTGGGACGGGGTGGGACGGGGTGGGGGGCTGAGGCCGGCGTCTCCCCGCAGGCGCAGTGCCAGGCCAGCCAGCCCGGCGCCCATCTCGCCTGGCTGGAGGAGCCGAGCGAGGTGGCCACCATGAGGAAGCTGGTGTCCTTCTACCAGCGCACCCAGCCCTTCTGGATCGGCCTCCGCTGGGCGCAGCAGGTGAGGGGGGGGGCCTGCGCCGGGCCGCGAGGCGCCCGCGGGGCCGGGGGCCGGGGCGGCTGCGGCGCTGACCCCGGCTCTCTCCGCGCAGGACCAGGCCTGGCGCTGGACCAGCGGGGCCGAGCACAGCGAGGCCAGCGGGCTCCCCTGGAGCGGCGCCGGCGGCGGGGCCTGCGCCATGCTGCCCCACGTCGGCGGTGAGCGCGCCCTCCCCCCCCCAGTCCCCCCTCCGCCGCCGCGGCCCCCCGGCCCTGCTGACAGCCACCCCCTTCTCCCCGCAGGCTTCTCCCAGTGGGCCGGCGCCGACTGCGCCCAGCGGCACCATTTCCTCTGCAAGCTCACGCCGGCGGCCTGAGCGCCGCCACCGCGCCTGGAAACAGCACCTAAAAAATAGCTGTAGTAATAAAAACCAAGAGTGCGCTAGCCGAGTCCCTGCGCCCGGCGCGCCCGGGGGAGCTGCCGGGGACGCGGGGGGCTCCGAGGGGTGCTGCCGGCGGTGCTGGGACCAAAGGTCCCTTCTCGTGTCACCAGCGATGCCCCAGGCACCACGTGGCTGTTTGCTCTGCGCTCTCGAGGACGACCCTGCTCCCGGCTCGGCCCACGGTCCCGTCCCCCCGTCCCCCAGCCCCTGCCTGGAGCCGTCATGGGGGGTGGGGGGTCCCGCGTCCGTCCCCGACCCCCTGGAGCGGCTGCAGCCACCGCCGCCGGCGCAGGGTGGAGACCCCTCGCGAGCCCCCCGGTCCCCCTGCCGCCCCCGTCGCGTTGGCTGGCGCTCGGCGACCTTTGAGCGCCGGGGCCGGGCGCGCTGATAAGCGATGGGGGGGGGGTTATAAAAGCGCCGTGCAGGGCCTGTCCGTCCGTCCGTTTGTCCGTGCGTGCGTGCGGGGCGAAGATGCTGCGCTTGGTGGGCCGTGCGGCGCGCTGCTGGGGCGCCCGGCGCGGGCCGGCGCTGGCGACGCTGCCAGCACGGTGAGCGGCCGCGGGAGGCCCCGGCCGGGGCTGGCGGGAGCCGGGACGCTCCCCACCCCTTGCCGGGGGCTGCCGGGCACGGGGCGGGCGGGGAGGGGGGGATGCGGTGGCGGCAGCAGCTTGGGGACCCCGCGACGTCCCCATCCCAGCGGCGCGGGGACGCGCCAGGATGGTCCCCGCTCCCTCTGCCCCGCAGCCTCTCCGGGGCGGCCGGCTCGGGCGCCTGGCCCAAGGACGTGGGCGTCCTGGCGCTGGAGGTGTACTTCCCCGCGCAGTACGTGGAGCAGGCGGAGCTGGAGCTCTTCGACGGCGTGGAGGCCGGCAAGTACACGCGGGGCCTGGGCCAGCAGCAGATGGGCTTCTGCGCCGCCCACGAGGACATCAACTCGCTGTGCCTGACGGTGGTGCAGCGGCTGGTGGAGCGCGCGCGCCTCTCCTGGGACGCCATCGGCCGCCTCGAGGTGGGCACCGAGACCGTCATCGACAAGTCCAAGGCCGTCAAGACCGTCCTCATGCAGCTCTTCCGCGACTCGGGCAACAGCGACGTGGAGGGCATCGACACCACCAACGCCTGCTACGGCGGCACGGCCTCGCTCTTCAACGCGGCCGACTGGGTCGAGTCCAGCGCCTGGGACGGTGGGTCGGTGGCTGGCGGCCCCGCGGCGGGGACCCCGCCGGGGCGCCCCGGGCTCCTGCGGCCAGCTCGTGTGCACGGGCCGTGGGATGTTGAAGGGGGCAGGAGGTTGCCTGAAACCCGGAGACGCTCCTGCAAACCCCGGAGCCCCTCCGGGCTCTCCGTCATGCCCGGCGGTCCCCGTTTCTTGCCCCCGGTGGCCATGGCGCCCCAGAGATGGGGGTGATGCTGGTGCGCTGGGCTGTAGCTCTACCTCCCTCTCGCGTCCTGCCCCGCCGGCGGCGTGGGACTGACAGCCCCTGTGCCCTCTCCTAGGCCGCTACGCCATAGTGGTGTGCGGGGACATCGCCGTCTACGCCACGGGGAACGCCCGCCCCACGGGGGGTGCCGGCGCCATCGCCATGCTGGTGGGACCCAACGCCCCCCTCACGCTGGAGAGAGGTGGGTGCTGCGGCCTCGCGAGACCCCCCCGGGGCTGGGGAGCGACCAGGTGCCCTGGGGTCCCGCTGGCTCCCGGCGAGGCCACGACCCACGCTGACCCACGGGTGCTGCCTGTGCCCCCCCAGGCCTGCGGGGGACCCACATGGAGCACGCCTACGACTTCTACAAGCCGGACCTGGCCTCCGAGTACCCGGTGGTGGACGGGCCCCTCTCCATCCAGTGCTACCTGCGGGCGCTGGACCGCTGCTACGCCGCGTACCGCCGCAAGGCCGAGGGCCAGCGGCAGCAGGGTAAGGCGGCGCCGGTGGCGCAGCCCGCTCGCCCCGCCGCCCGGCACCCCGCTCACGGCCCCCCGCTCTGCCTTCCAGCCGGCGACTGCCGGCCTTTCACCCTCGACGACTTCGAGTTCGTCATCTTCCACACGCCGTTCTGCAAGCTGGTGCAGAAGTCGGTGGGGCGGCTGCTGCTGAACGACTTCCTCACCGAGCCCGAGCCCGACACGGCCGCCGGCCGCTACAAGGGGCTGCAGCCTTTCCGGTGGGTGCGTGGGGCGCCGGCGCCCGCCCCGGCCCCGGCCCCGGCCCCGGCCCCGGCCCCGGCGGGGAGGCTCCCCGGGAAGCCGCGGGGCTGAGGACGGCGCCGCTCGCCGCGGGTCCGGCCCTCGCGGGGTTTGAGCCGGCCTCTCTCCGGGCAGCGGCGTGAAGCTGGAGGACACCTACACCAGCAAGGAGGTGGAGAAAGCGTTTCAGGCGGCCAGCCAGGAGATCTTCGACCAGAAGACCAAGCCCTCGCTGCTCCTGTCCTCCCGCAACGGCAACATGTACACGCCGTCCATGTACGGCTGCCTGGCCTCTCTGCTGGCACAGTGAGTGCCCCGAAGGCTGGGCAGCCTAGCTGGCGCGTGGGGAGGGCACCCCGAGGGGCCCTGGGGAGCAGAGCCGCTGCGGCAGAGACCCGGCGCTTTCGCTGCACCTAGCCGCGGGCCCCGCTCGTCGCGCCCGGGCGGCCGCGGGGGCCCCGTCTCGCCCTGCGTCCCGGCCCCGAATCCCGCGCAGGGGCGGCAGAGGCTCCCGGCTGCCGCAGAGGGGCTCAGCGCCCCGCTCCCCACCGCTGCAGGTCCTCGGCGCGGGGCCTGGCCGGCTCCCGGATCGGCGCCTTCTCCTACGGCTCGGGCCTGGCCGCCACCATGTTCTCCTTCCGCGTCTCGCCGGACGCTGCCCCGGGTGAGCCCCGCGCTGCCGGCCGGGGAGGGGGGGCCCGGCTCAGCGGCGTCCCCGCCGCGCCGCAGGCACCCGGCCAGCCCCGGCTCACCCGCGCCTCCGCCTCCCCGCCCGGCAGGCTCGCCCCTGGACCGGCTGGTGTCCAGCCTGGCGGACCTGCCGGCTCGCCTGGACGCCCGCAAGCGGGTGGCCCCGAGCGACTTCGCCGAGATCATGAAGCGGCGGGAGGAGACCCACCACTTGGGTGAGCGGGGCCGGGCGGCGGCGCGGGGCCGACCCGCCCGCGGGCACCCCGCGCCCGCCGGCGCGCTGAGCCCGGCCGCGCTCTCTCCCCGCAGCCGACCACGCTCCCCACGGCTCCCCCGCCGACCTCTTCCCCGGCACCTGGTACCTGACGCGGGTGGACGGCAAGTACCGCCGGGAGTACGCCAGGAAGCCGCTCTAGCGGCCGGGCGCCGGACGGCGGCTGCCGGGCGCTGCCGCCCCCCCGGCCGGCCCGCCGCCCCGAAACGTGGGGAGCTCCTCCTCGAAGGGAGCGGAGGCGGCGAGCGGCCGGCGGCGGCGCCGGCGGGGCTGCGGGGCAATAAAGCGGCGGCTGAGCTCGGGAAGCGTCGCAGCCTGTGGCTTGCGAGGGGCGGGCGGTCGCCGGGGCCGGGGGCGACTCGCGGCGGCCGGGGAGGACGCGGGGGGCTCGCGGGGGGCTCGGCCCTCCCGGGGCGTCCGGCTCGCGGGGTGGGGGGGTCGGCGTGTCCATACCCCCCCCCCTCCTTGGGGACAGCAGGGCCGAGCCAGCATCCTGTGTCCAGAGGGGGAGGCACCGCGGGGGCCGTGGCTGTCCGTCCGTCCGTCCGTCCCTCCGTGCAGGACCTCGGCGGGGCAGTAGCAGCCGCGGGGACCTTTGCACCCCTTGAGCAAACAGTCACGCGGCCCCGCAGCGTCAGCAGCCCCACGTGCGCCAGCGGGGCCGGGGAGCAGGAGGAGGGCCGGGGGGCAGAGGCGCCGGGGGGGGCAGAGGCGGCGCGGGGCGGGCAGGAGCGGAGGGGGCTGCAGCAAGGGAAGGGGCCGAGCGGCACGGACGAGCCCTCGCGTGCTCTCTCCTCCCGGACTCTTTATTGAGCCCGGGCCCAGTGCGGGGGCCGGGGGCGGCCGGGCACCATGCTCCCTCGGACGGCACCGCGGTGCGGGCGCGCGGGGGCTACAGCTGGAGCTGGAAGACCTCGGCCACGCGCGGCTTGAGCTCGCCGAGGTCGGGCAGGGCGGCCGAGAGCCCCGCGACGCTCCACTGCTCGCCCACCACCGTGCTGGAGCTGTGGTAGGACTGGAGCTGGATCCCCGCCTTCCCCAGCAGTCCTGGGCGAGAGAGGAGAAGTGAGGGGCTGCAGCCCGTCCCACTGCCCCGGGACCCCACAGCGGCGGGGGGGCAGGGGCAGCAGGGCGCTGCCCAGCCCAAACTGGTCCGTGACACCGGTTTCTCCTCCCACCCCCCACCCTTCGCTCTGGAGTCCCCTAACCCTATGCCTCAGCCAACCCATCCCCGTCTTTCCATGTAGTGCCCCCCCTCCCCAGTATCTGCACCCTCGCTGTGGCCTCCTCCCCAGCTCCACCCCGCATGAAGCCACCTGGCTTGGGATTGTGTGAGGTGCTCACCAGCGAGCGTGGGCAGCGTGCTGGGCTCGGAGGCTTTGGCTCTGTAGAGGAGCACGTGGCCGGCCAGTGGGGCCGGCTGCTTGAAGGTGGCTCCGTTGAGCTCCTGGAGCACCGGGGTGCTGCCCTGCACCGTCCCCGTGGCCCGGTGCAGGGTGCCCTGCAGAGCCACCTGCAACAAGCCGGCGCTGCTGTCGGGCTCGGGAGCCTCGTTGTTGTGGGTGGTCGTGACCTGCCAGAGAGATGTGGCTCAGCACCCAGGCTTGCACATGAGGACACCCTTCCCTCCCTGGTATGGCCACAGGGAACGTCCTTTGGGGTCATCCCTGGTGGACCCCCAGCCCAAGAGCCTGTTAGTAGCTCCATGGGGTGACGCCACCCCCAGGGCTTTGCCCACCAGGCCGGGCTTGTGCTGATTGGCAGAGAAGGAAAGCGTCTGGCTGCGCGAGGCCAGTGCAGCATGCCCTGGGGCCCCCACGCACCTTCAGCCCAGCCTCCTGGGCGAGCAGCAGGGCATTCACCAGGGTCACCTCCTTCTGCATCCCACCGGCCAGCATGCCTGAGACCACAGCAGGTGCCAGGTAGCTCCCAGCCTCCTCTAGCGGTGTCCCTGGGATGCAGAAAGGAGGCAGATGATGGATGGACTGGCAGCAGATGGAGAAGTCAGCCCTGCACTGGAGCCACCAGCTCAGGGCCCACCCGTCCACCCACACACCCATGCATGCATCCATGCATCCACCTGTCCATACCACCACCCTCCTACCCATCCATTCATCCACCCCACTACCCATTCTCCCATCCTTTTGCCCCACCACCCATCCTCCTGTCCATCTACCCATTCACCCATCCCCATTGCTACCCATCCTCCTGTCCACTCATGCACCCCAGTCTCAGGGTCCCTGCATGCCTTGCAGTCCCTGTGCCTAGGTGTGGGGCCCATTCTGCCTGGTTCACCTTGGGTGCAGATCTGCATGTTGCCATGCGCTTGCTTGGCCGTGGTTTGCAGCACTGTGCCCAGGGCCTTGGCCAGGGTGATCCAGGGCTTGGTCTGGGGTGCGAAGGCCTTGCTGAGAGCCTGCCCATTAACCTGCAAGGAAGAGTTGGGCAAGCGAAGGGAACCCTGTCAGCAAGCACGTAGGGTGGACCCCAGCACCCCCACGTTTTACAGAGGGGGAAACTGAGGCACAGAGGCCTTGGTCTTAGGCACAGTTTTAGCTGAAGCCTTGACCCCCCTTCTCAAGTGACTTCCTCCCCGACCCTCATGAAGGGGTGTCCCATGCGATGTCACCGGGGGGACTCACCATGCCAGCCAGCCCCTTCCCCTTGGCCATGTCTACTATCTGCATGGCGATCTCCTTGCCGCAGCGGCTCTGTGCCTCCTGCGTGCTGGCACCCAGGTGCGGGCAGCAGATGACGTTGGGGTGGTTCACCAGGTCGCGGTCCTTCGGGGGCTCCTGCCGACACAGCCCCGTCCCAGCTGTCAGTCCCCAGGGCCCGGCCTCCCGCAGGGCCAGGAGCACCCAGGAGCCCATGGGTCCATCTACCTCCCTCCTCCCTCACAAGACCAGAGCTGAGGCAGGGCTCCTACAGGCTACCTTGGCCCAGGAAGGGCAGAGTTAAGGTGACGCTGATGCCAGAAGATCCCTAGAGGCCCTGCGGCCCCCGTTCACCTGCGTGAAGACGTCCAGCGCGGCTCCCCCGCACTGCCCCGAGCGCAGCGCCTGCAGCAGCGCGCCCTCATCCACGATGCCGCCCCGGGCGCAGTTCACCACCTGCACGCCGCGGCGGCACTTGGCGAAGGTGCTGTCGTTCAGGAGCCCTGCGGCGGGAGGGCGCTGAGCTGAGGATGGGCTGTCCCGCTCTTCCTCAGCCCCCCGGCCCTGCATGCGTGCCCCTTACCCGTGGTGGAGGGCAGCAGAGGTGTGTGCACCGTGATGAAGTCGCACTGGGGCCAGATCTGCTCCAGCGGCAGCTGCTCCACGCCGAAGGCGGCCGAGTCCTCGGGGGTGATGATGGGGTCGTAGCCTATGGTCTGACGCAGAGCGGGTGCTCACTCCTGCAGCCCGGCACGGTGCCCACCGCCGGGGCGCCGCGGCCGGTCCCGGGAGCCGCCGGCTGAGGAAGGGCCGTGTCCCCCGTCGCTCCTCCCGCCCCACCTCCTTACCTTCATGCCGAAAGCCTGCATCCGCGTGGCCACCTCCCTGCCGATGCGGCCCAGGCCCAGCACGCCCAGCGTTTTCCCATTCAGCTCCATCCCCATGTACTAGGTGCAAAGCAGACAGTGACGTGGGGCTCCCTGCACGGGGACCCCGCTGCCCCAGCTGGCCCGAGGCGCTGCGGCTGTCCTACCTTCTTACGGTCCCATTTGCCTTCCCTCATGGAGGCGGCCGCCTGGGGGATCTGCCTGAAAGAGGAGGCCACGGTCAGAACAGGGTGTGGGCTGGACAGACAGACGGATGCCCACCCTGCCCTGCCGTTGTGCTCACCTGGCCAAACACAGGATCATCCCGCAGGTGAGCTCGGCGGCGCTGAGGCTGTTCCCAGCAGGCGTGCTGGGGGCGGAGAGCGGCGTCACTGGTGTCACCAAGCCGGCGGCCTCGGCCTGGGGGGTCCCCCACCACCCTCTGGGCTAGCCGGCAGCCCCACAGCCTGCCCCATGGACCATGCCACCCCCAGGATGGAGACCCCCAGGGCGGTGGCACGGAGGGAGAGGACGCCCCCTTAAAATCTCGGCCGAAGGCAGGCAGTGGTGCTCGCCCGCGCCCCGGGGCTGCGCGTGCTCCCATGCCACGGGGGTCCTGCTCTTACTTCATCACCAGGACGCCCTTCCTCGTGGCCGCCTCCACGTCGACGTTGTCAACGCCGGTGCCGGCCCTGCCAACCACCTGCAGCCTCTGGGCCGCGCCGAGGACGTCGGCGGTGACTTTGGTGGCCGAGCGGACGATGAGCCCATCGCAGTCCTGGTGGGGCAGAGAGGGTGCTGGGTGCCGGAGCCCCGCGCCCCCGCCAGCCCCGGCCGCGCTCTTGCATCAGACGGGAGGCGGAGCGGGAGCCCGCCCGGCGGCCCCCGCCGCCGCTGCCCGCTCACCCTGATCTCCCGCAGCAGCTCCTCCTTGCTCAGCCCGGGCTTCTCCACCACGCCGATGCCGCCGGCTTGCAGGATCTCCCGGCAGCAGGGGTCCAGGCTGTCGCTGATCAGCACCTTCTGCAGCTTGGCAAAGGCCATGGCCTGGGGGCGGCGGGCCGGCGGGGGGCTGCGGGCGGCTGTCCGTCCGTCCGGGCGGGCGGGGGGCTGCGGGCGGCTGTCCGTCCGTCCGTCTGTCCGTCCGGGCGGGCGGGCGGCTGCGGGCGCGGCTCGGCGGAGAGGCTGCGGGCGACTGCCCCCCGCGCTAAAAGGGCTGCGAGCGGGGCATGTTTTTCGGGCTGCGCTTTCGTCTCATTGGATCCCATTTCCATAATCTCCATAATCCCACCTCTTTCTTTCCCACCTCTTTCCCCTCCTCTCCCCGCCGCGGCCGGCTGGCCCGGGGCCCGGCGGCCCTGCCCGCCCCCGCCGCCCGGGCCCGGGGGGCGGAGGGGCCCGTGCCCGTGTGCCAGCACCCGGCCCGGGAGCGCCCGGGGCCCGCGCAGCCCTTCGCGCCGCCGCCGTGCCTCAGTTTCCCCGCTCGGGAGGCAGGGCTGGGGTGCGCTGCCCCGGCGCTTCGCCCCCACGCTGCCAGTGCTGCTGGCGGGAGGCAGCCGGGCCCCCGCTCCGGCGTCCTGCACAGCCCCCGGGAGCGGGGGTCCCCGGGCCCCACGGCGGAGCGCAGCTGGGTGTGGGGTGGGGCGCGGCGGCGTGGCCGCCCTTGAGCAATGCCTTGATAAGGACCCGGGGGCAGCACGCCCGCCCCGGCCACCAGCTCCCAATTGCGCAGGGCGCACCAGAGCCGCCCAGCAAACGCCCTCCCCGGGGTGAAAGCCGCGTCCACCGCACATCAGCCCTGCGAGAGGGGACCGAGCACGGGCGCCAGGCCCAGCGGGGAGGAGGAGGAGGAGGGACAGGGGCCTTTCTCTAGCCGGCAAAGCCGCACAGTACTGCTGGGCGGGATGGGCCCCCCGGTGCAGGGCCAGGACCCAGCCCCTTTCCACGTGCCGTGGGGGAGGGGGCTGGGGGGGCCCGAGCCCTCATGGTGCTGCGGTTGCCCTGCCACAGTGCGACAGCCCCAGCGTCATACTCGCCATGGCCACGGCCAGGGAACAGCCGTGACGCCAGAGGGGGGAAAGTCCAGGGCAGCCGGCACGAGGTGAGAAGCGAGGTCAAAGGCTGCAGCTGGAGCAAAGCCGCGGCAGGGTCCCGCCACGGCCCTGCATGCAGCGGCTGCAGGCCAGGCACTGGCGCAGGACCCGCTCTCTGCTGCCTGGCGAGCAAGGACACCCCAACCGGGGCCGGTGGCGGGGCCTGGTGCGACCCCGTGGCCATCCCCAGCCTACGTTAGCTCCGCTGTGCACAGCCCCAGGGCTGCTGCGAGCCACGGGGCAAGCGATGCCATTGCACCGCCCGGGGCTGGAGGGCTGGCAGCACCGAGCACTTGCGTGGCACGTCCACACCCCTCTACTTGGCCAAGGGCTCCCCGGGTTTGGGGGGGAGAGGCCGGGGCCGCGGGTGCTGGCGGGCTCGCGCCGCCCCGTGCGCCTCCCGTGGCGTGCAGGGTCCGGCACCCGGACGCGGCACAGCACCCCGGAGCCCCCAGCCACGTGTGGCCAAGCCATCGCTGCCGCGTGGTGTCTGCGGCTGCTCGCTTTTGCCGGCCGGCTGGTGCCCTCTCCTGGGGAGTGGCGTGGGGAGCACAGCCCCGCGGCATGCCGGCGTCCCGGGCCCCTCGCGGGGGGCTGGCCTGGTGCGGGCCAGGGTGGTGATGCCAGCAGGCACAGCGGGCATGGCCCCATGCTCCTGGCCTGCAGAGGAGCACCCAAACGGGCAGGGCCAGGGCCTGGGGGCTCTCGGGTATCGTGTCCCCCGTCAGCAGCAGGGTCCCAGCGTCGCTCCAGCTCTCCAGTCTGCTGCAGGAGGGAGCCATGGACAGGATGGGATGCAGGGGGCCGTGGTACCCCACTGCCACCCCATTGACACCGGGAGCTGGGAGCTCGGTGGGTAGAGGGGCCATGAGGACATGGGTGCAGGATGAAGAGAGCAGGGCAGACTGCAAGGGCTTGGGGTGGGGTCCCTGCACATAGGGGACGGGGCAGGAGAGGCAGCAGGGATGGGGGGATTTGGGGGTATCGAGGCAGGGGAAGGAATTAGGGGTGCCAAAGGGGACTAGGGTTGTCAGATTAGCATGGCAGGTGACAAAAGGAGAAGCAAGAGTGAGGGAGCGTGGGGAGGGGTCAGGTTGGGACATGCGTTAAAGGAGAATGGGGCTGAGGGGGGCGTGAAGGGGCACTGAGAGTGACAGGAGGGTCCCAGTGCAGAACTGGGGTGTCGTGGAAGATCAGAGGGTAGCTGAGGATGTTGTGGGGTGCCAGGGATGGCAAGGGGGGATTGAGTGTCTGGTTGGGACAGAGGGGCAAAGGAGGACCAGGGTGGACAAGACAGACTGGGGGCACCTGGGGTGCTGGGATGGAGGGTTGAGGGTGCTATGAAGGATCTAGGTTACCTGGAGGCCCTGTAGGGTCCCTGGGAGGGGGGTGGGGGAAGGACTGGGGGGTTGGGGAGGGATCAGGGCTTGGAGCCGAGGGTCCAGGGCGTTGGAGAGGGATTGGGGATCAGGACTTAGGGGAGCCAGCTTGGGGTGATGGGGGTGGTGCTGGCGGGTCGGGGAGGGGGGCGCCGGGGTGCAGGAGATGGGAGAGGTGGAGGGATGGAGGGAGGGCTGGAAGGGTGGAAGGATGGAGTGAGGGCGGGGTGGATGAAGGTTGGAGGAGGAGGAGGAGGAGGGGATGCCGCCGCGGCGGGCGGAGCCGGCCGGTGCCGCAGAGCCACCTCCCCGGCGCACGCTGGGGCGGCCCAGCAGCGCCTGCGGAGCCCCCCGCACGGGGTGCCGCGCCCGGCCCGGCCCGGCCCGGCCCGGCTCGGCCCGGCGTGGCCCGGCGCGGCCCCGTGCTGCCGGTGCAGCGGGGCCCAGCGCCGTGCAGCCGGTGCGGCAGGGCCGGTGCAGCCGGTGCAGCGGGGCCCGGTGCAGCCCGGCGCGGCCCGGCGCGGTGCAGCCGGTGCAGCGGGGCCCGGCGCGGCCCGGCGCGGCCCGGCCCGGGGCAGCCAGGTGCGGTGCAGCGGGGCCTGGCGGGGCGGGATGCGAGCACCGCAGCAGAGGTGAGGAGCGAGCCGGCTGGCACCGGGAGGCCGGTGCGCGTGTGTATCCGCTGCGTGTACCCGCTTGCGTCCGTGGGTGATGCAGGTCGGGGTGCGCGAGTGCCCGGGACGCATGTGCGGGCTGTGTGTGCCCCTCCCGGGCCGGGTGGTGCCGTGGCGGTGCCGTGGCGGATCAAGGCCCGCTGGCACGTCAGCGTGGCCGGGTTGCGGGTTTGCTCCCCTCGGGGCTGCGTGGTATCGGAGGTGGCACATCCTGCACGCTGTTCCCCAGCTGGAGCCCGCCGGGTCACGGCTGTCCCCTGGCTGCCGCCGGGGTCCTGTGGGATGCCCTGTTCCCGGGCTGCCAGCTTGCCAGGCGCTGTGCTGTGCAAGCCCCAGAGCGCTGCCGGGCACCGAGGCAGGCGTTTCAGGGGAGCCCAGAGCCTGCGGGACGGGAGCGAGAGCAACTTGGTCAGCGCTAGAGGAACAGTGATGCAATTTGGGGATGCCAGTGCGGGCACCCCACAGCCACATGCTTGCCCTTGGCTCGCTCCACCTTTGCACTTGCCCTCGCCTTCCCCCAGCTCGTGTCCCTCTCCAATTCCAGTGTGAGCTGCCGGCCAGTCTGCGCCCGGCACTGTGTGCACCGTGGTGAGAGCCACGCTGGGAGCTCACGTAGCGCCTGGCTCCCCCCGCGCTGCCGCGGCTCAATGGAGACCTTGTTGCCGTGCCCTGCCGGCGGGTGGTCCGCGGGGCGGCCGTGCGGGCCCACCGCCCCGGGCTCCACCTCCCGCGCCACGACACTCGGACCCGGCCGAAACGCTCGTGCCGACGAGTCAGCGGGGAGCTCGGAGCCGCCGCGCTCGGACCCCCCTGTCCCCGGCGCGGAGCCGCGGCGCTCGCCGCAGCCCAGACGCCACCACCCCTTGCGCCCGGAGAGGCCGTGCCTGCAGCAAGGGGCCGGTGCGTGTGGGGGGCTGTCCGTCCATCCGTGCATCCATCCGTGCGTCCATCCGCCCGGGAGAGCTGAGCCAGGAGGAGGAGGTGAGCTGCTGGCTCTTTTCTCCCCTTGGTGTGTGGTGCTGAGCGGGAGGCGTTGGGGATGCTCGCCGGCGGCGCCCGCCCGGCGCTCTCCCCTCGCCCAGGCGGCCCCGCGGGGCGCGGGCGGCCCCGGGGCAGGCTCCTCGCCTCGGCGCTGTGACTCAGCGGGCGCTCTGAGTCAGGGCTGCGTGGTGGCACCCCTCGTGCCAGGCTGCCGGGAAGTTTTAAGGCACGTCGGTGGTGGGAAGTGCTGCCCCGGAGGGGGCCGTGTGGGGCTGAGTGCCTTCCCCGTGCCCGCGGCTTTGCACCGCGCCGGCGGTGGAGTGGCCGGGCATGAAAGGGCTCTTGTCCTCCTGCAGCGCCTGCAGCATCGCGGCATCTTTCCCTGAGCAGAAAACAAATTCCCAGTGTCGGTGCCGGTGCGCGGATGGGGAGCTGGGGAGGCTGAGCGGGGGGAGCCCGCCTGGAGCACCCAGCCAGCCCCCTGCAGCGGAGCGGTACCCCGTCCTCTCCGCCACTGCAGCGCCCGGGGCGCCCGCTGGCCCCGCTGCCTCCGTGGCACGGCACGGGGCTCCCGGCACTGCTGCGCGGGGACGGCGCCGGCTGCGGGGCACGGGGCGCTCTGCTCCCTCGCCTGGGAGCCCGCGGCCAGCCACGGTGCCAAGGTGGCCCGGCCCCGAGAGGTGGCCCCGAACCCTGGCGCTGGAGCCCCTGAGGGTGGCCGCCTCCCCGGTCAGGTGTTGCACCTCTGGGTGTTGCACCCACTCGGGTGTCGCGCCTGGCGGGATCGTGCTGTTGGGCATCGTGTCTCCAGGTGTCGTGGCTGTAGATACCGTGACTATGGATATTGCGCTGCTGGGCATCGTGGTGTCGCGCGGCCTTGGTGCGGGGGCCGGGGTGCCGCGCGGCCGCCTGCCCCTGGCAGGCCTGCGGTGCTGCTCCCGGTGCGCCCGCGGCACCGGGGGGAGCGGGCATCCGGCTGTGCCTGCGGCCTGCTTGAAAAGCTGTCACTTCGGGAACGGGGCGGAAAAAAATCTGATCTCTTTCCTTGAGTCTTGAAACGAGTCACACTTCCCTGTTTCTGAAAATAAACCTGCCTGCGGCCGCAGCTGGCGGCCGGCGAGCCACGGTAACGCCAGGGCGCGGGCCCTCCCCGGAGCTCCGGCGAGCGGTGCTTTTGGCGTTTGGTGTTTCCCGGCAAGGTCCGGGGCGAGGTCCGGGGGGGGGAGGGTCCGGCAAGGTCCCACGAGGTCTGGCGTGGGTCTGTGCATGCCTGGCGAGGGGCGATGCAGCCCCCCGTGCCCGGCCCCCCCCCCCCACCGGGGTCTCGCTGCGGGGCTCAGGTGGCCACGCTGCCCGCAGAGCGGGGGGTCGGGGCTGCTAATGGGGCTAAAGTGCTTCTGACGGGGGACGGGGGGGGGGCTCGGCCATCTGCGCCGCCCTGAGGGCCTCGTGGCTCGGCACTTAGGGGAAAGCAGCCTCCAAGCGGCAGGAATACACGCGTGCGGGTGTGCCCCGCGTGCCTCGCGTGCACGCGCACGCCCCTGCGCGCGCACGCATGCACACGCGTGCGCACATACCCGTGCACCCTCGTGCGTGCACACCCACCAGCGCACAGAAGCACGCGTGCACACGCGTGGCGCACGCGTATCCGTGCCTCCCCCCACAGGCATGCTTCCCCCGTTCTGCTCACACTCGTGCACACGCGCGTGTACCCCCTCCCTCCCTCCCACCACGGGGCGATGGCACGGCGGGGCTGGGAGGCTGTGCCCCGGCAGCGCCGTGCCCGCCGGTGCCGTGCGTGCGACGCGGGCCGTGTGCTCCCCTCCGCAGGGACCCGTGCAGCGGCGAGCGGCCGGCCGCGCAGCCCAGAGCCAGCCGCATGACGGGTAAGGGGCTCCGCGCTTGCCGGGTGCCGAGGCGGCCCGGCGGCCCTCCGGAGACGTCCCGGAGGGAGGCTGCGCCCCGAGCCCCCCGCTCGCCTCGCTGACGCCTTGCTCCCTCCCAGAGCCGGGGCCGCAGGGCGAGCACCGCGAGCCCCCCGCGCCGGCCGAGCTGGGGGCGCCCCCTCGCCCCCCGGCCGCCCTGCCCGGCCCGGAGCGCAGCCCCTTGGCGCAGACGTGTCTCCCGCGGGACCTGGAGGTGGGCAGCCAGGCGCAGAGCCCGAGCCAGACCCTGCGGGACTTCGAGAAGGTGAGCGGCGGCGGGGCGCCGCGGGGCTCCCCGCCGTCCCCATGTCCCCGTCCCTGCCCTCCCTCCCGGCCGCCCGCCCGCCCGGCGCGCGCGGGGGGCCGCCCGCCCGGCGCTCAGGTTTCACCACTTGTCAGTCCCCTCCGGCGCCAGGCATTCCTCAAATAGCTCCTGGGGGGGAAGGCAGGGAAAAAAAGTTAAAAAAAAAAAAGGAAGGGAAGCGGCGGCGGCTGCGGCACCCCACGGGAGCTGCGAGCGCGGCGCGGGCACCCGGCCGGCTCCCCGGAGCCTCGTCCCGCGGGGCCGGGGCGGCGCGGGCCGGCGGCGCCATGTGAGCGGGGGGCGCGGCGATGCCCCCTCCGTGGAGCGCCCGCCATGGCCAACGGCTACCGCACACTCTCGCAGCACCTCAACGACCTCAAAAAGGAGAATTTCAGCCTCAAGCTGCGCATCTACTTCCTGGAGGAGCGCGTGCAGCAGAAGGGCGAGGGCAGCCGGGACGACGTCTACCGGCGGGTGAGCGCGGGTGCCGGCACGGGGGGTCCCTCCTGCAGCTGTCCCCGTGCCGGGAGGAGGTGGGGACGGGGCGCCGGGGCCCTCGGAGTGGGTCGGGGTGCCAAGGAGGGAGCTTGGGAACGGCGGCAGACCCGGGGCTTGCACGGGGGCAGGGGACGGAGCATCCCGGCGGCAGGCGTCTCACGTCCTGCCAGGCTTTGGGGTGCTGGGAGCTGTCTCCTGGGACTTTTCACCTTGCTTTCCTTGACCGGAAGGAGCGATGGCTCATTCTTTTGGGGAGCCACCTTTATAACAGAGAGCCGTCCTGCGGCAGAGGAGCCCCTCTCCGTACCGCGGCGCAGCAGGGCTGCAGAGGGACCTGGGGCTGGTGGGCTCCGGGTAGAGGCAGACAGCTGGAGCGGGTACGTCCCGTCCCGGCGCCTGCCGAGGCCGTGTGGGGCAGGCTAAAATAGCACCCATGGCGTTGGGCTTGGCAGCACGGTGCCAGCAGCCAGAGCCAGCTGGAGCGGCAGTCCGAAAGCCCAGAGCAGCCCCGGCGGTGCTCGCGGCTCCCAGCCTCCCCGCGGCGCTACGGGCCCGGGCAGCGGCTCCCGTATCCCCAGTGCAGAGGGGCAGCGTGGGGCTGCCCCGCGAAGCACCCCAATGCCACCCTCACCGCCCCCATCCTCCCCTCCAGAACATCGAGCTGAAGGTGCAGGTGGAGAGCCTGAAACGGGAGCTCCAGGAGAAGCAGCAGGCCCTGGATAAAACATGGTGAGCGAGGCCGGCCAAGGCATGCGCGTGGTCCGCGTGGCACTGGTGGCACTTGCAGATGGGCACTGGGGACAGCGGGTGTCGCGGCCCCGGGCAGTCGGTCCCCAGAGCGAGCCCGGGCTGCGGGCAGCGGCGGGGATTTGCAAAGGGGCCGTGCGTCCTGCTGGGAGGGCAGCGCAGCCCGCGGGGCTCCTCTTACACCCCCGCTGCAGCGTGACCCGGCACGGCTGTCGGCGAGCCAAAAATAAAGGGCAGCACCTGTCTGCTGAGGGAGGGTGAGCGCTGTGCTGCGGGGGCCACGGCACAGGTATCCCGCTGTCAGTGCTCCTCCGGGCACGGGAGGCGCTAGGGGCATTTCCCTCATTTCGGGGATGTGCAGGGACAGCTCTGGCGTTGCCAAACATGCCATGCGCTGCACAAGCCCCAAGCAGGATCTAATGATGCCAGATGAATCACTTTTCCCAGAACTGTAGCTTTCTGGGTTTAAAATACACCATGCCTGGGTGCTCTTGCAAAAAAAAAGCAGCCGGTGCCGGCAGGCAGGCTGGGTAGGGCCGGGCAGCCGGGATGGCTGGGCTCTCCCACCCCAGCCGGTTTGGGGTTGGGGCTTTTGCAGGCCTGGCCTGCCCCGTGGGGAAGAGCAGAGCCCCGGCCGTGGGGACGGGCAAGGAGAGCCAGGTTTGCGGGGCCTGGGGTCCTGCTTGACCGATCCCCGCAGTGCAGGTCCCTTCCTGAGGCCCTTCTCCATTCCCTCCCCCTCCGGCTGGGAAGGGACGGTGCGGGGGCCGTGCGGTGCCAGGCCGTGCCTTGCAGGGTGGCCGCGGAGACCCAGACGAACCGCAGCGAGGCAGCACTCCGGCAGCAGTACGAGGAGAGGCAGCGGGAGTCGGAGCACGTCTACGAGCTCCTGGAGAACAAGATCCAGCTCCTGCAGGAGGTGAGCGCCAGAGGGGCAGGTGCCCGCGGCCGCCGGCACCCCCTCGGCCGGAGGACGACGAGGGCCGGGAGGGGGTCGGGGGCCACTGGGCAGCGGGGCTGGGGAGCGCGGCCTGTCCGGGCTGACTGCCCCCGCCGCCCCGCAGGAAGCCAGGCTGGCCCGGAGCGAGGCGGAGAAGGCCGCGGCGCTGGCCAAAGCGGAGACGGAGCGCTGCCAGGAGCTGGCCGCGAAGCTGAAGGAGGCGGCGAGGAGGAAGGAGGAGAGCAGGCAAGGCGCTGAGAGCGGCGTGCCGGCCCAGAAGGACGGGTAGGAGCGCGGGGCGCTGCGCGGCCGCCCGGCCCGGCCCGGCGCGGGCCCGAGGGGCGGCCGGTGCCGCGCAGGCAGGCCCCGCGCCGCGCCTGAGCCTGCCCCGCCGTTCCCTCCCTCGCAGGAGGGCCGAGGGGCCGCGCCGAGAGCCGGCGGCCGGGAGCCAGCTCGCGGAGCCGCCGTGGGCCGAGCGGGGCGACGTGCCGCCGCGGCAGCCGGAGGAGCCCGCCGCCGCCCGGGCGCAGGTGGGTGGGTGGCGGTGGCGGCGGGGCGCGGGCCCGGCTCCAGGCACGGGTGGGCTCGCCGTCGCCGTCGCCGTGCCGCTCCGGGGCCCCTTCCGCGGGCGCGACGGCCTCGCCGAGCCCGGCCCGGGCGGGCAGCCTGCGCGCCTCGCTCGCCTGGCCTCGCCGGGCGGCCGCCGTTTTAGACCTGAGTCCTAAAATACCCCTGGCAGCACAGGCAGGGCCGCGGGGGCCGGAGCCGTCGCGGCCGCGGGGGGCGGGGGGGGTGCGCGGTGCGCGGTGCGCGGAGCCGTCGCGGCCGTGGGGGGGGGGGGGGGGCCGGGGCGCTGCGCCCGGGGGTGGGGCTGGGGGGGGGAAGGCGGTTACTGCGCATGCGGGCCCGCCCGGCGGGGAGACTACAAATCCCGGCAGGCGCTGCGGCCGCCGCGCATGTGTGCGGCCGCCGCCATCTTGAAACCTGAGCCACAAACCGGGCGCCGCCGTGGCAGGAGCATCCTCGGCGAGGGGGAGGCGGGAGCGGCGGGGGCTGCGGGGCCGGAGCGAGGGGGCTGTGAGGGGCACGGGCGAGTTCCGGGGCGGGGGGCCGTGAGAGGCAGGGGAAAGGCCGGGGCGGAGGGCCGGGCCGGGCCGGCGTGAGGGGGGCTGTGAGGAGCTGGGGGAGCCCCCAGGCGAGGGGCGCTGTGAGGAGAGGCAAGGCGAGGTGAGGTGAGGTGACGGGAGGGGAGGGGGCAGCCCTGGGCGCCTGGGCTGTGGGGAGGTGGTGTAGAGTGGCAAATCTCTGCAGTGCAGGGAGCCCCTGGGGGTCCCAGGGCCTGAGGTGCAGGAAGGGGGAGCCGAGGTGAGGCCTGCTGGGGGCTTGTGGCCTGGGTGATGCGCTGAGGGGGTGGCAGAGGCCTGGGGAAGGTCTCTTGCAAAGCTCTGGGAATAGCTGGGGGTGCTGGTCAGGAGGGAACATGAAGGAAACCTGCCGGATTTGTGCCCGGGAGTTATGTGGCAACCAGCGGCGATGGATCTTCCACACGACGGCCAAGCTCAACCTGCAGGTGCTGCTCTCCCACGTCCTGGGCAGGGAGCTGTGCCGGGACGGCAAAGCCGAATTCGCTTGCAGCAAGTGTGCCTTCATGCTGGACCGCATCTACAGGTTCGACACGGTTATCGCCCGCATCGAAGCCCTCTCCATCGAGCGCCTGCAGAAGTTGCTGCTGGAGAAGGACCGCCTCAAGTTCTGCATTGCAAGCATGTACCGTAGGAACAACGATGAGTCTAGCGCAGATGACAGAACTGGGGATGGGACTGTGGACCTTTCTAACCTGCCTGATGTTCGGTACGCTGCACTTCTTCAAGAGGACTTTGCTTATTCTGGGTACGAATGCTGGACGGATCATGAAGAACACGGCTTGGAACCACACAGCTGCCACGCATCAGAGGGAGCAAGTAACCGACCGCGGCGCTGCCGTGGTTGTGCTACGCTGCGTGTGGCCGATGCTGATTATGAAGCGATTTGCAAAGTGCCACGGAAAGTGGCCAGGAGTATCTCTTGTGGGCCATCAAGCCGGTGGTCGGCAAGCATGGGCAATGAAGAATCATCTGTGTGCGATGCTGCGGAGTCGGCTGGCGCCAGAGGGCCGGTGGATGGGGAGAGCATGGAGGAAGGCACGCCTGCATCCTCCATCGAGTCGCTGGACACGACCATGGAGGCTAGCCCTCCGCAGCAGAAAGATGAAGATGCAGATAAGGGAGTGAAAAGGAGTGGGAAGTGTGACGATTTCTCAGATGACCACATGACCCCAAACTCTTTGCTGAGTGGGAATAGGCTGGAGCTGGCCCTCAGCTTGATCAAGGCCGTGGACTACAAACCCATTCGGAGTCCCAGAGGCAGCCGGCTACCTATTCCTGTGAAATCCAGCTTGCCACCTCCCAAACCCAGCCGTGACTTGGCAGATGGAAGTACTTCTGCTGGCTTAATATATGCTGGTTCTGGTTTCCTGAACACAGACAGGAAATCCCTTTCCAGAGCTCATTTGGGTCTTTCCTTGGAGATTTCTGACCTGCAAGAGCTGTGGGATGATCTCTGTGAGGATTATATGCCGCTTCGGGTACAGGTAGAGGTCATTGTGTAGCCTTTCGATTGAGTGGCGTCCTTGCAGCTCGACTCCAAGTCCATTAGGAATTCCTCCGTGTTGAGATAATACAGATAGCCACGTGTCACTGAACCAAGGGCTAAGAATAGGCAGCTCAGCCCTTTTTAGGTGCGGTCCCTCTCTCTGTCCCTCTCTTGTGATCTGTTTCCTTGTTCTGGGAAATTAACCTCTACCTCGATCATCTCTCCCTGTGAATGCAGGGTACTAGCTAGGACTGAGGTCTTTGTATTCTTTCTTATTTTCTGATGAAAAAATACCAGTTTTGCTTCTACTTACTCTTTAAACAGCTGTTCTGAATTTTACCCACAAATAAAGGGAGTGTTTTAAGCTTCTGGGCATGTTTTCTGGCAAATTTTCCATGTTTTCCAGGAAATGCTTTTTCTCTGTGCCTTGGTAAAGGCTCAGTATCAGGCACGTCTGCCTTTAGAGCCCTGCCTCTGCAGATCGGGCCTCAAACCAGTCTGACATGCAGATCTGTGTAGTGATCTGTGGTGTGTGCCCTAAGGAGAAGGTGTTTTCTTTGCAGGTGGATTTGTGCCAGTGGATGACTTTAGGGTTGGTATTCTAGATAATTGGTTTTATTTTCTGATCCTTTAAAAAGATTCGTCAATTCATGGTAGTTATTGCTGAGAGGCAGTGAGCTCTCTTGCTTTCACAAGGTGCTGCAGTGCTGTTATCTGCTTAGATTTTAGTCCTCTTGTAGTGCTGGATTGCCCCTGCTTTAATAAATCTTCATTAGTACGCAGTCAAAAAGCTGAACTTGTAGCTCCTTTATCACTTCCCTTAATGAATAGAAGGCCTCAGTCAGCTTTAATTCAGGAATATCCATGTTAGCCTAATTGCATTCACATTAGCAGCCTTAGTGCTGTCTAATACTCTAGGTAGCCTCAGGGAGTAGAAAAGTGCTTGTTTATTACTATGGCAACTGTAGCTGTACTGCGTTGCATTTCCTATTCAGTGAGGGCTGCTTGCATCTACTCGGGTGTTTTCCAGAGCTGTCTGCTCCTTTCATAATAGTCTGCTTGAGAAATGACGTTGTGGAGGAATGCAAAACAACACTCATTTTCATGTGGTGCACTAGGGCATTGCATTTATAGCCTGTGATTGAATATGTGAAGCTGGGCATAGATGCTGCTGCTATATTCTGTCAGTTGCTGCTTGGTTTCACTTTCAGGGATGTATTTTCAGCATAAAAATAGGGTTTCTCTTAACAGGGTGTAGAGTAATCAGTGTGACGCACAAGCAGCTTGGCTTTATGTTGTGCCTTGCTATCCTTGTATGCTGGAATTGCTTGGAGGGGTTTCTTTAAACCCCAGCCTCTGCCGTACAGCAGTCCTTGCAGGGAATTCATCCTGTCAAATTCTTTCCTTCATTTCTTGCCATGGCAACAGCCCAGTGGCAACTGCTGACAGCACTGTGGGTCTGCCAGAAGGGGAAAGTGCTTGAGCATTCAGATGGTTTTTAAAGGCAAAAGTGAGAAGTTGGATGCTACTACTAAACTAAATGGCTCTTGTATAATTTTTTTCTTCCTTCTCTGTCTTTGTATGAACCACATGCTTTTCTAAAAGTCAGATGCTGCTCTTCAGTAATTTGTATGCTTGAATGCCTGTCTGGAAACATGAAAGGAATATATAGGACCGCAGTTTCCTTACTGCTTTAGGGAAAGTGCAGTTCTCTAAATTCACTGCCATAAGTTATGATGACTGAGAGCAATCTGGTGTCTGAGGCATGTGACCTTTCAGGTACTGTCTTGGGTGTTTTCCTGAACCATCTACTCTTCCCCTTCACTACCCATGCCCTCAGAAAACACCACCAAACCAAGCCTTCCTCGAGCATGCTCTTATAGCTGTCTCTGGAGCCATGCTGGCTCTACTGCCAGTTAGCCAGTGTTTTACGCTCTGTATTGGGAAGAACTGAGCTCAGCAGGTATAGGCAATGCGGTACTTTTTTTGTTTTGTACTACTGTCTAAGTTAATGTGTGCTGACATTGCTGGAGCTGTGTTGAAGAGAGGGCAGTGAGGAGAGAGTGGTTGTGTGTGTGTGTTTTTTTTTTTTTTTTTTTTTGTTTTTTTTTTAACACAAATTTTGATGTAGGAAAAACTCTGGGCAGCCATGCTTCTCTTCATGTGACGTGACTGCAGTGAGGCTTGAAGAAGGAGGCAGCTTGGGCTTAGGGACTTTGGACTCTGGAGCTGGCCTCTGCCTTTTTCCTCCCTTTGCTGTTCACAGGATTTTTGTTTATTTTTCTTTGGAATATGCAAATTGCAAGGAAAGAGTTTTCCCTCTATTTTCTTTTCATCAGCCTTACCTGCAAAAGAGTTATTGTGTAAGAGATTCTAGCAGCTCTCCCTGTCTGATCTGAAACCTTCTGGCTGGACAAAGTCAAAACTGCTTGCAGTGACTGGTTAGGCTTTCACCTAAAAAAAAAAAAAAAAAAAAATCAGTATAAAGGGAAGTGTTGATTAACAGGAAGTATCACAATTAGGAGTTTTGGCAGTACAGGAAAGATTATGTTGGTAGCTCAGTGCCGTAGGAGCAGACTTGTGTACTGTTTAATGTGCTGTGGAGTAAGGGTGCAGTTCAGGTGATGGACTAGAGGATGAGAAATTTGCATGGATAAAAGGAGAAGAGTGCAGAGGGTAGGGCAGGGGAATGTGGAAATCAGAAATGATACGGCATTTCTGTGCAGACCGTGAGAGGCAGTGTGGAGGCCTGGAAGGGTTCCTTGGTGCTGTTTGCCTTACCCTCAGAAATATAGCCCCTGGGAGTTCAAGATGAAGATTCAACATGACAGGGCTAATCAAAGTCAGCTATTCTGCTGGGTGCTGTGCAGCCTGGAGCTGATGCTCCTGTGTGATTTCTGAAAAGGGTCTGTCATCTTCTCATATCCCCTGCTTATCAGGGCCTTCATTTCCCTCCTACTTAAAAATAGACACTAGTACGATCAATCTTGTATTGTTGAAGGTACTCAGTAATACTTAATGTGTCCTGTGAGGGCTGGATTGGGTGGCTGGACTTGAATGCTGCTTGAGGGAGGGTACAAGCTGCTGGTAAGGAGGTAGCAAAATAGTAAGAAGGGATGACGAGGGCTTAGTGTATGCTTAAGCCATAAAGTCTGGCACGCCATGTATCAGGAGACAGTCGGCTGTTTTCATTCGCAGTAAATAGATGTCTCCTAAGAATAAAAGCTCAGCTGTGGCATTGAATTTGATTTGTAGAGCTGAAGGGAATTGTACAAAACAAGGGTGCTGTAGCATGAAGAGCTGTGAAGGAGAGCTCAGAGAACCACAAGGGGAGGAATTTAGAGCAGGGGGCGACTCTGTGTCACACAGGCTAATAGTTTTTGGGGAGGAGATTGAAGGTTATGGGCTTGATTAAAAGGGATAAGTTTGGCAGCATATGGGGAGAAAGAGTTCAGCTTAGCTGAAGCTGCCAGCAGGGCACATAGGAGGGAGGTTTCAGGACATAGCTTGGGTGTGAGGAGCAGATCTGTCGGCAGCCTGGAGACAGCAGTTAGAGCCAGGCAAGCTGCTGAGCTCTCTGTGAGGGAGTGTGGAAAGATGGAGAGCCAAACTAGAGCCTCAGGGAAGCTTTGGCAGAGAGCAGCCAGGTATTGACCTGCCACACCAATGGAGGGAGCCATAGGCAGCGTGATATTTAGAAGGCAGTTAGAAAAACCCAGTGATGCTTGTTTAAGCCTGTGCTGTAAGGTCTGTGAGGGGCTGGGAAACTGAATAGAGACTAGTGCAAGATTTGAACAGTTTCTCTCCTCCTTCCCAGAATCTGCAAGATGAACATCTGCAGCCAACTCCAGGTGACTCGGCAACAGCGGAGCATGTGTCTGATCTGCGTGCTACAGAGCTGCAGGGTAAAATCCAGCAACTTGATGCCACCAATAAGGTATTTTTTTCATGAACAACAAATTCAGTGCCTAATGAGTATTACATAGTAAGGGGGAGCCCTCCCTTCCTCTCGCGCCCAGCCTGGCTGGAGGCAGACATCTGCACCTCTGTTTCAGCAAGGGTGCATGAACTGATGCTATTCTTGGTGCTGTTAGCTGTCAGCTTGAGTTAAAAGCATTTGCTCTTTTCCTACAGCTATGATGTATAAACTTTCTATATTTTTATTTTTGCAAATTGTGTTCTGAAGGAACTTTCTGATTGCCTTGTAAGCTGGCTGGAAGCTAATGAAGGAGAGACACACAGAGCGTTATTTTCCACCTTGTGTGTTTGCCTGGTTTGCCACCTGGTTTGACCCTGGTGCAGGAGAGGAGAGCAGCTGCCTTTGAGACAACTGGCTTCTTTTTTGTAGGCAGTAAGGGGGATCAGCTTGAGGTGGGCTGTGGTCCTGCCTGCACTTAGATTTAAAGGTTGCAAGTTTCTTTCCTAAGAAAGCTGTGTAGTCTTGAGGCAGATCAAATTTAGCACACATTGCATGGGATAGATGTTCTTAGCTACACTCTTGAGCTCAAAGGTAACTACCTACTGGGAAATGGAGGGGATAAAGGGAAAAGCATCACTGGGTAGGTTCTTTATTTAAATCCAGGACAGCTGTAAGCTGTTGGAGCTGCCTGGTCCACAAAAGTTGACAGGGAGATAGAAGAGGCTTAAGGCCCAGTGAATGCAATTGAGAGAGTTTAAACAGTGTGTGTGGAGGGAGTGTGTCTGAGTGTATCTCAGAAGAGATAACGTGACAGATATGTAAGCCAATAAACAACATGAAGGTGATTATATGGCAGTACCAACTCCTTGGGAAGCTGAGGCTGGAGTCAGTTCCAAGAAAGATGTGTATCTTCTAAGACTAAACATGCTGCTTTTTGACATTCCTAGTAATGCAGACAAGCACTAGTTTTCATGCACTGTTATATACATCTCAGTGAAAGAAGAGTCCTAAAACTGTCTGAGCTATGTTCCTCTCCTTAGGGTGAAAATGTCAAAAGCAATTGTTCCTCTGGTTTTAAATCACCAACAGAGTATAGCAAGTTTCATTTTCCTCTGCAGCTGTGCTGTTAGAAGGCTGGCACAAAGTAGACTCCTTTGTGCTGAAGCCAGAACTTGAGGCTAGGTGAACCACTGATCTGATCAAATGTGGAATTACCTAGACCAGCGGTTGCTGCAGAAGTGCATGGGTGATGTAAGGAGGTAGTAAGAGAAGGGGCTGGAAGACTGTAGACACGTAACTGCAATGCACTTGGAGGCCACAAAAGCAAAGGGTTTTTAGGGTGTGTAGCTTCTCTATGGTGACATTTTGGTTTGGGTCTCTTAACAGTTTTTTGGCCTGAAGCAGTCCTTTCTTCTTAAGACATCATTTTGTTTAGGGAATCATTTGTTTTATGATAGAAATGGGGAAGGATGCTGGGCAATCTGAGCAAGACTTTCCTGGAGTATGTGGGAGGTAGTTCAATATATGAAACCCAAGCCTGGAAACTCTGCCCTGCGCCTGGGGGCTGTAATGGAGGAACTAGGAGCACTGAAAAAGTTCTGTGGAGAAAGGGAAGGCTTTGTTTCTTCATAGTAGTCTCCACCCAGCTCAAACAGTGTATTTGGATACTGGAGGGGAACCACAATGGTCTTGATCTGGTAAACATCTGGGCTATATGGACTGAGTAAAGGCTAGAGGGAGTCCTAAGTATATTTAGATAGAGCAGTAGGTAGGATAAGCCAAATTACATATTTCTTTGTGTTCAGTTGCTACAGGAAAAACTGAATGAATTGAATTTTGAATTAAAATCTGTCCAAGAAACATCGCAGAGGCAAGACCGTACAATCCAGAGTCTGAATGAAACCCTGAAGAGCAAGGAGAGTGAGGTAATAGCATCGGGCAGGCAGGGTGGTGCTCACTGACAAGAGAAAGTGTGCTAGCCCGTGTAGGCAGTGACTGAAAAGCCATTGCATGGCATCCTGGATCTCATTAAATTGTTTCTGGAGAAACTCTTGCTTTCTTGTGAGTCTGATGGGGAGGGTTTGTGCTTGATTTGCCAATGACTGGGTTTCCTGTGCTTTGCCTTGTAGACGGAAGAGCTGTACCATGTCATCGAAGGGCAGAATGAGACAATGGCCAAGCTGCGAGACATGCTGCACAGAAGCCAAGTTGGACAGTTGCAGGTATGTCCCTGGAAAGCCTTGAGCACATCAGTTGTGGTTCTGCAAAGCTTGTGAACTTCAGATGCCTCATGTGAAACGGATCTTGCATTTCTTTGCTTCCCTCTCGATAGATGTCAGAGAGTCGGCCCTCATCCCAGCAGCAACATGTGGCACTGCTGGATCTTCAGAACACGCTTTTCTATAGCCAGTTGGAGGTGCAAAAGTTGAAGACAGCTCAGCGCCAGAAAGAGCACCAGTTGACTGAAGCCAGGAGGGTGACCCAGCTCCTAGAAACCACAGTGCATGAGGAAGAGCAGCAAAAGGAAGCAACTTGGAAACACAACCAGGTATGACAGGCACTTAGCCTGGTGGTCTGTGGGGTGACAAGGGTTAAGAAGCACTGATACGGTCCATACACTGCCCTCGTTCATCTCTGACTGTACCATCTTGAGCATGCTTGGTTATACTTGGCTAACCCCATCTGGAGATTTCTCCAGCCTCCTTAGCTTCCTACCCTAGGACTTAGAATCAGCAAAGATGTGATATGTGTATGTTATCACTTGTGTGCCTTTAGTTGCTGCAGGTGTCCCATCTCTGTGTAATGTTACAAAGCTATGTTCACTGCTGCAGCAGGCTAGCTGTGGTAGACCATGAAGCCAAACCTGTGGCCACAGCGAGGGATTTAAAAATAGATGGGTGCCCTGGGAAGGGAAATATATTCAAATTTCATTTGCAAGGAACTGTATTTTGAGATATAAAAGTTGTGTCTAGTATCACACAGCATTTCTGGCTGCTCCACAGCCCTTGTTGTTCTCACCTTCAGATTGGCCAGTTGTTTACAGGGCCACTGAGGACTGTAAACAAGATAAGTGCTTTCCCTTGCAGGAGCTGCGTGCTGTGGTGCAGCTGTTGCAGGCAGAACTGCAGGACAAGGTTCAGCAGCTCCAAACTGTGGAGTGGGAGAAATGCTGTGAGCTGCAGGCCCAGGAACAGAAGTTTCAGCGTTTGAGTCAGCATCTGGCTCGCAAGGAGCAACTTTTGCAGGTGAGATGCAGAAAGACTTGAGCAGAGCATAAACAGCCAGGAGTTCTGCTCCTCCTTTGGTATTTGGAGGTGCAAATGTCAATCTATAGCTCTCACACACCTCTGAAGCGATGGACAGAGATGCTTCTGGACCCTGTGCCTCCCTGAGGAAGGAGGCACAGCTATCTGAGTGCCTCAGCTCGAGGTGGTGCCTGGTGAGCCCTCACAGGTGCTTAGTCAGCCAGCTTCCAGGTGCTGGGACTCTGTTGCCCTTTAACAATGTGGGGGTTAGAGCTGGCAGGTGTAGGTAGTTGGCCCAGACTCTGCTGTAGTGCTGTCTGGACATGTCCTGGACTGACAGTTTTACTGGTGTGTGTGTGTGTGTGTGTGTGTGTGTGTTATCCTTTTAGGAGTCAAGAGAACTTCTGCAATGCCAGCAAAGCTTGGACAGGAGCCCTGCAGTCATTGATACCATGCTGGAGAAACTGCAGCAGCGAATCAGTGACAGAGATGCTGCTCTAGAGGTAAGCACAGTCTGTCAGTGAAGTCTCCCTGTTTTCTTTGCAGCTCAGCCTTTGGGTTACTGCAGTGGTGCAGCCTCACACTGCTACCCAAGGCTGATGCCAGAGCAACCATGTCTTTGGAATGCTCTATGCAACCCAGTCTGCCAAAGGAACCCCCTGGAAGGGAGGGCTTAGATACCTTTAAAATACCTGACATGGCAAGTAGTGTATTCTATCCAATTTTGAGAGATTACCCTTTCTCATCCTAGCGAGCAGTAGATGAAAAGTTCTGTGCCCTGGAGAAGAAGGAACAGGAGCTGCAACAGCTCCGTCTCTCAGTAAGAGAGCGAGGAGGTGACCTGGAGAGGCTGCGCAGCGTTCTGTCCAGCAACGAGGCCACGATTCATGTGAGCGCTTGTACCCGCGTATGCGGAGCGTAGCCTGGCTGCAGTGTGGTGCCGCCCTAGACGAGTGCTCTTGTGTAAATGCTGTGGTTGTCTCTGGGAAGAGCGGGTGCAGGGTGTTAGCCTTTCTCTGGCCCTGTGTGCTGGGCAAGTTTCTGGGTCCATCTGTGGTGTTTCTGGGCTGGGTGTGGAGGTGAGCCTTGAAAGGAGGGGGTTGAAATCTGCATGACTCTCTGCTGGCGGAGGAGACTGGTGGTACCTGTTCTGCTTAATTCAGGGTAAAGGTTGATCTGCTTCTGTTGTGGTCCCCAGAGCCTGGAGAGCCTCTTGAAAGCCAAAACCCTGGAACTGGAGCAGGTTTCAGCATCCTGCCAAAACCTCCGCTGGCTCAAGGAGGAGATTGAGGCCAAATCCTGCAGCAGGCAGAAGGAGCAGGAGGGGATCATCCAGCAGCTGCAGACCTGCCTGCACGACAGGAACAAGGAAGTGGAGGTAAGGCTATAGTTTGGCCTCCCAGGCCTTCAGTCAGTTTGTCTGCAGAGGGCAGTGCCAAGAGCGTCCTGCCTGCTGCAGAGGAGTATACTTAAACTCATGTTCAGTGCCTTGGAAACTGGCTGCTCTTGGCACCTGTGGGATACTTGTGCTCCATAGATGTTGCTCTTACTCAAGAGCTATACTCAGGCTGTTGCTACACTCAGGCTGAAGAACTGTTCTGCCCTGAACAGCAGTGGGAAGGGTAGTAGAAATGTCTCTCAAATTCCTCTCACTTCTTCAGGAGCTCACAGCAACCCTGCTGTGCAAGCTGGGCCCAGGGCAGAGCGAAGTAGTAGAGGAGCTGTGTCTGCGTCTCCAGCGCAAGGAGAAGATGTTACAGGATCTCCTCAGTGACAGGAACTGTCAGGCTATGGAGCATGATGCTGAAATCCGGGAGCTGCTGCAGTCTGTGAATGCCAAGGAACAGTGGAGCCGAGTGAGTTGTGTGCGGCACAGCAGCAGGAAGGCTGAGGCAGATGCCTTCTGCCTTGTATTAAGTAGATGGAAATGGTTATCTGGCCACAATCAGTGCTGCCTAGTTGGAGCTGCTAGGTGTTGGAGAATGACTTGAGATTCCATGAAGTCCCTTCTAGGTGGGTCTCAACCCATTGTGTGGGGGAGCACTTATGGAGCAGCAGTTCCCTTAGCTGTGTTCAGGGGCCAGGTCCCTGGCACCAAGCAAGCTGGGCTGGATTATGTATTCTTAGGATTTGCAGGTGGAGTGGGTGGATGGGTTTTGGGGGAGGGTCACTGCTTCATATGGGTGTTAGCACACCAGAAGGGAAGTCTCCAAGCTGTCAGTTATATAGCTCAGAATTTTGAGGAAACTCTGCTCATTGCCTGTTAATTTATGTTTTAATCGAATTAGTGCATGATCCTGGGAGTGTAACTGCTGCTTGAAGAGTCACAGTTTCTACTCTGCCTACTCTTGCACACTGGATACACCTCAGTGTTACCTGAGATGCTTTGGATTTTTATTTTCATAAAAAGGGGGCTAAAAGACTGAGCCCCATCTCCTCCTTTTTGTTCTCTTTGCCTTTCCTGTGTCTCCATCTGCTCTTGGGTGGAGTGAGGGAAACTGAAGAACTTGCTCCTCTGTAGGCAGAGGCTGAGCCCTGCTGCTCCTGTCTAGCAAGTGGAGATGGGAGGGCCACTGTGAGGGGCCGGGAGCAGTAGCTCCCAGACTGGTTTTTAGAGCTTTTCTCCTAGTCTCAAGTGACAGATAAATATTGATATGTTTTCCCTTAGTCTCTAAGGAAGGTGAGGGATAGGGAGCCAGTCCTTGATCATAGCTCTGCCTTCCTCTTTTTTTCCTGCTCATTCAGACTGCTGCTGAGAAGATGGCACGTGCTCTGGCTGAAAGGAGCTGTGAGTTACAACTCCTGCGCCAGCATGTGTCGGGGAAGGAGCCTGTTGGGACTCAGTCAGCTGGTGCCAGGCTATTGAAGCAGGATGAACAACAGCCCATACAAGTAAGAATTGTGCGGTTTCTCTGCCTGCAGCCTCTGAACTCCAGAGAGAAGTGATTGCTGAAGGAGGAAAGGAGAGAGGGGAAAGCACCACGCAGAATGGTAGTAAAGAGAGCAGAGTTAGGGAAGAGACTTCCTGTAGGAGGAATGGACAAAACTGAGGAGCAGAAATATTGCCTGGATGTTCTGATCTTGATCCCACAAGTCTTTGTCACTCAGTGTCTCCTTTCGTTTTGATAAAGCAGTATTTGAGTCCCCAGGGCATGTGCAAATATGTGAGGAATCCACCCTCTGACCTTCTAGCATCAACCCAGTCCTTCCTTGGGCTGGGCCAGGCCGCTGCGTTGTAATCCACTCCCTGACATTGTCACATTCTGGAAGGGACAAGGGAGCTAATTTTAGGCCCCAGTAAGTCATGGCAGAGCTAGCTGGCCTTTTGCCATCTCTTCCACAATTGGAACTGATATTTTTAAAGCAGCTTTGCTAAAAACCCCTTTGAGGCTGAGCACAATTCAGAGGCTACATATGCCACACTCCTACTTGAGCATCTGTTAATCGTTTACTGGTGAACTGACATGTTGAGGGTTTTGAAACAGCTGTAAGCAGGTGGCTCATTTCTATTCTTGGGCTCCAGAGACTTTCAGAGATGTGTATGTGGGCCAAGCTCTGCACTTTACTTTCTGTGTAGTCCCTCTGGTAGGCTGAATCCCTGGAGGAAGACTTAGGTCTGGTAGAGTCTCAGTTGAAAGATGGGCTTGCTATGGTTGAGTGAAATATGTTTAATCCTTATTGTAAAGGAACTCTCTCCCAACAACCCCCTAGTCCAACAAAGTAAGACCAGAGCCTTGTTCCCATATGTGAAGCTTCCAGGTAGGGTGCAACTCACTTGCCCTGCTGCCTGGCTAGCTCCCCTTCACTGCTCTGTCATGTCTCAGGCATCAGCAAAGCAGCCAGCAGTCTGCTGTAGTCCTGGAGCCCAAGCTAGGTTCCCCATAAAGTTGAGAGCTTGCTAGGTTCCCCATAGAGGTGCAATCCAGGAGGATTTTGTTTTCAGGAAGTACTGCAAGGAGCTTGTGGAGCTACAGCCACTGCCAGACCCCCACAGGGAGACAGCAGCTGCAGGACAGAGGGTGGTGAGTACTGCGACAGCTTCTCTCTGGATCCCCAACGATGACCCAGAGCTTTGGTTGTGGAAGAAAGTTTCACAAAATTATGGGAGGGCAAAGAGCTTTGAGCTAGAATGGGTGTTTTGAAATAAAGCTGAGCTTTCTCTTGGGTGATGGTTCTGAGGGTGCATGAGGGTGTGAACATGTGAAAAGAAAAGTTGGTGTTGATTTTAGGGTGAGATGCTTCTGCTCCACAGTTGATGCTGTCCTGTGTGGGGTTTCTGACCAGATGGTTCAGGCTGGGGGTGAGAATGTGGGACTGACCTAGGGTTAGCCTTGGCTCCAGGACACCTGAACTTTGCCAAAGGTGGGACAGCAGCCTTGGGACACTGCTGTTCCCTGGAGCTGCTGTTGAAGGATCAGTAAGGGAGCAGCAGTCTTTAGGAAGATGAAGTGTGCTGGGGAGCAGGCCTCATGGACTTGTCTCTTACCAAAGACATGATTTTTGTACAATGCTGGAGTAAGAGACTATAACACAGAGTAATCCTGCAGTTAACCTAGCTTTCTCTGCAGTTACGATGTCAGCAGCAGAACTGGAGAAGGAGCTTGTTAATGCCAAAGAGGAGCTGGAGCTGATGGCAAGGAAGGAAAGGGAGAGCAGGGTAAGCCTTGTCAACGGGAAACTGTTGGGCTGCCCCTCACTGGAGGTTTTGGACCTTCTCTCGCAGGGGGGCACTGAATGTGGGAGATGTAGGGCAGCAGCTTGCAGTAGGGTTTTAGCCTTTGGGGGTTTTGGCTTTCTATAGTTCTCACAGACTCTTCCTTCCATAGCGAGAGCTCACTGCTCTCCAGTCCGTTGTGGCCACACAGGAGGAAGAGCTGCAGGTGCAGGCCTCAGATATTGAGTCCCTGACCAGGAACATTCAGATCAAAGAGGATCTCATCAAGGTGAGGAAATACACTGTCCTGGGTCAGTTCTGCCCAGAAAGGCTGCAGAGGAGCCTCTTACTTCCCCATGTCCTGTTCATCAGTCTCTCGTTTCTGCTGAAGGGCAAGATGTCAGGTGTAAAGCTGTTGGTTTCTGTGATAGCAGTGACTGCAGTCCTCTGCTAAGGAGTGAGGGGCCTCTTCAGATTAATGTGGCTGGCTGGCTGTGGATGGGATTGCTGCTGGCTTGCCTAGAGCCCTTTGTTATTTTGCCCAGACTACAAGGACCCCAAACCTGGCCTTTGCTCAGAATGCTGTTATTTGGCGTTCTGTTCCTCGTGTACTAAGTGCCCTTCCTCGGGAGTTTTCTAAACAGTGTCTTGTCCCTCCTCAAATCTCGCTTCAGTGTGTCATCTGTGTTTAACGCACCCTGGCTGCATTGATGTTTCTGTCTTTGGAGACCCTGATCTTCCCTAACACTGGAAACTTTTGGCAACTGCATTCCAGGGAGGGTTACAACAGTTCAGCTGTCCTTGTTCCTGAGCCCTTCTCCCCTGAGCCCTCCTGCACTTGATTTTCAGGATTTACAGATGCAGCTGGTGGATCCTGAAGAAATTCCAGCCGTGGAAAGGCTGACTCAAGAAGTGCTGGTGCTTCGGGACAAAGTGGCTATAGCAGAATCACGAGTACAAGAGGCTACTGGAAACAGAAGGCAACAGGTAGTGTGCCCAGTGAAGCAAGTGTGGACGTGTCATTTTTCTGCTGATGCTTGCAGTTATAAAACTTTCTTTTTCAGTCTCTGGATATTGTGTGGTGCTCTTGTCCTTAGAGGCTGACAGTGTATGGAAGGGGGAACACAGAGGAGGTTTGGTTTCTTCTAGCACTGGCCTCAAGGGCAGTCTTTTGGGGAGCCTGGGGTGACACTCCAGTCGCTTTGTCTAAGTGATTGAAGCTAAGAGGGGTGGTTGGTACATCTGGAAGGGTAAACCTCCACTTGTCAGGGTCGACCGGATGCCTTCTTTGGTTCCTGCCTCTAAGTGTTGCCTCTTGTCTACTCTGGCCAGTTGTTGCTGATGCTAGAAGGGCTGGTGGCTGAAAGGAATCGGCTAAATGAGGCTCTCCAAGCAGAGAGGCAGCTCTACAGCAGCCTGGTGAAGTTCCACACTCATCCAGACAGGTAAGCAGGGCTGCCCTGGCTCTGCACTGCTCTGCTGCTGGGGCATGAGTGGGTGCTCCAGGGGATGACCTGACCCCTGAAGCAGTGAGTGTTCTGCAAGTCTGTGAGCCATCAGTGAGAAAGAGGGAGCCTGGCCCTGAGGAATTGGACAAGCTCAGCTTTTGGTGCCCAGATTTTTGGCAACCAAACTGTAGTAGCCAGCTTCAAATGCTCTGTAAACTGCCCCTGTTTCTACCCCTTGCTCAGGCCTTGGGATTTTCATCCCTATTCTCTGGCTTCTCCCTTTCCTGCTGGGCTTCTTGGAGGTCAGCCACTTCTTGGAGGCTGCTGTTCCCCATGTTAGATTCCCAACCCTACAACTTTTGGGTTGAGAATGGTCTATCTAAGTGCTTGTCTAGGCTGTTGTCCTGTAGCAGAGTATAGCCTGCATTCTCTATCCTCCGCACTAATCCCCTGCCCTTCATGGGACTATAGCCTCTGGGATATTTGAGCTACCTGTCACCAAGAGAAGCACATATGTGGAGTGCTTGGGTAAGTACTGAAGAACAGCTGTGACCAAGTTCCCTGCCCCATGCTGAAGCCTTTTTTGGGGGATTGGGTGTGTTCTGGGGAGGTTTAGGGGTGAGGTGGGAGGTGTCCAAATTGCCTATGAGGTACGGAAGGCCTGTGGATGGAGTAGGTGGTAGTCATGGACGGCGGGGACCCAATCTGATGTGCGCTTGCTACTCTGATGATTGCTGCAGCCTGTCTAACCGTCTTCCCTTTTGTGCGGCGTGTCTGCTTAGCGCTGCAAGAGACCACACTCTGCAGGTGGAGCTGGAGGGGGTCCAGGAGCTCCGGGGACAGCTGGAAGAAGCTCTTGGAAGAAGCTTGGAGCGTTTGAGCAGGCTGGAGACACAGGGCACCTTAGGAGGTGGGGAACAGGAGCGTGTGAGAGTCCTACCCCAGCATGCCTTCTGAGCCCTGGCGCTCGCCCACCTGCCACGGAAACGGTTCACTAACTGAGCGAGCCTGTCTCACTGACTCCGGGGGTTTGCTTTGGTACTTAGTAATGGTACGGTAGAATTGGTGTGGGGTTTCTTGTTTTATTTTTAGAGCTGCTTGGAAACTGCAATCAGTGCAATCCACCTGTGTCTCATGTACGTTCCTGTCTGACCCACCCCGTGGTCACTGATGTATTTGCACACTCAAATCATTCCATTTTAGTTGATTTCCCTTTATCTCCCTTCCCCTTTTTCCCAGTGGGCCAAATAAAGATTCCCTTTCACTGAAGGAAACACCAGATGTTCTCTATCATCTCCCAAGTGCATGAGTGTGAATTTTTATATTACCTTCCCCTTTTTCTACCCAGTAACATCCCCCTCTTGGGTTGATGGCTGCTGGTGCAGAAGGAAAAGGTGTATGTGGACAAGTGGGGTCCAGAGCTAGGGAATTTGGGAAGGGCTGCAAGATCTGTAGAGCAAGGACTGCGTGCTGCTTGCCTGGTAATCTTGTATGAGTATTTTGAGTATATAGAGCCAATGATCCGTTTTATGCTCAAACCAAATGCTATGTCAGTAGTGAAGACTCTCCTGAATTATTTTTTTTATTTTTTTCTAATTTTTTAGTTGTGAGTTCTGTGCCTTGATGGAGAGCACAGATGGTTTGGGGTGAATAAGACTTGTCCCTGCTCCCAGGATCTGGGCTAGGACCTGCTGGATCTGCTGCCTTAGTGTGTGTGCATCTTAGGCTCTACAGCCCCGTTGGATGAGGGGCGGGCCCTATTCCACTTTGCCAGTGACAGCCCCACTTGGCACTACTGCTTACCTTCTCTAGGGCAGCTTTCTTTTTTTTTTTCCTAGGGCAGCTGGGAGTGTTTGGGTTAGTGTAAGAACTGGAAAGTGATGGCAGCAGCTCTCCAATGACCTCTGCTTCCTATGTGCTGAAGGGTTGGATCAGCTCTGTCATACCTGATCACTTCCCAAGGTGGTGGGACTAGATCATGTACCTCTGATTGCCTCTATTTGTGCTGGCCAGGGGAAGTCAAACCTGGAGGGTGGAGCAGAAGAGCTCCATCTTGCTGGGCTGTGTCATCTGGACCTGCAACTGCTCTGCTACGTGCCTCCTTGCGACTGCTTCATGTGTTGGCCTGTATCTCATGCCTTGCCCTCATGTTCAAATCCTCCCTTCCCTGCTTCAGAAACAGGGATAGGAGTCAGCACAGGCTTTTCTTCATGCGGCAGGGCAGTGTTGCACCTCTGTGTGCCTAGCTGCGGCCTGAAGGCCATGTGGCCTGAAGGGATGTGGCTGCTGGGCAGCTCTGCAATGTGGCTGTCCTTTTTTTTTTTTTTTTTCTTTCTTTTGTGTTTTACCTCATATGCTTCCTCTCACTTTTCTGTGTAGCACCATCTTCTCTCTCCTTCTGCCTCTCACTTTGTAGGAACTTTTGTGGCCCTGTCATTGTATTCAACCTTCCTACTCCATCCTTAGCTTTGATGTCTGGCTTGCTCTCTGGTCCCTTGGGAAGTGTGGAGCCCAGGACTGAGTGCAGGCCCCTTGGCATAGTACAGGGGATGCCTTGGCTGGTGCCCTGGCAGCTCCCATGGCTTGTGCTTATATTCTGCTGCAAATCTGTCTCTGATCTGTCTCTCTTTCCCCCCCCTCCCCCCCCAAATTTCACCAGTGTTAGACACTGTGCGAGGTGAGTATTGACCTAAACTGAGGTGTCCCATGTTCTCTACCCTGTTCTTTAGGGCCCTGTTTCATCCCTGTTGTCCCTTGCTGTATGCTCCTTGGCCCTTTGAAAGGCCGGACTGAGCACCCCGTGCAGAGAGCACCCTCTGTGGAACCACTCTCTGCTGTCTCGCAGCTCCCTGTGGAGCTCTGTCCTGCTTTTGATTTCCCTGAGGACCTTGTTCCCCTTCTCCTGTTGGTGTGAAGATTTCCAGTGCAGCCAATGTACCTGGAGTCCTTCCAGCCCTGTGGCCCCTGTGCAGTTTTCAAGCTTTGCAACTAGTCCCCATCAAGCTCAGTGTGAGAGGCGCAGTGGTCCGTGACAAACGCACGCGCGTGTTTGCATCCCTTCTGCGCAGAGCCGAGCAAGGTAGCCCCTGCGCCCCGCGGCACACGCTGGGGCGCTCCTGCTGCTGTGCAAGGGTTCAGACGCTCAGCAAACAGCAGCCCGGGGCCAGTCTGCCCCACACTTGAGCTCCCTTTCTGCCCCCTGCACCAGCTTCCTCCTCCTCCCATGTGTGCCTTTTTATTTTTATTTTTCTCTTTCTCCCCTCCAGGCTCGTGCTCCCTTTTGTCTCAACCCTGGAGCACTGGGAGCTCTAGGGGACGGTGGGGGCTGGTGCCGTTAGAGGCTGGTGGAGAGGTGGTTCTCCCGCGTCCCCAGACCTGGCCTGCCTGCCCTGGCTCGAGAGCTGTGTGCGCGTAGCCGTTGGCCCCTCCGCGCAAGCCCGTGGCCAAGGGCCTACAGCCCCTCTCCCCCCAGGTGCTTTGTCACCTAGCAGCTTGTGCCCCAGAGAGCCCCCCCTGCCATGGGAGCTGCTGCTTCACCTGAGTCCGACCGCTGCAGCTGCTGCTCGTTGCTTTTAAACGTGGTGCTTGGTGAGGAGGGCCTCTCCCAGCTCTCCAGCGCGAGGAGCGGGAGCTCCCCGGGCTGCTGTTAGGGCCCTGTTCTTGCTGAACATGCCCCAGCGGGTGGGGTGTGATGTCTGCCCGGGCCAGGCTGGGAATTGGCCCCGATGGCTGCAGCTTTCCAGCAGTTGCTCTTAGTGGGGGACCACCCGGGTCGCAGAGCAGCGCGGTGCCACGGCCCCCCCTACCCCTGCCCCGAGGCGTGCTCCCGGCTGCCCTGGGCTCGCTCTCCCGGGAGCAGCACGGGTTCCTCCGCCAAGTGCTTCCAGACTGCTTTCGCCTCCCCCAGTAATGCTTGTGCCTCTCCTCCGGCCACGCTCTCCGTGCATTCCCCGGCTCCGTGTTCAGCCTTGCCTGGGAGCTTAGGAGCAAGGCTGCGCTGGGGAGCTGGCACTCAGCCTGGCGGCCGGCAAAGCAGCCAGGGGGCTGCCGAACCTGGCCCTGCGTGGCCCCCGGGGGCTACGGGGGCCTCGGGCCCTGGGGACACACGAGGCTGTGGGTGGCCACAGGTGCAGCAGGATGCTGGTTGCAAGCATGAGCTGTGCCAATCCAGGCAGCCTGAGCTGCAGCTGAGCCGGCCGGCTGTGAGCAGCGTGGTGGAAGGGCACGAGGGCTGAGCTGGCCGGGCCAGGGGCAGAGCTGTGTCCCCGGGTGCAGGGTGACCCTGTGGCCCCTGTGCCACGGGATGCAGCAGCCCCTCTGGCTCTGCTGCAGCAAGGCCGGCGTGGGCTTGCACGGTGCCCGCTGCCACACGGTGCGGTGGGGGTGGCGTGGGCATGGCGGTGCCCTCCAGCGCTGCCCCATGCCCAGGCAGGCAGCGGCCAGTGCGGGACCGCTGGGGGAGCGTGTGGCGGGGCCCTTGGGCCCGAGCCTTTGCTGTTGCTGGTGGCTCTGCCTCGCAACGCCGTAGCACGGGTGAGATGCACGCTCAGCTCGGGGCGGCGGGGTGTCCGCTACAAGGTGGCATGAACGTAGTTGTGGATGTGGCCCATGGCGTTGCTGAGATGGCCGTCTTCCCTCGGCACAGCGATGCCAGAGGCAGCTGGGACCGTCCCCTCCTTCAGCACAGGGCTCACCCTGGCACTGGGCTGAGGCTGCAGCACGCAGGGGCAGGTCAGAGGGGCCACAGGGAGACCCCGTCCCGCTGAGAGAGCCTGATGCTGCAGTTCGGGCCCGTGCGAGATGGGGCTCTGCCGGCAGGGTCCCCCAAGGCTGCCCACGACGGGCGCCTGCAGTTCAGCCCAGGTACGGGCACTGCCAGGGGGCAGCGGCATCGTACCTGAGCGTCTTGCTGTGCTGTCTCCTAGGTCAGGCCGTGGGGACGGACGCTGACGACGCCAGCACCAACTTTACTGACAGCATCGAGGAGGAGGTGGCACGTGGCGCTGCGAGCCAGCACGTGAGTCAGGGCAGCACGGCACCGGGAATGGGGGTCCCAGAGCCAGGCACGGTGCTCTCCAGGGCCACTGCCCCACCGTGCCCCAGCTCTTTTGGAGACATCCCCATCACCAACTACCTCTGTCCTTCTAGAATGGCCTCCGAGTCCCCAGGGAGAGCGGGGGCACTGAGGGTCTGCTGCCAGGGAGCGCGGCGCCTGCCCTGCCGGATCGGGAGGCGCGGGCGGAAGAGGAGCTGCAGGAGCTGAAGGCCCAGCTGGAGGAAGCTGGTTTCTCCTCCATCTCTCACATGAGGCAAGAGCCTCGGGACCTGGGAGCCGGCGGGTGACAGCGACTTGAGGTGGGGGATGCCCCACGTCCCAGCCGCTGCCTGCCCTTCACAGTGCTGTACACCCCCAGGAAGGCGATGCTGAGCCTGTGCCTGGAGAACGCGGAGCTGAAGGAGCGGATAGGTGAAGCCACGTCGCTGCTGGAGAGCGGGGAGCAGGAGGAGGCCGGGGCGGGTGGCCCCCCGACTCCCGAGCCCCACAGGCTCCAGCGGAAGGGCCACGGCGCCCTGGCGGACCACCCGGCCAGTGGCACCGGGGACGGCGAGGGGCTCCCGGCAGAGAGGGGAGCGGTGCCCACGAAGCGCCCTGCGCTGGACGCACAGTCCTGGGACGATGCGCCCAAGAGACCCTGCCCCAGCACCCCGGGCGGGGAGGAGGGGAGCCACGTAAGTGCCGCGGGCATGGGGGACCTGGGTGGGGGTGCGGGCGGCTGCTCGAGGCCCGTCTCTGCTCCGGCAGGTGGAGGGCACGGCCCCCGGCGGGGGCTGGCCGGGGCTGGGCACGGAGCTGCGCTCCCAGGTGGTGCAGCGCCGGAGGCAGTGCCAGGAGCTGCAGGACAAGCTTGCGGCCTCGGAGGCCACGGTGCGGGCGCAGGCAGAGCAGCTGGAGAAGTACCACGTCCTGCTCCGTGAGTCACGGCCAAGGAGGGACGGGACGGGATGGGACGGGATGGGACGGGGCGTGATGGGGTTCTTTGCCTGCCTGTGGGACCTGCCCTGAGCCAAGCCCAGGACACCCTGTGCGAAGCGCTGTACGTGGGGCAGGGGCCGTGGTCCCTCCCGGGAGGGAGGACCCCGCGCTGATGGGGCTGCCCGGCAGGTGAGCCCCACGCCCAGCAGCTCAGCAAGCAAGTGCAAGTGGACTTCCAGGACCTGGGCTATGAGACATGCGGGCGAAGTGAGACGGAGGCTGACCGAGATGAGACCACCAGCCCCGGTGAGCAGGAATGGGGGCTCCTGGGGCTCCTAGGGCCTTCTCCACCTGGTGTAGAGAGGTGACACCATGCCTCATCTGCTCTGCAGAGTGCGAGGAAGCAGATGTATTCAGTGAACCCAGCCTGGGTGAGGAGCTGGGGTCCTGGCTCCGGCCAGGGGTCAACAAGGCTGTCCTCAAGGCCGTGCCCCCACCGGATGTGGGGGCCTTGCGCCAGCACATCCAAGACCTGAAGGTGCAGCTCCTCAACGCCAGTAAGGTGATCCAGAGCCTGCAGCACCGAGCCCGCTCCGTCTCCGTCACCAGCGGCTACGCCTCGGGCACGGAGCGGCCGCTGCCGGGCCCTGCGGCCCTGGTGTCGCCTGCCCACAGCCTCACCGATGAGGACGAGGGCTGGCAGTCGGACGGCCGCGGCACCCTCTGCCCGCCCGCCCTCCGGGCGCACCGAGACCTGGAGCGCCTGGTGCACCGCGTCGCCCTCCTCGAGGCGCAGCTGCCTGCTGCCAAGCCCGGAGGCGTTTTGCCCAAGGAGCTGCAATCTGCCACCTGGCCGGGGTATGACCGCGGGTGCACGGCGCGGGCAGGTCGGGGGCAGCGTGGGGTTTCCCGCGGGCGCCCAAGGCGGTCGCTTCTCATTGCGTGGCTTTACCTGCGGCCAGGCTCCTGCGGCAGAGCCCCGCGGGGACGCCTGCCCAGCGCCCCGGCCCCGCGGTGCCTGTCGTGGGGGCGCGGGCAGCCCCAGGGACACCTCGCTCGCCAACCTCCCCCCTAGGAAGTACGACTCGCTGATCCAAGCGCAGGCCCGGGAGCTGTCCCACCTGCGCCAGACGCTGCGGGACGGCTGCGGGGCGAGCCGCGGCCTGGCCCAGCACCTGCGTGACGCCGTGCGGTCCTTCGAGGAGCTCCTCCGCGGCACCGACATCGACTACTACCTGGGCCAGGCCTTCCGGGAGCAGCTGGCCCAGGGCAGGCAGCTGGCCGAGAGACTCGGTGACAAGCTGAGCACCAGTAAGTGCCCGTGGGGTGGCACTGGGGCCGGTGTCGCGGGACGCGGCAGGATGGGAAGGGACGCCGCGACCGGCCTGCTATGGCTCTGTAGAGAGATGAGCGCGTGGGAGGGCGGCGTCGGGGCGTGGGAACACTGACCGTCCCTCTCCGGGTTGTTTTTTCAGGAGATCAACAAGACGAGGAGGATAAAAGCAGCCACGAACTGCTGGTGCTGAGGTACGAGCTCCCAGGGAGGGCCTGAGGGTCCCTGCTCTGGACGGGCTCCCCAGGGCCATCACTGCTTTCGGGAGGGGGGTCCCGGCTACCCTCAGGGGCTGCTCTGGGTGGACGCCCTGAGGCTGCCTCCGCTCTGGGATGGGGCATCCCAAGTTCGCGCTGGGTGCCCCACGGCCCGGGGCAGCCTTGCAGCCTGGGCAGGACGCTGGCTGGAGCAGGTGCAGCACGGCGGGAAGGGCTGTGGCTCAGGGGTTACCCCGCTTCCCTCCTGCGTCCCAGTGATCAGCCATCTCCGCAGGCTCAGCCGGGAGCTCCAGGAGAAGGAGAAAGTGATTGAGAGCCTGGAGGTGAAGCTGCAGGAGCGCTGCGAATCTCTGGGCAGCAGCCGCCCGCCCTCCGAGTTGTCCCGCTCCGTCACCAGCACCTCCTTCGTGTCCGACGGGCTAGAGCCCTGCTCTGACGGGGACGCAGCCAGCGAGTGCAGCCAGTGCCAGGAGGAGCCCACCCAACGCGCAGGTACCACGGAGTGCTCAGGCCCCAGGAGGGCAGCCGCGGGCTGGGGACGGGAACCACGCACGGTGGGAGACGCAGCCCCTCTCTGGCACAACAGGTCCCTGCAGGAGTAGGTGCCCAGCCTGCTCTCGCTCTGTCACACCCCCCAGCTGCTTCATCTGTGGGGTCCTGGTGGAGGCCACCCGGCACAGCCTTGCCACGTGGCACCGTGCCCCCAGTGTCAGCCTGGCTCCGCACCTTGTCCAAGCACACAACGCCGGGGGTGCCCTGCTGCGGTACCTGCAGTGCTGCGAGGCTGGGACCCAGCCTGTCGCCCATGGGGCACCCCAGCCGTAGGGTGTCCCAGCCTGCGGCCGCTGCAGACACCGAGTTGGCTGCTTGGAGCGTGATAAGACCTCTAGGGAGGAGAGTTTTCCTGCAGCCTGAACCAGAGCCACGTTAACATCTCTCCGTCTCTCTCCTGTCTCTAGGCCTTCACTTTGACTCCTTGTCCAAACCTGTTAGTGCTCCCCTGCCTGCACTAGTCCCCGGGTTGCCCCCCTTTCTGCCTGCCGGGCCCCCCCCTCCTGCGACCCCCGTGCTCCTGGGTTGCTGCGGCCCCCCTGTCTGCTCCCTGGCAGAGGCGCAGCAAGAACTGCAGGTGCTCCGGAGACAGCTGGGAGAAAGTGAGCATGCGGCTCCAGCGCGGGGTCGGTCCTGCCTGCCCGGCATGCTGCGCTGCATGGCCCCCGGCCCTTCCAACCTGTTAGTCCTGCCTGATTCCTTCTCCTGCTCCCCAGGGCCTCTAGGCTGGGTCCCACTGCTCTGCTTGCCTGGGGGTGGTGGGGACAGGCAGCCGTCGTGTGCAGGAGACGGAGGGTGGGTGGACGCATCCCCAAGGCTGCTCTGACCTTTTGGTGGGTGCTCAGATACCCCAGGGGCCCCTTGAGAAGGGCTGGTTTTGTTAGCCCTCGTGTAAGAGTGGGGCTGAAACCCTCCAACTCATATCACGTGCTCCGGGTGCCCTGGAAGAGCCTCTACTCCCCAGGGTGAATGGGTTGGGCAGGGGGCAGACAGTGGGGACTAGTGATGGGGCCACCATAGGGGAGTCCTGTGCCATACTGCTGGGCACAGGGAGGAGGAGGCAAGAAGCGCGTAGCAGGAGGATGTTACTACTATTCTTCCTCCCTGCTGTTGCGGTCCTCTTCATCACCGCCTTGTCCTGTGTGTGCAGGTGTGACACTGCCAGCAAAGCCTGCAGCCCCGCTGGGCCCCTTTGGAGAGGACAGCAAACCCTCAGCATCCCTCTGCCAGCACGGTGTGCCGCAGAGCCTGGCTGAGCCTCCAGGGGCTGCCGAGACCCGTGCCCTCTGGAACGGGCCTCCTCCCAGCCAGCCGCTGCACGGGCCGTTTTATGGGAAGTTGTCTTTGGGGTACCCACCTGGCCAAAAGCTAACAGGTAAAGTCCTGAGAGAGGGCAAAGGGGCACCCCAGCTGGGCACGAGGGGGTGGGGAGGAGACCCAGCCCCAGGAGGGCTGTGGGACATGGCTCTGGCATGGGGCAGGGTGGTGGGGATGGCACGGGCTAGAGGACCTGGCCACCCTTGGCCCTGAGCTGCCCCCCTGGCCGTGGCAGGAGCAGACCTGCTGGAGGAACACTTGTTGGAGATCCGCAGCCTGCGCCAGCGCCTTGAGGAGTCCATCTGCACCAACGACCGGCTCCGGGAACAGCTCGAACAGCGCCTGGCCTCCACTGGCAAGGCCAGCGGTATGGAGCAGTGCTGGGACTGGGGCCATCGGGGGTCCTGGGCTCGATGAGGGGCAGGCTTTGCCCACCCCATTGCATGGGGAAGGTGCTTGCCCTATGGACAGCAGGGAATTGGGATGAGGGGATCAGCACCAATTCCTTCCCTTGCAGGGTTTTCCACCGACATCTACGTTCAGGGGCAGGAGCTGGGGTCCCGACTGAGCAGTGAGAACAGGGCCCTTCATGAGGACAACCGGACCCTGCGGCTCCAGCGTGACCATCTTTCCCAAGGTAGGGCCAGGCTACCCGGCTCCCGGCTCGCAGGTACTCGGCGAGCAGGGCCATGGTGACGTCTCCATGCTCTCTGTCCCTAGAGCTGGCACGGGTGCAGGAGGCGCTTCTGGCTGCCTGCTCCCGGGCACGGGAGGCCGAGGCAGAGGTGGGCCGGAGGCGTGGGGAGCAGCGGAAGCTCGCGGATGAGCTTGCCGAGTGTCAGGAGAACATCCGGCAGCTCCGGGACGAGCGTCTCTCTCTGCAGAAGGACAACAACAGGTAGAACTGGGGCTTTGTGGCCCCGGGGCCAGCAGGGCTGGGCGGCGTGGCCAGCCCCTGACCCGCGTGTTGCCCCTCCACTCACCCCTCACCTGTCCACAGGCTGCAGCACACGGCGACGCTCCTGCAGCAGCAGTGCGAGGAGCACCGCCTGCTCGTGCAGGCCCTGCGCGCGGAGCTGCACGTCTACGAGCGCCTCCCCGGCCCCTCTGCAGAGGCGCGTGCAGGTACAGGCCCTGCACCCAGCCACCCGCTTGCCCTCACCTGGCTGCTGGCTGCACCCAGCCTCTGCCCAGCTGCTGGTTCTAGGGTGCCCTTTCCCTGCGCAGTCCTTGGGGGTCCCAAATGCTTGTCACAGCAGCAGGAGGAATGTGGTCGCTGGATGTGGCCTGCAGGCAGGGAGGAAGGGGAGGCCTCCAGCAGCCCCTGGCACAAAGCCACAGCTGCCTGCAGGGGGTCTGTGACTTCTTGTTCCAGGCTGCTTCCCATCTCCTCCAGTGCGGGATGTTGGCATGAGCTCAGCAGCCCCCCTCTTCTCCCCGCCACCCTTGGATACATCAGTGACCCGGCAGATGGGTGGTAGGTCCTGGAGTCTGGCCACCTGGGTGCCTCAAGGTTGCTGAGGCCTGACAAACTCATGGTGCTGCCCTCACTGGGGAGGGATGGAGAGCTCTGGGCAGAGCCAGGTCTCTGGGATGGGGAGGCTGGAGAGGGGAGCAGGTGGTGGCCTTCACCCAGCTCTTCTTTGCCCACAGCAGTGCACGGAGCCAGCTCACCAGCGAGGAAGAGTGCGGGGCTGGCAGGGGCTCATGTTGTTGGCCACCTGGACACCTACCAGGCCCTGGAGCAGCGCATCGTGGAGGGGAAGGCGCTGGCTCGTGAGCTGATGTGTCTTATGCACCCAGCACTTGGGCTACCCAACCACTCGCTCCTGGGCAAGGAGGTAAAGCGCGGGCAGGACAGGGCTGGAGCCAGCCAGGGGACGGACTCTGCTCCTGGGGGAGGCAGGGCCACGTGTCGGGAGGCCCCATCAGTACCAGTGAGGCCAGATGGCAATTTGGGTGATTTAAATGCATATGTGCACACACACACACATGCCCTCCCAGCCATGCTGGATCTTTGCCGGGGGGGGGGGGTCTGCAGCAGGCACATGCCGCGCGCTTGGTGCGGCACACGTCCAGCTGAGGCTGCGGCCCAGCGCGTGCCACGCTGTGCTGTGCTGAGCCCTGGTATTGGCACATGCCACCCTGGGGTTGCTCTACGTCGTCCCCAGCCCTCTGTGTGCCAAGGACACGAGCCACCAGGCTGCGGCTGGCTCCTAACCTTGCTGCTCAGCTTGGTTTTTGCTGCAGCTGTTCCCAGCGCGGGAGCCCAACACCCAGCACTGAGCTTGCAGGGTGGGTACACAAGCAGTTGTGTCCAGCCCGTGGGCTCTTGCTGGCACTGCCCCGCTGTCCTGGCTGGCACTGCCCCGCTGTCCTGGCTGGGCATCGCAAGTCCTCGGGTGCAGTGGGACGTGGGTGCCCCAGCAGCACCCGCTCCCGCACCCTTCTCCCGCAGGCCCGGGGGTGCGCTGGCGCAGGACGCGTGTGGGGCACCGCCAGCACCCTGCAGCGCATGCTGGAGGAGTGTGGGTCTCTCCTCGCCGCGTTCTGGAGGGCTGTGCTGCCTGCTGCCTCTGCCCAGCATCAGGGCAAGGTAAGGACCAGGCTAGGCAGCAGGGCAGCTTGCAGAGTCCGAAATACCTGGATGAGCTGGCGGGGGGGGTAGGGTCAAGCACTCGCAGCTCGTCACGCGTGTGTCGTCCTAGGAGCAGGCGCTGCAGGGTGAGATCTCGGCGCTGCGGGCCCAGCTCTTGGAGAGGGAGGATGCCCTGCAGAGCGCGGCTGAGCGGCTTCACAGCACCACCCAGCTCAAGGACAGCATGGAGCAGTTCATCGTGAGCCAGCGTAGGTGGCCAGGACGGGTGGGTGGGCAGTCCGGGAGAGCGCCTTGCTGTGGGATGATGCGGAGTGGGCTTGGTGTACCAGCAGGCCTGGTCCCCCCGCCTGTGTCTGCGGTTGCTCCTCAGGACGGGGCTCTCACTGACTCTGTCCCTCTCTGCCTGACAGTGACGAGGACTCACAACGTGCTGCGCAAGGCCAGGACGAACTTGGAGGTGAGTTTGGCCTGGCAGCCAGTGCGGGGCAGAGCCTGGGGCCCCAGCTGGCTCAGCCCTCGCTGCCACACGCGTTCTCTCCCCAGGTGAAGGCCCAGCAGGCCCTGCCCGTCGCCTGAACCCTGCCCTTCAGCCTCCACACCCTGCCCTACTGCACCAGAGGGCTGGACTGTACTGCTGCCGGGGGGCCAGGGGTCGAGGGGCCTGCAGCACTGCCCCAGGGCCAGGCCCGCTGCAGGTGCTGGACAAGCGGCGTGTTTGGGCTCCCGCACCGCGGCACTTGCGTGCCTGCCGTCCACTGCTTGGCAGTGCAGCCGCAGCTGCTGGCTTGTGCTTTGCCTGCCCCACTCTTCAGCACTCAGCCCTTCCTCCCACCCTCCAAAAGGCACGGCCTTCCAAGCTGAGCCCGTCTCACCCTGGGACTTTATCCTGTTTGTAACCTTGCCACACACCTTTCCCTGCTCATGGATGTATGTATTTATATATATATATAGAGAGAGAGATAGAGCTATTGGAGCTGCGTTTTGGGAGCTCCCTGGGCACATCAGGGCCCCAGCACGGGAGGAAGATGTAAGAAATGATGTGTTCTGTTCAGCAGCTGGAGTCCCCAATAAAGGTTCCCTTTGAGTTATGGTGGTTGTAGCATGCTGGTCTGAGCCCCAAACCAGTACCCTAGGGCAGCCCTGTGTCCCACGGGGCCCTCCGCTCCCTCCCCTCGCACCAGCCCACCAGCAGGTGCACCGCAGCCTGCGAGCCGTCAGCCCAGCTGCGGAGCAAACCAAGCCAGCGCAGCTTCTGTGGCCAACGTCACAGCAGGGCAGCGCAGGCAGCCTCCTCCCTGCTCCAGAGCCCCCTCCAACATCAGGCCAGCAGCGCTGAGAACAATAAATACTGTAATAAATAGAGAAAACCCTGTCACATGGCACTGCCCCAGCAGCTGACAGTGTAGCTGGAGCCAGGGTCCTGGGGTATCTGCCCTGCTCCGCTCTCCCTGGGCACCCCTCTAGTGCGAGCGGGCACGGGTGCCCCTCCAAGCTGTGATGAAGCGAGCCCTGCCCCGTGGAAGCGCTCCAAAGCGAGGACAGGGCGGCCGCTCAGGCCTCACCAGCGCTGTCCTGGTGGCAGGTAGGTAAAGCGCAGCCGCACCCAGCAGCACCCTCCTCTCTGGCTGGACGCTGAACCCGAGAGGGTTGGTGCTGCAGCCGTCCGCCCGCCGGAGGTAAGAGCACTCTCTGAAGCTGGGGAGTGCCAGGAGGGGGCAGCCCCAAGGCCAGGGCTGAGGGGCACGTGGCAGAGTGCCTAGAGCCCAAGGTGACCTTGGAGGGATGTCACCAGAGCAACACAGCAAATTCAGCGGGGAGGAGGTGCTCCCTGCAGGCCTGGGCTGGGGCCAGCAGGGCAGTGCTAGGACAGCCTCAGGGACCCTGCAGGCTGGAGAAGAGGGTAGGGTGAAGCCCTCTCTGTGGGGGGAGCTGGGGAAGGTGATTTCGGTGAGCAGAAAACAAAGTGGCTCCAGGGATTTGCAGAAGCCAACAGAGCTGTAGGTGGGTAGAAACCAAGGGTTAAATCAAGCCACACTGGTAGGATGGGACAGTGTCACAGGCCCCAGCAGGCCTGGGCTCATCACTGGGGCGTGCGTCCCTGCCAGGTGCGAGGCTGGAGCCAGCAGCCAGTTCTCACAAAGTCCCGTGGCCCAGCATGTGCAGACAAAGTGGCACTTCATGTCCTGCGTGGGGGGGCAGATGAGGCCCCCTGCTCAGATTGGCTTGTACAGCAGTGTGGTGACATACTTCTTCTTGTAGCGGTGCGTGGCACTGAGCACCATCACGCCATCCTGCAAGAGGCACAGCATCAGCTGGAGCAGGCAGAAGAGCACACTGCTGTGTGGCAGCCTAGCTTTGATCTGGGAGTGGTGCGCCCCTGAGGCAGCGGTGGGGAAGGGGCTCCTCTGCAGCTCTGTGGGCTTGGGGAGCAGCCCTAACCACTCCCTGCAGGCTCGAGCCTTGCTGCCAATGAGACACATCCAACATCCACAACCAGAGCTGGGGCAGAGCGAGGAAAGGGCCCGGCATGCAACAGGACAGCCCACTTCTGCCCAGCTTCACCACACTGAGGGGAAGTGGCCACAGGGAACTGGGGGCTGTAAGGAGACCACAGCCCGCATCCCTGCATGTGCCACGTGAAGACTGCTTGGCTGCTTGGTGAAACGTGAGTGTCTCTATCCCTGCACCCTTTTCTCCACATTGCAGCTGGGTAGGCTCTCGGGAACCCCTGCAACTCCCCTTCTCTCACACAGTAGCCACCTGGGGTTTGCCCTTACCTTGATAGAGAGTGCATAGAGGTGGTTGAGCATGACATGGTTGGGTTCAGGCAGCAGAGCTGGGTCACACTGGAAGGAGGAGAAGTGTCACAGGGGAACAGCAGAGCCCTGATTCCCCAAATCCGGCCCCAACCATTACAGGCAACAGGGAGGGAGAAGGGAATTGGTGTCTCGGGTGATATGAGCTGGTCTGAACATGAACAGAGTCCAGGTAAGCACCAGGCAGAGCAAGAGACTAAAATGGAAGAGGTTAATAGGAAAACTGACCCTTTTCCCAGCACATGGCAACGGCCAGGCACCTGCCAGTGGACAGGATGTGTCGGCAACACATTTAAACGTGGACAGGCTCTTTGGAGGCAGGACTCCCCTTCCAGCCCCAGCCCAGGTCTCCACATCAGGAGCAGGAGCCCACAGCATGCAGACAGGCGCTGGTACCCACCGAGATGTTGGTGTCTTTGTTGAGGATGACCTGGAGGAGATGAGGTGGGAGGATGGGTGGGGATTTGAAGCGCTCCTCAGGCCGGTAGACGTACATCTCTTGGCCATAAGGTCCAGGTGGTGAGCTTGACAGATCTGAAGAGAACAGACAGGAGGAGATATGAGATGGATAAAGCAGGACTGGCAAGTACAGAGTAGTTCCCAAGACACTGAGAAGGACCCAGAAGGGTCTTTCCAGCCCTAACGGCTTCCATAAGCCCAGCCTGCAATTGTTACTGGGCAGACTGGGTTTAACATGCAGTGGGGCAGCAGCACAGGCTTGTCACACGCTTTGTGTCTGGAAGTCCAATGTCTGCTCCCCCGCAGAGCCTTAGAGCACAGGGATCTGGCAATGATGCAGGAGTACAGCAAATAGGGAGACTCAGGGTCCCATTCACAGCAGACCCACATGCAAGCCTCCTCACAGTTTCCAGAAACCCACTAGCCTCTGGGGGACAGCTTCCCCTTGACTATATATCCTAGAGCAACAGCTCAACCTTTTCACAGCAGAGTAAGTAACCAAGCAAGTGCTGGGCATTTCCAAGCATGGCTATAAGCTGGCACATGCACTGACAACACAAGCAGCCTGTGGCATCTGACCCAGGACCTCTGCATACATCCTTCAGTGCTGTTGGGTTCTTCTCCCTGTTGCAAGCAGCTGGCTTGTCAGGAGCCAAGGGAGCCCAGGAGCTGCTCCCTTTGCAGCAGATACAGAAGCATAGCAAGCAGCATGCCTGCACGCTCGCCAGTGTCGCGGGACTGCCTGACGAGAGGGTCCGCAAAGGGCAAATGGGAAATCCAAACTTAACAGCCGTTCAGCCTGGGTGATGGGACCACAGGAGCCGGTGGTCACTGGGAGCTGAATTGGCTGCACCTCCTGACACATCTGACCTGATCATTTTGGGACAGCCAGCACTCTGAAGTGCTCCACCTCACCGGAGTCGCTGCTGCTTGCTGGCTTCTTTCCAATGAAGTACCTCCTGCTCAGGCTGGGCAAAGACATGGAGCTGAGCCTATATCTGAGATGGGGCTCATACCATGGACAGCAGGCCACATTCAGAGCGCCCTGGACTGAAACATTACTGAGCTACCTGCCAGCATTGAACACCGAGCCAGCACTGCAAGTGTGTGAGTGGTAACCTAACCTGCTGCTGTAACACAAGTGCAATGGGAGACGTCCAATGGGTTAGCACTAGGACAAACTGCCTTGGCATGAAAGCCAAAAACGGCTACTGAAAATAACTTGGATCCTGTTCTCACTTAACTTAGACCCCAGATCAGATGACTTGCTCACATCTGAACGACAGAAAGAGGTAACACTCCCAGCAGGCTAGGCTCTGGCATTCATCAGTCTGAAATGGCCCCAGCCCCACACAGGCACTGACCCCATTGAAGGCCAGCGCTACCACAGAATGAGTTACGCTAGCATAGCCCTGCTATGGAAACAAGGCCTCCACCAGAGGCTTCTTAGGATGAGGGCAGGACACACCACCAAACACTGCTCTCCCTGGGATGTGGGCCTGCACCTCTGCTCAGGGGGCCTGTTACCACCAGAGAGGCAAGTCTCAGAGTGAAGGAGGTGGAAAACGGCACATGCAAAGCTGCAATGCCACAAAAAAAAAAACTCACCCCGACCTGAGGTTTCTGAGCTCTCCAGAGAATCCACCTTCAAAGCATCGAACACCTCAAAGTCAGACTTCTTGACATGAATCAAATTGTTAATTGTCCCCATCTGGCTGGTGACCACAGGCTGAAGAGAAGAATTGAGGTAAGCATCTTCCCATGATCATCTCCAACCGAAGCACACTCAGACCCTTCCCAGCAGTTCACAGCCCAGGTTCCCTTTGCTGTCACACCCAAGTGTCTAGTGTTCCATGCTAGCAGGTCTCTGTTGTTTACCCCAGGAGGATTTTCTCCTGCTCCCGGGCTCCTACCCATACAACACCTCCTGTTCTCATACTGCTTCCTGCTCCTCACTAATGGTAAGTGTCCCCTCTCCTCCTCATGCTGCTCCTGCATGTTCAGTTTGGAGGAGAATCTGTAAGTGAACACTGGCCCATGGCCTGCCTTTCTCTACAACCAATTCAAATGGGGTTTAAAAGGGGCAGCGAGACACCAGAAGGCCTTTACCTCCCTGACACTCTTCCATATAGCATGTCTAAGTCCAGAGATACCAGCCTCTGGAAAGATTCAGGGGATGGGGCTGCTCCTTTTGTTTTGGCAGATACACCCTGCTCTTCCTGCTCCCTCTCTGCTGCAGTTACACCATATCTGGTACCTCAAAAGAAGGCAATATCCACAGGCATAAAGCTTTGAGATTTACCTCAGAAGGATCATGGACCCACTGGCCATCCACAAAAAATTTGTATTGGTGCTCTCCTTCAGGGAGGTCCAGGATAGCAACAAAGTCATTGTGGCTGGAAGGAGAGAACAGATGTGCAACAGCATTACCTCAGTGCTGCTCTAGACACTGCTCTTCCACGAGGTCCTAGAACACAGCACTTTGTCCAGTCCCCCCACCCTGAACCCAGGATTCAGCTTAGTCATCATCAGTGATCTGAGGCACAGACACAACAGGCATCAGCATTCAGGGCACAAGCATAGCCCAACCCCCTGCGAATCCAGCCATGAAGAGCTCAGGAGACAACCCAGCTTGCAAACCTGCCCTGCATGCCCACAAAAAAGTGGACATGACATTCCATGAAGGATGCACTGGACAGGATGTGTGGGCAACAAATTTAAACGTGGGCTGGCATTGCAGAATGGCAGCAGGAAATGATAGCAGCCCTGTTTGTGCAGTCTGCAACAGGGATAAACCAAGTCCATATGATTTGCTGGGATTATGCCCAGAATCCTACACAGTGACTCCACAGAAATCCCTATGGTATTGCCAAACAGTGAGAACAACATCATTAGAGCAGGAGGACACGTGAGGGACAACAGAACAACTCCTGCTGGCAACAATACAACTAGGCAAGGGGTAAGGTAACAGCCAAGGGAAGAGCTAACAGCTTCCAAGGAACAACTGCATACCTGGGCAGGGCTCTGCTGCTAGGACGAGATACTGCACGACATTTATCTGGGAAAACAAAGTGGCCCAGCCTGTCCTTTCCCTCTGTTTCACAACCTCCACCACCACAGCTGCACCACCCAGGGAAGAAGCTGACTACATACTTTTGCTTGGGCTACATATTTGTGCTCTACCTTGGGCGTTGTGAATGGAGAAAAACTGAGTAAGCAAAGGAAACAGCAGCCGGAACAGGGAAGGGAAAACATTCCCAGTAATGCAGCAGGGGATAGTTCACAGGACAGCACAACCACGTGGCCTGTAAGGCAGGAATCAGGTGATCTGAGGGGCTGGCTACCTCTTGATGAGTGGGATCTTGGCACTCCAGTTGTTGAAAGACCCAGAGATGAAGACCTCTTTGCCCCCATCAGCCCAGCGGATGACAGTGGGACGAGCCTGTTGGGATGGTTTCACTGCCTCCTCCAGATCTGGCTGCCAGGATACGAACTCCTTGTCCCCAGGAACCTGAGCAAAACAAATCAAGCCCGTCTGACACATAGATACAACTGGAACCATGTCCACTTCTCTCTTGACTCCACCAGCCCATCTGCACATCATAGACAACAGCACTGAAGAGCTCTTCCAGCCTCCCAGCTCTCCACAGACCCCTCACAGCTCTCGCCTTCTCTCATCACATCTCCCCTCCTCTTCCATGCACTCTCCAGTCATGAAGTCTTTGCAGACAGAACCCTGTCCTTGTACAGCCAGCACACCAGGCCAGGCAAGTAGCTCCACTCCTGTGTTTAAGGAGATGTTCCTGCAGTGTTGCAGCTTTCCCCTGCTCTGCCAGCAGTTCGCTTAAGGCAAGTGGTCTCCTAGGACTCAGGTTGAGCTCAACTACACTGCACTTGAATTTATCATTAAACACAGAGCAGCTCTCACATCAGCTGTTACTGCCCACTCGGACAAAACCCACTCCACACAAATCGTCTCAGCTTAGCAGAGCCACCCCAGGGGTGAGCTGAAGCACCAGCCAGGACCCCAGACAGAAGTGCAGGGAAGGCAGTGATGAGCCTATACCTTGGAGTCATGGGAGCTGAAAACACTGGGGTCGTCAGTGCTGCCCACCATGATCTTGTGCGGGTGCTCCTTGGTAGAATGGGGAGTGCCGGAGCCGTCCGAGCGGTGGGACTTGGAGCCATGGCGCTCTCCAGACAGTCGCTCACTAGTAGTGTTCCCCATGGCAGCTCAGCAGCCCTGTAGGAGAGAGATGACAGTGTTCCTATGCCCACAGGCTCCTGCAGTGAGGCAGTGAAGGCACTGTTTCTCAACGTCCTTTGCCTAAGGATACTGACAGCAATCCTAAAAAAGGTCCAAAGTTCATTCCCACTGCCAAATTTGGGAGCTGAAAGGATTTTAACAAATGAGCTAGCTTGATTAATTATAGCCATATCTATATGAGCCACTGGTCTAGTTAATCTGGTAATTGTTATACTCTAAAACAGATACAAATTACACTGCATCCTACACAACCCTCACCAGCCAGCATAACAAAAGGGCTGATGGGAAAACTAAAGCCAACCCTAACTGGCAAATCAATTGCTTAGCACAGAGCCTCTTTCACAGTCCCAACAGGCTCTGCAGACAAAATCTCTATATCCAGTAAGAAAACAGCCAGGGAGTGAGAGTAGCAGCTGTTTAACAGTGCTGAACAACTCTCCAAGGGCTCACGGCAGATGAGCAGAGCCTTGTGCCTGGCAAAAGCAACAGGGAGCATTTAAAGAGTCCGAGTGGAATTGCCCAAGCTGGAGCTTGGCCAAGGCATAAGGCTAATGCCCTGGCGTCTGCAGAAGGCTCAACTCTTGATGGCATTCGCTTATCATTCACCAGGCAAGTTGCCATGTCAGCTCTGGCACAGCACAGCAAGGATGTCCACTCGTTATAGCCGTCGCCAGTGGCGCTACCACGAGTGGTCAGATGTCTGGCTGGCCATCCAGAGGCATACCATGAACAAAACGCAAGTCCAGCTGCTTCAGCACTGCTCTGCACGTGGAGATCGGGCATCATCCCCGATTTCTTCCAGTTCGGCAAATGTAAAGCAGAAAGAACTTGCCATATGGCGTCAAGCCGTGAACGGCTACACACCTCTCAGGGCAAACAACAAAGCCATCATGAGTTACATAGGTCTCTTCAGGCCTGCTCCAGGCCTTACCCAACTTGTAGCAGCTGAGAAGGATGGCAGGTTTTGCCCCATTCCCAACTTCATTCTGTAGCTCATATGCTTTCAGTCATACTATGCTGATCTCCAGCTCTGCGGGCAAGGCAGTAGAACACGCTTGCTTGCAACATTTTGAGATTTGTGTAGAAGATCAGGTTATACATAGGGTGCCAGGCAAGGGTTCCAGCCAAGGCCAGGCTTCAGAACATTACCAGTAGAGTGATTACTAAAGTATTTCTTAAACCCTTAGGGCTAAAAGACAGTTCAAGAGAACATCTAACCCATACCACTGCCCCCTCTCTTAGCTAAGATCAAGTGTACCTGAACAGCCCAGGGCAGGAGAGATACTCCACTTGCTCTGACATCTTCCCCTTCTCCCTTGGAGGAGACTGAACCAGCTCCTCATAAGACCTGCCCCTGCTCAACTATACATGGTGTTAAGAAGTTTCTTCTCTGTTATCTCAGCTAAGATTCTCTTACTTCTCCTCTACTAGGAGCAAGGTAAGGGGGGCTGAACAAGACAGCTCTGACAGAAAACATGCAGACAGTTAAATATCTGAAGGCTCCCTCTTCTCTTTTCTAGATGGAATCCAATCCCCTAGATGTTCCCCAAGGTTTCTCCCAAGTGGTTACTCCTTTCCAAAGTACAGCATACAAAAATCACTGCAAGCAAGAACCTTCTCCTGCATCTTGCACACAGCCACACTGCTGCGCTGGAACAGCAATATCCTTCTGCAGCAACTCACCTGCACCTTGCAAATTCCTACGACGACGTTCCATTTCAGTGCTCTTAGCGCACATCCTGTTGTACTTTGCTTTACTGAATTAACTTTTACCGATCAAGTTCAGCCATCCCTTGCAGCACAGCATCCTCTGACAGCTTGATAAAAGTACCTTCCAATGCATCATGCAAGTCATCGGTGAAAGCCCTGCCTATAGTGCTAAGCCTTGTCCGGCCCGAACTTCCTCCGCTTCCTTATGAAAACGGCACGTGAAGTGCAAAAAGCCCTCCCAAGAGTACTGCACTTACTGCTCCTCCCTCTTCTTTTGGGCCAGCTCCCGCGCCACAGCCCCCGCCAGCAGCCCCAAGGGCTTTGCTCTGCAGAGATCAGTTTGACGTTCAGCCAACAGCTGCCCACAGCCTGCTCAGCTGACACCTCTGGCTGCTGAAGTTAGCCAAGAAAGTTTCGTGTCACTGGGTTCTCCTGTCGCCCTCTCTTAGGGAAGAGCACAGCTCAGCGATGGCGCCGGCCCGAGCTCCGGGCTGGCGACCCGCGGAGACGAAGGCGTCTCGCCCCGCGTCTGCTCAACGCGGCCGAGCTGCCGCAGCGGCGCCGGCGGCCGAGGCGCCGCGGGGCAGAGCCCGGCCGGGCCCACGGGCGCCTGCAGCCGGGCCCGCCGCCGCCCACGCGTGGGCTCCCGCGGCAACGGCTCGCCCAACCCCCGCCCCCTCGGGGAGGCCCGGCCAACGGCCGCCGCCGCGGCGCTCCGGCCCGCGCTCCCCCCGCGCCGCGCTCCCGGCCGAGCCGCCCCCGGCCCCGGCCCGGACAGCGACGGCCGCGCCCCGGCCCCACCTGGCCGCTGCCGCCGCCGCCGCCTCCCCTCTCCCCGCTCTCCGCCTCCGTCCAAAATGGCGACACCCCCCGGCCGCCACCGCCAGCCTCTGCGAGACGTTCTGGCCCGCCCCCGCGCTGCTCTCTATGGCCGCGCCCCCGCGCCCCGCCCGCCCGGGCGCCGCGGCTGCCCGGGCACCGGGGGACGAGAGGGCGGCCGCCCCGCGGGCAGGCCGGGCGGCGGCGGCGGCGCTGGCCGGAGCGGAGCTGGCTCCCCCCACACCGCTCTGCGGCCTCCCGGCCGCTGGGCAGCCTCCATTTTTCTTGAGGGTGGGCTGGCTTCAAGCGGTTGCTGGAGCCGGGCGGACGGCAGCCATTTTTGTTAGGGGCGGTGGAGCCTGGCGCGCGGCCATGTTGGCTGGGAGCTGCTCGGCTGCCGCGGCGGGCGGAGCGGGCGGCCATGTCGGTTGAGGGCAGGGCCGGGCCTGGGGCGGCGGGGCCGGGCCTGGGGCGGCGGGGCCGGGGCCCGGATACCCCGAGGCGCTTGGCGCGGAGGGGCAGGAGCTGGAGGCGAGACGGGGACGGCCCAGGCGCTCACACAGGGCACTCAGCAACGCCCTCGGCACGGGGACGAGCTTTATTGCCCTCTGCGCATCGAGCAGAGGTGGGGTGGCTCCTGCGAGGAGCCCACGTCCTCTGGAGGGCCGAAGCCCCACCGCAGGAGGACAAGTGTCAGCAGGGCCCCGTCTCCCACGGTGGGAGCATCAAGGAGAAAGCCAGACGTAGACGAGGGTGGCCGCGATGAGGCCTACGCTGAGGAAGACCTTGAAGATGTGGGGCATGGAGGTGGCGTGGGGAGGAGCGTGCCTGCCCCTGCGCCTGTCCCTGTCCCCGTCCCGCACGCGCAGGGCCTCGACGACGCGCTCCCGCTGGGTGAGGATGGCCTGCCGGGCGCCATCCCACCGCCCCGGGCCCTGCAGGCGGTACTGGTACGGGCTGCAGGGGCCAAACAGCACCTCCATGGCCAGCCAGGGGTCAGTGAGGAAGAGTGTGAGCAGGTTGGGCTTGACGCCCAGCTGGCAGGCGAGCTCGTCCATGTAGGGGATGTAATCCACCTGGATGGTGTGCCGCTGGCTCTGCACGTACCTGCGGGAGGAGGCAGACGAGCGCTAGGGCAGCAATTTTGGGGGCATGCTGGGCGCAGAGCGGGGAGCTTTGGGGGTAGCGGCAGGGCTGCTGGGGCTGAAGGCATCGAGAAGCGAGCGGGGATGGAGGAGAAGGGGGACGGGGCAGCACGTCCTTCTTGCAGAGCGCGGGAAGGCAGGAGGGACCGTGGTGCTCGGAGAGTGATGGGAAGGGGAAGGACCCTGGGGACTGCCCCACCGCTGGTAGGCGGGCAAGCCTGGCCTCGAGTCGCAGAGGCTGCTAGCAGGACCTTACCGCTTGGCCATCTCTTCTTTCTTCTGCTTGATGTCAGCCTCCATGTCGTGCCTGGGAGGCAGTTTGTTGAGCCCTAGAGGGGAAGAGCCAGAGCGGGTTCAGGTTTGGGGCCTACAGGCCGTAGACTACAGCTGCCGGGGACGTTTTGCCTCGCTTACCCTTGAAGATGCGGGTTGCCCATCGGCACTGGAGCTCAGAGATGGGCATGATGGCACCCAGGGGCTGGATGAGGCCGATGAAAGCCAGTGTTGGCTTCTCCAGGTGGACAGGGAACATGTATTTGTACAGGGAGATCTGGTTCTCCACCACTGTCACGCAATCCTTGAGGAAGGGGAAGGAGAAACTGTATCCCGTGGCAAAGATCACGGCATCGATGTCTTCCTTGGTGCCATCCTCGAAGATGGCAGCAGTTGCTGTGAATTCCCGGACGTTTGGCTTGACTTTCACCCTGCCTGAAATGATGCGGTTGGGCAGGTCATCGTTGACGGTTGGGTGTTGGTGGAGGATCCTGGAAAGGCATAGGCAAACCTTGCAAAGGGTTGGGGTGGATGCATGGCGGTTTCTCCGGACTGGCAGGCGGCATCCTGGCACCTGGGCAGGGCTCTGTCATGCCATCCACACTCACCTGTGCTGAGGCTGCAGGCCGTAGAGCGCGTGATCAAACCGGACATTCAGCTTCCTCTCCAGGATGAAGCAGCTGATGGAGAGGGGAAGCATGCTGTGGAGAAGCTGGGTGAGGCGGGTGAGGTAGGAGAAGTCAAAGGGGTAGCCACTTTCTGCGAGGCGGTGCACCACCCAGGTCCCACGCCTGGTGCTAAGGAAGACCTGGGAGGAAGGAGAGAAGAAGTGGAGGTGGCATGGGTGCCATGAGGGGCAAGAGCCGTGTCCTGAGAGATGTTTCCCTTGTGCACCCCAAAGAGGCGTTTTAGTCCCCTGTCTGGCAACCACATAGCTGGGATCAGCTTGAAGGGCGATTGGGGTGCCACCAGAGTCCCGGTCAATGGCTACTCCTCTAAATTACGTGCTGGCTTCAGGCTCCGTGCAGCAGCCAGGGGACAGAGCTGTGTTCTTGCTGTGCCCCTTGGACACAGAGCTGACATAGCTGCTGGGGTAAAAAAAGCCACCTCCTTCAAGAAAGGATGGAGATGCTCTTGAAGGGATACGGTGCAGGAGGCAGAGGAGCCTGCAGGTGGTGGAGGAGGCCTGCCCAGTATCCTTTGGGATCAGGTTGCTCTCTATAAACAAACATGCCAGCGAGAGAGAAGAGCCTTTTAAGCTGAAGTGCAATCTTGGCCTGAAATCAGACAAGTCTGCATAGGCTAGGAATAAATATAGCCTGGGAGCGAGACAAGGGAGATGGGAAGTGCCCAGCCACTGTCTGCCCTGGCAGCACAGGGTGAAAACCCAGCCAGGTTTAAATGAGGCCCTCCCAGGGGACGGAGGGTGTCCCTGTGTGCATACAGCCATGCCACGGGCGTACCTGCTTCGCCGTGGGGCCCAGCTCCACAGCAATGTCAGTGCCCGAGTTCCCAGTACCGATCACGACAACTCGCTTCTCCGAGAAGGCCTGGGGGGTCTTGTACTCCCGACTGTGCAGGTAGCAGCCCTCGAACCTTTCCAGCCCTGCAAGACAGAGCATAGCCGTGCCAGGGAGGGACCATGGGGCCAGGGAACAGCTGTCCCCCTGCTCGGCCTGGCGGCGTATTTTGGGAAGGAGCTGAGTCCACTGCCCTGGGACAGTGCCCAGAGAGGTGGCGGCATCTCCAGCCTGGGGGATGCTCACTGGGACACAGCGCAGCGCTGTGGAGCAGGGCTGGGATTGGACACCTCCCCGGCTCCCTTCCCTAAATCCTCACGGAATCCAGCAGTATCTCCCTGCAGAGCAGCCTTGTCACATGCTGAAGGCACTGCGAGAGCCCTGTAGCAGATAAACCACCGACTGCATGTTCCCACAACAGGGAGTGGTGCAGGAACCTATCGGGGACACTTTTGGTAGCAGGGGCCTTGGGAAGCAGGTAAGGGGTCTGCAGGGTCGTGAGACCCGTAATGGGCTGAGGGGAGCCGGTGCGGCGTACCTGGGAAGGTGTGCAGCGGGAGGTGTGCGTCAGTGTGGTGCCCGCTGCACACCAGCACGGCGTCGAAGATGGCAGACTCCTGTTCCCCACCACTTTCGGTGACCACGTCCCACTGGCCGGTGACGGCGAAGTCGGGGCGCTTTGCCACGTGGCACACGGTGGTCTGGGCACAGGTGGCAAGGAGCACGCGTCAGGCTGCACCCAGTCCCCCAAGACCCTCTCCGTGTGCCCTGTGGCACCTCATGGCGCTCACCTTGAAGCGGATGTGTCGGAGCAGGTCGAAGTGCTGCGCGTACATGCGGAAGTACTCCATGATCTTGGAGTTGTGCATGTAGTTGGGGAAGTCATCAGGGATGGGGAAGTCGCTGAAGCACATCATCTCCTTGGAGGTGTTGATGATGACAGACTTGTAGATGCTGGCGCGGCCCTCCTCGGGTTGCTCCTGCAGGATGGTGGCACAGCTCAGCACCCACTGGGACTCTTGAGGGTGAGGGACAGGTCTGCAGGGTACTCCCAGCAGGCACCTGTCTGCTCAGCCTGTCTTTGTCTGTGCCTTGCCGTGCTTGCAGGGTCGAGCCTTGTGTGGGAGCTGGAATAAGCTGCAGTGGGTTGGAGTTGCAACAGCAGTTAGACTGGGACAAGCCAGGAAGAGATGGAGGGGACTGGGACTGGGACCAGGACAGCCCAGGAGGGGATAGACAGGACTGGGAGCGGCACTGGGGCAGCCCAGGGAGGGATGGATGGGAAGACCAAGCCAGGACAATGAGGGCTGGCCCGAGGAGTGGGTCTGTGAGGAAGATCCCATTGTGCTGCTGTTGGAAAGGAGATTGTTCCAGTGTGATTGGCACATGAGGTTGAACCATGGGAATGTCCTGATGCTGGAGCAGTTTTTCATTTCTGTGGTGTTCCTTGGAAGCTGCAGATGGGACCAGCTGCCTGCAAAGTGGGAGAGGAAGCTCTGAATTGGTATGAGGAAATGCAGTGATGACAAGTGGATGGCAAGCAAGGTGTGTGTCTCTGCAGCACGATGAGCAGTCTTGTGCCTCGACTTCCCTGCTCCCTCCGGTACCCTGTTTCTACATTTCCTTCAGCCTTTGCTATGAGGCTTTGTGGTGTCCTGGAGTGGTGGGGGTGTTCAGGCTTCAATGAAGCAGCATGCTCCTTGGGCACCTGCCATATCCTGGCCCTTGCACCAGCAAGGCTTTAGGGCTGTTGAGCCAGCTCTGGTGTTTCCAGCTCAGCTGTCGTTCCTGTTCTCAGGGTGATTTCTGCCTGACCAACCTGCCAGCTCAGCTTCAGGCTCTCCTGTGCTTGCTGTGCTCCACCATTGCTGTTTCAAAGCCATCATGGACAGAATTAATGTCTTTTCAGCCAAACAACCCCCAACCCCTACACTAGCATGGTGCAATGTCCTCCCAGAGTATCTGCCACATCATCAGGGCTTATCTTTCTGAGAGTGATGGCAGATGGTTCCCCAGGCATAAAACACAGCAGCATTGCAAGGTGGGTGTAAGAACGAGCTCAGTGGCTTCCCTGGAGGCAGGGAGAGCAAAGGCAGAGGCGTGCTCGGTGCCTCTGTATGGGAACGAGAGAGGAAGCAGAGTGCCTGAGAAGGGACTGAGGGAACTGGGACCAGGATAGCCTGGGACGGGACAGAGAAGACTGGGACTGGGAGAGCCAAGGAAGGGATGGACAGGAGCAGGACCAGGACTGGGACAGAACAGGAAGGGACAGATGGGGAGACAGACAGGGCAGTGAGTGCTGGTGTAAGGTCTGGCCCCAGGAGTCCGTCTGTGAGGAAGGTCCCGTTGCTGGTGGAAAGGAGCCTGTTCCCATGTGGTCAGCACACAAGGTTGCCTGGAGGAAACACCCCGCTGCTGGAGCAGTTCTTCTTTTCCACAGTGTGCCTTGGAAACTGCCCTGCCACACAAGCGCAAAGCAGGGGTGCGGTGCTTCGTTAGGTGTTAACGAAGGATCCTCTGTGTGCTGGAGCGGCAGTGGCAGCCCACCCCCGAGGCTTCCTGCTCACGGCGGTGTGTGGGGAGACCTACCGTGCCAGGATGCCGAATGGCTTCCTGCAGCATGGTGCCAGGCTTACCTTGAATCGCCAGAGCCCGCCGATGTCCCCGCTCCTCTCGAAGCAGGTGGGGTCCAGCCCCTCGTCCAGGCAGCATTTCACAGCGCACAGGCCGGAGGCGCCGGCCCCGATGATCGCCACTCTGCGGGCAGCCATGTCCCGCGGTCCCACGGTGGGGACGGTGGGGAAGCCTTGGCCAAGGGTGGCGCTCGCTCCGGAGGGGGCGTGCAGCCCTGCGGGTTGCGCTGCGAGGAAGGATGGGGAGGCGCGTCTGGTTGCACGCGGTCGGCGCTGGGCAAGCGGGGTGCCGGGAGCAGGGCTGGCAGCTACCTCCCCGTGCTTCCCAGCGCAGCGCAGGCGGCCGCCGGAGCGATGCAAGAAGTGTTTTTCCCAGACATGATTTACAGGTTCCTGACGCGGCTGTGCCACACCTCCTGCCCGCGCACCCTCCCTCCTCCAAGGGGTGATTATTTTATATGAGCGCTTTTATGATGCTGAAGCCAGCCCCAGGGATTTCCTGGGTGTGGGGGGCTGAGATGTGGCCTGGCTCCAGATTTTGGCAGGCCACGGCATGGGAAACAACATGGTGGTGAAAATGCTGACGTCAGGAGGCAGCAGACGTGCCAGCCTCAGCGCAGGGCAGCTGGGACCTGCTGCCACCGCTCCGGGTCCCCAACCAGCGTCTGCTGCCAGCTGGTCCTCTGGAGGAGCTGTGCGGGAGGCAAGGGTGGGACTGAGCTGTTGCAGGGCCATGAGAAGCACGACGTGGGCTGTGAGCCACCATGACTTGCTCCATCTGAGCGCACTGGCCGCAAGCTGGCTCCAAGGCTGCAACGCTGCAAGGCTGGCCGTCCCTTCACCAGGCAGGGCTGTTTTGCTGTGGCTGTATGTGCGCGTGCACGTGCAGGCCTGCACGTGTGTGCACGTGTGCAGCCAGTGTTGGCGCTGGGCATGGCATGGCAGTTGCAGCGAGGCTGCCCTCGTGCACAGAGGCCGTGGTGGTTTCCACAGCGGGTTGCACGCTGAAGCCTGTGCACTGCGCCGTGCTGCATGGTGGCTTATTGGCAACCTGAGTGCCAACGTGCCAGCTCCCACCTCACCTGCTTCATGCACAGCAGTCTGGCTTGTTTTAATGCTCTTTAATTGAGAAAGAAAGTTCCTAGTGCCTTTGCCTTTAGTTACAGTGTTAGATTTGTTAAGGTGCTGCGTTGCAATTACATGAGGCGACAGAAAAGCCCAGCAAGTCCCCATTTAGGCTAAAGCATTGCGAAGAGGGACTGATTTCACACTGAGTGTCAGCATCTTTTCTTGCACGTTTGCAGATGCGGCTCCCAGAAGGAGGCACAGAGCAGCTGCAGGTGCCCTATACCCACAGGGGACGTGTTGGGGCTGCCCTTCACCCGGGGTCTTGCGCAGAGCCCTGGCTTTCCCAGCAGCTGGGGAGACTTTGGGGGCTGTTGGGTCTGGGCTGCTGCTGCTAGGCTGTGCTATGGTGCTCCCGTGGGTGTGCTGGGCAGGAGGAGGTCTCCAGCATGCAGGTGTGCTGGCTGGTCCCTCACCACGTTTGAAAGCTTCCCTTTCCCTCCAGCAGCACAGCTGGGAGCGAGAATCTACAGGTAAGTGAAAAGAATGGCAACGACAGCCACAACCCCAACCAGCTTGGCCAAGAGCGGTACTGAGGAGGATGAGGTGCCTTCGTCCACCTGCCTCGTCTTCAAGGGCTTGATGATGCGCTCCCGCTGGGTGAGGATGGCCTGCCGGGCGCCATCCCACCGCCCCGGGCCCTGCAGGCGGTACTGGTACGGGCTGCAGGGGCCAAACAGCACCTCCATGGCCAGCCGGGGGTCAGTGAGGAAGAGTGTGAGCAGGTTGGGCTTGACGCCCAGCTGGCAGGCGAGCTCGTCCATGTAGGGGATGTAATCCACCTGGATGGTGTGCCGCTGGCTCTGCACGTACCTGCGGGAGGAGGCAGACGAGCGCTAGGGCAGCAATTTTGGGGGCATGCTGGGCGCAGAGCGGGGAGCTTTGGGGTTAGCAGCAGGGCTGCTGGGGCTGAAGGCGTCGAGAAGCGAGCGGGGATGGAGGAGAAGGGGGACGGGGCAGCACGTCCTTCTTGCAGAGCACGGGAAGGCAGGAGGGACCGTGGTGCTCGGAGAGTGATGGGAAGGGGAAGGACCCTGGGGACTGCCCCACCGCTGGTAGGCGGGCAAGCCTGGCCTCGAGTCGCAGAGGCTGCTAGCAGGACCTTACCGCTTGGCCATCTCTTCTTTCTTCTGCTTGATGTCAGCCTCCATGTCGTGCCTGGGAGGCAGTTTGTTGAGCCCTAGAGGGGAAGAGCCAGAGCGGGTTCAGGTTTGGGGCCTACAGGCCGTAGACTACAGCTGCCGGGGACGTTTTGCCTCGCTTACCCTTGAAGATGCGGGTTGCCCATCGGCACTGGAGCTCAGAGATGGGCATGATGGCACCCAGGGGCTGGATGAGGCCGATGAAAGCCAGTGTTGGCTTCTCCAGGTGGACAGGGAACATGTATTTGTACAGGGAGATCTGGTTCTCCACCACTGTCACGCAATCCTTGAGGAAGGGGAAGGAGAAACTGTATCCCGTGGCAAAGATCACGGCATCGATGTCATCTTCCTTGGTGCCATCCTCGAAGATGGCAGCAGTTGCTGTGAATTCCCGGACATTTGGCTTGACCTTCACCCTGCCTGAAATGATGCGGTTGGGCAGGTCATCGTTGACGGTTGGGTGTTGGTGGAGGATCCTGGAAAGGCACACGGAGCTGTCAGGATGATAGAGGGTCTGCACAGTTTCCTGTCTCTGTCCACTACTCTCTGCTTGGGTGCCTGATGCCCTCTTGGTCCCCAGAGATGCTCAACCCCAACAATACTTCTCAGCTGCCACTGCTCTGGTGTTACCATAGAAAGAAACAGAAGCAGGTCCCTTAACCACTACCTGGGCACAACGGATCTATTAGCTGGGTTTCCTGGATCAGTACCTTTACCCCTGGCTGGGTATAGGAAGCATGGAAATGCCAGCAACACCATCCTTCCACCTGAACTGTTCTGGATGAAGGGGGAGCTGGTGGATCTCTTCCCCTGGGCAAAGGGGGTTGTTTCCAGGCACCTGTGCTTTGGCTTCACGCCGTAGTGCGAGTGGTCGAATCTTGCGTTCAGCCGCTTCTCTGACCAGTCGCTCACCATGGATGGGGTCAGCAGGTTCGCAAGGATATTCTTCATGCGGGTGGTGAGGACAATATCAATGGGGTATCCCTCATCTCCAACACGGTTGAGGATCCACGCACCCCGCCGAGTGCTCAGGAAGACCTGTATGAGTGAGAAAATACAATGTCTTTAATGCTGTGACCATCATGGAGGCACCCAAGAGCTCTCCCAGAGGGGACACAACCTCTCCATGCAATTGCTCCTCTTTCCACAGCCTCAACAGCCGCCTACCCAGGTGCTGGGCAGAGACCCAGAGGCTAGAGTACTCTATCTCAGACATTTCCAGGAGAGGCCTCATCTAAGCTTGTGGTATCCCATGTAGGGACAATCTCCTGGGCATGGGGGGACTGTCCGGCTGTGGGGATCCCACTCTGGTTGTCACCTGCTTGGCTGTTTGGCTGATCTCCACAGCCAGGTCCGACCCCGAATTCCCGATCCCGATGACAATGACCCTCTTATCCGTGAAAGCTTGAGGGTTCTTGTAGTCTCGGCTGTGGAGGTAGCAGCCCCTGAACTTCTCGATGCCTGTAGGGAGGGAGGAAGGATACTTTGCTTTCTGGTGCCAGACTGGAAGGTCAACTCTCAAAAAAATGAGGCAGGACCACTGCTGTGGCCTCAGGGCTGCAGCCCAGCCCAGCTCACAGCCCCAGGATGGCCAGTGCCATTCCTCCGGCACTGTCTAAAGGAGCCGTCCTGGCCTGGCCAAGTGTGTCCCAGAGGCTGCGTGAGCAGAGAAGTGCATGGGGCCACAAGAGCAAGGGAGCAGTAGCGACATTAGAGACTGCAGCAGCAGAGCTTCTGGGGGGTCTCTTCTCACAGCTGGAAACAGCTGGGCCAGCGGGAGCCGGTGCGGCGTACCTGGGAAGGTGTGTAGCGGGAGGTGTGCGTCAGTGTGGTGCCCGCTGCACACCAGCACGGCGTCGAAGATGGCAGACTCCTGTTCCCCACCACTTTCGGTGACCACGTCCCACTGGCCGGTGACGGCGAAGTCGGGGCGCTTTGCCACGTGGCACACGGTGGTCTGGGCACAGGTGGCAAGGAGCACGCGTCAGGCTGCACCCAGTCCCCCAAGACCCTCTCCGTGTGCCCTGTGGCACCTCATGGCGCTCACCTTGAAGCGGATGTGTCGGAGCAGGTCGAAGTGCTGCGCGTACATGCGGAAGTACTCCATGATCTTGGAGTTGTGCATGTAGTTGGGGAAGTCATCAGGGATGGGGAAGTCGCTGAAGCACATCATCTCCTTGGAGGTGTTGATGATGACAGACTTGTAGATGCTGGCGCGGCCCTCCTCGGGTTGCTCCTGCAGGATGGGTGGATGTGCTGATGCAGGGCACAGTGGTGGGGACGGCAGTTGGGGGTCCGATCAAATGGAGGGGTCGTAGAGTCTGGGGATGCTCCCAGGGAGGGAGCAAGGCTGCGAGGCAAGGTCTCTGCGATGCCTGGCCCCAGAGAGGCACCAGGACACGGGGCTGATGCGAAGGCCCTTTGCATGGTTCCCCGCCTGCAACACCCACCTGGGTGACCACCCACTGCTGGGTGCGTGCAGCCACATTGGTTCGATCCCTCACTACTGCACTGCCAGCAGCAACAGCGCCTGTGCCTTGCAACCAGTGCCAGTTACCTCAAACCGCCACAGGCCTCCGATGTCCCTGCTCCTCTCGAAGCAGACGGGCTCCAGCCCCTCTTGCAGGCAGGCTTTGATGGCGCACAGCCCGCTGCTCCCCGCTCCGATGATCGCGACCCTCTTTGCCATGCTGTCCTTCACTGCCTACGGGGAGAGCGAGCGATGGTCCTCACCACGCATCCACCACACATCTCTCGCAGGGCAACCAAAGCCAAAATTTTGCCTGGGAGCAATTCAGCCTTCTGTGCTCAAGACTAAGGCTTTGGGAGCAAGAGGTAAGGTTGGGTGACACCCCCCCCCCTCCGGCAACAGACAAGATTTTGGCCCTCTAGACCAAAGGAGTCCCAGGCTGATAGACAGCTGCTGGGAGCTGCCAAAGGTCCTGGTGGGACAGTAAAGCACTTGCTATCCAGCCCCAAGAGGGACCCAGAAAGTGCTGAGGTTTTTGCACCTCCATGGTGCTGCCCCTTGAAAACTCGAGGAGAAATGCTCCAGGGCTGAGAGGAGCAGGGGCCTGAGCACTGAAACTCCCCAAAAATCTCCCTGTCCAGAGATTAATACCCACCTGGAGCAACCAAGAGCTGAGCTGCTAGCCAAGTGCACCTTGTAACTGGCCCTGCTGCACTCTGCCTTGACACCAGCACCCAGCGTGCCAGGGCTCCAGCCCCGCTGGGGTGCGCGGGGCCTCTGCGTCCCTTCCCCAGAGCAAGAGGAGCCGCCTGAAATGCCTGAGGTGCCCTGAGCCTGCTGCGCCCACTGTCCTGCTGCCTGTCACTGCTGACCCCAATCAGCACCCAGCCCGTGACGGGCCCCAAAGGGAGAACAGCCCGTGCTGGAGCCGGGGAGGAGCCCGGCAGCCCGGCTGCCGGAGCTGCCTGGGGCCGCGGGGGGGGAAGCGCCCGGCCGTGCGGGCGCACATCCAGCACGGAGGCATGCGCGGCGCGACGGGGCACGGGGGTCCTCAACCGACCTGCAGTCGCAAGGAGCCGTCCCCAGCCACTGCCCCGGTTTCTGCCCCGTCGCCCCAGCTCTGAGCTGCGACACTGGACTCTGGCCTGGTTTTATGATGCCCAGCGTGAGCTGGGCTTCCCCTCCGTCACTCCTCCCACGCCAGCCACGGGGCAGGAAGCCAGTCCCCAGCTCAGCGCTCTATTTTTTCCGGCCGAGGGTTTCACAGCAGCTTTGAACTGTTGTTTTGAGCTGTTTTTCCCGGGATGCAGGGGAACCTCTGTGCTGGCTTCACCGTGGGGACACAGCTCTGCAATGGGGAGTTACGAGAGAGGCAAAGATCCAGCCCGTTACTGTGCATGCAAATTGGAAAGGCAGAGCTGCAAAGCCAAATGCTTCTTTGAACTTTATCCTCCTGGATTATTGGGATCAGCACCACCCTGCTTTTGCTAAGCCCTGCCAGTACCCAGGGGGCACACGCGGCTTCGTCTGCCCCGCGGGCACCCTGCTCTGGATCGCCCACATTGCCCACAGCCCCGTGGGAGCACCAGGGCTGGGCATGTCAGCACGTGGCATCCTCGGAGCTCCTGCTGTGCTCTCAGCCGGTTTGTGTCCCAGGGGCCGGGAGATCCCGGTGCAAAGAGGACCGTGTGGCGGGGAGCCCCAGCAGCGCGGCCTCCACAGCTCTGCGTATCTCCCTGTGGGAGCAGGCGCAGGAGCGTGCTGCTGGCTCCCGAAGCACTTGTAGCCGGAGAGTGACTGAAGGCAGCAGGAGAAATTTGCTCTCATGTTTGCTGGCTCCGGAGCACTTGATGTTGCCACCCGTCCGGGGCACTTCGTCCTGGAGCTGAGCCACTGGACTGGAGAGGCCAAGGTTTGCAGCTGAAATGGATTTTAAGCTTCCAAAACTCATAGTAGGTTAGCAATAAACACAGTAAAGCTCTTTCTGCCCATGAAAAGACAGATTTTCACACCCCAGGCAGCTGTGGGCATAAGGGTGGGTGCTGTCTTTGCAAGGCAAAGGCACCACCTGGGGAGAAGCCCTGGCCCCCAGAGCCCGCTGGGCTGTTCAGGCGTCCCGCTGTTACTGGGCTCCCTGGTTGTGGGGACAGAGCCGGCCGCATCCTCGCGGCACGACCCCTTTGCTCTTTCACAGCAGCTTTGAACTGTTGTTTTGAGCTGTTTATCCCGGGATGCAGGGGAACCTCTGTGCTGGCTTCACCGTGGGGACACAGCTCTGCAATGGGGAGTTACGAGAGAGGCAAAGATCCAGCCCGTTACTGTGCATGCAAATTGGAAAGGCAGAGCTGCAAAGCCAAATGCTTCTTTGAACTTTATCCTCCTGGATTAGTTTTGCCTCCAGCAGAGGTACCGCGCTACCAACCCACTCTCCGCATCTCCACGTGAACCGGCAAGAGCATCTCACGCTGGGCACAGAGACTGGTATGGGGTCACCAGGGAGGCAACACCGGGAGTATTTTCCTTTCTGCTTTGGTCTCTGCTGGTTTCTTCTGCAGGCGCTGCTCTAGGGAACAGGTACTATTGGTCTGGTGCCTCTTTCCAGGTCTCAACCCTCTGTTGCGCTCTGTAACATTTGTGCAGCTTGCCTTTGTGTCTGCTGGTCTTCCTCGGAGGCCACAGCGGTCCCCGCAGCCCAGGACTTCACCCTCCCCACTCTAACGTGACTGCTGTCCTGAGCGGGACAGGCCTCTCAGCCACCCCGCTCCCTTTGGCCCTAAGGCTTGTGGCCTGACCAAGTGGGACAAACAGGCACAAACTGCTGCATGGGGAGAGAGCCGCCTCCGCCTCGACGCTAGGCGAGGAGCCAGCGCGGCCCTGACCCTTGGCCGGGCATCGGGCAGCACCCGGCGCAGGCGCATCAGCCGGCACGGCGCTGCCTCCTCGCAGCTGGAAGGGGGCACGTGGGGAGGCGAACGCTTGCCGCCGTGCTTCTGGGGTGGCCTCCTTGGGGGCAGCCTCTCCGCGGCAGGGCACGCTCCAGCCTGCAGGGCTGCTGGCGAGGGAAGGCGCTCAGCGGTAAGGACTGCAGCTGGGGCTCCGTGCCTCGGCAAGGGCCTGCGCTCTTCTCCTCCCTATGGGAAGGTCTTGGTCAGGCACCGGCTCTGCCAGAGCAACACAAGGCACCAACTTAGACTTTGGCCCTGAGGCCAGCTGGGTTTCCCCAGGGCGGGACAGCCAGCTCTTTCTTACAAGAACTTGAGAGGGTCTTCTTGCAACATCTGGGGCCATGGGCTCCCCTGGGCCCCAGCCACCTCTCTGCTGTGTGGGAGAGACCAGGGCAAACATGCCAGGCCACAGCATTTTGGATACACAGGCAGCCCTTGGCTCCTGCAGGCCCAGGGGAACAGCAAAATGCAAACAAACATGAGTCAGAGCGAGTTGGAAAGGTTCCCTATTTTAATCAAGTCCTGAGGCTCCAGAACACCGTGCTGATACACATTGGAAAGCATATACAAACACACCTTCTGCTTCTCCTGCACACCAGGAGATGCAAAGGTCTTGCTGGCGGAGATATGGAGGAGGAGAGCCAAGAAGGCGAGGGGCGGCGCGGGCGGCGCAGGCGGCGCAGCAGCAGCACACGACCGTGTGGGGCAGCGGCAGGAGAGGAAGAGCCCAATGGCCGTAAAAAACACTTGGACAAAGAGCGTGTTGTGCTTAGGGAGAAGAAAGCTTAGATGTTTTGGCATGGCTCGACAAGCCCTGATTGCCCCAAACCCTGACGACATCCGAGAGTGCTGCTGCCTGGCATGCAGACACCCTGTGAACCCACAGCCACTACTCGCCTCTCCTGGGGAGAGGAAGGGCTGCCCAGGGTGCCAGGGTGCTGTCTCACATGGGCCCAGCTGGACGTGTGCTGCGTGGTGCAACCCAGAGAATTTGATTGCTGCTGTGTAAGCCCCAAACCGTAATGCAAACACGTAGCCTCCTGAGATCCTCATCACCCCACATTTGCCGGGGCACTGAGTGCACTAATAGGCCTTAATGGCCCTGAAGAGCCTCACCTGGGGCCTCCACCCACCCTCTCTCTTCATGGGCCCAGGAGTTTATTTCAGCTCCTCCTGGGGCCTTCAGTGCTGTTATAGTGCTGGTCTAAAGCTCCATTCCAGCCATGTCCTTGCCCTGCTAATCTGTGCCACAACTTGCAGATTGACTTCCCAGCTTGACCTCAGCCCTGCTTTGTCACCATGGGCCTCCTTGGCAGTCACTGGAACTGGACACAATCCTGACCCCGACCTCTGATTGCCTCCTGAGCTTCATTTTGGACCTGTCTTTTCACTAGATGGACTTTTGGATGGACCTGGCTTCAATCTCCTGCTCTGCTCACTTTGCTTAGGTACTGTGGGTTTGGGCTCCAGCCCTTACTGCTCCCAGGCAATGTCTTATTCCAGTAAAGCAAGGGGTGTTTTGCTAAAGCCCTGTTTCCCATCAGCTGAAGCTGAACAGGCATCTTGAGGAGGTGGATGGTGGGGAAGGGCTGATGTACCCCACATTGCAGGGCCAGCATAGCCCCACTGTGCCTGAGGACGGTCCTGGGAATTAGACACACGAGCCCTCCCAGCAGCAGCAGTGAGAGGCTGAGGCTTTCTCCCAGATGGAGGGCTCGGCTGCAGTGAGGAGTAGTGTTTCCCTCAGGTGTGGTCCTGCTCAGTCCAAGCATTACCCTCAGTACTGTAAGGCTGTCCCAGGCAAGCTGAGGGTCCCTGTGTCCTGCCTCTCCCCAGGAAGTCAGTTCCCCAAGGCAAAAGCAGAGGCTTTCAGATAGACAGCAGCTGCCCTTAGGCCTCAGGAGTGGGTGAGGCATTCTCTGCTTTATTTAAGAAAAAAAGAAGAAGAAAAAAAAAGGCTTACAGGACAAACAGTCACAGTAAAAATGCAGAGTCAATACCCTCGGAGCACAGGGAGCTACAGCTGCTGGTGGTGCAGCCAGGGACCCCTCTCGTTGGGAGGTGCAGGTAAGGCCCGACTCCTGGGGCAGACTAGCAGGCTGCGCAAAGGCGGACCAACAGCCACAGTTGCAAGAGCTACAGGGAAGCAGCTATGCTGCATGCCACTGTCAGTGGCACGCATAGCACATGCTAACAAATGCAAATTGCTGTGAACCCCCCCCCCCCTATTTTTTTAACCACCCCCTGAGAGACAGAAAATTCCATGGAGGAAACAGGAGCTGGAAAGTTCTGCACAATGGTTCTATGAGCAGGTTGCTGCTGGGAGCCGCTTCTCCAGCCACCCACTCACTGCCTCCGAGGTGGCTGGACCAAACCCTTTGTCACCACACTCTTTCCTCACGACACTGGGAGCCAGATGCCTGCATCCTTCTAGGCTGAGATTTGGCCTTGGCGAAAGGCTTAACGGAAGAGCAACAGGAAGGACACGTGAGCTGCAAGGCAAAGATTTTTACAAGCCCAAGAGGACAGACCGCAGCGAGTCCCCTCCAGTCAGACATTACGGAACAGGCTGCACAGGGCATGCTCACCACAGCTCAGCATATTTACAGCACACAGACATGTGAGCAGTCACTGAGAAATCCCTGCAAAGCCACAGCTGCCACTTACACTGCAAGGGTTAACGCAGCTGATGCCCAGCAAGGGCATGCTGATTCACAGTATCAGCACTGAGCTGCCAGACAAATGTGTCAGCTCCTCCCCAGACTCTGCAAGGGCTGTTTTTTTCCCTGGAGAACAGTCAGCACAGCCATGTGGCTGGTGCACTCTGCCTGACAGCTCACTGGGAGAGCAGAACAGCACCAAATGTCCAAGTACAGCCCTTGGAGCACCGTTAGTGTTATAGTTTTGGCTGTTTACATAAAATCTAGGATACTGGTTCAATGAGCCCCAATATCCACTCCGTGCGTGGCAGAGAGAACAGAGCGTGCACTTCCTCCTTGAGGAGGCTCAGCCGTCAGCGACTCCAGAGCGCAAACAGAGCGGGCGCGCTGAGCGGCGACAGCCAGCAGTACTCCACTACGCTGTACAGCATGTAGCCCAAGAGCAAGCCGAAGAGCACGTCTGTCACATTGTGCCTGCCCAGCATGACCCTCGAAATGCCAACGATGAGAGCCCAGAGCACCACGAGGACCCGCAGTGGGACAGCGAGCACCAGGTGATGCAGAACGAAACGGCAGACCAAGGCAGCTCTGGTGGCGTGGCCCGATGGGAAGGAGTACTTGTCCACCGAGATGGTGACGAACATGTCCATCTTGTTGTGGGTAGGCCGCCGCCGCTTCACGAGCCCTTTCACCACTGCCACCAGCACCAAATCCAGCAGCAACGCTAGGAGACAGTAACAGCAAGTGAGAAAGGAAGGCTTTGTCCCCATGGAAAACAAGGCAGGAATCAAAGCAAAGCCACTTACTAAGAGGAAAGCACATGGCTACTGAAACCTGCCAGGAAAAGGCAGTACTTCCCACAGCAGCAATGCCGGGGTAGGGAGAGCACAGCACTCATCCAGGTACTGGCCTCTGTCAGCATGTGCTGAAGAAGTGCTCTCTGCCATGTGCAGCCTTCCCTGAGGCCAGATCCTCTGCCTGCCACAGCCAGTGTCACCACTCGGCCTGACTCAAGCTCAGGGGCTTTTCTTTCTCTCTAAAATCTGCTCTCCCGATGACTTGGGACTCAAACTGGCCCCTTAATTTGAAGGCAATGAAGGGTTCAATATTCCCCAGGAGTCCTGCCTTGAAAGGGCCTTATTAGTCACACTGACTCAGCACAGCTTTGCATACCCTAGCAGTCGAGGTCAAACTGATAGTGGTGAATGATCAATCCACTTTGATTGTCCAGCTACAGCTTGGCACCTGGAGCTGCAAGCTGACACAGCTCTGTTAGGTCCCTCTAGTAGGCCTGAGGGTAAACAGCTCCAGCGCTCCTACAGCCTGACTTCTCCCTCCTGCTGGCAGGAGTAATGCCCCAAAGTTAATCACACTTTGGGTTTTCAAGAGTTGAATAAAGATGATTCAAATAATGCCAGCTTGCTCAAAGAGGACTAACAGCTATTTCAGTAGAAGCACCTGCATGGAAGAAGTGTTCAGCCAATATTTGGCAAAAATAACTTCTTGCGCAGGGCAGCATGTGCTTTCTCCATCCCCATAACTCAGCTTAGCTCACAGTGCTGACGGCTGGGGGCGCTTCTTCCAAGGAAGCCTAGTGCAAGAGACTGATCTCTCCTCGTTCTGAGATGTGTTTCTGGGCACCAAATCTTTCAGTCACTTCAGTTCATTCTCTTTGGATAACCATTTGAGAACAAAACATTTTTTCCATTTAAACCTAAACTGAGTTTTCTTTTTGATCACTTTTTCCTTCTTAAATGTATTTCAGACATTAGGGAAAACTACTTCCTCCAGGTGGGTGCTGCATCCGTGGGAGAGGGCACCAGGGAAGTGAGGGGGCTCCAGCCTAGTGGAGTTCAGGCCTGAACACAGCCATGGCACCTGAATCTGGTGCCAAGCAGAGGCTGGGCTGGAGGCCTCCAGGCCGCTCCCTGCTGGCTCTGAAATGATGCTGTAATTTAACCGTGTACTGTTAAACGGAAACTGATGGTTTTGTGCATCTTTTCGCAACCAAGCAAATTTAGACTTGCATAATAAATGTCATTCATTGCTTTGCAACTAATGAAAATGTAAGAATTAGGAATGTGCAAAGGTCTGCTGCTCTAGGGGTGAATGCAGTTTCTAAATGAGCAAAAATGAATGGAGGTTTTCTGAATGAGCAAAAATGAACTGAGGTATGCCAAACAAGATGGGCTTTGGGGGGAAGTGGGAATATTACAGCGCACGAGATTAAAATGTGTGCTTCAAAGCAAGCTTTCCTGCTGGCTGAAACAGGTGAATCCATGCAGAGATGGTCTGTGGCGAGCCCAAGGGCAAAGATGTCTGTGCTGCAGAGCAGGGCAGCAGCCGCTTGGGGGAACGGCTGGTGTCACAGCGCGAGGCAGATGCACCTGGAATGCACTGTTCTGGTGAGCTGAAGGCCCAAAAGAGAGTTCAGCTTCCCCCTGAGTTTTGTGCAACCACGGAAAGCGTTCAGCCAACAAACGCCAGCGTGCAGCTCACGCTGCGACGCACAGAGCATCCCGGTGCCAGCAGGCTCCCCGGCTCCGGGGCGGCGCGGGGTGCCCCGCGGGAGGCCGGCAGCCGCCCGGCTCCCTGGGGGTGCTGCCGGAGGGGCCCCGCGCGTCCTCGGGGCCCCGCGCGCCTGCGGCCCGCTCCGCGGCTCACCGAAGAGCAGGTTGAGCAGCACCTCGCGGGTGGCTGAGCTGTCGCTCTGGCAGAGCCCGTAGACGGTGCCCAGCAGCCAGGGGATGCCGTGCCCGGACACCTCGACGACCTTCATGAGGGGCCGGGCGCTGCCCCAGGCCGAGCCCTCCGCCGCGCACACGCCCAGGCGCTTGGAGGCCCAGAGGTCGACGGCGAGCAGGGAGCGGAGGGCGATGCCCACGAAGGAGGGGTTCAGCCTCATGCAGTCCTCCTCGGGCAGCGCCGCCGCCGCGCCGCCCGCCTCCCGCCGCCGGCTCGGGCTCTCCGGGGCGCCGCCGCCGCCGCCGCGCGGGCTCACCAGCGACAGGAACTCCAGGCGGCCGCCGCCGCGCCGCTCCCGGCTGCTCCGCGGGCTCGGCATGGCGCCGCCCGCCACCACCGGCACCGGCCCGCGCGCCGCCTCCCCGCTTCCGCTTCCGCCCACGTGACGCTGCCAGTTGCCGTGGAGACGCGTCCTGCCCCCCCCCCCCCCCCCCGAAACCGCCGCCGCGGTGCGGCCACGCGCGCTCCACCCCCCCCCCTCCGCCCCCCCACGTGCGGGCGCGCGCGCGCTCCGTCCCGCCCCCCCCCCCTCCCCCGCGCCGCCGCCCCACGTGACCGGCCGCCGGCCCGCCCTCCCCGCGCACGTGCCCCGCGGCGCCGCCCCGCCCCGCCCCGCCCTCCCTGGCAGGCCGGCCGGCCGGCGGACGGCAGCCGGCGAGGGCCGCAAGAGGCGCGGGCGCGGCGTTCGCCCTGCCGGCGCCGGCGCGGGCGCCGGTGCGCGGGCGGCGGCGATGCGCGGGCGCGGCGGGCGCTCGGCGGGGGGACGGGCCGCCCCCCGCCCGCGGCGCGGCGGCGGCGGCGGGTGACCGCGGCGGGGCGGCGGCGGCCATGGGGTGCCTGCAGAGCGTGGCCTGCAAGGCGCGCGTGCGGCGGGAGCACATCGTGGTGTCGGACGTGTCCGCCACCATCGAGCCGGCGGCCACCGCCATCGAGGAGAGCTCGCCGGTGGTGCTGCGCTACCGCACGCCCTACTTCCGCGCCTCGGCGCGCGTCCTCATGCCGCCCATCGCCCGGCGGCACACCTGGGTGGTGGGCTGGATCCAGGCCTGCAACCACATGGAGTTCTACAACACCTACAGCGACCTCGGCGTGTGAGCACGGGCGGGCGGGCGGCCGCCAGCGTCCCCGCGTCGCCGGCCGGCCTCGCGCCCCTCCCGCATGCGGCGTCCCCCCGGCCCCGCGCTGCCCCCCGCGCCGCCCCGGGGGCCCGCCGCCCGCTTTCCCTCCCTCCCGCTCCCGCTCGGCCCCCCTGCTTCGAGGTCGCTCGAGCCCCGCTCGCGCCCCCCGGGCCCCGCCGCCGGCTCCGCGCTTGTCCCGCGGCCTGCCCGCGCGGGGCCGCAGCTCTGGGGCTGCTGCCCGCGCCCCCGCGTTATCCCCTGCCGCTCTCCGTTTCCCCGTAGCTACGCGCTGGCCGACTGCCCCCAGCACCGCCCCGGCACCGGAGCACGTGCTCCTGTGCCACCCCGGGCTGAACGCGTGCCGGGGCTGAAGGGCACCAGTTCCCCCTGCCCCTGGCCTGAATCGAAGGCTGCCTGTTCCTGCACTGGAAAAATCAAATTTGCCCTGGGGAAAACTGTGTCCTGCACTTCCCTGGGGTGGGGAGTCCCCAGCAACTGAGAGGGGTAGGGTGATGTCGGGTTTAAGGCTTGCAAGGAGAAGGAAAGTGATTCAGGGAACTGGTGTGGACCTTGGGGTCTTCTCTAGCTGCATGGTGGTGTGCGCTGGTTGCAGCTCGGCTCTGCTAGAAAAGAGGTGAGCAAAATTACTTTCCTCAAAGGTTGCCTAGAATGCCCCAGGGCGTCTCTGTGCCTGCCTGGGTAGGTAACAGCGTGGTCCAGAGATGATTTCCAGGCAGGCTGGGGCTTCCCGTTGCGTCCCCGGGAACGTAGCAGCAGCGTCTGCATTCTGGCTGGTTTGCGGTATGAGTTGCTGACAGGAGCCCTGCAGAGCACCACTGTGGAAAGAGCGAGCTGGCTAAAGAGCCTCCAGTCCGTCTGCGCCTTGCAGAATTGTCAGGAAGTCTGGTGCGACTGGGAGCTGGTGAGCTCTGCAAACGCTCGGCTATTAGCTGCGCTGACACCCAGCGATCCCAGGAATTGCCTGGAGTACTAGTGTGGCAGTGTTGAAATGTGCAGATAACAGAAACCCTTGCTTGGAGAGCTGCAGAGAGAAGGTTGAGATGCATTTTTATTTTTTTATTGTATGATTTTAGTTCTTGCAAAGAGCAGAGTGTGGGGCTGTGGTAGCAATAACTCCTCTTTACCTTTACTGTTTTGCTCTGACCAGCCCACATGGGTGCAGTGCGGTCATTGCTACGTAGTGCTTTGCTCCTTCAGCAGCATGCTGCTGCCTCTGGGCCTTGGTTATGATCCTGGCAGCCCTGTGGCAGCGGGGATGGCTCTGCTCTGAGCTGCCTCCTCTCATCTTGCCCTAGAGCAGGTTTCTGCATCAGCTGGTAAATGAATGAAAAATCCCAGTCTGCAAAGTGCTCCTGCCAGCTCTAGCTCTGCACCCTGGGCTCCTTCCTGTGTGGGAGGCAGGCGATGGTGTTTCGTGCTCACAGGAGCCCTGCTAACCCTCCCGTTTGGCGTCCTGCAGGATTTCTCTTGCTGATTCCCAAAGCAAACCAGACTTGAGCCTTTCAGCATGCACGAGCCTAAGACTTCAGAAAGTTCAATTGCAGGCAGTACCCAGACTCTGACATGCAAGGACTTTCTACTGCTGGAGGTGGATTTAATGCTGGGAGTCTTGACAACCTCTGGATTTTTATTGTTCAGAGGCTTTGCTCCAGCTGGCCCCTGTTGAGTAGTGATTTCTTCTGGTGGCCAGGTTACAAGTGCAGGCAACTCTAGAGGAGTTCCTCTGCTTGCTATGCTAAAAGGGAAAAGCTTTGCTGTGTTCATAGTATTCGTATAAAAGCTGTAGGAAAGGCACTTTTTCCAAGGTTAAGAGTGTGTTGGTGACTCAGGAGGGTGCAAAGGAACAAAGCTGTTGGCTCTGTAGCTGTATTTTCTGCTTTTTGAAACAGATGATGGCAGAAAAGCAGAAGATGTGGCTGCAAATGGCTAGATGGATCTGTTTTACAGCTCAGTAGCAGGCTCCTGGTGCCGGTGCCTGGGTGTATTGCATGTGAAAATTGCCAGTGGTTTGTAATTGCCCAGAAAGCCATTAAGTGAAAGTGGGTTGTGTTGCCAGTGAGCGGGGAGGCCTGGAGCCTGTAATGCTGCATGCCTTTTTGTTACGCTGCCTTCTCCAAGCTGTGGCATCTTCCCCAGTGAAAAGTGGGGAGAGGTGCGTGCTCCCGCTCTCCGGGGAGGTAAGGCCACGAGCGGCCGGGCAGCAGAGCCCTGCGGGGCTTCCTCTGTGAGGGTCCATGCAGGAGCTGCCCAGCGTGCTCCACCAGCCTGGCATCCCCGGGAGTTTGCTCGCCGAAGGGCATCCTACAGTGAGGGCAAATGAGCCTGGATTCAAAGCAGCTGGAGATCGGGCACCGGTGGTGGTGCGGGGGGTTTGCTGGAGGATGGTGAGGGCCCGGTGCAGAGGCGCTGCAGGGCTGCGCTGGTCCGTGCTGGCACGGGCTCTGCTCGCTTTGCAGAGTCACATTCCTGCATCCTCAGGAGGCTGCTGCTCTGGCACAGCGCTGCAGCCTTGCGGGGCTGCTGCTTCTTCCCGCTCACTTGCAGGGGGATGGGGGCTGAGACGGGCTACCGGGGCTGCCCAGTGCCTGCACTGAGCAGGGCACGGCGTCCCCTTGCTGCACCCTGTGTCTGCGGGCCCTTGGTGGGAGCAGGGGGATCATCTGCCCCAAGACAGATGATAGGAGCCAGGGGAACATTTCAAGCACTGCTGCTTGCATGGGGTGGCAGCTGGAGCTCGGAGGAGCTGGGCAGACCAGGGAAATTTCAGACAACGGTTCTCTTGGGCTGCAGCCCTGCTTGAAAAGCCTGGGCAAAACCGAATTGTTGCTCTCTTTCTGTAATGCAAAAGAGTTCTGGGCAGCTTTTTGCTTTATTTATTGTACCGAAACTAGGAAGGGACGGAGCTGTCTTTAAGGGGAGTTTCTGTATAGAAAGCAGCAGGCATCGGACTGTAGAGGACCCCTGATTCTAGCAGCTAGAGCAGCTGAAATGGAGTTGCCACAGGTCTGCGATGGGTTGGGGATGTGACTTCTGCGGCCAGGTGACGAGTCCCTCTTCAGTGGTGCCAGCGCTGAGGGGCGGTTGGCTGCACCGGGACTGACTGGTCTGATGTGTGTTGCAGAGGGGGTCACAGCTGGGAGATAGCCTGGCAACGTGACTGAGGGCCGGGGCTCCGGAGACCCACCTGGCCCCAGCACCCATGGCTCTGCTCTGGCCCCCAGCAGCCTAGTCCCGTTGGAGCCGTTGTCTCCGTTCCCCCCTGCGCTGCCGGCGCCCGTGCCGCGTGCCAGCCCCGCGCTCTGTGTAAAGTGCGGGTCAAGGAGAAGCCTCCACAGCCCCGTGCTGAATGCCCTTCTTTTAAGGTTATAAAGTCGGTGCTCGCAAGTTAGCAAACGGCAGGGCGGAGCCTGCTTGCGCGACTTCAGTCCCGTCCCGCCGCGGTCCCCTGTGCTGCGATCTGGTATCTAATTAGAGGATGGCATGCTGTTTCCCTCGGTACCCCTGCTCGCGTGGGGAGGCGCCGAGAAGTGAAGCAGCGCTGAATATTTCTTTTTTTCTGCTCTGAGGCAGTTGGAGAAGTGATGCTCGCTCAGGATTTACCACGTAGTAGGGTCCTGCCTGCCTGCGTTTGCAGAAATTGGGGTTGTGGGTGAGTGGCAAGCAGTGACTGTTTGGAAATGCGGGTTTCCAGGCTGTGTGGCCCCGCAGGGGTGCGCAAACCCCGTCTGCGTACCTGCGAAACGCCTCTGGTGCACTCTGGCAGCTGCTGCCTCCGCTGTTGAGGGTGGTCCCTGGGACCTCCTGGTCTGAGCAACGTTCCCTGCGCTGTGTAGGAGCGTGACTTCCTTGCTTTCTTGTGTTTCCTAGCTTCTCGCGTTCCTGTGCTGGAAAAGCACCTTTTCTCCGCAGCCTGGAAGTTGCGGTGCCGTCGTTATCAGAGACGCTTGCTAGACGCTAGCAATCCCTGACTCAGAGAGCGCGGCGCCTTGTACAGCTCCAGGCTGCCCCGGCTTTCCAGCCGGGAGCGATGGCAGAGGTGGTGCTGGCGTGGTTTTGCCCGCGGAGCCGTCCCCGCTGCAGGAGCGCCCGCAGGCTGCTCTGTCCTGCCTTTGCTGCATTTGGGGGTGTAACAGCTCCCCCAACCCTCATCTCGTATGGGAAGTGGGAACAGCCGTGGCCAGTGCCAGGTTTGCTTCGAGACCCCTGCCCTGTGGCAGGGAAACTGCTGAGCTTGCCCTGTCCTGGCAGCCCTTCCCGAAAGCCAAACCTGCTCAGGATCTCTTGTGGGTGCAGGACGCTGCAGGAATGTGCTGGGATCAGTTTCCTCCAGCTTCCTGCCCTTCCTGGGGACGGCGGAGGAACTTTCTGCTTTCTGCTTTGCTGCGTTGTGGCGGAGGGGTGTCAGCCACTGGTGTCCTGTGCTCTGCGTGCAGCAGGAGGTGTACCAGGGAGCTGCCCTGGCCCAGCTCGCTGCGTGTTGGCAAGACCGTGGCTTTGGAAGCTGGTTTGTTTGAGGAGCTGTGAGATAATCTCAGGAAGAAGACTCGTCCTGTGAATCCATCCCGCGTTGTGAGCGGCAGCATCGGTGGGACACGCGTGGTGTGGCCGGTTCGAATCCTCACCTGCTGCTTCCCTTGCTGGGGGCCAGGAAGGAGCTGTGACAGTTGTGCTCCTCTGCACCGCGTGAGGAGCCTTTGCATACCGCTTTAGCGTGGTTGGGAATGTCAGAGCAAATAGAGAGTGTCACTTCTCGGGCAGAGTGGAAGCCAGATGTCCCGTGCCGCTTGTAGGTAGCTTTGGAGCCCAGATCTGCTTGAAGCCAGAGCTCTGACTCGCAGGAGATTTCCACCAAAGCAAAGCACCTGAGTGTTTTTCAGGCTTTCCTGTGCTTTTCTCACTTCTTTGGTGTCCGGCAGCGACACTACCAGCTTTTTGGCATTGAGTAAAGATGCTTGCACCCTGGGAACCTACCCTGCCTTGAGACTGAGATCTAGCAAAATGACGCGAAGGTGATTCTGACTGCCCCTTGCCACAAGTAGGGGGTGGTGGCCTTTAAATTGAAACTGTGTATGGCATTCAAAGAATATCTACTTTTCCAGTTCTCGGGATTTCAGGAAAGGTGCCTGGGAGTTGGGCTGGGGCTTGTTCACAGCAGTCACAGAGGCTGAGAGCTGTCCCCGATCCCAGCTGGTAATTACTACGTGGCAATCTGCTCCCATTGCTGTGTTCACGTGGTGCTGCTAATGTGGTTACCAGCCAAGATCTCGGCTGGACCTCCCTCCCCCCCCCAGCCTCCACAATGTTACAGGGATTTCATCCCACCAATAGCAGATGTAATTGCAATATTTAATTATCATGTATGTGTCTATGCAAGCGCATGTACTTAGGGATGTAAAAATTGCACACTGAGCTGAAAGCTGGGGGGAAGCTGCTTCCGGGGTTGGCTTGTGCAGTCAGAGCTGTGCTGCAGCTGACAGATAGGAAAGGCTGTTTTTTCCAGTACAAGAGCTGATTAGAGAGAGGGTGACCTGAGAGAGGCTCTGATATGAGTTTTTGCCCAGTTGGTTAGATTGCAGGTTAATTAACATACTGTTGTGCTGGCAGAGCAAAGGCTTCAGCTGGCTGTGACTGAGTCAGCGAAGGAGCTAAAGCTGAATTTGTTCTTGAATTAGGTCCTTGATAGCTTCCTGCAGGTAGGAAAGTAGTTCCCAAGCTCAAAGTGCTGTCCTCTGCTCTAAAGTCTCTGCTGCAAGCAGAGAGACCTGGTGGTTAACCCAAGAGATGGATATTGGGAACAGCTTTGGCTGGGCATGTAGCCTTGTTGAAGTCTCTCGCTTTGGGTTTTGCAAAGCTGTCCAGTGGCTCCAGGCACTGAAGAGCCTATTGATGCCTTGCTGAACCCTGGCAACTTTGCATGGCTCTCCCTGCCCTGTTTCATGCCTGTGTCCTGCACGGGCAGCAAGAGCTCCTGCCTCGCTGAAAGGTTTCAGGTGGTTGCAAAGTCTAGGCAGTGCTTTGTAACAGCGATGCTGGCGTGGCACAAGCAGCAATCCTAGCAGCTTGTCCTCCGTTGTGTGAGCACTCTTAGGAAAATCTGGCACTGCAGCAGTGAATTTTTCAGCAGGACCTCAAACACTGAATTGTTATCCTTTTGTCTGTGCTCTCTTCCCCTACTCTAAAGCAGTCATTTTACTGTGTGAGTGCTCATCCATAGCTGCTTGCCTCTCGTCCTTCCCTTGCAGGCACCAACTGAGCATCATTGTTGCTGTTTCCCTGATAACCTGGCCTTTCTGTTTCTGTTCACTAGATCAAGCTGGGAGCTGCCCGACTTGCGAGAAGGAAGAGTAAAAGCCATCAGCGATTCTGATGGAGTGAGCTACCCCTGGTACGGAAACACCACAGAAACTGTGACCCTGGTCGGGCCCACTAACAAGATCTCCAGGTTCTCGGTGAGCATGAATGACAATTTCTACCCCAGCGTGACGTGGGCTGTCCCTGTGAGCAACAGTAATGTGCCGCTGCTGACCAGGATTAAAAGGGACCAGAGCTTTACCACGTGGCTGGTGGCCATGAACACCACCACCAAGGAAAAGATCATCTTGCAGACTATAAAGTGGAGGATGCGAGTGGACATTGAGGTTGATCCCATGCAGCTCCTGGGGCAGCGGGCACGGCTGGTGGGAAGGACTCAGCAGGAGCAGCCCCGGATCCTGAGCAGGATGGAGCCCATCCCGCCAAATGCACTAGTGAAACCTAATGCCAACGATGCCCAAGTCCTCATGTGGAGACCCAAGCGAGGCCAGCCTATAGTCGTTATACCTCCGAAGTAGAGCAGCACCGGGGCGCGCACCAGTGTGTGCCTGTGAGGACTTTGGTGCTGTCAGCATGGTGCAAATGAACGGGGTTTCTGAGCCAAAGCAGACCTCTTGGGTTCACCTGCCTTTGTAGCTGTGATTGGAAATACGGCTTTTTTGTAGTCAGAAAGAAAGTGTGAGCCTGGCCTGGCCAGCACCGGGTCACAGAGGAGGGATTGCTGAGCTGGTGGATTGCCCAGAAAGTGGAATTGAGTGCTTCTAGGAGATTGTGGCTGGAAAAGAGGCTGTCTTACCTGAACAACTCGTATTTCCTTGCAGGGAAATGCAAGGAGCAAGAATATGATCAAACCGTGCCTGTGGCAAATGCTGCTTTCCACCCAATTAGACGTAGAAGCGGAGACCATGCCTACCAGACGTGGAGGGCTTGTGCAGCGAACCTTCCTGTCTGCCCTGACAGGGAGCGGGTGTCACCACAGTGTCTATACCTATGCATTTTGGATTGATAATCAACCCATCACCATGCTCTTTGGGACTCGGCGGATGTTTGTCGGGAGATGGAAAGGCCCAGGGCGGTGGGGGAGCTGGTGCCATCCGAGGTGCTGAGCTGGAGCCTGGCGGCCGCAGCTGCCCAAGAGGAGTTTTCTGCAGCCGACTCGAAGGAGGACATTTTGCATGCGTCTCAGTGTGTTTGGAGTAGTTGTGAATATAGGAGATGCCATAGTTCTTTTCAGTTTTGGGGTGAAATCTAAGGGCAGATTGGATGTCCTTTAGTTTTAAGGTGCACTAAACCTTTGCAGTTCCTCAATCCCCCCCTTCCCACCCCTGCCAGCTCTTCTTTTACAGAAGCAAAGATTATTCTCAGCTGAAGGAGAAATTGTGAGCGATGCCTGTTTACCCAGCCGAGGGAGAGCAGGCCGTCACTGATTGTGTTTGCGTGGTATCCAAAAAAGCTTGGAGGTATTCCAGGATTCAAGCACTTCTACTGCAGACGTAAGTTGGTTGCGAGAAGTTGGGTGTTTGCTCATTTTTCACGCAAATGCCTGTTTGTGTGGAGAGCCTCATTCTTAGCCACCCACAGAGCAGCGCAGCTAGAAGTTTGCGGGTGTGCTTGCACGCAGTGCTTGCGGATGCCAGCACCTGTACCGAGGCCTGGGCTCATGAGGGTGGGCTCCGTGTGTGTTGCTGTGACTCTCCGCGCTCTGCAAGGGTTGGAAGTGTGTGAAAACACTGTGGGGGGTTTCCTATCCGTGAGTCAGAAGCCCAGATGGGAGCAAATGCTGCTGTGGGCAGGCCTCAGTGTGCGGCGGGGTTTGCGCTGGGAGATGGAAGGGAGCGTGCTCCCTGGGCACTACCTCCTGCTGTTGCAGATGTTTGGCAGATAACAGATATATATATTTTTTTCCTCGCTCCTCACCATTTCTTCACTGCCTGGGTTGATGGCGTTGTCCTGGTGCGTGGGGAGATGCTGCTGTGTTGGTTTGCAATTTCCTGTTTGTTTTAGCCCTGGGAGCAAGATTTCTCCTCTTTCCTGTCCCTATCCCACCAGGGAGGAGGGGTGGCACTTTAGCTTCTCCCTCAGGATGCACCAGAGGCAAAAAACGTGTTTGTGCTGCTGCTACCACCACAAAAGCGATTCCAGGCACCCCATAGCTCCGTGAGAATGCAAGACAGATGGTTGCAGCTTCAGCTGCTTTCTCCTGACCTGCTCCTGTCTCCCGCTCTGTTGGGCAGCCCCAGCACCTGGAGGCTTTTGACCTGGCAGGGAGGCAGCACCCAGGGCCCTGAAGGCAGGAGCAGGATGAGAAGAGCTGAACATCTTCTGGCAAGGCTTGTGTCCAGCTCAGTTCCCTCTGGGAAATGAGACCCTGCTTGTTTTTCCATTGCTGTTTGGAGACCCTGCAGCGCGGGGTGCATGGGGGCCTGCTGCTGAATCCTGCCCAGCGGGACCACGGCCGTTGCAGGAACCGCGAGCCCCCGGCAGCTCTTCAAGCTTGGGTTACTGCCCTCGGGAGCCAGTGAGCTGGCAAGGGGGAGCTTGGGTTGTTGTGGAGATTTAGGTAATTCCTCCTCATAGTTCCCCAGCTCCGAGGCCCCTGTGCCACCTGCCTTCTGTCAGCACGCAGCCCACTGAGCCCTCCTGCTGCCTGGAGGGCCAGGGGAAGGGTGGCCATGCTCAGCACTTTGTGTAAAGCCCTAGTTGCAGTATTAGCAGTGCTCCCTTGCGCTTGGCCATCGGGCAGTGCAACTCGGAGCTGCTTCGCTCCCCCCGGGTGCTGTGCCTGCTTTCCTCCGCTCGGTGGAGGAGCGCTTGCCCCAGCGCGCACACGCCGAGCCTCGCGCTTCTGGGCAGCACGGATGTCCTGCGGCGGTGGGTTGGGGGAAGGCCGCTGGCGGCTGCGGGAGCTGCTTGGGAGCAGCAGGAGCTCGGCTGCTCAGCTGAGCAGGGATCGTGCCCGGTTAACGTACGCCACGGTGCTTCTCCAGGCCTTCTGGTTAGGGTTGCTGCCTTGCTGTTGCCTTGTACGTTAGTACCCTGAGCCCCTTTGGTGGCAGGGACCAGCTCGAGTGTCCCAGGCAGCAGGGAACATCGCTTCTCAGAGCACGCACAATTTCCTGCAAAGCTTCAGCCGCTGCTTGTGTTCTTCCAGGGTGGGATGTGCACCCCGGACATCTGGGAGCCGGTCCCCAAGAGTGAAGGGACTCCCCAAGCATCTTAGACCAAAAATCCCTGTGATCGCCCCATGCTATTTATTATTCTCAGCAGTGTTTGCTACTGACTTACTATTATTTTTTTTTCTTTGGGAATGTTGAAGCCTCGACGCATACTTTGAAATGTTGCGGCCAGTGGAGCCAGTCCTGCTGCTCCCGTTCGCCCTCGTGTGAGCAGAGAGGTTGGCTAGCCTGGGAACCAGCCTGCTGATTTAGGTGCCTCCGTCTGGATTTAGCTGAGGGCTGTGTGAAGCCTTGCAGTGAGGAGGGTTTGGAGGGGGAGTGGGCAAAAAGCTTTGGTTTGTTGAGCAGATCTTCTACAGGGAAATTGTCAGCATGGGAAAATATCCCATTTTTGTGAGATTCTGCTAGTGTTTTTATACTGATATGTGATAAAAGGCATTTTTGCCATCATTGATGTTTTGTTTATCGGAAGTGTGTGTGGAGGGGTGTTTTGGTATGCAGAAATTTTAAATACAATTTTCAGTAAAACTTGGGGGAGGAGGGGTACCTTTCGGTTTGTAAAAAGACAGACAAATATATTTTTGACCTAGTGAGACAGAAACAATCCTGAAGCATCTTGTGAAATCCTTTCCCAGGGTGCTAGCCAGGTCCCGTCTCTGAAGCGCAGAGATTTCTCCACCTGCCTTTACAAGATGGTTTCAATCCGTTCTGAAGATAAGTGACTGGCTGGTGTCCATGGTATGCACGGGGGGAGACCGTGGGCATTGGCTTTGGTTCTCTCTGTGTTCGGGTTCAGGTTCGGTTCGGGTCTCTGTGGTGCATTTGAAGGAGTCTCTTTCTCAGGCAGTATCTGAACCTGGGGAAGGAGTTCCCTGACAAATCTGTTGCCTTGAGGTGAGCTCGAAGCTAGGAGAAGACCGCTGAGCAGCGCGTGGTGGGAGCCTGAGGGCAGGCGTTTGCCCTTCCCACGTTTCTGCCAGGCACGAGCGACGAGGTGAAGCCGCCCGGGGCACTGCCGCGTCCCGCGAGGCTGCTGTGGGGCCCGGCTGAGACACGTGGCCATCTGTCAGTGCTGGGAAACCCGGCAGAAACGGTCCGGGGCTGTGCTCAGGGAGGCTGCGTGCTGGCCCCGGGAGCAGCTGCGGCCACGCGGTGACGCCAGCCAGCTGGGATAGGAGAGGGAAGGAGGGAGCGGTGGAGAGATGCTGTTGATTTTGTTGCCGTCTTCTGGGATGTGTTGGCTGGCCGGAGCCTGAGCAGATCATCTGCTGTGTTTTCCCAAGACCTAGACAACGGCAGCCGCTGTTCCTGTCCGAGTTTCAGCAGCATTCCCCTTGGGGAGCTTTGTGCCGAGTGTTGGTGAAATCTGGGTCGTGTGCCGGGTGCCGAGGGTTGCCTCTGCCCCGTGCTGGCAGGCTGCAGGCAGCTCAGCTGTAGCCTTTGCTTTGGCCCAGCCCTGTGGGACTGCCTACCATGGGATTTACTCCCACGGACTCTTCTGCGACGCCTCGTTCTCATCTATGTTGTCCTTTAGAGCGATTTTCCCCTGTGCTTGTGGTCTAAGGACCGTGCCCGGTACGCCTGAACCAAGAATGGGTCGCAGACATGCTGTGTAGGGCTTTGAGTGGCCAGGGGGAGTCTGTCCTCCGCAAGGAGCGGGGAGGGACCACGTTGCTTTGGATCGGCCACGGCTGCTCACCAACCTGTCTGGAGCTACGTGGCCTCATTTGTGAGGGTGCTGCCAGCACTGGTGCTGTTCTCCCCTGCGCCTTGACTGTGGCTCTGGTTCTCCTCCCTGTATTGGCTTTTGTAGGGGAGGGAGGACCAGGAAAAAGGAATGAGATTCACGTAATCCATGTCTTCTGCCTGGCTCCCATGCCTGCTCCTTCTCTGATGTCTGGATTTGGTGCACAGAGCTAGTTTTGATTTGTGGGTTGTCTTTGTGGGCATTACACCATGCTGTTTGCCCACAAACAGCATGTGTGCTGTTTGGATCTAGTGTGTGGTCACTAGATCCTCCTTGGATGGAGACACCAGCTGAGCATCTCTGGATTTGGTAGTGTTGACTGGTGCATTGGCTGTCCCAGGCCTGTAGTCCCTGTGTTGAGCTTTCTGCAGCAGGCATCTGGTGTCCCATGGCAGGTGAACTGCTGCTGTGTGCTGTAGGAGAAACCCAGCTCTGCTCTGCTTGTGACCAGAGGCAAAAGTGAACCCAGTCTGCAGGAGGCTGAGCTGAGTGCATTGCAAGCTCGCACACCCTCTGTGGGGTGGCAGGAGCTGGCGTGAACGTGCTCCGTCACCGTGGCTCTGCTGAGCTGCTGCTCCACCAGCCAGCATTTCAGAGCATCGTCGGGGGGCAAAAGCCGGCACAGAGGTCTCGTCGGAGCTGGGGTCCCCTGGAGCTTGCTGCCCAGGCTGGCCGCAGGACAGCGGGCATGGGGTTTAATCCTGATGGCTTTCCAGTGCGGGGGATGCCGTGGAGCCTGCAGGCAGGTCTGCCTGTGGTGCTTGGAGGGTCGTGCGCGTTTGGCTGGCGCGGAGCCGGGGTTTCCCTCGGCTGCTTGCTGTTGCTGGCTTGTGTCCTCGTGCGTCATCCATCGCTGCGGGGTCCGAGAGCCGCCAGCAAGCGTGGCAGGGCTGTCTGGGCGTCTCAGCATCCCGGCGCGAGAAGCCTGCTAGATTGGAGAAAGTGGGAATCACACCAGGGCCTCTGGCAGGTTTTGTGGGTGGGAGAGAGCTGAAGGCTGGTGAGATGCTGGGGGCCTGCAGGACGTGCTGGTCCTCGGGAGCAGGGCTGTGCCGCTCGTCTCTGCGGCCCTGCGCCGTGTTTATGAGGGCCCGGAGGGGCTGAGCGGGAGCCCTTGGTGGGACCTGCCGAGGACCTGCCCTGGTGCAGAGCCCTGGGAGCCTCTGGTGCCTCCCCGGGGCCCCGAACCCGGAGCAGGGAGGTGTAAATCGGCCTGGCGGGATGCTTCATCCTCCAAATGCTCTGTTTTCTTCCCAGCTCCCCTTCTTTGTAGCCGGTACCCCATTATCTTGGGGAGGACAGGTCGCAGGAACGCCCGCCGCCCCGAGGCTGGGCCTGCCGGGGCGCGAGCCCGCGGGCCCTCTCGCCTCCCCTCCCTCCACCGCTTTGCGCTTTCGCGGCCGTGCCTCGGGCTGTGCGGGCAGGCCCCGCCGCCCCCGGGCCAGGCTTTGCAGACGGCGTCCGTCCGTCTGTCCTTGCGGCGCTGCCAAGCGAAAAGCGCCGGGCCGGCACGGGGCCGCTTGGCGCCGCGCTGTGGCACGCGTGTCCTGCGTGCCGGGGCACGGCTGCATCGCCGAAGCCGCGTGCCTGGGGCGGACGGACAAAATGCAAAACCGAAGCAGGGTGCAGCCGACCCCGTCCGGGTCTCGCTTCCGCCGAGCACGGGCAGCTGCCCTGGCGCTCGGTGAGCGCGCGCGCAGACGCGTCTGCCTGCGGGCGTGCTTGGTTTGTTTGTTTGTTTATTTATTTATTTGTATTTATTTAAGGTTTATTTAAGTTATTTATTTGTATTTATTGACGGCTGGCACTCGGGGTTTATTTCTGCGGCGCGTGCGGCCGGGCCCCCTAGGCGTTTTGGGGCCCACCGGAGGCGAGCGGGACCCTGGAGGCACTGCCGGGGGGATGCCGCGTGGAGCCGCGCTGCGTCCTCGCCCCTGTGCCGTGACGGCAGCTCTAGTTCTCCTCCCTGCACTGGCTTTTGCAGGAGAGGGAGAACCAGGGAAGAGGAGTGAGTTTCACGTAAATGCCGCAGGGAGGAAAATCCGGGCCCGTCCTCTCCCTGCGGAAGCTCGAAGCCCCCTTGCCCCGCTTCCCGGGCACTGTCCTTCCTCCCGTGCCCGTCTGTATTTATTGGCCCGGCCTCCCCGTGTTTTTCTGTTTGGCTCACGCTGTATTTAATGTTGCCAGTTTCCGGAGATGGTGATAAAAGCAAGAATGTGTGGGTGTCACTATGGAGAAAAGACAAAATCAGGTATTCTGCTGCCGTGTGGGGAAAATCAGAAGGAAGAGAAGACGAAAGCTGGTTTTGCAGAGTGCCTTAAACACAAATGACTTTACTGAGTAGGGGGCTTGGACTCTTCTGTCTTTGGATGTTATTTCAAACTCAAACAAATGTTGCATTTCACTTCTCTGGGATTAAAAGACGAATATTCAATCCATACTGGAACCAGACTCTGTTTCCTTGAATAGGTACAATTTTCTTACAGCTAGAGCTTGTCCCAGAGAGCCAGGCACGCTGGGGACGCATGGGGCTGCAGGGGAAGGAGGAAAGCCCCCCAAAGCCCTGGTGCTGAGCCACCTGGGGGTCCCTGTGTCCCCATGAGCTCATAGGGTTTCAGAATTCGGCCCCCACTGGCTCAAATTGGCCTGACTGTGGGGTGGGAGAAGCTACTGCCCTGTCAGGCTCTGACCTGTTCCCCTTCTGGCTTTGTACCTCTGTGGTCTGCCAGGGTGGTTACTGCGAGGTTGTGCTCGCCCTGCAGCGTCCCTGCTCTGGGGATGCTCAGAGCTTATTCACAAGTCTTGTAGGGGGTCCAGATCCTTGGGCTGCATCTCCCCTTCCAGAGGGAAAGCTCTTGTGGAGGGGGTGGATGTGCTGAGGACAGGAAACCCGGCCAAGGTGAGGGCCATGAGCTGAGGGACGTGCAAGAAACCAGGGAGCTGTCATTGCTGCGGAGCTCAGGAAGGCAGAAGCCTGAGGTGCAAGAGGCTAGGATGAGCTGGGCTGCTGGCCTTGGGCTTTTTTGGGGGGCACTTGGGCTGAAAAAATACAAAGATCTCCCCTTTGAAGTCGCTGATTCTCTCCCACTTCTTGCATAGTGGAAAAATGTGGAACAAGATTCATCTGAGAGTCGAAGTGGTGCTTTTTTCCATAATCTTCTAGTGAAAATAATAAATGAAGATAATATAGAATTTTATAATATTCATTAAAAAATCCACAACCAGGGAAAAATAAGAGCCACTGAAACATTTGGGAAAAGCGGAAATGTTTGCAATATAGTTTCTGAAAGCCATTAAATATTATTATTTTGGTAATGAAAGAAATTCTCTTCTCAGCCTGAGCCCTGCCTGCACATTGGCGATGGTGGAAGACAGCTGATGGGCACAGGGAAGGAGCTGGTGGCTGAATCTTGTTCGAGGACGGCTGGGCTGTGTCCCGGGCGGAGGGGAAGCTAGATGTGGCTGCTGCTGCAGGATTAGGCTCTTGCAGGATGCCGGAGGGGCATCGTCCCCTCGCATTGCACAGGGAGGGAGGCAATGCATTACTTGCAGTGAGCATCAACCCTCTCAGTCCCCTCTTGCTGTGCAGTACATTTGTGCCCTGCACAGGCTGGTTTCTTTAATAGCTGCTTGTTTAAGTGTTGCTGGTTGCGCTAGGCACCAAGAGATGCTGGTGGACAGCCAATGTGTTATTTGATGAGTAGATTTCTTTCCTAGGCTTATATTAAACCGTCAGTTATCTACTTAACAAGTTTGGGACTGCAGCAAACGTTGGTCCCTCCAGGCACGGGGGAGTGCGGCAGTGGGTGCAGAGCATAGCCCCAGAAACACCAGTGTGGCTGAGGGGTGCTGCAGCCTCCTCACAGGGGCTCTCGGTGCGATTAAGGGCTTAGGAGAGTTTGCAAATCCTTGCTGGTGGCTTTGCCCCTGTGGAGCGGGATCTGTCCCCAGGTAAGAGTTGCTCCCAGTGGCAACTGTCTCGTCCTGGCTGAGGGGCTGGGGACACCATGCCAGGAGCAGGATGGCTCTGGCTCATTGAGGGGAACAGGGCAGGCTCGCACCAAGCTCGGGGACTGACTCCCAGCAAATATGGGGCTGAGGCCTTTAGGAACACTCTGGTCCTGGGAAGGAGAGAGACATTCCCAGCCTTGTCCCTGTTGTGGACATCTCCTGCCTTGTCCCCCAAGGCTCCTTCGTGAAGTGAGGCAGCACCACTGCCCCTGGGCCTGCTGCCTCGGCTGGGACGATGTGCTCCAGGGCAACCTGCGTTTCCCAGGTGCCTTATTTACAGAGCAATCACAAGGGCAGTCTGGGGCCCTGCCACCCATGGAGGAGCGTGGGCACGCATCCTAGCGGCACAGCCACGGCAAGGAAAGAAATCCTTCAGGGTGCTGGGGGTGAAGTATCAAAGCTGCGTCTGCGCAGGCCAGCAGAGGCACAGATGAGGGATACTGCATGTAGTACTGAAGAATGCTTTATTTGCTCCATTCCCTCTTCCAGAAAAGCTGAAAATATCAGTCACCTTTCAGCAAGAGAAAGCAGTAAGTAAGTGAGAAAATTTGGCTCTGCAGCTCCTCGTCAATTCATGGGAACAAATAAAGGTGTTAATAAATTACTGATGGCTGCTCCTAAAGGCACGCAGCAGTCTGGCGTCCGCTAAGCTACCTGGCAGGAGACGTGAACCCAGCAGGAAACCCCTCCAAGGCCTGGCTGCTGACCCCACACCTCTTGCTGTGCCTCCAGGACAAGTGTGGCCAGCACTGAATAGGAGCAACTCCACAGCACTGGCCCAGGAGCTCCTGCGAGCCTGCTGACCTCTTCCTTGCTGGGTTGAGTCAAGGCAAGAAAACACCCAGGGTTTTAATTTAAGAAGATGTGGGGGGAAAAAGGGGATGTGGACAATTGATTTAGTATTGGGATGTAACACCAGCGTGACACTACGAGGCTGCTGATCAGATGACGTCAGGGAGGCAGGATCTCCAGGTGTCCCACCCACGGAAGACTCCCAACGCCAAATGACCCACAGCCCAGCGTGGCGGACACGCAGACCCGCTCACTCTGGCTGTGGTGTATAACGTAGGTACTTCTTGCCCGATGGCAGGTCCTTGGTGAAGATTCCTTTGGGGAACAGCTTCTTGGCTTCGTCATCAGGTAAGGTGGGAATGACCATGACGCTGTCACCAGGCTGGGGAGCAAATGGGAAACATGAGGGCAGCAGAGGAACTGGCAGGCTTGGCACGTCCCTGCTAGCAGGTGGTGTGTTGCCTTCCTTGTGAACACTTAGCCCCAGTGCATGTCCCCTGCAGCTGTCCATAGCCAGCAGTGAGGACTGAGTGGGAGGTGAACCAGGAGATATGGGCAATGCAGAAAGGGAGAGCTGCTCCATCTGCCAGTCAGACCCCATGGTGCAGCCCTCCCCATGGTACTGTCAAGGAAACAAGGAGCACGTAGAGGTGAGCTCAGCATCGGTTCTCTACAGCTCATCTTTGCTGCTTGCTGAGCAGGGCACGCAGCAAGGCCTGCACCTGCTCATCCATTCCTATTGCTCAGGCACCCCTGGAAAGGCAGCACTTGGCCAGGCCGAGCCCAAGCGCTTCCCTGGGAGGAGAGGTGGTGGGTGAGCTGGCCCAAAACTGCTGACAGCTTATGCTGCACTGCAAAAGGAACTGCCTACAGGGACCCTTGACACCTTGGTCCCTGCCTCATAACAGAAGTACTACAAGCCTAGGACTTCTCGGGAGCCTGTAGCAGCAGGAAGGAGTGTGTCCTCTGGCTCCAGACAAGCCGGTTTCTCTGGTAACAGCTCTGAAAGCCAGCAGCAGGATGGGTCCTAGAGCTGAGCAGCCCTGCCAGGCCAGGGAAATGTTGGCTAGCTAAAGTGCACTGCTTGTTCTTCCTTTTTAATTGGCTGCCCAGACTATTTTTTGGAATTTTAAATAATGCTTCTGAATTGAAACAGTAGCTAAGCAACTTCAGTTAGTTATCTTCCACAAGGCTAGGACTGGGTGTGTATCTGCTGGGCAAAGTGAGCCTGTGCCCATATTGGCCTTTCCTGGCTCAAAGGGAGCAGAGCAATGTGCCAGCCTTGAAACCAGCTACCCTGCACTTACTGCTTTTTTGGTTTGTGACACTGACTTTGAGTGGAGTTTGGCCTGGCAGCTGATGGCCAGTAATGTTCTTTCCTATCATGGTCAACAAAGACAGGATCTGCCTTGCCCCAGAGCTCGAGTACTGATAGCCCAAGGGAACAGGCTCCATATCTGCCAGCACCTGGGATGAAGGAGAGGGAAGGGAGGTCTCTGGCTAACTCTAGACTTCAATGGCCCTGAAGCCTGTGCTAGGATCCAGCTCAAATCCCAAGATCTCAGTAGCTCCCCCCAAGGGGGGCAACTGATGTTTTAGTGCATCTCTGCTTTGCCCACCCGCTGCAGTGCTGGGCTGCAAGCTTTGCTCCCCTTCTCACCTTCCAGTTCACAGGGGTAGCGACCTTCTTGTACGCTGTCAGCTGCAGGGAGTCCACCACTCTTAGGATCTCATCAAAGTTTCTCCCAGTGGTGGCTGGGTAGAGGATGGAAAGTTTCAGCTTCTTATCCGGGCCAAAAACAAACACCTGAGCATAGGGAGACAGGGTCAGATTCCTGGGCACCAAACACGTCCTACTGCTCTGCTAGATCTGCCCAGCCCTCCTGCTCCTCCCTCTCCTGTATGGTGTCCTGCCAAGATCCCATTTGATCACAGGTCCTTGGGAAAGTGGAGACACTGTTGTGGGTATCTCCTAGAACAACTAGTGCCCCCCACTCTGGCACAGGGAACATGGTGTTTTTTCTAAGAGCTTGTTTCCAACATTAGGTTATTTCACTACTTGAAACATTTGGTCCCCACCCCAATCTGGGCCCCTTGTAACACAAGTGCTGCAGGGGAGAACAAAAGTCCAGCATATCAATGACCTATGGGTGTCCCTTCTCTGCCTAGACCAGCACAATCAGGATGAGCAGGTGCCAGCAAGACAGGGCTGTGCCCAGCCTCTTCTTGCAGAACAGCACATGGATCTACCCTGGGAAGTTGACTCAGCTCCCAAGGCTGGTCACATCCATGCAGGTAGCCTGCTCCTGTCTCTGTGTCCCAGACAGGGCAGGATGGCAGCTCATACCAACTGCTGCAGTGCTCCAAGGCCAAAGCATGATCAGGGTACTCACCACACGGGCAGTCAGGGGCATGCCATCCTTGTCCCGCTCGTCCGGGTCCAGCATGCCCAGCTTGACAGCAAGCTCCCGCTTAGCATCAGCAATAATGGGGAAGGGGAGTTTCTGCTCGTGCTGGTCCCCATTGTATGCATTGATGTCCTGTAGAGAGAAGCCATCGGCATACTCATGCTCCCCATCTTGGGTGCCATCATGCTGGGGATGGAGGCTGGAGGCAGTGTGTGTGTGGCGCAGACTCCAGCAGTCACACAAGTCTTTAACCTCTATTTTGGTATGGGTGGATGCCTCACCTGCTCTCTTACCCCAGCTGGGCTCTGACGTGTGCCAGGCCTGCTCCTGTGCAGAGCATCTCCTCCCGCTACACACTGATGCCAGGACTGACACTGCCCTGTACTGTGTCCCTGCCAGCATGGCACCTGTGGAGAGGCCACACAGCCAGGTGCCCATGGCCTTCCATGAAGTTTCTAAGCTTCCAAAACTGGGCAACAAACCAAACACCTGCATGCCAGGTTGCTTACCCTCTTGAACTGCCGGTGGCTCAGCTTCGCCCAGGCACACAGAAGTAGGAAAAGTCTCCCTATGTCACAGGCAGGATTTACTTGCTCTGAGAATGGAAGTCCCTCTTGGAGCCCTCCCCCAAAAGTGAGCCAGCATGACCGACAGACATGTTGATATAGCATCTGACTTGGACTGTGCTCTTAAAAAACAGTTTTTCTAGTGGTAGAGCAAACCAGTGACTCTAGAGCTAACAAAGCTCACATGCCAAACACAGGTTTTGTGTGAGGGAGCCAGCGCCATTCAGCAAGTGACCTCTACCTTAACTAAAGGCTCTTGAAAATGCAATGAAAGTCTGAGTGTGTATGCTAAGTTACATTTTTTTCTTTTTTCTTTTTTTTTTTCCTTTTTTTGACCAGTATCTGGGAACAGGAGAGAAAACAACCATCACTTGGTCTGTGAAGTTGCTTCCTGTGCTAGTCCAAACTTGATTTGTATTACAGGGCATCCGTATTTTTAGCCTTTCTGAAACTGGTGTGGATTTGGCCAAAACATTCAAGTTTTCATTGTAATCTGGGGCAACTCCCATACGGTTTGGGCTGAGCTGCAGCAGGGCTGAGAGTAGCTTGCTCAAGGCAGCACAAGCAGAGCAGCTGGCAGCATAAAAGCAAGTGTGAATTCAAGGTCACCGCCCCAGAACAGCACTATCTTTTCTTTCCATCCTCATTTTGCTGCAAGGGAACAAACTCAACTCCAGCGCTGATATAAGCCTCCTCCACCACGCTGTGGTGTGTTTTCGGCTGAGCTGGCAATGCGAGCGTACAAGTCCCTGCCTCCCTCATGCTTTGAAGGTAGGGGAACAAACTGGGCCTTGCTCAGGGGGAACGTAGAAAGGGAAGGGTTGGAAATGCTGCCCCTTGGCACTGCCAACTGTGCTCAGATCATGCCAGAGGCAGCAAGAGCAAGCAGGCCCAGCGCTGGTCCTCAGCCCTCCCAGGCTGATGGTAGTGACATGGGGGGCCGTAACCCTGCCCTGGTGAGCAGGTGGCTGCTCAGGATGCTGCAAGCAGGTCACAGGGTGCACACATGGCAGGATGTTTCCTTTGCAGCTTTTCTCTTCACTTGCTTCCTCCCCAGAGCCTTCACAAGTCAGCACTGCACGGCCAAGAGGGGCTGTTCATCTCGGTCTGGCTGTGTGCGTTTCCCAGCTGAGTCCTGTGCGACAGCAGTCTGTACACCCATCCTTGCAGAGCCAGCTGAGGCCAGGAACATGTTTCTGCTTGCCTGAAGTTGCAGCCCTTTCCTCATAGCCATGGGGACAGCCAGCTGGGCACTGAGGACAGCAGCAGATATCCATCTCTGCTCCCCCCCTCTCCCCCCAGCCTCGAACACAGAAAAATGCCTCAGGAGGAGTTCCTGATGCTGCGATGTGGCTGTTCTTTCACTCCTTCCACATCCCCAGCAGGTCTCAGAACTCCTCTGGGGCATAAGGTACACAGACAACCCCTTTTTGCAGCTTATGAATTTTAGTAAGTGCCCAGCCTGCCTTGTGTTCAACAAAGCAGAAAACAGAGGCAGAAAGAAGTCACTGCAGCAAGCCAGTGCTGTGGGAGGCACCTCTCTCTATACAGGCCTCTTGAATGAGTGAGAATCAGCCACTGGAACAAGCATGCGAACTGCAAAAGCTCAGTGAACAGACCAAGCGTGGCAGAAGCAGAAGTCTCTCTCCACCTTGAGCTGAATTAGTTTCTTCTTTTTCAAAGATAACCTGACTTTCCTTTGCTTTTGCTCCCCCTGCCCTGCAAATGTTGGCCAGTGTGTGCCTCCTGTATCGTGCCTATTGGCTTGAACTCTGAGATCAGAATGTCGCTGGGATGCACCCTCAGGTTTTCTGACTTAATTTCTCCTAACTCCCTGCAGCCTCTGTGAAGAGTGGCAAGAAATCCTGTACCAGGACAGGACACTACTCTTTGGAAATTTGCAGTATGACATTTTGTTGTTAAACTGCAATTTAACTGAGACTTACTACAGAGCCATTCTTATAGACCTGAGTAAACCACATGGGAGTGGTTCAAAGAGTAAAGAAGAGCTGTTGTGAACTTCTGCCTAAACTTGCACAGTCTGAGTCCATTCAGGATTTAAAAAAATTGTTTGGCAATCTCAGTTCAGCTGGCTGAGACAACTGTTTGCAATAGCATCTGCTGCCCTTTAGCTGTGTAATAAAAATGGGAAAGGACTCTAATATGACGCATGCCCTACCCAGGCATGACCCAGCAGAAGTCTTGCTCCTTCCCAGAGCCAGACACCTTACCAGCACACTAAATCTGCAAAGAAAATCATCGGTCATGGATTTAAAGGAATAAAGGTTTTCTCCATGGCTGTTCATGTAGCCTTCTCTGCCCTCCAAGTGACAGTTCATCCTTGGATTTCTGTATCACAAGTCACAGGTCTACCTGAAAAATCTCTTCTGCTTGGAGCAGTTCAAGTTGCCCAGCAAAAATCTCTACTGCTGCAGCACTCTTGATGGTGCACTGAGAGGTGAGAAATTAGAAACAAGACCTTTGCACAAAACTCTGCTCTGGGATGGAGAGTGCTTCTGAAAAGCAATAGTCAAATCCTACTGTTTATAACTCATTCCAAAATGCAAATAACTTTATCACCCACGGGAACTCTGTACAAAAGTGTCATAAACGCCACCCTCTTGTGCAATAGGACACCCAGAGTCATTCACTTCCCTATGAACTATTTTTCTTTCCAGAGTCCAAGCTGAAACCAGATACTGCTGGAGAGATTTAGTCTCCCCTGAACTCATGGAGGCTAAGGCACTGGTGACCAAACAGAGCATCGAAACCATCTCCGACATGAGCAGCGCATGTGAGTCACCCCTGCAGCGGCCGTTGAGCTCAGAGGAGAACACAAGCTCTCTACATGCCACAGAGGGCCCCTGCCCCTGGTGCAGATGCCCTAGTTAATCCTGCCTAAGGAGCCTGTGCATTCAGCCAAGTCTTGGAGATGCAGTGCATAGACTAGGAAGGCAGAAGAGCAGGATCGGTCCCTGGTGGAGCTATAAGCTTGCTGAGAAATCTGGAGCTTGCTCCTGAGACTTTGCTAAGGATGGCTAAGAGTATTGGTATCTTGGCTGGGAAAGGATGGATTGACAAAGTGATGTGACAGCTATTGGTCATGTTGTGGTCTACAAGCCTGCTTCCTGCTGCTAGATGAACTGTCTGCCTAGTTTATCTCCTCTCCTATTTGCTCACTGAAATTTGGCAGCAAGGAAAGCAGAGGTTTTTCTGTTGTTTCATGCAGAATTTTAGCCACCTATTCCTTGCTGCCCATTTGCTTCCTCGCAGGCTGCACTCTAGATGAAAACAGCTTCTTCCTCTCAGTACTTTTAGTACCTTCATCCGAAGATGAAGTGTCGGTGTATAGAGGAATACTGCATAGAGATCTGTTTGCCAAAAGCTTTGCTTGACCCAAAGACTTCTCTCTAGATTGAGATCTAGTGAAGGAAGTTGCAGTTTTTCCATCTCAGGCTAGCATCTAATGTAGACTGCTTTTGTCCAGACAGGCATCTGCTCCTAGGTCTTGGTATCTCTGTTCAAGGCTTTTTTTCTTTGTGCCTGGGCAGAAGAACCTTTGGGGCATTGTCCACAGTCTCAGATTTGCAGCAAATTTTAAAGGCTGCCTTCCCAGTTCTTCTCTTCATCTCTCTGCATTATTTCTAGTTCTTCTCTGCTTTGTCAAGGACCTCTCCTAGCTTTTCAAAGGTGTGCAACAACGTTAATGAATGGGATTGGAGTCATCTCAGGTTTCTTGCATGTAATGTAACTGTTTGACAGTTTAGATGTCCCCCCTTCACCCTTCCTTGTACAGCGCTAAGAGGTAAGCATACTGCCCAGCCAGCCTCCAAAACGGTGCTGGGGAAGCCTTCATCCTCCACTCCTGTTAACTAGATGGCAGAGTTGTCACCAGGGAAAGGATCACATTTATAGCTCAGGTCCAAGAGCAGAGCAATCGCACCCTTGTCCTCCTTTAGCCCTATGATGTACACTTGCTGAGTTTGTTGCTTCTCCATCCTTCCCATGCTGCTCACCATGCTGCAGCCTGGCACATGCCCCCAGTCCCAAGTGAAGAGCGCCAGTCTCTGCACTGAAGCTGTTCCAAACCTTTGAGCAGCCTTTCCCTGCCTCTGCCACATGCATACTGGATCCCAACCTTGTTCCCCTGTAGCCTGAGAAAGGGGCAATTTCAAATACAGGCTGCATGAGAGAGTCAAATCTGCTACTGATTTATCCACACCAATTTGAACTTTTGCTCTGGCTGCGTTTAACAGTTCTCCTTTTTACAGATGCCGAGTTGGCATTTGTAAACCACTGTCTCTGAGGCCTGTCCCTATCCTGGTGGAAAGTTCACCACTGTGATGCACAGCTCGTGCTGTTGCCCTTTGCCTTCCTCTGCAGTTTCCTGGAAGGTTTTCCAAAACTGCTGTCTCCCATTAGTCAGCATTGCAAAGCCACACTGCAACTCTTGGTTTTACCTGAGGCTGTGCAGAATAATCCTGTAGCATCAGCAAACTCAGCTCATTGTTCACCTCTTTTCCAGATCATCTGAGTATGCTGAACCACATCTGTCCCTGCAGACTCTTAGGGGAGCTCAATGCTGCCTTCCCTCCTCTAACACAATTACTGCTTCCTCCTATCTCCCAACAAGAAGGGACAAGAGAACCTGCCCTTTCACAGATCATTTCATTCAAAATTCTTGGAAAGTCAAGGATTTTATAGTCAGCAATATCCCTATCGTCCTTCTACAGGCTGTAACAAACTGGGAGATGAGATTCCCTTAAAAAGCCAAACCAAAACTTTCTGTTACGCTTAATGGAATGTATCTGCTAATTCAACTGGTGGTTTTGGCCAATGGGACCAATGCAGAAATCTGATTTATTGGTGTGGGTTTCATATGTTTTTCTCAAGCCTTTCTGAGACCTGGCATCACAGTTGCCATGTTCCATTCAGGTACAAAGGCCAATTTAAGCAATAAGGAATAACTAGAAGACTTCTACAGCAAGTCAAACATGAATTAATGTTTGAGTGGAAAAGTTGTTCACCTTTACCACTTCTCCCCTTACACACACAAGCATCACCAGCCCTGTGCAAATCACATGAGAATGTTCCCAAGTTTAAAAGATAACAAAGAGGCTGACAATTTTCACCTAGGTTTTATGTGCTCTGACCTTATCTTTCTGAAACGCTCATCTTGTTCCCCTATCACCTGTCAGCCCCGGAGTCAAGACTCCCTGGCAGCACAGCATTGCTAAGGCTCCATTTTAAGTTTTTCATTAGTCTCTTTTTTGTTCCTTTAGCAAGTTATTTTGTTGTCATCTTTTTTCTTCTTTTCTTTTTTTCCCTTACTGTGGTTTTATATTTAACGTGCTCCTACTTGCGGTTTTATGTTTAACATGCTCCTATTTATTCTTTTTTCTCTATTCCCTGCCTGGACACGAACTGCACTCTTGGAAGCTATTCAGTTCCCATGCCTTTATTTTTCCATTTTTATGCAGAGTTTTTTTAGGGTCTGTGGATAGACTACCTTCCTCTGGGCTTTTGACACTGCCTCATACATCTTGCATGCATTTTACCCTTTTTGATGATCGACTGGAGAGCTGTAATAGCACTTTCTTCTTGTTTCAAAGCGTCAGTGCACAGGGGTCTGCAGTACTTGCTGACACACTTGGCTCACTTATATGAACTTTAAACCAGTCCTAACGGGTATACTTTGGTGTCTGTACCCCAGTGAGTTTCCAAAGTGCCTGTCACGCAAGGACAGCCAGGAGCATTACTTGTTTTCCAGACCTGTTAGCTGCACAGAAAGAAACGCACATGCTTGGGCCAGCTTTTGGAGTACTTCACAAAAATGGGATATCTGTGTAGACCTCTCTCTATTGTTCCTGTTTTGAATTTTAGCATCCCCTATCCTACATGCTTTGGGATTCAAATATCTTAGAATGTTATCCTCAGAAGATGTGTAAAGATGAGCCTGTGCTCATCTCTGTGTGGGCCTTTTCTCTGGTCTTTCACATGAATGCTCCTCTGCTGCAAGGCAGCCCCACAAGCTCCATGTGCCTCCCCAGGCCCCGTACCTTGCTCCAGGAGAGGTGGTCTTCAACGCTGTCAATGGAGAGGGCGATCATCTTCACGTTGCGCTTGCTGAACTCCGAGGCTAGCTTCGCTGCCTGGCCAAGCTCCGTGGTGCAGACGGGCGTGAAGTCCCGGGGGTGAGAGAAGAGGATGCCCCATCTGAAAGAAGAGGGCAAGCGACAGCATGAAAGTGTGTTGTCATTCTGATCTGCAGTGTGGACAAAGGGCTGTACATAGTGCTTTGGACAGAGGCTAGATGCAGCAGCTCGTCTCCTCACTAAGCGGAAAAGGAAATCCTGTCCTGGGAACTCCTCCTTCCCTAGCGCTGGAAGCCTTCACAAGAGAAGTCCTATTCATCATGCTCTGAGGAACTCCAGCCTCACAACCCTTCTCCTCCCTCCTACCCAAGAGATGCTGGAATAGCCTGCATTTCCTAAAGCAGAGACAGACATGATGCCACGCGCGCAAAGTGTGTGAGAGCCATGTGTATATGCCATACCACAGAGATGCCAACCTGCAGGCCATGGTTTTATAAAGATTGCTGCTGGTTTATAAAGCTCATATTTACTACGCTGTACATCTCATAAATCACCACGAGGAAAAATACCCACTTGTATCATGCAACTTAAAGGAACAGGATAGGACCAAACCTTAACCCAATTGCTGCTGTGAACTTCCAAGTGGGTCAGAATGTCAAAACGTCATCCTATTCCAAAGGGACAAAGCAAGATACCCTGCAGCTCAGACAGAGCTGTGCAATTACTGTAGCTCTTAACAAAGTTATGGGGCAGCTACTCAGTCACTGGTGTTACAACGTGTATTACACAATACTATGCTACTTGAATAAAAAGGCAGCAAACTGCAGAGCAGATGCTGGCTGATATGTGTATGATTAGGCTGGAACAGCCAGTTTTAAAGAATCCTGCAAGCAACGCTTTATTATCTCATTTGAACAATTTCTTTTTTTATCTCACTTGCCCAAATCTGCAATGCCCAAAGGAATAAACTCAGAACGCTGCATCATGCACACCAAGCCCTGAAGGAAGTGTGTCCCATGAGTGCTGTGCTAGACCCCTCCTGTTCGTGCCAGAAACGGAGTAATAGGCTTTGCAGGACATCATGCCTAAATGTATGTGGCTTTGCATGTCAGGCTGAACCAGAATCGGAGCCCTTTGCCACGGTTCAATTACATGTCTTCACATGCACACGGGCTCACTCACAAAGGATGTATGTGACTCCTGAGCTGATTCCCAGGACTGGCCGGGACTCATATGCTGCTCCGGTTGTTCTAGTAGGTCTGGCTTTGCTCCATGCTCAGGTTCATCAGACACCCGTTTTACTGGGGGGGCATCCAGGTTTTCAGAGTACCTCCTCCCTCTCTTCCAGGGAGGAGCAGAGCACACACGAGGGGAGAGTCATCCTTGCTGCAAACCTCTGCCCGTCCTGCCTGCCTCGCAAAGCAGAGCTCAGCCCTGTTCCAACAGGCATCTGTGCTGACACACAGACCAAATGTCATCCCAAGAGGACAGGACACACAATTTAGAGGCCAAAACGCATCGTCATCGCCAAGTCTAACGTATCACGCCTTTCGCATGCTGAGACCAGCAAGCTCCCTCCAGTGTCGCAAGAAACGCTGTTAGCACAGCTCTACCAAAGCAGAGGAGCCTGTATCTGCCTCACCGCTGGCTGCCCTGGAAAATCCCAGCGTCCGACTGCCCAGCACATAAGCGCAGTGACCTCCCCAGCCTCCAAGGGCATGCATCGGGAGGGCTGCCACAAACACCATCCAAAAAGACCGTGGCAGAGACTGGTACAGGCGTGCCTCCTTATTCCAGTCACGCTGCCCACGGGCAGAGGCTGATCTGCACACAGTGTACAAGGCCACGCTCATTTACGCCTCCCGTCCAGGACCAAGCATAGCTGACAGACTGCCAAAATTCATCCTCTCTTTTATCTGCCTTAAAAACAAAGACCGACACTGATCAAATAAGTGGTTTCAAAACCTGTAGGAAATCCCTTGCTTCCACACAGGTTACAAGAGCTCATTTCAGAGGCGTGCTGACTCCTTGCTTACCCTGACAACAAGCCAAACTTGCGAGGCCCAACTTTTCAACTGCAGAATAAAACCACCTCCTTGGGAGCATATGTTCTACAGTGCTATTCAGACTGGAGGGTACACAGCCTTTTTCTTCCTGGGCACAGTGTTAGAGTCATTCCCTTTCCCCTAAATCATCCACTCCACCCACACTGAGATCTCCTTGCTCATGTGGGACAGTTTAGGGTCTGAATGTGTTTTACCAAGGAAGGACTTCACTCACCCTGATTGCAGGCCAGGAAAGCCTTGAGTAAGTGCAATATTATCATGGGGACACTCCCTGAACCCAGAATAGCAATCAAACCCTTAGAGGAAGAAGTCTTACAGAACTGCCTTGTTACACCTCTAGGAATTAAAAAGCCTGTTTGTCTTTTCGGCATTCAGCTGCAGCACTTGGGAGCCAAAAGAATGATGTAAGACTGAAAAAGGAGAGCGGTACTTTCCCTCTGCGCTGGCATGGGCAGCCACAGTGCAGCCGCAGTGAAAACAGTGCGCAGGACGATCGCATAGCTTCACCACGACCTGCACAGTGCAGAGCCACAGGTTTGACCCAGGGCCTTATCAATATGGATCTGTGCAGTATCCTCCCAGAGGATTTCTTGTTCAGGGAGCGCAGGTTGTCCTAGCCCGCTGGGCAGGTGGAATTGGCCACAGTGCTTAAAGCAGGGGGTTTATAATTTGGCACATAACCTCATGGAGGCAAGTCACGGCCAGTCTTCTGATTCAAGCTTAAGCCAGATTTGCTCTTTCTGAGCTCAGACAGCAGAAGGAGAGATCAGGAAAGTTAATAAAAGCTAGCAAAAAGGAAACGCCAAAGGGCTTGTATTATGTAAATCAGATCATGGGAACTTATTACTTCTCCAGGATAGACTGAGAATAAGATTTAGGAGCCCTCCCTGCCAGGCTCCTTGGGAACATTTCACCACGTGATCTGGGGAAACAGATGGGTTTTTTTTTCAAAATCTCATCTTTCTGTGTGCAGAAGAGGAAGGGGTGTGCTGGCATCTCCCTGGCCAACGGGTGGGAAGCATAGGGTCCACAGGGGAGTGAGCTCCAGTTTGGGGCTCTGATGCAGCAGCCCCATGCGAGAGCGCTCCACCTCCAACTGCCTGTGGCTCTGCGCGCGGGGGGGACAGACCAGCCCCCTCCTCCATCCTGATGTTAAGTATGGGTGAAGGGGGCTGAAAGTGCACAGAGCTGGGGTGCCCGGTCTGTCCAGGGCTGGTTTTACACATGGGATCTCCTGCTCCCATTTTCATTTGTTTTCATGGTGGTGAGCTCTGCTCCAGCCCGGCCGAGAGGGTCCCGGTGATCCCAGCTCCCGGCTGTGCCGCCCATCCCTGCGCTGGTACAGCCCGTGGGGGCCCGGAGCCCTCCAGGGGATCCCAAGGTGCTCCATCCCGGGGGATCCCCGTCCTGGGGGTCCCAATCCTGGGGGCCTGGGGCACCAGATCCTGGAGAGCTCTGGGGGATCCCAGTCCTGGGGAACTCCAGGGGAGTCAGATCCCGATCCTGGAGCCCTGTGGGGGATCCCGTGGCACCCAAAGCCAGAAGGCTCCGGGGGACCCCAGTGCTGGGGGATCCCGACCCCGGGGGCTCCGGGCACCCCAGTGCTGGGGGATCCCGACCCCGGGGGCTCCGGGGCACCCCAGTGCTGGGGGATCCCGACCCCGGGGGCTCCGGGGCACCCCAGTGCTGGGGGATCCCGACCCCGGGGGCTCCGGGGCACCCCAGTGCTGGGGGATCCCGACCCCGGGGGCTCCGGGGCACCCCAGTGCTGGGGGATCCCGACCCCGGGGGCTCCGGGGCACCCCAGTGCTGGGGGATCCCGACCCCGGGGGCTCCGGGCACCCCAGTGCTGGGGGATCCCGACACCGGGGGCTCCGGGCACCCCAGTGCTGGGGGATCCCGACCCCGGGGGCTCCGGGGGCTCGCGGCCCCCAGGCCCCGCGGTTCCCCGGCCGGGCACTGCGGTCGGCCGGCCGGGTCCCGTCCCGTCCCGTCCCGTCCCGTCCCGTCCCGTCGGGGGGGGGTCTCCTTCCGTCCCTGCCCTCCCCCCCGCCCAGCCCGCGGCGGCCGCGCTGCCCCCCGGGCCCGGTGCTCACGAGTCGCCCAGGAAGTCGTGGAAGCGGATGCGGCCCTGCGTGGTGTCCGCCTCGAAGTTGGGCGCCTCGTCGCCCAGCAGCAGGCCCGGCATGGCTCGCGGCGCGGCACGGCACGGCACGGCGCGGCGCGGCGCGGCACGGCACGGCACGGCACGGCACGGCACGGCACGGCACCCTAGCGGCGGCGGCGGGGTGGGGTGGGGTGGGGGGGCGGGGGGCGGGGCCTGGCGCCTGCGCGCCGCCACGCCCCCCCCAGCGGCCCCGCGGGCCGTCACGTGACGGCGGCGTCGACGTACTTCCGGGCGCGTTTTACGGCGCGCTTTACGGCGTCAGTGATGGCGACGTACGTGAGCGAGCTGGAGGCGGCTAAGAAGAGCCTCAGCGAGGCGCTGGGCGAGAACGTGAAGCAGTGAGTGCGCTGGGGCCGGGCCGGGGCCCTGGGCCGGGCCGGGGGGCCTCGCTGCCGCGGCGCCTCGCTGGGGCGGGCGCGCCGGCCGGGCCGCGGGTGCAGCGGTTCGTGTCGCCCGCAGGTACTGGGCGAACCTGAAGCTCTGGTTCAAGCAGAAGATCAGCAAGGAGGAGTTTGACCTGGAGGCCCGCAGGCTGCTCACGCAGGACAACGGTGAGCGGCGCGCGGGGGGTCCCGCTGCCGCCCCCCCCCCCCGCGCAGCGGCTTGTGCGAGGGAGGGGTAACGGCGGCTGCGGCCGCGAGAGGCGGGGGCCGCCCTGGGCTGCGAGGGGAGAGCCCGTCCTGGCCCTGGCACTGAGATGCGGTGTGCAAGCAGCCAGAAGACGCTCGTTCTGCTACTGCAGAGACCGGGTCCTTACCGTGGGGACCTTGGCCCCAAGCCCTTTGCTTGGGGCTGGATTGGCGCTTTGGCCAAAGCGAGGGAGGAGAAATCCAGAACTTATCGAGGCAGTTTTGCAGCAGACAACTTCTTCCTCCTCTCTGCAGGTGGCTGGGTGGAGCTCTGCAGGGTGAGAGACCTGCAAGTGTTGGCTGGTATTGCTGAGAATGGTGCAGGAGCTCCTAATTTCCACCTTTGAGATCCTGGAGGGGAAGGACAGGGAGCTTGTCAGCTCTCTGGTTCAGAGGCCAAAGAAGATGTTGTAATCCTCTGGTGCTGGTCTCTAAAGTTCATCTTCACTCTCCTCACTTTGTGTTTCAGGTGCCCTGCTAGGAATTTATATCTTATCAGCAAACTGGTTGATTTAACTTAACCTTCCTGGTGCAAGCTCACTGCTGTTTCCTAGTTATTTTTTTCAAGGAAAACTAAAAGCCCTGCAACCAGAAATCTCCATTGGAGAAGAGAAAAGTGATCTTTCACTGACTGAATATGCTGAGCTTCTCATATCGTGTGTTTTAAGACTAGATTTCTATAACTCATGGTGAATTTGCCAAAAGTGACTTTTTTTTGTGCCATGTAATATTCCTTTTGTTAGGATGAAAAGCTGTGTAGGTTTTGGGTCAAAGGAAAAAAATTCTCCTAAAAATGTAAATTGAAAGTGTGACTAGGCAGCTAAATGCGTGGGAAAAATATGACTGTGGAAGGTGTAGCAAACTGCTTTGAGATTACTGCACTCTGATGTGTTGCTAATGAGCTGTCTGTCTTTACGCAGTCCACTCTCACAATGATTTCCTCCTGGCTATCCTTACCCGATGCCAAATCTTGGTTTCTGCACCAGGTAAGTCCCAAGAAGATTCATTTAAAAAAAAAAAAATAAAATAAAAGGAGAGCAGAGCTTTCACATGTGTGTGTTGAGTAGGGTTTTTTAATAGATGTATAAGGTACTCTTAACTTTCTGGGCCACAACATTCATGTTCTTTTTGCATATAGTAGATGCTGTGTTAGGTAGTAGTGATCCCGATAACTTCAGCAGAAACACTTTTATAGATAAACTCTATACCTGATCAGAGGCTGGTGCTTTCATTTGCTGTTTACAATACGCTGGTTTGATTTCTAGATTGGATGTTTGTTGGGCCACAAGTCTGAGAACTGAGGTGTCAAGGGAGATGCTGCTTTGCTGTCTTTGATCTGCTTTGCTTATTGCTTCTGTTTCTTTTGGCCTTGCTCATACTCTTTGTTCTCCTCTCTGATGAGGATAACATTTTGAGGAAGCTGGATTTTTCCTGACTTGGAATCAAGTGTGTATCTGATAGAAAAATGCTTACTATGGATGCTAACAGTGAAGTCTTAATTGAGTGGTAGCCAATTACTTCTGCCTTTTGCGGCTGTGATAATTAACCTCTTTAACTCCTAAGTGTTTAGAAAGGTTGTTGCCAGGGTGGCAAGATAGCTCTTTTGAAGACTGAAAAAAATATCTCTGTCTAGATATCTGATGTGAGCAATAACTGAGCTGCAATTTAGAATGTGAAAATGCTGTGTGGTTAGGGAGAGAATGCTGTAGCTGTGACAGGCTAAAATCTGAGAAATGAGTTTTTAAAGATGAGTGCCTAACGTAGCTGGAGGAAGGAAAAATGCCAAATTTATGGCTACCCAGAGCTCTTGTGTTATAATGGTTCTTCAACTCTACCAACTGGGATGATAAAATACTATCTCCCCTCTCAGAACTTGCTTTGTCTGATCTTGAGCTTTACAGGCATCTTTTCTTGAGTCTGTCTGATCCTTTTTAGCTGTCTGCACTCATGTAAGTCTTCTGCTTGTTGCTTTTGCCTTATGGTGCTTACAACTGGATTATAAAACAAAGGTCAAGAGCAGTAATCCCACTGAGTTCTATCTGAAACAGCAGAGTCTAGCAGTGCCTTTGGAAGACCCCTAGATCTGTAGATCTTTAGACAAAAGACAGTTCATTCTATAAAGACATTATTTGTGATTATATCTTAACAATATCCCATAAAATACTTAATATGATACAAAAAATGCTTTCAGTATTTACTAGGTAAAATAATCTTATTTTTGGTTCCTAACTTAAGTTCTTTTTATAAAAACTTTGATGAAATTGTGTTGATGTTCTCTGACTCCTGTAAAACCCTGTGTGGAACACAATTTGTCTTATCTTCCAAATCTTCTTTGACATGTTCCCACAAATCCTTCCCTTCCCTGCCAGTCTCTCGGCTGCTGGCAGTCTGCATCTGCCCCATCCTTGTTTGCTTAATCCAGTGCTAGTGCACACAGTGCTGTTGTTGTGCAGCCATGTCCTTTCCTGCTTTGTGAACCTCAGGATGGTTCTGAATGCAAGGGATGTACACATTTGAGTGTCCAAACTCTCTGGCATCAATTCTGAGCTGTCAGTGCTGTCAATTCATGTTGCAGAAATTGACTCCAAACTGATGCTTGATGTTAAGGAGTATGTTGCCAGCAAATGACATACAGTGTATGTAGTGGAAAGAGGCTGAAGTCATTTACCTTTTGGTGCGGTTGTTTTCCTGCAGTACTCTTGGCACAATGTGAAGCAGAAAGGATTTGAGTGGTAAAGTGGGACTTCTGTCATGTTGTTTGTTTCTATATGTTTGTTTTAGTTTGAAGTTCTTGATGAAGCTGCATAATGTTCTCTGGTTTGGATTTTGTGACTTAAAGCTGTGCTCTTGAAGTTATGCTCTTGGAGGCTTGTTCCTCTGAAATCTGGTATCCCATCCCCTGTTTCATTCCTTGGGACCTTTTATGAATACCTGCCTGTGTGCCAGGAGCTGGCCTTTGATCACAGGGTTCCCAGCACTGATGACACAACACATCTTGCAGGTCTGTGGCTGTCTTCTGTTCTTTGGCTTAGACCTGTCCTACCAGTGGTAGATAATGGACATTAGTGAAGACTTGAAGTATAGAAATAGGACACTAATACAGTGAAACTCCCCTGATGTTTGTTGGCAGTGTTCAGAAATTTGTGGTTCATATATGCCCTGATTTGGCATTACTTTGGATGGTTTTTGCTTGTTTTTTCCGTATACACTTTCCAATTGTTTTCTGAACCAGTGATCCTGAAAGCTCATTCAGTATATTACAGCAAGCTTTATCTCACTTGGCACACAGTTGTTTCCTATCCATCATAAGTATGCATAAAGTTAGACCATTCCTAACTTTACTGACTTTTCTTCCCACACTGTCTTTTCATTTCCAAGCTGACAAATTCTAGTCTACTTTGTTCATTTGTGGAGCCCTGTTCATACCTTTGAGCTTTCTAGTCTTCTGTTATTCAGACTTTTGTATTTGGGGTGCAGGCATGTTTTGGCTTTATGTAGGAACGCAGCAGTGTTCTCTCTTGCTAGCGTTTGATTGGCTTTTTGTGAGCGCTGAGTTGATGTGAGCACAGTAAAAGAGGGCACAAACTAAAGGTCTTGCTTTTGAGTGATGGTAGTTAGGTCAGAGCTCACTGCTGCATGGCTAAAGGCTCTTTATACCAGTGTGGACTACTCTGTGCTTAACTGTATTGAATTTCATGTCAGTTTATCACCCAGTCATTTAGTTTCATGCAACTGTTCTGCAGCCATTTGGACAGGCTTCATCTTTACTGGCTTGGATAGCTCAGATCATCAGCTGATTTTATCAGTTCCCCATTACCTCATTTTTTCCAAGTCTGTCTAGAATGTGTTAAAAGTATGAGCCCCAGCAAAAAGCAGTGTTGCATTTCCCAGGTTTCTATCTTATGCTGTGAAAGCTACTCATTCTTTATTACCTTTTTAAATTTAAAGTCCTTGCAAGGACTTTGCCTTTTGTCCTGTTCAAGCCTGCTTTCTTCAAGAGTCCTTGAAAAATCCTATTTTGTAATGCTTCAACTGATTGCCAACAGCATATAACCCAGTAGTAGCACTAGCTTACTAGCTGGTGACCTCCAGTGTTTCCAGGCAGGCTTTTGTTGGCTTAATGTCTGCAGACCTGCATAAACCATCTTGGAAAAAAAACAATTTGATCATGTCTGTGTTCCTAAGGCATGGTTTCGTGCTCAGCAGTTAGTACATGCTTATAATCCTTTCTGGAGTCCTTCTGTTTTGATCTCCTCAGTTGCCAGATCTATGCAGATTCTTCCAAGGATTTTAGAGATGATCTGTGCAGAGACATTTCAGTCTGGGCACTGACTGGCCAACTGGTAGATCTATTACACAAGGATTTTACTAGACAGTCTCCTGTACATCGCTTAGTGAATTGTAAGTGCAAGTTCAGGCAAGCACAGTACAACAGGATACTGGATGATATGTCTAGAGACTTTTTTCCCTAGATACTCATCTGACACTTGTAGTTCTTGCGTAAAAATGGAAAGCTAGCAGGGTCCTGTTTCCACCACCAGCTATTACGTAGAAGATGTTTACTTCATGATATGTGGCAACAAGTAATTTTGAAGTAGTGTGTTGGATGTTCTTAGCTTGTCATCGCAAGAATTGCTGATGCATGTAGCTTCTACCCTCATGTGAGAGAGAAGGAAGAAAAACTTATCTTTAAAATACCATTTCATTTTCTTTTTTAAAAAAGTGAGGTCAGTGTTACAAGCTACTTGATAGCATTTGAGTAGGAAGCCTTGGAGAAGGTATTTTAATCCCTGTTGAACCATTCAGATGAACCTATCTGATCCAAATTTTGCTGCCTCTGATAGTGGTGGTTCTGCCTGGGCTTGTAAGTGAACTCTGGGTGAGTGTGACCCTCTGGTAAGAAAGAAGCCTTTCCAATTCCCTCTTTACTAGGAACTGCCTTAGTGCTGGTTTCAGGTTGGCTATATTAGCTTGAGTGATGCGGCAGACTTCCCATAATGAAAAAACTGTTTCCTTTGGTGGTATTTTTAGCATTATTTTCAGAAGTGCTTGTCTGAGTTTATCTCCATTTTCTCTTCTGAGAGAATTTCTTTCAAGAGTAAATCCAACGTAAAGCCTCTCAACCTTCATGGTTTTGCTCACTAAGCTTATCTTGTTTGTGGAAAATTGCAAGCAATAAAGTTAGCAAAATTTCTTGAGTTAATACATCTTTCTTGGTTACCTTCCTCCTTAGCTAAAAGTTAATTTAATAAAACTTAAACAACTGCAAGCACTTGAGTTATGATAAAAGTTTAGTCTATTTACTAATAATCTTGAGCCTGTGAGCACTTGAGTTAGTGATGAAAGCATTCAGTTTGTTTACTACTAATCTTGAGTCAGCTAAAAGTTAGTTCAGAGATCTTGCTGGGATAGCAGCAACATTTTATGGTTGCCCTTAGACTTTGCTTTGAGGGCAAACTCTTTTTTTCTTTTTTTAAAGAAGAGTCTTTTTAAGGACTTTTAAGTCTTTTTTTTATTATTTTTTTTTTTTAAAAAAAAGCCAACTGTGAGAGACAGGCTTAGGTTGCTTGTGTGCTGCTTCTCTGCATATAGAAGGAAGTAAGAGTGAATTCCTGCTGGAAGAGTCATCAGAAAATATTTGACTAAATCTTCATCCCTGCAAGAAGATAAAATACTGTAAGTCAAATAGTCCTTTCCTCCTGTGATTTGCTGTTTCAGCACATCAGGAAAACCTTGTGTATTCTGTCAGGACTGTCTGCTGTCATCACCACAGAGATATGGCAGCTCTTAGAAAAATGTTCTTACCTGTTGCTCATCTCTGAGGGCAATTCAGCAGCCATTGTTACTGATCTGTTAACATCTAATTCTCTTGCTGGCAAGAATAAATAAATAAATACTAACATTTCTTAACTTTCAGGCCTAAGCCATCTCAGCCTTCTCATTTCTTGTGGCCAGGAAGGCAGATATTGTTTTTCTTAGAATAGGGGAGGGAAGTTTTGCTTTCTTCATCTGGTGGCAGTCAGGCTTATTAATAGGAAAATGTAGAAAGGAGCCAAAAAATTCTGCGCTGGGCTCTTTGTAATGGGAAATAGGAAGTTGTAGCTTACCCTTTCCTTGTTACAAATTTAACAAAAATACAGCTGGATTTAGAAGCTCAGAGTTGTATCTTTCTGACCTATTATCAGAAATTAATTAAATTGCCGTTTAGTTTAAGTCCCTCTCTCTTTAAATCACTTTTAAAACTAGGACTCTGTTGTAACCTATTGTGTGTTATGTCAGATAAAGTGAAGGGTATTGTTTGCTATTTCTGTCTCCAGCCACTCCACTTTTTATCCAGGAACACACTTAGCTAAGGATACTTCCATAGGCGAGGCTCGAAAGAGCTGTGAGACCTCTGACAAAGAGGAAGGCCTGGAGCGGGTAGCGTTACAAGCTGACAAGAGAGGCGTTCCTACTGGAAGCTTTGAAATGGGCCAGGCAGTTTCTAGGCTTGTCCTTAACGCACCACACCACCCCTTCCTAGAAGGGACCTGACCTAGTGAGAAAGGAAGAAAGGATTTTACTATAAAGAGCCAAATGTCTTAGGGAGAAATAGCAAAATTTTGACAAATTCTAAAGTATAAACTTTGAGACTTCAGTGGAAGGTAGCAGTGGTCTGTGATAGTTGTCTGTGGTGCTTTCCCACGCTGTGGTGTTAGGATATTCTTGATGGATAGTGGCATCACTGTGGAAAGAGAAGGTCTAAATATCTTAATTCCCTGGAACTGACTGTTGGATTTTTGACAACAGATTCCCCTCTAAACTCTATGAATTTCTCATCACTAGCAGGATGTAGTTAAACTTGGTAATAAACTACTTGCTTTTGTGGGGGAAAGAGGGGGGAGTGTATGCCATGTCTCTCAATGTGTAGGCTGTTTCGAACCTCTTAACAGCTGATCATTCAAACTTCATCTGCATCCTCTGTTTGAGCCTGATCCCCAAAAAATCATCTTTTAGATGGTTTGTGTGTGTGTGTGGTTTTTTTTTTTTTTGGCTTTTTGTCTGGTGGCCCTTCCCCTACCCCTTCATGGCACAGACTACTGCGCTTCTGCTTTTGGTGCACCTGTGAGTGTGTGAGGCTACGTGTAGCCAAGGACTTGCAGCCAGCCTCATTCATAGGAACAGGGCTGCAATATAACTATGAATTCCAAATTGCAGCAAATTAGATAAGTTGCAGGAGTCTGGAAAACTGGTGTGAACTTGGTCTTGCACCTTGGCAGGCTGTGGTAACAGGAGAGAAGAGCAGAACTGGCAGAGTGTTTGTCAGTGCTCAGCACATGCTTTGAGGTAGGCCGGTCTGTGAATGGTGAGCCATGCGACGGCTGCTGTGATATGTTGCCCAAATCTGGAGGGAATGGCAGATGTCATTTTTGGTTCAGGTCTGGCCAGGAGACATCTGAGACTTTGCAGTGCTGCTGTCAGCATTGCCTGGGCAGCAGAAGCACAACCTCCTTGTCAGAGACCACTGTTGCCTGAGCTCGCTGGATTTGGCTGGTGACCCCGGCACTGGGCACACTCTGCTCAGAGCTCCAGAGGAAGAACAACGCTGGTTTTCTTTGTAAAACCAAAGCAAGTACTGGTGAAATGAAATAGAAGTTGCCTCTGTAGCCACAAGAGGGCTATCTGGTCTTTGGGATGCGAGAAGCACTACTACTTTTTCACTGTCAGCAAGCAGGCATTGGATTCAGTCTCCTCTTAAACACAGATGTGCATAATTCTCATTCAGATACAAATCTTATAAACTTATTGGTGGCAAATCTGCTAGACCTTTCCAAGAGCTGAGCTGTACGATTAGCAAGACATGAGTTGGCCTTCTGTAGGTGTAGCTAGCTATCAAGCAACATACAGTGGGTTTCTGAGCAGTCTCATCAAGGTGATGTGGCCAGATCTATTTATTTTTCTTGACACTGTGCAGTAATAGACTTTGGCATTAGCAGCACCACGCTCTAACCAACTGAGCTAAACCTGCCCTGGTCTTCCCTTGCTGCTTGCCAGTTGCACACAGTTTCAAGCTCACTGTTCATACTGGTGTCATCCTGCTCCTGGGCTCCATGGCCTTTGCAGTTCTGCCACCCTGTCCTTTCCACTTCAGTACAACAAGAATGATAATCCTTGTTGTCTAGTGAATCCAAGACAAAGCCTGCTAAAACTGATGGGGAAACTGTGAGGGCAGTTGTAATGAGTCAGATTGCCCTGGCTAGCATCTGCCCTGATCCAGGATTGCCCCCCTGGGCAAGTACCTGCTGTTTTTTTGAAAAAACCTGTCTTGCTTCCTCATGACTTTCCTTGGAGGCTGTGTTCTCTCCTTCTGTTATTAGTTTTTGTAGTGTACAGACAAAAACCTCTACTGAAGTAGGAGGCTTGAGTCAGTGGGGCTAGCAAAAGATGGGGTGGACTGCTGAAATAGTTCTGCCCTGAGAAGTTCTTTATCTGGCTCATGGCTGTGGGTTTTTGAGCCTAGCTGGGGGTCTAGGGTTAGGGTTTTTCATATTAACAGGATTATCCTGATTTTAAATCAAGTGTGACACCTGTCAACACTTTTCTGATTCATAGAAGGTGCAGGATCTCTACCGTGGCCAGGTGGCTCAGCAACTAAACCTGGAAAGCCCAAAGGAAAGAAGAAGATTTCTTCAGTTCGACAAAAATTTGATGTAAGTGTCTGCGGTCGAGTGGTCTTAGCTCTTTGAAATTTTCTTGGGGATGAAGTTGTCTGCTTGGCGTAGTGTTTTCATTACTACCAGGGTGAAAGTGTTTCATGTGAAATGGTGTATGTCAGGTTTGTTCTGAGCTGGAGCTGGAGCTGGGCGCTAGTAGCTGCTGTTCTTTCATGTGGAAGCTTCTCTGCCAAAGACTACAGTTTGTCCTGGCTTTAAGATGCCAGAAAGCACATTGAAGAACAGCTGAATGTCAAAGTTGCAAAAGCTTTTATTTCAGGAACCAAGAAGGAGCAGCTCTTGCTCTGTAGCCACTCCAGTAACACTTGGATATATCTTTCATAGGTCGGTTCATCTTTCACTTTCTTTGTAATCTCGTTTGCTTTATAGTGTTGCTAAGCTTGTGAAGCTATAGTTATTTCCTATTTATTCTCCGTCATGTAGAATTCCTTGATGCATGATGCCCTCTGCAGGACTCTGTATAGTCTGAGTGGTTAGAAGTAAGGTGTTCCTTACATGCCTTTTAGGGGGTTTAGGTGTTTCAGAATTGAAAATGCCATGTAAAAAAAAAAATAACTGTCCTCTGCAAAGTTGTTTTGTGGTGGATGGGAGAAACACAAAATCCAGTGTGGTGGGTTTTTTCCAGCAAAGACTCTTTACATTGATTTGATCTGGTGACAAACCTGTTCTAAAGTTGTTTCTGTCTTGCCAGATGAAGGAGGATTAAAATGGGACACAGGTAGGATTTCATGAGACAGCCTGAGTCAAATTAACAGCTTGCTGGAAGGGAGTGTGTCAGCTGTCCTTCTGTCTCACTGAGCCAACTTTGTCAGGTGTCTGACCATACAGTGATCGAGTTTATTTTTCTGCTGTGTCAGTGAACCAGCTGGGTGAGGCAGGGGGGAAGTGGTTTTATTGCTGGTTTATTCAGCTAAATCCAGTGTTTCTTGTAGCTGGATGAATGCTGAAGCCAGTGCAAAGGAAGGAGGGACAGCCACAGGGCTGAAGGTGGGGGGGAAAGGTGGGCATGTGAAACCTTCCCCTTCTACAGCTGTGAGAAGTTAACTTAGCTCAGCCAAACTGCAAACCACACTTTGAGGCACTGTGATTGGACATTGTGTGTGAGCTTCACAGAACAGCTGTTGAAAAAGATTGTGAATCCAGGTAAAGGGTGCTTATATTCAGAAACTGCAAAAATACTTTGTGCTGTTTGCAGTTGTGACCTGAATTGTCATAGTTTTTGTTTTAAAATCTTATTGCTGAAAAGTTACAATGATCAAAGAGGTGGTGCATGGTGGAAGTCTTAGAATTTGGCTTACTTGAGCACTCTCACATTATATCACACTATTAGTATATGTTTATACATGTGTTCCTGGAACATTTGGTGGTAAGTTCTATATAAAGTGTCTGTTGGTGGAATTCCTTAGTACTGGGAACTTAGTACCTTAATATTTCTCGATTGTTTCTTCACTAGTCAGAATAACTGTGTAGAATGAACCTGTGGTCATTTATCTGGCTTCTGCTTTCTCAAACCTTGTTCCTTTTGGAGTAGTCTGTTCTTAAAAAATTATTTTTCTATTCCCTCTAGGCATGCAGGAATGTAGCTTGTAATAAAAGCCTAGGTCTTCAGAATTACTGGGGTGAAAGCCTTTCACATTATTGGTAGGTGGATTGGTTTTCACTCTGACTTAAATGGCACACTGTCCTTTGAATAAAGCAGTTCCCCTTTCTATCTTGAAACTGAGATATCAGAAATCCATTTAGCTCTGTATTTGTTTATATTTCAAGTATGATTTATCACGATGCCTTTTAAGAGCCTGATGGCAATTTCTGTTGCAGAGCAATGAGATTTGTGCCTTGTAGAGCTGAGGAATAGGAGTTCTAGGAGTACTTCATGAGCAAGGGCCCTCTTCTCCTGTGGGTCAGGGCTGGGCTGAGCAGGTGTCTGGGACCAAGGATCAGCAGTCTCTCTTGGCTTCCCCCCTACCTGGAGACTGAGGCTTCCCAAGAGCTAATGCAAGCCCTCTGCCAACTGTAAAAGGGAGTTTTATTGGAATGTGCATGGCCTGGGAACTGTAGGGTGTGACCTTGTGGTATGAATTCAAGTTGTGTGGTGAGTTTTTTTCACTTTTTTGAAATAATTGCGTTAGGTCTGAGTAATAGCCATTTTCTGTCTCTGAAACAGTGGCTGCTCAGTAACACAGTGCTGCTTAGAGTGAGATGTGAAAGTGCATGTGAAGACAAGAGAACAAAATCCAGAACTGGAATTTGGCTAACCTGTTGCATTTAAAACCTTATGCTTTTGTGAAAAATTACTTAGGACCTTTAAGACGCACACAAGCTTAGAAGCATAGCTTTATATCTTGATAGGAAACTATAGAGTTTATAGTTAAATACACACCCTTATTGTCCAATAGCAAAAGGCTTCTGTACAAGAAATGACTAAGTAGATGAGAACCCTTCAGTATGGAAGGAGTGGCTGAGAGGTTTGAAAGTCTGTAAAATCATGACTCCTCTGGATAGGTGAATAGAGACAAGGAACAGGGAGCACACTTGAGAATTACAGAAGCAGCAACAGAAGGTAGCAGGAAGGAAGTACAGAGCAAACCAGAGGAGATGGCTCTTCATGGAAGATGTTACACTAGAATATCTTGCTGCAGGATGTTCTGGACACTAGCGATCTAGATGGTTTAAGGTGCTACTGGGCAAGTTTACAGGCTGTTAAATAAAAGGACAGCAGCACTGACCCAGGGAGTTCTTTGCTCACAAATTGGGGTTTGGGAGAGTATCTTGGGTGAACATTGTTCTGTTTGTCCTGCTGTTGTGTATTTCCGTAGGCACTTTCCTTCCAGTTGGAGAAGGGATGTTTGACTAGATGAACTGAAGGGTCTGACCGAGCATATCTCTATGTTCTAATATTGGTAACAGCATCGGTTCCAGCCTCAGAATCCATTGTCTGGAGCCCAACAGTTTGTGGCAAAAGATCCTCAGGAGGATGATGATTTGAAGCTGTGTTCCCATACTATGATGCTTCCGACACGTGGCCAGCTGGAAGGAAGGATGATTGTAACTGCGTATGAGCATGGGCTAGACAACGTCACAGAGGAAGCAGTGACAGCTGTTGTTTACGCTGTGGAGGTGAGGCTGGGCTGGGCAGCAGTGGTGTTCCCATTACACCAGCAACAAAATGCTTCGTGTGCAATGTAGAGATAGTGTCCCGAGGGGAGGGGAGCCTGTTTCTCTGATTGCCTGGTTGCCCACGAGGAATAAGCTCAGAATCAAAGGGATTTCGGATCTGTGGCATCATTGACACGTTTGGAGCTTTGGCTTGTAGGTGGTTTCTGAGTCGCAGTTTGGAGGCTGACTGGAATTCCTCATCTAGGAGTGAGGCTAGATTAAGTAGTGCTTACTGAGAAGTAGTGCCTACTTTTTTCCTCAGTGCTGCTTATCCCACTGTTTCAAGGCACCTGCACAGTGTGAAAGAGGGATGAGTGGCTTTTTGATGTAGTTTTAGGGCAAATATTCCAGTGAGAGTGTAACATCTACTGCTGATGAAATCTTTCAGCTCTTCTAAAGAGATCTGCAGCTGGGGATTTCGTGGCATTTAAGAGACCTATTTGACATGGGAAGAAGCATATCACATGTTGAACTACGTGTCACAGGCTAATACACAGTGCCCTCTTTGCTCTTTTCTCCTCATAAATAGGATAATGTTTCTATGTGAAATAGTGTAATGAACTGCTGACTTGATATTTTCTTGTCTTAAAAGAATAAAGCAGAAAAGGACATACTAATGCAATAACTGAAGAATTCTAGTGTTAGACAAGTGATGTTCATAAGATGAACTCTATGTTCAAGCATAGAATTGTTGGCTGAAAAGAGACCAAATGCTGGAGGTCTGCTAGACTCATCTCCCCTCTAGTGTTGACTATCCCCTACACTAAATCAGTTTGGCCATGGCTTTGTCTAGCCATGTCCTGGAAACCTCCAAGGATGGAGATCCCTCACCTGTCCCAGGCTGTACCAGCTTCCTGGGGAAGGAGTTTGTTCTACTGTCCAACCTGAACATCTACAGATGAAACTTGTTGCTGTTGTCCCTTGTTATGTTGCCTACTGCTGCCAAGAAGGGTTTGGTTGTCATCTTTAACTCACTTCCAGTAGTCTGTAGGTGGCAGCTAATTCAACTTCTGTCTGCCTATATTGCTGGTTTGGGAGGTTGACTTCTCCCCTTTCCCTCTTCTCCAGATTAAGAAGAAATCTGTAAAATTGTCTCGACAGATATACAATGCAGTTCACTACCTGTTTTATAATTCTTTCTACAAAGAAATGCTAAGGAATGCTAGTGAAGGAATTCTGAGATGCCATGTCTTTATTCAACTGTATCAAGTAGTTAGAGCATACTGTTTCCTGTCCAGATCTTGGTTCCATCATGTCTGGAGTCCTTGTGGTTGTAGCAGCACTACCTCTGTCTTGCCAATTGGTGATGCACTTGTCACAGCAGTAGTTTGGTAGGATGAGTGAGTCGGCATGTGTAACAAAGGCTTTTTTTGTTGCAGAACCACCTTAAGGATATTCTGACGTCTGTAATATCCAGAAGAAAAGCCTATCGTCTAAGAGATGGCCACTTCAAATATGCCTTTGGAAGCAATGTTAACCCTCAGCCATATCTGAAGAACAGTGTTGTTGCTTATAATAATTTAATTGAATGGTAAGAAAGCTCAACATGCTGTTAATTTCAAATGTAATTTGCTAGTCCTGAAGCTATTGTGTTGTTCACTTTCTCTTTCCACCTACTGGTGACTGTTAGTAATGCTGCTTAATTTTCACATGCTAAGAAAGTAGCAGTACAGAAGACCCTACTGTTAAATGGAAGGAAAGATGTGGACATTTCTCAGCAGCAGAGTTGAGGACAGTCTTAAGTATTTCTTCCTTGCCTGCACTTGTCACTTATATGAAGCTGAGCCCTGGTACTCCACAGCTTCCGAACAAGACACAAGAAAACATTCAGTGAGTGCCACAGACATTCTGCTGGCCTCAGGGAAGCAATCCCTAGGCAGAAGAGCCCTGTGTTTGCGGGGACACCTCTGTGCCCTAAGAACGAGTGTCAGTGAGGTCCTGGAGGACCTTGCCGTTCTGTCATTTGCTGCCTTACCATTTGACAGCCCTTTCTGGTGAGCAGAGCTCCGAGGGCATGTTTTCCAAAATGTCAGTGCCTAACAGCTTACACTGCATCTGGCAGTGTGTATGTTTGTCTATGACTGAGTTGCTCTCAGTTGGTAGGAGGTTGTAGGTGTTTTGAGATTTGCTTATAGCACAACAAATGCACAGTTGCCTCGAATGGATTGCATCTGTAGCCTAACAGCTTGTATCTTTTAATTTCATGTTGTATGTGCCTTGCTTTTTATGCTGTGGAAAATGTTGTCTGTAAATAAAAATAACAAAATAGGCATCAGCTATAAAGCAGGTTTGATGTCAGGAATCAATTTGCACTGATTTTGTTACTGGAATTTTAAAGATCTTAATTACAGCTGGTATAATTATATGTAGACAAGGCCTAAATCAACTGATACAGAAAGTGAAACTTGGGCCAAGCTGCTGCTTTCTTACTTGGGAAGCTAGTGCTTTTTTTCTCAACTGAAGTTTTGCTACTTGTTCTCTCTGCAGCCCTCCAACCTGTGTGGCACCTTTGGCTGGTCAGAGTCTAGCTCCCCAGCCTCCACCTGATGATGCTGAGCAGCAAGCAGCTCTACTATTAGCATGCTCTGGAGACACCTTACCAGCTTCTCTCCCTCCAGTGAACATGTATGACCTTTTTGAGGCATTGCAGGTAACTGTTCATGTATAGTATTAATATAATGCTGAGTTGTCTCAGGGCAGTGCTGATCTGAGTACCAGCTGCTAATCTCTCAGATCTGGTTTAAATGCACTGAGATCTCCTAAAATCTGTTTCCTTCTTACCCTCTCAAATTAACAGTTCTACTTGCAGCCAGTGGCTTTCACTTGCTTACACCATTACCTAACTATTGACATACAGTCAGCCCAAGCTCTGCCTGTTTTGAGCACCTCTTTCGGAGGGTTGATGAAGAGGTCCCTCTCTTCCCTTATGGCTGCTGTAGGAAAGGTGAACTCTTCCTCTGTAGCCAGAACTGATCTAGACAGATTTTGACAGAAATGCAGCAAAATGATTTGCCTGGCATGTTGCATTTTGCTACCTTCCATGTGTGTGCTTCAAGGAGTAATTGCTTAATTGCTCCTGGCATGCAGATTGCTGTAGTGAATTACCTATGATCTCCCCAGCTTTGGGGAGATGCCTCAGGTAGGCTGGATGACTCTACCTGTGGAGATGACTTTCTGTCCCTCTCCATCAGCCCTAGGGATGTGTAAATTAATGTAAATGTCTAAGGCTAGCTGCAGGAAATCCTTCCTCTTTGTGGACAGGCCCTGGGATTTTGTCTCAAGGCTGCGGCAGCAGAGTGTTCATGGCAAGAGCTATACCCTCAAGAATTCATGTCCTGTTTTTGGTCAAATAGTTGTTTAGCCACAAGATTTTGGAGCAAAATGATTTTCTTGCTATCTCAGTCCCTCATAAAACATTGGAATAGGCATTTGATCTGTGTGGGTCAGTGTGGCAGTGCTGGCAAGTTGCAGCTCCCGTTGTGTGGGACAGCCTGTGTTCTTGCTCTGCAGGGCTGGTTCTCTGCTCGTCCTGTAGCAGAGGCTGGCTATGCCTTGGGCAATATGGGAAAATGAATATGAAAGCATGAGCTTTTCTAACATGTATCTCCAGGTGCACAAAGAAGTTATTCCTGCACACACTGTCTATGCTCTGAACATTGAGAGAATTGTCATGAAACTCTGGCATCCAAATCATGAAGAGCTACAGCAAGATAAAATTCATCGCCAGCGCCTGGCAGCAAAAGAGGGCCTCCTGTTCTGCTAAAGCTAGGAGGCACATCAGGCCTCAGATTGCTACAGTGCTGTTCCTTGGACTTGACACTGGGATGCTTCTTACAAACTTGTGTCAGCATTTCAAGGAAGATGTAAGTTATGAGTCACCTTTTCCTACGGAAATATGACTGAGTTGTGGTATGCTTTGTCCGCTTAATCAGAGCGGTGAGCTGTGGAGTGCTTGCAGCAATACCACTAAATTGGAAAGGGAAAATGAGGTTTGTAAAGACTGTTTTTTAGGAAAAATAAATATGAGGGTGGAAAGAGTTGCTTTTAAAGAAGATGTATTTGTGTTTTCACTTTTGAGCATGTGGAATCTGTCTCCTCACCTTCGCTTCTTGGGCAGTTTCCCTTCTGAGCACAGTCTCCAGGGACTTTGTCCAACTTCTGTTGCAGTTGGTAGGATCCTTGCTGTTCACTTCACTGGAAACAAGATGGACTCTTGAAGTGAAGATAAGTAATTCTGTAAGCTGACATTGTTCCTGCTATGCCAGGGGCACTTCTGATTTGAAAATCTGAGGAAACAAGCTAGAAAAGGACCTTTCCTTTTTTGCCTTGTCTTTTGAAGTGCTTTGTATTATAAAAACACAAAGATATACACTGGCTATTATAGGAATCTCTCACCAATTACCAAAATGTGTTTTTTTTTTTTTAAAAAAAAAAGAGTAATGTTTGCCTATCCGCCTTGTTTCCCCTCTCATCCCTGTCATGCAGCATTTGTGATGAAATATTGCAGGAATTGGCTGAACCTGTGTCAAGAGGCATTCTCAGCAAGCAGCTTGACCATCCCCAAGGTGGGACAGCAACTCCTATATGCATTCAGCAGAGCTACCAATTCAATATCAGTGTTGCAGGATCTTTGGGTGAAGGAGAAACATGTATAAGATCTTAATCAAAAAATATAGTTATGCCAATATGAGTCATCCAGCTCTGTATATAAAAGGAGGAACTCCACCTGCTGTATTTCAGGTGCTTTAGCGCCCTCATGAGTCAGCTGCATCCTCCTCAGATGCTGAAGGGAACAGACTTATTAAGCAGTTTTATAGAATTCTCTTAATTTCTGTATTACCTGTTTTTAACTACAAATATGTAGGTATCTCCCAAAGGATGAGATGGCTTTTTGTTCCTGTTGTGCCATGGGGTGGAGTGCAGACAGCTTCCTCTGTGGGCATATGAAAGGTGAAGCATATGGTTTCCCTCTAGCCTGCTTTTTCTCTGTTTAGGAAGTATTTGGGTGGGAGAGCTATAATGTTTCCCCCCACTTCCTCTGCAGTTTCCTTTTCCATATGTGCTGCCCACTGTTAAGTGAAGAGGGAGCTGGTTCCTTCTAGTGCTGTGTGTGTTAAAATTTTATTCTTTTGTAACTTCCTTTGAACCACATGACTGGTTTTGTTGGGCCAGACTTGTAGCAAGGGGCTGTGCATCTGTCACTGTTTTTGGTTTTCCTTTATTTGCCCCTTCCCTCCACCCTGTCTTGAGGCATCAATGCATTTTGGTGTGAGGTGCAGCAGGAGCCATATTGATATCAGTGGCTGTCTGCACAAGAAGAAGGTTTTAGGATTATGAAGAAACTGGGGAAGGTAGCGGCAGAGAACTACCACAGGCTGGCAGGATAAGAGCAATCGTGCACTGGTAGGTCACATCTTCTGAAATACAGTGGTGTGTGGTTAAGCAGGAGTGGAGGGCGAGAGGGGATTGAAGATGTTTTGGTCCTGTTCTCCTAGCTGCTGTTTTTTTATTTATTTAAGCATATGTAACTGTCTAGAGTGAGCCATTAGCTCATAGAATTTGACCCCAGTGGCTTTTACATGATGGTTTTTAAAAGCAATGTTGAACCCAGGTAACTGGTGAGATCAGCAAGTCACCCAAAGTGTGGACTCTGGGGCGTGGGAGGGGGATTTCCCAGGTAACTGTTATGCTTCTGGTATAAAATGAAAGCATTAAGTTTGTTTGCTAGAAACTTTGGGGCAGCTCTGAGGATTTCAGGTCTGAAGGAATCTTCTGACAGTATCAGAAGTGAGTTCTGAAACAACAAACTAAATATGGCACAACAAAGGCATAAGAAGCGCCTTTCTCTTCTGTTTGCATGCGCTAGGCGGAAGGCTCTGCAGACAGAGCCTTCTGCTCTGAAGAGCTGAATCATCAGTTCCACATTGAAGAAATGGGTTAACCAGGACACCTGCTACACAGCCAAGGCTTGAATAAGGCAATCCTGTCAGCCCTGCCTCACAGGTGGGAAAATGGAATGGCACGTGTTCTCAACCCACAAAGTGCGAGATCTTGTGAGAAGCGGTGCTATTTTTTAAGTTAGCTGGATGGGGCATCTGGAGGTCATCTTGTCCATCCGCCTTCTCAAAGAAGGGCTAACTAGTTAATGAGTTACTCCTCTCTGAAGATGGATGTGCCACTTCCCTGGTTTCTGTTCCAGTGTTTGACTGGTCTTGTGAAGTTTTTCCATGCTTCTAGTCAGAATTTTTCATGTTGTACCTGTGCCTGTCACCTTTTGATCTTTTCCTGTGCACCTCTTTAACCCCCCATTTGAGAGCTGCAGACATAGTAAGATCTTTCACCTTTTCTTCAAGTTGAACAAACATGGCTTTCTCTGTCTTTCCTTGTATGTTGTGTGCTTCAGCCTCGACCACCTTTGTGGCCTCCATGGCACTTGCTCCAATACAATTACTGTCCTGTGCTGGAAGCCCAAACTGGACCTAGCACTCCAGATGGCCTCACCAGTACCTGGCAGAGGGGCAGGGTCCCTCCTCTTGCCCGGCCAGCTCCATCCTTGCCCAGGATGCTGTTGGCTGTCTTGCTGCCAGGGCACATTGTTACCTCCTGGGCAACTTGTCCCCCTGGATCTCAAGGTTGTATTCTGCAGAGCTGCTTTCTAGCTAGTTGTCCTCAGTCTATTCTGCTGCAAGGGGTTATTCCTTCCCAGGGATAGGACTGGGTATTTGCCTTTGAACTTAAGGTTTTTCTCAGTGCTTTTTTCCAGCCTATCTAGATCCCTCTGAATAGCAGCCCTGCTCTCCAGCATATGAATCGTTCCTGCTAGTTTGTCATCTGCAGACTTCATGCCCATATGCACCATTCCATCATGCTGGTCATTATTAAAGTGTTAAACAGTATCAAACCAGTACTGGCCCCTCGGTGTTGGCCCCACTATTGAGTGCCACTTGCAGCCAGGTGGACTCTGAACCCCAAGAGTAGTACTCTTGGAGACCTGCATTGTGAGAGCAGGGTGATGCTATTGATTTATAGCCCACCCACCCAGTCCCTTCTCTACTGCTGGCTCTGTAGCAGATTCAGCTTGATCTAAACTTTTTCTGACAGATGTCACCTTAAAAGCTAATGATGGAAGCTTTCTTGGTTATCTTGGATGGTCGGTCTTGCTGCTGAGCTCTTTCTACCACTGAATGCTTTTCCCATAGTCCTCAGCCTTTCTTTGCATCAAAGTCTGTTGCTGTAGCTTAGGTCGAAAAGATCTAAAACTTCTTGTCCTATTCACCACAGAGTATTGTATGGAGGCATGAATGGCAAGAAATAGTACGTCATCTGCCACATCTTCAACAGTAAGAATTGCATCCTACATGCTTAATCCAGTAGGTACCTTGCAATGTGCTGTAAGTCTGCAGCTTCTTGCAGACTTGAGACTTGCAGTGGGAAACTACCAGCTGCCACAGGAAGAGAGAGGAAAAGTGCTTGAGAGCTCCATCTGGCTCCCATGGTGATAAGAGCTTTGCTGGGTGAAGACAGCTGTCTGATCTTAGGAGGTAGCCAGTGCCTCTGGAACAGTGGAAAGCAGAAATAAACCCCCCCTTTTTTTTTTCCTGACAGTTCCAGCTGTCAGACCTGATCTTCAGTCTGAGCCTTTCCAGCTGGATGCTGAGGAAAGTCCCAGAGGCACAAACAAGTCCTTCTGTACACCCTAAATGGCCAAACTCCTGACGCTACTGAGACTGGTAACTTGCATCCCTCTTTCTCCAAGCTTTGTGCATTGACATAGGGGAAAACATCTCCTTCTGCTTCAGAGCAGAAATCTGGAGCATGGCACTTATCAAACACGTGCTGCAATCTGCTGCCTTTCTCTTAGCTTAGTTGCTTCCATGTCTCCTCCCAGCCTTCAGTCTTCTCCTACAGCTGAGGAGGGATTTCAGTTACCCTAGTTATAGTTGTTTGTCTTCTCTAAAAGAATATCTTGCTGCTGTAGAAGGCAGGTTTCTCAAATTTAACTGGTGGTTTTGTGTCACCTTCCTCAAACTGGGATGACTCTTTAGGATACTTCTAGCAAAGAGGAAAATGAGGAAATGAGAATGCTTGCACTTAATTAAGAAACCACAAATTCTGCATTTTGTGTCACTTAACACCAATGAACCGAAAGCTGGGACTACAGAAATGCCCTGCTGTCCAGTAGGGCCAGACTAAACCAAGAAAGTCTTTTTCTTGGGCTTCTGGGGTGGAAGGAGCATTGCTGCAGTCAGGAGCTGTCAAAGAAAATCTCCACAAAATAGTTCTGAGAAAGCAGCTGCAGAGAGGCTTGTGGCATCTGTTCTCATGATGGATGTGCCTTGCTGGCCTAAAATGATGTGCAGAAGTGTTTGCAGGCCGTACTTGTAGCAACAGTGTGATGCCAGCAAGCTCCTGTCCCAGCAAAAGGCATGGCTCATACTGCTGCAGGAGGTGCTTTGGCAGCACAACTTCAGCTGGCTCCTAGAAGGAAATCACACCTGAGAGGTTGGTTTGTGGTGGTATCCTTCTACACCAGTGTGGTTACTGGCACGGTTGGTTGGCATGAGGAGAGGAAGAATTCAAATGCCTCGCAATTACTGCAGCAGAAGTTCTAATGTGCAGCTGTAGACTGACAGCAATCTCTTCCTCCTGGCAGGGAAAGGCAGATCAGAAAAATCTGTTATGCTGTTTGCTTCTGCCCTGGCGAGATGCGGTAAGGTCCTGCTGTGAACTGTGCCATGTGCTTCTCAAGAGCTTATGAAACTGCTGTTGAATATCATGCCTCTCAGGAGGCTGGAAAGCCAAGCAGTATTGGGTAAATGCACCCTCTGTGTCCCTGAGAAGGCCAATATGCTCTGCACCCTGAGCAAGCCCAGACCTGTGCATCTAGGAAGCCACCAGTTTATGGAAATGTTCTCTGCTTGGTACTGCTGAGAATTGTTTGCACAGCAGCTGTGCATTAATGAAGAGCATTCAGGCAGGCCATGGATGCCACTAGTGTCTTCAGCCCTTAGCCAGCTACCTTCCTCATGTTAGTTCATGCTGCAGGTTGAAGCCAGGGCACTTCAGCTGCTTTTAAGACTTTGCATCTTCTGCGGATTCCTGTTAACTGGCACAGGCATCCTCGTGGAGTCGCTGCCTGGGTGAGCGTATGCAGCACTGACACTAATGGTGTGGATTTCCTCTAGGTCAAACTTGGGCTGCAGGCCACACTGCTAAGCTGCTTCTGTCACCCAGCTTCTGCCCTGAGGTTGAGTTTGATTGTGATCAAAAGTACTAATCAAATACTGATTTTTCTTTTTTTTTTTCCTTTTTTTCCCTTCCCCCCTGCCCTTCCTAGACCACAAAAGGCCAAGGCAGGATCAAGTTATCTAGGCTTGGACAGGAAGCTGGTTTAAAAAAAACCCTCAACTTTTCACTGAAGTGTTTCAGTTCACTTATTGCCAGGAAACAAATTTATATGTCCAGATAATGTCTGGCTGATGTGGGTTGTGTGGCCACGGACTATCCCAAGTCTGAGGATGCTTGTGTGGAGCACAGGTGCTCCAGACTTGGGCTCTTATTCTGTCTGAGGAACAGGTTAAATTAGGGTAAGTGGTTATGCATTTGAGCAGTATGAGCTGTTCCTGGGGCTCTGCTGGGGGCGGGGGGGGGCAGCCCCTGCAATATTTTGGGGGGGATGGTCTGCAAAAGAACCGTAAGCTGCTGCTGGAGCAAGTGTCAGTTCATGGCCCTATTGCCAGCTAAGGTGTAGTGGAGCCGTCCCCATGGCAGAGCCTGTGAGCAGAGCCCTTCACCGCATGTCCAGCCCTCCTCACCCTGAGGGGACCGGCTGCTGGGGGGGCTGCTGTCGGGAGCTGGGGTGGATATCTGGCTGATGGGGTGTGTGACAGCTCGTTCTCCTTCCTCTGCATTTGGTGACAGGGTAACCACTGGAGGAATCCTTTCTAAAAAGAGCTCTCATCAGAAAGATCGCAGGCATCAGCTTAATTATTGCCTCTCTGGGCATGTTTTGTAATGGTTGGTTATCATTAAAAAGTATTGTTTCCATTTGAATTTCTGAAACTTCAGTTTCCTGTTGGTGGGTTTTGTTATGTCTTTGTTGAATTCAAAAGCTCCCAGAATCAGATATCTTGTTCTGCGCAATGACACAGTCACTTCTGAAACTTCTCTTTGATAAGAGAGAAGGAGCTGGGTCTGCTTTCATCTCACCACAGAGCAGTCCATAACCTCTTTAAACCCTTTGCAGGTTTTTATATCTTGTTATGGAGTGCAGGAGCAATGCTCTTGTACAAGTCCCAGCAGTGGTATAGCAGAGGCCCACATCCCTTATCCCTCTTAATACATAGCTGGAGATAGCACATGATAGGAAACACTAGCAAACTATGACCCTGGCTCAGCAGTTTTCCCAAGCAGTTCCTGATGTTGCCATCATACCCCTAGTAATTCTTCAAAAAATAAATAAAAAGAAATATCTGTTTGTCTTCCATCTCAGGCTGCACAGTAGTAGTAAAGACACTTTAGGTGGACACTTTACCTAGCTTTCTCTGGACTAGACACGGATCTTGCAGATGCTGCATGCAGAGTTTGGTATGGAACCCCAGCCCTGTAGCTAGCTGCAAGTTGTATGAGGTCAGCCAGATCCTTTCTTTGAATTGGAGACAGGTTATTTATGTTTTGTTATTAGACTGTTTAAAATGCTGATGGTAGCAGATACTCTGCTCTAAGGAAAAGTAAAATTTCAGATGTTTTCCACTGAGACTTTCTCACTGCTGTTTTCTCACCGGAAAGAGATCACAGGGCAACTTAGCTTGCTTTATTTTCATCTCTGGCACTAAGCTTCCTTGTCCAAGTTGTCAAATCTGGTTCTTAATTCTACAATAAAGCCTGATGCTCTTATCTCCTTGAAGCTTATTGCGAAGTAGTGCTTACCTATCACCTTCCCCTCCATCCTCACCTTGCAGCCCTTTCTACCCTGCTCCCTTAAGACAGAACATGGGAAGCAGAGCATGGCTGTCCTTCACCTTGGGGGTGCTCAGTGGAGGTGCAGCCCTGGTGTTCTGCAGCTGCCCGACAGCTTGCACCAGGGGCAAAGCTGGAGATGTTGCTGCCCACTCTGGGCTGCCTTCCTGGGGAGCACCTTTGGGTCTCAGCTGGACTCCCTGGAGCTCATGAGCAAGGGCTGCACAGCAATGTGGGTGAGAGTAAAGGGAGCAGGGTCACTGGCCTTGGCCAGTGCAGGTGGCAGACTGCAAAGCTGTTACCCTGTCAGGTCTGGCCATGGGGCGAGGAGGAAGGCCAGATGGGCACCTTGCTCAGGACACTGAGCAGGCTTGGCTTGCACTCAGCATCCCCTCCACCTCTAGCGAGCACCCAGAGCTGCCAGGAGCACTCTGCACCCTGTGAGCCATTCAGGGGCTCAGCAGCCACAGTTCAGAGGACTTCTGATGTGTGACCCTGAAAAAAAGGGGGGGAGGGGACACACACCAAACCCAACACTTTAAGGCAAAAAAAAAAAAAAAAGAAAAAAAAATCAAATGGCTACTCTTCTGTCCAAAACTATTTTGCACACATCTGATGCAAAGGTAATTAACGATAGCAGCAGCTAATCAAGTAGCTGCATCTTCCCCATGGCCACAGTCTCCTCCCAGTACTGCTGGTGGTGCGAAGCACGGTGAGATCTGGCTGCCTTGCCGAGATCCGGTTGAGGATCCGGCTGCTGGGTCGCAGAGGGCTGCGGGAAGTCTGCTGCGGAGCCCATCGCCCTGTGCTGCCCCACATCTGAATCCTGAGTGGGTGTTCCCCCCCCCTCCAAAACACCCCCATGCACAGCTGAGCGCCGCATCCTGGGGCTGTTCGTGCGCCGGCTGCGTTATCCCTCCACTTCGGCTTTCTCGGTTTCGCTCCTGCTGGCTGCGAAAGCCGGAGCCAGTGACGCACTTGAACAGCGCTCACGCGGCACCTGAGAACAGGCATCCTGTTTCCAAAACAGCCAGCGCAGCCCCGCTGCCTTCGGCACCCGTGTTCCTAAGGGGAAGCAGAGGGAGCTTGAGAGCCAGGAGTGAAAGGAGAGGGTGGGAGTTTTTTTAAAAAGAATATCAAAATGAGACAGTTTTGCGAGCAGCTGGGAAGGAATGGTATAACGTGGCTGCAAAACCTGCAAGGGTTCGGGGCAGTGGCGGGTCACCAGGGTGTCCCGCGGAGCAGCCGGTGCTCAGGCGGCAGCGCACAGGCGCATCGCGTGGCTGTGCAGCCTCCTGGTGGCTTCCTGGTGCTGCAAACCCAGCCAAGGAAGGGGACTAGCCAGGAAGCCCGTCGCTGCTACCAGGCTTCCCTGGGTCCCACGCAGGCCCCCCCCCCTGCCCTCTCCTGGAGCTGCCCAAGGAAGCATGAAGGGCTGGACTTGCTTTATGGTTTTTTGAGCTGAACGTTCAGCCTTTAAATCAGTGTGAGGCAGATGCCAGCTGGGGAATGTTTCATCTAGGCTGGGTGTTGTGGTATAAATTGCCACCCGTCCCTCGTGCAGGCATCGCTGGTGGTGGCAGCGGGCACAGGTGCTGCTGGCTGGTGCGAGCCACGTGCCCTCCGAGCGTGGCAACTGCTGTGCGGCTCACCGGGCAGTGGCACGCTCTGGCTCGATGCGATCCGTGTGGTTTAGTGGGCTCCAGCACCCCTCGTCCCGCTTGGACAGTGATGGCGGTGGCGACCTTTGTGGTGTTTGAGTCTTCAGGACACCCACGTGTGGAAAAAAACGGGGGCGGGGGGGGGGCAGGAAAATTAAAACTACCCAGATGCACATGCACACGGAGCCCTGCTCTCCTTTCCACCCGTTGCTGGCTTGGCAACGACCAACAGCCTCTGAGCCCCAGCTGGAAACTGCGCTAGAACACGCTGCATCATGGCCACCAGGAGCCGTGGGGCCACGAGCCTGCACCCCAAACCGCCCCAAGCCTGCTCCCCGGGTCCCCTCCCTGCCGAGCCGCTCCTGCACGGGGGGCAGGAGGATGCACACAGTGCAGGGGGGCACTGGCACATCCCCCCCAAAGCCAGGCTTCACCCTGGGCCCCCTGCCCGGTGGCTGGGCTGAGCCGCGGGGGGGGGGGGGGCGGGCAGAGCGAGCTCCACTGCATTGGGGTTGGGGGTCTGCGCCGTGCCGAGGTGGGTTGCGTTTTGCAGGCTGGGCTGCTCAGCCTGGCTGCAGCCTCCTGAGCGCTGTGAGTCACTTCATGCTGGTATTTCCAGCGCGCTGGGGTTTGGCTTGCAAGTGGATGCCGTGATCGGAGTATTTTAAGCTTTGGCACTGTAGGGACACAGGGAAGTTCACGTCCCAGGTCATGGGAGCACGCCAAAGATGCTGATTTACAGAAGTGAAGATGCTGACCCTGACCAGCAATTCCTGGTAAAGCTAAATAGCTGCATCAGCAGCCAAAAAAAAAAAAAAAAAAAAAAAAAAAACCACCACCCACCACAGCCTGACAGGCATCATTAATACCGGCCTGCATCAAGCTGCTCAGCGGGAGGCTGGTGAACACAGTCCTGGCTGCTGGTGGGGCCAGCTGGCTCCTGAAGGCAATGGGAGACAACTGCTGTGCAAGGACAGCCCGCGTTCCCGCACCCCGCGGGCCGCAATGCAGCGTCCTGTGCGCGCCGCGGTCACCCGCGAAGCCGCTCGGCCGGTGGCTTCTTCATCCCTCCAGCCGGGTCTGGGCAGCCCGGGGGGGGTTTGGGGGGGGGGGGGGGGCTCTTGGGCTGAGCTTGGAGCGGCTGCTCGAGCGAGGCAGCTTGTCTCGGTAATACAGGGGCTGCCGGGGTGGGTGGGGTGGGGGGACCGCTGGCCGCGTACCACGTAGGGACGTGCCCGTCCTGCCGAACCGGCGCAGCAAGGTAAGGCCGGAGCACCCTGCCTACCGTGAGGCCGTGGGGCAGCAGGGACAAGGCGGGCCGCGGCGGCCGTCCCCGGGCGCCCGGGCGCTGCAGGCACCCCGGGCACCGTAACCTCACGTGCGACATCAAAGCGGCTGAGGTAGCGCGCGATGCAAATGAGCAATACCTCAGCGCTGGCGCCTAACCACAGCGCCGCCGCCGCCGCGCCGGCTGTGGGAATGAGCTGCCGGTTCCCCTTTCTGAGGGCTCCGGCAGCGCGCTCGAGCGCTGCCGCCGCTGCCCGCGGGCTCGCGCCGTCCTCCGGCCGCTCCCGGCCCCCCAGCTCCTTTGATCGGGGCTTACTCTGCTCCTAAACTCGGAGGCGTCTCAAACCGGCTCACGAGCGCGTGTCGTGCCGGCTTCCTTTCGGCTCCCGGCTGCTCGTTCCGGGTTGTTCCGCAATGGTTTCCCGCAATGGCAAGCGTGAGAAGCGTGCCGGTCCCCCGCCGGCGTCGGCGGCGCGGCAGACAGCTGCCGGGCCGGCCTGGGGCCGCGCCAGCCAGCGCTGATCAGTTGCACGTTTTTTTTTTTTTTTTTTAATTTAATTTATTTATGAGAACAACATGCCCGGTGCCTGCGCGGCAGCCCGGCCCTCCGGAGCCGCCCCCCGGCCCCGCAGCGGCCCGTCGCGGCGGGGAATTCCTCGGCAGTTGAGCCCCGTCTTTCTTTCTTTTTTTTTGTGCTGTCCTTATCTGTGGTTTCTGCTCATTTCTGAAGCGCGCTTTCTATTTAAGGCACCCCCCCCCCCCGCCCCCCAACCCCGGCTCCGAGCCCGCCGCTGCCCCGGCCCCCCGCGCCCGGCCCCCCGCGGCCGCTCTTCCCGCCGCCTGCGCGGCCGTGCAAGACCCGGGAGGCTCTGCTGGCGCCTGGGGAAATGAGATCTCGATCTTTGCTTGCTTCTTCCTGTATTTTTTTTTTCTTTTTTTTGGTTGTTGTTTTGAGAACTTTGGGGGCTCCGACTCATCGCGGTGAGTCAGAGAACTGCAGGGAGGCCGAAGAGCGGAAGAAACCTGGCGGCGCCGCCGCAAATCCCGCTCGAGGGTGCGTTCGGCGCCGTCTCCGCTCCCAGCCGGGGCAGCCCCGGGGCAGGCCCCGCGGTGGAAACGCTCCTCCAAGGCCCGACTGCGCCACGGGACAAATGTCAAGACCAAGATGAGGCGGGAAATCCTCTCACGGCACGTCGCAACACCACCGCCTGCCCCGGGGCTCGCGCTGGGCACCACAGCTGCCCTGGTGTTTGCAGCTAATATCCTTCTTTTTTTGGGGGGGGGGGAGGAGGGCCTTGACTTTTTTTAAATTTATTTATTTTAACTACGTATGGCTCACTGTTGCAGCCCAAAGCTAGCTGCAAAGACAAGACATGCCGTTTAGCTGGGAGTGCTCATGGCAAAAGGGAAAAGAAAAACTCAGAGAAAAGCCTGCCAGCGAGCGGTATTTCGACACAACGCTACGGAGCAGCCTCCAGTCCCACGCTGCTGCTTTTAGGGCCTTGCAACACGTGCACGTAATCACTACCGATATGGGAACACGATCCCGCTTTCAGGAACACGGGCAGTGTGTGGGAAGGGGCAGATATCCCGGGCCACCCTCGGAGCATCTCCATTAACTTCCATGAAGATGCTTCAGCACGAAATACCACTGACCACGCGGATGCTATCAGGCTGCCTCCTCTCCGTGTGCTCATTTCCTGTGGTTTTCCTCCCTTGGACAACTTACACGTGGTAAATGAGAGCGTGAGTCTCGGAGACACTCAAGATCCAGTAACTTAAGGAAATTAACGTTGCAGGAAGAATCCACAGGAAACCAGAAACACGCAAAGGCATTTCTCTCTGGAGCTGGTGCCAAATGGGCCACGTGGCCGACTGCCAAGCGACGACATATGCAGCTCCTGCACGCAGCCTGTTTTGGCTCTCCTAGAGGCTTCGACTATTATTTACTTGAGCTAAATGAGCTGGCTTCTCAAACGGTAATCTCCATACGCTACCTCCGCTGCCTCCAGTAGGCTGCAGTCCAGCTCCTAGGAGCTTTAGCTCCCTCTCACCGAGCAAATCTTGTCTTACCAATAAGGTGTTCACCAGAAGGACCAGAGTTAACCCGCAACCAGGAGGCCAGTATCTAGCAGCCCGTGCTGGGACTGGTTTTGAGACGGGGAAAGAAAGATGCAGACAGGCAGCCTTGCAAGCCCCTCTGCTCTCCCTTCGCCAAGGCTACCCAAAGCCTGGTAATGCTGCTGAGGCAAGCAGCAATGACGACGTTTGATTAAATGGCCAGGGGATTACCGAAAGACTCTTGACACAAGAAGGCACCAGCTTGAAAAGAAGTATAGAAATACATATATGCTTTCAGGGCATCTCTGGATTAGGTCTCAGACACTCATGAAATTCCTCCTTGCCTGCTAGCATCATGACCAGACCTCTTCTGGTCGTGGAGAGGCTTGGACAGGAAGACCTAGGCTCCCATAGACACATGGTCCACCTGAAAATTTCCAACCAACAACTCTAGCATTTTGTTCTTTCCATCCTATATTCTGCACAAGTCATAGCAGTAATGATGGTATCATTGTGTGGAGAGACATGACTGCACCCACTCCCAGCACTATGCAGATGACTGCACCATGTTATCAGCTGAACTTTTCTGGGAATTTTTTTTTCAATCATCAAGTACCAAAAGTTTTTTTTTTCCCAGCCAAAATGCTGATTTCTCCACAGTTAAACTACAACAAATTAATATCAAACAAATGCTGGAAAGCAGAAAATGAGCGGATCAAAAGGGAGCTCTTCAAATGGTCTACCTGGCCTGAGGAAACATCTTTGTGATAGTGCTTAAAAAAAAGCTCCCTTCTCTCCTGTGCCACTGTGAGAGCCAGACCTGCAGGCAGGGCTGGCATGGCATAACAAGGAGATAAGTGTGGGGGCCTGGGAAAACCATGGGCACTTTATTTTCCAGTGCTGACCAACATCTCTAACCAGATCTACACTAATTTTGTAGGCAATAATGGCACTGATGGTGATTCATAACCATAAATATTATTCATCCATTAACACAATTAGTATGGTGCTCAGCCTGCCAGGAGGAATACAACTGCAGAGAAATCAGTGGAAAACAATCAGGAGAGAGACCTGGCCCTTGAGATGGGAAAAATGGGACTGAAAAGCAAAAAGTGCTGTGTAACCATTTGTGATTTGATGGTGACTTTGATACTACCAGGCTGGGTCTCTTACAGGAATCACCGTATCCAGCGTTGAAGCAGGATAGCTGCCTATGATGGAATGACTGGCTGGGTAGATGAGGGGAGAGCAGTGGACGTTGTGCACCTTGACTTCAGCAAGGCTTTTGACACTGTCTCCCAGAACATCCTCCTAGAGAAGCTCAGGAAGTGTGGGTCAGAGGAGCGGACAGTGAGGTGGATTGAGAACTGGCTGAAAGGCAGAGCTCAGAGGGTTGTCATCAGTGGTGCGGTGTCCAGTTGGAGGCCTGTGGCTAGTGATGTCCCCCAGGGCTCAGTACTGGGTCCCATCCTGTTCAACTTTTTCATCAGTGACCTGGATGAGGGGACAGAGTGCCTCCTCAGCAAGTTTGCTGATGATCCCAAGCTGGGAGGAGTGGCTGACACACCTGAGGGCTGTGCTGCCATTCAGAGAGACCTGGACAGGCTGGAGAGCTGGGCGGAGAGGAACCTCCTGAGGTTCAGCAAGGGCAAGTGCAGAGTCCTGCAGCTAGGGAGAAATAACCCTAGGCACCAGTATAGGCTGGGGGCTGACCTTGTGGAGAGCAGCTGTGCAGAGAAGGACCTGGCAGTGCTGGTGGATGACAAGCTGACCACGAGCCAGCAATGTGCCCTTGTGGCCAAGAAAGCCAACGGTATCCTGGGCTGCATTAGAAGGAGTGTTGCCAGCAGGTCAGGGGAGGTGATCCTGCCCCTCTACTCAGCCCCGCTGAGGCCTCATCTCCAGTACTGCGTCCAGTTCTGGGCTCCCCAGTACAAGAGAGACATGGAGCTACTGGAGAGAGTCCAGCGTAGGGCTACGAGGATGATCAGAGGGCTGGAGCACCTGCCCTATGAGAAGCGGCTGCGAGAGCTGGGCCTGCTTAGCCTGGGGAAGAGAAGACTGAGGGGGGATCTTATCAATGTCTACAAGTACCTGAAGGGAGGGTGTCAAGGGGACAGGGCCAAACTCTTTTCAGTTGTCCCATGTGACGGGACAAGAGGCAATGGGCAGAAATTGAAGCATAGGAAGTTCCGCCTGACCGTGAGGGGGAATTTCTTCACTGTGAGAGTGATGGAGCACTGGAACAGGTTGCCCAGAGACGTTGTGGAGTCTCCTTCTCTGGAGATCTTCAAGACCTGTCTGGATGCAACCCTGTCTAACATGCTCTAGGTGTCCCTGCTCAGCAGGTTGGACTAGATGATCTCCAGAGGTCCCTTCCAACCTTACTGATTCTATCATTCTGTGATTCTATGGGCCCTCAGCTTCGAGGTGGCAGCCTGACTCCCAGTGTGCCCATGCTGGCTGGACAGGGGGGCTCTGCCTTAGCTCCTTGCTAAGCAGCCCAGCCTGGACAGTTGCTGGTTCACTCCTGATCACAGCCCAGCAGGGCTCGGGTGGACGTTGGGGTTTGCGCAGGAATAGACCCAGGTGCAGATGGATCTCTAACCACTCCCATTTTCACAGCTAGGCTGGAAAATGTCCCAAATTGACTGGAGCTCATCACATCTAACACAAAAGAAACCACCGCTTCCACCACGGCTGCCTTCGGTTGACCTAGTTGAGTCATGGGCAGACAGCGCGCAAGCTAGAGACATCCTGCGCGACATGGAAAATAAGGTGTTTCTGACAGATGCCCCACAGGGCAGTGGCAAACTGCCACGGCACTTGCTCGTCCGGGAGAAGCCCCCCACGCAGTGGGGACAGTGGGGTGAGGGGGAGGTCCTTCTCTGCCCCCACACAGGCAAGGAGGAGCACAAAGAGCCGGGGCAAAAGGTGGGTGCCACAGGGCAGGGGAAGGCAGCCTGGCTCTGAGCAAGCCCTGCCAACACCTGGCTGGGCCCTGAGCTCTGCTTTAGACATGTTGAGCATGTTTAGACATGTGTTAATCGCTTGCAGGCACTTATCTAGCTTGAGTTTCAATGGAAAGATGTGCAGGTCTCAAGCCATCTCTACAAGTGTCTGAGCTGATCGTTGTCCCTCCATGATACCCATGACCCGGCTGGCCCAGGAGCAGTGCAGCAGGGCCAGTGGCGCAGCCCATGGGTGTCCAGGCTGAGCTGACCGCAAGCTGTGGGGCAGGATGCATTCGGGCCTGCTTCTGGAGGGTGCAAACCCGGGCAGTGAGGACAGGGCAGTGCTGCCCCCTCTGTGTCACCAGATGGGCTGCAGTGTAGTAGCCTTTCCTAGGAAAAACCACAGCTCTATTAGTATTCTTTGTGTTAAAGGCTGCTAGGAAATGGGACATACAGGCAAAAAGTAGGTTTTTTTCTGAAAAGCTTTCTTTTGTGTGCAAAGCTGTTTTGTCAGGGAAAGGGACAAAAAAATCTCAATGTGGGAGAGCTGGATATGGTTTTAGTGTGTCGCGGGTTGGGAAATGGCACTAGGACTTGACTCTGCAAGGAAGTAGTCCCCAAATGCAAGGCAGTGGGAAGCAAAGGCCTGGGGAAAGGCCTGCAGAGGCCGAGGCCGGGCTCAGCTCATCGCTGTGTCGGGAGGAGCATTCGGGGCCGGCTGGGCTGGCGGGGAGCTGCAAAAGGCGCAGGGTCAGGGCTGGGCTTTGGTGGGCTCTGTGTCCCTGCTGGGCACTTTGCTGAGAGCCGTGCTGGGGCAGCAAAGCTTTACCTCACCTCTCGGGGCACCGCGAACGGGGGTTTTCTTTGCACCGACTGAGGCTCTCGCAGCTGTGTCCCATCACAGCCCTCTCTCTGGTGCAAGGTGCTGGATCTGGCTGCTCACGGCTCCCTCCCTGCCTGCGATGGCTGCGCTGCTGTGGCCAGCCTGAAAGAGAGCGAGATGCAGCAAGAGAACAAGCTCATTGCGGCCCTTCTCCCCACCCCCGTCTTCAAGGAGGATGAGCATGTTGGCAGGGAAAAATACAGTCTTGGGGGAGCAAGTCACTTCCCTGCTCAGGTCTGAGTAATGATGTGGTGCATCTGCATTTTGGGGGCTAATGTTCTCCACCTCCCACCCCAAGGAGAGCAATTAGAGCATCCGTCTTGATGAAGAACTGGGAAACTCTCCCTGGCCACCTTGAAAGCAAAGGGGGTGAGTGCCAAAAAGCATGTGGGACATTACTGGATGCTCAGAAGTGCATTTTTTGGACTGAATGGGATGGGATTATTATTATGGGATGTTTAAAGGAAAGACCAGAGGTGGGGAAAGGAAGGGGTTGATGTGGTTTGGGGAGAAACCACCATGGGAGAAGAGGGAATAGGGCACAAAAGGAGCCACTCGGGGCTGTGCCATGCCCTATGTCCAATCACCGCAATGTGTCCTGCCTTCTTCTTAAACTCCATTTCTGGCCATTTCCCTGAATGAGGAGCTCTCTGTTGTCTATGCATGGGTGAGTATGGAGGTCAAGGTGCCAGTCACATGGTGTAGGACCATAGACCATGGAGACCTGTGTGCCAGGAGCTGGAGAAACCAGAGTGGGTGCACAAGGTGTGGGCATGCAGTTACTAGCCAATATTAAGCCAGGCCAGCTAGCGAGTAGGATAACCAAACCTGAGTGCAGGTTTCCTTGTTCCCAGAGGGACAGAGGTATGAAAGCAAAATTGCCCCACACGCATGAGAAGTGTCCCCCATCCCCTGCAAGCCCCCTACCCTGTGGCTATGCAGGGGCTACCAGCTGTGAGCCAGGGCACAGAGAGCCCAGAGCATGCCCTGAGCTCTGGACATGTTTGTGCCCCTGTGGGAGAGCCCAGGCAGGGCAGTTCATTTTGCATTTAAGCAACAGTGAAAATGGCAAGTGAAGGAGAAAGCAAAAAAAAAAAAAAAAACAAAAAACAAACAACAAAAAAAAAACGGGCAACCACAAATATCCATGAGAAAGGAGGGCTGGCTGCGTGTGACACCAAGGGCTTCGCTGCCTCTGCTGGATGCCCTGCCTTTCTGCCACCATCCCGAGCCCAGCAGCATGGGAAAGGCAGGAATCGCCTCCCAGGGATCTGTGGCTGTGGCTGAAGATGAGGAGGGTTCATCCCATCCCCCTGCTTAAAGCCTGGCTGGAGTGCAAGTGCTCTGGTGTGTAATACAGAGAAAACCTCTGGCTGGGGGTTAGTCATTTATGGCTCTCAGTGCTGCCTTGCTGCTCTCCAAACCACTGACACGGGCAGCTGGGAGCTTTTATATAGATATCCCTGCCGACACCAGAATACATCCCTTGCCCGGCATGCGCAGGCTCCCCTGCCTGGCTTAGGAGTCCCTGTGGGCTGGGCCCCCCAGCGCCGCTGCCTCCTGCCCGGTGTGACATGGGGCAAGTGGGGCTCAGCCAGTTATTCTGGGAATAATTAGAAAAATCAGTGAGGCAACACGAAGTGAGGAAACAGCAGAGTTCCTGCTCTCGCTCTGTTGCAGACTTGCATGAAAAAGACTGCAAATTACGTTAGGTATGTTTAAAAATGTGAGGAATATCTACTGAGACCACTGAAGGACTAGGGGAAGGGGCTGACAACTATTTATTTCTGCATGGATGTAGACCTTTTCTTAAAAACTTTCCAATTATTCATTCAGGCTGCATCATTTGGCAATTTATTTTGTTGCAAATAAAAAAGAAAAAATAATAAAAGAGACAAAAGAAGGAACCTGAGAACAGGTAGTTTGGGTCTGCCAGGTTCCAGCTGAGCTGAGCGTGAGCCCCCAGCGAATGCTCCTGGCCAGACGGGCAACAGGAGTGGTGCCGCCACGGAAAACATCCCTCGGGGAGGCTCTTGGAAGGTCTTACACAGCTGGAGTGAATAGCAGGAACTTTCTAAAGGTTACAGCTGACTATTTCCTAATATGACAGCTGCTGAACTTGATGCAAGAGGATGCTATATTGGTGCTTTTTGTGGTGAGTAAAGATGATTAAATTGATGAAGAAGTGGCAATTGCACAGGGAGCAGTGACCACGATCTGATTATACTCAGAATGAGCAAACAGAGGACAGTCCCAGCCAGTAATATAGGTACTAGGTGTTTCAGAAAAACTATTATAAATTGGGGGAAATTAGAAAAACTGACCAAATGGAACAACAATAACTAAATGACTGTCAATGGAAAATTAAGAGCCCTTTAGGAAGTTTAATTTTGTCAGAAGTCTAACCTGACAGCTATTAAACACAAGGAAAGCAATATTCAGAAAACAGGGAGGGGAAAGAGCTCCAAGTGTCCATAAGGGAAAAGCTATGGAGTGCAGAGATTTGCAATGAGAAGCAAAGCACCCGAGAAGGTGAATTTAAATACAATTAGAAAAGAGAAATCCTCAAAATGGATCTTTCTCTAGGCAGAAAAGGTTCGCAATTCAGAAGGCACAGGCAGATGTGATTGAAAGAAACAGGGCTGTGGCAGGATTTGATCAGGAAAGACTACAGGCCTGCAGAGAGACCTCATGCTGGTCAACACACACTTGTTGGCACCAGGGCTTGGTTCGTTCTATGGAATTACATGCTGAATGGATAAATCTGCTGACAGAGCTTGTCTTGAGAGATGTGAAAAGTGGTATTACGCATATGCTGACTAGAAAAGGATGACCATGCGATCCCAATAGAGTATCTGGCAAAGGCCCAATTGACTCATTTCCTAGAGTAGGAAATGGTATCATGTGGAAATCCTTCTCCTTGGGTTTGGCCCGGATAGGAATGATGTCAAACCTTCGTCCACCTCTGTAATATATCATCTGGAAGTAAATATAAGACCATCATCGCTGACAAAAAGCACAAGTGGCATCAGGATGCAGGGAGGGAGGGTGCAGAGGGAGAGGAAAGGCAAACAACTCCTCTGAAGCATGAGGCTGTGAAGCAAAATGCCTAATTCCACCAAAAACTAAAAACCATTGATTCTGGTAGCAATGATGGTTTCGTGAAACAACAGTGTCCTCACCAGTTCAGCTCCCACTAGCCCTGTGCTGTTTCTGCAGACAGCAGTCTCCAGCCCGTTCTGTCCTAAAAAGGTCACTAACTCTTAGCACCTCTCCCCTTATTGTTGTCTCTGCTTGCTAATCTCCTATCTCCTAATAAAATATAGTTACTCTGCCTGGAACCTACCCTGAAATCCTGCACTCAACTCCTATTGTCGTGTTTAAAAAAGATTTCAAAATCCAAGTGAGTTGGCTATAGAACCACAGAATGAGACAAAAACTGAAATAAATCATCTTTTTCAGGAGGGTTGACTCTCAGACCATCTCTGTTGGCCAACAAACTCCTGCAAGGATGATGAGGGAAAGCATACAAGCTGGTGATGATGGAGCAGATGATAGGCAAGAAGAAGTACTTCTTTAAACGTCCTCTGCCTCCCCGGGGCCGAGCCAGGTCTGGTGCATGATTCACTTGCACTTTTCTTTTAGGGGTTTCTAATCCTCCAGGAATGACTGGGAATGAAGCTGGCTGGGTGAGTCAGGATGCTCTGCCTCCATTTTTAAATGAGTGCCCTATAATTATTTATTTTCCGATAGACTGTTATTTCTTTCCAGCAGAAAAATGTCAAAAGATGTACTTGATTTTATCTCCTGGTATCTTCTGGCATGATGATATACTATGGTGTGATTTCTGACCAAAGTAGCTACCGAGGAAAAGGAAGGGAGCTTGGTATGACTAAGTTCACCTCGACCTTTTAGAAGTGCCATAGTGAACACAGCTCCTTCCCACTCAGCTGACACACAGTAAATGAAGTCCACCTAGAGGAACATCTACAAAGGCCCCCTGGAAAAAGATAATGCTCACTGCAAAGATCAGTCAGCAATGGAAAATCTCCTGTAGAGCCAAAAAGGGGCTGCAAATGGCCTTTAAAGATGTGAAGAGTTTGATAATCGTCAAATCTTTGACAATCCTGTCACTGCCATGCAGCGACGATGCACTGACTTCCCCTTGCTCATAGACTTGCTCAGGGCTGTGCTGCTGCTCATTGGCTCCACGGACCATGGCCATTAACCCACAACACAGCTCTTGCTCATGTGCCGGCCTAGCTTATGGACACTGCCTGTCCTGGGGCACAGCACAGACGGCTCTCTGTATTTGTAAAAGCCTTCTCCTGGCCCTGGGACTGCAATGAGCCCCTGGCCTCAGGACTGGGGAAAATAACACCGTGCACAGGGTTGAGGAGCCAGCAGCTGCCTGTGGGGCTGCCATGGGGAAGCTGTTCACCCCGCATCCCGCTGCTCCTGTACACACAACAGCTCCTGTAGCAAAACCCCGGCTCCTTCTGTCAGCTCTGAGATCAACCATCAGCCACATGAAGGTTAAAAAAAAAAGAGGTCCCACTGCAAGGTAGGGTGCGTGTTTGGGATCTCCCCACAAAATCCTGGCTCCACACAGATGACAGTATTTTTATTTATGATTGCACTGAATTTTTCACAATGTTCTCATATATTTCAGGCTGCCAGAAGGATCTTGGCCAGTGCAATCTTCCTGCTGGCTCAGTGCTTCCACTGGCAGAAGCCCTTGCAGCATACATGAGGCAAGGAGTGGCCATAAGCCAGAAACAAGAACTGGACATGCAGAAGTGAAATTAATTGATGAAAAATATTTAACATGGTTGAGAAACATGGGAGCAGGAGTCACGTTTTTGAATCAAAACGTCAAAACATTAAGTCAAGGAATTTTGTTGAAGAAAACAGCTAGTTAGAAAGTACTTTAAATTATTTCTGGAATGGATCAAAACACTAAGCCGTGGTAGGTGGGGCACATGAGGGAACAGCGTACCAATCACATAACAAGAAAGCAAGAATATCAGACTATCAGAGCCACAAGCTATGGAATGATGTAGGCTGAAGCTCCTGCATTAAACGAAGCCATTTGTGCTCAGGCACAGCAAGGGCAGGATAGTGCAATGGAAAGTGCAGTTCATTTTTGTCTTTCTGTTGGGAAACTCTTGATGGTGCACAGGAAATCTGAGCCAGCTGCTCTCTGCTTACACAGTACTCTCCACAGATGGGACTTCTGTGCTCCGGCTTTGCTGGTAATTCCAAGATCATAAAAATTCAACTCCATCTTCGCGTGAGACTTGGCACTACCTTGGTGAGGAAAATCCTGCCTTTTCTCATACATAACTGCAAGGCTTCCTTTGCTGTTTCCTACCAGATCAAATGGTATGACCAGTTATTCTCTAAGAAAAGACAGTCTTCATGGAAAATGTGCAACCTCATGGAAGAAGACAGTACAACATCAGCCATAAATCCTATTACCTGTCTGCAGCTATGGGAGCAACAGCAACCTTCTGTCCCAGAGGTCTGTTCCAAGCAGAAGCTAATTTTTTAAATTACAGGCAAAGACTTCTGGAAAGAGGAGAGGCCAGAGGTAATACCCAGAGCTACTCCTCTGCCCAAGATGCTTTTGCCCATCACAAGACAATATTACATTTTGTCCTCAGCAAACCCACATTGGTTGCTATTGGCTGCTCATTTCCCTATTCCTTCCACGTGTTTACAAACAGTTCAATTACTTGTTCCACTATTTTACTAAAAAGTGAAGTCAAACTGTCCTATAATTCCCCAATTTCTCCTTTTGGTAGTTGTTAGATAGCTGGTGGTCAGAGCACTTTCCTCGGAAACGTGAACTAAAGCGAGAAGGTGACCCCAGCGTCTTGCAGCTGTTGGACAAGCACCAACACTGTTTTACTCCGGCATGCGAGGTGCCCAGTGCTTCCACCAGCCTGTGCTGCAGAGCTCAGTGAGGTCCCCAGGGCCATGAGGCTCTGGCACAAAATGCTCTTTCTGCTGCTCTGCGGGTTGGAAAGCAGCAGCCTCATGGTGCGAGGCTCTGGTGGGTCGGGGCTCTGCACCCTAGACTTGGTACAAAGCTGACACTGCAGCATTCAGCTTGACTACAAGCAAATATTACCACTATATTTTAGCAAAGGTTTTAAAACAATCATCTCCCCAGTCTGAGAAAGCCCAGAAATGACAAAAAATAACCATTTAATGTGAGAGATATAGGACTGTTGCCAAAAAATACCCCAACAAGCCATCCCTCCAGCTAACTCCAGTGCCCTTCAGTCCTCAGGAATAAAGCTGCCGTAAGCATTGCCCGGAGGCATTTCTAGGGAAAACTACCATGACAACCAAGCAACCGGTTTCTGCTGCAGAAAACCAAGAGGCCAGCACAGCCCTAAAGCCACCTGAGCCTGCCCTGCTTGCCCTGTAACTAGAACGAAATGTTGGCTGCAGCTGAGAGGCTCCAGCTTCAGGGGTCATTGTGGAAAAGAGCTTGTCCCCACCTACCCTGCCAAAGCAATTCGGATCAGTGCAGCAAACGGAGGCAACCGCCGGGGGTGTGCAGCAAACCAGAGACCCCATGGGGTGATACAGGCTGGGAAGCGGAAGGTTTCCCATGGGATGGAGCACAAGGGCTCTGACGGCGCACGTCTGAAGCCACTAAATCTGCATGCACTTGGGCTTTCGTATGCAAGGCAAAGGGACAAGACTTAAACCGTGAGAGATGGTCTGTGCATAGGTGTTAATGACGCTACTGAATTAGCTGTCCTCTTTCCTGTTTCGGACACAATACCAGATACATTACTTGAAATGTAGCTTTCGCTCCTCAGTGCTAGCAGTGTAGATAACCCAGGCTGAGTGACACTTGCACTGGGGGAGTACAGAAATGATGAGGCAATTTCAGAAATATATATGCACAGCTTCCACCCACATTTTGAGCTTTTTTGTTTTTTTTTCTTCTTTTTTGGAAACAAAACCAGTGCAAAATCCAAAGTTGAGGAGGGAGGGGATGGAGATGAGTGAGAGACTGTGCCTGGTTCAGCGGCACATACCGGAAACGTGAGAATTAGAGGAGCAAACTCTCCTTCTTAGCTAGGTATCCCTGGCATTCTTACAGGAAACAACCAGCAATGGTAGAAACCAAGTTTCCTTTCTTGGAGGGAGCAGGGAGGAAGCGTGCAAGGCAGAACAGCCCATGCTGCTCGCGCTCAGCAGGGCTGCTCTGATGCAGAGCAATGCCTGCTCTTCCAGGAAGGCAGATGTGGCGTGGTGATTGCTGTGATTCCCCACCGAAATGCTCGCAAGCTTGTGGGTAGGCTGTGCAAGACCGGCAGCTGCCTGCCTCTGCAGTCGCTCGCCCGTGCCTCACGGGGCAGGTACGAACGCAAGGACGGGGCATGCCCGGCTCCCGAACGCTCCCTCCATGCCCGCCTGCTTGTAGGATGCCGCTGGGCGGGCGGCGGGTGCCCAAACCTCCTCCCCAGAGGGCTGCCAGCGGGTCTGGATGCCTGTGCTAACCCCGGGCTGATGCTCTGGAAAGGGAGCCCCTTCCCCCAGCCTGCACGGGAGCTGCCGCTCATCCGCGGGGATCACAAGTGGTGGGGGTCTGGGGCCAGCAGCCCCGAGACATCCCTGTGCTGCCCCAGCAGCGGCACCTCCGGGTCCGGGCACGGGCAGGACAGCCCCCGGCATGCCTTCCTCGCCCGCAGAGCCCCGGTGCCGACGTCCCGGCCGCCCGCCGTCAGTCTGCGCTGCCGGCAGCCGAGAGCCGTGCCTGGGGAAAGCTCCCCGAGCAGGTTTGCTCCCCACCAGAAGGCAGATTGGAGGCTGCTTCGTCTCCAAAGTCTCTGTGGGATCCCCCCACACCACCGAGCCCCTTACGGATGGATACTGGAGTGCCAAGCGGGAGTTTTTTTTTTTTTTTTTTTTTTTTTGGGGGGGGGTGTCTTCTCAAGCAAGCACCTATACACGGCTGGACCTTGCAGGAGCAAACCAGCCCCCTCCGAGCCTCCCCAGGCCCCAGCGGACCCCCGCAGCCCCCCCGAGACAGCACCTCGCTGCCCTGCGCTGCTGGGCCGAGCCCGGCCGTCGGCCGCCGCGCGGTGCCGATGCCGCTAGCCCGGGGCCTGGCTCGGCTCCCAGGCGCAGTCCGACCGCTAGGTGTCAAGATCCTGCCTCAAAAGCGATGCTCGAAATCACAAGGAAGTGCTCAGCGGCAGCCCAAACGCCGCGCGAGTGGGCTGCCGCCGCTGCCGCCGCCACGGCAGGCCGGCGAGAAGCCCGCGCCGACGGCTCGGCTCGAGGCTCCCCGCGGCCAGCGCGCCCGGGAGAGCAGCCGCTAGCGAAAGCCGGGTGACAACTTCCACCCGCTCAAGAACCAATGGAAATTTTGAAAAAGCGGAACGTTTTCCAGCAAGTTTCCACGCCTTTCGATTTGCTCTTAAAAGAACTCATTGACCAGCGCCTATTCCTGACGTGACCTATCAGTTCTTGGCAACTTATTTCTGAGAAAAACACCTAAATGTGCGAGGACAGGGGACCTCACAGCCGTGTATCTACCTGATGGCTGGACTCCCCCCTTCCTTTGATTTATGTTTATAGGAAATATCCTGGCCTAAGTGGAAAAACACATGAAAGAACATTACTTCTGCTTCTTCTGCAAGCAGTGTAGAAGTTTGTCAGGACCTGTGCCTTGTGACAGGTTGAGGGAGCACATTTTGGGGAAGAGAAACTTTCTGACAACTCATGTCCGAACGGCAGACTCACGATAACCCTCCCAACGGGCCTGATCCTCACTGGGAGGAAGCAGCGCCTGACTTCAGTCATGATATGTTAATTTACAACAGAAAAATCCTGGCTGAAAAAGCAGTGTTGGACTGCCCCAAAAGAGGGGGCAAAGCATGTCGCTCAAAATGAGTACAGGAGACAGTCCCCGCTGCAGACCACTGACATTTATCAGCTCATAAGCAAATGTCAGGAGGAGACAAAGTGAAAGGGAGGTGGTGGGACAAAAGAGTCAGCAGAGAAGCATTTAATAGGGGCTTTGGGATGTGCAGAGATAGCAAGAGTTACGCTCACATTTCCTACATCCTCGTGGAGCATGGCCTCGGGGGTGTCCCCTCCCAGGGTACTCCTTGGACTGTGGGCTGCAGGCTCTGCGAGAAGGGATGTGCCCGGAGCAGGTCTCAGTTTTCTCCTTCGGAACTTCCCTGCAACATGCCACTGCTTTAAGGCTGCAAGGGAAAGGAGGTGACATGCACGCTTTCTCGCCCATCCACCTGCCCTGCATCCCCTCCTGTTCGCTGCTGCTTTACAGAAAAGAGATTTCAGCAGCATCATATGCTACTAACAAGAGAAGGAGCCAATCCTGTAACCCTCCCACCTGCGGCTGATAGAGAGCTGGCAGCTTTCAGTGACAGGAGACTTAGAGAGGAAAGCAAGCAGAGTCTACCCAGCCGGTAGGTATTGTTCGAAACATCACTTAGCAAGAGCCACAGCTGTAGCTATGAAAGACATAAACACATCTACTTTCAAAGGCCCTTACTCAAAACTGAACTGGGATGCACTAAATCAGCCCCCACATTCACTAAATAAAAAAAGAAAGAAAGAAAGAAAGAGAGAAAGAAAGAAAGAAAGAAAGGAAGGAAGGAAGGGGAAATTCAGATTAGTCACAAAGAAGTTCCCCCGCCTGCTTCTCTGTGTGCATAAAGCACTCTCCTGAAGGCACTGTATTCATTTCACCTCTGCTCCTGGGACACGGCACCTCTTGTCCACCCTACTGCTGCTGCAGGCACTTGGGACCCTGCTGGGCTACGGGCCACTTTCTTCAGCAGGTGGCGCAGAGCAGTGGAGATGGACAGACGGCCAGACATGGAGGTGAGAAGGGAAGAGCATCGAATGGATCTCGAAAGGGAAGCTGCAGAGGATGAGTGGGAGAGCTGGCAGAGAGGCCAGCTGAGGAGGAACACACTGCACCTCATGTCTGCAGCTGCTCAGTGGATATTACTGTTCGCCTGCTTGATCTACCTTGGCATAGATGCTCTGCAACTCTCGACGGTAAGAGCTTGCGTTCATCCCATTGTCTACTGGCCTGTAAAACTTTGTATGGGCTTTTCTTAAGAAAAGCATTTAGGTTCATCCCTAACTGGTTCTTAATTATCACTCTTCCCCCCCCCATCTCCTGCCCTCAAAATAACACCCAGTGTCACCAAATGCAGGGTTTAGGGGACAGTTTATTGGGAAGGGGGATTGTTCCAAGAATACTCTTTGCACAGTAGCGCTGGAGGTGGAGCAGCCTCCTGGGGAGGGAGCTCTGCCTCCCTAGGGATCTGTCTGCTATTCCAGTCTGCAGCCTTTGGTAATCACTCACGCATATTTTCACTCAGTTAATGGGATCATTTGGGTGAGTGTTTGCTTTCAACAAGTGCTGGACGAAGAACGAGAAGCCAAGTTGCTTGTAAACATTGCCTGAACTTTTTCAAACATACAATATATATGCCAGCAGATATTTTAGAAAGAAAGCTAACTTGTGACAACCCTAGCAAGACCCCGGCACACTTCAGTGTTCCCAGCGTGCGTATATACTGGCCTTTGGAAGTAGTCAACTATATCTGTAGAGGAAAGTGTCTCTGTGCATGCCAACAGGACTGACACCAATTATGTGATCAAAGAGAGTTTCCTTCACACACAGCATTGTTCCAAACTCAGTATAAACAGTAGAGATGCTTGAGATACTTCAGCAAGACTTGCAGCAAATATATTTTTCTCTTTCACATGTTTGCAGACCAGTGGATTGTCAACAACTTTTCACTGCTATTTCAGCACCGCTTACGTGCTAGCTACTTCTCCTCCCACATCTTCTCAAAGGCACTTTGTACACTCTTAAAATTGTTATGCTTCATCTTAACAGAGTTCATTCTTTCCTCCCACTTAGTCTTGGCAGAGAAGCAACCCAGGCACATAACCATACAAGGGTTGGACGGGTCATCTGCCATATTATGGAAACCTGACACTCTGAGCTGAGTCTCACAGCAGTTATTAAGCATTAGAATGATATCCCTGACGGAAGATAACTCTTTCCAATGGTTCAGTCCTCTTTCTTCTCCCTCCAGCTCTCTTGCTCTGCTCAGGACACAGTAACCTCTTGTGTCCCACTTTAGCTCTTAATATCTCTCAGTTCTATAAAAATGTCAACTTAAATCCTCTTCCTCTAGAGGAAGGTGGCACTGGCTGGCATTGCTGCATGTGAACCTTACAAGCCCAAGATGGCAGCAGTTGAGGAGGAGACACAGTAAATGCCTGGAGTTTCCCTTCCTCAATAAAAATGACTGAAACAGGATGCTCAAGGAGCAGCTACTGCAGCAGCTGAAAAGTCCAGGCTCTGGGAGTCACCAGAGGACCCTTTCAGTTTTAAACACTTGCTAAGGGCAGGCTCAAAACTGGTTTCTATTATTTAAACTAGATAACCATAGTCTTCTGTTCTGACTGCACCATGCTGGGCAGGAGAAGTTGCACTGGCTGTACGCAGTGGGGATTTCATTTTATTTTACAGGGCTCTGTAAAATAGCTGCGAACTGACCGTATAAAAGTCTAGAGAAGAGGCAATCAGTGCTAAGCTGAGTTGTCTTGCAGGGCAGTTTAGGGAGACGGACTTTGGGGGGTTTTCAGAAGTGTGGGCACACCACCATCATTATTAGAGTGGCAGGCTTGAAGAGCTGCTCTGTGGGAAAAACTGAGACACTGCCTGGCATGGCACTGTCCATGCTCCCGGGAAGAGTCTCCTTCTTCTTTCCAGGGCACAAAACTGCAGGAATAACTTCAAGAGCAAGACAGTAGCTGTGGTTTTTTTTAATAGCAAGAGTGCTATAAATGTTTGATTACTTTCTGTTGTCTTCACGGCTCTTAAAAACTCTGGAGTAGTCAATAAAAATATAACATAAATAGCATTATGGCGCATGCTCAAGAGACAAACAACAGCGTCTGCAGTCCGGACTGCGCTTAATAAAAATGGGCAGTGATCTGTTTTTCTGTCATGATGTGGCTTGGAGAGCAAGCCTCAGCTGTAATATCCAAATGAGCAGCAGTGAAAAAAATGCTAGTGATAGCTTTTGCATCTGCAATGTTTATGACTTCCCATGTTTCCTGGGATGATCTCCTCTTGCTGTACCAGTTGGGATAAGGCTAAGGACAGGCCACTCAGATGAACTCAGAGGGTGTGAAACTCCCTAATGACAAATGAATATGAGGTAAAAACCTCTAGCAGGTTGGGGAATCTAAAGGCTACTAATGATCTGTTACAAGCGGGGTTTGCCTGAGAAGAGCAGGAAAAGGTGCAGGAGGAGTAATTTTGCAGAGGTTTAACACAGATAAGGAGGATGTGGCCATAATCCTAGCATCTCCTGGTGCAGAGAAGGTATGAGCCACTTGCACTGCACAGTAGTCTGCAATTTCTATGATACAAGGAGTCAGGCACATGATTGCAATGGCCCTCTCAGTCAATGCATCTTGCTATGGTCCCCTGAAATTTGCACTTTCTGCAATACAAACCTATTCCCCAAATTTCTGCCTCCTGACACTGCTCCAGAGAATGCAGGATAGTAACAAATAGGAGGTCTCTGGGAACCACCTCACCAAATCTCATGTTTGGGGATCCTGAACAGCCAAAAATGGTGTGGTAACTATGTAAATGATGCAGGAAAATCTGAAGCAGTTGCTAAGGAGTTCCTCTCTGACCTAAGACCCTCCTGGCATCCTTTCCTGCACTCCATATAAAGGCGGAACAGTGAAATAGGGATGATGAACTTTGTTACGACCTCATCAACTCCACTGCTGTAGGGGATTTCTTCCCTCTGCAAAATCTATTAGTAGATAGTTGTAAGGTGCTTTGTGATCATGTGGTGACTGGAATAGAGATGTAAAAAACAGGTAACATGCATCAGCAGCAATTGCAAGTTTATCACCTAACCAGTCCATGTTTAATACAGCCTACTGTCTACTGGTGGGCAAACAGAACAGGTTGCAAGGGATGTTGTTTGACCTTTGAAGCTCAGTGGTCCTATGCTTAGCTATTGTCTTCTTTGGAAACTACCTAGAAATCCCAGCTGCCTGAGCCAAGGAGTCAAACACTTGTGCACTTAAGCTCACAGAAATGGAGCAAGTGTAAGGCTTGAGCTGCTGGATAGGATCAGTAAGTGAGAGGGGAGATGATAGTCCCACTGGACTCGATGGGTGATCGCGCAATAAAAACTTGTATTTGGTAGGCAGGCCAGCCTTGCCCGCGGAAAAAGCTGCAAAGCATCAGCTCTAGCAGCACTAGAGGGTGCCAGAGGAGGCCTTTCCCGCTGCCTGCGCCGGCACCCACCTCACACCCGGCACAGAGCAGCTGCTGGGCTCCCTCGCCAGCCGCTTGCCTCTGCAAGGGCACAGCCCTGAGCCCGCACTGCAAGCTGCCCGTGGGTTCTCATTCTGCCGTCCGCTGCTTCCAGCGCTCATTCTGCCCTAAGGAGGAGCCATCAAACGAGGCTAAATATACAGAAATCAGCCCAACATGAATCTGAAGAGCCCATTTTCCCGTTAGGATACCTATGGCATAAACAAAGAAAAGAAAACGGAGCAGCGAGCCTAGCCTTTCGCTCTTTAATCAGGCAAAATGCTGAGGACTTGTGGTTGTGAAGCGCCTGCAGACCTGGGCCTCCTGTGGTTAAGATGAGAGATGGGTTTGAGATGCACAGTTCAGATTTAAAAATCTAGCATAGAAGCTTGGTGTTTTGCATATCTGATCAGCAAGATTCACGTTTCTGTATTCACATTCACTTTTTCTGTTATACTCATAAAATGCAAGTCAACTTTAAGGGCATCCTAAAGCACTTTTAACTGAGCCACTGAGAGACACGCATCCTGTAACAGCCTGACACAGGCAATAAGTGGGAGAGCTCAGCGCGCGCCCGTGAAGCCAGGCGCACCTCTCGGCGCTCTGCAGGACGAGGGTGAGACAGCAAAGCTGCGCATCCGGGTCTCGGCTCGGCGAGCCGCCTCGGGGGCGTCAGGCAGGGGGGCTCTGCGCCCCGAGGGCCGGGCCCCCCTCACCGAACGACTCGACTACGTTTACCGGGATGATTTTTCTAAACGGGACCAAAACTACTGGGTACGCTCGGGAGGGACCTAAGGAGACTCACCTAGCTGAGAGTCGGACTGGCAAGGAACTACTGTAAAATCGCGTTTAATAATGACAGTAATAATAATAAAAGCAAGTAAAGAGCGCAGGTGGTTAGCAGCAAAAGCGCGCGGCCGCGCCGGCCCGGCCGCGCCGGCGGGAGCCCCCGGCCGCTCTCGCAGCCCCGCAGCCGGTGCCGGTGCCGGTGCCCGCCCGGTGCCGGCGGGAAGAGAAAGCGAAAGCGGCGGCGACCCGCCCCGGTGCGCGCCCGCTCCGCCGGGTCCTTGACGCGGGTTTCTCTTCTGTTTTTTAGCCTCGGAACGACAAAGTCCCGTGGACCTACATCCAGTACACAGGTTGGTGGGCGCCCGGGCAAGGGGGGAGGGCGGCCTGGTTCCCCCCCTCGCGTGTCTGCACCCCACGACGGCTCCCCGGGAGCGCTTCCCCGGCCCACCGGGACAGCTCCCGGCCGCCCCCAGCGCCCCCCTCCCCGTTCCCAGACGGCTCCCGGCCGCCCTGAGCGCTCCCCCCACCCCGTCCCCAGTCGGCTCCTGGCCGCCCCCAGCGCGCCCCCCAACCCGTTCCCTGACGGCTCCCGGCCGCCCCCAGCGCCCCCCTCCCCGTTCCCTGACGGCTCCCGGCCGCCCTGAGCGCTCCCCCCACCCCGTCCCCAGTCGGCTCCCGGCCGCCCCCAGCGCTCCCCCCAACCCGTTCCCTGACGGCTCCCGGCCGCCCTGAGTGCTCCCCCCGTTCCCAGACGGCTCCCGGCCGCCCCCAGCGCTCCCCCCACCCCGTCCCCAGTCGGCTCCCGGCCGCCCCCAGCGCTCCCCCCAACCCGTTCCCAGTCGGCTCCCGGCCGCCCCGAGTGCTCTCCCTGTTCCCAGACGGCTCCCGGCCGCCCTGAGTGCTCCCCCCTCCCCTCCCGTTCCCAGTCGGCTCCCGGCCGCCCCCAGCGCTCCCCCCAACCCGTTCCCTGACGGCTCCCGGCCGCCCCGAGTGCTCTCCCCGTTCCCAGACGGCTCCCGGCCGCCCTGAGTGCTCCCCCCTCCCCTCCCGTTCCCAGTCGGCTCCCGGCCGCCCCCAGCGCTCCCCCCACCCCGTTCCCAGTCGGCTCCCGGCCGCCCCCAGCGCTCCCCCCAACCCGTTCCCAGACGGCTCCCGGCCGCCCCCAGCGCTCCCCCCAACCCGTTCCCAGACGGCTCCCGGCTGGGGCAGCCAGGGGCCCCTGAAACGCCAGAAGTTGTTAAACACTTCGTGTCAGGATAACGGGTATTTCTTCCGATGGAGGAAGAGGCCAGGAGAGCTGTCTGGTGGGAAGAACTGCAAAATCAGACCCAGCAAGCTGGCTAAACCAAAAAAATGGGCTTTTCAGGAGGGGGCAAAACCTACAGTTTTGGGGTGGATCTCTGCAATAGTTACGTTTTCCAGAAATCTGGGTTCTGTTACCCGGTGTGCAAGCAACCAACAGACCCACAGGGTCAAGATACTTCATGTCTGCGCAGAGATGGGTGCTAGGTGGTAAATCCACAAAGCTAGCAGCCCTTCTCCCCCTCTCATGCTTTGTTTATACACACTTGGTAACTTAGTGTGTACATACAATATGCTCTCGGGAGTATTTTTGAAACAAGTGAATGAGTTCCTGATTTATGAAAAATGTAAATGATTTCCTGGGGAATAGCAAATGTACAGCAGAAAAGGCAGTGCTCTCTGCACCATGCTACGTTGTGCATTTTGCCCAATGACCTACCTCAGTAATAGCAGAGAGTATTAAAAAGTGTAAATCACACTTAAAACATTGTTGACAGTTACACTTTCAATGAGGATTATATGAGTGGCAGTGAGCGTAAGCTAACATTGTACAGAAAAACTCATTTTCCTAAAGAAAAAGCTTGAAAAGATTGACCTCAGCCAGGAGGGGCTGCGTTGCCTGATAGGAGACATCTGACAAAATCTTCTCATCAGGGCCCCCAGGGTCTTGGTCAATGTGCTGGAAACGCAGGAGCACAGCTGGCAAACATTTCGTTATCATTAAGCCTTCTTGTTAACTTTTTATTTTCTGTTCTTTTTAGGAATCTGTGCTTCCTAATCTCAGAGGGATGCTGTACTTACATGTCTGTATTTTACAAATGAAATACATGAAATAGTGCATGAACAGAAGCTCAGGGGGATAATTCAAATAAACTGGAGCTAGTCCAAAAGGCACAGCTTGTTTAGAAACAGGAACCTGGAAATGTGTACTACAGATCTCCTTTTTCTCTGTTTCCTTCATGTCTGAAACAGATCATATTCTAGATCCCTTCTGCCCTCTTATCTATTTCACACTCTTCCTTTACTGTATTTTTCCACCCTTCCTGCAGTCAGTCTTTATAAAACCACCATCTTCCAAGAAGTCATTCACCTTCATAGGACTATCTTTGCTTTCTTCCAGGTAAAAGTGTCGAAGGAACTGCCATGAATCTCAGTGCTGAGACAGGCTCTATTCATATCAGAAATGGTTCCATCATGATCACGTGCGATGGCCTCTACCTCGTGTCCTTGAAGGGTGTTATCAGTTTCCCTGAGCTGGAGAAAAACGACTCATTGAAGCTGATACTGGGGAAGAAAGATAACAAAACCAGCGAGGCCCTCTGGGAGCAAACTCTCCAGGACGATGGCAAGACTTTAGATCTCATCACGATGCTGTACTTGTTTGCTCAAGATAACATCGCCCTGTGGACCAACACAAACGCCACTGTCAAGGGTTTGTCGTTTAGCCTTGTGTTATTAAGTCCCATCTTCTACTGCTTCCTGTAGAAGATGACATATTAAAAATGTAACATGTAAAGTACAACCTTTCCTACCAACACCAAACTAGAGCCAGCTACTAATACATCCGTTTGTGGGAGGCTTGTTCTTACAAGCTGTACTTGTACCAGAAGACTGCTCTAACTTCCTGCCTTGGGGCTATGGAAAGTATCAGCTGGGGTGAGATAAATCACAGTGCAAACGAGCTTTATGTAGTGCATGCCATGTTTATCTCTGGAGCTCTACGCATGTATTTTGCTATCTAGGATGGATCTTCCTAACACTGGAGAAAACACTGGATATATGGCACCCTTGAGGACAACAAAAACAGAAGCCAAAGCCACTCAGCTTTGCTCAGATTCAGAGAAACCCTGGGTTTCTCTATTTATTTGACAATATCTGTATATAGTAAAGATGTGCTGTACATATGCTAAAATAAGTCTGTTAAATCAGGAAGATACCTCAAGTGTCTTGAAGCCATTTGGAGAATGAAGAGAACAGATCTGCTAAACAGCTCTTTGCCTGGCAGGGCAGGAGAAAGTGAGGGGACAGCAAGAAACTTCTCTTGGACTGATTCTGGTAAGTGCTGTCTGACAGGCAAAGGCAATGAACGACAGTATTTGGAAAGGAGCTAACAAGACTGCACTGGACAGCAGAAATACTGGCCCTGCAGTGACTAAGGGGCAGCTTTTAAAAGAGATGATAAGAACTGGCTGTTCTGGCTGGCTGCAAACTGCTGAAGCCTGAGCCAAGGGGACATCTGTTGTGGCGTTTACATTTTGCTATCAGCTCTCAGAGGTGTTAAGCTGAAGGGGAATCCGCCTCAAGCATGCACAACCAGACTCAGAGTTGGGTTGACCCAAAAATAAGATCCAGGCACATAACGTTTGAAAAAACTCTGTTTTGGTGGGTTCTCTTTAAGGGTCCAAGTGAGACCTCCAGGTCTGCGCCTCTTTTCTGCTGAGATGGTTCAGACAGGTCCTGTGAGCCTCCTAGCGAACCCAGCCGAACACACACATCCTGATGAGCTTCACAGGCCTGACCTCCACAGTGTGCTTGTGCACCCGAAGACAGCCTGCCCTTGCTCCCATCGCAGTCAAGAGACAGACGGCTCTCGATGGCTCGTGGCTGTGCGTCCTTCTCATTACAGTTTGCAGCTGCTGAGGATGATGACTGCCTTTCCTGGGCTGATGGCAGCATGGGAGCTCAGCACACAAGAACCTACTATGGACTCAAACCCTCCTTACTGTGTGCTTGCCGTGAGGAGCAGAGCTGCTGATACCAAAGGGCTTAGGTCCCAGTTGCGGCCAAGAGCTGCAGTTCACACTGGTTCACAGGAGCTGCTCTCCCAACAGAGACGGCTTGTGTGGTGGCACGTAGAGCCATCACATTTTCAGTTGAAGACGGGTAGACTTCAAGAGCAGGTTGATAACCTTGCTCCCAATGAACCCCAGCAGCCTTTCGGCATCTCACTGCTGACTGTACACTCCAAAGTGGTTGTTAAAAGTATTTATGTATTTATACTGTAGGCAGAAGAACATTATTTGACATTTCTTAGAAACACTGGGAAGGCTTCAGACTTCAAGTTTCAGTGCTAAGCTCTTTGCAGATGCTCTCAAGTACCTGGAGCTTTCCTGTCGCATGGTGGTGGGTGGCACCATCGTGCTGCCGCTTGCCTCAACTCCCCTGCTTCTTGACAAGTGTGCCTCAGGTGCCAAAGGGAGCTTAGGAAACCTTGCAGGCTTTGAGGGGCTTTTCTGTGTGCTTTCCACTGTTGTTGGCAAATCTGATACATCTCCCTCCCCAGAGGTCCGCGGGAAACCTCTGTGCTGAAGCAGTTACTCATTCAGGCTTGGGAAGCAGCTTTTCCTTATCTTAGGACTGAAAAGTCCTGGGCTGACTTGTACCTCCAGGGTGCAGCTGCCCAGCTGCAAGAGGCGTTTTGGGCTTTTACCACTGGTTACCCGCCTGCTACTCTGCTCGCTACCGAGACCGAAAGCAGCTGCCACCCTGACCCAAAGCTGTGTACTGTTATGCTCTTTGACTGAAATGAGAATGTTTCCTTTCCTAAAAGTTAATAAAACTTTCTTTTGTAAAGTTTGGGCTTGCAGTGTCCCTTTGGAGGGGGGAACCCTGGTTAATTATGCATTTAACTATATTTGAGTGGATATCTATACCAGTATGAAAAGTATATGAAATTTTCATATACTTTTACAGATCAGTTTCAGTTCACCTCAAGGATATGCAAGTCAGGTCCTTCCGTTAGAACAGGCTTGTTCACAACTTTGGCAACATAGGCCAGCAACATGAAGAGGTGCACAGTCTATGAGAAAGCTTAAGCCTAAAGGACTATTGGATTTGTACCTCAGAAAGGACTAATCTTTCTCCTTGTTCAGAGTAGGAGAGGGCATTTTACCCAGTGATTCCTCTATGCTTTGAGGCTGACCTAGGAGATGTACCTATACATACATATGCAAATATAGATACACTTCTTGTCTTGAAATAAAGGTTGAAATAATTCATTTCCAGACGTTAATTGCTTGAGGGGCTAACTATCCTCACTGCTAAGTTTCCATGTTGCCAATGTCTGCTTGTATCTTGTAACACCTTCTTCCACAAAGCTAGAAGTCTCCTTGTTATGAGACAGGTTAATTTTTGTTAATGGAGTTGTTACGGTCTTGTAGGAGCTTGTGGATGGTGCTGAAGTCATGTTTCACAGCTCTGTTTGGCCAGGACAGTGCACTGAGCTTTTATGTCAGCCCTCACAGATCATTACAGCTTGGGGTTTTGAAGCGCAGGGCCTAGACTGGCAGTCTCCAGTCACAGTCTCTAACTCTCCCTGGAGGGACAGTGCATTCTGCCTGTTTCTGCTTACCACGTCTCTGCTCACACGGTCATAAATTGAAATAGGTCTCCCCAGCGTGTGAGGACTTCATGGTCTGTCCCTCACAGGTCTTTTCATGAGACCCATTTCACAGCATATGGTTATCAGACAGTGATTACTGAATCACAGCATCACAGATCATAGAATTGGTAAGGTTGGAAGGGACTTCTGGAGATCATCTAGTCCAACCCTCAAACAAGTGGCTCATATGGGGATTGAACCCATGACCTTGGCATTATTAGCACCACGCTCTAACCAACTGAGCTAAACCTAACCCCCAACATCCCCTATTTTAGAGCAGTCTCCACTTACGCTATGTCTTATGTTCAGCACACGTGTGCTGTTTAAACTACAGCGGCTCCCCTAGCTCTCCTCTTTCCCACGTCCTTACAAGTGTAAAGTGAAGGAGAGCATGACAACACTGATGTAAGAGCCACAGTCACCCCTCGGGAAGATGCTGGCTCCTTTTGTACCTGTTAGACCAACTGGGCTCTTGCTCCCTGGCCATGCACAGAGACAGATTCAGGTTACTGAGAGCAAACAGCTTTCCCCACCAGTACCCTGGACATATGAGGGTCACAGAAAAGTAGTCATTGATACCTGCTTCAGTGACTGAGGTTCAGACCCCAGAAGAGAAAAGCTGGTGGTAGCTCAAGCTATTTTTGATCTTTTCTCACTGTTCCATGAATCAGTCTGAGTAAATCTGCTGTTTTATTGCTAGTTCCTCGGGGCTTTGGGAGAAGCATTCACTACGTCTGCAGGTCCTGCCACGAGGCCTGTATTCAGCAGAAGCGGTCACTGCAGAAGATACTATAGACAACAGCATAGGGCACAGTGGGCTAGGAGCTGTTTGTCTTTAAGTTGGTACAAGAGTCAATGAATAGAAACATTTAAGCTCCTTTACAAGTCATCTCCTTTGCTACCACAAACTTTTACCAATAATGGTGGATAATGAGTTTGTGGTTTTTAGACACCACTTACATTTCATCACTGGGCATGAGTCACAGTTATTGACTGCCTCATTAGCAAGAGGGAATGAGGGAGCTGGTATGTGCTTAGCAAAGTGCAATCAATGCAACTGCTGTAAAGTCTGCATGAGAAAGCAGAAAGCAGAGGAATCTAGTTTTCATATTCAAGTATCAACATGGATAAGTCATATGAAAATCCAGCAGTTTCTTGTGTAACTGGTTAGGAGAATATGACTTAGTAGATTTTGCTCAGCGACATCCGAAACGCCAGTCAGTAGATCTGCTCTGACAAGCAGCCCCTAGCTGGTGGCTATTGTTTCTGAAGGGATCCAGATCAGCCCTAGGGATGCTCACTTCCAGGAGTATGGGAGTCTGCTAAAAGTGAAATGACTAACAGTAACTAAATGCTCACTGGGGATTGGCAGAAGGGGAATGAGGACCAGGCCAGAGATGGAGAGTGGCAAGACAGCTGCAGAACTGCAGAAGGATTTATAGTTTGCCATGTCCAAGCTTGTGAGTCCAAAAGCCATGGAAGATCACAGGGTTCATTTGCTCAGTTCTCTAAACTGATGAGGAAGGCTGGGAAGGGCTAAAAACCTAGGAAAGTAGAACAGAGACTGAAGGTACATCTCCATGCAAAGGTGCTAAGCAGTGAGCCCGTGCTGAGTGAACTGTGCCTCAGTAAATGGCTAAATACAAGAGCTGCCTCCCCAAGCATTTATTTTCTCCTCCCAATGCAAAGGCCTTGCACAATTACCTGCTAAGTACAAGAGCTGGTGCCAATAGCTCTGGTTCTTCTTAATGAAACAAGACTGTCCCAAGCGGAAGAGCATCTGTGTCTTTACAAGCTAGAGATGCTCACAAGCATAAACAGGAGCTCATGGTCATGCCCGCACACTTTCTCTTGTCTCTGCAGTTCGCTGGAGTTGGCGGCCCATGCTACTCCTCAGTGGCCAGCCAAGGCAGCGGGGTGTGGAGCTGGGTCTCCAGCCAAGGCAGTTGGATGCTCCATCAATGTTTCTTCAGAGAATAAATAGAACAAGCCCTGAGGCAAGTCAAAACTTGACGTGGGCTGAACTATACTTTCCTGATAATTACTGTCATTTTTGGCTTTAAGTCAAAGTTCATACTGTTTACTGGCAATCTAGAGACCTGTTTGCTTTACCTATGAAGATGAAACTGGCATTGAATATACTTCAGAGGATGAACAAACATTTATCCCAGCATAGGATCTCGTTCATAAAATGTACAGCAACCTTGTAATTTCACCATCGAGCAGATCCCTGAGACAACATATCATGGGTATTATTTCCTGGAGGTCAGAGGCCTCACTGTCCTTTGCCTGATGGATTAATTTCAGGTTTCTATTGCTGTTAATATCTGATATTGGATTTACCACCACCAGCACAGAAACATTAGCATGGCACATACATCCAGCTGGGACAAACAGATGAGATTTGATTTCAGACATCACTTGGGAACATGTGCAGCAATTTGAAATACTGGTTGATCTGCTTCTCCACCCATCACTTCACATAAGAGCCAGAACCCAAATTTCTTTTGCTGGTAAAAATAGCACATTTTTGACAACATAAAGGGCTAATTTTGGAGGCTGCTCATCAGCTCTGAAGAGCCTCCAGCCCAGATTGTATATTGTCTCCAGCAGTATCCACCCTTTACAAGAAAAGATCTGCTCCGGCTTGCACATGCAAGATCCCACTGTTTCCCAGTTACCTGCAACAACTCGAGTCACCTCCTGGCTACACCCGAAGTTAGGCTCAACTCCCTTTCTGAGGAGTGTCCTTTTCATAAGCTGGGCAGGCTCAGTGCTCCTGCTCCAGAGCTGCACGGCCCAGGTGCTGGCCCGGACAGTTATGCTGACTGTGTTTTCATAGACACAGCCAGAGACCTCAGCTGCCTCGTACCAGGCAGGAACCAGGACTCTTTTCCTTGCTACAGCATGCACAGTCACATTCAGCCTTGCCTCTTGCCTGGCTTACTGAGAACAGCAATAACAGGAATAGCAGATGGAGAGACCCCCATCAACCCTTCAGACTTTCCTAGATGTGTACATGCAGCTGTGGCCAAACTGGGACCATTAGCAGGGACAACACTGCAGGAGGGAATGGGCTGAGTTGAACACCCGAGCCACTAGTGAACAGTCCTGAGAAGCAAGCTACAGATCCTCCGAGATTTCAGTGCTGTGCGATGCTGAGGTGTAAAGAAAGCTGTGTCAGAATGAGAGAAGAAGCTGAATCACTACCTGAAACCTGAGCTTAGTGGAAACCACCTCTTCTGGCAATTAATAGCTACTCCATCCTTGCCGTGCTTCATATCGTAAACACAGCCGATCACAAAAGCAGAGACAGACAAAACCACCAAAACCCAGCTCTGAAGCCACAGTCAGGTGCAGAGGTAGACAAATGATATGTAGAGAGACAGAAGGCAGGAGAGCTGCCTGCTGCTAAAGACCATTCATAAATATCTCAGAGAAGGTACTCAGCCAGCATTTAAATGGATAAACGGAGCCTAGTGGGAAAAGGCTAGAAGGCTCTTTCAAGCAGATGGCTTCGCAGAGGGGCAGCCAGCATCTCTGCACAAGGAGGGAAATGAAAATCTTGACCGGCAACAGGAGCTCCCTCCATGGCTGGGAGCAGCTGTTTGCCAGTGCAAGGCCTGCTCACCCCTGGACAGCACGCTCGCTGCACACGACTGTCTAGGACAGTGCATTTCGAAACCCAAGGAAGCCACAAACACAGACCGTACATGATAAGACCAGTGAGTACTGCTTTTGGCAGGTTAGTGCTATGACAGGGCATATCGAAGAATATGATGAAAGGGCTACAATCTTCATTAGGAATGGATTCAGAAGGATTTTGTACCTTCCTAGGCACAAAAAAAATGCTATTACAGGCACTGGTTGTTCACATGGTGAACATGTGGCAGAGAGAGAGGTAGAAAGCTTTCCAGCTTTTGAACTCTACATTGAAGCTGGGAAGACAGTGGAAGGAAGCACTCAGCAGTGCCAGTTGCCACCAGTATCACAGGGTCTCTGCCCAGGAAGGTGCAGGGGACAGACAACCCAGTGGTGCTCGGGGTCTTGCAGGCTGCCAGAGTATCTCGGCTTATCGGCACCCAAAGGCCAAGTGACAAACTGCTAATTCATACAGTGCCAGGAGTGACTGTGCTACAAATTACTACAAATCATATCAGGCTCTAAAATCACACGGTTTTAAATAAGAATTAGTTTGGTTAAAAAGAACAATTTAAAAGGTTAGATTACTCAGAGGATATAGCTCAGTCATAGTGAAAGAATACAGTTATCTCTTAAGTAATAGGAGATGCCCAGATAGTAACCTGTTGAGGGTCATAGGCATAAGCACATTGATTAACCTGCTTTGCTCAGCACTGATGCCTATCAAATGTCTTGCTTATTGTGTGCCTTTTTCTTGGGCCTAAGGCTGTATTATAATCCCACTCTCAGGCAATGATTTTCCAGCCTTATAATTCTGTAGTATAACTCTAAATGAGTGGCTTTACCCATTTCAGCTTTCTCCTAGAGAGCCTGGGACCAGACAGTCACCAGAGCTCTGAAAAGCAGTGGGATGTGAAAGTAATGTGTTTTTTCTTCTTTGTCCTGTTTCTCAACCTCTGGTCTCAGATTGAGTGCAGTGGGTCAGACCTTGGGGTGCGAAGCTTTGTCTTTCTCCTTTCCCTGCCCAGCGTCATCAACAGCACAGCCAAAGTCTGTGCTTCAAATGCACATACATTCAGTATGCAATACAGCCATTTCTACCATATCCAGGAAATTGCAACAACTGATTAAGTGGAGACTGCGGTTATAGATATTATGCCACTAGTGTCTGAATATTTTAGATACTTGGGAGTGTTCCCCTCAGCTTGTCTATTTCTAAATCTGTTTTGCAATGCTTGCATCCCTGATCCATCCTCAAAAGCACTCTTTTTCCAGACAAATCAACTACTGCCCACAGTTCCTGTAACACTCACTTCTACAAAGGACAAGGCACATGAATTCAGGAATATGGTGGGAAATGAATCTCAGGCCCAGGAAGGTGGGGGGCCAGTTTTGTTTAAAATGGACCTGAATGCCTTCCACAGCCTGAAATGCCAGAACAGCCATGGGGTCTTGCAGAACATGCTCTAACACTGCTCAAAAAACGGGTGTTTCATTCTCTTCTGCTCATGTTCCAGCCAGTCCAAAGAGAAATGCAGCAAGGGATCAAATAGAAAGCCACCCTCGGGAAGGCTGTTAAAGCAGGCCTCCATCAACTCAAGCATTATTTGAGACAGACAAATAGAGCTTTAAAGGCCCATATTACCACCAGTGCTCCTGAGCAATGTATAGGGGGAGCCATGGTGGCTGGCAGGAAACTTGTCATGTTTTGGGCCAGCTTTTGCCCCCTCCCCAGCCAGCCCTGGTTGGGTTGTAGTTAAAGCAACGTGCATCAGGGCTGGAAACCTCGCCTGCTGTGGAGCCTTGTGACAGCACAGACTGCTCCTCAAGGTATGATTCTGCCTGGAAAAAGTGACTTCCCCACCACGAGCTGCCATGCTGCGTGTGCAGAATTGGTACACCTGCTCCAGCTAGGCAGTTGGTGGTTATTAACATAACTGCCTGCTGTCACTGTGGCAGGATGCATTGGATTGCTGCCTAATTTGTGCACTCCCAATAGAGCAAGCAACTGTGGAGCCGATGCTCTTCTCCGTGTCCCCAAAGCTGCCCCAAGAGCAAGGCTCCTGGCCCCAAGAGGGCAATCTTGCTTACCCTCCACAACTGACAGAGAGGTAGGTGCCTATGAAGCCCTGCAGAGGGCAATCCAGCCTGCCTCACTTCCACGTGTCCTTCTGGAGAGCCTGAAGCAGGCCAGGAAGAAGCTGTGGGCTAGTCTTTCCCTCCACAGGCAGCCTCTGACATCTCCACTGACCACATGGGACTCCCAGTGCCTGCCCTTTGCATGAGAACCCTGCCAGAGACCAGCATTTGGTCCTGCTAAATTGGAGGCCAGTTGTCTCCGCAAAGCCATATTGAAGCCTTTCTGTTGTAACCTTGCATGCTGGTGTGGCCCTAATCCAAGAGCTATGAATGATGAAACGCTAGGTCTGGAGATCTGCTCTCTGTTCCTGGCCATGGTCTGGGTTTTTATCTAAAAAAGGGCCTAATAAAGAGTTTGCAAAGGATATCCCATCCTTTTGGCCAGACTTGGGTTCCTTCTGGCTTAATCTGCTCCCTGTTCCATCACTTTTGCATGGTGGCTCAAACTCAAGAGAAAGGTTGGAGTTGGCTCTCACGTAGCAATGAGAGACCTCATTCTGGGTCCAGAAGCCTGCTGCCCGTCTCACATGTTGAGCATAAATCACCATGCAAAAAACAGGCTACAGCTGTCCCTAGCTAAATTCCAGTTTTCATCTGATTTTTCAACTTCCCCCATAAGGTCAAGTCGAGATCACAAAATTAGTTGCCCAGAGAGCTTCAGGCTGAACAGAGAGGCTCCTAATTACCATAGATTCCAAAGAGCTCAGGCAGCCTTGAGAAGAATACACCTGGAGAGGCTGCGGAGGATGTCCCTAGATCTATGAAGCCTAAATGCCACTCAGTGTGCTGGCAGGTGGCATAAACAAGGTGAACGTCAGCTAGGGTGTGGGGGTGAAACACTTGTCTCCCTGTAAGCAAGGAAGGCCGAGGCAGATCCCAGTGCTGCGGAGGTGGAAGCTCCAAAATGACTGCATTATAGTGGGCGTGAGGGGGTTGGCTGTGGCCCAGCAAGGCTGCCCTGCCATCACAAGAACTTTCTTGTGTCATTTTCCTGGGATGCCCTGAAGTCAAAGTTCTTGCAAACAAAGTACACTCCCTTTCCTGCTGCATCTTGCCTGCCTCTTCTCCTTTTCCTCACCCCGGAAAGTGCACCATGCTACATGAGATCATCCAGCCACATGTCTAGTGGGCAGCAAGAAACAAGTTCAGTCAGTAACTTGCCAGCTTCTGCAAGTTCAGCAATTTCACCTCACTTCGCCAAGAATAGCAGTAAAAGAAGCTGCTTTGCTTTTGCCAAGCGGGAGGCTGATGGGAGAGGCTTCCTCAGGGTTTAACAATTAAACAAGGAAGCAACAGATGCCAACCGGTAATGCCAGCTTATCAGTTTCTGGGCCGGGAAGAAAACTTCATTAAGGCTACAACACTCACTGAAGTTTCTTTCTGCTGAGTCTTCTTCAATGTTTCTTTCCAGAAGCTGAGAGGGCAGGTAAGTCAATAGAGAGGATCGCCTTTCACTTCCAGCCCTCCATGCACTGCCAGGGTGTGCAATATCTGCTAAACTGTGCTTTCACCACTTGCTATATTCCCTCTCAGGGTTGAGCTAGGGGGAATCACCTTGCCTTCCCAGCTCTCAACCTGCAAGTGAGCTCACTCTTGGCATGTGTCACGGTAAGGACAAGCTGAAGCCAAACATGGGCCACTGTGACTCTACTGTTATAGGAGGAAAGGGATGGTTAAGTTCAATTGATTTTCCATTCAACGTGCCCAGCACATAACCTCTGCGCCATTCTCTCCTACCAACGAAACACATGAAGACTAAAACCTAATACCTATCAAGCCAAAGCCTCCGGGAAAGAGGCTGTGCATTTCCCAATGGTGAGCTTTAGGAGAACGCTGCTACCCCTTCTACTTTTGCACACATGTTGCAGCTCCACAATGCTAACAGAGTTAAAATACTGGTCTTCTGATAGCCACATGTTGCATAGCTGCTCTGAACTCACCCAAGTAACAATTAATTTGAATATTTAAATCCCCTCTAGAATCCTGCAGGCATTAGTATTGCACTGCAATAGCAAAGTCGAAGAACCGAGTATCAGGAAAAGGTTTTCAGAGGGGAAAATAAGTATAGAGAGAGTGATAGATCAACAGAGCACACGTAAGTCGCAGGGAGTGAGGCTTGGGTGTTGGCAGAGGATGAGGGGATGTGCTTAGGGCCAGGGAGCCGGTCGGTATGACGGAGCTGCAAGGCCTCCGAACATGAGCTGCAATGCAGGTTTGAGCATACAAGAAGCAGTAACTCTAGAGGGTCTCCCTCAAGTATGATTCATTTGAAACATCCACAGTCAGATCAGATTTTAGATAAAGGCTTGTGACTGTTCTTAATTGGAGAAAATGTAGTGGAGTTGGGTCAAAATCTCGAAGCAACCTTTGAGCCCACTCAACTTGTCCACCCAAAGCTGCAAGATTAACAGCTCTGGCTGACCCCCTTTGCGCTCACGTCCCGGCTGGGCAATGCGGCTGCGGGGTGCTGCTCAGGCACAGCGTGGGAGAGCCCGATGGAGCCCTGCCAGGGTGAGCCTGGCAGTGTGGGGCCAAGGGGTGGGTGGTGTGCAGTGTGGAGCTGCACAAAGCCGAATTTACACAAAGCCTTAGCTTTCCTCTGAGTGAGCCCAGGCCACCCAGTGCCCTGGGAGAGGAGGAAATCCCCTCTTACAAAGTGCATGTAATCAAAGTGCAGGGTTGCACAAGCTGGGTTGGGGAAGTGTATTCAGGACACACATACAACTCCGGCCCTAGCGTTTCCAAATGCTGACTTTGCTAGTAAGGTGGTAGTTGCTCAAATGCACAATGGAAATAAAATCAGCATCTGACCATCCAGGGCAAAAGGGAGATTGCTGGGAAGAAATGATCAAACATCTGCAGATGAGGCTACGGGATGCAATTTGCTTGGCTGCCCTGGAGCAAAGCCATGCAGGGAGAAAGGACACACCAGCGCCAGCCTGGGACACCACCCACCACTGGGCCACCAACCCAGTGCACCTTGCACTGTGCTCCTGCTGCTAAGATAACAGGAAGTATGGTGCTGCTGAGGATTTCTTTCTTGGAAGGACGGCCAGGAATGTGTGCGTAGGTCCAAGGGGGGCCATGTACAACAACAGGGCCCCAGTTTCATCCAGTTTTATTTTGCCAGTGAGGGCAGAGGCAGAGGAAGGCAGGCTGCCAGATGCTGATGCAATGGATGATGCTAATTTGTGATGCTTTTGGAAGGATTAGAGGAAGAAAGATTTCAGTGGCTGGGAGTGGGTGATGCAAGCGTGTCAGCTCTGGACTGGGGAAGAACCATGCCAACAGTTCACGGCTTTTGGGATGATTTCTTCTTTCACATCTCAGCAAGCTGGGATCTCTGCCAGACAAGGAGTAGGAAGGATGAGTAAACAAACAGCGCTTGGCTTTTTTTTAAAGCAATTAGGAAGTAAAGTGAAAGAGATGAATGAGATAACGTGGTAGCTGCTCTTTTCCCCTCTCTCGGCTCCTTGTTGCCACGTGCTCTGGCTACAGGGCATGCCCCGCGTTGGTGTGCTCTTGTATGCCCAGGGATGACACTGAACACTCCACGGCATGCCCGAGGGTCCTGTGACTTCACAGGAAAAAACCTTTCTTTAAAGGTTTTCTTTTCTTTTTTTCTTTCTTTTTCCCCACCCCATTAGGAGGGACATTGCTGCATTCCTCTTCCCACGCGAGGAATGTCTAGATTTTATACAGAGGAGCCAAGTTTTGTTGTTATGCAGACAGCAAAGAAAAAGAGAAGAAATCAAAAAAAAGGGGGTATGTCTGAAACTGAAGTAAACCCACCTAAACCAGTAAGCTGATCTCTGCTAGTTGAAATCTCAGCAGCTCCACTAGCAGCTGTGGGCCAAGTTGATATGACTTAGCTTAAGGCCCACTGGAGCCAAGATGAACACTTTCCTACTATGAGACTCCATAACTGATTCAGAACACTGTGCTATGGTGAAGAGCTAGATATAAAAGACCATCTGTGAGCTTTCAAGCCTGGACACCAAACAGGAGTGTTATTGAAGGGCAGGGTTAGAGTTCTAGAGAGTCTAGGAACCTGGAGAAAGGATCTGAAAAAATGAGAAGCAATTTGGGAAGGAGGAAATACAAGTTTATGCTTGCACTTACAAAGGGAGCTTGGTGTAAGCCTGGAGGGAATCTAGTGAAGATGCTAGAGACAAGACAGGAGCCTCTCAAGCATCTCTGTCTTTTACCTTGTCATTGCAACCTCCAGACTGAGGGGGAAAGCAAGAGAGGTCCTCATGTCTGTGGTCACGAAGAAGCCTCAGGGATGAATGGAGGTGAGTCTGGCACAGCAGCTCTGAGCAGGGCAACCTGCCCCAACCCTTCCCCATGAGGATGGGACCAAAGCCGTACACCAGTCATTGCACCAGTGGCAGCAACCTGCCTCTGGATAGAGAAGAGCTGCAGGGCTGCTATTCTCCACAACTGGATTTGGGTGATGCCAGTAAATCTCAGGGACCCCAAACGCTGGGCCCAGGCTTGGACAGAGGTAGAAAGCAAGGCTTACTTCTCCTTGCTCCTTGGAGGAGTAAAGCCTACGGTAGCATGGAGCAGGCCAAGCCTGCAGCCCTGCTGTTTGCCCTAAATGTATTGCTGCAGAAACCTCCAGACATTCCTCTGCTGTGCAAATCTGAGGTCTCTTGTGGGTTTTGCTGCATCTTCACTTCTGCCTAAAAGAGCAATCAGCAGCTGAGACACGTGGCCCAGGAAAGGTGGATGACCTGTCAAAACACATGCTGTGTAACAGCTTGGGAGAAGCAGGAGGGACAGATATAAAGGGCTCGTACAACATCAGCCAGAGCAAAAAAAAAAAAAAAAAAAAAGCTTGCATGCTTTGCAGACAACTTCACTGCACTGACATAAGTGGTGACAATCAGCAAACCATGTGTTCACAAAGCACGCCAGATACATTCACACACACACACACACACACACACAGAGCTGACTAGACAGCCTCATCCTGTTTGTGCCTCTCCCAGAAGGGACAGAAGACAATATGAAGGAAAATCTTATCTCCAAAATTACTTCTTTCCTATTAGGCATATCATCCCCAAATCAAGACCATAGCTAGACTGCAACTTGCCATATCAAATGTACATACAGACACTCTTCTGAGGTTCATCAGTTGGCTGATGCTTGCTATTGCTTACTTGCCCATTAAACCCACAATGGCTTTTAAGCAGGGGCTGACTTTCCAAAAGATCTCATGCTATTTGCACTTTGTCTCTCAACGCACCAGCTCTTGCAATCGCTGCATCTAATGCTACTTGTCTGACAAAGTAGAGGTTTGCAGCAGAGGCACAGCTGTCTTCTGCAGGGAAAAGGATGCTACTATGTAGTCTAAAGAGCCAGAGCACAGTCACTGAGAACTCTGGGCAGCTCTGCAAGTGGCTTGTAATCCAGAAAAAATCTTTACTCCTCCCTGATGGTCCCTGGAGGGCTGCTAGGCACCTGGCTAGGCCCAGATAGAAACCCTGGAGTCAAAGTGGCAAGACAGGTAGGGAGCTTGCTCCAAGACAACGCTGACATCTGAGAGCCAGCAGACTAGTCTGGCTGCAGACGAAATACAGAAGGTAGACTTCCTTTTTACTTGGTGGAAACCCCACTGAGAAACTCCATGTTAAGGGACTACCTGTATCTCACAAAAATTTGTCCTGGTAGCTCTATTAACTGCATCAAGGGATAGTGTAGATGGTTAACTTAAGCGAAGCACCAGCATCAGATCTGGCTCTTACAATGCTAAAGGCCCTGAAACCTCCATGCTCACAAAGAGAAAATACAAAAGGGAAAACTCTTTTGGAGAGAAAGCAGAGGAAAGTTGGCACAAGCAAAGGAAGAGGAGGGTGGAGGATGCATCAACAGCTGTGTTTACATATGACAACACCATCCTACATGGCTGATGATTAACGAAGACAAAGAGGAAGTGAATGTTAACTCTGAGATTGCAGTGCTGAGACTAGAGATGGAAAAAAAGGAGAATTAGTGGAGAGAAATGATGAGTGCAGGGGCAGAGGGGTCAGCTCAAGACTGGAAGCCCTGTTTTGTGAACTAGCCCACTTGATGCTCCAGAGCTAGTATCAGTGAAAAGAAATGATGGAGAGAGAGAAAACAGGGGACAGGTGAACTATGTGAAGCTCGGAGGCTGCAACAGCTCATTCCCTTGCACTAAGAAATGTGGGAGCAGGTGAAAAATTTGCTTTTCCCTTTATCTTTTCCATCAACCTGACGTGTTGCCCCTTGCAAATTTTGTCATCTATTCAAGTGCCAGCAGGTGAGAGAGCAGAGTATGAAAAAGATCCCTCTGTAGTGGAGAATAAACGTTCCTGGCGTTTTGAAAATTGAAATCAGAAGTGTCTCTTGTGCAACTTTTTCCACGTATTTCCAAACAAACAACATCCATTTGTATAAGTAAGTCTCCTAGAGTAATGAGATACTGCTGTGGATGCTGGGTGGGAATTGGGCTGCTCATCTCTTCCCACTCCTCCCATTCCCTGCAGGTCTGATTGGAGGTGGATGTGCCCTAAGATCACCACAATGTGCAGGGGCTACACCCAGCTTCCCCAAAGCAGCGGCTAGTTTTGATAAATTAAGGCTCTTGTCACGAGTCATCAACATCTACTACGCACAGGGCAACGTCCCCTGTAGGCTTCCATTGATTATGCAGCCAGCCAACCCCTGAAACGAACCAGTGAAGAAGTCACCGTTCATATCATACTGCTCACCAACTTGGCAGCCAGAAACACGATGAATGAAAAGTGAAGGCAGACAGTGCATAAGATGCAAGTCTTTTAAACTCTGTGAGAGGTTTGGCTTGGGAAAACAAACCTAGGTAGGAATGTCATGAATTTGGAACAGCCCGTAGCCCTCAAATCAGGCACAGCCATCTTTCTAAGAGCAATGCTCTGGCAGGAGCACGTGTGCCTGGGCTCCCTCCAGGATCCCCCAGGTGGAAGTTGCTGCCTGTGCTCTGCAGGGAGCTGAGGTGCACTGCCGTTATGGTCTGCGTAGGGTTTGGTCAAGCTGCAACTCTGGAAAGTGCTGCTGCTTTACTAACAGTTTAAGAAAAAAAGCAGAGAAGCTACAAAAGTTTAGGAGAAGGCTGTGCCCCAGGGAGACTGCAAAGAGAGTTTAAGGAGGAAGATTTTGCTAAGCTGACAACGTGTCTGTTGTACTTGGGCAAAGAACCAGCTCTTGAAAAATACTGCAATGGGAAATGCCCTGGCTGCAAGCATGCAGGGCTTTTCTGAAAACTGCTGCTGCTGTACTCCTAACCCCAGCCTGGCCCTTTGTCCAACACCGACCGACACACGAAGCACCTTTTGCACCAATTGCCCCCACTTCCCACTTGGCTCTTCTGTCTTGCAGCCCTGCACAGTGCTAGACTGGGTAGATTTGGGCTGTCTTCTGTATGGCCCCGGTCTGAAACATGCTGTTCAGAGTAAAAAGCACCCCACTGAACTTCTACAGACCCCGGCCTGGACCTTCAGGGCAGCCTAATCAAAACCAGGCATTTTCACTGTCAAGTGTGAAATTACCGATGTTTAGGCTATTGAGTAAATAAAACCTGCTTCAGAGAGAGGCATTAGGTGTTTTCAGTGGCTCTTCAACATTAATTTCATTGCAGATAGCTCACATTTTAAAGAACAGTTTCTACACACGGTGAGCATAGCTACCAGAAAGAAATGCACACCATGCCATTTGGGCTTCCTACCGAGCTTCAGTAGGAGCTGCACGTGCAGATGTTTGGGCTGGCCGCCAGGATATGCTGCCAGTGGAAGTGAGACTTCACCAGGGCTTTTCTGTGTTTCTTAAGTCTCTCTCAAACCCTTGGAAAGCTTTGACACCTGAACACATGCCAGCCTTCCCACAAGTGCATGTAAAGATAGGCTGCACTACAAAGAAATGATGGAGCAACCGATGTCATCACTGCAAACTAACTGGAAAGCTTATCCTGGAGTTAAGCAAAGCTCATGCTTATTCTGGGTAGTGACATGTTTGACAGTGAAAAGCGTATCAAGTCCTGCAGCTGCTGAGGCTGCCTGGGCTGCGGAGCACGGTCCAGCACCTGTGTCAGCGGCCATGCGGAAAAACACGCTCACTCTTCTGCTCGCGACCGATGCCAAGAGGGTAATGGAAAGCTCCCTGCTCAGCATGCAGCTACAGGGCAGCAGGTCCACGAGCCTCGACCTGCACCCAGCCCAGGAGATTGCTGTGGCCTCAGGGCTGTGCTCTGGCAGGGAAATCGAGGCCAGCAGCACGGCCAAGTGTGTGAAATTCCCATTCGCCTCTAATCACCCAAGCAGATACTGTATGTTGGAAAACTGGCCAAGAGTCAAGTTTCTGCACCCGGGCATGCCAAAATACTGAAAGCTCAAATGCTGGAGATTATCTTCATGCCTTTGCAGCTGCAGCTTTGTAAAAAAAAAAAGGGGGGGGGAGAAAGAAAAAGGAGGGGAACAGAGAGAAGAAAAGAAGGGAGGAGGCTCATCCTGCTCCTTTCTATGGAAGGTGCTCATTTCTCTACTGAATTTGTTTCTATTCCTTCTGGCAGGCTGTGAGAGAAGTGGAAGAGTGGGAAGGATGAGGATGGCCTATGGCAGGTGCCACGCTGCTCTATGGGCCTGTTGCAAAACCGTATTCTGATGAAAAGCAGCTGAAACTGCTTTTGAGAAGAGCCCAGAAATGAGCAAGAAAAATAGCCCAAACAGCGCGGTGCTCCGTGTCCTCTCTTCTGCTGGACTTAGTTTTGGTTTGGTTTTAAACGAGAGATAAACCCCCCGGGTGGCAGCACGTCTCTACAGCACCGTCACTGCTCTCCCCAGCGCACACCAGGCAACTTATTTTCGCATAACTCAGTGGAGAGAGATTTATAACCCCTGGCTGCAGTCCTTCAGTGCACAGAAACTACTGCGTTCACACATGGGTTTCTGCACGATAAGAGCAAAAGGATGATAAGAATAACGAGAAATATTACCACTAGCTGGGCTCCACCTCCACTGAGTGCAATGTGTATACATAAATATTATATACGGATATTTACAGCTCGAGGCTGGGCAGGAATGGAAAAGCTGGTGGGTAGGGCAGCCCTCACTCCATTCCTGAAGCTGCATGATCCTTCCCATTTTAAGCTTATTTTCAACTCAGTAATTGGCAAATTTGGAGCACTGGCATTGACATTTTGTGCCCTTGAGCTCTATACACAGTGTCACTAATAATTTTGTTGTTGTTGTTTCACAAAAAACAAAAAAAGGAGCTGAAACTGCTGTTGGTAAATCTTGGTTGTTGTTGAGATATTTTCTTGTTTTTGTTTTTCTTTATATGCTTCTTTTGAGATTCTTGGAACTAATTTTTATCACACTTCACAGTTTTTCACCCTAGTGTGAGGGTTTCTGCTAGAGGCAGCGTGGTGAATAATCCAGGAACTGATGCCATGGCACATGCAAGCCGCCACTGGCTCGCAGAGAGCAAACATTCCCGGTCACTCTGGTTGCTCAACTCCTGATCTCATGAAGGCCTGACCCTTTGCTGCCTCTGCACTACATAAGATGTTACAAGAAGTCTCATGCGCATGTTTTAAAACAAAGCTTATTTTGGTCTTTCTTTTGTAGTCAAAGCCGCGAGTTTAGCAAGTGATGACCCTAGTGTCCAGGGCTGCAGGCTGACGGTGTTTTCCAGTCAAAGCAGGGTTTCTAAACCAGCCTGAAGGATGAAGGCTTTCTGCCCTAACACCGCCCAGACCACAGGCCCCCCTTTGCAGCCAGTGGCATGTATTTGCCATCCCACTGGTCCCCCCTTTTGGCAGGACCACTGCATTTGGTCGGGCTAGGAGGGACAGCTCGATTGTCAGCCGCTCTCCTGGGCACGGCTCCCAAGAGCTGTTTGTTTAAGAAAGAGAGGAAACACCTAGTGCAGGGGTGGTCATTCCCACCTCCTTCCTATCAGCTGGCCAGGAGCAGGGGAGACTCACCTTACAGAGGCTGAAGGTGAACAGCATTCTGCTTACAGGAACAGCAGTCTGCTGACAGGCTGCCAGCAGCGTGTCAACCAAGTTCTTAATTGCTTTTTCTAGGAGGGACTCTGCTGAAACTACTCCAGCTCTCTGACATCACCCACGCGGTGCCTCTGCTCGGGCGTACAGCCTGCGCAGCTGCGGCAAGTACAGCAAAGTCACCGGGAGCAAACCCAGGTGATTGCCCCGATTGCGTGCCTGGCCTTCCTGCAAGAAAAACTTGCTCACTTATGTCACCTCTGCAAACCAGAGCTTAGCCATCAGCTGCCCATTAGCAGAGAGTGTATCTCTAGAAGGATCTTGCCCAGGAAGGGTTCTCCTGCAGGGACATAAATGGAAATATGCTTTTATTTACTCTGTCAGCTGAAAATACATCACTGCTAAACTACGCTTAATAGGAATCATGCATTCACTTCCCAGGTACAGAAAAAGCCAGGTAACATTGATAGATTCAACGATACACCTGAGTAATTCCCTCATGCCTTTTCTTCCGAGAAGCGCCTTGGCTTCATCCTCGCTTAGTGCCTCAGCCCCTTCCCTCGGCTGCGCTCCCAGACTGCCGGGGGCTGAAATTCTGCCCCGAGCTCTCCGACTCCTCCACAAAGACACGGCAAACTTACCGAGGCAGTAATAATGAACAACAGGAAAGGGATGATCCTCGGGGATTATTCTGTACTCGGAGTATTTCAAATGATTAAAAAACCCACTTACACATACATATACGTACACACAGATACACATATATATACATATATATATTTATATACACACTTACATAAATGTACACACTCTGCTGCATGTGAATACACACTATCAGGCTTTGAGCTGACAGAGTAAATAAAAGCATAGTCTGTATAAAGGACATTTTCCATGTACCCCATGCATTGCAAAGAGGCTGCAGCAGAGCTGGTAGAGATCTACAGGCAAGGTCTTTGTATATTAGAACATTTTTAAATAAACACCAATCAAGAATACTTTTTCTTGTTGAAATAAGATTCAAAAGATTTTGCAAAAGCTAAGAATAAAAATTACTTCTAACCTTAAGAATCGAATTTATTTTCATTTTTGGCTTTGTTTGATTTTCCTTTTTTTTCTTCTCATGCCCTCATGCCCATTTGCCTTTTTTTTTTTTTTTTTGCCTCCCCCATGCAATTACTAAATCACAATTTTGTTCTCATAGTAATGAATTTTGAAAGTAAGAAAAAATGGAAAGGGCAAAACTAAAAAATATTTTAGTTGTTGTCAAAATATTGACAACAAACTGTCTCATTTCAAATTTAGTAGTTTGAAATAGTAGTTGCACGCGCAAGTTTCCACTTGCCCCGAAGCTGCGTTTGTAGCTCCCACAGCAACACTAGCTTGCAGTCATATTTTCACATGTGTCTGATTGGGAATCTCGAGTAGTTTCACTTTGACTGCATGAATCATGTCCTCAGGGAACTGCAAAAATGCTCTTCCGTCATCAAGGCTCAGATCTCCCGTGTCAAAATGAGAAACAGATTTAATCCGGTGCCAATCCCTCGACCATGAAAAACACATTGCCTCTGGACACATAAGCAGATCACATGCAGCAATCAGAAACATCTACGCCGGTACCTGGTCCTTTTGCTTCGTGTTTAAGAGAGAGTTTGTGAAATTATCTCCTTGCATGAGAAAGTCTGGAGTGCTTATCTAAGCTCTCGTAGTGCGCCTGCTGCCTGAGTTTCATTTTGGTCTTTCTGGGCTGGAAGCCAAAAGAAAGTTCTCTGTCTCGGCATCATGAGGAAACGCTACCTCACTGCCTTTCAGCCCCAGCTAGTGATGAAACACCCCGTGGCTCCTCCTCTTGGCTTTATTAGCGCGGGGACACCTCCAGCATATAATTGTCTCGATGCTCCGTCTCGATAATCAAGAGCTCAGGAATTCTGGCAGTGCCTTTTTTCACCTTCTGGCTGTTTGCTTCCTCACCTTTGGCTGTCTCAAGGATAAGCATCATGGAAGCACCAAGCTTGCTAGAAAATGGAAATATTCCACAGAAAAGGAAATTCTCCTGCAGTCAAGTGGCTTTTTATGCACCAGCATTTCTCTTAACTGTGATTTCTGTCCTGGTTCCTATAGTCTTCTGCGTGCTCCATCATAAGCAGGTAAGGACAAAGCAAAATTCCTAAGTCTAAAGAATAGGGAACACATTAATCCTAATGATCAATACTGCTGTGTTTATACCATGAGCTAACTGCAACATAGTCATTCTTTATCTTTTGCGACAGCCAGTGCTTTACTTTCCAAAGTTTCAGCTGATGGCATTTCCACCAGTCCCTTGGGGAAATGTCATCAGTACTTTGGTTTCATTTCCATAAGGCAAGAAAACAGTTTTTATTCCATTCTCTTTTGCTCCTCTCCTGTACCAATGACATTAGCTCTCCCAATGCAGTATGTATGAGTGATGCTCCAGGACAGGCAGGGCTTAGGAGTCCGTCAATTCAGCAGGCATTAAGCCTTCTCACTCTTGATTTTACCAAGCGTTAACATAGTATAGTCCAAATAGCTGTCGCTGAGTCAAGTTGTCTTCTGCATTTCATTAGCTGAGTTCAATTTCTTCCCCACTTTCTATATCTGTATGTACACTAGCAGCCAGAAATAGAGGCATGAGACAAGAGATTGGCTCACTGAGGTCCAGGGTTTTACTTTCTGGTTTCCAGACTGTAAATCAGTCTCCAGGAGGATCCAAGTGTTAATTTGGGATGTTGGTTTACATACCCCACTGTGATGTAGCTCCTTGCAATTCCTGTTTAAGGGAGGAAGGGGACATGGAAAAAGATCCCCTTGGTTAAGAGACAGGATGGCTTGCTCTCATGCGCTGGTAGATCTTTGCGGCATGATGGCATCACAAACACCTTTGAGGACTGATCGTGTAAGACACTACTTGTTTTTTATAAAATATGAAGACTGCTAAATTCCCACCAGAGGGGAGTGTGATCTGCCCCTTGCAGCACTATCACATAGCAAGCAGTTAATTTTTTTTTAATTGCTTTGCTACTTTTAGCCCCCCTCCCACACTCTTTCCCATCTATACTGGAGCTATGAAGCAGAAGCTCTGCAACCTGTGACCACAGCTGCAATTCTCCGATGGCAGATCACATGGTGATGAGCACAAAAATGCACACAGCACTTCACACACATTCCACTCCTCCCCCTCTTTAATTTTTTTTCCATATTGCAGAAAAACATTTTTTTCGGTAAGTAAAAGAACTGCCGTTAGTCTCTTAGGTTCATATTAATTACAGAAGGTCAGGCCAGGCAATGAAAAACATTCCCTGCTAAGAACTGCCAACATCCCCAGCACGCAGGACAGCAGCTTCCTAAGGAGGAGACAAGGCACGGTTTCATAGTGATCCAGACATTTCAGAGCTTGCCTCCCATTGGATGTGAGAAAGAATTGGGTTCCTACGCCTGCAATCTGATCCCAGATCTGCTTTTTCGAGGCTCTGTCCAGTCAGTGAACATAGCTCCAAACTCAGTGTGCCAGAGAAGCGTGACTTCCAGAAAGAAACACTGAGCTATGGCTCACAGGAACATACCGAAGTCTATTGCCACTGACAATTTATCACCTGGGCTTCTGTGAAGCCTCCTCCTTCCCTGGGCTGAAAGGGTTCTTGGAAGCAGCGCTCGGCAGAGGACCATAAAGTGCTACAACCAGTACTCTGAGCATCCAAAGGGCTAAGCATGCTTTAGCGGTTAAAGAGAGGTGGGCTAAAAAGTCTGAAGCTATCATCTCAAGTCTGCCGACAATATCAGGTGCAACCTTGCAAAAATCTCTTGAGCCCTCCATGCGTCCTTCTCCCTCCCTGTGCAGTGGGTGCAGAGGCCCAGAGTGACCTCAAAAAACGCAGCAGCTGTATCCACACACGTTAGCTGCTCTCCACGTGGAAAGTGTCACAGAGGAGCAATGCATTCAAACATTGCCATGAGTGCTGGCCCAGGCTGCCCTGGCACATGCTGACCTGGTGGCTAACTGCTGTTGAACCATGATGCACAGCAGGAAAGGTTCATGGTTTTAATGCAAGTGCATTAGTACGACACTTGAAAGCTCCTGGTGTGGAGGCACTGGCTTTAAGCTAAGCCCATCTCCAGAGACACCCCACTGTGGCACTCTGTGAGAGGTGAATCCAGGGATGGAAGCAAAATCCTGCCTCATAGCATTGATACGTAGGAGGCCCTCCTCTAGGCAATGCTGATAGTTGGCTTTTTATTTTGTGGAAATATCACCAAAGCAGATATTAAGAATGCTGATAAATTTTAAGCAGTTAAAACTTTGCTGGACCACAACTGTTTCTTCATAACAAATCATCACTCATATTTGAAAGCAGCAATTGTTTGTAATTATGGATAAAAGGTTTATTTCCCTTTCTGGGAGAATGCTCTTTGTGTGCCCGCAATAACAAATCTCCTCTGCTGAGCTCCCTGTTCGACTAAGAAGTCACAGTAAAAAGAATGACCAAGCTCTGCTTCTTCCCACAGGCACCAGGGACATGCTGGGCCCATGGGTCTTGTAAGTATTGAGATACTAGAACCGCTTTATGATTTTGTTAAACTCACACTGTGATACAGATAGCTGTAACACAGCAGGGTAATTCTCATATTTGGCAACACCTTGTCCATAGACAGGCAGAAATTCGGAATACAGAAATTTACAGCCCATATAGTACTGTGGCTACGACAAAGATATTTCCTCAGCTCTGGACCTAAGGCTGTCAAACTAGCGACCTTAAAATCAGCCAAGTGCACCTCTCTGTAAAGGCTCAGTATGATCAGCATTGCAAGGGATGAGTTTTATTGCATCTTGGTGATGGTGCATCAAATTCTTTCAGAAAATGGGCGTCCCTTCTCCCAAGTGTTAGTTCTGCAAGCTTAGCGTAAAGCAGTCCTAAGGTAACATCCAAAGTGCCAGCTTAGATGCTCAGAGAGGTTTAATTAAATCAATGCAATACTTCCGCCTGCATAAAGCTTCAGGTAGTGACTGTTGACTGTGCAAGACAGGATGGGAGCCCCTTCTCCCCCCTCGACAGACACAGTTGTGTTTGATAACTCAAGATGCTGGCCAGCACTGTGCTATGAGCCTGGTATCCTCACACGGTATTTAATCCACTCCACAGGCAAGGCCCCACTGCATTAGGTCCTGCAGAAATGCCCACCCTCAAGGTATGCACAGTCCAACACTGCCGTGTATTGTTGGGTCCTTCTTCGTATGCACAGCGAGGGCCGTAACAACCCCTCTAGCTTTAATACCGACAGCATGTGTTCACTCTGTACAGAGAGGGGAAAACCTGAGGATATCCCACAGGTTCAGCTCTCATGAAGGACTACAGCCACAGGCCACAGTAGCCAACAAGCAGAGGGTTATTGTAACCACCTTCATCATCCTCAGATCCAGCTCATGAATTATTTCCTACTAGAGCTCAGCTCAGACTTGATCCTGAGCCATGAAAGTTCCCTTTCCCCAGGGTGCTGTTGGCAGCTAACCTGGCCATGCAGTGAGCCCCTCTAAGCGACCCCTGCCCCTGGGGGTCCTTCAAAGCCTTTACTGGTACTTGAGGATTCAGACCCCTTCCTAGCACTTCTGAAGTTCAAGAAAATCCCAAAGAGTAATAATAACAAAAAGGTAACAGAAAATATCAGGAAGGTAGTTGAGATAGAGATGTGCAATGGAAAACAGTAAAAAAGCATACTTACATAGAGAATAAAGTTGTCCTTAAATAGAGTTAATCGCCATACCCTTTTTGTCTGTTTTCCTCAGTCTCCTCACCATCTAACCTTAGAGATAACATGACCTGGGATTGGAACTTAACACACTGCGATGGATTTGTGAAGGACAATCCTAGTCACCTGATAATCATGGCGAGCGGCAACTACTTCATCTATGCTCAGGTCAACCGCAAAAAAGATATGAACGAGTCTTTCACACTGATACTGTACAAAGAGCCAAACATGCTTCTCAACAAGGTTGTGGGACCAAACATAGGAGATAACAAGGCTACAATAAATTTTGGGAGACCTTTCTTCCTGCACAAGGGAGATAAGCTGTATTGTCAGACTAATTTTAATCTTGACTCTATTCTGGCAGAGGGTCAGACTTACTGGGGCCTGTATAAAATATAGCAGGATTCTGCTCTGAGTTAACTCCTCCCTTACTCCCTCCAGGAAACCTTAGGGAACTTATCATTATGGCTGAAGAGTTTGTGATTTCTCTTTGTATGCAATTCAAGTTGATGGAGTAAATATCATAGTTGGGCTGGTATCCTGCAATGACAGGCTAAGATGCAGAACCAAGTGAGTAACTTTGGTAATAACGGGTATCAACGGACTGTTGTGAGGTATGAGAGAAAGATGCTTCTGGAAGGAAAAGACCTTAAAACTTTACAGGGGATGACCCTAAGACCCTAGAAAAATGAGTTGTTATATTCAATCCATCCTGAGCTGGGGAGGAGTTCTGCTGTGTAGCTGGTTGCATTTCAAAGCTGGGTGCGTATCAGTACCTTGAGGTCCCTTCTAATGAAAGGTGCTATGTAAAGCTAAGGTATTCTATATCATTCCTGCACAGCCTGCCCATGAAGCAATGTCTCTAACGCAGAGAGACAAAACAGTTCAGAGACGGTCTGTGACAGAAGGAAAGCTTCTCACCTCCATCTACAGCTTTGCCCTCTCAATGCCATCAGCAAGGGAAATTCCACATCAGAGTTTCCTCGAAAAACCTTCATGTTTCTGGGTAGTTCAGAGCACAAGGACCCTTTTGTTCAAGCACAAGCAGTGATGCTCCTCTATGAATTCACGTCAGTTCACCCTCTGGGTCCAGACACACACAACACACTGAGCTCACCGTTCTAGTCAATGCAGTTGCTGGCAAGTGGCTGCCATACAGAGGGCATCAGTGCTGGCTGAGCAGCCTAGAAATGCAATGGAGGTGGCAGGTGCAATATGCAAGCAGATATTACAGAAAAGAAACAACAGTAGACAGACATGTATGGGAAGAGCAGGCACAGAACAGAGAGCAGAGCGTGGAGGGTCTGAGTGCTGTTACTGGCTATTTTTTCCACTTCTCTGTGCAGCTGGGGTTGCAATCTGTGCAGGGCAGAGCAGGCACAGTCCTCCTACTACAAGCACTGCTTTAGCATCCAGGACAAAACACAAGCCAGGCTGCTATCGCAGCAAAGAGGTGGGAAACATGAGCTAAGAGTGGAGCAGCACACCCTTTGCCTGCTTGGAGGAACTGGTGGGTGTTGAGACACTGCTTGGTTTGAGGCCTTGGCCACGTGCTGTGCTCCCTGGGATGGGCGTCAAATCACCTGCACATCACATGAAAGTTTCAAGGCTTCAACAAAGGCAGAGTGCTCTCAGGAAACCAGTCTGCTGTGGCTCCATGATGGCCCAGCTGCCCCATGGCGTGATGTCTGCACCTCGCTGGGCAGGCCTTCCCAGCGGCTATGTGCTTGCTTTCCTACCATCTGGACCTTCATGGGTGAAAACTGCTCTACCATTCCTCAGAACATGTCTTAGCCTTGTGGTTTTGCAGGGGAAAGCAAAGCAACTGAGAAGCTGCCTAGAAATAAACAGTGGTTTGGGGTGGGTTGGGGCAGTTAGGGGCGCTGGTGGCTCTAACAATTTTGTATGCTATGCATTGCCACTCTAAAGAACTAAGAGCCAACTTTTTAGAGATGTCTGCAGTCTTGTGTTTTGTTTCACACAATCCTTAACGATGAAAGAAATGTCTTTTTACTTTTCTTTTTAATTTCCTTTATTTTAAAATAAAAACCTTACAAATCACAAATGTATCTTCCTTCTTTGACATGATCAGGGAAGATAACTGACAGATACTTCTCTCTACCATCCCTCTGCTTTCACTGAGCTGCCTAAGTTAGATCAGAAGATCCCGAGAGGATGGCAGTGTCAGTATGGTGTAAGATCAGTTTGAGCTACACAGTCTTGGCTGCACTCCAAACAAGGTCCTCCTCTTATTAGTGCAGGGCAACCAACTCTGCTGGGCTAGGAAGACAGGAGGATGTCTATACCCATGGGAGCCCACGCACCTATGGAAGCACAGCGCCAAATCACATTAATGCTTATCTGAGCTCGTTCACAGAAAGTTAATGCTAACATAGTACATATAGTTGTCATCTTTCAGTCCCTGCCAACTTCAGCAGCAATCAGAAAACACATTTTTATAGCAGAGGTGATCAATAAATTAGCCAAGGCAGGACAAGAGACAAACCCTATCATGATGACTTCTAGCTGCTTCTACCTGCCTCCTCCATGTTGTTTTGAAGGTCACTTGTGGCTTGGGGAGATGCTGGGGGACAGACACGGCAAGGTTTATGTTCCGAGACCCTCCTGCATGCTGTAACTGTGCAGTAAATGGTACATCTGAGAAAAGCCCTCTGCTGTATATACCAAGAAGATCACAAAACTCAACCTTACTTTTCTTTTAACTTCTTAGTGAAACGACAGAGCAGCCAAACTGCACACTGGACACCCAGCCCCAGCTTCAGCCAGGCAGGCTGGCAAGCAAGAGACAGGCAGAAGAAGCAAGTGATAAGGCTTCAGCATTTGGCAGAAGCTATCATGTCAAGACATACCCAAGATCATTTTCTCGGACACAAAGCAAGTCCAGAAAAGTCCATTGAGGACTCCTTGTTCCACATGTCAGAGCAGCATAATCCTGGATCCTACACACCCTGGGCCTGGAGATCTGACAGATTAGACCCAGCCACCAAGGCAGAGATGAGAGCAGAAGGCAGATACTGAAATGCCAGTATCTTGCCCTGTGGGTGTTTCAGCATGCTCACCCAAGCTGAGGAGCAGGACAGTTGAAACACTGCTTTCACGTTTGTGTGTCATCAGTGTCTGCTAAGGCTTCCTACGGCTTCTTAAGCATGGCCTTAAGTTCGGTCTCCTGTCTCTGCTCCTCATTTAGGGAACAATTGGGGAAATCTGCCTGTCCTCTGTTTCTATCTCTCTGACTCAGGCTTTGCCCATGACATGCATTTAAAGCTCTTAACACTCTGGCACTCAGATTCATCATGGAACCTATATCATGAATGTCAAAAAAACAATAAAATCGTTCCCACACCTCCTCCCCAATCTGTCAGGGACCAGCTGGCTCAGACTCTGTGAAGACTTAAATGTCTCCTTGGATTGTCCCTAGCACTGGAGATTACAGGGCAGACTAGAAAGGCAAAGCTCCTCAAATGCTTTACTTGGAAATCTTGCCTCTCAGAAAATTGCTACACCTAAGTAATCATCAAATCAATGTAGTGTCAAAAAGTCATTCATGTAGCAAATGTTCTTCTTTAACAATTTGAAATTATCATTTGCCACTTGGAGAGTGTGTTTTCACCGGGATGTTGAGTCATGAAACAGTAATTTATTTCTCTATAGTATAGAATATCTTTATATAATACACATTTTCTAATCTATAGGAAATACATTTTAAAGGAGAGTAAATATATCATGAAATTGATGGTATGCCCTTCATGCCCTTCAATCAAGAAAAAAATGTATTCTGAGATTTATTTTTATTACTGAACTCTCCCTAAGTTTCTGCTTTCCCAGAAGCTTACTGCACTACATAGCCTGCAGCAAGACCAAAGGCAGAAAGGGCCCTTGCAATATACAGAGTTCTGAAGCTAGACACAATGTGGTCCTACAAAAAGATGGCCAGTGCTTGAATATAAATAATCACAATATATTCAGCAACAGACGTATTTATTGAACAGCCAGTTCAATTAACAGTCACGAGTCACCTATTACCACCATACACCAATACACTCTCTCTCTATGGTCAATAGGAGTTGCCTATTTTTCATTACAGTGTGATCTGAAAATTTAATGTAGTCTTTCAGGCAACAAGTACCACACTGTACATCAAAACAAGTATGTCCTTTCCTCTAAGCAAGGCACAGAGGCACTTCTAATGGTCCATAGATACACATCTTTTAGAAAAACATAGAATCATAGAACCAGTAAGGTTGGAAGAGACCTCTGGAGATCATCTAGTCCAACCTCTCTGCTCAGCAGGGTCACCTAGAGCATGTTAGACAGGGTTGCATCCAGACAGGTCTTGAATATCTCCAGAGAAGGAGACTCCACAACCTCTCTGGGCAACCTGGTCCAGTGCTCCGTCACTCTCACAGGGAAGAAATCCCCCCTCACGGTCAGGCAGAACTTCCTGTGCTTCAATTTCTGCCCATTGCCTCTTGTCTTGTCAGATGGGACAACTGACAAAACAGTTTGTCCCCATCCCCTTGACATCCTCCCTTCAGGTACTTGTACACATTGATAAGATCCCCCCTCAGTCTTCTCTTCCCCAGGAAAAATTTGTCCAAGAATTCCTTGCTCACCCATTGTATGGGCTTCTCAGGCCACTCCAAAACCCACCACTGACCCCAGTCAGCCAACTGGAGTATGTCAACAGATCTTGTGACAAAGCAGCTCCATTTCTGAACTGCGTGAAAACAGGGCTGTTTTTGCCAAAGCTGTCAGTGCATTGAGAACACACTAAGTCCAGAACCATCACTGTCTCTCTGAGGACATATAAGTAATATAACATGTGGCAGTATCACCCCAAAACTGGCACCAGAACAGCTCCCACACGCTATCTACTCATACTAGTTAGCAAATATATCGTCCATTGAGAGTTTCCAGGTAATTATTGCCCACATTTCTGAATGCCTCTGGTGGCAGGCACTGGATGATGTCCACACACACCTCCAGGATGTGACTTTTATTGGTCTAATGTCCTCCAGTCAACCAATAAACCATCAGTCAACACCATGGATGAGTGTGCTATTTGGGGAGGTTTCATAGTGTGACTTGCTTTCTGGCTGTTCTTACTAAATTTTTCCCTTGCCCTAGAAACCAGCCCACAATACACAAAGGTAGCAGCAGCAAAAGGAAGTGCGGAACAACAACTCAGAAAGCTGAATGCCTCATCCCAAGGAACCAGTGGCACACAGTGAGGTGAGAGCCTGCTGTTCAAATGGAAGCAACTCTTTCAGGTTGGTTAGTAGAAAGTAGCTACTCCAGAAAACTCATGTGTTGTTGCAAATCCCTTGGATAGGCAAGGTCTTAGAGATGCAGATGGTCAAATTTCACCCTTGGTGCAGCTTGAACACTTGTTCCCAGAACTTCCCAAAAGTCAGTGGGATTCAGGTACTGAAGTGTCAGAGTCACTTTTGAAAATGGGACTCTGGCTCCAAAAATTACTTTAGTGCTTTGAAATTTCTACCCCAAGTGGTTTTCTTGCAGAAGCCCCACTGAAAGCTATGGAGACATATTTTTTTAAGTCATGCAACTGCTTTTGAAAATCCCACCCTCCACTGCTTAAGCACAGAGGAGCCATTAGGAAGCATCTATAGGCTTTCAGTTCAAGCAAATATCTCTGAATGTGTTCTGCTTGCCTTGCTACAATTGAGTCTTACTCCTTTCTTGAGACTTCACGACAAAAGCAGAACTAGAAAGCACATTCTTTCATTCATTCCATTCACAATTTGAAACAAGAAAACTTCTGAGCAGTGAGGCAAGCCCCCACTGAACACCTGGAACATGGGTTCATCATGAGCCCATTTCCACAGCAGTAAGTGGATGACCGACGACAGGGGAGAAGCTGCACTCCAGTTCATCCCACTAGAGCGTAGCTGGATTTCACTTCCTCTTTTTACAGTGTTTTGCAAGTTATGTTTCTAGTTTTGGGAAATGCTTTCAAAAATAAGAGATCTTTCGCTCCCTACTGGAATACAGAAATGCTACATGTTGTAATGCTCTTACCATGCAAATTCTTCCGTGATGGTCTGCTTCAGAAGAGCAGCCCATCCACCCTGTAAATCAGAATAGTCTTCAGTAGGAGGGATATGCTCTCTCTATGATCGCAGAGATTGTAATTACTGTGTCAGACAGCAGAGCAGAAGCATTTATCTCAGAAGAGCACCAATTTTTCTGGCCTGCATGGAAACTCACAGGATTTCACCCAGAGAAGAAGAAATTTCTGTTGGTGAGCAAAGGAGAACGGGTTCAGCTACTGTGGTTTTGTACAGTGTGCTTGTCAAGGCTGTGGTCTGTGGATCTACCATAATTTATCAGAATATGGTGGTCACTGTAGGAAACAAGAAAATAAGAAGGTAAGAGGCTGGAGGAATGAAGCGAAGCACTACAGGGCTGAAAACCAAAATGGTGTTTTAAACCTCAAGAAATCTCAAAATTTTATCAGCTACGGAACAGAGAATCTGCTCTTAGTTATCTGCATCCAGCGTCACATCCTGGAATAAGCCTGGCAGAAAAAGGGAACAGTGGAGAAACTCAAGAAATTCAGTTCAGAAAATTAGTTACAGCTGTTAAGCAGTTCCCATTTGTCTCATAATTTGTGGTTACAACTCCCCATACTTGGTTCACACCTGAACCATAGCTCGCCCTAATCTACACTTATTTTTTACTAAATCAAAGGCAAAACTTGATTGAAACTTGACAGGAACATAGCCATCACTGCCTCTTCTTTAAAGTGAAAGTGACAGTAAAAATAATTCTGTGCTTGTAGTTTTAATCAGACTAATAAGTATGCAGGGATCTGCCAATACGATTTTCACTAAAACCTCTGTGAGAGCCAACATCTGGGCAACTGGATCTATCTTGGAATTAAGTTACATGGGCAATGATAAAACACCTTGTATGGAGAAAGGTGTGTACGTACTTCCACTTGCTGATTGTAATTGAAGAGCGTTAATATTCTGTTTTACTGGTGAAAATAAGAACTAGAAAAAAGTTGTATTGTTTAATAACAGTAAGAGCTGTTGAGCTTTCCTATTCTATTTGGATGGTTGGCATATCAGAGAAGATATGAGGGTTGGATATCGCCAGGGATCACTCTACATTTACATTACATTACATCAAGTCACTCCGTTGCTGGTGGGTGAGACTCGAGTTGTACCTGTAATGAGAACTGCAAAAGCAGTATCCAAAAAGCAAGATAAAACTTTATTCATTATATTAGACAGTTTTAGTGGATTCTACTAATGTTTAAATGTTACATATTTTTAAGTATTAATGTTCAGTAGCTCTATAGCCATCATTATAAAGCCTTTCTGTACCTGTTTGAATGTAAAATACTTTTCTAGTGTGCTACAATGCAATCAGCTTCTGCTCTACCGTGAAAATCCAGAGGCAAACTACTGTGACCATCCGTGCTGGTGAGTGAGATTTCTACAGGTGAATATGGGAAACTACCAGGAAACCCTTCTGCTTTAGTCAATTTGGAGGCTGCAAGGGAGATAAAAGAAAACTGCCTGGAGGCCAAATCCTGCATTTTCCAGGAAAAAAAAATCAGCCCTGCACTGGCAATTTCAACCCTGTAGATTGCTTCTCAGGAAATTTTAAACCGATGAAAACAGTCTGCCAAGAGAACCAGTAGAGAAGTATTATTGTTACTCTTGTCCTTAGAGAGAGAGAATCATTTTTATAGTTTTTTTTTTTTCCATAAATCCTCTTAGTGAGACAGGGTCTTGTGGTGGTCTTACTCTACTGTTTCTTAGCTTGTGGACATTTAGTGGTGCAACCCAAGAGGCCTTCACTCCAGGCAGAATCCTCCTGCTTCTTACCTACTGGTGACACGTCACGTGTCCTGGCTGGGGGGCAGCTGTCTCTTCCTGCTCTCTTCTCCAAAGTTAGGGAAGGGTTTGCTTCTTGCTCAGCCTCTTCCTCTCCCAGGCACACCACAAGCTGCCCCACCATGTGAGGTGACATCGGCCCACACTTAGAGGGAAAAAACTTACTATCAGCACTTTACAGAGAGGGAAGAAAGGTGATGTGATTTGATCACAAGATGATGTGATTTCCCTAAGGTCACCAGAAGTCCAGACAAGCAGAAGTAAGAAATGCAACCATGTTGCAGAGTATGGCAGTGTTAGGAGGCTGGCCAGCACACTACTCACCCACCACTTCCTTTGGCTTCCTTGGGCACCCGCACCCAGCTGTGTTGTGACTCCCTGGGCTTTAGTTAGCTGGGAAGCAGCTAACTTTTCTTTTCTGCTTCTGTTCTTTCAAAATAGGATTTTATGGTAAATGGCCCTCCTCGGGAAAAGCAGCTCATCCCACCTTTCATCTGGTTTGAGGAAAAGAAGAACCAGATAGCATTTCCTTTTCTTTGAAATACAGCATTTTCTGTGGGAGAGAAATTCTGATTTCATCCCAGACCTATGTAGAAAGACCTCTTAGCACTTTAGCTCCCATCACCTGCAAAGCCATCACTAGCATTGGTTCTACACACAACATAGAAAACATTTGCTTTTGGACTCTTCGGTAAACAGCACAAGGTCTTAGAAATAGAGCGATATTGGGGTAGCAACCTCTCAGGATGGCTTGGGTACTGCAGAAGACATTTGCTGACATGGGCTAGCACCCTGCCTACCTCTCTAGCAAACCTCTGAAGTGGTGGGAACAATTTGGAGGCGATATATACTGTCCTTGCAAATTCACGGAAGAGTGGCTGAAGGGAAGTCACTTGACTCACTCTGGGAATAGCATCACAATATATTTCTTTATATGACAGCATAACAGGCAAGGGCTGGGTGCCATTACACGCAGTGATCTCAAATCCACTTCTTGCTATTGCTTCTCCCAGATCTACCCTTGTAGGCCCCTTGCACCCATCCTTCCTAATGGAAGGTTCTGGATCATCTAAAGCCCTTCAAATACTTCCAACTTTAAATAAGATCTGGCTGGTTGATGCAGTCTTCATCACATGCAAGGATTTTACCCCCAGCTCCCTTCCCTCTCTCATCTTAACTCTCCCATAGAGCTGAAAACTTGCTACCACCCCTTCTTGAACTGTGAAAAACAACTGAAGATGAAGCTTTCATCTCACCATGGCTTTCCCACAGTACCATATACCAGAAGTGCAGATTTCAGTTAAAGAATTTACTCTCTGCCTCAGAGGTTTTGGAGAAAAGGTGAAAAAAGGGAAAACAAAGGTATCAAAAAGCTCTAGAATCCCAGACATTTAACATTTTACTTCTTTCAGTCTCCAGATTTTAGAGCCAGTTTTACAGTTTCCAGGTCTCAGTCATGATTTTGAGTATGTGAGACTAGCAATAAGGAAAGATCAAGCAAAACATCCTAAAAATTACTAATTGGAACAACTCTATGGTAAATGCCATGAGACAGTCAACTAGCCAAAGTTTGCTTACGATATCCAGCAGACATCATCACCTGCTTTAGAAGGTGCTATGAGACTTAATTTAGGAAAACTTATATAGTCTTTTGAGATATGTGGAAAAATAACGTTACAATTTTGGGCATCTCAGTTCTGTCAATTCTGGGGTCATCTCAGCAACATGTGAATTCATAGAGAAGGACTTATTTCTTGTTCATCACCAGCATTTCTCTCAATATTTTTCAGATGTGAGTCAAAACTGTGTGGCTGGATCTGAATGCTAGGGAGAGCTTTTGAACTCAAGTTGTAAATAAGGTCCCCCAAGATTGCAGTTCAAAGGTAGGGTACTGTAATACCACTGACTTGATGACTCTCAAATTCAATTTTTAGCAATGATTTCAGGTCAAGTTAATTATATGCACAATGCACTGAGAACAACTTCTCCTGAAGGGCTAGTCCAAACAAAAAGGCAAAATGTCTCTCAAGAAATTAATGCCCCATAGAAAGGAAAGGCAGGGACCTTCCTAGCTTTCCCTTCATATATAACAGTTCTACATCCATGATAAGTGAGGTTGAGGAGGGCCAGCTACTCTCAGATATGAGAAGGAAACATCAAATTATGAGGGAGACCAAAAACTTGAGCAGCCTCTGAGCTGTGAGTAAAGAAAAGGCATCTGAATGGACAAGGAAGTGAACTTACATCAGTGAACCTTAATGTAAAGGGGCCCTGTAGCCCTCTTTAAAATCAGATTTCTTGGATTACTTAAGCCTTTATCCTTAGAAACAGAGTGGGTGAAACGATGTCCCAAGTGTCTCTAAATTCTCCCTTTATGCAGGTCTCTAATCCAACTCCTTTTTGCACATTTTTCTTTCTTCTTTCATTAGCCAGATGAGGGGATCAGGGATGTAAGTGGAAGTATAGCTCACAGGAGCCTGATGGGCTAATCGTTTGCTTAAATATCTGCCTAACTTTAAGGTAATGAGGAGACTTCATCAGAGCTTAAATTTAGGCTGTGTGTGAAATTGAATGCTTTTCTGAATAGAGACTGCTCTAGTGGTGATGGGAAGCAGGGGTAAATCCATAATACTACATCCTGCTTGGCATGGCCCTTGTTGGACAAACCTGGAAAATCTCACGCTGTGTCCTGAAGGACTGGAGGTGGTCAAATCCTTTCCATTTGGGGTACGGTGGAAGCTTTGGACTATGTTAGCTGCAGCTTAGCTCTCCTATTTCTTTCAGTATTTACTCTTCAGGAGAAGGAATAGCTAAAAAGAACTTTCTTCCCCTGAATTCCCAGTGTTTACAGCCCTCACTGGATGGGCACAGCCATGTAGCTTAGAAAGCAGTCAAATGAATAAAGCTTGCTTCTTCCATAAACTTGCATTTTACGCTTGGATCATCTGGTGCTGAAAATGGATACAGCTGATAAAAACCGTTCCAGCACTTGGAGCTTGCATAAGAGCACAGGCCTGTGTGATTCTTTGATGTCCAATAAATGGTTGAGTTCAACCACTCCCTGTTCTCTCTCCTCTACCAATTGTCCCACCTCTGGGAAATGGCAACAATTTGACACTGGTCTTTTCATATTTGGCTGAAACCGAATGCGCAAAATTGGTGGAGGTATTTGTGTGAGTGCAGAGGATACAGAAACAGAGGTATACAGAGAAACAGCATTACCACATAAGTTTTTCCTAACATAAAGCATTAACTTCAGCAGAGTTTGCACATAACGGGTGTTGAAATCTTTCCTGGAAACTTGACACTTTATAATCTTTTTATTCTCAGCATCATATGCCTGATTTGATGTTCCCCTTTATACTGGAAAGATGACAATTTATAGTAGCTTAGTCTTCAGGCTGACCATGAAGTAACACATCACAAGATCAAAAGATCCGTTTGGTGATCTAGAACAATATTTACTAGAAGCTACAAAACAGTCCCCATACTTTATGATGAGCTCTTCTCTTTGCTCTGTTTCGCTTTTTGGTAAGAGATTTTGTTTTACTTTTTAAGCAAAACTGTGTGTGGCACACGAAGGGGAAAGTAACCATTTCTATACTGTATGTCAGAATTACCTCTCACGACAATAACAGAAAAATTCCAGCCACCAATAAAAGGTATCAGACCTTTACGACGTTTAAGAACAGTGCACAGGGTCACATACTGATAGGACTAGGAAGATATCTGTGTATAGTTAAATACTACTCTCAGTAAAGCCTATATTATGATTTGAAGCCTGACGGCTGTTAATAGCAAAGTTCACACCAATTTCAGCTGTAACCTCTCAATGCTCTGTGCCTCTGACAGAAGCACTGTAAGGAGCTGCTGTCTCAGTGTGCTGCAGCAAGCTGTGTGCTGCCAACCAGGCTTCACGCAAACTGTGGCCATGCTGCTCCAGCCCCGCCAGCTGCATTACACTTATATTCCCCAAGCCCATCCCATTCATTAGTGTCCTACCTCGCTAGCAAATACCCACCCATATGCCATGGAGTTGGTGTGTACCATTGCTGCTTGCTATGGAGCCACTGGGTGCAATTCTGGCTTGGAAGGGCTCCTCTGTTCCCCGATGAACATATTGGATCTAGAGACACCAGCTAACGGCCACCTTTGCTTTCTTGTCACTGCAAATAATTGCCTAAATCAGAATTCAGTGGAAATTGGACTTGGACATAGAACTGAAACCCCTCCACTGGTGATTCTTTGCTGCCCCTACATCAACAACAGATCTTGTTTCTCTCCCACCTGATGGACTTCAATGCTGTACATAAGATGCTGTGGGATTGCCTGGCAGCAATAGCAAACACCCAGGAGACCATGGTAAAATGGTTGTGTCCTCTCTTGAAGGACCAACCCAACATTTATGGATGAGAAACCATGCTTCAGTTCTCATCCCTTATTTGGGGTATTCTACAAAGAAAGGTTTTCTCTTTGGTTCAGTACAACACTTAGAAGAAGCCTCCACATCAGACAACAGAGATATAAACCATTTGATGAGACCAAAAAGGGACCCGTCCTGCTTATCATTTGCTTTCATGAAGCCTCTGCCACCAAGATGAGCCAATGCCTGTATATGATCAGGTGAGGAAGGATATGCTCCACTTATTTACAAACAGAGACAACAAAAGCAACAGAAGATCATTTTGTAAAAAGAACTGGGAAAAAATACCTGGGGAGCATGACTACAGCAAATCTAAATGCCTATGTTTTTTGTTCATTATGGACACACATCTGCTACCAGATGCTATGAGCTTGCAAGGCGTTCAGTCTCTGGCCAACAGGAAGGACCAACCCTTCTGGGCTAGAGCTAGCCAGATACAGACCTCAAATCCAACTCACAGTCAAGCTACTAAGAAGGAAAGGGAGGTCAAGAAAACAGTACTATATACAATAATTATGAAAAGATAATGCACAGATTCTCCTAGTTTGTCATGTAAAGTAAGTCTTAAAATTCATACACTTTGAATCATAAAATTTCTGCTTACTCTTTTTTCCAAGGCTAACTATCTCCCAGCTTTTAAAATCTGTTTCTGTCCCTACTTATTCATACCTATTTTGCATTATTTTCCCTATGCACTTATTTTTCATGTGGAGATTACGTACAAATAATAAAATGAAAGTGTTTCTAAGATTTAAAACTAAAATATAAAACTATATATTTCATTATATGAACTAAGAGATTTTTCTTCCTATGTGATGCTAGGTACACTGTTGCTGTTATTTAAAATAATCTTAATTCAAAGTCTCAAAAAGGAAAAAGAAAACATTTAAGGATGTGAAGGGAAATTAGCAGACATGAACAACAGAGCTCACTCCAGTTCTCACGTCAAAGCCAGCCTGGGCGGAAGAAGCAGGGGAGTAATTAATCTAGGGAGACCCATGTGATCGTTCCAGCCCAGAACTATTCTCATTCACCCGCTTAAGAAATGCCACATGTGGGTGAAGATCATGACTCTCATTTAGGCTGCAGGAATCCCAGCCACAGACCAGACAGAGCTACTAAATTAATATGGAACAAGTTTTCTACCCTCAGTTCATAGCTTATATTGGCTGTTGGGAAGCCTTTTTGCTACTCCACAAGCATTCATTTAACACACCCTCCAGACTGAAGCGATTTGATTAAGTGAAACTATACTGATTTTATATGCATATTATGTATGCTTTTAAATGTTATTATTTACGTGCTGAAATTCAGACAGTTGCACAACAGCCTCAGCAGTTAAAACTCAAACCCAGTTACATTCAGATATTATTTGGAGGGGAAATCATATAAACAGTTTATATTTAGCCGTTTATAACAACTCCTCCTTCAGTGTAGGACATCAATCCAACATGAGAGCATGTCCTGTTTAATCATCGGGCTTGCTAATACATGGGGGCTGAAGTGAGCTAAGCTCTGCACTGACAACTTGATTTGGATATTTTAATGATTAGCAAGGGTTTGGGTAGGCCTCCAAGGACAAGGACTAATCATTTACTAGTATTTCACTGTGAATTAGATAAGCAGAGAAATGTGGTCCAGGACAAAAGAGCCGCCAGGGCTCCACGCAGAGGAATTTGGACAGGTGATTTTAGTATCAGCAGCATGGAGATCTAGGAGATTTTTTTTTTCAAAAAGTGCTCAAAAATATTATTCCAGCTCTGGAATTCAGCTACATACTTCTAGTTTTAGTCACACTTCCAGCCTCCAGTGCATGGTCTTTGTGGAGCCTGCTTTTCTGGCTGCCTTTGCATTGCCTAGCACTCATGAAACCACATGGGTATTCTACCATTCGTTTTTTTGTTAGTACAATTTGAATGAAAGGCCAGTAGTACCTTGGACTGCAGAAACATGAATTTCATGCCCAAAATTGCTTCAAATATGCAAAAAGAAGAATTCACAGTTCCAGCTTGTAGGGAGCTGAAGTACAAAGCGATTGGCATAAAGTTAGACAAGTCTGGGAGAGATTATGGTACCTCCATATTGATACTTGAACCTAGAGATGATTGATACAGTGATGGTTTTTTACCTTCTGTTCAATTTTCCCTCAAAGACCTGGAGAACACAATTGTTTATGTTGCTTGCTTGAAGACTGAGAGAAATCTGAGCCCATGCAAAGAATTTGGATACCCAGTTTCCAGTGGTAGCCAAGAATACACAGAAGCTGTGATCCCTCATTTAGCCTCACCTCAGGCTTTTGGAAGTGCACTAAGCAACCTGAACCATGTCTTCCGTGAAGCATGACTTTCCTGCTGCCTGCTGTGACACTCAGATCAACAGAGTAGTAAATTACAAGCTGTCTTTAGAAACCCAGAATCTCTTCCAACAAAAGCTCTCAGATCCCTTGTCTCTTTGGAGCAGTGTTTGGATCCCCCCTTTTATCCTTGTGTTATGATTTTAAAGCTGTTCTGGCTACTGCACAGTCTTGGGGCCATGTGTTGCTGAATGAAGTCATAATTTCCTAGTTTTCCCTTCTGCTCAAGGATGTATTTGGGCCTGGTTTTGGTTAGGTGAACTATACGATCAAAGCACGTACACAGGAACTTCTGCAAGTCTACCTCACATTTTCCCTAGAAAAAAGTTATTTAAAACAGATCATTTTTTTTCTGAATGCCTGTGGCTGTTCTGCATTGGCAGCAAAGATGCCCACAGATCAGGAAAACACACTGAACGGGAGATGTGCCTTCATGAGGATTTGCTCTTCACCTTTTGCAATGAGTTATCAAGGTCACAGAGCGCCTTTTCCAGGCAGTAGGTGAGAGCACGGCAGTGCTGCTTTCATTACAGGCAGAGTTAGCTGGCTGCTATCTCTTCAGCTGATTAAGATTTTCTTCTTATAAGATTCAGAAAATATTTACTGGATGAAGTCATTCTGAGAAACTACATCCAGAAACCGGCCATTTCTCTTCCCGGGAGCTGCCAGGGAGCTCTGCAGCACTGTGCTGAGTGCTGAACGGAACAGGCCACTCGGGGCATGAACCCAAGCAGAGCTCGGGGCATCTCCAAGTTTGGATAGTGGAGACTGGTGTGGGCAAAATCTCCCTGTCTGCAGTGCAGAGGGCAGCACAAGAAGAGGTTCAGGGGTCCACTTTGGGATTTTGACATCTACTTTCTCAGTAAATAATGCTTCAAGCCCTGAGCCCTGTTTTGCCTCACGTCCTTTGCCAATAACAGAGAGGCACCAAAAAAAAAAAAAAAAAATCTTAAAAGACAGTGCTTTCCTGCCAGCAGCTCAAGTATTCAAAAGTTAGGAAATATCAGAATTTAATTTGTTTTTCAAATATAATGCAAGCTACTTGTGTGCGTATATCCTAAGAAATGCTAGGGCATAATCAAATATCTCCCACGGTATCCTGTCTCATTTTAAGCGCAGTGAATACCTCATTTAGGGCTGAATTTGATTCTGTAAAAACAGATCTGGTCTGTTGGAGCTCTGCCGTATTTGCTGCAGAAATTGGGATGCGTATTGGGCACAGAACAGGGGACTGCAAGCTGACAGATAGTAGCCTCACTAATGAGATGACATAATGATGAGCTCAAAAATATTAAATTCTGTCGCTGCTTCTACTAATAGCATATTTGTGTGATATTAGGCAAATAGCATAAATCAAACCTTTTAAAAGTGGCTGCTAATTGTGCATTCCTCTTTCTCTGAATGTTCGACTTGAGACACTAGACTCTGATTTGTAGAGCTACAAGGATTCTTAGCTACAGGTTAAATCAATAGGTTATTGTGCACTGGTCCTCTCATTTATAATGGTAAGCAACCTAAAAAATATTTTGGAGGATCATCATCCTTGCCCTGAATAAGGTAAGGGTCCTGGAGCACGCAGCTGTGTAATGAGAATACAATCACTGAATAAAACCTGTCCTGATTCATAAACACAGAAGACCAAACCAAAGGTACCAAGGCAGCTCTAAGGCAGAATTCCCTGCCTTGTGAATACTCAGCTAATCAGTCCTTAAAGTAATTTAACATGGGTGCAATCTGAAATCTCTAAAATTTTCTGCCTTGCTTTTGGTGTATGGATGGGGGCCAACACTACCATAGAGCCATCTATACTCTTATTTCTCTTGCAGTACAGAACAGCTGACATAAATATTCATTTCATATATTTTACAAATAGACTCTTACTGTGAGCAAAGATGACCTGATTGGTCAGCATTTATACACAAGAGAAGAATCGAGTTTTGATTCTTTTTCAAAAGTCTACTCCTATATGGAGCAGGAAAGAGATTTTCTATAGTAGATGGATATAGTAACAACTTAATTAGTGTCCAAGAATTTATCTTTGCACATATTTCCCTCTGAAACACCCATCCGTTACCAGTTGAGAATTACTCTAAGTCTGCTAAGGAATGATGCTTCCCCAGAATCCTAGTTTCCCATATAGTCCTATGTCTTACCTAGAGCTTCCAGCTACTATGCTTGGACCATTCCCCTCCTGGAAAACCTGCAAGCTTGATTACCTCTCTGAAATAACTGTACGCTAATGCACACAGCATGGGAAATAAACAGAAAGAATTAAGAGATCTGTGTGCAGTCACAGCTCCATGATCTCACTGCAGTCACAGAGACATGGTGGGATAGCTCGCATGACTGGAATGCCGTCATGGATGGCTATGTGCTTTTTAGGAGAGACAGGCCAGGAAGGCGAGGTGATGGAGTTGCTCTTTATGTGAGAGAGTGACTGGAATGTATCAAGCTCTGCCTAGGGGTGGGTGAAGAGTGATTTGAAAGCTTATAGGTAAGGATTAAAGGGCAGGCTAAGATGGGGGACACTGCTGTGAGTGTTTACTACAGGTCACTTGATCAGGAAGAGGAAGTTGATGAGGCCTTCTGCAGACAACTGGAAGCAGCCTCATGATCACAGGTCCTGTTTTTTATGGGGGACTTCAACCCTGATATCTACTGGAAAGAGAACACAGCTAGGCACGAAGAGGCCAGGAGGCTCCTACAGAGCATTGATGATAACTTTCTGACACAGGTGAGGGAGGAGCCAGCGAGGAGAGGTGCCTTGCTGGATCTTGTAGGAACAAACAAAGGAGGACTGTTTGGAGACGTGAAGGTTGGAGCAACCTTGGCTGCAGTGACCGTGAGATGGTGGAGTTCAGGATCCTGAAAGGAGGAAGCAGGGCAATAAGTAGGATTGTAACTTTGGACTTCAAGAGAGCAAACTTTGGCCTCTTCAGGGACTGTCTTGGAAGAATCCCATGAGACAGGGCCCTAGAAGGAAGGGGGCGGGGGTCCAAGTGAGCTGATTAATATTCGAGGACCTCTTCCTCTACGCTCAAGATCAGTGCATCGCTATGAGTAGGAAGTCAAGCAAAGGGGGCAGGAGATTAAAAAAGACAAAAGACAAACAAGACAAGCAACCCCCCTTGGGGTGTTTTGGGTTGAAAGTTGAAAAGAAGCTGGGGACACGAAGCCCCAGCTTCTCTTCAGTTCTCAGTGGAACTAATCTCCCACCATTTCTGATGGTGCACAGCACCACTATTGCAGTATTCTAATGCCACATAACTGATAGGAGATTTTCAAGAGAAAACTGTTACCTGCAGTTTACAGAGAGGAAGGAAGACTGGCGGGGAATAAATGACTTTTCCAAGGTTACAAAATAGCTGTCACATGTTCTTCTGGCTTTCAGAGCAGTACTGGTTCAGAGCAAAGGTCCATCTAGCCCACTAATGACCAAAAGCAGCTACCTAAGGGAGAGGAAGGGCAGGACAAGCATGCCTGCCTAGGTTTCTTAAAATCTTGCTGGTGAGGGCCTCTTTTGAAGCTATGTATCATCAACATCTCCTTTATCCACAGGAATGCTCACCTTACCAGAGATCTTCAAAGGGTCTGAGGAGCAGAATTTCCTTTTACAAAAGCCACATTTACTTTCCCCAGAGTATCAGTGCTGCTGCCCACTAAATCTGTTCTTTGCCTTAGCTTTGCCATGCAATTTGTTTAGCTTCTCTACTGTGATCTTCTCTCTCCTTGTTTTTTTTGGCATCTGTCAGCCCTGCAGACGTGGCAGGCTTCCTGCCGTAAAAGTGTTTACAAAAACCCTAATCCTGTGATTGCTCCTCAGAATGTTTTTTGACCAATATTGTTGCACTTTACAAGTAACCTCCCAGAGCTTAAGAATCTGTCCATTTTTCTCATTTGAACTTGACTTCAGCTTTTTGAAGAATGCCTTTTTTCTGCCAATAATGACCCTTGTCCGGCTGTTCAGCCAGCTGGCTTCCTGCTGTCCCTTCTCAGCAGCGGCCACGCGTACGTCGGCTCAGAGTGCCTGAGCTCGGGTCCTTATGTCCATGCTTGATGGAAAAGTTAATTCCCTTACTGCCCCTTGTATAGCTGTTTTCCAAGAAAGTTCCTCATTCTGATGAGTTTCCCATTTTGGAGTTGGCAGCTTTTGCAAGTTTGTCTTTTATCACTCCTGCAAGGATGCTGACTTTAAGCGTGCAGTGAGTGCTGTTACAGAGTGGCTCCTCAATTACAGCCTTAAGAAATGTTTCTGATGTTTGAGGATAAGGAAGGGATTCTACCCTTTCTCGTGGGTTCCCGGACCAGCCCCGCTAGGAGGCCATCACTCATTGCATTTCAAAGTTTTTTCTCTACTTTGTGTCTTTATGAGACATTTGCCCAATCTAAGAGTGTAGACAGAGGGAAGAGGTAGTGGAACTCTCCCATTACTACTGCATTTTCTGTCCTTGCAGGCTCCCTGACCTCCACTGGTTTATCACAATTGGTGTTGTCATCCTGGTTAGATGTTCATTAATGCAGACCCTAAACTATACTCTTTCTATCTGGGCCTGGAATTTTAATCCTTTGGATTCTGTGGTACTACTGAAATCACTAGCTCATTCACCTCGCTTGACTCAAAGTTTTCTTTTGCATAAATTTTAAAGACATATATATATATATATATATATATATATACACACACACACACACTTTAATAAATAATATACGTATGTCTATCTCACTTCTTCCTCAGCAGCATATCCAGCTGTACCTTTCCCCTCTACTTTCTGTTGTGGTATTAAGGCGTTCCACTGACTATCTTCCTCCCACTAACTTTCCGCTATGCCTACTATGACCGTGGCAAGTGTAGAAATCTTTGTATCACTGTTTTGGTTTTCTTTCAGTGTGTTGTTTAAATAGACCTTGACTGGTTTTGCATTTTTGACTGTTGCCATCCTCTGCCCTTTCCTCACCAATGGAGAACTTCTGTGGCTTTGTCAGTAGTGACTACATCATTTTGAAACTTGTGTGCTTTGCTACCTGGGAATTTTCCCCTGCTCTTCAGTTCAAAAGGCTCACTGATCACCTCTTTCTGGATTTGAAGTGGCAGCAGCCTGTTTCAGTTGTGGTTTAAATAGAGGTTGTCCTTTCTGCATACATACGCTGCCTGTAGTCTAAGCTACCCTCACGCTCTGAGCAAGCAGGGTCCTTCCTCCTCAAATCATTTTCTCTGCCAGCTATGAAAATTTTACCTTCCTCTCCAGACCATGCTTATGAGGAACATTTCAGAGCATGCTGCCACAGAGGAATAAATTTGAAAAATAATTCACTGATCATTCTTTACAATAGGACAATCTGGGAGTTAATATTAATTTTCTGCAATAAAGCAAGACTGTAGCAATTTAAAACAAGTGAGTAGAGTGTGGTTGTACCATACCAGATGTCTAGGCATCGCAAACACAGTACTGCAGTGCCAAAAGGGATATCATTTTGAGGATGGCTGCCAAAGGTAACAGGTACAGGATTTTTGACCTTGGAGATTCCTGCCACTGCTGTGGTCTCAGGGGGTGGAAAGGGTGCACATGATGCACAGAGAAATTACTCCTGTTAGGAGGCTTTTTTGTTTGTTCTAGCTTCTTGTCCACATGAATGTTACCACAGATATCCTTTCAATTGACTGCATTTCATTTATCTCAGAGATCTTGTTACGAGAACAGTTTTACTGTTTTAGGCACACAGAAAAATTAGCAACTTCAGCAAGATGCCCTATGTGGATCCCCTTTCAGAACCTGCTGAGAAAGGATTTGTCATGTTCCTCCTTTCAATACCACATGGCTTCTCTGAAACTACAGTTTAGAATCGGTGACCACCAAAACCTCATAAATGATCAGCTCCTTTTGCATATGAAAGTCTGTGACCAAAATAGATAACAGGATCAAAACAGTGTAAGAAGAGCCAGTGAGACAAGAGAAGAGGACTGAGAAACAAAAACATACTGCACTTTAGTTAAGATAGAAAGGTTTCTACGTTTAAAGCTCAGATGTAGGTTTATTCAGTATGGACTTGGAAAATATCTCAGATACTTTGTACCCTGCTATGTAATGACCAAGGCTATGATTGTAGGACAGCACATAGAAAGGATGGAATAAAAACCCTGTGAACAAAATTGAAGCCTACTGGAAATTACCTTGTACTTTTAAGTCTTTTCAGAACATTGGCTTGGTTTTCTATTGTTTTAAAAAGGCTGGTGGCTCTGAAGCAACATCAAGTAAACATGACCAAATTTAGAGTTCCACTCTGCCATGCAAATTACAAAAGATAAAGTTTTAAAGCTTTTAAAGCTTAGATGAGATTTTGTTTTAGGCATGGGCTATTAGTAGCAGAAGCAACCCATTTCCTGAAAAGTAATTTTGGCTAGCAAAAGAAGTATCCTCAAGGAGATAATGCAGATCCTAATATAATAGCAATGGTTTTATTTATCCCTACTCTTGGGCCTACGGCAAGAAACTTGTCTCAGGAAGAGTTTATGGCATCTTTGTCCTATGTGTGGCTTAAAGCTTTCCTCCTGGTACTGCTAGGCACAGATAGAAAGACATGAGTAGACACCATCAGGCAGATGGTATGAAAAGTCCTGTTTCTAGCTGGTAAGTACAACAACACTCTTCAAGAAAGATTTGAATGAAAAAACACTCAAAGCTTTTAACATATACGACCGGGTCCTAACACAAGAGCCTCAGCAGAGCTGTAATAACTGATACCAGCTGACATCTGGTTGATTTAGAAAACTGTCGAAAGAATGCAGGAAAAATGTCCTCCCCTGCAGTTGAAAGTCACCAAGGGATTTACTGGTTATGTCTATGCAGCCGGTTGCAGATGTTTACATGTCTGCTCATTTTCCTCAGTTCCCCATCATATGAACCAGCTCCAATATGGAAATGAGACAGCTGTCTACATCAGCCTGGCACTGCCCCCACCACTGCAAGGCAGGGCACAGAGTATCTGACCAGCTGCAGGCCTGGATGGAGCAAATGAGGGACCATCAGTATTCATTCACGTAGACAAGCCCTCAGCAGTCTCTCCAGCAGCACTAAGGAATTAATCCGGCAGCAGATGCATTTCATTTTCCATCTCAGCATTTCTTCACTCAGCTCTTCCACACCTGCTGATTGCTACATTTTCCCAGGTCTTTAGCAGGCTTTGCTAGCTGGGACCATCTGATGCTGTGATTTAGGGTGCCTCACAACAGGAGGAAGAGATGTTGGGAAGGAGAGCAGTAGGAATGGCTTGTAGGAGGGAATAGGCAGTAGACTTGGGTATCCCTTCAGAGTGGGAACAGGGAAGAGTCTTTTTTCTCCTTAAAATAAAGAAGGGAAAGCTTAGGCAGTTGGGAGAGGGTTGGTGAGGACCTTCCTCAGGATGCTCTGTACTCAGAGCTTTGATCAGTACACTAGACTTCAGAAATAAGGGTTAAAACCGGGCATGTCTTTTAGAGCGGTTAATAGTCTTTTACAGTTGCTGTGTATTATATAACAAAGATCTTAGCATCAAAACTGTAACAGCTACTGAGGTTTGGACATTTTCATTGCATAAGAGACTCCAAAGTAAATCCCTTTCAGTGGAGGTGCTATGGTAGGATTTAGCAAGTCCTGGTTCAATTCCTGGATTTGCTTCAGTTGTACTGCGGTTTGGGGCTTGACACAATCTTTCTGTACGTCTCCAGGCTGAATCCTCAGCTGTGTCGTACCTTACATAACCAGTAAAACAAGTACAAATCCTTAATCAAAACAGTAGAGTTTTCCCTGATTTGAACAATGAGATGTTTTGCACGCAGAGAAATCAGGCCCTCTCTGGTTTTGTTTTTCTCAGATCCATGGGGATAAGCCAAAAGAGAAGGTTATTGTTTAATGAAAAAAATTAGCAGCATCTTGATAGAAGCCTAGAGAAGGTTAGAATATTCTGTGTCTGCCCATGCCTTATTGCACAACAGTCCTGCGCAATTTGTTTTGATTATTTTTATTCTCTATGCCAACAATTTCACATATTGCAATAGGGGAATTAGTCATAGAAGGCACATAAAAATAGACCTTGCAAGTATGCACACAAAGATATAGGGAGAATCATTCAGGGCTAGCCTTAATCATCTGCTTCGATCACCGAGGCCCCACTTCCTGAAATGTTTCTTTCCTTTTGAGGTCTGTATCCAATAGGTTAGCTATTTGCTTCACTGGGAAGGCCCTGAGGACTACTAAAAATCTCTATGATAGTAACGCAACTCCTCAGAGTGCAATTTAATTTAATTTCTACTATTTAAAATAAGTCAACTGGACAGGACTTTACAAATAATGACAAATATGTTATCATGCTGCCTCTGATATTACATTTTTCTTGGGAAACAGAGATTAGGAAAGGGAAAATGCTAAAAACAACAACTGATAAAAGCTTTCCTAGTTGCATAGTTAAAACAAGGCAAAACATAGAATTTGGACCCAGATATTTTAGATGTAAATTTGTCACTCTGGATGTAAAGTCCACCGGTCAAGATGTGTGCAGAAGTTGTTAAAACTGAGTAAGCTGCATCCAAACAGATGTTGCTTTGCCTCTGTGCTGGGTAGCAGTTCCAGAACTATACTGCCCTACACTTCTTTACCCATGCTTCCAAACTGAACATACTCCTTTTCAGTTTCTACCCATTTATACCTCAGTCAATTCCTCCAGCTCTTTATTCCCCACTTTATTTGCTGAGGTGTTTATAAGCCATCTTGCTCCTTTCTAATCTGCATTTAGCTATATAATCTTGTATATAGTATCCTGATGAGGTTGTATCAACATTTTGTCCAATTAAAAGAACATTTCCCCATCTCAGCCGGAAAGATGGCATCTGACAGAGCCAGGAGCCAAATGTGCTTCCTGTGCAGCTGCACCACACCTTTACCAGACTGAAGATTATGAAGCGTGTCTAAGTCGCATCCCCTTCCACCATTTCCAGCTGATGAGTTCCAGGCAACAGCAGCATCTCTTGGTTTTGGTCCCAAAACAGTTGCCTTGTACTTAGAATGAAATTCAGTAACACAAAGTCACCATGCTCAGTTCCCAATCTTGTAAGCAGATATTTAGAACAAAATAATTGTTTTCTATTTACCCAACAGCAGAAGGAAATTCGTTAGGTGAAACTCCCTGCTGGTGGCAGGAAGCAGGCTATGCTCCACACCACAAGAGAAGGTGGAAAATGTTCCTCCCTGCTCCCGTCTGGCCATCTGCTTAGCCAGAGGCTTGGGAGTAAGGCAGACCAGTGAGCACCAGAGGATCCAATATTACCTGAAGAGCCAACACACCCCTCTCACTCTCCTGACTTCACTTGTCACCTCTATCTGCTGCTTCAGAGAAAGGCAAAACCCCAAAATGCTGAATTCAACTTGCTCCACAGAGAAAACAAAAACACCCTGACCTTAGTAAATAACAAATAGAATCCTAAAGCAGCAACAGAGTATAAATTAGATAAAAGATTAACAATTGTTAAATCCCTCCAATTACTTTCTTACCAGGACCAACAATACTTGTAATCCAAAGGCTCGTACCATCAAAACTGCCATCTCTAATTCTAAGATTGCCTTCAACTAATCTCCTCAAACACCATCTAAAAATAAGCTGAACAGCCACCCAGAAGTCTGCTCAGGACTCTTGTTTCTCGGATGGTTACAAAGCTTTCTGCAGTTTTCAGCTTAGTTTATTCATTATTAAACAGTCTTGGACTCAACTATCCTTAAAAATGAAGTAGTCTCCCTCTTTATTACTTACCTGGCCATGTATTTGTACAAAAACATGCTATCTTCTAAACTTACCCTTTGCTAGGCTAAACAACAAACTCTCCACTCTCTTTTTTTTTCATAAAAGGATCTCCCAGGGATTACCTAGCCATCCTAAAAGTTCTCTTTCTCCTTTCCCAGTTTGTTTATATTTTTTGGTTTTAAACATAGGGGATCAAAACCTTTCTCAACACTCTCAATTCTCAGTAGATACAAAGAAGCATTAGGACAATTGTAGAAATCATTTTTAAGACTCCCACGTTAAAGTTGATGCATCCTACAGCCTTATTAGGCTTTCTTACATCTGAGTCACATTGGCAATACATCATTTTCTGTCCTCCTCCACCCTTTCTAATGAACAGCTTTAAAGGCTATTGCAAAAGTTCTTTCTCCTTTACTCTTGACAAGCAACTCTGCACTTCATGCTACTACTTTCAATCCTTATTTGAAAAGACCATCCATTTTTTCCTATATGAGAAACCAGTCCTCCACACTAACAATATTAATCCTAGCTTTATGTCATCTGCAAACTTCAGGACCAAATATCTATATAACCAGTGAATACATTAAATAGGGCCAGTCATTAGAACGATACCATTTTCTATCTGAAAATAATCCTGGCAACTCTCCTCTACAGCTTAGTTTCACTCTGCCTTATAATTTCCACTGTCATTTCCACCTTTAAAAAATAAAGTTCTTACGATGTTATGGATCGGTGTTTTACTCGATTATGTCTGCAGCATTGCTCTCGTCTTAGAAATCACTTATCTTCTACCAAAAGATATTAAATCACTCCTGCAATGAATAGCCTTTGATAGAAGTGGTGTATTTTATCCCCTTTCTTCTGCCTTCTCAACCTTAGCTATCCTTTCCCTCACATTTTAAGACTCTATTTTTGGTAGCAAACTAGGAGGGTATGTACATTTCTGGATTTTTTTTCCTCTTGTTTTTGAAGGTAGCTACTGTATTTTTTACTCCTCTGTTCCCAAATTAACAGATTAATTGAAACTCGTTAAAACTAAATCTGCAATTTTATGCACTAATTCTTTCAATAGCCAAAGACAAAGGTTACTCAAGCACCATGGCACTTTCTTACTGAGTAGTTCAAAGATCGTTTCTGCTCCAGATGCTAAAATATTAATATTAAAATGGCAAGGGAAATTCAACATTTATTAATTAACATTTAGCAATTATTCTTACAGATCCTAGCATTAACCTTATATATGTTGCCATCCTTAGTGAAAACTGATAAAGCATTAATTCAGTATTTGGTGCACAGCTCAACCTACACAACTTCCTTTGTGTAAGCATCTCCGCTTCCTCACCATCTCTTCTCCTTCTGTTTATGAGGCTGAAGAAGCTTTTACCCTCTACTTGTTTTCTTTCCATGTTTCATTTTAATATTTTAAGCGTGATGAGGTTCAAGGAAATAGGCTTCCTGGGTATTCATGCGCTCTTTCCATTCAATGTAGTTTCTGAATTTACCCTTGCTTGAGATGTTTACTCACCTGGGGGGATCTATTACCATTCTTTATTCCAAGCAGTACCCACTGCTTGGAAATGAAGGGCTAGCTTCATGTTTTGGCAAAAGCCCCCTCCAGTTAGACACTATCACTTCAGTTTCAAGGGCAGTCAGATCTTTCTGTATGCCACCCCAACTTCTTTTGTACTGACATCTCCTATTTGTGTCATTGGCAAACTTGATCTCTGCTACCGTATGAGAATTTTCCTTGGCCAGCATTCAGAGTCTTTCCAGAATTTGTATAGGCAGTAGATCTAGGTTAGAGTATATTTTTTATGATTAGACAAAAGCAATGCCAACCTCAATCTGGTTATTCCTTATAAGCCACCTCTTTTGCTAAAGACAAACAGCTCTTTCTTGCAAGTAAATACAGTGATGCCAACGAGTTCTGTATGAGCAGGTCTGATCTAGATCTCAGTGCATCCAAGAGAAACAATGCAGTTCATATTGTACAGTCTGCAGATACCTCTGGATCCAAAAATAGTTTGTAGTTAATGTTCCAAAGATCCTGGCTGAAACTAACATCTCTCTTAAATCAGGACTCATCCTTAACTTGCTTGTTTATGCTTTCCCTGATTCCTCCCTAACGTTGATCTAAAAGAACTGATTAAAGTGTTGCGTATAAGATAATAAAGAAACTAGATAATTTGGCAGCCCCATTATCTAGCTAACAGCATGACAAACCACAAAACAGTCACTTCTGCAGATAAAGAACTTATTCCCTCCTTTACAATACTGCTCAACTCAGTACAGCATGTTCTGCCTCCTGCTTCCAGGACAGCCTGAACAGGATTAGCTCTCCATGTTTGGTGGTACGGCTGCGGTTGGTGCTTGGGTTACCCAGTTCTCGTTGCCTCACCTGATAAACCACCCAAACAAATCACCTGCTTTTTATTTGCAAAATGGGGAGGTCTAGCTGCATTTTTATCGTTTGCATTGTGGATCTCAGTGGAGGCCTTAGAAGGTCTTAGGCCGATCAGCCCAGGCTCTGAATGCCTGCAATATGCACAATCCTCCATACAGCCCTCCGTGGGCACGGCAGGCCACAGCTCACAGCAGCATCCTTGATAAAGAGTCGGGTAACAACTACTTTAACAACAGGCCAATGCAGACTGTGTCTGCTGGCACATACAGACATGGTTTCAGTATAGTGATGTGACTCCCTAGAGCTCAAATATTGACCATGCTGCACAGAAACAGTTTGGAGAACATGAAACCATGCAGGCAGAGTACTAGAAGTAAATCTGTTCTGAGAGGGAAAACCCTGGATATTTTCTCTCGTCATGAAGGCTGAAGTGAAATGGGGATGTGAAAAGCAAATATCCTGGGTGGGAAGATTTACATCATGTCTATGATATTCCAGTTATGCCTACACAAAGGGAGAAATATTGGCAGCAGTTTATGTGGAAGAAATGTGAGGAATTGTTATTTTTGAGGCTATCTCATTCTGGCAGAGAGAATTCACAAAGGCAAAGAAAGAAACTTCAGTAACCACTCCTCTCAGGTTGGCTCCCTCAGGAAGGTCAGATCTAGATCTCCTACGCCCTAGCAACTGCTCTGGGTGGCTCTGCAATGGGTCAGTGCTGTGCTGTGGGTCCTGAGCAGACCAAAACAGCTCTAGGCCTTCCTGCACTGCCTTTCACCCAGCAGCAGCAGTTTTCTGGGGAGCATGCAGCTTCACAAGGCCTTGAGATGTCTTTGCCTCATGAAGAGTGAGATCTCTGCCCCATTTCTTTCAATCACCTTGTTGGTTTTGCACAGCCAACTTTTAGGCCTGCGATCCACCCTTTGGAAGGATGTTCGGTCACTCTGATGCCTCCATCAGCCTATCTGCATATCAGCTACCCATCCTTCACGGTCCCCTGCTCTATGCCAGTTGTGTGCACATCAGGACTCAGATCTGTGCAGGGCTTTTGTTTACCTCACGCCTCTACAGCGTCTTGTGCAGGGACTCAGCCAGGCCATCTGGGCACCTCTGTAGTTTGATTAATACTGGTAAATTCCTCCTTCAAAATACCTGTTTTGCAGTGCTGGCAAGACAGTGAGGCAAAGCAGTGTGGTTGAAGTCTATGCTGCCCTACTCCTCACAGGGCTGATGGAGTCTGGTATCCTACCCTGATGTTCTGTATATTCGTCTCTGAGACTTGACCTACAACAATTTTCCTATCTGCTGTATCGCCAGGGACTTTCATTATCTTTTTTTCCTGAACTGCAACTACTGCCTTACTCTCCTGGCTTCTCTCAATCCCTTTTAGATACACACATTTCTCATTTCACTTGTGTCCCTCTTTCTGTCCCCTTCCATCCTCACTTAGTCTTTTCCAAAGTACTATGGAAACATCAATTCATTGTTGTACTCTCACCTCCTTCTTTATAAAGGGCAACTGTAATATCTCTAGCTTCTTTGATCTAACCACTGATAAATGCTGCCACTGAAACCAGGATGGTGAAAGAAAAATGACTGTACGTAGGCAGGTAGCTTTGTAACTCCAAGCTCCACTTGCTATGCTGATGAAGGGGTGAAAGACTCTTTCCCTAGGAAGTCTGGGCCTCAGCCTCATCCTATGGAGTTTATGCTTCCCTTCAGTCCCACAAAAATTTTCAGGATAAACACAGACTGAGTCAGCAGATTTGTCTGGAGAAGTGACTCAGGACGACATCACCAACTTCTGCCCCCTAGACATGATCTATCAGTGTGCTTGGGAAGTCCCTTTGCAAAGGACTGGGAAAACACTCTCTAATCTTCTGTCTCCTTTCCATTCACTTGGCATTTTGCTTTCACCATCTGTATTTCTAATACTCACAGCCAGAGACACTGCCAAAAGGAGTGTGTGATTCAGCAGAGAAGTTAAATATGGCTCTCCTCAGCCTGAGTAACAAAATGATTTGAGGTCCTCTTTAGGTAGTGAAAGATAGATAATGAAAAGGTCAGTCCAAGCACTTGGCAACATGGAACATAAATACTCTCCTAGCTATATTAAGACCATAGTTTCAAGTATCAGACATCTGATGTTTGGCAGAGCCAGCAGGAGCTTGGTCCCTGTGACCACAGCTCTAGATACCATTCCTTTTTACTCTCAGTTTTGAAGCAGATGATGCAACCATGAAGCACCAGCTGAGTATCTCTGGCAGCAGACTCCTTTTGTACCTGGAGAGGATGGATGGATTGATGGACAGAAAGAAGGTGTAGCCAGGGCAGCCTCATCTCTTCAATTCCCGCACCTGGTATTTGTGACTCAGAAGTCCCAGGACAAATCTGTCCTGGAGCTAGGAATGCTGTCAGAGTACGTAGAGATACCACGAGGAAGGCTAAGGCCCAGGTGGAACTGAGTCTGGCAAGGGATGTTAAGAACAACAGGAAGGGCTTCTTCAAATACATGAGCAGCAAGAGGAGGACTAGGGAAAATGTGGGCCCACTACTGAATGGGTGGGGGCCCTGGTGACAAGGGATGCAGAGAAGGCAGAATTACTGAAAGCCTTCTTTGCTTCAGTCTTCACTGCTAAGGGCAGCCCTCATGAATCCCAGAGCCTGGACGTGAGGGAGAAAGTCTGGAGAAAGGAGGCCTTTCCTTTGGTTGAGGAGGATAGGATTAGAGACCTTCTGGGCAGGCTAGAACAAATCCATGGGCCCGGATGGGATGCACCCACCGGTACTGAGGGAGCTGGCAGATGTTGTTGCCAGGCCTCTCTCCATCATCTTTGAAAGGTCCTGGAGAACTGGAGAGGTGCCTGAGGACTGGAAGAAAGCCAGTGTCACTTGAGCCTTCAAAAAGGGCAAGGAGGAGGACCCAAGCAACTATAGGCCGGCCAGCCTCACCTCCATCCCTGGAAGGGTGATGGAACAGCTCATTCTGGATGTCATCTCCAGACATATGGAAGAAAAGAAGGTGATCAGGAGTAGCCAGCATGGACTCACGAAGGGGAAATCCTGCTTAACCAATCTGATAGCCTTCAATCTGATAGCCTTCTATGATGGAATGACTGGCTGGGTAGGTGAGGGGAGAGCAGTGGACGTTGTCTCCCTTGACTTCAGCAAGGCTTTTGACACTGTCTCCCATAACATCCTCCTAGAGAAGCTCAGGAAGTGTGGGTTAGAGGAGTGGACAGTGAGGTGGATTGAGAACTGGCTGAATGGCAGAGCTCAGAGGGTCGTCATCAGTGGTGTGGAGTCCAGTTGAAGGCCTGTGGCTAGTGGTGTCCCCCAGGGCTCAGTACTGGGTCCCATCCTGTTCAATATTTTCATCACTGACCTGGATGAGGGGACGGAGTGCCTCCTCAGCAAGTTTGCTGATGATCCCAAGCTGGGAGGAGTGGCTGATACATCTGAGGGCTGTGCTACCATTCAGAGAGACCTGGACAGGCTGGAGAGCTGGGTGGAGAGAGAATTTCTTCACTGTGAGAGTGACAGAACACCTGACCAGGCTGCCCAGAGAGGTTGTGGAGTCTCCTTCTCTGGAGATATTCAAAGCCTGCCTGGATGCAACCCCGTCTATCATGCTGTAGGTGTCCCTGCTTGAGCAGGAGGGTTGGACTAGATGATCTCCAGAGGTCCCTTCCAACCTTACTGATTCTATGATTTCTATGAAATCTCAGCCTCTGTGTTTAGAGAATGTGAGCAGGTGCTTGGCTGCTAGGGGGTCTGGGGCATGACTGGTCTCTTCTGAGGCATTATCCTCCATGTCCCAGCATTTCTGCCCACAGCTGTACCCCGAGAGCATGATCTGGCCTCTGAACACTCGGTAACACAGAGTTTCAGCTTAGGAACAGCCAAAGCACAAATACAAAAGAGAAACTGCAGAAAGCAGAAGTGGCATTCCCAGACCTCCTTCCTTATCACACAAGCAAAGGAATGCTGCCTGGTTTGGAAAGTGGATGCTTAGAGAACCTGCAGACCTGGGATGAAGCTCCCCTCTCCCCACCTCACACACACAGACATGTTTTATCATCAAACAGAAAACACGCCCAGCTCAGCTTCACTGCCACCCCAGCTTCCTACCATGACTTCTCTCACTGCACTCTGCACATGAGTTGGCATAATGTGCCAACGAGGCACATTTATTCTCTAATTCTCTGTTTAACAGAGAAGTAAGTTCAGACCTGCTCTGTAACCTAGACTAAATTCTAGGCACCAGCAACAGCCTGGAGCAAGGCTGCTGGTACCCTTTCCACCAGCAACCACTAAAGCAAGCGACATATCCAATGTGTTAAACCACACACCACCCTCACAAATATCTGCCTCACAAATACTTGCCTTCACAAGAGATGATCATCTTATCCAAGACGTGACATCCATGACGCACAGGGTTACTTAAAGTGGGATTAGTCTCCCCCAGCTTTTGACACCCAGTAGCTGTCCAGCTTAATTAGTCATCTAAGCTCTTGCTATACAATGGAGCTAGTCAAGAATCCAGAGAGAACCGGCTATCCATCACCCAGTTCAGGGTAAGAGAAATAATACTCTGTAAGTGACTTTCACTCCTTATGAAATGAGGAACACTGAGGAACATACGAACTACAGAGGACGCCTAGATGACAAGGCAGCCAGTGTCTAAAGGCAGCTGTGATGGATCGCACTCCTAGGAATCTCTGCCAGCATATCTGTCACTGATCAATACTGCATATCTGTCACTGACCAATACTGCAACTAAGAATTAATTTCCATTTTGACACGGACAGTGGCATACCTGTAGGAAAGTCTATCAAAGGAGATCTGCAGCTGGTCTCTGCAGATTTTAAGACTTAACTTTTACAAAAATGTCAGTTCCCGAGGACAATGCAACTTTGTTCCACAGGAAAACTTGTGGGATGAGTGTCAGAAAGTTTGAAAAACATTGGCCTCCGTTGAATGGCACTAGAAGATTTGCAGTAATTTTCTAAGCTTAACCACTGGGTCTTTTGGTGGCCACCACAAAGTCATTTGTTTTGAGAGCCAGCAGCCCTCAGTACAGATATTGCAGGCATCTGTATACACGTTTGGACCAGAAGTGCCAGGCCGGAGCTCAGTTGAGACTGAAAGCCAGAAAATCTGGAGAGAGGCAACATTCAACAGCTTGCAGCTACAGTGTGAGCCAAGCTGGGAGTGCTGGCCTTGGACAAGTGCAAGACAGCAGCAACCAACAGGTCAGCGGTATTATGACTCTTTCAGAGTCGGCACCTCCGCGCTCACTGAGGCCCTAGAGGCAAGCTTAGTCTCCAGCATGGGCAGAGGAACTGCCTGGTGCGGCGCCTGGGAATGGCTGCCAGCTACAAGCCGTCCACTTCCTCTCCATTCCCCGCCTTTGACAAAATTGTTTCTGACTTGAGAGTAAATTATTTACCTTGGAACAATTTATTGGGGAATACGATGAATTGTGCATCAGCTGCTTCTTCATCCAAGACTTGTGCTTTCTATGCTCTCTACAAATACTTGGTTAATTGAAGCATAAACTGCAGATTTGTAATGGTTCTTCCTAACACCAGGACGCTGCTTTTTGTAATTCCCTGCCTCTCTGGCTCGGGAATATTTTGTCACGCATGGTGTTTTGAAATCCCAGCTCAAGCACTTGTGAATTAAATGTCTGATTGTACTAAAACTCCCAAGACATATTCAGATCTGTTTTTAAATATAAGCAGTGCTGAAAGCCAAAGATTGAGCTACCACAAAATAAAACGAGAGAATTTTTAAGACTTATCCACAGAGTCCAGCACAGACACTTTGTGTTTGCCATCATCCTTTCTGCAGTCAACATGAAAAACAGCAAGATATATGAAACCCAGAAACAAACTGAAAATAGAAACTGAGATACTAAATATGTAGAAACCAGAAGAGAACCTGTTACATAATTATTGTTACTGAGACAGAAGAAATCAGTATAAAATTGGGGAAGCTGCAGACAGAGTGCTCCTTCATACACAGACAATTCTAAGTGATACCTGAGGGAAATTACTGGAAGGCAAAACTGATAAAAGGAAATATTCCGTTACCTCGTGCAAAACTGAACACAGAACTCCTGGGCTCCAGGATCTTTGAGGGCAAGACTTTAACTAGATTCAAAACACTATTTAGCAATCAAGAATAAAAAGAAACCTTAACAATAAAAGTTATACAGCACAAATTCCAGCCTACTTAATACACCTAGCAGAGGCACGGAAAAATGAGCAAGGACAGAGTATGAAGCTCCAAGAGTCAGTGTTGCAAAAGGGCTAGGAGGGAGGAGTTGGGAGGAAGAGAAGAATTTGGTTTCAAGGTGTGCTTGGAGCGCTCTATGTCCCCTCCTTGACTAATGTTTTTTTTCCCCTGGCTGATCTGATCCTTTGGAGGTATCAGTACTCTCCCCTCCAGGACAGCTTCCCTCTCTAGCATCTATTTCTCCTCCCCAAGTCCCACTTGTATCTTCAAACTAAAGAAAATTCAAGGTTGGGAGCCCCTGAACAGACAGTTTAGAGGACCATAAGGCTGCATTAACAGCCTTAGTTGCATCCTACCTCCTCTTATATTGCACCATTTCTTCCTTTCCTCACACTGTTGTATTATCTAAGGGTAGGAAGACTTAAAAGCCAAAAAATGCCAGTGCTCAACCACACTCAGTGCTGATCCCTGGACACAGCTCAGCTGCCTATCTGTCAAGCATTGCAGCCAGTGAGAGAAGCAGCAGGTGGGAAATCTCTCCCATATTTTAAATCCATTTTCAAATTGTAAGTTCGAAGCTGAAAAAGATCTCTGCTTTCACAGACGTCAGAAGACTCTATTATTTGGCTGCTAAAAATTTTCTGTAAATAAAAACTGGAAAATCACACACACTCTCAGCCTCTTTAGCTAAGCACACAGAGCTTTCATTGGCATTTTTGAGACCCTCCAAGCTTTGGCTGTACCACTATAAAGAACAGTTCTGCCTCAGAGGTATTCGCAAATAATGTAGTTTTGTACTTACTGTGATAGCAGCTATGTCTACACAGCATGTTTGTAAGCTCCAAAACATGTCTCAACCACAGGCAATTTACACACAAGTCCAGCTTGTTTAAAACATCAGGGCAGAGCTTCAATTCTTGGGGAAAACTGGATCTATATTCAAAACTATAAATCTTATTGTGGTAGGGCCAATGTAATCTTATCTATACTATTAAAAACCTGGAGTCACCGGGTGCTTTATCCCCAAGGCTGAGGCACATTAGTTGCACTAAGGTTACATAAATTACTGGTTCAAACAGTGTAAAAATCATCAGAGTTACCCAGCTCATTTGAAATCAGATAAGTTACTGATGAGAAAATTTTTTCTCTCATCTAACAGCTAGGGCATTACATGATTCTCATGACATGAAGATGTTGATAAGTGGAGGACTGGAATGATATCTTGCATGGTAGAAGTAGTAAGAAGAGGTGCAATATCAAACGCAAGAAATCTGCTCAGAAGCTATAGTGATCCATAGCCATTCTTGTGTCTGTGTCTCAGGTTTGGTTGCAGAAGATGGTGAGTGAGTAGCCTTGAAGATGGAAATGGACCTTTCCAGATCTGTCTTTTGGTACTGCTGCCAAAGCCTGAATGGATTCTAAAATCATAAACATACACGGGGCTTTTCTGCTCATTTCGTCATGCACCCTTGTATACAAACACACTGCTCACTACCTTGTGTGTATTGCCATACAACTTATTAAAAAAAACAAATTTAAAGGAGCTGAGCGCCTATCCTCTGGTATCTCAGAAGACCTCACTTTGAGGTGGCTGCTAGCTTGCACTGTGGCAGTTTCACTTTCCACACATAACATGATTCATTAACTCTTTCCCTCCTACACTCTCACTTTTCCCACTTTAAGTATTTAAATGCAACACAAAGAGATAAGAAAAGCAGGATACCTGCCCAAGATCATGCTAGGTATTCCAACAGTGTCTCATTCTTACAAAGATCCTTCACTGCTCTCTTCTGCATTTATTCACTGCTCAATTTTTTTTTCTAAATTGTCCACAGAACTGGTCTGTGAGCATGTGTGTGTATTTGCCCAACACAGCAGTAGGAGGGGACAGATTCTGTTTGCACAGTGTCTGTTTTCTGTGCTGGAATAGCAAGAACACTTGGAGAAGATCCCTACAACACCAGACTTTCACACAGACATACACTTACAAACAAGAATGTGAAAAATCTAGCAGCTCAGTACTTCCTCATGCACTGACATCGGTGCCAAAACAGCACTATTCCTTCACCAGAAGGGAAGGGATGAGACTACGAGTGCATTTTTAAGAACAATGTCTTGTTAGTGAGAACATTTACCCCGTGTGTATTTGAGCCGCAGGTATTTTGGCAACCAGCTATTTTAGAGAGCCCTAGGACATGCTCCAGCCCATGCTGTGCCCAGCTCACTCTCGACAGCCATAGTCATAGTGCTCGCCTTGCCTTGAAGAGCTCTGGCAGTGGAGGTTTGGCAGCTGCCACGGATGGCTGCTTCCAGCACCTCGCCATCCTTCCTGCTAGAAGAGTTTTCTAAGATCTAAGTTAAATCTTCTTCTATGATGACAGCTCATGACTTTTTGCTCTCTCCATGAGGGATCTGGAGAACAGTTCATCTTCCTTGCTGCTTGCACTTACTTGAAGATGACTACAATCTTCCTTGATCTTCTCCTCCAATGCTAACCAGCCCCAGTTCAATTGAGCTCTCTATGAAAGCATGTATTTAAGATCCTTTGGAAGATCAAGCAAGTTCCTACTCCACATTGGAAGCAATATCGTTAAGCTGTCACCTGTCGGTCACAGTCTTTATTTCTAGCGATAACATAAGCTGTGACAGAAGCTCAGCCTCACGATGTCAGAATGAAGCTAGTAGCTAGAAAGTCCTTAATTTAGAATTAAACACCTTTGATCTGTAGTTGAAGACAGACTTAGCATGGGACTGCAGTCTTGGTCCTCTCTGCAGGGTCTATGCAAAGCAAGTTTAGGTAAAGGAAAGGTTTTGTTGACAAACACAAAATGATGCACTAGAAAGAATTAATTTATGTTTCCTGTAAATGTTTTCAGGATCTAAATTGATAACAACACTTAGAAAAATGTCAAATATGTTGTTTTTGACAGAAAACAGCTCAGGAGGCAGCTGCAGGCTGAGGAAGGTCAGAAAGATGAGAACGTAGAATAAATACTGACATGGCATTGCCTGCACATCCCAAAGGTTGCATGGGATTTCACTACCGTGCCTCCCATCCCCCTTGGTTTCGCTTTCTCCAGGCTTGCTCCTGCTCCTGTCCCATTGCCTGGCCCTTCACTCGCCTCCAGCCTCCTGCCAGCACTGGCTTCTGCCACCAGACCAATGGACACTTCCAGCTCTTTGACACCAGCTGGCTCCCTTGTGCTGTGCAGTTTGTCCTATTTCTCCCCATACTACTTAGTTGTGTTACTTAGAAACTAGCAGCCCTTGAGAGTGTTGAGAGCCCAAGGCAACTTTTTGCCTCTCAGTTCTAGTAAAAATAAAATCACTTGGCTGCAAAGCAGAAATGATGTGAAAAATCCACAAGCCAGACATGAAAACAGACCCACCTCAGACATAGATGGAATTGTAGTACTTGACTGCCCCCATGGGAATAAGTTTGTGCTAAGGAGACGCAGAGAGATTCTTCAGACCTTCATAATCTGTCTGGCTTTGGGTTCATTTTTGCTTTAATTGCAAAACTGCTTTTTCCTGAAACCTACATAATTTCTCTGCCAAGTTCAAACAGGCACTCCAGAGGCAGAGAGAAAACCTCGATCAACAAAGTAGCTGAGAATAAGTCCAAATAAGAGATGAACTGAACTGTTGTAGCTAGGGCTTCAAACAAAATCAGTAAATAAAGTTTTCTCCAATGAGAGATGGAAAAAAAATCCATGTAAATAAAATTGGCAACATTAAAATGGAAAATATTCTCATTTTAGATCATTTCCCACAACAGAGGGAAGACCGGGAAAAAACTCTAGCAATTACTAATCACCTCCTAATCCTGGAAATTTGTATCCGTTAGGGGAAAGAAGAAGAGAAGCTTTCAGGACTCTTTACATCTGACAAATATTTTCAAGCTATTCTCAAGTGCTTGAAATAGACCTAACCACAGCAAAACCATAGTTTGGGATTTCAGTGTGTACACTCCCTAAAAGACTCCAGCCACAAAATAAGACAGCAGGGACTGAAGTTTAAAAATATCCACCTTTCCCCAGGTATTTTCAGTACTTTGAAATGTTTCTGAGATATTTGCTTGTGCTAACTTTGATAGGTGAAATGTGTGCTCCTCACATTACCCATAAATGAAATTCAGGGTGAAGGGTGAGATGATAAAGTTTGCTGATAAAGTCACAGTAGTCACATTTGAAGGTGGCTTTGAAGAGCCACAGAGGGCTCTCATGGTCCAGAGCAAGTGGACAAAAAATTAGCAGAAATTCAGTATCAATAAATGCCATGTAATACTCCTGGGGGAGAAAAAAACCCAATATGCTAATAGTTACATGCTGTTATTTACAGCATGCTGATAATTACTAAATTAACTGGGAAAGAGACCTCAATGTCCTGTGAAGACACAAACTCAATACCCATGAAATCAGGCAGAGTATTAGGAACTACTGGAAAAATGCACAACATTAGTATGCTAGCCACAGCTTGTATACTGTTTGCAGATCTGCTCACCTTGTCTTAGGGAAGATACACTAGAATCAGAAAGACTATAGAGAGGGAAAAGGTGGCTAAGAAACTGAGCAGAGATTAGGCAAAGTAACTTCTTAATTTGGAAAATGTTCCCCAAGGAGGAGCATGCAGTGGGATACAAGGGATGAGACGATGTTCAGTAGAGGAGGAATATTCTTTATTTTCAATGCACAAAATCTAGGAGCAGCCAATGACACTTTCAGTCAGCAGATTTAAAACAAGCAAAAAGAAATACTTCACCTTACAGGAAACAATCGAGCTGTGGAAACTAATTCCCATGAGAAACTGCAAAGGCCAAAAATGCTAGCATATTTAAAAAGAGAAGACAAGATAACATAGCCTCCCAAAATCTGCAAATATTATGTTTATAAACATGATACAACTTCCCCAAACCAGATTACTGGAAAAAAAAAGCAGTGTATATGCTGTTTTCTTCCTAAAGCATTCCCCATTAACTGTTATTGGGGCAGAGCCTGGGACCAGGCAGAGTATACTCTCTAATCATCTGTGGGCTCACAGAAGAGCCCTCTTTCTGCACATTTTCATATTTTTCTGCATTTGGCAAATACTCAGCACATATTTTTGTTCTTCACCTGTTAAATACAACTCTTCACTCAGCTTGAATTTTCACTTCCTCCTCACTCCAATATCACAAAAAGAAGCATTCATCACTCAGAGAAGGTAAGGGACAGTCTTATACTTGCTTGTGTCTCTTATACACACACACACACTCCTGAAAACAGTAACTTTCACCAGAAAATGCATTTGGGAGTTTTGAAAGTTCCAGCTAGTATCTGAACATGAACTTTCACAGTTCCTTCCGAAGAGTTAGCATGAGCCAGTCTCTTACCTGCGAGAAGAGCACGCATCGACGGGCATTCGCTTTTCTGCAACTCAGAAAGGCCATCAGAGCTGAAAGAGAAAAAACAAGAGGAGATGGAAGAGTAAGCTCAAGAGGTCACCAAAACATACAGCAACTCTTAGGAAGCTCAATATACCAACCATGCTGTGAACTCAGCTGCCTGCAAAGAGGTAAATCTGGACACAAAGAGCTGAACAACAGTGAGAATGGCTAGTTCCCTCTGAACGAAGCTGAAGTGCTTTTTCAGCATTTGAGTTTTACAAAATTGATCAGTCTCAGCACAAGTCCAACCTGGGCATACCCATTTCCCACAGCCCATGTCCCAGGGGCTGCTGTGAGAGATGTATTGGAAGAGGGGATTTTTCAGCTACAGGGTTTGCCAAATAACTCAAACGTCACAGCAAGGAGTTTCTTACTGTGGGAGAAAGATGACAGAAAACTGTAGGTGTGTAAAGCATGCGTGTGAATATTAGAAACCTTGCCCAGTTCTTCCCTCCATAGGAGACACTGTTCCCACTGCTTGGCCAACGGCAGATTTAGCTTCATTCGCGCAGGTGGGATCTGCTGGGTGTCTGGCTATAGGACAGATCGTAGGGAGCAGGAAGAATTCAAGTTGCTAGTTTTGTGCCTGTGGACATACACACTGCCTCCTGTCACCCCAGCAGAGCAGGGTCAGTTTCCATATTCCCGGTTCCTACTGCCCACATGGCAACTTTTTTCCTGACCTTCACCCACCAATGGTGATCAATGGACAAAGAAGGAGAGGAGTCCTTTCATAGGAGACCTTGAGATCAAATTTGCCTAAATTTGCACCATTCCCTAAATGTCTCCAGGACATTTACCAGCAACACAGGAGCGAAGTCCTACTTGTTAAAAGTGTTGGCTGTACATTTTCGTTTTCAGTTATTTCATCTATTGCTACAGCAGCTCCCCATGCAAAAAGACAAGTTAATTCCTTCACAAAACTTGAATAGGAATTCAGAATTCACAGCATCAAATAGTCTCAAATTTATTTGTGACTCTCCACAGACAGCTAGACTTTCTCTCTCAGAACCAGTGATACACAGGAGGATTGAACCTAGAGTTACACAGGAACTTAAAAGCACTGTATTGTAGTTCTATGACAGCTAAAACGTATTTAATTATACCTGTCACTCTAACTAAAGACAAGGGGTTAAATCCAGCCCTTACTGAAATCAGTGGAAGTTTTGACATTGACTTTAATAGGAGCAGGATTTCATCCCATACACTTGGAGGGACAGAGAAAAATACAGACAAGCAGGCAAGTGGCAGATGATGTTCAGGAGCTATAGCATTAGTTGTACTGATTTAGGGCTGCATTGAGTGTTTAAGTTTTTTTTTTTTTTTTTTCTGTTCTATTTTGCTTTCTTTCAAGGAGAAAAGATTTGTTCCTTGTTATGTTTGGGTAAGACATAACAGCACTATTATTTTCAAATGGGAACTATAGTCTCCAAAAACTCAAGTGCCTTTTATTCTTTTTTCAAAAAGTTCAACTTCTTATCAAGAAAATTATAAAACATTTTTTGGTCAGGTCACTCACTCCTAACTAGAATATTTCACTTTGCTGAATCAAACTACAACTGTCTCATTTCCAGACAATATCACAAAATACAAAACTACACTCCCCTTGCAGTCTGGAAAAAGTTGTTCTTGCTAGGCCCTTTGGAGAACTGCATTTCTTGTAATGTTAGAGAAATTTTTAATTGAACCAAGATGTGTTGTGTGCAGCAGGAGCCAGAATCACTTTAGGGAGCTACTGGCCCACAAGTCAGTGTGTCAGGGGTAAAATGGCAGGAGCATGCTCAGGAACTGGAAGTCTCATGAGCTCTTGTAAACTTGTATTTAATAGTGAGATAGCAGACAAGGCACAAGTCTAACTCATTTTTTTAAACTAAACTATTATGATCTAGAGAAATGTCAAAATATCTCAACATTTTCAAATGCCCTCTGCCCCCTCACCACCCAGCCAGATTTCAATCCAACAAGAACATTTCAGAGTTTTGTCTTGTTGTGGGAATTCAGACTTTCATTCATCTTACGCTGTGATTTTGCAAGTCATTGTGAGGGGAAGCCAAATACAAACAGAGCATGGTCTGTCTGTGCCCATCTGAACCTATCTGGCCTTTCTGTTGGGAAAAGAACAAGAAATCACAGAGTTAACATACAAACTAATTCAAGGCAGTTAACAGATTTTGTTTTTTTAATAAAAACAGTTCCAGGATGCATTTATTCCCGTCACAGCAAGAATCTGTTGAAGTGCAATGATTGCCTGTCTAGACAGGAACACTATGCTTAGAAGTAGCTAGTCCAGACGGCTCAGAAGCAGACAAAACCTTCCTCACCGACAGTCTACCTGACTGCGCAACTTCCTGCTCCTCTTCCAACAAATCACAGGACATCTTATCAATCAGCACTCAGCCCTCCAGTCTTATTTAGACAAAGATCTACAAACTGCTGGGCTACATCATTAAGTACAGTCAAGACTTTTGACTTTCATTCTTTCATTTTTCCACAAAAAGTAAACAGTCATTAAAACCAACACTCAGTTGTAGGTGGCTTTGCTCTAGCCAGAAGTGCGATGCAAGACTAAAGGGAGAGTCTGACAGCAGCAACGCCCATTTACTAAACATCAATTTAGTGGCCAAATCACTTGCTGACAGAGTGACAGGTCTGATCTCTAAAACATACTTGAGCCTGAATATTAGTGGAGGCACGATTACATGATCATAGGAGTTCAGGGTCTAACCTCACACTTGTGAATTCAAACTGCTCTAATTAGCCCAGACTGAGAACTTGGCATATTCACGTTAGGACACACAGCTGGCTAAAGCAATGCCTGCATTTGCTGGCAAATCAATGTCAAAACCAACAAGCCTGACAGATTGCCCCATTCAAGTGAATTCATTGCCCTATTCAAGTGAATGAGGATGCTGGAACTGGAATTGAAAGAGGAAGAAATGGACGCTAGTCATTTGTTTTGTTGGCAAGAAGGTGGGTTGGAGGCAAACACTAGGGAACAAAGGCAAGCAATCAACCTCCTTCTTGGAAATTCCTGAAGCTCCTAACTCCCAGGGCTCAGGAGATAAGAGAAGAACAGGTAATGGGAGAAGAGCGAACAAGTGAAATTATTCATGAATAAGTTTCCTTAGTTACTCATTCTTCACTTCTCCCAGTGGAGGACAAACACCCAAGAAAATGGTCTTGTTTAAAAAGAAAAACTTTGAGGTATAAGAATTAAATAACTTAATTCTGGCTAAAAGAAACTCTTAGATATGACAGGAAAGAATTGAACCAAAGGGTATCCTGGACATCATTGTCCATGTCATTTTCCACGACAGTGACATTCAAGAAGAAGAGGTTGAGCAAAGGAGCTAAGAGGTGTGATGTGAGAAGATGTGTCCAAACACTGCCGCTGTCACAGAAGCAAGGTGCTGCAGGTGACAAATCCTGGGTCGCCTTGGGCAAAGACAGCAACCGGCAGAACAGCCAGCTAGGACATGGACCCTGCAGCCTCACCACGGGGAACTTCTGACTCTGCAGTGAGAGTGTAGGGGGACATGGCTTGCTGCATCTACTTCCTTCAGAAAAATAGACAGGTAAGAGACAAAGGGAGCCTGATAAAGGAGTTTGAGGCTACTCTCAATGCTTTGGGATGCTGTGGTTCACACTGAATTCTCAAGGCATGGCAATATGATTCTTTGATCCTCCATACAAACCATTTTGAAGGTCACAGAATCACAAAATCACACAATGGTTGAGGTTGGAAGGGACCTCTTGAGATCACCTAGTCTAAAACCCCTGCTTGAGTAGGGCTACCTAGAGCACATTGTGCAGGATTGCGTCCAGGCAGGTTTTGAATAACTCCAAGGAAGCAGACTCCACAATCTGGAACAGACAACCTATTCCAATGCTCTGTCACCCTCACAGTAACGTTTTTCCTCGTGTTCAGATGGCACTTCCTGTTTTTCAGTTTGTGCCTGTTGCAGGGCACCACTGAAAACAGCAATGACATCCGCTAGCTCCCTCAGCACTCATTGGTGCCCTATCAGGGCCCACGGACTTGTGTATTTCAGATTTTCCTAAATGATTTCTCCCCCAATCCTCCTCAACCAAGGGAAAGTCCTTCTTCCTCCAGACTCTCTCTCTTTTCTCCAGGGTTTAGGATTCCTGAGGGCTGGCCTTAGAAGTAAAGGCTGAAGCAAAGAAGACATTTAGTATCTCTGCCTTCTCTGTATCCTTCGTCACCAGGGCACCAACCCTACTCAGCAGCAGGTCCATATTTTACCTAGTCTTCCTTTTGCAACTGGTGTATTTGAGGAAGTCCTTCTTGTTGTCCTTGACATCTCTTGCCAGATTAATTCCAAATGGGCCTTGGCCTTCCTCATTGCATCGCTGCATACCCTGGCAACATTCCTATAATGCTCCCAAGTGGCCTGTCCATGCTTCTATCTTCTGTGCACTTCCTTCTTGTGTTTGAGTTTTGCCAGGAGCAACTTGCATGCAGATCTCCTGCCCCCTTTGCTTGACTTCCTACTCATAGGGATGCACTGATCTTGAGCGTAGAGGAAGAGGTCCTCGAATATTAACCAGCTCGCTTGGACCCCCCACCCCCTTCCTTCTAGGGCCCTGTCTCATGGGATTCTTCCAAGACGGTCCCTGAAGAGGCCAAAGTTTGCTCTCTTGAAGTCCAGAGCTGCAATCCTACTTATTGCCCTGCTTCCTCCTTTCAGGATCCTGAACTCCACCATCTCACGGTCACTGCAGCCAAGGCTGCCCCCAACCTTCACGTCTCCAAACAGTCCTCCTTTGTTTGTTCCTACAAGATCCAGCAAGGCACCTCTCCTTGCTGGCTCCTCCCTCACCTGTGTCAGAAAGTTATCATCAATGCTCTGTAGGAGCCTCCTGGACTGTTTGTGCCTAGCTGTGTTCTCTTTCTAGCAGATATCAGGCCATGAGAGCCTAGGCCTAAAGGTGATGTAGGTTTCAGCCCTCATTCTGCCTCACACCTTCTGAAATACCACAGTAAGTTAGAATGACTCACTGTGCCTCTGCCTGCTCATATGTCAAAAAAAAAAAAAAAAAAAAAAGGACAAATATGATTCTGTACTGGGTAGAGATAAAGGGCAGTTCAGTATTTTCAGGTTCTGAGGAAATAGGATAAAAAGCATCAAATAATAAAAGCTAAATGCTGGAATAAAATTATTGCACTGAACAGTGGGTTGCATAAGCTCATGGAGCTCCTCCTGCCAGCACTGGTCTGACTGGCAGGTTCCAAGCTTGTCCCCTGCAAGTCTTCAAAGACAGAAGAGAAGGCCATCTAGTCTCCTACTGAAAATCAGATTTGAGGTTGGACATGGACACATGGAATAAGATGCAACATATTGTATACAGACAGATCCTCCAAATAGCCACAGAAGGTTAAAGGTGATCTGGAGGGCAGGCCCTTACGGCTGTGGGGAAAAGTAGTCAGACCTTGACATGGAAGAGCTCAGTCCAAGGTTTTTTTTCCAGCTGAGGCACTGGTGACACTATGGAACTCTTCTGACAAGCACACTCTGCTCCTAAGACAGTGATAAGGATCAAAACCTGAATTGAGAGAACTGCCAGTCCTGCAAAAAGTACTAATCCAGGCCAGCAGCAGCTATGTTTTGGAGACAGTCTGCAACCTGTAAGCCAGCCACACTAAGGATACTCCTAAAGAAACCATCCTAAGAAAATCACTTCAAATCCCTACTGTGCAGTAGTGCCCCAAAGAATCAACCTGTCCTCTCCATCGGGAGAGCAAGAGGAGCCGCAGTAATTATAGGTAGCAAGGGCTCTCCTTTGCAGACCACGGCAGAAATGGACAACATCAGCATGCACTGTATAGACAAGCAGAATAACTGAGCAATCGATATTCTTTAAGTCTGGTCATTAGCAGAAGCAGAGTTAGGGCCCAGAGAGCAGGTAGCTAAGAGAGGTTAGCATTAGAGACAATTGCAGACCAGAGCAAATAGAAGACATTACTTAGGAACATCTGCGCCATTTGAGCAGAAAACTGCAGAGAAAGAGAATACAAGTTGTGAATGCTGAGGAGAGGATAAGTGAAACTTAGAAAGACGTACAGTGATAAACAGAGAATTGAAGCTGAAAAAAAAAGAAGGTACCACATTTAGTAGATCAGGAACAGGTGCAAGATGGAAAGCTTATTTCCTGCTGTTCTTTTTTGCGGAATAGGTGGAGAAGGATCTTTGTTAATAAGTCCATTGATCTGATCAAAGATTTCATTATGTTTGAAAATTGTATTTTAAGTCTTGTGTGTGTTTAGGCTGCTTAGATCAAGAAATACCATCATGATACAACAATAACACAGAAAACATGAAGCAAATACGGTCTAAAATACTAGACACTAAACCAAAAGTACCCAAATGCATTATAGGAAAAGAAAACAAATAATTTTAAAGAAATCCCATTGCATTGGGGTCTCCAAGATGGTATTTAAATATAATTTAGCCCATACATTTCTATTCATACCCCACAGAAAGCTTTAAAAAAGCAGACTTTGCTCCTAGCTGTTAAATTATGCAGAAAGCTGTTAACTTACTTCTCTTAGGTATGGTTTGGGGCAGGCAGTGCAGCATTGCTGCTTTTGAGAAGGAGAGAATGGTACCCAGAGGCTTGCACAGAGAAAATTTATTGGATAAAAAGATATCAGGGAAGAACAAGATTTCCAAAAGCAATACAATTTCTCACAGAAAACTTGCAAAAGGGAAAAGGCAAATGAGAGGAGATGGACAGATGGTGGACAAGTAACAGGAATCAGCTTACAGTTTGTCTGGAAACACTTAAAAGACGAGACAGTCTAAAAAACAAATGAGTTGCACAAGATCCCAAAACAACATGAGAGCTAAGCTCACAGTGGAAGCCTCATCAATCATCCCAAGATTGTATCATAGAATCATAGAATCAGTAAGGTTGGAAAGGACCTCATGAGACTATCTAGTCCAACCTCCCTACTCAGCAGGGTCACCTAGATCATGTTAGACAGGGAAACGTGGAAAAGATAAAGACAAAACTATGTTCCTTCATAGAGAGAAGGCTTCTTCTGCCAAGGTGGGGGATAGGTTCTTTGGAAATCCTCCTTGAATAGGAGATGGACTCCCACCAAAGAGGTGGGCTGCACACCTGAACCAGCTGTGACAGTCTTTAACACAGGTTAAAGATTTTTCTCCCATCACTAGAGGAGAAATTGCACCCACACTACCAGGAGAGGATAGCACCAAGGTGATAGACAGAAAGGGAGTCTGACCTTGTCAGATGGTCTGAGGACAGGAGCTCCATTCAGCACAGCATGGGTTAAGCCCTGCACATCCTGCCTGAGGAAACCATTCTGCCTCTGCCTTAGGTAACTGTAAGCTGGCTAGTGCTGTCCCAGAGGGCTAAATTGTGCGGAGAGAAATGCTAGCTAGAAATGCTGGTACAAGAAAGGAGCATCCTAGCCGAAATTCCTAGTACAAGCAGGTAGATAAGAGAGGGCATGGCCTTGAAGGCCATACGGCTTGGGCAGGCCCTCTGCAGAACAAAACTTAGACTTGCTGTGAGTTTGCATTGATGTTTATGTTTGATGTGCCAAGTAGCCACAGGGAAAACAAGTTTTACCCACTCAGGTTGTAACTGCTCTGTACACTGCTTCTCACTCTGCAGTTGTCTCTCACCTAGGGCAAGGGCCCTAGCAGGAGCACTCCCCCATGGCAGGAACCACTGGATTCCCAGTGCAGTGGATATATTAGCTGCATTTCAGGTGGAAACAGAGAGCTTCCATGAAGGCTTTGAAGGAACCTATGATCCAAAAGGCATCACCAAGAAATGGAAGTGGCAGAGCAGGGCTAGGCCAGGCACTAAAGGGAACAGAGACCACCATTTTTTCTATCTACTGGAGAACTTGCTTCCCATGAGGGTGAAAAGGCAGCTCTGACTTACAAGCCCATCACCACCACAATGGCTAATCTGAGCTCAGCTTTACTGGCAGGCTTCCAATAGGAAGTCCTGGAAACTCCTATTTTAGTGTAAAGGAGATGTGAGGTCTGCCTTCAGCCACTTTTTCCAGATGCTGTGCCTGGCTTAGGGACAAATAACCCAGCCAAGTATAACTGGACAAGGAAAAACAGGCAAGAATTGTCTACTAAGCTTCCCAGCAAGTTCACCATCCGTCATTCCTCTGCAGATTAGCTCAGATTTCAGGAAGACAAACCCTCTGGATGTTTCCATGCACCTAGAGGGAAAAGAGGAGCACTCCCCTCTCTGCTATGCATGGATAGCTGGAGAGAGCAGAGTCAGACAAGCCCAACCTCAGCACTTAGGAGCAACTTGTGCTGTGGGGTACAGCACAGCCAACTGTAATTGAATCAATTACAGGACAAGGTCATGAACGACCTTTGTGCTTCTTACTAGCCACGTGAGTATCTCTCACTATCAGCAGCAAGTGTGATATTCCCACCCAACTAAGCCTTACAGTACAGAAACCGCCCAAGGCTACCTCTGAACTATGGATTATTAAGCACATCTGGAATTATGGTTGCTATTCATTTGGCTTTTTGAAATATTAACATCTATTGATGCATTACTTTCTTTCTAGGACAGCTAATATCCTAGTAAGAAACACTTGTCACTGACAGTTATGGGCTTTAGGGGTTTTGTTTGTTTTATGTAAGCTTCAAAATATACCCAAAATTCAATCCTATACTCAGTTTCCATGATACAAAACTGCTGTATCTCTTAGCAGCAAAAGCAATCCTGCCACAAGCAGGAGCTGCACGCCTCATCTCAGTACAGAATGTGCACACCACTTGCCCTCATTTCCTTGCAGCTGTGACATTTCTGCTGCAGGTTTGTTCCCAAAGCCACATGCACAATCAAAAAATCACTCAGTATTCGCTTGATTTTCTGCTGTCCTTAAGGGAGAACTGTGTTGAGTCAAGCAGGCAACCCACACGTGTATGATAAAACTGCCCTCTAGTGGGAAAGAGCCAATCCACCCACGTCCAAAGTGCAGAGACACCAGAATCCCCAACACATTCGTGAACTGGGCTGGATCAGATGGGCATCGCATTCTTTTAGATTCTCCTTCTGTCAGGACTGCAGTGACTGACTTGGCTCAGGGCTCCAGCTGGGCTGCCTGCTGGTTCCCAGCATGGCTGCACCAATGTAACCATAGCAAACGTTGCTTTGGCTTTTTCAGCCAGGCCTTTTGTACTCTGACATTCACTAAGTACCACAGAAGAAATCCTTTTCCAGCTAGTGTCCCTAATTAGGTGGGGGAACAGTCTTACAGAGAATGAAATAAAAAGGCTAGATAAATATCAACTGATGGACAACTTGGTGTGATTTGAACACCTTGCATTCTCATGACTCCTAGCGCTTGGACCAGCATCAAGGCTGAATGCATCTCAGCAGCTAGAGCTGAAGTCCTGCAGAAAGAAAGGTCTTCTCCAGGGCCTCCTGCATAGAGGATGCCACCTCGCTACACCCACAAGCCCCTCTCTTCTCCTGCCATATGCACTGGACAGTCCAGCAGCTTAAAGACATTCATGGTATTACCCCTCTTCGCAGCAGAGCATGGTAAGGCCTGGATGAGGGACAGAGCTGTAAGGTGGGACCAGAACAGCCAAGCACTGGCAGGGCACAGAGCAGCACTTCTGCTGCAAGAGAAATAATGCAGCGAGGGGAATACAGCTAGGCATAAAGAGGTCAAAATGAAGGAGAAAATGAGACTCCTTGTTAGAAGAAAATGAAGTCCAGATACCTGCATGTCTTGGCAAGGAAAATTTGCTGTAGAGTTGACTGAAAAAGGGAAGAGAAAAATTATAATACAAGGACTGATTGTGCACTGGTTATTGCATCAGCCCCCTGCTTCCAAATGAACCTTATCCATCTTTAACTTTCAAAGCAGAAATGTTTAGTTTCAGGGTGATGATGCACGCGTGTTTCCAAGGACACAACCTCTTTCTCTGTGCAGACATGTTGTCTGGAAGGATCAACTTCCCTGCACCTCCCGAAGGTACACACAACAGTCCCTTTGCTTCTGAGTCCTCTTCTTATATCTGCCTTGGACACATTTGAGGGAAGCACAGCAGTCCTCTCTAGTGCAGCGAGAGGATGTGCTGCAGCCTCAGTTTATACCTGGCCTTTATTAACAAAACCTCACACTAAAGGCATTTACCATGATTTTCTCCTTTGGGAGCTTGATTATCAGCTCCAGTATCCTCCCTGCTGCAACGTTGTCAGTTGTGCCTTCAGCCAAGTGACTCCAGGGATTAACTGGTCCCTCTTCAACAGTCCCCCTCTGCCTTTTCTACAACCAGAAAGTTGTTAGAGCTGCCATAGGATTGCAGCCCTCGTTTTCACCAGGCATACCGTCTCCTTCTTGCAGGGCTTGTTGTGTTTCTCCTACCAAAGCTAGTTATTTTTAGTACTAATTATCCACTGTAGTCAGGATCTTTGTATCTCTCTACTTCACTGAAGTAAGGAAAGCAGTGATATCTCACTTCTACCCTTTCCATTCTCATTTGCTGAATCCCAGGCTATGGTTTCACTCTCTCTTGCCACAATTTTAGAAAGGCAACAGGTGGCTTTCTGGAAGTGCTGCCCATTCCCAAGGAGAACAGCTCAATTCCTGAGTATTCACAGACGGTAAGAAGTTGGCTGTACTGTGCTCTCTTGGCCAGATTTCACCATTCCACCTTGCAAACAGTAATACACCCTGACACACGCAGGCAGCACAACCACACTGGGACCCCCAGTGGCAAGCACCCAGGCTAGGGAGGTGGGAAGCTTTCAGCTCTTGCATCAGGGTCTGTCAAGCATGCTTTACACTAGGCTATTTGCATCCCTTCAGCAATCTGTTGTCCAACATCACATCACATGGCTGAGCATTCAACAGTGAGCCAGAGAGGTAAGAGGAGGTATGAAATAGGTGCCGGGTCTAAAACTGGGATAACGTGAGATTATGGCATTATTTCCTCCTCATTTCCCCAGGGATGCGAACAATATCTTAGCAACGTAAGTAGCCCAGTAATATGCCTGTTGCCAATAGGCTCTAGCAGCTCTAGCAGTTCTTCCTGCCTCCTGCAGTGCAGAGCTGCTGAATGTTTGTCAAGTATACAAGATCTTGCTTCCTTTTGCAGAACATGGGGGGGGAAGAGGAGAAACCATCCATGTTTATATCCACTATCTTTAAATTCCGACCTTAGACACAACTTCTACAACAATGTCGTGCCAGCCCCCTCAGCCTCGTCTACCTACAAAGCAAAGTGAGCAGCAGAGCTCATGTGCCCAGGGCCCCCTACTCCCTGCCCCTTCAGGCATCCTCAGGTGAGCTCTCTCCCTGGCCCCAGGCCACCAACAGGGCAGTGCTTGGCAGTCCTGCCCATCCATCCCCCCAGACAACGATCCCAGCTTGGACTCTGTTTATTATTTCTACTCCACAGGATGTGAGGACTCTGGCCAAGACCATCACACAGACTCACAAGCCTCCTGACCCAACCTTTTCAACCTGTTCTCAAACTGCATAAAAATGGACGTACAAATGGAGTGTACTCTGCTTGCAAAGGTTGCTAGCACCGCAGCCCTCTGGCAGTGTTAAGCCTGCTTGCAGAAGCAAGGCCCTGACAGCCCACGTGGTCATCAAAGAAAGTAAGAATTTGAGTCCTGAACAAGAACATCTCCTAATCATGGTTTGTTCACGCAATGTTAGGCCATGTAGATAACAGCCACTGTTATTCTCATTCCCATAAGGAAACCACGAACCTATCAGCCTGCAAACAGTATTCCTCTCTTCCTCTAAGAGCCTGGGACCAGCATATACAGTTGTGCTAAAATGCTTGCAAATACAAGCTCCCAGCTTGAGCTGAGACAGTCTCCGAATGAAAATGCCTGCAGGAGGACTAATTTCATACCAACTGCACCCCACAGATGAATTTAATATTCTGCAACAATGTTGCAGGTTAATTCAAGGCTTTTCATTTAAAAACAACATATATATCTTCTCTTCTCCACTTTTAGAAATCTATCTGCAGGTTGTACCAGTAGTTCATTATTCAGGGTGGTGGGGACATGGGCTTTTAGCATTAATCCCAGAACAGAAAATGCTTAATGCTCTAACTTGGGCAAACTGTGGTACTTGACTCCAGACCTTTAACACAATCACTTAAATATGCTGCCCTGTACATAGATATTTACAAAGTGGAATCAGTTTAAAACCTATTTTCAGGCTATTAGGTTTATTTTTCCATGACATTCTGTACCACACATCCTCTGGTTTCCTTTGGTCCTGATACAACCCCCCCACCCCCCTTGGAGCAATCTCCATGTTAGGTCAAAGTCTGATATGTCTAAACTGCCTGCTACAGTTCAAGCCTTCCAACAGAAAAGCTTTTCCACCGGCCCCCGCTGTAGAAATGATCAGTATCATATAGTGGTGCAGTAAGAAGCTCCCCTTTCTTATCTGAGCAATTCTTCAGATGTTGATAAAACTGTTTTCCAGGGACACCAGAGGACAGTCCTAACGTCTGTTCAAGCACCTCTCTGCTTATCTTGTGCTTGCAAGAGTAACTTCTGCTCTCCAATATTTACGGCTAAGACCTGTACCCAAAAACAGTACACACAAGTTCTGTAAATGAAAAGAGCCTGCATAAAGGACGACGTGCAAGGTAAAGCCCCCGCTTTTTCTTAAGCTCAAACATCAGACCTCTACTACCAACTTTTGAATTACACCGACAACCATGAAAGAAGAGTTGAAGTCAAAACGTTATCCCAGACTTGGGTTTACGAACCCAATCTCTGCATTCCTGGTTTCAGAATTAGGCTCAGATTAAGATATTTCATTTTACTGTTACGTACATTTAGAGCTGAATTGCAGAATTATTTCTTTGATCCACAAATAAGTTGCACGCTTTGGAATTTAATAAGCATTTGGGAATAATAAGAGGGTCATCTTTTTCAAAGAGTCATGACAAGTTGCCCAGATGTGTTATTTCTTATTATGGAGTTTTTCTTTGAAAAGGTGATAGTAGTTTGTCCCAAACCATGACCTAGAAGCATTAAATCCAATTAGCTGGAAAAAAAAAAATGAGGTTATTTGTTAGGTAGTAATAATGTTTCCAGTGAATAGCAGTTTTGTTATTATCTGATCAGAGGCAAACACAAGCGGATCATTTTGGGTCAGTTCATTAACTTTTGTCAAATATTTTTGCTATGCCTGCAGCATCTCAGGGAAATGTGAGTTTATAAGCATTTGCTCTGGTTTCCTCTGTGTGCTCGGGGAAATCCAAAGATTCCCTTTGTCCTGCTGGGCCCTGATGAGGGGCTCTGTCTGTGCAACGATCTCTGAAGTTGCTTTCCTTATTCTGGGCAAGACCTTTTAATGCTCCAGTAGGCCTTGATCTCAAAAATGCGCTAGTAAGGCCAAATACGTTCAAATCCAACAGCACAGCTCAACTCAAATACATCCTTAGTTACTAGGCAAGGTGGACAAAGCCAGTTTACTGCATTGACTTGAAGAGATGAGGTGTTGCCACCAGTTCCTTGCTCATGGGCGCTGTTATCCCACTGCAGCAGGTCAGCACAGGGAAAAGGCAGCACTAGGTGTCCCCAGGGATTTCTCATGGTTAGAGTCACGAAAGCTCTTCGGCACACAGCAGCGGCAGCTTTCCCACCTCCTCCAGGGGGTGCCCAGGGACTGACAATGCGAATGCCCAGGGTACGCAATCAAAAGAGCAGCAGGCTACAAGAAAATAGAAAACACAGACTTCGCTGTGACCCTGGTGCCAACTCAGCTCTCAGTCACTTTGAAAGAGTACTATACCCCACTGGAAGCTCCTCAGGGCTGGCAGAGTAGCTTGGCCTACCCTATTTTGGGCAAGGCATTATATTCTTTACATATTAGTGTTCACAGGCTTGGAGATCATCACTGCGTCTCAAGTTTTACCTTCTAGCCTTCTCCCTTGTAACATTTGCGTGTAGCACAGCGTAATTACCACTGTGGGTAAAATCACTTGTGCGGGACAGCTACATGAAATGAGACTCGGACGTGCAAAAGCAAGAGCAGACAGCTCTCTGGAAGCTGTACGTGGGCGGAAACCAGGGAAGACTGGAGATGGGGCTGCTGGGGACTGAAAAGCCCCAGTCCAGGAGGGGGACAGAGCACGTACTGAAAATTCCAAGGTGGGAAGAAGCCCACCTGGCAGGTGACAAGGACTTTAAATGACAACCTAAGGTAGTTATTAGCACACTTTTCTCCAGAACCTGATGTGTGGCAAGTCAACCTCCCATTGCTGCTTCTGCCTGTCAGCACCCTTGCACTTCCACGCCAAAGCTAAGCGCTCCCCTCGCTGCCTCTCTGCCCCCTGTGGCAGAGAAGGGTGATGGATGGGGGCATCTCTTTTGTCTCACCCTTTAGCAAAAGGGCAGAAGCAGGAAGAAGCGTTGCTGCTTGCAAAACTGGTTGGCCTGGACTGGTCGCCGATTCCATGTTACAAATGTCAACCAACAGGAAGTAACAGTGGCAGAACAAACGCAGTGAGGTGCCAGCACAAAATCTGCAAGCGGAGAAGATGCCTATGCTTGACCTGAGGACATTGCAGTGCAAACAACAGCAAATGCATGCACTAGCCAAGCCAGTAGAGCGGGATGAGTAGAAATAACTCGTACTGAAAAAAAGCAGAAGCTGAGCTGTGCATTTAAGTAAGAGCAGAGCTAGACTGGCGTAATTTGTGCCACTCGAGCAGAACAGAGGTTTCAAAGGGGGCGTATGAACTGTGAAACTGCAGGAAAACAGGAAGCTGAAGGATGGTATCATTCTATTTTCCATATTATGAACATTCAGTTCTTCTCTGCAGGAAATCTGACAGGGCAACAAAATGGAGGTATTTTTCCATAGCCTTGGGGTTGATTTCAAGAATAAGGATTTGCTCATTTAGAGCAAATATAGGTGGTTTTACAGTCTGACTAAGGGACATGTAACTTTCAGGTGGATAGTTTTGTTAGTTCACAGAATTGGGAGAGGTCCTGGGAGGTAGAAAAGAGGTTTAGTAAAGGGAGTTTCCAAGATCAAGGGGATTTTTTTTTCTGAGAATCCCTATGAAGAGGAGAAGATGAGGTGAGGATGGGAGGACTCCCTCTCCTAAACCGTACTAACCACATGTGATAGCATGCAATGCATATGTCATCATTATAGAGGTGGGGCTATCCCTTAAAGTAACTTGGACTTCTGCTCAGAGCATTCCCTTGCTTTCAAGGAAGAGGAAGGGAGGCCACTTATTTATCACCTGCCATAGGAAGGGAAGGAGGAGTAATGCATCCCTGTCTGCTCCTGCCACACACCAGAACAGTGCCTCCTAGGCACTTCCAAAGGTAAAAACCGCCCAGCTGGGGGAGATTGGTAGCACTGGTAGCCATGAAATCTTGCCCTGAAATTTAAAGCCATGATGATATCCTGCTTTGAAGCCATGTAGCCATGGGAGAACCGCCAGGTTCACCAGAGATAAAAATGAATAAAAATTAATGTTGTTATTCAGGAGGGAGAAGGATTGGTTAAAAAAGTTTGTACCAAATTCGATTTTACTTCATCAACCAATATTCCAATCACCTGTCTGCAAAATGAAACAGCTAACAGGGGGCAAGCACCAGCATGTCCCTCATCCCCCTGGAAGGGATTTATCTGTTTCTCTGGGATTCCCCTTGAAATTACCCATTACTACCACATCTCCCCAAAAGCTTTCAGTGTCATTAAAAAAAAAAAAAGTAAATAGCATTTTAAAATACTTCAATTTTCACTTGTCCCTGCTGAAGACATCACAGTGAGTCTGAATTTCTAAAAGTTCATCACTTGGCATTCCCTGGAAATAAGCCCGATCTCAAGTGTCCTGACACGGGCATCTATCATGAAATATTTCTAAAAAGCCTTGCCCTCTATCCCTACTCTAAAGATTAGGTAATAGTACAGACCCAGGGAAAACAGCCATGAAAAGGACACCACTACAAAAATCATTAAATTCAAAGGGAACTTATGCACATCTACACTTAAGTGCAGACTTAATTGTTTCCCTTAACTGGTGCCTTACAGCCCAATGCAATAGGGACTATGTCTAAAAAGGATCATTACGATATCTTAGTCTTGTGTCTTACGTAACACACCCAGTGAGCTGTACCAGCTGTTCCTACATTACATCCTCTCCACAGGAATTACCCCTCGTGTTTGCTAGTCATTCATCTCACTGGAATGTGAATGCCACAAAACAGTATCTGCATTAAAAGGAGAAAATCCCTATGTTTGCTTCACCTCTCTGCAGGATCAAAAGCACACAGAAGAAATGAAATTTTGTTGCTGCTTAGCAGTGAAAATACATCAGTGAAGCCTTGTCATGTATGCTAAAATTCTTGCTGACCTCAGCAGGACTGCATCTAGGCTGCAACCAAAACACCTAGCAGGTGCAGTGTTACAAGAAAGAATTCGAAGTTTGCTCTTCACTCTCCACAGTTCATGTATCAGACACACACAGACAGCCTGCTGGGCCTCCAGCTACCCCCTTTCTTAACCTGACAGCAGAAGAGCAGTAGCCCAGCATTGCCTACATGGACAGGCAGGGACAGAAGAGCCAGAAAAAAAGCACGGCACCTCTTGAAGAGATGTGCACCCCCATGCTGTGCTGTGGCAAACTCCAGGGTGCCGGTGGCATATGGCCTCAGCACCACCCCAACAGCGAGGATTTCTACCCAGGCACATGGGAGGCATTACAGGCTGTGTAATGTGTGCTGACTGTGCTTGGCTCAGGACATCCAGAGCTCACCGTGCCTGTTTCTCTTTTGCTGCTGCTGGGAGAAAAGTCCCTTCATCATTCCAGCTGTGTGCAATCACACTGGCATCTTTTCCGTCAGTCTTGCAGCCTGCAGAGATGATTCTCTATGGTGTGACTATTAATAAAGGGAAACTTTTAGGAAAGAACCTTTTAGGAAGAAAGTCAAGACAGCACAAGGCAAGCTTTCAGGGTAAGACAAAGTGAGGGATTGGCAAGGACCTTCCGGAGCAGTGAGAACGTGTAAAGTGAAAGGAGAAGACACCAGCGGCAGAGCCTCAGACAACCCTGGCTGCCTAAGGTCCAGCAAAGTCTGTAGGGCTATGCAGTTTGCACTACTCTGAGATATGGGCCAGCTGTTTGGTGTCCTCATCAATCTCTCCTCAACTGGTGTGTCCAGAATTCAAAAAGTCTAGAAATCAATCAAAGAAAGACTAATAGAGCACTCCATTGGCAAGATAGGATCGGAGGGTACTCAATTTAATAAATATTCAAAATTTGGATCCTGGCTTGGTAACCTAAATTCAGTCCCATTCCCTACAGCTTCTAGATTCATACCATGTCCAGTCTTATTTTAAATAATGGGTGCTTTTGCCACAATTCATGCTGAAAAAGGTCTGTGTATAAAGGGAAGAAAGCAAGGAATGATTACAAGGTTTTTGGTAAAGACAGTGTCCATATACTGCTTAGCTTTTGGTGGAAATAAACCCACAGATATCAATAAGGGGTCCTGGAATTACCTCTGAGGAGATATATAGAAATTATAGGGAATTATCACAGGGAGTCTGACAAAAGTATGATAAAAATAAGGTTAACAGACTTAAGAAGTTGAGGCTGGAATACAAACCTCCTGGATGATGCTTGCTTAGACCCCAGCATTAGCAACCTGGAAAAGAAAGCAATTCCTTCCCCTCCCTAACAAGCACTTCCCTCAGATATTTGCTAGATTTTTTATCTACTAAGGACTCCTTGAGCCTTCGAGCTCGCTCTCAAGAGGGCAGGAAACTGCAGCATCATCCAAAGCAAAGATGCAGCGTAATGCGCTTTCCAGGCTACTTGCATATATCAGAAGAAACCGCAGCCCCTTGACTGTGGTCACCCTGATCCAATGCGAGAGCAACTTCTTCCTGTCCCAGATTAATCATCACCAAAAAGGCCTCCCCTTCTGGGAAGGGGTTCAGTACCATCAGTGATGACATTGTAAAGGTTAAGACTATGGCAAAACCCTTGCATTACTTTACCAGCCCTCTCTTCCTGCCTTGAGCTGTTTGCTATCTGTAAATAGTTAGCAGTAATAGGGAACTGTGCAGATATATGCGCTAGATGGAGAGCAAACTGGCTGTTGGCAAAATGCAGTGGGACTGAACTGCTCTACTCCTGCCTTTTCTCTATTCATATTTCCTTTCTATTAGTTTCTGTCCCTTTTCCCTTTCTCCTTTCCTACTCCTCCATCTTTCCAAATTATGGCCAAATTCTGACATTTGGGCAGCACAAATTCAGGCAGCTCCCTGAACAAGGCAAGATACATAGCCCGAAAGACGTAGAGCAGTCTCGAGTAGCAGTTTTCAGATTTTCATTGGGTTCCATTTTTTCGTCTTTGCAGCAGTGTTGGCCCTGCTTATTTCTTTCCTGTCTCATCTTTCAAGTATTGGCATATCTATACCTGTTCCACCTCTCTGGCTTATCTCAGCCTCCATATCCTTATCTCAAGGCTCCCAGTTCTTGCTAGGTATATCAGTCTTCCTGTCTCTCCCTTTCACCCCCCAAAACCCAATTGAAAAAATTCTTACATATCATGATCCAGCTAAGCTACTCCTACCTCTCTCTGTACTAAGCCCGTAGCATTTAGCAGGGTCTCCTGAGGCTCACCACCTCTCCACTTAACAGGCTCCCTACACCAGATCCTTCTCCCTTTCCATAGGCACAGCCGTGGGCCCTTGCCCCTCCTGCTGGTGGCGTTAGAGCTGGTATGGCACATCCCACAGCTTTGCTAAACAGGAGGAGATGGGAAACTCTTGGCCCACAGCCTTGCACCCTCTTCTCATGGCCACTGGAAAGGAGAGAGCCTCTGTGGGGCCAAGGAGGACACAGACCCCAGGAGAAATGTTCTTGGTGCTTCTTTTGTACCCCCTCCTCCTACTCAAGCCTGGCTCTCCCCAGCTTAAGAAGCACTAAGCCACATGCCAAGGTTACAGATAACCTGTAGCATTTCCACACAAAACCAAATACAGCAGGAACTACTAGCTGGAGCCCTGGGTGCTTTGTGTCAAAAAGGCATCATCAAAAGGCATAAAACTTTGTCCGTTTGTACCAGTGGGGGATCTGGCTCACAGTAAGTCCGGTCTACAGGAAGAGCATAACAAGTGTCAAACATCAACACGCTGCAAGTCTCTCTGGGGCAGAGGAAGCAGAGATCACGCAGAGGTGTGTACCATGAGATGTGAAAGGGTGCGGGGCGGGCAGGGGAGGAAGGGCAAATTTCCTGATTCATGTTCTGCAAAATGTCAACAGAAGGTTGTCCCCAAGATACAGTGCTGCAGCAGCTATCACTTTCTTTTTAGGTGTTTTTCTTACTCACTTTGCTGTGAAGGAGAACTGCTTAAAAACTGCTGCTGCATCAAGTGGGGAAGTTTCCTGTTACACACAGCAGAAGGGCATCCACAGCACAGAGGACTGTACCACTACATGTCGATGGCAAGCCCCAGGGAATTTCCCTGTAACTGCACAGGCCGTGTCAGTATGTAGTCCACAGCAAATTGTTGAGTGGGTTAGTTGAAACATTATCCTGCAAACACAAATCTTAAATACCCTCCACTTCGGCTTTCAGCTCCCCAGGTCTCCCTTCTCCACCCACTTGACAGATGTCAAACAACAGCTCCCTCTTCTAAAGCTATTTCTTCTGCCTTACCAGGGTGAAAACTGAGGCCAGGGGACCTAGAGGAGCTCATGGCAGAGCCAGGAACAGAAAGGAGGAGGCCTCAGCCTTGGTCCGTCCTGACTCCACAGCACTTCTAAGCTGCTCCTGTGTTCCTGGAAATTTTGTTCTAACTTGAAAGAGTCTGAGAAGAGGGGCTGACAACTGGTTTGCAATTTTACCCCTCAGCAGGCCATGGGAAAAATTATGTAAGAAAGTGTCACCAAATGGCCAGATGATTCTGATACAGATTTGCAGGGCCCCCAAACACACAGCACCCCAATGAGTTAAGCTCAATCCCTTTTGCATGGATGTAAGCAGCTACACCAAACACAAGGTGACAGAAAAGCAGGTTTGTGAGCTTGAAATCCAAACGGATAAGTTTTCTGCTTGCCAGCTAGGCCCAACATGTCCAAGAAAAACAGCAATCTCCATATTTTTCCTAAGGTTTCTTTCACTTTTCCCTGAGGCAGTTTGTACAGGCCAGTGATGAAGACAATATCCTGGAGCAGATGAAGCATGTGTGCGATTTGGTCCAGAGACAGGTATACCAGGATACAGACACAGATCTGCTCATCCAACTCTTTTCCAGGAGTTCTCTCAATGAAACAATAGCCAAAATACTCTGTGTTGCCCCTCATACCTTCCCGCCAAGAAGCTGAAAAGGCATCACAAGCTTTAAATAAACTCCTACAACCTCACTCCAGGGAACTGAATAGATTGCAACACCCCAGAAACTGAAATAGAGAGAAAGTAAATGATTTGGACCAGATTTTGTAGCAAAAATACAGAGATACAAGTAATAAATATAGCTTCATCTGTCCCAAGTTCAGCAGCCTAAGATCATCAGAATAACAGGTAGTAAACGTGGCCTCATCCACAACCAGTGAGTTTGTCTTGATGCTCTCACCTAACATACGGGACACACAGGTCCCTGAAAATCGGAGCTGGGAACGTACACACCACATCCTCACCGCCTGGCGCTGGACATCTGCCCCTGCACAAGCACCCTTCCACCAGCGTGATCCCTATCAGGTACAAAGCCCACTGCCACAGTGGTAAAGGTATTTGCCCTGGGTTACGGAGACTATGGCTTTGAAACATGGTGGGACTTGCACCTCCTTATGTTACAACAAAACAGGAAGGGACAAAGTAAGTATCTTCCCAGATTGGGAACTGCTGGAGACTTTCTACCAGTTTCAGTGCTGCTGATATGGCCAGATGATGCCGTTTCCCCACAAGGCTGATAAGCCGACGATACTCTTTACATTCCCAGACCTGCCACGTGCAATTTAACCGTGCTCATTTCCCTGCTGAATCACAGCATCCCACATCATGGCTAGGAAGATTCCCTCCAGTTCCAGAAGATACGTGCCTCTCGATATCACAGATGCAGCTGAAGGCCAAGTGTTGCCACTGAGGGCATCGCACGGGGATTTTACACAGCCACAAAGAAGAAAGGAAGTTTGATAAATGAGCTCCTCATTTAAAAGGAAAATCACCATGACAAAGGTCAAATATTACTGCTTCACAGATTTTTCTCCACTCCTTTCCTACTCCCCCCGTCCCATCTCCCTCCCACCCCACTTCCTTCCTCTCCTCCCCCATGCAGCGCCCCAGCCAACAAAATGAGTCTAGGTAACAGATTAAAAATGTACTTGTTGCCTAACGTATTAGTAGACAGCAGTGAAATATTCTGTGCCAGATTTATCACTGCCAAAACCAAAAAAAGCACTATGCAATAGTATAAGCAGGGATGCACATAAACGTGGTGAGGCCGTTAATTTGCAAAATTTAAAGGCGGCGGTGCTTCAAGTTTGAGCAGATAATTAGCTCTTGCTAAAGTGAAACTGAAAATGAGTGCCAAAACGACATGAATGTCCTGGCATCCTTTTAAAACACGAAGAAAAGACCATGATGATGGAAATGTTACCCTACATCTATCCTCAGCTTATTCTCAGGCATGCAGTTTAAAACGATCTCATCCACGTGGGCCACACGGAAGACAAATGCTGTGGTCACTAGTGGAAACTGTACAACTGCTTCTTTTAACAGCGCGTGTTATAACAGTTGTGCTCGTGTTTCCTAGGAGGTCCCTACGCTGATCGAGGGGAGGACGCACATCGCGGCCAAGGCGGGCGATTCTGCACCGCAGACGCCCAGCGCTCGGCCAGACCACCTCGCCGCCAGATCGCACTGCGCTGCAGCGCCTGAGCTGCGAAACGCCTGCGGCGAGCCTGAATTGCCCCAACCGTCCCGTCCCGTCCCCTAAGCGCCGACTGCTAAGAAAGCCGGCCGAGCTTCCCAGCGCCCCGTTTCCTGCGGCTTCGCCTCGACAGCCACCCGCACGACAGCTCACCGGAGGAGAAGCCAATGCGTGGCCCGGCGGCGGCCGGCGGGCTCTGCTCCACGCCAAGCCTCGCGCAGCGACGCGCCGAGGACCGTCTCGTCGCCCCGGCGAGGAGAAAGCACGCGATTCTCGGAACGACCGCAGCCCGCAGTCGCGCCGCGGCCTGCCAGCGCGGCCCTTGCCAAACGCTAAACCGCAGGGCTCGGAGGCGCTGTCGCGAGGAACGCTGCCGGCGAGCAATATCAGCTCCGACACCGGGCGAAATGAGCGGCGCCTCGAACGTACACAAAAGCATGCGAGGCCAAAACGCACTCAGGCAGTGGGAATTCACAGGTTACTATATATAATGCTACCAAACCATTATGACTGGGAAATACTGGGTGCATTAGTGTGTTATTAGAAGAACAGGATATATATTTTTTTTTAATTTACAGTTAGATGACTGGATTCTAAGACCATAAGGGATATTATTGCTGTTTATTTTGCCTCTCCGAAGAGGGCAGCTGGTTCCTTCATTAAGCTACTGTTTTGTGGTCTAATCACATTTTTTTTCTTTTAGAAAGGCGTCATACTTTGGTTTAAAGTCTTAAAGTAATAATAGAAGCCAGCTCATTTCTGTGCTATTTGCCTCAATGACTAGCTGCTCTCTGGTTAAAAAAAGGTCTCTTAACTCCAGCTAGAAGTGATTTTGTGCCTAGTTTCCTCCTCATACAAAACTTATTTTTATCTTTTGAACTTTAAGCTAATAAATTGTTTTTTTTCCTCAGAGAGACGCTTAGAAATTGTGATCGACTAACTTTGATTCAATTCTGATTCAATTCAATTATTGTCTCTTAATTTTTGGCTGTAAACTGTGGTTAAAAATCCCTAAGCCAGTTTTTACCTTGAAAACTAGAGGAAGAAAAAGCAAGCAAGAAAAGACTGCTTCAAGAACTATAGAAAATGAGCAAAATACTTGGAAGTCTGTTTTGCTTAACAAAATCCTGGAGGACTGGTCCTGGGCCAGACCAGAGGAACATCCTCTGGCTAGCGTTCTGCAGCCAAAACCCAGAGACGTACAAGAACAGGACAAGTGCATATCATGCTTTTTCTGGCTGTCGCTGCAACCACCAGTCATTTCAGGCTCAAGGTCTTCCTGAATTAGAAATAATTTCTAGGGACTTAATGACTCTCAGGGAATTTCTTTTTCACTGCACTTCCCCATTTGATCCATCCTAGATCGGAGTGCAATTCTTTTAATATGCATAGTTATTAATCCCCATGATATCATTTTAGAGGCACATAATAAGTAGCTAAAGGAAAGCAAAAGTACTATATCTTGCAAAGAAGCTATGGACTGTGACTTGTGGGGCCAGGGGCAGGGAGGTGTAATTTGCCTAAATGCCAGAGCAGATTTTTCTCCTTATCACACTTTTGTACACTGCCCTTGAATATGGAGGATTTGCCTCTTGTTGACAAGACAGCCAAACAGAGAAACCTTTCACGGCAGCCGTCAACTTTTCGATGCATATTCAGGCCTCTGAACTGCTGATGAAGTTAGCAAAGGCATCCAAGCTCTCCTCTCTCCTACCTGGTCTTGCTGAAAGTTTCAATACACACCATATCAGCTGTGATATTCTGGCACGTTGTACCAAAGATTTGAGCTAACCCAACTGTAGACATTGCAGAAAAGCTGGAGAAAGTGCAGCTCTAGAATTCTCTCACCTCAGAAGGGAAGTGAGATTTCTTTAGACTGCTAAATTGGAAAAAGGGACTTCCCACAAAAGACGCTCCTATTATCACCGTTCTATTTAAGTCTGGCAGCAGCATTCCTCAGGGAGTCAGGGAGCATAGTCTGAGCATTGGTCCAAGAGGAAAAGCTCCAGATACCTCGCTCGGAGGATTCCTTCTCCGCTGGACAAAGCAAAGCGCAGAGATCACATGCACGTCCAGGAACAGCAGTGGGATGACTCTCAAACGCTATGTCTGACTAAACCACTAAACCAGCTCCTAAGAACTTTTCACTTGGGTACAGACTAGAAAAAGCCTCATTCCAGAATCCTGATTTACAATATCTGTTCTTTTCCAGTGGATTAGAGAAAGTAGTCCAAAGTACAGAAACTGTTCCCAGTTTGTTTTCTCACCTTATATGTTTCTCTTATTACAAAAGGTTATAAAAAATTGTTGGGTCTATTTATGAAACGTACAACAACAACAAACACATTGAAAGATTATTGATGATGCAAGATTCAGAAAATGCCTGAAAAAAGTTTGCCTCTGCAACTTTAATTTGGCTTCCTCCTGTGCACTCATGATATAACTTCCAATTACCTGATAAAAGCACTGTTTTCTTCCAAGCATCACTGTATTGCTCCATACACAGGACAGCCAAATGATCATTTAATGAGCATCAGTTGGCATTTGTTTCCTTCCTATTGTTTAGTATATGACCCTGGTCTTATTAACACCTGCTATCTAAATCTTGCACTAAAGAAGGATAAATACCCTTCTCTCCTTCTCTCCACAGGATTCTTATAACTATGCTTGTATATATTATATTGCTATAAATTATATATATAATTTATAACAAGTATAACAATATAACATTATTTTGTTATATAATTGTATACAACTATACAAGTGCAGAGAACTTCACAAGCATCGTAACCGTGTGAGGTGCATAAAGAGATAATGATGGGGGAAGCAACAGGACAGTTTGGAGGTGGACAGGCTGGGTGGCAGGCTGCTGACACAAGTAGAGCTCTCAAAACATTCAGAAAACTTGTTTCTGAAACAGTGCTGATCTGACAGAACAAATGGGCTACGTCAAACAGATTGAGCTGGTCTCAAGGACACAAAATCCCTCAGTTACAATGCAGGAGTCCAGGAGCCCCTCTGCTTGTGATCGCCTCCCATATCCTTTTAGCCTTTGGATCCCTCTGCTTTGGCATTAGCTATCCCCAAAATTCAGCTAAGCCTTGGCCTCCCACCTTACCTCTACCAGCAACTCAAACCTAGTTTGAGTGTACACTCAACACACATCTACTGCTCCAACTCCTGCAACGAACAGGGGGGAGGTCCTAGAGGTGCCTTCTCTACACCCCATGAGCTGCCCCCCAAGTGAGGCCATCCCCTATGTGGCCACCATCACAACTGAATGATGAAGTACACTGACAGTGGGGACCCTCTTACTGTTTGCCTTTTCACCTCTGGAGTCCTAGTCTGTCCTTTCCTTCACCCTCCTGCTCTTCATCTCCTCAGGTCACCAGCTTCTTTGTCCTATCTGCCCCCTATGCACTGCCTCTGCTCCTATGCCAGCTGTTTATCTTCACTGTCCCAGCCTCTCTTGCACAACTCACCCCAGGCTCAGAAAACCCTCAGCCCCATCTGCTCTTGTCCTTACTACCTTTCAGATAGGCAGCTTGCTTTTCCATACAACCCAAGCAGCAACAGAGCAGCCATGGCATGACATGGGCACAAGATCCCTCGTCTTATTTCTAGCACACACTCAGCCTGGCCAAGGCCAAATCTACAAGGGGCACCTCAGGCCTAGGCCAGGGGCTCTGAAGGCTCATGCGTGCTTGATACAGACAGAGTCTTTAGGCCTTCCTCTTGCTGGACTGCAGTCTATCTCCGCTAAGTATGTATGTAGTATGGCATTTCAAACACTTGTAACTTGAACACAGTGCGTAAGGGTCACCAGGACATAAGACTGAAAAATGAATGCTATTTCCCTCACTTCATTCCAGGGAACACTAGGTTGTTGGGTCTCAATTTCCTGAGAAGTTCTGCTGAAGGATGACTTAAAGTGCTAAACTTCAGCTCATATGGTTAAGGTGGGTCAAATTTTAAACAGCTGAAGATAGGGTTTCTCAGCTGAAGCTTCAGCTGGTATTAGTAGTAACCTCCACCACGTTCCAGAAAGTCAAACCACTAGTGAAAGAACTTTGTTCCTATTTTTATGAATAACAGACTCTCAACAAGCAATGATGGATGCCCCTCAAACTTGAAGCAGTTCTGCTGTATATCACTCTCTCCTTCATGTTGCCTTCAAAGAACCTGGTAAAGGTGCAACTGTTTGGTCCTATCTTGAGGTTTGATTCAGAGAATTTCCTGGGAATTTGTAAAAGGAAGTAACTGGCTCCCACAGAGAAAAGGCAATTTTTCTTGTTATCTTCAAATTGTAGCAGTGCTATCTTCCCAGAAGTAGTGGGATATTCATCTACTCAAGATCAACCCAGTATGGAAGGCAGGAGATTTAATCATACTGTTTATTCCCCATTGCTACCCACTTAAACACATTCCAATGTCCTGATTAAGTCTTACAGTCTTCTTTGCTTTCAGACTGATGTGTAGTCATTGGACAAACAAAACAAATCTAACAGTTCTGCTTGCTCCAATTAAGAAAACTAAATAGAAACAACAGCTCATTGCCCCAGAATTCTGTTTTTGAGCAAGCAGGAGACTTCACTGCACAAACAAGAGGGCAAACCTACTGCTACTGACTTCTTACCTTCCACAGGCCAAGTGCACCGACTTTCCTAGTGACCCTGGGATTGACTGCTGATATCAGAGGGTTTAGTTAGCTATCTTTTCAATGAGAGTGAGTCAGCCAGGGTAGTCTTCGTAGTTTACAGACTGTTCTGTGATTTTAGCTACACCAAAAGCAGAAAACGTATATCACTGACCAAGAAGTTAAACAACATTTACCTTGACTCAAAATTATTAAAGCAAATGGATTGTTTGTAAAAATAAATCCGACCGAAAGCTCTAATAGTTAATGTGCACTGAAGCCATCTTTTCACGGCAAACCAAAATTCTCTTTGGAGAGGACTCCTTTAATGACATTGGCAGGATGAATTAGACCAACAGGTTCAGAAGCGAAGAAAGGTTTTGGTCAAAATCTGCTCAGTGATCAGAAACAAAAAACCCTAGTGGTAACTCTGCTGATCATCACACTTGTGTAGAAATAAAGCTCTCTGATTTCTTGACTTGGCTTCCATTTATTAGATTGGAAGATTCTCTTCTTATTAGCAGCCTTATAGCTATGAACCTCCAAGGAAAACTCTGCTCTTCCCTGCCCTGAACTCCTGCCCACTCTTGTTAGTTCCCAGGGAGCTGTCAGAGTAAGTGCTGGCAGACAGGACAACTTGTGAAAAAAGGATGACAATAATGAGTTGTGAGAACACTATGTAGTTTTCCCCAGTTCCTTTCAGGACATGTAATATCTCTGCATATTACTGCTCAGGTATCCAAAAATGAGAAGCAAGGGAAAGAATGGTTTTCAAATGGCTATATTGTAACAGCCCACATGGAAACCAGATTGCAAAGTGGTCATGGTGCCATGATCCAACTACATCATCACACATATTCAGTCTCCACAGGTGGGTCTTTTGCAATGAAGACTCTGATGGGAAGGGCATTCTTGTGTAGCCAAATATGCCTGCAGTCACACTGGAGAGGGCTCACACAAATGCCCCCACGGGATTTTTGATTTCACTATCACCACTTCATAGTCTAGATGTACTCTGCAGATTCACTGCACTGGGGCTGGCTTTGCGAGAAGCACATGCTAGAACAAGGTGGGTCAGCTCGTTCACTTTAGCCCTGCCAGGGCTCCCTCATCCTCTGAGCAAAATGCACAAGGGGAAATTCCAGTCTCCAAGTCCCATGACAAGTTCAGATGAGTGTGTGTAGTGTGGTCCCCACCATGGTCCTTAACTATTGGCTCTAGCAACCCAAATGACACTCTGCGTATTACTCAGCAGTGGCTGACATTGTTCTCTGGCACAGTTCACGCAACCATAGCGATAATGCTGGGTCATGCTGCAGGGAGAGGGGATTTCTCTCCATCCTCATCTTCGTCTCTCTCATACCTCAGCCTGACAAACAATCATGTTGCTGTGTTTGTATGTGAGTGGTGGGACAGGGTCTCAGACATGGCCCAAGGATGTCAGTGCTCCTCTGAAGATACACAGCTGCCTCTTAAGCATCATTTCTTTCTCATTGCCACCCCAGTCCACAGTTTCTTAGAAGACATGGACTCCCTGTTCAGAATGAGATTCAACAAGGCATAAATGCTGTACACTTCCCTTCACACTCCCACTTACTCTGACTACGATCCAGACAAACTAATACAAACCTGAGTTTGTACAGCAGCTGCCTTAGCTAATGGATCCTAGAGTGCTTTGAAGAGAAGACAGCTAACAGAGTAACAAATATTTGCTGCATTTTCAACTGCTCAGACTAGCTATCCTATGTAGTTACCAGAGGACTGGTAAAAACTAAGGCAATTTCCTGTCTGTTTGGAATTAATGATTGAGGCTGTGAGCCCGTTCAAGTGGGCACAAGGGCACGAGCGCAGGATCAAGAGCACCTAGTGAGAATACACTGAAGCATGCTCTGCTGCACACTCCTATGAGAGTTTGATGAGCTGAATGAAAAGCTGCAACCAGGACATGTTTTTTATCGTCCAGCGAGGACAGAAGCTAAAACATGATACAAACTTCTACTGTGGCTGATACCTCTCTTAATTGCATCGATATAAGAAGTTGGATTAGCACAGATACAACTAGAAAATGCATGAGGTTCTTAGGTGTTTGTGCAGCAGGGAAAGGAATTTGCCACCAGCTGGACCTCTTGCTTTCTCGCCTCCCTGCTTGTGGCAGAATCTGAGTCCCTGGAAAAACAGTAAGTTATTTCAACATACCAATAGCTCCCTGGCATCAGTAGACATGCCGTCTTCCCCCTCAGACATGCCTTCCTAAACCGCTAGCTCTAACGATCACGAGGCTGCCTTCCTCCTGTTTAAGTGATGAGCTGCTGTGTCACTCCACCTGCACACAGACAGCCCCAATCCTCCTGCTAATGCTCAGAGTTTTCCCAAGTAGGAGATTGCTCCTCCCACACAAGGCAAGCAAAGGTTTTGTGTTTCCCAGCCACCAGTTAATCAGAGCCAGTGTGAACCACCCAGAGGGGGTAGGAGGTCATGCAGGGGTATAAGTGATTCATGCAGGGGCTATAAACGACTTGGGGTTTTATTTTGGCAGAATCCATGGGAATAGGCAACATGATTCCACGTGAACATTTCCCTTTCAGGCTCTTTCAGCTGGTGGCTGACCTGCTGGAAAGCAGCTCTGCAGAGGAGGACCTGGGAGTGCTGGTGAATGACAAGTTGACCACGAGCCAGCAATGTGCCCTTGTGGCCAGGCAGGCCAATGGTCTCCGGGGGTGCATTAGGAGGAGTGTTGCCAGCAGGTCGAGGGAGGTGATCCTGCCCCTCTACTCAGCCTTGGGGAGGCCTCATCTCAAGCACTGTGTCCAGATCTGGGCTCCCCAGTCCAAGAGAGACATAGAGCTACTGGAGAGAGTCCAGTGTAGGGCTACAAAGATGATCAGAGGGCTGGAGCACCTGCCCCACGAGGAACAGCTGTGAGAGCTGGGCCTCTTCAGCCTGGGGGATCTTATCAATGCCTACAAGTACCTGAAGGGAGGGTGTCAGGGGGATGGGGACAAACTCTTTTCAGTTGTCCCATGTGACAGGACAAGAGACAATGGGCAGAAATTGAAGCGCGGGAAGTTCTGCTTGAACGTGAGGGGGAATTTCTTCACTGTGAGAGTGACGGAGCACTGGGACAGGTTGCCCAGAGAGGCTGTAGAGTTTCCTTCTCTGGAGATACTCAAAGCCCACCTGGATGCAACCCTGACTAACATGCTCTAGGTGTCCCTGCTTGAGCAGGAGGGTTGGACTAGATGATCTCCAGAGGTCCCTTCCAACCTTATCTACTCTGCGATTCTGTGATTCTCTTGCTTCTTCTCAAGGATAAACAGGCTTAGCCCTTCTGCATCCGAAAGTAAAATATCTTAGAAAATTACTACAAAACACTCTTGCTTTTGCAGAATTTTTGGCTTCATTATTTTTCTTTGTAAGAACACCAAAATAGCACATTTCAGGTTAGGTTCTCTGAGACAGAAACATGACACCTTTTTTGAAGCATTATTGTTTTAAGTTAATGTAACTGAATGGCAAATTGACCTGAATTGCCTTGGTGAAACACCAGAGCTGTCATCCAAGGGCCTTACTCTCCTGTTCTCCTTTATAAGGAGGGTTTTTAATCAGATCGATATCTCTAGCATGCATCACAACTTCCTTTTCAATAGCATCAGCAAGACACGTCACGGGAATTGCAAGGGTCCCAAACCTCAGTTCCTGTGCTCCCCCGCTCTTTGAGTATACCAAACCAAGGTAAGAGAGGCACCAGCTATCAGGTCAAAACACGCTGACATTTCCATTGAGGGAAAGGCAAGCCAGATTCTCAAGCAACTATGCTGAACTCTTTTTCACAAACAGTTCTGAGATTTTGGGTTATTCCTAGTCCAGGACAAAAATCTTTCATGAAGTCAATTCACATTTTCCCATAGGATGAGAGTAGATTTTTATGGTATTTCCAGAGCCTCCTGTTTTTACGGCATGAATCATACTGCTGCCCAGTGAAAGACTGCAGTCTCTAGCAAGCAGAGACCCCAGCAGAGCAATTCTCTGGAAACATACAGTTAGTAGTCCAAGGGCCATCCTAGTAAATATGGTTTTCAATTCATCAATTCACCTTAGATGAAAAACAACTAAGATATTCTGTGCCTAAAAGATCTCATAGTGTTTTCCCTATATGATTTGTGCCATCTCCTCTCCCTCACAAAAAGGACTGCCTTTTTGTCATGAAAACTTCTCTGAAACCTGCAGGTGCTAAACAAAGTAAAATCACATCCATCATTCAAGCTCTGCTTGCGTGGGCTATTCTGAAATAGTTCAGACAGCTACTGGAAATTCAGAGAGCAAAGGAATGCACTGCAAATGCCAATGGGTATTAGACCTCAGCAGCGGAAGGATGTTACGTCAGAAAAGCAGAAAAAATGTTTCTTTTAAAAACCCTATAAATAGTGGAGTGTTGGGTAGGAACATACAGAGGAGGAAGGAAATGCTGAAATAGAGAGGTGAAAGCCAGAGCAGAAAGCAAATACCATCACAGTAATGCACACAATAGCAATATAGCAAAAGCAAAACCAAATAGCAATATGACAGTTCTGCATTACAAGGCTGCTGTGTATTTCTAGTTTTCTGTTCAACATCTTATACGGCCATAGAGCAGTGTTCTGACACATCTCTTTGCAAGGAACCCTATATGTCAACACCTTTTGCCTGTATTAAATTTTGCGTTCCACCAAAGACCATTTTAGAAGCTGTCGCAATTGTTAAGCAGTTACTCCTCATTTCCCTGAAATATAAACAGCAGCATAGCTGCAAGGAAGGACCAAATGAGCCCAATAACAACAGAAAACAGCATTACATAGCACTTGGTTCACACGTCTGGAAGCAGGCAGCTCTTGGCTAGGTGCAACAGAACAACCTGGTGTTTCAAACCTCAGGAACAACCACAGGTCTGAGCAGAGAGCCAAGAGGTTAAATCCACCTCAGAATCAAGATGTGATTGCTTGTTAGCATCAGAAAGCAGCAAAGAGGAACAATGAAAGCTTTGGATTGTTCTGAAAGAAGAATCAGTATTTTATGACAGCTACTGCATGAGCACAAACAGATCTTTGAAAATATTTGTACTAACACTGATAAAAAAAAATGAGCAAGTGAGACAGAGAAGTAACTGAGTAACTGTTAATTCCTTCCTCCAGTAAATAAGGAGTAATGTTTCTGAAATAGAAAATAAAACTGCAAACTTGTAAAAACAAACGAGGACAATCAGGCTACAAGGTGAAAACAAGCAGAAGGGAAGAAGTTTTGGCTGGCAGCTCTAGAACGGGAATCTCTTGGGGCAACTTGTTCCCAACCACAATAATTCTCTATAAAAAATTAGCCAACTTTAGAGGCAGCTTTAATATGCTGTGTACTAGTGAGTTGATATTGGGGTGGAAGGAACACAAGGATCACATGCCAGCCAGAGGTTAACAGGTACACTTATTGCAGAACACCTTCAAGATAAATCTGATCTCCTACTTGCTTATATACTGGAATTAATTCTGTCATAGCAATAACATTACTTTGATGTTGCTTTGCTGACTTCTGTGGACATGTTCCCATTTTGTATCGGAGCAAAAGAAGAATCAGGTTCACTCAACTTCTCTCATGCTTTCTTACTTCCAAGTCCCTTCTTGTTTCCTGTTCTAATACCATCTCCTTGTTCCTGATGTGAACTGCATCAACTTGTACTTTCTGCTTTAGACCAGACATTTACATGCACTACTTAAAAAGGACAACCTGAATGAGAGTTACACAACTGTCAAAACACAGCAGTGATAATACTTCTCCTAAAGTCAAACTTTCCAGGCTGACGAAAATTCCAATCATCATACAATTCCAGAGAAAATTAAATAGTTATGTTTCGAGAGAAATGTCAAACAAGGAAGTCACTGGTGCTGCAAAATGTTGAGCTGGTGAGAGTATCCAGCTGCTTGTGGAAGTAAACATTCGCACGTATATAAAGCAGACAGTTGTGATGCTCTCAGAGAGATGTAACTAAGTGGTGTGTCTCAAGTCAGTGGCGGACTGAACAAAGTTCAGTGGTGGACAAAACAAAGATTTCACAGCTCCTGAATCTCCAATGCACCACTGCAAAGTCAAAACCACAGCATTTCTACAGTGATGGGATCATCAGAAGTAGAGACTCATCACAGAAGAATTTGAGTCAGTTTCTGCACCACAAAGACGGGGCAGACTTGGCACAGAAGTACAAGGTCATAGCATCAGAAATCCACAAATAAAAGGTCAGATTCTCTCTGATGTGAATCAGCACAGTTATGTACTTCAACAGCAACTTCATTGTCACTAGGTGCCTAGACACCTTGTTTCAGTTTTACCTTGACAACTACAGGCCTACTCGGTCAGGTGGAAATGCTAGATAATAAGCTGAACAGCAAAGATGTCAAAATTGAAAGCAACTTTGGGTTTCATATTGAATATCACCCCAAGGCCTGTCCATCTCTGCAATCACAACATATGGACAAATTGGAAAGGACGGAAACAACAGGTCAGTTATCCTGATTTCAAAACCAGATGAGATGAATGAGACAGGGTTTGCTCCTGCACTCTTCAAGATCATAGCAGAAATCATGCACATGTCAAACACGTTTATGCAAGCAACATCGTCAGCCATGTTTGAAGCTCTTATACACATCTAGGAAGCAACAGACTCTCTGCTGGCAAATCACAGGATGTTTTAAAGCACATAAAACTACATGCCACCCTCCACCCACTGTAGAGGTGGCAAACACAGATCATTGGTGCACAAGACCGTAGCTGGGAATGGCGGATGTATGTCCCCCTTTGCACACATGCTACTGCAAAGAACAACTACACTGTTGTCTTAACAATCACATTAGCTACAGCATTCATCTTTTTGCATGACAATCTCCCAAAAGGAAGGGAAGAGAATAAAGTGGATTTCCAACAATTATACTCTGCTGATTGCTGTATACACATGCGTAAGAATGGCTGCAAAGATCAGACAGTAAAGGGCAGTTGAGGTGAGACACCTGCCACCACCAGTGGGAAGTACCAAGTGTTTTAGAAGGAATACCAGAATGCGGGTGCATGCATGAGCCATCCTTTTGTTTATCTTCCAAATTCAAGTAACCACGATTTTGGATGATCCTAACTGGAAGCTAAATCAGTATCATTAGGTTAAGCACCTCCGAAGCTCCATAAACATGACCAATCCTTTTCTTAATGTATTAATAATCTATGACATGCTGGAGCAACGAGATCCTCAGTTTAATCATGCATTCCTGACAGATCTTCAGCCTTTTCTCAGGAACCTCCCATGAGGCAAGCCATAAACAGATGAAGAGTTAATGGACACACTAAACCTACCTTTCAAGACCTGAAAACAAATCCAAAATTCAGCTTAGACAGAAAGGCTCACAGGCCCACAGAATACCCATCATCTCTTCCTGGGAAGAGCTGGTATTATCCCAGAGAGGGGGATGTCATGCAAATAGGGGAAACTTGGCTTCCACTGTGGGTGAAACCACAAAAACCTTCACGAGGCTTCCTTTTGCTTCTTTCCTCCTCCTCTCATTCTGTCCACATATACCTTGTGCAATCCCAGTACGATGCCAAGAAATGGAAAAATACCTGAGCATTGCTAGATCCTCTCAAATTAACACTGAAAATAGTCTCTGCAAAACCTGACACATTAAGTTTCAGGCTGAGTAGGTAAGTCCTACTAACATCAGCAGCTGACACTACATTATTAATAAAGATCTCGTGCTTTAGTCCGAACATGCGTTCAGCTCTACTCAGTTACCCTGAAATCCTCTATCTCTGGTCTCAGTGTTCATACTGTCTGTTCCATCTTTCACCATGAAGGAGAATGGAGGGTGTGAAGATTTTTCTCTTTTTCAAAGTTCCCTGATGGTCTCTATCTGTTAATTCATGTGGAAGACAAGTTATCCTGATTTTTTTTTTTTAAATCAACCTTTACAGGTAAGGCTTGTACAACCTTCCTAGTATTTCCTTGGCTGCAGTACAAAGCTCCTGCAGAAGAAAGGAAGCAGGAGGACATGGTGGTCAAACACCTGTTCCTGAGACACCAGGACTTTCCTTCAAAGTTGTCCACACAATGTCACCATCCAGCACAATACTCAACTTCTACATAAACACACCTGCAGAGTTCCTCATCGAGGACAGCAATTCTATCCAGCACAATATCCTGTTTCTGATAGTGGTAAAAAGTGGATGTGGACTCTTCATCAGGATGAATGTTAAAAAAGTGTATGTATAAGCCCCTGCTTTACCTTCCCATTTCCAGCAAGCGTACTTCACTGACTTCCTGAGCCAAGGTCTATAACAGCCAGTCATGGGCCTACTATCTTCATATGCATCAAACCCCTCTGACCAGGTATATATCATCAGGTAAAATATCCTGTAGCAAGTTATTGCACTTGGATAATGGGTTGTGAAAAAAACTACTTCCTTTGGCTTATTTTAACCTGCTGACAAATAATTTCACTGGATGCCCCTGCACTTGCTCCATAAGCAATCACAAAGAACAAAGCCTACGCCAGTTACCTGTGCCATTCACAGAAACACACACCTCCAGCATATAGCCCCACAATTGCTTCTTTCTAAGCAGAAAAGCTTTGTTTGTGTCTTTGCATATGAAAGTTCATCATCCTAGATGCTCATCTTTGAATTTCCTATAGCTCTACTGTAAAGTTTGAGATAAGCTGACTGGAGCTGCCCCCACTATTGCAGGTGTGGGTCCCTAGAGCAAGCCAGTATTTCCCCCTCATGCACTGCTTTGAAAAGATTGTTAACAAGTTTCATTTGCTCTCTTCTCATCCAGTTATGGAATATCAGAGATCCTGTCTCTTAATGGGCAGGCTGCCACAGGCCTTTGCTTTGCAAGTGTTTATTTGGGATTTTTTTGTTGTTCACTTCCAAGAAAAGTGCTTTACTAGGAAAAAGCCCATGTCTGCTAACCAATAACAACTGTTCTGGCAGAAAGTTAACTGCTATAAATCCTTATTATTTTCATAATTGCAGTATTGCCAAATTCCTTCTGATTCATACTATCAGAGAGCCTAAAGAGAAATAAACACTATCAGCAGTAAATAAACACAGTTAAAATCCTAACCACAGCGTAGATCTAACTGAAAAGATTTTCACATCTCTCTGAACTGCAAAGATACAATTTGGAAATGCTTTTCTTTGTTCACTAGAGCCCACTAGCTCCTAACTCGACTTCCAGCTTTGCAAATCCCACTCTCTGGATACTACCCTATATGAAAACATTAGCCATATGAGGACTGCAAAGGTTGATAGCCAGGCTCAGGAATCTGATGCCCTCATCAGCATCCAAGAAAGAAACAATAGGAAACATCAGCTGGCCTGAGATATATTCCACCATCTTCCAGCTATTGCTAAATACTGAATTTGATCTTCCATCACCAGTGGTCTGACACTGGGTACCACTTCTTGAGCCACATCTGGAGAGAGAGACTCCCACCTTCAAAATGGTAATAGTGGAGATATCCTCTACAATGACTAGGAGGAACTTAGTCCCAGCTAGATCTTCTCAGCATCCCAACATCCTGCACTTTTCCAGTCACTTTCATGTTGGCGTTTGTGAATCTTTGTTGTTAGTGAAGCCCTGCAGGAAGATAGGAAGCAGCAGGTTGAGCAATAAGCACATCCTCATGCTTGTATTATGGTGCCAGCTATGAGTATTAATGGCTCCAGTATGGTTTTGGATTTCCATTCCTGAACAGCCAACTATTACTCCTGACAAATTTGTGATTCCTTCTGTTTACAGCTAAGTCATGCTAATAACTACTGACTGTATAGCCATCACCACAAGACTGACAAGCTCAAACACTTGCATGTTCCAAGTGAATTTCTAGCTGATTTGTCATAGCCAAGGACTGCCAGCTTCCAGAGAACAGCAGCATACATCTCTCATTAAGTGGACTGGTACTAGGGGATTGGACAAAGCTCTCAGCTCCACTGCGATCTGCTTCCTTGCAGAAATGGAAATTTTGGATGAGCTGGTCATTATCCCAAGGTCTCTGCCGTATTTGGCTGCAAATGAAGAGTGGTGACTAGAGAGATCCAAGTGTTCCTTGCCTATCTGGGATAGCTGATGAAAAAGACTTCTGCATGGAGGTGCCAAGGAGGGAAGATGAGTTCTCTTATGAGGCAGTAGGAAGAAATCCCAGCAGATAAAAATGGCAAGCTGCAGAGCTCCCTGGGATATGCTGGAATCCACACTCATGTTTCACCATCACCAGCAATGTAAGGTAGCAGGTTTGATAAGTGCCAGACCTCTTGTAATCTTAGGCCAGAGAACAACCAACAAGTCCAGCACTGTAATATATAGCATGACACTTTAGCAGTAGAAGATATCTGAAGGGCACTGGAAAATTAAAAACAACAACAAAACAACTTGGCCTAGGAAATATGCACATGGAAAGTGAATGCAAGAGTTTCCAAGTCCTATAAAAATAATAAAGTACTGCCTTTCTTGATACTACAGAAAGAAGATGGCAATGCTTTAGAACTTGTTCATAAATAATATTCTCTCTTCCATATAATACAGTCCAAGATGGTGTTACACCCCCTATCAGTACTGCTTCAGGAATTAGCCAGGAAATACCAATAGAATAGCAATAAAATTGCCACAATTATTTCCAGCTTGCAATTGCACAGAGGACACAAAATGTGCTCCACAAAGAAGCTAATTCATAAAAGTCTTAACAAATGCAATAAACCAGAAGGCGGCAGCTGTCAACGTTGAAAGTCATTTGGCTCATTTACATCTTGCCAGAGATCAAACTCTAAGCTAATTTAGGCTTAAAGGTGACTCGTGTGCTTTTTGACAAAGACATCACAGTGTTTTGCTTGTGGTTACTCTGATTTTTCAAGGCACTGGTCTTGGCTAAGTTCTGCCTCACGCACATGGCTTGCCAAATCTCCTCCAGGAATGAGACCGTAATCAAAAACAATCACGCCAAAAGCCCCAGCCTCTCTGGTGGCTGGAACAGAAGAGATCAATGCATCAAGTGGTTTCTCTGAATACAGAGGAGATGGAGCTCTGACTGCTTCAAGAACTGAAGGCTGATACGTCTTGAGCTGCAACACCATGGACACCGTATAACTTCACTAGCAACATACCAAGAGGAGAAGAGCCCATCTTCACAGACCTCACACTTGAGACATGAAAATCTCAGAGCCAGACTCTGCACAGGAGTTTTCACTGGGACTCCTGCTGGAAACTAATTATAGCCTCTAGGCACTCTACGATAACCAACAGTTAGATAAACAGTCTTCACAGCCTATCCTTAACGGAAAGTGTAGGGTAAAGGCAGAAAGTAAATACAGACATTTGAGTCACAGATAGCCTCAAAATCAGAAAATCCAGGTTCTGTTCTTGCAATTCCCACAGCCCTTGGGAGTCCCTAAAAAAACAAACAGAAAATTAAAAAGGCTAGATGTCACGTCCCAGACATGCTCCTCTGCAGGAGAAGCACGGAGGGAGGAATAAATCATAAAGTAGTTCACACACAGATCAAACACCCAGAAAAATCTGAGCTGCCCTGGAAACCCTCATGGACCCTGGAAACCTTGCAAGCACTGCCAAAGTATCTCTGCCACATTAGCACCTTCTCTGCTTGGAGGTTCATAGGAAGAGCCAGAAGCAGGGCAGTGGTGGGAGGCACACACAGCTCTTACACATGGGATGGCAGCATCTGTCCCTAAGCTCCCCTAGGAGGTCACTGGGAACGTGCCCAGGCTGTGGCTCAGCCCAGTTGGAGAGGATGAGGAGGGTTGAATCAGCTTTTCAGTTCTCAGTGGAAGTGCACCAGCAGCAGTCTCTGTCTTTCTGCCAGAGGCCTGGAAGAGACAACAGGTCTGCATCTACAAGACAGCCTCCCTCCATTACAGATAAATGGATACATACAGGTACATGTAGATACATCTGTGTAAATATGGGTAAATTTAAATGACAGAACTACAGTTAAAAATACAGATAAACTGAAATGGCAGGTGGACTCTCTCCAAGTTACCCAGCTGGAGGCAGAGCTGCTGGGTCTCATGTCCTTCAGAAGGTGCATAGGCAGGTAGTGCACTCATCAGGAAAAACTTAAAGAAAGTGAGTCTTCCCCACAAAATATCCCACAGCCTGGGAAACCTGAGCCACACTTTCCTACCATGCAGCGTGCACTTCATGGCCTTGTTAACCGGTAACTGATAAACCACAGAAACTGCTAGTCATGTATTTCAAGTCAAAGTCAAAGGAAGTCCTTTACATCCATGAGGAGACGGACTAGACACAACCACCTGGCACAACCACCATAGGCCCTTTTCTGTTTGCTGCTTTGCCACTGTCCTCTGAGCCTCAGTCTCTGCACCTCACCCACTAGGAGCCCAAGTTGACTGCACCCTAGGTACTTTCCCACAAAGTGGTTTCTTGGTTGGCACTGGTTTTGACACCATCCTCTGATGCTCAGTTTTCAGAGTCACAAAAGGAAGCAGGGAATCCCAGCACTGATGCTCCAGTGCCACCCCTTGGGGAGCTGTGCAACATGCTGAAAGCAGAGCTGCCAGTGATGCTGTAAATTGGGCCACAAGAAGCTGGACAAGTTGGCTCTGCCAACGGAAAAGAAACCCAAGAGGTAGATGAAACCTGTAAAAACCATCCACCGTCCTTGGGGAGGAAAGTAATCACCAGTGCATGCTCTGGAATGACTAATCCACAACAAATATTCGTAATCTGAACATTGAGTTTGGACATCAGTTGAGGCTGCATACTAAAGCTTATCATTTTTGTTTGGATTTCTTAAGTACGTCTTTCGGCTTAGTGGGAGCTGTCCTGTAAGGATGGGGGCACCATGACTGCCAGACTAGTTTTGAAGGACCGAGAACCAGTGAAGAAGAATCTGCCTGTGTGCCAAGGCCAGCAAGAGCTATCCCAAATCGCCTCTGCCCAGAGCAGGTCTTGGCAGTACACACGTCCTTCCTCAATCGCAAGCTGCTACTCTTGGGGATAGCACTTCTCAGCCACTGGCAGCTCAATGACTGTTTCAGTACCTTTGTATTGAGCTCAAGTCTGACTTCGGTATGCCACAAACTACTCTGCAGGTCAGTACCCCCTGCACCAGGCAGGACGTATGGGGGCAGGACTCCTGTCCTCCCACACAACACACTCACTGAGGTGCCTTTGACTGCTGGCTGCAGTTGGAGAGACCAAGAACCTGCACTTCATTTAAAGGCCAAATAGCTCTTTCACCTTCTGTGCAGGCCAGGTCATGACAGAGGCCATGACCCAATGAGCTCCCCATGTCCAGGGACAGTCACTGCCTACCTGCATCTGTCATCCTACGTTGCCATGTCTGAGCACCAGCTCCTGACCCTGCCAGCCAGCGCAGCCCAGCCAGCCTTGGGAAGGCACAGAGAAGTAAGTGGGGAGCATGGCAAGTGTCCAGCTCCCCTCCTTGATCTCTTTGCACTGCCTTTCTCCCTGGCACTGTAACAACCATGTCCCTGGGGCAGGGCAGTGTGCTTGGTTGTTACACCAAGACACCTCAGGACAGTGCTGGTTAAGAGAGCAATTTAGTCATGCTGTGACTGTACTAATCCTACTGGTCTATCACCTGAGGTATGTCCTTAGCCTGTGCTAGGATCCAGCCTTGCTAACTACCTCTGCAAGCTCCCCGTCAGTCAGGCTTGCACGCTGGCAAGGAGTAGAAGAATGGAAATTCATCCTGCAATTTTCTTGGGGCAAAAAAGCTGACTTCACCTACCAGAGCTGTTAATTGAGCCAGCAAGTTTCTAAGCTGAGGATTATGTGAAACCTATTGCAAATAAGCCATAGGCTCATTTGCGTGAAGTTTCATTTGTAGAACCGGTAAATATTTTTCATTCATTATTTTTTCCACATTCATCCTCATTTAACTGCGAATAAGAAGTTAAGCTTTACTGCCTGTCTCTCTTCAGAAACAGAGGCATGGATAGCATGTTAAATTTGTGTTGGTTGAGTTCCCAGCCAGCTTTCTCTAAGTGCTGCAGCCTCTTAGTACAAGGCTGAAGACGAGCCACCCTGCATAGCTCACCTGAGCACAGGTAATGGGCTCCAGCTCCTGTGCACCAAGCAAGACACTGAGGCAGCTAAAGGAGTTGCTCACTTTCTTCCTGCACGAGAAGGCACCTGGACCTCAGAGCAGCTCTTTTCAACATAGGGCATGGCCTAAAATGACTTCTAGTGCCAGTTTAAGCTAATACAGCTCTGAGAGCTTGGGGTGGTAACCCATGAAAGTGCTGCAGCTAGTCAGACTTGTCTGCCAAAGCCCAGCCCAAACTACCTCCTTTACCAGAAGCACCCAAATGAAGTTGGCAGTTTTCATTTCCAGACAAGATACCCATCTACCCTCCACTTATACAAACAAGCATTGGTACTCCAAGCAGGCTTTCTCCTTGATAGGAGAGAAAACACAGCAGCCTTACCGTAAAAAAGGATGACTGTTTAATTATTTTCTGATAAATCTAGATTTCAATATGTTTCTTGGCTTAATATTAAGTTGTACCTATTCTAATTTCTTCAACTCTAATAGCTAGACCACATCATTAGAATCAAATCGCAAGGAATTTGTTAGCAGTGCTGTTTGAACAGAGCCTTGGTTTCATACTATGATGAGTTTATCATGCTGTGCTGCCAATTTATCTGTAACTTGTCGCTTTTTGACTGGCAGTGACAAAAATATCCTTTGCTTTATTAGATGAGTGAAATCCTGAGCATGCATACTCTTTCACTAAAGGAAATCTGACCTGGTTAATTTTTCCACAGTAAAGTCTAAACTTTTCTAAGCATGACCCAAAGACTTTCCCAAGCTCAGATGAACTTTAGCAACATATGAATTCTTACCCAGAATTTCAGACTTTATATTATAAGCCAAGTGCCTGAATCATTTCAGTACCTAGATGAGGAAACCTGAGGTCTAATGTTTACTTTGGCTTCATGAACATTCTCCTGAGGCAAAAAAACAAACAAACAAGTGCTATCAAGTTAACAAACTATCTTGTCTTGGCATCTGTTTAAGTTCCTGTGAAGCACAAACACACTATCCTCCCAAAGGGGCTATCCCAGGTCTTGTTGGGTCAAAACTGTATCAAAAAAGAGAGTCTTAATGATGTTCCCATAAAAGGAAACCAGCGTGAGTCAAAGTGAAATCCTAAACTTTCCAGTGGTTCTTTTAAAACCAGTGGCTTTAGGTGTAAGCTTGATATTTGACAGTTGCTACATGAGCAGAGCTGCATTTGAAAATACAAGAGTTCCTCCTGATCTTACTCACATCAAGGTGCTTTAATATCTCCACTAAACTAAGCAAAGTTACATCGCAGAAAGGAGGGTGCAAGTGAGAGAAGAATCAAGCCATGAGGTTTAACTTCTCGAAGCGGGGATTTCTGTATAAAGATATCTCAGCGTGACCTATCTACCACTGGGACCCTGACATATGCCTGTATCGCTCCAGGCAAGAAATATCCCCTGATGCTAAAACACATGAGAACAGCTCATTTCCTTCCAGTGATGTTCAGAACAGTAGTTTCCAGCCTCTTCAGACAATTGTACCACTTACCACAAGAAAAAACAGGTCTAGATACTAACTGTTTTACAAATCAATTAAAAGTAAGGACTTGGACAAACTGCCCCCAGCCTGCTCCAGTGGCTTCACCCTTGTTACGTCCAGCTCTGCACAAATGTGGGAGGAACCAAATCAAGGATGTTCCAGCCTTGGGAAACTGCAAGAGCACCTTGGCTTCTCCAGCCACTGCCTGCAGCTCAAACCACTCCTGGCAAAGAGGAAGGTGGAGACATCTGTCCTGCCTCATCAGGACTCCCTGGCTTTTTGATCTTAATTGTATACAGTTTCTAGAGAGCGTTACAACGGAACCACATGGGACAGAACAGTCTTCCATGGAAAATAAACTCAGAAAAAAGCTGCAATATGAGAACAACCTGCTACCAGGGAATCCAGAGCAATTCTCTTCTCAGAAGTAGTAGTAAACACAGGGAAAGGTAATGTTCAAAAGAAATGCAAGTCTTACTAAAGAACAGCCTGCTAGACATCAGCTAATACATTTGGGTACTTTGGGCTGCAAACTTAAATTCAAGAGCAGGGATGAACAATCTCTTTCTAACTTCATATTACTAGACATCTTTTAAACAGAAAATTCACACCATTTCTAATTTCACCTGAGCTGCAATATGATCAGCATAATCAGCAGCATTAGTGAGAATGACTAAGCTTCTGGTATACATTTCTGGGACTAAGCACAGTAGACGGGCTTGTGGCAGAATTTAGATGATACAATGCTGAGAAGAGCAGCAGGAACCAGATGTTCATCTTCATGAGGGCTCCTGATGTTGCTGAAGTAAACATTAGTGATCTTGCTACCACACTGCTTGGAACTGGTGCAAAAGCCCTGAGGTCTCTGGTTCTGAAGCCCCCAAACCATCAGGAGAAGTTTTAGGAGCTGCACAAATGCAGCAAACTCCTGCTTCATCTTCTGAGCTTAAAAAAGCCATTATCTGGAGACCCTCAAATCAGTACTATGGTAGGTACCAAAAGCATAAGAAGATACATGTCCTTAATAGGAATACATTTAATTTGGTCCAGACTGGACCAGCCTGGAATGTAACTAAGATTCAAAGTCTAAAGTAAAAGCCACAAAGTAGTAGAGGAAGTAGAAGATGACTTAGTGGAATAGATCACAGAGGGGAACTGAAGGCTGGGGGGCATCTACCACATGCTCACTCCATCCTTATACTCTACCACGTAGTCATCTGCTTCTGGCTGCCCTCTAACTCAGTATGGCCCCTCTTCTGCTCAGTTTAGTAGAATAGACTAGGATTTTAGGAGAGAAGGAGCAAACCCCTGGGTTGGGTGCAATCCTGTCTGGATGGGGAGCAGGGCAGGTCCAACAGAGTGTTGTCCTCCATCTGTAGGTAGATGAACTGCACCCTCCCTGCCTCCCGCAATGCAGGGTGCCCTGCGTGACTCAGTCTGCTTGGGAGGAAGACGTGGCTTCAAGCCTTCACACAGTACATGGCAGAACAGACCTTGCAAGGAAGCATAACTAAAATTCACTTATCTAGGGCTGCCCTCTCTCTTTTTGATCCTGCAAAGCTGAGCCAAACAAAAGCTCCCAAGACCCTTTTGACTATAAGAGGAATAGTTTTCTTCTTCCAGCAGATATGAATCTTCCTATTTAAATTATACCACCGCTCAAATACAGAAGTGAAACCAGTGCCTGTTGAACGGGAGTTAGCAACACGTTACATGCAAGAAGTACCTTAAATCTATACTGATAAAGTAAACCAGTGGACATCTATGGCTTATAAGAGCAATTACTTTATATTTCATGAGAAGGTCATAGGGTTTGTCTTGGATCATGCCTGCAGGGGAATCAAGTCAGCAACCACAAACCACTCTGAGCAGACACAAATGACCAGCACCACATTTGTTTTCCAAATCTTTCTCTAATTGTTCTTAATTACCACACCTGCAAAAACATTCTACAAACACTCCTAGCTCCTTCCATCATAGGCCTTACTAACATAGAGAAATCACAGCTCTCTCATCTAATCTGCTTTCAAATCATTTAGTTAGATCAAGGGAACATTGATTTCAGGAAAGCGCCCGTGCATATGTTCACACTGATCTATCTTGGCTTACCTTGTCTCAGTAAATTTGGGGCTTGTGAACATACCACTTGCAACAGCTTTAACTATCTGCAAAATTCTGTAGCTAAACCAGTTACAACTGTCTGCTTGCATACATTTTCAGCAAACTGGCTTCTACTGATTAATTTTATGCTAGCAAACAGTCTACAAAACTTGCAGCATTTTAACCAGCACCTTGTCTGGGAGCACTGAATTGGATGCAGGTTTATAGACCATCAAAGCCAACTCTGCGCTATCATAGTCCCTTGTAGAATGTCTTTTTAGAGGAAAAGCTACATTTCTTGACCCTTCTCTTTCTAGGAGGAAGATATTCTAAATCCAGATGGTTAGAAATCTCCTTATTTTCAGCCCAGATACATTCATCACTTCTTATATTTTTCTTCTTCCAAAAACACTGTCCTTCAGTTTAGATTCCTTTCCCTTCTAAAAATTCAACTCATTTTATTTTGTTTAGCCTTCCTTAGGCTTTTTGCTGGGCTTCCTTTTTTGGTGCTCTTGTGTAAGAAAGAGTGAGTATCCTTGAACATCCACGTGGTCATTTTTCACTTGTGTTCCAGTTCCTGGGACACACAGGTATATCCTCACACTAAAATTGCTTCTTCATGAGAACATCATATTAATGGTTCATAGTCATCTTGTGATAAGCCAGTACACCAACATCTCTCTCCTTCTCAGTATTTTCCAACTGATGAGTCCCGAGTTTACAGAACAGATTTTTGTTATTAGTCACTGAGCACCCTTGCACACTGTACTGCTAAGTTTCAGCCCATTTCTATTAATTTGGTCTCAGCATTCCTAGTATGATATTCTGATTGTTCCCCATGCTAAAGTTGCCCCCTAAATTTTGTCCAAAACACATTTTGTTGATCAGCCCCAGTTTTTTTATTTAGGGGAAATAATGAAAATATTAGATAAGGCTGAGCCCTGACGCTCTTCTCCTGCAGCCATCTCGATACCTTTGATCTTGGTATTGCCGGTTGTCTCCCATGGAGTAGCTCCTAATGCACCTTACAATTCTTTTAGCATTTCCCATCTTTTCTAACAGCCAATAATCTCCTGCGGACTGCTTATATACTAAACAATGTCTAGCTAGATGAAGGAGCAGAAAAAGTTGTGCTGGTTAGATTTCAACTATGAACTTAAAGTAGTTAAGCAGAATACGTGCAAACACTCACATGGACACTTGTCTACATGACACTTTGAGGAGCTGCTTATTTCCAGCCAGCTCCAATTGACTCCTAATCGGATGAAGCCAACTTCTAACAGGCTTTAGGAGTTACTACCTATTAGTCAAGCCTCTGGAAAGGTCATAGGAATATGTTTATAGGAAGAGTGTGTGACTTGCCTGAATTCAGACAAAGCTGACCCATGATCAAGGAGGGCTAATGCACACATGCGTGCACAGACATACTCCCACTTCCTGCCCTTCCGCTCATGAGTGGCAACTTTATCTAAAGCCACCTTAACCCAATCACCTACCCAAATCCTGAGGCTTCCTTCACAGGATCTGCTCCAGTTTGACAAAGTTTCTAATCACAATTTTCATTAAATCAAAATTTGCATCAGCATATCTGCATCAGCTAATGAACTGACCAAACAGGACCAGGTATATTATTACAATAAAAATGCACCCTGAGAATTATTTTTCCATTTTTACAGGTGGGAAAGACAAGACACGGGTGATATGTGGCTAGAAAAAACTCTGAATAAGCATTCTAGACACCCAGGAGTCAGGCCCCAACAGCCTTCAGAGTGATTCAGAAGCCTCGCTACAGTTTCTGTAAATGCAAATGAGACAGAAAGCACACCTTTAGAGATGTTTCAAGGTGTTGGATTTGTTTAGAAATTTAGGCCCTTACAGTTTTCTGAAAATATTACAAGATGCTCCCAAACCCACATTTGCACCAAGATCTTCTCAGCTCCCCTTCTGGTTTCAAAGTTGAATGTTCATATGCATTTAGACTTGATGTGCCTCATCATGCCACATGGATTGATTAGACTGCTCAGGCTGGTGAGATATTTCTCTATGTTCATGGTGAACTGACCCACATGCCTTAGACAAGCTGCCTTCCTTTTACATGGTTACAGTGAGGCAGAGTGTCACTCCTGCTCCTCACTGGTGGGGACAAAGGCAAGGCGTTTTGGGCCAGCCTGTCTCCCAGGAAAGATGGGAATGGCTATAACACACAGGGGCACAGTGGCTTGGAACCATAACAGTGTTCTGGAGCTCAAGGCAACCACTGCAGAAGCAAAAAGCAAGCAAGCCCTGTGGGCACAAGCCTCTTGGGCTAGTTTAGCTGCTGCTGGAGAACTCCCTTATCTGCAGCCACCAGCAGCCTATGAAACATTCATGACACAGTTACGGAAAGATGAGCACCTCTTGATCACTTTGCAGTGAGACACAAGGCTGTGGACAGCCTGCTTTGCAGCCAGCACTTAAATCCACTTCTCTTTATCAACCACACTGGTTAGGCAGGACCAAGGTCCCCCAACCACTGACTACCCTGTAGCCCAGGGTCATTGCTGACTGAGGCCAGAGAATCCCAAACTGAGAAAACTTCTTAATTTGTTATGAATTTAGTCATGTGCAATTCATATTTACATTTGGGATTTCTCTAAGGGAAAGCAGGTGTGTCAGGAAGAGAATCCAGAGAAACCAGGTAAAACAGCTCATTACCTCCAAACTCAGAGCAGCGATGCTGGGGCTCCATGCTGCTCCCCAGCCTCTCTCTCCTGAGCTGGCAGTGGCAAGACAAGAGCACTGGTTTCAGTGGTGTCTGTGGGAACCACCAACCCACACAAGGGCCATCAACTGTCACAGTAAATAACTGCTAGTTTCAAAGCAAGACATTATGCTTGACATGCTACTCATAGCATCCTAAAGTCACCTGAGACTGATCTCTTACCTCAAATATCACCCCTTGCAAATATCTAGGGCCTCATTTTGCTCTCTGTTCTACCCAGACACCTTTGTGAATATTGAATGATGTAGCCAAAGGCTTGGGAACTCAGATACTACACATCTATTTTATCTACTTAATTACCCACACAGAAAGGATAAACTGGGCTAAAAGAAAAGGAAGCAGGAGCCACACTAATGGAGTATATTCCACTGGTACTGTAGCTGGAAATTGAGGATGCCAGAAAAGTCCTTCTCTTATTCAGCCCAAGCCTGATGAACAGCTTTGGACACTGTCACTCACACACAGGTCACCGCTCTTGTTTGACTTGCATCTTTATTTGCATCTTTATCTTTGGTGGGCAAGAAAAACATTAGCTTGACACCATCAAATCACATGACAGTCCTCTGCCTGTCAAATTGCCCCAAAGAAGGGAAGGATGTGGGATACGAGCTTAGGAGCACAGTCACAGTATAGTACGGCCCAAGACAATCCAGGCAGGCACTAATATTGCAGGTTGCCAGGGTCGTGTGATGAGTCAAGGCGTTACCCATCGCAAGCCAGCTGTAACCCTCCTGCTCAATGGCACCAACTCTGGCAGAGGCTGAGCCACACAATGGTGAGTTGTTGGTGAAAGCATTGCCTCAATCCATCCTGCAGCATCATGCACAGGATGTGAACACTGTCTGTATTAAAGTGCTTCCCCACGTGCACACAAAAACAAAGCCTCTTGCATCTGCGTAAAAAATAAAGGTCACAGTCAAACCAGTGAGTTTCACAAAAAACAGATAATTCTAAAAGAAAAGGAGAAGAGTTTTGTTCTCTTCAACGAATCTGAGTCAACTTTTCATCTCTGTTTTTTGTGAAACTCTTCTGGCTTTCGGTGACCTTTCTCAGACAGCTATCAGCCTTTGATATTGGAAGTTAAATGCATCACTGCACAACACAATGAAAGGAAACGGGCCAGGTCCTGTCTGAGGGGTGGATCTGAATGTTGCTCAGGCCTGTGAAACTTGATCAGACCCAAAATATGATCGGTAGGCAAGCGAAGTCTCTACACTTCCAAATCAAGTCTGCCAGTCCGAGTGGAAGGCACATACGTGGCAAAAAGTATAAGTAAATAAAATATCAAAATTTCAGTTTCTAAAGGCGTCACACGCGCATGACATACCCAAAGTGAATGACAAGAAAACACTGCAGAAAAACTTTAGCGAGCTGATTCACATCTATCAGGAGCCTGTCCTTCATCAGCTACAAAAGATTTGGCTAATTTGTTTAGCCAAGCCAAGCCTGGACTCCCCCCACCTCTCTAAAGACTACAGCTGAGGATGATGAACTCAATAGCAGGAGGAAAAACAGCATAGGAACATGTCACCTCCTTTGCAGATGGGCTGTTGACTCTCATAACCATGCAAGGCTGCAGTATCCTCTGCTTTGTTTTGAAGGCAGAATCAGAAACTGGGTTCCCCTGCTAGCCTTACCCCTCCCCAAGGGGCAGTATTGCCTCACATCATTCAAGATTGACATTTTCAAGCACCATAATTCAAAGAGGAGAAAAAGGCTGAAACTTGGGGAAGAGGCAAGGAAATAGTAGTATCAAGGAATTAAAAAGAAAAAAAGAATGAATGAAAAGAAAAAAACCAATAAAGCAGGAAGTTTTATGGGGAAATTTCACAGGTCTTCAGGGAGGAGAAAATTCACCTTTTTAATGGGAGTTTTAATTGCATTCCTGTTTTCATAATAGAGTTCTTCTCAGATTGAGTCTCAGTTCTGGGCGATTTCAACCACCAGTTTCTATTTCTCATCTTCAGCTGCATGATTCCTTCCGCTGGAGCCTTTCTCTGAGCAGTTTTTGTTTCCTCGGGTGCTGTTTTGGAGCACAGTTCCAGTCACCTTCTCATCTAGGGCACCCTCTTTCCTATAACCCTCCCACTACTGCACAAGCAGCCTGCACTTCTATTAGCATTACTAACACCAAGCGTCTGCCCTGGCTACAAAATAGTTCTGCAGAGGAAGGCAGTCTTTGCTTTGCCGATTAATGGGGTCAGGCCTCATCAGATTTTTCTTTGTGGTTTAGCTAGCTTGCTAAGTTACTGCACCAAGCCCACCAATGTTTAAGCAGAGAGGCATTTACAAAGCATACATACACCAGAAAGATTCAGACAACCTCCCAAGTTACTGTAAGCGTGCTAACAGGACTCTGCTGTTTTGGTTCTTAAGTATTTTATTCCCTGAAACAGCACCTCGGTTCATCAGCTGAGCCGCATTTTTCATCGTCATCCGCTTAAGTCAAAAGAGGTGGCATTTCCAGGCCCTTATGGTTCATGAGACATCTCCATAGCTGCACTGAACTAAGCTCCCTGTAGTTTTTAAGCCAGCTGAGGTGGAGGAGCATTGCCCCATCAGACATCCTGTGATGCCCCCCCCCCCTTTCTTTTTCTCCAGAGTACAACAGCTGGTAGCCCTTCACTCAAGGGAACTTCATGCTTTCTCTATCCTTTTCATTCCTCCACCCAGTTTGCATAGATCTAAACAATTGCTTCACTTTTGCCTGCTACCAAACCCCCCCAGAGCACAGACAGGCAGGAATACAGTCCAAAAAAATCCCATCTACCTGCTTCCTCTCTGCACCAAGAAGTCAAGTTAAATCTGCAACTTGAGCTGTTGTTATAAAGGACTTTCCAGAAGAAGCTGAGCTAGTCCCGCTGCTAACAGACCCTGCTGCCTCTGGATTACTTTCCCTTCAGCACAGCCCAATGTAATCAGACATTCTGCATCTGACTTAGAGAGCATGGAGTCCAGTCCAGCAACAGTGCATGGGCTCCAAATAACACCAACATCCACTGGGACCCAGGCTTTTATCTAGACCCATGACTGATTTGCAAGTTAGAGAGCCCAGGGCTTCTTCAAAGATTACTTGCTGCTCTTTGCTTTGCCACCTTTTAGCAGGAAACGCATTAACTCAGCATCATGTTCCAACCACAGCAGCATGCCCACCCTCTTTGCCATCTGCACATCGTAGCTGGCTTGACAACCCGGGACACCAGCATCCGCTCTTTATTTACCTAAGTGTGGCAAATGGTGACCGTGTGGGCCCCAGAAGAGCAAATGTCTTTAAAGCCTACACACTGTGGTAGAGCAGTAACAGGACTGTTTGTATCTCTTGGGACACCAATACCCCAAATATTGTATCAAGCTGTCAATGGAGATATTATAATCTGGGGAGCAGAGAAGGAGACAGGGGCCCCCTAACTTCTCACTGCCTGCAGATCTGATTTGTCTGATGCTGGCTCAATACAAGGATTGTGCCCAGTGGAGTACCTCCTGCAGCTGCACAGGGATGCTGGGCTCCAGTGTCCACTGCAGCAGCACTTGGCAACCGCACGCTCGTGCCTCCCATAGGCACAGGGACCTCGCATGTCTGCTTGGAAGAAGTTGTCTCTCTCAGTGCCATTCCTTTGTATTTACACACATCTGAGCAAGGCTCACACTTACACTCGAAAATGCACTCATTGGTGATTCAGAAAATCAAAAGTATATGAGGGCCACATGAGCAGTGTTACATGTAACCACAAACCACATCAGAGCCAGTCAACCAGCTCATATGGTGGGAGAAGGCTACAGCTCTGAGCTGGCTTGAAAAGAATGTGCAGAGGAATCCTGCATCTATATCAAAGCATTTTTAAGCACTGTAAGAATTCTTTGGACAGCAAAAATGAATGAATCCAAACTGGCTAAAAAAACAACTATACAGTTTGGCTAACAGGGAATTTCATCTCTCTCTCTTGGAGCAAGACTTTTCTAGGATGAAGAATAAATGTCCAGTCTCACTAACAGAAGACCCATCATAGAGATGTCAGCCAAATAGTAGCAGTTTGGATAGAGCACATCCAGCTCACCATCACATTTCAGAAACATCAGTGCCACCCAGTGCTAGATACTAGAGAATTTGGGGACTCGTCTTACTCAAGTAAGACCACTAACTAGGCTAGCTCCAACCCCCTAATTTCAGGGATGCAAAGCAAAGCCCCTTCACTGTTGGGTGCTGCCCCAAGGTTGGGAGCTGGAGTTGCCCTACTTCTACTAACATGGTTGTGAAGGTTTCAGAGTCAGGTGGTATGTGAAAGTTGTTCTACCTCCAGCTCTTGATCTCATCTCAATGCTCCAACAAGTATTTTCCCTTGTCATCTTCACCTCCAGATGGTGCCTGCCTCACTTACATATGGCAGAATAGGACAGGGCTTACAGCAAGTCTATGTGAGTCTGAGTGATGTCCTGGAGTCTCTTCTGCCAAGATCTCCAAAGAGACTGTCACCACGGCAGTGATGAGGTCTGGCCACAGGAACTGGTCCCAGATGGCTGCAACAGATATGCTGCATCCTCCAAGATTTTGATTGTTGGTGAGAAACTGACCAAAGCCAACCTCAGAGAATTTGACCATGAATGCTGCAGCCCAAACGTTGGAGCAGCATCAAAAAGCAGAGTGTACTAAGAAAGGACCTTGAGCCAGTGACAGGAAACCATCATGAATCACAAGCCAAGAACCAGGGCTGGGAGCAATTACTATAGGTGCCAATTAACTATTGCAACTGCAGATACTGTTGCTGTCAAATGTTCTTGCAATTACCATGGCTATAGCTTACTTATTCAGAAGTTAATGAAAAATTTCCTCATCTGGAAATAGCCAAGTGCAGATCTGGCAGAGCCCTGCATACTTATCTCCCTTTCTCAGCTCTTCACTGTGCTCTAAGCTACCTCCTCTTTCCTCTCCATGTTCTCTCTTCCTCACTAGCTTTGCCTCCTTCGCAAGCTGGAAGTGCATCCAGCTGAGTCACACAGGATCAAAGGCTAATGTTACCCTGGACACAAGTGTTTCAACACAGAAGGAAGTTCAAGAGGTAGGATGGGTGCAAATCTGAAAAAGAAGATCGCATTTGCCAGAAGGGCTGGATGCTTCAGGACTCATTTGGCTGACCACATGAGCAAAATGATACAAACTTGGAAATGTCATTATGTAGTCCTCCGCAGGAGCTGGAGGACTACAGCACTGGCAAGCAACTTGCAGCATCCCCTGGAACTGCAGTAAGAAAAAAATCCTGGTTTGCCAGTTGCCCAGCCTACCGAGAAACACAGCCTGATTTCTGTGCTGGAAGATGGTGCCCTATCGCAGAAGCGAGACTGAAGCAATTTTTATGCCTGCTGCTCTGGGGAGGCCTCAGACTGGCTGCTCCCAGAGAGAAAAGTTGTATAGCAGACTCTCAGTGTTTTTGTGATATTCTGCTGGCTGTCCTTGTGCTTAGAGATTCAGAGCTGAGTAAATCTCAGGTCACACCTTCCCAAAGGCTGCATCAAGTACTGACTGGAGGCTTCCACTCCTCAGAGAAACAACTTCTTTCCATCCCCAGCTCTCATTCTCACACACTTGCTCTGCATCCGGCTGTGTCCTATTCCTGCCTCTAACCAGACAAGAGGTAGTTAGGAGCTGTTGTAGAAGATGCCATGTTTCTTACTACTCGCTCTGGACACAGAAGCTTCCAGACAGCTCAGACAATGTTAATGATATATTTGTTTGGCTTGGGATTAAACAGAGGGCAGCTAGACTTAAAAGTCTGAGTTACTACTACTCAGCACTGAATACAAAGAGCTTTGAAGCAAAGCCAAAAAAGCTTTATTCAACCAAGTTGCCAGAGGATAAATGCACCTACGCTGCAGTGGTAACACAAGATCTCACTTTGACGCAGCCCAGCTGCAAGGCAGTCAGCTGAGGTTTAACTCTACCCTAATGTGCTCCAAGTTCTCCTCCCAGTTGTGCCAGAAACACTAGTGTTCACATTTTCTTTCCAGGGAAAGAAATTAATTTCTTCTGCCTTCCCTTCCCCCAGACAATTTGGATTCAAAACAGGTGAGATAATGAAGAGTATATAAGAACAAGCAGTGGTATCTTTCTTGAAATGCAGGTTCTTGGGTTTCTCAAAGGGTAAATCAGAGCCTGTCCAACACCATGATTTTAAGGGACAGTTTGAAGAGGAACTGTCCCAGAAATGTCCTCAAGAAATCTTTCAGTGGTCTGCTCAAGGCTTCACAAATGCTGACCCTGGAGCATTGAGCAATATTCTAATTGGACACAGATAGCCATAGGCAAGATCTCCCTGAAAGCCCTAGCTTCCTTCAAGGAAAACTAGGGACAAATGCTCTTTTAGAAGTAAACCAGGACCACCTAAGTTCCAAAACTTTCTCAGTGCCCAAAAGGCAAACAGTGGTCCCGCTCTTTTAGAATTAATCCCTCCCCACCCCCAAAACAAACCTGAAAGACACTCCTCATGGCAAAACAAGAAACTTCTATTTGTAAAACCTTGGTTTCCTTCACTCCTTTACTCCAGTAAATATTTAAGCATACTAAAGATGACTATGGGTTCACTAGATCTATGTCCACAGTAGCCCAAATTGGGGGTGGGAGGGTGCCGGATGCTGAGCGCCACATGACTGCTACCATCAGGCACTGCAGCCTCGTCCCAACTCAAAGGCACTGAACAATGTAGCTTGGAAACACCAGGCTAAGTCAGGCAGGGGAAACTCCCTCTCTGCTGCTGGGGGATGGACCCTCTGTAGAGATCCAGCCTATGCAGACCAACGTGCCGCCAAGGCCCTGCACAGAGCAGACTGCTCTCACGAGTGAGAAACCTGCACAGCTCCTTTCAAAGGGTTTGTCTCCACAGCCATGCAAGCGTCTGTTTGCATAGCGCAGCTCCTCTGTCAACCCAGCTGCTTACTCAAGCCAAAACTTTGCCATTGTTGGGCTTGGGAATAAGAGTCCTTCTCCTCATTGTGCACAAGCAACTGCAGCACAGCAACTTAGAGCACGTTGTGTGCTCCAAAGCAGCCATCTCCTGGGCATACTCCTAGGCCCCAGTGCTGCTGAGCTAAGCATGATTTAGCCAAGCTCTCTTTCACTGCTGGCCAAGCTCCTTAGTATCACTATGCATTTGTGATTTGGCTCACAGGTGGAAGCTTCTTATGGCACAGTAAGTTCCCGGGGCTCTAAAGGTCAGAGAAGTAATGGAGTTTGGGTGGCCTGTGCCTGTCCTCATATGGCAGGTTCCAGAGAAAAGGTCCCATCTCCTTGTTTCAATTGCAGCAAAGACATAAACAGGACACCATACATTAGCTCTAGCAAACCATAACACAGCAATAAGAGGCAAAGGAAGGACAGGGGACAGGGACAGCTCTATCTCATCATCCCCTTTCCTCATTTACTCTGTGCCACGGCTCTAAAGCTTTGTGCAGCACTCCAGCTTCCCAGCGGGTCCTCAGCCGCCAGCACCAGCTGTAGGGAGGAGAGATGATGTTCTGCTGCACAGAACCAGGGAGCAGCTGCTGCTCTACAGCTCCTCTAGCCTCCCTCAGTTCACATCATGCTGCATCCCCCCAAGACAAGGTCCCATCCCAAAGAGTCCTTAGAGTGAAGCAGTCATGGAGACAGGGATGCCCTATAGGCTGTGAGACAGTCTGCCCAGCCCGAGGCCAACCCCCCCCCCCCCAACATATAGTGGGCAGCAGCTGTTTAGGTACTTTTCAGCTGCTTGTGCCCACCCACCTTTCCATCCCCAGAAGCAGCTCATGTTGTCCACCTGCAGGAACTCAGGTGGCCATCAAACTGCTCTTTCCTGTGACACATGGTCAGGAAACAGTTTCCATTAATCGTGTCAGGAGACAGAAAGAAGCAGCAGAGAGGTGCTTGCATCATTATACCTGTGCTCTACCCATCCTGACACCCAGCCTATCTGACCCCCAGCCCTGTGGGCATGGAGCACAGCAGAGAAGTAGCCCCTTTCTGTCCCCCAACCCAGAGCCCACAGGAGGAAACAAATACCAGCCCCCTACCCACCCCCCACCTGGTTAAATCAGTGGCACACCACAATCAATACTTTCTGAGATTGGGAAAAAACAGATTCCCACCAAAATGGCTCCTGCAGTCCTCCTGCCCATGCCAAATCCAGTTAGCCTTAAAAAACAGCAGCAGAGGCTGCCCCATTTCCAAGGGGGGAGGCCACACAGCCTTGAAGGGAGCTCACAGACTGAGCAGCTTTCCCTTTCTCATCCACATGTTCTGGATCATCCCATATCACATGTGTTTGGAGGTCTGTTCCTTCTCACTAAGTATCTCAAACTCCTTCTGCTTGTTTGCGTTCTACTTTCCAGGCAAAGCTGTAGCCACTGGCCATGTGGCAGCAAGTACTTTGGCTGCTACTTACTTGCACCAAACAGCCAGCTTTGCAACACAGAAATCCTGTCAGCAGTGATGCCTGACCCTCTTCTGCTCCCCCCCCCTCTTTCTACCTGCTCTATCCTGGGCATAGCTACTCCCAGGCGGAGCTGATCTGCATAGGGTACAGAATATAGGTCTGATGAGCAACCCTGTTCTTGCGAATTGCAATGACACACAGCTCTGGTAGGTCACACTCCCTGCCAGGTATAGCCTCCAAGCTCATCCTGATAAAGTCCTTTGACTCAGGGACCACAGCATAGACAGGCATGAAGTGACAGATACCAGGAGCACACCACGCAACAGCTATTTTTTCAATAGCTGTACCTCTCCTTTAGCTCTGCTGCATTCCAGGAGCTCCACTGCTCTACCAGTGCGCTCAGGCACAGCCATGGGAGATTTTCAGGCCAATCTCCCCCAGTTAAGAGTGTCTCCCGCATTGAACTAACTCATGTATCCCCTTACAGGGGTTCAGTCCCTTAACGTGTAGCTGCTTCCCATCACTTCTCTGCACAGCCAGCTCAACTTGGACACATGCTACTCCCTGAAGACATTTCTGACTTACATAATGCTTACACATTTTGTAGTCCCTAGGGTTTGGGCTCACCTCTAGCCCAGTCATCAAGTCCTTGGTTTCCTTACGTGTCAGAGAGGTCAAAAAACAGACCTGCCACACAGGGAGACTGCTGACCCCTTGCAGCAGTCTCCCAAACCCCCACAGCAGGGCTGAGCATTGCTGGCAAGCTAAGGTGATGCCCTGGCCTGAACTGGGGCAATATGGGACAAGGGCAGAAGGGAGGGAGCTAAGTGAGAAGGGTCCCACAGAAACAGGGAAAGGCCACAAGGGAACAGAGCAGGAGGGGACAGCATCACAGGACAAGAGCCCACTCCTGCACCAGGCCAGCTGCAGTGAGCCTGGCCAGCCCCAGGACCCTTTCTCCAAGAGGTAGCAAGCAGGATCCTTCCCCTTCCCCAGGGGCAGGACCTCACCCCAATGGTTGCTCAGCTCTTTCCAGCAGGCTTTGAGGCCACCCAGCCTTTTCACATACCTTCCCTGCCCTCTAGTGGGTTTAGGAGACTTGTGCAAAAGGGCAGGCTCTGGCAGAGCTGCCTCCTCCTCCTCACATTCCCCAGCCCCATCACCAGGCAGGTGGGCAACCTCTTGCTAATATTGGCAGCACCCCTGACTTGCAGCAGAAGAGCAAAACAAGCTGCTTTGTCAGGGAAATGCAGCTCTCTCTGAGATGGGTCATAGGTTCAACAAGCACCTGGGGATCTGGGGAGTGCATTTTGGGAGAAGCACATTGCTCTGCCTGCAGCGAGGGAAAGGGAGCAGGGCGCCTTCACACCAGACTGCCTTCTCCTTCTGGAGAGAGCTGGGCAGCCATGTTTGAAGCATCCTCTGTGCACAGAGACATGGGCCTCCCATGATCATGGGGAACAGAGATCACATTTCGCTGTATAAAAGTCCAGTAGGATCTTTGCAGATTTTCTAAGAGAAGCAAACCCTGGAGCTGGAGGGTCCCCCCTTTCAGTTCCCCACTTCTGCACTCTCCACACAAGGCCACAGTTTATAAATCTGTGCCTTGTCTCTCTGCTGTTTTTAAGCCTTTAAACAGGAGCTGGGAGTGCTGCACATCAAACCCTGGTTTATACAGACATCTAGCGGTCTCTGCTCAAACTCCACCAACCCCACGACGCAGCCACGCTAGCATCATCATGTCTTTGTGCTGTCAAAGCAAAACCACGCTATCTGTGCTGGTCTCTGAGCACATCCAAAACAAATAAGCATGACCAGAAGAGTCATCTTCATCAGTCATTAAAAAAGGTATTTTAAGGAGTCCATGCCATGAATCAAATACCTCTGAGGACCAGTCCAGTGCCCTAGCCATTTTTTAGAAGTCAGACTCTACAGTAAGAGAAGAGAGCACACATACATCTACTTGTATAAGTCTGGTAAAACATCTTTGAATCTCTTCAAACCAGAAAAGACAACAGAGGCAGGCGTTGCATAGTAGTGTTTTGCCCATGCAAACCTTCAAACCTGTAAGAAAAAGCCCCAGGGGGTCACAGGAAATCCGGTGCTGGAACTGCAAAGCAGTCTTTCAGCCAGCGCAGCCTGCGGGCCTCGGCCAAGCTCCCAGCGCCACGAGCGCACGCGGACGCTGCAACTGCACTGCACGCTGAACCCGCGCAAGGCCCTCGCCTCTGCTCTCCTGCAGGCAGCCGTGTCCAGCGGGGACGTGTCACAGGCATCGCCCTGCTTGGCTCTCCCACCAGCCACCGCTGGGCCTTTTGGCAGCAATCCTGCGTACCTGAGAGGCGGCACTGAATCTGCACAGAGCTAGATGTCTTTTGAACAGCTTGAATGCAGCATAAGGACAGATCTTGTTCAAATCTAATATGCACATCACCCTGTCAGATGCTTTAGAGCACCGAAAGCAGGCAGTTTCAGCCCTATTTGTCTTCCTCTCCCTCCTCTGTGAAAGGTGGATACCCTCACAGGGTCTACCCCAGGGCACCATAATAATAATAAACCCATTCATATTTCAGAGTCACTTAGGCTGGTGAGCAGACAGGCATGACTGAGGGCGCACACCCTTCAGAGCTCAGACATTTTGCAGTCAGACAGTCCTGGGTCACTACCCAGGTATCCAGAAGTGACAAGAGAAATCCTAAAAGAAAATCCTAAAACCCCTAAATCCTAAAAATCCTAAGGCCTCTTTGCTGAGCAAAACAGAAGTCCTATGGGAAAAAGTAAGAGATGCTCGTAACACATCAGGACTGTCCTGGCAGCTCTGTGTGTGCTGGACTCTGCTCCCACAGTCTGCTCTTTTTCTCTGAAGTTCTAATTTAAAACAAATATAATCCCGAACAGGAGAGAACCAAGTTCATCTTGGGCCCACGGTGGGACCCTGCTCAGCTGCTGCCATCTAGAGCCCACAGGCTCTGGCATCCAAGCAGTTGGGAAAGCAGACCCTACCTGGGACAGGGGACAACTTGCCCCCTGCCAGCAGGATTCAGCCTTCCCAAGCCTGACTTCAGGCTTTAGAGAGCAGTTGAGCCACAGGACATTTTCCCACTTCTCTTCCCTAGGGGTTTCTTATCCCTCCTGCTTGAGCATGAAAGCCACTGCTTCCTAAAAATTATGATCATATGACGATGCTCATGGAAAGCTCCCAGAAGCTTAACCTGGCACTGAAGACACGTGCTGAACCTTGGTGGGGTGAAATGCAGCCAGAGCAGTGCAGGAGTCCTACAGGCATTAGAAATGAACTTCCCATTGCTCCTGTGGTTGCTGCTCCTCCTGCACTGGTCTGGTCTTCTCCCCCACCACGGTCACTCCAGGGCTTCCTTGCACAGGAACACTGTTACCCCCTCCCACATGTGACAGCATGCTACATGCAGCTGCCTGGGGAGCAACGGGCTGGAGTAAAGGACAGAGCAGACAGAACAGCACCTTGAAAGGGTAGCCGAGTGCAGAGCAGAAAAGAGAAAAGCCACCCCAAGAGGAGTCCCCGCCTGCACCATGCAAAGGTGACCCAGTCCCAGGCTGCAGTTGAGGAGCTCTGCTCTTTGATCTCCAGAGCTCATTTGAATTTGAGGGGGTGGGGATGCCCATGGAGCTGCTTCAAAAAGCCATTTGTGAGGTGTCCCACTGCCTGTGAGGCTAAGGAGGAGTCACGGTTATCAGCCTAGTGAGATTATCTCTTGGTTTCTTGAAGCGGTGACGTTCTGAGTCACTCGGCAGTGGGAGAGTGGTTTCCTCATGTGCTTATTGGAGCAGCCTAAATGCGTAGGCAGGGTAAAAACAATGCAGATGCAAGTGATTATGGGGGCAGACAGAATCGCTAGAGGAATGGTATTTTTCCTATGTGTTTGGATACGTATAAATAACATTCATCGCATCAGTGTGCAGAGCTATTTGCAACTCTCCCCCAGCATCACAGCTGGTGAATAAGCATGGTGCCCACACCCCAGGGCATTCAGCAGTCCTTCATTTCCCACTACCCCACCCCACGCCTGCTGATGCCCTATCACCTGTATTTCTGCTCTGCCTCCACATGGTTTCATTGCCCCCATCCAGTACAATCCTCTGTGGTTGCTCCTCTGGGGACTTCATTTTACACTAGAGCTTCCCTCTCTGCAGCCTACAGCCCAGAGTGAGATGAGTTGGGGAGGTTTCCAATGCCAGGTGCCAACCTTGGGCAGCAAGGACACAGCGATCTCTGGAGGAGCAGGTAGTGCCGTCCAGGTGAGCTGCCTGCTTGCTGAGACAGGAACACATTTGCCATCTCCCCTGGCCCCTCAATGCCAGCCCTCAGGACCCACAGCAGAGGGACTATCCCCACATATGCACCCCAGCCCCTTCAGAAAAAATGATGAGACACAGTCACAGGAGCCAGTACATCTCTGCTAGCACAACCCTTCTCCATGCCTTTGTCCCTCTCGAGGCATTGACCTGCTCACTCCTGCTGAGCCTGCCCATAGGCCTGAGGTAAAGCTACCAGACAGGGAGAGAAAAAGAGCTGCATCTCCTTCCTGTCACAGTTTTATGACTTGTTTCTCTGCCATGGACAAGGCCTCTATCATCAGGCCCTCCTCACTCTCTGTGACTGCTGGAGGGGAAGAGGGTATGAAGAGCAGAAAATCCTTCCCAATATTTCTCAGGCTAAGCACAACCCTCGATGCTACCCAAGGCATGAATGCACCTCTCACCCCATCCAGAAGAAAATGAGCTGCACAGTAATAAAGCTCAAGGCACATGAAAGCTAACGAGGGCTGTGCTCCATTGCACCAGCCACCTGTATCGGTTCTTTACACACTCACTGCATGTGCAACCAGGCTGAGGGGCAGCATTTTCAACTAGGAATGAGTTTCACCATTCTACTAGCGAACATAATAAAAAAATCACAAGTACAGTATAAAAAGTCACAGGAATATTGTCTCTTGAACAACAAAATTCCAGCTGGGAAAAAGACCTCATATCTTTGGGGATAATTTTGCAAAGTGTTTGTAAAACCAGCTCCCTTCATCAGCCAGCATGGAAAAAGCAAGCCATCAATTTTGCGTTCAAATAGGTATTTAAGAGAACAGTCCTATGTTAGAAGGAGAATAGGGAAGATCATGTTATCCCAAGCCTGGTGACAAACACGCATGCCCAGAATGTGCAAAAAGCTAAATGAGTACACCTGTGCAGTTGTAGTCCACTGCCTTTTCTGAGGGTTTAAAGCAGGACCAAATGGCTTTGGAAAGGGGAATCATATCAGTTCTTCTGGGAATGTGGTTCTCTGCTCACTGCACTACTGCTTTCTCTGGAAGACCCAGGGCTTGAAGCTAATCCAGATTCAGACATTGTCTTACACCATTACCATCTGCAAGACCAAAAGACCTTGTCATGATGGAACAAGCAGGAACTAGAGGCGTGAGACACCACAGTCCTGAGTCACTAAGAGCTGGTATTACTCCCACTTCATTAAAGAAAAGTTCAATTCATCCACGAAAATTCCACCTCTAAGACAAAACTCTCTGGCTGCTACAGCCGCATCTCAGAACTGGCATAAATCATGTAAACATGTATGACAACCTGAGGTATTATAGGATGGAGAGAATGCTGCAGGGAAGGAGAGGTGAAGCCCACCTCACTCCAAAGATTTCAAACACCTGCACAGAAGCTCCTGGAAGGAGGGATTCCAACCTTCTCAGCTTCTCTACCTCATCTGACAACCTGGACAACTGCTTTTTACATAGACACTACAGCCTCACCCTAGGCAAAGCTTTGAGGTCCCTAGCAGGAAAGTGCTCGCCTTTAACACTCAAACAAACCAAGGGAGAGGGGAGAACACGCTGGCTGGAAACAAAGTTAAAATAATGACAGGAGAATTTTTGTTTCAACCTCCCACACCAGCTAATCCAAAATCCAGTTTCTCTGCCATTTTCCAGCCCCACAACAGAGAGGAGAAAGCTGGAAGCACACTCAGCTGAAACACAACAGGGTAAGACGGCAAGACAAGGAGTGAGGCTAAAGGACCCTTGCATACAAGTGCTGCTGCCAGCTAGCATCAGAGCACTAATACACATCAATTTCTTCAAAAGTCCACTGCCACTCCACTTTCTGTGCAGGTTGCTTGAGCATAAGGAAGTCCTGGGACAGAGCCAAATGCCCCTTGGCTGCCAGACCATGCACTAGCACCAGCCTCCATCAGCAGGATGAGGCTAGAGTGGGTAGGGCTGCACTCTCTCCCCACCAGGGCATGGAACCAATGTGGTGGCGGAGGAAAACTTTATTTTTTAAATTTTTTTAATGTCTAATGGAAATACCTACTGACAGTGGGACTGAAAACACCTTATCTCATCAGATCAGCTTTAAGGGGGGGTTTGCATGAATTGCTTCTGATCAAACAGTGCCTGAGAGCCTTTGAGAGAAACTGCCTAGCTGTCATGCAGCATTGCTCCCAGACCCAAACCAGGCAACAAACCAGACCCATCCCTGGAGCAGGACCCCTTTGTACCATAAGACTGTAGGCTCCCTCTCTCCCCCTTACCTTGCACATTGCCCCATCCAGTGCTTGCACTTGCTCCACTCCAGTCCAGCACACCCTACCCTGCACTGGCAGCTTTACGCCAGCAGAGCTGGGAACACTCAGGTTGAGCTGCCCGTGTCGGGAGGCAGGCCCACGCGCTCCGCGCTCCTGTTTAGTCACTCAGGCCCTGGCACACCAAGCAGATCTTGCAAACAGCAAACTGAGGGAGAACTGATGCTCAAACAACAAGAAAGGGAGCACAGATCCGGTCAGGTAAAATCACCAAGGCTGATTTCACAGATGGTTTCCTTTTTTGTAAACACTTTTTGATCCCTAAGCAACCTCTGGTTAGCTGAGTTTCACTCTCTTCTTTGACTGCTTTTTCCTGTGTGACAAAAGCAGGCAGGATTTAAGGTTCACATTTCACTTTGTGACTATAGAAGAACATTTCCATGACTGTCATCCCAAAGGCTCCAAACGCACCCACTCCTGAGAGAAAGGTGAGGACACCTGCAAACAGGATGATGTGGTGCCACATTTTAGCCACAGTCACAGCAACACAGCTTTCACTACCTTTGTAGCAGGGCAGCGTAGGCAAGACTTCAGATTATAAGAACGAAAATGCACAAATCTCTCTGCAGTCCAGGTATCAGTTGCCAAGAAGGTAGGTAGAACGATCCTCGTGGGGAAGAGATTCATCTGCCTTTGGGATATATCTGGCTTCCATACCAGCAGCTGTCCCAAAATCCAGAGATATCGTTCTGAGAAGTTACAGCGAAGGTGCAATAATCACATAACACTGTATGAGCTGTCTGGGTCAGACCAAAGGTCCCCACAGTCTGGTCTCTGGCACTGCCCTCTAACAGATAGTTGGCAGGTAAGAACTAAACTCCTTCTTTTGGGACACTTTCCCAGCTTCCAGAAATTAGCTAGCACACAGCCAGGCTGTGCCAAGTCAGGGATAATGCCTCAAGCTGAGACAGAACTGCTCAGCAGCAAAGTTTAAAACACAAAGCTAGGACAAGCTCATACATCCTCCTGTCCCGTACAAGCTATCAAGTATGACTAAGCTGGCCCCTGCACACCTTTACCTTACCTTTAAGTAATTAGCACAATTAGGGAAATTAACCTTTGGCTGAACTTTGTCCATCACACAGGTGTAAGGATGCCTCAAATCAGAGTTCCCTGTTCTCTTTCCTAGTCTGTTCCTTGAGTTAATCAATCCTCCCTGTGCAAACCAGGTGTTTCATTTATCACCCAATTAGGCTGGTTTTCACCAGTGGATCTCAGGTCTTTCTCCAGTAAGGGAAAGAGCCTTCTGTAGCCTTCTGTATTTTTTCCAAGAAGTTAGTTATGACCCAGCATAGAACTGCTTCTCAGAGTCTTCAGACACAATAAGGTGGTTGCTGTAGCACTGGAGGAGTCACTTGCTGTCTTCTCTGGTTTCTGCTCCTTTCTCTACATGTTCCAGCTCAAATACTGTTTTTGATGCCTCAGATTGTTGAGTTGCTCACCCAGAGCAATCCTAACTGTTCTTCAGAGTCACTCCATCCCAGAAAGCGGCTTTGTATTGTACCAGAGGGTTGTAAGAGCTGGTACTGGCACTAGCAAATGATTTAGTGGTGCTTGCACACCAAGGTGTAGGTCACCTTTCAGGCCCCCCTGAGTCTCTATTCTGTTGTCACTTGCCCAGTCCCTCCTTTTCTCAGTGGAGATTTGATAAGCCACATCAGGGCCCTGGAGGCCATCCAAGGAATGTGAACAACTTTGAGGTATTTTTTGTTGTCTCTTTAGAAGTAGTCAAGACACCCTTAAGGACTGCAGACCCAGGTTGAAAACTAGAAGCACCTGATAGCCAAGCCTGCTGAGAACAAAGCGATTTCAGAGAATACCTGAGGCATTCAAGCCACAGAGACAGCTCCAGTTCTAGTGTTCCTCTTCGACTTGGTTACAACTGAACTGTTGAGTGTCCCATTATTTGCTCAGATGTTAGTGCCTTGGTTCACTGTTACAATTACCATCACACATTACTGACATATTTCCACTCTGGAATTTCTCCACTTTTCTAAGAATTCAAAGGAAGTGCATGTTTTCTCAGGAACCTCTTTCAGACTGTTAGATACAAATTACCTAGGCCAGGTAATAAATAATTCACAAATCATTTAACAACTTATTACTACTAAGAAAGCTGAATGCTTTTTTCACTTCTTTCTACTTCTCACAGCAGATCCTGCTTATCCACAGGATTTAGCCTTTTCCAAGTCTATGACAGTCTTGTGACAAATGCTTAGCTTTGATCAAGGCATTTTTTGCATGCTTAGTCAGGTTACCAACAGCTGATGAAGAGCCATGGAAGGCTGCAAACTACATTGCAGCACCATAGGATGCTTCTTTGTGTGCTCAGAATCTTGTTCTTGCATCAATACTGAGCATTTCGTTGATGAGCTGATATGAACCTTTCAATATGATATAGTTCACATCACAGTCAGTCCACACTGCCTAGCCAAGAGACCGAAGGGACAAATCTTCGAAAAAAATTAGAAAGTTCCAGTCCCAAGGAGGTTTAAAACTGCCATGTTTGTCTGAAGCTCTGCAAGAGTATAGCTGGAAATATTACTATGTCTAGCTGGTGAACAGTCTCAATAATGCAATCCTGGCAATAGACATCTCCAACATCTTTGGACTCAGAGATTCAGGTCATTATTTGGATCTTTATCAATTTCTGAGTTTCCTGAGGATTTTATTTTTAAGATTACTCTAAACTCAGCTTCTCATTTAACATTCACAAAGCAAGCCGGGTATGGTTTTGCCAAAACCCATTTTGACACGACCACATTTGGTATCTGCATTCAGAAGTCACATCTCAGTAAGTGAGATCTGCATGTGAAAAGCAGGGCATTCATTTAAATCATGCCCTTTAAGCCTCCCTTCCACCGTCATCAAAGGTCTCCACATATTTCATTTCAGCAGTTGGTAATTTGCAGTGTCAATGGAAGCAAGAAGCTCAAGGAAAAAACTGTTATTCAAGAATGCAATCAAACCTGCCTAGAGAAAGGAAACAGTAAAAAGGAAGCTTTTGCTGCAAGATGTGTCTTGGACAAAAAATCTGGGGCTCTGTTTGACTTGACAGCAGAGAGTTCTCAACAGAGGATGGAGCTGTACCTAGACTGAACAGCTTCCAGCTCAGAGAACCACATCAAGATCTGTTAAGTTTAAACCCCTACTGATCGTAGCCACAAAGTGCAGAGCAAGAGCTGGTATCTAAGGTAACCTCAGGCATGACTATTGATGCACGACATCAGTCGTGACAGTTTTTGGCACAGTCACTACTACTGTCTCATTGATAGAGGATAGCAAATAAGAGAATGTCGCCACCTTCTCTGGAGCAGACTGATAGGAAGAAAATGCTTTAGTCTATGCTGCAACAAACTTGTTTCCCAGCAGTAAGGAATCCTGCCTACAAGAACAGAGGCAGACCTGGCACAGGGGCAGTCCCTGCTTGTAGGCTCCCATCATTCGGTTGCAATACTGTCTTGAGTATGTCCTCCTCAGGTTACAAATGTTTTTAAAACCTCTTTCCCCTCCTTTTCCTTTCTTGACCCTTGCACCTTCCACCCCAGTGCTGGCAGTAAAAATTACTTGCTGATTACTTTGCACACTGTCCAAAGGAAATCAGTCCTCCTCTGGAGCAGCCACTTTCCCAATGAGAGCCTTGTGAAAAGAGTTTAGTGCCAGCTCCCAGAGAGTATAAATCCACCTCTGCTTAGTGAGCTGTGCTGATTTCAGCTTCTTCCTTGCAGAACATTTCCTAGGAGCTCTCATCCAGCCATGGCTGGGGTGTGCAGGATACACAGCAAAGTGGACCAGTTTAGTGGACCTCCCCATTTTAGAGGTCTGACATCCCTGCGCCCCCACCCTCACTAAAGCCTTGTGAGGTTCCAGAGACCCCTTCACAAAATTAAGATGTTGACAAATCTTCAGAGAAGCGGTAGGCTGAGAGCTCTGACAGAAACATGTAAACCCCCCCGCCCCCCACCCCGTCCTGTCCCTGTCCTCAGTAACCTCTGTTTCCTGCCCATGGCAGCTCAATTTCCTGTAGTTGTGTTTACATGAAATAAAGAGGAAACATTTTCTGTTTGTATCTGCTCTTCTAACAAGCCCCAAACTGCTTATCACAACTGCTACTGTTACACTCCTTCCCAAGCAGTGCAGAGCTGTCATGGGGAGACGGCCCACTGCAAGCACCTGTGGGTGGAACAAGCCCATCACACTCAAAGGTGTCTGGAATGGGGAGGAACTGTTCAGCCCCTCCTGCAAGTCGTCCTGCTCTCTGGCTGCTGGAGGAGAGTTTTCTTGAGTTAGATTATCACCTCTTGCATTGAGACACCCCATGGATGAGCGGCAATTCTAGCAAGGGACAGAGCCAGAATCTGGCATCGAATCATAGGCAAAGTGTGAAGAGTCTCTCTGGAGAGCTCCTGTCCCACCTCCTGCTCCACTCAGAACTGACACTAAAGGTAGGGCATGGTGCTAGTACGGGTACAGCCCTCCCTGTAGCTCACAGTCCCTGATGCCCTGTACTGCATGGAGCCAGCATCACTTCCTAAGGGAGGCTGTGCCACACCAAGGCTCTCCAAGGGAGGCTGCAAGTTTTGCAGAGGGCACAAACTCATTCTGTAGCCACAGGCCACCGCCTTTGTCTCTCAGCAACCACCACAGGGCAAACCTCACTTCTGGGATTAAGATAAACCCAAGGCAAGGCTGCCAACTAGCCAGACACTAATTCCTATCCTGCTCAGGCCCTCCGGGACCCACAGTCTCAACCAAGACTAGAAACAATAGGCCCAAGGAAGGAGGTCTTGGTACAGTTTAGATCATCAGCACTTCCTGCCCCCAGATGCCACTACACACCATGGAAATGTTTCACAGTTGCCCTCCTGTTCCACTGTGAAGGCAGCATGGGCAGTCACAATGGCCTTGTAAGAGACATGGGGCCTCTCCACGACCAGCCTGCAGCAGGGATGAGCGAGGCCTGGACTGTGGATGGCACTACTGCACTCCCTGAGCAGTGCCCTGATCTTCACTCAGTTGCAGGGAAAGTTTACAGCTGTGGGATCAGGAAGGCACTTTGCTAAACAGTGAGGAGGAAAGAGTTTCTGAAAGCTGTTCAGACTCAGTATGTGCAATGCTGCCAGGGTACCCTGGCCAGGGACAACTTCATGGAAAGAACGGCCTTTTCTCCCCCTAACCTCTTGCCACCACCAGATGTGATTCACTCGTCCCAGCAGAAGTGTCATTTGCAGAATGCAAATATTTATGAATCACCTGCAGGCCTTGCTGTCTCCAGGGCTGTTTTGGAAGCATCACACCACTCATCTCATAGTGCTTTGATGCCCTTGTGGACAAGAGTCCTAACATCTCAAACCTCAAGTCCTCTAGGCAGCACTGTGTGGCAGGACTAAGTTGTACAGGCAGGACTCAGGGACACTGACTTAGCCTGTGTTAATGGTTAGGGTGCACCTACTACATAGGCAGAGCCTGGAGTCACCATGCCTGCAGTTGGGACCCATGTTTGTCATTCTTCATGCCACTGTTCCTGGTTTACAGATGGATTCTCAGAAATTCAAGATTTACTAAAGATTTTTTTCTCCTATGGCTGGAAGACCCGCAGCATCATCCAGCATGGAAGACCTCTGCTAACGTCCTTCCAAATACCCTGGCCCCAGCTCCTTGTTTCCATTGCCTCTCTTACTGCAAAACTAATGTGTGTGTGGCCCTCTCCCTCTCCTTCAGCTGAAAATATCCCTGTAAGCATGATCTCAGCCACGAACTGCACACTGAGGTAAGAGTCAACTAAGGATCAGTGTCCTCCAGACAATTTAAGCTATTTTTCATGTACCACAGGCATTGCATCTCCAGTCAAGCTCACATTTCCCTCATCCTTAGCATTGCCAGCTACTCATTCCAGCATCTTACTGTGAAGTGAGTCTGCCCTTGGAGGGGGCTTTAAAACAGAGCACATCTTGGATTTGAACTCATGCAAACATTAACAAAGGTGAAGGAGGGGGGGGGGAAAAAAGAATACCATGAAAAATGCAAGTCATTACAGACTGCTGGGAGGACCTTGGTAGCACCTGAAGATGTACACACACACACACACACACACACACACACCATGATGCCACTGTACATCAAAGCGCACTAAATGCTGACAAGCAGCATATAAATCATCAAACAGAATAACAGTAAGAATCGTACCTCATCTGGAAACACATGAGAAAAATGCAAGCAGAAAGACCAAAGAACAATACAAGGCAGAGTGCAAAGCACGGCTACAGATTTCAGCCACCTGCAAAGGCTGCATGGGAAAATGCTGCCTGGAAATCAAACATTAAGTCACTCTGGGTGAAACAGGAGTAACCACCTCAGACACCAAACTGTTCTAATTTCAAATGGGAAACTGGCTGTGATGAAGAAGGCCCAGCAAGCAAAGCTCAGGTAAAACAGAACTATCTGTATGTCCCTGTCCTTGGGAGGGATGAACCTCACATACCGCTCACTGGCTACTCTCAGCTGTTAGACTAGACTTCTATAGATCACACGTCATATACTCTATAGAGCTCCATGTAAATGACTTTTGTCTTCTATAGTACATAATAGATAGAGCAATATGCAATTTCGACAATAAATAATAGAATTTTTAATTCTACTCATTTTCTATTGAAGCGGGGTTACTACAGGAGTGGCATTCCCTACAGATGTCCATGTTGAGACAAAGTTTGTTCTTTAGTTAGAGTAACTGCTGAGTCAACAGTCCAATTTTCAGGCAACCAGGCTTCTCGTTGGGTGGCCAAATAAAAACGTATCAGTTTTCCCTGCAAAACTTTTCCCCCATACCTCCATGCAGTGATGATTTCACATTGGTCAGCCCAACAGTGAAACCAAAGCTGGGTACCTGCCCCAAGGCACTGGCTAGTTGGCTGCACTTGGGTGTGTGTGTCCAACACTCATCTGCTTTTAAGTGAAAGAGGTCCAATAGGAATCTGTCCGTGGAGATATTGAGCCTGTCTGGAAAAAAAAGGGTCCCCAAGACTTTGGAGAGAGAGCAGGGAAAGGAGTCCTGGTGAGGAGTTGGGTCCATTGACCCAGGGTTGATGAAGACTTTGCTGGGGCAGCGTGAGTCAGTGGTGGGAGGCAAGGCCCCAGCTGTTTAGGCTGAGTAGCCCAGGGCAGGGTTGCTCTGAGTTGTCTCTTACTAAAAAGAGGTGTTTTGCAGTTTCTATTCACGCTTTTCTTTCCATGCACTAGCTCTGAGACCACACTAGCAATTTCATTTTTAACAGCCATCAGACTACTGCCCTGTTCTTACTGTGCACTCTAAGATTTGATTAAAACCAACATCCATAACTCAAACAGCTCCAGTTGGAAACACAAGACTAACAGAAGTTCTCAGTACGGTTTATCCAAGCCTTCTGATATCAAGAATTTCAGTTTTAGCAGATTAATTACTATTGGAAATAAAAGTATCATATCACAGTTATATAATGATTATATTCCATTTCTTTCTAGATATAATTCCAAAACATTTCTCAAGTGTCCTGCCTTGATCATTGTCAGTTCGATCTACTCCATGGCTACCTGCAAATAGTAATATTTTTGCTTTTCTCCATTTAAAGAAAAAAATCTGTCCACAATCACACATAGCACTGATTAACTAATAGTTTTAACTTCCTTTATCAAAAATCTGAACCTCTTCACTTCTGATATGATCTAATGGGCTCAGTCTTGTTGTTGTTGTTGTTGTTGTTACATTGTCTCTTCACTGAAGCTTTCAGCTTTTCCTCTTAACCAAAATAGTTTTAAATTCATTATAATCTTATAATGAGTAATGAATACAGGTAAGGTCTTCCTAGGAATCGCCTTGTATAAAGTAATGTATTGCACTGCTACTAATAAGGAATTCCATTTTTCAGGAATGCTAGGGATGTTTTTATCAGTTATCCTGCAGCTCAAATCCCCCTGGTAACACACCTTTCTTCCTGTATGTAACAGTTCATGGTTTATGGAGTCATCTCTTGCTGCAGAATGAGATTTGACAGTCTGCAGTGGATGCAGATGCTTTCAGCTTGAAAGTAGATGTCTAAGTATTCCAGCTCCTGCAATTCCAAGGTTTTCAGAGACCTCATATGATCCTCACAGACCTCCCCATTCCTAGGACTCCATCCTTCCTGCAGGGATTTTAACCAGTGATTTTTTAATATCCTATATGAAATATTAAATATTTAAGGAACCTTGTCATAGCTCTTTGGTTTTGCCTGTGAGATCACCTTTGTTCCCATTGCAGTCATTTCAAGATCCTTCTGTTTGCTACCCACATTCGTCAGACTGAGCTATATATATATGTATAGTTGTTCTATTACATATATAAAAATATGTGTTATATATATATATATATATATATATATGTATACACACATATATATTGTTTCATCAAACTAGAAGTCACAACCTTGGGTAAGTTCCCAGAGCTGAAACATGTTACATTGATGCATCATTCTTGGTGTTCCACAGGTTTCCAGAGCCGTATCACTGCTTCCCAAACGTTTTGAGTATTATTTAATAAAGTATTTAAGTATTCAGAGATGTGTGGAGTAAATATCTTGTAGGATTAAAATAAATTTCATTTTTATAGCATATTCCAGCTCAGAGTCTCAGTACTTTAAACATGGCTCAATCCTGCTTCTCCACTGCACAGATAAGCAACAGTCCCCATCTGGGAGACAGGGATACTGAAGTGGAAAGCAGACTTTTCTTCTCCGGTGGAAACATGTATGCAGTGCTGACAGGACCTTGAGAGACCAAGATCCTGTTCAGTGGAGCAGGGAGGGATTCCCAACAGGCACGCTGCCTTGCCGACTCAGCGGTACTGCAAGAGCCTGAGTGTTACTGGAAGTCAGCCACCAGGGTCTTCACCGCCTACTTGCTCCGTTTTACGCTCAGCAAGAGAATGGGAAGGTTCTTCAGATTCCTGTCTCTGCGTTGAACGTGCACTTCAAGACCACAGGAAATAGCACCTTCAGAAAGTAGGCTATGGTGGGCAGGGTGACTTTTTTTAAACACAGAGGATATTAAAGGTAGAGAATGAGAAGAGTCAGAGAGGTTAAAAAGAGACCACATTTCCAGACTAATTATGCAAAGCACACTGCTAACAGACAACTAAACGGTTCTGCAAGAGGTTTTCACACCCTAGGAGCAAAAGCAAATGTTCAGCAATGCCACCTGACTTGCAGTGGGCACAAATCATTAGAAAACAGCCTAAAGAGCACAAGGCAAAATAATCTGGTCACAAGCAAGATGCATAAAAATTCCCAGAAGGTCATACTGAGAAGAATGTGTGCTGTCTAGGTGAGGTTCCTGGAGAATCAACGATTTAAGGCAATAAATGTTAGTCTCTAAGCCAGGTCTCTCGTTCAGAATACCTCATTCTCTCTCTCCAGAGAGCTAGGCGTGCTGATTTGGCCTATTGTGGTCTGGTGGGGCAGGGTTGGAGGGGGGGGAACAGGCGACTCACCGCTGTCACCATTTCCTCATGCATTTTTGACGCTGGTCCTAACCCCAATACGAGCACTACGGGAAAATTAGCAAGTTTTTCTTCACCGTGTCCTATAATACTTAGTGATAAGCACAGTTTACAGGCAATGAGCTGAAACACAGAGAAACGAAAGCGATGGTAACAAGTGTCAATTTTAGGATTTCTCAGAGAATACAGCAGTTTATAGCTCTTGGTATGCTCTGCAGTCAGCCCCAGCAGTCTCAAACGACAGCCTTGAGTTTGGCACCCCGCTGGGACACGGCTTTGCCTCGTGCCCCCCACATTCTCTTAATTTGCCCTCCCAACGTATTTTCCAGCTCCCACTGACAAGCAGGGCTGGATTTTTACTCACTTAGCTCTCCACGAAGACAAAGGGTAGGGGATAATTTTGACTGGAATGGTTGTTAGACCTTTCAGACCAGGGTCCCACAGAAGGAAGGATACAGCTCACAGAGGCAGCAGCTTGCAGCACCCACTGCAGCCTGTGGTTCACTGCCAGCCTCAGCGGAGAGCCCAGTGGGGATGGGTGCTGCTGATGTCCCATTCCCTGGCAAGAAAGGTGCAATCCTGCCACAAGCGTGTGGTGCCAAGCCCACCTGCAAGTTCTGCTCTGCTTTCTGTCTCTCTCCTTTCAGCCTGGCTGATGAGCTAACAAAGTGGAAATTACAAAACCTAAAAAAGACCCATAGGATGCCTTCTGCTATAGCCTGTACCTAGAAATCTTTCTAATGACATATCCTAGCACAAGAGGAAGTGGGGAGTTTTGCAGCATGATTTTCCATGAGCTCCTAAGCAAGCACGATGTCACTGGCCACAGCCCTCACTGCATTGATACACATGGGAGGACACTGATGATAGGCTCCTCCAGACTCTTTGTCCCGGGCTGGAAGACCATTTCTGTGTCTTTTCCAATCCATATGTACTCTGGGAGTGAGGATCACACAGACCAGGAGATTATGTTAGCATCAAAATGCAAGTCATGCATCTCAGGATGCAGTGCACAGCTCTTGTACTTCTGTTGTGGCAGTATCATCTGGGTGATCTTGCCAGCTCTGAGGCACCTTTATTCTAGGAGTGAAAATACACCAGATACAACTACTACACGGATGGATGGACGGACGTTCAGTGGCACATGTTTTGCCACTGAGCTCCCGCCAGTGCAGAAGAGATTGTATTTGAAAACAAAAAAACAAACAAACAATCAGAAAAACACTTCCAGGTCAAGGAGAAAGGAAAGAGAGACATAAGTGCCACATGCAGCCCTGGCTATACCTAAGGGTGCTTCTGGCTGTTCAAGCCATTACCATCCTCTTCTCTCCTACAACAGCCTCCCCTAGCTCACAACTCCCAGCACAGCAAGCAGGGTCTCCACAGGATGCAAGGAAGAAGCTTTGAGCAAATCTGCAAAACTCATTCCCTACCCTTGCTGCAAACTTATGCAGTAGCAAAGAACCCCAGCAAAACTCACTCAAGTCTTTGGTGGCTCAATCAAACAAGCAAGCAGCAGCTGCAAGCAGAAGGCAGAAATGCACCCCTTCTCTCCCCCCCAAAAAAAACTCTTTCATATTTCCAATGGCCACAGCTCTGTTAGCAGATGGTAACTCACTCAGCCACAGTAACTCCCTGCTATGTCTGAGCCCTCTCGACAGCAGTAGCAAAGCAGCACAAACACATAAAACCGGACACAGCCTGGCAGGACTGCTCAAAGGCGAGGACGTGCAATACTGATTTCAGAGCACGAGAGCAAGGAACATCACGAAGGCTGTCACAGCACACTTCTGCTTATTTAAAAACAAGGCAGTCAACCCAGTCTCACTCAAATCAAATGCAGCAGTGGGATTTATCTCCTGAATATGCTGAAATTCTCCTGAAGGAACAAGAAAAGAGTCCTTTTGAAATCAGTCAGAGAATTACGGCAAAGTACATCCTCTTTTGCTGCCAGAGCATTTCTGATCTTCTGTGGTTTGGATTTCTCTGTCAGGACTGTAATGAAGGCCAAATCTTAGATACCTGCTCCTTCACGAGTATGGATTAGCAGGGAGCAGAGATAAACAGAATAATAGTGTGTCCCTCGGACAGTGTATCCTTCAGAGTCTGTTCTGAGATGGGATAGCTCATACCATTTTTTTCAGTTGAGCCCTGGTAGTCAAGAACTGCATCAGCCATAAACAGATTACACAAGGGAATTTCACGTCTGTCTTTCAGCCCACGTACAACTGAAGATCAGCAGGAGAAGGTGATGCAGTGTGAAAACACCCAGCACTTGCTATCTCAGGGGCTGGTAGCAACAGAAAGGAGGTTTTCCTTACAGATCTGTAGCGAGCTAGATTCACTCCGGCAAGAATAATCCCACTTCCCTTCCGAGACTATAAGGACAGCTGACTTGAGTGAATTTGCACAGCCTGGGAATGTCAACATTCAAATTTCAGTTCATATGGATGCAGTGATCTGCCTTAAGTGCAGATGAGGTATCAGATGTAGGAACTGTTTTTCACGGCAGTTACAAAAATAAAGTACTAAAGGTGATTTGAATTTCTTGAGTAATATTTGAAATGGCATGAAAAAGTGACTGTGTTTTTCACTTATACTTTCAGTTCATAACTGGTTAATATGCATTCATCAAAGCCTCAAGGGAACAGTCTGAGAAACATGCACCATATTTGCCCCGTTTGAGCTAACAAACAGGAGCGGACGGGCTGGTAGTCCCACGATCACTCCATGTGTCAACACACATGTCAGAATGGGAAAAGTTTCAGAACCGCCAGCTCCCTCCATTAATTTCCAAGGGAATCCAGATGACTACCTCCAGCATGATCAGTAGATAGTTTAAACTGGGTAGAACTGGGGGCTTTTCCAACAATTGTTGAATAAAACTAGCTGCAGAGAAAGGGTAAAAGAGAGAGAAATGAATATTCCCTATGATTTGGGAGGGAAATTATTTTCAAGTGGGAGAGAGAAGTTGAATCTCTTTAGAGAGAGCTGAACCATTCGGAGGGTGCTGAAGAACAGCGAGGCAAGCAAGGCAGGGGGACACATGTAGGTGCTCACTATTTTGCCGGGAGTTTTTTATCTCATTGCAACCCAAAGTAAAAAGCAATTCATTTTCCAAAACCTATGAGATTTCACAATAGAAAGCCTATGTGCTTGTCTGCATGACTGTCAGTGTCCTGTCAAGGGTAACCTGCTGGTGGGATCCAAAAGCAGCTTGCCTGGTCAGCATCCAGGCATAAGCCAGGGAACTCTACATTTCTTCATACCTAAGTCTGTGAGAAGATACTGTCCTGCACACTGCCAGCTAGGGAACAGCACTCTTGCACCAGATCATGCAGTCCCACTTCTCCCATGTCACTGCTTTGGTAATGTGCAAGGAAAGGAATATCTGACATTCTGTGTTACCCCAAGAAATGAATCAGCAACAGGTTGTCAAGCTTTTTTTCCTTTTTTTTTCTTTTTTTTAATCAACAAGAAATTAACGTGCAAATTGTCTCATCCAAACCCCTTCTCCTTACTCACCTCATCCTCTTGCTTGCGTTAAACCTCAGTCACTTAGTCATGCCTAAAATTAGATTTTTGTAACCATGATGTAACATACCCACACTTCTGAGTGCTAAAAAAAATGATATTAATATTTAAGTTTTCCTCTACCTCCTTCTTCTCCCCACTAGACAACATTCCTTCACAACCTGGTAAAAGTCTGGCTTGGATACATTCTTTAGAGCCATACAGGCTGGAAGAAGTAACCCCATGAGACATTGTAATAGAAATTCAGAAAGCCTAGGGCTGGCTTCAGGTAAGTGAATAAGCATAAAAACAAAGCAACAATGAAACACGTCAGATCAAATTGAATGCAGCACAGGACATAAGTGGCTGCAGAAACATCAGTTCTTCCATTCTTACTCATGCTTGCTCTCTCCCTTGGAGGGCTACAGAAACAGTGGCTGGTATAATACATCTCAACAGTGCCAGTTCCATCACACTACAAAAAATAAGCTCTGTGGTTTTTGAGCCAAGATCTGAGTGTATCTGAGTGAGCCTGCCAAGAGCCAGTCCATGCTATGGCACCATTTCTTGACTTCGTAACTCTGCTACCTCAGCACATGCTGAGAGATGAGCTAGAAACAAGCAACCAACTGCTCCTTCTGCTTTTTTATTTTGTAAGTACCCTTCCGGCCTTCGCTGTGTGCCTGTACCCATTGCGAGTGACCACAGGCTGGAGAAAAGTCAGGCTTCGGAGACACAAAATGTAACAGCAGGTTGGGACCAAGGACTGAAGCACACATGGCTAATGGGGAGTGAATATGACCCCTCAGCCCCAGCAGGGCTGCCTCCTTGAAAAGCCTCCCTGGCCTGGTGCTGAGTGATGTTGGTCACATCTGCCCAGGGAAGGGGCATCCTGCCTCTCTGAAGCGGGATTCTCCATTGGAGAAAGCAGAGCAGCTGCAGGAGCTGGCAGGGCTGCTCACCAGCATGCTGCCCCCCATGCACCAGGCAGCCACCACTGTATCCCTGGGCCTGGGAGGAGCTGCCACTGCAGTGCAGCAACCCTCTTCCAACACACTGACAGCTCGGCAGACGTTTTGTGCAACAGGACCAACCCCCCGCCTCCCCAAAGCCCTGTTCATCTCTCCCCACTCTCTGCTAACCTGCCCTTTCCCTCAGAGCAGACCAGGCCTCTCTTTGCTTCCACCACACTTTTGCCGCAGAAGAAGCAATGACGCCATCTCTACACTCCTTTCTATGAAGCAGTCCTTCCTGCCACTTCAGTTATTGTACATACACAGAGTCTGTCCAAAGTTTCTAAAAAAACTGGTATGCTGCCCTCTCCTTTCCTCCATGGTGGGTAGGTAAATAGGGTGCAGCATCTCACACACATCAACCACAGAAGAGCCCGTATCTCTATAAAGCAGCTCACTGTGCTAGGCCATGTAGCAACACAGCTGTATCCAGATCATGCAGAACCTGAAGTTGGCTGCCTGCATACCCCAAACACACAGACATTACCTGGGAAGGGTTCAGCTGAGTATGAGTGTCTGTGTGCCTGCAGCAGACTCACAAGCATGGCTCGTATTGGGTTCCTCAGACTGGATCATGTAGGAAAGCGTGATCCAGCCTAGAAAGAAAGGGCATGAGCCCCCCCCCACACAAGGAGCAGGCCAAAAACCTGTTGCTAAATGATCTGAGTTTATCGCTTCTCATTGGCCATGTTATCTGCAGAGACAGAGCCTCTCCAGAGCCCCACTAAGCGTTAAACGTTCCCAAATCTCACAGCACCTCAGCACATGTCCCAGACAACCCCATCTGAGCAGGACAGAGGAGCTCAGCTCAGGCCCACTGCCATTCAGAAACCCCACTGCGGGCCCTGAGTGCTCTGTGGGGCAGGTGCCTGCAGGAGGCCATGCAGCCATCCTCAGCTGTGGCAGCCACAGCCACTTGGCCTTCTGCAGGGACCAGCCCTTGCGCATCACTGGGCGAGAGTGCTCAGAGGTGCATGTTGGATTGGGGGTCCTACCTCCCAGGAAGCACCTCAGATGACTACCACATCTAGAGATTCCTGCTACATCCTCTGAAGAGGAGGATGGAAATATCTTCTTAAGGAAGAAGGGTTGGGCCTGCAGCACCAGAGGACTGCCAGCCTGTGCCACAAGCAACGATGGCACTGCTAAGGGTGGCCTTTCCAGAGGCCTTGCCAACCATCAAAAGTCACTAGGAGGAGATTAGCTAACAAACTCAAATACATGGCAGGAGGGATTTTTCTTTTCCCTATCACAGGGAAAAAGGAAACACAATGGCCAGTCCTGCAAAAGTAGCTGGGAAATCCTTTCCAGTGCAGACATCCTTCCCCCCGGGAAGGGAACAAAATACTTGATAATTTTAAAATAAATTTCAATAATTTTAATATTTTAATTAAATGAGTAATTTTGCAGAGCTATTAATAATGGCAATGTTAAATAACCATTGAGTAGTTCATGTTAATATTAAGCAGGTATTTCATTAAATGAATAGATCATTAGCTAGATAATTCAATAGACAACTTCATTAAAGCTGCTGTGGCACAAGCAACATGAACTGCATCAGTGTCAAACACACACTCCTCAGCTGGATGTCTCTTCACTAGGAAGGCAGCATAACGCAAATGGCAGTAAGGAGGTGACAACTTCCAGCCCTTCTGGGCTGGGTCTGGATTCACCCTGCTGGTGAATCCTGTTCTGCGCTACGTGGTTTGCCCTTCTGAAACGAAGAAGGGGATAGAGGCAGTGAGAGTGCAGCAGCCAAGCAGAAAGGTCCCTAAACTTTGACCTTTCAAGGCACTTTCCTTCCTGAGAAATGCAGCAGAGGCGCTCCGAGTTTTACAGCAGCAGTTGCGTGAGCAGAAAGCGTTCACCTTGCTCCAGCCACACCAATAGCCAGTCTACTTCTAGGTTTCAAAGAAATATGTTTATCTGAAGCAAGCAACGGGGAACCGCAGGCTACACAACACCGAGCTGAGAGCAGACCATGGAAAAGGAAATACACGCTGCGTGCTGCTGAAGAGTCACTGCTAGCTGTGACCAACACCAGAGCTGCTGGAAGCCAGGACCACAGCAAAGTGGTGCACCACAGCCACACGCAGCCTTCGCATACTGCCCTGCGGCAGCACGGCAGACGGCCCCCGAGCGAAGCAACGCAACAGAAGCGCTTCGCAGGCAAGCTGCCAGAGCGAGCGAACCTTCTTTCACAGCAAACGCCTCTTCCTCTCCCTGCCCCTCAAACTGCCACGGGGGAAGTGCCGGCGAGGGGGCAGCGAGCGTGGCACGGCAGCTTTGGAGACAGCCGCGCTTACGCCGAGCGCAAAGCGCCCTGCACCCAGAGCACGTCCTCGACTGCTCTGCCGCCTCTGCCCCGCTCGCATCCAAACCAGGGCTCGAGAAACCGACCCAGAGCTCGAAAACCAGAGCAAGGATGGGGAAGGGGAGGCGGCGTGTGTGTGTGGGGTTCTCCGAAGCTGCCTACCCATGTCTTTCCACACGAGCTCAAGCCCACGTTTTGAGATGACACCAAAACCAAACACCTGCTTGCCCCCCTCCCGTCCACGCTGCCCTTACCTCAGGCTGCACCCCTCAGGCCCCAAATCCCCACCGTTTCGGCGCGGGAGCCCTCGTGGTGGGAGCCCTCTGCCCGCAGAGGCCGGGCTGCGCCTGGCTCCCCAGAGCAGCATGGCGGCCCCAGCCCCATGGCGGGCTCGGACCTGGCGCCTCCGCTTCCACTGGCGGCTTCGGGGCCGCGGCCGTCGCAGGGGCCAGCTCCCCCTGAATGAGGAGAGAAGAGCGCCAACTTCCTAGAAAAATATACTTTTATTTACCACCAGCCTTTTGCTCTGGAAAGAGCAGCTTGTTACGGGGGGGAGGCCGAGGTGGGGGCGCGCGGCCTCCCTGCGCCGCCCCACAGGCCCAGCCACCGGCTGCTTCCGGAACGTTCCTCGGCGCGAAGCCGCGCGGCGAGTTAAATAAAGGAAGGGGGAGGGAGGAAAAATGCACATTTTTCTGGGATGAGAATGGTTGATAACTTATCGCAAAATGAACGTACCGCGCTTCCCGAGCTGGCTAGCCGGGGGGGCGCCCGCGGGACACTGCGGCATGCCCGGGCGCGAGCCCGAGGAGGCGCTTGGGGACGCAGCCCCCCAGGGGCCCTTCTCCGCCTCCAGCCGGCCCCCTCCCCATGCCGCCCACTGGCCCAGAGCCTCCCGCCAGGCGCCACAGTGGGGCCGTCATCTTCTCAGGTAGCAAAATCTCTTCTGCAGCAAGTAGTGAGTGTCAAGGTCGTCTCCGGCGCACCCTGGGTTTTTTGTCAGGGCGGGGGGAAACGTGCTGTTTATTCACGTTACCCCAGGACCTTTCCAGAGGCCAGGTGTCAGACCCTGGAGAGCCTTACTCATGCTCTCAAGCCCTCGTTCCAAAGGCCAAAAAACACAGTTTCTTGGTGGGCTTCCAGGTGCAAGACTCCAGCTTGCCTGCCTGGGCAGGTTGGCTGCCACTCAGCCCACCCTTGCATGTCCTAGTGTGTGTGGGGCTGCCGGCCGCGCACTGACAGTGCTGTTCAAAGTTTAAATAAGCCAAAAAAAGTCTTGGATTCCTCAAAATTAACCAGAGCGATTTTGGAAACATTGACATGCAGACTGTCCATTTCCCTGAGCTTGAACAAAGCCCCCAGGTAGCTTTTCCGAGCCCACATCTTCTGATTGGTGCAGTAGTTGATCTTTTTGTCCTCCATCAGCACCTGGCTGCCCGGGGAGGCTGGGTTTTTCTTGTACACAACGTGGGTTAACACCTGGCTGCTGCAGGCACTTCCGCGGAAGAGCACGTTGGAGTATACGAAGTAGAGGCCGGTTTCATTGATCACCAGGCCCTGATTGCGGTACTGAATGCCGGCGGTGAAGGCATGTCCGGAGATCGGTTCCCACTCCAAAGGGAGGTCCTGCTGCATGGGGTTCCCTGGAAGCCGAGACCAGAGGGGCGATTTGAGAAGCACAGGCATTTTCTGGTTTTCTCCAGTGTCAAGACAAGTCCCCTGTTCTCTACATGCTCATTTCGGCATGGGACATCCGCCCCAAGCCCCACAGAGGTAGGAGCTGTCACCTTCTGCTTGTTCAGCACCAGCCTCTTCTGAGAGCTTTTGGTCCCGCAGACCCCGAAGGCAAAACAAAAACCAAAAACCACTTAGGCTGAAAAGCCTAAACGAAGGACAAGATTTTAGCTGTGGGGTAACTGAACTCTCAGAGCACGCACGTTACCCAAGGGAACTGAGAAGGCCTATATGAGGCAGACTCCTCACAGCTATAACCAGGCTGCCCTTTTGCCCCAGCCACACTTGCCTTGTCCCCCACGCTCCCGTCTCACTGGCCCCTCAGCACATACCCGTTAAGTGTGCTGCTTTCCTTTCTTCCTTTTTCACTGACTCGCTCTTCTCCCCTGCATGAAAATGGAGAAAACTTGAGCCACACGCTCCATGGAGAAGCCAGCCCAGAGACCAAAGGGAGCTGTCTGTAATGCTGAAATGGGGCAGGTTCAGAGCAGCACAGGGCACACAGGCAACACCGCTTGGTGCAGCAAGGCAGATAGGTGCTCAAGCAAATGCTTCAAAGCAAGGAAGCGTTGCAGCAAAGGATCCAGATTAATCAGAAGCAAGGGGAAGTACAAACGAGCAAGGAGAGCTTTCATCTTGAAATGGCTCAATCAGTAAGCTCAAGCAGAGGCCTCTCCCTCAGGGTGAAGGAGAGGACAGTACTGCCCCATTACCTGGTATCTCGGGCCCATGCCAAGGTGACTACTCATGTCCTGCCAAAGATGACTCTGTTTTACTGCCCCTTTCCAGTCCAGCACTGCCAGGGGCACCTGTCCCTGTGACAGCAGACAGCTAGTACCAACCCTCCTCCTCATTATTAGATGAGAAAAGATATTTAAGACATCCTACAAACCATTCTGCTGGCCAGGCAGACTCTGTTAAGAAGCAGAACACAGCTAGAAGAATGCTGCCCCCCCCCCCAATAGAGGGAGGCCAGTTACAGTGAAAACAGGTGGATGCTTGGATTCCATCCCACCCCATCCTTCCCTTCCATTCAGTATCCATTCCCAAGCACCAGGTTCTCAGAATTTAAAAGAAGCCTCTGCTTTTCTCACGCCAGCTAAATTCCCCTTTCTTCTCTGTCTTCTCCTTTACACTGTTTCCCTGGCTTTATTTATTTATGAACCTCAAGAATTTTGAGGTTAGTATTTATGCCTTGTGCTCATAAATTTATGACTCAGGTGCTGCTAAAGTAGCCTCTGATCAGAGCACTGAGCATTTGGTTAAAATGACAGCTCTCCTTCCTCTAAGCAACAGACTACAAAGTTAATTTGAAACCAGGACTGTCCTTTCCAAGGAGTTTTGCTATTTCAAATTTTGCTTTCATTCTATATCAGAACAAACTTGAAAAGAAATGACCTTTCCTACTAAACAAAATCCTCAAGAAAAAGTATCTTTTCAGGTATGTCAAAAAACTAAACATTTCTTTCAGCTTTAAGCTTCTTTGATAAGAGATATCATCATTGTTAATATCAACATGCTATGTAAAAGTAAAATAGAAAAAAAAAATCTGAAATTTCCAAGTATAATTTTGATAATGCTCCAGTTTAACTGAAACTCTGCTTTTTTCCTAAATGATATTTTAGAAAAATTGGAAGGTTCTTGTGGAAAGTTTCAATTTCACTGAAATAACTTTTTTCTAAAAGAAAAAAAAAATATCATCAGGCTTTTCTCAATCAGCTTTGTCTACAGTGAGACTTTGTACCAAAAGAATTTTGGAAAAAATAAATTGCCCTCTCAAGAGAGGAAATGAATCGTCCACCCCCAAAGAAAATGAAACCCTCCGTGTCCTTGCAAAATCTTGAATATTAAGGAAACAAAGAAGTAACATGAGCGATGCCTATCTAGGATCTCTGTTCTCCTCACTCCGTTCATGTTGTTGCTGTATGTTAGGGCAGTAGCAACTCACTGTAGAGCCCCTCTAGCACCATTGCCCGTTGGGGACTGGGAGGTCCAAGCCAGGGGCAGATCGTCCCCATACCCAGGGGTGATACCGAGACAGCTCTCCTCCAAGCAGGCAGGGTTTGCGACCCCTCCCAGCACCCTGGAGCTACATTTCCCATTCCAACTAAAGTAGTGAAATCAGTGCTTTCAGAGCATCAGAGCTGCAACCCTGTTTTTGCTACCTTGACATGCGGAGGGAAAAGTGAGATGGAAGCATTCAGACAAGCTACAAGAAGGGAGTTCCTCTACCTACATCAACTCACCTATGAGTTTCTCCAGAGCTGGAGGTATGTGTTCAGTGCTGGCAGACTGTCAAAAGAAAAGAGGACAAGGTCTCTTAGCATGGGAAGAACGTGAGGGCGTCATCTGGAACAGCCAAGGACTATCTTTGACAGCGGCTAGTTCTGGACACTAAAGCGGAACTGCAGAGCAGTAAGAGAAAGTACATCCAAGGACAGAGACCCTGCAGCACTTAGAAATTAGAGACAACCGGACATATCATAGCCCCCAACAGAGCAGTCCTCTACAATGTAAAACAACCCCACTCAGACAAGGAGGGCAGACATTCAAGTATCTGCCCCATGGGGAGTTCTGCACCGCCCGAGCATCTCAGACCTGGTTTTAGGTTTCTTTCTTCCCCCCATCCCCACCCCCCCAGAGCTTCTGTGACAAGCCAGATGGACTTTACCTCTCTGAGTTCGGTCAGTTCCTTCTCCAGGCGAAAAATCTGAAACATGCTCAGTCCAACTCCAGTGAGAGACAGTAGGATCAGCAAGGAGACCACCAGGAAGCCGATGCTGTTCCCTTCTCTGTTGCTCCTTGGCTTTCTCTTCCGATCAGGTACCGGTGGTGGGAAGGGGGCAATGGAGGATTCCGAGGGGCCGGAAGTGCTGAGGTTGGTACAACCATCCACCCAGAAGATCTGAGGGTACACGTAGTTCAAGTTCTGCTGCATGGCTGGGAGTCGGATGGGCTGGACGTGCTTTGTGTGATCATCTGTGTGGCAGCTAAAAGGCGCTGGGGCTGGCCCAGACTGAGTCCTGGGGGAAGACCCAGTTCTGCCTCTAAATGCCTGCATCACTCTAGCAGCAAACACCCAGCTCAGATGCTGCGCCTCTATGAAAGCCTCAAGCAGCAGCAAGAAACCCCAAAGAGTTTCCGCCTTCAGCTGCAAGTTCAGGGTTGCCCGCCTGCTCCTCCCACACTGAGGCAGCACACGTACACCAGGACAAACCTGGCAAGCAGGCTGCTTTCGCACAAAACTGCACCCGACAGCTAGGTTCAGGAGCAGGTGCACTGAGCAGCAAAGCACTTGCAGGGCACCAAACAGGGGCTGAGTAATCAGCCTAGCACACACACGCCAGCCAACCACCTTTTCCAGCAGCCCACTCGGGCAGAGGCAGCTGCTTTTCCACTGTGGTGCCCTGGACCAAGAGTAGAGGCAACAGTAAAGCCTGTCGTGGGTCTAGCAGCCTGCATAAGAGGGAAGAGGCAGAGCCAAGGACTCTTCTCCTTGGAAAAAGGGAAGAAAATCAAATCCCAAGTGTGGTGGTGGACATTGGGGAATTACTTCGTTTTGTACAGGACAAATTACTTTTATGGCAGCATGTTGCACATTCTCCCTTTCCTCTATCTGTTCCTTAGGGCATGGATTGTGTGTACAGTTCTGTATAATCCCTGACAGAGCAGAGGTCTGGTCACTGACCCTGTCCCGCTGTGGTGTAATAAACCTATGTAACTGAAAAGAGGAAGGCAGTGTCACTACTGCAGCCTCAGTACAGCTGCCCCAGGATTAACAGCCCAAACCCAGCCTTCACCCACACCCAATCACTGCAGGGCAGTGGCCAGGCTCAACAAGTAGCATGCTGTAACGCAGGAAATACGTATCACCTTGGAGCAAAACCAGGCTTCTTCGGCAGCTTCTGCTACCCCGTATAGCAGAAAAAGTGAGAGATGCCTCCAGCTAGGAGCCAAGAGAGACAGCAGGCTGCTTGGGCAAGCATCTACCATCAATGCACTCCTCATGCTGCCTATGCAGCACTCCAGCCCTGTTGCTCCGCTAGGCTCAGGCACCTGAGCTGTGTGTGGGGGATGCATTATCTGCTCAGGCTCCTTGCTCAGCACCATTTCCTAGCGGTTGGCACCTGTGCTGCCTCACTCAGACCAGTGAGTACAGTACATTTGTGGTTCTTTACGAGGTGGACACTGAGGGAAATAGGGAATCACTATTTCTTCCACAGCCCTCTGTGGCCCCTTCAGCTGCTGTAAAATATAGTGATGAACTGGGGAGCAAAGACCAAAGACTGGAACTTCTTGGGACCAAAAACCCTCTCTTCAAACAGGGTTACCACTGCCTCTCCTCCAGCCAGGTATTTGGGGCTGGAGGAGAGAAGAGCTCGACTGTTGGAACAGAGCTCCTCTGGCAATGCAGGCAACATCCAGTTATGAAGGAGGGAAGAAGACCGTCTGAAGAGCATAGAACAGAGCAAGGAAACTCCCTTGTACTTTTGGGATGCTGGTTCAGGAACGGACTGGCCCTCAAAAACCAAAGTAAGCCATGCCAGAGCTGCCTCGTCTTTGTACAAATATTCACAAATTTAGTTTTGAATTTACCCCAGGACAACCAGCTCTGCATAGGTACCTCATGTTGGCTGAGCAGTCAAATGGTTTTCATTCTTGCTATATGGCACACATCTCATCAACAGCTCTCAAAATTAAATATCTGTCCTACCATGGAATCACAGAATAGGTAAGATTGGAAGGGACCTCTGGAGATCATCTATTCCAACCCCCCTGCTCAAGCAGGGACACCTAGAGCATGGTAGGCAGGGTTGCATCCAAGCGGGCTTTGAATATTTCCAGAGGAGGAGACTCCACAGCCTCTTTGGGCAACCTGTCCCAGGGCTCTGTCACCCTCACAGGGAAGAAATTCCCCCTCACGTTCAGGCGGAACTTCCTGTGCTTCAATTTCTGCCCATTGCCTCTTGTCCTGTCACATGGGACAACTGAAAAGTTTGTCCCTGTCCCCTTGACACCCTCCCTTCAGGTACTTGTACACACTGATAAGATCCCCCCCCTCAGTCTTCTCTTCCCCAGGCTAAGCAGGCCCAGCTCTTGCAGCCGTTCCTCATAGGGCAGGTGCTCCAGCCCTCTGATCATCCTCGTAGCCCTACGCTGGGCTCTCTCCAGTAGCTCCATTTCTGTCTTGGACTGGGGAGCCCAGAACTGGACACAGTACTCGAGATGAGGCCTCACCAGGGCTGAGTTAGAGGGGCAGGATCACCTTCCTCAACCTGCTGGCAACACTCCTTCTAATGCAGCCCAGGATACCATTGGCCTGCCTGGCCACAAGGGCACATTGCTGGCTCATGGTCAGCTTGTCATTCACCAGCACTCCCAGGTCCTTCTCTGCACAGCTGCTCTCCACAAGGTCAGCCCCCAGCCTGTACTGGTGCCTAGGGTTATTTCTCCCTAGGTGCAGGACTCTGCACTTGCCCTTGCTGAACCTCAGGAGGTTCCTCTCCGCCCAGCTCTCCAGCCTGTCCAGGTCTCTCTGAATGGCAGCACAGCCCTCAGGTGTGTCAGCCACTCCTCCCAGCTTGGGATCATCCGCAAACTTGCTGAGGAGGCACTCTGTCCCCTCATCCAGGTCACTGATGAAGTTGAACAGTCCTCCAACTAGACTCTGCACCACTGATGACAACCCTCTGAGCTCTGCCTTTCAGCCAGTTCTCAATCCACCTCACTGTCCACTCATCTAACCCACACTTCCTGAGTGTCTCTAGGAGGATGTTATGGGAGATAGTGTCAAAAGCCTTGCTGAAGTCAAGGGAGACAACGTCCACTGCTCTCCCCTCCTCTACCCAGCCAGCAATGCCATCGTAGAAGACCATCAGATTGGTTAAGCAGGATTTCCCCTTCCTGAATCCATGCTGGCTACTCCTGATCACCTTCTTTTCCTCCATAGAAAGTGATCAGGACTCTGAAGGATTGGGCTGGATGGCCTCATACAATTATATAGAGCTGGAGGGAGGGCCAAAAGCCACCAAACCTGCAGCTTGGCCTGGAAAGAATCCACTCTCAGGGTTTTTCTGATACTGTGTTCAATGCAGACAGCTTATGTTGGTGGGATTGCAGGCACATTAGCTACCTCTCTTAAATGTCACAGATGTACTTACTTGTCACCCACTGCTTTCTTTTTTCACTAATACACTTTTCTATGAGTGGATGACAGGGCAGACACAATGAAATCAGTGAAAACCATTTCAGCCATGCTGCATCTTCTCATTCGCATGTTCAGATCAAGAGCCTGCTAATACCACATGTTGTGGCAAACCAAAGCTTGGGCTTATTTTACCATCAAAGGATCTTTTTTTGGTGCACAGTGTGTTTTCGGAGACCTCTCCCTTCCCAGCACACCCCACCATGCTGATCTTGTTCTCACATTCTGTTTCCTTTGCAATCACCTTCAGAGACCACCAAGATGATACACCCTGGAAAGCAGCGGTAAACAGAGCTGCTTCTGTGCATCACATCACGATGCCTACAGGCTCTGCGCTCAGCTGGCTTCTTGTTGCTCACATGACACGTATTAATAAACAGGACTTTTGAAATAATAGCAGGACGATTTGCTGAAGACAGACACCTGAGTCACTGAGTCTCTTTCACTAGAGGGCCAAGAGCAGGAAAAGAGGACAGACACAGGGAAACAAGATGGGAGTCAGCTGTGGCTCTCTGCCTCCCTATCCCTCTCTTTGCACTGTTTGCAGGAGGCCCACGCTGTTTTCTACAGCCCCATTTGAACAGGAGGAAGTATTTTCAAAAGGAAAAACTTTATATGCTCTTTGTCAGAGGATCCCCTTTGCCCACAAACACACTACAGAAGACAAGCCACAGCTACATGGACACAGGAGGAGGGTTTGCTCAGAAGGCATGTGCACACACGCTTCCCCTGAGGAAAAATAGGAACTCTTATTTATGATACTCAGTATTAACAACACCTAGATTCTGATAGCAATGAGAACTGGCCAGCACTTAGAAATACAGCTAAAAGTCTGTATCTAGCAGGTTTAAGGACAACAGGATGGAATTCCTGACATTTATCAAGGAAAACAGAACTTGAACAGTGATCTAGATCTAATACTTGTCAATAAATAAATAAAAAAAGTGGAGCATGACCCATTACGTAGGAAGGAGACTCTCAGCAGGCTCTGGACAAAGAAAAACGTGTCAACAAATATCATACCACAATAATGACTGGCAGAAATGCTAAAAAAAAAAAAAAAAAAAAAAAAAAAAACACTATTGAAAGTCTACAGGGCTGCAAAAATTACAACCAAGAACAACTGAAGAATTAGCTAAGAAGCGTTCTCATTCAAAAAAGACAGGATAAAGAACCAACGATGTGTTCATTTCACAACGTTAACCCTAGAAATTACAACCTGATCCAACTTTTGTTGTCCCAGTTTAAAATCTACCAGCAGAGCCAGGAGAGGCAATCAGGTTTTGAGAACAGTCTTGTTTTTGCAAACAGCAAGTATCAGCTGAAGTGTGCAAAACAGATGCAAGTCATTAAGGCTTGTTAACGGCTACATCAGAAAGAGATGCATCCAAACTGAGAGCACAGACAAAGCTTCTGAATTTCTCCTGGGGATTATCCTTGACACAATACCATTTGAACATCTTTAGCACTGATTGGGGAAAAATTAAAGAAAACAAAATGCTACACAATAATTGCAGATGAAAATGGTTGGTAACTGTGATCAGACCCTTTAGGAGAAAATAACAACCTAGGAAAAATAGTTCAGAAACTGATACAGAGGCTGCCCCAGCTGGATGTTAGCTTTCCATGGAGAAAGGGTGCAGGATCCCTGTGCTGTAAGCTCGCATAGCACAAGCACGACAAACAGGAAGACACAGACAGCGCCAAACTCACATTGCACGATCATATTCAACTTCAGCAGGGCTCAGGAAGAGGGTGAAAAAAACTGCCTCAGAGCAAAGGCACTCACTCTGGTTCACTGGAGAGAAGTTTAAGAGGGACAGACAACATGTGAAAACATGTAAATAGGGACAAGATTTCCAACAGCAGCGGTCTCTTCAATTTCACAAATAAAAGCTTCCCAGAAAGCTACCAATTGGAAACTACAGCTGAAGTTTATGCTAAAAGCATAAAAGACAAGGATTTTTGACTGAATGCTTAAACGGGCACTTGAGGAAAAACTGCCTCCAACCATAACTCCATTGACTGAAGCCTTCAAAGAGGCTCAAAAGGCTTTGAGTTACCCCAGAACTCAGCCAGCATTGCCAGAAACTCACTGCATCCACAGTGCAGGAACCCTGACCAAAGGGCCCATCAGTCCTGTGCTGCCTGAACTCCTGGGATACACATCTGTTGGATTTTACAAGGCAGATGGGACATAAATAAGCTGTATCAGTTCCAAGGGTCTTGCAATAGCTCTACAGGACTACCCACCAACTCCCCCATAGAGGCTGGACAGAAAGGCACTCATCACACACACTGCTCTTCTGTCTGCCCAGCTTCTGCTCTGGGGGGATCCCATGGGGAAAGCGTTAGCAGAAGCTCAAAGCTGCAACGCTCTCTGTGGCCCAGCAACACGTAGCACTCCACAGCTCTGCACAACATTGCGGTGAACGCTGACGTCCTTGTTTTGTTTATTACTTTTTTTTTTTTTTTTAAACAGTTAGTTTGCCCATGCAAGGCTGATGCTTTTGATTTCCTCAACTACCACTCCTTAAAACATTTGAGGTACAGAGACATGCCTTTGCATGAGCAGCTCATGAGAAAAATGTTCCTGTATTCACAGTCCAAAGCAGATTTCAAAATCCATTCCTAAAGGCCCTGGTCTGGCATCATAGTGCTTGACATAACACCCCCCCTGCTTCCAGTGAGATACTTTGTACTCTCTTTTATTTAGAATAGTAAACTATGCCATGCTCCCACCAAGTAAGCAGCAGCCTTGAGTCTCTGCAGGGCCCTTTAGTGTGGAAACGGGGGTAGGAGAGACTTGAGCAGGGAAAGGAACCAAGCCAGCTGAGAAAAGAGCGGGGGAAGATTTTGACTGCATTTGTAATAGAAGCATGGAAATGAGATAGAGGGATGATGAAGTAATGAAGCAATCGTTTTTGTAAACAGTACTGTTTTACCCATTGCTTAAATGTACGAGGAGGAGAAAAGCAAGTTATTTAATAACACAGAACAGCTTAGTCATGGAAGAAAATGGAACAAGCTGTTGGGCTGCTCAAAGGCTGGGAGGAAGACCACAGTAAAGCTGCAGATGTTGATTTGCTGTCCTCTCCTTCAACAGCTGAGAAGTACGTTCACAAGCTCTTTGGTAGGAATCTACACTCCACTGCAGGCTGCTACCACAAAGACAGTCACAGCCCAAGAAAATGCCAACTGGTGCTGCTGGTCTATGAGGTAAGTTGATTCCTAGTCAGTACTTGACAATTTTATGCTCCACAGCTGGAGCTGCCATTTCCAGCCCATTTGAAAAAAAAAGCTTCACCAAGATCACACCCCAGCTCTGCATCACTGAGATGATACTGGAGCATTAATGCTGTGTACAGCAAGCCCCAAAATGCTTGCATATAGTGCCCTAAAGAAGTACCCCAGATCAGCTGACCACCCAAAACACTAAGGGACCTTCAGCTGCTGTTCTTGAGATTGAACTCTGAGCAAGATGTTTTTATGGGCGATGTACACAACCTTGAAGTTTCAAAAGTAACCGTGCCATGTTATGATTAATGGGAGATACTGATTTGCTGCTTAGTTCTTTTAAAGGATCAGACAATAATTCTTGTTTGCTGTGAATGTGTAAAGGGCTCAGGAGCTTGATGCCTGCTCCAGCCACCACACGTAACAAAGGGAAAAAAGCCTCAAACTAGGAAACATTTCTTTTGCATTACTAGGTCCACAAGGTGGACCTAGCAGTTAACTTCCCCTTTCTCTATCAAGAACTACACTTCTAATCAGTGACTTAGTGATTCTAATCAAAAGCAGCATGAGCAAGACCAGCTGCAGTTCACAGGCCACGTGTCTAATAGGTGAGACAGCATTAAGGTGGCAAAAAGTTTCAAAACTCTTAAATATGTAGCTGAGGGCAAGGCATTCATCAGAAAGTCTTTGTTTAATTAAAAAGTTACCAAAGGGATACATAAGAATTCACAATTTTCGCTATCCCCTGCTAAGCTAAGTCATGGCTAACACATTTCATCTGAACAAGTTCTGGGAACATTGATTTTTCTCAGGCTGGTTACAAACCCCAGTAATTTCTTCACCAATACCTGATATTGTTTGACACTCAGGGTTTCCAGATGAGACACACTGCCTGATGGCCTGCCCACACCACTTTGTGGTCAGAGCTCAACACTTTAATTGTTCCAAATGAAGTGGAACATGTTTGTACCAAATTAAGTGAAGCAAGTTAAGCTGTTCCATCTTGTCTTACCTTGCACTGCAGGATGGCAAAAGCCACCCAAAGACACTTTAGTTCTGTTCCTAGCAATACCACATAGCTGGTTTTGCTCATTTTTAAAATACTGTCTTTCCACTCTGGTGCTTAAGATAAAACACTAGATACTGCATTTTGCCAAGCACAGCTCGTGATACATTTGTGACAGTCCATCCTCCGATGCAAGCATTTGTGTTGCCTAAATACTTCTTGACCCTGGGCAAGCACAAAGAGATCAAAGCGCTCGAAGCGCTTCTGTGTACAGCAGCTTTCACAACAGGAAACAGCTCCTTTCTCAGCTGTCACAGGCTTGCTGCAAGAGATCCCCTGATCGGTTTGTGTGGGAACTATTACCAGAGGTTGCAGCAGTGCTCAGGTGGATGCAACAGCTTCATGTAACCTCCCACTGGTACCTTTAAGTTGAAAGTCCGATTCTGCCATCACCATGATCTTTAATCCACTACATCTATGCCTTAGGAGATTAACAGGACAACACCCTGAAAGATAAGACTCTACACCCCTCCCTACTTCCACTTGAATATAAAATGCTGATATTCACACTAAAGCTCATCCCTCTCTAGTCTAGCCCCCGAAAGTGCTTATTACCACTTTCATCATTTCTGGGCATTTCCTACAGCTAGCATGACATGACATTACTTTCAAACGCGCTGGAATTCAGTCAGCTGTGTTGTTGTGCCCTTATGCCAAAAGGCTGACAGGATCCATCAGTTTTCAGTGCCCTTTTGTCAGTTTTGACTGTTCCCTTGGGTTTCTTGCTTAGTCTCTATTCGCCTCCTGGAACTGAAAACGTAACAGCATTCCCTATGTAAATAGTGCAATTTGTATGCTTAGGTAATTCCTTTATAGAGAGGCTTCAGGACTCCCAAACTCACGATAAATTCTATCAAAATCTGTATTTTTGAAAAAATGTGGGTGAAAACACAGACATCCTAAAACAGAGAGGAAACAGTTACAACTAATTGACTAAGTCCTTCTTATAAAGCAGCCTAGAAATAAATGAGTTATTACTTCACTTTTCGTATCTGCCAAGTTTGATTTCTAAGGCAATCAAGAGCACATCATACCATACAAATTTCCGCCACAGGTGGTAGCAACAAAGCCAACACCTACCAATTAATAGCTGCTTTAGAGTGATATATGCTCTAACACAAAAGTAATTTCTCATAGCTATCCCAGCATGGCTTTTTGAAGTCAAGCATTACACTGAGGGGAAAAAAAAAAAAGAAAAAAAAAAAACTTAGCACAATCTAACTCAAAGTGCTCAGAAATCCACAACAAAGACCAGATTGATTCTAACTAGTAAGGTCGATTCTAACTGGTACACAGTAGGTGGGTTTTGGTTTGTACATATGGTTTTTTGTTTTGGTTTGTTTTGGGGTTTTAAGTTTTATAAACAGTTTAAAAGCTTTTTTAAAAAAAAAAAAAGAAAAAAGAAGAAGAGGTTTAGTCACGGAACCCTCAGTAGCTAGGCTCGTGTTTCCACTGTGCTGGCCTGAACCCTTGACAGTGAGCAGTGAGCAGTCTCCCTTGTCAGAGACCAAACACAGCAGCCCGGAAGGTGTGGAAAGCTCCTGGACCAGGTCCCTTGCTCCCACGGAAGATACCAAGAGTACACAACACCCTTCCCACCCCACCACACTTCTAGAAAGTGCAGAGTAAGTCAGGCCTTGAACAAGCTGTTACTCAGTACAAAGCTAAGAAAAACCCCAGTAGCTGCCTGCTACACAAACCTTAGACACCATCACACTCAGAAAAATGGAGAGACATTTCCACTGGTATATGGTGTCTAAAAATAAGGCAGCTCTCAGCCTCCAAGACAGGTATTTGAAGAAACAACTGGAGAAAAGAATTGGCAAAAGACAATGGAGAAAGGATGCAGTCCTTACTACTTCATATGCATGCACGTCTCTTGGTATTTTACTCCAAGGACTGCTTGACCTTACTGATGAAATATCACAAGATGAACTACACCCTCCTTTTAAATATCCACACAGTCAATGTTAGTCAAGCTTTATAAGCTGTCTACCTGAAAAACTATTCAAATAAAAAATTATGATCAATTCAGAAGACTTGATTTCACCAGAGTAAAGAATCAAGTTTTGAAAGCTAGAGTCAGCGTGGCATTAATAAAACTGAAATAGGAAGTGAAAAATTACTCAAAAGCCCACATAAAAGAGTGATACTAAGCAATAAAAACTTGACTTTAAGGAAAAAAAAGAAGTGGTTACAACTAATTAAAGGTAATTAGTACAGCACGAGGAAGCTGCCGTTCAGTCTCCAGTCTACTGCCAGAACAAATACACAAGTTTGCATTAGCTTAAGCAGCTCAGTAGGTTCCTTCAAACATGGGCTTTTTCAGTGGTTGAGGTATAACCTGTGCATTGATTGGAGAGTTTAGATCTAGACACAGTCAAAGTGTTCAGGTAGCGTATTTACCACGGTACGAAAAGTCACTCCATGTCTGACGTGCACTAGCAGTGACCCTATGATGGACGCACTATGTTCACAAAAGTCATTGCTGCTAATAGCCACCACTTTTGACTTAGCGCAAAAAGACTTGGCTAGTATCTTCACCATGACGACCCAGGTCTGTTAGCCAGGCTTGTGGTCATCTCTTAAAACACCGGTAAGTTGGCTGCACTACAGACAACTGCTTTGTTCTCCCATCACACCAGCTGAATTCACATGAGCTCCTAAACACTTAGAGCCGCATTTCTTAGCGATATTAAGCAGCTTACAGGAAAGTGAATCTACACAGCTAAAGACATTTATTCTTTAAACTGATTTCAGTGGACACCTCCAGAAGTGTGACTGCTACCCGGACTTTTCAGTGTTGAAGCGCTTGAGCCTGAGTGGGAAGTGTTTCTGGCCCTATATTATCTATCACTTCTAACGTCTTCCACATCTTCGCACATTGCCAGTGTGAACTGCAAGCCACACTCCCTCAAGCTGCATAATCCAAATGGAGCTCTGCTATGTATCATTTTCATAGTGTGTTGCCTATGTGTTCATTACATAACATATATGGATAAAATATCTGCAATAAATGCAGCAACTCCAAGTTCTTTCCAATTACAATACATCAGGGAACCAGTGCTGTTTTAGAAGCCATTTATTTTCACACCTGAAATTATTTACTTGAAAATTTAAACATGTGCTTGGGATTGAAAACACACACAACCTACTCGGATTCACCAGAACCTAAGGGATATAACATCATATCAGCAGAAGAGTGTCAGGGAAAAAAAAAAAAAAAAAAAAAAAAAGTAGATTTCAATCCAAAGCTAAGTATCACCTTGCTTATTTCCTCAGGAGAGGATGGAGACATATACAGAAAAGCTTTTGGACAAGCAGTACATTCCTCTTGGATAAGGAAGCGCAGAAAAGTGTTCTGCCTGCTCAGCTGTCATTTCCAGGAGATCTTCAAGGATAACTCAAGTGCTGTGGGAAAACCAAGTCTACAAAAGACAGAAGATAGACAAAATAAATACCTGTCATTGGTTTATACTAATTTAGTGGAAATGGGCTGTTTCACTTGTGTCCCACTTCAGCTGATTCTTACTGATTAACGATAAGAATAGCTCAAAATTACCAGGGCAGTAAAGGAAATCAAGCTTCCTATAAGTGATGTACCAAGAGAGGGGAAGCAAGAAAAAAAGCAAACTTTCTTACTCACTCAGAACTAACAAAGGTTTTCCTCTCCATCACAAAACTCCTTCTGATGAACCAGAAAACCTGGAGACACTCCACTAAAAGATTAGTGCTGAAGAGACCTCATTTGAGAGCAGAAATAGTTGCTGGACAGCCAGTGAATCTGGCATCTGACTTCAGCATTGCTACACTTGCCAGAAGTAAGTTAGGAGGAAGAGGAGACTGGCAAGGGGCAAACTTCTAACTGAAAACACTAGTTTGAGATGTATGACTTTAGGTAAACACTTTCTTTAGAAGAAAGTGCCTGTTACATCCACCACAAGCCTTAGTTTTGAGTACTGACAGATAATTTCATGCAGACATCTTCACATGCAGACATCTTCACAAAGCTACCACTTCTAAGGCCCCATCAAGTCAAGAAGTTAGAGACAGCTGCTTGAAACTTTTCTTTCTAGCAGTTTTACATGGCAAGGATTTCTGAACTTTCAGGCAAAGCACCATTCAACCATGAGCATTTTTCATAGACATACTCATCTAGGATGACGATTAAGCTGTGAACCGCCAAACAATCCCCAATGATGATTTTGCAAAGCTAGCTCTTCTCAGAGATAAAATCAAGCCACAAGTTTGATTTTCAAAGGAAAAAAGCCACTAAGTTAAAGACAAAGTGTTCAGATTTATTTGGAAATTCACAGTTTCTAATAGCACTACAGCTCTGTAGTTACATACTCTTGTTCCACAACATGGTGTGCTGCACTCAGGTGGTAAGTCTCTTCCTCATTTGGGTTTGAAGCCCTTTCGATTTCAGGTTCAAGAAATCTGATTCATGTGCTCTGACTGGCTAATTGTGCAGATCAACTCCAAAAGTACATCACCTTAAGGTATTCATAAACTAACAAGAAAGCAGCAAAAAAAGAAAAAGGCTTTAAATAAGTCACATTACATACAATACCCAAGAAAGGCATTAGATCTGTTAAAAAGGGTACCACTAAAAGTGCTCAATAAGTTAACTTATCTTTTACAACATGAACCTGTAAAACCTCTCAAAAGAAATAACCTCGTGTTCCACTCACTCTGATACACATTCAACATTTTACCATTCATTCTACAGTATCCAAATATACAATTACAATCAAAATAAAAAAACTCATATGAAAATACCAACCATACAAACACTGCACATTTGTTAGCCAATACAAAAGCAAACATTATGGAAATATCCGCTTTAAATGGACCTGACTGGTTAGACTTCAAGGCTTTGCAAACTCTACACATCCAGAGCTGGCATGGAACACTACCCAGCTGCACCAACTCACACTCACATTTTTAGGCTGAGCCTTTATCCAAACTCTGAGCACAGAAATAGTGAACAACCCCAATTTACCTCTTTTAGAGAGCTAGAGCAGTCAGTCCAGGTAACAAATGCACATTCACAAGCATCAGATCAACTGTCATTTGTTTAGTACAGACTACAGTTCTGGTTTGTAACTGAAGGTGAAAATAAATGTAATTGCAATTACAATTCCAGCTGAGTTTTCTTCCTCCACTGAGATTGCAAAACCTGAATCTAGTCAAGTAGGTCCATCTATTAGTATTTTTACAGTATCCAGTCCACATTGAGTCCAGCTGAAGGTCAACACATGTCCCTTTACAGCACTGTAGTGTTGCATCTTCAAAAAAGCTAGAGAAATTACAAAATAAAATGACAAACAATTTTATCTCCCCTCTTCCAGTGGCATTATAAATAGACAAAAGGCACATAAATATGGGAAGGTGCAAGAAATAGGAACAAAGCTAAAGGAAGAGGATTAGGCTTTTATCCCTATTCCACCCAACAAACTGGGTTTCAAAAAAATCTCTGCCCCCAGGAACTGTGAAAAAAACCTTTATAAAATGAACCCTGTCCCTCCCTCCCCCAAGCTGTTCTCATAGGAAATTATCAGCCTTGTAAAGCTGCAGCTTACAGCCAAGATTGACACAATCCCATCTATTTAAAAAGGCAGAAACCAAATTTCTGAATACTTTCCAATTACTTGAGCTCTTCGTCTCCCACTAGCCTCCCACAGAATACCACAGACTGTTCTCAAATGAACAAACACTCTCCTGTTCGAGAAGTTCAGCTAGTTTTAGATGTGTCCAGAAACAGCCGTGACACCAAGCGTTCCCACTGTTATATCTTTGTTTCCTTTGATTATGTCATGCAGGCTTGGCATTGACCCCGACTTAGTCTGTATTAGAGTTTTTATGAGTTTCCCTTGGTCTGAAACTTTAGACCGCCTTCGTTTTATAGCCCTCTTCTCAGTTTTTGTCTTTTGGGTCTGCCCATTGCACAGACTCGTACAAGCTGAAATGCCACAAAAATAGGACTCCTCAGACTGTGACGAAGTTTCTGAGCTTCCTTCAGATGGAGGGCCCTTATACGAAGAGTGATAAACTTCCCCGATATTAGAGAAGTCCCTCTGGTTCGTAAACGGCTTCCTTCCTTTAATTTCCCCATTGGCTATTGGATGCAGAGGCTCTGCTGTTGGCTTGATAGTCTCTATTTTTTCACTTTTGTATTTACAGCGCTTTTTCTGAAAGCACAAGTAACAAGAAAAACAGTTAGCTCCTGGAAGGCAGGCAACGGGTAACAGCCAAACTGAGCAACTGGCACAGCAGTGAGGAGGCTTAAACATGCACCACCTACTGGCAGAAACATGCTCAGACTCAGCTTTTCTTTCTCACATCTACTTTACCTTCTTCTCCGGGGAAAACTTCAGAGGTTCGACAATGTACAGGTCCTCTGGATCCGCTGTAAGAGAGGTTGCAAATTTAGCAGTCCTAACTGACGCTTCCAGCTCTAGAACAATGCAATTTAAATAAGCGATACCATGACAGTGTGCGCCACTTTTCCACACACATTTTTGCTCCTGTTACAAACGCAGGGGATAAAACACATGCACTGAAAACGATCCCAATACTTTGTATGCACTGAAAACGAACTCTACTCTCAGGACTTCTCAGAAGTAGAGCACTGAGATCTTCCCAAACTTGATATCCAAAAAAGGCTGCTTCTTGCGAACTTCATGGCTTTGCAAACCTGACTGCCTACATGCACTCCTATTAACCCCAAGAATGCTGTACTTTATGCTCTATGGGCACAAATAGTGAATTTAACAAAGTTTTAGCACAATATAGCTAGAAGACTGCCATGTTAAAACTACTGCATTTACAGGTTGTGCTTGCTGGAGACAAGCACCTGCATGGACACTGATACAGTTCTGAGAGGGTCTGGTAACTTGGTCTTAGACCACCTCAGCTTACAGAATGCAACCAAAAATATAGTAGTGGTATAGTAACACTGCAGGGTTCTTTGATATTAACTTGTGATCCTGTTCTTATATATTCACAATAAGACATATCATATAGATCTAACAGAGTAACACTAGAGACCAGGTGTATGGAATAATACCTTCTTTACCAGACAGCTGAAAGGACTGTGATCGGACCAGTGGAAGAGAAGTTCTTCTTTTCAAATTCATATCGTCATAGGAGGAAAAACATCTATGGAACAAAATCCACAAAGCTTTAACACACTTTTCCTAGGACTGTCATATACATTTTCCTACTAAGCAGCAACAGAAGAGTTAATCAGTCATTCACCAAGGTACCCAGGAAAGCCTGAAAAACCGACAACACAGTCCTTGCAAAAAGCTATCAGGGCATGTTACACTTAGTGCTCCCAAAATGCTACCATTACTTTGTGAAAAGTGAGCATTACTACAGAGTAGTAATTGGTTTTGGCTATCAGTCCCAGTGTGTGAGCTTGCAGAAAGATGACCCTTAGAACTGAAGCAGGTGTGGCAGTCCCAGTTGATTTAGGAACCATCAATAAAAGCTGCAAGAACAATTAAGTTTCAAATACATTACCTTTTGGGGCTAGGGTAATGATTACTTTTGGGAATTTTAGAGAGGTAGTCTTCACAGAATTGAGACGTGCTTCTGCAGCGTTGCACACACAGCACCAAGCCCAGGATGACACACAGAACCAGAGAAATCACAAGGTAGGTTTGTCTATCAGAAACCTGGAAGAATTTCATACAGTTGTTCAAAACAAGAGTAATACTTTCATCAAATTATTCTTTAGTTTTTAAGTTAGATTTTTAGAATAATACAACTGATACATTTTCAAGGCAACTTCCTTGAACCTCACTTAACACTGATGTTTGAACTTTTTTTTTTTCCCAGAGTTTTGATTTAATACCTTGGTTTTACAGCATTCAGACTTTACTCCTTGAAAAACACTAGTGAGTAACACAAGACAAGATTCCACTCACTGAGGTGCTACCATAATTTATAAAGGTGCCTTGCATTGTGAAAAGCATACAAGCTTATCCAGAATCAATACATTTTTCATAAGAAAACATTCCAGGAAAATAACTTCTCTGCTTTACAGTTGACATGGACATACCACCAACTCACTTTTTATATAAATGCTTTTCATCACTTGGTATTAATGTGATTAAATGAGCTCCATTGTTCTGACCACCCACTCATTCCTCATCCTAGCAGGAGGACTTTTTCTTAGAAGTATGTTCATTTTGGAAGACTAACACATGAAGCTTACTAGAATTCAACTCACACTGAAATGCAAGAGTATTTGCAAATAGTTTCAAAAATGAATTTCACAACCATTTTTAAGAAAAATCTATTTTAGATACACTAACAGGTCTTACAATCCACATGCAGAAACCAAAAATTAAAAGAAAACCCCACCACCACAATGCACACTACTTCCCCTTTTGTAATGGGCAGATTATAGAATAGGTAAGTAGAATAGATAATGCTATAGATTCATAGAATCTGATGACCAGAGCTGAATTCAAGGAAAGCAACGTATTCACCTCAGAGAGAGTCACCTAACACGCCCTGATGTATCACTACTGTCAAATGCCAGTTAAAACCACAACAATCATTACAACAGGAGCTTAGCCTTCCAGGCATCAATAAGGGAGTCCCAAAAGGTGTTGAAAAAAAAAAAAAAAAAAGCTTGAGATGTCTTTAGCACTATGCACAAAGAGGAGTCATGTTTAGCGTCTGAGCCCTAAGGAAAGGCTGAGCAAGCAGGGACTGTTCAGCCTGGAGAAGACGAAGGCGTGTGGGCGGAAATCTTATCAACGCGTATAAGTATCTGAAGGGAAGGTGTAGTGAGGATGGGCCGGACTCTTCTCAGTGGTGCCCAGCAAGAGGACGAGAGGCAACAGGCACAAACTGAAAAACAGGATGTTCCATCTGAACATGAGGAAAAACTTCCTCAATGTGAGGGTGACTGAGCACTTGAACAGGTAGCCCTGGGAGGCTGCAGAGTCTCCTTACTTGGAGATACTCAAAAGCAGTCTAGACAAACCTGGGCAATGCACTCTAGGTGGCCCTGCTTGAGCAGGGGGGTTAGACTAGATGATCGTGTTACCTTCCAACCTCAGTGATTCTGTACTACTGAAATCAAGGAGGGAGAACGTAAACATTTGAGAATGTGTTCCTAATATTGATGCCAAGACTCCTTTAAAGATAAAATAACTAGAAGGATAAGAGAAAGGCATCTTAGCAGCATCAATCTGTCACTCAATCATGGCAAGAATGTAATCCACCACTTGTCTATTATTACTGCCCAGTTACAGAGTTAAATACGCTCTCACACACTGAGTCTGAGTGGACAATATACATGTTAGACACTGTACAGCAATCCTGTTAAGGTGTCTAACAGAAAAATTACAAAAGACAACTGGATATAGCACATCAAGTGCCAGAAAAATTCCTGAAGCAAGAAATTTACCATTTCCCCCGCCTCATATTTTAAACATACCATAACAAATTCCATTACTGTCATTTTAAAGTCAGTGGTTATTCTTTAATTTCTTCTTGCTTGTGTTTAAGAATAACTTCACAGTATAAGACTATCGGCTTAAGTGCAGTAAAGAAAGGCTGAAATATTACATTATCCTGATTAAGTTATCATCTTTTATCACTACAAAAGACTACAATAATTCAGCTAGCAAGGCTGTAGAAGTTATTAGCAATCCTGCTGAGAACAAGACAACTCAGGTCACTTAGCTTTTTCTCCCTCCCTTGCTCAGGTACTGAAATAATGTCACATTCAGCCTATCGACATCTTCCCAAACTTTAAGTTTCATTTAAAAACTTCTGGCCTCTTTGAATTAAGACATATTAATGCATCTGTTTCCTCTGCTTGAGTTCTCATGCCATACTGCAGGAGTTGTAATTACCTCACGTTTTAATTCCGCCACAGTCGTTGACAGATTGGAAACTAGCTGCGTCATGTTGGTCAGCTGAGCTTGTAACAGCTGGATTGAGTCTGTTTGCCGCTGATCCTGTATTGAAACAGTCGTAACTATGCTGTTTAGTTGTTAGGATTCCACTATCATCTACTTTTACCTGTACCATATTAACATGGTCTGAGACAGTCAGATACAATGCAGCTACATGACCTATTTACAGTTCAATTAGATGTCCAAGCAATATCTTAATTCAGCAGTCTTCAACGCTACTTTTATACAACAGCATTTGAAACTGTTTAATCAGCATTGTGCATAAAGATCAAACTATACTACTAAAAACCTCAACAGTTCTACTTCACTGAACAATCTTTTTGTAACATTACACCAAGTGTATTCCATTACAGCAACTTCTATCTTCTCTAGGGGCAGAATAAGTAGCCAATTCTATGCAACTATTATCAGGAAGTTCTGAGTACAGTCATGTTACAAAGCACTTGCGCAGATGGTCTGGCAGAGTTAAAATCTAAAGGGTGAAGCTCAGCTTCTGTTCTGGGGTCAGGGGCCCAAACCAGCTAGGAATGAGCCTTCTGTAGCAACAGCCTCCTGGAAAGAGCCAGTAGTTATATCAGCACTAGCAGATAGGAAACCACAACTCATGCAATAGACAATGAATATTCTAGGACCTGGCCCCAGATCTGTAACATCCTATGAAAAATTGATAAGGGTAAAGAGACTATCTAGGATGTTAACTAAGAGGATCACCTCAGATTGACCACTGTTTAGTGACGTTCAAAACAAGCAGACAATTGAATGCATGTGATCCTGGGGAAGTTCCCATTTTCTTTTCTTTGGGGAAATAAACTACATACCTTGGACTGTACTTCAGAAACTTCCAGTGTGCCACATGCAAAATGGTTTAATGATTATTCAATACTGCAGCTATCTGGCAGGTGCTCCGAGAAGCAAGGTCCTGCTAAGAGAGCAGTGCCAGAGGAAACGACACCACTGCCCTACAGCTCCCACATTCTTAAGTCATTTTTAAAAGAAATCAATACAAACTACACTTCCAACAGCAAGTCTGGCATAAGCCAGTACTGTACTGCTCTCCCTTGCTAGACACGTGGTCTCTTCAATTATACCAGTCAAGCACTCATCTAGTTGTATTTTAAATCAGAGTTGCAAGAAAAGTCTGAAACTGACTGGGAACACGTCCGCAAAATTTTGTTATGGAGAAACAAGTTGGGAAACATGAAATGGAGTTGCTTTAAAAAGGCAGATGCATGGCTAATAAAAACTGAAAACGAGTTTTTGCACATTCTTCTAATCTTTCTGAAAAGCAATCCATCTTAAAGTAATCCTTCCTGATCAGCAAAACTTTTAGCCAAACAAGCCATACCTGCTCTTCTGCTATTCTTGAGGTGTTCTGAAGTTTTATTATAGTTTTATTGAAAGCCTTCTGCATTTCTTCCATTTGCTTTCGATACCTAAAACAAGTGTATAAAGGTCAGAAACGCTGGATTCATCATAAAACTCCGCAGCACTAGACTTGTCACCCCAAAATACCACTATGTAAGGAGAAAGTTTCTCTTTGCCCGAAGAAGCTATTTAAACTTCAAGTGGAATTCCCTTAAGTTTCATACATAAAACAAGGACAGTCTATGTCCAGTTTGTATTTCCCCCTCCACCCCAAAGAACTCTGTTTCAATACTTAAGAGCTGAGCTCTAATATGCTGGAATTCACTATGGAGAGAATTCACTGCAAACCATTTGAGTGTCAAGAAAGCAAGCCCAAGTTAATATAACTCAGAGCCTTTCCTTGGAACCAGTCCTGAAACTGGTTTATTTCTCAGTTTTCCGGTAGTTAGTGAGCATATTAGGCAAACATTAATAGATATACATCCAGCACAAAGTTCTGGTTCTCTCTCCATGCTCCCAAGAGCAGAATTACAGATGACAATAGTTTTAAGGGAAAAGCAATGAGTTTGGCATAGATATATAATGTCTTCTCTACAGAACTGTCCATTCAACTTAGCAGCAATAGGATGTGACCTTCTGTTGAAAGGTCTATGGGTAGGTTTAATGCTTGCATCCTGACAACACTCCTCCTCCACCATCAGCACCACCCCCAACACACAAAAGTCCCATTGCACACACCAAACCCACCCACAATGTTTCTTAATGCCAAAATAAATTTGATAGTAGCTGGGAACACAGGAAGGAAATTTGTCACCTGCAGGCATCTTGGCGTCTGGCAGGTTCTCAGGAATACATACTTTTGTTTTCCATAAAGCTCCAAGCTGTGACTGAAGTTACATCCAGCTTTGAATGCATCACGTTTCACATGCATGCATTTCTTTGAATAGTTGGCTGCATCAGTTACATATGGTAGACTTTCCTAGTCTTCCTCAGACTTACCTCTGACTAAGTTCTTCCAAGTAACGGCTGCTGAGAGACATATTTACTTCCAGGGCTTTAATGCGATTGTTAAGTCGCATAAAGACAGACTCCTTTTGATTAGACCCATGCACAAGATTTCCATTAGCATAACTTAGATCTGTTGAATTCTGCAGTTCAGCATAGAAATCTGTAGCTGTTCTCTGTTGTCCCCCAGAAACTGGAATTGCCATGAAAGCATCTTCAGTTGCCTGATCATCATCTTTTATATCAGCAGATACAGAGGACTCAACAGTAGACAAGACAGGTTTCTGCACTTCTGGAGTGCTTTCTTTTCCTTCCCCAGCATCACTGGCTAACATGCCCACTGTATATTCCGGCTGCAGAACAGTCTCTGTAGGCTTTGAAAGCGTTGGAATAGCAACAGTCTCTCTTGTGCTCACGTCTTTTACTTCACTGACAACACTAGTCTCAGAAGCCAAAGGTTTTTCTGCAATGATAGAGCTCACAGCTTTTTCTGTTTCTGCACTAATCTCAGTTACATCCACCTGAGGAGTCACAGTTGGTGCTACCTGGCTTCCTGCTTCTTTTGCAGGTTCCAGTGATACTTCTGTTATTGGCAATGGCTTAACTTCAGAAGTAACTTCTAAGAGGAGTGACTGAGACACAGTTTGAGGATGGCTTGGTTCCAGTTCAATAGCCTCTGTGGTCTCATTATTCATCTCCTCATAAGCCACACTACTAAAGTCACTTGCAACAGTAGATCCAGATGGTATTTCTGTAACTTTGCTGTCCAATTCCTTAGACAGAGACTCATCTACTGAAGCACGTATAGACTCTGTCAGAACAGCCTGTGGCCGATGAACAGCAGAGTCATCTTGCTCTTGCTTACCTTCAGTTTTACCATGTTGCCGATGGAGAGCTATTATAACTGAACACCATTTATACAGATACTCTGAAAAGGTAGAAATGCAACATATTGTTGCCATGTCATAGCAATATATTTGCGTCTCAAGTTCAAACCATGCTGATGCTTCTTCATCTTGATCATCACTGGGCAGCAAGGTCACTGTTGACTGGCTTGCATCTTCTTCGTACTCCTGCACTAGCTGAACAATAGGACTTTCTTTCGTCAAATCGACAGTTAATTGCTCTTTATCTATTTGTGAAATATCTGTAGTAACAAGTCTAGAGAGAAAGAATTAAAGACAGGATGTTACTTCGACAGTTTTGCATGCCTGCTCTGGAAGTCTAAAATATCCTACTTCTGCAATCAGCAAAGCTTATACCAGTGACCAAATGCCAGTTCGCACATATCAAATTCTACATTATTTTTGCCAGTATATTTCAATCCTGATTTGCCAGCCAGTTACTCCAGCCATGGCTTCTGAAACAGCAAGCCTTCTGAATCAGATATTCTTCCTTCCTCCACGCTCGCCCCAGAAAAAACTGTCAGTTCAAATATCACTAAGCTCTTACATGAGGCAAGCATCTTACTCTTCTACTTTAATCTTCAAATCCAAACAGGAACTACAATTTTTCAACCAACTTTCCTCAATCTTTCATCAGAGAACTAAAACCATAAAAACACTAGATAGAGCATAAGTCAAATCTTGACACCTAGTAACTACAGACTTGGCTCTAAACAGCCAAATCAACTCTTAAAAATTGTAATCAACTGAAAGCAAAAGACTGTCCAGATTCAGCTTCTTCAGTCTAACTCTGTATCTTAGCACATATATTTTTATCAAGTAATCTCTAACAAAAAATACAACCTAAACTAGAATTTTTGTCAGTGTAATTTACATGAAATTTTATTCCTGGTTAGTCATCCCTGAAAGAGACAACCTGCAAAACCTGGAAGAACAGTAACTCACTCTCCACCTGAAAAATCTGAAATAGCAAACAAGCAAAGCCCTTCTACTACAGCTTCTAAACAAAGTACAAGCAATTGACAATGTTAGTGTTGCAGTTTGCTATTTAAGTGCTAAAACATGCAATAATGAAAAGAGCTATGAAATCATTCTACTACCAAAAATTTCAGACTAGTATAGTCAGTCTCTGCTGGGATTACATTTAAAAGCACACCAATCACTCACTCTGGTGAAGGAACAGGAGTTGGCTCAGGTAGTCTTGGTGCAGATGTTGAAGTTGCAGGGTTGACAGTGACATTTTCAGACATACTTTTGTTCCCTGCTGTAGAATATAAAATGGAAGAATTTGGACAAGAATTCAGGAAGCACTGACCAAGCATCTAAATTACAAGTTTCTTTTCACATTTGTGTCGTTCCCCCTCGCCCCTTGCCCTCATGTTTTTTTTTGTTTTTTTGTTTGTTTTTTTTTTTTTAAGCTTCTTAAGATGATTAACTGTACTACCAAACTAACTACTGCAGGTCTCATTAAAATTCTAGTTGGAATAAAAGTGTTAGGGATGGTTGAGGTATAAAATGTTTTGGACACACGGTAAAGACATCATCAGAATATAGCTGAGCAAATATATTTTTGTACCCATTGCCTTCTCAACAAATTCAACTTCTTCACTTCATGTTTTGCAGATTTCTAAGATTTCTATGTCACTAATCACCACAAACATTTATGCCACAGAAGAGTGAAAGAGAAACATTTAAATTTGTCATCCAAGTCTTCACAGAGAACTAAAGCATGCAAACAAAGTAACCAAAAGGAGTAAGAAAAAATACCTTGAGCTTCAGAAGTCTCTTCAGTTTTGGCTCCAAGAATGTTAGCAGCAATATTCACCATACTTAGAATGGCATCTGAAATAGAAAACAACTAATCAAAAAGACATATACAGAGATCTCAGGAATTAGCACCACCAGGCAATATGCTGTTATGAAACACTTCCTTTAAATGAATGAAAACAACAACATTAAAAAAATCCAATCATTCTATCATACTGAAAGCACCGGTCTCTTTTAAAGGATTACAGACTTTCTGTTTAGGAATAGCACAGAAACATGTATTTGAAAACCCCTATCTAATCTATACCAGTCAGTCTGCTGAAGTCTTCTTTTGTTGCCTTCCAGATAGCTTAAATCATGTTTGTGTGTCCTGCCTGTTTCAAACAAATGTTGAAAGAAAAAACTCAATATATAACATTCCTCTTTGCAGCAGTACTAAAGTTACTGTACTAAAGTACTAAAGCTGGTTGTAGCAGCTAACCAAAGTTTCCCTAGCAACTCCAAATAGCTGCACATGCACACTTCCATACCCATCTCAAACACTGCCTTAAACAGTACTGTACCTGCAGTTTGCCTGCAGTTTGCCTACATTAGCTTTGGCAATTGCTATACAAGAGAGATCTGCTCTTCCCATACAAAACTCCCTTACAGAAAAAGTTCACAACAATTTCCACAGTGCATCAACACTTGGACAAATCTGGATCACCCAGCTAAGCTTTCTAACATCAAGACAAGTAGTGGTGGGAAGTACTCACTGATCATTAGACCACTGATCATTAGAAATTCAGGAATAAGAAAGAAATATTAGAGTATTTAGGTACTGAACTGCCTAGCAAAATGAACAACCAAGGGAGGGTCCCAGGATCAACTTCCAGCTTGAACCTGAAAAACTCTGACAAAGACATTATATCATTTGTTGTAATAGCACCCAAGAAATGAGTGAGGACCGTGCTAAACAGGACATAATTCTGCCCCTGAACACAGAATGTGCACAATAGGAGAGAAACAGGAGCATAAAAACTCAATAAAATTAAGATGAACTGGCTCTTGGCCATTGTTTCATACTTCCGTAATCCTAAGTCTTACTTTCTACCTTGAACTTACCTTTCTACTACCTCCTCTTGCAACATTACAATTCAACTCTTAAAACACTTAGAAAATCTAGCCTTTACAATCTGATCCATGAACACAACCTATATCAATCAAGCAAATGCAAGAATATCATAACAAATATCCACATATTTGGATAAGACTTAAGGACCCATAAAGTATAACAATTATTTTCTTTTAAACATTTCAGAATTAATGGCAGAGACAACCTGCTATATATATGTGCATATATATAAGCACACACACACACACAAAAATAGATACAGCTAACTCTGGCCTGGATGATACTGAGAACAATCAAACACCAACATCGGGCTTATTTAGAAATAAGATGAGGAACAGGGAAAGAGCACCTTACTGTAAACATGCACAAATGACCCAACTTTGCCCATTCTTCTGACATCTGTCAACACACACACTTACCACACCAAAGGGGTAAGTTCATTAGAGACATTTCAGTAGTACTGACAAAATTCTCGGACACTACAAAGCTCAGTTAAGAAAATTCCAAAATGCTTCAAAATGTACATTCCTAAATTGTGCTATTTTTGCAGGCTTTTCTTTGACTTACCATCCCTTTGAGAAGTAATAATAACCAGAAGATGTTAAACTTGAAGTATTAATTGATTTGCTATCATTGATAAACAAACAGGAAAAAGCAGGGGGAGATCAGGAGTTGGTAAAGAACCTTGCCAGTCTATAAAATTTGGCAGAGGGAAACACAGGTCTGTAACAGCATACTGACCTGTAGACTGAAACACTTCTAAGGGAATAAAAATGTCTGAGAACTACACTATCCCTTCAGAGGTCTGCCTCCCTCTCTGCGTATCAGTTACTATCTAAGGCAGAAGGCTTAAATGGAAATCTCATTTGTCCAAGTATATATTAAAAAAAACAAACTCAGTATTCAAAGATACCACAGCAATCATTGGTTGAGAAGAAAGATCCTCTAACAAAAGTCCAATAGCAAGATCCACTAGGCAGAACTAAATGACTACCGCAATGCTTCAGTGCTCAGCTGTGCTTCTAAAGCAGCGATAATAGGTGTCAAGTCTTTTCATCCCATTTTCAGTAGCCTGTAGCAAACCTTATGCAAGGAAAAGCCACTACATTTTTCAGACAGCAAACAAAACTTGCCACACTGCATCTGCAGATAGAACATGTGAATACACTTAAGACAGAAACTTTGAAAGCCACAGATAAAAGCTGGCATGTGCCTTCTCTCATCTGTGAAAGGCTAACATTTAGAAATAAATCATCTTTTGCCACTGCCTACTGCCCCTTCAAAAACTGTATTAAGCTGTGCAATATCTCCAGCCATAACCTTTTTGCTCTTAAGTGGCAACCATGCACTAGGAACAGACAACAAAAAAAACCCTGCAGCTTTGATACATTTAGTGGATGAAAGGAAAGCTTGAGCACTTAACTTGTAATCTTCAGTCCAAACAACAATCATAATTTCTCAGTGTAAATGTACAGTGAGTTTCACTAACTGGGAAAGAAGGAAGAACGATAACAGGGAAGAAAATTTTAGGATAAGTTGTGTGGTAGACGATATTCTAAATAATTCAGAAGTTAAGAATACCATTAAAACTAAATATTCTCCTCAAGCATCCTTAGCCAAACAAATTCCACACCTGGCAGTTTTCCAATGGGAAAAGTGACAACAGACAGTCTGAAGAACCATTAGCTCTCTTAAAAATACAGCTCAAGATAAAAAGAGAAGCTATAATATTTGCAAAAAGCCATCTCAGAAGCAAAGCGCTTTTCCATCCCTTTCCTTTAAGATGTAGGAAGTAAACCTTTATATTGCCTCCTAGAAAAAAGGTAGCTTAATTAAGAAGAAATGCATGGATTTTCAAGTTCTGAATAATTAGGATTCTACTGTACTACTGGTTACTTACAGCCCTATGTAAAAAACAAATTATCTTAAGTGCTTGGGATTCTATAGTATTAAGTACAAAAATCAAAGTTTCCAAAAATAAAGTGAGACCTAGGAAGTTCTACTTTTAGAAGAGTTATTTTAAGAATGATACCCTAACTTCAAATTGTCAGTATTTATTCCTATGCAATTAAATAGAAATCACAATGAACTATTTCAGCAGAAAACCTGAAATTTAACTGCTGCATGACAAGATGTCATTTCACTTTCAAGTGGCTCATTTTATTTTAGTCCAGCATCAAGATTCCTAATACTCACTCCATCATACTCACTTGTAGCAGAACCAAGGAGATTTTTTGAAGATTTTTCTTCCCCTGTATTGTAATCCAACAGATAATCTATTTAAAGAAAAACACTTATGACCATCAAAATTAGATGCATCATGAACAATGAAAATAAACCTCAAAATTTAACATGTTATTTAGCTATGTCAGTTTGACATTAAAACAAAGACTACAGAAATAGAGTTAAAGGTCAGAGATGGCAAACTGAAGTATCAAGCTCTAGACAATGAGAAGTCAGAAGAGATTCGAGTTCAGGTTTCAGTTTCCCCCAAATTCAAGACACAGATGCAATACACAGTTCACAAGGGTTAATACAGCATCTTCCCCTCCTCCACTATAAAAGGCATGGACTACTTGGATTATTTTAGCTATCCTTTGTCACCATAAGCACATGAAGATGTTTTTGTCTAGCCCATCAACTGAAACTGAGACTTAATGCAAGTTTTTTAAAATAACCCTCCAAACAGTTATAACATAGATAACATTAGTTTAAAACTTAAAAGAACATATGGATAAGCACTGAAGAACTGTCAACAAGGCTAAAAGTAAACTCAGCAGCCAAATAACTTAGCATATGCAGGAAAGAAACAGCCAGACTTGCATAAAGCATGTCCGAAAGCTTAAAAAACAGAAACTTGCTTACCATAATCTTCATCAAAGAGTTCTTGTCGTTCTGATTGATACTGAGAATCAGCTATTTCTTCATACTCTTCTACCATGCTTGTACCAAATACCCTACGAATAAGGTTTTTTAAATTAAAAACTGAACACTAGATATATCAAGTAGTTAAATGGCTGATAAACTAACAGATGAGCAACAGATAATTAATGGACAATATCTGCCTTCTGCTAACTTAGACCAAGCAGCTCATATTTTATGTACATATGCTGAATTTCTCAAAACTTCTATCCAGAAATTCTGTTGCACATTGTCAAGCGCTGCTCCAAAGCAAGACACTGTTTTTAATTCTAATACTTCCAAACAGACTTTTCTTCCTTTTTAACTTGAACTCATGTCTGGATCTCCATTTCTCAAGCTCCGTGTGAGCTCTTAGTTTCTCCCTCAGCTTCACTTTAGACAACAAGTTTAAGAAAATCCTCCTGACTACCTGACTGCTCATACTATTTTCTCTTTCACCTACTCTGTTAGAATTGAATCATTTGAACAAAGCAGACTTGCCAATTGAAAACATGGTTTGACTTACAATGCTAGAGTACCCATATTCAAATCCTGCCAGAGCACTGATAGCAGAATTGAAATTGGATTTTAGGAACAGTAGAGAGGCCAATCATTCTGTCAGTGTTGTTCCGATTTAGACACTCCAAAAATCACTGATGATATATACCTGAGGTGTAATGCAACATAGTAGTTTGCCAAGAGCACTCACAACACCTGCTCTTTTAGTGCATACATTCTCTTTTTACTTGGTCAGCTAAGAAAGACATTAGTGTTCTCCTGTGAGGCTGCCCGTGTTCCTGCAACTCCACTCCCACTCCTCCCCCCTCCCTGCAACAGATACAAACTACTCAAATATTGCAAAAAAAAAAAAATCAAGACTCAAAGCTTTTTTAAACACTTGAAGCATGTTGTGCAATATGTAATTTAAGCAACTACTTCAGTTCATAGTATTTCCAACTAACTCAGATACCAAAAATTAGAATTTTTTTCCAGTTATTATTAGAATACGCTAATCCTTACTGCAAGCAGGTTATAATACAAAGCAAAATACTTAAATTATTACCTTATAAGACTTAAAGGACAAAAATGTTCTGATCCAAAATGTGATATCAACTCCACCTAAAGAATAAAAGGTACTTAAAAGATCAAAGACCCACAGAGTTAAGAGTTCATTTAACATGTGCATCCAATCTTGAATTTGCAAGTTATGTTTAAGGGATCTGTAGAATGCCCAAACAGAAAAGATCTGAAAGCTTTATTCTTGCCATGCATTAACGTGCTGAGCCGCAGCAGAGAACACCCCAAGCCCTAAGCATTCAGCATTCCAAAAGAAGAGGTTTCTAACCTTTATGTACTTGATGAACATCTGAAGCGAGAGAAAGGAAAAGAAAAAAAAATAGATGTCAGTACAAAGGCTGAACACATGCCACAGGCAACTACAGAGTTTTGTTGTTTTTAACTCAGTACTATAAATGCCTAAGATGACAAGTTATGAAGAATAAAGTTGCAATACTACTTTATCTGCCTGAGTTACGAAGATTTCATTTAGTCCTCATACCTTGCAGATAGGTCACATGCAACGCAAATGTTTTATTAATGAACTCTGTCAAGTTATTCAATCTTTCTAGGCAGCCTGATGCCAGACAGTACTGAAGCATGTTAAATTCATAAAGTGTAGATCCCTTCCCACCCTCCAAAAGAGGGAAGGCTAAACTGACTCAAGAGGGAAAAAACTCAAAACTTAACAGCATGCTTTCTGCATACCACTACTGCTTCAAGTTCAATTAAACATGCTCCAGGTTACAGAAACACTTCTGGAAGAAGTTGTACAGAGCAGCTTACAACACATTTGGAAACTCCATTCATCAGTATATTTTAGTGAGAACTTGTCTACACATTTATTTAATCTAAAGCCAAAGCACTACAATAACAACCCTTCCAAAATTTTGCCATGCTGTATTAAAGGCAGAATATTACATCCTTGAAGGAATTAAGTGTTGAAGTATCTAGCATACTGCTGAAACTTCAGTGACAGTCAAGCTATCTTGAAGCATTAATTCAGCCAGAAAGCAGAATTGAAAGTAAATACATAAAATATTTATCTTTGACTTGCAGACTCATGCAGGATTTCCGGGTATAGAAATTAAACAGATAATTATTCAGAGCCATCTCTTGAAGAAAGTGCAAACCTTAATTTGGTAGTTAAAAAAAAAAAGTTTACAAGCACCACAGCTGCAAGATAACGTATCATGGAAGAAGGCTTTAAAAGCCTCTATTTTATTTGAATTTAAAGCTCTAGTATATTCCAATATTTTCACAAAAGCTTTTAACCCAGTCCAAATACCACATTATTTATGGATTTTTATTCTCTTTGACTCTGAGTAACACTAGTTTGCTGCAAGCTATTTCGAAGAGGAAGAGATTACAAGCACAAGACAGTAATCTTTCCAGTCACGCAAACTTAACTTCAGTGGCTACCATACTGGAGCACCGTTGCTTTTTATTTCAGTTCCCTAACTGCCCCAGAAATGCAGAAAGAGACTATATCATACTTTACTGGACCTCAATCTCAAATTTGAGATTGAGTTTTACACTGCACTGATGCTTGTTTTAACAAATAACTGAATACATCAAAAGAGATGTTATCGCTCTGTCCATATAATAAAGACATTGCTTTAGGAAGTAGAGCAGCATATGGAAGGTAATTTTACCTCCAACTTTGTGCACAGTCAAGTGCTTTCCTTCCCCCACCCCCAAATTAACACACACATTGAAATTCATGTTTCTCAAGACCTGCCTTGAAAAAATAGGAAGAAAAAACCTCTGAAGTTATAATTTGAGATGTTTAGCTCCAATAGCAGTAAGCCTAAATAATTTTTTATGAATAGCAGTTATGTTTGAAGAACTGCACTTTGAGTCTATTGATGAAAAACAGAATTCAAATGCTTACCCCTTTCAGATATACTCAAAAACTATACAGCAGAAGGCAGCACAGAAGTACCAAGAAACATGCATACTGTAATCTGTGCTCCAGGGAGTATGAGTTCAAATGGAGTACTAGTGATTTGAACATTTAAATAAATCTGAACAGGCACATTCAAGAAAATTATGCATCAAAATAGTCACCAGATTTTATTTCTACTTGTATAAAAATTCATTCACGCACATGTATGTATATAGGCAAATACAGCCAAGAGATACAATAGGTTAACAGTTCTAACCAACTGTCCCTGAATGTATGATTAATTCAAATACAGTTTATTGTATTTGACATTGTCATTGTCTAGATTCTTCTCAACTCAGATAAGTTACTAGGTGCTTGGACAAAGGGTAAACACGTGCTTTCCAACATCCTGTCAGTTACCATTACAGGAAATTAATAAGTTTGTGACTGTGGGACAGCAGTTTAGTACACTATCACATTAAAGCCATTAAAAATAAAAACAATGCAACTAATGGAAAGCACACTCTGACACACAATTCTGAATGCTCTGTTGTGGAGGGCACAGCCCAGCATACACCTCCTTTCCCAAGAAGTGTGGATGCTATTGTAGCAGATTACCTTAACATATTTTGCATACATCTGTTCATCTAGAGGAAAGCTTTGGACATTTCTCTCATCTCTGGCATGGAAAGTACCTAGTTTAATCCATTTGTTTGTTGGATACCTGAAAAAACACACAATAGTCAGCTAACAAAGTTCAAGACCGACTCCACTGCTTACAGACATCTGCTGAAGCTTCCCAAAACACTTCTCTGAAGAACTACTTCACCCCCCCCCCTTTTTTTTTAAGGCATGGTAGTTGTAATGTCTTTTTTAAACGGTAAAGAGCAGTGTCTGATAAAGCTAGTCTCAACACAGAAAGCTTCAGCAGCACTCCTTCATACACGTAATTCAGTTTGAAGATTTTAAACGATGAAACCCTACATTTTATTTGGTTACTGAAATTCAGCCAGCTCACCCTCTGTAAAGTTCTTGGAACTGAAAGGACTCCTCAGGAAAACACTTCAGAATAATGAAACTGTCAATACTTTAAGCAAGGACAAAAGAGTGAGAGAGCTAGAATTAGTCAGTGGACCAACTGTGGAAATCTGAATTGACAAGCTTTGAGTACTGTAGAAAGAGCGAGTTTTTTGATGCAGTGTGTATGTCTCCTCTTTCACACGCAAGAATTATCTTCTCATTCCAGAATGTGTTGGGCATAGACAATGCCTAGAACAAAGCCTTCAACCAGTGACTCACCTGACCAGAAGTATTTTCCTGGCATGCTTGTTTTGACAAAGTCTAACATTAAAAACAGACTATGCCACATGAAAATGGTCTGAACAGCAAATGAGCAGGAGACAGCCCACAACCCCAGTGGCATTCCATTAATGAATGTCCATTTTATAATCCGGCATCCACTAGCTAGCTAGCATTTCATTTCTACCGCTTTCCTGCTACTTTAAGACATTTTTCTTTTTGTTTTTAAGGTGACAAAAATACACTAAGAATGAAGAGCTCAAACCATGTATTCTAGAACTTTAGCATTGCCTTTTCGGGGAAAGAAATTGCTAGCAGTTGATAACGCACAAAGAAAATCCATGTATTTAACAATGCATTACATTTTGCAAAACTACAAGCACACACAGCTCATGTTTTGTGAAGTCATCCATTTAATATTCGTCCCCATTTATTTTTCATTCAAAAGGTCAGGATAACAACAAATGTAAGTTATGACAACATACCTGTCGCTGATGGACACCAGAAAGTCTTTAGGAGTGGAGGAGAACAATTCATGATTTGCGATGTCAAGCTGCTTTACTTGGATTGGTTCACAGAGCTCAATAACAAACCTTGAAGACAAAGAGAAAGCATTTTTAAAAAGCACTTCACCCTATACAGTTACATTCCTCAGTGCTTTACTTTGTTTTACTTCATACTTTACTGGGTATAAAAGCATACTACAAAAATCCTACACAATAAGGAGGCATCACTTGTTTTTCCCCTTCAAAATCATTAGCAATATCATCAGTGTATCTAGCTTAACTCTGGAGAGCACCTACAGCTAGAAGAGCTTCATCCAACCAACCCTCAAGGGTGACATGTCACAGAACTGAAAACTAAGTAGTAAGCACATCATTTAAACTACATCTGAAAGACCAGTCAGCATTTGGTAAATTCCAATCACATGCCTTCGAGCATGAAACGAAAATCTTTACTTGAACACTTAGTGCTTTTCCTTCTGCAAGATTATAACAAAATACCATTCAAGTGGTACAGTTAAAATACAGTTAGCATGATGACACAGTGTGATGCTGACGATGCCGGCTGACAGATATACCCCCTGCTAACAGGGAGCAGACTGACTACACAATGCATTTAAAGGCAGGTGGAATTCTTGCTATACATTAATGAACAATATTAGATTTTTTTTTTCATGCAGGCTATGATCCGCCAAAGTAGTCTGATGAGCCCTGTATCTCACAGCAAAATTACTACATCATTCCCGAGACAAGCTTATCTAACCTGTTCCTAAATGCCACAACACCTTTTTCCCTTGCAACACACAACACTGCTCACTACAGTTACCACTACAAGGTAGCTATAGGGGGCAGGGATTAGCTTCTGCCTCCATAACAACTCAAGATACTGACATTGAAGTCACTAGGACAAACAGTACACTCCTAAAAGCAGAAAGAAAACTCTGCCTAATTCTGGATTAAGTAGCTACCCTAGAAGCTCTATTACAGCCTTTTGGGCAGCCCCCAGGTTACTCCAATTCAATCATTCATCAATTCAGCCAAGGACATGCTGTCAGTTTCTGCTGAACAGCAGGCCATAAATTCTGAACAATTCAATGAAGTAAACACAAATGGGATAGGCTGCAAACTAAATGCAACAGCTGAACAGTGGAACGAGGTGGGCACTATGCTTGCTGTCCACATCTCATTTCAGAATTGACTGCTGGACTTACTTAACAGCAAGCACAAATCCAGATATGGCTGCTAAGGAGTCAGGTTTGGCTTTTGTGTTAGAGCAAAGTTGACAAGTCACGGGAAAAGAAACAAATGACAGACTTGCTCTAGCATTTATTTGCGAGGAGGACATCTTGTTGCCTTTCCAGCCCTATGTACAGTTGCTATGTTCCTCTATATATCTGCTCAGCAACAAACTAAGTCTCTGAAGATCTAACAGAGTTCCTCCAAGAAGGCCCACGCAGCCCAGAATATACATTATATAAAACAATCCGAAAGTTTAAACTCTATAATGTGACTCAGCTAATCAAACTACCCAAGATGTAATTATTCAGATGCTTAGTTAGATGAGAAGCTGGCATGCAGGTCACCATTACTTAAAAATTCTTCTGAAATAGAAGTTTGCCTTTGTTTTTTTGACAGAATAAAGCATCAGCTATTTCAAAACCAAGAATCAGAGAAAACAGAACTTCAGTTAGTACCATTAGCTTGTAACTAGGAATCCCTAAATCAGATCTATACTGGCCACATGAATTCCAAGGTAAGTTTCCTCTGTTTCAAGGTTTTATATCAGATAAAAGACAGTTATGATACAATTTTACACCACAGTAGTCGGATTAATTGGAAGTGATAGTGCAGAGGAGCGATAAAAAGCAGCTATTGCAGTCTACCTCTAGGCTAGCAGCACACTAATGTGGTCAGCCTGAGATCCAGAACCGTCGCCTGGATATTCACTACGCTTCAAACACTAAAGTACTATAACACATTGCCATAAGTCAGATTTGAAGACCACAGACAACCTTCAATTTTGATGTGACCTAGGAAAGGTGAAGAGAATTTATTCTACTGAATTCAGGAAGTGCTCTAACATCCACACACTGCTTGGGACACATAAGGCTATTCCTCATTTCATGCATTTTGGTAAGAGTTAAATGAAAGGGCTTAACTATATAAAAACATGTGAAAATACAAATGCTTAAGTGAATAAAGTTATCCCCTTAATCTTACATCTCAGTATCAGAGAAATAATCATACGAGGGACATAAAGTGTCTTCTGGACACCAAGGTCAAGTCAGCCCAACAGAATATACAGACTCCTGTCAGGATGGAAAACTAGGTTAACTCCCACCACACAGACAAACTGCTGTAACCTACCAGATTTTAGTACTGCATGGATTTAGCATATAAAGGTCCATGTTTTCCATCAAAATAGCTGAAGTGCTCTGAATAAACAAGAACAGGATGAATATTTTAAATTGTATGACAGACAATGCATATCAAAGGTTCCCCTCCCCAAACAAGTTTGATATTAATTATGAAGTTGGTATTACTCTAATTCAGACTCTAAATGAGAATATACAGGAGACAGTATATCATATACCCCTTTTTAGACAATCATAGCTTATTTACTATGGCTATCCATTTAATACAACTTTGCTCTATTTCTGTACTGAACAGATTCCACTTCCCCTGCCAAGCATATATATTTAAATATAAACATGTATTTATAAATCCAAAATCATGATAAAGCCAAATACAAAAACAAAGAATTACTTCAGAAGCTAGTGTTCTAAGCAAATGTATTTTGCACTGTTTCTCAAGCAAAAGTGGACTAAAATAGTATGCACTAGTAGTGAAACACTTACCTTTGCCTCTGGATTAGCTGCCAGAATTTTGGCACCACATTCTACAGAGGCATAGTTATTTCTATTTTTCTGAACCTTTTTTGTGGAATGCTGTCCACCATTAGCAGAAGGGTGCATAGACTGACCTATGAAACAAAAAACTTTGTTATTATACACACCATATTACCATCTCTTCACTTCCACAGAAATGCCACTCAGTGCTTTTGTATAATAAGTGCTATCAAATACATAGCTTTAGTAGAGAAGTGAACTGCTGGGCTTCATTTTGAATTCAGATAATTTTACTATCTAAATTCCAGACAAGGTTAATAGGAAAGTGGTTCATATTTAGGCCGATGGAATGAGTTCTGAACTTACTCTTTTCCTTCTCTACTTCCATAACCTTCTTTTTCCATTCATCAAATGTTGGAATGTCTCCTGGGTCCTTTGGGGTTATCACAGACGTAGGGTCTATTTCTCCTGGTTTTTTATAGTCTTTCTGAAAAAAAAAAAAAAAAAAGTCACCACTTGGGAATGTTGTTTCTCAAAACTCAAAAGGAGGAAAAGAAGTTTCCCTGTTGCAGAAATCAGGAGAACCTTGAAGAATCTGTTATGACCAACATTTATATTAAAGAATTCCTGAACACATCATAGAAGCTTAACAGCCGAATGAAATATTCTCTAATAATGTTTTATTACTTTTTAATGATCAAAGAACTCACATTTTGGACCTGCCAAACTCCAAAGCAGCAACCTTTAAGTTATTCACATGCTATGCCATTTCAAGCCTCAACTTTTGCTTTGCACACACACATTTCCAGGTCTTTACACATCACCAGAACAGTGAAAAGTGCAATCAGTTTTTGCTACACGCTTCTAGTGTAGTGGATTTCTTATTTTGTTGTCAGCATTTTACAGGTAATAACTGCCTTGCAAGATGGTATTCTTCTCTGCACTTAGAACAAAAGTTATTTCATATATACTATAATTGAAAATTCTCAGAAAGGAGCCAAAACCACATAGTTAAGCAGAAGTGTAGTGCATGACAGATCAATGGACTAACCCTGCTGCCCTTCCATCTTAATTAAACCCTTCTTCAGATGACAGCACCAGAACCATATATAGTGCTCATGATTTGAGAGCTCTGAATTCATACAGTGGCAACAGAAAAGCAATGGAAATCACTCATAACACCGGTGATCATCTAGGAGGTCATTATGCTCCTGTGTGTATTCTCTGGACAATACCACTGACTGCTTACCTCCCTTTTTAAGTTCTCAGAAGCATTCAAAGCGGATTTTTGTTCATCTGCCCCCTTTTCAGCTGCTGAGACTTTTGGTTCAAACTCAGATTTTGTCGTCTTTCCCTTGCCATGTGAAGATGATATGTTCTCTATCTGTTGACCTGTGAGGCTGAAAATTTGCAAGTATTAAGGTCAATAAACCATCACACATTTTTCAGTCATATACAACGTTAAACACACAAATGAAGACAAGCAAGCACATGCAAATGTTTATTGCAAGGCCAGGACAGAAAAAGAACAGTTACCTTTAAACTATTCATCTTATAACCTACTTCAATACTCACCTTTCTGCTGGACTGACAAAAGAGGAAGGCTCACTCTGAGGGTCAGCCTCAAGTGTCCCACCAATATCACAGTCAGGTTCTGACTGCTCAGCTTCACTAGAGCTGACTACAGGGATATCAGCACGGGAATTTTCTATTGCACTGAAGGGAAAGAAATAATATGCTTTTTACCCTTCTGACAATACAAGTAACCCTACTTATCAAGTACATAAATTAAAGATATTTGAAAGAAAAAAAATTAACAGTCCCACAAAAATAATTAAGAAAACAGAATACAAAACCAAATACAAAACTAGGAGGGATGGCTGACACCAGTCAGTTGTGCTGCCATTCAAAGGGAACTTGACAAGCTGGAAAAGTGGGCAGAGAGGAACCCCATGAAATTCAGTAAAGAAAAGTGTAAAGTCTTACACCTAGGGAAGAATAACTCCTTGCACTAGTACAGGCTGGGGACCAACCAGCTGGAAAGCAGCCTTACAGAGAAGGACACAGGGGTCCTGGTGAATGGCAAGTTGACCATGAGCCACCAATGTGCTCTTGTGGCAAAGACAGTCAACAGAATCCAGGTCTGCATTAGGAAGAATATTGTCAGCCACTCAAGGGGTGCAATCTTTCCCCTCAGCACCGGTGAGGCCACATCTGGAGTGCTGGGTCACAAGAGACATGAAGCTACAGGAACAAGTCCAGCAAAGGACCACAGAAAATGATTAAGGGATTGTAGCTTCTCTCATGAGGAGAGGCTAAGAGAGCTGGGACTGTTTAGCCTGGAGAAGAAAAGGCTCGGGGCGGGGGGGGTGGCGGAATCTTAGCAGTATATATAGCTATCTGATGGAAAGGTGTAAAGACTGAGCCAGGCTCTTCTCAGTAGGGCCCAGCAATGAATTGAGAGGCAACAGGCACAAACTGAAACACAGAATTCCATCTAAACATAAGAAAACACTTTACTGTGAGGGTGGCTGAACACTGGAACAGGTTAGCCTGGGAGGCTGTGCACCTGACTGCAGAGTCATGGGAAACCTGCTCTAGTAGATCCCACTTGAGCAGGAGGGTTGGATCGTATCATCTCCAGAGGTCCATCTCAACCCCACCTACTCTGACTTTTGTAAACAGAAGAGGACTACAGTACACTGCACTTGTGGAACTGCACACTCAGGCTGTACCAATGCAAAAAAGTATTCCCCTTGTCAGCTTATTAGTTTCAGCAAAGGAACTTTTTCAAAGTTGGCTTCTCATCTTACCAATATCGCAATGGATAACGTTTTTCATCATCACTACCAACTAAATACAGCTTCACAGCTATATGACTGCCAGGAATATTCACTCCCCTTTCACCAGATGTTCCTAATGTTCCCAGGTCAGTAGACAGCAAACAGGACAGAACCTGGCTAAACATATCCCAGAAAGAAGTGGCATAACAATATGCAGGTGAGTCAGCCTGACTTCCTTTCCACTAGATTTTTCTGCTGGTGGGGGGGAGGGGTAATCCAGCATGGTGTAATTATCTGAGCTATATAAAGGGCTCAAAATGGCTAGATAATCTGCCCACTGCTTTAATTACTTCATCTCCCAGAATGAAACTTGCTAAGAAAAGAAGGAAAGTCTGCCTAGATGTTCTTTAGTAGGTGGAGTAGATAGGAGCAGGGGAAGTTGGACAAATAATTGACTTGATTCGTCTCCTGCCTTCTCCAGTGCAGGTATGGCTTTCACACTGATCTAAATAACAGCTCTTATTCTGCCCCCTGAATTTCACCATAAGCATTCATCAGCAACAATCCAGTTAATCCAATATCCTGGTAGAGCGCTGCAAAATGCTTTCTTCCCCTCACAAGCGTAACAGCATGCCAGCAACTTAAAAGCCAATCTTGATTTTCCGACTGCTATGATCAACTGAAGCAGCAGTAACAAACACCAGGAGCCAATTTTAGTACCTTTCATATCACAAAGGTTTGGGAGGAGGGAGAAAGAACCACACACAAGCATTCAAGACTTTTGCTATGAAAGAAAATCTAGGAAGCCCTACAAGTACAAGTAAAGAATTTATTAGCAGTGATCATGGAACAGTTTCAGTGAAACTGGTGAGAAGCACACATCTGAGACACACATATTTTAGCTCTGCACTTAACCCTTTAATGACTAAAGGTTGACAAATATTTAAATTAAAAGGCTTCACATACTCTTGATCTTAGCAGATAGGGTGCACCTGAATGGCTCCAAGTAATTCACTCTGGCAGATGATGATTAGCACAAGCCTAAAAGCTGTAGCATCCTCTCTCCTCTGAGTATCTTCACTTATTAGTACCTTAGTCTTTACTTTTAAAGCCCAATACTGAGTTCACTATACATGGCAGCTGTCTTCACTTACTGCCAGAAGAGAAGTTTGAATTACTTTTTCAGGAAGGTTTCCCAAAACTAAAGTCTGGACAGATGAGCTACAATCAAAAATGGCTTGGAATAAAATTCTTTCCTGAGCATTATGACTTAGAGGTCCTGCCAGTGTATCAAGCCCACAATATTTAACGGAGCTGGAATTTGTTAAACTGACATGAATTACCTTCCAAAACAGGAAGAATGCAGTCTAATGAATGCAAACATTCAACACTCTTGAAAATGTTGTAATCCAACTCCATATTAAACAAAAGACCAGACTTTCTGGATATTAAAGTTAATTTGCATAGAAAAAAATACACACATTACTATTTAAAACCAAACTGAAGTTTAAAAGAACATAAAAGTGCGCATTTCTCTATTTTCATCCTGCCCTTTCTTCCTGTAAGCAGTACTAGCATCAGAATACTACTGCCAAGCATTAACTAATCAACTAGGTCCTCCAAACAAGTTTTAATTTTCATCTGCTTCCTCGCTTCCATCGTTAGAGTTCATCATTCTAGCTTTCCTCAATTTTGATAGAAGACTACTTTCAACAAATACAAGATACTGAGCTTCTGCATGTTTAAAAGAACATAAGATACTGAAATTTTCAAGAGCTGACAACAGGACCTGCATCATAGCACACAAACAAGTCAGTACAGTAACAAACAAAAGCTATAAAAAGCCCGAACTGAAATTACACTGCAGTTTCGCTTCTCAAAAAGCATGCACTTTGGGAGCTCGATCTTCCAAGACTTGTAGTTAAAGCACCAGAAGATGCTTAGATCTTAGCCCTAACAGACTAGCAAGAACAGTCATCAGACAAGATTTTTCAGACCATTTCTATTGTAATGAGACTAAACTTGGTAAACCAGAAACACTGGATCCAAACATACACACAGAGGCTGGAACTGATCTAGAAATCTATGCCACATAGTAACTGAAGCAAAGAAAGACTTCTGAGAATCTAAGCAACAAGCAATAAATGACTTTAGATGCATTAAAATTTATCTGACAAAATATTAGAGTATCAGCAGATGAGCAGAAGAATATTTTAACTTCACACACAATAACATGCCTAGGTGAATTCTGCCTACATGAACGTGCCCACATGAAAGTGACTACCAGTATATACACATGCATTTCTATACTACCATTCACATTTGATTGTACAGAAGTCCGTAACATGACAAGAGAGGGGAAAAAAGTTAGGCACACCATATCTTGGAGCAGGAAAGCACTCCAAGGCTGTGTGCAGCAGAGTTCACCTTGTAATACACTACAAAATACCAGATGGAAAAACTGCTTCAGTTGCTTTAATACTAATAATTTGCAGTTCTATCAAAAGAGACTCTTAATAGCAGAACTTATTTCAGACTGTTCTGTTGCAACTGTTGGAGAAAAGTCCTACAAAGTTCATCCTTAATTGGAAGCATAGGCCATCACTAAAGCAGCCTTGACACATCTGTGCCTTATCACTGATGTAAAAGCATGTTTGTGAGGGGCAGAAATACTAACATTGGAGACCTGAGGGCTTCCACAGTACAGTTCATCTAGCATACAGAGACATTAGATTCCCCCCCATACTTTCAAAGCAGCTGCTCAAAATCAATAGTGACAATAGCATGACACTTCAGACAAGTACACAACTCTTATTCCAGGCAGAGTAGAATGATGGCATATTCCACTAGCTCTGACACCACAAACCAAAGCACAGCAGAAGTGTGGTGCAACAGTCTGCAAGAGAACAGTTCCTTACCCCCAACGAACCTGAATAAGTAATCCTAACACCACCAGAATAAGCGGTAGTCTCTGAAAGACCAAAACAATAAAGACAAAAAGCTTACTCAGACTGCGAGACTGGAGATATCTCTGAGGTAGCTGAACTGGAAACGTTTTCAGTGCTTGCAGCTATGCTAGGCGAAGCTTCATTTAAATCTACTGAAGGTGGAATCTCAACTTCAGGCCGGCTTGCTTCATCCATTTCTGTAGTCTGTGAAAACATTAGAGATGAACCTAAGTTTTCCAAAGTTTGAATAGGGCAGGCGTTCACAGAGTAGTTTCTCGTATGGAGACTTGAGTTCAATAACTCAGATTTCCAAAATCAATGAACCTGAAAACTAGACTGAGAAACCAGACAGTTTAGAAAGAACTTGTCTTTCCTCAAACCTAGGTGGTACTCAGTACTACCTTGGGGCGCCTGTAACATGCTTTGGTCAACTCCAATAATAGCATAAAAATATTAATTGGGAAAAAAAGCATACGCAAAGTCAACTTCATCCATGCCTCCCTATGAAGGTACAGCCAAGAAAAAGCAGGCCTGAATAGATCAGCAAGTGAAATAAACAAACAGTTACACTCGCATGCTCTGTCAAAATACCACTTATATTTAGCATTTTCATTCTAAACTTTTTTTGTGAAGCCTTTTGATTTTTGTCACCCCAGTGAGTCCTGAACTGATTTAGAGCAACTGAAGCAGAGTAGTTTGCCACTTCTGACAGTCTAGTAGTCTTGAGCTGTACTTATTCTAAACCTTCAGTTTTTAAGCTCTCACACAGCATAATCAAAATAAGTCTTCCTGAATCCAGGAAAGCGCAAAACCACTGAAACAGACCAGACTGACAAGTGGTTCTTGTTTAATATTTTGTATTCCTTCAAGAATTAACTGGATTACATATGTTGTCTTGAAATCTGCAGAACAAAAAGATATTTATCAAATAAGTTATCTATAATGGTAGGCTTTGTAGCACTTCACTGAGCAATGACTTAGAATCATCAATGGAATATTTTACTGAAACAGCTGTTTGGAAAGGGCTGCATTTTAACATACAAAGGAAATCAGTGACAAAAGCCATTATGGATCAAGGCTAAAAAAGAATGCATAATCATTAAGTTTGACCTATGCAGAAGACTTTAGACAGACGACCAGTATGGCAACACTGTACATTAGTAAAGATAGAGGTGTGTGTGTGTGTGTGTGTGTGTGTGTGTGTGTGTGTGCACATGCATTTCTTTTAAAATAAAGATATCCATACCTACCAAATCCAGCTTTAATTTAGAAAGATTTATTTAATAAGTACCTTCAAATACTACATTATTCTATTACTTGCACATGTTGAAATTGCAAGGTCTGTTAGCTCATGGGTATTCACCTTCATCGGAACGATGAGTATCACAAAAGAGAGTTACCAAGAGCTTTAGACAATCAAAATGAAGGACACTAAAATCCAAAAAGCATTTGAAGAATGTATGGAGAGAGTAATGAAATAAAGGCTTGCCTGGTCAGATTTGGTACAATCATCAAGCATCTCTTCTGTGGAGTAACTCTGTTTACTTGAGTCTGCATGTTCTGAAGGCTGCATTCCAGTAGGACCAGCCACTTCCCCCTAATACATTAGAAGGTAAAACAGTAAGAAAAATGCAGTAACATAAGCCTGCTATTCTGACAAGGACTTAGCTTTGGTAGAGAATAATCTAAATATTACTACCTTTACCACCACTACTAGAACTTCAACAGAAAATTAAGCTACATGAACCTTCAGAGCCACAGTCCAGGTATGTATAAGACCTACAGCAAGTTAAAACAATTCAGTTAAGACAATGTGAAGATGGTCTTGAATTTGCCTGTGAAGACTTAAGACATTCAGTCTGTGTGCTCAGACAAGTTAATCGCTCTCCTCTACCTTCGCAAAGGCTCCCCGTGTTGACAAACCCTCTCTATACCCATGCTGCCCAAAATAAGAAAAAATGATTTTTTAGATTTAAAGCAATCACTTAAGAGAATTACAAAATAACATTTTGGCAGATTTAATCATTCACATTTCATATAGTAATCTTCTCACAAAGCCAGAATAATTTCACAAGTCTGCTGAAACCTTTTAAAGTAAGTTTCTTTTTTACAACTAAGATTTACAATCAAGTGCAACAAATTCAGAGACCAAAATGAGCATGTACTTGAGGAAAAAAATGTTTTAAAAATACCAGAGTGTAGAATTAACAATAGTTATACTTGTCTCTCTGAAATTCTCCCCGAGTACAGCAACTACAACATATGCAATTTATTTTTTTTAGAACATTCTTCCTGCTGTGCTATTTTAAAATGTAGCAATAAAACTGGTAGTTTATATAATCCCTTGTTTTAATGGCAATCTAAAATCCTGTTGTCAAAATCTGAAATGCTGATGTTCAGACCCACAATGGACAGCTCTGCTGTACAAGATTACATGATCATAACTGTGCTCAATCTTAATTTGAGAGGGTTAAGGCACACACACAGAGTACAAAACTGTACAAGTAAATCTTAAAGACAACAGGCAAGCAACATTTTTCCCCAAATATTATTAGCTCACATCTTAAACCCTAAGATTAAATCACATCAATGCCTTTAAGAGACAACTGATCTCAGAAACTTGATCAAGGGCTGCAAGACTGCTCCTCTTCAGCAAGACATCTCTGTAAGCCTAGTCACGAGTAATAGGCACATGCGTAAGACTTCTCAGACCGCAGAGATTCTTCTTTAATGGTAAGAATACAGACCGATTGCTTACCTATGTAAATAAATTGAAACTACTATAACTTTATAATGACTCAGTTGCTTGGGAGCTCACTGTGAAATTGAAATACGTTACTCTCATAAGGAGTTACTCAGGGTGAAACCACTACACTGAATTTAGCCTAAAGTGCTGAATAATGTAAATAAGGGACAAAATCTTTAATAAGATTTCCCAAATCTTTGCGCTTTTGTTAAGTTTTAAACAAAAGGAAAAGACAGATAAAGACAGACATAACAGACAGCCCATCTTAAGTCTTCTCTTTAGGATAGTAATCATGGATGCAGTAGGTGATTTGCACAGATGTAAATTATATACTGTGGCCTAGACACATGCAGGACATCACCTCTTAGCATGGCCTCAGCAGATCCACATATTATCCCTATCGTTCATTTCTTGTAACACCTGGCACTCAAATGAAAAACCTGCACTACCATTGCTAGCTTTTTACAAAAAAAAAAATCATCTAAATATACTGTCTCATAATAGCAAAAACCTTGAAGTAGAAAAAACAAGAACTCTGAGACAGTGTCAGAGTTCACAGGACACCTGAGTACATTAAACATTCTAACAAAGAATACTAAATGAATCAGTGCATGTATTTAACAACAAGTCAGATTAAGTAGTTACTCAACATCATTTATTTAGCATACCTTTTCTTGGATATTTTCATCATCATTTGCCAGGGCACAAGCATCACCTGGAGCATACTGTACCGCAGATGAAAGACTCTCTTTACAAAAGACATGCCAAATAGGAAGCCTGTTAAAGAACAGGAATAAAAAAAACAAAAGCCTTAATTTAAAATGAACATAAAATATTATGAGCTTCCTCAACATTATCTTCTTCTGCCTTCTTACAGATGTTTCCATGAGATTCCTAAAAAATCTTCATATACAGTTCACTGATACTCCTTTATCAAAACTATTAGAGGGCATAACTTTAAGAAATTAGAAACAGAGAATGCACTATATATGTATTACTTCCAGAACAAAACAGCCAAATAGTTAATGGGTGATGATATGTCATACAAAGCGGAAGCTAACAAATTAGCTATTTACTGTATGTTAAAATAAACCTGAGTCAACTTTATTCTTTGTTACACAGTAACAGGATATCTGTAGCAATGCTTATTACTAGGGAAAAAATTAAAGCAAAAGACAAAGAATTAAGTCCCTTTCCACCCCTCCACCATACACAATATATCTGAGAAAATTCTATATTGTCACAAGTATAAAACATATTTATGAGAATTAACAAGAGTAAGTATATTAGATAAGAGGTCTTTGGAGAAACCAATAAAAACACAGGTACAAGTGGCAAACCACATGCTGCTTTAGCTATATCCTCCATAGAGATTTGTTTTGTATTTTCATCCTTGAACAGTTCCCCTGAGTAGAACTGCTGGATACAGCATCTTTTTGATGCAAAAAGATCTTACAACCAAAAGCCCAGCCTTAACAGTCAGTCATGATAGTAACGATATTAATAGGTTAAGATTCACTTACACAGTTGGGAACAGTTTCGTGATTAGAATTTGAATCATTGTCTTAACAACTCAAATATCACCTTTGCTGAAAAGCATATCACAGCATAGCTCCCTCCACCAAGGAGGAGCAGACCTCCTGTCTACCGCAGCCTCATAGGCTGCAATACATCATAGTCACACATTACGTTTTAAAAACACTGTTTCATCCACCTCCATTAGATGCAAACTGAAATTTAACTTCTTTCACCCAGAAATCTCCTTAGCAAGTCAGGCCTACAATATCGCTAGGTCAGTTTTGCAACCACTAGTAACCAACAAATCAAGATGTATTCTCAACTGAAAAATGTCTCAACAGCAAGTACACACAAGGCAGAGCACACAGAGCTAAGCCTCACCTTATATCCTAGCAGAAACATCTCACACCTGGCAGAACACATTCATTAGAAGATGTTGGAGTTAAATGTTTAAATTGCACCATTTTTCCACATCATGACTCTTTTACATTCAGTGCCTTTCAATGAATGCCACATTACTCTTGGGCAGAGATGAGAAGAATGGTAGTTACATGCAAATTCCTCTACGATTCATAAGTGCCAGCAGCAGTATTTATTTGGGATGTAAGAGGCACTTGATGTGAAGCCCTAAAATTGCCATTATTTCAAACAAGCTTTTATACTCACACAGACATAAATATATGTACACACAATCTATACGCACACAGGCACATTTATATTTGTGTATTCATATGCAGGGAAGAAAGGGTCTCCAGGTTGCAGGCAATCATAAAACTCTGCTTTTGCTGTTGTGATATAAACTTGCCGCTTTTCTTCCACCTGCATTAGCAGAAGTGTTAGCAAGGAACTAGCCACTCTAAAGCTAACTCTTACCACCAGAAGAGCAGAAGACAGCAAGCTAGGAACTTGTGTGGTCTGACATGCTATTCTGGAGATACGGTAAGGCAAATAATGTGGCCCAGTTCTGTCCCACCCACCACTGCATCTCAGCCTCAGCAACTCCTTCTGAGGTAACAGCTTTTCTCCAAACAAAATGGAAGTCCTTAAGACAAACATGAGCAACTGCAATTAGTGAAAACTATACACTGAATGTTAAGAACAAAAACATTTGTAACTGCAGATTATAGCAGCTACACAGTCACACATCTCAATTAAGTCAAAAATAAGTGGCATGGACTCCCATATACCTTGAATTTGCATCTCATCATGTAGCTACTTCTTCATATTGAAGTTTCCATTGAACTCCTCTCTTATCCTAAGCAGCAGATATACATTTAAATAACATCATTAAATGCTACCAGACCTTTAAGGTCTATTCATCTCTTAGCTCATCCCTGGAAAAATTATTTATCCTGAAACTTCAATTCTCTTACTTTTTTGAATAGCGATTTCAGTCATTTCATAAAGACGTTCTCATGCTCTTAATTTCAGCAGCTCTCTGAACTTTCCTTCCAGCTATATTAAGTCCCTGGTTCTCCATAAAAAGTACAAGATCAACCAAACACTACACAGAACACACTGTTGCTCCCTTTTTAGGGAATAACCTTTATGTATATGTATTATTTTGCTTACTCTAAGCTGAGATCTTCACTGAGCTGTGCAGAATACCACCAAGTCCCTTGATGTGGGAAATTGAAGGTATCCTTAGTGTTGGCTGTTAATTCAGCATTTTAAAATGCAAGGTATACTTTCACAATAGCATTAATAACTACTTTAGCATCTGTAGTTATGAAAAGCGCTTGGCACAAAAGCATGGCACATATCTTATGTACTGATGTTTTTAAGGCAACAAGACATACTTCATTAGCCTAATGAGAGCTTTTAGAAAAACACAGTTCAATGGCTAATAGATTTAAGCTAGGCTGACATAAGCTGTGTCCAATATCCGATTTACTTATTTTCAAAAATTCTTCTCAGCCTAATCACTTCAATCAAACATGATGCCTCAAGTCTGCTAAAAGCCCTCTAAGCAAGGGAGGAGACTTTTATACGCATGCATGCACACACACACACGCAGATAAAAGTGGGCTCCTACTGCAACAGAGGAAAGGACATATCATTTGGTTCCTGACATTAAGCTCTGCCAGAGCATCAGGGACGCCAATTCACAGAAATCAAGGCCACATGAAACCAGCCGTTCTGTGAGAAGTCAAATTGATCACCTTATGACTACTATTACTTTCTGCTCCCCCTCCCCATATTTCAGTGTTCTGCACATTCAACGGGCTTCTTTTGCTAGTAACAGACTGATTAATGATAAAGCCTTTAATAAAAGCCTTGCCAAATGGCAAGGCACCTGTCAAATCTTTTCACGTATCCAGAAAGACACACAAACATGAAAATCAAAGTGTTTATTTACTGAGAACAGTATTCTCACAGTTTAGTCAAATCATTCAATATCTCCAGCCAAAGCACAGCAGCTTCCTACAGCTGTGTATATTAATACAGCCTTCCCTTCCTCAAAAGGGTAACACTCTGATGCTGACTAGAAAGTAAGCACATTTAACACCCAAGTAGCAATGGATGTTAATCACTATGTATTACCTCAGGTACAAGGTATATACCTTGGGACACTGCAGAAATATTTCAGAGATTGTTCCAAATGCGTAACATTTAGTGACTTCTGTGAATACAGAAGTTTCCAACAGCTCCATTTTTGCTAAAGTATGACTCAAATAGCAGATACTATTTAATTTCATACAGAAACAAAATTTAAGTAAGAGCTTTTTAGTATCATTAATGTATTTTTAAAAGCTATTTTCTCAAGTACTCCATGAATTTTTCAGCTTCATATGCATAAATCCAAAAGCCAAAGCTGCAAGCCCAAAATTACAAACAGAAAAACAAATCTTCACTCTTCACAGGACAAGCATATGCTGACCTTCTCTAGCTAAGTCTGCTCATCCTATCCAAATGGTATAGTACATTAGTTGATTGCTCTAGGAATTGTCTATGGTCTGCGGATGGCTGTTAGGGCTTCTAGACTGACCTGACTGAAACTCACAGAACAAGCTGTTTTGAAATTGCAGTATAGGTTTCATCTGAAAGACTGCCCAGTTTTTAATTCAGTTCAAATTCTTGAAGTAATTGCAAAGGAGGCTGTAGAAGACTCTCAGATAGCACAACTATCAGTAAGTGCTTTGATAAGCACGAAGATCAAGTAGTAAACTGTCATAGGAAAAAGATGCGTTATACAAAGTACAAAGTACAAACACCCAAAATAAAATAAAAGTCTGAATTAGCAAAATCTGATCATCCAAAGCAGTTTGTGCTCAATTTGGTCTTCCCAGAGAAAAAACAGTCTATGTTTTCCCTTTCAAACACTGACACGCACTCAAGATTCTGTTCAAACATGTGTCTGCTAAACAATTCAATAGTTTGCTTAAATTCTCCCCAGGTAAAACTCACTTTTGGGCAGCAGAGAGCAAAACAGTTCAATGCAGTTTGAAGTTGACATCTGTGAGACAGGACAATTTTAAGCAAAGGGGAAAAAGTTACCGCAAGCATACTGATTAACAGGGCATCACTGCATGCGAAGGAAACTGTCTCTCCAGGACAGTCACTGATATTTTCTGCTTCTCTCAGAGGACTGTATTACCAACAGGTGCAAACGCACCAAACTCGGTCAGACAGCCAAGAGGGAAAACGAAGATGTCACTGTCTGCCGCGTGACGCTTATCTGCTAGAAACATTCACAGGATCAGTTCAGAATAGGCAGTGCTAGATGAAGAGAACAAAGGCTGGAGGTGGGAGGGAAAGTCTGTGAAAGGGGGAAAGGTGCACACTTGGGGGTTTAAAAGTTTACCTTCTTAAGTACAAAATAATTTATTTTGGAATAATCAGTTAGAGAGTCAGAAAACTTGCGAAAGGGTGGGGAAGGCAGGAAAAATGTTTTGCTTTGAACAAGTACTATAGTCTCTTACTACTATCACTAGCATCACTTAAAGGAGAAAGAGGGGCCTGTAACAAGGAGGAGCTCAATAGATGCTAAACCAGACTCTTGACTCAGGAGTAGTCTGCCCTTCAGCTGCTGGGCACACAGAAAACAGTGAAAGGCAGGAAATCTTCAGTCTCTCTTCAGTGACTTACTGTATATATCAGAATAGTTCAGAATAGTTCAGCAAAAGGAGTCTCATTTAAAGGGGTCTCCAGAAAGCAGTAAACCTCTGAGAGAAGAGACTGTGGTTTTAGGATAGCTACATTATTTCAAGCATCCAGAGGAAAGCTGTCTGTGCTAAAACAGTCAATGACTTGCAACCTTCCCTGGATACAATATTCATTTCTCCATGTGATGCAGACGTAAATGTTGACAAACCTAATGGAGAACTGTTAATCTTCCTTAGTGTTGTGGAGGGGAAAAAAAAAAGTCACTTATTACCACAGAAGAGCAGCCTGCATTATCAAGATTATTTTAAAAAAATAGTAGTTCTTTGAGGGTGGAAAAAACCCTTAAGTTTAGATCTGTAGATACAGACCAAGCAAGGATGCTGCCAAACAGTCACTAAGGCTCTGTTATCACCTGAAGCAAAATCATCTTATTTCTTACTACCTTCCCTTAACTACAGTGTTCCTGCATTCCACATTCATAAAAAAAATACCACCACACACCTTACCTACTCATTGCAAAGAATGTGCTCTCTAGTCTACCCCCTGACTGGAATGCTATACAAAGATAGTTAATCCATTCATTCAGAAGAGACCATTACAAAGGTACTTCTGAAACAGTCAAATTTAAAGCTTGAGACAGCAAAATTTCAATCTTCAGTTTAATATGGCTTTCATCACTCCAAATGCATTAGCACACAAAGACCATAAAACAAGGTTACACTTGCACCATCTACTTCATCATTTAACTGATTCACAGCCTAAAAGGGTAGCCCTGAATCTCACCTTTAGACGCCCATTTCTCCTGCATCCCCTGATTCAATCTAGTAATTGTGTGGGCACGTGTCAATTAATGCTGAGGGAGAAAAATAAAGTTAGTTTTTAGCTACTGCGTATTCAGTAAATATGTGAGAAGGTAGAGAGAGAACAAAATTTGTTGGTGACAGTCCATAGTTGTAGCAAGTTAAATAACAGAAAGCAAAGCTGAAGAATAACACTGGAAAAACCTCTTCCTTCCTTACAGTGCTAGCAATATCAGCCTCCTTATCTACAGAAGACGGCTGATATAACAGTCATCCTTACAGACCTGTAATTTTGTATTGTTTAGATACAGCACTCAGGCTCCTGTATTAGATGCATACCATAAAGTAACATTGAAAAATGTTACACTGAACACTCCTTTTTCTCTTGGAAAGAGTATCTGGGCAGTCCAATTAAGACATCCACAGAACGACAGATCTTCTAAAGTTACAAACCCTAGCCCTCAAAAATGTGTGAATTTGGAAGTGCTCAAGGGAGTGTGCAGTTCCTAGTCATTCTTGATAATACAGAATGCTGTAACACTGCCCTAAAACTGTATCAAAGTCTTTCAGCATTGTTGAGCTCTCAAGTTACTTCTTTTTGCAAGAATTTGGGAAAAATAATACATTCTGGAAAAAAAAAGAGTTATAAATACCCACCAAAAAGTCTACAGGAAAACAGAAAATAAGCATGAAGCAATGCTTAAAATAATCACCTGTGCTTAAAGTTTAAGGCTTTTAGTGTCTGCAGTAGTGTCCGCTTCACAGGTCTTTGGAGACTTCCCTCACTACTTACATTCATAAGCTTGTCTGCACAGGCATAATACTGCAATGGCAGGCTGAGAGTCCTCATCAGCTGCTCTGCACCAACTCCCCGTGCTTAGAATTCATTGTAAATGCAGCAGTTTAACAGAGTACCAAGTGGAAGAATTTTAGCAATACCAATATGAGTTTTGTCTTAGAACATTACAAAGCTGCTAACACCTAGCTTCCAGACATTGTCTGATGTATTTACAATAGATTTCTTTCCTTTAAATGAATTCAACAATAAATTGATTACAATTCCAAAAAATATTCTGAACCAATAGAGTTCCTTGGAGTAGTTGGAACATTTTACTGATATTCTGATCAAAGTTATTGACACTAATTTTTTCAATCACCTCAGAAAAAAAGTCCTTTTTGCTAGTTTTAAGATCAGTCTCCCTGTTACACCACCATGCTGCTCAGTATTTTCACCAAGAATGAAGAGAAACTTTTTAGTGACTTCCAGTTCTATGTTACCATGTTTCACATAAAAGGTATACTGGTTTTCATGCTTAAAAACTACGCTCTTCAAGCAAAGGGCTGCTAGCAAGCCTAATACTCAGGTTGTAAAGAAAGCTGCACATCCTGCTCTTGAAAGCAGCATGGACTTTGCTAAAAGGTGGATTACTAATGGAAACGAAAAGATAACAGAAGTTAAAAAGCAAAGAATTATTCTGTAAACTTACTTAGTGAAGAAAAACATTAAAGTGAAGCAGAAATAACAACAGCTTAGAGAAAGGCATTTCAGAAAAAGATGAAATTAAGTGCAAAGAGATGTGCCTGACTTGAGCAACAGCTAGGGTCTTATACAGGAACACACCACCTCATGAAGCGATGAATGTCAGTTTAGTATACTACTTGCATAACAAGCAAACAAATTTGAAGTTTCTAGGACAAACCTTTTAGAAGATATGACATGAAAGCACTTCACTGATTTTCGAAGACAATTTTAGAAGTTGAATATTCAAGAACTGATTGAGCCAAGGACTCATCTTTAAGAAAAGAGAGTAGAAGCTCTGCTTGCCCATGACCTGCTCAAGTTGAGGACACTGCAAGTTAGACATACTCAAATTTGATTTTAGGAGTCCAGGAGTTACCGAGCAATTTTTGTCCCAACCTTAACTACAGGGCAAAGGCAGTTTCAAACAAGATACTCAATAACTAAGAACATACTTTTCATTTTGAAATCAGATGCCTGAAACAAGTGTTGGTTACACAAACAGCGCAAGTCACTTCATTTCTTCCTGCCATAAAATACACACAAAGTGCTTATTTTACTATCAGTCTTTGAAATAGGTTAAAGTAAAAACACAAGAGGGGGATCAGCATACCAGAGTTTGAACCCCAGTGCAAGTTACACTAACAGCTCTACCCAGAATATTCGGGCAGCCTCCTGTGAACATTATTCTGCTGCAAATAGAATTTCTATGATAAGAAGTCCGCGCCACTTCAGAACACAAGCCTCACGGTGCTGCCTCCAACTCACCTCGCTCCCCAGCTCTGCCATTCATCATCTTCCCATTATTAACAGACTCAAGCTTAAACCGTAAGGTAGAAGTCAGCAATAGGGCCAATGTTTAATTAGCTAAATCTCTACTTCTGTGATCTCTGACCCAGCTAGCATAGTTTTTGCCTGAACAAAACAGAAGTAGCAAAATAAACTCATGTACACCAGGGACAGTATCACACTACCAATACAGCCTTGTTTTTTAAAAGCTCTTCTTGCATTGCAGAAGCTTTCAACAAGGACACCTTCAACTATGTAAGAGGTTATAACATAAACCAAAGACAGGAAAACTAAGAATATTTTCTCATTAAAATACACATAAATCCTCTTGCTTAACCTCTTATAGGGAGGAATACAAAGTAAAAATCTACCCTCTCCAACGTACTTGTGTTTAGATTTAGTCGTAGCTATGCCACTGACCCATTTTTACTTCTAGAACTTTCAAAAGTATTTTGCCATTATGCATTTGAGTCAACAGAGCTACTACAGGAAGGATTTTCCATCAGAAATAGCACAGCTTATCACTGAGTTACTTTGATACAAGCATATCATACCCTCAAAGTAGCTACAACTAAAAGATCCTATTGTGCACATGCACTTAATCCCTATCTTCCTTTTATTTATAATTGTAAAACTGAGAATGATAAAATAGCTCATTAAGCTAAATAAATCAGGATGTGCAAAGTGCTTTGATTCTGCAATGAAATGAATCACAGAAGCACAAATTAGGGCATGTATGATTTCTTCATTAAAATTGTATCTAACACTGGAAGTGCAGCTTTTGGTAGGCAAAGCTACCAAATGTCAGAACGATTTATACAGGTTATTGTTTAAACTACTGTCACAGCAGGTCTCAATGCAGATAGTACTAGAACCCCTATAAGCTTCTCAATCTATGCCAATTATTTAGCACTGTATATTGTCAAACTATGAAGCACCATCAATCTGAAGAGTGATTTTCTATTACCATGATCCACACAAAGGGATTAACGAAAGCCTAAAAAACCTTTGTGCAGATTCAGAACAACAGGAGTCACTTATGTACAACCAGAGCTCCGGTTTGCACAGATGTGTATTAGAGTACTATATTCGTAAGCCTCACCTCTATCAAAAGTATTTCTCTAAAACCAGGCAGCCACCCCATTCTTTTGGGCTGCTTGCAACAACACTGCTAGAACATTATACAACAACTATGTGATTTTATATTCCTAAAGGAATAGAAATTTCTTTTTTCTCCAAATTCCCAAAGCACCCTTATTGAAAGGGCATAGCTAGTAAATCACTCAACCCAAACTTCTGTCCTTCTATAGATTTCCTAATGCCCAACAGTCACATTTAAGTTAGCAGGAACTGTTTTTTTTTTTTTAAAAAAAAAAAAAAAATCTCCCCTGGTAAGAAAACTATCACACATCTTGCAGGTGATTCCTACTAGTTGCTATTTTTTCATTTCATCAACTTATTTAGGAAGCTTTATAATACCTGCCTGGGAGACAAACTCACCACCACTACCATTTTAAGCTTAATTTAACCAAAACAAAGAACATAACCATCTATGCAGGAATAAAACCGTCCAAGTTTAAAAAACACCAGAGCCCAAGTAGCTTGAAGTATTCTTTCAGCAATTCTACTTCACCTTTTTCTTTTAATTTTTGTCCTGTTTTTTGTTTTTTTTTTTAATTTTGATCCTCTGTTGCAACAGACCATTACTTTCATACACAAAAAAGGAACTTTTCTTACTAATGCCAAATCCTTTGCAGAATACTTTTCAAGACAACTAAATTTAAAAAACTGGCAGACTCAATTATGGGGAAATGCCAACATTTGTAACACAGTTAAGAAGCAAGTCAAAGTCTTCCACTGACTATTTAAAGGTTTTTTTTAGTGGCTTGCATGAAAAAAGTTGATGATTTTTAAGAAATAAACAACAAATACATCACAACTTACATTACATAGCTTAGCAACAAGATAGATCAATAGACTCAGACTTCCCAATTACAAACCTGACATGGCTGCTGAAATTAAAGAAAGCCCTAATGCTATCCTGTAAACAAAGTTAAAACTCTACCGTGAATTAGTATTTGGACAAGAGATTAAAGAATTAGAGTTGTATCCCTCTAGCCATCTAAATTAATCTACTGGCTCTTTAACCAAAAGCAGTCAGAGTGAGCACATAGTCCGAACAACTTTTAAATAGCAAAAATTTAGAGATAGTCTAGTACAAACTAGAGATCAGACAAGACATTGCTTGAAAGAACAATCTCTTTTTAAGGGCAAGAAAAGACTCAGACCAATTTTTTCCCCCAAACATACCCAAGATGAAAGCAAAAGTCATCTGAACTTTACAAGGAAAGCATTTTTTTCAATAAGTTGGTCAAAAATGATATTACTTCAACAACACTGAGTAGATGCCTTATTTTTTCTTAAAGTTATCCATTAAAACAACACGTTAACAACACAGCAACAGATTACTCTGACACTCATATATCATTAAACTGAGAACACTTCCACTTACAGAGTACCCTAAGGCAGGAGCAGATCATCAGCCTTCAACATACACCAAGTAAAAAACCCCAAACTGCTTTCCTAATAAGAGTATTAAGGAAGACTCTTAACTACCAAAAAAAACCAAACCAATGGCTGGAGAGAGTTACATCAGCTTCACAGCTCAGTTAATCAAATCCATATAGCTAGAAACTTTTCTGGTTTTAATTTTTCCTAAATGTAAACATAGCAACTGAGCTTTGAAGATTTGTTGTATTTTCTCCTAAAAAATAAACTGTGATGAAGCGAACCAAATCTAATCCAGGACTATCTGAACCTATTTATGAGAGCTTCAGTGTCAGTTCTGCAATTGATTCTGAATACACAGATCTCTACAACCTAACTGAACACCATTAAAGGGCCTCCCCTTGGTATTCAATCAAAAATCAACTGCAAGAAAAAAAATACAACTTAAAAAAAAATCTTTTGAAATACTTTTAAACATTTCTGAGGAAATATATTAAAATAACACATTGCATACAAAACTAACAACTGCTGCTGTTTAGGTTTTAATGTCTGCAGTTTGCTGTTCAAACTGGCTATGATTTCTCAGTGAGTCAAAGTTCAAAGCAGGTCAAAGTTTTAGAAGTTTAAAAATTATCATGACAAAATATATTGTAATATTTGGGGTCTGATAAAGGTCATAGTTTAAGTAAGCTTGAAAGCAAAGTTAAAAGAAGATGTAGGGACAAAGCATAGCCAAGAGAATCACTACAGAGAACACCTCTGAAAGATGCACTCTACACAGAAGTGAAAGGGCATCCTGGCTTTCCCTTACCAAGGGTCAAGCCATTGCTCCTTCAGAGAGCACAACCAAATTTCAGTCTGAAAGGCAAAGAATGCAACAAATCTTCCTGCTAATAACTCAAACTGACAACAGAATGCATGGAGAAATGCATAATGCAACTCTGAACTCTTGATACCTGAAAAGCAACTATAAATATGACACTCCTTATTTCACGAAGGCAACAAAAACCCTAGATCTAGTATGATTAAAAGAGATTTCTTTTTTTAAGAGACAGCACCCTTCCGAAGTCTACCTTCCTCTCCCACAGCACAACCCTGCAGCCGCCAGCACGTTAACACCGTCTCTTCCCAAAACGCGGCCCCTTCCTTCTCCTAATGGTATTTTCCCCACTTCCACCTCCCGCTTCGCGTGTTCCCCCAGCGCTCTGCCCACGGGGCTCGCCGCGCCGGAGCCAGGGCAGCGACAGGCTCCGGGCCCGGGGAGCGTGGCGCGTCTCCGGCGGGCCCCGCTCCGGGCGAAGAGCCCGCTACCAGCCGCGGGCCGGCACCGCGCCGCTCGCCCGGCGGCCCCAAGCGGCAGGACGCCGCCGCCGCCGGGCGCGGGCCGGCACTCACCACAGCACGGCGCAGAGGAACAGGCAGGAGCCCAGGGCCAGGAGCCGGCGGGGCGGCTCCTTCATCGTCTCCGCCGTCTACTTCCCGCGGCCGCGAAGAGACGGCGCATCCTCCCGGGCCGAGGGGAAGCGGGAGAGGCGGCTGCGGCACGGCCGTTGGCGCTGCCCCTCACCCGCGCCGCGCCGCGGCGCAGCCGTTACTGCCCGCCGAGCCGAGCCCCCTCCCCCCGCCCCTTATCTCTTCACGCGCTGAGCTGGAAGGATACGCGTCACCACCCCCCCCCCCCCCCACCGCACTCAAACCCCACCTCCTCGCCGCGTCGGGGCCAATGGCTTGCGCGTCTGCACGTGGCCACGCCCCTCTCCGCCCTCTGCTGGTGCCGATTGGCTCCTTCGCGCGGCTACGGTGGCGAATCAGAGAGCGGTCTCCCTTTCGTCGGCCCTCCGAGGGCGTCTCTCAGACGCCCGCATGAAATGATCCGTTAAAGGAAAAATCGCCATAATAATAAATAACGGCTGACGGCAAACCCCGGCGGTGGCGGTGCGCTCGAGGAGCGGGAGGGCGCTTTACCTCCGTAGCGGGGCGTTTTCAGGAACGGCGCTCCGACAATGACACATCTTTTTGGTCAGGCTTCTCCTAGGGCTGCCCCAGGCAGGCGAGCGCCCATTGGTGGCAGCGGAAGGCCCTCAGCGGAAAAACGGTTCCCGGGGCGGGGGAACTCCATCTCCCAGCGGGCCGCGGGCGGCGGCCGCGCGGGGCCTGCCGGGAGCTGTAGTTCTTGGGTGGGCGGGGGTCCTACCGCCGAGCCCACCTCCCCGCCGCCATTTTGCGCCGGCCTCCCCGAGGCGATGGAGGCGCGAGTCGGTGGCTGCGCTGCCACCCGCCTGCCGCCCCCGGGCCCTGCAGTCGGTGCCTGTAGGGGATTGCAGCATGTAACGTTTAGATGTGGCAGCACCAGGAGGGTCGAGGTGGGGGACAGAGTCGAGGCCCCCTTAGCACTGTTGATGACAGTGGCCGTCGAGGCCCTGCTCGTCTGTGTCATCTCCTGACCGTCCCCTCTGCTGCGTGTTGCTGCACAGTTAAATATTTGCTGAGGGAAGCGCTCTTAGTGCCTATGGTACCGGCCACTGGCAAGCGTGGGCACTGATGGCCAGGCCCAGCCGAGTCACCAAGGGAGTCATCGCAGGCCCCCTCACGCCTCCTTGGTGGCTGCTCAGGCTGCTGGCAGCCTGGTGACAACCCAGGGGCACGCCAGCGCTTCCTGGGACTTGCTCAGGGAGAGCTTTCCTGGGACCTGACATCCTGGCCAAGCGCTGCCAGCTCAGCGTCTTGCCCCATTGCTGCAGCAGATGTGCACAGAGCTTCTCCACCCACCTCTTCCTCAGCTCTGTCTTGGCTCTGGAGGCTTGTGTGCTACACTGGAGAGATTTTTCAGTCTAGTACAGGTCACAGAGTGGTAAGCGTAGATCTCAGCAGCTGTGTGCAGCTGCTCCTGATGCAGGAGAGAAGGGACTCACCTACCCTGGTGCTGGTATTTTTGGGTAGACTGGTGTAAAATGTATTTGTTGTTACCAGAACATTAGCGATTTTGCTGATAGCCAGGCCTAAATTTGCCTGTCAGAAGCATGGCATTATAAAATGGTCCGATGACATGATTAGCTGCTATCTATCTACAGTAGCCAAGGGAACCATCATAGCAGCTGCTTCTTAACAGAAACCATCTGATTTGGAACAGGCCATCAAGGTGGGGGAGGGCTGCTGTTTTAATGAACAGCCGTTGAGCTGATAGGCAGACCAAGTTCAGATGCGTGTGAACAACACAGTTGCAAAACTCATTCTGGGTTTAAACACAGCCCTGCAGAACAGAGAGCCAAAACAGATGCCTCCCTGAGAGATGTCGCTGCCAACTCAGCTCAGGACGGGGGCTCCTGCTGTAGCGTAATCGGAGCCACAGTAGGCAGCAGCCCCCACGCTCACACTGCAGGCCCGTAACTCTCCCAGCTTGCAGGATGTTATAAAAGGCCTGAAACTCACAGGTGAATTAGTCATGAGTGCTCTGCAATGGAAATGTGTGCATGTGTCAGGACTCTCAACAAGGAAGGACAGCTTTGCCTGGAGGGAGGTGCAGAATCCATATGAATCACTGCAGTTGTTACTGCACTTTGAGGAGCAGAGCCCTCCCCAGCCAGATCTGGTGTTTCCCCGCCCCGAAACACCACATTTTTGCTGTACCAAAACATACAGCACCAGCCCTGCTGTCTGCACATGCTCACAGGCGAGAGGGGTGTGCATGCAGAGCTCGCCCTGAGTATTGGTGGTGCTGCGAAGCAGACCAGTGTGACCACAGGGGCAGATGTTCCCAGCTGGCAATGAAAACTTGAGCAGAATCTGTCTTATCCTTTTCTACCTTTTCACCCTATAATTTTGTGTTTTTATTAATATTTGGCATTGCCAGCCCTCCTGACAGCTCTATGTGCCACAGGCAGTGGAAAGATACTTTTAGAGCCTGGACCAGGAAACACATCAAGGAGAGGGGGAAATGTAGACAATCCAGCTTTGTGCCATATCCACACATGGTGCGGGTTTAAACCCTCCTGGGCAGCAAAGCAAAGGCTGCCCCTGTGACAGAAAGAGCATGACCTGCTGTGCCAGAGAGGGGGAGATCTGCCCAGAACAAGGCCATGTCTGTGGGAGGGAGAAAGCTTTTGCGTCCTTGCTCTTCTGCAAGTAGCCGTGGCGCATCCCCAGGCTTGCTGTGGACAAGCGGCCCTTGGAGGTCACAGAGCACCCAGGTCTCACACCCTCGCCCTGCCAAATGTTCTCCCTGCTGCTAAGGGCACGGCAACCACCAGGTGTTTTGGCTGTCACAGCGCTGCACAGCAGCAGCAGCATGAGCAATGCCAGCAGCTGCCGAGCCAAGCACTAGGCTCAAGTACCTTGCTTCTAAGTCTTACTGGGAGCGCGTCAGCCCAGCAGCATGGTGCTCCATGTTATCACAGGAGTATCCTGTGGACAGCCAGCAGCCTGGATACTCCCCGCACCTTCTGCTTCCCATACAAATGTCTTCTTCAACAGGTGGTACATGAGTTAGCTAGGTCTCCCATTGACATCAAGCATGCTCCCCACCTCTGCTTGGTACAAGCAAGGGAAGACCTCTCCTATAGTACAGACTCCCCCAAACTATTCTCTCATCACAGTTTCTTGGGCCAACCCCCTGCTAAGTTTCCAAAACAGTGTCCAAATTCCCTTTCACCTGAGTCTTAGCACGAGAAGAACTAACCCTGAGGTTGAAAGGCTGCGCTGTGAGACTTGTGAGCTCTGTGACTAGCACAGCCATCTCCCTTCTCCAGCGCAGAGGGCTGAGGCAGCAGTGAACACAGCTGCGCAGAGGCAGGTGAATTGCTGCTGGGGCTCTGTAGGAGACGGGGGATAACAGCGCAGAGAGCAGAAAGCTGGGGTGTGAAACAGCACACTGTGCCCCAGCACATCGCAGCTTAGCTGGAAGCCTGGCTTAGAGCTGCTGAACAAGGCTGTGGCTTGGGTTGAAAAGGGAGAATTTTCTTTGAAGGTTGCTAGTAGGTTTTGGAAGAATCCCTTGGGATTTAATATGAACTTTTAGCTCAGAGAAATTGACTCTTTACCCCAAAGTTCAGATTGGCATGAAAATGGCCAGGAAATAGCTGTGTTCTCAACCTCTGTTGCGAGGTTCCTGTACAGAGGTATCCAGGCCCTATGGATCTGCTTCCCATTAAACATTTTCTAAAGACATTTCCTTTAGCACGCTGAGAGTCTGTTTTCTTCCTAAGAAAATGTTTCACAAAAACATATGCTTCCAGGACAATCACACAGAGGCTGCTTTTTTTCCGTCAAAAATTGGCAAACCCCAAACTGGTTATGTTTAGGGTCCTGAGAAAGTCTTTTTGGACACAGATTTCTACTAGCAGCTCCGCAGTGTGTACACAGCTGCCCCAAAGGGCACGGTGCTGGAGCTGAGGGCACAGCTGTGCCTGAATCCACCTCTGAGCCATGCCACCCACGCTGGGGAGAGCCGCTTATCAACCACCTTCCCTCCATCCTGGGGCCATGGATCCCTGCTCTCGCTCACAAGCCTGCCAAGTCGCACATGGCCAGGCCAGCTGAGGGTGTCGAGTGTCTGAAAGCATCGCCACAAGCGCATGGCTTGTTGCTGTGCTAATATCTGCCTTTTTCTAACAGTACTCTAGTAACTTCCTTCAGGGACAGATGACAAAGCAGTGATGTCTTCACTGTGGAGTGAATGGCAGCTGAACCACCCAACCTAAATTTGCAAAGGCAGTGGCACCGGCAGTGGCAGCATAATGCCAAGAGAGCAATGATCACCTTCAGGACGTGCTGCTAAATCAAACAACAGCACTTTTTAGGAGGACAGAGGAAGTAATTAAAATGTCACCCTGGAAATATCTAGAGAGCTCCAAGTTCTTCCTTTGTTTGGCTGAAGCAGTTCTTCAGTCCCCGTTGGCTGCAGGACCCTTTGGCTGAGAAGCATGAAGCTTGGTGGCAGCTGGGACGTGCCCCACAATGGCTCTAACAGCGAGCAAGTTTGGTTTGTGTCCCCACACCAGTGCCCTCTGCAAAGCCTGCAGGCAGCTCTCAGTGGGTCTATGGTAGCCCTGGGTGCCCGGGACACACGGCTCTAAGCACCTCTAGCAACTCCCCGGTCAGGTCCTGTTGCCCCAGGAGGATGCAGGACCAGCCCAACAGGTTACAGCAGCACAATGCAGTCCTATGTGTGCCGCAGAAAAAGTCAGTGAGAAACTGCTTCAAGACACCTGCTGGGTGTGAGCTTCCACCTTTGTCACACTGACATATTTTGAGGGTTTCTGTGCCCTTTTAGGAGACCAATGCTAAAACGCAACACTGCAGTGGTGTAGAGCTGTTACTGTGTGCGTGTCTAGCCCTCCTTGGGTACCTCCCGAGTGGAGATGCAGCCCAGAGGACACAGCCAGGCCCTGGGGGACCCACCACAGCATTTCCATGCTCAGAGCAGAGCCAGGTGCTGAAAGCCTCTAAGCTGGGCAGCACGCTTCCCCATCCACCCCAGGGGAGCAGCCTCAGCAGCAGGAAATTCCCCTAAACTTCCTCAGTGCTATCAGAGAGCAATGAGAGCAAAAGCACACGTCACACCCGCAGCTATTTTAACCATGTCAGGGAGTGCCCAAAATCGTCACCAGGGTGAAGACGGTACCGAAAGATGCAGTGCAACATGAGCTTTGACTGCAGTTGTCTTTGCTCCCTGCCATACCACAGGAGGCACGGACATCTCCTGTCCTCCCCATGGCCCATAAGGCTGCTCTCCTTCCTGCAGGAAAAGCTCTGGCGTCAACTACGGCACCTTCCCTTTTGAGGCAGAGCTGCATGTCCACACAGGGAAATGCCAGGCAAGGTGTTTGCACGCATACATGGCATCCTCAACCTTACCTGGCTCTTAGCAGGAAGAGCCACCTCAGGCCACCTCTGTCCCACAGGTGGAGCGGTTCTTGGGAGCTGCTCTGCTCCCAGGGCTTGATGCTCACAGAAACCCGACTCACTGGTTTCATTGCTGAAAAGCGCAAGGCTGGGAGGAGGTGGGCAGCTCTGGAGCACAGCACAACGCTCAGACCCTTGCTGAACACGCAGAGGAAGGTTGGATGTGTCTTGACACAACATGCTGGCTCCTGGACATGAATCCCGGCCCAGTCCTTGCTGTGGCCGTGCATGCATCATGTGAGACTGGATCATGTCTCCAAGGGCCACCCTGGAGCAGTCCACATCTGCTCACACAAGTGCCAGCCGTGGCACGCACATCAGCACAGACGATCTGCTCGTCTGCCTTGGGCTTATCTTCCCGTGAGCTCAGGTCCCTGTCACCAGTGAAGGTTTTACAGGAAGCACCTCACTGAGCTCCCACCACCGATGCCATGCTGAAGGGAGAGGGGCTCCCTTCACCTCAGGGCAGCAGGCAGACTTCAGTGGCTGGATGGCTTCGCTGTACTGACGCTAACAACCGATACAGCCGGGGCACACGCTCTAGTCAGGCCCCGCCGGCAGAGCCTTCCTAGCTGAGGTTACAAGCTGTTACGGGCACAAACTGTGTGTGTTGTGCATAGCCAGGACCAGAGCAGTAGAGAAATCCACCCACCAGGCAGTGGAAATTTAAACAATTGCTTAGCTGTCTGCTAGAAGAGCTGTTAAATATTTATTAACCCATTGCTAAGTATTTCCAGCCAGAGCCCTTCCCGCGGCACTGGCAGAGCATGCTTCGCTCAGGGCTATGCCACAGGTACAGGTGGGATCGTCTCCACTGTGAGCCGCTGTCTTGCTCCTCAGATAGCTACTCCCCCAAGCTCCTCACTAAGAGCCTGGGTGAAAGGGTGGAGAGCAGGGCCGAGGGACTCGCAGCCGGCGCTGATCTCTGCTAGCAAACGGAGCAGGGATTTCACGCTAGAGACCCTTTTTCTGAGCAGGGAAAAAAAGACTTTGAAGCCACTTTTGCTCAGCCCATGTGACTGCTCTAGCACAGCACGGCTCCCACATGCTGTAGTCCTGTTGTCATCCAGGGATTAATCATACACATCTCACACCATGCATAACTAAAGAGCTGGCACAGATGAGACAGATCATTCCAGGGAAACCATTGCAGTCCCCAGGTGGGACCCTACAGAAAAAGCCCTCTGTGTGCCCCCAGCCAAATTCACTCCTTGCCCAGCCTCTCTGAGTCCATCTCTGTCAGGTGTAAGCCTGTACAGCTCAGCCTCACTGCTGGGACCGTCGGGAGGTTTCCAGTCCTTGTGTTGGGTGAGAGCCCCTGAAACAACACTGGTGCCCACCATGTGCAAGCCGAACGAAGCCCCATGGAGCCTGAGAGCTACATGCCATCTCAGCACCACCTTGATGTGGCAGAGGATCAGCGAGGTGCTTCCGCATGTACCTGCCTGAGACAGCAGGCCAGCATATGCCTCAAGAGCTGCCATGCCCTCACACAGACACAGGTTTTGGTTGATCAGCTGTAGCAGATCAGAGAGGCTCAGTACTTGCTAGGCTTGTTTCTCAAACACTGATAAGATGAGATGTACAATGGTAAAAATATTACAGATTGCCCAATCTCCCAACTGGAGCCTATAATTAACCCACAGTACAATGTACCAGAGGTTACCTGGGAAGCAAATATCTGAATGGGATTCTTAAAAAGTATTACACACTGTAGAAGGAAGATCAGTGCCTGCAGCTGCATTTTCTCCTCAAAAGTCCTGGTCAGCCATAGAATAGTTTGATCAGCAGCTGGAGATCAAGAACAAATTTCTCTTGGGCACAGTCAGAGATGAAGTCAGTGCAGTCCTCGGGGAGGGTAAGTCCTGCCTCAAGGCTGAACTTTGACCGCTACGTTACACAACTGTGCATAGATATTCTCGGGGGGGGGGGGGGACGCACCTTGCCTACAGACACAGTGTTCGGATAGCTTGTTTTTTTCCAGAAGAGCCGCTCCACTGTTCCCTTACCAGGAGAATTTGCTAAGAAAATGTTGCAAGATAGATTTGTATCAGCAACTGCATGATGAAAAAAAGCTCCATGTTTTGAGAGAAGATAGCAGATCACCTGAGTCAAACTTGTTTTGTTAAGTCAACCCAGAAGGGTGCTTTGATAGGTGAGGAAGATAGGTGGTCACGTCTTTCTGAACCTGACACTTTTAGCAGCAGGCTTGGAACTGTACTTTCAGCGGCAATCACTGGTAGTGCATGAACCATCAGACAGGCTGATCACGGGCTTCAGAATGTACCAATTTGCGGTCGCAGAACAATGTGAACATGCAAAGCGTAACGTGTTCGGGTGGCTGCAGTGTGAGTGCCAGTCTGGTGACCTGCAGTAAGAGAAAGCGCGTGGTGTTCAGGGTGCCAGGCAGGGAGAACAGGAGATGCCGTAGGTACCCCTCTGGGCAGTGTTTCTGAGAGGGAGGTAAGAAAAGGTGTCACTGGTTTACTAGAGAACCTGCAAACCAGGGCCGATGATGGGCTAATCCTTGTCCCTTACATTTTAACTCTCAAATGCATTGGAAGTATTTTCCAGGCCATTGGGTATCACCCAGTGCTTCCTGCACTGAGGCCAAAGACGAGGGTCTAACTTCTTCCAAAGAGACAGCTGAGTTAAACCTGGAGATGCTACCACAGCCTAAGTCACGGAATGAATTATCTTCTAGGATTAACAAAGAAATGTATCTCATTTCTAGCTGGGATTCAGCTGGCTGGCCCTTGTCATGCCTTCGTGCTCTCTGTTGGCCTGCTCTGCAGAAAACCAGACATTCAGAGTAAGGAGCATCTTGACAGCTTATACTGGAGGAGTATGACCTGGAAACACTACTGCAGCTGCAGCTTGCTAGGTGCATATTAGCTTCTGCTCCTCATATAGTGAGAAGATCATCAAAATGTGAAAGGTAGCGCTGGGCTGTCACCTTTCAGTCGCTGTGTGTGGCAGTGCCAAGAACCAAGAGGATATGGGCTGAAATAAAATTCTCAGTTGGGACTTCTCCATTTCAGCACTTTCACGTATTTGCTGAAAATGTTAAGCTTTATCTCTGATCTATCAATATCTTCTATTTACAAAGGCTTTTTTTCCAAGTGTTTTTTTTTTCCCCTCATAAGTGATTAACTCACACAAACTCATTCCTTTTCTCACTATTGATCCTGGGCCTTTATTGCTTAAAATGATGTAAATCTTTCCTAAGCAGGTTCTGACACTGCAACTCTTGATTGAGTTTTCCTTCCAGATACAATTTCCTGTTCAATTTTCTGACCATTTCTTATTGAGTACAGGAAAAACTATGAATTGCAAGTTTGTGCTGGATAACTTCCTCTATCTTTAGATGAACCATTAATAATTGCAGGAGAGAATCCAGCAAAATACAGTAAAACTTTTAAAATATCTGGAGATTGCCAGATAATTGAAAACTCTTCTGTGGTTCACACTGAGGGGGAATGAACTGTGTGAAAAATGGGGTTGGAATTGTTTTGCTTGTGAAATTCCGCTTATAGCGTATTTGATAATTGCTCTTTCATTGCTTAAACAAGCTCTTTCTGAAATACAGATCTTTTCCTAAGGGTTACTGAAAGATTTCCCCAGTGTGATTAAGCACCAGGAAGGCTATCGGTTGAGTCTGTACCACTGATCCTGCTCGTGTCGCATCCCTGCCAAACGCGGGCTGCCCCTTGCTGTCCCTTGGAGAGATGCCTGCGTTTCTGTGCAGCTGCAGGCGTGTGTCCCTGAAATTCCTCGTGCGCACGTGCTGATTTCCTCTCGTACATCCGTCTTGGGCAATTACTGAAAATGTGTAGCATGCCAAGTAGTGTCACTGGGATGTCAGAGTTCTGGATTGGAAATAACAGTCACAGTGACTGGCTCGTTAAACTGCAGATATACGGTCCAGGTCACCGAAATGCTTGCTCTGCATAGAGTCTCCTTATGTTTACTTAACATGAGACTGCACCGAGCTACAGCGAGGGAAAATTGCTGTAAATCGCTTTTGACACTTTCCCAGCCCTCCTGTCCGACGAGCATGTTCATGCCCTTCTCTTGGGGACCCTGCCTAACTGGTCCATTGCTTTCCAAAGTTATAACTAGAACTTTTGCAACCAGTTTTTCTACAAGTCCTTGCACTGCTGTGGTCTCTTTGGTGTCCCCGTCCTGGATCTGCAGGTCATGGCTCAGCACTCCCGGTCCTGCCAGCTGTTTCCATCAGCAGCTCAAGGCCAGTCATTTCTTGAAGCGGTCTTTTTGATCCTAAAGAGTGTTCATGGAGCCCTTTCTCCCATGCAGCTGAAACAGCAGGCAAAGCGCCATTCCCTTGCTCCCAGCGCTGGGGAAGCAGATGACAGACAGGCTGCTCCTGTTGCTCTCCCTCCTTGCAGGGCTCCCAGCAAGGCTGTGACCTCCCTGCGCTCCAGCCCCTCCAGGACCAGCCCGGCACTCACAGCCTGGTGCTTTAGCTGCACCATGCCCCAGCCACGGGCTCGGGCCAGAGCCACCCCAGCGCCTCACATTGTGCCTTAAGTTCAGCTGGCATCGAAGGTCTTGATGCGGCGAAACGCCAAACAGTGACGGAGCAGCAGCCCTCCCGCTTGGCAGGTGGCTGATTACTGCAAACAGCGACATTTGGCTGGGGCTACCTGACCTGACGCCAGAGAGAGACTGCCTTGATCTCCTGTGCTGAAAGAGCCTTGAAATTTGGCACAGGTAGAGGGTGGCAGAGGCTCCCAGGAACACCGACAGATGCATATCTAGGGCGTCCAGGCAGAGGTGCAGCAGGCTCAGGTGCTCCAGGTGTTGCTCCGAGAGCCTCTCGGGGAGCATAGGAGTAAAAGGAGAAATATTTGCTCCGGCTGGATGTGATTCCCCCTCTTCAACAGGTCTACCTTCAGGAGCATGGCCAAATGCAAACTCCCTGCTTGGGCCTGCCTGAGCCCTGATTCAAAACCCTGTCTGTGAATCTTTTTGCAGCACTGAGGGTCTAGGAAGCTGAGCAGCAAGTTGACTTTCTGTCACACAGTGAAATAAATTATGAACAAATTCGAATTTGTTTTCATCATTTCATGTTGTTTCATCTGAATTTTAACTCTGACTAGACATAGAAAATGAAGCAATCTCTCCCAAGAGAGTCCCCAGGTGAAGCGCTGTGGAAAGCCATACCATTTCCTAACCTCATCCCAGCACCAGGGAGCCTCTGCAACAGCAACCATTGATTCATACACGTGGTGCTTAGAAAGAAGTGGTTTCTCTGCCGGAGATGGTATTTACCAGCTTCTTTTAGACCAGTCAGCAGGGATGACGCCTTGAGCAATCTTTCAGCATCATCTTAGCTAGATCCTGCCCTGCCTTCTGCTTGTGAAATGTTCCCAAGACACCAAGCATGATCCCACCTGTATGTGGACTTGCTGCCCCTGCCCAGCCCCGTGCTGGCACAGGGTTTGTGCTGATGACTCCAGGCTGCGGCAGCCCGGCAGCTCCCCGGGGAAATCCCTGGGAAGGCAGGAGTTTCTCCCAGAGCCTGAAGTCATCACCGGAGCCAGTAGCATGTGTTGTTGGGGGCCCTTGGTGCTGCGCAGGGGTCTCAGCATCCACCGCCGCAGGCAGCTCCCCGATTCGCACCCGTGGCCGTGTCCCGCAGCCGCAGGAAGGCTGCGCCCCGCACAGGCTTGGCAAACCTGGCATATCCAGTTATGCAGCCAAGGCACAATATAACATTAACAGCTTATTTGGGTTTTTACTATTATTTCCTATGTTTTTGAGAGGGCTTGGGGCAGTGGGACACAAGTCCAGCAGAGAGCAGGGAGGGAGGACAGCAAAGCACTTGTTAAGATCTAAATGGATTATTGCATGTTACTGAAGATTCCTTCTGCTACTTTAAACTCTTTTTTTTTAAGCTTGTAAGAGAAAATGGCACTTTGACATAGCCTCTCCAAGCACCTTGCTTCCCACAGACTCATGAAAACAGTGACACTCTGTTAAATTTGACCTTCTCTAGAGGGATGAGGGCAAGGCAGGAGGACCTGGCCTGATGCAGCTCCTGGGCTGAAGATGAATTTAGCCCCAGGGGATGGTAACTAAAGAAGCAAGCAGCTTTCTAAAGCCTCTTGCCTATCAGCACAAGTCAGAAGGCAAATGAGCAGGTAAAGCAACGACCCACGAGGGGTGAGCCCAGCTGAGGCACCGCTGTTAGTCCCCAGCTCTGTTAACCGCTGCCGGGGAGCAGCGTGCTCGCCGGGGCGGCCCAGCCCTGCCCGCGCGGTCAGGTGCGCAGGGACTTTGGCACTCACGTTGGCAGGTCACCGAGTCTGGAGGACTGTGGCGGTGGCAGCTGACCCCCGCGCTGTGGCGAGCGGCGTGTCAGACTCCAGCGAGGGAAAGCAGCTGGGAGGGAGTTGGGCTGCTTGTGTCTAATGAGAGGGTTCAGCTGTGGGTGAAACGGGGCTCACTTGGGTCTGCGCTAGCTGAGCCAGGGTCTTTGGGGTCTCCTACCACCAACAGCACTTGCCTTCCAGGAGAGACCAGATAAACCTGGCTGTATCCATTCACCTCTTGGGCAGCAAGTTTCAGGTGCTACACGGGAGGGCAGCCCTGGGCAGCAGAAGGGGAGAGTGCCACCACCTAGATGAGTGAAGGGGAATAACCAAACCGGTCAGATCCCACCCAGGGGAGAAATCTCAGTGCCCGCTTGGACAGCTGCTGACCCATGCTCCCACCGAAGGATGCCCCCCCAGCACACTCCTGCAGTCCAGGACACTGTGTCAACACCAAGTCAAGTGGCAAGCGTGACAGCACTTGCACTGCTGCCGTTGCCTGCAGCAGCTCCAGGTGGCCGTCTCCAGCTGCCCTGCACCACACGGCACTGCCCTGGCCTGCGTCAGCTGAGATGACCCTGGAGCAGAGGCCGCTCTGTGCCAGCTCATTGCAGGCATGAGCTCACTGCAGCTGGGCTCTGTCAGCAGGCAATTTGAGTTGGCCAAGGACTTCCAGAGGTGCCTCCCAGCCGGCGTCAGGCTGCGAATCTACGCTGCATCTGTGGCAGACACATGCTAACTCTGTCAGTGCTTCCCAGCAGCCCATAAGCTGAGACATCCTGCGGAAAAAAGCAAGCAAATCTCACTACAGAAACTGAGAAGCAGTAAAAGTTAAGGATGGAGGTGGCAGCCCCAGGGAGCCATGTCAAAGCGCGTGACTCGGTGGTGCACCGTGTCTCCTGGGAGCGTCTGGCGCACACCCACAGCAGGAGCTGCGTGCCTTGTGTGTCAAGGGCATGAAGCACGGGGGCATGCAGGCAGAAAAGGGCACGCTGGCCTTAGACCACAGGTGTAAACCTTTTTTTGGCTTTATTTCTAGGAGGGCAGCGTGGGCTGAAGCTGCCCATAACCCACCAAGGAAAGCACCCCAGACGACGCGCCGGTGATTTTCTTCCTACAGCACTATGCAAATTGTGGGCAAAGCTGGGCAAAGTTGCAGGCACATCATCTGGCATGACTTGACATCTGCTGTCACTCTGTCAACAGTAAAATTAAACCCCGAATGCCCCAGGGCTCAGGTGGCTGTCGGAGCCCCCCGGAGCCCGGCCGGTGAGGGTGGACACCAACGGCGGAGTTGGCCCCACTCGCTGCAGCGAGGCTTGGTGGCCCTGGGGCTGCTGGCAGCTGCCGCGTCAGGAGGAGCAGCGTCAGGAGGTAGTGCTGCCCGCCCGGGAGTGGGAGCCTCACCCTGAGTAAGGAGGGGGGGGGAGATGGCAAGTGCTGCAAACTCACCCGCGTTGTCCAAGGGACGGTCACAGCAGGTCGAACAGCACAGGGCAAACGTGCACAGGGAGACCTGCTCAGCGGCGCAGGCACCCCAGGCACTGGCAAACGCCGTCAGGGGCCATGAGCACGGAGCTGTGTGTCCGTGCGTCATACTGAGTTTTAGCCGGCATCTGTTTTGGCTGGAGAAGGGAGCTGCAAGAGTTGACCTTTAAGAGCCTCTTGCTATGGCCAGCTGAAACCAGCTGTTGCATTTTGAGGAGGTCTCAAGGCATGAGGAGCTGCTGTCTGATGCTACCTCGGCCCTGGCTCTGAGCAGCACCGAGGGTGCGGTGCCCATGGGAGAACTGCCGTGTGCTGCACTGTGCCCAGACAGGATGGAGGGGAGCAGATGTTGCAGACACCTCCCAGGTGGGTCCCACTGGAGATATGCTAGGTGCCGAGCGTCTGGAGCTGAGGAGTTGCTGGCCCATCGGTTGGCTGGCTACCGTATTTCCGAAGGTCTCGTGGAGCCCCCGGGGACAGGTGGCAGAGAGCACTGTGGGCACGATGTAGGGACACGGCAGAGCTCAGCGTCACCCAGCCCAGGACTGTGGCAAGCACAGGAGGTCACACACGGGACAGCGCCTTGGGACCAGCTGCTTCCTTTCCTGTTTGTACAAGCACTAAAATTAACTAAATTCCCACCTGGCTCCATCCCCTCCCCTCTCCAGAAGATATGTAAAAATAGGGAGTCAGATGACCGAGTGCCCCGTGGCTGATCCCAAGGGAGCCACGCTCCTTGGGGGACACGTGCTCATGAGGGAATGGGCATGTCCAGCGGGGCCCCAGCTCTGCCCCGCACCAAGGGGACCCGTGCAGCTCCAGGTGTAGGACACACAGGGAAAAGTACTGTCTAAGCTGGTGTTTCCCAGCAGCAAAAAACACACCTTGACTCTGGCATCGCACCACTCTTTCCAGGTATATGGGCTCCTGTTTGGAGGTAGATGATGGTGGGAAGGGGAAAGAGGGAAGGAAGGACTCCTGGGGTTAATATATCCTCTCAAGCCGGTGTGTTTCCAGGCTAGGAGACCACGTTGTGTTTTAACACATGCTTCTTCTCTGGTAAAATGGGAAGGTGGGAGGGGAGGAGGACCCTCTCACAGTGCACCAGGCTAAAGCAGTGATTTACAATCTTGAGCAGTCCAAATTTTTTCCTGATCTCTCTGGAGAGAATTGAAGCTTGTGAGAGTCCTGTCCCCACTTTTACCTTCTGGACATCCACAACAGTCCACAATCCCTGGGGGTCCCCAGATGCAGGCTGAAGCCTGTAGATCTAAGAGGTCTGGAACAAAATCCATGTTGATGCAGTCAAGGAGAACCGTTACAGATCCGGCTCACCCTGACATGCCTCTTTTCACCCCACCGCAGTTACAGGGAATAGCAATGGAGAAATAAGAAATGTGAGCATGTGTTACAGAAATGAGTGCTCTCGGTCAGCTAAGTGAGCCGCTTTCCCCCTTCTCCACCATCTGACATGCAGTTCACTGGACTCCCTGCAGAGTTTAATATCCCTATAGCATGAGGGATTTGCAGAGTCAACGGAAACCTCCAGGGAGCCAGGGGAAATCTGCGTGACGATGCTGTAGTGACAAGCTCAGCACTTTGCAGCCAGCTTTGCAGAGCACACACGAGGCACACGCACACACACACACCGCTATGGAAAGTGGCTTTCTTCTGTCTCTCCTGGGACAATCACTTTAAACTCACATTTCTGAAACAGCCCCATTTACACTGCCTATAAAAGCCATAGCGTTTGCATTCTTCACTTCCTCAAAGGTCCCCCTGTCTACTTCTGAGTTTACACAGATAAAGAACAAAAATATCCCCTAGGCAAACGGTAAAAACCTAGTTAGGAAACACCGTGTCCCTTCATGGCTTTTGCTCTGAATCCCTCTTTAAGGAGGGCAGTGGATGTTGGACAAGGCTTGGGGTGATGAGTTGGTGCTTGAGAGCGGGAGCATGCCTCCAGCAACGCCTCTGTGCAGAGGAGTGGGCCACAACCACCACCCCTCATTTACAGGCACTCCTACATGGCATGTGCCTGCTTTTGACCTCCAAGGACTTGACTTTTTCAATGTTTTGCAGTCTTCAGCTCTTTATGCATTTTCACTGACTGCAGCAGAGCTTGGTCAGCACTTCATATCTGATCCCCGTGTCTCAAATTCAGGGCTAGACAGAGGAATGTATGATCAGTAACAGCTTGACAAAAGCTGTGCTCAGGAGAGACCCAGTCCTGATCTGCTGAGAGAGGCAAATGTGTGCCACTGCAGCTGGCTGTCATGCGAGAGCTGAGTGGAGACTCCTTCTTCACCAAACAAATCTGCCCTGCGTCAGTGACATCCCTGGCCAGGCCGGCATGGACACAGGCGCTGCCCAGGACACGCTCTGGGTTGCAGGGCACCAGCAGCCCTATGAAACATAAGACCATCCTCGGTCCCGAGTCTCAGACATTTTTCACCTTCCAACTTCAGAAGCAACAAACGCTTGGGTCCTGCTTGGGCAGTTTTTAGCTTTTTACTCCCTAGGCCTGGTTTCCTCCCTGTGACTGCACGTTAAGGACATGCCACGTACACCTGAGCTAAGGTTATCTGCACAGCTGAAATTTGGACTCTTCCTACCTTGGAGAGTTTGGCCTGTGGCTGGCAGAATGCGTCTTTGACACCACGCTTTTGGCTGCCATTTCCTTTTCTAAGCAATTAAAACAAGAGCACCTTCCCCGGGTGACAGCTTGATCTTCAGAGAGCTCCCCTATGAAAAGGGATGCTGCTGACCCACTGCCCTCAACCTGGCAGGGAACTCCAGCAGGGGCAGGTTGTTCCTCTCCCTGGAGACTAGGACGGTCGGTGGGAAGGGCATTTTGCCACAGGGCTTCACAGATGCGAGCTGACCTCCAGGGAATGTCAGGACTGAGGGCGCTCAGTTTCCCAGCCGAGCCACGGAGGCAGCAATTTCCAGAATCATCTCTCTGTAAGCATGTGCCTTTCCATGTCATGTCTTGCCCCAGCTCCTCAAGCCCTCTCCACAGCAGTCCTGCTTTTCCACCCTTCCCCCCACCTTCAACAGGCTCGGCAAGTCCCAAATCTCCAGCTGCTCCTTCCAGCGCCTCTCAGCACCAGCCCTAAGCAGCGTCGCTGGGTTTCTCCCACGACCTCGGTGACTCTTTTTCTTAGTCTTGGTTCCTGGTGGGTACCAAGCACTCCCCTTGCCCTGGTTACTTTGCATTCTTCTTCCCCAGCCACTCTTGTTCTCCTCCTACAAGTCCCCTTGTTTTGCCCACCCTATTCCCCATGCATGAAGTGCCTCTAGGACACTGCCCTGATGGAAAACATAGACTCACCAGCAGTCAGAATGCCTCCAATGGGACTACAGCAAGGTCTTGGCTTGCAACCTTGGGCAGGCTCCTCTCCATATGGTAAGTCAGGTGACACTGTATGCAGTGAGGGTCAAAAACTGGCATAGCTCCCTCTTGAGTTATGGCAGTCGGCAACACCCTCCTTGTAGGCACTCTCATCTTCTGGAGACAACTCACTGAGGACAGCAAGCTTAGACACTGAAGCAGGTGACGTCCTTGCCACCCAGCACTCTCATGTTCGGGCCTCGGAGTGGAGACCCATAGGCATCACTGCACACTCCCTGCCATGGGTGCACCTCCCAATGCAAACCAGCACTACAGCATGCATCTAGGGCCAGTAGGGCCATCACTGATCTGATACTGGGTCAAAACATCCTTCGCCCAAACATACAGGAAGGTTTCCTAGATGATTGATAGAAAATACTGTGGAGGGGCAGGAGGGCATGTGTAACTTCAGCTGGATCTGGCCAGTGAGGCCAGCTAACCTACACAATACCTATCCATGAGTGAGTCCAGGAGCATGCATCTCTCCCTGGCATGGGCTTGCCATGGTGAGGGCGCCTCTGCACAGGAGATGCAACCACAGGCTTCACATACTGGCAGTGGCCCTTCTGCTGCTGGGACCAGGATGTAGAACTGGATCCAGGAAACTTGGCCCGCCAACACAAGCAAGGGAGCTGATCAGAGAGTTGGACCAGTGCTAACTGGGTCTGCCTGATCTTTTTAGGAAAAGCAATCACAGGAGGACAAATGTAGAGGAAATCAGGAGCTCACATGATGGTGTTAAAGGGCAGGCAGGGCTGCTCAAGCAGGCTGCCCGCAGTGCTGCCATGAACCTACCCCCTGCTCACCCAGGCACACTGCTGTGGGAAGACCCCTGCGGCAATCAACCCCGTGTGCTCCAGAGTCCTCCCACTGGGCTCAGCTCAGCTATGAGCTGCTCAGTTCTCGGCCTGGTTTGCTCTGATGGCTGTTGTAGGGCTGCTCAGAGCCTAAACAGGTTTAAGAGTGCTGGGCTGGTATCACCTGACTCTCTGCCAGCCCGGCTGGGAACTGGATCCAGAAAATCCTTAAATAGGTGATTGCAGGAGAGCAGAAGCAGCAAATGTTATGGGGCCATTTAAGGCAGGAGACACTCTCTGGTAACGGAAAAATTCGGCAGCTGGAGCTGTGCCAACCTCCCCCCTCCCTGAAAACATTCCTGCAAAGGGAGCTTTCAGCTGCAGGGTCAAAGGGAATAGCTCAGGGATCAGTTGTCACAGAAACGAAGCCCAAGTGTGAATAGCTGCACTCACAGGCAGCCCTGTCGCTCCCGCTGCCCCAGACCCCCACAGCCAGCAAAACCTGCCCGTGGCAGACGCAGCTTCGAGACAGACCTCAGTGGCAACCCAGAAAAGCTGGAGCAACCCTCATCTGCACAAGCACTTGCACCTCTCCTTGCAAACCAATGGTGAGAACGAACGAGCCTGCGCCGTGGGGCAACCTGCAAAGCTCATCTCGGCATTTCAGACTTGCATTTTTGCCTAGTCTGAGGGAGGGGGTCTGGCTCCCCAGGGTAGCAGTGTCCGGTGAGGCAGGGCAGTGTTGCTATGGCCACTGCGGCTCAGACACCCTCATGCAGCACTGAAGGTGACACTCAGTGTCCCTGATAAGACAGACTTGGCGATGTGGCACCCTGGTGATGGAGGTGACTAGTGCTGTAGAGGGACACCACTGGGAATGTGCACAGCACAGACCGCATTTATTTCCTTAGTGCTTTCAGGGCCGAGCCCACAGCCCTGAGTGTCCCTCACACTAGGGACTGCTTGGGTCCATTAACTGGGGCACAGTGCGGGTGCTGGGAAGGTGCTAAAAACGATGTGAGTATGCGCAGGAGGGAACAGACGGCAAAGCCACAGGCTTTCAGCCTTCCCTCCATCACGGTGCTCCAGCCCAGGGCCTTCCCTGGGAGGTTCTCCTCCCTGCTGCCTCCATGATTCAAGCTACCGTCGAGCAGGGGAGGTTGTAATCCCCCCTCAAAGGCATGCTGCGGGCAAGTCGCTCATGGGCTGGAACCCCCAGCCTGGCGTGCACCAGGGATGTGCACCCCCTCCCGCTCTGGGCAGCCTGGTCCCCTGCAGGCCAACGCGGCTTGGATGCAGAGATGCATCAGAGCAACGTTACATATCTCCAGGCCCTAATGCTTTGCTGATCCCCCCAACTGAGGGCCCAGCAAGTCCCCAGTTTCTTCTGGGCGGTCTGTGCGATCCAGAAATGTTACATTACACAACCACTCTTGCTCAAACAAGAAACCAGTAAGGTGTGCACACAGGGCCTGATGGTTTCCCAGGCTCACGCAGTTTCCTGCTGTCGTTACAACGGTGCACACCAGCACTGAGGGCAGTGCCTTTCTGCTGAGAGCCACTGAGGAGGTTTCACAGTAGTGTTTTGGGTCGAAACAGATATGAACTGTTATCACTTTACAAATTCTGCATCATTATTCTTCAGGGTAGCCACTGTCCCTTTCCCTTGTGCAGCACCTTGCACCGTGGGACCGGTCCGTATGACCTGCTGAGAACTGGCAGTGCAAATACCCTAAGCAGGGAGGATTGTTTAGTTACTCTGAAGCCTGGTTGTTTGTGGCACAAATGTCAGTTCACACCCAATCATCGCAGTCTGGGAACAAGCAGATATATTTCGAAGCGACCCATGAGACTGTGGTTTGCGTGTGTTGGCAGAAGGGGGGGTGCAGTGCCCTGAATACTTTGAAATTCAAATTTCTCCAACTGAGGCCTAGATCAGTCACAGCTATTTAAATCTCAGGCTGTCACCTCTTCCAATGTTACTTCCAAACAGTTTTAGCAGCATATTAAAAAGTCGGAGACCCACAAAAATTAAATAGATCCACGGTGGGGTCTTTTTCAAAAGACGGGTCTACCAAGCAAACAGGAGTCATCGAAGCATACAGGGTATGCAGGAACATCTAGCTCCCAGGATCTGCATTTCAGCAGTGGGTCCCAAAGCACTCTGTGAGGCAGGTCAGCCTCAAAACCCCCATTTTATAAACAGAGGTATGAAAGGAAAAACAGAGATGCCCACAGTCATTCGGCAGAGACAATGTGTTCACGCAGGACAGGGCTGACTATCTGTGGCCAAGTCTCTCCTTCAAGCCCCAACACTGCTATCCTGGCCATCCCCTTATGCAAAGACTGGCCCGGGCAACAGTTGAATGTGGGTGCCAAGTGGAACATATCAAACAGGATATCCTGAATGGGTCACAGCCAAAGCCTGATGGTTTGAGCAGTCACCTAGGACAGGACACCCTTCAGCAAAGACTCCAGCTTGCTCCCCGTAGCAATCCTAGCCTAGGGAAGAAAAACTACCCTGGGTTGCTCTGTTGAGAAAATACCCTCTTCTGTCAACAAATTCCCAGTCATGCAGCACAGCTGCTGTGGTCTGTGGCTGTATGATTGCTTGCTGGGTTTTCTCCTGAGATTCACTCCTTTCTTCCCAGGAAGCTCCAGTAAATGGGAGAGACTCTGACACCTCAGTATGGGAAAGCCCACACGTAGTAATGCCTCAGCAACTCTGCCTGGACACCAGTGCTGCCCCATACAGAGCTCTGCACCTGCAGATCCCCGCAGCTTCACGGGTAGGTGGGAATAGGGACCTTTCTTTTCTGGAAGGGGAAAATGAGGCCTGGGACAGTGATACGCCCCAAATCACCAGCATGTCCATGGTTAGGAGGGGGAACTCCAGATTTCCTACAGCCTCTCCAGAGGTGCAAGAAAACGGGGAGCAACACTTCCCTGCTGGGGTTCCTGGCTCCTGAAGGGCAAACAGCTCAGCCCCAGGTCTCTTGTGCAACACTGCAGTGAGTTCCTGAGATAGTTGATTACCTCAAAAGGGAGTTGAACCACAAGCTGGTGGGTTGAGCGGGAAGTGGTCTGGCCCTGGGTTCTTCACCCTGAGGTGGGGGTTTAGGCAACACCATGATTGCTCCACGTGGTGTTAATAACCATCTTCTTAGGCTAGAAGAAAAAGGAGAGGGCCCCTAGCCTGGGCATGAAGGCAGCAAGAGGGCAAAAAGAGGGAGCCACAGGTCCCACAGGACTGTAAGGGGGAATCCAGACACTGTAGAGAAGCTCGGGTTTGGGGTTAGAGTCAGACAGCAGCTCAGCCCGCTCAGTCCTGTAATATGGAAACATGAACCACACAGGAGAGAGTGGTGTGGAAGGTACCTGCAGCCCAAGTGCCCAGGTGGGGTACAGCATGTGGCCCTGCCAATGGTGTATCCTGGTGCACTTCCCCTGCAGCATTGCCTACTGGTTCCCAGCATCCTCCAGGCTGTAGAGCAAGGTGGAGGATGCTCAGCAGGTTCAAGGTGTGGGAACAGCTAGCGCTGCTGGGATGCACTAGCCATCTGATGCAAAAACTGCTCTGGGAAAGGGAAGCATAAATTATCTGCTGTCACATGCAGCAGAGCAGGGCAGAAAAGGGCCCAGGACATGCAGACCTTTGCTCCCCCTCTTTCTGAGCTAGGACAAAAAGGCTACCCCCACCAAGTCTGCATATCACTGTGTGTGCATTTGCCCCTTTGTGCTGGAAGGGGGCTGAAACACACACAGGTGGTCCTGACTTCTGCCCTTTAGGTATCCATTGATTCAGGCCCTTTGGATACTACCCAGGCCAATGCCCTCAAACTTGCTTTCTGCCTGCCTACCTGCAACAGCCTCATCATGCAGAGGAGCTGCAGCTACTGCCTATGGGAGCAGAAGACTTACGGGAAGTCTCCAGTCCTCAGCAGAAGACTACCATACAGCCAAGTATTTTCCTGTATCATCGAGGGCTGATCCAGTCTGCTGTCCAAACTCCCTTACTGCCATCTGATTATCTGCAGTTGGTGGGACAGACCTTGTTGCATGGAATTGAGAGCAGGAGTTAAGATATTCACAAGGGGGGGGGGGTGTGCACCCTTAACCTTAGTCTACTGCTTGGGGATCCTGTGTGGGGCATGACAGGAATCTCCCACCTGCTCTGCCATTTCTGCCTATAGAGCTCCGCAGCCCACACGGCACCACGAGGGTTCAGGGATGACTCCACAGCACGTGCTTTCCTCTGAGCAGCGGGGACAGACAGTGACCTGGCTGGTCCTGATAGGAACAGGGCTGTCAGGCAGACAGGTGAATCAGTCCCCTGCAGGCAAAGTCTGGGCCACCTGGGAAAGGCTGAGCTGCCCTTTAGACTTTGGGCAGTAGTGTGCACCACAACAGAGAGCACACACAGTCCTGTGCTACGTGGATGCAGTCCCAGAGAGGGACATGAATCACAGTCAGCCCTCAGACAGCAGCTGGACTAGCATCTTCCAGCTGCAGAGGCAGCTGCTCTGCTCCAGAGTCTCTCTGTTTGGCTTTTCAAAGCATGGAGCAGGTGTCGAGCCCAGCAAGTCTCAGCACTGAGCTGATGCTGCCTCAAGCGTGCAAAACCAGGACCTGCTTGGGCTGGATGATCCCCTCATGCAGCCGTGCTGGGGCTGTACACGCAGGCAGGGGATCTATATATGCTGCACAAACACTTCCTAGATGAGCTCTGCTCTGTGGTCACCACGTCTGGCATTGCCCGGTGTTGCCTGAGGATGTTGCATGTTGTAAAACAGCAGCTGTCTCTCACATCTCCTTACATCTGAGTGAGACTTTAATATTCAATAACAGAGAATTTCAAAGAGTGTGAGAAGCACCTCTTACCTCTCTTCTACACCCTCTACTGGATGAACTTTCTGGACAGACTTGACCACATCTTGACTACATGAAGTGTCCCAGCCCCAGCCCATTATTCCCAGTCCCCAAAGCATCCTGCTTAGATATAAGAGCCCAGAAATAAATCAAACTAAACCTGATATAACATACACGTTATGGACAACAGCAGGGGCTCCAGCGATGTTGGAGTGGAGAGACAAAAGCCTGAAAGGCAAGCAGAAAGCAGTATCAGGATGGTGGGGCTGGGCTGGGCTTGGGGGCCTGACTGGGAGCTGGCATATAGGGGGCCATATGACCCTCCTCCAGCTACACAGGGCTGGGGCCTGGCCTGGGCCTCTGACAGAGGGAAGACTTGCAGGCTTGGAGAGGATGGCAAGAGCAGAGTACTGCCCTTCCTTGTGCCCGGGGGCTGCAAGGGCTCCCGCGGGTCATTGCAGTGTTATTTCACATCCATGCATAGGGCTGGCCAGAACTATCCTCCGAGGTGTGGATCTGCTCTGGAGAACCAATGGCCAAAAGGTTACCTTACCAAAAGGTAAAATAGCTGAGTGCCAGGAGAAACAACCAGAGTTACAAAGTTTGGGACTGCTTGGTGCATTAAGAGCAGGGGAGCAGGTCTGGAGCAACGCTGTTATTTATGTTTGTATCCCGGGCCAGAGCTTGTCCCAGACATGCAAGGGAGATGTATGCAGCTGAAGGTGAGCTGTGCTGACCCTGGGACAAAGAGACTAACTCCGGTGCCATTTGCTTGACCATATAACCTGGTGTCAACTGAAGCAGGACTGAATCACAGTATAACTTGCTTTAACAAAACAGATTTCTATCTCACGGGGAGGAGGGCTTTCCTCTTTACTGAATGTCCCTGTATGTGTCCCTACACCAAAAACAGTGCTGGTGAATGCACTGGTTTTTACAGGGAAGTTAAAGACTGCCTGGTGTAGGGAACCTGTAAGATTTTGGTAATGCCCTCTCCACCCAAACAGTGCAAGTATGCGCCAGTTGAGATTAAAAGCAAAGCAGTTTGTTTTGCAAGGAGGAGGGATGAGCTGCCCCTCCTTCCAGGCTCTGAGCTTTTCTCTTATGCACCACAGCTTTTCTCTGCAACTTTGAGAAAAAGATATTTCTTTCAAAATCAAATTCCAGCTCTGTAATGCCTGGGCTCTGGGAGCTGGGCTTCAAGGTGATGCCAGTGACTGTAGGAGCTGGCAGCACTTCCCTTCCCTGGGGGCACAAGCTTGTGTGCATGCAGACACGCGTGGTCATGCACAAAGCAAGAGGACTGGGTGCTTTTAACCAGCATAGTTAAAACTTAGTTTAGCTTTATTCTGCAGGAGCACTGGGTAAGTAACAGCTCCTGCCTGTGAGAGGAGAAGGGGCAGTACCGGGGTGAGCAGGAATCATAACTGTCTTGTCTGAGTCGGGCAGCGATGGCCCCATGTCACTCTGCAGGTGGCTGCCTCTCTGCAGCATGGCACAGTACTGCGTCCCCAGCCGAGAAAGCTGGGAACGCAGTGCAGCAGGAAGCGTGCGACTGACGGGGTCAACAGCACACCACCGCACGTCCACGGGTATAGGGGAAGTCTCGACAGGTTTGCTAGGGTGAACACAGAATGGCCTTGACGCTCCTTTCCTGCCTGCTTTGCAGAACAAGGGCAAAGACACATGGCTAGGCCTAGTGCCAGAAGGTGACACTTTTAGATGCAGTCATGAGGTGACCCGCACCAAGGCTCCCCTGCAGAAGGTACATTTGCAGTGGATGGGTTACCTGCTGCTCTGCATTTCTCCGGAGGAAAGGTGAGGGTACAGCGGACTCCCTGACATCCTCCTCTGATTGGAGAGTCCTCCACGGTAGGAGCAGGCCGACTGTGGCTGGTACCCAAAAGGAACGAACTGCATGAGGTGTGGAAAGAAAAAAACAACCATCAGCTCTTTCATCTGCTCCTAGCACAACAACCACCACAGGACAGCCATGAATGCTCCTTTCCTGAAGTACAAACAGGGCAGTGTTCAGGGCTGCTCTACCCCAGTCTGAGGCCTCTCAGGTCCTAGATCATGGCCTTACTAGTGGCCAAAGTAAGCAGTTCCTCTGCAACAAGCACCTCACTGTGGGCTAGGAAGGAGACCGATTCTGACCTGAGCGGAGCTGCTCCTTTTGCAGTTGCCGCCTTTGGGAAGGGGCACGTCATGCCATGAGGCCATCAGCTGCCTGTCCCCCCAGTTCACAGCTGCAGCAGAATGGCTGGGCATGCTGCATGACTGCTGGGAGTCACTTCAGAGGTCTTGTGCAGAGAAGACAGCTGCAGCCTGTAGCCTCTGCAGGCTGCCCAAATTCCCCAGCCCCGCATAGGCTACAGCAATACCTGAGCCAATCGCAGGGAGCATGGCGTGGCAGGGACGAGCCCTGAGCAGAGGCAGCACATTTGCACTGAGCGTGCGACCGGTGCTACTCCTGGTGACCCACTTGCTGTTTGTAAATTGTCTAAATATTAGCAGCGACTAAATCCACATCGAGATACCATGCAAGAATACTCCTGGTGTCTGCTTCTCTCCCCACCAAACACAGACTCTGGGTCTGCAGACACAGAGGGCTGGGAAGGACCAAACAAGCTGCAGTCACAACCTGCTGGTGAAAGGTGGCTTGAGCCTTGCAACATCACACCCACACAGACGCGCGTATTTACAGGATGTGAGAGCTCAGCAGCCTGGTTTGGCCAGAAAAGCAGGTAGCTACCTGGGTCAGGATGGAGAATGGCACCTGTGACACAGGAGGCTGGGGGCACACACTGAGGAGCAAGGCCACACACACGGGCATCAGGGTCCTAGGTCCGGGCTGCAGGATGAGGAAGGAGGTGTCAGCATGTTGGCACGGCAGGGTGAGCCCAGCCTAGCTGGGAAGGGACGGGCCCCTATCACACAGGGCACAGGAAACAGTCCCCAAATTACACAGTGCTTGCAGGTGCAAGTGAGCCAGCACTCCTGGCTGGGGCTCAAGGGGTTCTGCCCTCCAACCCCAGAGGTGCACCAGAAACGGTGTCCCACAGACTTGCCGTGTCCGTCTTGGTGCCCACTCCAGGGTGGCTCAGTGGGGGTTGCAGGAGGGTCCTCCCGGACAGCTCTTCACCCCCACGCCTGAGCACGGCCTCTGCCAGGGCTCTGGCGCTGGTGCCCTGTGCTCTGCCCAGCTCTGCCTGGCCCTGGGGGACAGCGGCAGCCTGGTCCCCAGCTCGGCGGCTGTGGGATCTAGGACGGAGGAAGGCTGAGACCTAGCGGCCACTTCCACGCACTGCAAGTGAGGTCTCTGCTGCCCCAGGCTGTCCCACCTGCAGGCCCCAGGCCTCAAACTGCTGTCCCGGCACAGCAAGAGACCCGCGCTGAGCTCTCAGCACGCACCGAGCAGGGCGGCCGAGGCTCCCCGACACCACCGGTGCTTGTTTAGGAGGAGCAGAGCTCGGCTCGGAGCACTGCTGAGTCTGCGACGTCCACACGCGGCGCTCCCCACGGGCGCTGAGTTATTTTTCACCCTGCTGCTGCATCGCCTGACCCCTCCATCTCCTGCTGCCCTGCTCCACCGCCGAGATACCCCAAGGCCTCAGCATCCCTGGAGCCTCCGTCCCCTCCCGGCCGTTACTGACTGCGCTGCCCAGCCCCGGCCGGCAGAGCCCCATCTCAGCTCGAAGGGAGTCCCGGGACCCGGGAGGGGGCCGCGGGAGGGCCGCTGCAGTCCCGCGTCCCGGCAGCACCATGCGCGGCAGAAGGCACCAGCCCCAGGCCGCGTCATCGCCGCGTCCCAAAGCTAAGCTGCCTGTGCTGAAAGAGCTCCCACAAAACAACTTGCTTCAACAGGTCACTTCAGGGTAAACAATAATATTTTGTTTGGATGATAGGGGACTTCCGTGTCCTTGTTACTACCAGTTCGTTTGTTTATATAGTTTAGATTTTATACCATAGCAATGCAAATGAGAGAGAGAGAGAGAGAAGGAAAGAGAGAAAGGGAGAGAGAGAAGGATAGAGAGGGGAGAAGGGAAGGAAGAAAAAGAAAGAAGAGAGAAGGAGGGAGAAAAAGGGAAAGAGAGCAAGAGAAACAGAGGGAGAGGTGGTTTTGGTGGCATTTATCCAGAGCCAGTGCCTCAGCTCAGCCTTTAAAAAGTAGGTGACAATAGCACATTCCCTGGGGGGCTGGCGGGCTGGGGGGCGGCGGGCGAGCGGGACCCCATGGGGCCGGGGGAGGCGGTGGGCGAGCGGGGCCCTGTGGGGCCGGGGGAGGCGGCGGGCGAGCGGGACCCCGTGGGGCCGGGGGGGTGGCAGGCGAGCGGGGCCCTGTGGGGCCGGGGGGCGAGCAGGACCCCGTGGGGCCAGGGGGGCAGCGAGCGAGCAGGGCCCCGTGGGGCCGTGGGGCGAGCAGGACCCCGTGGGGCCGTGGCGAGGCAGCAGGCGAGCGGGGCCCGCGGGCCGGCAGGCCGGGCCCCGGCGCACCGAGCCGGCAGATGGCAGCTCCGAGAGGCCCCGGCATCCCTTGCGCCAAGCCGGCGGAGGCTGCAGGGACGGCGGCGGCGGCAGAGGCCGCGGGGCCGGCGGGCGAGTGGCGCGGGGCCGGCGGCGCGCGGGCTGCCGAGGCGCGGGGCGGCCGCGGGGCCCCTGGCTGCGCGGCGGCCGCCGGGGCAGGGCGCGTTTCCGCGCGTCTCGGACGCCGCTGCCACGGCCGCGCCGGCGAGCTCCCCCCGCGAAGGCTGCGCTGGCGGGAGCGGGGCCTTGCGCCCGGCCTGTAGCACCCGGCCGTGCAGCCCGGCTCTCCGGCTCCTCCGTGGATTAGGGATTAACTAAAAGCCGATGCAAAAGGGAGGAGGGGAGGATCCCGCTTCCTCTCGGTCCCCCTCTCCGGGGGGGTCGGCACCGCATTCCCCCGCAGAGCTGCGCGGTGCCGGGCGGGAGCGCCGCGCGCCTCCGACGGGACACGGGGACGGGGGTGCCCGGCTTTGCCCTCTTCGGCGGGGGTTTCAGCGCCCGCAGTGCGAGCAGGCTGCCCCAGGGGTAAGACTGGCCCTCGAGAGTTGCCCCCTCCCCGCGGTGGCAGGGGACCGCGCTAGCCCCAGGCCAGCTCACCCGGCCCAGGCTGCTTGGGTTGCTGCCCCGCGCCAGCCTGCTCCTCCTGGTCCCCATTTAGCCCTGCGTGACTCAGGCAGGCTGCGAGGAGACGTGGAGGCTGTGCGATACCTGTCCCGCAGCCCGGGCCTTTCCTCTGCTCCCTTGCAATCGTGGGCAGAGCCGGGACAGAATTGGGAAGCTGCCGAGATTACAACAGAGCCCTTCCCTGCGCCTCCTGCCATGGGGTAACCCAGTACCTTGCTCTTCCTAGGAGTCCAGCGCTGTGGGTTACTTGCCGGAGGAAGCCTCAGCCAGAGGAGGAGCAGGACCTCACGAAGCTACTGCCACAGGTGTTCCCAGGATCCCTGTCTTATGCCTGCAGCACTCCCAGGCACACTCAGAGGCGATCGGACCAAGCACTGATAGAAGAATGGTCTGTGCCCAGGTGGCGACCAGCCCCACGAGGCGCTGGCAGAAGGTGCTGTATGAGCGCCAGCCTTTCCCGGATAACTATGTGGACCAGCGGTTCCTGGAAGAGCTACGGAAGAACATCCATGCCCGCCAGTACCAGTACTGGGCCGTAGTCTTTGAGTCGGGAGCAGTGGCACAGCAGCTGTGCAGCGTCTGTGTCTTCGTTGTTACCTGGTGGTATATGGATGCCGGGATGCTGAGCCCACAGGGGCTTTTTGGGGCAGGCCTGGTCTCTTCCCTACTTGGCTACGTCTTGTTCAATGTCATTGATGCTGGGGTCGGGCAGCAAGGGAGCAGGCGGACGTGGTGGGCCGACCTGAAGAGCACCCTGGTGTTCATTGCCTTCACCTATGGCTTTTCACCAGTGCTTAAGACACTGACAGAGTCGATCAGCACGGACACCATCTACGCCATGTCGGCCTTCATGCTCCTTGGCCACCTCATCTTCTTCGACTACGGTGCTAACGCTGCCATTGTATCCAGCACGTTGTCACTCAACATGGCCATCTTTGCCTCTGTGTGCCTAGCATCCCGCCTGCCTCGCTCCATGCATGCCTTCGTTATGGTCACCTTTGCCATGCAGATCTTCGCTCTCTGGCCTATGCTCCAGAAGAAGCTGAAAGCCCAGACACCCCGATGCTATGTGGTGGTCACCACACTCTTTGCACTGGCAGCACTGGCAGGACTGATGACCATTTCCAGTGTGGGTGCTGTTCTCTTTGCCTTGCTGCTGCTCTGTATTTCCTGCCTCTGCCCCTACTGTCTCATTCGGCTTCAGCTGTTCAAGGACAATATTCATGGGCCATGGGATGAGGCTGAGATCAAGGAAGATCTCTCCAGGTTCCTCATGTAGGCCTAGCTCAGAGGAAAAGGGGGAGGGAGAGAGGGAAGAAGGGACCCTCTGCTGTAAGCAACACAAAGGTTGCTTTCTGAGAGACTAGACACCTTGTCCAATAAAGCTTCTTGCATGGAAATAGTGGCACATTTGTATGCATTACCTTCAAGAACGCTAGAGCAGGTGCTGTGGCAACGATCCTGGGTATGGAGAAGACTCACAGGCAGTGGCTCACCCGGTCTGTAATACTTGGTGCTTAAATAAGCCGCCACTCCCCAGTGTTCCACAGCTCCCCGTGGCCTCTGTTCCTGCAGCTGCTGCTGGTGGAGTCATGATGGCAGACAAAAGTTTTGAATCAGAATTTTCTAGTTTGGAAAAAGCCCACTGAGCAGACAGATTATGTAATTCTAAGATCTGACCTGCTGTTTTTTGGCTAATAAAAGAGCTGAATTCATCAAAGTAGCCAGCCTGTGGAACAGTTCTGGAGCACAGGCAAGCAGGGGTGGTACCTGGTGTGGACTGGCAGACTAGACAGATCCATAGTTGTATTTTGTCCTAGCAAAAAATAGCAGGTTCCACACACTCATATTTAAAGGCATCCCTGAGATACACTTTGGCACTAGGAAGATGCTAGCCAGATGGTACTCGGCAAGCTGGGAACACACACCCCAACTCCAGTGTGAAACATGAGTGAGGCAGCTTGGCTTTAATCTAATCGAGCAGACAGTGGATCTAATCGAGCAGACAAGACCTCTCGGTCCCTTATCTATGGAGTGGTGGTGGCTTGTGCTGATGGGAGGGTAGGGTACATTCCCTGAACAGAAATATGACTCAGAAGAGCTCAGATCTAGTGCAGCGCTGATAAGGCTGGGCTGGCTGTGCGTGGGCTGGCTGTGGGAGGCCTCCTCCATTCCCCTGGTTGGGGGCGGGGGGCCTTTCCCCAAGTAGAAACAGGGAGGTAGAACAAGAGAACCAGGGAGGAGCAAGCCAGCCAGCTTGCACACAGCATGAGTAACTCCACCGACTACCATGACACTGAGTGCTCCTGGAGCTTACCTGCCCCACAGCATGCCTAGCACAAAGATCCTCAGCCCCTGAGACCTCAATGAAAATGGATGGGGCAGCCCAATGCAGGCAGCTCCTACCCTACAGCATAGGAATGGTGACACACAAGGACTGCGTACGTGCTGGAAGCTATCCAACATCTGGAGAAGAATCCAGCCCTGGCCCCCTTTCTGTCCCCATCTTGCTGGGTCAGTTTTCACCCTCACCATCTTCAGGAAGAGCCCACACTGGGATGGGCAGTGCAGGGCAGCTTCCCTGTTCTGCCAGGCTCATGCCTGCCAATATAAACGCTATGATGGTGGGAGGGGCCCAGCATGGTCCTGTCCAGCAGTCTAGTCCAGCAACTGTCTATCTGGCTCTGGCACACACCACAACAGAGGGCACTGCCGGCAAACAAGTCATGCCGCAGGACACACTAGGACAAGCTGAGATGTGTGCCGGGAGGATTTGTCCAACTTTTGCATTCCTATCATTGCATCTGTGAACCATTCCCCACCACCCCTGCCCAGCACCTACCAGAGCTAGGAAGCATACAGCCTGAAGGAGGCTGATACCAGAGTAGCTATAAGCGAGAGGGAACCCCTGGATCTGAGGGGCCTACAGCCACTCTAGTGGCCCTGAGAGCCACGCCGGAGGCTTTGGCCTGTGCATCCCTGGCATTCTCCCCAGCTGGCGAGGACAGCTAAGTAGTCTCAGCATCCCACTCCATGAGTGCAGGCATCCTGGTGGCACAATGCTGGTTGGAGGAGAGTTGGCGGTGCTCCCTCTGCCCAAGGTGAGGGGACAGCATGGAGCTATGGGTGGCACCTTGGACTGCCCCCTCTTTGTCTTGGCCACTGCTGACCCTTAGATCTGAGCTACAATAACTTTCCAAGTATTTTGTAGACATGCTCTTGGTCACAGAGGCCTCTTCCCCTCCTTGCCCTATGTATTCACATTGTATTCTAGCCTGATGTCTAGATGCCAGCTCACAGTGAATACAGTGGTACCGGAATGCGGGGAATAAAGGCAGCTCCAAAAAGGACAGCAACATCCTCCCTTGGCTTTAGCCTAAAGCACCCACTGAAGACAAATAGCTAAGCAGAGCTTTGACTCACAAAAAGGAGAAGTGTCACAGGATTCCTTGGCCCACTGGAGACTTCCAGTGAGATACCGGAGGTGTTACATACCACATCACAGGAACACTGGGGACATGTGGTACACCTGGGTCTTTGTGAATCTAAAGCATCAGTCTGGGAGATATTGTTGCCCTGGGAGAGATGAGTCTCTGTGATTACCTGGACCGAGAGTGTGGTGCAGAGAACAGTAAGAACTTCAAGGAGCGGGAGAAGTCAAACAAACTCAGACACTGCCAGAAAGTAGTTGTGCTCCAAGTAACAGCACTAGCATTAACTTAAGGCTTCCAAGAAGCACATCTGGACTCCACACTACTGGAAGAAACCTTCCCCAAGAAAACGAGACCTCTGCCCTTGAGCCACACACACAATTTAGCAATGTCAGCCCATGTTTCACTAACAAGTGCTCTCCTATTACTCATCATTTGCACCGCAGTGCAATTTGGCAGCTCTGTCCTAGAGCTGGACCATGCACCATGCAGTAGCCTGCAGAACAGAAAGACGCTCCTTTCCCAAGGAGAAAGACAGCAGGTGGAGATCCATAGGTCATGGCTGGCAGTATGACAGCTGGCAGGGCCAACCTAACAGTTCGGGAGCACTTTTTGGCAGAGTCAGGTAAAAAAGGGGGGTTCAAAGAGAACACAGAAGTGCTTCTATACAAACCTTTTTCCTAATCTGAAACATTTCTGTTTTGGAAATGTACTCACCTGCTCCGGAGGAGGACAGTGACCACCTGAGCCATTAGGCAACCTCTGCTGCACTCACTGCCCTTTCATGCTCTGCTGACAATGGACATCTCCACACTGCTCGGGGAACCAGCATCTCAACAGACCACTGGGACTGAGGAAGCTTGGACTGACAGCTCTCATTCCTACGGCGTTTCTCTCTAACATTGGGGAAGGAGTAAACATTACTCCTGTCAAGTTAAAGAATAAAATCAGATCCCTCTTACTCAGGAGGCTGTGGAAGGACTTACAACATCTGAATACAAAGATAACTAGTTCTCCAGTAAGATGTAGCATCTGCTTTTAGCTCTTGACTGGCTGAAGATCTCAATGATCATATCATATATTCCCCATGAAACATGTCCATATCTAAATTAGCAGTAACCTTCACTTGTGTTTTCAGAATTGTTTCAGGAGTATGGTAGCACTCATTGGAGAAAGCTGTCCACACAAAACACTGCAATGTTTTGTGCAAAACAGCTAACTAGAATTTTTGGAGAGTGACACCCGGTGCTTAATTGCAGGACCCAAGAGCCCAGGATCAACCACTGATGAAGGAGAAGCTGATTGCTTTTCCTCCTCATTAGCCTCACTGCCAGCTTTGCACGTGCAGTTGGGGATCACACAGGCTGGCTGGGCTCCTTGCTCATCAGCCCCAGCAATAAAACTCCTTGGGTAGGGAATTCGGGAGCTGGAAGGCACAGCAGACATGCACATAGTGTCTGCCATTGAAGAGGAGGTTACTTGATGGACAAGACATTATTTTTCTTAATTTTTCATGGGGCATCTGTGGCTTAAATCCAGCACAGCTATAAAACAAAGCTTCCCTGTCATTCACAGATCAGCTAACTGATAGTATCAGGTAGAAAGGAAGAACTGGGAATCTCCAAGCTGAGCAGACAGAAACAGCTGTGGTTTATGGCTTACTTCTAGCAAACCTGTCAGAATAAACCTGTTTTGCAAACTGGCTAGGAAGATGCTAATATGGCACTCTTTGAAAGGGCTTAGTAGAAGATTAGAAGGATGAAAGATTACAAGAACAAGGAAATCTGACACTACAGAAGTGCAAGTTTCTGCTTTTTTTAATCCATCATGTGTGAGGAGGTTTTGCAGGCAAACAAGTTCACATTGAGAACTGACTTCTCATCCCAGCGAGCAGGCGCTTGCAGCACGTTCCCTGGGTTTTCTAGGAAATGAGCAACCCACTTTGGAGTCCCTAACACCTCCAATGTTTTGAGCAGTTATGTCACTTGCCAAGTTTTAAATGTTGTTGTTGTCATGGTGACAACTACATCTCATTTTTATTTTAATTAAAGAAAACCTGTAAAAGCTTACAGCACATGCTCCAACCTTGCAGAGAGCAGCAGACTAGCCAGATGCTCACAATCAGGACAACATTTTTTAGTTCTCCTGAGAGAAGACTATTTCTTTTCATGGAAATTTCCAAGAGAGTTGTTCTGCTGCCAAGAACTCAGATACCCTATCTTGCTTTGTGCTAAAGCCATTCTAGCTGTACCATCCACAGCTGATTCACAAAGTCCATCTGTAGGGAAAGGCTTCAGTGGATTTGGTTCAAATTTAAGAAGGTAAATAAGCACTTCTTTGTTTCTGTCAAAGAAGTAAATAAAATCTTGGCTGCCTGGCTCTGTAGTCTTAACATTTACCATAGTTAGAGGCCATGCTAACTCTGGCCAGATTTACTTGAACTTTACTGCTACACAAACACACCTCTTCCACAGAATTATTATTAACTGTAGCCATAAATCTTCGGGGATATCAATTGCTGGTACACCTTAGATGTAGCACAGGCCTGACTGCATTTTGAATATGCAGCATCCAGGATAATGGATGAATTATGAAAAAATGAACAGTTTTGGTTGGGTGGGTGAGTGGTTTTTCAGGCAACAGACCTAAACTGCCATCATGCTCAGCTTTGAGGCTTTTAAAGGGAGTATGATTAAAGTGCCTGAGACAGGGATCATCTGGGAGCCCTAGGAGGTGAAGGAGAGTGTTAGCTATTACAGCTACTGCACAAATACCTGGCATTAATAGAATGACTTGAAGCTAAAGGTTGCTACCTAGCTCAAAGAAACAAGTCTGTCACATTTTCTTATGGGAGGAGCTGACAGTGAAAATCCAAACAGCAGAAAGAACCACACACCCCTCTTGGAAAGCATTATGAGAGCTCCATGTTTTTGGAACAGGGTCAGGCACAGCTCCAACACTTCCTCTCTTCTAGGGAAAAATATGTCGCACCAAGCACTGACTGGAAGGCCTCAAGGTTGCCAGGCTGCCTCCTGAGCACTGAGCTGTGATGAGGAGGAGCACGCCACATGGGCAGGCAGGTCAGCTATCCTTTTACCAGTCGTCCAAGGTGGTTGCAGGTCCAGATGTTTCATTTGGCTAATCCAGCTGAGCCAAGGCAGCTTATGATGTTTGTGTCTTGAGCATAGAAGGATGGCTACAAGAAAGCACAGTTTCTGTTGGACTCCCTATCCCTTCCCTGAGGAGAAATATTTCCTGAAAAATACTCTTCCCAAATCCAGATTGTCAACAATCCTCCCTGGGTTAGGAAAAGTGCAAACGTCAAATATGCAAATTTGAAACCAGGTAGAACTAGGCACAAACTAACATGGCTTTGGGAAATAAGGGAGCTCTAAAAACAATGACAGGCAGAGAATCAGTGTTTTGTGTTGCTGCCCCAAGCAATGCTCCACTTCAGACCTGAGGACTCAGGACAATGAACTGGAGGAAGTATTCTTACCTTCATTGGAGACCTCTACTTGCCTGGAGCTGCTGTCTCAGCGCTGCACAGCTAGGGCCAGTCAAGCCCTGATTTGGGATATTCAGGTCACCTTCTCTGCTCAGGGACACTTCTTCCTGGGAGGAAGAAACAGATGGGTTCTCAAGGGGACACCTTGAGCTTGGGGGAGTACCAGTGGGCAGGAGGAGGTGGCTGTGCCACCGTCTGCCTCAGACACAGCTGGAAGCTGGGAACCCAGTGCAAACTTCCTTGTCTTTCATGCAAAAATCTCTGGGCTTTGGTCAGTTCATCAGGCAGGAGACACATCTTCCCAGCCACCATGCAAGTTGCAGGGTTCATGCCATGTGGCTCACCACAGGCAGTCTCCTCCTTGCACACAGCAGGCCTCCCTGCTCTGCCCAGCTCCTTCCTTTCACCACCTCTCCTTTAGCCTCAGTCATTGCCCAGAGATCCCCTGGGGAAAGTCTTCCCCTTAGCTTGCCTGCATGGCCACCCTGCTCTGCCTAACCCAGGAGTCTTTAGGAAGCTGAAGCTCAGTCCCTGGTATGGGAGCAGGAAAGGACTTTCAAGGAGGGGAGAAAGGAAGTGCTAAGTAAAGGCGAGTAGGAGATGCAAAGGCCAGGTAGAGTTTCCCTGGGACTTCTTTGATCTTCCCTCCCAAGGAAAGGCACTCTGTGGCACTGTTGCAGTTGTTTAGAGTCAAATGAATGGCATAAAGAATATACCTTTACAACTGAGATCAGAATAGACTCTATACAAGAAAACTTTGTCATAACTCTCCACTCAATTCAGCGACCCCTGCACAAAGGTCTCTGCAGAGGGGGAAGTGAAACTGGAGTGAAACTGGATGTCCTTTAAGCATTCACTATCCAAGTATACTCTTCTGGGGCTCATGTGATGCACATGAGGGGACCAAACAAAAATATTAGTCCTTCTTCATTTATACGCCACTGAATCATTAACGAACTGAAAAGCATTAAATGTTACTTTGCACTACAAAGCAGGTGCAGTTTCTTTAAGTTGTGGTTTCCAAACCCACTGAGATACAGTACTTCAAAGAAACATTTTCTTTCAACTTGAATCTAGCCCAAATTTAAGCAATTCTAAACTGGCCAGGGATAAATCTCGCTCCTCAGGGGAACCACTGGCACGTGCCATCTGGAATATCCACCTACAGTCTGCAGCAGGGAAGATCAAGCGTCAGCCACCACAACAGCGACAACAGGCTGTCAGGGGCCCATGTCTCTCTCCCAGGCAGGAGACTGGGATCTGGGCAGCAAGCAACAACGAAGGTTTAGTTTTTGAAAGCAGGAGCTTTTTCTCTCTCCAGTTCACACTGTCATCATTAACCTTTTTTTTTTTTTTTTTTTTTTTTTTTTTTTTTTTGAGCATCAGATAACTTTGTGACATGAGAGGCCACAGCAACAATTTGAATGATCAGAAAACAAAAATTAGGATTTTTGTGCCAACACATCCATTGAAAAGCAGCCTAGGATGCATAATGCCACCAGCTGATGTGCTGCACTGTTAGCCTTCTCCACCTATCCACAGAATATATGCCACATTTGCAGGATGGAAATAGCACAGAAAAGGTTAAAAGGTTCTTCAAAGTCATAATATGCATTGATGCCAAAAAGCCACCTATTTTTCCAGTCATGAAGTTCCTTAAACTAACAACCAATACCTTTTTATTTTCTTTTCCTTTTTTTTTTTTTTTTTTTTTAGGAGATTTTAAGAATAACTACCAGAAATCCATGTAGTTCATAGCCTTACCTCCAACAACAGCTTTTATTAAATACTTCAGAAGAAGGTAAAGATTTCTCTGAAAGATTTAACACCACAAAGTGTCTGAAAAGGAAGCTTGTGCTTTACAGCCTAAAGCATGGGTGTTAGTCCGCAGACGGAAGCAACAGCAGCAGCTCCTGGTTCAGGTGCAGTACATGAGCCCACAGAACTAAAATATCAGGCACTTTTTATTCACTGTTGCTTCCTCTCTTGATACCATGCCATATCCCAGAGGGAAGGCAGTGGAAGCTTCCCCCAGTGCAGAACAGACTTTTGAGCAACCTGGAGAAAAGCACCTCGTGAAATTCAGGCTGCTCACATTCATTCTTACCTGAAAGGCAAAGCATGGCCAGAATCACCTGCATCTTGAAGAGCTCCTTGCATACAAACCCCATCGCTTGTCAGGAACAGTCCTGAAAATAAGCAATTTCCAAATTCTACTGAACTCTTCTGCCTCAGAATTGAGATACTGCGAGCAGCAGTGTGTTCCACAGATGAAAGATGTGGCAAAGTTAGCCAGTCTGTGCTCCCCTTCCCATTCCATACTCTGGAGGCAACAGAGTTCACAAACGCACTGTCTGCACTCTCTATTAGCACTCTCCACTCTTCCCTTTTCCCAGAGTGCAGGGGAACACACTGCCCATCACTGCGCTCTCCTTAACACAGGGATTTCTGGTTTAGCACATGCAGTTCAAAGGTCTTTATCTCCCTCTCCTAAAAGTTGCTGTTCTTCTGTTTTTTTTTTTTTTAACTTCTTCCTGCTAATCCCTTTTACTATTTTTCCTGTTATGTTCTATCAAACAACAAAGTCTGAGCAAGAAGCAGCAAAAATTGGCATAAGTCTACAGCCCTCTGGGTTTGCATTCCCTTATCATTTGAGTAAATGCAGAGTCTGGCATTTACCGGCACATCCAGGTGAGTCAGAAACTCCCTGGATATATGAGCTCTCAGCAAGGACCTAAATCAGCTGGAACGGCTGAACTCAGCAGGGGTGTTTCAGACCTGGTTTGAAAGGTCTTGCCAGTTCCTTTCTACACACTGTACTAATCCCATCTACTCTCCTGCCCCCATCCCCAGAGCAGCACTGCTGCACATCCGCCTCCCTGTAAGCTTCCTCCTACAAATAAATACATGGTTCCTGCCTCTCAAAAAAAAAGCTGGCATCCTGACACTACTTCTGCCTCCAGATCATGTGTGCACAAATGCCTCCAATTTATCTGCATGGTTTGTGAAACACCCTTTAATGTTTTAATATGAGAAAAATGAAAATATTGATTAGATGAGCTCCTTTAGACTTACTCCTTTATATACTTCTCCAGCACCAAAAACAAACACATTTTCTGATCATTAAATACCAGAATTCACCTTTCACTTGGATGCCATAGGCACAGACATATTTGGAATCCCAGAGGTAGCTACTTACAGTTACTTGAGCTCAGATGCTCCAACAAGGTTGGCTTGCAGAGAATTCAGCAGTTCAGCTACAGAAATGGTCACAGCAGTTGTGATTTCTTTATAATCATGCAGATTCATCAATTGAGAGACTGCTACAATCTGTTCCTTGGACTCAGCACACAGTCTGGTGCCACCACTGGTTTATTACACATTTCTTCAGAGAGTCTCTCTCAATTTCTGTTGTTAAAGACTTTGGCTATTCTTCCTCCTGCTACCACTAAGCCAAAGCCACTTTTCCTGAGCAATCCTAGTGATTAATGAATTCAGAAGCTGTGGTAGAATCCCAGCAGCATGTCCCTCCCTTCCCACATCAGACCGCCAGAGTCTCAACAGGACCCAGGCAATTGCTTTAATGGGGTGTTAATGGCTCCATTTAAGAAAGAGTGGGTAGAGTCTTTAATGGAAAAGCATTCTATTTTATTATCATCAATCTTATCTTTGACATCTGAAAATAAAATCTTATTTACAAATAGTCTAGTGCAAATTAAAGACAATTTTGGGCAAAAAGACAACAGATTGCCTATAAGACAAAAGAAGTATGCATTAGGATGATCTTCCTGGAACAGCTGGAGGAGGTCGCCTAGGAAAAAAAAAAAAAAAACAAAAAATAACCCCAAATTCATGGGGAGGAGGGGGAAAGAGAATTAAAACAAAAGGTTAAGATACAACAAAATGGCTAATATACAAAATTATAAAATGAGTTAAGAGAAAAAGGGACAGAACATGCACAGTAAGGAAAAGAGCAAGAATGAGATTAGAATCAGTTGGCTATCAGCACAGCCTGCACAGCCTCTGCTTTCATCCTCCAAGCTTCCCATCTGACATGCTGGCGCCAGAGAACTAGGACAATCCCATGATGAGTGCCGAAGTTGCTGGTCAGAAACTTTCTAATTTTCTTGCAGCAAATAATATCTTCCAGAAGAGCTTTTCCCCAGCCAGCCTTAAAATCTGGACCACACTTTATTTCAAACATTGTTCTTGGAGTAGACCTTTTAAGTGAGATTCTGATGGATTAGAGGAATGATCAAACAAGATGATCTATGTGTTGGATTGCGATATTTGGAGGGGTCATTGCTGAGGAACGCTAAAACTTTGGGTGATGGCAGTGCAATGAATCTACTGCCAAAACTTGCAGAAAAGACCCTTGGCAGTCAATGGCTTAGTGCAGCAGTCAGAGAAGAGCGGCTGCTCATCCTAGTATCCAGCAGACAGCACTGACATATTAGCTGGCCAATAGGCAGGGAAACAACTCACACAGGGATATTTAATGTACTCCAGCCAGACAGGACACGTGTGTGACACTCCTGTCTGCAGAGAGCAAATGCAGACTCTGCCCCAGGCATATGCATTAAAGGCTATTCAAAAAAAATGCTCCCAAGTGTTACAGCAAACTGAGAATACAACAGGATATTGCTGCTTTGCTCACCCCCCATTGCATTTTGCCCCCCTCACTTTCCCAAATCCTAAGGACCAGCATAGTGACTGTTGTGCTCAGAGCCTCCGATAGGAAGCTGTTGTGTGTTTGCTACCTGCTGTGCCAAAACAGACCACTCCTGCTCTTCCAAGCGCTGATTCCAGTTACTTGGCTCTTACTAATCTGAAGGAGGAACTGAGTGACAGAGACATTCTGAGGCATCTGCACGTTCATACAAAACCACTTCAGGGAGAAATCTCTTCCAGACAGAATGCACACACATACACAACTTCACTCCAACTTCTGCTCTTGAGGACTCAGCCTGGCCCTCTGCTCTGCTCTGAATCTCCCCCAAAACCTATCTTCCCCAACAGTGAAACAAATACCAGATATTGCCTGAAAAACACTTACCTATTTGCCAGCACAACATCTCTGTAGCACTCCAAGTCCCTAACAGGGTAGCAAGCTGAATACTTTCCATGGGTCACTTCCCTCTCATCTCCCCATACACTTAAGTGGTATCTCTAGTGATATGAACTGCAACATGTGTCTCTCATGAATCCTTACTGCAGTCCAAAGAGAAGCAGAGTGCAGCATGCTGTGATTAGGGTGAAGACCACTCATGCGCATCCAGAAAGTAATAATAGAAGCCCATCAAGAGTTACAGTTTATTTCAGGTTCAGAAATGCAGCATAACATTTTTACAGCAGGTGTATGCAATGCTCAGTAATGACCATAGTTTCAGGAATCAACTTACTATGCTCAAAGGCCAACAGCAGGAACCATTTAAAGACTACGAAGCCAGTGGCAGATATTTTGGCTCATATGAAACAGAGCATTAACATACAGAGCAAAATTCAGAAAGAAATCAAGCATTAGCTTCTTACAAAAAGAAGACATTGTTTACACCATTCTGGAAAAGTAAAGAAACAAGAAGTGAAACAAACGGCCGGCAAGATGGAACAAATCATATATCAAGCAAGAGTGAAGGACTGTCTGGACGGGAGGAGCCATCCGTATCAGCTCGCCTGCAGACAAAGCAAGAGGAAAGACAGGCAGAGTAACATTCATTTACACAAGGGAGCTGCTCTGCTAGAGCCCCAGGGAGGAGATTCAATGCAAAAGCAGGAGGCAGTGTGCTTTTAAGCACACCAAGACATCAAGTGCCTCCCCAGTGTCACATGTACAAAGTAGGTCTGCTTTGAATTTAGGAGGCTTGGACTATTTTATGACAGAAAGACAGAGCTAGACAGTAATCTCAATATGCTGTATACATATTGTCTATTGTAGCTGTCTGCAACATACAGTATAATATTTTCTAGGTTATACATTAACACAAAATGCCATAACCTATAATGTATCTCTTCTAATATAATAAATATCTCTTTTTATGAGGCTTACTCAGAAAGTGCAATAAGATCAGCAACAAAATAAACACACATTAACTATTTACATAAACCTTTTTCTTGAACATACAATCTTTTTAATCCTAACACAAGATCCCTTGAGATTAAAGGCTGAGAGCTATTTATGGCCCAAGTGAGCTCTTCAGCTGTTAGTCATCCATGATGGGATGAGGTGGAACATATTCTTTACACAGAGATCTAGGCTTAGCCTAAATGCAGTAACAGATGAGCACCCTCCTGAAACTTAGTTAAATAGATCATCCAGCTAATTATCAAGCTCATGTAAACTCAAAAAACCTTCTGTTGCTTAACTGGAGTCTCCACTACTCCCTATCTTCCGAGCTTCCCCAAGGGAATCAGATAATGGGAGAAGAACCTATGCTCCTCAGATACAGGAGCTCATGCTTAGCTCACCCTGCATACGGATGTCCAGCGAGAGGTAAGTAGCCTGTCCTGGCCAACCAATCCCTCTAGCAGATCTATGGAGATGTACTGGTGAGTTTGTCCTGCTGTCTTTCAGGCCTGGAGCGAGCTGGTGCCAAGGCTGCTCCTCCAAGAACAAGGAACGGGGAGAGACACAATTCACCAGATTCTGGAGTGAGCAAGACAGACAAGCTTGTTCCAGGCACTTACAGCATGAGGAAAGGGACCACGGTTAGAGGGTGAGAATTTAGTCAGCTGTAAGTACCAATTTCTTGGGGAAGCACTTAGAATTGTTGTTTCTTAGAAAAATGCTATGCAATTTATTCTGAAAAGTATATATGCAAGAAATTAGAGGTAAAAATCATCCAACTCTGGATCTGTGCTTAAGGTTAATTAACCTATAAACCTAAAAGTGTTGCATTTCAGGAATAGGTCCAGATTTAGGTGTGATCTGAATGGGGATGCAGAAGAAGGAAGGGCTGTGCAGCTGTACGCTGTGTCCCACGACCTCAGAAATGAGTGCAGAACCAGGCAGTGCTAACACTGGGGCTACAGATCCCTCACTCCCACCCTCCTCTTTCCAGTAAATCTGTGCTTGAGTTTATCATTTATAATTCAAGATTACCATGGAGAAATACAACTCCTTGTGGGACAGGGTTAAGGGTAGCACTGAATTATGATAATTGCGTATTTCCTTAGGCTTGACAGAAACCATGAGTAATGTAAATTAAGAGTCTCAAGCATGGAAGATTTAATTAAACATTTTTAGACCAAGAATTATGCCATCTAATTGAGGCTCCTAACTTACCAGCATTATCACCCTGGTGTCCCATGCAGTCACACTGGTCTGAATCACCTTTTGGAGCCACTTTCTCTTCCCATCTTAAACACTTGACACCTTGAACAACTAAGGCTGTACTCAAGCATTTAGGATTGGGTGGGGTAAAGCCAGATCTTAGCCTTATAACATTACTGAGTATTAAGATTTGGAGTTAATATAATGACTTTCACTGGCTGAGGTGGAAGAGGTACTAAGCATGGCTTTCTGACAGAAGACAGCTGCCAGCCCAGTAACAGAGTTCGGCTAATCTACATACAGGCTTGCTGGTAGGCAATAATATGGACTACTACAGTTGCTTATAAAAACACAACTAATAGATGCATTATATGTTACAGAATAGAGTACTACACAGTGGAAAACAGAAGAAAAATCATCAAAATATGTTTTGACTTTTCTGTAGTAAAAAACAATGTAAATGCAGTTGGGTTTGCACCTTTTTTTTTTTCCTTGTAAGCTGATTTTGTGCACTTGTTCTTGAAGATACGGTCCTGTTCTCTAGGGAAACACTGGCCATTTCAGCCATTTGCTGAGATCACCAAGATGCCACTGTACTGACAGATTCCATCTTCATTGCACTTCAAATGCTGACCTCTAGGCTCCCTAGGTGTGTGTCACAAGTATGAGATTGACAGGATATTAAAGTTAAGCTAATATAAAATCATGGTGCTTTTCCAAACTCATCTCTCTCATGTAAGCAGAAGCATGATGTGTTTCAGTGGTGAACATAACTGTTATTTAATTAGCAGCCTGGGACTACTTAACAGGGAGAATTTCCATTGGTTGTGGCTCTTTGACTGGATTCTGCCTAACCACGGAGCTACAACATATTGTAGCCCTACGTGCAGTCTCCATAAATAAATTTATTAGATTGGTTACACTAGTGGCCTTTGAAACCACCAATGGCTTTACCTAGGTATCTGTAACTGTAATTGTAATAACAACAATTAATATTTTCTGAAGACATAAGGCCAAATTAATCTCTAGTATAATTCTGTTGGCTTACATTTTAAGCCACAAGGATGACATCAATCCTAACTGTTTAGAATTAAGTGATATAGTTAAAATATATATATTTTTTACAATGTACTAATATACAATTTGTAAAACAACAGGCAGAGAAGACCTCTGAAAGTGAATATCTGCTAAAATAATACATTGCCAGGATGCACAGCTGAGTGCTTCTCAGTACCTATTTGGATAAGGGGACAGCCAATCTGAGGTGTGTGGGACTTCAAGAGATGCAAATAGAAAATCTTTATATAGTGGAACTTCACTGACGGGGTTGAGTCAGTATTTTGAATCCAAACTGGATCTTTGGAAAGCTCAGATCCACACCTAGGCCATAGCTCTGTTGATTGGCTCACACAGTGGGCAGAGGAGTATATGGGTATTTTTTGAATTTCACATAATGACCAAATGCAACACTCAACTTTCTGGATCCTGCCAGGCAGTATATATATACCTATCACCCACACTCACACACGTAGCATTTCCAGTGGGCTCAGTGGGAGTACTAATGTAAGTGCTGCTAGAGGACAAAGTAATCTGGCACATGCTGGCCTGTCATGTACTAGCCCTTCAAACTGCTTTTCTCACATCCTTGCTGCACAGTGTGGCAACTCCACATTGAGACTTCTAAGTTATCTGCTGGGACTTCTGAATTTCCATTTCTATAGAGCACTACCCAGTCTAAGCCAGGGTACTGCAGCCTGGTTCTTGCTGATCGCCAAGCCAACTGCCAACTTTGGATGTCAGTCACCAATGTGGAAAGAAGGATTTTGTAAAACAGTGATTGTACCATACGCACCCTTCTTGTTTAAAAACATTCTTTAAAAACTAGGCTTCTGATGAGGAGAACTATAGGAAAAGCTGCCATCCAGCAGGCTTGCAAGAGGGACATGGAAGTGTTGGGCCAACAAAGAGCCTGCATAAAAAAAAACATTGCTTTCCTTGGCCCAGTTTAGCCATTAAAGGAGAAAATGGGCATAACTCTAATTCCAAACAACAGAAAACCTTTTTTCAAATGATACGCCTTAGAAATCTGAAAGTTACAGATAAAAGCAAAGTGCCATTCAGATAGAAGAAAAAAAGAAGCAGACTTAGACACGTGCACACACACACACACAAAGTCAATCCCTCGTTTGACTGTATAGGATTGTGAGCATAGCTATCTGGGTGAATATGTCAGTAAGTTAGCTAATATCAGCTACAGCACAAGGAAAAGTCAAGGCAGCACAGACCTTCCCAAAACATTTAAGACTTCATAAGTAATGCAGAATGGACAGAGTGTATATCAGTAAAATTGGTTACTTGCCTATGGATGTCCATACATGCCACTATACATTGGTTATTCCAACAGTTATCAAGCAATCTGCTTCCACATATTTGGTTAACAACGAATGGCATGCCAGAAACTTCGTTTAGTCTAACAGGGACGAATCTAATGGACGAATTACAGTGGGCCGAGTAGGTGAAGGGGGTGGTCTTCGACTGGAGAGAAAGAAAGAAGAAACATTAAGTGGAAACATTGAGAATGGACCTTTTGCTATAACTACGTGAACATGCACATGCACCTAAGCATTATATTCTTGTGCTCATTTACACTGAAGCACGCCAGCTCTAAGCGTCCACAATAAGGAAGAAGGCAAAAGGTTTCTGCACACTGTGCCTTATTCTCACACATCAGACAACTCTCCTCTCTGGTCAAGTCTGTGAATTCTTTGAACACAATTACCACCTGTGCCATGTAAATGATCACTGGATGATTACTATTCCCGTTTTCTCTGGGGTCATTCCCAGCCTGGACAGCCAAAGAGTGGACATACAGGCACTTTTTCAGAGTAGCCAGTGGGAATCTGGGAGACTGGCTGGAGCAACTTCAGGTGCTTTTCGCCAAAGCAGAAAACATGCCACTTCTTGCAACAGCTACATGAACTGTGCTTGAATGCCAGATATCAATGGCCCCTTTTAAAAATGCCAGCTGTGGTGATGGATTCTGGATTCATTCACTTGTCACTTATGTGTTCATCTATCAACTTCAGTAACTGCTAAGAGAATCCCAGGTTTCTTGAGAGGGCTCAGGGGACCTTATCCCCCTATTTCAAACGGCTGATTCAGCCTAGGCTCCTGTGCACTGCCAAACCCTGCATTTCAGTTTGGGCTGCATCCTATAAGATACTGTGGTACAAGAATTAGCCAGTAGCTGCATAACCCCTGAACATGTTCCACCTGCAGCCCAAGCTGAGCAGGGGTAGTACACAACTCCCCTCCCTTCCTTGGCCAAAGGATGACACAACTCCGCTAGAGCTGTTGACGAATTCTCTCTAGCTAGCTGCTTGTTTGCCTTCTACAGTTTTGCGTGTATTTAGGGTACATCTCCACGGAGCACTTCAGCGCTGTGTAGAGACAATCCAGTCAGCGTGGTTATGAAGATTGCTTTGTAAATACTCTGTTCCACCTGAGCTAGCACAACCCACTGCTGAGCAAAGCCTGTGCGGAGCATGGGGTGAACATACCCCTCCTGCCCTCAGTGCCTGCACTAGCTCAGACAGTTCTGCCTAGCACCACTTTGTACTGTTTAAATATATACCTAAGTGCCTGCTCTTCACAGCCAGTCTGCTCCCTCAGTTAGCTACTTAGCACTCTGCAACAGAGTTTTGTTGATGCAATTTATTCCAATCTCTCTCTTACATAGTCTTTTTGCCCCTCATTAACAGGAAATATTCATGCTCTCTTCATTCCTTAATCCTAATCCTATCTCAGAAGACTGCAAAGAAAATGCTAATCTTCTTTGAACCAGAACATAACATATGAGACAAATTTATACTTGACCGGAAAGGAAAGGAAAGGAAAGGAAAGTGCTAAAAAGCTCGTTTGGCTCCAAGCACATCTTGTACAGCAATATCCTCCTTTAGTGAAGAAATGAGAATTTTAATCCCTACTATACAACAGATACAAAACATTTCAACTGAAGCATTCACGTAAATCAACAAGCTAAAAAAAAGTGAGTGAATTATAATTTCTTCATAGTGTATTTTTCTTACAGAAAAATGTTACTGTGTTAACTATTGTTTCTTAGGCTGCTCCACTGTAGGTCTTCTGGACCCATTTCCGAAATCTGTAGCTTCATAAAGAACCACTTCTAAAGCTCTGCGTTTCTGCTGGGTTACATTAAATTACTCCTTTGTTGAAATGCCCCACACTGCATTGTTTAGTGCTTACTGAGAACATCATATCATCTGTATACAATTTACAAACAAGGGAAAATGCATACAGCTATCCTCCTATCAAATTTAAAAGATACAAGCCCAGCCTTGTATTTTAACACCAGGTTAAATGTAGTGCACTGACTTCAAATGACGTAATTTAGTCAAATTGCCATTTAAGACTAGTTAGGCCAGAAACTAGAGAGCACAGTGGGAAAACATCCTGGATTTAATCAGTCAAGCCGAATCTGAACCACAAATGGGTCTGAGCCGTTTTCTCCTTGAACCTGTTACTACACCTGAACCATTACTCTGAAGTTTTCATGAAGCCCAATCTAGAACTGAACCAGGAAAAAGAAAAAAACCAGCAGACTCTCATACCGCTTCAGAGCAACAACTCAAGCAGAAGCCGATACTCCCAAGGGGCCCCTCTGGCGCGGAGCTGCTGACGCTGCGAGGGTCGGCGGCGCAGCGGCCGCTGCAGCCCGCCCCGGGCAGAGCTGCCGAGCCTGGCGGCTCCCCGCAGCACCGCCAACATTGCTGTGCGGCCCGCGGGCAGCCCTGCTCAGCAAGGGGCCCCGCAGTCTCTGCGAGTACCTTCCGGGGGAGATGAGTGCCTCTTTCTGGGTCCCTGTGCATGCAAGTATTTGCGCACATCTTTCATACAGGTCCAGGTCCGGACGTACGTGAGGAACAGGGCACACTTCTCATTAGCTTCAGTCCCACTCCGGCTCCTCGGCCGCAGGGATGCTGCTCGTTCCCAGGGCAGTGTGGTCGTGTGGGGCTGTCTTTCAGCTCCGTAGCCCCCCGCACCATAGCCTTGGGAGCAGGACTGGCACCCTGAAAATCAGAAGTACCTTCCAGAGGAGTGGCAAATGGGCCCTATTGCCACTCTGGCTGAAATGCCATGGTGATGTGATCCTCCACGTTTTTAACTGGTATCTTTTTTTCCAGAGTGAACAAATCCAAATTGGTTCAGGCTTACTCTGCTGTTAACAAACTGCTATGAGAGTCCAAACTAGAAAAGCAAGATGCCAGTCACAGGGAAATCTAAAGCAATGCTTGCACTACACTACTTTGACTCCCAGCTTTAAATCCTGCAGTTGGTCCTGTGCAGTGGATTTGGTCAACTCAGCAGCTGTTCAAATACAACATCCACAGTGACTAGCCTCAAACTATCTGCAGCTAGGCTTGTCTCTCTCACTCTTGGGGTACTTCTGCAGCTTCTCTCTTGTGATCACACAGGATCTCAGTGATCCAGAAACAACCAGCACACATGGCCAAGATGTGGGAGAGGGGCTGTGCTGTTGTGTTACAGGGGGAGATGCAACTCAGAGAGGACCCTGCATAGTCTGTCTCCTGTTAAATGGCCAGAAGGCCTGGATATGTCCCTGGTGGACAATGGTGATGTCTCACATTTTGAAAAAGAGGGTATGTGAGAGATGTGCAAAAGCACCTCTAGGCCCTCCACTAACAGCCTCGTGGGAAGTCCTTAGTTCCACGTGCCAGTAAATACAGCAAGATGGGCTGTGCTCCTGGATGCTAGGCTGGGGCTCAGTTGAGGTGGCATCTGGGGTCAGAAACCTTGGCTTCACTAGCCCCAAGCACACAAAAGGAATGGGCCCAAGCTGAAGACCAAATCTATATGAGCTGAAGAACAAGCCCAGAAGTTGCTTGTCACTAGCTTTCCCCATGAAGGTGAACAGTCATTCTGTGACGAGTTTTACACAGGGAGCAGAGCTCAGTCGTTTCCGCCCTCCTCCCCCAGGGTCTCAGTCACAAAGTCAGGAAGAGAGGTCAACCCCAAATGCCTCCCGCCTCTTCCCCCCTCTTTACGTGTGGAGCAGTGACTGGAAGAGCTCCAGCAGCACCAAGAGACTTTGGGGGCGGGGGGGAGGGAAGGGGGGAAACCTGGGCATCTAAACTGTCGCCCTGGGATAACTGGACCAGCAAGTCAGCACTGGGCTGCTCCTTGTAAATGCAGCGTGTGGAAATGGCGATGGTATGGGTTCCAGTCCCACCTTCTTTTTTTTTGCTCTGAGCTCATGTGAAAAATGAAAGTCTGAGGAAGCCTAGCGTGATTCCAGCACGATTGCGCTCCGAGTGTGAAGGGCGAGCAAAGGTTACGTAAATGTGCTTGCCAGACCCTCTGAACCGCAGTAACGCAGAGAGCGAGGGCAGCAGGGGGAGCTCCAATCCGCTTCTGGGCAGCGCAAAGGGAAACTGGAGAAAAACAACCTCCCCCAGATCTGTGCTCTGCCCTAGCTGCCATGTCAGTGAGTAAATAAGTGACTAAGCCCAACTAAATGTTTAGTCTGAGGCCAAAAGATGATACTGGTAAAGACAGCAAGGACCGCTTCTCTCTGCTTTATCAGACTGCGATTCCCTCCGCCCGGGGAGGGACGCGGTGCATTAGCTGTTCCCAGGCTAAAAAAAGGCTGGTCCAGATTCATAGAAAGCTCCTGCTTATAAAAATGCCATTTCTGTGGTATTTCCAATTTGGTTATTGTTTCAAACATTTTAACTGCGTTTCCAAGCTTTGGGGCCGAGTCCCACAGCCTGGCCCCTTTAACGGTCTGCGGAGTCCGTTTTTCTTTCTTTTTTTCTTTTTTTTTTTTTTAAAGGGAAACAGTGTTTGCAAAAGTTAGTGCTAAAGGGGCAGGGGATCATAGGTCCCCAGGGTTGAGTAAACGAGTCTGCAGAAAGAATCAGTTCTTCTAACTAGCACATATTAAGCAGACATAAAGAATTTACCAATGAAAATCGCGGACTAAGTATGTATTTAATAACTCCCTGATGTTGCTGCATGGACTCCTCCTTTGAAGAACTCAGTGGGGTTTTGAATGAAGGATAACTCTCATCCCCTCCAAAAAACTTTTAAAAAGGAAAAGTTCTACATTTATTTTTAACATAAGTAGCACACCCTAATTTTTCAGTTTTAAGAGAACTCCTAAAAACTTTAGTTAGGCAAACACAGAGCAAAAGAAACTAAATAAAGCAAGTCTAGACTTAAAATTCGATCGGAAACATATGGGAGCTCTTCAAGCTTTTCTTTTTTGAAAAGTGCTATCACTCCACACGCACAGTCCACAAAATATGCTTTCAGTAAAGCACAGCCATAATTACGCTGGGAGGCCCGGCTTTAAGAAGACAGCTTCTCTTTTCCGAGTGCAGCTAACATACTTCTAAATAAAAGACTTTCATTTCCACTTACATTTTACATTCTTATTTGCTTGTGACACTTGCAGAAGGCATGCACATAACCATATTTTATGATACATTCCTATAGATTTGAAGTTGTAAACAAAAGTCCATTATTCTCCCTCTTTTACGTGATTTTGGCTTTCCTATAAAGCAAGCCTCTCAGAATACCCTGAATTGTCTTTGCAGAATATAACAAGAAAATATTCAAACAAAATCTCTAAGCAGCTTTAAATCTGACTGCAGACAAATGTTATTTTAGGTAAAAATGAAAATGTGGGTGTGAGGCATACAATAATGGGATTAAAGAGTAACATTCTTTAGGCAAGAAATAAATATCATTTCCTCATTCATGTGATTTATTTACAGAGAATAGGTAGCCAATTTCCTAAGCTTGTCCTTAGGACTATTGTAATGCCTTGACTGATTTTGATTTTTATACAGGTTTCACTGTTTCAGTGAGATCCTAAGAGACCTACACAACTTACCCTCTACTTTTCCCCATTCTTACATCAACCTCTGTAACTTTTATATGGTACTTCTTGACCTATATCAGCTTCTGAATTTAGCAGAAAATCCAAAACAGGAATGAAACTACTGTAAGTCATGATGGTCAAAGAACAGAAGTGAGACATGGTTTGTAGGTCTGATCAAGTAGTTCATCTACAACTTGTACCTATAAACTCTTTCTTGATAAGAATAGGTGCAGCACAGCAACTACGGAGACTCAAGGACAACTCAGGAAGAAGGATCTTCACTAGAAGTGAGAAAACAAAGAGGAAGAAAGAGACTTGACACTAGTGACAGAGGTTACATGAAAACAAGAAAAGCAGAAAAAGGATGGTGAGAGGAATAAAGGAGGACTCACGGCCAAGAATGAGGAGGAGTAAGAGATTATGGGAGAAATGAGAAACAGCACTAAATAGTGATGAAAAAAAAAAAAAGTAACATGGGAACACACATCTGAGATTGTCCCTTATCCCAACACAATGGTTCAAGAGAGTAAAAATTTCTTTGATTTGTTTCTGTACTGGAAAATGCCACTTTGTCAAACACAAACTGCTTCTAGTAAGCACACCCAGAGGATTGCTATTGTAAGGCAAGACAGGAACAGATGGACTAAGAGGCAGAGCACACTGTCTGAGGACAAATGCCAGTTTTAAAGTAGCTCTCCAGCGGAACACATATGTATCAGGCTCTACAAATGCATAGAGTGTGTGACTGCACTGCCAGATTATTCAATTTTGTCTGATACCTAATTACTCCCTTTCAGTGAAAGAAAAAAAAATAGCGAATCTGAAGAATGTATTCTTCCGCTACCCACCACTACACTGCAGCAATGTAAGTCTCCATTAATTCCAATACTAACGCTGTTCCAAAACATTAGGATTATTGGGGTTCCACTCATTTAACCTACTATATATTCATAATATGAATTGTCTCCTTTCAGAGGCAAAGGGTTGCAAAATATACTCCATTAGCCTAATTTCTTTGCAAATTAAGCTGAGTTTTCTATATGACCATCATAAATTAACATCTATCACAAACACACACAAACATATTTATCTTTATGTGGGTGTAGCATTTTGGAGTTCGTCATTTTAGGGAATTAATGTGTCATATGGAAAACTCAGCTTGAATAAACAAAGAAATTAATTGAATAGAGCAACCAAGAAAGACTATTATTCTTAACAAGCTGTGTTCTTGTTTGCCCTTCAGCAGAGAACATGTCAAGTAAGCAAGTGTGCAACACATTAGCGGAGGACTATCCCAACTCTTCAGAAACACTGGGTCCAGATGGTTGAGAAGATCAAAACTCTGCTTGGAGGAAGAGGAAGCTGGGAGTGCTGAGCGCATACATTCACAACGCTGCTCTTCCTTCCTCTGTCCACAGCAGATGATGTCAACTGCAGGGCCACAAAATCAGCAGGAGGAACTATCTTGGAATAGTAGCTGAAGCCTTGTGTACTGTTCTGTGTTCAACTGCAATGTTCAGTGTCAGTGAGAGTCATGCGTATCCTGTCTTTAAAGATCGTATCTACTTCTGCCCGCTCTGTTCGTCCTTCTTACTCGCCTCTACTTTCTCTTTGACCTCCCTCTGCCTTTTTATCTCTTTCCTCTTTACTTACCTTGGTAAGAAAGGGAGTAAACATCCTGATTGTCATTTCCAGCTGGACTTGCACCTCTTCTTATCCATGATGACAGCCACTAACATGATTATCAGTGTCATTAATGTGACCATTGAGTGCCCTTTTTTCACTAACGATCCAACACAGTTTGCAGGGGACAGGAGAGTTTACAGCCTTTCAAGCTGCCTGCAGATTCAGAAAGCTTACACTATCACTGCTTACTTTCTATTTACTGTCATATGCTTTCTCTTCCAGCACAAGGAAAACTAGAGATGCCCTGCTATTCTGCCCACTCTTCCAAACATGGCAAGAAATTTCTTATTAGACAACATTGCTCTAGTCCTGCATAGCCTTTATGGCAACCATTATTTAGCTACTCTGTTATGAGATGAAATACGTTCTAGGGACAAAACATATCTTTGAGTTCCTGTCTGTATTCTTGGCAAACAATATTTGCTATTGTTTGACTCTACTTTCCTTTTCAAGTTCAGAGTTGCTAAAAATAAAAACCACTTCCTTTTACTAATAGTATATTGAGAGAGAAAAAGCTAAGATGGCAAAAAAAGTTTTTGCTGAAAATACCTAACAGAATAAATTAGTCACTCATCCAGCTCACCAGCTGACATTCCCAAAGCAAGCTTCAACTGTGCTTGGGGACTGCACTCCTAGCAGTATCTTTATCCTAGAATCACTTCTTAGAACTCTTCTCAGGTTCCTTCTTTTCTTTATTCTCTTTCCTGCATCATTTCCCCATTTTGGGAGATTGGTCTACACTGAGATAGTAATGAGGAGCCATTTCCCAGCCTGAACCACTCTGCTGAATTGAGAAAGTACTTGCAACAGTTCCAATAAAATGGCTTTCTCCTAGTTCACCCGATTTTAAAAACAAATTTTGCTGAATAAGGTTTAAACAGGCAGGAGAAAATATCTCAGGAATGATAGACAATCAAAACTAAGATACAATAAATGGACTTAACCCCCCAAAAATATAAATAATTGACTCTTGAGAAAGATTTGCTCAACTGTCATCAACTGTCACAACCCATCAGAAAATTCCTAGACCACTAAAGAAGTAAAGTGGAAAGCCTGCCTCTGGCTTATTAAAGGAGATGCTGGTGGGAGTTAAATTCAGTGCAGGTAGGCTTAGTACCTAGACTGGGATGACTGACATCAAATAAATTTTGTTTTTTTTGTTTTATCTGACTTTTAGGACAGTTATTTGGGGGAGAAGTATATGAAGGAAAATGGTGAACAAAATCCCACTGCCAGCGTAGGAGAAAGCCACCCTTTTGGGAGCAGTGGTGAACGAAGCTTTTGGAGCAGAAGCGCAGACTCTCCTGTATCTCTCTCACAGCGTTACAGTTCAGGCAGCTGAAGAGCCAGTTCTGCGCAAACGCTGTTCCAAGTTTCTCTTACGATCAGCATTGCAGAGTTATAATGAAACCACAAGAGTTGATATATTGTGATATTTTACATGTTTTTAAAATCTGCTGTGACCTGCTTTCTGGCCAACCCCAACAATATTCATCCTTATTCAGAATGCTACTTATTTTGTTGCTTCAGTTAGGACAGAATCTGATGATGACCCTAGTTAGGCTGACGAGCATTCCTCCACTGTTTTTTTGCACGTGCTAGTATGGTTACCCTAAAGATAGCTAGTGTTTCCAATCGTCATCATGACCACTGGCACCAGGCTGCTCTTAAAAAAGATTGCCTGCTACTGCAGTTTGAAAACTGGATGGAAAACATTAAAAGAAGGTAGAAATGCAAGGAGCAGGAGACAGACTTACAAAGGTGTCAGGGAAGGGATAAGTTGGAAAGAAACCAACATAAGATGGTAAGAAGGAAAGAAGGGAATATATGGAGAAGGAGACAAATGTATTGGGCAGGAAACTAAGTGAAGGGAGAATGTGAAAGAAGATGCAAACAGGATGGGCAAGAAGGGGATAGCGAGGGAATGCCAGAAAGAGGCAAAGACGAAATAGCGATAAAAGGAGGAGTGGAGGACGGGAAAAAACAGATCTCCTTTCTAAGGGATAAGAGAAAATAAATGGAATATCCCGCTCAAAGCAGCCAGCAGCAAAAGGAACATATTACTGTGTGTGCGCATTTGAACAAGAAATTTACATTGGATTGGTAACAAATCACACCGAGGTGTCTTCCCCCAAGGCAGAAATCACAGAAAGAATAATTTATAGTCTCATAAATCTCATGATTTTTGAGTACTTGGATAGGCAGAGTTGGAATCATACTGACTATGGAAGAGCAGTATTTTCAGCTGCGTCGGGCTCTGGCTTTGCAGCACTCCATACAGCTGTATGTTCTTTTGACCACAGACATGAATGGCTTCCTTGTCTCCCTTTAAATTTAGTAGGATTTTGAAATCCCTTCTGATAACACTCTCATCTCTCTGCATGCATTGAGCATTCCTAATTGCTGATTATACTTTCCGACTATAACTTTCAGTGAAGATCATTCAACGAAGGCATACTGACACTGCTGTGGGACAGTGCTGTGCTTGCATGTTCAGACTGAGATCATCAAACTCAGCATGAAAATGCTTTAAAAGTGGACACTTGTTCATCCTGCCAGAAGAGTTTGATGTAATGGCTATTTGACTATTATTTATATTCCATTAAAATATAGTAGCATGTTTTTAAGGCTGCAAGGTCAAACCCTCCGGAGAGAGGAGATTCCCAGGGTAAGGCAGGATAACCCTCAGGCCTTACATGCCTAGGCATTATGACAGATTGTAGTCAGAGGATCACATGCAATTTTTGCAAGGGATCCCCTTATTGCTTGGTGCACAGGGTTAGACTTTTTGTTAGGTCTTTCCAAAGAACTCTGATCCCTAAAAATTCACCAAATAAAACTTCAACTTAATAGTCGGTATTTTGCAATCAAATAACAGAGTACAGAGCCTGGAAACCAAATACCATTAAGCAATGATACTTTCTTTAGTGCTTCTGGCTTTGTCTGGAATTTTCTAACTGTAATTACTATCAAACATAGGTATTTTTCTGCACTGGGGTGGCAGGACTACATAATGATAGCTTATGACATAGATTAGTTACAAGCACAGCAGGTCATGTAATTAACCTCGGTGACATAGGAAAATGTAGCTGCACAGCCATCCCCCCTTCCCTGCTGACTGGCTGCGGATTGAAGCGAACTGCAGGGAGACTGCTGAAAGAGGTGGTAGGCAGCGTATGCGGCTATTCACAAGCAGCATGATGTGAATTCTCTCTCCCCTGCATGCTTCACATTTAAAGATCATGCTCTCTCTGCAGAGGCTGTGTACCAGCAGGTCTGAGCCTCAGAACATACGTGCTCAAAAGTGTTTATTTTCCTGCCTGTGTGAAGAGACGTTGCAGCCCCCCGAGTCCTATGTTTAAGCAGGTACCAAGGTTCCACCTCAAGTGGGATCACATATATCATTCCAGCAAAGTGGGGAATGATCTTTAAACCTTCCTTGGGAAAGCCTTCATGAAGCCACGGTAGCACAGCAGAGCAGGACAGAGAGAGAAGGGGAGCACCCTCCCGCCTCCGCTACCACCCCGGGCCCTGCTGCCAGCAGAAAAACAGTTCCAATTCAATTATTCTCCTTGGGGCAAAGCTGAGATCCCCATTCAGGACATTTAAATGTCATAAAGCATCTGTAGTAGAACTAAAATTGATCAAGATCAGACTTTCTGAACAGGGAGGCAAACACACACCATGGCAAGCTAAAGTGGTTCAAGGGTCTGCTTAAAGCTACCTTACCAAAGCAAATGCACAGCTGCATTTTCTTTTAAAATACTGCTGCAGCCTTTTAAGAGAGAGGGGAAATCATCTAAATTCTGGCAGTGGGGAATATTTCACAAATCATATATGTTTTGGCATCAAGCCCTTCACAAAACCAGGGGCCTTTACTCACAGGCTTTGCTGGGAGAGATCCACCCACCTCAAGTGGGATTAATTAAAAGAGGCATGTATCATGCAAATAGTTTCTGTTTCCTTACAGAAATATTCAGAGCACATAACCCAAAACAGCTTTAGAATCAGAGGCAAGGAAAAAATTATTTCCTGCTCCCCTAACCCCTTTCCTTTCCCTGTACAGTAAGTGAGGAACCGTCAGAAAACACAGAGAGCTCAGTTTCTGCACAATTGTTATGATTAAATGCTAATAAAGTTTGGGGGGGGGGAAGGATTTTTCCAAAGGCAGGGGCTATATCTCAGTAACAAGGTGGCAAATTCTCCAAACAAAACGTGTTTATCATTGGAACAAGATGGTTCAAAACTTACCCCTGAAAATGAGCTTTTTATCTTGCGGCAGAACACGTGAAAAAAGAATGCCTATATTTTCTGGCACATCAGGATTTTCAGCTCCATGTGACAGTGATGGGGGTGCAAAGAAAGCTTCTTTGGAAAGCTAGAAGAACTTTAAAAATACATCTTTCTTCTCAGGAAGCTGAGCTATTTCCCTAGATATGACAAATCCTGACATTTCAAGCAATCATTGCAGAAAATGGTGGTAAAGCAGACAGGGCACAGAGGCTTAGTACAAAAATAAGTCACAGAGAAAGCTCAAGTTTCCACAAGAACTCTTCCTCAAAACCGTTTTTTTTTTTCCCCCTTTTAATATCTCAGACTCATTTTCTGAGTCAATTTCCTACGATCCTGCGAAGACTGTTATTAAAACCAGACGAAGCGCAGCAGAAATTCCAAGGCTCAAAAAAGACTTTTAATAGGCACCGGAGCCTGCCACACTGTCTCCCTCAGGTGATTTCCCCTGCAGCCCCTTCCCTGGGATTTCCTTTCTCAGAGTTTAGTCAGCAGGAGAAACCTGAAGTCTCAGCAGAAAGGCAAACTCTTCCTTCATTCTTAAGCATCTGAGACCTTTATATCTGAGGCTTTCATAGCTCTAAAAAAGGAGAACCAGGATGCAGTCCAGAAGATGTGTATTTCAGACATTTTTTCCACAAAAATGTTAGGCAGTCATACACTCAATTATATATCCAGCTACAGCATTTGAAAAGCACTGACCTCCTTTACCAGCCACTGCTTTGCATGCCATCAGCGGCAGCCATGAATTAAGCTGTTCACAGGCTGCTTACCCGAGTGTCTTTTGTAAGCTAGAAAATCCCTTCCTGATCTCCATCCCACCTATCAGTTTAGCATCAAAAGGATTATCACACATGTTCCTGGCAAGCATTCTCAGGAAAGCAGGATTCGTGCAAAATCCCAGCCAGGCAGGACCACGGAGACGCGCTCATTCGCAAGGCAGGCAAGGTGAGAGCTGCCGGGAGCTACGGTTCTCTCCAGTAGCACAACTGACAACGTACTGGACTTCCCTTCTCTCTCCAGCGAGTGGATTTATTCTCTGATGGCACGGTGGAAACACTGATGCTACTGCCCTTCAGCTCAGACCAAAAATGATCCATCTGGGGGACTCCACTCCAACTTCCACCTTTTCAGTGCAAAGTTTAGTACCCAGAAAGGCAATTTTGCACTTCTCCTCAGTAATCCTAATCTGAGCTAGGATATCCACTAAGGTGGAAAAATAATTCATAGTTGGGCACTGATGCAACACTCTTCATTGGAAATATATTAAAATGTTTCATTCATTTGATATACCTCATTTATTTATTCTTTATAATATAAAGAGCAATTATATTAGAAATATTGAGCCTCAAATTTCAGTTACTAACAGCTATGACATATTCACCTATTTAAAAGAAAGCATTTAGTAGTTTTTCTCCAAAGGCGGAGGATGGTTTTATTTTCAATTACTATATTTAAAATGGAAATGTGCACATTTTTTTTCTGCTTCTATTTTAATCTTCATTTCTTAAAAACTGTTATTATTTCAACGTAACAGTAAATTTATTAAAAACAGAGAAATCCTTTTGTTCCAATGTGGCTAATCTGCCCATGCCTGGAAGTTACTGAAGCCCTTGGAATCAGAACTTTTCACATTTATGAGTGATTAAGAGTATTAGGTCATAGTGAAAATAAATCTTACGGATATTTTATTCAAATATTTTGCAAAAACAAACCCCAGTTAATGCCACATAGAAAAAAATATAAAATATACAAAGCTACTTTTAAAAGAACTGATAAATGCAAAGCCCTTGGAAGTAAAGAAAACAACGCGATCATGAAAATACTGCTCTTTAACCAACCATTTTGTGCTATATGACCTACACCATTAGTCAGCCATGGACTATTCTCAACTGGCTGTAAATTATTTGCACTGTGGAATAAAAGTCAGACTCTGATCACTTTGTTCCACTGATTCTATGAGGGCTTGCTCTTGTTCTCTCCCAGAAGATCCATTACTTCCTCTGGTGAGGACTCAGAATGACTAAAGTGAGTTATTGTACCCAGTGCCACTGTTCTAGTGGAAGAATAGATGACTTTTATCTTTACAAAGCCCTCACGTAGATGCAACACAACAGTGGTTCTTAAGAGAAAATATTTGTTTTTTTAAATGAGAGAAGTTTATATCTTTGCAAAAAGTGGTATTTGTGCTAAAAATAGGTTCCTCAAAATGCTTGTGACTCACTGCAAGGAATGTTTAATTTTGTTTTGGTATAATACTTATTCAACAACGATACTTGACTTTCACACAACTGCAGAATCAGTCTGTTATGCTAGAGGAAGAGAACCATGCCCAGCACCAGGAAGTTTGGATGTCTTACCTGGGGACGCTGGGAGGAGCTCGAGTTGGCCGAGAGGGAACCTGGGGAGGTCCTCCAAGGGCTTCACCACCACTTGGAAATGGAGGCAATGGTCCTGGGCGGAATGGGACAGGGGGAGCCCCCGCCTGAGGGCCTGGAGATGGGATCGCAGGAGCAGGTCCTCTGCCAGATAAAGGTCTGGTTGGGGGATTATTTAATGTAGGTCTCCTCTGAGTTGAGGGACTTGGAGGAGGAGATCTAGTGAAATACCAGAGATTAGGCTCAATAAGTTGGTGTCTTTTTTTTTTTTTTTTCCAGAAATGAAAAAACTTTCTTATATCCGTGACAACATTTTCCATTGCTTGCATAGTGTCTTGAATCTGAGAGGTTTAACAGGGTGCTGAATGAGCATCACATGTATTTAAATTGATAACTCTCTTTTTCCCTTGATTTTTTTCTTTCTTCTGGATGTTGCTTCCCAGGTTTGAATCCCATTTGAAAGGGCTATTTAGTAACACTTCAGATATTTACAAGAACTACTTCCCTTCCCACCAAGTACTGTTCCCTCTGCAGCTGAAGAAAAGATATCACACACACACTTACCTTTCCCACAGATAGTATGCATTAAGATGGTCAGAAATAAACATAAATGAGGTAAATAAAATGGATTTTAATATTAGAATTCTAATAATGTTTTGTTAAGTGGATTTTCTAGGATACAGAGCCTGAAGCACTGAAGTCTTGTAATGGATTGCAAGTAGTGGCCTTGAGGGTAGACAGTTGGAGTTAATTTGCAGATGTAGGTGAGATTACTAGAATAAGGAAAGAGAAAGAGTTGTACTTCTAAAGAAAACAAAACAGTATTTGGTGACAGAAGTCACTAGCTGAAATATCAGCTAAGATATAAGTCCATTGGATGGTCCTCTTAAAGACAGGCATTTACATACACATCCATAGAACATGTATATGTGGGAAAATGTTTTTAAAAAATGAGCATGTAAATTGGACCATACAGAATGCATGCTGGTCCTCATCTGCTCTGGGGATTGTGATCTGGATTTCTGAATCTGGCTTCCTGCTAACACAGTACAGTAGAACACAAAGCTCTTCACATTCTAGGAAGGTCACTGCTCATTGAAACCAAAACTAGAAGCAGTCTTTCCTCGAAGACATTCTTGAACACAGCATATGATATTAGGAAAGACGGCTGGTGGCTTGACTGGAAAAAAATATATTGATATTTAAAGTCCAGCTTGCTTCTGAGATTCTTGGCAGTATGCAAGAAAATCAGCTTATCTGCATGTTCTTCATCTCTTAAGTACTTGAAGCAACTCAAAACATCATCTGGATAACAGCAAGATTTTCCGATTTCCCTCATGAATGTCATTAAAGACTTGGAGGACTACTTGCCCAAAAAGGGGAGTAGGGAGGGAAGCGCTGATGCTGACAACATCTGCCTGTCCTAACTTTCATTGCAAAATGCATATGAAGATCCTTACCTGCGGGCTTGCTGAAGCCAAGAATCATCTACAGGAGGAGGTGCAGGGGTTGACACCGTGCTAGTGCTAATATCACCAATGATTGCTAGAGCTTCCCTAAGTGCTTGGTACATGCGTAGCATTTCATCTCGCCTCTGTGCCTGTTCAGCTGACTCCTCCATTAGAGTGTTTTGGTCCTCAGAAGAATATAAGTGAGCGAGAAGCTCTGCGTTGATAAATTCTTTTACCTATTTCATGAGACAAAGAAACTCCTCATTATTATATTAGCCATTAAAAACACAGTACTGAACAAATACAGCAGAAGAACCACTGTATCAGGAGACAAAGCACAACTAAATTTAATCTGTTACTCCGGGAATACTATCAGATAAAAGAAAGTATAGGTGATACACAAGAAAAGCAGAGTTTAGGAGGAATTACTGTGTTCATAATGTGCCAGATATACCACAGAGGAAAAGAAAGTTACCTGTTAAATGACATGAACTTGAAAGAGAAGACAATACTAGTTGCATGAATTTTCTCCCCTCTAATAAAAAGGGGTTGAATTAGCAGCAGTCAGTTCAATTCTCCATGGCCCTATACAGAAAACTCACAGGGTTACCATTAGTGACAGTTGCTTTCTCCTAATCTCTAAATACTTGGCATGAAGGAGGAAAAAACAGAGATCCCCCAATTATGCTGCTGTTTGTTAAATCAGCTGACAAATATTTGATCATGGAAATGCTGAGATTAGAATATACACCAAGGTAGGCAGCGTTGGTGAATTTGCATGTTTTGCTTATCAAACTTTCTAAAATGTTTTGAGGTCAACAGGACAAAAATGCAATACTTCTCTATGTACACCTGTGTACAATCTCCCTGTGGTTTCACAGTCAGCTTCAAGCCCATCTAGGTACAGGTTCTTCTTACTCCAACTACATCTTCCTGCTACCTTGTTTATGGCAACTCCAGCAGCCATGCAGCTTTGTATTAGGTTAGATCAGGGACTGATCCAGCTGAAAACTCTCTACAGAGGAGAAACACTAAAGAATGTTGAGCTCAGATCCAGGTGACTGTGCAACAGCCTGAGGGCTAGCTGTGGCCCAAGGAAAGGCTGGCACATGCAGCTGAGCAGAACAGATGAAAAAGGATGGACTGGACATTTTGGCAGATGCCTGCATGTAGATGGGCTTAACACATTTATGAAATCACATTCAAAGATTACTCTTCATGTTTCAAAATAAAATGTTTTTGTGCAGTCACTCCACAATGCACTGTGGCTGTTTTTTGCATGTCTTTGAAATGCTGGACATGGTTGGAGTCAACGCTGATCTGTGCCTCCAAGGTGACACCTGTGATTACAATTCATGTCAAGCAGCCTTCCCAATGACTCCCAGGTACTGGCATTTTGGCCCAGTTCTGAGCTGCTGACTGAGAAGTGGATGACAGCCATTACCAATGCTGTCAGATACAAAGTTCCCCTGGGAATGGGAATTTTCACACTTTAAAACATCTCTGTCCATTATTTTCTTAGCAACGGTTACCCTACTGTAGACCATGTCTTTCATCTCTGCCAGCTTTGTGAGATTCTAAATATCCCATCCTTACACATTTAAACTGAAGGGAGAAGTCCCAAAGTAATCTAATTTAGTATATTGATTTCCTGTTATGCCTGCCCTGGTTATAGAAACCTGGGCCATATTAAGAGAGATAAAAAGCTAGAGGTACTCTGATTAAATAAGACTGTGGTAAACAGACCAACTGCTGACCTACTAAATCCTCACATTTGAGATTTTTGTTGTTTTTCTGATCTATTTCTCATGTGGCATTTTGCTCTATAAAGCTTATTTGAGCTGCAGATGCTAGCGATTCTCAAGATTCTGATTACATAAACCTGAGCTGCATTTGGAGGGGCAGTTGCACTAGTTAAACTAAATTGATTTAAAATCTGACAGTTAGACAATGTTTGTGTTCAGACAAGATCAGTAGGAAAGCTGCATGGGCATGGGACCCTTCACTGTCACCTAGCAATGAAAAGAAGGCCAGGAAGGATCTTACAGGGGAACAAAATCATATTGACCATACTCTGCTGTCATTTCCTATTCACGTATGACAGGAGATACATAAATTCTTAGCAAAGCCTGCAAAAATTTTCCATGAGTCTCATGCTGTTTTCCAGTAGATGGTACTGATCAAGAGCCAGAATACACTACTTTGCTTATGAGTGCCAAAAACTCCACATTAAAAACAGATATCATAGTTAAACAGCATCACATTCTACTTGATGAAGTGAGCATTTTAATGGCATCACTTCAAAAAAAAAAAAAAAAAAAAAAAAAAAAAGTAGTCCTAAAATTAAATTAAGGCCAGAGCTGATTGTAAAAGCATTGTTAAACCACAAATATCTGTTTGAGAAAATCAGCCTGTGACAATTACCACGAGATCCCTGTCTGCCACTAGCACAAGACTCAAGTAACTCGCTAGACTCTTCTGCAAGATGACTGCTACTTTAAGGACAGTCCTTTAGTCAGTCTCCTTCCCTCTATAGGCAAATGCACTTTACTAGATAGCAGTAGATTTTCCACAAGAACCACTTTCTCCAGCCTGGAAAGGAAAGGGAAAGTGACACTTCTTCATGCCTTTGTTCTTTTCTAGAAAACAGAAACACAATCATAGGGATGGTTTAAAATGTGTTCATTCATGGACATCAGACCTGCAGTCAAAACTGAACCACAGCAAGCATCCTATATGCTAACATCACTCTGAAACAGGGTGAGATGGGCTTGCAAGGAAACTTCAGCCATCAGCCCAGTTGAGCCAGTGGGACTGACTACTACAGACACCAATGACTCATATGCAAGGACAATTAATTCCTTGATCTTACATTTGCTATTAACATTTACTTTGGAGTTTTCCTACTCAGATAAGACTAATATCAACACTGCTTATAGAGTATACATTGTCTATTGCAAGACTACCCCTCTTGTATAATCTGTGACATCTAGGCACCATGAAATACAAATTCTGAAATGTGCATTTTGTTTTGTGCATGTTTGAATTCCTAATGGTAACTCAATGCAGTTCGTTGTGGTAAATATATTTTCTTTAAAGGTAATCAACACCTACCCTAAGGGAAGAACAAGGATACATTTGGAATACAACAATCTAGGCTTAGGCCTTAAAACATACTTTAGAGACAGCATCTTATTATTTTCTGTACACTAAGTTTAAATCTGATACTTCCCCTGAATTATAAGCGCTCACTTACAAGCCCACAATGGGGAAAGGAAGTTCTAGGAGTACTTGGGAGGTTACAATTGCCATGGAAACAAACTCCTTGGGATCAATTTGTTTCTAGAGTTTTGGAGGCAATGTGATGGGGCAACAGAAAGCACAGAATATGATCATTAAAGCCAGGGGTTACTTTTATTTAACTCCTGGTGGATGGGTTGGACTTTTGAAGACTCCAACACATGCACTGTTTAACAGGACCTACCTTCCCTCACAGCTCCACTGCTTTCTAGGTCTTTGTAGAACCATTGGTTTGGCTTGGCAGCCTTAACTGAAGCTTTTATTTCTCTTCTAAATGGTGTTGATTTTTTAAATTCATATCTTAGCTATTGTTTTTTAGCATGGTATTATACTGCCCATGCTGCACAGAAACATGCACATTAATGTTTTATTCTCATTTTTCATAGTCTTTTAAAAAGATTTGATTCTTTGGCATAAATTCAAATTCTAGGGTTGCACTATAGTTCTTAGTTAACACTAGCAAGTCCAAACACAGGCTATGCGTTATGAGATCAGTTGAAAGAAAGATCATATTAAAAGTATGCTGTTACTGTGTGCCCGTCACCTAGCGTGGCAGACTTTACTAATGGAACAGCTGATGAGATTTAAAATACAAAAATACAAAACATTGCAGTATTCTACTTCTGAATAGAGCATGCACATCAGAGACCCTTAACTTATTCCATACGAGGAGGTGAGTGGCAGAAAATTTAATGTAAATTTTCAAAAGAAACTGCTCACCAAACTCTGCATTTCATAGAACGTGAGCTGAAAAACAGCCTGTTCAAAAGACACTGAAATTGTGCTAAGTCTAAGCAGCAAGTTGCCAGCTGTGATTTGAAAAGAGCAGAAGGAACGTGTCCACCATATGAGTTAAAAATCACTGTTGATTTCAGGGAGAAAAAGGTATTTCCATTGTTCCCATGCTCTTTTGCAAAAACTCAGCCACGATTAGAGCATAATCTGGAGTTTAACTTTCTTAACTCTAAAGGAGTTAATGCATTACGTCTTGCCCTTGTGTGAAAATTTTGCTCACGCTGTACGTATGAGGAAATCCTATTGAAATTTCCTATCCAACCACCTAAAACTCTTAAGTGTAACACAAATTCCACAGGGTTAAATGAGGCCCATCAGACCAAAGCTAAAGGTGGCTCTGAGTCAGAAGTAAGTGCTACTTTCTAATCAGGTTTGCTTTATAGTGTGTTGTATTCGTAACAACTGATTTGTTTGATGACTCAATAGACTACAGAAAAGGTGTCATCCAGAACTAACTGAAGTTGTGCTTTCCATTATTAATTTATATGGCAGTAATAGCAAACTTAGTTCAACAAGGTCTGTTCAGAACTCTGCCAGGAAGTGAAGGTTGATATCCTAGTGCACTGGAAAAAAATGGTATCACAGAGCTATTCCCTTCATTGAATAGCCTTCAGATCAAAGACGCACACAATAAATCAAACTACACCTGCTTTTCGAAACTATAGTGCCCAAGGCTTCTAGATTTATTCCTTAAAAAATGATAACCTGCAAATATAAAAAAAATCCAAACAAAATAACAACTGCCTGAAGGACCCAACAAAAAGGGCTGCAGATTGAAAATGAAGGAAAGACAACTCTGCTCTGCTGCTCTACTGCCTAGATGGAGCTCCCAACCCCAGTTTGTCCTGTGACATCAAAAACAGATGGAAGAAAAGGATCCTTCCTTTAAATAACAATTTATATACTGATTAAGATGTAAGCCAATTCAATCCTATATTGAAAGCACTGTAGCATTCTGGAATAAGGACACAAAGCACTGCATCAGCCTTTTAGAAAGCTGCAGAATTTTGTTATTACTATTACAGAAGATAGGAATATTTTGTTTTAGAGTGCAAAATTTTAGGAGTCTGTTCCCCTCTTTGCTACATGCTGCTGTCACCGCTACATTCAAGACGTGTGTTTCTATGAAAGTCAGAGATGATAGACATGTAAAAATAATTTCAAACTGTGTTACTTACGTTATTGATCATAAGGTGCATGATTGTTTTTGGTATCAAATCTCGGATACACTTGTTGATAATAGACATGTAGGAGTCCACAAGATTGCGAATTGTCTCCACCTGTCTCTCCAGCTGGGGGTCCATTGAAAAATTGTCTGCTTGGCCATTTTCATCATTTTCAGTCTACAGAGAAGCAAAAAGCAAAAGTCAAGTCTTTCAGAATGCTGAAAACTGGAAACATATCAGGAATAATCTGTATTTATATTGTAGTAATCCAGCAACATAAGTCATACAGAGAATGTCTGGAGGTTAAAATATGAGGTACCAGCCTGTTTTACATTAGTGTTTTGCATCATGAAATCTGGGCTTTTAAAGGTTAATGTAATATAAGACATGAATATTTTCAGAAAATACAATATGTATTTCTGCACAACCTTGGAATTTTATATCAAAGAATGTTTTGGTACACAGGCATGTGACAGTAAATGAAAGCCCAATAAATTCTTTCAGATCACTGGGTGCGTTACTTATTATCAAATGTTTTAACACTGAGTTTCAGCCAGCCTGATTTACGCAAGCACTGAGCAGCACTGTAAACCTGGGTTTTGAATTTGACTCTTCTATGAGTAAAAAACCATTCTTGTTACTTAAGGCTGATTCAGTTGCGACAAAATCAGCAGTTCAGCCCCAAACTTGTTAGATGCAAATAGCACCTCTATAAACAAAGGATTTATGATGGATAACAGCAAAAACATCTTTGGTTCCAGCACTCAAGGCTAAGCATAATGTAGGTGGGTTTACATATTAGAGATCTCTCTTTCATTGGACAGAAATAACTTATTTGTATGTAAACAGCTGACCTAATTAAAGAAAATACCACATACTTTAACTGGAGGCTAAAAGGTATGTACTTTACTCCAGTCTGGAGAGTTTAAAAACAAGAAAACAGAAGAAAAAAAATCCTTTTGGCAAAAGCAAACTTCTTTCTCAGGCTCAAGGATGCCAAAAGAGTGGAATTTCAACCTGGAATGTTCCCCAAACTCCAACCTATAATATTTCTCCCTGAAAATTAGGAAAATGAATTAAGCCATACTAGCACAAAATTTAGACTTGTTCTGCTGGTAGCTAAAAACGTAACACGAGGAAATAGAAATTACCTGCAAAAGATAAATAACCTATTAACAAGAACTACCTATATACCAGGTAGATTTATCACTATTAGCACAACTCCATTTAGATTATAGCATTTAGCTAAAATTTGTAAATCTCTAGTGCTTTACAGTTTCCCTGAGCAGTTGAAGTAGGTGATTACATGAAGGTTACAGCTCTTCTCTAGGATATCAAATTAATATAAAAATCTATACTTTTTACATACTGGCTGCAGGATGGGTAGGTGTCAAATGAAGACTACTAAACTGGCTGATATTTCTAAATCCTGAGTGCCTCCAATTTGCAATGCCCAAACTGAGATGCTTTAAAAGATCTTGATTTTTAGCGTGTGGACAACCCACATCTGAAACGCACAAATACTGTACCGCAGCGTGTCAACACAACTCAGATGCCAAAAAGTCACCTTGGAGACCTTGGTCTCAAGCAGCTACACTATACTATTCCCCTTCTCCAGAAAACATGAGCTGCATCAATTCCTAAGCGGTAATAAGTCACATGATGGAGTGAACCTCACTCATATGAAATGAATTTGGTAAGTGAAAAAACATTAGAGCTGGATATGAAACATGTCACCAAAAAAGAGGCTTCTCCTTGCAATGAAAAGCCATCCTGAGTCACCGAAGAGATTCCTAATCTGACCTGCTATTGTGCTCATGCAGAGCACTGGCAGGCACACCACTTCATATTTACTCTTTATAGATGGTGGCTGGATCCGTCCAGTCCAGATTAAATGACCACAGCTGTGATTTGTGAAGTTGCAGTTTTATTAAGAAAGGAGATCTAATATACCATTATATAAAAGAGAAAACCCCTAAACACTTGTAAAAGAATAGGTTATAACAACTTCAAAATTTCACACAGTTTTTAATAATAACCAAATTACTGGACAAACAGCTAATCTAAGGACATAAAAACAATCAGCAGCACTTTCTAAAAATCTTGGGATGGTGAAGGACACAAAAAGAGCTCTTAATGCAAATCTTGTTTTCAGTTCTGTAACACTAATAGACACAGTAACATGCAAACTTCAATCATTTTGTTAGTGTACTTCATAAGCAGAAGAGTCACAGCACGCAGCATTTTTCTTCCCCTCCATGCTTGAAAAGAAACTAACTGTAATTTTCCCTTTGAAATACTCAAAATAAATGGATAATCATGCATCTAGCATATATCCACAGGTTCTAGCTAAACAACTGCAGACAGAAAATGCTCCCTTCCCAGCTCCCGCAGACCTGTCTTGTACTCTCTTTCTTTATCTCTTTGCTGTCTATATAAAGTATAGTTTGTCTGTGTCTTTTTTTTTTCTATTTAAATAACAGATTGCAGTAAGATTCTTAGCTGGCTAATGAGCAGAGTGACAGATGTTTATCATTATCCTCATCAAGGGAACATAAAGTAAAAATAGTAATTTGTCTCTGATCTTTATAGCAAAGGGTAATAGTCTGCAAATATTTAACCTTTTACATACAGGCTCGTAGGTGATATTTACAGAAAGTGGGTAATACTTCAGGAGTCAGTCTCCTGTTTGAATCTGTAACAGAGTTGATTTTGTACTGTTGATTTATTTTCCCTAATTTTGAAAAAGAACAATCTTTCATGGGTTTACAGTGATTTATTATACAAGCTTCTAGCCATTGTACTCTTAATCATTAGCTGCCTCAACTGAAGGCTTGTCATGCCAGGAATCATCTTCATGTTAGTGTTTGCATAACATCCTGAGCAACAGAAATCTTTGCTTCTAACAGATTTATCTCTGTGGTGCTATATACTTATAAAAGTTACCAGGTTTTCTTCTCTAAATGGTCTCCACTTTGTGCCAACAGCAATGTTTGAGAATAAGGCTGCCTGGTAACACTGTGTATGATAACAAGATAGAAGTGGTAGAGACACCTTATTTCATCTACTTTCCAGTCTTTTTAAATGGCTAATTTTCTCACTGAGCATGATGGAGGCTCTCATTTTAGTACAACACACCCCTCAGCCCAAATGCATGCTGCCATGCATTACAGAAATGTATTTGCAAGTTGGTTGCAATGCATAAATCCAAACAAGAATACTTAAAAAACAAAACAAAACAAAACTCGTATCTGTCTGACCACTGATAAAAGTCATTTAAAGACAACACTGAACATTTCAAGACATTATCTTTTTGATGACCAAGCGGTAAGCCCTGTGTTTTCAGCCTACCAAGCATTTTTTCAGTTTAGTGAAGAAAGCACGGCAGTCAGCAATGGTGTCACTGAAACAACGATCACGATAATACCTGATCACCGGCAGTTTTTTTTTTAAATAAATAAAACTACTATTAACAGCTGCTCTTCAGAGTCTTCCTTGGAGGGTATCATCCTACCTTTCTGACAAACAAGTGCTCACATACAGACTGAAAATTCACTAGCGTAATAAGCAGCCTAGCAGGCTTTATCGGCATGTTCTCTTGGTGCATATAAACTGCACTAACGGTTCGGCAACTTGCAATCCTACAGCAACTGCCATCGTCTCCAAACAACCTCTGTGCCTTCTCTGACCAAAGGCAGTGCTTCACGTTCCTCCCACGCCATGCTGCCAGAAACTGAAAGAAGGCCAAGAGATACCACCTTGGTGAGATGAACAGAAAGGGAGAACGAAGCCACCAGTGAGAGCTTTCTGTGCTTCCTTTCCTGAGGGACAAGGCAGCCACAAGTCTCCTTTCAGTGCTCCTCCTCCTTCTCCTCTAGCCAGAACTTGCTAGTTCTGCTAGCAGGTGATAAGTGACTAGATATGAATCTGGGCTAATTTTTCCTGAAATTAGATGCTAGCTATTTATGTTCAGTCTAGTCTTACTTAATACTGTTAGTTATTCTCAGGAGCAGATTATTATTACTTCAACACAATTACAGCTACTTTGGGAACATTTGCAAGCCTCCAACAAAGAGAAACTATGGAAGAATCCAGAGAGCTAAAACCAGGGAAAGAAAATCAAATTCATCTTGAAAAACACAAGCTCGGAGTTTCTGATGGAAATAAACCACAGCTACACACAAGCGATAGGTGAACAAAACACAGAGGAGAAGCTGACGCGAGAGTCAGGATAGTTCTTTCATTTGTAGGCACGAGTACATTGCCACAGAGATAAAGAGACATTCCTTCTCTTCTATGTTCTCCACATTTTAGAAGAATGAAAATAATGTATGTTCTTATGCTCTGCAGTATATCTTAACTCTCTTTCATAAGCTGCTTTATGATCTTTGCACAGAAAGCTGCTAGTGAAACACAAAGTATGCATCACTGCTACTACCCTACCCTTCCCAGATATAGGTGCCTTCTGTACCAGTAAGGTACAGAGCATCCCAGGAAAACAGGTTTATGTAGCAAGGATCAATAAAAAGTATCACAAAAGAGATTAAAAACTGCATGTGAAATCCTAACCACTTGGGTTTGTAGGGATTTTACTGCTGGCTGCAATGGGGATAGGATTTCACCCTACACATGCATGTCTACATAATTAGACAGAAATTATATCAGAAGATCGTAAACTCTCTGGTGCACGAGCAATGATTTCATATGGTACAACGGGATGTAGCTTTGAGTAATTACATGCTGTTTGAAAAAGGAATAGTACCCCAGAATATCAGGATAATTTTCCTGATTCTGGGAATTATAAACATGTTGGCGAAGATCCCAAGAAAAATGCAGGAAGACTAATTCCTTTGGAAATTTACAGCAAAACTGGATAACATACTAAAAACAGTCCTGAGCTGGCCACACAGAGAGAGTAATACTTCTAATTTCCATGATTTCATTAAATTCAGAGCAGCTGCCAGCATATTTAAGAATGTCTTGTATAACATTCCTGATGTCAGTTCCAAAAAGGAGTATTTGTCTAGTGTTTTTGTTAGAAAAATGTATCAACAAATTTTCTGTAATCAGAAAGGCATTCTATTGACAATGACCTAGAAGAAGCAGACTAGAGGTGACTGGCTAAAGGGTACAAGTCAAAGCATCAGCAAAGCAATGTAAAGGTAGAATATAAATCCATGATTGCTGTCAGAAACCAATAGCCTAAAAGCTACTTTCATAGCTTTCATTTAGAGATGCAAGCGTGTAATGACAACAAAAATCTGAAAATAAATTGTTCTTGCATTTATGTTTTAATTCACAGCTGCTAAACATAGATTTATCTATTTCTACTCAAGTAGGGGTTTTCTTTAAAAAATCAACACTCAGCAAACTGCAGTTGTCCTAAACCCCTCGCCTTTTCCTAAGTCTTTACAACTGGTTCTTGAAATCCTCTTCGCTGCACTGTGATGCTGTATATATATAATTCAGTTAACGTACAGTTGTAAATTATGTATTTTGTGCCAGAGGGCTGCTCAAATCACATAATGGCTTCACACAATGAAGTTTTCTTACTGGAATGAGCAACAAGTAAGTGACAACACACTACTTTTGCGTACTTACAACAACACAAGCAGCATAAAAAGAACATTTCCCGGGTAGCTTGGAAGCCATCCTCTTCCCGCATAGAAGAGGGACTTGCCACTCTCCCATGTCCTGTCCGTCGGGGCATTGCCTTCGCTGACCCACCCACAGGCTGCCCCCTTGCAAGCTACCATGCTCTAATTAGCAGCCTTGCAGTGCCTAAGTACAGAGCTTATGATTCTGGCTTTCCCTTCCACATCCCTACTTCACACCCCCGTAGAAGACAGACATAACCTAGCTCCATTGGATCTGAGCATTTAACTATCTGGATGAGTTTAAATGATTTTCTACTTAGATTCTTCTTTGTGATTGTACAGTACAGATCATTTGCTAAAATCCTATGCTAAATCCACACACTGGTCCCTGGATATTTGCACAGCATTTGCGATCCCAAACATTTAAAATCTATATTAGGCTCAGTCCCTGCCTCCTTCAATCAAGAAACTCACTTGAAATTATGAGACTGAAAGCAATAAATGGAAGAACTGTGAGTATTGTAAAGGACAGGACAAAAGTTCACAATGATCACAGTGATGTGGAGAAACAGTTTCAAAATCTAGATGAAATTCATTATGCATAGAAATTATTTCATTTACAAAGGAATAGATGAGTTATACACAACACGAGAATGGCCACTTAAGTAGCAACTCTGCAGAAAAGGAACTGGAGTTAGGGTGGAATATAAGCAAAATATAATCAATACTGTCTTGTTATTACAAAAAAGAAAACATCATCTGAGGGAGTAAAAGCAGGACAGACTTATGAGGCAACTCCATTCAGTACAAGAAGAGCGCATGCAGTTCTGGTCACAACACCTCCAGAAGTCTGCGGCACATCTGGAGATTGTTCAGAGGAAATCAATGAGGATGTTTAGGGCTCTATAAAACATTACCTGAAAGGAAAAGCTAGGATCAATTGGGACTGCTGAATTAAGAAATCAATTATGGAAAAGGACAAATGAGTGTCTGGATTTAGGGGAAAAAAAAGTGGGAAACAAATATTTGGAAAACATTGTACGGTAAGAACTGAAGCACAGACGTAAATGGTCTAGGAGACTTGCAGAGTCGCCTCAAGAACTTAGACCAATATCCTTCAGAAATGGCCTAGGTACAGAGATCCTGCCCTGAGACAGGCGAAAGAACTAGACAGCCTCTTGCAGCCCTCCTGTTTAATGGGGGATACTGGGTTCAAAGCAGCATAAAATTATAAGCTGGCAATACTGCAACAAGAAAGGGTGTTTTGGGGAATCTATGAAACCTGACATCACCTGCTTTTCCTTTTGTTCTATAGGAAAATCAAATAAATCTCAAAACAGTAACAAATGAAACATTGCTGTGAATAGCAGTCTCCCATCAGAGAATCTGCACTGCAATTTCACTGTTTGCTGCCATGTACCTCTCTCACACAAAGGACTTTTACATAACCCTCCCTGGACTCCAGGTTTTGATTCAGGGCCAACAGCTGCTTCGTGCCTTTCAGAACAGACTGCTGGACAAGCAAAACCAAAAAGAAGCTGGCATAAGGAAAACAGCACCTTTGTTTATAAAACAAATACTACTTTGGAATTTGCAAACTTTTCAGTCAAAGAATTTCCTTATCAAAACAACACATTAAGTGCTTCATATTTATAGGGGAGACTAGGAAAAAAAAAATCTAAGGTGTGAGATATATTAGCATAGTATTTGCCATTATTTCAGGGTAGAAGGAGGTCAGTGAATCTTGGACCATCCAGGATCATCCAGGAATTCAAGTCATGATGGTAAAGACTAGAAGTGTGATGAATAGCCTAGATGTTCAAGCTGAATTTTGTTATATATTTATTACCAAGTGCATGAAACAAATCCCCCACTGACAACAATAGCATGAGCCAGCAGTGGACATTATTTATATAAGAAACAGAATCATTTGCTGTGGGAGAAGGTAATCAGTGGTGGAAGCACCAGCAGACATCTGAGGGTTAAAGCTAGTGGCTGCGCTATGCACTTCCCTGAAAAATGAAAACAAATATGAGTCTTTCAATTTCTGCCAAAGAAGATGAAAACAGAAAGCAGAAGAATCATACAAGCATCCATGATGCAGATCAGAGTAGTACACAGCATCATGAGGACTGAAATAACACCTAGCCATTCATCTTTTCATCTATTATTTACCTCCTTACCAGTAAAATTCTTAAAAGCCCAATCTTTGAAATGCTGGTAAAAAATGTTCAGTATTGAAGGCTTTTACTTAGCAGTTCCCATGCAAGAGAGGGTGACTAACAAAGGTTTCCTTATTCCAGCAGCCGTGTGTCAGCCCTGGCTGGAGGAAACCTTTAGCGAGGGGGGAAGTGTCTCATCCTATGGGGTTAACAGGGGGCAAGAAAGTGCTCAGTGTGGGGACAGTGGCTTGTTGAGGGCAACTCCTGAAAAACACATTGCCCAAGATTAAATGTTTAAAACATAGCTGATGACTTCACGTGCCTGTGCATATAATATAAAAGAGTTGCACGCTTTCCTCAGAGTGGGATCATTTTAAAGGTAGGCACCAGAATAAAGAATAAAAATTACTATTCTGTTTTTCCCAGATCTGGTACTGAGCTCCTATTCCATGCTCTCTCCCCCCTCCCACCATTTCTTTCAGCAAAGATGGTAACTTTTCAGTACTTAACATCTTGGTTTGAATAAATTTGAACACTGGGAGGAGAAGGGCAGTATGTGAAAGTACTTGCGTTCTGTGAGGGGTGGACTTGGGGGAGGCCTTCTAGAGGGGGAGCTCTGCATAGTGTCCAATACGTGGGCTCTATAAATTACAGCCTTGCCTTTTATTTTTAGCTGATCTAATGTAATGTGTCACCTATGACTGCACTCTTTTCCATAATTAATGATGTCTGAGAAAATATTCTGAAATTCTCCTCTGATAAGCAGCTAGACAAACTTGATGTGTCCTCTATGAAGCACAGAAGAGGACATTAAACTGCTTTCACCCCCACATCCTTCTAGTCTTGAGAAGTACCAGATCTCTTTTTGCTGGGCCAGACTAAGCCCTTGTTCACCACAACCTCAGTGCAGCAACGACAAATGATCACTATAGTAAATGATGCAAATAAGAAATGTCAGCATGTTCCAAAATTCCTCACTTAATCTTATTGCCAGTTGTATAGTCTGGATAATCAGTAAATAAATCCCTCCAACTTTGCTCAAATCCTTAGGGGCTGCAAATACAGAGAGCACTTTCTAATTCACTCTCATTAACCTTCCCAGCTTTAAACAAAGTAATTTCCGACTTCTCTTAGTGTCTGATTTTTTCCACTGGCCTCTGCAACACCTGATTTAGCAGCAATGATTTCTCACTTGTGATTTCTGCTCCGAACTGGCATTGTTCTTTCTCCTCACACATATGCTCGCTGGAACAGCACGAATCAGCAAGATTCTCAAGTCTGAAGCCCCTGAAGGGAAATTGCAGTTGCGATGCCAAGGAACACAGTCGTACGTTATTTGACTTTTCCTCAGCCAGGCTGACAGCAGAGGGGGGAGGGTGGGAGGAAGGGAAGGAGGAGGGAGAGGAAGATGGCATTTTAATAGCACCCACACTGATTTCACACAGTTGGATCCCTGTGCTCCAGGGCGCCACTATTTCCTTTCCCCTTCGCCTTGCGTTCAGTCAACACTAAGCTGGGGTATACGGGAAGGATCCTCAATCTTCTTCTCCCAACACTGACCACATCTTAATAGAGAAATCTGTCTTCTGGACATCTCCCCCTCCCAAGTGTAGCTGGCTAGCCCACACTTTACCCCTGTTCCTGACAGACCATCGCCAGCTCAAGCATTGCACACGCTACCCACCCAAACGCCAGATGCGAATCAATGGGCCGACATGCCTGCCCCAGCAAGATGGATTATCCCGTCTCTCACCCCAGTTCCCATAGTCTCTGTGGTACCCACAGCAGTTGCTTATGTGAAAAAAAATAGTAATAACAGGAATGTATTCCATCTAATTTAGCAAGTGGACATACAAGAAGAAACCAGCATTTTGTGTAGACAAATCTATCTTTCCCAGATGTTAGTCATATGCTGAACATCTTGGCCAGACAGAATGTTCTGGTCAAAATATTTCACTTGATAATTTAGGTCCTAAGATTCAAAGCCCCTCTTATTCATTAATAGGTTTTCCATAAACCCTCAGTCAGGCAGAGTGACAACGGCCTACGAATTCTGGCAGGAACTCTTATCCCAGTAGAGCATCACCGATCACCACCATCGGTGTTCCCCACTTAAGAACCCCCTCAACTTAGCAAGTAAAAAGTGGAGCTGTAATACTCCTATGGTGGAGGAACCCCACAGGAGAACAGGAGACAAATCTGAAAAAAATAAGACCTTTACTGAAGCATAGCAAATACTGCTAAATAAAAGAACTTCACCCATCCAGGAGCATTTTGGATTCATGTCACAAGAAAAAAAATGAAAAATATCAGGTAAAATTATTTTTAAGGGAATAAAAGAGTTACGAGCTGCACACATGACCAGATCAAATGAAATTCAATATTACTTTATATGCCTTATATTTTGTTCAAATACTCTAGAACTCTTCCAAATGTTCTACAAAACACTTGAAAGTTTTCTACAAAGAAAATGAACACAAAAGAAAATTTTATTTAAGAGAGAGTGAGATTCTGGTAAGTTCATGTGCATGCCTATAAATAACAAACTTAACAGCACTTCTGGTGTAAAGCTATGTGCTTATTGGCAAAAAACAAAATGAAACTATGAAGTCTAAGTCGTAAGTCACTCTAATCTCCTTTCTAAAGGGACATTAAATGACATCGGTGGTTAGCACTCTACCCCGAAGTCCACCAGGAAAACAACACAGACATGACATAGAGTTTACCTTTGCAGTCAAGATCATCCGGCTATGTTGTTGGTACAAGCAGCTCTAATTCTAATTGCATAATTTTGCCAATTAACTTTTAAAATAGCCTGTAGCATTTTCAGTTCAAAGTTTTCACAGTTTTTCTTCTTTCTGTTACTGGTCAGCAGCAAGAAGTACAATAAAGACAAGATTCATTTAACCAGAAATCATCTCTCATTTTGCAGCTCTTGCACAGCAGTGTACAAACAAGGAATCTCATCTTTGCGGCAGAATTATGAACGCACAAACTTCTTTTAGAAAGAGAGCACTAGATCACATTCACTGCCCTAAGGATTAGAACGTCTTTTGTCAACAAGAGAAAAAACAGTCATAATTTTAGGGCTATTACCTCTCTGTTTAAATGGCTTATGCCTGCTGGGCAAAGATGGGTAGTAAGGGCACTGCTTTAACATTTGTCCAGTGATGAAGTGTCTCACGGTACAGTTGCAGATACAAAGTTGCGTTCTTTTTCCCCACGGTTCTATTTTAAAATGTTTTCTGTAATAAAATTGAGACAACTAAATCCAAGGCCAGGCATTTAACTTGAACCCATGGCCTTCTGGCTTAGAGGTGAGACTATTCTTAACTGAGCCAAAGTGACACATATATAATATGCTTTCAAGGTTTTTAGAGGGCTCTGTCATGATTTAAAAACACTAAGTCTTTGTGGTACAAACCACAGCACAGGAAAGAACCGGGGCTCCCTTTTTACTGCTAATTTTAGCCAATGAATTGTTTATAATCTCCTGCAAAATACATAAAGCCTTATTCTGCCTTAAGCTAAGAGAGAACAGCCTTTCAAAACTGATTCTTAATTATAGTGTTCCCCTGCTAGATGGGATGGAGGCAGGTTCCAAAATTGTGTCAGAGTATATGAAGTGATAAAATGAGGATGAGTGAGCTATTTTTAAACACATTCAAAGGCTTTGAGGTCAAAATCCCTGAATTTATGGCCTTATGGCCATATTAAGACTCATGGATTATTAAGACCTGCATAGTGAGACTCAAGAATCATTACATTTGAGACACCCTCTGGCTTCAGAGCCTGTGTTCCCTAACCATGCCTGCCAAATTGCGAGCCCACAGGGAACTGCCTTTAAGCACAGATTATACCCCAACTGAACACAGACATTTGGGAGAAAAAGGGATTGGATGCTTCCATTGCAGTGTATTCCCTCCTCTCTCTTCCCAAGACATTTTGCAAGTCAGGGGCTTTCATTTCCAGATGGGCAGGAAGTGAGCAGTTAAAGACAGAGTTGAGGACTCTTAAGCAAAAGCATATAATTACTTCTTACTCTAGCCCTTCTGGAATACTGGCTAATACAGCCTCAGCTCCTGGTGATATTCCCTTGCTGCATGTTGAGATGGCCATTGAACAGGTCACCTGGGCATCTGCTGGCACTGTCCAGGAAGCTCACGGCTGCTGAGACAGTATGGGGAGCTACACCCCAGGAATATCTAGTTCAATTCATGCAAAAGTAATACTGCCCTCTCCTGCATAGTTTATTCTCCCCAAGAGAAGAGGTGCAAAAGCTTCAGAAACACATCATAGACTTTTCAGAAAACTCAGATTTTTAACAAAATCATTGATCTAATGGAAATAAGCCATGCACAGGCATCACCTGGGAAGCAACTAACACAGCTCTGGCCTCCCCACAGATTTCCCAGCACTCTCAATAAAAGCTAGCAGGCTGGTATACTTCTGATCTCAGCTTTGACTCACGGCAGCATTTGGCTGTCACCCCCTATGCACATGATGGTTTCCTTCCAGTAACGATTAACATGCACTATTTTTGTGAAAAAGGAGGACCAAGCAAGGAGAGCCACACAGGACAGGACTACCCTGCCTTACAATTCTAAGTGGAAATAGCCCTAACTCCTCCTCTCCCCCCACCCCCCTTTCTTTTTTTAATCTTTCTTGATAGTCTGCAGAACCTTTTGCAGTGTCTTCCTCTGGAAGGTGTAACATTAGTCAAACAAAACTCAAGCTTTTTCTTGATTGCTTATGGATTCATAAAGCAATAAAACCATATAACATAAACAGAACAAAAATCTAGTAAAAGAAGATTTGTTTTTTTTAAAAAAAGACTAGCAACGCTTCTGGTTCTGTGAGTAATTAATGTATATTTGCGTTTTGATCAAAAGATGTTACTGAAATGAATTCTGTATTATACTTATTAGAAAAATATGATGCACTTATTTATTACCTCTAAAGAGTTTCTCCCTTTGAACAATGCTGAATGGATCCATGTTCCTTATTTAGGCATTTTGTAAATACCATGGATTTGTAAAAAGGTAAGATGACAGACCATCCTAAAAGTATTAATGATTTGTTCGTTGTAATCTTCTATTTCTAAGTCTGAAAATCTTTTCTTTACCATTACAACAGCAGTCAAAGTGGTGATCTCAGAGATAGTTCCTTGTAGTTGAGAGATCTCATTCCTATATTGCTACAGACTCCAATTACTTATTCGAGAATTGTTACTTTTAGCAGTTGGGCCTCATAATCTCCAACTGAAGTGGTACTAATTTTTGTCCTGACACGCACTGGCATATAACCAGACTACAAGAAAAGCTTCCTTACATTCCAGGAGAGGCAAAGCCTGGTTTAAAGCTTTTCCTACAGGTGCCCTTCATGAGTATGATTTTCAGGAATACAGAGTTCCTGAAAGTCCACTCTGCACCACAAATCAACTGTCAGCTACATCCTGTACTTGTACATCCAATCCTGCTCTCAGTGAAGCTCTTGGCAAAATTCCACTCCCCTCCATTTTAATAATTCTGTCCTATTTCGCCCAGTTCTTAAGTGAGGTTAATTTCTTTTCTCTAAGTACAAACAGAAATCAGCAGGTAAAAAACCTTTGTCTAATGTAGCGCTAAGGCTGTGGAATTTGCTCCCATGTGAGAATGGCACAATAAAATCATTCGTTTAAAAGCAAATTGAAAACATTCCAGTCCTCTCAGGCTTATGATTATTAGCTTTAGTTCTTGCACAGTGCTGTAGAATGTCTGGCATCAAAGGCACTTTGTACACTGCACTGAACTTGTACTGGACACTGTTAGTGGACCATTAATCACAGTGAACAAAGATCCTATACAAACATAAAAAAAAAAAAAAGAAAAAACGATTTTTCACATATTCAGCATGGACTAGAAAAGGTTTAACACTACAGTTTTTTGGATACCATATACATTCTGATATTGGAAGTGTTGACAAGGCAACTGATAGGATGCAGATTTTTCAGATGATAACTACATATTCCCTGTCACATCAAACAATTCCTATTTGTGCCTAATACTCTTTAGAATTAGAGATAAACTTACCTTAGGGTATTCTAACTCAATTTAACAGATGCCTAGATGCCTACAAATACATATACTTCCTTAAACCTAAACAGAGATAATATGTGTGTGCAGGGGCGGTGGTTATTGGCAAGAAAATCTACAATTATGTGTACCCAAACTATGATGGGAGAAAGGAAAGACTTATGTGAAACACGCACTGATAGATAAAGGCTGCAGGGCTGTGATTGTATCTTTGGAAGTCCTTCTGGGAGAAACTGGGTCTGAACCAGTATGAAAATGAAAAAAAATCTGAAAAGTAAAACTAGTTGAAGGCCAGGTAAGGAGCAAAGAAGGTATGGAGGAGAGATCTTGGTCTTGAATCGTAGGCTGAATTTCAGGATGCTAACTTATTGTTAAGCTTAAAGGAGAAAAAGTTACTATGTCACAGGAGCCAGAAACACTACTTTAAGCTCTTCATGGTTGTCATGGGCAGTTTCTTGTCATCGAGACCAGAGTCAGCGCAGGGGAAAATCTGACTCTTCAGAGCTGAAGCCTGTTGTTCAAAAACACAATCTTTTTGTTGGGTTCCTCACTGCAGTTAAGTATTTAGGCCACTAAGTTTTCTCAAATAAAGGCTCTTCTACTCCCGTACTGTCTCAGGAGAGACAAAACTTAGTATATCATTCTTTCCTAACCTGGACAAGAGGTCTGAAGGGAAGCAATGAGTGAATAAATCTGTACCTTCAAAAAAGACAATTACATTGCACATTATCCTCAAAATTTTTCACTGATTTTCATATGCATATCTCATCATCAGTTCCCACTAGGGCTAAGAAAACAGCTCCTGCTATTGCCCACAAAATGGAAGCAGAAATCAACAGTATGAAAGTATCAGCAAAGTACTTGGGCAAGTGCAGGGACTATATGCATCAAAAGAAGAGAAAAGATGACGAAAGTAAGTACAGGTCTGCTGGTCTAACCTTAACTGTCTAGAAAGGCTTTTGAAGACATTTTAAAAGAAAGACTGCTTTAAGAAAACAAGAAAATAAGCAAAAAGTATGACAGCAGAACATGCCAGACTTGCTTAGTAAGTTAACTGATTTCCTGAATAATGCAAGCTTAATAGATTCTTGCTTCAACAAAGTTGAGCCCTTAGGAGACTGGTAATTAAGCTGATAAATATGGGCAAGAAACTAACATAAGTAATTGATAGTATTGGAAGAGGAACTAGTAGCCTTGAAGTTCATCAGTGTCCCATAAAACAAAACAGTGTGATCTTGTCAGTTAAATTTGTTGCTGTCTGTAACACAAAACTGAGACACCATCAACAAAACAGAAGATTGGAAGTGTGTCCTGAAAGATACGGACAACTTCAAGGATTGGAAAATCAGAAACAGGATAAAATAACAGTTTTATGTTGACAGAATGAGTACTGCTGCTCTGTACTGGAAGCTCATCAAGTAGCAATAACAAGAGAAAAGTAAGCCCTACAGACTCTAACCATGAGATAATTTTGAGATACTGGTATAATATGGCCATGAAAAGACCAAAAGAGCTAGTAATCGCTGCTTAAAGCAATGCAGGTCCGGTAGGGGTAATAGCTTTCTTTAAAGGTACTGATGAGCTCTTGTCTGGACCACTGATGGGAGCAGGCTATGCATTCTGCTGGAAGATGTTTTGCATTTCCATCGTTTCCAGGCTCACTGCAGTATTTCCTTAATAGACAAATGAAACAGTATGGTCAGAACAAAAGGATTTTATCACAACAGCACTGAAACTGCTTTTCAGCCTCTGCAGGAAACAGTCCTGCAGTCTTTGAGACCACTAGACAGTTAAACTGAAATAGTTCTACATCTTATATGAACTATATGGTCCTTTTCCTTCCTCCTGTACAAAGCCCTTGTCCATGTGCCGAAGCACACTCTCCTGATTAGAGCTGCAAAGAGCGTTGGGTCAGCTCTGCCATTAAGCTGGGGAGTATATCTGGAAGGAAAGGGAAAAGGTATTTGGTTAGTGGTCACCGAAAACTCCCACGTATACCTTGATCAGCTCCATGCTGCTGTTTACTGGGCCTGGGAAAGGATGAATGTGGCCTTTGGAAAAGACCTACTTTCTTAAGAAGCCATCTGGCACGGAGACTGTTGTTGGACCACTTTTTTCAGGGCAGCCTGGAAAAGCACTACGTGTTCCACAAGCCTGTAAAAAGTGATATAAGTAGCCTGGAGAGACCAGTGTAGAGAAGTGGTGTAGAAAATTCCTCCCCTTCTAAGTGCAATTTTCCCCACTCCTGTCTCTGAACTGGAGGATCAGGTTAGCCCAGTGAATTATCACCTTCTACAGGCTTGTTTCCATGGAGGAGAGGGGCCTGGCCGCAAAGAGACTAACCTGAATCACAGAAGGAGCAAACAAAAACTGCCCTTGTCAGTACAGTGAGCTGGTCCCAGAGGTTGCCTCCTGTCATCCCTCCAGAAGCTGTTGCCTGCTTGGTAAGAACACACGACCTTTGCATGAGAAAAGCAGGCTACTGAAAAGCTTAGAGCTGACCAAAGTGCTTTATGTTAACATTATCAAAGGGACCACTGGTTACAGCTTCCTTGTAATGGAGAAGGGAAGAAAAAAAACCGTCTGAGACTCAAAAATTCGTGTTTTATTGAATTAAAGAACATTGGACTGGACCTTCAATACTAGATATCACACCTGAGACAAACACCATATCAGCGACTAAACTATTCTAACAGAAGGTGACTTCAGAATTATTAGAGGATCAAATGACACATTCGAGGATCTGTTACACCAGTTAAATTTCCATAATTGTCAAGGGAAAATTTCTGGGGTGTTTATCAGGAGGAGAATGATAGGACGTGAACGTTAAAGCACAATTTATTTTCTGGCTACCTTCCTTTAAAAGGAAAAAAGGAGAAAAAGTTCAGCTTAAATAAGAGGCATGTAGATAAGCTGTTTTAAACCCAGAAATTCATCCTACATGTTGATTAATAGTCAAACTACTAGGGCTTTAACATGAAAAATGGGAAAGGCTTCAGCCCAAGATTGGCTGTAGCTAATGATGCAGTGGAATGAACATTTTCATTCCAGCTAAACCATTCCTGTTCCTGTAAAAATAAAGAAATCCAATCTTGGGTTATGAAAAAGACTCAGAGAATTCTGCATACTTACTGGCTTAAAATGATGCCGTGCATTTTAAGAAATCTCTCTATAAAGGACATTTTATCTACATAGTCAAACATATACATAATTACACACATGTACACACAGAGTGTAAAGATCTGAAGTGAAATCAGGCACCGGAAGTGAAGTCGGTGACCATAACCTGGAATTTCATGTGTACAAGCACATTATGGAGTTACTAGATTTTAACATAGCTCTTGTCGGGCTAAAAGATTAAAATGTAATAACGAAAACACCACAAGGAAGTGCAGTGGGCTATATAGATTCTGCCTGGCAAGGCTGCCTAATATACACAGGTCTTGCCTGGAGATCTCCCTGTGGTTCAGCCCCTGGCGCCATCAGTTGGGCTTGAAATCAAAAGCAGTGGAAGGAGGCAATTAAAAGTGACTCTACACCACTCAGCTGGCAAAAAAAAAGACTCTGCTGCAGCCACTGAAGGAGGGTGGGAAAGGATTCAGGAGTATGCAAGAGAATGCAAGTGTCTGTCCAGCTTTAGTGATTTCCATTATGGAAACACAGTGCTTCACAGCTTTTAACCTTTATGAGCCAAAGTCAAACATCTACTTTTTGTTTTAATTTCACCACATTAAATACATACTCCAATTTGGCTAGTGTCAAAACACATTCTGCCTAAGCCACATGTAAGGTGCAGAGTTGAAAAAGCACCACCAGGCAGAAAGCTGAAAAGCAGAATTATACACAAATTATGATTGCCACCAGCACGTCTGCAGGCTAGACCAGTCATTTTCAAGACTATGGAAATCAGAAAGGGGGTAAGGGGTGGAAGGCTACCAGGTTCAAATCTTCCTATTGGCTGTAGGAACAACCGTTAAAAGAAATTAAGAGAAAAGTCAGACCCCAGAAGGAGCAGAAGACACAGTGTTCCAATTCTAACCAGCTGAAGGAAAGTTTATATAAAAACAATCACTTGGTTAGTGACTCATAAGGAAAGAATTCCTAAGCTTTCTTCAGGGAAACCCCAGTAAATAACATGTCTGAAAACACATGAAGATGGTGTTGTCTATTCCGTTGCGATACTTTGTCCACATGATAAAACCGTTGGCAACAGAACAGCCTACTGAGCACAGTTCTCTTCGGGAAACCCAAAACCAGGCAGAAGTGCCATGGCTCCTTGAAAAGTCTGCCTTATATTCTAGCTCTTGTATGACATGCCCAATGAAACTGGGAAGAAACGTGAAAAGCATGTTTTTTGCTACAATATTGGAGAGTGCTTCTCTGTTAACTACACGCAGTTGTAGTCTCAAGAAATACAAATGCCTGGATTTCAATGCATTCTTCATCTTTTATAACTAAATCTTTATGGATCCTGCCGTACTACACCCAGAGAAACTGAATGAAAAGTTCTCTGCATGCACAGCCTCTCTGGAATATATTATCAGACACACAGCAGGCTGTGCAAGAAATAGTATCCTATCAGAAAAAAAGGCTGGATTTTACTTCCAAAGTATACTTCTTTGGTCATGAGTTTTTCTTTTTTTCTCTCTTTTTTAATTAGCACAACATTTTGAAAGTATGTTGTGTATTTGCAAGTGTATCCTCCAGCAAAGAGATTTTAAACTCTGTAAAATAAGTTCATAAAAATAGGAGAGTTCACAGTGGTTTCCAAAGAAATGATCAGATCTGAATATTGTGACGTCTGATTTTGGACTAGCTAAGAACATTACTGTTAGAGATTCCAGGTATGAATATAAACAAAAGCACACACATTCTGCATCAAGCAGAGCTGATATTCTGTAGCAAAATCTCCTAGTTTTTGCCTAAGCCCAGGAAGACAGATTGGAAAGTTGGTAACAATTGTTTTACTGATTTTTGGTTTCTTTCCTTTCTCTCTCTTTAATGAGTTTTTCACTCATTAAATGTGTATGTACACACTCTAACCTGCCCAGAAACATCCTCTGCCCAAAGTTATTCCTTCTCACACTGATTTTATTTCAGGCTATGCTGATCCCCATATTTTCATTTGCTGCAGATCCCTAGCAGCCCCCAGAAGTTTTCAAGGATACAGCCAGAAACTTGCCAAGAAAAAAGAAGGAAGGTTCGAAGTACCCTAAAGTAATTCTCAAGGGACTGTGGAGTTACCATAATAAAACAGTGTTTTTATGAAAATGCTCAGCAACAGAAGAGGTAGTATTGCTGATATTTGAACTGTAGTTTTCCAGGTTCAGTTAGAGGGTGAATTTGAAATAATCAGAAAGATTGTCACAAACACCCCGTTTATCTGTAAACTCAGAGAGAAAGCTTAATGTTTTCTACACATGATAATATATATGCACGCACACACACACATACATATACAGGTACACACACACACACACACACACATATGTATATAAACCTGTGAAAGAACAGTTTAAAGGCTAATACTGATGAAGCATGAGCTTCACATAGTGAAATTACAGGGGGCAAAGTAAGAACCTGCTTTCAAATAGGAGCATCTCTTAGGCTAGATAAATTATTCCATCATCAGAAACAGAAGATTTAGCTAGAAAGCGCACAGGGAGGAAGGACTTTGCCTCAGAACCCAGGGATTCACAAGAAGGGTGAATCCCTTCCTGGAATGTCTGACTGTGGCTGTGATTTCTGCCCCATGTCATATTTCTTTTATTTTATTTAGTTCCATCTTATTTGTACAGTTCCTGGAATGACTTCCAGGTCATTCTGGAAGTGTTGCATCATTTTGACTTCTACAGAATGGCAACTTTCCTGAGCTCTGTCAGAGAAAGGATGTGTATTTAACTATTCCACTGTAAGTCTGACTTTCCCTGTTTTACTGCCATGTTGCCATAGAGAATTACCTAGGAAGTCCTCCACTGAGATTAATTTGGCTGATGTGGCTATGGTACCTTGCACTCAGGGTGACTGAGGTTCTGCCTCCAAGGTCGCACTGTCTACAAAGAGATACTGAAGTAGCCTACATTCAAAAACTTCAGACTTAGAAGGAATCATCTGTTTCTAGACACAGAGGCCTGGCAATACATGCAATTCCTCAGTAAGATCCTATCAGAAAAGATCTGAATTTTGCCAGTTGATATTTGATATTTTGATATTTGTATTAAAAAAGAAACAAAAAAAATATTCAGCATATCTGAGCAAAGACACCACAATTCTTTGAACACACACACACACACACACACACACACACGATGTCTTGGGTACAATCACATTTCAAGGTTTTTCTTTTCCTCCTTCATTAAACCAAAAACAGGATGGAGACTCTCATATGCATGCTGACAGCTAAAATCAATGATCTTGGTGAACTAGCTTAAACCACTTGAATAACTAACCCAACAAAACCATTTGAGTAAATTGCTAATTATACATTAAGCTGAGATGCTTCTAGTTCACCAGCTAAGGAGGGTCACTCAAGTGAACTCACCAGATTTTAGAAATGACTTGAAAAAAGCCTGGTAAATAAGTAGAACAGAAGGATTAATCACTGCTTGTCCATAAAAGACAGGCAGAAAGAAATCACTTTATACACAAAAAATGTTGGAACAAGGTATTTTTAAAGAATAGAAGATGAAGACATCTGGCTGAGCCTGCTTCAAACAGCACACAATTTTACTGCCTTCTCAGGCTTGAAGAGAGAACTTCTGTGAAAAGAAATCATGATCCTTCTGGACAGAATTCTTTAGTAACAAAGAAATCTTAAATCCCATGTCCTCTGCTAGTCAGACCACTAGCAAACAGGTAGTTTGCCCTGAGACCCTCTATCTCCAGACACACTCATTAGCTAGCAACAAACTTCTACCAAGAATGCAGATGGGACATTGCTCAGTAAGTACCAATCTATTCTCATCTCATCCCTTGTAAGCTCTATGAGCCAGGAACCATGTTTTCAAAGTTTGTAAAATGGGACCCTGGTTCACAGCTATGGCTTCTAGGCAAATAACATCTATTCACAATATTAATAACAGCTGCTAGAAAAGAATCATGCTGTGGCCCACAAAAGAAACTTACAAATAAGATGGAACTAAATAAAATAAAAGAAATATGACATGGGGCAGAAATCACAGCCACAGTCAGACAATGCCAAGACTGGTTCTAGGAAAGGAGATCTTTATGTTAACAGAACAGTAATCAGACTACAGAAAGCAAGAAGGATAAAAAAAAACAAAACAAAACATACAAACAAAACCGCGGTCCCCTAAAAGACATCCAATGCTAAGGACAGCACTCCCACTCACAACAGATGAAATCCTAGCCCTCCGGAAGTTGATAGGAGTTTTGCAATTGAATTCATTATGCCCAGTATTTCATCCATGTTTCCAGCCTTTCAGTGACTTATGGTGGTTGCAGCAAAACAACTTCTAAGCTTATGAATTTACTCATCAGTTTAAGAGATATTTCCTGCACTATGTAACAAAGAGCACAGAGAGAAAGAGTTGTATTCACATATTCAGAAACAGCTGAAAGATGAGCTTTCTAAAGCAAATGAACCAACTTTCACCATCCCAAGGATGACATAGACAGTATTACAGACTGCAGACAATGCTGTATTTTGCTCTATCAGCCTCAGTTTTAACATTTTAAACAGCTTTGAGCTCTCAGCTGGAAGCCATTGGTCTAGGAGATGTGCTTTAGGTAAGGATAAGTATTTCCCTGTGCATGGGACATTGGTTACTTGCACAAACATAGAGATATATATTTACTCACATGCAGCACACTAACTCTGGTTTGTGCATAACCAGTATCACGGCTATAGACTCCAAGACATTCCAAGATGTTCGCTGATGTTGTTGACACAGTTAGAGCAGCACCTATACTGAAGCTCTCCGTGAAGGAACAGCAAGGAACTCTGCGCATAGAGCTCCTTGGTGTGCACTGCTGGCATGAAAACTTTGTTTTTCCCGGGTGTTTGCAGCCACATCTTTTGGGTCATAGGTGACACAAAAGAGAGGTTGAGCTATCTGAGATGCTTGACTGCATGCAGTTGCAAAGGCGGATAAAGGGGCTGCCTCTGACCTTTTCTCCCATGTCCTCACAGCAGAGCCACGGACTATCCAGTCCACAGTGTTTCAGAGAATTTACCCATGCAAATCATCCAGGTACCTTTTAATAACTACATGCTACTAATGCTACAGCAGGTGTTTTCAGTCTATGGCCCTGAACAGCTACAGGCTACTTCCACAGTATCTGCAGAGCATAGCCAGTGACAACAAACTTGTGATTGGGAAGGCTTCAATGCATTATACAGGGGTCTATGCAAATATCTAGGTCTGCAAATCAAAATTTAAACCCACTAAGCTACAACTGAAAGGCAAATTACATTAAATAAGACTTATTTTTCTAATGTACTTCACCTCACATGCTCTGGATTCATCTCTTCAGTTGATTTTCCTAACGGCCTTTAGCTGTGCTGCTCAGTGCAGAAATCCCTACTGCCAAACATAAGATAATATCTTACAACATATATGGCTGAAAAGTTTGATTATCTGCTGTTTAAAGGGTCTAGTATGGGCCCAATACCTTGTGTAATGGTTCGTAGGTAATTTTGTACTTACTTGCCACAGAGCTTTTATCTACCCAGACAACTTCATATATGTTTTTTGAACTTAGTATCATTCAAATATACATAATTCTATCTTTGAATTACAAATAACTTGGTTATAAAAGAGGAAAAGCAGCAACTGGGTAAAAATACTCAAAAACCAAAAATCATCTTTTCTGGGAGAACATAAAGGAGAAGTGCAAGTAAGACCATTGTTTCTGAACTGCAGGAGCAGGAGTTTTAAGAACAATAAAAGTCACCAACGTGAAAGAATTTCACATATCAAACAGCACAAAACATCCACAGACAGTTTTTCCTAGTGGCAAAATCAGATTATTTCAAACTAGCACAGTTGATATATCAAGCATTATACACATACAGCAAGTAGAGAAGGACAGGATCAGCCAAGCAAAGGCCACAACAGAACTGGAAAACTGGTGGGACAGGAGCTGCAGAGTGACCGCAGAACAGGAGCAAATGACAGCATGAACGGAGTGTTAAGTGAGAATGCAGTTTCAGAATGGAGAATATTACACTCAGAAAATGAGACTTGGGTTTTTCTCTCCTTGTGGATACCAATTATAAACTTATTTCCAAAAATAAGATAGGTAGGATAGGTTAAAAAAATCCAGAATGAAACCATGCATCTGATTAGACACTGTATATATTAGTTTTTGTCCAAAAAGGAGACAGGGAAAATGGCACCCAGTTTGTCTTGATCATCTTGTTGCCTGTTGCAAATGAAAGAGAGAAGAGAAGTCTCTGGCTGTTTACCAACTGCCCTCCACCCTCATGTCCAATGACTACATTTCCTGTACACTTTAAATGCCATGGAGGTGTGAGCTTGGTGATGCTTTTGGCAGAAAAATTTCTTTCAAATTTATTTAGTCCCTACTACTTTTTTAAAACAATGCTACTCAAGGGTAGGTTTTCGTGTCTTGGAAGAAAAGGAAGATATTTCAGGATCATCCCGAAGTCCGGGGATATCTGCCAGTCAGTTTCTTCCTTCTGTTCAGCTCCTCTCATGGAAGATACCCTAGTGTTGCACCAGAAGTGAGGGAGAGGCAACTGGACCTTCCTGACCATGGCCACCCTGAGACCTAGAGCTGCAGACACCTGAGATGCAGGCATCAGCCTGAGAGGCCAAAGGATCTTTGTAGCATAGGGTGGTGTAGCACACTCCAGGTGCACCCCTCTTCTCTGCCAGCCAACTCTCTGCACTCATCTGCCTGGGCTAGGAAAGCATCCTTGGAGGCTGGCCTTTGGCACTGCCCGCCCCAGGGCGAATCTCACTCCCTAACCCTTTCAATAGGCGCGTATGTCCGGAACTGGACCGACAGTTTTGCTCCATGATCTGAAACTTTACAGCCAGAGAGTTTTCACATTTTTGTACAGCTTCAATGAAATCGTTCATAAGGGTGGAAGTGGTGCAAAAATTAGCTGTGCCATAAAAAGACGAAGCATTTCAAAATATTTTCAATATGCAGACACGTTGCCAAAAGCACAGTAAAGAGCCCACCATGAATACATTAGAGAAATAAAAAATGTTTGCTCATTTCTAAATTTCCTGAAGCTTGCTTAATGTCAGCAGGTCCATTTAATAGCAGAAATGTAAAACCCTGCAACAGCTATTGAACCCCCGACCCCTGATAGGCAGTTACCAGCTTTGCTGGGACTGGTTTTGAAATCATTCAGTTAGTTCGCCTGCATCTTGTTACAGTCAGTGCAACTGATGCAATGCTATGAATCTCTTTTTCCCCTGTACATTTTTAACTCTCTCATGTCAGGGATTATTTTACTCGTAAGAGTGAAAAACAGGGCTGACCTATTCCTTGGCTCCTGGCATTGAAGTCATCTGCCATTTGGTGAACAACACACTAGCTGCATCTAGTTTTTGTTTGAACTAATAAGTATTTAGAGAAGGTGAAGATAGTTTCTATTTGAAACATTTGCTCTCATATCCTTGAAACAGTGAGGCAGCAAGAAAGGGACTGAAAAATAGCCTGCCATTTCCTTTCCTGCCTGTATTTTGGACTGTGTTTGACCCAGCATGTGAGCGCATGCACACTCACTCTCTCGCTCTGCTCCTTTACACCGTGACTTCATTGTAAAATTCAATTCATCTGTTCGAAGCAATGACTGAAACATTGTCTATAAAATCATGGCATTTTTCCACTCAAAAAATATTTTAACACTTCTTCATTTAAAAGTTATTTTTAAATATAGTTGGCCTAAAATCAAGTTTGTCGTAACTGAAGTGGATTCTTTTTTCCTTAGAATTCAATGCCTTCCTTTTCTAAAATGTGTTAGTTTGTTTTAAAAAATTGTAAAAAATAGTAAATGCACAATTTACACTTATACCTACACTGTTTAATCCTCCACCATATCAGCACAGTTTGCTTTTCAATTTCTCACTCTGCAACAAATGCAAATGAGACTTTACTTTTTTTATAACTTACGAACTTAACTCAAACACTGACTTCAGCAATCTCAGAGCAGAACCGCTTACTTTCAGTTTGTATCCGGCTGGGGCACTAGTACAACATCACCAGTCAGTGACTGGCTAAGTCAGATTTTATATCTACGAGGTCGATGAAGACCCTTCAAAAACATGGCTGAATTGGAAAAAGGAAGCATCATAGCACTTTTATTATGCTAAGATACATATGACTTCTGGAACAGTTCCTCCATTTACATGTCAACTGCCAAGCAAGAAACAGATTAAATGAGAGCACTGTTGTGATTTACTTGAATGAGTATCCTGCATTCACTAAATGTAAGTTCCCATTTTCCACGACTGTCTCAAGAGAAACCAGGACATCTGGTCTTTTTAATGAAATAGCTGATCTGGAATCTGGACATGGTAAAACTACCACCCCCCCACCCCCATCCAAAAAAAAAAAAAAAAAAAAGAGAGAGAGAAAGAGAGAGAGAGAGAGAGAGAGAGAGAGAGAGAGAGAGCGAGAGAGAGCGAGCGCCTTGAACCTTGAATCTAAGCAATTAAGATGTCACCAAGAACTATTTTAAGGAATAACAAGCAAACTGACTGGTCGAGTATTTTCCTGTGTATTTTTCTTCTCCTTTCAAAGGGAATTTTGTTTTTCTCTACAAAAAATTCAAACTAAATTATGTTAACTGACTTTATATTCAGCAAATATTCCACATGCCCAGTATTACCCACATTCTGAAAATTTCACTAACCAAGATGCAAATACATTATTTATTATACTTCAGTTCTCTATGCTTTGTAAAAGATATCAGCAAGTACAGTAATGCAAAGTACTTAGAACAGAGCACTGTAGTCACTATACCCACCTGAAGTAGTTTAATCAGGCTTTTATTTTCTAGGGTTCTAGGTTGGATCTTCTCAAGTCTAATCACTGCATTAAGCTGTTTAACATTTCAAATCTAGCAGAAGTGATTGCTGAATTCAGGGCTTGATGACCATAACAGAAAGGTGAACTCTTCACATTATTTTTTTTTTTTCTTTCTCCCCCCCCCCCCCCGCCTTTCCTTTTTTTCCTATGGTTTAAATACCTATGGATTTGGAACCAAAATTTCATGAGGACACAGCATCTAGCTTATCTTTTAACTTAACCATGTTTTACGTGTAATTAAAATGAATTTCATGAGTATTTTTTTTTAATAGCATGCTCTGGAGAACTATTTTTTTTTAATAAAGGTGAAAAAGGTGCATAGGGGAAGATCCAAATCCTCAAAGATATTTAGACAATCAACTTCTGTGTCTTCAGTATCTGGACTGAAGCGACAAACAGCTTCTCAGTGCTCTCCTGTCTCTACACGAGATTGTGGAGTGGAGTTCAGTTTTAATATTAATAAGATGTGGCTCACCAACATGTGTTTGCTGAATGAGGTAGCTCTCCATTACCTCATTCCGAACGACCCCTTGACAGATCTCATCCAACAAAGCTATTGAAGATATATTATCTTTAACCATGTGAGAAATCTCACTTACATTAATGATTGTGCAACAGTAAAAAGTAAAAATAAAAATGATTAGTAGATCCATTGATGATTATAAACCTGTTCTCTTCTCCTTTCTTCTTCTTCTTCTTTTTTTTTTAAGGATCTCATTACTCCAATATTTATTTTTACTTTTGCAAATCTAAGAGTGCAAACCTAAAGGCAGAGGCATAGAAGCAGTCACAATTTGAATGGGTGGATGTATACAATGATTGACTATGCAAATATTACACCAGACAGCAGTAACAGGAGCATTACAGCTCTGCTAGATGCCCAGAGCAGTAAGGAAGGATCATACTGCTTTGAAAAATCAGTGTGATCTACAACTTGCTCCTCCTCTGTCCTCCTGACACCACCTCAAATTTTGTCATCACTTCTCAGGATTACCCATTTAATTTTCTATGCAACTAGATGGTAAAAGTCTTCCAACGTCTCATAGGCTGTGGAGTTTGAGCCCCTGCAGGCAGCTGCAGACTCATTATACCTAACTGGGATAAGGTAACCCCTAGAACTCAGCCTTAATGGCTTGCGTTAAAGAGGAGGGGAATAACTGGAGACACAGCTGATGATGCAAAGGATCCTCAGGATGAATCAGGGCTGAGCAAAAGACCAGGAGAGCTTTCAGAGACATTTCTTGGAATTCCCTTCTGGTTGACAGATCGGGCCAGTGGGAGAACCTAGAGTGAGAATTTCTCTTTGCTCTGTGCTTGGAGCAAAAGGAGGGCAGACAGCTTCATCATCTCTCAAACCTCACAAGTTTCTCTGGTACTTGCCTGTATGTATCCTGCCCTGTACTAGCAGTTACCTCTCCCAGTGTCAGGTGCTACTAGTCCTGACCTCCCTGGAGTGACCCATAGTTCAGGTCTCAGGAGAACAGAACTTCTCTATGCAACTCCTGACCTCCTGCCAGTCCCATGAGTTCCTTGATGCAACATCTACCCACATTCCCTTGACAGAGCACCTACAGTCTATTCTCTCTCATCTGCAGATCAGATCAGCATTCACTGCAGCAGTACAGACTGAATATGGTAAAGAAATACTACAAATGTTAGCTTCATCTTCTAGGTCTCTAGACCTAGACCTAGGTAAGGTCTCTCTTTCCATGCCATCCATGCACCATTTTCGTAACTCCTCCCTACCCAACACTAAAATCCTCTTTTCTCAGACTCAACAACAAAACCAAGGATTTTTGGTGCTTCTGAGCTCAGCTACTATGGAGACAGAGGAGTCAAAAATTGCTTAGAAGTACAAAAATGAAAAGCAGACAAACTCCCAAACCTTCAGAACATTTTAAAGTCTTTATGGTCTTTCCTAAATACCCCAGAAAAGCTTCAACCTCTGAATGTGATGCAGCAAGCAATATTTCAGGGATTAGTGTCAACATTTGCTAGGAAGTATCTTTTGATGCTCCAAATACATCTTTCCTAAGGGCTAATATACCAAAATGGGGGGGGGGGGGGGGAGGAAAAAAAAGAAAAAAAAAAAAAGGCACAAAAGCTGTATAACTTCTTTCCACTGTATGACAAACTCTCTCTGCATCATATTCCAAAGTGTGAGATGTGCAATTTCCACTCTTAAGCTCAGTAAAAGTGGCATAAAAAAATGTACTAGCCTTGGGAACTGCCTGATTATTAGTTTATCAGATCAACATCAGCAAAACTGTCTTTTTATGTGCTGCTTAGTTTCAAAAACCTACCATGCATACTTCAGCTCTCCCTCTCCACACCCCACACCCTTCTGCTGCTGTCCAGCTGGAACACATCAAGGGTCTAGAAGCCAAGTCAAATGTTGACCCCACCCTCCTCCATCCATTTTAAGGCACCTTCAAAGCCAGTACACTGATTTAGTTCAGCTTAGCCAACAACGCCAGCAAATCTGTTATTTAAGACTTTAGTGTTGGGTTTTTATAACTGCCCATTAATACAAGCTTTGATGTATGGTCAAAAAATCCAGCTGTAATGAGTTTCATCAGACTGTAGTAACCTTTCCTCAGAAGGTCTTTATTACTATACCTTCATAACTTTGGTCCCAATACTGTTTATAGTATCATTCTTACTGAACCGCCTTAGAAAAACAACATTCAGCAACATTTAACACATCTCCTTCCCCAAAATTAAAACAAAGAGCTATTAATAATTTTATAGATGACAATTTTGCACCAACATTTATAATACGATTTTTCTCTAAAGAGTATGCAGAAAGCAGTTGTATGAACCACAAGAGAAACTGATTTTTCTGACAAAACCCTTGAGGCAGGTTACAAAAGAATTTTGTAAAAAACCAAAGAACTTACTCTGTTGTTCCCCTTTGCAGGAAGCAGTAAGGAGGAAAGAGGGAAAAAAGAAATATTAGATACATTTATTTTACACGCATTCAATCTAACTTGTACAGCTCTGGAAGTCACTCAAATCAAATGGGGAACTGACTCAAAGAGTATTCACTGAATCCTTTGGTTAGGGAGCTTCCAGGGGAGCATAGGGAATTTGCAAAGGATTGAAGATGTTTGGTGAAGTTGTAAATTCACTGTTTTAGAAAATTTCCTCTCTACCCAAACATTCTGATTCTCCTTTTGCTTCCTCCAACGTGAATCAGAAGCAGCTCCAGGGAAGTCTGCGGACACTAATACCAGGGACGGGAAAATGAGGCCTGAAATGATCTGGCGATGGGACCAAAGCCAGAGGGATTTTCATGCAGTGGTAATACTGAACTAGTACGCAAAGCAACCCACTAAACATGTCTGCTTACCTTTCACGACAACCACTCCCTATGACATGTTAATAAATGGAAAGTTTCATTATCCAACACTTTTTAAAAAGCAAATATTGTATATTTAGATTAGTAATAAATAAAAAAAAAAAAAAAAAAAAAAGGAGATGGCATAAAGGGAGAGAGAAAAAGAAAGACTCCAGTGCTAGCAAGGTAAAGTGTGCAGAACAAGTTACGACGAACATCTGTGCTATTATTTTTTTAATTGCGAGTTTTGCCATGAGCTGGCATGAACAGTGTATATTATACAATGGGAAGTCAGCCAAAATAAACACCAGCCTACAGTTGAGAAATACAGTCTGGAACAGTTAGTCACAAAGTTGTAGTCATTTTTTAAAAAAGGAGGTTTGGATGCATCACTACCGAAACCCAGCAGTAATGTCAGCTGGTAAAAGGATATCGCGTTTCAAAGTGAATTGGCCACAGTGTGATTTATATCAAGCAAGCTGACTTGCATATGGGTTGGAAAAATAAAAACACTGATTCACTGCTATCTGGGTGGCTGTCAAAGCCCACGTCCTGACAAAAGCAAATTCCCTGGAGGAAGGAGGTGACTTGGCAAACTGCAAAAAAATTCAGGGGCTCATGGAGCAACTTTTTGGGGTGGCTGAAGGTAGTTAACAAGAGAGTGAATATAGGAATGTGAGTGTGTGTCTCCATATGCAGGAGGCCAGGGAAGGCAGGCAAAAGGAAGCGAGGAAATGGAGGAATGGAGTGACATCTGGCCTTTAATTTTTAATACGTTAAGGAGTATATGCTAAGGTGGGGGGGGGGGAACCAGCAATCTTGGACTTAGCTTACAAATTAAATTAGTACTGGGGACAAATAGGTGGAGGATGTCTTCGTGTTTGTGGCAGAAGTGTTGAGCCTCCTTATGCCTGTAATTACACAATTTCAAGCAGCTTTATTAGAAAAACAATAGAAAAAATATATTCTTAGTGGAGTTTGCTACTAGGGAAGATTCAGAACAAATCTCTTGAATACAGTGACAGATTCCTAATATCCCTGCCACTACAGAGGTATCTCAAGTAAGGGAAAATGAGTTGGATTTTACATCAGCGTCTTGTACATGAGTAGCAGAACTGTTGATGAAAACACACAGCTTAACTTTCAAATTCCAGGCTGTGTGCACTGCTCTGGCAGTTACAGAAAGCAGGCTGGCTTCACCACTGCAGTACTCCAGGTTTACAGCACTATTAATCTATTTTTCATTTCTAAGCAGCAATTTTTCTACTTCTAGTGCCAGAGTCTTAGATACTTAAAGTTATCAGCTGTAACTTGTACATGTGAAACAGTGAGAAGGTCATCCTGTGAAAGGGCTAGGGTACCTCTTTGCATTTTTAACTTGGGGATCGCAAAACTGTGAGGAAACACTAAAGTGAGAATTGCACCTAGTCCCTAGCAGTGTCACTTGCACAAAAACACGGCCTTTAATCCTTTCAAGGAGAATAAAAGACTAACTGATGTGTCGAAAACTACTTCATATTGTCAAAGGAAGATCTGAAACTGATGTGGATGCACATGATCTTAATAATAAAAAAAAAAGGTACTACTGATTTTTGCTAAAGTTATACTGCAGTTTCTAAGATGTCATGAGCCTTGAAACTTTTGCTCTACAAAACTCAAAACTTCAGCAGCTTCTCAGTACACTTTTGAAGCTCCAGTCTTGTAGGTACAAGGTACTTTGCAAGACTAGAGTAGCATCAACAATCTCTTCCTGCAGAGCCTGCAGGAGCATGCTACTCCCACAGAGTAGAATACTGGATGAATTTCAGACTGTAATACTCACTCTTTTTGCAATGTAAAGATCATTTCAGCTCAAGGGAGAACTGAATTTTGAAGACTCCCTTCACTTTTGTCCTACAAAAATGTCTCATCTTATATCTAAGATTCCTTTAAGAAAGTTAAACAAAAACAATCTTTAGAAAATTTGAATGCAAAATATTTTTAGGGGTAAGGAAGAGCTAGGAGGACAGAAGACAAATTTGGAAATCCAACTAGTCTGTCTTGCTTAAAGATAAAGCATAAAACATACGAATATGACAAATGACACAGAATAAAAGATTAAAACAGCATATTGCTATATCTGATTTAACATCATTAAAACCTGAGCAATAAAAGGAAACTATAATATTTCAATTCTAGTAATTAAGCAGATAACCTCTCATAATTAATTCTTGCAAAATGCTTCTGATGGTCTTAGGTAAGAACTGATCTGTGGGGACAGGCAACGTACTGAAGGGTCACTGAAAATTTTTTAAAAGTATTGATAAAGTCTCAGACATGTGGTAAGTTGCCAGCTAAATTTGTAATTGGCCCATTAAAAAAAATCATCATCATCACTGCTCATTCCTAAAATAACTGGAGAATCTAACAGTTCATTCTCTGATTTAACTTTCAATGACAGCCTTGAAATTTAGTATGAAGAGATCACAGGTTTTTTGTGCGCATAAATAGCAGTATACAAACAGATACAAACAGAGTTATACTGGAAGCTGTGGAGGTATCACAGTATAAGGGAAGTATTAGGAGAAAATACTTTAGGATATAGAATTAGGAGAAAACGACAAGGTAGAAGACAGCACAAGATCCCAGAGCAGAGGACTTTAGGGGACTGGCCCTTCCATGGAACACAGACAGAAAAAAATTTTAATCAAAATAAAGCATCGTTTCTCAGAACAGATCTAGACCTGAAGGGATCTAGCAGAGTAGCATACTTGCTGAAGAAAGGTCAGTCATATATTAGAGAGAGAAAAACTTTCAAAGGCTCAAATGACAGTTATTAGTGCTGAAGTCAGCCATCACTTTGGATATCTCCCCTCAAATATTCACTCAATATTACAGAAGAAGGTGTTGAAAAGAAGAATGGAGAAAGATACCATAGATATTTTCACCTCAAACCATTTAAGTGCACAGCCCAAAACTATAAAAACCTGAAAATTAAGAACTCGCCCTACACTGATGAAATCTCTTGGGAGTTCAACCATGTAGAGGGAGAAAAAAAAAGTACTATAGATTCATCATGAGTTATAAAGGTACTTCATAACTGAAATCTTATTCAAATGAAGTAGCCATAGTCTGAATGGTGCTTAACCAACACTGGTGTTCAGTACTGAGATTTAGTTCTGGTGCTATCGTCCATATTGCTATGGCTTCAGTTGCACTAGCACTTGAGGAAGCTGGGCTTTGGGAATGGGGTTAACACCCCACTCCCTAACTTGTACAAAAAAGAACAATACAAAAAGACAGAGCCCCCAAAACGTGAAAGAGTTGCTGGGAATATTTATTTTCTGACTTTCTCTCCTTTCTGTTTAATTAAGAGGCCTCTTTTCTGTTCCCTATTCAATTTGCTTTACATTACCATTAGCTGAGTAAAATCATCTTGGAAAGGTTCAGCATGTGTTTCATACACAAAAACATCCAGTGAATAAGTAGAACAAACATTATTGCCTAGATGCCTCCATCAGTTATGTGATACAGAGCTTGCAGGAATAAACTCTTCAGAACACATCTTTACCTTAGAAGACATTAATAGCAACAAAGATCAGGAAACTGCAAATGGCTCAATGCTTTCACTGATCAGAACCAACGGTTAATATTTTGGAAGATTTTTTTTATATTGAGGTTTAACACATTAATCAATCTTAAAATGTTTCATTATGAATATTTTAAAATAACTGTAGAAGAGATAACAAGAAAGCTATAATTTCTTGAAATTTCTGCAGACATGGTGTCTTCCCAGATGATGAGATTGTGGTTCTGACTCAAATAGAGCAGCTACTGAAAAACTAGTGAGCTGTTTAACTTACTGAGGATTTATCAGGATAGACACCGGCTCGTAGCAGAGATGCCTTCCAGCTATCCACCTCCTCTTGGGAGTCACAGGCTAGCTCAAGGAAACGGTAATCCTTGTAAACATTCCTAGAACAAAGAGCACCACATTGTAAAACTAGAATTTTACTACTCTCTATCATGCATACAGCATTTTAAATTAAAAATCCTTTGGGATCAGAAATGATTTGGTAATTGTTTTGGATAACAGAATTTATGAGACAGGTGCTTGTTTAATAATTGCATGGAGAACTTAAAAATAGCAGAGCTCTGGAAATAATAATGATCTGAAAGGACTGTGTAACTACTTAAAATCATTTTTCCAGCTTTTTGCCAAATTGGGGCACATTTAGGAAAAAAATGCAGCTGGGATGCAGAGGACAAACACTCACATAAGATATGACAATAAAATTGTGTCTTGTGACTGACTGCTGTTGTAAGCAGTAAATACCAAGATAATTAATGACGGAATCTTTTCCCATGTTAGGTCCTTTCAGTGCACTATACATCCTTTTAAACTTTTAGGCATCTGCAGTAAAAAGGAAAAGAAAACAAATGAACAACTATCGGATTAAAAAAAAAACCAAACTGATATCTGCCATTGCAATAAAAAAACTGGGATATGTTTAAATAATACCTATTGCAGGTACTTAATATAATTACAAAAATGCAAGCAATGCACATAGTGAATCACTTAATGGAAGAAAAGAGAGAGGGGGAAAAATACTTAATATGAAGGAAAGTGGTACTTGTAAATTCTCCAATAAACAGAGCAGATTTTCCCCTTACGGTTTAGCCATTAGTTTCCGAATTCAAAGTCCACATACAGACCAGATTGCTGTAAATTTGTCAGCCAACAGCCTTTTTAGGAAAGGCCACAAGCTTAGCTAACAAAGGTTATGAAACCACATTTTGCTAGATCTGAACAGATGCACCAGAATCAATCTTCCATTGCAACAAGACTATTTCCTTTCCTTAGCAAGAGGATCATTTGACTTTCAAAGACAGCAACAAGAGGTTCTTTATGCAACTAAAGAGGCCTTTTCTGCTACCGTATTTTGGAAAAAAAAAAAAATCTGAATACACCATAGAACTGGGAAATAAAGCCATTATTACTATTGGATAGGCCAATTTCTTCAGCATTCAGGGACTCGAGAGATTTCGCCCTCCACCCTTCTGGAATACAACTGACTTGATGTAATTCCCACTCACAGAAGTGCTTCTCCTTTATCAACGTCACCTACAAACTGCTCCTAGCCATGCTTTTTAGAGGATGTCACAGGGAACAGATAGAAAAAATGATACTGAACAGTAGCTGCTCGTGCCTGAGCATGAAGAGGCCCAGAACTCAACCATTAAATTACCAGCAGCAAAACCGCAGTATGGCAAAATGGACAAAACATATCCATCCCCAAAGACAGAGAAATTAGGTATTACTAGCATGCTTAAGGATTGCACTCAAAACCATAAAAAAAAAATGGACAAACTGAGATTTCTTGATATCCGTGCCATCATTCTCACTGATTTCAGTGACTACAGCTAAGCAGCCTGACCAGCGTGCTCAGCACGGGGGCTCGCACTACTCCCTCAAGCACCCAGGCTGGAGATGTGGCTGGAGGGCCTTTCAGTGCCATTCAGCACAGCTCAGCTGGGTTTCATCCCCAGGCAAACAAGCCCACAGAGGGACAAAGTGACATTAAAGGGTCAGGTCCCATATTTCAGGCAAAGCCTCTGACAGAGCACGTGATTTCGAGTGCTGTGGATCTTTTGTTAATTAGAAATTTAAAAGAGAGATCTTTTTTTCTTCCTGGCTCTAAATGTACTAATACTGCCTTAAGGGAAAAGACAGCCTGAACCACCTTATCAGATCCTGTTATCTTGAACTGATGAAAACACACCTGAATTTTAATCAATTTACCGTATGTGAAACTCCAAGTCAATGTTTATTGAGTAAAGCAACAGACTCAATGAAAATGAAAAGAAAAACAAGATGAAATCTCCAGAGAAAAGTGCATTAATTTATTGTTAGGAGAAACTTTTACTGAGATAAGTTTTTGGCTAAGTTATCTAGGCAGCTATAACAGTGTACAAAAGAGAAACTGAAATAGTAAGGGATATGCTCAGAAAAAATGACTAAAAATAACAATAGAGCAAATAAAGGCTGTAAAACATAGTGACAGGGAAATTCCAAAAACATTTATCTGCAAGAGCAAAACAACATGACACTAGCTTACGAAAAACTTTTTTCAGGGTTGTCATGTTATACATTAAACTTTTTGACATTTTTGTGACTTGCACAGGTTGAACAATTTATGAAAAGGGATTTTAACCTACTGCCTTGAACAGATGCGAGTCAGGAGACCAGGATTCCAGTCTGCATATCATGAATTTTTCAATTCTAGGGGCAACTTATGACCAAGCTGCTGGATGCCTCCTGCTACCTGAGGCCCATCTCACTACAGTGCCCAAGCAGCCCACTATCGCAGCGTAGCAAACCTTACCCTACCATCACCAAGGAAAACAGGTTTCAGCTCACAGCATAAATGAGGAACTAAAGACACACTAAGGCAGAACTCATGGGAAGCTTGCAGTAGGGAAGATAAATGGATGCATGTCTCCTAAATCAGCTCTCTTGCCAAAGGACTCCCTTTGCCTTTCTTTCTTCCAGAAACACTGAAAGGCACAGGAATTTTTCAAAGTAAATAAAGCCAAGGTAACTTCTGAAGATAGTTTGTCCTTTTTCCTGTTACTAGCAGAATCTTACAAAAACACATTAACATGTTTTAGTCATTAGGACTCTGCTGGCATCTTATGGAAAGCTGTAAAAAAGTTCTTGAAAACAATTCAAATTTTCTGGTTCATTTTTTCTTCCATTTTTTTTTAATTGCTGAAGATACCAGCACAGAATGTTACTATCAGTCCTTACCTATTTACTCCATATGGAATGCAATGAGGTCATGCTCTCATTCTCATCTCTGTAGCAGCTAAATTGGATGTTATGCATCAAAAAGAATACTATAATACAGGATACCAAGAAGCAAAAGAGGAGAACTCTCAACAGTAGAAATCAGACATCTTAAATTTAAGGGACCATAGAAACAAACAGATGCAATAAATGGGAATCTGCCTAGCAGTACAATTTGTGTGTAATATTCTCCTTAAATATTTAACATTTTTTTAACATGAGTACACAAAAAAAGGAAACTGTGTGCAAAGCTATATTTGTATGCTACATCTGCCTATGCTACTTCTTCCTGTAGAGTTTCATCATTGTAATTCAATATCCTGTACAGCATCACAAACATGAAAATATATCTATGCTGAATTCCTGGAAATTAAAATAATACTTTTTTTTTTCCCCAGAATGAAAAATACAGAAGATTACCATTTATCTTCTACAAGTTTTATAATAGTCTAAATACATATACCTGAATAGCACTCCAGAAAAAAACACAATACAACTGCTTCTGGAGACGATCATATAGTTGGAGAAAAGAAGCATTTCAGATTCTGGAATGGTTCCAAGTTCAGGACTTATCTTTTCTAGACTGTGGCCCATTACCCAAAAGCTCAGCAGATAATCTGCTATAACATCTTACCTAGCAGCTTCTTCATTTTATTGTCACCATTGCTTCCAGCACACTGGATTACTTTCCTCCATGTACCTCAGGGCTCAAAGTGAACTTTCTAATGCAGAAATGACATTTGCACTGTCCATCTGAAGGTAATGACAGTATTTTTTAAAAAACCCTTTCCATCACAGAACCCTAATATGAAAATGGAGGATGCAAGTAAAGTATTCGAAAGTGTACAAAAGGAAACAGAAATGTCAGACAACTTTAAAGAGTGAGCACCGTTGCAGTTACTGAGATTCCTGTCCCATTTGTCCCAAACTCTGAGTTGCAGAAGATTCCATAGGGAAAAGTTAGATTTCCTACAAAAACAGCAGAACTATATGATCCAGGTCCAACAACGGAATAAAACTGAATTGAAAGCCACAAGCAAAGAGCTTGCCAGTTGCCTACTGCAGTGGAAGCAGTACTAGTAGGTTTCCTTCCGCACTGATTGCGCCTTGCTCGCTCAGTAGACTCAACAGTTAGCTCTCGAGATCCACAATTTCTCTTGCAATTTCTTAATAGTAAGATAAGGTTAAATATTTATCTCCAGCAAACCTTGAAAGAGTTTAAGGGGAACCACTGTATAGAAACACATTACAAATACAGATGATACACATGCATTCGTGATGCATATCCACACACTAACTGTATGCACAGGCAGCTTCTCTGACACTTTAGAGCAAATTGGGCCTGGAATATTCAGTAAAAATAAACATACCTTAAGTGCATGAAATTTTTTGAATATACAGAGAAAATAAAAATCAAGATTAAATGAAGTTGCATTTAATCTTGCCCCTACTCTAAACCTGCCAATATAGGAAGAGACAGAACAGTAATTACAGAACAAGAATAATAGTAAATTTTTTACATGTTCATAACCAATTTAACTCATCCTGCAAAGGACACACAAACATACTTAACCTGAGCAGTCGCACTGAAGTGAGTGAACTCACAGACTGAAAGAGATAAGAGTGGATGGGGATTTCGCACGTGTTTATCATCTAAAATTACTTTTTTGTAAACTTCCGGTCTATCTATTAGGATGCAATCAGAATTAAAATAATTGTGGAAGCAAATGCAGGTTGGCTCACTTGATTCCATGAAAAAGGCAAAAGATTCAATTCTGAAATATTTTTGATTGTTGAAAAAGCAATTGCATTGCATATGAGCTGGATACCTAGCCACACAAAATGAGAAAGAGAGAAAGTAATGGAATTCACACACTCTAAATATATGTGCGTTATTGAGGAAGCCAATCAATCTTGAACGCAACTCGCTGTATATACTTCACTTATTCAACCTTAAGTGTACCATTTTGGGCACCTGCAAGTACACAATGGCTGGTTTGAATATATACACTATTTTTCTTATATGAAAGCTCTGCTAGAAGCTCCGCAAATCATATGTATGAAAGAAACGGAACTGACCATCTGCTATGAGTTAACAGCAATGACTAACATTTTCTACCAAGGCGTGCCATTTCAGATCAGTCCAATGTGAATGTTAATTAATTTTAATTAAATGGCTCTGAACAATATTTTTTTCTAACTAGCCAGAAAAGCCAAAGAGAAATCTCGGATACAATGCCATCAAATAACAGCATTTAAGGATTTTACCATATAACTCATCTAAGTGGTCTCCCAGAAGTATAGGGATCTTTTCAAGTCTGCACACACATGCATGCACAAAGTTTTAAGGTGAAAAGGAACAGAAGATATGCTGATTAGTATATAACTGAGCCTGGACAACAAAGTGTCTAAAATTCTATAGGTAATCCAGACCAGAATTACAGCCAAAACTAACATCATGTAGGCCAAAACCTGCAGTAGTGATAGTAACTGGCACAAAAATACTTCATAATTCCCCAGAGAAGGGGAGTTTGATCATTTTTGTGGTGAGGGAAGGAAGCCTGTGTTGGAACCTGTCTTGGGGGCCACACAGACACATAACTGTTTACAGCTGTCAGAGCCTCATCATACGTGGAGGGAGCACGTCTCCTGCTCCAGTCCTCCTCTTCCCTGGGTAAGGCAGTGGTGGCCTTTCTGGGTTACAGGGACCAAGCAAGGTAAAGCTGTCCTGCAGGCTGAGTCCACCAGTCATGACCTGGCCTTACCACAATCGTATCTCTGATAAGTGTCATAATGTTCCAATCCTACACAATCACTTTGGCATATAACTATCACATTTATTGCATGGCTTTAGCATTGCTATTTCTTTCTCCAAGAACCCATTTTTGCTTTGTAGTGCCAGTTTTCATCTGTATCACCTAGCCACTGTCCTATGTTTTGCTTATTATAAAAAGTATTCTTGTCAGTGATGACAAAAATGAAATATTTTAGGAAACGCAACTTTTTGTAATGGAATGAAACTGAGGTATAATGGCCACTTACTCTTCAGGTTTGTTTATTTTCCTATTCTTAAATATTATACTCATCAGCATCTTAGAAGTTTACTTGTTTAAAAAACTCAGCAGCTTTATTCTGGATTAAATTAATGGGATTTTTAATTAGATTCTCGTTCTTTCATTTCTAACATAGGACTGTGAATAGCTTACAGTCCAGCTCTTCCTGGGGCTTAGCTTTCTTAGTAATTCAAAAAGAGTAACTAAACATACATCTCATTTTAGGCTTTTTCCCTTAACCTGGCTTCCATCCAACACCTCCTCTGACCTAGTCTCCTTTCACTGGTTCCCTTTATTTTGGCTTTCTTCCAATTTCCCTTATATATGGATAGCAGTTAACTAGTTGCTGTCCATAAGAAGAAATTCAGTAATTTTATTTAAGGTTCTAATGCATTTGAAGTCCCATTCCTAAAACAACATTCAGCTTTCACGGCCTCTTTGGAACCTCTACAGGACCAGCTTTTGAATTCTCATGTCTCCTCAAAATCCCTGTGTAATTGCATTCCCATCCCAACCTTTTAGCTTAAGTTCATAGCTAACTAAATATCACATAGAGTCCAGGAAGATTATTGTGTTTTGCAAAAATTTCCGCCAAAGTGAATGAGTAGGAGATGATCTGCACTGATCAGCCATGAGCAGGAAGATTGCAGCTGAAGCTCCCTGTGAATAGATCAAGGTCTGCTATCTGCCGTTGCTCATTTGGAAGTACCATGAAAGAGATAGCAGGCACCCAAGATAAATATTGTCAAGTCTTTTACTTAATAGACGCAGTGCCCTTTCCTGGATCCTCTCAAACAATAGTTGCTTAGGCAGTTTTATTCTTAAGAGTTGGAGTGCACTCATGATTCAGAAGCTATTGTTTGCCCTCAAAATTTTCTTTTGATGGCTCTTCTCCCATCATTCATTTATTTCTCTGATTAAGAATCTGTTTCTCCAATAATTCTGCCCCAAATACTCATCTCTCATGCAGAGATGGTAGGTTCTGTCACTCTGCTTCACAATTCTCAAGGTGCATTTAGGTTGCAAGGATCTATTCTTGTGCAGATAAATAGAGGAACAATTTTGTACTTTCAATTCCCTACTTACATCCCCTTACTACACAGAACCATAGAGGAGCAGAAAGCAACATTATTACAGAATCAGAATGGTAAGGTTGGAAGGGACCTCTGGAGATCATCTTGTCCAACCCTCAGCGTAGCCCGTATGGGGACTGAACCCATGACCTTGGCATTAGCAGCATCATGCTCTAACCAACTGAGTCTAGTTATTCTGTTTTATCCAGATACTGGCTGGGCAGGAATGGGAAGAGCAGAGAGAGTTGGTGGGACCTTCCTCTGGAAGAGAGGACTTCATATACTAGTTCTGCTTCTTTACCTCCCCGGAAAGGAAAAACCTGAACAGGAACAGAAGCTGCCTACATAAGAAAGGCTGTTGATAAGGGACTCCCCACTGGATAGTTCTTCCTCATTTTATATGTTGTTACTCCCAGGGTTGGTGGGAAACGCACGAAACTTCTCCAGTTCAACAAACACTTCAGGTTACTATCATTTTATAAGTTCAGAATGTTTACCTGGTGCAATCTATTTTCCTACAGAAGAGGAAGAACTCATCTCTTCAAACTTGGAGAAGGGATGGAGGGAAAGCTTCTTCTCTACTCGAGGCAAAATAAGGTATTTTTTGCTCCTCTTTCCTTCTTCCTTAAAGGTGAAGTGGTATTTAGATGGAGCACTACTGACAAAATAAACCAGCAAAAAAAGTGTAACTACTCTACTGCAAAGCCAGAAGATTACTTTAGGGCAGTACAGAAACAAGTAAAATTGTGCCATGTGGACTTTGTAGCCACTGGGCAAGATCATGAGATATGATGACTGCTTGCCCTTATTAACTAGGGAGAACTGAGACTCTTGCACAAATCCTGAAGGGAGGCACTTTTAAGACTACAGTTCTTATCCCAAATTACAGTACTTGTCTAAAAGAAAAAGTGCCAATCAGCAAATAATTTTTACGGGAAATAGGTGGGGAACAGGCAAAGTGTTTAGATTGAAATCCTAGAAGAAAAGTAAACTTCCTGGGATGGACAGGGTTTGTTTTGTTTGTTCTTGAACTCTGCTCAAGAGTCTCGTACATGCATCAGTTCAGACATTACAGGTGAATCTGCTGCATGTAAGCACATGTGCTGACAAAATTCTCTCTCCTTCATTCTTAGCCCTGCTTCAGAAACCCAGCCACTGGCTACTTCTACACAACAACCCGGCCAGCCCTTCACCCCCACCCCCTGCAAAAAACCTTAAACTGCCCTGTGTTCACCAGAGTCTCTAAAGCTGGCTCCAGTCCTTGAGCTCTGGGCCTCTGGGAATATTTGCCCAGTACTCATGAGCAGCGTCCTGGCATACCTCATCGCACGGTGAGGAACTATGGAAACAGTCAGCATTCAAGCTGTTCACACAAATTTCTCCTAATCATGCTCTGATCACGTGAAAGGCAGTTAGAGATTTATTTTTCTTGCTCTTTTCATAGGAGTAAAAGTGCACAATTTCACTTTATGTTATGCAGCAATGCTGCAGACATTTGTTTTTTTCTACAGATTAATTATTTTCAAATATTTTGCATATATTTGATTTCTTTTGCAGCCTAAAATATTCACCAGTATTTTACTGTGGAGATAGAAGGGGAGGAGTCAACAAAATACCTCTCACTTTCTTGACAGCCGTAGGTGTAGACACACACTGCTCAATCCTGCAGCTCAACCTTATTGCTTTAACGCAGATTCATGTAGATGGACACCACCAAAAGTGACCCATGAGTTAAAGGGCAGTTGCCCTAATGTACTTTGCTTTAGTATCCAGTGCTGCTACGATAAGTAAACTAGAGAACCCCATCTCCAGTGTGGTGTCTATAGATACCATCTCCATGGTGTCTATAAAGTAAAGTACATGGGCCCACTCAAAAATTTTAAATAATTACTTAGTTTGCCAGTAGGCAAACCCTTCCCCTCTTTTCTTTAAGCAGTACAACTTCTATTTCACATTACAGGGGTTCTTTTCTTTTTTTTTTCTTTATTTTTTAAATTTTTAATTAGAAAGTAATATGAAAAGAATTTAATTATTTCACAACACAGGTTTTTCATAGACATGCAATTATGTTTCATTTCATGAGAATTCATCTTCACTGTGAAATCAATCATCACAGTCTCCATTTACTACACATTACCAAATCACATTTGATTTCTGTCAGAGAACTGTTGACTTCTGCAGTAAATCAAAGTGACAGATACTGTTAGTTTCTTCCTGCCTCTACCCCCAAGTTTCCTAACTCAGGCTGGTTTCTCCTTCTATTCAGTGAAATGAGGATTTCCCTGGTAACTGTATTTCACAACTGGAAAGCTTTCATAAATGGAAAAAATGTCGTGCATAATCCAGGAAACTATTGAAATGTATAGTATCAGAAACATATGGCTGTAGCAAATACCTACACAGTGAGGGCCTGGGAAGGAAAAAGAAGAGAACAAGCTTATGAAAATTCTTTTCCTAAAAAGATTTTTGCTTGAATATTAAAATATTTTAATTGTATATTAAGAACATTTGCGTAATCAATGAAAAAAATTCCTGCAGGTTATGGGGAAAAAAATATATAAAAAAGAGAGGGAGATACAAAATAGTCCCCACACGATGTGGGATGCCGGAGGAGATGATTTTGCCTTTGTTCTTTAATAATCTACATCTTAAATAGCAAAATGTTTCCATAGCCAGAACCCTCAGCAGGCAGACTCCAAAACAGAAAGCTCGTTTGTCTCTCAAAAACTAGCTTTTCAAAAAAGAAAAAAAGTAGAAAACAATATAATGAATTTAGAATGTAAGAATGTTCAACTCCCCATATATTCAGAAACCAGAAAACAACATATTAGCATAAAGTAAAACAAGAGCCTTTATATCCACTATTTCTGTGTTTCAGTTTCTCCAGTAATCTGGGATAGATAACAGGAACAGAGTGCTCAGCTGAGGGCTAGATCACTTTACCCCAGTATCCCAGCTACTGCAGCTACAGCCTATGAATTTAGGAGGCAGCGGATAGCAAAATGATACTGAACTTGATTTGCTCAATTCACGCCAGAGAGGAGATTCTGAGAAATAGCAAAAAAACCCAGCTGTTTCATAGCAACGGAGAAATAGCTGTTTGCATTAGAATTCAGTAAATATTTCTTCAAGAACAAGTTCTGCCTCCTTTCAAGCTCGGGGATTCCCCTCATAAACAGCCCCTCCCAAGGCAAAGTTATCTTGGCACCTTATCACTGCGCTGTCATGTCTTAGCATGTCCACGTAGCTGTAAGGATGTTTTTAGAGCAGCATGCAGATGCTGGAGGACCCACTCACAGCCCAGATGGGCAGGGTTATTACAGATACAGCAAACATTTTAGACATCTCACTTTGAAACCCTTGCTGTGCAGTCTGCACAAAGATCCAGTGAAAATGTAAATGTGCAGTTCTATAACTCCCAAACAAATCCTAGACTTGTCAAGGGAAATAAATGCTTCTCTTGGATTTTCACAACAGTTCAGTGATTAATATTTAAGATGTAGAAAATGTGCAAATCCATTAGCCAAACAAAGGAGAAACAATGCACGAAAATTAAAAGATTTTTCACGGAAGAAACTTAGTATGTACAAGCTAATATGGAGCTACTAGGAAAAAATTATCTTTCTTGACTGATCTATGTGCAATTATGAGATTATTCATGCACATCTACAGTAAAATAGTCAGAGTTGCATTAATTTTCAGCATTTGAAGATAAACACGTATGTTTTTTCAAAACACAGTAAGTTTTTCAAAGCTTTTTCTGTGCTCCAGAAATACAAGTGGTCAAGTGTTTGAAATCTTATTCCCAGCAAGTATTTGTGAGGCATTTTTTCAAAGTGCATCTCCTGGCAGACAATGCCCATATGTAGGTCAGCTGAGCAGTCAGCAGATGTAGGCAAAGCCTTCACAAGGCAGTCGAGAGACTCGCATTTAGTTCTTGTGCTTCTGGAATCAGCAGAAACTATGAACAGCCCAGAAAGCCTGTGCTTTGCTTTTACTTTGCAGGAGGGAGGGACATTCCTTGCTTCTGCAATGACTATTTCTGGCCAGTTCAGGAGCAACAACAGCTGGCTCTGCAGGAAGCAACATCCAGTCCTCATCATCCTGAACAACATCTGAATGTATTGCCAAGCTTTGGTTATAGAAGGGGGAGCAGGAGTGAAGGGACTTAGCAGAAGAGAGGAAGAAAACAAAGACATGAGTGAATGTCACCCCTACAAGTAATTTTACCTGTTTTTTCTGGAAAAAAAATTACAAAAATTGCACCTCATCTACTAAAATGCAATTTCACTGATCTAGCTGCAAATACAACTTTTCCCTTTGGTTTTTTAAAAACACACGCAAACAGATCACTTGTATGACCTTAAATATTTCCATGTTTTCTTGACTTATTTGTGCATAGGAATCTTAACTGTCTTCCATGGAGTACCCATACCAGTTAGATCAGAGGATGGTGTCTGAAAGGAAAAGTATGAGGCAAAACACTAGAAAGCAAAGATTCTGATGACTTAGGGAGGCAGAGGAATCTCATTTGTTCTTCATGCAGCTGTATTTAAACCCAAAGAGATAACAGAATGATTCCCAAGATTACAGACAGTGCGATATTCCACTGGAGAAAGTGGAAAATTCTAATGAAGCTTTTGTGATTACACCAGTTGAATCTGGTCACAAGGTACAGAAGTCATGAATGTTTTGGTAAGCCTAGGAGAATGCTAAACAAAACAAAAATAGGCTCAGGAGATGATTATTCAGCCATACAGAAGAACTACATGACTAATCATGGAGCTGTTTCCCCCTACAAGTGGCAAGGAGGATGCGAGCGTTTTGTTCCATGATTATGCAATAGCACAGAAGCAGATGAACCAAGGGCGTCAAGACCTCTGTTCACCCACATAGTGGAAATACTAGAACTATACTCCCAGTGATTAAAATGCTCAGCCAGGTACACCTTCACAGAACTATCTGCAAATAGCACATTTTCTTACCTCTGTTCCGTGTTAAATAATGCAAAGATATGCTTGCTAGACATGAAGCTCTTTTCAACATCCCGCACTTTCAAGTTGTCCAAAGGAAGCATATACTTCTTCTCTTTTTCCTACAGAAAACAGATCAAATCAACACTGGGTAAGACATCTCAAAGAAATCTGAAATTAGCATGTTCTATTTAGTTGATAATGTCTTCAGTACATTTATTACCACAAGGGAATAATCCAGATTGAAATGTCTGGTCATCCTGTGTACACATATCCACAGCAGAAATGAAATCTAAATTCCAGTCCTACTTTTCACTGACCCAGTTCAGATGACAGCTAATAAAAAAGTCTCACATCAAGAATCTAAGCACCTACATTTCTTCTTCTTCATTCCTATGAATATCAAAAAGAAAAGGGTCAGATTTAACTAAAATAAAAGTATCCACAGTCAATGGAGAAATGTTCTATCACAACTGGAGTAACTTGTGATACAAAATTCATCTCTAAGGTTGTTATGATTAATTATTTACAGGTGGCACCTGATGATCCTAGTGATAAATTTTCATTCCACAAATTAAAAATAAAAAAATCACACAAAAACAAGGTTTCACACATACCTCTTATACATATTACCACACATATGTAAATAAGCTTACATATATATATATGTGGTAATACCTAAACAAAACCATACTCTAATTTTACCAGTTCATCATCCAAACAGTAGGAACGACCAATTCACTCTTGCTGCAGTCAACTCCTGTCTCATTACTAATGATTTAGAGCACGATCAGTGTAATTTTACCTTTTCTACATTATTTGTTTCCTATGACTCCTCAAAATTAAGGATTAGTAACACTCTCAAGCTACCTTGTGATGTCAGAATAAAAAGATGTAAAATAATTAACTATTCCCACTGCGTTAACATTCCTTGAAGTCCTTTCATTGATTAATAAAGCAGGGCAAAACTCTCCATTTTGCTCTGTTAATAGGGCTTATACTAAGTAGAAGTGATCTCTGGAAGACAAGAGCAGCAATACTTGCATCCTCATACCACCGTTTTAGTTTTGTATATCATGCTAAAACTACTGACAAGGTACTAATACAGTACAGAGCTTAACAACATTTAAAGGTTGTTAAGGTACTGTTAAGCCTTGTACTATTACCATGGCAGTGACAGGGCTGGGAGAAGATTTACAGCCCAGAATTTGTGTAGCAGATACCAAATATAGCTTGAGATTTTCATGAATTTGGCCACCCAACAACCCTAAGGAAGTTCAATAAAGTCACCAAGGCTGGAAGGCTTAAGATTCCTTCACAGTCCCTTTTTTGCCAACATGAAGTAGACAGACTGTCCTCCCTCTAGCCATCAGCACTAGCTGTGAAATCCGGCATGGGTTGTACTTGTCAAGGAACTATGAACACGGACATTACTTACGTGGGGTGGCTCCAGTAAGAAATACAAAAGCAATTACATAAAACAGAGCAAAGGGTCAAACCCAACTAGGACTCGTGTTTCTCAGTACATATTTCCCAGTTATTTCCAGAAGATATATATAAAGTATTTTCTATTGTAAAGAACTGGAAGAAGTTCTGGCTAAACTTTGAGATACAAGCATTATGAGCGCAGGTGCAATTCAGCTTGGCTAAGCTTCAGAAGATTACTGAACTAAACTAGATGAGAACATACATAAGAGTGAAACTATAACAACATTACAGTGACGCATCCAGTGATGTCTCACTTTCCTAGACAGCTTTTTAACAGGTCTCAGTAGAAGGAAAAGCCTATTTCAAAGGCCCTTGTAAAAAACACCTCAGTTGTCCATCTCTTTATCAAAAGAGGTCACATCATTCCAAATCAGCAGACCTGTTCCAATATTATAAACAGTACTTGTAGCATTTAAAAGGCAACAACATATGTGTTTTGCTGCCATGCCTACATGACATAAACTTGATAAAATTTCATAGCAGGTAAGTTCAGCAGAACATGTTTTAACTTTTGCTTTTAAAAGCAAATCATATTTTTGAGTTGAAAGTTGGACTATGTAGTAATATACTTTGTTTTTATATTTCAAGCATTTAAGCTTATAACTTGAATCTTTTTGGCAGAGGTATTCATAAGTTACTACTTTTTTCCATCACTACTAAGAAAAAAATAGATAAGCTTAATTTTTATTCTTTAACTATTACCTTTCATATTATAAAATCTGCCTATAATCATTTATTTATTCTATTATCAAGAATACAAGAAGTGATGACAGACACTTTATTGATAAACTAAGGAACCACAGAAGTGTAAAAATAGAACCAATGAAAAATATGTACCAAGAATCTGATTGTCTAAACAAAAGATCTGGAGGCAGGAAAGTTTTATGAATGTTTTAAGCCAAACTGTGAGAAAGTGTTTCTTTTGTAGCCATCAGGAAAAAGGAAATGCCTACTGAAGGCTAAGATGTGGTTGGTATTTATTTACATGGCCTCTACCCACACACTGACACAGAGCATAGTCTCCAAGAAAGGGAAATCACAGGGTGCCTATATTTGAAAGTACAACAGAGACAGCGTGTCACGTAAGAGAGATCAGACCTAAATGCTGCTTAGTTTCAGGAGAAAGGTATTATACACTCACTGCAACATTCAAGTGTGGCAGCAAAACCAAGAGCAGTATTTTCTTTAGACAAAGCTGGGGGGGGGGGGGACAGAGAATATAAACACATCACGAAATGATGTATCATCTGAACAGAAGATGAACCCCACATCAATTCACATTATGTTATGGCAGGCCAAAACACCTCCAGTCGAGACTGTATCTGTGCACGCTTCCATCCTGAGAGGCTGACAGCGTAAGAAATGGAGAATGTACAAAGCCTGGGAGGAATGGGGCTAGGCACACTTCTGCAAGTGATGACACGCACATAACTGTGGGTCCAGTTTGTCCCCCTCAGCATTTGTTCTTTTATATTTATAGATCTTTATTTTTGTAACGGGGCACAGAGCTTAAGCAAGACACAAGGGGGAGAAAAAAGAAAGAAGCAAACATAAGCAGCTCCCCTCCCCCAGAAAGGTCTCAGCCGTTACTTACTTCAAATCTAATGAATTTGATCTCATTTTCTGCCAGAGGCTGAAGTAATTTAAACCTACATTTTCTCCCTCTGCGTTTGGAACTTTGTAGGCTCCCTGGGAACAGCGGAAGAAGAAACCCTGGACTTGATTGAGCTAACTTGGTTATAAGGGTAATATAATTATTCTAAAGATTTCACTTCAAAGAAAAGAGATTGTTAAATTTGTCATCTTTCCAGTTATCAAAGATGATTCTCATTTTCAGTTTTCACTTCAAGACAGCTACTACACAACAGCAGCATTCAGGACGAGCTCTGCTCTGTCTTATGCCTTGAGGGATGGAACAAAATTCAGGCAGGACTTTATGTTAACACAAATATCTGCTCCTCAGATTCTGAAAGGTAGATTGGAGGTTGAGCTTTGGACTAACAGCCCTTTCAATTAAATCACTGGAAACATTTTTAATGCCTTTTAGAATACCAGTTTTCAATCTAAGGGCCATGACACCAAGAAAAACCTAACTGTTTATGCTAATTGTAGGGACCACAAATTCTGGGAACCACAAATGCAAATAAATCAGGCTTGCAGCTGGAAGTACAGGCCACACTTTTGACTCTTTTGGGGGAGGGGGAAGCTTGACAGAGGCTGTTTTACAGCAGCATTTGTTCTGCTCACTGTATTGAAAGCACAACTCACGAATAATTACTGCCCAGTGATAGTAAATATAGGTGTCCATGAAACACCTCTGTCAAAAGAGTTTGGCAGGATAGCCAACTACTTAATCAAAAACTGAAGCAGCACAGCTTTGAATTAAAGCTGGGGAGCAGCAGATAAAGAGGTTGGTGTTCCTGCCTCTTAACTAGATTTCCAGACTGACACTGTACTACTCTGTTTCCACATCAGAAATTCTGCCTAATACTTACCTGTCTCACAGGCATACTGCTAACCCTTGGTTATGTGGAGCAGCTGGTGATGGGAGGATGGGATTAAGGTATTCTGCAATGAGGGTGCTAAAATGTGCAAGTGGAACACCACAGCTAAGCAAGTACTTTACAAAGCTGTTAAGAACCAGAGGCAAAAAATACTACCAGCATAGAGATCTTACACAGTACTGTACTCTTTTAGATCCGTGGATCATTACTCCCATTTTACAGACAAAAAGAGATGCAAAAAGCAGTGACTTGTGAACCAGCTGAGCCAATGACCTATACTAAAGCAAGAAGAGAAAGGAAATAGAAAGAGTGAGGAAATGCTGGTGGTGTGCTACAAATGCGCCTGCTTACACCTGCAAAGGAAAGTCTTAGACGCGTTTACATCTAGGAGCTGCTGTCACTGCCAGTACAGAATAGCCTGTCCTATGGCCTCTGATAAAAACGCAAGCTATTATGTCTCATGGCAACTTTTATAGCATTTAAATCAATAGCCAGGAGTTAGCTACAATCTAACTTTAGATATACCCAAGAGAATTTTACTGTGTTTATATTTCAGTTTATTTTTCTCTCTCAATTTTGAAAGTCACACAGCATTTTCACAATGGTCTTTGCCACACTTGGCTTTACAACATACTCTGAAAAATTAAGCATAAGATACTTTCATATTACTCCAAAATTTTATAGAAAAGCAAGGCAAGTGATTTTCTTACAGACAACTAAGCAATGTGAGATTCAGGCTTGAACATACTCCTGGGTACAGCTATAGAAAACGATTCTAAACTGCCTATAAACTGAACAACGCTGCTTTAGCAGAAAAACGATGCATACATAAACATTCTTTTATGAAAAGCAAGGCAAAAAATAAGTTACAGATGAAAAGAGCATGTTTCTTCCACCTCTCTACCTCTCCCTCCAGTCCCCAGCCCTAAACTCCTAAATGGCTTTAGCTTTTGATAACAAAGCAAGGAAGTGAAACACTTCCAAAAGCTCCTTTCCTTTGGCCACTGCATGGCAGCCCCCACTTTGCAGGACTCAGATAAACAACTTTTCCACTGTCCATCTCTCATCTCCCTTAATAACAAAGGGTGGCCAAAGAGGCATCCCGTTGTACTGATGCAGGCCCTCAATGGCTTGATTCAGAAAAATACTGAAGTCATTTCAATGTTATTCCCTGTGATGCACTGATGATACAAAAGCAAACAGATGTGTATAATAGTTTCTGGAATACAGAACAACTGCAACATGATTAAGGACAGGTGGAAGACTGCCCCTCTTTTTTGAAAGAGGTATTTCTTATCACAGGTAGAAAAGCTAGTGTTTCACTGTTCAGTGCTGTAGGGATGTGGTGTCAGTAGAGGGATCAATCTGAGAAAGGCCCTGGTGAAGAAGAAATCTCTGTTTAGCTCCTATTAGTTGGAATCTTGAAAAGTCATTTTGAATTTGGGAAATCTTATCTGGGAAAATGGCCAGCAATTCCTCTGAACTGAAGTGGTGCTGACATTTAAAACAGAGAGAAAGCACCCACCTGATGAACCAGTTAACAGTCTGGAAAAATTCTGCTAGATGTGACTAGTGGCTGCTCTGGAGGTAGGAGGGGGGCAAGGAAGAGAGAGTATCCTTTGACTTTTTTTTTTTTTTTTTTTAATCCATTGTAACAAAGTCTGTTTTTACTAGCTTGTTTTTCTCTACAGGTGCTCAAATTTTTATTTTTCATCTGCTGCAGATTATCTAATCCCATTGGTTGATAGGAGTGATAGCACAGGATGAAGGGCTTTGGTGCAGCATGTCTGTGCTGGCAGAGGGCACAGAGTGATAGTTACATATCAGTTCCTGCAAAATCTAGCTTCTCAGCCCGGTAACGCTTTCCATTGCAAGTTTTACAATTTCACTCAATAAATATATACTTTTTTTTTTCTTTAAAGGAAAAACCTAACTCCTGGAACCTATTTGAACATGAGTGAGGCTCAGATTTTGGTCTGGGCAGGCTAACCTCTCCAGTTCTAATAACCTTCAGCATTAGGCACACTAGATTAACATCGAAAGAACCTACAAGGTTTTGCTGTATTTTTAATTTCCTGACTTCCCTCAATCTGCACATAAAAAGACAGCCTCTCATTTATAAGGCTCCTGCAGTTCCCTGATAAGTATATGAAGAAGATATACCTTTGCTATAGTTCCCTTTTCTTCCTGCTAGGAAGCCAAGATATTCTCTCTTTGGGTAGCAGCTGAAGTGTCTGGAGGAAGACTGTGTTTCTAGGTGTGTGTGTGTGTGTGTGTGTGTGTGTAAGCAAAAGTCCTTCTTACTAAAATTCAAATGATAAATATGTAATTATATAACACATACATAATATGTAATTACAGTTATGCATAATTTTTTAAGCAGGATTTCCCAAGTCAACATATCTGTTTCTACAACTATCCTGAAGATGCAACAAAATACACTCACACAATTAATTCATGCCATTTATACGGCTCTGCTTGTTTGTTATCATTAAAAGCTTTCAGACAGTAATCAATTTCACCATAGTGGAGATTACTGCAAAATGCATTAAGAAGTTCACGCCTGTGGCAATGGTCACTGAAAATATTTTGGAAAGCATCCCAGAAGTATAAGACTTTTTCCAGACATCCGAGAGAAACTCTGGTATGACAGGGCTTCTGGTCTCGAGTTGTCTCCCCCACCCCCTACCTTTTTTTTTTTTTTTTTTTTTTTTTTTTTTTTTAATATAGCAGCATTTTTTGAAAGGTACATTTCAGTCTTCTTCTTTTTTTTTTTTTTTAAGCAAGCCAAGATATTTGGATCATGGAAAACATTAATTTTTGAGACACAACTGCCTGAAGATATCTCCTTCCTTACCCTACATAAGATGTATAAACATACTCTGGCTTCTTAATTTCACCAAAGAAAAATTGTTGACGTATAACAAAAGAGTGAGGCAACCACCCGCTTAGTCCATCATAACGATATCTGTAATTTTTTTTTTTTTTTTTTTTGTAAAGTAAGTAGCTTTCAGGGTGTTAAATAAAGAAAAATACCAGAATACTCTATAAGCAACAAGCACTACATTTTCTTCATATTAAGAACATTACCTTCAAACACTAAGTGACATACACCATCAAATCTCCCAGAGAATAAGTTTGGAAAATGATTTAGAATTAGACTAAACTAAAGATATCCTAAAATAATTGTGGTGACGGGTAAAAAAACTGTGAGACTCTGTCCTTGGAAATAGTAGCTGTTAGACTGAAGGCTCCGTAGAAACATTTATCAAAAACAATTTCCATGAAACTGTCCCTAACTGAAACACTCCTGAAGTTCATAGCCAAAGTTGTTCCTCAAACTGATCTTAAATCATCTTAGATTATAATCCTCTCAAGACACAGGTCTCCTGTCAATGCACAGTGTCTGTCTCAGAAGGGACCTGAACTCAAGCAGGGTTGGAGACTTTATCATAACCAACATCGAACAGTAAGTGAACTCACAAAAAAAGAACCTGGCAAGGATGGGCATGGGAATATGGAAAAAATGTTGGTAGTCTAATCAAGGTATTATGAACAATCAAGGGCTAGAGAAGAGTAGCCAAAAGGCAACATCAGAGCATTCTTTAAAGTTATTGTCATTAAATAAGCGACTAAATGGTGCTAGACACTGTTCTAACAACTTCCAGCGCTAGGACACTGCTAGATATTTTGACTGTGCTGCTCAGCTGTTCAGTCACAGAAGTGTACAGAAAACAAAATTTCTGTTCCAGTGCCACCATAGCCGAAAAGTATGTCAAGCTTACAACATACCTTAACAATGCACAACTGAAACGCAGGGACAAATTCTATTGCATTGGCCACATGCTCTCCCTGAAAACCATGACAGATGGTGAATTCAGACAGAGGTCAGCAGGAGGTACCGTGGTCTGGGGAAGCTTAGAGAAGCACCTCTAGAATGAAAGAGATCTTCGAACAGAAACGACAATGACAGCTCAACTGTCATCACTACTCTTGTGCGGTCACAGAATTTGAATAAGTTATTGATAAATAATCTTTGTAAATGCCATATTTGTCACCTTTGTGCCCTTGCTGAAACAGAGCGCCAAGGTAATATTCAAACACCAAATTCACCAACTATCAAATATTTGGCACCGAAGCAATTCTCCTGCAGGTCCAGTTAGGCAGTCCAGCACAGACAACGCTTACTAGATAGCAGATTATCCCAAGCTATGGGGGTATAGAAGCATATGTTTCTATGAGCAGGATAGAACAAACAGCTAAGAGTGAACAGCTAAGAAAGAGGCCAGTAAAATTTTGCAAGCATAAACTCCAAGCAAATTTTCAGTGATGTAGTATTAGTTCCACTACATAGCAGAACTCTGTAGCTGTCACCTCCAAAGAAAAAGATCATGCACTGATGCAGTTAAGGCCTATGAATAAAGTAGGACTGCCACTGTGCAGTGCAAGAGGCACCAGAGGAAAGCAGGGCACTGACCTCTGGAAGCGACATCTGTGACACTTCTAGCTGCCAGATGAATTTTCAGCAAAGAAGCCACAAAATCTCAGTCAGCCAGAGACTCCATCATCATTACTGCAAGCAGTGAGTGGAGGAACAGGGCAATGAAAGCCTGTCTCAGAATATCAGCACCTGGTAGTAAAGAATTTCCCTTTCTTCTGCACGGTGCACAAGAACTTGTGACTGCCAGATTAAAAATCTTGCAGTTACATTCTTCTTACTACCTGAAAAATACACCTTCACAAATCATTATAAGTATTTTTAACCATTTTTCTACTTTTATTTGCATCTCTTCTAATCTGAAATAGCACCAAACCTTGTCATTTCTTGTTATAACACTAATACGTCATTTCTTCCCTGTATAAAATGACAATATCTTAAAAAAATTCCAGTTCTCTCTTGCCTGGATTCCTGTAACCAAGCATTCTTCCAGATCATACCTAACATTCTCTTTTATTTGATGCCATATGGTTAGGAAGGAAAAAACAAGACAAACATACATTTGTTCAGACTAGAAACTGTAGTAAGATGATAAACACTCACATTCACCTCATCATCTCTGTTAACATACAGCCAGTTGGTCTCCCCAAGAATACAACTTTAGAAAGAGCTTTTTACTAAGAAAAAGCTCTAACTGACAGCCAAAACAGTTGTAAGAAACATTTCCAGCATTCTCTAAAAATTTGTAACTTGTGGTTTGGATAATACATTGTTGTTTCAGTGATCTTACGAAAACAATATTTTATGGAGTTGACAACCAAGAAGTCAGCACAATTTTTCTCCAGTAGAACTTTCTATACATACCTAACGTCAGCTGTTTCAAAGAAGCTATGAAACACTCATCTTAGAAAGGCCCCAGGATTTTCAGAACGATAGGCAAATGATGCCAATGCAAGAGGTAAATACATTATTGCAAACACAGAGCAGGCAACAAAAAGAGTGTACTGAAATGTGAAAGATGAAACAAGCCTGCAAAAACGAGTGATTTTTATAATAAACAACCATATTCTTTACGAAATGAAGCACCTCTGCTTCTCAAAGAAAAGTATTTATTAGGAAACACCGTTTCCTCAAGAATACAGGTTTCCATCAACACTGACTCAGAACATTGTAAGCTATTAATACACTGGGCTTACTGTTGCAGGACACCACTGTATTTGTAAAGAGTCACTCCAAAGTACGCATGCTAATTCTACATAACATTGACATACAGCATTGAATTCCCAGACAGTCAGTCAAAGTTCTGGGCAGGAAACCTTTATTTTTTTTTTTTTTTTTTTTTTTTTTTTAAACACTACGTCAAAACACTCCTATTACTCATTACTTTGCGCTTTGAAAGATATACTCCATTACTCCTAAACATCATTAGATTTTACAGATACTGCAACCAACAAGGAAATGCTGCTGGAAAAGAATATATACTACAACTATTTTCTAACACTGATTTATTGAGAGTATTTCAATATGAAAGAGGCATTATGGCAACAGAAGATCCAGTATAAAGACGACAGCTAATTTACAAATATTGGTACAAATCTGAATTTCAATAAGGAGTCTATAATAGTGAAAAAAGCTGCTGAGTACTAAAAAGATTTTGTCATTTTCCACATATAAATTCTTTCTAGGACTGATTTTGAAAACTGAATTTATACACTGAAGCCTTATTGGTATAATCTGTCTCATTAGCAGTCAAAGAACTAATTTCACACACAGCGATTCTTAACAAATCTCTACAGAGATAATTTTCTAACAGGTCCTAAAATAATATATGATTATAAAAAGCAACAGTTCAGGCAGATATTCTCTCACTCATTTCAGAGATACAAAGCAGGCAGGAGAGCCTGCAGAGAGGAACATTGCCCCTGCAACAGAACAGCACAGAAAAGAAAAGGGAAAAAAAATTCTGAAAGTTCCCTCCCTGTAAGACTCAAAAATACACTGCTGAGATAGAATTTTCATTAAAAATATGCAAAGAGCTAAACATACTTGTAAGCACTGTGATTTTCTGTGATCTATTTTGAAGTTTACATTACTAAATGCAATGTATGTTTTAATTATATTCTCAATTCATTTGTTTTGCTGAAATAACATTCTATTTTCCTTTGAGAATATTCCAAAGGTTATAAAAACTAGAAGTTTAAATTTGTTTTAGATGTCTAATAATATATTACACTGAAATAGTTGGAAATAATGAGGATTTTATATTAAGAAATTATTAAATGATGTAATTACTAGCAACTCCCAATCAAAAGCCCAGGACAATAGACTTAATGCTAAATGCATGGCTGGTAAAGTAAAATACATTACAGAACTACTGTCATTACTCAAAAAACCATCAAGCATTATAAACTCAGAAAATGTAAAATTAAAAAATAATCCATATTGCCTAATGACAAAAGAACACTTCAAATACTTTTCAATCTGAAATTGCACTTCAGAAGCGGGGAGAGGGTAACTATTTCAGTCAAGGGAATAAAAACACTTTAGCCTAGGAACAAAGAACTAATATTTTAAAAAAATGGAAACAGAAATTAACAGTTAAAAAAATACAAAATTGTCAAATTTCTTTGGCAGCTGCACAGCATCTTTATAGGTGAATCAAAATTACCCTTGCTTTTCTTGCATTTACTTTTATCTCTCCACTCACCTCTCTGATCTCCTACTGAGGACATTTGGTGTTTGAAGTGTTTTAAAAAATAGCAACTTCTGCAGCATGAAAAACACTTTTGTCATGCATTTTATATGTGGACAAAGATCACCACAGCTAGTGTCTTTCTGCAGAGAAAGTCATGTTATGGGACTGAAACTATATGCTGCAGTCTTCTTTCAAAACCTTCATTTTCAAGGGACGTGAAGATGGGCAGATAGCAGGCATAAACAAAACTCGCAGACCCTTTCAGAACCGTGAGACATAAAACCATCTTGAAAAGAAGCAATTCGCGGGATTTCCTTTAGAATATCTTTTTTATGCTCACTTAAATGGAGGAAAATACTATATATAGTAACAGGCATATGCCCTTAATCAGAAATAATTGTATTAGGGAATATCAAGTTTCTCTAAGTTTGAAATACAGATGCAATTTGGAAAAGGGGGGGGGCAATCTTTCACTATTAAGATCATTTAGTACAAAAACTGTCTGATCTCAAGTGCTGAGATTCATGAAGAATACATTTCAAATTTGAATTAGCCTATAAGTTCTCTACTTACTCTGCACTCTAACAGAATTATCACTGCCCTCGCACACGCATGCATCCACACAAATACAGCACTGCTCAGAAAGAAAAAAAAAGTTGTCAATTACAGAATTACATCTCTTGTTCCCTATTCATCCATCTCTTAAAAAGGGGAGCATATTAGTGAGGAGGACCTTAAAACACTTCAGATCATCTCAAAGATGAACATTAGAGGGTAGAGATTCACTGACAAGAATTCTCAAAACACAACCAAAATTATGACTTAACAGAGACTTAGCGGGATAATTTACATAACTGGAAAATTGACCTAAATTCATGTTCTTGTTCAGGAAGCCGGAAAGCAAAATAACTGGGAAAGCGTTATCCTTCTTATCAAGAACCCACGTATTGGTGTGAGCTTCATGCCAGACATGAGGAAAGACCTGCTGGCAACTAAACTTTATTAATAAAGCAGTGGTGAGAAAGCCCCAGTATTCAATGCTTTTTTTTTTTTTCCTCCACAATAGTTTTCACTAAAAAGACAAAGAAGCAAGAAAGATGATTAAGCTTAGCTATTAAGGGGGAAAAAAATAAAGAAAATGAAGCACTAATATAAACTGCTAAGTTCAATACCAACACAAACTCACTATTCTTTCATTTCTCTGAAGTGCCTTCCCTTTCAATCAACAGTATAAAGTCACAAGAGGAGAAACTCTGCAACTGATACGTGTAAAACTGTTATCTAAATTACACAAAATGAACAGGGAAAAAAAAGAGTTTAAAAAAAGCACAAGAGTTCCTTGCAACTAGGCCCTACTCTTACCCTGCTATTGACAACGCAGCTAGCACCTCTGCTGTAACAAGATGACTTGTAATTCTTGCTCTAAAATACAGCCTAAGGAAGAGGGTCTCAAACTTTTTGAGCACATTCTCTCTTCTCTCTGCTCTACTTCAGAATTTTTTGCCTACTGCAGCCCTGCATCCTCCAGTTCCTTCTCCAAGAAATCCCAGCTCCCATGCCATGCTCTCTGGGAAGGTACGGGATGGTGGCTGCAGGTGAGCGGAGTTGTTTGGGACGGAAACACGTGGTGCAGCTGCAGAACTATAGAAGGTGATTTACCAGGAACCATGCTATAACTACAGCGCTCCATGCTTACCCAGCATGAGAGCTGCTGGTCTACAAAATAAGCTGCTGGTACAAACCAAATTACACTGCTGGACTCTGAGAAGTGGGACATCTGCTTATCACCATGCAGTGGCCTGTCCAGCTGAGCAGGAGACTCTATCAATACAGGCACTGCCATCTTCCAGAGCAGAGGTCAACATCTTGTACTGCTCCAAGAACCAAAGGGCCAAGACTCTGGGAAATAATGTTCCACACCTTCTTTAACCCTTTGAGGAAGGTCCCAGCCTAGCCCAGGAGCAGCTAGTTGTCTTTGCTGTTTGGTGGAGTAAGGTGTTGTTCTCTCACCTCAGTGGCAAATAAATTATAGCAAAGAATCATTTCATGCATCTTAAAGGAAGATACAGGAATGCACTGTACACAGCAAAGAAAATAATTATGGAAATACTACAGATTAAGCTTCATGTAATTTGTGCCAATAAAGTGTTAGTTATCCCCAAGTTAAGCTTGTTATATAAGCTATCCTTAAACTGTTGAGATAAACTTCTTCATAAACACGGAGAAACAAAGCTATAAATGTCGTAAGTCCTTATTCACATTTTGACCTAAAATGCCTAGAGGCACTTGTTCTGCTCCCAGAGTCTGGAATGCCCTCCCACAAAGCGCTCATGCAGAATCTTCAGAGGCTATTTTTGAAAAGCATAATTAAAAGGCATTTCTTGTTAGAGTTTATCGTTAAAAGTGAAGCTTATTGGCCATCTTAGCTCTGCGGATGCTTACACTTTGTGAATTTTCATACAGATGAGATTACTGTGCAGCTACCAATTACAAAATCTAACTGAAAATTTACAGTTGTTAACCATAGGACAAAGGAGGAAGCAGTCTTCTCTTTATGTAAGGAGGTACCAGTCTCCCCAGTGAAAAAAAAAAATATTGTTTCCACGAGGTTTATTGTAAATTTACGACAGCAATTAAACTGTCCAGTGAATCTCTGCCTGTATCAACTTATTTCCAGATTCAAAACCAGATGTAAAAACCATCCTTCATTTAATTTGATTATTCTAACTTGGGTAGAGCATGTAGAAACAGATATTTTGGCAACTAGTTGCTAGTGAGCTTTCCTAACTCTTTAAAGCTGTTCTTGCGATCGTTTTCCTACAGTATTTACAAGAAAAAGCTAATAATTAAAAAACATTAAAGGTGTTGCTTCTACTGCAGCAGAACACACTAGCTCTCTTTCGTGCAGGAAAGCTTTTCAAATAGGCCTTCATTAAACACACTGTCTTACTGGCCATTACCTCAGTTTTTCAGATTTGGACTGTACAGCAAAGGGTTAGTAAACCCATCTGCACTAAAACGCCCATTGCTGTACTCCACCCATCAGAGTTTCTAACATTACCAAAAAATGTGCAGTATTTTTTTTAACCCATTGCTGAGCACTAGCATTGAAATGCTTAGGCAGCTTTCATTCTTTGTCTCTCAACAGCATTAAATGCTCTTTGTAAACCTAAATTGAATTTTATTAAATTGAACTCCTAAACGGAAGATGCACAGTATTTTTTGGATGAGGCACTCACCAATAAGGGATCAAAGGGAGATCAAAGACATCAATTTGATGTTTTAATTTAAAACCAACAAAATCAACACTCATATATTCATCAGTATAAGTTACTACCTGTTCCTCTACGCATCCAACTATCAGTCTTTAGATTAACAATCAGTTTCCTATGCCTGTGAACTTGTAAAACAACAGTGCAGATGGGGAAACAGCAAATTTCACTTTAGCAGAACCCAAGTGTACACCGATTCATACATAATGATTTCCTTCAATTTCTGCTTCAGTGTTTTAATTTGGTTGAGGCCCCAATTCCAGCAATCAGCAAAATAAATGTGTTCCAGCTAAGGTAGCACATGACAGTATTTTCCTGGAAATATTCTCTTTTACCCAAACAGAAATCCTTCCATAGTGGAAAAGAAGGGACATGACAACTGATCCAGGATTTCCAGAAGCCAGGTAACCTAGTCAAAGGTGTAGCATACAGACTGCACGCACATCCGTATCAGCCTCCATCCACAAGGCACGTACAACGCTTCACTGCACATCTCCAATGCAGAAAACCACATATACAAGACAGACAAGGCAAACAAGCCTAGAAAAACAACTGAATTAGTAGATGATTCAATAACTTTGCCTATTGCATGTGCGGGTAGTTTAGGCTGCTATTATTGGTCAAGACATCAATGCAAGTTCACACAAGTCATTAGGGTAATTCTTCCAAAATAAGTGCGTTCAATTATTAACGTCTCTATTTGCTATTATAAAGAGAAATAGAATGAAATCAAATAGAATTGGTCTAAGGATCGGAACTATGAGTAGGATAACCGCCAGAACAAATGGAAACAAGGAACTGACAAGTGCATCTGCTAAACAATTCCCCAACAGCAATTTTATCAACAAAAACAGTAGTGCTCTCTAAAATATTATCTAGAACCTAAGATAAAAATTTATCTTCAAAGTTGTGGGAGAAAAAGCTTCTCTTTGGTAAAACTCAGGAACATTCCTGAAAATTAACAGCCTGATGTACTCATTAACTTTTTAATATCCTTCCCAACAGGTTTTGTTCTGGTTCTCACGCTTTGCTCTGACTGCCAAGACACTAATTTGCTTGTCTCATATAATAGAAAATAGTTTCCAAAATTCAAGTTATTATCTACAACTACTAGAAAATTTAACAGGCCAGCAAAGACAGTCATTCATCCAAGCAGCTAAAATAAGGAATTAACAAAATATTTCAGCCAAAAAAACCCTACAGTTATTTCAGTTATTTGTTCTGTTGCTTGTGGCTAATAAGGAGGGATAACTCAGCAGAATTCAGCCATATTCTGATTATTGGCAAAAAAAAAAAAAAAAAAAAAAAAAAAAAAAAAAAAAAACACACATTCAGCTGTGTGGGTCTGTGATACAATGGGAGCACAAGAATGTGGGCAGGTCTGGGAAATTCAGGGGAAATTCAGTTATTTACAATCTTCTGCTAAACTCAGGACCATTATCATAACTTGCATTGTGGAAGTGTCTAGGGATCTACAGAATACTTCAAGGTGGTCCTGTAAAAAAGACTTTAAATAGTTCTTGCCCAAAGGGCTAAGGATCCTTGTCACGTTGGTAAAATGCTTGGAGGTCATCTGGGAGTGTGCCACCTACATGTTCTTTTCTCTGATGCTGCAGCTAGACCCTATTTCAAAGGCAGCAAAATTGTAACATCTTAGGAAAGTTAGAGTTATTTACAATTTGCCCTTCCCTTATATTTGCCCCCTGTTAAAATTTTTTTAGTGTTTAATCCTGTCCAGGAAGCATCAAAGGGTCCTCCCTGTTAGGAGACCTATACAAGGCAGAGTCTCACAAGCTTGTTATCGTATCTGCCATGAACAGTGGTAGTTTGCCATTCAGAAACCCCGGAAAATTGGGACACCTATTGCCTCCACTAGCATCTAGTCCAGCTCTGAGAAACAGGTAAGGATATTCTGCTACTACAAAAATTCCCAAACCATAAGGATCAACCCCAAATTCCCACAGTGAAGCTGCAAACACTATTCACATCCTCAAGAGAGCAAACAGAACTGGCTCCTCTGCACACTGAGGGTAAAGACAAGAATGTCAAACACTAGCTGGATTGACCAATACTGGAAAAGAGAATACAGCAACGCCTGTGTTAAGGACTCAGCAGAGCGAGATGCAGGAAGCTCTGCCAAACTGCTTATAACCAGAGGTGTTGTGTCACTGCACAGAGTAGCACTGAATGAAGATCCTGAGCACAAGTAGGGCGGATTTGTTGCCACGGGGTTGCACTCAGGTTAGTCAGCCCTGACCTTTAAGAAGCTTATCAGCACAGGTCCTGTGTAATGTGGTTATAGTGTTCTCAGTTCCGGAACAGCTACAAGCTCCCTCAGTGAGTGCTGTTACATGGTATGGGCATGGTCCAGCTGCCCTTGCTCCAAGTGTGACCACTCACCAAATTGTACCCAAAGACACTTCTTCAGCCTCCCTTTGCCAAGCAAGGCACTGAACGTACAAGTCAGTCGCGGGAAATACAGCTGAGGAGAAGAAATGCCTTTTGAATGCACTCGGCTTCTTAAGAACAACCTGCAGCAAGTGACTCCAGCTACTCTAAGTACACCATGACTAACTTTTACAAAACATTCGATAGCTAGATTGCCTCATAGGCGCAAAAAATCATTTTGTTCAGATCTGTACGGCACGCACAAACCAACTGAACTTACACAGTCCGTGATATCACCAAAGAGCAGAGATGCTACCATACACGCTCCCGTTGATGCAGCTTTGCTCAATAGTTCCACAGCTCAACACTAGAGGCACCAAGTTACATAAGGACATACAAAGGACCTAGAAGAAAAAGCATTCAATAATCACTGTGGTATGCATGAATGCATGAGAGGATCCAACAGCACTGTAGAATCTGGGCAATCTCCAAGCTGTATGCAATAATTATTAACTAGTGCTTTGGGCAGAGTCTTGCAGGTTTGTTTCTGGATATTGCAACTGGAGTTAGTGTTCCTTTAAGGTACATTGGACTCGCTTTATGCAATAATTATTAACTAGTGCTTTGGGCAGAGTCTTGCAGGTTTGTTTCTGGATATTGCAACTGGAGTTAGTGCTCCTTTAAGATACATTGGACTCTCTGCTATAACCAGGTGGTTACGGTTTGCAAAGTTTTCACAACACTTGCCCCTCTTGCTGCCTTTTTTTTCCCCCCCCTTCTGCTTAAGGTCTTTGTGTTTTTTTTTTTCAGGTTTATATTTAAAAACATGAAATAACCTAGCCAGTGAATTGCCTAGTTTCTAATCAAAGCAATCCAGATACTACACAGTATTATGGTACTTTTGCTTACAAGCAACAATCTCAGACCAAAAGACTTAAGATTATCTGACTCTTTGACAAGGTTAATCAAAAGACAGTGAAATAATGGTGCTGGTGGTAGGTGAGAATTTTATGTGACTAATCAGTTTACCAACACATGAGCTTGTTGATAAAACAAAGCCGAAAAGAGTCTAAGTATCTTTGGGAGGCCACAGGACTGGTAAAATAATAGATCTGAAGTCCCCTAGCAGAAAGTATGATATAGAGGGTGGGGCACCAAACATACATCCCTTGTGAATAATGTGGTTGGAAGTGATTATATATTCTGTTAAAGTTAAATAGCTACGGGAAACACAAAGGATTGGAAAGAAAGCAAATATCCCTTTTCTTTCAGCAGGAACAATACCTAGGTGTCACAAAAGACAAAAACCTCACCATGTGAATGTTTATGGGTTTGGGGCAGATTTGTAATGAAATGTAAAACCAGGTTAATTTCATGCTTTTTGAGTTTTCTCTGCAAAGTTTTAATAGGCTTTTCTAAATACCTACTTTCATCACCCAAAAGAGCGAAAGAAAGTCACTCTTGCTTGTAATAGAAGGTATAAAAGGGACAGAGAAATGCACTTACATACGTACAGCACCAACTCCGCATATAAGTGTGGGCATAATTAACAAGAACAGTTATATAGAGACAGCTTAACTTCAACATTTTAAAAACACAGATTGAGCCCCCCCCTTCCCCCTTCAACAAAAAGCATTCAGCAGCTGAGCTTTCTGCGCTCTGAGAAGGCTAAGCTGGGTAAACTCAGCCAACCACAAGGTTGAAAATGTAGCAGACGTATCATAAAAATTTAGTAACGTTTTTAAACTACTTCTCACCTCGATGGTTTGATGGTGGTATGGTACTGTTATACAATATGTGCGGTTGCTAAGGCAACTCAGTCTCACCTCAGCAGCTGCTACAACTTCAATGAATCAACGTGACGAGCTGTGGCAATTCTGAATTATTATATATTTTTTATAAGAGTCTTTCCAAGTATAAAGCATATTCAGATGAACCTCTGGGGCTCTTTTTCCAAAGACTGTATTTTCTTCTCAAAAATATCTTTTACCGTATTATAGTGGAAACATTTTGACATCAAGTTCAAAAACATATTCTGTTAAATCAGATTTGTGTCTGGCAATTTTATACCTGGTGTAAAACCAATATGATGCCTCTGTGTTCATTCAGTTTAAGTACAAGAATTTTACATCTCTGGCAACAATATGAGTCTGCCTGGACAGTCAGCATGTTCTTTTCCATTAAAAAAAAAAAAAAAAAAGGAAAAGAAAGAAAAGGAAAAAAAATGAAGAAAGAGTAAGAAAGAAAGAAAAAAGAAAATCCTAGCTCCTCAGAACACAGAAGGCGTAAGTTAACTCATCCCTTCAACAGGAGCCAAACTGTAATATTGCATCAACTCCATTTTAAGCAGACTAAAATAAAGTTCTAAAACATGATTTTGTGCAAAGAAATCAGCACAGAGGGCTTCTGTGATAAAGGCTTTTGTGGAGGGAGGTGGTTGGAGTCTCATGGTCCAAATCTGAACAAATTATTTCTTTTTTTTTTTTCCACGTCCTTGGCTTCAGGACAATGTTGTGTGAGCAAGGGCTAGAAAAAGAACCAGAATGTTACAAGTCTTCCATGCAGTAAGTAATAATTGCAGTTTTTAAGACGATTCAGTGCTATTCTTTCTTTTTCTCAACTTGTTTGGGTACAGAACCAAAGTAAACATACGACAGTAGAGCAAGCCTGTGAGGGTGTTTTGTGAAACTCAGCCAAGGTTCCTCCTATTTTAATTTGAGGAGAAAAATAAGTGTTACAAAATGTCTAGGAAAAGTTTGTGCTGAGAAATCACGTAAGTATTTAAAGGTGGGCAATGCAATTTATTGAAGAGGAAGAACATAAAAAGTGCATCAAAATCATTAGGGGAACGATAGACTTATTAGCAAAGAAGTAAAGAAAGACTTGATTTTTTTCCAGTCTAGACTTTTCTCCTTCCCTTCTTTCTTTGCCATTCTTCCCATCCCAACCGTAATCATATATCTGTCAGAAAGAACTCTAAAATAGTGGCTGATAGGAAAAATGCTGGCCCTAACTGTATACACGGTGATAGTCCTCCTAATCAGCAATTCAACAAAATCCGTGTAGGTGCATGATTGTTACTTTCTTTTTTTATCCCGATCTGCAAATACAATTTGGGAAAGGTCCAGTTCTTCCTTTTAGTTCAGTAAAGTATCTCTATAAAAGCTTTCAAGAGTCTCTCTGCCTGTTAATCAGCCTTTGCTATGAAAATACACTGACAGACAACCTATAAGTGTCCACCGCTATTCATAAAATTTACAACGCTCAACATACACCCGTACGATCCTTATGCTTCTCTTTTTCTATCACACAGTTCAAATAAGAGTATCAAAAGCTGCAGCAGTAGTACAGAACCTGGCAATGAATCTGCTAAGCTTAATGAAACCAGAAGAGTTAAGGAAAAAAACAGGGGAAAAAAAAGAAAGAGCAAAGAATGAACCTAATTACCACTAATCCTGCCTATTAGATTTCAGTCAGACACCACAACTTCTTTCAAATAACCCTAGTTTATTTTTGAAAAAAATTCCTTTCTTCAGACAGGATATGGGGGAGGAGTCAATCGGTGATGTTTTACACATGCACATCTGGATACAGTCCAATTATTCCCCTTATACATTCCTCCAGTTGTTTTCATTTTGCTCCATGCTCTGGCATTCATAAATTTGGGAGATTAATTGTGTGTGAGCGTCTGCAGTCTTCAAACTGGGCATGCTTTTAGCAGCAACACAGCTAGAAGTCAACATTAAAGAGCAGCTTCAGTTCAGAAAATACAATTTAAATTTATATATCCTTGATACAGTAAGGATCGAAACAACCACCATCCTTACCACATGCACCAAGTTGGTAAGATTAATTCAATACCAGCCAAATTATATTACTGTAGTTAGTTGGAGCCTCGTGGAAAGTGATTCAGTTTCAATTGCAAAGGAAGGATATTTTCAGCCTTTCTTTTCGCTGCTTTTGTTTGTCTTTGAGAACATTACGACATCACGAAGCACAGAAGCATTGTAAAACCACGAAGGGGTGCAGACAATCTAGCACATCCTGCCACTGCAGCCACTAACAAGGTCCGTGGACTTGGCACATCAAGCAACTTGGGAAATCCCCGTATCAGAGGTATTCCCATGTGGAGCTCATAGATTCCTTGCTGCTATAACTTGCTATTTACAGTCCTCAGCGTATGCTGGCAGGAAGGTTGTGCCTGGACTTCTGCTGTGCTTTGGCTATTCCAGGCTGCTAGAACTGCCCCCTTTGGGGCCAAAGGCAAGTGAGCTTAAGCCAATCATCAGAATAGGGAAAGCAAGGGTGGCTAAACATTGCTTCTCCTCTCCTGGGGCCAAGACTTCCATTTACTGATGTTTTGTATTTTATGTGCAATTTACTAACCAAAACCACCTGTTTCCTCAAGCTCTCTGCAATTTATTGTTTTGCAAAATCAGTTTCACATTACACTTCTGATCAGTGCAGTCACACACGAGAGCTACAGAACTGAGGTGATGTATTAAAAAGCCAGGGGGCAAAGGCCAAGAATTTAAGCACTTCTCTGCAAGCTTTCTGACCCAAATACAGCGCTGCACGTCCAGGTTCCACTTGTGCTCCTACGCTACATTAAATTCCACATTGTGATAGAGCTGTCAAGGCAGGGTGACAAGGGAGCTGAACTGCGCCTAGCTTACACGACTTTTCCAAAAGCAGTTAGTTGCCGGCAAAGACATTTGAATAGCTTTAGACTTGCTTCCCACCTCCCTTCCCCACTTCTCCTTGACGGATATTATATTTTTTTAACAATTACCCATCAGATTCAATGGACTATTTACCGAAATATATTGAACTGAAAACTTCTTATAACCACACTGAGCTTCTTTTCCAAAAATTCAGATGCACTGTATGAGATGCAATATAGGCATATCATTTCAAATTTAGCAGATGATAATAGTTTAACACACTTAAATTCCCTAACATTTCCCATTATCAATCCTTCTTGTGTTTATCTCTGAAGATATCTCAGATCTGTGCTGTTTGGAGCAGATCTTCAGTAATACATAGCAGAATAAAACAACTCCTTAACCCCGGATCTTTCTTTTCCACCCCATGAAATTCTGCTCCACTTCTCTTGGTCCAGAAGGAAGAGACTGAGGATGGGATTCCTCATACCCACAATACCTGAATCTGCAGGGACAATTTTCTCCTCCTGCCAACCATCACAGTTATCCTTATACCTCCCCTTTGGCAACGATTTGTACCGCAGTGCTGAAGGTACAAGATGCAAAATGCAGGGAGAGGGGCTGCAGCTGCAGAGGGTTCATTACTGGGGCAAGCATGGCTAATGGCCCAGCCCAGCACTAGCCGTGGCTGGAGTAGCACATGCTATTACTTGAGAAAGGGACCAGCTGTGAAGCTCAGCCCCTCACCCGGAACTATCATCATTACATCCAATTCCAGCAATTGCATAAATAAGATACTTTAGTCTTTTCCTTTCCAAAGTTAGCGAATCATACCTAAAACCAACAACTGTTGCAACTTAAATTAAATCTTTTCAACATCAAGTACCTGAGAGTGAGGGAATGTCAGATTTATGGTTGCCCATACAACCTTAATTCTGCTCCTTGTGTGTATGCACTGTGGTTAAGTATCTGATTATGTGACTGTGTACTACTTTTCTCCAGGAATTCTGCCTCATTCCGTGTGCAGAAAGTACAAACAACAGGGGAGAATTACATTTGCTCAAACAACCGTAATAAATCTGGCCTTTCCTAGCTTCTGCGTGCTGGACTTTGCAAATAATGTTCCTTTAACGTGCGCTTTGGTTGTAATCCTTACACAGCAGACACCGAAAAGAACCCTGCTACAAGTTACATTGTAGTTTCCTCCAAGAGCATACAACCAATTGCTGAAACCTCCACATTTTATGGATATAACATTTTCAAAAGTCTCATTTCATGGTTGCACTATGAAGCTTATGAAAGCCATATTTTCCACACAATAGAGGCGGTATAAAAATTGAAGCAAGCGGTCCGCTGATTGGCCAGGCTGCCTGCGTTAGTCTCGTTCGTGCTAACAACAACCGGTGTTATCTGAGCTCCAAGCAAACAATTAAGAAGGGTCAGCGTGGGGGGTAACCTATAGTAAACTGCACTGTAACGACAGTATTGTAAAATATTGCAAAAAAATAAAAAAGAAAAGAAAAGAAAAAGAAAAAAGCAATGAAAGAAATAATCCCAGTTTTGCCAGAATTCTACTAGGGGATCACAGTGCTATTTAGTAAAGCAAAATGTCTAAGTTGCAGAAAAAGGCACAAATCTTATCCAATACAACATTAAAGAAAAACAGAAAACAATTTTACCTCTTTAAATTTCCAGAAACATATTTTCAAGCATGGTAGCTTTTATACCTAAATCAGATTATCAGAATAAGTGTCAAAAAACAATGTACAATGCAGTTGCTGGCTCAGCAGGTGGCACTGGATTAATATAGATACGATACTTTTGCTTCATAGCCCACAAACAAGATTTCTGAGGAAAGCTAACAGTGCTGATCAGTAAACGGCAGTCCCACTTGGAAAAACAATTGTAAGGTAGTATTGAGGGATCCCATATTACCAGGTCTCTCTGATTCCACTTTGAGAACTCATGGAGGAAAACTGCCAGCTCAGCCTGGGATCTACACTACATCTCCAAGGTAATACACACCTTGCAGTCTCAAGTATTTGTCTAATTTTAGTTGTTCAATTACCCTCAAACATTGGGGTATTTGTGCTGGGCAGAAGCAAACCAAAATTAGCAAATTACTGTGTCTGCTTTACTCACTCTCAATTGTGTGAGCTGAGGAGTGCAGAGAGGAGAAGGAAACAGTGAAACAAAAATCCAAATCCCAAAGAATTAGATCAGCACCAAGAAAAATACAAGTAGAGACAAAATATTTCCCTGAATAGCTATCTCTTCTTCAAGTTGCTTCCCATGCCATCCAGCCCTTGCAAGAATTCTTAAATTTTCCCTTTGATTTTGGGAAGAGCCTGGACAGAGTTCTAAATGAGTTACAGTTTAGAGAAATCAAGTTTTTCACTAAATAGACTAAACATTTCAGGTAAATTGGGGCTGACACTTCTATTGGAAACAGGTAAACAGGTCTCTGGTATTGCAATTCATTCTGGAATTTCCATAACAGTTCACAGTGGCTCTTAACAGAGATGGAAACCAGAATGAAGCATTTTTAGGCAAAATGAAACTTTATTATAAAATCAATATGGAAGCAAACATAGACTCCTGTGAATACACACAAACATGCTTTAGTGACAGCCTCAATATAAATCCTCTATGCTGCATAGTGTAAACACAAGCATTTATTTCCACAGACGATAGGAAATGGTTAAAGGGTAGAAAAGCAGGATTTCTTGCCATACACAGTAGAGTAACATCTTTGCTTCCAAAAAAATATTTTTCAGAACAACATTACCAACCAGGCTGAAGAGCAAGTAATGAACATATGGAAAGAGTTTCTCAAGGCTAAACTCTAATTGCTCAATAAGAACATTCAGAGAACGTCCTTCATATGTTCAAGCCAATTCAAGGTACGTATCTTCAGGTACAATAGGCAAGTGCTTATTTGATGTTCTGTTTTTCTAGACAGCCGAAGACAGAACAAGGATTCATCAGTAAGCAGCCACTTAACTAAGACAGAAGATATTAACTAAATACCAACTTCTTCATTAATTAATCAGCAGATGAGATATTCCAGCATACCTACTGCAACCTTTGGATGCTCTTCAGGACTCCTCTAACAGCTTCACATTTCTCACAAAGCCTTGGAGAATTTAGCAGCTATGGACAAGTTTAATTTTTATCCTTAACCATGTAACTACCATAGGAAGATTTCTGGGTGCCTGTCTATATTCCAGTATATCCACAGAAATAAGAACCTGGAGACTATCCACAAGATAATATTAATCTGATAACATTTTCTATTACAAGATACAGTGAACAACTTTTTGCCTTCTCTTGGGATCTGGCAAACTTCTTTGAGGAATTTTCTGACTATGCTTACGTGCATGTTTAAAAACAGTTAAATATACAAATCTCTTATTGACTGAAATTTTGGGCACAAAAAAAAAAATCTTTTTCTCAATGACAAGCCTTGATAAGAAACAGTGTACACTTACAGGTTCATCTATCTGTACAAGTAGGAGTGAAAAGGTACATTTAGGCAGCCAGTGTTGATGTCCTGTTCTAATTCCACAGTGGAAAAGTCATTTTGGTGTTAAAATTCTTCACCGTCAGAGACTGAGAAAGCATCTAACATCAGCTATTTCTAGCAAATCCAACTATCATTTCTCACTTTTGCTGTTTTGCTACAGCAGACACTAAATAGCACTATACTGGGACACTACATAGCAAAAGAATTATAATTTTTGTGAGTATTTTGAGGAAAAAAAATATTGTATTTCATAAATCAGGAATCCCATTTTAAATATTTCTACATTTGTTTAAAAAGAAAAGAGATCAGCCAAATCTTACCTTGTTTTTAGCACTTAAGGATTTCAGGGACACAATCAAGACTGTACCTCTAACTAGTCTTTTTTTCTTCAGAATGTCAGAGAAAAAAATGCAAGGGAAATAACTGAGGAATAACGGATTCAAAGCTATCCATTGGGCCAAGACAAAAGCTGTGATGATCACAGTCTAGTATTACTCCTCACTTCTTTTGAGGTCAAGTCAAGCACATTGGTGCCTTGGCTTACAGGACAGCAATTAACTCAGGCATGACAGGCAAAAGGGAGTAAACAAATGCAATGCAGTTATGATTTACCTATATAGAGCAGCTAAGGACAATCATTTTAAAGATGATGAAGGGTTCTCGGTTTTATTTTTAAATAGACCATTTATGACTCAATCGGATAAACATGTTCAAGACCAAGTATTAAATAAAAAAGGAAGAAATTCATAGATAAAAGCAGAACTACATTAAAAATGAATCAGAACATCTTCATAAATATATGAAGAGTGCAGCACAGTATAAAATAACAGGTTCTGCACAGAAGACTATAAATTGGGCATCTGTTTAATAGTTCTCCCTGATGTTACCTTTAGATACCATAAAACAAGCCCTCATTTCTGACTTCCTGGCTCTGGAGAATGTTTTTCTTTAATTATAATGCACATACGCTATGTAAAAGGAATTTAGCATTAGTATTTTGGCCTTTACCAGACATCATTATTAATTATTTTAAAATACCAAAATTATGATAGAGAGTGAAGATAAATATAACCACTATATAGAAAGAGATTTTGCAGGAGATTGGACTGCAGCTGCAAGTAGGTGAACAAAAGATACATGATTTCCACAGGTTCTTTTCCTAGATGATGTTCTTTTCAAGCCCAAACAGACGTTACAGTAAGATCACAGCTTATGGCAGACTGACTACAAACTAACAAGCTTTTTCCGTATGATCTATTGAATGCGATAGGAAAAAAAAAAAAAAGAGAAAAGGCACGTCAAACTCAGATCTCTGGCCGAATATTCAAGTTCAACACAACTAGACAACACCATGAGCAGACCAAATCTGAGAGAAACGGCTTTGGTCTTTTTTTGGTCTTTTTGGCAGATTTTTGGCAAATTGCCCTCAATATATAGCCATAAGGGGCAATTGAAGTTTTTAGTTGTTTATTTCTATGTACATTGAATTAACTATTAACCTCACCAACCACATGGGAGAAAGATCTGTGCAGAGAGCAGAAATGAACGTGAAAACATGATTGGGAGAGAGTGTCCCTGGGAACTGGGCTAATGTCATAGACAACGAAGTTGAGATGAAGGACTGGTGAAGGATGACGAAGGTACAGAAGTAATACGCCACTAGGGTTTCTGATGTGACTGAAATATACTGAACACGAAAGAACAGTACGGAAATGGTTATGTGGGGCTAGAATGGTTCTGGGAAGCAAGGAGACTGCAGCGGCAAAAAGAAATGCAGTATTACAGCCTCTCAGTGACAGTTATTAGAAAGCTGTAGTTTGCAGAGACAACCGCAGAAGACAGAGTCACTGGGGGATGGATTGAAGGTCCTTGAGGTGAGCGGACTAGACTGATAGATGATACTAGTATGGTGGTGGTAGGGTCACCGATCACCAGGTGGACAGAGGAGTTGCCAAGTTACTGAGTTCAAACAGGAAGACAGCACTCTCAGCATCACCTTCTGTTGAATATATCATTACTGCTGTGTCTTTTAACCCTCATGTCTATAACATAATGAAAATGAACAGCTAGAGAGAAATACAGAACAGATCCTGCTGATATCTTTATTACATAAAGGACTGCATAAATACGTACATGCCTAGTGTCAGTCTGAGGAGAAGTTCACACACGCATCGTGTAGGGCTACAGCCCCTCTTTGGAGTACAAGCTGCCCATTGGAGCCAATTTCTTCATTGTTTTTTCAAGCTTGCTTTGAAATGGGTCGTTCAGAACCAGCTGATTTGCAGGGATGATGTGGTAGCATGGAGGACAGCAGCACTGCGATTACAGAGTACGCTGTGTAATCTATCACACCTGACGGTATGATATCTCATCCTTTTTCAGGTAGTGAGATACTGTCTTTATACATTACTATCTTTCCTATTACTGACCAACTTACATATTTCTGTTTAACTCTCATGTTATGATTCTATTACAATTGAAAACGACATCACGCTTTTTATTATTTTAAGGAAAGCAAACGATGTCATAAACTGACATTAAACTGGAGTCATGAAAAGAAATAATCACATTGCATGGAGATTTATACAAGCTTGCTGTCTTTCACAGGAAATTTTCTATCCCTTTTCTGAATGACCAAACATTTATGGATAGAAAATTAAGTGTATAATCTCTTTAAACATAACAGAGACTTCTAAAATAGCAGCATATTGAGTTTACTTAATTAAATGCCTGGTTAATCTTCAAAGTGAGGAAAGTGGAGACATCATCAAGCTTTTTTTTTTTTTTTTTTTAATGCTCATGATTGTTTTTCCTAGTCAAGACAACAGTCTGTCAATACCTCAGAGTATGCCAAATACGAAGTTTCAAAACAAGGGCTTGAATTATGAACGAAAGCTAAAAGAACACCACAAATATTTCTCAACAGGTGGAAAATATATAAATAAAATTTCAGATGATTCAAATATGTTCAAATAGCAAAATTTTCCCCAGAAAAACATATTTCTAATTAAATGAAAATGTCACATCAAAGACAGCACTGTGATCTATCTAACCTGAGAAACAAAATATTTCCCATCTCTCCAAAATTAAAAGATGCAAAAGAAAAGTTCTAGAAACAAAAGATTTCATGAAACAAAGCACAAACCAAATGTTAGTATTATTGGTAGCAAACACATTTGTTACTGCAGGATCCAAATGCCATAACTTAGGTTCAAGTCCCTCACACTGAGATTTGCAAGTACACAGGGAGATAACATTTTGTAGTGCTTATAGTTTAAAGACACAAGCAAAGAATATTGCATGGGAATGAGACACATCAGGCAAATATATCTGACAGGAAATAACACCATTTTTGCTGAAGTTCTTGGCTTAATTTGGGATTTTTGAGGAGTGAAATACATTTATGAATTGTTTTGTATCAGTCAAAATAAGAACATTCACATTCTGCCAATAAGACACAAGAATACAATAATTCAGTCTCCTTCTGTCCACTCTTTTGCACTTTACCACAACATAAATAACATGATATCCATTTTTTTTCAGCGCCTGGTTTGCTATGAAGCTTGTTTGAACCAATCCCAAATTACACTGTGGCTATTCTCACAGGACAGAGAAATCTCACTGTATTTCACAGATGGACTGCTAATGTCTCATTAACACCTTTTCATGAAGAATGAAGCCAAAACAATTATCTCTTGTATTTGATGCTTTAAAAAGCAGGAATTCAGAATTATATTCCACTGAATTACATTTTAGATTTTCCTGTTCAGGATTCAGTTACCTTGATAGAAGGTGAGTTGTCCAACATTGACAAAACAACAGAAATATTCAGTAGCTTCTCTGACTTGCTTTTTAGCTTTACCCTTGTGTGCCTTCAGGTCTTTGTTGTTAATCAAACCAAGCCAGATTTCTACCAACAGCGTGACAGTAGTGTCATTGGCATCAAATCCGGTAAGGCTTTCTGAAAGTTCCTCTAATTATTTTTGTGAGTTTAGTGTCTCTTTGTGAAGTTCTTCGCTGTGTAAAATGTGAAATTTGATCAAAGCGTATCTTGCACTCAGAAGCGATTTTAACATTCTTATAAGTAGTTACATATAAGTACAGAAAGGCCCTTTAAAGAGATCCAGCAATTGAAATTGGCCCTTCAACCTTCCTTAATCTGTGCAGCTGACAGTAGGTACAGAAACACTTTTGAATGCCCGCAGTGTTCCTCTATGACAGCATTACTATTTTTTCCAAGATGATTTAGATAGCTATCTGTGGAAATCTAAGAAAACTGAATTTGAGGACCCATTTCCTTGCTTAATTTTCACTATGACCAAATAAAAGAGATTCCTTAACATGCTGTTTACATTTCTGGATGGCATATTCAACAGCTTGAAATCACCGGACAAATGAAGGTATTTACCACTTACACACATGTACTGCTGAGCACCTGATAACTATCACTGAAGATCCTGATTTTCTATAGCTTCCCAAAGATCCAAGATTCGGAACAAGAACTGAAGATTTTCACAACTTCCCTTTCAAGCAAGTTAGGTCTTTTAATCACTGATTAAACGTACAGTAAAACATATCCAATAGATTAAAAACCTCAGCTTTTTTAAAGTGTTGTATTCAATTTTATTTGTCCTATGTCACTGCTTTTCCTGGGCTCTGCACAAACACAAAGGACTACCTTGGCCCTAAAGAGTCTCAGTGAACTTTTAAAACAGAACTTCTGTTCAAAACTAGGAAAAAAAAATACCCAACCCCTGAGACTGACTAAATCGACTGGATTGTTTTCAGAGATGTTGAAATTTTCCATAACTCCACACCAGATCGTGAATTTTTTTTGAACAATATTAGAGTTCTACTCTAAATATTTTGAGCCTACTAAATATTTAAGTTCTGCATGCAGAGTTCATCAAAACTTTTACACCTCAGTGCCACTACTGGAACGCTGCAGCTCTAAGTTAGTAACCTTACAGTTCTGTTCATGTCATATCAGTCTAATCCACCAAAATTTAAAACAATGGATGTTTCAGCATATTATTTACAAAATATTTGTTTCTACAGAATCCTACACAAAATTATACTACTAATCAGATACCAATTTTTCTTAAGTATAGAAAATACACTGCCCTTTATTTTAAGCTCCAACTAGCAGTTTGTTTCTCTCTCTCTTCTACTAACAGAAAATATAATACAGGAAAAGATTTAAATGAAAAACAGATCTCTGTGTAGTGAATTGCATGTGGTTTCCATTTTCCTTCATGCAATGTTTCATAGACAGTCAACTGAGAAATCCCTCCCACAAATCCAGATCTGAAGTCCACTTTCAGAATCTTGTCAGCACAGGAGTTAGGAGACAACTCGCTATGTATGAAAACAGCACAGTACGTCTGTGCTCTATCTTGTCAGGGCGAATCATTCATAACAAGTACTGTTGGATCAGGCCAATAAATCAGTATACATAAAATATTCATACCCAAATGATGCTGGCTGTGTCTGTGTGGACCTGCCATAGAGTTTCCTGTTTTCAGGCATACTAAGTTTGTGTCCACGGCACATAGCTTATTGCATTTTATGCCTGTTCACGACGCATGGATTTTTCCAGTGCTAATGATTTTATACCTAGTTGACATGCTCAGTGCTATATTAAGCCCAGCCAATAAATAGTACTTCTGCCAGAAAGCCTCCATAACTATTATATTCCATCAGTTTTCCTAGCTCCTTTAAGTAATTACTTCCAAGCACTTTCTGCCTTTGTTTACATAAAATGCATCTTTTCCTCCTATTCCTCATTGCCTGTACTAATGATCGTCTTTTTTCTCCAGCACTCTCAGCTGTTCCTGGCACCATACAAACAACAAAGTGAGCATACCACGCTTCTATCAGAGCCTATGGGAGGTTTAGGAAAGCAGCAAGCTCCTGGTTTCCCTGGCCACTCGCGAGGGACTTCCATGTCAGCAAAAGAGAATGAAGCATGAGCTGCCACTGGACAGGCACTGTTACTGGTGCAGTGAGTTGACTGTTGTTTGGATTTCCTCTTTAGAAAAAGGCTTTGAAGGGGGCAGGAAAGGGAGGCAGGAACAAAGAGGAGGAGCTTGGAATACCTTCCCTATTTTCCTTCAAGGTAAAAGTCATGATGTGTTGATGTCTTGTCTTTGAGAGAATGAGCACACTCAAGGGGTGAAAGCATCTTTTAGCCTGAAAGACATAGCCTTAACGTGAAAATTAGTATCTGTACATTTATATACTATTCCTGTTGTTCAGCAAAATCACACACCTATTAAAGGTTATCTGTTATTCAGATTATCTTTGATGGAGACTTGTGCACTGAGAATTCTTTGACATGTAAGTTTTGCTGATTCTATGTCTCCTTATGCTGTGCATTAAAAAAAAAAGAAAAACAACCTAGGGAAAGGTATAGTCAGCACAAAACTTTAAAATATGAAACATGAATATATATTCATGGAATTGAAAAAAAAAGAAAAAAGAAAAAAAAAAAAAAAGGTTTTGTATGTATGGACCTAGCAAGCAATCTCTACAGCACCACATGCTCTAAAATCCAGTAACAGACCTAGCATCCCCATAAAGCCTACAGCTCAGTTCAAATTGGCATTTCAGATCTTAGCACCCTTGAGGGCTGTGGCCCAGAGTCCAGGAACTCCATGCTATGGCACGTCATTGAAAAAAAAAGCTTAGGAGAACATTCTCTAATCCCACTATCTTCATATGAAAGTCACCTCCAAACAAAGCCAAATTTGCGTGAACAACCTTCTCTATCAGTTATTCCCCTTCACTCCCATTACTTCTTTTCCAATCTTCTTACCTTTTTAACTTCCTAAATTCAAACTCTGAATTTGCTTTCAGACAATTCCCAGAGCTCGGCCAACTCTTTTCAGTTTGTTAATGTTTAGCACTATTTCTACTGTCCAATATTTTGTCTTCCTTCTTTTTATCTTCCTATTTTGGGCACAATGTAAAAAACCAGTGGTCTCCACTGTATAGGTCCCTCTGTTGAGGGAAGCTACGGAAAGACCCGGGACATCTTCCCAGTATTTTCCAGCCAACTCTGGTCTGTGGAGCACACAGTCTGAATCCTTTTCTTATATGCACAAGTACATGATACTTATATTTGACAGTTTGTCTTTACAATCATTGAAAATTTTCTTCCTAGAACAGGATGCAGAAATTATATTTACAAATTGTGTTTTGGGTTGCAACCAGTGACAGAGTGCTGTGGACCTGACAGTATTTTCTTACTTCCTTAATGTAACCTTTTGATATACGGACACATATCAAACCTGCTCAAGCAGGGTCACCTACAGCATGTTGCACAAGATTGCATCCAGGCAGGTTTTGAGTATCTCCAGAAAAGGAGACTTCACAACCTCTCTGGCAACCTGTTCCACTGCTCTGTCACCCTCACCATAAAGAAGTTTTTCCTCATGTTCAGATGAAACATCCCATATTTCAGTTTGTGCCCATTGCTTCTTGTCCTGTCACTGGGCACCACTGAAAAGAATCTAGCCCCATCCTCTTGACACCTTCCCTTAAGGTATTTGTAGACATTGATAAGATCCCCCCTCAGTCTTCTCTTTTCAAGACTAAAGAGTTCCAGCTCTCGCAGCCTTTCCGCGCAGGGGAGATACTTCAGTCCCCTAATCATCTTCGTAGCCCTATGCTGGGCTCTGTCCAGTAGTTCCATGTCTCTCTTGTACTGAGGAGCCCAGAACTGGACACAGTACTCCAGGTGTAGCCTCACCAGGGTTGAGCTGAGGGGCAGGATCACCTCCCTTGAGCTGCAGGCAACACTTTGCCTAATGCACCCCAGGTTACCACGGGCCTTTTTGGCCACAAGGGCACACTGCTGGCTCATAATTAACAACCAAAAGTCCTGCAGAAGTATTCTAGACAGGTGCATGAAGAAACTACTGGAAAATAATGTTGTTCTATAAAATCTTTTGTAATACATGGACCTGTTGGGTCAGGTCTTCTGAAGTAAAGATGCTCAGTTAGGCTTGTGAAACCTGCTTTTTTGTGAAGCTTTACAGAAGTGTACTTAGGCATCTGTAACATCTCAGGTACCTATGCTCACCATTCTCATGAATCTGTCTTCAATTTATCCACCAAACTGCTTTTCCTGATCTCATCCTACATATACTGCATTTCTGAATAGTGTTGCAAGCCATATTAATGCCCATAAAATGTGTCTTGTTCATACCCAATCCCAGACAGAGCTGCATGTACAAGGAAATGTTTTGGTTTAATGTACAATGAAAATGCTTTTCTACAATTTTTAGAAAAGACATGTTGAATAAGCATACCTTGTAGGTGGCTTAAAAGATCATACACTCTGTAGTGGTCCTTGGTTCTGTTAGAGAATCCAACTAGCTTTTAACCAGTCCCTGATTAAGTTCCATTTTTTTCCATAGATGACTGAAGGTCCATTTGGGGATCAAAAGCAGAGTGATCTACCAGAATTTTCATTCCTAAACTTCAGGCAGTCTTCAGAACACACTAAAGTTCACATGGCAGATAAACATCAGCAGAGCAACAAAGGAAACTACTGTAAATACGTGAAATGTGAGCAATGATATGGGCAAGTTTATCTTGCAAATTCTTTGTATTACAATAGTACCCGGAGAGGCCTCTATCAAGACCGGATCCTCAATAGGTTAAGCACCATAAATATAAGAGTAGATGTAATGTATTTGCTAAATTAATGTATTTGCTGTCTTAGGCCAAAGTCCTCAACTGGATAACAGAGAGGGTAATTCTATAGAACCAAGGAAAGGTCCACCAGCAAAGGGAGGCCTGAAATGAAACTGTGGAGACTGCAACAAAAGGAACACATAAATACACAGTGAAGGTTACTATCAGTGAGAGATGATAAAGCATGGATCCGAATGGCTAATATATGAAAGAAGAGAGAAGAATCATGCAGGATCCTGAGGGGAAAAAGATGTTGCAGCAGACTGAAGGACTTCAAAGGGGGAATGCAACATTATTTTTTAATAATATTAAAAGGTTAAGTTATGCTGTGATTTTGAACAATAATGGGGGGAGGAGGAGAAGAAAAAAGAAAAGCCAAAAACCCGAAAGAGTGAAAGCCAAGTGGCATCAATCTAGGTGTTCACCATTAGTACCATCTGCTGTGATTAGGAAGCTATACAAAGAAAGAAATCAGGACTTAAAATAACTGACCATTAAAAAGCTCTTCATAGTCCTCACATTGCTCCATCTCTCAAACCCTCTCAGTTAGTAAGTTGCTTAGTTACTTTGAAACTTGCATAAATATTCTGAAAATATTTAGTAACCCAAGAAAAAGGAAATTCTACCACCAACATAACAAAAAGCCTCAACAGAATATGTTTTACTGAACTATTGAGGAACAGCTGCAGTGAGTTTAGACAGCTGTCAAAAACTCAGAGATATCCACCTGACCAATGCAATGGACAGCAGCTCACAGATACCTTGAATGCAGCTTGTCTTAACATCAGTGAAGCCATGATAAACATGCATTTCCTTATCTTGTCATGTAAAGCAACAGACAAGGCAAAGCACTAGAGCTTTACAGTAAAATAACCATGTGCACTAAATCACAGAAAGATTATTAATCCTTATTAACCCTTCTGCTTCACATGTTTTCAGAAAAAATTCCCTTAAAAAAATACAAATATGAGACTTACACATGGCAGGATCAGCATTCACCAGTTCCGATGAATTCTGCAGAGAGCAGATCTCACAAGGCACCTTAGTATCTCTGAACTATCAAAATGCTTTCAACTTGACTGTTAACTCCAATTTAAATGCTTATTCCTAGATGATATACTCTGATCATAGACTGATGGTAGTGGTACATGATTAAATCATCAGAATCTACAGAAAAGTCAAACAATACCCAGCTCATTTATCTACCCTGGGATACTCCTGACCTGAGTGCTTCTTGGATATCACTTCTTGATCTTTGAGGATGTGATTTAGAACTCAAAAAGTCATAAAAGAGAATGAATGGTGGTTTTAGGTGGCTACACTTAAAATATTTCATGGAGCTGTAGCAACGCAACTCCACTGAGGCTTTAACAATCATCTCTTCTTAGAACATGCATCTCTGCACAGCTCAGATGACCGATTTCTATATTAAGCCTCAGGAAAGGAACTCTCTATTTCACATTCAAGAACCTGACCCATTATTGTTAAGTCTTTATCAAAAGTAAGTCAACTTAAGAAAAAATTATATTATGAACAGAAGTTTTGGCAGGACAAAGATGACACTTCATGCAGCAGTTAATACAAAGAGAGGATGATAGCTCTGCCAAAGACAATAAATATTAGAAGAAATGGCCTTCAGTTTCAGAGGCCCTAAGCAATATTGCTGGTGCTCATTTTAAGATCAGCTTCTACAACAGAATTCTCTTGAGAGTATTCCTAAATGTGAAAAGGATGAATGTTTTTGTTTTGGAATCATTCACAATGTTGGCACTGCAAACCACAGACTTGAACTGAGGTGAGAGTTAACATCATCCTGCCATTAATTTCTTTCAGTTGCATTTTTCTCTTCCTTGATTTCCCTTCACTCTGAAAAAAACAACAAAAACAAAACACAAAAAAACCCAAAACTCCAAGCATTACTATCAAAAATATTCTCAAGTAATAAATCATGTATTTGCTCTCACGTGACTGGTATTCATTAAAGATCTCCAAGATCTGCCCCCAGAGTGTATTATGTTACAGAAATACAGAAATAGCTGCAACAAAAAATTTTGATGGGGGGGGGAGAGCAACGATGAACTGTCTCTCAATTGGGTAGAAGAAGAATGCTCATAAAAATATGTTTGAGGGATTTGATATATAATTAGACAAAAATAGCGGTGTAAACCCAACAAAACATTTGCCAACCTAAAACATTTCATATAGGATTTTCAAAGTAGAAACTTCTACAATGCATATTCTTTTTTTTTTTTTTTTAATGGAAACGAATGAAAAAATCACTTCTAATTTGTCTATTATCTACCTTTGCTTTTGTTAGTCAATGAACAGTATCCTACTACATTCGCACAAATGCTTCCTTTCCTCTTTATTGCCCAATTATTTTGCTTTACTGAATACCACAATCACTTTGTAGAAGTGAGATCTATTAGAGAAACAATGATTTTTTTTTAGTGATGTGGTAACCTGACTGAATCATCCGAGTGGGGGAAAAAAACACTTGATTCAGCTGCACATCTGGGTTTTATAAAGGATCCAAAGATTAACATTAACATGTTTCAGGGCTAAAATGAAGTCTGAGGAGATCACAGCATTCAAGAACGAGGACAGTGTTAATCCAGGGCATATTGTGCTTTTCTCTAGCACTCTAAAAATTAACTTAGCTCAGCTAATTTTGCATCTCCAGTAATTGTGTGTTGTGTATGAGTAAGCAGTGACTAAGGAAATGTCAAAGCTATTCCATATCCTGTTCTTTTCCTGCAGTATAACATGACAGGCAGAGAGGATACCTCCTATTAGGCCATAACAATTCAACAAAGCTGATATTTATTTTAACAAGAATGAAAACTCACATGCAAGCTAAACATTGCCATTCAGTCATTACAATCACTTGTGCCATGAATAAAAAAATTAACAATTGAACTGAACCAAAAATCAGTTCAGGCGTTCAGTTACACGCACATACACATGCACCAAAACTTAAACTGGGAAAACTTAAGCAAGCATGAAGTTTCCCGTGCGCGAAGATTCTTGATCTGTGGTACTCTGGTTACTTCAAACATTTCAAATATCACATATGAAGGCAATAAAAATACTGAACAATGAAGAACACCAAATGATGCACACATTACAACTCGGGTAAAGTTAACCAGGATTGCTAATGAGAAAAAAAAACGTGGCATCAGTACCAAAACTCCTGTCACTGCTCACTTCTATATACATGCAAAGGAGGATGTCAACATCAGCTAGCTGAAGTACCCACCTCAGAGGCACTGAGTTGTCCTCTGCTCACTGCATATGCAGGAAACACAAGTTCCAAAACTTAGCAGCTATCAATTTCAGCTTTGTTATATACCCAAAATAGCTGAATTGATCTCCTCCAGCTCTACTTTCTTTCCATTCATCTCTCTTACAAGCTCTTGCGCCAAGTGTGAGGCAAAACATATGGAGAAGAGCAGAAAAACAGAATAGGGTAGAAAAAGGAAAACATAGGTTGCTAAAGAGTATGCAGAAGAGTAAATATATCCAAGCATCCAAGTTATATGTCTGATGAAGAGGGACAGCAGGCCAGAGAGGGGCAAGTGAAAAAGAGAAAGGGGGAAGGAACAGGACTGGGAGCAGGAGGCAGTATTTAGAGGTTATGGCTCATCTGTCCATTATTTGCTTTACTCACAGGAACGACACAACTGCGGGGCTTTGGTGGAAGGGTATCCCAGCATACATGGAGTTGGACAAAAGTAACTCATAAAAGAGGCAACCAAAATACATTACCAAGGCCAGGCTAGTTAGAAATAAAGCAGCATTTAAAGATGCACCTATTGCCAATCATATATAGTCTTCATACAGGAGTCCTTACTAAGGGGAATCTTTGCTCAGCACTATGATAAACTTCTGCCAATTCTCACGATTTTCTCCCATGTCTCATATAGTGCCACAATCAACAGATGAAGTTCACGGTGCAAAATGAGCAACACTGCACAACTTGTTCTCATAATAATGGAAACCACTACTTACAAACACAGATCATTCTGACATGTATTGGCCAGAAGTAACAAAATCTAAGAGGCAAATGTAGGAGGGGGAAAAAAAAAAAAGATAGATAGATAGATATTAGTGGCTCAGACGGCAGTGGAGTACCAAGAAACAACAGGGTTGCCAGACTACATCAGACCTTCCCCAAGCATCACTGATGTCAATTGGTTAACAGAAAGGTGACAAAATATACAACCAAGTATCAGATTATCTCTGCTTACATGGAAATGCTTCCTCAAACCCTCCTTCTCTTCCCCCATATAATATTTCTCTTCTCAGATCCATAGGCCAAGCATTCCAGATAAAAGGGAACATAGTTTTATGATGCAACTAAAGGGGGCTTTTCTGCAAGTTGACACTACTCCTTTGCATTTGTTCACTTCCACTGCTATTAAATTCTCCACTCAGTTTAGTTAGGCTTTCTAAAGATCATCATCACCCTTCCTAGCCTTGAGTAAGTTAAACAATCATCATCTATAAGCTTTACTAACTGCCATTTTACAAATAGCTAATATTAACTTTGGCTACAAAGTACGACCTAGAGTTAGTCTTACATGCTTTTTTGTGGTGATGAAAATGATAGCTTGTTCCTACTGTTCCACGCGTCCTATGCCTACCTGTTTCTAATTCTCTTAGCTCAGGATTCAGCTTTTTGAGGGCAGAAAAGGGTTAACTATTGGATATGCAAAAAATAAAATAAAAAATCTAGAACAAATCATGGCAGACATGAATTTCTGTTACAGAATAATTTCAAGAATAACTATGTTCCTTCAACTAATTTATCAGCTGCAGACATACAGCTTACTATTCTGTAGTTCCCTGGATCTTATCTAAAGCTTTTGAAAAACACAGATAAAAAAAATTTACAATTGTCTAAACACTTCCTATAACAACTGTGTTTTTAATGTAAAAGTGCACATTAGCAGCAGTTCAGTTGCTTCACTAGTCTGAATACAACCCAGAATGCTTTACAAAAAAAAGGGGGGGGGGGGGTTGGGGGGGAGAGAAGTATATAGATTCCCTGCTAACTACACACTTCAAGACTGTTTTAAAGATGCCTGTCCCATTCAGTTTGAAGAACGGCCTGCCACTATACTGCAGTCTGGCATTAAAAGAATAAGCAGAAATACAGCAATTTTATTTTCATGGTAGCCCTGCAAATAAATGCTAATGAAGAGTAAGGAGTTGGACTTTGCAAAACTCTTAGTTTCCTCCAAATTAAAAAAAAAAAAAAAAAAAAAAAAAAAAAAAAAAAAAAGTAAGAAAAATAAAAGAACATTTTAGTCTTGTGGAGAATAATTTTATCATTGGGCAGCATTCATAGGCATGACAGAATTGTCACAGGATGACAAACTCATAAAAAAAAATGAAAGTTTATTACCACCTCCAGAAGGCACTTAAGATGAGCTTTAGGTAGCAATTTATTATTGATATAAACACACTCACTATGAATCAAGATTACTGCAACCATGAAAGTGACTTCCATTTAAGAAACTGCAACTAGAGGAAAACCTCAGAAGATTATCAACTTTGTCAGAAGCACTTTAAAATCTCACAGTATAGCTGGGGAGCTATTTAGTAGCAGATTTCAAATATTTTAAGTATAGTGTTAGCCTGTTATCAGAAGGAACCGAGATACTGTTTTCTTTTTGGGCCTACCCTTTTCCAAACAGGTATCAAGTGAAAAAGGAGGGACTGAGTCTGAAGATCTAACACTGACACATGAAACTCATTGACTAAGGATGAGAAAGATGCATAAAACGACCAAATAGCTTTGAACTGTATTAGAGGACTGTCCCAGTAAAGATTTAGAATCTTTTGGGGTTCTCAGAACAACCCCAAATCCCTTTTCATTTACTCCATTCTTCTGGAGCTCTGCTTTTGCCAGGGAACAAGCTTAGAGGGACAGAATTTCCAGGCTGCAATGTGATGAGCTACTCTGGTTCTGCTTAACCATCTCGGGAAGAATTCACGGACTAACACTGCTGCAGTCAGCAGCAAGATTCAAAACTTCACCTCCCTCAGCCTCTAAGCCTACTTAGATCAGTAAAGCATTGCCTCTGGTTTTATTCAGGATCTTTGCAACCTAAACTGCAGGGACTGAAAAGTCAGCCTACCTCCTCTTTTGCAGATGGGGAAAGAGGATCCCTCCAACACTGTCTTTTCTTGACAACGTAACAATATCTTGGACCAGTGGCACATGCAGCAATTAATCTCTACTGACTCCTCACTGGGGAAAATCTGACCCTCTAAAGTAAGGATTCTACTCACAAAAATCTCTCACTGCTCAGTCTTTCCAAAATCATATTCTCCTTCCATGAGGTAAGTACCAAGTGGGAAAGTACTAAAGGGAAGAGCCAGTTCCTACACCTGCAGGGATGTGCAGGTAAGGAATCCTCCTGGTTTGCTCATACTGTGCCCTGTTTTCTCCAATATAGCAGCCTTATCTCTGGAAGCTCTTACCCACCAATTTACTTTCTCTTACACACTGATGTGGTGCTGCTGTTCCTAAGGGAACCAAGCACTCTACATATTAAACCTCTCTGCACAGCTTCTTCAAGCCTCTATCTTCACTAATTAAAAATCTCACCATTGCTTGGATACATGCTAGTCTCCTGTCATCAAAACAGCAGAACTGGATACACAATCCAAAACACACACAGGACGCTTGGCCTGCCACCACAACAAAGCACTCCAATAGCCGCTACTCTCTTCATTGACTTACAACTGCGAATCCAACCTGCTTGCATTCAAATTTAGCGTATTCATTCTCCTCGAAGTTAAGAGTTCTGCAATCTGCTTTGTGCACGCCTCTAAGAGTTACAGGTCTCGGAGAACCTACCATCATCTAGGAAGAACTGTATCACATGGCTATTATTTAGGACGCCAGAGTTCAGAGCGCACATTTAGAGGTACATAACAACTTGTTTCAAAAGCTGCCCAGGAAATTAGAGGGTACGCACCTTTTGGGATATACTCCCAATACTGCCTTCTGCCTCATATCAACCAGGCATCTAGTCAGACAAAAAGCTACAGCAACAATTCCATATGTGCATTTTAAAAACTACTTAAAAATCACCTGGAGTTCTGACTTCAGAAAGGCTTACTATGGAGCGCCTGATAAGAGTGTTCCTTTGTTTTAGATCAAGGTTAAGGCAGATTTATATGAAAAAAAAAAAAAAAAAAGAAAAAAAGAGAGCAAGTACAACGCTTAGAATCAACAGGCACGAGTAACAGAGAAAGAAAAGAGTCCGCAGGAGATCAAGGATACATGCCTGTAGGGAGAATATCTTAAAATCTACGGTAAAGTCATACTTGGCAAAATTCAATAGATCTGGTAAACATCAAAGATAAAATTTAGCAGGATAATTCCATCAAGCACCATTAAAAGAAAAATGGGACCAGCAGGGTTACCAGTGAAAAACAATGCCAGGCCTAATAGCACTGATCTACCAGAAGCAATTTATTATGACACCAGAAATAGCTATTTTCACAGTGGATGCTTGAAATGAAAACTTTAAAGCTTCTTTAAGTCTTGAGCTATAGCAAAGTATTCAGCCAGCCAGCCAAAATAGCTGAAGGGAAATAGGAAGGCCACATGTGGAACTAATTACTCATGTAGAGGCTATGACAAAGAACATTTCTCCAGACTTTTCATGGGGGCTTCACTTTCAGGAAGTAACTCTAATTACTGTTCAAGTCTCGGCAGCCTGCATGCCGCTGACAGTTCCAAGAAAAAATGAACCTATTTGCCCTTTTCTTAGTCTGAAACGCCAAAATATAAAAGCATAACTGGAGTCATTAAGAGGAAACAAAATAAGCACTGGTTTATTGCATTAGCTTCTCAAGCACAAATCTTTTTATAAATTCATTCTTTCAGTCTTCACAAAACAGCAAATTCTGCGCCTACGTTAACTCACTTCTCCGTTGGCTGCAGTGAAACTGTACATCTTGACTTTTTACAGCTTTTCCATACTGGGGCCCACTTCCTGCCCAGCTGAAGAAAAAAATCTGGCCTGAAGATGAAATGACTGCTTAACATTACACTAAAACATCTGGTACCATTTTATACACAGACCCATGTCTGAGAGCAGGCAATTCTAGCGGTCTCACCAGCGGCACAGTGCATACCCAAACCTCCCTAGGGTGACATCATCCCATATATGGACTCTCAGGCCCAGCCCTCCCCCTTTTCCTGGTCCTAAATTCATTGCCAGATCCCCAGTCTGCTGCAAATGTGCCACGTCAAGACTGGAAATCACAGCACTTCAGTGTGTTTCAGTGAGTGCTGCAGAGTGTGAGGGAGAGCCGAGCACAACCCGTGATGCAGGAAGGCAGTTTTTCCCAAAGACTAAAAGAGGATTTAAAATAAATAAATAGAAGCGTCCGGAGATCCTGCTCCGTCGCCCCAGTGTTCAGACTACCTGTTCAGGACAATGCTGTTGTACAGTAGTCTGCACATTGGTTAGACTGGGCAAGGCAAAGCAGCGAGATGGACTATTGGGGACGCAAGTTGCCATTGCCAAGGAGAAGACAGTTATTGCTCCTTTCAGATCTCATATACAGTATTTTTCTTCACAGGTTTTGCACACTAGGGAATAAGAAACGCTAAGGGACACTGTGAAAAAGGAGGACTTCAGAATAATGCGGGGAAGACATTCTGGTAAGGCCTACTTTGGAAGAACACCTGGCCTATGACCTGGCGAACCTAGGTGACTCCCCCTCCCCCATTCCTCCAGTCATCACTGCAAGAAAGATGGAGCTCTGATGATTTACCAAAACGTATGCAAGAAACGGGAGAGGTATATTACCTAGAGAAGCGTACAAGAGCATAGCTAAAGTTGATCATTTTCTTTTTTTTTAATTTAAAATAAAGCTTTTTTTTTTCCCCACAAACTAAAAAGGTAATTTTTTTTTAATTGTAGCAATCCGTATAAATATTTAAGGAGTAATTTTTTTAAAATGTAGAAAAAAGCTTGATAGAAGTATGTATTCTAAATAGTTCCTGTTATAAAGTATGATCTGAAGATCAATTTTAAGAAAGTATTTTCTGTTGAAGTAATAAAATAATAGAACAGAATGCATGAATAATAATTTAAAATATTGCGAAATATTCTGTCTCACCATTTGGAGAATTGTACTTCGATTTTATATGCAGTTGAAACTTCTTTGCAAATAACCTATGCTATATGCTAATGAAAACTGGGAGGAAAGCCATAGGGAATATATGGCTACTACTCCATGCTCAGCTTCTGCCATGTAGAATACAGAATCTTTGATTGTCAGGAAAAAATATCCCAGAAAGTAAAAGAAGTGATAGAAAAATAATAGACGAATAAAACAGAACTAACAGCTTTCCATCCCAATACTTGGCTGGCTATTGCTTAGAGGGATCAGGAGCAATTGATTGTTACCGCTCTCCTGTATAGTTTGCATTGCTGATATTTCTTCTAACATTCAAAATGATAAGTTACTTTGTCCTGAATCCCACTGATAAAAATGGAATTTGTAAACGAATGCAGAAGTTTGCTTTGGTGAGTTTCCAGCTGTCCTGGTAGGGGAAAAAAACCCTCAGGCTGAATGAAATCCCCACGGAGAGAATAATACAAAAAGTCTGGGCTGCAATTTGATACCAGCTGAACTCCAGAGTCAGCTCCCCAAAAGTTAACACTAGTAACAAACTACTGCAACTGGGGGGGGGGGGGAACACTCTATACGGTGCTCACTATTGCTAGGAAAGCTTTGAATACTTGTATTATAAACAAAACTAGCATAAATATACTGCTATAAATATTATAATCAATTTACTTTGCAAAATGCATGTTATATTTTAGACAGCCTTGTTGCTGTGCAATTTTTAAAAATATGTATATTTTGATTACCTTTTGCATTGCTCCTTCAAAGATCAATAAAAGTCCTACTGAGAGGAGATGACCATATAGTATTAGTACGACAGTGCTTTCACTGGCTGTCTTAAAAAGCCTGTGAATCAAGAAGCAGCGCTGTCATTTCCCTTACCCTCCCAAAGCTCGTGTATTTTGACTAAAAGATGTATATTTCATAATTTTAACCACCTTCTCTTCATTAAAAAAAAAAGTCTTTAGATTTAAATTCATTTTTATTAACTCATTAGAGCATGTGAAAGAATTTTCATTCTTGTCCTAATTTAAAGTGAAGTTGCAACACCCAGTTATTTGTAGTTATTAATAGAAAATCTGAACAGACAGGAAGAAATCGAAGGGACGGAACAGAATTCAAACTTGCATTAATATTTCTCAGTCTTGCTTTAAATATGATTGCTCTTTTAGGCACAGAAAATCTGGAAAACTTCATGATTTAGATTTTATTTAAGCAGCAGAAAAATAGTTTTCCAGTTATGCTAAGAAACTTGCTCAGTTATGCTTTCAAGGGAAATACGATTGTGTGTGCATATTTTTTCTATATAATGTTTAATTTCATAGTCACATTTTTCTTAATTTCTAGATCAGAATTATAAAGAAACTGTTGTTATGCACTCAATAATAGCCTTTAATGAAAATACCAGTAGAGAGCCTGTGTCAACTTCTGCTAAATAGAAGACGACAATGAATACATGTGCAATTTGTGTTTCTCTTATCTTTAGCCCACTATTTGCATTAATCTTTATTTTAAATGACCTTTCTGTATTTAGGAAGTGATTCCCCTCCCATACACTCATGACTCCTCAAAGTTACATTTTTAGACTGTAAGGCTGAGATCTAGGAGGCCCCCTTGGCATGGGGTTTGGAAAAAGGGAGGGAGATTGCAGCGTGCAAAGCAATAGATACAGAAAGAAAGCCTGTATTGTTAGGAATGAATAAGGAAGTATCTACTCAGCTCAGTAATCAAAACATTTTCAAAGTGAATTAAGCGATTCTATGATTCTTGAAATACTGCTCTTTTATCTGAAAAAAGTTCTAACTGATAATAATCACATAGAAGACAAGACCTCTCTAGTTATAAAACAGAGGTTTAAATATGCATGTCAAAAAACACACGATAGCTGTATACAAACTTTTCAAGACCAAAAAATAAAGACATTACATTTTGTAGTGACTGAAAATTATTAATAGGGTCCAATACATACTCACTCACAGACAGAGTTCTGCGTAACCAGCATTATACCGATGCTTAAACCTGTTGTATGTATTAAATGATACAGTTCATGTTATTATAGAAAGAACAACAGGAAAAGCAAATTAAAACTAGCATGAACATTTAAACAGGTCAGCATTTAAATATGATGGACTTTTTTTTTCATCTTTAAGGAGCATGGTTTATTTAGTACAATCAACAAAACTATATAGGGAAGAGGGGAAAAAAAATGACTTTTCCTATATATTCTTCAATGCAAAAAAAAAAAAAAAAAAAAAAAAAAGGGGGAAGCCGCTCAACCATACAGAAATAAATACAGATCAAAAAAGCATCCAAAGACAAAAAAAAAAAAAAAAAAAAAAAAATTTTTTTTTTAAAAAGTCACTTGTCAATTTTCAGCCTTGCCATTAAGTTGCATGTTGTATTCTGTATTAAGGTTAACGATGCTGTTTAACGGGTCTGTATTTTCAGACGGCTACAAGTCACTTCTGTCCTTTTCATACTCCTTGCCCGCCTTACTCTTCACAGCCTGTACTATCACCACACGCGCACGCACACACACGCACACACATTTCTGCAGACCACCCAAGTATCATTGCTATGTGGAAAATTCTATAAGCAGAAGAGCCAAACGCATGCAGAAAAATCCCAACCTCTAAAGAGTGTTAAATGATTATATTCTTTTAATCAAAATCTATTATACAGAATGAAAAAAATATTTTCCATAAATTCTAGGTTTAACTTTTTTTTTTTATTATTTCATCAAGGCTATAACTTCACTCTTCATTGCCAAAAGCTCTGCTTCTTAAGCTGTAAGCTGAACTTTATAAAAAATATCCTAATTAAGATAATATTAAGGATCAGGAACTTAAAACTACAAAAAGACAGGAAATACCAGAGTTAGGAATTAAACTCTCCTGAATAATGCTACTGTGCTTCTGTGCTGCATTTTATGCTGCATTGCAAAATAGTATCTAAAAATAAAATAACAACCTCCTCTCAGATATAAAGTCCAAATCACAGTTGGAGAGAATTTACTTCTCAAATCAATCTATAGACTACCTAAACTTACAGTCAAATCCTTAATATACATTTCTGAAACTAGAATATTTGTAATCTTGAGATTCTTCTTTGTTCACAATATTTTAAAGTATTCTTGAAGTTTTTATTGACTTAATGAATGAACTAGATACAGCATATGCAGATGTTAAGCCCTTTTTTAGCAACTGAGTTAAAGTTTGATTTTAAAAGATGATATTCCTTTCACAACATAGGAATCAAATGCAGATAGCTATCTAGTCATCAGTAGTACCCAATGAATTAATTTAAAGCAAAATAAATCTGCCCCAATTACTGGGGCAATATAAAGCTCTTTGCTGTTTCTTTTAAAAATTCTCTTTGTATACCATTAGAAGAATATGCAATCTTTCACTTACAACTTTTTCTCTTGGCACCAATTCCCAGATAATTTTTAATAGAAAAACTGTTAAAATGTGTACTTATATTTTTCTAGTCTTTTCATACTGTAAATTTCAATGATTTCTACTGTATAATTCTTTTGCTGTTTCAAGAAGCACTCATAATATGGAAACCTAGACCTAATTTTCTCCCAGACTAAAAATCAATTTCTTCAACCACCAGATGCATGTCAAATTAAATGAAATCTATAAATCAAGCAAAACTTTTTATATTTGTTTTAAATGCATTTTTGATTTGTCATTTTTTGTTTTTTAAATAAAGCCTCTTACTCTGAGGCGGGTAGGAGGACATGCCACCTTAAAGGATTCAGTTAAAATTTTACTTAGACCTATAAAAATTACAAAAACATATGTTAAACATATTATAAAGTCAAAGTAAACATATTTAACGGCTTGGAATAAATAAATGATGTCTGAATTAGCTAGTCATGTTTTGTAATTGATTCATTTTGCAAGATATCTTATTCTATCCTGTTTGAAAGAAAATTGATACACTTTATTCATATAATTGATGTATTTAATTCATATACTTCAACCTGCCTATTAGCCAAAGACACAGCTTTTTCTTTATGGCAAGATAATGATTAATGCCAGAACACTGGAATAACTAAATATTAATTTATTGTTAGACCAGATCAGTTTTCATCCCAGTACAATGTAAATTATTATGCTGGTTTTTTGTACGGGATATGTTTGAGAAGCATCTGAAAATACTAGCTTATGACTTACCTACGGTGGCACTAGTGAGCACGAGCGACTGAAGAACACCATAATAAAACACAATTGTTTAATCTGTGTAAAAACTGATACAGCTATTTTTTCTCTTTTAAAACTTCCAGTGTATTTTATACTTTTTAAAATTAATAATACCTCAATAATGTGGTGTGTGTCATTTCAAAAGTAGGTAACATTCACTGTGTGTATTTTATATACAGAGAAGACTGGCAAAGTAATATACCTTGTGGAAATTATGTTATTTGGATGCTTTTGAATTATACCATAGTCTATACTTAACTTTATTGAGCTTCAGTAAGTTTTTCTGTTATTTGCTTTTGAAGTGTGGATTTCAGGAGAAAAGTAAATTTAAATAATATGCTAAGTTGCATTTATTTAAATAGTATGCTTGCTGCTAAAATGCAACCAGTTTTCTTTCCAGGCTATTTCCTTTAGCTGGGTTACTGTACAAGCGGTTGCCTCCATTTATACAGGAAGATTTTTATTTTTAACATGCAAGATTATTGTACTTATCTGCTCCTAGAAAATATGTACTGTATAAACATATCCTTTATCTTGAACTTCAGTATTTCTGTGCTTCCAAGAAGAGTAAAAACATCTGGCTAAATTACTATGCTCTGTGCAAGTACAATATGCAGGCAAACTCCTGTAGGAATTGCATCTAAAATAAACCAGTTTCAACCCTTTTTGGGGGGTTGGCTTTTTTTTTTTTTTTTTTTTTTTTTTTTAATATGTTTGTGTGACCAGTCTGTTGAAATCACCTCCCTGATACATGTCAGCACAATGATAACTAATGTACTGAAATGCTTATATTTTTCTGAATAAAATCAAATTACGTTCTTGTTCTACAGCTCCCAATGTTTTAAAGTTTAATTCTGTTATGTGTGTTCCCCCAACAAAGCCCCCCAAACCGGAATGGTACAAACTGATTCACACCAGCGGTGATGGCTCCAAGGGACTGGCTGGACGGAGTTGTCATGTGTCTGCCTGTCTACACTTGCTGTGCAGAACATCCTCTCACCTGTACAGCAGGCACAGACAGGCAGTCACATGACAACCCAGCCTGAGTGACAGCCAGCCAGTGGGAAACAGCTCTGACACTAGAGCATCTTCACCAAGAGCTACAGCCAGGAGTCACTCTGGATCTCAGACTGTCGGTCAGTAACCAAGTCGTGTATTGCAACCCACCTAGAGTCAAGCGAACAGTGCCTATAAAATACAATAAAACCCACTGATGAAATTTTTACTGTGCTTTCTATAGTACTCTTTTCCTAGTTGTTCTGATTAACTCACTAAGTGTTATTTATATGCAGCTTTGCAGCACCATTGTAAATTGGAGGACAAAATATATTTCTCACTCGTATCTTTAGGAACCTACTTTTTTAGATTATTGTCAGTGTAAAAAACACTAATCCACAGAGCAGCTCACTGCAGGTGTTTATTCCTATAAACAGGCAGAATGTTAGACCTTAATTTGTCCCCTTTCCACCATCTGACCTCCCCCTAGCTATTTTCATTCTTCCACCCCAAACCACACAGAATTTGACAATTGAGAATGAACTGTGAATTATAAGCTGCATCTAACACTGGATGCTATACTTTACTACTGAAACAAAATGGAAATATTTGAGCTGGAAATGACAATAATTGGAATTTTTCAAATAAATGTAAATTTCATATTTCATATTTTAAAAGTTCTTATCCTAGAATCCAGCTTGGCATTCTTTGCACACCAATAATGCCAGTGAAATCTTGGGCTGCTTTAGACTAATAAAGAATACAAGATCACATTCTCCGCCTATGCCTTACAAAAATCGTACATGGCTTTACAAACAGTTCTTTACAGAACTTTTGATTCACAAACTCGAATGACGTTCCCCATTCTCAAAAGTCATTTTAATCGAATGCAGAAGCTGCTAATTCACAAACTTCAAATTGGCAGTTTGACTCTCGACTGCATGAACCTTAGCACAAAGATCTGCAGCTTTTCACACTTTTAAAGCAGTAATAACCAAGACCTGAGATGCTCAGATTTATTTTTTTTGCAAGTGTCTCATACTATTTTAGCCAGTATGACATGAAATACCCTACTAAAGAAAACTGTATTTGCAAGCTGAATGAATATATTAATTTTGCACTTATTTACAACTGCCTCAAAACTGTACGCTCTATTACTCATGTTTAATTTTAAGCACGGTGAAAAAAGCACAAAGACATGGCGCTGGTCATGCATCAAAATTATGAACGCAAGCAGCTACTCCAGGATCATAAACTAATTCAGATTAGTATCCACACATTTGAAAATAGCATCAGTTCGATATTTCCACAATTACAGAACCAAAAAGCATTCTTAACCACTGATTCCCATTTGATCAATAAAATACTATTGTATGTTTGAGAAGCAACAAAATCATGTCAATAAGGAACAAAAGAAATTACTTAAGATCTGAAATCATACAACAAATTTTGAAATCTTTTGCCAAAGTAACTTGCTTCAGTATGCACTCCACTGTGAATTCTTCACTATAAAAGCCATAACTCACAAGTAAGAGAAATAATTCACATCCTTCAAAAGGCACTAAGCCAGCAACTACTTGCATTCGGAGAGTGATTTTTGTCTCACAGTAAATTCCAGACTTCTCGAAAGGGGTTCAACTTACACCAGAAGGGGTACACAGCCTTAGAGGTCCTAGCAAACGCTGTCGCTTAATACGATGCATTCTCAAAGTTGCTCAGTGGTTCACATGAAGCTACAATAGTTCTTAGGGCAAGAGTGGGGGGGATATACTCATCACTGTGGCTAGCCAACGGCCAGGGATATCAAAGGTGAGACTTAATTTTCTGCCTCTTTCCCAACTGCGATGGAGCGGGTCCTGCTACTGCGAAGGAGCTGGCTGCAGAAGTGGCTGGTCCCCGAGCGGGAGGCACAGGAGATGTGAACTCCTCATGACCTCACGGAGCACACATCCATACGGAGCCTGGGCACAGCCCAGACACATGGAGACGGGCATCACCTCACACATCACTGAAGACTACATATCTTACCAGGGCAGAAATACAACAGCATACAGCCATTTCGGTAATCATCTGAGAACAGGATGTGACAACTACCAAACCTAGCTGCAAGTGAGGAGAACGTTTTAAGGAGACAAAATGTAATTATCCAAACTGGAGTTCAGCCAGGAGACCAAACATTTGCTGCTTAAGTTCAGAAGCAGGTAGTTCATTTCTGAAACAAGTCACTAGTCTTCTGATTAACTTAATGGTCAAGCTGTGGCTTTAACCATTTTCAGAAAAGTATCTAAAATACAGACCTTACTAATTTTTAAGTCCCATTGAGAAAAACCTCAGTAAAAAAACTCAGCATAAAGCTTTGTGAACTCCTTCTCAGAGCAGAATAATCAAACTATACAGCAGATCTGTACTTGAAGAAAAACTTTTCCATGAGCAAAATACGGAATACTGGGCTGTTATCTTCTCTTACCACTGTCAAATGTTCCTAGGTGATCTCCCTTATCAGCCTGAATATACTATTGATATTTTCATGACTATCAGAACCAACTGTTCAGCACTTAAGGGACAGCATTTTAAAACATATATACGGGAATCAGATGGCAGCCAAGCCCTTCCATGTCTTTCATACTGCTTCAAGATTCCCAAGCGACTTTTTCTAACAGACTATCAAAACACACTGTTTATTTTCAAGTGCAAAGCAGAAGGCATTCCATAGGTATTTTCAGGAATTTTTATATTTCCTACTGAACAAAATTCAGACTCCCCTCCCCCCAAATTCAAAAACCGCCATGGCACAGTGCAAATGCATTTTTAAGTGCTTGAGATGAAAGATAGCAAGAAGTGTTAATTTTGATGCATCAGTTACATTTACAATTAAGTGTACCTAATTTAAGATTTACAACAGATTTACCACAAGTTACCAAAACTTATCAGAAAAATGACAGTTACCTTTAAATTTGCATAGATCTTTACATTTCAGGTTGTTAGTTTATTTTTGTTATGTTGTAATAAAATACTTCAAATTATAATCCAGTAAAATTTTGAGGATAAAGCTTTTCTTCTTGACCCAGCACTTGGTTCCCTCCCATTGACTGATATCTCCTGTTACAGTAAATACATTTGTATCCCTCTAAATTGTTAAAAACAAAACAAAACAAAAAAACAAAAAAACACACGGAGGAGGGAGGAAGGGGGCCAAATCTTCCAGATTAACCAACTCAATCCAATCTTCCCTGATTCTTAGGGGCTATCTCAAAATGAATACTGACTTGGGAAAGAAAAAACAAACAAACAAAAAACCCCAAAAAACACTAGCGACCAGAACAATTTCCAACGTCAGTAGAACTACTGAAGTTAACTACTTATCAGAAGTACCACATTCTGGATTTGCAGGACTTTGGGCTCTGGTTTATGGACATGTAGTGCAGGACTTTTACACAGGAGGCCTAGAAAATTCACTGAAGTAAAATGCTAATATAAACAGAATATGAATTGTCTGCGCAGTCCATCGGCTAACTTTGTTTTGTAATTCAGTATTTTGATTATTACTAAATAAGGTAGAAAATTGAGTGATATTTTAGAGCTTGTCAAAAGTATCTGTTTACTTGTGCCACTTCCATTCAACAAACTAGCTGAACTTAAAAGCACTAACCTTTTGCTGAAAACAATTAATTAAAAATAAAAATTGAAAATGAAAGGAAAAAATATTTCTGGAATGCCTTTTTTTTTTTAACATTAACAGCCCAATTTTTCTATGAAAATCAAAATAAACCTAAAAAAAATCCAAGAACTTGATTGTAAAGCTAATAGGGCACCAAATAACTCTATTTTAATCTTCAAAAATTAAAAATAGGATGGCTATTGAGTTTGAGGTTGAGAAGAACATTGCTAATATTGTTGTAAAAAAATGACTAAGTAGAATAGATTAGCGAAAAATTGATTCCCAAAGCTGTCTAACAATATATTGAATAAAGTGAGGAACCTGGATGTCATGTTTTTTGTAGAACTGCTGTTTTCTGATTCCCTTATTAATTACCTATATATTTTTGATTAGCAGCAATATTTCTTACCAAGGTGCATTTATTGGCTTTTCAGTAGCAAATTTGAACTCCATATCAAACTGGCTACATAACTCTGCGGCCAAGCTTTTCAACTTCTCAGAATATGAAGCAGGAGAACAATTGCTATCATTAGATCAGTTGCTGTAGTAGCTCACAGCAGTAACTTTACTTAGACAATTCTTTATGGCCACCTTATAGCTGACATGTAAGAGGAGTCCAAGCAGGCACAGAACAATACCAGAACGTTCCAAACTAGGCTTTGCCTTCTCCCCTGCTTCCAGTTCTATGTGCGAAACCACAGGAAGGGAGGAAAAAAGAAAAAACAAACAAACAAACCAAGAAAAAACCCAACACACCCTGTATTTATGCTTCCAACATTTCTACAGAAGTCTCAGAGGGTATCTCCATAAAACAAAAATAGAAAGTTGCAAACCTTAAAACGTTCTTTCAGTTCAAGTCTGTACAAGCCAATTTAGTATTTCAAGTTAACATCAGAGGACTGAATAAATCCTGTTTTTTCAGTACTTAGAAGCTCTTAATTCCTTACCTCATCATCTTTATACCAGGACAAGCTTTCTGCAGTCAGAACAAACCAGTATTCCTTGGATCCTCCTTTCATGATTCCAATGTTGTTGATGGTCAGCCAGCCTTTCCGGATGACCTGCGCAGAGGTGCAGTCAGGCACAAGTTTAGTTCATTATTCATTTGACATTGTTTAACTACCAAATTCATTCTTTCAAATAAAGAATAAAATAAGAGGTGGTGCATTTTCTTCCTTCCCTGGCAAGTTCAACACAGGTTTTACAGATTCCAATCAGTCAAGAAAAATGTAATATATAGTGAAAACAGTGTTTTCAGACAAAAGATAACTTGGAGGAAGAGAGAAGCCTAAGAATGGCCATGTGAGCTTGAAACATGGTTCAATATCTATTCTTCGCCATCTGTAGATGTTTCAGTAGGAATTCCATTCTGTTCAGCATGCATGTTAATGTAAATATAAGCTCTCAGAAAAAAAAAAGCAGCTTTGGTGTGCACAGAGAAAGAGACTACTTTATATTTAATAACCAAACTAAATAAGAAGGAGATTAGGAGTTGCACCTAACACACTGGTAAAAATGTTGGTAACACATAATTTATTAATTTCCACCTTATTCCTAAGTTTTCCTCCAAACTTAAGGAGATCTAGGGAAGAGGGGAAAAAAAAAAAAAAAAAAAAAAAAAAAAAAAAAAAAAAAGCATTCTCCCTATTACTCCAAGATCAGCTAAGAAAGAACATTACCAAGAAAGTGGAATATACATATATCACAAAGGGGATATACATCTGTCATTGCCCAGGGCAATTAAAATAACTGAAAACACAACAAATTAAATTTGTTTGGACAGGGGAAAGATGCAGACCATATAAATACTATGTTCAGCAAAATCAGGTTACTCAAATTCATGCATAGACAGAGGGCTGTGCACACACTACCACTGCATGATAAATACACAATCATTGACTGTAGGAGTTCTGTATGTAACTGGGCCACACAATCACTGCGGCTAAGTGTGCCATGTTCTGCCTCCCCAGCAAGGCAGAACAAAGATTCCAGATTCTATAACCTTTCACCAAAGCTGCTTAACCACATAAGCTTCATATGCCACTTTTGCCTGAGGCAAAGACTACCGGCATTCAATCTATACTGTAATCAGCATTGCATTTCTTCTGATATTTCACCAGTCCTTTCTTTGAAAAAGAATATTTGCACAGATTCATGGCAGGCACAATTTGGGGTACTGACAATCCCTAAACTTCTAGGCTGCTTCAGAATCAGCAAGCTCAAACTGGACTTGTTTATTACAGATATCTGCAGAGGGCTACTAGATAACACTTTGGCCAATGAAACCTTTTGAGTATCTGTTGGAGTTGGGACTCCATTCTGAAGGAATTAATTTTAGATGCTTGCTTTGCTAGTTAAAAAAAAATGCAAGGTATTTACTTTCACCTGCCATAATAAAAAAAGCTGTTGGGTTAGAGGGACCTTTGGCCTGACAGATAGAGGTGCTCCTACGCCATGCTCTGTTCAAACCATCTCAGACCAAACCCAAGCAACAAGCTCTAGTCAGTGCTAGGAGCGTTGCTGATGCATACCAAAGGTGGCTGCACCTAGCCCTTTTCAGAAACGAATTTTTGAGGAAGTTAAAATAGCAATGAGTTAATAAATGGGTAGTAAAGGGGAAAAAATTGTTCGTTCCTTGTATTTTGTAGGAACTGGTCTGAGAGAATCATTTCCATTTCAAGTAAGACAGTCACATTTTCCATTCACTACCAAACACACCAACAGTCTAGAGAAGAAAATCACTATAGATTTGAAAATAGTCTATGGGTTTTCAGCTCATAAACAGAGTGAATTAATATGGTTCTAAAGGCTCAGTATGCTATGAGAGAAGGGGACATAGCTCCTGCAGACAGACTCCAGGGTATGGGCTGAGCAGACTGGATAGAGCAGCAAGCACCACAAAGGTCTTAGAAGTTTGTTGTTTTTTTTAATGATCATGAAAATAAAAAAAAAAAAAAAAAATGGGGTGGGAGGCTCAGAGAGAGGGCATTGCTTTACCTGGAATACTTGCATGAGTGCAAGTGGAGGGAAATACACTAGTATTAACTAGTACTAACCCATGAAGTACTTCTTTTAAAATTTTACTTTATGCTGTTTATGGAAGTGTATGGAATATAAAGCTTTTAATAGAAAGCAAACAACATGCATATATAGGCAAATAAAAGTACTAGCCTTCAAGCTACTTCCACAGGTTAAGTTGTAGAACCAAGTTATTTTTTTTCCCCCTGCACTTAACTACATGAATGCAGCCCTGTGGAAGAAATTTTAGAAAAAAGCCAGGAAGGTAAGATTTTCCTATCACTTTAACTTAGCTTCATAACAAGGTGAGCTGTGCTTTTATCGCTGGCTCTATGTGACTCAAGTATTTCAAACAGTTTCACAGCAAACATGCAAAGATTCCCATGTTACAAAGAACCTGCAATAAGAGGCTGAAAGGATGCTGCTGGACCATGTTGTGTACAATTTAAAATACTGCATGCTTCATAGGAAGCAACACATCACATACAGGAAGCAGAGGCAGTCAGATGAACACAATATTGAAAACTGGTTTGGACACAGAGAGGGAAAAGATTTAAAGACAGGGAAAAGATTTAAAGACAGAGTTTGTAATGGGGATAAATTGTCAGGTTCTACAAACAAACCAAGGAGAAACACCTGACTAGCAGGTTCAAGATCCTTACAGGTGATAAATAATTCAAGTGGCAAGGGAAGTAGTTTACTATGGGTATTCCACTCAATGCTCTCCCTCATCATTAGCATAGGCTTTGCAGAATGTTAATACAGTTTTCCTCAGCTCCACAAAGAATGCACGTGCCGCAGTAGTCTCAGTACAGACCAAGCTACCATTTCAAAGTCTCTAAAGGATACAAGCCATTTAAGAGGTAATTAAGTTTTTAACGCTTCCCTTTTAATGTGGGACTACCTCAACTGCACACTTCCTAAAGACCATCCTCTCTGGTCTGATGGACATCACCCCATAGATGCATAGCCATCACTGAGTGTGCACAGAAACAGGCTGATTTGGTAATGTAAACATTGGTCACTCCGTCTTGCAGAAAAAGGAATTTGCCAGCTGTTTCCTCAAAAATCCAGTGTGCTAGGGATTAGATCCAGCTGTCATTCCCACACCACAGTGAATCAAGAGCAGGACACCAAGCTACAGTAGTATCTTGAGCATGTGTTTTTCATGTGCAAATTTCTAGATCTGTTTATCTATACCCCTCTGGGAAAACAGTGAACCAAGTTCTCTAAAATACCCTAAATACTACAAGAGATCACAGTTATCCAAAATATCTGGAAGCCATTCCCCATGCGATGTCATTGGAGAGAAAAAATACGTATGTGTATCTAGGTGCACTATAATAGCCAAAGAGTAATCCTGGAGCCTGATGTTCTCATCATCAAATTGTTCACATTCCCCAGGCATATTTTGTTAAATACAGTGCAACAAACAGGTTGAAGCAAACAGTATCCACACTGGGGCAGGGTGGGGGAAAGGCAGGTCTCAGATCTAGGTGTAAATTTTAAATAAAATGAACTTAAGCAACATAGTTTTACTTCCCAGAGGAGTTGGCTTACACTACAGATTCCAGCCAATTTCATCTTTAAAAACAGATAGCTCAAACTATAATTTTTAGCACTTTCTCAAGCAATAAGCAGCATGTATTTCTAAAAAGACTGTTAAATTCCATCACCATGATTGATTTTTTTTTTTTTTTTTTACTATTATGTTAGCTATGTCTTACATTATTAAGCATGGAAAAGAAAGTAGCTTTTCTTTTTACTGTTTTCACTAGTTCATTTTCTGGTTGTTTTGGATTTAACAGATTCATTTCAGTATTTTCTATCATTTTTCTAAATATCACCCTGTATAAACCGGATATTAGTGACATGAGTTATGATCTTCAGGAAGGTGAAAAACATAAGCATTGCCAGAAGCTAATGAAGACAATATTCCAACCGGTAGTTGGACTCCATGTACAGGATGAACAAGAGATGACACAGTTCCTTCCTTCAGGGTCCTGATATCTAATTTGGGTGTCTGAAAAAATGAAACTTAGACGGTACAAATACACATGAACAAGCCAGAAGGAAGTCATTTTCTGATAGTTCAATTGCACAAAAAAATCATATCTGTTCTTTTGATTGTCTACCATTTCATGGGTAAACAGGAAAGCAAGATTTGACAAAACAAGTACATATTATATATATATTGCCACGACTTACTCATTCCATTACATCAAATAAGATTTTTAAAAAAGAAACACATTAGAAATTTAATAAGTGTTCCACTTCTTGAAAAGGTGATATCTGAAAGATGATTTAAAGAAAGGTAAGTGAAATTTGCTGGGCAGACAGGGAAACATCACATGAGAAAATCACGAGATTGGTTACTTCAGCAACAATACAACCAGTTGCATTCTGTTGAATTAGTATAACTCTGTAGAGTTATGTTACCTAACCCCATTGAAATAATGCTGGACAGGCAACAATTGCCAGCACTACACTGCTTTATCTTCTAATGATTGTGATACAATGTGTGTTACCAAAAGGTAAACCCACTGAGGGAATAAAAAAAAAAAATCACAAAAACTAGTATGTGAAACATCCTTACAATCCACTGATTCTTTGGGTTCAAATATGAAGGTTCTCACTCACAAAACAGAGGACAAAAAGAAACAGTATGTTGGAAGGAATTCTAATAGTCTTTCATCATAATTTGCTAAATGCCAGAGCATAATCTTAGTAGATTAATCATCTTGTTTGTGCTCAGTATCCAAACAGAACTTCTTGAAATGACAGTACTTCCTCGAAGTCACTGCAAAGTGTATTCACAGCATAACTTAAAAAGAATGGCAGTGGCTTAAGTCCTGAATATACCTCTACTTTAAAGAAAAATTAACATTAAATTAAAAAATAAAAAATTAACATTTTCACTTTGTCTTTAGTGAAACAAAGTACTCAGTAGTGAGAAACAGGTTTATTCCTCCAAAGAAACATTGAGGTTATTAAGTCAACCATGAAGAAATAACAACCTAAAAAAAATAAGTACAGCTAGAGGCCAGCAAGTACAGTACTACTTCTATAGCACTGATAAGGTGAAAATACAAGAGCACATCTCATTCAAGGACATTTCAAAATTTATTAGCATCACTCTGTTGTCAATCTGCAGCACCTCTAGAATCTTTCACAGAAACACTGCCATTTCTTACAAGACAGCCATGTCATGTCTTTCATGACCACCTCCCTGACTCTAGGGCAAGTTTCCATTTTCACCTACTTGCTATAAGAAAGTCTGTAAACACATATTTCTGGGTCATGCAAGGTAACAGGATTAAGTGTAGTATATGAAGACAAGAAGCAAACTACACTAATGAAACTAGATTAAAACAGAAAAAAAAAATCAACAAAAAAAGCATTGCTGTGGGAAAAGTCAGCACCACAGTTCAGGCCCACTGATGAGGTCTGAAAGCTACTTGTGTCTAGAGGGAAAAGAATCCAATTGCTGCTGTAACCCAAACCTCAAAGTCTCTCAGACAGTGACTTTAAACTAATATTCAGATTAAGCCCCTTCTCCAATTACAGGGGCTACTTCAAATGCAGCAACACCAGATTTTGCCATAGAAGTAAAACAAAAAAGCAGAACTGTGTGTGAAAGATAATTCTTTGTAATCTGAGTAGTTTACATCCTCAAACACTTTGGTATTCGTTGGGCATATGGTACAATGGCACCTTCAAACTGTTAGGGCTTAACAGGAAGGGGAGTTTTAAATGCAAAGTTTTAGTGACAAGAAACAAATCTCACCACATGAAAAACACAGTAAAGAGTGGGTTACAGCCTTCAGGATCCAGATCTTGCTAGAATGCTATGTAAAACCAAGCATTGCATTGGTTATTTCAAGCAAATTAGAAGACAGACTAACCTGTGGCTTAAAAAGAAACTTTGTGGAGTCAGGTCAAAACCTCAGGCGGTAGCAAAGAAAAAAGACAAACAAAAAAGGCCAGAGATTAAGCATGAGAGGATAAATTAGTAGTAGGGAAAAAAAGGAACAAAAATACATTAAGAGGAATTGGCATTACACTTCTTCCAAAAATATAATGCTGGGCACTCATTTTATTTCTGAGATACACAACAGTCACCCGCATCATCACAGTTCAAAGCAAGTTACAAAAAAGAAAAGCAATGACATTGCAAATGAGCACCCCCACTACCACTCTGGAAAAACTTAACAATGTAGAGAAATTTAATTCAACTGCTGTCAGAATCGGTGCTGTCTGGTCATTTTTCCTTTACTGAACTTCTGTTTAGTTTTAGTTTGCTTGCCATAGTAACTAGTAATGATGTGACAATATGGCAACATCCTGGAAAAATGAATACATTTTCATCATAAATAATACCAAAGAATGTACAAGATAGAGATTTACCTCTTACAACAGTCACTGATCCAGAAGTGACTTGTTATAAAATTAACTGCTGTTTAGGCAATTAATTCTAATTAGTAATATTAAATACATTCACACATTTATTTACTCATGAGATGGAAGGGTTAGAAAGAAGTCTGTCCATGACATACTGGTCCTCCTGGTGCTATAAAAAGAATGTCTAAAAAGGCTTTAGATATTTTTAAGTTTATTAATAAAACCCTTTTTTTTCTATCAGAAGCAATTTCTTTGTGTAAACAAAATACCAATAACAGTACCTGTACCCACAGACAGTAAATTCATTTAGCAATAGCTTATGTTTCCTTTTCGTTACCAAATACTCATTTATCCACCTTTCAAAAAAGTTTCACTACAAATAAAGGCACTTACATCAGATAAATACTGCTTTCCAGTTATATAATTAAAAAATTAGTCATTTTAGTTTGAGAACCTCAGTAAATTATAAAATATTACTTTTCTTCAAAATTATCTAGCACATTTTAATTTCTACTAGTTCATACTCATAACAGCAGGTTAGTAGCAGTTAAGAGATGAACTGCAATTATACTTTGTTGAGAAAGTGTTACGGATGAGATAGTTTAACATGAAGTAGTTTAGTAGCAAGTATTAAACAAACTAATAAGTTAGAGACAAACTTTGCCCTCTGAGAAGCTAAATGAAAAAGCAACAATAAAGCTTACAGAACTTAGCTCGTACAATTTGCCTTGAAGGCGGTAGATTGGTTCCCTGAAATAGCAAATTACAAAAATGAAGTTTTATTTCAGAAACATTTTCTCATTCTTTTCAACTCCAAAAAAATTAACTTACAAATACTTGTTTATTCTCTTTAAAATAAAAGGTTTAGCAAAGTCCTTTATGCAACAAGTAATCAAGTTTCAAAATCTTATTTAAAACTCCAATTTTTTTCTCCACTTTAGAGAGTTAACATACACTCACAGAATCATTCATTTCATTTGTGTATTTCTGAAGAATCAGATAATTGTCTGTTTTTCCTTTTACGGGACACTCCAAAGTGATGACGGTTGTTGTGTATGACACATGTTCCTGACACAGCTAGATAAAAAGGAAGTCTCTCCTCAAAGGGGAGTGACTATCTTTGAAGGCATTTCAGTGTTTAGACCTTTCAATCTTGTTTTTTTTTATTGTAGTCCAAATAGTGCATTATGTCAAAAATGCTTCTCAACGCTATTCAAGCTCTGGGGGAACCATCACATTCCAGAAATTATGGATCATTTTGACTAACCTCTCAGAAATGACTAGCAACATCTTGGAAGGAGAAAGAAGTTGGATTTCCTTCCCTCCAAAAGACTACTAAGTTTTCAGAAAAAGCTGGAAACCTAATCTATTACAGCAAAACAGGGAAACTTTCAGAAATTAAGTTTATCACCCCATCCCACCCCCCAGTGTGAGGGGTCTACACTCAGTGGTCACATATGGAAATCTTGACCTTTTAACTCTTTAGAATTGTTTGACCCAATTGTACATGAAAACATCAGGAGTGTATTCATTGGAGAAATTATTTAAACAAAAATTGAATGCCTTTTTTTTACTGGAATCACATATACCATTTAAAGAATTTACTAATGTCATAATATTTTCTTTCTGTTTAAGACTTTGCAAAACCCTCAAACTGAGCAAGAATAGATTTTATATCTGTAGCATCTTCATTATTTTAATTTCTTATAAAAAACAAAGGACTGATCCTGAGAGTACTGAGCACCCATGGTCTGCACAGAAACAAAGGAAGAAGCAAAGCTCAGGAGCACTTAGCATCTTGCAGAATCAATCCTATATCGTATGACAAAAAGAAACAATCAACTAGTTTTAATTACTGCATCTCAGAAAAAACATTATTAAACCTGAGACCACTGATCAGTTACATTTTGTTTACTTTGAGAGAGGAGTATGGTATGTAGTCAACATCTTCATGAAGTCAATGGAAGTTTTCAAAAGAGGTAAAGGCAAATCTGCGTTTGCTTGCTGGATTGCCCCTTCACTGTTAAATACACTGTGTGCACGTGAGAACTAGTAACGTATGTATGTAGTATGACAAAGCGCATACAAGCAACTACTCACCAGCATTTTGGATTCTGAAATTCACAAGCTAGCAATTAATGAAAAAATACATTTAGGTGTAACATGAGAGATTCAATATACTGAATAGCATGGGAGGGAAGACACTAACCAGCAGTGCAAACAGTAGCAGAGTCATTAAAAATAAATTATGACAATAATGAAAGTCAGGTAGCTCTGAAAAAATTAGTAAAAAAGGGGAGATGATATATCGTCTGTATGTTTCAAGCAGATAACGTAAATTACACATTTACAACAAATAAATGCAGCCAAGAAAAACAAACAGCTTGTATTAACTAGCACATGCCATTATCCGTTCTCTGTTAGGTGCCTACCTGATTTCCCACTGCACTTTTGTTAACCTGACTGCTTCTTTGTTGGGCACTAAGGAAAGTAGAGGAGAAAAGTTATTCTGAAGAAACTCAAAAACTAAACCAGTTCCTGAGCAATAGATTTTGGCAGTAAAAGTTTCTTACTATTCCAGCATTGAAAGCTAGCATAACAAAGAAACACAGCAAAATCATTACATATAAATGTATCTTTCAACTACTTTTTCTTACAGTGTATGAATATTTGCGTGCTTCACACAGGAAAGACATACACAGCAGATGTCCTGTGCTAATTTTGTTCTCTTTAACTTCATCCTACTTAACTTGGTAAAGTTACTAACAGCACAGAGAAGTTACAGTTCATATGAGTACTTTGGAAACATTAGCCTCTATAAATATTAAAAAGAGACAAAAGGCAAGGCATTTCTGTTGTTTAAAGGAGTTCATCAAAATCCTCTCCTGTCAGAGACTCCTTAACAGCTTTATCCTTACAGCCCATTTTGGACAATATTCTAACATTTATATACATTTTGTGGGTGTAAATACATAACTGATGGATGAAGCCACCACAAAAACTGGTTCAAAAAGCTGGAATCTTAAAAGAACAGAACATATTTAAAACGTATTCAGAATATTTTGCTCAGTTATTGAACTCTGGTAATTCCTATTCCGGAAACAAAACACACTCCTGTCTCAAAAAACATACAAGTTGCTATTAATTCCAAAGGCATTTGCATTATGTGGTTTGTGTTAGACCACACAATTAAAATATTACTGGAAAGAGGAAAAACGTGTTCAAATAGCAGGCAATAGCTACTAAACCACCAGACTGGCTTCTGGTGACAGCAAGTTTTGTTTGGACAAGATAATACCATTTCAGTAGGCATTGATTAAGTGATGGGGGGGAAGGGCTTAAAAATATATATATATATAATCTACTCAATCAGCTACATCAGCTACAAACATTGCTGTGAAAAAGTGAGACATGCTTGGATCACAGCCTACAGGCCCAATCCTGCAACTGTTTTGTGCACAGCTGCTGTTCTAAAGAATTACTGAAGCACCAAGTCTAGCCTCATCCCAGCTCTGATCCTGTATTTAAGATCTCACCCGATCAAATCAGCAGTGCACTTGCTCTCAGTGTGACAATCCACAAACCATGCTTACTACACATGCCTATTTGCTAAGCTTTGCTCTGAGTCACCTAGATACCTGTGACAAAATTACATTGCATGTCTCCAGTGCCTCATCTGGACTGCATAAATATGGTGTATAAATTATAGTTAAATAACTTGCACACATAAAACATTCGCCCTTCACCAACACTGACCTGTTGTTCCAGAAATGCATAGAAGATCACTTCAGAAAAACTAATTGCTGCTCTTGTGGGTCATTTTTATTCTATTACCTTAGGGAAGTTAATTAAATAGGCAGCTGACATTGTACTAAGAAAGTCACTTCTTTTTAAACAAAGCTCAGCAATTGGTCCTTTATTTACTGTTCTGAATACAAATTACTCTTCCTGCAGATTGAAGCATGTAGCTATGCTTTGCTTACACCAACTGGAAACAAACTCAGTCCTAATATTTTACCACTCATTCTGCTAAACAAGACAAACATTAATACTCTAAAATTTCAGAAAAGTAAATATGTTTCTTTGTAATTATTGTAAGAGCAAAATTGTTCTAAATATTGGCATTCTTAAATCATTTTGAGGTGAATTCACATTGCATTGTACCTGTCTGGGGCTCTGCAATGCTGCAGAGTATTTTGATGTGTCTTGTGCTCTCATTCTTTCCTATGAACGTGGCTAGCAGAACTCATACCTCTAAAACATTGCAGTGACATGAGACAACTGGTTAGGATGTTCAGAAAAAGAAATGAAACACTACAGCATATGGGGAGACTATAGTCCCGGATGTTTAGATATTGCTATATATTTCATTATCTGGTTCTAACATATAGTTGCTGTAAAAACAATGTGATTATAGCTTAAAATGTGTATATTAATGAGCTAAACAGTAAAAAACTTTAAATTCTAAATTGTTCTTAGCTATCCAAGTTTCATCTTCCAGTTGAGCACACTTCAATAGAGATACTTGCCTTCCCATCAGTTTCTATAGAAATACTTTCTTAAACTTAGCATATTCAGTGAACTTAGGGAGGAATTGTCATTTGTTATCTCTTTATACTCCTCACACAGAGCCAGGGAATTTCCAGGTCTGAAGTGCAAAAAGAGGAAGAAGCTTTCCCATGAAACTGAACTTGGGCATTGCAGCTCCTTGGACAAAATGCAGGAGTGAGGACAACAGACTGAACTCCAGTCCTCAGCAGCAACATCCATGAAAGAGATTCTTCCAGGGATAATGAGATAGCTCCAGATAAATCTGACAGTCCAGAATCTAAACTATAAAGTAGGGGAATTTCCAGCTTGACATAACAACAAAGAAACAAACGAAAAAAACCCACCTCACAAACATGTTCCACAGTGAGCACAGGCAGGCATTGGAACGGGCCCCATAGTGAGTCTAGGGAATCTCCAGTTTTGGAAGTTTTCAAAATCTGGACAAAACTCTAAGCCATCTGGTAGGAACTCAACGTTGACCCTCCTCTGAGCAGCACACTGGACTAAATGACCTCCCAAGTCCCTCTCAAACCTGAATTACAATTCTATATGCTGTCTATACATACACAAACACATACAACGTATATATGGAGTGTTTTTAGCAGACTTTTCCCTGTTGGAAAACGATGAAGAGGAATAAGTAGTATGCAGGTTGTTATCTTGACCTCTAGAAGGCCAGCTACTATTCCTACAACATCCTGTCATTTTTCAAGAGAAGTGACAAGGGGTTCTAGGATCTGCAAACAATACCATAGAGATTTGTTCAAGCCAAACACAAACAGTGCCTGGCTTTGCCTATTTCTTTCCTAGATTACTGTATCCCATTTTAAACCTTCACGGCATACTGCCGAAGACATGTACTTTCTTCCACAGTGATATCTAGAATAGGTCCTAGTATAACATGTAGTGTGGTGCCAAAGTTGGTTGCCAACATCACACACAGACGAAACCTGCTGACATAACAGTTTCTAGAGCCACAAATATGGCACGAACATAACTGAAAAAAAAATATTTGTTCTTCAAAGAGTGAAGACATCTCCAACAATTTAACTAGCATCAAAATGTTTATACAAAGTCCTTTAGGCACAACTTGCTGGAAACTAGGAGAATATTCTGGAGAATATTCTCACAGTCTTTTCAATTAAGTGAGAACTGTCAAATTGTGCCCTGGAGGGCATTCTGGTACTATTATCCTCTACAGCCAAACAGCAGGCACACTTAAATTCAGCAATAGCCATTACTCTTGGCAACACTATTTCATACACTGTTTTACAGCTCCCAAAATATTCATCGGCAGCAGTGTGGAAAACCCTCCAAAATTATACATTTCTGTGCTCCTAAAATGGATATAGTGAGGGCATCAGGCTTCCAAAGCTGTTTCCAGAGATTCATGTTATTCCAGATCAAGACATAAGTTTGAGCTCCAGTAAAACCAGGCTTGTGAACTGCGGAAAGAATGCCCTCTATAGCTACAAGTGCACAGAGTTCAGCACTGCATATACTGAGAAAGAACATCTCTACTGCCACACTTCAGGGTTTTGTTTTTTAGACTTAGTAAAAAGAAAACCACTAGTGTCTTTTAACAGATTCTTTATATACATACTTTGCAAAGCCAATGAAGTCTTCATGATTGGTGTTGATGTAAGATACCTGGATATCAATCAACAGCAGTACCTATTATGGGAGAGGGGAGACCAGTAAGAGGGTCAGGGAGGTGGTGGAGAGAGATTGAGGAAAAAAGAAGGGAGAGATGAACAGAACTTTGAGTTTGCTGCATTATTAAATGTTTCTTTCATAATTATTCAAACTAAAAGCAACAATATTTCCTAAACATGACCACTGCGATTTCTGTGCTTGTTTCATAAGCTAGACTACAGAAGAGTGATTCCTGTCCTGTCCTTTACCTGACAGACCTCATTTTTACCAACGAGGCTGTTGCTCACTTCATTAAGGCTAACTACACATGGCCAGAAGAGTTTAACAATATGCAGCACAGGTTCTAGCTCTACATTTTGCAAGTTAAGCAAAACAGTCTATTTGTACCATTCCAGTCAGACTAGCAATAAACATAAGATCAGTGTATCGTTTTCTTTAGGTTCTGCATTAAGCAGTAGTAGGTAAGCTAGTCATTTCCCAGAAAATTATTAGTCCTGATACTAAAGAGCTATTTTGGTGCACAAATAAGAGTTGAGAAATGGGCTAGTCAATGAAACAATAAATTGTTTATAAAAATATTTTAACTTATCATTTGTTGATCCTTCAATATTCCAGAGAAAGAATTTAAATTAAACTTCACAATCTAACCAGAGAACTTGATAAGATATTGGAGAAAGCTCACTCTATTCCACATTTGGACAGCTTCTTGAACATGCCCAAGACTGAAGGAAACCACAGCTGCACTTTTCCCACTGTATTTTCAGACTTCCACTTCTCAGCAGGGAGCAAGAAACCTAACCAATCAATTTCTTAAGAAATCTGGCTGAATACATAAGAAAGAGGAAGCATTCTAGCATCTTCTCCTACTCTTATTTAAAGCTTCATAACAAAACTAATAGTATAAAATTGCATAATTATCCAATCCAATTCACCTGCTAAGCCTACGCCTCAGGGACAGCAAATTATCAGTAAATGCTATTGCCAGACCATGGTGGGCAAGAACATTTGGATGGATACGCCTCAGCAATGACCACTTCACAGAAATAGAAGGCTCTATGCTCCCCCCCTCAAAAAAAAAAGAGTTATCTAACAAAATAATCCCACCAATTTCCTTCCAATCACTTACACCCCTTACTGGGCCCTATCAAGGCATCGCACTGCTGTGCTTTTGAGTAAGAGCTAACCACTAGACAATAAGTTTGCCTGGTTTCTTTTCTTCAGCTTTTGATCTCCTCAAAGCATACACAATTACTTCTACGCAGCTCCACAAACATGGCATCATTCCCAAATTCTTCAACATTTACAAACGATACCAAGAGCCTCATCCAAAGCAAAATATAGTGAAGATTTAACATCTAGTTCTTACCTCTCAGAATTTCCTCAATAGCATTTTAATTTATTAACAATAACTGCTAACAGCATAAATAATTATGTGAATATGTGACAATAACCTATTTGACCAATTCTTGGCATTTACAAAAAGCTGGTATTTTGTACTTTGTTCTGGGAACTTGCCAGGTATGTGCGCACAATGAAGAATGGAATAATAAGACAAAAAAAGACTCAATTATTCTAAGCAACTTTTATCTTCTTCCAAATTTTGAAATAATTGGGTGTGCTAACTAGAGCTCCCTGCAGGCACAAGACCAGCAAATACAACTGTTTAAAATTACTGTTAAAACTACATTCACAGTACAAACCAACAGAAAAGAAGCAGGACATGCTGCACAGTTCCCCAGCTTGCACAGGAACATGACTAGGGAGCCAGGAATACAGAACTACGCAGTAGTTCTGCCTAGCCCTGCTTCCCCCAAATATTTCTGCCATCCAACTCTGCACTCTCCAGACCATAATTCCTGCTTCTACTTCCAGTAGATTTTCTCACATGTAATCTAAGCTTTGAAGATTCCTGGATTTGAGTGCTTGGCTGGTTGATGAATGTTCTTAGAGAGGTTGCTCTGATGATAACTTTTTTTTTTAACTTCAAGAGTTCAACTTTCAACATGTACACTCAAGAACATGGAATACGACTGATCAAATTTTTGAAAGCCTGAGTTTAAAATACCACAGCTCAAAATCATCAGCTTGATAGCAGTCCATTCCTTTTAGAGAAGCTACAGGAGAGAGTCTTTTTCTGGTCAGTTTTAGAATCCAAAGTAGAAATTGTCTTATCGATCTTCAGATTTGAGAGACTGATTTTCAAAGCACAGAATAGCCCTTGGCCACTAACATGGTCAGCTCCAGTGGTTCTGCATTACACACCTCAGCAAGCCTGCTGATATGATCTGAGAGAGACAGGCCAAGTTTCTCAACCTGCATGCTGACACCACTGTTTGATAACCCAGGATGTCAACAGCGATGTTTGCCTGAGCTTCTACATCCGCTACATGGCTTGTCACCCCCTCAAGTGTCTCAGTACAATTGCTTGTGGGCCCAACTGTAAATAGAACATGGGACTGGTTTGTTTAAAAGTCTGCTGGGAGTTGGTGTGTGTGATGGAGAGGAATTCTTCACAATCTTACTACACTTTGTATGCAAGAACTTTCCTAACATAGCACAAAAATTCTCCAGGAGAACTCTTCTCCACACATTTCCCCAAACTGTTGAATCCCTTACTTATTCTCACCTGATCCTTGGTCTTCTCTTCTCTTTCACGAATGTAGCCAGCAACAATTCTTTCTGTTTCTTCACACAGCCTTGGATACGTTGCCAGCTGAAAAGCAAAAAAGAATAGGGAGTTACATCCGCAGGGTGACTTCAGTAGAATACAGACAGGGGAGTCTCCAGCTTTCTTTTTTGGAGAAAACCAAGTGTTATAAGTGCTGGTACTAAAAAAATGACTGCACTACAAACCAAGCCTTACTTCCTAGTAATGGCGATTTTTGAGAAAGCCCTGGAGAGATCTAAACCCCTGGATTGTTTCTGTGCTTTCACTCCATAGAACTTTCAAGAGGAAGACAATGATTCTGGAGGTGTGAGCCTTTTCAGACACAAGTTTTTGGAATAAAGCAACTGTGACACTGAAATCCTAATACTTTCAGCTCTTTTCTTTTGTCTGGATATGAAGTAAATGTCTCCAAAAACGTAAAAAGGAAAGACAGAAGTTGATCCATAAAAATACATAAAGAAAGCAGACTAAGACAGCTTTCTTTCTGTGTTGGGATTTGCTATAAAGAGAAGTCTGAATAAAAGCAGTCTTTACATACAGTATTTAGTAACACCTTAATTCACCCACACCTCTAAGAAATACCCAGACTGTTGCTTTATCAGATCAGTCTACTGGGTTTTTTTGTTTGTTTCTTTTCTTTTCTTTTTTTTTTTTTGTTAACTTATGCACTCCAATTTCTTGTTGGACACTCCAAACTTTGGGTCAGCAGTAAAAGACTCCAAATGCAGATCTGGGATAAGAGGTCAGAAAGGGCTGACTGTTCTTGCATGCTGCATACCACTTTAGCATGTTGCATGTTCCTTGGATGGATATATAAAATACAGTATCATGATACATATATACATGTGTGTATGTATATATACATACACACACACACACACTTGTATCACGCTGCCAATACAAATCTTCACTGATGCTAATATGAAGGCACAAGGTAAAGGTTTTTCCCCTAAACATATACATTCTGAAAGTTGGTGCAGATAGCACAGTAATAAAGCTTCAACAGCTAAAGCACAAGTAGTCAACCATTCTAAGAGGGGGAAAGTGTACTCCAAATAAGTTATACTTTACTTAACTGCCCAGAAATCACATAAATAAGAAAAGCTTCCAATCCCAAACTACTTTATTGCCTACTACTTTATTTATTTTATAGCAAATTTTTAAATTGGTAAATATATTTATCTTCATCTTGTTCAGTCATCCTACTTAGACACATCAACTTAGATACTGCAGCCACTATGGGTATTATCAATAAAATGCATACTTGAATAGTCTGGAAGAGAAATTAAACAGAAGAAAAACAAAACATAGGCTTGGATGCAACCTCTAAATATCCAGCACGCTCTGAAAGAAGTGCTATGCTACAAGTGTATTAACTCAAGAGCAGCTGAGCGGGGTACAGTTTATAGTACCCACAGGCAAACCCAGTTTATCAGCCTTGTGGTGAGGGGTCTCCACATCTCTCTTCCCCTCCTGTGTCTGTAATTAAAGCACTGCTCTGCAAAGTGTCTTGTTCTTTGAAGGCGCCACCTTGTGGCAGCATTTGTACTGCTCAAGAATGGTACTTCACAACACGAACAGCAAAATAGTCACAGTAAGTTTAGCCAATAGCACTGGGAAAGAATTCACACAAGTAATTAAAGTGGCACATCTTCCAAAATTTGAAAAAAGTGGGAAAAAAACTCTAGAATCTCAGGTCAAAATATTGAAGAGAGTCTTCTTCTCAATGATCTTTGCCAAAAGTCTGTCATCCTTTCCTGGTTTTGAGAAAAGCTCATTTAGCAGCTCAATGGTACAAAAAAGTTGAATTATTCAGAGAATAAGGCAGAATACTTCTCAAGAACCCCAGCAGACTCGTGCTCACATCCCAGAACTACTCTTCTAGTTGCTACTATTAGGGTGCCCTGTATTCCAAGATGGTGGGAAAGCCACAACAAGAAAATGCAAAACAGACATAAAATCAGCCAGTTAAAGACATTTACAGTTCTTTATACTGGAAGCAAAGAAGTCCATGAGAGTCAGTGGGACCCTCCAGAATATCCCACAGCAAAGGCAGAAAAAGATAATGCTCCAGATAAGTGAATTACTGTATTTACAAATGACAACTTTACTATGTAGAGGTAGTACAAAAGAAAAAAAGAAAAATATTCCCTCCAGGTCAATGAAGTACACTCAGTTGATTTCTGATTACTGCATTCGTTCAGCTTCCTATATTTCATATCAACGTCTGACATTCTTCCTTAGTTACAACTGGAAGGGGGGAAAAAAGCTTGAGGTTCATTCTAGAAGCATAATCAAACCCAAGCACACACTTCAGGAAACCCCTTCCCATATACTCATAGCACACCTATGATTAGTTTTGATAAACTGATGTTAATTTATTATATTTGTGGGATCTTGAGTTATATTTAATTGATGCATACAACTTTCCCACAAGGAAAGTCAATACACGACAGTTCTTTCCACTTAGAAGTTCAACATTTATGTGCAACAAACTCATCCTTCAACACTTTAATGCAAGAGCATTATCAAGTACAAAGGAGAAGAAATCTTCCTAGCATTCCACTTCTAACTTCTTGACAGTTGGAGATCAGAAGTTTCGGGCTTGTGTGTGAAGAAAGCACAGAAAAAGTTTAGTGTCTCCCTTATATACCAAAGAAATGTGGTGCTACCCAGTAAAATTTCAACACAGACAGAGCATTTTTTCCTCAATATATCTACTCTCAGAATACATTTGTGACTTTCGCTCCAGAAAGATTTCATGGTTTATTCCTACATGCATTATAAAATAAAGCTTTAGAGTGCGATCTTTTTTCTACAATTTGTATATAAGCAGAATTGCTGCCTACATTCCATTTGCAGCACCAGTAGAAATAGGGTTATAAAGAGGAAACTAGGGGCAACATCTGACTCAAAAACTCAACTGCCTGGTATGCAGAGTCAAAACACAGAAATCAAAAAAATGAACATTTTCAGCATTACATTGTTTTGAGTTTAGAAGAAGTCATAATCGCATTAGAGCATCTTAATCTGTTCCGCAAGTGACTGAATACAAAATTTATTTTAATACTATAAAATGCAAAACAGGCTTATCTACTGTATCATTCCATACCAATTTATTTGGCAAATTACCTTTTTAGTGCACTTCTTGACAGTGTTGATTAACTCTTGCATCACCAGATCCACACTTTTTAAGCAAGGTCCTTTCAGCTTCACTATCTGTTTTTTAACAATAGCCTCAAATGCCATGTCTGGAGTAAACAAACCTGTTCTGTGGACATAACAGAATATGCAAGTCAGTAACACAGATATCATGCAAAGAATATTTTCTACTGAACTGCTCATACCTTCAGAGACTTGCAGATTAATACAACAATATTCCTATACAAACAGTCTTCCACAGCACTCAATTTACTGGTTTCTCCTTAAAAACAAAGTTTCATTGTGGAGTAAGAATATAGAAACATGCACTGCTATTTGAAGATAACAATTTCAGGGCTTCGAGCTCACCAAGTCACCTTGCTAGTATTTCCAACAGAGCATTTCCTATACAAGTAGCATGAAGAACTTTTTCCAAAAGACTAAGAATGGCAAAGCTTGTAAGCAACAGTTTCAAAAGAAATTAAGTGCCCACAAGCAGGTAGAGAGTGTTTGGGGGGGGCACAAATCCTCAAACCCAGGCCTTTTGAAATATGTTCTATTGTTAAAAGGACAAAAAAGGGTAAACGGGTATGCATCTGAAAGTCCCCCCAAAACAGACTAATCATTCCAAAACAATTAAACCATTCCAAAGCAAATATTTCCTCCTCCCAAACCTAATAAACTGTAGATATATGCACAGAGTGAAACCTTAGTAAACTCATCTGCAAATCAGTCACTTCAAGACACAGTCAAGTATGAGGGAAGGTAAGGCAGCGCAAGGAGCCTCCCGGACAACAACATAAATTGAAAGTTCTTTTCCACTTCAAGGCACAAGTTTTCCCTCAAAGACTTATGATTTTTCAGAAATACTGGCTCAAGAGCTTGGAAGGATTCCAGATCAGGACTCTGACATGACACATTCCGAATCACCGTATTTAGGATTCTCAGACCTGGATGGTGTGGCTCTGATACTATGAAAACTGAAAGACAGATTTGATGTTCCAAGACCAGAGTAAGATACAGTTCAACTGGCACCTGCTTGATCTTCCAAAGAATTCTTGAATTAAACATAAAGTGGAAATGGAAAGGAAAATATAACCCCAGAATGGAAAAAGATTTAACAGATGCAGGGTCACACCTCTGGACCAAAACTGCAGATACACACAATTCCCCTTCAGAACAAAGAGAGCCTTTTGAAGAATTCCTGTGCTTTCATAATGCCAACATAGCCAAATTCTTGGAAAAAAACTTTATTAACGAAACAAATTCTAGAAGACATTGTCTCTGCCAGGCTGCTTTCCATTTGAATGGAAAGCCAGAGATACAGCACCACACAGAAGGCACTACCTTCCAGACTTGACAGTTTCTTGGTAGAAATGGTCAGGAGTGATCTCTGCCCTTTAGTTAACACAAACTCTGACCTTCGGATGTCTGTCAAGGTCTGACCTTAACTGTCACTGACTTGAGAACAAAGTTACCAAAGAGACAAATTGTAGAGCCTTTAAACCTTAATTTCTTTGGTTTCTAAATGCCTTTTACCAAAAGATGGTGCAGATGGACCCCTAACATGCACCTGAAGACAAAAATTAATTTCAGACAAGACCAGACGAACACTGTTATACCTTTAAAGCCTGAAACTGTTTGAGGTAATGTGTTGCTTTGCACATTGTCTTTCACATTTCCGTATATCATCTGCATGATGACACTAGTTTGCTCATTTTAAGCCTAGATAAAAAGCTAGTATTAGGCTATAGGTATAAGCAAAAGCCACTTACAAACATACGCTTATGTAATTTCAGCTAAGTTATAACATTCACTGGAAAGTTTCCATGTTATCCCTGACAGAAGATGTATACAGTCTCTTGAAGCTCCGGTAGTCTCTCAGAGCAAAAATAATATAGGGAAAAAAAGACAAGAAAAATAAATTTTCTACAGCAGTAGATAAATGAAGGAATTCAATCTAATCTAGTCAATAAACAGAGAACAGGTAGGCAGAAGCTCTTATCTAATGCCAGGAGGTGGACCTGCAAGCTTTCGGCTCTCAGAAAGGCAGCAGTCTTCAGCAAGAATTAGCACAATTCATTCAGAGCTAAAAACTGACTTTGCTGGTCCACTGTTGATGCATGCTACATTTTGATACTTAGTCTCCTCTTGTTCTAGGTGATGAATTTTACGAAAGATAAAATGGAAGAAAGTTTTATAGGAGTCTGACTATTTGTTCTCATAGCTCAAATGGCAGTGAACTTGACTTTATCACCACTCTCAGACACAGACACAAACAGAATTATAGCTTCTTTTTTAAAAAGCAGTGAGAATTACTTCTGGTAGGAGTCCTGAGGTAAAAAGGCGGAAAAGCCTAAGGAAAAAGCTCCGCAAGGCACTGTTTAACGAAAAGAACTAGGAAGTTGATAAAGCATCCAAAATAGCTAGAAGCATAAGCCTAAAGTGTGGTGGAAAATATCTGAGATGACGATTGTTTAATATCTAGACACATTTGCCTGAAGGACCCTGGGAGAAGCCAGCCATATCATGACCAAAAGAGGTACAGAGCATGTCATGAACAAACACTACTGAGTAGGACAGCATTTGTTTAAGAATTTACTTATTTGATGTTTTGTGGATACTTTGTTATCAACAGTTGAGCAAATTTCATGCTGACATCTTTGACATGTTGACCCATTGGGAATGCTACTGGAATTTGGGATGTTACAACTGTTACAGTTGAGTGAAGTTCTTCTTAAAAGGCTGACTGTTAGATATGATCATCAGATGTCAAATTTTAAATACGAACACGTGGCCTTGAACATCATTTACTTCTAGAGGTTTCTGACTTTTCCACAGAGGGTTTGTGTACTACCAAGCAAAATTAAAATGCTTCTTTGTGACTTTTTAATCTTTTCATTGGAGGAACAAAGTTCAACGTACAAACTAAAAATCCCCCAAGTGAGTCACTATGCCAGCTTCCCCCAAGCCACAGTCATTATAAGCAAAGTTTCACTAAATGCTTTGTTCTCTTTCAGTATTGTCTTTCACGCATTCAAAACTTCTTATAGGATTTGCAGCTGATACTAAATTTAACTGATAGGGCAATTAAAAATAAGCAGAAAAGGGAAAGCTAAGAATTGCTCCACTGTGAATGCACAGCAGCAATCAATTACACAAATTCCAACAGCCTTGATGCAGTGGAAATCTGGTGTTATATTGGAAGCTAAAGTTACATACTTTAGCAGGAGCAAGAAGTGCTACCAGGAAAAAAATATATATATAGTAGTCATTGATCTTCTCTGTAGAATAATTTCCCAAGAGTTCCAAGCAAGTTAAACCTCTTTACACAAAGTAACTGTCTGTCAAAAATACCAATCTGGAAAAGTGAAGTATGAAAAACTGGAAGAAAAAAGTCAGGCACTAAGAGCAGTGAGTTTGTGATGTAACACAACAACAGGCAGCAAGTGTATCCACAGATTAAAATAGACAACACCTTCTATAATGTATATGAGCTCATGAACACAGGAAGCACTTGCCTGATACCATGTATGTTCTTGATTGCATAACTTATTTCTCTCCGCAGTTCTTTCTCATTGAATTCCATCTAAAGAAACAAAAATATTTGAGATCATATTAACGATAGCTCTTAAATAAATAAGAAATTACTACTTTTCCCAATGTAACTGCAAAATAGACAAGTTCAACTGGTAAAATATTGATTTCTAACTATGCTAAACATGAAGCACAACTATTTTAACACTAAGACTACAGGCAGCAGCAAAGATTGTTGCAAATTATGCACCCTTCCATTCTAGCCACACTAATGGCTGGAATGATTTTGCAGAACATCAAGACAAACATGAGATGACACAGTGAACCAGAAAAAGCATTTGAAAGATACAGCTTTTCTAAGCCAGGTTTCCTAAAGCAGTGTAATTTCTTTGATTATGTTCTTTGTCTATCCTCCCCTTCCTGCCCTACTATTTTTAAACCAAATTTGAGAGAGTAGTAGTCTATCAAGTACCCATAAATTTCTTGGCACATCAGCTAGCAAGATCCAAATTAGATTTACCATGAACAAAAGGGTTATTATTTAGGCCCAACTCTTATCTGTTCTGTTGCCCTGCTAGCTAACCTACATATTTAAACCCTGGAAGCAGCCACAACCCTGGCTGACATTTATCCAACTGAAAGTTAGGGAATATCAAGGGAGCTCAGTATAAGACAGGTGAAAAAGCAGCTTAGAAACAAGAGGCAGAAAGAATAGAAACTAGAAATACAATAGTGTACAAGGTAAGGAGAAGCTGAAGTCATTGCGTTGCAAGAGAAAGTGAAATAATATGTAATGCAAATCTGTAAGAAATTAGCTTTCATTAGTCCACAGCCCACTGAACATCAGCTTATTCTGTAAACCAAAGGATGGACAGGTATGGGGAGATGTACTGGAGGAGGGTGGGGTGGAGAAAGATAGCTCTGAACATGAAATCTACTTCTCTCCCCTCTTCCCATCATAAAAATATGGGACTGAAAACTGGCTTTGTTTTATGCTCAGAAAACAAAAAGTAGAGAAGTCAGAAAATGGCTATTCTCCACAAGTCTCGTTTTAGTATGTACTAGCTACTTGAACACAGCAACCTAAATTATACCAGCTGCAGTTGCTTCCCTGCCCCATCTAAGCAGAATGAGGAGGTCAATTGCATTAGAACAACAAACATACAAACAAACAAGGCAAGGAAAATAGTACGAGCTGGGACCATAGTTAAAATCTAAATATTGTCTTTTGCAATTCTCAGGTCTTAATATTCTTAACTATAAAAGAAGTATCTCAATGATCATTTAGTGTAATTTGTTACTCAATTAAAAGCATGTTCTTCCAATCAAACCTTCTTTGCTTTACTTCTATCAACACGCACATAAAAATACACATAAAAAACAGAAAAAACAGGAAAATAAATACCTTCACTAGTTCAAAAGGAAAACGTTCATGGAAAATCCGATTGATTTTCGCACCTCCTGAAAGTTCTAATGTGTCAACCTGATCTCCTGATCCTTCAATTCTTTTTTCAAAGTCCACTGAAAACTGTTGGACCATCCTAAAATTTCAAAGGGTGAGAAATAAACAAACAAAAACATTTAAGCATGTCAACTACCAACCCCATATTTCAGTATTATGTGACTAGTACTGCCCAACTGAAACACGTTTGGGAGTTGACAAGACTATCTGTAACAACAATTCATTCAGTCAAGTTGCCAATTCAAGGTGCTACACTTACTCACAGTCTTTGTAAATCCAGTCCTTTACATCTGCACAATTCTCAACCGTCACAGAGCATAGCTCCGTATATTATTTTCTTTCTTCATATTTTTTAAATACTTTTTATGAAACTGTATGTTAAAGTCAACTATAAATATAACAGGGTAAAAAGTTACATTCCTGATTTTAATCAGAGATGACAAAATTGTAAAAACGACAACCATTTTCTACATACACTTTTTAGAAAAGAATAAGTGATTGCAATCTGAAGCAAATAAAAGTCTTTAGGTTTAAGCTATAACACTTAGAATTTATCAGATAGAAAAGCACATCCACATTTAGATGCTATTAAAGAAACTGCAGAGCTCAAAGGCACAGACAAAAATTGCCAGTCTTACGATGAAAAACATCCTTTGAGGAGAGCTCACTTCTCTGCAATGCACTTTTGATCTAAGATCTTTCAAAAAGATAGTTAATAGTATGATGTGAATCAAGTCTCTAAGCTGATCCTGTACTGGAAGATTTGGAAGAGGTGACCAACAAACTTACTTTCCCATGACAAAACTGAGGCAGCCCAAGAAGCAGTACTAACAAGTCAACGTGGCAGCTATCAGTACCATAAGCTCCAGCTTGCCTGGTTATGCCTAGACTTCGGCAGCAGAAGCATTTAGAAAAACACTCAGGAGAACTCCTCCAGTTACAGAATAGTCAAGGATAGCCCAACAATTTTTTTTTTTAAATTAAAGTAAGGACAGGTGATTGGTCATAAAACTTGAAGTGACAGCTGCCAAAAAGTAACATTGCGCATCAACTGTGCTTAAATCCCAGGTATCTGTATAGCCTAGGTTAACAGGGTTATAGAAATAGTGTAAGTGCAGAGCCTCAAACTGAACTTATGAAGAGGATTACAGAAACCTAATATCATCTTATAGGTAGGGGTGGCAAGTTTTATTTTCTTATAGGCATTATGGAACTTGCTCTTGAGTGTCAGAGGAAAAGGTTTCTAGATATGTTATTTTCCACATGAAAAAAAAAGGGTTTCTTCAAAAAGAAAAAGCAAAAATGAGGACAATTTTTACTGCCAGAAGAAGTTAATTTCTCCAATAGCATCTACATATGATGAAAGAATTAGAAAAATTATGCAGAGAAGTAGCAAGCACAACGAGTTAGGTTGAAATGAAATTAAACTCATTTTCCTTTAGAAAGTGCTACAGCAGTAGAAGCAGTATGAGATGTCAGCAAACCTAACAATTCAATACACTTCATATACTTGTTTCCAACAACTAATTCAGCAAATATACATAGTAAGGAAAACACTTGTGTTGTCCTTTTGTGGAAGAGTCCTAGATGATCTCCCCAGATGTTTAAGAAAAAAAAAAAAAAAAAAATCCACTATCTAATGAAAAGCTATGAGGGACAGAAACTAATGTCCACTCTTTTGGACATAGGTATTACAAAAACAAGGACTAAATCAAAATCTTCAGTTGGCTCAAGAAAGTCTCTTTAGTCCTAGTGACCATTTTCCCCTTCTGAGCTCCATATAACTTATGAAAACGCATCCTGTTCAAAACTTACGTATTTTTACAATTCAGGCCTCTATCATCTACCTCAGAGAGGTGACAAGGCTGAAAACCTTTGAAATCAATCAGGTAGGAATATGAGAATGGTCATATAAGGCAGAAAAGCTAGGACTATTTTGCATCTTTTCTGTGGATGCTTTCTATTTAAATGGATAAGTTTGATTGCATACAAACATACAAATGGCTACAGAGGGCCACATTTAAGAAAGAAAATTAAGAATGGCAGATCTTTCAGACAACGAGGAATGAGGTACACTATACTGGATGGTTAGCATCCCTGAAATCAGATCAAATTGGGAAGCTATGTGAAAAGAAGAAGTGAGTGCTAACTAAGGCTTCAGTCCCTAATGTCAGCACTGTCCTTTTTCCTTAGTGCTAAAACCACAATAAGGATTCTTTTCTCTCTGATTCCACCTGTTTGATTGAAAGTCAGATCAACAGTCACCTCTATTGCATTGCATTACATTAGTGTTACCAAAGCCTTGTCAGATAGATGTATTTTGTGGCTGAGACCCAAACTGGACAACGACTTGTATGGTGAAAAGCTTCCTGGTTTAGAACTTATGATAATAACATAGCTCTAGAAATAATTACAATTCATCATGCTACAGCATTCAACCTGTGGCTTCTCAGGCCTCGGAGAGTCAGCATCTATCAGGTCAGTTTTACCACAGTCATGGCTGGCATTTCCCAACATCTTAATTTTATGCAAGTTCTGAAGCCTCATCGAGCACAAAGCAACAAAGAGGTTTTCATCCACCCCAGTACACCAGTGCAGCCATTCTTATGTTCATGTAATAGAGGGAAACAAAAGCCATAGCATAGCAGCCACCAATAGTAGACATCTAGAGAAAAGTACAAGAATGGGACAAGCACACAGTGGTATTTCTTCAAGATACTCTCTTGGACTCAGTAAACTGGTGTTTGTAGGCTGCATAGAGATGTGTTCTTGTGCTTATGAACTTCTAATGCAACATTATCCCCTGGCCTGCAGTCATCTTTTTTTCCAAGTTCAAAAATCTGTCTATACAATCAGAAGCTGTCTCTGACCTTTGATCATGTACGCTGCTCATCTTTGTATTTTTTCCTATTCTACTTTATTTCCTTCATATAATTATTAAAATTAATTTAGGGAAAACCTTATTGAAACATTAAGTAGCTAAAAATGTTCAGGGACATCAAGCACAAAATTCTTCGGAGTTTGCATATAGTATCCTTAATCAAATCCGAATCTTTTACCTTTAAATATAAAATACAACCTCTTAGGAGGAAAAAAAAAGAAAAAAAAAATTTTACACATCAGATAAGCAGATGAAAAACTAGTCACTCACTGCAGCAAGGCTTTAGTTTTTCTGGTTGGATCTTCTGGTCTGAAGTTTTTGTATACCTCTACTTCATGCTCTATAGAAAGCAGTTGGCTCTGAAGTTTGCTCCTGAAGCCTGGCAGGGTATCCCGAATATGGTTGGTAAGTTGCTAAAAAAACAAATAAAAGACCTTTTATATTCTAAATACAGATGAAAGCAAAAGCATAGCCATTTCCTTCTAACTGCCAAGCATATCAACCATGAACTGTGCTAGTTTACTAGTATACTCCCTTTTGATCTTTGTAGCAACGGAGACAGTTAAAGAACAACACATACCACTTTCATGTACATATTACATTGAAGCTTGAAAAATGTCTTGGCCCTCTCATTCACTGGGCCCTATTACTACATACCTGTTTAGCTACACATTCAATAATTAAACAAATTTAACCTTTTACCACTCAGCACTTTGATGCCTTCACCCTTCTCTTCAGCTGCTTTTCCTGATAAAGGCTGTCTCCTAATTCCCTAGAAATGCAAATTCTCTGCATGAATGCCCCTTGCTTCATAGTTCCTTCTTAAAGGAGCAACAGTACAGAGGATTCTTTTTTTCCCCTCCCCAAATACCTCTCTAAACATCTTAGTTTACTCCTGCAGTGAATGCATACTGTCTTTCTTAAAAAGACATGACAATATGTAAATATGCTTCACTTGTGATCACTAGTAGGGCTGGAGATGAACACACACATCAGACCCCCTAAAGACATGTATGTTTATTGTTGGAAACACTCTACTGCATCATTACACTTATTTTAATGTTCCTAGACTTGCGGGCCTCCAGTTTCCCAGATCTGGGCTTTCTGGACAACTATGTTAGGAAGTTAGTTCTGTCAATGACACACACACACACACACACACACACACACAAAAAAAAAGAAAGAAAGAAAGAAAAGAAAAAAGAAAACACAACACACAAACAGTTTTGAGACATACTTCTCAAATCTTAAACTGAAGTATTTAAATCACTGCTATTATATTAGAGTCATCATCTCTAAGAGCCCCTTGTAAACAAGGCTGCAGGAAAGTGGTATTGCCATTCAGCTTGCACTGAATGACTCATTTATAGCAAAAGGCAATGCAGAAAAAGGAACAGATTCTGAAAGTCAACAACTAGTCCAGAAGGGTGATGGAAGGAAACACAGATACACAGTGTGTCTTATCAGCTTATCAGTATTTGGGACTCTCTGACCATTAAGACATACCACCTCCACATCATTTCTGCTCCCTTGTACAAAGTATACTGAAGGGAAGAGTTTTACTTCATGAAGATTACAGCGTTTTAACTTTTTTTAAACGCTTCATCTTTGGCTGAAGAAGTTCTAACTTCTACTTCAAGAGTATCAATTTTCATTTCTGAAAATACACGTACAAGCACTAAAAAATAAACTGAAGGAGACAAAAAGTCTCACCAAATCTGTTAGGGTTTGACATACTTCATTTATTTTGTGCATCTTGCAATGTGTTTGGAAAGCACTATCAATATGTTACCTGTGCTGTAAGTGTATGATTTCTGAACAGTTCCTTGATTAAATTCAAAATAAACTTCTTGCAATTCATTGCAAACTCTCCTCCCAAGCCCCAATTCCAACAAGCTATGAATGAATAATGTTATATGCCAAAACTCCTAATATAAAAGTTGTTTGGTATATGTGACAGCACAGAATCAAAGGCTGGAATTTCCCTGTAGCACCATCTTGTGGATGCAGAGAAATTTGAATTTCACCTGAACCACAAACCCTAATAGGTGTTTAATGTCTTAGGAATAAGACTTGCAGAGTTTTCCCCATATATAACATTCTTCATACAGTAACAGACCAGAAAAATAAAATCATATTGAAACATGTAAATTTATAAAACAGCTCACAAAAAAAAAATTAACAGTACTTAAAGTAATACACTTGAGGAAGGACAAGACAGTCCAAAGAAGTAAGATCAGCTGTTTTCATCTCAAAACTAAGATGTATGATATTAAAGATTTAATATATAGAAAAAGACAAAACATCCTAAACATAGATGAGTGCTTGCACTCTGCTGAAAACTTGGTTCTGCAGCACAAATAAATGGCATTAGTATTCTTTATGCATTCATCCACAGCATATTTCAACCTTACTGTCAAGTTACACAGCTGCAAAGTCACTGTAGCAAGAGATTAAACAGGCAAGCCATTTAGCCTTGCTCCTCTTAGTAAATAATCTCTCTGCTGTTTCCAACTTGTCAAAAACACAGTCGGGTAGACCTGGTCTCTGTCTATCCAAGACCAAAGGCCACAAGTTGACAGCAAATTGGAGATACAAAGTTTGACTTGTTGGAATGCCAGGAATATAGGTCAGCTGATAAACCGAGTTTCAAATAAATCATATTACATGATCAGGCATTTTAGAAAGACATGCATGATTTCACCTTGTCCTCTTCAAATTTGCCATGAGGTACATCACTTGAAGGTGATGCACATGCTATTCAAGTCTGCACTATGAAAGTGGCATTCCTCAAAGACGATCATCTAGTTTCCAGATGATCCAAAAAGGAGTTAATGGCATAGTTAACTGCAATTGTGACAGTGCGAGATCCTTCTTAAACAGGCACTGTGTTCACACTGGCCTAAAGAACAGACTAGTCTTAACATTTCAACCAACGCTAAATATAAACGAGTAGAGTTGGACTTTAAAAACAGATTAAGAAAGACTCATACATTTTGTCACAATCTGCCAGCAAGATTAATAAGCTTGTTAGGGGTATGGAATCAAGTATCATGGACACATGGCATATATAACTCAAACAGCAAACCTCCATGACTTACAGACTTCCTTCAGAAAACGCATGAATATCTGAGGCATGTATCTCCAGATTTATTGCCTCTAGAGCGCTACTTTATGGAGAACAACTCCTGACACAAAAGTCTAGTTACTAGCCTACTGACTGATTAATTCCTTGGAGATGATCACAGAATTTTCATCCATCAGTGACAGCTAACTCTTGTGTCTCTCCCAATTAGCACAGTGATAAAGGGAAACATGGAAGAGTGAAGAAAATTATGCACTCTTCCACCTCTAGTGTTGGCAGTGTCTTGGTTAGAACAGTAAGGAACAGGATTCTCGACAGCTAAATGGGAAACAGACTTCTCTATTTCATGCTAAAGGAAGCTGTGATCTGATACAGTTTGACATGAACTTCTAAAAACAGACCCTAAATTTGGGGGGAAAAAGTAGTGTGAACGAAGTGCTCTGATAACTGTATTTGTCATTTACATCAATAGTATATGGTACATTGTTTCTGCTAAAAACTTGAACAAAATGTAGATCACGAGATTAGAGTACAGATGTACAGTGAACCCTCAGAATATATGATTTCTAAAATACTGTTAATCTTGACATTTTGATCAGTAGGAACACCTATTAAAGTGGAAAAATGTGATAATTAAGGAATAAAAGTGTATGCTTGGAAAAACACTCAGAAAAGGAGCAGAATCTTATTTTCTATGTTCATATCCAGTATTCAAGAGAACAGAAAAGATTTCCTCCTGAACAAAGGGCCAGGGAACTGATGCAACAGCAGCCTGAAGTTGGCACATGGTAAGTTCCCAGCCCTCCAAGGCCACTTACACTTGTCAGGTTTGCTTTCCTTTTTTTGTAACCACACTTCCAGTTTTGTAAATCAATACCATTTGGCTTTGCTAGAGAAAACACAGGTTTCTAAGAGTTTTTGCAAGGAACATCAAGTCTTCCACATGGCAGCAAAGCATCTCTGTAGCCCTGAACAGCCATGACAAATTTCTGCGCAGTTACCTACTTCACTCAAACCAAGCACAGTCCAAGTCCACAGTGAGACTATGATTGCTATATGCAGCCCCACAGAACAAAAGTGAATTAATGATTCATCTCTCGCCAACCTCTTCTCTCAGGTTGTAGCAGGTATGCCCACATTATTTCATGACTGATGTTATAACCTAAACTTCAGCCTGACATAACAGTGAGATAAATAAGCAATTAAATTAACTTCTAAAACCTAAAGTGGGATAAAATATTACAGAACTTCTAGATCTGAGAAACTACAGTCATAAAACAGAATCAGTAGCTTATGCCTGGATGAATAAGAGAGCAAGTCTGACTTATTTCTTTTATTTCTGAGTCAAAAAAAAAAAAACCCATTTACTCTGAAAAAAGTAGTGTTTGAATGTAAGAAGTTGCCATCCTTGATAACATTATGATTAGCAGACTTAATTTTAGTTGTATGCTGAAAGGAGCCTGGAAATTAGGTCCTCTGCTTCTCACAGTGAATCTGCATATACCACAGGTAATATGGAGCTTTGTTTATTTCATTGTGAAACTTTAAAAGGTTAAAGGCAGGAAAGAATAAATTAGGTTCACTGACACACATTCCTTTTAACAAGGATTTTAGACTGAATCTATCATTACAAAAGCGGCCGCTCACCACAAACTTCAGCCTTTACCTGGTTTAGAACTTTCTGGAGATACGGTGTTCCCATCCGATCTGCCATGTGCCTGTATGCTGGATGTGAAAGAAAGAATTTCCTTTCTGCTAGGAGAGCTGCCTTGATATCCTTCTTCCCATCAATGTCCTTCTGGCTTCTATTTACAACACCAATATAACCTAAAACAGCAGCAAACCAGTGGGTAAATCAATGCAGCTACTGCCTGAATTGCTGGATTCACATTCAATTGAACGAGGCTGGCTCAATTCAAACAAAACCTTTCAATTAAAGCACTTCAGGTATTGTTTAGAAGTACTGTAGTGAATTTAATGGTGACCAAATCATTGATTCAAATGCAATAATAATCCATTTCACCACATTCCTAGATTGTTTTCTGTGTTATTATAACAGGAGGAGGAGATAGTCTCATTGGTAAAGCGTAATTAGAATCAAAATTCTTGATACTGTTAGCAGTGCAAGTGACTGTGACAGTAGCTTCAGGAACAGTCCCACAGAAAATTTCTGGAAGGGAAAAAACTTGGTTTACAGTGAAGTTACCAAAGCTCTGGTGCTTGCTTCTGAGATAGATAAGGAAAGAGAGTCCCTTTTGGGAAGGCATGGCAGCCTAGTACAGAAAAGAAAATTTGCTAACTACTTATTCTGGCATTTTTTGTTTCTGGAATAGCACAGTCTATTTTCCAGGTCCAGTAAAAATATCTTAATTACTCTATATTTTGCCATGGCCTTCTGTTATATTTGCTGTTTAGATAATGATAAAAAGATTGCAACTCTTTAAGACCCATACAACCTTTGATTCACCGTCAGAGCTGTTTTATATACCACTTTGGCCCAAATCATTACCTGGGTTGTACAGGATATAGGCAACTGAACATTCTCACCTCTACGAAGAGGAAGTAGTTTGTTTTCTAGAATTTCTCTTGCATCTGTTCCTTCATCCATCAGATCCAATTTTGTGATCACACCAATGGTCCTAAGGCCTGACCCAGGGTGGGGAGACGAAAAAGATAACAAAGGATTATTTATAGTCAAGGAAGGTCAATTACACCTTAGAATTACATAATATTTAAAATATTTATTTTAAAATTCACAAATATCATAAGTTACACAATACTAGGCACAGCTGCAAGCTGAAATGTGCCTGCAAAAGAAGGGATCATCATTCCCAGTGCTGAAATGCATTCTTAAATCTCTTTAACCAAGTTCAGCATTCCCATGACACTACCGTCAGTTTGATAGAGTATCCAGAAATCCCATGGACACTAAGATCCCCTTTTGTGAGTTGCTACAAATGTTTCTAGATAGGCATTGCCCCTTGCTTATAGGAGTTAGTGACAGAAAAAAAAATTACAGCATCATTATATGAATTATGTTAACAAAATTATTTTGATGCTGAAGTCTAGATAAGAATGCATACATAAATCTGTATTATAATATGCATTAACAGTAAAACAAAAAAAGTATAGTAGTCTTAGTTATCACATAATTGGAAGTATGTTACTGTATTCCAGAATAAAAAGCAGTTGAACATTCTATCACGCTTACCTTGAGGGTCCACTTCTTTAGCTAACTTCAGTGCATCTGAATTGGCCAGATCAGTGTTAGCTGGAGTTACGGCCAGTATCAGGCAGTTTTCTCGAGAGATGAACTGCATTATCATGTCTCTAATTTGTTGCTCAATATCTGGAGGTTGATCCCCTACCGGCACTTTAGTGATTCCCGGCAAGTCAATAAGAGTCAGGCTTAATACTAAATGGAAAACACAGCATCACAAAATTGTTTAGCATGCCAGATATGTTTAAAGAGATCGATGGATCTCTGGCTGCAGACAGCTTTTTAATCACAAAAAAACCCACATAATTACCTTTATAGGTATATAAACATTGTTAATGGTTGAAATAAAATGTCTGACAATCTGAAAATTACACTTGTTAGCACAATTGTTTCCCTACTGGTTTTTTATCTCTAGATTTAAGATTACTGTTTAATAACAAACATCAGAATCAGCATAGGAGAATGATTCTCACGTTGAATAACCTTAAAAGATCCCAGAAAACCAAACAAGACTTTCTGAGCTTTTTCCACAAATGGCAGTACAAACAACAAGCCGTCCCCGTCTCATCTTTCAAATCAACCCAAACAGGGTGGGTTTTTTTTGTTTTGTTTCAGTTTTTTAATACTGTCCTTCTCCAACCATCTTTCAACAGTGTCTCCAACTAAGAACTTTCCAAATTGAAAGTTAACAATTAAACTTGTATAGCAAAGTTCTTTTTTTTTTCTTTTTTTCTTTCTTTTTTTTTTTTTTTTGGTGGTGGTAGAGAGGAACAAGCAAGAAAAAGTTTACCTGGTAAGAAAAGCTGTTTTGCTTAAGCATGATTTCCCCTGTACAGGCCACAAGGCCAACAAGGAGCATCCTAGCTTTCTCACAAAACGCTGGGGTAATAGTAAGTTACTTAACAAAGTAAGAGCATTAGACAGGAAATTTTCACCTTCTCCTGGAGTCAGTATGTTCCACAATTGAGCTTTGAGGCAGGGTGTTTAGTTCAGCTCCACTCCTGTTAGCTATGCCACATCTGTACAGCAGAGATAGGGCTCAGGGGCAAGTGTTCAGAATGAAGTCTGCTCACAGCATATCAAAAGGAGGTTCAGTATCTCTTTAATTACCTCTCCTCTTATTTTAATCCTTCTATTCTTTGATTCTCAATCAAGACATCAGATGAGGGGGTTAGGAAAACAAAATGCCTCAGCCAAATACACCACTTTTCCCCTGGATCCAAAACAGACTCAATGCAAAACCTTTTCTCAGGGCTGCCTTCATTAACTTGGGCAGATGGCAACCAGAGGAACTAACTTCGATCTATACTGGGGGTCTACAACAGGAAGCAGCTTCAAGAACTCTTAAATATGTTTCTAGTGACAGGGAACAATAAACATCCAATATGGCAGGGAGACACACTGGCTTTCTAGACAACCGATCAGGGAATCCACATAGGATGTGAGAAGGTGGCAAAAAAGGTCTTGACGCTAAGTCTCCCAAACACATATTATGTATTCTAACTGCTGAACTATTAACTAACAGTATGTGTACTAGAGGATGGAAAGGTTTCATCCTGATGCAGAATAGGAATATTTTTATATCATAAGAACGTTAAACATGACAGAGAGGCTGCTTTCTGCCCAGCTCTAGTGGCAACAGCTCTCTGCAGCAGGATAGTTTCATAACACAGGAGAAGCTGAGGATTCTTCTAATAGGCAGACGTATTCAACACTTCTGGTGCAACTGAAACTCAGAAATCATTTCATCCCCAAAAACTTCTGATAAGTCAATGAGAACTCACACAAAAGGAGACAGCTAAAGAGAGACAGATAATCTATTACATGACAGGAATATGAAGAAGAATGATTTTTACCTACCATGTGGGGAATATATTCTTAAATTAATAGGAATTGAAGAAATGCCTTTGTTCACTCCTGTTATTCTATCTGTTTCTACTTCAATTTCCTGGCGAACTTCATCAAAATCAGTAAATTTCCTCCCTTTGCAGTGTAGAAATTCAGCATACTCTGAAAAATATCAATAGCATCTCTGAATCTCAAAAGGCTTATAGTCTGAGACACTGGCTTTCAAGCAGCTAGTATTTTTCAGATGTGTAAGCACAAAAGCATGTCATCACAGATAACAGCAAAGTGTTATATATGAACACATGCTGTATATGGAATTGCACTGATGAAAACCAGCCTACAACAAGAAAGGGTTAGTTTAAAAAAAAAAGTCAAGTTGACTGGATATGATTTATTGCTTTTATCTTTAGCATGTCATCTACTAGATGAATCTAGAAAGTTCAAATAAATACTGTTAAACTTAATAGAATAAGAAACAGATTGCGAATCATTCTGAGTTTTCATCTGATTACATTTGCCTGTAATACATCAATAAACTGAAGAAAAGGAATTCCAGTTCTACATCATGAAAGAATGTTAGCATTTTTCAACAACAGCCCACATTACACACGATTTTAACAAAGGAGCTATGTATGTTTTATAAGTTCACGATCAAAATAATATCACTTAAAAATATCGTCAAGTAATTAATGAAATACTCAATTCTTCACCCTAGAGACTTCTTGAAGCCCAAATCCAAATCCTGCTTACAAAGTTTTTAAAAGTTTTTAGAGATACCATGGCAATTTTGCCAAAGTAGGAGAAAACACTGAATTTGTAAAATGCCTTACACAATCATCACGCACTTGCCCTCTTAGCTTGAAAGGGCTTCAGTCAGGAATTTTCTTCCCACTTTCATCAGAGATAAATACAGTCAGTACTTCAGTATGACACTAAGTCCCTGTTTTGACTCTTGAATCCAAATACGGACACTGATTACTATATCCTTCTGGATCTTCTTCCCAGAAGAAATATGGTACATAACCAAAAGCGCATCTCAGCATTTTAAAACTGGAGTTTCTCCTTTTAGAACAGGGCAAAAAAGTTTATCCCACTAATAAGATATAACTGGGTTATGATATAAATGGCTGTCACAGTATGAGCTGACATCCGTCCCCACAATCCTCCCCTAAAAAGCTCTTAGTAGGACTGCAGAATGTTTGGACGCAGTTGCACACGTTCCAATATTATTACATTTTGCAATCAAGGTGTTTCTTCCTAGTTTATGAATAAAAAATTCTCAAACCCCAAGGCAAAGATATTGCTTGATATTCACAGAAAGAAGGCAAAAACAGTTCAGCAGAGCTGATCTGAGAATATAGATTAATGGAGGGACTTATGTATCAGCACTCAAATTTGTTTCTCAGGTCTGCCAAAAGTTATTTGATTATTGTTGTTGATGGAGCTGTTAAAAAATAAATAAATTAGCGAAACAACATGCATAACCATCATGACAGTTAAAGTAAACTGAAAGCCTAATAACAAAAGATAGGAGAGGAAACAAACACCAACCTTTCTGCCCTGCATTAGCATTATTTCTTTGGATTCAAAGTGCAAAGACAGGGGCACCCATCCTTGTTAAGGAATACAGACACACACACACACACACACACACGCACATTATATTTTTTATTTATATATATTTTATATATATATAAAATTTTAAAGGGAGAATTCAAAAACCTCTGTCTTAAATCTGAACAACTTAAGAATCTCTGCATATCTTGTATCCTTTTTCAGACCTGGCAAAAAAATGACAAGGAATAAGGGGTTGTATGTTTAAAATATTAAATTATTTCTTTAAGGAAAAAAAAAAAAAAAAAAAAAGGAACATTCAAATATTCCAAAGTATAACAGTGAAAAAAAAAATCTAGGTTTATCTAAAACACTTGGGAATTTACACTTGTAAAATTTATTATCTTAAATTTAGAAAATAGCTTCCCACCAAAAAAAAGCTGACAAGTGATTCTTATTTTGATTGAGTTCTTCATGCACTGCTCTTGGCATAAAATAAAATGTATTCTTCTCACCTACAGTTTTTATTCAGTGGTTCATTAGATTTTCTCAGAAAAAGATTATAAAATTCAGACAATTAACACTTAGTGTCTGCTTTCTTACTCTATGATCTGACCGACTCAGCTGATGCTCAGAGAAGCTTCTCTGTTCCACTTAACACTTGGTAACAGTAAGAGTATCTGAAATGGCTACAAGTCCAATCAAATGAAAAAAAATAAGTGAAATGAAAATAGTTAACTACTTTTGAGCTATGTCAATAATTATCACTAGCTCGTTCCTCTCAGCGACATTTGTGGTCCTGCTAATTCTGAGGGAATTGACTTTACTGTTCTTCATACCCTATAGCATATATGAGATGCTACACACAGCCTGCAGAATAAAAATTCAAATGAACAAATCGTGCTTTGTTTTGCTGCTTTCAGCTCTTTGCCTGCCCTTGGCAACGATTCCTCTAGCCAGACTGAATGAGCACACATTTTAATGCAATCTTCATTTTTCAGTTTTGTACAGAAAAATGCTAGGAAAATAAATACTATATTATATATTTATATGATAGTTTACATTTTTGTGAAAGTGGACATGAAGTCATACAGAAAGAGGGACTCTGCCTAATGCTAATTTTAAGACATGTATTTTCTATACAGAACTTGTAGAACCAAGTATTTGTGGATATGGTTGATCTGTCCAAGTGTGAGCTGAGGCCCATGCCCTGCTTCAGGGTACTGATGGGAAAGCCAGCTGAGCCCTTGAACCCAGTCTGACAGATCTCAGCAGTCACTGTTGGTCCGCTCGGGTCACCATACACACTGTTGGTAGTACACACGGACAAACATCAGCAAAAAGATAGAGGAGTCTCTGCAAGCTTATAACAGTTTAAACTCAGGTTTCAGACTCTACCAGCCTGTCAGCTCTGATTAGATGATGGGTTGTCCCAGATTTGGGTCACTATCACCTTTTCCCCATGATGACTGTGACTCTATAGATTCCAGGGTACATGCCTCCTCAGTCTTCACTGGTCTGCATAGCATCCCTCTTCATCATCTGAATGACAAGTGGATGCCAGGGAGTGGGACCCAGAGAAGGCCAGGCACAAGCTTCCTTTCCTCCCTGTAACGTGGCCAGTCCTTCCCCTATCATTGATACTATGGTATCTTTCTAGTTTTTTTTTCCTTGAAGGCCTCTGAATGCATTTCTGTTAATGAGATCTTTAAAATCATTTGCATTAGTTGAAATAACCAGTCTAAATTCTTTTAATCAATTTCCCATTTTCTGTTAGAGGATTTTTTTATTTTTTGCCAGCAGGTGGCAATAAAAGATGGGTACGCATTAGTAGTAGTCTCACAATAAAAGACATTTGCATTAAAGTTCAGCAACCTTAATAGAAAAGCATCTGTGAGATTTGCAAATATTTCAGTTCTCTGAACCTTACGATGATTTACTTTCTACTTAGTGTTGTAATTAACAGAACGGAAACATACGTGGATATTGTACATATGGATCATTAATCTAGAATGTCCAGCCCAATAACGATTTTTAAAATCTGATAGTCTGCCATTTCTTTGGCACAGAGATTTAAGAACTAGCCTTGAAGCAAATTTGAAATTCTTTAAAAAACAGTTATCAAAACATGGAAAATTACTTTTAAAGATATGTTAACATTTAAATAAGCAGCATTAATATAGCAGGAAAATCATTTTTAACAAGCAATAGCTTCACCCAAAACCAGAGTGCATTTTTTGTTGTCATTGCTATTGAAAAACCATACTACCCAGATTCAAAATATTTGGATAGTTATTTCCATTTCACAGGCAGAAAGAAGCACAGCAAAAGGAAGAGCAGACTGCCTAAGGTTATACAGAACCTATAGCAGGAGCAATAAGGAAAAAAAGCAACTTTCCTAAGATATTCTCAGATGTTTTAGATCATTAGCTTCCCAAAGCCTACTCAGCAGCACTGCTTAGAAGTATCAATTAACTCCTAAGAAAGATGTATTTAATTTTATTAAATTTGTTATTATTTTAATAATCACAGAATAAAGAATTGTCAAGATAAGTATACTGAAAGTATGAAACTTAGACAACACAAATTTGTGAAATACAAAAAATTTTAAATATGTTTAAGAAATTGGCTTTAACATCTAAATTACGACATAGCCTTTCAAAAGAAAAAGAAAAAAAAAACAAAAAAAAATCCATCAGCTCGCTAGTTCTCCTTGAAGGAAGCATGATTACACATGACAAATTTCTTTGCTCCCTGGCAAATTTTGTCAGAAAGAGAGTTAATAGTTAAAACAAAAGCAATGTTCCTTACACAGAATTTGAGATATATTGCTCCAAGACTATCTAACACTGTTGCAGTCCCTGAAACTCTTGTATCAGGTCATGCTGCGCGCCAACATTTACGTCCTCAGTATACACAAGGAAAAAATCCTTCTAAAAGTATAACTACAGGAGTATGCAGTACACTATTTCTCTTGAAAAAGAATTATGAATAAGTATGAGACAACCACTTTACACTAGTTAGTAACTGCTGAAATATAAGGACAGTGTAGCTGTGAGGTCAAGAGCGAGGTTCCTGTACCATACACTGCAGCAGTCAAATACCAAGAGCACTGGCATTTCTTTTACCTGATTCGGACATCAGATTCTCACTAAATGAGTTATTCTTACATACAACTTCTCACCTAGAAAAAGAATAGGTGGAATTCTTCCCAAAGGCATAAATGGGGTAAAATAATCATCACAGATGTCGTGCCTGCCTTGTAAAACCTGAAGTTCTCTATCAGACATTCTGCCAAACACAACTGTGCCTTCTAAAAACTCACTGAATTGTGTGTCCGGATGGAACTATTTTCTTGTAAACCATTTCTGTACTCCAAGCTTCTTTACACATTAGCAATGGTGAAGGTTTCTAGGTTAGACCTGGGACTAGCATTGGGGAACTGCCCAGGGCCAAATGCAGTGACGCAGAGGAGAACATCAAACTGCTTCTATATTCTTTACCATATTTGGTGCAAGAGAGCAACTCTCTTTTTAATTGTGATTTTTGTATGGAAAACAAAGCTGCATTTTAGGGCTGTTTATTGTAGAACAAAGACTTTATGCTTATTTGGTTCAATTCTCTCTTTCAAAAAGAGACCACATATGCCATCTTTCTCCAGTAGAAGAGAAGCAACTTAATTGAAAACATGAGCCGAAGACCAAGCATGAAAAACTGAACCTACCTACAGGACTCCCATGAAATACATTGGGACCAGTAAAGAGTACTATGCATCTCAAGAGAGCCTTGCCTTAGAGCCTCAAAAATATTTACAAGACAGATTTTTTTTCCTCCTCTAGATGATACAGTAGTTTACTGAACATAGGCCACATTTACAATTTCACTTGAAATTCTGCTGGGCAGCCCCAAAAAGGCAGCTCTCAAAATAGGATAGCTAAGATATAAGTTAGAGTCCTTCAAAAGATTGTGAATTCATTTTTAATAGCCAGAGATTCTATGCTACCAGACATTCCTGACATCATCAAACTGAGAGGAAAACAGTCACAACTACAGAAGACTGTCTTGTCAGTTGTAAAGTGCAAAACACGTAAAGCTGTTGTAGGAACTGCATTCCAATAAAAAAAAAAACTGTTACAGTGATTAAATGAGGTCAAAAGGTTGCTACAAAATGGCTTTATACTAATTGCACAGAATTCTTTAAAAAGAGGAAAGTGGAATATTTTAAAAAATTTGTATACTTCCACAGGAGATATATTTCTTAGCATTGAATTGTTTCATGTTACTGCTTGCATATTCTCATTTTCAAAGCACAGAGTCCAGCTCTTTCCCTAGATGTGTCAGATCCTTCCCAGATGTTGGAGAGCCCCTGATACTCTTCCCCTTACCTAAGCGTGACACACGCCTCAGCTATCAACCTTTAGCCCTTAGTGCCATGACTCACAGTTAAATGAAGCTTTGACCTCCATAATCAAATTCACTTTCCAAAAAGATCTTCAGCTGTTACAGAATGATGCTAAAACTACCTTGTAGTCAACCAATCAACTTGGTATGCCTGTATGTTACAGTATACAGAAAGCATCCCTCTTCTCCCCCACGAACACTGCAAGATTAAAAATAGTTACTCTTGAAAGAGTCAAGAAAGAGTCTAGGATTAGAGATCTATTAACCTTGCTATAATACCAGGAACCTGACACACTTCTCTAATAATGTTTTCTAACATTTAAGATAATTATAAACTTGATAAAAATCAGTCCAGCATCTGCTTCCTGTAAAAGAACATTGTGCTTCTCTAAACAGTTGCTCTTTATTTTCTTTTTTTTTTTAATATTATTATTAGTTTAAAAGATGCAGGTAGCTCAGAAGGTAAAGGAATTTCATAACACACAAGAAAAAAAAAGAAAAAGAATAGAAAAAGGAAATGAAAGGAACAAGGAAAGATTAAAGAAATTAACAAAACAATCAAATTATGCATTTTTCTAAGACTCTGGCATCTAATTCCAAACAAGCAATACACAGCATTTCTCAAAGGCAAAACATGCCATGACATTCAGTAAATAAGAAACTGGCTGGAAGCTCACCTCTCCAGAATTTGGGGTGTTTTCTGTTGTGTTTTCAAGTTATAATGAAAAGACACTTCTCAGCAGAGAAGGCACTCCATATGAAAACCTGGAAGACCTACCTAAAAGCTTGTAGTATAACGTGAATATAGTAAAATAAGAGAGATAAGAACCAAGGGACAATGATGATTTTAAAAATAAGGCAATAGAGATCAGCTAAAAGTAAGTTTAGGATGAATGTCTAGGGAGAAGTGTTTAACCACCTGACATTAGAATATTAGTTTACTTACTAATTCATTCACTACTTAGTCCTTGCAGTTTAGTCATTGTATTAAGAATGCCAGCACAGAACTCAGTTCTTTTCTTTCTTCTGCTTTTACACGTTGCTAGGAAAATTAGATGGATATTCTTCATAACTAGGGTTTACACACACATTTCTGCATGCTCTGACAGAGATCTAAAGCCAGATGTGCAGAAATGGCAAGCATTCATACCTCCAACTACAACAAACTTGACCCTTTGATATAAGACAGTATAAGCACGTTGCACACTCAAAGATCCTAAGGTTCCTAAGCTGACCACACAGATCTATTGCATTGCACATTTTTCCTTCTCTCCACCTGTAACACTATGAACATACTTTACAAATACTGATGTAGGAAAAAAAAAAAGATCTTGTACACTGTGGAGGTCACATACTACTGAACGTAGAAGATACAAATACTTAAGTCTATCTTCCGACTGAACAATAACATGAGAATCTTGAAAAACAATAGCTGCTTTTAAATATGCCAGGGGATCAGACTACACAACAGCAGTAAGTGCCACTGGTAAGTTCATGAAGCAGTGAATTCTGCTTCAAAGGTCTCAATACCTCAAGTATCTCAGTGGTATACACTTGCTGTATTTTTTATTTTTGAACAGATAATTTTTAGAAGCTTCATTCTCCCCAAGTCTACCTTCTGCTCTACTTAGTGCAATGAGCCCAACCAAAAAAGACAAGTCACGAAAACAAGCTGCATGGAGCCAAGCCTGTTGTGCACTGGAGCAAAGAATTGAAAGTAAAAATACAGCAGTTTTGCTACGTTAACTAATACAACAACAATGCTCATCAAGAAAAGAATAAATCAAAAATCATTTATAAAATAGCTTGTACATAATGTTTCTCCTCTGCTTCAAGTTTGACCTTGAATTAAATTTACTGTGTGCACTAAGATTTAGATTTTAATATTTTCCTAGATAGGGCTAACTAGTTTTAAGCACATAGTTTTGAAGCACTGGGCCTTTGTTCCAGATAGTCTAGTTGCACCTTTCTTCACACTACTGAAGTTTTTCTAGAATTTCTTTTTCCCTCAAATTTTTTCTTCCCTTCTATTGAAGTAAAGCAGAACTTTGTCTGGATATTGAAATAGAAAGAAAGACAGGTTACCTGTTTTAGCAGTGACAAGTTGCAAAACCAATGGCCGTCTTGTTACAATTCCAGATCCTCGTGGAAGAAAATCCCTAAAAAACACAGAAATAAAACAACTACAACCAAGAAACACTTCCCAGTTATATAAAACTGATTTGGAAGCTCCACTGTATCTCCCGGTGCAATGGAATCAGAAAGTTGGCAGGATAGATTTACACTGAACACTACTATAAAAAGTATTATTAATTTTGGCTTTCAATAGCAATAGGTCACCAAGCAAATACATTGTAAAATTGAATTACTGGCTTGGGGTGTTACCAATTCCCTTTCTCCATGACTGTCATAAATAACATCTCAAAACTCCCCATATATAGTAAGGGTACTTAAGCCATGTCCACATTTATGGAGCTCCCTAAATAAATACGTCTGCACCTTGTACTTTATGTGAAGGTGCACAGAAAGCATAGACATGTGAACATACACACTTTCCACACACTACACCCAAGCTCCGACCAAACCAAGAGTTTGCCAGCACTCTGCACCTACTCTGTCAGGCACATAACTTCTGCCAGTTCAAAATCCCAAATCGCTTTTCCAGCAACACTTCCTCCTGGGAATTCTTGAACGAAAGCCGAACCACAGAAATACTCTACAGCGTGAGGGAGTGTCCTCAGACCAGAAAACCAGCAATAAGGCAGAGAGAGCAACTACACAACCCCACAATACCTTCCATGCCTCCAAAGACAGTAAGAGTCTCCATGCAATGGACACCCAAGAAAAACTTTGAATCAGTTACTATTTGTAAAACTGACCATCAGAAACCCAAAGCAAAGTAACAAACAAAGAGCTTTTTCCAGGGTCTGCCTCTGTCACCATACCGACTAACCTCTTAAAAAACCTTGAGATAAGGTGCAGTGATGGTCTTTGTAGAGCACTCCTTTCAAATAAGCATCTTCAGAGGAATAAAATTCAGAGGTGAACGTACAGTTTCACAATCAGCTGAATTTCAATTAAGTCACCTCCTTTTGCCTGCCTTAGCAGCAATGCTGTATCACCTGTTTCAGGTGAAAAGTAATCTAACAAATGGTCAGGGCATGAATTTTCAGTCAGATCAGAGAGCCGATCTAGGTGCCCAGGGAGCCACAAGTACAAGTAGCCAATACAAAGGACGAGGCAGGAATACGCAGAGTGTGTTTGGGAGGGGTGGGGAGAGGGAGGAGAGGATAAGGAAGAAAGATATGGCCCTGTCAGCCCTTTTGACAGTACTGCTTAGAGGGGTCTGCTCAAGCCACTTACAGGTGGCCACTTACATCTTACCTGTACCCTCACATTTCTTGATGATGATCTTATGATGCCTGACTTCAGTAGTTGCTTTAAGGTAGCTCCTCAACCTACAAGGCTTAAAACAAGTCTGTAGGGTACATCTATGAAAAAACATCCAAAACCAACAAATCCCACAAGTATTTCATGAAGCTTCAAGACATAATTTGTGCAAGTCAAAAAATTCTAGGTCTATGCAGTCTCAGCTCAGGACTGTGACACCAGTGACTCTCTTCACATAAAAGGAAACAAAGTAGAAAAGCTTTGGAGACCTGCAGAGGAGAGCATTCGTTCCTTTAGAACATGACCGTCTCCATCAAAATCCCAAAGTTATACACAAGTTTCCAACATCACAGGTATATTAACCCATGAAAGATGTCATGTCTTCATTACAGTGTTTGAAGAGCATGATACCTGAGAACACATCACATAAGTGCATAAGCAGCCCCAATCCCTAACCGATCAGCATATAAATCCCAAAGAGTCTGTTGCTAGAGTAGAGACTTCACTGGAAAAAGTAATTCAGTTTCCTCTGAATGAGAAAATGAATTCGTAAATTGCTTCCTCCACATCAGTACAAGCATGTTCTACTGGGAATCCACTACACTTCTCAGAGAAACTTAAGACTGCACTTGCCAAAAAAAAACTTAAGGGAAAAGGCCCTCTAATACTCCTAAAACATTATTTCCAAGATAACTAAGTACTACCCTACAGATTATTGGGGGGAAAAATGCCTATTAAAGCACAAAATCCCTTGTATTCTCAAGTACCTCCAATAGCTGCAAATTGAACAAGGAAAAAGCACTTTCTGAAGTGGCAGAAGTTATCATATAATAGTGTGAGTTTAAGCTCAGCAACAGAAACCCTCTTCATGAAAATAATAATATTAAAAAGATATTTTTGAAGATTTTTTTAAAAAAATGTTTCCTCTGGTGTAAGTTCATAGGAGCAGTTCTTTATGTTGAATTCATCTTCTCCATTGTCCCACAGTGATATCTGCCTGATGTGAAAGAAGAATGATTCCCACATGGATCAGCACACATTCTGCAAATCAAAGAACCCTTCTATGCTGTACTGTACACACAACTCAGCAGCACAGATTAAGGCTTGGTGGTGGTAACACTTCAGAGATCATAATGTAAAGTATCGTTAGTATCTAAGATAAGACATGGTTTGCCATCTTCACTTCATCTAAATCTTTGTTTTCTGTAAACTCAGGCACTGCTGTGTGAGAACTAGGCTAATAAATATTTATTTTTCTTGGATCTGTCTCCCCTCTCCCACGGGGTACGACCCAGAAATATTTCTAACAGTTATATCTTGTATTAAGATTTGAAGATCAAGGTCAGAAACGATTGTTAGGTCTTCTGTCAACGCTTCCCGAGTACACTGCTTTTCAAATGAAAGTAGAGAGCAGTTGCAAATTTAAAAAAAAAAAAAAAAAAAAAAAAAAGGCAGAAATGGAATTGCATAACAACTGCAAAAACCATCCATGCAGGCTAGACCAGAGAGAAGAGAGCTGGTTGGAATAGCATGCAATAAGAAAAGTTTGAACTGGAAAAGAATGAGTTGGCTAGATCATTTCTGGAACAAGACTGAAGTGTCTGTAATAGGAGGAGCCCTGGGAAATGAAGCACGAACATCATCATATGGGACATTCACCTCCCCAACACATTCCACCTAGCTGCCTAATTTGGGGAGAGGACCTACACCAGACTCACTCCCCACCACACAGACATAGCCTTTTTCACTATTGAAAATATGACAGTCCTACTTTTGGTATATGCTCTGAAAATTTCATTTCGAGAAACATCTACAACATCTAGACATAAAAAAATAAAAATAAAAAAATAAAAATCACATAATCAAGCAGTCCTAAGGCTCTGAAGAACATGTGAAAGACTGGCAGTCAGCCATGCCTGACAGCACTTTAGGAATCAGCAGCATTTGCAATGAAACAATGTTGATTTCTAGATAAAACCAGAGTCTCAGTTTCTCAATACCTCTTAATGTACGGTTATTACAATGTTGTCTGTTGACAACTGCAAACTAAAGCTTATTCACACCATTAAAAAAAAAAAAAGATGCTGTTCAAACACAAGCTAGCTCATTAACTTCTGTACTCAAATACAGATCTACAGGCAATGTAGTCAATCAGAAGTTTAAGTCATGTCTGAAACAAAATGCAAAAAGCACCACAAACACACTGATTTAAACCTGATTTACAACACTTGAGACAGTAATAGGTATTTTGAAAACTTTTGGTACCTCTTTAATCTAATTTTTGTATTCTATCACAATGTCAATACCTACCAAGTGAGAGACGTCTCTGTCTCAGTGAAGTGTAATCAATTGATATTTCTCCCTGGGAAGAAGATTCTAACAAAAATGTATCAAGTTTTCTGTATGCACTGAAATGACAGTAGCCTGATACGTAGGAAATACCTAGCAAGATGGCAGTTTCACACTTTGATTTTCAAGTATTTCATACCTGATTTAAATATATATTATATATATATGTATTTTTTTTTCCATCAAGAAGCTAAAGAAAATTGACTTTAAGGATAGGCTGATCACACAAAAGCTAGGGCCCCCTAAAACAACACAGGAGACAGTTAAATCATTCTTCAGAGAATCAAAGGCTGAGAAGTCTATTAGCAATTTTCTGCTTCTGGCTAAGCACATTCAGAGATAAAGAACACCGTATTAATGCAACTCCAAGTTATACAACACTGACCTTCCCTCAACAGCAAAATTACAGAGAAAGGTAAGGTAACAGTCTTCTTCCAAAACATTCTCCTACCACATACAAACTGGATGACATCTAACAACCCTCTCTAACACGTTGAATTGTTATCAAAAAACCCATCACCGGTTCAAACAAGCACCAGCATGGAGCCGAGGAGAGTCACTGAGCAGAAAGTCTGATCTTTGCTATGGCAGGTCGCTCTACGGCATGAAAAAGTTTTCATTTAGCAGCTCTCTAGTACACTAGCAGTATTTATCATAGCAAAAAACAACAAACAAACAAACAAACAAAAAAACACAGTACAGTCCCCAGACAGTCCCCAGTTTGTGCATAGGAGATGAAGAATGACATGGTATCAGTACTTAAGATTTTATCATTGTTTCAAAATCATTTAAGTTTGTTTAACCTGGCCCGTATAGTATCGTGGAACGTTCTGCACTTTGATCAAATTTATGATCACTATTATACAGTTTTCTGTAGAATAAATGGTGAATTTAAACTGATATCAATATAATAAATTTATACAAAACATAAAGGGCACTCCAGAAAACCAAATAATGGAGAAAAGCATCAATGTTTACACATTAAATGCATTAATTAATAAGTACTAGGAACAATGTAAAACTGTGATAGCAATGAACTGACAAAAAGGTAAGTCCCTCCATAGAAAAAGCCTTCACGTTTTTCACAAACTGTAGAAACATGCCTCCAAGCAAGCATCACAACTATCTCACTGAGGAGCACAAATCACTCACTGAAACCTATTTCATTTTGCCAGACAATTTCACTTCATGCAAGTTTTTCTATTTAACCCAAAGCTCTCCCCAAGTACGTAACCCTCCCTTCACGTGCAGAAAGACCATACTCCCTAGGCTGTTCATACGAACAGCGCTGCTGTGGTTGCACTACACGTAAGTCTTTATCTCCGAGGTTTGCCAAGTACTACGACACAGCCTTAATTGCAATAGGAAGTGATTATGCCAAGAGTCAACAGTTTTCCTAGGCTTTCTTCCAAACACACTATTCATTGTTCTACACAATTCCAGCCTGGCACGCTAGGAGAACCGAGTGCGTGCTGCCCGCAGAATGGCAATATCTTGTGCAAAAGAACTTTTGCCCAGATTCACAGTGAACACGAACACATGCTTATCACCCAAGGATCTCCCATTTCCCTGGTAAATTTACACTGTACAGAAGTTCAAAAAAGGGTGAAGTGTTGATGTTTTATTTTTTCCATGGATCATATTTAGCTGTAATGCAAAGCATTATAAAAGAACAAAAAAGGAAAAAACACAGCACAGTATTGTCCGGCATAAGCTTGCAAATGAGAATCGTTAATAATTGCTAACAACTTTTCTCAGAATCACATCTTCAAAATTATAAACTAAAATTAATTTATGCCAAAAATAATTCTTAAACCTAAAAATTTACTTCTGGAGATCTAATTTAGCATAGATACATTCATTCTACCTCCTCTTGCTCCTCTGCTCACCAGCATCACAGAGGACCTAGCATTACATCCTTCACACACTTTTGGACTTTTGCAAGATATGCTCAAGTGATGAGCAGTATACTTTGTATTTTAGTAGAAGCTTTCTTTGGAATTAAATTCTTAGCACTGATTTACCTAATTACTTCCTCAGAGCAGACTTTTCATCACTAGCACAGACAGTGCTCTGTTTATCCTTCCTTAGTGGCTTTGGAAGCACAACTCTCCTGTCCTCTAAATGACAATACGAAGATAACTCTGAGACACTTATGTTTTCAAGAAGTCCCAAAAGCTCCAGGGCAGTACATCTGTTCTGTGTTTTGATACGTTCCCAATCACACTTCATTTTTATTCAGCAATACTATAAAATAATAAACTTTATCAAACTGATATTTAGTTACACATGTTCTTCCTCATTAATTCAAAGCACACAGACCAATTCTTTTCGTCAGTCAGCACTTGATCCCTCACCTCCTTTCATTAGTTACAGAAGAGCAAATGCTTTTTTGTTTTGGCACAGTGTCTATCAGTCAAGAGAATCTCCCACAATTTTCCCTCAGTGAGCGCAAAATCTCAACCTAACATAATTGCGCTTACAGAAAGATGTGCAAAGTAATTAATCCTCTTTATTGAAGAGGATATCTAGCTTAATTAGATCTACTAGATCTCTATTAGATCTATTAGGCAAGCTAAATGTGTTAAGAGGCTGTGAAGTGTTAGTGACCTTGGATTTTTTAGTTCTTAAAACTTAAAAGCAGTTTTTTCAGGTTTCTTGATAAATCATATAGCAGATAACTGGCATCCTTATCATCAAGCTTTGTGCTCAAGATCTCCTATGAAATTTAATTTCAGTTGGTTGTAGCCATTCTTTTAAGGTCAGTTAATCTTCTTTCAACTGAGAAATGATTTTAATTAAGTGCTGAATCAAGATGCAACCCAGTTCCTAGGAATCATAACTACATACTGCAGCCTATGCAGTTTGTGCATGACTCCAAGGGCGAGAAACTGGGTACTGAGACATCCTAGGACTATTAACTATCTTCTCCTTCCAAGGCAAGTAGGAAAAAATTGGTCTCCCAGCTCCAAAGTTTTTTTTGCGGTTTTTGAAAAGCCATTTTCACAGAATCACGGAATGGTTGAGGCTGGAAGGGACCAACAGCCCCAGCAGTGCCCTTTATCACCACTGTTCATCCACTGGAACTGACCAGTCAAAGCAAGTATTATCCCCCAATTAGCCCACCCATCACTTCCTGGTGATCACACACAAGTTGAATGAACACTCATTTCTTCTGGAGAAAACAATCTTGAAACAGTAACACAGTGGGTCTCCTTTTTCCCAGTTCTCTATAGAGCTGAAACCAAGCATACAGATCCAGAAGGCAATGGCACTAAATAAAAATAGACAGATAAAAAAATAAAAACTCACAGGAATACAGTGAGTGTTGACTCTAGAGGTAATAAATTTTTTAAATATTAGTAAAGAAACTCAAAGATGATGCAAAGAGAATTCAATCATGCTAGCTGGACAGCTCCATAACAGGTATGTTCAAAGAAAATGCTTAGCCACTACTAAGGTGAGGAAGCAAGTCTGAGATTACCTTTTCATGAAGAAGACTAGAGATGCTCTAAAGAGCAGGCTTAAAAACCACCTTCATTACACTTCTCCCAGATCTGGAATAAATTAACTCACAGCTGCGTGCTTGCTCAACAAGCTACCAGAAATTACTGCATGAAAGGAAACATTATAGGGCTATCTGGAAACTGATGTCAAAAGTTACTCTAGTACCATTAAAGATGACAAGAGTCAAAACTTTCTTCAAAGTATGGGATGTCTGAACAGAAGTCTAAGGCAGCACACATAATAATTGGTACCCTAATGCTAGTATCATATTTTGGCAGCATTAGAAGTACATTACATTGCATTTCTGCACAGAAAAAACAAGTCTGTTCACTGAAGCAAAGAAAGAAAATGCACACCCTAGTTAAAAAAAAAAAAAACACCTTCTACGTGATAGAAAGTTTTAAAGTCTCAATATTGTTTATAGGGCTGAAAATTTGCCAACATACCAGCTATGAAAACTTGCCAGGCAAAAACATAAAGTGCTAAGATGAACAGTGTTCTGTTTGCACTGATTATGCTTGGGCTGTAGGCTTGCTGTATTAACAAATCAGGAAGCTGCCAATGTGCAGGCTTGTAGGCAAGTCACTGTGTGCGCGATGCATCTGTCCTCCCTGGCAGGCATCCAAAACCTTGCTGCATCATTCTAATTCCATTTGTGAAAAATGCTCTTTTCCTCTCTCCCCTTTAAGATTTTACAAAAGCTTCTGCTATTTCCTGCCCAACGGTGCTCTCCAACAATTCCAAGCAGGGGAAGAAAACAAAGCACCAAACCCCAACAATTCTTAGAATTTTCTTTTTAAAAAGAGTAAAGCAGACTTTTCAAGATAGCTGTATTCTCCTTAATCAGATATGTTTGCTCTTAGGGGAGGACTAATTTGCACAGGCTGTGAAGGCATAAAAGCAAATCCATTCTCAAGATGAACAAAAATGCAATAAGATTTTGTATCTCAACACAAGCAATGACAAATAAAAATACCTTACTCGCTTTAAACCACGCTCATTGCTCTGAACAGAGGTGGTTGGTTTTGATCACTTACAGCTTCTAAAAGCTTACTTTTTAAAAAAAATAGAAAAGATGTGATTAGGAAGCTTTCCTCTATAATACAATCAGATACAAACAAAAAAAAAATCCTGATTGCAAGGATCAGACAAAAAATATCTAATATATCATGTCCCCATGCTGTGGACATATCAGCTACAGGAACCAAATTATTACACAGTGACATGCATTTAGCTTGTAATTTACTTCTGGAAACTCTATCATGATACAGTTTTAGATATGACAGATTTCTGTGCTCAAAAAGTGTTCAGATTTCAGTAATCAAAAATCCAGGCAAAATAAGAGTCTGCCTTTTGCCCCAAATAACACTATCTTGAACTCAGATCCATCAGCATAGATTCCTTAACCAGTCGTATACTGTATTATCAGCCACGCCATATCCCAGTCAAGTCCCAAAATTTTGCTTCTTCAGAAGCAACACAAAAACATATTCATCTTTTTGGTGGCAGACAAGGTGTCAAACTTCAGGATTATGTTTTACAAAAAAGTGAGTCATTTCAGGTCATTTTGCAAAGCTGGAATGCAACTAGACCCAGATTTTCTACTCCTTTCACAAAGTATGCACACTAGAAACCCAGTATGAAGGCAGCCTAAATTTTACAGACAGAGACAGCTAAAGAAACAGAGGGGTAGTGATGGGTTTCCAAAACAAATGATCTAAGTCTCTTATTTACCTCTGTTATCTAGCCATTTCATCTTTTTACCTCACTATTTATCCTGCTTTTCGGCTAGTGATATGTGTAGACGGATGTCCTGTCTGTATGACAAGGTAATGCCTGCTTAGTTAACTTTTGAAATTTACTATCAGTCATAATCTGCCACCCTTTCACTCACCCCAAACTAAGAACTATTACTGCAAGAAAATCTTATACTAGCAGTCTGACCAAATCAGTGTTTTACGCTGCTGAAATTACATCCATAAAGCATTAGCAAAGTCAAAGTGCTGAAGCTCTGATCCCGGGCTGCTAAGATTCCCAGGTCATGCCCTAGACCTGATGGAGAACGGGAAACTTCTGTAAACATGGTATGCAGCTTATGAACAAACTCATGGTGAACATACAAGGACATAACATTGCTGCTGAGGGATCACATTAAAAACCTGTTTCAGCAGTTACCACTTCGGCTGCTGATTAGATCTTGAATATAACCGAATTTCATTTACTTTCAGGAAGCAGAAGATATTTCACAGTGATTCTTGAACTTGCTGTACAGAATCCTGCCTATTATCTGCAGGTGAGGAATTTACATACTGATAAGTTTTTATCATTTTAAAGGGTCTTGTATACTTAAGCACTACTGAATATGTTGTACATTTGTAGAAATCTGTACTATACATAATAAACAAATGAAGCATTGAATGTTTAAGATTTATTCAGCTTTGATATCATCTGTGAGAATGAAAATCTAGCTGTATTTGCTACAGCTGTTTGCTGTAGCAAACATTAAAATTCCTACATATCTGAAGAATGAAACCTTAGTGATTTTGCAGGAAAACTATTATGCAGAAGTGCTATGCTAATTGTTGAATTAGAAGTACAACTACTTATTCATACAAATTATAAAAATTGACATTATTGATAGATGCTTTGGTTGAAAATCTCTCTTATCTACTGCTACAGTTTCCTTTGCATCCCACAGGCCATCACAGACAACAGTACTTGGCAGTACATCAAAGCCCAGCATGCAGTTAAATGGGATTTTGCTCCTCTCTAGTTCAATAATACTGTCTTGTTCATCTCAATGCAACTTGCTGAAGAAAAAGATGCAAGGTCACAGTTAAATAATGCTCATTTCCTGTTCTCAGCATATTTACACTACAGGCTTTACACTGCAGACACACAGCACAGCATCAAAAGCGTTCCTTGTAACCCATTACACACCAGCACAACAAACAGGGAATTCACAGGCTTGTATTTACTAGTAGGCCTCCTTTTGTAATGTTATACTTAAAAAACAGAAAAGGCAAGAACAGCCTCTGCCCCTCAGGGCCTACTTTCTAAACAGACATTATTTGAGAAACCAATGAATATTTAAAATAATATTATTGATTTGTTCAATGACCAACTGTATGCATTGACAGATACCAAACCACAAACATAATCTCTTTTAGTGACTAAGCTGTTAGAGGTACAAAGTAAACATCAGCAAGGATCTGTATTTTGAAAGAAGCACCACTGCTGCATCTCAGCTGTACAAAGCAGAACGCAATACTCAAGTTTTGATGTCACGTGGATATTTAAGGCAGCTGTCATATGACACAGAAAATAAAGCAGAAAACAGCAATTTTGAGATCGCAATCACAGTTAACCCATACCAGTTTAAAAGCTGTATGCTAACCTCTTCTTTTAAAAATAGAAGGAAATCAAAAACAAAGGAATAAAGTCTAAATCCTACATATGGTTAAGAGAGGTAAGATGTGAAGCATGTACATATGGATACAGATGATGCATAAAAAATAGTTCAAGTTCATATAGTAGTTCAATGGCAGAGAATAGCCTGCATCCTTACTTCTGCTCCTCTGCTGTAACCCATACAAGCATCACTTCCCAGGTTTACAGGTGAATTTCCAAGCAATCATAATGTGAATATATATTTACATAAACTGGGAAGTCTTGTTCTTTCATTTACAAAGATGACTAACATAAGCCTGAAACATTAGCAGAAGCAATGCCCATTAGCATTGCACAGACAGCAAAACAAAAAAAAAAAGCACTTTTTATTTGTTGACTCCATCACTGCAAAATCCCAAAGCTAAGGCTCCTTCCTGAGGGAAGCAAAGACCAGGGTTTGTATAAATTCTACAGGAACTTACACAAGCGCTTAGAGAGTCAGGCAATCCATTAAAAAAAATGAATTTTCAGAAGTGCCCCTATATTAAGAATTGGGAAAGCTTAGACAACTGTAAGCAGATACCTTTAAAAGCCACTAGAAGCATGCATCACCTTTAGTACCCTGACAGATTGAATTCTATTATCAACAGCAGTAAATTAGTAGCATTGATTTCCCTGAAGGCACTCAAGACCAAGGAGGATTTTTGTTAATTTTTGGAGGTTTTGTTCTTAAAAAAAAAAAAGAAATCTAGGTCTCAGATTTGAACTATCAAACTTCTGTGCACTAAATCACAAGACTACCATAACCTTGCCATGCTGTATGTGATTAGATTAACGCCATATGTATTTTCATAGGTATACAAAAGTCTTAATATTACATTTATTACATTTTAACTTATCAACTCTAAACTGCTCGACACACTGAACTCAAATGCTGGAATATAAGGCAGAACTTCCTACATTATTGCTCATTATTGAGCACAGACTTTCTGAACTGCTGGTAAGAAGAAACCAGCAAAATTTAAATGCCAGAAATAAGACAACAGGCTGCTCAAGAACAGTTCTAGAGGAAAACCTTTTAGTTTAAGGGTCTTTTTAATAATAATAATAATAATAGAATAAAATAAAAACAGCAATATTGTTTGCATGCATGTTTGCATATGTATTTGCTTTATTTTATATTGAGTTTTAAGAATTGTTATATGCAAAAAACAAACTTAAATACACAGAGTTATATCTAAGGACAAAACTAGGCCATCTATATCCCATCCAAAAGTCCAAATTTGTTTTGCTTCCTCTAAGTGTAAAAAAGTATTTGAGGAAGAAGTGTAAACTATGTATTGTCTAATTTTCTACTGTTTCTATTTAATAGATTACCCAGAAACCCTTCTTGTTCTCAGTGTACCAGAATATTTTGATAACTAGCTTAATACATTAAATGCAGCTGCACAATAGCTGAATTAGTCAAGAAAAGAGTGAACAATTCTAATTTCCCTAAGATTAAAAACAAAAAAAAAAAAAAAAAAAAAAACAGAACACAACACAGTACCAGATTTCAGTTTGAATCTCTTACTGCTTAGCATTTCCATAGCCGTTTAACATAAGACGAAAAAAATTCCTGTGAAAAAGTTTTTTCTGTCAATGACTATTAGCTAAAACTATAAAATACCTGCACTGATTTTGACTCTCTCCCCCCTAGGAAGCATACAATTTAAGCATATGTCCTCTCTTTGGAGGAATGCTCTGCTTCAACAGTCAGATTGAGACTCCGTTCTTTGACTCAATAGTCTCTCTCTCTCTTTTTTTTTTTTTTTCTTCCATAACTGCCATCTCAAGGAATAATGAGCTGGACACATGAAGAATTACGGTAATTTGAAAAAACACAAAATTAGTACAAGTTTCATAAGATTCATAAGAACAGTTATCCAACAAGCAGTGGCCATAAGACTATCAAAAGCATCTCAGATCAGAAAGCTACACAGCTGTATTACAAAACCAGATCCCAGGCTCTCAAAATGAAAGTGCTTGTTTGATTATGAATGACAGGCTTGTAATCGAGAGTTCACATCTCTTATAAAACAATTATTTGGCCACATGCAGTTTAAATTACATTAAGCAGAAGAGGAAGTAAAGAGCTTTTAGCTTTAAAATCTAATTATTAACTTTTCACTATTTGTTAGACTAAAACAAGGCTCTGGTTCAAACCTGGAGAAAGAGGCCCTGACAAGTCACAGACGGCAAGCTATCTTAAAAGCCCATTTTGCTGGATGAAGTAATAGAAAATGCTTTCTCTCCAAATACAGTTTCCGAGGATTGTTTCCTGCCATTATTTTTCTTCTACGTTATCCTGTTTTTATCGAAAGAAAAGATGTTTAAAAAGCATAAATGATACATAGGGTCATGAATCTGTGCTCATCTACAACAAAGGAAGAGGACTAGAAATGCCCAGCTCCCATGGACATTCCATTGGTATTTAATTTCCTTTTGTGCTTTTGAATCTGTCTTCCACTAATTTCCACCACAACTAGATTACACCCTTTCCTTTAAACACTGGCTCAGTATTTCATGGATATATTTACTTTCATTACAAAGTGGAGCGGATAGAAGAACATTTGCTCTTACAATACTCCCTCCTCAGACAATAGCATTTCCTCAAATGAGTGCCATGAACTCCAGTTACGGACACATGAAGGTCTAACCCCTAAATGCAAATAGCTGATTTTCTCAGTTGTTCTTCAGAGAACAACTATTTTATTCTAAATACCTAAGTCTTTAAATTTTTAAAAATTTAAAAACTATTTTTAAAACTTACATTTTATTCTAACATCTAGAAGTCTAAGAGAGGAAACCCTTCAGACATAGTCCTACACTACCAGAAGATGCAAAGTCTCCTTACACACAGAGGAGCAGTAAGTAAAGAGTAAGCTCTTCAAATGCTTTAGTGATTGCTATTTCAAATGATAATACCAGAAGATTTGACACTGCTCCACTCCAGCCTTTTTCCAAGCTGACCCACAATGACATAAGTAGTTCTGGTTGTCACACAATTCCTGAAGCAGGCAAAGATACAAAATTCATCTTTGTGCAAAACTAGCATCGACTTATACCAAACAGGTAAACTAATCCCGATTTACTTACTGACTGTTGTCAGGAACAAAAGGTGTTGCGTGCACCTAAACATGACTGAGTAACAGTGCTGCCTTGGGGACAGCAAAAAATGCATGTCACTCAACACCTTCAGAAATAACAAAACTTGGATCCAGCTCCCAGAATGATGTGCCAGCCCACTAAGCTATGCCAGAGCCACATCCTTCATGCATGTCCTGAAGGATCATGGCAATGCATAAAATAGATGCTGAGCAATGCAGTTTAGCCCAGCATCTTTCCCCAGCAGTTATGCCACAGGAAAACTTCAGCTGTAGTGCAAGCTAGAAAGTGGTAAGAAGTAATCTTTGCACAAGCACAAGCAGAGACCCTATGAAGGACTAAATTAGGGGCACAGTGGTCTAGTGGCTACAGGCAACAGAGTAAGAATCTGATCCTAGAGTTAATATGAACAAGAATCTTACTAACTCTCACTAGAACTCCACTAACAAATATTCAAGTAACCAATCAACAGTGTATTTGTAGAGACCCCACATGGAGGATAGTACGTTTTCCTGTTACGAGTAACTGCTGTTTCTGAGGAAAAGGAGATTTTAACTGTCACTCTGTAGGCTGAAAGCTCAAAATTTGCTAACAATAGTGATTCATACGGAGTTAGAAGAGGGCAACACATCTCTATATTGAGACAAGCTACTTGTATTGGTCATAGTAAGAAAGACATGGCTATAATAGACTTCTTGTTTTCAGAAAGCAGCTTCGTTATCAAAGGTGTTACCTGTAGATCTGTAAAAATAGCAATGTCCTACAATACAAGAAAGAGAGCTAGGCTGCTTTATCTGCTGATCTGATGACCAAAATGCCCTCCCTACCTCATGGATATTTGCTTATCTGATTCACAATCAAGTTCTCACGGCTTAGCAAATAACCACACATCTGCTGGCCACGCATAATCACTTAGACAAGAGGAAAGGCATGAGTAAAATACATTTGCTTCAGTCTAATGGAAACAGATTTAAAATAATGCATTTTAATCTCACATTTGTAAGAGGCTCCAAACTTGCAAATAGGGAGGTACCATTGATACTGCATCTCAACAAGTTACTGCAAAAAACAATCATGCTGAACTCACATTGGTTTGAAAAAATCCATATTCCAGCTCCTGCATGACAAAAACACTGTCATGCAGTGTTTGTAAATCACACCAGTTTGTAAATCTTCAGGGAAGGGACTCTCTTGTAGTCTGTGAGGTGCAGAATAAATAACTATTCAAGTGAAAGAAATCATTGCCTTAATATTTCTTCATAGTTCTTGCTAGGTATGTCTATGTCTCCCTTGCGCAGGAGGCCCTAACCCACTTTTGTTAAAATCAACCAGATTAGCACAGCCTTCTCATTTACTCTGTTTGCTCTAGCCTGGCTAATCTCGGGGGAGATTTGGGTGGGGGGGAGACACTCAAAGCAACAGCTCCACCTGCGGATCAGATGGAGGAGAGCCCTCCAGCAGCCGCGCAACAACATGCATCTGGGAGCAGTAACCTCTTCCAAGAGCACCGCCGCATCCAGACAAAAATATCTGCCCACAGCCCACCACCCTGAGCCCCAGTCCCAGGCAGGTGCTGCCCCAGACAAGCCTTTGAGACAGGGACTAAAATATCTTTACTTGCTCGAAGCGTGAAGATTGCCCTTCCTCAGCACCCATGTTTTGCAGAGCTTCGTGGACAAACAGATTAAGATCTCAAAGGTGTTTTCACCTTGTTTAAAGACAAGTCTAATAATGTAATGGTAAATAGTGATTTCTGAGGACCTCACTCGTGCTTTCTAAACTCCAGAGACTTGCAATGTTGTCAATGCTAGTAATTAGCTCTAGCCTTCATGTAGAAGGAATAGGAAGAACTGAAATTCAACACAGTAAGAGTAAATTCCGAAATTGAGCCACAGAAACAACAACTATACGGTATTTTTATACTGCATATCAAGAGGTGTACCACTTTGAGATATGGCCAGTTGTAGAGACAAAGCATTTAATCTTAATTTTAATGAAAATCGCAGCATACGAAAGTTCACAAATCACTGACAAAATAATACTTTTGATCCCAAATACAGACTAGCAATTGTGGCTATGCTCTGAAAACACAAGTGCTCTCTAACAGCCTGCAAACAACAATTCGCTGCAAATACAGCAGAACTTTACAAAACGACACTTAACTCCATGTTTATCTCAAGACATCTTCACAGATAAAGTCAGTCCACTGGCAGGGCCAGGTAAATCTTTAGGCTCTCTCTCTCTGCTTTTGAGGCAATTTTAAGCAAAGATGCTATACCCGTACGTACATACGAAGGAACGGGTGAGCTGTAAGCGTTAGCAGCGTGAGAAGCGGCTGCCACAGCCAGGCACGCTCTTTTTCAGACAGCTCTTTCCAGACCCGCTGCCCGGCCGCACGCACGAAGCGGCTCGCACGGAAGCGGCGCTGCCTTTCCCGCAGCGCGCAGAGCAGCATCCTCGCCCAAGGACGCCCCGGCGCTGCCCCGCCGCAGCGCCGGGCCCGCCCGCCGCCCTCCCCGAGCACCGCCGCTCCGGGCCATGCTGCGACCCCCCCCGGCCCGCGCAGCCCCAGCCCCGCCGCCGCCCGGGCTCGTGGAACGGTCGGTTGGGGGGGGGGGAGGGGCGCTGCAGGGGGCGCGCGCGCTGAGGGGACCGTTGGGCGGCCGGCAGCCGTTGGTGGGGGGGAGGGGGAGACGGCGGAGGCAGCCGTTGGGGGCGGCGGGGGCGTCCCGGCGCCCGCCGCCCTCCGGCTCACCTGGAGACGCAGTTCTCCAGCACCGAGCTCTTGCCCGCGCTCTGCCCGCCCACCACCGCGATCTGAGGCAGGTCGAGCAGGCAGCTCTGGCCCAGCGCCGCGAAGGCGTCCTGCAGCCGGTTGACGAGCGGGATGAGCCCCTCCATCCCGCCGCGCCGCGCCGTCCCCGCCTCCGCCTCCTCCGCCGCCGCAGCTGACAGGTAACGGTCGGCGCACTGCGCATGCGCCGGAGGCGGGGCCTCCGCGGGGCCGGCCAGGCCACGCCCCCAGAGGGGCTAGGCCACGCCCCGCGGGCGGCCGGTGCGGGCCGGGGGAACCGCACGCAGCAGCAGCAGCGGCGGCGGGGGGCAGCGGCCCGACCCCCCCCGCGGGCAAGGCCTCCACCGAAAGCGAGTCAGCTGGGACCGCTCCAGCACGGACCAGAGCGGTCAGGTGCAACAGAGCCCGTTAGCAAACGGCCGGTTGAGAAACGCACTGCTAACAAGGCCCAAGCAGCGCTACTGCACGCTGCCGCTGGGAACCTGCAAGCAAACAGCAGAGATGGGATTTGTCCGCAATTACCAGCAGCGGTCACACCACAGAGACATCGGAAACAGCGGCTTTGGAGTCCTGCAATGATGACAGTTGTCCTCTGCGTTAAAGCAAACAGCAGCCTCGCGCTGCAGGGACAGCAAGACGGAAGGGAACCGCCAGCATCCGCTGGCTGGCAGATGGTAACGATCGGGAGGTTTATCAAAACTTCTGGGCCAGAGCTCTCAGTAAACGTAAGAAGTCGATCTGTACGGGAGACCAACTTGTAACAGTGAAAACAGACCAAGGAGAAGTAAACCCCGCACAGACACACCGCGGGAGCGCAGCGCCGGCAGTGGCCGGGGGAAAAAAAATTAAAAAATCGTGGAAGCAAAGCAGCGCGCATGGCTGAAATCACACTCACAGCGCTGCAAGCAACATTTAACCCCCCCTCCCCCCCCCCCACACACCCACACACACACTCCTGACTGTGCCGGCTGTGCCTGGGGGCATTAGAGGAGCTCTCTGGCCTTCCTCCAACTACTGGGTTTCCACAGAGGCAGGAACTCAGGAACAGCAGTACTGCGTTCTGGCAGACCTCTCCCCGCCTGAGCGTAGGAGCACTTTGCACTGCCCTCAGTGGGATCATTAAGATCCGTAAAAGAGCAACCCGGCAATACGACTGCATCGAGAGACAAGGCAACATTAAAACCAGGCAGGAATCCTTGGGAGCAATGCTGTGCGCACCTTGAAATTAATAACCTTGGGAACAGGCCTTTCCATTAGGGTTTTAAATTACATCCTTGCTTCCACGACTTTTTTTAAAGGTTTTTCTTTTTTTTTAATAATAGGAAAATATGTACCATTATTTCATAGAATAGAAAGATTATTCTGCCAAATCTGGAAATTTCCAAACCAAACACTTTTTTTTCTGTCCAAGCTGAGTGAAGGCTAAGTGACCACGCTCACCCGGCTACTCCATCACTTAAGAAAATCTGTTCTCCCAAAAGCAAGGCCATGGGCAGCCAGGACCTAACTTTCCTGCCCCCTAGGAAAGACGTGAATATTTTTATTATGCATGCACACGCTATAACAAGTGCATTTTTTGAACAGCTCTAAAAGACCAGTGGATAAGAGAAAGCAGAGGACTCTGCATTTCCAGCTCCCTGCTCTTCCTACCACATGTCTCCACAGTTTGTTCCAGAAGACCCCAGACCTCAGTGCTGAGCCCACTCTGGCTTTCTGAATTCCTTTTATGAAATTAAGGGTAGCTAAATACAAGGAAAGCAGGGACAGTACTAGCAGGACCCTTGCCAAGCTTCTTGTAATTTGTAACCTTGAAAAAAAAATAAATAAAAACGGAGTCAAACTCACGTCAGACAGCCAGGCAAAAGCCATTTTCCTGGGTCTTCAGGAGCATGGCAGGGGCAGAGCTGCTGCGCGGGCCGGTTAAACACGCTGCGCTATTTTTACCTTGCAGTCAGTTGTGCCTGTTGGAAATTTATCATTTTCTTTTGCCAGGGGACAGGCTCAGCAGTGAGCCCTTCGCCCGCGAGCGCTCAAGCTCCCATCAAGCCTATGGGCAGCAAGTTTGTCCCACTTGGACTTCCAGAGAAATAAATGGTAAAAGAAACGCGGGTGGCTGGGTGCAGCTGTAACCACCTTGCTCACCCCGAGACATTCCTCCCTAACCAGGGAGCATAATAACAACTTGAGGGCATTTGGGTCAGGTCTCCAGGTTGCCTCATGAACACACCCCAGTGTAAATCACTGCCCGAAAAAGCAGTTACATGAGCACTGTAACAGCGGGGACTTGCAGAGGCGGCGGCACAGCTCCTGCCTGCAAGGAAACACCAAGGCTCCCGGTGGGGAGCAGCGCGCAGAGGAGCGGCTTCCTCCCCGCCAGGAAGCCTTTAGAGCAGGCGAGCTCCTTTATGCCTGGTTTTCCCGTCCCTCCAGGGACCTTCCTCACCTCCTCCTCGGTTCAGATGCAAACCCGAAGCCTTGCAGAGCTCTTCGGGCCGCAGCTGCCTGCACGAAGCAGCAGGCCGTGGAGACAGCAGCCCCGCACTGTCCCTAGCTGCAGCCCCCGAGCATCATTTCTTCCTCAGCCACGATGCAAAGTGCTTCCGCAAGGGAAGAAGCAAAGGACAAGACACCTTGTAGTCCCCCCATCCATGGAGGCTGCTGCAGCCTCTGAGTGCTGCGATACGGCCATGCCCAGGCAGAGCGTCCCTGCTGTGCTGGGCCAGGCTACGCCCTCGCCGAGGCCTTCCCAGCTGGAGGAATCAGCTTGGGTGCTCAGGACCTACAGCTTTCATTATTGCAAAATTTCTCCCAGCTGCTTAGCATACTTTCAGCTGGTGGCAACAGGCCCCCCCCCCCCCCCGAACCTCCACCAGGAGAGCAGCTCCCGCAGGCACTCCCCACGGCTGCGCCCGGGCTGGGCACGGTCCCATGACTGAGCTGCACGGTGATTTACACAGCACTCTCTTCTTGTGCTGGGAAATCCAGCAAGAGGGGAAAAAAAAAAAAAAAAAAAAAAAAAAAAAAAAAAAAAAAAAAAAGAGCATTTCAAAGCCCATCTGAGGTTGCTAAGTGACAACAGCGCTCGATGCCATCCCCTCATTTACAGCATGACTGTGCCTGAAAGCGAGAAGGAAGCGATGTAAACATGAGTCCATTGCCAAAATACGCAACGGAAACCCAGCTGCCAAATGCATACGTTAGCTACGCGTTTATGGCTGCTGTGAGAGAAGATTACTACGCATCAAACACGCGTCCAGCCTTAGAGCCTTCCACCGGCTGAGAACTTCAGGTATTTGCAGCTGGAACATACTGCTGGAGCAAACCTGCAGGGCTGTCGGTAACTGCAAGGGCAGCTGCAACAAACCGAGATTTCGCCGTTGCCTCGTTCCTCGTAGATGTCTTTCCTCCTGCCGAGGGGACGAGGCGTTGCACAGCAGCGAGGAAGCGCAGCGCCGGGCGAGGGAGGGCTGAACGCGTCCTTTGTCCGAGCTACGAGGGGGAAGAGACGCAGTGCTTCACATCAGAGGGCACACGCACGGACCTCCCTCACCAGAATTACGCCAAGAACGGAAGAACTAAGTTAAAAATAGATTAAATGCAGCATGGTTGATCCAATCAAGGAATTTGCGTATGCCAAGCCAGGCTGTATAACAAAGGGTCCCCTCTGCCCCTTTATTTATTTTTCCCACAGGGCAAAAATGCCCAGGTCCTGCTGACAAAATCCAGGCTGATGATTCATCGCAAGCTAATACCCTGCAGACACAATCAGTCATAAAACTGCCCAGCGCCTGTCGGTGCTCCCTGCAGTTGCATCACTGCTGCATCGCCCCGCGGTTCGGCACGCGGGCAACGGGACGCAGGGCTCCGCTTGCCACCGGCACGAGAGGCACCAGCAGCCGCGTGAGGCTGAAACATCGGAGATGCAGCTTCAGCCGTGGCCACGCAACGCCTCAGCCAATGGCAGGATCGGGTGGCTCCCGGAGCCTCTTCCAGCATGGTGTTGCCGCCTTCAGGCCAGCAAAGGGCATCTGCCGAAGGCTTGCTTGGGGAAGCCACTGCAGGAGACATGTCGTCTCACAGCAGATGGGAGCACAAGGTGAGGACACGGCATTGACAGCAAAGTAGAGCATTGCCTGAGCATGTGCTCGGTGCCTGGGAGCACTGGCCGTTTAGACCTTCCAGCATCTCAGGTGTGTTTCGGTAGAAGCTGTTATGCCAGGGGGTAGGAAGGCAGCCCCTGAAATGATTGCTGATGACCAAGAGATCAGCAGAGGGTGGGCCAGTATCTACGCACCCAGGTCCCACACACTAGCTCTGCAGCTACCATCTGTAGCCTTTACTACAGATCCTTCATTCAGGACAGCGAGAAGAACAAGATGCCCTGCAAATGCCTTCAACAGGTATTTTCCTGATACCTTTAAATCTAGCCTGAAAGCTGACCTGCCCCATCATGGCCAGAGAGTTGCCTAACAGAGGTTGGGGTTCAGGTTTAGGAAGGTGAGTCAGGAGCGGGAAGGCACAAGGGGTACTGGTCCCCCCCAAGATGTGTCCTTGGGGAGCAAAGTTGAGCTCACCTTTATCAGGAGGGCGGGTATCAACTCCCCGTCCTGCTTCAACGATGCACGGTGGCAGAGCTGGAAATAAAACCCAAGAGCCACCCACCTCCCACGTACGATCCCAACACCGAGATGCTGCAGCCTCCTCTGTGTCCTGTCACCCAAGCTCAGCCCCCTCCCTGGGCCATAGCTCGACACTGCTAGCGAGAAATACACGTGGCAAAGCCCAGCGGGCCGCAGGGCAGCCCGAGCATTTTATTGTTACAGCTCGCAGCCCAAATGCACACCCCCCCTACCCCGACACCCAGGCTTGGGGCAGAGCCGTGGGGTTGCATGGAGGTGGTGGACACGCGGAGAGAGGCACAACCAGAGGGAGGGAGCTGTGCTGGAAGGGAAAGGGGCAGTTGGCAGAGTGTTTTTGCACCAACAGGGCCGTATGTCCCCACAACGTGACAGCATTGCAAAGCGGCATCAAGCGGCTGCATTGGCAGTGCCCAGGAAGAGCAGCCACCCCGAGCGCAAGCTGAGGATCCCAGCGGGCAGCCAGGCTGGGCTCTTGCCCAGGATCTGGCATAAACCGCAGGAAATAGGGGTCAGTCCCAAACACCAATCCTGCGATCCCAGGTGAGGAGCGCCTGCCTCTCCTCACCTCCCAAACACGGCTCCTTCAGCTGTGCTGTCCCCTGCCAGTCCAAACCCTTCCCCAGCCCCACTTCCAGCATGGGGGAAAAGTCCCATATCGAGAGACCGCGCTAAAGGGGCTCCTGGCAAATAGTCTGGCCCCAGAGCCCCAGCCAGCTGCATGGGGCTCCCTCCTGCTGTGGGGAGCCTTTCAGACCTTCAGGCAGAGCCAGGCCAATGCCAGCCCCCTGGCAGAGAGGGCAGTCCTGGCTATGGCCACAGCACCCATGCAGGGACCCTTCTTTCCCATCACAGCCCCTCTCACAGGATCTTCACAGCCTGCAGCATGTCTGCAAGGACGTAGGAGCTGTCCCAGGGGCGCCCGGGCTGTCGCAGGGCCCCCTCCAGCGCCTGGGCACGCACCAGGAGCTCTGTGGGGTCCCGGGGCCCCTTGGGGCTGGGCTGACAGAACAGGATCTCGTTGACCTCCCCATCGATGCGGCGCGCGTACAGCAGCGGGAAGATCTCCCTGAGGGTGGCCAGGACGGACTCCTTGAGCCGGGTGTCTCGGCACACCAAGTTCAGCACAAAGACTCCTGCAGCAGGGACAAGCAGCAACAGGGACGGTCAGCTGGGTAGAGATGACCCACAGAGCAGTAACACCCCCCCCCCAAAAAAAAACCCTGCATCAGCACCCCAAGGTCTCAAAACCCTCCTCTGGGTGCTCTGCTCTCACGAGGGCTAGGAGACCACCCCTGTTTGCACGTCCACTGACTCATCCAGTTTCAGGCTCTGTGGCTCACACAGGCAGACAAATGGATGAGCAAACGTTTGCCAAATGCCAGGAATAACCCAACGTGCGGAAATCTGCTCCCTCTCTCACACTAGCCCTTGGCTGCACAACAAGTACCGACACCCCACCGGTGCCCTTGGCCCAGCTCCACGTCCCTGCCGTAGGCAGCCATACAATCTGTTCCCAGATACCACCTACACCCTCTCCTTTTCAGCAACCTTAAATGCCAGTGATTTCTCAGCCTGCCTGACCCAGCAACACCGCAGGCCAGTTACAGCCCACCTTCTTTTTCTACCAAACCACACTGCTGCCATCACAACATCTACTAACAAAGCAACGGGATTCTGGGTCTGTTAGGAGCAACGGATCCCTTACAGCAATCCTGGCCACAGTGGCTGTTTTGCAGGGTGAGGAAACCATCACACAGCCCCTTACTCAGGCCCCAAGTGGCAGGACCGGGTGCAGCCATAGAGCCCCATTCTGCAGCCCTGCCTAGGGGCGGCAGCAGCTCTTCCCCGCTCAGCACTGACATTGAGGCATGGGCAGGAGCACCACCAAACCTCCCCTCATACCTTCTGGCTTGAGGATGGTTTTAACTTTCTGCAAGAAAGGCTTTTCCACAAAGGCTGGAGGTGGGCAGCTCATTCCCACCGTGAGGTCTTTGCTGTCCACATCAAACATGACGGCATCATATTGGGCTGAGGCTGAAGGAGGGAGAGCAGAGTTATTAGCCCTACAGGATGGGGTGATGAGCCACGCACAGTGTTCACAACACAATCACTGGGGAAGCACTGAAGGAGATGGTCAATATAACCTCTCTTCTGTATTACAGCCACTTCTCGCTAGCGGGGTCTCTCTTTCCAAATAAAACCCAACACAGCCTCCCCTTGAGGAGGAGCAACAAACTCTGGGTCCCCTGCACACCTGGGCAAGGACAGGGAAGCTAGCTGCAGAGACCTGGTGATGCAGAAGCCTGCGACATATGGCAGGAGATACCAGAGAGACTGTGGCACAATCATCTGAGATCTGGGCTGGCACAGAGGGACAAGGCAGGGAGTGGTGGAGGGAATGGAGCCCTCAGAAGATCTGGAGACCTTTGGGAAGGCAGAGGATTCAAGAAGCCCATCAAAGAAGCACAGGTGGGATCTCCACAAAGGTTTTGTGCATGTCCCATGCTTCAGGGACTCCTATCCTGCACATCCCACCTGCTATGCTTAGTGGGGGCCCTTGAGGTGCTTCCACAAGGTGGTACCTTCAGTTGCCAGCTTAGCGATGTAGTCCAGGCCATCGGAGACATGCACTTGCATCCGGTCATCCTGGGAGAAGCCGAACCAGCGCGTGGCCACTTCCAGCATGGAGGGGTCGATCTCCACCACAGCCACACGGGCCTGGGAGAAGTAGTCGTGGAGGAAGAGGGGCAGGCTGCCCCCACCAAGCCCCACCACCAGCACCATGAGCGGGGCTCCTGACAACAGAGAGCACCAGCATGATCCACCAGGACAGCTGCAATTGGGCTGCTCGTCCCACCAGCTCACCTGGGTGCCCTAGGCCGCTTCTAGCGAGCAAAAAAAAAAAAAAACCCTCCCCAGCAAGGGGAGCTCACTTTGCCCTTCGCCTTACCCACTTATGGCTCATGGCAGGACACACTGGGGGCAGAGCATCTCCATCCCACCACCCGGTGCCTGTGACACTCATGGGGGCTCTGCCAGGCACCCAGGACGTGCTGCGGGCAGGTGTGAGGCCGGCACCCTGATCACCCATGTCCCACCAGTGTTTGCAGGGCTACGAGTCACCACTAGCCTCATTACCTGGGAGAGAGTCATGGCTCCCCAGCAGGCAGAGCCCGGCCACCATGGCCTTGTGGTGCTCGCAGCACAGGTAGCTCTTGTCGATGGCTGAAGGCAGCTCAGTGGGGTTGGGTTTCTTCCTGTCCTTCCTCCGTTTCTTCTGGCCTGAATGACAAGAGGTATCAGGTGGAGACGAGGCAACACAACCACACCAACTGGCTCAGGACAGGGTGCTTTCTGGGAACTCAAACCACCCCCTCCCCTCAACTTCTGCCCTGGTGATGCAGATGTAAGAGAGAGAAAAGCGCTCTCAGAGCCACCCTGGGATGAGGCAGACACATCCCAGAAAGACTCTTATCTTCTTCCCTGTATCGATCTCACTGTCTAAAGCCACCCTCAGCCCCTGCCTCTTCCCCCAGCCCCTTCCATCTCTCCCATCGTCTTGCCAAGCGCCGTGTACCTGGCAGAGGCACTGGGGCCAAGAGCCGGGCTTCTGACTGCACCACATTCCTGTTGCTGAGGAAGACGAGGCGGCGGAAGTAATACTTGTCATCCCCCTTCACATCCTCCACAACATACTCCCCGCTCAGGGGGCTGGTATCACGGTGCTGCACTGTCCGAACCCCGATGTCGCCTCCCACAGACAAGAAAGGCACCTGCAGGGAAAACATGGACTAAGGCGAAGGCAGGCAGGCTACAGGAAAGGCCGTGAAGCTCTCACCATCCTAGCGGAGGCTAAAGAGCTGGGACAAAGCAGATGTGCCTCAGGAGCATGGGGTAGCCACAGGCAGCTGGGTCCAGTGCACAGGACACCGGGACGTACCCAGAGTTTCCCCTCTCCCACGTGTTAGGGCACAAAGTGGACACCCAGAAAGCTCTTGAAGGAAAAGTTTGTGTCTGAGGAGATGGGGCAGGAAGAAAAAGACAAAACGAGGTGGAAAAGTTACAGCCAAGATTCTCAAGAGGGCACAGCAGCTCTCAGGATGCCTGTTCTTTGAGGATGCATGGGTTTCAGAGGGCAAGGACTTCACACCGAATCCTGCTGCCCAGGCACCTGATATTTTCCCTCCAAGCAAAGAAAGTGGACTTGATCAGGGAAGGGAGAAAAAGTAAGAGTGGCTATGCTTGAGCCCAGCATCCTCCCCGCCACTGCAGTCAGGTCTCTTTGCAAGTCCGACTCCCTCGCAGAAGAGAGACCTGCTGCTGGCAGAAACCTGGAGGCGTTGTGAGCCAGTGAAGTGCTTTCAGGGAAGCCAAGCGAGGGGGCCGGGTGGCGGAGCTCACCTGCTGCCGGGCAGGGAGGCCCGGTGGTGCCAGCTCCATCACCTTCCCCGACAGCTCGGCCTGGATGCCCTCCATGCCCTCGTAGTGCTGCTCTCTGTGCAGAGTTACGGTGACGAGGCGCTTGAACCCTGCGCTGGCAGCCAGCTGCCTCCGCCCTTCCTCCGTCCCAAAGAGCCACTCAGTTTCTCTGCCCTGTGGGACTGAGAAGGGGGCTGCAGTCAGCTGATCCCAGAGCGGATCCCAGCCCCAGAGCAACTGCCCCGGCCTCCCAGACAGGAACTGCAGGGGAAAGGCGAGATGTCATGATGACACCCTGCTGTGTGACTTGTGACAAGCCTGCTTTGCTTCTAGACCTAAGCTCTGTCACCGAGGAGCAGGCTGACACAAGAGGCTGGAAAGGCCATGTCTCATAGAATCATAGAATCACAGAACCAGTAAGGTTGGAAGGGACCTCTGGAGATCATCTAGTCCAACCTCCCTCCTCAGCAGGGTCACCTAGAGCATGGTAGACAGGGTTGCGTCCAGGCGGGCCTTGAATATCTCCAGAGAAGGAGACTCCACAACCTCTCTGGGCAACCTCTGCCAGTGCTGTCACCCTCACAGGGAAGAAATTCCCCCTCATGTTCAGGCAGAACTTCCTGTGGTTCAGTTTTTGCCCATTGCCTCTTGTCCTGTCACATAGGACAACTGAAAACAGTTTGTCCCTGTCCCCCTGACACCCTCCCTTCAGGTACTTGTACACATTGATAAGATCCCCCCCTCAGTCTGCTCTTCCCCAGGCTAAGCAGGCCCAGCTCTCGTAGCCTTTCCTCGTAGGGCAGATGCTCCAGCCCTCTGATCATCTTTGTAGCCCTACACATTAAGGGGGTACCTGACAGCTCCACTTCTCATTTCCAGATTCTGCCAAGCCCTGGGCTTTGTGGGCAACACCAGGCACTACTGGCAGAGGCCAACATATCTCTGCAAACATCAAGCAAGAGACTGACAGGACCCTCCATTCCCTGCAGGCAGATCACACTGAGCTCCAGAGAGAGGGATGTGCAAAGCCAGATCAGCACCCTCAAAATTCTCAGAGTTGTGGGAGTGGGTGGTGGCACCGCAGCCGCAAGCGGTCAGAGATGCTGAACTCTGCCAGGCTGCAGCTGAACATCTCTAGTGCAAACAACCCTGAGTGGCCATGTAGGCTCACCTCCCGCTCTCTCCCAGCTGTGGGCCTCTAAGCAAAGATGAAGCCAATTCTGTAGTTGCCAGCAAGGCGCAGAGGTTAAGCTATTTGCCTAGGAGCACACAGCAAAACTCCAGCATGTTGCCCACAGAGCAAAATGAGCCAACTGAGGGATAAATCCATCTTGCTGGTGTCAAAACCTGGCATCCCACGGATCACAGGCTGCACGAGCAAATGCACAGCAAAGCTCCCTTCTGCTGCATACCAGCAGCTCCATGCTCAGGGCATAGGGAGGCCAGGAAGCCAGGCAAGGACGGCTGCATGGGCTGGCAACACTTTCAAGCTGCTTCCGCTGTGCTCCTGCTCTGTGCAGCAACGTGTCAAGAAACACCAGTACCAGTGCCTCCGGGGCACAGACAGAGGCCACCTCAGAGAGGAGAGGCAGCGCAGGCAGCATCTGTCTGCTGCCAGATAGGCAACTTCTCAGCATCTTCTCAGCTCTGGGACTGAGCTCTGCCTGCACAATCATGCAGTATGCATCCCACCACAAGGTGGGATTAAAACACCAACCAAATCCCACAAAGACAGGTTATCCCTTCTCCTGCTCCAATTTTAGCAGGGCCAGGACTACTGCCCATTTTGCAGACCCTGACTAGAGCAACGTCTCATCACAGGTGTGAGAAGCTGTACTCACTGATGAAGATGGCAAAGTGATTGTCCCGTGATGGTTTCATCGAGGGACTGTCGACCACATGCAGAGTGTATCGAGGCTTCCCACCATCTCTGCTGCACAGATCCAGGGAAAGCTGCTCCCCACTGCAGGCTTTGCTCAGCTGGCTGCGGAGCAGGGCATAATGCTGCCTGTCCTTCACTGCCTCCACCAGTTGCTCCGCGCTCTCCACCCGTATCGGCTTGTCCTGCTCCTCGGGGCAGATCTCCAGGATTTGTGGTGCCAAGCCAGGGACTTTTTTAAACTTAGTCATGACGTAGACAAAGATAGGGAGGACAAACTGCTGCTTGTCCCCGCTGCTGGCCACCTCATGGATACGCACTACCCAGCCTTCCTGGGAGAAGTACTCCACCGCCTTCTTCAGCACATGGTCTTGAGCCAAGGAGACGCAGAGGTAGCGCCCTCCTACCTGCAGGACCCGGCTGATCTCGGCAAACATCCTGTCCACCTTGGCTAGAGTGGCCTCCTCTTCGTCGGTGAGGATGGCGTCGAGCGTGCCTTTGTCCAAGACGACCTGGAAGAGGCCGTCGGGGAAGCCCATCTGGAGCACATCCATCCGCACGTAGCTCATCTTCGGCCGCCCGCTCCCGCTCCGCTCCCGCATCTGGCGGACGACCGCGTCGCTGATGTCGATGTTCACGATGTCCTCGCACAGGCCCGCGTCGTACAGCTGCTCGCTCAGCTCCGAGTTCCCGCAGCCGACCACGAGGACCTGCGAAGCGGGACGAGAGCAGCGGGGGCGGCGAGAACGCCCTGGCGACGAGGCCCGGGCGCCGCGCGGGGTGGGGTGGGGGGGGGGGGGGAGGCCGCGTCCCTCGCTCACCTTGTCCCGCGGGCGCAGGTAGCGGCGCAGCGCGGCGCGCAGCTCCGGCAGCGCCCCGTACCACTCGAAGGGCCGCTCGCCGCGCTGCCGGAAGAACCGCGCCCAGTAGCCGGCGGAGCCGAACTCCCGCGGGCTCCGCGGCAGCAGCAGCTCCATGGCGGCGGCGGCGGGGCCCCGCTGCGCGCGCGCGCTGCCTCACGGGCCGCGGGAAGGGCGGAGTCACGGCGTCCTGCCGGCCCATTGGCCGCCGCCGCCTCCCGCGGCCGCTCCCCATTGGCAGGGCGGCGGCGGGCCCCGCCCCGCCGGGCGCGGCCGCTCCGCTCCCGCCTCCTCAGGCCGCCCGCGCCGACAGCTGAGGGGAAAATGGGGCGACGCGAACGGAGAGGGGGAAAAACACATCTGTGGCCTCAGACTGAGCTTTAATTTAAGGACACGGCTGAAAAGCGATCTTGCAGCCCCGTGCGGGACACGTACGGCAGGCGGTGTCCACGGCGGGCAGGACACTAGCTCGGACTGGAGGGGCCCTCTGAGCGGCTCCGGAGGAAGAAGGCGGAGAGCTCGCTCAGCGCCCTGTACCGGTGGGAGATCGAGTTCTTCACTGCCTTGGGCAGTTCAGCGTAGCTGGAGAGGAGAGGAACCAAGATAATTCACAGCAGCAGAGATGCTGCAGCTCGTGTCCCCCAAGGACGCGGAATCCCCCCCTTCGCTTGCCACCTCTGCAGCAAAACGTGGTTTCCCCCCGTTCCCAGTAGGCAATGAGACATCCTGTCCGTGTGTCTGCTCTCTGCACTGGCTCTCTGAGCTCCCCTCTCTAACCTTCTGCAATCTCAGGCAAGAACATTCACTTACCAAATTAATCACAGGAGAGCTCTCAGTAAGAAAAAAACCACGCACACCTCAGCTACAGGAAAACAAGCTCGTGCGTGCACAGCAGTCTTCCAGCTGAGCTTGAGCACTGTCCTGCAGCCAGGCGAAGCAGCTCTGCCCTGCTGGCCAAACAACCCTGCTGAACTGCTTCAGTCAGCTGCTGCCCACCATGCGTGACCAGAAGCTAAGCAGGACTGTAACTCACCCCTCACAGGCCACTCAAGGAGGGGAACATGCACCTCTGCTCCACAGAGCCCCCGTTGTTTCCGGAGGGGCACGCTAGCCTGGCTGCCGGGCCTGCTCTGCCTGCTCCCAGCTCCTGAAGGCTCCGAGCAGAGCAGTGCCTGCAAGGTGAGCTCTGTCTGGTTGGGGCACAGGCAGCGCCCAGAGCAGGCAGGAAGAGCAGGAATCCCACTGGCCCTGCCCATCCTCCTCTGCCTTTTCTCCTAAATAGCAAAATGGATCCTGGCACACTCCCCAGCAGTCCTCCATATGGTGGGAACTCTGGTTCACTTGTTTTATATGAAAGTACTTTTTTTCCCTTTATTTACTGGTTGCAGCTTCAAGCCAAACCAACAATCCTCTTCCTGGTCTGGGTGTTCCTCATAACCCAGTGGGTTCAGATCCAGGATTATGTTTTCTCCTTATCACAAGTACTTGTAAGCCATTCCTCTTGACATGGAAACCAGGAGCAACATCAGCCCCTCGCTTTCTTTACATAAACAGCTAAAGGTGAAAAGCTACTTACGTCTGGTCATAGCCATCAGGCTGAAAGCAAGGATCCCAGCCAAAGTCTCTAGGGCCTCTGGGCTCAACTATCAGTCCCTGCCATGAGAAAGCAAAAAAAGCACTGTAAGTTGTGGTTCCTCAGCACTTCTCTTGAAGTCACACTTCAAACACAGGCTGAAAAGTTACACTCAACCATACTTTACACTGTGGCCACCAAAGGCTTGCTGCTGTCTACACTCCCAGCAGTTCTCCAAGACATGACTAAAATCAGCAGCCTCAAACTGAATCATCATCATGTTGCTCTAAACTGACAGCCTCTTTGCTCTCCCACTACCCTTTAATGTTAACCGAGCTAAGGGCTGCACTCAGAGCTGTGTTAGTGACCTTATGCCCCCTTCTTCCATCCCAAAGCTTCCTTGGAAGCTGGCTTGCACATGCATGGGAACCAGGAACTGCAGATAGACTGGAAGCTGACTGGAGAACATAGCTTAGCTCAGTACTCCCATTTGTGTCTGCATCCCTCACTGCACAGACACTGCCCGTTAGAGTGGCATGAAGGGCCTGAAGAGATTGAGGTAACGCACAGAGTTGGACACGTACAGCTGGGTGAAAGGGCTGCAGCAACCAGCACCCGCTGATTGTCAGCTGCAACTTCTGCAGCCCTTTTACAACAAGAGAAGCTCCAAGGACTCTCTGTGATCCAGCTGATCCACAGGTCACTAACATTGATCTCACTAGAGCCAATGCCATTAATAAAGTCACCTCAGCATGTTCCCTGTCCCCAGGTACAATACTTACATTCGTTTGGCCTTTGAACAGCTTCACCGGCTCCTCTGGGTTTCCAGGACTGAATGCAAAGGTACAAAGAGCATAAGCAGATTTGTCTTCAAAACCAGCTAGCAGTTTGTACAGACCTGAAGAACAGAGAAAGGCTCCTACTGTTACAGCATTTCTCTCAGTGCACAACACATCCATCTAGAGACAAATCAGGTGAGTATTCTGAATTCACATTAACAGCAGAGAGCAAGAATTACACGGAGGCGACAGAGCTAAGTCAAAAGGATGCTCTTGGCCAAGTCTGCTTGTATGAAGCCAGGGGCTCGCAGCCTGACCTGCAGAGGCAAAAGCAAACAAGTGTGGCCCCAGAGAAGGACTAAAGCACACTCTGAGTTAGTGCGATTTACGCCTGTGCTCTTGATGCCACTACAGGATTTGCAGCCACACTCTTTCCTTAACTGTGGGAGCAGATGCAGTCACTGTGCTCTGGCACACCAGCACAGGCTAGCATTCACAGAGAGAAGCTTGCACAGAGGCCAAAGGGGCAGGAGGCCTTCCAGATCACCTCGATGAAAGACAAGTAATTCCTACAAACCTTGCCACCAGCATACGGAGGCAGAAATCTGGAAAACCAATGCAGATATGATGGTGAAGCTACCCAAGGAGACAATATCCAATGAAGTAAGGCAGAGAACAGGCTTAAGGAGAGAATGTGAAGGGACAGAGATGGACAGAGGGTAAAGGAACTGGCTGTGAAACAGGCAGTGAGGCAGGCAAGCACACCAAGCAGAACTCAACACAGGCAGGATTCGTTGGCTGCAGTTACATTTGCCCCCAGGAGCCCATGACTAACAGGAACGGTATTACTTGCAGAGCAGAAACTCAAGAGAAGCGGTACCTTCTGGTTTGAGTTTTTCCAGAAACCATTTTCTGAAGGGGAAGAAAAAAAGAAAAAAGATGATTTGTGTCATTAATACACAGAAAAACAACCATTCCTGAGGCATTGGTGCCTTTATTTTCACAGCTCTTCAAATCCTTCTTAAACGGATTGCCTTCAAACCACCTCATTTTGGCCACTTTGTTAATAAACACAAACCTAGGTCTTAAACTAAATAAGTCGCAGTTAAAGCAACAGGAAGGCTGGGCTCTGTGTAAACAACACAGTTCCCATGAGCACAGACATGCTGAAGCCCACTTCTCAATCTAACTTGTTCGCATCTTATGCCCAGTTCTAGTGTCAACTGAATTATATGAAGCATTTGCTTAGCTAAGCAGAGAGAGTTTGAAAAATATTAGTCCCCCTTAAAAGCAATCCCAGGAGACATGGCAGTTATTTTATTAGAGGAATTACACTACCTTGTAATAATCTTATCTGCTGGATTAAAGCAGTCTCAGTGAGGCCATACAGTAATACAAATTCAGTGTCCTGAACTTAAAAAAGCCCCACGTACCACTCTTACTCAAGGCCAAAGTTTCTCATTGGCATTACCTTCAGCACAGTTAGTTCTTGGAGTAAATTTGTTCCCACTACACCAAGCTGACATCTCGGATCAAGGGATATTTCTTGTCGAAAGCAGATGTTAGAGCCGCGGTCGTTCCGAAATCGAGGGCACCAGGACAGCAGGAACCTCCGCGGCCCCCGGCGCAGGGAGAACCTCGCGCGAAGCAAACGCGAACAGCCCGCGCTCCTGACCCCGGGACCGGGCGGCTGAAGGAAGCTCCCTCCTACTCACATGTAGGGCCCCGGAAGGCCGCCCAGGGCGTTGAAGCACAGGCAGGTATCCTCCACCAGGACGGGTCCCCGGACCTGCGGCGCAAGCCAGGGCTGGAACCAGGAGCTCCGAGGGCGAGGCGGTTCCACAACGCGGGCGGTGCCACAGGAAACTCGCCCGCCCTCAGAGCTCTTCCCCTCTCCGCACCGCGGCGACGCGGGCGATCCCTGCCCCCCTCCCCCCGCCGGCGGGCGGGCAGCCCCCACGCCGCGCCACGCCGCGCCGCGCCGCGCCGCGCGTGGGGAAGCGGCTGACCTGGCGCGCAGCCTCGCGGCACTTCTGCACGGAGATCTCGTCCGGCTCCCCCTGGTACTCCGGCACTGGCGGTACGAGGCAGGGTCACGGCGGGCGCCCCCCGGCCCCGCGCCGCCCCCCGGCCCCGCGCCGCCGCGCCGCCAACTTACGGTCAATTTTCTTAGCAACCAGCTTGTGCGGAAACGTGTCGCCGAGGATCTGCACGACCTGTGCGGAGGGGGACGAGCCCGTCAGCCGCGCCGGCGACGCCGCTCCCCCGGCAGCCGCCCGCCCGCCCCGGGTTGCTAGGCAACGCCCTCCCCACCGCACACCTCCTCCAGCTTCTTGGCGTTGCCGGTGACGAACACCACGCTCCTGCCGGCCGGCGCCGCCATGCTGAGCCCGCGCGGCGGCGCGTGCGCACGGAGCCGCCAATCACAGCAGCGGCGCCGTCGCCCCGAGCAACGGCTGGCCAATGAGAACGGAGAAACGGACGCGAAAATTCCGCCGCCGTGTCTACCTGCGGCGAGCTGTTCCGGTCCTCCAAGGGAGGGCGCGCGCGTCCCGCCGGGCCGCCCTTGCGCATGCGCGGAGCCGCCTCCTCCGCGGAAAGTCTCGCGAGAGCTGCGGTGGCGCCAAGCCGCAGCGCCGGGAGCCCCGCGATGAGGGTGTCATGGCGGCGGGGCCGCCGCGGCCGCCCGCCCGCCCGGCCCTTTCCTTCCCCCGCCGCGCCGCTGGCTCCTGCGGCGGCTGCAGCTGGGCCCCGCGGGGCGCCAGGCCCGCCCTGTTTACTTCTCGGGGCCTTGGCGGGATCTCCCCGCTGCCGTCGGGAGTGACCACGAGTTTCCTGGCAGGTCGCTGCGCCGCAGCGCAGTGTTGTTGTTGAGCCGGGCTGTGCTGTTCCCGGGATACCCTGGAAGGCGGCACCGACAAAGCAGGTGCCAAGGCCGGACCGGGAGCGCGCAGCGCGGAGCGGAGCGGGGGAGCTGCCGCGGCCCGGGCTCACGCACCCCGCGCCGCGGGAGACGGGCACCCCGGGGCTGTTCCCCGCTTCCCGGGGAGCCGAGTGCAGTCGCCGGTAGTCGGGGGAGTTGTTCACGCAGCGCTCCAGGCGCTGCTGCGGCTGTTTACTCCCTGACCTTTGTAAATCTTTTCACTTTGTGACCTCTTGAGCTTCCTGCTTGGGGCCAGTCGGGTGTTGCCTTTCTAAACCCAGGATCAGCTGGGGTCTGGAACAAAAACGTTAGTGGGGGGAGCTGAAGCCGGAGCAGGAGTTAAAAGATGCTCCCTGCTCCTGGTGCTGACTGGGACTTGCCTTGCCTGTCCTGCTGCTCTTCTAATCGATACGAATAACATAATAAATCAGCCCCCCAACATCTGCTACAAGAATGAAGCTCTGTTTGCTCCAGCCCTGAGGGAACAGCTGAGCCCTTCAGGAATGGGTCAGTGAAGCCAGGTGCTCCCTAGGCATACAGTGGCAGAGGACACTGCCCTGCCTGGAGCTCTCCCATAACAGCATCCTCCTGGCCCCCTGATGCCAGAAGAAGGTGCTGGGAAGCCTGGAATCTGGCTGCTTGGGGAACAGCAGGCTGCAGAGGGGTCTGAGTGTGGGGCACAGCAGCAAGGCAGGTCTGCCAGGCCTCCCCATCCATCCCTGCAAAATCCACCCGAAGCTCCTTTTTTGTAAGCCACCCAAGGGTGGCTTCTTCTTCCCTTCCCAGTCAGGACTGCTCCTAGTGCCAGGTGGGGGAAGCCTCTCGTCACCTGCTTCAGAGTTGTGGGACCACCACAGATCTCTGCAACCTCTGTGCCCCAGGGTGAGGGATCCCAGGATGCCAGCCCCACTGATCACACCAGCAACCCAGGAGAGAGGAACCAGTCCTGGATGAGGAACTCACAATTCCAGCCAAAACATGCCGTTCCTAGTAAAAAGTGACCATGTGGAAACCAGCCACTAATGAAGAGATCTGTCTTCTGCACGATGAGGGAATGGATAAAACAGACCCTGCACTTGGGTGGAGGAGTTGTTTTTGTTGCAAAATCTCCTTCACAACATCAAAATGAAAATCAACCCCAAGGCATGCAGACAGCTTCTCTCTGGCACTGCTGGAAATGACAACTCTTTTCCAGTCACTACAGTTCTCCTGGTGATCAGGGCATGGTGGGACTGAACAGGTTATAATATAAAGACCAAGGTATAGTTAAGAAATGTGAGGACTGCTCTGTAACATACCAGGGATCAGACACTGTAATGGTCTTATCAGCCTTGCAGAAATCTATAGAACTTGCCCTATGTCCAATTAATTCTGTTCATGTTACTGGCTGGGAGTGTTGATTTGCTGTTGCTGGTGACTCTCAGGTCCATTTCCCAGCCACGGCTGGTCTCTCAAGAAAGGCAGTGCTCAGCGTGACCCTGGTGTTCAGCGACTTGAACCTAAAACTAATCTAAACAGAACCCTGGCAACTTGGAGAGGGGTGCTGAAGGCAGTGCCTGGTCTTTGGCCTCAGCAGCTCTTCTTGCCTTTCATATCAAGTACAAACATTTGCACTCCGACCTCCTGGGAGATGCTGCAAAAACACTTAGGCAGCCCTCGCTGTCGAGCAAAGCAGATGTGCCAGGTTGTGGCCCTGCTCACTGGGCTCAGCTGTCTGGGGTGATCCAGGTCCAGCTCCTTCAGTATCAGAGACTGATTCCAAGGGAGCAGGTTGGTGCATGCACAAGACACAGGTGGTCCTAAAACACTAAAGCTTATAATAAAAGCTGTTTACTTTAGCACTTGCTTTCACAGTAAAGCCATTTTTTTCTGGGCAGAACCTACTGATGAGAGCATCTGGGCTCAGCCAGGACCTGCTTTTAGTCCCTGCTCCAGCCATGAAGGTACAGCGTGTCAGTGTGGGGAACATGCATCTCTCCTCTGGCTGGAAAACTTGCCCCACTCAACTAGAGGCTGCCTGGGGTGGAAAAAGGGAATGTCCATCCCTTCAGCAATGTTCTGGGATGAGCCCGGCAGAGATGCCCCTTTCCAACCTTGACAAGTGCTCAAAGTACCCATGGCCATCACTCCTCTGCCTCCTTGGGAGCCTACTAAGGCTTAGGCTCACCTTCCTTCAGGTGGTGCACTTCCTCTGCCCGCCCGGGACACTAGGAAAGGCTGCCTCACTCCCAAGGTCTGGGTTCAGATTGGCTCCTTGAAGGAGCATCTACATCTCTAGGGCCTCTCCAGGCTGGGAAACTACATTCAAGCTGCACCACAGCGCTAATGCAGCCATGAGCTGCGCAACCCCCGGCCCTAGCAGGACAGACAGGTGGGGTCAGACGCGCTATGCAGTTTAAAGCAGAGCTAGAAGCGTGTTCAAGGCAAGCCAGCGGAAGGTAAGGTAACCTCGCTGCCTCACATTTCCAAGGATTGTAGCAATTCAGCTGAAAAACTCCTGCTTCTCCTCTAAGCAGCATATTGCTGGGATGCTAATGACAGTCTTCCCCAGGGTTGTACATCCGGCTGCTTGTGTTGTCTCAGTGAGGCACTATGATAGGTTAATGGTAAGTGGAAACTCCCCAGAGACATGCTGTTGACAAAGATCTGCTAAACCCAGAGAGGACTTGGGTCCTGCTGGGAGCTGCAGAGGCAGCTTTGGTGGTTCCTATAATTTACACCCATCTTTTTCCTTCCCCAGCAGTACCTGCACAACACAGGGGCCAGAATCGCCCCATGGGCGCCAAGCCATCGGCCCCCTCTAGCTCGCAGGAGCATCAATGAGGGAAGGGCAAGAGCTCCCAAATTCTGCAACTTCTATCCACTTGTTTGATAAAATAGGGTTGCCATGAAGCCTCAGTCATACCAGCATCCAATCTACAAGACCCTCAGCCCAGCTTTATAGCCACACTTTGCCTCTAGCGAGCAACTGCAAAACTAGCTTATTTTGCTCAGACCTGGTCCCTGTATGGATTTGAAGTCCTAACGTGCTCCCGCAGCACCAAGTTTTTTTCTGTGGGTGGCAGCAGCAGCAGCAGCAAAGGCAAGATGGGGCTGGCAGTGAAAGCCATACGTGTTGGAAGGACTCTCCAGCAGCAGAAGTAAAGCCTGCCCTGAAGTGCAGTACACAGCACGCACGGCACAAGCATCACAAGGGCTTGCAGTGCTGTTAAGTCATTTTCCAGTCTGACAGCAGAAGACCTGATACCTGAGACACCTGCAAACTCTCTGAAGACACAGTCGCTCTTTATTTACCCTCTTAATCTCTAACAGCTGGAGCGCAGCCAGAGACATATGCAAGATAATTTTTATCCCTTCCACTGAGTGCGTGATTTTGCCTTCAGGATCCTAAAACCTGGCTACAGGTTAGGAGGAAAAACCCAGCTTGGCTTTCTGATTCCCTCCTGGAACAAACAGGGCCCCTAAAGGGAAAAGCCCTATCTACTTACTAGCTGGGCAAGTGGAGCTTGTAATCAGATCTAACAGCCTGCTGTGCTCACTGTTAATCCCCTTCTCTTCATGGAGAAGCAGCACCGCTCAGGTGGAAACTGCACACAATATCTTGTGTCTGCAGACAGGCTCCGACAAGGAAGCTGGGAATTCTCTGGGGCACCATTTCCCCTCTCTAACCTCACTTCAGACGCAGGCTAGGCAGGACAACATCTCTCTCATCACCAAGGAGTCAGCAATAAAAGAACCAGAAGAGCCTGATCTCAGCTTAAGTCTCAGCCTCAGAGCCAGAAGGAACAAGGACCTTAAAAATAATGGGAGGACAGAAAGGCACCAAATGCCTGAGAACAGGAGTGAAGGTAACAGTCACAGCCGCCTCTTATTCAGGCTGTCCATGCTGCGAGCAGGGCTTCAGAGGGGCTCCTGAAAGCATGTTGATGCAGGAGATCCCTACAACACCCTCCAGGCACACAGAGACGTGCCTAGAGCTTTCACAGAGGGTTGCACAGCTCTTGCACCCAGATGCACCCCTTTCCCTGGCCTTCACATCAGTCCCACCTGCAGATTGAGAAGCTCGGCTCCTAATCTGTCTGGCAGGAGCCCAGGGGCTCCAATCTCCCCCAGCATCCCGATGCAACTGTCTGGGAACAGCCCCCTGCCCACCAGATCAGAGAAGCATTCAAGACCGCAGCCACCACAGCAAGGTGAAGGACTCTGAGTATCAAGTGGGCTCTGTTCATCCTGGACTGATTTAAGGGGCATGAGAGTTGCCACACTCCTGTTGTGACTCCTGTATCATTGGGCTGCCTGCTAGAGACCTAGGCTTTACACGCTCTCCTCCCTTCTTTTTAAGGAAACACTCAGACAGCCCTTTCCTAGGGATTCCAGATAATAGAGCATCCTGAAAGCCCCCCCCCCCCCCCCGAAACATTATAAAGACGTGCAGGAACTCCACACATACAGTCAAAAATAGGTTTACTGGAATGTCTTTAGTCACAGCTGTAAGCAGCAATACTGAAAACACTGAGCTTAATGCATTCCCATGGCAGGATCAGAAAGTCTTCTGGCTTGTAAAGCCTAATTACTTTTTCCTTTTTTTTTTTTTTTTTTTATTGAATAGGAGAAAAACAACACCTTTGCAGTTCTTCAGAGGGTCAGTTCCCTGTCACATAATGGTATGTTTCTCTTTAGACACGTTTCCCCTCCTTTGCTCTGAGGGAAGGACAGAGTCCCCCTCTGCCCTCCACCGCTGGCGGGAGGAATTGCTCAAACTGTATCATTACAACTTAACCGTATATACAGATAAACCATAACGACAAGTAGCTAGATCCAAAGCAGAGACCCAGAATTCAGCAAAATCGGTGGTTTGGGAACTGAATCTTCTGTTGTAAAAAAGGTGTAATAACAAGAGCAGGTACTTGACCAAAAAAGGGGTCATTTGGCAGTTCTCAAAATGCTCTGTTAGAACTGGCTACTTGCCACCACCTTCTCGCTCCTCTGAGGAAAACAACTTCAAAGCTATATACAGATAGTTCACTTAAATTACACAGCAGTTTAGTTATCCCAGAGCCAGCTCCCCTGAAGCCTCCAGCTGCCTGGTCAGGAACGGTACTTCAGGACTATGGGTACTGAAAAACACACACAAGAAAAGTTCTCAGCCACATGCCTTTGAATGCAGCACCGATCACTGTCAGAGAGGGAAAAACCCACATTCCTTTAGTCACAAACACCAAGCAGCTGTAAGGGAAAGCATATTTCCCAGCTCAAGCCAATGCAATCTGCTGCCTGTACACACACTAGACAACACTCCTTGCCATCTTCATCTCCTTCCAACTTCCCAAAATGAAACCAGATGGGATTTTCCATTAGCCTCTCTCTACAATGCTCCTACCCTGCCCTGCTGTCAGCTCTGCGACTTCCGCTCTCAGCTGTGCATCAGCGGGACAACAGGTCGTGCTGGTTTTGCTGAAGGGCAGCATGGGAACTGTTACAGAGCTGACAGGAGAAAAGCCTCCCTTTAGGACCACCGGCACCAAGGAACTGCAAAGAGCTGCGCTCCCATGCTGGGCTGCTTGGGTCCTCGGAGCATGTCACCCAGCAGGCAGAGGGATGAATTACTTCCCTGCCTTGAAAAAAAGTCATTATTACCTATTCAGTGGGAGAAGCAGGAAAGGATCAATCTGCAGGGAGCAACAGCAGAGCCTCCAGGCCAGCTCCTTGCCCAGCAGCTTAGGAAAGGAGCGTCTGCTGCGAGCAGACCCATTGCAAAATGGTTCATGTATGTGGAGACGCCCTTGAAGACATTGTTCTGGTCTGAAACTCTCACATCTCCCTCTACAAGCAATGCAGCCCCTGCTAACCCTGGATCACCACAGCTTTGGCTGCATCTATCCCTCCTTCTTTAGGAACAGTAGGACTTGGTTTGAGCCAGCTCCTCTGTGCGCACATTTAAACTGCAGAGCAGAAGCAGGGTGTAGGCGCACATATTACTGCTTGACACAGCATGGGGCCCAACAGGAATGGCTCAGGCCCTTTCCCTCCCAGGGACAGCGATACCGCAGCGTTATGCATGGTGCAGAGTGCCATGAACATTTCAGCACCAGAGGCAGCTGGGATGACTTGAGGCTACTCACTGATGATCACAAGCAGGAGAATGACTGCCACCAGGGCTATGACCGCCTTCATCTGCAAGAGGAAGAACAAAGACAGGTTACAGGAGATGCCATGTGTAGCTGCTTCTACCGGAATGGAGGCCTTTGGCCTCCAGCCCATAGATGCTCGTCTGTTCAGCTAGAAAGCACAGCTTCTTCGCCTAGCAGGGAAGGCCAGGTAACCGCTCCTGCACCCTAGTGTGCAGATGACCTCTCACAGAACAGAGGCCTCAGCAGTATCTGCTTTCAGGCAGGCAGTTATTTCCCATGACAAATAGCACAGGCAATCATGTTGTGTGTCTTTGTACACAAACTGACCAAGAAGATCCCAAAGGATCCTGCAACTCCTTTGTGACTCTGCCAAGGGGATGCCTCAGCCCGGGCGGACCTGGCTCCGTCAGAACAGAGTAGGGAGACAAGTCCTGCCAACTTGGAGCCAAAATGCTGTCCCTGCAGGATCATGGGCAAGCAGTTCAGGAGGGAGGACAGCTTCAAATCATCTACCAGTGGTGCAGCATCTCACACCCTGCCTCATCTCACGGGGCAGCATCCAGCTCAGCTAACTGGACCCTGGCTGCCCCAAGGAGCGAGCAGGAGAGCTGCCTCCTGCCAGCTCCCACACCAACTTCATGCACCATCTCTAGGGGCACCTCCAACACACTGAGCCTTCCATTGTTCATACTGTTACAGGCCAGCCCACAGGACAGGACATGCACTTCCTACACCTATTTGCTCCCTTGTATTCCTGGCACCCAGAGTGACCCTGTTGTTCAGCCCGGGATCGAAGGACCTGCACGAAGAAGACCACTCCTTTCTGCTCCAGGTCTCACTCACCTTGCAGCCTCGCCACCACATCTGTCTTCGAAGCTGTTTGGCTCTATTGCTAAAAGCTGTTGCATTATCTGATAAGCTTTCTGTTGGAAAGGAAAGAAAAAAGGCAATTCAGCAGCACAACCACAAAGCATCCAGTTGTTCCACCAACAACACTTAGTTTCAAGCAATAAACTTAGCAACAGAGGAAGAGACCCAACCACAATGTGATTCACCAAAGCCATGGCAGATTCCAACAGTCTTTGTGTGGGAGCACACACCAGGCTGCAGAGCCCCACCAAGCCCCCTTTGCACTGGCTGCCCTCTGAGGAAGGGACTGCGCTTTGCCAGCCAGAGAGCAAACAGATAGCTGAAGTGCTCAGCACCATTGTTAGTCAGACCAATCTACGCTAGCGCAATGGCCAACTAGATCACAGCATCCAAACACCTCCAAACTAAGCCCTTGCCCAAACTTGCCCAAATCTCCTACAGAATTGGTCCCATATCACTGCTGGAACGCTGCACTGGGCTCTTCTGAGACCGCTCATGAACCAGGACAGCTCAGTACTGACTGGCAGCTGCATACACAGGAGGAAGTTGAAGAGCAGCTGCAGTGATAGAGGGGTGATCAGACACCCAAACCCAGGCTGCTTAGTGACCAAGCCAAGGTGAGGAACCAACCAGCAATTTAAAGGCACCAGTGAACTTGGGCTGGGGCTGTGCAGAGCAGCAGAAGGTGAAAGTGGAAAGAGGAACATGCAGGCAGAAAGTTAGATCTGCAGCCCAAGGCAGGGAAACACCATTCTTAGGCTGGAAATAAAAACCCTCATGGAACAGGGCCAAGTCCATCTTTAGGCACTCTCTGATTTGGAAGCTGATAACCCAGCTCAGCAAGTGAGGAAGAGATGCAGGGAAAAGGACAGACAGACAGGGGAACTGCAATTGTCATCGCACCTGATTTATCTTGCAGGTCATCTAGCCGCTCGCCTCTCTCAATCACCTTTGTGATGTTCTCCTGCATAACGTCAATGACTTCATCCACCTGGTTCTGGACACTAGAGCAAAGCAAAGCCAGAGTGAAGGGCAGGAAGCAAGCACCACTGACTGCACATTGCAGCACCAGCCCTCGTGCAGAGCTGTCCAGGGTCCAGGGAGCTCACCAACAAGAGCAGAGGGGACAACAGCAGAGAAAGGTTGCTGAGAAAGCTACTGGCTTGTGTCTCTTGAGCAGCACTGTGCAGGGCTGATCTCTGGCAATCCCACACAGGGTGAGAGGACACAAGGCAGGGGCTCAAAGAGAGCGCTGGAAAGTCAGCAGAGGTTGGGCACCCTTCTGTAAGGGGGCAGGCATAGTGATCCAAAAACGTAAGTGCAGAAATCACCATCCCAAGCATCTGTCTGGAAGTTTAAACTGAACAGCTCTAACGCTGTGCTGGACATTACAATACTTTGGAGAGTGGAACCTCTAATGCCTAAAAATCATACAAAAAGGCAGATTGCTCGTGGTGGCACCTCTGTTGTGGAAGAGCCCACATCAAAGGGGAGATCATGCCTTATCTTTCCAAATAAGCCAGAACCCAGTACCACACCTTTGCTAAACAACTTAGAGTAAAAGTAAAGGGAGATGTGCTCAACCCCCTCCAGAAAATGAGTTGCCATATGAAACAGTCTGCCAGGAGCATCAAAAGGACAGTAAAGAAACTGTTGACATGAACTAAACCAAACTGATGCCTTGCACACATTTATAATTTATAATTCAAATTCTTACAGGTTATGCAACTTTGTCGTAGTCATTTCAGTGAACGGTAGCCTAAATCACACCCACAAGGTTATTACGAATGCATTTATTCATTCCATAAAAAAGCCACATTGTTAAGAGAAAAGTTCTCCTGGTGGAAAAATACTGCTACATTCTGGTTTGTATTTTGGAGCTAAAAACACTTATTTTCCTGGAGGTAGAAATAATACATTTCTTGGGGCCCTAGGGAGACTACATTTTTTGAGACATACCACGCTCAGAAAGTAAACGGCAGCAGCAATTTCTGGGAGGCAATGCTATGCACAGGGCAACGAAACGGAAAACAACCCCAGGACGCTTACTCTGCCTAAAGTCTGATGTTTGATTTCTTAGGTTGCATTGATCAAACACACTTAAGCACTTGAAAAATACTGAAATTCATCCAGCATTTACAAAACACGCAGTTCTCCACGTTACGGGAAATAAGCACCCTCTATTAGCAGCGCAACACTGGTGTCCCCAGGGGAAAGAAGGATGGCTACCACCTCACCATTCACATCTGTCTAGCACCCACACTCTCCTGCTCCCCAAAGTACCCAGCGATAACCTCTTCATCCTCTTTGGACCAACCAAGAATCTTCTCATCCCCATTAGCATCTCCCGGATGCAGAAATTCAGAGATGCTATTTGCCAAATCGAGGTCTTTACCGTAGCACAATGCCCAACAGTAACACCCAGGGAGCCGTCACCCAGCACCTAGCCCCAGAGCACTTGGTAAGCAGAGGACAGCATAACCTGTCACAGCCCTGGCAAGTGAGGCCAAAAGAATCACAGCCACTTGCCCAAGGCCAGTCAACAGGGCAGCTGCAGGTCTAGGAACAGGACCCTGTCCCACCGCTCTCACCACAAGCCACAGCGCCTCTAGGTAAAACTTCTGAACCACTTCTGGTTCACACTGACCTAGTTCTCCCACCTCCCTCACCAGCCTCTCGCTGAGCAGATGCTTGTACTGAGATACACACGTGAGCAGCAGCTGCAAAAGCCCAGAGTGGTTTCAGTGAGAAAGCTGATGCCTGATGCCTTGCACACATTTACTTATCATTCAAGAAAATCAAACAAGCAAAGAAAGCTACTACAAGTTTTTTTTTTTCGCCCTCCCAAGAGCTCAGAAGGCAGAAATATGGAGGGGCTTCCCAGCTTGGCACTTCAGGTTGGGCTTTGTAGAGCCACTGCACTGCGGCTTCTAGAGTTGGAAAAGACAAACCCTCTGAAGCCAATTTCTGACTCAACATCCTTCATATGGCACATGCTGGACTCCAGCAGTGCACTTGCTTTATTTAGGATGGCATAAAAAAGAACCTGGCTTTTCCTGCGCTGCGTCACAACGTCCGCGGGAGCAGTGTGTCTCCACAACACCTGCCTGGGACACACAGGGGCTGTTCCTGACAAGTGACCGCCTGCAACATGAAAGGCAAGAGTTTCTTATCCGGATGGGGAAAGGCCTGGGTAATCCCCAAGCATCTCTCAGTAGAAACCCGTCTCATGACCACAAAACTTTTTTGATTCACCATTTTTTTTATAACGAGGTAAGAGGCAAGTGGCAGAACTGCCACCGCCCAGCACACGCAGGTGAAGGTGGCACCGAGGAAGCAGGCAGTCGCTGCCCAGGAAGCGCATTTTATCCCTCTCAGGTAGAGGCGCAAAGGCGCCGGCCCCACGCAGGCCTTGCGCCCCCTCCCTCGAGCCACCAGCCCCTCCAGCCCCTTGGTGGAAAGGGGGCACGCTCTGCCAGGGAACCTCCTTACCTCGGCACACCAGACAAGTCAAACTGAGAACTGCAAGCAACCATTATAGCTGCCACACTTAGGGTGAGAGAGGAAAAGCAGAAACATCTGCTTTCCCACATGAGCATGGCAAAAAAAGTGGTTTTAAGGCCTGGGAGTTAATAGGCAGAAAACTGTATTTTCAGGATGCAAATATTTCTAAAACCATTTACTGGCTTAAAAATAAAGACTCCTTCCCACAACAGATTTATGACCAAGTTTCTTGGTGTGACTACCAAGAGGAAGGTGACAAGGACACAACGCATACAGGAACATGCAGTGCAACACACTGCTACTGGTATCCCCACCCAGCACAGTTCAGAGCCTGCAGCAAAGCTGCTGCAGCCCAAGGTACCTCGAAGCATTAGAAGCCAACTGGGGTAAGTGTTTAACTTAAAGCTGCTCTGCTGTGTACTAGTATTTAGAAGACCTTATGAAGCTCAGATCACACTGCACAAGTTGCACCTCAGCATCCCACCTCTTTTCGCTGGAGCTAGGAGCCGTGTGCCAAACACTGTGCGCCTTCGCTATTTATCTGCGGCCTGGTCACACCGTTAGCCTCCATCTAAGAAAAATGAAGTATTTCAGAGACAGGGAATAGAAACAGGGAAATCAAGGCCCAAGCAATCATAAAGGCCTAGGTGTTTGACTCCCACCAAAAGCAAAGTTATTTGAGCACCCCAATATCCTTTAGTACCTGAACTAAGGGATGATCTAGGAACAAGCAGAAAGGGGACCGAGAGAGGGAGCTGAACTCCAGTCTCCGGGGTCCCACACAATGCCTCAAGCACTGGCAGCCAGACCATGCTTTCTACTCTCCCTCATCAGTCACTCCAGCAGAAATGCCTCTCCAGGAAGGGGCTGAAAGATCTGTACATTAGATATGCAGTCTCAGAGCAAACTCAACAATTCCCACCAGTTCTGCATGCTTGAGGTTGGAAACTCAAAGTCACATCAAGAATAAAACATTTCCTCGTTTTATCTGGCAAGAAAGAATGAATCCTTAACAAGAAGCAAGCTTGCTGTAGGGAGCTATTGGCTTCTGATGTATACATTTCATGTATTTCACTCCCGCATCTGTACTCTGTCAGATTTCCAAGTGAAATAAAGCAGAATAAACACCTGCCAGTAAAGGGAGTAAGACAAAAGCACAAAATATGTCTCCCTGAAGTCCTGGTTCATATTAATGAGTGCAGATACACTGCTTTTAACAAGGATAGTAACCACACACCTGTCAAAGCAGCGACAAGAGATCCACTGGCATTTAACTTGGTTTAGTCTTTGCTTTCACGTGCCTTGCCTGGTTCCGAGCAGGAGGAATAAGCCTTTCCGCTTTAGCACCACTGAGTTAGCTCCTGAGAAACTCCATAGGCCGGTTGCACTGCAGGACTAACAACAGTGCCGCGTGCTTCAGACACCATGACCGGGCCACGTGCAAACCGCAGGACTTGTTGCTCTAACTTGCTGCTCTCTCCAAGTTGGCTATTTGTAACCAGCATGACACACTTCTATTTTCCACCCTAGGCTACACGTTGGTATTAATAGTGCTATGTGTATTTTGGGGAAAAATATACTGAAACATCCCTTGTTGTGGCAGTAATCCAGGAAAAAGGGAACAGGAGACAGAGCCAAGGCTGCTCAGTCAGTGCAAAGGCAGGAGGCCGGTGCAGCTGCAGCAGGAGTAGCACAACCTCCGAGCGCTCCCCGGGCCACAGCTGTCTGCAGAGATGCTGCCCCATGGGATTCGCTGCTGAACTCAACGATGGGATATCAGTGCTGAGCTGACTCACAAGTCACAGCTTGTAAGTTGCTGTGAGGACACAGCTGTGAGGAACGAAGCAGTTTATGCCTCCCCAAGGCTTTGTGGTCCTTGGAAGGATAACACCCAGCAACGATGTCCAACAATATGGTCTTGGCATCATTTCCAAGTGAACAGTGACAAGAGGAGAGCTCTTGTTTTCTTTCTCTGTGTAGCAGAGACAGAAGATACTCTGTACTCCTACGCCAGTATAGGAGAACTAGGGGGTAGGCATTGCCCCTTCTCTACTTTGTTGGGAGGTAGAGAAGAAGAGAAGCCACTCACAAGTACAACAATTATTCCCCACCACCACCCCCATTTACTTCAGCCCAGTACAGCCCTGCACCAAGAGGATGGCTTTCTCCATACCAGCTTGCCATAACGAAGAATTTGGCTCTACTAACAGCCCTGTCTCCTCTGTAACTCAAGTGCACCTTGTGATTCAAAATAAGGTGGTAAGCAGGCACACAACCAAGCATTGCTTATAGCTGACGTTGGCAATGAGTCATCTCAGAGCTGTATTGGCTTCTTCCTGGCAAGAAAAAAAATCCCCAACGAAGAGCGACTCCAAGGCTGCAAGCAAAATGACCGATGTATTAAACACCTGGTCATCAGTTTCCCACTGATGTTTTGGCACTGGGGTTGCAGGCAAAGGAAATGGTAGAGCACAAGCACAGCAACCCGGGGGTCTGTGAATATCCTCTCCCTAAGTACCACAATCGCATCCCTAATAGGAAACCATGGGGTAAAGAGGAGCTCGCCCCAAGCACCATCCAGGAAGTGACTCGCTGGGAGAAGGATCCAGGGTGTCTCCTCCTTCCTTCTTGCCCTAATACCAGGGTGTTTGCTCTTCCTTACTCTAACTGTTTGTTACAGCCAGTAATTCTCCTCCAGCTGTAACAGTTTCCTGTTTGTCCAGCTGCTTTGATCCCACCAAGTCACTACTTATCTCCAGGTCATCCAGATAAAGTTTTCACCTAGAGAAAAGGAGGCTGGAAGATCAGCAGCTGTCTGAAAAAAGGGGGGGGGGAAGTCCTTACCTATTCCTGACCATTTGTTTTCTTGAAACATTGAGGAGAGAGTTGCAGAGTAAAGGAAGAAGCCATGAAACAATAAAAACAGAAGGTATGTGAGCAGTGAACTAGCTCAAGTTTAAAATTCAGGGTTAATGCTCCAGAAAAAAAGAGATTGGAAAAGCATGAAATAGTTTATCACCAGAATACAGTGCGGGTTTTGGAAACCCTATAGTGCTACCATCCTATCCTTTTATCTGAATTAATGCACAGTTCCTGGACAGTTTGAAGCAAATTTGAGACTTCCCTTAGCTGAAGACAGGTAGGGTAGAAAACCACAATGCGGAGAAACAAAGCCACTCTCATACCCAGAACTACACAGGCTTCCTCTGTAAGAGAGCAGCAGGAGCCTGTGATGGCAGAATAAAATATTATCCATGTGACACTGGGGAACAGGAACTTACTGCCTGATTTTGTCATTCCTGGGTCCAAATCTTGGTCCAGAAGGCCCTCTCCTGCAGGCAGAAAAGAGAGCTGTAACAATAGAGGATACAATGAAAACATACATTTAAACCAGGGGACTCAGAGATAGGCAAGAGAGAACCAGTGCCTTGTGGATGGAGGATTTTTCTTATGCCTCCCATCAGTCCCTCCCATGTCTTAATATGTGGGGTGCCCCAGTTTTACACAGGTCACATCTGCTAAGTCTTAATTCACGCTTGCTGCCAAGGCTTTGGGAGATCATCTCAAAGGAATCAAGTGTTTTGATCACAAGAAGCCTCCGCCTATTTGGCGAGGAGCAGCTTTTGGGTTTCAACATTGCCAGTCTCAGATCTTTGGTTAGTTAAGATATCCTATTCCCTACAATGCCCATTCAGAAACTCACAAGAAGAAGTCTTCCTCTTCATCTGAATCTTCCTCTAAAAGGTTCCTCTGCAAACACAGAAAAAAACCCAGCTTGTCAATAAGCAGCCACCATTTCACACATGCATTTCCAGGCTTTAAGACACAAGCACATGTCTCTAGAAAATACAGGCTGCTACACAGCTCTGATTTGGGACAACTCTCAAATTACTGCCATTAATCCACAGCAGCTTTGCATCAACTGCTGGCTTCTTGAGTAGCTTCAGATCCTACTTTTCTTCCAAATATCAGTACACCTTCCCACAATGCAGGAAGCAGCCAGTCCATCAGTGTGTTGAATCCTACCTTCAATCAGCCAGCAAGCAGAATCCCTGCTTGTGCTGGCTGGGGCGGGCAAGCCCTCTTGGCTCAAGGGACAATCCAAAGCACTACACTCCATCAGCGGTAGCAGCTCAAAACTTCCATGTCACCTACAACCACCCTGGAGTATCCCATCTAGGCGCAAACTTGTATCTATTGCTGATTCAGAGGATGCTGTTTTTCCAGCCATCTGATGACAGCACATCCAAGAAGGACGACAACACTGAAACAGACTCCGGCCTCTCCCATTCACCATGTCTGGGCAAGTTTGCCCTTCCAATCTGCACAAGGAGGAAAAGGCTACAGGCGGATTGGAAAACAGGAGCGCTCTGCTATCTGTTCTGGTTCACGCTGAAGGACTCATCCTCCTGCATGCATTTTCCTGCAACGTTCAGAACAGGACAGGATTTGAGATCATCAAATCCTCTTTTTCCTCCCAAATGCACATCCTCATTCAGGGACCACACACCTCTCCTAACTTGCTCTCTTTAGCAGTTCACTGAGCTCAAACTTGCTGTTCCATTACACCTTACCAATTGGTACGAAGGCTGATTTTTAAAAGCAGCCTCACAAACCCACTTGTACCTGGAAGTTTTGGACAAGGAAGACATCAGTAGATTTCATCTCTCATATTGTGACAACACAAATTCGCCACTCAGGCTGAGGTGCACCAGTAAAAGCTACTTTGGGTTAAAAATAATCAAGGGGGAAGCGGCACCCTACACGTGTGGGCCCAGCAACACAGACTCAGTCGTTATGGCACTAACGGATGCTGCTTCCCCTGTGCATAAACTGGAGCTGCTAGCTGCAAATGTGGTGTTCTTATTTGAAGCCTACCTATATTTTAGCTTTGTCATATTTGCTCAATCAGCTTAAGCAACCTGAGAGACCGTGCGTGAGCTGAAGCCATCGTTTCCTTCAAGAGTGAACTGCTATTGGCAGCGCAGGATCCTCATCTCACTGACAGCAGTCGTGAGCTGGAACAACATTTTAGATAACAGCCAAAACTCGGTTTATACGCTGTGTGACCCCAGGGTCGGGGCATCAGGTTAAACCCATTTAGCCTGACACAGGCAACGGTACCATTTTGACCCATACTTCAAAGCCTGGGACGTAAAGGGCCCTTAGCGACAGGGGGGACGCTCGGCTGCAGAGCACAGCGCGTGCAGTGCAGTCTCGCTCGAGGCTTTCACACAGCTCGCTGGGGAGGAGAGCGGCGACGTGGCCGGGACGAGCTCTGCCCGGGGGCAGCTCCCCTCGGCAGGCAGGAGCCCGCCGGGGTCTCACGGCAGCAAACGCGGCCTGAAGGAACCGAAGCAAGTTCTCCACAGAGCCGCTGCTCCTAACGGGTGAATGCGCGGAGAGCCCCTTCCTTAGGGACTCCCGCCACCGACAGCGACGCTGGCCGCGGGACCCCCCGCGCGGCCACGGGCCCAGCGGCGGGGAGGCGCCGCCGCAAGCCGGGCGCTCACTCACCCGCTCGCTCCTCGCCGAGCCCGTGACCTCGTCGTCGTTCAGGTGCCGCTTGAACTTCGGCGGCATGGCCGCGGCGGCCGCAGGCCTCACGGCGCCTCGCGCCGCGCGCTCACCGCCAGCCTCCCTCTTCCAGGGCCCCGCGAATCCGGGCCGGGCCGGGCCGGGCCCGCTCCGCTCCGCTTCCCCCCCGCCGCCGCCGCCGCTCGCCGGGCCCCGCTCCGCGCCGGCGGGAAATGGCCGGTGCCGCGGCGGCCAGTCAGCTGGCCCATCGACCACCTCGGCGCTCCGCCCGCCGCGCCGAGCGCCGAGCTATCGACCGGCCCCTGCGCGGCGGGGGCGTGGCCGAGGTGGGGGGCGTAGCCGCGGCGTGGCCGGGGCCTCGCGTAGGGGGCGTGGCGTCGCGGGGGGGGGGGGGGGGGCGTGGCGTCGCGGGGGGGCGGGGCCTCCCGGGGCGCGGGGAGGCGCGCGGCGCGGTGGATCCGCTTCTCTGGGGATATCTCGGTTTTTCTGGCTTTATTTCAGAAGAATCGGGAAACAAGCGTAGTATTGGGGAGGGTTTTTTTTCTTTTCCCTCGTTAATGCCACTAAGTGGTTCTCCATGTGCTGTTCTCCTGAGGCCGCTCCCCTGGCGCGGCGCGCCCGTGCCGGTGGCGCGGTGCCGGCCGCCGTGTCCGTGTCCGTGTCCGTGTCCGTGTCCGTGTCCGCCGCGGGCGCGGCCGGCGCCCACCCGCCCGCCCGTGGGGCCGAACCCCCGAATTCGGCCTTTTTGCAGAGCCGCTCTGCTTTTGCACGCGGGGCTCGCGGGTGCTTCGCGGGACCCCCCCAGGACGCGCACCGCGGCCTTCGCGGGGGGCCGCGCGCCCCTCGCTCGGGGGCCTCCTCTCTGCTCTCCCGCCTTCCGTGGCCGAGCGACGCGAGGAATCCGGGCCGCGGCGCCCGGAGGGGGCCGGGAGGCGCCGCGGGGGGCCCCGTCCTGGCGCAGACGCGCTCCTTGCTGGCTGTGCGTTCCCGCCTCTGCGCAAACATAACCCCCGGGGCAATAAAATAACGCTGACAAACAAGCAAATAAATCAACCAGCGCGCGCACGGGGCTGCTTGTGCCGGCAGCAAAGCCCCTCCGCTCGGGGAGGGCCGCGGCGGCGGGAGGAGGGGGGCCGCCGGGGCCGCGGCAGCCCTGGCGCGGGGCCGCCGGAGCAAATATTTTGGCCGCGTGCTGCGGGCGCGCAGCCAGCGCGGCCGGGGAGGGAGGCTGCGGCGGGCGGGGGGGGGGGGCGGTGAGGGCGCCCCGCGAGCGCCGCGGCCGCTCGGCCGGCGCCGGCGCCGCGCTCTGGAAGCTTCCCGCCGCCCTGCGGCGACCCTCTGCCCTCCGGCGCGGCGCTATAAATGCGGGCGGCTCGGCCGGGCGGCGGGCTGAGCGGCGCGGACGCCATGCTGCGCGCCTGGCTGCTGCTCTGCGCGGGCCTGGCGCTGCCCGCCGGCGGGGAGGACGACGGCGGCGACGGCGGCGCCTGCACCTACTCCTTCACGGTGACGGGCCCCGGCGAGGCCGGCTGCGCCGAGGCCGGCGGCGCGCTGCGCGCCGAGCTGGCCGCCCTGGCCGCCCGCCTGAGCCTGCTGGAGAGCCGCGAGGCCGGGGCGCCGCCGGGCCCGGCGCAGGGCCCGCGGGGCTGCGGGGAGCTGCGGCGCGCCGCGGCCCGCCTGGAGGAGGACAAGCGGCGGCTGGAGCGGGAGAAGGAGGAGCTGCGGCGGCGCGCGGAGAGCGGCGCCCGGGAGCTGGCCCGGCTGCGGGAGGCGGGCTGCGGGAGGCGCGGGGACGGGCCCCGCCGCGACGGCGGCCCAGGTGAGGCGCGGGGGGCGGCCGGCAGCGGCAGTTGGGGGCCCCCGGGGCCGCCTCCCCGCCGACGCCTCGGCCTCGCCGCAGGGCGCCCGCGGACCGTCGGCTACCAGGAGCTGAAGTCGGCCAGGATGGAGGTGCCGGCTGCAGACCTGCTGGAGGAGACGGCGCGCGGCCACCCCGGCGCCGGCGCCTCGGGTACTGCCGCCCCCGCTGCCTGCCCACCCGCCCGCCCGCTCCTTGCCCGAGCTGCCGCCATCCTCCCCCGCCTGCGGGCACCTCTTCCAAGGGCTCTGCGCGCTCCAGCCCAGCATGTAAACGCTCCCGCCAAGGCCCCCTGCCCTCCTGCTCCCTCCTCCCTTCCCGGCGCTCGCAGCCGTACCTCTTCCCTCGCTGGCCCTACAGCTCCTCCGGCACCAGCTGCTCGCCCGCTCCCTGCCCCGAAGGAGCTTGCTGGGTCGCCGCTCCAGGTCCTTTCCCCGCCGCCACCGCTCGCCCGCTTGCTGCCCGGCGCCTCTCAGGAGATGCCACCCCACCCTGCAGAGCCGGTGGTGGCACCGCGGTGGAGCAGTAACGTGTTTTTTTCCTCCCCTGTTCCCCCCACCCGAAGCAGGCTGCGGCGAGCTGGTGTGGGTGGGGGAGCCCGTCGTCTTCGGCCAGGCGGACTCCATCGCCGGCAAGTACGGCGTGTGGATGAAGGACCCGGAGCCCGTGCTGCCGTTCACCCGGGCGACCACGTGGCGTGTGGACACGGTGGGCACGGAGGTGCGCCAGCTCTTCCAGTACGATGATGACGAGCAGTTCGGCAAGGGCTACCCAGCCAAGGTGTACATCCTGCCGCGGGCCCTGGAGAGCACTGGCGCCGTGGTCTACCGCGGCAGCCTCTACTTCCAGCAGCGCCACTCCCGCCTCCTGGCCAAGTACAACCTGCGGGAAGAGGCCATCGCGGCCGAGAAGGAGATCCCGGGCGCCGGCTATCACGGGCAGTACCCCTACTCCTGGGGCGGCTACACAGACATTGACCTGGCAGTGGATGAGTCAGGGCTCTGGGTCATCTACAGCACTGAGAAGGCCAAGGGGGCCATCGTGCTGTCCAGGCTGGACCCAGAGACGCTGGAGATCCAGCGCACCTGGGAGACCAACATCCGCAAGCAGTCAGTGGCCAACGCCTTCATCATCTGCGGCGTCTTGTACACTATCAGCAGCTACGCCGTCCCCAACGCTACGGTCAACTTCTCCTATGACACAGCCACCGGTACCAGCCAGCCCCTGAGCATCCCCTTCCAGAACCGCTACCAGTACCTCAGCATGGTGGACTACAACCCCACGGAGCGGCAGCTGTTCGCCTGGGACAGCTTCCACATGGTCGCCTACCCCATCCGGCTCGCCCACGCGTGAGCGGCGCAAGAGCGCCAGGAGGAGGCACCGCGCTCGCTCACGTGAAGCAGGGGCCCTGGGGCGAGCTGAGCACCCCCCCGGCCCCGCGCGCGCGCACGCACCTCACGCTGCTCCCCGGCTTTCCCCGAGTGCAGGCCTGACTCCCGCACGCCAGCACCGCAGCACCGCAAACGGGAGCCTTCGCCGAAGCTGTCCCTACTCCGCTCGACCGCGCTGGGGCCGCAGGCACGTCCGCTGGCACCTCCTGTGAAGTCGGGTCATGCTCAGACGCGGGAAGATGAAGCAACGCGCTTCTGCAGCGCTCGGCCGAGCCGGCAAAACGCCTCTCGCTGGGCTCAGCGGGTTCGGACGGGTGGCAGCGGCAGGACAGCTCCATCCTCCGCAGCAGGACTGGGCTGGCGTGCAGCAGCACCGACCTCCGCACAAGGAGCCTTTCAGGTCCTGGAGGCGCCTGAGCGTCTTCCAAGAGCGCCTGGAGCCGCTGCTCTCCAGCTGGAGGCACGAATTTGGAGGGGGGATGGCTCGGATGCAGCGCAGGCTCAGCAGAGCAGGATGGAGCAGCCCGCAGCCCCAGCTCGCGCCCAGACCCTCTCCGCCCTCGCAGCGCCTGTCGCCGCCCCGTGCTGTTTCAAGAGCGTGCATTTTTAACTATTTATTGTAAAAATGCTGCAGAAGGTTGATTTCCACCCCCCCACACCCCAGGGCGCCTGCAGTAAGCGCAAGCAGCAGCAGCAGCTGCTCTGACGCCGCCAGCCCCGAAGCAGAGGCACAGGCTGCCCGGCGAGGCGGGAGCAGCGCTCGGTCCGGTCACAATAAACATCACCCCGCAGCGCCGCCGCAGCGTGCGCGTCGTCCTTCCGGCCGCTCCGCGCCGCGGGGCCGCGTCCCGGCGGGCTCCAGCTCCGCCGGCGTCTCCCCGCTCCTCTGTGGCGGCCGCAGCAGCGTTGGGCGCTTCCCTAGCGTTTTGCCGCTTTCGGGGAGTTTTCTGCACCCTGGAGAGCGGCGGCTTCCCCCAGGCAGCCCGGGGCGGGGGCTGTCGGGAGAGGCCCGAGAAGAAGGGGCTTCTCCGGGGCGCTCCCCCAGCCCGAGCCCGGGGCGAGGCCGCGGCCCCGTTCTAGAAGGGCGGAGGACAAGGGCCGGGGGCGGCCAGCCGGCGTCCCGCAGGCTCCCCAGGGCCAGGGCCGCCACGGTGAGCCCCCGGGCGCTGGCGGGCCAGGGCAGGGCCCTCCCGAAGCCCCGGGGGTGGTGGGTGGGGGAAGCGAGGAGGGAGCCTGGGGGCCGCCCCACGGGAGCGAGGGCGGCCGCGGCCTCCCCTCACGCCCCGACCCCTCGCTCCCTCGCAGGCTGGCGGCGATGTGCGCGGCGAAGCAGCGGCGCCGCCGGCGCCTCGCCGGCCCCGCGGCGCCCCGTGAGCAGCCGGCCGCGGGGGGGGCCGCGCTCGCCTCGCCGCGGGGCCTGGCCGAGGTGGACCGGGGCCACATCCCCCCGCTCGCGGCCAGCCGCGCCGTCTTCTCCGGGGAGCGGCCGGCCACCGGCTCCGCGGGGCCCCGAGGCTGCGCCGTCTACGCCCTGCGGCGGAGCGGGGGCTGCTGCCCGGCTGCGGCGCTCCGGCTCGGAGACGATCCCTTCCCCGCGCTGCTGCTGGTGTACGAAGCCCTGCCCGGGAGCGGCTCCCCCATCGACCGCAGCCCCCTGCCGCCCGTCCCGGCCTGCTGGGCGCTGTACGCCCGGGCTGAGGGCGGCCCGCGCTGAGCTGCACGAATAAAGCTGTGGCCTGACCCCGGCGCTCCTGGCCTTCAGAAACAGCGGTCGCCCCTGCCAGGCCGCTGGGAGCAGCCTCGGCCCCGGGGCAGACGCGCGGGTAGAGGATCCCTCCGTGCCCACCGCCACGGCCGCTGCCTCGCCCTTGGGCAGAGGGACGAGCTCCCCGGTCCCTGATGCAAGGGGCGCAGGCAAAGCCGGGCTGAGCGAGGCCGGTGCAAAGCGCCTCCAAGCCAGGCCGGCCCCAGGCCCGGGAGACACCCACGAAGGGGCAGGTAACGGTGGTGGTGGTGGGATGCCAGCGCTGCAGAACCAGGTTCCTTACCCCAGGACCCGGGTCCCTGAGCCCCCGGAGGCGGGGGAAGGCCCCGTCCCTCGCGCTCCCGTCGCCGAGACAGGGCTGGCTTGTTCAGAAACGAGCACAGGAAGGGCAGCTCCGAGGGCGCTCACTGTGGAGACACTAAGCCCATAGAGGCCCAGCACCAGTAATTTACGTCACCCTCCTTTTTCTGCCAGGTCCCGGATCTTTTCGGGCTGGGGAGTCCATCACTTAATTGACTAGGAAAATAAATGAAGACCAGCCAACGTACACAGGGTTTCCAGAAAGCTGGGCTTGAGCCGAACCATTCTAAGTACACAGATTTACTTAATGGGCTTTTCAAAACAAGCCCAGAAGAGAAGCCCCCACCCCTGGGAGCAGAAAGCACGGTGCTGAGCAGGGCTGCTGGATCCGGCCCCAGGCACATTAATTCCACTTCTGCTCTTGCCTGTGGTCTTTTCACAGACTGGACTTTGTAACAGAATTAGAGAATTCCCCAAACAAAGTAGTTCACTAATTTAGGGGACATTCTCAACACAGTTACTTGTGATGTGATGTGACAGTCCCAGGAAAGAGCTTACACAGCAAATCCCACTCAAAGAAAAAAAATCAAGATGCAGCCTAGCTGTAAATAGCCAAGAACAAGTTATCTGGTTAAATGTTACAAAAATATTGAATGAACTGGGGTCAGCTTTGACTGAATGCTTAAGCTGGCCTTAAAAGCCACAGAGATGGTCCAAGGCTATTTGAGGCATGCATCAGGATGGCTTTACTCACACGTACTACACCCCCCAAACATTTGATTTTGATTAAGATTTTGCAGAAATATCCTTGTTTTGTTCAACATAGCAGTAGCCAAAAGCTTAGCACATTCCCACTGCTGATATTTGGGAAACCTGTCTGACTTTTCTAGTGGCTTTATTACAGAACTTTAATTAATCCTTTCAGCAGTTTTCTTTTTTCTTCATTACAGAAGGGGTCCAGTGAACGATTTTGGATTTTAGGGATCTTTCCAAAACAAACTAGGCAGAAGATAGCCTCAAATAGGGAAGCATCAGCATAAAGCCACATAACCAGAAAGAGCTCAACTCACAGAAACATTTTGAGTACACCGTAATAGCACCCTATTTTTAATACAGAACACATTTACCATTACAAGCATCTCTTCTAGCACATCATAGACCAAACCAGTGTCTAGAAGCTTACTCAGTTCTCATACCTTCCTCCTCCTCCGAGCATTAACTGTACTTGTGCTCTTGAAAAAAAAGCTTCACTTCAGCTGTGATGTTACCTACTCAGAGGTAACTTCTGCCCAACCATTGCTCCATTTTCAGATTACAGCATCTCTGTCCAATTCACATTGTTACAATCCTATTATAAACCCACTGAAAGAACCAGGACAACTGGTCAGGACAACTCTAGCTCCTCCAGCGTCCCCAAATCACCGCTTCCAGTCCAGCGAAAGCGCTGGCAAGTGTTTGCTTTGCCACTGCCACACAGTTGCCTGCAACACATCTGAATAAAGGCAAATCTGCACCGCTCCCACCAGCAGTTGTAGAAATATCCCAACTTAAGTTTGCTTTCATTCATTTGCATTTTTTGGAAATACGCCACCCAGCAACTGTTCTCAAGGCGGGATTTATTTCTCAGACCAAACGGAGGAGGAGGGTTCTGGTCCTTGCTGCGAATCAGGAGTACCCTCTGGCGGCCAGCTGAAGAGCGCAAACCTCGAACCGCTCGAGCCTTTCCCCTTCTTCCTCTTGGGGATCGCCCATCGCACACAAGGCCCACGCAGAGCGCCTCATGGAAACAAGGATGTCTTCACCCGGGCAACTGAAACTGCTGTAAACACTTCAGTACACCTAGTGATTAAGGGTGTTCCAGAAAAAAGCCAACACTTGTGATTTTAATTGTTGCAAGTGTTTGTTAGCTGGCCAGTTTGTTTAATTTTGGCCCTGCACCAGTGAATCGGGAATGGAGCAACTGAAGGGCCCGGAGCGCGAAGGGCAGCGCCGGGAGGCAGGCACGCTCCGCGGGAGCGCTCGTGTCACGCCTCGCTGCCGCTTCCCCCCCGCGGGAAGTGGCCACCGCTTGCTTTCAACAGCCCCTCGCTGAGCAGGTCCCTGACAGCCAGCATTTGTACTCACACGCAGGCTAAAATCAGGGTGACCAGCATGGCTCATCCAGGTCTCCTCCGACGAGCTCGTCTTCTCCAGGAAACAAAACACAACTCTAACACCACACAAAAGCGGTAATGTCTTGCAATGCAACCGGCCGGCTCCTTCCAGAGCTAGATGGAAGCCATGTCCCATGGGACCCTCACTGGAGAACGAGATCAAGAGCAGTAAGTGCGAGGAAAACCAAACAAAAATAAGCTGCTTCATAAACTCTTTTTCTTTACAAGTCTGTTTTCCCAAGCTGTAATACATGCTTTTCATTTGGCGCGTGATATTCAGGTGATCTGCTTGCATCCTGTAGCACGTAGCTAATCATGAGATTACCAGGATACTTTATTTAGAGAATACTTTATTAGTTTCTGTAATCAAACCCATGTAAATAAGACCTTACATATTTAATACAGTGCGTTACCCCTGTACAAATGGAAAAAAAAATTAAGTTTAACATTTCTAGACCAATATGGCTGTTAATTTCTGTACAATGCCAACTCACACTACAAGTGGGATACTTTTTTCCAAAGTTGACATCACAGCTAGTTTCCAAAAATTCAAATTATATATATATTTATATAAAAAGATAACCAACAGCGATTCACTAGGCATCAATAGCAGCAACAGCCTTTCCAGCTTCTGCAGTCATTTGAACAAAATTATACACATTAGACTTTCAACTCACTCTTCCTTCCAAAAATGTAAAAAAAAAAAAAAAAAAAAAAAAAAAAAAAAAAAATCTCAGAAAAAACAGCAAATTCTGCTACTGATGTGGTACCTGGTGCTTTTTATTAGCTTTTCAATCATTGTCTGGAAAAAAAAACCTCTAGAATAACATTATTAAAAACAGCTCCAGTATAGCACAGTCACTACTACATATCATAAGCAGGTACAGGATATCTTACATTCACAGAAGTATCATACAGTACTGTCCTACAGCTATAATACTAGAGGATACAATTAAAAAGGCATTATTTGACTTGATTCTACTTTCCAGCACACTGTGGGCCAGGAGGTGGTGCGACGCAGCTCTGATATAAAGAATGCATCTTTTAGATAAAATTCTCTTTAATCTGATAAGGTTTCTTTTATTCTAGTGGCACAGTTCTAAGTGCTCATTGCTCTATACAGACATAAGCTGGAAACCGTTTAAAGATCACTCGCTTCATATAAAGATAGCTGGACAGAGGTGAACAGAACAAATTTGACTATCGATGCGTTTAACCTTTCAACTCCAGAGGTGAACAACTGAGGGGGGGGAGTGGATGTAAAAAACACAGGTGGCCAAATAGCATTTTCATATTGTGATCTAAATACAGTATATTATCATCCAAGAAGCAGCAGCCAGCAAGCACTGCCTTCAGAGGGAAATTCAACAACATCAAGGTTACTGTGTTATATTACGTTGGATGTCATGTGGGAGAGGCAATTTTGCCAACTATATGAATTCCCCTGTTTATTACATGACAGCAGCTTCTTCAGTCACTAAAAACACACATTACCTGGCCCAGCTCTGTCTTCAGATCTGCATATTCTCATACACATGGGTTTATAAAAAGATAAATAGCAGCTGAAGACCATAGCCTGAATAAAGAGAATTCATCTTGTCAGCCAGGAATATGCCTCCCCAGCCACCTTCTTCCCCGCTGTGCCATTTCTCAGTTTTCAATTTGGGTAGCATACAGGTGTGTAAGCCAATGCATGCGTACACACTTGTGCACACACTACCAAAAGCAGCTGTCATGCTGTTAGAGAAAATACAAGTCCAAAGAGCCTAGAGAAGCTCAGCTGGATACGCAACAGTTTACATCAGTTTACACCCGTAACTGCTGACAGCCTCCCCGCCCCTGTACGCTGTTTTGAGCCCTGCAGGAAGAGCAGACTCTTGTCTTACCCTTTGGGCTACAGGTTCATGCTGCTGTTATCTCACCCGCCCTCCCCTCTTCCCCCACCTCCGAGGAAACACAGCCTCTAAGATTTTGTTTCTTCGGTTTTGATTGCCTGAGGTTTGATTGGTCCAGTTCTAACGGGTTTTGTTGCTGCAGCAGGTGCAGGGGCAGGTTTTTCCTCAGTTTTGTCCTGGCAGACTCCCGAGGAGTCAGCAATCGCCTCGGAGGGTTTGCTCCCGTTCTCATCCACTTTCTGCGCTTTGCCGCCTATCGGTTTGCTCTGCTGCTGCTGCTCAGAAAAGAATCTCTGGGTGGACTGGAGTACCTCTGCTCTCTGCTTTGCCTTAAGAAAGGGAGAAAATATATTTACTGAAGAGAGGGCACAGGAATAAAAGTGACTTCACAAGAGTAATTCCTAAACAAAAGGGGAAGGGCTGACTGCAGCGACCAGACTCTCTTAGAAAAGCAGTGTTTCCAGTTGCTTCTCAGATGTTACCACATCTGGGCACTTGGCTCAAAAGCAGTAGTTTACATCACGCCTAGGCTTCCCTCGCTCTTTATAATCTTCGCTTCAGAAGAGGATTAAGGATAGTTTCAAGCTGCACATAATATCTTTTTAATGCCTTGTGCATCTGCAAACTCTTCATACGGAATTTCAAAATATGAACCCTGCTCACAGTAGGTTCAAACCGAGTCCACATAAGGATGAGATGCAAGCAGGCTGTGCTGAGCCCTGACCCTACCCCAGCTGTGCTGACACTGCCAGCCTGAGGGCTGTGCTACAGCATGGCTGCACTTCTGCTGCCATGGGTTTTGCACTGCTTGATCACAGGGGGTTGCATGAGAACAGCAAAACCTGGTCAAAGCACTCAAGCTGCTCCCTGTTGCTCCGGTCACAGGTTTCAGTCTGCAATGTCAATGCAACTGAACCTGATTCAAGGTTGCGCTATGTAGCTGAAGCTTTATCTGCTCCCCATTCAAAGCAGAATGTGCTTCCTACTCCAGGAAGCACAAACTACTGCCTGACTTGCTTCAAAGCCCTCTTCTGCATCCTGCTAGTAACCTTGACTTGCACCTGTGAGATTCAGTCCTTGTGGTAACATGTTTATATTATTATTATTTTTCAGACCTTTCCTTTGTCAGCAAAGTGCTGTGCAGACCAGGCACTCCAGACCAAGCACCTGGCTTTCCTGCTCAGATTCAGGCCAAATAGTAAGTGTTGCTTTAAAAGTCCGATCTTCTGGAATAGGCACTATCAGGTCCAATGCTAGCAAATGCCTTTTTTTTTTTTTTTTTTTTTAGTTAAAAAGGATGTTATGCATACAAACGAAACCTCCATGTACCCCTCTGTAAATATTTTATCATTTTTACAAAAAATGGGGAGAAAAACAGCAGAAGTTTGGCACAAAAGCTCTTGGCTTCAATACTGTATAATAACTCCAAGTAATTCAACCAGCAACAGTAAATCCCTCCTCCTCTTAAACTCCGATGTGCAGGACTGCAAAAACAGTCTGAGTTTACCGTAGTCACACGGACACCTGAAATCCTTTGTGTGGATGTCATACAACCCCTGAGGTTAAGGCTAAAAAGCTGGATGATTTGATTACAAGTAACAAGCATGACAGAATAACTTACATTCTTTGAAACAACATTTGCAGGGAGATTCAGAAAACCAGGGCTGCGTGTTTCCATCTACTGTGACTGATAATACAGATTCAGGATGACACTATGCACCACCTGCTAGGGGCTACAGCTAGCATAAACTGGTGGTAGAAAACTAAATGGACCACTTGTTTAGAATTTAAGGGGGTAACCAATTCCTGTTGTTACCATACGTGCTTATCTTACTTTTACATCACAACACATGCTTTATGGCAAAAGCCAATAGATGAAGGAGCTCCTTAGTACAGTCTTATCCATACAAGCAGCTTATCCTGCAGAAAACCAGCAGATGAGCTGCACGATGTGTCCCCACACAGACTCCCCATACTACAGTCGCTACCTTGGTAAGAAGAACTTGCCTCATCCTGAAAGGTCCCAAAGTGCTTTAACAAGTTACAGGACTGACATTGACTACTGAAACGCAGCTACCTCTTCTGTGGAATATACCATGCTACAGCAATCTAACAGAGTACCACCACAGACTCTTCACACTATTGGGAAGTGAATTGTCAGAGTGAGAGAGAAGAGAGGCTGGCTCAAACGCGTGGGTTCGTACTGCTGCTTAGAGTTTGGGGAAGGCGGTGTGAACTGACAGCTAACACTCAGGTTCACATGCTTCATCTCGCAGAAGATTCAGGCTCTTGAAACCTAGTTGTCAAGACTGCCTTCAACAGCAGTGACTGCTTCACAAACACCGACCGTAAGATCATTTAAAAGAAGCTCCCTATCAGTTTTTGGGTCCAGCTACAGGTTTTGGGTGCAGAGGCATTTTAAGACATGATTCATAAACACATTCTTGCCCTACAATCTGTCGAGACTGAACTGGTGTTAACAGCACAGCTGTTCAAATACTAACCTTCACGTCTTGTTCAGCCTTCATCACAGCCTGGGCCTGATTGCCTCTGACTCCAGATACTGATCCACAAGGACCCCTGGCCACATGCAGTAAACGAGGGTGGCTCATAAGGCCTGTGGTCATCTGAGGCAGCATATGACTATGCAGTACTATTGGCAGCCTCTGAACAGGCGCTGGGAAGGTGTTAGTATATGGGGCTCTTACCAATGAAAGGATCAGGTTAGGCTGAGAGAGGATCTAAGTGGGGGAAAAACAACAAGAAGAGACATTTAGCAATAAGGAAACCGCCAACTAGATTACTTGTTGGCATTATCTTAAAGTGGGGTGAAATGGCCTGCTCTGCTATCAAACTGATGTCAAGAAAATAGTCTTATGTTTTGGGAAAGGCCATGCTTGAACTCCAGGAGAAAAAGAAAACAGCCTTCTAGTGCTGCTGTGCCTATAAGCAGTACTGAAAACTTAAAAATAGCAAGTGATAAGGAAACAGACCCATGCAACGTAGTGGAGGAGTCACTAATGTTAGGTAGGTTAGATTAGGTAGCTTCTGCTAGTTGCAGTCAAAAAAGAAGAAACAAATCATAGTCCTGCAGTCACTCTAAATCTTAAATCCCACATTTTTTATATAGAGGCTATATTTCCATAACAGCCTCACCACAGTCACTTATAATAGGAAAGCACCACCCTGAAATGCTAGCAGCATGTCAAATCCTTTGCAATCAGCCCCGGAGCAGCAGGTTGGGCTGCATGACCTTCAGAGATCTCTTCCAAGCTAAACTACTGCATCTCAGGCAAATGACTACAAATCTGCTTCATGTTTAAACACTTAAAATATGCACTGGGACCCTTGTGAGATACTAAGCTTCTCCTCCTCCTCAAACAAATGACTTATTTATGCAGGAATGAGGTGTGTTACAGCTATGTGGGGAAAGCAGCAGAACCATCTGTTCTACATCACTCCAACTAATGTTAAATTATTCACTCTGGTGCACAGAACTGTCAAAATTAAACACCACAAAGTATGTGCTACTAGTTAACTGGACAAGAGCTTCCCCCCCCTTTTTTTTGGGGGGGGGGGGGGGGCCTTACTCTTGAAATCAGTGGTCTTATACACACCATTCTCTTTAAGGATTGCACTTTTTTAGTCTTCTCATAATCAAATACGCAGAACCACAGGTTCTGCAAAGTCACCCAGGTTATAAAGAAAAAGATTTGTTTGTAGCCTACCTGGGGGGCAAACTGTGCAGGAAACGGCTGTGTCATTCTCACTGCAGCAGCTGCTGATTGAAACTGCTTCTGGTAGACAATGCTGTTCATTTTATTGGACTGATTGTTAGGACTTGTAGAACTGGCCCTAAAGAAAGAAAAACTCCATCAGTTAGAACCAACACACTGCTTGCATTCAAGGAATGCTTCTGCCTTTAGTTACAACTTAACTGCAAATTCAACATTGAGCTAAAAAAAAAAAAAAAAAAAAAAAAAAAAAAAAAAAAAAAAAACCCCAAAACTCTTTACAGAGAAACCAACATCAGATATTCTTCTGAATCTATTGTTGGCATCAAAGGCAAACCAACCTGGAACTTAGTAATACAAAGAAAAAAGAATACCAGAAATTTATGATATGGAGAGATTAGAGGGTAAATCCTGCATAAAAAAGGTTTTCCTAAAAAGCATTCATAACACAAACACTGATCTTAAGCGTGTTCCCCCTCCCACCCCTGCCATTTGCTGTTAGGTCCTACTCCTTTACACGGCCTGCAGCATTGTGTCAAGCTCTGAGCTTGTCATGGCAGGAACACGTGGCAGAAGCTGCAATGTGCAGCTGCTTCCAAGGCCCTGTTTTCAGGTGTTCCAAAATACATTTGAGCATCTTCCCAGAATTCACAAAAAACTACCCCCCCTATTTTACTTAGCTAAGAATACGTTTCTCCATTGTAAGTTTTGAGATGTGTTGAATCACTATGAAATAAATGAAGTCTGAAAGATGATTTGCGGGGAGGGCATAAGACAGCCCTCACATAAAAAGGAAACTAAACAGTTTTCTCCTTTGAGAACATTTGATTTGCCTTAGTTCCTACACACTGAGTGCGTGTAATACACTTTTACTCAGCATAAAACTGCAGAAATGGCAAACAACTGAACTAAGTTTAGTTATGCAAGCTACTGCTATTTTAATGCACATCCCTGGAAAGCTCAGCAAAGCTAGAGATGCACACACTTGACTCTCCCTTCCTTCTGGAAGTTTTGCCTGCATCAAGATTTCCAAAGGCTTCCCTGCATTTTCTGCCTGTTTCAGACCTGCAGAACATGCCGTAGAAAATGATGCAATTTTACAAAGACACAGGCAGTAAATGAATGCTATAAACAACTTAATGTAAAGCAATTTCTTACAGAAAAAAACCCCAAAGCCATAGTAGGCATTTATATCTCCCTCCTCGTCCAAGGCTAGAAAGGCTAATTCTGGAAACAAGCAAATTTAACAGCTATACTAATTTAAGATGTAGTGAAATGAAGTAATCTAAGCTGCAAAGTCAAGTCTTAAGGACAGAGACCATGCAAGAATTCCAGTAATAAAAGAAAGCAGCTCATTTCCACCTGCTAAACTTAAGCTATTAAAGGTATGAAATTTATGCAAGTTTGGCTCAATACCTCTACAAGCCATTTCATGCAAAGTATTCTGGGATGTCTTGAGAAAGGACTTTATTTTTTTTTTTTACCCTCCAAATAATTTAATATTAAAGCACACTAGGACTTGCTAGCCCTCTATCAGAGCTACAGCAAAGGTTTCAGCCTTAGATTTATTCACTGACCTAGGCTTCCGGACTAGTAGTATTAAGCAGTGAAAAAAATGTCAGGAACCAAAATAAATGGATTTCCAATACACAGACCATATCCATATGAAGATGTAAACCAATTTGTAAAGGAGACTGAAGTTGCCCACACCAGAGCACTGAGGTTAATAGCAAAGCAAAACAGTGCATGCAGAAAAGTTATTATAATAAAAGTTCTGGAAAATGCATAGCGTTTTCTAGGCATTTTCTGACCAACAATGGGTCTGAGCTGTAACTGCAGCCCTTAAAAGCAGTGAAAATTGCCAGGCTTTCTAGGTCTAATTCCATACTTGCCACTTTAAGGTCTGCAAAGATTGATGCCTCTGCTTCTGAGAACACTTGCTGCTTCTTTCAGGTGCACTCTGACTAAATTAGAAAGCATACCTACTGGCACCTTCATCTCCCGGATGCCAAAAGAACCCGAAGTCTTATTATTAAAGCCTGCTTTTTCATTTAAGTTTTGTATGACATACAGCAAGTCCTTTCCTCCTGCTACTGTTGAAGTCTGTTCTGATGAATCCTATTTAGTTTAACATTTCTTCAACACAAGTCATTCATTCAGCAGCAAAAAAACCCTGGAGAATCCTAACTTTTCAGGCCCTTCTAACACGCACTGACAGTTAACAACTCCCAGTTTTAAATTTCCTTCAGTCCACTATTTAACCCACAAGCACTCCAGTGGGTGCATCATGAAATATACTATGCTTACCAGCAACATCTGCTTACTAATTAACCAAGTAAACCTGCAAACAACTTACTAATTTCACTTTTGAGAAGCTTGTACATCATGCACTGAATATTAGTTCCCTGGAGTTGTTGCCACAATTACTGCTCTGATGTGTAAAGCTCTGAGTACTGATAGTTAAGATTACCTTCATGGAAAAGAAACAGTCTACAGTTTCAACCCTAAGCACGTATTTCCCACCACTTCTGTGTTTTCCTGGTACAATCCCAGATCATTTTTAGGAGAATTGTTCAATTCCACTTAATTCAAAGACTACCATTTTATTTCAAAGCTATATGCTTTTGGCTGAGCGTAGCAGAACCTGTGACCTACTGGAACACTGCTTGTGAGCTAAGATTAAGCTTAAGGTATTTACATTAATTGCTCTTCACCTCATACCTTTCAGAATAATTTGCCGATCACGTCTGATTAGTTACAACATCTTCAAGATCTGACTTCAAGGAATTTTGAGCTTAAAAGACTCTTACCGGAAGGGACTGGAAGTTGGAGTAGTACTTCTACCAGTAACTGGTGGTGTTCCAGGTTTAACATCAATGCCACTTCCAAAGGCCTTCAGGTCCATTTCTGATATCTGAAAAAGCCAGTAATTGGCACATTATTTCTATCAGAGTGAAGAAAAGTTACATTTACTAGGTAACCTGTACTGTTAGGTTACCTCAGATTTTTCTCAATGAATAAGGGTCACTTAAAGCAAGCAGATGTGAAAGCTAGATTGCAAACAGCTACTTATAATGATGACAACCCAGCAGCATGCACAGTTGCATATAAATTTCCTACACTGGCACTTACTTCCAGTTATAGTACTGTTTAGTACTGGATTTCTAACTTGAATCCTCTTTTATTATTCAGGAAGATCATGACTCATTCCAAGTTTCTGGCCCTAAAAACAGTGTTTTAAGGTAGCACTTCCAATTAGATAGCTTTAATTAAACAAAAGTGCACAGCAAAAATAGAGCTGTCACTCAGTCTCCAGGCTCTAAATGGAGCAGTGAATCTTTCACATTCTCTTTCAAGCACAGTCAACAGTTCAATTTACAGTTGACAAAAACACATGGAACGGTATAAATTAGGTCACTTAGATAATATCTTTCCATATGCATCCATGAAGCATAAGAGCAACAATAAATCAGTTAAAAGCAAGTTGCTGTTTTAAGTTGACTATCCTTAGCAGAAACTTGATGGAAACCTTAAACACAGGGAAGCAAAACCACCCTCCAGGGAAAACCCCACCATCAGGACCCCTCTTCCTGATTTCTTTTTGAGGTGACTGATCAAAAAGACCATTTGCCAATCACAATGGTAGCAAGAAACATGCTGCTGATTGGAAGATGGGCTTATAAAAGTTAAGGGTGAGAACTTTTTAGCTAGATCTTTCTAAACTAGCAGACTACATGGGGATCACTGCACACTTTGGTAAGTGACAGGATGAAATTGTAGCTAAGTCTGTCTCCACTAAGCTTACCAATAAGCTTCAATCTAGAATTTTGGTCGCCGTTACTGTTCAACACATCAAGTTAGCTCTCTAGAGATTTTTAGTACACCTGTAAGCCATCGGGAGAGTAGAGCCATTTTATGTCCAAGAACACCCTCAAATCTAGGCTACAAGTTGTAAGGACTTCAGATGCAACTTCCTGAGCTAGATTACTCCCTGCTCCAGGAAAAGACCTTGCCATGCCTGACAGAAAGCTTAATTGTGTTCATGACTAGTATTACTGGCATTGCTTTTCTGAATGTATGCTGCAGATACACCATGCTGAACATTATTCTAAAATATCAAGTTCCCATAAATCTGTGATTCCATTTAAGGTATGAGACCTTGCATTTGGAAGTCAGCTTCACACATCCCTTCACTGGCAATTACCACAGCAGCTCTATATAGTAAAGCAGAGGATTCCTTCACAGTTACTCTGACATCAGAGCAGAAACACAGACAGTGACAAACATGTACACAACCAGAATCAGAAACCCACTCTGATAGTCTAACGTTGTTTGTCTGTTGCTCTACCAATGGCTCCTGTACTATTTTCTGCATGGCTGCCTATGTGAAATAGCCTACTAACTCTGTTCTGCCTAGTCATTATGAGACTAAATATGTCCCACAGTGCAAAGGAACTAGTAGCAAGTTACCCATAAACTAAACTCAGCTAGACCTTCACTAAGTGAACAAACCTAGTCACTCAGGGACTAGTCTTCAATGGCTCTTCTACCTTCCCCTCTGACATTAAAAGGGACGAGACAGGCTTTTAGATGCAGGAGTCAGCAAGGCTTGCTGTACTGCCGCTATAAAACAATGTAAAGCCAATGCCTCATGTGAATTTTTGTGCTACAGAGTTATGCATAGTTACCTTCCCAGTTGCAGCAATCATGCTGTGCTGAGTTCCTGCTGGGATTAATCCTCTGAAAGGCTGGGTTACTTGTGCAGGTCTGCTTAGATTTTGAGCCTGTGCTTGCGGCGCTGTGTGCTGTAGTGGTGGTTGTAAAGACTGGGGCAGGGCAATAAGTGGCTGGGCTGTGGATCCAAAGTTGGGCAAAGAAAGCTGTGATCCAGGTAAAGGTACAGTCACCTGGAAAAGAAAAAAGAGTACAGACTCACCAGCAACATATACACAAGAGTGATTATTTAACTTTCTCTACTAGCTCTATGATAACAGCTATATTCAGGGTAAACAGCTTAATGAGTTCATACATTTGCCCACAGAAATGCAAGCAAATGATAACTGAATTCACTGTTCAATTAATCAGTATAATCAGTTCTAATAGCATTTGGTCTTTGCTTTTCAAAAACAAAGTAGCCTACTAGCTAACCTCTACATCATCCAACATGACTTTAAGTTGGAAGAAATAAATTGAATTCAGTTCAGGAAATAAAAATAGAGTAAGATAGCCTTAAAAAAAAATTGTGGTCATCATAACGGTACTGTTTGGGATGAAAACTAGATTCTACTTTCTAGGAGAGCCAACAGCCAGCATTTCTAGGCTTAAACAGAACTGGTGGGCTGTTCTTTGTTTGCACTAACAGGGAATGCTATGCGCTGAAAACACTGCAGAATGGCTGTGATAAGGGGTGAAAATACCATAGCAGTGGCCCGATCTGCAAGAGCTCCTGCATTTCCCAGTCTGAACATCAATCCAAAAATCCACAGAATTACATTCTGAGGGTGACTAGATGATGTGATATTCTCTAGATATGAAAGACCAAACTAAACCAAGGCTCTGCTCTTAAGCATAGAATGATAGAGACAGCCAAGCTTCAACACATTAAACTAGCCCTTCTACAGGGGCCTGAAAAGTTTATGCTTGATTTTCAACATGAAATTCAGTCTTTACTCTTTTCCAGATTCCTGTCTTGATCACTTTTCATGTCTATGAAGTAGTCTATTACAATAAAATAGCCTGTTTTAAACATTTAACAATCTATTTAAACAAACAAAAAATCCAACCAACCAAAAACACCCATGAAATTTGAACCAGAAGATGGAAACCACTACAAAGCACGTTGCAAACATGCTAGAATGCTTGCACATAGCAAACTGGGTTCTTTTTGATCTCACAGACACATATGGAAGCTCTGAGGTTTTACCTCAACAGGACTTGATGTTTACTACTAGGCTGCATTAAGCATCTGGAGTTTGCCTGGCTCCCTCCCCACTACCCCACTGCTCCCATAAAAGCAGTGTATGCCTGAACCAATTAGCAACACTACTGTGTTGACTAAATCTTTACCTATCACTAGAAAGTGAATTATTTCAGAAAAGTTTGCCAGACAGCAATTGACATGAACTTGTAGACAATTTTTCAGTAACTTAGTTTTTCAGTGCTGCTACAGTAGCTTTCTTTGCAATCAATTCTTGCATTTTACAAGAATTAAATATTGTCCCATCTCCCTAGAGCAAACTATAAAAAACATCAACAACAATAACATGCTTTTAAGAAGAATACAATTTAGGAAATTTACCATGCCATAGTTTACCTGCTGGAGAGCACTGGGAGACTGTGCAGTGTTGTAGAAATTGCTCTGGCCAGGCTGCTGAACTTGCCCAGAATACAGATTTGAAGCCTGGGTAAGTGTAGCTCTGGCCTAGAGAAAGACACCATTATATTAATAACAACAACAGTTCTGAGACAGCATGGCACATTATTTCAATCAGTACAGTTTAAAAAAAAAGTAGCACAGAAAGCTGAAAACTTGGAAGTTTCCGCTCTCAAAGGAACATCCTACCACTAGCAAGTATTACTTAAGGTAACAGAAATCAAACTAGTGATAAATGCACAAGATTCCTGTAAAATAGCTGGGGGAACAATCCTCAATCCAGAGATTACCTTAACGCACCTGTATGAAATTAAAAAAAAATATTGTCTCAAGTATCTAAAGTTCCCTGCCACCTAGACTATCATGTAATATTCAAGCGAGGGGCTTATCTTAAGCTAAGCAATACTTTATTACTTACAAATATTACTTTTTAATGTATTATCTGTATCAAATCATTGCAGAAGTCTTGCAATTCAGAACATTTCCTACCTGCAGAATGTGTGTATCAATAAGCTGAGAGCCTCCCAGTCCTGAAGCTTGACTAAGTTGATGTTCATATAAGATAGGAATAGGTTGTGTATTTGAAGTCTGTTGAAATGCCAGGCTTGACTGTGCCTTAGCAAGCTCCTGGTGTTGCACAGCTGGGAAGTTGTGTAAGGCTGTACCAGACAGAACTACTGGCGATGGCTGAGACAAACCACTTTGCATAAAAGCTTGCTGGGATCTGCAAGAGATTGATGCATGCGTATAAAAATGCAGAGTCCAACAATGAGCCACAAAAAATTACAAACACAGGTTATGCTCTTTAAAGAGAGCTAGAACTCTAGCCTCTATTGGCCAGATTTTCATCTGAAAAGATGAGATTCTCCCACTTACTCTGCACAGAACAAAAGAACAAGTGCTACTAAAAGTCTATGAGAAGAATGACCAAGCTTTTTGTTTAAATAATGAAGTACACCAAGTTATTTAGATGTGCATGTTAAAATAATTTTTGCACAGTTCTAACTGAATTAATATAACACAGGGAGGCTTCTAGTTAGTTTCTACACTACCAGGTAGGACAGCGTGGAAATACTACGTGGCTGTAGTCCCACTTAATCATGGGGTAAACAGCTGTGCTCTATTAACTTCAAAGATTTCCATATTCTGACCTGATTCCATATTCTGACCTGATTCATTTAGCATGGCTAAATCACTGGATGCTAAAGTTCGTAGTTTTAAAATTCATGTCCTGACTCCAAAATCAGACCACTGATAGATGCCAAAGCCTCCAGTTTTAGCTAGATATCTGACTGCTATACAAGCAGCATAGAGAAGTTGCAGTTTGTTAAAAAAAAAAAAACAAAAAAAAAAACAAAAAAAACCCCAAAAATAAAAACCAGTACAAAGTACTACGAAAAAAGATGTTTTGGTCCACCAGAAAATATTTATCCAAACATTTACATTAAGAGTCAGTTAAATGGCCACCTTCTGATTGAAGAATCAAAGCAGTTTTAAAAAATATCTGAGTTGAAGAGCTTTGAGAGAGCAGAGCAGAGCAGAGCATTATTCATGTAAACACATTTTTCATCCAATACTTGGCTGACGTGTACAAGCATAACTCTGGCTCTGTTAATCTGTGATGCATAGAGGCCATGTGCTTGTCTGACAAAATATTTGGTATAACTCCATTCTGTACCTTCTTAAATTGCCTTCCTAAAAGGTAGAACTCTGGACTTAACCTTTAATTAAATCCTTAAATTTAAAACAGCTAATCCTGTACATTCTGGAAAAGTTACACTACAATTTATCTTTAATGTAGAAAACAATATTTTCACAGGTTTTTAAAAAAATTAATTTAAACCAATAACCTCTACATCTCAAGGCTTATTCCTGCTCTGCATCTTTTAAGATGATGAAAAGGTATTCATACTCTTATTAAATAGAACAACCTAAATAATACTGGGTTTGCTCATTATCAGATCAGCCAGAAGCACTTTTTTAATCTGGACCACATGCCAGAGTGATTGCATATTGCAACAGAATTTGTCAGCTATGGAACAAGAAGCAATGTATGCTCCAATATAAAGTCAGCCAAGCACAAAGTTAACCCATTCAAACATTTCTAAACAGTTGATCAGCCAAATTACTGTAGCACCAGTAAAAAACATTACGGCTACATAATGTGCATGGATCTGGTGAACTGTAAAGCTGGATATGCAGAACACTCCACTTCACCTCAAGAAACTTATCCACCCAATACAAGAGGCACTTCGCGTGCTCAGGACAGGGGGGAACTGACTTCAGTTGGCTAAGAGATTCAGGAAACTCATACAGCCAATTAAATCCTCTCCGCTAAGTCTCTGCTTACGCAGCTTCAGCGCTCTACACTGCAACAGCAAGTTTTCCTACAGTACATGCAAGAGCCTGTAGTTACATTCGCAAAGAAACTTGCACATCCCAGTGAAACCAGCACAAATTGTTTGTCAGCACTGGTACTGCTGTGAATGAATTTTAGTAGGAACTGTAAGGAAGCACTGGAAAGACTTACAATGGCAACCTCTCTGGCTATCAGTGGAATTTGAGAGAGAATGCTCTTGCTGTTATCTTTTCTAGCAAACAAAAAGCACTTATTTTAAACGTGCCAGGCTATCCCCTATTCATCTGAAACAGTTTCTACCACCACATCTTACCTAGCCATTCAAGCTAGGATTTTAAAAGTGTTTGGAGACCACTGTTGGCTTGAGTAGAAAATAATGAACACAAAATACTGAACTATGGGGAGACAGACAGCTCCCTCAGCTTTTTTTCTTTCAGCTTTTGAAGGCCGGGTTCCTGAAGATACAAATATTGTGTTTACCTACCCTCAACAACTTTTGGGGCTGTAATTTCACAACTACAGCTGCATGTACAGGCTAGCCAGACATTCAGCATACACAAACATCTCAGCAGACCCTTTTGAAATATGCACATAGATGAGAGAAAGATCTCAGGAAAGATAGGAAGATGAGGTTGTTATTGAATAAAAAACACAGGTCTGTAAGGAAGCAGCTTCTGTAAATTCTGCCATCCAAAAAGCAAACAAATCCATACATGCTACTTACCTATATGGTTGTAAGGAGGAGTTGAATAACTCTTGGGCTTGTGAAACAGCTGGTGCTGCTCCTAAACTCAGCTGAGCTTGATGCTGTCCTTGCAGAGGTGCATAGATGGGGATGGGGATCTGCTGAACTGAGGCAGGCTGTATAAAGAAGAAAACATTAACTATCCAAGGACTAAGATCAAAAGCCACAGCTATTCAAATTTGTTAAAGAAAAAGTTACAGGCACCAAGCGTGCACCAGGTTTTGTTGTACACGTAACATAAAAAGAACATAAACAAGATCAAATCCCAAGGCTATGTGGATGCTGATACTGCTCCTGTTCAGAAAGTTGCTTACTAGTTGTGTATTTTTACACTTCCTCTGCAATTAGACCTGGATTAACTGTTTAGATTTGTGTACAAAACAACTGCACAAGATTGCATACAACTTCATGTATTTGTACTAGAAAAAATGAATAAACCTTCAGTAACACAGCCATATGTATACTTTATGTGAATATGTCCTTCTACATAAAGCGTATTAGTGAGGGAAAACCTTTTCTCTTATGACAGATGATTTTGTTCATAGGAACAGTAGACAAACACTGCCTGCAGGCATCAGAATAAAATAGCAAGGATGGGTACAACTCCATTTTTGCAGATTTCTTAGCCCCATCCTCCCCTGTCCCTACTGGCCCATCAGTAGAGCTTTAAAGACAATATAATAGAAGGGAAAAAAAGAAATCTTTATAAATACCTGAGAAAGCCCTGGTTGGAAGCCTTGCTGTTGTGCCAAAGAAGGTGGTGCCAAGCGTGCATGCTGGGTGCTGAATAGATGACTTGTATCCATATAGAATGCTGGGATTTGAGCTGCAGTACCTCAGAAAGAGCAATTCAGTTAGTACCTGACTGCCAGACATCACCCTGCTAGACAGGTTTTCCTCAACAGTTAGAGATACAGTCACTTTTGGTATTCCTTGGATTGACTGCTACCACGGAATGAAACTGAACTGAAGAGCAAGGTGCCTAATCAGCCTTGGTGTCCTTTCCAATTCACTCCCAGAATCTCTCAATCTTGCATATCCATTTCCAGTCCATTCAGATCTTAAATGTTAGAGGGGATGAAGCAACAGATTCTGGCCAAAATAGACCAGATCATGCTATACTGTCATTTAATATAAACAAAATTATGGAGGTTTTCTGTAAATAAAAATGCCACAATTATAAACTATTGCATCTCTCAGAAATAAGCCAAAAACTGAAGTAATTCTTCGTCTTATAGAGGAATTTAAAGTTCTGTATCCAAAAGATAGTATAGCAAGAAATACAAACTTATTTTATTTCAGCAAACAGCTGACAGTATAGTACTATCTTCACACTTACTGAGAATCATAGAATCAGTAAGGTTGGAAGGGACCTCTGGAGATCATCTAGTCCAACATCCCCGCTCAGCAGGGTCACCCAGAGCATGGTAGACAGGGTTGCATCCACGTGGGCCTTGAAGATCTCCAGAGAAGGAGACTCCACAACCTCTCTAGGCAACCTGTTCCAGTGCTCCGTCACTCTCACAGGGAAGAAATTCCCCCTCATGCTCAGGCGGAACTTCCTGTGCTTCAATTTCTGCCCCATTGCCTCTTGTCCAACCTCACGTATTTAGAGTAAAAACGAAATAGCGAGTATCAGCTTACAAAACACTCTCCATCATTCTGCCTTTGCTGCAGATAAAACCAGAACTGCATTCAGTTCTCCAGCTTCAGAACTCTAAGGAAAACAGAGAGAAATGGCTTCATAGCCTCAAGTACTATTACCTGCTGCAGACTGAGACACGTAGACCTGGGGACTTTGCTGTTGCTGGGCAATGAGGGATGGCATGCAGCTCAGCTGGGAAAAGTGACCAGCAGAAGCAAGGCTGCTTGTCTGCAACTGTTGTGGTTTCACTTTACATATATTGGGTGGGTCTGAGGTGCTTGTAGTCTTTGTACTCAGTGAAGAGGTTGTGTACGTTCCAGCTCCTAAAAGGAAAACAGCAAGCCATGTATCATAAAGCAGCTGAAGATATTCCAAAGCTTCATCTTCTGGTGGTCAAAATTTTGGGACAGCTAATGCAAGCACATTCACCACTGGCAAAGGATACGGAATCTTATTGCAGCTGTTCCCATCACTGTAAGATGGACAGGGAAGACAACTCTAAAGTTCAGTACAGGAAGTGTTGCAACCCTAACAGTTCTGAAGTACGGACATATTAAAAAAAAAAAAAAGAATTAGATGCTTTGGTTAATTATCCAACAAATCAACACATTGCATGGTGGTTGTGCCCCTTATGGTGCAACCTGCCTATACCAAGAAAAGTCTTTGTCAAGCACTTCAGCTGGAATTTCATCACACATTCTAACGTGCCAAGGTGTGAAGATGTCATGAGATATAACATCTTTTGTTTGCTGCAAAGAACCACGTGGAAACCTGCATTGCTTGTGAGGAGCACCTGGACATTTGCTCTGGATAGTATCAACTGTTGGAAGTCCTGACTTCCAAACCTAGAGTGCAAATGAAAATAAGACCACAGCTAACTGGATAAAGTGACAGAAATTTGAAGCCATCTGCTGGAAGTGAGTAGCTGTCAGTCACCAGCTTCTCTAAAGTCAACTTGTTTTCCTTCATTCAGCCAGATGAGGTGAAATGAATGAGGTAGCCAACAGCAGAAGGCTACCTCCTCTTTCAAGTCTACACAAGCAGCATAGGCAGAGAGATGTCTTCTCAGTATCACTTTCATCTGACTGTCAAGTAAACAGCAGAGGAAGTATCTCCTTGATATGTAAGGAGATACTGTTCATATCTGACATTTTATACTTGCACAAGATGTGTTAGTTTTACATTAAACATACTTCCAAAAGGAATCTGATCTCATGAAAAATTTAACCAAAGAATATCATAATAGGAAACTAAAGCAACCTTGATATCTAGTACCTGATAGCGAAGTTGTCGGCGTAACTGAGGCCACGGGAATAGGAGGCATTGATGCACTAGAGAAAGAGTTGTAAGTACCACTGCTTGGGCCAGTGCTGCTGCTGCTACTGCTGCTGCTGTTGCCACCAGCAATGGGAGATGCTGCTGAGGTCACTGGTGAACTCTTCTCTCCCATGTTTGGTGAATTCTCCCACGCTTTGCGGGCAGACTCCATCTATTTAAAAGAAAACACATTTCCTTATCTATTAGGAAGTTTCAACTAGTCAAACAGTCTTCCTATTTTAATAGTTCTTTTTAGTTGGAAAGGCAATTCAGGCTTCATGCGAGCCTCTTTAGTCACCAAAATCGTGCAACTCTTCATGCAAAAAAAGCATACAGCCTGCTGTTGGAGCTTCTTATCTATTCCAATTGCACACGTGCATAGTTCACCATCTTAACATTCAATACTCAAGAGAATTTGCTCACACTGACTTGGCTGGGTTTTGTTTGACATGGAGAGCAAAAGGCATGGGGCAAAAGAAAGGTAAAAACCCCTCTATTTCCATGAAGTCCCTTACTGCAAAGTTAGGTCGTTTAAATGAAGTAACATCTTACTTTCTTGGTAAATTATTGTGTTTGAGTGACCACAGAAAGTATCTAAGGCACACTTCAGTAAGTACCAGAGTAGATCAAGTTCAATTTCCAAAGTACTTGCCATTCAAGAAGCAATCAAAAGCTGATATGGCTTGTGCATACTGCTTTATATTAATGCTGAAGACACTCCATGTGCCTCCATCCCTATAATGATTTTAAATTTTGCACAGCAAGAAAAAATTGTAATTACAATATTTTTATACATAGTTCTCTGTTCCACCAATAGAGGGAAGAATTATTGTTTTACTGCAGCCAGTATCAATCTGATTACCACTATAATTGACTTGTAATGCCAGGCCTTTGAACTGAGACACTGTTGAGGGGCTACTGAAAAGGAAAATATTAATATTCACACTACACTTCCTAATTTAAGGGCTCAAACATGATATACAGATTTCTCTACAACCCTCAGCTATCCCCACTTCCAACGGAAAAGTTTTGCTAACAGAGTTGGATGCTGTAAGGGGAAATCTTTCCTTGGGCTGATGTAAATTTCTAAAGGCCAGATACTACCTTTAATTATTTGTAGAGAGGCAAGTACATTTTTATCAAGAAATCTGACCTAGTTACCAGGATCTAGAGTGCCCTAACTGGAACTTGTAGTCTCTGTAAGGTGCATTGTAAAACACCACTTTATGCACGTTGAGCCCAGTCTGGACAGATGAAAGCAGGTTATTTGTTCTTGATGCTTCAGAATTGAAAAAAAAAGCAAAGCAATACACAAAGTAGGGCAACAAAATCAATAAATGTTTTTGCTTTAGTAGAAAACAGCTAAAGCTCTGTACTCCTCAAGAGAAGAAAGGAGAAGGGGAAGCGTGCGACTTAGTTACAGATTAAATCAGTTTGAGATAAAACATCAAGGTATATCCCTTTTCAAGACCACCCTCCCTAGAAATCATGCACTCATGCTCACTTTCCCCTCCACAACATTTTGCTCTGAATTGGGTCCAGTTCTTGCAGATACAGCAAACTGAGATTTATCATCAATGTGCTGGAAAAGACTTTGCTTAAAGTGGGCTATCACTAAGACTACAAGCTCCACCGGCTTCTCATAAGGCATGTAACAATTTTGCACTGCTCTGGGTTTAAAAGAAAGTGAAGTACCTATGAATGACTGAATGGAGAAGGTACAGAAGCTTCAACCATATTCACTGAGTTTCAGTATGTCCTGGAGAAGCTAAAGTCTACATACTGATTTTTACCTTTCAAACCTAAACACTACCAAGATTCCAGGTCATCCCATATCTGCACAGTTTGCTATGAAGGGTACATAACAGTCCAGAGCTTTGTAATTGCTTTTAGAGAGCTCCTTAAAAATCTCAGATTTCTTAAACCTGGAAAAGGGATGCAGGAAACTTAGTCTAGGAGCATCCAAGTGGCACCTCCTACATGCCAGATATCAAGAAATAAGAAGCTCTCAAGTTACGTGAAGCTGGGAAAGGTGGTGTGATTTTGCTGTTCTTCCAGTTAGGGGAAGACGACAGCATGGGTTGGAGATTTCAAGTCTTCTCTTCACTGCTGATGCACTAGGGCCTTCAAGCTGCCCTAGTGGTCCAGTTCTTATTATGCATAAGTTAAATACCCACATACCCAAATATCCTCAAAGTAAGCCAAAGTTTAATCAAGTGATCAGAAAAAAAGTCAGGTGTCAGAATCCTTTCCCAATTATTCAGATGTCTACAGAGAAATTTTAGATTGAACTTTGGAACATAGAACGGGGCCAGGCAATTCAGTTTAAGATTGATCCAACTTTTTTGCTCAACTTCTTAGCTACAAATAGACCAGCCAGCTAAGTCCTTAAAGGACATCAGCCTTAGTAAAGGGCTCTCCAGAGAAGTCACTGCAAGGAAAACAGATGTCTCAATAAGCCTTCCAAGCTGAGCACCTTACACACTGGCAGAATGATGGTGAGTAGTGAAAGCAGTTGCAGGTTGTAACTCAGCTGATAATCCTTCTGAGTCTTTTCACAGACAGTTTTCTGTGACAGGGGATGGAGGAAAGGAAATGAGAGGGTTATTCTCTTCTGGAGGCACAGCCTGGAAATTTTATTCCAAGAGAGAGAAGGTAGTGCCTTGCTTGTTGTTGCTCCCAAAGTACCTTTTAAAAGCAAGGATTACATTGAGCAGGATGAGAGTAAAGAGCAGCTCTCCTGTTAGGGACAGACTGTTGGTTGTGATAGTCTCAGTGTGTGCGTCAAAACAAGCGGGCTGCCTTGTATTTGCCAAAAGGAGGCAGAGTTCCAATGGCTGGAGTAGAGAACACGATCAAGATAAAGCTGTTGCCAAACACTCTCTTCAGATTGTGATCAGAATACTTCAAGGTAGCCTCAAAACATGGATATTTGACATACTTTGTTATCACATAGCCAAGATCTATCATCCGCTGAGAAACTAATCAGATCTCTGACACCAAAACCACAGAACAAGAAATTGCAGGATGAAATACACCAATGAACACTGCAGTCTGCTCTGTAACTCAGCAGTGTTACATTCTTTGGAGTATCATGCTGTAGTAATGTTCCTACCTGTGTTACGTGTTAATCAGATATCCAGCTACTAAAAGACTGCTGTTCCAGAAAAACACTTCCAGACACCAGAAAGTCAGATTATGAACAAACATGTTAAACAAGAAAGCGATAAAAAACAGTTATTTTGTTAAATTGCTTGTCCCTCTCCAGCCCTTTCCCCGTACTGCTGGCCCAAATGTCTACAGTTTTAAAATGGTGTTACGTTCTTTCAGGAAAAAAAAAAAAAGTGTTAACAGAAGAAAAGCAAAGGTTCAACAAGAGTTCATTAATAACTACAGTCCACAGAGAACACGAGCAAGCAACTGTCAAACCATGCCAGTGAGACAAAAGCCTCACCGGGATTGACAAGCAAGCTTCTCCAAAGTCTGTTAGTTGTGCATCCAAACCCCCGGTTTCAGATTCCTCCCCGCCTCCTTTAGTAAAGCCGAGTTCAAGCACCATTCTTCCTTAATACTACAAGCAGCAGCAATGTTTCTATTAATTCAACCACCTACAGTCACAATCACAAAGCAGCTCCAGGATACTGAAAAAGACCAAAAACTTCTACAGATGCAGTAGCCAAGAGACCAACTCCATGTTAGTGAGTTATACAACGCACACAACCCAAACACCTATCAAAGCTGGTAAATGCCATTCAAAATAGCCTACACGCTTGCTCTATGCTGGAGAACAGGAAACAGAACACTTGCAACACAAAGTCCGTTCTGACTAGCCAATAAAACTACCCCTCAAAAAGACCAACACTCTGCCTATCTTTTACCATCTAGAACTCCGGTCATCCAACTTAAAATCACATATCACTGCACCAAAGACTCACAGCTAAGAAATTCAAGCCTGGTTTACTAAAGCAGATCTTTATAGTCTTTAATACCAAAATAAGCAACCTTATGCCACACACACAGAAACAAACAAACAAAAAATCAAAACAGTCAAACTGATGCTTTGTCATGAACGCTATGGTACGATGCTACAACGCTAAGGTTCTTTTCAGAGTAGTGGGAGCCAAGACTGGTTGATGCCAAGTGTTAATGCAACATGGGGTTAGAGATTTGTAATTTAAATGCATCCTCTGAGACAGTCTTTTGTTTCAGCCATCCGTTTATATGCAAAAGCAGTTCAGCAGAGGAAACAAAGGAAGGCTCTAAAAAAAGGTTTCACCAGCAAGTTCTCCATTAACTTTTTCCCCTGCATGCAAGAAAACGACCCTTAGAGGGATGTGGTACATACCTTGAGGGTGAGGTCGACGGTAGCGGGAGAAACTGGAGTTAGGCTGGAGCTCTGTTGTAGAGTCTCCCTCCTAGGGAGGGGAAGGGTGTGGGGCAGGGGCACCTGAAAGGCAGGCAACACACATCACATTCTATGTCTACTACAAAAGCCCCAGAAAAGCAAAGCTCAAGCGGTATTAAATGAGCTACAATTTCTTCAAGGCTTGAGCGTTTGGAAGGGAGATTTTGATAAAGATAGATGAGAATTTGGTTGGTGGGGAAAGGCCATTCAGCAGGTGCTGAGATGCTTCTAAATCCTCTTTAAAAGAGGCTGAAGACTAACGTTCCAAAGCGTCAATGTCTTCTGTACAAACAAATACCATTTTCTACTTTGGAATTTACTTTAAAATATCATTTTAGTTTACTGATATACAAAAATTCTTCTCAAGCCAAGTTTGGTTCCTTTTGTACCAATACAGCACATGGGGTTTGGTGACCTCTCAAGTTCCAAGATGCAGTTTCTGAAAAGAGGAAGTTGTAATCCTTCAAAGTCATAAAACCAAAATGAATTTGCCAACTGACAACTGAATTCAACGATTCTCTTTGACTTAAGATGAAAGGTGCCAAAACTTAGGAAAACAACCTTGACTAAACACTACTACTATCTTTGCACAAGAAAACACTAATGATGGATCTCCTAGAAACTCTAATGAAATGTATCAGAGAACACTGCAGAGGCCACTTCTGGCCATTTCTCTCTCTTCAAGTGCAAAGTTAATGGAGTTCCACAAGATGAGATAAAACTAGTCCAAAAGATGCAAATATCAAAGCTTTGAAGGAGGTGACAGCACAGACCTGTGTGGCTAGGAGCCCCTATCCTGTGCTGCAAATCCAATTCCAGTATGCCACAAGGGAGCATACATTAAGATCATTAACACCAAAGAATTCAGTCTTCCAGACTAACCACAACAATACAAAACACAACCCCATCAGAAAACCAGCTGAATAGGGTCCACCAACATTGCTTCAAAACTGCATTGAAGAATGCTATGATAGGCTGAAATTTAATTTCTTTGAATTCACAAGACCTTTTTATAAAAATTTGAGACCCTACAGTATGATTCTTTCCTCTTTCGTCAACAAGTCACTGAACTTTGAAAGCTGATTACATTTCCACTGCTCAAACAACAGAAAGCACAAGATGCAAGTTCCCAACCTGATATCCCAACAAGCTCAATGCAGATTTGCCTCAGCTACCCGTCGCAACCCAGCTGGTCCTCAGTCATCACAACACATACATGTACACACGCACACCCAGAGCCGGGATCATTCTCTGTGGGGCCTGCAAATACCAAATCTTGAACGTAGCTGAACTACTGACATCTTCTTTTCTGCTTTCAAAAAACACTGAGCTGCTCCCTTTACACACAATTGCTGTGACTTCAGGGTATAATTCAGAACTGCTTTGTTTTTAAAAGCTTTTATCCAAACTCACTTACAGACCTTTGCTATTGGTACCAAAGTTCAAGTCCCAACTGCTGCTCAGAGTACATTCTCTTATTATGGCTACATTGGCTTAGAATTGCCCCTAGAAACATTTTTTCCCACTTCTTATGCTCCTTAGCTCATCATGGTTTTTTAAAGACAAAACATCTGAAGAGTTCAGGAACAAATACCAACTGAATCAACTGTTCTTCAGAGCAAGTTACAGGATAACGCACAGCTAATTAACATAAAGGAAACCCTACTGACTTGTTTGCTGTAGGCAGTATTTTGTGGCCTGAAAAAAGCATGAAAATATTTTCTTGTCTTCAAAGTCAAGATGATCACTGCAATAGACTTACGTTCGTCACCAAAGTCTCCTCCATTTTTGTACTGCTAGTAGCCACTGTGTTAGGATGAGAGGAAGGTGTAGTGTAGTCTGTTACAGACTCCTGTGAAGAAAAACAATGCCATTAAAATATCTCCCTTATCTAAATTAGATTTCAAGTTTGGTGGGTGGAAGTCAGCCTTTCTATAGGAGTTCACCAAGCAACAGAAGGTCAGAATTTCATCCCAAAGCTTTTTCCTCAGAGGCAATGTCCAGCATTCCTTGCTGCTGAGTATCTCCTGAGGCCAGAAGAACTTGAGATATTAGTTTGCTTCATGGCCTCACAACATGCACCTGGAAGGAGTTTTATTTAAAACACATTATCTTTAAAATACAGTCTTTAAAGCAAGAACATAGTGATGTAATGCCTGTGCACTAGACACTGAACTGTGGTGGCATAAGCAATCATCATTTGTCACCCAAGATGCTTTAGCCACCTGTAGGCAATTTTAGCCTACTTTATTTAAAAATCAAAACAGGTTAGTTGAAAGCTTTTTATACTTTTAAACTCAGAAATTTCTTGGGTAAATCTTTGGCAAATAAGGCTTTTCAGATTAGAAAAAGGGATGGATGGGAAACATCTGACTGAATGATTTTACTTATCCTCCTCTTTTGAAAGTCACAAGACTGTCTCTGGATAGCAGAGTCAGCCTCCTGGATTTCTGCACTGGGCAGTGATTTCGAAGAAGGAAAAGGGTGAAATCTCCGGTCTACTCAGACACCTTCCTTGAAGGTTATTTGCCATCACAGTTAAGCAGACCTTTATGTTTTCTATTAACAAGGTCCAATTTCATTGACTTAGCTGCAGTCAGTAAAAATTGCAGCTGTACATATAAACTGAGTGAAGAAGGTTCACCTAACTGATGATGCTATCAGCTCTCTAGTGGACGACCTACAACAAATAGAAAGAAAAGGCACTGGTAATGCTCTGAAGCTGTGTTTTGCTCCTTTACAGTTCTTGCCACTGGATATGTACTTTTGAGCGTATTCCAGATGGACAGTCAGGCATTATCAGAACTTGACCCCAAAACTTGGCTAGATTAATGGTGCGATTCCAAGGTGCATTCATTAGCATGCACTGCACGAGTTTTATATGTTTTAAGTTCTGCTTTGAAGCCCAAAACAGCACCAAAACCAAGAAACTGAAGGATAAAACCTAGTAGCAGAACTGTTCATAAGCGCCTGTGCTTGCTAACACACACGCTGTTTTGTGCCTTTGAAAGCATTCTGTTATGCTTGTTTAGCTGCATCTAACCAATATGATAAGCTACAAAAAAGTACACTCAACTTACTCCTCAAGCCTATGGTGATATCTCCTAGAAGAGTAACTAAAATCTCAAGATACTAACTGGCACATAAAGAACAATGCTAAAAGGATGACCTTATTTTGGTAAAAGGCTCAAACAACAAACTGAACTATAACAAGGGAGAAGACAGCAATGGATGGGGGAAGGCACTGCACATACTATTTTTTATCTGTGAGGGAAACGGTGGAAAAAAAATGTTTCTCTAAGTAGTCTTTTTCTTCCCTCCTTGTTAAACCATTGAGATAACAGATGTGTTTCCCACAATCCAAACTACCAAACTGCCAGCTTGCACATTTGTATTTGAATCCAATAATTAACTTTGATTTGGGCAGAATCACGCAAGCACATAAGGCTGCTCTAATCATAAGGTCCTTCTAATGAAGTAATTGACTTCTTGGTTTTCTAAGAAGCTCAACTACATTAAACAGGAAATTTTTAATAAAATATTATCAAAATCCCTTCAAGGTTTGGATTCAAGTCTTAAAAGGTCTCAGCACTGAAGCTCCTTACAAAAGTTACATGTAAGACTACAGATATTTTCATTGCTTTCTACATGTCCTTTCACTACTATTCCTCACTTTGGAAACTGCACAAAACTTTCTTTTGCAAGAAAATAAAAGAACAACCATATGAATTCTGGTGCCCTTGAATGCTGAACTGCTTTATAAGGAAGACTTGGATCCTGAACATGCAGATAAGATAGTCCTTTTGCCATAAGATCACTCCATAAACTGCAGGTTGCACAACCATTACCCTTCATTTATTGATACATAAAATCTAGAATTCTCCTTTAGATACAGCTTATTGTCATAAGCTTTCACAGCTCAACTAAAATGTTTCTCTTGTGAAACTACTTTACTTAAAAAACCAAGTCTTTCATTATGAACTAGTAACAATGACAACAGCAAGAGAAAAATTGGTGCATGCTTTTTTGAAGTTGTTTGAAAGTGATTTAGATCTGGAGAAAGGAGAATAGACAAACATCTTACAGCTACCTAATCTGCCGAGAAAGAAGAGATAACAAAACCTGAAGCGACTTTACGAGCAAAAGAATAAGGCAGACCTTACAGGTGCCACTGCTATAAAGAAACAGGAGACTAAGTGATTCTTTCAATGAACGCTTCATTTGTTTCTGCTTTACAAAAACCATTCAAACTGGAGAGCTTGTCAGATGCTGAATCATCTCAGAAAGTCAACTCTCAGTTACAACTTGTGTTCTCTTGGACATCACCTCTGAAAGTTGCAGCTTCTACCAGCTACATAGGCATATATTTCATTGCAACATCCACAGTCAGGCTTTGATCACACCTGTGATTTGAAAGCTTCAAGACTATTTGGAAATGGTGAGGCAGGCGGGATAAAAAGGCTAAAAAACCCTCTTACCTGATCAAGACTTACACAACAAATTGCTTTACTCCAAAAATACTACAAAACCCATGAGAAACAGCTGTAATTGCTTTAGAGGAGCACCTTTATATTCCTGATTTAAACAGCTCATCAATATAAAGTCATTTTAAGTTATGCAGTTTAAGGTAAAACTGTCTTGCATAATTAAATGCATGTGCTGTTATTAAAGGAGTTTTGTTTTGCAATTAATGGGGGACTCTTACAAAGCTTCTGCTTCTGAAGGAAGACAGCAGGCCTGACTGTTACAAACATTTAAGTCACCAAATATACTAAACCACGATGGCTCAATCTTTTTAATCAGAAGTAGGAAGAATCTCTTCCCAGAAACTGAGCGACAGTTTCCAAGAGGGACACTAAAGAGTGTCCAAAGAGATATCACTTAGATTTGTGAAACCTTAATAGTACTTGACATTCAAACAACAGATTAAGGATGATGTTGTCATTTCTTCCCTCATTAATGGGGGAAGAAAACACTACACTACAGAAACAAGTGTCTGAAAAATAAATCACTATAGGAACTCCAGGACTGTAATAGTATTTAAAGCTATTTTAAAGGCCACTTTGCAGTGGCAAGACTGTTCTTTTTTCTGCAAAGTCTAGAGGAAGTTTCACTTTCCTGAAAAACCTGCAGGTTGTTGTTCAACTTCCACAAAATTAAAAATAAATCACCCCTTTTCTAGAGAACGTACCGATGCCTGGAGAAATAGTCATAAAAAGGGATTCAAAAACAAAATGGAAACTCGAGATAGGAATTTTAAAACTATTATTAAACGCTCCTATTAGCATCCACTTAGCATAATAAGTGGGCTGCTGGAATTCTCATAATCCAGCACAAACTGGAAAGCTTCCTTTCACTCTGGTCTCCCAGAATGAAGTAGCTTGAAGCTTCAACACTGCAATACTTCAAAGAATCTTCACAGCCCATTTTTAATTAAGAAAACAGAAAGGTACAGAAAGACTTCAAAACCCAGACTGCCCTTTTTAAGATACCCCATACTTTCATACCATGATTATAGAGAGGAAATGATGATGATTTACTTAGTAGAGCTACTCAGGAGTCTTATCCTGGAGTAATCAACCAAGATTCATTTCCTATGCTGTAGTTGTCTTACAGTTGAAGCAGAGTCCCCTTCTCCTCACCTCAACGAGGTCACTGTTAATGTTTCTGGTCATAGGAGCTTGAAAAATGGTGAGAAAGCACATAGCATATACACAAACAGCCCTCCTCATGAAGTAATTAAGTTAGTGCTTATGGGTCTGTACCTTGCATTCTGCATAAAATAAGTGCACTTTATCATGGTCAGATACAAACACAGACCATTCACATCTACTTAGTAGATAGAAACTGCCAAGAAGGACACAGAATCTGAGTTTCCATATGTATTTGCCTTTCAACTCAAAATAATGAATTTTGCAGTTAGCTGCTGGGACACAAACACAGGATAACACCTGCTTGTAGAACACCTTTGCAAACGCTAAAGCTTTTTTTTTCCTTTAAACAGAGAGGGAAAAGAAAACTGAGTCATCTGCATTTCAGATACTTCAACTATTAACATTGCTGTTTTACAGAGCAACAGTTTTCCTAAATGGGGTCAGAAGATTTCTGCTTAAAACTAGGAAATGGTAGACTAAGCTGGCATGCAACAAACTTGAGTCTAAACTTGTAAAATGTTCTGCAAGCACACAAGCAGCCTTTTGCCACTACCAATGCAGGTAACTAGAAGCTACTCAAACTGTGTGGTTTCTTTACTGTTGAGAGATAACAAAACCCATGTCCAAGTTCTTGCTCAAGAAGCACAGCTACCAGCAGTACGGACTGTTTTATATTCCACATGCCACTCCTCACGCAGGTCATTACACAAAGGAGTAGGTATTTTTCATAGCCTTTCTGTGCTATCAGAGCAACACAGCTAAGAATGGATTTGGAGAATGATGAATCCCAATGAATTCTGACAGCTAGTCACAATCTACCTGTTAAACACAGGGAATATCCTGACAATATCTAAGTCATCAGAAGCTAACCTATTAACCTCTTAGAGAGACCAAAAGAGCCTTATTCAATGTGCTAGCATATTACTAGTTCAGAAATCTATATTTTTTTTGCCCATAAAGCAGCACTTAACTCAGTTTTGGGTCATCCATTCACTCAAATCATCCTTGGGCACATTACAAGACTACAGTTCCCTGCTGAAAGTCGAGTACTTCTCTTGCACATTGCAAACGTGTTCAAGAACAGAGTTTACAGAATCTGCCTATACGAGGCTCCAGTATCACTCTTCACAGGCAAGTTAGAGCTCTGGACAGTTCTCACATTCAAAAGACAACAGAATAGTTTAAAACCTTCCAAGCTGAGTTCTGCATAGAGGTATGATGCACTGCACGTCTCCATACCACTTCCAGAAAACTGCTGAATTCAAGCAGTGTCCATACATTTCAACTCAGTGGGCTCTGCTGTCCAGATGATTACCACCAGCAGGCAACCAAATGTCAATTCAGTGACCATTAGATCATTGTAATCATATTTAAAGACAGTGGTCAGTACTTTTTCCATGTTTTTCTTACCTTTGTGTTTGTTCCGAACTCTGGAGCAGACACAGATATCATCGTTCCTATTTCCGTACTAAGTTCACTTGCTGCTTTGGTCTCCTTTGCAGTTACAGGTTCTGGACTTCTGACAGAGGTGGGAGATGGCTTCTCCTGTCCCTCCGGCTCTCCCTGTTGGGCATCCTTCACCTTCCTGTTCTTTAAAGAACGCTCTTTCCCAATAGGACCAGGTTTATACTCTTTGTTTTCTACTGGACTCAAGTCTGGAAGCTAAGTTAGTGTTAACTTGTCAGTTAGGTCTTCCCCCCCATGTCCTATCCCATAAGAATTATTCTAACATGCTTAGAATAACTTTGTTTAAATTTAGTATAGCTTTCCTAATAGGTAAGCATTTTCTTTGTCAATATACGGATCATTTGAGACTAAGTTAGCAACAAGAATGTGAAGTGCATCCCTTCTGAACATTAGGAATCTAAAGCACTGTGTTTTCAAGCAGTGTTATAGTGAAGTGGCAGAGTTCAACTAAAATCGTATCTAGTTAAAATCTATAGAAGAGAACCACTTTGACTCTTCTTATAGGGAAGCATGAAAAAAGTAAGCAAGCCACAAGACTTCATGTACATAAAGGTTACTTCAGTTTTCAGAGAATCTGGATTTTACAGGGCCCTAGAAAACACAAGACTGTCTTCATTCGAAGATAACTGGACATACGGATGTTGGTAGCATTTTTCCCTGAGGGCTGAGCACTAAAGGTATATCCAGAAAAAAAAAAAAAAAACACTCCAGTATGCAAGTTTTGCCTTATTTTGCAGAAACAATGGCTGGACCAGCTGTTGTAATTTAGTAGCTTCCATTTGTGCAGCTGAACCAAAGCAGAGTGAAAGGCCTCAAGAAACCTGAACACTGTGCTGTTTAAGCAGTCATATCCTTTCCACCTGAGACCATCCAGCCCATTTAACCACAGAGCAGCACAAAAATTTGTTAAGGTAGTCCTCACAGTCCTATTGCTTAAGCTTCATTAGTGGAAAGACAGCAGCTCTGCAGAAGCTGCTGCTGTTGTCTCCACACAACTATCTCAGGAGCAGATGAAGACCCTTTACCACACAATGCCTCTGGGCTTGGGGAGGGTGGAGGTTCCTAACAATCCTTGCTATCCTCAGAAGGCCAATGTAGACTACAGAATGTTTTCAAAGGGGAGGGAGAAAGCAATTGTAAAAGTGGATACCTAAGCTCTGCAATGCCAAGATGAAGATCATCAGAAACCACCCCCCCAACCTGCTTCACCCAAGTATTTTTGCCTCCACCGCTTTACAGAAAGAGGAATCCCTCCAGACACCTTAGAGACACACTTGAAAAGGTAAACTGTTTCATACATGGTTCTTTTATACTGTCCAAATCAGTTCAACAGCACCAACCTCCAATCCTTAACATAAACTCATATTTAAGCTTCATAACAAACAGTATCACCATGAATGAGGTGAGGAGAAGGAACTATGTTTGTTGTCACCAAGAGAGCTAAAGGATTACAGCCCTCTCATTTGTAAGAGCCCCCCAAAATGTAAACTTCCAATGAAATCCAATCCCCAAATTCTCCCTCCCCACTACCATTAGAATTCACCGCACAGTCATACATTTGTCTTTCAGTAAAATCTACAGAAGCCTGGATAGCTGTAATATCAGAAACAAGTAGGACCCCCTACCCCCCAGCTTCCTAGACACTGTAGACAACCTTATTTTGGAATTCAGTATCTTTCAGTGATTAGATGTATGCACTTTCAGGTGTTCTACTAGTATGTTTGAGAAGGTTTCTGAATGTGCTAGGTTACTGCACTTCAGCAGCAGGATTAAACATGAAGTATTTCCCTGCTATAACGGTTTTATATTTTGCAATAAACCCAAGCCAATTGCAGGCTATCCAATAAGCATCTCATGTAGAAGTTAAACTCACTTTACATCTGACCACACTTTCAGATTTCTACTTTTCTGGAGAAGGAAAAAAACATCTGATCTTCTAAAAAGTCAAAAGAGCTTTATTTACATCACAACCACTGCCAAGTCTCAGACACCCACAGGGACTGAAACAGCTGGCTCAGTAAGTCACCAGCCAAGTTTATCCGCCATAATTTTCTCTTTCTGGGAGTAAAAAGCTGGTGTTGAGTGCTAGCAATGCACAGATAAATATGCATGGAAAGTGAAGATAACAGGAATGTAAGTTTCATTAACATGAAAGACCACTGCAGGTGTAATTTAAATGACAGGAGGAGAAAATATTACTCCTTTTGAGTGGTCACAATAGAAAGACAAAGAGGAGATGATCAACTGGAGCACCAAATCTCTAGATGGCAAGTGATGCACATTTTTAAACGGAGGTTGAGTGTGGTTACTTATTCAGTCTTCCCAGTTTAGTTACAAAAAAAAAAATAGTTATCTAGACATCTGTGCATTTGAGATTTCTAATCAGTGACTCTTAACACTCCTCCCTTTCCCCTAAACACTACTTTCCCTGCAGGTTGGTGTACTACTCAGCTTGGTAATCCAGCTAAAAAACTAACACAAGAATATTTTATTATTATTATTATTATTTAATTTTATTTTGAGATACTAGGAGTCAAAACTGGAGATACAGCCAGGGCAGAAGTGGGAGCGCCTGCTTCAAGACATCTCTGAAAGTCTGAGTAGAGTATGCACAAAAAAATGCCCACTCTGACCACTTCCATACTAACCCAAAACAGCTTTGGCAACTTACAGTCCCTTTCCTGCCCAAGTCACCTCCCTTGCACCAAGCATGGAATCAATGGACAAACTCTCTTGGGCTAGGATGCTATTTAATTGCATTCCTGAAATGAATTTCCCCATCTTCTCTCCAAGAATCACTTGTTGATTGTTTTAGGAAGCATATAAATAGAACTTGATTTTTATAGGTAAGGTCCTAACTGAACAAATATCCTATTTCATTATTAGACTAATAATTTGTAATCTCTTCTTTGCCTGAACTTCTTTACTATTGAATTTATAAGTTTGTACTGAATATGTGATCTTTTACCTTTTGCGCTTTGATGGGTCCAGCCCGAGGCTGCTTTTGTCTCTGCTCTTTTGGTTCCGGTAGTTTGTCAGTGGACTTCTCAGAAAGCACAGGGCCAACTTCATTGTCACTGCCACTGGAAGCTGGGGCTCCAAACTGAATAGTTTCTATACCAAGCTCAACTCCACCTTCCTGCCCAGGCTTTGTTCCCTAGTTAAAAAGTAAACATTTAAATTTCAAAAACACTTCTAAATCAATACATTGCTGCTGGTTCAGGACAATGCATGAAATATGGTCAGCTTAAAAACGCAACTGTACTTCTAGCTCCTGTCAGCATCAGCAACGTTTGTGACCACAATGGATTTGCAAGAGGAGCAAACAATATCTGAATGTACATCCCTAAGGCACGCTCAACTTCCTACTGTTTATACAAGCTTAGGAGAAGGGGGAAAAAAAATGTGGTGGAAAAAAAAAAAAATACATAAACAAGGCCAAGAACAAGAACTGGTAGAGAAAGGGAAAAGGACAAATACAATATCCAGGTGCCCAGATTCAGATTTACAGTATTCTCCTGAAGCTTCAAAACTAACATTAAATTCAAGAGAAAGGAGATAAAATAGGTTAGACAGCATCTGTGTGCTTTTACCATCGCTGCTTTAATCAGAGACAAAAATTCTGGTTCCTCAGAGTCATCTTGTTTTCTGTGTACATTAGTGACTGGTGTGCTCACGTGCAAACTAAACAATATTTTAATTTAAAATATATCCAATAGCACCTAACAGTAAAATCTATGAAAGATCTTAATAACAAAGCAGACAGCTTTCTCCATTTTAGAGTCATAAAAACATTAGCTAAGTTAACGATCCAATCACTGTACTGAATTTAGAAACAATCTTAATTACTAGTACTGTTCCAGTAGGTGTCTCCGCCCGGTGCTCTTTCTATACCTTCTCCCTGCTCCATGGAATTCTACACACCCTCTCGTTTAAGCATGTGCATGAATATCCAGATAATCCGTACCCAAACCTAGTCAGGTATACTCTGAGTAAGCTTCATATACGCTACTACTCTTCTCTTTGTTCTTACCTCCGGAGATGTAGCTGAACCAAAAGATGTCAAAGGCTTGTTCCAAGCACTGACTGAAGGGGGCTGAGGTGGACTAATGGGTCCCACTGGCAATTAAGAAAATAAAGTTAAGAATTGGTTGATTGAAAAAAAAAAATAAATCTGAAAGATGCCTTATTTAGTAAACCCGGGACAATTCAGAAATTCTTAGCCTATTCAACACTTAATAATATGCAACTTACTTAGCTGTTCTCAAGTGGGGTGATCCATCACGTTTGGAAACAAACAAGTGACAAAACAGCACAGATTTTGAAGGGAGTAATAGCTGCTTATTCAGTTTGAACGAAGAATACGACAACATAGAACACTGGATAACAGCTTGTATTACAAATATCTCTTTCAAGAGTCTCCACAGGTTACAGTCCTGCATCAGAGGAGGCTGCCCTCTACTCCCTGCGCAGCAACTGGACTGCATTTGCACAGGCAAAGGAGACATCAGTGAAGAAAGCTGGCAATCACCATTCTCTAAACATATTGCTAGTCTCTCCCCTCCTGTATAAAATCCAAAAGATGCCACTTACACTTTTTGGAGATGTCATTTAGCACTGCTGTAGAAGGCACCTTGTTTTCCCATAATTCAGTTCCTAGACCATTGTGAGCCTGAGTGTTCTGCAGAACTTTGCCCGATACTGCATATTCGACACTGGCTGTCCCTCCCGCAGCCTGGGCTTGAGGCTGAACAGAAGCCTGCGGCTGGCCTGGAGTCTGGGTCATACACTGAGGCTGCGCCTGGGCCTGAGCTTGAGCTTGTGCCTGCTGCGCAGCTGCAGCTGCTGCTTGTTGCTGCTGCTTTTTGGCAAATCTGGGTGGCAGCTTGGAATTCTGACCTCGTCCCTTTTCACTTGATCCTTTCTTGGTCCAAACCTGTAAGTGGAATCAATTTTATTCTTAAAGCTGACATTCTGCACAGACGACCAATTGCACTGTACAACAGCAGAAAGCAAACTGGTTAAGTCTTCTTTAAATAATATTTTTTATGGTGTATGTAACCACAAGAACAGTGATTTATTTCTCATCTTTTTTTCCTCTTAGAATCAACTGATAAACAAGCAATAGCACAAGTCTTTTTAATAGTATAAAAAAAACCTGTACTTCAAATTGGCCAGTCCCAGCTGCCTGATAATGACCAAACAGGGAGCACAGAATCCTAAATTGTCTAAGGAAAAATTAATTCAGCTTACTAATTCTGAACAGCTTAATAAAATACTGCAAGTATCTAGAAGTATTTAAAAAGTGAACACATAGCTGCTTGGAAACCAAGACTCTGCAACCTTCCAACATTACCAATACTGTGAGAAGTTTCTTCCCTATTATGAATGCTGTGTCTTGTACCTGCACCGTCTGTTCTTCCTTCTTTCTGCGCTCTTCATCTTGCAAGCGTTTTTGTTGCTTCTTAGACACCACTTCAGTAAAGCCATCATCATTCAAGTTAGACTGTGAGTCTTCAACTACTGTAACTTCAGGGTGATCATCAATAATTACAACACCTATAGAAAAAGGAAAGGTATAGATGGTCTTTCCCTACTACTTTATCAGCTTCAAAAGCAGCATGAAACAAAATACCCCAAGTCAAAAACTGCTTTAGAGTAGCAACAATTTTCCAGCAACCAGCTACAGAGAGTGGCCCTGAATATGGCTAAGCTTTTGCATGCTACAGTCATTGCTGGTGAGCATCAAGAGAGGAACTTTAGTTTTTCATTAAATGGCTGGTAATTTGAAGGTTTCTGTACCAGACTCTCCAAGAAGAGCTAAAACTGCTCAAAATAATTTCTTTGATGAAAACTCCTCCTGAATATCAGCTGGAGGTTTATCAGTGATATCCACTGTCTTTGCAAATTATCAGAGACCAAGTGGTAGAAAACGGTCTGAATGTCAGAGTTCAGAACAGATGGTAGAAGAAAACTGTTCCCATCTACATATAAAAACAGAGATATATGTCACTGTTTAGAGGGATACATGTTGTTACTTAGATATGACCAAGGTAGCAATAACTGAGTACATGATTTTTGTGTTCTTCATTTTTTGAAAATCACTTTTCTTCAAAAGTTTTCAAATATCTAGCTCCATGTGCAGGAAAAGCTAGTAGGATTTATTAATTCTTGTTAGAATTGGACATTATCAGTACATACTTGCATAGTTGTTAAGATCAAACTGAGACAAGGCATCCACTTTTTCTTTAGGCTTCTTTGGACCAGCCTTGGGCTCCTCTCTCTTTTTGCCACTGGCATCCTTGGTGCTTTTTTGTCCTGCAGCAGTAACACCTTCTTCCTGATGCAAGGAATTGCTGTTGGTGGGATCAATACCAGGCATACTTGCTGTCTGGTCTTCAAATGGTCTGTATTAGAAAAAATTAAACAGAAAATTGATAATCAGTAATAGAGCATACACAGTCAGGAAGACTAACTGCCCAAGGCTACAAGTGTCTATTGTGTAGCTCCTAAGAAATCCAGAATTTTACTTTCAGGTCCACAGGGAGTAAAACTTTAAGAGCAAAGCTATTTGGGGAACACATCCAACGTCCTGCTGCCAGAAAGAAAAACAGAAAAAGCATGTGATTTTAATGTCAACGTCTACAAAGACTAAAACCCAGAAAATTTGCAGTTCAAAACTCCAGTAAACCCTTCAGCGTTAAAAACCTACACAACAGCAGTGCACAATGGAAGCGAATATACACATAGTACAGTTGCTCCGTAAGCTCACTTGCAAAAAGCTATCTGAAACTGCTGACAAAGTCTGAGATTTGCAGAATTGTGACTTTCACATGGAACCTGAAAAAAAAATCCAAGTTTTGCTTCACAGTGCTTCCAGATCACATTTAAGCAAACAGGCAAAGAAATTCTTCATATTTTTTAATTCAGAGTTTAGAGTACTGATCACAAGTTTAAGTCTGGGCAAAAGTCTACCTTAGAATACAGTAACCTACAGCACAAGACTCTGAAGTACAAGATACTTCCCAACTATAAAACTGTACACTGTGGCTACAAACAGTGCGCAAACAGTAATGTTACATGATTATCAAGTTTCAATCAAATTCAGCATATAGAAAAATAAAAGCTTTATTCTCAGTGATAAGCATTTCTCGACACGCTTATTGTATCTTTAGATCAGTCACCTAACATACTGATGCCAAATGCAATGCAGCAATCTGTGCATCTAGACTGCAAAACTGCTTACAGTCTGCTCACATTTAAATTTCACTTGCATCCAAATCTTGAGAAACACAGCTCAACTGAGAAACAGCACTGTAATTCTTTTCATTATGCTCTTGTAACAGAGTGCATACATGTAAGAAAGCTCTGCTCTTACCTGTTTTCCAATATTTCCGTACTCAAATGGAAAAAACATGAAGTACATAACCATAGGTGCATATATTTCCGACTGTCTTACTCTTTCCAACCAATTACTGCAAATCTAAGATGACTAGTAATGATTTTGAACCACAGGAGGACCACAGCATAAGTCCACAGCCATATGTGCTTCCTCATAGAAGCTGTCACTCACCCTCTTTTTCCACTTCTGGGAGGAGGACCGCTCCGCCGTTCACTCCTAGGCCCTGAGAAGTTCCTTCCTGGTTTAGCTGGTCCATTGTTGCCACGTCGATTTTGACGGTCTATTCCAGGCCGCTGACTAGAGAAACTTCTCTTAGCTATTTCCCTTTTTGGAGCTCCAGTGTTTTCTCCTGCTTTTACAGCCACCTGTGCTGCTACATCTGCTGTCTTCTTCTCATCTCTCTCACGTCTCTCATTGAAGTCACTGCTTTCTGAGGCTGTTTCCCATTCTTCATTTGCCTGGTCTGAAGAATTCTGGTTGGACAAGTCTGGTGTCTTACTCCCTGAAACATCCAGCACAGTGTTGGACTGCTCATTAACTGCATTACTAACTGTAGCACTTGTTGATGAGCTAGTTACTGCTTCATTCATCTTTGATGCAGCTTCCCTTTCTTTTAGGCGCCTGAAGCGTGGTGGCTTATCCTGCCTCGGAGGTCGAGCAGGCCTTTGTCTTCGTGGCCTCTCTCTAGTGGGATCAAACTTCCTCTCAAATTTTTGAGGTCTTTTATCAACTGGTATAGGACCGTAATGTTCATTTCTTCTCGGAGGTTCCACATCTTCTGTTTTAATGATCTCCGTTTGCCTAGGAGGGTTCCACTGATTGTCTCTGTAGGCTGGCCTCCTTATTGTAGATGGCCGTGGAGGACGCCCACCAGGATCCCTACCACCACGTCTAAACATTCCCCCTCTGCCTCGTCTAGAAGGCTCTCCTTTAGGAAGGAATCCTGGTTTGGGTTTATTCTCATCATCTCTTATGTATGTTTTTTCTAGGGATCTATTGTCTATTCTGATATTGTTTTCAGGTTTGAATGTCAGGGGCTTTGAAGGCTTCTTGCCATCAACTCTCTCCTCTCTCTTTAGGTGCTTACCTTTGCTTAAGCTGTCTTTGTCTGAAAGTAGAGTGTCACTTGCACTTTCATGAACTTCACTGTCAGAATCTGTTTCTGAACCATGCTGTCGTCGCCGTTTTGGGATTACTTCAAAATCAGAACTCTCACTACGAGTTTCACTCTCTTCCCTTTGCCTAACAGGCCCTGAAGGCACATGGTCTGATCTAGGCTTAGTGTCTCTGTAGTGTGGGTACTCTCTATTATGGCCTCTACTGCCCCGGCCACGTCCTCCATAAGAACCTCTGTAGCTACGACCTCTAGAGTAATATTCTCCACGACCTCTACCTCTATATCCCTGATCTGGGAACCAGTCTCTATCCCTAGCTTCCTTCCAGTATGTTCTAGGTGGTAAGCCAGGCTCTCTTTTTACTGGTCTGGTTTCTAAACGTGGTTTCTCTATAACCTCCTTGCTAGCTACCTTCTCTACATGCTTCTCTTCTTTTGTTGTGGTAGCTGGCTGCTGAACAGGGGGCTGCTGCTGGGCTGCAGGCTGAGCAGGCGGCTGCTGCGGCACTGCAGGGGGAGGCTGTGGAGCAGCAGGCTGCGGAGCTGGGACCTGCTGCACTGGAGGTGTGGCTGACTGGACTGGAGCTTTAGATGCCATCTCAGTCTGACTGCTTTCTGGGCTTGCTGGTATTGAAGCAGCATCCTGGGTTATCTTCTTAGCTGGAGGAGCACTGCTGGAGGCAGATGCTTCTGGCTCTGCCTGAGGCAGTGGCACTTGAGGCACTTCCTTTTTGTCACCTTTTTCAGACTTGCCAGGTTTTTCACTAGCTGCTTTTTCTCCTTCTTTCTCCTTCCTCTGCTCACGTTCTTCTCGTTGTTCACGCTCTTCTTTCATATCTCTCAGTACAGGTTTTTTAATAGGACCAGATCTTCTTACTGGTCTATCACTGCCTTCTTCTCTTCTGCCATAACCAGGTCTAGGACCCCATCTTGTTTCAGACTTAGGTTTGAATGTTTTTTCAGGTTTTGGTCCTTCTGATGTTCTATTACTGACCAAAGTTTCTTTTTTTGGCTTAATCTCAAGTCTCTCCACTGTCTCCTTTGTCTCAACAAGCCTATTATTTAATTTAGGAATATTCGTTGCCGCCTCATTCCTCTGGTCTTCTGATTTTAGAGAGTGACTTGAACCATGGGAAATGCTTCTCTTTAGAGAAGAGTGGCTTTCACCCACATGCACCAATTCTTCCTGAGAACTGCGTGCAACATTCTCATCAACTCCTTCAAAATTAACTGCTGGGCTAGGTGTGTCAGTTTGGAGAGGCTGCACATCTTCCGAAGGCCGGCTTGGGAACTTTTGTACCTCCACCTCTCCAGATTCTCTGAAAAAGTCTGTCTTTGGATGAGAGTCCAACTGGTTGTGTTCTACAGGATAAGCTGCAGGGACAGCACCTCGTTCTTGCTCCAAGCGTGCCTCAGTCCTAAGAAGCAGCAAAAAAGAACGTTAGAGGTGAGAAAGCTTTTATTCACAAATATTGCAACTTAAAATTTATCTTTTAATTTCCTTGATATGAAGGATTTCTGTCTGCACTAGGAAGTAACAGATATCAACCTCACAGTGGCTGCTATTCATAGAAATCCATTTTATTTTACCCTGCTTATGAATTCAGTATCAAATGCACAATTAGCTTTAGGAACCTTATATTTTAAGTCGCTTCAAATGGAGCCCTTAAGTTTGCAAGGCAGTATCACAAGTATTACCTAGAGTTTAGCAGAGTGAGAAGAATTTTGAGACACTTTCAAGACGTACAGGTAACCCTCCTGACCTTTTATCATGCAACAAATGCCCAATGTGAACACCTTGGTTTATACGATCTGTATTTAACATCACTTTTGATACTAATATATGTTGGAGAGATGTTCTTTGCTACGGGAAGGAGAGAAAGAGAAGATGGGGGACAGGACAACATCGCAGAAAAGTTCTACAACACTAAAAAGTACTCAAACTATTAAGGTAATCACCATCCAATTCTGGGCTCCCCAGTACAAGAGAGACATGGCACTACTGGAGAGAGTACAGAAGAGGGTTATGAAGACGATTAGGGGACTGGAGCGTCTCCCCTATGAGGAAAGGCTTGAGAGCTGGCTGGAGAATAGAAGACAGGAGATCTTATCAATGTATGCAAATATCTTAAAGAAGGGTGTCAAGAGGATGGGGCCAGAATCTTTTCAGGGGTGCCCAGCAACAGGACAAGAGGCAACAGGCACAGATTGAAACACAGGAAGTTCCATTTGAATACGAGGAAAAAATTCTTTACTGTGAGGGTAACAGAGCACTGGAACAGGTTGCCCAGAGAGGCTGTGGAGTCTCCTCCTCTGGAGATACTCAAAACCAGCCTGGATGCAATCCTGTGCGACATGCCCTGGGTGACCCTGCTTGAGCAGGGAGGTTGGACAAGATGATCTCCAGAGGTCCCTTCCAACCTCAGTCTGCAATTCTGCAAACCATCAAGTTACGTTAAGGATCCTAAACAAGAGGTAAATTGCTGCCTTCTAGTCCCTCCTACGGAGCACGCGAGTCTTTTGTTTCACATACAATCAACATTCACTTGCAGAATTTCTGTCACACTTGAAAACAACCACGCCAGGTACATATCTCTCCAGTCATGACTCTTTTTAAAGTTTGTTAACAAAACTTACAGTTTAAACTGTGTTTTGTAACATGAATTACACAGTTAAGTGCATAAGTACGTATGGCTGAGAAGTGACATGTAGGAATACATAGATACAACTCAGGCTTACCTCAAATCTTCAGGCTCATCTAACACTTTGGGAGGAGAACTAGCTTGTTGAGGTTCTGTGTGGGGGTACGGGTCAGACCCCCACATCATGCGGGGCTCTGACAAAGGAACAGTGTGCTCTCTTGCCGAGCGAGCTATATGTTCAAATGAATCCGAATTAGTTGCAGATCCTTCTATCTGGTCTCTTCTCATCAGTGGTTTGGGAGGCATAATTCCTGTGACAGATTTAAGGTTCGACAATTGAAACCATTTTAGCATTAAGTGCAAAAACTAAGCCTACAAGAAGTACCAAAATACGCTACTCTCTCTCCTCCCTCTTCCTTTTCTCTGCAACTCACACTGTTTGAACCAAGTAACTGTTCACTGCCAGATGACCTCAGGAAGATAAGACCATCTTCACCACTAGTACCCTACCAACCAACAAAAGGAAAAGCTGTCTGCTTCCACTGTAATGCAAAAACAAGTTCTGTAAGCCTATAAATTTTTTGAGGAAGTTTCTGCTGCAAGACATGAAAGAAAGCTGGCTTTTAGTACTCGATTAAGGATTCCAGACACTTTTTGTTATTGTCATTTTTAAAGATGTCACTTTTTACCACCTTTGCTTGGTTTACCATTTCTTCCATTCATTCCTTGCAGACTCATTCACAATACCCATAGTATTTTAGTGTCAAAAAAAGAATCCCAAATCCACAAAATTAGCAAGACTACTAAGGTGCTAATAGAAAAAACATAATTTCAGGTATATTTTCATTTTTATCAGGAATATAAAGATGTTAACATACAATGAAAGGTGACTGGTAAATACACTATTTTACTCAGTTCAGTCTAACTCAAGTCAGCTTTAAAATCCATAGCAAAATAAGTTTATTAACATTTTGAATACAGCTTTAACTGTTACTAACATAACTGCAACACACTATGATTTTACCTTATATTCAAAGATGGACACTGATATATAACTATCATTCTCCCAGTTTTATTAAAATAGACTTGATTGCAAATAATGAAGTTATATAGGCTTATCTCCTCCTTGCCAAAATTTGCAGTTAATACACATAGTGCGGCTAAAGAAAGACTTTTATTCCAAAAAATCAAGAAAATTCCCAAATCAAAATCCTGTTAGATTTTACCTGGATGAATAGGAGGCATATCCATTGCAGGTCTTCCTGACATCATTCGTGGGTCCATGTAAGACTGCATCATAAGCCACCGCGGATCAAAGCCCATGGAAGCTAAATGCTGTGGATGTGGTTGCATGGGTTGGTAGAGAGGTCTATGCTGGGGAGGAGGGACAGGGCCACTAGAAGGCTGTGATGGAGCAGATTGTGGAAGTACACCCTGTTGCTGTTGCTGCCACTGCTGCTGTTTCATTTGCTCCTGCATAACAGAAAGAGTATTATGAGATTTGTTGTTAAGATGCAAACTTGGGCAGAGTTAAAATAACCCTTCAAAACTAGAGGTGAAGTTATCCCCAGAACACTAACTAGCCTAAAAACCAAGGACAAACATGTATCAGCATGAACTGATGCAGTGGGAAATCAAACTGGAGAATTTAGAATAGCTACAGTTCTGCTGGTCGTCACAAGACATACAGAACAATCTAGACCATGTACAAGTCATTAATATAACAAAGTGTTCTTCACAGCTTAGGATCTGAGTGCAAATTGCATCTGCACATGTCAGAAATCCTTTAAGGAAATCTGTCAGGAGAAACTGTTAACTTTCAGATTCCACAAGAACCCACAAGTCAGTGCTCTACTTCCATTAACAGATGCAAGAACAAGCCAGTTGTCTCTTTTGCCTTCTGCTCAATTACATACTTTCCAAACAGTGAGAAATATTTCAAGTAGAACAATTCCTTCTAATACCACAGATGTTACAGAATTAGAAAACCAGTAACTTAACCTTTTTATAACTCATACGATCAGATTTTTCCAGAATGAGACAGAAAGAATTATGTTAATGTAAACATATTATTTCTTCTTTTAATGAACTAGTTAGTTACCTGCTGCCTCTGAAATCTTGGAGGCAATGATTTCTGGAACTGTTTAGAATAGCCTGAGGAAACAGTAGGACGAGGCTGAGATCCTGAATCTGGCTCACTTTCATGAGTCACTTGTGAATTCTCTTTCTCATTCCGACCACTATCTTGTCGGGTAAAGACTGGTTGATCTTCTAAAAGAATAAAAATAAAGAAGTGGTAGGTTGGAAACAAGTTTTCTCAAAATAACTTCTTAAAATTAAAAATGTGACATTAATGTGCTATGAAAACAAGTAGTCTAGACACACTAAGCTAAGTAGGTGTGCATACTGGACTTCTAAATTACAGCTGTGCTCTGTGGCTCAGCTTTAAGACAGACAGCTCCTAGCTGTGCAAGCATACCTTTATCTTCCTGGTTATTCCTGCTTTCACTTTCTTGTTTTTCTACTGCAGGTGCTGCCATAGGTTCTTCAGGCTCAGGAACCTCAGGTGCTGGCTTCTCTTCTTCTGTCTCTTTCTCCTCCTTTTCCATCTCCTTTTCTTTCTCTCTCTCTCTTTCTTGTTCTTCGGCTTTCTCCATTTTTTCTTTTTCTTCTCTCTCTTTTTCCATCTCCCTCTCCCTCTCTTTTTCTCTCTCCCTTTCCCTCTCCCTTTCTTTTTCCTTCTCCCTCTCCCTCTCTTTCTCTCTCTCCCTTTCCCTCTCCCTTTCTCTCTCTCTTTCCTTCTCCCTCTCCCTCTCCCTTTCTCTCTCTCGTTCCCTTTCCCTTTCCCTCTCCCTCTCTTTTAGAGGGTCATCCCGGGAGGGTTTTGTCATGCAGCCAAATTTCTCATTTAACCGTTTTAGCTTTTCTGCACAAGCTGCTTTTCTTTGTTCTTCCATTCTTCTTTCTTCCTCTTCTCGTCGCTTACGAGCTCGCTCAACTGCAGCTGATATCTCTGACTGCTGTCTTCTCCTCTGTTTCCAAATTTCATCTTCATCTGGTACTGGTTTAGGGGGAAAGGGACCCTGTCTTCCAGGTCCCACCTGGCGATCAGGAGGAGGGTGCTGCAATATTAAAATGAGCAAGTCTAGTAGAGTACATATAATACCAGTCAGCTGAAATACTACATTTTAACTATTTGCCAAACTTGTACTTGGATGGCATCTTTATACAGCAAGGTATGGGGAAGACAAAAAGACAGCCCCCACCTTCCTGCTTCAACTCTGACTCATGAAACCTGAGCTCAGTGAAGAGAGGCAAAGATTCAGCTGGGCTCATGCCAGCCTCCTCCTCCATCACTGCTACAACAAAATGACTGTGTAAAGATGACATCAAACATCTTTTAGGTTTGGTTACAGTCACAGAGACTCATGCGAGAGCTCAGACAGCAGTCCCCACCAAGGAGCCAGAGAAATTCAAGGTAGCTTAGGATACCACAGAGATTTTAATAAGGACTGTCGAAAATTGGTAACAGACTACCACCTACTCATTTCACTACAGACATCATGTCCGCCAATCCACTTTGCCTTTTCTCACATCTTCAATTTGGCTGCGTTCAGCCAGTATCCCCTTCAAAGTCTACCTTGCACCCCTGTTCGTTCTTTCCAGTCCCCAGAAGGGGCTGGATAACTAAAGCTCCTGAGGTTCCCATTCATTTCACATGCAGCTTAAAAGATGGGGCTGCTTTATGCAGTAAGCAGCATGGCTGTGCTGGGGTCTTACCCTTACTGGCCTCAGCTACTATTATTTTACTCATTACAGAAAGGACTTATCTTTATATGAAGTATGTTTACTTCTCCCAGTCTAATTCCCTTGCGTTAAGAGCTTTAATGCTATTGTGGAGGAAATAAAGACGGCTTTAATTTTTCTTACCGGTGGTAGAATAGATTTTGGATGAGGAGCAGGACCACCCCTTTCATGTATAGAAGGCTGTGTTGGACCTCGATCCTATTGGATTGAATACAGTACTACAGTAAGCAAGTTTGTAGTGACAGTCAGGCTGGCAAATTTTAGATTTACTGTTTTCTACTGTGGTACTTAATATGTCTGTATTAAGATACCACATCTAGCAAATTATCCTCCATCTGATATAAATGTGTATACAAAAGAGGGCAAGAACATCTCTATATCCTGTACTGAGAGCTCAATAATTACTTTAGAAATGTCACACATCCAAATATCAGAGTTTATGCTACCAACACTGCTCTTCCTCAGATTCAATGTAGTGACAAATCCTGAAAGGCTATATGGTCTTTATCTAGAGAAAGGGGAGTAAAACAAATTCAGAATCCTCCACCTTCGCTATCACTAGTATCAATGGACAACTTTGCCTGAAAATGTTATGGAAAGCCAACAATAGCTTTTCCTGGGAGGAAGAGGAGAACCAACAGGGCTCAGGAAGACATACGCTTAGGCAGTTGCCAATCTTCCACTACCGCAAGATAATTCAAAAAACCACAATGGCTAAACTGATAAATTCTGCATTATCTAAGACATTTCTGCCTGAGAAGTTAGACGCAAGTTGGCTAAGCTGTGCTGAAGAAAGTGAGTCACGATATAAAATCGGGAAAGATGTGTAAGCCAACAGGGCACGTTTACCCAGTGCCACTATAAAACATGACAGACAGCAGCATGGCTTCATTCACTGTTACAGGGTATGGTCACACAAAAGTATCAAGTTAAAAGTTCGTCAGTTGAGCCACAGCAACTGACCTAAGAGTTCTCAACCCCTCACAACTGTGGATTAGAAACCACTAGATAAAGACATGCTATTTTTATTTTGTGACTCGAAGAAGCTAAGTAGCACCCGATCAGTTACCACAGCTCAGACAAGCAGTAGTTGCTAACACTTTGACTCACACTCATAACCACTATAGACCTGATAGTTTGGAAAGACACCTGAGTCAGGCCTCTTCTGACAAGGTTTTTGCCAGAGAAGTTGGAGAAGGAAACACAAACCTGATCAAGTTGAGAGCTTTTGCCATAGGATGCTTTGGTTACTGCTGTGGAAACCTGGGTGGCAGACTTAGTACTTGTCTGGTCTTCTGCCTCCTTCTGGCTATCAGGGCTTTGAGAGTCTTTTGATGGTGTTTGTTCATCACTGTGCACAAAGGAAAGAAAGGTGTACTCCACAGAGGTATTTGGTGATTTACCTTCTACCTTCAGCCTTTCTTAGCAAGAGCAGAAGTTTCTCACCATCAAGATCACTTCTACTGCATGTCTAACTGGCTCAAGCATGCAAAAAGTTATGCAATTTATTATAATATTAAATTATTTAAATAAATGTTGTTGGAAGGAGTAAGCTTTGGCTCATTTCATTCAACTTCCTCAAAAGCTAAGCTAGTTACACATCATCCACATAAAACTGGCAACACCAACTCACCCACTTTCCTTCTCTTTTTGACTGCTTCCTTGCTCATCATCATCACTGAAGTTCAGCTGTTCAGTGTAATCCACTTCACTCTGAGCACCTGTTGCATAAGCAAACATTCATTTAAAAAAATTAAAAAGATTTAATGTACAAATAAAAAAATGTTAATCTGCTGTTCTTACCTGCCCAGCCTTCATCGGCCTCCGCATCTAGATTATCAAATTTATCCAACTCTTTAAGCTCGCTAGCACTAAGAATGGATGGGCGCTCAATAGGTTCTGAGCACCATGAAGGTGGTCCTCTTCCCCTTGGCCCTCTAAAAGAGAAACAGAAGCAAAGGCTGCTGTAACCATTTGTCCAGCAACATGAATAGATAAAAGGTCAACTTGTATGACAAGCAATTATTTCAAGTAGAGAGTGCTGTTCTCTTAAACACAGGCTATGAATTTGAGACAGGTGAGACTACTGTATTTCAAATAATGACTGTTACAGCACCATATTGGTTTCTTACTTGTTTGGAATGTTTCTGGAGAAAGTTTCATAAAGGAAGAGAAAGATTAGATGCTATAGCCTTGTCTGCACACTTTGCAACAAGCCCAATGTTCTGTGTTGTTACTTGACAGTAGAAAACCACACATCTTGTAGCTTGTGCAGTGCATACACAAATCAGATATCCTTCATACCACCTTTTCCACCTCAGCGATACTTCTTTATGATTTCCCTGCTTTCCCCAACATCTAAAGCTCTGTACCCTCTCCCTACTTAAGTTCTCCCAGTCACCTCTTTCCGCTTCTCCTGCCTCTTCCCTGTCCCAAAGCATCTGTCAAAGTTTGTACCCTCCTGCTCATAGGACCCCCCATTCTCTCACATGCGTGCATAGCCGCTTTCACCAACAAAAAGACATACAGGAAGGAGGAAAGCTAGTTTTAACACACGGCAGAGTTCTACTTTAATTGGCAAGCAGTACAGTTGAGAATCAGGAAGTACTTTCACTGTGAAAATGGAATAATAGTCCTCTTACAGACAATATGCTTCTTGAAATTACAAAGGTAAGGTGTTCCCAACTGTCTCCTGCCCTTCCAAATCAGAAGTCCTATGAAGTGGAGAAATCCCTCAAGTATTGCATCTGCCTAGATGCGTTTTTCTGCAACACAAGTGACCCCATAGCACTGCTCTATGCAAACCAAACAGTTAAGCTAGCTATTCAATAGGTGTCAGTTTTGTTTTAAAAAAACAAAACGCACACACAGACTTCAGATCTATACAACAGTAACACTCGTACTGTTTCTTACCTGCTAGGCTCAGAATTAGGGAATCTGGTTGGACCTTGCATGGAAGGAGGATATGCCATTCTTGGATACTGATTAAACATCTAGGAAAGGTTTATAACAGGAGCCACTTGTTAAAAAGAAATTATTGTATTAAACATACTGATAACATCAAAGGAATCATAATGGAAGTAAAGGAAGATTCTTTACTTGGGAAAGTTTGCTCTAATGGCAAGTGTGTGAAATCAAGGTACCAAGGTGGAGTGACTACAAACCTTCACCACTTCCTGACAAGTTGAAACTTCGTGGCAGGCCTTTCAGGAAAAAGGATTAGTAGCAGATCAGCATTTTTTCTTCAGTAGAAGGCTAGTTTAAAATAGTAATAGCACACTCAAAAAGATATATGTAGACTTTCATCTGGGAGTATGACTTAAAATGGAGAAATGGAAACGCTACAAATTCAAAATTCCAGTCTAACATTGAAATGTTTGTTTACCCAGTGACAAAAGCAATGCTGATAAGCATTCCAGGGACAAGGAAATCAAATGAGCCAATAATCACTCCCTCCTGCTTAAAACCTTTCCGTATAACCATCACTTACATAAGGTGGCATCATTGCCCTGTACTGAGATGAGACAGCTGGTTGCTGCTGACCATTCAGCTTGGGCTGAGGGACCTGTGGTAGTCGCACATCCCTCTTTTCTGCTGCCTTCTGGGCATCATTTTGCTCTCCTGGCACTGCAGCACTATCGTCTTGCCCAGGAGTTTTAGCTTCTTGATCAGTTGGAGAACCAGGTGAGTTGTTCTTATTACCACCTTCTCTCCAGTTGGTAGCATCTGCATGGACAGAATCAGTACGAAGGAAAAAAAAACAAGAACAGACTTTATATTACAGATTCACGGACAAGTACGAGCAAAAACACAGTCTTCCTACTGAGTTTCCTGTGGTACAGTAATTGCTGTGCAGACAGATGTTCATATTTACTGCTCAAACAAGCAACAGCTACTTAAGAAAAAAAGGCATTGTTTTCCAATTCTCCTCAGGCCTACCCAGCTGAATTCCTAAGGGGTGAGAGAAATTTACAGGTTGCTCTAGCTGTCTTTCTCACCTTCCAGAATACAATGCAACTTAGGAAGGGTGTTAATAGTAGTGCAACACGGAGAACAGCTTCAGCTGTGGTAAGTCGGCTACCCTGTCGACTTGATGTCTTAATGGTATAGAAAGAGCTGCTGTCAAGGGAAAGAACAAGCTTCTTAAGTAGCAGAGGCCTACCATGAATGACTAAAGCAGCTCAAAATGACATACTCATGTATCACATTTCTAAGACAGGTACCTAAAGTCTGACTCAGCTCTAACTCACAAGGATGGAATGGAAGTGACAAGGGCTGCACATCTGTGTGCAAGTGGCCAGTAAAGAAGTCTAGGAAAAGTAAAAGATTTAATGATCTAGCACTTGTGCCAGGCAGCTGATTCCTCTAGAGTTTTCTGTTGATTACAGAGCAGGGATTAGGACAAAAAAATAAAACTTAGCATCCCTGTTCACATCCTTAAGGACCGCCACCAACTCACAGACATTCACTGCCCATGATGTCGTAGGGACGACTCTCCTACCTCACGCAGTGCTAAAGCTATGCTCCCAAATTCCCATTAGAGTTCTTCCATTACCCTTGCTAGGGAGCATGACTGCTAAAGGACAATACTCACCAAGCTTGTTTAGCCCTCTGCTGTCAGACAGAAAGAAGGGCTTAATGGCATGCATACTGCTGATTAAAACTACAACAGAATGATGCAGGAGGCTGGAACAAACATAGCTGTTTTCCTAGTGGTGTTTTATTGACATCTCTGAGATTTCTTTTTGGCTTATTCTTTACACCAAAACCAGGCAGGGACCTGAAGAAGTACATTGTTTCAGTCTGCACACACATATGTTTCTACATTGAAACAAGTCAAGAAGAACCTGGGTGAGTAGCAGAGAAAGGGGCTCACGATTTTCTGAGAGCCCAAACCACTACAGCAGCAGTGCTTATCTTCTCCGCCACAGGCAGAAGGCAGTGCCAATTACAGTGCAGAAAGTGTTCTCCAGGTGCAAATTCCAGCAAAAAGTTCTGATGAAGAAAGGAATCCTGTTCCTCACAGGAAATGAGTGTATTGCTTCCCCAAATGCCTTCCTATTAGAAGAACTTGGGGAAGCAATACACTCAGCTCTGGACTGAAACATATAACACGAACCTTGTTTATATTTATGATTGTGTTTGCTATAGCTAATCATCTAAAGCTGAAATAAATCTGCCTAGTCAGAACACCTGGGAGAAGAGCTAAGAATGCCCCAGACTTCCACACCATACTACATTCTGACCTTGCAGGCCAAATGGGATTTTTCAGGCTAGGCATATGAGTATCCAATCATTTCAGGGCAATTCTAAAGACTGTTTTCATGGTTAGTTAATATTAGGAGAGTATTTCAGATACATTTTCAGCTGTTGTGGCATTCAGCAGGTAAAAGTAAAAAAGTGTCAGTATTGTGCAACCAGCAAAAGCCCCCTGGAGAACAAGCGGATTACTGACCAGTTTAGAAAAATGAGGAATGAATGGCAGATTAGGATTAGGAGAAATCCTGTTTCCACACATCGGAAACATGGTAGAGCAGGGGAGAGGGAGGAGAAAAAAAAAAAGCCCCCTTCCCCACCTCCCAATCCCTATGACAAGCTCTTAAACAAAATAACCATATAGTGAAAGAGAGTTGCAAGAGTTTCTTATGGAAGGACAATTTGGCTCATTTTCAACAGTTTATGTATTGTAGAGGTATATTGATTAAAAAAAATCCATTCAGTGTACTTTGCATGGGGAGTAAGCAATCTTGTAATAAGTAAGTCCCACACAAATGCATGCTATTTCACAAGAATTTGTAATATATACTTACTTTGTGGTCGCAAATTGGGTCCAGATCCATGCTCTTCAGCTGCATCTTTCTCTCTGCCTGACTTTTCTTGATCCCCAGCTGCCGGCAGACTGGGAAACTCTTGCTGGAAGTAACTATTTACTTGAATAGCTGGACCTACACAACAGTAAAATCACAGTCACAAACTTCTGTAGTCTAAAGAGGTCAGAAGTCTGATCATCCTTAAAAGGTGAACTTGAAAGCTACACTATTTTACTGGTAACATAGAATTCACATAAGCCTAGAGTAATCCTTATAAAGGATTCACATTTGCTAACAAATACCGAAGTCATCAAATCTACTGGGCCAATTACCACACCTGTCAGGACTGAGGAAAAAAGCTGAACCAACCACCAAAGAGACAAATGGACAGCTTGAACTGCCCAAAGGAACAAGATGCAACACAGGGAGTACAGTACTTAAGTTCCTCGGCTCTGTCAACATCCTTTTTTCAAGCACAAAGATTTCCCTTGTTTTATTCACAGCAACTGCAGTCAATTCAAGAACAGGCAGTTATGTTATTGCCAAAGACCCTAAGATTCATTACTGTTCTAATAACAAATAATTCTGCTGGACTATTGAAGGCCACAGTTTTATCTTGTGAGAAAACTTAAGTATCAAGAACTGTAGCATTCTTTGATTCAAAGCAGTGTTAAGAAAACCACTAAACAGGAACATAATCTATGTTTGGTCTATCAGCTATAACAAAAGCCTTAAATTCCAATCCAGAGTTATGTCAAAGGTTTTAAGCAAATCATTTTCCCCTCCTGCCAGACACACAATGAATACTGACCTATTAGCCAACAGCATTCTGATACCAAACCACTGATAAACTTGCTTAGGGAAAATTTCTAATCATTCTGAATAATGTCCTGTTCATATATCTATCTTAGCTACTGGATATTGTAAGAGACAGCATGTTAGGCCACAAAGACTACAGGGAAAACTGACAAAAAACGGATGTGAACACATACAGTCCAAAGCAAACAATCCCTTGGATCAGAGGAAAACAAAAAAGAAAAACAAAAAAGCTTCCTTATACCATTTTTTTTGTTTAAAGCTCCTCTTCTCTCTAACCCACAAAAGAATCCTTCTGAAAAAAGGCTAAAATGTAGGGATCTTGATGTTTTTTAAGAGTTAAGCACAGGACAAAATCCTCACTCTTTTCACTTCTGTTGTAAAGTTATGACAGCAAATATCACAACATTTGTATCTGTGCCTACATATGAGAACTTTCATGCTTAATTCCAACTTCACCTTCTGCAGGTCAGGTTAACTGAGTTTTTGTTACAGATATTAGACTCTTGATATGCCCATTTAGCTATATCCAAAGGCTTGTTTAATGCAACTGAAATCAGCAGTCACGCTAAGTTGTTGGCCTGCCAGGCAAGGGATCCTCTTTCAGAGGTCCTGTGGTATGCAATACTCATTTTATAAATCCTGAAAATGTTTTCTGCCCAAGTCCACAGCACAGCAATAATGTTTTAATTGCAAAGCAATACCATGCTCAGTGATAAGCCTGATAGCATTCAGGTTATCAACCTGAAATAGCTAGGCTGTCAGCCAAAAACAGTTCACCAATTAAGGTTTTCAAAGATGTTACAGTAGCAATTAACTTTGCCTCCTAATCAACATGAGAACTGAAAAATACATGCTGCAATTAAATTTTAGAAGTCCTTCCTTTCTACTTGGTCACAAGGAGTACCAGAGAAGGATTTAGTCTCGCCTCACTCAACTGAAGATGTACAAGAGCATGAGGCTGCTGGCTCATTTCCTGCTGGAATATATACAAGGCCTCTGGAAAAAGCCCAAATTCCACCAGCCAAATGCAGATCAGGAAAATATGAGCACGACAGGTGTACCCCAAGTTTCAAACTGAGGAGCACAGCAAGCAGCCGATGCCAATTCACACTCTCTATTCCTTCTTGAAATACCAAACCCACTACCGCATTAATTGAATGAAATGAGGGCGCCATCTGGGATTGGCACAAAGTTGCCATGGCAACCACAAAATAATTAGCTAAATGCATTTTGAAGCCACTGAGCTGAATCACTTTATTTCCTGTGTCAGTCACACTAGCAATGATCCGATCAGCTCACGTAGAAAGGCTGATGCAAAGTGATCTGCATACCAGTGCTGGCTTTTTCTGTTAAAAAAAAAATTATTCTACAACATTCCTCCAAGACAAAATACAGAGCGAGCTTAAGGGAACAGACTTTCTATATCAGAGAATGGATGAAACAAGGAACACGAGATGGGAAAGCAAGTGTAGAATCTACAAACTGCCACTTCGAATACTTACTCCATAAAAACAGCAGTCATTAGACATGCAATGCTAATATCGAGCTCTATGTAAAGGCTTAGAATTTACCTCCATATAACAGATTTATGCTACTAGATCCATCCAGAAAAGAGTTCATTTCAGCATAAAAGCCAAAATCATGTTTTCTGGCCACAGAAAGCTTGCAAGTCTCAGATTTAAGACAACAAAACAAGTCATGGGTTATTTTCCATAATGGAGATGCAGAAATTCTAAGCAACCTCTCACTCCATGCAATTTTGAAAGTCTGCTGAAGAACGAGCTCTAACCTTACATCTGTAACAGAAACACTCAAGCTAAGATCCACAGTTATGGAAACGATTCTCCATTCTTTCATACAATTACATAAGAAAACCACCTTTAATACTTTGCCCCTACAAAAATATCTACTTGAACAGTATCACTTTAAAAAGAAGCCAACCAGCCAAGGAATCTAGAAGATAAAGTAGCGTTGTAACAGACATTTAAACAGAAGCATGACTATACACCTTTTGAATAAAACGATTCAGAATAATGAATAAATTGACCACTGTTTACAGTGTTCCTTCACGTGCCAGAATTATATGCATTAAAAATAGAGATATTTTCCTCCTCCCATTTCAGCCCTGTTCAAGACCTTGTGCTATGACCACCATTGCTCTGCCAATCCAAAAAAAGAGGCCATGCAAGCCCTTTATAAGGCAATCAGACCTGCTACCTATTAAACTGGGCTGGAGTTCACTTGAGTGACAAGGGACTGGCTCACCTTCGGGCCAAGAAAGTTGCTTCCACAGCATTCTCAGTCCCAGCTGGCTCAAAAGGTTGCTGAGTCTGGATCTTTCACAGCAGCGTTCATAGCCCGCTAGGCCAGTCCAGATTCCCTCCACCTTTAACACCACTTACCATCGCCTTGCCCACCTGGCTTGGTACTGGCCCATGATTTGGCAACAGGAGCTGCTTCTGGAGCAGGAGTGGCAGGTTTTGGCTGCGTCTGCGGCACTTCTGGCTGTCTGGAATTGGAAGAAAAGCATTCATGAATACAAGACAGAGCACAGAATGAGGCTGTCAGGACTACTACTGCAAACGAATGAAATTTTCAAGTTATCTCGAAAACGAGGTAACTGCAACTAAAGAACCAATAACTACTTTTCTGTAGAAAAGCATTTTCATACGTCACAGTAGGTGTTATAGTAACAGTTAAAAATTGGAATAAATTAGCTAATTCTTTCAAGACTGGATTTCCTAAAGTGAAAAGGCATGAGTAAAAATGGCTGGGAAGACAACGTAATCAGTCAAACAGAATTACAACTTTTAAAGCACTTTTATTAGATGATCAAAACCCAATCAGTTTACAACCACGTAAGGGAAAAATGTGGAATAATATGCTCTTGGCTCAGTGGCCAAGAGAGGAAAGCAATTAAAATATATATATATATATATATATATATATATATATATATATATATATACACACTATTGTGAACAGACAGAAAGACAACAGAAATAAGTATGTCAGAAATTGTGAAGTACAAGGAAATGATAAGTAAAGCTAAAGACATCATGAAAAAATGTCCAGGTACAGAGTTCAGAACAAGAAAGTTGAATTCTATCGAGAACAAAGGCAAAGTCTCAATTTCAATATCTAGCAGGAAGAAGAGACAGACATTTTTCAATAAGCATTCACTTTGTCTCAATCTAAGAGGTGAACACATACTTGAGGAAGGTCTTTTTGGTCTATAAATCCAGTGAGGCTGTTTAATCTCTTTCAAGAATACCTATTTCTGAACTATGCCTCCCTAAGTAACTTAAGCCTCCAAGGTGTCTGTGTCCACAAGTAAAGACCTCCAGCTCATCGATACTTACTATTTGGTAACACAAGAACAGGAGAAATCTAACAGAGTAGAACTGCTTTATGGCACCAGTAAAGCAAGACCTAACTACAATGCCATGTTAGTTGATGTACTCAAAATTTTTAGTTTACAACACAGACTTTAAGAAGATCGCTCTGCTTAGGATAACAAACTGACATCCATTAACATCTTTTTGTGGAAAACAAGCCAATAGCAAAACGGGCCTTCAGGTTTCTGTAGAAGTATCTCTACAGATCTTATGCAATTAACTTTTTTAATAGGCAGTTAATTTACACTGCATAATATTTCAATAAACAACTATAAATGCTTTAAACAGATCTCCAAGTAACCCCAAATTTTTGAGAACTGTCACTGGAAAAAAAAACAAAACAAAAAAACCCCACATTTGGGTTCCGCAGGGATTAGCCCAAAGCACTACACAGCAGTCTCAGAAATAGCAGAGCAAAAAAAAAAAAAAAAAAAAAAAAAACTCCTCAACCCCCTAAACCCCCTCCCTCCTGCCCCCCCCCCCCCCCAAAAAAAAATACTGCAGGGGGAATCACATCACAGATGGATGGCAACTGCCAACAAGAGAACAAAGTTATTCAGGTTACTTAATCAAAGGCAATCCATTCTAAAAGAAAACAAAACACTTTTTCCTTAGAGCTAAATGCAGGAATATATATAGTCACTGAGACTTTAAAACATACAAGACAAATGAATCTACATAGCATGCAAACTGGACTGTTTAAAATCTTTTTGGCATTTAATATATTGAATCCTTACAAACTTTTAGTACAAATGTAACACTAAAATACGAAAAACTGATCAGCCTTTAAAAAGTCACAAAATTAAGTAGTTCATCATAAAGTTCACCATTGCTTCTAGACAAAACATGCTAATAATGGTGCAAAGCTAATCTGAGTATCAGTGAAAGACACTCAATTTAGTGATCTTTAGTTAATGGTAACATAAGGACAGAAAATTTTACATTTTTTTCAGTTATCCATCTACCTTAATTGGCATTTCACAAGGACAACTTTTGATTTATGTCCACAGACTACCAGAAGAAAAGAACTTCTCCACCTCTTCTACGTTATTCCTTACTTACATATTCTTACAGCTAGATATTTTCAAAACAGACTTTGGGGAGACCAGTATCAGAAACCTCTACGTAACAGCAGCATTTATAAGCACATTGAAAAGTCGGAGCAGTAGTAAATACAAAAATGGTCTGAAGACCCAAGCAAATGCTTTAGATAACCATAGCTTAAGAGAATTTACTTGTAGCCTGGACATACATATCCATTCCTGGGAGCAAGTCCCTCCTCCCACTAGTTTTACTTCTGTGTGAAGGGCTTTATCAGAATAACGCATAATGAAAAAACAAAGGCAAATATCTTCCAGTTGCAAATAAGGCAGAGTTATTTTTAAGCAAACCATCACCTACTAAAATACACTTTAACAGAAGTAGCAGGATACAGAAAGACAGACTTCAAGATATAGGTATTTTTAGTTAAGCTACTAAGCTCAAAACAGATTTAATTAGACAAAGTGTAAATGACCTCTTATGTACAGAAAATTTTTCATGGAAGTAGCATACAAACACTCGGCAGATGATCCTAAATTTACAGCTTCATAGACCTAAAACAAAAGCTAAATATAATAGTAAACTTGTAAGGGTTTAACAATCAATTTCCAATCTTTTTAGACAGATGATGCGAAAAATTGACATTTAAATGTAGGAATGCATGCAGGAAGAAATAAAGGGACAGCAAGAAAGGGAAGAAAACATTCAATCATCATTTGCTTTCACTAGTGCTAGTAACACACCAGCAAAACCACACCACTCTGCAACAAGCAGCAGTGCTTCAGTCAGGTGATCAAGGCACTAGCTGCAGAGCTTCATGAACCACAGTAACAGCTCCAAGAGTAGCAAGGATTCTAGCATGAAACTACATTTATATCCAGATTGAGTACGGGGAATTATATTACACAAAACACACAGAAGTGAATCAACATTATCACCATTTTCATGTTATTTTCAAGTTATTAAATTGCAAGTATTAAGAACCACCAGAGAAATAAAGTGGAGATTAAACAAATGTATACAAAGTAAAAATTGGTGATATTTCTCTGCCACAGATCAGCATAATCACACTAATTAAAGCATACTTTCACATACTCTCTCAAGAATTCACGAGTAGAGTTAGATAGCTTAGCTGCTGTGTACCTAAGGGTTCTTCCTAGAGTTTCAAGGCTTTAAGGTGATTAAACTGATCTTAAGAGAATGTGTTATAATATTCCCTTTGTGTCAGTTCTGGTGACTGTTCAAGGACAGCCATGACAGGCGACAAAAGGAAACGCCAAGCGCTTCCCCTCATATGGAACGTATAAGCATACTGCCTCCAACATCAGTGGGATTCTTTTTCCAACTGGCCTCTAATAGCAAACTTCTCCTCACAAAAACAGAGGTGCCACTTCCTCTCTACTAGATATCTTGAGGACATTCAGGTCTAATCAATTCTTCCCCACTCCCCACCTATCCCTAGTTCTGGGAAGATTTCTTGAGAAGAGTTACAGCAAAACCACCCTGATCTCATTGATCACTTACTTTTCTTCCTCATGCTGTTCTTGTTTCGAAGCCCATCCTGTGCCATCTTTAGGCACGATGTTCACATTAGGGTCGTTGCCTTTGTTCTCTGCTTTGAGACTAGGGAGGTTAGCAGGGGGAGGCATCCTCCTCGAAATAGCAACTTTTCCAAGACTCTGCAATCCATGGCGTGCGGCAACTGCATGCCAAAACAGAAAGTGGAAGTTAATAATGCTCTTCAGCAGAGCTGCAGAAATCAAAAAATGTTTTGCTAAAAAAAAAAAAAAAGAGAGAGAAATTTTAAGAGAAGAAGAATTAGAAACTCAAAATACTTGACAATTTAATTTAAGTGGGAATTAGAAATACTTGGTTTGGCAGAACTCAAGTACTTTTTAAACAGTGAGTCAATATAGTTAACCTATTCCAGAGATGAAATAGGATATACGGCCCCACTTTTAGAAGCGCTGCTCAGTGACAGTAAGATACAGGTATCTTAAAATCCTTTAAGATGACATTAAACATTATTCATTCTGTCCCACCTTTTGGGGTTTAACATACCTTGATAAGTACAGGAATACACACATGGGTCCAGCCCATTTCTTTTTTGCTGCACAAGCCCACTGGCTGGTGCTTCAGTTTCAGCTGGCAGATGCCGTTCTTGCAAAAACATTCCTACAAAGTGCATTCACTCCAGACCACAGGTATGAAAAACAGTACGAAGCTAACTGTACACGGTACATCCAACCTACCAACTAATCAAATCAGGTGAAAAAGTACAAAATACTATCCTAAGTATGTTATAATGCACAAGTATCTCAGCTTCAAACTTAAACCTCTAACATTATTGTAAACTTTAATATTAATATTAATTATTAAAAATAATTGTCAAGTTTGAACCCTCACTCCAACTCTTCGTATGTTCTCCCTCTGGATTTAAGTATATCGAATCAAATTATCAAATTCAAGGTCTGCAGAGTTTTTTTTTTTTTTTTTTTTTTTTTCCCTCCTGTGCTTCTCAATCCAATCATAGAAAACCATAACCACACTGGCCTTACTTGGGACTTCACTGAAGTTTCACCCAGTGTTTGTCTGCAGAACTCTAATGAAGCACCTGATATGAAAGTATACATCCCTTTCTTGTGAATCGAGTACCTCCAATTCTGCATAGGTTTTGTTATTTACACTCCACAAGGTGGGCAGGAACAAATACACTCACTAAAGAGTTTGAAATACAGTCAGTGGTAGAAGCACTGTCATACCCACTTCCCATCAATTAACAGTTAAAAACACAGCTAGGGAATGGCCTGTCAAGTGCTGATAACAGGGGGAGACTGAAACTATCAAACAGTTCTCTTATTCATCTGTATTCTACTTTCTATTAGACTGAAAATATTGTCTCCCTGAACTGAAACACTAGTTTACAAGTAATCAGAAACTGCAATCAAGATTCCTTCCCACAACTCTCCCATTTAACCACAGTTTCAAGCAGTTCAAAAATCTTTCTGTGGTTAGGTGCTCAGGTACTTTGCACTCTTAATAGACTGTCCTACAGTGATAAGGGAACAATGCAAAATTAAAGTCAGTGTACTCACCTGTGGTTTTCTGAGTTTCCAGTGATTTTCCCTTGTAAGTATTAAACAGACTGAGTGTTGCATACTTTGTTTTTCCATCCTTTGCTTTTGTACTCTGGCCTGACTTTTCCGACATTTCGATGGAAACTCATCGAGTCCGGTACCTCCTGCTCACCCCTCAAAATCAGCCTAAAAACATCAGAAGAGTAAAACAATTTGAACACTAGCCAATACTTCAGGTAAAATTCGTAAGACAAATGTTGCCACCATATTTAACTGTATCGTCACTGCTGTATCACTGCTATTCCTTTTAAGCATGCTGGAGATGCTTTAGAATATGTTATATCCAGGAATCCTTGAGCCTACTTAAGACTATGCCATTTTAAAGTATTTCGAGCTCCACAGTTTGAACTTTACAACTCCAGGAGAGTCAGTATTCAATCAATATAAAACCCTGTAAAAATGTTAAACAACATGCACGAGCTCACCAAAAGGCATGCGAAGTTTCCACCAGCAGTTAGCAACCCATGAGAGGAGCTCAATGACTTAATCCAACTCTACAGCCAAGGGCTCAGATACCATTAACTATTAGTGGTACAGTATTTTTGGATTCCCCCCCCCCCCCCCCCCCCCAGTTAGAATCCTTATGGACTCAGCAGCTAGAGAAATTAAATACACTGAGTCAAATTTCTTTATCAAATTGAGGAATACAGTATGTTTGGGCAAGAGGAGGGAGAGGAAAATTCCTTAAATCAAGGGTTACACTATTCTTCTTGCTACTTGTAGCACTAAATTACAGGGCTGTTAAAGCACAGCAGGTCATCTCTTTCCTCCCGCCTCCTCCCAGAATAGCAGACCTTGAGAAAAAGAACCCAGTAATTACCAGTTACACTTCACAACATTATTATATAGTCAATTAATCTTATCACTACTCAAAAAACCTGTTATATCCTTTAGGATAACTGGTTCCATTTATTTCCATACAGATTCCAGAATAGTTCAGATAAAATAAAATGCAAGAGCATCTGAGCTAAGAGCAAACAGCAAGAAAGCTGTCCATCCAGTTCAAACACTCTGGTGATCAATGAATCAAACACAGAGCCTCAGAACACTTTCAAGAAGAACTCAATTCACATACAGGCATTCATGTACTAAGTAGCCTGCATGGACAAACAATCCAGAGAATAAAGCACTCACTTAGTCATGAGAGACATTAACCAAAGTCAAAAGATGAGGGAAATTTCATTCATACAGAAGTGACAGCAACATTCCCACCTTACTTTTCCTTGCACCCCAAGGAAATGTGTGCTATTTCTACCCAAGTTTATTATTAAAAAACTTAACAAAAAAAACAACAAAACAAAACCCTACAAATAGAAAATCTCCCACAAATAACCTTAGGATGGTTCAACTGCAACAGGGCCAGACCCTATCCCACTACAAGCCTTGCAAACTTCTGAAAAGGAGGCAACAGTCTCCAGCTTCATACTGAGCTACATATGCTGCCATTCTCGTGAAGAGAAAACAATTTGCAGAAACTTTTGCCAAACTTAGTCAACATTTAGCTGTTTCAACATGTTATCTCAAAAGTCATTCTTCATTTCTTCCAAAAGATGTGATGCACAGAGTGGAAGTTAGCAAAATTCAGCCCACAAAGTGAGCCATGTATCCAGAACCCAGACCTTGGATGTGGTCAACAGTCCACTCCTGAAATCTCTTCTCTTAAACAGAAGGCACCTTTAACACAGTCTTTTTTAAAAGGATGGTGAAGTGAATGGAAGAGGATGTTTCCCTATATTCCTCCTCTTCATTTTTCCCCTCTTTTTTACTTTGTTGTCACCTTATCATGCCTGCTTCTCCATAGATTTTCCCTTCTCTATCCAAAAACTTATATATGGACACCACAGCTCACTACTCAACCAACATTACAGGCACAGGGAAGAAAAGAAAATACAGCCTGATAAATGAATTTAGGCAAGCTTATTTTCAGCAGCTACCAATTCAAGCTGATTTCAAACAACCATTTGCTGTTCATTGCAGCCCTAGTACTCACTTACAATTCAACAACATGCCAAACTTTGCCCATTATTATAACTCATGACCATGCAAGCACTTCCAGCTAGTCTGGAGACCTAAATCAAGGCAGACTTTTATCAAACTAGAGGCTAAATCAGGTACTAGGCCCTGAATTAATCCATCTTCTTCTACAAGGAAACTTGGTTTATCATGAGGTCGTCACTAAAATGGCTGTGAAAGGATTGGGCAGATTCTTCACCTTCAATTCTCCTATTACACTCTGCAAGACCAAGAGTCCACCACAAATGTCCTGGAGCATTAAGTAGAGAAGTAGGTATTGATCAGATAAATACCAGAGTGCTGCATATGTAGCAAATAAGCTTTCAGGTATGCAGTTAACATATCAAGTTAACCATATCAAGCATCAACAGGCTGAGCAGAAGGTAGTTTGAGAATAATTTAAAATAATGCTGATTTTTGGTCTTACTTTTCCAAGCTTGTACCTCTGGCAGAAACCACACACAGTCTTACTCTGTAAGGAAAAGAGTTATGATTAAGATGGAGAATTAGTACAGAAGTGCTTGAGCAAATCTTCATTATAGAATCATAGAATCAGTAAGGTTGGAAGGGACCTCTGGAGATCATCTAGGCCAACCTCCCTCCTCAGCAGGGTCACCTAGAGCATGGTAGACAGGGTAGCATCCAGGCAGGCCTTGAATATCTCCAGAGAAGGAGACTCCACAACCTCTCTGGGCAACCTCTGCCAGGGCTCCGTCACTCTCACAGGGAAGAAATTCCCCCTCACGTTCAGGCAGAACCTCCCATGGTTCAGTTTTTGCCCATTGCTTCTTGTCCTGTCACACTGGACAACTGAAAAGAGTTTGTCCCCATCCCCTTGACACTCTCCCTTCAGGTACTTATGGACATTGATAAGATCCCCCCCTCAGTCTTCTCTTCCCCAGGCTGAAGAGGCCCAGCTCTCGCAGCCGTTCCTCATAGGGCAAGTTCTCCAGCCCTCTGATCATCCTCGTAGCCCTATGCTGGACTCTCTCCAATAGCTCCATGTCTCTCTTGTACTGGGGAGCCCAGAACTCGATGCAGTACTTGAGATGAGGCCTCACCAGAGCTGAGTAGAGGGGCAGGATCACCTCCCTCGACCTGCTGGCAACACTCTGCCTAATGCAGCCCAGGAGACCATTGGCCTTCCTGGCCACAAGGGCACACTGCTGGCTCATGGTCAGCTTGTCATCCACCAGCACTCCCAGGTCTTTCTCTGCAGAGCTCCTCTCCAGAAGGTCAGCCCCCAGCTTGTACTGGTGCCTAGGGTTATTTTTCCCTAGGTGCAGGACTCTGCACTTGCCCTTGTTGAACCTCAGGAGGTTCCTCTCCGCCCAGCTCTCCAGCCTGTCCAATTATAATTGTCTTTTCTAGAACACCTGATAGCTTTATGAACAAGGGAAGGCTATCATGTTTCCCATTAATGCTTTTTGATACTAAATTTGCAAAAATCAAAGTCTGCTTATTACAGCTGAGCTCTATGAATTCTTTGTATTAAAATTCGTACTGCTTGACAACTTTTTCCAAAGTTACAAAGAAAAAAAAAACAGGGAATATTTTAAACTGATTAAAATTGCACATTCCTCACTAATCTGATTTGCAGAAAATAGATCAAGCACTGCAAGCATGGCTCTTTTAAACTAGGTCAGCCAAAACATTCACATTTAACTAAGTTTAGATCTGATATTGGGTGCTAAAGAAAATACACTTGCAAAATTAAATTTTAGATCAGATACTCAAGGCAGGGATGACAAATCCTCTCTTTGAAGAGCTTATCTGGCCCTCTAAAAACATATCTGCCAGGTCACACATTAAACATGCACTGTCATACCATCTAGTAATAGTTAAAAGAGTGGTTCCAAGCCATACAAAATAAAATTTCAGGATGTATCCAGCTGTAAGCCCCTTGGTTTCTTCACTTCATTTTATCTTGTATATACTGCATTCCTATATAGAAGCATTAAGAATCACTCCCTCTGTGGACCATCTATGAGATAGTTATCTACACAAATTAAAAATTTTACGTTAAGCTATGTTCTAGGTTGGCAAGTACTAGATTCAGATTCAGAATATACCCTAATATTTATATCTAACTATCATCCATAAGCTAGCTGTCCGTTTGAACTCTAATAGAGAGGCTCCTAAAAGCTAAGTGCTACTGTGTGCTAGGCTTAGACCACTGTCAAACGAGTAAGAACACAAGACAGCTGTGTTATCTCTGAACAGTAGCAACACATACAACATTTCAGAGCTACTTACCAAAATTAAGTAACTACCATGAGAGCAACCAGAAGGATAGGCAACAGAACAAGTAGTAACAACTGGCACATTTCGCCATGCTGTTATGAAGTTTAATGTAGTCAGTGGCTCATTATCAATTGCTGTGGTTACTCTGTGCATGATGACAGAAAGCACAATGCCCCCTAACTTCAGGAGCAAAGACTGCATTTCAGCCACTTAGTAATGTTACCAAATAAATTAGTTGACTCCTACTGTGGCCTTGTTTGTGATTCAGAGATTAAAATATTACTATAATTTCTGTAACAGTCAGTCTTTTTCAGACTGCAGCTGGTTGCTTATTTAGATCCTGCAATGAACTCAGAAGTATGTGGACAGAGTTTAGCACAGTAAGTAGCTGCCAGGACTCCTAGATAACATTTACTTATACCATTTTAAATACTTATAGCAGGTGGAAGAGCAAACAGAATACAGTATATTCTCCTAGATTGTGGTTGCAGAATCATATTTCTTCAGGAAAACAAACAAACAAAAAAACCCTAAGTTCCTACCTCCAGGAACATTTCAGGATTCCCTAAAACAAGTAGGTTACACTCTAATTGTACTGGTTTATATATCTGTAAATTTTGTGTAAGACCAACTACAGACTAGAACAGATCTTAGCTCCACTTTAGGAAAAAAGATTTTATGTGATTAAATTAAAAGATAAGTAGTATTACTTTTGAGGTCACTTTTGAGGACTGGAACACTACAAAGTTTAATATACCAAACACCTTAACTCAGCATTTCTCTTTTGTCCAGTTTCCTCCTCTCTCTCCCCCACCATGACCATTTCATTATTTTGTAGTTTTATAACAAATGTGAAAAACAGTTTTACATACTTACAGGTGAGAAAAGAAAATCACATTCTGTACAAGCTATCTAGATGAAAAAGTACTGACAGGCATGGAAAGGCAATGGGAGGCCTGTAAAGGTTCAGTTAGAAAGTTACCTTCTTTATTCAGAGCTTTTGGAAAAGGGCAGATCAACTCTTCTTATTGCCATGGGAAAACCTACATTATTTGTATTTAAGCTCTTCCAGCTAATAGGTTTCTGTATATGTTTAAGACTATCTATATATATATATATATAGATATAGATATATAGTTTCTCACTGCTGAGAGGATGACTACTATGCCCTATAATCATCCCCTCCTAACTGATGTAAGCACAGATGGCTGCATGGCAAGCTCATATTTTATATGCTCTATTTTTTAACTCCTAGAGAATTTTTTTTTTTTTTTTTTTAAGTTTAACATGTCAAGAGACTTCTTCATGAATATTATAATTATCACTTATGTAGTCCCATCAGTTCTTTCTTTTAAAGTTTTTTTTCTCTAATTTAAAACTAGGAGTATACAGTCTTTTAGGATTGGGAACTTGTATGTTATCTTCAGAGGATTTTGAAGTTTTATGAATATTAACTAAATACAGGAATCATTCCCACATTCCCTATTTAACACAAAACGGATATCCATGTCCTACATGTGTTACATTCTGGCAGAACTTGGAAAAGGATAAGCTGCAACGATTTAAGGAAGAGAACACAGTTCAAACCTGCTAAAAAATTTCCTAGGATCATAAGCTCTTAGTCACTCAAATCCCCATCTGCAAAGTAGGAAACATCATGAAAACACTACAGGAAAGTTTATTCTTAACTGGGATACATTAGCACCTCTCTCAAAACAGAAAACAAGAAACAAATCCCAAAAGACTGCTCCACGACATCAAGTACTCAAGAGGCACAAAACTCCTATAAAAGTTTGTCATTCACATTTGACCAAAATTCCAGTTTTCTTAAGATAGTTTCAAAACTTGCCAGAAATTAAGCTAAAAAGAAATACAATCAAGGGTGAATGTTTTTGCTATGTGGCTGATTGGATGTTAAGAGGCTGATGTTCTTCCAACTTCAGTGCTACCGATTTTGAAAGAGCATTCTCAATACCTCAATAAGTCCTGCACTCAACACCCTAGATGAATAATGTGGTACTAAAAATTTCAGCTAGAAAAGTTCCATTTCAGTGGTAAGTCTAGCATATTTAGATTCTAGAACATCACTAAAGAAGCTGCTTCATAACAGTGCAACTGAAGCATAATCTGCAGTTAGAAACAGCCATATTAAATTTGTGATCTTCAGAGAAGACAACAATTTAAGCCATTTACAGAAAAATACAATTGACTTAAAAAATGGGAACTTGTAAGATACCAGATTCTAGCTACTCAGAACTCAACTAATACTTCATGCCTTATTATCAAGAAATACTGTTATTAAAAAGATAAATATTGTATAATTGCTGAATATATGGTTTTGCACAAAGAAAAGGTGGCACACAATTAACAACAAATGGAGTTACAATTAGACATATTGCCTTTGCTGCTCTGACACGGATATGTTTACAAACAACATACACTAAGCAATCTCTAACTGATGAGCTTACATTTAAAGTAGCTTTCAAGTGACCAAAGCTTCATTACACGACTGAAGTTTTTCAGGCTCAATTTCTACTCAAAGTTTCAGCCATTCATCCCACTACGAAGAACTCTGAATAGCTCTAGCATCAGGCAGCTTAATCCAACATGAAAACATGCCTCCCCTGCCCACCCCCCCAACACCTAAATAGCAAAAAGCCTTGTCAAGCCAAAGCACCTAATAAAGAAAAGCCTCTGAGGTCAGGAAATTTTTTTAAGAATAATTTCTAGGAGTGTTCATTGTTGAATAGTTTGTTGCTAAGCAGGCTGAAAATTACAGAAAAGATTTCAGGGCCTTTTGAGCTTCCATTTCACACACCTCAGCAAACTATTTACAAGAATAATGGCTCTCTGCATCTTCAAAGACTGCTGGCTAGATCTCACTACAATTCATTCTTGAATAAGATCTATATTAAGCTTTATTTCCGTAGAAAGGCATGCTAATGTGCACTTCCATCCCTACTTTTCTTCCCCATCTCCGAATTTTGGGCTCACTGGCTATTTTCAGCTGAATTTGAAAGACATTACAATTCTAAAAAACCACTCCTCTTCTATAAATCCTGTGAAAGTAAGTGGCCAAGTAGGAAGATAAACCTCTTTTAATCATCATCTCTTCCTTGCCCACCATCTCCGAGGAAAAACTGTACGGTAAGCTGATCTCCTAAGAACTGAGCAATCTATAGAAGAGCATTATGTACGGCCACCAAACAGAAAATCAAAATGAATTTTGCTCCTTAGAACCAAACCATTCCACCATAAGACAAAGCTGTAACAAAGCAGGCTTCGATAGTGCTATTATTCTTCAAATTATTCCTCTTTAGAACTTGAGAGAGGCTTTCCGAACCTCTATCAAAACTAGACGTGTCAAAGGAAGACTATGGCAGGAAAAGCGCCATTTTAGGACATTTCCCCACATATAAGATCTTATAAACCTGCAGTCTGTAGATGCTAGAAATAAGCACCCACAAATATGCCTGCATCAGTTTTAAGAGACAGTTTAAATAGAGCTACTAAGGTAAGTGATGAAACTAACCAAAATTAGCCACTCACAAAATAAAGTCTACATAGAAACCAACTTTATTGCAAAGTGCAACATAAATTTTAAACTAGCAATCTATAAAGTAAGCATCTCTTGCTGCCTTAGAAGACAGGATGGAGTTTGTTAAATTGTCTTCTGTAAGAAATACCAGACACCTTGAACAAGGCCTTCCAACAGGATAACTAGCAACAAACCACAATTATCTCAAGTGTAAGATGGCAGTAGTACTAATACTCCAAGTAAACTTTTAGGACACATCCTGAAGCAGGAAAAAAAAAATCTGTCCATTTTTATTCAGCATTTTCAGAGCACTCTTAAGAACAAAAGGAAAATAAAGGGCAACCAGCAGTGTCAAAAAAGACAGATAACAGGACAGCAACCATGCAAACCTCAAATTTGTCTTTATTCAGATTTGAATATGTATTTAACTGCATGTACATGAATATTTCACTTTACAGGCACTGAAATCATATTCCTTTGGAACAATCCTGCTAATAGAAGCTGGCTTCATAGTCCTCAAAATCAGTGTGCCTTTTTAAATACACCCACATAACAGTGATCAAAAAGCCGCAAACGGGATAAACTCCCACTAGCAATAAAATTGTCAAAAATACACTAAATATTTTCATTCTCCTGTAGCTATTTTCTTTTTCTTAAGGAAATTTCTAATAGCCAAACTGCTTCTGAAATCTTCCCCTCCTGAAGTGACCTCAGGGAATGGAGAAGTTAGGGTCCTTCCCCCTCAATAAGTAGAATGATGCCAGTAGAGCTAACTAAATACAAAACTCTGGGAAAAGAAAGGACAACTTTCATTTTACATTATTTGAGGATACTTCTTTGTTTTTTTTACATTTTTATGGTTGTAGAATCATGTAAAACAATTCAACATTCTGACAACTATTACCTAAATCTTGTTCAAGGCAATACTGTTACCTGCAGATTCAATTCTTTCAGTGATTAGTCTATGGCATTCTTCCACATTTTATACCACAGGCTCAACTTTGCTCTGCTAGTTTCCATCCTACAAGAAGCTGTTCATCAACATGGCTCTTCTATTTATTTTGGCCTTTTACATGGAATTATTTTGGCCTTTTACATGGAATTATTTTGGCCTTTTACATGGAATTATTTTGGCCTTTTACAAGGAAGGAAGGAGATAAGAAACATTCAAAATATAAATGTAATTATTCTGGTGAACAAAATGCTAAAATGAAGAATAAGCATCTCCTGAAAACAGTATTTAGTTCTCAACTATTGTACATGTAGAAGATTTAACACTTCTGACTACTTAAAATTACACTTAAGTACTCTTCAGGCTGTAGATTCTTCCATATTTGAGATACAAAGCTAGTTTTATCACAAGAAGAGATTCAGATGTAAAATGTAAAGTGCTGTTAACGAACCTTTTCAAGTAAATAGCATAAGAATGCCTTCAGAAGACATAAAATAAGGCATATCACAAAGTATCACTCAAAGAACAGAAATCTCTATTTTTGTAATCTACAAAGATACAACACAGCAGGTTATAAAGGTTGTTAGGAGACTAGCAGAGGACCAAACAGTCACCACCTAGCTTCCTTCCACGCTTTCTTGTTACCTTCGCAAAGATACAGGCACATACTGCAACAAAGCAAACTCTCATGCAACTGAAGAGTAAGATTCTCTACAAAGTTCTGCATAAATTCTTATGGCTGTGATAACATCCAGTTTAGGTCTTTTACTCTAAATCCTCACCATATCAGGAAGAATAAAAATAGTAAGGAAGTGGTTAAAACTGAAAACAAACAAAATCCCTCTTCCCTAAGGAAAAAAGAGCCAGAAAAGCAAAGCACTGGAACCACTCTCTTACTTGAAGAAGCTGACAAATCCAAATGAAGTTTAAGGACTAAAATCAAGATCCCTCTAATTTATTTAGACTTCTATCTCTTACTTTAGTCAATGGGAGTTAAGTTCCTATATGCTTATGATCTAACTACCTAGTAACTTTCCATAGCTTTCACTGCTGTTATTCAGAAGCTTAGAACATCCAGCAGCACGTTCACACCCTGAGCCACCCAAGTTCTACTTTATAGCTACTCAGATGCAAACAAGCTCAAGCAGTAGCACTGGGGTTTTCCGTAAGACAAACACAGAAATTTTAAGGAGACAGTATATCACTGCAGAAAAAGTCCTAAGAAAGCAACAGATGCCCCCAAGCAGCATGCAGAGAGTGAGGTCTGGAGAGCAAAAACCCAACAACCAGCACCAGATGAGCAGCTGACTTAGAGTTCAGGAACAACTCTCTAGCAGTCAGTCTCTGCCCTCCTTCCCTGCAGGGAAAAACCATTATCAGACTACTGCTTCTGTATCTTCTGTTAAAATTTTCATTCTTTCTGGTCTGATCTTTAAGTCAAAAAACCTCTATAGAGGAAGGATGACAACTTAGTACTTTACAAATATGTCAACAACTAATTCAGTCTGAACATGTAAAGTTCAGCGCAGAATAATGAGATACCTGGTCTCCAGTTTTACTTGCTGTTCCCAGAAAACTTTTTTCTGTGGAGGTTAACAGAAGGATGCAGTTTTACAATGCATAAATTACCTACAGCTTAAACAATATAAGTGAACCACCCTCACTATCGTAAGTGCTACCACTGAAAAAAATACGCAATGCCTCCAATGTTATCTTAACTAGTTCTTTCTTAAGCAGTTCTTATAATCACCACACCATTTTATTAAGCTCCTGACGCACTTTAATGGCTATACGCAATTGAGTTTTCCTGTTTCCATAAAAATGACACATTCTGTCAATGGAGACAAAACACAAGGTCAAATTAAGAAACAGCCCTGAAGATATTTTCTATTCTCAACCTAAATACAGATGATAAAATTAAAGCTACCCCTCCTCCTTGTCATAACAAATACTGTTTCCAGAATTCCAGAGGAGTAGAAGCTAATTCTTAGAATTACAAAAAGTTGAAAAATGAAAGAGGGTATAAGTGCCACACGGAATTTTTAATAAAAAAAAAATCTGTTATTACTTCTCAGTTCCTAGTTTTGAACAATAATCAGACTTACTGCCACACCTCCATGTGCCACCACTCATGCAAGACCTGATCTGCTTTACCTCTGAACACCTGAAGTACAATTTAGTCTACACAGTTGGGTAAATTCAACAATAATCAAATAGCTTATACTAAACCAAACACACATCCTCTCTAAGAAACATTATGCTTGGAGTAATCACATCATATAACAGATGTCAGATCTTCAGCTTGGAGTCACCTCCAACAACGTGACTGACAGACATCCATTTCTACAGAAATCCTCTCCTATAATCATGCTAACATTCAAGTACTTTCAAGTAGCAAAATATGTACTGTCCAGGCTCAGTCTTGAGTCTGTAGTCCTCAGCACAGCCAAAATAATTGAAAACTGGCTTAAAAGACCTGGATAGAAATGGCTTTAGTCTGCCTTCTGAGTTAGAGAGTTTACTTCAGTCATGTTTTCAAACATCTCTGAAACACGAGGGATAGACCTCTAGGTAATTTACAGACAGAATGTGCATGCAACCAAATAATGAGAGAATGGATTTCAAGGTTTAAGTTGTTATAAGGATCAGAAAAAGTCCGAGAATTAAAAACCTCAAATGTTTCACTAGATTAAAGACATTTGTGATCACTCCTGCAGCTGTAATTCAGCATTCACCTATCGGAATGGATCAGAATATGGTCTCAGGACAATCACACCAACCACAACACTGATCTAGCCTATCTGGCTTTCGTTCTCCACACAACCATATGTTTATCCCAGACAGCTTCTCATTAATGACCAAAATAAACATGGATGCAGGCTTAAAGAAACACTACCCTGTATGTCTGTTGGCAAGCTCAAATAGTAATGACCGACAGGCTAGTAGAGTGAGCCTGTAATTCTTTTTAGAGCAATTCACAATTTTGGTTGCAGCACAACAAAACAGCAGTAGAAAAGCAATTTGTATTCTCATAGACAAAAAGCTTCCAAATCCTAAAAAGACTAATTTTATTACATGAGAGGAATACAGTTACTGGTCTAAAATTCTGCCAGTGGGGTATAGCAGCCACATAAAACACACTATGGCCTTCATTAGTATTATAAGTCTCTAGTTTATTTTTTTCTAAATACACCAGACTGGCGGAAAGAAACTTAATGCAACCACCACCAAAGTAAAAATGACAAAGGTTTATTAGCAATCACTAACAAAGGCATTAACAGAAGTACCCCTTAACGTATCAGCACATTTTCAAGTTATCAAAGCATATTTAAATAGCTTCTTTGCTAGAGAGGATTTTCCAAGCGATTCCAGTAACAGAATGGCAGTGCATACCACACACATTAGAACTAGCACATCTTAAGCTCATGCACTAACACAACACAACTGTTCTTGCCACATTCTGATAATCCTAAAGAGTAAGTTAGAATAATTTAAACCTGATTTGCAAGACTACTGAATACATTTTACAAAAAAAGATCTGAAACTTCTTTGCAGCTCACTTTTAAGGCAAGTTATTTTATTCCTAGTTAGCCTGACAGTTTCTTTTCAGTCTTCATTTCTTTGTAATTTTGATTGCAGGACAGGTTTTTGCTTTACCAGCTTTGGGCAGACAGTTAAGAAACTTTTTAATACCATAAATTTTTAATTGTGGCAGGAGTTTTGAACTGCTGGAATGAAGCCAGGATTAGTTAAAAAAGAAAAAAGAAAGAAAAAAGAAAAAGGAAAAAAAAAGGAACAGCTTCTATACAATTAGAAATATCATAATGAGATGCATTCTCATTAATTCAGAGAGCAGAAAAATGTGTTTTTCACCCAGTTAGCTTTTAAACTTGCAGATGCCAAAGAGATTTTTATTTTCAAAATCTGCAAAAAATTTTAATAAAGAAATTTCCATTAAAAAAAACAGAAAAACTTCAAAGCTCTCAGAACTGAAGCACGGCCTATTTTAGAGAAGGGGGAAAACCCCTCCTTCTCCCTATCCCCCCACAAGTTCCTACAGAAACAAGCCATATACCTGCTATCAAAGAAGAATACTATCAACTCTAGGTTGGTAAGCAGCACTTTTTCTCTGAATACAGAAATCTAATATGATAGCTGTCATTGCTATCTGAGCTCCTTCTTAAATTTAAACAATTTACTAGGCTTTTCACAAATTAATTTAGGTCAGTTAGTTTCTCCTGACCACTATTGCTCTCTGTAAAGGTATCTGTTACTGTCTAAGATACCAAACAGTCTCTTAAGAAAAAAAAAAACACAAAAGCACTTTGCATGCTGTCACAAATATTACTCTATATTTCTTGCTCACCTGCATCATATCATCCTGCAGAAGCATGGAAAGGCAAAGACTGGCATATACCCATTGTCCGTAAGTACACAGAAAGCTACCTGAAAGTTTCCTGCTTAGTGGTATCCTGAGTAGTGGTTGCTGCGTCTGTCCTGCTGCTGACCTGAGAACAGCATGCCTGAGAACAGGGCTACAAAAGGGAAGTCCACAGTGGGGCTGCTGAGGAAACGAGGCAACCGATAAGATACATTCTTGTGTTCATTCAAATGTGAGGGTCAAAAATACTGAAAAGGCTGGAATTTCTTTTCACTTGCAAAGTTGAGGTTTAAAAGCATCAAAAGCTAGAAAGAATAAGCAGAACTGGGATGCTGGTAGGTTTAATAGATTGGAAAAGAACAAAACCACACAGAACACACCTCTTTTACCCTATAGTGAAAAACAACAAGTCTCCATATAGTCACAGAATCACAGCATGGTTGAGGTTGGAAGGGACCTCTTAACAAGATTCTTTCAGATTTCTCAACACAGAGAAGTAATAGTGTGCAGTGGTTCCATTCCCGCTGCAGTTAGAGAGATCAGACTTCAGATGCAGGCTTAACAGTGCTCCAGATGTGCTACTCTGCAGTGGGCTGTCTTTGATAAGTTACCAGAAGCAACAGCTGGGCTGAATAAGACAGAGTCACACTCTTAGGTGTAAAACACTTGTTTTTAGGAAGCTGATGAAAGATGATCAATAGGTACATGAAAATGGACCAGTTTCCAGAGGAAAACTCCTTTCAATACACTGCTACAGCAAAAGCCCTTGCACTTTATCACAAGCTCTGAAAAAACACTATTTAAACTGCGGGTATGCTTTGCCTCTCTGGTCTCTCACAACCATTTGCTAGGTTGAAAAAGTCCTTGCCCCTCCACGCCACGTTAAATTGGACAGCGAAGGAGGAGAGAACAGATTAAGAGACAAACCTAAAAGCAATTCCTTGCTGTGAATAACCCAGCCTATGAATCTTTTTCACGACTCTGATTTCATGTTCCTGCATCACTTCATTTCCCATTCCACTGTAACAACTAACATTTCTTGCCAGAGAAGAGACTGTGATCATTTTCAGCTTCCTTCTCAAGGAACCACAACTCACATTTAGTACTAGGTTCCTCTCCACAAAATCCTTTTCTCCCTTGGACCTTCCGAATCTCTAAAGGATCTCTGATCTCAGCTGCAAATGCATGTTTTTCACAGTTTTTATGCAAACTTTTCTTTCAAACCTCTTCTCATAAATCACTTCTTGAGTAACTAATAGTTACACCTAAGCTTCCTCACCTCAGAAAACTGTTAGATGTTGCTTTGAAATAGTTTCTAGGCAACTTCTTACATTCATGAGCACCTCCAGAATATTTTGTAACACACGAAAATTACTCTAGGGCCAGATCCTTATGCATTTTCATACCTCTTTGGAATAGATTTGCCAAATGAATTCCCCTTTATAGCTTTTTGTTAACCTTTCTTCCTTTCATCTTCTCAAAGTACCTTTGTTACTGAAGACTGCAATTCTAATACAGCACACTTATCAACAGTACGAGTTTGAAGAATAAATGCTCTTGGAAAAAAATCTGCATACCTATATTGTTAGCATATACACTCTGTTCAAAAAATAATTATTCTAATCAGTTATCTAATGACTTAAAGCTACTGGTCACACTTCCTACTTTGCTTAATACCTGAATTCTATGGTGACTGCAACTCCTGCAATATTCCTAATCTGACGTATCACAATAACTTCTCTTCTGGATTAGGGAATTTGGATTATATTCACTTTTAAGTCTATTTTAGGGATATTCCCACTGTTACAATTAAAGCCAGGGTTGTCAAGTGTACCACGTTCATATGCCACCATTGACAGCATCAATAAAAACATTCATTTACATATATACAAAGGGTGCAGAATTTGCTCCTTCAGAAACCTTGGTCTGGCCCAACTTGGAACTCCCAGGTGTTCATTAATACTGTATTTTCTACATAGCTGCCAGTTATTCCCTTGATGCCTACTTACATCTTCATCCCTATTACCTGCAAAATTTTTGGAGCAGAAACTCTCCCTCCTGTATTTGAAAGAATACTTAGCACAACAGATGAAACTGCAGAAAAACACACCCATAACAGCATTGGACAACACTAGTTAATTACAATAAGGGCAAAAAGAGTCAACTGCAGCCATCCGCCTTAGACTAGATTCATTCATGTTTTGTTTTGCTTTTTTAAAAAAATGAAGAACTGAAGCCTTATCAGCATACTCAGTTTTTTATACTTGCCTCTCAGCATTACAGAACGCATTTTACATGGAAGTTAACTTGCATCTGCCAAATGGCTTCAGAAGAATTTAACATTTTCAGTTGCTCCTCAGTTCTTTGTTGTTTATTCTACTTAGAAAAAAATCCTACATAGGCTCAATATGCTATCAAAATTAAGGTTAAGGAATGTTTTTTACTGAAAGTTCAGTGCCTGCTACAAAGTTTAGTCCATGCTGCTAGCTTGATCTGGGGCATAAAAAGATAATCCCCTTATCAAGGAGACTTCAGTAAATTAATGAAACAGCTATATAATAAGCTAGCACAGGCAAGTTTCTCTTACTAGAAACTGTTTCATATTGACAGGAGAAAAATTTATTACTGCTCCACCTCTCTACAACTTTTGCTGTACACTTATGCATTTAGCTGCATCTATATAGGAAGCACAGATTGTCCTAAACACTATTATAAAACAAGCCCTGCAAAACCAACCATTTATTTTGGCAAAATGAAAACATCAAAGCTTTCATCTAGAGACTGTGCAGTAGTTCAGTGGAGTATGTGATCTTTTTTTGAAAAGGAAAAAAAATACAAGTTCTGAAGCATATCAAGTCTTAAATTGAGAAGAAGCAAAATATCAATAGCTTCTCAATTAAGAACTTATTCTTATGGAAAACTGAACACATTCCTACAAGTCCACCTTAGCTGAAGATTTAATATAGTGAATAAAAACTGAAAGATAGCTCACAAACATTTTTTAACAAGTAACACCTTAATTTAACTATTCTTCCTGCAAACAGAGTTTTGAGAGATAAACCTAGTTCTTTTCCCCTGGAGTTTATAAATCTTAAAATTTAGAAACACTAAGGTCACATGCTTACAAAAATTTTAATTTTAAAAAACAAGCTATTGCTGTTTATATGATTTAATGAGGACGGCCTGAAAAGGTTTGCTTTTCTAAGCAGAAAAGGTTTGATCTGCTAGCATAAGCAAGCAGCGTGCCAAGAACGGCCAACCTAGTCGTTGCTGGTTTTACTACGGAAAACTATTAAGTACCTCAGAGTATGTCCAGTTATATCCTACATCTGAACCATCTAAACATTGAGTAAAGCAGTCCTTTCACCTATTAGTCAGCTGTACACTGAATTAAAGTTATTTAATAGAGTCCTTCTCTCAAGTTACCCAGATATGACTGATTACATCATTCTTCAACCAAAACTTGTGTTTGACAGACCAAATGTGAAGTGCAACATTCCTTGTCCCCAATGTTTTAAGATCCTGAAAGCACAGCACGCATGCCTTTTTTCTTTCCCAAATATATATCGGTTAAATTTTGCCATCATTATACTTTGGATAGAAGACATACAATACATTTCTGTTCTTACTATAATCTTACTGTTAATCAAGGCAGTGTCAGATCTATATAAACATAAGCAGCATGAATGATACAAAGCTTCTGCCTTTAATGCGTGTTTGCAATTTCTAACAGGCTAATTTATTAGCATTTAGTTAGAATGTTATGTAATGTCTGAGGAATTTGTAATAAAAACAGTCTATTTCTGTTAGCCTGTTCTTCATAGACATAAAAGCTGTCTTCATCTGATTTTTATTAGGACCCCATCATCTGCTCTTTATGCATTTTTAAGACTTCTGTTAATTCAATTTTCATTTCACTAAACACACAGCATTTTTTCCTCCCACCTCGTCTCACATTTAATCTCTTCTTTTTGCACCTGCCTTCACCTACGGGAAATTTCTACAAGGTTTTGTGAAGCCAGGGCCTAGGAAAAAAAAAAAAGAAAAAAACCTACAAGAGTAAGAAGCTGAGTGAAGAAAAAATTTGCTACAGGAGATGAACAACTGGTTCTACCAGTAAAACACCACTGGCAGTCCCATCATTACAAGTCCAACATCCATCCCCAAGTAGTGGAAAGGTGGTGCATTTTTAGGGCGGAGTTTTTTCCACAAACCCTCCATTATGGTATGCAACCTCCAAAGATGTTCCCTGCTTCCCTTCCACAAGAGGACTGTGGAGGAATAATTCTTCACCCACATCTCCAACATACCATGCAAAGGTTTATCCCTCTTCAAGAGCTAACTTTTTCTTTCTAGATCTAAACCTCCTATGCAGGCTATCAATATACGGCATTTACGCTACATTTTCCACCCTCTCTCCACTTTCACATGTTGCTTCCATAGTTAATATAGATAAAATTTTGAAATAAGGGACTTGCACTTTCAGTAACCTAAGACACCTGACAAAAGCAAATCCCATACAAAATAACCAGTTCTTTGACTTACATTCCTTCATTTTACTGACCTACAGCACTCATTAACGCAGGACCAAACCCAAAATGAATCTCTCTTCTGAACTGTATCATCTTTTCCCTGTTCCTGTGGTCTGTTTCACCTTCCCTAGCAGACTTCAAGACGTGAGGAAATGATGCCTAAGGAAGATGCATAACGTAAACCTTTACCATTGAACAAGGACTCCAGCAACACAGAAGTTACAGATGTAAACTGAAATAACAGTTTTTTAAAAAGGCTTCTTTACAAAAAGCTAAGGCTTACAGTTATGAAGTCTAACCAAAGTAAATTATACATGACTACAGCGATATTAACAAGGCTCACAGAAATGACTGTATATTGGGTTTTATACATTTTATAAGCTATTATTTATGAAAGTGATACTTTTGATGTAGAAAACGCGTTATCTACTAAGGCCGTGCTCCAAATCACAGACTCAAAGCCACATAACAAGTCGTCACCCTAGCCTCCACATATAAGGAGTGGCCTATGCCAATTCTCACTTCAGCTCTAGTGGCTATCTTTTAAGAACTATCTCTCAAAAGCTAAGTGGTGATACTCCTCACTCAGTAAACTCATCAGAACACAATATTCTTGAGGATGAACCATCTTTTCATTAAACATGCACCAACTTGAAAGAAATCTCAAGCCTTTCCAATTCCTTAGTCCCAATGAGACCACTGTGGGACAGTTCTAAAACACCTCAAAATTCATCTTGAATAAAGTTCTCTGTATTATATTATTCAAAGAAAATTGAGACTCATGTAGCTCCAGGCAACCAGTATTAAAAGGCAATCTTTCTGTTTCTGAGTGATGTACAAATGACATCACATCCCATTTCCTCCTCCCTTCAAAAGTAGCTTCTTGTCTTGGCAGTGCTCCGAGGTCCACACAACTGGTAAGCTTGATGTCCGACCACACAAGAGAAAAAGCTACTAAGAAAAAAAAAATACATTCCACCTGCTTGAAACAATGCTTACTTCCACTAATGTACCATTTGACTTCAGTCAGCAAGAAGTGATAAGAACAAACAGTTTTTACTCAGTAAGAAGGTGTTGAAAAGCTTTCACAAAGGGACAAGCTTACAAAACACATGGCTGAGAGACAAAGGGAAAGAAACACAAAAGTCATAAAGTGTTCCAGACAACTCCCAACATCATTCCCTTGTGCATACTACTCAAGCCCCCCCCTAGCCCATTAAAACGACCTGAGCTGGAAACTAGCTGTGCCATCTTTGGCCCCAAGATTTTCAAACCCTGCACCCCTCGGTGATGGCTCCCATAATACCTACTGCAGATCGACTACCTGAAATTTAGCCATGTCATCTAACCTTGCTCACATCATGGCTCAAACAGTAAATTATCAGGAAAAAAATACTCCTGGCTGTGCTCAGTCCACTTCTCCAAATCTTACGCCTACAAGCAAAAACGCAATACTGTCGTGGAAGGAGCTTTACTCAGTCCTGCATCAATTAATCCAGGAACAGCCTTTGCCATCTATCTGAAGAACTGTGCATGAACACTGCAGAGTAAGAAAACCAAAACGCAGCGACCTGCATGCGCCTCCAGCACGCCCTGAGAAAAGCCTTCCCCCTTCCCCCCCCCCCCCCAAAAAAAAAGTGTTTCTGGAGCAAGGCTCATGCCGCACAGTAAGCGCAAACGCACGCAGGGGCCGGCACGCTCCTGGAGGAACCTCCCTAGAGAGAGACCCGGAGCCGGCCGAAGAGAAAGCGGAGGCGAGAGGGAGGGAGAAGAAAGCGGCGGCCCGGCAGCCGGGCTCCGCGGCGCCCACCCCAGCGCGGCAGCCCCCTCCCGCCGCCGCGGGGCGCGGCCGGCCCAGGGCGCGGCGGCGATGCGGCGCGGCGCGGCTCGGGGCAGCCCGGCCGCCCGCCGCGGGCCCAGAGCCGCGCCGCGAGGGCAGCGGGCCGCCGGCTCCCGGGCGGGCCGGGCCCAGGGCTGCGGCCGCCGCCAGGCCGGAGCCCGGCGGAAGCCGCCCCCTCCCGGGGCCATGCGGCGCAGGCCGCTCGCCCGCCGCCGCCTGCGGCCGCCGCCGCCGCCCGCCGGGGCGCGGCGCTGGGCCCGCGGGGCGCAGCGGGAGGCGGCGGCGCCGCCGCTCACCTGGCGCGCGGCGCGGCGGGCCGGCGCTCCGGCCTCCCCCGGCTCCCGGACTCGGCGAGGCCGCTGCCGCTCCCGGCGCCGCGACGCCGCGCCTGAGCCGCTTCCACACAGGGGCCAAGATGGCGGGCGGCCAAGCCGGCGCCAACGACGTCTGACCTCACCGCGCCGCGCGCGCGCGCGCCGCCCACGTGACGCCGCGGTGCGGCAGTCGGGCGGCGCGGCGCGGCGCGGCGCGGCGCGCGGCGGCGCCCCCTGGCGGCGGGGCTGTGCGCCCGCTGCTGCCGCCGGCGCTGCGCCCGGCCTCGCTGCCGCCCTTGCCGGGCGCGACCGGGCCGTGGGCGCGTCTGCGTGGCCGTGGCGCAGTTCCTTCGGTCGCGCTGGGAGGGCAGCGCCAGCGCGATGCCTGCGCGGAGGGCGCGGGCTGTGCACGCCACTGCGTCGCCCGCAGCGGGCGCTTTGGGCAGAGCCCCTGGCAGAGCCGTTTGGCAGCGCCAGCGGCGGCCGCTCTGCGGCGAATGCAGCCCGAGCACGAGCGTTTAGCGCTCGTCAGCTGGGCTTGCACCAGTATCCTCAGATCAAATACATATATATATACCCAGTATCCCAAAACAGCCTGCACACGGGGAGGATCTGCCTCGCTGTCTCTGCCGCCGAGTTCGCCCGCCACCCTGGGGCTGCTCAGGAGACACGGGCCCGCCTGCGTTTGCCTCTGTTCCCCCCTGTGCCCCGCTGGATACCCTTTTACTTAGGATGGCGTTCTCACCTCAAGCATGACTCAGGGTACTAGGTCCACTTGAAAAAAACTCCTTCCTTGCACCAATAATAAACCCGTTAATAAAAAAAAAAAAAAAAAAACATCAGAGAAGTCCACGATCAGTGAGATTTATTTCTGGTTATGTCTGAGAAGTCACCAGGCAAATAGAAAGAACATTGAGTGTTTCCAAAATCTCATTATTTTGTGGGTCTTGCTGAAGATTTATGAAAGTGGCTGGAGCCAAGCAGAGGGCCAAGAAATACTGGCTAGGGCTTAGACCTGTGCAGACCAGCACTTCAGGGTCTCCCCCACCAGCCTGTAGAGATCCAACCTGACGCTTGCAAAAAGCAGCCGGATTTGGGGGCAAGAACAGACCGGGGAGTTGCAGATGGCTTTCTCTGTCGGGAAGCAGCCTTGGTAATGTTCACCTCCAAAGGCAGCGAAATGCAAACAGCAAATGCACCCGGCTCCCTCTGGAAGCAGGAGATGGCTGCCGTTATTTTGGTGGTGTGCCTGGGAGCCAGATCACTTCCCAGCACCCCTGGGGACAGCGTGTGTGACAGTCCTAGATGCCGCTGACGCCGCCTTGCAGCAGCACAGCTCTGCGTTGTCCCCAGCTCAGGTTTTGCCAGGTTTCATCTACAGATGGGAACCTGCCTGGGGGACCCACCACGGTCGGGGATGTTTGGAAAGGAGGAAACCTGCCACAAGAACCGCAGGCAGGGCAAGGAGACACAGCCAGCGTAAGCTGCAGGAGCTGTTGGAGGAGTCATCTAGGACGCGGGTTTGCAAGGGCCTCAAAACCCGCTGCCACTGAGTCAGGATGGCGTTTCTGGCCCCGCTCCAGCGGCCCCGTCCCATCAGGCGGTACTGGTAGGGTGAGCAGGGGCCAAAAAACACCTCCAGGGCCAGCCGGGGGTCCGTCAGGAGCAGCCTCAGCATGCTGGGCTTTACGCCGGCACATGAGGCTATTTCATCAGTGTAGCTAATAAAGCTCATCCACATGTTCACCTTCTCGGGAGGATTCCTTCATTGGGACATAAAACAGAAAGGAAAATCAAACGACACAGCCAGGCAGCTCTGCGCTCCTTCCCGCCTCGGTTCCCAGCTCCACGGGGAGCAAATGCCCAGGGCTCAGACAAGTCATCCCATTGCGGGGCACCAAGGAAGCAGTGGGCATCAGCCAAGCCCAGGGTCTGGGCTGAGCTCCCTTAGCCTGTGCTCTGTAGTCAGATAAATAAGCCTAAAGGCACCCAAAGAGCCTTTGTGTGGTCGGTTACTAACAGTTACCCCGGCGCAGGCAGTGAGTTGAAGCTTGTTTTGTCTCTGTAACCCACTTGTGGCTGAGTCCTCAAAAACGTAACCCTGGGAGGGGGGGCAAACTAAGGAATGGTTCTTGCATAATGTTGCCATCATTATAATGACACAAACATCCATGTTACGTCCTTCCTCAAGATTCAAGGGTTTGGATTTGGCCCTTTTTGAGAGGTGAAGGAGTCTACACTCACAGCTAAGATTGCCAAATGGACTGGGGGAAGCTAGCAGATGCGTAAAGCTTCCTATGCCAAGAGGAAAACTGGAAAAGCTTAGCCTCGCACTCCCATTTCTCCTCTTTGTCATCAGCTCATCTGCTATTAGTTCATTAGGAAATGTACTGAGAACTTCAGCTTGTTTGGCAGCCAAGCAGGTTGGTAGGTGATGCCTGAGCTCTTCCACTACCCCATTCCAACACCAATCCAGAGGCTAGAGCTGAGCCCTAGAAAATAGTGAGGACATGGAACAAATCCAAGTTCTTTCTTCCTGAGGCCTTATCTTCCCTGCAGAAGAGGTGTGCTTAGTCCACTTCAGCGAATCTGAGACAGCTTTATCTCCATTGCAACTCAGACTCCCGTATTTCTATGTAACAAAACGTGTGAGTGTAGCGTGCGTGTCTGGAATAGATGGGGCTCCTGATGAAAATCCACGTGACTCTCTTTTGGCCCAGATTTTTACTGGTATCCTTAGTTGTATTATCCAACTTTGCCCTGTCAGGAGATCTAACCCAGACCGCACGCTGTCTTGCCGTGAGGTCTCACAACTTGCTCTGGATAGGACAGCCAAGAAAGCTGCTGGTGACTGCGAGGCAGCACATCCAAAGCATTTGTCCCATAGCCTTGAGCTACGGTGTCATGATATCCTGACCGACAGTAAAATCCCAGAATCCAGTGTGAAGAGGGTAGGCCTTAGTACCCATATACACAACAGATGTGTTAGAGCCTTGTCTCATTTTCATTTTGATCTGCCAAAAACTGTCACCCAACCAACCGTGGCAACCAAGCCTGCATTACCAGGCTCCAGTGGGGTTGTGTACGGGGTTCTGGCCCTAAAGTTCCTGGTGCACGGATTTGGGAGGGAGAAGCCACAAGATGGCACCACTAGTCTGGAGGAAACCAAGTCTCCAGCTTGAGATGCTGGAAATAAGGGTATGATTTAGCTGCCTGGCGAAGGGGGCCACCAGCCTGATGCATCAAGGGTCTTGCTGCAAGTTGCTCCAAAGGTCAGTGGTGTTCGGAGCATGCCTGAGAGCAGGATGGTGAAAAGGGTGCCCTGGCCGTGGGAAGCTCCAGCCTGTGGTGCTGTACCTAGAGCTGAGCCTGGGAGGGGCATGGTCAGCAGGAACACTTTGGATCCCAACGCTTCTGCAGAAATGAAGCAGCTCTGTGCTGCTTGACCAGGGGAGACATGTCCTTGGTGTCTTGGGTTACCATTTATCGAAGGGGATGACAGCATCTCCCTGTTTTGCTATGGGTATTGTGGAAGTATCTGCATTCAGGAAGTTAGATGCCATAGACAGGTCCATGATACAACCACTACAAGGACTGCCTTCACCCGTGTTGTCCCAGGCAATGCAGCATGTGTAGAGTGTGGGAGCAGCACTGACCTTTTAATCAGCTGCTTCTCCTTCTTTGAAATATCTGCCATCATCCTGCTGACAGGAGGCAGCTTGTTGCAGCCTGAGAAGAAAAAAGAAACTGTGGTCTGTGGGCCAGAGGCTAATGCACTGTAAGTGCCCACAGTCCCCAAATGTACAGCTCCATCAAAAGATGGAAAGGGCCCTTCCCGATGTGGCCTGGGCCTTGCAGAGAGCTGGCCAGGCTGCGCTTGACCTCCCTCCCAGCAGCTCCCCTTGGCTGGGCACATGCGGTCCTACCTGCGAAGATTCCTGTCACCCAGCGAGCCTGCATTTCTGCTGCCACCATCATGGAGCCCGTAAGTTGTACTAAGCCGATGATGGCCAGTGTTGGCTTTTCCAGTTGTGGAGGGAAGATGTATTTATAGAGGGAACAGCTATGTTTGAAGAGGCTGCGAACTGAGTCTTCCAGGAAGGGAAATGAGAACACGTATCCCGTGGCGAAGACCACCACGTCAATGTTTTCAGTTGTCCCGTCTTCAAAAACAGCCAAGCTTTCAGTGAACTCCTTCACGTTTGGTTTCAACACAACAGTCCCAGAAAGGATGCAAAACGGCAGCTCTTCATTTATAATTATGTTAAACTTGGAACTTGCACACAGAGGGAGAAGGAGAGGAGAGAAAGAGAGTAGCATTAGCTTCTGGAGGGGTCCTGGAACATCAGGAAAGGGCTTTTGCAGCAGCATTTGAGAAACTAGTGCTGGCAGGGTCCTAGAGGGGCTCACATTTGTACCTCTGCCCCCAAAGGCAGGATCAGTTGTTGCAAAGCAGCCTGATGTAGGTTTAACCTGCCCCTAAAATGCCAAAGTGATGGAAACTCCACAACCTTCCCAAGCTCTCTGTGCCTCACCGATAGATTTTTCTTAAAGTCTGATCAAGTCTCCAGCTTTACCCAGAGCAGTCTGGAGGAACAGGCTTGCTGCTCCTCGCAGTAGCAGATGATGTCCTAGCACAGCTGAGAGCCGTCTATGGTATGCAGGCTCTGGCCCATCGCGCATGGCTGTAGAGGGAGCAGTCACACCACCTTTATGGCTGTACACGCAGAAGTGCATCTCCCTGCAGGCAGAAAGCTTGTATAGAAAAGTCCCCTATGGCCAAACTGTGGGTCCTGAGTCATAGGCACCAAGAGGAAAGCTCCTGATGGTCTCACGTTGTGTGAGCATGAAAGTTTGGTACAAAAACCAATACATCATAAGAAGCTACTTTAAAAAGCTGATTTCCCACTAACAGTTTGCTATTCCTCAACTATTCCCTGAAATGAACAATTGGATATTTTAAATCATCAAAAACCACCAGTGAACCAACAAAGCAGTCAGAGAAAATACCTTTTAACAGAAGCCAAGCCGTAGTTTGTATGGTTAAACCATGAATTGAACTTCCAAAACCTGATCCTTTTCATAATGGCTGATGGGAGAAGCCAATCGAGAAAATGTGTGAAGCGTGTGGTGATGACCACGTCAAAAGGGAAACCATGATCTGAAATACGACTTAACACCCACGTGCTGCTCCTGGAACTGAGAAACACCTAGGAAAAATGGCAGGTTTGAGACTCTCTTGCCCAAAGGTCTGATTTCCATTTTTGCCCCAAATGGCAAATCCCATCTCCTGTGTTTGGCAGCAGGGAGCTGAATGAATTATCCCAAGGGAGGGAGTGTCCAGATGAACAACCAGCTCATGGTGGCTTTTGCAGACTTCTAGCAGCTGAAAACTAGCCACTCTGCCTCCCAGACGGTCTAAACTCCCCAGGAATTGCAGTACTTATTTCGATGGCCCACAATTTGAAGTTTGGTTTATTTAGAATTGGGCAATGCTTTTCATGGGCATTTCCACAATTACTGGTGTGGACATCCTATTCTTGTGTCCTCCAGTGTCCCTCATGAGACATAGATCTCGGGGAGCAAAAACTCCAGTAGCATGGGTTTCTGTAGGTACTGAGAGGCTAAATGTAAAGTCATCTTTGGGAAGTGGGTGGAGGGAAGAAATCCAAGGTCTAGCTATAGAGTGCAGGACAGCTATTAGGGCCTGTGCAATGGCCTGGCTCCCACTTTTGTCATGGGAGGTGCTTTGGCATCTTTTCTGTCTACCTGGAGGCAGTCTGGGGAGATATCTGGGGATGGGAGGTGCTGGGTGCATGTAGCTGTGGTAGAAGAGGAATGATGAACCTTTGGTCAGAGGGCTGGGAGGTGGGAGAGAAAAAAACAGCTCAATGCCAGGACCTGGAAAAGGGTTCAGCAGGGGCCATGCGGAGGAAGGGAAGAGGCGTCCCCAAGGGCAGTTCTTGCTAACTTTATCATCTGTCTCAAAACAGTAGCATGGCATATCTGCGAGAGACCCCCACCGGGCAGCGGTGCCTGTGGCTGCTGCAGTTGCAGCATGGACTGTACTCAGCCTGGTGCCTGTTTTGAGAATAATTTTGTTTTTTTCAGCCTGGTTTCTGTTCCTGCCCTGCTGTGATGCTGTTTTCATGAGGAGCACTAGCACCAGCTCTGGTGTCTAAACTGCTGTTAAGCAGCGGCTTTAAGGGAAGCCGCAATTTTAGTTTACTCCTGTCTGCATCTTGTCCCCAGGAGCTCCAGGAGGAGCTTCTGCACAGCCTGGGGGGACCCAGTGCAGTTGGCTAACGCAGCGCCGAGCCGGGGCTTGGCCATGCTGCCCGACTTGCTGTTGGCAGGAAGGGCCTGCAGCAGCCGCCGGCAGGCTCAGCACCGGGGTGGAGCCGTACCTTCGCAGCCACGCGGCTCAGCTCCACGGAGATGTCACCACCAGAGTTCCCGACGCCGACCACGAGGACTCGCTTCCCCTGGAAACCCTCCGTATCTCTGTACTCCCTGCTGTGGAGGTACTGGCCTTTAAAGCGCGTTTCGATACCTAGGCAGAGAGCATTTCCTACCATCCAGCACATTGGCTTGCCCTGGTGACATGCTTTTGACAGCCTCATTGCTGGTCCCTTCAGCAACCCTCAGACCCTTCCGCCCCTTCATCTTGCCTCCTGTCTCTCTCCTTGCAGCAGAGCCCAGTGCAGTGAAGCCATAAGGATCTTACTTCTGTTGGGTTATGCCAAGAGCAACTACGCTCTGTCTGGCATTCCTCCTCTCCTACCACCCGGTGCATGTTTGTTTTGGTCCTGCTTTATAAATTCTTACGCAAGAACAAGGCCACATCTTTTACTCAGCATTTCACCCGTTCCAGATATGCACACATGCATTTCTGTGGGGTGATGTTCACATCTGCCCTGGCCCTTGGGGTTCATGGAGCTTGCAAAAGCAAATGCTATCTGCAGGCTACCCACCTTCAGGCTGAGTTCCTTCCTCCCTGGGCAAAGCAGCATCATTTCACTGGCTCTGATAGCAGTACTGCCTCTCCCCAGAAGATTTTACCCCTAAATCTTTCTCTTAGTGGAAGATGGTGCAGCTTGTGGCTCATTCCTGGCTTTGGCTTTGTCCTGGAGTGGTGCTGCAGGGCAGGGGGAGCCCACAGCATCACAGAGTTGTGAGATGTGGCCAGGGCCATGGCTCTTGTGGGAATGGCCCCTGAGTGGCATAGTTGTCATGCCCACGCAGGTGTGAAGGCAGGGCTTACCTGGAAAAGAAGCCAAGGGCAAAAGGGGCTCCTGGTAATGGCCAGTGCAAACCATAACAGCATCAAAGATGTGCGACTCCTGCCCTGCTTCAGTCTCAGTGATGACATCCCACTGGCCCGAGGTGGAGAAATCAGGGCGCTTCCTCACACTGCGAACTGTTGTCTTGCACCAAAGCCAAACAAAATTGCAGTGAGGGACTGTGCCTTATTTGCAGGAGGTCCTGCCTGGGCAGGGCTGGGGTCTCTGAGTGCAGGCTGGACCTTCAGAGAGCCTCATTCTGCCTTTGAAGCTGTTAAATTGGGCACCGAATCTTTCATCTGGCAATTGCCAGGGCTGGAAAGGCATGGATGAGGACTGTCACTGGGCAGCATGTGTTTGAGCAACCGAACGTACAGGCTGTATTCAAGATGTGAAAGGCCCACAGTCCTTGTGGACTTCATGCATGCCATTATCTCGTCCCCCCTGTGCAATGCCCTGGTAATTGCAGCTACCAACAAGCCTGCTCCTGACAGCTCTTTATGGACCATCCCTCATAGCTGTGACACACCAGGGCCCCAGCTTACCTTGAAGTGTATGTGCTGCAGGAGGTCAAAGTGCCGAGCGTACATCCGGAAGTACTCCAGGAGTTGGTGGTGGGGTAAGAAATTGGGAAAGTCTTCTGGACAGGGGAAGTCGCTGAAGCAGGACATCTCCTTGGAGGTGTTGGAGATGACTGACCGGTACACACTGGTCCTCCCACAGTCTGCTGTGTCCTATGTGAAGCAAGCAGTGCCATTTGCAGAGGGACAGATAAAGACTTTCTTCCTCTGAGTCATCAGAGTGGCTGGGATGCAAGGAATAAACTGTGGCTAGCTCCCATCACCTCCACTTTTGGCTCCAGGACAAGGTGAGCAATGAACTTAGAGTCCTGCCAGCCTCAGTGCCTGTCCCACATCACCACTGCTCGAGGCACGTACCCCTGGAGACCACGGCTTCTGCTCCCCCATCCCCTTCTCCCCTTGGGGCCAGGGGAGCCTTGTGCCTGGGATGGAGACAGTCCCTCAGGTCGCAGTTGCTCCCTCTTCTTCTCTGAGGGCAGCAACCTTCAAAGACAAGCAGGGAAGTGATGCCTGTGCCCTGCGCAGGCAGAGCCAACTCACAGCAAAGCACCAGAGCCCCCCGATGTCGTTGTTCCTCTCGAAGCAGGTGGGCTTCAGCCCTTCGTCCAGGCAGCATTTGATGGAGGCCAGCCCGCTGGCCCCAGCCCCGATTACGGCCACTCGCTGCACCATGGTGTCCTGCAGGAGGCAAAGCAGGAGCGCCAGGCAAGAGGTCTTACTCACCAAAGGGATATAATAGAATGGCTATAAAATGTTCCACAGATCAGCAGGAACGCTGGTCTTCCCACCCCATGGGAGAGCTCCCCAGAACTCCTCTGACGGTAATTGTTCATGAAGGAAAACTGTCCTTAGGCAAAGCCCTCTTCAGTTCCCAATGTAGGGAATGACCCCCAGGCATCCAGGCAGAGCCTGAATGAGCAAGCGAAAGAGGAGCTGCTCTGCAGTGGTTGGTGGATGCTGCTCAATAACCTCCATACTACGTCAATAAGCTGCTAGCAAGAGTAATGAGCCACAGGAGAACGTGTGGCCCAGAGTAACTCCCTGAGGATAAGTCACATCTGTCCCAGGGACCTTGCATCAATCGGCATTTATCAGGGAGGCAGGTGTCCCCAATGGTCCAGCGATTCCCCTCGTGCAGGCCAGGGAAAAGCAGGCACCTTTTCAAATTTCACCACACTTCCTTTTCTATTTATTCCCTTTCCTGGTCCAAACTAGTGCATGAAAAGAGGGGGAAGCTCTTCCCAGCTAACTGCTTTGGGATCGCCCCTAGCACTGCCTCACAGGCATCACCCTACTTCTGGAGAGTTTCCTTATTGAACTGCATTGACTGAAAGGGGTAAGAAGACTTCTCATTTCTCAGCCCTGTTACAATCACGGGTGCAGCCGAGAGCCTGCCACCACACAGCTGGCGTGGGCTTGCATCGTGAGCGCATGGGCACCAGGCTCACCAAAAGATTCAGGCAATGAAACTTCATCTGGAGGAGTTTCAAAGAAGCTAGAGAGGAAAGCAGGGGTAGAAAAAGAGTGGCTCTGTTTTGCAAAAAAAAATGAAGGTTTTGACATCTGTTTTTCATTCTTATGCAAAACAAGCCCCCCCCTTTGCCCTTATTTCAACTAAATTGACTCATTTTCATCCTTTTAGTTTCAATTAAATGGCATTTTCTTGGGGGGGGGGGAGGATTTTAAAAAACTTGTAATACCTGGCTCTGAGTGGGAATGCAGATCAGTGATTCAGAAGTTATAAACAGTCATGAAAGTGCTGCTCATATTACAAAACACAGGAAAGGAAAAAGAAAAGGAGAAGTTAGAAACCCAGGAATTCAGGGTCTAGAAGAGAGGAACTCAAACCTCAGGGCATGTAAACCGAAGGCTGTGCTACACTTTGCTTAATAAAGCAAAGAAACTAGAAAAAAATTAACTCGGATAAAGTTTGATTAGATAGCAAATATTCAAACTGCAAAGTCTCAAACAGGAGTAATTTATAACTGGATTTCAACCCATTTTATGGCAAACTAAGTTAATTTAAGAAAGACTTGGAGGAAACTGCAGAAATATAGAGACACCTTCCCTAAGAAAAATAGAGAAACTGTAACGATCTCATGAACTCTCTCAATCCCCTGCTTTGCCAGCCAGTGCATGAAGTCAGCCCACAGCTGGTTACTTTTCTATGCAGCTGATAGATATTCAAAGAATTGCATATGTAACGCTGAGTGACTTCCAGCCTGCGGCACTCCTTGATCCGCAGAAGCAAGGGATGAAATGCCGAAACTCGCCCACCTCCCGCACCCAGCCGACTCCTTTGGGAAAGCGGAGCGACGTGCCTTGGGTGATAAGTGTCACCCCTCTTCTTTTAGGGCTGCCTATAGAGTGGTTTGTTTGCAGGACGAGCCTTGGAGAGCTGATGCTGCCTGGCTATTGCGCCGGCGGAGCTGCAGCCTGGCCTTGCGTTTCCCACCACGACTTCATGTCTCCTCCCTGTCTGCATCAGTGCAAAGCTCGCAGTTAATGACAAAACCCCGGGAGAGAATCAAATGCAACAAAATGCTAATCGTTTTTTTTTTTTTCGTTGTTGTTGTTAAAGCATGCAAATAACGGGTGGAAAGAAGTTGGGAACAAACCTTTCCAGGGCAGCGCTGCGCCTTTTCCATTCAGGGTTCGTCTGTCCTTTGCTTGGAGTTTCCCTAGCCACAGATTTAAATGACAGGCTAAAGTCCATACAGCCCCAGCTCGCTGCTGTTCCCAAACCCCCGACCTTTATCCCCGTGCTCCTATACTCACGCGCTCTTTCTCTCTGCTGTTGCATTTTAAAATGCTTGCAGAAAGAAAGTTCTTTGGGCGCAGTGACCTGCGGCATAGGCAGAGCCCAGCTCACCTCCAGCCTGCCACCAGGAAGCATGTAAATCAGTTTTGGGCTGATCTCAGCAGGGCTGGAAATGGTGACACCTGTGTGTGCCTGGGACTGTCACAGAGGGATTTCTGTGCCTACCTTTAACCACCCAGGAGCTGGACATCTTACCTGACTGATCCTATGGAGTCTGGTCTAGGAGTGGTCCTTCCTCATCTCTGCTGGGACCTAGGCAGGAAATGGCATCAGAACCTGCCCTGAGCTAGACAGGGGCTCAGGGCCAGTGCGATGGGCAACCCAGTGTCCAGCTGCACTCTAATAGCCCACAGGGATGCACTTGCACAGACTCCCACAGGATCGCTTCGCTGCCCTGACTAGCTGTGACACAGCTCTGGGTGGCATCTGTGCACTAGGGCTCCCACATCCTGCTGCAGTCCTCGTCCCATGCTGTGTCTGCACCACAGGAGGTCAGTGCTGGCACTGACTCGGTGTCCCCAGGAAATCAGTAAAATCACTCCTTTTGCACGCATGTTACAGACAGCACAGAGGGGAATGAATGTGTACGCTACGACCTTATTTTTGTCCTCTCGGCACCAGGCTATAGGATGTGTGCTCACAGTGATCCAGCACTGCCCAGCCTCAGGAGGGGCCCAAGTGCCTGGCCAGCTCTCCAGGCAAGGACATGACAAGGCAGCTACCTCCGGCACAGACAGCGATCTCCTGCTGATAAAGCTTTTATTGTGCAAAAGACTCTCCATACAGAAAGCAAGCCCAGGAATTGCACCATCTTGGGGAAGCTAAGACCGCCCAGCTTTACTCAGGTCCTAGCCACTGCCTCCCGAACAAGCGCCCAGGGCGGGAGAGAGGTGAAACGCAGGGCCCTTCACTGAAAAGATGCACCAGTTCAACCCAGCTTAAGTGTTTCGGCTCCTAAGCTCTAAGGTCCTAAGAAGGTACAGCCCGACCTGCGTAACCGGTCCAGGTAGCTTCTTGCAGGACTAAAGCCTCTTTGAAAGACACCAATTCGTGGCCGATTTGCAGCAGGGCTAGGCATTTGTTTTACTTTCTGGCTGCAGGTTCAACAACAGTGTTCGAAGCAATTCTTGCAGGTTGTGTAGTCTGCCTGTAGGTCAGTCCAGTCTGGACAAGGAGCTTAGTTGGAGCTGTTCAGACATGCTTTGCAGAGTAAGTTAGCGAGCAGTGATCACACCAGCAGCAATGGGGGCAGGTCAGAGAGGAGCACGGCGACAGGGGAAAATGCTTGGGGGCAAGAAGGGGGGAAGGGTGGCATGACCAGCTTCGTCAGCTAAGCAGGCCCACAAAGATGAAGCTACAGGAGAGAGAATTTAGGTGCTATTGGTTAAAATTTTAAACTTGTTCTCCTTGTCTGTTGCAATCCCTTTCATCCTCCACGCTCTTGGCACACCCTGTGGAGCTGTCTGATCTGAGATTACATTCCCCAGGACAAAAAAACAGGCTTTTAAATCACATCAGGGCTACTGGAAAGCAAAAAACACTGCTGCCATGAGCAGAAGAAACCCAAACAGAGTAAGGAAAGATGGCCAGGCACTGGAAGAGCTGCTGGTAACTCGCGTTCTCGTTGGCTTCAGGATCCGGTCCCACTGGGTAAGGATGGCTTGTCGTGCCCCATCCCATTGCCCAGGGCCTTGCAGCCGGAACTGGTAGGGGGTGCAGGGGCCAAAGAAAATGGAGAGGGCCAGCTTGGGATCTCTGAAGAGCAGTGCCAGCACGTTGGGTTTCGCACCAATGAAGGAGGCAATCTCATCTGAATACACGAGGCAATCAGTTTTGAGGACTTCATCAAAGGACAGGCCAAACCTTAATGAATTAGAGAAAAGGAGGTGGGGGAGAGACTGGTGTCAGCTGGTTTAGCAGAGAGAACAGAAATCACGTACTCTTCAACTGCATTATTACTACATTTGGACATGACTGGCATCCTTTGGTAAAGGACTGGACATGAAGAATGGGAATTGAGGGCTGTCCAGTTCCAACTCCTGCCTAGAACAAACTGAGCTCATATGAAGTGATCTTGGTTCTGGTGAACACCTTCCGAGTATGCATCGTTCAACCGTTTCACAACATGGGTGTCCAGATGCTACTTCTGTGTTCACCTTGATGGATCTTTTTCCATATGACTTTCTCAAATCTGTTTCCCCCCCCCCCCGATTTTTCCTTTCCTCTCTGCACTGAAATCATGTGCTTGTGAAAAAGGTAGCAAACTTTAGTTTTCCTCTGTGGAAATAAACTTGAGTTTGGTGAAAATGTATGGAGAATTACTTCCCATTTACTATCTCTGCAGAAGCCACAGCTTCATGCCTTACCTTCATCTGGTTGAAAGAAGCCATGCTTGTTTAGTCTTGTACTGTACAGAAATTATTCTATGCAATCGGTGGCAATTCTCTGTTTCAGTCTTATTATCTTTTCTACTACGGTGATGTAAGTGAACGATGGATTAATATAGCTCCTTATTTCATGGTTTCAGCTCATTCATTTCCTAATAATTAGCCTTTGATTTGACTTTTTGACTGCCTATCAAGCACATGCCAATACAATGTCACACAATGACTCTGAGTTCTTTCCTGAGACGTGAGGCTTATTTTACTTTGTATGTACAGGTCAGGTTAATTTTTTCCTGCTGAATTACTTTACCTTTATTACCATCAATTTCTCTGCCATTTATCCCTCAGTCCCTAGGGATCACTGGCTACTTTCCCAACTCTCCAACTAAGTTTTAGTCTTGACTACACTGGATTGAGTTCTTCTTGTCACCAACATGCAAAATGTCAGTGTCAAATTTGAAGGTTACATTGGATCTCCTCAGTGCAAGCTAATAAAACCTTGGCTGGATCTGAGAGTGCCCAGCTTGCCTCCACTATATATACAAGGAACAGCTGCGGAGTTTTTGAGCCTACATATTGCTGCCTCCAAAATTTCAGGGGCTTTTCAGTCCACCAGAAGGCCTTGGGGATTGTGATGACTGTCTTACCACCGAACTTTGTTTTTCTTCTTCTCCATTACTTCATTCTCCATGACAGACCGAGGAGGCAGCTGACACAAGCCTAGAAAACAGAGGAGAGGACCTTGCAAAGTCTAACTTCTGGGGAGACTTGTGAATTCATTTAGTGGTGCAAAATACGGGAAGCTTTTCTCCAGAAGGGCAGGAATACTCAATCTCTCTGATTTAGCTTGGCAGTGGGGAATTCTGCCTGGAGTCAACTCAGCATGTTTGTACAAATTCACTGGTACTTTCTCCTAGTCTTACAGGTTAGTGCTGTCAGGACATCAGGTGATGATGGAGGAGAGGAGCATGAGATGGGCTGCACAAGCCCCAGAATATGGTCCCTAAGAGAAATCCCAGTGCTTTCCAGCACTCTGTCGAAGAGCATTGCTGCAGCCCAAGGGGAGTGTCTTTGTTTTTGTGTGTGTGTTTTTTTATTTCCTCTTAAGAACATTATTTGTCTCTGTGCTCCGAGCTCTGAAGTGTTTCAGAGAGAAAATATTTATGGGTTCAAATATGCGACTATACATCAGCTGAGTCACAGTAAGTAACCAAGGGCATGCTCTTAGCTTCCAGCAGACAGGGTTAAAAAAAGACAGGGTTAGTAAAGCATTAGCTTAATAGGCAACAACAGTAGTTTAAGGTGGATCCCATGAACTTGCATGCAGTTTGGACCAAGTGTGCAATCACATTGCTGTAGCTCAGCTGAAGTGAAATACTTGGGAAGAGGTAAGTCTGAGCCCTAGAAATGGTCCCTCATCCACTGTGAGCTTTTAGCTGTGATGTTCCCAAGCACAGAAGTTCTTCCTGGTGCATGCAGGGGACAAGATGTGCCCAGTCTAAGGTACATTTTTGCGCAAAGGAGAGCTCATGTTAACTCTCCTACCTTTGAAGACACGAGTCACCCAGCGTGCTTGCATCTCTGTCACAGGCATGATTGCTCCAAGTGGCTTGATCAGCCCAAGAACAGCCAGGGTGGGCCTCTGCAAATGAGTTGGGAACACGTATTTGTAGAGGGATGCATGCTTGTTTTCCACCTTGATATCTGCTTCTTCAAGGAATGGGAAAGAAACGTTGTAGCCTGTGCAGAAGACGACAATATCAATAGGCTCCTCTTCAGGGCAGTTGTAGAAAATGACTGAGTTTTCCTTGAACTCCTTCACGCCTGGCTTTATGGTGATCTTCCCCGTGAGGATATAGCTTGGCAAGTCATCGTTCAACACAGGCTCACGTACCAGGCAGCTGCAGAGAGACCAAGGGGCTCTGAATGCCGGGAGACCATGAACAAGCTCTGCGCTGTACCATTTACTCCGAACCTGGGCTCTCCAGCCCCATAGCCTCATTTACTCCAAGACAAACAGTGCTGCCTCTCTCATCTCCAAACACTAGAGCGTTTCATGCTTTCCGTAGTATCACCCGGTCCCACAGCCCGATTTACTCAGGTGTATTTCTCCTTCATTCTTTCTCTGTTCCTGCCATTATTCTTTATACCTACTCTTTTCAGAGCTGATCCATGCTTTAAACCTCTTTCCTCCTCTTTTTTTCTGAGGAATTGCTTGGGAAAAACTTGTCTGGCTGTTGCTGGAGTGCTCTCTCTCTGACCTCCTAAGAGGGCTAGAGCTCACCTTCTTCAGCTGGACTATGAAACCCCCTCAGGGGTCATCCCCAGCACTGTAGTCTGAGATCATTCTGCATGTTCCCACACTTGCAGCTTTTGTGTCTGTGCTAGTCTGGCTCTGACAAGGAGCAAAGGGAACTCTCCCCATCCTCCTGCAACACAACCCCTTTGAAACCATGCTGAAGGGAAACCACCTGAGAAGTACCTGTTCTCTGGCTGAAGGCCATAGTTTTCATGCTTAAACCGCTGGTTCACCTTGTGGCTGATTAAGCCTCGTGTGAGGGCCCCTGGGAGGCTGTTCCTAACCAGACTCATAAAGCGAGTGTTGAAAATCATGTCCCATGGGTAGCCGTGGTCAAATACACGGCTGAATACCCAGGCACCTCGGCCAGTGCAAATCATCACCTGGGAAATAGCAGAGAATCAAAAAAATCAAATGAAGAATTTGTTTCTTTGCCTTTATAAAGCAACCCCAGACAAAGCACAGCACAGACAGCTACACAATGAAAAAACTGCGACAGCATCTAGGATTTGCTCCCAGCAGGAGAAAAAGGCAAAACAAAAGAGAAGAGAGCAATCATCCTTCTTTCATGGAAGATTTCCAACAGAGAAATATGGACACAGAAATACTGTCTGGATACCATGCAGGGCAGATTTGAAGAGAGCTCACTTTTCCTGCGTTGACGGCTTGCAAACAGAGCTATTGCACCCCTTGGCTGTGCACAGCAAAGCCAACGTTACCTTCCCCACACATGTCAAAGCAGCTGGCACTGGTACCTTTGCAGCTATGCGGCTGGCCTCCACGGCAATGTCCACTCCTGAGTTCCCCATGCCAACCACGAGGACTCTTTTCCCCTGAAACATGTCTGGATGCTTGTACTGCCGGCTGTGAAAGTATTGGCCTTGAAACTTCTCAATGCCTTGGGGAAAAGGAAAACTTCTTAATTACTTTAGCAAGCACGCATCAATATTTGCAGTTTTCATAGTGACAAGTGGAATAGAAACAATCCAGATGGCAAGAACAAGGAATTTCTATCAGTAGCCACCAGGGACATGAAGAAGTTCAGGACCTACGTTTCCGCTCCAAAACAAGGTCTGGGCTTTGAAAGTCTGACATATTAACTCCCCAAATGAGCTCTCTGTGGTAGCAGAAAAAAGAAATCCCCAACTCCTCGTGGTCTTCCAAGGAGGTTAAGGGCATGTTGGTGCTGCACAGTGGAGTCAGCTCTGCGTGAGGCAGGTTACCCTCACTTCGGGGGGCAGGAAGGCATCCTAACGTGGGACTGGGAAGCACGTTAGGTGAAGGTGTCACCTTGGGATGCGGCCTCTATTAGGTGGGGACGCAGAGGTTCAGAAGAGCCTGCAAACCTTTTCTCCTCTCCTGAGAGGGGCCTCAAAAGTACTTAAAGAAAGAGAGAAGACCAAACCGTCGCAAGGAACTGCTCTCGCTTCCCCCCGGGGGCTGGGGAGGGACCCGAGGGCGCTCCGCACCGGGAAAGCACTGCAGCGGGAGGGTGGGCTCCCAGAAGTTGCCGCTGCAGACCATCACGGCGTCGAAGACGTGCGACGCCCGCGTCCCGTCCGTCTCGGTGACGACGTCCCACTGGCCGGTGGCAGCGAAGTCGGGGCGCTTCCGGACGCTGACGACGGCGGTCTGTGGAGCGGCGCGGGCGTCAGCGGGCGGCGCGGGGCGCGGGCCGCCGCCCGGCCCTTCCTCCCCGCGCCCGGCCTCGCTCACCCCGAACTGGATGTGCTGGCGGAGGCCGAAGTGCTCCGCGTAGCGCCGGAGGTACTCCAGGAGGCGAGCGTGGGGCATGAACACCGGGAAGTCCTCGGGGTAGGGGAAGTCCGAGAAGGCCGACATCTCCTTCGAGGTGTTGCTGACCACCGAGGCGTAGAGGCTGGGCCTGCAATCTTCGATGCGCTCCTGGCGCCGCCGCCGTCAGCCCCGGCTCCGGCCTCCTCCCCGCCCGCCATCTTCCCCCCTCCTCCCGCCCCGGCGCCGTCCCCGCCGCCGCCGCCGTGGGGAGCGGGGCCGGGGCCGGCCGGCGTTTCCCTCCCACCCACCGTGTACCGCCAGAGCCCGCCGATGTCCTGGCTCCGCTCGAAGCAGGTGGGCGCCAGCCCCTCGGCCAGGCAGCACTTGAGGGCGGTCAAGCCGCTGACGCCGGCGCCGATGATCGCCACCCGCATGGCGACCCCTCTCCGCTGGTTAAATTAAAAATAAAATAAATTAATCAAGCCGCCGGCGCTTCGAGGCAGCCCAGTTAGCAGGCTGCAAAGCCTGGCGCTTGCCCCCGAGATCGGCTTAGTAAATATGTAGTTCAGCCATAAATTGCTGCCAATTTTTTTTTCTTTTTTTTTTTTCTTTTTTTGCTTACAGCTGTGTCTAAGTTCTCCCTCCTTATCAGTCATGCAAATATTTGGATTTCAATCTTTGGAGATCTGCCAGTGCCTTTCTTGAAAAAAGGCGGGGGGGGGGGCGTGTATTGGGATTTTACACATCGCACGGTCTTTGCATCAATAAGCTGGTCCTATGCCCTGGTCCAGACAGAAAACAACTGCTTATTTACCAGAAAAAAAAATATCAACAAGGAAAAAAAATAAGCCTGGGATACAGTTTTTTCTCTACAGCATTGATTTCCCTGTGAGCAATTTCACCCTTCAGCAGAAAGTCAACATTAAAGAATCCTTTGCTTTGCAGGTTTGAAATGAAAATTTGATATTTTTCTTTTTCAGCGCTAGTATAAGCTACTCATTATTTTATTATTATTATTATTTTTTTGGTGTGGTAAGAATACACATAGCTATGCAGAGCATCTAGCTTCCTACCCCCATGCTCAGAAGCTAGAAATAGTGTCGAGGAAACACGGCTTCAGCTAACCGTGTGCATGCTGCTACCACGCTTTCTCGTGCAAGGAGCTGCAACAGCTAACCACAAAAGTTTCTGCCATGACTCAAACCATGGGCACGTTCGGGCTGGAGATAGCAATCCACAGCATTTGTCATCTTATTTGCTCTTGGGCTGGCCCCTGGCCTGACGCTGCAGGATCTGCTTTGGGTTTTGCTCACCACCCCCCTCCAGCGGGCCCATCGGATGCCCGCGCGGCACTTCTGGGGCGCTCGCCGCACTGCAGCGGGTTTCTCATCGGATGCAGGGGATGCAAACGCCTCTGGCGCGTGCAGAGCTAACGCCCAGCGTGCCCATTAACGGCGTCCCCGTCGTGGGCTCCTGCCTTACCTCCCAGCCTTGCTCGTCACGCACGCCGTCTCTCCGCGAATTGTCCCCCGGCAGCCACGCGCGGGATTTATAGGCGATGCGGGAAGCAGGGGCAGGGGAAGGAGGCAGCTCCCTTGCCGAGTGGCTGCCCCGCGGTGATTGCACGACTGGAGCTTGCTGTGGGAGGAGCGGCCCGGACACGGACAGCTGTGCTGCGCACGGGCCAATATCTGTCGCCGTGCGGGAGCAGCGAAACGCGAGCGGAGGAAAAGTTGGCAGCCACGATAGCTGCAAGTGACTCCCCAAAAAGAATCACGGTGTTTTTCCTTCTGCAAGAAAACCAGTGCTGCTTGCGCAAGGACAGCAAACCATGGCTCACGGGAGCCCAAAGAACTCCCAAGCCCACGGGCTGGCTCCCCCCGTAGTGCCTGCTCCGTAGGAAGCTCAGTGAAACCAGATTTTGGGGGGCTGTTTCCACTTGCCTGTTGGCTGGCTACCAGAAAAGTAGCTGAAGCTGCTAACAGACTGGAGGGTTTCAGCTGGACTTTGCCCCTGGAGCGTCACAGCTGGCCTGCCCCGGTGTACGTGGAGGGCTGCGAGGGCAGCTCTGCCCGCTCCCTCCTCCAGGAGCCCACCACACGCACGGAGGGATGGCTGTGCCTGCAGCCATCCATGCTATCAGTGGGCAAAGTCCTCCTCGGAGCCAGAGGCACCTTGCACGAACAGGGAGAGACCAAAACAGTTGCAAACACATAGCAGGGTTGTAAATACAACAAAATTGGGAATGGATGTAGAAATACTAGTGCAGAACATAGCACATAGCAGCAAGATGTGCCCTAAAAGCAAACTATCATAGAAGGGGAGTGCGCAAGGGTGACTTAGGAGGAATCTTTACCCTCACTACTTAATATATGTAGGAGTGATCTGAGAGAAAGTATTAAATCCCTGCAAATGAATACAAATGGACACAGAGTCCAAGGGGAGACTGTCAGCAGAGGGCCATGCCTTTAGCAACACAGTGTTCAAAGGGACCGCAATGCTTTTGCCACAGGGTCATGGCAGATTATCTTGATGAGTGTCAGATCCCAGTGAGAGTGGGGGGTTGAAATCTCGTATTAGACTTTGCAGTATAAGACCAGGGAATAAGAGGAAAGGTGCCAGCCCCATCAAGATGGAGCATTTCCCCCTGGAGAACGTGCTCTTGGGACAATATGCCTCGACTTGGTATCAGCTCTGAGGAGGGTGTAAGAGAGCGGTCTCTCTGTAAGAGCTCTTTTGAAGCAGAGGGTGGTAAATAAAGCAGCTCCAGCCTCTGTATTTCATCAGAGATGTTCAACCTTTACTATAGCATAAAATGACCAACACTGGGAAAAGCCATCTGTTAGCAATGTGCTTTTAGTTCTGCAGACACTGGTACGAGATATACCTGCAGCTGGAAGTTGAAACTAGCAGTGGAAATGCAATGCACATTGGTAACAGTGAGAGTAACAATCCCCAGCAAAATCTTGCTAAATTTTGAGGTAGAGCCCATCATTTGGGGAAAACATGAAAACTAGCCCTAAAGTCAAAAGAGGAATTAATAATTGTGTAAAGATACTCAGCACAGCTGGCTCCCATCTGTGGTCTTTGTGCTGGGAGCAACCCCACTCTCCACAGACAAAGCTCACGGGGCAGTGTGTGGCCGTGAGTAGTGGGGGGAGGCAAGGACTGCTAGGCCAAAGGGCTGGAGCCTACCTGCTTCATGAGGTTGTCAGGGCCGCTGGCACTGCAGGGCAACCAGAGTCACCAGCAGCACGAAGGCTGCAGCTGTGGTTAGCCTCAAAGCCACATCCCTGCTCCACAACAGGGAGAGCTCGTTCCTTACCTGGGACACCTGCAAACGGGCCAATCCAGCTCAGCTGCATTAGCAGAGCCAGGAGGTGCCTGCAGGAATTTCTGCTCCTGGTGGCACCAGCATCTTCTGGGAGATCCAGAGAACCTTCTGGGAAATGCAGTAAGCCCCTAGAGAGCTCGGTGCTGCTGGTAGTCCCCTCAGGCTGGTGTGACAAGGTCCTGCTGGCTTTCCCATCCTGCTCTGGCACCGGGGTTTAGGCACACTCAGTAGGTCCTGTTTGAAAAGCCAGGTTTGGCAACTGCTCAATTGCTTTACTGAAACATAGGTGACTGGTGCCTCCCAGCTGCACTTAGCAGCAGGACAGCAATGTGGGTGTCCTCCCTCCCCTGGCAGGAGGTGTGTGAAGAAACAGAGAAATACCTGCATTTTTTTTTTTTTTCCTCAAACTTATTTCTTGCTGACACAGATAAGAGGTCACCTGCCATATAGTAATACACTTAAATGACTCAAATCCCTGTGGGAGAAAAGCAAAGCTGTAACTTCATCCCCGGGTGAATGAAAACCAAACACTAGGAATAAAAAGAGAATAAAGAAAGAGAGGTTTGTCCCCTGCGGCATTGGAGGGGATGGGGTTCACATTCCTGGTGCTGTGGTGGTGTTGGGAGCACTCAAGGAGGGCAGGTTGTGCTGTAAACTCTCCCAACCAAAGGGTAAAGGAGCCGTATCCTTCTCTTTAACAGCCCATTTGGTTTAGAGAGAGTTTTTTGCAAACGCGCTGCAGACAAACCTATAGCAGGGTTTTCCCGTGTGGTCCACAAGCTGTGGTCAGCAAGTCAGAGCCATGACTGGTGCCATCTGGAGAACAGAATGGCTCTCTGTGCCCCAAAGACCCTGTGATCCCAACCAGCCTCCTCCGTCCTACCTGGAGAATGGATCCTTTTCCAGGTATGTGATACCTTGCACCTGCATAGATGCTTACCAGCAGTTGGCAAAAAGAGTAGGAAATCCTTGAAGGAAAATATTTTGTTCCTTATTCGCTCCTGTTTCTCCAGGTTTGCCAGCAGTCATCCAAGCATCGCACACAGTAGGATCTGCACTCACGCAGCCCTACTGCAGCTGAGGAGAGCTTCCCTGAGGCAGCATTAGTGCTTTTGGAGGGTCGGTTCAGGGAAGCTGCCTAAAACAAGTTGTGTTTTGGTGTGGGAGAGTCAATGGCATAGAAATGGGGCCGGATCCCTTTGCTGCAGCCCTGGTCCTTAGATGAGATTGCTGCTGCCTGCAGCAGCAGTGGATCCAACCTACTGCTCCAACCACCCCAGATGGGGGAATTCAGTCTCTCCAGGAGTTCATGAAATGTTTTCTGAGAACTGAGAGAAGGAAAGACAGACTTAAATCTTTTTTGATGGCATGGGCAGATGGAGAGATTTAGGGGCAAGCCATGCTGTTAGCCTTCTCCTTACTGAACCCTAGAGACCCAGCCTTAGCCAGGTAATCTCTTTGGGATTTGCTTGTGGGGTTTAAAGTTTGGTTTTTGGTTGTGCCATGTGGGATTTCTAAGGTGCAGAGCCTGTCTAGAGGTGCAGGAAGGGATGTGGTTAGTTGTACTGCATAGGGCAGTGGTAGGAACATGAAGATCACTTTCCTGTAGTCTATCTCAGGTCTGTGGGAGTTGCCCTCCGTGAAGATTCCTGTAGTACAGAACAGCATCATTGGAGATGTATGGTGTGATAGCAGGGATATAATTACTGTAATTATACACACACATGCACATGCCTTGGACCCTGAAAAGCCCTTGTAAACGTGGAGTGAAATTGTGGTTGCTTTATTCACTTTTGCTGCTGCTCTGCAGGGGACAGGCTCCTGGTCCCTGCATTCTGCCATCCCTGCTGTGGCTGGCAGGGAAAGCTAGGATTTGCCTTTCCAGCCTTTCCAGCCTCTCCTGTCTGGAGACAGTCAGTGCAGAGCAGAGAGGCGAGAGAACAGCTTAGTAGTAGCTTTTGTACATTCACAGAGCTGGAAAAGACCTTCATGGCCTGGTTTTCAGACCAGAGCGTCACCTGAGAAGTGAGGATTATGTTGAACAGGATGTTTGCAAAAGATCCCACTGAAATTCAATTTTTGCATAAATATAATATTTAGCAGCTATCCCCAGCTCTAGTGAAGTTAATTTTAGGAAATATGTTTGCCTGAGACCCCTTTCTTGCCCCACAAGGCTTTAGGAGGTCAAGACTATCACTTTCGCAGCAGGCAGTCCAGGCAACAGGACATGTTTCAGGGGAAGAGTATCCTTGTGGTTGGCCTGGAGAAGGGCAGGAAGCAGACACTGCCACAGAGGCCAGCCATGGATGTTTCCAGCTCTGCTGCTTTCTAAGCAAGTAGGATCTGCTGCTGCATCCATCCGCTTTGGGGAGAAAGTTAGACCCTGCAATGCTCCCTCTCTCAAGCTATTGGGGAAAATAAGCTTTAGCCCAGGGTCAAGGTGAAGCAAAACAGAGACACGTTAAAGTGACCCATTTCTAGTTTGGGAACCTAATTTACCCTCTTCCTGCTACCCAATTTGAGATAGACAGCTGTGTTTAATCCATACCGTCATGCAGTCCCAGGAGTTTTCCAAAACACTGAAGGCTTGGTCTGGGAAAACTGCCCAGTCATTGATTTGGCCTCTAACACACGGGTGCTCCCTTCTCTCTCTGCTGGAGACGAGTGTGGGCCAGGGCTTCTGGGTGCTCTGCCAGATGTTTGACTGTAGCTACCACAGGACACTGCGTTCAGTACATGTTTCGCAACCCCGGTCAGAAACTGCCCCCTGCCCCTGGCATGAGTGCTGGTTGCATCCGGAATGAACCAGTGGTTTAGCCATACCAGCCCCAGTATGTAGCCTGTGGAAAGGTGCTGCCCTGCTGGGAAGCATTACAAGAAAGGACACGAGCCCAGTGTTGCCGAACAAGGTGAATGGAGGTAGAGCATGCTGCTGGCTGGTGCTGACCAGTCTACAGGGCTGTGATGCCCAAACCTACCTGTCCTCCCTATGCTGCCAGGAGCAGTGCCCAGAGCAGCTCCTGGGAGAAGTGGCTCCATGAGCACATCCATGCAGGGGAGGCGGCAACTTGGCTGCTTAGCTTCGGTAAGCGATATGTGTTCCATAGGTACAAGTTCTCCTTCCTGTTCCTGGATGAATTGGTGGCAAGAACTGAGAACAAGCAGGTGTTCCTCTACTAGAATGTTTTTCTAACCCTTCTGCAGAAGCAGACTCTCAGTGTCACCAGCCCTCTGGTACAGTCACACCCATTGCAGAGGCAGAGGCATGCTGCATGACACATGTCCTCAAGGTTAGCAAAGAGGAACAAGGAGGGTGATGAGACAGGGGAAGGGGAGGGCTCCTAGACCTGTGAGTGGTGGAGTGTCACCCAGCAGGGGGCAAGGATCTGTTTCCCCATTGATGCTTGAGGTGCTTGGTCACCAGGCACAGGCTGAGACATCACAACTCAGCACACGGTTTCTTTGGGGCTATCACAAGTGAAAAGAAAGAGGAATGTTTCATAGTTTCAGCAGCATGCGCAAGCTTTTTTTTTTTCTCTTTTCTTTCTTTCTTTTTTTTTAATGACTTCACAAACAAAATTCCAGTTAAATGCAATTGGGGAGTATTGGGGAAGACATAGGAACCTAGGAAGGAGGGGTAGATAAGTGGTGATGGTCCAGGAAGAGAATCAAGAACAGGGTGCTGCTCCCATGCATTCTGCATGCTGAAGATCCCCCTTCTCTCCCTGAGGAGTGAAGCTCGCCAGTCCTAGCACCTTGTTATCGTGCCACCATCATGCAAGCCTCAACTCTGCAACAGGCTTCCTCTCCTCACCTCCTCCACTTAAAGCTGGGTGGGCAAAAGGAGGATAAAGAGATCAAAACAACCAATTTTTTCTAAATGAGATAGGAAGGAATTCAGCAGGTTCTTGTCCTCTCTAGATGAAAAACATTCTCTGCAAAACTCTGGCACCAGTTTTATCACTTCTGTCTCAAGTAACACCCGGAGTTAAGGAGGCACAAATCTAAATTTCAACATGTCTTGGCATAGCCTAGTTTGCTGTTTTGTAGGCTTCAGTCAGCTGCTTTCAGAGCATGTCATTGCAAAGGAAGTCAATAAGAAAAACAGGTTTCCTTTCCATGCCCACAAACTCTGTGAGATCTAAGAGATGCAGAAAATGAGTCCACATTTTTAATCTGCTCCCATTATTCGGAATATTGGGGTCTGAGGGAATCCGGTGTTCACAACAGGATTGTACTTAGCCTTTACACAAGGGGATTGAACTGCATCTCTCAGGGTGGACTAATACAGCTGGGATATTTTGGGCATCTAACCAAAGAGGATTGGTCAGTCAAGCACAGTAATTGCTTCCCCTGCTTCCCATGAGGCTAAGGTATGTGATGATATAAGGGATGAAAGGAGATTATGAGAAGCTGCTGTTGAGAAAAATATATATATTTTTTCCCCTCTATTTCCAAAAACCTGGATTTCATCCTAGGAAATCCCCCCTTCAACTTCTCAAAAAGAAAGAAAGAAAAAAAAATAAAGACATCGTTTACTATTCTCAGTACATAGAAGACACTCAAGCATTTCTTTGAGATCACAGATATTTGCAGTACATTTGTGTTTCTTTCTTGTCAAAGTCAGATATGAATTACCTTGAACTTTTCCTGAAATCTGAAGGACATCACTGTAAAGGAGACCCAAAGGATGTGCAGACCCCTTGAGTGACTACCATGGGCAGCAGCAGGTGGTACAGGAGAGGGATCCTACTAGTAGGCAAGGAAGGCTCTGGAGAGGGAGTGTAGCATGTTCTACACACACATCCTTAGCAAAACTTAACCTGATTTAATCTTAAGTCTCCGTACTTCCCGTGTGTTTAACCTGTGAACTCTGACAAGGAGAAGCTACCACCCGTGTTACATCAGTTGTCTCCTACTCTATTGATGAATCTATGAGAACAGCAATTCTTAATTTCTTAGCTTTGAAGGTTTTAAAAGTGTAGAGTTATGAGCTTCTCTGTATAGCTGGAAAAAAAAAAATCTTTAAAGGAACAACCCTAACAGACACATGTCCACTTCCCTGCTCACCATGTCTTTGTACTAGAACCCAAAGCAGGTAAACATAATTATCTTCCACATGCCCTGGGAGATGTGCCCAAAGAATGCTTAAAACTAGGGAGGGCTTTAGACTTTCCTCCTCTCTCCTGGGGCTCTTGTGGTCTGTTTGTGCCATTTCATATGTAATGGCTTTTAAAGAGACTGTCAGAGCCAACAGTATTTACACATCAGGATAGCACTTGTAAGCAAACAGTAACAAGGCACTCTCCAGAAAGCACATGGTTAAAATATTCACACACAGGCCAGAAGACACCCTCCTACCACCACTATCAGTGGAAGCCATCGGTCAGCCTTCAGGAGTTTTTTTAAAAAGTTAATCAGCCAGTTGACACCCTTCTAGCAAACATTAACCACACTTCTAACCCCTTCCATTTAAAGGGCTTTCCATTCCTGCGGTCTCCGTAAGAGCCTCTTGAACTGAAGTGTTCTCATACTTGACATTCCTGCTCCCCAGAGCACAGCCAGAGCAGCGCTCTTCATCCTTGCAGACATACATTTCTACATTACACTAGGACATCCAGACTCCCACCTGGAAGGACTATTTTTTGAGCTTATTTATTACCAGAAGTAATAGTTTAGAGGAAAAAACACCAACATCAAGCAAAATATTGCTCTCACACCACTCACTCACTTTACTGAGGAGCAGCCAGCATGGGCACTGGAGAAGAAACACCAGTTTATATCAGCTGGCAGATCTTTCCTTGTTTCTGAGAGTTTTGAGCCCACAGGAAGCAGGATGAGAAGAAACCTCAGGAACATCTGATCCATCTTCTCTAGAGGAGCTCTTAACTGACCTCATCCTTTCCTTCTAGGTAGCTGTTAAGTCTTCTATCTTCACAATACAGACAAGCTGATCAGCACAGAGGTAACTCCATCTGGCTATATTTGAGGAGATTTTGCAGCGTTGCCTCTCTAGCAGTTTAAGTGGGAGTTTCTAGATTAAATTGATAAATGTCTTTCTCATTCCTTTGATTGGCTTGCTAATAGGTCTAAAAAGTTGCTAAGCACTCACAGCTGGTCCTGGAAATTTGAAGCTGCTCAGTGCTTATGTAGATTAGCACCACCACCTGGGGCTGACATTAGAAGTTATTTCTAAGAGAAAATCATCTTGCACCCCATAGAGCATTGAGTTATTTCTCTGCAAGCTTGACACACACCTGAGAAGGTCAAGACTGAGAGAGGTCAAGGACCACCACAGCCAAGGCAGCCAGACTGCAAATAGACAAACATGAGCTAGAGCAACAGCCTGGGGAGTTGCCTGCTACCTGCACCATCGTGTGCTGAATGGTTCTTCCCCCCTGAGTCAGGATGATGTTTTAGGCTTCCTCCTGTCTCCCCTGCCTGGCCAGGTAGAGCTGGAAGGGGCTACAGGACCCAGAGGAAACATCTAGGACAAGTTTGAGACCTGTCTGGAGCAGCTGTGGATGCTACAGCTCTTCTGCCATGGATTTCCTGAGCTGCAGAAGTGCAACCTGGTTTTGGCCATTTGTTTTAAGTTCCAGGCTTTACCTTTGAGTAGTGCTTTGTTTCTATGGAGATGAAAAAAACTATCTCTTCCTTTCTATTTACCACAACATGGAAAAAAGTAAGGGGGCAAGAGAAGGGTTTCCTAAAATTCTTGTCTGTACTACAATCTTTTTTTTTTAGCTTTTTCATATCTATGGATGCTTGTTTAAACATTTTGCTTTTAACACCAACATTAGGGGGTTAATATGTTTCCCACCCTGTGTCTGAGGCTAGGTCTAGCTTTTGGCTTATAACACGTATTGGTCACAAAATGCAACAAAATCGAAGATAGTAAACATATAATAAAATTATTTTTTGTCTTATTAAAAAAAAAGTGTGGCCTGAAACAGAACTGGCATTGATCTGCAGCACATGTTAACCAGGATTTTCATGTTCTGTGTTTCACCATCTTGTACTGATAATCCCCATTGTATCTTCTGCCCTGGAGACCTTTTAAAAGATTGAAGCATTGCATGACAGAGCTTCAGTCCTGAGGGCACATGGAGAAGCATTCCCTGGAGAATGACTGCCCTGGTGGAGACCTCTCTGCTCTGAAGGGGCTCCATGAAGGTACAGAACACAATGCATCTACCTGCTTGGCCTCTGGGGAGAGCTCCACTGCTACATCCAACCACCAAAGTGCTTTTCCACTCAAATTTGTCAGAGGTCTTGTACTGCTGGCTGTGAAATACCAGCCCTTGAACTCCCTCAATACTTATAAGAAGGGAAGGAAGGAGGGAAAGAAGGATATTCAGGGCATTTGGAGCAACTTAAAATCTCTGGATAATGCGATTCAGGCTTTGAGGGCCAGTTATATACTGGGTCAAGAGATGGAGGAAAGCTGGGCTCAGGGATCCATTTCATTCCTTGCTTCAGGACCACTGCATTACAGACCTGCCTTTGCCCAAGCTTAGATGGTTCGTAAGAAACACATCAGTTCTTGCAAAAACCTAACTACAATATTGCTTCAGCCAAGAAGCAGAAAAATGTAGTAAGCAAGTTTTCCTGCAAATCAAGGAAGCGACCTATGAGCATTGTTGAAGCTCTGTCTTGCTGCTGCTGATGTGGCAGAAATGAGAGCCACTGTTCTCTAAGTATGGCAAAAGAGACCCATTATTTTTTGGCAGATGTTTTAAGATAACTGGAGGGCTTGTAACATATAATGCTTCTGCAAAATACTGTCACACAGAGAGGAGACCATCTCAGAAGCACATCACTCCTCACCGTGCCCCTCTCCCCAAAGTGCAATGCGCAGCGCGAAAGCGCGTGGAGCCGCAGTCTCAGTGCCCCATTTCCCAACGCCAGGCACAGCACGTGCACAACGCAGCTGCTGCAGATAGCAAGGATACGTGGGGAAAAAAATTAGTTTGTTTCACCCAATTGGGCAGGATTTTGCAGTAAAACAACATGAAACTTGGGAGACAAGGAAGTCTTCAAACAAGTAGAAAAAAATAGGATATGAGGGTTGAGCACCCACATGCCCACGAATGACTTCCGATTTCTTTGAGAGTGTTCTTAGAGCTGGATTCCAGTCTAGGCTGAGTTTGTAACATTATATTTAAGATGTTTTCCATGTATATGCTACCCTTAAAAACCACACTGGCTTCTTCAGCATAGTTTGTACTACGCAAAGTCATAGCTTTGCTCCAAAGTTGTTTTCCTGACAGGGTGGTGGGACTGGTATTAGTGTCAGTCCAGTGAGATCACTTTGCTAATTCGAAGGGACCTCCCCCCCGCAGTGCTCGCGTGATGATGGATCACTGTCCCTGTGTGCAAGGTGTTGTTTCAGCGGCAAGGAAAGCCCAGATTACCAAACACCTCTCCACGTGCAGGGAACGTGCCCTTGCTGGGTCTGACAGAGCTAAGACCCCCAAGCGAAAGGGTCAGCCAGGAGGGCAGGAACAAGCCAAGGGCAATAAATTTTTGTGAAACTACAGCTCTCATCATTGCTATTTTTTAAAGCACTATGTGGCTTTCATCAAAGTTTAATGCAGTAACCTAGACTGCAAGTAATTTGTATATATGTCTTTGCTGTGAAATAGCCTAAACCTCATCCTGACAAAATCTTAGCCTTGCCGCTATCTTTACTGGACAATCGCTGCCAGCATCAGATCCCCAGATCAAACAGTCATGGTGTATTTTAAAAGGTTTAAAGCCTCCTTTGGTGAGGGATAAGGGACAAATGACCCAATATTGGCAAATCATTCAGCTCTGGCCATGTAGCATTTATACAAAGAGCCAGATAAAGCATCTGCACACCCATGGGATGCAGGACTGGCATGTATGGAGAGGCAGGTGCTGACTGGGTTATTTGGGCTGTTCCTCTTCCCCAGGTGATGTAGGATGGTATCTTTCCACCTTCATAGTTAACCTTCATTTACTTCTAGCCAAAGACAGGCTGGAGGATTTCAGCCTCTCTTAGCAGGGCTTAACCTCCTCCAGGCCATGGGCCCAGCAGACAGCAGCCCTGGCCAGCTGTGCACAAGCCAACCATCTCCCACCTTCCTGGTGTACAGCTGCTCGGCTGTTATTCTCCTGGAAACAGCCTCCCCATCTGGCACATATGCAACTTGTTAACCCTATTCCTAGACAAGTGCTTGTAGCAGCACTCTATAAACAGTTTTTACCTCAAACGGGCTCCAGTGGGACATACAGATCTATGTATGGTGACCAATACAAACCATCACAACATTAAAAACAGCTGTCACTGAGACTAACAGGAAGCAGGAATCAATAGCCCACTGACCAGTGGTTGAGAAGTCCTGAGTCCTAGCTTTTCTTTCTTCTTTTTTTCTTTTTTTTTCCCTTTTTTTTTTCTTTTTTTTAATGCTGGTGGCTTTTGTCAAAAAGGAAACTATAGCAAATGCATCAGTATGTAGTCCCTGCATTATGCCAATGCCAAACAAGACAATTTTGGAGCTCAAGAAGTGGCTTGTGGCTCTGCTTCACACTCTAACTTGCCTTAAAATAGCCATCTCAGCTGCGAACAGTGGGTCATCTCAGCTGCGAACAGTGGGTCAGCCTGGGCCCAGCTGGCTCAAACCCCTTGAACCAATGGGCGTTTCTGAGAAGCAAGCTTTTGTGATCTGCAGAGAGAGCAAGAGCACAGCCCTCAGGTGGCTCAGGACAGGGTAAGCCGCTCCTCTCTACCTTGGTTATTGCTGGTGTGTTACCTCCTGCCCTTAAGTAGCTCTGGGCTGCAAGAGGTGGCATGGGCTACCAAACCAGCACATGCTAGGTGAAGGACTTGCTCCAGCAGAACAGAAATAATTACCTTGGCATTTGGTCTGCAGGACACAGTGCAGTTTTGCTTCCTTTTCACCCTACAGCTGGTCTTGATGTTGGTACCCTAAAGCCTTCCAACAGAAGCAATGTCAAAAAAATTCTGGCTTGAAAAGCCCCTTTTTTCAAGCAGATTGATGATGAGTGAAAGTACCACATGCAGTTATTGCTTCAACATGTGTGAAGTAATTCTTTGTACGTGTAAACAGCAGAATGAAGTAGAAGCTGGTATAAAAGGAATCCTGGGGCATGTGTCTCTGACCTGCAAAACACTTAACAGGCAAGTACCACGTGCCGAGGGGATGCCCTTCAGGTGAGGGTTATGGGCTCCAGGGTGGATTTGCAGAGTGGCTGTGAACCCATCACCCATCTCTCCTGACATTATAACCTGGCCCCAGGTTGGCATGCTGCATAGATGGACTCAAGCAAAAAAAAAAAAAAAAAAAAAAAAACAAAACTCCCCAAAACACTTTTTTTTCCTTTTTTTTTTTTTTTTTTTTTTTTTTTTAGCATAATTCACCTTCACCCTCATGTGCTTCAGCAAGCCAAGTGCCTTACATACCTCTCCAGCCACTCCAGGAATGCAGTGTTGTGCAAGAAGTTTGGAAAGTGCTTTCCCTGCCCGGGAGGACATCTCTTTGAAGAACTAGGTAGTTGTTGACTTGTAAATATTGGCCCTGGCCTCCTCTACCTAGAAAAGAGCAGGTCAATGGGTATGAAAACATGATAAGAAAGTGGAAATATCCACCCCACATGCCTGCAGGTGGTGGGGACAAACTCATGCTGATGAACAGGGTCCCCAAGGGGCAGGGATGGGGATGGCACTGCCAAGCTGGTAGCTTGCTGCCCCTGCCCCAGGGGCTCGCCGCCAGCCTTCAGCCGCAGAGCGCGTCTTCCAAGCACCGCTCAGCTGAGCGGGAAGGAAACGGCAGTGTCCTCTGCCACGGCAACTTGTGGCCAGGCGAGCGACGAGGCGGCAGCCATCGGCTAGCATGAAAACCACACTGACACACCACGTACTGTTTGCTAATTGTGCAGAAAAAACAACCCAAACCAAACAACTAAACTAGAAGATTGCACTATGTTTTTATTTGTATTTGCATTTTTGAGATAGACAGCATGTCATTCGAGCTCTTTTGACTTGGACCAAGGTCAAAAAAAAAAAAAATCGGCTTCCTACTATGAGTACACATAACCTGGGTTGGGAGAAGTAAGAGCAGCCATAAACCTTCATCTCCTGGCACCAGAAAGTTTATTAGCAGAGGGCTCAGCTAGAAGCAGGAGGCACTGAAAAGGGAACATCAGGCTGTCCCTTAGTCTCTTTTTGAGACCCAGAGTTTAGGATAATAATGCTGTATAATGCAATTCTGCATTTATATGGTGCCTTGTAAAACCGTGAAGCAGTTTGCAAAGCTGACTAAAATAATTGCTTCATGGAGGCAAAAGACAAGATGCTGCAAGTGCATCCTGCGACTGCAGCCTGCCCCGTGCACAAGCAGGGGGTGGCAATGACAGCCCATGCTCCTGGGAAACGTCTTTTTTCCAGGGTCTCAGCAAACCACTTGTCTGATACCAAGGTGCTCATGGAGGATTTGACTCCACCATAGCACTTGCTTGGACCAAGCCGTGGCCAGTGTCAGGCTGAGGGCTGATGTCCTCCCAAGGCCCCCTCAGCCACCGCTTTTGGTTATGCAACCTGAGCTTGGCAGATTATTTTGGTTGTTGGACACGGTTCATCTCAGCTTTCGAAAATTCACATGCTCCAGCAAAGTCCAGATGTTTTTCTCAGAAATGGTGGGCAATTTCTTTTTTAAGCTGGGGCAGGGATTATTTTCCAAAAGAAAACTACCTTTCAAACAAAAGTATTCTTTCCTCTCAATATTTTTATTTTCAACTGAAAGTTTTCATTTGTATGTCTTTCCCCACTGTAGGAAAAAACATGGATATTGGTATTTGTTTACTATGAAATTGATTTTCCAATTAAAGTAAGCTAGTTTTACCCAAAGGACAAACTTTACAGCAAACAAACATGGTGGCTCCATTTTTCCACTGGGAAATGAGATGGTAGGTGGGGAGATTTGAAAACCATGTACCTGTGAACCACTTTTTGACCACATTTTGAGGAATAAAACAAGCAGCATTGCTAGGCTCAGTGTTTACACTCTGCTGTAGACCTAGCTGAGAAGGCTCCCAAGTTTAAAGAGTGTGGAGATTGCATCTTATTTATCAGTGCCATCCTCATGGGCTATTTAGGGGTAACACCATTTCCCACCTCGCTGCTCCTCACCAGGCCTCTCCTAGCAGTAAAAGGCAGCAAGGATGGCCACGAGGAGCAGCGGGAGGAAGAGCACCCTCAGCATCGCCAGGACGGGGAAGGCCAGAGAGGTGGTGGGGGCCACCCGCGTCCGTGTGGCTCCCACCGTTCGGTCCCACTGGGTGAGGATGGCCATCCGGGCGCCACTCCATTTTCCTGGGCCCATCAGCCGAAACTGGTACGGGGTGCAGGGGCCGAAGAAGACCTCCAGTGCCAGCCGTGGGTCTGTCAGCAGCAGCTTGAGCATGTTGGGCTTCACACCAATGGCAGTGGCCAGCTCATCCGTGTAGGCGACATAATCTGTCTGCAATGTGCTGCTGCTCCCATACCTTCAGGGAGAGAGGAGAGGACAAGGCTCCTTTGGACACGTTTCCCCCCTTTTTCATCCAGTAGAGCCCCAGGCTCCTCCTGCAGCCTGTAGTGGCAGGCAGAGGAGGGGACCCCCATGCTGGGGTGGAAATCAGCTCCTGCCACCCAGCCAGCTCTCTCTGCAGCCTCCATCTCTGCGCTCAGTCCAACGGGGCACCCTACCGTGGGAAGCCACCCTCATGGGGATCCTTTTATTTTGCACCTCCCATCTCTGCTCGAAAAGGAGCGTAAACTGCTTAAGGATGCTAAAGTACACTGCTACATCGTGCTAAAGGAGAAAACCTGCTCTTGCCACCCTACGTGTGCTAGCAGCATTCATCATTACTGTCTTAAAACCTAAACGCTATTTCCACTCGAATTCCTTGCTCAAGCTTTGGAGGAAGAAAAATAAATAAATAAATAAATAGATAAATAAATAAATAAATAAATAAATTAGCCCCCCCCCCGGCTCCGTGCAGGGTCCAATTAGTGCAGGAACCTGGCAAGAACCAACAGGAGCCCCCTCTAATTTGCAGTCTCTCTTTTTCCATCTCCCCCAACAGAGCATTGAGGCAAGGGACAGAGAAAGCTGCTCCCACCGGGAGCCCCCAAAAGAGGGAGTCATGTGCATCCCCTGCTGGCACAGCGGAGACAACGGTGTCCGTTCCCCGCTCTCCCCATCCCAGAACTGGCCGGGAGCGCGGCTATGTGGGACATAGTCGTTACTGTTCTTAATAAAAAGGTCTGGATCACAACACAATGCTGCATGTTGAAACTTCCTACAATGCAACAGTTTCTACAAAGTAAAACATTGCTTGGACCAGTGTCAGTTTTGACTGTTTATAGTCTTATTTTTACTTTGTATATTTTAAAAACGCTGCTTTGCTATAATATGAAATACACTCAGAGTGGGGCAAAGCAAGGCATTTTAATGTAATTTGGGAAACCAAAAAGTCAGTCTGAAGAATACTGACAGAAATGCTCTATTTTTGCTGGACTTTCGCTCTCACTGTATGTGAGCACAGACCACTTTTTCAAACTGATGCGCTTGGTGATGGCAAAAAAACAAAAAGCACTTTTGAACAAGAAATCATACCATCAGAAAATTTCCATCCAAATTTGCCTAATCTAGGCCCTATTAGGGCTAGTAGAAACAGAAGCACCAACAGTAGTGAGAGCTGGGTTGGGTTTGTTCCATCGGACAGGGGCAACCTGTGGGTTAATGTGCCCAAGACCTGAACAGGGCATCTCAGAGACCACCCTTGGAGGGAGCTGCCTTCCTCTTGCTCACGAGCTGCCCTCTCAGCAGCTCCCCCAGGGTCCCCATCCCTGCACCCATGGGCAGCTGGGACAAAGGCAGGGCTTTTGGTCCCCCACTCTGCAGATGTCCCTGCGAGCTGCACCTACCACTTGAGTTTCCTCCCCATCTTCTCATCAATGTCGTCCATCATCTTGTTTTTCGGGGGAAGCTTGCACAGCCCTGGAAAGAGAAGAAAGAGTGTCGGCAAAGAGAGAGGATGTCTTGAAGATCTCTCCCACAGCTGATGGGATTTGCATGCTTCAGCTGAGTCCTTGGGTGTTTCACTTCCTTTTGGCATGAAGTTCTGGGCTCAAGTCAGTCTTGGGGTCATAACAAAACCAGGAGCCCACCGAAGCTGTCTCTGTAGGACCCTGACTGCAGCTGGCTTCCCTGTGTTCCTCCCACCCCAACCTTTAGTGCGTATGATGATGCCCAAGTGGCCCTTCTGCTCCTCACCAGCACCACCCCCCGGCCACAAGGACCTTATTGCCATTGGCAGCAGACTGAAAAATGACCTGCTCCCATGGGGCAAGGCACCCCATCACACAGAGACTGGCAAGGTAGCTTTGTAGCTATGAAATAATAATTGATGTGGGGGGAAAAAAGCGCACACACACACTCATTATCAGTCTTTTCTTGGGATAGAAACTTCCACATGTCTTCTCTCCCTTCACCATTACACTGTAGACATGCAAGACACTCTGTGTGGTGTTGGAACAGTGATATCTCCGGCAGGGAAGTAGCAATAATCACCCAAGGACAGGGAGGGATGAGGAACCTTCTCCGGAGAATTTACTATTAAAACTGGTAACCACAGTACACCACTACTGGAAAATGCTAGTTCCCATTAGGAAATAGACCACTTGACCAGGATTTGCCCTTCTACCTACCCTGAAACACCTTAATTGCCCATCGACACTGGAGCTCTGATGTTGAGATGATGGCTCCAAGTGACTGGACCAGCCCAATGACAGCCATGGTTGGCTTCTCCAGCTGGGGAGGAAGGATGTTTTTGTAGAGCGTGACCTCATTGCTCTTGTTTTTGATAATGGAGTCATCCTCCATGAAAGGATAGGAATAGCCGTAGCCAGTAGCAAAGATGACCACATCAACATCCTCCTGCACAGTCCCATCTTGGAACAAGACAGACGTTTCTCTGAATTCCTTCACATTAGGCTTCACCACAACCATGCCACACGAAATACGGCTCGGGAGGTCATCGTTAAACACTGGCTCTTTACGGAGAGTCCTGCAAGGAAATGGGTAGTGAGGCCACCACGCACAGGCAGCTCCTACTGCCAGCCAGGATGGGCACGCCAAGCACTGCACAGTGGGTGACCAACTGCAGAAGGAGTGCTAACTCAAGCAGCAGCCTTGCTGTTTGTGGTGCCACTACTTTCCTTAGCCCTTAGAATACCCTGTAGGCAACACAATAGGTACCACGCAAAGGCTGGGTTTGTATCAAATGCTTCAGAACAGCTGCTCAGGGGGTGCAATTGTAACAGAAAAAGGAATTTAAAAGGTTTCAGGGAATAGTTAAGGTTGCAGACTGAATGTTTGTTTATTTAAAAACAAAACAGGCTGAGTTTGCCTCCCCAAAGGCAAGCTGAGTGCAGGGGCATCACCTGGGCTCCATCTGTGGGCAATGAGCACTGGCATCTCGGGGGGCACCTGCCCGTCCTGTGAGATGGGTCTGATGCCTGGGCTGACCCACCACCCCCAGCAGTGCTGCTTCTCCTCACTAGTTTAGCCACTTCCCAGACACCTATCAAAGCGTGGGACAACCTCACCCTGTGCACCCAGAAGCACGTGAAGCAAAGGAGAAAAAGCAAAGGAGCTAGGTTCTGTGGTCAGCCCGCTGCCATGAGGACACATGTCCCTCTCCTCCACAGGCAGTTTGGAGACAGACCACACATGCTCACCCATCCACGGGCATGAGGCCGAAGTTCTCATGCTTGAACGGCCAGTTCATGCTCCTCATATATAGCCAGTCACTGAGTGCCGTGGGAAGGATTCTATTCAGCCAGGACCGAAAGCGAGTGACGATCACCATGTCCCACGGGTAACCGTGCTCCCAGACGCGACTCATCACCCATGAACCACTTCTGGAGCTCAGGTAGACCTGGAGGAATGGCCAGGCAGGCATGAGCTGCCCTGCAATTGCTGTGAGCATCCTCACACGGCCAGAACCAGCTCTCAAAGGCCATGGCAAGCAGCATGAGCATGTGCTGCAGCAGGTGGGGGCAGGGTCTCCTGGCTTCCCAGCCCTGCTGCGATCCCTCTCAGCTCTGACTTTCCTCTCCACCACCACGAGGCTGTGAACCCCATACCTGTGATGCCACAGTGCTGAGCTCCACAGCAATGTCACAGCCTGAGTTGCCCAAACCTATCACCAGCACTTTCTTCCCTCTGAATTTTTCTGGCTCCTTGTACTCTCGGCTGTGGAAGTAGCAGCCTTTAAACTTCTGTATTCCTGCACAGAAGAACAAAAAGGAAGTTAATTCACCCCAGGAACGAAAAGGAGAGGCTGTTCTGAGCCTTGGGCTCTCAGCTTTCCATGGTGTACTCCAGCAGCTACTGGTGTAGTATCGCTCTTTGAGGCTGTATCTCCTTAACACAGAGGGATGATGCATCCTATAGTCTGACAGATTTTTGTCTTTGGGTTCATTCAATGTTTAAACAGAAGGAGAGGGACCCCAGCATGCGAGTACAGTTTCACAGAGTAGTTGGGGCTAGGATGGACCCCTGGAGCTCATCTGGTCCAACCCTCTGCTCAAGCAAGGTCACCTAGAGCAGGTTGCCTAGAACCATGTCTGGCCAGGTGTTAAGTATCTCCCAGGATGGAGACCCCATAGTTTCTGTATGACCTAGGCAAGTAGCTGTGATTTCTACAGCTCCTTTTTAGCCCTACAGGGGCCAAAAAGATAACAGACCAGGCCCTTTGCTTCCGTTTGACCCAGTCTTCTCTTCCACCAAGCAGGGCCCAGCAAAGCCGGGGCTCTGGACGTACGCAAGGACATTGAGACACTTGGACAGCAGCGGCAAGGAGCTGTCATCTGGTAAAGGAGGAAGGTGCCCTGTGAGCATCGTGTCTCTGTTGCATCCTTGCAAATCAAGGCCTGGGGCTCTGAGCACTGTATGGCAAAGGTTCCCACACAGCTGGCAACACAGAGACGAGGCCGTGCTGCTGCGCTGCCAGTGCCCGATGCCCCTCAGCCCTGCAAACAGTCCCCGAGCACGTGTTCATCACCAGAGAGTTTTTTTTTCCCCTAAAAGCCTGACTGGCTGCTGAGAGGCAATGGTTCTCTGCTTGTGTGCGTGACATCTGTGCTAAAAGTCATGGGAAAATGCCAAAAAGAAAATGTTTTACAAAATCCTTTCAGGAAAAATCTTTCTGTTAATGCCTTTTTTTTTTTTTTTTTTTTTTTTTTCCCCAGGGGAGAACTAGAAATACCTCCAGTAAAAGTGTCCTGGGTTTATTCTTTTAAAAAACTTCTAATTTTGATATCCTTAATGGGGAAAAAAAAAAAAAAAAAAGCAATGTTGGTCACGACAACAACATTTGCTTTAAAGCTGAGAAGGGCTTTTTTTGAAGGGAAAAGAGTTTGATGGAAGACTTTTGCCTGGCTGTGTCACGTTAGGCGAATCATACGCACGCACATGCAGCTTACCTGGGAAGTGAGCGACAGGGAGATTTGGGTAGACGTGATGCCCAGAACAGATCATGACAGCATCAAAGACCTCAGTCTCTTCCTTCCCTTCCTTTTCCGTAACGACATCCCATTGCCCCGTAACAGAGAAGTTGGGGCGTTTTTTAATCTTGGTGACCAGAGTCTTAAATAAAACAAACAAAGGGATCCACGTGTATTTGGAATAATACAGATAAAAAGGTTTGTAAAAGTTAATGCTCCAGTGGGATTCAGGGGTCCTGGGGAGTCTAGGGGACATTTGCCTCTGCAATTTTGTGCTGACAACTCTGGGGGAGCACACACACCCATTCAGGAGAGTTTGTTGGAAAATGGTCATAAAAGATAAATAAATAATAATAAAAAAGAACTAAAACTTGCTAGAAGTTTGTGGACTTTTTAAAAACTTGCTTTTAAGATTGTTTTACTTTTAACTGTATTTCCATTTCGGTACAGTTTTCATAACTGGGATTCCTAATACAGATCAGAAAACAATAACAAAAAAATGGGAGAAAACTCCCCAGGTTCAACTCTGCTGTGGCCAGATGAGTCTTGCCTCCCTCTCAACTGAAAGGTCACAAAGCTGGCAAATATTTTGGATGAAGCAGTCTGGCTGTTCTGCAGTGCCTCCTTGTGCCTCCCGCACTCTTGGGCGGAAGGGTTTTCAAATCACTCCAATAACCACAGTTACTGAATAACTCGGAGCAGACTCCGTCCACGGGGCTCATCCCCTGCCCCCTCCGCAAACAAAGCCCGGCACCGCTTGCACGGGGTCTGCTGGTTGCGTGAGGTTTGGCAGATATGCCCCTGCCAAAATGCTGTTTGCATGGAGAAGATGGTGTAGAAGATGGGCACTATTCCCGTTTTGGGTGGTTATTTAATGCTACCCACTGAAGAGCCAAGGAGGCCCCATCTAGCAAAGCCAGCCCAGGCAGGGTGCTTTTCCCTAGCACTTCTCCAAGGTTTTTCCCCTGTGGCAGGAAGACCCAAAGTGACATCCCCTTGCCCAGGCACCTCAGCCACTCTCTGCCCTCACCCCTTCACGCTTCTACCTTGAAGCGGACGTGCCGCAGCAGATCAAAGTGCTCGGCGTATCTTCGGAGGTACTCCTGGAACTTCGAGTTGTGCATGTAATTGGGGTGATCGGCAGGGAAGGGGAAGTCAGAGTAGCACATCATCTCTTTGCAGGAGTTGGTGAAGACGGTGCGGTAGATGCTGGCTCGGCCCTCCTCGATATGCTCCTGGAGGCAGGAGGCACACACTGGGTGAAGGGGAGATGGGTGAGACCTGGCAGACCCAAGCTTTGTGGGTTGGGCCTGAAGAATCACTTGTAGCATGTCCCCTAGTAACCTCAGATAGCACTATTTTTCAGTCTAGTGAAATTTAATCTGCATTTACTTTGCAGAAACATGAATTATGATGTTATTCTGCTGAACCTTGTGCACATGTGGCAACTATTTTACAACTGAAACATATTGTCTCATAAACAGATGCAGAGTTCAAAGTAGTTTTTCCTTCTGCTTAGCTGGAATACGCGTAGGCTGTCACAGGTATGTTGCTCCAGTGTGCACCGCGCAGGGGAGGAAACGATCCTGGTGGGCACTGCAGAGGCTGAGCTGAGGAGGAGGTGAGCATGTCCCCCCTAAAGTACTGTGGCTCCTGGCATCTGACCAGGGCAGAAAGCCTCCAAAATGCCCCGGGTGCTGATCCTTTGCTGGCATTTCATCCTCCTGGTTGCGCGAGGGCAGCGAGGAGCTCCACCGAACACGGTGGTTTTGGCTCAGCTGCAAGGCTGGTAAAGGGTCTGGCCATATTTTACCCAGCTCAGACCCTCAAAAGCGACACAGGGTGGTTGTCCCCAGTCCCTGCAGTGCCCTATCTCTGCACCAGCTGGTGCAAGGGATCTCAGCACCCAACCCGCACCTACGGGTCCTGCCCCCTAACCAGGTGGCTTCGAAATTGCTCAGCAAAAACTCTCAGCTCACCTCGTAGCGCCAGAGCCCGCCGATGTCCTGGCTCCTCTCGAAGCAGGTGGGCTCCAGCCCCTCTTCCCGGCAGCACTTGATGGCGGTCAGCCCGCTGCCGCCCGCGCCGATGATCGCCACCCGCCGCACCATCGTGCCCTGCGCTGGGGCGAGAAAGCAGCCGTCGAGCCCGCACGGCAGCACCCGCGCGGGGCTGTGCATGCCCCCGGCGATGCCGTCACCCGCAGGGACGGGGCCATCCGCCTCACCCCCCTTCCCAGCCTCGGCTCGCTGGGCTCCCTCAACCTCAGGGTTTCCCCCTGCTCCACGCTTACCTGCTTCCTGCAGCCCCCAGACAGGCGCACAAGAGTTTCAGGCAGGGAGGAAAACCCGCAGCTTCCCCAGGACCTCTGGGCACCCGGAGGAGAGAGCGAGGCTCAGGAGGAGTTTCCCTTCCAGAGCAAAGCTTTTATGCACCATGGCACAGGAGGCAGGGCCAGAGGCAGGAGGTTGCTTAAGTGAGTGACTTGTGCTGTTTGGACTTTAGCAACCCTGCAGCTGTAACGTGAGGAGGAGCCGCGGGCTCGGAGCACGAGAATTAGGAAATAAAGCATCGGAGCGAAGTTACTGCAAGATTGCAGCTGGAGTCGCCGAGCAGCAGCAGCCACCTCTGGCCAGCTGGACTAGGAGTCTTGCTCATACACTCAGACCCGTCTGAAACCGCACCGCGATGCCCGTGGTGTCAAGAGCAGCGGGTAGGGCCAGGCTACTCAACATCCCCGCTTCCCTTCCCAGTGTTGTGCTTGTTCCTTGGCAAAGAGGGGGGCCAGCAGCTCCTCCCGTGACACAAGCCAGAGGTGCTGGTGGCTCCCCTGCCATCCTCTTCCCCCTCCGCTCCCCCCTCACCTCAGGCAGGATCTCACTGCAAAGCATCCAACTGCTTTCCCGTTTCCTCCACGCTCGGGGAGCTGCATGGGCTGAAGATGGGGGAAGGCAAGGTGGACAGATACAGACAGAAGGACAGAGCTCTTTCTTTGGAGGGGCCACCAAGGAGACTATCTAAAGCAGGGGTGGGGGGGGGTCATCCACCTAGTGATCAGCTAACAAAGAAGAACAAAAATGCAGGGACACCGAGGTATGGGCAGAGTAAAGGTGACTGCAGGAATGGCAGACCAGCAAGCAGAGCTGTATTTTATACACCACTTTTCTGTCTTGCTTCTGTGGCACTTGTAAGTATTGCCAGAGCTGTGTCATTCACAACCATGTCATGCAATGGCCCAGGTTCCCCAAGCACAGGCCTACGAGTAGCTCACTAACTCGCTTAAACTCCATGCGATCTGTTACTGACACGGCTTAATCCTCTTGCCTAACAGTGGATTCTTTACGGCTTCAGTTTTGCTCAACTTACTATTTTAATGTTGTTTTAAGTGCTGAAATGTCACAGTTCACCTACTTAAAGTTTGATGTATGCTGTAGCAACTTGGCCAGAATCAGGTTTGAGGAACAAAGACCTATAACTTCAAATTCATATGGACTTTCTCTAAGCCACCTCATGATGTTACCTTCAAATTCCCAATTCTCATAAGTGTTGAAAATGTTTTAGAGGATATCTGTGCAAAAGGACATAACACAGACAAGAGTGGAGAAGTTTGTTTACAAGTCCAAACTCATCTTTACACTCTTCATCTAAGCCTAAATGCATAAATTCATCAATCAAATCCTTGCCTCCAGAGAGGCTTTATGTGAAAATAAGTCAGCTAGTGAATTCAGACATCTGAAAGTTTACATTTTGCTGTTGCTGGTGTCCCTAAAGCTGTCTAAACTCAACTATTCGTTCTAAATTGACTTGAAATAAAATCGAGCAGAGAATGCCAGAAAAATGACTGCACAACCGAATCAAGAAAAAAAAAAAAAAAAAAAAAAGCTAATTTTTCACTATTTGGCAATTGTATGGGGCTTAAGGGAACAATTTTGGAGTCATGGTTAGGTTGACCTCATATATTGCCAAGTTGGCTTTAGGCACTCCAGACTGGAGGAGGACATATAGACCCTCTCCTGCAGGGCACAAGCTGGAGGAGGACAACCTCTGCAAATTAAAGCATTTGTCAGAACCACCTAGCTGTAATGAAAACTATTGTTTTGTTTATCTTCAAGCAGGAAGGGTGAGCATTTATGGAAATAACCGTTGCTAGTTCACTATCACCCCCAAAATTTATCAAATATTTTAGATTTAGGCTAACATCATAAGAATTACATTAGCAGGAATCTTACTTCTTAGCTGGAAATCTTTGACTCTTTCAGTGAACTTTATTGATGGATTTGAGGAGCACCCAACATATCAAGTCATTGCATTCAGTTGATTACCAGATGCAAGGGTATGATCTTCCTTTGAAGACATGTAACTTTTTCCTAGTCTCACAGTATTATTTCACCTTTGCAGGCAACAAATCCATCATGTATTATTGTGTAGCGTATGAGTCTTCTCCCTCCCACACGTGGCCTTCAGAAACCAGGCCAGGGTCCTGACAAGCTGCAACCCAGAGCTAGCATCAGCTCCCCCCCCACACACACCTCATCTGCCAAGTGAAAATGCATCACTGGTCAGGAGTGGCCACTTCTAGCAAAGAAACACGAGGAAAACAGAAGTTTTGCTCAGGACTGCTGGGACTTGTGGCAGCAATAGGCAAGACCATCCTCGTGCAGAGGGAAAGGAACAAAGGTGCAAGAGTAAATCATTTACCCAGAGTGACACAGGAGAGCATCAGAAATAGAAATAGACCATGAACCTCTTGACTCATCATTTCCTAGTTGATATTTTCTTCATTAAAAAAAGGAGGGGAAAAACATTTTGTACTTTTTTTTTGCCATTTTTCCTCTCTAGAAAGGAAAGAAAGAGGCTGCAGGCATGGGAAGTCAGAAAAAAAAGTTCAGGTATTCAAAAATCCCTAAGCCAAAAATGAAAAACCCGTAACATTTCTAATGACACTAAAGGCAGTTCAAGCCAACATCTGCAAAATTATATTTTACTTATCATATACTACAGGAAAACAGGAGGGAGCTCTCAACCTTCAAAAGAGTGAGAACAATTAACAGAAGTGGTCTTGCTTACGAAAAACTGTCTTCTTCCAGCCTGAAATGCCATTCTCGGTAGTCAGCAGTTTTGACCACCAAATGACTTCGATTGGTCAACAAAGAGTACATTGGCCCAGTGGCCAGCAGCTCTTCCATACCTGGAGGTGACACCAAATCAGCCGTTTGTCATGCTCACATGATGGTGGCAGTTTCAGTGCCCACATGGCACAGCATGGGTTGAGCAGGTATCCAGGTGGTCTCCTCTGGAGACAGATAAGCTGCAGCCTCCACAGCTTAACAGCCAGAGGCTAAAAGTGAGCCAAAAGTGGCTCTGACTCAGGCCAGGCACTATTTAAATGCTATGTGGCAGCTGCCCAGATTGTGACCAACATTTTGGCAGTAGCTGGGTGTAGCTTTACACCATGGAACTGCAGCAGCAAGGTCTTTTCCTGACTAGAAAATTGTGAATGCACTTCTGAAAAGCCATGGCATAGTACACATATTAAGAGTTTGCATCATCACCTCCACATCTCAGTGATGGAAGTCTCTTGGAAACACCAGCACAAATGGCTCCACCAGCTCTTACTCAGCGTAAGAAAGTCTTTACTCCAATGGCAGCTGGCCTAGTGTTTCTTCAGTCCTGGATTTCCATCATCTTCTCTGCAGATCTCACTCTCCTAGAGTGATTAGGGCATGATGATGTGAATCTTATTGGTGACAACTTCAAGGACAGGAGACATAAGAGCTTTACAGTACACTTTCCATTTTTGAGTAGAGAGTCACTGTTCTCACCTCCTAAGCTGTGGTGGTACCTGTTCACAGGAGAGAGTGGCTACATGGAGAGCAACAAAAGATCAACCCTCCCTTGGTCATGACTTATCACCAGCAACCTGTTCAGGAACTTGGCACTACAGCAGCTCTCAGCATCTTTGGCCTTGGGAGCCCCCACCCCCAGCACTGCAATTGGTCTTGGGACACAAGTTCTTCATGAGAAATTATCTCCTTGCTGATGGCATATGATAAAAACCCTCATCTATTCCAGCTAGCTGCCACCACACACGTGTTGTAACCCTGAACCTGTGCATGCTTACATGACAGTGGCACTGTCCATCCTGGCTGCCCGTGAAGGTCACTGGCTCCAGAACCAACCTCAGAGCAGGTATTCATTAACCAGAGTGCAGGGGTTGTGGTGAACACTGGCTGAAATAAAGCAGACCTCACAAGAGAAGTCAAGCCACAAAAGCTGAAACCACGATGGGAACAAATCAGATGGGTGACAAATTAAAGCTAATGCAGTGCAAAGCTGAGCCAGGCTGGCAGGAAAAGACACACAGCCCTACTACGAGGCTTGTCACTGGCCCCTGGAGTGCTTTCCTGCAGCCACTCACTCTTCCTCGTTAGCACCTGCAACAAGTCTTTGGATCACCCATCAGGGCTGGTGCCCTCCTATGTCACTGACCCAGGTGGAGCCCAGCAACAGGTCCCTTATCCCATGCAGGATGCACTGATGGCCCACCAGCTGCAGTGCTGCTCTCCCATGCAGCCCAGCCCAGGGCTCGACAGCAGTCAGACCTTTCCAGGAGCACCATATCCTGGAGGGGCTGAGGCATCAAGGAAAAGCACAAGCCATGGCCACGACAGCCATGTAGCCTGTTAGCTCTTCCCTGGGACAGAGGACAGCAGTGCAGGGCAGCCTTCTGACCAGTACTCCTCTTAATCCTCCAACTGGTAGCAGCAGCAAAGGAAAAAGCCCTCCAAAGTGCCAGTGTTAATTCCATCTACACTTTGTGCAAAGGCTCCCCTAAATGCAGTGCTTACCACTAAGGGGAGTGTGGCCCGGGCAACAGCTGGGGGAGGACTGCTCAGCAGGACCCCAACTCCCTCCAGGGATGCAGAGCTATTTCAGATGGTGGAGAAGAGACACCAAACACGCTGGAGGGCTGCAGTGGAGCAGATAGGCTCAAGCACTCCTCCAGGCTTCCCACTGGATTGGGCAATGTATGCACCCTGTGCAGCATTACTCCTCCTTCTGCTGCTGGACACGGCACAAAATACAGCGAGAGCCAGATGTTCCCCAAGGAGCGTTCCAGTCCAAATGGCTGGGAGGAGGATAATCACACATGTGCTAAAGGGAATAAGTCCCAGCATAGCGTCTTGATCACAACCATCAGCCCCCCTGGAGCCAGCTGAGAGATGTGCCCAGGCAGCCCGGAGCAGCCTTCGGTCTCCGTAACTCCCCTCTCTGCCTGCCGCGCTGGCCTGCGGGAGGGCAAGCACCCAGGAGTAGGCTCCACACACCAGCTCCACATTGCAGCGATCTCCGCTGTGATCTCTGCCGAAGCGCAAAACCCAGTGGAACCGCAGTGCTGCATCCCAGCTGCGGCCGGGCTCCAACTCCATTCGCAGCAAAACATGAACAAAACTTCCCAGAGGCGCCGTTGCCTCGCTGGGGGAGCGGTGGGGCTCTGCGGCCCCACGGCGCTACGGGGGGGGGGGGGGGGGGGCGAACAATTGTCCTCTCCTCCCGCATCCCTCTGACTCCAGCTCCTCTGATGTGCAGTTACATTGTCAGATCATCTTTGAAGCGTCAATAAGAAACATCCTGCGCAGCTCAGCCAAGCCCTCCAGAAACCCCAGCAGCATCCCACCAGCCAGGATTCACTCTCAGGCAATAAATCAGCAGCTGGAGTTGCATTAACATAACCAGTAAACAAGAACATTCACCTCACATTCACCTTCCCAGGCCAGCTCTTATTTTTCTTGAACACTGCTAAAGATACATTTTCATTTTCTTTTTCCATCCCCTTCCCCCCATTTTTGTTTGTAAGGAAAATCCTTCCAGGAAAGATCTACAAGACAGTTCCTATTACACTTGGGGCTGATGAAAAAAGCACCCTGGGGAGACAAATGTTTTGCAATTACAAGAGCAAAGATAACAGCTTTACTTTGCTCTCCTTAACCCTTGTGTACCAGTCCTGACTTGAGGGTAGCTCCTCTCCAGAAACCCCTGTGATCTTTCTTTTCTGCTGCAAACATGGCCAAAAATGTTTATTTGGTGGGAACTTATCAGCAGTGATCGGTCACTACTGCCTCCTGTCACCACTCCTGTGAGAGGGTCCCTGTAGAGCACTGTACCCCTTTCACCTCAGGCCCCAAGAAATGTATTTCCCACATATTCCCTTCATACCAGCACCCTGGGGACCCAGGGGATGAGCCAAGCAAAGACTTGAGTCTCTCAGCCAGGCTGGCACATAGCCTCACCACCTCTACCCCAATAGGACACCACCTTGCTCCCTGCCTTAACCTTGCCCATGCAAAACCCAGGCTGCTCAAGGCTCTGGGGCAACCAGGGTGCAGAAGATGCTGCCTAGCATCCCAGCAGCACTGCCCATCATCCACGGACTAGTGGCCTCCTCAGCCTCCTCCACCCTGTGAAGAGGAGGATGTGCAAGGGAAGGGACTCTCCACCCCAGAGGGTGGGCACTTCAGTTTAGATGAGGTCAGTGGATTTGCCCAGAGCTTAAAGTTCGCTCTCCTGGTACCTGTTCCAGAGAACTAAAATCCTAGTGCAAGCATGTGAGCATGAAGGCATACACACACTGCTGCATTTACCCTCAGGACAAGGGAGCAGTGCACATTACAAGTCCCAAAGAGGTTAATTCTTCCCCTTGTAAGGAAGCAGTTCCCTGCTGACTTGCAAGAAGATCAAGGAGAAAGTAAATAGGAGATGTGAAAGCCAAACAGAAGAGTTTTCTTACACAACACCCAGCTGGAGTGAGGAGAGGAGATGGAGCTGCAGCATGCCACTGAAGCCAAGAGCAAGTCCAGGCTCTGAGGGGTCAGGTACATTCAGAGATGATGGGTCCATGGTGGCCTTTTAAATTCACATGCATAACCCAATCGAGGCAAGCCCTCCCATGCTGGCTGTGGGGGTAGTGTGCACCAGAAAAGGGTCTGTTTCATGTGCTCTTTATTTTACCATCTTTACTAAATACTGCCCAAGACAGGTGAGCTGCTGGGTAGACCTCAGAGGTAACATGATAGGTGGTTTCATCTCAAGGGCTGGCTGGACATCTTCAAATACTGGGTTTGCCACTGCCCACAGAGCCATTCTTACCTGCAGCTTTTCAGTGGGGGCGTGGAAGAGGCTAAGGATATGGATCTCACTCATGTTCATGGTTCAGCAGGCACCTTTCCAAACAAGGCCAAACCAGCCAAAAACTTCATCATGCCCCCCATGAAGTCTTCCTTAGCTATAGTGACTGCAGTATGAGAAACACTTGCCACTGCATATGTTTCAAAGGCATCTCTCTCCAAGAGAAAAGCTTTCCTCAGGTCCCCAGCTCTCACTATCACCTAGTTATCCTGTACCAGGTGTCTTTTAGACCTCTGATAGATGGAGGCAGGATCCCAGGAACATCCTAAAACAGCTGAGAGCATTAGGTAGGACAACATTGGAAACCCCTAGTGGCCCAACTCTGAGCCAACTCATACTCAGAGCCCCATCTCCAAAGCAGCTCCCAAGGGCAGCTCAGCACTCAAAGTTGCCTGGGATCCTCCTTCTCTTGGGCAATCATCTGGCACAAGTGCATCCAAGTATTCACGTGGCTTCTGCTCTAGCTCTTGCATAACCTGGTTGGCCCTGAGGTGAAGCAGAACAGCGGAGGGAAACAGAGGCCCACAGGAACAAATGTGTCAGACACCTCAGCTACATGACAGGCAAAAGCACCCCAGTCCATACCACAGGGGTTTAGTGCTGCAGAGGGCTGCTGCACACTCTCACAGCACCTGCTGCATCTCTGCGGAGGCTGGAGGTGCCGCACACTGACAGCAAACATCTGGTCTCAAATGTGGCTGTCCTGGAATTGTCCCATTCTTCCCTGTCAAATGATCTTAAGAACATCCCCTTCTGATGGCTGCTTTTCCTGTCATTACTCTGCCCGTATTTTGTCAGGTGCATCTCTGGGGAGATGCAAGACCAATCTTACATGGAGCCCCAAGCCTTGGTGAGGTCCCAGGCTGGGAGTGCAGGATTTGAACTGCTTTTCTGCCCTCCTCTCCCCACCTCTAAGCTTCACCTTTTAAACTGGGAAGTAACAGCAGAAGGAACAAGCACAGGTTTTGTTCAGGGAACCAGACACCATCAGCTCAAGTCCTAGCACGAAACTGCTATATGACACTTCATGGCCGCACCTATCTGGAACAGGTTTTGTTGATTTAACACACTATTCCTACCAATTAAGCATATTTTCCCCTTTGTCCTTGGGAGCAACATATCCATGCAGCAGGTAGCAGGTGCAACCCGGAGCAGGATGCTAGTGACAAACTACTCAAACCTCCATGACAGAGACATGAAGGCACCTCTTGTGCCTTCTAGCCCCAGGAAGCCTTGACAGCATGGATGAGGTTGAAGCTGCCATCCATTGCTTGATTCAGTGCATTTTGCTCAGGTGTCTAGTGGAGAGACAAGGAGCTCCTTGCTTCTTTGGTGGAAAAGTCTTCTTAAGGCCCCAGGGTTTAGCAGCGAGTCCTGCAGACTTTCAGTGGGATGAAGGCTCCAAAAGAAGGAAGGCTAGTTAAGCCCAAAATCCTCAGCACCACTTTTGCACACGGGTAACTCCCCTCCTCTCATCTCCTCCACCCCCCCCCCCAAAAAAAAATCTCAGCTGTGCCAATGCCCAGATGCCCAGGTAGCCCCACTGTCCACTGAGGCCCAGCTGCCACACACTTGCCAGGACAAGGTAGTGTCCAGGAGCCAGACAAGGAGGGCTCTTGCAAGCAGATCCTTCAGTGTTAGATCAGCTTCTCTTTCAAAAGCAGAGCAAGAAGAAAATGCATGGCCAAGCCCTCCCTGCTTTAAGTGCTGCTGTTACTGAAAACCACTGTTACACCAGGCAGCCTGAGCACCCATTTCTCTCTGCAGGCCACAGCTGGGCCCCATCAGCAAGAAATCAGGTCACATCATTATGGACTTAGGGTTGTTAATTGCCAGTTGTGAGAAGCCCATCTAAAGACCACAGTGCCCCTTCTCCTCTTTGAAGGACTATTCCACCCCCAAAGATGTGCACAGAGGAGGGTCTCCAGGTGATGCTTGCAACAAAGCCACAACTCTGCTAGCAGCAGCCATCGACAGTAGAGACCAGAGCACCAGCTGAGGGATTTTACAGAATTATTCTCTCTGGTAACAAATTTGTTACCAACACTCATTTACCAGGGATACTAAGGGTGAAATCACACAAGTCCTTGTGGAGGTGACCAGCCTGGAGCCCACTCGTGGCAGCATGCAAGCACAGTAGGCAGAGGGGTGCTGGGCAGACCCCACAAGCACTCCCCATTCCCCAGCGGACTCAGGGGACTTGGGCAACATGTCCCTGTCTGTCTTCCCCCAGCCTGAAGACAAGCCGAGGGCACTAGCATCACCTGGAGGACTCAGGCTTGCTCACCTCAAGGATTCAAGATCACACAGGCAGCACAATATTTAAAAACACCCACCCTTCGCTCCACTGCAGAGAAGGGAAAGAAAAAAGAAAAAAGACTACAGGGAAAAGACCTCAAGGCAGAGAGAGGTGCCTGGAGTGGGGGCTAGCTAAAGCCACCTCCCCTCAGGCCATTAAAAGCAAATCCACACATTTTAGTGTTGGCAAATAGGTACTTAATGCTTCATTTGCAGATGATTTTGGACCAAAAGGGAGGAGAGCACCTCACACCAGGCAAAATAGTCCAGTTCTGGGGAGAGGTGGCACACTCCCTCCCCCCACTACACACACCTTTAGCAGGGCTGCTCAGAGGATACTTCAGGCCCAGACTTCTGGGGTCAAGTTGTTAAGAGAACTATCGGCTTCCTTTAAAATGTATATTTCTAGCTTTATGCCTATTGTAGAGAAAGCTGGAAAGTTTGACCCACCTACAACCTAAAGAAAAGCCTGAAGTTCTGTTTTCCTGCTCGCTTGTGTGTCCTACACTCAGGCTACTATAAACCTAGCTTGGATAAAGCTTTAAGGCAGCAGCGTCCTCCTGTCAGCAGGAAAGGATTTACAGCTCCTACGTACCCGATGTAACGCATATAAAGTAAAAACTTCCCCTACTGCTTGCGCTGGTTTTAGATGCAGAAACCAGTTTGTCTCACTTCTGTGCCAGGCAACCTGAGAGAAACTCTTAGCCAACAGGTACCTTGGAGATCCCGACACCCTTCGGGGCTGAAAGCAGAGTCAGCAGGCAGGGCGAGCAGAGTTCCTTCAGCGCATTGCTCAGAGCTGCACATCTCCAACTCACTTTCAAAAGCAGCTCTGCTCTTGTTCGTGTTTCGTATCTAATGACTGAGGCAGGGGGGAAAGCATCCAGCACCAAGCCCAGGTGTCCCAAGTGCCAGGGCCACCTGCTTCAGCCTCCAGACCGTGAGCACCCAGAGACTCACGAGCTGCTGGGGAGCTGGGCTGAAATGTTGATGCCTCGCTCAGCTTCACCATATCACATATTCAGATCCATTTCCCTCTTTCCACAATGTCTTTATGCTCCTATTATTTACTTTGCTTACCTTTGCACCTGCAACCCATTTATATTTCCCATGCCCTGTTCTGAACCCACAGGTGCTGCTGGCCACCAGGAAGCTAGAGAAAAAGAAGTCTCTTTGGTGATGAGTCATTCTGGCTATTTCCTCATCCCAAGAGCTCTCCTGGCTCAGGTGATGCTCTGAGCACTAACCCGTCCCAGGCACCCAGACCAATAGGCCTGATTTCTGCTCGTTCCACTGCCCTTTTCCATTGTCTCCTTACCATCACTTTGCCTCTTATGTAAAGCCTGTAGAAACAATCTCAGAAAAGTCTCTGCCCTTTTACTGTAGGGATATTGCTAAATCATGTTATTCTTGCTGTCATGCCAATAAAAAAAAAATACTTCTGTACATCTATTAACTGAAATTAGTGCTCTATTGCATAGACTGTCTGGGGCAGGGGAATCTGATCTCCTGCTACTAGCCAGTAAATCTTTCCAAGTGCACAGGGAGCAAAGTGGAAGAGCACAGCGAACATTTCTGTTCCTGCAACTACCTCTAGTTGTCCCAGCAAGCAATCACACCAAGAACACTTTTCCCACAGAGCCAACCTCTGTACCAGCTGCTGCACTGGTCTGTGTTCGTGCCCGTGATACCATGGGGTTCCTGTGTCACCCTGTGCACACTAACCATACCCATGCTCTGCGCTTGAGCTTTCTTGGGGCTCCATGGGGACCTATAAGCACAGGAGCAGAGATGGGAGATGCAGCTCTGAGAGATATTGCCTATGCTGCAGTTTCTAAGTGCCCTGCCTGAGTACTTGGCTATCTCCTGTAAAGCCTGGTTTTCTCAGCTTTACAAGTAGGTTAGCTGAGCTGCACCACCAGTAGCGTAACTCTACCTGGAGGGTCCCACAGCTGTGCTTTGCAAAGCTTTTAAGGAGCTGATGGAAGATGTTGCCTCTGGGACACAGTTTATTTAAATAAAAACATCAGTTAATTTACCTGTTGGATCTGCCTCTGGACTCTGAAACAGCCTGGAGCACTCTGCAAGCAAGGCAGAGCTCAGCCCTCAGGGCTTGATTTTCCTACCACAGCCTCCACCTGGGGTCAGTCCAGGATGTTTCTGCGGTCTAACACGAGAAGCAGTGCTTGCTGGCTGGTTTGTATGTTAGTGCAGCTCTCCCTTGGTGCCTCCTAGCCCTGGAGCACTGTGATAGCAGAATTTGCTCTTGCTATCATACTTCAGGATCTGCCCCAACCTTCTCCTTTGCTTCTAAGCACATTTTTATCTTTCCATGTTGTTTGGCAAATTTCTTTGCTGTGAATCAAGCTCAGCTGTTGCAGGATTACCTTCCAGTATCCCAGCAGGCAAGAATACCAGCACACAGCTCTGCTTCACAAGGCAGGCAAGCAGCAGCAATCTCAACATATACCATTAATGCTTGCAGCTTCCTTATCTCACTTACTGTTCTTGTCCTGGCACTAATACCCAGTGATAAACCTGGATTTTCAGCAGGAACCCAGAGGACAATCTCACACTCAGCTGCACACTGACCAGGCACAGAGAAAGCCAGAGCAGCACCTCCACCTAAGCTTAAATGATCCATAGCCATGGGCTACTGGGCCCATAGCAAAGAGTGTGCAGGTGGGGATCCAGGTGAGACTGGTTGAGGCAATTAAAGCACATTAGTGCCCTTAGGGCCTGCCAGCAGGCTGACAAGGTCAGCTCTTCCCTTAGGGTTATCTGTTGTGCAGAGATGTTGCTAGTGGGGATAAACAGAAAATGTTCAGTGGAGTTGGCCCGAATCAGCTGGGATCTGAGACAATAGATGAGGATCGTTTTGGCGAAATTAATCCAGCTCTTGTCCAAAATGGCCTAGAAACAGCCAGGGGAAGCTTATAGCAGAAATGACCAACTGCTCCAAGCCAGGCTGAGTGCAGACACAGCCACCTCTGCAGCTTGCACAGCAAACCCGCTGTGGGGCCAAAGTGGCCACCGTGTCTCCCGGCTGCTGGGGAGCAGTGAGCCAGAGCTCCCTGCAGCCACGATGCTGAGCAAGCCGAGCACTGTGAGGCCCAGACCACCAGGTGTCCTAGCAGCTCTCCCCAAAACATTTCTCCCCGTGACAGCACAGACATCCCGTGCTGGGGTGCTGCTCATGGGCTGTAGCCATCAGCGGAGGTGGAACATGGAACACACTGAACCCTCCTTTCCCCTTTCTCCTACCCCTGGATGCGCTGAACAGCTCCGCCCTCCCATTGCTTCTCTGCTTTGGGAGCAAAGGTAGATTTTGTAGATACCATCTCCTCCCATCCCACCATACTGTCCTTTAGTCCTCTGCTCCCATTTGTCCCATCTTTGCGATGCTGATTAGTAAGGCCTTTAACCTCTTAATGTCTAATGAACAAACCAGCCTGCAAGAGCACAAGCTTTTGCCTCCACTGCTTGACAGGAGCTGCTTTCCGGGAAAGCATCTTTCCCAACACGTATTTTTTCTCCCTGCTACACTCTTTCTCACCGCTTTTTGGTGGGCACCTAGCTTTTCTCCCTTACTGTGCTGAGGGCAGTTCACTGGGGCCTGTCTAAACCAGAGCTGCTCTGTTTTTCCATGTGGAGCTGCTTTCTGTAAGTGTCACAGTCCACACTACCATCTCCTCCAGCAGCAGTACCACAGCCAAACCCACGACGGTACAACAGCATCCAACACCCCCCAAAGCCACATGCATAATTTGACATCATGCAACTTGGCCTATTTTGTTATTCAACAACTTCCAAACACCTTACAGGAAACCTAGCCTTCCTCTGCCCCTTGCGTTGGAGCAAGGATTTAAACCCATTTTAAATGAGCTGATGGGGATGAAGTGGGATTTCTTAGCACCCTGCCCTGCCCATAGTCTCTCACCTTTCCAAAGGCAGGAAGATCTGGAAAGCAGGGAAGGGGCAAATGTGGGGAAATGCTTTCCTGGGCATGTAACAACTACAAAAAACAGAGGCACGCATCACCCCCATGTCTCTCTTCTTCATCATCTCCAAATGCCAGTGGCTCTGGCTGCTCTTGCCATGCCAGGCGTGCTCCAGTAGTGCCCTGGCCCGGAGCCCAGGTGGCACAGGGCAATGTCTGGTCCTCACACTGCCCGGAGGCTGCAGATGCAGGAGACCTGCGGATGCAGCTCATCATCTAACAGGCTTTCAGCTCCCTCTGGTGGGCTTCGGGCTCTCAAAGGAAATCCTCTACATCCTCCAGCTTCCCTGAAACTTTCTGTGTCCTCTGGCTTCCCCGATGCACCCCAGCTATTGTCAAGTGCTGCTGGAAAGTCCCCTTCCCCAGACATATTTCCATTCCCATACCCAAGATTAGTCATGTTTTTGCAACCTGGAGAGGTGAAGAGCAGCTGTTGCCTGCATCTGGACCCTGCTGGTCCCTGGGTTGCGATGCCTGGGTGTGAGCGGGGTGTGGGTAGGCAGAAGGGCATGGGATGGACTGGCCCCAGGGCCTGAGCGGCTGCTTCCCAGCAAGGTCTGCACTTCTTGCTTTTTTTTTTTTTTTTTTTTTTTTTTTAATCGCTTGCTCACAGCTAAGCTCTGACCTGAGACCCCTTGAGCTTGTGTGGAGGGGTCAGGGTTAGGCTGTGCATGCAGCTGGCACACCCCTCCCATGCTGCTAGCGTCCCTGCAAACTGGACATTTGTAACTGAAACCATCACCCAGTGACATGGGGACCAACCCCGTACCTGTGGGGCAACAGCAGCTCATGGCCTACTCCTCGTCTTCCCAGAAAGAAAGGGACAAAACTCCTGAGGCTACGGATGCTGTGGCTGCTGGGCTCTGCTTCAACTCTGCAGTCGAAGCTCCGCTCCTCCTGGCTCATGTTTTGCAGCCCCGGGCTCCATGCACTGACCTGCTCTTGCTGGCACTGCTCCGGCTCATGCATACAGTGTCTCAGCTGCTGTGCTGCAGGTTAACAGCTCCCCTAAACTTCCTACCTGGAAAAAATCCCTTACTTAAAGGTTGATTGCCTACCTGCAGAAGGTGATGGCTCTGGTGAATGTCTTGTTTTCCTAGGAGGTAAAAACACTCTTTCCAACCCCAGGTCCTTGTACTCTAGCTCCATTCGACCCCAAGAAAAAACAACCTCACAACCAGCTCAAATAGTCTATAAAGTCCTGGACTTTTGGTTCAGAAAAGGTCTCTTTTTCCCTTGTACCAGGCTGTGATTTTGCAGGTCTGATCAGCTGGCCACTAACAGGTTTGAATGTGGCCATGTTTCTCTCATCAGCCTCGTGCTCTTCTGGAGGATGCTCAGGTGGACACGCAAGGCCTGAACTGGTGGCTGTCCCCTGGAGGGGACGGGGCAGCACAGCCCCCAGCCAGCCCTCTCTCACCGGGCTGCCTTGGATGCTCACCAGCTCGGATGCGGGGGAAGGAATCACAAAAAGATGTTTCTGGAATGATTAAAGTTAATTAGCTCAAATGATGCCTCTGAAGGGAAATGTTTCTTATTCCAGTTCCATTTGACTTGGTCCCAAGCCTGTTTTTCATAAGATCGGTAACTGCAAACAGATAGGGCCCTTTCATTGGAAACAGACAGCACAGGATATAATTAAAGAAGTATGCACTGGCATTTCAAAGAACCGTTTTCAATTACTGCTGTTTCAAGAGTATTAAGGGGAAATATTTTAAACAAGACCACTGCAAAAATAGATTTTGTTTGTCATTAACTTTGAAATAATATTTGACTTTAGGGCTGAAATTTCCATATGCCAGGTCTGCTTCTCCCAGCCCTTTCCCCATTGGCTGGGAAGAGGGTGATTCACTGCAGCATGGTAGCTTGGAGCAGATCTTCCTATATAAGGGCCTATTTTCATATGGGAATTACCCTCCTTTTTTCCCTGGCCAGGTTTCTCTCCATGTCAGCCTGGAACTGAATCATGGGGCTGTCTCAGCCATGAGGAATGCACCGCAGGGGACTTGTTTGGTTATGAAACTGCACCCTGCGCGCCCTGGGGTCATGCACTGCCACTGCCTTGGATGGCAATGCCCTCCTGCAGAGATCTGGGCTGCACCTTCCTTGGCCAGGTCGGCATCCCTTCTGTAGGGGTGGAGAGGGGTCCATGCGGATGGCGGTGGTGCTCCCTCAGTGTGCGTGAGCAATGGTTCACCAAGGAAGCAAAATGCTTTGAGTTTTCAGTTGCTATTCCCTGCTGTATATCTGTACAGTGTGAGTTAATGAGTATTAATTTGTTTGGCCTGTTCTGCCAGTGGCTGGATGGGTGGCCTGGAAGATGCCGCTTTGCGGTTGTCACCCAAAGGGTATAACGACAGCACTGGTTTCCTTTGCAAAGCCCTTGGAGATTACTGAGTAGAGATGTTATTTAGGAGCTGATCTCTTAATTGTCCAGATGCATGTCGTTATAAGCATGCAGGCATGGAGCCACTGCTACCTCTCTCCCCTTCATTTTTTCACTAATATTTTGTCTGACCGTTAGTGTCACCTGGCAATCAGAGAGATCAGCCCCCTCTACCTCTTCCCTCCTACTGCTTCTAGCCTCTGCCCCTGCATCTCTGCTGCTCCTGCTCAGGCCCTACCTTCAGAGATGGGACAGGGTAGGAAACTCCTTCATGCTGTAGCTGAGGAGCCTCTTTGGTCCTGATCTCATGGGGAAGCTCCATCCTCCACAGAGCTGGGGGACGCCAACGATCTGGAGTCCCCGAGGTGATCTGCATGTCCAATACAGATCTGTAGCAAGGACACATTTCCCCCTTTGAAATTTAAAGGCATGTGTTACAAGAACATATAGAGGATGAGGATTTTCTGCAGAAATTTCTAGGGCTTTTCATAGAAGGTCTAATATGCAAACAGAAAAACCAGTAAGCACATGTTCATTGAATTCACTAAAGGAGATTGGGTTCAAACCTTAAGCCAACAGAGAAGAGCCTTATTCCCGGGAGATGAATGCTCATGCTCTGAAGAGTCAAAATCTCAGGGTTAGTCACACCGAGCCCCCGGAATCAGTAGCAATTTTGGGAAACACTGTGCGTTTCTGAGTGTAGAGCTTCTGGAGAAGACTAGAAAGGGAGCTAGAGAAGTCAAGAGAGGTTTGCTCTCCTCTCCCTCTCCACTTTTCCCACTGTGTGGCCAGGGCACTTGCCTGGGGTGTGAGAAAGCCATGATCATGTGGGGCAGAAGCAAACAGCCATCACACTGCAAGCACTGTGAAATTGCCAAGTAGGGCAGGGTCCAATCACCCAGCCACAGACATCGAGGTGCCAGGATTTGTCAAATGCCTTTAGAGATATCTGTTGTGGCATGGATAGTTACTGTTTAGTGAGGACATGCTTTTTCTCCATATGAAAGGATCCCAAACTAATACCTGAGAGTTCAACATTAACAGTTAGTAGTTATGAGGCAAGTCAAGTTCAGTGAGTCTCTCCAGACTTTTTCACCATCTGCAAAGTGGACACATCCATCTTTCCTTTGTGGGGCTACAATTCCCAGAGGGAAGGATGCCCCAGAAGGGCTGTTTCTCACAGCGCCTGGAATGATGGGGCTCCAGCCTCACACAGGGCCCCCAAAGACCTGGGCGAAGCTAATAGCATGGGAAGGGACCAGCCCATGGAGCAATCAGAAGGGCTCGCCACTGAGATTTACTCAGTGAACTCAGGAGGCTCAGGCATGGTTCTAGCAGGACCATGAGAAATCGTTTTTCTGCACTATTTACAGCAAGTAAGGACATATTTTCCTTTGGGAAACATCACAAGGAGGATGTTTCTCAGGGTTGTTGAGAAAGAGGGGGTCTGCCTAGGAGAATAGCATGGGTTAGGGTGTGTAAGCTTGGAGCAGCAAGACAACACATCAAAGAAAGCCAAGGACACCAAACTCTGACACAAACTTCCGTGTCAGAGTGCAGCACTATTGGCATCAGCTCAGACTTTTGTATGTGAGATGACAGTCAGCAGGCTGCAGAGATGTCTAACAAGCAGAGGCATCGAAAGACTCATGCTGTGTCCTCTGGAAGGGCAGGAGCAGTCTCCAAGTCTGCACCAGCTGAGCCCAAGCCAAACATGATCGCTTTACCCTCCCATGATGCAACTAATGAGCAATGTGTCCTTCTCCCCCAGCTCTGCCCATCACCTCGGAAGATGATTCCCCAAAGCGGGGCATCTCCTAGCAGCCCATGGGTGCCTTTTGGGAACTGATCTCCCATTTGCTGACCCTTAAAATCTCACCCACTTAAGTGCATGCCATGGAAACCAAATTGATTTTGTAAGTGCTCTCAGGCATCAGGTTGAGAGACTTATCCTGGACTGCTGTACCGTCACTGTCCCGTGCCCTGTCCTCCAGATACAGCATCTGCTGCAGAGCTGCACAGATGCTCCCCCAGTGTCAGAGGGGAGTTGGGCAGCAGACAGCGAGAGGCAGACAAGACACCGCAGATGCCTCTGAACCTTGCATTATAGTGGATTTCAATCCTTTTACTGTCTCTGGCTTACAGATCTCGCCATGCTCATGCGATACTGTAATCACATTGAAAAAACTCTCCCATTGCCTTTTGTGGAAATAATCCCAGCTTCCTTGCGGAGAACAGCCCTGCACCTCTGATCCTAACCTAATGTCATGCATGAGCTTGGAAATCCTGCCTTTGACGCTGAGATTAGAGACACAAATGAGAAAAAAATGCAGAGTTCCTGTAATACAGAGCCCTGTAGTATGCCAGTTAGAGACAAAACTTCCTCCTGCTAGCAGAAGAGGTTTCCACTCCTTGCTGCTTTCTGCCACTTGCCTCCAGCAGCTCGTGTTCCTCTCTTGCAGGCATCAAGTTTTGCCTCTGGCACTGCATCAAAAGGTCCTGTTCTGTCCTTCACCCTATGCTCAGAGGACATGGGACTCCAAACTCCCTGTCTCAGACTGGGTTCTTGGCTTGGCCCAAGCCAGTGTTTATCTCTGGCCCAGATTGTCCTCAGACATGGCTTTATTGGCTTTTAAAGACATTTGCTCTTGCTCTTTTTGCACACCCCCCCCCCCAAAAAAAATCCCTGCTTCTGTCCACAGCTTTCCACTGAGATGCTCTCAAGAGGAAAAGAAGTGCTCAGGCAGCTTCCTCTCTGCTTTCCAGAGTGCCTCCAGCCATTCCCACTATCCCAGTCCAGCCTTTCACCACCTTTTTGGGGGAGCCTGCAGCAAGGCTGGAACCAACATGGTTGGTGCACACATACTGCACCAAGATCAGACATTAAATCCCAAAGGGGACACGTGCCAGCAGAGGGCATGGAGCATGCAACCTGGCAGGAGATACCTTAGCCCCCTACTACTCTATGCCTTCCTTCCTTCCCTCTTATGCCCCCCTTGATGTAAGCTTTTTGGCCCCCTATGGCCTCCCAGGCTGAAGGGACAAACTGTCTGCTAGAGTCTCGCATCAGGCATTGATCCCTCAGTGGATGTGCTCTGTAATTTCCCTGGCACAGGGCTGAGCTGGTCTCAGTGCTTTCCAACCTTTTATAAGGCTAGAAAGCGTCACCGTGATCTCTCCCGGCTGGGAGAGCCTCCCACACCGCTTTCCGCATTGCCTGCCCACCACCTCCTGCTGCAGTGCCTCTCGCCAGACTCTTGTAAGCCCTTCAGGAAATATCCCATGGAGAATGAAATTAGATGTCAAAGAGCAGAAGAATTTCAGCTTTGGTTCAGCTCTGGCAGGTCCCCAAAGCTGGGAGGGAAAAGTGTTATGAAAACACTCATCAGAAGGCAGAGAGAAATTAGACGTAGGTCATTTGAACTCCAGCCCTGAGGAAAGGGGTCAAGCCTGTGGGGTAAAGCACAGCTGCATGGGAAGAAGCCAGTGGAGCTCTGGAGAAACTCTGATTTGTTTTGTTAGCATTGCCTAGGTTGGATTTTATGGACCCACACCATGAAGCCCCTCCCCCCTACTCACTGGAGACAGCAGCACCTCTCATGCTAATACCACAGTAGGACTCATCCTCATCTACCAAGTTCAAATGTTGGCACGAGCCATCCAGCCACGCAACACTGTTGGGTGATGATGTTCCTAGATAGAGCACAGGCACAGCCCTGCCTGCAGGACACAAACATGTTGTGCACGAGTGACATAGTCCAGCCCAGGTGACCATGACCACAGATTGCACAAGTCTGGTGTAGGCAAGTGGTAATATGATGTCTGAAATGGATGTTTTGAGGATCGTTTAATGGTTTCCAGAATGGAAACCTCCTCTAAAACCATGTAAACACATGTCTATCTCAAATTGATATGAGCATTGACATTAAAAAGGCAACCTGCAAGACTACATTGATTCAGATACACTGTTGACAGTGATTTGTCTTTCCATTTACTTCCACACATTTATTGGTAAATGTTTTAGTCATCAGTCATGCACCTATGCCGCTGCCTTGCACAAGACAACAGACAGGCCTTTCTAAGAAGTCAGACTCCTAATTTCAAAAGCAATGGGCTTTTGAGAACACTGACTTAAAGGGACTTGGTCTCCCAAGAGTAATTTCCTTATGAAAACAGTGCCCTAAATCACTTAGGGGACTTGCAAGATTCTTAGCTTTTATATTACAATTTTTAAAGTACATCTACTCAGCCGTCTGAAATTTTGGTGGAAAATTAGTGATTAGGCAATTTTCTATTTGCTTTCTATAAGGAGAAAGCTGAACTCTCCATCCCTATACAGCAATTATGAAACCAATTGTAAGGGATACTGGTGAGGTTGAAGATTCGAGCTTGGAGATTCAGCTGAACTCCAGTCTGCAGAGAAAACACCGAGTTTGTGATGTTGCATTAGCCATGAGCTCAGAGAGGCAAAGTGGAGCGAAACCTCCCCACCAGCTTGGTCACAGCTGAGCAGTGCAGGTACCAGCTGAGGAGCTTGGGATGCCAATGTGAGGCAATGGCTGGGACCATGTGAACTCAGTTAATCTTGTTTTTGTTTTGTTTGTTTTGTTGGCAGAAAAATGTCTCTTTTCATTTCCAGGTGTTCAGGGTGGTTGAATGCACCAACAGAGCCTGCAAAATGTTTTGATTACCAGCTCCTGTCTTTTTTTGGATATGCTTCCGAGATAATTAACCGATGAATTGACCTCCTGAGATATTTCAACTGCATTTGAAAAGTTTCTGAAAAAAGCACAGTGTCACTGGAAAAGAAAGTGATGTATTCCTTGATTTTGATAGCTTGCATATGCAGAAAAGTTTGCTATGAAATTATGGCCTTTTGGGGGTGGGACAGGTTCACTCCAAATTGCAGGTCACTTTTTACCTGGAAACACTTCTGATCCAGCATAGTTAGGGGATCCTTGAGGCTGCAGAAAACTCTCATCCAGATGAATAACACCACAACCTCTATTAGGGCAAGGTGACCACACATCCATGAACAGTAAGGCTAATCCAACTTTGCAGCAAGTGGCTGATTTTTCTATTGAGATGAGGTCATCCTCAAAGAGGTACTCTGGTGTCAGCCAGGCAGAGGCTGACTTATCCCTCAGTGGGTCAAAACATCTGATCTATGCCACAGTGGAAGTCAAGCCAAATGGTCCTTCCAGCAGCAAAATTACCCAGCTGGAAAAGAACAGGGGTGTTTTTTTGTGTGCGCTCTTCCTCTCCACTCCGCACCACCTATTCAGACACCCACTACCATCCTGATCTTCACTGTGGTTGCACTTTGCAGTCACAAGTAGGGTTTTGGTAGGGTCCTAAGACAAAGACTGTGGAAAAGAGGGGACACGAAGACCTAGCATCCATGTGGGGAGCCCAAGGCTCTAGAAAACAATTGCAGAAGAATTAGGAGCTGGTGAAGTTTAGCAAGTGCAGAGCAGAACTACTGGCCAAGCTTCCCACTGGGTACCAGAGGAGAGTTTGGATCATTCATGATCCTGCCAGGGAGACACTCCAAAGCCCGCATCTTCTCGGCACATTGCCCAGGAGGACACTCCATCTGGGCACGTGCATCGCTGATACACAGGCGAGTTTATTCTCCTTGTACTTTCAGCTTCAGCTTACTCTGGAAAGATCAGCATCCTTGTGAGAGCAAGCTCTTGGGGAGATTTATAGCTCAGCTCCGCAGCCATACACGGTTCAGAGTTTACATAAATGCTGGGTGACGTCCAAGCCCGGGTGCTGACTCAGGCTCCCGCCCCTGCGAAGAGCCCGCGTCACCAATTTGAATGGGCTTCGCAGGGCGGCCGAACTGACATTTCACGCTGTGAGGGACTGCAACAGCCTCTGGAATGGCCAAATCATGCAATTTCTTACCCTAGAGGAAAGGGGTTTTACATCTCCTCCTCCCCAACCCCTGACCTCAGGCAAACAGACGTAATGCGGTTGTTCCAGTTGGCCACGGGTGTGATTCATTTTCCTGCGGGGACTCATCTCCCTGGCCAGTCGCACAGAGCAGCTCCTGGGTTCAGGCTCGATTTCCATCATCTTTAGAAGAACAGAGTCCCGGAGGCACAGCCACAGCCCATGAGCATACACCAGGCACTGCTGGAGCAGTAACACTGGCATGGGCCAAGGAGGTGGCAGGTCCAAAGGCTGAGGCAGAATAAAGATTTTGTGTGCACTTCTAGGAGGAGGGGGGGGGGGGGGGGAAAAGTCATCCACTGTAAGAAAAGGCGGAGTGAGAAGCAAGAGAGATTCCTAAGATGAGACAACGGCAACTGCGCTGTGGCTGTTCGAGGAGAGGTTAACGAAGCTGGAGCGTGAACAAGATAAGTAATTCCTCTTCATTGTGGAGACGCCCAATGCAGCTCCGTGGGCTGATTCACGACTTCCAGCCTGAGCTGGAAATGGATTTGCTTGCAATCTAGGATGCTAAAATACAGCACCGAAAGTTTTTTTTTTTTTTTTTTTTTCATTTTTGCTTTTCCTCCTCAAGCAGTCAAAACCCAACATTATTTGTTACTTAGTCATAACACCACATAGCGTCTCATCTTCTATCTCACCTCGGGTTTTTGGAGCTGTCCAGTTCTCCTAAGTGCCCCAAAGCACATATATCTTTATTCCTGTCCTGGAGTGAAGATGTCTCTTTCCTGGGAAGTGGTAGCTTCCAGAAGGAGTGTTACTTTTCTTCCACATACCCCCCCCCCCCGCCCCCAGCAGTTAGGCAGACATCCAAACTCCTGGGTAAAGGTCTGAACAAACCCTCCAGTATCTGCTCTTCCCAGTTGTATCTCCATTCCTGGAAATTCAAGGCAGAGCCAGAAGCTGTAGACCTTTTATGACTTGTTGTGCAAATGTGATAAACGGCTGCTCAGAAAACATCTCATATGTGTTGCTCCTCATGTGCTCCTTGTCTGCATTTTAATAAGTCAATGTTTGGGAATAGTTAAGTAGCTGTCTTGACTTGTTTAACTCAATAGCCACAGATATTTCATTGAGCTGACATGGGATTTATGCCTCAATACTGCAATAATGTTTGGTAAGCATCATAGTTTCAGAGAGATTTATGTCCAGTCAGCAATCTAAGAGGGATTTATACAGCCCGACAGAGGTAGGGTTACACAAGGCACTGTCTGAGAGACGCTGAGAGCTGTGTCTCACTGCTTGAGGGCTATCCCTCAGAGAGACCGAGTCCTGGAGCATTGCAGCCTGCTGACATACTGCACTGCTAATGCTTTTCATTAATAAAACTAAGCATCAGGGCTAAGGGAGCTGCCTGGTGATAGAAAATATTTTATAATGTGTTTCCATTCCTCCAGCTCCCACCGGCCTTTTCTTTGATGCACAAGGAAGGGATTTGGGGAAGCCACAGCAACCCAGACCCACTAGGAGGTAGCTCACCTAGCTCGTGTTGACTCGCGGAGGCAGCCAGTTGTGACTGCACCGCTGCCACGTCACCCTTGTGAATCACGTCACTGTCGCTCCTCCTGGTGCTTCCCATTGGCCACGGGACTGGTGGCTGCAGGCAAGGTGGAAGGGCTCCTCTCCAGCTTCGCAGGCACCTGGGCTGCAGTACGGAGGATCTTGACTGTCAGTGAGAGCTGGAAGCAACAGCAAGACTCCCAGAGCCTGGCCGAAGCCCAGGAGGCAAATGCAGCCCTGCAGTGACGGTGTGAGCAGATATCCTCTTCCTGTAGATGGAGAAGGACCACGTCTCCCATTCGTGCTCCCAAGCTAACATTTTGCAATGCTGCAGTAAAACTGCAAACCATATGATTTAGGGACAAGCCACATCATTACAAATAGTCATAAATTCAGTTCTGCAGGTGGCTTTCTGAAGCAGTCCCAGTACAACGGAGATCCTGTACTTGGGTTTTCCCTGGGGACACTGCTATGAAACAAATTCTCCTCTCCAATGAGTTCAGGAGATCCTTCTGTCTGCTGGGACTGCCTCCTTTGCTGGTTTTTAACTGCAAGACTGGTGTCTTTGCAATTTTTCCAGGAGAGGTTTCCTGCCAGAAATCAATCCAAAGAAATTCTCTAAAGTGCAAAGGAGGAGGGAAAAAAAAGAAAAAAAAAAAAAAAAGAAAAGAAAAGTGTTCTCCTTTGTTTGGCAGGCTGGCAAGAGGCCGTATAGGCTTCTCACAGCTTAATAAACCTGCAAGAGACTGAGTTGCAGCCCAGAACACTTTCTCTGGAGCACTGCTCTTCGGGGAAGTACCAACAGCTTCTCTGCTTCCGAAGACAAATTTCCTTTGGGTTGAAATTGTTCCCTGCAGGGTCTCAGCCTAGAGATAAATCAGCAGCAATAGTCATACAATTAAAATAACAGGTATAAAGCAATGAATTTTGTGAGAAGCAGGTACTGGAAGGAGGAATCAGGCACTGGACTTGCTGAATTCAAGGACGGTGAAGCTGAGATCTGCACACCTTTGCTTTCTAATCCACAAGAAACCAATTCAGATTTGATAAGAATTGTTCCAGGAATTAGGACAAGCTTTAGACATTGTCTCACTTATGGCAGCTGATAGGACAAGTTCAGTCTTTACCTCTGCAGACTACAGCACTGCACTAGTTTTCTTACAATAAAAGTGTATTTGACAACAAACTGATTTATCAGCCTAGCAAGAGGCGGCCTGGGACAAGGTTTGGCTGCTCCATTCAGCAGCCCTTTCGTTGGAGGGTAATACTTATCACCGAAGCATTCAAATATCAGACTTCCTTCAACCAGATCCTATCCTGAGCAGCCACACCTTGGCTGGGAGGACAAAAAAGGGGTACATCCAACTTTGAGATACTCAAAAGCAGAGAAAAGCAATTTGCATCATCTAGGAACGAAAAAAAGCATGAAACAAGGAAGGTATTGAGACGATAACATCTTGCTCACAGGCTACAGAGTTGAGGCAGATTTTGATTGTCTGCTCAGAGAGGCTCTGGTGTTAAAACAAGCACATCCTACGCGGTCACCAAGCCTCCACTCCGTCTCTGGAAAACGGAGCTCTTTCCAGATCACTGCTTTTGTTGCTAATGTGGGAATTGCTGTTAATCACAAAGTGCACATTTCCCCGTTCTCCTTCGTTCATAACGAGACACGGAGCGCTGCGCTGACGCCCCAGTCAGCATGCCGGCATCTTCAAGCAGTGTTTGTTTAATGACACGTACCTTGAAGATACCCCAGAAGAAACAAGCGCAAGCAGAGTTGCTCTGTATTAAATGAACTGTGACTATTAGAATTCATTAGAATGGTAATTTTTAATTACTTAAAATTACATAAAACTGGGGAGGTGGGAGAGGAGCTTCTGATTTCCAGCCTTCTTCTGAAAGATTTCACTTTCTTTTTTTTTTTTTTTTTTTTTTTTGTAACTGGGAAGACAGTGAAGGTTTGTTTTTACTTTAAGACAATTTCTTCCAACCTCCTCCCTGGAAAGCAAAGAACAGGTGAATGAAAAACCAATGGAGAGAAGGTGCCTTTTTAATCATGCTATCACAACTCCCACCTCCTCTTTTGCAGGACATGAATGTTTGGGACAAAAGCCCTCCTTGCACCACCAAGGTGTCCCCATTGACCAAAGGGCTTGTACTAGCTCTTTCCGAGGGGCTCTCCCATCCCTTCTTGGCTCGGGCCCTGTGCTGCTCCTCACATGCAGTGACTGCCTGTTCTGCTCATGCTCACCTGATCCCTTAGCCAGAACCTACCTGCTCTCCAGCCTTTTCTTTCTCTCCACACTTTGTCACCCTGCTCGTTTCTGACCATCCCAGCAGGATGCTGTTCCAAGTTACAATGTGAATCTCGGGCCATACTGTGAAGACATACACCTGTGCTCTGCTGCAAGTGTGCTGTTGAAGGACACTGACACCACTGACAGCCTCAGCCCCCAGCAGCTCAGCCACTCCTCTGGGTGGAGAGAACAGGTAGGAAAAAAGACATGAAAAAAAAATGAGTATCTTTCCTGTAGTCCTGGCTCTCATACCTACAGCTGAAAATATCTGAATTTGACTCAAGAAAAATCTCTGAATCTGTGCATTAGTTCAGGCAGCACATGTTTCTCCAACATGTGTGTTTGGACATGAATGCCTTCCTGCTACTGTGCAGCACATGCTTCTCCCTGTTGGTTTCAATAACCTTGCAACAAAATCAGCTTGAGGTTACACATGTGCAGCGATGCTATCTCCTTAAAGTAACACTACTGACTCAGGGCCCAACGTACAGCTTGTGTGTGTATGTGTACGTCTACATGCAGATTTATGCCTGGTGCTTGGTGGACACATCTGTGAGCACACCCCTCTTGCCATGTTGCTCAGCCTCCGTAGGGCTGTGCATGGTGGGATGGCCCTGCCAGGGCTCCGCTCCAGCGGAAGGAAAGTGAACATCCTGGCACCGTGAGTGGTCCGTGATATGTTTTTTTAATTAGGAAAATAACAAACAGTTTTGCTGACTTCTCCATTCTAATCCTGGTCTACTCTCAGTAACAGCTCTTATTGTAATAAACAGCATCGTAGCCCAGTCTCAAATGCTAACAACCGCTGATGGGAAATATTTTGTTTCATAACAGTGACTGTAGCCAGCAGAGCACATGAGAACATTTTTTCAGGAACATAGAAGACGCTATTTTTAACTGTTCCCCCCCCCCCATATTTGTGGTGCTTGGAGAAAAGATGCGCCAATTTAAACACATTGCAGCAATATGCACTGTTTAACTCCATTGGTGCTGGGGAGGGTAGGGTGCAAAAGCCCTAACTTGTTGGTAGGGCAATTGGCTGGCTGCACACATTGTAGATGGGTGCAGAGAGGCAGAAGCGCTGGTTTTCTTGTTGTCCACCTGTCTATGGTGTTATGGAGGCCAATATCATGACAGCCACCACTGGGATGCAATATGGAGCACCACGCACCAATGCTCAGTCCAAAATGCAGCTTCCTTCCCTGGTTTTAGGGCAGAGTCACACACACAAAAACAAACAAACAAACAAACAAACAAACAAAAACCAGATCCACTGAGGCTGCAGTGGGTCCTACATGAGGCCCCAGGCAGGTCTGGGAGCACCCAGAGGAACCCTAGGCCACCCCTGGCTACATTACAAACCCAACAGCATGAGCACAGGCAACAGTGGTACCCAAGTGACCAGGCAGCTGAAATCACGTTCCTCCATGTCCAACAAAAACACTTTCTTAATACACATAGAGTTAAGCGGAGTCACCCAGAGTTATGCTTTCCTTTCAGCAGATATTTCATCTCCAAGCTGTCACTTTCGCTGAGGCCATGATTAAAGCAATAACCCCTGGAGAGGCCACCCTGCTCCCCGTCAACAGCTGCTTCTCCTCTGCTCACCACCATGGCAGCAACTCGTCACCAAGAAGAGGGACGGAAAATTGAAGACAAATTTATTTATTACTATTTGAGGTCACCATATTTGGAGAGGGAACGCTCCTGGGTAAAGCAAGGCAGCGGTAACAGTGCCAGCTGCCTGCTTGCAGATGTTGGCTGAGGAGGGAGAAACCAACCTGTGACTGAATGGTGCGTAACCACCAGATGTAAGCTGGGTGCCTCCAGGACCACTGCTCCTATGTCAGTATGAAGGAATACTTCACTCAGACAGGGCTGCTCTGAACTTCTCCGTGGCCTTGCCAGGGAAATACCACCTGGGTCTGTCATGGTCTTGGTGTCATGCGGCCAGCCCCCCCATCTTCCTCCAGGAGCAGGGTGAGACCTTCAAAGGACCTATCAGAAATGGCTCCCAGCATCAGACCCTTTCTGCCTGGCTTCAGAGCAAGACTCAAAGCCTGGGCTGAATACTTCTAGTTTCAGACAAAGAAGCTGTTGAAATGGTAGCTGGTGGTTGTCAAAGTAGACCAGGAATTTTTACCCTAATCTTCCAGAAATTAAACGCATAGTATTCTTCAGAAACTCCAAAGCTCTCATCCATAGTACATACAGAAGGGATTCACTAACCATAGCTTATAAAGGCAGCGTGAAAGGTGGTGAGAAAGAGCAGGCAATGAATGTGAGGATCATCTGTAAGCACACTGGTTTATTGGTGTCCTGGGAGGAGATCACCAGTTGTGCCTGGTTCTCCATCATTTTGCTTTTAGCTTTGTTGGAAGGGCTGGGAGGACACAAAGAGGATAACTTCATCTCCATGAACTGTTAACATGAAATACTGCAAATGCCACTATGCGGGAAGCCAGTACCTGTAAAAATCCTCATTTCACCAAATAGGGTCAAAACGAGCACAAAACCAGTCTTGTGAGACAAGCAAATCATTGCACTGGAAGGATTCTCACTATTTTCTCCTCAAAACCTTCTTAAATGTTTATATTACATCAGGGGAACCCTGAACAGACAGCTTGCAAAGTGGAAGTTTCAGATACCAAAAATTGCCAAAATAACCAGTAAGTGCATAGCCTTAACTCCCATCCCCGCTCCCTGCAGTGCTGAGTGGCCTGTTCTCACAAATCTCTCGCTCTCCTGTGCCATGCCTCCAAGCCTTATACAAGCCGGGTGATGGGCTGCGAGCAGGCACACAGGTTGTCCTCTGAATCTGCAATGCAATTTTGTCTGTACACGCATTTATTGCGCAGAGGAAGGGCAAGATCCAGCTGCCTGGCCTGACTGCACAGCTGAAGGAGACACCTAGAACTAGCCTGCGAGCAATATGCTAGAGAAAGTAGCCTACACCCTGCCAAGGTCAGGCTACGGAGTGTCCTGCTCAGGCATTCTACAATGCCTGTCTCTCTGGCCCATGTAAAAACGCAACAGTTCTCTTGGGATTTTGTTTTTCAAAAGCTCTACATATTCCCTTCCAATAAGGCTGGAAAATCTACTGTGTCAGCGGTCCTGTCATGCCTTTGCATTTTCATTACAGTATTTTTTAGAGATTTCCACTCCTCAGCCTGATTTGGGATGAAATCAAAAATGTGAAATCTTGGAAACTACTGCAGGAAAAGATGCTCTATTTTTCAACCAGTCTTAGATATGGTCTTTGGCCACGGCAATAAGGCTTCTGCCAACCAGAAGAGCTGCATCCTTGTGTTCCAGATAAGGTCCTAACATGGCCCATAACATCTTCCTCCTCCATCCTGCCCAGGGAGATAGTGGAGCGCCATCTCCCCAAGGATGGGCCAAAGCTTTTAATGGGTGGCTGCTTTGGGAGTAACAGGGAAGGTAACCGGAGGCAACAGCAAGCAAGGGACATGGCAAAGCCCTCTGGCTCCTCATTCCTTCTCCATCAAGCCCTGCAGAGCTGGAGGAAGGGCAAGCTTGGTTATTTCCCTTTGCCTCAGCAGCTGTCCTCCAAGATAGCTGTGCTCCCCAAGGGGCCCGTATCTGCCCAGCCTTGCACTGCATTGCTAAGGCAAGGGGAGGAAATGATGTGGCTGTCTTGGAAGAAGCTCAGTTTCTAACACATAGAGAAAGAGCAGCCTCAGCTTCGCCACGCTAACTCGCATCAGCTGAAGACTCTGGAAGACACCTCGTCCAGAAACTGCTTCTACGTGCAGTCGCTGGTGCTGTTTTGCATGGGGTGCAGTCCTGCTGTTCAAGCACCTGGGGTTGGGGTCCCCTCCTCGGTGCCTCTGTGCAGCTCATTTTGCTGTGGTGTAGACCTGTGCTCTCCCCTACAGGTTCTGCCTCATGCACTTGCCACAGCTCAGCACAAGGTAACTGCAGCTATAATCTTAAGTTGCAACCTTTACAGATCACTATCAAAAATTCCAGGCAACTGCCAGAGCCTCAGGCTTGTAACAGGCTGAGGAAAGCAACAGTTAATGCACACAGCAAAATATCAGTGGTAGGAACTTGGTGCTCAGTGTTTGAGTAGTTGTGGAGGAAGAATTATCAGACAACAAATCTATATTTGCTTATATGGTTTCAACATGTGATTGAACACACGTATGTGACCACATGCCTTTCTGGTCTGTGCTGAGCAGTGCTTCCTGGCTGGGACCTCTCTTGCCTGCAAGCCTCATCACACCTCTGCCAGGATGGGAGGAAGCACACTCCAAAGTGACTTTCTCCATTGACTATAGAGAGGCTTCCATATAGCTACATTACACCATGTTAATCCACTTAAACACTTTAGCTTTACCACGGCGTACACATGTACCAAGACTCTGCTATGAAGTGCCAGAGGAGCAGCTCCGAAGAGGTAATAATGTCAACACAACAGCACAAGGGAATTAGTCTTTTTTTTTTTTTTTTTTTTTTTTTTTTTTTTTTTTTTTTTAATCCTCGTTTTGGAGGTATCAGGCTTGATGGTAGTACAATGTTTGCAGCCTGTGCATTCATTCCCTGCAGCCTCAGCCCCGGTGCAGAGGCACAGGCGGCCTTGAGCAAGGAGATGTTGGGCGGCTGCGTCCCCCCCACGCAGCCCCAGCCCCAGCCCTGCGGAGGGAAAGCCCCAGTGTTAGCCCAGCTCCAGTTTTAGGTCCCAGGGGACTTGCTTGCAGCCGTTTCTGCCCTGGGCTTTACTGGGAGCACCCATCTTCCCAGTCCCACCACAGTCCCGGGAAGACAAAACCATGGGAAACTCTGGCTTCCCATGCTCGTCTCCAGGAAAGCTTGCCGTCTCCGCCGCTAATTAGGGTTGGCCGGGGAAAAAAGCTGCTCTCCTCCGCACGCGGCGGCTCCGGGCTGGCCGGACCGGGCTGGCCGCCCGCCCGCGCTGCGACGCAGGAGCGTGGCGCTTTGTGGCATCCCGACATGTGTTTATAGCGTGCCTAATTTTAGCACCTCCCATTCGCAGGGCCGGCTCCACCCGGCCCCGTGCCGAAACCACCTCTGGGCTGGAAAACAGCAGCTGTGAGACAACATCTGGCATCGCTCGGACAGCAAAGGCAGGAAGCGGAGGAAAACAGTGTCTGTTCGAAGCTGCTGAGGGACTTGAGCTAGACAGAGAGCAGAATTTGGCCAAGGCACTGGAAAGAGTAACTCTAATCTTAAAAAAAATATTTAAAAAAGAAGGATGAGACATAAGATGCTGGTTGCCATTTGTCATCCTCCAGCCTGCTGTTAACTCCCCCCATGCCTTGTCCTACCAGGACGCGGGGACGTCGGTGCCCCAAGCAGCCCTAGCAATGCAGCAGAGGGATGGGCGCAGCCTACAGCCCTGGCCAGCCCTAAAACGTGCCTGCTGACCTCCCCTCATCCCAGAGACTTCGCTTATAGACCTGACAGCTTCTGAACAGCCTCAGGTGCATGCTGCAAGCCTTCCCTGCCTGGCTGCATGAACACAGATGTCCCAGACCTGGGAGATGAGCTGGGACTTCTGCCCCCCCCTTTCCTTTCTAGAATTTGGTGTTTCATGCAATTGTAATCATATTTGCTCAAAAAAAAAAAAAAAAGACAGAAAAAAGAAAAAGAAAATCCCGCAGAATAAACCAGTTCAGTCCCACCTAGCTGAAGGGTAGGAAAAAAAAAGCAAAAGTGAGGTGTACTCAGCCACTGAGGGGTTAATACATGCCAGAGGGCAGAAAAAGATGGTCTGTAATGAAGAAAGGATCACAGTGAACCAAAGGGATTCTCCCACCGGGGTCAGTGCACGGCTAACGCAAGCCTCAGAGCACCTCGATGGGACCAGGAGAGGGGAATCTGGTGAGCAGTCCCAACAGGCCACCAGCAAGTGGCTTCCTGCTGGGTGCTGAAAGAGGGGAGAAAGGGTTTGGTGCTTGCTGCAGGCTGCAAAGGAGGGGACCCCACATGCTGCGGGATGCCCAGGGGCTCGCTGCACTGGGGTTCCTGGTCAGCATCTCTTGCATCCCTAACACTAGACCTCTGGCTTCAAGTTGTGTGTGTTGGGATTCATGTGTATACCATGCTTCATTTCAGCGTTGCCCTTGCATGTGGCACGGGGAAGTTCTTGACCTCAGTTTCTACAGGGAACACCTGGCGTCTGCCATTCGGACCCCTTGCATCCAAAACGTCCCTCTTTTATGGAGATTTGCTTTCTGAAAAGAAACTGGCAGGACCCAAAAAGCCAACTGCTGCAAGATCCAGGCTGCACGGAGACATAACCAAGGCCCTGGGTGCCAGCCCTCTGCTCACTGGCACTCTCGTTAAGGCGACAGGGGCAAGGAAAGGGGCTTTCTGCAAGCACAGTGACATGGACAAGTGGCAACACTTCACTGATGCTCTGCGATGGCTTCAGACCAAAGCTATGACTTAAGAGCAATGTAGATACAACTGCAGATGATTGCTGGACTGCAGGGGGTAAGTCACTCAAGCCCCTTTGAAAAATCATTGCCCAAAAGCCCAAGATCTACAGAATCTGCAAAATAAGGTTCATTTGGGATTATTGAGGATAATACATGCACTTTTTGTGAAAAAACTGCCAGCAAGCCAGAGAAAGCAAAAATCCAAGGAAGCAAAAGCATGCTGCCTGCAGTGCCAGCGTACCCCAGGTGTGATCTGGCTGATATGGCCACTGGCTCTTAATTTCTCCTCTTCCTCGCCAGAGCTGTGCTCCCTCAACCACACGAGGGCTGAGCAGCCTCCTGGACAGCATGGTTGACTGGCACGCTCAGCAAGTGTTTTCCGACAACGGGAGAGCTCTGCAGCTACGTGGCTTTCCTTCATCTCCGATGTTTTAAACGTCTTTTTAACTTTCCCACCAGCATGGAGCAGAGAGGCCAGGGCTTCAGGCCAGCCTCCAGGTTCAATAAAACCACAGCCTCAGTGCCAGCTCCAACCTTCTGCTGGGCCTGGAAAGGTTGCGTTCCCACTTCTCGCAGTTTTTTCTGCCTCTCCCCACTTCCAGCTCCCAGCTGGGGCCAAGAGCTGCAGTGCCAGTGCTCCTTATTTCATGCTCCAGGCCACACTGCACATGTGCCAAAATGCTGTGCCCATCCTGTGCACCCAGATCCACCTTCAGTCAGGCCCACTGCCCACCTGGCACATGCAAGCAGGGGTTTGGGCAGTGCAGATTTTCCAGTGGGTCAGGAAGCCCTCACCTTGAGTTTGGGGGTGTCTTGGGGCAGACGTTTCTCCCCACATAAAATAAAGGTGACTCCCAGCACCTCTCCACACTGAGGAACATCCGCACCTCAGATGGGGTTTGGTGGGGGATTTTTGTAAACACCTAGAGAATTAGGCACAGTCTCATCTGCTTTTGCAAGCCTTGGCCTCATCTCTCAGCCAGGAGCAACCTCTCCTCTCCACCTCACCTTCCCTACCAGGGCAAAGAAATATCTCCCCAGGAGCAGCCAGAAAGTCTCTCCAGGACAGGGTGTCTGGCAGACAGCTGCAGGGATTAGCTGCACCACTTTGAAATGTTCTTGGAAGCAGCAGGCAGTGCAGCAGAGAAACTCGAGAGGGTGAAAGGCTCCTCATGGTACATCTGGTGGGCCCTGAGAGCCACGGGCCCCTGCAGCAGGCTGCAAAGTGCAAGCTCCAAGCCATGCCAAAGCATCAGGAAAAATGAGATCCAGGCACATGTGTTGCTGAGACAGGCTCTGTGCTGGGCATCGTTAACACAGTGTAGCATGAGTTCAGCTCCCCGCTTTCCAGGAAAACCTGTCTAGATGAGCACAGGTTGTAGTCCTGGCAATAGGTGCTGGTCAGAGGTAGACCCTGTGAGGGATCCAGCCAGGCTCTGGAGCTGGGAGGCTGCCAGGATGCACCTGGCACAGCACCTTTCAGGGCCAGCTGACTGCCCTTCTCCTTCAGCATCATCCCAGCAGTTAGGGTCCACACACAGAAAGAAAAGGAAACCAGGCCTGGGACAGTGTCAAGGACCATTGCCCTAACAGCACGTCACTTTTTTTTAGTGTTTCCATGACTGGTGGATTCTTACCATGGTGACAGATGCCTGCCTGGAGGCTTCCTTCGCTCAGGTAAGCAAGATGAAACTTTGGGTGTATTTCTGAGACTTGTTTCAACTCAGTCCAAACCACTCTGGTGTCAACATCAACTTGAAAATTGTAGGATTTGCAATTCTACTTCTTTTGGCAACCAGGAAGTAATAAGCAAGAGCTGACTGTTATTATTTCAGCTTCAGAGGAGTGGATAACCAGCTTTCACAAGGAATGTAGGCTTGGCTCACAGCAGAAGCCCACTGAGGGCTTTGCCGAGATACCTATCATGGCTTAACAGGTGTCTCCAGAGGTCAGGCAGCTGAAATTTAACAGCCCCTTGCAGCCAGTCCCATTAATCCTAACAAATACTACCTACAGAAAACCAAAAGCTAGCAGAGAAAGGATTCTCAACATTGGGTTCAAGCCTGAAAGAATCACTAGAGGCCACTAAGGAAAAATCACCAAAGCCATCCAGCACCAGAGCCACGCAACAGAGCCCCAGCACTGCCTCTCACTCACCCACACCATTCACTCCTGTCCAGATCAGGCCCATCATACATCCACTCACCCACGTAACAAGGCACCCCACCAGCCTCAGCCCTCCTCTGGTTCAGTGAGCAGAGCTGGTAAAGCTTCAAAACACCAGGGAGATAAGACCCCCTAAATTTCTCCGCTGGACAATAACCCATATCAGACACCTGGTCTCTATGAAGGATAACTCACCATCTCCAATCCAGCCTGCTCCAGTTTAGCTCCACCCCTCCCAAGGAAAGCCCAGCTCCACCTTCCCCCCCCACTTTTATAGTCGGTTGCACTGATTGGTCATCGTTAGCCTCTTTGCCACTTCTGGTGATCTCTGATGATCTCCCTCACTTTGCTGTGGAGAATCTTCCCTCCTGAGCCCATGTCTTTTGCCCCCACCTAGGTGGTGAGACCCAACACTTTTTGTTCACGGTTTGTGGCTTTCCCTCCCTCTGGCAATCGCCTGCTGTTCACCTCTCTCTCTCACCCCTCCCCATAGCCCATGTCAGGATCTCCAACTCTATTTCTCCCTCTTCTCTCTGCAGAAAAAGTCCTCACACTTCTTCTGCCCCATGGAGTCTCACTAGCCCTATGTAGTGGAGGGAACTAGACAAAAAGCCACAGGCAGGTCTTGCCTCTTCCTGAAAAACACCTCTTTTAGGAGAAATGTTTGTTGATACTTCCTGCCTTACACTGTTTTTGAGCCTGCTTCCGGTAGCCTTCAACCCGTCCTTGCCAGCCCTGGCTCCCACGTGCCACCCAGTGCTCTGGGATCCTCCCAGCCCCAGCCAGTGTTGTAGGGGCAATGTCAGGGCAGCAACACATGACACATATGTGGCAGCTTACAGAAAGGATTGGGGAGACTTTTCCCCCTTTTATTGAAAATGATCAACTCTATTCTAGTGCAAACACTGTACATTTTACATCACAAAGCAAGAGATAATTTACAGGATACACTTCCATCTGGAAATCCCTCCCATGGCTTCACACGTCAAGCTCTGCCAGCCTCATCAATCATCCATTTTTGTCATCTTCAAAAATTCCACTTAGAGTGACTCAGTCACCTTCTTTCTGTGTCAAGAAAGAGGGGGGCTGACAAATCACTGTTCATACAGAGCAGGCGAAAGAAATATGCCTCAAGACCATTTTCTCCTCTGAACGGTACCCAAACTTTCTGATAACTAGGGTTACCATGGCAACTTCCCAGGAGCTGCGACTGAAAGTCTGTTAAAATCCTGGAGAACTCCATGCTTTCAGGATAAGGCCCTTAACTCCCACATATATTTACACAGTTCAATAAAATACAGATTAAACATACATGATCATAATATTTTGCTTTGGCTTGATAGACAACTAGACATTGCCTGTTGGCTGAGGTCATCAGCAATTAAGAAACAAACAACAAAACCCATCCATTGATTGATCTGGACTCTGTTGAGCAAATACATGTAAACAAGGCCATATTGACTTGGATGCTCTGGTTTACATTTAGATGTCATTGGGTTAGCCACCTCAAAGGTGATGGAAAGGTCTTCTGCACTGGCGAAAGCCCGATCAGCTGTGACAGTATCCCCAATATCAAGCAGACCAACCCAGGGACCATGCAAGTCCTGACCAAAACTGCAAGTGCAAAAGCTTACACTGCCTTCCCATGGGGGCTGCTCCATGCAAGTCAGTGTAGTTCCTCACACAAGCAAACTGAGGCAGGTGAACAAGTGTTTTGCACTGACATTCATGTGAGCCCCTCCATGTAAACATCATAGCACGGGGCGAGAGATGGATATGCCCATCCACAGATGGTAAGGGGATACCAAGAGTTTCTAATTTCATGCTCTCCAGACAGTCTCCTTGCTAACTTTAGAAAGGGGTGCCCTTACACAGACATCCAAGAAGGCTGCTAAAGGTGATTTTTCTGTCTGCAGAAAAAGTGAGAAAAGACTAGGGAAATGCCACAAGCCACCAAAATGCTGAAAGAGTCAGCTGAAACTTCAGAGGTGGACATTCATGTAGCATCAGGCCATCAATACTCCCACTTCCACAATGGGCCCCAGCCTTTCCGTGAAAGGGCCAAAGTATGGAAACGTGCAGGATCTTTGGGAAGTTGTCTGAGCCATCCCCTGCCCCAAGACCATCCCAACTCACCCAAGTGACCCCCGTGCCCCCCCCCCCAAAAAAACCCACTTGTACAAGAGGGTGGTCTACAGAGATGCCATCCCCTGGGCCAGAAGGCCAAGACCCCCAAGCTGTGCCACTAGTCCTCTGTGCCCAGCAGCCAGGGCAGTGCAGCCTGGCACAGGGCAGCACATTCAGGCTGCTGTTCCGGCTTGAGGTTAGCAAATCACAGAAATGGGTAGCAAGGCACAGAGAGAGGAGAGCAACAGACCAAGGCACTGAATGAGCCAGAGGCAAGACAACTTCTGAGTCCCAACATCCAACGCTCCACTCACCAGCCCAATAAAATACGTGCCCACACTGACAGTGTCTGTACTGGCCCTTTCCCCTACATTTCTCTGCACTGAAAATTCAGTCTTGTGCATTTGATAAAACACAGGTTAGGCATCCTGCAGAAATCATGCAGTTGACTAAACATTGCTTTGCACCAGATTCTTTTTCTTTCTGATCTTGCAGGACATATTTTTCAACAGTTTCTCTGTTTGTGTAGGCACAGAAACCAAGGGTGAATTTCTAAGTGAAGGCTGAAATTTCCAATGTCATCACTTAGCTTCAGGAGCTGGAGACACACTAATAAAGACAGAAACATTTTGGTTTAGAAATCCTAACAGTTCTTTGGACTATGGAAGAAAAGACCAATAAAAGGGAGAGTGTCAGAACATCACAGATTTCTCAAAATGAAATTCTTGTTCACTCCCAGCTGTTTCTTTTTTTTGTTTGTTTGTTTGCAAATGTAATTTGCAACTTTCAGCTTTTTGTCCTAATTACAATTCTTTTTTTCCCTCAAAAATATTCATGGCACAGAAGAAAGAGAAGCCATCAGCAGCAGGCGCAATCACCAGCACTAGCACGATTTACACCAGTTTGGGATTTGAGGCTTTTTTTCAAGTGTTAGCATAAATTCTTTGGCTGATTTCCAGTCATCTTTTGCAAGTTTAATTTTCGCCTTCACTTTAAAGAGATTTACTTCTCATTTCCTGCAACATGTTATTTTAGACTATCAAAGCCCACTGTCAGACTTCTACATATGCTCAACGTGTCTGCGACAAACGCCAAGACCGAGACCTGTCAGACACTGTGCAGAAATATTCCTAATGACTAAGCTTCATTCCTCTTCCCTTATTACCCAGCCTGGACCATGGAGTAGCAGTATTATCTTCAGTGGGACTATTCCAGGTCAAAGTCTCGCTATATTTGGGCAGATCTCTTGTTCAAGCACCACTTGGCATAAATATGCCCCCAAACCAAAAGAGTCAGGCACCACCAGCGCTATGAGAAGTCATAATTTCCTCTCTTTTGGGTTGCATGGAAGAAACTCTTTTGGGTTGCATCTCCCCTACTTTTCATAGAGAGAAGGAAACTAGGTTCATAGGGTCCAGTTCTTCAACCCCAGAGGGAGACTGGGAAGCAACTAGGGAGAGCAAAGGAGGGAAGTTAAGGCAACAGGACAAGTCTCTCTAGGCAGTACAATGGGAGTCAGGCAGGAGAAACAGTTCTTGCATGGGAGGCGCTGTACTGAGAAAATATCTTTTCTCAGAGAGGGTAGCAGAGACTTTCCATGGGGACATCCTAGAGTGTTCCCAAGAAGCACATGGATCTACCTGGCTGGCAGCTGAGACCCTTTCCTTATTCCATGAAGATGCAAATACCCAGGGGAAAAATCTGCAAAGAACTGTGGCTCCCTCCACCTCCACTTTTGGGTTTTCCCATGGGAAGACAAGAGCCGGCCATTTCAAGTACTGTCCAAGGCTACTGGGAACAGCTCTGATAAGAGTAAGAGGGCCTGCAGGTGGCATTTTAATGCATGGCTCCAGAAATCTGGATGCAGCACAAACATCCCAAGCATTTTCAATGGATTTTATTTTGTTTAATAAAAAACACCAACCAAGCTTGCATGTATATCTTATATATATAAATATATACAGTATATATAAAACAAATGCATCTGGACAACGCCTTTCCCTGTGACACAAACTGTAAGGCATAGAAAGGAGTGTCCTAACAGTCCTATTCTTGGCACTACAGAGCAACCTCCCCACTACATCCCCCCCACACACACTCACACACGCACGTTAGCTTTTCTCTCCTCTTTGGCTTTTCAAGGTGGCAAGGCCAGGAATACTCAAGAAAGCAATGAAGCACTGTGAAGCCCATGGAGGTGTTCCTCACATATCAGACTGCTCCAGGCAACCTGGGAAGGACAATCCCTTCACGTTGCCCTGATGGGCTTAATCAGAGTCTGACAATAACAACTCTGCCTCTGTGGCACAAGGGACTCGGGGGATGATGGGTCATGTAGATACATCAGAAAGTAGTGATGGAAGAGTTTCTTCTTCACGGGTGAGCTGGGGAAAGGGGAGGAGAAGCTTTGCTTCTCAGCACGATGTACAGTGGGAGGTGACCGCAGGCTGAAATTGGCAGCATTTTCTATTTGCAGTCCCATACAAAACCAGAAAACAACAAGGGTGAGACTGTCCTTAACTGGAGAAGCTCGTAGTATATTGAGCAGAAGCAATAAACCTGACAATAACAAGAAAAAAAAATGGTGGCATTATCCCAAAAGGAAGGAGGAACCTTGTCACTCATGAGCGGTTCAGTCTGCTCCCACTTTGGTCCCAATGTTCAGTTCTGGGTTGGGGGTTGGCTTTTTTCTTCTTCTTTTTTTTTTTTTTTTTTTTTTTTCCTCTCTTTCAGCACAAACAAGTTGCAAAGCAGGACGGGCGCCGTTGTATTTTCTCCTTCTGCAAGGCAGCTGCCTCCAGTCATTAATTGACTGTGGGCACTTGATTCCTCTGTAAACTATATTCCTTTGCCTTCAGTCTCAGGTTGGCAATACTGTTGGCCATGTTCATACCCTGCGCAGGGCTGGCGTTGGTACACGTGGCGGAGTAGGTGGCCATGGCGCTGCAGGATGGAGAAAAAGAGAGAAACATCACATCAGAGGGCGGTCCTTACTCCACAGAGCACACGCCGTGTGCTCCTTGCACAAGCAGAGCATTGCCACAACTCTTTACTTAACACCCCAGTAAATCTCACAGCTTCAGCTCACTTACCCGGGTATAGCCAATCTCTAAATTGGGTTAAATCAAAAGGAAAATTTCCATTTCCGATTTCCTAATCCAAACGGTTTACAATGAGGTCCCGGTGCCCAGCCTGCCAACTACAGCATTGTCCTTATAAGTATTTCCATTGGAAGAAATGTCTTTTTGATGAGGCCAGTTCTTGTTTTTATTGTTCGTGAAATCATGTCACTTCTGAAACACATGTTACTTCAAAGAAACACCCTGGGAAAAACCTATTTTAACAATAGTGAGGCTTCGTTGTTTCAGCATTTTGGAATGAAAAGTTCCACATTCTTCCCTCAAAACTTCAGCTGATCACGTAGAACATGCCTTAAAGGCTGAGGGAAAAAACCAAAACATTTTTTGCTCCCTTCAAAACATGTCTTTATTTGTGAAAAACATTGCTTTTGGCAGTGGAGGATGAGCAAAGATGTCAGAATCCTTTCTTATCCTAACAAAAATTTGCAAATCTGCTTTCCAGCCAGCTAGAACACTTGTTTAACCTGTGTGTCCCAGGCTTCCGTGACAAATAACCCCCTTGCCCACCAAAAAAAGCACACTCTCTGCTGTGTTGACTTTCTTATATGTGGGTCCACAGATCAAAAACGATTGAAAAACACTGAGTGAACTAAAGACATCAACCCAGTATGTTTCAGAGGAAACCACAAAGGGCCTGGATGAAAGCTCAGGTGTGGTGCTAAACTTTTCAAACCGCCTTTCCGGGTGGCTCATGTCTGAGACTTTGGGAAAGGCTCTCGAGAGCTCTCCTCCACCCACAGCACAAGAAATGAGATAGCTTGCTTTTCTTTCTTTCTCTTCTTTTTCCTTTTTTTTTTTTCCCCTCCTCCAGTGCTGACCTCTATGCCTGGAAGAGTCTTTGCAGCAGCAAATCTTCCTTGAGGGATGTGGGCGTTTGCTGCACGCAAAGCTCCAGGCAGTGGGTGTGTTCACTCATGCTAGTGATACCGCTGACTTCACAGGGCTGAGCTGCCCTGCCAAAATTTCAAACGCAGCTTGGCGCTGCCTGAATCCTCAGTCTTTCAGGAGATCCAAAGGCCAGTAATATTGCTAGCCCCTGACCTAGGCCATAGGACGCCTATTTCTCATCTTAAAATCATGGAAAAGAATTTCTTGAGGCAGAAGCTGTCATGTCTCCATCGGCATCACTGGCAACATGACTGCCTATGCTGATGGAAATGATGGCTTACACCCCAGCACCAGGAGCTCCCCCCAGGACTCTTAGAGACAAGGGTCTTGGACGAGTATTAGCAAGGCATGGAGGACAGCCATTAAAATACACACATTAAGATACAGATATATCCTTTAAAATACATATTTACGCTTTTTTTTCTTTATTGCTTCAGAAGAACCCAAGAAATTTCTTTCTCCCAGAAAGCAGAAGGCAGCACGCAGCTACATCAGCCCCTGAGTGGACACCGCTGCCTGGAAAGTGTTGCAAAGTGTTCAGCAACACGTTTCACTACGTGTATCGCTGGTGGCTACCACGTGCCCCTTCCTACCTGCTTCCATAGGGTGCATCTCCCCCATGTTTTGGGGAGAAAGAAGGGAGAAGAGCCTGAAGGATGTTCCGGTCCAGATGAAATAGGAACTTTTGGCCATGAGTGTACATTGTCCCCATCCCTTTGCTAATGTTCGTAAGCGTTGGCTATACTTACGACCACTCTGATACCTCCCTGATTTAAGGTTCAGGTTTCCTCCCCATTCTCCGCTTCCCACAAGTTTCTTTTCTTTTCTTCTTTTTTTTTTTTTTTAATAATTTCTTCAAAACCAATGCATTACCACTGCCCAAGTCTGGTATAAAACTCGAGGGAGCCTGCTTCTCTTAGCCAGCAGAAGTTGTGGGGAAAATTACTGTTGGACAATGAAAACCCTACTAAACCAAAAATCTACAGAAATGCTGTGTTTTGGCAAGTTACTCCACACGGAGCAGTGCCCATGCAGGCTGTCTCCAAGCATTGTTATGGCTTGAGGGGCTGGCCCAGAGACTCTCTGGTGTCTAATAAGGGTTGAGATTGCCCTGCAGCCCTCTTCACTCAGTTCAAACACAAAAAGAGTCTCTTTCTTCTACTCAGCTGCCTGTTTTCATGAAACACAGAGGAACATCATGTTTCCGAGACCTAAAATCCTTCTTTCAAATATGGTTTTCAATGGCCCATGGAGTCAGAGGTTGTTCGAGTGGGAAGTGCAGGCTGACAGCACGACTGTGAGCTTTGTTTTCTTAGGAACCTTTACTAAAAAAATGCCTAACCAAAACATTTCAACTTCTAAAAAATAATAGTATCTACTTGGCTATCTATGTGGCAGAGATCTACAAATAGCTTTGGTTGACCTGCGGCTGAATGTATTTGGAGAATAAACACACTGATTGAAAACTTTCCCCCCCTCGATCTAACAAAAACAGCAATAGCCACGCAGATCTCAGACGTGCTCTCAGCCCTATCACAGACCAACTGTTAATTAGAGGGTTGTGAGGCAGGTCTGAGGAGATGGGGAGGGAGCAGGGGCCTCTGCAAACCATCTGCAGAGTTATTTATCATCAAGCGTCCAATAACCCTACTCAATTCAAAGCCTAAATTAAATGAGTCAGTGAGAACCTGGCCTGAGGACCCGTTAATATATATAGGATCACTAGATGCCTGGTGGGATTAGAAACAAAGATTCTAGTTTTACTTCTGACTTTGCTACTGAGCTTATCTGCAGCCATGATCAAGTCACTTAACCACCTGCCTCAGTTTACCTGTGTTTTTAACCTCCTGGCTAGAGCAGTTATACGAGACTAGATCACCATTTCTGCAGCTTGGACTGAAGCCTGGAGAGGCATAACTTGTCCCAGGGTCCTAACCACCCCATGTTGCTGAATCCGGCTGTTCTGCTCCTCCGCCACTGCCTCTCAACCCTACCGCAGGGGCAGCGGGAAGAAGATGGCCCATCCTGGCATATTAGCCAGTGGGAATGGCTTTAAGCTGCAAATGTCTTTGCTGAAAGGTCTTGGCTTAAACCCATTTCCACTAAAGCACATTTGTGCGCATGTGCTGAGCCCTGGGGCACTGGACAGGCTTGGCCCAAGGAGTGCGTTCGCCCGTGGGAGCCAAGGCTACGTGTGCCCCTGTGCTGCCTGTTGCTGCCAGCTGCACTGCTCCGAACAGCACGCCAGGACAGGGGAGCCTCTCCACCCCAGCAGACAGACAGAGCCAGGCCTGGGCCCCCCACCTCCAGGGAAAAAAAAAATGTCCCTAAGGTTTTCCCTTCTCTCCTTCTTTCCTCATTCGCACGTCCCAGCCGCCTTGGGCTTCTTGTTGCCCAGAGCAGCCCCAGACAGCCCTTCCCAGTGTGCCCCTGGAAGTTACCTTTGCAGGGTCTTCTCCTAGAAGCCGTTATGAAGCCCCTCGTGTAAACAACATCTTGGGAGGGACGATCTATTTTTAAAAGTGTGAGAGGTAGAAATAAGGCACAAGCGTTCAGCAGGGATCAGGTACTGTGACCAGAGCAGTCTTAGCGGGGAAGGGAAGGAGTTAGTAGCTGCACTTGTCTCCCCTGAGCTCCTCATCACCCCAGCTCCTGCCTAGGACACAACACCAAGGAACACTTCACAGGGAGAAAGCCTTAGCCCTAAAAGGGGGGCTTTGCTAGACAACAGCCCTCAATTCAGAGGAAAGCAGCCATCTCCAAGACCAAATAGGTGGTCATCAAAAGCATCCTTTGCAGTATATGGAGTGGGTGAACTTAAGACTCTCTTTCTTCTGGAGTTGTGTGTCAAAGAGGATGACCTCATGTTGCTAAAGCAACCATCTGTGAGGGAGGCCACATGTTTGCACACCTCACTGCGCAGAAAAAGTTTGGAGTGAGAGAAGGGGGCCAAAGCAACGGAGGGAGAGAGGCCCCTGGCCTGGTGCAGTTCCCGGCAGACAGGGGGAAGCTGGCTGTGATCAAGACAGCTGAACAGGAAGAAATCCAGCCAGGGTCTCTGATGTCCTGACCAACAATGAGGCCACTGTGCTAAAAAATACCCACCAACCTCACTTTTAACTGCCCACAAGTTAGCTGGCTCCCCACAAACCAAGACATCCTGTGGATCTGCATCCACACCCAGTGCCCACCAGGTTGTGGATGAGACAGAGAAGGGCAGGGAGACTTGTGAATTTTAGGGACATTCCAGCTCCTTTGTGTGGACTGAGGTTGCAATATCTGCATATCTTACCAAGCACCTCTACCATCACCCCTCCAGCAATGCTGGCCACAGAAGATGGATGTTGAACCCCAGTCTGCCACCCAGGCACACCCAGTCCTCACTGCTGGCAAAGCACAGCACAGTGGCACAGCTCAGTCACACATACACCTGTGCTCTAGCAAATAGCACAGAGCTCCCTCTCCAGGTCCTCTTCCAGTCACTGCTTGGTGGCCAAGTCTCTCAAGACACTCTGCCATCAACCCCACTCCCCCCCCACATCCAGATTTGTATCTATGAAAATGTTTATTTCTTGCTTTAAATTGGATTCATTAGGGAAGAAAGTGCAACTCCTTCTGCTTTCATGTACTTCTACCTAGTTCTCTTTCAATACTTTCTGAACTGCAGAGAGAGACCACCACAAAAACAGCCACAACCTCCTATGGATGCAAGTCTGGGGGAGCCATAATGATGCTGTACCAACCTCACCTTGCAAGCTTGGTAGTGAGATCTGGTGGGTAGGATGGAAATAACATAAGCAAAGACCAGTGGGCAACCAGACCACTGTACCCTCCAGCTGTCTCATGCGAATATAAGCAGCCCATTAGAGTAGTTACAAGCAAATGCATCTCAGGGCCATTCACAGGCTGCTATATCTTATGCCAGAAAGTTTCCCCTGCCTCAAGCCAAAATGAGGAAGGTACAGACATGTCTGAAAGCTTGGGCACAGGAGAGGAACTACAGGTAATTTAGACTGTTGGATGCATTCCCATAAAGGGGACCGTCAAGTCATCCTGAAAGCAGCAGCCAGACGAGGCCTGGGGAAGCTGGCCAGCAGAAGAAGGGTTATTCACTCACCTGTAAGGCGAGGCAGTACCCCAGGAGAGATAGTCGGTGGGTCTCGGAGCTGGGCGAGGTACTATGGGCTGCTCCACAGCGGTCACATCCCCTGAGTAGGATTTGAGCAGAGAGGCATTCTTGCTGGCCAGCATGGCCCTCTCGTTCCGGCGAAACTTTGCTCTCCGGTTCTGGAACCACACCTGGGATGGGGAGTACACAGACCCACCAGCCATCACAACAGCTCTGCTGTGACATTTGCCCTTCACTTCACTTCAGCCCCACTTGGCAAGATGGGACTCTGCAAAAGCAGGTTGCTATGGCACGTCTGTCATTAAAAATCATAATGACAAGACAATACATATCTCCGCCCTGACAGAGCCCTCATACAAGGAATAGACTACTGCAAGACTAAGCTAGTGCTTGCTATTGGTAGCAAGGTCTGGGAGTGCTGTACAACTCAGCATGTTCCCCAATCTGCTTTTATGCTGTGCCACACTGGGAAGTGTAGGCCTGCAAACTAAGAGCTGTGAAGCTCAAGATAACGTACACAGCCTCAGCACAGGACATCCAGGCCACAGACAACATCTCGGCCTCCAAAGGGCACATCTGAAAGGGCAGATGTGATGTATGGTGGCAGACCAGGCCAGGCAGCCCTCCTTCTCAAGGCATGGCATGCTCAGGACTGCAGTATGGCGTAGCCCAGAAGCTTGGCCACTCCATTATACCATGCTGTCCGTCAAGACCTCTCCTGGCATACTGGAATGGCCTGATAACAACACTAAGGTGAGGTGTGCCTCGACAATAAGCTATGGGGAATTACCTGAACCCTTGCTTCAGTGAGGTTGACTCTGCGTGCAAGGTCTTCTCGTACAAAGGCATCGGGGTAATGTGTCCTCTCAAAAACCCTCTCTAACGCTTGGAGCTGGCTGCTGTTGAAGGTAGTCCTGTTCCTTCTCTGCTTTCTTTTCTTCTTCTCTTCTGAGTTCAGCTGATCATCTAGAAGAGACAATTGGAGAGGTGAAAGGCTGGAAAATTAAAGAGCCCATGGTAAGAGGGTGAATGACCTCAATGGATTTACGATGGAGTTCATTGAGAATAGGAAAGGGCTTGCACAATGTCAACACCACACTTTAACCACAAAATCCCTCATGCTTTTAGTCAGGAACTGGACACAAGGGCCAGCAAGGGCACTGCCAGTGCTATAGATGAGCACTAGCACATATCTTTTAGCCCCGATCATCTCTGCAGGTCTTTATCCTATGGATGAGATACAAAACAAAATCCCGGAGCAAGACTTTAAATCCAACTTTATTCCCTCCCCCATCCTCTGTGCTCTGCAGAGTTCATGGTCAAACGGGCCTGCAGAAAAAAATGGTCATCAAGAAGTACTGGGGCAGATAAGCGAAGTTTCCAATATACCACTGTCCTCTCCGTTTTCCCATCTCTAGAAGATTCCTGATACAGCTCCCTGGTGTCTCCTCACTTTTGCTCATTCATCCTCCAAGAGTCTCAGGCCTGGCTGACCTTGGAGATCTCAGTACTTTCTACTCCCAGGTATCATGCTCTCTCTGGTCTTCATCAGGAAATATGGACTGGATGAACTGGTTTGCCCTTTAACTGCATAATATTAGTCTCCATGTAACAAGGAGGGAGCAAGTGTGTTGATCCAAGCATTCACTTCCCAGCTCAATTGCGTAAGACTTGAGACAACTGTCTCAAGCTACCCCATGCCTCATTTCCTTTATCTCTAAAAACAAACAAGAAACTCCAAAACATATCTCCCATTTCCTACAACGCTCAAAATCTTTCCTGACCACAAAGAATCAAGAACTCTTGTTCTTTGGGCTTTACACTTCCAAGGGCTGCTCTTACAGGAACACAATACGGCTTTCAGGGGTGACCACAACTCCTGCGTCAGCTTTTCCTGACTGCATCTAGGTACGCCTTGATATCTGTAGATAGTCAGCGCAGGTGGCTATTACACTAGGCTTGATTACAGCCAAGGTACTGCCTTTCTCTGTACGTAACTCCATTTGGCTTAGATGAGAACTGCATCCTCCCCACATCCTCGCCAAAAGACATCAGTTCAGGCAGAGATGAGGAGCCACGAACAAAGAGGAGTTGGACAGTGGAAATGAAGTGTGAGTGATACTGGGGCAAACAAGAGGCTAGCACAAAAGCCAATTTCACTTGTATGCTCCCAAGCTAAAGACACTGAAATACAGTCAGCTGCATACAAATAGCATTGCCATTGGGAAGAAAAAGCCCAGTAAGACAGAGGCTGAGCATGAACCTGGTGGGAATTGCACCCTGAAGAACCATCATGTACACCTCAGGAACCCCTTGCCTTGTCTGCCAGCAAGGTGGTGAACAACAAGCCGTGCATCGCGTAAGAGTGTGTCTTGTTTTGTGCCTGGCCTGTGTTTAGTCTGGGAATAAATCACTATACCCATATGCTGGTAGTCATCATTACTGCTTGAGCCTAAAGTCACTGGATTAACATCAGTGTTGAGATAACTATGAAATGGCTTTCCTGGCCGTGGCAAATGCCTGTTCTGCACTCTCTCTCCTTTTTTTTCATTGCTGTTGCCCATTCCGGTATAGCAGCAGTTACGGAGCTATTAATGCATGGGCATCAGCAGATGCTGGCAAGCAGGGAGTGATGGCTCTAGGAGTTTGATCATCTGCACAGATCAGCACAGCAAATACTTAGATTACAGTGTATGACCACGTTCAAAGAAAGCAGAGAGCAAGGCACAATCCTGTAAGAGCCTTTGCAATGCCGTAGCTGCCTTAGTAAAACAGCCCTGTTTAGGCTGTAGGACTGGTATGCCATTGGCTTGAATTCATCCCTTTTTATGTGTTCCAGTCCCTAGATTTTAGGAAAAATCACCCATCTTTACACATGGGAAGGAGTGGGAAATTTTCCAGCACAACATTGAAATGGAAAAAAAGTTGGTTCCATCGTCTGTCCCTTCAGGGCACTTTCTGCCTGAACAGACTAAACACAAACCAACTCTTTAAAGCAGTGAGAAGGAAGTCCCCTGTGCAGAAGAAGCTGGGGGTGGAAAGAGGTTCCCAGGTGTCCGCGAGCCAACCTGGGACATAGTCCCTCGCAGCCTGCTCGGGAGCCTCCCGTCTCCTGCTGTTCCCCTGGGAACAGGAATGGGCTTGAGCAAAGCAAGCCCCAACATCGGGACCATTCACAAGTGCCTGACAACACACCTACAACAGCCTGCAAATCCAGCCAGGCTTTTAACGCCCTCGTGAACCGCAGCCTTCAAGGCTCCTAAGTACACCCAGCAGAGCCCCAGGCTGGGGGGTCGGTGCGGTCCCACTGCCTTACGTGCAGGAACAGTAGTTACGCCTGGGAGGATCTGAACCAATATACAGATCAGTACACATTAAAATATATCACACCTGTCTATATATTATTTATAGCTCTAAAATATACATGCTAGTGTATTATATGTGATACTGTATTCGTGCTAATTAATATGCATATTAGACCCGATGACAGTCTCACCACTGAGAGTCTTACGGCTTCACCCACTATATACAGCTCAAGAATGACCCCTCGACAGTCATTACTTTGGTCGTACAGAAATATGAAGGTTCCCGTTATCCTCATGCTCTCGAGAGGCAGCGTAAGCCACGGAGAGGCTGACAAGGAAATTAAAGTCTACAGTTGTTGTTCTGACCACCTGTTTGTGCTGCTTTTCACAGCCCATCTGGTAACGGTTACTGCACCTGAACGCCTTTGGATCTAGGCCCACCCGTTTGGGAACAAAAGGACATTCCTCTTAAATTAAAGTAGGTTTTTCAAATTCCTGCAGTTTACAGTTCCTCCATCCCCTCTCCTTCTCAAACAGCCTGACAATCCCCAACAGATTTCTTTCCAGCCTGGGAATTCCTGGACACAAAAAATACGCCCTCAGTTTTCTTGTGTATGAGAGGAAGTGTTTGGAGATTAGTTTTAAATAGGCACTTTGAATCGTAAAGCTGAAATGGGAAGGGACTTGCAGAGGCAGGATGTGCAAGAAAAACAAATGCACTTAGGAATTCTGAAGCATTAAAATAAGGCTGCAGGTGAATCTATCAAGTCATCTGGCTCAGGTTGTACAAAGAGAAGCTGTAAACAGCTTCTGGGATTTAACTGCTATTTGCACAGAACGTCAGGTTTACTTTTCCACTTGCTGGGGAGTTTAGTGCAATGACAGGGTCCATCGCACATTAAAAAGTGTAAAACTCTTCTACGTGCCACTCTTGACTCATCATGAAGACCTCTACAACATGAGCCAATGATCCCCCCTAGCTCTACTGGAGAATTTTGATGTAGTTGTGCGCCACAGGACAAGGCAAACAGTAAGGAATAAGCCTCAGGGCACAATCACTCCTTTGAATAGCAGCAATGTCGCAAGCTCCCATAAATGTCCATGTCAACATGGGTCGTTGTCCTACTTTGAGTTCTCCATTTGATGCTATTTTCTGATCTAAATCCTGCCACGTGGGCCAAGCTCTTCTCAAGGACAAACAAGTAAAAGCCTTTGGGATCTCTTGGGATTCCCCTCCAGGCCTTTGAAGCATCAGTTCCTGTCGGCAACAAGACACAGGGCTGGAAGGAGCACGAGCCTGAGGCCGTCTGGCCGTAGCTGCTCTGTTCCTGTGCGATGGTTACACATGAGGAACTGCAAACACAGAGCTCTGGGGAGCAAGAAGAAAGGCCAAGACCTGTAAAACGCTAGAGAACAAGAGTCCTTCTTGCCAAACACGTTAAGAGAATTTGCTTGGTTTCCTCCCAGAGTAAAGTGAGACACCAGTGATTCACAGCTCACCTCGTAATTACCGGACCCAAAAATAGAAGGGCCAAGAAACGGAAAGTTGCAGGCAATCGCTGTGCTCCAGTGACTCATGTTCAGGTCACCGTTGGCTAATTCACCTCCGCCACCGGCTGGCATGGAGCAAGGAGGTGAGTCACCTCCTTACAGGACGTATCTGGCTGGAGACAGCTCAGCACGGCCTGAGAAAGGGGGGCCGGGGTTTTGAGATCTCCTTTCACGGCACATTGGGAACAGCACAACACAGCCAGTTCCAAATGTCTACAGGAGTTACTTGGGTAGCAGAAGCAAAATAGCCGTATTAGCCCAGAGCGCAACTGGGTTGATCAGCCCTACCAAAAGACTCGCGTTTTGCCATGGATATGTGCCATAAGTTGATTAAAATTAACTGCTAACAAGAAAATGTAGCCACGTAAATCCCACGCGTCTGCAAATGTCACCTTGGCCACAGCAGGCACGGGCAGCCTTCAGTATGTCAGTGTGATATTTTTTCTGCCATTATTTCTTTATCAGGAAACAGCACTGAACACTGAAAAATGGTATTTCTAAATAATGTTGACAGCACTAGTGACTGGAGTCAGCAGAAATCGAGAGAAAAGGAAAATATCTCTAAAACTTTTTAGATGGTTCAGAAGTCTTTCACTGACATTGTTTTTAATCAGAAATATTTTATTACAAACAGTATTCTTAAAAGCTGCGCTGCTTGCAAATACTTTCCCCCGAGAGAGATCTTAACGCACGTTCTCCTTCCAGGAATCCTGTGCTGGAAAATCTGGGAATTTCATTTCAAAATCTCAACATTGCATGCTCAATTTGGGGATTTTGTTTCCTGTTTCCACATATGCGCATTTCCTGTGTTATTTCTACATTCACTCACGACATGCAAGTTCTAGTATCACACCCAAGTGCACTTTGAGGACACACCAGAGCATTTTCTGTTGTTCCTGGATGAGAGAGTTTGAAGTGTCCTGCCCTTTTATTTTCTTGCTCATCATGTCTCCTCTTGCAATGGGGCAGATTAGCACTTGTGGACAAGCTGATCCAGGTTCCTTATTAGGAACCAGTGTCCCTAGTGTCCTAGCTGTCCTAGCGTCTGTGCCTACTACTGGGATCTCATCGACGGCTCCCACTGCAATGCCACATTGCAAATACAATGCGTTATAAAACAAAACAGAGTTCAGAGCTTAAAAGTTTTAAATTCCTGCGTATAAGTTACAAGATCAATATTTTTTCCACCAGAATCTGCAACCACAACATATTTTGGATTTCCAGTTTGCAGGAATGTTTGTGCATACTTGCTCTCATTCCAAATCAGAACAAAAACAAATTTCCAGATGGAATTTACATTGTGTGGGCAGTTCTGAAAAGTTTTGACCAGTTCTATTAAACACGAGTCCAAAACCAGCTATTATAGCACATTAATCAGATCTGAATTGAAAGCAAGCAATTGAATTTAATTAAGTGAGGGTAAGAGTCATTCAACCACAATATTACACACAGTTAAGGCAGGAAAGATTTGTCACATCAGTTATATAAGCTGTAAATTGAAAAAAAAGTCCAGGAGGAAAATAAGGAATCGCATTCTAATCACAGCCTTAAAAATAAGAAGTTACTGCTAAAGTTTGAATCGCAAGGCAGAAAGAAAAACAAAACAAATCTGTCTCACAGAAAAAAAAAAAGAAAATCTAGCAGCTAAAAGCTTTTAAATTAAAAAACCTTGCAAACCAGGAAAAAAAGCCCAACGCGCCCTTCAGAAATCTTTTATTCAGAGTCTCCTCTTTATTCAAAGAAGAGAAAAGGAAGAAGAGAGAGGAGAAGAAAATTCTTTTCTTTAGCTTAAAGCTAAACTTGAAGAAGTTTAAATGGAAATATTGCCCAGTCTCCTCTCCCTAGCAGCCGCCTGAACAGTTACAGCTCTTCGCGGGCTCCCGGTCCACAGTTTCACTCGCGCTTTGCTTTGCTCGCGATTTGCTACATCCCTCCGAAACGCTGCAGCTCTTCAGGTGTAAGTGCAGCATGGCCGACTTAAACCGTCAAAAAATGAAACCTTTAACCAAAGCGCCGGTTTTGAACGGGCCCCCCCAAGGGATTTTCCTTCCACGCCGGAGGCGGGAGACGAGGCGGTCGTGCCGGAGCGCCAGGCTCTCTCCTCCCGCGCCATCGCTCGCCCCGCGAAGCCGGCGGCGACAGCAGCCTCCTGCAGCGGCACCGCTGCACCCCGGCGAGAAGCAGCGTCCCTTCCTGAGGGCCGCCTGGGAGGACGCCCTCCCCCTCGGCCAGCACGAGCCCCTCCGCCAGCGACAGCGGCCGCCGGCAAGGCCTTCAGCGCGGGAGCAAGAGCAGCAGGACGACCCAAGCAGGAGAGGTTCTGCGCTCAGACCTCCCTCAAGTGTCTTCCCCAACGCTCCCCGCAGAGGACAAACTCCATTTTAAGCATATTTACATGCATGAAAGTATTTTCAAGTGGAAATAATGTTCAGCTTCAGGGTGCAAAAACACTACGCAGCGATGTTGTAATTACCCTAAAGCATCACCAATGCAGGAAATACGGAGCAAAGATTATACTTAATAGAAATCCAAACACATTAAGGTATGAAATGCCAATTAAGTTGTACGGTTGCAATAGCAGCAGTTTGTGTTTACGATTACAGGCCAGATTAAATACATTTTGGAACTATCGTGTTTCTTCCATCACATAACACTGGCTGAGCTATCTTCTAGCTTCTTCTTTTGGTGTTTTCTGCACCATCTGGACACAAGACTTCAATTTATTTCAATTATATGGCAAACTAAGTATATACCTGAAGTTCCGTTATTGTTAAGATCACTAGGAACATAGAGGAAAAAGAAAAAAAGGTTTTTTTTTCATAAATACCTTCATTTTTAGTTATCTCATAAATTAACCAGGTTTACCTTTACTTTTTCCAGACACTCAAAAGACATCATTTCACGTATGGAGTGTGGGACTTCAGAAAGGAGATACTGATTTTTTCATACAAAGTCTGAGTTTTAATATTAAATAGAAAAGCGTGTGTCTTTCCAGATTCACCCAGGGGATTACTGCAGCTCCTCTCCAAAGTGTCTGCAATGTGGAACCTATCAGGATAATTTTTAGCTGACCGCATACAAACAATTACACATCATTACCGAAAAGGTTTTGCATGGACGGCGTGTCTAGGAGCTCCTATCGAACGCCGCTCTGCCTGCCAGACCGGACGAATTCACCGAAGCCCGTTACAACCTCGGCTTCCCCGGAGCTAACCGTGAAACCTCGCTGCGAAACCCTCGAGCCCGGTGCTCATGCAGACGCGCACGGTGCAAGCGAGGGGACCCCAGAGGGCATTTCCAGGTGGCTTTCAAGCCACCGTCTGCAGCCTGGCGGTCGTTGCCTTCGTGGGGGAGAGCGTTCAGACGCTCCTGAGCCCTTAAGGGTAAGTTTTTAGCCATGCCGACACCGGGTGCTGCAGGGCCCCCAGTGCAAAGGCATCCCAGCGCTCTACGTTGTTGGGGGTCCCTCACTGCAGGGACCCGACAGAGGGCTGGGGCCAGATCCTGCTCCGCTCCCAGCAGCGCTGAGCGACCCACAGGCAGGCAGCCCTGCGCAAGCTCCTCCCTAGCCGCTGCGAGACACATCCCTAGGCAGATAACAGACAACTCTTTCTCCATGTGGTTTCAGCTACGGTGCCGTAACTCTCCTCTGGTGGGAACTAGCAGTGTACATGGGAAGTTGTAATGGCCAAGACGTGTCTTCCTTAACCATGTTAACTCTCCCACGTGCCAGAGCCGACAGGAGTCATGATGTTGGACCAAAAAAGTAATCCCAATTCAATGAAAAGCCAGAGATTCCCCCTGGAAATACATGACATTAAGTGTTAATTACTGGGAAAACAATATCTGTGGGGGCAAAAGTATACATCCTTCTCCAGAAGTTGGTAGAAAGCCACAGAAAGTCTCCCCAGATCCCACAGACAAATCGGAGTTCTGCTGTAACAACACTGCTTTTATATTCACTACGGTTTTTCTTCTGGGCATCCTACGGCTCATAAGGCACATGGCTTAGTCCTGCTTTTCTAACAAGCCTTTCTGCCGGGTCTTGGGGTCAGAGCGTTCCCATAATACAGTAAGTGCTGTATGGATCTCATAAGCTCCAAGGCACAGTATGTTATGTGTTTGGAATTCCTTGTATGCTTTTATACTTTGTTTTACATATTGTAATTTTTATATGCATTACCACATTGATCCTTGGAAAATTAATTTTTAAAAAAACATAATCAAAAGCAAACACATATTTTAAAAGTCTGCCAGCGGCAAATCATGTTCTGTGAGACTGCACTTTGTAACTGACAGAGAGACCAAACCACCACCCCATGGCTGCGATCCAGCAGGGTGGACTTACCCGGCTAGGGAGCAGACAGGAGCCAAGGGCACTGCAACCTCCTGCAATTCCCTCGTTAGGGTAGCCCAACAGTGCAAAGGCACTGGACACGTGACAAAGGACCAGTGATGTTATCACAGAGCTCCTCTAGCTAATGATCTCTCTGGAATTCCTCTCCCAGGACCCAAAACTATCATATCCAGAATGGGTCTGGGGCTCCTAGCCCAGCACGTCTCCCTGCCAAAGGCAGGTCGTTGGGGCTAGAGCGACTGCAAGAACAGGGGGTGCAGCAAAGGTACTGAGGAAGCCCAGACCTCCCTTCGGGGAGTTGGAGAACCTCAGGCTTCAGAGCCCCTTACTCGTTCCTCAGTAGGAGCTGGGATTTGTGTGCTAGGCACAGCCGAAGTTCTGTAAAGTCACGCCTTTGCAAGATCTGTGGTATGATTTCTAACGCCCACATCTTCTTCCCATCAGTTCCCCTTCCCATGCCATGTTCCCTGGTGTTTCATCTTAGGAACGGTATTCATACAGCTGAGATCAAACTTGCTAACCTCCACCCTGTTCCATCAGTATTTTCTTGTTTCTGAAGCTGCCTCTCTACTCTCTTGGCCCTTCCCTGCTCTCACTCTTTCCAGCTAACTTCTTTCTTCTCTCATCTAAGGCACCCTTTCTTGTCCTTTCTGCAAAGGCTTGAAAAGCCAAAGCTGTGTATCACAGCTCCTTTTAACCCTGCTATGCATACACTGTATACCCAAACCTGCAGAACTGTTTGAGGGTATTCTCACTTCTTAGGAGAGTCCAAAACGCTCTTAGCTTGACTAGGCATCGAGGACTTCCCATACGGGAGCAGACTGGTGCACCAGCCAGGCCAGTCTCCCTTGTCCATCTGGATATTACTGCTGCCTTAGAGAGAGTGGCAATGAGTTGTAACGACAATTAGGTAAGGGCAGGTATATTTTCTTCTTTCATATCCTGCGAGTTCTCTAGGTTTATATATTATGCAAAAGGCACCCAGTATTATTTCCACCTTCTTCCCTGTTGGATTTACCTAGCGTCCCCTTTCTGTTTCTCTGTAAAGGCAACGTACAGAGCTATAGCTGGAGATGAATTACAAGCATTTGGCATCTATGTCCCAGGTTTCGGGGACAACATGCCCCTTGATGCCAAGATGCTGGAAAAATACCTTAACAACAAAATATGGAATATATTAGAGACATTTGCTCACTGCAGGGACAAAGTGTGGGGAGGATTTCTTCCATAGGAAGAAGTCTTTGGGAGAGAGCTAGCACAGTATGGTGTGTTTAGGCCATGGGTTGATGGGGTATGGCGGAGGCAGGATCACAGCACTGACAGTGCTCTAGTTACTCCAACCCAGAGGGGAAGTACATCTCAGTTCTTCCAATGTCTCTCCAGCCCTCAGAGAGGACCCTGATGCCAAAGTAGATTGAAACCCCTTTAAACTTCATTCTCCTGAAGGCCATGCATTCAGCACTGCTGAGTCCCCTTGCTAATGTTTGCTTACAAGGATGCATTGGCTAGTTGGCATGAAGCTGGGAGATCACAGTCCCCCTTTCTAACCATTGAAAGCACACCTAAACTCTGTGCAATGCTCCTTTTGAAAAAGTTTCTCTAGTGATTAAAAAAACCTGAAAAACTCCACACAAACTTCAGCTGGGAATAACGGGGAAGATTAGAGATGTTTTTGCACAAAGCAGATGCATGTAAAAAGATGGTCTTGCCAAGGGAGGAAAGGGCTGCTTTGGTGGTGGTGAGGGGGAGATTTTTTCAGTCCATATATATGTTGCAAACGAATCACTTGGCATTTCAGCCTTTTCAAATGGCTCATTTCCAAATGCTGTGGCAGCCGCAAGAGTCTGCGAATGCTACCCAGAAACCTCCCGCCCGCACCGGGAAAGATTGACTCAAGCTGACCTGACTCATGAATGTCTTTGCTTGTTTAGGTCCCTGCAGAGGCCCACTGTGCTGCTGAGAAGTGTCATTACCGAACAGCCCTTTCCCAGCTGGATCTGGAAATTCACTTTGACGTGTTTTTTTGTACGCGGGACCTGTGCGAACACACAGACAATGACCTGCGTGATGCACACGCCAGCTGGCCCCGCTGGTAAACAGAAACATGACTCCCAATAGATATTTCATCTGTTTGTCGTTGAAATAGGGAGGCCGTGAAGATTCCTGGCCCAGCAGACTCCCGCTCACCTCACACGACAGCACTTGCTACGGTTGCTCCTGAGGTCTAGATTGACTGTGCTAGAAAAGTAGGGTCTCAACCGCTTGCTATGGGAGAAGGGAAAACGCAGACTAAAGCAGGAATATTGAAGCTAGCTTGCCCTTTCATTAGCATCCAAGAACAAATGTATTTTGACCAAATCGAACCACCGCTGCCACCACCCCTACCAAGTAACGCACAAATCAGACGGGAGGCGCTCGCAGAGCTTCGCTTAGAAATCCAGATCTTAACCACTAATGCATTTTATGGGTCCCTCTCGATCACAACTGGAAAAATGATGGCATACGAGATCCAGAAATAACAGAACTTGAGCCTGGCTGTTAGCATCCAGGCCACCTGTCTCTTCCAAGAGCCGAGCATCCAGACAGGGAACACATTCCAGGGTGTAGGATAAAGGGCCTTTATATCCCGCACGGCTCCAAGAGCCGAAGGGATTAGAGCGCTTAGAGCCATTTCGAAACAGGACTGTGTCTCCTCCCCTGGTCTGGGACAAGAGACTTTTCTCAGGTCAGCGCCCAAAGGCAAGGGGACAAGGAGGAGGGAGAAAGCGGGTGCCACGTTCTGCCTTTCGTGCAACGTAGCAGCATTCGGCAAAACGAGATGATGAGTAAGAGAAATAGAGGGTTTGTGCGCGCGGGCACGGTGACCGGGCAGCTCCGCGGGCTTCAGCGCAGTCCTCTGGCCTTCTAGCGATGCAGAGAGAAACCGGGCTCTGACCCACCTCCATCCTTAGCCCCTTCTGTACGGCGGATGCATTTCACATTAGCTAATAAATTGCTACATCTTATGTTTCTTAGCCTTCTGGAATGATGAATATTTTGGAATGTATTTTGAATGGTTCCCTGCCAAAGTCGAACAATCATCTAGAGATTTTGAATCAAAAGGATGAAAAATGGAAACCTCTGTATTTCCACAAAGTTCACTGCAGTTTGAAAAGAACAATTCCCAGTAGAAGAGGCAGAATAATTATTGTCAGAGCTCCTGCGGATTGGGGCAAATGAGTGATACGTTGGAATTGACACTCCCTAATACTGAATAATAATCTTTGCCTCCAGGTGATGAATATATTATCAGAAATTTGCCTATTGCTGCCCTTAATCAGGCTGAAATGTCAGATTCTCTACCTGGAGGACAAGATGATTTAGGGGATCTGAAAGGAGACACAGGATATCTCAGCCATAAAGCACTGCTTCCAGTCTGGGGCAGGGCTAGCAGATGAATGTTGCCTTTCTAGCACAACTTTACTGAACTTAAGCTTCCTTAAAGGCTCTAAAAATGAAACACATCCAGTGCTTTCACATATACTGGGGCTAGCCACATCCTCATCTAGCACAGGAGTATGTTGAACCAATGAATGATTTGGTGGCTCCCCCAGGGTGACACAGGCAGAGAAACACAACTACCCACCCGTGCTGTGCTCTGTCTCCTCGCTCCAACCCCTGCATCCTACCAGCTGCAGGAGCACAAGTCATTTCACGCAGACGATCGGTCGCCACGCAGTAACGGCTGGGCAAGCTCAGCGCAAACCCTAAGCTTGCATGCAAAGCCTCCATCGATAAAGGAGGCCACAAAGTGGTCTCCTCTCATCAGAGCAGCCAAAGGTGGAGCGGGTCCAAGAAATAAGCCTCTCCCCCCCCCAATGGAGATGGGCTGTCTAGACACATTGGCAGAGCAGCGCTGCCGAGTTTGCAGCGCTGCATCCTTCTCGTATAATGCCTGTTAAAGCAAACTCCTGTCCCTCGGCCTGTTAGGATAGGCATTTATTTTTGCAGTCTTTCTTGTGTCAGTCGTGTCCAGAAATGGCAATTACTTTTAATGAGAAGTTTTTAAGATTTTTTTCCCCCCAAGAAAACATCTTACAATTTTTTGATTGACTCTCTGGCAAAATCAGCATTTCCTGGTTATTTCATTATGTCTATTTTTACCACCAATTAAAGTGAATGAAATAAGTCTAGTAAGAAGTATTTTTAAGCCAAAAACCATTGATGTTTGAATATGAGTTGCAATGGAATCTTGGAAAACTGTTTCCCAAATAATAAGGAACAATGGAACAAAACCACTAGGATCCAGGTCATGTTCACCGGGAAAACAATGATATTTCCAGATAAATGCTAAGATGTTACCCTGACCATGCCCAGCCTCAGGGCCACATTCAACGCAATATTTAAAAACCATCCCACTCCAGTCCCTCCCCAAAAGCTCTAATGACTCCTGAGGAGCTGCAGGCCCCCTGAAATCCATAAGCGACCTTCTACAAGATTCAGGCTCATGGGGGTCATTCAATCACATTCATGCAGAAGATTTCTCCATCACTAGAGGTCCTTAAAATGAGCTAGAGGAACATCTGTTAGGAACGGCATAGGTTGAAGAGCATGAGCAAATTTGGTCTCCCAGCTCTCAGTGAAGCTGTATTTGTCAGAAAAGCTTCAGGAGACAGCCAAAATTTGGGAGACTGTGCCAGTCTGTTCGTTTCCAACACACCTGGTCACCCCAAGCCTACCAGGGCACTACCAAAGGCCAAACGACTTTGAAACAAATCCCGAGTGGGACGCCTTCACGTTACAGTCATGCTGCTGAGATTTTTTGCAGCTCAGCTGCTCCCACCCGCTCACAAAAACCTTGGGGGCTTCGACTTCCCCGGGGAAATCTCCGGCGAGCCCCCTCCACCGAGCACCAGCAGGGCACGCAGGTGGAAACCCCCCTCTGCCGGCGGCTACGGCCCCTCGCCGTAACAGGGCCGCCCAGGTCCTGAAATAGGTCCCCTTTTAAGCACAGCTCGTTAAATGTTTGCTGGAAAAACAGAAAAGCATTTTCCAGAGAGAAGAGGACATCCAAGAAAAGCCCTTTTGGACATAAGTTGGCAAGAGGCGCGCGCGCATTTATCTTCGGCATAGAATGTGCTCTGTCAGGAGGGCTGTAACTAACAATACGCTGAAAAACATGCCACAGACTTCCACTGTATTTTATTTGGCACTCGGGGCTTATTCCTCAGCACAAAGTATTTGCAACTGGCATCGGTTAAACGAGAAATTACAACCTTCAAAAGATCTATTTATCGTCGGCTGCAGAGAGTACGGAATTTGCCATCGGCTTCGGCGACACCGTCCCCACCGGCGCCGCGAGCGCGCTCGGCCGCGGCGGGGGCCGGGCGGCCGCGTTCCCTGCCAAAGCTCCGCGGGGCCGGGGGCTCGGCGGGTACGCACCGGACGCGACGGCGCGGACGGGTCACCGCGGCGGAGTCCTCTGCTCGGCGCACGTGGCTTTTTCTCCGGGCTCGGCCTCGGAGGGGAACGAAAGGGCAGACGCACGGAGCCGTTCGCCCCCCGGCAGGGCTTACGGCGCTAGAGCAGGAGGGGTTATCTGGCACGGTGCCTTGTTACGGCACCCCGTGTTCCTACGTGGACATCTGGGGAGGACGTGGCAAAGCCCCGAAGCTCCATCTCCTCCACCTGCACCAAAGGGAGATGCCCACGAGGCTCCTGCACTGTGGGGTCATTGCCACCTCCTAGAGAAGAGGAAAGCTCTGCCAGCAAACTCCCCAGGCCCTCAAACCTCTCCTCACTCCTGGTTGCCAAGTGCTCCAGAAAGGGAAACCTCAGAGTCAGGAAACTTTGCTGGTGTTTGCTCAGGACAAATGCCGCGGCCGTGCCGGAGCACATGTAGGTGGGCTCCTGGGGGAGCGCATACACGCGGGGAAGCAGGACCATCACCAAGCCGCCTGCACCAGGCCTGAGTATCAGCAGCTTCATTAAAATCTAGAAAAAGCCACGAAGATCCTCGGACCGAAAATAACTGCTCCGCACCGACTCTCGGAGCAGGCCCCGGAGAGGTCGCTCTGAGCTAAGCTCTCTTGCCGCAAGCCCAGCGCCCGTTTACCGTGCTGTAAAACGCTCCCATCCGCTCGCTCTGCAGAACTTTACTGTTTCCTTCCCCCAGCCTGAGTCACAGCCACGCAGCTACAGCAAACCTGCAACGACGGGGTCTTACTGGGCAAAGACCTCTGAGTTATTTTGCCGTGGCAAGATATTTAACCATTCACAGGAGTTTTGCAGCAACAACAAAAGGGCAAGGTGGGAAAGGAGACCGATACACATGCAATCTGCTGCAGGGAGCCTGGCCCACATTAACACGTACCGCTCCAGTGTTTGAAAAATCCAGACATTTACAAAATTCTGGATTTTGCATGACATCAGCAGCCTTTGAATTAACCTCTGTTCCTGCAGACTTTCCTTGCAGGCTTAACTTCAAGCCCAGGAATTGTCACTTGGCTTGAAATTAAGGACGTGCGTTTCTTCACCTGATCGGGGGGAGAGGGATCGTCTGTCCGCGGGGCTCTGGATATGCCATCGTGCAGGCAAAGCCTTCCTTCTGACTTTTACATACAGCCAGAAATGCACTTTTTCCCCCCTTCCATTCACACGACCCCAGGATATGGGACTTAAAGAAAAGAACGGAATTCAAGGCTCAGGAGAGCTCAAGGGGTCACAGCAATGCTGGCACTGAAGTTCGGTGTCGCTCTATGGGCACAGCAAGTTCACGTGGTGAGCGGCAGTCCTTCCCGTAAGGGCTCCAGGCACTCTGCTAGTGAGCCAGGCAAAAGATGGATCCTGCTAATAACGGTCTATATTTAGCCAGTTGGCCAATTTTTAAAAGCTGAAGTGTGATAGCTAAAGCCATCTGTAAAGCCCTTTGATGCACACACCACTTATAGCTAGGCACCTAACTACAGGCTGAAATGCCCAAGTCGAGGCAACCGCATTGGAAAATATTGGCCGTTTCCTGCTCCAGAACTCAGACACAGTCCTCTCGTAGCCTTTCGTTGCAAAAATAAATAAATAAAAAATAAAATAAAGCCATTTAAATTTACCCTCCCTTCCTCGGATGGAGAGAGACTCACAGTGAGCTCGGGTCAGCCTCAAACAATCCTATCGGAATCAGGTTTTATTTCCCAGCAACTGATGCAAAGTGTATCAAACCGCACGTCGTCTGCTGCTGCTGAGCGAGGGCCTGGCGAAGTCACACGCGACCCGGGTAGCGCTCCCAGCTTAGACATCGGTTTGGCTTTGCAAGAGAGCTGAAGTGCCCCTACTGAACGGGGACGCTCTCCTGAATCAAAAGCAAGAGGGAAAACAAGCCACAGTCTTCACACAAATTAAAGCCAAGAAATATTTTGACTAAATCTGTTCCCAGCATTAAAAGGATTGGAGGAGCTGCAGATGAAAAGCTCCTCTTAAGCTGGAGAATTCATCTTCTCGTCCCCGACAAAGGATGCATGGGTTACTAAAACAAGTATTACATTTCATTCTGGCTTACACTCTGATCTTGCGTTACATGAACAGGGGAGGCAAAAGTGCTCCCAGCGATTGCCTTTTAGGCACAGATGACTTCCAGTCCCATGGTGTGCTGAGACAGGGCTGCTACACAACACGCAGGCTTCTCCTCAAGACCTCTTCTGTTGCTTGGGCATTTGTTTTACACAAATTCTGGCATTTTTATTGGATCTGTCACCTTGGCATGGGCACAGAGGTAACAAAATACTAAATAAACTCCTCAGCCTTGGGCAAAGGCTCTATCTTTCCCTGGTTACCTATCAGCCTGTGACCAAAATCCTCTAAGCAGAGCAGCAGCCCCGGTGTGCGCAGGGAGCCATTTCTCAGGGCATCGTCTGGTGCATGCAGAAGGCGAAGGGGCCTCAGGGGGCCTCCACCAAACCACCTGGTATTGCCCTATCCCGGGGGAAGAGCGATGCTCTCCTGCAGCGCTGGCTGGAATGGGCTGCGCCGCCCCAAAATAACGTCGAATCCCTTCAGCTTCCCCAGCGACTTGGGGGAAACCTCTCCCACCCGCCTTCTTTCCAGCTAATACTGTTTAGTAGCTTCTGAAACGGGCAGTTAATTCCCTGCCTGCCAACAACGGCACGAAGGAAGGGCTCCTGGTTCGGCCAAACCCGCTCCTCCGTCCTTCACCCGAGCACGGACACCGTAGTGCTTGGCCACGACACGCTTTCAGGTGGCCACGTCAAGCAGAAGACACCCTTCCCCTTCCAAAGTCTTCCCCTGTCCTAGCAAAAGTGTAATATCTCCTCACGTTCCCTAGAGCAGAGAGCAGCACTTCTGCCCAAAATTGAGTTTGCACTATGTCTCTCTAGAGAGATGCTTCTTTTTTATCTATTAGGTTTCCTGCTCTGGGACTTGCCTTTAAACTGGAGGCGGAAAAGAAAAACAACATCAAAAAAAAAGGCAGGAAAGAGTCTGAAAACTCCATCAAAAATCTCTTCTCCCAGCCCTCCCTCCTCCTCCCACTCTGCTCCAGCTTCAAGTTCAAGGCAGACAGCATCTTGCTCAGGGAACGGCTTGCCACGTTGGAGCAAAGCAAGCCGAAAATGGGCCTCGGCCTTTTGAAATGGTCACGGTAGAGAGGACCTCTTCTCCCCAGAGACGCATCACGCGGGACCGGCCTCAACCACCGTGGAAACAAAGCCAGCGCGCAGCATGTTGCAGAAAAGCAGCAGCGACTGCAGAGCACCCGCGGGCCAGAGCTCGCGCCAGCTTCCCGGGAGGGCGCTGGGCGCACGCAGAAAGGAGGAGACGGAGTCGTCAGATGGGCTGCTCCGGGCACCAAGCCCCTCCGAGGTGCCCTGCAGAGGGGCAGCCTAGCCCCCCCCCCCACTACTTTCAGCTGGGTTTCCCGAGCTGAAATTGCTTAGCACACAACACACACTTTGCCTCCGATCCACAACCCCTCCCCCCCCCCCCCGCCCCGGCAGTTTTGGAGTTGTTGGCCAACTTCAACAGGAATTTGACAGAGGAACAGGAACTGCAAAGATAGCTCAGCTGCTACCATTTTCATGCATACCTCGTGGACCGCTAAAAGGAAAGAGACCTTATTAACGCCCCCAGCCGGAGACTGGGCAGCAGGGTGAGCCCAAACCCATACAAGACACCCAAGAACCCAAACGGGAGAGTGCCACTGCTCTCATGAAATGAAGGGAAGCTTCAACAGAGCTCGACCCTTACTACTCCCTGGAAGACCCAACCCAAAGGAGCGGCGCAATCTACGGTGGTCTTCCTCCCGTCACACTCCCTGGCCTTCCTTGGCCAGCCTGGAGCTCGGGCTGAGCCACTAACGCCCCAAATTTTGGCATTCATGCAGCTCGTGCCGCGCTGCCCGGGCTAGCCAGCCCGCAAGCCCCCGTACCAGCTAGCCTCAAACCTCCTCGAGCACCGACGGCTGCAGGCAGGAGGGACTCGCCGAGCAGCTCCCCGCTTGCCCGTCACGCGGCAGACAGGGAACTGGTCGCTGCGGCCAACTGGTCGGCAGCTCCCGGCTTGCGCCCAGTAAACCTTCGCCCGCCAGCACAGGCTCACGCCGGACCCCGGGGTTTAACCGCCACCGCCGGACCCATCCGCCTCGCAGCGGCCGACGCCGTTTCACGCGTGCTGCCGCTTCCAGTCTCCTCGTCAGCTCAGGAGCTACGAGGCACGAAGACCTGCTCAGCGCTCCTGGGAGGTGGCTACGGCACCGCTAGCCCAGACGGGCGCGCGGGACCGACGGGGACGGGGGGCAGCCGGCACCTCCGGCACAGCCCGCGCACGGCGCCCGAGGCAGTCCCGTCCACCCCGGCGCTGCCCCGGGGTTTCGCCTCCCTTTTCCTCCTTATCGCAGCCAGAAACCAGTAGATGGCACCAGAATAACAGAAAAGTCCCTCCGGTTCTGCCCTCCGGATTTCCCCAAATATTTTTCCGCAGCCTGGTCCCTTCGCCAAGCCCCCTCCCACGGCCCTGCTTTCCCAGCGGGCATCTTTCACCGGCCCTGGTACTGAGAAAGGAGATTTTTTTTTTCCTCCCTTGGTTCCAGACAAAGTACGCTCACAGGCCGGTGAGCACAGTGGCAGACCCACTCGCCTTTTTTTTTTTTTTTTTTTTTTTTTAATAAATACAGAGCAAAAATCAGCTTCTGCACTGACTGCTGCATGGGGAACGGAGACCTAGGAGCAAGCAATGTTTTTTAGCTCTCTATACTAAAAGGCTGTTTGGAGCCAAGCCGAAACATAACTTCTAAAAGTTTTTGCAAACTAAATTAGAAAGAAAGAAAGAAAAAAAAAAGAGTCTTAGAAAAATAAAACGTTTTGTTTGAACTGCAGGTTAATTTTTTTATATATCTTTTTTAACATAGATGCCGCTTTTACTTGAAAAACAGAATCAAAATACTTAACCAATGCATCTACTTTCTTCACACTGTTTTAATTTGGGGGAATTCCTCCCTCCAGAAACTTGCTACCTGCTACAGCTGAACCAAATCTGCATTTCTCAGTGCAGAAGCAGTTCACCCGTGCCGTGCCTGGCTACGCTTTTGGGCATGACGGTGCCCTTCTCTTTGGCAGCTGCAACTGCTGAGATGGTTACAGGAAAGTCCCGCACTTCTTTCCGAACAGCTTCTGCCGCTAGCTAACGACGACATTGCCCAATCCCCGCTGGTTTAGGAGCTCTCTGCTCAGCAGAGCCACTGGGTGAGCTCGTGAGATGCTCTTGCTTCCCTGTATTAAATCTATAAAGTCGTGAAACAGTTTGCCGGGCGGCTCTCTGGGCAGACAGGTGCCCACCTCTGCCATGGGCTTTAAAGACTGCAAAGCACCCACTCAGCTCGCTTAAAGCGAGCGCAGGACCAGCGTGGTGCCCACCAGGGTGGGCATTTTCTCCACGGAGGTACCTGGCTCTTTCTGGCCTCCAGGGTGCTCTGAGCTGTTTTGCCCGCCGAGACACAGCCTAAAGCAGCACTGCAGCAGCACTAACAGCCAGGGAACGGCCCGAAGCAGAACCCAGAAACATCAAGGCCAATTTAAGTCCACGTTACCTGGGCGGACACATCGTGGTACCCACTGATCGCTGCGGTGCCTTCACCGCGTAGCCAAGTTTGCAGGACAACCTGAGCTAAGGTGACGGCCAGTTGCAGGGTGCCGTCCGCAGGAGAGGCAGGATTCCCCCATTCCCAGCACGGCCGGGAAGCACAAAAAGGAGCACCCGCGCACCGCACAACGGCACCTAACAGCTAGGAGCCACCACGGCTCTGCCCAGCCCGTGTCAGAGCCTGGCGGAGGCTTAACGTGCTCACGGAGGCGCCAGGATTGTTTCAGATGCTTCAATCTTGCGTGGAGTCAACTGGGGACAAATTTGGAGACCTTCAGGCTTTGCATACCTGGACTGAGATACCTGGACTGAGTTTTGAACATGGTTCAGTTCAGCAAGGCGGGAAGAGGAGTTTGATTAATAACGGGGATGGGGGGAAAAAAAGGATCAAAATAATCACACACAAACAAAGCGTAATTTCTCCAGACACAAATCATCATTCGCCAAACCTTTTCTGAGCAGATTTTTTTTCCTCTCTCTCTCTTTTTTTTTTTTTAAAGCCTCTTCTGGAAACGGAGCGCATTTGGAAACCTCTGTGCCTTCATCCCCCGTGGCCTACACCGTCCACGAGCACACGGCTCCGAGCGCCGAGCTTCAGTGACCCCAAATTACTAGCCTGGCGGAGCGAAGGCTCGGCAGCGAGGCGAAGGGACTGCCTCTGACCTCCGCGGGGACTTCACCCCACCGGTTCGGAGACCCCCCCCCCGTCCCGAGCGATGCCCCGTGTGCTTATTCCCCTCCCCGGCATTGATTAGATTTGCAGCTCTCCCTGTTTCCCTCGTTTTACCCAAAACCGACAGCGGCGCGAGTATGAGACCCGCCGTTCACGCAGACTCTCCAACCGGGCCAGAAACAGCAGAAATCTCACGCAAACGGCCCGTTTCCTTCAGAGCCTCGGTAAACTCAAAAGGAGCCCTGAAATATCAGACCAAGTCAGGACATTTCTGGGCCTGATGTTCGCCCTCCCTAGCTCTGTAGAGGTCTTCCTACCTCCGCTACTCTTAACAGTGGGATTTTGGAAAGGGGAAAGGGGATCGTCCTATAAACGACCGTGGCAGCTGGTTCACGTAAGGGCCTGAGTTATGATCGGAGATGAGGACATTGCTTTTCTTTTTTGCTTCTTGCTATGTTTTGGTTGAAACCTGTAAACACATTTGCACCAAGTGGATCTGCCTTCTACATCTGGTCTTGTGATCCAATTTCCTGGCAGGAATAATCCCCGACATCGAATTGCACAGGAATGCGGCAGCACATCCATCCGTCCTGCGGCCAGAGCTCAGCTTCTCACTTTGCTGGTTGCTGCGCGAGACCGAGCCACAGCATTTCACCCAGTTACCCCACTGGTAAGACCAATAACTCATGTTTGACAAAAGCAGCTCTTCCAGAAGACCTTCCAGACGTTCACGGATGGAGACGCCAGTGCTTTCCTCTCTCAGTTATTTCTAGTGACTACACTGCATCTCACAGTTAAAAAATGCGTGTTTTCTACCTCCTTTGAATGAACGTTTGGCTTTTGCTTCCAGCCACTGGCTCTTGTTCTACCTTTCTCTGATGGATTAAAGGGGCGGGGGGGGGGGGGGGGGGGGGGGAGAAAGGACTCTTCCTAGAGAGTCATGGAAACTGAGATTCAAATTCATCATTGCAAGTGCCTGGAATGATCCCCAGTGCTGCATAGCCCAAACGGGATGGCAATACGTCACACGAACAAAATCGCTCCCGCTCGGAGCAGGGAGCTGAGAGCAAAACCTTTAGGAAGAAGCTTCCAAATGGACAAGGGGAGAGAAGAGCCTGGCATCGCGGCTGGCGTGCCCAGCTCTGCACAACACGCTCTGACCCACGACCAGCTCCCTGGGCAACACTCAAAGGCAGACACGAACCCCACAGGGAACCTGCCCGGACTGACGAGGGGCCGTTTTCTTGCTAATCGCCAACAATTTTGTCTTTTGAAACACACCGGTCATTTCCAGCCCACAACGCCCAACCCAGAAACACACATTTAGGGAATCTGTTTGCTATCTCATTGCCCAGCAGCAGGTCTCCCCCAGTGAATTTGTCCCTTCCACTTCCATGCACTTCCCTCATCCTGTTGCATCCCGCTTGCCCCATAAGCACCTCCGCTGAACATGGCACAACAGTCGTCTTGGGAAGCAAGGAAAAAGGAGGCAGCACCATGATGCTGGCCAGGGCAGACAAAACACAGGGCTAAGGACACATGGAAACAGGTGGTTTCCTGCTGGTCATGCAGCCACAGTAACTTGGTGGAAGGACATCCAGGGAGCCCCTCCAACTACCTGACCCAAGGCAGGATCAGCTCTATGCTGTTACTCCTGCAGATGTTTGTCTCCATCAGATCCGTGCTAGGGGTCTCCACAGCATCCTCCCACCTCTCTTCCAGGCCTTCCCCGTCCTCACTAGAACTGGGAGGATTCCCCCACAGTTTCATCAAAATCTCCCTTCCTGCAACAGAAATACATGGGCCTGGAGATCAGTTCATACTTTCCTCTTTTTAGTAGCCTTCTACATATTTTAAGACTGTTCTCCCATCATCTTTTCTTGAGCTTAAGCAATTCTTCTTTCTTCCTATACTGTGGCTCCTGAAGCTCCTCTTACTGCTCTTTTTCTGCTCTGGACTCTTTTCCACTTGGTTCATTTCTTTCCTGACATGCAGTGTGCACAAATGGAGCCCACCTGGAGCCCCCCTCTGCAGCTGAGTACAGTGGAAGGACACTTCACAAACGACACAAAACTACAGGAGATGCTAGGGGGTGAAAAACATCTGCCGCTACTCATAAAGCTGCAGCTTTTTGCATGGAGCAGGAGAGTTGGTTCAAGGCCAGGGAAGCAGATTTGCAAAGGGCACTGAGCCACAGAGCTCCAGAGTAGGCTCCTTATGCCAAGTTCATCCCCCTTCATACAGACAGCAGGTTGACATCAGCGGTTCCCGCAATTCCCTCCCTACAGGGCATCACGTAGAAACACAGAGGTGCTTGAGCTGTGAGTTGGGGAAAGACACGTTTTCTCTGTTGGGCCAGAGGAGCGAGAACAACCGCTTCCCATGGCGAGTCCAGATCCCTGGCTGGGAACCACTGGTGTCAACAAGATGGATCCGCCTCGTCAGACGTCTGTGGCTGGACCTCATGCAGCACATCCCACGGAGGACGGGCTCCCCAATGGCAGGACTACTTGGCCAATAACCGGTCACACACACAGCAGAACAGCACCATTCAGAGGAAGGGTTACCACCAAAACAGGTCATTAGCAAGCCACATGGGGTTCTTCATTCTTCTCCAGTCCCCTCATTTTCCTAAGGGGCATGCCGCAGAAAACACAGTGGGGGGGAGGGAAAGAAAATTACAGTTCTCTTCCAAAAAACAGTCTTTGTTTGTTTGATCATTTTTTTAAATGATCAAGTAACTTGTGAATACATTTTCTGATGATTCCCACATCCTCCCAGCTGGAGAACGGTTCATGAACAGACTCCAAATTCTGTAAATGAGCTTGTTAGTCATAAGTCTTCAAACAGGCTTGATAAACAACTTTCAGCCTGCAGGATATTCATCAACCATTCTGTCTGCCCAGTCTCCCGACGCTAATTTATTATTTACAATGAGAGATCCCTCTCCTAAATCACAGGTGATTGTTTCTTTTCACTGATTAACTGATTTTTTTTTTTTTTAAGAGAAACAATGAAAACCAAATCACAAACGAGCAATGCGTAGTGAGCACATATTCCTGAGCAATTTTCCTAGGTTCCACAAGACACATCAGCAGTTGTCCAAATGAAAAAAAACTGTAAGCAGAGATCTTTTTGGCCAAACCTGTAGGACCGGAAAATAGCCAAGACGACGACTATGATCAGACCAAGTCTGCCACTGAACACCCCAGGGAACTTCCAGCTGATCAGAACAAGCTACTTCTTGCATCCTTTGGATTTGTAGAGAACTCAAACATCTCAAGATGTTCAGAAGACCCAAGTCTGCATTCAGAAAGCTGCCACTGAAAATCGCAGTGTGAATCACCCTTGGGTTGGAACAAACACAATTCCCCCACAGGGCACGGGACAAGCTTAGATATACCTGAGCAGCAGGTACCCTACAGGAAAAAACTCGCTGTGAACTGCTTCATTTACTTCTGCTTTTTCTTAATGGAAGGGGATCTCCTTAATGCTAATCAGTTAATTAACGCAGAAGGTGGGCGATTCCAGAGATGGAGGCAGATGAAATAACAATTAGCTGGGGGCAACAGAGACAGCAGAGTACCTTCCCGAATCGTTATTAATGCCAAACTCTTACACACCATATCACCAGTAGATTCCTAAGCCTCTTACTAATGAGTCGGGATTATTACCGCAATTATATGGGTAGGGAAACAGAGGCACAGAGAAGTGACGTGACTTGGCCAGGTAATCGCAGCAAGGCAGTGGTATAGCAGAAAAGACCGCAGGGCTCTGTGGCCAAGGCACTGAGGCTTTTTAGGGCAACAGAAGACGGGTGGGTCATCCTGCTGGGCCAACTCTGCTGACTTTCAGAGGAAGAAGAAAACAACAACGAAAAAGCCCACTTTCTCAATTCAGGTTCAGCCTTTCCTGAGCAGGCTGCTCCCCGCACTGGCAGAGGCCACATGCTACAACCTCAGCTCTGTGATACCCCCTACACAGCCTGGCAAACACATGGAGCAGAGAAATCCGCTCCCCAGCGTGCAGCTCTTCTGCGTGCACACGAAATCTGGATCTGTGTTTCCACTCCCTGCTCTGGCTCCTCGCTCCTGATCCGCAGAGAGGTGCCAACTTCTGCCAGCTTTGGGGGTGAAGGAAGCAGGACACGGACTTTGGCTCTGGCTCTGTTTTGAATGCTTTTTCTTGCTCGCTGCAAAATCAGCAACACATTTGTGTTGCTATAGACTCAGAATGCCTATGGACTGGACACGGCTGTGCCTCCAGCTCATGTTTGGAAACAGCCTTCCCAAAGCCAAATCAGAGCAAATACAAGCAGGACAGAGACAAAGTTTTCACCAACTTTCCCTATCATCATCATCATGGGAATCGTTTGTCCCAAGCAGGAACTTGGCACCGGATTTATAAACCCCCAGTCTATGCCTTTCATTCAGAAAGAAATGAGACTCCCCCATGGGCTGTGTGGATGCAGAATGATAACAGGTATAAAGTGTTACCAGCGTTTCCAGCCACAAGGAGTAAGAGTGCTATAAAACTCTGAGGGAAACCATGCCAGATTTCATGGTGACAGGAATCCCCTGAAGTACCACCAAGCAAGGGCAACCCTTTCTGTAATACTCACCCCCAAGCATTAACATTTTCTTTTCACCATTATGGCTTAGGCATCTTTCCCTATTTAAGTCCAGTCTGTTCCTATATAGCCCCAACTCCATTAAGCTGACACTTAGAATGGCTCTTTGATCACTACAAGCATGATTTTCCGAGCGGGGATCATATTAGCCATACTTCCAAAAAAGCAGAAAACTCCCAGGAGCGTTGGGCAGGTCTTCGTGCCTTAGCTGGCACACCAGCTATGGCTCAGCTCAACTCACCAGCCATTAATGCAGCAACCACCAACACAATGAAAACAAGAGTACCCAACCTAGGTACCATGGGTGCCCAACCTAGACAGGCCCAGCATTCACACTGGCTACAAAACAGGGTTAGAAGCAACTTGGACACAGCCTTCTTCATCCTCCCACCCTGCTCCCAGGCACCTAAGCATTTTTTTTTTTAATCTCCCCATGTTGCTCCCAGGGAGTGCTGTTCCCCCTGAGATGTTCATGCTATTTTTTCTCTCCAAATCTGTACATTCAGCATCTGCTGCTGGCAATTTTGTCTGCCTCCAGATGCACCTGGCCAGGGAGAAGTTTGGTGTTACTTTGGTCAAGGACAACTTCATGTGCTGGAGGACTCAGAGCAGGAAGCAATGCCTCCAGGCTCCTAGTGAATTCCAGCTCTTGGTGCAAAGGCAGCTTTGCTGCCTAAACAGCTCATCAAGACCCAAGGAGGGTCCTAGCCAGATACCGAGCGACTCTTTGGATGTTTGCCCTGCCCAGCAGTCTCACTGACTGGCTGGAGTTTCTCCTGTAGGAAAATTTCTCAAGCCAGAAATGGGGAAAATAGGAATTGGATGTTGCAGTAGGACGTAGTGACTTTTTAACAGCACAGCTGGCTCCCCTCATCTCTCTTCTAGCCTTCCTGGACAGGCTTCCAGGAACATAAGGCACCAAGAGGTCCCAGGCTGCCACTCCAATGTAAATGTTCACTTAATATGGGCACGACAAATCCAGACTGTCTGGAACAGTGTTTTAATCACTGGTTTAACCTTTCCTTGGCCTCTGGAGGTGACAGAGGAGCCCAGAAAGCCATCTAGGCTGAAATGGATGCTCACTGTCATGCTCATTAGGCCTCTCCCACCAGCTTTGGTAGGATGCAGATCCCAGGCTTTTCATTGCCAGAGGTGGCCTTCAGCCCTAAACTTCAGCACTGCTGCTCAGTTCTCTTCTCAGCTAGCATCCTTTGGACATCAATTTCAAGAAAATTTTCTCTAGAAAAAGACTCTGTTGTACTCCCAGCAGACCCATAGTGCATCTCTGCCAAGCTCCTCTCCTCAGCTCACAGCATCTTCCAGGAATAACGCAGGCAAGGAAACAGTAGGTTACGTACATAGCATACATTTGCAAATTGACGTATGAATGACAAATGTGAGCAGGACCAGCAAACAGAGGTCTAAAAGCTACAGGACAGCACTGGAGAACCTTCAAACCCCTGGCTGTAAAAGCGCTCAAATTACACCATAGGCTGACAAAGCACAAATCCCTGCAGAACTGAGCCATGTAGCTGGTTGGCACTGGTGTCTAAGCATGTGTGACTTTTTACTGACACAATTCCCATTATAGATGTACATATTCAAAGGGGCTTTTCTCCTTGGTGACTCTCCATTGGTTACTAAGAGGCTGAATTTATGCTGCATCTTCCCCTCAGGTGCAGACACTGCTAGCGTCTATCTCCACACTCCACAGTCCTGCCACAAAATCTGCCGGGATTTCACATCGCTGAGACATCTGCTTCCCCACCAGAGTAGGCTGGACCCAGCCAGTGGGTTTAGAAACTACTTCCCATGTATGGCAACCATGCAACAGGCTTTTCCTGGGGGAACCAGACTGAAAACCTGCGCTCTGTGCTCTACTGCCCAAGCACAGCTTGCAACCTCTTGTGTCATGAGCTGCAATGACAGTCCAAACAGAAAGTCAGGTCAGAGCCTTGGGTAACTACAGTTACACGTGTACCTTTGTGGTCACGTACGATAGAGAGATGTGCTGCCGCAGGCAGCGTCTCTGCAGCATAGGCTGGTTCGTGGAAGAAGGCTCAGCCTCCCCCTCCCCTGCTCCCATCCTTTTCAACACCCAGTTTGTCCTCGAGTGCTGGCAGAGAGCAGCGGTGAATCAATCACCTCCTTTTGCTGCAGTTGTCATGGTTTTCACTGGCAACACCAGTTCTTCTAGCCAAGCTGTGACGATCTTCATTTCGCATCTCCATAATCCATCCCAGGATCCAAGCCTCATTTAGGAAAGGCAAGAAGGGTGGGGAACCAGAAACGCAGTGATTCATCCTCCCCAGAAAGAGAGGCCCAAGTCTGGAATATTGTGACACTCGGTAAATACTCGTGATGTACTTCATTATGCAACAGGGGCCCAGCAGGAGCACAGCTCCCTCAGGGCTACTTAATATGGGTTTCAAAAATGATTAAACGTATCAGAAAACTTGCAATCAGGAGTAAACACCTATAGTCTGATCAAGCCATTCTGGCGATGCGAAGAGCTACGGGAGCAAACTCAAAGTTGCTGGTGGGGGCAGGAAAGCGGGGAAAATCCTTGAAGGAATTATGACTCTAATTCTGCATCTGTCTTGTCAGTGCATTCAAATTTAGAGTTCAGCTCCTCCTTTTAGCCCCTCCTGGTTATATTCTGTCCCTGCTCTTTCTTTCCAGGCATCATATATTTCTTTGCCGAAAGGTGAAAGTATCATGGCCCTGAATACAGGCAGCAAAACTGTTTCACGCCTCTAACAGAAATATTCCACTGCTTGAAGAAAAAAAAAAAAAAAAAAAAAAAAAAAAAAGTATTTGCATGACTCAAGGCTGCTGGTCAAGTCTTTAAATGCTAATACTCATCAATTGGCATACACATAGGCAGCCTCTTGAATTGCATGCAATGATTCTTGTGAGCAAAGGTTGCACAAATTAGCCCTGAGATAATATTTTCCCATGCGATCACTGTTTTATCCATCATCAAAAAGACGGAAAATAGACTCCTAGTAGTGGAAACCTGGTGCAGATGACAGAAAGCTGATGTTCATTAAAAGTGTTCTAGCAGTTTAGACCAAACCTTTAAGCTTTATGAGAGATTTCAAAATCTAATTTTCATAGAAATGTTTTCATTATATTAAGGAGGAGGGCAAAAAAAAAAAAGTAAAAGTCTTCAGCAGAATCTTTTTCAAATTAAAAAGTTGGAAGTTCTGTGCGGATAGACTGAAAACACAAATACCATCAGCAAATTATGAGACCATGAGAACCAGGAAGCAAAACTGATTATGATCAAAAAAGTGAAACTCGCAAACAAATAGAAGTCTAGTTTCGCCCGTCGAAAGGAGGGCTGCATGGCCAGCACTCAGAAATTGAGTCAGCTCCCGTCTTCAAATTCACAACTTTTTTTTTCCTTTTTCAATAATAGGAAGTTGCCCTTCTTTCTGCGTTTTGCCATCTTGAGACTCAAAGTTTGTGCCCGAGTCGCATTCCCATCATCTGTCTTTATCCAGAAGATCCAGAAGTTTATGTGAAAAGCCCAAATATTTTCTACTTCAAAACATAGGATTCAGGGACATAACAGAGAGAAAAAAAAAACAAACGGCATAAGATACTTGATAAGATACTTGATAGAATAATCATGTAGCAGCTAGCCTAGGAGTCAGATTAAAAAGATATACCTAACCAACATAAACAGAAAGAAGTTTCAACTTCTTTTTCTTGTTAGTTATCTAGTCCCTTTTATTCAACATTTGTTCTCACAAAAAAACCCCACCATTCCTGCAGGTATTCTCTAGGAATATGTTGTAGTACTAGGATGAGTAAAGATTACTCATGCAAGAAAAAGAAAGCTGCTGTGTTTATCAACCAGCTAGCTGAAATAAGTGCCTTAAAAATACATTACTCTGACCCTCAGGTTTTCCACATCAGTTGCGAGAGGAGAAGGACTTGGTTCCGAAACGCCTGCCCTGGCAGCACCTCGGAAGGATGCTCCCGGCTGCCTGCAGGCGCGAGGCACCGGTCGGTTTGCCTTGCTTACCCGGTGTGTAACCCACGGGCATAAACAGCCAAGACCTTCCTGCAGACTCTCTGCTTGCCCATCAGCTACACACGCAAGAAGGGAATAAAATACGAGATGCTTCTAGATTTAATTAAGCCACACTCCCAAAGTGCTTTTCCCCCCTGCTTTCATTCTTTGGCCGTTCCAAATCTACCAAAAGAGCCATTTAGTAATTCAAGATAAAGTGAACATTTGCAAAGGAGACGCCAGCAGTCCCCAACATCAGAGAAACCTTGGAGAAACCTTTCAGGTTTTCCTCTTGCGCTCACCATCCACGCGACTGTCTCTAAACTGCTCTCGCTATTTCAGAGCGGTGGCAGAGCAGCCCACCAGGCTTCCTCACCTCTTTTCAAGAAGCCAAACGTTTGGGTTTTTTTCTGGGGGGTATCGCACCACTGCAGGCAGCCTCAGGTGCTCAGCAAAACAGGAGGAACAACCCACAGTGAGACTCGTGGCTCCCTGAGCTGAAAGTTGCCTCCACGCAGCAGTGGCAAAAAACCATCTCCAGGTCACTGTCCTTCCTGAATTTATCTTGTCCCTTTTGAAACCATTTCTATTTCTGGCCTCCGCAGTGTCCTGCGGCAACAAGATCGTCACCAAATGATGCGCTGGATAAGGAAAAGCCCTTCCTCGTGCTCTCGCTTGCTGCCCGAGAGGAGCGGGTTGAAGCCAGAACAGATGCTTTGCCTGAACCAGCTTGAACAGAGGGAAAAAAAACTCTCTTTTTCCTGGCTGACCCAAATCCCTGCTTCCCCGGGAATAAGCAGCAATGACGAGAGGTCACGATGTGTCCACCAACATGGAACAAGTCCCAGGGAGCTCCAGAGCACCTGGGCCCCAGCTTTAACCACGAACCAGCCCTGACAGCCCAACCTAACCTGCCTGTCCAGGAGAGAAATGCAGCCTGCAAACTGCTGCCTCTTTTATACAGAAAAGGTACCAAAGGATGGTAATAATTCCAATAAGCACGACTCATATGCATACTAAATCCAAATGGGTTTATTCATTCCTCACAACAGAAGTCCAACCATAGTAATTTTTCTTTGGCCGCTCACACTTTCTCTGCAACATTTTATGAGCCATCACAGTAACCCTCAAAAAAACGAAACAACAAAAACAGAGGTCAAAAATGTCAACTTAAAAAAAAAGGACTAATAATTTTCCATCTCTAGATTTGGAGAATTAATCCCACTCAGAACCATGAGCTCTGGGAACAGATACGCCACCGATAGGTTTCTGCTACCACCAAAGGCACTTGAGCAACGGGAGAGGATTGCCTCTGGTGGGAAGGTCGGGGGGTCCCTGCGGCTGTGCGGAGACCTGCATTTTCACCCTGGCTTTAGCACGAGCCAGTGAAAACCCTGCTACCAAAGCAAATGTTTGCTGTATGTTATCAGATGGTTTTGCATTGAAGAGGAACTCAGCTTGCAAAGTCCTTCTGACTAAGTGGCAGAGGCTGGGAAGCCTGCTGTAAATTGTATCCGCTTTTAGAATACGGTTTCAGAGCTACAATTTGAGTTGAATTCAGTGAGAGTGACAGGTTCTCAGCACCACTGAAAAATCAGTCCCTTAACACCCTGACAGTTCTCTCAGAAAATATTACAATCGTAGCTACTCCCAGGGCTGTTGGTTTTTCTTTTTAATAGAAGGAACATTTTCCCTTGAACCTCTTTCAAATGAATTAATGGTAACACATTTCTTTCAATGTGAAATGCCCCTATAAAATGTTTTGTCATTTCTGTGTCAAAGTTTTCCTGCAATTTTGCATTATACAAATAGCTCCCAATACTCTGGCTTTTTGCTTCAATTTGGGGGCAGAAATCGGTGACAGGCTAGCTGACTTTCCTCCAGGTTGGAGGAACATTTTCAGTATTCTTGAGGCATTCCACAATTTCTCCAGACGGCTCCTACCTTCCCTCCCTCAGTAACATGGAGAATAACCAAGCCCTGTGTTAGCTTTTTCCACTGAATCAGCTCTCATTTCTCACTGAAAAAAGCTCATACTTATGTAGCACTGCTTAGCTCCAGCACAGCCTTTTCCTGCATGGATCGCGAAACACCTTACAAAACACAGGCAATAGGTGGGGAAACTGAGGCTTGAGGACAAACGAGATCTGCTAAACACATCACTGAAAGAGTCCGAAAGCCCAGATGACAGCTATACCATTAAACCAGGGAGAATTTATCCCCAGCATTTATTTTTTGCTTACTTTAGAATACTTTTAAAACTTTCTAATTCACTGCAGCAGCATTAAAACTTTTACAGCAATCAGAGAACATCTGATTCATTTTAAGCTGTCGTGTGGTCCCTGCTCAGTGATACCGGCTGAGAAACACACTCGTGAACCAAGATTTCAGTCCGTTCCATGCTCAAAGAGTAAGGTGGGCATCAGGAAAATACATTCCCTCTTTTCCAGGCTGACCAAGGTGGATTTGGCCAGTACTGGAACGCTCAGCGACTGGCAAGGGGCAGTATCAGGAATAAAGCAGGTCCAAATAAAATATACATATATATACACACATATAGATACATATATGTGTGTGGGTGTATATATATGATAAATGAAATTGGAAAGGAAGGGGGGGAAAAATAAAGTCATTCAAATATCTTGTTGGTAGCACCTCGGGGGCTCTTCTGCCACAGTGCCAAGAGGCAAAACCCGGGCACGCGGCGATCGCAGCCTTCTTGCCTAAAATATACAGTTTTAAGGGCAGAAATCGCAGTTTCTCAGGGTGCTGGGAAATTTTTTAAATATATATATATATTATATATTAAAATATATTTATATATATTTATACACACGCACACACATATATATATAAAAAGCTGTTTCCAATGTTTCCAAAGAGCGGCCGATGCCCGGGGCCCGCTCGGCGCCGGGCACCCACGGGAGCCGCGCCGCGGGGCTGCGCCTTCCCCGACGGAGCAGGAGAAGCTCCTCTTTGGAGCGACTCTCCCTTTCCAGCCGGGCTTCGCTTTCCAGGTGTGGGAGCCCGAAACGGCGAGGAGCCACCGCGGAGAAGGAGGCGCCGAGGGGGGCCCGGCCGGCGCCCCCCGACCCCGGGGCACCCGCTGCCGCCGCCGCCCAGAAGCGAGCGAGCTCTCGCCGCCGCCGCCGCCGGCCCGGAGGGAAACCCGACCCTATCGGGCGAAATCTCCCCTCCGCCGGGCTCCCAATTTTTATTCACCGGCTCCTTCGGGCCCGCTTGACATTTGCAGCGACTCTCCCAGAAGCGGCGGCGTGGCTGCCAGCGAAGGGCGGAAAACAAAAAGCAAACGAAAAATCGCGATTTTCGTTTGCTTTTCGTTTTTCCACCTTCCGCTGGCAGCCACGCCGCTCCCGTGACAGCCCCCCAGCCCGGAGGCGGCTCGCTGAAGCCCCTCCAAAGCAAACCCGCGCTCTCAGCCGCGGCCTGCGGCTGCCGCGGGAGCGCGTTTGTGTAGCGCCTGCAGCCAGCCCTCACCCGCAACGAAATCGCACCCAGTCCTTACGGCCGAAGATGTTTCTACCGAAAGAAGACGGGGGATGAGGGGAATCGGCGTGCGAGACGGGGGAGGGAGGCTCCTCACCCTCCTCCTCGCGGCTCGTCCCTTTCCACAGCGCTGCGCTTGGGAAAGGACAAGCGGCGCTTGCAAAATCCCGCGCAAGCCTGCGCTGTTCCTCGCTGCCTTCCAGCCCCGGCGCTAATCGACTCAGGCTGCCTTTCTACAGGTACTCGGGCTCCCAGTCCACGGCCCCGTAGCACAAGCTGTTCAGAGGCAGGTCTGCGCCCTGCCCGCCCCCCGGCCTGCAGCCGCGCTCGCCCCCTCGGGCTGCCTGCGGGCGCCGAGCCGCGGCGCTCCGGGCGGCTCCTCGGCCCGCCAGGCTGGGGGGCTAGAGGCGGACGGGGGGGGGTCCTCGGCACCAGCCGGGCCCCCCGAGCGGCTCCCCGGCTCCCCGCGCCGGTCGCGGCTCCGACGGGCCGGCGGCTCGGCCCGCCTTGCTCAGCCCCCCGCGGCAGGCGGTGGGGAAAGGGCGCTCCGGCTGCGGGCCCGATCCTGCCCGGCTTCTCTCCTCCGGGCGCCCCCGATCCCGGCTCCTTCGGCGGAGCATCCCCGTGCGGGAACCGCCGCCCGCGGGGCACGGGACGGGGGCGCTTCCCCCACCTTTCCCGGGCACTCGGCTACGGGCAAACGGGTGTTTTCGCGTGCCCGGGCCGGGTGCCGGCACTGCCGACGGCGCGGGCGACCCGGGCCCCGGCACCGGCACCGGCTCCCGCTGCCCCGTCCGTGCCCGGCGGCGCGCGTGGAGCCGCCCCTCGCCCCCGGCGATGCGTGTTTTTTTTTTTTTCTTTTTTTCTTTTGTTTTTTGTGTGTGTGGGGGGGAAGTCCCCGCACTTACTGTCTTGCTGCGGGGTGTCGCTGCCGCTGGTCAGCCCGGGGGACTCCAACAAGCTCCGGCCGGGCTCGCCGCCGCCCTCGTCCGCCTGCGCGGCCACCATGTCGCCCGCCTCCTCCAGGTCCAGCAGGTGACTCACGGAGAAGTTCTTCTTGGCTTGTAAATTGTCCAGGCCGGCGGGGCCGTCGAGGCGGGCGGGCAGCAGGGCCTGCCTCTCCATGGCGTGGGCATAGCTGGACGCCATGGTGCCGAGCGGGGCTTTTCTGCCCTCGCCCCCCCCCCCCGGCGCCCACCGCCCCCCGCTCCCCCCCCCAGCCGCCGGCCCTTCGAGGGGGAAGCGTGAGGCCCGAGGGGGTGGGGGGGGAACGGGACCCGACGGCGGCGGGGCGGCAGGAAGGAAAACCCAAAGGAGAGCGGGCAGGGCCGGGCTTAAAGCATGCCGGAGGGGAGAGGCGGCGCGGCCGGCTCGGGGCGGCGGCGGCGGCGCGGGGCGCACGGGGAGCTGCCGCCGGCCGGGAGGCGCACGGTGGCTGTGGGGCCGCCGGGGCGGGTGCGCCCCGTCCCTCCGCCTCCCCTGCCGGCGGCTCCCCTCCCTCCGCCCCCCTGCACTGCCCTCCCCTCCCCTCCGCCCCGCACTTCAAACGGCGGGGGCGGCTCCGCGCCGGGCACCCGGGGCGGGCCGGGCCGGGCCGGGCCGGGGGAGGGGGGGAGCCCGCGGGGCCCCGCCGGGACGTGGCACCGGCGCGCCGCGGCGATCCCCCCCCCGCCCCCCGTCCCCCGGCCGCCCCGGGCCGGCGGCCCGCAGCGCCCGGCCCCGCCGGGCTCGTTAGCTCCCCGGGGAGGGAGCGGGGGTGCGCGGCGGCTCCCCAGCGCCGAGGAAAGCTGCGTCCCCCGGGCCGTACACGTGCCCGGAGCAGGCTTCACACGGCCCCAGAGAGGGGGAAATAGCAAAAAGGAGAAATACAAAAGAAAACGCGACAAAGAGAAACAGAAGGGAAAAGCGAACAGGGGAGAGAAAGTGAAGAGGGGAAAAATAACGAAAGGAGAAAAGAAGTGCAACAGAGAACTACAACAGAAAAGACAGTGAAAGGAGTGTGAGCAAAAGCAAAATAGCAGAAGGGAAAGAGAAGAAAGACTAAAAAGAGAAACAGCAGAGAACAGAAACAGGCCGGAGGAGGGGGCAGAGGACACACTCAGCTCCCCAGGCCAGCACGCAAGGCAATCCCAGGGCCCAGCAGCTTGGCCTGGCTTGGCTGGCACATGTGGCCAGGGACAGGCAGGGGTGCACAGAGACACCCCAGGGCCCGCGCTGGCTGCATGGGGCACCCTGGACACAGCCCCGCCGCGTGCGGTCCCGCCAGGTCAGGAAAGGCCCGTGCGTCCCGGTGGCTGGAGCCTGGGCTCCGAGCTGCCACAGCCAGCCCAGAATTTCCATCCCCCCTGATCTGGGGAAAGAACATTTGATGCCATCAAAGGGCTCCAGATTGAAAACAGATGTGCTTCCCCAAGCCTCTCCATGCATTTAATTAAGGCACAGGCATGGAGGAGACATTTTCATCATTAGTTTGCTTTCAGCCCCCTGCCCCAGTCCTGGTTTACCCTTTGCAGTCTCAAAGACCCAAACGAGCTTGCCAGGGCTGTGGGGCTCTGCTGCCCTGTGTGTGTGTGTGGGAGGGGGGGGAACAACACCGAGCCAGTCCGTCTGGGGCTGAGGTGGGAACAGCAGGGGCAGGCTGTAGGGTGAGGCTGTGTGCGTACAGAAGTGTGTGGGTGTATGTACACCTAAAACACTGTGTGCATCTATGCGTGCAAGAGCACGCGCGTGCCTCGCTGCACACTGGTATGCCCCTTTCTCCGTACGCCTGTGTCTGAGGGAACACACGTGCGTGATGTCTTCCGGCACGCGCCCGCGTGGGGGATAGTGAAGGAGCTGTCTCTCCATGCGGGCACGCTGGGCCGCATCTGGCTGGCTGTGGTGTGCCTCTGCTCAGGTCCCAGCACGCCCAGGAGAGCAAGGGTCTCCAGATTCAGGTGCAGCAGGGTGTGTGCACGCACATGTTCCCTTGCTTTGAAGAATAGTTATCTGCACACGTTCCTGGGAGCTGCTCAGCCCTTTTCCTTAGGCTCTGCCTTTCCCTGGGATTTGGCTGCCTTCCTTCTTGATGAACCTAGTTTTACCCAGTCTTTCTCTTCTCTACTCTCCTTCAAATGGATGCCACAACTGACCCGGCTTTCATGACTGGGAGCTAGGGAGTACCAGGCATACACATCTCCTTTCCACCAGGGAAGAGAAGAGAGGAGTCTCCTCTTATAGTCCCAGACAAGCCTCTGCCATCGGGAGTGACAGCAGAAACCCCAGGATACAGAACAAGGATGCCAAGAAGAAACCTCTGCTTCTTTTCCCAACACCAGCTCCCCATGAGTTCAAAGTATGTCGGGGCAGTCATTCCCCTGAATTTTGGTCAAGGTCCAGGCCTCAGAGGACCAGCTAGAGGGCTTGCAGTGAACCCTTTCCAGACAACCAGCAGCAGGCAGCCTGCCCCCCAAGGCTGAGAGATCGCAAACGGAGTCACTGAAAAGGGAGAGAAGAGCCTCTTCCAACCCCTGTAGGGTAAAAATCTCTCCTCTTCCATCCAGCCTGAATAGGCCCCACAGGCATCTTCCCAAATCGCTGAAGTATTTGCCTGGGGATTTATAACAGCAGCAGGCAGAGGAAACTTGTGTCGCTTTCTCCCTCGCTCCAATCCAACCTTATTCACAGCAGAGCTCGTTGCTACTTTCACTGTCCAATTTCCTCATCAATCTTCCTGGTAGGAAGTATTTCCCCTTAAATCTCCAAATGTCCACAGATCTAAGGACATCCATTAGACAACCCTCCCTCCTAGCCTCAGGGGTTGCAAAATCAGCCCAAGACCAGCAGCTGCTCTAAAAAAAAGATGAGGAGTTGAACAGAGCAGAGGGCCATATTTAGCATGTTGGTGCCATGGGTCACCACATCAACACACGTGCATCTGCTACAAAGGCAGAGTTTCTCCTGCTGATCAGCAGAGGGGCCCAGCTCTGAAGCAGGCTACCTTGGCATTACCCTAAGATGAACCCACAAGCACTCCCCATAAATACGGTATCCAATGGCAGAACAGTAATATGGCCTTCAACACATGATAGACCATTTCAAGCATGTGCATTTAACACCTCACTTCCTAAACATCTCCTGCAACACAACTGAAGTTCTGTGGATGGGTGGGGGAATTCTGCGAGGGACAAGACTTCACACCCCACCCCACCTAGCCAAAGGCTGGTGCTGGTTTGGAGGAACATATTCATGCATTCTGGCTGCTGTCATGCTGCCAGTGGGGTGTCATTACAGGCCTTGGTGTGTGTCAGTCAGGCATTTAGTGCTACTGAGTCACTAATCTTGGTGGTCCTGCACACATACCAGCCCCCCCCCCCCCAGGACAAAAGGGGCAGATAAACCCACAGAAAACTCTTCCAGTCCTGTTTGTCTGAAAAGACAGAGGTCTGGGAGCAGTAGGAGGCCTCCAAGACAGATAAAGCACCATGGACTTGTGGCTGTTCTTCAAACCTGCTAAGACCAGACAGGCTCTAGACAGAGATTGGTCTGTAGCGTGGAAAGGAGTGTGGCAAGGAGTCCTGCAGGCTCTGAGAGTGATGCTACCCATGCTACCACCTGGGCTAATTAATACTATCTCTCTCACCAGCTTATCTGTAGTGCCTTCAAGAGCAAACTGTTGTTTTAAGAGTGATACTGTCCTAATCCGCATATGCTAGTTCAGGCCAAATGTAGTGCAGCATCCATGACGCTCTGCTTCTCAGAGAGCATGTCTTGCCCATGGGGAGCTTGAGGAAGACAGAGACAGAGGTTGTGCCGGGGATGGAAGGAGAAGAAATAACACCAAGAGGGGCAGTGGAAAGTGGGTTTTGTTGTTGTTGTGTGCTTTTTTTTTCTTTTTTTTTTTTTTTTTTTAATCAGGGTATCCTATTGTATGTGCATTATTAGAGTAGGCATTTAAACTTTTATAGCTTTGGCCAGGTAAGTTTTCTCTGTGCATGCTCAGAGTTTGGCACAGCCTGCAACCCAGACAAGACTAGGTAGGCAGGAATTGGCTCTCAAGCAACCTCATCCTGTGAGGGACCAAAGCAGAACAAAAAAGATCAAGAACAAAAGACAAACAACAGGGGAAAGAAAGAATCAGAAAGAGGAGTGAAGGACAGACTGTGAGCTCCCAGCTGAGCAAGTCAAGGGGTCCAAGGGCCCTATATAGTTGGAGATTTCAGACTGCAGTTAAAATAGGAGTGAGTCCATCTTTACAGGACAAGCACGAAACATCCATTCTTTAGCTATTTCTTTTTAGCCTAATTCGGAGTTTTAGAAAACCTTAACCTTTGTCTGTATTCTAACCTTATCAAGTTTGCTGAATGCTCAAGGACATTACCTTCTGGTGTTCATCTTGTCCTTTCTGCCAGTCACCAGCAAAGAAGGTAAAGCAGAAGGGGATATTTGCCACCCATCTCAGATGCTTCATTTTCTTCTCATGAAGTGTTCAAATGGCTAGCCCAAGCACTCACTTTAGGGTTTCAAGGAATTTCTGCAGAATAAATAGCCACAGGATTGGCAAGAGCTAAAGCATGGTCCTCTGTAACAAAGATCTCAGCAGGTTTCCCTCTGTTTCAGAGGGAAAAAGTGATAGGGAGGCAAGTTGTCCTCAGCAGTAAGCACAGAGCAAAGGTGGCAAAATGCACCAGTTTTACGACCTTTGGGCTGGGAAGTACTCTCATGCTACAAAGGGCTCAAGACAGCAAATGCTGGATGCACATATCAACACCCCACAGGGCCATGAAGCAGTTAGTTTGATGTTTCCCACCTTCTTACTAGACTGGTATCCTGAACAGGTAGCTCCTCCTGCCCTTCCTCCCCAGCTTGTGCCTGGCAGCTGCTCACCACCCCATTCCTCCAGCTTCTCAGGCTGCCTGGAGAATGACTGCCTTCAGCTCACACCATAGGCAAGGCAGGGGACCTCTGAGACAAAAGGTCCTAAAATATCCAGGAACTGACTACGTGAAATGCCCACCAACTAAAAGTCACATTGCAGAGAGCAGCCAGAGCCTCAGTTTGACCCTTCCTGTCCCAAACATGGTGATCATTTTCAGCTTATCAGTAAGACTCACCAACCAAGCACCAGCTAGAGCCATGCCTCAAATCTTGTCTCCTACCTGTGATCGCCTCTGATGCTCAGAGAAGGTGAGATATACAGAAACACAAACTCTATCATTCCTCTACCCCCCACCCTTCTCCAGTTATATTTCAAGAAGATGAGGGAAAAAAAAATCTTAGCTTCTGCAGATGATGATCATCAGCAGCTCTGAAGCATTTGCTTCCGCTTTCTTTTCCCATAGTGAATTAAAAGCTCATCTTTAGTTGCAGTGAGAAAGTCTCTATCTTGAGTATTTGCTCTGATTCTTGCAATTTCCTGTGAAACTCAGCAGCTCTTGTGGTTCCCATCTGCACTGATACAGTCTACCTGAGTATGTTATAAGCCCTCAGAAATGTCCTGCTCACCTCTGTGTCACATCCAAATAGGGGCTTCCTAGGACCTACAACCATAATCATGTGCCAATTTTCAGGTACAACAAACAGGAGCTGAGAGTCTTCCCAAGGGCCTTGCAGTCAACAGGAAACACTCACAGCAGATGAACCACCAGGGCAGCAGTAATATTCCCATAGCAACTCATGTTTCTTGTAGTCAGCATTACCAGAACACAAGAAAGACCCAAGCCACTGACTAAGCCAAGGCTTAACCCACTCTGTTCCTTGTGCTTGGCTCTTCAGCACTCACCACTACATCACATGCCCTTTCCAGCCATGCACCACTTCACCTCTTCATACTATCCACTTGTTTCAGGTTTTCAGGTGCCTTAAATAACTTCTTTTCTACCTGAGTAAGAAACCAGGGAGAACTTGTGAAGGCTGTGACACACAGGTGTGGATTTTCAGCTTTCAGAGATCATTGAGCTCAGATGAAGTGCTTTGCTTAGTAACAGAAACTAGTTTGGATCTCTTTGCCCTACCTTATTTTTGTGAAACTTGTCAGCATTTATTGTTTTACAGTCCTTTTTAAATCTATCAAGTTTGGTTCAACCTAGCCATTCAAAAACAGTACTGCAGGAGGGCAGCTGGGAGAGGGAAGAGCTAGCAGACAATACAATGGCACAAGCCGGCATCCCTCGGAAACCGCTCTGCACTCCTTGGCCTTAACCGCGCAAGGCACTCAGCACTATTCTGAGACGTGCCTTCCGGTGCTGCTCTCCTGAGGACCTTGGCCGGGTGCCTACAGTTGAGATGGGCTCCTTAGGAAGAGGCTACTGAGGCATCAAATTGGAGCATCTCTCCACCTTTGACAACTTCTCAGGCTGCATCCATCCCATTTCATCTCTTCCCATCCTGTCACTTCCCCATACTAGCCCTCAAAAGTTTTCCTCCCTTCTCCCTGCTGCACTGCATTCGTTGAAATGTCTGGTCTCCAGCCACTTTGCACTTGCTTCACTCAGGACTGAATTAGAACTACATGGAGCTGAAGGCAAAGAGCACCTGCAGGAACATGTGTGTGCTATAGCTGTATCGCCTTACACATGTGTGCAAGCGTTTGGGAATGTATGCATACACTTCCAGCCAGCCCTCCCTGCCACAAGCTCCTGCTACACCCTTGGGCCAGATCTCCCTCTTTTTTCCTTCTTCTCTCCCCCACATAGAAGTGCATTATTAGATCTGGGGGGATCAGGTAGTCTACAGTCATTTTAACCTGTAAACTCAACATCAGGGTTTCTTTTAATCTCAAACATCTTGATATCATCTGGAAATGCCATGAGCGGTTTATAATTAGGGTTAGCATACAGATTAATACCAGCAGCTCCAGGGTGAACAGACCATCACAGTCTAATCAAAGCTTATATGGGGCAGCAATTTAAAACCAAGATTTATTATTCCTCTGCATAATATTTTGAACCAAGGGCTGAGTTCACATCACACACAATCATTCCTGGAAGTGCTATCACATCTCCAGTCAGAGTGAGGTAGCTTGTTACTGGTTCCTGGGGGTGATAAATACTAGGCTTTGGGAATGGTTATTTAAGAATTGCAACATCAACACTGCACAAAATCTAGAATTTGAGCCAGAAGACCACTTACACACATGCGTAAAGCATAGGGCTGGAGCACCACATGGCTTGGGGGACAAGGCCATGCACTTATATTTTTTCCTAGGTACTAGTTGTAGTAAGGGAGGTGGCCCCAGGACACCAGCCAGAGGGTTCTCTATTTGCCCCCTACCTCAGCTGTGTGGGTGGGGGTCAGGAAGGTGTGTGCTAGTCAAGGGAAGATAAACTCGCTTCACAGCAACAGAGCCATCATGGCAACAACCACCACGCAGTGGGGATGGTGGCACGCTCAGCTAAGGGTTGAGGAGGGAATCCAGGGCCAATCTTCCCCCGCAACCAGGGAAATCTCCCCTGAATGATTTCATCTGCACAGCCCCATCCGGCTGGCCCTTCAGAGTGCCCCCCTACCTCAGAGGGTAGGGGCAGCTGGGCTGTCTGTGAGGCATCTGGGCTGCAGTTTTCATCAGCGGGGCCCTTACTTTTTAAAATCTGCCCTGCTCAGACCACCCCCAAACACACTCCATTAAGGCTAGAGCACTTCCCCCTCCCTTTTCCTTTTCCCTTCTTTTCCCTTCCTCTTTTCCTTTCCTTCCCCTTTTAAAAAACACAAGTGGAGGAGGGGGCTGAGAGAGAGAGAAGTTGTTCACTAGTTTGTCTGTACAAGTCCCAGTTTTTAGATTCCAAGATAACTGCATTTCCAGCAGCTGCCACTTTAGCCTTCAAAAGAGATGGGAAGCACATTCACCAGCGGGGAATGGCAGGAGCTAGTTTCCTCTTTTATTTTTCTAAAAGCTTGGGTGACCAAATCATACTTCCTTCTCATGTGGCTGCCTGCTCTGCCACTGGCCCCGGAGGCTGGCTCTGGAGAAGCTGTGTGTCAACACCACTCTGAGACGATGGACCCAGGGATCAGTGCCACAGAAGAGGTGGAGGAGCAGACAGCACGCATCACAGCCTCTCAAGCCAACATAAGATGAGGCTTCATGGGTGCCACCCATGCCTGGTGCAAGAGGAAACTGCAGTAGTATCACACAAACCTTTTCCATCTGCCGCTTCATTCCAGCAGCTGGATTATGAGCAGCTGGGCTGATGGTGGTGGCGTGAGCTGTGTGGGACTTTGTGAGTGAGAGGTGGTGGAGCACAGTTCTGCAGGTGGATGGAGCCCACCTTCACCACACTGAACCCACTCTGGTGCCTCTCATGGATTTCAGTGGACTACTTATCTCAGGAGCCATGACTCTACCTGGTAATAAAACAAATAGATTGGCTCTTTTATGCTGCCTACTCATCCACCACTGCTCCTTCCATCCACCAGGTACCCCCCGGGCCAGTTAAATAGAGCTAGCTGAGCTAAATCAGGGCTAAGCTGTGTGTTCCCAGGGGCTCAGACCTGAGCTGGCTCCAGAGCTCGCTGCATAAGGAGCCGCAGGTTTGGATAAACCAGCCGTTTAACCAGAGTTTTATTACCAGGCAGGGTAACAAAAGCACTCAGAGGTCATCCGGGAACTTTAATCAGCACCAAGGGTCACTGGATAGCAGGCCTAGACGGGAGATGAGGGCAAGGCCCAGGGCACGCAAATAAATAAATAGATGTATTGAAACCACCTCTGCTTCTCCAAATAATCTCTCTCTCTCCCCCTCCATGCACATTATGGAGATCTGTGCTCTTTACAATCAAGCAGCCTTAATTGCCCCAGCAGAAACTTCAGGTTCTCCTGCAAATTTAGCTAAGATGTTTATCCACAAACTTTTTTTTTCCCCCCTAAAATTTCTCACTGCTAGAGATGAAAGTTTAGTCTGCTGGGCTGCTCTTGGGCTGGATATCAGATATCCCTAACCCTGGAGAAAGAAAGCGTCCCACCAAGTTCTCTCCCCTACCGGAAAAAAAAAAGAAAACAAAAAAACAAAAAAAAAAAAAAAGAAAAAAACCTCCCATAATCAGAGTCTGGGCAGACAAATTGGCACCACTGTTTTTGTCTTTTCTCTCTCCATCCCCCTCCTTTCTGGAAGAGGACTAACCCTTCGGAGCACAGTCACAACTTACAAATATTTGTGGGTATTATATTGCAAGATGGAAAAAAAAATCCAAAGCAAGGTAACTGTTAAAAGCTTAGCCCCTCTCCCATGGAAAGCAGCTTTATGCATGTCCATAAATCTCCTTTGTAAGTGGTCATTAAAATTGAGTCTTGTTTAATTTTTTTTTTAATCTCATTTAAACACTTTTTCTCACCTTGCAAACGAATGATGTCATTGGCAGGCCCAGTAATGAACTGAAAAAAAGTCAACTTTCTAATGTTTTCGGGGTTCTTGCAAAAAGCAAATATTTCAATACTAGTCTGCTAATCCAGCCAAATATTTAAACGTGCGCTTAACAACCAACTTGTACTTAAGTGCCTTGCTCCCATGGGGACATCTGTCCACACTCATCTTCACGCACAAATGCTATGCTTAAAATTAAGTGTGTGTTTAAACTGTTGCAGGATGACACTCTGGTCCCGATTCCTGAGCTGCTAAACCATGTATTTTGGGCACTACATGGCCAGAACGTGGCACAGACCCCACAACCGCTATACACAGGCGCCCTGACAGGCTCACTGCTGGTCCCTGGTCTTTCCTCTTCTTCTACAGTCTTGAGAGCCTTGAGACTGATGTCCTCAGGGTCTCCTGTGTTACTGCTTTCTTCATAACACAGTCAGGCCCACTTCTTCTTCTTGGCCACTGCTCAAGGGACAAGACTTTCTCCAGATGCCAAAAAATAGAGATTGTCATTAATCTGCCCTATCCTTCGCTTCACAGACATGCCCTTGACATGTGGTCCCAAAACACAATTTAGTTGAAAGACTCCTTGGTGGATACTTGTTGTGTTGTTTGCTTTGAGTGTGTTGTGGCCAGGGTTTTTGGACTGGGATTTTTTTTTTGTTTGTTTTTTGGAAGCCGTTTTAATGAAATGGAAGCAAAAGTAAATAGCAGGCTGTACAAATAGGGGAAATAAATGCAAAACTAGAAAATGAATAATTGGCATGGTTTTCATTATAAAGCAGTTAACTGTTTCGGGGCGAAGAGCATGGGTTTGGATTGACACCACCTGAACCCTGGAAAGAGCATGTTAAGCTGTTCACCAGGCTGCGGGTTAACAAAATGGGAAATAAATACATCCCAGCCACTTGGAAAACTAAACCATCTTTAGGGCTCAGCTGTAAACTTTCTTCAGCAATTTATTAGAGTTCCAGAAAACACTTGTTGAGTAGCCTTGGCCTATAATAAATATCAGTCCTTGTTTGTTTGTTTTTGTAATGGGAACAAAACCACAACTTTTTCTTTCTAAAGTGGATAATTTAATTACATGGCAAGAAACATATTCATTGTCCAGAATACCCGGAGAAGATTGCCATGAAACTTGTAGTTCATCAGAGAGAAGGGAGGAGCAGAGCCATCTGATACCCAGAATCATTTTCAGGGAAGATTTTCTTGTTGGTGCATATGCTTCATCTGGAGATGATGGTAGCACTGGGGTTTACCAACAAGAGGTAGAGACATGTGAGCCACACCACGCAAGGAGCTGTACATCTGTGTAAGACAGTTCTTACCTCAAAGTATTGAGGGCTTTGGAGGAACCAGGCAGATGTGAATAAAAAGAAAAGAGGCACAGTGACAAGAAGCGACTTGTCTGGGTCACACCGCAGGTCACAGATGGTGAAGGCAACGGAGCTCAAGCCCTCTGTTCGCAGCCTGGTGTGTGTACTCACATATTTGTGATTATTTCCCCTAGAAAATGCAAACCTCAGCTTTCTCCCCCCGCTGCCAGCCCGGAGCCGGTTGTGTCTGCATGTCAGCCCCGCTCCAGGAACGCAGCATAGCTGCTTGCTGACACGTCCTGCTTGCCTGGTAGGGGCCTCTTTCGGACCAATTCCAGTAAAATGGATGTTGTTTGAAGGCAGAAAAACACCTCTGTCCTACATCTCACATCTGATCTCTTGCACTCCTTCCAACCTAGTTTCAGTCCGAAAATATCAATGTTTCAGTCTAGAGGCGGAAATGCTGCAACATTTCTTGCTCTGCAGGCTGTCACCTCTTCCGTTGGGATCTGTCCTGGCTTTAACAGTAGGAGGCAGACAGTGGTGGGGATCAAAGGTGTATGTGGAGGTGAATATCCTATGAGACCGAGGAGTAGTTGTCAGTATCAGCCCCTTTCCATGCCCATTTTTGGGGGCCTGGCTCGCAGAAAGAGGAACCCTTTCAAATCAGCTCTTGGGGGGTTGATTTGCTCACCCTCCCCAGGCGGTCTGGCTCTGGGTTTAATGCTAGAAAAGCCTCTGAGCTGAAATACCTTTTGTAGGGGACTAGCCAGACAAGCAGTTACCCAGCACGCTTTCCCAGGGACGGCCCAGCAATTACGGTCAGCAATAAAGAAATCTGACGGTTGTCAAAATGCAGACCCTTGTTCCTCCAAGCTCTTCTTGAGGGGCACAATTAGCGTGCTGATGTGATTAAAGCCACGTTCGTCCCCGCAATAGGAGGGCCAGCTGCACCCAGATCCACTGAAAGTGCTCCACCGAAGCCAGCCGCTCAGGACTGAGGTGTTGGTTACCTGATTTGTAGCCAGTCGAGTAGAAATCAACCATTCCTGTCCACATAGCTACATCATGCCGTTAAAAAGCCAAACCCTCTTCTCTTACATGTCTTTGAAGGAGATGAATTCCATATGGCCTGGAGAGAGAGCACAGGCTAGGGATGGAAGGAAGGACAGAAACAGCGTTTCTTCAGGACAGAAGACAATGCAAATGTTTCCACTGATTCCAATAGGTTCTGAATCAGCGGCTGCAACCAATTTTCCTCCTAAATGGACTTCCATATGTCTAAAAAAGTCTCGCAAGCGCTGGAATTTGTTACAGAACAAACCTGTGGTTTATTACTCTGCTCCCCAAGTCCTATAGCTTCTCCCTTTCAATTTCTTGGTCAGCCATTTCTGGGCTTTGGGGTTCCCTTCCTAGAAATGTATTCACTTCTAAAGCAAACGTTTTCACTGAAACAGAGGAAAGTCTTCCCCTTCTATGGCCAGACTTCATTAAACTCTGCTGAGAACTCGTGTCTTTAACTTCACGGGAAAAATAAGTGGCTCTATGTGCAGAGAGAGGGGAGGAAATCAAGTTCACCAGACCTGAAACCTTCTCTGCTTTCAGATAGTCTTTGAAATGCAGATATCTGAGGAAAAGCCTAGCAAAGGTGATTTTTACCAGAAATTTTCCATTTTCACTTCTCTGAAAAGAGATTTTATTCTGCTGTCTTTCTGACCAGCATCTTTAAACTAAAGATCTTTCTATTATTTCCTTTGTTCATAAAATCTAAATAAAAATAATCAGAAGTAGACTTCTTTCATTTTCACCAAAACCTGTTTTCTAAAAAAAGACAGTCAATTTCCTGCCCACCTCGCTGGTGCTACATATTACTTCTAAAGGGATTTAGGAACCTATGTACCACTTTCAAAAGCACTTTAGGCACTACAAAGGACATTGGTGGAGCCAGCTCAGTGTCTATGTTCCAGCAATATCAGTAAAAGTTGAGCAGTTAAATACCTTTCATCTTGTCCTTAGGTGTCAATGAAAGCCGGGCTTTCTACAAGGTCTTTGAAAATAGGGCTTAAATTAGATTAAACTCCTAAATCCTAACAGAATTTTAGAATTTACTTCTAATACTAAACTGAAATGGCCATAAACATTGCAGTTTTTAAACTCATCTATCTGAGCAAAAACATTTTTGATTTGCTTGCAAGAATGAAAACTCACAAAGAAAGTTTCAAAGCAAAAAAAAAAAAGAAAGAAAGAAAAGAAAAGAAAGAAAAAAAAGAAAAAGACCCAAGAAACAACCTTATTTTATTCACAGTTGTAAGAAGTTTCTTAGCTTGCAGAGTATCTTTTAGTTGATGTTAATGTTAGCTTGAGTGTTGTTTCAAAATGAAATCTCAAAACATTTTACTGCAAAACAAAGCCAAAATGCTTGGATTTCTTTTTCTTCCTTTGCCAAAACAGTTCGTCAAGCTGATGTGAAATCACAGACATTTTAGCTGACCTAAAGCCAGTCGTCGGGAAATAAATAATTTGCCTAAAAAAAGAAATAATTGCCCCATTCTAAGAAGGAAGATAAAATCCATCCGTGATTTTTAAGTGCTCAGACTGAATAATGACGGAGTATTTGCCTTGATGACAGAAAGTGAGAAATAAATTTTCCTCATTACTTTACATGTATATTTATACGTATTCTGAAATTTATATACATGCGCGCGCGCACACACACGGCTCTTTCCTTCCAACATGAATGTTTTCAACACAGAAAAAGTAAAGAGAAGAGATTTAGTGCGGATTAGAACAAAAGTCGCACTGTACCTTACAGATTTCAGCATGTCTCATTAAAACCGGGCTTGAAATATACATATCCTTTAATAAATAAAGCTTAAGGTACATAAACACTGCAGCGGATATAAATTATTTTAACCAAAGTATGTAGGAAAAAAAAAATTACTGGAACACCATGATCCAAGGCATTTTACAGTAAATTGGACTTCATCAGCGGTTTTGCATTTTTATTTGATTTTGGAGTTCCTCCACTAAAGCTGTAAGTTTTGTAGAGTTTATTTCACACCTTGTAATTTAAAACGTTACACTCCATCGAAATTCCTCTCAAAAAAAGGGCCCAAGTAATTAATGTCTTTGGGCTCAGCGTTCATTATAACCCACTAGTGTGAAAATTCATAAAAATAAGACATGGGATTAGGAGCTTAACAGCCTCACACATTTGCAGAGCTGCTGCACTGGCAAATATTTCTCTGCCGTTTCGGAGTGGAGAGCTCTCCTGGCTGCTCTTATTTGTTTCGTTGGCTCATCCTGAGTCATTAGAAAGTGCCTGAAAGGAAACCTCATGTCTCGTGCTCATTTTTTTTTTCCTGGAAGCAGATAAATAAAAGTGGTTTGGGGCATTTCTTCCCTTGCTCTTCTATTTCTTTGATTCGGTGGTGGGATGGGCTTTAACTCCTCGTGGTCTCCATGGGAGACAATGGGAATTTGGGCCACTTGCAGCAAGGGGACTCCAGATCCCTGGGAAGGAAGCTGGACTTGGCTTTTGATTACTGAGAGCTGAATTGCTTCCTTTGTGAAACTGCCCTGGGTTCCCGTCCATCCGTGGTTCCAAGGAGGTGGAACGGCTCCGGCTTGAATCACTGACTCCGTTTTGCCTTCAGCAGATTCAGAGAGACAGCGGGTAAATTTGTGCAATGAACAGTAACTTTGACTAGAGTTTAATTTTGGAGGGACATAAACCATTCACAAAGTTGGGTTGAATTTGACAAGCACATTTTGCCAAAAAAACAAACAAAACCAACAACCCTAATAAGGAGGCTCTTTTTTAAACTTCAAAACATTTCATTCCAAAGTGTTTTCAAAGCAAAGAGGTTGACTTCATGTAGGTGTTTCTGAAATGAACCTTTTGGAGGCTTTATTGAAAAACCTGACTTAAAAAAAAAAAGAAATTGAACTGTAAAATGGAACATTGTGTTTCAGATCAAATACCATGTCCTAGGTTGACTCAAGATTTCTGGATTATTTTATCTTTATTTTTTTTTTTCATTTTTAGGATTTTCTTGGTTCAAAACAAACTGAACTGCTTCATTCCCTGGTCCTCTCCCCCAGGTATCTGAATCTGACCACAGTACAAAACATCCCTTTTTCATGCCAGTCATAATCATTCACCCCAGGACACAACTGGTCAGAGACCCTAAGGAATAGATCAATACAGCTTTTCCTGCAGCTCTGGCTATTCAATTTCCTTCCAAGTTGGGGAATTCCTACGGTGGAGAAGTTTGTTCCAGATCTGAGTTAATCATCAAGGCTCCCTATATAGCTGATGGTGAGAAATTCCAGCCCAAAATCTTTAGGACAACACATACTCTGAACATGACATCTGATTTTTGAGGGAACCCAGCTGATCGGTTTGGAGTCAGAGATACTTTAAAAGAGAGGATGTGACCTCCAGCAAAAACACCTCCTGGCCAGAAAGACTCACTGCAAATTGCTGTTTTCCTTATTACACATAACTGTGGAAAGGGAAACCTTTGTCCATGATAGATTGATCAGCTATTGCATCTGCCCTGGAAGTTACTTGCCAGCAGTAGCTGGGAAAAGTGCCTCAACGCTCATGTGCTCTGCTGCATTCTGACGTTCAAGGTCACGTTCACATTACCTTTCTGCCAAACACTTTTTGTTTGTAAGATGGACTAAGATCACTGATCCAGGGAATGGCTTCTCAGGAAGCTCTCCAAAGGAGAGCAGGCCAGGAAAAAAGGAATATGTTATTCCTCTCTGCACATTTTTAAGCAATATCATTAATACAATATTTTAGTATCCTGAATGAAGTTTACACATTTTACCTCATGAACACCACTTATAAAATGAATCCTTGTAACAGTTACAGTTAACATGGTATCAATACAAACTCTTGAAATCACATCATCTTCTGAGTTTATTGAAGTCAGCCTCTATCACATCAGCTGTATTTGGAGACTATATTGCAGCCCCTCTTTGGTCTCCAGCCCTTAGAGAGCAGTTTTATGCTCAGAGCAAGCACCTTTGCAGTGAACAAGCAAGTGGATTCTAAGCAAACATCAGGGCTTCTTGGATGGATGGAAACCGGGAGTTCTCTCAGCAAAGCTATTCAGCTTGATCAAGAAATCTGTCATCACATCCTCTGGCTGGTGAAGAGGTGATAAAATCACTCAGCTTTGGGACATGGAGTGGTTCTCTCAAATTTAAATCAGATGGAAAGAGAGACAACTTGTTTTCAGAAGTAGTTAGGCTCTCAGTAAGGATGAGGAATCTTTTCATTTTCATGCAGCTGCAAACTGTGCATGTTTAAGAGTTCAAGTAAAGCACTAAAATCAACATACTTTTGTTATGGACTTATTTTGCATCATAGCTCTCTGTCCTCATGTGGACGACTATCAGGAGATCTGGTGCTGTTGCACATGCAAGCATAGCGATTCAGGGCTCTATTTGCTCTGAGGATGTGTATGTGAGCTGCTGCATAGGCATGAAGATGAGCCACAGATGGCTTGATTAGCGTTAGAAGTTTAGTGCAAATCTTAGCAAGTTTTGGATGCATCCCACCACACATACTGCACTTTCTATCTGACATAGATAGAAATGAGATGGCTGTGGAAATGCTTTAAAGGATAACTCAGAGAAAGGGATGTGCCAAAAGGAAGAGAAAGAACCGTTCTCCTTAAAGGCAGTGAATGGGACAAGAAGATCCAGCTTTAAACTGCAGCAGTGGAGTTTCAAATCAGGCCTTGGGCTAAATTTCTGCTGCTGAGTGACAGATTCTCCATTACCACAGAGTGTGAAAACAATCAGACAAACATCTGTCAGGACAGACATGGTGGACTTGATTGTAGGGCAGAGATACGAGTCAGAGGACATCTCAAAGTCCTTTCCAACACTGTGATTCCAAAGCAGGCAATCACCCTACCAGTCCCTTTATCTTGTATGGCATTGAAAATGCATCCCAAGAAGACACAATCTACAGGTCAAGTCCACATACAGAAGCTACTGAAGTGATCTAAGAAACAGCCTTACCACTAATGCAACCTTTCAGCAGGAGTTCACATTTCTCCAGGGAAACATCCCCATGAACGTCACACATACCTGCACAGTTACACAGTATGGAAACAGAAAGTCTAGTTTGAGGGTACCCCAAAACTGGATCAAAACTGCTATGACCCCACACAGCAAAACTCTGATCCAGTATATATCACTCTGGCTAGTCAAAATTATCCTCTGAGCTGTTAAGGGGTAACTTTAGTCCAGAAGAACTCATGCCAGATGGGGTATCATATGTCCTCCTGCAGCCAGCATACGAACATGAAGCCAATATAAACACGATATAGCATGTTCTAGCTAATTCAACACAAAGCAACAGTGTGCACACACCTGATCTGGATCATATTTGTCCTGCCAGGTGATTTCACAATACACAGACTGAATGTTAATGATGCAGAATCACAGCCCCATCTATTGCCCCTTCAGATGCTTGGCTGACAAGCCCCCATCTAGTCTTTCCTGCTTTAAAAACTCCTCACGCCTGTTTAAAAACAGGCTCACATGCAGCATTCAGATGCATGTCAATTCACATGCATTGTCAGGACTAATACAGTCTCGACAGGTTTTGTTCACAGGAGTTTTTCCACCTCTCAATCAATGAGTTCATATGTTCAAACCAAATGGAGCCTTTACAGAAAGGGGTTTATGAAGTTTAGTAGAGGTGCAAGAAACACCGTGGATGCTTGGCAGCAGTTACAAAAATCAACCCAGCACGAGAGTCCCAGACATCAGCTCTGAGCAGTGGATGACACAAACAGCCCTTGCTCTGCTCCCAGTAATAGATCCCACTCTCAGCCAGCTGTCTGGGCTAGTGGAGCTCTAATTTTAAGCAGGTCCTTGCTAACCTGAGGTTTTATCTCATAGCACACAGATCTAGCACACCTCCTGTATTCAAGACTAGGCCCTAGCAGGGCATTTTCCCGCCTTCTGCTGTAGCTGTCACATGTAGCCTCCATGTCCTGTCAGTCCCACTGACCACTTCGCAGTGGCTCTCAGCTAGGACTCAACAACGTGCAAGGTACACCAGGACACCCTTCCTGTTCAAACATATGCTCTTGTGTCTCCTGAATGCAACTTCCCTTCTCTTCGCAAACAAAGTTCAGTTGAAGTGAGGGCCATCTCATGGTTGCCACGAGCTATTGCCCATTTGTAACCCAGTTAGGATAACGGCATTGGTATCACTTCAGCTTTAGAATGGCTGTAATACCTTACCTCAAACACCTAAACAAGGCTGGCATGCAAATGAGGCCAGGCTCAATTCTCCTCCCTCTCCAGCCCCTGTCTCCAACGATACAGGATGGCATCTGTAGCCTTCCTGCAACTCTGGGCTGTGCTCTGATTCTTCAGGGCCCAACCCTTAGGCTTAACACCACAGGCTGTCACCACACCTCCTGGCCCTGCTGGAATTTCTAGGACTTTTAAGTGAGACTAGAGATCTTGATAGTAGGAGTTGTTCCCTGAGAACTATCAGTCTGAAGATACAAGAGTGGGAAAGGACTCTGGTGCATGGAGAGATGAAGTGGCATTGCAACCAAGAGATGCGACTACATTACCCCGATTAACTAGCTTTAATTTGGCTTACCTTGCCTTAACCACATGGTGAAGTGTGACACGGATGTGGGATAGGGACAGGTTCTTGACAAGCTCCCAGCATCCACTATGGGTTTGAACAGCCCAATCTGAAACCCTTGCACCTACTGCTATCTTTTCTGATGATGAGATCCAGGCAAGGTGTGGAGATGCCACATCCCACCTCCAGATGACAGTGCAAGAATTAGGTGAGGACTTGACTAAGCCTCTATAGCGGGCAAGTGACAATAACATGCTAATCCCATCTTACTCACCAATGCATCCCAAATGCACAGTCTTAAATGACTCGGGCTTGTATGAAAATGAGCAGCCTCTCATTTCAGGGCTAGCTGGTCGTTTCTGCCACAGAAACTCCTTTACCAGCACCTGCAAGTATTTAAAATTCTCAAGGTTTCTTGTATTTGTTGTATCTGCCTTCTGGCTTTTTGAACCTTCATGCTACATTTGTGCTGTTTTCTAAGTTTTTCTCCAGAGGAACAAATCTCTCACAGTGTGGACTGTCAGCCAGAACTCTGCAGAGATGGGGTGCAAACAGATAGTGTGGAAGGAAAAAGCCATACATGGAAGAGGGAAGACCTGAGTGTGAGAGGTTTGAAATGGCCCCAAAGAAAATCTCTAAACCAAGGCTTTGGTATTACTTGGAGGTAGGAGGGGAGGATTTTAAAGAGGAGGAGGACTTCTCAACCTTGCTTTATGTTACTTATAGCAGGACTATCCCTAGACAGACCACCTGCTTCCTCTGCACACTGAGAGACCACAGAGGTGGTATCTGAGCAGACATGCTGGAGGAATGATTGGCAGGTTTCCATCTGAACTTTGCCAATATCTGCCTTAAGCGTGATTTTAAGAAGCAACCCCATTTTCCCCAAAATGAAGGGGCACAAATTTAGACAAGGAGCTTGGAGATATTGTCAGCGCACCTCTTTTAAGGATGCAGCCCAGGCAAGATGTGTGGATGGAACCAGTATTTTTTCTTTCTGATAACTACTATAGCTAGGAAAAGTAAACAGCCCTTATGGATCATCAGCTGTTATTCAGGCCCAAAGTAGAAGCAAGAATCTTCAAGGCCAAGTAGGAGTTGGGAAACGAGGTCTGAGTTGAATTAGGCATATACCAGTTGGTCCTGTAAGAGAGGCCAAGTTTCTACCTTGTGTGGATTCCCTGTGCTCTGGTGTGCAGCTGAACCTCTCCAATCCGTAGGGTGAATGTTTTAGTGCCTGGCTCTTTTTAACTGGCACATGTTAAGAGCTTTGAATTAACAGGTGCATAAAAACTGTCAAAAAACACTTAGCTCTCAAGACAGTCTGTCAGTTGTATTAAAAATATGGTTTTAGGTAACCACATTCTCTCAACACTTTCTGGGTATTACGGCATGGGAAAGTCACTTGGCCTTTCCAAATGAAAGCAGTGATGTTTAAACTCTCTCACAGAAAAAGAGAGGAAAAAAAAAGAAAATAAGAAAAGTTCCAGTTTCCTCATTCTTGTCAAGAGTATTATTCCTGCTTTTCCTACCAAAGGTAGATTTCTCCCACAAAATAGAATTGGCCTAAAGGCCCAAAGTAGAGACAAGCACCCCAACAGGTCAAAAGGCTGGCATCTTGCAGTCCTATTGAGTGGAAACTGGAGGATTTTTGAAAACTGAATGGGAAGATGCCTCACTTTCTGACCGGGAAGGTGGCATTTGCTGTAATCTTGGGATGTGATGAAAAAAAAACCCAGAGTTTAACAGAGGTTTAGAGCTAGAAAAAGCTTTTTGTGCCCATGTTTCAAAAGAGGTATTGAAACAGTTCTTTCTCCCCCTCAGTTGTGAGTTCTGAACATCTGGGATCCCAGAAACAAAAGCATCAGATTTCCAAAGCCGAGAGAGTTGCAAGACGTAGGACCAGGAGAATTTTTAAAACTCTCAAAAGCATTTCTGAAATCAGTTCCCCTTTAAATATGTGGCAAATACATTAAAGTGGGCTTTGGATTAAAGTTTTATTGCCTCTTGATAAAAGCCATTCGCACCTTTGATGTGTTTGTGGATAGCAGCCATCCCAAATGCCTTCTCCAGGCCTCGCCCCCATCAGGAAGTCTCCCTCTGGCTCTCTCCAGGAACGCCCAGATGGGTTATCATCTGTCACCTCTCCAGAGGTGACCAACTCAAAACAACTGGGTCAGGGGTAGGGGCTATGGCAGGTGAGAACAGGGATTTCTGAACGCAAGCCTTCAGAGTGTCATTACCTGTCACACCGAATATGGATAGCACAAAGCCTGCGAGAGATGGGAAGAACAGCAGGGACCTGAGCTTCCAAAACTAGGTGAGATTTTAATTCTACTGAGTTTTAATTCTACAAATCAAAGCACTTCCAGTACCACCACATGCTCACCAATCTCCAGCTCAGCCTGATGGCACAGAGAAGATCTGGTTAAATGTCTAGCCTAGAAGACAGATTGATCCAGGAAGTCTCTGGGCAGCTGCTGGAAGAAGGAAAGGGAACTGGTTGAAGGACAGGAGAAAATTGTTTTGGGTGGCTTGGGAGGGTTTGAGTAATGGAAAACTCCTATTGTGGGGGCAGCAGAAAGGAGAGACTAGGTCTTGAAGAGCAAATCACAGTTTCTCTCTGTAAGGAACAGATTTAACTTTGTGGATTTCAAGGCCAGAAGGTAGCATCATGAATGCCCAGAGTGACATCCTGCAAATGCCAGACCAAGGGAACTATCCCCTCGTTAGCTTCCTAGGTTCTGCCAGCTGCAACATCACCCCCCAGAGACTCCCTCTCAGAGTGACTGTCACCAACAAGACCAGATATACTGAACAAGTCCAACAGCAGGAGCCTGCCTGCTTGGCAGTGCTGGTTTCCTTCAGGACTGGTTAGTGTTAGTGACGGACACTTCACAGTAATTAGGGGAGGCAGTGGGATGTCATGGAGAAAAGTCTGTGGCTAAATATTTTGTTTTGAGGAAAGCAGAAAAGAAAACAACTGGTATTTTAGAAGAAAAAAAAATCTGGAAGCAAGAAGAAAATCCTGCATAGAACCAGGCCCGTCTTTTTGAACAGCTGTAAGATTTTCTTCTTGAAGGATAAGAGAAAACGTGTTAGAAAGAAGCTGGAACAAACCTAGTTCTTTATGAGCACAACCCAATGCCAAATTGTATCATCTTCTCGGCCATGAAGCTAACCACCAAAATATGGGACCAGCTGCAGCTCACTCAATAATGAAGCCAGAAACATAACCTCCAGGACACCACCAGCACAACAGGCAATGGAATATGCATAATCAGCAACTACAGTCTTCACCTAAACAGCAACAAAACTCCCCAAAACATTATGCAGGGTTTTTGGTGATATTCAGAAACATAATCCAGATGCAGACTGGCAAAACCCATCTTTGGGATGATTGTCTACACATGAATGGGAAAAGTGACTTAAGCATGCAAAGACACAGCTGTTTTACTCTAGTTATCTCATGTTGCAAAGACTGTGAGAATGCTCAGTACAGATTTCAGCACAGTCTCACAGTAAGGGTCCTCAGTGAGTTTATAGAGCTTGCTACCCAAACTAGCAATCTGAGGGACAGCCAATTCGTGACTCCTCAGCCATACCATACACAGCCAATAAACACTTGCAGTGTGGTATTGGGCTGAGCTGATGGTTTAGGACCTTGTAGGGCTGTACCAGTGCAAGGATCTACCCCTCCCCACAGTGAAAGGAAGGAAACAAAGACAGCAGGGTTTGCTGAGGTGGCATCTGTAGGATAGCCAGTTCCATCCCACGATGAAGGAGTCACACCAACAGTGAGCTGGTCTTGTCTGCTAGCTAGGAACGACTCCTAGGGCTCTCATCCCTTCAGCTCTCCTGGGGATATGATGGTCCACAGCCACATGGAGATAATAGTCAAGAAAGTCAACTGCCCATCAGCTACAGTGCAGGTAGCTGAAGGACGTTTACTTCTATTGCTGATGGACCTTATAACTGTAGTGCAGCCACCACCTTGCTTGATACCAATTGCTGGCTAGATGCCTTACAACATTGCTAAGTTTGATGAAGTTCATGGAGTGACTTTGCCTTCTATTCCACTGTCTCATTTACTGGCTCTCTGAAGGGGGAAGCTTGGTATGTGAAGCAACTCGACAGGATCTCCTTCGAGATGTTCAGGGTACTATGCAGAAGCAATACAAAGTCAGGAATTACACTACTTGGAGTCGCTCCTGACACATGTCAGTGAGACCTCGACTGCTGCTGTTCCATTATAAACCCATCAAAATACTTGTTAGAAAGTTCACAAGCCACAGTGGTTCGAAGCAATGTCTTCCCAAAGAATGAACAGACTAAGATCCTAGGCTTGAGTTAGCCCCATTACTGCTTAACAGAGAGAAAAGAAATGAGACATCCAAATCTGAAGGGTCAGATTCAGCACTGATAACATGAGAGGATCACAGCAGATGATTGTCTGTTCAGATGCATCACCAGCACTCAACCGCTTCAGAAGAAAGCAAGAAGCCCTGCATAGGGAAAGCTAAAGAGGTCCATAATTTACAGATTTATTTACAAGCCAGGTTTCACCTTTATTTTTACTACAGAGCAACTGAGGTTGGTTAAGGCCTTTTTGTCTCACTCAGCTTCAAGTCTCAGAGCCAGCCTCAAGGGAAGGCCACTGCCTGAGCCCATGGTCTGGATGGACAGTGTTTCTTTCTGTTCCTTCTCATTCAGCCATCTTTCCACACCCTCCCCCATTCTGTAAGATGCAAGAGGTTGAAGAGGTGTCCCTAGCATTCCAGCTTTCACCCTGAATTATATCTACTCCAGTGGGATCATAGGGCGCAAAATGGAGTCTCCCAGCTCTTGAGGATGCACTTTTTTTTTTTTTTCTTTTTTTTCCCTTTCCCTGTCCAGAAGACAAACCTGAGCTTGACTTGCAGGGCAACCTGGCCCATTTCAATTACCCAGCAGCTTCTGGAAAACAGCACAGCCCATATGTGGTGTCGCCCTGAAAAGGGAATCACAGCTTGGCTACCTAGCCCTAGAGTACAAATTCAGCACCTGGCCCACATACACATTTTCAGTCGCAGATATCACATCAGATGGCCTCCCTGCTACCAGTAGATCCTTTCTGCACTCATGCCACCAACCATCATTTCCCATTCAATAGGACACAGGACATCCTCTGAAGAACAGTGTGACATGGGGTGCTGAGACTACCAGCTCTCTGCCATGCATGAGAGCCACTTTCCTTACTGCCTAAGAGCAATTTCTTCTAGTTCCTACCTCTTGTACACACATGCCAGGTGTGAGAATCAGTTTGGATGTTAAAACTCACTGCTCAGCTCTAGCAGGGTGGAAATATAAAATCACTGGCAGATCTGCCAAACAAGCAGGTGGGAGTGGTATGGATAGAGGCAGGAGAGACAAAGTACTAAACCTGCCCAGTACTCCCAGGCGCCTTGTTATACTGATTTATATTTAGTTAATTGAGAAAACGACTCTTAACTACACAGTCCAAGCACTAATTCAGAAAGGCTAGAGCTTTCTAGTGTCTCTACCTGCATCTTAAAAGGCATAATTTAAACCCTGTAACTAACAGGCTGCCAAAGGCAAAGATTTGAAGGATCTGATGTCCTATCATGCCGAGGGGGTGAGAGACTTGGCTAACTTCTCTCATTACTTGGTCTTTCCCCACTGATGTACAAGTTTGCTGTTGGGACATAAATCAAGGAAAATGATGAAGGAAACCAGTCTCGTGCTCCATTAAAGGAGCCAACATTCACCTTAATAGGACCATGCAGACAAGCCTAAATAGGGCACTTAACAAGCATGTGTTTTCTGTTATACCAGCCCATATCCCTACACCCTACTTGCATTGCCATGGGCAAAACCCTTTGTCCCTTGCTCACTAAACCTGCATACGCGCACAGAGTTAAAAAAGGGACCACAATACAATGTCAAAGTGACGACCATATGACCTCTGGGCTAGACAGGTCTGCAGAAATATTTTTGTCTAGCTCCCAGCAGCAGTATGAACCTTTATACATAGCTATAGCATGCACTAGAGCAAAACAGAGATCCCTTAGCTAGCATTGACCCAAGCCTTTATGTCTATACAATATTATACAAAAGTACCAAATTCAGTCCACCACTGACTAGCTACTTAAACACCTCACATGATGGCAGCCTGGTAAAGTACAAGGACCCAGGTGGGGACCATCCATCAGGAGGTCACAGGGGTTTTGACTAAAGTTTAAATCTTCACAAAAAAACGTAGAAAACAGAAAGACTCTAGATCTTATTGTCCAAAGCAGAAGGTGCAGAAGAGAGTGAATCCCAGCACGGGTGGTAAATAGATACTGCTTTACTCCTTTCTTTATCTCCAAAACCTCTGCAGAACAGGGTAAGTTTCCTAGGAGCACTCCTTTCTAGCATGCTCTTAATACAGCTGGTCAGGGAACACAGTATCCCAATCACTAGGCCACTAGTGATTCCAGAATTTGAAAGAATTTCTCTCTTTGAGGGAGAACTTAAGTCTCTCCCCAGACAGCTCCCCTAAGCTGAAACCTCTTGAGAGCCCAGCTTCAGCTGGGCTGGATATTCAATCAGACTGGGGATTGTCCAAGTGTTTTAAACCATGCACTAGACATCCATGGGAACCCCAGGTCGCAGAAGTTATGCTCTTTTGTCTGAGCCTTGACCACCTGTGCTCATTTAAACATTTTTTGACAGAGGAGGGAGCATTAATCCCAATATCCTGGCCAAACTGCAACATGGGCAATTATATTGTGCTTCGCAATATTCTCACACTGGTTTAGACTGGTGTTTTCCAATTCTTCCCACAATGGTAAAGCTGTGGTTCAACATAGAAATGATTACACTGCCACAGGAGAATGCAAATCCTCTGGGATAAGCCCTGCTGCACTACTATCCAACACCATGCACTGCTCCACTCTGCCTGCCATGAGTGTTCAGCCCCAGCACAATCCAAATTCAGACTCCTACCTGTACCTACAAGAGGCCTTCTCCGAAAAACCAGCCCATCTGTTGCTGACTTACAGACTTTTTGGCTTTCTATGTTTCTGAAGGGATACTAACAGCACATCTGCCTTCAATGCAATTCAGGGACTGTAGAGCCAAATGCTACAAAATGCACTAAATATTACAGAGGTAGAAATGGCATTTGCCTGAAGAGCCCTCAATTCCCACCGTTCTATTTCCTTCGCAGAAAAACAAAACTCCCAACCCTTGTGTTACACCAAAATCATCTCCTGGCATTTCTGACCAGCACATGTTGTTACAATTACAATGGGACTGCTCGGCTCCGGCATAGGGAGAACGTTAAACCAGCACACTGGCACCCTTCAAAACATTTGAGAACTTCCAAAGTGGAACTGACACCATGGTAGTGGTTTATATCACACGTCAGAGAAAGGCTTCTTAGATCAAACAATTTAACTCTTGAGCTTCCCATCTAGAGAGAGCAACCAAATGCTAGCCTGCCTATAGTTATTTCATATGGCTGTTTCATATGGCTTCCAGCCAGTTCACTTTATTTTGCAAGTTCGCAAGTTAAATGTGGCCAGACGTGGCCAGAACTTCAGTGATGGACCAGTAAGAGGACAGAAACTGCTGATTCTAACAATAGCATCTCTCTTATAAGCCAGGAACAGCACCGCCTGTATCAGGATGGCATGCAAAGATTTTTTTTTAAGCTATTTTGTTGGCTACATAATTATTTCCTTCCAACGAACTTATGTTCCTAAGTAGTTGTCAAAAAGATCTTTGAACTTGTGATTTCTCGCCTTTATGGTTTGAAGAGTTCAAACAATAGCCTTATCAGCACCAAAGAGGTATGATCAGTAGGGCTGTTCCAACCATATTTTAGCCAGTGAAAGGCCCACAAATTGTATGCATTTGCTCCTTGTAAATAGGACTGCAATTCAACTCTTCTGTCAGATGCTTTATGTTTCCTGATGAGATGAATACAACTCTAATGAGGACCAGATCTACTCACTAGGACTTAGATTCTCTCTAGGAGCAACTGGGGACAGTTTCAGAGGATGGAAACAAGAATGGTACAATTAAATTAGTACTGCACTTACTGGTATCCAGTTTTGAAAACCATAATCAAGTTTTACAAGCTGTTCTGCAACTGCAGACAGAGCAAAGAAAGTCAGTCCCATTTTTTTCAGAATGCAGCTTTGTTTCTTAGTTCAAGTCTTCCATCAAAATAAGAGAGAATGCAGAATGTATCAGCAACAACACAGCAGTAACTCAAAGGCTGCTTCTGACTTTTCTAACTTCAATCAGCCCTGACCACAAGTAGCTTCTCTAAGAAACAGATTTAGCCCTCTTTCTCCGGTGCATGGGAGACAATAGGAGAGATTTTCCGCTGCTGCCTGGGCCACAGTTAGTTGAAAGGATTCCCGCCCAGATGTATCTTGCCATGTCTTTGCTTCATTCATTTTCATATTTCCTGCAAAGTTCCCAAAGGAAGTATATGATTTGGTCTTTTATCACCTGCTGTGGAAAAAATAAGTCTTGGATACATGTATTAGTATCAGATATCATAACTGAAAATAAACACACTGCATAAAAGATGCACCAATTTATTAATAAAATAAAAATGTAGTGACATGTTTTTTTCATTATTAAAGCCATTGAGATGCCCATTTATACACCTGATGGCATCACTCAGTGACCTATTCACAAACCATGACTGACAGGTTAAGGTCAGGTATTACAGAAACCGTTTCCATGATGAAAGAAGTCCTCCTCCATTACGAACTGGATAGCCATGAATATAGTCCCCAAGGTCTACAGCTGCATCAGTCTAAGGGAGGTCGTCCTACGTCCTCCAGCTTACTTCCTGAAACTTCCTCCACCTGGAACAGCCTTATAAAGCTTTTCAGCAGCAACAGAGCAAAACAGTTGAACTTCTTTGGAGATATGAACCCAATCTTCAGGCAAGAAAATGCATTGAACATTCCTAATTCCAGCATACGATGGGGATGATTCATTACAAGATCCTTGGCTGATTAGTGGAACTGAGGCAACTATGACTGCTTGAGAAAAATATTCACAATGGAACAACAGTAAAATGCTCTATTGTGTGTTTCTACTTCTGTCATACATTCTGCTATGTCTTAAACAGCGTTACCCACCATTTCTGTTCAACCATAGCTGCTATGATTTCATAGATAATAATGTTATCAATATATAACTTTGTGGGATCTAGCATTATCTGAAAAAGTAGGCAAAGTGATAAACAGGAAATATTTCAATTGACTTTGCAAATTTTCTCTGTATGTGAATTTGTTATACATCAGGTACAGGAAAGAGCAGCAGCTACAAACATAATTAAAAGCCCTACTTGGATTTCCCAGAATTAAAATAAAACATTGAAAACTAATCCCTAATGGATATAAAGGAAGATAAACATCCTATCATAGTTGGTAGGGGAAAGAAAGTGCCTAAAACCAGAATTAGCTGCACTTTTTCTCCTGTAGAAAGGTACCACCCCTTCTTGCACACCGCTTGGAACAGGTGATATCTGTACACATAAAGCCTTCAGAAAAAAAAAGTGCTGCTTGCTTCTGGATATCCCCTTTCAGCAAGGTACAAGGCACCATGAAGAAACTGGCATTAAAATGTGAACCTAAAACCAGAAGATAAGGACAAATGGTGAACCCCAAATAAGTGTCCTGTTAAAAAAAAAATTAACAGCAAAATTAAAGAGAGAGAAATGAAGCACACATTACTGGCACTGCAGGAGCCCAGAAATAACATACAGAACACAAGCCCATAGCAAGTATATCTTCCATAACAGGCTGACTTATCTGAATACAGTAATCATGTATCAGAGCAAGCTGGGCGGTCGCCTGGAGTCACTGTTACTGCTTGAGTTTGACTGTCCATATTGGAGAGGGACTCGGAATGTGAGTTTTCCGACGGCACCAACTGTTCAGAAATAGCAGGAAAAGTGACAGCACGGTCAGCACTCTCGCCTCCTCTTGCCATAGCACTGGAAACAGGGGTTTTCTTTGCTGTCCCAGCATGATTTTGTGACTGGCTAGCTTGTCTCCCTGCTTCTGCCTCCTGCTGCTGCAGCATCTGTTCCACCTCTATCTCGAGTTCCAGACTTTCCTCGTCTGCTTCCACTTCCAGCTGCTGCATTAACTCCTCCAGCTTCTTGGCCTTGCGGAGTTCATTCTGCTGTATGATTGTGCACAGGTGCTCTGTGAGGTGCTCCTTAATCTCTGTCTTGTGTTGGAGGTCCAGCTTAGCTGCCACATATTCTGACTCGGCCTTATCATACCGTTTCCTGCAAAACCGTCATTGTTTCTAGTGAATTAGTTCTCAAAGCACTTCAGTCTCGCATACAGACAGATACTTTAAGCATTCCTGAAATGCAGTCTCCTCTGCAATGCATTATGCCAGCTATTTCATGACATCCTGCTACATTATTCAAAGGGAAGAAAGCGTGAATAGATCAAACTTCCTCTTGGTACATCAGCCTCCACTTCTGCTGCATTTCTAGAGTTAAATCTCTTCTCTGAAGTCTACAAACTGAATCACATACAAGCAGTTTTACTGCCTGTTTTAGGGGATGCACCTCTAGCAGTCAAAAGAAACTATCAAAAATTATAGCGGCTTCATATATTCCAATGAACACCTATCTACTGAAAACTAAAATATCACAAATTAGTTTTGTATTTTTCTAATCCAACATCCACCCAAGAGATAGAGATGCTACAACAGTGCTATACACATTTACTCTTCAATGTAATCTGGAAGTGTACTTTTCCTGCCACCCAAAAATACATGGAGTCATGAGCAGCACAGACTGACAAAGCATATGCCATCAACAGTGATCACAACTTTTGTGTGGCAACAGATGTAGAATTTTATTGTAAGCATCATCCCCCCAACACACACCTCCTGCCAATATGTACTTCCAGTCATGACAAATACAGCAAAAGGGAAATATTCCAATATTTATTGAGGTCAAAATATCTGGGTTATCTAGCTCTTTAATAGTTGGTGTCCACATCACTGATGCGGCTTCAGCTACATTCAGTGAATCTGTATATTAATTCTGATTCAAGTAAAAAAAAAAAAAGATGGATGCAATCTTGCTGTCTAGGAAAGGGAATATGCATGTGCTGTATGTAGTGGAGCATTCACAATCTAATGTCAGTAAGGTACTTGAATAAACAGGACAGCTGTTCTATAAAATCACTATTGAAATATCTGGTTAAACAAAGCAACAGAAAGATATAACAGGCCTTTTGTTTAGGGAAACAAAAAGAAGCAAGACACAGAAAAGCTTTCCCAAATATGTTCCACTATGTAACAATCACAAAACTTTTACCCAACTGTCAAGGCTATGTCTACGGTGGGCAGAAAATGCCCACTTACATTTCCCTAAAAAGAAAGACAAGATTTCCTGAGCAGTGTATGTGAAAGGGAAGAGTCAACACTATGTTGGAAACTTCTGCACAATTAAACATTTGGGCTGAACTCACATATATTCTCCACATCTTATTTATGAAAACTCCATTTCACAGCAATTGTCAGAGGCCCCTAACAGTGTGATCAGGGCTATTAATATTGCATCTTGACCTGTTGAAATAATTTAGCTTTAGCCCCCAAACATATGTCGAAGACTCAACAAATGCTTAAAAAGACACTGTGTGGAAGCACATCACCTTGACTCAAAAAATACAACACTGAATATAACTCATTTCCAAATCCCCCTCTCAGAAAAAAGGACTTAATGAATTCATCAAAGTCATTAAGCATATTGAAAAGTTTAGTATATTCTCCCTTCCAGCAACCCTTTTTGTCTTAATTCTTAATTTTCATTAAAAAACTGCTTGCTCAAAGCCAGAGCTGCTTTTGCTATATGCTCTTCTGCTGTTAAGAATTTCAACCAGACATGCTGTTACAAAATTTTGCTAAAGAAATTTCCAGGAGCGTTTAATGGTTTTAGAAACCAGAGTTAAATCTACAAAAACACTGAAATGCTTTTCCTCTTGAGGGTATGAAGTTCAGTATGTGAATGTATTGAACTAGTGAAACTCCAGTTAAGATTAGATATCTCAAATGATAATTAGGCAAAAGAAATTCTTATCTTTTAGCTACCGCTGGTATTTCTCTAAAGACTAATTACCCTCTTTATTGGCCTGTGGTCAACATACAGCAGAAGTTATAAGGATAAATACACGTTTAACACATTGAATCATGAACCAAAAACCTCAACCGAACATTTTATTAAATGGCTACATAAACATGCTGATGTTTATCTACTGATGTTGTGGTTTACCCGTAGCTAACAGGGTGTTTCGATTAATTTCTTGTATTTAAGGAACCATCAGAACCAGAGTGACTAAAGGCACATTGTGAAGAGTAGAAGCTCACTTTTTCCTTTAATTTTTGGCCCTAGTTCCCAAGGTAATTCAACACTATTATATATGTTTCAAGCTTAATTGGTCCCATTGATTCCAACAGGACCAGAGCTGTCATCAACAGGCAAGTTTCCCTAAAACTGACTTTCATTTTAGGACTTAAAAATCAAACAAAAAAAAACCCTCTTTCCCTTTGAGAAGAAATAACCAACCTTGAAACAATAAATTAGGGCTTTTGAACAACTGCACAGTTAAAGCAGCAAAGATCTACTGACAGCACAAAGCTGGAAAGCACAGACTGTAGTCAGGAAACCTACTTCAGTTTCTTGATTCCAAGGGAAAAATAAGGAAATAAAAAGAATACTTCAACCTCAAGAGTTGAGAGCCCCCCAGATTGTGTCCACTTTAACCACACATAATTACAATGACACAATGCTACTATTGCTTCAGTGGCAGGAAACTACATTTTATCCCTCCACTCATGCAGGGCTATTCCCTCCCCTGCTTGTCGCTTACCGGGCATAGGAGTAGTCTAAGCTGGCCTGATCAATTCGGTTCCGCAGAATTCCAATGTCAGCAGATACCATGTCATCCAGAGCTTGTAACTCCTTCTGAATCCTCTTTAGTTTTACTGTTTCGGCTTGAGTTCTTTTGGATCTGCAAAAGGAAGATGCTTTTTTATTTTTCTTTGCAAATATCTTTTCCTGAGATAATTTATCTCACTTCACTTGCAGAGCAGCAACCTTCTTTAAGAGCTACTCAAAAGGTTTCTCCTCTATGGTTTAAGACTTTTGATCTTTTTTAACTTCCACAGGGATCTAAAATGTCTGTTATTAAAGGACTAAGGCAAAATTATGTAATGACTATAATCAAAGTGCCTCAACTGGATTGTGTTTCTTCACTGTGGAAACACACAAGAAACTGCTGTATCTAAATAGTTCTCTGTATAAGGAAACAGGAAATGGTTTGGAGTATTTAGTCCTGCAAATATCCCCTTTCAAAGGAGCCCAGTTAGTAAGGGCCAAAGAGTCGCCTAACCTAAACTTGATTTCCATTTTGTAAAATTATTCCCAATAGGCCTAGCTAAATCCCAATGAAGTCAATGGAAAGTTTTACATCAAACACAAAGGATTTCAATCAGGCCCTGTGTAACCTTTTTCAACTCAGACTATTCATTCCAAGTTTTGAAAACGAAATGTTGCTAAGGGCAGCAAGCTTTGATGGATTTCACTCCCAAGCAGGCTAAGGAACATTCAACAAGCTTTTACACCAGGTCACTTGGCTATCATTTATCACCACCAGCAAAGCCTTGGCCTTCAGCAACTGTGTTATACCCCAAAATATGTACTAGAAAAGCAAGACCTAGATGTGTAGAAAGTGACATCACTTCTCAGTGGACCAAGTGATGCAGATGGAGAGAAACAGACATCCTGTAGTATTGCTCCGAGCCTGAAGGCCTTGAAGCACAAATGTAGCTTCCTAGCCGTCACCTTCCGAAATCTCCTTTCTGTTCTTATGCTCTGCGCTTCCGGGTAGAAAAAGCCAGGCTGGTGGTCACACTCACATTTGCTTTCCTACTGTGACCCTGGACAAATATGCTTGCATTTTATCTCTACCTGGCAGAGGAACAAAAATCTTCAGAACCTCACAGAGAATCTTCTGGATAGTACTGGCTGGCTGAATTCACTTTTGCTACTCCAAGAGCTCTGATGGACAGAACACAGTACTTGTCTGGGAAAAAACTGTGAGCCTGAACACTTAACATCTCAATCTTTGATCTAGTGTTATCAGCTGCTCTGATGTCCTTCCCTACAAGCCTTGCCTTACTTACAAGTCTCAAACTATCTTGGTGGACAACACTGATTTATCTTAAAGCATGGTCTCCTGAAGAGCCAGAGCTAACAAGTATGAGAATGGGTAAATCTGTATTTATTTTAGTCAGACAGTTGTAACACAATACCACCTTGAAGTTGATTGCCTTCTCCTTCAACACCTTTGAGTCTTTTAGTAAGACTCAAAAGCCCAAAGGCAACTACCTATTATCTCTCTCCATAGCTAGGAATCAAATAAACTTTCCTAAAATCCAGCAAAAGCAAAGGACTTCAGCTGATGCTCTAATATTGTAACACCTTTTCCATCTGTACGTGAAGCTGTGGCTTTGGAAGTGTGAAGTGCCTAATCAGAACTCCTTGGAGAGCATGTGTAATCAAAGAGGAATATTCATCACAGCTACTCACTTGTGAAGCAGTACATGTAGCACATGGACAGGAGGAAAAAGTGAGATTTGACAAAAAAAAATGCAATTGATTGCAGATGAAAAGCAACTCCTTCCTCAGCCTATGTTGCAGCATAGCTCCTCACCTTTCAGCTATAGCTTTGGCCAGGAGTGCCTTCTTGCGTTTATTCTTCTCTTCTATCAGCCGCTGTTCCTGCTGGAGGATTTCCCATCGTGATTTTTCCTGCCTGTTCATTGACAACAAGATGATCAAAATTAATAGTTCATTCCTCTCTTTGTCTTTTAACCCTAGATGACACAAATATCCACCATCACAATTCCTGGACCACCCTCTAAAAATGCCAAAGAAACAAGCAGGTCAATGTTTCAGTTCTGAGGTAAAAAAGAATCATCTGTAAGAAAAAAAGTCATTTAGACCAATAAAATATTTCTAGAAGAAATCTGCTGATCAGAATGAAGATCTTCCTAAGCAAAAAAAAAAAAAAAAAAAAAAAAAAAAAAAAAAAAAAAAGTGGTTAATTCAGCTTCATGAGAAGGGGGAACATATGGGACTTTTTCTTAAAAGGATGTTTCCCCATTAGGTATAAGCAGTTCCAAGTTTCTTACTATGTGCTATAACCTATCTGCTCAGTTTGTCAATGTAGCTTTTTCTCCCCCCCCCCCCTTTTTGAAAAGGATTTTTCTATAAGACTGATTACTTTATGTGTCTGCTTTACAATGGCAGCCCCCAAATAATTACACTGACAAAGCTTAAGGTAAGACACAATGAAAATAGCAAGGAGGAAGAACAAAAATTCACTTGTGCTACCAGGGAAAGTGTAATATGGATTCTATTTCCTAGGCTACACCTACTAAGAGATACAACCAGTCCCAAGTAATGCAAAGCAAGGTTTTAGGTGAGAGGGGACAACCTGTGTATTAAGTGAACACAATTGTGCAGGATTAAAGTTTTGCTGCTTTTCCATCTTGGTAGTTTTCTTCATCCTCCCTCCTGAGCAATCTCTGTTCCAAGGTCTTGCTTAGCTTAAAAACAACAAAATAACTCACCTACATTTATTTTAACAATCACTTCCACATAAGATATCTCTTCAGACTTTTCCTTATTACCCTAATTTTTAAAACCTTACATAGAAAAATATTTTAGATAAGATTTAAATTCAAGTGCATAGGCTGAGATGAATCCAGCAGTTTTGGGTGACAGCTGTGGCAACCAAATGTCATTTTCTTCCCAAACTTATCTCTGTAAAGTTCTGAAGTATCCTCTCCCCAGCCATGTAATGCCTGTATTTTTCACCATGAGGAAGGAACTGAACAGCTAGTACTACTGGTGAGCTGTGCCTCCATGAGGCATATGGCACTGTTCTTTGAAGTGCTGCTACTCTGGTGAAGGGACAGCTATCGGCATGTGGGTGATCTCACCTAGCACCCGGGCAGCATGGCCAGCAGCTGCATTCTCTGAAGACATATCTGTGCAAAACAGGAGCTCCCGAAGCCCTTTGGATTCTGAATTCAGGAGGAATCACGCGCCGCCTCACCTGGTGTGCGCTGCCAGCTGCCACAGTTCTGCTTCTCTGGTGGGCAGCACCGCTAGCCCCTTCTGAGATCCTACAGAGTTAACCAGGTAACAAAAACACAGCCTGGCACATCACACTTGGAAAGCTGCTGAGCCATATTTTGGAGAAGTATCACCAATGCATGGAAGATAGTTTGGCAGCCAACTAGCCAAACAGCTGCTTGTAACAGATTATACTGGGCAGGAAAGTTTGGATCTGCAGACGAAATCAAGGCTGGAGTAGCGGTGTTGATAATTATACACCTTAGAATGAGAATTCACCCTTTAGCCCATCACGCTTTGTTTTGCAGACAGAAGAATAATGAGAATACTGTACAAAACTGTGTGTCTACTGAGGAAAAAAATAAAATTAGCACTCTGATACAGACAGAAAGAAAAACTTCAAGAGGTAAAAACAAGCCATTTCATGTGGGATACACAATCCTGCCTAGCAGAGACAGCAGCTTCCTTTTATGTGCTACTATCTGTATTCTGCATGAAGAACAAAGTAATTGCCATATTCGATCAGTCAATTCCTAGACTGACACATTCAGCATTTTCTCTCTTCCTCTCACATGGACCATTTTGATGCTTCTGAGGGAGATAGACAACCCACTGTGGTCTGATGCACGGGGTGTGAGCTTTGAGACAGTCTTGTCTTGAATCTTAAAAGCTAGAGAACTACTTAAACCTGAAATTTTAATTCCTTAACAACACTTTTGGCATTAACAAATTTCCTGCAATATTGTGAAGGGAAACAGAGTTACAGAGATCACAGTAGATCTACATCCAAAAGGGCTTTTGTTATAGATTGTGGCTTATTTATATAGCATGACAACGGTGAGATTAGGTCTTCATAAACCATTAAGACAGTCCCATATCTTGGATGCTTTATGATTTACAGCCCCACTGCCACAGAAAATTACTTGAAGATAGCATTGTGTTTATCTGCATGGATTAGACTATCTCAATCAGGTTTAATCCAAGTAGAGAGGAAAAAACAGAGGTTCAACAGAGAGCAAGCAACCATGATCTCTCCAACTTCCTAAGAGATACAAGAGAATTCAATATTCAGATTCATTTTACCGCACAGCAAAAGAACGAATCAATACAGAATAAAATAAATCCCTTGATTTTACCGACTTACTAACAATTCCACTTTCTTCTTCTCCACTTTCAAGTTTGGCTTTGCAGGGAAATTCTGGACATTTTCACTACCATTACAAGGCTCTTTCAGCCTCAGTTCCTTCCGTTGATCTTGGCTGTCATGTTGCCTCTGGTCTTCCTTCGAAGGAGGATGAGGTGGTGCCACAGGCTGCTGAGGATGACAAGGCTTGTGTTCTGGTACAGAAAGCAACTGCTCAGGAAGCACAGAGGCTGTTCCATCCTGCACTCCCAGCTTCTGACATTGCTGCTGGAGGGCTTTTTCTCGTTGCAGCTGCTTCCGGCTCTTACTCACGGTGTGGGGGCGACGCTGCTGCTCCGAGGATTCAGACAACTCTATCAGCAGATGCGAATAAACAGAATTAAACTAAAATCATAAGATCAAAGATAAACTCTGTAAATTAACTTTTCCAGGAAATCAAACAAACTGGGGCAAAACTAGCCTAAGGAAAAGACATGCCAGGTTCTGGGGAAAGGTAAGGTAGTGGAAAACCCAGGTACCTGGAAACATTTTGTTAGTCTAAGAATAAGGAAGTTTAGACAACCTGAGCATCAGAACCAGGCAAGGGAGAGATGAGGGGCTTGGAGCAGGGGACCAAAAGGGGAGCCTCAGGAGGAACAGAGGTAATCCCTGGGGGGATCCTGGAGACACAGGGCTAAAGAAGGGCCCTTTATAAACTGGGAGTTTATAAAGTGAGCTGGTGGATAGACAGGTGTGGGGGTAGGACAGGGAGCTGGAGGGGATGGAAAGATTACAGAGAGAGGTTAGCAGAGCAGAGCTAGAGATGGAAGGTTGTTGGGGAAGAAGGGAGAGATATGGAGACCTTTGGCCAACTGTGGGGGCCAAAGGGCTGTATGAAAAAGCCAGGGTGGATGGATAAGGGGAGGAAATGGAGAGGACTGAGGGGCCAGGGAGCCTGAAAGGATGGATGTGGGGAGCAGAGGGAATGAGAAAGCTGCAAGGATGGATGGGGGGGCAAAGAGATGGGAAGGCTGGGGGACGGATGGGGTGGGAGTCCAAGGAGATGGGAGAAATAAGAGGATGGATGGGGGGCAAGGGGATGGGAAGGCTGGGGGGGTGGGGAGGGGGCTGAGGGGAGGAGAAGGCTGGGGGGGAGAATGCGGGGGCAGGGAAGGCTAGGGGGTGCTGAGGGGATCAAGGCGGATGGATGGGGAGGGCCGGATCTGCGGGGTGAGGGCAGGGGCCGAGAGGCGGAGGGGGGAGCCGGGGGGCGCGCGGGGGGCGCAGCGGGCCCGGAGGCTCCGCGCAGCGCAGCGCCGCGCCCGGCCGCCGCCGCCGCCGCCGCCGCTCCCAGGGCGGGCGGTGCAGGCAGCGCGGCGCCGGCGCCCCCGCAGGAGCCTGGCCGCGTCCGTACCTGGGCGCCGCAGGCGCCGCAGCTCCTCCTGCGAGAAGCCGGCCCAGGCCCCGGCGCCGGCCATGGCGCTTCCCCCTTCCGCTGACGGGGCGGCCGCGGCGCGCAGGGCCCGCGGCTGCCCCGCCACCGCCGCCCGCTCGCCGCAGGCGAACGCCGCGGCCAGCCCGGCCGGCAGCGCCGCGGGCGGGGGGGGGGGGGGGGAGGGAGGGGGCCTGGAGTCACCATGGCAACGCCGGCGGGGCGGGGCGGGGCGGGGAGAAGATGGCGGGCGCGCGTGGCGGGTGGGAGGTGGAGTGCGTCGGTGGGTGTCGGTGGTGTCGCTGAAGTCCGGGCACCGCCCCAGCTTTCCCGTGGCGATGGTGGGGGAAGTCTGCTCTGAGCACGGGGGTGCACACGCAGCGCTGCCTTCCTTACGAATAAACTGAAAAAACTGCAGCAAGCAGCAGCGTTTCCTCACCGGCTGGCAGCAGCCGTGGAAGCGCTTCGTCCGTCCGGCCCGAGCTCTCGTGGCTGCTCCAAGTGTGGATCAGCTGGGCAGAGAAGCTTGCCCCCCACCCCGGGGTGGTGGGGAAGTCAGGTGGCAGGCAGAGGCACGAGCCCTCCTGCTAGTCCCGCTGGCTGGAGGCTTAAATAATACCTCACTGGCGATAAAAAGGGGACACGTTTCCAGCGCCTAACTATATCCCTCCCATTTCCCATCCGTTTCCAATCTGTAAGGGATTAGTCAAGCTCTGAACTGTTGCTGTCTCGCAGAGCAAACTCATAACTAGATGACCATGTAAGACTTTGCAATTTATCACCGAGGCACTTCTAACAGCTTCTGCGTGACTAACACATCCCATAAATACCGGTCAGAGGAGAGAGGGCCTGGAATTGCCGCCTTCTGGCAGGCGTTCGGTGTTGCTGATGAGGGTTGGCAGAGCGCCTTTGGGGAATAGAAGTGTCACCTTTTTTCACCATCGGCTCAGTTCTAGGCCTTGATACGAAACGGAGACTTTGCTGATGTCCAGCAGCAGAGTAGCAGTGCGTGGTTACCCCGAGTCTATCAGCGGGGCCTGGGAGGTCTTCCTGGGGCAAGCCTAGGCCTAAGGGGGGCCGAGTGCCCCAGGAGCTGCGTTGCAGCCTCCCCTGGGAAACTTTCCCAAGCACGGAAGGGATCTGAGTTAGAACCACAACCAAACCTTGACTCAAGTGCCCTCCAACTCCAGGAAGTGCAGGAGGCAAAGCTAGGTGTCAACTTGAGTTTTACAACGAGTCAGTTTTGGCCAGATCTGCAACAGGATGCAAATACCCAATTCCCATTTACATGCCTATATGGAAATCAGCTATCTGAATCGCTAATGCGCTATGTCAAACCCACAGGTACCAACTGTACTTCATGAAGTACAAACTCCAGATCTCATTCTTGAACTTTAGTTCTTTCTTCTTTTCTAAGCTTTAATGCTACAAACAAAAGTGAAGCACCATATTCTCTTTATTACAGCCGATATTCCAGGCATAAAACTCCCATGTGTTTTATAGAAAAAGTATAAAGACTTTTGAGTTGTTAACTATAACGCTATAGGCAAAGCAGCTCTCCGGTTTTAACAGTTTCCATGAGCCGAAGGTTTAATTACCAGCCGTTCAGCCAGCTTTCTGCAGGAACAATTGTAATGTAGTGAAGTCATTTCATGGGGCAAACAGCAGATTTGGAGAATGGAGGCTCTTGGTGCTCTCTGGCTGATTAAAGGCCTGTCACGTAACAAGGTGCTGCACATTTGCCACCTAGGAAAGAAGTATCCTCCCAGCAGCCTAGCCTACAACAAGGCTTTGGACAAGGACAAGAAGAAGAGAAAATAGAAACCTTCTTTTCCATCTTCTCTTCAGAAGGGAGATGATGAGTAACACAGATCAAGATGAGGAAGCAACAACTCAAAACTTTCTTTTAAGTCTGGGCCTGGATTTGACTCCTACATCTTGTTACAATTCAAGAGCTGCTATCTTGTGGGGTACCCAGAGACCTCCATGACTGGTGCACCCATTTTTTTGTTGATTTTTTTCTTTTGACCTGAACTGTGTGGATTTTACAAGCAACAAGTGCCATTAGATCACAAAAACAGCACTTTTTTTGTGCAAGTCTCAAATCAGTGTGGAAATGCCATTATAGACTGGCAAATTCAGACTCTCTAAGTCAGACCTCAGGTAGCATTTCAACCCAGGACAAAAGCAATTTGTATCAGGACATAACTTTAATTTCTGTCAGTTTATCACTCCTGAACACTTTTCTTTTTCAAAGAGCCAAATAAGCTCTTCCTGCAAGGGGCTCCCTGACCTAGACATATATATTTAACCCCACTCTCCTTACCACTTTGCACACTGTAACACTCAAAGCAGCACGGTCACAATAAATGACCAAACCATAATGTGAGACAGGGAAAGACTTATGCATGGAAAGAAAATTTCCTTTTTCCTTGTATTTTAGGCCCTGTTGTGAGTTCCTGAGGACTGTGACATATAATTTAAGAGATCTTGGAAAAACCATCCTGAAAGAAAGAAAACCAAAAACATCTTAAATACATTATTTTTTCTACTGAAAAACATTTCAAACTATCCTTGTAAGTACTATCCCACCTTTTACCAGAGCATAATGCAGGGTGGCTTAGGAAGAACTATCGTATCCAGCTAAGCCATGTTGCTGTGTGAACAAGGAGACTTGCTCCTACCTTTTAAAAATGACATTGCTTGTGGATTTAGTTTGTCCATTAAAGAATACTTTTGACATCCATATTGTGAAAGTTTCTTTTGCTGATTCCTTGTTTAGCAGTCCAGGAAACTTCCAAACCTGAGATGAGTAATGCAGTTCCTTAGCGTGGCACTGAAAGTGAGATGGCGTGTCAGGCCTGGAGGCTGCAAACACTCCTGTACTGAACTTCAACTCTTCTACAGCCCATTAAGGCAATCAGACTTTTTCCGTTGTTCAGTGGGCTGTGGATTAGATTCTGCCTAGGGGCTAATTTCAATACCGCTTTCTGTGTTGAGTGTTTCTTTACTGGCTAAATATGCCTGCAGGCTGAGAGCTATCCATTAGGAAACTCCAGACACAGAAACCAAGGTGGAAATTAGCCTAGCTGAGCCTGGGCCCCCAGCCCTGATCCAAAACAGTGCACAAGTATGTGTTTAACCTTAGGCATGTGCTAGCACCCTGTTCTTTAATTGGGCCTTACTGGGCAAATCCAAGGACGTGCCAAGATGCCTGGTTTGGGCACCAGTGTGCTCGTAATCAGGTCTTGGGGCTGTAACTGCATTGGGAAGCCGGAGCTCAGCCTGTGGCATGATGAAAACCTGAGTGCAGCAAGATAATACAACTGAGTTACACCTCTCGGCTCTGGAGTAGGTTAATTGTGGGTGCTGTGGGTTTTACTCTGCCTCTTGGCTGCTTTATTCTGGATATAAAATCATAGCCAGTGAATCAAAACTCTGTAACAGCATGAGAACACAGCCCTAACATCATCTCACAGTGGCCTTCCATATTGCAGTGGGCTGGCTTGAGTATTTGTGCAAAAAACACCTTCCGATACCAAAATATGACCCTTGTTTACTGACATCAGTAAGACTCCAGACCTGGCTCTGTCTTCCATTGCTCACCATAGGAAAAAATCACCGTTAGAGAAGATTCCTTCTCACTTGAAAGTAGATGATTTCTTCTGGTTTTCACTTGGGATTCTATCAAGTAAAATAAATATATTTTTACAATCTGCATGGCAAATAAGCTCACTGTTGCTCCCTGCCTTGAAATGTTATGTGTTCAGGCAAATCTAATGGAAATAGTGTTTTCAGTGTAAAATGAATTCTTCTCGTTCTAGAGTAAGATGAGAAAGCTGAATTACAAAACACAGCGTTATTCTACCTCTTCAGTTTCTGTTCTTCTAAGTTCTCAGAGGGATCAAGTCAGCGATGTCATTTCTGGGCCCAAAGCAGGGTGGTTTTTTTGGTTTGTAAGAATTTGTTAGAGGCAAACAAAAATCCACTTATCTAGAGAGCTACCAGGTGAAAAAACCTACATTGAAAAACTGCTGCTTAAACCATGTAAACCAACAGTTTTCAGCATGTTTTGATTTGTGGATCTTTATGCATTTTCTAGCAAAGAAAGACGCAAACGCTCCTATGCAGCGAGTTTAAGGCTGAGACTTTCCTTCTCTGCGTTACCTTTCACGGAGGTCTTGGGGATAATCTGATCCCTGGGCTGAGGCTGCGGTTTGCCTCTTCTCTTTAAAGGGGCAGTTTTGCTTCATAAATGCCCACGAAGAAAGGGTACGTCCTAGCAGAGCTGCCGGCAGAGCTCTCTCCCCTCCTTCCCGGGTGCCTCGGGGCTGTCTGCGGAGGCAGGATTGCGCTGCGGGGAGATGAGGTCTGGACCAAGGGAAAAAAAGTCAGAGTACAGCCTGTGGGGTGGGATAGGAGAACACAGCGCCGGGCTGTAGAAGTCAGAACGCGTTTTTGCCACGGACGCTGCGAGCTGCAAATTCCCCAGGCTCGCTGCGACTCCTTCGCGAGGGTGCCCGAGGCTGTCAGCAGCCGAAGCCGGGGAGCCGGGTCGTAGCTTCCAGAGACAGGGTGCTGGGTGGCCTGGGGCTCTGCGCCGCGCTGGCGCTGAGCGCGCTGCTCCGCGGGGCCGCACCGCGCCGGGCAGGCAGTGAGCGCTGGGTGGGAGCGCTGCTTGTTTTCACAGGACACTCCTCATTACGTTGATTTGTTTGCTTTGAAACCGAGTCCTACAACATCTCAGATTTGAAAGCCCCCAAGTTTCCTAAATCTTGTTTTTTGTTTTTTGTTTTTCTTTCCCCTTAAGGAAAATTCAGCTTTCGAAAAATAAGATTTGAACTGATAAAATCTCAGCATGCAAAATGAACGTTTTCATTTTTTAAAAAATGAAAAAAATTTGCAGACATTTTTGGCATCTTTCTTTCTTTCCTCACTGAGGGTATTTAAGATAAATTTGCTGAACAAATATATTCCCTGGTAATTCCTTGTCTTAAGATGTTTGTATGAAAAAGGTTGTCCATTTCTATCTAAATAGGATAAAAAGCTGGTAAAATAAAATCATCTTCAGGAAAAAAAAACTGTTAAAAAAAATCTTCAGAAAAAAAGAAGCTGATAAAATGAAATAAAATTTATCCTAAGCACAAATATCCTGAAGATTATAAATTTACTGCTTTAAATGGCAAAACTAGAGCTGATCAGATACTGATATATATTTTTCAATAGCTAAAGAAATATTTTTGCAGCTAACAACTTTAAAAAGATACTTTATAAATATTTTTAAAATTTCTTGAAAAGAGCACTTCCTAAAAAACAAGTATCTCATGACAATTGTTTAATACTTTTAATTGTATTCCTCAGCCAATGTAAAAGGTGTAATTCAAACATTTATATAGAAAAATTAGAAAGCAATTGCTTTAATTGTAACCATTTGGTTAAAAATTACAATCTAACTGTCAAAACAGTTGATAAAACTAGAGATTTGAAGAGAAATTTACTAAATGCTTGTTATTTTTGGCATGGAGTGGATTATTAGAACCACTGCTCTAAACAAATTGAATTTGATCAAACAAACTTATTGTTGTTAAATGCTCAAGTGAATGAACTGAGGTTGTTTAGTCTGGACAGGATAGAATTGCGGGGGGGGGGGGGGGGAAGACATAATAGTTTTAAATATATAAAATGCAGCAGTAAAGAGACACAGATAATCTGTTTTCAGTGTCCATAGTGGATAGGTAAAGCAAGTGAGACCTGGACTAGACGCTAGGAGGGGCTTCCTCGCAGTTAAGGCAGCAAAACAGTGAGCGAATTGGCCTAGGAGGAGCATGGAGTCTCCATCACCAGATGTTTTTAAGAGCAAACATCTGTCAGGCAAGATAGAGGTAAGGTTAGTGCAGCCCTGGGACAGCAGGACACAGTTTTCTGCAGTTTTGGTTGTGTGGATCCCACAGAGGTCCTAGGGAGATGGAGACTCCAGGGACACTCCACAGGCGCAGGTTGCTGTACACCATTTATGACCTTGCTCTGCTGCATCATTTTTGTTGGCCTGTCTGGGGTAGCCCATGTCCCTCTCTGGGTGTGCTGGCTGCCACTGACTGATCTTCCAACACCTCTCCCAGCCCTGCTGTCCATGGCTGTGACACTTCCCACGGCTGTCATATGTGCCACTGTCATGGCCCTGTCTACCCTGCTTGCTGTGCTCTTCTTGGTGCCAGCCAGCTGCGTAGCTCCTGCCACCTCTGCAAGTCATCACAGGAAATCGTCTTTCGGTGGCATGACAGAAGGACAGATGGTTGCCAAACACTAAGAAGCAGCAGCATTTATGATATGTATTTGCGGTAAAGTATTATATGGTGTGAAAATCACTTTATTATCATAAAGGGCCAAATATCCCCAACTGTACATTGACTTCCTGTAGCCTTTAACTTCTGAATGCGCTGTCTGGGTGCACTTGTGACAGCCCAGTCCAACATGTGATAAGGCCAGTTCACATATTTCCTTCCAGCTACACAAGCCACATGCTGGAGGATGCTGTCCCCTCACCTCTCTCAGCTTTGCACCGCAGCAATTCAGCAAGTTGGTATTGGACAACTCCCATCTGCAAGTGAAATACTGTTGGTCCTCAACGGGTGGCCTAGGACCTCACTCCCATCCTGCCCACACCACCCTCCCTGACCAGCAGTTCTCCCACCTGCAGGGGATGATGTGGCTGCCCCCTGGGAAATCGTGGCTCAGCAGTTGGTGTGACAAAGACCTAATGCTGAATCTTTTTCCAGTTTTGGCTCATTTTTGGCCCAGGTGGCTCACATGAGCAACTCTGCTGGTAGGTTTGGGTGGGCTCCTCATATCTCAGCAGACAGGGATGGAGGATGCTAGCTTGGCTGGTATGTCCAAAGCCAAAGGAGAACGAGTGACAACCCCTATGTGTTTGTGAAATGTGAGGGTTCCCTCACCTTTCCTGAGTCCTTGTGACATGGGGCATTTTTTCCCTGGAGTCTAGTCCAGGGCATAACACAGCTTGTATCTCATTCAGGGTCCCTGGAGGTACCTGTAATACAAATGTTAGGGAAAAACAACCAAAAGTTCTATGACAGAGAAACCCATTTGGAGACCAGCAGATTGCAAACTCTTTGAGGCATACACTAGCATACTTCATGTCATCCTGCAAACATTTAAGCTACAGATAGATGCTGCAAACACGTGCAGAGTTACGGCCTTGCCATCTCTTCTGCTGTTTGGTACTGCCTTGCAGCCACGGTGAGAGCCCTAGGGCAGACTCGGGCAGCCGGGTTATCCTCGGCAGCCTAGCTAGTGCTCGGGGGAAGCGTGGCTGAGTTTGTGTGCAGCATCCCAGCATCAGCTGTGGGGAGGACATCTGCCTTGAACGATGCTACCTGCACTCGCCACATTAGGAGTGTCTGGCTCTGGTCAGCTCCTAAGCAAGCCCTGAGCCTGGCAGGATGTGCTTCCACCTCCACTCAGAGGCTTTGGCCACTAGCCATGGCACAGATAATGTGTGCTATGGTTTGGAAGTCATTAAGGTAAAATGTTGCTTCTTTCCTGCAATAAAGTTCACAAAACGTTGATGCTTTCTCTCTGCAGCAAGCATGAAGAAGATTTAAACCCAATGTGTTTATGGGTGTCCTTTTATTCGTTGAGACTGGGTTTGGAAAAGGTTTTCCAAGGATTGCTGAGTTGCAGAGTGCTTGGCTCTTACTGAGACTTTAGAGGCAACTTCTTGTGACCTTAGAAAATCACCCTTGTAAATCGGTAGCTCCCTTTAAAATGTTCTTTTTAAAGCTGTTGTTCAGTAGACTCTCTGGGAGTGTTTTATTTAGTTTTTAACTATTGTAATGACTGCATACCTAGCTGGCACATACAAGGCTTACCAGGGCCACACAATCTAGTGCAGATTCCCAAATGTGAGTGTCTACAGCCTAGGCTCAAAATCTGCACTTAAACCTCTAAATAAGCTACCTGATGGCCAAAGATGTTTAGCAGCTGCCAGCTTCTGTGATCAGGTATCTGAGATAGTTTGGAGAGCTGTCTGTACTGTACCAAGCCCTTGATGGGAACACTGGTATCACACAGATCTCAACAGCTAGCAATAAATTAATGGCTTAATAAAGAAAGCTCTGACTAAAATAGAGGCAACTGAAGTTAGACTCTTTACTGCTACAACAGCAAGGTGAAAAGTGAAAGCAAGAGTGAGGTGGTTGTTCTGGCGGCCAAAGTAAAAGCGTTGGTGGAAAACCCTGGTTTTAGTCCTGAGCTGAAGAGGAAGGATTTTTAATACAGTTATTAAAAGAAAAATACATTTCATTTTAGTGCTTGAGCAGTGACAAAATGTTTTGGTTTGCTTTGAGATTATTTAATCTTGAAAGTCACACTAAAAAACACAGCTCTTTTTCTTCTTCTAAATTTAGGTCCATTTGAAAATGAAAAAAATCCTGCTTCAAACTAAATGACCATCATTAAAGCAAACTGCATCAACCTGAAAATGCTTAAGTGAAACATTTTGATATTTGAGAGAGGAAAGAAGGACTTGTTTTTTCTTGTCATTGAATTACTTCAACTCAGATTTTGAATCATATTGGTTGCCTTCATTTTTGCAGAAGACCTGTTTTGTCTTGTTTTGTTTTTTTTTTTAACATATTCAATACTGTCACAAGAAAATAATCTCAGTTCAGTCTGAGGCTCGAATGTTCAAGCCCAGTGACGTTCATAAGAGGATGGGTGAGCTGAGAGGTTGCACAAATGTCAGGCAGATTTTTTTTTGCTGCATTTTGCTTTACATTTCAGGTTTTCTTTGGAATTCTACCTGAATTTCAGGGAACCTGTGGGGTCCTTAGGACCAGTGCCCCCCTCCACCCCGAAACGTGCATAGAGTAAAACTGTCAAAGTCCATATACACTGCCATTTAACCCGTGCACTACAAAAATTCAGATGCCATCTTCAGTCCTGCAAAATATTAAGACAGGCATTTAAGATTCAGCCGAGCGACTAAGCGTGAGCAGCCTGTAATTGTTTCCAGATTCCTCTCGTAGCAGGAGAAAAGGCTCCGCAATTCCTGTCCGCGTGCTCCGTGTAGTAATGCACTCGCAAGCAGAGAAGCTGAAGATGAGCCAAAGAGGACAAGCAGATATCCTGAACTCTGCAGCTGAGAACGAGCTGGCATTACCTTTTAGTCCAATATGGACTGAACCAGTTTGGAAAAGCAGGATTATTTAGCCAGCAGGATATGTCTGTATCGTCCGTGTAGCGACACCTGTGCACCAGCAACTAGAAAACCCTCTTAAGGACACATGGTGAGATTCAGTCTGCAATTTTTCATCTGGTTTGGCAGTGTTAAATGAAGATTGACTGTTGGAGTCAGCCTCATTTGGAGGAATCTGACAGTGCCTGAGCTTGCAGAGGGGATCTTTGTCCTCCCACTTTTATACAGAGCCCTGAGGATTGCGATTTTTTGCATAAGCCACAGGACAACCCAGCAGACCTCTGGAGAGATTCGCATCATATCTCAAACTATTCTCTTCATGCAAATCTACCAATATATTTTCCCCACAGATTGCTTAGTCATGAAAAGAGATCTTCCAAAACTTGCTCAAGGCTTCAAAAAGCTTTGCAGCCCCAGCCGGCGTTCGAAAGCAAAATCAAGGGTCTGCCATTGCCTTTGAACCCAGCAGGGTGCTGCTCTGGCAGGTTACATCTCAGGGACCACATTGCTCCCAGGATTTAAACTAGACCACATGTGAAATGGCAGCTACTTCTTGATTTTTAGGGGGCTATGTTTTATTATTATTGTTGTTATTACAATTTTAATGGCAAATTCAATATACTACCTTCCCTCCTTAATGAAGAAACCCAGGGACTGGTGCTCAACTTCTTCTGCTTTTCAGAACAAGTTACTAGCCCTTAAAAACCTTTTGTGAAACTGAACCATAACCCCACTGTCCCCTTTGCCCAGAGAGAGAAACCAGGCTCTCAGCAATTCAGACCGTTCTCCTTTCACTATCTCTTCACGTCAAGCTTTCCTCCAAGGTTGCATTTATTCTCGAGGTGCGTGGTCAGGACAAGGATATAGGGGGTACAGCTAACATATTGTCCTTTTAAGGTTGTCCTCTCTGCAGCGAGGTGTCTCTGACCAGCACTCCCTGCCCTCCGTGTGCTGCCCAGGATGCTCGACAGGGCCTTTCAGCAGCTGCTGTCATTGCCACCAGCCTGGGACCATGCGTTTGCAGCCAGAGACAACTCCAGCGCTTGGCTTGGTCAAAACAAATTTCTCCTTTCCTGCTGCAGCCCTGGCAGTCGCCGGCACATCTGGGGATTTCTCCAAACCTCTCCGTGTTTGTTGCTTCATCTCAGTTCAACCCTGGGCTGGAAACGTAGCTGTTCTGTCTCCCCTGGGACATTGCCTGTCCCAGGATGATCCGTGCCACCCCTTCTTGTGCGAAACCCTGTGAGAAGGGTCTTTTTTCAGCATGGAAATCTTGGCCAGTTCCTTCAGGAGATTATCTCAGCTAAGCCTGCTGTTGGGGAGAGAGGTTCACCACCCTCTGTGGGGACTTGCCAGGTCTGGTCTTCATCCGGATGTGATTTTATTTTTTTAAAATTTGAACAAAGGTGCTTCAGTCTTTACAACATGAGAGAGGAGTGAAAAAATACATTTCTGCCATTACGGTGAAGAGGATAAAAAAAAAAAAGAAAAGAAAAAAAAGCCGCTCAGGCTCCCTTTGAAGAGCCGAAACAAATGGGATTCTGCTGTTTAAACTAGAGGAGACGAGCTCTCCCAGCACAAAGTGTCTCTGACTGCTTCAGCGCAGGTGACTTTGGCTGTGAGGTGGTGGTTGGCATTGCTTGCCTGCACCCGTCGCTCCACCGGTGGCCGGTTGTGGCCCACGTGAGATTGGGCAGCAAAGCTGGAGAGGTGGGACGTGACTCGGCCGTTGGAGAGGAGGGACACGTGCAGCCAGGGCAGAGCGAGACGGCAGCAGCGGTCACCATGCCGGAGGACGGCCTGACCCGAGGTGCGTCAGCTGCATGGTGGTGGCCAGGAGGTCCCATGAGGGAAGACGTCGTGAAAGAGCTGATGAAAAACTGCGTCACGCACGGGCCAGAAACCACGTCGCTCTTCCACGCACCTACCGAAGGCTGGGCTCGCGGCAAGGGGCCGCTCGAGCGGCGCCAGTGACACGTTCCCAGGGTGTCGGAGCGACCCCGCCGGTGCCGGCTGTCGCGGCGTGGAACCGTTAACATTGAAAAATCCGTGCGGGAATCGGAGCGGCGGGGATGGGAGAGAAAAGAAAAAAAAAAAAAAAAAAAAAAACGGTGTTTTGCAGAGGCCCGTTGCTCGGCCCACTTTCATGCGTGCCAAAGTCTGTTGGCATGGCTCCGCGTTTGATAGGGAACATCTGGGCTGCTGCTGCCGCCTGCGCGTTGGCTGCGGGCAGCGAACCAAAGGGGCCTGTGCAGGAACGCGCGGGGAGCGCGCGCCTCGGCAAACGGGGCGCAAAGCCTGTTTGAAAGCCGGGGGGTGGCGTGGAAGGGTGAAGGAGAAGCGGATTCAAGCTCGAGGAAGGCTGGTCCATCAGGGGCTATTTAAAGGTTACAGGCCAGATACAAGCACGGGCTCTGGGAGTCGCGGGAGCGCATGCGGGAGAGAGATTGCTACGTACATACTCCATCCCTTGTGCTTTTTCCCTGCGGAATTGCTGCTGCCTGCTGATGGGCACAGGACATCTTTGATCTAACGTCCTGTGACGTTTCTGATGTTCTTCCTTTTGCCAACTCCTCCTTTCTACTCTCATGCCTGCAGGACTTCTTAATCCAGTGTTTCCCATCTTAACAAGTCTTCTCCAAATCTCAATATTTCAACCAAGGCCCCCAGAGACATAAGTACTGATGTCCTTTGCTATGTGCTGATCCATCCTTTTTCTTTATTCCATTTTTGCCCACCTGAATACTTATTCATAAGTGACAGACTTGGGCATTTCCAAAATTTCTTCTCTTAGCCGAGCGTTTTTCTGTTTCCCTCTTTCCAGGACTCCAGAATTGGGCATGTTTGCAGATAAGCTTCCTTCAGGGATATTTTAATTTTGATTACATCAGTGTCAGGACATGGGTTTTTGACAGTGCCAAGCAGGCCCCTGGTCAGCCAAAGAAAGCACCCAGCCTGGCCAGCTTTTGTGCACCGAAATCCAGAGCGTCGGGAAGGGCACCGAACGCTTGGCCCCTCCGCGCCTTCCCTAGCACGAGGGCGCAAGCGGAGGGAGGAAGGCCAGCTCGGGGAGGCCGGTACGGGCTGCGTGAACCCCCGGTTCACGTGCAGATGGTCCTGCGGGGTCGCCTCTCCTGGGACGAGCTGTGAGGAACTAAACAAAACCAAGGCAGTGTTTGGAAACTCCTTGCAGCCATCACTGGGGAACGTAAAGCCACATACAAGCACGCAACACCTACTTTAACACTCAATGCCCTGTTTTACAGAGAGGCAAGGAATGATGTGTGAGTAGCTGCTGTGTGTTAACGGTGCTCGATGTCCCCTTGTTCCGCTTGCAAGAACAAGGTAATTAAGAGCTGCTGTTTTGCTCCGATTTTATCATTCGTTAGCATTGCCAAAGCTTATTCCCACCTCTCTGAGCAAGAGCCAAACCTCTGCTCCGTCTGTGGCGGTCTGTCCATGCCTCCAGTCATCTCCCCCAGCCTTCTCTGGATGCCCTCTCTTCTGTCAGATCTGCCCACCGAGCGCGGAGATGCTGCAGAGCTCCACACCGACTCTCTCCTATTTCCTCTCTCGGCCAACGCTGCTGACGGAGAAGAACCAGCTCTGTGGATGACAAGGAGCCGTTTTCCGTTTCCAAAGCCCAGAAACCATCTCAGAGCCCAAGTCCCGTTCTCCAGCGCGGCTGAAGGCCCCATCAGGAGTGAGACTGGTCCTCGCGGCTGCCGCTTGTGAAAGCCGCTGTAGAGCTTCATCGATGTCTTCAACACCCTGGGGTGACCTGGCTGCCTTTGAAGTCGCTCCGTGAGGACCCCGATTACAGCGTCTGCAAAGGAAGCCAAGACTGGGCTCTGCACCAGTCGCCTTGGCACGGGAACTCCGGCTCCTTGCCCGCTTCCCTGTACGGCATGCGTTTGCCCAAAGCCTCCTCCTGGGACTGTTAACGTTAATCAAGAATCTGGGGAGATTTGGGGGTGGCTCGAACTGTTCCTGCCAACGCGGTTACTTTGCATCGGCCCATCTCGGTTTCCGAACCGCTGGCTAACGGGAGCCAGCTGAAAAAGTCCCAGTGCAAAGGGCTGGGGCAGGGGGAGTCCGGTGGGAAAATGCCCATTTGGCTTTTCACAGGTGAGGGTAGTTTCAGCAGTTGTTTCAACCTGAAAAAAATTGACACGCATTTCCAAATTGTCCAAATGTTTGGTTTTTACATTTCCTTCCATGACACATCCCAGGGTTGCAGTTTAAAAGGTCTTTTCTCTTCAGAATTAGGCTGCCCGTAGGAAAAAAAACCTATCAAAACAGGAAGTTTGAAATAATCAAAGAAAAATATTTTCATTGACCTAGAGAGATCTTATCCTCAATTTTTTGGTTCACAAAATTTTTCAGGACTGACTGTTCATCCTCAGGAGAGATGAGAAATACTGTCAGTGCCTCAAAAAATCTGGCAAAAACGAAAAAGCTATTAGTTACCAGCCTCTATTTTTAAACCTATAACTGAGCATCACTTCTGATGAGTGACACGTGAATTCTCGGAACAGTCTGCTATTGGGTCCATCACTGCTTTTAAGCTAGAGATACGATTTTCTTGGGCAGAACATGCCCCAGGCACTCTGCTAACATTTCTGCTTTCAGCCCTTACCTGAAAACAGTCCTATCAATTTCTGAAGCATGCGTCCAATATCAGGTGCTTTTGTTATCCATCTATTTAGGAAGAAATGTGTGTGTATATATACATATACATATATATACACTGCTTTAAAAGGGGTGTTTGGTTTTCTCCCTGTGCTGTTCCATGTCATGAAGAGGACTGGATGGATTCTACCCAAATTCCCCCCCCCCCCCCCAAAAAAAAAAAAAAGAAAAAAAAATCACCACTGGGTAAGGGCCAGGCAGGCAAAAATTTCAGCCTGAGAAGTGAATGTTTGCAAAATTATTAGCTTATGAAAAGAAGGGTTATAATGGGAACTGTTTTACTGCCATAATTATAACACCACGAACAGAGCCTGCTGCAATACATAACATTATCAAGCGCCTGTCAGCGTTTAATAGAACTCTTAATTAACTGCTCTGGAGAAACATGGCAAAAATTTATTTTCATGAAAACTTTTGGGAACTGCATAATTTCTTTCTATTTTTTTTTTCCTTAAGTCTGTCTCTATGGGAGCCTTCATAAAGTTCATAGGACAGACTAAATACAAGACACGAGTGTGTATCTTGCTGGCGTTACTTAATGATAGGATTTTCTTTTCTGTTAAACTACATAATCCAGAAACAACAATAATGTTTGCGTTGGGGCCGAGCCAGACGCTTCGGATCTGGATTTTTAACCTCCGCGCGGGCCGGGGTTGTTCTGCGCCGGGGGCTCCGTTCGCCTCGCTGCGGAGGGAGGGCTGCAGGCCGCCGAGCCGGCCTCGCGCCGCGGTTCGCCCCGCTTCGCTGCCCGCTCCAGCACGCCGCGTTCGGGCGCCTGCCCACCGCGCCGCGGCGTTTTCCCGCGCGGCGGATGCCGCTCGCCCCCGATCCAGCCCCGCGCCGCCCCGGGGCCGGGCTCGGCGGCACCGAGCGAGCGTCGCGGGATTGTCGGAATCGGCTTTTTCGCGACCGATTGGCTTCGTGGCCGGTATCGGCTGGGCAGCCCGAGCGTTTCTCTCCCGACTCGAGGCCCGTGGCTTCGCCCAGGATGGGTTCGGGAGAGCTCCGGCTGCAGCGGCGCGGCCTCCGCACCGGCCCCGGGCGCCTCTCCTCGCCCCGGCACGCGCCGCCAGCCCCGGCCCCCGCAACCCCGCGTTTCTCCGTTGCTCCTGCGCCTCCTCCGCGCTGGGGCCGTGGCTCACGTGGACCTTCTGGCAAGCGAGCGGCTCAGGTAGCACTGGGCAGGCCACGCCGCCGCGGTTCGGTCCCGCTCGACAGCCCAAACTTATCTTTAATTCGCGCCGCGCATCCTCCGCCCCCTCCCCGGCCCCCGCAGCGGCTGCGCTCGGCGCGCCGGCGGCCTGCGTGCGCTTCCGCCGATAACGCCGCCGCCGCCGCCGCTAGCCCGACAGCTGCGCGCTGTCCCTCCGGAGATTAGTTTGTTTTGCTAACCCAATTACTGCCACGTGGCCCTGCTTTCTGCGGGGATCAAGCCTGGATAGAGATAAAGAAGCGATAAGATCTCGCGCGCTGCAGCCCGCGGGAGGGCCCGGCGGCCCGGCTTCTTCCCGGAGGGCGCGCGGCACCCCGGCTGCAGGTCACCCGCGCCCTTGGGCGCCGGCCCCGTAGTTTTAATCGTGCTAAAACCTGGGGATTCAGTTCTTTCTGTGCGACGCTGAGGAATCATTTCAGGGTGCATCGGTGCAACATGGACTGCAGCGCGGCCACGCTGCTGCGGTGTCTCCCCGGCAGCCAGCCTGCGATACGGAGCCGGTCAGGCTTTATCGGCTGTGCCACCCCGGCTGGCTCGAGCACTTCGGGCCGGCACAGCTGGTCGGCATCTGGGTCGGAGCTGACCTGCCTGCATCCAGGCCAGCTGCCTCTGCGCGCTCTCCTTTCCTGCTAGTCTGGGGGTTAACCGACTAGCTCAGCAAGGAAAATGTGCTTTTTTTCCTTCTCCTCTGCACATGCAGGGGGAGTTTGCTCATCTTAAGCCCGTACTGGGATGCTAACAGCAGCAGCAGCACCTCTGCGGTCAGCAGAGCTTGCCTGAGGTCCACAGCAGGTAATTTTGGCTCACAAGCACACGCAACAACTGGTGAGGGGTAGCTGCTACCAGAAATGACCTGCAAAGCATAAAAAGCTTTGGGGAAGAATGCCGGTTAACGAAGAAGCCATATCCCGGTGCGACGGCTCTGTGGCTTCGCGAGGACGAAGCGTGCCCGCGTGTGCCGGCACGCGCTCCCGAGGCCGCCCTGGCCCTGGCCCCGGGCCGGGCTCAGCGCGGGGGCCGCAGCCTTGGGGGCCTGCTCAGCTCTGGGAACGGCAGCGCCGCGATGCCGAGGGCAGGCCCGGCGCCGGCGCGCTCTGCCGCGTCCGCTGAAGATCCTTCCTGCGTTTTAGAGCCAAACGCGGGAATCCAAACGCAGCTCCGGAAAGGCGCTGCCGGGGCTGCCCCGAGAAGCGGTGCCTGCCGGGAGAGGACACTTTGGGAGCCTTGCTGCCTTCAGAGAGACAAGCATCCTTGCCAGATGTCTCCCATAAAGCTGCAAGTACTTTATTTTAATAATAAGCCTTAATGTATTCATTAAAGGCTCCCAGTGACCTGGGATGTATTTCCTCACTATTGTAAAGGGCTGTGGGAATCTGGAAACCACTGCATTACAGTTAATAACTTTAATTTTACAAGGCCCAAAATAGACAACTGAAAAAATACACAAACTCACTGTTTCCAATTAAGAAAGGATTTCTTCTAATTCCTCTGCCACTGGCGTTCTTGTTTAGTGAACAATATCAACAGATATTCAACGGTAGGCAGGAGGAAAAGCAAGCCGAGTCACCTGCCGCCTCTCGGTTACGAGGCCCGAGGAAGAGCCCGGGAGCCTTCCTCCTCACCGAGCGACGGGCGCACCAAGAGCCGCGCACGGACCTCAGCACCTACCGCTTCAAACGGGTGCGCTGGGCGGGCGCCGGAGCGCTTCGGTAGGGAAGAGAGTATTTCCAGCCCGTCTCCCCCCTCCTCCCTTCCAGGGCTCCTAGCTGGGAGGTTAAAGGGCTCCACTGGACTCCGGGGGTCCTGCGAAGCGTCCTGTTAACATGCAGAGTTAAACGGATCTGCAGATCTTCGGGTCGGGGAGGAATATTCCCCCCAGATCCGTTTGGCAGAGAGCGCCGCGGATTTATTTTGTCTGTCGCCTTCTTCCTCTGCAGAACGAGGGGCAGTTTGTTTCCCATGGAAAAAAAACCCAGGAACTGAAAATAAAACAATTTTTGCTGATTTTTTTTTTAATTTTATTTATGGGACCAAATCTTTTAATTTCCAGTTTGGTTCTTTTCTTTTTGGCCTCCCGCGGCCCCTTCCCCGCAGCCCGCGGCGCCTGCCTTGCCCTCCCTGCGCTGGGGCCTCCCAGCAGCAATCGGCGCTAGTCCCACGCGAGGGACCCCCGAAGCTCCTCCGCAGCCCTTGCCTCGCAAAGCCCTCGGGAAGGAAAACCCGGTGCTCCTCTCTCAGCGCTCGGGCTGGGGGAGAGGGCGGTGTCGGAACGGCAAGTCGCCCGGCCAAGCCACGCAGCAACGTTGCTCGGGAAGGCGTCTCCGTTTGGGAAGACGCACAGGCACGGCCTTGGATCCCGCTGAAAGCACCGGGAACGGAGCCTCTGCTTAGCCGCCTGGCAGCTGGAAGGTAGCTAAATGCCTCAAGGTGCAGATAAGCCCTGGACACCGGCTGTTACGCCCCAGATCCTCGGACGATGCTCAGGGCTTGGGGTGCTGAGGGCAGAAGTTTGCTTCTCTGCTCTCTCTTTCCCTTCGTCTTAAATCTGTCCGGAGATATTTGAGCAGACGCACCTAAAACGCCGCATAGCAAAGCAACCGCGCTAAACCTCCAGCGCTAGCAAAACCGCCAGCGACACGGAGCTTCCCCAAGCCCCTAACACACGTTTCCGATTCCTGCGTGCGAATCTACTACCGGGTTTCTCGCCTCAATGCCCTGACTGCAACCGGTTGAAAAATTTCCGTCTAAATGATGTTTTTTAGTAGTTCGTTTTTCAGTTGAAGGCTTTTTTTTTTTTTTTTTTTTTTTTTTTTTTTTAAGACAAGGAGGAAAAAAGCCCTCTCCGTTTTCATGGAAAATTGCTTGGCTTGTCTGGAATGTCAAAACCCTGGAAACCATGGAGTTTTGGCTTCAAGCTGAAAGATCTTGGTTTTAACCAAAAAACATGATTTTCTTCTTTTTTTTTTCCTAGTGGAAGTTATTAAAGGAAACTTTCTGAGAGAATAAATTCTCCTGCTTTCATTAAAAATGTTCGTGGGGCAATGGCTACATTCAGATTTTCAGAAAGGGTCCACCTCAGGAGACCATTAAGGAAATTAAATAGTCACTGCGCGAAAGGGAAAGAACTGGTGTGGATTAAAAACTGGCTAAGAAGCAGCGCAAAGATAAATGATTCATCTGCAGCGTGACGTTAGGTTAACAGCTCGGCATCCCCCAGTGCCGCTCTGGGCTTTAATATATTTATCAGGGATCTGGAGAGGAGGATGAAAAACGAGGTGGTAAAGCTCGCGGACAACGCGGACCCCTCGGGGTTTGCAAGGAGCGTGGGCTGGATCACGTGTGGCGGCGCGAGCCGCTGGGCTCAGGGTTCCCACCGACCCGAGTCCCCTCGAGGTGCCACGTGCACCCCGCGCGGGGACTGCGGGTGCCACCAGGGCTGGAGGCGCCGGGAAGCAGCCGCGCAGTCCCTGCCGCCGCCGCCGCCGCCGCCTCCTTCCCGCACCCACGCGCGTCCCGGGCGGCCGAGCCGGCGAGCGAGCCCTGCTGCCCCCGGAGAGGCATCAGCTTCACGGGCGCGCGGCGTCCTCCACCTTGCCCGCGGGGCGACGCTCGGCCGGCTCCACCCCGCCGCTTGCCCTCGGGAGACGACCTCGGAGCAGCCACGGAGAGTCACCCGGCGGAGCCGTCCGATCGGACTCCTACTTCGCTCCGGCCGAAGCGTTTCGCTGCCACCGCTTCCCCGCGTGGCACGGGGAGCCGGGAAACCTTCGGCGGCGGCGCCAGGCAAAGCGGCGCCGGGGCCTCGCCGGGCAGGAGGACGCGCCGCGCTACGAGGCTTCCGCGCAGGACGCCGAGCGCCCGGGGTGGGGGGTTACGGCCGGTCTGTAAATCCGGCGGGCTCGGCCCTCGGCCGCGCTCGGAGCCGCCGGCGCCCGGACGGGCTGCACGCGCGCGCGAGCTCGCCCGCCCCATCTGGAGCCCACGTACAGCAAGTGGCAAGATTTATGCTGTGCTGAAGCATTCCACAGTTTTGAGCACAGAAATGGTTGAACTCCAGATGTTAACAAGATGCAGGGCTCTTTTTTATTATTAAAAACGTGATTTCTTGTTTTGCTCATGACAAAACCCATCAGATTAACTTATTAGGAGCGGAACTGCCCCGGGCCCGGGGGGAGGCGAGGACCGCCGCGGCTCGGCGGGAGCCCGTCAGGGCGCTCGCAGAGCCTGGCCGGCTCCGCCGGGGCACGGCCACGGCCGGCTGCTCCTCCGAGGGGCAGGACGCAGGCCAGGACTGGGCCACCTCCCTGTGCCTCAGTTTCTCCGTCTCTCAAGGAGAACCTGCAAGGAGTAAGGGAAAGCCCTGAGCGAACGCACGCTCTGTCTGCTCATCCCAGTCGGAGCCTTTAGCGAAGGCTCTGCCATCTCAGCACGTGGGCGCCACAGCCCGTGCCAGAAATCAAGTCCTGCCTGCCGGATGGACCCCGCAGGACACCTGCCTGCTCTCCTCCCAGTTCCTCCACCCACCTGCTGGAGGGACGAGGAGGACCCAGAACTCGTGGCTACCAAGCCACATGGTCCTCCCTGCCAGGGCAATTCAGCAAGCAGCTCTCTGGCCCCCATCTCCTTCCTAGAGAGCTTTGAAATGTCACAAATTTCACTTCCCATCAGACAAGAACCAAATTTCAGAATACCCCAAACTTCTGCAAGTCATAAATGCTCTTCTCCATGCAGCTCTGACAGGAACATCCTTCGACGGCATGCTAAATGGCACGGCTAACATCTGTAACCCAGAGAACAGGATGGGCTGGGGGCCTATCTGGAGCTGTCACATCTTCACCGCTTTATCGCAGGAACTTTATCACAAGCTCGTAACACACGTCTTTGCACCACGAGATCAAACAGGTATGGGATGGCATCACAGCTTCCTGTCACAGGATGGCCCCCAGCAGCTCTTGCAGCTCCACGCTGGGAAGAGAAAACATGCTGCAGGCTGTGCAGCGGAGAGGACCCGAGCGTGCTCCTGGTGGTGTTGCATAGGCAGCTCAACTTACAGGACCCTGCAGAGCAAGCTGCTCATTCCCAATGTGCAACATCCTTCAGGACCTTCAGGCTTCCACCTACCTACACCATCTTGCTGTCCAGAGGGAAAGAAGCATTCCTGTGAGTGCAAATATCTCCTTGTCCCTGAATCAGTGTGGCCAAGCTGAAGCACGCTCTTTATTCCAGCTACTCTCGTACCAACCAGCAGGAGTGGAGATGCCTCTGGTTTCAGCATGGATTAGCTGTGTACCAGGATTGCGCCAAGTACAGGGCAGGGCTTTTACAGCCCACACAGGGCTCCAGCGTTACTCATGTCCAGCAGCGCTGGAGACTGCTTGTCAGCTCCACCAAGTGCCCAAGAGGAACTTTTCATCTTCCTGCTGCCACCGTCTGCCACGCAGGGACCTCGTGTCACTCTGGACCCTCAGCCCAAGCCAGGGCATGGCTGCTGTTCAAACGGCCCTGCCTGGCCCCGCCAGCGGGCACCGGCCACGTGCTCCAGCGCAAGCAGGGCGACAGTGCTGTCTGCTGGCAGGCTGCAATCCTGAACCGCGGGGCTCGGCGCTGCACGCCGTCCTCCTCCGACGGCCGCGAGGCTCAGAAACGGCGTCTGCAGAGCAAAGCAGCATTTATTCCCCCAGAGGGACCCCGTAAACAGGGCTGAGGGCCTCACTGCTCCGCCTGACCTCCTTTTATTCCTTCTTTTGCGTGTTTTGGGGGAATTTTCATCCAACCCTGACCTTTCCCCACTAACTGGGGATGCCGAGCTGAGCCCTCGAGGTCTGCCGGTGGCTCTCTTCTTTCCTCAGGGGTGTTTGCTGTTTGCAACCTGCCTCCCTCATTGCTTCCCTTCCCATTTGCTTTTACCTAGCGGCTTCCGATTTAAAACAGGGCAGAAGCGTGACGGGTGGGATTGCTGGGCGAAGCTCAGCCCCGAAGGGCAGAATCACCCCCGGAGCCAAACGCAAGGCTCTCCGCGGGCTCCAGCCCCACTCGCCTTTCCCCAGAACTGACTAAATGAGCATATTTAATTCTGTGGGCAAGAGCCTCAGGAGGAAGGAAAAGCAACGTTTTCCTTTGTTTGGGGGAAAAAAAAAAGAAAAAAAGAAAAAACCCAAATACCCAAAAAACCCAAAAACCCCTTCTGCCCCAAAAGCTGTTTGTGATCAGCCTAAATACAATCAACCGGCCCTGCTAGCCAGCCCTGGCCATTAGCAGAGAGTTGCAGGGCAGACACCTGTGGAAAGGCCCCGCTCCGCGGCTCTCCCTGGCACGGCTGGCAGACGTGCCCGCGGAGGAGCGGGTCCTGCAGGCACCCTCGTGTCCTCCACCTCTCCCTGGCGAGGGGCAGCAGCACCGCGGGGCTCTGCAGCATCTGCAGAGAGCGAGCACCGAGCTCTGCTGACACTAATAATTTTTCCCCCCGTTCTTGGCGCGGCGCGGTCTGCTCAAGCGCACTTCAAAGAGGCTGCGCCACGGCAAGAATGTTTCAAAAATACGATATTTCCATCTGTTATTCCAATAGTATATGCTGCGGGACTCTTCCTTGCAAACTGTTTGCCAGCCTTTCCTCCCCTTAGAGGGGCAAACGTTCGTGTAGCGAGCCCAGGGGGGCAACGCCGCACGGAGCTCGTGCCGTGCCCGGCCAGCAGCTCCCACCGCTGCACCTTCCCGCTTCTCCGGGAGGCGGACAGAGAAGCAGTGGGACTTTCTTTTCTTTTTATTTATTTAAAGGTAGTAAAAATCACCTCAATTCAACAAGTCATCGTTTGCATCCCTCCTGCCCGAGCAAAGTGCAGGAGGGCCAGGACCACCCCTCCATGGCAAGCGCACACACCAGACAGCTCGGCTATCTCTATCTGTAGGTCTGTTAACTGTGTCACCCATTTGCCCACAAAGCTTGTTGAAACTTTAAGTCTCCGCCTCGCTATCAAGTCAGTCAAAATTGGAGACAAACCAAGGGGCGGAAATAAGGCAAAAACAGGCAGAAAGTTGCCTGCAGAAGCTGCAGGACTTCTCGGGACAGGATGCACACAGCAGGTCCTCCAAGGGCCAACACTACCATATGTATTTTTACATGTACAAATATACATATAGCCCATGCTTTCCTCATTGTCACCCTTGAGACTGCTACACCAGGGTCATCTGCTCTTCCTTGGCCACAAAAAGGGGCCAGGAGAGGGCAAAGTGGCTTTCCCAAGCTCCTGAGAGGCTACGCAGCTGCAAACAGAGCTTTTACTGCATCCCTAAGTCATTTAGGGTTCATTTTTTCACAAAACCAATATTCTTCCCCCCTTCCCCGACTTAACAAGCTCCCAAACATCTGCTCTCGTGACGTTACCAAACCTTTGCAGCTTCCCCAGGCTCCTTCCGCACGCAGGAGCTGCCCTCCTGCATCAGGCCTGCTGCCAAGTGGCACCTCGGGGCCTTGGCAGCGCCCGCGGTCTGCGCGGAGGTGCCACCATGGGAAACCACAGTACTGGCCAAATTCAAGCCCTGTGGAAGGTGCTCGCTACAGGGCTTCTGGTGGTGGTGGAGGTAGGAGGAAAGGAGGCACTGAGCAGAGCTGGTGACCTGCAGAGCCAAGTTGTTATTATTTTTAGCAGAAAGCTCAGATTTTGCAGCATGTGAAATCCATCATGCTAGCCACGTAAATGTAGCAAGGCGTCTGGATGGTTGGAGCCCCTTTGCTCCGCTCAGGAACAGAGGAAAGTGTTGCACAGTGGCACATATAGGGAGTTTGTAATTTAAAATGGAACTCATTCAATAATTACGTCAGCATTCGTTATAATAGCAATCAGTAACAGTTAATATAACTTACAGTAAATACCAGATTGCCATTTAATAGTGTTAATATGTAACCTGTAAAACAGATTTGTGTAATTACACTGATAAGTTTCCAATCAGCAATGGAGAGAGATAAAATCAGTCTGCAAATCTTTACATGAACTAAAACCACGAGCAATACACAGCTGAAGCCTGCAGAATTTGCAGAGCATCTTTGGGAGCACGGAGAGCAGCACGGCGCGGAAGGGAGCGCTGTCGCCGGCCGCGAGGAGGATTCGCGCGGTGCTTTGCCTCCGCCGCACGTTCCTCTCCGGGAGGGCTCCATCTGCAGAGCCATGCAAGGAAACCTGGGGAAGGCCTTTTGCAGGAGAGCTGCTATGCAGCCTCTCCACCCGGCGCTCACGAGCCCAAAAGGGCGCCTGCTCGGATAGAGGAGAGCATCCCAGAGGCGTCCAGCGGGCTCTTCCCCCCGCCCCGCCGTTCCCGCTCGCCGCCGCGCACTGAATTTGCCGTTGCCTCCTGCACGCTGGAGACACAGCCAACGCGCTCACAAAATTCCCAAGAAGCAAAAGCGACTTTGAAGACTCCGGCTCCCTCAGCCGGAGCAATGTCAAACTGGGTCAGTGGAAGAGAGGAAAAAGGAAAAAAAATCCATGCTTAACACAGAGCAGAGCCCTCTCGGAGCACAGCTGTTTGGGGCTCGGCACCAGGTGAGGCTGCCCCAGGTCCAACCAGCCTCCGTGCAGTGCCCAACCTGTGCTCCGGTCACGTGTAGAGGGGTCAAACCCAGGAAACTCTTAGGGCTAGGAAACTCCCCCAGTCTAACGGCAGAGAAGGTTTCCTTACCTGTAGGCACAGGCACATTTTCCCCAATTTATTATTTAAATAAGTAATAACATTATTAAATAAGTAGGCATTGAAAAAGCCCAACCTGAACCATTTGCAAGCTTGGCATGAGTTTAATGGGATGCTTTAACATATATCTGTATTTTGCTCATAAATGAGTAAAATGCATAGTCATCTTCCTCAAAGACATGCATAAATTTTTGAAATTAAAACAAATTTACGTATTTTAAAGGGTAAGCGTTACTCAGAGCTGGGAGCTGAGGTTGCCTCACTGACTCATTGCAACTTCTGACTTCCACTGCAGTTACACTCAGACTGCAGCTTCCCCTGGACAGCCCCTTCCCGGGGAGAAGGGGCCCGATAGAAATAAGAACAAACATGCCAAACATCCTGCAGGATCAGCACAGTTTTTTAGGGCTGATCCTGAGCAGACTGATGCTGCGACATCCTTTCCCCTTTCAGAAATCAACTCTTTGAATGTCTTCCCTGTCTTGGCAGACTCAACCGGAGTAGCCCAGTAAACAAATGGGGAATAAAGCAACTTAAAATCTAATATGCAGCTGCACCCTAACACGACTGGAGTCATCTGTGAGTAATTAGAAAATATAAACACTCACAACAGAACTTCGGTTCCTATACTCAGCAAGACGTTAATGGCCTTTTCTTCAGCCAAAAAATCCTTATTATGGTGATAAATGATTAGCCTTTTTCTCCTAAACCAGCATGAAACATTACAATAGAAAAATGACAAAAGGAGAAACATACCCATTTTTGGCAACGCTTGCGGGGAGGACGATGGAGCAGGAGCGAGCCCAGAACGACAGGACGGAGCCCATCCCGTCCTGCCTTCCCTCCCCCAGCCCTGGGGCACCTTCGCTACCCGGCTCCGCAGCTTGGGCGGCCCGCGGTGACGTGGGCACACTCAGCATGTGCTTGGAGCTGGCCCGTCTGTCATGCCAGCCTGGAGGAGCAATCGCTTCTATGTGGTTTTCCTCAAGCGGATGACTAAGATGGAGCCACTTCTTACAGGGCATGGGAACTCAAACCACATCTCAGCCATGCTTGTGTCTTCTAGTGCAGCGCAGTGAAAACACAGCTTAAAAGTTAAATCTTTCTGTGATCAGCAGAGCCTTCAAAGCCTTCTTCCCCACGCTGCAGTTAGGATGTCTCTACTAACATAGAGACACCAGCACCTGGCTTTCCTTGCAGCTGGACTATCCCATCACCTGTATCCCCTGGGTATCTCATAACTCAGCGCTCAGCACAGCCATGTCAATTCTCTGCCATCTAATATAGCTGCTTCAGGCTCTGCATCCCCCTGCCCTGCACTGAGGGCACCTTCTTGCCAATCCACCCCACCCCGCTGGCCTGGAAATCTGCTGGTTCTCCCCACCTTTGAGAGCTCTACCTCTCTGCCACAGTCACCAGAAATAAGACAAAGCAGGCAGAGCAATCGCACAGGCAAATAAAAGTTGAGGCCAGTTCTGTGCTAGAAAGTGGCCCCATTTTATAATGGTGCTGAGGGCAAAGTCACTGCAGCTGGGTCTATACAAGCCATCTTGGCCGGTATAGGGGGAATTTGGATGCACCAGAAGCTGTGCCTCTGTAGGCATCCCACGCTGGACAAACCAGTACCTGTGTGGATGTTGCTCCTCACGTGTACATAGGGCAGCACATACATGAGACTGATGGAAACTAGGAAGGAGCTGCTGTGGTTTGGCTCCCAGAGGCATCCAGAGAAGTGTGATCTTCTCTTGCCCCAAAACAAGTCAGGGAACTTCACAAGAACCTTTCTTGTGGGTTACTCTGGCACTTGCAAGGCTGGACAGAACTAGGAGTGAGACAACACAGGGTCATAAAACATGTCAGAGCTTTAGCCACATGATGCAAATCTTTGCACTGGGTGCTCAAGTCCAACCACAGCCTGAGTCAGCCTAAATCACCATCGATCTGCCTCCAGCAGGCTCCTAAGGGTTGGCAGCCTCCGAGAGAGGCTCTGAGAGCCAGCCCTCCAAAGTATCCACTCCTGGCTCCCACAGTCCGGCACCACTTAACCATCTCCTGATAAAGGAGATCTCCAGCATCTTCCTGACCAGCTGTTTGGAGCTGTACCTTTTTCAAGGTGTTCTTAGTTTCCAGGGGCAGCTACTAGACCATGAGCAGAGCCACACAGAGCAGCCCCACGACCTGCTCACGCAGCACCCAATGCTGCAAAAGGAGAGGAGCCCAACATGGGGGGAGATCCAGCCAGACACCAGTGGGTCCCAAGAAGCAATCGGCCAAACCTACCAGCCTCCTCATTTAGACCTGAGCCCTGCAAGGGTCCTCAGCGACCCCGGCCTCGTGCGTTAAATCAGACCATGTAGTACGTTGCATTCAGGGCTTCATGCAAACTAAGAGCACAAATGACTGCCAGGGGAGATATGGTTTGCATCATTTAATTACCATTTACAATAAAACGGTACAGCGGCTCTGTGGAGGGTAAGACAGCAGAGTTCAGCAGATTTTATCAATAACATAGCAGGATTCCTACTGCGCAGCTAAGAGAGTTGCCATGGTTATTATGACAGATTTACTATCATTGTAACTTAATGCACCATAATAAGGATCTGCATAGTTATTATTGTTTTACAATGATAACTATAATTCAACCACAGTTTTATGACTAAATTTGTAACATTACTATGAAGTTCTGGGAAGGCTGGCAGAATTGAAAGCAGGATAATTCACATGCTTTCTCAGAATATAGCAAGAAAAAGAAATTCTGGTTGGTTTCTTTTTCTCTTTTTGAGAACAATTTTTGTGGTTTGGTTACTGTTGGTTTGGGAGAGGATGTTCTTCTGTCAGAATCAATGCACAGAGGTAGCTGAAAAATGGGATTTTTCCACAGCAAAATTGATCCTGGAAAAAAAAAATCCCCCAAGTCTTTCAACATAAAGTTGCTAAAAAATTCCCAAGCATCGCCAGTTGGGAAATGGATACAAAGCACTGGCAAAAAGAACAAAAGCTGTCAGGTTTTAGTCAAAAAGAATGACCAGATCATCAAAAAACATTGCTGAAAATGACCCTGGTGATCAGGGGAAATAACATGTTGCCAGAACAGCCTGTGTTCAGGCCCCAGCCTGCCTGGCTCTGGGTCCTGGCAGCCCCATAACCTGGCCTCTCGGCTTAGCGGCTCGGCCCCCAGCAATCCCTCCCGCAACACGGTCCCACGTGCTGCTGACAGCGCGCCAGAGGACGGATGTGCCCCACGGCTCCCCACATCATGCCTTGGCTGGGTGCAACTTGCCCTGCACACCACCCTGGGACAGCATTTCTCCATCCCCAGACCCAAGTTGGAGAAGAAGAGATGAGCTGGATGGGCTGGTTTGGCATAGTCCTTGCAGAGCCCTGCCACCCCTTGCAGCATGTTTGAGGAGTCAAGGCTCCACAAAAGGCTTTTTAAAGAGTTTCTGGCTGCCAGGGAACATGATCCCCACCAGGGAAGAGGCCCAGCAATGCTCCCCCACACCTGTGCTCCTGGCTGCTGCCCCTCAGGCAGACATCCTGGCAGGGGGAACAGCCACACCTGAACCTGGAGCTGCACAAGCAGCTGGTCCCAAGGGGAACAGGAAAGGGAACCAGAGCTTGAAGTAAACCCAGAGTTTCTAACAGGCTCCCTTGCACCTTCCTCAAAAAAGCCCTCCCTATTCAGGGACTTAGCTCCTTCTTGGGTTTCATAGGAAGTGCAGTGCTGCCAATTACCCCACAGGTTTATAGCAAAGTCTCGGGGTTTACATCCCTCTTTCATTCTGTCTATACAGCCCATTGCCCCCATGGGCCCTGGGGATGCTTAGAGCTCCCTGCATGCAAGAGCCACCTATGCTGTCTAGGCTGGGCAAATTAAAGTGGAAAAGGATCATTTTTATCAGCCCCTTGTGCCCATTCTCATATTATTCTGCCCTTTGGAGCTTTAACCTTAACATATCAAATGCATTTTCTCAACTGCAACCTCATTTCCTTCCACCTTGCTGGTTACAATAGTGACAGCATGCTCGAGATTGTCCCCAGCCACAGGCCAAGACATCCCACACAGCACCAGCCTGCTCAACTCTTCCTTCCCAGCAAGCACAGGCACTAGCAGAGACATCCAGCTGGAGCCAAGGAGCTCACCAGCCCTGGGGAGCTTTTTAGCCACCTTTTTACTCTGTGAGCAGACCAGAGGCTGTTCTGCAGCAAGGTCCCAAGCGTGGTCTCCCGCCCTGTAGGCCATGTCCCTGTGGAACTTCAGACATGTCCCATTCTGCATAGGGATTTTCATGGTGGTAGGAGGACAGGTAGAGGAAGGAGGGATGCTTACTGACGAGGCCAGGCGCTCCCTGCCAGCGGCAGTGAGTTTTGGATCAGCCTTACGTCATCCTCACCCACCGCCACCTCCTCCTGCTCCCATGGCTGATATATGAGAGTAGATATAGGAAAATCTAGTCATAAAATTAATGGAGGCTGCATGAACTCACAGATCATAAACTCCGAGGGGTTTGCAGTTTGCCTTTTGGGGGGGAAAAGGGGAGGGTGCAGAGGCAATTTAGCAGAGAGGGCTCTAATTCACAGCAGCTGTCCCATCAGATCCCACACCCCCTTTCCACAGCCAGAGAAGTTTTGGGGAACACAACACTGTAGCCTCACAAACACAGCACCAACGTTGGCATTCGTCAGCTTGAGGTCAGGCTCAACATAGCTGAGATGCTCAATCTGCTCCCAGCCAAGGGATTGCAGCCAAACTGCTCTACATGACAGGCATCCTGCCCAGAGTATAAATCACAGCCAAAGGCCAAAGCACGAGCAGATCCATCCCATGCCCCAGGGGCAGCAGATGAGATGACATATCACCCAGGCAGAGGGGTGCAAAGCAGTGGGCAGAGAGGGTCTCCTAGGGTGATGAAGAGGAGAGACCATGCTGTGGTCCAGTAGGACCAGCCTGAGCTCCTCAGTGCCCTGGAGAAAGCTGTGCAGCGCTGGACACACGCTGTCAAATGGCAGGTACCATGTTAGGTGGACAAGGCTGACTCTCCATGCTCTGGGCTAGCTTCTCTCCTAAGCAAGGAGAGCCTCTTGCCCAAGTCACAGCACAACAGCCATTCAACCTCAGTGCAAAACACCTTCTCCTACAGGCTCACAGCCAGCACATGCTGCTTTTCAAGTCACCTCTGCAGAGATCCTCTGGGGTCCCTCCACAGCACTAGCATGGGCACCAGCAAGGCTAGTCCCTGCTTTCAGGCACATTCACCCTCCTCTCAGTGCCACATCCATGTCTTATCCAGGCTTCCCTCTGCAGATTCAAGAACTTCAGACAAAGGAGAGAAGACAACCACTACTTTCAGAAAAGCCCTCTTCCCCCCCCATCTCTTTCCAAAAAGTTAGATTAATCTGCATTGCTGTCCCTCTCAACACCTGCTCTGCTAAGAGCTGCCTGCACCCTGCAAGCTTCAGTTCAGCCTGAAATGATGCTGCTCCTCAGCTGGTTTTGATGAGGTTCTTACACTATAAGCTGGCCATGGACTTCAGTGCACTGCCCAGAGGCAGCTGGTTTGGTTCAGGGGAACTATCCAGTGTCCCCTCTGCAGCAACTCCCAGAACAAGCGAAGCACAAGGGCCTTGTCCTGGCCTGGTGGAAATGTGCATAGGCCTGGGGCAAGGCCAGCAAGAAAATGCCTGCTCCATTCACCTGCCCCAGACAGCTGGGCAGGTGCCTCAAGCACAGAGGACAAGGAGAAAGCCCTGCCAGCCCCACCACTACCTCAGGCCAAATGCTGAGACCTCCCATAGGCATCCAGGCAGGGGAATGCAACTGTCCCTCTCACATCCTCTATGCAAGCTCTTGGCCTAGCATTGCTCAGATTTGCTCTCAATGCCAAGTGCAGTTTTTGTTATTTTCCATCAAAAAACAGCTTGGCACCAGGCTGCTGCACCAATGGCTCCAGCAGCCATGACTCAGAGGCTTTGCCTTAACCTCAAGGCTCCCTGCTTGCCTCCAGCAGCTGAGTCACTGCAGCAGCAAGGAGCATCAGCCCCACTGCCACTGGGGCACCAGCTGCTTTCAGGTTGTTTGGAGATGGGGTCTGGGTCCTTGCACTAAGCCAGAGGGAGCTGGGCACTGTGCCCCCAGAGCACCCTTCTGGCCTCAAGCCTCCAGCTCACCCCGGGAGGCAGGCTTAGCTCCAGGGCCCACTCCAGTTCCTTGACAGCTGCCAAGCAGTAACAGCGATCGAGGCACTCCAGCCCATGTGCTTTCCATCTCTAACCTGACCTTAACCAGGACCTTAAGTTCTGGGCATGTCTCCAGGGCACATCCCGTCTCACCTACCTCTATCCTTGTTTACCATCGTCCAGGCTCACAGAGAGGGCACACACATGAGCCAGCATGTGGGGAGTCTCTAAACACATAGCTTCTCCTAGAAGGGCAAAGCACAAAACTGTCACCTTTTGGAAATATATTATAGGAAATAACCCACACACCCTCTAAAGGCAGCACTCCTCTCTCCAGCTCACCCTGCCAGGGTGCAGACAGGTTAGCCAGAGTCTCCCTCTCCCTTAAGGAGAAGCAGCACCTCTGCTCTCCACTTTTGTAGCTCTCATACTCTCACAGGTGAGTCCATCAGCCCCTAACTGACTTCCCACCAAGCAACTACGCCCACCTGCATGGAGGGAATTAATTTATCCCCTGGAGGGGAAACTAATTCTCCAGTAAAGCCCTTAGGTCAAGGGCCTTTAGTGTGAGTCCAGGCCAGGACTGCTTATGAGTCCTGAAAACCCCAAGGTGAAAAGGAGCAGGAGGGACAGGGCCAGCTTTCAACTAAATCTAGAGTTTGAGCAGACAGACAGACAGGCTTGTGCCCTCCCCCCTGCAACAGGATCCATAAACCTCAGAGCCACGTTCCCCAAACCATCGCCATCTCTGGCACTGAGCCCCCATGGGAAGGAGAGCCACACTGCCTCTCAGCTCTGGACAGCGGTAAAGTTGATGGAGAGACATCTGTTCCCCATCCAGCAAGCAGTGTCTTCCTGATCTGCCTCTTAAAAATTACAAGGCAATTTGGAGTTTCTATTTTGTACTTTTGATTTGCCCAAACACCTGAAACATGAGCTCTCAATCCAGGATCAAAGGCTTTCTCTGGAGCAACACAGACGGCTATATCCACCGCCGTATTTATGCCTGATTAGGAACGCCTGCTTTGGAGAGGGGATTTGGCACAGGCGCATGTGCTGCAAAGCTCTGAAACTCCAGCTCTGCCGGAAAGGGAGAAGGAGGGAGCTTGGGGGCAAAGTCCCATGGGGCCGGGGTTGGAGCAAGCCTTTTGGGTGCAGGGCACGGCTTAAGCCTTGGGGTGGCCTGTCTGTGTCACTTGTCTCCTGTCACTCTTTGCCGAGGTCCTGTGCCTGCCTGCAGGACTAAGATTGAGCTGCTGAAGGGGACGTCTCATCCTTCCTTTGCTCCATCCTTGGCCGTGACAGGGGGATGGATGCAAATATCAAGACATTTTGGCATGAAAGTCACAGAGGACGATGCCAGGCCAAGCAAAGTGTTAATGGTAATTAGCACAAGTCGTTAATGAGGTGGATGGGAATGGTCTTTCTAAGCTCTTTTGATCCAATGAAAGACTCCCCTGCCCTGGGTTACTAGGAAAAGGTGAGGTGAGGGGATCCTGCAGGAGCAGGGAACTGCCATGTGGCTTCTCCCCTCCTGTGAACAGAGGGATGAGCAGCACTGGCACCGGCAGGGCGAATGCGGGGGAGAGGGCTGCTGCCCTCTCTGACTCCCCAGCGCATGCGCTGCTGGGAAGCGACCGTTACTTCTTCTTCTTGCTGTCCCCTCCCCTGTCTCCTCAGCAGACTCCACGAGGAGAGTGCTGAGACTCCCCAGATTTGAAAGCTTGGGCTGGGATTTCATGGGAGCAAACGTAGAGAAAATTCACCAGCAAATTTTCACTGGAAATGAGGAAGAGCTGGACAACTTCTTGTCCTACTTCAAAAAATCCCAGCCACAGGACCCTGGTGGCGCTTGCATTAACTGAAGCAGTTTAGGTTTGTGAATTCCAAAAAAAGGGAGGGAAGAAGGAACAGATGGGGCCAAAGCTCCTGTTTCTGCAAATGAGCATGGATGCACTGCTGTCAATAACCAAATTTCACCCCTTATCTGGTATCGTTTTGATCAGGGATAGCCCTGACCTGTGCCTGTGGCTGGTGACCCAAATATCCCCCAGCACCGCCGAGGGGACTCGGGCTTTGGGTCTGTAACTCAGATTACATTTCTCCTTCTCCTGCCTGTAAACTGCTTCAGAAAAGCATTGTTTACGGGAAAGCCAGCAATAAAATCAGGAGGCTATAAAGAAGCCTACCCTTGCACAGGTAGCAGGCCAGAAAAACATCCACACGTCAGACAGAGGAATGCCTTTCCCTTCCTCTCTTCTTCTTTCAAACCAATTCAAAACATAGGAAAATGCAATAAAATGCCAGATGCCTCTGCCTTATGGACAAAATCATTTTTAGAGAACATATAATGAATGAGCTTAAGTCGAAGTTACTGGCGGCAGGCTAAGCTACCCTTAACTCTGCCCTTTTAGGTGAAAACATCATGCGTCTCTCTGGGCTCCTTGCTATTTGTAATTAGGAGAAGGCCAACTTTCCTTGTACGTAAGTGTAAATCTGTGCTAAAGAAGGTATCTTTGAAAGGATGTGTTAGCTGTGTTAGGAAGTGTTTAGGAATGTAGGAAGTGTTTAATTTTTAAGCAGATCAAGCTAATGGAGATGAGCCATACCTGAAAATTAAACCATGAGTTCCTTTATAATCAATGAATTCTTATTAAAGCAGTCTGACAGTACATGTGACACAACCCTCTGCACTCCTTTTCCTGGGAAATAGGTTCATTTTTTACCATAATTTCCTCACACATTGATGGATCTTCGTAGAAGTGTCATGAAAAAGCACAGGAGAGCTTTGCAAATCACAGCATGCTCATTCAGTGCCGGTTCACAAATATTTTGCAGTAGGAACGAGCTGGGAAGAAATTTTGCCACAAATATTTTCAGCAAATTATGAAGTCTTGGAAAATGCAGATTTCAGTTCTGCTGAGAAGATTCTGTTTTGACAGATGTTTTAAATATTTTTTTTTAAGAATTTTATTTTTTCTTGAAACTGAAGGAGGTCTTGAAACTGAAGACTATGCAAGTAAAACTCAGAAACATTCTGCTTCAAAAACATCTAAACAAAATTTTCCCCTTCCCACCCTGTGCCCTGATTCAACAATTTGGGAATGGAGATGAATTCACAGAATTTCACCGTCTCTGAATCTGTTCTTTTTCATTGGAAAATGCTTTCGCTGAGAAATATCTTTCATGCCACATTGAGTTTAACTCTTGTGAATGCCTTAAAACAAATGGGACCTCCACCTCCAGCATCCTGGAGTGGTCTGCATGCAAGTCAGCTGAAACTGGAGCCTTTCAGAAGGTAAACGTGATGGCACCCACTGTCACCTAAACGAATGGAGAGAATCTTCCAGTCTCACAAACCACACCAGTGTCACACTGCTCCCCCCAAAGCCCCTTGGTTGGTCTCCTGTTCGCATCCCCTCTGGCCTAGGTCAGGCCAGAACAGCCCTCTAGATATCCCCTGAGCTCCCAACGTCTTGACCTTGTAATTTGCTCCCTCCAAGCACATGGGTGCAGAGAGCCCTTTCGGGCACGCGGAGGCCAGCAGCGGTACCAGCTGCCTTGTGCATGGGTTGGACCTAGGTACTGGGGCCTGGACATGCCAACCTGAAAGCTACTGGCCAGTTTTGGTGTTGTTCCACCTTGGGCTACTCGCTCTCTGTGAAGCTGTGCCACACGCGTGCTCGCGAAAGGAAGCGTTTAAAGCCTGCCACTGGAAACTGCGTGGTATTATTCAGTGGGTAGCTGCTTTCCTTCAACGGGCCATGAAAATCCCATTTGGAAATGCAATTGCCTTGCTCCCCTCCTGCATCACGCTGCTATTTAAAGAGGGTCATCTAACACATTAAAACACACACACACACCCCCAAAAAAAAAAATCTACTGAACCTTAAAACAATTATTATTTTTCACAACCTGTATTCTTTCCAACACTAACATTATTCTAAGATGCAGGTGACACATTTTCTTTTTCTCTCCAATGTACAACACCCTTCCCCTCTTCCATCCCTCCTTCCCAAATATTAATCATCAGCAAAGACAAGGCAAATGAACTTTTAATCAATAACAGCTACTGTTTCTTGTACTGGGACTGTTTATGATTTAAAAGGGGAAAAAAAAATTAAATCAATCCTGATGTGAACATTCTCCCACTTGGAAAAACAGCCTAATCCTATATCAAAAGGCTGGGTTTTTTATATGTTTTTAAAAGGTTTAAAAGTTAAATTAATTTTAAATTGTTTTTACATATCTTGCCTATAGACAGAACCACATCATATGATGAGGAAGGGTGGTCCATGGTTTATTAATGTTCCCAGTAAGTACTTTAGCACCAGTCTGTCTGCTTTATACACATTTAATACCATTGCCATCAAAAAATCAAGGCTACTCCAACCACATGCAGTGCAGCGTGTCCTTCCAGGCGCTCTAACTGGCAGTCTGTTCTCTTTCCATTCAAGCTAGGTACAAGAGAAGGTTTAGTGGTTTGTCTGTGGTTAAACTGCACTGTCTCAGTGCCAGTTAGCAGCATCCAGGTAGCACCTGAGATTAAATTACATTTTTGTAAAGAGAAGACTAAGAAAGGACTCAGTTCTCCTAGCTCGGTGTTCCCAGTGTCTCTGCTTTTTGATGGGCTTTTTTTTGCTAGGAGACACTCCATACAGCATAGAGGCAGGAACTAGGGGTCCTATAGATCGATGCTTGTCTCAGACTCCTACAATCATTCTCAGGCCCATAGATTAAAAATACACCTTCTTCACCAAAACTCTGATGCTGGGACAGGTCTCCTGAGGAACTGTTAGCAGTGACTGGTGTGACATATAGTACTTTTACAATGTGGGATGGCTACAAAATCCCTTCCCCATCCAGATCTTCTGTTCATGCTTTCATACTTGCCCACATTTCATCTAAATCCAGAGGCTGAAATGGACTCTCAAGAGAGGAAGAGAGAAAGTTGGCCAAGTGCTCCTTCGGGGTATTATGATAAATTCATGTTCTCTGTAATTCAGACTTGGAGAAGGATTCCCAAACACATTTTTCAGGAGTCTTTGTGTAGGCTTTCAGTATACACAAAGTTCCCAGAACATGACCCCAGTGCTTTCTTTGAAATGCTTTGATGTGGTTGGGCCCTAAATAAATGACCAGATCCAGGAGTTCATTCCCTGGATCAAGAGAGTCTATAAAAACTCCCATGGAGGACGGACTTCTAACATATCTTTGTGAACCTGGGCCTTCATATCTAAATAAAGGCGAGGTTGTTTTTTTGTCAGAAGATTGATTTTCCCGGGGCCTGAACAGGCAGGAGACTGGTAGTTCATTTTCATGTACACATGCCCCAGCATTTGCAGTAGCTCAAATGACAGTGTGCTGGTTCCAAAACATATTTATTCAAGTGCAAGCTACATTTGCTATATGAACTCAAATGGTATATGGAATGGCCATATTTTATACAGACCCCAGGTGGGTTCATTTTGGCACCCTACAGAAGCAGGACATGTCTTTAGTCTGCAGATGTTCACATCTCTCTTGCATTTAAATCTTTTGGGGTGAGACTGTCTCATGATAACTTTGATCATCTGAAAGTTAAGCACCTTTGCTGAACTATTCATCTCACCTGCTCCCTCTACAGCCTCCAAAAGGCTCTTGAGGACTTTCCATTCCATCCTGGTGTAGGGGCCAGGACGGTAGGGACCAAATGCCCTGGGAAAACACCTCTCCCTTTCTGTGGTCCACATGAGGAGCAGGGCTGCTTTAAGCCATCTGATTGGGGTGATAGTGTCCCACCTTGCCAAAGGCTGTTGCAAGAGCAGGTGGGGAAACAACACTGAAGCGCTGTGGTAAATTTTGCACTTTTGGGAAGGCAGGCATTCCTCCTTCCACCCTATAAGACAGAAGTGAAGCATGCTTAGAAACCTCCTGTCCTGCTGCCAGTGTGTGTAATCAGTTTGTCTCATCAGTGTGATTCCCTGCTGCCCAAATGGATGCTGCTCAGGAATGGGGAGGAATTTGGTCTCCATAGCCCACCCAGCTCTCAGCCTCTGGGTCAGGACTGACAGCAAGGCAGATCAAGGATTCATTCTCCAGGGCTATCAATTTTGACATCTACCATTGGCATTAGATTCACTTCCAACAGACAGCAAACTCCACAGAGGTGGTTAAAAGGATGCACAGAGGTGGTTAAAAGGATGCAGTGTGAAGCTCAGGGAATGAGAAGTAATTTTTTTTGGCTTTTCCCTCCTTTGATGACACTTCAATGGCAGTTATGTTGGCATGAGGCTGTGGGTGTCCCAGACCTGACATCATCTACAAAGAGAAAGCAAGCAAGTAAGCAAGTAAACAAGAAAACGTGTGGTTGAGTTTTTCTTGATACCTGCTTTTCCTTGGAAACGTTCTCTTGACAGACACACATCTGTTGAAGCCATTGCCTCTGCTCCTCAGCCACTCCAGGAACAGAGGGCCAGAAATGCAGCCTTCCCTCCACTTGCACAGGTCTTCCGGCCTTGGCCACAGAGAGGTCTTCTTCAAGGTTTCCACAAGGCCTCAGGTACATCCATCTCTTGTGTACCTCCAAAGGCTCCATCAATAATTCAAAGATTGCATACAGATATTCCAGAGGACTTCCCACACATCCTTGCTGATCAGGGGAGGAATAAATGTTCTCTGGGACATAGGCACAAGGAAAACCGTTCTGGAAAGACAAGATCTGATAATCCCCCTTAAGAAAGGTGGGGGGATTTGAGAGATGGGAGTTTGATGTAAACAGCTGGTTGGTTATCTGAAGTTTTCAGAGCCTCTTTCCTCCTTGGTGTTCAAGGCTCCCATCTTTTAGTCTTGCAGCCTTCCTCCATTCAGTAGGACATAAAGCCTGAACTCTACAAAATTGATGTAAATATCTGATTTTTTGCTTCCTAGTACTTAAAAGAGGGGAAAACAAAACAAAACAAAACAAAACACTCTCTCCCCCAAATTCAGAACTATTTTCAAGCTGAAATAATGTTTTTAAGTAGATGCACTTGAAGCAAGAAGTTAAAAAGGCTGAAATGTTTTGTTTCACTATAAAGAAAGAAAATCTTTTCCCTAATTTTAAGGATCTTTTCTGTATTTTTTAAGTACACATAAAAACTTGGATGAACTTTCAATATGAGAATCTACTTGAATCAGAAAAGAAAACAGAATTCAAGAAAGCAGACTATCCGTTCCCTTGCCGAACACAGCTCTTCAACAAAAGTAACACAAATTTGCAGTGGATCTTGGCATTACCCAATCTGTATTTCTATTGCAAAAGATGTCCTCTGAGAAGACTTTTCTATTTTCCTCCCCAGAAGTCATGCAGCTACATGGTCATTGCTGCTCCCTTTTCAGCCCAGCCTCTTCCTTATCAACACCTGGTAGCTGTTTTCCCAGTAAAATCCCTGGGACATGCCCTGCTGCCCCTCTAACCTATTTATGGATCCATCAACAGAAGTGACTACTGCTCTGTTGCCCCATCTTGCCTGGTACAGAACAAAGCCTTGACAGGTTTGTGGGTCCTGTTGCTTCATCGCTGTAAGCGTTGAAGTCTGCAGTATCTCATGGTCAAATGCAGCCTGTAGTTTTTGCCTGGCTTCTTCCCACAAGTGACAGATCAGCACAACTGACCCCATCAGGCCATGCAGGACAAAGGATCTGCCCAGCCACAACTAGATCTTTCAATCCTGCAGGACAAGCTGGGAAATGCCATGGTCCAGACACAGACTTCCCAAAAAGCGGAGGACACATACAGGCATGCCTAAAGAAGAACTGTCCAGGTCCACTGTGCTTCATGGCCCTGTCTCTAGCTCCCCCCAGCTCACCAGATGAAATGGCATGCTTTGGATGCTTGCAGGGATGACTACAGGGAGAGGAAGTTCCCCAGATGGCCAAAGGGAAACGACTCAGACATGCATTCCTGAGGCCATCTGAGTCACTGGCCTGGTGGATTCCCATATGGACAAAGCAGGACCTTGCCAGGCTGGCTCCAGGCGCATGCACTTTCCTGCCAGTGCACTTTCATGCCTGAGGAGAGTACATTTCACAGTCCTCTGCGCTCATTTGACATGGGAATTTCAAGCTGCATGTCTGGACAAAGATCCCAGCAGGCAAAGTAGTTTGGTCTCTGTATGGATATAAATACGTTTTCTCCAGCCTTTAATAGGTATCTCCACTCCACCACCACTCTTATTCAATATTCTGCCCCAAGCTCCCTTCCTGAAGTGCTGAGGATGACGTGCAGAGCCCAGAGGTACTGCAGGGTCATGGCTGCACTCTCCAGTGACCATACCCTTTGGATGCCTTTAGCACCTTTCCTCAGCTAAGCAGTGAAAAATGCACCCACTTTTAACCAGAGAAATGGCCTAATGTCCCCTGAAGCCCTGTCTCAGCCCTCCAGCCCACTGGTCCTGCAAGCAGCCCCGGATCTGCATGCCCTCCTCCATGTGTGTCTGCTGCAGAGTGTTACACTCCCCCACGTGGAGCCTTGGCCTCAGTCCGTGGTTTCCAGGCCTCAGCTGAGCCGTGAAAGACTTGATCCCCCTTGCAGCAGCATCTTCTCTCCCCGTGCTAGCCCACCTCACACCTGGATCCCATTCGTGGTAGAAAAAGTAGAAAAAATACAGCAGCGTCACCTGAGAGGAAAAGGGGATTATTTTCTGTGTCTTAATTACTTTCTTTGAATGGGGACCAGGAGCTACTGTGTGCTCTCTTGGCTGCTACCACCAGCTCCATTCAGAGCCTGCTCCCCTCCTCGGGCTCACTCACTGCAAATTTTGTGCTGAAGGGGCTGTAAAACAGTGAGCCCCAGGGCAGTTTGCAGGTGGTTGGAAACTTCTAGCCTTTTCCACTCTGAGGCGTTAGTGTTGGCAAAACTTCATTGGTCCTTGCAGTGTCACAGGCTCATGGGGCTGTCAGAGAGGCATGAAACATGCACTACCTGCTGCTTCCCAGCTCTGCAGAGCCAGGCCTCTCATGTGCACGGTGTATGCAACACATGAGAAAACTTCTCCCTTGCAGCCAGCATCCCTGCTCCAAGCCTCCTTTGGAAGGGTTTGTTTTCACCCTGGTAAGTGGTGCAGTCGTGGTACTGAGGCTACTTGGGCTTTGCCTCATCCCTGGTTTCCCTAGGTGCCTGGCCTTTGGGAAACCACCCAGCAAGGATGAGAAGTACTTGCAGCGCCCTGTCAGAGGTGGAGAGTGTGGGGGAACAGCTGGGTCTCTTACAAAACTAACCTCAAATAGAAAAGGGAGAAGATATGGACAGCAAAAAGTAATGGGAAGAGCCAGGTCCAAGGGAGGCAGAAGGACTGGAAGACACAGCCAGAATGAGAGCAATGTGAGAGGAAAGCAGAAACATCCCTTGCTTAGCTCATGCCCAAAGGACAATCAGGAGGGAAAATAATGAGGTCACATAGGGACTATGCTATGGAGTTTGCAAGGGCCTGCAGAAAACTACCTAGTTCAACACAGGGGAATCTAGACCGGGAAACCCTTCCCTCAGGTCCTACAAAACTGTTGTTTGTAAATTAAACCCCAATACAAAGTATATTTTCCTGACTTATCCTACCCTATCAATCAGGTATATGGGAGCAGAGTAGCCAGTGTCCAGTTACAGTGGACTCCTGCCACCCTGCACTGTGCTTTTTCCTGATGTACAGATGAGACAAGGAAGCATTGCTACCCCTGAAGAGATGTAAAACTGGGACACAGAAAGGCAAATTGTGACATTTCCCAAGGTACCATAGGAACAGTGGCTGAATCAGAATCAGACCTTTCAGTTTCTTCATTTCCCACTTCTTCCACCAGGCTGCTGACCCCTGGTGAACGTTTCTGTGCTCTTCTGCCCATTTCGTTTCTTATATCCCATGCAACATGTGCAAACACTTCCCAGCTGTGCTCTGAGATGACTATTCACCTTGTACCTATTCTCCCATCTTCTCCCCAAGGAGAAGATATACAAGGCAGTTTTTTAGGAATGGAATGGAATGGAATAGAATGGAATGGAATGGAATGGAATGGAATAGAATAGAATAGAATAGAATAGAAGTTTCTCCACTTACTTATATTTTTTTCCGGATTTTAACTGGGATCCAATTTTCCATGCTGGTTTTCTGCCTTGAGCTGTGTTTTGTTTTGTATTTTTCAAAAAATTCCATGACTCTATTTCTAGCATCCCTTTGAACAAGATTTAGGGAGGTCTTTTTTATTTCCTTTTTTCTTTCTTTTTTTCTTTTTTTGACCATGTTAAAACATTATTACAACTATTTTACAGTAATGCCTGTGGGCTTTGGAGCTGGGACTGGAAGCTTGGCAAAATGAGTCCTTTGAGTGAGAAGAGGGACCTTTCTCTGTGACAGTGCCTGAAGTCAGGCAGATCACGAGCCTCTGAAATAGCAGAGACTGGTTAGAATTTGGCAGATGGGTTAAGCACAAAGTCCATCTGCACTGAGTATGCTTCATCTTCTAACAGGCCTCAATCAATGGTTTCACAACAGCACATCAGCCAACTGCGTAAACATAGGGTACTGTTTAAATATAGTCCTTGCCTTGACGAACAATCAGCACTGAAAGAGAAGAGGCTCTTACACAAATAAACAAACGTCCCATAGAGCTCAAGTATTTGGACCAAGGTCAAAGGAGAGAATTTGTGATAGAGAAAATTATTGAAACTAAAATTATACACAAGTTTTTAAATATGGAGTTTGTCTGGGAAATACTAATTCAAGTGGATTGGACCTCTCTGTGGCTTTGGGTTGCATTCAACAAATCCTAAATCCAAGCAGTCACAACAGGCGAACTAAGAAGGAAATAGGGAAGTGAAGAAGGCCAAACCAAAATGCTTCATGTTGGGTGGACTGGTTAACCTGAAACCCTTTTTTGTTCATTTCACCAGGAAGATGGATGTGTTCTGCTGACTTGGCAGGAACCTTTTCTTCTTCAGCTTTTTGGCTCCACTGGTAAAGCAAAAAGCCCAGCAGTTATTCACATGGCTGCAGCTGAACTGAGATCCAGGTAGGCCTTGGCTCATGCAGTAACCACAGGACCCCGAAAGGCTGTGCCGGGAACTTCAGCCATGTCTCAGGGCCAGGCTACCAACAACACTCAGACCACCAGTGGGAGCCGGGAAGTGATGGCAGAGGGATCAGGGGAGGTCAGGTCCGACCCAGCGTGATCCACCCAGTGGGTCAGTAACCAGTGGAAGGAGCACTGGCTCCTGCAGCAGGGCTCACCAAGTTCTGAATCTACAGTTGCCTTTTGAGGTAAAATAAAAAGGAAGAAAAAGACAAAAACAGCAACAGCAGACAAACTAACCCCCCAAAACTCCCAAACCCCAATTTGGGTCTCTCAGAAAGTCAAATGGGAAGACATGTGCTCGCTTTGAGGAAACAGGGTTGGGGGCTGAAGGGGAGAGAGGGAGGGAGTGGGAGCTCTGAAAGGGTTCAGTTCATCCAGACCACTTCCCAGGAGTTTCATAGTTAACAGAGGGACTTCGATGTGCCCCGGCTATTTTCTTGGCAGCAGCCACCAAGCAGGAAAGCCTCAGCATCCAGAGAAAGGCTTGGCCTCACCAGAGAGCAGTGAGGTCCTGAGAAGGGATCCCGCTCCCCCCCACCATGGCCTCATCTGTAGCCCAAACCACTTGAGGTGCTCATGCTTTTTGCTGTCAATGCTGACAGTCACTTGTCACTGAACAGCAGTTTCATAGCAGACCAGCAGCGTTAGGAGGCATGTCTTTCACTATTTCAGCCCAGAAGCAAGCTATAGGCCCCCCACCAGAGATATCATTCTCGTTACACCCATGTCTGGCTACAGGAGCAATCCAGACAGAGTTTCAAGCCTTGATACAGCATCCTCTGGCAACAGCCCCCTCCTCAGGCCCTGGGTTTTTGGTCCAGGCAATCCTTGCTGCAGCTATTTGCACAGAAAATACCACTGAAGTCACTGTTTGGCAGTCATATGGGGACATTAGTATTTCTCTGCTTTGTTGAGAGGTTGTGAGGTGGCTGGAGAGTAGGAAAAGCCAATCGGTAAAACAGCTGCAGCCTTACAAAGTGCACAAAAAGGGTCATGTCTTGCCTTTAGAACAGATTAAATTTAAGACCTGTCAACCTCAACAGCATCTAGGTCAATTTTCTTCCTCTGCATTGATGAGGAACAAATTTGAAGCCCTGAGGTGTTGTTTCTGCATGTCGTGCTTTGAGTTGTTCCCTTCCTTTAGCATGAGAGACCTGTTCCTTTCCTGAGGATGATCATTTTTCAGCCAAACATGTGGTCATTCACATTCCTGAGTTATGGAGTACACAGCTTGCCAAGGGGAAGGCATTTTCATTTTGTATCCTACTGATCCCATGAATGCACCACAGATCTATATGTTCATGGCCATCCCAGTAGCCCTCACAAATGAAGCCATGATGAGCCAGTCCATTCCTGGATGGAAGACAGTCACCCACCAGGAAGATGTTGCCTCAGTTGCTATGCACTAGACTGTCTGGCGTCTTGGCTAGGAGTGGGTACACTTGGAGGAAAAGGCCTTTTCCTTCTGATTTTTCATCTCATTTCTGAAAATTGGCAGATGGTAAAGTCCTAGGCTGCCTTCTCCTCAGAGAAGAGGCATGGTTCCTTCTCAACTGTAAATTGCCCTGCATTATCTCTGTAGGAAACATTATTTCAGAGTTGAGCCTCAAGGCCATTATCAAATTCCAGCTGGGTTAATTACACTCTGCCCACCTACTTTTCCCCCTGGAATTTCACTGGGGTGTTGTGAGTGTCACCTCCTGCCAACCTGCTTATCTATGTGGGCAGGTTTGTTCCAGCCATGCACACAGTCATGTTCCTACAAAGTCAAACCACTGACTCTTCCCAGGCTAAAAGGTATTGTGTAAAACCTGAGCTGTCTCCTGGTCTTACCTCCATCTCCATGCTCTGAAGAGAGGAATTCCCTTTCTTAAATCAGGGGTGTGTGGCTCAGCAACTCGGCAAGATACTGTGTACTGCTCCTACAAGGAGTAAGGAAACAATATTTATATTTGCTCTGCAGTTATTTACAGATTAGAAATTTCTAAAGAGGGTCTCAAACACTCAAGGAAAAGATTTAGGACTCCATAAATCATAAGAGGTTGAAAACTGCATACCTAGAATAACTGGGTTCTCAGCTTCTATGAAAATTCATACAGACATTTATGCATATATTTCTGGGTGCAAGCATTTGATTGTAAATACCACTTTGTGGAAACTTGGCTGAAGGGAATAGACAGACCGTCACATACACTGAAATGGAGTTGATTATTATCACTGCCTGAAGGAATAAATGGGCATGACTGGAAACAGCTGTTTCTGAACTGATGCGAGTGTGGGGCAGTTCTGGGAAAGATGCGCAGCGCTTGCTATCACATGCACCTATGCACTAGTTGATATATCCTGTTTCTCACAAGCCCAAGAGGACTACAGAGCTTACGGGGTTACTTTGCTCTGAGGATCTGAATGACTTGCTGTGCCAGCTAGTCAAACCTTCAGGGTATAAGAGACCCTGCGTTCAGCCGGGTTAAAACACATATTGTTGAGGGGAGTTCTCTTGGCCACGGGACACAAGCTGTGTCTAGATGAGGTTATCCCAGAATGCTTCCCAAATCTTAGATCTGGAGACATGCTTTGGCTGTGTCCCAACTCCAGATTGGGTATGTACCAGCAACCCCAGAGCCTCAGTTTTCACATAAAAGAAAACCAAATGGGAATGCTGGCACATTGCAATAGCTCCCTAATCTGGAGGATCAGGAGACCAGGATGCAAAGACTGGTTAGCATAGACAGAGCTCAAATGACCTGTCCACATAGAGGTATTTGGATTGTTTTCACATTTTCCAGCAATGACCATAGGGAACCATCCTGCCAGACAACCTTGCTAAATTTACAGTTCACCTAGTTAAAAAGCCTGACTGTACGGGTTTCATACAGGGATGATTTTTTTAAGTCAGGATGCCATGCAGGTTTAAGTCAAACACCATGTGAAAATCTGTCAATTAATGCTGTTATCCTATTACAAACAATAAAAAGTTTAACAGGATCTATTTTCTGCAAGCTACAGCTAATTGCTGTTAATTGTGCTACATACCCTGAGTCTGCATGGATTGTGGTCCATAAAGGTTCTTCCTATGATCAGTCTTTCTGGATCTATGTCTTGCTAAGTACTGCTTGTTTTCATGGGCCATCTTGTTTGTGGCTTTATTAGCTCAGTGCTAGACTTTTTTTTCCAGTACTTTGGAACTTCCCCAGTGTTCCCAGATTTGTTTAAAAATCAACACTAATGGTTCAGAGAGCTCTCAGGCCAATTTGTTTATCCTTTGATGCAAGTTATCTGATCCTGCAGAATGTCTAACTTTAATCACTGCTGTTTAACATACGGCTTCGTCACTGATAGAATACAAAGTATTTCATTATCTCTGTACAGTATGGACATGTCATCCTACTTCTTTCCAAAGAGAAAATAAATGTTGAGCAAATAACTTTGTCTTTTCTACACACAGACTGAATATTTTCCCATTATTGTCTGGGATCCCTGGGATTGCTAGGATTTGGCTTTTCTTCATATATTTAAAAATTTTTTTATCATTAACCCTTATAGGCCACAGATTTTTCACTTCTACCTTTAGCTTCTTTTCTTAGTTGTCTGCATGTACTCAGTGGTTTGTACTCACTGCTATCAGATTCCTCTTTTTTATTTATCATTAACATATATGTGTGTGTGTGTGTGTGTGTGTGTGCATAGATACCAAATATATACATTCATAATACTGTCTCTCTAAGCATATACAGATACTAAATGTAAGGTAACACTGTGTCTACCTTCTCTCCTAGCTGGGACTTGTCTAAACAAACAGCACTCATGCTTCTAGAACAGCAGTTATCTCACAAAATATCCGTTAACTCTTTCCAATTATCATCTATTCAATTTTTTTGTTTAAATAATTCTTTCCACTCCTAATTTTCCTCCTAACTATTTTCAGCCTGGAGAAATCACTTGCACAAGAACTGGGCGCCCCTGTGCTTTTAAAAATCTGGTCTCTTCTCACATATAAAAAGCACTGTTCAGAGCTCTTCTGTGTGTGCACATAATGTCATGCTCACTGGGACAGAGACAGCCTAGCCATAGGTTGTGGAGTCACTGCCCATCAGGAGACAAGAGTTACATACCTAAAAGGCAGAGGAAGCTGGTTTAGGGTTATATGTGGGGGAGGGGGATGTAGCCCTCCTCTGCTCCCAGGCTTGTGGAAGGGGGGCAAAGCCACAGGGGACTGAAGACAGCTTTCATCAATTGAGATGTTTTATTTTGTGTTGGCTTTTTTTTCTTAAACATCCTTTGTTTTCTAACAATAAATCATATCCTGAGGCAAAAGCCCTTAAAAGGACTGGGCACGGAGTCTGCTTCCCTTCGCAGGCTGGCAAGGCAGGCCACCAGCTGACAGCAATCATCAATCTGCAACTAAATGATCAATCCATCTTCACCTCTCAGCATGAGACCAGTGTACAAGGACCCTGCACCAGCCACGGTGCCCAATGTACCCGGTGCTCATGCCTGAGATCACCCATCGGTTCCGGCAGTGCCCAGGAGGTTCACCATCAGCTGCCTGGTGTCTCCGTGGCTGCCCACTCCCCCAGAGCAGAATCCCACCATGTCAAGCATTTTCCCCTCTATACCCCCAATATATTTTGCAGACAGCAGTAGGATGACACCACTGCTATGACTGCTTTCTCTGACTCGTTTTCCACAGCAAAATCCCTTTGCATCCTGTCTTGTGATTCACCAGATACCGAGCATCCTACGTCTTGCTCTTCTGGAAAGTCAGGAAAACTAAGGAAGGCAATGGTATCTTTTCCAAACAGAGAGTACTGGTGAGTCCAACAGTCAAGTTATGGCTAAACCCTCCCAGGAGGTTACAGAAATACCAAGTTATTTATTTTTTTCCCCACCAGTGCCCATTTCTACCTCATGTTGTTTATTGCCCAGGCTTATAGGTTTGCTTTTTAACATCTGTGCTGCCAGGAGTCAGCATTTTATGATGGCGCCTATGTCTGCTGTATACTCTATTAAATATTGTTCCAAAAGATGTTACATTCAAATCCTCTTAACTGCTCTGCTTTGTTTGTTATCTAGAATAGTGGTTGCTCTCCCAGGGAAACGGAGACGGCCCAGCTCCCTCAGAAAAGGGAAATTCTCCCTCAGAAAGCATACCCGACGTGCCATGAATTGAAACTTTTCTTCTTTTTTACCTCTGCTTTACATTCTTTGCCCCATTGGTGGTCTCCCTCTCATCTGCTTTTGCTTCTAAGACGCGAGGGATCTTTAAGCCGATCATCTGAACTTTCCTCTCCTTCAATTCCCTCCTGAGATCCTTCAAGTTCTTGCTGATTTGAGAAATATTTTATGAGGCAACTTCATTCATGCCAAATGTGTCATAACCAATGGATCCCTGCCTACAGTCATAAGAGTCCCGTTCAGCGTTTCAGTGATGTGTATTCTTTTGGAGCCAAAGAGACCGCACACAGTCGTCTTTCTGTCCCCTCTTCTGCATTCGGCTGTGCAGAATGGTTGAGTCTGGCTACGTAGTTACATTTGCTCCGCTGGCTACCACTCACTCCCTTGAAACCAACTCATTCATCCCTTGAGTCTGCTGAGATCATGCTCAAAATGGCTACCAGAGAACACTTATGTTTTTTTGATGCTATTTCAGGGTCAAGAACCACTGGTCAAGAGCCACACACCAGCACCTCATATCTTTTGTACCCGTAGAGGCAATGCCTTGCTTTTGGCCCACTGGGGGCTTCCACGTGCAGGCAGCAAGGAGAACATGATGCCTTCTGCCTTGCCTGGAGCCCCTGCTCTGTCTCTTGCTCTCTGTGCTGCACCTGCTGTGGATGTGGAAAATGGTTTCAAAAGCTTTGGGGTAAACTCCTCTGCTCACTCCTGTTCCTGGCTGATGTTATCTATGTAAGCCACAGCAGCCAGACCTATCCTCTTCCTGTGGAGGATGTAGAGGCTCTGCTGTAGCAGGCTCAAGAGACTCATCATCCTGACTTGAGCAGTCAATCTGGGCACAGCCAGTGTGCCAGCATTGTTTTCCTGCTTTGTGGCATGCTCACTGCTGCTCTCCTTCCTCGGGCAAAGGGCAGGCTGCATCACTTGTTGTGGGAACCAGCTGTGTATGCCGCTGCCCCTGACTCTGACTCTGCAAGTCCCTCCCATAACTACAACATCAGTGTCTTCTGCCACAAGACAGAGACATGTCTCATGGCACAGGGATGGGCACAGACCTCTGTTCCAGTGGCTGGAGGCTGCCTGCCCATCCTACTGCACGGTAGGCATCACCCAACACAGTGACATGACATGAGAGTCTTGTGTGCATCTCTAAAAGGTGACTGCATGTCCCAGCAGGTCACAAGGAAGGGCAGGAGATACTATTCCTGGATGGAGTCATAGCATAGGGCCCCCAGTGACTCCTAGACCCTAGTGCGGGTGACATTAAGAGTTGCTGTTTCAGTCTGCATGGCTTTTCTTCATGTCATGCTATATGCACAGGGTCATGTTTGAGAAGACATCAGTTCCAGAGCTGCTGAGAAGGAAGGGATGAGATGGCAGAAGGGTCTGCACTGCATAAGGGGCTGCCAGGCTTATTTGCTTCTGCCCATGGGCACCCCTTGCCAGGGCAGGCTTCCTTACGCAAAACAGTCATGGCTCTCTGTTGCTCCGTGATGGGTTTGGAGAGAAATCCAGCAACCACAGAGCACCTGGTGAGGCTGGACTTTTCGAAGCGGGTGATGGCAAAGGGGAAGGCAGCGCAGGGATGGAGAGTGATGAGGGTTTCACAAAGAGAGGAAAAGGAAAAAACTCCAGCCTGGAAATTCTTTTGTTCCTAATTGTGCAGTTCTGTACATGCGAAGGGGGCAGGGAGAAGGGGAAAGGCACAGTGGGTCTTGACACAGAACAGCCTGGAATTGATGTCCCAGCCTTTTTTAAAATGTCCTAGAGTGCTTGGATTTGCCTCAGATTAAGTCCAGTTGCCCATGGTGTGTACCCATACAAGGGCTAAATCAGAACCACCTGTCATACCTCCCGCCCTCCTCAGCCCTCCCCTTCCCTCCTTCCTTCGTTCCAGCACAGGTTCATTAAGGCCTTCTCCAGTGAAAATAGGCTGCATTTTGGGGGGACTGCTGAAGCGTTTGATATTTTCCACTCTGCGTGTCAAGGGCATTTACAGTCGGCGTCAGACTGTTCCATCAGTCTGAGGGAAGCACTTTGAAGTGTTTGTGGTAGAGGCCACATGTGCAGTCAAGATGTGCTGCTCCAGCTCCCCAGCCTCTTACTCAGTTTGCATTCCCAGCATCATGTGACAATGAACAACACGGCTTAACCCTTTCGCACTGTGGGAAGTGTGTTCTGCTCAGAGACACCCACATGACGGGGCACAAGAGCCTGTCCTGGGTCCCCTATCACCTTGTGCATTTTGGCAGTGGTGCAAAGGAAGCCCATGGCCACTCAATTTCATTTCGCTTCTCAGCAGCACAAGCCAGGGAGAGACAAGAGGAAGCACAACTCAGCTCAGACAGACATGGAGCAGGGCACAATCTCTCCAAGGAAGGTGCTCTGACAAACTCATGAGGCCTTGAAGTTTCCGGTCCAAGCTGACGATCTGATGCTCGTCCCCATATGTGCCCAGAGGGCTGCCAGAGCTCCCAGTCTGATGATGGAAGTAGCACTGTTTGTCACAAGTATCTATGAAGTTGAGTCCCATCCCCATCAATCCTGAGCTTTACCCAAGAAGTCATACGGAATGAGTCCAGTGGCTGTGACATACAAGGAGAGTCCACAAATGATATTATGCCTTGTCCTCCAGCAAGAGAGACAGCCTATAATGAAATGTCAATTGGTTTGGGAGCATGTCTTGCTCCTGCTGAGAGTTGGTTGGCTTATGGCTGTAGGTCTCCATGTGTAGGGTGAACAGTCTTGACAAGTTTGCCTTCAGGGCACTGGTGTGAGCCTGCAATGTTTTGAGGAGCTCTCCACACAGGCATTGGTCAGGGATGAACCCGATTTGTTTATGTAAGGCTTCCACAGTAGTTCTGTAGTGTTCTCCGATAGCTACAGGCTTTACATTATTTTCACATGCTGAGAGAGTGCCTTGGAGCGGAGCTTTCTCTAAAATGAAGCACAAGGACCAGAGGGCAGAGCTGCTCTTTGAGGAAAATGGAAGAACAGTTGGTCAAGCCATACACTTCTCCTCAGTCCTCTAACAAGAGTGTAAGGATGGAGTGAAGAAATTCAAGAGATATGGTGTCACCAAGTGATGCTTCCCTGGCATCTGAGATGCACGTTCTTCCACAGCTCCCTGCAGGCTCCTCAAGGTAGGAAGACAGCCAGCTTCTGTGAGGAGCCTCCTGCAAGAGGGCTCCCAACATGTGGCAGATTTTTCATTTTCTATAACCAGTCAGGAGCAACTGACTAGTTACCAGGAACTGGCACGGGCTCACAGCTTTGGAAGTCCCTTAAGATATAAATTCAAACCTCACGGCAATGCAAACCTGCATCTACTGAGGGCTGAGCTGTAACCTCCATGGGGTAGCTTTAATTCCAAGCAGATTCCCAGTTTGACATGTATAGCCTGGAACCACTGCTGTGATAAACAGGAAATGGAGGGCAACAGGGGAGTACAGAGAGTGGTGGAAAAAGCCTTTCTGTGCAAGCTCAGAGTGCAACAGCTATGAGCTAAGAGGACAGAGTCGTGAGCTGTGGATGTGTGAGTTGCACCCTTTGCTGCTGCTTCAAGCATAGCAACGGTTTTCTGAGGCAAATGTGTCCTCTTCACTAGGACCGGTATCCTCAGGGCGGTGAGCAGAGCCCCAGGCTGTGGGTAGCTTTCTGGGTGTGTTGTGGGCCTTTCCTAACTGTGCTGCTCAGTACAGAAGAACTGCTCCAGCAGCTCAAGTGTTAGTGCCTGGCACACAAGGAATAATCTCCCTTTTCAATTATCGCAATACCAAGGGTGGAGGCCTGGGGGATGGGTGTCACTGTGCTGGCTCTCGCTTGGCAGGGAAAAGAAGTCTTCTGAGCTGCAGTTTCCTAGAAAAGTTGAATCCAAGGCGTTATCCAGTGCAACTGACCTCTCCTCCTTCCATGAAAGCCCCCCTCCCTGCAATTAATTTGAGCTCTGGAAACCCCTGCCTTCCATACTCATTTTCCAGCCCCCAGCAAGGCAGCTGACTCAACCAGCATCTCTTTTGCCATGGCTCTTCCCCTTTAACAGGATGATTCATGCTGTCACCCAGGGAGGAATGTGCTTTCCTGTTGTCAAGAGGATCAGTCTGACAGCCCCATTCTCGCCTCTGTGTGTGTGCGTGTGTGCGCGCGCGCGCGTGCCTGTCTCTGTGTGTTTTTGTGTACTTTAGTGCTGAGCTGGCCTTGGGAGGAGAGGTGGCTGGCAGCAAAGTAGGCCTAAAGTTACAATCCACTGTGATTCATCAGACCACTTAGAAATCTAAAATCCTCTAAATCTGGATGGTCATAATTAATGAAGGGTTGATCTATTATGTGCTTAAATAATAGTAATAAAAATTGCCAGAGGTTTCTTTATCCATCTCTAAGTAGAGCCTTTCTTTCTTTCTTCTCTTTCTCTCCATCACTCGTTCCCTCTTGTCCCACAAACCTGCTCTCTCCATTCCTCCCACATCAGCCTCAGGGCCCATTAGATCTCTAAACAAGCAACTCTTTTACTATCCCTGGCACACCACGGTACAATCCTATAAAGTAGGACCCATCCACGTAACTTCAACCATCAAAACATTCGCTGGTTAGCCTGGGTTCACTGCAGGCACATGGAGAGAAGGTGATGGAGGGCACCTATGTCAGATGGGAAGAGCTGTCCTGAGAGAGCCCTGCCCTCAAAAGCTAGAGCAAACACCAACCTGGCTGGAGGTAGGACATTGCTTGCACCGCCTCACGGCTTGAAATGAGAGTATGCAATAAAGCTGGTCTCTGCCACTTCAGGAGCAGAACTGCCGGTCAGCAAGGGGCTCCAGTGATGAGTAGAAACAAAGTGGAAACCAGGCAGGTGGAAGGAGGCTAGATGGGGTGGCTTTCAGGCTAGTTCCCTAAGGAGACAACATCAATGCGTTAATATTCTGCGCAACTGTGACTCCTTGTCAGTTTTAAACTGTCAAGTTTTGAAACTCATTTGGTCAAAGGGGCAGGCATCTCAGAGGCATTATGCTCATGATAACAGAATGCCCTGACAGTGGAGAGAGATCCAAATTGTGTAGGAAAGGTGAATAGCCTGACTTTTATTAGACACCAGAAAATGCCCACAGGAGGTAAGCATAAGAAAGCTGGCTTCATTCATTTCACAGAGCCACCTGCTTTTGTAGCTCTGTTTGAGTGCAAAGGAGAGACTGAGTTTCAAAATTCATCCAGATTAGCAGGTGTGGATTAGACTTGTTGTATTGTTCCTATTACTACCATAAGCTCATCGAGGCAAGAATCAGAACTTCCTATGAGTCTGCCAAGTTACCTGCACTCACAGACATGGAGGATGGGCTCCCTCCTGGGCTGTGATCGAATACCCTGCTGACAGCAACCGCAGGGAGGCCTGGCAGCAGGTGCACAGGTCCCAGGACTCACTCCTTGCTCAGGCCAGTCGTGAGAGCCAGCAATCATCTGGCCTTACTCCTGCCCTGGGGTCTATGTTGCTTCCCAAGTTGATGTCAGCTCATTGAAAGCCTGATGAATTAGAGAAGTCCAATAAAAGGCACACAGGGATGAGACGCCACGTCAGAAACGGTTATGTTTATAGCACATTAGGTTTCTTTGTTTAAGGGATTTTCATTCTGTTTAGGCTTGTTTTCCATTTGTATGTGGAATTGGTTCATGAAGTAGAAATCAGTTTCTGCCGTCAAATTCAAGCCATTGAGGTGGGCAAATTCCCTTACATCCTGCAAATCCCAGTGAGACTGGTTCCACAAGACCCAAATGTGCCACAGACACCACCTGTCCATCAACCATCCTGAGATTCACCCTAGCTGGCAAGCTAAACCAGGCTTTGATCCCAAGTTTAGGTGAGATGATTCCAGCTCTGGATACAGCTGGAAAAGGAAGACAACCTTCCCTTTCTGGGCTCATGGCATATTGTACCCAGCTATAGCACAAAGGCATGTGCAGCTGCAGTCTGACCTTCTGGCTGCCAGCACAAGGCATATTAAGGGTAATATTTCACACTTGTATAAACCCTTGTATCAGAGGATCACAAAGTACTTTGAAAATATTTGCTTATTAATCCTCACCACAGTCATCTCGGGAAGAAAGAAGAGACACTGAGGAATCACCTCAAAGAAGGGGCATTTTCTGTGGTGAAAAAAGGCACTTAACAGATGAGAAAGTGCAGCTCAACATAACACATTGGCTAGGAATTGAAAGGAATTAAAATCATGGTGAGCGAGGGGAAGTTTAGGCAGGAACAGCGTGATTAATCACACTGCAATTTGGCTAAGACAACAGTGAAAGGCGCCATGTGATTTTTATCAGAGTCTGTGCTCCATCGATACCTGATGTGACAGGTAGCAGCATCTCACACGAATGGCCTGAGGCAGCAGGATCAGTATTCAGCCTTGGGGGAGGCGGGGAGGTGAGGGAGGAAAAAAGGAGCTGGACAAGACTTCCAAAAGTAACAGGCTGATTGGGGCTGTTGGACATGGCCCATGACCATCAAACCTCAGATGGGTGCCTGAGGATGGGACCAGTAGTGACTCGTTAGCTGGGAAGTTCTAGCTCATAACCCAGGGACACTGTCATCACTGCTGTCCGGCTGTTTTGTCTCATGTACACACTTACTCCTGCACCAAGGTGCTTGCTGCCATTCCCATTCCTCAATTGTCACCATTTCAGCCAGATCAGAGAAAGGCATGGCTGGTATTTTCCAGCAACTTTATCTTCAAGCAAGTCCTGCACCCTGAGCTGCCTGTGTCTCTTCAAATATACTGCTCCTTGAAAGAAAGTCCTCAGCTCATCCATTCTCTCCAGTAATCTGCACTTGCAGATAAGTTGCACAAAGTAAGAGGCAGGGCACAGCTACATAATCCTCAATACCAAGGAATCTCAGGGGCGTTTACAGATAATCCAGAAACTATATTCCTGAAAATATGATACTCTGAAAAGCAAACACTGCACAGTTGCAAGATGTACACAGCCTGGTTTTTAAAACAGATACGTCCCAGATGACAATATTAGCAAGGAAGAAAAGGTCAGCTACAGCCAGTTTTCACTATAAGATTTCATGAGACATGAGTTTGCTAATCTACCCATTCTAACAACTCAATTCAGAGTAGATGATTATACATCACTGAGGGGCACTTACAGGGACTGGACACACTGTGTAAATGCATATGCTTTTGCAAATGCTACCACATCAGCATGATTGTTTCTTTCTTTCTTTCTTTCTTTCTTTTTTTTTTTTTTTTTTTTTTTAACATACACTGCACAGCTCTAGGTGATGGCATAAGGCAGAGGATGAGATAATGTAACTTGAATAATGCAAGAATTCACAGTCCTTTTTTCTGGGGACAAGTAGCTCTAGAAATCATCAGTGCCAGCTCTGCCAGCCCTGTGCCTCCATCCAGGTCACATACCACTCTGAGATGGCTTTTAAAGTCTCATTGCAATGAGGTATTTTATCCCTTCAGGGTTTATTATTCTTTTAAAGACTGAAGGACATCAGCCTAATCTTTCAACAAACAAAAGGAATCTTTCAACATTTTGATGCTGTTGTAATTGACTCCAAAAATAGCACTCTCAGAGCCACATTTCTTAATCTTCTCAAGTCCAAGGATTAGCCTTTTTCCAGAAAAAAAAAAATCCAAGGACCAACTTGTATATTTTTCATTTGCAATCAAATAAACACAAGCCTAAAATTTGAAAGTTAAGCCATACTAACTTCTATTTTCTCTCATTTTCTTTGCTTGCTTGCTTATGTGGCTATCAGAGGAGAGAAGAGAGGGTTTACTATTGTTTCATGAACCACCACTGGATGTTTTATAGACCACAAAAGGCCCCTGGATCACAGTCTAAGAGGCTTTAGAGATAAACAGGCTCATTACAGGAGGTCCTTGTTCTCTGCTCTGCTTTATGGCCCACATTGTTGGAGACTGCCACATTTGTCTTGTAACTTCATTACACCGTGCATTAAAGGACACCGGTTGTCTCTCCCGGGGATCAGGTGCTCTGCACAGTTCAGCTCATGCCATCTTGTCCTTGCAACTATTGTGCATTCAGTTTATATCCCTGGATCCATGCTGTGCCTCCATACACTCCACCCAGGTCAGCTCCATGGCCCTCTCCAAAATGATCTTACCCAAGGGATGTAGAATAATGCCAGCTTGTTCTGTAGCTTTAAAAAGACAGCATCATAAGGGCACTTTTTAGTATGCAACAGTTGTGACAGATCTTGGAGAGGATGACTTGTCTCCACGACTCCTGAGTATCACGAGTAGCTTTTCCTGCCAGTAAGTGTCCTCAGCGTAGCCCTTTGTATGACCCCCACAGTTCTTTCCAAGCGCAGACAGACACCCTGGCACCTTGAGTTGCCTTTAAACTCTGTTAGTGTTGGCTGGCTGGGACCGATAGCTTCCCTCTTGTTTCTCCTAGTTTCATTAACTGTCACACCATAGTTTTTGATCTTCCCTCAAGCCAAGCCCTGCCAAAAATTTTACTCTGCTGCAGTGCTCTATTTCAGATAATTGCGAGAGAAAGCTGTGCAGTTGGTAATGACCAAGGTAAGGAAACACTGAGATGCACTCAGGATATAGCATTCGCATATTGTACTTTCATAAAGGTATAGCAATGGAAACATTCCTTATTTTGATTGTCCCAAAGCCACAGGAAAAAGGGAATTAAGGGAATTGATATGTCTGGGATAGACGCCAGCTCTGATTTACTCACATTTTTAACCCAATCTGAAGTGCCTCGGTCAGAGATGGAAAACTTTTATGGAAGACATGAACCAAATCAAGCCCTGCCTGCACTGGGATCCAGCTAAGAGCCATCTTGGCTGGCACTGTTCAAGAAACTTAAAAACGGAGGGACTGGCAAACAAACAGGCAAAAGCAGCTTCATAAGAAATTTCTTCTCTTCCTACAGAGGGTTTGGATAATCTAACATCACCACTGCTAATACTCACATTTGTAGTCTGCCTTCAGACCACAAAGTGCCTAAGGTAGCAGAACCAATGAGTTAGGATGTAGGGGTTGGCTTGGCTCCTGGAAAGAGGATGTGCTTTCTCATCAAATCCCAGCATGATTTGGTATGGAGAGGCACAGAGCGGTCAAGCCAGAGTGGTGAGCTGAAACAGGGTTGCCTTTGGAAACAGTATGAAAAGAAAATATCCTTGCTAACATAACCTCGCCTTGTAGTTTAACCTCTGTGTTTCCTCAGAGAGCGCAAACATGCCTGCACATATTTTAGGCAGAGCAACCCACTTAGGAAGACTCAGATATAGCAAAGTCCAATTAAAGAGAAATGGAATGAAAGTCCCAAATTGTTTCAATGTGTAAGAGTGAGGAGTTTGCAAATCCACTGGTTATTGCAAAGTTGTTCTGGGAAAAAAAATTCTATATGGATTCCATCCCACTTTGCTGAACTCCATGGGAGTTTTACCATCAACTTCAGTGGAAGAAGGACCAATACATATAGGTAAGCTTTAACCATGCCTTTACTAATTAACTGTGTTTTAGGCCAAATACATTTCACCTTATACCCTGATCCTGCAATGAATTATCTATAGAAAGATCTTTATCTTTGCAGAGATATCCTCTGACCTTGAACCAGCAAGGTCTAACTGCAGGAACCCACTCCACTGTCTAAACCAGTAGTACCTGAATGATCATATACTGGTATTAATCTTGCTGAGATTAACATGAATTCAGTCAGGATCAGCATTTGACCAAAATATCTCGTTACATATCAAGCTGAAAAGTATATCAAACTTTTTTTTTTTTTTTTTTTTTTTAAGATAACAAATAAAATAGAAATAGCGCTGTGAAGGAAGTAGCTTGCTTGTTTGTGATGGCTTTTTGCTTTGGGAAGGCGGGTACAGAAACCACAAAATTATCACTGCTAAAATAACCAAAACAAAATACAAAATTTGACAAATCCTTAATGCAGGATGTCATTCATTATTCACTCTTTAGTTAAAATCCCCAAATATCAGACAGTGTGGATGAAGTGTTCTGCCCAAAACCCTGACTTCCAGTCTTTTATGAAGGCTATAAGAATTCAAAACAAGGGAAAATAACAGGAGGTCCTTTCATGATTTATGGAGCAGATTTCTTTGTGGATTCAAATATTAGCAGGGCCCCAAAATTCAGGTAGCATAAACTAGTACTGTCCATTTGATCTCAGTCACCTTGTCTGGATGTACAACAGCTCAATGTGCCACCCCAGAAACATGCCCATGGTTGGTCCTAGGTTGTGCTCTGAAGTCTAGCTCTCTGATCTCTAAGGCTTTTTTACAGAGAGCAATCAAAGGGCAGACACTGGCATGCATTTTAAGGTTCACTAGAAAGCCATTTGTTCCCCTAGATGTAATTTATGTCATTCATCTAGAAAGTTTGTTTCCAGTACAAAATACTTTTTAATCACCTCTGTTAAGTCTTTCTACTTCATCTCATCTGGTTCCTATGGAAAACGTAAGTCTTCCAGAACAGCTAATTCTGTTTTCCAGCCAATGTTAGGAAAGCTGATTTTTTCCACTACCTTCTGAGATAGTATTTGCATATAAATACTGTTCAGATCTCTGAAAATATATCTGAAATTGTTCTTATTATTCATTACACTGGACCCTTTCCATGTTTCCACAAGCAGCCGTTTTACTTTTTCTTCCTATCCACGTAAGCAAAAAAGACCTGCTCTTTGCTTCTTCATTTATCCTTACTTCTTTTTACATGTTATTCTTCTTCATTAGCATTCTTATTTTTTAAAAGTCAAAGAGCAAATCATGAGTCCTTTCACTCTAAAATGATACTTTTATCATCAAAACAGCATTTCTCATACTAGAGCCATGGATGGTCAGTGGTGGTGGTTTAAAAATTTGTAGCTGGTCTGCAGAACCAACTCTTCTCAAAGACTCCCAATTCAAAGTTGGACAATAAAAGTGTACATGCTCCAAAAAGATGGAAAAAAAAGAAGACTGACACAGATTTTTGTCATGAATTTAGAAACACTGGTTTAAGAAAGAGAGAAAGAGCATGGAACTGCAAGTCTTTTCCACGTATGACAAGCTACAGTGAGCTTGAACAAAAAATGACAGATTTCCTTGCCAGGGTGAACATCTCACATGTTAATGACAGATAAAAGAGACCTACTCTGCAAGTCACCCAGGATCAATGAGGCCACTCTTTGCTATGTATTACAGATTACATCTTATTTCAGGAATACTCACTGAGTATTGGTTGTGCATTCACCGAACTTCTTGGGTTGGTTGCTGGTGCTTTCTTCCACCTCTCCCTTTCCCTGTCTCTTTCTCCCCTTTCTTGGTTCCACCTCACCGCTGTGCACAAATATAGGATAGCACTTTCAGGTGTAAAACAAGGCTGAAACACAGGAAAGAATCATCTCACCTATTAGGCAGCACAACAGTTGGAAATGACAACAGATGGGTAACACAGCTGTCAGTATAAATGACATGCAAGTGACTGCTTCCAAGTCTTGTGAACAGTTATCCTTCACCTGTACTTGAGAAGAGGAACCAAAAGGGGAGGTAATGTTTGAGCAAGCTGTTCAGCCTGGCCAGGGGGAAGAGCACACATTTGCTTGCTCTCCTCCAAACTGAACATTTTTGAAAAACCCACTTGCTTTGAACAATGTCCCAGGAAAGGAGCAGGCAGAGCACAGAACCAGATGAGAGCCACATGCTGAGATCAAGCAGTGAAAATCTTTTTTTTATGTCTCTCTCTTTTTCTCCTGCAGGGCACCTGAATGCCAGAGATTCATGAACATTTGCAAAGGATTCATTTTCTCAGCATGACCCTTCTTGAGATTAGCACAGAGATTTAATGATGTAAGCTCCAGCTATCCTCTTTTTACATACAACGCATCTTTGGATTATTCAGGATCTTCTCAGTAGTTGACGAAGAGGTTCTTCCTCTCTTTTAAAAGAGCAGAAAAATATGGTTTGTTACTGTCTTCACCAGGCTGTGAGGTATAAACAAGTCTTGAGAAGCTTATCTGTTGTTCCATCCCTCCATTCTTACAGAGCTATAGCACTAGCTGAGAGCTTGTGTCTTTTCATCTGCTTCATTAGCTGTATTTTACAGAATTTCAGGGTTTGTTGCATTGTTTCAGCTATCTCCCGGCTGCTAAGAGGAGCCATAGGTTTCAGGGGTTTTTAGCTTCATGGGTTGCAATCATGGGTGAACCTTCTTTCAGAAGGAAACGGAGACACTCTGGGAACCTCCCAAGAGAGTAAATGAATGCTTCCAGACAGTCAGGTGGCGCAGCCTGCTGGCTCCATCAACCTGATGTGCTTGGCAGCCTCTCCCACTTCAGCTGGCCAGCATCCTGCAGGTTGCAAAGTAAAAGGCAGAATTACTGGATAATTGGTAGAAAACAGATAGCTGAATGTGGTTATACAGTGATGTGTGTATATATGTAGGTAGGCACATGGATGTATCATATATACAAACACACATCTATAGATATATACATATATATCATAGACTTGGCAGCACCTCTGTTAGAAAGCTTGCAGAATATATGCACATCTAGAAGGACTAAAACACCTCTGTCTCATCCTCTAATAACTAAGCTATTTTCCACATTGGGCATGTTAACTCTGCAGAAGAGCCCTGACTTCTTCCAGTAAGACATTTAAAGATGTATTTTTTATTAGCTTTTGTAGAAGAAGCACTGATTAAATGCTCCTCTGTGAGGCTTGCCCCAACAGTTGCTCATTGCCTGGATTCCTCCATTTTTGAGTCCTCAGAGCCTTTCTGCAGCAGAGGCCAACTTTCAACTTCGGTCTGGGTGCCAGGGTTGCTTGTTAGGCTCTAGATTCCTGCAGCCCAGAGCAGAGTTCCTGCTTACATCAACAGTTGTTGGTCAAGGGAAAAAGAGAACAATACAGCCTTTACAGATCTAGAGTATTTCAATCTACTATAATTTATGCAGTATATAACATGACTTAGAGGAATAATCTGTCATTCTTTTGTATCCTTTCTTTTTCTATGCTTTTTTTTTCCTCTTTCTTCTCCACCTTCCCCTTTCTACTTCTCCTTTCCTCCTCTTTTTACCTCCTGTTCTCACTCCTTTCTGCATTTACTCCTATCCAGCAGCTTTCAGTATTGCTCTGATGGCTCCATTCCTTTCCCTATCTAAATTTTATCTGCAAAAATCCCCGTAAGCTCCCTAGGATCATAGCCCAACTTCTTAGTCTGCATATAGTGTTACAGAACCCATTTGTCCCCACTGAATACAACTATTAAGCACCTTTGTTAACACTGATGATAACAGTAATATAAATATTTTCACTGAGAAAATTCACATAGACTTTCCTCTACCAGAAATACAACACAAACAACAGAATAGTTAATGATATTATTAAGATATTACCACTGGTGCTTAGAGTCAGCACCTTATTGCATCTTCTCAGAAGGATAGTTTCAGGCTAGCTGTAAAGCACAGCAGGCACATTACCATCCATTACAACTGAAGATGGTTGTGTCACACCTATAGGGGTTCATAGCTTATTTTCTTTATTTACTTATTGCCCTGGTTCAGAAAATATGAGAAAAAACACCCTTTCATTTACATTGATTTTTTAAAGAAAAGTTCCTGCTCCAGACATAACTCCTGCAGGACCTCCATAGCATTTCTGCCTGGAACTGTCAGTCCCAGAAAAATTGTATTTCAAAATTGGAAGGTGAAAAATAAATACAAAAGTGTTTCATCTTTAGAGTGTTGAGTATCTGATCTTATCTGGAATGAGCGTGTATGTGCAGATGTCATTGTTAAGTTACTCACACACCTTTCCATCCATAACTACACTCTTCCATGTGACCTGAATATTAAAGTTTGAAGAAGCAAAGTGGCACTCACGGGTTCTTGTACTTGTTCTCTTTCTCTTTGGTTCTCTTCCAAAAGCCCAGCCGACATTCTCTTCCAAAAACCCAGCTGACATTTGATGCACTGCTTGCCTTACCTGGATGCCTGCTCAAGGAAGGAGAAACCCCTTCTCTGCAGCAAGGACAGGCCTTACTCAATTTGCTCCAGAATTTGAGCCTCAAACACTCAGGAGTCAAACAACTTCAGTGCTGAAAAGGCACAAGTTCACCAGAGGCCAGCTGCCTATGAGGTAATAGGTTTTCCCCATTACCTTTTGAAGTAGATTCAGCAGCAGGCTCCAGCCCTCCTTTATGCAGTGCGCTTGCCCTGCTTGCAGAGCACCAGCGTAGGTAGTCAAAGCAGCCACATCAGCCTCTGTTCACAAGTGAACGACAATTCTTCAAGACTTCTTCTCAGATTAGAATTGTCCCCAGGCAGAGCTGTTCATGACATAACTCATCTCAAATCTTCTCCAGGAAAGGAGCAAGCTGAAAATTAAATCAATCTTTTAGATGACACAAACAGGGCTCCAACCATCTCTAAATAAAATCACTAGGACCTTCCTTTAACTCACATTCTTCCTAAAATCATTGGGCTCTTTGTGCCAACACTGTATTTTGATACTGAGATTCCTTTCTTCACAATTTTGTATTTATCATAAAATGATAAGCAAACACAGAAATCCATTCCTTTTTCAGGCCTATGAGGATCAGAGATAGTGAAAGCCCTGGATCATCTGTTTCAGAGCAGGTCTCTAACTATTCCCCAGTTTTCACTTGCTGGAAAGTTACCCAGCCATATGTTTGCAATTAAGGTCTCAGTTCCTCACAGGCTCATGGCAAATAGCTTGCTTCACCTGGGTCACATCTCTAAAGGGAATTCCCCCAGCCTGGATTTGCAGGACATATTCAGTGGCAGCTCTGATATAGGCATTAGCCATAATGGAATCCATGTCAATTATGAGTTCATCCATTCATTTTGCTATCCAGGCCTCCCACTCAAATTTCAGAGATTCCATTCTAAAATGCAATTTGACCCATTTTGGAAGGGAGAGAGTTCCTTAGTCACTCCATTTGAGACCAATTAGGCTGTTTGATTTGGGATCCTTTATCCCTCAGCACTCTTAGCCTGTCTGTTCCAATAAATGTCGCAAAAAAAAAAAAAAAAAAAAAAAAAGTATCTGCAATCCCTGCATATTTCATGGACCCTATTTCATACCCAGTAACTACGCTCCTTTTATTCCTCTTTCATTGTCTCGAGTCAACCATAAACCCTGGGGTTACTTTGTGAGAACTGTCCTTTAGCTTTGTGTCTGTGAAGGTCATGAGGATGAGGAGGTATGATTGACTTGTAATGCTTTTCCCTAGCTTAACACTTTGAAGCAGTATCTTTTGTGGTTAACCTGCCCCACAAAGTGAATGTGCTCTCAGAGTCCATTTTTAATTGACCTCATTTATTTATTTGAATTATCGATCATGTCATAACCATTTCCTCTCCAAGTGTCTGATGGAAAGTCCAATCAACTCATGAGTTTTGGAAGAATTCCAGTTTTCAAATCAAGAAGCAATCACGGATTTGCAGTGATAATCAGAGCTCAAGGCCTTTGTTTCCTGTTTCGTTCCCAGATGTTGTTTACAGCACCTCAGAGCCCTGAAGAACAAGTCAATGGGATGTGGATTCAAGGCTAATAATGGAAACAAGGTCCCAGGTTGCGAGAGGACATCTACTTGCTTTATTTCACTGATCTTCAGAAGTCCTTCACATATTCTGAACCACAATAACCTACAAAGCTTGTGAAATCTGTGAACACCTACAGTACAGAAATCATTTAAACATAAATAATTTAAATCTTTGATTGAGGATAAAGCCTAAGCACATAGTTAACTCATCACAAAGAGGTTGGCTTTCCTCATTAGGGGCCCAGATGAATTGTTAGAGTAAGTCCAAAACTTGTCAGAGAAGAAGGGCTGGAATCAGTGCTGTCCCCTTGAGCCTCTGTGAACAACCATGAACTGAACTTTCGGCGAGGGAAGTTCATTTCAGAATCCAAACCTGAACCTGACTCTGAAGTTGGCAGCTAGCCCCTCTTTGATGCTATAGGCCTAACTCCAACTGAAGGCTTGAAAAGCCTTGTGCTGCAGGGAGTTTAAAATCCAGATCTTGATTCTGCAGCTTGGGATCATCTCTGAATTTCCCGGCTTGAGAACCACAATTCCATTTGCTTTACATCACTTGCCTGTTTGTTTGAGGGAAAAAATATATTAAAAAAATAACAGTAACAATCCAAAAGAGAGCAACAGTGTCCCAGCAACATTCCTCCTTGCAAAGCAAGGAAGAAGACAATTAAACCCAGCAGTACCCACATCCTTAGCCCTTTGGGCCTCACAGCATTTTCTCTCTCTTCCCTTTGTCTTTGTTTGGGGATTTTCTTTCTTTCTTTTTTTTTTTTTTAATCACTTTGGCTAATTCTGTCTGAGAGACAGAGGACCTTGGTAGAGCCCCTGAAGTGTTTACTGAAGACTGGAGCAGAACCAAGAGGTGTTCTTCAAGTCCCCTGAAAGCCTCTGAAATCCACACTGCGCCTACGCTTTCAGAGGGGGATTGCTGCAGCTGGCTCTGCAGAGTTTGCCCTTGGGGACAGGTTTGCCTGCCAGCAATGGAAAGGTGCTAGGAGGAAAGCGCTGTAAAAGCTTTCCTGTGTTCTGGATAATCCCCAAGATGTTAGCAGTGCACAAGAACAGTGCTCCCTCGGTTTCCTCAGTCTCCAGCATGGCCTCCTTTGGGGCCATCCTTGTGTACCCTGAGCCCAGGCACTCTGCTACCACTTCAGAGAAAGCAGACCTCCAGGCCTCTAAGTCCTGTTTACCCTAGTAATCGAAGCACGCCATTTCCCCACACTTCCAGCCTTGTAGGAGCTCTAAATTCAGGATCATGTGACAGTAAAACCCCGTACCATACAGGCTTTCCTAAATTTTTTAACACCATTACTCTTTAGTTTAGGTAGCACAAAACTTATAGATAGATCCAAACAAAGCGACGCAGTCCTCTGCGGGTTCCCGTCCTCTTTTCCGTCACCATTCCTGAATAACATCTTAGGCTTGGATCAAGTCCTATGGCTTATTCATGGCCCTCCTCCTTTCCAGGGCATTTTCCCATACCAGGGAATCTTTCCTGCAAGTACCTTCCTTCTGCTTTCCCCCATTTTTTAACCTTGGCTGATTCTTCACTGAAACCTCCTTTCTTTCCACTCTAAAGCCTTTTCCTTTTACTCCTATTCATCATGTCATGTCTTCCTTGTTTTTCTGGTTCTCTGTCTCATCAACTTTTCCTCAGTTTTGAACTCCTTTGTTCTTCTGAAGTGGATAAAAACCTTTTATGTTGCCATAAGGTAACATTCCGAAAATAAACTCTTTATAGGTCAGTCCAACCATATTGATACGTGTATGTGAACACATGCTTTCCACTTTGAATTGGGTCTTCCGAAATATTAAAAAAAGTAACCAAATACATTTCACATTGCAAAATATGAAATTTCAGAACATTCAAAAATTTAAAAACATAACATTCTGACATTATAAAAATGTTTCACTTTGAGGAGGAGTGGGTTTTCTTTGTTTTTCTTTTCTCCAAAAAAATATTCAAAAGAGGGTCCACATGAGAAATACTGCATCTTGTTAAAAAATCTTCCGAGAAAAATGTCCAGCAAGTCCTGGAGCTGTGTTCATTTCCTGGTCACAATTCCTACTGATGATGGTGAGGTTAGTTATGCTTGGGAAGAGATATGCTGAAGAACTAACAAACATCCTTGCTGCTCCATGCTTATCTCAGCCTGCCTCTGCTACAGCCCCCCCCCCCCTCCACCACCACTGTTTTGTGATCTCTTAGCAGGAGGGAACACAGTTTTTGTTACTGGTTTAGAATCGACCATGGAGCCTCATTCCTTATGCATACTCCCAGGACAATCCCGAGTTCTTATGTGCAGATGAAATACGGCTCTGTTTTTGCATGCTGACGGGTCCTCTCCGAGGGCAGCTTACAAGGAAACTCACCCATGGCAATCTGGCACCATCCTGAGCCCATTACCTCTGCTCCTGCTGGTTCTGTTTCCTCTGGCATTTTCACTGTTACTGTGGAATAAGGAGTGAGCCCCAGAAAAGGTGCATGCCTAGAAATAAGACACTTGTCCTGCTGTTGCTAATAACTACTGACACTTGCTTTTCCACACCTCCATATAGGTAAAATTAAGTTTTCTTTGTTGTGTAAAAGAGCTTGAAGCCAACCATCAGAGCTAATGAAAACCGGATTCTGAGGATACTTGGATCTGAAGCTGGAGCTGCACTTTGATATCATAGCTCAGACCTCTCTGCAAACAATCTTGGCTCTCTTCCCACTGCAGTTTTCCACAATGCCAAACCTCAGTATCAAAGAATCAGGAGGCAGGCACAAAAAAGAAGAGAATTAAAAAAAGAGAGAGAAAAGAACAAATAATATAACTTTCTTTATTGGCTTTCTAGGTTTCTTTAGGCTTTCAGGTGCAGTTGTCTCATTGCACTAGAAACCTTTCTGTAATCACAAGTGCTAGGAACATAATCTTGAAAAGTAGAAAACCTGAGAGGTTTGAAGAATCACACACCGCAAAAACCAGGGCTTCATGAATAGCCCAAAAGTTGATAATGAATCTCAACATATCAAGATTAGTAAAATGTCCCCATTTCCTAAGCGAAAATTCTTTTCTGTCTGCAGAGCAGAACTTGCATCCTTGAGTTAAGAAGCACATCACAATGCAAGGGTTGTGAAATATTTGTAAACAGTCTTTCTTTTAAATGGAAATCAGCATGTTGCAGAATAGCAAAGTCTACAATCATCTTGCTGAAAACCAAAGTGATTTATGATACTAACATGTAGTAATTAAAATATACTCATTGAAGAGGATTGTGAGCTATTCCTGACTTGGTTCAGGTATGGCCCAGCTGGACTGGGACATCCATTAGGGACTCAGCAAAGCACAGGCAGGTCCTGGCCTTTGAACGTGGCTCTATTACTCTATTGCGACAACGAAACATTGCAGAAGTAATCCCATCTCAGCAAGAGCCCCTGTGTTCTGGCCAGAAACATTAAAAATCCTGAGCACTGAGGGTAGAATTTCCAAAGTCACCTTGCATCAGCCTAACTGTGCTCCCATGGCAAATTCAGTTACTGTTAGCAGAAAGAACAGCTTGCACTTCTGAAAATCCTGCATTGTGGATTTATTTCAGACTGCTATACAACACTCCTTCACCTCCTACCTTAGCCTATCCACTCATTCTTCAGAAAAGGCTTTGTTCTCCAATTAAGCTTTGCTTCACAGGCATGTGAGACATAGGAGCAAAATAGTCTTTGCCCACGCAGAACAGGAGTTTGGCTGAGAGCAGGTATCTTACTCCACTATGAGGAGAACGCAGGACCCAAACTAATGTACCATGCCCGACCTGTTCTCACTGAAGTCACTGTTGCAAATTATTGAGAGTCTATTGCCTTCCCTGGGGCCAGGATTTCACACATGGTGTTTAAGCTACCTTTGAGTTCAAAGGCTATTGCTCTCAAGGTCAAGACTACAGCACTCCTAAAGAAACCATGAGCTGAGCTAAGTGAAACTCAGAAATCCCAGCCTCTTGCAAAAATACAGTGCAGGATTTTTTTCTTAGTAACAAACTAAGCATCAACAAACTTTAGCCTCTTTTGTTTTGGAAAATATGAAAATGTTTCCATACAATTTTTCCAAAATGCAGTGGAGCAGCCTTGAGGATTCTAACATTGCCTGATGCTGAGTCCCTCTACTCACTCAGAAAGAAAAAAAAAGGGATGGCCTGTGGAGACTCTGAAAGATGGCAGCATCCTCAAGCATCCTTAGCCTTGGGGTAGAAAGCTAAGCTGTGTTATCCTTGTTTTGATCCCAGGTTCCCAGGGCTTCCTGCTGGGTTTCTCAAAAGGATACTGGGGCTGGTGGTCTCGCATTGCACAGCGGGATTTAACACAGTGCAGCTGCCCCAAACTCTGGGGAGCAATGCTAGCAGTTGGCAGGGACACGGGCTGTGTGCCCTCATCCTTGCAGCCAGTGTTGGGAGGCTGCTCACCAACACAGAACCACTCTCCAAAAGGTTTTCAGCAAAGACATAGGACGATTTCCCGGCATCAGGGAAAGAAACATCCCCCAGAGCCCCAATCTGGAGGCAGTGGGATGCTCTAGTGAGGTGGAAAAGTCTCATGTATGGCCCCAGGGGCAGTGGCTATGCTGTAAAAGGTTACACTCAGCTGCAAGCCTCAAGGTGTCTGCACTGAGGGCTGCCACCAGGCAGACTGGGATCCTTTCCAACCAGTTTACTTCCCACCGAAGCCCTGGAGGTAGCCATCTGGTTATTGTGGGCTCTCCTCCTACCTCTTTGCAGAGCTGCTCACCCCTACAAAGCCTCAGAAGGAAGCCTGTTGCGCCTGCACTCCAAAAGTCAGCGTACTACTCAGGGGCTGTGTCCTGGGGTCCTGGCTGTGCCCAGTGCACCGTGTAGTGGTCCTGGCAGCGCAGAGCTCAGATCTTGCTGGTCAACTGCAGAGTGCCCAGCCCATCCAGCCCACAGAAAAACAGCCTTCACACCTTCCTGTTTGCCTCCACCTCAGCATGCTTGCACATAAACAGCAGGGGTGATGGGTGGGTCCCCAGCTTACAGACAGGGCCAGCCTCACAGTTTGTGTTCACAGATGGCATCCACGTTTCCTCTCCTAACTACAAGGAGAGCACATAGACGGCAGCCACCACGTAGGGAAGGGTGTCTGCTGTGCACAAACCATAGCTGTCCAATAACAAAAAATGACAGGCCAGGAACCCCTCCAGGCATCTCGGATGGGTTTTTAATTCAACATTCTGGCAGAATCTTTGTTCTAGGTTTTGCTGTGAGTTGATTCCTTGAGAATGTACACATCCAAGCCCAGGCCTCCAGCCCCCCGGGTTGTGCAAGAGCTCTTTTCACATGTAAAGTCCTACTGTCCATTTCACAGAGCTCCTCTGCACTGGGCTGTGGGCTCTACACAACTCCAGGCATAAAGGATCAGTACAAAATCTGTTGAGAGATCATCTATGGAAGGCCTGAACTCCAGCCAAGACAGATAAAAATAAAATAAATTAAAATAGTTGTGTGTGTGTGTATGTGTGTGTGTTTTATGAAGGGAACATTTATATTTTTAAACTAGGAGTAATTGTATTCTGTATCTGAAATGGCATCTGAAAGTGATTTAGTGGAACAATGTGGTTTCTGATTGGTGCTTGAACTAGTTCCAGAACATTTTTTATAATAAGCATCATAAAGATCCCAATTATCTGATCCTTTTCCCTAACATGGTCAGAGAGGATGTTTCCAAAGAAAGGGCTTTGGTTTGTTTTTTGTTTTCTTTGTGGCGCTGATCCTGCAAACATTAACATACATGTTTAATCTTGTGAGTAGACCCAGAGAAGTGAACTGAGGCAGCCCTCAGGAGCAAACCTAATCGGGGAGTAAACTAGTAATGTTCAGATTTGCTAATCAGGGCAATCCGTAGACTTTCGGCGAAAGGTCTGCTCGTTATTCTGAGAGCTGTTCAGGATGCATTTACGATTCAATAAAGGAGGCCCTAGCATTACCAAAATAATTACTTACTCAAACAAGCCTGTAAAACTCAAGGACTGCCCCAAATAAAAGAAGGCTCCCCCCTCCAGTTTAATAACATAAATCTAGTGAAATGCATCTTGCTGCCATAAAATCAGTTCTACATGCCTTAGAAACCACTGATTTACTAAGTGGGCAGGGAGGTCAGATCCTGCTAGGGACTCAGAGGGCTGAACATATGGAGAGAAGTTTTAAACCTTAAAGTTTTGTCCATCTACAGCAATAGCAAGCAGTTTATCTCTTACTCTGTAACTTCATTATCTAAAATAAGACACACAATAGCAACAAGTAACGCTATATATTAAAATGGAGCTGTTTTGATTATCATTCAATAATGGGAATAAAGAACAACACTAAAACCCACTGTCAGAGTGGGTTCCCAGAGGACACTGTCCTCACCTGCAAAACTGACTTTACATAGGCACTGTCCCCCTTGCCCTAAAACTCTGTAGGAGGGCTCCCTATCAGAGCCTGGGCACTGCCTCTCCTGGGCACCTCACCCAGGTTGCATGCACACCTCCAGCACACGTGCAGCACCCTGCATGTCAGGACACTGCAGGGCCAGGCCAGGCTTGGGCATGGCAGGAGTTAACTAAGGCAGCATAGTGGCAGAAGCAATGTCAGGTTTGTGGCCCCACTGCCTAACTCAGCCATGTCAGAGCCCTGAGAAGATGACCTGGCTGGTAAGTCTTGAGTTGGCTCTACAAATGGTCTCTGCATGCAGGGACGGATGCCAGGCCAACCTATCCTCAAGAACAGGACTCAGACAGGCTGTGTGTGAGAGGTCAGGCTATAAAGCACAAGCACGGTATATCCTCTCAGGAGGAAGGGGAAGGGCCATATAGGACCTCACATGGGGGAACAGTAGCTGTGTGCCCAAAGAGGAACTTTCAGAGGAACCTTTTTGTTACATCTCTTTCAGTTTTTCATTCTGCGAAAGCCCTTATCTCCTGAGGTAACTGACTTTGGTTAGGTCCTTCCTGCCACACACCACAACATGGGAACCACAGGTAATCCAGGACACTGAGTTTCTAATCTCCTTGCAAGCACCACCTCAGCTTCCCTCTGTTTAGACCAATACAGGGTTTAATGTACTGCTGAGAATAGCTGGTCACCAGCCCAATTCCTGTGTGTGGTGACTGAGTACCTGCAGAGTTTCTTGCATTAAAAAAGGCTGCATGTGATATTACCATCAGGGTCCTTTTTCCCCATGTTCTTTCCTGCTCAGAAGAAATAAACTCTCCTCATTTAGTAAGGAAGAAATGCCCTGGAAGAAAGTAAGTGAAACTGCCAGGCAGCTATTCTTGCTCAGATTAACTATAGCTAAGGGAAGGCGTGAGGGATTGGACAGCCTGCTTAGCCTCATGCATTAAGCCAGCCAGCGCTCCAGCAGTCGGTTTGCATTTGTAGTCAAGGGGAATAGGGTAGTAGTTTTAAAAAATGCCAGCTGTCTGCATGTGGGTATGAGCTGATGAACACCATAGCCCATTCCTTGGAACACTGTTCCACACTCTCTGCAAACCTGCACTGAAGACTACTGTGGTCTTGCAGTCCTTCACTATTGTGAGCCTCCATCACCTACAAAAAATTGTCAGACCAGTCCTGGAAGGTGCTCAGCCCATGCAGCCCCCAGCATTATGCAGGGGCAATTAGCCTGTCTTTGGGTAGAACCGAAAGTGTCACCTGACTGCATCAACACCTCACTATCAGGCTGCCCCTGCTCGCTTGGATCATGTTCTGATGATGTGTGAACATAGAGGTGGCCAAAAATAAACAGAAGACGCCTCACTCCCCTGAGCACTGAGGCTCTCCTGCCAAGACTCTTCTTGCAGTGTCTTTTTGTGGTGGTTTTCCTGAGATTGAAAAAGCTCCTCCACTACAGAAGATGCAAAAAAATTCATGCTGATCTCAGCATTGAGTTTCATCTTTTTGAAGCTTTGTTGCGCCTCTAAGATAATTTATGAGGTGTCAGGATTTTCCGACCACAAATGTCTTGGACGAAAACCGTTTTTACACTACAGATGCCATGAAAGAGAAGCAATTTCAGTCTGTTTTTTCTACGGCACTGTCTGTGTCCACAATGAAGCACGAGTTCAGAACTCCTGGAGATTATTTGTGTAAGAGCTGTCCGGGCCAGCGCTCCACTGAGACTCAGGCTGGGTCTGATTCCCCACCTTTGCCTCATTGCCCTGATCTTCTCTGTTGGGAGGGGAACTCCCATTTCCTGGTGCCGTGCCACGAAAACATGAGCTTGCCAAGTTATTCTCTGTATGTGTGTATGTGCGTGTGTATGTTGAACTAGCCAGAAGTACCAGAAGTAAAAGGATCCATCAGCAAACCATATTTTGCAACATCTATATGGATCCCCAGATTTCTTTTCTGTGGATTTCTCTTCCCTGTATTTCAGATTTTTGAGGGGAAGAAGAAACCAAAAAAAACCCCCAAGAACCCAGCTTCGCTGTCTCTAATCCAGTATGCACCTCAGTCTCCATGAAAGTGTTCTTGGGACGACAGCAGTATTTCCCTTGGCTGGGATGCCCAGCCTCCTGGCTCCGCTGGAGCTGCAGAGCTGTAGACATTCCGCTGAGTAGTTTGCAACCCTGCCTGCCAGGAAAACCCAATGTCTCCATGGAGAAATCTCAGCGGAGGAGTTTGATACTCAATCAGGGATGGAAAAGAAGGGAGTTTATGCCTCCCTGAGACCAATCCTTTTCTAAAAAAAAAGGAAAAAAAAAAAGGCAAGAGAAAAAAGAAAAGGGATTGTATTCTTACAAGAATGGTCCAAGAGACCCCAGTATATTGGTGTAAAGTATTTTGTTTTGTGTCAGGAGTCACAAAGGATTGGTCCAAATATCTGTTTAGGTCTGTGGGAGTTTATCAACTTTGGATCAGACCTAATGTTTAGATCTGGAGCTGAACTTCCAAAAGTCTGGGCATGCTTGCATCTTTTGCTGGGGGTGTGGGGGGGTTGGCCTGGTTTTGAGATAGCAACCAGCTGCAAATGTAGGCCTCCAAATTTGTTCTAAGAAAGAGGCTATAACAGAGCCCTTTCTTACTCAATGCATTTATTCCCTATGGGCCAGATTCCGACATCTTCATTAACACTGAGCAGAACCTTGCTCCAATAGCAGTTACATTGATTTGAATGGAGCTATTCAGGGAGTCAGCAAGTACCCACTGTCAGCAAGGGTAGCACAATCTGAGGGTCACATCTGGTTGTTACATTGACACAAATGTTTTTTTCCTCCTTCCTGTTATTAGCACATATAGCTACAGAAAAGGCACACTGGGTTCCGTTCCTGCTGGCACCTCTTCAGCAAAATGCTGGTTGTAGATTCTTCCTTACTAGTAACAAGGTAAGAAGCATAAGAAGCAAAAAGAATAGGAGTTGGGTTTACAGCTCTGACAGATAGGAAAATCCTCCTGTGATAAAAGGCGGCTGTGGAGAGAAGGTCAGAGTTCCTTCCTATTACTCTAATCACTTTTTGTTTGCTCTTCCTCTCAGGCTGAACAATAGCGCCCACACATGAAGGCAGGAGAAACATACTGCTGTCTACCTCCAGGTCTGTGTAGCCACCTCTTCCTGGTATCCATCTCTTCCTAGAAGTTACCCATCTGTGAGATCTTCTGGCATAATCACTCATGTGACTGCTCCCCAGCCTGGTCAGTGAGCTGTAAGCCACAGTCACAGGTAGTCACTTTAAATAATAAGTCTTTGCTATTCTGGATCACTTTACTGAAGCAGGTAAAGGATCACTCCTGTGACTGTTAATAGAAGCATCTAACATAGTGTCTGTGACGGGAGGATGCATCATCCTCATGAACTGCCTATCTTGCTACATTGACTTTTAAGGAATCTTCTAGAACTAGCTTAGTCTAGACATCCTGACTATTAGACAACTGAAGCTGGACTAAATTAATCCCATATTCAGACAATTAGGAGCAACTGATTGGTTGTTGTGCTCCTAACTCAAACACACGCTTTTGAAAACTTCAATCATAACCCCTAACACCTGCAGATCTAATTTTCTAGCTTTCAGGACACTAAGCAGCTCTTGGCCCTACCTGTCATAGAGATGACTAGTTGCAGAAAAGTAAAGCAAATTCCATCCTCTCTGGATTCTCACACCGTATTTTCCATAACAGCACCAAAATCATCTCCCTGTCTTGTTATTTAAGGTTTGTTATAGGGAGATTTTCCCTTGCTTCTCTTTTCTCTAGGGAGATAAGCATATTTGTATTGTGTTGTTAGTATTAATCATAACTATTTGCATTACACTTCCTCAGAAACAAGGCTGCTTAAACAGAATAGCTATATCTATAAAGACAGGCCAGTCAGTCTTAGAGTCTCTTTCCAATTTGGAAGAACACTGAATGTGCAGCTCCTCCAGGACTCTTGTTTGCAGAATTAATGCACAGAGTTTTGCTAGTGCCAACAATGATGTGGTACCTGGTAATTTAGTGCTGCAGCAAGCCCAAGCAATCTGTGTTCCCCTTATTGGAAAGGAGAGAAAAGTCTCCGCAGTTATGATATTAGCTTTCCTCACTGCTTCTCCATTTGCCTGGTCTCCCTCCACAAACTGACATGACAGTGTAATGAGGCTAAGCGATACACTGTTGTTTGTCAAGAGAGACCTTCTCTCTTGACAGTTAGGAAGAAGATAACCTTAGGAAGAAGATAAAGAAGAATGGAGAGATGAGCAGGAAGTATTTGCCAGTCAATGGAAGCTCTAAGTACGGAGTCCAAAAGGGAACAGCCAAGTTCTGGGAAACTGCGGCAGCAAACCCAGGACTATAGGCCATTTGTAAGGTGGGAGGGAACACAGTGGTAGGGCAGGGAGGATGGTGAAATTGTTTACATACATTCAACATGCAGGAATGTTTTTTTCATGACCAAAATATCCTTAGGAGATGGCTCCTGCCTAGGACTTGAGATCTGCCTCCATTTCAGAGCACATAGAAGGCTAGGACTCCGGTGCTAAGTTTTGGCCTGATGCCCCCAGAGCCCAAAGGCTCTGCAACTCAAGTTGTAAGCTGGAGACTCATATGTGTAAACATAGGGAGTGCTGAAGCACTTTTTGGAGACCACAAGCAGGTTAAGCTGTTTTGTAAGATATAGCTAATGAAAGACCATAGTTGCCCTGAGGACAAAGAAGGGGAATTGTGCTATTTATGTATTACAAATAAAAGCACTAAGGCATAAACAAAGCGACTTGCCCAAAACCAGACAAAGGAGATTGCAGCAGAGTCAGCAGCTTCAACTCAGGTTTTCTCTGTCTCAAACTAGTGCTTTAATCATCTTCTTTCTCTGTAAGGGAGAAACAAGCATCAGAGAAAGGAGCAAGTCTTCACATTTTTCTAGCCCATGACAGAATTGTGTCCATTGTTGCAACTAGCCCCCAAGGAGGAATTCTTTCTATTCAATTTGTGTGCATCACAGCCAGATAATGCACTGGGTGGTATTTCCCTCTCTTCCCCCAATCTTTCTCTTTTATGACCACATGACTTCACCCCCTCGTGTGAGTGACAGTACCCATTAGACTAGACCCTGATGCAAAACAGCTGTGTGGAGAGAAGGGGAGGAAGGGAGTGGGGAACAGCAATTTAGAAAACAATTAAGAACATCAATTCCAATTCATTTGCTTGGCCAGGATAAGTAATTTCTAAGAGGTAACTTGATCTGCAGCGGACAGAGATTAAAGGCATACTCCATTATCTCTAGTTTACAGTCTGGAGGAATTTGTTTTAACTGGTTACCAAGGAGGCTGTATGAAAAAAAAAAGAACCTTTGCCTAAAAATGTCTAAAAAATCCTCCTGATTCTTCTTTTAAAGGGCACGCATGGATTTATTAACTCCCTGAGAGCGTGGTTGTATTGTGTTGCAAGAGGAACAGTTCAGCTTTTGAAAACAGAATCCCTGCCTGCAAGAGCTTAGAGATGTATTTTATCAAAATCAATTATACTGGTTGTAAATTGCTATAAAGATTTTAGTGTAAAGGTAGGCTATAAACATGAGACATGGGGTTCAGAAGCAGGCTCAGCACTACCTAGCAGAGATAGCAGGGTCTGATGGGGAACACAATGAGTACCAGGCAGCCTCCAGTTTTCTTTCTAGCTTTGACGCTGCCTAGCTCTCTAGCTGTGTAAGATGATTCCCACACTGTTTTAGCACTGCTGTGAATAAAACACGGATAATGTACACGGATAATGCTTCTCAGAGGTGCTACGAGACTTCATGAGTAAATATCCCAACATCCCTTTGCATATTGAGAGTTTAGGAACAGGCACTCCATAGCAAGGGCTCTGACCCGGTAGGCACTGAGCTTTCTCCTGTATTCTTGCCAGTGTTTGGAATGACACCAAACAGTGAGTATGTGAGCAGGGGCACAAGCAGGGAATGCTCAGGAACTGTTGCTGCATGTAGCTATACCAGTCCAAAGACAGAACGGAGAAGCAACTGTGCCCACAGCTATGCTGGGTGCTACTGTCTCCTACCCCAGATCCATTGATTCTGTAGCCTGGAAATTCTACTTTCCAGGGCTCTCCCCTTCTATCTCTCTCCACTCTCAGCACTTTAGTTTGCCACAACCCCCCACTCCAGTCTTTGCCCCAACTCACGCAGGCCTCGGCCCTTTATCCCTGTTTTGCAAAACACAGTGCTGCCAAGTAGCTGAAAGGCCCTGCAACTCCAGACCATCAAAATGCTTCTTAGACCATGCGAGTTATCTCTCTGAAAGCCCTAGTACCGGCCCTGGCTATTTCTGCTGGCAACCCATAAAGAGCAGCGCCTGTCCTTTCAAGAACATAGAGACCACGTGTGTTTCTGGATCTAATGTGAGGAGCTCAAGGGTGGGGTAAAGGCAGACATGGAAAAAGCCAGCCGTGAGCTGGCTCAAAGTTCAGAGCTGGCCTTGGATCTGCATTTCCCTGGCTGGACTCAGACTTCTACCTTTCCTGTGCAACTTTGTCTTAGGGACAAACCGTATCATTGCCATCATGAAATGGCCAGCCTGCGCTTTATACAGCTGCATCCATGTTAGCTAGCTAAGACTCCAGGGTGATGTAATTACCTCAGTGGATATAGGAGCTGGAGAAATGTGATGTGATGAATTTCCCTGGACCACCAAATAAATTAAAATATAGGCTCCCAGCCCAGAAAGGTTACCCTCCCAAATAAACATGTCCCAGCCTCCCTTCCTCACACACACTTACCTTCTTCCACACCAGGAAGCTGAGCTCCTCACAGACTCCATTACAGACCCAGAATGAACAGGTTCTTCCAGCCAGTCAGCATCTCCCTTACAGTAATTGCTTTGGTATGGACATCTGAGTACAAGACAGAACTGTATATACTGGAAATATTCTCTTTGCATAAACTTCTCAGTAGACTTACTTTTGTCTCTTTGCCAGGAAATGTTTTAGGGGCCTCTCGCTAACTTCACATTTCTTTGATTAGAGAGGCATGGGCAGTTTGTTCCAATAGTTATGGGAGAAATAGCAGCAACAGGATCTGAGGAACTGGAAAACCCTCTCTAAACGCTTCAACTCTGCAACAGCACAAGACCACCATACTCCACTACAGTCGCACTTCCAATGATTGGAAAGGAAGGGGCAAAATCCATAATACATCTTGCAAATGTGTGCTTCTCCACAATAGGGAACCCCACGGTAGATAATCTTACAACCTGAGATCCTGTATTTATGCAATGCAGTGACGTCTACGGTAAAAGAGGACCCATTCTGCAGCTCACATCAATAAGCGATTTGGGGAATCAGCGATCAGGCTATGCAATCAAAACTGGTAGATGGGGTGGGGCAGGAACATAAGAAGGCAAGAATATAGTCAGCCAAATTGGAGCATGGCCAGGAAACGAGCGTTAACACCTTTCCTCTGCCAAAGAACACCACTAGGTCTTTAATGACAGCAAAGGGCCAGGGCCTCGGCCCCATAATCTGCCCCCAAAAAAGGGAAGTTGGAACACACAGATTCTGTACCCAGTTCTGATCCAGGATTGTGCTGTGACATGGGGCACAGTACTTAGCCTCTCTCAGCCCTGATTTCTCTGTGCACACAGCCTCCCTGGGGATAACAGTCTGTTAAACGCCTGGTTCTCCTAAAAGGCAAGGTGACCCAGAGAGTGCAAAGTACTTTATTTTTGTCCTGGAGAAACCAGCTTCCTTTGCAGTCTCACTCATTAAGACAGCAGCCGTTGTAATCCAAGCTCCTTTGATGGAATGGGTAAGTGGGGAGTCTGCCAAAGGGAGGATTAGCTGATGGATGTCTTGAGCTGCAAGGGTGTCTCATATGGATTTGTGCTGGATTTTCACCTCAGCTCTCCTGGCTGGAACTCTCATCCTACCAAACCAAGACACTCTCCTTGCAGCCCTGCTCTGCCTCAAGCAGCAGTGAGGCCCTGGCAGAGGGCTGGCTGCTCTTTGTCATACTCAGCTCCCTTGTGAAGGAAAGGTGTATGGCATGCCAAAAGAGACCAACTTGTCTCTTGTCCCAGAACAACTTGTGAAAAAAATTGACCTGTTGTACTCACAGGTGGCATACAGGGAAGTGGCAGCTTTGTCCAGAGACAGGATTGATTCAGGTGTGATCCCAACCCGGCTACTCAGTGATGCGATGCTTTGGGTCATTGCTTCGTCTTCTACAGTGGGGATTAGCATGTGTTCCTCTCTGCACTGCAAACCCTTTGGGACCTACAAATGGAAATATTGTAGGCTGGTTTGTGTTTTCAGGCCTGAACTTAAGTAAAGACATGAGAAATAACAGCACAACACATATTCATAGCCTATGTGATAGGGAGTAAGTTTCTTGCTATTCCTCATTCAGAAGGAATAACACAATCCTTGTTTTTCTCCTTTTTATGACTCTGCCTCCTTCTTACTCCTTGCCCTTGTGTTGATTATCGATTTCAGGTGCTGTGCTCCCATACACTGAAGAGTCAGGTAACAGCAATGTCAACTGTGTATTTGTGAGTACTCCTTGTTATAGGGCAGAGGGAGGGGACACCATCTGCATTTTCCTCACCTGTTCTCTGCACAGCAAGTTAGACCCATTTCTATATCCTCTGATTATGTAAGAACTTTCATTTTACAAGAACAACTTTACAGCCTTCATGGTGCAGCTAAGCCTTAAGGGATGTTGACTACAAATACACAAGTATCATTTCCTAAAATGTCATTATGTGAAAGCCAGTCTCACAATGGAGAGTTTGTGGATGAAAATACTTTAAACTGTCAAGTTCCCCGCTTTATTTGTCAAGCACTTCTCTCTTCTCCAGCCATGACATTAACACCTCTCACATGCCCAGCACGAGGCCACAGCTTCTTTCTGGTTCCTGATCCCAGTTGCTAGATGCTGCTGACTAGTCACTGTCCACTCCTGTCTGAAAAGCCAGGCGTGAAGCTGGAGGAGAGTGAAATGTGCTACACTACATTCTGTGTATAGCCAGTTGTCCCAGCTGCCCCTGTACTTCCTCATCACACAGTGCCAATGTGAAAACAGTATTATAAACCCATTCATGGCAGGCATCCACTCTCCTGCCACAGGATCTAGCAGAGAAGTGTATGGGACTACTTGCAGTGTTACTGTTAAGGCACTCCCTTGGGTTGTTTTTTAGCAGAAAATTGAGTTGTTTTCCAGCAGAGGATCAATTACAGAAAAAGCACAAAATCAAAGATTTTTTGAGAGTCATGGTTCTATTTACCATTCTCATTCAGGGAAAGTTATTTGGGAAGAGAGACGGAGTAGTTAAATCTTTGTTTACCATGCTGGAAACCCAAAACCCTTCAGTTTACACAAATAAGGTCAGTGGTACGAGCACACAGCTGTGACTAAGGAGAGCTGGCTTCTGTTCCCTGTTCTGATGTATAAAACTCCCTAAGGCCTCTCTCCCTAAGGGTGAGATTCAACTCACCAACCTTAGGCATCTGGTCCCAGCTGAAGACCGACTCGCTAGCCAGAGAAAGACAGGGTCTTCCTAGTGCCCGATTTGTCCACTACTACCAGACAGACTGAAAGGCCTTGCACAGGTATCAGCCTTGCTTTCCTGATTATAAAGCATTTGTAAAACTAGTTTTGACTAAACAAAGTAAAACAAGATGAATGAAACTCTGCCATATGATTATCCCATATATGCAATGAAGCTAATTAGTCCTTCCCTACCTGACGAGAGGGTGTAGAGGATCAGTGTACTGAATACTACAACATGCTCTGATGCTGAGATGTTGGAGGGCACATGAGCCTGTAAGTAGATCTGTCTACCTGAGAATGCAACTAAAGAAAGGATTCCACTGAATTCCTAAAATCCTTTCTGTTGAAAAGATGCAGCTGTCTTGGATGTTGCATGGCTGGTTCAGATCGCAGCAGTAGTGTGCTAAGATATCTTTTGTGAGCCAGTATTTCTCTCCTTGGTATAGAGAATGTGGTCTGCTGGGACAAAGCTACCTGTCTTGAAAGATCACAGAAGAAGAGAGCATTAGTTACTGATCGCAGCTACAGCAGGCGAAGGTAGGATTTACTCTGCCTGTTGAAATCAGAATTACTGTATGGTGCAAACTGAAGGCACTATCAGACATCAATCTAGGGACTTGCAAGATCAATGAAGAACAGAAAGACAGGGTCTGAATCCTACCTGAGTAGAGAAACAACTGAGCAGAAGCTGAAGAAGTGCTCACTTAACTCAGGGTTCCTCTGTCTGGGCATCTACATGGGTAAGGAGGGTATGTGGCCATATAACAAGGTAAGGAACAAGTCAAAGGGTGGGTCTACAGACGCTATCCAAACAAGATCTTCTTCAGTGGCCTATATTTTGCCTTTCCTAATTGGTCAGTGCTGCCTCTCTCACCAAATCAAGGCAACCCAAATAGGATTTCTCTGGGAACATTAATGATTTACTAAATCATTTAGTTCTTCTTGATGACTTCTCTTGCTGCTCCAGAATCTCAGCTGCTGGACCGCAGTGGAGATACTGTTGATCAGGGTTTGTTGACTTGTTGTTACCTTGAAGTTGTTGCAGTGGCAGAAGTCACAGGCAACTCTTAGAGTCTGTTTATTTCACAGGTTGGATTTTTAAGAGTTTGCCATGGGCAGTCTGTTTAGGGGTGGTTCTGAAAGGAACATGCCAAAAGGCCCAGGATGGGAGAATTTCAGACAACCTTCACTTTGGCCCTCTGTGGAGACTTTCAGAGTTGTAAGGTTTTTACGCTTGGCACTGCAGATCCAGGCTCTGCAGCTGTTGGAACAGTTACATACATGCATACTTGCAGGACCTGAGACCGGGCTCACAGTGGAGTCCATGGACTTCCACACACTGGAGCTTCCACACTTAAATATCTGAGGATGAATTGTCTTAAGCTAAGACAGTTGTGTAGGCACCTTCTGCAGTTGAGTATCTTGGATAACCATCTCAGCAGTGAGGAGCTTTCTGGGAGATGCAGATCTCTCCCCAGTGGCTATAATGGGAAGTCTTAACAACTATCCTAGCCTCAGATAACTGACTCTTAGAAGTTCAAGTTAGGTGAGAACCATTTCATGCTTTATGTGCCTGTGACTACTTGCAGGCCAGGGAGTAGGAGCCATAGGATCATAAGGTCATCTTAGCTGACCCTAGGTACCACTTCTTAAAGTCCTCACCTGACGGAGCAGCATAAGATACAGGCAACATACTTCACAGAGGCTAGAGCAACTCTGAGTGGATTTTACAGGTACGACATGCCAGCTATCACCCAGGAGATATGGCCATAGACTGCTGGGATGGAGTTGGGCTTGGCACATAGCTGCTGGCAACCAATGCTGATCTGGCAACATGTGCCTTGGCAAACTCTGCTGGCTCATTTTTTCCTGCAGCTTGAGATATAGATTACACAGTGGTCCCTCTTCCACTGCAGCCAATGCCACATGAAAGGATGTCAAGCCACACATATTTCAAGCACCTGAGGTTGCCTTGGCTAATACGAGCTCTGCATATTCCACATGTATGCACATACATCTGTAAAACTGTTCACTATCTGCATACATACGCAGTAAAATCTTTCAAACAAATATTTTGAAGCTAGATCTGTGAGTTTTGACCTCGTGGAGTTGACATGTTTGTTATTCTGCTAGTGGAGTAGCATGGGAGGATTTCTATGCTGCAGTACTGCCCTTGCAGCAGTGGCAGCAGGAGCACTTAAACACTTTCAAATCTGGTCTCATACATACTTCTGAAAACCTAGTCTTCTGTGTCTAAGTTGAGGTTCCTACAGGCCAAATCTCCAGAGAATTACAGGTATCCAAAGACACCAAAAGGCATCCTGTAAGCCACAGCACACTTGCAGGACTTCAGATGCCTCTAAAAACCTTAGTCTCAGGAGCCTGAAAATACTGTAATAGATTGAAATGCCTGCTAGTTCAACCTTTCCAGAAGACAGGGAGAGGGAAGAGAAAACTTCCACTAATTTTCTGTCTTTATTTTTGCTGCAGTGCTGGCTGAGTCCATCCTTTTGCTTACTGGTAGGTCTGCTGCCTCTCTTGCAGGCATTCTCCAGGTTGTTCTACAAATGCTCTGAAATGAGCATAAGCCGTATATGTTCAGGAGTGCAATGCTTAGCCTGAGCTTGCTCCTCGCAGGACATATCAGGTTGGGCTAATCAGCCCAGCTGATTCACACAACTACACTGTTTCAATCTGCTCCAAGCACAGGCAGAATAAGCTTACACCTGCCTGCAAAACACTCTGTAGTTGTTCCTGTAGTGGCCTGATTTGTAGAGATGTTAATCACTCAGAGTTCCCACTTAGATAAAACTGTAGTGCAGCCCAGATCACCCTTCTGTGCCTCAGTTTCCTCATCCAGAACACAGTAACACATGCTTCAAGGTTTACAGATAGGAAGTGTATTTATAATGATGATGAGAGTGTGAGCTTTGTTTGGTGCAAAGGTCTTGGGAGTGGCTCTTTGACATCAATTTAAAGAGACAGGTATTAACCTGTATGTTTGAAATACAGCGTGTTGTTATTGCTCTCAGATAAACAGAATTACCTCCTCTCAAAATCAAAGGCAGTCTGCTTTACTTCAGTGAGATGTGGTGATGTCCACAGGGAACAAATCTTTTTTGGCAAGTGGAGGAGAGATTTCCTTGGCAAGTTGGAAGAAGCATCAAAGGAAGAAAAGAGGAATGGGATGCAACACAACTGGTTTTAATCACACGTAACAGTCAAGTTCCTCTGGACAGGCCTACTGTCTGATATGCCATTGTAAATGCTCTGGGGAGCCTGGATTAAGAGAATGGAAAAAAACAGGAGAACGGCATAAAGGTGTTCAGGGCACTCTGTGGAATTACTGACAAAGCTTTTGTCAGTTGGTATTACGTACTCACATATATTGTTCCCATTAACGTAGTAGCCCAGTACAAGGACTTTGATTTGGTTATCCAAATCAAATCTTGCTTCTTGGTTATCCAAGTCCATAGCCTTTCACAGTTCTGACAGTCACAGCTCATCGGATCATTCTGCACTTCTGTTTGACATTAACAATGAAGATGCTAAACTGATTGTAACAAGGATACGCTTTCATTCCCACTCTACAGCAACTTGGGAGAGGGGATGCTGCCTTACTCTAAGCCAGTTCAGCTCTGTAGTGGTCTGAATTGCTCTGGAGATGCTGCTGCTTCTTCCTGCCTTTTGCAAGCTTATGGTGGCCAGTCACTAGTCCAGGTATATCTGCAAGCTGCCTGAATGGACAGGATACATCCAGAGAAAAAGAGTTTGGGCAAATACTTCTTGACAGAACTATTCCTCTTGAAAACACTGTTTCCTCTGGAAATTGCTGACTTGCATTCACTAAATCTGAGGACAGGGCATGTACTGATTTTATCAGAGTATTCTGTAAGACACTAATGTTTCATTTCAACTATTATAATACCATATAATGTATTATTTCAGATATTATCTCAAAGAAGTTTAGATTATACAGACATCCAAACAAGAAAGTCAAACTAAATATTTTGATATTACCATTTCAATATTTCTGAAACAAAGTATTCCAGAATATCAATTCAGTGGTACGTTTCAAAAGGATGGCTCTTTGTTCTGAACAGGAATGAAAGGCCATTTGCAATGTCTGACCAGCCTTCTGAACACGAACAGCTTGTGCTGTGATGGCTGCCAGAGCTGCACAGTTGGGATTGCTATTCAGACTACTGTCATGATTACTTCATTATATTTTGTTTGGGCTGCAGTAGCATTTAGAGGCCACTGTCAGGATCCTGTTCAAGGATCTCTTTTGCAGGGAACCTCACATTCTTACCATAAAGATAATACTTGATATTCAGCCACACAAAAAAAGCAGTATTTTTACAGTATAGGACCCGATATGAGAAAATCGGGCATTACCAAGAGCTTTGGTGGTAACATGACAGAAGTGGGCTTCACTACTCTTTGGCTAAACAATTACTTAAGTAGTGGGTGTGTGACATAAAATGCGGGTTGCTGAACTAAATGCCTAGCTCACTAATTACCTGTCAGTGGTGAATGAGGGCTTGAGCTTACACAGAATGCTACCTCAGGTAGGGCCGTGATCTTGGGTTAAATTCCTGGTAGCATCAAGATCAGGAACAAGTCCCAGATGAGCACCAAACAAATGGCATTCCATTCCAAGTGCAGTCTGATGAGCTAAAGATTTCTTGAACTGCATGTTTTAAATAACCTGAAAGCTGAGGCGGAACATCTGAGTTAATTATTCAATCTTTGAACATCAAAGGGCAACTGATACATAGATGATTTCTAAGCAAGATTTTCAGTTTGAAATTCATGATGCACTATTATTACACATTATGCTAAAGTCCAGAGAATCCAGCACTTCTAAGTTAAGTCTGGCACTTACCCCAGATTACGAACATTTAAGGGTGGCCTACTGATTGACTGGGAATTCTTGAATTAAAATATACCTTGGAAAAGGAGGAAAACAAAATATTATTCAGTCTGCAGCAATCTCATGCATCTAAATCCCTGGAGGGCTTGTGTTTCTTTCCTCTTGAGGTTCATTATGTCACCAGAAAAGCTTTAATATTTTACTGTGGAAGCAAAATAGCCATGAAACATTAATTTCCAGGAATGTGGGAACCATGAAATATGTTTTTTTCTACTAAATTAAGGTTTTGCTTGTCTCCATTCTCACATAGTTAAGGGAACATATTTTTCTGATATATTTTTGTGATATGTTATGATGTGATATGTGTATGTATTCCGGAAATTGAAAGAGGAAAGATGCACAGAACATGTGAAGAACATTTTTACCTAGAAAAATCTATTTCATTGACAGTAATATCAAACATTTATGTTCTACTTTTCATCATAAACCACTTTACATCCTATATCCATCTTGGAACCACTTCTCTCATTACTGAATTGCACTCACTCTGTTTTGAAGAGAATAGCTAATACATTCTGTACAGCGAGCCAGTGCATCTGTTTAGATTTCTATAAAATGGTTTACTTCCCTATTTCCAAAATGCAGTTCTCTCACCATTGTAGTGACCAACACCACTCAGATATGCCTGGCACAGACACGATTGTGCTAGGATCTCCAGCATACCCCACTCCGCACCATGACAGACATCTCTGGCTGGAAGAAAAAATGGTGAAGGACAAATTAATTTGTAATCCATGTTAAGGTCTTTTAAATATTTTTCCATTACTGCTAACCAGTGCTGGTAACCATAGGACTGATGCTTCCTTCCTGTAAAACAAACGACTGAGTTTCCTTCAGATATCTGCACATATTCATATACACCCAATCACTGCCACAGCTTTCAGCAGTCTTGGCAGAATGAAACCACTACAGTGGCTTAAAAGCAATTAGAAGCACTTAGTCCTGGAGACAAGTCCAGAATATAACTATTCACCTAGCTTTTTTTACAGCATTATATGCTAAATTTACTTCCATTACCACTTGATTAAAATGGAAGAATTAGCCAAAACATTCCAGAAGCATCTGTGTCATGGGAAACATAGGTTTCTAGGTTATATGACACGCCAGAATATTCACCAAATCACCAGGGTTGTTTTCCTTAATGCTACAATTAACGATGGCATATTAAGAGAACAATTACTGGATAAGATTTGACTGCAGGAAGGCCTCTGCCGTAAATTGGAAATTCTCAACATATGCAACCATATTGCTAGAGAAGATAAGTTACTCAATTAAAACAAAACTGTAGGTTCATTATCAAAGGATGGCAAAGAGCACTAGAATCCAGCTGAGAGGTTCCCTGATCTCATTATCTTCAGGCTTCTATGTGCACTAATCTAACACAGATGACAACATCTGACACGGACAATTGTGCATAGAGCCACGCGGAGATCCTCCTTGCATCAGAACATGGAGTTTGTCACAATGCAACCCTTCGCAAAGTCTGGTAAGTTTTGCTGGAATTGCATTTCAGAAGAACAAAACAAGATATAAGTTCTGGTAGAGTCAAAAGAGTCCATTCTAACATTATCATTCATTTTTTAAATTTTCAACAAACCACTTTTAATTTGCTTTTTAATGCATTATAGTAACAAACGCTAAATAAACACTTGCTTTTGTCCAAATGAAAAATTTTAATCTGCTTGGAATACATTTGTGGTCATGTGATTGGAATTTTCCTTTATAAAAAAAATTAAAATTCCCTTTTTTTGTCCTCATTCAGAATAAAGCAGAATTTCAAAATCTGAAAAACTTTGCAAAATGATCTTTCCTTCCACAGCACTTTCTGTGCATATGTGAAGGGGACAAGAAGCTGCTCAATACGTAATTTCTGTGACCCTTAAGGAGATGGTATGTGCTTTAGTACTGTTGAATCCAGGCTTATACAGCTGCTGTTTAAGTATAAATCATAGATGCTTTTGGGTTACACTGACACCCTCTGCAGTTCAGTACAGTTGTTAATTAATACAATACTGTATTAGTTCTTCTTACAGTTTTACTATTAACACCCCATGAAATCCCATTAGCTTTGCATATGGTGCCAGATTTGTTCTGAATGTGGGAAAAGAAAGAAATTTACACTGGTATGAATAATAAAGAGATGCTTTCAAGTGGTTTCCACTGTGAACATTTTGTAAAAATATTTTCCAGAACATAATTTGTGGGACAATCTTTTCACAAGATTTCAGTGCAAATACGTATATATTTGTCACTTAATTTTTTCCCCTGAATATGAAAACCTTTATGCACCACGACTGTTTTACAGCAAAAGCACCAGGAAGATAAAGTAGTTCCTTGAAAAGAAAGGAAAATTAGCCAGGTTGTCTTATTTTCCAAACTGATAGGAATGCAAAAAATAAACAAACTGCACAGCTAATGCCAACAAAAAGATAAAACTTCCGTTACATTTTTGGTTTAAACTTTTTAAAATATGGATAGTGATGATAGCTGAAATTTGGGCTAGGTTTTCCAGAAGCTATTTGAATGTCCTGCTTCAGTGATCTGACAGATCCTTCTCAATTTCCAAAAAAGCTTTAAGTGCGACTGTAGAAAACAGGCTTAACTGTTAACCCCTCATACAGGGCACTCCAAAAGGTATTAGCCACTACAGAAATATCAGACCAAATTACTTTAATTAGATGGGTTTTGTCATAGTATTGACTCTCTAATGAAATAAGAATCCGATGATGAGCTGTTCAAAAGGCTTTTTGAAGTGGAGAGAATACTGAAGCAGGCAGTTTTTAGAAGCAGCATAGTCCCCTCAGACAAGCTGAATCAAATATAATTGTTTCCTGATCCTTCAGAAGTCGATCCCTTAGAATTGTAGTAGCAGCAGTACATGGTTAGTAGGATTCTAGTGGATGTTTTTTTCCCCCCTTCTCCTTCACAATCCTGTGGCTGACCCACAGTTTAGTCTCTGCAGTCACAGGATGAAATCAGGAACGGCCAGGGTCTTTCTGCATGGCCAGCATCCAGACGGGGACACACTGTTCAGGGAATCCCTTCTGCCTCTCCTCTTGTAGGATGGTGAGTCCACTCATTTCAATGAGGCTGTGGAGGATGTTCAGGTCTCGGATCACACTACTATCCAGACAATCCAGGACACAGCCCTCTCTGGCTACGTTGTCCTTAAGAATGATAACACCGTTATCCTTCAAGCCATTCTGGCAACGGATGAGAAACCTCAGGAGATCTTTATCTGTCAGATATCCTACAGATGAAAAGATGCAAAACAGATCACTATTAGCCGCTCAAAGGGACTACTCATTAAACATCAGAATAGTGCCTTGATCTGCTTCTCTATAACCTATTTATTGGAGAAGTTCTAGTCCTGCCAGATTTTATTATGAAATCCAGAGCAAATCAGTGAGATCAACAGCTGCAAACCCAAATCAATATTTAGGATCCACATTAGCAGCAGCAACAGATGTGGACAGAAGTCAATGGGAATAGCGGAGAAAATACTGGGTGCTGAAGGGTTCTTTAATCTGGTGGTTAAAGTCATAATAAGAATCAGTGGCAGGAAGCTGCAGCCAAACAAATTCAAATTGGAAATAAGTGACAACTGTTTAACAGTGTAAGTAATTACCATTGGAAACTACCAACAGAAGTGGTGGATTTACCACCTCTTGAAGTTCTCATATCAAGTGTAGTTGACTTTCACAAGATATGCTTTAATTTAACACAAACTATTGCCTTAGTACAAGCGTAAATGAATGAAATATAACTGCCTGTGATATCAAGTAGGTCAAATTAGATAATCTAATGGTCCCTTTCGGGTTTTAAAACTACAGATCTAAAAACCTTTGTGTAACACTGTGTGCCCATCATAGAAGCTTTGGATTAAAGATCCAGTGAGGAATGCAAGACCTTCCAAACTGCCAAATAAAACTCTTTATATTATACCATAGCGTTGTGATTTCTACATCTACTGTGTATGTTCAAAAATAGTGAAATATTTTAAATTTTAAAATATTATATTATGTTCCTTCTCTCTCAAAGATCAATACTTTGGTTATGTTGAGACCAGTAGTGCAGGGCTCAGAAAAGAACAAAATGAGAAACATTCTGACATGCGAAACCCATCTAAAATGAATTAACAAGGACAGCTGGTCAGAAACTGAATGAAAAACTTGAAAATTTTGATTGCTTATATTTTCTAGTCAAAATATTTAGTTTTCTTGGTGGAAGATTTGAACTTTAATAAATGGAAGTTGTCATTTCAAAACCACATTTTGACACAGAATGTCAGGTTTTTTAACTAAACATCTCCCCCTTCAAAAAAGAAGAAGAAAAAAGCCCCAAAGCCTAAAATTGAATAGCTTTCAAGTTGAAGGAAAATGATAATTTCAATATGAAATTTAAGTTTTCATTTTATGTTTTCATAAAATAACAGCTTGGGCTCATATAGTTATGTATACATGAGACAAATCGAGACTGCATGGGCAACATTAATTGAAACATTTGAACACTTAATTTGGAACTTAACATTCCTTTGACCTAGCTTTTAGCCCAATTTCCTAACAAATTGAGATCTCAGAAATTTCCTACCTGCAAGTCTGGCCTGCTGCCACTCCACCAATAAGTGCTGAGCTCGTTGGTATACTTCAACCATTCAAAAGAGGGGTAGAAGTCTGAATAATACATAAATTCCTACATATTTCATTGAGACTGATGGCTGAAGAGAGGAAAGAGATCCAGATCTGTGTCTATGCTAAAGAAAAGGCAACCACACAGCTGATTTCCACAAGTCCAGACAAGCCTTAGCTCATTTCATCTCATATTGACTTGGACTTGCTGAAGAAATGAGACAGGAGCCAGATTTCCTGCAACAATGCGTTATTCAAGAAGGACAAATAACAAAGGAAAATGATATTGTTCTGAAGCAATTTGTTTGCACAGTTACAGAAAAAAGCCCTGTTCTATGAAGACTGATTATTGTTTGAGACTGTATGTAGAAAAGAAGTGCGTGCTCCTGAATAACATTATCTCCTGCGCCAACCTCTCTGCCTTTGTCTCTTTTCTCTTTTCTTTTCTTTTTTTCTTCTCTTCTTTTTCTTTTTTCTTTCTTTTTTATTTTTGTCTAGTAAGAAACCACCTCCAGAGTTTTGGAGAGAAGGAATTGTTCAGGCCTCATCTTGTTCTGACAGCTTAAACTTCGTAAGGGATGTTCAGGTTCAAAGATTAGGAGACTACCTTCTTTCTGCATGGACAGTTAGGCACTGTGTTAGGTTTTCTAGAAAGATGATGACATATCTAGCAGTGAAGGTTTCAAAGAACAGCTTGGACAAACATCTGTCAAAAATGGTGGTTTTGTGTGACTGAGACAGGAGAATAGAAAGATGACTTCTCAGATCACCTTCCACTCTCTCTTTCTACAAGTGCAGGACAACACCATTCACTAATGATTTTATAGCACTTTTCATGCAGGGAGGAATCAAATAAAAATGATGGAGCCAAGAACATAATCCACACTATCCGATTGCCAGTCTGCTGCTCTTAATACTGCAGTGCATTCACTGAGGTGGCTTGCAGGGTAGGAAACAGACATCTGTAATATGAAGAGGTGCTGTGGGACATGGATAGGTGAACCTGTTTGATAAACATCAGCGCATGTATAAGATTCAACTTATAGATACTGGTGAGTTTACCATGCCTTTTCCCAGCTTGTTTATTGAAATATTCTTAAGCTAGGATAATCATCAGATTCAGAAATGCCTTCCAAAAAATCAGCAAAAGGGAGGAACACTCATTGACAGAAGCTGAGGAAGGACCTAAAGAGCCACTCAACTAAAAGAATTCAGTGTGCAAGGGGTATATGACTGTTAGTGATTCCCACAAGACTTTATGTGTACCATCCCTAGGGAAGCCAAGCTGTGATGCAGAGGTGGTGAAGTCCGAGTGGAAAAAGGCTTTCTGCAAAAAGCCATATGAAGCTATCCTTAAATGAAGGCAGTACTAATCCTGTGAGCAAACATAACTACTTGCCCTCTGTCCAAACCCTTGGGCTACCCAATCCAAAGAAGGAGTGAAGATCTCTCAGAAAATCACTTTTTCCTTGTGAGACTGCATAGTGAGAAATCATTCTGGATATCCCTTGGGCTGGCTGTAGTACCTAACTCCCCATAAAAACATGGGAGCAAAAGGTTGTCCAGGATCTGCCAAGACTCAGACAACTCTCTCTCACATGCTGTATGTCCTCATAGCCAAGCTTAAAGCTGGTATATTGTTACTGCCACAGTGCTACAGTCTTTCTCCTACAAAAGGCCAGATGTAGAGGTGTTGACAGATCACTGCTCACAGATGAAGCTAACACAGCATATCTGTATTCAATATCATTCAGTATCATTAGCTTGCTAAGGAAGATCCCTGCTCAAGAAAACATAAGGCCTGCTCCTCAACTGCACCTTAGCATGCAAAATACTCTCCGATTACACGTACCCCTCCCCCCCACACACCCATACATGATCTAAATGAAAGCAACTTGATCTGCACCCACTGCGCATGGGGCTTGGGAGAATTCTCAAAGGTCTCTTGTGAGACTTCAAAGGAAGTGGGGCTGTTCCTGCGCTAATGGGCTTTTCTGGCAAGTTCAAAGAGATACGAACTGTGAGGACTGCCTGACTTTACAATACGGCTGCAGGAGTATAGTAGTTTCTCTGTTTTTATGTTGTTTGTTTGTTTTGCTTTTTTTTCACAAATGCTTGTGCTGGCAATGGAGGGCTGTTGTGGGACCAGGTACTGGAACTGAATGAGGGTAGGGCAAGCTCTGTGCCCCCAGCACTGGTCAGTCTTCAGCCTGGTTTTTCCAAACATTTGAGAACCCTCTTTTATAACTGCACCATTCTTTTAACAAAATTTTTAGCACAGGCTATGTAGTTCTCTGAGATGCCTGGCTAGAGGAATCATGCTGAACTAACCTGAAACCCACTGAATCCAGATGACATCATATCTTTGTGGGGCTGGAGTGAATTCCTGAAGGCTTTTGCAATAATACATCTCTACTCTGTCCTCCTTGCCCTGTAGGTAGTTTGGCACCTCAGCCAGGAAATTCTCCATCATATCCACCAGCTCCACACTCTTGAAAATTGGTAACAGGACATGCTTGCTGACCCGACCTATCCCAGAGCCGCAGTCCAAGGCGCGGTTGGTGTCAGCTTTTCCCACCCCCTGTGGAATACAAGAAAATCATTTGAAAATGGGAAAATACCAACTGAAAGATCACAGCAACTGTATTATCAGCTATGCCCTTTAATCCACCAAGCTTAGTGTCTTATCTCCTTATTTGTGCAAGATACCACAACCTGGAAGAGAATTAAAACAGCTTTGGGTACCTATGAGGGAGCAGAACTGGCTGCTACACTCCCAGAGAACATCTTGATTCATTTTTCTCCCATCTTCACTTTCCCCTAGCTGAGGGCGAAGCCCAGTGTCCTACAGAAACTCATACCAAGTGCCCAAACCACTAGGAGGAGGAAGTGAAAACAGATCTCCCCTAGTTCTCTAGATGGATTCCCTTCCTGCCAAGAGACACTCAAAAACCTACAAAACATTAAAGGGGCTATATTCCTCAAAACTGTGCTCCCTTCCTGGGGAGGCTCACTGCAGTCTGGGACTTAGCTTTCTCATCTGGGAGAAAGAGGAGACCTATATTTTCCTACATAGTAAGAGTGATGGGAGGCATAACTATGCAATACTATTGAGCTCTAAAACACAAAGGTTGCTGTTGATGGGACCTCTTCGTTGCAGTCCTGGATTCATTGCTGTACAGTAAGTTTTTGCTTGGTATAAGAAGAGACATAATCTTTTCACAAGTTCCTAACCTTCTCAGAAGATCCCCTAATCTTTATAAAGTCCTTGCAAGTTCATCTGTCAAGTATCCATATCTCACAGCCAACTACACAGGTATGTCTCATTACATTCTGAGCCCAGTGAAGGCTTAAAATGAGCACATACCATGTATTGCACATAAGAATTAACTTCTGGAGTACAAAATTTCCAAGGTGCCCACAGACATCTCTACAGATACAGTGTCCCTGAGCTTTGAGTGCAATTTTCAAAACAAGCCATGTTTGAACTTAGAACTGTAGGTAACTTAGGAAACACAAAAAGTTTGGACTGAAGGATATATGGAATTTCTTTATTAGATGTAGAGACAACGAAGATGATTGAGTAGATTTTACTCAATAATTCCTTTTTCTTTATAAATATCACCCCTGGACTGAGATCAGACATGAAAATTGTGGCACAAAGGGTATGTCTATGAGAAAATAATGAGTCATTAGAAAAGGAGCTTTATAATGAAAGCAGTATTTCATCCCTAATGCTTCCATTCTAGCTATAAAAAGGTTCTTAAGAGCCTGCTGCTGTTCTGTAAAACAGAAATTTTAAGGCTGCACAGGCACTGACTGTGGGATTGGAGCTCCCTTGGCCAAAGTTATTTGTTACACAAATATATTAAAGGCAAATGTAAACACCTTTTCCCTGTTCTCTGGAACTGAAAGTTGAAATGAAAGTTGGGCCAAAGTCCTCCTGCTGAAGCTTCACTGCTCCTAAAGGAAACAAGCCCAGGAAGAGCTGAGCTTTTCCTGCTTATTAGGAGACCCCCTCCATAATGACCGAGTATAAATCATGTAATTCACTGCTTTTTTGGCCTTGCTTCAGTGTTTAATTCAGTAGATTATTAAGGTCAAAGGATAGTACTATCAATGACATGACTATGAATAGCCCAGCTGAGCATCTGGTTACATTGAGTAAGTGCAGAAAGAGCACAAGGACCTCAAAGGCTCTCACCAGTCAGCAGGGCTGCTGGTCCCAATTTATAAACCTAGAAAGATTAATCTCCCAGTATATGCAAGAGTCCATAGGAGTCTTGAGCCCTATCCTCTCTGGAGACTACCTGCTTGTAATTAGCCAGAACATATGAGTTATTCTTCATTCACAGGCTGCACTAAAGAATATGTGGCAATTACTGAAGACTAGACTAAGCTGTAAAATGGAGTTCATGAAAGGAGGAGGAACTGTGTCCTGAATCTTTACAAAAATCTCCACACTGTCTGCTGACAGATCCATACAGGCCTAGGCTGATGTGATTAAACAAAAAGCCTTGAAAGAGCTGGTCAGAAAAGAGGGATTACCATCCCAAAAAGCTAACCTTATTAGACTAAACCTCATATGACTGCTTTGACTTTGACACTTGTGTTCAGGGAAGCTGTAGTTACGGTAACTCGCTCAAGACAGGGAATTCGTTGCCTGTGACACTCCGTGGAAAGGATGTCTGATGACACATCTCCATTTGCCATCAAGAAGTAGGAGAGGCGACAATCCTGGGAGATGAAATCTGATCCCACACTTTGCTGACAGAGAGCAAGAGCAAATGGCAATCAGACTAGAACCCCTCTAAAGCACTATAGCTCTGTTTATAATGAAAATATTGACATAATTTCATGTTCAGCTAATGTATTTTCAGTTTGAGAGTGCACAGAGCTTTGACAGGGTAGTAAAGCCTGATTGATTTGAAAATCAGATTTCTTATTAAAAAAAAACAGTTTAAGTGAAAAATTTAAGCTAAAGCAAGCTCAAAAATTTAAGATCAACTGCTCCTCTGATTATCTGTTTCACATTGCTCCTTATCACTATCATTTAGGATATGTACACAATCACAAGTTTAGCTGAAAAGGTGAACAAGGCTCTCAGGAAGTTCCTTATGGGTAATATAGCTGTGGCATACGTTCCTGATGCTAGTACTTCAGGTCTTGGAAGAGCAAGAAGACAGTGTAGACATGCAGGAGCAGAAAGAAATCAGAGCTCAAGGCAGAGATAAAAAGCACAGTGGCTTTCTTTCTAAATTATTTTTTTTTTGTAGCTTTTCAAAAAAATCTCTTCCATCTACCTGATCAAACAGGGGCAAAATCATTCTCCAGAAACTTTTTGTTCAGCAGTAACCACTCAGACTGGTGAAATGAGGGCAAGAGTGTAGGGCAGAAAGGGAGCTCTGAGGATAATCCCCTCTTGTGGTATTTCACACATCTATAGCCCACAAGTGTTCCTGAATTAATGTTTTCTTTGCTTTCTTTGTTTCCTTTTTCACAGATTACCCCTGGATTAGACTCTTGAAAACACAGCATCTATATGGACATCAAGGCTTTAACTGGTATAAACACACTGCCATGAACAGTCCCTGGTCTAATTCTGCTGATAACCCTTCACATATGGGCTGCACGTAAGGCAACTTACAGATTGTTTGTATTGCTCTGCTGGCTCAGGCTCTGAATTGAATATTGCTCTTGGTTTGAGATCCGCCCACACACACATAAAACCTCTTAGCTTAAGCACAGTGGCACTTCTAACTCAGTTTGACTCACCTGGGAAGGGAGAGAGGATAAAACAGAGCTAAAGTCCTATCTCTCCAATGCCTTTGTGTAATTCCTTCCATGTGCCCAGGCAAGATAAATTCTCCAAAGGTAAAGAAATCTAAGGCTCAGTTTACGGTGGTGCTAAGAATCATGCTAAGAAATGCCATACATGAAGGTATTCAACATCAGTCATCTAAGAGAAATGTCAGTGTGTGGCATTTCCACACAAGCCAAACTAACTCAAGAGGAGTAATTTGAGTGGAACTGGGCAACTGTTTTTTAAGGAACACGAAATTTGCCAGAAAACAAAGTGTTTGTGAAATTGATATCTCAAATCTAGATAATAGTTATAGCCAAAAAAACATGGGAAAGAATGTTGAAAATGTTAAGACACTTCCTTTTGATGACTTTCAAGGAAAAAAAAACTTGTCAACTTTTCATTTCTAAACAACATTTTTCATTTTGAAACTGATTTTTTTTTTGGAAAACAAAAGGAGAAACTACTCAGAGGGTAAAATAACCCCAAAATGAAGTGAAATATTTTTATTTTTGATCTGAAACTAATTTTCCTATTTTCTGATATTAAACTTGTCTTTAAAAAATAGCTTTTATCTATAAAAAAAGAAAATATAGTTTATATAAGCATGAACCATTTTCTTAAAATTTTAATTGCCTTATTGGAATATATTGGAAAATAATTATTCTTGGAGCCATAAACTTGGGAAGACATACTTCAAATTAGCTTTATAGTAAAGACACTACTACAGAAAGCCAGTAGAGATCCCTATCTGGTTAGGTAGGATTCAAATTGCAGTAGTAAGAAAGGAAAATAAACTGTAAGTACCATAACCAACTGACTGTATCTCAACAGAGGACAAGCTTGAACAAGCTAAGTCAGATCTAACAAAATGTACAGATCCCTTTTTCTGCCCTTTTTTTGATCTCAGCTATTCAGACTATTCCTGGCTAATAACAGGAATATGAGCTTTACTCTGGAGTATTTTTTATCTGTCATCACACCTGATGCATTGGGTACAATTTCTCTTTGCCATGTGAGAACTCTGCTATAGACTGTACTTCTTTCCTTTTCAGGTCTTGGAGAGGAAAAAGTGTAACACTGTGATACAAACTTGCCATTCAGGAAGTTGAATCTGTATGATGCCTAGGAAGTGTGAAATCTTCCCTTGAGTACTGTCTTATACACCACTTGAATTCCACAAGTCTTTGAACATGACTTAAGTAAATTTTGAGGGATGGATATGCCTTGGGCTGGCTCTTCACTTTTAAGTTACATTTCGTTTTCTATAGAAGTGCCATTTATCATCTGGTTCAGCGGCCTTGCTGAACTTCTTTTATGTTTTTTTATTCTGTGTGTGTAGAAAGCTTAACACACCAAGGACTCGAGATGTTGTAAAGCCTTTTTGCGTTAGCATTAATGCAAATAACTATTCATAAAAATATTGCAGATGTTAACTCAAGTAATTATGTTTTGCTGGCACATTGCCCCAGAAGCCTCTATCAGGTATAGCAAACTTTTCTATCAGTTGCCCTTCTCTGCTATACAGGATTTCTTTCTGTTGTTAAACCACACTTGTTTTCCATCCCGATTCATTTAAATTGTGTCCTTTTTTTTACACAACATCTATTTAACTTATTGAGCTTTTTTCCACAGTTGATGATTAAGGCTAAAAAAAAGTCATCTGGCTACCCCAAATTTGTACATTTGAGTAGATAATGAAAGATCTATGGTAACATTATACAGAACTAGTCATTCTGTGCGCAGAATGCATGAAACTTGGTTTCCTGCAGCCCTTGGCTTTGTGGATTCTTTAGCGTCTAATACTGTTGTTGAGCTTTTCCCCTGGGAAGGGGAACAGCAGTCAGAAATGACTGGACCTCACTTTTAAAGATCTGCAGATTTCTAGAGACACATTTATGTATGAACGGGATTTTCAGACAGCTAAGTGCAAAAATGCTATTGGTATCGCTTTTAAAACTCCACTTGGCATCTCTCTGCATCTCAGGTCAAAAGAGACCTTTTAAGACCTTTAAAAATCTGCCTGCAAATGACCTTAGTGATACTGGAATGTTCAAGAAAAAATAATTCTCCTAATGGGTTTCTCCAATTTCTCTTTATTTTATATACCCCCAGCACTGGGGGTAGGATGTTTTTTCTTGCAGCCTTGTCTGAAATACTGATAGAAATGCAAAACATAAACTTAGTATTTAGTCTCAGCTACTTTCCCATATGTACTGCAGGAATTTGCACAGGCAAGTCTCCCAGTGAAGCCAGCAAAGATTGTATCATGAAAGGTCCCAGCCCTACACTGAGAACTAATCCTCTACCGAGACCTAACTAGAAGAACCCCTTGTATAATCCTCTTTGCAGTTTCAGAGCATAAGAAAAGAATAAAAGCAGGTAAATAATGACATATTGCCAGGCAAAATGTATATTCATTATGATGCATAATCTGGTAGAATGCATATAAATTATATGTCACTGGACACAATGAAAAGCCAGATATGACCTGTGAATGCACATGAAATATGACATATGGTGCCATTTAAAACGTATGTGACTGGGAACAATGTATGTCATTTATGACACATGACCACTGTTTCTTGCAGAAGATGTGATTAGATGACTCACCCCAACAAACTTCCTGAGAAATTCCCTGGAGGACTCAATGTCTGTATTGGAGAGTTCAATGTAGTCTCCCATCATGCCCTCTTCTGTGGCTGGCACCTCCTGGTAGAAGTGTTTGGCCCTGGCGTAGAACTGCATCTCACCATTGATGACTTGACTTGTTAAAGCATAAAGTTTCACTGCAAGCAGATAAATCATTACTTTATTGTTAATGACAGATATATCTACCTCACTAAGTGGGGCATGCATGTCTTTGCCAACAGGTTGGCCTATTCTTTGAAGAACTGAGATCTGTCCTCAGCGTCCTGGGTTCTTCTATGCTTGATGGGCTTTGGCATATGAACAGTAGTTACACTTTGCATCTCAAAAGTTTCAAACAGAAACAGATAGAAGATTCAGACAGACCAGAAAGTTTGCTTGGAACACATCAGTTGTTGCTGTCTCACACGCACACACACAGGCAGGTTTTCCTGCATGTGTGACACAGAGCTACCACTAGACAGGCCTTCCAATGAAAATACAACTACAGCCTACGTGTGAAAGCTAAGCAATAACAAGAGATGGATTTACACCGGAAACAAGTCCTTGTGCACACTGTTCTACATCATAAGAGCTCTGCTGCCGATTCCAAGTGCATTCAAGGAGCTGGAAATGATCAAGCAGTAAATATCTTCTTGATTATGAGCAATGGAAATGGAGATCTCCCTGCAGACTAAATAAACAGAAGGATGAGGGACCAGTACTTTGTTGCTGTTCTGAGTTAGCCTTCTGTGTACTACATCTTTAAATTTCTGTAGCAGCACTGCTGATAACTGTTAAGAATGGTCTGAACAGGCCATGTTTGCCTACTCTGGCTGGGGAAAGGGAATTACGCCCTCCATGCAGAGGATGAGAGCTAGGCCACAGACCCTGAATATAAGCCCAGAATGTATTTATTGAAGGCAAACAAGCTCAGCAGGGAATGATAAGTGTGTGCCTGCCCATCCTCAGCAGGAGAATGACATTCTGGAGGCAAGTAAGGGGAGGACAAAGGAAGTAGGATAGGGAATAATTACCACCAAGGACCACTCAGAACAGAATAGTGCTATTGGGTTACACATAAGCAGCATGCCCGGCATATCCTTCATCCAACAAAAGCAGTATTACCAGCCGCTCTTGTCATCACCTGCTTAAGTCAACTGCTGAACGGATACTATTAATGCTTTAATCCATTACACATTTATGTTATGCCTGAGAAATTTATACCACAAGCAAGCACTGAGCCCAGCAAGGGTCGAGCCTGGGGGTTTTACACACTCCACTGATTATAAGAAGAAACCATTTAACTGAAGAAATTAATATGAAAGGGGTAGCAGTCAATCCACAGCACAACCTGGTCAGGGTGTTTCCCAGAGCCTGGGAAATAAAGACTTCACTGGTGGTTGTGATTATTCGAGTAAATGATCTCCATCTCTCCCCGGCAGTGGCATCATCTTTTCCCTGAGTTCCCCCCCCCCCCCCCCGTTTTTTTTCCCCCCACTTCAGATGCCAGAACTGAATCCCTGGATGTTGCCTTTAGAAGACCTTTCTTATGAGAGTCCAGTGATGATCTCTAGAGCTTGTTTAACGGAACTATCAAAGGATGATGATTTATCCCATTCTGCTGGATGGAAGGGAAAGGTGTTTACAGGCTGTCTGCACAGTAGGACAGAGTGCCAGAGCAGTTGGCAGCATGAATGACAAATATTCAGAGTCCCTCTACTCAAAACACAAACCTGACCAAGGCAACACACGGGGATGATATGCAGTTTAGGATATCAGATCTTTAGTGTGTGCTCTCAAATTTCTCACTCAGATCCAGTATCAGACCCACAGGATGCCTGGCAAGATTTGCATACATGCACCAGCTGACTTGGACTCCTCCCCAGTCCATTGCAACCCCAGAGACCTGCCTTACACACTGGCATCTGAAAACAGCTCTGGTTTGGGGTTTTATCCACCATAGGGATAAAATGAAGGATTTAATCTATGGGGTTTTATCCCACCACAGGGGATTTAATCCATGGGGTTTTATCTACCCACTGAGACTATGCAGAGATCTTCTTATGCAAGTACTCCAGCTGAGGGCATGCAAGGACACAGGCTAACATTAAGGGTGGTACTGTACCCAAATCATACTCCTGCAGACCTATGGTCTCACAAATGGTGTGTGCGATCTATACAGATGATTTCCACCTCTTGCTCCCTCAGAGTTATTTCTCCCTCTCATTAATTTGTAATACTGCCAACTTTAGCACTCCACAACCCAATTTTTCAGACACAGACTATCAGCCTCACTTCTGATCTTCCTCTTGGCTGCACCTGGCACTCGGGTGCCTGCAGCAGGACCAGAGTCCTGCAAAGCAGGAAGAATGCCAGCTTGCAGGAATCTATCCCCAAAAAGCACTGTTAGAAGACATATGTCCTTGGCAGGAGTTACGTATTGCAGCTCCGCTACAGCACACTTCCTCATCACAGAACCTGTCCAGTCAGAGACATCTCCCATTCCATGACCCATGTGGGACTATCTCATGTATCAGGAAATTAAATACTTTTGAGATCTGTTACTGATATACAATCTGATTTCAATGTACTTTGTAAAGTACAGCATGGGCAGGGTAGGACAATGGAGCCTGCAAGTCTCACAGAGATTTAGGTGGGAGGGTGTAGCTGTCTTTTGCAGACAAGGTTTTCAGGAGTAAGCTAGGTGACTTGCAAGGCTTCAAGTTAGAGAAGTGTTTCTCATAAAATAAGAAGAAACTTTTTCTCAGGACATGCTTGGTCTCTCAGCTGAACTTGCTGCAAGACCTCCAAGTGGAGATAGTTAAGATGAACCCACTGGAATAGCAGGCTGAGAACAGAAACTGATTCCCTACGTGTCACTGAATGTTCATCAAAGTCAATAATTTTGAGCCACTGCATACACCATCTGGATGCAGAGCACTGACACAGAGCTGAATGCCAACCCCTGGGCTAGACAGAGAACATTTATCTAAGCCCTTTCCCCTGCAAAGTCCACAATATTATTTCTACATTTTTTTATGGATTAGTTCCAAATTTTGTTTTCTAGGTTCCCAGCACAGCTGATCTAAACATCCAGAGAAATAGGAGCACTAAACAAGGAGGACTGGGTGCAATTCCAACCTGCAGTAGACGGTTAGGGTTTGCTTGGCTAAGTTTTCTTGCCAGAAGCAAATGTTGCAAATATTTTTTTTTTTTTTGAAGTTTTTATTTGTGAGCATTACTTTGTGGCTCCAACTGCTTTCTGCAAGATAGTTAACTAATTCCAGATTGGCTGAGTATTCTCTTTTAAATGCAACATCTGCTTTGTGCCTCAGTTGAAAAATAGTTATCTACATCCAGGATGGAATCCACCTTTCTACTGTGGTCTGAGGATCACTTAAATTCTGTTTTACAGAGGATGAACATCAACTCTCCCAAAGCAGTTTTTACACCCAGACATCTGCCTCACACACTGCAATATTTGGCTCTGTTGACTGATCGTTTGAGTCTTTTACTGCAGATCTCTCCCCACTGGCCATGTAACAACATGCATAATATTCAGCATCTGAATAGCTCCATTAAAGTCCACTGGGCTTAACGGTATTCACACACATTTAGGACTGATATCAGATATACTCAGCTCATAGGTAAACAGGCCTAAGTGCTCTACCACTGAACTCAGTAAGGGAGGGGTGGAATGAGTGTGGAGTTAGCAGAGCTCAAAGCAAAGTTTGTATCTTCCTAACCTCGGGCTGCACTGCAACCTTCAATGTGAGGCCTGGTTTCAGTGCTATTACTGATGCTTGGAGCTAAGCACATGCTTAACTACCCTGCTAGGTGACAGTCTTAGTGCTGTTTAAGGGGTTTAACTGTAGAGAGATCTGGATCTAGTGTTTAAGCCTGAAAAGTTCAGTTCATTTCTCTTCAGTTGCACTCTGAACTGAATTGGAAAATATAATTCTGAAGAGATGCTCAGACCTGACACTTTCTCTGCTCTCCACTGCTTAGAGCACAGGATCATGGAATAATCAAGGTTGGAAGGGGCCTAAGGAGGCTTCTAGTTCAAATTTTTGCTCAAAGTAGGGGCAGTCATAAAGTCAGACGAGGTTCCTCAGTACTTTATACAGTTGGGTCTTGAAAACCTCCATGGATGGAGAATTGCACAACCTCCCTGGGCCACCCGTTCCTAAGTCTGACTGATCTCATGGGGAGAAAGTTTTTCCTCTGTTGTTTCAATTTATGCTTGTTTTTCTCTTGTCACCTTTATTCCATGACAGTTACCATGGAGTAACAGACAAACTGCAGGTTCATGTGAAGGTTTGACTCACAACTAATTTGGATAGGCTGGCAATATGCTGACATATGGAAAACTGTTTAGAGAAGTTGTAAGAATGATTCAGGACCTGAAAAATCTGGCAGAGGGGCTCTTTAATCAGATAGGCAAAGGCTTAACAAAACTTGTTGGCTGGGAATGGGAATTCAAATAAATTCAGACAAGAAATAAAACACAATTTAAAAACAGTGGAGCAATTAGGCCTGGAAACAGCTTAATGATGGATTGATGAATTCTCAGTCACTTGGAGCCCTTAAATTGAGGTATTTTTGTCTTCACAAACATATGCTGTGGCCCAGTCAAAAGTTACAAGCATGATACAGGAACCATTAGGTGAAATTCTAGGCTAGATGTTCATAATGGTACCTTTTAAAGGCTTTAAATGACTATTAATAATTATACTAACAGCAACATTGTAGGAAATCCTGCTTAGTTTCTAATATGTTGTGTCCATTTCAAAACAAATGGAAGAACAACATTTTCATAGATTTTTTGAGATTACATGAACCTATAATTAACTTTCCTTCCTTTCCACCTTTTCTTCCTTTCCATTTTTCCCATCTACCCACTATTAGGCACAGGAGAAATTATCTTCCCAGCTTCATTTTAGATAGCTGCAGATATTCTTGTATGTTAAAAGTCACATTGAATACTAAAAAAACATGGCAATGTTCTCTTTACAGGATTTTTGAATTCTAGTATCTTAAGCAGAGTTTTCACTGTGGTTCATGTATTTTCACACTATCAGGTAAAATTATTCACTTGCCTAAATGGATCTTTCAGTTAGGAAGCAGCCCTCAAGAATTCACTATGAAGAGCAGCTCAGCAGGTTAGACAGACACATCCTTCCCATCTCAAATGACTAATGTTCTAATGTTCAGTGGAGGCTGTATAACTCTGCTAAAAAAAAAAGTGACATTATAACATAATGTAGATTCCAGTGAAATCTTCTTTTTAGCTATGCTGTCTTGAGGAGCTTTGGTTCTAGTTCAGGGTCAAATTCTCATGAGAACTGAACATCCTTTTTCTGCACCTAAATAAGTGTCTCGGCATTCTATAACCAGAGGCTGCTGCTGAAACTAGGCTATGAACAAACATTTCGGAGGTATTTTCCCATCAGATAATAAACAGCGGGCAAGAAAACCTGCTGTCAAGATTTAGATTACAGAGGCGCTTGATAAAAAAAATTAAAAATCATTATCTTTCAAACACTTACTCAAAGCAATACATATGACAAGGCTAAGAACACACTCAGAGAAAACAAAATAGGTATCAGACAACAGAAAGTAAGGCCTGTCAGCTCTGGTATTTTTGCATTTGTCCTTCCAAGTTCCAAACAGGTCAATGTATGCTCTAATTTAATGGTGACAAAAAAGGGTCTAACACTATCATCAACAGAAAACAGATTTTATTTTTGAGGTCTTTCCCTTCCCTTCCCTGCCAAGAACTTGCGGAGTATTTAGGTAAAACGAGGGTACTGAAGGATACTGAACTGGAGTGAGCTGAGAAAGAGAAAGCAAATGGTCTAGTTCGCACTGCTGGTTCATCTTTAGCAGGGCTCCTCAGAACTACTTATTGTCATTAATGGGTTTGCCTGTGCCATCTAGCATGAAACACCTTTTCAGAAAGCAGTCACACATGCACACAGAGGCTCTTGCCCACCAGTTACTCACCCAGAGGAAGCTTTTCCAGCAGATAAAGATAACTTTGAAAGAAGTCATTCCGGATCGCCTTATGCAAGACAAAGGACATGCTGTGCCGACAGAGTTCTTCATCTGTCTTATGCCAACGTGACTTAAAAGCCAAATGTGCTCCCTTATATGCCATGACAAAGATTTTTTTTGCAAGGGTGGAAAGTTGCTATGGCTGGTGCTCTCAGCAAGACCTGTCCTTCTGAAGAGACAGAGGCAATGTCATTTAAACTGTGGCAATGTGCTGTCATTCTATATTGGGGTGTGTGTCTAGAGCAGAGGAAGGGGAGGAGGCGGGCGAGAGTGGAGTGAGAAATACTGGCTGTTGGCACTCACTCAGAATAATCTCTGCCCTCCTAAACCAGCAGGTGCTAGAAAGTGATAAAAACCTCCACCAGGAAATTGCTTAGCCAGGGTAAAAGTATATCTACTCTGAAAAAGAGGGGATTTAATTCAATTATGCTTTTCTTTTCCTGATCTCTTTAGCCTTCACTTCAAAGGAACACAGATATTATCCAGGGTCTCCCAGCTATCTCTTCTAAATCTCAGAGGGTGATTTTGTTTCCCAGCCTCTCCCTCACTATTTGTTTTTCCTATGCAAAGGAAGCCAAAAGAAAAGCCAGAAGAGAGAACATGGACATGCCTCTACACAAATCATATGCCCTAAAAAATTATGATTATAGCAAGCAATGAGGAAAAAAATAGGTTTAACTTTATGTTCTGCCACTGTTTATGGTAAGGTAAGCCATGATCTATGCACATCAGTCTGCTGTGACTCATTTAATCTGTTTAAATGGTACAGACTACTATCATGTCAGCAGAGACTAGATGGAAAAAGTTGCTGTCTGGGAAGACAGGAACAGTAAAACCCGGAAGGAGAAGAGTTTTTGTTTTAGCTAACAGTACAGACAGAAGAACAAAAGGAGACAAGCTGTTCATTAATAAACTCAGACAAATACATTGTCTGGAAAAGAAGAGTTCAGATCACTACATTAACAAAATTCTGGAATAGGAGGACTAGGGTCCAAAGCTGAACTGCTTTTAGGATGGAGAATGGTAAATTTCTGAAGGGGCTGTACATCATAAGTATGTCACATCCAAGAAGAGGATCAGGCCCTTAAGAGACAAGGACAGGCAGATACCGTTTCAAAACCCTGTTTGCCACTCAGCAGCTTACACTTCATGTGGTGTAGCTTCGACTCTCCTGAGTTGCAAAGGTACCTGGCAGGGAATGGGAGCTTTTGTGCTGACTGCACTGAACTCCACACACTGTGCTGTGAGGGCTTCTGCTTTTCAAGCTGTTTATCCAACTGTTTGCAGTGTAAGCACACTATCACTGAGCAATGCATGCTCAGAAAGTGTGTGTTTTCATATCAAAAAGGTTGTCATACTGCCATGCTGTCCTGGACAGTGCTGCAATTCCTGCCAAATATCTGATCAAGCTTCTGAGAACAGTACAAAGAAGATCTGGCCTCCCACAAGGAAAATCACTAGTAATTTTGCTGCATCAAGTGCAATTTTAGAAGGGCTCTCTTTATCCATGTCAGATGCTGATAAGCAGCATTTAGGAATGCATCAGTTAAAGAATATTTTCCAACATGACTCGCTTCCTTGGAGCAGTCACTTTCTATCTGTGTGTTTTGAATTACAGAGTATTTAGGGCAAAATCATCCCTGGAAATTACTGCCCTTCTCACCTTCCTATCACCTCACACTACCCACTCCTACCTAAATGCCTTGGCACACTGCTCCATCAGCTGTTCCAGTCTACGTGATGGGGCAACTGCACTGGTGAACAGACTGATACACCTGAAAAGTAATTCAGAAAAATGTATTTATTTTTCTTTAAAGCTGGATCAGTTCCCCAATCCATCCTGCAGCTGACACAAGGGAATTTGTCACGTGTAACAGTTTGGGGTTGGAACAACCACCTGGGATAGAGGTGAGGAGGAGGAAGTGATATGGCCACAGCCATACGGCAGCCTTACCAATAATGTAGATTTTCTCCCTGTACTCTGTCAGAGATGTATGCAGAGGAGGTTCCATGGAAGGTAATCTAAGTACTACTAGCTTTGTTCCTACCCTCCCTGTTCCTGCCTTCCTGCTTTTGAAGTCACTGATGTGCCACTTCAGCTTGCTGTATCAGTTGTCTTCTTCTGTCAGGTCAGCACAGTGAACCAACACAGTGTAGAGCCTAATAAGTGCCAGAAAAGTGCAAAAAGGAAGGCAAAAATGTGCTGGGGAGGATAGGGTGGAGAGCGTGGGATCATGGCAGCCAGGAATTAGTTATATCGGCTCTCACCCTATGGTGCCACAGCCTGAGTGGCTACATTCTCCTGGCCTGAGAAATCCCAGTCATCTCCTGCAGTAACTCAGACTCAAATCTTCTTCCTAGTTATGTACCTATCGGAGAAACAAGAGGCTCTCTCCAACTCATTTTGAAAAATATGGGCTCAGATGCGTCCTTAGCGTAGCCCTCTTGGTTTCTTCACAAACCTGGCCCTTTACCTTTGTTTACCTTTCTTCAGTCATTCATCGGTTAGTGCCCCAGGGACAGATGTGCCAAGACAGCGTATTAATGCTTTGGAAAGACATTGCACAAGATCACTTTGTAAGATGCACCTAGCAACTCAGAGCCCATCTGTTCCACATTTGATACTGCAGTTTACATTTGTCATGGCTGTGGTTTTGGCAATGGCTATCGTACAGCAAAGCAACCTCTTCGCTCAGAGGCAAGGGTGATTCCAAGTGTGAAACCTAAGTCCTGGTAGGTCCTAGTGAAACCAGGAGCTGGGACAACACTGGTAAGGGTGCTGGGGCCATAGCCACATGGCTCCCAGTGGCTGCAACTCTCATGAGACCCATAGGGAACCACGCTTTTGCATTCACTGTGAGGATAAGAAGGGCAAAGGCAGAAGAGAACCCTGTCTCTCCTACCTTCCGTGCAGAAGCAGAATGTGTGGGCTCTTTGGGCCCACACATTTGGGTTCCTCTGGGCCTATGAAGTCACACCAGAGGCTGAGACTCCTGCAAAGCTCTGTGGGTTTACACCTCTGAGGATCTAGCCAATTGCCAGAGTGAATATATACACAAGGGAAACATGGCATACTTCAGGCAGTCACTCCCTATTTTTTAATGCTTTGCTTCTCATCATCTCATAATATATCTTTAGCTTGGTTTCCTCAAAAAGAAGAAAGTGTAGTCATGTTATATATATCTCTGCCTATAACTCTGAGTTTCTCTGTTCCCCTTTCCCCAAGCAACATATAAACTAAAAAGAAAAAAAGATGTGAGGTCTCAAAAATACTTCAAAGTTCACATCAAAACAATAGAAGGAGTAGAAAAACAGTTCCCATTCTGGTGTCACTCTGCACAGTGAATGTTGCCCTTCTGAGACACCAGAAAACCCACAAGCAGGAAGGTGAAAGAGCACTTCTGTGCCTCTCTTTCCAAGTTACCACGCCCAACCAATCAACACAAATCTGTCAGAAACTAAAGTTCACAGAATTAGTTTTTTAGTCTGAATGTTGGCTACAAATGCTATTGATAAATTGTCAATAGTCTTAAAGCAATTTCCACTCACAGTAGCCTGCCCCACACAAGAAGAACGAAATGGAAATGTTTATGCCATGGAAGCTGGCATAAACAGTGAGTATATTTATTCTGTTTGCATATAACCAAGCCTTAGTCCCCGCTCCAAACAGCCTTACAATCTAATGGTCACTGTGGAAACACACTGAGTCCTCAGATACTAGCACAGTAGAGTAGGTAAATGATAACAGCACCAAGACTGTGAAAGCACTTCCTATTATTGCTGTCTAAGATTATATAGAAACATAGATTTACGCCAAGAAGTGCCTGGAGAAAAGCCACAGCAACTCTAGGTTTTTCCAAAAACTCAGGTGCCATATTCTCTGCCTATTTCTCAAAAGCAGCATCTCAGTGTCTCTGGCTGAGAACTACTCGTAACTCTGCTAGCTTCACACCGTCTCCTAACTCCTTATTTTGAGCAGGAACAGTATCAATTTACCTCACAGCTTCACAGTTCATGCACTAATATAGCCTGTATTTCCATTAAGAAGAAGAGTAGGGCTTGAATATGGGCACAGTAGCACCCACACTACTCACGGAACTACTGCTGAAATGCGGGCCAGCTTGCTTCTCAACTTTGGCTGCCCTTCCCCAAAGGCTACCTGACTCTTTCCAAAGCAAAGGTAGAAAGGCAGCCTGTTTGTTAGCAAGGACACTAGGGAATATGGACCTCAGGGTAAACTGAAGCCCTACACTAAAATAAAAGTGTAAACACAGCCCTAATGCATGACAGCCATTACCTCAAACAGCTTCTGGTCTAAAATAAGAATGTGCTTGTATTTAAGTGGCTAAACAAATAGTTGCTCCATCTGTCTTCTTCCTCTTCCTGTGTGATTGGGCAGTCCTAGGACATCAGATTTATCACAGATTAAAATGAAGGATTAGCTAGAGAAGCTTCTTGTTAAAATACCTGCAGCTGATCTACGCCTGAGGGTGGCAGGTTTAAAACAAGGTATCAGATAGCTCATAATGAGTCACTGCAAGATCCCAGGCAGATCTGCTTGTTGGAGCATCAGGGTATTTAAAGAGAAGCTGGGTTTACTCTTACATTAGTAGGTAACTACCTGTCCCCACAGATCTGATCTGTATATGCTACTTCTGAAATGTATCAGCTGCACAGAAGAGAAAAAGAAAATACGTGTACTAGCTCCACATATCATGCAGGTCACAAAAGATCAAAATTGCTTTTAAAATACTGTGTTCTGCTTAAAAAACACCCGATATGCGATCTGATTTCTGCACAGACAAGCCAACTGATTGCTGTAAGGTGTCTCTTTATATTAAAGCAGCCTTTATACGAATTCTTCTTCCTCATGCTCAGACCTAGCTTATGGTATCAGGAATAGATGTTAGAGCAAGTATTTTTTTTTTCCTTTTTTAAGCTCTGATATGTTTTTAAAAGTTCCTGAAAACTACATGATCATTGAGACAGAAGAAGAATAAGCAGAGAATACAAGTGCTGGCATGCTGGCAAATCTGAGGGCAGGGAAGAACAGCTGTAGGTTGGACAGCACATGGTAACCCGACTTCTCTGCAGCCACAAGAGCAAGTGTCTGTGTTGTTCTGACTGCAGCTTCAATGGCATATTCAGAGCAGCAGTGTATGCCAGTGTCTGGGAAACCATAATATGTCAATGAAAGCACTAATTGTCTGACTTGTTGACGTCCAGAACACTAAGTCACAATCCTCACCCACCTAAACTCTACTTAGAGGCACAATTAGACTCAGCAGTCTTTACAAGAATTACTGTGAAAATAATTTGGTTTTAGCTGAGTGCTCAATTGAGAAAAAATACTGTTTGGGGTTGACCAGAAACTGAAATGCTTGTTTGCTCACAGGAAAAAACATTCCATATGAGGTCAAATGAAATGTCTTGCTTTGTTTACAGGTTTATTTCCTTCTTTATTTGTTTATTTGTAATTAAATTCAGGTAAATTAGGTTTCACTTTATCATTTACAAGTGTAAACAATAATAATGCTGTTGTCACCAGCACACTAGTTAGTCTTGCAAAATCACTTTGTGGCAAAAAGACCAAGTAAAGGTAGAGCAAAACAGGTCCTTAGGCAGAGACCCAATTCCTACGATAGGACTTCTAATCTTTCGTGAGAGATCTTCTCTTTGAACCAAATTTCCAAAGCACAGTTCATTGCCTGTAGGTCAGGACGACTCACGCCCTTCAGGGCATACCCTGCACAGTTCCCTTGCCCTTCCACAGGTACAGTCATAGCAGCAATCTGTTATCATTTATACATTTGGAATTTAGCAATCTGGAATCCACCTAAAGCAACAAAACATAGCATGTGAGCCCTATGGGTAAATACATTATAATTCATGTAAATAAAGTTGGCCAGAGCTTTATTCCTATGGAGGGAATACACAGTTCTACCTCTCTAATCCTTCTAGCTCTGGAGCCAAAACTACAACTACATTTTAAGGGAGTGAGTGAAGCCACTTAGGTATGAGTGGGAGCTTGTCCCATCATGTCTGCAAGGAAGGTGACAATCACAATGGAGCACTGATTTGGAGATCTGCAAATACTGTGCTAATGTAAACAGCAATATTTGGAGAGGACTCCTGCATGCTTTGGCTGTAAGGATTTTATTTAGTTCTGGTTAGGGACTCTGAATGCTGCTGAGGCTGGAGAGAAGGAAGGGAAGGGTTCCTGATGAAACTGCAGCAGGGACTGCTCTGCCGTTCTTGATAAGAAGCATGACAGCTGTGCCCACAACATCTGGTTTTCATTGAACCTTAGTGAGAGTTCCTTGCTGAGTCTCTTCCACTCCATATGTGGTGGTTTAATTGATGGAGCCTGAGAAGGTTTTAGGTCCAGCATGGAATGCATCTTTCACTGTGATATGTGACTCCAGATACAGTAAGGGCTGGGCTGCTTAGAACTGTCTTTTAAAATCATTCCTTCTTGATACTGATTTTTGTGTATATTGCCCTCTGTTGGCTTAAGTGTATGATAAAGCTCCTTCTCTAGGTGAAAGCTAACAAAAATCTCCTTCTGGCCAAATGGCAGGCTCTGTAGGTTTAAGATCAAGTCAGCTGTAGCCCTCTGTGTGCGTGCACGCATAGTACGCATCCCTCATTGCTCTGTGTTTAAGAATGCAGACAGAGTTCTTTAAAGGAGGAGGAAGGAGGTCTGAAGACTAGCTGTCTCAGTCCTTGTGGACTGCACATAAGAAAAGTTTTAAGGAGTGACTAGAAGGGATAGTGGTTTGATGGGTCAGAATAAAGCGAATGTTGCACACTCAGGAAACAGCACAAAAAACAATACAGAAGAGCCTGTGGGAAAACTGGGCAAGTGGGAGATAAGCTGGTCTTGATGATCTCTCTCAGCTCTGTTATGTAACTGCCAGAAAGGCTTTGGTAGTCTCTCAAACAGGCTTTATGTTCACTTCCAAAGCAAAAAAAGGACAGCAAACTACACCATCAAAGCTACTTCTGAACACAGCACTGCTAGAAAAATACGCCTCTCCACTTTCACTCAGCTGGACCATATCCAAAGTATAAGACTGACCCATCTGCTCAGCCCAAAATGCATCTTGCCCAGTAGTTTGTTTCTAACAGTGAATAGTAGCAATGACTAGGTGAAATGGTTAAATCCATTTGCCAAGAAACTTATGTTTCAGCTAATTCTTAGCATCTACATACTGCTTCCTCACAGAGGCAGACTAGGTATTTTCACGAACTCTTAAAGGACCAGGGCATCAAGGCTCCCATTCTGGGCATATCACAACATATACCAGTGATGAGACTTGACAAGAGGGTGGTGATGCCAGGGCAGGACAACCTTTCTCTGGAGTGGGAACATTAGGATAAGACAAAAAAATCTGACATGAGGAAGGAGAGGGTGCAAGGCATAATAGTTATGCAGGAGTGATTTGGTCAGACCACAGGTTAGAAAGATCATTTAATCTTCTGCAATTTGCCAGAGATGGAGATGGGACCATAGGGCTATTACAGAAGCTGAAGTGAAAAGACTCAGGATGGGAGTTCTGTGGATTCCTCCCATCTGGCTAAGGCAGCAAAAATCAAGCTGGCACTTCCCTGATGCTCTTCCCTACCTAGTATAGAAGCACCTAACAGTGGTGGAAAACATCCTTTTAGTCAGGGCACTTAAAACTAACTGGAAAATGTGTTGTCTGTGAATAGTGGAGCTATACAGTGCTTTGTTTCCTTTAAATTTGTGTCTGCTTCTACCTGAAATAGCCCACATACCTCTTCCGACCTGGCATATATTGCAAAAGATCCACCTGACAAAAGAAACTGCATGGGCTGTGGCAAGCCTCAAGCTCTTCTGGGAAAGCTTGGCCAGCCCATTCACCTGTACCATCTCACTAGCTAGTGTGCACTTAGTAACTGGCCCCTTAACTGCTGCCCAGCAGCTGAACTCTGCTTAACCCACATCAGTGGAGTATCTCTAACCTACCTGGCAGCCAGTTCGAACAAACCTATTAGTTATTTTCCAGACTCTATATACATCATTCGATGGTGACTGCACTTGGCTAACATGTTAAAAAGTTATTAGAGGGAGGAAGAAAAGACCTGATGAAAGCATAAAAAGCTTTTTAAAAAAAAAAAAAAAAAAAAAAGGTTGACTGTAGGGAACAACTCTGAAGAGTGACTTTAAAAGGCCTCAGCCACCTTTAGCTCTCAAGAAGGACTGGCCTGCCAGAAGGAGGGGGGTAACAGATGGGAGGGGGTAAGGAGCTCTAAGCAGCATTTTTACTGGATCAGAAGTGTCATAAGTATACTACCTTCTACAGTTCATATACAGTGTATCTGTGAAATTGCTGGCTTGGATAGCCTTCATCCTTACGTTGTCTCTCAGCTGTGTGCAATTTCACAATATCAGGAACTATCTGGTTAAATCCTGTGCATGCCTTGGAACATTAAACTCATTTTCTAGAAAAATAAGTGGTAAGTATCAAGAGGCAAGAAAACTAGATTAAGCCCAACTCCTGGACAGCATAAACACATGGGAACACGTATTTCAGAGAGTACATACATACCTCTTCTTGTGAAATACTATTCTTACACAGAGGAGTGACTCTAAACTTTCAAAATACGCTTTTGTTTAGAGCTGAAAGTAGAAACTTACATGCATAGACTGAAAACTATTTGGTCTGCATGACTGTGTGCTATCTGACCTCTCACTCTGCAACTGTTCAAAAGCAAAAAGTGTGCGTATTGTCCTTTGGAAACAAAGAATAATCAAGACATGAAAAGTTTGAGATGGTTAAATGTTTCCTCCAGAGGCCAGAGATTAGAAGTCTGGGCAAGTAGCAGAGGAGAAAAAAAAAAGGAGGAAAATAAAAGAAGAAACTCTTAAGTGACCTGACAAGGGAAACTTAAATCTTATTTTTAAAAGGTTAGGTTGTACTAAACCTTGAAAAATTAAATCCACAGCTGTCTCCAGAGAACTATATCTCACTAAGAAAGCTTCAAGTAAGTTTATCATGTATCCAACACCTAGACATTGGACCTCAGGGACCACTAGGATAATATTTCCTCTGGATTAGCAAGAAAGCTAGAAAGTGACATTTGTATGAGGCTAACTTTAAATTTAAAGGGTTTTCTTATTATAAAATGATAAATGAAGAATGAGCTTACTGGGAAGGAAATCTCTTACAGTTTGTAAATCTAACACATCCTACTTTTTCTTTAAAAATGCATTGCTATCTCTTAAATTAGTTTTATTTGGTGACATCAATAATTTGATGTTTTTAAGTCTGTCATCCTTCCAGTGAGGATCAACATGTTCTTTATGAGCAATATTTTTAATCTCGTAATCCTTTTTATGAGCAATGTTTTTAATTTCAGAGACCATGAACACTGGCAACAAGACAATATAATATACAAAAAAAAAAAAAAAATCCAGACGAAACTATAGGAAACACAGGATAGCTCTGGTACAATTACAGTTCTTTTCTTCTTCTGGGATTCTTCAGCATTAGTTGATAGAGCCCAGCATATATTAGAATTAATTAACTTACCTCACTATGCCTTGCCATGATAACTGATATGCCCCGGGTTGCAGGAAAATATAATGCATAATACGGGATGCAATACTAGCCTGACCTGGGTGAATTAAGGACAACCTTAGCAAGTTAATTTCAAAATTTGAAGCCCAACAGTGAACTGAATTTTGTACAGAAAGCATAAAATAAGACATGGATATCTATAAAAATGCCAGTATTGGAGTTTAATTGCATGAAGCTCTTTTTATTTATATATTTTGCACTTTCTGTATGTGTCTAAAATTCACTGTTGTGTTAAGAACAGAGCAGACTACAGGTCCACAAACCAAAATTACTATAAGGTGTGGTTGGGCTACAATAATCTAGCATTACCTTTTTCTGCCCTCAAAGCACACCAGTGACAAACACTGTAGAAAATCCTCTGAGTTACGTACCTATTTGCTACTCTGTGCCTGTACGAATAAATGTAAAGGAGGTGTAATGAAGAAAAGGCATACCTAGCAAAATTAAATGGGGAAAGCTAAACGAGGGGAATTACCTAAACAGCTCACAGATGGTAACTAAATTAGTTGAAAGCTGGAGGATTGTTTTTTCAACACACAGCTCAACAGCATTGTAAAACTTCCACTATTGTAACTCAGAAGCTCATGAGAAAGTCATTACCAGAGCAGAACTCCTGGACTCTCTTATTCTCTTACCCGAGGAGGGTCAGACCAGTGCCCATTCCTCCTTTCCCTTGGTTTTTATCCTCTTCAGACAAAAGCCTGACATACACTTGCTAGTCCTCCATCATGTTTCATAGTTAGCAATCTCCCTGGCTGTTTCTGTGCTAAACCAGTTAGGACAGCACCTGGAATCCCCACTGCTCCAGAGCCAAGCTGCCTGCAAATCTTATCTGCCCTTGTCAGAGTCATTTTAGTAAGCACCCCAGGGTACTCAAAGGAAAATATCCTGGAGCACTCTGCTTGTCTGATATCATCCCACCAAGAACTGATGGCCTAGGTGGAGTGACAAGACCTGTCTACGTAGCAAGCAAGTGCAGCCTTAAGGTTCTCCTAAAAAAGAAGGAAACACAGCTACAGCCCCCATGCACTCACCTTGTCACCAGCTCCTAGCTGTCTCTCACTTACCTTACATTTGTTTTTAGCATTGTCTTGCTGCACAAGTTCTTCCAATTTCCATTCTAGCCTCATCGCCACAGTTGGTTCTGGAAAGGGAAAGCAGAGCAAAAGGTGTACTAAATCAGACAGAACTACAGTTCATTGATCATGTGAGCGATAAAAGATCTCTCTTAGCATCCATTTGGGTTCCCGATGAGTCTAAAACTGACTCTACCATCATCGCCCCTACCCCATGAACTAATACATCTATTATTATTAACAATGATGTAGGTAAGACAAATTAACATAAGAAAGGAATTAAAGGAATTTACTGTATACTCATCTTCCATATTCTCCAGACTTCAAGCCAGAAGGACTGTCGTAATTATCTAGTTGGCCCTTCAGTGTAATATGTTTTCAAGAATCCTATCCATGATCCCTGCATTAAGACTAACTTTATGAACACTAAGTGGAAGGATTACTTTGTCTCTGTAAACAACATGAAGACATCCTTCAAGCCTATTGGAAAGGCTTCAACTGAAGTATCATGTTCAGATTTGGGTATGGCTCTTCAAGAAAAATATGGGCTGACTAAGTAACTTTGTTAAAAAAAAAGAAAGATTTTCTTGCAGTAAGGGTAATCAAGCCTTGGAATAGATTCCCCAGAAGACTATAATATCCATTACTAGAGATGGTATTAGTGACAGAAATAGTAAGGGTACAAATGATCCGGCCTTGGGGCAAGGGGATAGATTAAAAGAGGTTGCTTCCAGTATTACTTGCCATGAATCTATGACTCTGTTTAAGCTGCAACATTTGTTTCTACTCCTGATAAAAACACTGATAATAAAGTGGAAGCATCCAGTCATGACTCCTACGGTAAGTTACTCCATCAGTTAACTGCTATCCCACTAAAATATTATACTCAATTTCAGTTCTGAATTTGTTTAATTTAAATGCATCTCCTTGGGCTTCCTCTCTGCTATACTTCTTGTGCTTTGGCTAAAAAGAAGTGGAAGCAAACAATGTGATTTCCGCTGGCTGCAGCAGGAGCAGGATTTACCCCCATATGAAGGCAGGATAGTTCAAAAATTTAATAAAAAAAGATTTTGGCTGCAAAGTGCTGAAAAGTGGCATTTTTCTTAAGAAATAGCCATTATCTAAGATATTTAAAAGAATTATTAGAAATTGAAATTTTCCCTTTGAGTTTGTTTGAAACAAGTAAATTAAATGTCATCTAAGCAAAACAATTTCAGTTCAGGTGTCCAATCCTTACCTTTCCTTTGCCTGTCCCTTTTTTTTGATAAAAACTAAAAAAATTGCAAAAAAATGAGCTAAGTAGAAAAAGAAAGATTTTAATGGTCACATTCAGATTTTTTCTATTTTGGGGAAGGGAAGAGGGAGAGAATTCCTGATTTATGACCAAGTATAGGCTTGTTCAAGTGTAAAGGAGACCCCTTCTTGCAAACACTTAAGCTGGCGCTTAACTTTATTACTGTGGCAAAATTAAGCACGCGCTTGAGAGCTTGCAGAGTCAGAACCATAAAATAGCATGGCCTTTACAGCTATAAGTCTGCTTTATGCCTGCTGCATCTAATAAACATGAAGAGGTGAAATTCTGTCCCCATCGGGGTCAATGGTAAAACTCCCATCGACTTCAGTGGAATCAGGATTTTGCACAAGAAATCTGTATCCTTGACACTAGAGCCCACAAGATGATATTACAGACACAGGGCATCTGCTCACCCTTACACGGACACTTTTATATTTGATCTTTCTATGTTATCCTTAATCCAATTAAAATTAATCCAGACTGAAAGTACTACTTTGGCTCTTTGCATCAGGATATTGCATTTCAGGCTTTGTGTGTCAGAAAATAAGCAGAAATGAGATGCACAAATCCTAGTGCACCATGCGGAGGACATCAAAAATACATAGCCTGCTGTTCTGTTGCATTTCTTGCAGCAAAATTCATTCTTAAAGGCTAGATCCATTAAGAAAAGAAAAAGGTAAAGTAAAAAGATTACCGTTGTCTCATATCTTCTAACACTTCTTAGATTAGCCATGCTTAGGAAATGAGTAAATAGATATTTATTCTGCTTTGCAGGCAGCCGTGCAGGTTTGCACAAGCACATTTCGTTACACTGCTGCCATGAAGATTGCTGAGGCACAGGATGGCAGAAGTCAGTTTACCACCAGCTGCATACACTAGCTCAGCCAAGCGAGCAATAGTATAAAGCAGTCAAAAGAGATTGCTATCACAGAAGTGAGCAATTCTGATTTGAATGAGCCAAGGGATAAAATGGTGCCCTTTGCTCTATAGTGCCTAATTAAAAGAAAGCCATACTTCTCTCTGAAGAGGTCTGTTTCTTTTCACATCTTCAAACTTTTCTTCCTACATCTGAATAAATGAAAATCTGCAAATAAATTTCCTCATCGGTTAAAATAAACTGCAAATTATTGCATTTCCTTGGGTCGGTAGTTGAATTAGGCATATTAAAAAATACAAATCAAGCTCTCCATGTATACTCTTGTTTTTGCTTTTGTGAAGTCCTACTTTCAAGGATAGCAACCATTTAGTGTTCTACAGTATGATTATGTGTCATATTGAAAATGTCCTTCTCTTGTGCAGATGTCTCTGCCACTTATGATCAGAAAGGCATTCAAAAATCATCTTGATCTGTGTCCCAAAATAAATTTCATCATAGAGTTAAACCAGAGTTTCCCTTTGCATATCAGATTTTGTTTTGCCTTGTCTCACATCTTCCTTCTAATATAAACATTCAAGCAAAGAGTTTATTACCTCCATGCCTCAATCCCTTAACTATGTGACAGCACACCAGAACAACATCGTCTCTGCACCGAGTGGCATACTCTAATCACTTAAAATGTTTACTCTGAAAGCCATCCTTTCAGATTGTAGTATTTTATTTTAGCTAATCAAGGTCACTACAGAGTACTACACATTTCATTTTTAAAGGGCTATGAAAATGTCCCATATTCATTATTTTTCCTCCAAAATCCCTTCATGTTTTTTTTTCCCTGAGAGAAAGAAGCACTCTTTCAAAGAGCGATTGCAAATCTCAGAGTTGCTTTGGTTTCTCAGTTCTTCAAGGCAGAATCTAATCTACTACATTTTAATAATTTTACTTTCTATAGAAAAACAATACTGGCTATTTTGTTTCTTTTTAATTACGATGTTGAAATAACTGGAAAGGACTGAATGAAACTTGAACAAATCAGACAACAGAAAAATATATAAAACCTAGCTTAGCCTGCTTTGTCTCTCCTTGTGTATGCTTCCAACATAGAGGTGAAGGGAATCTCTTAGGTCTCTAAATAATGCCATACACCTTATCACACTATGAAAAAAAGGGCAAAAGAACTTGTGCAATGCAACATAACAACTCAGGGGAAGAGTCTGAAACCAACCCCTGGGCAGCAGTTGGTTTGCAATATAATTTTGAAAGAATCTGCTATGTAAGGCAAGGTTTTAATGTTTATGCCACATGGTCATCTAAACCCAGCATCTCCCAGCACTGACTGGCAGTCACTGCTTAACATTGCTTATGGCTCAATTACAATAAGCAGAGCAAATCTGAGATCATTTTGATTTGGTCTCTGTCAGGCTGAGACAAGCTTTGCTATCCTTCCAGGCCCTGACAAACAGCCAACTTTAGCCCAGGCAGCATGGCACATTTAATTGCAATAAACATTTTTTCCCTCATATTTTTCAGGTCTCACTTTTTTGCATCATTCTCATCTTCGGTCTAGTCTTTTATAGGGGTCTAAAACTATTCAGCATATGCAACCAGATTAAAAAAGAGATTCTCAGCAAAATAGGTGGAGGTTGTCAGGTACATAGTACAGGCTGTTTATTTAGATGACTTCAGAGGTTAAATTTTGGCTCATACTTATTTGAACGGCTGCTGAAATATGACATATATTTTTTGTTGGTGAATAAAGAAAAAATGAAAATATATAGGAAATGATTGTGTTCAATGGGATTAATGGGCATTAAGGTTTTATTCTTAATATTTTGTGACAGCAAAAATGAAAGCTTAGATACCTGGCCATTATTTTTATATTACCTCATGACTTCAGGCCAGCAGCCATTTTGGTTATACATAATTGGACTGCGGGTCCATGAAGAGTAGTCCAACCAGCTATGCACCAATGGATCTGCCCTGCATCTCCTTTAACCGATAGTAGTGCTACAAAGTAGTGCTGTCCTTTTACCCTAAAACCCAAACAACAATCCCTGCTCCTCAAACAATTGTTTTAAGGAAAAAAAAAACTCTACAAATCCCACACAATACAGTTTCATAGCATTTTACAAAAACAAGCAGAAGTGAAAACCTTATTTTGAGAAGGTACAGAGACCTGCCAAAGAGGCAGAACTGCCTCTGGTTTTATGTGTGAGCTGTTTAGCCTCGACCCAGCCGGGCAGCAGGGCTGTCAGTGGCTGGAGCTGGGCCTCCTTCACCTCTGCCATGGTGTCGCAGTGACTCCAGGGAACCTCCGTTCTGCACCAGCTGCTGCTCTGATACATACCTTATTTCAACTACAGCCCATACAGGCTCCCTCGTTAGAGTCGGAGTCTGACAGCTCTCACAAACGACGCTCTTTGGAAACGCCAGGTAAAACAACGGCAGGTTCGGGCTCTCTTTGTACAGCCTAACTTTTCACACCGCCGTTTGGGACTTCAGCCGCCGCCCGGGGCAGCAGCGCTGCGGCCCCCGGAAGGACGATGCGCCTGCAAAGGCGTCGCCGGCCGCGGACGCTTTTTGGCGGGCTCCGCCTCAGGCGCGAGGCGACGCCGGGGCGACCGTTACCGGCCGGGCACCACGACGGGGCATCAGCGCGGGCCTCCCAGGCTGGCGAGGGCCCGAGGCCGAGACTCAGCCGGCGCGGCAGAGGGGGCCGAGGCCCGCGGGGGGAGGGGGGGGGACACCCGGACCGGACCGGACCGGACCGGACCGGACCGGACCGGACGGAGGGACCCGGCGGGGCGGCGGCGGTAACGGGCCGCGGAGCTCGGGCAGCGCCTCCCCCGCGCCTGCAGGGGGCGCCGCGCCCAGGCTCGCGCCGCGCCAGCCTCGCCGGGCAACGGGGGGGCCGCGCGGCGCGCATGCGCGGCGGCGGCGGCGGCGGCGGCGCCTGCGCACTCGGGGGCGGCGCGGGCGGGGCTTGCGCTCACCGTGGTAACAGCGGCGGCTGCGGGGCCGCGCCCAGCCGGGACCCCCCCCCCCCCCCCCAATCTGTGTCCCCCGCCCCGCCGCCGCCATGCAGGGCGAGGACGCCCGGTACCTCAAGAGGTAACCGGGGGAGCTGGCCCTGGGGCGAGGGAGGGGCGGGAAGGGGATGGGGTGGGGGCTGCTGTTGCTGCTGTGGTGGGGCTGAAGCGTTGCAGGTTGTGGTGGGGGCTGGCATAGGGCTGGGCGTGTGGGAGGTTGTGGGGCGGAGGGTGCGGTGGGTGAGGGGGCTGGGTGGGAGGTTGTGGGGTGGGTGAGTGGGCTGACTCGGAGGTTGTGGGGTGGGTGAGGAATGAGGGGGCTGGGTGGGAGGATGTGGGGTGGGTGAGGAATGAGGGGGCTGAATGGGAGGTTGTGGGGTGAGTGAGGGGGCTGGGTGGGAGGATGTGGGGTGGGTGAGGAATGAGGGGGCTGAATGGGAGGTTGTGGGGTGAGTGAGGGGGCTGGGTGGGAGGATGTGGGGTGGGTGAGGAATGAGGGGGCTGAATGGGAGGTTGTGGGGTGAGTGAGGGGGCTGGGTGGGAGGATGTGGGGTGGGTGAGGAATGAGGGGGCTGAATGGGAGGTTGTGGGGTGAGTGAGGGGGCTGGGTGGGAGGATGTGGGGTGGGTGAGGAATGAGGGGGCTGAATGGGAGGTTGTGGGGTGGGTGGGGGGGGCTGACTGGGAGGTCCCTGGGTGGATGAGGGATGTGGGAGCGGGATGGGAGGTTGTGGGGTGGCAGCAAGTGGAGGGTGGGAGGTTGTTTTGGGGTGATGAGTGGGGATGTTAGGGGTTGGGAAGGGGCAGGTGGTTGCCTTGGGAAATGGCACAGGGATGAGAGGGCAGGAAGGCTGCAGCTGCAGAAGGGATGTCAGGCGCTGGGTGCAGGTTGAAGGTGCAACTAGGGGAGATGAACTGTTTTAGAGGTGATGTTAGAGCATAGCGCACTTGTAACATTGATGTGGGGAAAATGGGATCACTTGGGAGCTGGGGTGGGAAATGGAAGGAAAGGAGGGTGAGCGCTGGAAAAAGTGAGCTGGGACATGAGCCCATGTAAAAGTGGATTGAAAGGAAAGGATGAAATGGTGAGGTGGGGGATTGTTGGAGAGGTTTGTGAGCAGGGGGTGTTAAGAAGTGAGAGGATGAATGAGTGAACGGTGCTTTTCTCTGTCTACTTGGCAGTGAAGCCAGTCAGTCTACAGAATAGCGTCCATGCAGGCGACCATTGGGTCTCCATCCTTTGTTTCAGAGCAAAGATACTGGCAATCCCAAAAGACGTCAGGTCATCCAGGCCTCTGTGAACAGAGTCCATCCACAATGTGGATGATTTTATCCATCTCATCTTGAATCTTGGATTTACTGGGCCTTCTCTTTCTTGTTGTTTTACACATTACCCAGCAGTATTTGCAGAACTTGCTGCTTAGGCTTTTGGGATTTTCATTTCCTCCCCCTCCTCCACTTCCCCTCAATATGCTGCATATTAACACCCTTCCTAAGAAGCAATCAAAAAACTCTTGATAATGTTTGATAAGTATTAGTTCTCTTGAGTAAATGTGATAGTATGTGAAAATCAAGTGGACATGTGTAATTAAAGAAATAGTTATAATTTCAGAGCAGTGCCTGGGTTTGGCGTTGCATGTTCTGTTTGTGACATCTTATATGATCCTGGGGGAATCTTTTTTATTTTGTAGTCTGCACTGCAATAAGCTAAGCCTCACTTTCTACTCTTTGGGAAACACAGACTGTGAAACTGTGGATGCTGTGCTGATGTTTAACATAACTAGGCTTGTGTGGTGCATCTCTGATCTGTATTTCCCTTTGTCATCGTGCATGAGCAGTCCTCCTCCCACTATGTCAGACTTACTAGCATTTATTATTGGATTTTCAGTCTCGTCCACATGCACAATTTGTACCACTTGTTCTTAGTAGAGTTTTTTTGGCTATTGACTCTTAAAAGTATTATTTAAAAAAGGGCATTTGCACACCAACTTCAGTTGTGTGAGAGCTCAGCTGGTACAGTTTTTCCCTGTAGAAAAGGCCTCCTCTTTTAAATCTTTAATAGTGCAAAATTCTTGTCAGCAGAGCAGGCAGAGAAGTGAGAGGCCAGACTGTGTGAGAGCTACTCAGTGCATTGCTTTTTTTTTTTTTTTTTTTTTTAATCAGTTTTAAGAATGTCCATGTTTTCAAATGTTTGATGAAGCGACTAGATGCTTACAAACTCAAGATGATTGAAATTCAACACAGTAAATGTTACTTGTTGACAAGCAGAGACGGAAGGGGGTTGTTTTATGTAAAGAAAGTTATGTTTTCTTTGTGACACTGGCAATTTGAGTGTAGTGTTTTCCAAATGGAGATAATTGCTGCGTGCATTGTATAGTGCACTTCAGTACAAGTCTTCAAGCAGTTCACAAGGTTACGTTCTTTGGAGAAGGATCCTGAATGTGGATTTATCTGTGAATCTCTCAGCCCGGATGTAGCTCAGATAGGGAGGGTGCTTATTGGCCAGACTCTGTGAGAGGACAGAAAATCTATCCCATCTGTTCTTCTTAAGGACAAAAACACAGGAAATGCTAAAACTGTTTAAGCAGTCTTAGCCTGAGGTTCTGCTAGTAGCTAAACTGATCAGTGGTATACTGCTGCCAAAAGGAGGAGACCTCACTTCCTCCTTATCCCTGCTCATAGATAGGAAGTGTTATCCCCTTTCTATAGCTGCATTAATTCAGAAATGCATCAAAAAACTTCTTCTGCCCAAAATATGAAGTATTTTTTTTTGCTGAATTGCTGAAAGTGTCTGTGAAAGGGTTTGACAAGTGCTGATGCGAAGTGACTGCCAGGAGTAGAGAAAAATGGGAAGATCAAATTGTTTTGGAACTGATGAGCAGTTAGTTCAGCTTAGTCCTTGTAAGACTGTACCCAAGTCTTTCAGGCCACCTCTATCCTTTCTGCATATTTGTAAATATTATCGAGCTGTAACTTAACAGGGGTTTGACTTTAAGGGAGAACATTTGTGATCAGGCCCTTATGCTCTAGGGAAAGTGTAAATATGGGGGAAATGGATTTGGGGGTGAGGAGAGAAAGGTAATTTCTTTTGAAATAGACTCTCCATAAGTTTTCTGCTCTGCTGGGCCAGACCTTGTAAGTTTCTGTATGGGAACAGATAACGGTCTGAAATGAATAATCTGATTCAAAGTACTATTAAGAGGAAAAATAAGTCTCTTCAAAAAATCTGAAGTGATAAATGGGATTTTGCTACAATCTGATCAAGGAAAATGCTGCTTTTTAGCAGCAGGCAGTATTTGTTTACCCTGTAGCTTTGCTAAGACTTTGTAAGGCTTGTAGTTGAACTACAGCCTTAATTTCTCTTAATTTCTCACAGCATGCCTTTCTGTGATTTGTGGGTGGTTTTGGGCAGCAGTGAGTATCTCAAGAAAAAGCTATTTTTTTGCAGTTGCATCTCTGTAGAACAGAAAGCAGCCACCATGGTAGCTGAGTGAGAAGACACACATTCCAGTCATTTTCTAAAGAGAGTGGTTATACTGAAGACAGCATTCAAATTCACAAGCATTTTCAGCTCTGTGAGGGTGACCTAAGAAGTCTCCCCCAATCTGGTTGAACCCATGCCACAGCTAACTACCACCTCACTTAGGCTGATGCAACTGCTTGTGAAGCCATGAAGCTACCTGTAAATCTATTTATTGAAATGATCTGCTTAAAACAAACAAAAAATAGGTATAGAGAGATACTTTTAACTTGCAATATTTTAGCAGCTTGATTTATGGGATGGCTGTACAAACGCTACGGGCAGTACCAAGTGGGGAAGGAGCAAGTGTTAACTTTACCACCAAAAACAGAACTGTGCAACTGTATTCTCTGGATGTGGCGCTACTGTGGCTTTAAACCAACATAGGAATCAGGTGTAGCCTCAAGGCCTTTATGTCCCTGCCTGCACAGTCTTGACATGAAGCTTGTGGTGGTGCAAGGATTTGCAGGGCAGGCTGGATCAAGCGGCTGTTACAGCTTGCTGTGCAGCCACAGAGTTGCTGGTATGAAGGAGAGAGCAAAATAGGCCCTTGGAAGAATCAAGAGTGCTTTTCTGGAGAATGCTGTTCCCAAATATCTGTAGGTATAATAAAGCACTTGATTTATATCTCTTGGTGTCAGCTGTTGATCTGGAAATTTCCCAAGCCCAATAACAAGCTATTAAATATGTTCTATCCTGAGATAATGGGGGGTTCTGGCTATGGATGAAGAACAGTAGTGAAAAAGTTTGTAATTGATGAGAGAATAGTGACTTTGAATTAAAATGCTTTGTAATTCATTCTTGATAGATTTTTAACATTTAAGGTTTAGCTAAGCCTACCAACAGACTCTTTGGGGAAAGCTTCCCATTTCTAAATGACAGTACTTGTACCACTAAAATTGTGCCATTATCAGAAGATTTTGCAACATTGGTGCTGTAACATGGAATCAGCTGGGAAATTCGCCTTCTTTATGAAATGCATCTTCTTCCTGATCATAGTTTCTTAAGGATGTTGGAAGACTTGGAAGCTAAAGATATATCCTCCTCCTCCTTCATTTCACTTCTATGACTAAGACTTGACCAGTGGCTTTTGGGCATGCTAGAGGCAATATTCAAGGATGTGTAACTAGCACTAAACTTCTGTTCAGCAATGTGAAATGGAGGACTGTGACACCATACTGTGGCAGAAGGCCCAGGCCTGGGTTTTGATCTGAAAAGAACAGGAGACAGATGGCTGCTATTAATTTATATTCTGACATGTTTTTTCAGCTTTTCATTTAATCAGTAATTCATTTGGTTTTCTTTTTTGTTTTTTTTTCTTCCTGGCAGGAAGGTAAAAGGAGGCAACATAGATGTACATCCATCTGAGAAAGCCCTCATTGTCCACTATGAAGTGGAAGCAACAATTCTTGGGGAGATGGGAGACCCCATGCTGGGGGAACGCAAGGAATGTCAGAAAATGTAAGATCATAGCAAGTTCTGATGCTTTTTCTGTTTTTAAGTGTCATAAATTTGATAACTCAAAGCATGAACAACCTGTAAGAAATAATAGCTTCTAATCTCTGTAAAACTTAGTACTAGATTAAGGAGGCTTTAGATGACAGGAAGTAGAAGCCAGAATGTGCCTAGGAAAGTTAACATCCAAAACAGATGCTGTAAACTGATTTTAATCTGTGTTCTTTAAGATATTTTTTAAAGGAAAGCAATTATTGCATTTTATATGCTGTGAACTTGAGGTTCAAAAATGTGAAGTGATTGGTTCCTACTCAGTGGTGGTTAATGTCAGAGCAAGCAATACTACTGAACCTTCTGACAGCCTCGTGCCCTAGCTTTTAGCCTGCTTAACTTCCAGCTATTTCGATCTGTCACCCCTGCTACTGATTTCACTACAGCATTCCCTTTTAGATTTGCTTTGAATTTTTCTCTTAAGAGCACTGAAGCATTGCACTTTGAAAAACGTCCAGAAATTTAATTTTTGAACTACAAGTTTGGATCTTTCCTGTTTTTGTCTTCCTTCCCTCTCTAGTTTTTTTTTTTTTTTTTTTTTTTTTTTGAGCTGAAGTGGCTGCTTATGTGAATGCATGTAGGAAGAATAAGAAGGGAAGAGGAAGAGAACTCTTAAATTGTCTCAAATTTTTTAATGCATCAAAAACTTTCCTCTAGTTTCAGATGAACTGGCATAACTTGCATTGACAATATGGTGGAATTCCTTTTTACTCCATCCTGCCACAGAGATGATTTTTTTTCCCCTCCTTGTTGCATGTGGGATCTTTACCGCAGTGCTGTCAGAACTGTAGGAAACTCCTGACATTACATCTGCAGATGCTACAGAAGAAATTTCCTTGTGTAGTTAATATCATCAGCTGTTTCTCTCTCTCTCTCTCTCTCTCTTTCTCTCTCTCTCTCTCTCTCTCTTTTTCTTTCTTTTTTTTTTCCTCCCCAGTCCTCGGTGCTGTACTGCTTTGCAATCCTGGGCACTTTGTTTTGGAACATTATTGGCTGCTGTAGCTGCGATAGTTATTAGGGATCTGTTCATATAGCTGAATTTAACGATGTTGACTGAGAAAGGATTCTGCCTTGTCAAATGTGTTTGACAGTTACTTGCCTTTTTGAGTCACTGCTTTGACATCGTATTTCCAAGTCATAGCACAGGCAAATTTGTGACTGTGCGAACTTTAATCAACGGTTCAAAAATATAAAATTCAAGCAATTGCGATGAAATCTATCTAACTGTGTTTCAGCATTCGGCTAAAGAGTCTCAATGCAAATACAGACATCGCTTCCCTGGCTCAGAAGGTAGTTGAAGAATGCAAACTCATTCACCCCTCCAAACTTGCAGAGGTAGAACAGCTGTTATACTATCTACAGAATCGCAGAGATGCTTCAGCAGGGAAAGGTAAATAATAGAGGAACAACGTAACTCAGGGGTTGGTGTGCTTCGGTGTTACCAGCAAGCGCAGTCTGAGGTTTCTTTTAGTTGAGATCTTAACTTGCTTGATTTAAACATTCTCTAGAGAGGTGAGAATTGGGATATGTATGGTTATGTGTATGGTTAACCTGTCCTTGGGAAAAAATGACAATCTTGGGAGATGGAAGGGTAGAATTATCATTTTAACAATCAAAGTATGGTTTTTTGGTTAGTCAAACTTAGTGCTGCTGCTTCTTATGTGGCTGCTTAGTGTTTCAGTGAGATCTTGGAGAGAGATTGCGCTGTTTGGTGTAGCCTCTTTGAATTGCATCTGCAATGACATCAAAAGACAATACGAGGATCTTCCTGGAAGGACCTCAGTTGTTACTTGCTGCAAGGGGAGATGATGTTAGGCTGAATTTAGGCTTTCTGTAAAGCCAAAGCCAGGAGTTTCTGCTAAGCTTCAGTACAGCGTTGAAAACAACTTGGGCAGATACGCTTGTCTACTTCATAAATTCTTGATGAACAAATTACTGAGAACAATAATTCTCTGCTCTAGTGCCAAGGCATCTTAGTGGTGCTATATGTATCGTAAGTTCATCTTCTATTTTCTGCTGAGTGGACAATTTCATTCTCAACATCCAATCCTGCATTACTTTGTTGATAGCAAGGTTTCATGCAATCATAAAATAGTAAACTTTGTTCTCAAGCTGGATAACTTCTCTCAGTTGAATGAATTTAAAACAAAGATTAATGTCACTGTTCTGGATGTTTTACTCTTATCGTATATATGTGTGTCTTGGTATATTGCAGGACAGATTTGATTCTGCTTGGACACTGTGGCAAAGCAGTTAAGCTATTTCCCTGTCGAAGTGAATATGTTTCACTCTGGACTTGCACTAAGATTTACTGCTCTCTGCCTCCCCAACTAACTGGGCTATAACTGATCATTTGGACTGAGGAGTTAAAGGCATCTGAGGGTTTATTTTGCTCCCTGCATACTGTTAACTACTGAGACTTCTTAGCTGTGTTAGTCTAAGAGGTCAGTGTGTTAGTTTAAGGGGTCAGCTGGATGCAAAGGACTTTGACCTTGATCTCTACCAGAATATATAATGTGACAATACTGCTTTTATCTGTGAACATGTGTATCTTCAACTGTCTTTTTCATTGCAGAAAAGAAAGAGAAATCCAGTAAGCCAAAAGATCCACCCCCTTTTGAAGGAATGGAGGTAAATACTGGTGTTAGAAGAGAAACACAAAGGCCTATTACTTCTTAAATAAATGGTTATATAAATGGGGACTGGGGAGGAAAATGCTGAAATCTTTTTTTTTCCACCCTTTTTGTTTTTTAAACAAAGAACTTGGTTTAGAAATATTGCACAATGGAATAAAAAGTCATCTCCATAAAGGGTAAAATATTTGACTTGCATACTTCTCCTAAGTATAGCACGCAGCAGGACAGCAAGTGAGGTCTGGAACATCGGACAGGAGGCAGGGAGTCATGTCTGAGCATCCTTTGTTTTTTATAATTAAATATTCTCAGATTTCCTGATGTTTATTGGCAGAGATTCTGTATGCATTGATTTTCTTTCTTTTTCCTGGTATTCTTTTTCCTAACAGAACTCAAGGCTTTGCACTTTTTTTTTTCCTACAGAATATCATTGTGTTTGATTCTGTTCAATTGACATTCCTTTCTCTATTAAACCCTTGCTTATTGCTGCTTTCAGATTGATGAGGTTGCCAATATCAATGACATGGATGAGTATATTGAGTTGCTATATGAGGACATTCCTGACAAAGTGCGCGGCTCTGCCCTCATCCTGCAGCTGGCTAGGAATCCTGATAATCTGGAAGAATTGCTGATCAATGGTAACTTTAAAATCTAGTGGTAACAAAGTATTTAAAGTTCTTGTGATATTGTGCTGATTTTGTGGTGCTTTTTTCTCTAGGTAAATGTAATTTACTGTTCATCTGTGATATTTGTGTTTTGTAGTTTGTTAGGCTGTGCTTCTTAGTAAGTTGGTTGTCAAAGCCTGTTTTAGATCTTACAAATGGATGCTTCTTAGGCTGTTGTAGGTGGGTTCAACACCTAAAAAGCTTAATGGCCTCAATAGGCTTCGGCCATTTGTTCTTATCCTTGTTATTTTGATGATTAAATTACCTTAAGCAGGCATTGCTGCTGGAGAAAAGGGAATAAAATCTCTATCCTGAAGACCAGATTTGCCTTGGAAATAGCATTTGCAGTCTGACATAAAGACAGAGGTCTAGTATCCAACAGTTAATAAACTGACTGTAGATGCATGACCGAAATTTTTCACTACAAATCATGCTCGTATTTATTTAAGGATTCATCTTAAAATTGTATCAGAATGCATGATATGTACATGCACATGCATTGTGCTATGTGCATTTTGAATGCTATATCAACATGGAGTAGTGTATGTTTGTAAATACATATGTGTGTGTACATATAGATAGATAGATATCCTTGTTTCGCTATCCACTGTCCCCTCTCACCAGGACTTCATAATCTGTAAAGCTGAGTCAGAGAAACAAAAGATAAAGCCAGACCTCCAGAGTGATAGTAGATTCATGTCTTTTTAATTTAGTCCTTTTCTTCCTTGCCCTCTTTGTCTTTTTCCCTGTTCTTTTTATCTCACGTTCCTCGAATGATATCTTCAAAATGTCTGCTGCCCATCGGGGAAGTCAAAAAATAAGATTATTGTAAAAATTAGGGTAGGAGGGGAATGGCAAGGCATCAGATAATGGCTTTTCCCCATGAGTTGATGAGTGTGTCTTCCAGTTTGAAATTGCTAGTTGTTGCTTTTCTCATTCATGTTCTGTCATATAACGTGGTGCATCTAAAGAGGGACTCGGTCAGGGAAAGCAAATGGAAAGGATATGTGATCCCAGAAAGAAAAATAAGCTAAAGTATGACAGCAAGAAATACAAACCAAAATATAAAATAATACAAAACTGTTAAAGGGAAAAAGTAGGTAGAAAATAGCAGATGAGAAGTTGCAGTTGTCAAGGCAGAAATTAAAGGGATTTGGAAGTGAATGTGATGATGATATAGGAAGGGACCGGGGGCATCATATGGAGCATTCAAGTGGCAGAGGCTACAGAAGCTTAAGGTTGGTAGTAGTTCTGTTACGACCTTAAGGTTTCATAGTGGTTTCCTTGCATGACACCTCTTTTTAGGGTTTTCGTCTGGATGATCAGTCGATTAGTATACTCTTTAATACTTTAATACAATCTCCAAAAAGAATGTTAACATTGTTACCTGTTAAAGTGGGATAGCTCTGAAATTCTTCCATTAAAAAGCTGATTCCAAATAAAATGTATTCAAATGTTTGTATCTCACAAACCGAAGAGGAGGGGGTGAAATGCTGATGCTCATGTAAATCTTGTCTCCTTTCAGAAACTGTCCTGGGTGCATTGGCTAGAGTGCTGAGGGAAGACTGGAAACAAAGCGTGGAACTTGCTACTAATATAATTTATATTTTCTTCTGTTTTTCAAGGCAAGTACAAGATCTCTGTGTTTAAGGAGGAAGGAAACTTTTCTCTGCTTAGTGCTTTTCATTCATTATTTGCATTGTACTGCAAAACTTTACTGAAACAGGAAAAATATTTTTGCTAAGGTGAAAACATACTTGTTGCAAATGACGGAATTGAAGCACAAAAAGAATCTCTGGTGAGGCCCTGTGTAGAAGTGTAGTGACTGCTTGCACGTAATTCAGTGTTTCAGCCTACCTTGCTTAGAAAATAATTCAAGTGAAATTTGTTATGCAAATTGACTTCAGACTTTTCTCTTATTTCTGGTGTATAGAGGGTCCTCTGAGGCACTTAAAATGTGAAAAGTGGGCTGATAGGTAAACCTTTCCTTTATGTGTAAAAACCAGAATGTATTTTTATTTCAACTTGGAACAATATACTAAAATTTTGTCATTTTAATCCCATAAGAAGAAAACTTCTATTTGGGAACATAAGATTAATTTAAAAAGACAAAGCTAATTTGTTTCTATGTTCCTTCTAAATTCATGTAATAAATCACATACCACTAAAAAAAGCAAAATTTCCTGGTGAAATTTGTTTTTGCTTTGTCAGCACATTGCAAAAAAGTTTGTCCTTTTAAAAACTTGGAAAAATATTAATATTTTCAGGAAGTGTTATTGTATTTAAATAATTTCCCAATAGAAAAATGTTATAAGGGACAGAGGGTAACTACTGTTTTTGTTATGACACTTCCAATGTGGTATTGGGACTTCGCTACCCTAGATGTTAAACAAATTTGGGGTTGTTTGCAGTTTATTTCTTTCCTCCAACATATTATATTTTCTTCAATGTAGTTTTTCTCAATTTCATGGATTAATCACACACTATAAAATTGGAGCTTTATGTATGAATATCATAGATCATGAGCTGAAGAGACATGAGCTTTGGCAGGAAGAACTTGCTAAGAAGAAGAAAGCTGATATCCTTTTGGTATGCTGGGGCAATTTGATAGCTTCTGACTTGTCTTCATTGCTGTTGTTGAGTTATTTGAGATCTGCATGTAGCAACTTTTATGAATGCTGTAGAACTTACTAGAAAGTGAAGAATGTAATTGCAGGTATGAAAAAAAAAAAAGCCTGAAAAGTGAGAAGTTTGTGCTGCTGAAGAGATTAAATCAATTAAAATAACCCCAGAAAAAAACTTAGTTTTATTTTATCAGTAGTATATCGTGAACTTTTTTTTTTGTTACTATTAGACTTTTACATGAGGGACTAATTTTGTTTTGTTTTTTGTTTTTTAACATGCTGTGGATTGCAGGTTTAGCAAAGTTGGTTCTCCTGTAGATATTTTTTTTTCATTAGTGATCGGATAACCCCTCTGTGAACAATATTCATCCAGACTGTGTAACTTTCATCTAAACTCCTTAACTTCTACTGTTTACTTGATGAAGATCCTGAAAATCAAACTCTGAAAAAGGATTATGAGAAAACTTACAAGAAATACCAAGGTTTGGTTGTCAAGCAGGAACAGCTACTGAGAGGTACCAAAGCCAAACAGCAAATCTTTTCCTTACTTGTGAGCATGGGTAGAGAATCCTACTGGATGCTTGTTACAATTAGGAGGACTTAAATATACTGAATGTGTGAAGGAATGTGGGGAGCTTTAGCAAAGAATAGGGAGATGATGACAGCTTATTAAAGTTGTTTGATAGTATTAGCATGCTAACAATGTATGCTAACAATTCTTAAAACAGTCTACCAAGCTTGGTGAAGTAGCAAAAGAGTTGACTTTACTGTTTTTTGCTAGTGGTATTGGTCTGGGGGTGAGTTGGGTTTTGTTTTTGCTTAGCCAGAAAGTTAAAGCATGTGTCTGACTTTGATTGAGTAGCTTTTAATCTGTTTATTTCAGTTTTGTCTTCAAATAGACCATTTCAATCTAATGTTAAGTGTAAGTGGTAAAGCCCTCCTGGGAATAGTTTTGCAAAATTCTCCCAGGAAAAGTTTTGTTTGTTTGTTTGCCCGTTGTCTGTCTTTTCACAGACTAGGAGAGTAGGGGAGGTGGTTTGATTTGTTTAGGTTTTAGTGTTTTTTTTTGTTTGTTTTTTTTTTTTGGGGGGGGGGGTACTGATTCCCATCAGAATAGGGAAAAAAAAACTTTTAAAAAGCTTCTAGTGATCATAAATTTTATGATATAATTCTTTTGCGAAGCCAGTTTTAGAACTATAATATTTTTAAAACTTTCTAAGAATTAATAAAAACCACTAATGGTGAATTTTCTTCAAAATGCATTGGGAAGAGAGTGGAACAATTCTGTAAGTCTTAACTAATGTATGTAAACTCGTTTAGTTTCAATGTCTTTAATCTGTTGGTATGATTTGTCTTGACTTTCAGTTGCTCTTTACTTGCTCTTAAATCTTGCTGAGGATACTCGCACTGAGCTGAAGATGAGAAACAAGAACATTGTCCATATGTTAGTGAAAGCACTGGATCGAGACAATTTTGAGCTGCTTATCCTGGTTGTATCTTTTTTGAAGAAACTCAGCATTTTTATGGAGAACAAAAATGATATGGTAAGGCTCATAGCAATCCACTGCAATATTGGGAAGGAATGCACACTCTCTAGACTCTGAGTGGTTGGAGGGAAGAGGGAGATGTTTCTGTCTTCACCCAAAGTTTCTATATCCTTGGTTGTTTTGGCGTTTTGGTTTGGTGTGGTTTTGGTGGGTGTGTTTTTTCTTTTCTTTTTTTTTTTTCTTTTTGTGTGTGTGACAGGAGGGGGTTGGCACTACAAAAATGAGTAGAAGGGGGAAAGGCAAAGACCAGCTGTAGCATGCTACAAAAATCTCTGAAGAGCTGTGCCACCCCCAAAATACCAAAATATGACAAAAGGAATTTCAAATTTTGAAGTTAGTACCCCCAAAGTCTTGTCATATGTGCACTTAAAGGTGTCTGTGACCTTTTCCCCCCAAATTGGACTCTTCTGTCAATGTGTTAATGTCCCTACCATGTATTAGCTTGGAAAGGGAGATAGTTATCCATTAGCAGTCTGTTAGACTAATCTACTTCTTTCCAAAGTCAGCTTGGTCTTCAGAGGCAGCTCACAACTATTCCTTCATGCTGCCATGAGGTGGAGGCAGCAGTACTTTTCTTAAGCTTCTGTAGGTAAAATTTTAAATATTGTTTAGCATGTTCCCAATGGCAATGATATAGAACATGCCTTCACCTTTGTACCTAGGTATGCCATTTGTTAATCAAAGTGCTAAATTCTCCTTATCCAAGAGGTAGTCTGAGACTCCTGTCACACTTGGATTATTCACTGAGAAGGTTTGTGTAAATGCAATAGAAAATTAATTCCATCCTTGTTAGTGGAATTCTGTTATACCTCTTGTCTACACTGTTTGGTGAACATGCATGTGCATCTCTCATTTATATAAGAGTATCTTATTTCTTAAAAATAAGACACCAAGCACATGGTTTTGAGGAATGTAGACTATTTATCAGGTGATTGGTCTTTGATTTAATTTATAGTTGTGTAGTGGCCTGAAGCACTTTATTAGGAAAATAAAGATTAGCTCTGCAGCCCACTGATTTGCTGGCACGCTTTTCACATTCCATTTGATTTAGAGGAAAGACAAATGAAACAATTGTGGAGTTTATTTTATTGCAGAGCATTTGAACAGCCATGAAAAGACTTCTGAAAAAATTTCTGTGCTTCAGATTAGCTGCATGTTAGAACATTTCTATTTGATAGTAGAAGTGCATACTTTTTTAAAAAAACATTATAATAGAAGCTACCAGTGAAGGAGAAGATGTTCTGATGTTTGTATCAGAAGCAATAACACACAAATTTTGAAGACAAAATGAACCAAGACCAGTTGTGCAGTGCCTAATTGAGTAAAACTAAATAATCCATCTATATTTATAGTGCATTCTTTCCCTTGGTATTCAAATGCCGTATTAGATTCAGAGCAATGAAGTAGGAGTTCTTGCTATCTGATTGTTTTTGATCAAAGATATCTAGTCGGTTATTTGAATATTACCCTATGCTATATGGTGAGAGCACATAGCATAGGTTCTTTTCTTAGAATTTATTCTCCGCATATGTATAACGGAAAGACTACATACATGCGAAAATTTGAAGAATACAAAGTAATTTTATTGCTTTCTTCTGGCCAGAGAAGATTCTATGAGGCAGAGAATGAAAGCATTCAAAAGATTTAACAAATAAAAGCAGAGAAATGTTGTTTAAAAGATGATAAAAACTTTCTGAAGTATTGCCAGTCTATGATCAGATGTCTTTTCTGGCTGGTAAAGAGAACATGATCTCAGGAATTGATACCACTTAGATTCCATTTTTTTTTTAATTTGAAAGTGATACATGTTTCAAGATGACTTTCGTACTTTTATTAAATTAATGTACAGGATGGCATGCCTTTCCTGAGAGCACATGCAAAGTTTGGTCTAGGAGTTCATTGAAATTCATAATGAAAGGTCTCAAATTCTTTTTGGATGCCAGTATTCAGTCTGTCCTGTTTGGGTATCTGTTCGACTTTAATGTCAGTTGCTCCAGGGTTACTTATGTTTAAATTTAAAATGAGCTGCTCCCCTCCTGCCCTCCCACTCCATTCCTGCAAGTGATGTCTTCTGACCACAGTATTCCAACTGTGGGGAATGTTTCCAGGACAGCTGAGCTGTTTGGTTCAAAACTTTTTATTCACCATTACCCAGTAACCCAATACTTAAGTCAGTTAGTTTTAATAGTAAGGCTGCTTCAGATGAAAATGCGTTGACAGTCACTACTGTGTGTGGAAATTGCACTTGTGTGTGCAAATTGTGTGAACGTATAAAACAGGGCTTTTAAACTGAACAAAGTTCACGAAGTTAAGTTTAAATGGACTGTGAACTTGATTCTTTTCTTTGATATACAGGTTGAAATGGATATTGTTGAAAAACTTGTCAAAATGGTACCCTGTGAACATGAAGACCTGCTGAACATCACTCTTCGACTCTTACTGAATCTTTCCTTTGATACAGGCCTGAGAAATAAAATGGTGCAAGTTGGTCTGCTTCCCAAACTCACTGCACTTCTAGGTATGTTTCCTCTTGCTCTAACAGACATTTCATGAGGGCCAGTGAAGTGGTGGGCATCACAACAGTGTGCCTAAAGTTTGCTAGGTCTTTTATTTATTTATTTCTCAAAGAACTATCTCTGTCTCCTGTCTTTCTATCATTCAGATCATCTTTTCAGATGAAGATTTAGATGGAAGTCTAAAATAATGAAGTTTCCAGTAGACTAGATTCCCATTTTTTCTTAAACTGTTGAATCAGTTTTCTTCTCTTTAAAACAACTTTGATAGCTAACTGAGAATCATTAGAGCTGACACTTTAATGATGCTTGTATTTTGGAAGAGTGCCCAGGAAAAATAGCCAGTTACTTCAGGGAATTTAGCTGATGGAGATACCAACTACCTCTTGTTATAAACCTGCATATGCCTACTACTTTTAGTTAGTGTAGTGGTCCAGATAAAGAGGTTAGACTTGAAGCTGGCAAAGTTGGGAAACTTCTAGGCAGGACAGTTTTTTTAGACTTTAAGCTTGACTGTAATTTGTGGTGTGCCCTTGTGAGTACTTAAGATACAAATTAATTTTTTTGTTGGCTGTATGGGAGAGCTATAGAGGCAGTGAGGAGTTTGGAAAAAGCGCAAGGTTGTCTGATTTGTTCCTGTACACTGGAGTTTTAGAGAGGAAGCTTTTATTGCTCCTTGCACGCTCTTTGGCTGATACTCTATAGAAGCTGCTTTTGGGTGGATATGCTGCATGTTTAGTAGGGTTTGGCTCTAAGAATTGCTGAGTGCTTGCTTTTAAATGGGAGCCAAGAATCTTGTACTGCAGGGTCCGAAGCACATAACGCTCTGATGCAAGACTTCGACAAAGTTTTCTGTGATGTGTTGGGATTGAGATGTACTGAATCCAGTGCAGCTGGCGTATCCAGATTTAATGGAGCAAGTGGAATGCACTCCACTGCAAGTGAATCCATGAGCTTTCTTTCCTAATTTTATACAGTCTTAAAGTCTTAAAGTCTTCTCAACTTTACATTCAACCTGAACACTACCTTATTTCTGTTTAGTGTACAAGTTAGTACTGTGAAAATTTGCGCTGGTTTGGAAGTCTTAATGGTGACAGTGACTAACGTAATGGCTACCTGATGTATCCTGAAATGCCTCAGATCTGTTCATGCTCTCTGCCCCCAGTGTCTCCACTTCCAATCATTTTCCAGGCTGAGTTAGGAGGAAGAAGAAAAATTGCATTTGGAATCTCTTCTTCATACTTTTCTCTCCAGACAGAGTTATTTGACAGCAAAGTACGCTAAGAAGTTGAAGCTGGCCAGGAAATACTTTCTCTCGTTTGAGAGAAGATATTGCTAGGTAGCCTGGTTCAACTTGGATCATAAGCTTTTTGGAGGAGGAACTTCTCTTGTTTGTTTTTAGCACCCAGCACTGTGGTCTAGGACTGGGTCTAGGACTTCATGGACAGCTGCCATGACTTGGATCACCAAGATGTCCCAGCTCCCACAAATTCTCTATTTCACACTGATGTCAGATTAAAATCATTAGATACCCACTTTCTAATGCCTAACTCTAATGTGCAGAGGAGAATTTCTCTTCAAATGCAGTTCTGGACTTAGTCATAGACCTGTTAGAATAATCTGTAGTAAATTCTACTACTACTTCCAGAAGTACTGCTGCCTGTGCTTGACTCCATGGTCAGTTCTTTCCTTGATGTGGAAGTTTTCACCTCTTTTCATTGTGTGGAGGCATTTGCTGTTTTCCTTAGCTCCTTTCTTTAGAATTGCTTGATGCTTGTTTTGCAGTGTGCTGATCAGAAAAACAGAAGTGTTAACTGTTCTTGTTCCTGTTTCGGAAGCCAGCTCTGATTCACAAGAATCTTCTTGATATGGTGATTCAGATAATTCCCCAAATACATAATTGTATGTGTCCTGGATTAGGGAAGCTTGTAACATAATAACAAAATAACTGTGTGCTGGGTTATTTGGGCATTTAAAACACATTACTCAAGTCAGTACCCTTCAGTTTAGATTTGCAGGTTGCCTTAAAGTGCTAACACACCTTAGCAGCTGTTGACAAGTTGCCATACAGCTCCTAATACCAAGAGGTCAAGCTTGTTGACTCAGTCTATAGAAATTTACCATTTGTGCATGCTGTGCCTTTCAGTCTTTAGCACTGGATTTGAGATGAGTATAAATTAAGTGCTTAAGAGGAGAGTTGAGATTGCAAATAAGTAATGGACAGGATTTGTCAGGCAGACTGAGCACTGAGGTGGCCTTCTTTGACAGTCCCTCGTCTCGAGGGACATGCAATGGCTTGAGGGCAGGATGGACTTGATATGAAAGGTAGATTGAGGCTCGAAGTTGAGGGAATGGACTGGCTTAAACTGAGTTAGCAAAGGAATGGACTACTTATGGCATGGATATATTGGAGGAGAATGGCCCTCTTTCTTCCCTTCTTGCTTTAGATCGTTGAGGCTGCTGCTGAAAGCATGGACACGAGAAATTCTGCTTGGTCTTGGTTTCCATTTTAATTAGTCTTTTCTTTTTAATAGTGCCAATGCTTGCTTCCTCATGTAGCTTTGCCAGTCAACACCACTTGCTAGTTTTCCTGGCTTCTCTTCACAAGTCTGAAGTATTGTATATGACAAGACTCCTCCTGCTCTTCCCTCCAAACACCCAAGTTAATCAACTGCAGCTGATCTTTGTTATGCTCTGAATCTCAAAGAGCTGGGTGCAGCTGAGGGAAATTTAGTTTCAGACTTGCTGATCAGAAGCTGGAGCAGAGCTGTGGAGGCGTTTAAGATGTAGCCTGTTGTTCTCAGGTTTGTCCATACACAAGCTGCTTGAAAGGCTGTGGAAAGAAACTTTCATTTCTGTGATTTTGATTCTCCTTGTAATTCCTGAGTCTACAGAGTAATCATTTTTTAAAAATCCACTTTCTGTGTGAATGTTTTAATTGCCAGATATGTGGTTTCAGTAGGCTGCGGTGAGAATTCAGGTGAATTCACTGAGTGGTTTAAATTGGATGCTTGCCTAAGATGTGGAAAACCCAGGTTCACTGCCTTCTGATCATCACTGTGGAAGAAGAGCCCAAACCAGTGTGCTGCAGGATATTCTGGAGAGATGCTGCTCTTATTTCGCTTTGCATGGAATAGCTCAAGCAACATGAAATAGGAGCTACTTGCCTCAAAAGTATTAGAGTTTTGTTAATGTATTTGCTTGTGGGTAGTATACAGGTTAAAATTGGGAAATGTAGAATTAAGCCTTAAGAAAGCAGATGCAGATTCTTCCTTTCTCCTGTGGCCGCCCTTTCACTGTTGGGCAAAAAGGGAAACACTACTCCTATACATAGTCCTTTTCCTGGATTTGTGATGGGTTTCTACAGGAGAATGCCTTGGCAGGAAGTAAAAAGTGTTATGTCTACAGGGAAGAATAGGAAGAGTCACCTCTTGTTCGGACCAAATCCACTTTGTTTTTCAGTTAACTGGCCAAATCAAATACAAAATTTTTAGTATAGCTCTCTTAAATACATGCACATCTTGTGGTTCGCATCCCTCTAATAAGGATGCTCTTAGGGCTGTGTACAAGTTTTTGTTTGTTTTAGTCCTTTCTGAAGCAAGAAAAATAGTTCTACATTCTCTGTGAGAACAGTAGGGAGTGTGTGTAGCAAACCCAGCTGAGTGCTGCTGTGTGTGTGATGGGAGGCTGCAACCTCCACTTAGTGAACCACTGTGGAGAAGAAGCTTCTCGCAGTATGGGGATGTGGTACTGGGGTTTCTGTATCCACCCGTGAGTTAGTCATTCCTCTGTAAAGGATATAAATGATGGTAAAGAATGGTATGGAAACCGTTACAGAGGGAACGATGGTGATGCTTGAGGGACAAGAGGAGTAGAGGAGATTTTTTTTTTTTTTTTTTTTTTCCTTCAATGAGTATCTCTGGATGCATTCAGGGAGCAGGATTATGATGTGCGGATTCATTCCTTTGAGCTGATGACTGTTATTAGGTATAGTAAAGATATAATGCTGTTCTGTTTTCGCTCCCTGGTGCAAACCATGTTTAAAGAGCGAGAACCCAGGATGCTTGGAAGTCAGGCCTTTCCATCACACCAACAAAGTGTGTCGACTTGGTTGCTTGAAATCACTAGCTGCTTGTGAAAATCAAGGTCTGATTGAATGTAAGTATTACTGACCTGAAAAATGGGTGTGTTGCAAAACAGTACCAGTTACAAATCCAGCCCTAACTGCAAGTGTTGCACAGTGTCACAGTGTTCATCTCAAAACAACATGAGGTGATGAGTACAAGCTGAAACCTTGTACTAGATTTCTAAGTACAAATTGTTATAACTGAAAGAAAATTCGCTTTGTGGGTTTGTATTTCCATTAAGCCAAGCAGATGAATTTGTTAAACAGAACTGTGAAATACAATGTTATTAGTCCCAAGCAGCAACAGTATAGTCTTCCCAGTTACAGTATATACTGAGTCTATATTCTTTATGAATATGACCATCCTGATTTGGATGCCTTCATTTCTTGGTGCTCCAAGACTTCGTAGAAGCATACTGAGAAGGAGTAAGTACTTCATCTTAATAGAAGTTTTAAGGGTTGTGTCATAGTTTGCTTACTCCACAATAGGTCAGACTTTTTGGAGTTGGAGATGGCCAGAGCAGGGAGCAACTTTAATCGTTCCTGATTTAGTTCTCACTGAAAAATCTATCTTCGATGGATTCATTGGTACAATTTTTGTATTTGTTATCTAAAATCCCTTCTGAAACTCCTGTAATTCCTCTGATATTTTTCTATTCTTTATAAATTAGGTTTAATGAGCAATCAAAGAATTGCCAAACAGTTGTAGGTTGGGTTTTTAAGCAATCAAGTCTTGATATGGTATGCAGCCAAGCTGGATTGTACATCAACTGCTGTTTAAAAACCCAAGGAGTAGTTTGTTCTCTAATTAATGGCACACTGTGGGTTTTTTAATGTCTGTTCCTTTTATGAAAGTTTCTTTTAAGAAGGCTTAAAGTAGATGTGTTCTCTTTATGAGTTCACTTGGCCTTTTTGTAATGAACTTATTATGGAGCTTCACACATCTGTTGGAAAACGGAGCTTCTTATAGGCTACTGCAGTGTTTTTTGCAGTTTTAATAAGCCTCGTTTATCCTATAAAGAAAGGTACATTTTCTTACCTGATCTAGTGAGCAAACAATAAGGGTCAGATGTGGCAAAGACCCTAACAAAAAGCACATGTCCAGCCATCAGGGTGAGGTAAAGTCATATCAAGATTGCTTGAAGTTATTAATGGCAGTAAAATTTATGCTTCCTCCTGTTTTCCCAATTAAATTGAGAAAACTCCCCCCCCTGCCCCCCCGAGGTGGCTCTGCAGCAGCTGGTTCTAATACTTGTTGTGTGAATATTGCCTAGGGTGTCTCTATTCCTTTATAGTAGAAGCTGGCTGAAGCACATTAAGTAACAGTTCAATTGCAGGGACCAGTCTGTTGGAAAGCAGTAATTATTAAGGGATTTATTTTAATGGTAGGTATTTTATCATTTGTGGTGAGTATGGTCAAAGTTTAAAAAACAAAACAAAGCAAAAAAAAAAAAAAAAAAAAAAAAAAAAAACTGAAGTTCAACTTCTAAATATCTCTTAGCTAAATAAACAGTTTTGCTTTCAATAGTGCTGAGAACCTGGTATGTCCTGCTGGCTTTAATGGAACATCAGGTTCGCAGCATCCAGAATCCAGCAGTTATTCACATACTTTATCTATGGATTTAGTCAGCAAACTTTTTAGTATTGTTAAAGAAAAGTTGGCTTCTGATGTTGGGGAATATAAAATTCAAGGTAGAAAGGCTACAGTATTGCTAATACTATTTTTTAAGCAGAAATAGGATCCCCGCAGACTTTGTTTTTTAGGGCAAAAGACTTCACCTGCTGCATGCTAATGGTTAGTTGTCAGGAAAGAGTAACTGAAATTTGCAGCATCATAATCATTATATTTACTTGGAAGTTTTTGAAGTTTATTAGTGAATGTTTTTCTGATTTCTTTAGTTTCTAACTGTCAAAAGTTAGAAACAAAGTGTTTTTTCAATTTTGTAGCTGTTACTCAGATTAGCAATGATCTGTTTGTACTTCGACTATGTGACTTCAGATGAGTGGAAGCTCATTTATACAGTTTGCTGCTCACAAGTGCACCTGTGTATTTAGCTATATTATTAGCTTTTTTTTTTTTAAAACTGAAGAAGATAATGTTGATGTAAAGCAAAAGAAGCAGTGAATGTCATGTGTTGACTGAAAACAGAAATGCTTAAGGTAGCAGCAAGGACTGAAGTGGTAGAGATGGAGCAATTTAGAATTGAGGGAACTGAGGAACTGAGTTGTCAGAAGCTCACTGATCTGATGAGCAGGAAGGATCCCATTTCTTGTGTGACCCTACAGTATGTTACTTCATATTGAAATGAATTCTTTGAATTGCATTGCAGAGGCAAATTAATACTTATCAGTAGAATGTAAATCTAGTCAGCTACATGAAGTGTTGACATCTTAAAGCTTTACAGGCCATAACTTGGATGCCTAAAGCATGGCAGGACAGAAACAACTAACTCCAGTTTCTCAGAAAATCTCCATAAGAAAGGGATGAAACACTTCTACTTTTCTTCCTAATCTGTGGCAAAATCTTCGTAAAGCCTGTATGAGGGCCAAGGTAGGAGGGAGATAGAAGCACCTTTCCCAGATATCTTATGAAGTCTCTGGGTAAAGGGATAGTCTCACAGGATCATTTGGAAGAATTTTGCAGATGTAGCAGTCACATAGATCCCAAAGTTTTTACAAGCTCAGACCTAAGAGGGAGGGCCAGTTCACCAGTTCACTTGCTTTTTGGGAACAGGGAAGCATTTTAACTCAAAAGAGCAGTGTTTCTGCTCTTTGTCTTAGAGTTCCTCAGATCGTCATCTCTAGTGCAGGACACCATGTGCAGGTTTCTCCATGTCTGCAGCTGGTAAGGTAATAAGTCCTTTGCAGATTGATAGTATTATCTTTAGACCCTTTGAGCTTAGGGGGAGAAGAGAAATACTGCCATTAAATTCTCCTTATACAAATAACTTGTTTCTTTGTCATGTATGTCTCTGACATACAGATGCTTTGCAGGATGGGAACATAATTTGTATCTCAGTAAAAGAAAGCTATTTGTTGTACAGCAGGAGCCTCAGATGTCTTTTTTTTTTTTTTTTTTTGAACCCTCCTTTTGGAAAAGCTACCAGATCTGTGAGAAACCCTTTCAGGTCATCAGTGAATGATCTTTTAAATAATAAAGCTGTCATATTTCCAGGATAAGAGGAACACAATTGAGTTATTTATCTTTCTACTGAAAGACTTTGCCTCTAAGAGAGTATACTGTTGTTGGCATAGGGAGTGGTATCTCTTGAGTAGTACAGAATTGTAAATTGTCATTATCTGGGAGACTCGAAAGCTCTACCAATATGTAACTCCACTTTGGAGGCTTAATGGATTTGAACATTGGCTCTGTGCTTCAGAGACTTCCATTGAAAGAGGAATAAACAAGATCTAAACTGTAATGCTAAATTAAAAACTAACATAATTTATTTTGCAGTGTGGTGAGTAATCCCTTTCTCAGAGTGGAAGGTAGCATCCTTTGTTGTGGTGTGTTCTTTTGCTTTGTTTTTGTTTGAGCAAGAGTATCTTGAAACACCTTAGCTGCACCATCCATTTGGAACTGAGGCTCCTCTGAGGAGGAGCTCTTCCTGTGCATGAGAGAGCTAGGAGCACAAAAAACCTCCGTCTACTTCTGTTCTCATTGAATTCCAAACAGATAGACTTGTCTGGACTAAAAATACCCTTGAAGTCTGAATATTTTCTAGTAATCGTAATTGGAGTAATTGATGTGGTTTAATGAAATATAGTGCAGATATGGCAAGATATGCGTGCTTCCATAAGTCTACATTTAATCGTATAGCATTTAATGTACGTAGCTTGCTGGAAGTCTTGCGTGGATTTTTTCCCCACCTACTTTAGAAGTGCAGTTTTTACTTAGTTTAATCCCGATGAAGAACAACCTCTTCTAATTTTCGGTTTCTTATAATAATGGTAGGTGGGTTTTTTTGCTTTTTAAAAATTTATCTCTTGCTTTGCTTCTTGGTCCTCACCTATCCCAAAAAATTTCTTGCATGGAGAAAGGAGAAGGGAAGTAACTTTATCTTCAGGAATAATCCTGTTGCCGTCTGCTTTGTCTCTACCCAGAACCCAATAATTTTCCAGTTTGTGTGAATTTGAATCAGTTCAAGCGTGATGGGCTGTAGGACGTTCTAAATAACAGGAATGTGGTTCCTCTGTAGAAAGAGCAATCCTTAAGAAAGGACATGATATCTAAATTTAGTCAGTATATAGTCTGCCTAGTGGTTCCACCTAGTCTCCTTTTACAAGTAGTAATGATGCAGTAAGGGGTTTATTGTGTATTTATTTTCCTGTCTGTCTTGTATAGAGTTCAAGACAAAGAAATTGAGTCTGGGGCTCCAAAGTGCAACTTCCTTTTTTGTCTGTATCTCTAACTTCGACATTAAATAACTCAGCCTCATTTAGTCGTTCGTTAGTCATTTGCTTAGAAAATACCATTATACTTCCTTCTTTGTTTTCCAGGAAAGAGTGCATATCCATATTTAAGATGTGGCATGTGCTTAGTTCTTTAAATTTTGTTTTCTCGATTTTTTTCTTCAAAATCATGCTTATAGTAGGCAGCTGGTTTCAAATACAGTAAAGGTGGCACAATAATGATTATTAGTCTGTAATTAATAACATCGTGTATTATTTACATAGTCTAGTCTCTTTGGGTATGAGCAGATTTGCAAACTATTTCAGGTTCTCTTGATAAAGTAAACTGACATATCCAGTATGATTTGTATTTACATATGTAAATCAAACCAGTATGTGTCTAAGCCACGCATGGAGTAACTTAGTCCAAATGTTTCAGAGTTGGTTACCAGAAATAATATGGGATGGAGTAAAACTGAGATAACTTTCTATAGCTTTTTTCACAAGAACATTGCTAATTACGATACGCATGAATAAATTCTTTTTGGTTTTAGTGTAAATAAAGTTTCCCGACAATAGTGAGAGACAGTGTATAGAGATGATGCTTAGTTTGTGACATTCTTATCCCTCTAGATTTCTTATAATTTGCCTAACTTTGCAGCAGATTTGACTTAAATTTTGATATTCTCTTCTTGAAACTGAAATACAGATTTGCTCAGCAATAACAGCTTCATTTGAGTTCTGTTTTTGATGTATGCCAGTTAATGTTTTGCACATGGGTTGGACAGGGTATATTTAGTATCTAGTGTGGAGGTGCTGGTGATTCCATGATGGCTATATGAATTACTGATATTGTTCCATTTGGATAGTGTAGCCTGTAATTGAACACAAAGAAATTGAAGCACAGGAAGTTCCACCTGAATGAGAGGAGAAATTTTTTCACTGCGAGAGTGACGGAGCACTGGACCAGGTTGCCCAGAGAGGTTGTGGAGTCTCCTTCTCTGGAGATGTTCAAGGCCCGCTTGGATGCAACCCTGTCTACCATGCTCTGGGTGACCCTGCTGAGCGGGGAGGTTGGACTAGATGATCTCCAGAGGTCCCTTCCAACCTTACTGATTCTATGATTTGATGATAATTCATATTCTTATTGCTGTTTAAGCATTTGAAAGCTGAATGCTGCTGCTGAAAATTGGATTGGCATTTCAGCTCTGCAACTTTAGGGATCCTCTCTTGTTATCATGAAGCTAACGGAGGCTCTTTAATTTTAAGCTTGAGGTCTCAACTAGGACTAGATCTTGTGATCAAGAAACTGTTTCTCTTTAGCTTCTGCTACTGGGATCATTCAGTCCTTAACCTTAGTAAGATCTAGGTGAGGAATTAAGGCTTTGGTCCAAAGGACTGGCACATGGCTTCTTATTAATGTTCAAAGGCTAAAAATCTGAAGCCATTTTGAACTCGGAACCCATCATGTATTTATTTCCCTCTCTAATTTGCAGAAAACTAGTTGTGAAAACAGCCCAAGGGACCTGATATTTTTCCATCCCAGCTGCTCCAGCTGAACTACAGCTGCAAAAAAAAAAAAAAAAAAAGTATTGTTTCTATAAACTGTTGAGTGTATTTTATAACACAATAATTCCCACAAAATCAGTAACTGCAGTTAATGACTGGTTTGTTAAGGCATTAACTGCACTCAGCTGGGAATGACCAATTTCTCTGGAATGGTTGTATAAGTACTAAGGATAATTCAGTAACACTTTCAAATAATTATTTGGTTAATTAATGGTAAATTCTTGTGGAAATCCTATCAAAGAACTTGTGACCCCCACGTTTAATATCCAATGAGTTCATTATGATTCATGTTTACTACCATAAATACCAGAAGAATCCATAATGACTGGACCATTATTTTCCAGGGCCGCCCTTACCGCTTTAGGCGATTTGGCTATTCCACCTTGAGTCATAAAATGCTTGATGCTCAAAACTACCAGCGTTTGTAGGCCGCAACTTTCTGGCACCCCACCGAAACTTTGGTGATTTTTATGAACAAGTTTGGCAGAAATCTTTTTCTTTTCCCTCTTGCTTTTCCATTTGGGGGAGTAATTGATGCCTTCTGTACCAAGTCATAAGGAAGTCTTTTTTTGCAGTGCCTGCTTTTTTTTTTTGGTGGGCATCCTACAGTAGTGGTCAAAACTAACAGAAAAGGTGTCACTCCCGTGTTTCAAAAAGCTGTTCTTTGGCCAGATACTGGTCAGGGTTAGAACTTTTTACAGCTGGGTCTCCAAACAATGATTGTCTTAGGGATTTATTTGTTAGCTTTTAGATGAGTAAAACATACAAAAAAGATAAACTTGGTGCTGGCAGTGTGCATAAATAATGCTAAGTGTGTTAAGCATTGGAGCAGTCTTAAATTTCAGTCCTAATGTTTGTGTCTTAAATTGAGGCATGGAAAGAAGTGTGAAGAGCAATGTGTAAGCTGCTTTTTTTTTTTTTTTTTTCCTTAGCCCAGTGAAACTGGAGGGCATTTTTTTTTCTTATATTTACTTAGGAGAAGCCTTTAGCTATGTGTAGCATTTTTTTTTTTCATGCAATAGTTAGTTTTATAATGTCATTACAAATGAATGTGTCTGTAATGTAACTTCACAGGAGAAATACAAAAGATGAACATTTCGTTATGTTTGCTTAGAACAATTTGTATTATTTAGGCAAATATTGTAGAGTCTGTGCTTTTGTTTTAATTGTTTTAATTATAGCCACAATAGGTTTCAAAGTTGAGTGTTAGTCTTTCCCCAGTTGTTAGGTGTGTGGAAGGTTGTGGTTTAATCAGCTTTTTCATACAGATAATATTCCACTAGGGTCTGAGAGGTCAAATACTACTTTAGGCTTGACATGGGAAAGAATGTTTCACTGTTTTGGCAGATGGTAACTTGAAATGGCAACTGCCAAAAGTTTCATGGTTTTTTGGTTATTGAATTTTGGAAGAAGACGAAAATGTGTTTTTTCAGGATAAAAGTATCATATCCTTGCTTCTTAAAGGAAATTCTAGTTCCCAGTGATGAGTTTGCCTGGAGTGATTGCTGCTTGAAATCTTGATGCTCTTCCAAGGTGTTAAACAACTAATGTTCAGCTTAGCTTAAATAAAAGTGGGAAGTAAGCAATTTCTGATCAGGTATATGAGAATTATGAATACATTGAATAGTGATCTTATTACATCCTGGTCTAACTAATATAAATGTTCAGATGAGCATGCTATCCCATGTAGTAATGCAGGGCTAGAAGACAGACAGCTCAAGAGAATGCTCAGTCCACATTTCAGCAGTGAGCCAGGATCAAACGTATCTTGGTTGTTGCTAACAAACGTTTGTCTAAGCTGTTTTTATAGAACCTTTCAGTTAAATACTTCATAGCCTACTTGTATTTACTGTGCCAAGTTTTCTTGTATCTTTGTCTCTTTATTAAGTAGCCATTAATTATGAAAGTATACTATTACTGTCTTTGAATGTGTGAAAAACTCTTTTCCTAAACTCCTGGTGTGTGTGTGTATTTTTTTTTTCTTTGGTATGTGGATTGCATTGAATTTCTTCTACAAGGCTTTTTGCAATGGTAGTTCTTAGATTTTTTTTTTCTTTTCTCTCTGGCATTGGTATCATCTTTAGCATTTCACTTTAACTTTTGAGACAAGCTTGTTATTTCAACAAGAAAGTCTACATCTAAGTCAACATTGCATTTGCTATTTAATTTCCTACCTGGAAATCAGCAGAGATTTTCTCTGGATGGGCTGTCAGTATTAAGTGTTCCTTTCAGAAAATATATTCATTGCAAAGTGGGAATAAGGAAATATTTTCAGGTGCTGGGAAGAGGATAGTAGTCAGCATTGCCTTTGTTTCCTCTTTGCACAAATACATTGTTCATTTGGCTGTGCCAAGCAAGACCCTTTCATTAATATTATGTTTTTGTTTTAAATTTTCCACTCCTTAACTAGGTCTTCTGTGCTTTTCACTTTTCCCCTTGCTATTTAATACTTAAAAATATCAGGCTTATGTTAATATGGATTTTTTTTTAAACTTATAGCAAATGAGAACTACAAACAAGTAGCAATGTGTATTCTGTATCACATAAGCATGGATGATCGCTTTAAATCGATGTTTGCATACACAGACTGTATCCCACAGGTATGTACTTTTCTATATGATGCAGTGGTAAGATGCATCCTCCCACAAATGTGCATGTCTTCCTTCTTCATAGTATAGCTCACACTGACACCCGCAGGTGAAAGTGTGAACAGCTATGATGCTGCTGAGTGAATAGTGAGTTAATAGGGCAATTTGACTATTCTTGCTGTCTTTTAACAGTCCCACAAGAAAAAGATAGGTGGGGGATATTCTTTGTCAGTATTCCTAACCAGTGAGCAGCATCAGTGAGTTGGTAAAAATAAAGGTGACCTGATGAATCCCTACCAAAGACTGGGAATACTAAAGAGAGATTAAAATTTGTGCACAGTAGGTCCTTAGGGAACCTCATGGAAAGTATTTCCTTTACCATTTTAAGAGGCATTCTTTTCTGATCCCATTGGGTATCAAAATTTCAACGTCTACAGTATTACAGGATATGAGCTGGAAACCAGCCAAGCAGTGTTACATTGCTACGTGACAACCCCTTTTTTCTAACTGCAGGCACGCACAATAGGGGAGGCATGAAGACTGTATAGACGGCAATGAAATACTCTTCACTGATCTTTCAGGCTACAGTTTGTCTCATAACTCTTTGTCTCTAGTCGTACACTTTGACCCAAGCACAGAAACAACTTCCAGGAGTTTGTTTTTGGGGGTAGTTTTGTTTTGTTTTTAAACAAACACCAAATTTGCTCTTATCAAGCTCTTACCAGTCCTGATTAGGCTGGAGTTGAGAGTCTGTTGCCTAAGTGTAGAAGGCTCTTCAGTAGCTTTTTCAGAATTCCACCATGGTATCTTTTTTCCTGCCAAACATGTTTTTAACATCAAATGCATTCAGAACGGGAAGTTGCCATGGAAAGTTTTCAGAATGTTTCTAGTTTCTATTTCATGACAAAAATTGTAGTGTTTTTCCAAATACGGGAGGGGGTTTGGAGAGGAAGGGAGAAAGCTAATGGGGATAACTAGTGTATGTTACAAAGTGCTCTTGTAAACATTCTGCTGACTGCATTTTCTGCTACAAGAAGTAATTTTATGTTAAAGCATTTGCATGATATGAAGGACCTGCTTTGTTCTAAACAGTCACCTGCCAAACTAGAACTCATGCTTTGTGTTTCAGGGCTCACTTTTGATGTGCTTTCAGGGAATCTTGGCATGGTTCTTAGCTCCCCAGTGCCAGATGTAAAGAGCTATGGAAACTTCAGTGATATCATGCTCTGAGCTTTAGTGAACATCGTTGTTCTGATAGGCAGTGGCTGCTCAAAGTAATGCTAACGGGGCATTATCCAAAGCCCAGTGGAATAGGAAACATTCCCGCTGCCTTAATTGGACTTCGGCTAAAACTGCAAAATTCTAAGGATGCCTCTGGCTGTTGATGTTTCAGTGATCAATGTAATTATTCACAGATCGTGTTCAGAGGCTGTTTGAAAGGGAAAAGCTGGACAATCAGAGCATAAATTTTATTGATGAATGTTTAAAATTAGGACAGAATGACAAAGGTAGCAAAAAAAATAAGGGAAGTGAGTATGGCAACAAAGGAAGAAAACAACATTTTAAAAGATGCGCTGCTACTTGATTCTACCTTGGACTGCCAAATTTTCTTTTCAATAATAGCATTTGCCCTTTTGTGGGTTTATTTTGAGGGAAGGTGTATATCTAAACGGGCAAATATTCAGTAATGAATGTTAGGCTGTTGTTGAAAGTGATCTGCGGGTCTGTCCCCTGTTGTCGCTTTCAACGTGTAAAATGCTTGACAAGGGGCTTGCACGCGCTGTCCCGGGTAAACATCCTTGCGGCTTCGAGGAGTTAGTGGGTGCTATTCTAGTAACAGTTAAAAGTGAGTATTAACAGTTCATTCTTGTTTAGACCTCAGCAATGCGTGTTTTGTTTAAATAGGTGAAAATGCCATCCAGATGCTTATAAAAGCATTTATTGGTAATAACGTGGCCAATCAAAGGGCATGGTTAGGCAGTGATGTCATGGTGATATTTAATATTTTACCGCAGAGCAGTGTGCAAGGTTCTCCGCAGCTACCCACATGTTTTCCTCCACAGTTGTCCTGTTTGGCCCCTCTTTGATCTGTAAGCTTCTTTTCAGCTTAATGCTGGTAAACGTCCTCTCTTGACAGCACCCTTTGCTCCTGTCCGCCATTATCTGCTGAAGTTCAGAAACCAGAGCATCACTTCAAACAGCAGAGCTAGGGAGTAGCCAGTCAGGAGAGATTCCTGAGGCATGCAGTTCTGGCATAATCATTCAAAGATGTTTGAGCTGGGGCTGGGGAGGGGGTTGGACAGAGGTGTATGTGAACAGCGAGCTGTGGGGGTTGGCCTCTGGTCACTGGTAAATAAGTGAAGGCAGGTGCCAGAGAGTCTAGACACAGTGATTTCAGTCCTGGTCTGTGGTATCTGATACTCAATATGGGACTTGTCTGATTGAACACTACTGCCTCTTCATTGCACATGCTGCAGTCTTTTTACTGCCTTCCTGTTAAATCAGTAAAAGATGACAATGGACATAGTAAAAGCAGAACAAATTTAATTTTAATATTTCCTATTTGGCAGCAATTACTCTTCCTTTTGAAGTGGCACAAGGAGCAATCAAATTAAATGAAGACATAATGGGAAACATGGAGCTCGTACAAAACTATTATTTTAAAATTTGAACGGAGTTTAATTGAAACTGGGTATATTTTTTCTTTTTATAGAGAAGTAGTTCAGTAATTAACAGTGTAATCCCATCTCTTTTCTACAGATCTTGTATTGTGTTAGTAATGAGAATATTTCCCTTCAAATAACTTGAAGGGTTTCTAAAACCTCTTTTTAAAGGTTTTGTAGCAGAAGAGTTGCAGAGGTGATTTTTGAGTAGTCATGTTCTGTGTGTTAAGTAGTTGCATGCTTCTCTGCTTAATTTCTGCCTATGTGACAGTCAGGTTTATGGATTTAATAAACTAAAGGTTTTATAAGTTCTTCAACTCACCAGGGGAAATCTGATTCTGCCTTTCCAAAAGGAAGAAATCAGTGATAGCTTTTAAATCAGCACATGAAAGCCTCAGGAAAAAGACATTCATCACTTTGTTGCAACCTAGATATGTTTTATTTATCCAGAGATCCCTTTGGAATGACAACCTGCTATATGGCAATAGATAAACATACTGAACTGTTGCATTAACAGTTGTGGAGTGACATTCCTACAAGCCTGTTGTTCCAGATTAACGTATTTTTTCTCCTTTCTCTAAATGAATTGCTTACCCAATTTCTCTCGTGTTTAATGTATTACAAACTGTCTTGCCGCCAGGGGGCAAACATACAAATATTTAATGATTAGAGGAGTTTGTTCCCCCCTGCCTGGTGTCTGACACAGCTGAGCTGTATGTATTATATTTTTATGTCCTGTCTTATCTTTCAGTTCAGTTGTTTCTATTTCCAGTAATCTCAGTCTTGTCATCACATTGCTGTGCATTATAATTTTGACATGTCTTATGAACTGAACAGGTTTTAGGAGCAAAACGAGTGATGTCCTACAGCCCCTCAGTGGGGAAGTAGTGCTGCTTGTCTACTGTAGTGCTGGAAGAAATTAAATGGATGCATATGAGCCATGTTCATGTATTCAGTATGCTATGTAGTGGGCAAAATTAGAGTCGATATATGGCCTGTATTGTAATGGTTAATAGGAAAGCCAGGTGTATAAAAGGATGGCAATCTGAAGGTTATTTGCCTGTGGAATCTTCCAGGAATTCACTGACACTAAACTGTGGAACAGGATTATAAGCAACAGCCTTTTTATTTATGTTGACCTCGGTTGTTCCCTTTTCTAACCAGAAGAACAGAAGTACTACTGAGAAGTCTTTGGCTGGTATACAGTAGTGTTCAGCTCTAGCAATGAGAGCTGCAGAAATAAAACACATTGCTGCAAATTCACTACAGCTGATTTACTCATCAACAGAGTAATCTCAAAGCATAACAGTAGTACAATTATTTTGCAGTTAAATATCTGTTTACAGTGTCATTATTTTATTAAACAGCCAGGTATTACTCTGACCTTCCATGAACTAATAGTTGTTCTGTATTAAACCAACCTAAAACTTCAAAACAAACTTAGCCACTCAATTTTGTTTTTATATATATAAATATGTATACATTAAAAAATGTATAGATTAAAATCCTCCCCTTTTGCATTTTAGAAATGTTATTATCCCCAAATAGAGGAATCATACATCTTATCACTTTGACCTATGTTGTTTTCTTGTGTCTGTAGAAATGCTGAATTAAAAAAAAAAAAATACTATAGTTGACATAATAGCATTGCTCCTCTTCTACGGCTTTGGAAAGATCAATGAGTGACTTGTGTACTTGTGTTTCTTGGCAGTTAATGAAAATGCTCTTTGAGTGTCCTGATGAGCGGATTGACTTGGAGCTTATTTCCTTCTGTATTAACCTTGCTGCTAACAAAAGAAATGTGCAACTTATCTGTGAAGGTAAATGTCCTGAAACTCCGCTGTTTTATTGGGAATGGCAACAGTCTGTTAAGGTGTAAGTGCAGCAGTCTGAGTAGTGATTGCGAGGAAATGACCATATCCCTCTCAAATTGATCTTGGTGACAGAAGTGAGGCTGAGTAGCCATGCTTGCCCATATCTCTCATATGTGCAAGCTGTTCTGTAAAACACACTGGTGACATGAGAACTACGGTTACCTACAGAGACCAAGATTTTGTTCTATCTGATGTCTAAAATCTAACTTAGCTAATTTGTTTCACCTGCCAAAACCAAATTAATAGCATGGTGATGACTTCTTTCCTTTTTTTTTTTTTTTTTTTTTTTTTTTTTAAGGGGGGGGTATCTTTTGGGTTCTAGTGATTTGTTTTGTGGTTTTCTAGTGATCTGTTTGTTAGATGGGCTTTGATTTTTACTCAGTAGCTGAAAGCTGCTATCTCCTTAGCTCCTTACACTGCTTTTCAGGTTTCATTACTTTCATAGTTACATTTTGAAGCAGCACGTTGTTATTCAGTAGCTCCTTTTTTCACATGTACTCAAAATTTTCACCATTAACCTCTATAATATTAGAATTTAGATCTAAAAGGAACAATTGCAATCAACGAATTCTGTGGCCAGAAATTCCACTTAACACTTCTATCTTTAGCCATGTAGAAGAGGAAACAAGGATATCCAATTTTGCATTAAATAAAAAAAAAAAAAAGCAAACAGCACTTATTAACAAGGCAAGATCATCATTTAGAAACATAAAAGTGGGACTTTTCCTGTGCAGTCAGATACTTTGAATCTGCGTATGTGTTTTTATGTATATATTTCCACACAATGCATTCCATTATATTCTACATGACTGGTAAACAATCTTGTAAAGTATAATGATGTATTTGTTCCATGGAGTGAAGTGCAGAGGTGCAACAGCCGTGGTGCATCTCCACTCACTGTAGTGTATTAGTAATTCTTGACCTATTCTTCCATGAAGTGAAGGCGGGTGAGGACAATTTGTGAGTTTACAAAATGTTTAGGGCTTATGCTGGGAGCATAGGCAGAGTTGTCCTAATAATGGAAATGAACAGTGTGCCAGGCTTCTTTTAGAGGTGTAATCTGCACCTGGAGCATTTAGGTATTTATCTGACTTTCTATCATAGTGTGCCAGCAATACATATGGGCATAGTAGCTGTTTTATAGAAATTAATAGAATAGAACAGATTTTTTTCCTTTCTAAGTAAAACTTGGAAGCAGAAATAGTTTCTGTCTAGATTCTTTACCTTTCCCTTCTAGACTTTAAAAAAAAAAAAAAAAAAAAAAAAAAAAAAAAAATACTTTCCAGTACTTGGCTAGTACTTTCCTTGTTTTTGTTTGAAGGTTTTATTAAGTGGTTGTTTCTTTTCAGGAAATGGTTTGAAAATGTTAATGAAGCGAGCTCTGAAATTTAAGGACCCACTGTTAATGAAGATGATCAGGAATATTTCACAACATGATGGGCCAACTAAAAATTTGTTTATTGTAAGTACTGGCTATTCCCTAATGTGATCTGTCTTTTCCTATTGGAAAGGACTCTGGATTTAGACAACTGCTGTTTTTTGCTGTTACAGGTATCCTCTTTGGTCCATATCCACTTTTACTCATGTTGATTGATTAGTACTTACATTTTGTTCTGTAAGGCTATTTCAGTTGATGAGTCAAACTTTGGATCCCTCGCTACACAGAAATAGGTCTTCAGCTGTATCCAATAAGTCCTTAAAAAAAAAAGGAAAAAAAAAGATAACTCATAGACAGGGTGAAATAAAGAGTTTTTAACTGTACCAAGTGGTTATTCAGATCTGTTTTAATAAGTGTCTCTTAACACCTGCATACATTTGAAGTTCCTTCTTCTGAAGGGACTTAATTGTCAAAGGCTCATTGTCCAGCACTGTCATTAGAACTAAATTCCAAAGTAGAATTACTGTAAATATTGAAAGCAGAATATTCAGGTATCTATGTAAACCTTCCCACTTAAAAAGCAAAAACAAAAACCAAACAAAAAAGTGTCCTAATTGTGAAATTTTAAGTGTAATAGTACACTTAAAGTATTAAGTGTATTATTATATTAAAATGAGCATTGAATTTCAAATCATCTTAAAGCAGTACAGTATTAGTAAGTAAAACTCATCGCTATCTTGTAAAATATTTGAAATCAAATATTTGATTTGATACAAATCTTTGAAAATATTGTAGTCACCTCTCAATCTTTAAGAAGAAGAAACCATTACTGTCACTCAGGCAATATGGTGCTCACTATTTTCATTCCTTTTGTTTTCTAGCAGCTTTTATTAGTGTGCATGGTAGATAATTTTTGTTTGAAGAAATGATCCAGATCTCTTGAAAGTGAAAGGAATGAGAAGAAGAATGCTCAAATGCTTTTTTGAATCATTCTTCAACTAATAGTGAAGCTACTTTACAAGCCTCTCTCTGTTCTTCTGAGAACTGGTTTTGATTTTATTAAGTTGTGAGTTCTTTAGAACCCCATGTTGTCCATATCTAATACATTTGCTATCTATCTGCTGCTATATTTCTTTAGGATTATGTTGGTGATTTAGCAGCTCAAATATCAAATGATGAAGAGGAGGAATTTGTGATTGAATGCCTGGGAACCCTTGCAAATTTGACCTTACCTGATCTCGATTGGGAACTTGTGCTTAAAGAGTATACGCTGGTTCCATACCTCAAGGATAAGCTAAAGCCAGGTCTGTACAAGGTTGAGTTAGTCTTTCAAAGTAAAGTCTGTTTCCATCTAATATTTGTGGATATTTTAGGAAACATAACATTGAAAAACTGAAGTGTATGTACACATGAAGTGCAACTGCCACAAGATTAAGAATTTCTAAGGGACAGTGCTTTCTGCCATCTGTCTTACCAGGTTCTGCAGAAGATGACCTTGTTTTGGAAGTGGTGATAATGATTGGAACAGTTTCTATGGATGACTCTTGTGCTGCTCTGTTAGCCAAATCTGGAATCATTCCTGCACTCATAGAGCTTCTAAACGGTATATTGAGATCTTTGGGCCTTGCTTTTCAGAGATAGTAAGGTGCTGTAGCAGCCTGCTGACCCAGAGGCATCATTCCTTTTCTCTTGCAATACAGGGGAAGGTGTTTTGTTTATGAAAGGAGGAACAGTTACTCCATTACTGATAGACACTGACTAATGGCCTAGTTGATTTGATGTTACCACACCTGTACAGTTATGGCTGCAGTCTGTGGTATTTCTATTTGATTGGAGCAGGGAAGAAAAGAGTTTGTGTTGTCAGGAGATGAATCTCACATGCATACCACTGAAATGTCTAAATGACTTGTAAGAGCTAGACATTTTTCAAAACACCAAGAGGTTCTGTTTGTGAGACCTGAACTGAAACTGTTTTGCCATTGTAGCTCAACAGGAAGATGATGAATTTGTCTGCCAGATCATTTATGTCTTTTATCAGATGGTCTTCCACCAAGCCACCAGAGATGTCATTATTAAGGAGACTCGTATCCTTTTAAAGATCAAACATTTAGAATGTCAGTACTTCATTTGCCATCATTGATGCTTGGCCCATGTTTCTCTTGCATAAACCTCTTGGTCTCAGAAGTCTCTTCGTAAATGGCTTATTTCAGCTGAAGGGAAGACCCCCCATACACATGCACAAAAAAAAAAAAAAAAAAAAAAAAAAAACCCACCCCAGAAAAACAAACAGAAACAAAAACCAAGCAGCTTAGGTACACAGAGGAACTGCAAAATGAATACCACAGTGGAAAAGTTAATTTGATCTGAAATGGGGATGACCTGTTAGTTCCTCTCTGATCTGAATTATTCTATGATTTGTTTTGCAGTTCATAGCTGTAGGTCATAATCTGAATAAAAATTATATGGAGAATCGACAAACATCTTGTTGCATTGCACTATTACATGAATATGTTGCATAGTCTGAGGTTAACAAGTACATTAAAATACTTCTAAGATGTTTTAAATACTCTAAGACACTGTAAACGCATGCTATTTCTGTATTTTGTGTTCACCTAGTTATCTTTGCTTTTTGTTTGGCATAATTCTCCCAGCTTCTCCCTGCCATCAAGACTTGGATTTATGTTCCTAACTTTCCTCTTTCTCCTTTTTTACCTGACTTTTGATGACTGAATCTGTTCTTCACATTTCCAGTTCGTATGTGTAACAGAACATAGGACCCTTGCAAGCATAACAGATTAGTGATGTAGTTTTCTAGCAACATAACTACTTCTTAATGTAGCTCCTTTGAGCTCTGATGCATGTCTGAGAAGTTTTTTGGGAGATTGTTCTTTGTCTCCAGTTTAGACTCTGGAATGGCTAGCTTTTTTTAAAAAAAGAAAAAAGCAACTATTACTTATATTTATCTGTAATGATGAAAAGCCTTTACCTTCAAATACCACTTTTCTTTTTCAAATTACAGGACTAGTAATAATATTATGGTTTCCACAATAGACCTATCTTCAGTATTTTTGAAATAAATACATTGAAAACTTTGTTTAACATAAAATACTCCCTAAAAATGACAAAAACTTTTTCAACAGATGAAACAATGCCACATGAATTTTTAGAAAATGTATGTTAGTCCAAAAGGCATATAATGAATGGATTTCTGATGGCAAATTAGAGCATGTGATGGCGCACAAGTTTTCTTCAAAAATTTGAAAAGTAGTAGAGTGTCTTAAAATGTGAATTAATTTAATTAAAAAAAAAAGGAGGGGGGGTAGGGAAAAGGCTGCTGAACTTAACATGTTATGGAAAATTCCACAGGAGTTCTTGATGAAATTTGCAGTTGGAGGAACCCAGGACTGTGTTAAAACTAGCATTTGTATCCTTAACTGTTTCTTCCCAGAGGCTCCAGCATATCTTATAGACCTGATGCATGATAAAAATGCTGAGATCCGCAAAGTTTGTGACAACACTCTGGATATTATAGCGGTAGGTCTGACTTTTCTCATGTGTCATTCAAGAACCTCTTTGCATGACATAATTTGGAAATAGTGACTGGATAGCAATAATTTATCCTTGCGGACTGAAAACATTTTTCATGAGCAACTTCTTAATCACGTAAGTGAAAGATGAATTTTCATGAGACAATGATAGTCATTATTCTAAGCTGCTTACCAAGTTTCTTTCCAGAAAGTGCATATGTACTTTGAAAATCCATACCAGTTAATTACATACTACAAGCGCTTTTTTTTTTTTAATATATATATATAAAAAAAGAATACTTTCTTACTGGGAAAAAGAACTATTAATAACATTACATAAGTATGTCAAGCTTTCATTTTTTTCCTAGTTCTCCAAACAAATGGCTCTTGTTACCCAGCAGCTTTTAGTCAACTTTTCTTTAATGCCTGATGCCAGTACTTGTTTGGAGGGGAAAAAAAAAATAATGTGGATGGCAATTCTGGAGCTGACTTTTTTTCTGCTGGAGAAGGTTATTAAAGCAGTTAATATAATCTTGAAGTTTATAATGTTGTTCTTATCTTGTGAATAGGTTTCTTTTCGCTACACAGCTTAGTTTGTCCAACCACTCACTGATCAGAATAAACTTTTTGGGACAGTTGTTTTGTACGGAACTTGGAAAAAAAGAAATAATACTAAATTGTGAATACGTGTTGCCTTATCAGCTCTTATAATACATATAGCATGTGTGACCTGCTTCTGGGAATCCTGTTTTTACAGTACAGTATAAGTCCTTGGCTCCAAAAGCATTAACATTTTCAAGGTGCTCTTCATTAAACAAAAACAATCTGATAACTGATTTAAACATTGCATTTCATTTTAAAATCCTTTTTGGACTGTTTAATTGAATGGACTGTTGACAAAAAAGGAATTCCACTATATAATAGTGTTTTAGCATTCATTAGATGTCCAGGTCTTTTGGATCACAGTACCTATCATGAAAGTAAATCCTATATTTAAAGAGAACTGAGCTTTGAGTTGAGGGTATTATTAAAATCTTTGACTACGTAAATGCTTTTCCTACTATCTACTCACTGTCATCTGCAGCAGAATTGTGCGTATTGCAACTTGCTCTCAGGGAGGTTTTGTATATAGTAAGACTTAAATTCTACTCTGTACAGTATTATAGCCTTATGTTCTTTTCTTTTATGCTCTAATGCCTCCTAATTTACTAATTTAATATTTGTCTAAAGTAACAAATAAAAGTACATAATACTTTTGTTAGTGGTTTTTGTTTTTGAATGGCTGCTGTAGCATTCAAAAGGGGCAAGATTTTTAAAGATGAATTAGCACTTAATACTTATTTCTGGTGGGCATATGTTCATCTTGCTGATGTCATTTCGAGGGAAAACTCTGGCTGAAACAGTAGAAAGACTTGTCTACTAGGTGATGATGGACACTATGCTGAAGATTACATTCAAAACTTTTGTCATTCCAGGGTTAGTGCAGTTTCTAGATGTCTTAGTGGTTGATTAATTCGTATGAGAAAGTTTTACAATATGGTACTCACATTTCAGTAACTAGATTATTAATAGCATCAAATCAGCAGATCCATGACCCTCCAACCCCAATTCTGAGATCTCCTTTTTATGTTAGTAGTAGTATTCAGCAATGTTTATTGGGTAGGATCTAGAATAGTAAGTATATTGAGACACAGTTTCACATTCAACATTAACCTCTGACTAAATTTTTTTTAAGGAGTAATTTTTATGGTGGACATGAATAAACAGAATGGTGTGATAATCAATGGGAAGGTCCTTTCAGAACTTGTAGGAAGCTCTGAACAGGACTTCTGGGGTTCTGAGGAAGACTAAAGGGAGGAAATGAACTGATACTGCTGCTGCTGGGAGTGTAGAAGAAGAAACCATAGCATATACTAGGAATATTTTGTATAGTAGTAGATCATTTCTTTCTTTGGTGCTGGGGCAATGCCACATTTATGGAGAATGGTTTTCATTGCTATGTTAGAATTCCCTTTCTCAGGAGGTCTTCTCTACTTTCCACTGGGTCAGTGTTGGTTTATAAGTTGCAAAAACCACAGCCATCACCCACCAGCCTGCCTGGGGAGAGCAAGCCCAATAGGCCCACTTCTCTGGGAGGCAGAGGGAACCACTATTCCATTACTTTCTTGGCTGTATAATAAATTGATTGCACATCATATCCTAATACCAGCAGTCAAGGCAGATGATAACGCGTCTTGGATGGTCTTGGGAGAAAATATCAAGCATTAAGTTATCAGACCCTCAGATCTTGATAGGTGTTTTGCCATTCAGTTCAGAGGATATGGTAAAGCAGCGTGTGAACACTGAGGTGTTTGGCTGTGTGGAAATTTTACACTGTTAGTACATTCTGAGGTATCTGGATAGATACAGATTGCAGTCTCTAGGACTGGTGGAGCTTCTCATCAGTGCTAAATCCATGGCAAGAAAAAATTAAGTTTGCAGTCTTGTTATTCCATACATGCTACACAATTAGTTCCTCTGATGATGGAAATCAGAAATTAAATGCTGAAGAACAGAGATTTGACACTTGAAAGTAATTGTTTTCTCAGACAAATGCTGCTTTCACTCATCAATAAACTCTATACAGTGTGATTCAAATAACACTGAAGAAAATCAGATGCCATATAAGCCTTAGGGGAGATATGCTTTCTGTAGTAAAGTAATTGTCACAGAAATTATGGAAATGTTACACTAGTGATGATTGTTTAATATAGCTTGGCTGGACTTTACCACTGATGAACTGAAACAGATGTGTTGCTTTAGCATGGTATGTATGGGGAAGTCTAGAGTTTGCACTGGTAGACGCAAGATATCCATTTTGTCAACAGAAAAGTCTGTGTTGATAACTTAGGAATGGATCAGTTCTGTGTCATGTGCTGAGTCTTGACATCAAGCAGGGAGTTCAGTGAACTTTACACCTAACCTGGACAGGTTGGAGATGGCTCAGTTAAAAGCGTGGAATCAATGGCTCGTTTAGGACATTCTACAGAATTCTCAGCCAAATGAAGTTGCTTCTTCCGCTGAATCAGAAGCCTGGACACCTGCAGTGGAAGCTTGTGGAAAGAAGTATCAGTTGGCCTAAGATGGTTTTATTCTGTTCACCTCAAATAGATGGTATTATCAAGAGCTGTGAAGGTCATTAGTCTCTTGGGTTTTTGATCCTCTTTCCTAGTTCTTCATTGTTGTTTTTTTTCCTGTTTATTCAAAGGATATTTAACCATAACCAGACCTTTGGACTGTGTAGTCTAATGAGCCTCCCCCCTATTTTTCCTGTTCAGTGTCTTGAGTAGTTTTGAGTCCAGGATTTACTGTACCATTTTGGTTCTCCTGTGGTCTGCAGTGGATAATTTTGCTTTCTGCAAAGCAGAATGTCTTCTAGATAGCTACAGCATTAACCATATGTGCCTAAGGCATTATTCCAGCTCTCATTCCTTACCCCAACTAGTTGTAATGAAAAGTGAATAAAATTTACCTCATAAGGAAAGCTATGTGTTAATGAATGGCTCGCATCTTTCTCTGTTAGCCAAGTGCCCTGGCACTGATCCTCCATGTAGCGAATGCTGGAATTTCACATAAGAAGCAGGAATGTGCTGTGAACTGTCAGTGCTTTGGGATTTGGGGTCAGCTGTATGAGATGTTGGCCAGCTCTCTCAGAATCAAGGAAGAGCAGACCACAGGGATTTGGTGTGGACTTTATTTGGATAGGCACTGTACTATGAAAATAGATAACCTTTGACTCCATCTTGGTGTCCTCATTCCATGAAAAGTGCTGTACTGCCTCCAGGAAAAGAGGTTCAACCTTCACTTGTCCAGATTCGCCACTTCTGTGGTGTCTCTGTCATCCTCTAACAATTCTGAATAGAGGGAGGTAGGGAGAAGAGTAGCTAGGATACATGTTTTCAGTGATCAACTCCTGCGTTGTTAAATTTGAAATCAGTCCACTTTGGTGGCTTTGTGTGGTAAAGCATGCACCCAGCAGGAAAGGCTCTACCTGGACTGAAAGAACAGTGACCACACTGGAGGGAACATCAGAAATGGCAAGTGTGTCCTAATTCTTTTTGTCTTCACATAAACCTGGTTTTGTAAGATTTTCTACGTGCATTAGTACTTGTGCTTTAGAACCATGAAGATGAGCCAAACCACCTCTGCCAACTACTGATCTCTGTTACTTTCATAACAGTTGGCCGGGGGTTGTGTTAAATTTTTCTAGAGGAAAAAATAACTTTTTTCAGCTACTGACAAACCCTGTGGAAGGTGTGCATTTTATGTAGGCATGTAAATTTAGGAGGCATGAACATTTTCTTCTTTCTCTACTTTGCCGCTAATTTCATGCTGTGGGCTTCTTTCAATTCATTTCCTCTCAAAATATGTTTAGTGAAGAGCTTGACTGTAAAGGAGTCACTGGATTGCACAGGTGTAAATGGTGGAAGGATCTTTTGGCCTGTGAATGAATTGCCCTCTGGTGGTACTTATCCTAAGGTAGGTGTCATAGACACCTGCAGGAGGTGATCCATACCATCTGTTTCTCTCCTTGGTTAGCAGAGGCACATAGCTTAAATTACATGCCTAACTTCTGGATAGCTGAAGTCAGACAAGATAAATCTTTCCCTAACTAATAAACAGTCAGTTTAAGCTTTTATGTAAAGTGTGTTTTTTAGGGATGGTTAAGTAATGAATAAGGTAGCATATTGCTTTACCAGCTACGTTCTTAAACGTAATGAGTGTTCAACTTACTGTATAGCAGCTTCAGTTTAGTATGAGGAATTGTATCAAATGAACCCTATTACAGACCCAATTAAAGGGCAACCACATTAAAGTGAAAAGGAAAATCTGTTTTTCATCAGTTGTGAGAAAACACAAAGCAGATCTGTGTAGCTCTGTGTTATCCTATAGCGTGTTAATCAGATACAAGGTGTGACGGAAGCCAGTGACAAAGGGGACCCCTGATAGGGAACAGACACGCTCTGATAATAGGCCAGTTAACGCTTCATAATATTTCAATGGTTCAGTAGTAAACAAAGTTGGAAGTAGAACTTCAAAAAGGATGGCACATTCCATGCAGAGTCAAACCATGCATCTTGTATGACACTCCTGGATTTATGGGAACCGAATGTTAAAAATGGTGACGTCAGGAAGCTCCAAAGAGAATAAAATCAACTTTCAGAACTTCTCTTTTTATATTACTGAGCTCACAGTGTTTGTAGTGCTGGAGTACAAGCACATTCTACCCACCTTCTTCTTATATCTCTCCCAATTTCTTTATTGGCGTAACATTTAGGAGGACTGGAGGGGATAAAGCTGTTATCTTCATCTCAACAGTTTTCTGATTTCATTTTTGCAGGAATTCCATAGTAAAGAAGACATGCCATCATGTTTAACCAAAAAAAAAAAAAGAAAAAAAAAATAAAAAAAGAAAGAAAACTTGATGTATTTTAGGGAACTATTTTACCCTAGCTTTCTTTAATTTAGTTTCTTTGTGCCATTTGACTTTAGTCCTCCATTTACAGCTTTTCTTCCATTCTGTTATTTCGTTAGTCTTTGACCTGTTGGTGTTTCTGCACATTTCTGTGGAAAATCTACAGACATATTCCTGGTCAGGCAATACCTAGATGAGCTTCTTGGTGTTGAGGTTATGTAATCATTTAGGTTATTGCAAATCCTCTTTAGGACTGATGCCAAAAATGAAACTCATGACATCGGTCAGATTCTGTTATGATTGTTTCTTTGTTCTTGTTGCCCATTCACAGTGAAATGTCTGTTAAAAAGTTAAACAAAATACTCAAACTGCTTGAATGGATAAAGAATTTTTAGTAATATGAAAAATGTTCAATCTCATAGCCAGTGATTTGCCAATAAATTGCTGATCTTGTTTTCCAAAGATTAGAGGAATGATTGCAGTAAAATACCTGGAAGGTTGGAGGCTTATATACAAGATGGGAAATGTAGAATAGGTAAGAATATTCTGCCCTGTTGCTATTGTATAAAGAAAAGAACAGTCAGTATCTGAGGAATTTTAACTAATTTTTAGAAGGATATAAGTTTGTGGCTATTTGTGACAGATGTTCAGCCTGTTCAGACAGTGATGTGGAATGGAACAGCGGTGTTGTGCAAGTGAGATTCATTTAAGGTTGCAACTTTGGGAAGATTTCAAATTTTATGTAGTGTACTTTCTTAAATGTGAATTAGGAGTTTAACTACTGACTTTTCTGGCCTTTCTTAAAGCAAACAAGGTAATGTAAAAGCAGTTCAACTTCCCTACAGATTATTTAAATTTGCTGTTTGTTAAATCCCTCCTTCCCCCCCCCCCTCCTTTTTGCAATCATGATTTCTGGAAATAATTTTCTTGGGATTGCAGAACGATCTCTAGCAGTTATAAGGTATTTCTCTAAAGCTTGAAAGTAATTCACAGCTGCTGAGGGTTGATAGTGCATAACAGCTCTGGCAGATACAGCAAAGGAGACATTCTCAAGATGCTGGTCAGAAACATCGTTTAAAGTTGTGCCCTTTCATTTTTTGAGTGTCATTTTATGAATCTCAGTGATGAGCTTGCCTTTTCCAGGGAGATTTTTGTTTTGCATTGTTATTTTTAGTCTTTTCTTTTAATCAAGAGTGAAAGTGGGGAAAGATCAAGAAGCAGAAAAAGTATCAGGCATTTTCAACTCTAAGGACACTGCATTACTATGTGACTAAAAGGCACTGAAGTTTTGGTTGAAGCCGCTAGGGACTGTGACTGTCTATAGATCCTGCAATGATATTTGCACTGTATATGGAAGTTATGTGAGAGACCCAGGATTTGAGCAGGACTACTTCTGTGCCAAAATGATGCAGAGGGGAATTAGAGGGGTCTAGTAATTAATGCAGATGAGGGGTAAAATGTAAGAAGTTCAAAATATAAGAATGAAATGCAAGAAATTCAAAATGATGGCATAGACAGGCTTAGAGCCCCAAATCTCCAGGTGCTTTCATGGATGTCCCATCAAAAAGGGAGTTTACATTCTGCTTTAAGCCAAGAGAAACAAACTTGCAATTCCTCCAAATAAAGTTCAAAAATCCTCCTCTACAGAATAATGGCTTTGTGGTTGCATGATGAATGCAACATGATTCCCTATGAAATCTTGGGGGCTCAAGATAGACTGATTAGCAATGTCAGAGAACCCTCTGCCTGAATAACTGAGCCAGCTGTTTTTTGTGTTATCAACCAGTCAGGAGGATGGAAAAGGCACAGGGTGGAGAATGTTACCTATGTCAGGTTAATAGCGGTGAAGACAAGGCAATTTGAGTATTAACTCAGTTTAAAAGCTCATGTTCAGTCCACAGAGGTTTCAAAAGTTTAGCTTAAGCTACTAAGCCAAGTTATTCTGTCTTCACTGCTATTTTTTGACTTCAGGTTATAGACAGATCTGTTCTTGTACATCTAACTGGAGCAGTTTAAGAAATTACCCCTTCTGCAGCCAAGACGTTGTCACTGATTATGTGAATGCTTTTCATCCTCTTCAGGTCAAAGTAAAACAGATTTTTAAAAATGAAAAAACCTTGAAGTGCTCCAACTAAATCTCCAAAAGTTGTTCTTTACAATCCTTTGATTAAAGAGGTACCAACCACTGTGCATTATTTGTGAATCTGCCCAAATTGATTACATCTGCAATTTTTATATGTTCATGTGTTAGCTGTTCCCTATCTTTCCAGTAGCACTGAGAAACTGAGTATTGTTACTGAGTGACCACAGATCTGTGGATATTCAACAGCCCATAAAGCCCCTTTATAGTACAATCAGGCTGTAATCCAGATTGAAATTTCATGTCTACTGTTTGTTTCTATAGTGGCCTGAACCTATCTCCTGTTTCCTTCAGCATTCTAAAGAAGATCGTCTCAGATTTTAAGTCTGTCTCTTGAATTCCCCTATTGCTTTTATTACGAACGTTGTATGCCATTTTTCTGGGAATTGAGTATAAAACACAGAAAGCCATTACAAAATTTGACAAGAAGTTGGAAATGAAATTCTATCTTACTGGATTTTATGAAGCAAAATACAAAAATTGTTGATTTTATCAAAACCTGTTTTGTTACGTTTTCTGGTAAATAGTTGTTCTAGTGAAATTTTTTCTAATGAGGACATTCAGGGTATTTGGTCAGTGTTCATATTTAATCACTGAGATTCCCCTGAAAATTGGCAGTAATTGCTCTTCTCAATAAGAAAAATGAGAGGAGAATAATAACTGAACTACTACAAAGCAGGAGGTTTTTCTCAGTGATGTTGCATTATAAACCACGAAGGGAAGATTATATTGCTGCTGCATGTATAAAAAATAATAATAATGCCTGGCATTTCAAAACAGTTGCATTTTTTACTCAAAGCAGGCTGCAGACTGAATAGATGATTTAAGTCATTGAGCCCTGAAATATGCATCTTGCACTGACATTAAATTATTCTGGCATTTATCCTTTGAAACCAAACAGTTTTGTCTATACCTGGTTCTAAAATCTTATTTGGTGATTTTTAAAAGGAATATGATGAGGAATGGGCTAAAAAAATCCAGAGCGAGAAATTTCGATGGCACAACTCTCAGTGGCTGGAAATGGTGGAGAGTCGGCAGATGGATGACAGCGAGCAGTATCTCTATGGGGATGATCGTATTGAGCCCTATATCCACGAAGGGGATATTCTGGAAAGACCTGACCTTTACTATAATGCGGGTAAGGCAGCATATATTAGTGTTTGGGACTGGGTTTGCTACCTCTGCTTGTTCTTGGAACCAGAACTTGATCTGTGGGCATTGAAACAACCTGCTGACATAAACTAGCAGGACAGTTGCCCGTCTGTGCTGGTGGGAGATTGTAGTTGTTAGGATATTAATGAAGGATTGGGTACAGTATATCCATAACCTTAAGGACTATCACAGGTCTCTAGAAATGTGAGTAGATCTACCTCAGAGAGCTAACTGAGCATGATTACCAAACTGAATAAAGCTAACCCACACCTACCTCTTATGTCCATAGCTTGTTTGCTTGGCAAACACAGGCAGTTTCTCATCCCTGTTAACTCCACAGAGCCGTACAGCTGTGGGATTTGATGCTGAGTTCTGTTCTGCCTTATGTGTTGGTTCCATAATGGAATTTTTATAGCAGAGGGTGATGCAAGACCTTGGAAGATTCTCGTAAAACTTGTACCTTCTTTAGCAGATGGAATCATTCTGTGACTTTTTGTTAATCTGTGTTTAACATTTTGCAGTCATGTTATTGCTGTCAAGAATTTAATTTAAAAAATCAGAATAATTATAAAGAGTAGTAATGTTCTTATTTGAGATTTAACCCTAATGTATTTTCTAAAAGAAAAAGATGTTTCTCATGATCATTTTTTCTTACTCCTATTGGTAGCTCATAGTGACACAGTTCTGCACAGTTGAGGTTCTGGATGACCTCAAGTGGAATCTGCTCTCTTGATCGTTTGGTAAAGATTTTGTAATTGCTAAGAAAGTAAAAGTTGTCATACTGGATTTAGGCAGTGATGTATCTAGTCCGGTATCCTCTCTCCAGTGGTCGTTCTTGCCAACTGTTTCAGAGGAAGGTTCAAGAAACCCTGCAGGAGACAATCATGAAATAATTTGCCCACAGGATAAATGTCTGCATAACCTTTAATAACTAGGTGTTGGCTTGTTCTCTCAAACTTGTGGTTTTATATCCTTTCCAAACTGGAGGATTGTGTGCACATACTTTTTTTTTTTTTTTTTTTTAATAGCTGATTTTGAGTCTGTTTGTTTTATTTTCCATATAAGTGTCCAGTCCTTCACTATGAAGCATGAGTCACAAAACTGACTCTGGATGAATTTGCCGGAGTAGTAATAAGCAAAACAAAGCCACTGAAATCCATAAACTTTATTGGTAATTACTAGGAGAAAATAAACATGCAAGCTCTCAGTAGCATTTCTAAAATTATTCTTAAAATATATCAGAATTTAAGGATTCTTATTCATGTACTTAGTTATGTATGTCACCCATATCAACATGCTTTCGTAGCGGTAGATATTTTTCCCTTTTGAATCCTCTAGCTTTATCTTACTCTACTAGGCCTACAAGGTTAGTAGTGTGAGCCAAGCATAGTTCAGTACCAGGGTCTCTTGTTATATCAAGTCTCTTTTGGACTTCCACAGCTAAAGATGTGAAAGCATGTCTGCTGTAATCTCCAGTTTCCAGGTCTTAATAATAAACTCTTGCTTATTTGACTGGGCTGTTTCTTTTCCCAGTGGTGTAAGCTAGAGAGGGAGTGTCACCAGTAACATTGAATTTCCTGGCTTTTAATCATTTATGTTACAGGCTTAATGTTATTTGAACAAAGATTTTTGTGTTGGAATTGATATTTGACCAGGGAAGGAAAGGCAGTTTTCCAATGATATGTTCTGCAGATGTTTGAAAAGTGCTTTTGTTTTTGGAGGTATAAGAGTAAGTGATTATATTCAAAATACAGATTCACTTTTCAGGTTCCTTCCGTCAAGTGCCAGTAATGATGTGCTTTTGAACTCCGATAGATTTATATTTTTGAAATGTAGCCAGAGGGGACACGCTATTTTTTTTGACAAGGCTATGGGTTATTATACCAATTGGAGCAGGCATTTGGATTTCTGAAGGACAAAGCCTGATATAGTCAAAAATACCAAAAAATGCAAAATTTTGTCCAGTCAGAAATTAAATGTTTGTATTTCAGTGTGATCATTTTACAGATGATCTGCACTGATAGCTGATGTACAGTACAAATCTCTACTCAGCCCTAACAGTTCTGGAGTTCATTGATGACCACATGAGTTCCTATTGCCCTAATATACCAACATCTCCTTTGCAGAATAATTTAAGCCTACATCAAAAACTTGGTAGAATGTCTGAAGTTACGTTCATGAGCTCAGTGTCTCCTTTGCTTTGAAAATACATAACCCTAATTTATGTTGAAATGTACATAACAACAGATGTCCTTTAACTGTAATCATATTATATGCAGCTGATGTTATCCATGTGCTTTCAGTTTCCTATAAATTCATGTGAGCCATAACTCTGACTGTTATGGTTTGAATGTTAGCACTCTTGATTGAAGACACTTTAAGTAGCTATAGCTCTAGCCTTGGAGTTAAAATGTAATGCTTTCTTTATTAATAGAAAGAGATTTAGATGATGTTTTTAAGTGTCACTACTTTCAAATAAATTCTAAGCAAACCTAACTGTTTAAAATACATTGGTACTTAATTTGATCAATCTGAAATACAGGGTATAGAAATGCTGATGTTCCACCTCTTTTTTTTTTTTTTTTTTTTTGTGTGTGTGTGTGTGTGTATGTGTAAAATACAGGATAGGTGAAGAAATAGGACAATGTGGCACAAGTGTGAATAAGAGCCATTTCAGCTCTCCTCCCCACTCTATGGTTATTCTGCATCCCTATGATAACACATAGCACGTGTGTCTATCTGAGCATGCTGAAAGACAATAATATAGATTGTGCCAGAGCAGTTGCTCATAAAGTGATGCTCTTTCACATACTGTGTACACATGTATGCAATTAGAATATAGCCATATACAGCTATCTTACACTGCTAAAATGTAGTCTGATCATGGCTAGCATTTTTCATTTACAGTCTGTTGCATTATGTTCAGTCACTTTCCCATGAGATATTATCTTCTAAATGAATCTCTGTAGCACCTCATCAAATGTCCGTCAAGAAATCTAGATGTCAGTTCTATTCCTTTTATCATTTGTCACTATATTATCTTCAAAAAGCATCAGGTAAATTCATAAAGCACAGGGAGATTTGTTTGAATGCTTGACTCGTCATCTTTAAGCCCCTGTGTCTGTAAGTAACTTTCCACTGCTTCCTGCACAGGCAGTTTTAGTAGTTTTTAAACCACAGAGGTTAAGCTAAGTGGCCTGTGATTCCCTGGATCTTATCTCTTTTTCTTTAAAGTGGAATGGCATTTGTTACTTCCTAGTCATTAGGAATCTTTCTCTATCCTCTGCTAAACTATTAAAGTATTAGTCAGCGTGTATCAATTTCTGCCATTTTATTTTATTATTTTTTTTATTTGTGCTTTCTACATGGCAAGCCTGGGTTCATTTTCATAGAGTAATGGAGACAAACTGAAGTAGAGTCTGTTTTAATGAAATAGCTCATTTTATCTAATTAGAGCCTAATACTAATTAGCAGGTAAAAACTATGCCCTTAATATTAACAGGAAATGTGTTGGGAATGAGAATAGAGAAGAGTTAAGCTGGATTTTCATTCAGTGAGGGTCACTTCACTGACTTGACTTCAAAGATGCTCTGAATTTACACTGATGTAACTGAGGGAAGGTGTTAACCCCCTGATTTCCTGTTCATCCTTATAAAGCAAACAGGAGCTGTGAAGTCTTTAAGGAATACTGCTAGCTTTATGAATATTTGCATCTTCCTATTGCTTGTGTTTTTTATGTAAAAGAAAATTTGAAAAATTGTAATCCTGGTATGCATTAGGAAGAGTGTTGCCAGCAGGTTGAGGGATGTGATCGTTCCCCTCTGCTCAGCACTGGTGAGGCCACATCTGGAATACTAGGGCCTGTGGGCTCCCTAGTACAAGACAGACATGGATTTACTGGAGTGAGTCCAGCAAAGGACCACAAAAATGATTAAGGGACTAGAGCATCTCTCATATGAGGAAAGGTTGAGAGAGGTGGAACTGTTTAACCTGGAGGAGAGGAACCTTGGGGGGACTTTGTCAGTGTGCATGATGGGACAATGTAAAGAAGATAGAGCCAGACTCTTCTCACTGGTGGCCAGTGACAGGACAAGAGGTAATGGACACAAACTGAAACACGGGAAATTCTGTCTGAACACAAGAAAACACTTTTTTTATTGAGGGTGTCTGAACACTGGTGCAGGTTGCCTGGAGAAGTTGTGGAGCCTCCTTGGAGATGCTCAAAACCCAACTGGACGTGGTCATGGACACTGTGCTCTAGGTAACCCTGCTTGAGCAGGGGACTTGGACCAGATGATCCAAACAGGTCCCTTCGAACCTCAACTGTTCTGTGATATGAAGGAGATGAAAGAAATGGTTTTGAAGCTGCTTTCCTGTTTTATTTAACTCATTTTAAAAGATACAGCAGTGAAGAGCTGAAGCATTAAGACCTTTGTTCGCTCTTCTACTTTTACTCTGCTAGCCTAGATTCATGTTTGACCTTTGTCATTACTTTTTCTCTGGGTCTACTTTTGTGATGGGGCAGACAAGATAGGTATTGATAAAACCCCACCAAGCCTGAGAATGAAGATGAGAATAGTAGTTCTGAGTTGCAACTTTTCTTGGGGCAGTAGGCTAACTACTTCGAGTCCCAGAAAGTTTTCTGTTGTAATTGAAGCTGCTTTTTTTTTCTTGTAATTTCTCCCAGAAGTGTTGCAGATTGCTAATGAATTTCTAAGACAAAACATGATTGTTGCCTACTTGCCCCCAAATCATGCTCCTTCACACAGTCCCTGTATCTTTCTTGTCTTTATAGATGGTTTAATAGCCCCTGATGGAGCAGTGAGTCCAGATTTCTTCAGTGATTATCATCTTCAGAATGGAGATCTCGTTGGGCAACATCCCTTCTCCAGCAGGTAAATTACTGTTTGAAAGGGGTGTAAATAATCAGAAAATGACTAATTTAGGTTTATTTATAGGACTTCGTTTGTGGTGTTCAACTGTGTTTGCCCCCTATAACTTTAAGTAAGGTTATGTTCTAAATGCACAGTAGAGGAAATGATTTACACTGGAAAAGCAGTTTTATGGAAATCATATGTAAAAGAATTAATCATTTTTCATCACATTAGAAAACCTACTCTTTCTTTTGAATTACACATTTCTTTTAGCACCTTAACATGCATGTTGTAATTCACGTTGGCTTTCTAAAAGCTGTAAAGCTGTAAAACAGTAAAAACTAGAACACAGCTAAGTACATGTTACGACAATTATTCAAATATTATTCAGGCATCGTTGTTGGGAAATGTCTAAATAGATGCTTGAGATGCTGATTATCTAGGAGAATTTTATTTTTAGTGTTCTTAAGTTGTTAAAAATAAGTTTTGCAGCTGCCAAAACTTTCTGGACGTTTTTTCCCTTCAGACTAAATTCTCCCAGGATAATTTTCAGTTTGATTACCGATGGCATTTACTTTGATAATTTGCTAGATGAGCAAAGGATGTCTCTGTTATGGCCTGACTTTTAGGAAATGTCTCTCTGAATTGCCCCTCTGGTCTATGACCTTGCCTTCTCTAAATGTTAGTAAGCTGTTCCAGTTTAGATTTCTGAATAGGTTTCTCCCACCAGTTCGAAATAGAACAGTCTCATTTCAGAGAAGAGGGTCCTTTTCTTTCCTTTCTATGCAGTTTGGGAAATGCCTTTTGTAGAGCATGAACTACACGCACTAAATAGGAGGAAGTGTTTCAACACTTCATGATGAATGTACAGAATTCACCTTAACAGGATGTTACCCAGATAAGCACAGCACTATTATTGAAGTTTTGAAAGTAATAGCATTATTTTCACCGCTGGCAACTTTATTCACCATTCATAAAATATGAGTAACTCACAGTATGTACAGCTGAAGGGGAAAAAAAAATTTCTTCCTCACCATGACTCCTTGTAGTTAAGGGGCAGTGGAAGGTGATCCTGGTTTCTTTGTTCTACCTGTAATGCACCAAAAAGATGAATATTAGGCAGAGGTGGAATGATGGCAACATTTGTAAGAACAAATGAAAATAACTAAAATCCTCAAAAAAGTAGGACTGAAAGATGGATCTCCTTGAGAAAGGGAGATTTTTGTTTATGCTTAGTAAGGATCAAGTTTGAATCAGTGTGTGTAACCCTTTGCCTGAAGTTTGTATTTGGGAAAGGAATACTGACGCAGAAAGTCCAAGAAGATGTGCTTGCCAGGTGATTTTTTGCTAAATATACAGTGTTAGTGACTTTATGAAGAGAATAATTAATCAATGTTTTTAATGAAAGCCTTTGTGAAAGATTGGCCAACACCATGTCTTCTGATTATTTCCAAATGTGCAGCTTCCCCTTCAAAACATGCTGATTACAGAGAAGCTGAGGGAAGTATGAGCTATATGTTACTCTAGAAGTCTTAGTATTACAGTTCACCATCTTGAACTTCGAAATAGAAACAAATTGCAGGAGTTACCCGGTTTCTATATTAACCAGGATCTTATGGGAACTGTATATGGGTAGGTGATCCCCACAGCTTTTGTGCCCCTTTGCTGAGGCAGAAGAGAGTGTAGGGGAAACTTTGCAGACTCCTCTGTTTCCAGGAAACTAAAGATAGACCCAGTCAAGATCCTCCTGGTTTGCCAGCAATCTTTCAGCTGGAGAAAGATCTTGTGTCCTGGGGTAGAAGTTAAAGTAGATTACTGAACCTCAAATTTCAAGCTTTTGTCAATGATCTATGTTTGTAAGCTGCTTTTTAATCTGATCTTCCAGCTAAAATAAGTGGTAAAATAAATTTGGTGGATCGTTAGTTAAAATAAATATTTGTAGAATTTCTTCATAATGTCTCAAGGCATTTTAGAGGCCAACCTCAATAAACAGGACAGGCAAAAACTGCAATTTGGTAAACTACAGACTTGGTAATTGCCCATTGTTGAAAGCCACTGTAAATATTAAAATTTCTCATTAGAACTTCATTTTCTAGGAAAGCTTTTTTCAATATGATCGCTCCATGGAATTATCTGCAGTCCAGACATACAATCTAATTGGAAACAGGGTGGACTGCTGCAAATTGTTCTGTCCTATTTGTAGCGTAGCGGGACTGGATTGTTTGATAGAATAGATACTGGCAGTCGGATGGCGAATCCCAGTTTTCAGATGTGTGTCATTATCGTTTTGAACTTCTTGGCGCCAGAAGCCAGGATTTCCTGATGCTTAGAGCTAATGTAAAATGCATTAGTGCTCCAAGGCATGAGCCATGGAATTGCCAGTCCCATGAGTTTGAAGAGTCAAACCCTCCCTTTTCCCAAATTTGAATTGGTGTTAGAAGGTAAAACCATACGTGCTAGAGAGCCTAATTAAAAATAATAGCAGCAAGTCAAGACTCTTTTTATGTGTTATATAGTGTACATTTCATCTGCACCAAAACATAATTCTAGGGTATTTTTATGCTTACATTTTAAAGCTAACAAGAACCTTATGTCAAGGATTTATTTTTAACCAGTTCCAGCTTCTAATAAATCAAGATTCTTGTTATGAAAATGGTTCATTTTTCTATTATTAATATTTGGATATGTTTTCAGAAACTTTTTTAAATTGAGTTATGATTTGTACAGACAACTAGTTAATTAGTTAATAGTGACTTTTTTCTGTGTGTTCAAAGAGGGATGGTCTAATACTGAGTAGCTGCATATTTCTTGGTCTTTTCATTTGTTACACTTTTGTGTTTTTATCTGTTATACTTCTGTTTGTTGTGCCTGTGTCTTCTGTTCTTGGTCTTCTGTATTAAGCTTTATTGTTCTGTAATAGGAACAGTTGTTTGCTTAGCAGTGGGGTGAATTGGGAAGGAGTCTGTTCTGTCATTTAGACCACCCTGTGGTTTGAAGTAGGTGACAACCATAATTTGACTTTTTCCACTCAGCTTTGAAGAATCTAATCCTTTCTTCTACTTTCTGCAGCCCTATAAGGAAGTCTTAGGATGTGTCAGCTGTTCAATTTCTGAGATTATTATTTCTTATCCTGGCAGTGTGCTCAGACTGAATCAGGACAAAAAGATTAAGCCCTTGCCTCCAGGACAGTCTATACAAATCTTGCAAGTAGGACAGAAAGACTCACTTTTTTAGTGCCTCTATGTCACTGAGAACCTCAGCTGATGTTGAACTGGTGTTGGTGTCCCCACTGCATTTATAAAGGGAGGCACTACCAGGGATTACCTTGTACCAGGGAAGTCAGCCCAGACCAGCTGCCGTATGTCGGATTGTTGTTCCAGTTACACTGCATGGAATAGGCAAGGAAAAAAAAGAAGTGTTTCCTTGCTTGTAGTGTGCTTCTAGTAGAGGTCCAAGGTGGCCTCTACTTATGCAGTTCAACCCAATTACATTCAGGAAAACTCAGGGGAATCAGAGTTGCAGCTGCACCCAGAGGGCGATCATCAAAGTCAGCATGTTCGCTGCAGCAGTGGGGAAGGACTCTCCTGTGGAGTCCTTGCCCCAGCAGACAGCAGACCCACATATGCAGACCTGGTATACATTCCTACTCAGGTAGGGAAGTCTTTTTTTTAGTTGTAGTATTTTTTTTTTATTTATTTATAAGTTGAGGTATTTATATATATGTGCATAGACTCTCTGGGTTGGCATATAGTTTCTTCCCATAGCCTTTTTTTTTAACAGGGAAACACCAAGAAATAGTAAAACCTGTAAGAATATCCACAGATCTGTTGAAATAGGTGATTAGGTTGATTGAGAATACTATCCTGTATGATCAGCTCCTGCATCAAAATGTGTGGAACAGCTTTGAAGACAATGTTAGAAGTATCTAGGCCTAAAATTAGAATGCTGTCTTGACTGTACCTGTGTTTGTGTGCTATTCTGGCCGTATCCTGAAGTGAGCAGGGATAATTGTCCATGCCAGTATTTGTCAGCATAAAGGAGAAGTGGCTTGCAAGAGAAGACCTGGAAAGATGGCATTTTTGTATTATTACCACCCTTTGGAAATAGAAATACATTTTAGGTAATCTAGTTCGTGAGTTTGGCAGCTTCAGATGAAAGCTCTTATCTTTTATTTCTGAACTCCATTTCATAATAGAATTGTGTTGTTGTGTATGATGTGTATAAATAGAGTTATTCTAGAATACATAGTATGCAGAAGTCTGATAAAATACATAAACAGCATCTCTTATCTTCCTCAAACATTTGGAGCAGAATGCCAACAGATCCTAAGGTATGTTTTCCATTCAGCTGAAAATGTGACTGAGGAGGTTGTTTTGACAGCTTGTATCCAGGTTTTTCATTGGCTAAGAAAAAATTTTTGTGATTACATTACCAGCTTTTAATCATCATACTGTCATTCAGAAGCATATGGGCATTCGACATAGATTTTAAACTTTCATTAAAAAACTTTTATTAAAATCTCTTCAGGGTTCCTGGTTCTGATAGGTCTTAATATAGAGTGAAAGTTTTATGATTGTAGCAAACAAAAAATCCCTCATCTTTGGCTAATGTGGTGACAACTTAGTGTCTGAGCTGCAAGGGAGAAAAAAACAGCTTTCAAGCATCTTTGGTCACTTATCAGATTTTAATGACCTTATAGAGATTAATTGTTTTCATAAGACACAGGCAGAATAGTGATGACCAAATGTCTCATAGTAGAGATTTCCACAGGACTTATCTTTCCATTTGGGAAAGAGACCACTTTTTAACCTCTTCCAGCTCTACCTAGATAATGCCACAAACTTTAAGTGGAAAAGCCAATTTGTTGTAAATATCTTCATCAGAGTTCTCAAATTCTCTTTATGTGTAGCTTTAGAAAGATGTATAGTTAGGAATGCTGGAGCCAACCCAAACTCATTTTTTTTCTTGCAAAGGAAGTTTTCTCCAGTATGTAGTCATTTAACTCCATTATAAAATTTAGCAGAACTGCCATTGCACAATCTTTGTTTTCACTGAGACAAGGAGTTTCTCTGTTTGCTATTCTCAGTGTATATACTCACATATCCTTTCAACAGAAACCTGACTGAAGCTTCTTCCCAGGAAGCAGTGAGGTTTGGCATGTCAAACAAAACCAGTTTTATGGGGTGACTATCTGTCTCTGTCCCTGATTGAACATCTTTGCTCTTGTCAGGACTTACAGTGTAAATCTGTAGCTGCATTTTTTCTTTTTGCCATGGCAGTTCTTTGTGATATTTTGTGAGCTAAGTGTCTGGAGCCAGGACCTTGTGGCTTTGCATTGATTTCAGTTAAACTGTGTCTGTTTTGGGGAGGCATGGGCATACGTGAGCTAATTTCAGTCTTGAGTTGAGGGAAACTGGTGTGGGCTTCAGTGATTGACTACATAGCGAGAGATCCTGGTAGGAGCACGCAGGGAAGACTGTGTTGCTGTGACTTCAGTTACCTATAGCTGAGCTACCTGCTTAACGTCTACAATATGCTAGAATCGCACACTGAATGGCAAGAGTTTCCATACCTTTAGCTTATACCATACATAAGCATTTATAACTGTCTCCCATATAGATCTTCGATTAGATTTACTCAAAGCAGTTACATAGGTTTGTTTGGTTTTGTTTTTTACTGAAGCGCTGAAACTGGGGCTTCATCACTAAGAAGGTACTCTCCTTTAGTCTGTAAGACCTACAGGATCTGTTTCTGTTATAAAGAACCCTCTCTCTAAGGACTGGAGGAGTTGGGGACCCTGCTATGGAATATTTCTCATCTGCACTTTTATCTTTCTTTTGAAACATCAGTTTTCAATCACCTGCACGGTTTATTCAGAAGTTTGGACTTCCACCCTTTCAGCAGCCAACTGCCATGTTGCAGGTTATCTCTGAAAGTGAAAACTAATGCCTTAGTTATATGTAGATGGTAAAAGTAAGCTGCCACAGACAAATGTTTGCCGGCGTTAGTGGCAGAAGAAACTGCCTGTTTCATAGGCCCTGGAAAGATTAGCTTAGATAAGCAAACACATGTTCTGATGCGGAGTCTAAGCCAGAGCAGAAATGAATGTATCCACATTTTACTTTTTCTATCATTTAAACACAGCCAGTAATGCTTACCTGCTTTACAGGTGGGACTCAGAGATGAACATATAATATATTTTAAATAGTTTAATTAATGGAAAGAAAAACTAATAGAGTGCAAATTATTATTAAAATATGAGTTTACTTTCAAACATTTACTATAGTGATGTTTATTACAGTTCTGTATATTAGTTTTTCTTTTCCAGGCTTAAACTTTGTAAAAAAACAACACTTTTTTTTCCTGTGCAGTATATTCAGCAGGGTTATACTCGGCTTCTACCATTTGGACACTATTTAATTTGCATCTCCCAGGGGAATTGAATTAGGTTTTATTAGTAAATTGGGCCTATAACCTTGTAGGCAGGTTTTATTAGTTTATCACACATCAGTATTAGCAAATTGTAAATCCCACTGAAACGAATTTGAAAAGGCCTTAAAGAGAGGCTCAGAACCAGTGAAGTTTCTGGGTTTTTTTGTTGCTTTCTGTCCCACAGAAATGCTGTTAGTGGTAGCATAGTCAAATCTTTCTTATCATATTCTCTTATCCTAACTGCCTACATGTTTAATTTTAACAAAATTAAAGCGAGTATGGTCAGGAAGTTTTCACTGTGTTTCTAACTCAGCTCTGTATTGGCTTGACAAAATGGACAGAGATAAAATGCACTTCCTATTTGGACAATACAACATTTACTATTCATGTGCAGCAGATAAGTATTTTAGCCATTTCTTTTTATTTATTACACTGTATCTGTTCAGCTGTTACATACAAAGAGCACAAAGATCTTAGATGTAAAAAGAAGTAAGGAAGGGAAAATTGCTGTCTTTTGGAGGTTTTGATCATGAGAAGGAACAAGCTAAATCCAAAGACTTCATTTGATTTCTGCAGATCATGGATCATGACCTAAATGACAAAATTCAGTGTGTTTCTTTATTTCCCTTATGTGCTTACATTCAGGAGATATGCATCTGAGAGCTTCATCGCTTTTGAACACTGGCCTGATTTTTTTTTTCGTGTAGAGTTTATAATAATTTTCTTCTGCACCAGCACTAAGCTGCAGTTCTCTCTTTCCCTACCCTGGTGTTTTAAGCAGTGGTCATATTCCCTGGTTGTTGTCATTTTATGAGTTATTTCATACTGTGTTCTCAAAAGACATGTTTATAGAAATTAAATACTGCACACCAATCATATTATAATTCTTTAGGTCTTACTAATATGCATTGGACCAAATTACACAGTGATAATACGGACAGCTGTTGGAGTCTTTTGAAGACCAGAGGTCCAATTCTTTAATGGGAAGAAGGTTCTTCTGTATGTCCTATGCATATCAATGGGATTTTCCCAGGGTTTGGGGTCTGTTGCATACTGCACTGTCGAATAATTTGAATCTCAGCACTACCTATAGTTTGGGAATATCCAAATGTGGATAATATTTTTCATATAAGCTGTCCGCTGTACAGCAGGTTTTTTGTATGTTTGGGTGCTTATTTATTATTGCTCTAGTCTTAGACTTTACTAGGAAGACTTTTCAAACAGCTCTGCTGGTATCTCCCAACACGCAGCTGGTGTCTGCAGGGCGCACAGAGTCCTCGCCTCAAAGAGCTGATACTCAAGACAGAGGCAGGATACCAAAGGCAAGAGAAGTTACTCATCCAAAGTCAGGTACCAGAGCCCCAAGCAGAGCAGTGCTGTCCTGACTGCTCTCTCAGTGCCAAGGTGTGTGGTCCATAATCATGAAGGATCATGTTGCACAAGTTTCATTTACTGTAAGGCTGTTTAATTGCTCTGAACAATTACACTAGTATGCTAATAGGTGAAATAGAGTGGTTGGGAATATTTTAAAGGTGTATTTTTTTTAGCAAGATTCAAATGCCATTTGGGAAGAGAGTTAGCATTGAGTTTTTAATGCACTTCAGCTCTTTCAGAATATAGAGTATTGAAGCCTTTTTACTTGCAGTCATTTCTCTTACATCTTTCAGTTGCTTTTTATTTTACTATATTCCACCTGCAGTTGGCCTAGTTTAATCGACATGGTTTAGGTGGCTACAAAGAATTTTAAAAGAATACCAAAATGTTGTAACAGTTAGCTCAAGTCCTTTGGAATGTCCTACCAAAAAAGCCCCCAAACTTGAGTCTGTCTCTTTTGAAATGTAACATTAATTAATTCCCACGTTCTGTCTGCTGCTCTTAGTCCCTCCAGATGTGCTACTAGGAATAGGCTGGCTCCCCAGTTACAAGCCATCTGGGCTCTGTAAACTGATTTGCACTTATATTAAACAATAAGTGAACAGAATGCGGAAGAGTTATTAAAGCAAATGTACATTGCTTATAAATCTCAAAGTAAAATATTAAAATGCAGTAAATGGGAATGGAATGTGCAAATGAAGACCTGCCTGTTTTTAATGAGTTTAGCTGTGACCTTCTCGATTTCAACCGAAAGAAAAGAATTTTATTTTTCTCTTAAAAAAGAAAAAAAAAGAAAAAGAAACTATAAAACTGCTTACAGAAGTATCTGAGACAAAAACAAGGAAATATAATGTTCTAAACTTGACTGGTCCAAACCACTCAAGCTGCTGTGACAGCTCATAAAACTGAGAGTAGTTTTTAACTGGACTCTGTTTTACATTGCCAGAGTGAATTTTCCTTGCAGGAAGTAGCCAGAAGGTTTATTTAGTTTCCAGACTGCTGCTTTGATCTTTCCATTCTGTCACTTCTCAGGTTACATAGCCCTTTTTCACTGCAGTAAATCTGCAACAGTTAATGAGAATAAAATTTCCTCCTTCTCACTGATCGCATGCTGTTAAATGCCAAACCACAGCCAGCAGCATATTTGCAGAATTCAGCTGCACTGTACAAAAACAGCACAATCAGTTTAATCTTGTTGTTTTTGTAATTCATTTTATTGAGCTTTCCTTTTTCAAGTGACTTATTTTATCAAGACAAGTGGTTGTGAGGCCAGACCTGGGAGAAAGATTTAAAACTGTAATAAACTGAAGGGTGTTTTGTACGCTATGTGTAAGCATGCTCACAGGATTCAAAATTAAACCTACAATGAGTAGTTTTTAAAAAGTCCGGTATTTCAGTGGGATATTTCTTAAGGCTATTATCTGAACTGAACATGTGCTGTAAACTAGTCCCAAATATAAAAATTAATTTAACAGGTCAAATTAATTTGTTTTGCCAACTAGTTGGAATTGTACTGATTTTAAAATTGACTCTCAATTTCTGTGTTTACCAGTCATTCAAATGTGATGTTGAGCCTCTGTTTTTCCTTCCTTTTGGAAAAAACAGGGGTTTTTAAAAAAAATATGAGATTAAAAAAAATAATAAGTTTAGGGAGTTTATTTGCCTTCTGGGTCTTGAGCTTTTAAAGTCCCCCCCCCCCCCCACAAAGGTTCCCTGCCCAACCTTTGGCCTGGAAACATTTTATTTTTCTTTCATTTAATTAAAGTTGAAGGTTTTGCTTAATAATACTATTCAAAGATATGGATCTCCAAGAAAATGGTTGATGACTGTATTTTTGTCTGGCTTGTTCCCTAACATATCCAATGTTAAAGCAAAAAAAAAAGAAAGAGGCAAGAGACACTGAGACTTTTCTTTTTTGATTTATACTAAAATCTTTGCTGGTTTGGGATAGATTTTGACAAGTCTTCACTAAGGCCCTGTCTTGATTATATATAACTGGTTAAAATCTGGACAGTCATCTGTGGTGGTAAAAATCTTTCACGTTTGTTCATCAGTAATAATGTTCCCAGCGCGTTTTCTCTATGCACTCTGGTGAATACTGCAAATCCCCTGGTAATGTTAACTTTCAAAAATGAGTTTGAAAGCTTTTATTGGCCACAGCTGTAAGTCAGAGTAGAACAGGATCTTTGACTCTCCCTCCCTTCCATTCCTCGCTCCAGCACTGAGATTATCGTCCGCTTTTCTCACGAGTGGCATTTCACCGCGGTGTCGCTGGGCACTCAAAGTAGGTGCCCGTTGTTTCTGCACTGTGCCTGCTGCAAACTATCCGTGGCTTAAACTGCCTGGTTCTTGGTGCTGAGCCTGGGGACAGCACGGCCATTAGCCAGGAACCTGTTGGCACAGCTCTTCGGTGTATTTGTGCACATAGAAAACCTTTTTCCCATTTGTGTTGAAGCACAGAGCTGAGAGGTAGTGCTTGGACTTTAGGAGCTTATATAAATACTTAAAGGAATAATTAATGACTCAGCTGAGAGAGCTTCGATCCAGAGCACTGAAAACTTGTGTTCCTGCTTCAACCACTTACCTCGGGGTACATTTTTGTAGTGATCCTGATCTGAAACCTAGCAGAGGAAGGACAAAGTACTTCTCTAGAAATTAGAAGGTTAGTCAGAAGCCTGTTGAAGATGTGGACCAGACCCTGAGCTGATATAATCGATGGCACTGGTGACGCTCTGAAGTTGCCCCGTTCGGATCTTATTTTGCTCAGGCTGCTGGCAGAAGGTTCTGTCTCAAGGTAGCACTGACATCACTGGAGCTCACTAGAAGAAATGCTCGAAATCTTCCCAAACCAGCCAGATTACCAGTTTAAGGCAATGTACTCTTCAATTTATGGAGTTGACACAAATACTTTGGCCTGTCCAAGAAGAGAGGGGGAGGAAAGGATATCTTCCTTGCTTTTTTTTATTGCTTGCTTCTCAGGGCTTTTTTATTTGTTTTAGTTTTTAATTAGTTTTTTAGAAATGGATACATCTAATCAGTGGCTTTGGCCAGCTGTTGAGCCAACAAAACAGGAGATGTCTCTGAGCTTATAATGGAAAGTCAGAACTCTTGGTTTCTGTTGTAGCTTTAACTGTGCAGTTTACCTTTTAACAAATCCTCTGCCATCTGGGGGAGCTGTGAATCTGGGTGAGGGAATGTTTGCAAATTTGTTCTGATGTCGTTTAAAGAAAGAGGATAGCAGAATGGAACCACTGAGTTGTTATTTTGCCTTCTGGCTGTATTTCTTTTTTTGTTTGTTTGTTTTTTAGCAGATGAAAGTCTTTTGAGGAGTGTTACAACAGAATCAAGTATCTTTTTTCTTTTTTTTTTTTTAACCTATGTCAGACTAATTTGAGTCTCCTCATTACTGTAGTTTGTCATTCGCTGTCTTTATTTTGGATTTTATTTTCTCTCAACACTCTGGGAAACTGAGGTCGTGGTGAAAAGGAGCAACTTGTCCAGAATCACACAGCAGGTAACAGCAAGAAAGTGAGCCCAGGTCCCAGGCTGCTTTCACAGAGTTGGGATAGCAAGCTGTAGTGCTTTCAAGCAAAGCTCTTTCTGAATTTGGCTAAGCAAGGCCATTTTTTAGCCCAGTGCTCTCTTAACATTCAGTTTGAGAACATTTTCTTTTTTTTAATACTGCCTTCCCACCAGTGAATTTTGGCATTCTTGTTGCTTGAGGCATAGCTTGACCCTGACAGAGAAGAGACAGCGCTCATTTTTCTGCAATTGTCAGATTTTGCATTTGTTTATAATTACATGGCAGAAAGAGCAGTATTGTGCTAATATACCACGAGGCACCAAGTCCAGGAGCAACTGGAAACTTTTAAGTCATTGAGTGCACTGAAGGAAGTAAGATCACATGTAAGAGGAGACATGATCGTAGCTCTAGAAGCTGTATCATAATGTGCGTGGGAGCTAAATTAGTGTTGCACAGGTTCACTCTGACATTTCCTATCTTTTGAGCAGATGCAGTGTAACTATTTAAGGAACCTAAAATAGAGGCAGACATGGTATTTGATATAGCGTGCAAAGGCACAGTCCATGCCACAAAGTTCCCCTCCCACTTGAGCTTGAGGGATAGAAAGTACAGAAAAAACTTCACAGGGGAGAGAGAAAGTGGGACCATGAGAGAGATAATTTAAGAGACTTGTGGTTTGTAGTTTAACGTCATTACCAATAGCAAGAGAATCTACAGTTACAGGACATATAATGAAACTTAAAAAAAAAAAAAAATCTCAGTTTTATACTGTTTCTCTTTATCCCATGGTTTATGCTTTTACTCTGAAGGGCAGAAAATTCGTGGCTGGTGAAGCAAAACCAAAGAAGTAGCTGGCACAGAGAAGTAAATAGGATCATCTTTTCAATCAGCAGACACTAAGCGAGAGGAAAAGCAACTGCTTTTATTTCATTTTCTGATGCTGTCCATTCTTTCATGGCTGGTGTTAGAAAAACAGTATTCCCAGACAGGGTTTAGTTGGCAGTGTCGGCAGAAAGGCCCGTGGGCTTCAGCTTGTGCAGCCGCGGGCTCTGAGCCTTTCTTAGAGTGTTGGATAGTTGATACCTAGAGGGGATTAGCTTCAACCACCTGAACTTCTTTCTTGAAGACGGTTTAAGAAATTAGAGGTTCTTTGTTTGTACTGCGGAATTCAAAATGTTTCCCAGCTCCTGTGCCCAGACACATGCTGCCTGAATCCTAGCTGTGCGATGAGACTGTAGCCTGATGCCCCCAGCTCCCCTGCCTCTTGGTACTGTGGTCTCTGTGCAGAGGAGACCTGGGCCCTGGGGAGGGAGGGAGCTGCAGCATCCTCTAGGAGCCTGGCCACGGCCCCTCCAGGGCTACGCTGCCCTGCAGTGCAATCACTGCCTCAGACCTACAGTGTAGTGGCTTTCATCAGCACTTAAAAAAGGAGCCACGGGGAGGGGAGAATGAATACACACTTTTAGTATTGGCAAAGTCCTCTGTCTCTTGTTGACAAGTGTTATAAACAATAAACTGCATTGCAGTTGTACAGGTTATAATGCTGTGCTTGTCTCAAGATTACAGAGACTGGTGCTCTGTTTCTATGGCTTAGGTACCTCCTGAGGGGAAAAAATACAGCTTTCAGCATTCATTTGAACATAATTTATTCTCTCTGTTATACAGAGGAACTTGATACAGCATTATAAACTACAGGAGATTTTGGCATAAGAGTTTATAAGGAGAGAGTAGGATGGTAACTGTGCCACATGTTATCGACAATGCTGTCACATACTAATAAGTTTCACAAAGTGAAACATTAGGACTTTAAGGATGCACTGTTTCAAATTCTGAATACCTGTTGGGGGGGGGGGGCAAAGGGAGCAATATTCTAACAGAGAATACAATTTTTTTTAATCACTAATACAATACACATAAAGGGAGGTGGCATGGAAGAAGCTGAGAAAGGGGTTGCTATGGACTATACCAAGGTTAGGCTTCTGAAGGATGCTGAAAAACTTTCTGGTCCAAACCTCGTTCTCTCAGACGAAGTCCCAGGTGTGATCAGTGGATGCAGGAATGTGTTTAGGCCTATAAACAGACCCCTCTGAGGAATTCACTGGAGCATGTGGAGAACTTTGGTTAATTCCATAAAAGTTGGTAGGGTTGCCCAGGAGCTCAGAGCTCTAAGTAATGTTGGCTTGGTTTTATCAAGGTCACGGGACCTAGTGAATGATAAATACTCCTAAGTGGAGACCCTTTAGACTTGTATCCTTGTCGAGTAGCTGAGAGCCTCTCAGAAATGAGCTGCTATAAGCCTTGTTGATGCAGAATAAGGAGGGAGGATTGACAGGGTTTTAGAACAGGTTTAGGATGAGAAGAAATGCAGCTGAAAGCTTAGCTCTGGTGAAAGTGCTGTATGTGCTTCAAGTAATGTTTAGTTTGGATTTCCTTTTCAGTGGGCAGTGACTTCAGGGTGCTTTAATCTGGGGGTTCTAACCATGAAACCAACAGGCTGAAAATGATGAAATTTGGGCCCTTAAGCACAAACTCCTAAACTGCTTTTTCGCTCTGTAAGCTGAAGACTGCTTTCCTGAGTCACTTCTGCTTGCACCAGCAGTCACAACCTTTTCTTTCTTTTGTGCTATCCTGCTCCATGCTTCTGCCATGAATGTGCATGTCTCTCCATGAGTATGCTATTGGGATCACTCCAGGTCTCTGCATCCTACCTGTGGATTTCCAGTTGGACTTCAAGGGGTTAGTTTTGGCCAAGAATTTCCCCGGTGACCTGGGACCAGCCATTCTGAGGCCCTGCTTATGCCAGAGGAATTAGTACCCATATTAGAGCAACTTGTCAGCACCGGCACTAGTAATGGTGTGAACGCTAGTGTGGACAGGCTCAGGTGTCTATCTCATCATGAAAATTTACAGAAAGCAGCTTTGCTTCATAGTCAGCAAACCGTAGTCAGGTGCTAATTATCCTAGTGCGGACTAACCCCAAGAGTCCCATGGTCTGCTCGCACCATACATTCATGAGCGCAAAGGTATGAACAGGAACCCCAGCGGAGGTTGCTGGCAGGGCGTTCCCTGTCTGAGGCAGCCAAGTCTTCCAGACATACCACAAAGCCCATCTAGTTTCTGAGGCTATGGATGCAGGAGGGAATTAAGGAAAGTAAGTATTTTGTGGGCATAGTGGGATGCTGGTGGCATTTCCTGCTGCGCAGACTGTATTGGTCTTCATGTTTTAAATGTCAGGGTACCTAGGATTTTAGATAGGCATATTAATTTGGATGTTATTAATCAGAGTAAGTATCAATAAGCAAAGCTGTTAAGAAATCTCTCCTCACTCATGCACATCAGGAACATTTTCCTCTTCAGCATGTGTTCTTCAGTTCCCCAGCAGTACAAGCAAATTGGAAAGTTCAGCTGTCATTGGGGGAAGGTCATAGATCACACTAGCAGCCTGAGTAATCCAAGAGGTTTTAAGTATCATAGCATTTAGTTTAAAGTGAAATTTGCTCTGACAGGGGTTGGCAGACCAATAGGAAAAAGAAATATTTGTGCTTGGAGAAGTGCATGTGTAGAGACCGCGAGTATAACTGATGGCTGGAAGTGATTTCAGTCTAAAAAAAACAAATCATTAAGAGAGTGCATAGGGGTAAAATACACAGTTCATATTTTAAAGGGTCTCAAAATGAACCAGCAACTGAGGTTAGCAGTACATAGTAATTAGCTGTGCTGTTCACTGTTTAACTCCATAAGCTCCAGGCGCAGTGGTAAACTTTGCACAAGACAACAGTAGTGCTTTGATTGTATGGTTAGCAAGCGCCAATATCTCTGTGCACATGCAAGTTATTTAGTAAGACAAAGCTGCCTTAAATAACTCGCAGATTAAGGCAACTGGAGAAGACATTTATCTGAGAGGTTCGTTGTGGTGGTGTGTAATCTGTATCAGTTATACAACTACAGGGATTGCGTGCATTCCTGTTAGGTATGTAGCTGAACAGCGCTGCCTAACAGGAGGAAAAAAATACCAGCTTGGGGACAAATGTGTTTACCTTGATTGCATAATTGTGTGTCCCTAACTTTGTTATTTAACAAATAATGCCAACAACCAAGGAGAAAGTTTTGAAGTTGATTGCTGGTATAAATCTAAAAACACATGGCACAAACCATGATTTCAGGCCAATCATTAGCCAGTGAGTGTTTACAGCCGAAGAACTACCATCTTTCCTGGCTGTACCCTTCTGCTGTTCTTGGCAGACGTGGCAAGGATTCAGCAGGACTCTGTTTCTAAACCCCCTGTCTCCACCTCCGTAAGTTGTGCTTGCAGAGTCATTGCCCTTGGCCTGCCAGCCTCATGAGTAAGCCAGACTTCAGTCCGCAGACGCGCGTTTGCTGTTTTGTTGCCCTACCCTCGGTTACCTCCTGCGCTCAAGAGCCTTTCCTTCAGGCGAGAGGACAAGCTTTTTGCTACAGCCTGCCAGCCCAAACAATCACAAAGGCAAAGCTGGTACATCTCAAGAACACTAATGTGTAAATATGAAGCCAACTATTTTTTTGAAGCACGGATAGGCCTTCGTTTATTTATGAAAAATATTTAGATAGAGAGTGGTGATTTAATCAAGGTGTTTTAATGTAGTTTTGTGTTCCGATTGTGGTGTTTTTTTTTTTTTAATTTAGTGTCCAAAGCAGTTATCAGCTGATCCATCTCTTCCAGTTTTCTTCAGGACACTAACATATGTCTAAACCATTTGGAAATAACTGATACTTCTCAAAGTTTAAACTCTAGGGATCTTTACCTAATTACTTACACATTTATAAAAATATATTTAAAAAAAAGATTTGCTGAGAAGGTAATTGAAACCATATTTTCCCCACTCTCTTTATCAATTTAAATACATTTAAAAGCTCTTTGAATGAGGATTACTAACCTGGAAGTAGCTGAGAAAACTGTTGGCAGTGATAGAGACCCATTGCCACCTTGTGGCTCTCTGTTGTTATTACTCCTCACCCGAATGAAGATTTTAGTTTGGTAGTAGGTAATGGAGTGAACAGTGAGTTAAAAGGGGCCAAAAGAAGTTGAAACACTTCAGTATCAAGAGAGGCCACGCTAGCATGTAAAAACGAAGTCCTGCTTCAAGGTGGGTGTCTCAGGCTGCGGCATTTGGTTTGTCCCTCTCTACTGCAGTAAACCTGAGGCTTTTAGACCCATCTCCCTGGTTAGCCAACCCACATGGCCCCTGGTAGCCTGACTTGCGGCCAGCAGCCTCCCAGCTTTGTGGTCTCAGCCGCACCTACAACATCTTTCAGGAATGAAGTTTTTGGTAGTGCTGTGAACAGTTAATGGTGATACAAGGAGCCCCTAGAAATAAAAACAACTTATCCACAGCTAATGTTGTTTTAGTCGCAGGAAAAAAAAACTCTGGAAGATAAACATAGAAAAGTATTTTCTGTTAAAATATCTTCTCGTTATAAATCAACTGCAGACATTTTGAGGAATTTTTTGAAGGAAACAATAGAATTCCTGAGTTTAAAGGTAGACTTACAGGGTCCTATTTCTCTGCTGTTACCCAGTGTTACACATAGGAGGTATTACTGGCAACTGGGAATTTGTAGTAGCATGACAAAACTGGGCTCTGAACCTCCCTAAACCCTCCCTATGGCATGCTTTAGTATGTTGTTAACTCCTGATATTATCGGTGCTGGAAGAACTCCTTAAAAAAAAAAAAAAAAAAAAGGCCTTGTTTAAAGGAGTTACTCACCTTTCTCATTTTCTGAAGTCCCAAACAAATTAGTCAGCTTCTTCCTAGGTCCTTGTTGGCTTGTTTAGAAGAGCTTTGTGGCCTTTATTCATAAAGCTTACCTAAGGGCAGCCCATGTGAGATCTGTCTGTCTAATCTTTTACATGCTGCAAACCAGTCACAGGAACAGAAGCAGGGGACCGTGCCCTGGTTAAGGTGAGTGAAGGCTGTGGTAAAGCTGGAAAGCAGGATTTGACATTTCTGGAGACAAAAAGCAATAGATATAGAGAAAGTAACACTGAGGACTTCTCTTAATTCCTTTTGGAAGGAGCCTTCTAAAGTTTCAAGGCTGCTAATGAGAAAGATGTACAAATGAGGGACCTAGAGCAGAAAGCAGCCTCAGTGGTTACTAGCTCATTTCATAAAGTGCGTGGAAAAGTGTAATAGGACTTTGTAGTGGATGTGGGAAGGAATTGGGGGCAAGAGGAAGGTGTAGAGCCAAAAGTATGTTCATATAGCTTTGTATACATAGCAGACAGGAAACTATATGGTGCACCACTGCTACTCAGCTTCTCTTTGCCGTGCTGAAGGAATTGGTTGGTGTTTAAGGTCAGACTGATGGCTCTGTGTACAAGTTGTGAGATGGGGCACTGCCAGTTCAGAAGCAGGCAGGCAGACATGAAAATAGCAAGGTGCTTTCAGGACACCGCATTCCTCCGGAAACATTCAGGTGAAACAATGATTTTCTCTGCAGCTTGGCTTATTGGTTGTATTTCCTCTCCCTCGGAAGGCAAATCAGCCTCAGGCTTTTGACATTCATATGATTATCAGAATGTCCCATAAGTGAACTGGTTTTCTGAAGAAACAGGCACAAAGGATAGTCTTCGAGGACCTCATGGAAGCATAATCCTAGGAAAGGATCTTTTCAAGGACAGAGTTCTGGACATGGTCCCCACCACTTCAACTGGTCCTGTGCTGTCCAGGCGATTTAGCTCAGCTGGTTATGCTGCTAATGCCGAGGTCACGGGTTCAATCCCCTTACGGGCTATGCTGAGGGTTAGACTAGATGATCTCCAGAGGTCTCTTCCAACCTTACCATTCTATGATATCTATGATTCAGCAGTGCCAGCTTTTTGCTGAGCCAGGGCCTGTGGCCCACCCATTGTACGTGTTCCTATATGGGTCATTCTTTCCCAGGCCCTGACTCTTGCATAACCCATGTTCCATATGTATAATTGGCAATAATGAGGTTCGGCTTCTCCCCACTCTAAAAGCACTTTCGTTGTTTGTGTTTTGACAGTGTTCAGCAGGGAAGTTCAGCTCCTTTCAATGCATCTCTAATCAGACAATAAATTAGAAGCCTTTTCCATTTGCCCTTCTACTGAAATGGAAGTTTAAAAGTGACATAACTATGAATAGGCAATAATCCAGTATCTTAGGCAATATTCATTTTTTCTCTACCTCCTGCATGAAAGTTATTGTTGTGCATGAAATACTTGCCACTTTTCTCCATGCAGTTTTTGTGCTTTAGTATGTAATTCATTGCTGTAGGACACTTCAGATGTAGAAGATGCTGTTCTATGTGAAAAATGAATTATTCTGTCTCATTAGAACATGGCCTTTTAGTATGTGATGAATTCTTTCTGCCAGTTGGCTTGTCATCCTTTTATCCCATCAGAAACACTGTGTCCTTTACTGAACTATGTCGTGGTGCCAGATATTCTCACGCTCTCATTTCCAGTTGGTGCTTTGCTAGGAGCTTTAGAAATGTACTGTCTATCTTTTAGAAGGAAATTAGACTCTTCAGATGTGCTGTGTAGGGCTGTTACCAGTGGACTTCACAATGAGCATACTTGAAGTCTTCCTTGAAAGATACGTTAACTTTAATCTATAGGTAGAGACACTGAGTCAAAGAAGCAAACTGCTTTGCCAGTGAATGCACAACAGGGTAGAAAATGAAAGTTCTGTCTCCTCTGGGATTCCTATTTGACCTGAAAGTTGAAAGCAGCTCACAAAAAGCTCATTAATCCCACAATGCCAACTCACCACTTCCTCACTTGTTGCATTTAACTAAAAATAGCCAACAATTCATGCAGTGATTTTTGTAGGCCTGCTGATCCTACACAGGAATTGTGCTGATTTTCTCTGCAGCGTTTCCTTTTTACCAAAGCAAGAGGGAAGACAAAGCAGTACTGTCCAGAAAGGGATTATGGCTTGCAAAGTTGCCTCTTAAAATGTCTCCACAGCAGGAAAAGTTTGAGAAACCAGCATTAGCACACCTTCCTAACAGTACAAAACCCTCCAGCTTCTCTCTCTTTTGTTTTTACAGCATTGGAGTGGATGGATTTGGTCAGCCCTCTGGGGTTCCTGGCCGGCCTGCGACTGCATATGGATACCGCCCGGATGAACCTTACTACTACAGCTATGGAGCACGATAAAGCAGCCCCCTTCACAGTCCGAGACGCTGCCTCCTGCCCCTGGAGGAACCAGCCTGTGTGTGGCTGGCCGTAGATGCATCCTGTGGTAGTGCATGACTGTACCACGATGAGTCCATCATTAAGTATCCTTTGGCATGTGTAGCTCCAGAAAAACCTAGCCTTTCTGGGTCCAGTGTTTTAGTGACTATGTTTGCTCCTTAGTTGCTCTTTATTATCATTTTTGTACAGTATTTGCTCTGTGACTTGAAAGCAAGTATGGGAAAGCTACTAGACTGGAAAGTGTCACATTATGTATATTATGCTACTAATTTAATTTCTATTAAATATAAAACCTACATTGTCAGTAGTGATTAATGTGTTTCTAACACATTTCTAAATGATGTTCACTTGAATATAAGGAAGAACTTCTTTACTGTGAGAGGGACAGAGCACTGGAACAGGTTGCCCAGAGAGGTTGTGGAGTCTCCTCCTCTGGAGGTATTCAAAACTTGCCAACGTGCTCTAGGTGACCGTGCTTGAGCAGGGGGGTTGGACTAGACGATCTCTGGAGGTCCCTTCCAACCTCAACCATTCTGTGATTCTTTTGTTTTACAAGGCATTTAAAAGCAGTGCTTCATGTGAAGTGTATTTAGCATGGACTGTTTCCCTTTAACATTTCAGTAACAGGAACACTGTTAAGCCACAGCATCTCCTGGCACTGCCTTGGCACCCACTTACCAAAGTTCAGTCCTGGGTGTGAAGGCTTTAGCAATGGAAAGATGGCACAGATTCGCTTTCCTTGGGCTTCAAACACTTACAGTTTAGCTTAAACACTTGAAAACACTTAAAATTAGAAACTAAACTACAAAAGAATACCTTTACCATAAACTGTTTATTATTAATAGAATTCCTGTGGGCTGAGAGAAGACAGTCACAAACATAATGAGAACTAGCAAGAGAAAAACACTGTGACTTGGTTCAGAATCCAGATGCAGAGTTTTCCCCCTCACTTTCCCATGCTAAAATACAAATGCATCCTGTCCTGGTAGTACACAGGGTTTAAGCTGGACTGAAGCACAGATCATAGCTCACTGACTGAGCAGCAGAGACACTCCAAGACACCTTCACTTTGGATTTATGCTTGCAATGTCTAGGATTGCATTAAGCCATGTTTTGAAACATGCTTGCATGCAAGCAGAGTTTAGGCTAAAGCTATTCTTAAATCTCATACTCCCATTCGTAATAGATACAAGAAAGCATACAGAGAGATGCCCTTTTTAGACAGAGCTATCAAGATAACAATTTTAGTAGTAGCTCACTTTTTAAACCAAAAGCTACTCCCAACTCATGATGAAAGGCTATTAATTTGCAGTATTGTTCCCCTCCTCTTTTCTACCTCATTTCTGGTTTGTACTGAAAATTAACTTGAATCAGGGGCTGATACTACTAAAACAATAGCCAGTAATCCCTTAAGACTAGTGTGTATGCTAAGAAGGTGATCTTCAAAGGCATAGAGGTGTTTAGGAAGTTGACACGATATTGTTCTTATGCCTTAAAAATATCTTTGAAGTCAAGATTTGTTAAAACTTCGCCTTATCTTTTAAAAGCACACAGGTTTGTTAATATGCACTATTACTCATCATGTTTCATTCTGCATGACTGGAAAAGCTTCCAAAATTAGCCATGGTAGTTCTTATCAGTTTTTAGCCTCCTCCCTGTGCTGGCTTCCCTTACTGGAGGTGGATAGAAGAACAGCATTGCCAAGATTGTAACTATTTTTTTAAACAGTTTTTAACGAATTCTTATGCAATTTATTAGAAAATTTAAGATCTCTGTAGAAACATGAATAATTGCAGAAAACCTGAATTACAGAAAATTCAGAACGTGAACCTGAAAAACAGAAAATTACAAAAACAACAACAAAAAAAAACAGAAAAACTGTTGGGGTTCCAGTATCATCCCTTTCAAACTCTTTCCACTCCTTTGAGCCCACGCTTTATCTACCCAGCAGTTGTGCTGCATTTAATCAACAAAATTCAGGTACCTTATAGTTACAGCTGTGACAGAAATAACTCAAACTGCACATTCACACTCGGACTTTTCTTTTTGAGACTGGCACTCACAGTCTCTTCCAGAAAATTAGCATGAAGTTATTTAAAGTGGTTGCCCTCCTTTTGGGATGTGTTTTGGAAAAAACAAAAGCAAAACAAAAAGAAACCCAAGTGGGTCCTTAGAGTATATGCAAACTATCAATGAAACTAAAGGAGTCTTTAATTGGAAGCTTCAGGTTAAAGAGAAACTAGAGCTGAGCTTCAGCAAAGTGTCTGTAACTATAATATATTTGTGACCATGCTGAGAATAAATGGCAATGGAAAAATCCTGGCTGCATTTTTAGTATTCAATGTTAAGAGTTTATGAGAAAAGAATAAAAGATCAAGTATTTGTAGCTTTGCCTGGCAACAGCTAAAAGAACATCATTTATCTGCAAGCAGAGCTTGGTAAAATTATTCAGCATTTAGTAGCCTGAGGACAGAGCCTGCTAGCCAGGATGAAAACCAGCTGTGCCACTATAGTCTCTAAGGCAAGGGAGAGGCTGATTTTCTCTTTAATTACAGTTCCTGAGCCAGAAAGGGGGGGAAGATATGAGCACATACACTTTTCAATCTATAGCACATTTCCTGTGGGTGTCAGAGGGAGACTGGAGACTCTGACCTGTAGGGTAACCTTTTAATTATCTATATTTATGGATTCAGTCCCTGAGTATTGTATCCTGCATAAAATGGGGCGAGAAGGGATCTGCTTTCTTTTAACAACTTTGACTGCTTTGGCATTTTACTCCTCTTCCTTGTTTCTCTGCGTGACTTTATACCGCTCCTCTTTTCTTTTCCTACAACAGCAGTCCCTAACCATCCCGGAACTGTCCTCTTTCCCAGTCTGCTGATTAATTAAAGATAGTGGTTATGCAGGTGTTTCAGATCTAATTAGGGTGTAAAGTTAATAGCACGATTAAGTAGGTGTAGGCTACGAAGTTCGTACCTCTGTTAGCTATTGTTCAGGCTTTCTGTAGATGTACACCCTGCTGTCAGTGAGCTTTATACTTAATGCACTGTTCTAAAAGCTTATTTTAATTTATTATTTGTATCACATTGGTATATAGGAGTTTACTATGGCAACACAGAGGGGAAAAAAAAACAAAGCAAACAAATATCCTTGTCTTAGACAGCTTATGAAGGACCTGTCTTTCAATGCTGATGTATTGGTGGAGCTGTCTGATAACAATTTCACATGTGTCTTTCATTCTGAGAAATTCATGTTTCTGTTGAATTTAATCCAGAGAGGATTAAACCAACAAGAACAAGATGCATCTTACTCTGGAATAAGCAGAAAAATGCTGTTTAGATGGAACAAATTTCAAGTCCCTCTGACAGGTTCTTTAAGGAATTCCTGTAATGCAGCACTGATGAACTAAAGTGTCTACCCTCAAGGGGCAAAGGCAACCTGCTTTGTTTCCTGCTAAAAAGCTGCCCTCAGAAGAACCCTCTTTGCTGCTGCTCGGGAGCACCAAAGTGCTGCTGTCATACATGGATTATTTTGGTAAAGATACTAAACATAGCTGTCTGCTAGAAGGGAAGTAGGCCCTCTTCTGCACCTCTCCCCAGATCTGCCTATTACCAATGTAGACATGATCAACTTCCTTTTACCCTCTCCTTAATCTGTGGTTCAAGGCCCCAGATGAGTAAACAGCACCAACTTTCAATTCCTCTCGTTATCATTCTCAAGAAAAATAAAATACAGCGAAGCTGATTTTTTAGTTCAACTTCTGCTCCAACTGACAGAACTTATAAGTTGTCATGACCTGCTCATTTTTGTTTTGTGATGTTCAGGAGAGAGCAGTAAGGGAACAAGAGAGGTACTGGAGCTGTCTGCCGGCACAAGCTGCGGAAGACGACACTGCATGTAGCTGACATTTAGAAGGTGACATATGCAAACAGCCAGTCTAGAAATGTACTTGAGTGAGCACGTGGATTTTTCTGGAGTTGGTATGTAAGACAGCATATTGTTTTGGGCTGCTTTTGCTTTGTTGGGGTCCCCACCCCCCAAAACAAGAGAAACCTGTTTATTAAGAAATGAGTACTGTAGAAACACCCTTGGCAGCAGCAGGCTAGTGTAATGTAGTTGTATCTAACACGATTATGTGGCAGGAGGAGATCACTGGGAGAGATGTCAGCTGCAGTTCAGGTTGCTGCTGGGAGCGTCACCCCCACCTTATTTCTGCCTTCTGCCTCTTCCAAAGGCCTAGTGGTCTGGAAAATGAAAGGCTAGGAAATATTCCTGCTGGTGCAGACAGCAGAGACTGCTGGACACTACTACTAAACTGTCCTTTTAGACCACAGAGGCTCTGCTCTGTGTAGGTGTTCTCTTTGCCCCAGCCTCTTCTACAGTCACTAGTTCAGTATCTCTCCAACTGTGCCAATCTCTTCTTTCCCAAATGACTTAAATAACCAGTTACAAAACCTAACACGGCAATTGGTAAAAGCTCAGCAGTCCTGCCAGTTCTGTTCCCTCTTTTCTTCTTCTACCCTTGAAAGAGAAGGAAGGGAGTACACGCCTCCCTAATGAGGTCCTAAATTATTCTCTGGAGGCGCCTACATTGGCTGTCTTTGCACCTAGGGTCTTTCCTTAGGAAAGGCAAGTTGTAAGTATTGAAGAACAGAAACTAGCTCTTGTGTTTGTACAGCACCTAGAACAGTAGGACCCTGATCAGAGTGAGCTCCTTGGTACCATTTCAGCTGGTATGAAACAAGGTACTCACATGGGGAAAAATAGATAAAGGGAGGGAGTGCATCTCAGCAGATCACTGGCAACTCAGCGAACTGAATATGCCATGAAGGACCCAGAGCAGTCAGCAGCCAAGGTTTGTGATTTCCTGAAAGCCACACAAGTTACACCACTGCCTTAGCCTGTTGCCAGAGCTATGTGCTGTAAGCAGAAATCAGTCACTGCTTATTGTTAAGAGCTTTCTGTCCTCTCCCTGCAGTTGTCCACATCATCCAATCTTCTATTTCTCTTTCCTCCCTCCCCCTAACATCTGCCCCAATTGTAGACCTGAAGGCCAGTGTTTTCTAACATGGTTACCTCAAATTCAGGTACATAAATCCCTGCTTAGGCCCCTGAATAAACTTCATGGTTTCTCTGCTGAGGAATATATACCGTTCCCCTTATTTTGCATTTTGAGGTCAGGGTCTTTTGGCATCACTATTTGTCCCATTTGGGCCAAAGACTTATGATGCTTCCTAGCTTTGAAGGAGGGAGATGAGGTACTTGAACTTCATTTTAGGTTCTGTTCCTGTGTTCATTATGTCACCTCATAGTATGTGACATACTACACCTCACATACTACATGGGGACCTGTCCTGCTTTCCTGTCCCCTCCTTCTCCCACCATCTTCTTGCGTGATTTAAAAAGACCCAGATCATCCAGCTGCCAATACTTCCATCTGCCAGAGGTGCAGATTCCTCCATAGCATGGTGCCCCACTGTTAACTCTGATAGGCCAGCTTACAGACTTCCCAGCACCCAGTACTGCTAGAAAATCTTCCTCTCTGCATACCCAAGCAGATCATAAAGCTCAGCTGAGTAGAGTTTGGGTGAAGATCTAAGGGGATCCCTTTTTCTGTCCAGATACCTGTGGGTTTGTTGTATCAAAGGGACTCTAGCATAAATGAGTTACTGGCCAGCAAATAAGCTCTTGGAGTATCTACAGTGTCCATGCTCTGGGCATGAACTGGAAGGCTTTGCCTGAAACGGAGGGGAAAAAATGTGTATCTACGAAGTTCGTGCCAGATTTGACAGCACAAAATTTAATGTATGCTAAACTGGTTGAGTTTAGTTACTAAAGCAAGCCAAGGAGTTAGCACAGTTTAGACCACCTTTGTTACACACACTGCCATTGCCATTAAATCCTTGTCTAGACAAGGCCATGGGTATGGGGTGTGCTGTTGGGCCCAACTCGCTCTAAATGTTAGGTTCAAAATGATTGAGCAAACCACATCCTAATGCCCTGGCGCTGCATGAAACTGGAATAACATTGGTGATATGAAAATAGTGTGTGAAAAGTCCAGACCTCCCACTGCACTATAGTAATTCCTTTCAGTGTTCATTCTGCTGTCCAAAATACTCACGTGAAATCTCTCCCTGGAGTCACTTTACTCTGCAGCATAGAGAGCAATTAGTTTTAATGGCATTAAATAGATCTCCTTATGATGCACAAGTTACACCACCAAAGCAAATGAGCAGGGCTTGGGGCAATGGTGTGGGGCGATCTGTTAGACAGACCACCTGCCTTGCATATGTAGTTTTCACCCAGTCACCCACCCTTTATTTATGCTAGTCAAGAAGCTATTGCTAGATTCCCTGCAGCACTGGTATGGGGGGCTGAAAAACGCCCTGAAGGGGAAATTGGGGAAGGAAATTAGCTCACCAAATGCATTTGGGAGGGAGGAGGCAGTCGTACCTTAGAAGGCGGGAGACACCTATTCCCCATAAATCACACACACAGCTCATTTGTACAGAGCAGAGGAGGGTTCAAGTGAAGGGTCCCACTTGCCCATGATACTTGAGGCACAGAGCAGTAGAAATCAAGCAGAGGACAGGACTGGCCAGGGGACAGCCCAGCCAGCAATGAAGGGTCTGGATCACAGTGCAGCCAGAAACCTCAGGGGCTGATCAAAGCATATGTTATACATTGGGATTTGTCTTTCATTGGCTGCAGTTCAAACCACAACCTTGAATTTTTAACTTCCCCAAGCTGAATCAGACCGAACAAACTAAAAATCGTAACAGCTTCAGCATAGCTGGTAAGTCCCTCTAGTAAAGGGAAATTTTCCAGTAGCAAAGGGCTATTCTGTCCAGCAGTCACAGGTATGCTGAGAAGCAGTGACTTGAAGATGAAGCCAGCCGAAGCTGAAGTGGAAATACAGTTAGAGTTTGAACTGCTTGAGTAACTAAGCTGTGCAACAGCTTAGCAAAGAAGAGATGGATTCTCCATCACCTAAGTACTTGGTGCGATACTGACTCTATATAAGGCATGGTCCCATATAAAAATCATGGTCTTGGTGAAGGAATCAGTGAGAGGGACTCCAAGTGTCCTGTTGTGCAGGAAGATAGAGTATTACATTGCAGCATCCCTCCTGGCCTTCATATCCTCAAGAGAAGAGTTCTGTGCACATGGTCTCATAAACAGCTTCCTCAGCATCCTTGGCCGTACTCAGAGCAGCCAGATCATGCAACCAGGATGGAGAAGTTGAGGAGGAAACAGCCAAAGGGGAGAGGGAGAGGAAGAGATCCAGTCGCTTCCTGAGGAGATAGAAAAAAGCAGGGTGAAAAAAGCAGGGTGCGGAAAGGTTCTGACCTTTGGAAGAGAGAAATGTAACCAGTACAACCAGAACTACCATGTTTCCTTTTTATCTTGAAGGCAGGGAGGACCATACACCACAGCTTGTAGCCTTTTGCTTGCCAAGCCAATACCTCTTTTAACAAGCATAGCATGGGACTGCCCCTTTCGTTTGCGTATGCCCAGCCTCACGGGGCCCTTCTTACCGACACAGGCCCAGGACCAAACAGAGCAGATACTGGGGCACTGCAGTATGGGAAAGCACCACATTTAGCCACCAAGCACCGATGATGCTATTGGATCCATGTCTTTTGCACCCAGAATATCAGCAAAACAGAAGAGGCCCTCGCTCCGTGAACAGTCCTTTGCTAGTAACAAACTCAGGTGACTTTGTCAGCTTTTGCACCCAGGCAAATTCACAAGCTGCTCAGATCGCCCCGCGCGCTCCAGCCAGGCCGCAGCACTGTCGCTTCTGAGCTCTGGTGTGCTCAGCAGAGAAAACAGCTGCCAAAGTCGACAGCTCCCCCCATATCCGTTGTCCAGACATTGCTCTTTTCCCTCCAAACATCCCCGTGGAGCATCTCCTTCCCTGGGAAAAGAGCAGCCCTGCTGCATCTCGGCCTCCCGTGGAAAAGCAGAGGCCCGAGTTCGGTCTGAGGTCAGTGCGGTGCGTTGTCCCAGGCCTCCTGTGGGGCTTTTAGGGCCGAGGGGACCATTCGTGTCTGCAGCAGCAACGGCTCAGGAGGCCTCGGGGCAACGTGCGGCAGAGAGCGGGCTCCAGACGAGGCTGGCTCGCTCGCCCCGCAGGCTTCAAGGGGGAGACCCTCATCTTGGTGCAGGGTTGTCGCGGAGAGGTGAAGACTGACCCCGGTGGGGGGCCGAGAGGGGACAAGCGGGGGCCGAAGCACCAGAGGGAAGGAGCAGCAGGAGGACGGCTGCGCGGCGCCACGGTGCCCGCTCCAGCAGGTCAGTGCGATCGCTGCGTGTCCGCACGGGGCCCTGCAAGGCACCCAGGCTGCGAAACGAGGACTGGGGAGGAAATCCCTGCCCCTGCCCCTGCCCCTGCCCCTGCCCCTGCCCCTGCCCCTGCCCCTGCCCCTCCTCAGCGCCCCTGCCCCCACGACCAAAATGGCCGCCGCAGCTTCGCGCCGCGCTGCGCCACCGCGCGTGCCCTCACGCAAGATGGCCGCCGCCCTCTCCGCCCGCCGCTAGGGGGTGGGCGAAAGCGCGGCGCGGCGGCGCTCTGCCCGCGCGACTCGATGGTGCACAGGTGCCGGAAGCGCGAGGCGGCAGCGGCGCGAGGAGGGAGGCGCCGTCGGGGCCGAGGCGACCGCCCGCGGCCGGCGGGCAGCAGGTGGGGCCGGGCCGGGCCGGGCCGGGCCGGAGGGGGCAAGCGGGGCTGCCGGGGTGCCCGGGGAGGGGGCGGCGGGGGCCGCGGCCGCGCCGAGCAACGCGCGGGTGAGGGAGAGCCGAGCCGCGCCGCGCCGGGCCGGGCCGGGCCGGGCCGGGGGTGCCGCCGGTGCCCCCGCTCGTTGCTGTGGCTTTCGCCGGTGCTTCAGCCCCCGGGCAGGGCGGCGGGGCGCAGGGGCGGCGGGGCGCCTCGGCCGCCCGAGCAAATCCGCGGGGAGCCGAGCCCGAGCTCGGCCGCGGGGCGACCCGACGGGACGGGGACGGGGAAGGGGTCCGGGAGCGGGGAGCACCGCGCCCGCCAGGCCGGGCTTCCAGCCTGAGATTTTCTGGTTGCTGAGAAACCCGTCACTTATCCAGCTGTCGTGGATTCGGGGGAAGGGGAGACTGAGCAAAAGCGGGCTGCTGCGGCCCCTCGGCTCTGCTGCCTCGCCTCTCCTTCCCCCGTCGGCCGCGCACAGCCCGTCCTCGGGTGGAGATGCGATTTCTTGGCAGCCCTGTGTTAATTTGGAAGGGCAGCAGTTCTGCCTCGCTCGTAGCCCTGGAGTTACGGGGAGGGTTATAACGTGCATCACAGCCTTAACGCACACAGTGTTTGTGGTCTTCAAACCGTGTCGTTGTGCGAGGGAGTTTGTTCTGGCGTTGGAGGCATCCCTCCCCGGGCGTCAGCTGCAGCCAGGCGCGCACCTTTGCAGACGGCGTCGCTTGCCTGTTGGAGTCTCAGAAGCTGCCGTGTTTGAGAAGGCTGCGAAAAGCAAACGAAACCAGGAGAGGTGACGGTTTTGCTCGGTTCTGTGAAGCTGATGTATGCTAGAAAAGCGTGGCTAGCGGTTGCACGGGTTGCTGTCACTGCTTCCTTATTTGAAACTGCTCTCGCGAAGGTGCTTGGTGTTTGATATTGAGCATTGCTGGGCTCCTCGTTGGGGGCAGTTAGCTGGAGTGGGGGATGCTTGTTTTGAGCTGGTTGTCAGGCAGTGGCACCTGAGTAGGTCTCAGTTATTTAAATGATTCCACTGTTACTATATTTCTGAACTGTGCAAGTCCCTGAAGCCGTATCTGTAGCCAGCAAAGATGTCCTTACGCATCTGAAGCAGTCTGATGCACAGAGTCAGCTTGGGTATTTTCCGCTATCCTATGCAAAATCTGACAAGCAATTAAAGTAGAGACAGTAAAAAAAAAAAAAAAAATGGGGGGGCAGGGGGGCAAAGCTAACATGAACTGAAAATGCTGATAGGTGCGCCCAGCTGTGCTGGGGGAGCAGCAGGTGCTGTCTGCAGGTGTGAAAGGTTAGACCTCAAATTAGCCAGTGCAAAGCTTTGAGTGACTGTTTTGAGAAGAAGCCTCTGTCTTTGAGCCGAGAGCCCTTCCCGATGATCTCCTGGCCTTTTAGAAATGTGTGTGTAAGTATTAAACTGTGTTTCCCTTTCCACCTAAGGCACCTCTGTGCAGTGCTTGGAAGCAGCAGTTAAACCTTCTAAAACTGGATACAATTTTCTTTTTATTCCTTAAAAGTCACATTTCAAGGTCTGATACCTTGAGTTTTGTAGGGAGTCTACACTGAAAAGAGTAAACATACCCCCTGATGCTAGGGTGAGGTGAAGTAGTATGGTGTGCGGCCTGTGCTTCAACTATTGTACTGCACAAGAAAAGAAGAACCAGTGCCTGAATGCAATTGCAGATACTAAATTCACGTTTCTTTCAGAATTGGACTTCAGGGGCTCAGTTTTGTTTTGTGCAGGTCACTGATGGCTGAAGTGTTGCTTCTGAGCTGGGCTACGTTTGAATTGACCCTCTAAAAGAGGGGAGTAATAGGCTACCAAGTGGTCCTGAACTTTCGAGTTCTAGCTTACAAGCAAGGCCATGTGCAGCAGCATTAGGCTTTCAAAGGTTTTGATTGAAATAATGATGTTCCCAGGAAGATCTAGGGAACTGGTGTGCCTTGATGCCTAAAGTCTGAACCTGCATGAAAGACAAATACTGTGTTTGGTATAAAATGTCTTTAAATCTGAAAATGCCTGTTCTCTAGATAATTCAGTATTAGATTTTAGGTGGCTCAGTATCCCCAAGCTCGATTTAAAAACCATTTCTGCCTCTGTAGGAACCAAAGTGTTCTTGCTTGGTACAATCTGGTAGGTTAACTTCTATTAATATGAAATAATTAGGAGCTTTAATGCTGTCTGCTTCCAATACCTAGAGTGTTCATACCTACCAGCAAGAAGCATATATACAAACCTATTTGTTATAAAACAACTAATAGTCAAAAATGATTAAATGATGTGTAAAGCAGGATTTGTATAGTATCAGTCTTCAGAAAAGAGAGTACTCGCTTGCCACTGTGGAAGGAAATAACACCTATCTGTCAAAAAAGTAGCATTTTGCTCCTTTCCAATGCTCATATTGACTAGTGGGTTATGTGGTTGGTATATTTAAACATGTTATGATCTAACTTTTTTTTTAAATTTTAGTGTACTTTTTTTTGGGGGGGGGGGGGGGGGCGGGGGATGCAGTCATTTAGATAACTAAATCTTACCTGAAGCCATGGAAGGAAAAGCCTTCCAAAGTACACCCAGCACTGCTAGCCTAATAATTCCTAGGAAGGCTTAAAGTAGAGAATAGCGTGAGGGGCCAGAGCAGCAGCTTTGCTGGATTTGCTCAACCAGGGAGCTGAGTGACTCTTGCAGCTTTTGCTTTCCTGAAGCCTTAACTCAAAACTGGAAACAACCATCATATAGCAATTCTCCAGTTTCAAAAAAATGCTGTCATGGAGGTAGCAGGGTGGTGGTGGGGGGGATTTTCTCACTTTTTCTGAGAAGTTAAGTTTTGCTTTCTCCTTTTCTTCTTATTAAATGATCATCTGTTAACTTCTGTATACAGACCAGTGTCCTGGGTCTTGCCCATAGCCTTTGAGCACAACTAATTTCAGTGTATGCTGCATCACTTTTCTAGAAGAGCCTCTGCAGTCAGTGTGCTTGTTGTATCTGTTTCATCTGCAAGGAAACAGCACAAAAATCTGTGTCACCGCTTCCTTATAGAGGCTGTGGGAGGAAGGAGGGGCTGGCAGGCAGACGGTATTTGTCAGATGGAGAGCAGGTAATTAGGAAGAAAGCATGCTGTCGGAGGCGGGTATGGCTTGGCAGGAGAGCTCTTGTAGGTTGAGCCCGGTGCTGTTGGATGGTGCTTTATGGAGCTGCTGTGCCACTGCAGCTGCAGATGCAGCTGGACAGGCTGCACGGATCAGGCAAAACTGCTCTTCACCGCTTCCCTCAGGTGCCCTGGAATGGGTACAGATGCTTTCCTCTGGCCTGTACTGCCCCGCCAGGAAAGTGTTAGGACTTCCCCACCCCATCTGACTATAACTTCACCTAGTGAAATGCTCTGTGACTTGGAGAATTGAGAAATGGCTGTTTTAAAGGAAGCCAGGAGCTCTGCCTGTGTAAGGCACAAGATTCAGGCCAAGGCCTGAATGTGTTGTGGACACTGTGTCGTCTGTTGTTCATCTGTCTGGCGGAACTGGCAGGGGCTAGTGGTGGTGTTGACACAGTCCTAGTTCCATAGCTAGAGATCTTCTCATCAGTTGATCTGAACTCTTTGGTGGGTATTCAGTTTCATTTACAAAATAAACCATGTGGGCTTGGCTCTCAAATTGAGGGAGAAGAGGACTGTTAAGATTGAGGTTCTTTGTGGCTGCCCTGTACTTTGCAGAAAATACTCTAAAGGTGAGCTGGACAGTGCTGGCTAGAGTTAATACTGATTGAAAAATCTTTCTTCACCCAAAGGCCTGTTCATCACTGGGAAGGAACCTCTGCAGCAGCCTTACTCTGCAAGTGATGGGCTCGGAGAATAGCGCTTTAAAGAGCTGCACGCTAGAAGAACCACCGTTTACGCTGCCAACTGGACACACGATTTACCCAGCTGTGTTGCAAGATGGCAAACTTGCTTCGGTCTTTGTGTATAAGAGAGAGAATGAAGATACAGTTAATAAAGCTGCCAAGGTACTGTAGAGAGCACGTGTGGAACAAACTCTTTGGAGCTTCTCTCCTTTCTAGGAGCGGTGGAAGTCTGCCAGTTGCTGAATGTCAGACCTAGGGGTGAGGGAAGGAGAAACTGTTGTTGTCTGAATATAGCTGCAGTGTGGTGGGGAAGAAGGGGACAGCTGCAAAGCTACTAGTGCGCTGCTTCGTGCTAGCAGTGATGGGAAGGGAGGTTCAGATAGTAACACTTGCATTCATTTGTGGCGTATTAATCTCTTGCAGATATTCCTAAGAGAGAATTTCTTAGGTGGGCTATGCCCAAAATGCTGTGTTTATTCTTTTGTGTAAGACTTTGTACCTAGACCTATAATAAAAGTTCAGTGAGTGAATGAGCGAGTGTGCTAAGTGCTTGGTGAGCAGCAGGGGTGGACTGTCTAAATTCAAGCAGAAAATGGTGGCTAAAGGTATGTGGTTGGACTCTGAAGTCAAGACAGAATCCCTTCCCCCCTTTTTTTTCTCTTTCGAAGCACCTGAAAACCTTGCGCCACCCTTGCCTTCTGCGCTTCCTCTCCTGTACTGTGGAAGCAAATGGGATCCACCTGGTTACAGAACGTGTGAAACCATTGGAGATGGTCCTGGAGACGCTCTCTTCTGCAGAAATCTGCGCAGGGATCTACGATGTGTTGCTGGCTCTCATCTTCCTCCATGACAGGGTGAGTACCAATGGAGGCAGTCATGGAGAGTCTGACGGGAGTCAGATGGAACATGACAGGAGGCTGTTGTAACACAAAAAGATAGACTCATAGCCCACAGGTTTTTGTTTGTTTGTTTGTTTGTTTTTAGGCTGAAACTGCTAAAAACATTAGCTGCCTTTTAGAAGGAATAGTAAATTAAAATACTGTGATTTTAGGAAATGAGGTTCATGAACTGAGAACTGCTTCCAGTGCTTCATGCTTTAGGGAAGTGAGACTGCTCGGCCTCAGCATTTATTTACAGCTGTTGCCACTTGTCAGATACCAGTGTCACTACTCCCCTGTTCTGGCATTATGCATTTGTCCAGGACTGAAGATAAATCCCAACTCAGACTGTAGCTTTCAGGCTTTCTGTTTGTAGTTGGAGGTTGTCTCTGCACTTACAGTTGCATTACAGGGCTGTGACAATGAAACCTTGCTCTGAAACCATAGTCCTTTTGAGGGATACCTGCTAGTCACCTACAAAATCCTTAAGGACGTGTAGAGATGTGTTCTTTTTGGCAGCTTTTCCTTAGTTCCTCACAACACCTAGTTAGAACTACTGAAGATCTTATGTCTTCATCTATCCCCACGTCTCTCTCTCTCTCTCTCTCTCTCTTTCTCTCTTTCTCTCTCTTTTTTTTAATGTTTTAGGGAAACTTAACACATAACAATGTCTGTTTATCATCTGTCTTTGTAAGTGAGGATGGGCACTGGAAACTGGGAGGAATGGAAACAGTCTGCAACTTTAGTGAAGCCACTCCAGAGGTAAGAGACAAGTAAATCATGCCTGGAAGAGGGCTTCTGCTCTGCTGAAGCTGGCTTTCTGCTGATGTGAAGGCCCAAGTCCTAAATCCTTCCAGTTATCTTAGTTTACTATTAAATGTGTTGGCTTGTTTCCAGCTCTGACCTGAATCTTTGCTCCAAGCATGCTGTTACTATAAACAATAATGTCTTCATAAACACAGAAACTCATTCCCCCTTAGCTAAAAAGCAACTAACTTTCTAAAGGAGGCAGAGCTGGCTGGAAGGTAGGTTAAAATTGGGGATAAGGAGGCATCTGTGCTTCTCTGGACTTACTTAAAATAAACTGCTTTACTGGGAAGCAGAAAGATGCAGGTTGAAATGAATCAAAACCAAAAATAATTTCAATGATTCTGGCTTTTGCTGCTGGCATCTTCATTGCTTGTTACTGATTTTGGCAGAAAGATTCCTAGTTTGATTTCTGCTGCGTGTTGTGCCTAGTCATTGCTGCAGCCTAGCAGTCTGTAATAAATGTATATTGCCCTTTCTCCCAGAGAATGCACAAATCCTTCACAAACTGCGCTTAGTGTCCCTGGTATCACTTTTCAGAAGGGATAAGGCAGGTACACAGCTGAGGTGTGTGGTGGTGCATGACAATGCAAAGAGTGTAGCGGTAAAACCTGACAGCTACAGGTCATGAAATCCTTCTCCTGTGCAGGTGGATCGTGCAGGGACTGTAGAACTGAAGACCTAAAGGGATGAGTTGACTGTGATGCCCTGAAGTTGCTTTATGTCAGCTTGGCATTTCACACCTGACGCTTACGCAATTGTGCTTCCCCTGTGGGCAGAGCAAAGCACAGCCCACCCTGGATGCGAGCTGGTGGGACAGGGGCAGCCTGCAGCTCCGCGCGCAGCCCTGGCTGCGGAGAGGAGGCTGCTGTGCTGTAGGGAGAGGTCTCTCCTGCTGCTTGGCCGAGAAAACGGATCAAGGCAGCTAATGTCTCCCCCTCCTCTTTGCAGTTCCTCTGTCACGTGAAGTCCGTGCGAGACCAGTCTTGCATCCCTTCTGAAGAGATGGTGAGTAATATTGCTGCCTTGCAGCTTGCTGGAGGAACTTGTTGCTGGCAATAAATAAACGCGCAATGCTCAGAAAAGGATTTTGACTCGCGTGTTTTATCTCTTCATGCTTGAATGGGAAGAAATGGCCATTGGATAATAAGTGAGGTTTAATTTTCCTTTTTTTTTTCTTCCTCTATCCCTAGTCCGGGTATGGTGTTGGGCACAGGGAAGAGAAATTTCAGAATAGTACTGATGGAAGAGCAAGTTCTTGTAATTATTTCATTTTTCGTTGCAGCTTTGATGCTTCTAAGAGTAGTTGCTGAGGTTGCCAAGATCACTGTGATAACATGATTATGTAGCCCTCTCATGTATAACAACCTGTTTTCATTTATTTATTTCTACTTGTTAGTCATCTTATATCTATTATACATCTTATGAGCTGCGTATTCTAAAGAAGTGAGATCTCCCTCTGATTAACACCCGTTTCCATAGAAATGCTGAAAGTTGTTGACTTGTAATTGCTATGTGCATTCGTGGGGGAATTATTACGTTGTGATGTAGTTGTTCCTTTGGGCTATAAATTCCCTGGGGGAGGATTTTTTTAGCATAATTTACTTGTAGGGTGCTTGGTAAGGTTTGGAGCTATAAAAAGAATTGAAGAGTGTGTATGGGAGGGTGGATAGGCGTTCATGGAAACTACCAAGTATTTTATAAACTCCTGCTTTGCTGATAATTATTTTTTTTAGTCTGCAGATTTCAAAATTCTACCCAACAGCTATGGGTATGCACGGGATGCTTATGCGTTTGGAATGATGGTTGAAAATCTCCTGACTGTCTTAAATGATCAGGGTGAGGAATGAAAATGAGATGTGTGTATTTTTCTGCGAACAGTCCTGCAGAGCTTATTCCTTACATGCATAAACTGAGGTATTTGCCTTTTGCTGCAGCTGCGTATTGTGACAGATGTGTTACAGGGATGGTGGGCAGTACTGTTTCTCATTTTTGCCAGGAACTGCCAAAATAAGAACTACTTCTGTACAAGTTCCTCCTGTTTCATGCTTCACCTTTTTAGGAGTGTCTTTGGGGAAGAATGTTGGTTTCCTGCTTACAGAGACCAGTATGGCTCCTGTTCTAGGAGTCATAGTCCCTGGTGGGGTAGTGTCCTGTGTGAATAGGAGCTGGCCGTGATGATGTGGGTCAGGGTTGTCTAGAAGCTGGGGTGTCGGGTTGGTGGTAGGCAGAGCTTGTGTCTGTTCCAGAATCTTGTCTCCGTGTGCCTACTTTTGGTAAACTGCATAATTTTTGTCTTTTTTTCTTCATCTGTAAAACTTAATAACTTGGACCCCCTTTCTCTGAAAGGGTCTAGGATGGTTGGTGAGGAGTGATATGTGTGCAAGTAGTCCTTGAGATAACTTCTTCCCTCTTTGTCTCAAACTGAGTGTAGCAGCAGCTTTCTGGATATGGAGGCAGGACTGACTTTTATCTTGCAACAGCAGATGAGAACTAGGTAACTCAGGTTAAAATGCAGTCTTAGGTTTTTCCTCTCTTCCTGCTATTGAGCATGGTCAGATGTGCTCTCCTAGGTTTGGCTGGAGGTCAACAGCCCACCCAACACGAGCACTGCCAAGTCCATCCACAGCTTGGTCCTGCCCCCATCAACTGCTTCATCAAAAGTTAGGGGCACAGATGCACAGCGCACAGATGTGCTGTACTGCAGCGAAGTTGGGCTGCTGCCTTCTAGCAGAGAGGGAGGAGGAAGCTACTTGCTGGATAGATAGTAACACTCTGGTCAAGGCAAGTTTGTTTCCATTAGAACACTGACCTTTATAATATGCCTTTGCCTGTTCACTGTTAAAACTCTTTATTTTCCCAGTAGCTCAGCAGCTTAGGGAGAAAAATGGGAATGTGGTTCTCCCTTCCCTTGGGGCAGGACAGTAGAGATGTGAGCAACTGAACAGTTTGCTATCAAATAGAGCTTCTAAAGGAAATTTTCAGAAGGAGTGGAGGATCCCTGATCATAGTATGTTCAGTGCTGAGACAGAAATCTAACTGTAAGTGCTCTGGCTTTCAGTTTCAGCAGATATTCTCTCCAGCTTTCAGCAAACGTTGCACCGTACACTGCTGAATCCAGATCCAAAGTGTCGTCCACCGCTGTCAAGCTTATTGTCTCATGAGTTCTTCAGGTAAGGAAAAGAATATCCTGCCTGTTTTGGCATGTGTTGATATTGCTTATTTCTGCATTGTCAACATATAATCAACATTCTGAATGAGGTATTTAGCTAGCAGTGGTGACAAAAGTGTGTCCTTCTGTCACATGCAGCCGGTTAGATCTCAAGCCCATGGGAGGAGATGGGGAATGCTCTAGAAAACAAAATCATTCAAGGTAGCACTTAGAGTAAAGCAGGCTTTGAGATAACCTGCACAGACCTGTGTCTTCTGTCACTTAAATGTTTCTCCAGATAGTGGCATTGGAGTAGGGTGGGCACTTGTTTCTGCTTATTGCCCCGGATGGTGGTCAGAAACAGCTAGTGCAGCCTGTCCTCATCTCCTTGTGAATCGCTGACTTCGGAAGTGTCAGCTGTACTTTGGCACTGTAAACATACAGCTGGTGGGTCACAGGTCAGACTGTCACACAGGTGTTCTTGGTCCACCAGCATTTGACTTTCATCTCCCTTTCTGTTTCTGTATACTAAGTAATGCAGATTTGTGAGATCTTAGTTGTGGATGGTTTAAGCATCATCAAGGATCATGCTTGACAGCCTACATATTTATCCTTAGGAATGACTTTCTGGAGGTTGTGAACTTTCTGAAGACCTTAACACTAAAGTCTGAGGAAGAGAAAACTGAATTTTTCAAGTAAGTCAAATAAGTGTACTCTGGAAGCTTTTTATTTCGGAAACACTTCTGCCAAGTAGGATCTTGTGGGCAACTTGGAAGGCTGGTGGCCTGAAAGATTCTTCCTCAGGTATATGATTTTGATCCTTTTGGCAGACCACTGTTTGCTCTGTAATGTAGTAGTCCAGGTACTCCAAGCCAATCTAGTGCTTGTATCAGAGGAAATTCTTCCTTCCATCCTCCTCTAATTTGTTGGGAACAGTTTGGTGTTTGGGAGGAGCAGTGCCTGCCAGCCTCTCTACATTATTCTGATAGCAGCCTCTGGAATGATGCTGTGGACAGCTATATGAACAGCAACGTTTACCTGCTACAGACCAATTGCTATTGCTGAAGAATCAGGCAGAAACTGGGCTGCAGTAACACGCAGCTCACTTAAAATGTGCTTTTCTGAATCCTGTCTGTTTTTAGCAATTTGGTTGAACTGATGCAGGGCTAAAAACTGAAACTTTCACAAGGGTAACTGGGATGTAAAAAGAAAACAAATTTTCTCTTGTCTGTAACCTCTTTCCATTGTGTTCTAAATGAGATCACACACTCTGTGGGGAATAATGTTGATGTTATTACCAGGAGTTTAATTATTCCAGTTTTCCCCATTCTTCTTAGCAGCACTGTCTCATCTCATTGCACTGCGATTAAGCAGGAATTGTTTGAAAAAGCCCATTTGTATGCTCTAGTGTTGTGCTACTTGCTGTAGTTGAGAGTGGTATAACAAGCTTGTCTGCTGCAACGCTGATGAACTGAGTTGAGCTTTTTCTGCTCAGCTCTGGTGAGCAGTTCCTGACCTCCAGCCTGTACTCTGGCGCATCACTGGAGCTGTTCCTGGGCCCTGCCGCTTTCCAGTCTCCTTGCACAACAGATTTGGCTTGCTCTTCCGCTTGCCACTGCTCTTCTGCAGCTGTGTCCAGCCTCATCGGGGCCCTTGGGTCCCAGATCACTGCTCTTCCTTCCTCACCTGTGTGCCTGGCTCTTTGTGGCTCTTGTTTGTGCTGAGTGCCTCCTGCCTCTTACAGGCCAGCCCTAGAGTAAGGGAGGGGAGATTAGTTGTCTGCGGCAGCCATGGAGGAACTACCACAGCGCTGAGGTTTCTCATGTCAGCCCTGCTGCTGAGAAGGCCGAGATGTTTGGTGTGGCTGGACCATGGCAGTGTGGTAGCACAGAGCTGGAAGGAGTGCCACCAGCTACAGCAGTCTCTGGGAAGCAGCTCTAGTCTGCTGAGCATGTGAGAGCTGTAAGACTTTCCCTATGGCTTCTGTCCTGATCCAGGCTAAGCATGTTGTACCTCTTGCTGTTGCAGGGATGTTCTTTACACAAAAGCCACCTGCTTGCCCAGTTTCAGAGTGTATACTTTAAAAGATTAGAGAACTTCTTTTGACGTGATTGGGGGCGGGGGAACACCTTTCACAACCCTTGTTCTTAGGAGTAGTTTCATCATTTTAGATGAGACTTTGCAAAGTGGAATCTAGCACTGCTTGAGGCTGAAAACTTCAATTTTTTAGGCAGATTTTGTAAACTGCTAAGGATACAGTTTTTGATAGGAAATGTTGAATGACTTAAACTTGTAGTCTCAGCTTTGTGTGGGTAAAATTGTTGTCTGCAATGGCAATGGATGTCTAAGCTGTGCTAGTGCTAGTAGTCAGCATTTGTGGGAAATCCTATTGATATGCTGCCCAAGAATTGTTTTTTTTTTTTTTTTTTTTTTTTTTTTCTCTCTAAGAGAAGCTTCAGTGTAGTCATGGCATATCTGGGCTAGAAAAAGGGAGAAACTGAATTTCTCTTTCTTTGTGTATTTAAAGGCCTGGGAGTTCTTACAGAGCTATTTTCCCACTTGCTCTGCAGTTGTGTGGTCACTGTCAATTATAAAGCTATTTTGATTTCACTAGTTTGAGACTTAGTTGGACCAAAGAAGAGGAGAAAGAAAATCTTTGCAGGAACATTCAGAATGGTTCTCAGCATCTCTCTAACAACAATGTCTACAGAGGGAGATAAAACCCACTTCATTTAAAACTACGATAGAGCTGTCCCCTTCCCAGCATGCTTTCTCACAGCATGTGCACTATTAGTCTCCTCCAAACCTAGGGAAAAGCAGTATCTGTTACTGATATTTTTAAAAGGAATATTCTACAAGAAAGTGCCATTAAACGAAATCAAACTCTTGCAGCTTAAACCCACCCCGTGCTTTGACGGGCACCTCAAACACTTTTTGTGTTAGATGGAAGTGGTTTCAAGTGGGATTTCCTTTTTGCAAGGGAGGCAGCCCATTTGCAGACTGTAGTGGGTAAAATACCCTTTTCTCAAGCAGAAGAACAATTCTTCCAGTGCACTGAGGTGTGAGATAGGAGTGCAGCTCTCTTTTTGCAGTTTTAACGCTTTACTGCTTCAAGTGAGCTGCCGGCTGTGAGCCAGCCGGGATGCCACAGCAGTGGTCAGCTCCTCTGAAGGGGAAGCAATCGGGTGCTGGCTGTAGGTGCAGCAGCACTTCCACGTGCGCTCTTGACAGGCAGTGGTCTGGGTGTAGGATTTGACAGGGTGCGTCTCTCGGTGTTTCTTTATTGCCTCATGATTTGTTTTACAGTTGCTTAGAAGCTTCAGTTAAGAGCAGAGCTTTGTCCTTCTAGGGCAATTTACAGGCAGAGTGAGAGATTGTGATGGAACTTCGTCTCTAGCAGGCAAGGCAGACTCAAAAGTGGTACTTAAGGGCAACAGTTGTAAATGCATGAAAGGTTGTGTTGGTACTAACTGCTCTCTCTTGGAACACAGATTCCTGCTGGACAGAGTGGCCTGCTTGTCAGAGGAGCTGATAGCATCACGGCTGGTGCCTCTCTTACTCAATCAGCTTGTATTTGCTGAACCTGTAGCTGTCAAGAGTTTTCTTCCTCATCTGCTGGGTCCAAAGAAAGGTGAACTTTAAGTACTTCAGAATTTTCACTGACAAGTTTGGAGTGAATTTAGAGACCAAAAAGATTAGTGGTGTTTAAGCAGAACAAATACTGTAATACACAGAACTGGTTATTCCACATACTGGGAAATACTGGCTTCCTCATTTGCAGTAGGCTTTTCACTGTCCTACTGATACTAGGAAGAGCATTAGAAATTGCCTGTTCTCTTGTTTCAGAAGTATTCTCCAATCAGCCTACCACAGGCTTTCTCTGTGGTACGTTGCATATCCTTATGCTCCCTTTTCCTCTAACCCTCCTTGCCCTTCTTTTCTTCTGCCACTGAACTGGTGTGTGGCAACCTCTTTCTCCTGTAAGGGTGTTCAGTCTCTTCTTTCCTCTGCAAGAGGTGTGTGGCATGTCTCGCTGGATCCCCAACTGTCTTCTATCCCTGCAGTATGCCTCTCCTCCCGTACAGTTTCTCCAAAATAACTGCTGGTGTTTTAGCCAAGCAGTATCTGGCTTGTGATTGTTTGGCCTTAAGTGTTCAGAGCCATTGCTGTTGAGCAAAGCATTCCTGCCTTGCTTCTCCTCCTTCCCTCCCTCCCTTCTTTCCTCCTTTTTTCTTTTCCTCCCTTTCTTACTCTCTTCTGTCTCCTCTGACATCCCAAGGAAGCTGAGTTGAAAGCTGACTGTGCAGGGAGCCAGAACAAAGAATCAGACCTGGCAGCTGGGTGACACTGTATCTCTGCTGTAGAAATCTGCCAGTGAATAGTTTTGGGGTGAGCTGTCTCTGGTTTGTGAAGCAGCCTTTTCCCACTTTTCGCCTCTTTTCCGTAGAGCAAATTGGAGAAAGCCAAACCAACTGCCTCCTGTCACCAGCCCTGTTCCAGACTCACGTGATCCCTGTGCTGCTGAAACTATTTGAGGTTCACGAAGAGCATGTTCGAATGGTGTTGCTGTCTCACATTCATGCCTACGCAGAACTGTTCTCTCGGGAAGAGTTGAAAAACATCATATTGCCACAGGTTAAGGACAGCAAAACCATATGGTGTTTTCTACTGCTGGGATCAGTTCTGGTGCAGTTTAAAGCTAAGCTCTTGTAGTCCGGGCAACCTCTGTGCAAGCTTTCTCCCAGCTGCCCCCTCTACCAAAAGCATCTGTCACAGATTCTGATTCTAGCACCCCACTGCCAGCCTCACTTGTGCTGCTCAATTCGTGTGGAATATTCCTATCCTAAACCCAGCAGTCAGGACTGTTGTTTCTGGTCTGAGGGACTCCTTTTCTTCCCATCCTACCTCCCTTTACCAGTAGAGTTAGTGTTGCCTAATGCTGGTGTGCAGCACCCTTTTCTGTGCCGGTCCTGAGCCCCTTCCTGCAGCACTGAGGCCTTCTGTTACCCACCATCCGTGCTGACACCTGGCAGCTTCATAACAAGACCGCATTTCTGCTTGACGCTGCTCTACAACTCGAGTGGCTCTTGACCAGAGAGGACGGATCACTCTAAGCTGAGGGTGTCTTGGCAAAGAGAGTACAATGTTCACTAGGCACTGGGATTAGCTGTACTCTTTAACTTGTAACAAAAAGTGGAAGGCTGTTTTTTTTTTTTTCTGCTGCAGAATAATGTCCTGTATCTGCTTAGTAAGAGCTGTAAGGCAATCTTAGAAATGAAATGTGCTGCAAATGTAACATGTAATGAGAGAAGAGCAAAACAGCAGAATTTTCTGTTCTTAGTAACAATCTCTTATTATTTGTGTAGGTATTGCTGGGCCTTCGAGATACCAGTGACTCTATCGTTGCAATAACACTGCACAGCTTAGCAGTTCTCGTCTCTCTGCTTGGACCTGAAGTAGTTATAGGCGGCGAAAGAACTAAGATTTTCAAAAGCTCTGCACCAAGTTTCATGAAAACTACTGATCTCTCTCCAGAAGGTAAACGATGTACTCGGAGGTGTTAGGATTCCCGTTATATTGTTTCTGCTTGTTCTGTCCAAGCAATGTAGGCAGAATTTCTTGGGTAATTAACTTCTGACTGTTCACAGGCTTAACTGAAAGAAGCTAATTTGCAGCTAAACTTTAATTCTAAATTAGGTGCTGACTGTTTGCAGATACAAAACTGGCATCATAAAACAGTTATATAAAAGGACCTTAAATGCAGGAAATATAAGAACACTTGCACCTCTTTTTCCATTTAAAAATCTCTGTAAGCAAGAGGTACTTTGTGTGTTCATCGCTCGTGGAAAAACTATAGTGCTCTTTATGTACTTACTTAACAGATGTTTAGTATTCCTCTGTCCTTCATGTTTTTAAAATAAATAAATCTCATCCTCTTCCTCCCAATTTCTGTTCATAGATTGGAAAAGGAATACGAACTTCCCTATTTTCTCAGCTCTCAGGAGGCTTTTCAGCTAATCCAAATGAAGAAAGTAGTCCCTGCAACTGCTAGCTAACCTGGAGACAAGCATACTAAGGCAAAGCTTTTCTGGATATTGAAATTTAAAATGCTTACAATTGGAGGGAAAAAAAAACAACTTTTGCTCTACTTTAGACTTGAAGTATAGATACCAAATGAAATGCATGATAGAGAACAGCTTAAGTATAAATGTTTTCTCCTGATTCTGTATGTACTGACAAATACAACCCTCCATTAAAATCTGTGGATGGTTCGTTGCATTATTTTTCTTTACATTATTTTAATAGACTACACTAAAGGAAGACCTTCAGATTTCATGCTTGAAACCAATTTATTTTTCGAAAGAGTAATATAGCTCTGATTTAAATATAGAGGAATAAGAGGGAAAAAAAATCTGGGTCCTAAACTGTGAGTGGTGACCTGCAAAAAATAGCACTAAAGGGTGAACAAGTAGAGGCTCAACAAGATGTCTGCTTAAGTAAGTCCTTCAAAGCACGTACCTTTTAACAAGGGTGCTTTTGGCTAGGGAAGGGTTCTTAATTGCAGTCCTTTTCAGCACTGCAGTCCACACTTCTCTGGCTACACTGATAATCCCTAGCATAGGCAGGTACAGTTGGCTGCCAACAAAGCTAAACCAGACGGATGCAAATACACTTTCTGCACTTAGCACTGCACTAAGCCATCCTGTGTAAAGCTCTGTTCCTTTCTAATTCTGACTAGGCCAGAGTTGTGGTAATGGGGCCTTAATACAGCCTAGGCCAGTGCTGGCAAACCATTGCCATCAGTGACAGTGTGCATCTCCCAGCAATGAAAGGCAACTAGGTGCTTGCTGAGGCATGATACCAGGTATGTACATATGATACACTGTTGCTCAGGGTATGTGTGACATGAGCAAGTCTTTTAATACAGCCTTCAGACAGTGCATCAACCTCCTGTTTCTGTAAACTAACTGCTTTACTCAGGTCCAAGTGTAAAAGAAGGGTAGCGTAGTAGCATAGGTTTGCTTTTGCTTTGCATTCTTGTGAGGCACATAACAGGGGATTTGTGATGCCATGCAGTTTAGAAACCGGTGGTTTTTTTTTTTTAAGCACCTGTTCAGAACATAAGAAGTCTGGTCATTGTGTATTTCCTGAAAGAATGTATCAACAGAAACTGACCCATAATTCACAGTTGCCTAAACTAAACTTTTTACCAGTACAAACTGTAGACTGTAGGAAGAGAGGAGTATTGTTTCATATACAGACCAAGAGGTGCAGCTGTCACATTGCAACTCCTATCTTTATTCACTGTTCCTTGCCTCTGTTGTAGGTAAGAGCACCCTGATGCTGTGGGCATTTTCAACTAAAAGTGAAAACAGACCATGTGGAGTTGGTATCCTTTTGTTTTGCTTTATTCCTGCAGGATCCCCCAGTCATGTTGTAAGCCATCAGAGAAATCCACCCTCTCAGCCCTTGAAGAATAATTCCAGCGTGTTCCCCATCTCTGGAAATGTACCTGTCAAGAAACAGTCTGTGCGACAAGACAATTCACTGGTTTTAAAGACAGGTAAATCTTTGCCCCAGCTGTTCCTTTTTAGAAATGAAATGTCATAGAAATGAAAAATTGCTTGAAATATTGTTCGTCTTCCCCATGTGCTGATTCAAAAGACATTTAATGAAGTAAGAAAGGTAAAAGTGAAGGAACAAGAATGTGATCCTTGGTTTCCTCGGGAATATTTATTTGGGAATCTGGTTCACACACACATTGCTGGCCAGCCTGTTTGACTTGAATTTTTGTGTCACTATTTATGGGCTTCTCTGACCTCAGAATCTGACTTGGTTTATTTTCAAGGCCTTTTCTAAGTCATCTAACTTAACACTTATCAGTAGTGTTAACTTATCACTTATCACTTATCAGGTTTCCTAACATTAATAACCCTCCTTCACAAGCAGGAAGATGGCTGTGCTTTCTAATATGAGAATAACTTAGCGCTGAAATATATTCCAGTGAATGTGACTTTTTGAACTGGCTTGTTTCCATACCAGGTGCTACCTGCAATGTCAAGGATTTCAGAGAGTTTTAGGCACAGCTCAGTCTTTGTACTTGTCCTTCTGAGATGAGTATGTAATACCCTTGTCTTCTGTAGGTGAGCAAGACAGTCACCTCCCCCTAAATGGAGTTCCTGGAAGCATTAACACACTAGGGAGCAGCAGGAGCTCTTTGACTGCCTCTGAAAAACCAGCAGAGGAGTGGCCAGACTGGAGCGAGGCAGAGGAGACAGACACTGAGAAAACTGTGAACATCCAAATTCAGCCCCGAGAGTCGGAGGGCAGAGCGGGACCTTACTTTGCTGATCATGATGGTGATGAGAAGCCGTGGGATGACTTTGAGCCCAGCAGCCCTAGTCCTGAACTGTCCTCAGGAACCTGCCTCACTGTGACACAAGCTGATGCAGTTCAGCTGCAGAGGCCTCTGCCAGGGACCCATCCACTGAGCAGAGAACTTAAAAGCCTCAAACTGAGCTCCCCCGCACAGTCCTACCCTCACAGTAGCTGGAGCAATGACAACTGGGACCACCAGGAACAACTGGGAGAAACCTTTCAGGAAAGGCCAAAGTCTTCATCAGAGTCTGGCCTAGGAGAAGAGTTCACTATCCAAGTAAAAAGAAAACCCGTGCAAGACCCTGAGCTGGACTGGTTTGCTGATATGATCCCAGACATTAAACCATCTTCAGCAATCTTGATTTTACCTGAAGTGAGGACAGAAGCAGTTGCTCTCAGTCACTCTGGTGCAGTATCCAGCAGAGAAGGTGCCTCCCAGAATATGCTGTTTTCATCCAAATTTGCAGCTATTGATGTTACTGAGGTAAGAGTCTATGGATAGTAGGGTTAAGTGACTGTACATATACACTACAACATACTGCTCTGGTACTAGCAGGCTCCTTGATCAGATGGTGGTTAACCTGAGGAAGTTTAAGTAACACATGACTGTGCAGTTGAATCTTTACTTGTGCATACAAGATAACTGAGCTGTGAATGATGTGTTTAGCAGGCACCAGGTAGCTTAGGGGGCTGTGTGGCAGCAGCAAGACAGCCATGTTAAGAAACACTGAAGGAATTGAAGTAATTTGTGCTGTACTGAAGGCATGAACTAAGGAGTTTTTACTGTATCCTGGATGCTAGAGACCTGCATTACTTTAAGGAAAGTTGGTTTGTCAGACAGGGGAAGTAGAATGAAGTTGGCCCCAAGCACAAACAGAAGAGGGCTTTCAAGCATAGAGTATGTATGTTCTGGGCTCGGTGTTCCCTGGACTCATCTAGGAAAAGCTACAGGAGGAACAGGAAATCAGGATCTCTGGTTTACTGAGGAAGGTTTTTTGGGTGCCTAATTTTCAGGAAGAAACAGCTGAGACATTTCACTGTTTCAGTGAACCAGCAGGGTTTTAAAACTCTCTTTTTGAGTGAGAAGGTAAATCCCTCTAGCCCACTGCAGATACTCAAGAGGCTGTTTCCTTCTGTTAGGAGGAGAGGGAGCTAGCACTCCCATAACTGCTAGCTGAATAGACAGCTCCATTGGGGAATAGGTGTTGATTTCAGGCTGTTTTGCTAACTCAACCCTAAGAGACCTACCACAGAGGTAGCAGGGGGAAAGGAACCTTGAATACAAACTGAAGTTGTTTACATAGTTTGAAAATGGCACGTGTGATTCCTAAGCAGCACTGTCTTGACATCAGCCCCCTTTTTGGGGTCACTCACTGTAGTGCAATGATCTGGTGTAGTTGCAGAGCTATGTTAGTGAGACAATTTTTCCTTTAAACTGTTTAGGAAGGAAGGATAGCAAATCCTCTGTTACTTTGCTTATAATATTTAAGGTGTTTCCTTTTATTGGTAAAGCCCTTTAAGCTAGGAAGCTGCAAACATTGGCACCTCTTGGTCTTACTGAGAGGCTTTCGGCTACTACAGCTTTCTCTGTGAGCACTGCTTCTTAGAGCCAAGGTGCTCCATGGGGCAGGAGGAGGCTGCCTTTCTGAACAGTCATCTTGCTCTGTCATTACGCACTGCCCAGCTCCTTTGGCCCTTGAATGCCTGACTTTGTTTTTGGCTGAGTGAAGTACAGAAGTAAGTACATGTGCCTTAATGTTGATAACTTTGCATGATTCTAGGCTGAAGCCACAGGTTGGGGTGAAGAAGAGGAGCTGAACTGGGAAGATGATACGAACTGGTAATGGGACTGAAAGACACAAAGGCTTTACGGCGTGTTGGATTCTGTAAGAGAAGTCATTGCTTCCACAATATAATGGATAAGTACCTCAGCACTGCTTTAGCTGGAAGGCAGGCACTTGCTGTAGCAGTCAGCAAGATCTCCCCCTGGGCCCGATCCCTTCCTTGCCAAGGATGCTCTGTTCCAGCCTGTGCCAAAAACTGCAGGGGTGAGGCCTGCGCTCAAGCAATACGCCCAGCTGCAGTGCATGCCACTGCTGCTGGAAGGAGGATCACTCTGAACAGTGTGTTGGTGCTGATGTGCTACTGGAGGACATGAGGGGTGTAAGCTGTTGTTCTAGAAATCATTGCTGCTCTGAAAAAACTGATGACAATAAATGAAAGTTACATGCAGTTACTTTGTTAATGTGCCATTTTTTCAGAAAAAGCAAAGCCATTAGAAACAACTCCTTTTATCTGTAAGATGATTTCAGGGTGAACATACGGTTTACTCAACATATTTGTTTTTGTTTATACCCATAGATGGCACAAGAGATGTTAGGAAATTTGCAGTGAAGGACTGTTGAACACAAGCTTGTTCAAGTACTGCATTCATTCTGCTCTTAACTGTGACCAATATTTTTTTTTAAAAGATGATGTTACAGTGGACTGGAACAGCAGCACAGGTACGTTCACTGAACAGCATGGAGCCTTAAATTGTTATTGAGTGTATTTTAAAATAATATAAAAATGCCTACTGCCCTCTCACCTGTACATAACAGGAAAAAACATAAGTTACTTCTACAACAAGGTCAAACACCTTTATCTCCAAGACAATCTCATTAAATGTTTGTTATCATACAGTATCTTAGAAAAAGTGAGCTATACATTGGCAATATATAAGATGACAGCTTGGGTGCACAATAGAGTCCATTAAACATATCAGTCCTTTCCAGCCTGATACTATGAAAGACTGTCCATCTCGCACATCAGTTCATTTATGTATCTTAACTACCACTTAATAGTGTAGCAGAACATCACCCTGTGTCACGCTTTTTCCTTCTCCAGCAATCATGGTACAAAGGTATTTCTTCCCTCCAACCAGGGAGCTGAGCTGTTTTAGAGTCTTTGAAATCTGCTGAACAACCTTACCGTACACTGTTTCTCAAAGTGGCTATATCTGTATGTAGAGCCTCCAGCTTCACTGCAAGCCAAGCAGGGGGTGACCCTTTCTGGAGCAGCAGCTTCACAGCCTCCACTGCCCGCTCTATTGTGCCTACTGCTGACTTATACTGCTCCTCAGAGGGTGGGTGACACACTCTTTTTGCCAGAGGCTGCAGATTTAAACACAGGTTAGACATCATTTGTAATCCCGTACATAAGTGATTAGTCATCCTCCAACCGCAGAAGAATCTCTGTTGGAGAAGAACTGAGGGACACTCCAGTGCCTTGTGAGAGCTCTTCCCAGCTGGCAGGTGGTGCAGAGCATTCTGGTTTAACATTAAGGGGCAGCAATGCACACAAGCCTTTTTTTCTTAGAACAGGAAGGGCAGCAGGGCAGAACGGACACAAACCTACATAGAGCCCAGAAAATTTAAAGACTTGCACGTACCTCTCCTGCTGACTCCAGTTCTCCTGTCTTTTTCAGAAAATGAGCGCTGTGGATAATCCTTTCTCGTTTCACACGTTCTGTTCGTGCTTCTGTTGTCTCTTCTACCTGCCTTGTCTAGGGAGAAAGCCACAGGAGAGATAACTAAACAAGGAGGCATTACCAGCCTTCACAGGTTCAGTTTGTAAACCAGAACAATGGAGAAAAAATTATAAATCATTTCAACTTGCAGTTCAAGTTGAATCTAACTCCTCCCTCACTTCTGTGAGCAAACCATTAAAGTTATCTCCAACCTCAGTGCATCATCAGTGCTTATCAGTTTTTTTTTTTACTGATTATCTGCTTGACAGGAACTGCTTGTCCAGATACCAGTCCCTTAAGATTTACAGCCCAATAAACAACTGGAAGGAGGTAGTACAAAAATCATTATGCAATTTAATTTTTGTTCAAGGATGGAAGAGCAAAGCATTTTTATCAAATCTGGGAAATACTGAAAAAGCATCATGCATAGATACAGGATTTGCTAGGCCTGCTGATTTAAGCAAATAGAAAAATTCAAGCAGATTTCAATGAACACAGCAATTTATATTAAGCTTATCTATTTAATCTGCATGCAAGTGATACAGGTATAGACACAAACATGATTCAGATGCTACGTTATTGTGGCACTGAAGCCAAGCTCATCAGTCCTACTTAATATGGCTTAGATGTGTACAATATCAACTTATAAAACAGTAAAATAGTTTAAGATCATACCTTAGCCAGAAAACTAACAACTTTGTTCTTAATTTCTTCAGAATTAAGGCACTGAGGAACAACCTCTTCATGGCTTGTTTCCTATCAAAACCATACAGTAATAGTTGTTCAGTAAATTCGTATTAACAAAGAAATAAAGATGAAGGAGAAACTGCTTCCCCAATGATCTGGAAAGAATTCTGTGCTGACAAATTTTTTTAAACTACCTTGCTCCTTGCAATCAATTTAAGCAACCACTGCTTGATTTTCCTTCAGTTCTAGATCCTGAAATCATACCTAGTGTATTAGCCCTTATTACTTTTATTCACATGCAACAGCATCTGTAATGCTAAGATCTAAATTGGTCAGCAAAGAGCAGCAAACATTTAAGACAGAAGAACTTCTGTATGACAAAAGTTAACAGATCCAAATCTATACATCCAAAGCACTACTCTGCTTACCTCTGCAAAGCGTGTGAATGCCTCCAGAGCATGCTGATGAATCAGCCAAGCCTTGTCAGCTAGCAGAGAAGCAAACAGACATGACAACTGAGGTACAACTTGCCTCTGAAAGAGAAAAAAGTATTAATCCGATTTTCCGGGACTTAGTTGTGCGTATCTACCACCATGGAATTTTATGAAAAATTCACTCTAAGGTCAAAGGGTAAGTTTGTGAAATTTGAGAGTGCTACCGCCATGCCTGGCAAAAAACACTTCAGAACCTGTATGTTCTATTTTTTCCTTCTTGGGGGGGTCTCAATGTCAGTCCTGCCTAACTGTTGAGAAGCAACATGCAAATGAACGCATCAAGCATCTTACATACGGTTAGCACAAGTGTCTCAATGAAAAATAAAACCACTATAGATCATTAAGCCATGGCAGTCGATGTATTTAAATAAGCAGCATATCTTTTCATCAAAAGACTTGAGATTAAATAAGGCCCCAGTTAATATTTACCTGGGCTTCTTGTGGTATAAACACTTTTCCCATAGAAGAGAGAAAATCCAGCATTGCTAGACGAACATGATCTGGGGGATCTAACTGGAAAAGGGAAGACTGCAGTGCAAACACCTGCAGGAAACCCAAATGAAGCTTCATCAAACATGGATTACAAATGAAAACTGTTCTATCTGATCATTAAATATGAGGACATTAATTTTAGAATACTGGACACTAAACCAGGTATGTGGCACTTTGGTTAACGTTGCTTTCGAGAATCCTGTTATTCTGTAAGATAGAGCACATATATATAGCTATGTTATATAATATGTTTATTTCTCTCCAGAAGGCACACTGTGTGTGTACTAGCCAGTTTTATTCAACCTGTAGCATACCTACTTTTGTTTAAAGACCAGGAGAATAACCAAGGATGTTAGAAACTTCCTTGTGTTAAAGGAAGGCCAAACCATGAAAAAGCTCATTAGAGATCTTTGGTAAATCACAAGCACTTGGTTTTCATGAAATAAATTACTCATAAGCTTCTTACCTGAGTAATTAGTTGAGCACTTAATGTTTGGATGAAAAATTCCAGAAGGTGAAGTAACAAACACAGTGTCTGCTGGAGACATGGGTCATCTGACACCTTCAACAGTTCATACAGTATTAGTATCACTATTTTCCGCTCAAGGAACAACTTAACAAAGAATATAAAATCACAGAAACATTCCAAAATTCTTAGCCTTATTTCACATGTATAAAACAACACATCATAAGCAGCAGAAGAAAAGATTAAAGTAATCTTAGAAATATTTCAAGGCAGTTGTATTTTACAAGGCCCTTTCCGTATATTAAGGATCTTTTTTATCCAATTCTTCCTTCTCCACTGTTGCCAATATAAGAAGCTAAACAAACAAGGTTAACTTAGCTATTTCTTTCATCAGTTGTCAAATGTCTTCTTCACACCCAGTCTCAAATTTTATTTTTTAATCTGGAGTATAAGCCATGACAAATCCTTTTTTCTTTACTCCTCCAACTGCAGACATGAACAGTTGGATATAGAATCATGAGAAAACCTTTCCCTCTTGTGCTCAAAGATAGAAGGAGGGTTACTACCTCTATGGGCTTTCATGTGCTAATCTAAATCACCGTGTTTTGTTTGCACTCTAATCAACATTTAAAATCGGTCTAACCTGTAACTGATATAAATCAGAATGAGGTATTTCAGGCTTCTTGTAAAGCAAGTCTGAACTGGACCAAACAGATGGAGTAGTGAGGAGTCATATTTGTAATGTTCACAAAAATTCAAACTCCATGCTTCCCAGAACACGCCTAATACATACACCAGCTGACAGCACACGGGAAGCACAACTACATTGCACTTGAGGGAAATGGTCCAATCCGAGGGAAATGATTTAATAATATACATATGAAGAAACCACACAAACCTCCAAAAGAAAGCATGCTTTAGAATACTGTTTGAATAGCAAGCTCTCTCACCTGCTTAGCCTGGAGGGAAGACCAGAACTGACCAAGCACTCCTGAGATAGATGTCTGAAGTTCTCCCTCCAGAGTGTCACCAGCAGAATTACAGGCAGTCAACATGACAGAAAAAGCAATGTTCTGGTAGAAAAAAGGAGTACAAAATAAAACCAAAAAAACCTCCATACTTGTCAAACAAACCCAAACCCCAGTTTCATATTAAACTTCTAAAACTACGAGATGCCTGGAAGCCCAATGTGCTTAATGTCAGCTGTACAGTACAGCTAATCCACCAGCCACTGGCCAATAAAGCTTCCAAATCAAGGATAATACGTTCTACTTCTGAGAGTTTCACGCTGTGCTATGGTAGTTAGCTGCACTGTCAGGGAAAAGATGGTAGCTAACGCTTTGTGTCCGAGGAATCGAGAATGCTCCGATTTCTCACGCTCATCTCCTTTGCCACAGAGACCAGCAAACATCCTTCAGACATAATGCCACATGAAAACGTCTCCAGCTTTAAAACTGAGAAGTAATTGTATGATAAATCAAAAATTCTAAAGAAAAATATATCTGCTCACCCAGAGAGAAAGTAACAAGAATAACTAGTGAACCACAAGACCTCCGCTATCACCTGCAGACTACAGAGTTCTAATATGCTATATAACAGAATGCAACATTAAAATGACAGTCTTTGCTCAGATGTTTGACAGCTAGACATGGGAAAAAGCTGTACAGCAGACAGACAAATAGAACTGAGGTGAGAGCTACCACAGAATCCTTATAGTTTGGAAACCTGAAGTTAACACATTTTTACAAAGAGAATCAAACTTGCTTTACCACAGGTCGGAGCTCTCCCAAAGCACGCCTGCTATTCAGCCATTGCCTGCACTGTGTGAGCCCTGCCACACAGAGCTGATGTGCCACTTGTTTCCTAAGATCAGGATTCAGAGCCTTGAGGGATATATGCTGCCACACTACCAAGTTTTCCACTTCTTTGGGAAGAAACTTATGAGTAAATTCTACCTGCAAATAAAAGTTAATATGAACAGAAAAGAATTTGCTAATCTGTCAAAGAGTTGAAAAACTAACAATCAAAAAGCACTGCTCATTTGCTCTAGAAGTATTACATGAAAAAAGTCAAAAACCTTTTGTTTAAAGTTCAATTTTTTGTATTAAAAAAAAAAAAAGCTTACGTAACTGCCACTTTCCATCACAAATAGGATGTTAGAATGAGTCAGCAACTTATTCTTTCAGCCACTTGAAGCAAGGGCCATATAGAACTGAAGAACGAGCTTAAGGGTCATAAATGTGCATGATTTCACTAGAGACAGTAGACCAAACCCAAATCCAACCTAAAGATTAAGTTAGAGAACTTGAGAATGAAACAATTTCTCATTCTTGAAGAGCAATACTGTGGAGGTTTTTCCTGCAGTGATCAGTGTTTCCATCAACGATGAATCAGATCTGCCAACACTTGTTCACGTAGCATACACTGGGAACAGCCCAACCATCTGCAGTGATGGTTCTTAGGAGTTTGCAGAACCAAGCTGTTACTCTTCCTACTCGAGGACTACTAGGCAACAAAATTCGAGTATAGTTTTCTTTTCACAAATGTGAATGAGCATATAACAGCTACTATTCTTTTACTGTGTAATTGATACAATCAGTTGCAGATCAGTATATAAAAAAAGTTAACATTATATTCCCAAGTAACAAAATGACTTTATCTGGTTTTTACTCTATTGATTTTCTTTATACTAGTTATCTATTCCAGCATTATCCTTCACTATAATCTCTATTAAATGACTTTTATTTGTAATACTCAGTCAAATTGCATCCTTCAGTTCATTTTTAAATGAATTCTGTCTTTATTCTACAGAAAATTTTATTTTATACTCATTAAAGTGGAGATATAGTGAATTTCTACCCCACTGGAAAATATTCTTTATATAAAGAAAATAGGCATCGAAGGCTGGTTCCACTCCAAAAGAGAAACTACAGTCACAGTCAGCATCAGCAGATCTGGGAGATGTACTGTTTTCATACTTAATCAAAAGAAGGACTTCACTGCCCTCTGGTAAGGCCAGAATTAGAAAGATGGATGTGCCCTTGATGTTTTAAAGATCACATCTACACAAATTAGAATCCACTATGATAAAGTAAAATCAAGTACAGCAAGAGAGCAATCAACCTTCTGCCACTTCTGAAGAATGGAGACAGTATTTTTTAACATAGGACACTGATTCAAATCTGATCTAATAAATACAGAAGACATTGGTGCTATACTTGCCTGATGATCTGGAGCCATTAAGAACAGCATACGCCTCAGCAGAACACCCAAGGCTGAGACCTGGTAACACTCACTTGGCCAAGACTTTATCTAAATTAGGATAACAAAGAATGTGCATCCAATTAAATTAAGGAAAAAACACCATTCAGCAAATGAATTCTAAACAGAATGTTTCCAACAGTTGTAAAACCAAAAATGTAAATAGACACTAGGTTTCACTTTAAGCAGCATAAAATCTTGTTCTTGCAGGCAAGATTATCTTTCAATCAAAGCACCACAAGAAATATTCACTGATAAGTCATCAACCGTTAGAGCAAGGTCTCTTTCTGGTTTACCATTAGCCTTTTATTATTTTCACCTATAAGTGCTATTCTTATTCCTAACATTCCCCCTTGAGTATCCACTGACTCCCCAATTTGACTCTTCTCAGTAAAAATCTCTGACATGCCATGTGGGATTGCAACAGTAGCACTCTAAATAAAACAATGCAGGGCACGTCAGGAGTACTAGGAACCTTGTCTTCTACTTTCACAGTACTGCTAATGCTAATTATTAATCACCTTCAGGAATTAAAACTCCATTTTGGATTTGAAAAAAATGAAACTTTTGGCCTTGGTCACAGAAAGGTTGCAAAAGAAAAACAGGTGCCAAATTCCAAACATCACAGTGGTTCTTACCAAATGGGCTATCACAAACACATGGTGAGCGCATAGTTCAGCTGTTCCATACCTGGAACATGAAAGAGAAGTTAAGTGGGGCTATATTTCCTACTCTTCTACTAACTAAATATTCTAAGTTTTGTCTCAGAGATGACCATTTAAACCTGATAAGCACAAATATAATTTACTTGAGAGAACTCAAGTAAAAAACTTTCCAAAAACAGTTATCAAATAACAGGAAAAGTATGTTCCCCTTGCATGAATGTACAAGTGGCCGAAGTCATTTCGGTTCCTAATTTTCAGAACATGCTCTATATCTGAATAGAATTCAATTCTGTAACTATTTCAACTTAAATCTCTCTCTCGCAGAGCTATAAGCAACATCAACAGTTCCAGTCAGTTCTGTTATCCTGCTTGACTTGTAATAAAAACATCTTACCGGGCAAGGAAACACCATGAATCCATAGCTAGTAAAGATGTGATCATACTAGAACCGAGCACAGCATCCAGTAAAGCATGCTCCTAAGGAGAAAACAAGTAGGCAAATAAAAGCAGAAACTGACTGCAGGCTTACTATCACTTTTACTCTACTAAATAGCATAAAACCTAATTAGATTTTCACCTTATTCAATTAAAATGTTCTAATAACTGCTTTTAATACTCTATATTCACTTATAAGTTCAAGCAAGTAGCTCTATCTTTACTTTTTGCATACATTTTATTACAATGAGCTGAAGGTCTTTCACTTTTCAAGGTATGTGTCACTTCTTCGCAAGGCATCATTTATGATTTTTTTTTTGAATGTATTATCTTTCTTTTTTTTTCCAGGACAACTTACTGAAGAACACAAAAACTTTCCTCTTTTGGGAAACTAAATTTTATCTGAAAGGGGAATGTAGCATTCAGAAAAAAAGCTAAAGTAGGAGTATTACTTTTGTGAAGCTCTTAACCTTATGAAGTTTTACATTTATCTAGAAGTTTTTTTGTTTATGCATGAGAAAGTGAAAAACATTATAAAACTTTTATCAGAGCCCAGAATACTCCTCCAATGTAGGAAAAAAAAGATCTCATTTCCATTTTATGGCATGGTCTTAAGTGGAATCACATGAGTGTATTTTTAGCCTAATACTAATTACTCTGAATATTAGATATCACTTTCTTACTACCTTACAGTATAGATGAGCAAAACCAGGCAAGTTTAATACAGCTGCAATACTGCATAAAAGAAAGCACTGAACTTTTAAATAACACACACCAAAGAGAAAAAAGATTTCCAAAAGAAACTAAGGTTTTCAACAACATGTATAAAGACCTTTCCTCCCTCTCCTCACAGATGATTTCTACTGTATAACTAAACTCCTGCTATATAACTACATCATAGCTGCTCTGTGAAGAGTAATCAAACCCCTTCACACCTAGGCATGACTTCAGAGCTAGATCATTAGACAGAAATCAACCTTTTTATATACCACATCATCTGAAAAGATGAATAAGCAGGAAACAATCTTACCAGCTGAGGAAAGTGTGATGGGAGCGTGGAAGCAATGAAGGAACACAGGTGGACACAGACATAATGATAAAGGGTGATGGGAACTGCTGGCTGTCCTGTACCAATCACTTCTGGCAAACAAACAGGGAAAGAAAGCTCGCCAGAACATTGCTGGAAACTGAGAAAAAGTGCTGAGAACAAAGACAAGCTGCAGGAAAAAAAAAAAAGACAAACAGTTGGGTACAGATATACAGATGCAGATGTACAAATCCCAAACCTGTAAACAACATCTATACTACAGAATCTTTCTATCAGACTGGAAACTGCCAGTAACCTCAGTGCTGCAGGCCTACATTCCTCATACCTTCCCCTTTTACAAATTCAGGTTATTATGAGAGAGTTCAGGCATAAAAATGCAACATTTTAACTTAGTGGAATTACAGGCCCTTTTCTATCCTGGAAGGAAGCCAAATACCATTCCTTTCCTGAACAAAGGTATTTTTGGACCCACATAATTCACCCCAAAGCAGAACACTGGATCATGTTTTTCCCAGGATAAGAATGTAAATGCATAGAATCTGTTAAAATTAACATTTGTTTTTGAGGGGAACCCTAGCAACAGAGTCCCTCTGTTTGCCTGTGCTGCCTGATTGCTATGGTCAGGAATTACTATGAAATCATTTTTAGTACCTTCTTCCTGTGTTCCAGAGACTTTGCACTTCTTCAGGTTGAGAGGACAACTTGTCCATTATGGCAATCAGAAGAAGACACTGGGGCAGCTGCTGCTCAGGAGGAAGACCTGTAAATTTTTTTTTTTTTAATATGATGATAGTTGCCTTGGTAAATATATTTTGCGTGTATGTAAAGCAGGTTTTAAACAAGTGACAAATGACAAAGAAAAGGTGAAGAAAAGTTTCCAGCAAAATAATCAAAAATCACTCTTTGACATAGCTGATACAAAAACAAAAAAGTAATGTTTTTTAAAGAACATTATGCTTGAAGTAAAAGATAAATACAATATATATGCACTATTTCACGCAAAAGCTAAAATATTTCAATTCTGAGCTGCCACAATAATGTGCTGCAAGAGTTGCAGCCTGGGAGCCTCATGCTTCCAGTCTCACTGAAAGCACTGTATTCTTCAGAGCTTGAACAAACCAAGCTTTCAACTTTTATTAAATGCATCATAGTGACCACAAGGCCACAGCGTGCACATGGGCGAGGAGGAAGCCCTGCTCATAGAGAGAAAGGGAGCAACTGATGCTTACACCGTAACTCCCAAGAGTAGCACAGCTCAGAATCATGGTATATTGGTCAGAGCAGAAGTTTTCTGGGCAGTTTTGACAAAAAGCTGATCATCTTTTAGCTTGAACATTCTATTTTCCACATAAAATACTTACTTCATGAAAAATAGCTGTTCTCCCCCATCAATATCACAACAGGAAACATTCGGTCTACTTAAAAAAAATTTATGACATAAATGTGGATTGCAATGATGCAAAACAGACAAATTCAATAGGATTTCTGTTAAACAGGTTAGTATTGAAGTTCCTGTGAGTGTTTTGGAAAATATGTATTCAACAGCAACATGAATTCTCTGTTATAAAATTCATCTGAGTTAATACGCAACTAGCATAAAAAAAACCCTTAGTACCTACAAAAGGACAAGAGGCAAGCAAACAAGCGCAGAATGCTGTGTTATGTGCTTGTCATTCAGAAAAAAAAAAAATCAAGTCTGATCCCTTAAAGGTGGTTACATAGTACTATAATAGAAGCAGCTGTATTTTAAACCCACCTAACTTTTCACTTAATACTTGCTCCATAAAAGGTCCAAAGGGAAGAAGCTGGTTGATGAGAGGATCTAGAGCCACAAGAAAAACCCTGGATATTTCATCTTGATGAACCTCTGAGATCACTGGAGCATACAAACTGGGAGGAAACTTGCTGGGGGGGGGGAGGGGAGGGGAAGGCAGGAGAAAAAGAAATAGTTAAACATTCTCAGTAGTATTACTTTTGAAAAGAACTGCAAAAAGGCAAATTCATGAGTTCCCCATTACTGTGAAATAAAAGCCAAGACAGAAAGGACTCCACAATACCTATTAAAACTGAGTTACAACTGTATTTGGCCTTTAAATCAAGCATTACAACTCAGTATTTTACTAAACAAATGAAAAAAAAATCAAACTTTCAAGCTCACAGAAAATGCATGTGAAATATATAAGAAAAAATGTATCACAAACAAGGCAAGCAATGAAAGCCAAAGAAACACTTGTAGATACAGTTTGACAGTAATAAATTTGACAGTACTAATTTAATAGACAACACTAATAAAAGGGTACTACTTAATTTTTTTAAAAAGAAAAAGAGTTAGCCATAAATGGAAAAAATAAAGGGATATGAGAATAAAGCAAAATAGATCATGAAATGAAAACCTTCTACTCTTGCAGCTTATAAAGAGACTGTAAAATGCTACTTTCCTACTGAAAAAGCCTGCTTCATTTTGCTGAGTGAATAAAAGTTTACAACCTTCCACTTAAGAAAGCTCTACAAGCTAAGTAAAATCAGAAGAGGAAACTCATAAAAAATAATCACTTGATTTTGTAGTAAAACATGCAGTGAACTCATATATGCATCTTGCCACAGAACCTGGTTTCAATTCCAAAAGAATGACTGAAATCAGCCCTCTGTTATAAGTTCAGTTTGCCCTTTTCTTCCTCGTTATTGCAGCAAACAGAACAAATAATTTTTGAAAGAAAAACGATAAGCAGTTTGCAGACTATAAAAGAAAATATTTTTGCTTTTTATAGCATAACATTAAAAAGCCTTTGCCTCCAGCAGAACCATGCGGTCCTTTTGTGAGATTTCATGAGATTTTAAGCACAATAGTAAAGCTGTGAAAGAATTTCAAGATACTCTGTTTCAAACTCCCTTCAGGCCAATGTTTCCATACTTGGTCTTGAAGTAGAAACAATCTGTCAAATTGTTCCTAATGATACCTTTGTTTAGATGTTGGGATTTTTTTCCTTCACTAGAGTTCATAAACCTAGAAGAGTAGCGTGTGGCCATTTATTGATAGATGAAATAGGAAGGAATTAGTATTAGAGAAGGGTAATTCTGAACTGCCTAGACTTTGCACAATGTCACTAACAACCCATTACTGTTTGTTCCAAAGACTGCTGGGTTGCTGTTTCACCTCTTTGCCTAGCGACTTCACTGCAAAGCAACTGAACAGTGACTACTACCTTCAGGAATTCTGACTTTAGGAAAAAGAGCCTTCAGATGAACTTGCACAGATAGACCTAGGGTCCAAGTCAATCAGTTGTGTACTCTAACAACTTTTTAAGAAAAGCTTACAGAAGCAAGTGCAACAAGGTTACGTTTGTTTTCTGTATTTGATGCACAGAGCACTGATTAAGAATGGGTTTGAAGTAGCTAGCACAATACACAAGACGCTCAACTTATTCAAACTTCCCTCACCTCTATACTTGAAAAAAGAAATAAACAACTCTGGAATGTATTTTTTTCATCTAAAAATACTTTAATTTTTAAAATGAAATATGCAGATATTCTTAAGATACTATCAACAGCCAATTGTTTGTACTTCGCTTACCTGTATATTTGAAGAAATAGCTGGTGTAACTGAGAACATGAATTCAAGAAGAAAGAAAGAAATTCCTGCAAAAGTCATTAAATTTGAACAGTACTTTTAATATAAAATACATGATTGAACACATTTTCTTTCTGTTTTACTATATTTGTGTGTAAAAAGATACACGGCAAAACATGATTAAATTCTAACAATCTTGAGCACAAAGCAAGTACAAAACAAATAAAGAACTCCTAAGGTTAATTACATTGCATGTATATATATTCTACTTAAGACAGTTAGATTTATAGGCTCATTTTAAAAACTTAGCAAGCACAGATGTGATAGCCATAGAGAGTTGCAAAAGCCTGAAATGCTCACACACATATTGTAAAGCTATTTTATCCTGTCATAATACTATTCACTTTGTGCCAAAAAAATCAAAACCTTGCTTTTACCCCTGGGACAAAGTAGATACATAATATACCATCAATGCCTTTTACTGTTACTGCTTAATGTTTCATAAATGGTCACTTAAGGTAAAACAGGAAATACAGAGCAGAAAAAGGAGAAGAGATTACCAAGAATATAAAGGATGGAAAGCAGGGGAAAAAAATTTTGAGTAGGAACAAGCAAATATACCACACTGGACCATGTGCTCTTGTTAAAAACTCCACAAGGAAAATATTACTAATTATCTATCTATCAGAAGAGGATTTTCTCAGAAACGTTATGATCTTTCTCTCTTATGTGCTTCACAGAAAAAGAGCTTTGCTGAGCAAATGATGGTGGACAGGAATCTGTTGCCATTGTTGAGCAACAGAAAAATTGCTTTAACAGTTTTGGCCATTTTATGCAAGAAATCTGGAATTCTGTTTGACTCTAAATGAGGTGAAGTGTTTGAAAAGATTACTTAGCATAATGTTCAATGAAGAAAAAATTCTCAATTTATTTTACAAAGAGATATTGAAATCCAGAGCTTGTGCTCTTTACATATCAGATTCCTACTGAGAAGTAGATCTATTCCACTTGTGCTGAGGATAATAATTAGACTAGACATTGTACTAGGATATTTAACAAATTTGATATCCGGAGATCACTAGTCCTTATACCATCAAATTTCTTTCACATACATTCTTAAAATGGGTTAGTTTATAGCATTCCCTTCTAATGATGGGGAAACTAAAGCACAGCAATAAAGTGGCTTGGCCAGGGCAATGGAAGGAAGTTAGCGTCTGAGCTAGTAATAGTACACTGACATTTCTTAGTGCTGCATCCAAACTGCTAGACAATGCTGCCTCTTACACTATGTTGTTCATGGCAAGAGGTTACAACTGCTACTCAGCAAAGAAAAAGGCTTATGTGAAAATAAAACTAAAAGGGAGCTACTAACAGCCTGCTAAATCAGGACTTTCCTAACCAGAAATCCTCCTTTCAGTTAAGCCTGTGCAAATATTATAGATAAGAGGAAAAAAAAAAAAAAAAAGGAAAGAAAAAGAAAAAAGGCGGGGGGATTATCCACTAGGGATTTAAAACCAAAAGTCACTTATTTTTTCAGAAAAAAAGGTCTTTAATACCACATGACTATACCTGAGCTATTCTAATTCAACAGATCATGTGTAAGTATTAAATGATGAAAGAACAACATATCACAATTCAAAGTGATATATATATATATATATGTGTGTGTGTGTGTGTGTAAGAAATATCTTTATAGATTATATCTTTATATATCTATATAAAGAATCACATTCCACAATTCGCATGACTTCAAACTTCTATCTAAAATATAATACATTTTTCCTAAATCAACCTTGAAAATCCTTGAGGAAATCTTAAATTCAGGATTGTTGAAAATTTGGACAAATATACTCATTAGAAATCAATTCGAAAATGCTAGTAGTCTCATGTCAATAACGAGCCACAGAAAATTAAACAAGGAATGACTGCGATCATTATAGAAAATTGAGGAACAATTCTGAAACCCTGGGAACAGATTTAGCCTGTTAAATTCTTCAAGCAAAAGTTGCTGTTCCATTGACTCAAGGCTGTAAGCTAAGACTAGACATCCCCTACCAATTGCTTCTAACAGCTTATGATTCTTTTCTGTTTTTCTGTTAAATCATAGCAATAATCCTGCTTGGGCTCATGAGTGTATTTAGCTGAAAAAACTACAAGCCAGTTATGCACAGATGTTAATTATACCACCCACTGGGTGTAGTCATAAATTGTTAAGATATTATGCTGTACTATAACTGCCCAGTTTGCACAGCAGAGGCTTAAAATTAATACTTATATAGAATTCAAGTATTAAGTCTTACCTTGGTGTAGTGTACAAGAGAATTAGCAAAAAATCTGCATAGTTTGACAGTCTTCTGGAATATCTTGAGGTCAGCACCCTCCTATTCAAAAAAGCAGTTATAAAACTTTATCTAGAAAGAATAACACAATACAAAAGAAAGTTAAATTGCTAACAATGCTCAAAACACATTTTGAAGTTGGTTCCCATACACTCTCCAGTAACGAGGGAAAAACTTTAGAAAACGTCAGTATATCTCAATATTTTTCATAGTAATATTCAGAATTGAAATACTGTGTTTTGATTCTCCTTTGGATATAGTCAGTTTAGGAAATAAAGTTCCTGCAGAGTATGGCAAAAACTTATTTTTAATGCCTCACTGAAACATCTCCGATCTAAGCAAATTGTGGGCCTCATTTTCACATGATTTCAAAAGAATGAGGTATTCTACTTGCCATATACTTTGGAAAACACCCCCAAGCAATAATACAGCAAAATAAACTTATCTTTTTCAAGTTCAAAAGTATTTCTGGGACCTTTTTAATTCACCTGTATCTCTGACATCTTCATTTGTTCAGCCAGTTGCAAACAGGAGTGAAAAGAAAGAAGAGTATCCTTGCACAGGCCACTGAGGATATCATCGTGTTTCAGATGGCACTGAAGCAGGGAATGATGCTTCAGGCTTTGCCTAAAAGACAGGAATAGAATCAGATATTTAATTGTCAGAAGTGATCATGTAAAAAGTTAGTACAAATCCAAGTATCCTAATCGTTCTGTTTAGGCTTTTAGGCCACACTAATCCATGTGGTATCTGTGCACACTAAAACAGCAGTGTCCTCACAAAAATCTAAAAATTTAGAGAGGAGAACTACCCTCTCGGCAATTATGACCAAAGCACAGAGGAGAGGCAGGATAAAAGCACAAGACATCACAACTTCATCCAAAATCGTAAACAGAATTGTAGGTCAGACCTTTTAAAACTATTCATTTACACTATGGAATTTCAAACTTTCTTCTGAAATTAATGTAAAAAACAAAGCTTCTTTTACTTTTTAATGACAGATTCTTAGCTATCTTCATTTAATTCTACTTATTAGCTAAATTTTCACAGGAACTGAATTTTCTAAATTCAACTGTATTTGAAACCCTGAATATAAAACACTGGCTATTTAAAATTACAGTCTAGTCATACTGCAATGAAATTCAAAGAGTTCAGTGACATACTTGATTATAAACTTCCATGTGTTAGCATGAAGAGCATGATCCATATTGGAAATGACAGAGCATATCTCCAGCACAGTGTGGATTACTGTGGAAGAAATAATAGCAAAACTCAAGTTAAAGCAGATTCCTCAGATTACAGCTGCTCTACTTACCTGGGAAGAAAACAGCTGCCACATTTAACGAATGTGCTAGAGAATACTACAGCAACAACACTGGATCAGGAAAACAGCTCAATGCAGAGGTGCTGCCCATTTCCTACAACCCTGACCTACATCTTATATCTCTCAAAGTTAGTTTCAGGAAGAAAACAGAAATATTTCAAGATGCAAAATGCTGCCTTCAAAAGGGCTGGTCAAGACAACAGAACTGAGAAGACTCAGAACTCTATCTGAAAGGTGCAAACTTGCTAGGAAAAAAAAAAGACTGGGTAAGACTAAAAAAATCTTTAGATTTGCATGTACCTGACACCATATCTGCAATGTTATCTTCACTAGAATCAGAGCCCATAGAAATCATATCAAGTAGTTCCATCAGCTGTTTCTGAAGAGAATAAGTTTCCTTAAACATAGCTTGTAGGAGGTCAGAAACCAAGTGCAGATGCCCACAATACACTGATTCACTGTCCTGTAGGAATAGGGAAGAGTTGAAAGAAAATAGAATTTTTTTTTAGAATCACAGTCTGGTATTTCACCTGTTAAAACACTGAGAACTTTGTTATACACTTCAACAGAAAAAAGAACAAGGCTTATATACACCTGCTTCCACTCATTACTCAGCAAGATCTGTAGCTTCTGACACCAACCTCCACTTGTTATGTGCTAAAAATAACGCTATTCACCTGCACTCTAATCAACAGCTAATGAAATCTGCCTGGCTCTAAAGAATTCAGTGGGCTTTGCATCAGGCCTTGATGCACAAATTTAATATCAGACTTCTAAACAAAATAACAAAATAAATTGTTTTGTTAACAGCAATAAAGATTGCATTCCAAATATTTCCCAATACTTTCAAATCAGAATGGGTAAATAAGGAATGGAACCCAAAGGAGGACAAATTGAAAAGTGAAAAAGGTGGCAGACCAGAAGCTATTGAGTCCTGTGAAAACCTTATTCTACTTACACTGCTTCAGAGGGAAATATTACCAGCACAATAATTACTGGTGCATCTGAAAACGCAAGTCCGACACTCATATACGTTACTCATCATAAGTAACATCAGAATCCTCATCTCAGCTTTCAGTTCATTTTGGAACTTCCAGAGAAATATGGCAAATACACCATTTTAGTCACCATTGATAGCTCTGAGAACTACTGCAGCCATCAGAAGTGCACTGATATCACAGAGCACCTGAATTCATAGACAAATTTTTTAATTGACACTGATGCAAAAAACGGAAATAATGCAGTCTGCCTTTCAGAACTTGATCAAATTCGCTGAACAGATGGTTGAAAACACATCTTTGTACTTGGCACTAAGCACATTCTGCAGTTTTTTTCTATTATTATTATTATTTTATTAAATAATTCTACGGCAATTTTTTTTTCAAAACAGGATCTTCCTACAAAGGAGGGCTTCTTAAAAAATAAGTTAAACCAACTTTCTCTGTTAGCATAGACCCACCTTGCAGTGTATAAAAGTGTTCTTTATCACATAAAGAACAGAGGATGGGAGGGTGCGGACACTCTCCAGAGGTAAACACTCTTGGAGTGTACAAATGTACCGCACACAACTGGTCAGAGTTTCCAACAGCTGCACCACTGTCTGAAAGCATAAATAAACAACAATAATCAGTGACGATACCAGCTCTGATGATAATTTCAAAAGCAGCTTTTCTTAGCTGAATTATTCCTACACATTTACGACATTAAAGTTCACAACTTTTTATATAAGTAGTTTTCTAAAGATGAATGAAGCTCCACAAAATAATCTGAAGTAATTCCAGAGCATTTCTCCAATACCACATATTCTTTACATGAAAACCACACATATCTTTTGGTTACTGTTTTCAATTTACAAAAAAAAATAAAAAATAAATAAACTCAGAATTAAGTGGCTATATAAACAGAGGCCACATTTACTCTTTGAATGTGAAGTGTCACATGCCATTTACATTAAAGACTATGAGTTTGAGCTGCTTTCTTTTTTATTCTGATTAGCACTGCACACTAACTAATCAAATCATTCAGAAAATTTTAATTAAGTGCCAAATGCAAATGAAAATCAAACTATATTATAATCAGCTCCTTCGTAGGTAGTAAATATATTCCTAAAACCTTGTTAGTGCTTAGGTAAAAAGAAAAAATAAAATAACCATTGCTCTGATGGTTTATTTCACAAGACTTGCCTGTAAGAGATTCCTTACAGTACTGCATAACTCAGTATTCTGGTTGGTTAAACCTTTGGCCTGATGGGATAATTCATACATCAAATTATCGAATAACTGTAGAGTCTGTCAGAACAAACAAATGCAAAACACTTTATTTATTAACATATTCCCATAAATGGTAACACCATTACACATCTGCTTGCTTCCTTGGCATGGAGTCATAAAGAAGCAAGTCACAGGAGAATATAATGTTTTCTAGCCTAACATTTGAGACATGAAGTGTGACATTCAAAAACTGAAAACTATCACTTCTCTAATTATAGACAGAAACTATAGACAGCTGTTACTGACCATAAGTGCTTAATAAAAATGTTAAGTACTTTCTCTCTGTTAGTAAAGCAAAATTCCTAGCTGATTTGCTTGAAATAAAAACTCTTTGGCAGAATAAGATATGTTAATTTGGTTTTAACCAAATCATTTTAAGACAGAACATTTTTTATTTTGCCTCAGAAAAGTAGTTTTTTGTTCTGAAAATGATCATTAACATTTTGAATATACAAAGAAATAAAATCATACCACTGTCAAACAACAATACTTTCTGCTTTGGTTGAGGCCTTTGGATATTTTACAAGTGTTACTGCTGACAGACAGCTGTTTCCAGGCACATGCAGGACACTACATATACCAATACGGTAGATTGATTCAGAATTATACATGTTGTGAGCCATTTTTCTTTTAATCTCTAAAATCTGCTAGAGGATGTGAAAGAACAGAAATGGAAATCAATTTTTTACAGGCTTCTTAAAATACAAAAGCTGAGGCCTGAAATTTAAATCAGAATTCAGCACTGCTGTATTTCATTTAAAGAAAATTAAAGAATTTTAATGTAACTACAGCACAAAGTTCTCTATCATTTAATCAAAAAACAGAACATGCATTAGGCCAGTATGGGCTAGAAGTTTATTTACCATGTTATTCTCAAATGAAGAATCAATACATCCAATACAGTTTCTTAACACTGAATTAACACAAAATTTCACATTTAACTGAAGGTGATATACCTTAGGCAGTACTTTTGAGAAAAAAGTTTGTTCCAAATCTGCAAGGCTGATATGAGGCAAAAACATTTCAGTCAGGATCCTCAAAACACCTGCAAAGCAAAATATTTACAAACTGTCACAGAAAAACAACACACAATTATCAGACTATTCGGCAACCTACCAGTAAAACAAAGAACTATGTCAAACTGACCAGATACTTATTTTGAGACAGGCAACGCGACACTTGCCACGCATATGTTATCTAAAAAAAAAAAGGTTGAGCAACAATATTCAAAGGCCACCTGGATGCAACCCTGTCTATCGTGCTCTAAGTGACCCTGCTTGAGCAGGGGGGTTGGACTAGATGATCTCCAGAGGACCCTTCCAACCTTCCTGATTCTATGATAATAAAGGCTCCAATATACATAAACCCATTAGTTGCATCACACTGGACTATACTAAGTTGAAAGTTGAGCACAATCATTTGTCCATAATCAGATACCTAGATGTAACCAGAAATTTCCATATTCTAAATTGCATATAGCTGCACATTCAATATGCCTGTTGCTCTAATACACAACTTAACTGTGAATGTTAGCAACAGTCCTAAACAGTTCCTTATCAGACTCATTTTTTTTCATCACTGCTGGATATTAAAAAAGTTTAGCTGTCTGCAAGATAATAGTGACACTACAATACAATAAAATACAAGATGAAACGTACCTTCCTTTCAGAATCTACAGTTCAGAAATATGGGGAGAGAAAAAGCAGTCTTATATGTATACGTTCCTCAGGGGCTTTTATAAAGTTTATTCAGTATGTAATTCCTGCAACGTGCAAGGTCCAGCAGGACTGCTAAAGATCGAGGAAGTAATGCAGTCACCAGTTATAACATAAATTGTAAACTTGTGTACAATCTCTAACAAGCTTGTAACAGGCACTTCTTGACCCCTACTTACGAATATGCTCAGTCCAGTCTTCAGACTCTTGATACATAGAGTAAAAACGTTAAAGAAACTTAAACTTATCCTGCATAAAGATTATTCTTAAACTATTTGCAGAAGTCACGGGGGCTTTTCATGTGCTATCCCGTGTACACTTAGCCCATCACATGAACTCAGCGGAGCTACTCTAAGACGAGCAGATACACTGCAGCGCTCACAGGATCCTAAGTATTTCTGTAACGGAAACAGGGAGCAAGGTTGGGAGAGAGGGAAAGAAGTCACTTAAAGTGTTAAATGAACCACACGGTACTTTCTGCGGTACGTGTTTTACTTCGGTGAGAAGCAGTACTTATTTTTCACTTATTCCAGTGGGGGTCCCGACACGCAGCGTTTCCACCGTGCCAGCCGTTTGCCAGGATGGCACCGCCCTTCCGGCGTGTTTTTCCCACCCACAGATTTACTCGCGGGAGGAAAATACCCCCCCTTCCCCGCCACCCCCAACCCTGATTTCAGGGCATTTCGGGGCCTCCCCTCGCCGCCGGGACCCCGCGAGCGGAACCACTCCCCCCAGAAGGATATGAGGAGCCGGGGAAGGACGGCGGGCAGCTCCCGGCGGCAGAGGTCCCAGTCCCATCCGCCCAGCTCTTGCAGGAGCAGCTCGGGATCGGTTTGGGACATGGCGCCGACTGAAGTCACCTCAGGGCGGCGGGAAAAGCGCAGTCCCGCCGCTATCCCAGCAGCCTCCGCGCGCCCGCGGCGAAAAAGGGGGCGGGGCGGCTGCGTCCGCAGCCGCCCCGCCCCCTTTTTCGCCGCGGGCGCGCGCATGCGCAGAGCGAAGAGGAAGGGGGCGAGCGGCCCACGTGGAAGAGCGGGACGGCGGCGGCGGCGGCCTGGTGCGGGTAGGGCGAACCGGGCCGGGCCGGGCCGGGCGAGCGGGGCTGAGTCCCCTCGGCAGCGCCGAGTCGCAGGGGAAATAACCCACGCGTGTGGGGGGAGAGACGGAGGGAAAGGGGGGCGATTACACGTTTCTCGGACACCTCGCTCTGCACTGATTTCGCTGCGAAGGGAAGGACCAAAATTACTTGATACGGTTGCTCCTAACGCCGTTGCCTGCTGGCTGTTTTTTTTTCCAGCCATTTCTTAAATCTTTATCTCTTTTTTAATAAAAAATAGGATGCTGCCATTACACAATATTTTGCTAATATTTTGGAGTCGTCTGTATCATTAAACTACTATTTGCTCTTTTCCAGAAATACTTTACCTGATATATTGGTAAAAGCAGATGGTATTCTACATGCAAAACACAACTACATAAAAAAAACTGTATATATAAAAATATAAAAAAGCAAAAGCTTTGTATGAATACTGCTATTAGATGAGTGTTTCTGGCTGTAATAAACCAAGTTGATTTTTTTTGCCTGTTGTTCCAGAAAATGGCATTTCGATTTAATTTTTCTATTGAAGAAAGTGAAAGCAATGAACCAGACACTCACGATAAGACAGAGTTACAGCTGGGCTCTCCCAGACGCTGGCAGGAACCCACAGCAGGAAGCAGGCCAGCTGCTGATGCTGCAGCAGACCACAGCCCAAGGCTGGCTACTGATGAGCACCAAGATGCGATGCCATCAAAGAAACAGTTCTGCCTCAAAGCTGCCAAAGAGCACGATATTCCCGAAGATGTTAACCAAGCGTTGGAAAATAAAGTTGTGGAAATGGTATCAGGCCTGTATCACGTAAATATGTCTGTAGTGGAAACGACAGTTTTGGATGGCTCCCATGGAGAAGATATAGTGTCTAAAAGTGTTTCGTCTCACTCCGATCTCATCCCAGGCATCTATGAAGGAGGACTAAAGATCTGGGAATGCACCTTCGATCTCATAGATTACATTTCTGAGACTGAAATGCAGTTTACTGACAAGACAGTGTTAGATCTCGGGTGTGGGGCTGGACTGCTCGGAATAGTTGCATTGAGGGGAAAAGCTAAAGCAGTCCATTTTCAGGACTACAACAGCACAGTGATTAATGAAATAACCTTACCTAACGCAGTGGCTAACTGTACAGTTGATGGCAACAGGACTGGCAGTGGAGATGACAGAAAAACTAGTAAGCCTCCTTCAAAAAGGCTCAAGAAAGCAAAGTGCTTACCTGATCTACTCACAAAATGCAGATTTTTTTCTGGAGAATGGTCTGAAGTCAGCAAGCTCCTGTTAAGCAGCAAAAAACCCTTTTCGAAGTACGATCTCATTCTCACATCTGAGACCATCTATAACCCTGACTACTACAGTGCTTTGCATGATACACTGTCTCAGCTGTTGGATAAAAATGGCCGTGTGTATTTGGCAAGCAAAGCATATTATTTTGGGGTTGGTGGTGGTGTCTACCTCTTTGAGAAATTCATTGAAGAGAGAAACGTGTTCAGGATCAACACAGTTAAAACAATTGATGAAGGACTGAAACGTTTTATTATTGAAATGGCCTTTAAAATTTCCAGTTAAAATTCAGCCATTGGTGCTTGAAAAACATCTTAATAAAAACATGCTTTAATCCTCATCTCTCTGCTTTCCCCCCTCCCTTTTGAGGTTATTCTGAATTGACAAGTTAATGACGCTCTTTACTAGAGATTGAACTGTTTGACAAATTCTGATGTCTGCGGGCAAAGGACTCTTCTCATTCTTGTTTTGAATAGAAAAATGCAGTACTGCTTAGACCAGCATTTATTTATGCAATTTTTAATTGTCATTTATATAGATACTTTAAAGCTAAATGAGTTACTGCTCCCAATCCTCCTCTCGCAATCTTTGGCAGTGCCAGAACCTTATGTCACAGAAGTGGCTACTGAGTGCATCCTGATACAGCACAGAAAGTTTAAGGCTCAGGCTTCCAACTCAGGTACGATTCAACTGCAGCTAATGCACTTCAGGATCAGCTGCAAACCTGTGTTCTGCCACCAGAGGGGGGTGTGGTTGTATTTATCACATGTATGCCAGTCTGGTAACCTAACCTCACAAATTACAGTTTTTCCATATATAATGCATATATGATTTATTCAAGCATTAGAAAAATGTAATAGAGGATATTTAATACTGTTTCTGAATTTTCATATTTGTATTTTCACATTCATATCATCACTGTAACAAAATCTCAGTAAGTTACTGGTAGTGGGAAAGCCTTAGTGCTTTCAGAAACCAGTAAATCAGATTTCTGTTTTAGTAAAGAGTTGATAAGATTCTAAACAAGAGAAGTTCTTTAAAGCAAACAAGAAAAAACCCACAAAACACAATGCAGGAAATGGGAGGATGACAGAAAGCTGAGCTTTAGGTTGCAACGGGGAAAGGAGATAAACTAGATTATAGGAGAAGCCTAAGAGTGGTGTAACTGTTTTTTAACAAGATCTTTCCACACAATAACTGCCTGTATGCAATGACCCATTTCATAACTTGCTTTTTTTTTCTTCCAATATTGTCACCTCAGATAGTACTTCTGGGGGTACTACTGAGTACTATTATAGTTCTTTAGTCTTTTAAGCACTCCAGTAGGGCAGCAAGCTTTCAGAAAAGGTCTGTATACATGTCATTCTTTTGTGCTCCAGGTTGAACATCATGATAGTGAGGTGAGACTGTATGTTACTGCAGAAATTACCCTATCAAAAAAATGCAAACAAAAATCACAGACTACAAACCTGGTTCTTAGTGCTTGGTATCACAATTCATAAGAAATCCATTGTACGTTTTGTCTCAATTAAAACTGGTCAAAAAGCTATTTAACAAGTCTACCAGGTGCATCAAAGCTAGCACTTATCAGCATGTACCACTTTACTGCAGCAGTAAAGTGCTGCTGTACCTTTACAGTAACATGTGCTTAGCAGATAGTCAGCCACTGCAGTAGATCTGGATACAAGGATACTCAATAAATCTATGGGAGAAATGACAATAGTCTGAAGAGGTGGAAAGAAGCTTTTAACAGCAGCAACCTAAATTAGTTACTATTACATAAATTCCTGTCACTTAAGTCCATGAAAGTCAGCAGCAAAATTTCTATTTTGACCAGCTTCCATTAAGAGTCAAAGATTTCCCATACTTTATGGAAGAGCCTTAACAACTACTGTTGTTTCAAAAATAAGTCTAAGTAGGGTATTTTAAATGGTTGTTTCAGAAATTACTGAAGTTGCTCTTTTATAGGAGAGGAAAAAGCCAGTCAGCCTGGCTGTAGTTGTGCTTTGGAACTCTTTTGCATCAACCCTGAAACATACTGATGACAGTCACCTTAAAGGATGCTGACATATACCTACTACAGACTGGAGAAGAGAAGTTTTAGCTCTGGCAGATCTTCAAAGCACTGTTAACAGTTTTTTTTGTTGAAACTAAGAACTTGAAAACAAAGCAACTACTATTTGCCTTTTTCAAAGAGTCTGGAGACAAATCACTGCTTGCCTGCTAAGCCTAGTGCTGTTTCTGATTGTACCTGAAGTAGTAAGAAATGCTGACCTCTATGATGTTAGCGAATATGGTACAGAACAAGAATCTCATTTATTTCTTTATGAGTAAATAAAAAAGAAAGCACTTACAATCTTCTATTATGCCTCCTCTTGAGAATATTTCACTACCAAACTCACTGTCTTGGGTTTAACATACCCATTCCTTTGCTCAGCATCCTCATTTTATTCTTGAATTACTTGACAAAAGTAGCAGTGTTCATTTGAATACAGAATCAGATTTCTTCTTGGACTTAAGTCCTAGACTGCCATAGCCACAACCACACAATGATCACACGACACCTGGAAAACATGAAAACCCAATACAGTATAATTAAATTCCCATTTTAGAACTAAAGATAATCAATGCAGGATGCTTTTGCCATGCGACATCAGCAAAATTACCACTAGGATTGCCTTAACTCCAGTTGAGATCTGTTCCATTTTTAGAAGTCAGAGGATACACAGAGAGGAAGCAAAAATCAGTATTTATTTTTAAATACAAACAAAACAGCCAGCTTATAAAACGAAGTACTGCTCTCCCTTTTCTATAACCAACATTAAGGCTTTCTCTACTTGCCAAGTCATCTCAACCCTAGTGACTAGTTTCCTGCTTCTTTTCTGGAAGCATAATCTGGAATAAAAATCTTTTACTTACCCACTTGTAATACTTGCATATCTTAATTGCTTGTTCAATTAGCATTTCTCCTGAATGACATCACATTACCAAAAACAGGATTGAGGGGCGCCTCAAAAGTCTTTTTGATGACATAAAAAACAATTACATGAGGCCCTATGTCTTGTATGAGGAAACAAAGTCAGCCGACAACACGATTTATCTACTCATTTCTAAGTTATCTCCCCTTTTCTCCCCTTCCTCCATCCCCATGCTTTTTGAAAGTGTCATTACAACACAAAATCCGGTCTAAATTATATCTTTCCCGTAAGTACTGTGGAGAGAAACATTAAAGTATGTCATCAAATATCTCAGGAAACTAAATTTAAAAGCTTGTTTATTTTAACAGGCGCTACCCTTAACTGATGACTTTCCTTCAAAGACTATTTGCCAGTTATGGGAAATGAGGCCATTAAAAAAAAAAAAAAAAAAATCAGCCCTGTATACTGGCACCAGCTAAATGGCATCTGTTAGAGTTACTTTACTAAAGCTTAGGGGAAAACCATCCACAAGAAAATCAGAAAGCTGGAGTCTCATGTGCACAATTTGCAAATATTGACTTTCCTGCTATTCTTCGTCACTAGGTACATTGGCATATAATCATGTTCTGGTATTAAAAAACAACAAAAAAAACCAAACTAGCAATCAATGTTACTGGGGCATCAGTGATTAAAAACAAAAATAAATATACATAAAGGTGATGCAATGTCTAATCAATGTAGTAAGGCTGTAAGAGCAAGATTTTTATGATAGAAAGTGGACTAAAGCCACTCAGATTTCATACTCTTTGTGCTTTCAATCACGTGCATTTTGAAAAGCTACCACATACTTCCAGATACTGCAAGGTAGTGTACTAGGAATCATGGCAGAGGGAATAATTAAGACTTATGCAGTCTTTAAGAGGTATTTGTTTAAGTCAACAATGTAAGCATAAGAACAAAAGGTACTGCCTTAAAATACGTAACAGCATTCAGGAGAAGATTGTCCTCAAACAAGAAAATAAAAATTGTAGCAGGCAAGCAACTTCACAGCAAATGAAGGACAATATTCTACTACAACAGGAGGAAGCAGGTGCAATAACTTAATTCAGACACCATCTAGGGAAGATCAGTATAGCCCTGGAGGAAAGGAGAAAGCATAATGAACTTACTCATGTGGAACGAAGGAAGTCCAGAGGCATCAGGATGAAAAAAAGTATTGTCAGAATTCAACAACATCACCTGCCAGTCTGTTTTACTGATCCTATTTTGTATAAAATAGTAGGCATGATCATGATCATTATTTTTATCTACAGCACAAATAGTGACTTTTCAAAGCCATGGAGTAAATGGAAGACTTAGATGATGAACAAACACCTCCCAATTTTTGTAAAGATGGATGAGATGAAGATGAGAAGACTGAACAGCAATACAAAAGAAAAAATGTGGTAAACAAAAAAATCAAGGTAACAGTTTTGGTCCTAAAGCACTTAATTTGATGGCAGAATATCATAGGATAGATCAGTCAGACAGGATCAGATGAAAGCAGAAAGTGGAAAAAAGATGATGGAGTCTTTAATTAGATGGCATCTCAAAAAGCAGCAGCAAAAAGGCTTAGAACTGCAGATTCTTCACAAAGAAATGATCTGAAAAGTATGAGACATCTAGGGATTACTAGCAGTAATATATATTAGAGTCCAGTTACTCCAGATTTATGAGAACACACACACAGAAGACTTGCATTCCATTTTATTTATAGTAGTACAGCTCACAGAAAGTTACCCGTTTTGAACTGCTTGTCAAAGTTCAGATTTCGTAAGTAGTCAATTTATTTCTTGTCATCTGACCACGTTATTTCATAATCTGTATACACTTTCTTCAGTATTTCTACAGTCACCGAGTGATCTGCTTTACCATAGCCCTGCAAGAAAGAACAAGCATTTATTATATGAGTATAAAAACTTCATAGGACTATCAGGTTCTTGTCAATATAAACTATCTGGTTACATGGTCTGATACTTCAAGTAGTTCATATACAAATCAGAAATATAGGTTCTGCAGAGTTACTCTTGCAGTATCAAATTTTATTTATTAATGCCCTCTACCATTTTCCCTCCAATTTGCAGAAATTAAATAAGATCAGACAATCTCAAGTAATAGAGGATGCAGTTTCACGATGCAGCTTCTGCAGCAGAAACTTTAAGATGTTCCCACTCCCTCAACCACCACTTCTATTGAATGTTTTTCCAAACCACAGAGATGGCACCGATCTAGTTTAATGTATGGGCATAAAAACATCTCATCTAGCTCAGATGGAGGAAAAGGGAACAAGAAGCCATATGCATGACCATGTGAGAACTATTCTGGCCACCAAATAAATCACTCTTCATGTTTTATTTAGCTGCTGTCTTCCTTTAGCTGGTACTGGAGCAATCCAAAAGCCACTGCAACTCTAAACTAAAGCAGGTTAGATGACACACCTGATTTTTAACCCTCATTTAAATCACAGGTCACATTTTAACTTTCAATGAAACTTAGAACAGTTGTGATGGAAGGTGCCTTTGTCTCATATCTTTTGCACACCTTAACTTCAGTCCTGTAAGACCCTAAGGTATATATTATCCTGATTTCTCATTTCAGAGCTTTTTCTGGTTTTCATAAAACACCAAGTTAGTACTGTTTTACAATTATGCAACAAATCTCCAAACAACAAAAAGCATTACAATATACTGATTCCTGACATGATCATAACAGAGATCTGAATTTCTAGGGCCTGACAGAGGCCCCCATGATAATAAAGCTCTGCTTTTACACAGTGCTCATCTGTAAGTTGCAAGGTACTAAAAGGCAGAGAAACAAGATCTTTCCCCTAACACTTTGCTGATTTGACTGCTGCCTTTAACATTAGTTGGTGCTAATCTGTCTTTTCTGAAATGCTGAATTACAATGGGCATTGACCATCCTGAGACTTTAGCAGAGTAAGTGTTATACTCTCGTTTCCCACTCCCTCTGAGCCTTAAGGAGTCTCTTTTTTTCCATATGATACCACTTGGGAAGAGTAATCTTGGAACAAAAATAGCACTAATATTTAAAAATGCTTAAGACATTCTGGGTCCAACCTTCAATCTTCATGAAGTTAAAGTAAGCAAATTTGAAACAACTAACCATAACCTTCTATAATTTCATTTAACTTGATAGAACTATTTTATACTTGGCCACATCAGAAGCCTAAAATCTTTACTCATGATATTACTATAGAAGCAGCTATGCATCAGAGATTAACACCAGAAAGATTACAGCATATTCCCCAAATTACCACTTACTGAGTCTCTTATAAGGAAGCTGAATTTACACTGAACAATAATAGATAACAGAAGATGTTCTAGTTTCCATACTGCTGCAAGTTATTTTTATTCCCACAGGACGCTTGTGTGTGAAACTGCATCTTCACTTATTAAAAATCCACCACACCTAAACTGGGTCTACTCTTCACACCTAGTACATACACATAATGTTCACAATTTTGCTAATCAACTACCAACCAACATTTTGTGGCTAAATAAAGATCACACTACTGCTGGATCAGTGCAGCTACGTATTAGCTATTCCTGTGCTCTGACACTAAAAGATTCTGAATTGAGAGTTAATAATTTCTATTTCTAGCCTCAGTAATAACTAACATGCAGCACTAAGTAATCTATTATTTTTGTTTTGGCCTTCTTCCCTTAAAAATAGTGTTTTGTTTTATCACAAAAGAGAGCCAGGCAAGTTTTCCGGTGAATGTCTGCAATGTGATTCAAAGCGCTGAAAGTCACCACATTATGAAACAAAAACCCCTGAGCATCACAAATGAAAACATGCGAAGGAATACAGCAGATCCACTTACTGTAGAAAGTCCAAACACCCTAATTTTCTTGTCCTTGCTATTGTGATCAATTTTTCCCCCTCCAAGGCACTTGCACTCATAGCCCAGCTTTTCCATTTCAGGATTTACTTTTTCAAATATGTGATCTGCACAAGGAGAACAATCAGAGCCGTTACAACATGCGCTAAGTATCAAATGCTCTAGAACGCTTACGTTAAGCTACTTATTTTCTTCTAGTTTCATTCCCTCGCTTACAAGCTGAAGTGGGGTTTCGAGAGAGACGGGCGGAAGGTATAATTAAGGTCGTCTATTTCTCTTTTTCAGTTACCACGTCTCGCTCTCCTAAGAGAGGTTTAGCACGTCTGGGGTAACAGCTGACAGACACGGGCCGTGCTGTGCTTTCCACGCTCGCGCGATACTATCGCGGGGCTCCAGCCGCGACGCAGCAGGAGCTGCCCCGCCAGCCGCGGCTCGGCGTCCTCGGGCCCCGGCCTCCCCGCCCCGGGGAGCGGCCTCGCGGCCGCCCCCCTCCCTTCCTCCGCCGCCGGTCACCCACTGTGGAACTCGGCGGCCTTGGTGCCGCGGACGATGTCCCGCCGCTCCTCGCCGCCCGGGCGCTGCAGGCGCACCAGGATGTACTTGAAGATGCCGTCGGCGTCGATCTCCACCTCCGGCACCGCCGCCATGGCGGCGCCTCGGGCCCGCCAGCGCGCGAGCGCGGGGAGACGCGACGCCCACACCGCGCCGTTACCCCCGCGCGCCGGGCGGGGGGATGGGGCGGCTCGGGCCCCCCGCGGGCGGGGCCGCTGCGGCCCTGCGCGCCGATTGGCTGAGGCGCGTGCGTGGCGGGGCTCCTGGCGGCCGTTGGTGTCGCCGCCCAACGGTTCGTCCTGAGGCGACGCAGCGGCTGCCTCCTCCCATCACAAAGCGAGCCGAAGCCTGGAGTCAGCCCTTCCACCCTCTCCTCTCAAGTGGTTAAAAAAAAAAAAAAAAAAAAAAAAAAAAAAAAAAAAAAAAAACCGCCACGAACGTGCTTATTACTCGCTTAATTTGCTTCTCAAGGCCTTCAGGAGCCTGTTCGCAACACTTCTCTCCAAAACTGCGTGGCTGGTACTTACCTGCTGATTCCCTGCCTCCGGGAGTTGGAGCATGAAGACAGACCCAATGCCGTGGTTGCACTGTGGGAGCAAGGTGTTCATACCGTGGGGAAAACAGGATCATGGAGAGGTGAACTTGCACTCTGCTCTCTATGATGAGCTCCCCAGTCTAATTTCTGCGAATAAATACTCAACGTTCTGCTTTTCTGAATACTTCTGTATGCAGAAAGTAGAAGTGCTGCATATTGTAACACTTGCAGTATCGCTGTGAAGGTTGACAACATTGCATTGCATCTAAACAGACCTTATTAAAAAGAAACACCCCAAAAGGTTTTAAATTTCTGACTAAATGTGTCTCAGTCATATTTCTGTTGTTTTAGCTGACAGGTTTTTTTGTCATCTTCAACATATCAAGAATGTCACCCCCTCAAAAAAAAATGGAAGGAGACTTCACAGGTTACTTTTTCACATGTATTAAGTAAAGTTTACCTCCCATTTATTTATTTATTTTAATCTTCCACTTGATAAGTCAGGCAAGCTCCATATAGAATCTTCATGAAATCCTATAAAAGTGAGTAAGAAACACAGTTTTGTTGAAAAATTAAATCTATGATATTCATTAAACAAAAAATTGTTTCCCTGTGTTGTTAAGAGTCTGCTCTTGCATCATAGACTTACTCAGAAGAGATAATGCTCAGGCATTTTTAAATCTAATAAAAAAAAAGGCTGTTAAAACGTTTTAGAATATTTATGCAAACATTTTTCAGTATAGCCACATCAATTTTAAATGCTGTATAGGTATGTGCAATGGATGTGGTTAGTAAGTTATTAATAGACTAGCTATAATAGCTTCAAAGCATAAACACAGTGCTTGACCTACAGATAGTGTACTATGTAGACTAAGAAATGACACAAAAAGCATCAATAAAATAAAGGAAGCTCACATATCATCTAGATGCAGTACTAGGTAGATGTTTAACAAGAGGTAAGCACTTTCCAGTTATCATTTACTACTTCATAGTTAAGAGTATATGAGTGTGTTTTTGTAGCTATTATAGCACTTAATTTAAGTTTTCTAACAGCCTGTTGTTTCAGGTATCACTGTTAATTACCTTTTTGGACACAAATAAGCATAATTGTGAGAAAAATGAAAGCAAGGAAGAAAAATAAAGCCTTATTAAGGTAAGCTAAGTACTTAAAGTATACCACAAAGAAAAGGGAAGAAAAAAAAAAGAAAAAGGTGGGGAAGGGCTATAAATAGAAACCCAGGCCTACCATCCCATCTGTTCTGGATTTGTGGAGACAGGTAGAGAAAATGATAAAACCTGTGTCTGGCTGAAAGACCCTTTTGAATCAAGGGGATGAGAGAGTCCTATAAAGATTATGTAGTGGCTTTTAAAGTTTGCTGTTCAGTCTAGTAGCTCTCTTATTTGAGCAAGAAAGGCCTAGAGGTAAAAAAAATAGTTTTTTAAGCTTGTTTCTAACACTTTAAGAGGTGGGGGGTTTTGTTTAGTAACGTTGGTAAGTGTGTATCTTATTCCTTAATAGTTTTATTTGCTAATTCAGTCAAATATCTGCTGTTCTAATTTTAGTCTTGTGTTTATGGGTTTGGAAGATTTTATGGTGTTTTCTTGCTTGCGTGAGCCCTGCCTTTTTGTTTTAACCTGAATAGGATATTTTGTTTTCTAGAGTATAAAATTCTGTATTGTGGCCTTAATAACAGAAAAGTTGCTGCCCAGTTTTGTGATGCAATGAAGGAGCTAGCAACAAACAACACGAATGTTGGTGAGTAAGGAAGAGGTTGCTAGTTATGGTAATAGAGACAACTATGGCATACCTCAGGTGCTGACTAAATTTTGTTGTAGTGGTTTGCTTACAACTAGGGAGCAGTTATCTAGTTTTCACCCAGTGTAAATTGGAGCAAATGAGTTGGAGTAGAAAAAGCCCATGGTATGCTTTAACTGTTCTGTTCTTTTTAAGTCTTTTGTCTTCCTGAATGCCCATTCTATCCAAATATGACTTCCTATACCATGCTGAGGGTATAAGAGTTTCCTGCTGGCATTTAGGCTGAAGAAAAAAAATCCCCTGCTGTTGGCAGTGGTTAATAGTATGTCACTTTATGGCCCTCAGGGGTGCAAAAAGGATGGCATGGGGTGACGCAGGTCTTAAACCGGAGACAGTCTGTCTCTAATAAAATTGCATACAGGGACTTTCCTCTTGTATGGGCTTGCTCATCTCTAATTCTAGTGAAGAGCGTAGTAATATTTTTGAAAAATTAAGGAATCTTTATTTTCTATGGCAAAGGAATATGTTCTCTTCATTATGTACCTCTAAAAACATTGTTCTGAGGAAATGTAAATAGCTTAAACTAGATAACATTGAAACAACTGAGCAGTAATTAAAACAGGATAATGGATTTCATGTTGATTAGCTGTAGGCACACCATAAGGCTGACTGTTGCCAGTATAACTATTGTAGCTACCTCAGAAAAATGCACTTTACTTTCATGAAGGTGAGTATTCTGGTATGTATCACAACTTCATGTTCTAAAGGTCCTTCCTGAGAGAGCTAAAGCAGATAATAACCTTGTGTTCTGCACCCCTTGCTAGAGGTTTCTATGACTATATTTTTTATTTTTTAATAAATTTTGAAAGCATAAATCAGTTTCAATGCAGTATGAGATAGCAATAGGGATATGAATGATACTACATGCCTTGAAATTTCATGACAGTAGTCAGGTGGCAGAGACCCTGGTAACATTCCTGGTGATGGAACAGCTAGTAAACAGATCTTTATTAAACATCAGAGACTAAACAAAAGAGGTGGTAGAAGAGGTGGCACTTGCTCTGCTTGAAGATATTAGTTTTCTGTTAAAAGCAACTGCTTCTTCTTTCATGAAGAGACTAATTATTCTGCCAGAGCACTCATTAAACAGTTTGATCTTCATTTTACAAGATCTATTTTATAATTTAAAGCCAGTTTCCTTGTGGCTACCTCACACAAGGAAAATGGTAGCACTAAGCAAACTTCTGAGGTGCTTCTTAAAACACAGTGAAGTATTACAGTAGTGTCAGTAAACAGAGGTGTTCTCAGAGTTCCTGTGTACTGGACAAAATACTTTGGTGGTGGAAACTGCTGATAGGGACAAACATGTTCTTACTGTCAGACTTAGGGTATTTCTTCTAGGCTCTGTAGTGGCATTAAGGCTGTGATATTTTTATCTTTTTACAGTAACTTTATTGAAACCTTTCTTCCTTTCTGTGCCTCTTTGTCTCTCCCCTCCCCCAAAAATAAAAGGATTATTTTGTTAAGAAAATTTGCATAGTTATTAAGAATTTTTTCTAAGTCTTTTTCATAGAGTTGTATTCTGTAAAGCTCATGAAGTGGACAAACCACCTTCAAATCTGTGAGGAACTTCCTACTTGCAGATTTAATAACATTTGTGTGTTAAAAATTAGTTCTGGTGTGTTCCCCAGATCTACACAGTAGCTAAGTGTATCAAAACACAAGCTGCTTCATCTCAGGTTTTTATGTTCTCTAGTCTTATACTACTCAAAGCTGCTATTCAGATTAGGAATTTTCTTCTGACAAATTGGAAACTCTGGCTGTAAATACATGGATTATGTTACTTGTGTATATTGAATGCTAGTTTTTCAATAGTGCCTGTATATAGTTTAGTGATTCTGATTAGGTGCCTGTATCAAACCTTGCAACAGAAGAATGTACTAAAAGTCTACTCAAAAAAAAAAAAAAAAAAAACCTTCAAAACATCAAAAAATCTTAGTTTAAATGTGCCGTCAGTATAGGAAAAAATGGATGATAGGTAAAATAAATGCAACTGCATTTTCTCCTTATGCATTGACAATCAATCTAGAGCATGCACAGAAAATCTGCATATAATAAAACTGATACAATACTGTGGTTAAGTCAAAAGATAAGTCCTGAAGAGTCCCTGAGAAATAGATGCCAGCAGAGGGAGGTGGACACTGTACCTTTCAAGAATTTGTGGAGAGCAGAAGCAATTCTGCTCAGTTACGCCTTTCCTGTATTTGACCTATCCCTTTCCCTTCTCTCCTTGATGTAATTATACCCAAGACTGCTGTTGTAGGACCCTCTTCTACTGAGTTCCTAGAACATTCACTGCAAAAGCAGAAGGATTAAATCTCTTACTAGCCTTCTGTTAAATATCCCTGAAAAGGCATTTGTATACGCAGCAGGATGAAACCAAGTGCTAAGATTTACAGAAAAAGCAGTGAAAACCATTTTTTTGACTCTAGGTGTGCATGCTTACAAATGTGTGAATGGGCTTCCTATTTAAATGCTTTGTGCCTGCAAAGACCAGATCTTCACAAAAGGAGTCCCTATGAGTAAGAAGTCCAGCAAAGGGAGCAAGAGACTTGCATGGATGAGCAAGGAGCTCTTGGCCAAATTCAGACAGAAGAAGAAAAGATGCAGAATGTGGAAGAGGGGACAGGCTACTTGGGAGAATTATAAGAATGCAGTCAGAGTATGTAGAGATGCGGTGAGGAAGGCCAAGGCCCAGTTGGAACGGAGTCTTGCAGGAGATGTTAAGGACAATAGGAAGGGCTTCAAATACATCAGTAGCAAGGGGAGGACTAGGGAAAATATGGGCCCACTACTGAATGGGCAGAATTACTGAATGCTGCCTTTGCTTCAGTCTTCACTGCTAAGGGCAGCCCTCATGAGTCCTGCAGCCTGGATGTAAGGGAGAAAGTCTGGAGAAAGGAGGCCTTTCCTTTGGTTGAGGAGGATAGGATTAGAGACCTTCTGGGCAGGCTAGACATCCACAAATCCATGGGCCCGGATGGGATGTCCCCACGGGTACTGAGGGAGCTGGCGGATATTGTTGCCAGGCTGCTCTCCATCTTTGAAAGGTCCTGGAGAACTGGAGAGGTGCCTGAGGACTGGAAGAAAGCCAGTGTCACTTGAACCTTCAAAAAGGGCAAGGAGGAGTACCCAGGCAACTATAGGCTGGCCAGCCTCACCTCCATCCCTGGAAAGGTGATGGAACAGCTCATTCTGGATGTCATCTCCAGACATATGAAGGAAAAGAAGGTGGTCAGGAGTAGCCAGTATGGACTCATGAAGGGGAAATCCTGCTTAACCAATCTGATGGCCTTCTATGATGACATTGCTGGCTGGGTAGATGAGTGGAGAGCAGTGCATGTTGTGTGCCTTGACTTCAGCAAGGCTTTTGACACTGCCTCCCATAACATCCTGCTAGATAAGCTCAGGAAGTGTGGATTAAACAAGTGGATAGTGGGGTGGATTGAGAACTGGCTGAATGGCAGAGCTCAGAGGGTCGTCATCAGCGGTACGGAGCCCAGTTGGAGGCCTATGGCTAGTGGCGTCCCCCAGGGCTCAGTACTGGGTCCCATCCTGTCCACCTTTTTCATCACTGACCTGGATGAGGGGACAGAGTGCCTCCTCAGCGAGATTGCTGCTGATCCCAAGCTGGGAGGAGTGGCTGATACATCTGAGGGCTGTGCTGCCATTCAGAGAGACCTGGACAGGCTGGAGAGCTGGGTGGAGAGGAACCTCCTGAGGTTCAACAAGGGCAAGTGCAGAGTCCTGCACCTAGGGAGAAATAACCCTAGGCACAAGTACAAGCTGGGGGCTGACTGTCTGGAGAGCAGCTGTGCAGAGGAGGACCTGGGAGTGCTGGTGGATGACAAGCTGAACAGGACCTGTTCAACCCTGTCTAACATGCTCTAGGTGACCCTGCTGAGCAGTGGGGTTGGACTAGATGATCTCCAGAGGTCCCTTCCAACCTTACTGAGTCTGAGTCTATGAAACCACCACAATAAAAGGTACACAGCTTCTCTTTCCATTTCTTCACACCAGTTCTAATAAAGAAATATCATTCCTGTCTATACAGACTAGAATCATGAATCTACTTCTAAAATTGAAGCAAAGCACTATGTACAATATTTCAACTCCTCTCCTGGGCTAGATGTTAGGAGTCTGTCTCTGAGTCTAAATTCTATTTTGACTTAAACTCTGACTTTCAAATAGCTTTGTCTGTATGAAATGACTCCTTTCTCTCGTGTTTCCCTATGTTTTGAGTTTGGCAGCCAGCTAAAGTCACTAAAGAAGTAGGAAGGTTTAGTAAAGGAAGCTATAAAGAAAACAGACTGGCTTCCCTTCCTGAGTAACTCCCTAACAAAAGAGGTTTTTAAAAAAGCCTGAATTGAAAGTCTGAATATGAATTGAATCTGAAGAACCTATGTGCCTGATGGTTTATTAGAAAACTAAGGTTTTTCTCATCTGTCATTAAAAGCTATTTTAGTCTTGAGTGAAATTTCTGAGAAACTGTTAACTGTTGATAATTGTTGCTTGTTGTATGAATTTGGATTGAAATGTGGTATGGGGAAGAGAAGATGTGGCTATACTGCAGCCGTATGTGGTGATATCAAAGCCAGTCATCTGGCTGCAGAAAGGGTTTAAATTGGGCTGGGTTATCCTTCCAAAAAATGAAGGCCTAAAGGTGCTATGGCTAGCTTCTTTTCAGTGCCCAGACCAGGCCCTGGTTAACTCACACAACACCTTAGAAGGAAGAAACTGGGATTGTAACTCAAGATCAAATGTAACATATCATTAAAGAATAGGCAAAAAAAAAAAAAAATCTGTAAGCCAGGAATATATTAATGTCAAAATGTGCTCCTGTTTATTCTCTTTTGTCTCTGGGCAAAAAGTGACCAGAAAAGGAGCATTACTATTGTGCAAATATGTTAAATATATATTGTGCTGCAGTGGGACTCAGGGGTAGCTCATTTGCGGATTCTCTCAAGCCATTAAGGCCAATTGAGATTATCAAAATCGGGGAAAGGGAAACAATCTGCTTGAATTTCAGCTAATAAATTACTCCTTTTAATGAGCTCTTTGACAGTAGGGCAGAAGATGTAAGGATATGTTTGGCCTTCTGCAGAGTTACAGGAAAATGTAAGCAAAGAATTTTGAAGTAGGTAATTTCCATTCCATGGAATTTTCATACAGAAGGTGGAAAAAATAGGAGCATCTTTCAACTGTACATGCAAAAGTTTGACTTGCAAACTTCTTATCTCAGAGTGAGAGCACATACTTCAGCTGAGGAGAAGAATGTCTAAGACACTGATGCAAATGAAATACATTGTTTTACATTGTGTATCAGGGACAACAAAGACTGCAGGTCTGCTTTGCTGCTTGAGCCACTTACTAGAATAGGCTTTGAATGAAGATTTTTTTTTCTTCAACTATTGGTTAGCTGTTGCTCAGATTAGCAACAAAGCTGACAAAAATGTAGAATAATTACATTATCCTTCTTAATATTTAATCTTTTGGATCTGTGTATTTGTAGTCTGCTCAGAAGGCAGGGGTTTGGTTTTTGCACTAATGGTAAGAATCCAAACCAGTCTCCAGGATGTAAGAGATAAAGGAGCTCTGAGTATCAAACCTTGTCCTTTGCGTTCGTATATAATGCTGTCATACAACCCTTTTCTTAAATTGGACAAGATCTGTACCAAAACAGTCAAGCTTTTTGCTCTGCTACATTTATGAGGCTGTTCTAGAATCTCATTGCTCTACTAGCTAGAAACCTCCTCCTAATTTCCAGTGTGTTTACTTACAAATGACTTGTATCCTTTTTGTGTGTGTGTGTGTACACAAGTGCTAACATTATCCCTTTAGATGCAGAAGAGTTCTGATCACATTATTTACTGGCCTAACATCTATAAAGAGGCCATTACATCTTTTCTGAGCCTTTCTAGCTGGTGTCTCTTCCCTACAACTTAAATACAAACTCCAAATAGGCACCTCAGAAGATGCTTCTTTAGAGAACTTCATGAAATATTCCTCCTGTTCAGACCTGCACTTTCCAGTCCTAGACTTCCCTATCTGGAAGTATGCTATTCCTAGCTTTCCTTCTGCATGACTTTAATTGTTGCCTGCCTGACATAGGATTGCTAGTCTTCCCCACTTTGAGGGAAAGGTCATAAATAATACTGGACACATCATATGCTGTAGTATCCACTTGTTTTGTGAAACCAGTCTTCTGGGTTTGTTTTTCAGGGCTCTGTACTGTCCTTGTGTTCTTTTGTGTTCTGAGTATCCCTCTCCTGCAGCATATGCCAGTGTGTACTACAGAAGCACTGTGTACAGGTGATGATTTCAGTGTCTCAGCTATTAACTTCAATCTGCAGAGATGAACAGTGTGACCGAATTCTTTTAATTGATCAGACTCTATTTCTATGGTATTTCTATTTCTATGACATCTTCAACACAAAGGCTTTTCAGGTGCTGCTGCTTTTCTTCAAATGCCCATTCAAGGAGTAGACAATGAGGGCAGCTAGAAAGGTGGAGTTTTAGCTGGAGGAACTCAGCAGGGAAACTTTGTTCCTCCTTATTCATGGTGTGAGAGTGCAGTTTTCCAGATCAGAGATAAAAATTAGAATAAAAGGGGAGGTGGGTGGGGAGTGGCTGACACACCTGAGGGCTGTGCTGCCGTTCAGAGAGACCTGGATAAGCTGGAGAGCTGGGCGGAGAGGAACCTCCTGAGGTTCAACAAGGGCAAGTGCGGGGTCCTGCACCTAGAGAGAAGTAACCCTAGGCACCAGTACAGGCTGGGGGCTGACCTTGTGGAGAGCAGCTGTGCAGAGAAGGACCTGGGAGTGCTGGTGGATGACAAGCTGACTATGAGCCAGCAATGTGCCCTTGTGGCCAGGAAGGCCAATGGTATCCTGGGATTCATTAGAAGGAGTGTTGCCAGCAGGTTGAGGAAGGTGATCCTGCCCCTCTACTCAGTCCTGGTGAGGCCTCATCTTGAGTACTGTGTCCAGTTCTGGGCTCCCCAGTCCAAGAGAGACATGGAGCTACTGGAGAGAGTCCAGCATAGCACTATGAAGATGATCAGAGGGCTGGAGCATCTGCCCTATGAGGAATGGCTGTGAGAGCTGGGCCTCTTCAGCCTGGGGAAGAGAAGACTGAGGGGGGATCTTATCAATGTCTACACCTGAAGGAGGAGGTGTCAGGGGGGCAGGGACAAACTCTTTTCAGTTGTCCCATGTGACAAGACAAGAGGCAATGGGCAGAAATTGAACCACAGGAAGTTCTGCCTGAATGTGATGAGGAATTTCTTTACTGTGAGTGACAGAGCACTGGAACAGGTTGTACGGGGAGGTTGTGGAGTCTCCTTCTCTGGAGATATTCAAGGCCCACCTGGGTGCAACCCTGTCTAACATGCTCTAGGTGACCCTGCTGAGCAGTGGGGTTGGACTAGATGATCTCCAGAGGTCCCTTCCAACCTTACTGAGTCTATGAATGTAATTACATGAAGTCAAACAGCAGAATTCTGGCTGTAGAATGAAGGGAAGAAATTTAACTACTTTTATTTCTGGTGGAAGAAATTTAACTACTTTTATTTCTGGTGGTGATGTTTTAATATTCCTGTTTGAGACAGTTTAGCTATAGCAATAATTCTGCCCTGAAAGTAGCGGTTACACACAGATGAAATGAAAGAAGAGCTGCTTTCCAAAATCCCACCAATATGTGCTAAATTCAGTGAGTAATGTTTGATGTACACAGGAAAGGATTCTTGTTACTCCATGTTCCTAATTTATTTACCCTAGTAAGTGGGGAAATGCCTTCAAAATGACATGTACACAGTTTATTTCAGGGGAAATAGTTTAAATCTTAGAGGATATGAGCAAACCTATAGAATTGCTGAATAGATGGCTTAACTCTTATTTTGCATAATTAGTAGCTAGGTGTTCCCTGTCAAGCTGAATAAGAAATGAAAAAATTAGAATACTATCAGTTTTGTTCTGGATTATTTTCCTTTGTCTCTAGGCATTTGCTCTCAGCTCTCATTTTTCTTAATGGAGAAAGAATAGTCTCCTTTGACTTGAACAGTCTTTAGATAAAACTTTGTCTTTCTATTAACTGTAGAGGGTCTAGAGTGACTGCACATCTAATTTGTGTACATCTAGGTAGATGTAAATCTGGACACTTCTTTCTGTTTCTACGGTAGGGTAGCTTCTCTGTAGTTAATATAGGCAGTCTAACATTGTGGGGATTTTGTCACTTAGAAAAAGTATAAATAAACTGAACTGTTAACTGCTTCAAATAAGGATTTTGTGTGGGCTCAGTACTTTATAGGTGATAAATGATAATTGCTGTATTTCCTGCTTGTCCTATGCCTATTACGAAATTAAACTTAGTTGGTAAGTGGAAAACACTTTTCTTTTGCCCAATGGCTCAAATGAACTGAATGTGATTTTTCCACGATCTCAATAACCAGACTACTACTGATTACAATTACAAAAGATGAGGACATCTCTGTTAATAAAAGAGGAAAAAAAAACCCAACTAATGTTCATGATGAATGCTAAACATATTGGAGGGGGACTATATTCTTTGCATTTGAAAAAAATGTTTTTGTGTTGATTACTTTTTGGACTCAAGTAAAAGGGCATATGAAAGTAAGTAGTCTGCTTGACGCCCTCTTGCCACCTCCACAAAGTGAAGCAACTTAAGGGTAAGTGACAAAACTTGCACTTCCTGATGAGTCAAGAAGTCTGGAGGGGAGCGGAAGAGCAAAGACTTCACTGGAAAGTTGAAGCATTGTTTTCAGGCCCAGGAAGTAAGGAAAGTCCTAATGATCTTGAGCTCAGTTAGTGAGAATCTCAAGAAGCCTAGTGGCACTGTTTTTCTGTCTGGAAGACACTAATGCCAAGAAATTAAGTGCCATTGCTTTCAATGTTAGTGATAAAAATTGTTCTTGAAACAACTGCCATACAAATTAATTGAGCTACACTCCACTAATCTTCTGTTAAACATCTGTCCCAAAAAGCAATTCCTTATCAAGCTGATAGAAATAAACTTGCTGTTCAAACCTGTGGCAGACCAGATAAGTTCTTGAACTGCATACTATTTCATGAGCACTAAGTACCTCTGTTCTCTCATGGTCTATTGACTGGAAGGAAAAAAAAAAAAAAAGCTATGAATAATGTGATAAACTCATGGGTTTGTATCATGGCAGCTACTCATGGGTCAGTCTTTCCTTCTGCCTGCTGTGCAGTCATTCCCTGCACTTCAATCTCCTCTTTTGAAGAGGTCAGATACAGGTGGTAAGATCTCATTCCACAGAAAGCCTGTGGCTTGGGTAATTGTCCTTTCTGCTTCTTGGTTCTACGAACTACCTGAAGGACTAATAAAAGTCACTGTGGGTTGCCTTAGATACAGAGGCCATCACCCAAGTGCCTTTGGATATAGGAGCCCAAGCTTCTAGATGTTTCAGAACTATGGCTCTTTAACTTATGATCTGCTGCAGATAACTCTTGCAGAATTTACCCATCTTCCAGAAACAAGTTAAGGACCAAAATACTATTCTGGCCCTTTGACCTCTCTAAAGCTGGCTTAGCAGTCAGCTCTATGTAGAGCTCCTGGAGTGGGTGTTCTAGACCGAAAACCTATCGAGAAACCTGAGGAATTACAATACTAAAGTTACAAGATGCTGTATCTAATGATTTAAAAATTCTTTTATCAAAGATTGTTCTAGCTAGGAACTGAAAACGTTAAATGCTGTGTTCATCAGTTTATGGAAACTGTCTGAAACTGAATTTAAGCTCCGAAAAGAACCTAGCTGAAGTATGGAGTTCATAGGTAGCTGAATATATTTGTAAGAAAGTAAAGCTACTGGCTTCATTGCTTTTGTAGTCTTTCCTTCATAATAATGCAAATGGAGAATGGAAGGTAATGTGAGCATTCCAGTGCTACTTCTAGTTCACATGTCACATGTTGAAACTTTTTTTTGGAATCAGAGGTAGGTAGAAGAACTGGAGAGTAAATTCAACAGTACAGTATTTGTGCATCAGTTATACGGTTGTTCTTTCATACATGTTTATGAAGATTTAAAAGGCAGTAAGGTTCCAAGGGTCTCCACTATAAGATGCAGTATAAAATTGGAAATAATTATGAATGGGATCAACTCCACCTGCAATTGTGGGTAACCAAGCACTAGATGTTAAGGCTCAATCTACTCTTATCCATCTCAAGGTGTGAGGGTACTCCTGACTCTATCACACCTTATCAGTGCCAGTGATCCCAGGTTAGCTTTTTTTTTTCTTTTTTTTTTGAATGTGTATTTTTGTCTGACTGTAGGAAATTGAGCAGTATGAGTCACAACAAGTTCCCGAAACAAGAAATGGAGATAAGGTTTTCTGGCTTCTGGCATTTTGCTCCAGACAGAGTGGAGACTATCTTAGGCAGTCTGAGAAATTCCAGCTTCTGAATCCTATTCACCTTATTCACACTTAATGAGCTACAAAGATGCCGAGAGATGAATACTTCCTTGAAAATTATCATTTATTCCTATCTATACCTTAGGGAAAACTTGTGCATTAGACATTTTGTCTCTGTTTTTTTTTTCTTTTTTTTTTCTTTTTTTCTTTTTTAAGGATTAGTGTTTCAAACTCCGGTCCAAACAGGAAACATCTTCACTACTGGCACCAATCTCCCTTTCCCCTCAAGGCTGGCTGCAGCACTTATTCTTTCTTTTCTGCTTTCTTCTTCTACTGAGTGTTACTTTGGATGAAGGCCCCCCCCCCCTGCCCTGTGACTTCAAGATTTCTGGTAGTTTTACAACTCTCCACTCATGTGATAAACTTTTGTTGTATAAACTACTTTGATATCAGCACTTATAAATTTTTTTTTTAAGTGACAAGTATAGCTACTATTAGATGGAACTAGATTACTCAGAGATGGTCTCTGGTGTCATCTGTTGACATAAAGGTATCATTAAAATGTAAAAAGGAAGACTGGAGCTTAGAAATATGTAAATGCATGTATAATCCTATGTAAATAAAAAAACCTCTTCCTTAAAGAAGACATGGAAAATGGGAATCCCCCTTTTTCTTCCTATATGGATATACAAATCTAGATCTCTTTACATGGATATATAGTAGGTTCTCAGGTAGCCCAATATGACCTACACTTACCTCATTTTTGTGATTCTAGCAAGTTCAACATATTTTTACCTCATCTAAAATCACTTCCCACTTCCTCCCCTTTTCAGAAGCTACTGATAAGATCTTGACATATTTTTTTTCCAAACCTTAAAAAAAAAAAAAAATCTCCAATGGAAAGCTAGACCCTACAAAGAACTCCGGCTCTAGCACTTCACTACCTTCATATTTTGAAAACATTCCTTTAAAACTTTATTGCAACAAAATGATCCAATTATTGCTTGTTATATACCAAGCAGATACGGAGAAAAGTTCATGGTGTTTCTCCTAAGTGCATCTTACAAGTTTGTAGTATCTAAAATACCTTTTAGCTTTTGGAAGACTGTCTAGACTTCTCCCTTCTATCCATTCCTTTTTCAGAGAAGGAGAACCAAAAATAACCAACCAACCAACCAACCAACCAAAAAAAAAAAAAAAATAAAAAAACCCAACTAAATGCCTTCAGTGTTTCCACATAGGCCATATTTTCTGAATGCATGTTACCTGAATTATGATCTACAGGAACTGATAGTTTGTAAAATTAGTGTTATATGCTTGTGCATCAGACAATTACATATGTTTTTTTTAGCTAAGGGAACAAGATGAGGGTGTATGTATAAGAAATAAAATTAGTAAATGAATATTAAAATTTTTGATTAAATAAACTTTTGATCTAAAAGGTTCTAAATGTATCAGTTATGTTGCTCCTGATTTGATTCAGTCTGGTCTGCTTGTCTTTCTAAATTGCAGTAGTTAAGATAAGGCGCCATAAACAAGTTGAGACTTGGCAATGAGAGACTGAATGAAATAATTACAATTTCCAGAAATTACATGTTTTTTTAAATTACAGCAAAACATTAACACATACAGAGTTTGAGTTGTTACAACTTCTAGGGTTTTTTCCTCACAGTGCTTCTACCTTGCCAGCAATTTCCCAGTTTACTTCTATCTTAATTTTTAGTGTCTTTTTTTTAAGCATCACTGTGCTTGTTTTTTTTTCTCTTACTTAGAGACATGATCTGAAAGAAATAATTCTGAATTCTACATTGGTTCTTTGGAACCCTTGCAGTTCCTCAAAGCTTAGTATTATCTGCAAATTTAACAAGAGTGTTAATTTGTATTTTGCCATCCAACATGTTAATTAGCTTAGTATAGTTCAGGATAAACTCCTGCAAGGCTCATTTGTACAAATCTCTCAGATTTGCAGTGATATTTCAATGACTGCTCCAAGGGCAGTTTTTCAACCTCTTGCATGCTTGTTTTATGATTTCAGCTAAGCACTATTCCCCCTGTTTACTTATAAGAATGTCTCATGGGATAGTATTAAGTCTTAATTGCAGCAAACTACAGTGCAATATTATTTACTCACCCAGCCTTGAAGTACAAATGAAAAGATTGACATGACTGATTTATTCTTGGTAAATGAATGTCGGCTACTTCTGACACCTTAGTATCCTGCTGATTTTTTTTTCAGTGTTTTCTTTAATGTCTTTTTTTTTTTTTTTTTTTTCTAATACAGCTCTAGTATCTTCTGAGGTACTGAAGTTAGTGGCCCTGGCTTTTAATCACCTTCCTCCTCTCTTCCTTTTAGAAGTATGGGACAATATTTGTTCCTCTTCAACCCTCCAGCATCTTTCCTTATTCTCTCAAGGATAATTACTAAGGGTTTGGAGATAGCTTGGCTGAATCCTTAAGTAATAATTTGACTAAATATAATTCATCTAAATTGTCTTTACTGTGTTCTTTCCCTACTCTGACCTGTTCTCTTTTGCCATGCATAATGCTGTTGCAGTGAGTATCTTCTAACCTTTCTCTAAAGAAAGAAAAGACAGTTAGTAGCAGTGTCCTCTGTCAGTTGGTCTCCCTCTTTATATAAGAGAACTGACTGCAACAAAAAAATAGTTATGCCTGATGTGTTTGTATAGTCTTTTAATCTTGCCTTCTATGTCTCATAATGGGCTATAAACCAGTTTCCATGGAAAGCAGTCTGTAGTGTGAAGGTCATAGTATTCTTAGAAACACTGATGCTACTTTATTATTTTCTTAATACAAGTGTGGAATTATTTTTTTCAATATACTGGAAAGTACCCATAGGGCAGATAAATGGTTATGCTCATGCTTCTTGTGGTAGATCAAATTTACACTTTTTCAAAGCTGACATGGCAGTCAATAGAGACAGAACAAAAAGAAAATTCAATTTTAGTGAGTTGCTTAATTATGGCATTTTGTTCCTTCTGTTCTGAGGTTCCTGTAAAGGAGAACGGATGATCTACAATTTTCTCATTCATTTTGAAAAAGCTGGAATTTCACCCATGGAAATGAAGCTGTAGAGCATGTAGGAAAAAGTGATCAGCAGTTCTGAAAACAGGGCTTGACTTAAGCTAACAAGTCTCCTGTTCTTGTGGCAGTGGGAAAGCAGATTAACTTCAAGAAGCTGTATCTGTGTTCAGGCAGCATGAGAAGAGAGTGGACAACTGCACCAAGCTCTGAAGCACAAGAAAGGGGATTCTTTATTATACTCAAATCAGTAGGTAAAGGAAGAAAAATCTGCAAATTTGAAAAAACAGAGTGAAGAATAAATCAGTAGCATAAAGACCAGCTGAGGGGCAGACTGGTTGGCATATTGAGCTTGGTTATCTGGAATCCAACTTAAGCAATTGTATTGGAGTAAATTTTTCGTGAAATACCTAAGTAACCCAGATTCAAAACTAGCTTAAGCTCACAGGAATCCCAGTCTTCCAGAACAACAGGATTTAAATTCTTAAGTGGTTATCAAACTTCTAATAATGAGACTTTAAACTCTCTGTCAGGTGGGTGATTTTGAAAACGCTTTTCAGGTTTTTGTTTTTCTGAAAATTTTGCACTTGTATTTTTCATCTTGTTAATTAAAAAGAGATAAAAAATAAAAGCAGTGGGTGACAGGATTTTCTGGGAAAAAAACAAGAGCCCCATGTCAGTAATGAACTTGGGAATACTGCCAGTAAAAAAGAGACAGTCAGACTTTTTTTAGACCGGAGTTTTTACTGGGATATTGCTTTTAGTCTCTTCTCCCTCTCTCTTTTTTTTTTTTTTTTTCTTTTTCTGCTGCAGACAAGCAGTCTCAGACAGTCACTGTAGAGGAAGACCATTGAAAACTATGAAACCTCTCTTCCTTCCTGTGGAGATTCCCCTGGCAAAGTAATTCCAGTAAAGTTTCCTCCACTAAGCTTTGGAGCTTCTGCTATGAAAAAGATGAGCACTTACCAGCAGGAAGCTCATAAAGCAATTTGAAAAAGTGAATCTCCAAAAAAAAGGTGAAGCATTTTTCCACTTCTGAGACCAAACAGGATATAAGCTTGTGCTGAAGTAGTCTATAATTTCTCTGTATGTATGATTATGACAGCTGAGCTATATCTACTAAGGAGAAAAAAGATTGTTCTATGGAAACTTGTTACCATTAGTTTGTATTAGGATACCACCTACAGACCCCTCATAAAACTAGGACCCACTGCATGATGTACTACAAAGTACAATTAAAAATACTTGTCCCTCTTCCAAGGGTTTACAACCTGAAGATCACTGACAGAATAAACTGACAGTCAGGAGATGTTTTAATTCTCAATTTACAGTTGAACAACTGAGATTAAAGAAATAGCAGTCCTGATTTCCTGTGAATTCCAAGTCCATGGGAAGAGTCTGGCTGTTACAAATGAGGCTAGACCAGGCCTGCAGTCACAGAATGTGTTTACAGGACAGTCAAAAGTTAACTTCAAATTTCCAAAATTTCTTGATGGGTTATCTGTGATTCTAGCCTTACTAGTTCACATCTGCTAGAAAGCGTTGCCCTCTCTGCAAATATTCAGTGTGTTTGATCAGTCTAATTCTCATTTTATTTGGTAACTGATTTTTGACACACTTTTTAAGGCTTCATATTGAAATTTATAAGAAACTCTCATTTTCTGATAGTAACTGGGGCCACTTCCACTCCTTGCTATGTCCTTTTTCCTTTGAATTCCTTGGCCGGACAAAGATTTATCAAGCTATGGCTACTTCACAGATGTTTTACTTTTTCTACTAAGACAAAAGTTAGTCCTTAAAAGTACTTCATGTTACTTGATCTGCTTATTCTGCTGAAATATTTTATCATCTGCTCAAGTGGAGTGTTGATAGCTTTAGTTATCAAGCTGTCAATGGTATTGATGGGCACATCTTAATATAAAAACTCACTTAGGAAAAAATTTGATATATTTCCATTCTCGGGATACTTGTTGTTCTGAATTTAAAGAAAACATGTCATGTCTTGTCGTAGTTTTGAGGAAAAGATCTGCTGTAGTAGGTATACTCCTTTGAAAGCTTTTTGTTAGTAAAGCTAACTCTACTAACAAAATAGCGTTCTCCTCCCATCTGGCCCTATGAACAATGTACCAAAAGTGTCAGAATAATTGGATAAAGTATATATATTTTTCTATTTCAGAGCTTTCATGAACATTCAAAGTTTCTGTAGCCTCTTAAGGACATATTCAATTCTATTGTCAAGTAAGGGGAATTGTATGCCTTAATCTCCTAGTTCGCTTTACATAGAGGACTTTAAAGCAAATGTCTGAACTATAGTAGTGATAGATGGTGATACTTTAAAGAAGCTGTCATGTCCATTTCTGTTGATTCTTATGTCATCAGTATGTATCTGAACATCTATAGAAACCCATAAAGAGTATTTCCTTTTTTACTCTGCAAGAAGTTGCATAGCTTCAGTATTCCAAAGAAAAATTGTGGCTGAAAATCACAAAGAGCTCCCTCTGATCAGGAAAAGCACATCCATATATGCTAGGAGAAAAGCTGGAATAGACTCACACAGCAGACTCTTAAACGAACTTTTATGCTGATATCCTGGAATTGTGTGTTTCTGTCAGTAAAGCTGTATCATCTGGCAGTTGGCAGTTTGTCAGCATGGTTGTCTTTGTGGGAGGGTTGATATGGGAAGGGGAAGTGTCAGGCTTAATATGTGAGAGGGTCAGAACCAGGGATATTCCAATAATTTTTTTTTCCACGTGGAATTTCCCGTCTCATGGAGGGTGGGCTGTGCTGAGAGAATAAAAGGCTGCAGTAAGGGCAAAAGGAACACACAATCCAGACTGCTTTGAGCTGAACTTCATCTTCCAGGCCATATTCAGCAACTTAGCAAAGGAAAGCAATCACTGAAAAATACTAGACTTCTATAGCACCTGGCCATCACAACGACAATCTGTGAGTATAAATGGAGTGTTTTATTCCATCTCATTGCGTAGCTAAGGGAAAATTGGACAGAATTCTGTGCTGGTGTTCCTTAAAATCTGTCTTGACATTAAAAATTATTTTAAATGTTGCATTTCCCCTAGATGAAAATCTTATTTAATTCCTCAGTAATTTATTAAAAAGTGTGTAGAATAGAAACATAGGCAGTATTTTATATTGAAAAGCAATCTGTTTTATACAAATGTCTTCCTTTTTCTGGTCTTTCGTAGCTGTCTGCACAAAAGATAGAAAATTCTCAGAAACATGGTTTGCTTGTGGTCCCTATCTCTTCTTGCTTATGGTAAGTGTGTGTATCTCTGTAGACAACTGGTTGGATGATACTGTTAGTGTAGCTACTTTGTCTGAACTCCAAATTAAACAGAATTTTTGAACATGAGCTAATTAGCATGAGGCTAATTTTCATATAGGAAAAACCTCTAGTTGCAATAGCATGTTTCCCTGCTCACTAGTCAGACAGTGGTTCATGTGATTTGCTACAGAGCCTGCAGAACTTTGTAACTGGGCATAGTTTTACAGATTGAAGTCCCTATACTTAATGCTGACATGTCTTTTTTAAACATGCCAATTAGTTGTATATAAAATAATTGCAACTACTGCCTGTGCAGGTTCAGATATTGATAAGGATGGAATATTTTTAGGTCTTTTTCTTCTAGAGAATATATGAAGTGGTACCAACTTCTCAGTATCTTCTCATTCCAGGACTTATGATATTGGAGGAGGTGAATTGTTGGACCTACCATTATTCAGACACAAACATGACCTACGATGAAGCAGAGCTGTGGTGCAAAGACAAGTATACTAACATGGTTGCCATTCAGAATAAGGAGGAAATCAGCTATCTGAATAGTTTCTTACCCTTCAATCCGGGTTACTACTGGATTGGAATCAGAAAAATTAATGAGACATGGACCTGGGTTGGAACTAACAAAGAATTGACAGAAGAGGCAGAAAACTGGGCTTCAGGCGAGCCAAATGGCAAAGGAAACAATGAGGACTGCGTTGAAATCTACATCAAAAGAGGAAAGGATGATGGCAAATGGAATGATGCACAGTGTGAGAAAAAGAAGGTTGCCTTATGCTATACAGGTATGATATATACCAGTGAGCCCCTATGGAGATGACCTAGTGAAGTGTCGTTTAATATAGTCTTAAATATTAACTACCTGACCCTGCAAACACTTGTACCCTTACCCTTAAACACAGCCCCTTGGTAGACTACTCAGAGCTGAAGCTGGTTGTGCTCTAAGAGCTATATCAATCTCACCTATCTCAGAATATAAGTCTTTCTAAGCAAGTCACTGACCCTCTCTATAACTGTTGGAGAGAAACAGGCTCTTTCAGAAAGTGATTTTTTTTTTCCGTCCCACCCTGAGACAGCAGAGACACTGTGGGTATCTCAGCTAGCCTGCAGTAGGTTTCTCAGCTAGGTAAGAATTGTCTTTTTGGAGGCATCTGTCTCTCTCTGCTGATAACTGCATTGACTTAGATGCTTTATGTGGAAGGGGCAACACCTATGTATTTTTGTTTTGTTTTAAAAAAAGTGGTCAAGTATCTGCCAAATCAGAATTATAGTGAGTTGGTGAAGAATGTCCCTGTTGAGGATTTCTACCTATGTCATAGCTTATTGTTCTTTTTGCATTTTAAATATTCCTAATATCTACCTGAGCACAAATGGTTATGGAGTTGTCAGCCAGTGGAATTATTCCTCTGAGCTAGGCTGTCATAAGTGTTTATTTCTGAAATGCTGTCATGCAAGGGCAAGGTAATTTTACTAACTATTAGCAAGTCCCTTGCTTTTCTTTTGCTATACAAAGTGCTTGTTCAGCACCAGAAAGATAAGTGAATCACTAATCAAGTTTCATTAGTGACCAATGCAGATTCTTTTATAACTTGCTAATTGTTTTTCCCCCCTCAGCTTCCTGCAACTTGTCTCTCTGCAGTGGCCGTGGGGAATGCATAGAAACTATTAACAATCACACCTGCCACTGTAACCCTGGATTTTATGGGCCTGAATGTGAATTTGGTAAGCTTATTCTATCCTTCTTTTCAACCAGGGAGACGGTCATGTTAACTAGTGTTCAGTTTGTCTCAGTTATCAATTTAACTGCTAAGTGAGTGACTTTTGTGTGTATGTGTGTTTCTTTGAAGTTGAGGCTTGTGACACCCTAAAGGAACCTGATCATGGGAGCCTGAAGTGCAGTCACCCACTGAAGAACTTCAGCTACAACTCATCCTGCACAGTTCAGTGTGAAAAAGGCTATGAGTTGATTGGCGTAGAATCAGTCCACTGTACCTCTTCTGGGGTCTGGTCTGCCTCCCCTGCAGAGTGCAAAGGTGAGCTTCTCAAGCAGTGGTAATGAACTTTCCAAATTGTACATAGGTCTGTATGCTTCAGAGTTACTCTGCCAATAGATACAGATTCTGGCCCACTCCTTTGTAATTAACTCTGTGGTGAAGGTGCTGCCTTATTGCAGCACAGAGGCCCTTCTTTGTCCCTGAAGAGGTGAAATGGGCAGGACCAATGCCTCAGCCCTCTTTAGACTTCCTTCTGGAGAAAACCTTTTCTGCCCCCTTCCCTTTCCCCCCCCCCACTTCAGTAGAGAGCAGGAAATGGAGGTGATCCCATTGAGACTGCTCACAACAGGCTAGTTGATCCTGATTGTAGTGATTAGTTCTTGAAGTCTTCAGTTTAAAATAAACTACCATTTGAAGCAAGCAGTGTCAAACTTACCAACAAACATGTATCAACAACCAGCAGTCAACCTGAAAATTTTTGATTATAACCAGCTACTGTGAACTGCAGATGAGTTTACAGCTAATCCATAAAACAATTTTCCACTTTGAGATCCTTCAGCTCCTGTCCACCTTCTGAAATGGCAGGATCATAAGTCTCTTCTCTACTTTGATGTATTGCATATGCTGCTAGGTTTCAGGGAAAACTCCCTTCCCACTTTGTCACAAGCTAAACTGTGTGCTGTCTCATGTGCTTTCAGCTGTGACCTGTCCTGCCTTGGAAATGCCTGCTCATGGTTTTGTGAACTGCTCCCATTCCTCTGTGGAGCTCACCTGGGGTGCTACCTGCAAGTTCACCTGTGAGGAAGGGTTTGCCCTGACAGGGCCAGCCCTCCTGCAGTGTGGGTCTTCTGGGGCCTGGGACGGGCAGCAGCCAGCCTGTGCAGGTACTTTTTTTTATGCCTGTCTCTAAGCAGATGGGGCTGTTGGCACTGGTATGCTGAATTCCTGAGGCATCTGTGCTAATTGTTGTTGTGATCTGTTGCAGCTGTGAAATGTGAGGCTGTAACCTGGCCAGAGGAAGGCTTTGTGAGCTGTGACCATGCTCCTGCAGATCTCACCTACCGCTCATATTGTGATTTCCACTGCAGCGAGGGCTATGTTCTGGAGGGCCCATCCAGTGTCCAATGTATGGCACAGGGACAGTGGTCAGAGCCATTCCCAAAATGCAAAGGTAAGACTTGTTGGCTTGAAACTGGATGATTTCTTTTTACTGTGCAACTGTTCCCTGAGGCTCCTGGGTAAACTGTGCCAGTATCCAGGAATGACTGGGTCTGCAAAATGGTATCATGATCCACAGAGGTCAGTTCCAGGCACGCTGCATCATCTTGTCAGCTCAGAAGAATGTTTGTCTTGGCTTGCTCCAAGCTAAACTGTGTGCTGTCTCTTGTGCTTTCAGCTGTGACCTGTCCTGCCTTGGAAATGCCTGCTCATGGTTTTGCGAACTGCTCCCATTCCTCTGTGGAGCTCACCTGGGGTGCTACCTGCAAGTTCACCTGTGAGGAAGGGTTTGCCCTGACAGGGCCAGCCCTCCTGCAGTGTGGGTCTTCTGGGGCCTGGGACGGGCAGCAGCCAGCCTGTGCAGGTACTTTTTTTTATGACTGTCTCTGAGCAGATGGGGCTGTTGGCACTGGTATGCTGGATTCCTGAGGCATCTGTGCTGACTGCTCTAGAAATCCCATTTGTTAATGGCAGTTAATTTTATTTATTAGTTAACAGTTGAATTGCAGCTACCAATAATACTTGTAAAATGAGCCTGTAAATGAGCTTCCCAGATATTTGAACTTGAAGACACATTAGAGAAAGAGCACTGAAAAAACATTTGTTCTGGCAAGATAATGTAAATTAAAGATACAGTGTACATTTGCTAGTGCAAAAACAGGGCTGAAGACAGGAAAGTCCTTAATGTTTTATTAACAATTAATATTTCTTTCTGTATTTTAGTAGTACAGTGTGAACCACTGAGCCCTCCTGAGAAAGGGTTTGTGGACTGCTTACATGGTGCTGGGAACTTCACATACAACACAGCCTGCCACTTCAGCTGCATAGAAGGATGGAAGCTGAATGGCTCTCATGTTCTTGAGTGCAGTCATTCAGGAAACTGGAGTGCCAGTCTGCCCACGTGTGAAGGTATTTTACCTATGACTAGCCACAAAGGTGGCACTGAGTTTCTAATCAAATGAGGAGGTATAGAAGGGTAGATCAGATATGCCAGTGAGCTAGAAACTATTGTTCAGTCCAAAAAGAAAGAAGCCCAACAAAATCTCTCAATATGCTGCTTGAAAATAGGGAAAACAAAACCAAAATCCTAAAGGCCTTGGTGAGAAATCTTGATTTCATATCAAGAACAGAAATCCCCAAGCTGATTGGTTTGTTTTTGAATTAAAATTTTACTAGTGTTGGGCATTTGCCACATCATTAACAAAGAAGAAAATTTTCTAGTGATGCACAACTTTGTGGTTTAAAATCTATATTCAGTCTGTTGATTTGGTCTGATAGTTTTTTTTCTTTGATCTGAAAGACTTCTCAGTGTTCTTCTGCCCTATAAAATTAGAGCTTTTGTTAGTCTCATCCTTGCCTTCCCATCCAAGATAGCGAGAGCTCTGCCACTGACTTCAATGGGAACATACTTGGGCCCACTTGGAGTGTCTTTACTTGAAGTCCTAAGAGTCCAACTCTGCTTTATTCACTTGGACAGAATTTGCATCCTTGAATAATTTCTTTGATTTCAGTGGGATTCTTTCAAGAGGAAGACACTCCAGAGGAAATCAAAATATGAACCAAAACATAAAATAAGACAAGCACAAATCCTCCTCTGAAGCTGGAGTCTAGGCAGAAGCTCATAGAGCTAGCTTGTTACCTTGTTATTGCTTTGACAAAGGTGAATAATTTTTAGTATGCGGCTTTTCACCTTGTGTACAGGATTTGTCCTGTCTTGGCAAGAAAACTCACAGGTAACAAGCAGCAATTCTGATTCTTTAGGAAAAACACTTGGAAAAGGATGAAATAGAAAGGACTTCAGAGATCTCATGTGTCTCAATCTCATTGAAATATTTTCATCTTTTCAGCTTTTGAACAAGTCAGCTATCTCTCTGTGGGCATTGCAGCCACTAGTGCCTCTCTGCTGTCCACAGCATCATTCCTCCTCTGGCTTGCAAGACGTTTTCGAAGAAAAGGTGAGCAGTTTGACTGGATCAACTGATTTCATTTACCTGCCTGAATTTTTCACTGGGGAGTAGAGTAGAACCCTTGACTTTTCTGAAAAAGTGAACATTCCCATATTAAGCCAGTATATATGCCACTTTTGGATGATAGTTAAATCAATAAGATTAAAACCAATCACTTAAGAATTATGGGAGGAAAAAGCAACAGTTCTATTCATCAGCAACTACTGCCAGGAAACATGAATGGGAAGATGAGATGGGGCTTTTGACAAAACAGTAACAACTGGCTGTTTGATTGCTGGATTTTTCTTTTTTTTTTTTTTTTTTTTCTTTTTGTCAAGTATTTAGAAATGAGAGGAAAGCAGAATGTTTGCATAGAGGGACTTTCCTCTTGAAATGCTAATGTCTTTTCTTATTCTTTTTGCAGGAAAGAAATATACTCCTTCCAGGTAAGCTACATCTCAAAAAGCATGAGACACATTGCAGTAATTCTTTGCTAAAATGTGTTTGATATAGAACAGCTGTCACTAAAGTACCTTTAATTTCTATTTTATAGTAGCTGTCAGAGCCTCACTATTGAAGGTAGTTTCCAGAGTGCTGGCCAGAATGTTTGAATCTAAATGCTTCAGGTAAGCTCATAAGATAGCTGTATTCACAATTTCTCTTCCTGCTAATCACAGAAGCAATCAGAGCTTCAATTGCTCTAGAGTTGCAGAAATGGGAATATACTTTGGGGTACCTAATATCCAACATAGCATGAAAGTTCCTAAAGAGACTGGTAGATTTATTGATTCAGAAATGATTGTTCAGCTCAAAGGATGATTGTGCTAAGCTTCTGTCTATCCACATATATTAGGAATACTTTTGTATGTTTTTACTGCCTGCCACACAATTTCTCTGAAATAAGAGCAAATACAAATCTGTGTTAGTTTTCCAATTTAGAGGAATTTTGTTCTCTCTGCAGGAATTGGAGCCATCTTTACTTATGTCTCAGATTTGCAGAAAATGAAACTGCATGCAGATCAGCAGCTGTCCGGATGTTTTTACCTCTTGCTGACAAGATGATTCACCTTGTTTATTACTAAGACATTTTGAACTCAAGCTGTCTGATATTTCCACTGGAGACAAACAAGCGGAGAGCAAAACTCTGGCCCCTTGGCAAAATGCAGTCTACCTTCAGTCATGTGTGTTTTTTTAACTGGGATTTTGCCATCTATTCTCCATATGGTGAGCAAATAGTAAGCTGCTTTGTAAAGAGGAGGCTGGTTTCTCCTCTGGAGTACTTGAAGGTACCTAGGTGAGGTGAAGACATGCATTATTTTCCATCACTTCACTGCTGGAGAGGTCTCCTGGAGACGCATGGTTTACATTTGCAGAAACAAAGTGATTGGGATGATAAAATATTAATTGAATTCCTTTTGGAGCCTTTGATCTGGTTTATTGTTGAAGTCAGTTTATTTTAACAGGATCTCAGTAAATATGCCTGTAATGATAGGGACAATTACTTGGGTTTCTGCTACATGTCCTGGAAAGATTTTTGGACATTAAGCTCTTGCTGTAGCACACTAAGAGTGTTAATGTTTATTCTAGGTACTCTGGTTTCTGAATGCAGCAAGTAGATCTGAATGCAGCAAGTAGATCTGAAATGTTCTCATCCCAATGGGATTATGCACTGTAATATAAGTGTTTATATAAATATTTAATTTCTTTTGTATTTTGTTTACTGTGGGTATTTTTGTACTGCTTAACTGTAGAAGTATGGTAAAATATCTGTCCCTGAGTAGGCCTGTGGCCATTGATCTGGGCCTGATAATTTTAAAATAAATCAAAGATCAAGGATTTCTTGCTCGTATATTATTTGCAAATAAAATGGAAGCTGTTTTATTTATTGCAAGAATGCAATAAAGTATAAAGAGCTTAAAGGTCTTAGGAAGGGACTTTAAATGAGAAATGTCTTAAGTTATGTTTAAATTATATTCATAAATTAAACATGTGTTTGACTTCATCTAATACTGTCATATTTGTAATAGTATTTAATAAAGTTTTAAATGTAATACTCCCTTTTTGGAAACATTCATCATTTTGGTGATTTGTCAGCTTTGTGGATACAGACTCCGTAGCAAAATGTAGTGGGGAAGAAGACTGGCAAAATAGCAGGGCTGTGGGGGCTTGCTCCCTTATTTAGCTTTCTTTTTTCCATAACAGTTGAAGAAAGATTAGCCGGCAGATGGCACTGACTGCATGGTAGCCAGCATAGCCAGAGATGGACCCCAGATTGGTATCTCCAGTCCTGAAAGGAAGCAGGAAGGCTCAACTGTATCCTGTAAAGCAGGTGCCTTGGCTAGCAGCGAGCTCTGAGAGGGGCACGCTCAGGAGGAACAGGAGAGCAGAAACAAGTAGGTGACCTGGGTGAACAGCTAGCAATCCAAATCCCTCAGCCCGCACATGTCTTTTGTAGCCCTGTTTGCCTGGAAGTTAGAGGAGGGCTGGGAGAGCATGTACCAGCAGGCAGGAGCATGGCTCTGGAGGTGTGTGGTGCCTCCTGTCCTGGTGCCTATGCTTCCACCTTGGATTGAGCTGTAACCAGGACTCTCCTGGAATAGCAATGGTCAGATATTGATAATGGCCAGGCACTGCCATGGCTGCCTTCCCCAGCACCTGATGCAGCCAAGGAAGCTGCACTATGGCCCTCCATAGCTATGGACAGGAGCCAGCTCTTGTTAAAACATGAGGCTTCCTGAGGCAGGGCCGAAAAGAAGCCACCAGGCCTGCAAGCAAGAGTCTGTTAGATGTTGCACTGTAACAGACAGGACCCATCACTGTTTATCCCAAACAGATTAACAAACTGAGAGCAGCTGCCCACATGTCTCCTGCCTTGACAAGGTGGGGCCCAACCATGTGAGCAGATGTAGAGCAATAATCCTTCAGGTTCCCTAAGGGGACATAGGAGATTAGCCTGAAATGCCCTGCTCTGAATCCCTGCAGGAGCTGTTCTGAGAGCTAAACCACCACATGTGTCCCCCAGCCTGTCCTTGTTACTGTCCTGTGTGTGCAGCCCCCAGCATCCTCTGGAGAGATCTGCTCTGACCAGTATGGCTCCCACCTTGCTGTAGTTGGGGCAGCCCAGCTCCTCCTTTCCTACAGAGGAGAGCGGGGCTTGCGTTTCTGGCAGCTCCTTTTCCTGGGATCTTATGGGGACAATGTCACCAGACAAGAGTCTTTAAAACTGTCCCCTTTCTCCACAGCTCATATGACTTCTAGTGGTAGCAGGACTGAGACCACATTTGGATAGAATTTGTCTTCCATTTCTGCCATTTTTATGGCTAGTATCACCCAGGCCAGACAAAGACTCCCCTTCCCTCCAGTGACTTGCAGGCTACTTCTGTCCTTATAAGTAACACTGGTTAGTCCTAGCTGTGTTTGTCCGGGCAGTTTGATTCTTAGCCCTCTTCTGAGCACTGTCTTGTCCTGCTTCAGGACATGAAATGCCAGCCATGATGGCATGGCAAGTCCAGGTCCAGTCCTTTAGCATCTTGGAAGTTGTGGGGTGTTTTTTTTTTTTTTTTTTTTTGAATGCACGTGTCTGTCTTAGTGACCATGAACGCGGCTCTCTTTGGGAGCAACGGGCTTGATAAAATGGCCCAGGGAATGCACGCTGCTAGGCAGTTGTTTATTAACTCTATTGTTTCACTCCTGTTTACAGTGCTTTGCCATATGTCCACTGCCACAAAAGGACCATAGGATCTTTGCTGGAGGAACTTTCCTTATTTCTTGTTGCTCCATTTCCCTTAAATTTCCTAGTGCTTACTGGGCTATTGGCATTGTCCAGAATAGGATCTGTGTTTTGCCTGGCATCTTGTTTCAGAGCAGATATCTGCTTCTGCTGTGACCTATAGAAGCTGTGAAGGTAACATTAACTGCGAGGCACAGATGTCCTTTTGCAGCTCTGCATTTGCTGTTTGGCAAGAGGATGGTTTTGGTGGTGCAATTTAACCTATTCCCAACAAGTAGCTGAGCTACTGGGTGGCTTTGCCATTTTACATCTGCAGTCTGACAGAAGGGGAATTAGAAACAAGCTTCACACTTAAATCCTCCAAGACAGACAGGTAGCATTTGATTTGGGGTAGGTGCCTCAATATCTAACATGCCCTTGACGATACTGACTTAGTTCATGCCTTCTATTTTCATAAGCAATTAGCTATCAGACAAGTAGTCTTTTACGAGGGCATGGTTAGAGCTGCCTTTCAGAGCTCTGATTTCCAAGAGTTAGGCTGGACCCAGCATTTGGCTAGCAGTTCTAAACTCACAAAGGTAGGTCACTGTTACTAGCTTTGGAGACTGCAGCTCCTTGCAGCTCTTTGCGTGCTATGCTAAGGACTTGGCAGCAGAGACTTTGAAGCAGGAGCTCCCGCAGGAGTTGGAGTTGTGATCAAATCACTAGCTTGCACAGCTCCTGCTCTGGGAGCTGTCAGAGGATATTAGGGCCAGGAGGCCAGATTGCAACACACGATGTCTGTGCAATACTATACACTCAAGCCCCCTCTAAGTCTAGTTTTTGCCCTGAGTCTCACTCAAGTTTGGATTTTTCTGGTTCTTACAGGGGTCTGGCTCCCTCCTCTTGGTTTGAGGATTCTGCTAACATGAGTAGGAATCCTCATCCTATGTGCCTGGAGGAACAAGTTTCCATGGTGAGTCCTATTGCCCTTGGCTGCAGTCCTCTCTGTCCCAATGTGCCCTGGGAGTCATAACTCATGTTAAGCAAGAAGCAAAGCATGGGTTTGCCCACAGACAGGCAGACTGTCCTCCTTGTTGGTAGTGGGCACCACAAGCTTGGTAGAGGGTGGAGCAGCAGGCACCATGGCTTAGCACTTCACAGCATTTGCACTGTCACATTGAGCTACTCCAGGGGTCCCAAGCCTGGTGTATGACCTCTCTCATACATGTTGTTAGGGTGAAACAAGCAGAATTCCAGGCTAGATTTGTCCTGTACAGTCAAAACATGCTAGAGAGTTACCTGCTAGATAGTGAATACCTGGCACTAGTAAATCTCACTGGGGAGAGAGGCAGAATTGTCCAGCACAGTTCAGCTGAGCCCAGTGGAGAGAAAGAAATCCACAGTCAAGAAAGTGCTTCCACAGCTGATGGTGGCCAGTGCTTTTTCCAGCTCAGAAAAGCTAGTGCCAGGAACAGGATTGTGTGCAAAAAGAACAAATGCTTCCTCAGGAAGGCAACAGATGCCCCCAGGCAGCTGCCAGCGGATTTTTTACCTGCCTTCCCACTTCAGGGAAGGACGTTCCCTGAAAAGCTCATCAGTTGCTTTGACTTGCCAAGTGGGACCTTCATCAACTTCTCGCCCCACCAGCTGCCATGAAAGCAGCAGTTGCCGGTATGAAATTGCAGGTTACTTGCTTCTGGCACTCCAGTGCTGTCATTTTGGGCTTTTGACAGCCTCTGACTAGGCAGGAGGAGGGGACTAGACTGAATCTATGCCTGCTGGAGCAAGCCTGGATTATGGAGCACTTGGGTGGAAAGAAAAGGGTTAAAGGGAAGATGGGAAACACTTTGTTCAGGGCTTGTTCCACCCAGTGATTTCTGGAAAAGGAGGGCCTCAACTGGACAGGGTATTTTCTCTTCCACATCTTGGGAAATCAAGCCCAGTTTGGCCTAAACCAAAACGGAAATACAACACAGCCCACGCTGCGTGAAACTGTGAAATCCCCACTTCACCTTATCTCATGTCAATGCAAACGAGCCAGACAATGTGAAAAACAGATGTGGTGAAATGCTGGGTTTATATGAATAACCAAGATGCTCTGTAGGGAAAATGATTTTATCGGGAAGACAGTGGAGATATTCCTAGAAAGCCCTCTCCCAAGAGCTTTCTAGGACTGTCCCTTCTGGTCCTGCCTGTATTCCCTTTCTCTCTCATGCCTCAGCTGATGTGGGGGATCCTGGGGCTATCAGAGTGGAGAGCAGGACATGCTGTCTGTGCCACAGGGCTGTTCTGAAACTGGAGTCTGATCTAAATGGCCCCTGAAGCCAGCAGGGGAGAGCTCTGCAGGTAAGTTAGGAACTGCTGACTCAGTGTCAGACAATAAAAAATGAGAAGATCTTTGACACTTCGGGACTAGCTGGTTTTGACTCAGACAGACCCTGCAATCAATAAATTGTAGCTTCTACTCAGAAACACTTGTGGAGGAAAACTCACCTGCTTCAGTAACCTCTTGCAATTGAAGTCAGATTTAGTTGAAGAATTTGGTGGCAGAGGAGTCACCTTGGAGTCATGCAGGAGGAAGCAGGGAGACAAACAGCCCGTGCTCCTCTGCTCTGCCTCCTTTCCTGGAGCAGAGAACAGCTCTAGCTCTGCTTCACAAGAAGCTACCCACAAAATCCTAAGCTTGAAGGAAATCTCTGGTCGTGGAGGCAAGCAGTGAGGGATGCTTAACTGCCAGAGCAGGACAATATAACACTTCCCAGGTAGAGTGTGGGTCCTGGATGAAGGTGAAGTCCTTGCCCATTCAGTCTTACACTACCCAGAGGAGCAGGGATTGCTGAGCCTCCTGACAGCTGATCATCCCTTCTGCTAACCGAGGGGCTGAAATACCGAGGCTGCATTTTCGCCAGCCAGCACTATGACCAAACCCCAGCCAATCGGTTGAGCAATGGCCAAATAATTGACTCAAGAGGTTTGTTATGCTGGGGATAGGAAATATGCTTCCCTCAGACTTTGACTGGCATGAATCACATCCCCACAGGATAGACCTTCTTCCCATCTAGCACCGGATATTTGCTGTGATTCAGTTTTAACTCATCCCTGTGTCTTTCTAGTAGTTGTGTATCTCCTGGCACAGGTAAAAGCGTAGTTTTACACATGGGACCAACGCTACTAGTTCTCATGGGGCTTCATGGCCCGTTGCCTCCAATGATGGTGCCTTGGGGATCTTCCTTGCCTGCGACCTATGCTCTTAACTTTTGGCCATAAAAAGCTTTGGGGATGCTAACATGAAGGTCATAATCACCCTGAAAAACTATCAAGTAGAACCAGTGTTCTGGGGAAACCTATGGCCACAGGCACATGCAAAGAGTAAATGGAGTGGCCTCAGACAGGTCTTCGTGCATATCTGAAATATGCTATTTGAGCATGCTAAGGGCTGAATGCCCCCTAGCAAGGAAGCCCTTTGGAAAACACTGCTCCTTCTCCTTTATTTCCATGGCAAATCCAAGCTTCTGATTAAAAAAAAAAAGAGGGAGAAAAAAAGATGCTTGCAAGGCTGTATAGGCATCTGACCCTCTGTGTTGTTGCCTGCTGCTCTGGGCAGGGAACGGGACTGACTGGCAGGGGCAGCACATCCCTCAAGATGAGCGTGCTTGGAGAGCCTCAAGCAATGCACGGATTACACAGCCTTGCGAAGCAAAGCACCAACGTCTTAGCTCGTCCATAATGGGCATCTCCAGAGATGAGAAGAGTTTCCTACACAGAAACACTTGATTCCTCCTCTCCCTAGCTTTCCCCATGCAGGAGGTTTGGCATGCTGAGAAGTGAATGGGAATTTTAAACCCTCTGGTTACTAGAGCATTTCCTCCCCACCACATTTGACCTGTAGCAACATGATGCTATCAAACCCCTATGTCTCTGGTGGGAGTCTCACAGCACGACAAGAGAGATTTGACCTCGGAGGTTGCGAGTGCCATGCAGCCCCAGCCGCCAGGGGACGAGCAAGGTGGACACACAGGCTGGAGGAACTGCCGAGCAGAGCAAACATGCCTGAAGCCAGGGTGCAAGGCTGCTCGAGTTACTGCAAGCGGGGCAAGCGTTTTAGCCTACTCTCCCACGGAAATGACCTCCAAGTCAGTCTGAGCCTGCGTGTGTGCTGTTTCCCCCCTAATTCATGGTCGGTTTGCAATGCCATTTGACACAGGCTGAGTTATCAAACTTAAGTTTGGGGGAGATAGGCCCTGGGATGAGGCGGGAGACAGGACACTGCGTGCCCATGAAGGGAACGGCGGCACTTTGCATTGCGTGGGTAATTGCTAGAGCTGCAGTGAATTTTGCACGCACAACTTTCACTTCTTCATGCAGAGTTTTCTTGGGCAGGTGGTTTGCTTGCACTAAAGCCATTTGCCTGAACGCATTTGTCACTCTGCTCTTTCAAACTCGGAGAGCAGGATATTACCGCTGAGGTCAGTACAGATTGGTCTGGTTCATTTTCTTTCCCCCTGTTATAGCTCTTTTGTTGGGAATATTCAGCGCCTTGTTTAATTTGCCCTGTCTGAGCAGAGGGTTTAGTTTCTACTCAGACTGGTATAAAACCCCAGCTGATACACCAGCAGGAGAGCTCTCGGGATGTGAAAAATATGCATGTCTTTCCTAACACTGAATTTAAAAATCCAGATTTTAGGCATACCTTGGATATAAAAAGTAACTTCCAAACTTAAAAGAATACCCACCAAAATCCATCTCTCTCTGCTCTTCTTTTAAGAGTTCAAAGACAGTAGCTTTTCAAGAATATTCTTTGTGGGGTAACTGGAATTACGTACAAATGAATGTCTGGCTCATCGAAGTCACGTAAGTGCTAAGGACAAGTCGGACACAGAGTGCTCTCGTCTCCAGCCTGCAGGCAGCATTATTTCAGTTTGGTTGCCTTAAATTCAGAACTGGTTCTTTTAGGTGGTGGAAACACTGTTTCAGCTGCTGCCAGAGGAAGCTAGTAACAGGCACACACATGTGCCTGTGCACATAAGTAAAACATGCTGGACAACGTGTTTGTTTTGTTGCTTTCACTTCCTTTTTCCTCGCATGTGCACAGACGAGAGCTTTTGCTTCCCAGCCTATTAAATGGCAAATGACCCTTCACCATGTTTGTCGTCTAAGCAGGAGCAGGACTATGCACTCTTGCAGGCTAGCCTTTTGCTGACAGAAATTGGGGAGAGGGACTCTGGGGACTTTTAAAACACTTTATTCATGTTCTAGCACCAGCTGTGGAAATAGAGAGGGTTGCAAAGAGTGGACAGATAATCTCTGCTTTCATGAGACAGGTAATATGCTTTCATGTCAATGTTAAAATGTAGTTGCAGGAAGCCATTCTGCCTCAGAGAAATGCATTGGGCACAGATGAACCAGCTGCCTTGGAAAGAGTTTTGAGAACAGCTCCCCCGGACCTTGCAATGAGAAAGCCAACTCTGAAGAGCAGTTTTTTTCCCAAGACTGAACATATGCTTGCACCTGCGGAAATATCTTGTCAGAGGATCACAGGAAACAGGATTTGACGGGACCTGAGAAGCTGCTTACTCTGGACTCCTGTCCTGGCTGTTAGTGACAGCATTGCTGCTACACGCTGCAACCCCATGTGAAAAAGGTAGGGCCTCTGAATGGGGGGCTTTAGCATATTATGACAACACCCTTCGGCTATTGCTATAATGTCCAGTTTTCCCTCTTAAAGGTGATATAGATGAACTGGGCATGTAGAGCAGAACTGCTTTGCTTGAGAAAGCCTGAGACAGGCTGCGACAGGGGTCACACAAACCACACATGGTGAAGAGGAAGCTTATATAGCTCAATTATTAACTGTTTCTCACCAGACAAGAGCAATGAGATTCCCGAGGAGATGGTCAAGCTGAAGGTTGAAACCAAGCAAAAGGAAGTTCTTCTGCACAAGGCACATGGAGATGAATCATTGCCACTGCCTGTGGTGCAGGCCAGATATATAAGCAAAAAAGGAAAAGAAATTAGGCAAATCCACTGGTGGTTGTTCAAAAAGATAATTTGAATGTGATGCCTAGTCCACAAAATCCTTAACTCAGATTGTCAGGAGGGGAGAGAACATGTACCCAGGGGACAATGATATGTCCTGTTCTTGCCTCCTGCCCTGCCTAGCTGCTACTGGATGTAGAAAAGCAGGTCTTTGCTCTGATCTGGGACAGCTGTGCCTCTGTTGCTGTGTCTGGAGCAGGAAGGTCCAAGCCTTCAGGGTGTTTGGATGCGATGGGAACAGGTGCAATAGGGGACCTGAAGAACAACAGATCAGAAGACATATGGGACAGCCCCAGCACTTAATTAACTTAATTGCTGTAGCTTCCAAGAAGGGTCTACATGCTTGCTTAGTGTGTTGCTTCCGGTGCAGGCAAGGACTGATGTCTGTGACAGAGTGCAGACACAGTAATGCTATCAGCAGCCCCTTCCTTCCTAGGGGGCCCAGCAGTCCAGACCACCTCTGTAAAATCCAGCCTATGGGCCTGGGTCCTCATGCCCAGATGTGCACCCTCCTTTCCAGATAGGTGCTGCAGCCCTCTCCAGAGAGATAGCAGGCGTCAGGAAGGGGTTTATAAACCTAACAAGGACTATTACAGTGCAGCGGTTTGGCTTGCCTACCTAACCTCCGTCAGAGGATGGTACTTGCAGACTGCTGCTGCAGGGGGAATGAATCATTCAGGCTGCAGGTGGTCAGCTGATAAATGTATCCGGCCAGCTCACCTGAGTGCTCGATGGCACAGTAAAAGCAATAGGTATTTATAGAAAGAGATTGCATCCTGACTGGTGAAAAAAAAGAACACCTTAAATGCACTTGTTAAAGCGTGTTTAGCATGTTGTTGAAGTTGTTAAAAGAGCACATCTGGGCTGTAGTCCTTTCTTTGAGATTTCAGACCAAAAACAAGGACAGTTTCGAATCTTTGCTAACTTCTTTAGATGCTCAGACAGCTTCTTTGGCTCAATGTCACTTCAAATAATCCCTGTTCATTACAGAAAGTATTTGGGAAACAAAGCATTCTCACTTTTCCTTTCGTGAAACTGAATTGTAAATAAAGTCCTAAAGATACTATGGACACCTCAAATGTTCTTGGGATTCAAAGGTTTCCTCTAACAAAAATTGTGTGCCTTGTTTTGTGCTCTAAACTGAAGGTCGAAATCAGGGTCATCCAGGTGTCTTGCGTGGCTCAGGCCCCAGCTGGCCATCCTGTTATCTGTAAGGAGCAGCTATTCCTACGTCCTAGTAGCATGCTTCAACCCGTCAGAGCCTGATCTCTTTGAAGCTCTGTTGCTCGAGACTTGAAGTGTGCTGATCACAGCTGCTTTGAGAGGTGCAGGCTGGCAAGCGAGGAAGAAGAAGTGCAGTAGCTGACCTGGGTACATCTTCTCTGTATCTGGCCAGCCAAGCCAAATATTTATCACCTTTGGGTTCACCATGCTGCCCCAAAAGCCAAACAGACATGTAGTAGTGTTGGCAATCCCTGCAGGAACTTCCTGTCTGCCAGATTCCCACTGCCTGCCCTCCCAGCAGGTGCCAGCTGGGCTTTTTCTATCTTTCCTCCTATGATTATGTTTTATCAAAGCAAGCCCAGTCAAGGGATGCAGAGCCTGAAGGCTTACTAAAATTAGGCCTGATCTTTGGTCCTCTATTCAAGGCATGCTGGCATCTGACATATGAACTGGCTACAATCTGCGTTTGCAAGTCCTAAGTGCAGCTATGTTTGTATTATTGTTTGAGAAGTCCTTTGGAGCTGCTGCGTACCTCTTGATGCAAAACACCAGCACAGAGGCACAGGTCAAAGAGCCCCCATGAAATACATTTCGACACAGACAAGCAACCTACACTATCAAACTAGCTGGCAAAGGGGGTCACAGCAGAAGCATGAAGGCTGTGAGTGTGACACAATCACACCATGTTCGTTCAGTGCCCATGAGCCATTACTGGAGCCACATGTTTGCTGCGGAGATCTGTGGGTCTTCTGCAAAAACAGCTAATGAACAAGCTGTAAAATCCCAATTAATGGTTGTATGAAATGCCTTCAAAGAGGTGATGAATAAGCAAGAGAGGTAAGGAAGAAGAGAGAAGACTGTGGTTTATGCATTTTTTAAACTTGAGTTTCTGAATGAAGAGGAAATGTTACTGCCAACTCTCTCATTCAGCTGTGATTGCCTAACACATCATGGAAATCAGTGTCCATTGGCAGCACTCCTGCCACCCTCACACCTTGATATGCTAACTCTGCCTGCTCCTGGGCTAGAGGAGCATTCGTTTGGCACAGAATTTGAAATAACAAAGGCATTCCAGCCCTCATCTGCTCTTTGGGCAACAGTTTTGTTCTAATTTGGGTCTCCATGAAACACCCAGATAGCCGACCATTCTCCTCCAGGCCTGTCCTCAGCCTGCCTGCTGCAAAATGGGCTTCTATATGGCTGAATCTAGAATTAGGAGTTTTATAGGCCAAGACCAACATCTTAAAATTTACCTGAAAACAAATTGGCAATCACAGCTAATGAAAACACTCCCAGGAAGCTCTGCAAAGCATGCTTTTATTACAATTCTGTCTATAAAGGTCTGTAGCCTCTCATTTGATGAATAAACAGTAGCATTTTTTTTTCCTCTTAACAAGGTTTCCTTAGAAATGGAAGCATTGCTGAATCCCGAGTCTGCCTGGCATATTCCGGGGACATCTGGCGTAAATTCTTCATTATTAGATTACATTAGTTGCAGCAATAATCATTCACATGGGATTATTACATCCAAGCTTGTCTCACTGCCTTTATCCTTTCACACATTGTCTTTCCTGGTTCCCCTTCAAAGGTCTGTTGTGAGTCTGTGTTGGAGCAAGAAATTAACTTGTTAGTAATTTATGCATCATTTCCTCCAGCCACATGTATTTAGGGTAAGATCAATAAAATATAATAAGGAAGCGGGTGGGTATTGTCACTGTGGGGCTGAAATAATTCCTTTGGTATCACTGTAAATCCTTCCCTCACATATGAAAACCTGCAGGCCTGTCCATCATTAGCTTATTTTACAGGGCTCCATCAGCAGGACATCGATTCAGCTCCTTTGTGCGCTTCCAGACTTCATGTCCTGCTACTTCTACTCACAGGCTCACAGCCATGCAAAGTGTTCTGAGCTGAGGTTTAAGACTTTGAAACAGAACTGTTGCATAGTGGCTTTCTTCTGGCTCTGTGTGATATAATTAAAGCTGAGCCATCTAACACTGCAGCCTTATTTTTGAGGTGGCTTCATGCTTTTGGAGATGCTAGGTCTGAGCATTGGAGCATGATGGCTCAGGGCCCAAAGATCTTGCCGTCTGTGGGAACCGAAGAGGGAAACTTAAGTGAATCTGCAGGATCTGTGGCAGGACTGAGAGGATCTGGAGTTCCTGTCTAACGCTCTGACTGATGGGTGTCATTTCCTAGGTAGCAATAAGGAAAGGAGTTTAGCCTCATCTCACCACCCCATCTCAAAGCAGTGTAAAGATATAGGAAGGACAATGTTTGTGGGGAAGGAGGCAGCAGACAGAGCAGGCTGGATGTCTACGACTCGTGAAGAGGCTCAGAGCTGATGGCATGGAGTATCTTGTGTTTCTTTGTCTCTTTCATGTATCCTGGCTCAAGTCCAGACCATCCTACAGAGTCTTAGCTCCGTGAGAACTTGAATTTGGGGTATTTGTTGCAACTTCAGATGAAAACCTTCCTGAAAATATAAAACAATTCAAAACAGCAGTTTGGTAATCCTGCAAGCTCTGCCTGCCTGGTTCTCTGTAGCTGGTTTTCCTGTGGGAGACATCCCAGTGGCTGGTGCTGATGTGGAGGGGGCTGCATGGTCCATCTTGGCTTTAGCAATGCTTGTCTGATGGTCTGAGGATACTACAGCAATGCAGAGGCTCTGGTTTCTAAAGCCTCTGGAAGCAGAAATATCAAGATCTTTTTGCACTCTGAGACCTGCATGTTTTGTTGCCATAAACATGGAGAGATCCAGGGGAGGAAAGTGGTTGAAAGCCCTCGGAGGTCTAACTCAGGCCCTGGAGGAGTATTCTTCATGCAGCATGCTGGGCTGGGCAGCACAAAGTGTACAGGATGGGGCGGCAAAGGCCACCCAATCCTGCCCTCTGCAACCCCAGCAGTGTTGACAGAGCCTGAAGGGGAGCACAGAGGAGATCAGATCCTGAGATTATCCGTGCAGACAGGGGACAGGAATGTTGTTTGCTTGCAGCTCCTCTCCATCAGCACTGACAAACAAGAAGGGAAAATGCAGGTGGACAGTTTGAAGGTGCAACAGAGATAAGTAGGCAAAAGGGTGAAGCCAGAGCTTCCAAATTCAACACAAGAAAAACTGGTCACAGCACAGGCAGGTTGGCTTATTCTGAAACCTTTGTGGAGATAAGGGTCCGTCCAGCTCACCCGTACGCAGCTAGTGACGCTGCCCAGGAATGCATGTAGGACGCTGCCTTTTGTTGCCTGCCCCCATGGTCCTCAGAGGCGAAAGCCAGCTATTCCTGATCTTTGTTGGAATTTAAGGGGACGTGGCAAACACAATCACCTTTTTTTTGACTGCAAAGTTTGCTATCAGATAGAGTGGGTATGTTTACAGACAAGAGAAAAAAGGCCAGCTGGAAGAGAGAAAGGAAGAGAGAAAGAGGAAAGCAGAAGTGAGACGGATAAGTTATGGATCCATGATAAGAGTTCAAAGGAGAGAAATTATTACAGTCTGGAAGTCGGATGAGCTGGGCACGACCCTTGGCTCCTTGTGATGGGATGATGGTGCTTTTCTTGGTTTCCTTCCATTGGGAGCCACAGGTAGAAAAGAAATTGCTTTCAGGAGATACTTTCTTAGCAGAGTTGCTTTGGACCGACTCCCACTGCACACCCAGCATGTCCCACTCCAGCCAGCCCGCACGGCCAGCCCTCCCCCTCCACATTGCAACACCTCCCGCTTTCCAAAGAGAGAGGAGCCCAAAGAGCAAACACAGGAAACCCCAGCCCTGGTCAAGGTCTGGGAGGTAAATTTGTAACTTAGGACGGATTGTGAGGATGCTGGCTTGTAACAAGCAAACGCTTCTTTCTTTCTGACCTCCTCCTTCTCCGACAGCCCAGCCCAGCTGGGAGAGCTGATCCTAAACCTCCCTTCATGGTTGAGTCTACTGAAGAGACAGGACGCAGGCTGGAAATGCAGCCAGGAATGCAGGTTCCTTATTCCCTGGAGATGGGCTCCTTCCCTCGCTTCTGTAAGTTCTTGCCCTCAGCCCTGGGAATCAGGCAGGACCGACCTTGCAGTCTCTGGCACAGCAGGCTCAGTTTTGTGTAGAGGAGCTGCATGGAGAGGGTGGTGGGATGCCCTGTGGCCACTGCTAAGCAGTGAGGCTTGCTGGCCTCCTGGTCGTGCTACTCCCATAGCAGTAGGTGCCAACCAAGCTGTCCTTCTACAGGAGTTTCCTTCAATGCAGGTTTGGGAAAGAAACACTCGTAGCACTGTGCTGCACCGACCCATTACTCTCGGTGTAGTTTATTCTCTTGAGCTTCTGGAGGACATGTACAGGACTAATGGGAGGTGTGTGGGATGTGTTGTTTGCTAGGTATGGACCCATGGATCTGTGAGAAAGTCAGTAAGAACGCTGGTCAGAAGGCTAGGGGTCAGGGCTTTCAAAGGCTGAGCAACTATTGCTGTTTAGTGAGAGGCAGAGCAAGGAGCAAGAAAAGTCTTCAAAATCAAAGAAAACCTGTGTAAATAGAGAGGGAGTAGTGGAGGGGTCTTATAAGGGGCAAGCCATAAAATCATGAACATGCATTGCAGGAAGGGAGGCTCAGGTGAGGCACGGGGAATAGCTATTTAACAGGATTGGTGGCACAGATGGCTGGGGAGGAGGTGGCATCTCTGTTACTGAAGATCTCTGGTCCTATTTGGGACAGGCAGATAGGTATGATGAGCTGATGAGATCCCTGCCGAATCTGCTTTCTGTGAGTCTGTGCTTCCCTCTTGCACTGGAGGACAAGAAAAGTGTCCAGAGTGTGGACTGGGACACTGTGCCTGGGTGTGAGGGCTGCGATGGTTTATACTGAAGGAATTATTTGAGTCAGTTCATAAAAGTTAATAAAACATTGGTGGAAGTTGTATGTAAAACTAGCCAGGAATTTTCTGTGAGAATAATTCTTTTTGCACAGTGCTGTTTTTCCAAAAAGTGAAATTGTCCCTGGATGAATGTTGATTGTTGTCAGATATACTAAATATGTACATGTTTGTATATATATGTATGTTTGGAGGAAGAGAGAGAGGAAGAGAAGCAGAGAGAGAGAATTTCACTGGGAAAAAGCCCAAATGGTCTAATTCACCTCAGAGCAGCTACAACTTGCTTTGTGGGTTGAATTGACCCAACGTGTTTCACTGCCTCCACTGAGTATGAGCTCTTTACAAAATATGTGTAAATATATCCTGACTGAAATGAATGTATTTTCTTGCCTTTATATATTTCCATTCACACACAATTTAAAATAACAACTTAACTTGCTTAGTAAAAATATTTCATGAATCCCTATGAATATCAGTGAGTATCAATATCAATGATGCACTGGGAGATTTTGGACGTAATATTGCCTTGGGGACTGCCTGTCTGCTCTCTACACCCTGCAGCATCAGGTTGAACTCTTGGTCATCAGACATTCCCCGGCCAGGTTTGGCCTCTTTCCTGTAAGAGAACAGGGTGATCCTTTTTGCAATTTGCATTTTTCCTGCATTGCTTCATGCAGCCCAATTTCACCCTGGGCAGCCGCTCTCAACGCGTTTGGAGGAGTGATTTGGGAAAGAAATTAGACATCATCCTCCCATGTCTCCAAGCTGGGAGCTGCCATCGGTGGGAGTTGTGTGCAGGAGTCGCAGTGACTGCAGTCACCTGCCCACTTGTGTCCCACAGCTCTCTGTCCCGCCTCCCCATGGTGCTGGACCAAGCTCCCTGCCCAGCCAGAAAGAGAGTCTGGTATGCAGCGACCTGAATGAAGGGCCGTCATCTTTTAGTTGGCTCAGCAAGAAATCAGAAAGACACTACTGTCCAAGCCTTAGAGACCTAGAAAGCTGGTCTGGGTCATGAGTGCCAAAATGCTTCCATCCCATGAGTCTTCTCTCATGCCGCAGGACAAATGAAGGCTGTAGAAGAGCCCTGCCTGAGGCTCAGCATCAGTCCCAGTTTCAAGCTTTGTCCTTAGCCTCTGTTGTCTGGAAATGATCCACAACAGATTTATCACCAGCTATAGCGGAGAAGGCCCAGACGTGAAGTCTAGTGTGTACTGCCAAAAGCAACTCGCGGGTACTCAGAGGTTAATCTGTTCCACTCTGCATCTGTCAATAAACCATGCGTCCTTCCTGTCCTGACTTTTTCCCAGTTGACCTTTCTAACCACGGTTGCAGGTTCTGCCCGATCTTTCCTTTGACAGCTCTGAAAATTCATTCTGAACTTTGCAGCGGTGATTGGTTTATGGCAGGGATCGGCAACCTTTCATGGGTACAGGGCCTGCCCGCTTTTCTCTTTTTCAAAGCAGAGCTCACGCATGTCTGAAGAAACTCTCAGGGAGCTGGGAGATGCTGCCTTTTCAATAGACAAGATGTTCCTTTTTGGCTGGTTAGCTTGGAGCGAGCTTTCGTGCAAGGAAGAAACTTCTGCTGCATTGAAGTCAGGGAGCCAGGAAATCACTGCTGCTCTCTTCAGAGCCTGAACCCTTGCTCCTGCCCTGCCACATGCAAGCCAAAGAGCTGGCCATTCATGCCAGCTGACTCTTTACTGAAGTTGTGTTGCTAAGGCTGCACTTCTGGGTGCTAGAGAAAAGGAAAGAAAATAGGAAGTAGAAATTTTCTCATTGAATAGGGAGCTGGGTGATGGGAGTCTTCCGTTGCGACATGAGGTCAAGCGGATGCGGTGTGAACAGTTGGGGTGTGCATGGTCCATCCCGAAGGCAGCTGTTGCCCAGACCAGCCATGATGGTCTTGGCTCTCAGAGAGCATTTGTGGCAGCTCAGGAGGACGGGCTGTGAATGTCCCTGCTTGCTGTCCTCCACCTCATGAATCAGAGTCACGGGTCAGACCCGTGCAGTAGTGTCCTGGATTGGCTTCTCCTGCTGACTCCATGCTGATCATTGCTGCTCGACCTTAGACCCATAAGCTGAACGGCTGAGCCAGCTCCTTGATGTCACCTCCAAGGCTTGCAGGGCTGAACTGCTGAGCTTGCAGGACTGCTGCTGCAAAACCAGGTGAACAACAGGCTGGGGAGCCCCTTCAAGCAGCCTCAGGAGGTAATATCTTGAGGCCCGAGCTGTTGGCTGCAGCAAGACGCTGAACCAGTGATGCTAACAGAGGGTCTGTCTTCGCTCTCCACTGATAAAGAGCATGACAGGCTGACCCAATGGGACTGTAAAACAAATAACGAACAAGAAGGATAGGTTTCTTTCAAGTACTGTTACAACATGAGGCTTTCCAAGGGATTGCAAGGAAACCCCCTGCAAAGCCAGGAAAGACACAACTTGGCATTTCTGAAGCTGTGAGTGAAACCACAGAATTTTGCCCCCATCCAACCAACCCCGCACCTCACAGGATCTCTTTTAAGACTCACAGGAAGGGCAGAGATCTAACAACATGGAAGCATCTCTTTTAGGTGGCTGTTAACAGGATTGGGTTACAAAATTCCTGTACTCACAAGATTCAGACAGTTTAGAAAGGGAGAAGACGCCCTTTGGACTTGGCTGGTCAGAGCTGGGTCTGGTCGGGGCAGCGGGGGTCTGTGCTCATGTGCTCCCCTTCCCTCCGTTCCAGGGTACAGTGGCACCAGAGTGGGGATCCAGTCCCTCTGGCAAGAGATTTGTCCCCAGTAGCAGTAATTGCCAGAATAAGAGACATGGACATAAATGTTACCTGGCCTTCAGGGAATGGATCACCCTGAGCAGCTCAAGGGGCTAGCAGACAGGTGTAGGGAGTGCGTGAGCATATGTATAGCTGAGAAAGGGGCACAGCATGTGCACATGTGTGTGTGTGCATGTACACAAAATCTGTAACAAAAGCCCCTTAACCCTTCAATTCATGTTTTTGAATTTCCCAAGGACCTGCGCTGATTGTGGTAAGTTAAAAAAAGGAGCATGTCCTGCCACTACTTTCTTGTAACTCCAGTGACCTTGTAGGAGGGAAGACTGCTTTATTGCTGGGCCTGCTCCTTGCAGCAGAGAGGGGACAGGAAAAGCCCTTTAACTAGCTCATGAGGGGGAAGACGTCTCCTTGGCTGGACCTACAGTGTTGCAGTAGGCAGTCCTACAGCAGTAGGGGAAGGACTGAGGATCTAGGTAAGGGGTGGGTATATGCTTGTGCTTGTGTGTGTTGCAGGTGTTTTGAATCTCCTCGTGATCTACTCCAGCTGAAAATCCAAAGCAGGGGCCTAGGGGATTTCCTCCCTGAGGGATGAGGTTAGGAAATGGTTTAGAGTTAGAGTCTCTATTTCTTACTTCAGTTTTGAGTTCCTGGTGAATGGATCCTGCTTCGTTTCTCTCCTGGCTCCTATTGTAGCTGCCAGCTGGGCTGATTCAGAAATCGAGGTAAAAGTCCTCCTTGTGTGCCTTGCCTGGTGCCTGGCTCTGCTCCGCTCTTCCTGTGAGTCCCTTGTTCACGCTGAGCAAGATCCTATTGCCAAGCGATTGCTGCCTCTCTGGGGTGAGGTGGGAGGTTGGCTTGTGGGGAAGGAAGAGGTTGGGGAAGTGGAGTGGTAACCAGAGGCTCCCTTGCACGCGTGGCAATGAGGGCAGAGAGGAAATTGCTGGTAAACTGGAACAATAACACAATAAATGGGAGTAGCGCTGAAAGTGCCCAGTGCCGGATGGGGAGGCACAGCCTGGTGCAGTGGTGTGTTGATGGCCATAAGGTGGCAGGGCTGGCACCTCTGGGCGAGATGGGCTGGCCAGACCTGGTATCTGCGTGCCCTCCTCAATCACACGGATGCCAGCTTGAGAACACCTGAGTGGCCCTGGCACGATGGGGTGCGAGTGCTGGCTCTGTCCTCAGTGGAGGTGGCTGCCGAGCGTGGCTCTCGCCTCGAACGGGTCCTGCTGCCCCGTGGAGCTGCTGAGACGCTCTTGTTTGCTTTCTTGCTGGGGCTTATTAAAAGGAAGCTTCTGATATGACTCTGGCAGAAATTGCTGTGGAGTTGGCTGGCCTTTCTGAGCTGTGTCCAGAAATGTTGTTGGTTCCTGAAGGAGTTATCCTGGGGGCAGATCTCATTGGCCTGTTACCTGGGAGTGGAGCTGGGGGTGGCTGCAGCGCGGGGAGGCCTGGCTGCGTGGGTCCTGGTGCCTGCACGCTTGATTGGCAGAAGTCCTGCTGCTCTGGGGGCATTGCAGGGGGTTTATCTGTGCTCTTTTGGCCTAGTTCTTCTTAGTGAAGCTGTGTTTTTTAGTACCGCTGAGCAAAGCCTCTGTTCTGAGGGCCTTAATTGAGGGAGAGAAGCGTGAAATTACCTCATCAGGAAAGACGTGCTCAGGGGCCGAGGAAAACCTCGGTGGTGGATTCCCCTCTCGTTGGCACCCTCTGCACTGGGATTGAGGGCACAAAGTCAAAACGTGCAAGGAATCCGGGTCTCTCTCTTCTAAGTTTGCGGTCCCTTAATCACCCTGGAGCACGTGTGCCGCTTCTCCAGCAAACCCCGAGCAGACACTGAGCGGGGCAAGATCGAAACCCGCTTGCGGCACCGGGGGCGGGCTCTGGAGCGGGTGCACGGCACGCAGGAGAGGGTGAGGCGGTGCTCCCCTCCGTGGGGCGTTACAGGAGGATACCGGAGCGTTTCGGGAAGCCGGCTGCCCCCTGCGAGGGTAGCGAAGGGGTTAAAGCGCAGCCGTTCTGCCCAATCAGCCTGGCTTGCCCGTAATAACCAATTAACAGTGCGTAATTGTGCAAATCCATATGTGGCAGTGATTACCAGGGAGATTAATGGATGCCTTCCTTCGCTGGCATGCCCCTCCTCAACCCCCCCCCCCCCCGCCGCACACGCCGGCCCACCTGAGAGGACCCGACGATGGGGTGGCGGGGGGGAACTCGCGAGCTGACCTCGGCCGGACGCTCCGCGCCGCGGCTGAGTGGCCGGGGAGCTGCCCGCGGGGGCTGCCTGGTGCTTGTTTAAATGACCCGAGGACAGCGGGCGCCCGGCCCGCCGGGTGCCTGCCCTCCCCGCTGGGCATTCGTCCTCGGCTCCCGTTCAGCCCTAATTGCTGCAGAACGCCGCGTTTGTTCGCTGCCTGCTTTTGCTGCTTTTGTTATTTTAGTTGCAACGGGTTATCCAGCAAACTGTTAAAGGCATACGTGAGGGGAGAGCGGCTGGGAAAGCGGGACGCTTTGCCCTGAGGTTTGCAGCAGGTCTCCAAGCCGAGGAGCCGCAGTTGCTGCGTGGGCTGTGCTGCGCTATGATCCCGGCCCCCGACGGACCGGCTGGTGTGGGAGCCGTGTGGTCCGGCTGGAGGGGAGCTCGCCGTCCCCAGCCACACGCAGGGGGTTGCAGCAGCTGGTTTCCATCAGCTGGAGATGGGACGGGGAAGGCAGAAATCTCACTGCATCGTGCCTCAAGCAAAGGCCTGTCTCCTCCTCGCTGTCTTCCTTGTTGCATGGTCCCAACCTGCTGCTGGAAATGGCCCAGCCAGTTGCGGGGAGGAGAGGAGATGGGATAGCTTTTAACTTTGCTTAAATAAAACTTCAGCTCAGGATAGATTTATTCGTTCTGCCTCTAGCGCTGAGTTGGGAGAAACTGTTACTTCTTTTCCTCTTGTATTTGCAAGCTGATTTTTGTGCTTCTGCTGGCATGGTAGAAGGACTCCCTGAATGGCTGGTGGGGCATAAGTCCCCCGTGGATGGGGAGGAGGAGCACCAGGGTGGTCTGCGTGATTGCGTGCAGCTTCTTTTCCTCCTCTGGCTACCGTGACTTGCTGCAGCAGCTTGATGGAAATCCTTGCTGGAGCTCAGCTGGCCGGGGCCGGGTCTCACCACTGGGGCTGTGACTGCGGGGTGCAAACGTGGCGGTGGAAGGTGCTGTGCAGGGAAGCAGCGCTGCTGCGGAGCCAGGAGGACAGGAAACAATCAGGCAGTGCCAAGGTGAAAGGCTCCTGGACTACATGATATTTGAAGGGGATGTGTGTGTGTGTGGGGGGAGATTAATTTTTTTTCCTCCCCTGTTTGTAGGCTGGGATTTAGATTTGAGGTAGGCCAGAATGGTGCAGCCCAGCTGCATATTTCTGGTGAGTGTAATAGCAGTCTTTGCAAAAGTCCATCTTGCAAGTGGTGGATGCTCACAGGGGATGTCGGATCCGGCATCTTTCTTCTGCGGATTCCTCCCAGCAGTGGCTGCTCCAAACTGCTCAGCACCTTCCCCTGCTTGGCTGTGGGGCGAGGAGACTGCTGAGGCTGTCCCTTGCCTGGGTGTCCTCCATCCGTCCTGGCCCTATTCATGGCCATATCCATGTTGATAGACGTAACTGACCTTTTCCTTATTGCATACTCGTTGCAAAGGCCAGGAACGTGGCTGCTCAGAGGTAACGGCTGCACGAGACTCGGCAGAGATGTGAGCAAGGCTTGTCTCCAAGGGGAGTTAGAAGTGGAGGGAATTTTGGGAGATGCCTGTCTGAAGGAGATGGATTGTGTGGAAGGAGGTGCCTCCGGTGTTTGTCCCTGAGGCAGCTGCAATAGCTGTCCCATGGCTCAGCTCAACCAATGTCTCCTCTGTCCCAGGCATGGGAAAGGTGCTGGTGAGCGGAGTGAGCACCATGCTGGGACACCCAACTGCTGCCTCTGCTCACTGCATTTTGCTGCTTGCAGCACATCTATCGGTCCCCAAAGTAACTCTGGAAATGGGCATGTTCCTGCTGCTAAGCAAACCCACTGCCACCTGGGCACAGTCATAGGAGCTCCTACTAATGACCAAAAGAAACATTCACTCTTCTGTGTGATGGGGGAAGACAGCAGAGGAGCAGGGTGATGAGGCCACCCTGGGGAGCGAGAGCAGCTTCCCAGACAGCGGTGCTTTCTGGCCAACCAGGGCAGAACGGGAACGCAGTGGGAAGTTTCAGGTGCAGCAGCCTGGACAACCCCTCTGTTCTGGTGACGGCTGGCAGCCATGCCTTAGGGGAGGTGTCCGAATGCAATGCAAATGGCAGTCTCACTGCCAAGCAGGGAGGAAGAGGAGTTAGGAGATGTCTTGGCTGATGAGAAGCCAAACCCCTGCAAACAGCATTGGGCCTGATGGGGGCAGGGCTGGATGGAGGGAGCTGGGAGCCAGCCAGCCTCTGCTCCGGCTTGGAGCTTGTCACTGTCCACTCCATGGCAGAAACATATTCCAGAGAAGGAGCTGCATTTTCCATCAAGTAGTTGAGACCTTTGCTTCCTTTTTTTTTTTTTCCCCTCCTGGAATTTTGGTCATGAGTCATCAACAGTAGTTAGCCTGTTCTCCTGAGCCCTGGAATAAAAAAGTGATAGACAGAGACTGTGGTCAACAGCTTCCAGTCACGGGGAGGATATTCTGAATTTTCTTGGGCTGGTAAACCCTAGAGTTTGGGCTTGTTGGGGTACTGATTTTCAAATGCTTTTTTTTTTTGATGGTTATTTCTAAGCTGCAGGTCTCTCTCTCTCTCTCTCCCCCCCCCCTTTATTTTTTTTATTTTCATTTTTTCTGAACGGGGGTAGGAGAAAAATTAACTTTTGAAAAGTTGTTCTTTGATAGTTTCCATTCAGTTGCTTCCCACTCAGTTTTGTTTCACCCCGAGAAGTGCTGTACTCTGTTGCAACATCTGTATCCTTCATTCCTTATTTCCTTTTCTTTCTGCATAGTCCTGGCCCAGCAAGAAGGAAAGGATGCTTGGAGTGAGGGTGTTCTTGAATTAAACTTTTTCCACTGGCAGGGCAAGATAGAATAAACATAGCTCTTGGATAAATCAATGCTGCCAGACTGCAAGGGCCATAGCAAACCCAGACTGACCCTTTTTGTGGATCTGATATGCTTATTTTTAGTGCAAATGACCACTTCTTTGGGTAAGCACTGAAAAATGAAAATGCTTGTCCTGAGCATCTTTGAATCCTTGGTCTGTCCTGGGTTGATTCTCACAGGTTTTCCATTTCATGCAGCCATGGGCTGGTTGACACCTTGGCCCAAATAGAGTATTGTACTAAGATTTTTTTTTTAAAGCTTATGTGAAGAGGATACTAATGTGTTGAGGAGGCCTTCAGTGCTTCACCCATTCCTTTGAAAAAGGACTGGTAGAAGTGGAGGGCTGGGACAGGTGGTTTTTTTGGCACAGGTTGGCTCACAGGACTCCATTAGCTTGGTTTCCACCCAGAAAGAGAAAAGGGGGAAGCTCCTTGGCTGTTGCAGATGGGGCATTCATCGTTGTCAGGGAGCCATGTTCATTGGCATCAGCTGAGGATCTTGCTATTTTTGTTTGTTTGTTTGTTTTCTGTTTCACCTGGCCAAGGGTTCATCAATACTCACCTTGCCTCGGTGCTGTGTCATTCTAGGTTAGAGGCTACGTGCCAAAGCACAGCAAGTAAAAGGGTCTCCTGGGCATGTTCTGCCTGGAGATGCTCTAAGTACCTCAAGTCTCAGGAGAGAAGCCTTCCTGGCAGAACTTCCCACCTGGCTTATGCACCCAAGAGCATTCTGAGAGGAACTCAGGGCACTGAGTGAGATGAGTCTTACACGATTTCTGGGATGCTTAAAGTGTTGGAATCTCTGCTGCCCTGGATTTTAGGCTGTAGGGTTGCAGAATTTAGTGGGTAGATGCAATTGAAAAGCCTGGTATTTAATAATTAAATAAGCTAGGGGCAGCCAGGCCCAGCACAGCATGGTTTATGTGGGTATGGCTTGGCTCTTATCTGCCAAAACGTCCCTTTGGGAGCAGCCCCTGGCCTGTGCTGATTCCCAAACCATACTGGAGAACTATCTGACTGTGCCCACCAGGGACTGTGTTTGCTACTAGCAGGATAGACACTGGTACTATGCCCTGTGGCACTGTTGACTTTACTGGTATGGATTTGGCCTTTGTGGCTCTGCTGCTAGTCTTTCAGGAAAAATCCTGCCTCAGAGCATAGTTAATGTTGGGCTCTTTGTTTATGGAAAATTTAAGACCTGAAAATCCAGAGCCCAGTCCATTTTGCAATTGGGATGTCTGGTGAATGGAGGAGACAGTTCTGGACTTGAGAAGCTGCTCTGGGATCTTCAAGGTGCGCTTTAATATGCAGTGTGCAGGGTCCTTGAAAAGTCAGTGCAGACTAGCAGAGCAGTGGTGCCTGAGTGTGTGTGGCTGTGCCTGCATTATCCAAGGCCCTTGCTCTCCTGTTGTGTTGAGGCGGTTCCTTCTCCTCAGATGCTCTAAGGATGAGCTGATGGGTGGCCATGGACAGGCCCTCACTTCCGCTTTCTTTCCTTTCCTGCTGTGGAGGATTTGGGGGACAGAGAGCAGCTATTTGCACATCCTGGTAAACTCTTAACATATTTGCACCTCACTGCTGAACTTCCTTGGCTCACTGCACGCTGTGGTCTGTGCTTTTCTTGATCTGGGGTCCTTCTTTTCTGCTAGGCACAAGGAATTTTGTCATGTTACTAAGACTTTAAAAAAAATGCAGATTTTCTGTTTGGTGTTGTTTGCTCCAAGACTCAGCTGAAACTCGATGGGACTTGGAAGAGCCAATACCAGGATAATCATGTCATTACACACACGAATGAGGTCTTTGCATGTTAGATGAGACAAGAAAGCGTTGAGGAACCTATCCCTCCCTCTTTTGTGTACAGACACTAGTGCTGTAGCAGTACTTATTTCCTCCTCCTTTCCCAGGGGATCTCGTGGATGAGCTGAAGTCTGTTGGAAAAGGGGTTAATGATAGCGGCAGTAGCACTTGAGCAGTGAAGCAGAGTTGGGATCTGGACAAGCTCCTTGGCTTCTGAGGCACAGCAGACAGCCTGTGAAGACATAAGCAACTCTGCTATCCCACCCTGGGGAATCCCATATTGCAATAGCTTATGGAAAACACCTTGTCAACTGAAGCAAGGGCTAAACCATAAAGGCAGCTGGCTGAGAAATGCTGACTGGAGCTGCATTGGTAAATGTGGCTTTAGAGCTCTCAGTCCAGATCAAAAGCTCTTTGACCATGTGACACAAAGTGCTAATCTGGTGTAAATGCCTCTTCTCTCTTCAGATCTGTTTAGATGATGCTAATGGGCCAACTTGATAAGGCAGGCTTTATCCTGGATCAGATAAAATCTGTTCTCCCATAGCCAGCCTTTAATAGACATAAAGCACAAGAGAGACGGGAATGATTCAGTGAAAGCCAGATCTCTCACTGTGGCATTAACATGACCAATATGTAGTCAGAGGCTTGCATCTGATCCAGACAGATCCAGCACAAATAAGCTTGCAGCTGTGGAGCTTGCCTGGGGAGAGTATGGGTTAGAAAGCCCGAGGGATGTGCTGATCTCAGTTCTCCATGGTGGGACACAGGGGCTTGGGATGAGGTGTCTTGCAGGATAGATACTGACCTTTTGAGTCCTGGCTGTCATGACTAGGACCCTGGGGACTGTGCAGTAGCTGCTGATGGCTATAGTGTCCTCAGCTATGAACATGCCAGTGATATCTATGATGTGAGGGCTGGTCCACCTGGATGCCCCTAACCCTTCCTCCCTCAAGAAGGGAGCTGCTCAGAGCACGAATAACCCCTGTTACCTTGAACTCTCTGAGCCATGTTTGCTTGCCTGGTATAAATAGCCTGTCTGAGGTGGCTGGATGTGATGGAGATTGACAGGTTGTCTCTGGAGTTTTGCACTTGCTGAAGCAGGAGGAAATCTAAAAGCACGAACATAGGGGCACACAGAGCGAGAGCAGAAAGTGAAGGGCTGCTGGCTGCATGGGGCTGCAGTGTCCACCCATGGGTGCACGTGGGAGCCCATTGTGGCCTTGTGCAGCGCAATGCAGCAGCAAAACCTTCCCAGCTCGCCACCAAGCTCTGGTAGCTATCAGCATATGCAAGGTCCAGCACAAACCCTGGGTGTCAGGGCTGTCCCCTGTCAGTTGTGTGTGCCCCAGCTCAGGGCCCTGAGGAGAGAAGCATGGTCTGCTAACAAAGTTCCATTTCTTCTCAGTAAGAAGAGAAGGAAGAAATGAGCAGGATCATGAAAAAAGGCTTTTTGAAAGTATTCCTGGAGTTCTGCAGTGATAGGATAGGGAATAAGTTTGGTTTAGGTCATTCTAGGCTTCTGGAAATTCAAATAAGCCCTAAAAATAGTAGAGTGGGGTTTTTGTTTATTTGTTTTGAGGGGGCTTCTTAGATGTCCCTGTCTCTACAAGCAATAGTATAGGGTTAGTCTGGTCGAGCAAATGTCTTGTCTTTTGAAAAATTTCTCCAGAACAACAGCTGTTGAGCAAAATGGCAGTATTGCAGGTGACTGTATGGGCTATGTCTTCTATTGGTTCTCCAAGAACCTGGGGGCTTGTTTTCAGAAGATGGGGAAATCTTGGTCTTCAGGGTGTATTTTTCCTTGAAAGAATATAACCCAATTGTTTTCAAGCATTTTGCAGAAATCTCAGCTTCCCATCATGTGTGGTTAGGTGGAGCTGGTGTTTAATGGCCGTCTGTAGGTTCTGTGGCCCTGATGGGAAAGGATGTTTGCAGGATAGTGTCAGGGAGGAGCCATGTGAACCTCTTATAACTTGTACTTTGAAAACCCCTTGCTGAATGCCAAATGGCACATCAAAATAGACTTTAACGACTGGATGCTCTCTCTTCCCACCCAGGTCTCCTCTGGACAGGAGGGCCTTTTGGTCTGCCCATGGATCTGGATGATTCTGGCACTTACCCTTGGAAATTCTGACTCTGCTTTGTCCTGATCCAACCTGGAGCCCTAATTTTAAAGCCCAGTTTGCAGCCTTGCACCCCTAACTAAAGTGGAGTCAGATACCTACCTTGGAGTACAGAGGGGTACATGGTTCTCCCAGTCCCAGTGTGGCAGCACCTTGCTGGTTTTAGGCTTCCCCCCCACATACACCTTCTCTGCTTCTAGCAAAGTCCAAACTGTGAGTGACTTACCTGAAAGCCTGGAGGCTCCGAAATCCGAAGTGCTAAGGGATCACTCTGCAGATGAGACCACTGCCCCTTCACACAATCTGCGCCCAAACCGTTCTACCGAGCGTGGCACAGATCTTTCTGAGGAAGGGCTGGATTATTTCCCCCGTTTACCCTGACTCCAAGCAACTGGTGCTTTTGATAGAAAAGTGTTTTTTCCAAAAAGCCTACATATCTTAAAGATTTTTTTTTTTTTTTTGGGGGGGGGGGGGGGGAGTAGTCTACCTTCCCAGGAATATTTTGCTGCATGCTTTTCCATGACGCTGCTGCTGCTGACCTTTCTGCTCCGGCAAGGGGCAGTTGCCAGGGAAGCACATAGGCAGCGATTCTTCTGCCGTTACAAAGGCCGGGATTGTTGGCAGCTTGACGCCCGGGCAAGTGTCTAATTGACTTGACTCTCTCTAGCTGGGCTCCGAATGGGTTTTCTGCCTCAGGATATCTCGGCGCTATAGTGGACCTGTTGTTTTTGCTCCTTGCACGATATTAAAAAGTGCATTGTTGGGGCAGAACGCGTGAGTCAGAACGGATGTGCTGCCCGTCGCCTCGCAAATGAGTGCCAGCGTGGCGCAGAGCCGCTGCGGTGCTGCAAGCGGGGTCACCTGCCGCCTGCATGTAGACGGGTTGTGTGTGGGGGAAAGCTTCTTGGAGCATCCCAGAAAGTGAGCTTGGCCTGATGGGATAGATGATGCTTAATGTGCGGGAACAGACAGCTATAAACCTGCCTGTTGCATCTCAGAAGAGCATTAGGATTAAAATATCTCCTCATCTCTTGGTAACTTTGGTGTGTGCCCCCACCCCAGCGTGTCTCCAGTGCTGGGTGCTCCAGAGTCCCTGTCACCCTGCCCTCTGGCACGGGTGCCTGGGAGCATCTCGCCTGCATCTGTGTCAAAATGTGCTTGTGCCGCCGTTGGCGCCTGCCGGGAACATAATTCCCAGGGAAGCCTGGGCAGCTGGGCCCACAACGGGCAAAGCCGCTGGAGGCACTTAGGCAGTCGTAAGAGGATTTGGTGACACCACTGATTAGCGTCTAGGGCCTCATTACAGGGCTGCTAATTGAAGGTCTCCCGAGGTTCGAACAGACGGGGAATTATCCGCCCTCGGAGCCGGCCCTGGGCTGCAGGGGACAGCGCTTTGCGCGAGGTAGGCGGTCTCCCCCAGACCCCCTTGGTGGGATGGAGGCCCTGGACCCCATGGCACGTGCCAGCCCGGGGAGGGGAGCCTGCGGGTTGGGAAAGGTGGGCTGTGTTATGCCAGGTGTGTCTGCGGCGCTGCTGTCCCAACGCACTGCAGCAGGTAATTGCATTAGCCTGGTGGGGCTCCAGGGCTAATTTCATTAGCCGCATGTCTGCAGTTGTGGCTTCACAGGAGACGGTGGCGCGAAAGGGCAGGGCTGGGTGAGGCAGGCTGCTCTTTCAGCCTCCCTTCCTCCCCGGCCCTGGGAAACCTGGCTGACAAGTCCCTTTTGGTGACTTTGCCCCAGGCCAATGCCAACTGATAAAGCAAAGGGGCGCTTGGCCAGCAAGGTGCACTGGGGGCTACCAGGCTATCTTGGAAGGGAGCCTGGACTCTAAAACTAGTGTCCTGTGGGCATTGCATTTTCTCTGGGACAACATAGCTTGAAAGCAGTACAAGTAGAAGGAGATGTGCATGTGGCTGTGTGGTTCTGAGGGCTACCATTGCCCTCGTTGCACAACCATAGGACACCTGCTTTTAAACAGCAGGGATGCGGCACTGATGGGATTCTCAGGAACATGTGGGGTTTTTCTGGTTCAATCCAGCACAAGAGGAACAGGGTTGTATGGGATAAGAGTTTGGGCCTTTACATGCTGAGGGTCTGGCCCTGGAGACCAGCATCTCAAAAGGCTTGGTGGAAAGGGCCTGAGAAGTCTTTGGGATTTGGGCTATTCCAGTGTACTGTCCAGATATTGGAAATTTGGTTTCTGCCATTGGAAATAGAAACTTGATTGGGAATGGAGCAAGATGAAGCCCCAGAGTAAATCAGTGCTGCTTCATCAGAAGTCCTGCCTCAACTGATCCCCCAGGATTTGGTTGTGGCATGTGGGCCCAGTTGGGAACAGCGTGGTAATGATTTTCCTCCCTGTAATGACAGTGGTAGTCAGAGATGTCCCCTTTTACATAACAGAGGTGGAGAATGGAAAGAATTTATGAGTCTGAAGCAGGGGCTTGTGCTATTTCTAGTAGAAGTTAAGGGGCTATCTCTGCATGGTCCTGGAGTACTTAAGATAGGCTGGAGCTGTTCACTTTGATTTGGATACAGGAGATGGAGCATCTCCCTACCTCAAAACCCCTGTTGGTCCCTTAATTTAATTGCTTGAGGCTCGCTTTGCCTGAGGAAAGGGCCAGGAGGGGTTTCCTTGGAGCTGCTTGGCGTGCGCGTGTGCTCTGCAGCACTAAGCGCTCGCTAACCCAGATCTTGCTAAAAATCAATAAAGTAATCCACTTACTGCTTGGGACTGCCAACCTTTTTAAGGAGCTCAGAGCTGTTTTGTTGTCTTCTCTCCTCTTCCCCTTTCTTCTTCCAAGCTGGTAGAAGAAAGAAGAGAGGGGCTGGTAGTTGGGGGTGGGGGAGGTTTGCTGGCAGAGCTGGACTAAAATCAGGCTCTTTGCTCTGGGCAGATCAATAAAAATAATTCCCTGCTAAAACTTCATTAGCATGGAATTAAAGCTGCTGCGATCTCATGTAGTCAGGAAGAATTAACGCGCCCGCTACAACCCGCTGCAGTCGGCGCTTAAAACGCAAAGCAGCTTTGTTGCTTCAGCCTCCCCGTCCTGACGGCGCGGAGGCCGGAGAAGGTCTGCGGCAAGCTCCTTCAGTGGGCTGTTCGGCAATGGCACCACCAGCTTCTCCAGCCTGAAGGCATGCGCAAGCCAGGTGGGGATGGCAGCAAGGCACAACCCTTGGGAGCGAGGCGAAACCGCTGTTATGCAAAGGTGGATTTGTCTCTTGATGCGGTGGTGCAATTCTGAGTGCTGGTGGGCACCAGGGGTCTGCAGCCCTGGTGTATCTCTATGGGGAGGTGAACGGGCAGAAAGGTCTCTCTGGAGGGGTGCTGGGCAGGCAGGCTTCATATCATGTCTGAACTTTCCCCCAACAGCACTGCTCAGAGAAACAGCCCCCAAGCAGCTGGCCAGCGGGGTTGGACAAAGTCTCGCTTTTCATGGAAGTCTTAGATCTCACTGGGGTGGTGGTGGTGGAAAGCACTTATTTTGGAAGCAAACTGTTTGGGGCTTTTTTGATTGAAAAAAAAATGTTTCTTTCAGACTTGTCCAGAGAAAGTATCTTTCCCTGCTGAGAAATCCAATTTTCCATCCAAAGATTGAAATGAGCAGCCTCGCAGCCTCTGCGGGACCCTGCTTCTTCTGATGCCCCTGCCTGGGGCCGCTCCCAGCTCCTGCCCTAACTGGGGCCCTCAGTGTGGCCACAGAGGAGGTGGAGCTGGAGGCAAAGCCAATGTAATGCTGAAACAGGAAGCGTCGCCTGCAGGTTAGGTGTCCCTGGCTGCCACCGACCTGATGCTGCTTGGGGAGCACATGTGAAAAAAGGAGTTGTGTGTAGGGTGCTCAAAGGTGGCTGCGGCTGGGAGGAGAGCTGGCCCTCCTGGCATGCCCCTGTGCTGCTTAGCTTATGGCGGTGGGAGGGGAGGACACAAGGTTGCCACACGGGCAGGACGTGGCAACGTACAGGTTAGGATGTCCTTGCATTACGCTCTCATGCAGGTTATCAAGCCCTCCCGTCTCCCTTGTTTGGACCTCATAACTTCTCTGGTCTGATAGCAGAGTGTCTGAGCGCGCCCCTCTGCTGCTTCGCCCGTCTCCTGGAGAAACGGCTCTGCAATGCCCTTTCTGCTTGTGCAGTAAAACAAATGGGATGTGAAAGGTGGCCAGGTAGAAAATACGAAAGGGCTGTCTTCTATTTGTCCCCTCTCCCATGCTCTGCAGTTACCTGGCTTTTGTTTCAGTAGGACCTACTCTGAATACTGATCTCTCTTTTTCACAGCATTAAAAACAACCAACCAACCGACCAAAAAAAAAAAAAAAAAAAAAAAAAGTGGAGGCACCTACACCATAGCTAGCTGTCTGTGCAGAATACTGATTGTATCACCAGCAAAACCGCTTGATCCCAATACCAGTCTGGTTGCCCGTTTGCTTGGCCATGCAGAGATGTGCTCCTAAAGGTTAGGCATTGGCGTCCTGAGAAGCTCCAGGTCCTGGAGGTGCTCTGACATGTACACAGCTCTTCAGCAGCAGTGGCCATCCATGGTGTGGTATGATGCTGCGTGTAACCATAACCAAATGCTCGGACACAGAGGAAGAGCAGAAATGGGAGAAAGCCAAGGGTCTTTTTAAAACTAATTAAAAAATGTTAATGCAGGGGGAACTTTCCTCTGCTGAAACTCTGGCTAGAGAGAAATGGGGATGGCAATGTCTGAGGGCTAAGGAAGAAATGAAGCTAAAGCAAATAACCTTTCCTCTGCACACGCGATAGCTTGGGGCTGACAGCATGGCAGCTAGCGTCTGCCTGCGTTGAGGCTGGATGCTGTTAACTGCTCTTTTGCTGATGTATTGAGCCGCTTTCCCTTGCGGCGCATGGTGCCGAGAGACAGCGCGGCCCTCGCAGGAGCCGGAGGGGTAAAGGATCCGTAGGTCCCCACCAGCTGCTGAGCATCCTGATCTGCTCTTCTCCCCTCTTATCATGTTACGGGGTGCTGTTGCCCCCCGAGGAGGTGAGACAGAGCCAGCCTTCCTGTGTGCCCACCCCTGTATCTGCTGGAGCTGCCCAGCAGCCCTGTGCTTTCACCCCAGCGCATGGCAGATAGAGCCCGTTGGGGGCCCGGAGACATCTGTGGATGGAGCTCTGCACAAGGCAATGCAGACCTTGGTCCTGCTTGCTTTGCAACCTTGGGCAAAGGTCTGCTGTGCCTTTGAGGTGACTTCATCCTGGATCACACAGATCAGAAATGCTGGGCTGGGCTGTTGTCTGCCCCTCAGCATTGCAGGACAATTCTGTGCAGCAGGTAACAGCTCTGTTCTTGCTCCACAGCCCTGGTCCTTGGGGATGGCAGTGCTGGATGCAGTGTGTGGCTTTACAGCTGGCTGCTTATTTCCTGCAGCACTTGGCTGTTGTGGCAGGTGGGCTGGGAGTTGACATTATGGATGTGTATATGGGACAAGCCATCCCCAAGCATCCCCTCCCCGCAGGGCCACGGTCTTGTGGTGCGTGACCACTGGGCATGAAGCTTCACATGGCACCTGGTGGGATCTCTTCTCCTGGCTGCTTTTTGGGAATGGGAGTTGAGCTTCTGGCTCCGCTAGCCCCAAATGTCCTGTTCCCTGGGCCACGCTCCGGCACCGCATCTTGCCAGGATGTGGGCAGGAGGTTGGGCTCAGTGTCCGCAGGAGCAGCTGCCCCGCACCGTCCATCGGCTGGTCCTGCCGGGTGAGGGTCAGCCCTTCTCGTCCCCACCTGGAAAGCACCTCCATGTGCCCCCGGGACTGGTGCAACTAATCAACTGCATCAAGGATAAACCGCGTTCGCTGGCGCAAAGGCAAAGCGTGCCCCCTCCTTCCCCGCGATGCTCCTCCCCTGAACAACTTAGCCTTCCCCCCTCGATTTCTGATCCACACGGGAGCCGGCGCACGTCGATCCCTGCCTCGGCCGGGCCATCGGGCGGCCGTGGATGTGCCGGCGGCCGGGTGCGGGGGGCAGCCCCCGGCGGGGTCGCGCCTCGGCGCCGGGTGCCGGCGCGACGCGAGGATGAGGCCGGGTGAGGAGGCAGCTGCCCTGGTGCCCCCCTGCCGTCGCGGAGCCGTGCCCCGGCTGGCTGCGCTGCGCTCCGGGGACCTCTGAAGCGAGAGGAGGCGGCTGCATTTGGAAAGGAAAGAGATGAACTGAAGATTAAACATGTATGGGAATTATCCTCACTTCATTAAGTTTCCTGCGGGCTTTGGCAGTGAGTATTTTACTTGCGGTTGCAGTCCGCGCCTTCGGGGCTGGCTAGAGAAAGTGATCCCGCAGCGGGAGCGTGGAGTGGGGGGGGGGGGGGGGGGAAGAGGAACTTAAAAACGTGGTTAACCCGTCCTCTGCGTGGCCGTGACCCTCCCGGTCCACGCCGAGCCATGCCCGCCCGCTTATGGTCAGCGGGAGCGGACGCGGCATGCGTCTCGGTGGGGAGGGCTGGAGGCGCAGGGCGACGCGCCGTGTTCCCTCCTGCAAAGTCCTGGGGAGGTTTTCTTTGCAGCTCCTCCAGTGTTTATATTTAGCAACTCCTGGCCTCAAACTTTCTGGGCTGCTGGCAACATATTGATGCATCTTTGGGGAAGGTGAAGTGCAGTGATGCTTGTACATGTTTATGGAAAGCTCCCCAAGCTGTCCCCAGCCCTTCAGGCAGTATGTGCCAACCTGCCGCTCCTCTGCGAGCGGAGGCACGCGCTGCCAGCGGAGCCCGCCCGGGAGCTTCCCGCTATACTTTTCCCTCTTGCCCTGGATGCTCGCCTCTGGTAATTCTCTTACTGCAGGGAAGTCATTGAGGCTGCACCAAATCATCCCCAAGTTTTGCAAACTCTTGACTTTCCAAAGTGGCTTTTCAGATGGTTTCAGCAGAAAAGAGACTTCTTGTTGGAAAACGAAACAAAACAAAAAACCCCCAAAACCCCACATCTATTGCCCAGTCATGATTTTAAGAAGCAGGGAACTCAAACCTGCACTTTCTCCCGCTGCTGCAAGAAGAGTGGAATGATAAACGCATGTTTTTAAATGTTTTCTGTTTTGTTGGGTACTAAAAATTTACACAGAGACAAAAGAAAAGTGACATTCAAACTGATCTTTGCAAGAATCAGGCACAGACCTCTGTCTCTTTGCTCAGCAGAGCATCTGGGAGATTTCTACAGGAGGAAGGTGTTAGTAGAAGAGGTATTTCTGCTCCACCAAGAGGGACTAAGGCACTATTCTCTAACTCCCAACAATTTGATATATTGGAACTTTAGCGTACAGTTAACGGTGTATTTAACTGGCATTTTAACCTGCATTCAGATTGGTTTAGAAAAATTGAGGTATTGAAGTGAGATTGAGGCTTGGATGCCTTAATGCAGCGGGACTCTTGCCTTGCTGCTGACCTGTGTCCAAAGCTTCCCGCTGCACTGGGTCTCTTGCTGCAGAGCCCAGATGGGCGGCCTTGGTTTCTCGCAGGCCCTAGGGACTTTCGTGGTCTTTACTTCCCCCGCAAACGTAGCTAGAAATTGTTCCTTGTCCTGCCTGTACTGGCACCGTCAAGAGGGAAATCGGGTCAGTGGACAACGGTTGTGTTCACATGAGGACATCAACTTTGTTGTGCTGGTGTTGCACTGTGCTGTTGGAGGGCAGAGTTAAGGTGATGGGGCTGATGCTGTTTTATAGCATGCTGAGATTTTATAGTGGTTGGATGTCTTTCAGCTCTGAAATTGAGATTTGTTTTGAGCATATCAGCAACATGTTAAGATTGTTATTTTCTTTTTTTTAATGCAAGCAATTGAGACATACCCTCTAACAATGTTATCTGCATTCAAGTTAGAAATAAGGCAGGCGTTTTTGATACTGTGTATAGCTGATATTTCCAATCTTAAATGGCTAAGTAACGCTGTCAAATTTGTGTCTGAGAATACACACGCGCAACTGGCAATAAGCGCATCATTTTTGCTGAGAGAAAGGGCACTAGGACTGTGAAGCATCACAAATGAGCACACAGAGTAACAGTGAAAGAGTTTGGATCAGTCACCTTTGCACATCTAAAGGAGGAGTTTTAAAGCAAGTACATTCAAGCAGATGGACTTGCCTTCACAGCACAGAATGCAAGAACATGGCTTCAAAATGTGGTTTTAGTCACTAAAAGGATGCGTTTCATCCGGAGCCCAGCTCCCAGGGCAAGGAAAGCTGCTGCGCTGGCTGCCCCTTCTCTCCGAGCACAGTTGGTTGGGGATGAGAACTCACTTGGCTCCTCTGCAAAGTCTCTTTTATTGGTACTCATGTAACTTGGCCTGCAGCCATGCCACCACCTCCAGCTGCAGCCTTGTCAGCTCTCCCAGGCAAAGTGGGGCTAGGCTGGGTCACTTGAGGGCTTGGGAGAACTGCAGAGGAAAAGCTAGGCTGCGCCTGTAGCGGGGCTGCTGCCTGGCTAGTGGCACCTTTCTGCCCATGATGACCCAGGTTTGAGGCCTCACACGCTGCTTTTTTTGCTGGTTGTCACTTGCAGCTTGTAGTATCTGTACCTGTGAGTGCTTATGTGAAGATGGCTTTTTGAGCCAATGAGCAAAGGCGTGATAAATCCAGTGGCTGGCCAAGCTCCTGCAGCCAGTGAAACATAAATATATTTAAAAAAAAAAAAAAAAAAAAAAGCTGAAGTGGCTTGCTGTCAGGATGATTTGCCTGGGGCTGCAGCAGACCATGAAGCTATGGGATCCTTTTGATGGGAACCTGTAGCCTGTCCGGGAGTTTAAGGTCCATTGTAGGAATCAGTGAGCAGCTTTTCCTGGAGGATGTCATATCCTGGTGGCCAAGTGGGAAATCTGACCAGGCGGTCACAAAAAGCCCTTCAGGCCTCACATTCTGACTTCTTTTTTTCTGGGGAAGGGAAATTTTATCCAAGTCTTGTGTGTTAGTGTGGTCACCAGGAGGATGTGATACCTTTTCAGGGTGAGTGAATTTGGCTTGCGGTCTTTATTTTAATAACATGGCATGCGGTTACTAAGAGATTTGTAGCTTGATGAGAATGCAATAGTGGTGCCCAGTAATGCACTGTTCCTGTTAAAATACCTGACAAACCCTGTATTGGCTTTTGAGGCTCTTACTCCTTCCTTCCATCCTCTGTAACTTGGTTTCTGGGAGGGGAAGCACATGTGGCCACACTGCAGGTGCATCTAGTCTGAGTGTCCTTGGGCCTTGAGCCTACTGTCTAATTTCAATCAAATCAGAGCAAAATCTCAAAATCACATCTGAAGCTGTGTCAGGGCAGATGAAAGTCTGGTGTGCTTCCAGCCCCACTGCTCCTCAAGGGCCGCTGGTTTGCAAGGGCAGCGCAGGAGCCGTGTAGCCCTGCAGCTGACCGTGCTGGAAGGAGAGGGAGCAGGTCTTCTCGCTGCCCGGGGAAACTTCCTTGCGCTTGTTCCTGCTTATCCACGTGTGGATCGCCACTGCAGATGCCTCTGCTTATGCATGTGCGAGCACACCTCCACGCGCCTCTGTTCCTCCCTGATGCTGACTGTCAGGGGAAGCCTGCATTATTTAATGACTTGCAGCATTGAGCATGAAGATGGAAGAACAAATCTTGCTGGACCTTAAAAGTGAGGTGAAAATACGAACCTTTCTGTAGGATATTAACAAAGGGAGCTGTACTGCCTGTGGATAGTGAAAATATCATCAGAATTTTTTGGGGTTAGCTCCCATGCATTAAATAAAAACTATTTCTGCAATTGTAGTGGCAAAATTTTGATCCAGTTGATCCCAGTGGGCTTCTTACTACACAACTGCATCCAATTTCAGGAGGGTTTCTCATAGATGTTTCACCCCGAAGGGCTCTTTTCCAAGGACGAGCTGTCTGCCAAGCAATGCCACCTATGCACATCCATACTCTTTTGCTGAAATCAGCTTGTCTCTGTGTGTCTCAGCCCATTTCTTGATGCTCTCTGATTTGCAGAGGATGAAGTACCTGCAAAATTTTGATAGTTGTGTGTCAGGCAGGGCAACTCACACCTTTAATCATGCACGTCAATGAAATGAAACTGTATATCTGAGGCTTCAAAAGCACTCATACATTTTTCTTTAAATAAAGTTTATTCTGTCTTTTGATTCTCTCTGTTATATTAAAGGAGAGCTCTGAAGTGTTCAAAGGTGTCCTCATCTCCAGGGCTCTGCAAGTCTCAGGAGGCAGGATTGTTTTATAGCCTAATTGAAGACAGACCTCAGTATTTAACTCCGGTGTCATTCCTTCCAACAGTTTGCTGGCTCTGGGGCTGCACGGGCATTAAGGAAAGCAAATCTCGAACCGATGTGCTGATTGAATAGACAGTGTAGGGGGTAAGGCTTCTCATTTCTCTCCTTGTCCATACCTAGCTGCTGAGACAGGTGTCTCCTACCATTATTTGAGTAAAAACAGGTGGTTCGATTTGTTGCACTCTGGATGCTTTGCTACCCACTGCTGTTGTGAAGATGAGTGTGGCTGCTTGTGCACTGGTTCAAATTGTCTCCACTGCAGCCCAGGCCAGCTTTACCCCTCTGAAGTGCTTGTGGGGTAGAGGCGTCCAAGCTGGACACCTCTAACTCAAATAAGTGTTAGTCCTGGACCATTTTAACTATATTAACCCAGGCCTGACTTGTTTAGCCGTGGTGTGGAGGACCTGGAGCTTTGTGCTGTGCTAGTGCATCTATGCGAGATACCTGTGTGTCCAGAGTGACAAAGATGCAGTACTTCTGTATTCCTGGTGGTGTGAGCTGGGAAGCTTAGACCCTTCTCAGGCTGCCCATGGGAATTTCCCACCCTGGGGCTGGGATTTTGCCACGATGGAGACAGAAACCCAGATAGCGGCAGATAATCAAAGGTTTGTTGTGTCCCGTCTCAGCTCACGTCAGTCGTCCTCAATGGCACTGTTGTTAAAATGCGGAGAACTGAGTGTTTCTTGGGGTCTCCCCCACTATTTTTTTCTAACCTCAGCAGAGTTGCCTTACATCTCGCATGATCCTCTCTGCTTGCTAAAGCTGTGGGGCCCACGTTGTATCTGGCTGCACTCCTCCAGCCCATAGCTCCTCTCTGCAGCAGGCGATGGGCTGTGCTTGAGGGGGGCTTGAAACAGCAAGGCAGCCAGAATCCCCTTCTCGCATCTTTTCCTTTTAAACTTGGCCTCCTGTGAAGGGGAGGCCAGCGTGTGCATGCGTGTGTGTACGAGGGAGCACGCGGAGGGTTGATTTGCAGGCACTGGGCCCCTTGGATTCTGCCCGCTTGTGAGCGGAGCGACCCTTTGCATTGCCTGCCTAGTGCCCAGGCTCCCTGGCGACCCGCAGCACGCTGGCCGTGGGGTCAGGGCCACGGCTTTAGGGTGGTACCGTGTGCGCTTTGGGCGCTCAGTCCGCTCCTTCCTCTCCAGCTCGCTGTGGCCCAGTTGCTCCTCTCTCAAACAGGGCTGGGAAGACCTCAGCAGCAGATGTACTTCACTGTCCTGTAAGGGGCTGCCAGAGAAGAGAGGCTTTTCCGTTAGTGCATCTATTGAGAGAAAGGGTGCTGGGCAAGCCCTTATGAGACTTCACACAAACCACCTTCTCATTCTGCCCACTCTTCCTTCTCCAAGACTCAAATAAGCACAAAATCAGGCTTCCCTGAACCTCTTGCTCAGGAAACTACTTGCTGAAACATTAATGCATATGCAGGGGGAGGAACATAAACAGGTCCATTTGTGGAGCAGAAAAAAATTGATTTTATTTGCAAATGTCTCTCTGAATCTGCAGCAGGTGGTTAAAAGTAATAATGAGCCTTAATGCTTGTTGCAGGGTCTCAGCTGGTGTCCCTAGGAGATGCATGAGCCCTGGTGAAGCCAGGAGCCACACCTGGTGCTGGATGGCCGCCAGGGGCTGTGCTGGCAGTGAGGAGCAGAGCCCTCGTCTCGTGACACGGGGCTGGCCCTTCACCCCGCTGGCCCCACTGTGGCCATCCGAGTCTCTGGCATCTAGCTGTCACGTTTCATTACCTGACAGACAGATCCAGACCGCTTTGGCTTGTTTAAATGTCACCCATACCAAATCCCGGTGGAGGCAGTGGGTCTGCGACTGGCACGCAGGGCTGGCTCCCTTCTCCCTGTGCCTCCTCCACCCCTTTGCATCCTCTATAGGGAGCTCCTAGGAGAGCAGAGCTGCCGGCAGTGCAGCATTTCTGGTCCCTCAAGTACTGGCATGGTGAGCTGATCTCGGGTAGGGGCTGGAAGTCAGGGAAAAGGTTGGATTACCTTGCACAGAGTGCTTTGATTTGACTTTGGTTCTGCTTTTCTAGGTAGGTTTGCAATTGCAGTTTATTATGCATGGATACAACTGTTCATTGGTAAAAGGAAAGTCAAAATCAAGGGGTTTGACTGATGGCAGCAGTGGCCAAATTTCCTCAGAACACAGTGGTGCTGGATCACTTTTTCTGATTTGAGTGGAAAAGCATCCCTGAAGACCACTCTGCTTCCAAAGAGAAGTTCCTGGCCCTGGCCCATGCAGGTGGCCAGGCCCCATGGCAACAATGAATTAACAAGAGGCCTCGCTTCCGCTTCATATCACCAGGCCCTGGCAGAGCCCAGCTTTCACCCCCATGCTCTTCCATAGATTTTCTATTTCTCCATCCACCTTTTCCAGCAAACACTCCGTCATTCATCCAGGCTCCCTCTTCAGCATTTCACTGCCAGGGGAAGATGGTAAGCACAAGCCTTCCCAGCTGCCTAGCTTGGTGGAGTAATCTCCATCCCATCCCATGGGGCAGAGGATCTCCATTGACATACCAGTCACCCTTGGCGTGGATGGGAGCATGCCACAGGACTCGCTCTGGCACACCATCTCCTTTGGGTGAATGCCCTGCTGCAATCTAACTGAGGACATTGCTGATAGAGAGGCTTCATGGTGGCAACGTTTCTGCAAGATCTGATGTGATGCTAACAGATAAATTAACTCTCCTGGGAGCCTTTTCTAGACCTACTTGTTTCCCAGGCACCTAACAGTGCATCTGCAGTTTTGTGTCTTTTCTGAAATACGCTAATAGCTTCTTGGTTTTGCACACTTCTCCCACCACGTCCTGCTCCACTGCTTGACTTTGTTGTGTGAATAAGTATTTCTTATTGGTTTAACTCTTTTGCATGATACTTCCAAAGGATGCCCATTTTCTACATTAGGGAAAAGGCTGAAGAATTGTTCCTCATCCCTCTTCTCCATACCTGCTATGACATTACAGATCTCTACCCAGTCTCCTCTTTAGTGGATTATTTCTCAAGCTCATGAATTCTCAAAGGCAATGCTATTTATTCAGTTGTTTAAAGAGATAAAAAAGGAATTTCCTTATAAGTCTGTGCTATGGCTGCTGGGTAGGAGTGTATGTGCTACCAAGCTACTCTCAGGTGATGGAAAATACATTCTCTTTCCTCTGAATTTGTTAATGGACCAAATCAGGAAGCTCCTCCAAAGTCCTGGGAAACAAGAGAGGAGCTCCCGTATGCCAGGCACACAGATAGAGCAAAGGCCACACTAAGAGCACTCCTGCCTATCACTGGAGGCTCTCCTGGCCACTGAAGCCTTCCTGGTGGAAAGCTTTCCCGTTTGGAAGCAAACGGGAGTTTTGCTGTGTACTAGTAGTATCCCTGGGAAGAAAGAGGGCCGTGTGCCCCTGTGTATCCTTCTTTACTGCCCACAGCATTGGTGAGGGGTGGGTGTCTCCAGCAGGAGGACAAAACCCTGTATCCTGGCTCAGCTCAGCCTCTCCTGTACCACCAGCCTGTCTCACTGCCTCCAAGGCTCCTGCTCTTGTCGCTATGCCTACTTCCTTTTGCCATACATCGCTTTCCCACTGGGAGAATTGATCCAAAAAGTCAAAGCAAGAATTGACAAAGACCTTTCCTCCCCCCTCTCCGTGCAGAATTAAGTCTGAAGCAGGTTGGTAACAACAGATCGAGTCTTCCTTGACTCTGACAAATGTCTTTAATGTTATTCAGCAAGCTGACCTTTTCCCGTCTTTATTGTGCATCTTCCCTTTGAATCAGATTTGATTGTTACTTCAGGTAAAATAACAAATACTGTCACGTAAATAACTTTGCAATAATGTTAAAAGGGAAAAAAACAAACAAAAAAACCCAACCTGGCCTTACTTTCAATTGCAATGGGAACAAACATCCTCTGTGCCAGCCATGGAAAATCAGCTGTGTGACATTCCTGCACAACATTTTGCCTTGATACACAAGGGAATGGTCGCCTATGTTGAAAAGCCAGCAGAGGAACAACAGTTCATTGAAATTTTAACGACAAATAATGCCAACTGGAGTTGATAAATTCAAGAGGAGGGAGAAAAGGTCATATATAAATCCTTAAAAGGCAGCTAAGTAGCTACCCCATCTAGATTGGTGGGCATTCGGTACCTAAATGCCATCTGCAGATTCATCTTGTCAAAGACAGTTTTTAGGTCCTGGATAATATGTTCAGACTCCAAGCCTGCCCCAAAGTGATAATGCTCAAGGTTTTATTGATTTTCTGGGCCATGTCCTTGTCAGCTGGGGAGAAAGAGTTTGGACAAGACTGGCATAAGACAGGCAGGCAGCAGCACCTTCTTCCTGAGTTAGCGGAGATGCTGGAGCAGGGAGGGAAGACTTGATCATTAAGTACTATCTTTATAATATGTTTTGTTGCTTTACGTGACTATTTCCTATCCCATGATCCAAGTGTTTTACTCTTTCCTGTGATTGAATAGGGCACATTTGCTCACTGACAAATAAAACACTGGTGATGGGTGGGCATGTAGATGTGCTGTGACCTGAATCAGGATGAGCTCATTTTGGGGGAGGACACCTAGAAGGGTCAGGAGTCTAATAGGAAGCCAGGCACGAGACCAGGAGAAATATACCCGTGATATGGACCACGGCTGCCACACTCCATGCATATCTATATGTATTTTATCCTCTGTGCCTCCCAGCACTCAGTCTTTCTTCCTCTCCTTGTAGATTCCCCGGTTCATGCCAGCTCCATGTCTGTGAGCCCCTCATCGAGCCTTCCCACGGGGAATTCAGTGGACGGTCATCTCAACTACCTCGAGGCACCTGCGAATGCTTCAAGGGCACTGCCGTCCCCCATGAATGCCATTGGCTCTCCTGTGAATGCCCTGGGCTCACCGTACAGGGTCATTGCATCTTCCCTTGGGTCCCACTCCGTCTCCCTGTCTTCAGCCCCGGGCATGAATTTTGTGACGCATGCCAGTCCACAGGTAAGCAGATATCCTCATGGTCTCTTCAGACTATTGATGGTGCTCAAGGATTGGGATGAAGTCTGAAAATTTGAAAGGCTGGCTTGAATGGTGATGGTGGGGTTGGTGCATTTTTGGCCGCTTACAGAGATTGGATGTAAAGAAGAATTTTTGTTATATGAATCTTCCTGTATAAATCCTTTTGGTACAAAGAAAAGATGTCCATGTATATTGCAGTACATCCTACATCATAAAGGGAGAGAGCTAATTCCCAAGTTTATTCTCACCAAGGGGCAATCTGGTCTCCCTCCACTGCAAAAGGGTGTAGTTTTTCTATGTGGAAGTAGTCAACATAGCCAAGAGCTGCAGTATGGGAAGTACTCCGCCTTCTTCCTGGGAAAGGATATCTGCTTCATTTCGTTATTCAGAAATGAGACAGACAGTGAGAGACAAATGTAAATGCTAAACGCCAGCCACATGCTCTGTGTTGCATATAAACTTTACCTGATATGAATTGAAGGCAAAAAAAGCATTCCTGTCTTTACTGCCTGAACTATGTCAGGTGCTGAGGTTTCCCCTCCAGACAGGGCAAGGAGATCCCTGGGGCTGGAGCCAGTGCTGCCACCTCAACAGGACAGAGACTGTGGTGATGGCATGGGATTTTGCCTCCTTTGATGCCCTGACCTTTAGTGGAGCTGATCATGCTGAAATTTTCTGGGGGATGCAGGTCCAAGTGGGAATATTGTGTCTTATTAACAAGATCTTGCATTTTATTAATGAGTTCCAGAGGTAGGGAATGCTCAAGAGCCTCACAGCTCCAGCTAGGTAAGCAGAGAGGAGATCACTCCAAGTCCTCACTGTCTCCGACCCCGCTGCCCCAGCCAGACTGGCCCATCTGCAGAAGCACTTCTCCCCAGCCCCAGCAGCAAATGCTAGAGGAGGATGGTGCATGGAGGTCCCTGAAGAGCTTGGAGAGTTATGAGGACCTGTGATTTGAAAGATTTGGCCTACCAGCACCTTCATTTCTGCAGAGGTCTGAACTGTCTGTGCCAGGCCACCTCCTCCTGTCATTGCACCCAGCCGTTTCCCCATCAGCCTGATGATATCTGTGCCTGTGATACCTGGGGACAGGTACTTCATTGTTCTGGAGCTCCCGATGATGATGGCTGCACAGATACCTTTCCCTCAGAGCCAGGGACGCACCGGGAAGCGGTTTGCCTGACCTGGGTGCTGAGCTAGCTGCCGCATCGAGTTACCAGCTCCAAGGAGTGTGTTTCACTTGCCTTCACTCTAATGCAAGGAGACAGCTGAGCCTCGGGGATTTGGCAGGGAGGCAGCTAATGGGTTTGGGTTCAAGCAGGTGTCCCAAATATCATACATGATTGAGCTTAACCTGCAGGAGCGGAGCTCCAAAGGCACTGATAGCTAAACTGCCCTATTTCTCCCTCATGTAAACCCTCTCTCTCTGTTATTGTCTAGAAGTGCAGCTAGAGAGAAAGAAAAGGTGATACCTGAGCTCTCAGTAGCATTTTGAACCATAAAAAGTTCCTCCTGCCTCAGTATCTTGGGAAGAGGTTTCCAGGGTAAGGAAAGTGGTTGGATGTTTGGAGGAGGTAGAGTCTGAGTTCTCCTTTTCTCAGCCCAAATTCAGATTTTGGAGCATTTGGATTTGCAGCTGTCCAGAGCCTTGGCTGGCTCTCTGCTGGAAGAAGTGTACCTCTATTCCTCTGGGCAAACCTTTTTCACGAGCTTTCATTTTCTAGTTGGGGAAAACAGGCTGGTTCTTAACATGGTAATCGCTGTTGGATAATTTTTATTTTCAATGTCATCAAACTTTTGAAATTTTGAAAATGAAGAGCCTGGAGTGCAGAAAGACACACAGACTTACTTTGTCTTGTTTGTTTTGTTTTGTTTTTTCTAATGAAAGGTCCAAAACCCAAATGGGACCAGCCTTCCTGTTCTTCGCTAAAATTTCCCATGGAAGTTTTTATACATTTTTTTTTCTGTGAAAAATGGGCAATTTCTCAAAGGAAATGGAGAAGTTGTAGCAACGTGCATGAACTCAAGTGGTTTAGATATTATGGAGGCTGTAACTTAGGGTGTAGGTGGACTTTTCTCCAAAGCCTCATTTTCTATCCCTACTTCTGTCCTTTTGCTTGAAGGAAGAAATACGGCTGGTAAATTAAAGGGATTATTAAAAACAACCTCAGTGAAATGGGAGGCATGCCCAGCTCTTGGAGCACAGAGGCTGTAATGGTGGTTTGAGGGTGGTTTTGGAGAAGCCTCCGTGCTGTCTTGCCCAAACAGCTTTCCACGAATGTGCTCAATAGCTCTTAGACCTCACTGCCCTGCCAACAGGAGCTCGATAGCAAACAGTAATAAAGCTAAGCCCTGGGCAACATGAGGCTTGGGCCTCTGATCGATGTTGGATTATAACCTTTAAGTTTCAGCAGCCGCAAGCAGCTCCCTGGGATCTCAGCTGGAGCCCTGAGCCTTTCATGTGCAGTGCAGCTGGTTTTAGGTGCTCAGGCCAGCCCCCTTTTTTATACCTGGGAACCCCAGATCTGCACTCTTCTCCAGCCTGTAGTAGTGTTTGGGAACTTCAGTCTCAAGAAGTGACAACGGTGGCCTTGTTTTCATGCACATTTGTACATCATGAATCAGAGAGGGACTTTTGCTTAAAAATAACAAAAAATGTTAAGTGGATTAGCATTATTTTAGCTCCTCCAGCCATGGAGCAGTACAGGTTTAACTGCAACAAATCTCCTGGCTGCAAACACCTTCCTTCATAAGCATTCAACACCTGATGCTGCAAGCAGGTGCTGATCCACATCCTCTAACGAAGCAGGTGGGATCTCACCAGCCCACAGCTTGGAGGCTGTAACTGAGCATCTCATTTCTCCTGTCTGTAGTTACAGCATCAGGGCTGGGAGAGAGTGAATCTCTGCTACTGGGCAACTGCTTAAGCCCTTCCAGCTGGACTCACCATGCCACGCTGTTGAGATCGCCAGAGATGAGCTGGAGGATGAGCCTGGCAGGGGCAGTAAGGGAGGGCTTGCCTGGACCTATCCAGCTTGATTTGGGGTGGTTTCATTGGGGTACTGGGCTCAGGCACTGATCCCACCTTGTGTCCTGTGAATTGTGCCCCCACAGCTCAATGTCCTGAACAATGTCAGCAGCTCTGAAGACATCAAGCCCTTGCCGGGTCTCCCAGGGATTGGAAGCATGAATTATCCATCCACAAGCCCAGGATCCTTAGCCAAACACATCTGTGCCATCTGTGGGGACAGGTCCTCAGGTATGGTGTCTCCTTTCTTGGAGAAGGCTTTGTGCCATGCAAACCTCCCTGGCCACCCTGGAGCAAGGCTGGCACACTAAAGAAAGTTGTGGGGTTTCACTGATGCTGTGCTGGCAATGCAGGACTTGTAGTTGGGTTTGGCTGACCCCAGGGCAGGCTGTCTGCTTTGCAGATGACTGCCAAAAAGAGAACCACCCCCAAAGCCATGCTCCTCTGTCTGATGTCTGATGACATTTTGCATTTTGTCCCTATTTGTTAAAGGTAACTACTGAAATCACTGTGTTGTTGGAACCTGCATTTTGTATTAGCGAGGCTCTGGCCATGTCTGGGTTTCCCTCTTACTCCAGGAGGCTGCGACCCAGCTACACCTGGCAGACCCTCTGTGGCAGTGCACCCCATGTGCTACCTGGGGCTCTCCTGCAACCCAGCTGTGGGGCTGCTCCATAGCCCTCCCATGGGATGGATATGGCCCCTCTGCATCACCAGGAAGTGGAGGTCTGGCCTGTATTTTGATTGCCCCCGGTCGTTATTCCTGCTAATGGCTCCCAAAGTCAAGCCAGACCTCCTTTGGTGGACTCCCTGCAGCCAGGCTTTTCACCTTTTGGGTTGGTTCAAGCTCAACTGTGCTGGTTTCACAGTGATGGGCTCCCCTTTACTCTGCAGGGAAGCACTACGGGGTGTACAGCTGTGAGGGCTGCAAAGGCTTCTTCAAGCGGACCATCCGGAAGGACCTGATCTACACCTGCCGTGACAACAAGGACTGCCTCATAGACAAGCGCCAGCGCAACCGCTGCCAGTACTGCCGCTATCAGAAGTGCCTCGCGATGGGGATGAAGAGGGAAGGTACGCATGGGCAGGTGGAGGGAGGCAGCATAGTTCCCTACACATATGCTCTTTGTGTTAGCACAAATCTAGCTCCTGGTGGCCCTCCAGGGCTGGAGCACTCCAAAACCCCATGCTGACAATTTTAGGGCGTTTTGGCCTAGTTTCATAAAGGAAATGAGGCTGATACAAACCCATTGAGATAAACGTATAGATTGGGACCCAATCTTTATCAGAAATCGGAGAATCTGCACAGGGCTAGGCAGGGATGTTCTTCATGACCCAACCACAAGGATTGGTCCAGTCTCTGAGAGACATGTCTGAAGAAAACCAGGCTGCTGGAGCTCACTTCGGGTAGGACTTTTCCAGACCAGAGGCCAGTGATGATAGCTGGTGGTCATGGGAAAGCTGTCCCTCAGGGACATGGCGCTGACGCTGGCTCCTACCTAGCACCTCTTCCCAGCCTGCCAAGGCCAGAGTGGTGCCCATGGTCTAGAGCACCGTGTGTTCCCAAGGGTGCAGCAGGAAGATAGTGTGGGTGTGTGCAGTGACAGGACAGTGCCACCTTGTGTAAATGGACAGGATGAGCCAGACACAGCTGCTTGCTGGGGAAGACCTGTGGGTGACCACGAACCTTCTGAACCCCCAGCTGCAGCCAAGAGCAGGCAGCTGGGGAGGGGGGGAGGGACTCTGCCCTGGGTCATCTCGAAGCCACGTGGAGTGTCTGGAGGGAGTTTTCATCCGGGGTGGTCCCATAGCTTTCTGAACCCCCCCATAAACTTCTGCAGTTTGCAGTACCCTGCAATGGGGAGTTTGGCAGCTTGTCTAGTTACTCTCTGAAGAGCTGCCTCCTTTAACATGCTTTCAGCTTGCTGGCTTCTTTTGTTGTGCTGTAATTCTTGCACTGGAAAATAGTGGGAATGGTTTATTTCCATCCTTGATTTTATAATTACTCTCATTTTCACACTTTCGGTCTTTGGAGATGAGCCCTGGTAGGGCTCCTGTCCCGTGGCATTTTCACACTGCAGGAGAGCACTGTTAGGAAGCAGTTTTAGTAGTCTCTACCATGCTCCACCTACGCTCACCACATCCCCAAAGGATTGCTTTTTTTGGCCCAAACCACTCAAGGTGTTGATCTAGAGCAACCATCTAACCTGAGGCCGCTGGACTCAGAGACACCTTGTACTGGCTTGAATGAAGCCTCAGAGATCTGCTGACCATGGCACGTTCCCATGGTGGGCCCTGCAGCCCTGTCTTACTCCCACGCAGCCTCTAGAGAGCACAAAAGCCCTGAGGAAAGCCCCACTGAGCAAATTGGTGTCATCAGAAAAGGCAAGCCCAAAGGCAAGGGAATTTTTCTGTCTGCCTTGGCTGGCCACCTGCAGCTAGCTGCTGCCCGCCTTGGGTGAGCAAAGAGCTGGATTGTCTCCTAAATTATACTAGCAGGTACGAACGAGGTCAGGTAGTGACATGCAGCTCAGCTTTTAAGCTGCTTTTTTGCAAGGTAAAATAACTGTGCTGCCTCTGAGGTTAAAAGCCAGTAAGCGATGTAACTGTCGCTCTTGGAGGCCACATTGTCCCCTGCAGAGCACATGAATGGGGTGACGTGAGGCAGAGCAGTGACGCTGAGATGTAGGGCTCAGGCTGAGCCACAGCACCTTCACTGAAGCTCTGGTAATGCTGCACTGCCCCAGCAGCCAGCAACCGCAAAATGCCACGTGAGAGTCAAAACCCCAGTCCCAGGTGCTGTCCTCCCCTCCAGCCAGATGCAGAGCGCTTCTGAGGAGCGGGGAGCCAGAGCAACTTGCCTTTGCAGAGCATGACAGTGCAAGCTCCAGGCTTTACATGGACATGGGCAGCACAAGAGTGATCCTCCACGATCCTCTTTCATCCTTTTTCATCCAGCAGCACTTCACTGATTGACAAAACGAGGATGAAACTCTCATGCGATCTTCGGGCTTTCAAGAGGCACTTGCTTGTGGAGCTAGTTCCTTCCTCTGTGTTCTGTAGTGCTCAAACAGGTCCCCTCTCTAAGGACATCTTGTCCCTTGGCTTCATGCAGGGGTGGTTTCCCCATGCCTCTGGCTACTGACTGCCCAGTGCTTAGTTAAATGATCAGAAGTCATGAAGTTATTAAGCTGTGGCCTAATAAAGTGCCTGGCAGGGTTACATTTTCAGATATTTCTCCCCATTGATGAGCTAAACTGATGAGAAGTCTGCTGGTCACCCACCATTTATTTTTCAGTAAGTTGTCCTTATTTTGCTCTGGGATTTCTCAAAAAGAAAAAATGTGCAGACAGAACGTTTTGGGGGCACAAGGCTCAGCATACATCGTGCATGTGTCCTGTTTCTGCCTGTCCTGCACACCCAGAAATCCTGGGAGCTAATAGCACAGGTATGCGGAGAACTTCAGTGATCCTGTGGTCCCTATCAGATGACTTTTGGGAAAATGCACAGAGATGAGAGAGGAGGGTGAAAGCACTGGAGATAGTACTTCAGGATAGGTGCTGGGAAGAGCTTTCTGGTGGGGAGGGCCCTGGGCTGGAGTGCAGGTCGTGTGGTTCTGGGTTGCCGACAGCCAGCAATGCCACTGGGTCCTCTGGCAACTCCAAGATGCTTCTAGGGGGATAAATCCAGGTGTGACTTTCGAGGGCCAATTTTGCTGGCAAGTTACATTTTGCAAAAGAGAGGGTTCCCAGCCCACAGCAGCAGGAGCTCACAGGCAGCCCTCCATCTTCATACAGCTCCAAGCACCAGCTTAAATCAGGGCTTTGGCATGCGGGAAAAGCAGTAAATCTTGGTGCTTCAGTGTTTCAGGGCAGGCGTCCCTCCTCCAGCATCTATTGATGGCTGAGTCCAGGCTGCCACCTGGAGGTATTAACTGCTCCTTCTTCTCTTCTGGAGCTAAATGTCTGTGGAAGACTTTGCCAAATCTAGAGGCAGCTGATCTACAGCAGCCCCAGAGTGGGAGTAGGGGCCAGCAAGGTGGTTGTCATTTTAATAGACCAGCATGGGATACATCTACTTATTTTCTGTTCTTCCCTTTTGTTGCCTCCCAACGGGTTTTCTCAGCCCTCATTCCCGGGGAGAGGAGAGTCTGCAGCAAGGGGGGCATTGCGAGAGCGGGTAAGCATTGATGTGGGTGTAAAGGACACCTTCCCTGTGCTCCAGCTGTGCAAGAGGAGAGGCAGCGGAGCCGGGAGCGGAGCGAGAACGAAGCGGAGTCCACGAGCAGCGGCAGTGAGGACATGCCTGTGGAGAGGATCCTAGAGGCTGAGCTGGCGGTCGAGCCCAAGACAGAGGCATACAGCGACATGAGCACGGAGAGCTCGGTAGGCGGCACTGTGCCATCTCAACAAAATCCCTGGCAGCTTGAGATGAGAGCCTCCTAGGTGAGCGGCCCCCACCAAGGAGTGGCTAGTGTTTCCCAAGGGGTTTTTGCTTTGCATGCCTAAACCTGCTTCCTAAAAAGCAAAGACTGTGGCCGGTCATGCAGAACTTACTTCACAAAGAACAATGAGTAAACAGAAGGGACTAGCAACTCTCGAATTTCTTTGATTTTGGGGGGAATAGTAATAATAAAAGATCTCCTCTCCCCAAAGCTGTACAGCTCAGATCATAAAATGTTTGATCATTTTACTTGTGGCTCTGAGTACTGTTAACACAATAGTGTGTGCAGTGCAGGTGGCGATTATCAGGGATTTTTACATTGGCAAATTCTTTCCTTTTCTCCTGTTCCTTCCCGTTGATGTTGCTCTTCCATTAGACCAACGACCCTGTCACCAACATATGCCACGCCGCAGACAAGCAGCTCTTCACACTCGTCGAGTGGGCCAAGCGCATCCCCCACTTCTCCGACCTGACGCTGGAGGACCAAGTCATCCTTCTCCGGGCAGGTACCATCGCTGACTGGTGGCCTCCGTGGCTTTTCCTGGTATCCATCTTCTCCCTGAGGACCATGTGTCATGCCACCAGAGAGAAAGCAGCTGTCCCTGTATTTGGGAGTGATGGTTTCTGGGCATGTGCACCCTGAATTGCTGCCGGTGTGGCATCTTTTATCCTCTGCCTGTCCTCCGTGCTGGGCAGAGAGAGGCCTTGCTGACCTTCCTCCTCAACAGCCCTCGCATCCTGCACACCGCCTTCTTCTTCTTCCTGCAGGCTGGAACGAGCTGCTAATCGCTTCCTTCTCTCATCGCTCCGTGTCGGTGCAAGACGGCATCCTCCTGGCAACGGGCTTGCACGTGCACCGTAGCAGTGCGCACAGTGCTGGTGTGGGCTCCATCTTCGACAGGTATGGGGCCTGTTTCCATCACCCCCAGCATCACAGCCGGGCTGCCTCTGTCCATCCTCTCTGGAATGGGAGTGTCTCCTTGGTGAGAAGTAGAACAAACTGGTATTAGAACAAGCTGATGGTGTTTTGGGGTAGAACTAGCTTAGAAAGAGGAGGGGACATTCAGCTGGCTTGAAAACCAAGGATGGGATGAAGGCATGCTGAAAAGAGATTTGCAGCTGCAAGAGAGTCTCCTCTGTTGTGTGTGCATCTCTCCAGGGATGCGGTGGTTTGTCTACCCTCTCCTCGCCACTTGAGGGTTAGCCATAACTGGATCTAGAGCTAATACTCATCAACAAGGGCTTTAGCTGTCAAAGCCTTAAAACTCAACTTGCTGCACTTGCTCATGCAATGACTGCCTGTGTAGGGCCTTCACCACATCTGCACCCTGTCCAGCCCAACACGCTTACACATGTGAGGGCAGTGCCCGTGCTCTGCGCCGTGTAATGGAGTGAAAAGGGTCACCTCTCTGCAGGGTCTTGACAGAGCTGGTTTCCAAAATGAAGGACATGCAGATGGACAAGTCAGAGCTGGGGTGCTTGCGAGCCATCGTGCTGTTTAACCCAGGTAAGTCGCAGGGCTACCAGCCCTCAGAGCTGGGGCAGTTCCGTGCTGCTCCTTTCCCTGGTCTGTGCCCTCAGTTCTTCCCTGTGGATGGCACCTGCCGCCTCTGCAATCCACTTCTGCATGTCTTGCCCGGTGGCATGACACCGTCCATGCCTGGTGTGGCTAGGTGTATGGCAGGGTCCAGCCTGGGGTCCGGGGTCCAGGTCATACACGGGAGTAGATGGGCTGAGCCTGGCCTTCCAGGGGCAAAAGCTTCCCTGCTGCAGTGATTTCCTCTGTCTGAGGTCTCTCCCCTGTCCAGATGCCAAGGGTTTGTCTAGTCCTTCAGAGGTGGAGTCGCTGCGGGAGAAGGTCTACGCCACGCTGGAAGCTTACACGAAGCAGAAGTACCCTGAGCAACCGGGACGGTGAGTGCTCCTGGGTTCTGGGTGGAGGATGACAGTGAGCACACAGGATGCTTCCTCTTGGACAGCTCTGAGTTTCCAGCTGTTTTGACCTCCTGGTTTCTATGAATTTATAACAGTCCCCTGAACTTGTCCTGCTTCTCTTCAAATCCAAGGAAACTTGTCCAGCCCATTCATGGGGTCCTGCAGCAAGGACTTGCCCAGCTGAGCTGCCCTCTGTGCTGGGAACTGGTTCCCATTAGCATCATTTGAAGCTTCCAGTCAGTTTTGGTACTGGATGAAGGAGGGGGCAGTCAGTCCCTGCTTGGCCATCTCTAACTGCCCACCCTGAAAAGAGGAGGCAGAGGCAGGACGAGCTGCACTAGGTCCACAAGAGCCACCTGTTGGCCCTGTAGCCCGGAGTGAAGTGAGGGCAAGATGCTGGCCAAAACTGCATGAGAAACCCAGCTCTTGCAGGCTGCTGGATCCCGTCAGTGCCCTAATCCTGTGCTAGAGCCTTCAGGATGTACGTGGGATGCAATTTTCTTGCTTCTTGATCCAATTCTACCCTCTGCTGGCCAAGCCCTCAAAACACCAGTGCCTGGATCTGGCCTGGGGCTGCTAGGCAAGGGGTGTGCCCACAGCATCTTCTGCTATTTTTGGCTCTGAGCTTGGCTGCAGAGAGCTGCAAGGACTAAGCAGGGAGGGAGGAGGGGGGAGGAAGATCAGCTCGCTGCTACCAAGCTCGCAGCAGGGCCACGAAGAGGGAGGGAAGGGCTGGCCGCGGTGTTGCTGGAGGGTTGCACCGCCTCTCGGGTGGCTGTGAAGTTTTGAAGGCGATCTCCAGGGCAAGGTGGAGATGCAAGTCCGTAGTTCAAGCCCTGGCAAGGGAGAGAGTCTGGGGGCATCCTCCCCCCGCCCCATTCCCTTGTGAGTTTATAAATTTATAATTCCTTTTCAAATTATTTTTTATTTTTTTAAAAAAGATACATTCTCCCCCTGTGCATATGGACAGGAATGCTTATTTCCCTGCTTCAGAGGCACAGGGAAAGAAAACAGGGACCTCCTTTTTCTTTGCACCCTGCTGAGCCATGTGAAATAGCTGGGAGTCCCTCAGGGAGAGGCAACGCTCGGAGGTGTTTTGGTGCAGGACTTGGGCTCTGCTCTCTCTGGCACCACCTCGTCCCCCACCCGGCCAGGCAGAACCAGCTCCTCCTGGCTCCGTCTAGCCCCTAGTGCAGGACCAGCCACACAAGGGACAAAGTGGTCGATGCGTCTCCTGCACCCCTGACACTGCTTGTCACCTTGCAGGTTTGCCAAACTGCTCCTGCGCCTGCCAGCACTGCGATCCATCGGGCTGAAGTGCCTGGAGCATCTCTTCTTCTTCAAGCTGATTGGGGACACCCCTATCGACACTTTCCTCATGGAGATGCTGGAGACACCCCTGCAGGTCACCTGAGGCTCTGGCCACCCTGCATGGACTGCAGCCGCTCCGTGGCCCTGCACAGCCTCCCACCCCACCACCCCAGCCCTATGAGGGCTCAAGAGGCTTCCCCCACCCTCTGCTCCTCCTCGGTGGGATTGTCGTGTTTTTGTACAGCTGTAAATCACCCCCTCTAACCCTCCCTGGCCTGGCCTTGGCGGCTCTGCAGATTCTGCCACCAGCTAACCATCCACCTGCCCCCCCCAACCTTGTACAGATAATTGCTTTAAATTATTTTTTCACTCTCAATAAAGGCCAACAGAAAAAATAATATGTAAGAGAGGCACTAACTGGAGCCTGCAGTGCCATGTCCTCCTCTGCCATGGTCATGGGTCCAGCCTGGGATGGGGCTGAGGGACCCTCTGGGGACTATTCATCAGCCCAAATCCCTTGGGGTATGGTGCCTTGTGGTGTCAGACACAGTCCTGAGGCCGGGGGGGGGGGGGGGGGGACAGGTGCTGCTGCTGTTTGATGTCACCCCGCATCACGGCAGAGGAGCTTGCTGGCTGCCGTGTGTGGGGAGGCCTGGCACCTTCGAGCCCTTCCTGCTGAGGAAAGAGCTGGAAAAGTTTGCTGCTTTGAATAGGATCATTTTATTTTGACATCTTAAAAAGACACTTCTGCGCTTTTCAGTTCTTTCTTTCCCCTGTTTAAAAATTGACTTTTTTTTTTTTTTTGAAAGCTCTTTTTCCTTTCTGAACTAGTCTAACTGCCAAGGGGGAAAACCAAGTGCAGAACGTTTTGGGGTGATCCCGACCAGGGTGCTCCTGGGCAGGCTGGCTCCCGCCGCGGCGCCCAGGCAGTGGGGCTCGGTGCAGCTCCCCAAGCCCAGGTCTGTTTCCGCCAGAGGGCTCTGCGAGATGCAGCGCTTGCTTCCCATCTACGCCGAGCTGACCGGCCTCAAACGAGTTAAAAACGGGAATGTGTTCAGTACAAGGAGTTTATCCTGGTGGGAAAGCGTCCTCCCAGGAACTCGGCAAAACTGTATTATTATTCGTAAAGCAGGTGGAGTGTTAAGTGATCTGCCCCTTCCGACCCTCTCGGCAGACCGCGCGGTGAGATGCAGCCGTGCTTCGTCCACCTGCCTGGCAGACTGCGATGCTGCCCGCGAGCAAGTATGGGGGAAAGGAATAGTCACAACAGGAAAGAAAGAAAGACAGAAATGAAGCAGTTGTTAAAACTCCCACGCTGGGTCATGATTCATTCTCCAGTGTTTCACTGTGAAAAAGGGAAAGAATCGAAAGAGTAAGGGAGAAAAACAGGAAACCAAAAACTATGAAAACTCCAAAATTCATTTTTTCCCTGGTGACACTGAAAAAACACAGAGAATCTCAGAAGAGGTGAAAAGCATTGACCAAAGAGATTATCTTTAAATTGAAAAGGAAATTTTGCATTGAAACTGAGTGCTATCTAGGACCAGTTCTTCCTGACATCCTCAGATTTCATTTCTGAGGAGCCTGAATGACTGCATGAGCTGTTAAACCACAGAGCTGAGGCTCTATGAATATGCCATGGAGCAAAACCCACAGCATCAGGCAATAACTCAAAGTGTGCTTCTGCTCTGGGGTGAGCTGTTGCAGAACGTGGGGTTGAGAGGGGCGGAGAAGACATGCTCAAAAGGAAAGGGTGCTTCCTCAGCAATAAAACTGTTCCTTTTGGGAACGCACAAGCTGTGTTCAGCATGACTTGTTGCAGCTGTGATCATCGATGTCTTCCTAGAGCTGCAAGGTTTAATTTGGCCAAGAGATCCAAAAGTGTTTTGGGCTGTGCTTGCTCCTCTCTGATAGGGGTTTAAAGTAGACAGCGTGATGCCTCTCAGTGGCTTAGTTTGAGTGATGAGGGATTCAGACTCCCTACTATTACACATCAGCAGAGCAGCTCAACACACAGTCGACAGAGAGAAATAAACTGGGCAGCAAAGTGGGCTCCAGCTGCCCAGCTCAGATGTCCAGTATCTAGTCCAGATGGCCCTGCACGTGCCCACCACAGTCAGCACAAGAAGAGCTTGCTAATTCTCGTGAACAATTCCCCTTGACTGTATTGATGCTGATCTCAATCCACTGTCTAGGGAGCAAATCCAGACCATTATCTGTAATATGAACAGTCACATTTTGAAGTCTAAAGTTTTGAAAGGTGATAGCCAAGGCTAGGGCAGAAAGTCTCAGAGTGGCTGTTTGTGCTCCTGAACACCCTGCTTTTGGAAGTCTACCTTGAGATGTATGTTTTGGGGCCACCAGATCTTCAGTTTTCATGTCAAGCAGGGTATATCTTCTTTTTCCAGATCATTAGTCCTTTTTTGAAAAATTTTGGTGCTTGATCATCCACTCGACCTCCCAGAGTCTGGTAGAGTAGCAAGCCCATGAGACATGGAATGAGGAAAATAAGATGTTGCTTATCTGAAACTATCTTCAGCAAACAGCTGTCTTACACAGAGGAAAGAAGTCACTGAACAATCCATATCTACCTGCAGGCATTGAGGAGCTCAGGCCTCTTGGGTTTGGTCTTGTCCCTCAGATTCTTCATCTACATAAAAGACCTCTAGGTAGTGTCTAAAAGCTGCCCAAGAACTGTCCTTCTTCAACACCCTCATAATGAAGTGGAGCTAGACTCACCAGACATCCTAAGGAGAAAATCTCCAACAGTTACTACTAACTTATTGGTGTATTTTTCCTCCAGGGTGAATTGTTGCAGAACATCAGAATGACATAGGTGGAGCTGATCATATCTGCAGCCCTGAAAAAAAAAAAAAACAATTTTTAATAAAATAGTAGAAAATACTGTCATAGGTAAGCCAAAGAAAATTTCTATCTACACACACATCTCCAGCCCTGGCTTTTGCAGAGTTATAGTTGCACACTGAAAGACTCAAAACTCAAGAAATAAGATATAAGATATAGATATAAGTCATGATGATGACTTCAAACTAGGCACGTCAGCCATTTTTCAGGAAAAACAAATCAGAGTGAGAAGTAACAGGTCCAGCTACCCATCTTATTGAAACTTGGCTCCTTCTATCTCGTCTGAATTTTGACCTTTCCAATTTCCAGTTACTGGGTCTTGCTACCATGAAAATCCTCATAGTCTCAGATTAAGCTCTACATTTTTCCTTGGCTAAATCAATCAGACTCCAGGAATGAGTGGTACAAGGCAAAGCATAATATTCTCTTTTCTGCCATGCATCACCTCTTGTTAGCTTTCTGAGTTACCTGCAAGTCCTCACCACTGTTGATGAGCTCAGTTTTAATGCATGGGCCAAGTATTTCCAAATATTTAATAATTCTAAGCTGCTTACTCTGCACTTCCTTTTGGAGGAGACTTCAAAAAATAGTGAGGTTAGGCAGTTATAGTAAGGACCTTGGAACAGGAAAAAAGCCTCCTCAAGCTCCATCAATTCTTGTAAGCTGGATTTGTTTCTTATCCAGAAATCAGAGTATTTTTCTGCTCTGTCATAGTATGGGTTCTGTAGTGGCTTCTTCAGTTCCTGCTGAAGTTCAGCAAAGTTTGGAAATGTTAGTTCTGGTCTGGTTTGGGAATAAAAATAAAAAATCCTATACCGAGAAGGTTTGGGCTGGTTTGCATTCAGTTCAGCTCTGGGCTTCTTGCTGAGTTTGGTAATTCAAGGGCATATCTTTATGGACCCCAGATGACTTTCAGCCACCAGTGTTGCAAGACCGGATGCGATCACGGCGTGACTCCAAACTGAGTGCCAGCACTTCTGCCCTTTCTTCAAGGACTTTTCAGCTGGGCTGGACCCTGTTCTGCCATCACCATCACACCTGAGCTTCCCCTGCAGTGCTCTCTTCACTGCCTGGTTTCTCTGCTCTTCCCTTCTCCTTCCCTCCCAACTGGCAGCTCTGCTCCTCCCTATCAAAGGGCCAGCATGGGTCCTGGTGGTGGTGCTGGGGGGGGGGGACAGAGAGGGTGGCTGGGAAGCAGGGTGCACATGCTCTTTCAGGGGGTGGTGGCTTTTATTTCACAGTGAGGTAGAAGGGCATAGTATGAGATGAAAGACGTGCTATGAAGACAGAGCTGCCTGATAAATCCCCAGATTTAGCCAGCGTTAGTGGACTGGGACCAATTTATGCCCAAGCAAGGCCAGCGGCTGCTAAGCCCTTCTCTGACTCTCTCTTTGCCACCTTTGCCATTAACCCTACCCCCAGGCAGGCTCAGTTTGGTGGATGTCAATGCTTAAGCGAGGGGTGAGAGGGGAAGGACTTTTATCATGCCAGGGTATTTTGCAGTGTTGTGGCTGTGGGCTGATTTCCAGCCTACCTCCTTAACTGGGTCAGCCCAGTGGGATGTGCAGCAGGTGATACCTATAAAGGCTGCGAGGGTGGCAGGAAAGAGATGATGCTGGCAGAAGGGCAGAGCACTTTACCGGGATAAGTGAGGCAAGAGGAGCAGTTCTTATTTGTTCCTCCCTCCCTCTTGCCAGATGAGGTTTTGGTCTGGCCTCCTGGGATCTGCAGCCCTTGCTCTAACCAGAGATCAATTACTGGCACCACAGCAGGGAGCTATGAGACTGTCAGCTGGAGCTACAGGGCTCCTTGCTGCTAGTGCTGGGGCTCAGAGCGCTCCTCGAAGTCTTATGTACTGGGCAGACCCCACGTGGGGCTGCCCTGAATGCTCTCCCCCACCCCAGCAGTGCAGCTCCCCTCAGCCTGGAAGCAGTGGTGCTGCTGCAGCTGGCAGCTCTGAGATACGAGCACTGGTCCTGCTGGTCAACCCAAGCTCCTCAACCCAAAATGTGAGGGTTAGGCAATTCCAGAAGCTAGTGTATTGGAGAAGGTGTGCTGCTGCTCTGTGAATGTTACAAGCTAGGGCCTGGCAGTTTGGTAGACAGCTCCTATTTAATGCTATTTTTTCCTCAGACCACCCAGTTTCTACAGCACCTGGCTGCCTGCAGACCCTTAAGCTAGAAGAAGAAAGCCTAGTCCTGCTTCTCCTTGTGCTTAACTCTCCTCAGCGGCTGATGCTGTGGGCTGCTGCACCTAATTCAGCCCTGAGTGAGCTGATCCTTGCACCCATGACCCTTGGAGGATGCAGTGGGCTGGCTGAACTACATCCAGCCTTCTGTTGGGCCATGGTGAAGGTGTGGTTTGGGAAAGGTGAAATTGCCAGGTGAGCCTGTAAATGCTGCTAGCGAGGGGTTTGAGGTGTGTGTTCATGTTTTACTGATGGATCTGGTGACAATCCTTTGCCCTGTGTGAGGAAGGGTGGGCTCCAATCCTTGTAATCTATGTATGAGCATGTTTCACTGGCTCCACACCTGATTAGTAGTGTGAAGGTGTCCTTCTTACCCCTTGGGATAACAACAGTGCAGGGATCCTTTACCTTGACTCAGCCTGTGGCTTGCTGCTTAATGAAGGGAGAAGCAAGGGAAACTGAGTCATTTTTTGCCTTGCCCATTTAGATCCCTATCTCTCTGTGAAATGCTGTGCACATGCAGCAAACTGGGTGCTGATCTCCAGTTGGACCACCCTAGATAGATGTGTGCAAATTACAGGCAGCAATATTGTGCTGCAGACTCCTTTCTATTATAAAGCAGGTCCATACCATGAGCCTGATTCTTCATAGACTGAGGTAGGAATCAAGTGACCAGACCCCTCCTCTCCTGGAGAGAAAGTTCACCATGGGGTAGCAGGATCTAGAGGACAGTGAATCTTCTCCAGCTGTCCTTGCATCTCTGATCCTACTGCATCAGGTGGGCATGCTGAGTATGTAGGCAAAACGCCTTGTGCAAGCACTACAGTTTTTAACATTTCTGAAGGACAGCACCCTACCCCTTGGGGTTGGTTCCTGGCTTTATAAGGGAGACCTACTACCCCTACAAAGTCCCTGACTGTCCTGCTGCTGAAGCTGGGGCTTAGTACTGGCCTACACAGGGTAGAAGAGCAGCGTGCAATGCCCTGAGCCCCTGGTCGCACCACAGTTCCTGCTGGGCTGGTGTCTTGACATTCTGGCTCCGATAGATCTGACTGCCTAGGAACTTGGCTGGCTGGAGCTGCTCAGGGACCTTCAAGAGGTACAAAGCCTGAGAGCATTACGCCTCTGCTGCAGTTGCAGCTCAGCTGTCAGGGATCAGAGCTGTTCCACGGAGCAGTGGAACTGTACTAGTGCTTTGGTCTACTTACTCTGGGAAAAATGGGGTCCATCCTCAACTCCCCCCCCCCTTTTTTTTGCTCTCTTGGGGGATAGATGATCTGCCCATGCTCACCTGTGGCCTCTCTCCTTCCCATGAGCTCCTGAAAGATGTGACCTTGGTCTTTGTGTCATCCATGCCACCCAGCTGTGGGGACTCCTTGGTGACGAGGCTGCCCCACAGCTTTGCCTCCAGAACGCCTGCGAGCCCTCCTACCCCCGCTCGCTGGCGAACGTGGGAGGTGAAAACCTCCCCCCGAAAACCTCCCTGCCAACAGCCCCGTCCTCCGCGGCTCCGCAGCGGGTGCCTCGCAGCTCCGCAGACAGCTGCCGCGGCTCCTCCGCCGGCGGGGGACGAGGCACCCAGCCCTCCTCCGGGTGGGGGGCGGCCGCTGGTATGGGGGGAGCCTCCACCACAGCACCCCCGGGAAACAGCGAAACGCCTGGACGGCAGAACCGGGGGCTTCGGGGGGAGCAGGCACTTCCGAGGGGCGGCTGCGGGGCCGTGGCTCGCTCCCTCCCGGCTCGCCCTTTTTTAATTTTCCCGGGGCGGAACGGGCTCGGGGACGGGAAATCGCCGGGCAGCGGGAAGGCTCCGAGTCTCGCCGTCCCCAGCCGGACGGGGATTTTTCCTCCGCGGGTTTCCCTCCGCGCAGTCGATGTGTTTTGGTGGAGCGGCGCTGCCGCCGAGCCGCCCTTGAGGGCTCCGGGGCGCCCGCGACGAGTTGAGCCGTGCTCAGCCCCGTCCGGGGCAGCGGCTGCGGGCGCTCGACCCTCCGCGACAGGTCTCCGGCTCTGGGTTTTTTTTCTTTCCCAGCACTCGTTTTCCTTAAATATTTGCAGAGCCGGCTGGGGCGATGAGCCGCGCCGCGGAGAGCATCCCCGCCCGCGCCCTCGCCGGCCGCTCCGCTGCCCCGAGGGACCGGCTTTCCCCGAAACGCCCCGGCCGGTGGGCGCCCGCCCGGGCCTCTCCTGGGACGGGCCAGCTGAGCTCGAGCCGGTTTCGCTAGCGGGAGAGCCCGCTGGCGGGGCATCACTTTTTTTTTTTTTTTTTCCTCATTTTGGGATTGTTTTCTAAGGAAAAATATATAGACATTAAAGAAAAAAAAAATGGGGGGGGGGGGGGGGGAGGGAGCTGAGGCTGCGCTGGGCTCGGCCACGGCCCCGGAGCCGGGAAGCGCCGCCGGCCCCTCGAGGCGTGGCAGGGCCGGTGTTTGCAGCCAGGCAGGAGAGCGGGGAGGAAACTTATTTTGAGTGGGGTGGAGAGGGGAGGGCAGGGGGTGGGGGTCGGGCAGGGAGGTATCAGCTCCAGGAAATGTGTCTTGGCAGCAGTCGGACGGGCGCTTCCCCGCAGGTTAGTGCGCTCCGCTCTGGAGCCGTCCAGGGCGCAAAGACTCGCTCTCCGCCGCGGCTCGGCCCCGGGCAGCACCGGCCTTGGAAAGGACGGCGAAGAAAAATCCGGGGAGGCCGGAGCCGCGGCAGGAACCCCCCCTCCGGCTGGGGAGCTGCGGGGTGCCCCCTTCCCCTCTCCGCCGGGGGAGGCGCCGCCCGGGACGCCCCAGGTAGGCGGCGGCAGCGCCGCATCCTCCCGGCGCGCTGCCGCGGGGGGCCCGGGCGAGCCGCGCCGCACGTCGGGGCGGCGAGGCCGGGGGGCTCCGGCGTGGCCCCGCCGCCCGGCTCCCTGCGGCCGCCGGCAGGGAGGCGGGCAGCGGGGCGGGCGGCAGCCCCGGCCGGGGCGGCGGGGCTGAGCGCTGCGTGTCCGGGCTGTGTTGGCAGGCGGGCGGCGCGGCCCCCTCGCCCGCCCCGGCTCCTCACCATGCTGGACGGGCTGAAGATGGAGGAGAGCTTGCAGAGCGCCCTGGACCCCGCGGCCCCCTTCTCCTCGCTGCTAGGTAAGTCGAGGGGCGCCGCCGGCCCGCCGGGGCCCCCCTCTGCCGTAGCCCGCTGGGCGTGGGGAGGGACGGGCCCCGCACGGCTTCTGGTCGGCCTCGCCCACGCGTGTCCGCGGCTTTCTCCCGGCTCGGCTCGGCTCTGCTCGGCCCGCAGCCCTGTCGGTGCCCGGGCTGTGCCCTGGCGCCCTCCTCCGCGGCTCTTTTTTCGTTCCGCGATTTAATTAAATTGTTCCCCGCCCGCACCCCCATCTTCTGCGAGGTGAAGGACTTTTCTTCGCATTGAGAAATAAACAATATTTTTTTTGCTGCTTTTTAACGCCGTTCTCAAACAGTCGCCACCTCCCTGAGCTGCGATTCTGTCGGCGCCTTTCCGAAAGGAACGAAATCGGGGGCGATTTGCCCCCCCCCGGAGCTCCTGTAAGGCACAGCTGCCCCCCAGACCCGGGAGCAAAGCCCTGCACACCCACCACCCCCAGGGAGCCATTGGGACCCCCCCAACCTTCACGGGGCTCCCAGCCGGCGTGGGGAAGCGAGAGCAGCGGGATCCCCTGCCGTCCGCCCTTGCGCTCTCCCTCCGTTCGCTCTTTCCACTGAGCCCTTTCTCCGCAGGCAGAGCCGCGACCCCCAAGTCGGTGTGCGAAGGGTGCCAGCGAGTCATTTCGGACCGGTTCCTGCTGCGCCTGAACGACAGCCTGTGGCATGAGCAGTGTGTGCAGTGCACATCGTGCAAGGAGCCCCTGCAGACCACCTGCTTCTACCGCGACAAGAAGCTCTACTGCAAGCTGGACTACGAGAAGTGAGTGACCCGCCGCCCCCCGGGTGCCTTCCCCTGCCTGCCGCCGGCAAAGCCCCGTCCCCTCTCCGCCACGTCGCTCCCGCCGCCGGCGAAGTCCCAGCGCCCTGCCGCCAGGCAGGGGACGGCCGGGCTCGTCGCCGGCCCGCAGAGCCCCAGTGCCGGTCGCTCGGTGCCGCGTGTCCCGAGTGGCGTCAGCCTTATTGTGGTGCGTAGGAAGTTTTGCTTCTGCCCTGGAGCCTGATCGCATTCTGATTTCTTCTGTTTTTTTAGAGATGTTTCGCGGCTGTTGGTTTGTGCCTTGGGAGTTTAGGAGCCTCTTGGTGGGAGCCTATGGGACCTGGGCACCCCAGGGCTGCAGAGGGAAGCGGCAAAGCTTTTCCCTGGGTCCTTTGGCTTTATTTTGCTACTGAGCAGCAGAATGAGGATTTAGGAACACTGTATCTTCCCTGAATCTGGTCCTGGTGGAGCCTATTTTCCTAATATCCTCCTTGGGCAGGGCAATGCTATTGCTCTCGCTGGACAGATGGGGAAACTGAGGCACTCGGTGAGGAACGGTGAAGGCCTGGTGAAGGCCCTGCCGAAGTCGGAGTGCTTCCCATCACGTCCTGGAGGCTTTGTGCACATCTGAGGCAGCGATGGAGCAGGAATTTGGGCCTAGGCATGCTGAGGTCTAAGGCCCCTAGCCCCGTAGCTGCCCCTGCAGACAGTGTGGGGCTGGGAGGAAACTTGTAGGGGGTAGAGGCTATGAAGATTTAAAAAAAAAAAATAATAAAATAAGAAAGAAAGAAAAAGAAAGAAAGAAAAACCTTGCCAGGGCAGGTTGTTAGCTGGCTGGCAGTGGGAGCAGGGAGAAGGCTCTTACATTCTTCCTGCAGTAATTTTTTCTCCCTCCGCTTGCCCAGCTCTTGCCATCCCCACTAGACCCTGCTCCCTGCTGGGGACCAGCCGGGGGCCCTGGCAGAGCCTCCCCCGTGATGCAGGCTGTGTCCGAGGGACGCGGGCTCCTTTCCAAGGCAAAATTCACAATAAGGCCCACGAACGTCCGGGAAAAGCCAAGGCAGGCGGTGTCTAACACAGCATCTGCTGAATTTCCTTGGTTGTCTTTTCCCTGGCTGAGTTTCGAAGCTGCTGAATTTTCGTGTTGCCTCTGGGCCGGTTGCTTCTCAGAGAAGGTGCAGATCAGGGGTCGGGGAAAGGGATTTCTTTGCTCTTACGATGGCGCTGCTATTTCGGAGCGAGATGATTTAATTCCCGGAAAGCTGGCCGGGTAGCTGTTTTACAAGAAAATAGTCATCGGCAATATTTCTGTCTCTGGCCTTCAGCATACCGTGGGTTAGCTACGCTCGGTGCCTTTTTCTTAAACGCAAAATTTCCTTTAAGTCCTGTATTGTGGGTCCGAGTTTAATCACTATGGATACAAGGAAAATTGAAAGCAGAATTTGTGTGTGTGACCTTGTTTTCGAATGTTTACGAAACAGCGGAAGAATTAGCCGCTGCTGGAGTGGGAAGGCGAGGTCTGCGTTAAGTTTTCAGGCACAAATCTGTTGCGAAGGGCTGCGCCGCCCGTCTGTCGGCAGAAATTCGGCTAGTGGTTCTCACGGATTTGCAGCGCGATTTTAACGTGATTTAACGCGCCGCTTCTGCTTTCTCGGCACCGCCGTTCGGCGTATGCTGAGCCGTTACTGTCGAGGGGAAATTGGAGCAAACGTTAGCGCAGAAACGCCTTCCTGACTAGCGGCGTGCGTAGCTTTTACCGTCCGGGCGTTCTCGACGCTAGCAGCCAGGCTCAGACCTGAAATCCTCCTCCTGCATCTCCTGGCCGTGAAAAGAAACGGGCGCCGCGGCCGGCTGCTTTGCTGTGCTGGGCTCGGCTGAGCGCAGACCCGGGACTGTTGGGATAGATGAGAACTGACTGCAAAGAAAAAAAGAAAACAAAAAAAGAAAAGAAAGAAAAGGGTGTCACAAATATTTCCAAGCTAGCGCTAAATTCAGGTGGTGGTATTTCTCCCCTTCCCTGCTGTGTTTGGGTCGGTAAGCTCTGCTGGAGCCGGAGCGTTCGCGGTGGCAGGTAGTTTTCCCCGAGCTGCCGGGGTTTCGATCCCGCTGAAGCTGCGGGAACGCAGCGGCGGCCCGGGAGGCGAGCGGCAGCGGCAGCCTTGGTCCCGCTCCGCTGCCGGCTCCCCGGCATTAACATGCTAATAACGCGCCCGGGTCCCAGCACCGCCGGAGCGGGTCCCCGCAGCCGGCGCCTTCCCCTCTGCGAGCTGTCGTCTCCGTTGTTGTTCCCTCTATTTTATTATTATTATTTTTTTTCTCCTGGGAGTGTTGCTGCCATGTCCCAGCTCTGCCACCGCCGCCTGCTCCCTTCCCTTCCCTCCGGACCCCGTGCGGCTCTGGCTCACGACCCCGGCAGCACCCGGGGACGCTTGCGGCGCCTCCCTTCCTGGGGCTCTGCACCTTTCCCCGGCTTGTTGGGGACGTTGGGGACAAGGGGCAGGGTCCCAAATAGCCAAGACTTGCGTATAACTCTGTATTTAATAATATAGGTCTCTGCAAAAAGTGCCGATTCCTTCGGCTTAGAGGTTTCCTCCGATACCGAGCGTAGGGACGGCGTTCGGAAGCCTGCTGGGACTCGCCGCGGAGGCGCACAGAGCCCTCCGGTTTGGGGGTGATGTAGATTACGGCGCTTTTAGTGCGAAATGCAGGGGGGAAGCTGATATTGGACAGAGCAGGTTATTCCCAGCCGGGAGCCGGGTTTGTGCTGGTTAATTATTGCAGGCGATGGACACGTTTCCTCCCGAGCGTCGCGAGGGCACGGCAGGGTGAAGCGCCCGCTCCTCCCCGCGGCGAAGCGGGGCTCTCGGGGCTTCTCCCCTAGCACTTTCCCTGAGGCGGGAGGTTGGGGATTTCCGTTGAGACGCTGGAGCTGCGGGCATCCAGGGAAGGATCAGGATCCTGCCTGGTAGCGTCTGGTTTTATTTTATTTTTTTTAATTCAAAGAACGGATTTCCCCCCCCCCCCCCCGGATGGTGGCTATTGGGATAACTTCCCAAACATGAGTAGATGCGGTATTTTCTGACACGTAACTACCCCTTGCTATCTGTTCTGCATGTAACGAGGCTGCAGAGGGTTAATAACTGAGCACGAGATGGCCGAGTTATGCATTTAGTTATAAATACGCCCGTGGAAAGTGTTACAGACAGCTTTAAGCAACCATCTGACTCGCTGGACTCTAGAAATTGATGAATCACTTATTAAAACAGATGTTTCACATTTCTTAATCTTTTACAAGAGGAAGACCTCGGTAGCGAACCTGGAGAGAGCTCCCGTAAAGACCAGGAGCGCTGGGCCGGGTCTCGACATCGTCTCGGGGCGGCTCGGCCGTGGGGTGGGAGAAGGTGGGTCGGTCCGTTGCCGCCGGGGGCAGAGATGGTGGGGAGGGCTCCTCACGAGAGGCCGCTCGGCCCCACGCCCCTGGGACAGCGTCTATCTGGGGCAGAGGACACGCGTTACAGAACATCCTGCATCTCGCAGCGGCCCCCGGCAGCTGGCCAAACCTGATAAGTCTCAACTCTTACGAGGTTCAGGCCGCGCACTGGCCAGCTCTGTGCTTCATGCGATCGCGGAGCAGCCCAGAGGACTTTCCCTGGCTCTAGGGCCCCAGCTGCTCTCTGCACTAGTGACCGAGGGGGTGGGATGGTGGTGGTATTTTGGGGGACCAACACAAAACGCAGCCACAAGCTGGGGAGGGAAGGTTGTGCGGTGGCTGGGAAGGATCTCTTCAAACTGCTTGGTTTGCTTGGAAGGGTTTGTATGTAGGCCTGGTATAGGATCACGACGTGGGGGTCTAGTGGGCTCTTCTCTTCAGTGTTGGGAGCGAGGTGAGGAGCTGGGTAGCGTAGCTGAGCTGGCTGGCAGAGATGGCTTCCCTGCACTCCGTGTCCCACTGGGAAAACCCGTGGCTGCCTGCTCCAAACGCACACGAGCGTGGGCATGTCTGAAATCACACTCACTGAGAGGCGTTTTGTGGTACCCTTGCGAAGGCTGGGAGGACCTCGACCTGCGAGGAGGACCTGTAGCCATGGGGATGTTCTGGAGATGAAGGCGGCAGAAGATGCTGGGGTAAAGAAACCCTGCTGACCACTTTTTGAGGCCGGGTCGGCTGACAGCGGTGCGGTCGTGACAGGGGGGCGCAGCTGGGGAGCGTGGTGACGGCGTGACTGCTTGGCACGTCCCCAGCCACGGCGCAGAGCCCCGGCTCCCACCCCCGCCTGGCAGGAGCAGATGGTCGGCACATCTCGGAGCAGGGCTGGCATGTGGGCCCCGGGAGCGGAGGGGCGGCCGCAGCGCTGCACCGCGATGCGGGGCTCCCCGGCGCAGCGAGGCACTTGTGTGACGCTTGCACCGTGTTAGCAAGACTTGACAGGTCTGTGCTGTTGCCAGCTTCTGCGGTTTTATTGCAGAGCTTTCTGGGCTTGGCGTTTGCTCTAAAATCCCCTGCTCTTGGAATCATGTGATTGCATGGGCACTTCAAACTGCTCTTTCCCGAATTAAAACGCAGAGGTGCGTTTGGCTGCAAGGAAAAAGCAGTGTGCGCAGAGCCCTTTAGTCTCTGGATGCATGTGAAAGAAAATGCCCACAAAGAAACCCGCAAGCGTTGGGTTTTTAAGTCACGCTCGGTGCCTTGATTTAGGAGGTGTGCGCAGGTACCTTGGACCCCTCGGTAGTGCGGTACTGGGAGGGTGAAGTTGGGTCTGCCCAAGAGGAGGGCAAGAGCCGTCACGCCCAGCGCGAGGCGGACGCTCCGGGCAGCAGAGCCTCCTTTCATCCGCTAGGAACTCTTTCGACAGCTGTTGCCGTAGATGAGAGGGGAAGGGGTTTAAAGCATCATTGCTCTTTATCTTGCTTAACGTGGGTCATGGAGGTAATCGCACAGTTAGCTGCGAGCTGCGGAGCTGCTTCCCCAGCCTAGAGTTGTTGTGAGAGGGATAATCCAAAATGCATTGACTGAATAGGTGATGCCAACGTAAAACGCTTAGGGCAGCCTGGCTCCCGCTGACCAGAGATTTCTGGTGGCTTGGAGGGTTTCTGTTGTCAATAAATATTTATTTGCCTTCTCTCAGAACAAGGCATGATGAAAGGAGACTATTGCTCCTCTTGCAGTTGATGGAGAGAGAGCAGCTCCTCCAGGGAGGTGCAATTCAGGCAGCTTAGGGTGTGATGTGTCCTCTAGTGTCTTTTTCCATCATTGTAAGGGATCCTACAGAGATGACAGTGCTAACTTGGGTTTCCCTAGCTGGCTGGGGACTGAGGGCAGCCACGCTGGCCTGAGCAGTAGCAGAGAGTGTGGCAGGTCTCTGTGGTGGCACTGCTCGTGTCCCTCCTGCCAGTCTCTCCTTCCCTCGGACAATCCCACAGCTGCTTCTTTTAACATCCCCCACCCTTATTGCTGTCCTTCCCTCCTACCCATCTCCACCGCCTTGTCTCTCATAGCAAGTCCCTCCTCTGTCCCAACCTCCCTTTCTACCCCCTGCTTCTACCCCCATCCCTTAATCTGAAATGTCCCAAGGGGAGGGAATGTCCCATGTCCTGCCTTGTCGGTGCTCCTGGCCCCGGACAACGGACGTCTCTTTCCATGCCCAGCTTCAGGTGGAAGCGGGTTGTTTTATTAAGCTGCCTCGTTAGGCTGGCAGGGGGTGAAAAGAAGCAAACTAGTGGTGTGCAGCGATTAGAGGGGCATTAAGGCGGCCGCTGTGAGATTTGCTCCGGAAACACGAGGCAACTGCAATACATCGCCGCTTCTTGCCTGCATCTCCACCACGAGAGACGGCCCCCCCGTCCTCCAGCGCACCGCGCGCAAGGCTGCTATTTTCGAAAGGGAGCAAAGAATAGATCTGGCGACTTGCCCCTTCCCCCTGCCCTTAATTAGATTTGTGTCTTACAATTAATGTTTCATATAAAGGCCTGGAACGGAGAGACGTTTGGCAGCTTGGGAGCGAGGCAGCCTTCTTGCGTGCAAACAAGCCAAATATACTCGTCATCTGTCCCTGCGTGGTGGGGACAGGGATAGCTTCGGAGTCGGCCTTCCTTTGCTTATCGGAGGTGGCCTTGGTGCGAGCTTGCTGCAGCCCTGATGGGTTGGTGCTGGCAGAGTCCCATCTTGGGCCACATCAGCAGCTTCCACCATTGCTGCTGCCCTATTTTGGACCTGTGATTTTTTTTTCCTCCACCTTTTTTCTTTCTTTCTCCTTCCTCGGCACCTTTCTCCCTGCTCCAGCAGTAGCTCTCAATAGAGCATTTGGAGCTGGTCGAATCATTTCGGGTTTCATAATCCCAGTGAAGGCTCTGAACAGAGAGCGGCTTGGGGAAGAAAGGGGGGTTTGTTTTGTTTCGAGGCGAATTTGGTTTCCACCAGCTGGAACGACAGCTGGGTCCTCTCCTGCCCAGGCTCTCCAGCCTTGGGTGTCCGGTTCCTCACCTGCTTGCAGGCACTAGGCAAAGAGATGAATTTTCCAAATCTTGTTTTTAAAAGAACCCAGAATTGGGTTTCTTGCATTGGGTGTGCTGAAGCCCCGCAGCAGCTGCAGCAGTCAGGGCTGATTTCCTCGCGGCCGCGCGCCCCGTTGAGAAGGCAGCGCTCTGCAGTCTGCCTCCACCTGGGCTTGCAGGAAGGTGGCTGTCAATGGGGTGAAACCTCCTTAAAATACCCAGATCTGTGGTGTTTTCTGAGACTGATGCTGCACAGTCATCTCGGGGTTCCCAATCATCTGGGAGGACCCAAAGTGTCCTCTGTGTTGGAGGGGAGGAAGGAGCCGATGCTTTTGGGGTGAAAGTTGGCATCCATTGCTGGGGCAGTACCTCTCCTGGGCATGAGGGTGCAGACCCTACTTCTGTTTGAGGGTGAAAAAAAACATGGTTTCAACTAGATTTTGGTCAGCCAAGGAAAGGGACACTTTTTTTAATGTATTTTTCCATGGGAATTTGGAATTTGTGTGCATATGTCATAGGTTTCAGAACAAGGGGGTGCAAAAGGAACTAACCGTGTTCCTGGAAATTGCAAATACTACACAGATTTATGTGACAGCATTTGAAGCTACAGTTTGGGCTACATTGTAAGTACAGTAACGCTTTTTTGTTTGTGTGACATCAATACTTATAACCTGGAGGCAAACTGATAAATCCTGCCGAGGTAGAACCCAGCCGACTGTTCCCCATATACGTTTTCACGATGTTGTTTGTCCTCAGAGGAGATGTATGAAACCAGCTTGTCCCTTGTGTTTTTAGTGAGTAATTCAGGCTGTCTCAAAGTGCTCGGGCTGCGTGTCTGTGAAACCAGCAGGCGTTTCGTTCCAGACCTACTTTTTGTTTGTTTGTTTTGTTTGTGGGTTTTTTTCATTTGTTTGCTTTTTTTTCTTTGTTTAAAATAATCAAACCTTAGATTTTCTCAGGATAGGCGTTCTATAATCCCAGGCTTTCTGCCCCACTATTTAAGGGCAGCCAGATCTTGAAGATCTTGCTGAGGGGTTGAGGTCAGGGTGAGCTGTGAGTGGTGCCATGCCAGGATTTCGTTTGCAGCAAGGGCACAATATCAGTGTGGTGGCACTGTTTTCTATTTATTTGAGGTTTTGCTGTTGGAGGACTCTGGTCTTCTCGCTGATCTGTTCTGCTGAGATTTATCAATGAAGGACCAGTGTCTTGAGTCTGCCAGGGGTCATTCAGGTGCTCCACGCTTTGCAGGTTGACTATCCAAAAACAGTTATTTTCCCCCATGAAGGTTTGATTTCCTCCCCCCACCCCCAAAAGGAGGGTCTTTATATTTCTCGAAATAGGGGTGGAATAATGACATATTCAATGCAAATTATTTATTGTATGATATTGTACTTGTGTGTGTGCACCTACCTGTTTTCATTAGAGGCTCAGCATTTCCTGCTCCTTCAGACATGATTCTGCACAGGGTTCAGTGTCTGTTTCTGCTACCGGCATCATGGCAGCACACAGGCAACTGAGCGGTGACTGCCTCTTCTGCCGTGAAATAGAGCTGGAAACATGAATGTGTTTATAAAGGCTTTGTTCATCATTACAAATGCTTTCAGCATGTTGCATGGGGTGTTTAAAAGCAGGGCACTAATTCTCAGTCTCTCTCCAGATTTGCTTAATTTTTGTCATGTCTGCTGTTGTGTTTTCCACCTTGGGTTACTTTTGACCAGAGCTATCGGAGAGGTTGCGTTGCAAAGGTAACGAGTTCTCCTAAGCGTTGTGGAACCAGTCAGCCAGGCTGAGGAGAGACACGCTGAGGGGATGGCTGGTGTACAGCCTCCGGCTTTCCTTGATGCCAAGGTTCATCGATCTGCAGGAGAACAGCTTTCCCCTGTCCCCATACTCAGCTCTCTGTGGCAGGCAGCAGCGTTTCTCTACCGTCCTGTGCCTTCGCCAGGCTAAGCCCTGCTGCCCGAGCACATCGGCGCAGGCCTGGCTCCCCTCGCGGCACCCCTCCACGTTTGCTCCGAGCCGTGGCAGGACTCCCGCCGCTGTGGCCTTTCAGCAACCGGAAGATTTGCCCTCTAAACCGGGGTCTGGGGTCGCCAGGGCTCCACGGCTGCAGATGAAAGGTTTGCCCAGAGCAGAGGCATCTCGCTCGTCCTCAGGGCAAATACCTAGAAGGGCAGAGCCTGCTGGCGGAGGCTTACTCGGCCCATAATTGTGCTTCCCGAGCCCGTGGAGGCCCAGTATTGATCCTTCACAGCTGCCTCCCTGTTGCTGCTGGCCGTACGTTGTCTCTGGCCGCTCCCTACCCCTCTCCTTCCCTTGTGGACTTCGTTTCCTAATGCTGCTCTCGGGGAGCTCTTTCTGTCCTTGACAGCGGAACAAATCCCTTTGAACACAACCATCACTCCTCTCGCCATTGTCCTCCTGCCGGCCCTCCGCCCCCGCTGCCACCGTGCAAAATCTCCCCATGGCGCGGCTATTCCTCTGGAATGATAACCGCTATCTCCGCCTCGCTGCGGGACGACGGCCCCGGAGATCGCTCGAGGCAAGGCGGAGAGTCCCCTGCGTGCGGAGAGGGAAGCGGGGTTTTAAAAGCACAACAAGAGGCAGTGGCATTTCATGGAGAAAAGCCTTCTTCAGGACTGTTTTGATTTAATTCGCCTCTTTGGTGCGTGCACTCTTCTCTCCTGTTTTATGCTGCAGAGCTTCTTGGATGAGGCTGCAATTGCTGTGTGTCAAGGGCTCCATCTTCCCTGCCTGAATTCAGAGGGGCCACGTTATAAGTTGATTTTTTTTTCACTGTGTAATATCACCCCAAGGCAGCTGAGCAGGAAGGAGGAGGCTGGAATTTTCTCTTCGCTAGCGAAGCTCAGGGAAGTATTTGGCATGAAACATTTGGAAAGGGGAGAGAAATGAGTTAAGGGAGCTGAACACAGTTCTCGGATGTGACATTTTTTATTTGAAAGACTCGGTTTTGTCTGTTCCTCCCCCACAACCCCCACTAAATTTCAGAGATGTTTCAATTGTCATTTCTGCTTGGCATTTGTCGACCTTGTTAACGGAGTGCTTATTCTTGGAAAACAATGTCTTAGCTGTGCAAAACATTCACGGTCTCCGCAGTAATGCGTACAAACAGGTGGAGGGAGAAACAATGTGGAGACTACACCATGTTCACCATTGCCTCTGCAGTGGTGATCTTGATGCCTTTTGGATAAATAAATTCTCAGATGCTGATAATGGAAGTGGCGGTTAGATCTTCTGATTTGGATGTTTGTCAAAGCAAGTCCAACACTCACCCAGTGATGTCTATGCCAACCGTGTAATTTGGGCTACCCTACAGGATGCCCTTTTGGGGCATCTTCTCCTTTTCTTATTTTCAAAAGGACAGTCCAGGCATCAGGTGAGGAGGAACACACTCCTGTCCAGCTGTTCTGGAACCAGGCTCCTTGGGAGTTTTGTCTGAGAGCTGGGGGACAAAAGGACTCTGCATTTCTCGCCTCTTCCTACTCGCTGACAGGGAGGGTGAGGATGTTCCTTGCCAGATGCTATAAGCGGCCGTGCAACGCGTTCATTGGGTGTGCAGCACCATCAGCCCTGCAAGAGGTGTTCATGGTGGGGGAACAGGCTCCTCTCAAACTGCAGGCAAACTTTCTGTAAGCTTCTGCAAGGACTGAAGGGGACATCTCGAGATCTGAAGATTCAAGATCTGAATTGTTCCACGGAGAAGCTCATCTCTAGCCCTTGATTGCAGAGGGACCTGGGGGCGCTGCTCACCTGAAAGAAGTCTGTGAACCCAACTTTACACTCAGCTCAGGCACTGCAGTCTCTGGTTAGGTGGGATGAGCCCAGGCTCGGTGCCTCTTGAGTCATGCTTGCATTAACCAGCTGGCTGGGTTGGAAATGGAGAACTGAAATACTTAATTATGTATATCTCGGTCTCTCTGCTGACGGAGAGAGTGCTGCAGTGATATTGAGTATACACTTTCAAACAGCGATGTGGATGTGGGAGCTTGGACAGGAAAGCCATTAAGCATTTGAATCTTCTTGATGCCTGCTCAGGTGATCATTGCTCCTTCGTTCTGCTCCCATAATTATGAAAGGTTGAAAGAGCAACCTCAATGGACTGACTTAAAAGTTTAATGAAGCTTAAAGACTCATAGGTTAGACTCTTGAGTCTGAGCTTGTTTCAGCTCTGGCCCTAGGAAGGAGAGTTAACCAGAAGGCAAGAGAGACTTCCTGTGCACATTACCTTGAAGACATAAAACCCCTATTTGATGGGAGGTTTTGTTACTGGATGGATTAGGAGAAAGTAATGGGAGAGGAGGTCTGAGATGAGTGAAGAGCCCTGCATAGGGAAAGTAGGTCCAAGTGAGACTTGTGTCCTTGATAGCAGCAATGCTATTCTCCCCATTGCGGGGAGTCCTAGATGATACTTTTTGGCCTCTATTGTGCAAGAGGTGTGTGATGGATGGTTTCTAGTCTGCAGCCTGGCATCCAGGTAGCACTGAAGGCAGACTTGCAAGCACCTTGCAGGATCTGGGTCACTCACTTGTGTGTCTGTACTGTCTGATACAATGTACATCTCCACCCATGAGAGGTGCTCCAGCGTTGAGAGGGTTGCTAACATGCCTACAGTCTGTGCCCTTGGCGTCATCATTTTGTAAACTTCCTCCACAGAGTCAAACCCACTTTTGCACCACTGTTGACCAGCTCAGAAATGGAGCCAAAGCCTTGAGCAGACAGTGGAGGCCACTCTCAGCTGAGCTGCCTCTGGGACTGGGTTGGGGGGAGAAGTAGTGTCCAGATGCGCTGCATTGCAAATCTCCGCTGGACTCAGTTCTCAGTTTCATGGTAATGGCTTGCAGTGAAGTGACCTCTGGCCGAGCACGTTCTGGGCTCCTGCCCACTCCCAGACATTCACCTTTCTCCTCCTCTAGCCTTGCAGCTAAACTGCAGCCAAGGCGTTGTAGCGATTTTCAAACTCTTTAAGCACCACTGGAGCGAAGAAGGAAGAAACGTGGCCAAAGTTTTGATGCTGGGATGCATACAGGAACACAGGTTCGTGGGTCTCTTTCTCCAGGGCTGCTTATTTGAGAGACACCAAAGGGCCCATGCTGTAGTGCACTGTTACGACCCGTCCTTACCCAGGCAGGGTGGCTTAATATGCACAGACATCCCCTAGAAAGTCGCTTGATGGATCTGGCCACTGAACCAGACAGCCCAAATTCATGCCACTCTGCTGGAATGCCCCATCCCCAGTCTCTTCAAATCCGGTCTTTTTATGCTATTTCCAACAGGATTAACAACCGCGCCCCCCCCCAATCTCTGCCTTTTAAAATAACTATAGCTCCCCCAAGCCATGACTACTTCTTGCTTATTTGGACACTCCTGTCTCCAAATATCAGCTTTGGTCCTTTCCTCTCTGGCCTAGTGACTGCAGAGTGATGTCCTCTGTGCAGAGCAGCCCTTGGCCTCCGTGCGGAGGCAACGCTTTGCAGCCATGGGGCAGCGAGTCTTGCGTGACATGTCTGACCTGCTTGGTCAGGGAAGTGTGTTGGGCTCATTGTGGATGAAAGGTGCTAAAGAAATGAAAATCAAATCTGTGTGTTCTCCTTTTGCGCCTTCCTATTGGAAAAGTGCAGCAAAAGTCAACCAACAACACGTCCTGCTGAAGCTATATATTTTTTTTTTCCATAAGGATTAGTGGTTCGAGCGCGAGGATTTTCAAACTGACAAGCCCTTGGCAGAGAAATAATTATAAGCTTTATATGCTTTGTGTTTCCTAAGTAGTTCTAAATGACTCTATCCCTTGGGGCATTTTTTTAAGCCCACAAAAGAGGGGAAAAATGTGCATTTCCTCCATGTCCTTGAAAATATGCGAGATGTTTGTGGAGATCATTCAAGTCTTAACTAAAAGATTTTTGTGTTTGTTTATTTAACTGCATCCAATGAACCAAAGTTCTCTGGACAATGATGCTTCAGAAATGATCTTAGAAATCAGAGATGGAAGGAGATCGATGCGATCATTTTTAGACCATTTCAGGAATGCAGGTTTTGCCTCAGCAGTTCTCTGGAGTTTTTACTCTGCTCCTTTCTATAAAAGATGACTTTTGGGTCTATCAGAACTCTTTTTTTTCCCCATTGCTGTTTGTTATTTGCTTGCACTGAATTACTTCTCATTCCTGTGAGTGTAGCATGATTTGATGGGTGCGTGGACTTCACCTTATGGCTTCACTGCAGTATCACCACTAAGAGGGATGGTTCCCGTGCTGTTCCCCTCCTTCCCAGCTGCATCTTCCTGCCTTCCTCCCCTTTTTGGCCCTAGCAAGCCAGCTCACTGATCTGGCTGAAAGTACGGCACAGGGAGAAGTCATTTTGCTTCCCTTTTCCAGGCAGGTTTCCAGCCCGCCCCAGCAGCTGCCCTAGGTGCCCCCTTGGCTGTGCACCCTGTGGGATAAGCTGTGATAAGGAGTTCAAAAGTGCTTTTTGGAGATGCAAGCTGATGGAGCCACAGCTCTCTCCTCCTTTAATGTCTCTTTTCTTTGCTCCTGCTGTGCTTCTAGCCCCGATTTGTGGATCAGCCCAGAGAATAACTCGATCTGAGAGGTTCATAGAGGCGCAGTGCTGTTATTAGCACCCTGTGTTGGACTTGTGGGGAGCCCAACCTGGACTTTCCTTATCCTTCATGTCAAGGGGATTGGGGACATCATGTCTGGCTGGGAAATCCTCTGCCGTGGGCTATGGCATGACCATCTCATCCGTCTCCAGCCCTCCTCTCCTGGGCATTAGCTGCTATCAGCAACACCAAAGGTAAAACTCCTCATGGGCTTCAGAGCCGAATGCGACTTGGCCATGCCGTAGCCCTGGGACAACCCAGGAGCTCCATCCTTCCGTGGTCAGGTCCTCTCTTCACCTGCACTTCTGTCCTGACAGTTTTTGCTAGGCTTTTTGCAAAGGCAATTTAAAAGGGCGATTTGATGGAAAAAAAAAAAAAAAAAAAAAAAAAAAAAAAAAAAAAAGCCACCTGTCGGCAGTTGGGGGCAGCTAAAATCCCACTGCTTTTCAAAGGACACACATGAGCAGGAGTCAGTTAGGCACTCGTGAGATTCCTGCCCCCTAAACTCCGATGTAAGCTGTTAACGAGGAGCCCTGATTTTCCGCTCTGCCCGTCCCCACACCAACACCTCTGTGTTGCAGCACGTTTTAGAGGGGCTCAGCGCCAGCCGAGAGCTACTTGCTCCCTGCTTTTCTGCCCTCGTGGGCTGAGTCCTCTGGCAGGTGATGTGCAGGATGCTATCCTGAATCTGAATGACCCCGGATCTGCCCCCTTCTTACACTTCTCGTGTTTGCACTCACAGGCTTGCTGCTGGTCCAGTGGCATCTCTTTGCCATAGTTTCTCCCCAATTTTTCCCTTGTGCAATACCCCCCACGCTGTCGTCTTCCCTCCCCTTGTCTCTCTGCAAGGTCTGGGCTCAAGCGGGGTGCGTGCAATCTAAAAGGGCAAAGCCTGGGCCTGCGGGGACCCAGAGAGGTGTGCGGGGACCGCGTTATTACATCTGCTGCGGGGCAGTGCCGGGGCGCTCCGCTGGGATTACTGGTGCAATATTCCTGCCGTCAGCAGGGAGGGGGGATCGGAGGCCAGCCGGGCTGCGTTAATAACGGCGCTGCTTTACCTTGCCTTTATTAAGTGAGGGAAGCCTCCGCTCGTCGCCCCCGCGGCACGCCTGGGCTCGGGCTGCTTGGAGAGAGGAGAGGGGGCCGGCGGGGAGATGACATTTGAGGTAATTAGAGCCGCTCAGTGGAAAGGCAGCACGCGGGCCAGTGGGGCACTGCCGAGAGGCGGTGGCGTACCTCCGCTGCGGCGCCGGGGCTCCCGGAGACGGGAGGAGGGGGTCCTGCCCCCCAAACCTGCCTGCAGGCTCTGCCTGCTCCACGTAGCTCCTTCTTGCCCTTCATCCACCCCCCCGGGTACTTGCTGTGCAACCCTGCGGTGTCTGGCTCCTGTCCCCATCCCTCCCTCTCTGTGTCCCCTAAGGGGTTGGCTGGGGGGGCTCCATCTGTGCTCCCCCTTGGTTCCGGGGAGCAGCTGGCTTTGCTGCCTCTCCTGACATCCCACTGGAGAAGGGATGTGTGCCCTGGGGCTGGAAGACCCCGCTGACACCCCGGCACCCACTCTCCCCAGGCCACGTGCACCCCTACAAGGGCACCCCTACAAAGACACCTCCATGCAAGATGCCCCTTGGCCAGCACAGGCCAGTGAAGCATTTAGCTTTTAGCAAGAGGAGTGGTGATCACCTCAATTTTCTCCATCCCCCTCATCTCCTGGAGACCCTCGGATGTTCACTGAAGTCTGGCTGACGCTGGGGGAGGCCATGCCGCAGCCCCAGGGCTAGCAGAGCCCCTTGTGCCCCGCGGAGGTGGCAAGCGGCCCTTGTGCAGGCTGAGCCCAGGGCTGCTTTGGGAGAGCAGCGTGGTCCTCAGCAGGCAGGAGGGGACCTATCTGTTCTGCCTGTGCTCTGGCCGTGGCCATAATTTCTCAGGGGAAAGGGGTTTTTCTCAGCTCCCCTGTCCAGACGCTGCGAATCCCACTAAAACTTTTGACTGGAGGAGGGATTACGTGATCAAGTTTCAGCCCCTCTCTGTAAGTAGTGTAAACTCTCTGCCCAGAGCTCAAGTGACATTTTGTGGGAGATAGGAGGGTATTAAGTGCTGATTCTTGCAGATAAAAATAGCCAATGGCCTGATGATGTTTTCTGTCTTCTCGTTCCTCTGGTCTCTGGTCTGACCTGGCTCCGTCGCCTCCGCACTGGCGCTCCCAACTTGATCTTTACTTAGCATCAGGCACGGGGGGCTCCAGGAGCCTGATGCTGTTTGGTCCCCCTCAAGCATCCCAAGCTGCCTGTCGCTGCGCTGCTCCTTTCCTCCATAGCCTCAATAAGCACTGCGGGGAAAAGGGCCAGGCAGGCACGTGGGGCTGACGTGCCGGCCTCTTCTGCTCTTGCCTGTGCCTCTGAGCATGCAGGACGGTGTGGTGGCCTGAGCGCCCGCCAGATGGGGAGATGCGTGTCCTGGGTTTGTGGTCTGCTGGGAGCAGACGCTGTTCAGCCTGCTCAGTTGTGAGCGTACACTGAGAGCACCACCTCTCTGCCCTGAAACCATAGCCCACTCTCCAAGTGGGTGCCCAGAACTGGCCGTCATTGCAAACCTTTCCGCTGATGCAGGAGCTCTCCTAGTTACAGGAGTCCCTGTGAGTGCACGTGTCCGCATGTCTGTTTTTCCCGTTGCTGTGTTTCAGAGCTGATGTTTTCATCCTGAGGTTGCAGCCAGAGCTGGCTCAGGGCCCCTCAGCAGCGTCGGCAGAGCTGACTCTTGCTGCTCCAGCAATGAGGGGCTGGGGCCAGTCTAAAGGAAAGGGATGGAGAGGAGCAGGAGGAGGAGGGAGTGGCAGAGACTGGCTTGTTCTGAGCTGGGACCAGACCTGCTGCTGGGAGAGATTCTGCCGCCCATCCGGCTGGGGCAGCGGCCAGCCTGGCTTTCCCAGGCCCCATTTCAGCACAGCATCAACCTGCTCCACCACTGCCTACAACCCCCCTTAAACTATCTACCTTGGGGCTGGCAATGGCTGTTGACAGATAGGAAGGTGGTAGGAGGCAAAGCAGACACAGGCAATTTCTCCTAGTACTGATACTTATTTTCTTGCGGCTGTGCTGGGAAGTTGTGCCTCTCTAGCTCTGTGCCCGTGGACTGGCAGTTTCCATTTTGGGCCTTTGAAGATGCCTCTGTTCCAAGTGACTGTTCATTGTCTGATATCCACCACAGCACTGGTCTCTCTAAGGTGCTGTTGACAGACCTCTTAGCTGCATAGTCAGACTGTCTTCACTGTGCGTTTTTAATTGTAGACTTATTTTAAATATTCTTCTGAAAACAAGTGATGCTTTTGGAAACAGCATCTTTACATGCTTCCCTTTATCAGTCATTGGTTGAAGGATCTCTTCTGTCAGGGGTAAGGATTTAGGTTCTTGTGTATCTGGAGCTGAAGTGATGCTCTTACACTTGGTTGCCTACAGTAGTGGGCGATTATTGAGCCCCTGCCAGGAATTCTTCCAGTGGGATCAGGAACACTCTCGGGTGTTACATTTGTCCTGTAGTGTGTAACCTCTAAGTAGAGCCTGTTGCGTTTCATAACGTATCATATGATGTTGGTGATGTCAACCGAGCGCTTGTTTCAAGGTCAGCCATAAATGTTTGGGTTCGTGTCTCCTAAGGCTCTGTTAACTCCTGGGGTAAAGCCTTCAGCACCTCTGGAGTGCAAATGTGAAGACCAAGGCGACTTTGCTCTTGGTTAGCCATTTGATTTGCTTTGCACCCAGCCAGGCTGCTGCCCAGCTCTCAGATGCAGGCTGTGCCTGCACAGGGTGTGCTCCTGGGGGCCACAGTCAGCATGGCTCTGGGACACAAACACTGCTGTGCTTGTCCTACAGCTGCCAGTGTGTTTCTCAGGTGCTAATGTCATGCTGTTGCCACCTCTGGAAACCACTCACTGCTCCAGGCCCATGTTGTCAGGCATGGCATTGTGTCATGCTAAAGGTGGGAGGATTCAGTGGGGACAAGCAGACCTGTAAACAACAGTCCTAGTCTCTATGTCTTAAATACCTCCTCATAAGGACTTCAACTTGTGTTCCTCAAGCTGGGGAGCTGCGACACAGAGAAGGAGTCTGTTTTCTGGCACAGGTGAGGAGCAGGGTCCTTGTCTGGCGGTGGTGGGAGCCTCCTGGCCTGCCCTTTCCGCTGGACCTGAGAGGGGTCCAGGAGTGACCAGGGTCACCAGCCCCAGGGTGAGGGGAGGAGATGATACAGGGTAAAGTTGGGAAACAGGGAGGAGCTGGAGGAGGTTGCCTCTTTGGCTCCAAGTGTAATATGTAATGCCTGTGAGCCAGCTGATCATCTGCAAGTCTTGTGGCTACTCGGAGCTTGGGTCCACCTCAGGGCCCTTTCTCCCATCAGTCTCGCTAGTGGGAGCCCCCAGGCCCGGGGGAGCTCTGAGCTGCCTTACGTACCAGTGGAAGTAGCCAGGATGGGAGAGGTGGCTGGTCAGCCTTATTGCACATGAGGGCTGGTGCTTGGGTGAGCAACTGGCACAATGACGTGCTCTGTCCCGTGGCTCGCAAGGACAGCACAGCCATCCCCTGGGAATACCTGGGAGAGTCTCCCTGCGCTTTTTATCAATAAATAAATATTTTAGGCCAATGACTATATAAAACAATTACAAGTGACCTTTTGGATGTCTCGTTAAATGAGAGTTAGAGGATGTTTAAAATATTAATGGACAATTGGCTCTCACCAGGTTTCTTGTTACATGAACGTTTCATTTATAATTTGGCCCAAAGCTGGGATGTACTGAGAGATACTCAGTCTGCAGCTTGTGCAAGGGGGTTAACGTGGTGCTCTCTCCTGCCAGAAAATAATAGAAGCCAGGGACTGTCTAGGGATTGTGTGTGAAGGATTAGGAAGAGGATATGCACTGGTCTGTCTGCAGCTGGCTGAAGTCTAGCTCAGAGTGGTAAGCCTGGAAATCATTGCCTTCTGATGGCTGCGAGGGGCCTGATGGAGAGGGAGCTTGTATCCTAAGACCTGGGGAGCTCTGCAGCCAGGCGATGCTCTTAGTGGGAGGCAGCGAGGGGATCATCTGTGCCGCTGAGATGTTTATCACGGTCAGGAAGGAGGAAGTGCAGTGGTGCGGATGCTTCCGCTTCTGCTTTCCAGGTGCCGTAGTTGTTTGGTGTGAACAGAGGGTGCTGGGCTCCAGGGACCAGGGCTTTCTGCAGGACACTTTGCCAGATCTGCACATTCTGCTGGGAGCCTGCCTTTATCTGCAGCATAACTTTTGTTTTTCTTCAAAGCTCCAGGTCCTTCAGACAGGGGATTCAATGAAATCCTCATATACCTTTTAATAGGGAGAATTTGTAGGCATCTGGCTCTCGGAAAAGCTTGAAGATGCTCAGATTCATGTTGTTCGACCTCCTGATGCTGGCAGTGATGTTTCCTGAAATGTTTACCTCTGACTGCCTGAGGAAGCTGAAATCACAGCTCCCTGGGTTAGCGAGTGCATGAAGATTACCCGGCATCAGTTACCCAGCATTAGGGTGTGTCTTGCAGACACCATGTTGATGGAAGGGGTCTGCAGAGATGGAGCATGACATCTCCCCTCTAAACACAGGGCAGCCTTTGTATGGGCATTTTGATCTAAAAATAAGGAAGTGAAGAAACCTGTGAAGACCCTGTGGCCATAACCTACCAGGCTCTTGCCCTGCCTCCTCAGCCGAGGTCTGACACATTAGGTTCTGGGGGATTGTGGTGGTACCTGACCTCCATAAGGCAAGCTGGGCCATTATGGCCTTCACCCAAGAGAAGCATGTTGCTTCTGTGGCAACTATTAATTGCTTCCTGAATTTAAAAAGCATAAATAAACTACTTGTCTGGGAATGAATTAGGCTGTGCATAAATGCTTTGCCATTAATGCATCGCTGACCCTGACAATGATGTGAGGACCAGAAGAGCTTTCAAAGAATTTACCAGAAACCATTTCAGTGGAGGCCGTGTGTTGTAAATCCGTAAGTAATGACATGGAGGGAATTAGATTAGATAATAGTTTGCAGAAACTGGGCATGATTCCCCTTTGAGGTTCTTGAGATCATTAGAAACATAGCGTGGTGAGGTGAAGCTTTTGTGCATCCTTATCCCAGCAACTCACAAGTGATTTTACAGCCTGGAAAATGAGATTATCAAGGAGGCTGTTAGGGTTTGTTTTACCCACTGCAATAACAAGTGACATCCTGGAGAAAAACAGGGTCTTATTACATCTGAAGGCGCACCGTAAAACCACACCGTCACGGTTCCCTAATGTCTGGGCTCCCTGAGACCAAAGCGATGGCCTTGGCTGCAGAGGTGGTGGGGAGTCACTGGTCCAGAAACTTTGCTTTTGCAGTGTTGCCTGGAGGAGGAGCCCAGGAACGGGCCTGTTTATACTGGGTCAAAGTTGCCAGTGATGTTTCCCATCGCACAAGTACCAGGGAACCTTGCAGAGCTCTTTACGGGCTCTCTCAGACAGTCCCGTACCTATGCTGAGGTTACCCTAGCTTGTACAGCTGCAGCAAAGAAGGTAGCGTCTGACCTCACTTTTACAATCTGCCGTGTGTGTCCTTCTCTCTTCTCGTCCCATCAGTTGCCCTAAAGCTTTTAGCAGATTTTGAGGGTGCCCCAGCACCTTTGTGCTAATTCTTCTGCCTGTGGACAGGGCTGCTGAGCTATTCCGCATGGAGATGCTGGCGTGTGGGGCGGTTTGCAGTCTTTCCCCCTTGGTGACGTCTTTCATTTGCTCACTACCTCTGCCGCTTTGCTGTGACTGCGCTGGGCTCAGGCAGCGCTGCACCCAGGTCCTGCCACTGTCGGGCTCTCTGGCTGCCTCTGCTCCCTGGGAATCCAGCTGTGCACAGAAGCAGGGCAAGGTGGGAGGCCGGCAGCTCTGCGGGACCATCCGTAAGGTTTTCCTGAGAAGCCCGGAGTGAGGACTGTGTCCAAACAGTGTTTGTGAGGGAGAGGAGGCAGTAGATACCGGTGGGATGGGGTTTGGTGGGGTCAAATGCTTAGAGAGCAGCTCTATGGGGCAGAAATGAGGACTTGCAGGCCAGTGGCTTTTGACGACAGATTTGCTTTTATCATCTGGTGCACATGTTGCATCTTCCACAGATGTTTAAGGATGTTGCCTGCCACGGAGAGCTAGGATGCTTGGCAAACAGTGTTAAATTGCTCTCGTTTGAAAGGGCGGGCGTAGGAAAAACCACTTCACCTGAGGCAAAAAAGTATTTCCCAAATCCAATATCTATGCAATGAGACACAGTGCAATGGGAATTGCACATCGTTTAACGGGGCAGTGCTCACAGCGAAAGAAGTCGAGAGCCAGGCTGCCGCGAGCCCTAATAATAGTCTTGCTGCCTGCCTGGGGCAAGGCGCTGGTGCTGAAAAGATCAAATCTAGCGGCTGATATTTGGATGCCCTTGGAGGACGTGGCCGTTAATGGCTGCGTAGCAGATCACGTCTGGCTTGTCCTTCTGTCAAGTGAGAAGGGCTTCCCTGTGCGTGGTGTCTCAGGGCCACCTGGCACCCACCGAGATTGCTGTTGTTTTCAGCAGGATGGCAGCGTTCGATACCAGCAAAGGTGTAAACACAGATTAGTGCTGGGCTGTGCGCTTCTGCAGCTACAGATTTTGCTCTCTCTCCAACAGAAGGAGGGAGTTCAAAGAGGGTCTGGCCTTCTCAGAAAAGGAAATTCAAGGATCCACCCCTGAGCCTTTTATTCTCTTACCCGGAAGGGTCCCACCCCAGCCAAGCAAGTCCTAAATCCAGCTGGGAGCGGAAATCAGGAAGGAAAGGTCCATGCGAGGGCTGTGCTTCATTCATCCCGCTCCACGGCACTGCTCACTCCCCTGGAGCATGTGCAAAGTTACATTTGGTTGGGGTCTGCGTGAGTGCTTTTTACTTATTGTTCTTTAGAAAGGGATAAAAAAAAAAAAAAAACCCAAACCCCGAGGAGGCCTCGGTGAGTCAGTTTGGAGCAGAATGCCTCACAATCCTCAGAGCAGGCGCTTGCATCCAATTTTCTGTCTCTCTTTGTTTAATGGACCTCAGCACACGTTGCAAAGCTGAAATTGCATATGCAAACATCCCGTGGCCAGATTGCACGTTCTTGCCTAACTCGGAGCTGCTGAGTTTCTTTCTGGAGGTTTCACGCAGGTCTTGGCCTCACCTTTTAACCAGTAAGAAACTCTCCCCTTCAGCAAGGCCGACCTCGGGGCGGGTGTGTTTTGTGCTGGTGGGAGTTTTGCTCAGCATTTTAGATGCTTTCTGTCCATGCGTAGGTAGAGTTGGGAAGGCTGCTTTGCATTAAGCTTTGGAAAAGAGTGCCATGCTTTCTCCCTGTCCTGATGTGGTTTGGAGGTGCCTTTCTGCACTGGTGGCAATGGCTCGAATCCATCTCTCCTCAATCACTTGGGGTAGTGTCAGCTTGGAATCACTCAGGAGGTTGGCATGTGCCATCATTAGACTTCAGTGATAACACATCATTGTTGTCTCAGCAGCTGGTCTCCAAAATCAGCCATTCTAATTGCTTCGATTTTGACCCTATCTATGCTCAGATGACTTTTTTCCTGGCCTGTGCTCTCCCTACAAGCTTTTGCAATAGACTCCAGCATGCGTGGGCTTTTGGGCAGGTGGCAGTTTTCTACCGGAGGGTACATAGCCTTGTGTCATGGGGTCAAATGAGCACCGTGTTTCAGCTGTGTGAGAGTCCTTTCCCTTCTCTGGAGCCTAGAGAGGGCTCCCAGGCACAGAAGAGGACTCAGAGGGAGGGGAGATGGTGCAGGAATAGGGCCTCACAGCCGAAGGGCCGTACCCATCGCCTTCAGCAGCTCTGCAGAGGGACTGCACCCCAGGCTTGCCTTGGGGACCACCGTGGAGCGTGCCGGTTCCCTGCCCGTGGGCGGCCATGCTGAGCCATGCCTCAGAAACGAGGAGGCGAGCCTCGGGACAGCAGCCAGGAGCAATCCCGGCTTTGAAACAGCAACTGCAGCCCGGTGCTGAGAACCGGGAAGAAAGAGCTGGACCTTGCGCTCACCACCCGCGGTCCGGAGTGAGCGCCTCGCATCAGTCACTCTGTCAAGCTCTCTTGCTGCTAATCATTTCCACGTGGTGCTTACAGCCCCCAGGAACACGAGCAATGTCTTCGGCATGGGATCTCTCTATGGACAGGGTGATTCCTGAGGTGCTGTTTTCCCATGTAGGGTGGGGACATCCCTTGTCATTGCCTCTAATAACGATCATCATTGAGAAAAGTCTGGGGTGGGATATTGCAGAGTTGCATCAAAGCCTGGAAATCTTTGGTATGCACAGGCAGGGTCCCAAGACTAGGTGTCACAGCCAGTTAGGCTAGGAGGGATTTTCACAGCCTGCTCTCCCCTCCATAAGTGGTCCCAATGCCCGCTTTAATCTGGCCCCATGGGCAAAAGGGCAGCCTGGTTCCTGTGGCTTGTCCAGTCCTCAGGCCATTGATGCAACCTGCTGAGAAATGAGGCCAATTAGTGCCAAGTGTGAGCACATTTCCGAGCCGGAAACACCCAACAGTAGCTGCAGAGGATTTATTTTATGGAGGCTACAAAAAAGGGTTGGACGATGCTAACTTCAGGACTTGACTTGTGGAGGGACCAGGTGGAGGCTTGATGGCACTTTCCCATCAGTGCCAGTGCCACCAGGGGATGACATTTTATTTAGTGTTTTCAGTGGACGTGCTCATGGGGTGGCAGTGATTTGAACAGAAGGTGAAGTCTCTCCTCTGCCTCTCCTGACCTCCCGTCAGGCCACAACAGCTCTCCGCAGCGAGGCAGCGGGCAGGGGAGGGAAGGAGGAGAGGATAACGCCCCGGCTGTGGGCCCTGGCCATTTCTGGATGAGTAGGTCATCTGGGTGTGGGAGGGGAGCCGGTGTCCAAGCCAGGCTGGAGAGGCTGAGGTTTGGGTGTATGTGCAATTTGGGGGAAAGTGAGAAGGGATTTCTTACAAGAGAGGAATGTGAGTTTCCTCCTTCACATATGTCTTCGGTTCTTCCAGTTTGCAACGAAGTCATCAAATTGCCCAAGACCTGGCAGCAGGGACAGCCTGAGAAGCGAATCATTGCAAAGCAGCTCCCCTCCTCCCTTTCTGCCTCCAGATACTTGCGCATCAGGAACCATTTTAATCCCTGTTTGGGTGATAAAACTCCTGCCTTTCCTGATGCAGGTCTGTTTAAGGCTAAGAGCCTCAGAAGTTCATACACATTGCAGCACTAGTTCTACTCGGTGTTGCTGGTGTAAAAGAACTGGCTTTGCCTTGACCTGGTTGCACTGTAAAACCCTCCAAACAGCCTATGGAAGGATCAGGGCACTTGGACATCAGGAATCACTGCAACCATTTGGAGGAGAGCATGTGATATAGCCCATGTGGCTTTCCTCCTCCCTGTATCAGGACGTACTTGAGGCCAGAGTGACAGTAACTCGGTTCCACTTGTTCTAGCTGAATTACTGGAGGCTGAGACAGGAGCCAGTGTCCCTTGAAGATGCCCAGGTAGGAAGCATCATGGCGTGTGCTGGGTCTTGGTGATGTAAAATGCTCCAGATGGATCAGGATCAAGGCCTTTTCCTTGCAGTCCCTCATGGTGCCTTTTTTTTACTGAAAGGACATTTGATAGAACAGAGCTGCAGAAGTCAAGCAAGCCCTTCCAACCTTTTCTGTTCACTCCATACATCTCAGGGGCTGGATAAAGTCCTTTCTACCCTTATAGTTGTGAGGAGCACAAGATGAACTAGTCCATGGGTTAGAATAGCTGCTTACACGGTGTTTCCTGGTTACTTGGGGCTCCTCTATCATTCGACAGCTAAGAGTGGCTGCAGTGAGACCATCCTCTCCCTTGATCAGCATTCTTGTCCTGCCTGGTTTGCAGCCACCATGGTGGGATCCCTTCCTAGTGATGGCTTAGCTGGCACATGTGTGCCAGTCCTTCTTTGATCCTCCTCCCGAGGAAGCCCTCTGGGTTGCTGCAGACCTGTCTCCAGCTTTTTGTGCTGTCTGTGGACGAGACCCATGGCCCGTATTGCCAGGAAGCCCTGAGAGAGCTGGTTACCTCCATGCTCCAAGGAGCGCCGGGTATTGCTCTGGGTAGCGGCATGTGTGCATTTCACTTGTGCGCCCTGCTCGCAGACTGATCTTGCATGAGGCTGCCTTTCTGCTTCTTTTCTCCCATCTTTTTCTTCCTGTTGAGGGATCTACTCCAGATGTTTTTCCTCCAGATGCAGAAGCTGCCTTTTTCCAAGTTGAATTTCCTTTGTTATTTTTTGATCTCTCAAGGGTCCCCTTGAGATCATTCTGCACTGTTCCCATCCTTCTCAGTTCATTATCTCCTGCTAATGTTATTAACATGCTAATCAGCCCTGAACTGCAATCACCAATGAAGATGTTGGATCGGGCTGATCCTAACCCTGTTCCTTCAGGAAGCTCTGCTTCTCCAACTTCTGCAGATCCCTCTCTACCTTTCCCTACCTTCTGGTGATTTGAACTGTTTTCACTTCACAAAGGGATGCTCATCCCTGCTCTGAGTGTAATTCCCCTTTTAGGAAGCACTTGGTAAGATGCAGCCAGCACCTCTGGGGCCAAGTCAACGATGTGAGGCTCTTTGCGCAGCTTTGTGCCAGCAGTTTCCCAGCTAATGTCAAGAGCAGGTCTCATTTCAGAGGCCAGGTGAATACATCAGTCTCCTTGCAAGCCTCCCCTGGGAGAGGAAGGAAAAGGGCTTTGTCACCTTTAGAGAGTACGCCACTGTGGGTGACACTTCCAGCCCATGGGTGGAGAAATGGTGGCTCATGGATGAAACTTGTCTTGGTTCCCTGAAGTCAGTGTAATGCAAAGCTGGGAACACAATATTGTATGTGTCTATCTGTATTGCTGCGATAGCATTGTCCATGAGGGAGAAGCAAGGAGGGAGCATCTGTGGGTGCAGGATTATGGGACTGGATTCACCCCAGGGTCCAGGATGTCCTACTAGCGGTTGGAAAGTAGCTGCTAGGGAAGAGCTACCGGACTGTAGCAAGAAAGCGACAATCACTGTCCCATGCGTACGCTCTACCCACCGACTGCTCAAGTGTTGTGCAAAGGTCTTTCAGGGTGGCAGAGCTATAAATAGGCAGGTAGGTAGGCAAATAGATGGTGAAATGAGACGAGCCCCATGAAAGGACAAACGGTGTGCCAGTCTTGGCTGGGACGCTGAGCTGCCTTCATGCGCCGGCGAGGTGGGGTTTGTTCCAGCCATGCTGGACTCTGCAGGCAAAGTTGCCCCCACAGAGTTTATTTTTGGGCACAAAACCCCTGGCTGCCTCCTGGAGGTGCTGCGAAGAAATGGTTTCTCCCACGGTAACCGGCCAGCCTCTAACTGGCCCGACCTGCGGAGGCTGAAGGCGAGGTGCCACGGTGCTGTTGCATGACTTAGAGCCACATGCTTCAAATATCTCCTCACAGACATGGGCTACGGAGATGAAATGTGGCTCTTGACCGATTGCGAATAAATCAGGGTCAGGAGCTTGAACGCTTGCCAAGAAACCCAAAGGGATAAAATATAGTCTCTCTACAGACTATTAGCAAACAGCACGTGGGCTGAAATCTGCTAGATAAATTTATGCACTGTGAATTGTTCACCCAGCTGTAGTGGAGGGGCGGCTGGACCCATGGAGAACTAATAACCATATGTGTTGGACATGCCTTTGGTGCTGACCTTTAGAGGGTTCAGTAGGCTCGGTGATAGGACTGGGAGGCCAACGGTTGCGCATTGATGTCTTAGAGATGTCACTGGGAGGGAATAGATGCATGTTTGTCGACACGAGGGAGGGGATCCAGGCTATCTCTGTCTATGCCCTCTCGCATCCAGCAGGCAGCCCTGCAAAATTAATTAATAATCCTGAGATTGGTTTTCCAATCACATTGTTTAAAACTAATTGATAATAAATGCCGGCTCTTTTTCTTTGCCCCCTAATTTTGGAGATCTTAGGACTTGCCTGCTCAAGAGTTTCCTTCCCTAAAGCAGGCTAGGAAGCTATTTTTCAAAAGCGGAGGGGGATGCAAAGGTGAGATTCTCCCTCAGTCCGAAGGCTCCGGGGGCAGGGGCTTCAGCACCAGGTACTGGAAGTTTTCTGAGCAAAACGGTGCGAGCTGGCCGCGCTTCCCCAGCCTCCGGGGCTGCCTCCTCTCGCTCGCCCCAAACTCCTGCTCGCCTCAAACAGGAACGCGCGCGCCGCGTTCGGATGACATGTCCTGGCGAGGTAACCGGCTCCAGAGACACCGACTTAATGAGCCTTTGGGTTCGGTTCAACTGCTTTTAACTGCAGAGATGGGCCCGAGCCCAGCACGCGGAGCCAAACGGGCTCGTGCTTTTCCAAACCGTAGATCAGCGTTGAGTGCTTTGCAACGGGTTCCTCCTCTTCCTAAAGAAGAAACTCCTTCCCACTTTGTTTTTGCTTTTAATTGTGAAAATGAGAAGTTCCTGGCTTTAGCGAAACCTGGCAAAGGCCAGCCTCTTCCCCCTCCACGCCCCCTCCTTTTCTTTTTTTTTTTTTTTTTTTTTTTTTTTTTTTTAATTTTTGAGAAAGATGTAGCTTTTTCATCATTAGGGAGATTTTTGGAAAGTTACGGACTGTGAAAGAGGGAAAACTGGAGGGAAAAAGGAGAGGTGAAATGTGAATCTGGATGGTATCTCTTCTGTGGCAGAAAAGATGAAAATGAGATTTTTTTTTATTCCCCCAGTTTCAAGACTCTGGAGCTACTCAACACGTTTGGTGAAATCATTTTCCTTTTAAAGTTGTTTGAAGTACGGCAAAGCGAAGCACCAAAGTATTTTAATGATGACTGTTTCTGTCTACCGAGGCACCTTTCTCTTTTTCCGTGTCTCGGTGGTGGTTTCGGCAAAGTCTCCAAAGGAAACGCTAAACGTCGCTCCTTACGACGTTGCCATCATTAGGTTCCAGAGTCAACAATAGGCACAAGATCATTTATTCTTGTTTCAGGCTAATTATCTCAGGTGCAAAGGGATACCCTAATGTTAATTTAATACCCTTCGAAGGTTTTATTCTGTAGCTGGAAGGATTAGCACCCCTTAGGGGTGTGGATCACCCCCAAGCCCTCCGTGTCCCTCCAGCCCGTTCGGCTGGCGTCAGGGCTGAGCCCAGGGCTCTCGGCACGTGGAGGGAGGGTCGCGGAGCGCTGCTCCCCGGGGGGCTCGCCGGGGCTCCCGGATCCCAGCTTGCTCGTGCCGCGGCGGGCGATCAACCGTCTTCCGCGCTGGCTTCGCAGCTAATTGGTACAATCAATATTTGTTTTGCAAATGCAATTGGAGGGAAAGAGGGACCGAGAGAGCCAGAAATTCAATTGACCTGTAAAAACAGATACTGCGTAAAGGGAATCCTTTCCCTGCCAAGCAAATATTTAGAAAAGAGAAGCAATAAAATGAATAAGCAACAAAGTAATATCCTGCCTTGCCGGCCGGCCGCCAGAGGCTGCTGGGAAGGGCTGTTGCCCCCGATGCTGCGATAACCCCATGGAAACTGGAGATGGGAACCTGTTTCCAAGAGAAAGCTCTGTTTGCTTTTATACCCTAATCCATCGAAAGCGCATCCTGGCACCGCGGGAGCCGGCTCGGGTGCTCGGGCAAGCTGGGCATCGGCCCCGCGCCTCCGTAACCCCGAGCCGGGGCTGCTGCGCCCGGCCTCGGGGGCTGCGGCACGGGGCGATGGCGAGGTGGCTGGGAGCTGCCAGCGCTCAGAAATGTTTGCGGTTCTGGTGTGGAAAGCGACACGGTTGAAAAAAAAAAAAAAAAAAAGAAAAAAAACAGAGAAAGGTTTGTTGCGGATTGAAAAGCTGCAGAAAAACGTTTCGGCCGGGGAACGGCGGAGCTTGCACGGGCTGCCGACGAGCTGCCGAAACCCTCAATCCGAGTGGGAAAACCCCAGATCTGGCAGAAACGGCTCCTCGTTCGGAGCGCGCTAGCGAACGCCCGGGCCCTCCCGCGCTCTCCGCCGGCGAGAAACCCCCCTGCGCGCGCGGCGCTGCCTTACCGCGGGGCTGTGCTGCGATTGCAAAACGTGACCAAAGAATTTTGTTTTCCTGAAAAACCCCAACCCGAGAGTGCATGCAGAAGAGGGCTGCAACATGAGATCAGCGGGGGGGGGGGTAGATGGCTTACATTTAATGTCTTTTTAGATGAATATTTCCATTCATTCCAGAGCATATTCCTCTGGCATTTCCAGGACGCTTGATTCGCTGAGCAGCTAACAAACTTCATAGAAACACATGTTATAGTGCTCTCTAGTGCACGGATCTGTGAATGAGGGATGCCTCTTTGGAGATGTCTCGGCGTGCAGCGCAGCCCCGCTCGGCGAAACCGCGGCAGCCGGTTTGCATTGCAGAGACGATCCTGCAAGAAGCCCCGGCAACCCGTGCGGATTGCGTTTCTGCAAAACGCGGCGCCGGTGGCGTTTTTCACCCTGCGAGGGTGAGCCGGGGCCCGCGAAAGCAGTAGATAAGGCAAGGAAGAAATAAGCTACCCAGGAGGCTGATAACTCCGCGCCACGAGGCTCTAGTTTATTCCTGTGACCCCGATAGCGGGACCTCTGTTTGCCGAGCTGGTCCGAAACAGCTGGCCTCTGCGTCGGACTTAGTTTACTCTGTTTGAATTTTATACAACCGAGCGATTTTTATAGCTGCCGAGGCGTCGGGAAACGGCGCGGCGGCGTGACAGGATATTGGCCGTCGCCTAACGAGAATTTTGCTGCGTTAACACATCTGCAGTTGGGGCCGTCCGAGCGCGCCGTGAATTTCAAATGCCTGGGAAGCGGCGGTGCGGCGAGCGCGATCCTGCAGCCCCATATGTAGCTGCTTGGACAGTCCGTGGGGAGACGTGTTTTCTGTTTATTAAAGGAAAACACAGTCCTCGGTTGTAACCTAGGAGACACGAGAGTAGTTGGGAGCTGGGTCTCTGATGGCTTCGGGGCCATTGAGATGTAGGTCGATTCCTGAACTGCCCCTGTTGATGCAGGGGGTCCGAGGTGGGTGGATGATTCGGCTGGACTGGATGACCCTGTCTCACTCTCCATTGGCTTCTGGGGGCCCTGACGGTGCAGGCACCTAAAGGTGGGTGAGATGCCTCCAACCAAATGTGATGGGCTCCTCGAGGTCTTGAAAACCAAACCCTTGTTTAGCTAGACTTTCCTGAAAAGGAAGCCCTCCTGTGCAAGCTAGTTTAGGGTTATGGCATCATGGAAAAGCTGAGGCTGCGGGGGGCTTTGGGAGGTTTCCGATCCTACCTCTCCTTGAAGCAGGGCTGTCTTCAGCATTGGGTCAGGTTGCTCAGGGCTGTGCCCAGTTGAGCACTGGCTGCCTCAGAGAACGGAAGTTTCACAACTTCTCTGGCTGGTCTGAATGATCTTTCTTTCATTTTTAATCCTCCCTTTGAAATTCCAAATAGAAAAGGAAAGCTTTTATTTTTATTTTTAAGACTTTCATTTTCTGTCGCGGGAGGCTTACAATGGATTCAGAGCCAAACGCACTGAAATGCAAGATGATGTACTGCAAGCTGGAACAGAATGAGAAGAGTTCCCTCCCCCACGACCATACAGCATATCCAAAAAGTGGGGGTGTGTGGCTGGGAGGGCGTGAAATCCCCAAGGGGGCAGGAAAACCAACCCCAGGTTTTATTTAGCCAAAATTCCAATTTGTTTTGGAAAGCCGCAAAATTGGTTTCAAGGTTATCACGCTCTTAACTACAAAATGAATGACCTGAATTATACCCCCTCTCTGCTGGTTGTCCCTGCCCTCCTTACAAAGCTGGCCAAAATTGGGTGGTGGTGGCGATGGCACATCCTCTCGCTCATGGTGACTTTACTTTTCCATCGTTTGCCTCCCCATTAATCTCAGTACAAACAAAGGCTCTGAAGAGACAAGCTGAAAAGCTCCTGGGGGTACGTTTAAATCAGTCCTTTCTAATAATGTCTGTCGACCTCTCCGTGGAAGCACTGCTCCCCTAGGAAAGGACACGGAGACGCGGCAGTGTGCTGAAATATGGTGGGGTGTAATTAATTCTGACCTCTGGCTCCCGCTCACTCATTCTCAATATTAAATTTGACTAGTGATATTGTGGTTTTTCAATTACCCATGTTTTCTTGGGGGCACAGGGGGAGGGGGTTGCTGCTAGAAAATCAGCTTCGTGGAAGATTCATCCTCAGTGAGGCAGAGCTGCCGTTACATGGGCTCGTACGGGTGCAAGCGATGGGATAAGTCCTCCGTTCGTGTCACTTGGCATGGTGTTGGGGGTCGTACGTGGTATTGTGCCTCTCTCCCTGCTCCTTGTATTTGCCCTGCTTGCCAAACCAACAGGCCATGGAGCTACCTTGGTGCTGCGGTGGAGCCAGCTCCCTGTAGATGCTACGGGCTGTTGTGGAGGGTTGGTCTCCAAAAACAAGCAGTCTTTGGGAAAACGTGAAGGTCTCGGGATAACCCAGCATTTTGGGCATGTTTTTCTTGCTTGGGGCAGGTATTCCTTTTCCGGCCACTGCTCTCGGCTAGGACGGGCTTACCTTCCCCCCTTGCCATACTCCTGAGACTCTGGTGTTCCTCCTGAGACCCCTCCTGATGTCAGCAGTAGATTTTTATCAGATTCCCCCCAGGGCCCAGAACTCATCAGCTCCTACAGGACCGTGTGGGTGAAATTCTTATTGGTATATCTTTACTCAGAAATGGAGCAAATTAAAGCAGCCTTAGAAGCCATGGGCTTATTTGACCTTTTATTTTGGTATGACGAAGAATTGAAAGCTGCTGGCACTTGTTGGCAGTCTCAGGGGCTTCTACGTGTAACAACAGGAGCGTTACCCCCCCCCCCCCCGCCCCAGCCTTGAAGCCGTCCTTTCTGCTGTGCCACATCCCCCATCTGCCACCGCTTTGCCAGCCCACCTCTCCTCACTACTGTCCTCTCCTACGGCACCGAGGAAGCGACCCTGGAGCTGTGCGGGCGCCAGGCAGGATGAGGGCTGGCACTTGTTCGGAGTGCACCGAGACCCGAAGGGCTCCCATGTGTGGAGCAGCCCAGGCCCACCACCATCTTCGGAGGTCTCCAAAGTCCCCGAAGCAAGGCTCTCCCCCTCCTCCGAGCTCTGGCCATCCCCAGCAGGGGCTCTGGCTTTGAAAGTGGGTCTTGCCTGATTTGCAACCGTGGCTGTGGCTCGCGGATGGCAGCCGGGCACGGCAAACCAAGACACTGAACACAACATTGTGGCAGAGACACGAGGTTTGGACCCTTCAGAAAGAGCTGGTTTAGTGAAGAAAGGTGGATGGGGAGCGGGGAGGGTTCTCAGGCTTAACCTCATCTGTTTGCTTTCCCTGGCCCGTATGAGAACGTAGCTGTGGGCTAAGAATTCAGGTGTGGATCTGTGATGGGCCAGGACTTGGCTTTCAGGGCCCTCCATCCCCAGCCCGACTGTAGCAGCTCAGCTGCACCCTGGGGAGAGCTTCCACTCCAGGACGCAGAGAGGCAAGCTCCCATTAACACCCCGGGTAAAATAACACAAATAACACCGTTTAACCCCGGTTGCTATGTCCCCTCGAAGCACTGGAAGACGCATCCAGCCAGCAGGAATGAGGAGGACTGGAGCTGGGGGGAGGCAGGGGAAGGGAAATTAAAAAGAGAAAAAAAAAAAGGGAGGAAAACGCCACTTGCTGCAAAGCGAGCGAATTCCCCAATAAACCCGAATCTGCTGAGAATACATTTTACAAACATGCAGCTAAGTTGGCCGCTTTTGTTTGGGCGTTTGTTAAGCATTAACTAAAGAATGCCATGGTCCAGTCTGCTCGGTGTGAAATCTAATTCTTCCCCTTTCTGGAGCCATGGCATGGAGTGTTCAATTTTTTTCTCTCTGTAGGACTGCAGCCTTCTGGTACTCCAGCCAAAAAACACTCATATTTTAGCAAGCTTAGCCTCAGCCCCGTTGCCAGGCAGTAAAGCGAACACTTGTCCGCCTCGGGGGGAGGGAGGCATGGAGACGGAGCGGGGTCAGGCGAACAGCCCGCCGAAGACGTCCCGCCTTCGTGCCACCGGAGCGCTTTCCAGGCCGTTGGGAGCGCGCGGGCGGAAGAGCCGCGGGCCGGCGCGGGAGAGGGCTGCTGGTTTGCTGCGTCGGTTTGGGAGCTCGGGAATCGCGGGGCGCTTCCTTCTCCTCTCCAAAGACGTGTTGCGCTCTCGGTGGTGCCGCGGCCCGAGCGGCACCTGCGGCAGCGCAGCCCCCGTGCAGACCTCGCCGCAGCCCCATCCGGACCGCCCCCTCCCCTGAGCAAGGCAGAAGGCGCGTATGTCGTTCCCCACCGAGCCCTGCCAGGGGCCGCGTCCGTGGTTGATAGAGACTGGCAGTTTTCCACCGCTGCCCCGTCGCGGACCCGTTCCTCCCGTCCCCCCGTTACGGACGGGTGACAGCGAGTGAGAAGATGACCCGGTGCCAAGACAACTCAATCCAGCTTGCGCGCGCCCCGCGGCGCGGCGCGGCGCGGCGCGGCGCGGCTCCCCGCGCGGCGCCCGCGCTCTCGCCCGGCGAGCTCCCCGCTCGCGCCGTGCCTCCGCGCGGCGCAGCGGCCCCGCGCCCGTCCGCGGTTTCTCCGGCGCTCTTCCCCGAGGGCGGCCCCGTGCGGGAAGGCTCCCCGGGGCCGCTGTTTGTATGCGGCGCACGCAGGCGGCAGCCGGGAAGCGCCCGTCAATCACGGCCCCTTTCACGCTGCCGGCTCAGAAATGAAAGGCGCCTTCGCGGAGCCTCGCCAGCCGCCGCGCCGAGCCCCCGCCAGCGCTGCCGCGGCCGGCCTCGCCGCCCCGACCGAACGGCCGGCACCCGAGGGCCTTTGCGTTCGGCTCCGACCCGGGACGCCAGTGTTTTCTTTCTTTATTTGCAAACTTTCCGTCTCAGCTTGTTGGTGGTGGGGCCGTCATCCAGGAGCGCCGGGATGGGGCTGGTTGCCCCTGGCGGATGGGGCTGTTGATGTCCCTGGTACGGTCTCACTGCCTGGGGCAGCCCTGGGCAGAGCCATTCCTTTTTCTCATCTGTGCAGCGTGCCATATACAAATGTTGCCTCCAAGTCCTGTTTGCAACTTCAGAGGGGCAAAAAAGAGGCAGAGGGGTGACAAAATACATCTGCTCCGTAGGCTGCTGCTTGCAGCAGGAGGGAGTTGGGTATAGTGGGGCAGAGCTGAAGTTCCTAGAGATGGAGAAGAACATCTCTGGATTCTGGTTGGGCATCTTGTTCAGGCACAACACTAAATTAATTGCCTGATTAGAGACTAGAAGAGAATTTTCCTCCAGCCCCCTCCCAGGTAGGCCACAGGTGCTTTGTGGGGCTATCCATGTGTGGGGTTATACATGTAGAGCTATCCCTGCATGGGGTTATCCCTGTGTGGGGTTATCCATATGGGAGTTATCCATGCATGGGATTATCCGTGCACACTCTCCCCACCAGTTCCCGGTGGCTGCGGGGACCTGGGCCACCAGCCACTTTCTTCTGTCTCTCACCCTATCTGCCTGCAATAGGTTGCAATTTGAGGGGGCTTTGGCCTTTTAATATCAAAGGTGTGGGTTTATCATGGGATCTTGAGGTGTGCTTTATAGCTTCATGCTGTGGGGGAAGTTTTTTGGATCTTTTGCTGCCTAGGGCTGGGACAGTCTTGCTTTTGGAGCTGAAAAACACCCTGTCCTTTCTACACCCCATGGATAGGTCCTAGGTACATGAACCACAGTGGCATGGAAGCCAGTGGGCAAAGCTCTTGACAGATCATTCATTTCTGAGGAACAAAAAAGATTTTCCTTCAGAGACCATCAGTGAAAAGCCCCCCCACTGCCAAGGCTCCCCTCGGGTGCAGGCGGGGGGACACAGCTCATGCTCCTGGCCGAGGCCGGCCTCTCCGGAGGCTGCTCATGGCTCTGCTGCGGGCCCACTTACCGTAGCCGGAGCTGCTGCGGGCTCAGCAGTTTGGAAATTAAACCAGTTATTCCAGGCCAAAGCATGGCCTTAAGAGTCAAATATTAGGCAATCATTTACCTAGATCTAACACCTTCGTCTTTTCCAACATGCTAAATACTTTGGGCTTAGGAAAATCCATAGTTCAGTTGATGCTGATGTGTATAATTAGCACAAGCTTATTGCTTTCTAATCAATGCACTGAAAGCAGGTATTTTGGGCACATTCATCCATGAAGATTAGGCGGCACTAACTTAATAGCTTATGAGTATTTTATTACTGAGGCCGCTTAGAAATCCCAACAGGTAGAGTTTAAACCTCATTTAAACAGGATGAGAGGGTGTTGCCAGATGAATACAAATTACCTCCGCTTTGACATAAGAGAGACATAATTAAATATGAATTGACTACAGAAGTATACAGTATTAACACCAGCCTGCATTTCTCCGAGCTAGCACTGCAATAACTGACCCTTCGGAAGGGGTCCTCTCAAGGGAACATGCCCACCTCTCCTCCCAGGGGATTCGTAGTGACATTCAGGGTATATATATCTAAGAGACAGACGATTGGGTGTAAACCTGGGAAATGAAGGTTGAACATGCAAAAGGAAAAGTTACTAACAGTGTTGCTTGGAATTTCAGACTCTCGAGCCTCTACTTTTTATCTGATGGGTTTTTAACCTGCAGTGCTGAGAAGTTGGGGGTACCAGAAGGAGCTGGCACAGAGCCCTGCTGGGCGCTGCCACGTGGCCTGGGCACCAGCACCAATGCTTCATCCTCACTTCAGAGAACGGGGCTGGAGGGAAAAGTGGCAGACACATCCCTGGCAGATGGTTTTTCTTGCAGCCCCCCAGTTCAAGCAGAGCCTGTTAGCAGGGGGTTGACGTCCTCTGCTCCAAAGCATCCCCATCGGATGGGGGGGAGCAAACGCCGTGGAGAGCCCCGCTGATTCCCGGTGAGCTCATCAAACTGCGGGTGGATGGACTCCTCTCCCAGCTTGGATGCAGGGAAAAACCCGCCTCGCTGGGCCCCGGCACGGAGGGAGGTGTCAGGAAGGAGGCGAGCTGATTTATGCTGGCGTCCGTCAGAGCGTGGCGGGGAGGGAGTGCTGCCGTGAGGATGCTTTCCAGGTGGCTGCTGCTCGCGGACCGGAGCACACGTATCCCCCCGCTTGGCCGTGGCAGATGAGCTCACTGGTGCGTTGGGGGATTTGCCGGACGTGTCCAGGGTTCGGACGGCGGGTGGGAAGAGCGCTGCAGCGTGCATCTGTGAGTGCAGAGCCCGTCTCCGTGGAGAGGTGCTCGCCGCAGCCGTTACGGCAGAGCCTGGGAATGAGCCAGGCTGTACCCACCAGGTGACTGTGCCGGTCGCTGTGCCACGTAGATGTGCACGGGGATGTGGCCGGCCGGCCACCCCACTGCAGCGGGGCTGGAGGGCCTTTCCCAGAGCCGTTCAGCACTGAAATCCCACTGTGCAGCTGGGGTTAAACCCAGCGGCCCAGTCGAGCCCGTGTGGTTCCTGGGCTCTGCCCCAGGAGAAGCAGAGCAGCACAACGCCTGGAGATGAAGCCACCAGGATGGAGCTACGCTGAAGCAGGAGGACATGGTGGAGGCCTCATCCTTGTCCCTTAACACTCTAACCCCAATGCATGGAGAAAACAGCTGGCAGGTGCCAGCTGTGGCACCCGGGCAGCTGTGCACACATCTGTCTGGCAGCTGCCGGGCACTGCAGCCCGCTCCCGGCCCCGGGGGCTGGGGGTGGGGAAACACGAGGAGGCGATGCCCTGCGGCCAACTCCCGGAGCAGCTCCTCTCCCAGGTGCGGGTCGAGGCTCCCGCCGCGGTCTCGGCGCCTCTTGGAGGCAGCACGACGCGCGGCTCTGCCGGTGCCCGCTGCCTCGGCACGGCGGGGAGCGCCGCGAGAGGAAGCGGTTAATCGGCTCCTAATGAGCTGGGCGCAGATGCTACCAGCTGCTGCGGGTTCTCACGGGCCGGCTGCCTGCGCGCCCCGGCCCGCCCGGCCCCCTCCGGCAGTTTGCACAGCTGACCACGTTATTTATCCGGCTGTTGGGCAACTAAAATGAGGCGAAATGAAGCCTGCGCCTGGCTGGGATTTCAGGGGAGTGCGGGCAGGGTAGGAGCTGGCTGCGCGGGGGCTGCAGCAAGGCTCGTGCCCCTTCGCTGCAGGGGAGCTTTTGCAAAGCCCACTGCACGCTCAGAACTGCAAATCTGGCAGGTCCACGCTCTGTGCCTCAGTTTCCCCATCCGGAGAGCCCTGCCTGGCTCTCAGCACAGTTGTGGCAATGCACACATTAAAAACCAAAGCACTCAGAAAAGCAGGTTCAGGAGGCAGCAGTGTCAGGTGAGGCATACAGCCACCCCAACCAGGCCAGTTTGGAGCCAGATAGTCTGCTCAGGGTCATAAACACAAGACATTTTCCATTTTTCTGATTGTTTTGCTGCAAGGGTTTTGCATACATCTGCTCTTCTCCTTATTGGAATGGGGCTGACTCAGCACTTCTCATTTCCTGCGTGGGGTGTTTTTTTTTTCTTTTTTCTTTTTAGTAAGAGCAAAAAATGTTTTAAATCGGTCAGCTCTGAGGCTCTGGGGAGGCAAGTTTGCCATCATTTTGCGGGAAACCTCCGGGATGGGAAAGATGTTCAAAGGAAATGGGGCATTTATAACTGCTTAAACTCTTTAAGCAGAGCTTCGATGTCTTTTTTTTTTAATTTTAATAAAAATATGAACTCAACAACAAACTCCAGGCAGGCCCTCCAGTCTCTTTGCTGGCAGAGGCTATGTGCGTTGCATCAGGGCCGTGGTGGTGGGAGCACCCCACGGAGGATGGTGAGGCTGTGGGAGGCCTGGATGTGCCCCTCTCCCTGCCCGGTCCCTGGGCATCTCCAGGGAGGGCAATAGGAGATGCCTTGAGATAACCTCTGCAGGATGTGCTGCTGACTTACAGCTTCTCTTTCGAGGCCAAAACCATCCAGGCAGGGGAATAATAAGGTTCGGTTCCCACAGATACTTAGAACAAGGCTGGGTAAACAGGGAGTTCTTCCTTATGAGGCTCAAGCCAAAACACGGATACTTGGGGGTGACAAAGAGGTTCTGCTTTAGTAGCATGAAAAATCCATATTGGGGGAAAGATCTCATTTACTTAAAACATCCAGCACAGGCTTTAGCTCTAGACCTTCAAAGTCCTCGGGCCAGCAATGGTTTTACTGTGGTGCTCCCTGCAGGAGGCAAGGCATACATTGCTATTACTCACTCTGTTAACCATCTCCCTGGGCTTGGACATGATGGGGCCCATATCCGAATCCCAGATCTGCCAGCAAGAGCAGGGAGCAGGGTTATCTCCTCATCTCCCCAAAGAGTGGCCATCACCCTGAGCCCCGAGCTGGGTTTTGTAGGTGCTTGGTGGTTGTCATGGATGAGTTTGTGAAAGCTGTTGCAGCCTTCAGCATCTCCTTATGTCTGGCAAATAGACTGTGAGCTGGCCTGTGAGGCAGGTGGATGGGCAGAACTAACAAAACTCGTGTGGGCATGGTGTGCCCATGTCCTATGGTGATGGTACGTGGTGTGTTAGGTTTGACACCTGTCTGGTTTTGCCCAGAGCATCCAGACATTGGGGCCTACTTTGATGGTGAATGTTGTGATAGGTCAACCCGCAACGCCAAAGTTGGCCCAAAGACAACATCCCCCCGAACTGGCATAAGGCAAGCTTGCACCCAGTCACTGCGGGGTGGCTAACACCATCGTGATAGGTCCTGTGACCTAGCCAAAGCCCTGATGGCTGCTGGGGGGACCAGGGGAGATCCTGTGCTGCACCCACCCTATGTGGGCATGATGTTCCCTCCCTGCTGTGGGCACCCCGGGGCTCCCTTCTCACCGCCGGGCATCCCACCGGAGCCTTCTCTTTGCTCCCCAGGCTCTTCGCAGTGAAGTGCGCCGGGTGCCTGGAGGCCATCGCGCCCAGCGAGCTGGTGATGCGGGCCCAGAAGAGCGTCTACCACCTGGGCTGCTTCTGCTGCTGCGTCTGCGAGCGGCGCCTGCAAAAGGGTGACGAGTTTGTGCTGAAGGAAGGGCAGCTCCTCTGTAAGGGCGACTACGAGAAGGAGCGGGAACTGCTGAGCTTGGTGAGCCCGGCTCTGTCGGATTCTGGTAAGGGGCCGCCCGCGCCAGCACTGCCTCGGCCCCAGGCCCCCGAGCACCCGGCGCCAAGTCCCCCGAGCAGCAGTGAAAAGCTTGACAAGCCCCACTGAGTTTTCCAGCCAAAGCTGTTCCCAGCCGGAGTGCCTCCTGGCCGGGGTTTTGCACGCGGTGGCAGGGGCACGAGCAGGGCACCTGGGCAGTGATGCTGGAGGAGACCCGAGGGTGCTCTGGGGACCATCCTCTTTGCATTGGACGTGTGCTCCTGCTCATGCCGCTCTGTCTCTGCTCCTGGTCTGTCCCCTTTCCAAGGGTGCCCGGTCACCCCGGGGAGCTGCGGCTGGAGGTGGACGTAGGGGAAGGGGCTTCCTGCGGCACAGCAGTGCCTGGCGTCCTGCTCCATCCTGGGTGCTAATACTGGGGAAACTTTCTGGCTATTAATGAGGTCAGGTTGCCCAGAGCATCGGATCGGTGTTTAAATACATCTCCACAGTCAATGAAAATAATATTTGAATGTTTCCCAGGAAGATAAATTTAGTAAGAAAATGCAGCAATGGAGGCTGGGGGGTAAAAAATGAACTGTTAGCAGATATCTTTGCGCTAACGATGTCCCGAAAGACCCTTGCTCCTAGCGAGGCTACGTGGCCACATGCCATTTGCCGGGGTCACGCCGTCGTGCGCAGGTTTCCAAACAGCCCTCCGCTCCTCTTAAAAACCATCATCAGAGGAAAATCCGCTTTGTGGAGGGCACGTTTACCTTTGAAATGCCGTGCTCTGAAAGGGGCGGCCGGCACGCTCATGGGAGCCTGCTTTTTTCCCACTAGCACAAAGTGCTTAGCGGGGGAAAAAGGAGCATCGCCAGCTCCTCTTAGGAGGGGGGAGCGGATGCAGGGAGCGGGGCAGGTCCCGCTCAGCGCCCCGGCTCGCCGGCGCCGCTCGGGACGGTGAGGGCTTTGGCACGGGCGCTGCGAGAGCGGCCCGAAGGCTACGTCGCTTCTCAAAGATCGCGATCTTGCGGAGCGAGAGCCCGCCGGTGCGGCGGGGCCGTCTGCGGGTGGCTCTGCCTTGGGAGAGACCGTTTGCTGTAAGAGAAAAAAAGAATGAAACCCCTCTCCCAAAGTAATGGTGATAAAAGCAAAAATAACCGATGAGGAAATAGGAGGAGGTCACTGAAGAAAGCCAGTGAGTGACTGTCCAATGCTGGAGTAAATGAAGAGGCAGGAAAATGCGGAGATTCATTGCACTGCCCCTGGCTCTTGGATTAGGCCTGGGAAAGTCCGTTTGGAAAACATCCATCTCTGCTTAATTGACTGATGAACTATTTTTTTTCCTTATGGGATATGCAGTCTCTTCTAGTTAAAATAGGAACCAGCAAGGAAACATCACGCAAGAAAACAGGCGAAGCAGCCTCCTGTCCCCGTAGCCCTCTGGGCTTGTTCCTAGTGGGGGAAAAGGGCACTTTGGGAAAGGTTGGGGAGCTCTTCCTCCCCAGTGGCTCCGCGTCCTGCGGTTCAGCGTTCCCGGCTGAAATGAGAACTAAGCAGCAAAAAATCTCCAGGGGAAGCACTCATATTGCAGGGGAGGCTCCGGCCAGCTCCCGCGGGATCGGGAGGACTGGTGCCGGGAGCCAGTGCAAAAACCCGTGGCCGCTCAGAAATGCATCCCGGAGCCCAGCACCGGCCGGGGGGTGCGGGTAGACGGTGGGAGCTCCCCGCTTTGAAGCCCCCCGTCCTCCCTGCCCCGGCCCCCGCGCGCCAAAGGCCACTTTTATGAGAAAGCGCAGATAAAAAGCGAGCCATATGTTGCCCGTAATCTCCCAAACCCTCGCTTCAATTACTGCCTCCCCTGAGCCTCCGCAGCGGAGCCTGAGTAAACAAGCCCCTCTGAAAGAGGAGCCCGGTTTCCAATTAAAAGCGTCCTAGCGTCTCTCCTCTCCCTAAATCCTCCCAGGCGAAGAATGGCCCTTCCTCGGCGGCGGGTAGCGGGGCGCTCGCCGCGGCCGCCGAGCCGGCGGGTCGCGCCGAGGGCACGCCGCACAATATCCCCGGCCCCCGGCGCTTCCCCGGCTGACGTCAGGGCCGGCCCGAGACGGTCATTAATTTCTCCCGCGTTCGGGGAGAGGCTTGAAAGGGAGAGTTAATTAAAAGTAATTCCCCCCGCCAAATCCGGCTCCGCTGCTCCTTCTTTTCTCCTTCGGCACTTGGAGGGATTTGGGGAGCAGGTGTTGGGGAGGGAGGGCTTGGAGGGGAAGGGGGGGTCGTTCAGAGCTGGGTTTCCCCCCTCCTGGAGCACTCTTTTGGGAGTGTTATTTGCTTGATACAGTTTGCGAGCCGCCAGCACCCCCTGGTCCCTGCTGGGGCTGGTGGCCGGAGAGGTGTTGGGGTGACCACAGCTCGTTACAGCGCAAAGGGGTTTACACCTACATGTCTCCATCAATCGACACCTTCCCTGGTGGTTGTGAAACATCTGGAACCACCTCTACCCCCTTGCACCCCTCTACCCCGCCTTGAATCAAAATCAAGCCCTTTCGAGTTTGGGGAAAGCAGGCAGCTAGATGGAGCAGGGAAATGGTGTTTGTACGGAGAAAAGGGCAGCGGGTTAGCTCCCCCCGGAGCGATCCCGGCAGCGCGGAGGAACGCGGGAACCAGTGTCGGCGAGCCCCCTCCCTCTGCCGGCAGCGTTGCCTCCCTTCCCACGGGAAACCTTGGGGAGAGGGCAGCGGGAGCCGGAGCAGCCCGGGCTCTGCCTCCCGGGCGAGCCCCAAAGCGGGGCTCCGGCCGAGCACTGCCAGCAACCTCGCCCCGCTGTCAGGGCGCTTGCCGAACGAATCGTGGAGGACCTTCCTGGAAGAGGCTCTAAGTGATTTGCGGCTTTCGGGAGGGAAGGGCCTGTGCTGTCAAACCTCCGTGACACCCCTTTCTGCTGGGTTATCGATACGGTGGGGAGGTTGCAAATAAAAAGGGCTGGTAAGAGGCAGAGTAGTGCAATCTACTTTCCCATAGCAGCTCCTGCCCAAAGCCCCACGACACTGAGAGCAGAGAGGGATTAGACACCAGTCCCTGGGAACGTGAATTAGCGGCGAGAGGTGCTTCAGCAAGTGCCAGAGGAGTGAAACTTGAAGTGGTCTGGGCTTTTGTCAGGGGAGGTTTTAAGACAGGCCGTGGGTGGGGAGAAATATAAGCAAAGACACCCCTCAGATTTAAGTGTGCTTTAAGTGGAGTTGGTCTCTGTGGCAGGGAAAATAAAGACCGAGGAGGTCCTGTACTGTGGTTGTCCTCACCGTCTTGGGGCTAGCCCAGCCCCAGCACAGTTTTGTCCTGTGCCACCTCTGATGGGGTTGGGAGGACACTAACAACCGCTCGGACACCAGTTTTGCTGCGCAGACAGCCTTGGAGCTGGAGGATGGTCCTTGGCATCGTTGATTCCCTAGCATGGATGTTACCTGCCCGTCTCTGTCCAGATGTGTCCCCAGCTGTGGCCTGGAAGGAAATCCCTGTAGGCCAGACCCACTTTTGGGGCAGTCACAGTGAGAATGAGGTGTCTCGAGTTTCACACTGCAGCTGCTCAAATCTTAGCATTTAAATTCCCCTAGATTATTTTGAACAAGCTGGAAGAGGGACTGTGCTGCCTGTTGTTTGTAAAGGACCTGCTTTTTCTTTCTCAGGCAAAAGTGATGATGAAGACAGTGTCTGCAAAATGGGCCAGGCCTCAGGGAAGGGCACCGAGGATGGCAAGGACCACAAGCGGCCCAAGAGGCCCCGCACGATCCTGACCACTCAGCAGCGGAGGGCCTTCAAAGCATCATTTGAGGTCTCCTCCAAGCCATGTAGGAAGGTACGGAGAAAAGGGCTGGGCACCTGCCCTGGGAAGCTCACAGTCCTACCTGCCTCCAGCCCTGGTGGCAGCACCGGTGCTCAGCGAGCTCCCAGCTCCAGGTGCAGCTGCTGGCTGGTGCTGTCTTGTGACATGGCAAGAGCTTGTCCTAGCTGCTCTGCCCTCTCCAAAAGCTGCTCTGGGAAGCTGAGCAGACCCGCTGAACCGACTGAGACGCTGCTGTTGTGTCCTCTCTCCAAGGTGCGGGAGACGTTGGCGGCCGAGACAGGGCTGAGCGTCCGTGTGGTGCAGGTCTGGTTCCAGAATCAGCGAGCAAAGGTGGGTGGCACGGTGGTGACAACCTCAGTGGTGGTGCTGGGGCTCCCTCCCTCCTTGCTCTGCTGGGGGATGATTTCACCCTCCTGCCTATACCCCTTCTTCTCACCCAGATGAAGAAACTGGCCAGGAGGCAGCAGCAGCAGCAGCAGGATCAGCAAAACACGCAGCGTCTGAGCTCAGGTACCCTGAAACCTCACACCCAGCCCTCCTTGCACCGCCATGAGCCCTCCTCCTCATGCTCAGGGTGGCCCTGTGGCCCTGCCAGGACCGTCCCCTCCAGGCTTCCCAAGCACCTCGCGCCTCTGGCCCTGCAGGGGAGGGCTGAGGCTCCTCGAAAAGCAACAACCACAGATCAACCCGACGGTTTGCTCTTGTCTTCCAGCCCAGGCCAATGGAGGTGGCAATGCCGGGCTCGAGGGGATCATGAACCCATACACCTCACTCCCACCGCCACAGCAGCTCCTGGGCATGGAGCAGAGTGTCTACAGCTCTGACCCTTTCCGGCAAGGGCTCACCCCGCCGCAGATGCCCGGGGACCACATGCACCCCTATGGTAAGGCTCTGAGAGGTGCTTTTGCCATGCCTCAGTTTCCCTCTGCAGTCATGTAAGGATGATGTTTCCCATCATGGGTCAAAGAGATGTTGGTGGGTTTCCTCCCCTTGTGTGGCCATGCCATGGGGAGCTTCTGGGAGCAGGGCTTGGCCAGCAGAGCAGCACTGTGGACCCGGGGAGCTCTTCTCACTGCAGGCTGTCACTTGTGGGCCACAGCATGATATGGTATTTTTGGGAGCCTGAACCATAAGGAAGGGGAGGTAGAGCTATGCCAGTGTGCAGCCCTTGAGCTTGCTTCTCTTCTGCACCTGCAGGTGCTGAGCCCCTCTTTCATGACTTGGACAGCGATGATACCTCACTTAGCAACCTGGGCGACTGCTTCCTGGCGACGGCGGACGCGGGACCCCTCCAGTCGCGGGTGGGGAATCCCATCGACCACCTTTACTCCATGCAGAGCTCCTATTTCACATCCTGAGCATCGCCTCCCCCCGCGGGGCAGGCAGGGACACGCGTGTCCACCACGTCACCCGACGAGCGGCTGCCGGGGCTGTGGGCGAGAAGGGTTTGGGAGGGAGGGGGACTCGACACTGCTGGGATGCTGTCAAACAATATTTTGTAGCTTGGTATTCCCAAGGACTGAATAACTTATGGGTTGCATAGTTTCATGTTTCTCTTAGACTCCTAGGATTAGAGACAGGAGCGTTCATTGCAGCTGGCTGGGGGTTTTTCAAATTTCAAATGTGGCCAATTTCTAATTTTGGAATGGGAAAAGGTAGAGAGGGAGGGAAACTAGCCACAAGGGGGGAAAATATTCCTGTGAGACTGTCCTGGCACTGTATCTCCGTGCGACCTTTGGTCCTAGCAGCAGAAAGAGCAAATTATTCGTTTTTGTTGTGAGAGTTTGCAATGTCAGCCTGGCTTTGAAATTTGAAAAGCTGACAATATTTTGAGGAAGCACAGGGAAAATTTCCTATGCGGTGGTGTCTACTGTGGCTTTTTCCCTCTGTTGCTCAGCTGGCATGAGCGCTCGCTGTTTAAACGCAGGGACTTTAAGATAGATGTTCCTTTGCGAATATAGAAACGTAGAAACCCCTAACATCTCCCCATCCTTGAGGATGAGGTCTATGTGTGTGTATGTTTGTGTGTGTGTGGGCACGCACGTGTGTGTGTGTGCAAAGCCGTGTGGCTGTGTGTAATATACTGCACAGGCACACCTGCCAGATTGTATCAACAAAGTTTATTTCTAAGTCTATCAGAAATTTACTGTACAGCAAAAGTAACTTTATTTTCAGCGTGAACCATATTTAAGGAAATACTCAATGCACTTAAGTTATAAGATGAAATAATTTACTTTTTATAAACATTATGTTTAGTTTGCAAAAGCCCAGTGGCAGGCAAGGAACATCAGTTCATTTCAGGCAATAGGTTTGGGTCTGGGGGTTGGTTATTTTTGGTGCTCTCAGGTTGCCCCATTGGCTTTAAAGGGCAATTGAAATGCCAGGCAGGGTCAGCTCCAGGCATGGGCCAGGGAGCCTGTTGCCTCTGTCGGCAGATTGTCGGGAACAGCAAAACTGAATGGTTCTCCGGCTCTAGGAAATGCAGCAGCCCCCATCGCCCGCCCCGGGTTGTGAATCCCTTTGGGCAGAGGCTCAGTGGTGCCTGGTGCCTGCAGCCAGCCTGGCAGCCCAGTTCATCTCCCAGGGGTCTTTGGGACAAAGCTGGTGGTGAAAAGGAGAGGAGACCTGCATTTCCTACCCATATGCTCAGATTCATCTCGGCAGAAGCCATGGGAACCTCGGGAAAGTTTTCCTTAGAGTCCTGTCTTCAGATGACCGTCAATCACCTCATCCCTACTCTAATTTTCATGCGTTATGTCCTTTTGCGCTGCTGTTCACAAGTTATGTAAACAACAACCTGTAAAGACATGCAAGTGACTGTGAGACTGAAAATACTGGCTCATTGCCACAGTATGAGCTGACACTGAATGTAATGGGGTCTGGAGGTGGCTGACCCAGCAGGAGATGCTGACACACTGTCAGAAATCGCATACCAAGATGAAATTAAAAAAAAAAAAAACTCTGCAAAAATGCCTGGTCTCTTCTTGTGTGAGGTGTCCCAGTGACTCATAAAAGGAAGGGATTGAATAGCTCCAAAGTAATAAAACTTTGGGAGTATGGTGAGACAGCAGGGGAAGTTTTTGCTCATTGGGCTTTAGATATCAAATACTTTCTGGTCTAGGACTAAACTGATCCTTGACATTCCCGTATTGCAGATAGACAGAGATTGGCAGATCCGAAGGGTTATTCCTGTTTTTGACACCTAGCCAAGGTGGCAGGGAAGGGTTTCCTGAATGCCCCACCAAGCACGTTGGACCTTGGAGGAGTAGTTTAGCTATAAACAACCAAATGTTTGTAGACCAGATGTCTACAAATTTAGATATCTACAGGCAGTGAAGATGACTCCCACCCAAAATGACCAAAGAGAAAAGGAGGCCAGGCACTAGGCAACCTCCTTTACTGCAAGGAGGTTTTTTTAGAAAAGGGATGGGCAAAAAGAGAAATAGAAGAATGTTTGCCTGATTCCTAGCTCTCTGCAAGGGCCCATTTGTGCTTTTACCACCAAAAAACACTGCTTCATGTTTTCATTTGCGTGCAATGTTTCTATGCTCTTAGAACTGAGGGAAAGCTGGACAAGCCAGGACAGCAAGGATACAATCCTTTCCCGAATGAATGAGCTCTGGTCTGCCAAGAGCATTTGCCAGCCAGATGAAACTTGTCATGGTGGCTGCAGTTGGAGATGGTAGAGAGGATGCAGTGGTACTAAGAGCAACATGTGATGACCAATAGGAACAACTGACTCCCCTGGCCTTGTCCCTGCTTCCCTCCTGTGCCCTGGGACCAGAAGCAGACACCCAGGCCAGCTGGTGGACAAAGGATATAAAACCTATCACCTTCCCAGGGCTTCTGGAGGTCAGGTGAGAGTGAGGGTGTTAATTTAACTTTCCTTAAAACCTTTTTCTCCACATCTTTTAGTTTCTTAGCATCCTCAGCTGCTGTTTCAGAAAGCTCACAGAGCAGAGTGTGGCTGGGAGGCACTTGTTCCCCTCCAGCGCAGAAGACCACAGGCCTGGTTACAACATGAGTGCTCTCACCTGTACTGTTGTCTCACTAGGCACCCTAGCTCTCCATGCCAGGGCCATGAGGAGCACCACATTAGGACTGCCAGGAAGATTTGGGTGGGTATTTCCCAACAGATGTTGCTCTTATCACAGCTCCTTGACATGGAGCAGCTCTGCGAATACGTGCTGATTCCAGCAAACTGGGAAGGAGTGAAAAACAGAAATCCACAACTCATTGTCTGAGACACGCGAAACAAGGCATTCTTCTTCCTGCTTTTTGTCTGACACTGCTCTGCTCTTCCTGTGCTATAACATGCTTTCAAAGTCCAGCTTGTGGAAAAAAAATTCAAAATGGTTTGTCTGCATGGAGAAAACCTGTAATTTTTCTTTTGCAAGCTGTAGTTTCCAGGAAAAGGCCTGGATTTCTTGTGGTTTGGGGACTTTTGCTCTGCTTTGGACAGAAAAGCATTGAAGTGGCATAATCAAAGGACTTCCAGCCGAGCGAATACTGAGTCTTCAGCCATCACAGGGGGCTTGACTACTTGGGAGGTCGGGGTGGGGCTCCAGAGACACTCCTGGCTTTTCTGGGGTGGGGTGGAGGGGCCAAGGGAAAGGAGAGGAGAAAGGAGAGGCAGTGATTTGTATCTTTGTGGAGAGGCTGCCAAGAGGCCCCTCAGTAGGGGCTGAAGGGCTGGAGTTCAGGACTAGATGAAAAAAGGTAGAGGCAAACACCTGAAATGTCAGCATTTCCAGTGAAAATGAAAACCTTCCATCTGCCTTTCAAACACAATGTGAAAAGTCTGCTTTTACTGTTTTCCTGAGAAAGAACCAAAAGTCTGGGCAGAGGTGTTCCTTGCCAGACATAGCCCAAGGAGACAAGGAAAGGGGGCTGATTTGCACGGTGAGATGTCTGTTGGGACCTCTGGGCATGAAGATGTTCATTAATTGCTCCTGGGAAGGAGTCAAGAGGGAGACTGGCAATGGGATTGCTCCTGTCAGCTGGAATGAAAGGAATCTGGCCTTGGGCATTGAGGCTCAGATCTTCTTGCAGAGAGCCAGGTGGGAAGACCTTGTTTCAGTGACAGCTCTCTCACAGTGAAACCTCAGGCTGACCTCAGAGCTGGTGTTTAGCTGCCTGTGCACCGCAGTAGGGACTGTCAAAACCAGCCCCGAGGCCTCGCTCATCAAAGGAGCGTTTTGGCGCCGGTCAGTCATGGAGTGAGGCAGTCCTCAGCTCCATGAGACCTGTGGGAAGAGAGGCATTGAACACAATTAATTGCAATTGCTTCCAAACACTCCCAGTGGCCAGCAAAGCCCTCCAAATGGGGGCTGTCCTGACAAAGGGCTGTAGGAGAGTCTGGGTGGTGCTTATCCCTTTCCCCGGTACACAGGTCCTGCTTGTGCTGGCCGTAATCCCTGCCTTCACCTCAGCTACTTATCTCAGGTCTGGATGCTGCACAGCCTGCTGGACTCAAAAGCAGTCTCTAGGTCATCCTGCAGCTGAGTTTTTCCCCTTGTTCTCCAAAATTAAGACTTATTTTTAATCATTTAGCAGGGTCTATTTTCTCTTAACAACAATGTTTTTACTATACAGCTTCTCTGAGCCCATTTCTGGCCTCTATTGCCTCAAACATGAATTGAAATGCATGGCGGGGGGGGGGGGGGGGGGGGGATTGGAAAAATTTCTAGTCTGTAGGAGAAGACTTCCCAAGGAGAATAAATAAGGTTTATTGAGATACAAGATCTCTTCCAGCAGAAATATTTCAGCTGAGGCCCAGAGAAACCTGCTTGCTCATTTAGAATGTAATTAGTGAGTCATCAGGTGAAGGTCTTGCAGAGCTCTGCATGGTCACCTGACAGGAGGGAAGTGTAAAACCCTATAAAAGCAGGATTCACAGGATCCTTGAGTTTGGGAGAAGGTGAGAAGATGTGCTGTAGGAGCTTGACTGTCCTGATATTTGAAGAACCTCTGGAGGACAACAGAGTAGGGGCTTGTGAAAGTTTTGCTGTATTTCTTAAAAACCTTGCTCCTTCTGAGAGTAAGGTATGTGTTGAGGAGTTTCTTTGTAGGGATGGAGTACTAGTGTGTGCTTTTCTTGAAAAGTGTGAAGGCAGAGGCTGCTGCAGGCATGTAGCCAGAGTGCTATGGACTGAGTGCAGATCCTGCCATCAAGCTGGATGGGAGCTCTTTAGCCTGAAATGGCCTTTGAAGGTCTACAAGCAGAGCTTGTACCAGGACTCTGGTGAGGCGAAGTGGGTTGTGAGCCTATCAGACCCCAAAATGTGAAATATGAGGTGCCTCTAGGGGTGCCTCTTCACCCTGGTGCTTGGTGCATACCCATGGAATCTGAGAGCAGAGTAACTTACAGTGCTTGCGGAAGTCAAAGCTCCTTTCTGGTGTCTTGGGTTGGGTCCCCAAAGAGCTCTAGTGCTTTTTGGTATTGGTTAGGCATTATCTTTTTAGCTGATTGTTCTCAGATGAGGCCTCTGGCTGGATGAAATGGGAAGGAAGAGTCTTATCTTTTGGTTTGATTTTTTTTTTCCTCTGACTTTGGCAGCTGTGGAGGCAACAGCCCTCCTTGCACCAAGGAGGGCTGCCTGTGAGGAGTGTGGGACAGTTTCTGCATGTGATTTCTCTACAGAAATAAGGATGGGGTCCTAGCTGTGTCAGTCTGGCCCAGGTGGACTGTATAGCAGCAGGGAAATGGGTCAAATCTGTCCCATTGTGGGCAGGTTGAAGAAATTACTGATTGAGGTTTAGCTGAACTCTATTGCTTTGTTTGGTGATCTTGAGGAAATGCTGGCTGGTACCAGTGGAGCAAAGGAGATCTGGGCTAGGGTAAGGCTAATAGCTGCTGCGGGCTGGAGAGGAAGGTGTACTTTGCTTGTGGAAGGAGGGAGGATTTTAGTGGGGTGGAAAATGTGTGTGGGGGACTGCTGTAACAGATGAAGCCAATGGATGCCTGATTTCTAGGATCTAGGTGTATGTAATGGCTTGTTGAATGCCACCCAGGCTTGCAAAAGGAAAATGACCATTTTCATTAATGGTTATTAAAATTGCTTTTTAAAAATGCTTCACTCAGATGTTTCTTAAAACATCTTATCTTATATTTTTTAAACAAAATCTTTTAATGATAAAGCTTTTTCTTCCTCACCTATGCCTATCTCTTAATTGAAAAATGTTCACTGTATCAGTCTGGCTTTCCATAGGCATAGCTACCAGTTTGAACGTATCAGATTACTTTCCCCCAAGTAAAACCCATATGAAAGCCATCTCATGTGCAGACTGTTTGCTTACTTGTTTTAAAAATCTGTAGAAATATTTCATAAACACTTGGAGACATTGCTATTATATGTATAGAATACATAGTATATGTCTACATAGTATATAAATTGGGGTCAGCACTGTGGAAGGGGGTAGATCCTCACCTAGTAAAATCAGTGGGGTTCACTGTCTTAAACCTGTCCTTCTCCTGCCAGCTGATGTGTGTGCTTGACACAGCTTGAGCCCAAGTCCAACTTGTAACTGTCTAATACAGTGGCAGGTGTGGTTCCTCTTGTTACCGTGATGTGGTATTCTGGTATGCTTTGTTTTAAGGTCTGGACTAATCCTTCTAAAGCAAAATCAAGTAGTTGTAGCCTCAGTACCTACTGGAACCTGCTCAGGTGATGAAATTGTTGTGACAGGTAACTTCTCCTCAGGGTTGGTACCTTGTTGGATGTTGTCTGGGTGGGTGGTGGGTAGAGGTTCTCTGGGTCCTGGGCTGGCACCTCTGGGATGCTGTTTTGGGGCACTGCTTCAAAATATTGCATTGTACACCTGAATCTACTCTTGGCTTTGGGAGTATATCCCCAGGACAAATGATAGCCTCCTGTCAAACCTAGGAAGAAAAAAACAAGTTCTGATATGAAAACAGATTCTACCTTGCTTTCCATGGCAAGGGCAATGATGGGAAGGGGTTGAGAGCTGACCTTCAAATCTGACTCTGAATGAACAAAGCTCCATCTGTTTAGATACAGCTCGGTGGCCAAGGAAAGATCAAATCAGAGATTACTTTTCGGTTGAGGACACTGATTAGATGATATTGATAGTCAGGAGCTCTGAGTGATACTATGTTAATTAACTTGCTCTTTGTGAATGGATGGTACAGAGGCTGGGGGCAGATGCAGACTGGAATGAAACCCAAAATCCTCTTGGCCAATTTTGGCTGGAAAGGCTGGGTTTGCATTTGAAGATTTAAATCTTGATATTTTTAGGCATTTGTAGGAGATCTAGTGTCTGTAGTGCACAGACACTAGAGTAGGATTAAGCAACCTTTCTGGAAACATATGGTCTTGGAAGTGGATATTGACTTGGGAAACTGCCCTCCAGATGAAGAGCTGGATCTTTGGCTTAAAATAGCCTGATTTGGGTGACTCTGAGGTCAGTGGACATGTGTTGGCTTACACTAGCTGAAATGTGGGCACTAAGACTCCAGAGCTGCCAGCAAAGCAGAGCTTCTTGCTGTGAGGAGGTCTATGCTTGAACCCCAGTGAAAGTGATGAAGGAAGTCCATGCAATGCTGATGTTTGCAGGTTGTCAGAGTGACAGTGCTTTCTTATGTGGTGTGGCCAAGCACTATGTCTGAAAGGAGCCAGCAGGAAAGTTTGCCATGGGAAGGGGCAAATGCTAATTTTTTCGCTGGCTGGCTAGAAGGCTGAAGCTCTGGTTGCTCTTGTCACCTTCCTAGAGTGGAATCATTTACCAGATGTCTGATATCTAAACTGATGCTGTTCTGGGCACAAAGCATCACCTGTTAATAGAAAATGCTTGTGCTGTGACGCATGATATGGCTCAAACCACTAGGAGTGACTGCCTTGTCTGTATGGTCAGTCTGTGAACAAGGTACCACATAACACCAGCTGCCCAGATTTGACTTGCATTTTTCTAAGTCTCTTCTATCACTGCTCATCATCTGTACAGAAAGTTCACTTAAAGGCTTTATAAAATGTTAAAGATAGGCAGGAAAAGGATTAGAAGATCTGTAGATGTAAAAAGGTGAATAACACTCATATCTTATTGGAGATCAGACCAAGTTCTTATCTCCATTCCCCTGGGTAGCAATGTGTTGGTCATGAAAAGGTTATCTTGTCAGCTAGAGACCTCCTAGACACTGTGGAGGCTGACATGGGCTTACCTGGTTGACATGTATAAGTTCACAGGCTGAGGATGAGCGTAGCCAAATGAAAACCATGTCAAAACACTCAGCGTGATCAAATGCTGACAGGACTTTCAGTGAAGAACAGCAGATTCTTGCTGCCTTGGGCCCTCCAGGCTGCTGCTTCAGAGAGAGGATCAGATTTCTCCTTTGGTGATCCTGAGAACAGGAGGATTCATTCAGAGTGCTGCTTGGAGGATTGAATCTTGGTCTTAGGGCAGTATAAATCTATGCCACTGCATGGGAAATGTCAGAAGGCAGGCAAGCAAGCCCCATGGCACAGAGATGGGGAACTGGCAGTCTGTCTTTAGGGAAAGAGACCTGTCCATTTCCTTGCTTTGCAAAAAGATTTGTGTTGCTGAGTCTTGGCTGACAGGATCTATCTTCCTCTTGCCACCTGTACAAGGTGCCTTATTGCTCTTGACAGGCTCAAGCTGAGACCAGTCCAAACCGCATCCTGGTGTTCTGCAGAGCTCAGTGACTGCTATGGAGACTTTCTCCAGGGACAAGCAGACTGGAAACTACTAAGGGCAGGCTGTCCCTCTTCCTTCTAAGGGGCAGTAGGCAATATCCTAGGATGCCTTAAGTTGGTGGCTTCAAGTGGAAGTGAAGAGCCAAGCATGCTTTTTAGACTAATCTTCTGGAACATCCTACACCCTTGAAGATGTGTCCATGTGGTCCTTTTTACCCCCAGAGGCTACTGTTTCCCTTTTTGGCAGAAGCTAGAGAAAGAGCAAAAGATTTGTGGGAGGAAACTAGCCTGGTAACTGGGCTGTATGGGCGCTGTAGCTGTATCCCTTCCAGAGCCCCTGTGATCCTGGGAATCAGCTCTTCACAGGCATTGCTAACTGTTCCTTGGCATCTTCCTCTGGGTGTGGTTTCCTGACACGCTGGGAATTCCTGTAGTTTAACTTAGGGCTCTGCTTAGAAAGCCCCAAAGGTCTCGCTGCCCTGAAGACCTGAGCAGTGGCATCTTGGATCCATGCTCAAAACCGGGCTGGCCCTTCACAGTGCTCCTGCCTCTGTTCACCTGCAGTACAGATGTAATAATTCTACTTCAGAGTGTAGGTGCTGTGAAGGGTTGTATCTATGGAGCACTTGGGCTTTGTTCCTTATGCTTTCCCAGGACCATCTGTGAGGAAACAAGTCTGGTAAACACTCAGAATAATATGTGAGCACAGAGGGCCCTGAGGCTGTGTACACTGGGTGAGGAGGATATGGGAAATAGTGAACAACCATCCATTTGCTGAATGAGGTAGGGACATTATGGAAAACATAGTATGAGATCATGGAATTAAAGATGTAGTATAATGCCTGTGCATTGGGTGGCTGATTAATGTTGTCTAGGCAACCTATTGCTGGTGTCCCAAGATTGGAGAGTTTGGCTCTGTTGTAGAGTGTATGTAGGTATTCATGAAGTAACTGGAGAGGCCCCAAGGAATTTGGGAAGATGAGATTGGTGAAACTCTTCCAAGGGATTAGCTGGAGCCTGCCAGAAGCTATAACTGACTGTCAGCTGCTGGGCCTCTGAGTAGGCGGAGGAGCGAGGGATGGAGTGGTGACATCCCAGAGCTGCCAGCAAAAGACCTTGCTAATGAGCCAGACCTGCTGCAGGCACAGCCCCATGGCACCCAGCAGCACTGAGGCAAGCAAGGCGCTGGGGCAAGGGCTGCTGTCCTGAGAGCTTCTTGACTGAGGCTGGAGTGGAAAAGCTAGAAACAGGGTGAGAAGCTTGGGTAGGACACAGTGGTTAAAGAACAGCAGAAAAGACTACAGATGCAGTGGAAAATGTGGCAGAGCAGTTGAGCTAAAGGAGGGGATGTTAGCTGTAGGTGGGATCAAGGTTGTTGGGATAGATGGAGTGGCTGTCGCTTTTCCAGCAAACACAAGGGAAAAACCCTGAAGGATGAAAGGAGCAGCCCTGCTGGGGGGCCTGGGAGACCTAACAAAACACTGCGAACTATTAAAGGTGCTGTGATGGGCTGGTTGTCTCCGTCTGCCCTGCTGGAAAGGAGGGTCACCCAGACTCTCACCTCCTCTCTCCAAACATCCTTCTTGTGTCAGCAGTGTGTGCAATGGCAGGGCTCAGCAGAGAGGGTGCAGCTATTGTATGAGTAGCTATGCTTGGTGGGCTGGAGCCCACACCCAAGACAGATAACAATCCCTTGCAATCCTCCCCTGAAGTCAGTGCAAGAGAAAGCCCTTGGAAGTCTGATTTCCACTTGGAAGCTTGTTCTGACCCTCAGCATTAAGGTATGGAAAGAGGGAACACAGAATCCAGAACAAGATAGAGAATAGTGGTTAGTCTTTGGTAAGCCCAAGGGCAGATGTTACCCTCAAAGGCGGCATAGGAGGTTGGGCAGCACTGGTGGGATCCGTAGCTCATGCTACATCCCAGAACTGGTTGTAAAAACTGAGCTGCTTTGTATGTTTCCCGGGATTTACAATTTCTGTCTATTAGAGGCTAATCAGTTACTTCAGAAAGCTTTTAAATGCAAGCAAACTGATTTGGGAAGGTGGAATTGCTCCTTAATTGATTATTCCTGTGGTTTAACAGCTGCTTCCATGACTTGCTTATTTTCTCCTACTCAGAATAAAATTTGCTGCTGGGCTGACCAGCTCACCTTCAGCCAGAAGCATGTAAGGAGCTAACAAATGTTTGTGGTGGCACTGGCTTTTGTGAAGGAATTAACAGAAGTGCCTGGTGGAGAGTGATTTAGCCAGGACTGGAGCTGGCATAGAAGAGTTCCCCAATGAAATAACTCGTGCATTGCAGCCTTCCCTGCAGAAGGCCTCAAAGCAGCCTGTGTGCTGATGGGGAGGAAGAGTCTTATTTCATCCCTGCAGCCCCAGGCCACCCGAGCGTAGGTGCTGCCTGGCTGTGCGCACTGGGCCAGCCCCTCCTGATAACATCGGTGTGAATACAGTAGGTGCATTGTGGCAGGGGGTGGATCTAGTTACCTGGGAACAACTCTGCTCCCAGGTGAGGATGATGACAAGGTGCTGGGAGGGGAAAGAGGGCTTGGAGAAATGACAATGTGAGTTTGTGAACTCTTCTGGGATTCTGGGCTGTCTGCATGTAAGGGCTTTATAGCATATTACCTGGTCTGTACCTACTTGCATACTTATTTCTGCAGGGAGTTTGTTGTACTGTACTACAGCAGCTTCAGGACAAATGTTCCCTTTCTAGCTGCTATTGCACCCCCTGTAAAACTGGTGACTCATTCTTTTCTCACCATAGAGGGCTTTTTCTGTGTTAATGCTTCTACCTTGCTTTTCTGCTCAAACAGGGCTTATGTAACTGCCTGTCCTCTCTTCCTTACCCAAATAGCTTTTGGAGCTGTTGGTTAATTTCAGTCAATTTTGATAAGCTTTAAAAGGGTTTTGCAGGTGATATATAAAGGGATGGAGAAGAGGTCTATAAATCTGTCTTCCACCCCTCTTCCTCTGCCAAGGAAAGACTTCAGTGTGAGCACAGCCCTTGCTGTACATCAGGAGTTAAGCTGGACAGCTCTGTTATTAATGTTGCAGTTACAGGTGAAGTCTCAGGGTGGAGTCACAGCTCTTGGCGTACCAGCCCATCAAGCTGATGCACAAAGCCACAGGAAATCAGGCTTCACAGGCTTGGTTGTTCGCAGACCTCCTGTCCAGCAGGCTCCTCTGAGGAACTCTGTGAGCTTTGCTCAGCTGAGCCAAGTCCTATGAGCATGCCGGAGTGGTAGAGGAGATGCTTTCCTGTTACTGGCTAATTCTTTCAGTCAGGAGACCAGGCCAAAATGGGTGAGGGATACAATGTTGTTTTCTGGCCTCTGGTTCAGGTAACTGATGCCTTGGTAGAATCATAGGAGAAACTTCTTTGCTTTTCTCTCTAGCTAAAGATCTCCTTCCTCATCCTCTTTCAAATTCTAGTGAACTTAAGGATGAAACAGACCTCAGGAAGGCTAAAAGTTCAACAGTGTACAGGCTTCTCTAGATGTTTTGAGCCACTGAGGTCTGTGATCCCCACGGAGCTTTCCGTTGTATGAGATGTTTGAAGGGATTAGTAGGATCCTTATCTAAAGGCAAAAGGCATGGAAAATAGTGAAATACAGAGATGATGGTGAAACTTTGTCATCTGCTCCAGAGCAAACTGACTGCAGGGAATATTCAGAGCAGTGCCAACAAACTAACTTGCTCCTGCAGTGTATTCTCAGTCTTGCTGGTGTGGAAACCCACTAGATGTGGTATCTCAGCTGCTGGACCTTGAAGTACAAGGCAGCTGGAAGCCTCACTTCATGTAGGATACTGAGGGGAAACAGTCCTTCAGTCTGGGCAAATTGTAGTTCTGTTATACTGAGCTGTGCCTTTGGTGTGCAGTGCACTGGCTGGTACTGGTATGCTACACTTGGTACCATAGGTTGGGTGTCCTGGCAGAGACTCTGCACTGCTTTCCCCAGGACAGTGCACCTGGGTGTCCTGTCTGCTGACATTAATGGATTCAATGCCACAAAATACCATTCTAGACAAACCACCTGCATGATGCAGCCCAGACTGAGAGCTCTGTGATAATCGGTCGATAAAACCATCCTCAAAACCATGGTGACGCACAGACCTGGGCAAAATTCCCTAGCGGGATGCATGTATCCAGTTTCATAGCTAATGGGTTTCCCAGGTTTTGCAGATGTGAATTATTTGCATTCTTGACTCCAAGGTGAGTGCAGGTGCATCAATCCCCTGCTAGCCCCTTGGCCCCCTCCAGCACCTTGTTCTCTGCTTCCAGGAGCATGGGCAGCTGTGTGCAAGTGCACAGAGCTGCTATTGTGCTGCAAGGTGTACCAGTGAGTGTGCCAGCTGGGTTGGGGAACAGTGGATCAGCTGCTCGGGGTGCAACTCTGCTGTTTGGTTTTCTAAAGGTCTCATGTCTTGTCTAGGAGAGAGAGTTCACAGGTTACAGAGCCAAACCCTAAATTGGCCATTGGTCAGGGGTCCAAGGAAAATAACTTTCATGTTAAACCTCTCTCTTTGACTTTGCTCTGCTTAAACTCCAGGACTATTTAACACACTTCAGCCTCTTATAAAGTTTCTGTCAAGATGGATTAGCAGGAAGCTGACAGATTGCTATTACAGCCCTGGTGAACTTTTAATACCTGCTAGTTGGGTCTGCAGGTCCCTTAAATCCTCCTCTGGTCACTTGGCTTGGAGAACAGAGGTGGGTACCTATGCCTCTCTCCATGCTGGCAACATTAAGAAAAGACCTCCAAGGATTTCTGATACTGACTTTTTCCTGAGGCCTCAGAATGGCTTCCTCCACACACATTACATCCTGCATCCCTTTGGGCTGAGGCACTGTCAAGGTGGCCCTCACCACATGGTGATGCAGCTTAAATAGCTTCTTTCCAGGATCCCCTGGCCCCTGCTGGATACCAGCCCTCCTCCACCTCCTTTGAGCCTAGGCCTCTTATTCCTCCTCTCTGCTACAGCTTTTCACCTTCTAAATCCCCAGTTCCTGGAACCATGTTATTTGCAGGAAGATGTTTGCTACACTGGTTAGTTTTCAGTAGACCTGGTTGTGGAGTAAAAAGCTTGAAACTGCCTTTGTCAAACTCCCTAAACTCAAAAACCAGAGAGCAAAAGACACTTGGCTCACAGATGAGGAGTCATAGTTTTTTGATGCCTAAGACTAAGAAAATGGGAGTTTGCACTTGGCCGAAGTCTTTTTCCCAGGCTGTATCTGAATATGTCCTGTTCTTTAGGTTTCCTGAAGTTTTACTTACCATAACACAGATTCTTCTGGTGGGTAACTGACTCTACAGTTGCAGAACTGTATGAGGTAGGGGCTCTGCCCTGGGTCCTTGTATGGCTGGTGAGAAGGATCCAGAGCCTTGATAACCTTTTGAAATGGCACCTTTCTCTTGAGCAGGGTTAGGCAACTTTGTGTGATTTGGCAGAAATCATTTAGGAAGCTGTGGCAGCTGAGAATGTCTTAGTGGCATGGCCAACACATGGCTGCTATTTTGGCATCCTGCCTGCATGTTGTGCCTCAAAGGGCTCAGCAAAGTGCAGTGTTTGGGTGCCCAAAAATATTTGGAGGGAAACCCAGACTAGAGGAGGTCAGTCAGACTCTAGGGAGCACAGTGTTCATCTCCTTGAAGGTGATAGTATTTGATATGATTTAAGGAAGCTTTTATAGCAGGCCCTAGAAACCCTAGTTAGCCCTAGTTAGAACCTAGTTAAAACCATGAACCCTAGTTCATGCACCTCTGTGCGTGAAGCTGCACATCCTGATGGCGGAAACCAGATGCTATTAAATCAGGCCACAGAGGCTCCTTGTGACAAATGTGTTTGGGTGCAATACAAAGGGAGGTGTGCTTGTCAATGGAGCAGGATTGTTGGGGGAGAGGACAGGCCAAATTTGCTGATGCTCATAGAGGGCTCGAGCATGGGATGAAAGAGTGAGAGACCTTCATCTCCTGTCCCTGCCCTGCCTGAACTGGGTTAACAGGGGCAGCTGCTCTTTAAGCATCTTTGATTTTTATTGCACAACAAAATGCTTTTTGGAAAACTATACTATTATCCCCCAAATAGCAAAATCTGAACCCAAAAGAGAAAAGAGTGAGAGGAGGGAGGGAGCACAAGAAGGGGGCCTTTGAAGTGAGCTGCCCAAATGAAACCTGTGACATCAGAGAGATGGCAGATAGCTGGCAGAACAAGGCTGCCTTTGAGCCGGCCTTGGGCCCAGCCAGTGCACACTTTACACCCCACCTCCTAAAGTCAGAGATGAAAGATGCCCCAGGCAGCATGCCTGACCCCATTGCCTCTGCTATCTCCACTTGATTGCACAGTGTTCTGCTCCAAACAATTCTTCACTGTCTGGGCCGCACAGGTGAATCTCCTGGCTTGGCTTGTGAGTGGGGATGCCGTGCATAGCAGGGCTGCTTTGTTGCGGTTGCTTGCCCACTTGTGGGGTGTTCGCTTAGGCCAGGCATTGTTCCGGGAGGAGAGAGGCGGAGAGGAAAGGATGGTGCATGACCAGACAGTGGGGACAGGGAAAGCTCTGCTGGAGAGATGGAGTCGGGGAACCTCTTTGAGGACTTCATGGGGTGCTGAGCAGACTAAGCCTAGCAATTTTTGTTGGATGCTGTGACTTGTCTTCCAACAAGGGATTTGGACTGGAATTAAAAATTTGCTTTTCCTCTATTTGTTGTGAATTCAACCTGCTTTTGTATCTGAGTACTCATCTCCCCTCTTGCTTTCAAAAAAGTGTGGTGGAGGCTGCACTATTTTGCGCATGTCTGTTAAGAAAATTCATTTTTGGAGGACAACTCTGAAGAAAGATGTATGATGGATTTGTGTAGAAAATGAGATGCAAGGAAATGACTGCAAGTAAGGCACATATTCAGCAGGTTAAGAGGACAATGGGACTCTGACAAACCATATAGGGACTTTGGAAAGGAGATGTTTGGGTTTGCGACTGGCCTAACAAGTCTTCTCTGTACAGGGAAGGAAAGGCTGGAGAAGTGCAGAACACGGGCTGTGGAGAGGATGCATTGGGTATCAGAGTGGTTGAGGTTATAGCCTGTGTCCCTTCATTCTCAGCTTTCTTGAAGCTAGAATAATTTACTCATCTGATGTGAATCATGATACCAGTTTTCACAAGCTGCTTTGCATTTTGCCTTCCCATCCTGTTATTGAATGTTGTGGGATTGCAAAGTTCTCAATTTAGATAAAAAGACTCTAAATTGGATGCTCAAGATCACAATCCCTGACAACTGTGCCCCTATAAGCAGGGGTAGAGTAGATTCTTGATTAATTTCTGAGCATCTCATAGCAGTGTAAAGGCCAGGTAGGACATGTTTCTTATGCATCAACTAACTAATGAACAGCTTGGATGGGGTGCATGTGCTTCTTGAAGGGGTGGAACAGACCTGCTAGTGAGAGCTGGTGGTGCAATGTAATGTCTGTTACAGCAGTAACAAAATGGAGGGCTGATTACAGTCAGACCCTGGTTAGGGTTGATTGACAAAGACTGAGTGCCAGAGCTCACCTTTAGTTGATCAACTGAAAGTGAAACTCAACCTCCATATGTGTTCTGTAGGTAGAAGGGTTTGAGAAAGTCTTGAGTGCTAAGTAGCACTGGAGATGCATCTATGTGACCTTTTCAGTGAGTCTTTTCTGAGCAAAGGCAACCAGAGAGGCACTTCCTATACTCATGTGAATGGGCTAAATGTCAAAATGAAGGATACTTGAACTGCAGAGTTCCTGTAAGACCTGACCATCCTTTTGACCTTTAATGAAAAGATCAGAGTCAAGTTTTGCCTTGCATTCAGTGACTTGTAAAGACTACTCTAAAATCAGTCTTACTAGTGGGAACATGGAAATTAATTGTGTCAATCTATCACTCATCTTACCCCATTACATTCAGTGATTAGAACCTGACCTCAAATACATGAACAAAGTGCCTTCTGTGACAGGTAACTGCTGCACAGGAGATGACTGTGCATGATTTCAAGTGATTGAGAGCAGAGAACATAAGAAAAGTTTGGATCCAACACTTTCCTGGACCAATTCAATACTTTCCTTGTCTGGGTCTACTCAATTTGATAGTATACCTTGGGAGCAAAGGATTAAGCATGTTTGCAGAACTGAAGTCTCAGTTTCAACAGAAGCAAAGGCTTCAGGACAGATTCCCTTATTATCCCTTGCTCATGGGTATTGAGGTTCTCTGCAGAAACTTGCTTTGGGCAAACTTACAAAATGATAAAGTTAAAGAACAGGAAGTAAAACACCAGGAAACCAGTAACTTAGCAGAGCTAGTGGGAAATACTTGGGAAAGGTTTGTATTTTTGTGAATTGTCTTGGAGTAATGCTTAGGGAACAACCTGCAAGACTGAGTGCACGTGAAAGAAGCCCATCTGTAAGTAGACCATGAGGTCAAGAGAGATTTAGAGGACTGTAGGGGCACTGGGCAATGACTTCCCCATAAAAACATTTAGGGCCAAACTGTTTGAAGAAATTATATCAGTGTGGGCACTTGTGCATCTCTAGCCACCATATCACCCCACCCAAATTTGGCTTCCAGTCCTCAGATAGCAAATGATCTTGTTCATGACTACTTTGTCTGCCTCATCTTCATACAAAGCCAGTTTGGAGGCTGGATTGCAAAGTGAGGTCTGAGTCATAGCTGTCAAACATATCTGAGGTGGCTGTTTTTGCAGTGATTAGAGGATAGATCTAATTGAACTAACTTCAAGAGAACTTCCTAGCTGGATAACTAACAGCTGTGGTGACACACAGCTCAGGTTTGGGCTGAAATGACTCCACCTGGCTACTGTTTTTAGGCTTAATATATGTCCAGCTTAGTTGCTATGCAGAAATTTCACTACAGTGTGTACAAAACATACCTGAACAGTTCTCATTTTGCAACACAGCCATGCCATTTTGTCCAAGTAAAAAGCTTCTCAGATTACTGCTAAACTATGGCTATTTTGTCCTATGTGAGGTCATCTGGAGGCTTTCTGGGTGAAAAAGCTTAGTTTATAATGGTTGTGTTGGCTGAGTACATTTAGAATTGTAAAGGAAGAGTCTTTATAGGGAAATCAAGGCACAAAGAAGCCAGTGAATACACTCAATGTAGGCTCACAAAATAGACCCCAGTCACCGTCCTCCTCCCTGTGCACTGGTGTCCTGTCTGCTAGGACTCTGCCAGAGCAATCTGAGCAAACCCCCCCTCCCCCGCAGAAGCCAAGACCCTCAAATGTCTTTGGGGCTGACATGGTGCAGTGCTATCAGCTCCAAAAGCTGCCTGGAGATGCCAGCAGTACTATCACCATGGAGGTTGCAAGGAGATGACAGCCTTTCCCCAAACTGTGCCTCTCTCTGTGGGGGTGTTGCTCACCTGGACACAGTACCAGCTGGAGGGCTGTTATTAGGCTGTCAGTCACAGGCACCCAATCCTGTACATACAGCTCCATTATGAGATGAATAGTTATTGCAGTATTTGGGCTTTAGGAAAGCAACTGAGAGCAGAGCTGGACTTGGCTTGGCCAAGGGGCTGGGTGATCAGAGGCTGGGAGGGGGAACTGCCTTCTCACTGCAAACCTTTTGTGTGTAGACAGCCTTGTTCGGCAGTGTGGGTTTGTCTGCCCTCATCCAGAGCAAGCTGGGGTGTCTCAGGACAGCTGAAGGCAGTGTGTTTGCTCAGGAGTTTAGGGCTATCACTAAGTCTTATTTCTCTAGTGCTTCTTCCCAAGAAGATGGGAGAAGTATGACTGCCCTGTAAGAGCAGCCACATGTTCTGCCTGCTTCCTTCCAGCAAAGCCTGAACACCCAAAAGAAAAAGTTGAGGGTGAGTAGAAGCCAGGCCTGTGGGAAGCCAGCTTTATTAGGCTAAATAGACCCCAGATGGCCAAATTTGAGAACTTCATGCAAACATCTGAATGGGGCCATCTTGGCAAGTCCCTGGGCTCTGTGATGCAGTCAATCAGTGCCTCAGTTTCCCCACCTGTCACTTTTCCAAGAGATTTTGCCAGATCACTTAGGACAATGTCTCAAGGTGTGTAAATCTTCTGGAGTCAGAGGGTCCTGGACACCTAAATAGCTTTGTGGTTCCATGCTTGAGTGTCCTTTAGCTGCCTCTGAAATGAGAAGAGTGCTTTCCTCCAGTTCCTCTCTCTTTGGGGCAGGGCTGACCGGTAGAGTGGGCAGGAGCAACTGCTGCAGCTGAGCCCTTTGAAGGTACTAATGTAGTACTAATAATGGATGTCTCCAGTCTTTTCCCTATTGCACTGACATTTGTGATCATCAAAAACTTCTGATGAAGGCTGTGCTCCATGGCTGTCTGAGAGCAGCAGAGGACTCAGATCAGGAGCTTTTTCCCTGTCAGTTTGATTAATTCTGAGGATTGGGAAGAAACTTGGGAGAAGGCTCCTAGGGTAAAAGCAGGGAGAAAAGATGGCTAGAGTAGGCCCCCTTCTAGTCCGTGCCCTGATGTAAGGCAGAGTGGTGTCTGTTCCAGCTGGCCATGGCAGTGTTTGCCAAGGCTGTACTTAGCATCATTCAGTGATGGAGCCTGCAATGTTCTCCAGGCACAACATTTTGGAGAGCTTTCTGCATTTCCTTCCTCCTTGCAGCAAGGAATGAAAGTGAGGCCAGAGGCTTTACTCCTGGCTGAGGAAGGCTATCCATGGGGCATGGGGTCTCCAGCCCCTCTGCATGTCCCCTGCAGCTAGTGCCAGGAGGGCTCTGGAAAGATACTTCCACATCTATGTTGCAGCCTGGTTCTAGGGAGGACCACAGCTTTGCCCAGCACTTGAAGAGCCTCATGCTGAGCTGTCCCCAGGTGCTGGGCTCTGCCAGCCCCCATTGCACCTCTGCTGTGAGGTCAAGGGTGCAGGTGTCCCTCTGCACTTCCCTGCAAGACCTTTGTCTGCAAAGTGGCCGTGGGAGTTTGGTGCCCATGTGTCCCCTTCCTCTCTCCTTCATTAAGGTGCTGATCTCTTCCCAACAACAAGAGGGCTTCTGTTTGACAAAACCTGCCAATTAGTCATTCTGGCTGGGTATAAATGTGGCACTTGAACAGCTGAGGGGACGGCGGGCAGTCCTGCCCCTTCTCACAGTGTTGCCAAGCTTGCCATTAACACAATGTGACAACTAATCTCTCTATAGCATCTGACTGAGCAATTTTAATTAATAGCTCTGTACGCTTGCACACACACACTCGTATCCCCTCTGCTTCACACAGGTACCGCATGCCTTTAAATCTCCTTCCCTTGCTTTGCAGCCTAGGTGGACAAAGGAGAGAGAAAGCCCAGCTCCATCCTGCTCCAATTAGTGCTGAAACACTGTTTGTTTGGGGCCCTGGAAATCAGAATTAGCCAGAGCCTGCTGTGCCCCTTCCCTGTGGGGTTAGGACCTCAATAAATGTGGTGGCTCGGGAGTGGAGGTGTTTTCACAGCTCTGCTGGCGCTTGATGGCCACAGGAGGTGAGGGGATGGCATGGCTACATGGGCTTTCCAGGCTGGATGCAAGGGAATGGGAAGGGGGAGGCTGCAAAAGGACAGCTGCTTGTGTACCTTCTCCAAAAAAGGCTCCCTACCTTTACCAGAGTGCATGCTAAAACCTGAAAAATCCCATTTCCATGTCCTGAATCTCTCAGGTCTGACAAACAGTCATGGCTTGACAGAAGTCTGGTTTTGATGCAGAGACGCCTGTTTGCTTTAGGACAACTGGGAGGGCTCATCCGTGGTGAGCTTGGGCTCTCTTTTAGGCAAATGCTGGCCATGTGCTTGCTTCAGTGCGTCTCTGGGGCCACAGGTTTCTGTGGAGATATTGATGTGATCATAGCTAGAGCTGGACCAGATCTTGGCACAGCCAGGATAGAAACTAATGCTGGAGCCTTGGGAAGCCACACTGCCTTTGGTTGCCAAGAGCTGTATGGTGGTGTGGATTGCTGCTGCAGGAGCAGAATAAGTCTCCCATGGAGCAGGAGAGAAATTCTCATGGTTAAGAGCTGGGCTTCCCTGGCAGGGACTGTGGCAAAAGAAAAAAAAAAGAAAGAAAAAAAGAAAAGGGAAAAAAAAAAAAAAAAAAAGGCTGCCTGGATGGGGTCAAGAGAAGCTAAATGCCAACTTCTGGAGGCTGAGATGTTTCCTTTCATTGTCCTCCTACCAATACCTTAATGCAGTGTTCTGGTACTTTTGATCCCAGATGGTGTGGTGCTGGGTAGCCAAATCCAAAGATGGTATCAGAGTGGCTGAATATTTTGAGTGTGATAAAATTGCTTAGGCTTTTGGCACTTGGATTAGAAGACTATATGGAGGACTCTTCTTCCTGTAGCTATGTGGCTCTGTCACCACCACTGTCCTGTATTTCCTTCTAAGGCTAAGGGCTCTTCAGGTCATCACAGCAAACCCTTAACAGTGAAGAAGCGTTGTGAGGCACTCAGATGTGAGTGTCCTCTCTCTAAGCAAATAATCCTGCTGCCCTCAGAAGAGAGCCTAGGAACCCTGGGCAGTTCCTCAGCTGATGGTGAGCAATGCCAGCCAGGCCAGTGTAATGCTGTGACACTGTTGTATGTGTGGTAGGATAAATCCATCCAGTGGAGAACCAGGATGCAACTCCTGTTTGCAGCATCTATCCTTCAGTCTAACTGAGCTTATCGCTTGCACTCTGCACCTGGAAGAGTGAAGTTCAGGTCTTGACAGCCAAATCCCAAGCTCTGCGGACCTCTTTCCACGTTGATCTTAGCACCTGACTAGAGCAAGTCTGGCCCATCAACCACAAAGCCTGGCTAATGTGGATGGGAGGGCAGGTGATTTCACATTGGCAGTTTCTACTCCATAACCTTGCTGTGAGAGTTGTGCTGTGATGGCTTTGGCAGAAAGGTGCTGTGGGGTAGCAGGAGCACATAGCCTCTAATGGTGACCCGGTAGGAAGGAAAGGAGTGAGAACCACTGCTGCTGACAATATCTGTTCTGGTGGCTGGCCTCCTGCATATGCTTAAGCAATTTGCTTAAATGATAAACCTGAGTCCTTACTTTAAAGAGAGATCTTTGACATTGTTGGGTAAGGCATCTCTGAACTGGAAATATCTGCACAGCTTTAAACCTGGAAACATTGTTAAGGGAAAATACAGGGGCTTGCACTCAGTGCAGTACTGCCAGGCTGATGTCATCTGAGGGCATCTCTGCCTAGCTTAGACTAGAAGTATCTTGTATGTGGTGGGGATTGGGACTACTTGAAAGCACCCTTGATGCCCAAGGCAACTTGTTGTTAATGATGCACTGGGCTCCCAAAGTTCAGGGCTGGTGCTGCACAGGGGCTGCTACACATGGTGCTTTTGTGGTGGGATGTTCCCTTCTCCCAGGGATGGGCCTTGCTCCCCTGTGCTGGCTGAAGCAGCCCAAGTACCTCAAACATCTTGGCCCTGAGAGAGCTGTGAAGGCTGTTGCATTGCTTGGAGCTGAGCTCTCCTGCCTCTGGCTTATCTTCCTGGTGGGGTTGTTGCACACCAGGAACCAGTGAGGCAGCTGGTGAGCACAGTGTTACCAGCTGTAACCTGTGAAATGCACTTTATACCAGCTGTGCCCTCACTTGATCACAGCCCCATAGCAAAGCAGAGGATGTGGTGGTGGTAAGGGGACAATGGGTGGATGAGAAGCCAGTGCTCCCCAGCACCTCCTGGGCCAGTGTAGTGGGTTGGTGCCTTTGCCTGGCCATGGCTCGCCTCCCTGGAGCTGTGGAGACCTGCCCCATCTGCCTGCGTGGCAGCGCGGTGGGGAGCTAATGAGAAGCAAGGTGAGAGGCAGGAGACGGGCTGACAACCGACTGGCTCCACAAGCTGCCGGGAGTGTGCGGGCAGCAGAAGGACAGCATCTGCAGTCCCGGCATCTCCAGGCTAATAATGAGGTTATTACTGGCCCGCTGCTTGACGGTGGCACCAACATCTCTTGCCTCTTAATCGTCTCAATTCCCACTTGTGGATATGCTGGGAGTGGCTCATTGAGAGGGGGAGCTTCACCCTGCCCTTGTTCCTGCTTTTGGCCCAGGGTTTTGATGGGAGGGAGACGTATTTTTAATGTTGCTTCCAGAGGGGACTGCTCCTGTAACCACTGCCTATCTGTCCCCTTTACCTCTTGGATGTTCCTGGCTCATTGCAGCCTGGTTTGACAGGGAGATACATCTCAAAGATAATTAAGTTCCTATGAGTTTTGCAAATAGACAGGTAAAGAAGAGGGGTGTTATCAGGGTTTCCATGGAGCAGAAGGCTGGTAATTAGGAACTGGAGTCAAGGACAGGAAAAAAAAAAAAAAAAAAAAAAGCTTTTGCTTATGGAGTTTGTGGAAAACAGTTCAAGGTCCGACTCAGGAAATCGGGAGATGATGTTTAACTGTGGGTTTGCATGCTCTGAGGGTGCTTGAGGGAGAATGGGATTTCATTCATCTGCCTGGGAATGGTGACTCTAGTGAATCCCATCAAGGATGGGGATAATGACTGCAGGATTTGCACCATCAGCTCCTTAATTTCTTAGGGATAACAAGGCAGCCTTTTATCTGGTCTGCATGCTTGTTGACTCTCAGTACAGCGCAGTGTGTAACAGCCATTGCCCTCATGTTCTAAGTCTCCAAGTGTTTTTTGTTGTCCCGCCCCCTCAAACAGAAGCAATGGATGTGTCAGTCTGTGTGCTATGTTTGCATCAATGCTAGCATGCTATGAACATTTGTGTTAATCACTTACACATAATGAGAAACCAGTGTGCTTGCAAATGTGATCAACTCCTGACATCCAAATGTTTGCATACTGTGGTCTTGATTTACTGCAGGTGAGGAAATGCTCCTGCTGTTACCTGCTGAGCCTTGGAGGCTGTGGCAGGCAGGTGAGGGCAGTTTTGCCCTGGCCACGGCTGCAAGGGCTGGCAGAGGACATAGGAGCCATGTATGAGCTCAGGTGGGTGTACACAAGTGTGGGAGCTGAGGAGGGAGGTTGTGCTCAAATCCCTTTGGGGCAGCTAAGGACCCAGCACCATCTGGAATTCTGCCTTTCTAAGGTTTTATATATTTATATATATTTTTTTAAGGTAGTCACATGGTTTAGCTGAGCTTTGTGGCCTGGGTGTTATGGCAAGCCCCTAGTGTGCCAGCCAAGTTGCGGAGGACTCTCAGGGCCAGGCTGATCCAAGGGCCTGTCCCTCCTTAGGAGTCTGCTGATGTTTTGCCTCCTGGAGCAGCTGGTGCAGATGTCGCAGCCGATTACATTGGGGAGGAGGTGAACGGGAAAGTGGTGACACTTTGCCTACAAAGCCCTGCTGTCAGGAGGCAGATGTGGAGGCTGACACATGTTCACCGCTGCTGACGAGCCTCTAATTAATCACCTTCACCATGGATCCATGATGGTACAGTGTCTTGTGGGGGACCTGGCCAGCTGATGGGGAGCCCTTCAGAGAAGGCAGAGGGATCTGCTGAGGTGGCCAATGCCTTTCATCCCTCTTCCAAGTTGTGTCCACGCAGGATGATGGGTTGCTCTCAGCAAGTCTTAGCTTCTAGAAGAGGAAAAAAAAAGTTTCCGCAGACACCACTGCCCTCCCCTGCACCAAAGCAGCTCAGAACAGTGGGCATCAGCACCCTTTCCATGGGCTCCTGCAGGAGACATGCTGAGGGGGCTCAGCTGCCTCCTTCCCCTTTGCTCTTAGCAGAAATGCAACCTGCAGCACGCAGCCAGCTTTCAGCAGAGAAAAGCAATGACATTTTGCAGCAAATCTGGCTCTTTTCAAATGCTAAAAAGTTGGATGCCCTCCCGAGGAGGGACTGGAGCAGCAGCAGTAGCATGGGTGGGTACTGGGGCTGGTGGGCGAGGAGGAAGAGGCTCTGGTGATGGCCCCCAGGGATGCTGCGACCCAGTGGCTGGGGCTGCACCTGGGTGCCTTGTCGCAGGACCTGGGGACTCCAGCGCCCCTGGGACCCTCCTGCCGGCAGCGCGGCCCTGTCCTGGCTGCCCCTCTCCCTCTCTGCAGGCCGAAGCCTCCATCTTGTGGCCGAGCCCCGAACAACACGTCTGCCAAGGCACTGCTAGGGATGAGGTGTGGCTGTCACAGGGCTGGTGTGTCCCTCCCTGTCCCCTGGCTCTTCTGCAGCCCTGCTGCTGCTTTTCTTCACTGACCACAAAACGAGCAGTTCCCTTTCCCCCTTGCTGCAACTCACCTTGGGGTCAGTATTCCCCTACTGAGTTGGTTATTTTTTGATCTCTTCAGTGCATGGTTGAAAGTTTCTCAGGAGGTTATAGATTTTTGTTGTTTTTCTCCTATTGTTTTATTTCCAAAGCTATTTCCAGCACTGTCTCAAGGCAGCTGAAGAGATGATTGTGTGCAGTTAGGCAGAGGTGCACCCTGGATGCCTCTGCCTGGGTCTGCAGTGCTTATTGGTGCTTGATCCTGGGCTGGCAGATGACAGGACTCACCCATCCTATTTAACCTCCAGGTGTGATGTCTGCATTTCTGCTTTTTAGTTCCTTAAATGAATTTTGGGAAGGATGGAGGAGGAGGAGGGAGCTGATTTCCTTGCCTCTAAGCCCTGTTAGCATCAGGTCCAAAGTATGATCCTTAGGGATATGGTGTGTGAAGGCAGTGTGTCCTAGCAGCTACCACTCTGGAAGGGTGTCCAGGAGGCATCAGTGCTGCTGACCAGCTGGCTGACCCACTGGTAAGCCTGTGTGCCTCAGTTTCCCCCTTCCTAGAAGAACTAGAAGTTCTTCCTCAGTAAGAAGAACAGTATCAGAGTTCCTGTCAGCAGCAGACCGCAGCATGGTCCTTCGCGGTGTTGCTACCAGGGAGCTCTTGGCCCATCCCTGTCTCCCCTGTCCCCATCCCAGGAGGACGAAGTGGGAGTATGAGGACTTTCAGGGCCCCTCACCCAGCTGCTGTTCCAGCCTGTTTAATGTATGTGTCGGGATCTCTCCATCCTACAGCTTCCCTGCACATCTGCACTTTGTATCTAATCGCAGCCAGAAGGCTGTCGCAGGTTTGCCTGGCATGTGGTTATTGCCTGCTGGCTTTTCCAGCAAGTTTCTAACTTAAGCAAATCTTTGGCTCCATTTCTTAACTATTGAGCTTGAAGTTTTTCTAGGCAACAGGGCAGCTTTTACAAGACTGCTCGTTTGGGATGCTCTCAGGAGTAGATTTGGGGGAGGAATTTGTTGGAAAAGTTGGGGGAAAGCTTGTTTCCTGTTAACTTGATTCTTTTTATTTACCCTTGGCTTGACATGTCTTTCAGGGTTGATGATTTAGGCAGCAAACTCACTAAACCTCATCAGCAAACTGATGCCAAAGCTGGTGTTTCATGTTGCAGCGTTTTGCATGACTCTTGGCTTTGTGAGGGCTTTGTCTTCACGGCATGGCCCTGTTCGTGATCCTGAGGGGATGTCACCTGGCACGCGGACACTCAGGCTTGTCCCTGTGGCACAAGCTTGCCAGGGGGCTGCAGGGATGGTCTGGCTGGCCACATGGCATGGATGTGCAGAGCAGGCTGTGCCTCAGTTTCCCTGTCCATCCTCTGGGACAAGGGTGCCTGGCTCTGTGCAGAGGGAAGGGAAGCGCTGAGCAAACCCATCACCGGGAGCATTTGGTGCGATGGCTGGAGCAAGCCTTCCGTCGCAGCGTGGCTGGGAAGCTGGCAAGCGGCTGGCACTCAGAAGGGCACTGTCGGGGCTGATCTGCACTTGCCTTGGGGTCCTGCAGCCTTGATGATTCAGGAGGGATCGTGCTTGGGGAAGCTTCTGTCTGTGGACATCTGAAGCAGAAGAATATCTTGATGCAATCTACTTTCCAGCCTAATTCTCTGTGATGGATTTTTTTGCATCAGTCATCATAATCAAATTTGGTAAATCTGTTTTCAGCCTCCTGTATGTAGTTCTTTCTGTTTTGTGAGTCCTGTTGTATTTTGTTACTAAAAACAAATGAAAACCCTGGAAATTTCTGTACCTGGAAGCAAAACATTCAGCGCAAGTTAAAGCTGTAGCTCTAAAAAAACCCTCAAATGTGAAACTCCTCTTGTTCACAGACTGAAAGGGCTTCCTGCTGGAAAAACACCGTTGTTCGCAACTGTGCCATAGCCATAACCCAAGGGAAGTGTGAAGGTTTTATGTGCAACTGTCACTTTCCTAATCCAAACAGCTCATTTCTGCAGATGTAAAATCCTTGGAGCAAGCTCATTCATATGGAAATACACAGGTTGCTCTTGCGATGAAAACTCAAAGGGATATGGAGGTGTTGCCAAATATTGGAAAGCGCTCTGGGGAGAGGTGGTGCACAAGGAGGAACGAGAGCATGGAAAGGAAGCCATTGGGGAGGGGACCTGCAGGGGCTGGAATGGGGGCATGAGGAAGCATTGGGCTCATGGGAATCTTTCAAGATGCTCTTTTTCACGGTGGAAATGTTGGGGTATCGCCTGATGTCCCTTGGGCGCTGTGTTAGTTATGTCTAGCAGGTAAGTGAAGGCATTGCCAGTTCCCTGACCCACGTTGTCCTGTGCTAGGCTCAGTATTGACTCCTAATTCTCCTCTTAGCTGGGACAAAAGCTCGGTGTAGAGAGTCTGGCCCCTCAGCTAGGAGGGTGTAATCCAGGTCTCGTGATGCTCTTGTGGAAGGGCAGCTTCTTTCTCGTCCTCACTTTAGCCCATCTGTTACCGCTCGTGCAGGTACCGTGTGTTTGGCTGGATCATTCTGGGGTGTCATTTCATTTAAACAATTCCCAACTGCAGCTAATTTGTTTACTCGCTGTCATCTGGAGATGCCTGGTTTAGACATTTTTTGGCTGCGAAGTCAGCTCGGCGCAGATCAAGGACAAAGTTTGACAAAAAAACGAAGAGACAAACGGCAGCTAAATGTGAAGCGTGTGGACCTGGGCTGCAAAAACTGTGCCCGGCTGCAGATCAATTAAAAGCGTAGTGTCATGGGGACTCGGGAATTAACCCTTCCATGCCTGTGAGCATGGTCCAGGAGACACAGTCACAGCCTGATGGTACAAAAGCCCCTGCAAGGGGGCCGCAGCCCTGGGAGCTCCCTTTCTTGGGCCTCACTTGCTCCAGGTTTCTACCAGCGATAATGTAAACTACAAATATTTTTTTTTAAACTTTCCGAAGTTTTCATGTTTTTTCAAAATTAAAAGCCTATTTCAGCAAGGGGGTTGGAGGCAGGGTTTCTCCTGTTGCAGAAATCTGGGGGGGAATTTCAAGAAAATGGAAATGCTTGCAGCATGCTCTAGGACAGAGACCTGGGTTTCAACCAGCTTTCATCTGGTGTTTTCTTTGCTTTCTATCCTTTGGGATAAAAGTCAGTGTAGAAGTGACAAATGCTCATAAATTCTGAGGAAGGCCCTATTTCTTTCTGGAAAAAATTTGGTCATTCACTGAAGTGGGACTGAGAGTTGGGTGTGAGCAGGGTAAAGAAAGTTTCTGCAAATGCCTGTCTTTAATTAATATTAATACCTCTCTAGCTTTTTATCTTTGCTTTAAATAAAAGGAATCCAGCCATGGCAGAGTTCCCACTGCATTAAGAAACTCATGAAAGCAGAGTGATGGATGCTTTTGAAGATGGCTCTCATTAATGTCTAATCCTTCCCATCAGCCCCACTTGTCCCTGACACTTGCAGCTTGTTAACCATTTTTGCTGCTACTTTCAGCAGGGAACTCTGAAATTCAGGGGGAAATTTCCTCACGTTGTATTTGGTTTCCATTTCAAATTTTTTTAAAAAAGGGGGATTTTGGTGTGGGTGAAACTTGGTCTTTCTGTCCAACTGCTCCAGATCCATTGCAAGAGGTCTCTTCCAGAACGACCCAAAGGCTGCAAGGCCACAGCGAGGTGGAGGTACTGAAAAATATTTCTGTTTTTTTAGAGGTAGTAGCCTTAATTAGAAAAGCTAAATGTATTTTACAGCAGTTGTCAATGTCATGCTGGACAGTGTAGTGCCTGGGCAGCCAAGGAGCAAGGACGCTGGCTGGAGAATGGCTGGAAAGCAGCCTTCAGCTGCTTTGCTGTTGCTGAAGGTAGTCAATTTGGGTCCAGTTTGGAAAGCACCAGCTCCTGGAGTTATGTGAATAGGTAAGTACCTTTGGTTTATTAATAAAACCACTTTAGTCCTTACAGCAGCAGAAAAACATATGGACAAACTTGCCAGCTTTTGAGGGCAGAAGCTGGTTTGTTCTCCCTTGTGGTTATGCATAGAAAACCCAGTGCAGGGGCTGCTCCCATGGCTGGCGCAGGATGCAGCTGCCCTTGGGCATGGGTGGGCCACTGAGATGCTTTGCTCAATGAGGAAAGTACCTGTGTGCGCTCTTCTCCTTCATTTTTGTCAGCTCCTTGCAATCATGCATCTTTGCAGCTAGTGCATGATTATTGCAATGGGAATAATGATGTCTCCTGCTCAGGGCAGCATTTTTCCTAATTTGTGTGCAAGCAGCACTCATTAATTGAGGATGTCTTGGTAGTAATGGCATGGCCATAGTCCAGGAGAAAGGTGGCTGTCCCTGGGCATCCCTCCGAGTCCAGCCTTGCTAGTTGTGCTTAAAGGGATGCCAGGAAACCCCACAAGGCCCTGAGGGACAGAATCACACAGCACATACTGGGGAAAAAGGTGCTTTGCAGTCTGCCTACAGCTTTGTAAAAATCCCTGGTATCTCAGGAAGTCCTGCCATGGTGGGAGTGTTGAGACCTCTTCTTTGTCCCTCAAGATCTTGAACAGCACAGAGTTTTGCCCTCAGCCCAGCTATGTGGAATAAATATCTCTTGGCCTTTCTGGGGGAGAAAGGCCACCAAAAGGCAGAAAGGGCATGAAGCCACTGGGATGTAGGGTCTAGGCTGAGCTTTACACAATGTGATTGATTGAATCATATGCATCTATGTTTGACTTGAGAGGGTTTAGGCATATCATGCAGCTAAATGTTGCGTGCAGGCTTCAAAATGGGGGGATGTAAGGCATCATGCAGTAAATAGTCTTTCATGCGATGACTTTCCTGCGGGAAATGAATTGGAGATAAAGAGGTTTCCTGAAATATTCCGGTGGTGCATGAGCTGAGACTGCTAGTTGTGTTTTAATCTGATCTCCATCGTTTTTTAGAGCTGACAAGGTTTCCCCCTCTGCTGCTTGGGTTGTAGCCCAGGACAGGGCCCTGCTCCAGGCTGGGTAGAGCCTCCGGTGCCTCGGAGGAGGCTGCTTCTGTCTGCTTTCCACTAGAGGTAGCTGGAGCTACGTGCAACCAGCCTGCCTTTCCTGGGATTTCTGTATCCCCAGCCTTAAATCAGCACTGATATAAGTGATTAGCCTGCCATTAAAGGTATATATCCAAACACAGGAGGTTTATTCATTCACAGCCCTCTTTCTCACTCTTTTTATCTATCCTCTCTCCTACATACATCCCCACTGCGTTTCTGCACTGTGATAGCTAAGACAAGTAAAGGCTCCGTCAGCATTTTCTCATAGTAAAACCTGTAGTTTGGAAGCTTTTTAAAAGCAGACTTAACCCCCCCCCCACCTCCCCCTCTGCTTCTGGAATTCATCACACAGAGCTTTTGAGCCTTGGGGACAAATGTCTGCAACACTGGAAAAGAAAAGAGTAAACTGCTTTTAGCTGTTTATTTTGCAAAGGAGGAAAACAGTAGAAGTTTAGTGGTTTAAGGGGATTTTTTTTCCTTTCCTTTTGCCCTTCTAACAGCTCTGTAAGGATTTAAAATGTACAGGAGGGGGAGCGTAGCCAGCTGATCCTGTTTGCAGATGGCTGTGGGGAATGGCCAAGGCCCACCCTGGTCCTGGCGGCTGGGCCGGGCGAGCAGGGGCTCGGGAGGGCACGTGGCCCCGACCTCCTCGGCCAAGGCTGCCCTGGCCCGAGGGTTTCCTCTGGAGGAGGAAGGGCTCTATTGCCGGGGCCTGCAGCTCCTGGGGAGCAGCAATAACCGTGCAAAGCGAGGAGTGAAATAAAGCTGGGAGGACTGGGGATTATCTGCCCTCCCCACTCCCCGAGGGATTTAGCCCTGACTGTAATAAGAGCGAGGGAAGAAGCAGCCTTCAAGCTTACCCAGAGGAAAAGGCTCTAACAGCACAAAGGATAAGCTTTAAAAAAAAAGCCCTTTTTATCTCACTTTGCTGATACTGGATAGCCAGATCATTGCTTGGTCTGGCTGGTGTCAGCAGCTGCTTCGGCCCTTGGTCCATTGGGCTAGCAAAGGCTGGGAGGAGGCTCCTGTGCCCCCGGCTGAGATAAATGGGCCTTTCTGAACGCAAGGGTTTGGCATGTTCTTCCATTTTGGCCTTTACAGGGCTAATAAAGTAACATTGGAAGATAGTCTTAAAATGAAGTTGCTGACTTCTCCACTAGTCCTTCGAACGCCACCCAGCAGCAAGCCACACGGTGATGGTGAGCCGCTCCCCGGGATGGAGATCGGGAGCACACCCGGGAGCTTTGACGGATGAAGAACGTTAATATTGAACACATAATTACCGTGGCCGAGGCCGAGAGTCCTCCTGCAGCGATGCGTATGGAAGGCATCAATATTAAGGTGAGTTACTAAATGTGTCTCAAAGGTGAACTGAAAGGCATTTTAGAGGTCCGTGTCCGAGTTGTGGGACTGCTGCGCTCCGGCTGGAGAAGAGGTTGTCGCTGGTGGCGCAGCGGAGAAGAGAGCCGCTTCCTTTGCGCCTCTCAAGACGTGTCTCTCGTGTGTTTGACAGTTAAAGGAGAAGACAGGCACGGCCGCCACAGTCCTGCCAAGCAGCGCGTCTCCGAAATCGGGAGACAGCCCTTCACAGAACCTGGAGATTGGCTTAAAATGCTTGTTTTTAAGGACTGCATGCTGTAAATTAATCAGTCTAATTAAAAGGAATCCTTCTGGGCTTTGAGCTTTTCAGATTCTTAGCTTTCTTTAACCAGATAACTAGAAACTTTTTTAAATGAAAGCTATTCTTTCGTACCTAATCCCCTGATTCCTGGAGGTGGGACTTTAAAAGACATGTTAGACAGCATGGGGTGAAGCTGGGGTGGGGGTGAAGCTGTGATGGGAGCTCTAGATTTCCACAAAGGTGAGATTTTTTTTTTTAATGGGAGGCAGAGAAATATCCATCTATCAAGGATGAACGAAAAACTTGAAAAATATCTATGTTTATTTATTACTGCTGAGGTTTATTCTTTACCTTGGAACAGTATCATATGTATTCAAATGTTGAGTTTGTAGTATATTGAGACTCATGAAATGGTATGATAAATTCTTATTTTTTTTTCCAGAGGGAAGATACTGAGTTTCTCACAAGGGGATAATGTTGGAGGACACCATGGGCACAACTTGCCATTAGCAACACGGAGGCAGCGCAGCCCGCCTGCTGTTGCACCGTCCTGTGTACCCCCCGGAAATTCCCATCCCTGCAAACACCCTGGCGTTGGATGCAAGCTTGACGGTGCTGCGGAGATGGCCCAAGCTGCGGGGTTTCCTTCCCTGCTGAGATGGCAAAGCTGCTCTTTTTCTAACCATAGGTGAGCTGAGCTGGTAGCTCTCTCCCCCCCCTGCCCAAGGAGGCTCTTGGTGAGTGGCAGTTCAGCTAAAGAAATCAGAAACGCTGCTCGTGCTGCCAGCTGGGGCCTGATCTCTGGAGACACCGGCAGACCTCTTTGCATTGAACCTCTCCACTACGATCAGGGACTGACGGGCTATTTTGAGGAGCCCTGCTGGTCGCTGCTCTCGGCCCTTTCCCTATTTGGCTGCCCAGATTTGGGCAGCTGTACCTCCTTTTCAGCAGTTTGGCACCTCACGCCTGTGTTAGAAGAGCCTGCCTCGCACCCATCCAGCCCTTCGTGTTTCACGTTTGGCACTGCCGCTCCTCGTGTTAAGCGTGTGCTCGGAGTTTCTGCTCAACCAGCCCAGCGCAAGAGCTGATCTGCTGGTGCTGGCAGGGGATGTACTTTGCTGTTTTAACGGCGGATGCCCAAGACGTGTTGACTCAAAGCCCAGAATAGAAGCCCCTGCTTTGTCCTCCCCCTTCTTCTCATGCTGAACCGCAAACTTGTGGCAGGCCAAAAATTAAGCTCGATCTGCAGAATTTTATTCCCGTGAGCGAGCCTGACTGTGAATTAGCCGCACACCGCTGCCGTGCTCTGCAGCCCGGAGGTTTCCCTCCGTCCCCAGGAGCAGCGCTGCCAGCTATCGCCGTGGCTCTGAGCGCTGCCGAACAGATGCCGCAGGCCTGTGGGTACCAGCGATCCTGCTGAAAAAAACCCCAATGTGGGAGCCGCTGCTGAACCAGAAAACCGATGCAGCTGCTTAACACCGCGGGGATATAAGGCGAGGTAACCCCCGAGTGCTCCCGTCGCTGCAAAGGTGACCACTCGTGCTGTGCCAGCTACCCTGGAATCTCCCCCTCTTTGACTTGCTGCAAAAATCCTTGCTGGAATAAAAGCCTGTCACCCTTTGGTTGTGTGTGCTTTTTTTTTTTTTTTTTTTTTTTTTTTTTTTTTTTTTTTTCCAGCTGGGTGAATTCAAAAGAAGTGAAGAAATCAGAATAAAACCTGAAATTAGACTATCGTTATCAACCCAAGCAAAGCATTTGGGGTTGTCGGCTGTGAAGGCCTCCGGGCCGGCGCTAGGCTGAAGACCGGTGAGCTGCGGGCCTGGGATGCGCTGGCAAAGACAGGATTGTCTGCAGCCTTCTCCGGGCTCGCGGAGAGCCGCTGGGCTCGGCGCAGGGCTGCCCCCGAGGAGGGCCGCGGGAGCCGCGCTCATACCTGCGGGCCAGCTGTGTAAATACGCTGCCCCGGGCTTGCATTTCAATGTGCTACAGCAATGAGGCAGGGACGTCTTTACGAGGAATGCTAGCAGATTTACTGGCTAATAAATTTTATTTAAAAGTTATCCATGATTTTGCAAATACTATTTGCCAGGCTTGGTGTTATTGATGGCCTTTTTGGCGCGCGTTAAGTGCCAGTCTCGCTCGAGCCGAGCGGGACCCTGTGAAACAACAGGGAGCTGTTACCTTTTTCCATAACAAAGTGTTAGTTTTAACTTTCCACTGTATTTTTTTCTTGGAGGGAGCGTGGATGCAAGCCAAGGACTGTTTTGGTCCCTGGTGCTGCTTGGCGACCCTGGGGGCTGGGGAGGGAGTAAAGCTCTGCCTGCACTGGAAAAAAGCCAGGAGACTTGATTCCTCCGGGAAGAGCAGGAGGGGAGATGGGGGGTGGGGGGAAGAAGTGAATGCTTTTGCTTTTTCTTCTAACTTTTTTGGGGAAGCCGAAGGGATCCAGGGAAAGGCTGAAGCTGGGATAGCTTTCTCCCCAACACCAACCCCCTCCTCCCCCCAGGAAAACCTGCTCCTGGCTCCCTTGGCTGCTTCCCGGGAGGGGGTTTTCCCGGCTGAGCTGATGGGGACTCAGCTGCAGCCCCCGTGCCGGTGCCCTTCGCCCCTCCTGCCCTCCCTGCCACGGAGGAAAAGGTTTATTTATACTCATTTAGCTGCCTGCCTTTTACATAATTGAAATCATTAACCTTCCTTTATAATGAAAAACATGGCTTGGGGGGCGGGGGCCGGCGCGGCGGCCACGGCCAGACCCCCTCGCGGGGCTGCCGCCCCGGCGCCGCGCGTCCCCGCGAGCCACGGCGCGACGCCGGGGCCCGCGCGAGAGCTTATTTTGCATTTGGCCACCGGGAGCCGGGGCTAAAAACCTAACAACTGCGTCTTCGTTTCAGGCGCCCGGGGACGGCGGCGGGGGGGACGCGGGGTACGGTTTCCCGCGCCCCGCGGGGCCCGCCGGGCCGAGCGCTGGCATTTCGTCTCGGCGCGGAAGTCATCCGCTCTGACCGGGCGGAGGATTTTGCCCGCCGGGTCCCACTTTGCTCCCCTATATTTAGCCCGTTATGAATATGTAAGAGCGTTGAAAATGATTCGCGCAGACATCCCTCTGTCCAGCCGAATAACGTCAAAGCCGGGAGCGGGCGAGGGAGCGCTCGCCCCGCCGGGGCCGCGCGGCACGGCGCCGCCGTCCCGGTGACCGCTTTCCACTCCGATCTCGCCTTCTCCCCCCCGTCCCGGGTGCGAGGAAGCGGGATGCTGGCCGGGGGTGGGGGGGGAGGCGGATACCTGGCCATGCCTCAGCTGAGGTGCGCTCCCTCCCCCCCCCCCGCCCAGGTTTCCCCTGAGAAATCAGGTTTGCTGCTGGACGCTTCCACCGACAGCACCAAAGGGCTTTGCAGCCCTTAAAAACAAAAACCCAAACCAAGCCCCTCCCTGAAGTTTAGAGATAGGAGAACATAAACAGAAGAAATCGCAGGAGCGGTTGGGTGGACTATCCTGAAATGCAAAACTCCTTGTTGTCCAAAGCCACTAGTGATTTTATTGTTTGGGGGGGGGTATTGCTTATTTTTGGTGGAGGGGCAGGTAGTGGTAACTGCCACATGAAAGTCTTCAAGGGAGTATTTTCTCCCTCTGCGGGGTCTGGAGAGGCGAAACCAGGTCCTGCAAGGTCCTGCCCGCCCTTGCTGCACATGCACAAGTCTTCTCCAGCCCCCTGCCCCCGAAATGTTGCCTCTGAGGGCAGGTAACGAGTGCCATCAGCTCTCAGCCCGGCACTGGGTAGGCTCCTTGCCGCGTTGGCCTTGCGGCTCCCAGAGCCGGGGTGAGCATCCCGCTCCGGGCACCCTGCTCTGCCACGGCCAATGTGGCACCAAGCCTGGGACCGGGACGGGCATCCTCACAGGCCACCTCGGAGACCCTGCGCGGGGTGGGGGGGACACTGCAGGCCCTTGGTCGGGCAGGTGCTCCCGGCTCCCCTCCCGCTGTTTCCGTACCCTTGGGAAGAGCGTGGTGCTGTCCCGAGAGCGAGGCGCTTGGGGGAGAGTGGGCAGATCCCCTCCCAGCACGGCCCCTGCAGCTCCGCTCTGGTGGTTCGGGGGCTGACGAGAACTTTGCACGAAAGATTACAGTAGCTTTTGGGCATTGCGGAAAAGAGGGAGAACAGCTTTATTCAAGCCGTTAATGAAATGTCATTTGCAATTCCCTTCCAAGGGTGTCAGGCGGCCGGGGTGGGGGCGGCTGGGTGGGGGGGGGGTGCTCGCTCTCCCTGCCCAGGAGGGCTGGAGCAGCTCTCTTGGCTTGCACTGGCTTGCTTAGGGGCGGAGGGGAGGGCTAATTATTTCTGAGCCTCCCCTTTTTTTTTTGGGGGGGGGGGGGGAATGAATAAAAGCAATGAAAAACAAACGCAAGCCTCCCCACCCCAGGTCCTGACACTTGCAGGCAGCGCTTGCCTCGTGTGCCGCTGCCATCTGAGGCAGCCTGGCCTCTTCTCCAGCCTCGTGGGAGAAGGATGGCAGTCAGCAGGGAACTGATGGAGCAACAGGACTTATCTGCAAGGCCTGGCCCCAGCACACCTGGATTTTATTTCTCCCCTCCCCACATTTCCATCTCTTGCTCTCGTCCATCCTCAGCCCACCTTGCACACGGGTGCCGTCCTGCTGGCTTTCTCCCCCCCTGCACAGTTCAGTGGTGCAGGTGGCACCCCATTTTTTTTATCCTCCCCTCGTCGCCTGCCCCCGCCTTCCTTTCCGCCCCCTTCCCAATTTCTGAGTGATCATCCACAGCCATTAGCAGATTTAACTAATCTCTCTGTCAGAGGGGTACTTTATGGAAATTGAAAACTAATTAACGTTCATCTCGGCAGCTAATCGCATAAAAAACCCACCGCGTTGGCCTCCCCGGTCTTAAAATAATGACGGCACGTGAGCTTGAGCAGGGAAGATCTTGATAGAGGCTGACAGGCTGCAAGCTTCCCTGAGACAGCAGGAACGGGCCCCATTCTCCACCGGTAATGAGACGGCAGAAGCTGGGCAGCCCTGTGAAGGGCACCGTAGTGGGGGGACGGTGAACAGTGCATCTTCTGCCTCCCGGTCCCCTTGCACCCCTGGAGAGAAGGGTGTCCCGGTGGCTGCTGGCATCCCGGGAGAGCAAAATGCTGCCCCTTTGTGGCAGTTTATCCCCCGGCTCCATCCTTGTCTTCGGAGCAGATGGCCAGGCTGCGCCATGGCAGGATGGGTGCTGGCGTGGGGCTCACTGGTGGGACCGCTGGGACGAGCGGAGAAGCCACCCTCGCTGCCGCCCTGGGTACGGAGCTGCAGCTCGTCACCATCCCCGCTCAGGAGCAGCCCTGGTGGCTTTTGTGCCAATGCTCAGCAGCCACTTAGGACAAGGAGATCTTCATTGGCCTATATCTAGGCCAAAGAGATGAGGAAAAGCCAACCTTGGGACAACGGTGAGGCCAGGGGCCAGGGTGGTTTGGAGCCATGTTCAGGAAAACAATTGAGGTCGGTGGTCAAAGCCGCTCTTGTCCACGATGACACGCTCGGTTTTAATTGCTCCCTGAAGTTGTCGGCTTCTGGCTGCACCGCATCAGAGATGTCACGTTATAGTCATGCGTGAAGAACTAATGGTCAAGGTTGACACTACCAACAAAATATCCTCGGGGAAGCTGTCAGCGGAGCAGAGATCAAAGGGCAGTGAGAGGGATCGTCCCAGAGCAGAGGGACCCGAGGTTGGTGCCAGAGAGCTGCGTCTCATGATGCTGGTGTAAAGGAGGCTGCGCTGATACCATTTCGTTGTCAGAAAATTGTCCTACCACATTAGGGACAGCGTAGCGTGTATAGAGCATGGCATTCCCGGAGCTGGCAATGCTGGCCCCTCTCAAGACCCCTACAAAAGATTTCCTTTGGCTTCTAAACTACCAGCTGTCTTGGCTTCAGTGTCTTACTCTAATGGTGTAATTTGCTCGCTATCATTCAGCCCCCCCCCAGCGACCTTGTGCTGTAGCAAGTAGGCTCACGTGTGATAAACCAGGAGGCAAAGATGGGTCTCAGGGGTCCAGTGCTGGTTGGTACTCATCAGCAGCCAAAGGGAAGACCTGGGCAGGGCTGTGTGCAGGATGAGACCATATCTCACCCATGCAAGAGGTTCATGTTACCACGGGCTGTCGTTGCTCTTTCGGATGCTGCCAAACAGCACCTCATGGGAAGGACCACGGCCCACTCTTGGCAAACGCCAGCGCTCGCAGGCGGTGCCATGCTGCTATCAGCAGAGCACAACGTGCCCTTTCCAAAACCCGGGCTGCTGAGTGCCTTGTGCCTCATCTCTGCGGGCCGTGGGAATGCACTGGCAGCTCCTCCCAGTGTCAGCAAGGCTCAGGCAAGGGCTCAGCATTTGCATTTCTGGGCGCTTTCCAGCGAGCTGTTGCTGGGTGCAGCATCTCTCCGGCGGCTGTGGTTTCTGGCAGCTGGGGGTTACAGCTCAACATTCGCACCCCCCCCCCACCCCCACCCCATCTACTAGTGGAAAAGGCTTTGGGAAAGCTCAGCAAAATCATTGTGCTGGCTGGGAGCCTCCTGGGGAACCGCAGTGCTCAGCTCTGGCGACAGCAATCCCACCAAGAACCGAAGAGATGGAGGAAGAGTTATTGCTGCAGTCACACACCAGCTATTGCTTCCAACAAAAGACAGTATCCGCACAGCCCGGAGAGAGCCCGAGGAAAGGGAGCGCCTTGACCTTCAGAGGACACAAAGAAGACAGGCCAAAGGCTTGATCGTCCGAGACAGGTACGCCCGCGAGTTGCTGTCCACCTGGCCAGATTCAGCGGGAAGTCTCTGAGGATACTCTTCACAAGCCTTCACTGCAAATCAGCTTCAAAACCTGCTGAACAGCCCCTGGTTGGTTTGTCTTTTCCCTTCCAGCTCACATCAAGCTTTAAAGTTTCTGAAGGGAGGAAGAAAAAAGCCAAGTGACTGGTAATCTCGCGGTCATGTGCAGAGCCAGCCAGAGAGGAGTGGGCAGGGAAGTGGAGCAGCGCGCTGAGCTCGTGCCCTTATACTGCAGAAAATTGACCCCTGCCTGTTGGTGACCAGGAGAGACTCTGCCTATGGGAGGCAATATTGCAAAAAACAAAGAAATCAGCTGTAGAGCCAGCTGAGGTGCCCACGAAGGACCTGACTGTATGGTATGGTCTCCCACGCTGCAGGGTCCTGCTGACTGCAGGCACCGGAGCAAGCCAGGGACAGCTGCCTGGCATTGATGCCCAGGAGCACGACTTCGAACGGTTGCAAAACTTGGCCCTTCCCAGGCATCCAGATGATGCTGTGATGGTTGGAAGGGAGCTGAGGAGGAGGTGAGACTTACACGCACCAACAGAAGCAGCCTGGGCCTTGGTTGAATTATGCCAGTTCTCATTAGCTAAAAGTGCTTGCTCCTTCTGGACTATCCTATGTCTTCTGATCGGTGACTGGGAGCCAGTCTCTTCTTCGTCAAAAAGGGAAGCTAAAAGCAACAGACATTCATGCTTTTGTCCCTTTGCCTTCGCTTTCACATTAGCTCTTGATCTGAAGCAAAAGACAAACCTCCTGTTGAGCCAAGCAGCTCCAGCTTAGACTAGGAATGCTCTTAGGAATCTCGTGGGCTCTTTTTGTCTTTCTCCTGGAAATAGGCTCCTTATTGAAGGGAATGGATGCCCTTTTTGTGTTGTAAGAAGTGGAGATACTGTTCTACCTCGTTGGCTGTTGTGAAGTACCAGCACTCATTGTAGTTTGGCATAGATTTGATATTTCTTGAAGAGCACCATTTTTCAGCCTGTGGCTGGTAGCCACAGCTTAGCAAGGAGTCTACTTAAAATAATTCCTAATCAAGGCTAAGATGACAGCTCCAAAGACCTGGGACAGCAAGCCAGAGGCTCCTGCCTCAAGGCCAGGCTTTTGAACCCAGGCAAATAGTGTTTGTGGGTTATTGCCCCTGGATAGATGGCCTGAAATGCCAGTGTGGTCTCAGCACAGCTCTTGGACACTTGTAGGGTGAAGATCTCTGGTTAGTCCTCATGCTAGTTCTCTCCCTAAGAGCAAAAACTGACTTGAGAACCATCTCCATGTTGTGCCTCTGTCCACTTCAGGGCTGAGACACACCAAGGAAAGCATGTGGTCTAAACGAGACCTTCTGCAGACAAACAGCAGTTGCTGCCTTCCTGGTCTCTGCCTTTAGGTGTCTCAGATTCAGCTTGGGGAGGTGGCGGTGGGGGAGGTGAAAAAAGCAGGGGAACCGCAGTCGTCTTCACATACAGTTCCCCATGGAGAGCTATAGATGAGCAACGGCCAAGGCTAGATTAATGGGGGAAGTGGGTTGTCAGCTAATGTCAAAAAGCAAAAAACTAGTTGGACTTCAGAGGCAATTAAGTCTGCATAATGCGAGAGCGGAAGTGCCGATTAAAGACATGATAACAGCTGAACTGCGTATCAATTTATTTTAACGCAGTTTTCTGTGGGAGCAAAGCACGTGCATATCATTAACGCCAAATGTCTCTAATAAGACTGTCTCCACTAATATGCCGAAAAGAGCTTAATTAACTTTGTTTCAGAGTTAGCCAGGGAGGCTCCTTGAATGCCTTTTCCTCAGTGCCTCTCCTAAGCCGAGCAGAACGGGTCTCAAGACCTCAGTAAGACCGCTGGTGTGCTACCAGGGCTGGTGCACTTTGACCACCTGCGTGGCCGTTTGCGCTGGTGCTGGCGTCTGGCTTGCTTCCTCGGTGCAGCACATTTCTGGTTTTGCAAGATCATCTTCCTATGGAGCCGGTGTTGCCCTCAATAAATCTATCCAGCCACAGCACCCAGGGACTTCCCGCCGGTCGCTTGCTGTCATCGGAGCTCGCAGCGAGGGCAAGTGCCCTCCGCGACCACACGGCGGGATCCGCTGGGCTGCGTCGTCTGCCCCCCGTTAGCCAAGGGGAGCGCGCTGCCAAAAGCATTTCACGTGCTCTGGCCCCACGCTGAACGTCGCTGGAGCATAACGAATATCCAGCGTGCGCCTCGGCGGCTGCTTCCCAAGGAAACGCGGGGCGATCGCATTTCAGCGCTGTCGCTTCCCAACAAACGCGAGGCAGCGCGCGCGGCGCCTAATTGTCCTGCCAATTCCCCAGCCGGCGCGGGTAATTAGAAGGATCAAGGAACCAGTCCGAGGTTTAAGTGGCTGCGTATTATGTCTGTCCCTCCACATTTTCTCCAATGCGTAAGCAAAAACTCTCAGCCGGCACATTCCCAAGCTCAGCGGTTCACCTCGCGCCAAATCCCACGTCGAGCCCACGGCTGGTGTGATGCCTGTGGGTTGCTCCTGACCGGCGCTGATTAAAGGCGCCGCGGGCTGGGACTCCTCCGTCGGTGCAAACTCGGCCCACCCTGGTTGTCCCCAGCCTCCTCCCATCCCATCCCAGGCCTGGTTGCTGCGGGCAGGACGTTGCTGGGTCCATGGTCCCTCCGTGCGGTGCTGGCCATGCCCCAGCTCGCCTGCTAACACCGGGCAGAGGGAAGGAGCTGCCTGCAGAGGTGTTTTGCGGTGGTGGCAGCTCTAGTTCGCACCACAGCCCCCTCCTAAAGCAACTGGTGTTTCCAGGCACCAGAAGCTTTGCTTGGGCTTTGCAAGTGTCCGGAGTACTGGGACCTCAGAGACTGCCAAGACATTGCCACCCTTTTTTATATACTTATAATATATATATGTCCATGTAATGTATGCATACATTATATGTATATATTTTCTCTATATATACACATATATGTATTATACATATATATGCGCGTGTGTATATACACATATGTATACATACATACACACATACACGCACATGTGAATGTATATATATACATAAATATCATAGATATGTATTTTACACGTGTGTATTTAAATATATGCACATGTATATATGCATGTGCATGCATATACAGGCATATATTATATGTTACGTGTTGCATGCTACACTTTACATGTTATACATTGCATGTAACATGTTACATGTAACATATCATGCATTGCATGTAGCATGTTATATATGTTTTTACACACGTTTGTGTATTTATATATGAGTGTGTGTGTGGGGGGGGGGGGGTTGGACTAGGTGATCTGCCGAGGCCCCTTCCAACCTTCTGTGATACATGCACATATAGGTATACGTGCGTGTAGCTCTATACCTACAAAATCACGTTTGTGTCGCCTGTTTCCTAGCGTGGGTGCAGCTGTCTGACCGCTGGCGCTCCGGCAGCGCAGCCTTTCCTCCAGCTGCCGGAAAACCCCGGCGGCGCTGCGGGGATGAGCCAACATCCCGCTCCCGGGACCGCCGGGGCAGCGGCTGTCCACGTATCATCCGCAGCAGATCAGCAGGCAATTTTGCAGGCTGGTCCTTCCCACCGCCCGTGTCCTCCGGAGCGCTCAGCGGCGGCGGCTCGGGAAGTGGTGTCCCCATCAGCAGCCCCCTCTGCATGTTGGCCAGGCTCCAGCAAGCAAGCCGGTGTTTGGGTAACTTGCAAATCTCTTAGTCCCGGGTTAATTAATCGTAACGAAATAACCTATGTGTCTGCAGGCTGGGATGGCAAGTTCGCCTTCGCTCCGGTGCTTGACTGCATTGCCAGCCTGGCCTTCGCCTCGCTCCCTTTTTGGGGCAGCCTCCCCGCTGGCAACATCTCCTGGCCTGCAGGAGCTACAGCCGCCTCCGCTCTCAGCCCCTCTGTGGCTTCGTCTCTTTTGGTTTCTCAGGGGTACTCCCAGGGAGGGGAAAACACGGGTTTTCTCCAAGCTATAAACAGTTAAATATTTTAATAAAGACTAGCCACGTGTTGAAGGTAAAACAAGCTGCTTTCTTTCACTCTCCCCCCCCTTTTTTTTGTATGCAAATGAGCTGGAAGCTTATTAACGAGATGGGAGGCTGGAGTCTAATTAGCAGCAGGACGAGGGGAGACGGGAGGTAGCTGAGTCAGCACGCGGGCGGCTGGGTAATCGCATCCCGGCCACGGCGCGTGCCGGCGCTGCCGCTCTCCGCCTGCAAAAGCCTGGAAAAAATGGCCAAAAGGGGCGAAAAGAAATCTCCGCATTCCCAGAAAACTCCTTTCTCTGAGAGATTTTTTTTTGGGGGGGGGGTGGCGGGGGGGGGGGTTGAAATGGAAACTTGCCGCTCTGCCCACAGCTCTCTCCTCTAATTCGCACCTTTGCAAAGCGATAGCAGCCCTTGCGACCTGAGGCTTGACCTTTAATTTACATTTTTTAATTAGCTGGGATCTCCGAGAGTCCCTGGGTTTCCAGGGGCCTGCAGCCCCGCTCGCTGGAGCCGGGCGCCCACAGCCGGTCACGTACGAGCGCCTCCCCCCTCCCCACACACCTCATTAGCCGTAATTAAAAGGTGTAGCCCACGTTCCCAATAGTTCACACTACCAAGCGGGGTCATTTTTAAGCCCCCCCCCCCCCCAAGACACAGCAGTGTTTCCCCTCCACTGCAAAGGCCCCCGGAGGCTCGCGCTGGCCCCCAGCCTGGCGGGACGGGGGAGGGATGAGGGGGGGGAGATCTGCCTGCACACAAGGCAGGAGGGAACCACAGTAAAATATTTTACTACAAAGCAGAATTACTCCAAAGACTGATGGACTGACTTGCGAGACCCACTCACATTTATGGAGGTCGTAAGTTATATACTCCTGGTGAACTGGAGAAAACATAACAATCACCTTTTATAGGCGAAACTTCCTGCAATATATTAAACTCTCCAGCAAACAGACATGGGGTTTACTGCAAACTATAACTTTAATGCCTCCAAACCACTCGGTTATTTTAGAAGGATTATTAATATCTGGGGCGTGCTTGCCATGCGCTGCGCACCAGCAATTTGCCCCTGCTGCCGGCTCTGGTGGCAGCGCTGGCTCTTGGCGCGAGCTGCCGGGCAGGGATGCGGGAAGGCGCTGCCTTGCAGACGGGGAAGGCAACCGAGAGGGAAGAGATCCCCCCGGCAGCTGCCTATGGGTGGAAAAAGGCTCCAAGAGAGTTCTGCATCTTTCTGCTAGACTTTTTTTATTATTATTATTATTATTTTCTGTTTTGCAAAGGGAGGTTTGCATCATAAAAAATCTTTTCCAAAGGTTCAACCCTTTGCGTTAAAAAACTCGCATCTTTTATCTCAAGCGCTTCTTCCAAAAGCTTGGGTTTTGTGCTTGAAAGTCAGGCACAGGAGGGCCGCTGGGCGCTGCGAGCCAGCACAGGCAGCCTGTGGTGCCAGGACACCTGGGCTCCCTGCGCAGAAGGTTTGGGTGGGTCATGGAGCTGCTCCGTGCCTCAGTTTACCCTTCGACTGCAAAAAGTCTCCCCTGCAAACCCCAAGGGAGCCTCCATCCAGGGAAGCGGGCTGCCAGATGTTTGTGCTTTGCTGATGCAAGAAGTTTTTGCCTCCGGAAAAGGCTCCAGCTCACCCATGCTGGCAGCATTTACCAGCTCAGGAAAAGAGGAGCAAATACCTGGCTGTGCCGTGGGCCAGGCAGACCCAGGCATGCGGCAGCGGTAAACCAGTGCCAGTCACTCGGGCTGCTTTGGGGGGGGGGGGGGGGGGGGAGGGGCTGCAGAGGCAAAGCACCCAGGGTCCAGGGCACGGAGAATTATTAATGAAACAGAGAAAACACCTATATATATATATATATATATATATATATATATATATATTTTTTTTTTCTTTTTTCTTTTAAGTATTAGCTGCACAAGTTCAAATGTGAGTTTGGCCCGCGGGTTGGCAGGGGCACCTGTGGCTTGCAGCACCCCTCCGGGGTGCCAGCGGCCGGGGCAGATGGAGAAGCAAGGAAAACAACAGCAGAAAAAAAAAAAAGTGTGGAAGCAGGGCAGGGAGGAGATAAAAAAGGCTCTATAATGAAAATGCAAACAATTATAAAATAAAATAGTGGGATTTGGCTGTCAGGGTCCTTGTTAGACTAGAAGAAGTGGCTTAGTCTAATGGGGTGATATTTCTTGCTGGTTAGAAAACATGTCATCCCGGCTAAATTGGCTTCGCAATTTAGTGGTGCTGCCTGCAGCCTCCCACCCGGCCCAGCCCTTCTCTGCGGAAAATTTTAACAGATGCGGAAAGTTTGGGGGGGGGGGGGGTGTCACATCAGTATATGCAGCCAGGGAGCTCAGTTTGCCCTGGCTGGGGGCTGACCCTCAAGGACAGGGAGAAAAAAAATCATCATCTGAATTATTTTTCCGGCTATCGAAGCGTTGCCTGGGCGCGTTGGCTCGCTTGGCTTCATGTTTTTTTTTTTTTTTTTTCTTTTTTCTTTTTTCTCCCCTTTCTCCACCTCTTGCGGATTTCCTGCCGGCGCGGGAGGCTGGCTCGCGCCGACATTGCACCGTTGCTCAGGACAGAAAGGTCAGGCAGGAGATCGAGTGATCCTCGAGGAGAAACGCGGGCAGCAGGCAGGGCCTCAGCGCGCGGGGGCCCGAGCGCGCCCCCCGCTCCGCTCGTCCCGCGGCTCGAGGGGGGCTTCGGCGGGTTGCGCTGCCTGCGCCGCACCAGGGACGAGCCAGGAACCGTGCAGCCCCGAGCTCCTTCCCCCCCCCCCCCCCCCCCGGGAACGGGGTGGCGCTGCTGGTTTCCATCCCACTCACGGACTGTTTCTAAACTGCAAAGTTTTTTTTTTTTTTCTCCCCCACCCTCAGAAACAGCTTCAAAATTGCAGCTACTTCGTTCTTCACTGAAAACCCAGGAAAAGTTAGGAAACCAAAAAAACCTTCGTCGTGTTCCACAGCCCCGCTCCATCACTGGGCTGGCTAAAGGAAAACCCACGCCAGCTTCTTGGAAAAAGTGCAAAAAAAAAAAAAATCAAAAAAGTGGTTAACAACATTTTTTTCTAAGAAAAGAGGCATTTTTTTTTTCACGTCGATGGATCAGTACTTCCCTTCCGACCACGGTGCTGAGACGGGGGCTCCCGGCTGGACGCTGCCCCTTCCCACCCGGGGCGGGAGGCAGCGTCTCCCGGCGGCGCCGGCTCGTCCCGGTTTCCAGCCCACCACCCTGTGTCGTTTTCCCCCCCACCCACCCCATGCATGGGGAAACTGAGGCGCGGGGGCAGGCGGAGGGTGCTCTGCGCGGGCAGTCACCCCTACAGCTCCTCCCGCCGCCGCATCGGTGCGTCTGCTCACGCTCCTGCGGCACCCCCGCTCCTTCCTTGCAAAAAACCACGCCAGGTTCAGTTTAAGTTTTTTTTTTTTTTTTTTTTTTTTTTTTTTTTGCAACAAAAGAAACTATTTATTTGGAATATGCATTACCAGTACAAATCAGGAAACTGTAAAACCTACACCTTGTTAGTATCGTCATAGAACATAAAAGTCTCAGTTGGGATCAGAAAGACAGAGGCCTTTTTTTTTTTTTTTTTTTTTCTTTACAGAAGCAGAAAAGCTTAAAGTTTCAAAACCAGGTCAGAACAGAGCCTTTTTTTTTTTTTAGGGATTTTCTTTTTTAACTATTTGGAATCCATTAGGAAGGGGGGAGAAGGGGGGGGAAGAGAAAAGAAAAAGCAACTCAGAGCAGCTGGATCATCTTTACAAGGGAGAGAAAGGGCTTTGCAAGGAGAACAGAAAAGCAAACCAACAAAACCAACCCTCCCCCCCCGGCAACGTCTGATTTACACTGTCTTAATAATAACAATAATAATAATAATAATAATAATAAAGGTGTATGAAAACAAAAGGACTCCAGGTAGCCTTGGGATTAAAAGCAACACCCCAAACTCTAAACCCCTTAGTGATGTGAAAAGTTTTTTTTTTGGGGGGGGGAGGGGTGGAAAGGGAAATATTGTTAAGAAAAAAAAAAACAAACAAAACGACCCCACTCAGCCGCTTCTTTCTCAGCCCTTCTCCTCGCACGCCGCGGCGCAGCTTTCCGGAGGTATCCGGGGGCGTTTCGGCCGCGGCCCCGGGCGCCCGGCGTGGGGCGGGGGGGGGGGGGGTCCCAGTCCCATTCCCATTCCCGGTCCCGGTCCCGGTCCCGCAGGACGGGGCCGCAGCTCCGCGTTGCTCCGGGGCCCAAAGCGCCGCTCTGCGGGCAGCCGCTCGGCCGGGGCTGGGGGCAGAGCCCGCGGGCAGGATTCGCGCCGGCCCCATTCACCCCTTCGCACCGCCCCCCCAATACACCCCCCCCCCGGCCCCCCAGCCCAGCCCGAGGCACCCACAGACTCGGCAGCCGGATCGCCCTTCTCCCCCCTCCTCCAAACCCCTCGGCCGCTCCGGAGGCGCCCGCTCCCCACCTGCGGCTCCGGAGCAGCCGCCGACGGATCTGCCGGGGCCCCCACGGGAGGCAGCAGAAAGAGCCCCCCCCACCCAACCCCCTCCCCACCCCCCCCCCAAAAAAAAAGCAAAAAAAAAAAAAAAAAAAAAAAACGCCAACGTTAACTTTTCACATCACTTCGAACACGGACCAAAAGCGGAGGGGAGAGGAAGCGGCAAGGCCGTTGTCTCGGACAGGTGAAAAGAAATCCGTCATCATCATCACCATCATCATCATCATCATCATCATCGTCAAAGCCCTCCCCCCCCAAATAATGCAAAAAAAAAAAAAAAAAAAAAAGAAAAAAAAAAGGAAATTCCTGGGTCTCAACATTAAAAAACATAAAGTGTTAGAATGTACCTATTAATGCTCACTATTCCAACCATTTTTTTTCTTTTAAGTTTTACAAAATGAATTACTGTCACTTTTTTTAAACATTGTGTAATAAGAAATGAGTGTGCACAACTCTACACTTTTCTAGCATTCTTGAACTAATTCACAAATGCGAGAAAATAAAAAAAAAAGATGGGAAAAACAAACAAAAAAAGGAGGATGAATGTAGGTAGTCTGATGTTATAAACTATACAGGAATGAAGCGCTTGTTGCCACAGAAAGAACAGGGACGGGACCTTCCCCCTGTTCAATTTTGCGTGCTAAGAGGGTCATTTTTTATTTTTTTATTATAAACACTATTAAATTCAGACTGCGTTTTTGGTTTTTTTTTTTTTTCCTTTATCTGAATATACAAGAACATTCATTATCAAATGTTCGTTATCATCAATACTACAAAGAACGAGACACAAATCGCAAGAAACAATGGAAAATGTTAATAAAGCTGAAAGAATCGTCGAGTTTTTTTTGTGTTTTTTTTGTTTTTATTTTTTTTGAGTTTCTGCAGTTTTTTGTTTGTTTTTTTGTGTTTTTTTTGTTTTGTTTTGTTTTTTTGGTATCGAAGTCAGGTTTTTCTGGGCAGAACAAAAAAAAAGAAAAAGAAAAGAAGAGAAAACCCACAACACTTTGGCGGGGGAAGGAGAAATACAACTGAAAAAAGGGGGGGGGGGGGGAAGGCAAAGTAAAACGGCAAGCGACCAGCCAGCTACGACAACGCAAACCGGAGGGGCAAAAAAAGGGGAAATCCAGAATGTGATTCGCAAAGTACCGTCAAGGAGGCGGCGCGGCGCCCGGGGGCAGGGGCCATCGCGTTCCCGCCGGCCGGCCGCACCGCCCGGCTCGGGCCCAGGCGACCGCGGAGAGGAGGAAGAAGAGGAGGAGGAAGAGGGGAGCGCACGCGGGCGGCCCTCGCGGGAAAGGACCCGGACCTTCTCTTTGCTCTTGGACGAACTCGCTCCTGCCCACCAAGGACCACGCGGCGCGCTCTCCAGCTGCCCTGCCTCCGTCTTCCACGGGAAGGACGCAAAGTCTCGCAACGCCAGCGACGCACCAAAAAAAAAAAAAAAGAAGAAGAAAAAAAAACCCAACAAAATGGCGGGAGGTTTTGCCATTTTTAACGCCTGCCTTTCAAGCGTGCTGAAGTCGTACTCCGATCCCCACCAGCTCGGAGTTTAAAAAAAAAAAAAAAAAAAGTATCTACTGAATCAAGAGTTCTCTTAATTGGGGAAATTCCCAAATTTCAAAGCAAGTGCTTGGGAGCGCGCTGGGGTTATTCCCTAGGGAAAGGCAGGCTTGACCTCTGCGTCACGTCAGTAACGCTGCCAGCCCAGCTCTGCAGGGTCACCGCGCATCAGGGCTGCAGACGCGTCGCCTCGGCGGGACCAAAATTGCTCGGGGCTGGGCTGCGGGCCAATCTCCAGTATTTTTTCCAATGGCAGGGTGGATATTTTTCTGGCAGAGCTTTAATTTTGAATGGTTCCCGCTCAACACCGATCATTATTCTGATCTCGAAGTAGCTGGCAAAGCAGACGCTGGTGCAGGAAGGGTGGAGAACGGAGCATGAGCCATGGACTTGGGCGAGCACAAGAGGCAGTGAAGAGGTATTACAGTTCATCACCCCTGTTACACACACACAGATCTGCACAAAAACCAGGCCCTCATCCTGCAAATCCCTACTCTGGACACATGGAGGGTTGGCTTGGCCTCCTTGCCTGCTGGAAGAACTTGCAGCCAAAACTCCTGCACTTCAATGTCCTCCTGCCTTATCACGTATCGCAAAGCTTGGCCAATTGCACAGGGCAAATTTGTTATCTTGCTCTTAAACGAGAGTCCCCACCATCTATCTAAAGGAGTGTTTCAGCTGGAAGAAACCCTGCTTACCACCAGTCATCAGTCACCCAAAAAGCGGACCTGCAGCTGGCCAGGGGATCACTCAAGTTCTCCCATGACTTTGGATGTCACATTCCATAGTAACTCCAAGGACTGAAACCATCAGCTTAATTTGAAAAAAATCCTCAAGAGCGACATCCACTCATCTTACCGAGTTTCCCCCTCAAGCAAACCTGCTGTATTAACGGTAACCCAGTCCATTCACCTTGCGCATAGACTGTGTCCAGCCTCTGAGATCCAACCTTGGCTTCCTGCACATCCTTACCAACCCTAGGAGCTAACTACAGACCGTGCTGCCATGGTTGCTCCTCCACACGCGTGCCAGGCATCACTGCCTCTCCGGCATGGTTTGGGAAACATAACGGCCAGAGGAGGCCCTGCCAGTACTTGGGAAACCAATGTCCTTCTTTTCCGTGGCCTGGTACACCCCCAGTGTTCCTGCTCGACTCTACAGCAGGTAGCCCCACAGGTGAAAATACAAGCCAACACTATGCAATGCTTTCCTTGATACAAAAATCCACCGCTGGCCTCCCTAGGTGCTGCGAGAAAACTGCATGGGTCCCATCAATCATTACTTAATGCTTGATCATGTAAAACACTGTGGACGCGCTCAGTGCTTCCGTTATCAGTGATGATAATTTCTCACCTGCCTCCTCCTGCTTTGTTCCTTCCCTCCTCACCTCCCCGTCCCTAGCAGTATCGCGGCGAAGGATACCGGTGGGCACAACTGTGGGCTTTGCTCTCTCTTGGGGCTTTCCTGCAAAGCACACGCGGGTGAGCAGCACATCTGGTCCAGCTCAGAAAAGCCAACGTGTTTGAGATCTGCAGTAGAGCAGTGCCGGGAACAGCACGGGCTGGCTGTTTCCATGGGTCTGGGAATGGCCCGGTACCTTTTGAAAGCCGGAGGGAGCAACAGCGGGGGAACTTGGCTCTTTTTCTTACATGCAGCGGGGTCACATTCATCTGCCCCGTAACCGGCACTGCCCTGGGGGAAACCCAGCGAGGCATCGGCACTACCGTGGCGCGGGGAGGCAGGCTGCTAGCTCTTCCCAGCACCGGCGGCGACGAGGAAGCAGCAGGACAGAGGGCTGCTGTGGCATTTTTCTACTGCGAGGTAGCGTGCAAGAAATGGGTGGGGGCGGGGGCTGCCCGGGAGGGAAGGCGCGAGACTCGACTGAGGTACATTTTTGGCTCCTCAACAAGAAACCCAGCACGAGGCCGTGCACTGCTTTTGGTTTGTTTTTTTTTTTCCTTTCTTTTTTTTTCCTTTTTTTTCTTTTTGCGGCGGCAATTTTTGCTTTTCCTCCTTACAATTCTTCTACCTGTCGAAACAGCCTTCGGTGGGGGGGGGGGGGTGTGGGGAGGGAGGGGGGTGTTGTGGCGGTGGCGAGGTGGGGGAAGAGTGGCTTCTACCCAGAAAAGAAAGGGAAGAGAGTATAAAGAAGTGTCCAGATTGGCTGAAAAAAGCATCCCGACGAAGAGAAGAGAAGAGAAGGAGTCTTCGTGTATGTGCTGATTGGGTTCACCTCCAGTCTGACTGCTGCGGTGTTCGGAGAGGCCCCCTCCCCTCCCGCCCCCGCCGGGGGCCGGGCTCAGCCAGGGATGCAATTTGCCGGGAGATCAGTTGGAGGTATCAGAGTGAACGCTGCCAGGGCCTTCTGTGGGGGAGGTCACCGATGACGGGGTAGTAGCGTCTTGCCAACCTCCATTAGCCTGCGGGAATGGAGAGACACAGCTGGGTGAGCCGCCGCGCGCGCCCACCGGCACGGCTAACTCGGCCCCTCCGCCGCGGACCCCCTCGCTTCCGCAGCAGCAGAGCCACGCTCGGACGCAACCCGAACTCGGCATTATTTTAACCCCAAATAGGACCCTTCCCCATGGCTCCATCCCTCCCTTGGCGGGTTTCGGGGCACCTTTCCTGCCGCAGAGCAGCGGTGGGGTGGGACCACAGGCTGCCCGTCTCCAGGGGCTGCAGGGCCACCCGCGGAGGGGGTGACTCCCCGCCACGCTGGCCCTTACGGCCACTGGAAGCTATCGGCCCTGCGCCTTGTCCTCACGAAGGCTGGCTCCTTCTGCTTGACTCATCCTGGCAGGGCCATACAGAGGAGACCTGCCTCCTTACACAGCCGCAGCTTCCTTGCATTTAGCTTATCTGACACCCATCCCAAGAGCCCGCACCGGATGTCACTTTGTTACAGAGCCCACATCCTGAGACAACCTCCTCAAACGCCATCCCGAGGTGGGGGGGGGGGGTCCGTTAAATCCCTCCTGTTGAGGGGCCTGCTCCTGGGTGAGCCCCCGTGGCCAAGCATGGTGAGGTTGCAGAGGGCACGCCAGAGTCCAGCTCTGTGCCAGCCCCCTGCATTGGCCCTCCGTGCTCACCAGGAGCCCATCCTCAATGAACTCCTCCGGGTCACATTGCAACGGGCTCACCAGGGCCCATCCAAGTGGTCACACAGCAAAGCAGGGTGGGAAACTCGTTTCTCCTCCTAAAAACAGGCCAGCTGGTACAAGAGGGGGCAATTCAAGACATGGTGCCTTCCCACACAGTGCTGAACTTCCAGGCCTCCTGAGAGCAGAGCTGGCCAGAGGAGCCCCCACAGCAGTGAGCAGGAGCAGAAGCTGCTCCTTTCCGGCTGCTGCTTCCTCTCGGAGTTGCCGTCCCCTTCGGAGAGGAGCAGATGTCGCACCCAGCTTCCTCGGCTTGCTCTGACATTGATTCAGTGCTAAGCTAATTAATCCTTCCCAACTCCTGCGCGCACTCGAGTTGGTAACAGCCGCTGTCCCGCTTTAGACATGCCTGGGCTGCTTGGCCCTCTCCGGCTGCCTCTGCCAGCGCATCCCTCCGCTGATGCGGGGCATCCATCACCAGTCCTGACGGTCCCGGCGCACTGGGACCACGCAGTGGCTGCAGAGCTCCTCGCGTCAGCGCAGAATGCAAGGGTGGCTGGAGGGGGGCTGTATGCCACTAGCAAGGATGTTCTGGGGATGTGGTGCTTCCCCAAAGTGGTGCCAGCAGCAAGGGGAGGAAGGGAAAGGAGCAGAAAGCAGTCCATGACTGCCCGGTGGTTACACATGCTGACCATCACTTCCCTGCTTGCCCCTTACAAAGGGCTACTGGCAGGCAGCTGAGACGGGACCAAAGCGGCTACCACAGAGCTGACCACGAGCCAGCCACAAAAACACAAGCTGGAGTAGGAAAACTAACTTGCACCAGGGCATGTAAAAAGTAGACAGGGAAAAGACAAGAGCCACATGCACAACCAGCTTGTGCATCCTTCTGCATGCACTTCTAAGCGTGCAAACACATGTGCTACAACCTCAGCCCATGCCTGCAAAGGTATTTAGGCAACACAAAGACAGGAGCCGCGGTCTGAAGTTGCTGCTGGATCTGCTGCATCCAAGATGGCTAGACTACACCTTGGGCACCAGTGTGAAACCAGGCGATCCATAGACAGTTATGGCCTTGTACCACCCAGGAGATCCCACCAGCACGTGTGCCCACCAGTTCACCAGGACAGCTGGCCACATGGGGGGCAACTTGCAGCGGGCCCCCATCGCCCTCCGCAAGGCAGCACATCACACCGTGCCCGCACGCAGGCACTGATACGTGCAGTCTGTGTGTTCCCCGAGATCCAATATCCACCCTTACACATCTTGGACCACTGCAAGAGGCAGCAATTACCGTAGATTATCAGCCCGACAATGACAGGCCATGTAAAGAGAGACACAGAGCCAACTCCACCGCCCAGAGACTGGCATATTCAAGTACACTTAGGACATTAATAGCAATTTACGTGCCATCAGTGAGAGAGAACCACAATAGCTGTGCTGGCAGCCTCTTATTACAAAGCCTGTTATTTGTTGGAGTTACAAGCTATAATCACAACAGAAACTTTCAAAACCCTTATCTTCCGTGACGCACCAAATCTATTTCAGAGCCGTAATTGCTATGTCACCAGAGCGTTTGCTGCTTAATGCACTCAGATGCCATTTAGTGTTTGCAGGGTCATTACAGCGAGCAGAAGGGGGGAGGAGGGGGCCTGGTGGAGCAGGGCTCGGTCCCTATTGTGCTGAACTATTTTTAGGGAGGCTTTTTTGTGCCAGTTGCGATTGAAAGGAGCAAGAGGGAGAATGCCTAAGAGACAACGACTGTCGTGCCTTGATATTCATAGAACCATAGAATGGTGAGGTTGGAAGGGACCTCTGGAGGTCATCTAGTCCAACCCTCGGCATAGCCCATATGGGGATTGAACCCACGACCTTGGCATTAGCAGCACCACGCTCTAACCAACTGAGCTAAACCATATTCAGCATCTCTCTCCCTGCTCCCTTTTGCCCCCCAAAATGCTGGGAAGCCCCATGGTACTCAAGATCGTGAATCACCTTCCTGTTTTGCAGGGAAGGAGCTTGTACCCTCAATGACCACCTCTGTCACAGCATCCAGTGAGAAGACAAGAGGACTTCAGTGAGGTGCTGACCTGGCGTCCCATGGGGTTTGGTCCCAAAGCCACTTCCCTCAACCCCACACATCCCACAGCTCTGCTCTCCCAATCTAGTAAGGCTCCCCAGCTGTGGGTGAAGCAAAGGGAAAGAGGCTCCAGGGTTGGCCACAACTGGAGCATCTTGGTCCACCTTTTGCTGCATGGTATGGACAAGCCCTCCACAAGGAGGCCGGGTCCTTAGTCTAGTTGAGGGCGTACATACCATCCATATTCACCCTCTGATCCCAGAGTTCAACTCGTAACCAGCAGAGTTCACTGACACCTGAACAAAGTCCGGGAGCCTGCTGGGTACACTGTGGGTGGTGGGGTTTGAACAACAATTGTGGCAATGGGCAAGGCCACATGTGCAATACATCCAGACAGCCCTGCCTCTTTTCCCTAACCAAGGAGTACAGTTGAGATCTGACCATAATAAACACTTTGGGATCTGCTGTGATAAACACCTCCCTCAAACACAACTGATTTTTCTGAGAAGTCAGCAGCAACCGTTGCTCCTTGTAGACCCGCTGAGGAGACCCTACACAAAGCTGGGACTTCTTCAGGAGGGACAGAAGCCAAAGACAGAGCAAAGGACTTCAGGACATCTTTTCAAACATTATCTTCTGGTCCCAGTGCATGGGAAGGCCTTGGTGGCTGTCCAAGTTGTGGAGCCACAGTGATGGATTGCTGAAGCAACGGTTTTCAGTGCATGTTTCTTTTATCGCTGCAGGTCTCACAGCATTTTTTGTCACCTCCAGCAAGTCTGGTTGGCTGTCAGCCCAGGGGTTGGTAGCTGAGTTTCTGGCTCTTTTTTTGATGAGCTTTCTGCTTTGCATGGAGGCTCTCTCAGCATCCTGCTTTTTGTGACCAAATCCTTGTCCCACCATCAACAGGGCAGGCAGATGTCAGGTCAGCCTCCAAATGCATCAAATACAGGGGAAACTGAGAACCCGACAGAATGGGAGTAGCCTCAAAGAGATTTCATACATGTGGGTTTTTAAGAGCCTATTAGTCTCTCCTTATGATATGCATTCAAGCTCTTATTAAACAACAGGGAACCCAATCAGATCTGGTCAGCCCTGGGAAACAAAGCTCCTCGTTTGCCAAACGATGGGTGGCTAACAAATGCCTGCAATCTCAGGCTTGCAGGCAAGCTGGATGAAGGGGCTGCTATCATAGGCCCTGTGTGATACATGCTAGATACATGCCTCTCTCGTTGGCGCTAGTCCCCTGCCCCAGGAAGCTGAGAGGCACAGAAGAGCTCAGAGGTTGCTGCTCTGTAGTGAAGCTCCTCTTGCAACCACTCTTGTGGTAGACCCTGTGCTTCCGCCTCTGGGTCAAGGAGTCAAAGGGGACAGAACAGGGGACATACATGAGTACATGACAGCAGGCATCTGGCAGAATCTAGGAATATCCAAAGTCACTTTCCAAGAGTCATGACAGCAGCTCCTTTCTTACAGACTTCAAGGCCAAGCAAAGGTGTCTCCCACAAGCCATCAAGTATGTGATGGATGGGCTCATGGACACAATACCCCTATTAGATCAGCTCTTAATTGTGAATTGCAGCTTGTGGAGGGGCAGAGCTACAGATGCTTTCTTTGCAAGGCACAAATTCTTGGAGAAAGGATTCTCACTACAATCATCCTACAGGTATTAAGGCCACTGAAGTGCACTGTGATGATCCCTGCTTTCAGCTGACAGGAGTGGATGCAAAAATCAATCGTATGCCTTGCTTCTGACTACTAACATCTTAAAGACAAATACTGCTGTGTAAATACACACAGCAAGACAGAACAGCATTTATAAATAAAAAATTTGCACACTGATGAATTTAAATATCCCCCCGTATTAGACTTCTAAACAATCCATAAATTGTCCTGTCCAGTTTTCTCTGTTAGAAGGCTAGGGATGGAAAGAACAAGGGAGAAAGACAGGGGGAGCTCGGACTGCAAAAACAAATTTCTGAAAAAGTTTTCATTAAGATGATTATACCTCATTAGTTAATTAGCTGGCTGATGTTCTATGCATTTGTAGCAACCTCATTCTGAATTACAAGTATGCTCATGGGCAAACCCACGGGAGCAATTGCACTTCACAGTGCAAGTGTGTTGCTACATCGAGGGAGCCCTGTCCTGCAAAGATCTCCCTGCTGAACCAGTGGCGAAGCACTGAGATTCACTCAGTACTTAGCACTTGTCCCCAGATGGTTTTAACAGGGAAGAATCCTTTGTGCACTTAGGCTTGCAGGGTAGTGCAGGAAGGGCAACACTTTGGCTGAGGCCCTCCAATAGATTATGGGAATAATATGGGTCTGACTTTTATTGGAGGTCACCAGAATATGGACTTGTAAACCTTTCGAAAATCTCAGCTTTAAGGACCCAAGAGCGGGTATACATGCAGACCCACACGAAAAGGCACCATCCAGGTGGATCAGACACCTGAAGTTTAACTGTGCAGAAAAACCGAACATCAAAGCCTGCAAGAACAGCATGATTAACTCAAAGCAGCAACTCCTTTCAGGTAGAGGGGCCCTCCTTCCTCCCAGGACCATCCGAGGCAGGCAGAGAACCTGTATGAAGGCTCCTGTGCTGACTGCCCCACCATTGCTCCTGGAACGGACATGCGAGGCCACAGACCGCCCCGTCCTCTTGCTGGGAAGTGTGCTTCCCGACGTATCTCCAGCTGGGATATGAGAAGTCAGCTGTTTTCTCTCTGCCTCAGACATCACTGCAGGTCAAAGGGATGCGCTGGTTGGGACATAGCTGATTATTCTGGTAACGATGCAGAACTGACTGCAGCCCTTTTAACCCCGCAGAGCTGATGGGAGCAGCACGGGGCGTTCTGTCAGCCGTCGAGCAGCTGCGACTAGCAGACACATTCGCAGAAGAGCCACAGAGGAAACTGGGCTTTGGGTATATTTTTGTCCTCGGCTGTCATGACTTACACGCATTTAAAAATTCATCCTCCATCAAGGAACGCAAACCCTGTGTGTCGTCTCCCTTGCCAAGGTCTGTAACGGTGAAGCTGGGGAACCTGTTTCTGACTTCCCAGACCTGACGGGCTCTGGGGAAGACTTAACCTCAGCCCTATACAGAGATCTTTGTGACAGGGCTCTTGATTAGGTTTCAGTTCACCTCTTTCCAGTGGCTCACAGGGATGCTCGAGTTATGCAGGGGGTGTAGTTTTCTGTGTCACAGGCACCTTTCTCCTGCAACCTGCTGCCCTTCCTCAGCATTAAAAGGTTTAGGGAAGAGGCAGGAAAAACCCGCCTGCATCTTCAGCGACGCTACAGTGCTCTTCTTCCCCATGCCTACATAAAGCAGTTGCCTAGCCTTTGCAGAGGAGCAACGCTTCCCCAGAAGGTAGCCACAATTCAAGGGTGGACAGACCACACAGCTGTGGTTCATCAAGCACTTTGGGATCTAGTTGGAAAGACACTAAGTGACAATAAGAGCCACAGAGTGGAACATGCTGCCAGGGATATGAGGGAAGTTAAAACATTCAGGGAGAGAAACACAACCCAGAAGATGCTTCCTAAACTTCCTGCTCAACTCTAAACAAAAACTCCCCTACTCTCTGCCTTGCTTTAGGTGCCTGCCAGAGTTACAACATCTATCTTTGGGGAAAATGCACTACCTGAAACTGAGGAGTCATTCCCAAAACCTGGGCGGGCGTTCTGTTCGCTTGCCACCCCGTCTCCCTCTGAAGAGCGTTCCCATGCCTGGATCCTTTGGGCCAATCGAGCTTCTGCTGTCCTAGAAAATCAATCCAAGCAGCCGTCCCAGGCATCCAAGCACACATCCCAGATCTCCACCCGGGAAGCGCAGAGCAGACCACAGAGCCTCTGTCAGCTTGCCAATTCCCAGTGCTGTCTGTGGTAATATGGGCTCTCCCATTACCACTATTGCTGACAGCTAGAAATAGTAGCTCCGTTTTTCTCTTATGTGGCTTACGAGTTTACGCTACCTCTTTCTTCTCTCTCCCTTGTCCCCCTCCCTGCCTCATAATCCCCAGCAGCAACCCTCCCCCCAGATTTTGGCTTAATCCAGCCTACTGTTATTTTCCAAGCCAACTGCAACCATAATCAGCTCAGCCTCTTTCCTTGGGGGTATTTTAATTTATACAAAAGTATCATCTCTTATCATGATCAGCCTCCGATTCATTTACTCTTCCAGTATTAAAAAGCCAGAAAGGGAATAAATTCAGCGCACAGAGAAATTAATGCGGAACGATAGGCTCTTTCATGTGGCATTTTCAAGCACCGTTTTTGCAAAGGGCTTATGTAATGAGACATAATTATCTGCACATGTTCAATTACATTACTTCACAAATCCTCCCCGACTCTGCCTCATGACGTCAAGCTTCCTGCTAAGCCCCAGCACCCACTCCATCTCCACACGCCCAAGCGAGAGGGGAGGAAAGCACCCAAGCCTACCAACCGCCTCTCCCACCTTCCTCACACATTGGGGCTCTCCCCGCCTCTGCCACACCAATGGCTGGAAGACATTTATGTGCAAGGTCCTGCCTGCGGCAAAACCCAGGTGGCCTCCTTGGCCAAAAGGGTGAAGGGACTCAAAGGGAGACGCGTCAGGTCAACGCTCCCACTGGGCTGCCTGGACATGGGGCTGCTGGGTGAACCTATGTTGGGAGCCAAGGCCATGTTCTCCCTTCCCTGAGTGAAACGTAGAGGGAGGGAAGAGCTGGAGGGTGTGAGGAAGCTTTCAGTGCTTCCTCTTGTATCATGTCTCCTTCTCAGTGCCTTCATTTCAAATTGACAAGAAGTCACAGATGCTGGCTGGCAGAGCCGGGAGCTTCCCAGACGTCCCTCCACTACGCTTCTGGAGGTGGATTGCTTGGAGAAGACACCCATGGTGCTGCCGGGAGTGACACGAGAGGTGGAGCAGTGCTCTGCTCCCCCCCTCGCCAACCAGATTCCTCTTCTAGTCCTTCCCTCAAGCCACATACGCAGCAAAACACAACAAATGCCGCCTTCCTGCCTGTCCCAAGATAATCCCACCTCAGTCTGTACCCTCCTCACCACTCAAAACGGGCTGCAGTGATCATAGTGGTGGAAAGCCACGTCCATGGCCAACCACCCCCTCCTCCCCTCGCCGCCCCAGACAGCAACAGCAAAACCCACTCCGCAAGCACAGCCTCCTTTTCCAGGCTGCCCCCTTCTCCCAGCTTGCTGTCACCGTTGCTGAGATGGCGGACGATTGATCTGAGAAATGAAGTTGGATTGCTGTCCCAAATCTACACTCGGTTCTCCTTGTGTGTGTCTGATCGATTTTGCCCTGTACGACACAGCTTGTCGCTATGAATTTTCATGCTAGTCAGAACCCGCCAGCGCACCCAGGAACAAGTAGAAGATGTTTTGAAGCCCTCCCTCCCCCTCCCATCCTCTCCCATTTCTGTTGGGTGAGGTTTTCTTGGGTTGCGTTTTCTTTTGTGCTTTATTTGTGACCGTCACTACGATCAACTCCATCGTCACCATGTTTTCAACGCCCTCCCTCTTCCCGGGCCCAGCTTCGGCTGCTGGCTGGGGATGGGTTATTTTTAGATGGCCGCTCCAGACGCCGCCATTGGCCTCCTTGCAGAGAGATTTTTGAGGCCCGGGCGTTCATGGTGACATTCCCCACCGCCGTTACACTAGGTGTCACCTGTTTAGCAGTTCCTCTCAGCTGAACGCGTGTGGCCGCAGGTGCCGTGCGAACGCTGATCCGCTCTGACAGGCCTAGACGCCAGCTGCCTGCACAAAGCCTGCCCAGTCGCCACTTTTTTTGTGGGCACAACTCTGCCGTTGGCGTGACCGATACAGAAGCAATAAACTAGGTGACCGTAAAAGCAAAGACAAGTCCTACTAAGTGGCATTCTGAGCCCTATGGCTTTGAAATAATTGGTAGTGAGAGAACAAAAATGGAAGAGGGGGGAAAAAAATAAAACAAGAACCCAAGCCTATTTTTTTTCTTACACTGATGCCCTGCGGACTATACATCTGACTTGCTGCGAGTCCGTCACTGTATCCTCCTGTCTGGCTGATAACATGGCGAAGGGTATCCACCTAAACAAACCAACGACAACAAAGACATAAATTAGAGTGGAAGAAAGGTTAGTGGGCAAAGCTGCTTCCGTTCATCTTTGGCATGATAAAAACAAACAAATAGTAATAGTAATAAAGGTATATATTTAATAGAAGGAAAAAAAAGGACTGTGATTGGTCTGAGGGTCACATTCAAGGTAGAAGACTGTTCCTGCCTCCCTCACCTCCCGCCAGCCTGCTCCGGTGGCCTTGTCTCGCTTTGTTGTTGGTCTCGAGTCTTGTGACAGAAACAGCAAAGAGGCAAAACAGCGTGGCAAGCACAGAGGTTGGACTTGCTGGAGCATGTCCCTGCAGCTGGCTCACGGTTGCACCTGAGGACCTCCTTTGCTTCCCCCTATCCCTTGTCACCTTTTGGCCCCAAGCACCAGGAGCTCACGTCAGTGGAAGGAGATCCTTGGAGTCGGGTAAGTGTGGCTCCTCCCTCCATTTCAGAGGGCCCGGAGAGGGAATACACCTACCACCACAAACAGATCGCCATCTCTCCTCCATGTGCCCCCTTCCTCTCCCTCCACTGCCTCATCCTGGCCCCGGCAGCAATACACATAGTGAGCAGAGCCCATCGCACATGGAGGGCATCCTTTCTCTGCGTCCAGCTTGGTGAGGGGAGCAACCTTGGCTTTAGAAAGCTCTCTTTGCCCAGCATGAAGGTATCAGAATGGCTGTCATTTCTCAACACGATACAAAGTCTTAGATGCCAGAGAGCAGACTCATGGCAAATCTGGACATCAGATGGGAAGTGGGAGATCAGAGTAAGTTATTGTTTCTTCTAAATTCTTTATTTTTGCTCAAAGTATGGGTTAACATTTCAGTAACAGTGCCCAAAGTTTCCTTGCTCTCTTGCTGGTCTGTAAATGGGTGGTATGAGTGCCTGAGCTTTAGGGAGATGGGGAGATGACCAGGGGGTGGCTTTTAATAATAAAAAAAAAATAGCTGCTGCATATTTCAGCACTTTCAGTAGACACCTGGTTCGGCATCAAAGGAAGCCTTGTAAAACGAGACACCAGTCCAAACATCTGGCCCCTTCCCTTGGAAGAAAAAAGCAAGCAGAACCTAAACCTCAGCTGCTTTCTTTTGAGTACATGCCTGTTCTCCTAAACCTCCTCTCCTCCTACTATGACTATCAAGCCAGAGCCAAATGCATTCACAAAGTGTGGGCAAGTTTCCTCAAGACCATGGTTTGTTGGTTTGTTTGGGTGTTTGGTTTTGGTTTCTTTTTGATCGATTTTTTTGGTGGTTGTTGCTGTTGCTCTTTTTTTGGTTGGTTGGTTGCTTTTTTTGGTTTGCTTTGTCTTTTTTAAGTGTTGGTTGTTTCATTTGTGCTGGTTGAGATTTGCTCTTTTCGGACGGGAGGGAGACGTGCCAATACAATCAAAGGCTCCTCCAACACTAATGCATTCACTGGCAGTACATCGGATGGGTCCCTACCTGTGACTGCACGTTGGCTCCAACCTGGGCCCCTTGGTAAGAATCCCCATTGAGAGACTGCACGCTCATGAACAAATCTCCAGAGTTTGACATGTTAAAAGAACTGGAAGAACCTGGAAAGGAAAGAGTGAGGCACCTGAATCACAGAAAGGAAAAAGATCCACCCCATGACTCTCAGCCAAGAGGAAGGAACAACATGCAAAGCAACCACAAAAACAAAACACACAGTCAGGTTAGTAGTATGAAGAACAGAGCAAGCAAAAAAAAAGGATGCACTCTTAAGGTTATTCAAAGCCACATGTTGTTACACCTCAATGTCAAGAATGTCTCTGAACAGCTCCTCTGCTGGAGGAAGGATTCTTCATGCTCTGGACCAAAAAAAAAACAAATCCCAGCCTAGAAGACTCGGACAGCCATTCCCATTTCAGGGCATAAAAATCCTTTAGACAGTTTTGAAAATTTTGATTTTGGAGGTGTCCACCCAGCAGATTCCACTGGGGAACAGAATTACACAAACAAGCCTCGCTATCGAAAGCAGAAGTTTTTTCAACAAGGCTAACCAGATCCACGCTACTGTGGCTCCTGAGAAGCTCAGATCAGCCTGGTTAAATCTGCACTGATCTCTGCCAGGTGAACATATCCAGACACTACCCAATTGCAAGGTCAGAGCTCCCGCTGAATTAAGGTGAGCTCTGCGAGGGAGCAGTGTGGAGTTTGCCTTCAGGACACTGCAATAGTAGGGATGTCACTGTTCTCCACAAGAAATTCATCACTGGTGGGAACTGCAGCATGCCAAGAGTGAAGGAGCACAAAAATGTGAAGGCACCTAGGCTAGCCTTCCATTACCAATCACTTTGGCAATTATCTTTCATTGTGATGGGCTATAAGAGAAAGCAAGGGCGTCATCTTTCCTGCTGGGCCAGCTGCCCAAGAAGAACGAGTTCTGCAAGCAAATTCTCCACTGCATGCACCAGTCGCCAACGTTAAACTAAAAAAAATGGTAATAGTAAAGACAGCTGGGTGGGATAAGAAAAAAACCCAAACCAAATGATTAAAAAAAAAAAAACTTCCTGCCTTTGCAGAAACAAGGTTTTCTGCTTCTAGTACTGAGATAGATCTGAGCATCTACAAACTGCTAAATAGGAGAAACAAACCCACCATGTAACTGGAAGGTGAGGGGGAGGGAAGGGGGTTAAAAATAAACAAAAAGGTTTTATGGGATTATTTCAGAACTTATCGTGCAGATCAGCGCGTTAAGTGTGAGACAGCTCAACGTGCAGGGTTTGGTTATAAACATGACGTTAGCCTTGGAAAGGAGAGACTTCAGGGGCCCAGGTCAGCTATGCTTTCAGCTCCAACCCCAAATACACTCTCATCTTCTCTACTGCCATTTCCAACTTGGAAGAATGGCAACCACAGTCCTGGTGGAATTGCCCAACTATAGCTCATGCGTATGCTCTGAGAAAGGCCTGACAGCCCCTCTCTTGGCCTGTCCTAGAGAGGGATGGAACACTCTAGACAGACTCCAGCTCTCCCCTGGAAATCAAGCAGGAAGACTCCTCTGATAGAAATCACCTCCAAGAAAGGTCAGGGAGCAGATGGGAGATCTCTGCTAGAGGTTTCACGTTCACTAAACTTTCAACTGCGCTCTTTGCAAAGGGCTCTTTTACCATATGCTAGCAAGTCTCATATTCAAAGGAAGGAAGAAAAATCACTGCTAGATACTACACTCAGGATAGTCAAGAGAAAGACTCATCTTGAGCAAAGCAAATCTTGGATCAGGACCCTCCCACTCATGCCTGGAAGGAGGCACAGCCAGGAATAGCTCCATTGTCTGTGTTCACTGCCAACCCTGCCCAGGGTGTTCCAGAGAACCATCAAACAAGGGTGCATAAAACAACCAGGACTAGTCACAAGGCAGCTGCCACCACCACCTCCTCCACCCCGCTGACAAAGGGCACTTGTCACTTCCCAGCCTCTCAGGTTACTTGCTATTTTAAAAGCAAAAGTCATGAAAGCAAGTAGGCAGACTGAGGATATGCCACCCTGACACTGCTCAGCTGTAATCATGAAGATGGGCACTTTTCACACACACAAAGATGCTTCTTACTAGCTTTTCTAAACAATCACTTTGAACAACGGGATAAAAACAAAAGGGCAGTAAGATGGTTTTGTTCTCCCACAGCAGCTGAAAATCAATGACTTTTCAGCTGACCCTCAGAAGAAGCAGAACATATTGTCCTGTTCTTCTAAGGTGAGCAAAAACCTTTGAGATCACAGCAGGCAAGAGAACTCGGGAATCCCTCAGCAACTGACAAGACACTGCTATCACTCTAGCCCCAGCAGAGCAACACAGTCTATCTTTCCCTACCAAAATAAAATAATAATAATAAAAATAAAACCAACATGAACTTAACTGATATTTTATTGAAACTTAACAAATCTGCCTGTAAAATTCAGGATAGGAGTGAGGAAATAAAAATAAACATCTACAAACTCTAGTTTTGAAAAGCGTTGGTGTCTTGGAAATCATGAGGAGCGCTAGAGATGTCACTTGCAAGATATACACAGCTATTGGCACAGGATATTTTTACAATATATGTGCATATCTAAACGGTAAATATGTCTTGCTGCTGATGTGGATGCAAAGATAAATATGCGCATACCAATGGCCCGCATGTATGGATGCGTCTGTATCACAGCCATAATTGCAGAGAGCCCTTTATGCCGCCTACTCTGCTGTTTCAGCATTCTGCTCTGTATGTACTAGCCATGTGTGAAAATTATGATGGCCCAAAGTCTCAGAGAAGCAGCTAAGAGGGGCTGATGCACTGGGGTGGTTGGGGGAAGAGGCAGGAATGAGAAGAGCCCTCAAAATTCAGATGCTAGTATCCTGAGTGGGGACAGGACCAGGGAATACAAGTCAAATCCTTCCACTGGAAGAAGCTCCATCATAAATCTAATCTATGTCTCTAAAAGGCTCAATTTTATACACACCAGAGCTTTTCAATGGTCATAATTTAATCTCAGAATTTGCAAGAATTGAGGTGTAATGATCATCTTTGAGCTTGTAAGCTCAGGATGAAAGGGCTCTGATCTGGGCATAGAAGTCCCTTGATGCTATAGTTAAGACAAAAACACCAGAAAAAACAGCACTCATTGCAGCTTGGAGCAGTGTGAAACAGTGGTTCATCTCCAGCATCTGTACATCTTATCAAACTCAAGGCCTGTCAACATCATTCCTTAGTGCTAGGTTTCCATCAAGCCAACAGTAACTCCAGGAAAAGTGGTGGAAATACTTAAAATGAAACAAGCTATGGCACTTAGTCTTGCTTTTGGGCGGAAGTCTACATTCACACAACGTCAACAAAGGGATCTCTTCAATTGCTAACACTTGCGATGAACAAAACTCTCTTGAAGTTTGCCTCCAATTAAAAAGTCCTCACAAGCTTGATTGCTTGGTGTTACATCAAGCACACAACCGGTGTCACAAAAAGTGGAGGAAGGCAGAGAAGAGAGAGGACACACAGCACAGTAACAATTAGGCAGTGCCAGATGAATTACATTTTCAGAAAGCATGATCGCTTCCATCAGCAGCTTTGCAAGCAGGTTTTTACAAAACAAAAAGATGAGTAAAAAAAACAAACAAAAAACAGCTCAGGACAATTTTGGCTGCTCTGCACGGAAGATTTTACTGAATGTCATCACCTGTTTGTGGTCCTTGAGGACTTTGGTTGGCAAAAGGGTTCATCCACATTAAATAACTTTCATTTACCATGTGGTTTTTGTGCTGAGATTGTCCAGGCAATCAAACTGAGTTTGGGGAGTTGTTAGCCCAAATGAGCCAGACATCTCAGCTTATTTGAACATCTGGCTGATAAAGCCCAACTGTGCGTATTCGAGATGAAAAGGTGTTTGACATTCAGGCCTGGGTGACTGAGGATGTGGGACCCTACTTCAAAATGTGCCAGATGGCTAGACAGATGCAGTCCTTGCCCTTGTCAATGTGTGGCCAATCTCTTTGACTGACTGTAGCCATTCACCGATCTCTGGTAACATGGGCACCAATGCAGAGAACAGATGGGCCTGTGTAGCCCCAGCAGAAATGAATTTAGCTCCTGTCCCAGGTCCCTTCACATACAGTTCCACATTCTCTTCCGACATCACAGCCCTCCAGGGACTACATTGCTGGGTGCTTCTTTCTCATGACCTATCTTCTGCCTACTTCTCTTTCTTCCAACACGTCTGTATTGAAATGAGAAGGCCCCCAATATTCCCAGCAAATCAAGTCTTTGTTCAGCCTCCTTCCTCATCAAAAGTCTCAGACAATGATCTGGAAATGGAAAAAAAGCCTGCAGTGTAATAGGAGAGGCACTATCCATGTTAGTTCTTCAACTCTTCATCCATTTCCATGTTCCTCCAAACACTACCCCTGCTCAGGGTGATTCAGCACATCAGAGGACTGGATCCTTAAGGGCCTTGACATCACCCTCCAAATCTTTAATGGAAGGGTATTTTACACCTAGTGTGTACAAGTGTATCCTTGCTACTAGCACCTACTGGGTGACCTGAAGCAGGGAAGGTCACATGACTTCATGCGTCATCAAGATACACCTTTGTCCAATACAACACAGTGCAGGGATGCTTGACAGAGTTGTTACATCTACATGGCTCAGCTGGTATGACGTGCTCAACCTGTCACACCACTGTTGGAGATAAAATCTTGAGACCTCTCCAGTCGTCTTCTCAGGAGAGGAACACACGGACATCCAACCCTACTATCACTGCAAGCTGACCCAGAGACTACTCTGGCACTGAAAAGAGGGTGTCTCCTCTGCTCTTCCGTTCCTTGATTGCAGTGTACACGGACGGTGGCAGGAACTGGTGGTCCAGGTTAGAGCATACGTTGTTTCTAGCAGAACAAGAATCTTCATGGCCTGAGAGCTCCCCTCACATTACTGTGCTGCTTAGTGAGCCAGAAAGAGGACCCAGGAGTTCAAGTCTTACATGTTAATAACAAGACTGTTTGTCCTTCCTTGAAAGTGTATTGTTATCCAGGGATTATCTTAGTTGTTTACTGCAGGGTACCAGCGAATTTATCTTCAAAACAGCCACATTACTGCCTGTGGGAAAGTCACAGAAAGAGACTTGCGCTGGAGCAGTATTTAACTGGACAGACACCGGGAAAATACCTATTTCACTCTATGTAGACCAGATTCAACCCATTTAAGTCATTTGAAGCTTTCCCCTTGGTATTCCAGGGCATTAGATCTGACTCCAATTGACGACAGAGGAAAAGAACAAAGGCTGTGTTTTGTTTCAAGCTGGAGCAGACTGCCGGACAATACCATATGCAGGAGGGTATCTCTGACAACACACACAATTCTGCTGTCTATCCTCCAGGCTTTTCTAAATGGGGAGGAGGGGTCTAACATCAACAGACTCCATCTGATCAAGTATTTTGAGTGAGCTGTTTGCAAAGGATGACATTTTAAAAACTGCATCTGAATCTTCAGCAGTTAAAACTGCTAGAAGGAAGAGGAAAAAAAAGAAAAGAATCAAAATTCTTGAAAACTATCTATCCTTGCAAAAACTCTAACTCTATAACTTCCTCCTGAACCTTCTGAGCACCTCACCCAAACGAGAGCTGGCAGCACAGCTTGCTCTGGCTGCAGTACAGCCTACCACAGACAACCCTGCGCATATAGAGGCGCGAAAGATGCCTCCCAGCAATGCTTCTGACCTTAAACCAAAAGCTGCAACATCTTCTACTCCAAGTGGGCTAAGAGTCTCCTAGCAGGAAAGCCCCCTGGAAGATAAGCAATTGTGTGTAGTGGCTTCTCTTCACTGGCCAACTCAATAAACCCACCAAATGCTTCTGTGCAAACCATCACACGAGTAACTGGGAGGTGTGGATGAGCTCCCCAGCACAGAGATCAACCACCGTTTACCACCTGAGCTCTTGGATAACAGATGGTCTTTCCCCTCCCGTGGAGGGCAGGTTTGGGAAAACAGCCAGAAACCCACACTGTTTTTTTTTTTTCATTTGTTTGACCCTTGGCTCTGCTTTCTTCACCTTCCTCCCAGATCCTCTAGATCCAGGAGCGTTTCTGGGGTGTGAGTCTTCTGGTATATGTCATAGGCAAAGTTGCACTCACTATATAGGCATGTCATGGTAACAACCAGCATTTGTATGATGTACCACCAATGGTCTGTTCAACATCTGGCTTTCTCTTCCCACCCACCTCCCCCTTCACTCCTCCATCGTTTCCTTCCTCTTAGCAGCCTACCTGATAGCAGCACGCTTCGTGCCTTGAAGAAAGGGTACTGTGATCAGAGACCAAGCTCCAAGACATACGGATGATACATTACCCTTCTCCCTCCCACCCCTAAAAAGAAAACAGGCACACAGAGATTTGTACGGATAATTTTAGGTACATGGCACTCATGAAGTTGACTTTTCTTCCTTTTAATGAGGACTCTTTTTTCCCATGTCTCTTGGGAGTTGAGCACAACCAGAACAAAGCATGCCAACCATGGTCTGGGATCACTTTTGGATCAGCTTGTCCCGTAGCAGGCACTGCGAACAAACTAAGTATCATTCTCTAGCAGAGGGGTTGAAATCTGGGCCAAGTGCTCCGTGCCTTTGACCCTCTAAACAAACATAATGGAAATCACAACAAATGGGGAGGACAAGGGGAAAGGGAAGGGGGAAAGGGAACAAAGCAACCCACGGATTTCAGTGTTTTCCATACTGACAAAAAGGGAAAATAAAATTCACACAGAGCACACTAATGCAGGTGACCCAGACACTGTCATGTAATCAATCAAAGATAATCACAGTACAAAGAAAATCAAACGATAAAAATCTATCCCGAACGATCCCCAAAATGGCATGAGCTGGGACATACCCCAAGTGTTGGGAACTATTAAAGCCACTCATGCTTTCAGCCCCTAGTGAAACAGAACAAGTAGGCAAGGACTTCTTTTTCTCTTTTTTTACTCTGTTCTCTTTTCTCCCTTCTCCTCCCTTCCCCCCCCCAAAAAAAGTAAATTTTTCTAGTCATTTTCCTGTTTTTTGTGTTTATCATCCATGCATATAACCCCCAGTACGTCACCATCAGTCACATGGTCTGATCACACCACCTTTTGAAAAAAAACAAAAAAAAAAAACCCCAAAAAACAGAATGGGAAACCAAGGAAGAAAAAAAAGAAAAGAAAGTATTCCCCTCCCAAAGCAAAAAGCAACCCCAAAATTTAGAAACCATCTATTGTTTTTAAAGACCACAAAAGTGAGCCAACCAAAAAAAAAAAAAAAAAAAGAATCAGAAAACCAAGGGGAGAAAATGCGAGAGAGAGAGAGAGAGAAAGAGAGAGAGAGAGAGAGAGTTATCAGAGGGAGGGGAGAAAAACAAACAAAAAATTGAACAACTAACAACCCAAAATAAAAAAAAAAACTAACCAGCTGAATTGGGAGTTGAGGGTGAGTTAGCCTGGCTTCCATGGGCTGACACATTGGTAGCCGTGACAGCCGTTTTGGCAGCATAAATATTGGCTTCCTCTTGAAATTTACCTATGTTCTTCTTGTACCGGATTCTCTTATTTCCAAACCAGTTTGATACCTAGAGCGAGTTTAAGAGAAGACAAAGACATTAAAGTTTCAGCTCTGGAAAGCACGGTTGGGTGAGGAAGGTGACTTAATTCAGGTTAAACAGTGCACATTCTTTTTTTTTTTTCCCTTGTTATCCCGGGAAATGTGAATAGATAGAAGAGGGCATCTTCTACCTGCTTTATCATACCACTCCCAGGAATGGCAGTCAGATCTACTTGGAAAAGCCACGTTTGTGTGGATACATCTGGTTCCTCTATGGATGTGATTTCCATTAATAGGATACTCCATAGCAACTGCTAATCCTCCCCCCCAGAAACACATACAAATCTTGTATGAGTTTAAAAAACTGAGAAAGCCAAATAGCCCTGCAACTGCAAAATTTAAAAATGAACATGTATTATTTTAGTACTTTTTATTTGCCTCCTCTGCAGTGTCCCTTTGACAAGGACAGCAATTCAATGCATTTCCTCCTGCTCCTTTCCCAGATGTCCCATTCTTTCCCTGAAGAGAAGCTTGTGTGGCTCTCAGGAAAAATCCCCAAAGAATTTATTTACCAGGACTTAGCTTGCTGTATGAGGCCCGGCTGACATACAAACTTGCCTCAGTGTCTTAAGTTCTGCTTTTAACTTGTCTGAGTTAAATCAGTGCAAAAGTCCAGAATTGAATGCTCGTAATCTAGCTGAAATCTTCTTTGTACTGATTTAGCATGAGTCACTATATAACTGAGAGTAAAGAACACATTCAGAGGAAGATTGGAAAAGCAGATTTAGGCACATCAGAAGACTCAACTTTGGACTCAGTGAACAAATGAATCCTTTGGAAAATGGGTATTTAAGATAGCTGAGATGATTTTCATTTCCCTCCTTTCTGATTTCTGTTTCATGCACCCCAGCTATGCTCAAGCTCAGGTTGTCAGCTCTTATGTCCTCACCCCTCAGAAAGTCTACTGGGAGATGAAGGAGGCAGGCAGAGACTATGGGAGATGTTTCCACTGTGATTTCCCAGAGACCTCCACGTGCCTGGTGCCTTCAAGTGCCTAAAAGTACACTGAATGACACTGGTTGATTTATTATAAAATTAAAGAAACAGTTGAAAAGGATGGGCCAGATCTGAAGTTTGAGTGAAGCAGTGTAGCTCTGCACATGTCAAAATTGGCATTTTCCTGGGTTGCAGCAGGGCAATGCACAATCCTCAGAAAGCTCCCTAAAGAGGTCGAGCAGACGATCTCTGCAGACTATCAAGGTGGCATCAGCACTGCAAATGCTTAGAACTACTGCGGCTTGGAGAATCCATCAGACGTCTGGATAAACATCTCAAAGTGTTCATGTCAGAGGCTCAGCACAGTGCTAGGAAACTCAAGCCTGTGAAATCTGGCTGCGGTATCCTGTCAGAGCTGCTTCTCTAGGGAAAATGTCAAGGTACCTTCTGAATCGCCATAAGCTCTTTACCCCAAATCCCACCCAGAACTGAGCTGACAATACCTTGTTCACTCACGGACACTGTATCACCACGAATAAGTTCACAGAAGACATGGGAAAGATTCAGTCTAGAGTCTGGGAAGCAGCTCTCAGCTTCTTCATCGACATCACTGAACACAGTGATTTGGGGGAATCTAAGCAGAAGTCAACTTCCAGCTGCTACTGACATTGATTTAGAAAGCTCAAAGGGATGAGTAGGCTAGATGGTCAAATGCCTGAGGATGCTGTATTCTCCTAGAACTCCAACCCTTCCTGGGTCTGCTTCCGGTGCAAACTTGAGCTAGGACTCAGAGAAGAACAACCTCTTTGTCCTAACTCCAAGGACACTGTCCCATGGCTTGCTGGTGACATTGTCAAAGCAGCACATCAGTGCCCCCCCTTCCAAAAGGGCAGCCCAAGCCCCAAGATACAGAAGACAAGACTGGATGTTCATTCTGGGGAGTTCACCAATTTTTTCCTCATCTCACGGAATTTTTTTTTGGCTTAGGTGTTGATAGCTGACATCTAGAAGTTTTAATTCCTGTGATGTCTTCTATTTCCAGTGCTTCCACAGCTTCTGCACATAAGTGACTTCATCCACGAACTGCACATACCCAGCCCTACACTGCTGCAGGGCAGAATAAAGAAATTATAACCTGCTGAGACTCGAGGTGATGTTCGGAGGCAGAAGGTAACGATTCAAATCAGCACTCAGCACTCAACCCAGATCAGGCAGAGAATACTGCACCAGGAGCAGGCACTGTTAGTCAGAAGCTCCATTCCACTTCTCCTTCCAGTTTCCTCACTAACGCTAATGTGCTTCTTAGCTATCTTCCCATTTGGCAATCTCTCTGCAGCAGACATTCTGGCTTCAAATGCTGGAGTCAGTCAGTGAACTGCTCTGAGCTGCACTGGGAAGGAAGTCAGAATATATGGCCACTATGATTCATCTTCATCTCAAAACCTGTGAAGCAAAGAACTGCCTAATCCTACTCAGTCTTGGAGGTCAGCTCGTGACTTGTGCAGACTCATGTATCCCATACTCCCACCCAGTCTTAGCAAAAATAGAAACTTGCATCTCCATTTCTCTCTACCATCTTTGGATAAAGAGTCAGGTACTAGGTAGAGGAAGGGAGATCCTATGGACAAGGTACAATGCAGTCTTGATCTAGCACAGTCAGAAATACTCTTAAGTGCAGAGTTTCGTTTCTCCTGGGTATTTTCTCTTTGCAAGGTAGAAGTTGTAGGTACAGACAGATCAATTTAAAGTGGTAGGGGAAGCTTCAGGAAGGCTCTAGCTTTACTTGAGCCAGCGTGTCCTGTCTCTTGTAGGTGACTCCAAGCAGAACAGATGTTTGGGTCTTCTAACACAGGGGATGCAATCAGAGTCACTCAACAGGCATTACACACAAAATGACATCTCCCCTTGGATGCTGCTGCTCCTGCTGAGGGCAGACAAGTTCTCGCAAGGATATCCAATGCTACTGCTGTCTTCAGCTTACTCAAGTGGTGAATGGGTGTGTGTCTCGGAGGAGAAGAGTCTCAAGATGGCAAATGCAAGGGGAACCTAGAGGGAGCGCTAAGCTCAGATGAGGATGAGACTACCAGGTCATATAGGTTAGCTTCCAAACATGCAAAGTGCTCCAAAATGAGCAAAAATAAAAGGGCAGGCCTCAACAATGTAGCTGAACGCTTCAAGGACTGACTGTACTTTCTTGAGTCCTGGAAGCTCCCAGGTCAGAGTTACAGATTCCAGAAAGTACGTGGCTGCCTCAATTTTATGCAAATAATTCAAGTTGTCTTTGCCTCTGCTGGTCACATCATATCATTTCTATGCAGTTAACAACTTGGCTGCACACCCAGCCATTGCTCATCAAGTCTTCATCCATTTCAAGACCTCCCCCGAAATCTTCTTTTTCCACCTCCAGCTTCATCCTGCAAGTCTGCCTTCTGTTCTGCTATCCACTTATACTACCTTGCTCTAAACCAGGCGCTCACTTGGTAATTAAATACTCAGCACTAAAAAATAACTGACTTCATTGAGGTCTAGGTGTCAAAGGTTTCCTGTTAGCGGTAGCCATCTTCACTCTATCTCTGGGCTTTTACCTGTGAGACTGTGATGCCGCATTTCTTGGCTAGCTCTTCTTTGGCTTCCTCACTGGGGTAAGGGTTGCTGAGATGGGAATAGAAATACTCATTCAGGATTTCCGTAGCCTGCTTGTTGAAGTTTCGTCTCTTCCGCCTTGGCATGAAAAAAGATGGAAAAACAGAACAAACAAAAAAAAGGGAATCAGTGCCAGGGATCCCGAAACAAAAATGCAATTTTGATACTCTCTGACCTTCCTCACTTCCCTCCCTCCTTCTCCTGCTCCTGGGAGCACAGCATACAATAGACTCCTGGTCAGACACCTCTAATCTGGACCTCATTGGTAACTCTTTTCTCAGTGCCTTCCAGAGCAAGTAAGTCTCTTTTTCAAATTATCATTGCATGCTCCAACTCACAGGAATCTTAAAACTGGCAATCAGCCCCTACACCTGGTAAGTCTGGTCACCCTGGCTAAAGATGTCAGTATTACTCTGCAAAGGTCTGGGTGAAAAAAGCAGTGAAGGATATAAACCTGGTGAGGTTTGCTCCACTTACAGCTAGACACTAGCCATCTGTTACCTCTTCCCATGTGCCCCCAAATCATAGCTGCCTCTCGTCCCCATTCCAAGCCATAGCCCAAGCCTTCAATCTGCATGTAACTGGCTTGGGGAGTGAAAATAATTCTGCAGCATGCTGAAAATCTGGGACAAAGGAAACAGAGGGAAAAGAACAGGAAACTAGAGGGGACAGGATGGGCTGGAGGATTAGCTTTCATCCCCAGCTGAAGTGCACATCTTGACTGCAGAGATTTGTTGTGATATGCCACAGAATGTTCTCTTGCCACAGCAAAATCATCAATATGTAATTCTCAAGCTACAGCAGGGATCCTCCCTCAGACAGAAGTTGTGAGTGTCTTGTACTGCTGTTCTTCCCTTTCCTGCTAGGCACCAGACAACTAAGGTATGAGAAAGCTAAGTAGCTCCTGCAGCTCAGGGTCAAGAGACACTGCCCTACAAATGGATCTTGATTCACTCCAGAACCCCAGAACACCTCTTCCAAGCCTGAGCAGTATTGCACCTCAACTCTGATCCCTTGTTTTCACAGCTGTTCATCCATAAAATCCAACACCGCAAATCCATCTCATCCTTCCATTCACAGGCCCAAAAAGAGAACACGGATGCCTTCTACTGTGACTCTATAAGGCACCTTTCCACCCCTAATGGAGACAGTAGGTATGGAGAAGAGTTTCAGGGAGTGCACTTACCGTGCATCCAGAAATCGGGAGCGCAAGATCATGACGGCTTCACACGTGCTTTGCTTCAACTGCATCTGGATAGAGCTGAACTTGCGGTGGATGATGCTCACCATTCGCTCTATCTCCTTCGGTGAGATTGGTCTGGTCCGGCTCTGTTCACGCAGTAGGTTCATCACGTGGGTGGTGAATTCATTGCATGCCTGGGATGGCAAGAAAAGCAAAAGAAACCCCAGGATCGGAAGGTCATTCGATCGTGTCAAGTATAGTACAGAAGCAACACAGTTAAGGAGGAACATGCACATAAAAGCCTCGCCGTCAAGTTGTGAGGCCAGGGTTTGTCAGGCAGACCCAAGGCAAAGATGTGTTTGCTCTCAGGGGAGAAATGAATTTCTCTTGCCTGTAAGGCACAGGGCACGAAAGACTCCTAACATACACTGACGGAAAGCCAATTTCCTTGCTGTCGGGGTCATGGATGGATCTAGGCTAAATGAAACCCTAGGACCCATGTGAAGCATGAAGAAATCCCAGTCTTGACGCTGTTTTTTTGGATGAGACTGGCAGAGTTGTAAATGTTTTCAAAGAGAACCATGAACTTTTCAATCTTTCCATCCCTCCTCCCGATGCCCCAGGCAGGCTCCAGCACCCAGTGCCTGCAGAGCCACCTCTGTGTTTCATGAGAAGAGCTCTCAAGAGAGACACAGCCTTGCTCTGGGCTTTTAGCACATCTGATAAATAAATAACAACAACAATTAAAGCCTGAATTAGGCAGGAGCTCTGACAGGAAAGGACAAGCAGGTAATAACCCAAATTAGATTTTTGCTGGCACAGCAGTGTCCAGCAGCTCCTGCTGCCCCCTTGCCGTTTCGTGAGGGTACGGCAGAGAGAGCAGTTCCCCTCTCTCCACGTTGCTAATTCTGCCATCCTCCACGTGGTCTACAGCCCAGCCAGCTCAGGTGGGGGCTTTGCTCTCTCCCTGCATTCCCTCAGCACTTCACTGGTAGAATGGGACTCCTCCAATTCCCAGAACCAGTCTGGAATCCAGGCCCCCCAAAACCAGGCCAAGAGCAGCACTCAGACGTTGATGGCTCCAGAAGTTTCAGGTGCTCCTGGGACATGCAGAGTTGCTCTGGGGAGCAGTATCCCCGGTTCCCATCTCACAATGGGAAAAAAGGGTTATAAAAGGGCAAAGAAAGACTGATTTTGCAGACTGATGATATAGACTTGACTTAGTATCTTTCCCATTGCACACTTCCAACCTTCTTAAGCAGTTTCTCCCCCTCCATTCATCATTCCCAGGGCCTGCCCATGACTAGTCCAGGAGGTGATGAGTCCCTACACACCTCTATGGCCCAGACCCAACAGAGAGAGGTCACTAGGCCAGCAAAGACCCACAAATTGCCCATCATCAGCTTCAATTGACAGCTCTGATCTCCCCCGGGTGGAGGGTGTCAGTTGAGCAGCAGTTACTAGAGCTCAAAGCCAGGCGACTCTTTGCTCCCAGACGCCTGAGCAATTTCAGCTTGTCTCCTCTTTGCGTGAAATAAAAGCATTAAAGACAAAATTGCAGGAGAGAGCTGTGCTGTCACAGCAACAGCCAGACACCATGTGAAGTCAGGCACCGAGTTCCTTCCAGCCAGCAATAGTGTTCTGCTCCAAAAGCCCTGCCAACAGGACAAGAAATAGGGGCATTCAGGTCAAAAACCACATCGGAACCCTGGCTTTGCAGGAGGACCGCAGGGGTGCAGGTGACGATACCAGCTCTGCCTCGCCACAGCTGCAAAATGTGGCTTGACACATCCATTTGCAATGCATCTTTGCGGTAAAAGTGACAACCTAAGCGGGCTGTGAGAACAAACAAGCCAGAGGGAAAGTTCTGGGTGAGCCATGGGATTACAGCAGGAAAGATGTGGCCTATCTCACCCAAGGGGGCTGGTGGTAAACATTTCTCTCAGCTAGGGTTCTATTTTGAGGGGCCAAATTAATGCAGAAAGAATAACAGAAAAAATGTAAGGAAGGAACAGAAATGCCTTCTGCAAAGCCTGGGCCTGGCTGTGCCCTTGAAGGAGTCCTCCCTGGCTCTGTTGTTCAGGTAACTCTCCTTGGGCTTGTATGCCAGAAGAAGTGGGGGTCTCTATCTCTTCAGCTTAGGGCCTGAAAGATGAGCTCTGACATGCTCTCCCTACCATGGGGGAAAGCGGAAGAGCCCTTGTGCCATGATACCCAGTGTACACGCCTGGAGGGAGCAGCAGCAATGGCTGAGGACAGACATGAAAGGTCACCCTTGCAACTTCCTCCCAACCGTTCCCTCTGCCCAGCCACCCCCTTCCCATTCCTCATTTAATGCACTGTGAAAACACCTTAATGGCATGACCATGCTTTGCTTCTCAAACTCCAATACTGACTCCAGTTCCAAATTATGGACACCCATCTAAAATAACAAGAACTCTTCAGTGCCAAACAAGGACCTTCTCCTGCCTCCTACTTTCACGTGGAGGTCTAAAGATCCTGCCCAGCAGCCTTAGCTTGGGCAAACAGACACCTGAAGAAGTGAGACATACCTAGCCACTAGTACAAATGAGGTTATCTGGGCAAAATGGCTTGGCATGGCCGGGCTGGCTTGCTACCAGCAAGGGGGTCTGCTGCAGCTGCACCCCAGTACGGGACCCCAGTGCCGCCCTTGGTCACAGCCCCGGACGCATCAGCAAAGGATGGAGCTGACCCAGAGAGCTGAAAACGCAGGATGGCCCTTGGCTGTGGAGCCAGTCGTCCTCCCCAAAGGAGGGATACTTTCTTGCTTATGCTCTGTCAACCAAAACTGCTGGGTCAAAACCATGTTCACCACAACGGCAAGTTGTGCGGCAGAGATGAGAGGTCTGCGAAACATCTGGAAGCATTTGAAAGGAACCGATTTTGAATTTTGGTCTGCAAAGCTTCTCAAACGATTGTCAGTGTTACTAAGAGTTGCATTCATGACCCAAATAGTTTTTCTTTTCTCTTCTTTTTTTTTTAAGAATCATTTCCCACAGGAAAAAAGCCACTTATTTTTTTTCTTCTGGAAAATTAACTTTTCAGGCACAAGAAATATTCAAGAAAGATTCTGTTTTAAGCATTGCTTAGATTTGCCTGAAAAACTGCCTATAACAAGGCAAGCAGCGCCAAAAGAAGTCCCCTTGCACGGTTTCAGGCAAAACATGAGGGAAGGTGCAAGGAAAATAAAAGGCGCAATAAATGCTGAGCGTGTTTGTGCAGCACATGCCCGAACACCACCACCACCACAGTCCCAACCCTAAAACCCTCCCGTTTTCGTTACAAAACGAAGCGACGCTTTGCATTTGCCTGCACGCTCTTAACAACAGATGTCAGCAGCGTTCCAGGCTGCGCGCAGCCGCGGCGGCTCCTCCGGCTCCGGCTGCTCCGCGGTCCCTGCCCTCCGACGCGCCCGGGCGGCGCGGCGCGAATGAGCCTGTTACCTGCTCGTACTTCTCCAGCTCCGTGTGGTAGATCTGCCGGATCTGGGAGAGCTTGGCTCTGTAGTCGGAGTGCTCCACGGAGTTGTCGGAGCCGGCCCCGCCGGAGGCGGCGGCGGCGGCGGCGGCGGCGGCCGAGCCGCCTCCTTTCTCGGGGCCGGCCACCCCCTCGGCCAGCAGCATGTTGTCTAGCCGCATCAGCTGGGGGTCCGTGGGCTCCTCTTCCTGGGCTCCCCGGATGCTCAGCACTGCACGGAGACACAAAGGGGAAAGAAAGGAGCCGTGAGCGGCGCCCTGGGGACTAACGCGGACAACGGCGGCCTCGTACGGAGCGGGAAGGGCCTCCCCGGGCAAAAGCGAGATCTGCACCCCAAAATCTGAACCCCAAGTGCTCCTGCGACTGCTCCCCCAAGGCAGCCCCTTGCTTTCCAACCTGAACAGCTGAGAATGCAAGGCGGAAGCAGCGAGCAGGGCGTTTTAACCCCCAACTCTCGCTTCTGCGCCTCCTCTTTTCCTGTAGGAAGGAAATAGGGCAGAACCGGCAGGAGCCAAACAGCACAACTAACCCACGACGCCAGACTTTGCGTGAACACGCTCGGCAAAACCACGCGCCGGTGACCGGCAGCATTTTCCACCGCGTCGGCCCGACGCCCCTCGTCATCACTCTCCGACCGCACTGGGTGCTTGCCTAAAAAAATCAGGAGGGCCAAATCCTGCCTCGAGCAGGGGACGGGAAGAGGGCAGCCCCCAGCCTGGCTCGGAGCTCACCCCGAGGCGCTACTGGGGGCCGGCTCGGCAGCAAGGGGGCACGTCCCAGCCTCCGCCGAAGTCGGAAGCGCCAGGGCGCCGGGATAAAGAAATGTCTTTGGAGAGAAAGGAGCAGAGAGGTAGCGCTGAGCGGCCGGCCCCAGTGAAGCAGCGCACGCGCGGGCTGCGGCAGCAGCGAGGCAGAGACATATTCTGCGGAGCACACGCGTGGGTGGAGGACACACCATCTTCTCCCTCTGCCTTTTGAACGAATTCACACCCATATGTATTGATATATAAACACACACGCAAAATTTTCACGCTTTATACACACACACACACACACACACACACATATATAGAATTTGGAAATGCCATTTTGGTTATGCATGCAGTCGGCGTTTGAACACACCACCATAACCCTGGATTTCTGCATGTGTACGCACAGGTGTGTGTGCCCGCAGGAAAAAAAACAGCAGGGGGGTGGGGGGGGAAGAGGCTTGACAAGTGAACAGAAAAAGGCAATTCCTACGAGAAATGAATTCTGTTTTTCCCATTTCCTCTGGCAGAGGAACTCAAAACACTTTGCAAACACACCCGTATCCACACGCTTGTGCACACCCTACCTCTATACATCTGACAGAGCTGGGTAATGCCCCATGGATTTTAATAAAGCTGGTTCTGCTAATACCTGCGATGAATTTGACCCATTTTTCTGACCCCCTGATTTGCAGCAGAAACAACAGTAAATGATTTTCACTGTCCTTAAAAAAGTACGTATCTCAAATCAGTTGCCAATAAGAAGCAGTAACAGAGCACTGAAATACAAAAAAACTCTACCAGACAAGGAGTATGTTCTTCCTCACTCAGAAATAAGTTTGAGAAAAAGATAGTTATTATTAATATAAAATCACTTGAAGTAAAAGACCCTGTGGAGAGGGTTCAGATAACACACAGTAACAGAGCTTTTTTTTTAAGCCTCAAACTCCTCTGAAATCACTAGTTCAGGAATCTCTCCTTAATTGGCATTTTTGTGTTTGAAGCATTGACTGTAAACAAAGCTTAGAAGGTCAGGAAATAAAAAGAGGGAAAAAAAAAGGAAAAAGAAAAAAGCCCCACAACAGTAAAATTGCCAATGGAATGAGCTAATAATAAATAATTCCACACTGGGGATAATCATTTATATAAATAGGGATGGGGGCACGGTGCCAACTTTGGATCCAGATGCCAATTTCAAAGCTCGAGGGAACGCAGGGAGACGAGATCCAGCGTCTCTCTCGGCCGCGCTCGTCCCGCTCGCGCCTACGCCGCCGCTCCAGGAAGCCAGGAGGGAGGTTGCGTACGACACGCCGGCCGAGGCGTCCTGGAGCGACGCGATCCACCGCTGGGAAAATTCAAGAGGTCCGAAAACGGCTTGGGGTTGGTGGTCCCTAGTCTGAAATAAGAGAAAAGCCTAACCAAAATCCTTCAAAAGAGAAGAGGAAAGGGAAAGAGGTGACGAGATACCGGGGACAGAGATCCTGGCTAGGAAGACAGCGAACAAATCCCTCTTCTCCTGCTAAAAAAAGAAATCCTCAAATAAAGGCACATCTGAAGCCTAAATAAAAATGGGAATCATCATGGGTAAATAACAAACAAAACCCAGGCAAACAAACCAAAAACGGAGTTGCCAAAACCGGCACATGGAGGATTTCAAAAGGGAAATATTTTTAGATTAAGCATGTCAGGAATCATTGCCCTGACAGGTAGGCACAAGTGATTAATTAGTTTATGTTTGGAGAGCTCCTTCGTGATGAAAAGCGCCGCGTAACCACGCCGCTTTCCTCCCGCGCGGCGGGAAGCACGCGCACGTCCCAGCGCCGACGGTCCGGCTGGCGTCCCGCTGCGCACACGCCTATATATACACGTATATATATATGTATTTATACATACGCACATGCTCTGGTGCTGGATGCGCTACACGGCGGTCCCCTCCTCGGGCCACGTGGCTCCGGAGCAGGGACAAAATCCAGCGGGGTGAGACGGGGCCGGGACCGCGCAGCGACGACGTGGCTTTGGCTGGCCAGCGAGAACAACGCGATGAAGGAAATAAATGAAAAGGCCAATGTGTCTAAGCAGAACTGATGCTGCCTATTTATCCCTGGGAGGCTGCGCTCAGGCGAGGAGAAGACAAAATGATTATTTAAAAGCACCTTTTTATCTTCCCGGCGCTACGCAAGCGGCTGCAGCCGGCGCCGAGCGTCGGACCCCGCCGGACCCCTCCGACCCTCCTCACCTCCCTCCGGCTCGTCTCCCGCCCAGCTGGAAACGCTTTCAGGCAACCCAGTTGCCCAGGAAGAGGGAGGCAGCTGGGATCCCGCAGCCCAGCAGATCCCCGGCCCCAGCAGGGGCGAAGAGCAGCCGCGCGGCGCTCGGCGCAGATGCAGGGACGCAGCGGGATACGGGACAGGTTTCACGCCCCGCCGCCGGCTTTAACGCCGGCCTCTGGCCTTTCCCGGTGGCCGCGGCCGGCTCAGCCCCGGGAAGCCACCCCGCGACAGGGACGCGGGCCCCGGGGACGGCGGCCAGCGAGGGGCGGGCGGCAGGAGGGCACCGGCACCCTGCGCCGCCGCCGCGGACGATTGCAAAAGGCCTCCGCTCTCCTCGAGCTGCCGGTTTTCACGTGAAATTAAAACCAAACAAATTTAGCAGAATGATGCTTCCCACTCCCTTGGCTCTCGTGCCGAGGCCGGGAGCGGGCAGCGCTTTTCCGACAGAAACCTGGAACCGAGAGCCTGCGCCCGCTGCCGGCTGCCCACGGTGGGGCCCGCGGTGGCCGCGACCCGCCGTTTGCTGCTCCCGATTAACGAAAAGGAAAAGGAAAAAAAAAAAACACACACCAACTAACAGCCGGGGGGATGGGGTAGAGGGGAGGAAAATGAACGCAAGACTTTCCGCCTTTGGCTGCTTTCCTGCTGGCTCCGAAAGCCCAGGAGCCGCGTCAAATGCCGCTAGAGGGTGCTCGCTCCTCGCGGAGACCGCGCATCTGACTCAAAATACACTTTTATGTACTCATATATACCCGTACACACAATTTTTATATACACACACACACACATATATATACACATACACACACGTGCATTTTAAAACCAAAGCACACCTTGTCCCCATTCGCACTGCTGCGAAACGCTCCCGAGCTCACCGCAGAGGGGAAATGCTCCGCGTCAGAGCGCAGCCGAGGCGCCCGCCTCCAGCCCCACGGCTCGCCGGGGCCCGCGCGCGGCCGTGCCGGCGTGCCCGGCGGCCACACCAGCGCCAGGAGCAGCCGGGACCCGGCCGCGGACCCCGCTCCGGCTGCGGCTTTGCTGCCCGTCGCCTCGGGGAGGTGCGGAGTCGGGGAGCAGGCCAACGCCGGCGCACGTCGCCGAACTCGAAGCCCTACCTGCTTCCCTGGTTGCAAAGAGTTTGCTCCTGCAGGTACAAACACCGTGCAAAGTGCCAGCGACGCCCCGAACGGTACGGGGTGCCCCAGCGCGGCGGGACAGCGCCTGCCTTTGCCTCGGGAGCGCAGCAGCGAACGGGCAGGCAGTGTGCAGCCGCGCGCCGCTAACTCCCTCGCCCGGGAGAGCCGCGCTAGCGGGGGATTCTAGTTCACTGGGTCATGCCCGGATTTTCTGCTTGGGCATTTCCAGCATGCGCAGCCCGGGAAATGGCTCCCAAGCTCGCTCGCTCGCTCTCTCTCTCGAGCAAGATATTACGGGCATCGTGTGCGGGAGGAAATGATCCGAGTCCTGATCATGGGCCTGCTCTGTTGCCTGGCAGCGGTGCAGGGACACAGCAACGTGGTGTCAGGGCTGGCCTCGAGAAACAGGCAAGGAGGCAAAGCTGAAAATAACTCGCTGGGTTCTTTGCCTGCCCTGTGATCCAGGGACACGGGATGGAAACTATATCGAGTCACCAAGTTATGTCCCATGGACCTAGGAATCTGTCAGGCTCTGGTCCCCAGGAGCCCTTGCGGACCAGTCAGCCCTCACATGCACGTGCGATGGGCAGCAGGCCCTCCACGTTCTTCTGTGTCCTCACACCGCAAAACTGTACAGTGTTCCCAAGAGTTGGGCAGCCAGTCAGTCTGAATTATAGCCAGGACGCAGGGTCACAGGGCAGGAGAAAGACATCCCTTGGTTAGACACCGTGCTGGGCACATGCCTTCAAAATGAACTGCATCCTGAGGGATGGCCTTAGGGCTTTGAGGACACCTAAGAAATCCATTAAAATGGCTACCAGGCCTTCTTCTGCACCACCATCCCAACTTCCCAGTCCCATATTTACTCTGTCTTCCTGGCAGCGCTTTTCCAAAGGGAGCTGCAGAGCGAGTTCAGCGCAAGAGCTGAGTGTGCAGCCACCTCTCTTTTGCACCACCAAAGGTCTCAGCTCGGTGACTCTTTGCTCTCCAAACATACCAAACCCTTCCAATCTGACAGGCCCAAGCAACACTGGTAGAACAAAATCATGAAGGCAACTAAACAGAATCATGGAGGATGGCAGCAGCGTAGCAGGAGATGATGGCTTAGCAATGCTCCCTGCGGCCAAGGGAGCCAGGTGGCAGAGACCAGAAAAGGAGGTCCAAGTTCTCAAATCTCCAAGCCCTACTTGTCTTCTAGAAAGGGCAAGAGCTTTTTATCCTAATGCAGTCAGTTGCCTAAAGCTAACAAAATACAAGAAGGGCAAACATATGACTGTCCTGGCTAGATTCTTACAATAGGATATAGCTGCTCATAAGAAGATACAGCCAGCTTTGGTACAATGTTCCCCACCACTTCTTGTCTTTGTATCTTCCCATCCTAGTACCTCTCGGATACTACTGCATGCATTTTCAGTCAACCCTGTTTCTACGTGGCCAAGACTTTCTGAGTGCAAAGAGAAGGGTAAGCAGAAGAAACTGGAGGAGACCAAGCCAAGGTGGGGCATTGGGAACAGACTCTCCAGGGATGCAATAGTGACATTTTGGAGAGAGACAACACAGTGAACAAGACCAGACCAGACCAGGTTGGTCAAGGACAAAACAAGAGATTCTCAAGAACCGGTACAGCTGCTTGCTAGCGTTTTGCTGCAAGCTACCATGTTCCTCCGAATTCTTCAATTATCCACCGACTTCAGTAGTTAAAAGCTCTGTCCCCTAAAATTTGCTGTCCAGTCAAAAAATCCTCAAAACTATATAAGCTGGCAGTTCTTCCACAGCTCCATTTGCTGAGAATACCAGCCAAAAGCTGGTCCTAGCAGCTGGACATTTAAACAAACCCACCCTGAAAGAAACCTGCTGAGAACTTTTAATGAGTACCAGAGAAGAGTCCGTGTTCGAGCCCGAGCTGCACTGCCTGTTCAGGGGTTCTCTCATCTTTTTTTCTGCCCATTCCCAACTTGCTGAATTGCCTTTCCAGGGGGACATTTTAAAGGAGAAGGAGATTTCAAGTAAATGATTGCAACTTATCGAAAATAATGTGGTAGTTAGCATCGGAGACAAGCATCCTGGCAGGCAGAAATGGGAAGCAGTGCCGCAGCAGATGGGAGTAATTAGGTTGTGATTTTCAGAGGAGTTTTCTTTCCTGTCTCCACTGTGCCTAAGATGTATTGCGGGGGGGAACCACCCAACAACCGTGTTTCAAGAGCAGCGCACGATTCCTTTGCCATGGCCATGGGGTTGTGAGCTGGCCTCTCGCACGACTTTCCCAGGGGTGAACCAGAGATGTCTTGGGCAGAAATGCCACTTGGAGAGAGTACCGCTGGCTGCTCCGACACAGAGCTTGCACAAGCACAGATGAGATAAGATTCCTCCTTATCCACAACAGCCCTCACCTGCCAAAGCACTAAAACCTCACTTGTACATCGAGGAAAGAAAAAATCTTCCTCAAACACTTTCCTGGCCTGGGATCAGCTTAAGCTCCTGTAGTGTTGTGCACACAATGAACGCACACCAGTTCCTCCATGGGAACGCAGAAACTCCTGTCTACACCCTACACAGACCCATATAGTCACACAGCTTGACTTTGAAATGCTACTGACAGGTTAAACGTTATCACTTGTGCTATCTTTTGCAATTTTACCATGGTTCACAATATTTACTTGGGTTCATAAAGTCCCAGCTTCAGGAGTCACATATTTCACTGCTATTCGTTAAAGATATTCTTTTAGACCTTCAGGTCTGAAACAACAGCTGGCAAATACAGGGGCAGCCAGAAGGCTGACAAATATCCCTGCTAACTAAACCTGTAAGAAATCTCATTATTTTAAGCTGATCTCAATATTCACTGAGGCTTAAGTCTACATTTGCGAACATTTAAGATCAACCACACTGAACCTAATACAAAAATATTCCCCTCTGCCTCATGTCTGGAGACAGTTAAAATTGCAAGGACCTGATACAGTTAAGGAGCTTGTGGCTGTCTGTCTATAACCTCTCCGTACTCATCCGCACACTTGTACCCAGGTCAGGACAGCCAGGGTTTACTTCCTCAAATAACCTCTGATGGCATGGACTCAGGTTATCTCTTCCCAAACTTTGCTTTTGCAGAAATGCCCCGAAGCCAACTATATGACCATGCGCCTACTTAAATTCCTGTTTTTCCTCTTCCTCTATTCAAGTATATATGCAGCTTAATTTCTTCTGCATCCCAATATAACAGCAAATCCCACACACAAAGGAAAGCAAATTCCCTTGTTTCAGAGGCCCCAAAGCTACATGCATCTAAGCTCAGCTAATGCACCCATACTGCATCACCCACGTGCTCCAAGTATATATGCAAACCTTGACCATGGCTTGGCCAAAACAAAGTAAGGCATTAAACTGCTGTAACCCAAGTCCCAGCCCACGCGAAATCACTGCAAGCATCCTGACGGAGCCCCACTCCAGGCACAGGCCTATCTGCATGTGATGAGATGACTGGAGAGAAGTTGGGGAAGCAGGAATATCCCGTCTCGCACAGGACCTCCCTTATGCCACCAAAATCTTCTGAACAGCGGTCAGCAAAGCTGAGTTCCATTCTTGTTGCAGAAGTTGACTTGGATTTTCACTTTAAACACAAAGTTACCTTAGGGACTCTATCTTCACAGGGAATAAATAAATTCCCAGAGCACTCTGTAGGATGCTAAAACAACTCTGTCCGCACGGTGTCTTCAACTACTAGTTCAGAGATCCACATGATAGATAGCAATGTAAATATCTTCCTGGTAAAGTATATGGTGTCCAGGTTAAATGGGTATCAACGCTCTACAAGCAAGGTGGAATATTCAGTTTTAAGTAATCACAAGGGTTTTATACTGAAGCTGGATATATGCATGGTGTTTAAGCAAAGCCACTGAGAAAGTCAAAACACGGATACCTATTTCCAATATAAATGGAAGCTGAACCTTCCAAACACACAGGCGCGTACCCTTCCAGGAAGAGGGAATAAGGAGAAGAAAATTTTTTTTTAATTGACATAAAAGTTCCCCTCCTTTCTCCAACCTTTCCAAAACTTACAAATGGATGAACAGATTTTGCTCAGATTTTCCAAAACAGGCTGCCGTGAGATGAGGCATGGAAAATTTCAGCTGGCAAAATGGCTTTTTGTGCATCTACTTATTTATTTATTTCCCAGAGAAAGGAGGAACATTGTGAAACTGATGGGCCGTTTCTGTCACCAATTTCCACAGTCTAAAGCCATAAAACAAACCAACAAATCACAGCAACAAACAACAACAACAAAAAGACATTTGTACCATGAGTGCAGCAAAGCCACCCTGGACACTTACAAAGCCACCTCCTCTCCTGACACTAGACTGCGTCTCAGGGCTGTTTGGAAAGAAAGCACTTAAACAGCTTTGTGAGAGGCTTTTTGAGGTGGAGAGATATCCATTCGCTCCACAAACAACTCTTCATAGATATATACTCCCCACAGACCTGAAACAAGGGGCTGTGTAACAAGCTAAACCCCAAGCAGAAGGTCCTCCAGTGACTGCAAGGCATGCTCCAACTCTGGCAACAGATCAGGCTGTGCAAAGCACTGCGCTCAGCATCACAACTTCAGGATACAGGAAAACACGCTCATTAACTGAACAACCCAAGGACAACCAGACTGGTTCAGATTAATGGTCCATCAAGCCCCATAGGCCAACCCAAGCGGTTTCCAACAAGCCCTATCCAAGTCCTGACCAGGGCCATAGCTGACAACATAAGCATTAGACGCTTAGCGCAGCAACACTTCCCCCAGCAACCTCCTAACCGCCATCAATTTTGGGAACGTGCAAGTTATATTCACCACTTGTGGAAGCCACTGAGGTGGGAACACTACTTCAGATTGGTGGCTCAGCTGAAGACACCAGAAGAAAAAATATTTTTGAGGAGCCCTAAAGTGATTTTATTTATTTATTTATTTCCCTTCTAGACCATCCTTTACTCCTTGTTTACTCCTTCACATTAAAACTCATTTTCAGATGAATCAAAATGTCTCCCTTAACCAAAAATGAAATCTTCTCTATCTCATGTTATCATTTTCCCTCTTTCTTTTCCTCTTTTTTTAACCCCAAATTTAGGCCAATTTCAAAACAACCGAACTGTTGCTATAGAAAACAGAAAGAGGGAACATTTCCCATCTTTCTGGGCTGGAAGAGGCCAAATTATTTGCCAAACTCAACCCGAATTCATAAAAAGTTTGAATTACCCTCACACTATAATTTTGTGGGGCGAGGAATGAGAGAGGGGAATTTATCATATGCTAAAAAGTCACTCAGCTCCCAGGAGAGGCTCTTCGTCGTTTCCGGGGGATGTAGCTCGCATGTGCCATGCGAGCGGCAGAAGAGAGAAATGTATTTTAGCGTGTCAGAAAACAGTCTGCACAAGTTTTCTCTTAACCCCTCCCCAAATGCCAAACTAGTTGCCATAGTGAGCAAAGATCTGGCAGCACAATGCTCAAAAGGTCTGGAAAATTATCACTAACACATTGGGGGAAAAAATAGAAGTAAAATGACCTAAAATAGCCCCTTTTCCATAAAAATAAGGCACAATATTGTGGTGATTACTGAAAATCAGATTTGTCAGGAAATGTGACTCTCTGCAAAGCAGAATGAACACAGATGAGCCCTTCTTTCCAGTACCTCCCCACGTCTTGCTCCTGTCGAGCACTTTAGCTCATGGCTAGTAACTTAACTAGGCACAGAAACTTTTAACCTCGTTTTCATATTCCCAATTATTGCTCCATAGTGGTTGGACAAAGTATTGCGGATCAAATTTAAGTACTTCTTATTTTTCTTTTTAGAGTCCTGACCCCACAATTCCTGTCTACTCACAGATGCTTAGCTTTAGGATGGTGTTTAACTCCCATCAACTTCAGCGGTAAAACTCCTCTATGTAACCACGTGGGCAAGGGAGAAATTTGGAAGCAGGTAACATTCAGAATCCAGCAGCTGTCTGAACTGCTTGGACTGTACACAGATCACCAAGCAGAAACAGCTTTAGCCACAGAAAACAGGCTGAAAGCGCTTGCAAACATTAAAAAAAAAAAAAATACAAAGCCAACTGCCCCACTCTACTCCTTTGCCATGCCCAGCAGGGCACCAAACCCTCACAACTCCAGGTAATTAAGCAAATCAACTTCACTCCCCATTAATAATGCTCAGCAAACAACCTTTTTCACCCAGAGCTGAACTCCAGCCATGGAAAGGTCAGCCCTGTCTGCTCTTTTACCATCTTATCGTCACTCTTCCCTTGGAAGAGCCCAGATGAGCACTGGCCCGCATCCTCGGACTGCGACTGCGGCTCCTCTCCCTCTCCCGCTGACCACCCCACGTGGCCTGTTCGTGGCCCCGCACCAGGCTCCTGCTCCTCATCTTGCAGCGGGTTTCAGTAAGGTGGCGGTGCTGAACGTGTCCCCTGTGCGGAGTGGGCTCACTAGCCTGCGCTCATCTTATCTGGGGAAGCAGTTTGCCTCTTCTGACCCAGAGCAGGATTAGCAGGCTCCCCTTACAGCTGTGAAGCGCAATCAATCCCTTATCTGCATAGCAAACAGCGTGCTTCTCAAATTTCTGCATGGCACAGACCACACTGTTTGCGGCCACACAGCCTTTTCCATGTCACCCCAGCCCCTGCCTTGGGAGAGGGAGGAAAAAAAAAAACAGGACGAACCTCCAGTGCCTCTGAACAGCAGGCGCAGGAGATAAAGCAAAACAGAACGAGAGTCAGTGCTGCTCTGCTGCTGGATCAGGTTTGAGCGAAAGACGTAACACAGTTAATTGACTACGGACTGGCCTGGCTCAAGGGATAGCATCTGCCTTGGAGAAAACCTGGTGGCTGTAGTGGTAAATTGGCATTATAAACAGCAAAGGGGGAGAGGATAACACACACATGCACACATGCGCATTTCCCATGCTGCTTGGAGATGACTGGGAGCGTACTGGGAGAGGTTTCCAATCCTAGATTGTGATATGAGGGAAAAGAATCCAATTTTGGAATTCCAGTGAGAAGAATAGGAGCGAGCACGCATGGGTTAAACACAGCGCTCAGCCTCAGTCCCTCAAATGGCCAGGGCCTGCTGCACCATGACACGGTTTCCCTATTTGTAAAGTTAGCCTTGCTAAAGTGCTTCTTGGCCAAAAAGGCCCTTCAGCCCACGGCTCGCTCAGCTGCAGAGAGCAGAAGCGCAGGGGATTTCCGTCCTAAACCTTGCTTTCATCTACTGGATGGGTTGGGTGCTGGGCAGACTCCCTTCTCCTGAGCACTGAGAGAGCAAATCATCCCAGACAGACAAAGCAGCAAGAGTCTTGGAGTGATGGCTCAGACCTGGCACGACACATGCCTGGAAACACTGCCCAGCTCAGAGCCTGTACGGGAGCACGATTCCCTAAACCCTGCAGGACCAAACCAGCAGACAAAAGACAGGATTGCTCTGAGGACAGGTCCAATCATAAAAAAAAAAAAAAAAAAAAAAAAAAAAAAAACGCTAGTCAGGCTGGGATTTACCTCCTACTCTGGCTCGGCGCTTTGCATATGAATTCTCCTTACTGAAAAGAAATAGGTCCTTTGAATGAGCTGAATCTGCTAATGAGACTCAGGGCCTCCAGAGCCCCTCTGAGGACAAGGGTCCCATTTTGACTGCCCCAGGCCAAGCCCTGAAACGCAAGGCAAACAAAGAGAGGCTTTCCCTAGAAGGAAGCTGCCTTTCGAGCCTGTGCCCTTCTTGAAAAGGTCATCTCCCCTGGACGCACAGAGCTGGCGGACTGCTGCTCAACTGCTCAACACACAAAGCAGCCAGGGCAAGAGAGTCATCAGTGAAAAGACTGGCAAGAGCCCAAGATGAAAAGCTGCATTTCAGATTTTCTTTTCCAACCATCCTTCAAAAAGATGACCCTTGAGACTCCATCCAAGAAAAGTTGGCTTGGTGCTTGTTAGATGGCAAAGTCCTACTCAAGTCTCAGGTTGCTAATTCAAAGGGACCCACTGTCCATCACACGACTGAGAGCATTCTGACTCTGTCACCAAGCAAAAAGTTGACGGTGTTACCATGGGCTAGATTTAGGATTTTGTGCAATGCAGGAGAGATTTCCTAAAGCTTCAAGTCTCAGTCAAATGATAGCAGGAAATACTCCAACATTTTCCTCCCTTTCTTTCTCAAAGAGGCAGACAGTGCAGAGCAATAGTACAGAAACCAAGGCAGACTTATTTTCCAAGAGCCAGGAACAGACAAGCATCATCCTCCTATTGTAGACAGTGCCGCAGGCCATGTTCCCTCCCTCCCTCCACTGATAGCTAATCTCCATCTCTCACTTGCTGGCCTGTTTTCTGCTCGGAACTATGTTCCTACTTCCAACACCAACTTTCTGAAAAAAAAAACAAGAGCTGAGCACACCCCTTGACACTCTTCCTTCTTACCAGTACAGTCACTACCAAGTATGAATGGATCAGCAGTGCCTACCATCAGTGATCATCTTCTCAGAGGTCATTCAAGACCCAGCATCTACCTTTCTGTAGGAAAAATCCTATCCCAACACCTGCAGTGTAGTCACTGCTTGGATGCAACGCATCACCATTGGACAACCTCAGTCATCAAAGCCTTGGGGTGCACATACTGGGACAGTACCAGACCACCTCATCTCATTGCTAAAACCTGAGTGTAGTCACTGCAGCCTCCCAAACCAATCCTGACAGCCTCCTGCTCTGCATGTTATAGATGCTGACAAGGTAACTGGGCTAGAGTCAGCCTCCCTTGAGCCCATACGCACACGACCCCCATGTATGTTTGAAGTACCACAGCTCTTCAGGACTAACTGTTCCTCTAGCTGCTTGCAGACCTTCCTTACGCACTTGTGCCAACTGCCATTTTCTCTCAAATGCTATGCAGATCTTACACCAAAATCTGCCTCTGCTTCTCTTCTATTTACCAGGTTTCCAAGCTTGCCCCATCCATGGCATCAAAGAGAGGTCAAGTTTGCCCAAGCCTAGATGATCGATCAGGCTAACATGGTTAAGACATATGGCCATGAAATCACAGCTTCAATGGCCAGGTCTGTATTTACAGCTGAGTGGAATGGCTGATGGTCTTTGGGGCAAATATAACAAGATATGAAGCCATCTTCTGGATCTGGAGCAGGGTGCCTGACCTCCACCATCCCCACTACTGCAAAATCCGTACAACACATCTTTGCTTGGGTAACAGCCGTCGCATCTGAGTTCAGTAAGGCAGCAGCAGAAGTACAGACAACATGGACTTTCCACTTTCGTCACCTCTACTCAGGCGAGCCCTGAACCCACAACAACAGTGAGGCCTTTGACCTAAGGCTCAAACAACCCAATTTTTCGGGAGACAACGATCTCGGGCAAATAAATGATCACATTTCATGTGATGCTCAGCACCTCGTGCCACCGTGTCGACCTGCTGATTCCAGTGTCAAACACTGCCCTGGTCTTCAGGGCTCGAATGCGCAAGACAAAGCCCGATTCTTTGAAAGGCAACAGCCGGCCGGCAGTGTTTTAAGGCCTGGAAACCGCTCTGAACGTTCAGTTCCTTTTTTTAAATAGAGGCCCCTTCTGTAAACGATCTGTTTGGACAGGAGGGAGAGCGCTGTAAGAGTCCAAGCGCTTGTGAAATAGGATCGGCTGTGTTCATTTCAGCTCCATTCAAAACATGTGGGGGAAGAAAGGAACCCAAAATTGGCCTTTGATGGCAAAGAAGCAGAGGGAGAGGGAAAGAGGCCGTACATCTCCACGTTCCCGAAAGGGTGTTAGACACGAGAGAAAATGAAGAAAAATAATTAAAAAGGATCAATTAATGATATTTCTGTTTGAAGGCATCGGCATGTGTTTAATTATATTCAATGCAAGATCTTCTTGTTGACACGAATTTCTGTGCCGCAGGGCAGTGGTGTAATAGGAGCCAATTTTGTACGTTCCTACATCTACTACAGACAGGGCCAGAGCCCCTCACAAAAATCAAGGCTCCTTTTATCAGGTACATGCAAGACAGACAGAGGTCTTGTCCAAAAAGAGCCGATAGCTTAAGACCGAGATAGCTTATGACAGTCACATATGGAAAGAGTTTTGATGCCCTTTTTTTTAGAGAAGAAGCAAGGAGCAGAAACGCGGGAGAATGAAGGACAGGTCCAAGAAAGAGGATTGGTGACCTCGGACAAGCCCACTTGGTGCTTTTATCACCAAACCTATCCTCTGAGACCAAGCCCGCAAAGGTAAGCGACGGCGCGTTGGCAAGAGCCGGGTGTATAAACTTCCCCCCTCCGTTCTTTAAATTCCAGCCTTCTGCGAGAGAGGCCCATGCCATAAACAGACAGGAGATTAAAAAGGGAGCAAAAAAATTTTCGACAAACTCCGGCTGCGTCCCAGATCAAAGATCATCTCCAGCAGGCCATCTGGTCCTTGTAAATGTAAAACCAAATTGAAAGCCCTGCCCTCACCTCCTCCGACTCCCTCGGCAATATTGCTTTTAGCATTCGGAGACGAGGGAAGGAGCTTGCAAAAGGCATCTGTATGTAATAGAGCCCCTGTACAGCTGGACTATAGATTTGCTACCCCCTTTTTGTTAATCATAAAGCAGAGGTAAATGTTTTCTTTGGTTCTCCAGGGGCCCCATCAATAATAGAGACTTTGGAAAGAGACCACAGCCAGCACCGCGGGGTGGAACAGGGCTGCCTTTCAGCCGCATCTCTCCAGCTAAGGACCTCGTTCTTGTCCCTGTCGAGGATGCATCAAGAGGGGAAGCAGCTCGTCTCCCAGCAGTGTGATGAGATGGGCTCGAACCTCGGTTGAGCAGCCCCTGTCCAACGCAGGAGCTGCTCTGCAACACCCTCTTTCCTGTCCACGTGGGGTTTCAAGCAGTGCTCTCCCACTACCCGTCCCCACCTGGGTGGGGAAACGGGACGTAGAGAAAGGTAAACAGCAGAGAGAAGCCAAGGAACTGAACTGAGCGCTTTCGAAAAGGGGATACGACGCATCCGAGGCAAAAACGATCATGAAAGATCACACCACCACAAACCCAAATACTCCAGGCTGGACTTGAAAGGCAAGAGGAGAAAGCTACATGGGAAGCGTACCAGGCAAAGAGGAGGCAGCTTGAGGAATTCCTACCCATCAAGCTTTATTGTGTTATTCCAACTAAGCAGCGACAAAAAGACAAATCTCAGCTCCCTACTTTCATTTATAATTGAACCCAGTCCAGAAGGATGGAGCAAGTACCATCTGTAATGCAGAGTGCATTAGCAGCCGGCAGAATGAAATATTCAAATTACTGTAGGCTACCTCGCATTTTAATGACAGGGTTACAAAAACCTGACTTGTAAGCGTAGATTGGACTGGAAGAACAGAAAGTTTGTTTTTCCAGTGCATGAATTAACCTAACAAAATGTTACTTTCAGGAAAAAAGCATTTGCATGGGTAATCTTGCAACAGATCCCAACAGGCTCACAAGAAAAAAATATTATTCCATTTAGCTATCTTAATTGATATATTGTCCTGGGAGAAGAAAAAACCCGGGGAAAGAAAAAGGCAAGAGCTTTTTCCCTCTGGCAGAAGATACTAAGTAAATACATATATGTGTATGCGTACATAAACCTTAACAACACACACACGTCCTCTACATAGGGAAGCACGGCAGTGCGCATTTGCATCCGTTGGGTGTGTCGGTGGAATACTTGTATTAGCCATATCCTTCCGATGCCATGCACAATTTCAATATGTAAATCCCTCCCTGATTTTCGTGCATGTGCCTGCACTGGGATCCATTCGTTTTGATATCGTTAATCAGGGCTGCCGAAAAGCCTGACACAGTAAGTGGCTGTAGCCCCTAGCAGTAGTCAAGATGGAGTGACAGGCTCCATTTAAGATGTCACAGCATATAATAAAGTGTAAAACTATACTTAAAATAAACGAGATAGAAACAATAAACTTGACTCTGGGTTTGAACTTTCATGGAAAGCGACAGAGAGAGGTGAGCACACGTGGGTACAAGGAGCTGGCCGTCCCGGAGCAGGTGGCTGGGGAAGTGGCTGAGCCACTTTGTCCCCAGTTTCATGCCCAGTGGCAGCCCTTTTTGCTGGCCTGTGCTGCGTCAGGGTGGCACAAACCCGGGCAGCAGATCTATGCGGATGATGGAAGGCCAAAGAGGATGTTCCTTGCACACTCGACCACGCAGATGCGAGAAATCTGGGCTGCCTCCCATGTCCTCCAAAGGAAACGGCCATGGTGATGAGCTGGGGCTTCTGAGCAACCTGCAATAATGATCCACCTGCACGCTGGGCCATCTCCGCCTAGCCACAGGCTACCAACAGCCCTATTGCTCCTCGAATTGGATGCAAAGCCCCTGAGGAGGAGGAAGACAGGGAGCCATGAGTTTGAGTCTTGCGTGTTTGCACCCGCTGCCTGGCCCTTGTTTGCTCAAAGTTGAACACGCCCTGAGCAACAGAGATGGCAGCTCCACAGCCCTGGCAGAGCTCAAAGCTCAAAAGATTAAACCCAACCGGCAGCCCTGGCGGCTCCCCTTAGCTGACCGGCTGTCCCGGACCCTGCCAACGGCTTGTTGCCTCTCTGTGGGAAAGCCGTGCTCATTTTTCACGGGCTGGCATCGAAGCAGACTGGTCTTGAGCAGGCTTTGCCCACTTGGAGACCTGGCCGCTCTCTGGATAGCTCAAATCCAGCCCCAAAGGATGCAAGATCAGCCAGAAACACGACCGCTGGAAGAGCCTTGATGGCAGCAGCGCCTGCAGCGGGAAGGGCTCTAAGTTCACCTCCCCTCTCCTCTCGCTGCCACCCGAGTTTCTCCCGCAAACCAGCCCACTGGCTCCTGGGCCGGGATCCTCCACGTCTCTGTGCCCTGCCGCGGCAGAACCCCCCCCGTGACATCTTGGGGCTGGACCCAAAGCCCCACCTGGGTGCCTGTCCGCACCACGAGCCCTCCAGAGCCCGACGCCGGCTCTGCGCCTTGAAACAAACCAGTCGCTCTCGCTCCCGCTAAGCAGTTAAATTAGAGAGTATTCAATTAATAACAGCTGAATATTCTGTCACATTTAGGAAGATGTATGGTAAGACAAGCGAGTTGTGATGTCTGTGACAGAAATGATAAAAGTTCTCCCGACACAGCCTGGCAGATACTTGGCTGCAGGAATCGTTTGCTCTCATGGACTCAAACGTCAGTGCAGACACAAGACCCAGCGCTAGCTTCAAAGGAGAGACGCTCCAAATTGAGCAGGAAAACCTTTGCCAAATCATTTGCAGGCAGCTCCCTCCCATCTTCCTTCTGGGATCCATCTGAGACAATCTGCACGAAAACCCCCGCGCGCCGAGCGCGCACGCACGGCGCCCGCCCCGCCGGGCGGCGCGAGGCCCGAGAGCCGGCGCGCGTGTCCGTGTGTCCGCCTTTGCGGGCGCACCTGCGGGCACGGACCGATGGGACCCGCCGGGGAGGGCGGAGCGGCGGTGGCCCCTTCCCCGCACCCTCCGTCCCCACGACTCGCCAGCCGCTACGTGCGAGGATCGAGGGCGGCGGGAGCTCCAGCGCTGGCGGAGCCATTCCCAGGTGTGCAAAACGGCCGCTCCATCTACTCGCACCGGGCCACGTTGTTCGGTCCCAGGTTCCTCCTACGAAGCTGGCAGGCGCGGGACCACCCCCGGGCACCTCCCGCGCTCCTCCACCGGAGCCAGCTCCCACCTACAGCAAACCGCGCCGCAGGGACGAGCGCCCGCCAGGCCGTTCCCGGTCCCCGGCCAGCAACACGGAGAGCTCCAGGCAGCGCTTCCAAGTCACCTACGGGCCACCACATCCTCCACCGCCCACCTCCAGCTGCCTCAGTTTACCCATCTGGCAGAGGGATCCGAGCTGTCCCCAGGTCCACGGAGGTGAGGCAGCGCTTGCTCAGCGCCATTACCGTGCGTGAGCGATTACCGCCAAGCAAGACATTCCCTATCTAATTTATTAATGCGCCGTGCCCAGAGAATGTGCTGGAGAGGTGCTTTCGAGCCTGTCTCTCCCCCCGACGCTGTTCTTCTGGGGGGCTGTTTTTCACCGGCGGTGTTTGAGAACACAGTTTTGTTGCTAAGAAACTACTTTCGCATTGCTCCGAGAGCAAAGACAAAGCAACCGTCAAAATAACACGTTATTTTGACAGTAGCCAGATCATAACCATAAATGATCCGTTTTCCCCACTCTCTGGGATACTCATTAATATGGTCTAAATATTCTCACATATAATACACGCGCGGCAGAAGAGGCACACGCACAGCGTAGGCGCAAGAAGCCCCCGGCCCGCATCCCAGGGGCTCCGCCGTATCCCATTCATCCCGCAAACAAAAGCTGAATGAATCGGAAGCGGGAAGAGGAGGGTGTTCGCCCGGGGAGGCGGCACAACTACCTTTTACGCAGGAAGACGGCACAAGGTTTTTAATCAAAAGATTCAGGGGAAGTAAAAGGAGGAAGACGGTAATACCGCTGCCCACGTACACTGCAGCTAGCTCTGTGCGTCGGCCCTGCTTTCGGGAAAAACAATTACCTGTTGGCTTAGGTTTTGTTGGGTGGGTTGTTTCTTTGGTTTTGTTTTTCTTTTTCAAGATTCAGGAGAGATCAAGTGAAAAAAAAATTAAAAACCCATTTGCATCTCAGTTTCAGAAGTTTTCTGTGTCTCTTGCTGTTCCTATGGTGGGGAAAACCTGTCAATGCAAGGAAGACCCAGGCATCTACACAGTATCACCTTGATGCAGAAATTTTTCCAAGCCAAGTCCCTGGGATCCTGAAAAACAGTTTGCCAGCTCATTTACCTTCTGGGCAACAGGACATCTCTACTTCTCCAGCAGGAGCATCTCTGGCCCTTCTTTGCTGGTAATTGCATGGCCATTCACAGGGGCTGGATGGGACCCAGAAAAGATCTGAACAGCAATGCATCTGTCCCCAAAGGCAAAGAAGGGGCCAAGGCATCTACAAGGCACAAAACTTCAGCAAGATGCTTGAAAGTTTGGAGGATGCTGGGGTGCGGGGAGGTCCCTACAAGGCCAGTCTTCCCAGCAGTCCAGCCAGGAGCAGGCAGTGTTGCTGGCTGGACCATGCTGGACTTCTGCTCCCAGGCACTGCTCAGAGCCCTATTTAATCCTGGAGGAAAGTCTAACGTTAAAAGCCAGGACAGTAACCACGGGATCGGGATCCTCCACCTCCCTGATAAAGGCAGAGTTGCTAACACCAAGTAGGGGCTGCTTCACACATGCTATGCACAGTGCAGTGCAGAAATGGCTGCAAGAAGCACAGGACAGTCAAGGAAAGCTCCTACCTCCTATTAATAGAGGCAACCCCAGCCTCTGCCACCAACTTTTCAGCAGGCTTAGGCATTTCCCGTAACGGCCATGGGCCTTGGTTTACCTCACTCATACCAAAAAGCTGGAGCCAAGCACTCCCTAGCTCCTCTTTGCAGATGTCCCACGTGCCTGCCAGGAGCAGCTCAGCACAGAGGCAGCGTTTGCTCCTGCACAAGGGCACTGGCATCGCTGAATTCACGGATGCTGAGCAGGGGAAGCAGGAGGGCAGAGGGTAAGACAGGAGGGAAGGAAACTCAGGCAGTGCCCACTTACAAGTGGGAATGAAAACTACTTAACTGGAAAGGCTTGGCATCGCAGCAAGCGCCCTGAGCAGAGGCAGCGTGCCGCCGTCCCCCCGCGCGCTGCTTCTGGAGCAGCCGTGTGGAAAAATCACACTTGCTTTCAAGGGGGAGGAAAACCCTAAACACGAGGTCACAAGCGCTCCCTTCCCACCGCGCGCTCCGAGAGCCGGGGCGGGAGGCAGCCGGCCCCACTCGCCCTGTTTGTCCGCCGCCTGGTCATCGTAAACGTCATCCTCCCCGGGTCCCGCTGGCACGGAGACGGGGCCCCGCACCCGCTCCACCGGGGCAGGCGATGGGAGCTGTGCGCTCCGCGTGCCGTTTCCGACTGCTCGGCTGGAAAGAGGAATGCTGGTGCCAGTAAGGTAAGTCCAGCAGCGGGTAAAAGCAGTGCAGCGCAGGGACACAACCCACTGCACCAATGATGGAGGCGTTTTGTAGCTGCTCTGCTGCAAAAGCCACCAGGACCTGCTGACCCGCTGCTGCTGATTTACTGGCAGAGAGAAAGGCAAGGCTGAAACTCCATCTTCAAGCAACCTGAAAGATCTCATACTTTTGCAAACCTCTCATGCAGGAAGAACCCCCAGTCCCTGCTACTGCCATGCCCACCGCAGTGTCACAACGCAACAGCAGCTCCTCTCACTGCTCCACCACGCAGTAGGCACAGCTCAAAACCAAACCGAAGCTGCCGTTCTTCTATGCGAGCCACCCATGGCAACCACTGGCTCAAGAACTGACCGAGACCGTGGACACACCACATGGTCTGTGACTGGCAGTGTTTTTGCACTTGTGTAGAAAGCAACAACATCTGGAAGTAGATACCCAAAGAGCCCGGAAGAGCTAAAGCCCTGCCTTATACACTTATTAGCAGCAGCCAGGAAAACTTGTAGCCATGGGAAGCGATCCCACAAGGATCTGGGGCTCGGTTGTTTGACTCTTCCCTTAGAAGAGCTGGAGCGCGACTCTGGCTGATCTCTTGCCAAAGCGGAGCACAGCAGCGCTGGACCCCAGGCTCTTCTGTACAGCGCGGAAACGCAGAACAGAAACAAGCGGCCCGTCTCCCGTAAACCCGCAGCAGGCTTGCTTGCCGTGTGTGCTTTCACTGCCAAAACGCCGAGCTCCACCCCACAGCAGGAGAAAAAGGGAAGGGCGAGAAGAGCTCTGTCGAAACCCACCAAACCCCGAACAACATTTCTCTGCAGCAGAACAAAGCCCTTGGAAACCTATTCTCTGCCTGGGTCCCCCAGCCCACATGAAAGCAGCATTTTCTGGGCTAATTGCGCGGGCTGCTCTGAGCTTCTTGGCATAATACAAGCTGCAAAGTCAGACATCAAAGGGCGAAACTTTAAAATAAATACATAACAAAGACAGCATAGTCAATGGGAGATCTCTCCCCACCGCCTGAGCTTGCCACCTGCGTTGAATGTTGGGAGTGACTCGGTTCATGAAACATGACCACTGTGACCTCCCAGGATACCTTGCCTCCACATACACAAAAAAGAAATCCTAATTGCACTTCAGCTGCTGCATTTTTAAGGGTTCATCTGAGCCCCAGGATGGGAGAGGCAGCTTGCTGGGAGGTGGCTGAATGATGTAAGGAACTGCAGGGGAAAAGTCCCAGGAGCAAGGGGACCTCCTGCGAGGAAAATACAGAAAAGCGAAAGAGAGGGGCAACGAGATTTTATTTGCAAGTCACGTTCCCACCAGGCACAGGCAAAGAGGGGGAGGGGGTTGGTTTTGCGGGAATATCCAGGATCCCGGCAAAGCCTTATAAGACCTATATCCAAGGGAAGGACGAATTATCGAGCCTGGGCGCTAGCTGAGATGGGCAAACCATGGGGCAATGCAGGGAGCGGGCCAGTTCAGAGGGCCTCAGCTCACGGTATGGGAGAAGATGGGACATGAATCACAGGTGGTTGCAGATGCAAACCACACTAGGCGACTGCACCTCGGTAGCTGGGCTGAGAATGGACCGCAGTTGCCACATGCCTCAGCTTCCCCAAAGCTGAATGTACCCATTGCACCTATAGCTCCTGAGACTGGATTATCCAAAACCACTCTTTAGGTTAAAGAGCAGCCTTTTAGAGAAAGCCTTGGCCCTGCTAGGGCTGAGTCATGGGGTGCCCCGGGAGCCAGGGCTTCACCCAAGTCCTCCTCTCATTAGAGATCACTGGGGAAGATGAAGCCACCACTGCTCCAGCATTCAGGGACATCCACACGCGCAGAACTATCATCCCAGGGATGAAACTGTGCTTCCGAAACATGCCTCCATCCACAGAGCTCCCCATCACCGTACGGCGTTTCCTCCAGGACATCCCCCACGCTGCCGTGCCCGGGGCCAGGCTCTCCTGCTCCCCGTGCCACGGGGCACGGAGGAGGGTTGGCCCATGCCACGCTTCCTCCCAGAGGAAAGACGGACGACGAAAGAAAGAACGAGGCTGGGACGGATGAGCGTGGGACGCGAGGGGAAGGTGTCAATTAAAGCAATGAGCCCCTCCGCATCCCCGCGCCTGACAGCCGGGGTGAGCGGAGCTGACAGCCGGCGCGCTGGCTGCCGTCCCCTGCCTCGCGCTCCCCCGCGCACCCCGGCAAGGCCAGGGCAAGCGGACACCGGCAGCCCCCTCTCCTGCCTCCGTAGCTGCTCCTAATAACGGTAATTATAATGATTGGAGGCTTAAGCAGGCCAAGGCAGGCCTGGAGGCAGATTGTAACGAAGCGGTCAGGGCTGGGTGGGAAGGCAGAGGCAGGCAGGGGCAACGGAGCTCTTGGAAACCGCTAATGAGCCTTGCAAGGTCTCGGCCGCCCGCGCGGGGTGGCGGGACGCGGGAAGCGGCAACCTGGCAGATGCCGGCTGGCAACCTGCCGGCGAAGCCCCCGAGCCTGCTGCTGTGCGGGGCTGCCCGCTGCTGGCTCCAGGAGCCCTCTGCCCGGGCTCCCCCTCACCCGTCCGAGCTGCCTCCCGCAGGTAATCCTGCCCGGAGAGCCCATGCTTCACCCTCGGCCCTCCCCTTCCCGCGGGCTCAATCTGATTACTGCTGATACACATCTTCTCCCGGGCTCCAAAACATGCTCTTCTCAGCTGAAGGATACGCAGGGACACAGAAAACTTGTCCTGATTGCAGTGTTAATGGTCGTGTGGCCCATGTCATCACCGAAATGGCCTTAGGGGGAGACTTGATGGGTCTCTGAAGTCATCAGGACTACCCCACCTCATCTTGCTCCCCTTATTAAAACCATTCATCCTGGGAGCTAAATGAATATGTTTCATCTTCAAATGCTGAGACACAATAGCAAGCAGGCAGAGATCTAATAGAACAATACCGATCTAATCATTCCTATTTTTCTCTCTGCATCCTGCCTTCATATTACACGAGCACATGCGCAGCTGACAGGAACGTCTCGCTACCCAGCGCTCGCTCCCGCCACCCTCCCTCGCGGGTGCGCCGCGCGCACGCTCGCGTGCAAGGCGCTCGCAAGGCGCAGGGCACGCTCCGGCTCGCCCTCGGTCGCTCCTCTGCAAAGCGTCAGAGGAGTGGGAGCTGCGCGCAGACGCAAACCGCCTGCCCCAGCGACGGGGCCGCTTCTTCCGTGGCGATCCCCGCTCGGTCCTGCAGCCGGGCACGGGAGAGACACGCTCCTGCAGATCGCGGGGCATCGTGGCCAGGCTCGGCCCCCTCCTGTCTGGCACTTTGCCATCCTCCTCTCTGTATCCGCACGCAAGCTGCTCAGATGCGCCTGCACACACTCAAGGATGGCAACAGCAGAAAAAGCCCCAGGACTTTTAAAACTAACAAAAACCCCCTGGATACAAAGTCTAATAAGTCTAACAGACCCGCCGGTGGCTCTCGGAGCAGGGCAGACCCTGTACCGCCAGCAGGTCCTTATCTGACATAGCCGTTTAGGGACAATATTGTATACTGTACCATATATTAATAATTTTCAATGCTCCTTCCCACACCTGCCACTGGTTTTCACGGCTCCCGTTCCCTTAGATACAGAGTTGATTTTCTCTAGTTTACTAAAGCACCTTTTTGCACGCATGACACTGGGGGAAGCATCACAATTTGCGTCTCTCTTACATATTAGCTGTCTCCAGCAAGGTCCCCGGGCAGGAAAGGGGGAAGTGATGGAGGAAGCAAAGCATCAGAGCAGCGAGAAGCGGAAAGGACTTAATGCAAGAAAGGTGGCTAATTTGTTGCATCCTTCCACAGCCTGCTAGCGACGCCGCGCGCGTCCCCTCCATAACCGGGGTTTGCACAGCAAATCCCCACTCCATCTAATTATTAACGATAATAACAGCGGCTGGCTTGGTGGATGCCATCTGGAGCCCTGCCACGACTGCCCGCCGGCCCCGGGCGGGAGGGGAGGACAAGGCGACCCGCCGGGGCGAGGGCCCGGGACGGGCGCTGCCGCTGCCGCGGTGGCCGCGGGACCGGCCGCCCCAGCGCCGCGAGGACCTGCCGGGCCCACCCAGGCTGCCGCGCGTGTGCTCGCTGCTGTGGCAGGCTTCATAAGGCTCCGCTCTTTGACTGGCGTTGAGTTTATGTGAAAGTAATTAACAGTAATTAATCCTTAATTACAGTAATTAGCCAAGTCGCAGTAAATTAAACCACATCTGGAGCAGATGAGGGCTTCCGAATGGGAGGCTAGCGCAGGCGACAATCGGAGAGATGCTGAATTCATCTGACAGCATCTGATTACGGCGACCTGTTGCAAGCGGCTCATTTGCATAGTGTTTTTGTTTGCATTTCGCAGTAACCCTTTCGGTCGGGCTCCCACCCCAGGCCTCGGCCCCCCGCCCCCCCCCCACCTGCCCCAATGCGGCATCTCCTCCGGCCAGCCAGCTTGGACTTTCAGCAGCTCTGTGAATCTCTGAGATGAGGTGGAGGAAGAAGCAGCTATGGCCGGAGACGAGGAGCAGGACAGAAAAGAGGTGTTGAGGAGGTTCCTGTGGGTCCCCAACTAGCCCAGGCTCTTCCCAGGCACCGGGGACAAGCCTAGGTGACCCACTGGGGCCACGGAGCTGCAGGGCTCCCTCGCACCCTCTCTCGCTCCCTTGCAGAGCAGGAGCTACTCGCAGGATTTTATGCAGAATATCCACAATAAAACAGCCACCTCCACAAAAACCTGCCTGGCCGGAGGGGGGGGGCACGGAGACGGCTTGAAGAGCCGCTCGCCCTGACCTGCCCACGGCCACGGGCCGTGCGAGGAGACGGCAAACCACCGGGTTTGCTCCGCGACTCTCGAGCACCCTGTGCCGTAACAGCCACAGTAATCGTAAAAATAAAAGAGCAAGGCTCCAAAGGGGAGCGCATTACCCAAAGGGGCAGGTTACTATTAATACCACTCAGGATTTACCCAGCGCCGTGCGACCTCGCGGATCTTTGCTGATACTGAGCCGCAGTCAAACGGAGGGGGGAAATTCCTTCCCCTTCTTCACACAACAGAGAAACCACAAGACGGAGAGGTGAAATAGGGTACTCGAGGCCCAGCCACGGCTTGCGGTATTTGAACGCTGGAAGAAGCAGCTCCGGGAGCAAACCGTGCTTTCACGGACTTTCAAGAGCAAAACCAGAATGGTGATGGTCCAAGAGCAATCTGCCTGATCTCAGTGGGTGCTTCAAAACCTCAGGGCTTAATTGCACGCGGCTAATGAGCGCCGAAGTCCTGTCTCTCCTGCCTCTGCATCGGAGAGCGCACAAAGGATGGCGCATCTTTGCAGCGAGCTCCCTAACCCTCGGCAGGGAGCGTTGAAGAACCCTTTGGTACTGAAATATTTTCTGTCTTCTGGGCTAAACTGGTATCGAATTACCAAAGCCACTGGATGCAGCAGACCTTGGGAACTATCAAAGTAACCTAATTGTATGAAATATTAAAAGGAGCAGCATTTGCCTCTGACAGCAAAGAAGTAAAATAAACTGTCTGAATTTCCCGTGCACACAAAAACCTCACAGAAAAACGTGTTTTTTCCAATGTATCAGAGGAGACTCCCATGTACCGCTGCAAATGAGCCAAGCTCTGAAACATCCACTAACCAGTCAGCACTGCACACGCACCCTCCCCAGAAATCCACGCTCTGCTGTCCACATCTTGCTTAAGGAGATGGAGAATTCACAGCTTTCTCCTCCTCACAAGGAGGAAAGTTGTGTTCAACAGCCCCAAAGGCCACCAACAGCTCAATGGAGCAGCAAAAATTAAGTAGACTGAAGTGACAAACCCTCCACAAAATCTCTCACATTCTTGGATTAGGCAGACTTCCGAAAAGCACACTTACCTGCATGGATGCTAGCTTGAGATGGCTACAAATGCATATTAATCCCAGATGCTCCAAAAGGGAAAAGCATTTTGCAGCAACTTCAAACAGTGTTTTTCTTTCCCTGACTCACATTCCAAAAATGAGCTCACTGTCCATGCAGTGCAATTTTCCTTTCTATCAATAATTTTTAAGTAGATACTCTACCAATTTTTTTAACTGAGATCTTTCACAGATACGGCATTTACAACAACTTGTATTATCTTGCTACAGCCAGATTTTGGTTAAAAAAATATTTCATGTGAGTAAAAGATTCCCTTACAAATATCTTTAAGAAATATTATCCCCACACCTACAATGTCAACATTTTGCTTTCCATGAAAATAAAATAAATTGGGAACTGAAGCCAAACAAGCAAAGCGTGTTCCATCCAGGCAGAAAGAGTTCAGGGGACTGCTCTACAGAAGCAGCAATGAGCCCAGATGGTTTAGTGGTGGGGACAGGAGAGCCTTGTTGGTCCTATTTCCCTTTCATGTGCATCAGCCAGCAGCTACTTTTACAGCTTGCAGATGCTAAAGCTTTTGCCTTCAAAGCTGCAAAACATTCTTAGTCTAGAGAAAGAACCAAAAGGAAAGGACCAAGCTCCTGTTGCACTCTCTCTCCTTCCCATGGACCTGTTCGTAGTGCTGATTTTCAACCTCAACTCTGCCAGTCTTTAGGACTGCAATACGTTTCTTTGGAGGTATTTCCTAATCCAGCAATAAACACTCTGGCCAGACAGACCACTGTGAGTCTCTGGTGAGTTGGGGAACATCACCCGCTAGTCCCTAATGGATGGTGATGGGTAGTCTGTACAGGCAGAAAGGTACAATGGGAAACTGAGTAGTCAAGGACAAAGATGGAAAGTTTGTTGGAGATTCAGGATCTTTTCCGATCTTTCTCTGTTATATTCTTAACCAGGAAAACCTGCTAAAGAGTTAGACTTTCCATGTATTTCTGTGAGTATCAATAATCAGCAGATGCTGCCATATCACGTAAAACTGTAACAAGACAATGTCCTTTTTTTTTTTTTTTTTTTTTTTTTTAAATCTGAACACACAAGCACCATTAGTTACTGGATGGAGACTTCATCATATAGAGAAGAACCATCAGACCAAGGGAAAGCTTTGACCAGAAGCTAAATGAGAAACACAAGTTGAATGAATAACCAAGCTTTCAGCACGCGAGCCACTCAAAATGCATAGTAAGACAGTCATTTTGGACTGAATCAGACATTTCATTTCAGCCTGTGCTTTTCTTTGTATTAGAAGTTCCCTGACTCTCATTTTGAAAATATTTCTTTCCCTTCCCACCCCCCACCAGGATTCTGTTTTCTGAGGAGGGGATCTGACAAGACTTGCCCCTCAACCAAAGAGCTGTATGCACAGCCACCTCCCCCAGCAGCCGAGCCTGGCTGAGCCTGGACCCGGCACCAGTTCCATAGACAGGCACCAGGAGAACGTCAGGCTACAGATCTTGATCTCTAGATACATGAGGAAGCTCCTTTCCATGCACAGAAAGACTCAAGAGGAACAGCTCCCAGAACACTCTCCAGCTGCCCCGTACCAGATCAGGCTGTGGTGAGGCCTGTTCCCCCCAGAAAGGGACAACAGAGAGGATGAAGCTGTGCAACACCCTCTGCTCACCTGTCTGTTTCTCCTCTAGATGGTGGCAAACCCTTGCGGAAATATGAAGGCTGGTTCAGTGCATCCTGCAAGATGGGTCCAACCAGATCCTAAGCTAGAAGCTCTAAACCTTTGGTGTTGTTCAGGAAAGGATTAAATTGCTCTCTCCACTTACAGATGGCATGTCACAAACTTGTAAGCCTGCATCATTCATGGCATCTCCTACTTGCGAGAGTAATAACTCAAGACCCTTCAGCTTTTAATTATGTGGTCAGGAACAAGTCCCTTCTCTTGTTCTACAAGTTACCAGGAAGCCACCATGGCAAACGTCTCTCCCATGTATCTGGGGCAATCGCTGCTCCAGCCAGCTGACCCCCTCCTCCTTTTAAAGCCCAAACAGGTCCTGTGGACTCTCTGATGCAGAAGTCCTTACAAGTGCAAAGCAGTGTATGCTCTATCTACAGTTATTTCACACCAGGTCAAGTCAGAAAACAGGCACAGCCATAAAAGAATTAACAACATGAAGGGGAGAAGCACATCTTGTTTCCACTCTCTAGAGGAAGGGAAACATGGCCATGCTCAGACTTGTCGCCACGTGTTTTCCCCAAATATCATATGTTTTCCCCATCAAATATCATTGTTTTCGGACCAAGACTTCATGTGGAAGTTTTAGCTTGGAAAAAAAGTATGCATGTGGGAAAATTCTCAAACAACACAAAATTAAACTAACCCTTACAGTCCAGGAAGGCAAAAAGGCCCCAAAACTGGGGCTCAGGAGGAAAGATGTTGAAGGTATGTGAAGGAACACAGGTACGTCAGAGACACAATGTAGATGTTTCTATCTCTGCAGAAAGACATACACATGCATGTTTTATAGACACACATGCGCTCCTTCCAGGCTCAAGGACTCGGGTCCCTCCTCATCTGCACAGTTCGAATTAATTATACACTTTAATTTCATGAATTATTAATTTGATTCTGACTCGGCAGCTTACGATTATCCAGCGCTACAGACTATACAATTCCAGCTTCATTAAAACATCACCAGCTGCCTGAGAGACAGACATTAAATAGCAGAGAGTAATAATAAAATTAAGCTCTCTGTGCATAGCAACAGAGTCTTCCCCTGCCTCGCGCGGCGAGGGCTCTGCCACTCTCCAGCCCCAACTGGTAAATAGATCCCTTTGCAGAGCTTTACTGCGTTTGCAAGGCCTCGGCTCCGCACCCGGCGGCTGCTTGCATCCCGCTTCCTCGCTTGCATCCCACCTCGATGGGCGACGCCGGCTCGCGGACGCGCGGACGCGGAGCCCTCGCAGCACGTGCCGGCTTTCCCGGGGCGCGAGCGGCCGGACGCGGTCCCCTGCGCACGCCCTCCTCGCGCCAGCCTCCCGCCCGCAGCAAGGACGGGCAAGGTTCTTGGGCTAATATCACCTTCAAATAAATAAAGCCGAAGAGCTGCCTCCCAGCGTCTCCCTGGCAAAACAATTTATAGAGGGAAAATGTCGGAATTTAGACATTCCATTTAGCTGCCTCAGAAATCTAAGGACCCCAAACCTTGTGGGATTTGAGAAATCGATGGAATTAATTAAGGGAGATGTCCAGTGGTCTCCGCTAAGTAATCAGCAGGTACAGTAGACCTGAAATTCTATAAAGAAAAATGGGAAGGGATGACATTGAAGGAGGCAGTAGGGATTAAAAAATGAGCATCCGAGTGGTAAAGGCGCACACCCATTGATCGCTGCATTACGGATTAAGGCTTCAACGAGCAGCCAGAAGATTCTGTAGCAGAAAATGGTTACAGAGGATGAGCATGAGCAGAGCAGATATATATAACCTCTGACAGCCAGGAACAACTGAAACGGAGGACAGCTCTGCAGTGAACCTGAGAGCAAAAAGTTTTGGGGAGGGGGAGGACAGGGAAGCGGGGGGAGCGCCGAGGGAGCCATTTTGCGTGCGGGAAACCTGCCCGGCACGGAGGAGCGCGCTGCCCTGCCCGGGGGAAGGCGCAGGAGGGAGAGGCCGGTGCCAAACTGAGATGGGATCACGATGCCGGGCAGAGAGATGGGAGCTCTTCTCCACGCTTGTCCGGGAGACTGCTTGATCAGCAAATACTTAATGCCTGGGAATAAAGCCTAGGAGAAGTGGACACATACTCCAAAACTGGACTTGAGTCAGCTTAAAGGGCTCAGCCACACACAGGGGTCCCAGGACCTCAGCCTAGTTCTCTGCTCTGTCTTTGACTCTCAAGGGGACCTTTGGCTTTGGTCCTGTGGCTCGTTTTCCCAACTATCCCAAAGCACTGCTCTACCTCCTATAGGACAAACACATTAGAGAGCAGGAAGCAGCTGAGCATCACCATCACATCTCAAACCACGTCCACGTGATGCAGCCAGCGCTACTCTCCAGCAGTGAGCCTGATCACACCTCCTGCAAGAGGGGCCTCCTCTACCCAAGGCCCCCTTGTCCTCTGCTCGTAAACTCTGTCAAATGTGGCCCACTTGGGGTGAAACTCTGCAGAGCATCTCAACTGTAATTTTACTCTTTTCATTTCATTTCTAACCTCAAGGTTTATCTGTTTAAAGAGGAGAGGAAGAAAGGAGGTGGACCTCCCACACCCCAAAGGAAAAAAAACCCACAAAGGATTTTTTTCACCTTTCTGATTCTCCTTTAGCAAAAGTTCTAACACCCTCCAGCTGCCGATGAAGGATGAAAGTGTTAGCACGCTTGTGAAGAAGTACTTTTCTGGCCACCTCCAGGAAAACCAGCCTAAATTAACAAGCCTTTGGAAAATGGCCATTTGTGCATCTCTAGGATGCGCAGTGATCTTCCCCCAAGACCTACACATTTTCCTCGCAATGGCAGCTTGGGCAGCTGCAGGCAATGCTGGAGATAGGTCCAGGTTCCCAAGCTGAGGCTTCCTGCTAAGCTAGGCCAGAACCCCCTGGGACATCAATTCAGATGCATGGCAGGACACAAGGGAGCTCTGCAGAAAGAGGACATGGGACCGGGCCCATTCCCAGCAGAGCTGGATACACAGTGAGGGGGAGGAGGGAAGCAGGCCTGCCAGGAGGAGGGAAGGTGGGCAATAACATCACCTACTATTCCTCCATCCCACGTTTTGCCCTGGAGATGAGCCCAGCTGTGTGGAGAAGGTGGCTCACCGTGACAATAAACATGTGCATGTCCATAGAGCAGCCAGGTACCAACCACACTGACAAACACCTCTTAAAAAGCCCCCAAGAAAATTTACATTCCTGTTCTCAAACACAGCTCAAGCAGCCTGCAGTAAACAAGGCCCAGGGCTAGCTACATGGCAAGGGATGACGTGGCTGCTAGCCGCTCGCCCAGTGAGCACCAGCCCTTGGGAAGCACCACCCAGCTCCCAGCTCAGTAGTCTTCCTTCCCAGCCTTCCTGTCCACTGCCAGCGCGGAGAGAGGGGGAGAAGGGAACAACACTGAACAGGGGTTGCTGCAACATTTCAATGAGAAAGCTCAAATAAATAAATAAAATAAAGTCTGAGTCGACTGTAGCCCTGGCTGCAGCACACAACAGCTCAGTGTCTCTGGGGTCATGAGGCTGCAGCCAGCACCTCGCCATCCTCCTGCTCGCTCTTCATAAATATGTATTGTTCCAAGTCATTGCAAGCTAAATGTCAGCTGTGCCAGAAGAGCCTTTAAAGCCAGCGCACCCTCGTGAGATAATGCCTCGTGTTATCCCACGAGCGGAGAGGCCCCTCACATCTCACATCCCAGGACACACGCAGCACTTTAGGGCACCTCGTTAGGCTGAGCGGAAACGATTCCCGTGAGCAGGGATACGCCGAGGACGGGCAGGGAGAGGCGATTATTACCACAGTGGCTGTTTTTAACCCCTGTCCTTTCTCATTTTGCCACTGCATGTTCACGCTTGAACAGGCGGAAAGTGAGCACAATCGAAAACCAGGAGCTACAAACCAGGACACCAGGGCTTTCAGTGATGCTTCAGGCAATGTGCATCCTCTGAGGACCGAGGACCAAGGACCATAAGCCAAGCCCATAAACTAGCCCAGGCATAAGGGCAAAGAGGGGTTTACCCCATGCATGGATGTGGCTGTTGGTTCTGGGAAGCAGCTCTCAACCAACGAGGCTGGCAAGCGTTGGCTGGGTTCCCCCTGCTGCTGCCTCTGGCCTGGTTGCCCCCACCCTGGGCAGCATCTCTTCCACCACCTCCCACAAATACCTCCTTGCCTCTGGTATCGCCAAAGCCCCTTCAATTTCCAGTTCCTATGTCTCTCCACACCTATAACCCGTTTCAGACACAGGATTTCCTCCATCTTTCATCCCTTAAATATCTTTTGAAAATCTATGCGGGCCAAAAACCCAAGCCCAAAGGCCCCAGACTTTTCAAGCCAAACCTCTGTCTGGCTGGGGAAAGTTATGCAAAAATATCTTCCCTCCCCAGAGCAAGGTGGCCATCCTCCTAATCCTGCAAGAGACACATAACCATGTTTGGACAAGCAGCCTTAAACGTGCCTTTGTCACCTCTCTTGTGCGGCTCTGAGAGACAGTGTAGGACATGCAGTAGAGCCTGCCCACCTTCCTCATCAAGGAAGACAGAGTCACCTTCTCCAGTGCTGGCCAAGGGATGTGGAAAACCCTGGTCACCCCATGCCAGGCAAGCCATAAGGTTAAGGTGACAGGATGGTAGCTTCTTGTTTGAGATCAGATGACTTCGACGGTTGAACACCATGTCCCCAGATGAAGCATAACAGACATCAATCTAAGGAGACCAGAGGGATCTCACGAGAGAGATCAGTCTAAGAGATGCAGCAGGGTAAACACAACTCATCTTTCCTCTTCAGTAAGGTTTCCTCTGTGTCCAGGCTGGACTTCGAAGGCTCCCTGTGGCCACAAGCCTCTACATATCCCTGGGTCAAGTCCCTCTGGCTCTAGTCCCAGGTTCCTTCAAGTAACTCCAAACCATCCCCAGGCAAAAGACACTAATGCCACAGCCCGAGCCAAGAGGAACGCCTTGAAATCACACTTCAGAGGCCTTGCGGGTGCTCAGCGACACACAGGGCTGCGTGTGTTTTATGATATGTGTGTTGAAGAGCCCTGAGCAAAGGCTGTAGCAGATGCACAGCGTTCAGCGGCAGTCGCTCCCCTGGCTGTATTAGAGCACGAGGCATGAAGCAGCCCCGGACCTCTGCCCCCTTCCTCCCCCTGCCCACGGCAGGCATTTGGCATCCAGCACAATTAGTTCCCGGGGCATGTGTGGTAGTCGCCATAAACATCCTCCTCAAAGCAGGACACGTTCCCCCATGGGGCAAACATTAGTGGGACAACTGGAAACGTTCAACTTGATTATAATGCTTTAAGAAAAGGTCATCGCGAAATTCCAGCACTTTACCTTGAGCTCTGTTCGTTCTGTGCAGGACGAGATGGGAAGAGTCATTTTGCCCTAGCTTGTGGCATCCACACAGCTCTGATTGCATTTCATGGGCTGCAGCAGGCTGTTGAGCCGCCGAAAACCCCCACTCCCGAAGGAGTGAGATAAGTAACCATGGATATGCTTGTGGGTGCATGCGCTGGACCACACAACAGCTTTCCATGTTTCCACTCAAAAGCCGCCTAGCCCTGAGTGGATTTTGCACTGCATTTGCACTTCCGCTTCTGAAACAGGCCTAGGAGAGTCAAATATACCCAAAAAGCGTGGAAGAGCAGCCAGCAATTCCTAGATAGCATCTTCCCCACTGTCTGGAATTTCGTTTTCCAGCACACTATTAGATTTCATCCTTTTGGGCCTCAAAGGGAGCCCTTGCCAAACCCAGAACGTGGCCAAAGCACGGCAGGACAGTGAAGTGACCCGAATTCACCACACCTGCTCCCAGGGAAGGGAAGGTAAAGGAAGAGCATCTGTACTGAAGAGTTAACGTAATTTTTGACAGCACTATAAGCAGGATCATGCCTCCTTCCATGCAGAGCTCAGCGTCCCCAAGGAGTGAGGAGCACCACCAGCAGCTGAAAACGCAGGAATATCTCAGCTCCCCCTGCCTCTGTCTTTGGACTAAAGCAGAATTATTTGCTTTGGGTACTTAACAAGCCACTTCCACTGCCCTTCTCAAGGGTACCAGGGTTTCCTAGGGGAGGCAATTTCCCAAAATGCAATGTCTCCTAAAGACATCATGGAGAAAGATACAGATTCTGTTTAAAATCCTGTCTTTAATGTCTCTGAAAAGTGGGATATGGTATGCACGGAGCAGCCTGGTGAGACGAGCCAACTGCCACCACCACACAAGGCTTTGTGCACAGCTCTCTGAGCAGAGGTGCACATGGACAGCCCACCAGAAGGCACAAACGGCTGGCTCAGAAGGCATCCCAAAACGCACGAGCACAGGAAAGGAGCAGTCGATTAGCCCTTCTCCTCTGTCCATCAGCGCGGGAGCTGCACTGACCTGGAGCGAACAATTTGCTATTGGCTAGGCAAGAAGAAAACCAAGGTCAGTTTTGTTTGTGGCCAAATGAAAGATGCTTTGCCCCTAGCCATGTTCTTGCTGCAATAATTAAAACTGTCGTCCTACAGTTAGCTGCCAGGGGAGTTCTCAGCAGGTCTTCAAGCAGAGCCAGGAGACAAGCGCCAGTGGAGATGGGTCCTGCTACACCCACCAGGGCTTGGGGGCTTCCAGGTCCGGCCTAGCTAGGCTGAAGGGAGAAGGAAACACTACTGTCAATTCAGCTGAATTGGGAAGGGGTAGGCAACAGAGGGTTTTTTTTTTTTTTTTTTTTTCCTTTCTTTTTTTAGAGAAGATTTTACAACAGTCAGTTCTAGCAAACCAGACAAAATTGCCTCTCCTGTTTTCCTCACAGCTCTGCCTCCAAAGCCCCCTTCCTAAAGCCCCAAGCGATGAGCACTCTCGCAGACCCTGGAGGTGGCCGAGCACAGCATAGCATCTTTCCCGGGAGGTGGCTGCATGATCCAGCCTACAAAGCGCTCTCCAAAGGGAAATGCTTTGAGACGCCACTGAAGTGCAAACTATTATTTCCTGACGCCTGCCGATACAGCCTGAGCGCAGGGACAGCTTGACATTCGCACACAAGCTAGGATGCAGCTGGTGGGTCCCCCCGGCAGCATCCTCCTAACAAAAGCCAACTGCGAACGCGCTCAGTGAAGGTGACGCCTGTTTCAAAACCGGGGCGGACAGAATAAACGTCTCGGTTTGTTTGCGAGGCTGCGACGGGCCCAGAAGGCATGTAGACCCTTGTGCCTGCAGTGTTTGTTCTAACTTTCTGGAGCTCACATACGCACCTGCCCGTGGAGCGGGGATGCTGTATTCCCACCACTCCGGCGCCGCGCACAAGAACTCCCAGCTGCTGCCAAAAGGTATTTTTAGCTGCATTATTTATTTGAACACCTGCCTGAGACTTTGAGGCAGAGTACGGAGCCTGAGCGAAGGAAGGAGGGAGGGAGGGAAGAGCGGCGCTGGCGATCTGGACCGTTTCCACTGGAAGGTTCGAGAGAGGAGACACAGGTGTGACAAAGTGAGACTCCGGCTATGCTGGGGAGGAGGATAGTGCTCCTGGGATCACACGGCCGTGCCACAGACAGCATCGGGCTAAATCCAGCTCCTGGGAATAGCCCAATACCAGTCCAGATTAGAAAGACGCCCCAACCACTCTCACTGGGTGAAGGTGTCTTCAGGGAGATCGCTGCAGTGACACTTCGGCAGCGGAGCCCAGTAGCCCCCTTCAAAACAGACCTCAGCTCCCCAGCACGGGACGGAGCAGTTGTGGGGTGACCTCCTGTTTAAGGCCAAGTTGAATATTGTTCCTTTCAACACGCAAGAAACCATCCATGCTCCCCAAGATTACAGCTCTTGCATGTGAGCAAAGAGTGAAGAGGGAGGATAGAAACAGGCTAGTTAGTTACCTGAGTGAATGAGATTTCAAGATGCTCTAGTTCAACATGGCATCTGCAGTAGGAATGCTCAGGTCTTATGACTACACATCGTCTTTTCTGCTTAACTCCTTTCTGAGGACAAACCCAACAGAACTGCCCTCTTTTGAAACAGCTTTCTTCGCCAAACCGATGCCACCCAAAAGCAGCCTGCTCCCCTTTGTCCCCCCTTCCTCACTGCCAGGAAGGACCAGTGCCCTCACTCTGCCGTGGGTGGCAGGTGCAGGGGACGCGTGCCTTCGGGGACTGACATGGTCCCGGGCTCCGACGCTGGTCCAGCCTCGCTGCCGAGCATCACCGGGGATGCAGTGGCCAAAAGCACATCCGCCCAGGGAGGGCCAGCCACCAAGAAGAGAGGACAGATGGAGAGGGTGAAGCAAGCAGAAAGCCAAGGAATGACGGACGCCATGAGGAACTGATGGATGGAGGTGGCTGTTTTCCCCGAAGATACGCATACCCCAGGCAATTCAGGAGTAAGTCAGCCACCACAGGGCAGGGGCTAAGCTGTGGTCATGCGGAGAGAGAGGACCACAAGGCTCCCGCGACATTTTTCCACGACGTTTACTGATGTGACTTGAAACCTGCTGCTCTCCCTCCCCTCCTGCTCAATAATCCCCCTTCTCTTGCTGAAATCAGCCAGGAAAGAAGGGGAAAAAAAAGGAGAAAAAAAAAAAGAAAAGAAAAAGCATCTAAAAATAAAGGCCAGGCCAGAGTACGCGCCTCTCGGTTGGGCTCCTGTGCTCGCAGATCTGCTTATTTTGGCCTATCTCTCCCCGGCGATAAGGCAGCTAACAGCCCGTTATCAGGCAGTCAGTGAAAATGTGCTCCAGCCTGATTAGGCCTCAGTCTTTGCCAAGGTTATAAACAGCCGTTATCGTTCTCCCAAACAGAATAATCCGGACAGTATCAGCTCAGAAACATATGGGCCACACAGCGAAGATAGCCGCTGACGGACACTTCATTTTAATTGTAACGAGTGGTTAGCGGCAGCCTCCCGACAAGCGGCACAACTGCCCAGTTGGCAGCGGGGCCGCCGCGTCCTCCCAAGCCCCCTCCTGCCTGCCGCTTTTTTTCCTTTTCCCCTCTTTTCCCCTTGCCCTCCTCCCCGGGCTCCTTTTCTCTCCGGGATGCCGCGTTATTCCTGGCACGCTGGCAGACGCGTGCACCCGAGAGGCGAGGGATGCCGCCGCAGCGGAGAACATCCACACCGGCCCCCGGCTCGGCCAGGGGACCGGACAGCATCCTGGGGACCCCCCCGCTGATGCATCAGATTTGACGTGGCCCCATCCTCGTGCCAGCCATCTCCTCGCCAGTGCGCAGGCCGCGGGAAGAGGAGGAGGAGGAGGAGGAGGGGCAGCAAACCCTCATTTCACATTCTCCTGGTGTCCGCTCTGTGTCATACTTCTCTTTTTTCCTCCCCTTCTCCCCCCTCCCTTTCCCAAAAGAGGTGATTTAGCTCAGAGAGCCTTAAACACATTTGCATTCCCAAGACAAGTGCTTAGGCATAAATTCATCTCAGCGCAGGGGTCTCTATTTTCTTCCCCTATCCTCCTGATCTTCTCCCACTTCCCTTTTCTTTCCAAACCCAAAACGAATTCGGCACGGACCCTTGCAATTCAAGTGCCATCGCGTGGGATTACGAGGCATCCGTGTGCTTTCCTTTTCTTCTGACACGCTCAGCCTCGTTTTGCTATTAACAATACTCAGGGATGAAGGTCTTGGCCCCATTAGCTGCACTAACGTTGTTCCCACCTTCTTCTCCAGCCAGCCCTGGCTCCGAGTAACCACAACGCCTAAGCTGTACCTTCCCTGCAGGAGAAAAAGAGGAGAACTCCCCAAACCATCCACAAAATGTTAATATGGGGAGACAAGATAAAAACATGCAGAAGACCCGGAGTGGGCTTCGAGTCACGGACGCTTTCTCACGTAATCTGTATTCCAATCTCGGTGTCAGCGGAGCTGTGATCGGAATATCCAAGGTCTCATAAAAGATTCAGGGCTTATTGACTTCCTTACATTCGCTGCCGTTTCATGTTGCTCCTGCTTACTCCCTTTCAGCCTCAAAAGGACCCGCAGCCCTTTCAAGTTGCCATCACAGATGCCAAAGTTGAAGAAATTTCCTTGCTCTGCCGTGCTGGACTGACAGACCCAAGCGCTAGAGAAAAGCTCTCCTCCTTAATGCGGGGATTTATTCCCGACCACTCTCTCTCCCTGCCCCCAACCCAGTGCCAGCAGAAGAGAAAGATGTTTAAAGAGACAATTTGCCCGGGTGGAGATTCCCACTGCTTGCTATCATCATCCACTTCTAAACGAGGACCCATTTTATGTGCGCAGAGATGCAGAGACATCCCAGGGTTCAGAATGTGTTGGCTATCGCCAAACACTATCATTTCTGATTCATATTCTTCCTCCTCCTCAAAGTATGCAAGCACATACTGCAATTACTGGGAGATTATTTCTCCCCAGCTAAAACCTCGCCAAATCTAATAGAAATCCTAATTAAAAAGACTAACACAGTAAAAGGATGGAAAGGAACCAGAGGATGGAGGCAAGAGGCAGTGACTGTGGCCTGCTGCAAAGGTGCCCCAGTGGGCAAAGGTGTCAGATGCACATGGCCCGAGCCCCCACAACCCTTGCCAGGGACCTCCCTTCTCCGAGCCCAGCCACCACAGGCGGGCAGCAGTGTTCCCCATGCAACGGATGGAAGAGCACATTGGTGACTTATTTTAATTCAAGACACGTATTTAGTGAAACCATCCCGGAGCCGGAAAGAAAACTTACAACAGGGACCCATCAAGACCATGTTTCCCACACGGACTGCACACAGGGGAACTCTCCAAGGGCCATCTCTGGCAGCATTATATTCTCTTTTTGCTGTATAAGCAGCACTGAGCAAATTTGCAGACCAGAGAATCCAGTCCCTTCAAATTTATTGTTAGTGTTACTTAACTGCAGCCTTAAAGTGAAGATACTGGACTCAGGCAGACACCGAGGTCTTTGGAGCTTGTCATCATATCATCACTTACATATGCACTGTATTTAGGCATAAAATAACAAATGAATATTGTATGTGGTATAAATTACATAATTAACATGCTGGGGATCCTTGTACACAAAGCTGCATAGAGCTGCACATGAATACCACATACAAACAACCACGGTTTAGCTGCCCCATATGCACAGGCCTCCAATTAATTGTATTTCTGCATCATCCAAAAGCTTTATACATGCACCAAGCCTCCATATTAGAAAGCATAATATAGGAAATTAATGCGTATAAAAAAAATGTATAGGAACACACAGATTTATGTATGATCCAATACACACCTACATTTGTTTCTTTACGTATCATGTGTAGACGCCCTCATAAGTACCTGCGTATATACTCTCACAAGGCATAGCCAGACACATGTATGTGTATCTGCACAGTCTATAGAATATTTATACACACACAAACTATACGAACACTCCATACACCCTGCTCTGTGACAGCTCAGATTTTCAGTAATATCATAATATTATTTTTTAGATCAGTTAAGGTATAAAATGTGCGCTCTCTCAGTCTTTAATATTAATAAGTCTTGTAACTAGCAGTTTCTCGTAGCTCCGAATTCTTGAGCACAACTAGAAAGGGCACTTATCCTGAAAAATCTAATAAATTTACAGTTTTATATACTTCCTTCAATTGTAAAAGTCTTGTTCAATAAACTTTAAAATGCCACTATAGAGCAATAACACAGACAGTATAAACCCAGCCCTGGGAAAGCTGTGCAACCAGAAATTGTTCCCCTTTCTGCTACAGCAATAAAGTTTTATATGTTTGAACTGACTGTAAAAAGGTTTGAATGTTGGCAACTGGGGAATAATCTGTCTTCTTTATAGTTATTATCATATTTCCCACAAGACCCTTTGGTCTGTGTCAATCCTTCTCGTATATGACACCTTTGTACTGTCAGCGAAAGCAGGAATACTTAACTTTTTTTGTGTGTGCGCGCGTGTGACTAGAGGTCCTTCTATCTGTTTTTCTTCAGATCACAGCAACCAGGAATAAATTATCTGTGACATGGTGCAATGGAGGCATTTTACCAAATCAAGTTGACTTGGAGAGTAGCCTTCCTTCTTGGGAGGGAAGCAAAAAACAGATTAACAAAGAGTTGGTTATTCTCTTCTTTTATTCTTTTCGTCGTGCCTGGCTCCAGTGTCATTCAGGAAGGAGAAGATGTAAGGACAGCAAACAAAAACGGATTTCCAAAAACATTTCTCGAAGCCTTCGGCCCTCGCCAGCCCTGTGCCGTGGAGGAGCCAGGCTGGCCCCCGCAGCAAGGTCCCACAGCGTTGCCAGAGCACCCAGGCTCCTCCTGGACCAGAACTTCCTGGGGATTCTTGCAGAATCCTAAACAAATTTGGCCTAATCCTACAGAAGCAGCAGGCAAATATAAGAAAATTCCTCAAACGCATTCATTTGCAATTTTCAAATTGCTGGGAGCTCGACAGCATCACAAACCGAGAGAAGAGGACAAACTTTGTCACAGGACCTACAGTTCATCTCTGCGAAAGGAGCCACCCTGCAGTTGAGCATCCATTACAGTGATCTCCGGAGAAGGCTGTTTCACGCTGCCCAGACCCCACGGTACAGGAGGAAAGGTTCGGACATGGGCAAGGGGAACCCAGGTCTCGCAGCTCAGCAAAAATACAAAGCAATCCCCAAGTCAGGTGGATCTTTCAGGTGGCAAAGCTGAGGCTCAATCAGAGATTGAGATGTCAGAAGAAGTGATGTTAGGACACGTTTGGAAAATGAAAAATGAGGAGTCACCAGGACCAGATAATACCTGTCTAAGAGTTCTGCAGGGACTCAGAAATAAAATGATTGCATATTTTCATTAGCAGCTCAATCTCTCATTACACTAGAGGACACCAAGTGTCATACCCTATTTTTAAAAAATGGAGTGAGATGAGCCACAGATCCAGAGACTTGTGAGCCTCACTTCAGTACCAGCTAAAATGATAAATAGATAGAATAAAGCACAGGATGGACATGATGCCACAGAGATTAAGCAACACAGTTCCTGTAAGAAAAACAAAAACATACCTTGCTAATCTAGTAGGATTGTTGAGCACCCAACAACAGAAAAGACAAAGTATAACTGATATTATTCAGATTCCTAGAAGTTTTATTGGCTATTCATACATGACAAATTTAACTATTCTCCAGGTAAACATGAGGAGTAAAGACTGTTTAAGAGATGAAGTGAGTAAAAATAAATAGTTTTTTTTCAACAAGGCCACGGACTTTGAAGGTTACTCAGAAAACGAGTAGCTTAGTAAGTTAGAGGAGAACAAAAATAAAGTGGGTTTGTAAAAATTCAAGAAAGGCTGAGATATTCCTTAAAGGAAGTGTAAACAAAGCTGCATATGAGCCAGAGATAAGATGGTAGGTAGAAGTCAGCGAGGATAAAATGCACAAGGACATAATTTAATTACTCATGCACACTGACTATGACAAACTTGGCATGGTCACACTGGCCATCTAGCGAAGCGTAAGGGAAGGGGCAGTCACAGACACTCAGGCTGCACAAAGCACTACGTCCACATAGCCTGGCCACCCGTGGAGCAGAAATCACGCTGCTTCACCCCAGGCTCTGCCAGACTGACTCCTTTTGTCCTACGTGAGCAAATTATCCAGGAGACGCTACGCCAGCGCGATCTTCTCGAGAGCGGCAAGTTCATGAATCTGCTCTGAATGGTAGAAAACCAAAGCGCAAACAGTTCAGACAAAGGCCACAAAAGCAACGGGAGCTACGGAGAGGCTCTGCAATGAGAAGAGACCGAAGCGAGCACCAAACGTTCACTAGCCTCCAAAATACAATTTCAGAGCTACATAGATGACTAGAAAAGCCACTTATGCGAACCAGAAGAAGAACTCAGAGATGCACATGGCCTGTGTTTCCCCAGGTGTAAGATAAAGAGACAGGAAACGGCCTCCGGTGCAGGACAGCGGGAATAACAAGCTGCTACGGGCCACGTGCATCCTAGCTGGGGCCCCAATCCTAGAACCACCCAACCTTTGCACCTCCCAACAGTGCAAAATGACACCACCAATGACCACGGAGCGAACCTGTTGGTGCCAGGCACGAAGGTGCCCCATCCCAGGCTGCTCTTGACCCCCAGCTATGCTTCCGTTCAATGCTACAGCAACCACTACCATGCGAGCAGCACACGCACTGGGGGCTTCGAGGAGCCTTCTGATCTTACTAAAAGAAAACAAAACACTGATGAAAAGGAACCAGAGCGATAATTTACACTAAATAGAGAGGAAAATCAAGGTATGATCCAGCAAAGGCAGGGCCAGAGGCAACCTCTGGACAGCCCAACTCCTTGCATGCCTCCAATCGTTCAGCAGCAGCATCTGCCAGGAACCCACCATGAGTTCTGCTATGGATGAACGGTCTGAGGGAATTTTTCAAACACTGAACCTGGGAAGTACATCCATCAGTCCTGGCAGGGGAACATCAGTGCCCAGAAAGAAGGTGTTTTCCAAAGGAGGAAAAACCTATGTGACAAGGTACGCCTGTGACGAAAGGCAGCAACACTGGCTCCCATGATACACAAGCAGGAGTGACTCCAGTTCTCACACGCAGGAGGCATGGACATTGGAGAGACTCCGGTTCCCATGCAAGCATATCAACCCCAAGCCCTAGAGAAGCCATCCTCACCCCAGAAGGACACCTCCAGCTCGCTCTGCCCTAGTCCTTCCCCTTACTCAGCCTCTTCTGCCCACAAGCGCCAGCCCATGAGCAGAGGGTCTACACCACGTGCCCTCTGGGCAGCCGTGCTCCAGTCAAGGCACCGCGTGGGCGAGCTGGGCTGGATCAGCTGTGACAGGGAGACCTCCCCTACCATCTGGGTGCACTTCCCAAGCCTCTCTCCAAGTGCAGGACTGCCTCTCTACACAAGATGCTTGTGCAAAAGGTATTTCACAAGCTGCGGAGACAGGTGCAGCACCGCCAGTCCTCCCGCTCCAGAGCGAGCCCTCAGCTTTGGCGGCCATCATTTGCCCATCATTTCTGGGGCACGGCCTTTGCAGGAGCAAGCACGGCGCTCACACTCCCACGCCTCCCAGCCCCACATCGCAGCGAGGGGAAGCCGGAGCAGCGAGGGTTAAGCCCGCCCCGTCGTACGCATCCCTGTTCCGGCGTGTTGCAAGAGTCCATTACCTCCCGCCACATTACCTCATTCATTTCTTATATGCGGATGGTTTATTTTCCCATGAGCACCCTCGCTTGCAGACATGGCTAGTATAAAGTCCCCTCCCTCTCCTGTATTTCTCTATCCATCACATTTAACACTCTGACAGTAACAGTCTATAATGTTTCTATTCTACAAAACCGCTCTGTCAACTCCGGGCTTCCAGAGCAGCAACTGAGGAAAATAAATAACATCAACGCCAGGCCCGACAGTATCACAGCTTGCTTTCTGCTGGGGGTTTATTTTATTTTATTTTATTTATTATTTTTTTTTTACAAAGGGAAAGGAAGAATAAAGAGAGAGAGAGAAGAGGGGAGGAAAAGTGAATGCCTGTAAGGTGGAGAGAAAGAAGGAAGGGAAAGAGGGAATTTCCTTCCCATCCAAACGACCTACAGAGATTTGCATGGCGCTTCCGATCCAGACAAAGCCAGAGCCGGCAGCCCCCTGCCCCTGCTGCCCCCTCTGACCCCGCTCTTTTATCCCGCTATCGACACGGTGGCTTAGAGGAGAGGCGAGGAAGCGGGGAGGCAGGGAAAAAGGAGCGGCTTTATGGTACCCCCATCTCCTGCTGGCAGTGAGCAGAAAATAGGAGATTGCATCAAGGATGCCTCTAGCATGGCCTTTCATCATCCTCACTGTTCCCAGCAGCAGTGGTGGCCCCTTGTGCCTCTCTCCGCAATGCTCTTGAGACAAGGTGTCCAGGGAACCATGCCAGCATAGGAATATGCCAGGAGCTTCGAAGCCCCACGTCCCCATTGCAGGGCCAAGAAAAACTCGAGGCAATTGAGGGTGCAAGGGAACAAGGCAGTGCCACCAGCTGGGGACAGGAGCAGCTCTCAAGTCCCCTCGGGAAGGACTCACAGTTGCTCTCTAGGATGCTATCCTAGGAGGACACAGGGGTTTGCAAGAAGGAAAAAGGATATACAGATAACAGCGAGTTCAGTCTTCTTCAAAACATTATCAGCACCGTCAAGATTACAAATGCAAAAGGTCAACGCAGCCCCAAAGGGCTGCCAGCGGGGCACAGGTAGCAAGAGATGCACCCAGGCTCTCAGGAGGGGTCTGCACTGGAAGATAGGCTGGGACTCATCCTGCTGAGCTTGGGGCAGCGAGCAGACAGCACCTAGGAACAGCAAGGTCACTCTCGCGGGGGAGTGCAGGGGGTAAGAGCATGACACATCTGGCGGTACATCCTCTTGCATCTCTTACACACAGCACAGCAGCTTGAGAAAGGTGGAGAAGGGCAAGTCCAAACAGGTTGACTGGGGAGGAACGGGCACCTCAAAACTAGGTTTGCACAAGCCAGGGCAGAGGCAGTCAAGGCAGGAGGACCACCGCCAAGAAGAGGGGCACGTGAGCTCCAGGGTCGAGCCAAGTGCCGCAGCCAGGGCGAAGCGCTGGATTTACAGTGCGTGCCCTGAAGATGCACAGCAGGAATCTGCAGCCGCCCCCACGCAATGTGGGGGTGGACACCCGGGGAAGGAAGAGCCAAAGACAACATGGAGGCTGCAACGCTTGGGAAACCAGAGAATGATGGCCCCCATAAGCCCCAGGGGAAAAAGAGGGACGGATGAGGTAAGGAGCTGGGCAGCAACCGGCAGAAAGGCAGGACCTCTCCAGGGATGGTCAGTGATAGCATCCAGGTGGGGAAGGCTGGGCCACTGAAGACAAGAGGGTCGCCCTGCCGGCAATGAGATTATTTCTCCAGGCCCCATCAGGCTCAGCCCAGCCCTACATGCTCCAGAACATGCATTTGTCAGTGATGCCACGTCTCCAAGCCAGCTACCACGCGCTGTAATCCCTGCAGACCCTACAGCGGCGGCAGGCAAACCCCCATCTGCTCTACACAAGCCCCTGATCAGAAGTCACTAATCCACTTGAATAATCCACTCCAGCTCACAGCTTAGTGGCCCCACGGTATTTTCCATCTCCTTTCACTCCTTTGAAATTCCCCAAAGCTGAAATCTAGACCTTCCTCTAGGGAACAAATACCAGCGCTGTGGCTGGATTTACCTTCTAGCAGGGCTGGAGGAGGAGCAGAGCCGGCAGAGCGAGCCCGTTCAGCTCAGCAGGAGCAAGCGCTACCCTCCGGCGCCGGGCCGGGCCGGGCCCACGCACACCAACCGGCCAAGAGCGGACCGCTCGCCAGCGAGCTGGGATCGCTGCGCCGTCGCTCCGAGCTCCCCGCTATGGGCGAACGCGAGGCCGGAGCTCCAAGGTTTACATTTAATGGAGAATAAGAGCTAATCCCAGCACCCAGCGGAGGCAAAGAAATGCACCAAAATAAATATTTTCAGTCAATGATAATAATAATAATAACTGCCTAAAAAGACAGGCCATTTCTTACAGTGAAAAATAAAGCAGAAAAGTCCACTTTTTTCAGAATTTTGTGTTTGCCCTACGAGGGCAACGCTGACGTGCTATTTTAAGCCGTTCTCTGAAAGCTGGTCTGCATTCTCCGTGAGCGAAGCAGGCTCTACAAACACTGAGACCTACTCAGGTGTTTTTCGTTGCAAATAAAAAACATACATGCACAAGAACTTTTTCAATCAATCAGAGAGCGAGAGACAGCCCTTGACAGCCCTGCAGACTCGGGGCTTTGCTCTTCAAGCGGCTTAGAGAGGCCGGCAGAGATGCACCCGCAAACCGCAGAGAGGCGAGGAGAAAATGCGTGCAAAGGCTATAGGAAACGCACGGGGTGGGGGCGGAAAGGAGGTTTGAAGAACTCGGGAAACCTTGGGGCTGGCAGGGAGCGGGCAGCGTACTGTCCCGGTGCTCACGGCCTCCCACGTATTCGCTTCCCCCAGCCCCTTCGTGTCCGGCAGCTGATTGCAGGCGGCTCAATTTACCCTCCTCACCCCTCGCCGCGGTCCCTCTGGATCAGAGATACAGCGCAGAGCAGGGTCAAGAAGAGGGGGCCGCTGCCATGGCAGCACCAGGCACCCCCTCGGAGAGGGCAGGCTGCTCCCGGTCCTTTTGCAAACGCTTGTGTTCGCTCAGAAATAAAGCTGAGATCTTCCTAAAACCAGAGAGGGCCAGTGCACGCCCCAGATGGGAACGCACGTTGGACCGCATCGCAGCACATCTCACACGCATACTTAAAATGACTCCTTCAAAACCAAATAAAAAGGAAAAAAAAAAAAAAAAAGGAAAAGAAAAAAGAAACCCGTTCCCTCCTTTGTTTACACACCTGCCAAGGCCTGACGCTGGCTGCTGCCAGTCATTTGTAAGAGCTGACGGTTTTCCAGCCAAAAGCAACACAAGCAAAAGCAACGCAAGCAATAAAAGGACGAATTCTGCTCCGGAGAGCCCTGTGATACCGCTGACAGCTCATCCTAGGAATGCTGGTCTGGGAGGAAAAACCCGCCGCGCAACCAGGAAAGCTTTGAGTCTGAAAAACTGGCAAAATCCTCTGGCTCCTTGCAAGGAAGGGAGGGCCTCACCTCTGCCGGCGGACCAAGGCTACCCTTTACTGGGGAGAAGCTCCCCAGCCGTCTACACCTCCTCCTCTCCCACAGTTTGACACCGAGCCTCAGGCAGACGTGGGGAATTCTGCCGGAGCCAGGAAACACTTGCCTCTGACCTTGCAAGACGCCTGGTGAAGACCAGGGTGAGTTACAAAAGCCTTTGGAGCACCTCAGAAAACAAGTCAGAAGGAAGCAAAGGGGATTTGGGCTATTGACTGCAAAGGGAGAGAGGACTGACACTCCAGAAACAACTAGCTTTGCCATAGACTCCCGGTACTCCTCCGGAAAAGGTCTTTATTCCCATGTACAAACCTCCTTTCCGCTTGCAAAAGCGAGTATAAAGCTTCCCACAGAGGTCTGACAGCATAATGTGCATGCAGACCGATGCCTAGGTACACACACCTATAAATGCACGCTCACAAGCGGCACACGCAAGAGAAACAAGAAATAAAAGCTACAAACCAAACTCGGTGGCCTTCTGTGAAAAAACTCTCAAATGCCTTTTTTTGGGGGGGGGGGGGTGAAGCTGTATTATTTTCCGTTCATACGTATCCCCTCAATAGCTATATACATACACAGATAAAATTTGTATTTAGCTAAACCTTGTCACCGGCAAGCGTGTTATTTGCTCTTCGATCGCAGTCATTACTCACTTTTAAAAAAACTCCCTTTGCCCAGGGCGCGAGGAGAAGCGGGGCCCTACGACGCAGGTTGCCAATCACAGCACGCGCGCCGAGAGCGGCGCCTGCACGCAATTCATGGGCCGGGATTTGCGTCTAGAAACGAATCAGGTTTACGCAATTAATCCATTTCCTATTTACTTTTTAATCAGAATTTGCCAGCAAACAAATTTATTAATTTGTAAAATTACAAAATTAAAGCGGTGGATTTGCGACTTTCACGCGGGGGCGGGGGGAGGACGGACTATTTCAAAACGGATTTTATTTACTCCAATCAACTCAAAGACCTCAAACAGCACTAAGAAAAAAAAAACAACAACAACAACAACAAAATGAACTTGTATCTTACTGTCTTTCAGTCCCCCAGGCACAAAATACAGAGCTGGCTGTGATAAAAATTGCATCCAAAACAAGAGAATGTTTTGCATGGAAGTTTTCGTGACCTTTTTGACCCATTTTCCAAGCAGTTCTCCAAATTCTGGGTAGTCAAAACACCTTGTGGATAAATCCAGAAAAGTTGGGTGTGGTGGGGAATAGCCAAACCTCCCAGCTGCATTTCCACCAAAATTCAGGATTGGAAAGTTGATCACAAGATCAGCAGCACTTCCGACCTTGGCATGGAGCAGAGTCTTGGGATGGCTGGAAGCGATGGAAGCAGAGGGGTACGAGGGACTGGGTGTTACGTATTTTCTCATTTCAAGAAGCATAAGATTTAGGCGTGTTTTCAGCACTGATTTTTGCAGGCCAGAATGAAGCTAAGGACGCAGAAAATCCTCCGGTTTCAGTGAATGCAACCCCCTGCGCACCCCCACGCTCCCACCCCTGAGCCCCTCGGGGAGCGGGCGAGCGTGGGGCTGCTGGGGGCTCCCCGGGGACCCGGCCAACGTGCACCAGAGAGCAGCAGTGACAAAGCCACCCGCCGCCACTCTGCTGCTCTCCAAACCCTCTGGTGACCCTGCACCCGAGAGCAGCAGAAAAGCCCCGTGCGGCTTCCAGGACGTTTCTCACCCAGCGCTCACTTTATTCGGAGAAAGAAGCAGCAGGGAAAAAGATAAATAAATAAAATCACCTCCCATTTGGTATCATTTACCAGAGCCAGATGCCACATAAGCCCCTTCCGCCGCTGCCCGGCCTTCGCGGGCGCTCCCGGACACGGCGAGCGCTACCCAAGCCCTGCACCACCGGGCTGGCGCTGGCGCTTGCACGGGGCCGCGCCGCAGCGGCGTAGCTCACTGCAGCCCGGCTTTGCCGGCGGCGGCGAGGGGCTGAGGATGCGCCCGGCACGCCGGCACGCTCCCTCCTCGCCGGGCTCCCGCCTGAAGACGATAACGGGTAGAGAAACCCCGCGGCCCGCCGGTAACAGGAGTTCAGGCAAAGCGGCAGCAGCCGCCAGCCTAAGGAACGGGTTGGGATGCCTGTAATCAGAAGGGTTATCTAATGCTAGTTTCATTCTAATTGAGTCACTACCATATGTCACCCTGCAATAACAACGCAAGCAGCATGCAACTGAATACATATTTAATTCACATAATGGGTACAACAGTAGAAGTAATCAAGGCAGTTTGCCATAAGCCATAAAGAAATGTAGCTTGTTCCTATCAAGAAACATTCTGCACTTCGGGAGCACTGGATCGCCAGAGAGAGCAAGAGCACCGCATTACTGCAAAAGCCAAAAGGGAAGAGAAGGGGGGAGGAAAAAGAAAAAAACAGCCAACCCCCAAACACACGCGCGCACATGCCCCGGCACGGATTACAGGCCAGGAGCTGATTCGACACGAATGGAAATCAATGGCAGAATATTGTCGACGGATCGTTAGCCCCTTCAATATAATTAACAGTAATGGATTTATTGGCAGAAACTTAATGATTTGAATGTTAAATACCAGCCTGGAATTTCACTGCGCAGTCCAGCCAAAAAGGTGCCGGTTCTGTTTTCAATTTCAAAACGGATTCAGAATTGAAAAATAAACCCTGAACCAAAATATCTCTCTCTCTCTCTCTATATATATATATATGTATGCACATACAGACACACGCACCCAAAGCAGGGCGACGATGCTCAGCTGCCCAGCGCCGGCTCCGCGGCGGCGGCCGCAGCGGGCTCTTCCCGGCTCCCCTGGCCCTGCGGAGTGACACCTGACAGACCCGCTCGCTCCCTGCCTTCATTTCCTCCCGCAACGAGAAGATTAATACGATTGCGGGTCGCTCATCAATATCTTTGGACAGATCAACCGGAGTTTTCATTAAAGCCATATTAATGCTTTTGGATCCACAGCTGCGGACAGGTTAGGGCTTCAAAAAGCAAGCCTGGAGAGGGAAGAAAAGAGCAGAGAACGGGCCTGGCGTCCGTTCCCGGCCGGAATTAATGGAAACTCAACCCTCTCCCTCATTAAGGGCCTCTCCCCCCAACATGTTTTGATGTATATTTCATGAGGATAAACAAACATTCATTTCACTTTGGAAAGGCGCTTGCCGTAATGTATTGGCAGCCTCGGCAGCAATGAGGGGACATTAATTTCAATTCTGGTGTTTAAACACTTTGTTGAGCCCCAATCATTCATCCCCGGCTCAGCACACCCAGGGCGCGGGGAGGAAGCGCGCCGAGAGCGCCGGCCAGCCCTCCTCCCGCCGCCGGGCCGCGGGCCGCGCCAGGGCGGCCGAGCGGCAGCGGGAAGCCCGTCACCCGTCGGGAAAGCGGCGGCCGGCGTTTGGTCTCCTTCTGGCAGAGCCGGATTCAAACGGAGAACCTGGGTGACGGACGGACGGACAACCTCAACGCAGGGGAAGGCGCCGGCTGAGACCTGGGGAGGAGGGAAGCATCCTCAGTCCAGCGTGGGCTGCCCCTGAGCTCTCGGGCACGTCACTGATTTCCATTTCTCCACACAGACAACACGGCCTTTCCCTGATTTTCACATCCCCGTTGAGCTCCACTGTCCTCAACTCACAGCGCTTCAACCTCCCTTGAGCAACACTGACAGCAAAGCACCCAGCGGCGACCAAAACCTCCCGGGCTACCTCCCAGCAGCAACAAATTGGCCAAACCAGGAGCTCGTCCAAGAGAAAGTGCAGAGCAAAGCCAGACAAGCAGAGCACCGACCTGACCTGCTCGCCGGTGGCCCTGGGCAGCTCTGGTCCCATGTGAAGACCAAGTCCCTTGGCAAACCGGGACAAGAGGGAGCCGGCAGGGTGTGAGGCACCCTGTGGTCACGGCTCTGGGGCGCGTTGTGAGGGGGCACTGACCACACGGGTGCAGGCTGCTCAAACGGGATGGCAGGAGGACACTGCAGGCTGCCTGGAGAGATGCTTGGTAGATACCCGTTTCGAACGCGATGGCACTGAGATGATGCCTGCTCCTGAGACTGCACTCCTGCATAGCCTGTTGGCCTTTATTTGCTATTTGAACTGCTTTAAAAGGCCAGGGATTCAGAAAGAAGAGGCTCTATATGGCTGCTTGCCCTAGGATCCAATCTTCAGCCAAACTTCAAGCCACCATCATCACAGCAAGACTTGCAGACAACATCCTGCCCACCTAAAGTACCAAGCTCCTAATCTACACCTGGAAACACTGTCCCTGAAGAACTGGCTCCAATGAATATTTGCAAATACTATGAACTACAGAGCAGGCCATTAAACTATGCTAACTCCTCACCACAGGCTGTTCTGGATAAACTTCTGCATAGGTTCAGGAGGACACTGGGCAAGTTTGAGGGCAGAAATCCTATCAATAGGTGTTAAACACAGAGACACAATGCACACCGTTCCTGCCCTACTACTTTTAAGACTCTTCCCAACGCTTCTAAGCTTGGCCCTGTTCAAGATGAAATAATGGTAGCTGAATTTTCAGTCTGAGCTAGTATGGCTCTTTGTATGTCTTCTCAGGCTCCTTCTGGACCTTGCCTTGATCCTGTACTGTCAAGGGAGAGCAGAAGGAAGCAGAGCATCCATGATAAAAGTTGTGCAAGCCCTCTACTTGCACCTTCCACCACTTTAGCCCCGTTAAATGAGGGTAACAGCACTGCTTTTCCTTGGGTGGGGGGGAGGGTGTTGCAGAGCAGCCTCTTAATGACAGGATTCTCAGGCAGTCCAGATAACAAAGGCCAGGCTTCACTCTGAAAACAGCCCGTTTGGTGCATATATTCTGCCTTGCAGACAAGAGACCTGATTTTCTGATGAGGATCCATTGCACGTTTCTCCTTTCCAAATCAGACATTTCCAGGCTGTTCAATGGGTGTCATAGCCGCTACTTTAAGGCAACATCTGCAGCCAGCTCCCAGCTTAACATCTTTGGACAGGTTTGCACCTTTCGGTGGGGTTTTCAGAGATGCACATAAGAAAACACCCCGTTCCTGCCCACGGCATTCCCAAGGAATGGAACAGTCAGCCAGGCATGCAGAGGGCTGCATGTTCTCTCTATCACCGGTCTTTGGCTCCTCCTATTAAGAGAGGTGGGACCAAGGGGAGCTGGGGTACTGAGAGGGAAGAACCTCAGGAGTGAGGACATGGGGAGCAAAGTAGTCCTGGATAAGGACTGGGGGCCTTTCTTCACAGAAAAGGAAGAGCAGTCAGACAGAAAAGTGTTTTAAGAGGCAAAATCACTTTTACTACTCTCACATGAGTACAAGCAGCAATGCTGCTCGCTGAAAGGCTTTTTACATATAATCTGTGGGTTAGACACATGGAAACAGCATAATAGGAAAATGATGCCTTTATAAAATAGTGACATACTGTTTATGCGAATGCTGTTTTGTTTACCTCTCTTCTTCCTGCACATACTCACCACTCCCAAAATGAAAAGGGGAGCTCCAGCACAGTCCACGAATTCACTCCGTGCTCCCCCCCAAAAAGGTCACATCAAAAGACTAAGAAATATTCATCTGAAGGGACAAGGCAGAAGAGCACAGTGAGGGAGACACGGAAACACCACACACCGTCAGACTAAGGATTTTCAAGCACAAGATATTTCATGCTTTTTCTTACAGTGAGACTCCATACACTGCAGCTCAGCATGCATGAACTTGCTTGAGACCACAGTCCTCCAGCAGATGATCTCAGGACAGGTCATATTCTCATGTAACACTGTATGGTGGACTTGTACGGTCTGTGAACTTCTGAATGACATAGGGTTTATTGCTTTACAATGGGAACAGGTCCTTGTTACAGCGTTTAAGGAATTTTACTGGCATCACAGTGGGAAAAGGGAGGCTTCAGAAGTGAACTCAGCCCCTCTGCCCTCCCAGCAGCACTGGCAACTCCAGAGTAATAAACCCACACTCACATATGAGAAATGGAAAATGAAGCGGACTACATATCAAGTAAAACTAGCCAGCCAGACTGCACTGCCCAGGAAAGAGAAGTGCAGAGGGCAAACAAACTGCCCCAGCAGCCACCACAGTCACAGCCAGCTTCCCCTGGTCTCCCCTGCTCCGGGCACAAGCAGTTTGCTTCCCCAAGAATGTCAAAGGCAAGTGAAGACAAGGGCTCAGCGAAAAGCACAGCTAGTTAATCCCTACATGTGATTTTCATCTCTGCCCTGCCCCCTCCTTTTTTTTTTTTCCTTCTTTAGCTTCTTTTTTTGTTCACCAAATATTCAAGATACCCTATGCATAAGGTAGACTTAAAAGAGGTAGCAATATCTGAGAGCACATCAACAGCTCTCTGGGAATGCTGTAGAGACACTGTGGTTGCTTTATGTTATAAAGCACACACACAAACACACAGACACACGCACACACCCTCCTATCTATCTCTACATAAAGCAGGCAACACTATAAAAACGCTTCTCCTTTCACTTTGTTCTGTGTGATCTGCTTTGTGGGAATGTTGTAGAGCCAGCAGAACTGTCTCCCTTCTCCTCTACAGGTCTTGCTTGCTTCTAAAGTAAATAAAAAGCCAGCTTAAAAGAAAAAGAAAACACATTAGTGGCTAGAATATAGTTTAAAATAAGCAAACTGCTAGGATCAGGGCAGTAAGGCAAGAAATCACTGACGGGCCGAAATGGTCATGACCCCCCTCTCCCCTACTTCTCAGGGCATGATCTCACTGAAAGGGTTTTGTCTCCAGCATGAACCAAAATCAGTTGCTTCAAAAGTGTCTGTCCCACGGCACTCAACAGCTAACCCACCCCATCGGGAAGTCTCTTCTTTGCCCTTCAGTAGAAGCTGATCAAGGCCTTATATCCCTCCCCAAAATCCCCCCTAAATCTCCACCTTGACTTTTCTAAAGAATAGTTCCTCATAGCATTGCAACGGACACCAAAGGGTCAGGCCTTTTCTGCTCATAACCTCCTTGGAGTGGCATTCCGACTTTAGGCCTATTGGTTAGTGGAAAAAAATATTTTTTAAGTGTTTAGGGTTAAAATTTGCCAAATTTTGGGGACAGTCGAACTCCTCAAAGGAACAAAAGGCCCTGATCAGGATCGAGGTACAGAGATAGACAAGTGTGACATGTGCAGCACCACAGAAACATCAACCCCACTCCCAGGTCTGCATCATCACTGGGGCGTTGCAAATCTCTCCTCCTTATTTGCAAGGCTTTGCTTTGCCACTGTTCACATCTATGATAAGAAATGCAGGTTTCCACTGGAGCAAAAGCATTAGCACGGTATATACTGTACAACCCCAGCTCTACCCTAAAGAGCTCCTCATCTAACCAAAGAGGCCTGAGGAGCACAGATAAGGGAAGAAACGGGTCAGTCTTGGGCCAAACATCTGGCTCCCAGCCTGCTGCCAGCTCCCTGCAGCCCAGGGCACAAGAACCGTGAGCGACAACTTGAGATGCTCACACATATAGCTACACCTCAAGAAATGCCCTATCCATATACACAGGGTTCACATCCACGGCCATACTCCACATCCGGGACCTTGAAACAAAAGCCAAATGTCCCAGTACAATTAACCCACCGACACGTAGCAAAGTTATCCTGACTCTAAGCTTCTCAGTACTGACCAGGCTACTTCAGTACAAAGATCCATGATCTGAAGTGGTATGGGAAATCCCAGAGCGCTCCCTTCCTCTGCCCCCTCCACATTCAATAATCCTGTTAAACTGAACCTTGGCTGGATTAATCTCTTTCCCCAGACAAATAGGCGATTATTCAGGCATCACATTGGGATTTTTAGGGTTTGTGTGTGTTTCTACTGATCTTCTCTTGGCTTCTTTTGTAAATGGCTTTTACCACTCCCCGGACAGTACATACGATTCAATTCAGCCTCTCTATTAACATTTCAGATACAAATACCTGCTCCCCTGGGCTACCCACAACAAATACCAGCAGAGCTTAGGGAATCCTTCTCTGGTTCACTACCAACATTTTGGCAGCTAGAAATCCTACAGCAACTCATATTTGTCCTTAAAGTCCTGTCTTCTCCATAGCCTTCTGAGGCAAGCTCTGCATGTATTCAACACACACATCGCCTAAGGCCAGAACAACCAGAAATCCAGCTGCTAACCAACCCTAGCAAATCTACCAAGAGCCTCGGGCAGCCCTAGATAAGGAAGATCCTACCAAAGTCAACAGAATTTGGTACCCAAACACCTGGGTGTTAATGTGTAACCTGGCCAGGGAAACAATTAGCCCAAAACATCAGTCCTATTTCTTGCCCACAAGAATAAATTAAGAGTATTAGAAAAAGCAAGAACAAAACCCAAAGTGACTTTGTAGATGGAGCTTTAGCTTCCGGGTTCAATAACAGGAAATGACCACCTGCAGCACCAGGGCACTGAGCACCTTCAGGTTGGGTCAAAGCCCGTACTTCTATGCTTAAAGGCCTCCCTGCCACCTCGGACCACAAGACCCTGAAGAGAGCAAGTGACTGCACGTGACACACTCGGGTCAGGAGGCACCCTCAAATTCCATCCTACTGGGTCACAGGCTGGCCCTACACTACCTGGTCCCACACGCCACACTTCCAGCAAGGTCTGTCTCCTTTTTTTCTACAGCAGAAGGAGCAGGCTTTTGGGACCAGGTCACACTGTCTCCACACTGCAGAAAGAAATATAAAGTTGGGGCTCCTTTACTCTCTGGAGCATGTCTCTACAACAGAACCTGTATCCACCAAGCCACTAACTTAGACTCTCAGCATCACACGTTTGCAATTTCACATATGTGATTTTACACACATTTTATAAATATACACACACATATACGTAAACATGTGCCTCTTTTTGTAAACAGAATGGGATCGGGTAGCATTTAAACACCTTTTCCTTCTTTGGAAAAAGCTGCTTTTAAGTTTCTCTGCTGCCAACCCCACATAAGGTCGTCACACAAAAGCCAACAAGCACTTTTGCACTGGCCAGATGTTTTCCCTGCATGTCCTCAGCTATATTTGTATACTTCAGTGACTACAATAAGTTAAAACTAATTTATACTCTGGCTAGCCCTGCCAAGCGAAGGCAGCTAGGAGAAGCCAGCTGGACCGTGCAGCTACAGGACCGTTTACTAAGCTGCAGTCTCCTCTGCCTGTCCAAAGCCAGCCAAGATACAGGTAGAATGCTGTCCCCTGGATGCCAACAGGACCCTTCAGCCACTAGCAAAGAGCGAGGAAAGAAACCAGAAGATATTTCGTATTTCCAGCTGCAAACAAAGAGCTTGTTGGTATTTGCAGTACTGCCAAGTTCCACTTCAGTGGGATACTCACGTTCTTTGGCCCTTTTTTTCCCCCCAAAGCCCTAGCTACTGGGGTCTAGGGGGAGATGAGACTCACAGCACTTAGTATTAGAAAACAAAACGGAATGAGAACAAAAACTAACGCTCTGTTCCTCAGGAGGACATGACAGGCAGACCAAGCCTCTACGGTGAGGTTTCTCCCCCACCTAAAACATCCTTAAAAAATATAGATCAGTTTTTCAGTCTGGTGAGATCAGGGTTGTGGCACTAAGGAATTTAAGGCACATCAGGAACTTCTTGATACTGCTAGGAATAAGAGATGCTCTGCAAATTCCCACCAAGCTGAGGCGAGGGGCTAGGGTCCAGGGACAGCAGAGGGCCAAGGCATGTGGAGGAGGCTCAGGAAGGAGCCTGAGTACCAGCCCCAGATGGAGGGGCAGCAGTCCTCAGGGAAAGACCCAGAGCACATGAGGAAAGGGACGCTGTGCACTGCAGGGCAGCTCTGACCAAATCTTTCTGCTTTCCCTTTGCCGCAAAAGACAGCCTGGGACACCACGCAGACTGAAAAGCAACAAAATCTGAGCACCCCAACCTCTCCTTCCTAATGAGGATGGAGATAACCCAGGCAAAATTCCCATTAACCAGCTAATGCATATAACAGTGTTTTCCAGCCATGGCTTCTAGTGGCTGAATAACAGTCTTTATCCCCCAATTTCCCTTCATCATTTGTCATCTTCTTTCAAATCAACTCAGTATTTCCTGAATACTCAAGTACTAACAGGCTAGAAAAAAAAAACCCCAAGGAGGGAAGTACTTACGACTCACCTGTAAACTGGTTAATGTTTCCCACCCCATCCCCTTCTCTCTTCACCAGCCTTCCCCCTTTCCACCCTGGGCCTCAAAACACCTCCCAGATAGCCAACAGCCAAGGAACTGTTTGGACCCTCTGGACCAGGGTGGGGACAAAATGGAGCAGCAGCTTGCAAAAAAAGGTAAAGCTGCTGTGGGGCTGGGAAGACAGAATTGCAGAGATTTTTCCATTCCCCCTTGGAAGTACTGAGCTCCCACGGGGAAGATGGTACAGGTAGCTCGGAAGAAGCCCTGGGAGTTAAGGAAAACTCCACTTGCCCCTTTGGAGGGTTTTCCTTGCATTTGCTGCGACACGACACCTCTGAAGACACCAAAGAGGTATCCAGTTTCTGTAAAACGTGCTCTGACCCACGTGACAGCCCGGGCGCAGCACTGCTGCTCGGCTCCCGAGCGGGGCCCATCCTGCAGTCTCCAAAGAGAGGCAGGAGGAAACGCTTATTTTTTTTAATGCCTCCGTGCCCCCGCCCCCCCAATCCTTTCTACCCCTCCCCAGGTTCCCCCCCATTTGCTTTCTAACACACAGCTGCACAGCCAGATAAATTTTATAAAGGCAATTCAGGGGCAACTCAAAAGCAAAGCGGGTTGGCTGCAAAGCATCATGCCAGGGAAATAACAAAGAAAGCAAAAAATAAAATAAAAAATGAGCAAAGAGGGCTTTTAAAAGATACAGGACTCAGAAAAAAGCAATGGCAGCACAAGAAAAGGGGAAGGGGGGGAAATTCCTCCTGAAATCATTAATACTCCAGGAACCTTCAGGACTAAACCTGAATACAGACACTTAAGCTCTCAGCTCTGCCATTAACGCTGGGGCCTAAATTATTGATCTTTTGCCTTTATCAGCATAACAGTCACGTCCTGGTATCAAGATCTAACTACACTGCGGTCCCTGTGCTGCAGCCACTGAAATAATTAGGAGAAATTCTCATTAAAAGAGAGTGAAAGGTTCAGAGATGGAGACAGAGGAGAGGGTCTGGGAGGGTGTTTAATGTCTTCCACGGGGTCGCGAGAGCGCTCTGATCAAATCCCCGCGCAGGGCCGGGGGATGACAGCTTATCAAAAGGAAAAGTACAAACAGTAGGCTCTCCGCCGCCGCACAGGCGCGCGCGCGCACGCACGCACACGCGCCCCCCCGGAGGGAGCGCGGCCACGCTCGCACGTACCCTGCTACGGAGGGAGAGGATAAAGGGAGGTAGGGGAAGAACGCATGAAAAATAAATAAAAAGAAAAAATTAATAATGGAAAAGCCGCTGCGGGCTCCTCGGAGTCTAATGCATTCATCCTTCGGAAAGGGAAGGGGTCTGAGGGAAGAAAGGGAAGGTACCGGGCATACGGACGGGCACGCACATGCCGGAGAGCTTCCCCGCCGAGCCGGGAATTCGAGCAGGGCAAAGCCGGCTCCGCCGGCGGAGGGCAGGGAGCGGGTGGGAGGAGAAGGGAAGGGAAGGGGGGGTGCTGCGCTGGAGAAGCCAACCCAACCTCTTTCCAAACAGCCAGGCTCTCGCTATTGATTTCCATGCAGATTTCTCCGGTCAAAAGACCAAAAAGGAAACCGCAAAAATCAGAAAGGGATACAGCAGCGAAAACAAAGCAAAACCGCACAGCCGAGAGGAAGAGGAGGCGGCGGCGCAGGAGAACACCGCGGCTGCCCGGCTCCGCTCCTACAAGCCGGACTGGCCCCTAAAACACTGTGAAAGGGGGCACAGGGAAAAAAAAAGAAAAAAAAAAAGAAAAAAAATCCACCCACACCACCTATCAGCTTCAAAACCTCAGGGAACCCTTCCCAAAACCCGGGAAAAATCTGTCTTCTGGGTAGCAGAAAGAAGTTGCTGGAGATTTCAGAACGATTGAGAGGTGATGGTGGGGGGAAATATAACACAAAATGATGAACAGGGAAGGAAAAGGACAGGGATGAATGTAAAAAGCTTGTCCACTCTACCCCCCAAACACAAAGTTTGCCTATATTTAATGCCAATGCACCCATTTAAAAGAAAAATTCCATTTCACTCAGCTAATCAGAACGGTTGGAGACACCATTGCCACAAACACTGGCAACATCTGAAATCGATTTTTTTTTTTTCCTCACTTCGTTCAGTTAATGAAATCCTCCCGCGACGGCGAGCGAGAGCGGTGGCCGGCTCCGCGCGCGGAGGGGGCCGGGGCCGTGCCGCCGGGGCTGCCCTCTCCGCCCCGGGGCTGCGGGAGCCCGGCTGGGCTCTCTTCCCACCATTTTGTGAGGCTGGAGATATTTAGCATGGACAGCACATCCCGTAAGGAGCACCACATCATTAAATGTCTTGGGCTTGGTGCGGCAGGGAAGAGAAATGCAGGATGTCACTGCCTGATAGGGAGAAGACTCCGAGGTTATTTATTAGCGGACACTTACCACAAACTGCATTTTCGCCATTTGCATTCGACGCGCCGCAGCCAGCTCAGCGCCACGGCGGGGTGGCGCGATGGAGGCACCTGCGCCCTTGCCCCGCTCCCCTCCTCTCCCACCCACCCGGGCAACCCCGGCAGCTCCCAGGCGCCCGCGCGGCGGCCGCTTTCCCAAGGAAAGCCGCGAGGCTCCCCGTTGACGTTCTCCACCGCAGGTCGACGGAGCGCCGCGGGCCACCCGAGTTGGAGCACCGGGGCACGGAGCCGGGGCCGCGCGTGGGCCCGCTCTCCCCTGCATCCCGTGGCCGCAGCCTCTCCCCCACCTCCGAAAAGTGGCCGAGTGTAATTACGCAGAAAGCTCCTCTGGAGCTATATCAATAAGACAGACGTCTGTTGTATCATTCTCTCTCAGTAAGGCATTTCTTCTCCCCAATTGCTCATATAGAATCATAGCCTAATAGCATGCTATTAACATAATTGCCAACACAACTAGTGTTCCGTGTCTCAGAGCCATTTGCTTATTTTGCCATAAAGAATATCAAAAAACAGCCCGAAAAATTCGCAGCCGGGCTGCGCGGCCAAAGGGACCGGCCGCTCAGCCCCTCCGCCGGCGGTTTCGGGACCTGCTCGGAGGAGGACCGGCACCCGAGCGCCGGTCTCAGCTGCGGGCCATGTCGGCAGCGCGTTCAGACCAGACTCCCAAGCAGACGTGTGCTAAGATCTAAACGGATTCTGCCAGGCGAAATGAAATTCCCATTATTTTTAATTAATCCTTAATTAAAATATATTACTCCGCAGATTCCGCAAATCTCTCTTAATATGCAAATGCGGCCCATTCAAGGATATTTACATATCATTAATTAAAACGGCACATTCTTTCAGTCTAACAAGCTGGGAGCTGTGGCTGTTGCCACACTGGCAGGAAAGCCCAGCCTGGCACTGCCAAATTCAACCACTAGAAAGATGTTAAGTGTCAAGGTAGGGGGTGGAGACAATGCTGGATGAAGCTGGGGAGAAGGAGGCATCTTTCCAGGCTAACTCAGGTTACAAAGTGAGAAGATGAGTTTGGGAGGTCCTGGTCCAGCACCTGCAGTGGTGGGCACAGGCAGCTGCCAGAAAAGCACCCTGGAGCCTGCTTGGAGCTTAGAGCGCTGATCTGGATGCACAGTGGTAGAGCTGCTTTCAGGCGGGAAGGAGGCATTTCAGCAAAGCCATGGCATGGCTCAGGCTTTGATGACAATGTCTAGACAACAGGGGAAATACCCACCTACACACAACGTTCGGTATCAGCCAGGTTTCCAAAGCTATCACTGTCAGGGATGCTCTTCTCTGCTCCCCCAGCAAGACCTCTCACCAGCGACTATTCCCACTCTCCCTATTGGCATCAGCGTTGAAGCCTACAGATCTCCTTGCTAAAGAACTGAGACACACCATCAGCAACACTCAGTTTGCAATATCAAATTTACTCTGGCCTTCTTTACATTCAGCAAGGCAAAAAATCCCAGGACAAGGGGTCAGATCCTACAAGACAAATCACCGCTAGAGCCCTTTCCAGGGTAAAAGCATGGAGAAGGCAATGAGCTGGCTCGAGGAAAGAAGGATTTCTGTCCCCACAGTGACTTCCTCTTCCATTGCTGCTAGTGCACAACTCTCCAAGACAGGGTCTACAGCCCCTTCCTCGAGTCGTTAGTGAAAGGTTCTTTGGGTAGCATTGCAAATCAGGACACGAATGCATCCAGTGGCAAGCTCTGCTTTATCAATTCCTACTTCCACTGCCCCTTCAGAAGAGTTGTGCAGAGAGCAACAAACTCAGAGATGTACATGAATCATGGCAGAGTACGAGATAGCTGAGAGGTTAATCACTTTTCCAGCACACATTTAATTAGCAGAATGGTAAGGGGCCCACAGTATAGCAGAGGTCAGGCTCAAAGGGCACTAGGGAAATAGAGGGTAACCTTATCTCAGGTCTTGGGAGCCAGGGTGGATGGAGGAAGATGCTTCTTCCCTCTCCTCCTGGGCCAGACAAGGTACACAGACCTGTGTGCTCACAACACAGTGGTATGCCCAAAACATTGGCCAGAAGCGGCAGCTATTGGATTAGGCCATAGGATACTACCCAGAGTGGAGTAGAATGGGCCAGGGCTGGGTGCCAGGAGATGACAAAGAACAGGCACCAGAGTGACTTGGGGACCCAGCACCACCGACAAGCTATGCCAGCTGAGGGCTCACACACCCTCCAAAACAGCGCAGCACTGGCCAGGGCTGGCTGCGAAGGGACGAGGTGTGTTACTGAGAAGCACTACAAGCCCCAACACTGGAGCCACCTGGTAAGGCAGAAGGCTAGGAGACCTGTATGATTCCTGTGTCAGAATCTCTTCCAGCTGCAAAGTAAAGAGGAGATCTTCATGCTGGCTCATACTGGGCCAGGTTAGGAAGCCCAACTCCGACCAATGGCATCGCCAGAAGAATACTGACACCATGTGAATCCAGCACCAAAGATGCAGATTTGCAGAGCAGCTCCGTGGGTGATTTTTGATGTCACACTGAGACAGCTGGGATGCCTCCTTTGCTCTGCCAGATGGAGTTGCTGTAGGACATACAAGCCGTCACCGTTTGGTTTGTTGATAGCTGACCAGCCAAGGAAATCTGGCCCGCAGACCATCTGGGCTGGCAGCAACCCATCAGCTCAACATCAGCAGGGTGCAGGGGAGCACATGCACCATTCTGGAGAGGGTGACTGCTCAGGAGCCCAGGCACACCACAGGCGAGACTGCATCAGAAAAGGACCACAGAGCTGGTCTTGACCTACGGAACAACTGCACAGAAACCTCCTCAGATCACTGAAATGCAAGTCTATCAGGAAACTGAACCTAGGCAGTGGTCAGACACAAATCCATCACCCCTAAGAGCCATGAGTTTTGCACATGTGATGACAGCTGCTCATTATCATTCTGACTGACCTGCAGCTTTTTAGGAAGTCACAAGTCAAACATGGCCTGATGTCAACAGGAAAGCCAAGCACCCCAAAACCTGGCTAGCACCTCTTCCATCCTTTGCTCCCAGAAAGCAGAGGGCAGAAGCACCGAAAGTTCCTGGAAGAGGAAGGTTACCACCAAAAAAAAAAAAAAATAGTCTACAGGCTTGTGGCTCCACTAGTGCCTGAAGGCTGACCAACCCTCTCTAGAGAAGCACCAGGAGAGGGTTTTATTTCCCATCACAACTTTGATACACAGCTCATAAGAACAAAGAGGGTTTTTAGCCTGCAGGACTGATTTCTGTAAGAATGACAGCCCCATTCTGATTGTCTTAATACTGTCACTATCTTCTTCTCGACAGAAGCAGACAGTAGAAATTCAGCAAGCAACTCCTTATGCTGGATTGACAGATATTCTCAACAACAATTAATAAGCCTCTGTCCTTCTCTAGCACTTTTCTTCAGAGGACTTCAAAGTGCTCGAATGAATGTCTCCACCATGCTCCAGAACTGGAGCAAATGTAAAGCAGCCTCTGCACGGATGAGGAAACCAAGGCATGGATGCAGAGAGATCTTTAAACTGCTGCCCCTGGTTCTGCTGCCTGCCCTGACTATGTGTCCCAGAACAGGTAGCTGGGAAGCTGAGCCCCACAGTATTCAGCACTAACGAGGAGAATCCTCCAATAATCCTACTGCATTAGCAGGAATCACAACAGCAACAGCAAACTTGTCGCTAAGAGTTATCAAACACAACCCTCACTCCCGTAATCCAAAGCAAAATAAAAGCAACCCACCTGAGTAGGAGAACTCGTGCTACGTTCTGGGAAATACAAACGCCAAGCTGCCACGATGAGCACTGTCCAGGCCTGGTCGGAACTGCTTGCTGCTCGAATTTGTGAGGGACATTTGGGAGAGCGAGGGTCACTTCACTCTTGACTTCTCGCTTACGTTCCTTCCCCCGGCAGCTGCCCCCAGCCTTTGGCAATGAGGGCATCCTGGGCTGAGTGTAGCTTCAGCCTGATCTGGCACAGCCACCCTGAAACATCTCGAGATTCCCACTCACAGAGACAACATGATACATACCCCTTAAATCGAGATGTCTTGGCTGTATTTCAGTGCCTCCTATGGTTGGGAAAAAATGGCAATACCTCCATGTAACAGACTGATATTCACTGAGTCCATTTGAGGCTAAACTTACCCCTTTTTGCTGCACAGTGAATTGTTCTTTCTTTCAACAGACCAGAGTGGTATGGAAACCAAAGGGTCAAATCGAAAGAGGATACTTGCATCGCCTTCTCCCTCATCTTTATTCAAGATAGTGCAGGGAGAACATTTCTGCTTTATGACAGTCCGTCGCTTTAACAGGTTTTCATATCACTCAACTCCTCTTCAAGATCTTCCATGTCATAATGGTCCGTACCACTATGTGCAGGGAGCTCGCTGGGGCCATGCCAAATGTCTCAGCTAGGAAGCCATACATTGGCCTGCTCTGCTATAGGAGAGAGCCAGCCTACCTCTGCAGCATCTTTGGCACTGAGCCCTTTTCAAGGGCCAAACGTGGTCGGGCCAAGCAACAGTAGCCTCAGACCAAAACCCACCACACATCTCTTCCTCACCTCCAAGCTGACAGTTTTTGAGGCCCTTCCACCAATCCCCCAGAGCCAGAACCAATGCCCCTGGATTCACCCAGGCCAGCAGATTTAACCCTCTTTCCAGAAAAGCCTCAAAGCTGTTCAAATCCTCCCCAAGGCTGAACCCACCCCCTAGCACCAGGACAACACATCACAAGGTGCCAAACAGCTGATGAATTATGACAATTAGTACTCCCCTGGCATCTTTTGCAACAGAGAGGTGTTTTAACCTTGGTGGTCTTGGCCTGCAGCCAGCCGAGGTGATTAAATCGCGCCTCCCTCCACTCTCCTTTTGCAGTTCCAATTGCATGTGAAATTGCTCCTCACCTCCTGTCACACCCAGCTGTGCCCCGGCTGCCCGCATGGGGTTAAAAGCCACTGCCAGAAGTGACAGCATCTCAGGAGCCAGTAAAGTCATCGGCTCCTCAACGTCATCGCCCAAGGGACAGTGCAAGAGAGCACATCCCTGACCGCAGCACCACACAGCCCAGCTGGCCTCACCTGAGAGCCCTTAAATCCGAGCATGTCCACTCCGGGGGCCCCATGTCTTGCAACGACTCTCATGGCCGGCTATGTGAAGGTGTCTTACGCCTCCTTCCTCCCGCTCTAGATTTGCCTTATGACAGGGCCAGAGGTGGGAGGGGGCCTGGTTTGAACCCTAAGATCGCACTCTGCTCTCTGGGCAGGGGACAAGGACTGGGTCCCACAGGCAGGCAATGCTGCTGCATCCTTCCTGCACTGCACTGACGCCTCTCAGGACAGAAGGGCCAGGGAAACACAGGTTTGTTGAGCACAGAAACAGGCATCTGTCACCCTTTTTCATTGGGCGTCCCTCCTCAGCAAATGAGGCAAAGCAAAAAGAAACGTGACAGACTATTACAGCTTCATCTCCTGCCAGAAAAGCCCTTGAAGCCAAGAGAAGTGGCCAAGAGCAGCCAAAGTACACCCCCACCAAGGCTGTTAGGACCAAGGGAAGAGGAGGACTAACAAAATATGGCTAACTCAAATACAAGCAAAAATAGACCAGCCAACTCTCTCCCATTGCTAATTTCTAGGATTTAAAGAGAGACAAGAACAAGTTTTCTCTTGCCACAAGCTGCAGACCCAACAGCTGGCAGGAATTTGAGAGGAGAAGAAAACCAAGGAAATGTTTTTCTCTACCCATCAGGTTTGTATTTGCAAAAAAAAAAAAAAAAAAAAAAAAAAGCCAGGGACAAGGAAAGAGGTTACACTGCTACAGATAAGTTTAACAGTTTAACAAGGCTGGAGGCCTTAGGTCTCCAATAAACCAGCAAGGAGACATGGACCAAAGCGAGAACCACAAAACCGTTCACACAGGTAGGAAATGCCCATGCTGCAGCACAAGGAACTCATTCATCAGTCACAGCTGGAGGAGGCAGAGGGACCATGGGGCTGCCTCACGCAGGCCAGGTTCTCCAAGCTTGCCAAAATGGGTCTCCAAAATCATGAAGTCACTCAGAGGTCCTCATCCTCCGACGAAGGCTATGTATGAACGGCAGGAGGCGGCCATCCAGCGAGTGGTAGGGCCAAGTCACCCACCGAGGGGGCTAGTTCTCCCTCCCTCCCCACCACAAGCACACACTCTGCCATGATATTAATCCCACATTAATATGCTCACCACAGCTGAAGCAGCCGACGTAATGAAAAAGACTATCCATGAGGAGATAATTACATTACAAAACTATTTTAAATCAATGAGAGCCAAGACTGATGTTGGGTTGGGGGGGAAGGGATGGGGCAGGCTGCTGTCACTCTAAGCCTGCTGTCACAGCCTGGTGCAGATATCTTTCCTTGACCGCAGAGGGCCGGACTCCTCTCTTCCATGCCACACAGGAAAACTCCAGCTGGCCACCTACAGCACCGCCCTGCGTGGGGCTGCTTCCATGCCGGCACCTGGAGGGCAGCGAAGCCTCAAAGCCCTGGCTGGGCACCATGGCTCTCCTGAACAAGGTATAAGAAACACTAGAGAAAAGCCAAATGTGACCCAAAAGAGCCTCCCAGTGCTAAGGGCAGCAGCAGAGTTGCCAGTGTGGTTCTTGCGACGGACAGCACTTCACTCTGAAACGGCCAGCTTCTGGAGGCTGGTGGGCTCACCTTCACGTAAAACAACCTGCAGAACTAATCGCAGCTTGAGGGCACAACCCAGAAGGCAAGCTAGGAGCTCAAAACCAGCTGTGCTTTTTTTTTTTTTTAAATGGCACTTTCATGCCCACAAACGCCTTCCCCATTACCTTGGAGCACCCAGCAGTGACAAGAGAGAGGACACCTGGACGTTTTCTCAGTGATGAGGACAAAAAAAAAAAAAAAAAAAAAAAAAAAAGAAGGTGTTTCCTCCCCCCGCATCCATCAGAGAAGGACTGGGGCAAAGAACAACACTCTGGCAAGGACAACCTCACTACTGTTGGTATTGCAGCATGTCCAGCCACCTAGAGAAATCCCAGCTGCAAGGAGGACGACTTAAGAGAAAAAAGAAAAACAGCTGGGAAACGGGAAGCTCTAGAACCCAATCAACCCCAGCAACACGTCTCGTCCCTCTTCTCCCACCCCAGGACAGTTAATCGCCACCTCCCCTCCTCCTCTTTCGCCTTGTTCTCGCTCTCCTTTCTCAGGCCAGGTTTAATTTGACACCTTGAGCTTTGGTAACGAGGTGGGGAGAGGAAGAGCCACAGCGGAATTCATTAGGCTGAGCACTGCAGGGCCTGCTCTCGGCGCGCTAATGACATCGGAGGATAGGGAAACGAGACAGCCGCCACGCCGGATGAAATAAACATGAGCACTGTCAGCGCTGACAGCCTAAGCAAAAGGGACAAAATACGGCAGGTAGAGACCTTTCCCCATCCACACAATGCAAAGCGACAGCTTCCAAAGCCCCCTTTCCGCAGATCCCCTTTGCCCTGGGCTTGGGAAAGCAGAGAGGTGGGAGAGAAGAGGAAAGGGGAAGAAAAATAGCCACTAAACTATCCTTTCTTCAACACACACATTCCTTCAATCGGCTTAAGCAGCGGGCAAAATCCAATTCGCGCCACCTCTCCAGCGGGCCAGGTGTGAGCACACACTCTTCGCAACCGCCCCCCACGATTTGGGTCTACAGGGTTACTGTATCTGCACCATCTGCAGTACATCACCCCTCACAAACCGGACAGAGAAGGGGAGAGCAAGGTGAGAGAGCTACTGTACGAATCCCAAGGGATCCTCAGGCTCATCAGGCGAGCAGGGAGGAGAGCAAGCCAGAGAGCACAGAGCAGCCGCGCCAGTGTAACATGGGACTGACGGCACGCGCACAAGGTCGCATGCACGTGCACGGACTGTGCTCCTGACACGCTGGGTTTTTACGGCATCATTGCACCCGTACGTCTGGCATAACTTCCGCAGTCACCTGCCCATTGTAACCTAGCAATACCTAGGCAGTTAGCAACACCTTATTTTGCTCACTTTCAAATCCTTGTCCCAAGTCCATGAGTACTCACATACATCAGTACTTCTACAATGGCAACATCTTAAGGGCAGCATACAAACTGCAAAAGGCAGGAAATTTGCAGAGCTCAAAATCCTTAGAATTAAAATAGGTTTTAAAATTCAGCCCTTGTGATCATCCAAGATGCATGGAGCTCCCCATGATGGGGCAGGCTGTACTTTCATAGGGGTAACTCGTACCTCGGGTAACCTGCATTCCCTCAAGATAACCAGTCTTTGAAATTAAATTAACTGAGATCTTGAAGGAGCCATCGCAGATCAGAGGCCAGGGGATGAGAGCTGTGAACAGGAGGCCAGATACAAAGATGAAAGAAGGTTCTGGGAGAAAATTGCCTACTCATCTCAGCTAGCCAGTTATGATGTTGTAATTATAGGGACACAGAAAGGATGATCCCAGCCTGCTTCCCTCGCAGGATCCAGGCCCGTAGGATCATCAGGTGATGCTGGGGTCTTCCACTGCATCTAAAGACCCGAGAGGACTGCTCCATGACCCTTGTCGCCCAGTGAGGAGACACACTTGGCTGCCCTTCCACAAGCTCAGCCTACAGACAAGGCAAGGCCTCTCTTCAGTATCCAAAGATCATTTCTAGCAGGGCTCCACATGCTTTCCAAAGAGAAGACCCTGAGTCACAGATGATGCCTCACACTCTCCTCACTCTTCTCCAGTGCCCCCTCTCCTGCTAGCTCTCCACCAAGAGGTACCCTTAAAGAGGACAAGGCTCTGTTACAGTAGGGCTGCACCAAACTACCCAGGTGACAAAAGGTTGGGTGGAAAAGCAGGCACTGTTTACAGCGTATCAGGAGCAGCCATGCAGACTTTGAGAAACCAGATCTTGGGGAAAGATTGTGCCACTGACCTTCCGAGCATTTGTTCTGCTTGGTCTCGTGCTGACTTCAGGGTCAAGCACAGCTCCGCTCTGTGCCTTGCTCAGCCCACCACTTCTCAAATTCATCAGCCTGTGCAGCAGCCAGAACACAGTTTCCTTTAACTATTATGGTGCTTTGCAAGGTGAAGTACTTCCCACCCCAGGAGCAACTGATAGCAACAGTAGAGTTTTCCTTTCCTCCAAAATTGCGATCTGTCCCATCACTCACTAAGAGAATTCTTTCCATGTATATGGAAATACCACGTCACAAGAGATCAGCTGCTCAATACAAAGCAGATATCTTGGGTTGCCAGGTATTTCCATTTACGAGTTTGAGTTTTCTGCCTAGGGTTGTAGGCAATCTTCTTCTGGCAGAGCAAAGTTTCCACAAGGCCTTTTCAGCATCCTCACTCAGCTGCTTTCTACTTTGAGGACCTAGCAGCGTACAGGAGAGAAGGGCACACAGGGAAAAAAAAGACAAACTGCTGGAGCACAAGAGCCCACAGCACTACTCCTATATTGACTCCTGATCTGTACCTGATCTGAACAAGTCACACAGACAGCCCCCTCAATTTCCCCACATATTAAAACATAGGGAAAACCCTTATCTGGCCCTTTCCCCCTCCTCCTCCAAGCAAAGGATGGGACTTGTCAGATACATTACTGGATTTGCTGGATCTTTGCCACCATGATTTTCACACCAGCAAAGAACCTCGCATATTGATGGGAATACGGGATCCATCATATGATTTAAATGACCCAGGGCTGTTTCCAGAAGTCCACTCAAAGGCCAGGAACACTTCCAGACTCAGTTGTTCACCCTTCATACCATCTTCTGCTTTTATTCCCTCCCCCTATTCCCCCAAGCATCCCTTGAAAGCAAATGGCAATTGAGTTTGTAAGTCCCTATTCATCAAGGAAATTAATTCCTTATGCATAATTCATTTCTTTTGTCAACTTTTTTTTTTCCAAATGCTCCCAAATGCATCAGGAGTAGAAACAGCAATGGGAGAGCAGGAACATAAGAGGCTGAGACAGGGAAAAATCAGCTGCGTTACAAGCTGATTAGCCTATGGCCTGAAGCACCCTGGCACTCCAACTCCCAGCTCCCAAGGTGTCACAAGAGATTTGGGGGAAGGAGGAGGCCATCACAAAATTTGACTATCACTGAACAGGGAGTTTGCTGGTGGAATGGAGAAGAACCATGGGCTGAAAGTTTTGCTATGTCTATGTCCTTGCCCATGCTGGAGGTAGCCAAGCTGAGGATGATCTCACTGCAGTTGAACAGCACCTCTAGTACCAGTTAGTTGAGAGTCCTTAACCTGAGAGCTGGCATAGAGCCGTGGCAACTGAGTACCCAGAAGACCAAATGCATAGGGAGCTCTGGAGATGTGAAATCATATCACTCTAGAAGGCTGGTGGGTACCTGAAGCAAAGGGGCACGTTAGGCTTCAATCGTCCCCTGCCTCCTGCTCTTAAACTTTCCAGTTTTTCTACTTGTGCCCCACCAGAGGAGAGATCTTGTGCTTTCCAAAGGCAGGGCTGTGCCAGAGGAGATTCAGCAGTTTTGACTGTTCAGAACTCCAGCCTCTGCCATCACTTACTCTCCCCAGAGTCTTACATGCCTTCAGCGGATGTCCTACTCCTTCTGCCGCTCAGACTCTGACCAGGCTTGTCTGCCCTCCCCATTGCAGGTTACACAGGCCTCACGCTCCACTGCATGGACACGTCGTTCAAGAGCTACCCTCTCCTGGTCCACAGAGAGCTACCCAGCCCTCAACGTATGTCATGCCTGTAAGGAGGCATCTGCTTCACTGGGTTATTTATGGAAAAGAACTCTGGAGCTGGGTCAGAGCCCTGGTGACCGCAGCATCTTTTCATATAACTTTACTTTGTTGTAAGCACAAGTTTGGAAGGAGGCCTGCAGGTGCACATGGTCACACCTGGTCAGCTCTCGAAAGGATGACTTACAAAAACACAGCTGCAATCAGAAAAGTTGGCTGGAGATGGAGTCCTCGGTTTTTCTGGGTATTGGGGATAACCCAACACTACCAATGGTGCCCATCTCCAGACACCCCACCCCCACCTCCCCACAAATTTCCTGTCCCAAAATGACTCCACCACACTTCCACGTACTTGGGGATGGTGGAGATGCCTCATATTGTACCAGAAGTGGGTAACAAGACTGACACACACCATGGCCTGCCTCAGGACATAAGGCAGACATTTAAGGAGATACGTAATGCAGGCTGAGCCAGCTCTAGGGAGAGGCACATCCCTACGTCTGCCAAGGACAGCAGGTTGCTAGAGATGGCAAGCCAGCTACAGCACTTTCCATTAACCATGCACAGCAAAGGTGGCAGCTATTGCAAAGGAGACACTAGGGTATACAAGATGTGGTTACTCCTAGGGCAAAGGAATGGCAGCCGTAGGCTCACTGTCCCTTTCCCTCCTGCTCTCCTGATGCAGCAGGAACAAAGCAACCCTCTCTGCCAGCTCTACCTCGCTCCTTCCCAGGGTGAAAAGATCCTGGCTCCTCTTGTGAGCATCAGAATCCAGCACTCCCCGCTCCACTGAGAGGCTGTGAGCCCGCTCTGACCCAAGGATGCAGTTGCTGAAAGTCCAGACTGGAAATGCTGGAGCCTTGTACAGCAGCCATAACCTCAGCAGAATGCCACCAGTCCCAGTGGAGTCGGGTAAAACAACAGCTTGGATTACAGGGCTCGGTTTACCATTGACCTATCCACATTTACACTCAGATCTCCTCATGTAGCCAATAAACTGGCTTTAGCTATCTGACCAAAAAAGACTGCAGTGCTCAGGCCCGTGCTGCTAATCCCCAAACTTGATGGGAAGTTCACACGCAGCACTCACACCCACGTACAGTGACTTCCCACCCTGCAAGCTGGGAAGCCCCATATAAATAAAGCTTAATTACTGCTACTCCACACAGCATATACAGGCAAAACACACGGTAGCCAAACAAACAGCAAAGCCCTGGGATTTCCTCCTGGCTCCTCCACTCCTTCAGAGACCAGACCCTCCAGCTGATGTTCAACTGAAGTCAAAAGGAGCATCACCTTACCTGCAAATCTGGCATCTTGCATAATGAAATCTCTCCCTCTCGTGGGAGGGAGAAGACATTTGCATAGAACAGTCAAACATATTTAGTGCTAGTCCAAAGCACTTGCAAAGTTGCACTTGCAACTCTTAGTAGCACTAAAAAGGGGGGAGGGGGGAGAGTTAAGGGATCATGCTGAGACGCCACTAGCACCTCTGATTCCTCCACAGAGGAGTTACCACCCTGGTTGCATTCTGCCCCAGCCCACAGAGCAAAAGACAGCATTCATGCTGTTCTCTGTACTAAATTTGGACAGTAAGTAACACCACCTTGTCACAGGGGTACAGAGAGCGTTTGCAACGCCCCATTTAACTGCACTATACTCCTATGCACAGGCTTCATCAGCATATTTCAGCAGCGCCTTGATGGATGAAGATAGATGGGAGAACATCATCCTTGGTGAAATCACTGTTTTATCAAGGTTAAACCATCCTCAGGCTGCACCACCTCCCTTTGTTACTTCGTTTCCAATCACAAAATTAACGGCAGATGTAACATGCATTTGCACAAACGCCTTTTCTCTGCCCCCAGCTCTATGGCTCCTTTCCCCAGGTGCGGAGGGAGAGGAAGCCTGCAGAAACATCTCCCATCCCCATGCCACTCTGCCAAGCCCCACGAGCTCTGTGAGCCACCTGGACACAAAGAACTCCAAGTCCAAGAAATCCTCAAATTCATGAAGTTGTACTAAGAGCCCAAAGGCTCTCTAGCAGGAACCTCCCTAGACCTCTCCTCATTCAGGAAGAGCAGAGAGTTCCCCAAGCCCTCCGAGGACCAGAGAACACTACAATGCCTCCTCCACGAGGCACTGGGCCCAGATTACCTCCGTGCCACTGAGGGCTGGTGAAAGCACAACCCCATCGTTCATTAGGGCTCTCCAACAGCTCCCACTAACAGTCAAGACCCACCAGTCCTTCTCCTTTTGCCTTGGCGCGCTGTACCTGCCACCACATCTCTGTGCCTCCATGAGCTAAAGTATGGGGTTGCAGAGGACAAGGGGAAAGAAAAGGAGGCAGCAAGTAGGTTTTTGGTGAAGCCAGATGGCCTCGTGGTTAAGGTACAAATCAGAGCAGGATGCCACAGTAAATGACCTCTCTCCATTTTGAGCATGGCTGGATGCAAGCATGGAACTCCGGACAACTTGCAGAAAAGGACATTGGTACTAGGGAGGGAGGGAAAAGGCTTTTATCTCCAGGTTACAAGTTCAAATCCAGCCCAGGTCAAAAGCGACTGAAAGCTGTCGCCTTCTGACACCTCTCCAGGAGTCAGCTGGGCAGAGGATTGATGGATGTCCCTGTGGCTCACAGCCAGCCACACTGCTCCCCATGTCCCCCTCAGCAGGACTGGCTCAGCCAGGCTAGGCCACAAACACTTCCTTCCAGTTTCTGAGAGCCATCCCCTCCTGACCGTAGTCACTGGGGGAATACATTCCCCACAGCAGATTTGCTGGGCTACTGGGCAGAGTTAGTTCGCACCGCACACCTACTCTCACTCTGGACTCACTTAAAAGTGACCCAGGCTCTGCTCAATCACTTAAGCAAATTCAGTAAATGATAACAGCTCTACCAAACACTTTCCATAGAGCTTTTCTGCAAAGGAAGGCTTGTCCTCCTGGCCTGTTCTACAGAAACAGAGAAATATGCGGCCTTTAGCATCATTTCTAGTGGATTGCCTTGGATCACCCGATTTTTCCAAGGACAAATGTCATGTTTCCCGGTAAGAGAGCCTCATTAGGGGGTCACAAAACCCCAAAGCATCTTGGATAAAAACATCAGACATGCCCTTGTGACTCAGGGTATCAGTCTTACTGGAAACTTCTAAGTCACTTTGGCCCAGATTTCAGAGACCTTTCCAGGCTGACTTACTCAAGTCCCTAGAGGCAAGGCCCCAACAGCAGAAGAACACCTGTTAACTCCGTGGCCCTGAGCCAGAGACATTTGGGAGAATTCAAGCCCAGTAATTTGGGAATATGTAAGGATACACAATTAAATGCAGGTAGCAAGCACTTCTAAATGCCCTGCAGGAGCCCTCTACGTGGCACTGGGTTCCTAAATACCTTTTAAAAATCTGTACCCCCTAAACAGCAGTGTTTCTCTCTGCAGGGAGCTATTAAGTTACAAGAATATCTCTGGGCCTGGGGCCAGCTGCCGTTTTGTGTGGTCCCCATTAAACACAGATGGGCCACACTGCCTCCTGCAGGGAGATCTGCTTTAGTCGTAACTTTGCAGCCCCCATAAGGAAAAAGTCAGCCTTAGCAACTAGGCTACCTAAGCCTTCACTCAATGCATGTAGTGCCGGTCCCCTTAGGGCTTTCTACTCAAGGCTCCGCTGCACTTTGCAAATAAACACGGCTTGCAAGGGGAAACATGGCTTACTGCCGGGGAAATTGAGGCTCGGGCAAGCCTGGCAGGCTGGCTCGGGCTCATGAAATGCAACAGGGCTGAAGTCAAAGAGTCCAACGGCAGGCCCTGTGCAGCAACCGCCACCACCCTTCTTTCTCCCCTCGGCCTCAGCTCCTCCTCCTCCTCCAGGCCAGCTCCAAACAAAGCCGGCCCAGGCCAGGCGCAGCGGGAGCTGGGAAGGCTGCTCACCTCCAGCGGGTCAGGTCTGCTGCAGCTGCCGGCCAACCCTCCCCCTCCACCACCTCCTCCTCCTCCTCCTGTGGGATCTCTCCTTTGCTCTTTCACCAGCAGGGAAAAGCATCTCTGATATGCAGCTTAGCAGCCAACTGACCCTGGCAGCCAGTGACCCAGGGAGAAGGTCACTTATCGAATCCTGCTGCGGTATCTGCTACCTCCAATGTCGCCCGGCCTCAGCCGGGAGGGGAGCCAATTTGCAGCGGAGGAGAGAAGGAGATGCACACGCACAGATGCATGCACACACGCGCACGCACATGTCAGAGAGGCGGCTAGGAAGCTCCGCGCTAGTTTTACGCCCCAGCTCCTTCAAGGCTCTTTGCTCATGCGAGCAGCGCTGAGCCGCGGGCAGGCGCTGGGCGAGCCCTGCTGCGGCTGACCCCCAGCCCTGCCCGCTTCCAGTTGCCTGCCAGCTCGGGATTTTGTAGAAATCATCGCAACACACCCCATGGAGAACGAGCTTGGAATAAGATGCTCCCAGAGAAGTTTCCTCTGAACTTTGTGTTCAGCGGTTGGCTTGCACTCCAAAGCATCACGGTTTATAGCCCTTATAAAAACATTTATACAGAAACTGCCTGTTCCTATGCATATAAGGCCAATGCCTTCAGACTTGGGCAGGCCCCAACAGCATGTTCAGGCGCAGGGAATAACCCAGCTTCCCAGTGAGCTGAGCACATCCAAACCTGGACAGAAACCAGCCCAAACTGTGACCAGCCAGTATCTCAGGAAACCTCTATTAGAGAGCTATATATGGATTTTGGAGCCTGGCGCTTGGTTTGCATTAGGAGAAAAGGCATGCACAGCTTATGCTGACCAGTACTTTTGATAGGCAGCTGCAAAATGAGTTACTAGAAAACTAAAGAAAAAATTTACCGCAGGAAAAGCAAAAGGGGATGTCTCTGGCTTGTCAAAACAGCTCAAACTATTCATACTTACCACAAGGTAAATGAGGGTGTGGTTTTAAATACACACAGCTTACATTAGATGCTGAAACAAAACCAAAGTGCTTTGGGGAGCGGAGGTGGGGCAATGTAAGCAAGACTTTCTCCGGCATAAATACGTCATTAAAAAGTACAGCCCTCAGCACCATTACTGTAACAGCAGAAGTTTGAAGCAGCACCACATCTGGCTTAACATTTGACATCCAGGTGGGAAAATATCAAGCATCTGAGCCTTTGAGCCTTGCAAGGATCCCTATCCACAAACAGCAGACAAGAACATTTCCCTTGTGTTAGTTCTACATTGGTTGTCTCCGAATCTTCTTGGGTGTCTCACCCAGGCGAGCTGGAACATCTCTCTTCTACCACCACTATTACTTCCCCTTCACCACCTCTCCCCAGTCAGTACTTCCATGTTCTGCTACTGGAGAAGCTCTTCATTCTGCCACATGTCTGAGGACAGGTTTGCAGGATGTTTCTCTCATGAGTTTCCCCAGAAACCTAAAGTGCTCACCCCACAGCCATCCCAGCCCAGCCCAGCCCTAGCATCCTCCTACGAACACGTCCTGCCCAGGCGAAGAAGCACTGGCGGGAGCCCTGAGAAGGAGCCCATGCCCATGCCTCCCCACCGGCGGCTTTGTTCCCCAGGCCCCCGCGAACAATTGCACGTCACGCTTCGCTCCATCCTCCCCAAGGCTGCCAGAGCGCTGCTGCCTTCCCTTCATTCTCCGCATAGGGAGATTTGTCTTGCTTGGGGGCGAGGATGAAAGCCCAGAGCTGTCTCTGCAGCAAACTCTCCCCAGTAACATCCAGTTTGTTCCAGACCCCTGCAGCTTTCTCTAAAAGCTGAAGGACTGTAACGTCCTGTAACTTCCCAGCCACCCTTGATCCAGGCTGTTCTCTGCAAAGCGTTTCAGAAACAGGGCAGTTGGGCATCTATTAGAAGAAAGGACCCAACACAAAGCTTTGTTATCTCATGGACACGTCCACTTCCAAGACTCAGAGACATTTATACTTCAGTTCCTGGAGGCAATTAAGAGAAATAAATCTGGCTGCTTTATCCCCAGTGCAGGAGGGGAACAATTTTCCCTAGTGCTAATGGAGGTACTTTTCCTTACATATATATATCAGCACAGATGATGTCCAGGCAAAGCATTAAATTAGCAAGCCTCTATTAATTACAGCACTTCTATAGCTCTTTCCATCTTCCAAGTGCTTTACAAACAGCATTAATTCCTGTGCACATTATCTCCTTTCCAAAAAAACCTCCCTCAAGAACTGCTGAAGTCCTGCAGCCGTCTGCAGCCTTCGAGGGATCGGTCCGCATCCAGCCTCGTGGCCCTGTCCGGAGAGCCCAGCCGCCCGCTCACATCCAGCGACAGCAGGCTGTGCCTGCACGCTGGCTTGAGACCATTTTCTTGAGTGGGAGAAGACCCCGGCGAATTTATGAGCCATCAAACCGGCCAGGGCTCCCCGGCGATGTCTGCCCCAGCCCATCTCCCATGGGCACAGTCTAGCTACTGTCCTCCTCCGCTCCGCAGGGCTGCCAGCATTGAAGTTGCCGCATTTCTTCGCCGTCTCTGCCTGCCTCTCTCCTCTCCTGGAGGAATTCTCCCACCATTAAAATTAACGAGGTCGGTTTCCAGAGATGAGTTTGCTACAGAGCCCCTCCTGTTCCCGGAGTTTTGCTTTTTTTTTAAATGGAACTGCAGTCCGGCAAGTGCAAAGTTATACTAAGCGTCATTTACTTTACTGCTGAGTAATAAGAAAGTTAAACGGAAGCCCGGCGCTCCCCTCCAAACACGTCGTAAAGCGCCCCAGCGCTCGCGCAGGCACGCAGACGCCGCCTGCAGTTCCATTATGCTCCGGTCAGGCAGGAGCTCCCGTGCCAAGAGCTACAGCCTGGAAAATGGCACTTGTGTTAAAGTGCCCGCATTAATCAAATCTTCATTCACACCGGCAGAGAGAGCGAGAGGGAGAGAGAGGGAGAAGGAGAGCGAGGTCCCCCCAGCTCCCTGACTCCAGCCTTTGCCTTAACCCGAGGAAGAGGCTGGGCTGGAAGAAGAGTGCTCTTGCACTTGGCTGGCCTGCAGCCTCAACAGAGGCCACAACAGAAGAGGAGAGAGGAAGCCTCCCCATCACGGCTTCGGCAGAGGCAAAGGAGAAATCGCAACTTTTAAACTAGATTTAGCAACGCAGGCAAAATAGATCTACAGACAAAGCCACGGGACTCCCAACAAAATCACCAAACTCTGCCTTGACCTGAGAAAATAAACTCAATTTTCTTAGCTGGATCCTGCCCTGGGACCACCCATCCATCAATAACAGCATGCCAGGGAGACAAGCTTAACAGTAACAGTTCAGAAATCGCAGGTTGGACCTCTGGGGAAAGGAACATTATCCCATAGGGGCTATCACTAGACTTTGTGCTATGCCTAACACAGTCCAAATACAGGACAATCTCAGCTTGATGACCACGATCTGCAGGACTAGAACAGAAACAAACTACATCAGCACCAACGTTGTACTGGGACATCCATCAGGAACACCAATTTGGCACCTCACACCCCAAATCAGCAGACTAGGAGGGGTGAGAAGACAGGTATGGACCAACCCCTTCCACAATGCTAGAACAAGAGTACCCAGCACATCCCTGACTACGCTGTTCTAAGCTGTTCTTGGTTAGAAGTAGACTCACTGCAAAAATGAGTTTACCACCTTCCCAGAGGGGTCTGTACTTGCACACAAAACCTGAAGCAGAAACTGCTTAGAAGTTGTGTGTCTTACTAGAGAGGTTCACTTTTCACCTGGCTCCTGGTTATCACCCAAGCCCAAAGTGAGTGCCTTAATTGGTAAACTGGGGCAAGAAAAGTAGTGAACAAAACACAGAAATTGGAAGGTGGAGAAAGGAACTCCCTCTCCTCTGTTTTAATAGCCCAAGGTTAGATGAACAGAAAGAGCTCTTCAAGCAATGCCAAAATGGGCTCAACGGCATCATGGCCTTCACCAGTTTTCCACTAATTACAGAGGAAATGAATACAACATTCTCCAGTTTCTTTCACTCCTATCCCTTTCTCTGTTCCTCACAGACTCTCTGGACAACCAAAAAAGACAGATCCAATGCTCAAAGGCAAGATCAGTCAGTGCAAAGCCCTGGCAAGATCTCCAAAAATCTTTTCACCACATATTTAGACTTAACCATTCTCTACCATGAAAGTATGGCAGGAACTGGCACTCCAGTCATGAGAAAAGAACCATGAATTCCTAGCTTTTATAAAACCACTTCCACCCTGTATGTGTCAGACAGTCATGATTGCAGCACCTCTACATCCTGCACAAGGAAAAGAAACAGGAAATTGCAGTACTGGTTGTGGTTCATTGGGACCTCCATCTCCTGAGTTCAAAGGCTTGTTTCAATGTTAAAACCCACCATTCAGACCCAAGATCTGCGCTCCTCTGCCATGGCTCTTCTTGGAGACCTTGGGCAGGTCACCTTCATCACAAAGGCCTTCCAGGGTAAAAGAGAAATAGCCTATTTCTTCCCCTCTCTCCTGTTACATGCTCCACAGCACACAGTAGCACCTGAAGGCAGGGGCAGGCCCTTTCCAGGCTTTGTTTAAAACCAGCCTGGTGTCAACCAGCAGCAACAGCAACGTATAGCAACAAATAGCGTTGAACAGCCCATCCGCACAATGGCTGGGTCCAACCTCCCGAAGACCTAATTTCCGAGCCCTGTAGCCAGCTTGCAAGAGAAAGCGGAGACAGTCACATGTTTCCCCCGACTAAAGTACACCAAAACGTCTTAGCTCAGCACACAGAGGCGAGAGAGAGGTAGAAAGAAAAGGCAAGAGTCTACTTGAAGCCACTTTCTAAACAGCCTTAATAAGTTAATGCAGAAATCCTCCCAAAGAGTTTGGCTATAGGAGACACTGGTCTCCACTGAATCAAGATCTGTTATGTTGTAATATAATAGATGTAAATTAAAACAGAAAATCTATCATGCCTCTAATGTAGCCTGATAGCTGAGTGTGTGGATCCGTACAAGCAGAAGCACAGAGAAGAAGGGTGATATATGGCGAAGCTGGATGGAGGGTGAAAAGCGTGGCGAGACGAGCTGGAGAATGGCGCAGCCCGCTCTACGCTCCTCAGACCCAAGGGCAAGAGAGGAATAAATGTTGATTAGTGTTGATTTTGTCCGACGAACGCTTGTCGAGTGACAGTTGGACTAAGCTGCTCTGAAAGAGAAGCATTAATCTTGGTCTGGTTTAAGTAGAGTATATTAATTTGTGTCATTTTTACTAAGTCCTACTGAGAAAGGCTTCTTACTGCTTTGCATCTGACTGCTTTGGTGGTTTAGCCTACTTTATTTTTTTTCCCCCTTTTTCCCTCCTTCCTCCTTTTAAACAGATACGGCGGCAGCAGCAACATATTCAAATAGCTCAGCAGGAGAGCGGGGGACCAAACGCTTCACTCCTGGATTAAGAAAATAAACTCCCAGGGTGTTGGCATGGCAACAGCATTTCAGATGAACTGCTATATATTCTGTGATTAATAAATTAACATTTTTTTCATATGGTTGTTCCTCCTTTTCTTTCCCTCCTTCCGACAGCAGGAAGGAGGGTGTGCAGGGGGAGGTGGACAGGGGAGGCAGGCACCGACGTTCCCGCGGGCTGCAGGCTTTGCCCAAGCAGGGTCACGGGGTCTCCTTCCCCCTCCAGCAGCCTGGTTGTGACATGGAGCTTTCTGCTCCATGCGGAGGTGCGGAAATCCCATGGGAAGCAATGCTGCATGGGTCGGGTCAAAGGAGAAAGTGGCCTCGGATGGGAGCAGGATGGAGATGCAGCACCGGCAGAAGATCTGAGAGCAGGGCAACATCATCAGCAGCCCAAAGGTATCCCTTGAAGCCAGGCACGCGTGGCCTCATCCCACCGAGCACCCCACAACACAGAGGCATGTCGGGGCAGAGCCTCACGCCGCAGGAGGCTGGGCCCGAGGCGCTGCAAGCGCCGGGACGCGGCCTGCCCTGGGAGAGGAACTCCCCCTTCGGGTTGGAATAGCGCCGGCTTGCCAAAGAGCCAAAAAAACCGCGGAGGCAAGTCATTCCCACACTGCCGGCTGCCCACAAACCAGAAAAACAGCTCCCTCCCCACAGGCGCACAGATGGCCACCTCGGGCCTGCTCGCGCCGGAAGGGGGCTAAAAATAAAAGCAAATTACCCCTGTTCAGCCAAAGTGTCATCCCGAAAACCACAGTGTTAAATACAAGTTGAGTCAAATGCACTTCCACATCTTTTTCAAGTGGACTACTGAAGGATTTCAGCCCAGAGCATTAAAGGAGTTTTTCAGCTTTGCTCTCTGACATATATATATATATTTATTGGCCAGAGCACAGCTGTGATTCCTCTTGCCAGCGCACAGGCGTGTGTGCGCGCACACTCGCACCGAGGAGGAACGAAGCCCTCCTACACTGGCAGGAATCGCGTGCATTCCTCCCACCCAGGCCTGCCAATCCCGACTCAGTTACCTTCAATTCCCGCTCTTGGCGGGATCAACTGCTCTACGAGTGGATCTATTCCCCTTGCTGACAGATCAGCCTGCCTGCAGCCTCTCTAGTCTCTCCACTGCCTTCTTTCGTTTTCCTTTTACTTGCTTTTTTGGAAACGGGACTAAAGAGATAAGCTGGGGAAAACATTTTGAATTAAGGGCAAGAGACTGAAAAGTTCTCCCGAGCAAGCTGCAAGCATGGAGTTCATGTTCCGTGGCTGGGGCAGGTAACAAGAACACCTGCACATTTCACAAGGCCAGAGAGCCTTATTGAATGCACCCGGGCGATCCGCTTCTAGGGAGCCACGAACGAGAAATCGGACCCTCCCCAAGGAGCCGCTGGTGAGTCACTGACCCAAATTCAAGCGCTTTCTTCCTCCTGCCAGAACTGCCAAAGCGGCCAGAACTGAACTGCATCCACCTTTAGGCCTTTCCTTCTTGGCACCACTTAGAACCTGAATAAAACAGGGGGAAACCCAATAATTCAGGACAAATTACTGCATCCCCCCGTGCCCTCCAAGAAATGGTCAGGGGATACGCTGAGCAAGGATCAGCAAGCGGAAGCCATGAGTGTACAGAGCGGGAGTCTCAAGCTCTGAGAACAGGGAGACCAACTCTCCACTGCTCCAACACAGCCGGCAGCTTGCAGAAAGAGCTTACTTTTATCTGCAGCAACGTACAACCCTTTGCTGCCCAGACTCGTCCTATGAGTCAAGAGATCTGTGGTTAGGAGCCTCCTTTGGAGCACAGCCCCTATGAGACACAGCGTCTCACATGTGGGCGACGGATCTGGCACTGCTGCACGTTCACCAGACAAGGTTGCTTGGCCCCCACCAACACCTTCTTGAATTGGGTACAGGTGGCACTTTGTCAGGACGTTGTCAGCAATTAAGACCTCAATTCTGATTTTCAAAGCTTACTATGAATGAGGCTTTTCAGCTTCTCCTAAAAGCAAGACTTGGGCAATTCAGAAATGTTACCAAGTGACTTTGAAAACAAGCCAAACCCAAGTATAACGACCCAGTCTTGTGCCAACTCCCCCTTGTGCAGCTTTAGGCGCGCACACACATACACACACACACACACCACCACCACCACCACAAACAACAACACACACAAGACAAGTCCCAGCTGATACAAATCACTAAAGCTTCCTTAGCAGCAGAATGGTTTACCCTGGTTTAAGCCAGCTACCGATCCTTCCGAGTATCATTTGGGGTCTCTACAAAACCACCCCACCTCCTCCTTCATAGCATCTCCTCTCCAACTGTGCAAAACCCTAGTGCAGGCTGTAGTATGGTGCCAGATTCCTCTGCTTTCCCTGTATCATACAGTCGCACACAGCAGGATCTCAAGCCACCCGTCGAGGGCACTGCTTCACCCAGGAGACCTTCCATTGCTGCTGGCAACCCTAAAGAAACTAAAATCTGAAAATTGCAGTCATTGGGCAGAGCAAAGCACGAAGTCACCCCAAAACACCTTCCACAGCTTGTTATTGCTGCTGCTGGCCCAGCCACAGTTCAGCACCATGGGTAAGAGACACTACGCAGTGTTTGCACATTAATATTATCTTACACACTAATGCACAAAGGATTACTCAGAAAACTCTCAACGGTGTAATGCTGTTTCTCAATGACTTTTCTTATACAGCCTGTAGGATAAAGCATACCAAAGCACTTCCACTGCCGCATATAGAAAACTGGGGACAACCTAAGCCTTTTAAGCAACTATCAGTTTCTAGCCCAGCATCTGTAGTATCTAGGAGGAAGACAGAAGTGAGCAGCATTTGTGGCACCACTGACTTGGGATACTCAGCAGCGAACCTCAAAGATGACCTTGGTACATTCTCCATTTAGTCCTGTTCAAAAACATATCCAGACTTGCAACATTTTTTTTAATACACCAACAACAGGTCTGCAAGGAAGGACTGAGTCCCAAATTTAGAATGTGCAGAGTTTGGGATTCATCTAGACGCCTGACAATAGGTCAGAGGAATGCTCCTCATGCCTCCCAAGCTCCAACAGCGAGAGCCCACGTGGAATCAGTGCTGCTTGGCCCTTCACTAACGCCTTCCATTCAACCCAAAGAGATTTAAGAATAAATCGATCAATCAACACACTAAGTCTGAGTGGTAGCCTCTTGGTTCATGAGGAAAGAGTGAGACCCTGGCAGGCAAAGCACACATGGACGTCACAGCTAATTTTCCCAGGGCTGAATTGAGAGATTTGGGGCCAGCACAGGAAGAGTAGCAGTGCCTGCCTTCCAAAGCATACGGCCTGGGAGAGAGAAACCAGGGCATTGCTTGCCTACAGAGGACCAGTGTCATCCCTTGGGTGTTTTTCCAAATCATAAAATGGCACAGAAAAGATCCCATTGGGCCAGCATTGTATCTGAACTTTACAGTGTGTAGAGGATGTGTCCTTTCAGCAAAGTGCCTAGCCCACTCTAGGCACTCGGTGCCAATGGTCCTTTAAATGATTAGTCCTTAAACAGGTCTGCTGGACCAGACGGTTCTCAGTATCCTCTCCAGGGATAGCATCAAGTATGGGATCTCCCTTAAAAGTATCAGCACTGAACCAGCCAAAAATGGGATGGGGAACTTTGGAGAAAATAAAAGAAAAAAAAGAAAAAGAAAAGAAGGGGAGGGGGCTAGAGAGGAGGGGAAAACCAATCTCCTGGTATTTGTCCATGCTGATCTGCACCAGGCTTTATTGCTTCCCCCTAACTTCCCCAGTTTAACATTGATTCAGCAAGCAATTGGCAGCTTGCAATGGAAGAGATATGTAATACCATACCAAACACACACAGTGCTGCAAAATCCCTTCAGCCCCACAGCTTCAAACTTTTTCCCCCTGCAGTATAATTCCCAGTAATTATTTGGGCCCTGTTTCTGGCCTTGGTTTTCAATTTGTACTTGTCCATCCTGAATTTCACCCCTCAGTTCCTATTCAGAGGACAGTTCTGTGTTATGCATTAGATAATTACTCACTGCTTGACACCTACATCCCTCAGCAGTTCATCCAGAAAGAAGCAATGTGGCAACACACGCTCCTTGAATTTAGCAAGAAAGAGGTTCTTTTGGGTAAGAACTTTTGTCTGAACATCCCCAAAATTAAGGAGAAAGCCTGAATTAAAACTCAGAGCAGGGACCCCAAACAGACTTCTAATGCAACAATCCAAAGCCAGAGGACTGACTAGACAATCATTAATTTTGCATTGCTCAAAAATCCAGATTCAGAAGTTTAGACCTGAACTGTGTCCACTCATCCATAAAACTACTTAGGAGATGCCTCTGATGTGGGGGGCTCTCAGTCAAGCAGTCTTCATCATGCTTGTGCAGCTCTGTTACTGCATACTCAGAGACTTGCTCTCCTTAAAGGGCAGTCAAGATCACAAGACATACACCTGTTAAAAGATCTTCCATTACTACCACTCTTCCGCTTTTACAAAAGTTGCCAGGAAGCTCCACTGCTGTGCAAAGAAAAAGTACAAATAGACAAAATGCAATTTGTTCAATGAGAAGATACGTTCCAAGTCAGCATCCTGGACTTACTCATTTATGAGTTGAGTTTCCATAATTCTCAATCTAGGTGTTTCATACTAGGTACTACTACCTTAATACCTGTTCAGACAACATCTGCTAGTGGATCTCCCAGTCAGTTGTGGAAATTAATGAGGTTCTACCACAAAGTAGAATTTCTCTCAGTAATTTCCTAGATTCCATCCCATACTTCTGGACATCCTTAGAGTCCCTTTATTTTACCAGTACTATTCTATTAATAAGATGTTTGAAGACACATGCCATACCCAGTTAAGAGAAGGAACTAAGATCTCTCCCGCTCTATCAAGTGTGGCCTGCGCAGCCCAGAAAGCCCACTGCTACACTCTTTTTGCCAAACCGCATTGCAAATAACACATCTAATTTGCTCTCTGCTGTGCTCCTTAAGTCTTTTGCAACATTACTGATTTCCAAGAGCTTTCCTCCCACTGAATCTTTCCGGTTTGGATCATGATGGTAGTATTTTGCAATTCCTTCCTCACACATTTATAAGGCATTGCTGTTTGCCACTAAAAAGCCGCTTGCTGGGTTCTACCCCAAAGGCAGCTGCATTTCAATGGTCGGGAAGCTAATAATATACATTACCATACTGGTAGGGAGGGAGAGACACACACTCATGTTTATATCTTTCACACACAAAGAATGCACAACACCATTCTGCTGAGCAGAATTAGGAAAAAGAGAAATGCATGACATGATAACACCGCAAAAGTAACCAGTAATGCTTTGCTAGCAACGCAGCTCTGGATCGATAGGCCATGTGTAATATAAGATCAATCGCTTCCATTTTGCGAGGTGTTAAGTGTGACGGGGGATTGAATTAAAGCAGAGACCATAAGAGCAGCTATAAGTTATGCCGTTTTTCTCCCCCCTCCCTTCTTTAAAAAAGGAGAAACAAACCCATAAAACAGTACTTTTTTTCAATTCCCTGCCCCCTCCCTTTCCCATCTAAGATTTTTCAATTAGGTGAGTGGAAGGACAAATGGTGCAAATACATTTTGCTCAAGTTCTAAGTGCTTTTGAAACCCCTTGTCAAAGCATTTAGTAACGCAAGATTTAAGATGCCCAATTAATTTTTCCCCAACAAGCAGCCAAAAGTAGATGCAGGAGGAGGTTAAAAGCTAAGTATTTAATTAATATTAAATTTATATGATTCTTTATCACTGAAAGCATTGTAAAATTGAAAAAGCAGTTAATTTTATGGTCACTGTGTATTCCTCTGCTTTGATCTTTGATCCATGGAATAAAATCACAGAGTGTAAAGACTCTCCTGCTTTATTATACCTGTCTAATGGTGGGGAGGTTGGGGCAAGCCTGATGTAAGGTGGTCGGAGTTTTCTCTTAGACCCAGCATGAAACAGGCAGGGTGGCACTCGGCCACGAATCCTACATGCTCCATGCAGCTCACAGGAGATGCGGGGTGCGCACAATTTGCGATCATCACACAACAGGAGGTACTAATTTTGAATAAATAAATAAATAAGGGTTTCCCTCAGCAGCTTACATACATGGGGCTCACAGTGAGCAGCTGGCCAGCAACGTGCAAAGCCCCAAGCCCTCTGCACACAAGCCCCGAGAACTGTGCAAAACTCCCAAACTCTTCCGCGCAACGCGGCTGCTTCATTTCTCATTCCTGGCCTCCCCCATGCCTATCTGCAAAGCAAGACAAAGAGCTATTATGCAGAATGGATTTCACTGAAAAGAGAGAAAAGGGGGGGGGGATAATTTCTGCAGGGTTTTTGTGGTTTTTTTTTTTTAATCCCACTGGGAGCCTCATTATAATTTAGTTATTAGCGGGGGGAGGGGGGGAACCAAATAAGTAAGAGAATTTCAACATTAAAAAAAATATTTAAGGAAAGGAAGAAAAAAAAATCAACAGGAGGAAAGTTCTCCAAGCTTTAAAGTGCTTGCAAATTCTTCCTGATCTGAACATTTCACGCAGCTCCACTGGCAAGGAGCTGCTCTCGGGGCCAGCTCACCATCATGGATCACGTTGCAGCTCCCTGGCCAAAACAAGGCCCCAAGAAGTTAATAGCGAGGAGGGACAGATGACATTAAGGAATCACTGGCTTCATCAGAGTGGGGAGTTGCAGCCAGTCTGGAAATATCCCCTACCTTGCTCTGCAAGGGACACTAGGAAACCCTAGGAGACAACCACACAGCAGCTGCTCCTCAGGGGGCCAGAGAGAAATACGAAGGAAGGGAGACCACGGGCATTAGGTCACAGCCTGTCACCGTTTTTGGACATGTCAGAGGGGACCACCAGTGGTGTCAGCTCTGGCAGCCCCACCGCAAAAGGCACAAAATGCCCTGGCACCACCGAAACCCGGGTGGACCTCACAGCAAGCAGGAACTGGCTGATCCTGCCGTCCTTGCAGCTGGCCCTCCCGGGGCACTTCGGATGGCACCCGCTGGTCCTTACTCAGGAGCAGAAACACACTCGAGGCTTAAAGTCCAGATGCATTGCAGGTCATGCCCATGTTAAATAAAAATAAAACCAGAAAACTTCTCTTAAGACATATGAAACCCACAGAAAGGCTATCTACATCTTTCCCTGCCCCTTCAATTCAGTATCTCCTTCCCACAGAGAAAGATACGTTGTTCATATATACAATGAGAGTTTAAATGAGAGTTTAATCTTATTAGTCTTGGTTTTAGGGCAGGTGGGTAAGTCACACATATGAAGAAATACAAAGTAATGAAACTGCGGCTCTCAGGATACAGTTGGGAAAACTGAGAAATCATTAAGGAAGGACAAAAATTCAGCTTGGTATCAAGAAATAGGATCTAATAATTGGTACTGCTTCATGGGCAATACAAATTAATATTGTTAACTGTTTGTCCCCAGTCTTGTTTTCAGCTGCTCTCATAGAAAGATTGTCACCTTATTCCCGTACAGGAAGTCACAGCACAGCAACACCACCAGGTGCCCCAGGTCATGCAGCAATGGTGCAGCAGGACGCAAGCGAGAGTCGGCTTCTTGTCTCCCACTAGCTGCCAGGAAGCAGCTTTTCTTCTACTACGCAAAAGAGATGCCAGATGCACAAAGCAGCAGTCTTCAACTACTGAGGGTCTGAAACAGGCAGGATAACAACCAGCAGCCTCACTGTTGGCAGGAGGTTTCTGCTCAGACTGTTGCCTCTCAGACCCACTCCTCTCCTGTGGGTCACAGGCAGCACATGCTCGAGCAGGAGGGACATGTACCTTGTGGATGGCTGCTATGAAGTGAGCTGTTCTTGGGACATAATCAGCACATGAGAGCCTTGGTCCTGCTCTGAGTTCTCTTCCCTCCAGGCGGTGGAGGATGTCACCTCCAGTACAGCACTGGCCATGGGCAGAGCAGCCTCCCCACTGCAGACAGATGGACTGTATTTTACATGTATGCATGCAGATATCAACAGATGGAGAGAGAAAATTACTGTGTCCATAAATCGAAGCTCTGGTCACGTCAGTTCAAGAAACAAAATAGAAAACTTAAGAGCCAAAAAAACAGCTTCTATCAGCCAGGCTGATGAGTGCATACACCAAAAACACACCCCTTAGCATGACTGCACAACGCACACAAGCACATACACACACCAAGACTTTCTGCTCATCTATTCTCAGCAATTGTTTGTCTGAGGCCACATACAACTGGATTTGTCAAGCCCCCTTTTAACAACTTCTTGTCACAGTCCATTACCAAATTGCATATAGTTATATATTCCACTAATTAGGCTTCTAAAATATCATTAACATGTCTCTTGATCATTAGCATAACGTATGAGGCGTCCTCGTTAGGCACGACTCGAGTTTGTTAATGCAGTAATGAAAGGCACGAGGCTGATACTGCAGGAGTTGTGCAGAGATGGGAGGCTGGGAACATCAAATGCATCAGCACTAAGCTTAAAATAATGACAACAAAATCGGTGAGAGGCAAGGGCAGAAGCCAATCATTGGAGAACCAGGGTGACATAGAAGGTATAATATACATCTCCAACCAGGAAGATGCTTCACGTACACTACGCGCTTCCCCTGGCTTGAAGTAATATGGGTAAAGTACCGATCAGGGATGAATCAAGATCACAGATTTGAAACCATCACCAAGGTTGGAACAAAATGGAAGCCATCGCCAGGACCAAAGCAAGACTCCAGCTCTGAAACCCAGCACAGACCTAGCACACCCTTCCCATGCAAGTGACCCTCCTATTCAGCTACCTCCAGCCTCCCTTCTTAATCACCCCACAGCAACCTGGAGCTCATCCCGCCTCTGGGGCCTTCTGGCATGATAGACTGGACAGTGGAGGAACAAGGAGATATAGCAGCCACTATCCTCACCTGCTCTAGGAGAGAGTCTGAAGTCTCCAAGGGTCCACCACTAAGGCAAGAAGGGTGACTGGCATGTTAGAGTTTGGCAGGATCCATACCTTACCCTGAAGATGAGGACAACTGCCACAGCTACAGGGACTCCCCTTGCCTTGGTCTGAGCATCAAGGTCACATACAACATCCAGACAAACCGATTCAAAGCCCACTATTGGTCGAGAGACTTCTTGGTGGTTGGTATACCAACCATCAGGCAAAATAATTTTGCATGTGCAGAGACAGCACTTGGCTAAAGGCCTCCAGGACAAATTATATCCCCAAGCTGAACTCTTTCAATTTATCTGTCCGCAGGACACCACTTGGCATAATCCTGTCCCACTCAGAGATGCCCTGAACACAATATCCAGTGCAAGACATGCATATGTTCCTCCTTCCCTCAACATCAAAGTCCCCGGCCCCAAGATAAAAATGGTCCGATGCAATGCCAGGCAACACCCTCGTCCAGCCAGCTCAGACTAAGCAAAATTGAGTAATAAACTCATTTAAACTGACGATGAAAAACTACCACCCACCAGGCACTAAACAGCACGAGATCACGGATGTTAGAAGCAACAACCCAGGATGGTACAATGACACAGGACCTTGGTCAAGAACATAAGAGAAAGGTCAGGGCTCTGGTACCTAAAACACAACTCCCCAAGACAGCAGCGTTTTCAACAGACACCTGTGTGTTTCAAAGTATCCAGGGCTTGCGGGTGAAATAGATGAATTAATAGCCAAAGGTTTGACCAGGACAGATGCTTCCATGTCCAAGCCAGCTCATGTATCAGTGGTTACCACTGTTGCTATAAATAAGCAGGGATTTTTTTTCCCCTTTGAGCGAATAACTCAATAAGTCACTGCATGAAAGATATTGTAAATAGCTCCAGCAGAGTGCAAGTTCGGGCTGCTTCCAATTAGCTTTCACTTACGCTTCCCCTGCCTGTGCCAAGTTTGCAGAGTTTGTTCTCAACACGCTGCTGTCTGAGGAGAGCTGGGGTGAGGCTGGGGAGTGAACCCCAGTTCAAGCCATACCCCAGCTCCTCCAAATTAGAAATGATCTTTTTATTAATGCTGTGAAGAAGTTAAAGCAAGCGAAAACAGCCCACACGCATTTATCTTTGTCCAGATGTTAATGCAAAGATGGGGAGGACGCAGAAAAAAAGAAGGAAACAACTAAGAGTTTGGCTGCTGCAAGCTAACCCCATAACCAGCACTACCATGGCGTGGAGATGTGGAGATACAAAGCAATACAAAACATCTTATTAAAATAAAAGCACAAAACGGAACACGCACAGCAAAGGCAGCTCAGGGATTTTTTACACTACATATCTGAAAAAAGCCCCCACATGCCTAAGACAGAGGTAGAACACATCCTCGTGGACAACACCACCAACAAAACAACTTAGGGAAGATGGATGTTTTCATGAGTCTTCACCAAAAATTCCTCTTCTATGAGATAAACGTGGCATTAAGACTTTCTGAATTTTTACTCATTCATACTCAGAACCTTTGTGTCCAGCACATGCGCATGCTTTTATGCGGCAGCTGGTCCCAATACCAGAGGAGCATCACAGCCAGGAAACTATCACCAGCAAGATAAAATATGGGGCAGGAGACAGTGGGATCAGTTGGTAGCCTATGGGAACAGGAGTCCAGGGGAAGGGGCAAAATTCTCTACACTCTCCTTCGAGAGAGCCTCTGGCAAAGTCACAGGATGCCCGTGCCTCCCTTTCTGCAATCCGGAGCATGCAGGGGTTACAGTTGTGTTAGGTGCCTAACCTGTGCCAAGAGCTTCAGAGACACAGAAGGGGACCAGGGAATCAAAACTAGCTCATCGCATCATCATTTTAGCCTAGTCTCCTTTCTTAAATCACCACACAGCTATGTACCATCCTCACCCAGGCATTTTGCAAGGAGGTCAGCGATGCCCCAGGGCTCTTTGACAGCCAGAGAAGGACCATGAGGTCTAAGTAAGCAGATGTATTCATTCACATTAAAGCAGCCTCTCTTCCCTCCCTGCTGCCCCAACCACAACACTTCATTGAAATACGGACACTGGAAACCATCCATTGTTTTGGGGAGAGGGGGGTTACAAGAGTCAGCACAGCACATATTGCTTTTGTTTGCTTCCTGGGTTTCAAGCCAAAAGCAACAATCACAAAAAAGAAAAGCCACTAACATTAGATAATGCTTTCAGATTTTAGAGAGGTCAGGAAAAAGTTCCAGGAAAGGGAAGAGAAACAAGCTTGCTTCAAACCCTTCAGTGTAGCAAGAACTAGCTCTCACATGCTACAGATTTATTTTCCAGTAGTTTTTCAGCCGTCTCCCTTTCTCTCCCTTCCCCTCCCCAATGCTCCGTCTTCTCCCCACCTCCTAAACACCAGCGGTTTCCATCCCTCCCACGCTCCCAAATGGCGGCAGAGCTCTATTAAAATGGCCAGAGGGAACCTCTCCCCTCTCTGTGCAGGAGCATGCTGGATTGACCTTTCCACATCTGGACATCTTTGCAACCTCCGGCTTTATATGGCAAACCCAAGCAGTGCAGCGACCTTCCCGGAAACACTTGCCTGCCCTCCCTTCCCTAATCCACCCATCTCCCTTCCCTCCGCTGCACTCTGCGACCCTTTTACCCTGGCCAGGCCAGGGGCACCCCACTCTTTCACAAGGCACGCAACTCCTCCAGATAGGGCTCCAGAGCTTTTGCCAGCTCAAATCCAAGAGAGCTGGGTTTTTAAATGCATTGGCTTGATCAGTTGAAGGGGAGCTATGGTGAAGAGGAAGAGAGTCTAGACTGCAAACATACATGGTTTATTTAAAAAACAGATCAAAGGAAGCGACACGCATAGTCTCCTGGACTTTGCCAAATCACATAGATGAGACATAGCTTAAAGAGATACTTAAAACTGGCTATTCTCTGAAGGGCCAGGATTCAAGTTGTGCAGCCTGTTGGTTCTGCACACGAAAATGAAGAAAACAGCTTTTACCAGACTGGTTTAACCAAAGCAGCCAGTTTCAACTAAATAAAGTAAATAACCTCATCAGCAACAAATCCATTCCAATCCTAAAGCTATTTCATTTCTGATCACTTGGAGAGCATTTGTTACTGCAAAGATGACATTCATCCAGTGCATCTATTGTACAACCAGGACAGAGACAAATCCTGCAACCAGATAATCAACAGCTGTAGGAAAGCCTGCTGCAGTTTTTGCTAGAATATGACCCAACTTTTGAGTTCAGAAGTTTCCAGTTGGTTCTCCTCAGCCAGCCACATCAAGATCTCAAGTTTCACGCTGCCCTGTTGGGCTTTTCTCACTTTTCCTCAGCACACTGAACACTACTGCAATATGTCAGGAGGACTTATAGTAGTGTTTATCTTTACTGGCGCACTGAAACAGTCTTGGTGGGTCTTCTCCTTCCTCAACACATGCGAGTCTGCCACATGGCACCAAGTTGTTGCACAGAGAATAAAGCAAGCAGACCCTAGTTCCCAGGGTAGCCATAGTGCTGTCTGTCCTCGGCAGCTGTACCAGCGCCGCAGCCTTCCCGGGCCAGCCTGAAACATGGTCATCTGTGCTCCAGCCCTTACGTGGGGCCAGACTGGATGCAGCATCGCTAACACCAGGTCAAGTCTCTTCCCTACATGGGTCTTGCATTCCCTCCTCTGCATGCCCCAATTTTCCCAGAATTCACGCAGCCACATTTCTTCTTGGGAGCACAACAAAGCTCAGTCCCATCTTGTAGAAAGGCCAAAGTTTTCCTTTGAAACCTGGGAGGCAGGGGAGGAACGAACAGGCTTAGTCATTAGTTTGATATTTTTCCTAAGGAAAGTAGCCTTAAGGCCCATCACAAGAGACTGTGCCAGGTCTGGAAGGAGCATCAAGGAAGTTCTCACGTTGACAATGCTGTAGCTCAATAACATCGCTGGTGGCAAACAAAGGGCATTTTCCATTATTTGTACTCCCACAGCACGTCCACATCTCAAATGTATCAGGGAGGCTCTGGATCAGACAGTGGATGCAGAGAAGAGCTGCCCAACAAAACACTAGCAGTTTTCACACACTGATGTGCTGCTGGAAGACCACAGCGATGCTCCTGCGGCACAGCAAACCACAAGCCAACAGAGCCCACAACCAAAGACCGCACCCACTCACGACGCTTCTTCCAAGCAGCTTTCCACACAAACCATAGGAACTCAGGACAACCCTGAGCCTACCACACCTCAAACCATCTAAGCTAGACAAAGCACACTAGAAGGCGCTTTGTGGAGTGGCAATTATGAGGCTCTCCCTGAAGTAACCATCTGGGTGGCAGCATGCAAGCAGAAGTGGAAACAGTAGGACACATTGACCTTCTCCTCAGACTTCCAGGCCACTGGTCTTCAGAGCATGGCCAGTCCTTTCCTACCACAACTAGGAGGCAAATTATGACTAGGGACAGTTGCAGGATCAACATGCGAAAATGCTCACACCAGAGGCATCAGCTTGTCTATTCTTCTGAGTCAGAGGAAGGCAGAGCTTTCCTTTACAGGGTGCAAACAGCTTTTCACACGCACAGCAACAGCAGCAAGTCCCTACTTTTGTGCATCCCCACAAGGCTATCCCACTCATTTTTTGTGAGAGCCTATTCCTTGCCTGGTGAGCACAGAGACCATATCCTCAGCTCCTCCAGCCCCATCAGTTGCATGGGGGGGGGGGGGGGAGAGAAATCCTGATAAAGCTTCTTGCATGTCGTGAGATGTAAGCCTCCCTGCTGCCCACCCTCGCCGCAATCAACTTCATTTGTTTATTTTTATTTCAACAAAACTTTAGCTAGACTAGGGGGAGGCTGAGAGGAGGACAAACCACTGGAAAGACAGGCCTGTGCATAGGTCTCCAAAGGGACTGAAACTCAGGGGTGGGAGGAGGGGTGATGTCTCCTTTCCAAAGAGTTTTCAATAGGAAACAGATGTTGAGGGCCGAGGTATGGAAGGCAGGGTCTGCAGTGGGCTTCCCTGGCTCCACACTCCCGACCAAATCTATTTTAATTAAAATATTTAAGTTCAAGCATGAGGTGAAGGGTAAGGGGGAGCAGGGAAGGCTCCAGGGTTACACGTGGGTTACCTCTCCTCAGGAATCGTGATTTGTGGTAGACCTGGAGGGGGTGCCAGGGGCTTGTAGGGACTGGTTGGAGACCCCCATCTCGTACCCCCCGCTCCAGCCTCCCTCCCTCCGGCAACACTCGACATAAATTCTGCTGACCTTGAGTGAAAAATTGCCTCATTTCAGCACTGAAAAATAACATTACATCATGTAGCCTGTGTCAGGTTCTATAAATGCCCCCTTCCCTCCCACCCTCCCCCAAAGCAAGGGGGATGTAACCCAACACTATGAAAACACCAGCACTGGAGAAGAAAAGGGGCCATTGTTGTGGACTGTCAGCTCCCTCACTCCTGCCTTAGGTGAAGAAAGATCTCAGAAAATGTTAGACTGGGAGGTACAGGCTCCAGGCTCTCTCCCCCCACGGCCTTTCTTTTCTTCTCCATCCCCACCTTTGAAATCTCTGCCTCTCCCTTGCCTAAAAACACGCAGGCGGAGGGGGGAGACGTGACGGGACAGGGGGTTCTGCTAATAACAGGATTTTATTCACAGCTCCCTCCCCTCAGATCCCTCAGCAAAGGTCGGCCCTGCTGGAAAAACCAGCACGCCAGGAAGCCTGAAAGCCAAGCGCGCACTGGGTTACGAGCCCGGAGGAGTCAATCCGCGGAGCTCAACGTTTCCTCCCGTTGGGGATCCGTCCTGACCCCAGCCCGCGGGAGCAGAGGGGAAAGGAGCTGCGGGCTGCCTGCAGCCCCCGGGCAAGGCACCAGGCCTCGCTGGGGTCGAGAGGAAATGGAAGAGAACACCCAGCTCGCCCCAGGCCTTCAGCTCTCCAATGTATTTTCTCATTAATGTGTAATACGGTTTTATTGTCTCAAACAATGTCTGTTTTCGATCAGTTCCTTTATCCCAGACACTGCCGCTCGGAGAGACCGAGACCAGATGGTTCATATTGCAGGAGTCTTCCCGCTCTTCCCCTCCTCCCGTTCCCGCCGCCACCCGCCCGATAATTCCTTACAAATTCCTGGAATGCCTGCGCCCAGCCGAAAATTAGCTGAAGGGAGAAAGCATGAGGTCTATGAAGATGGGCTGGGGGTGAACTCACCACAGCTCACTGCATCCCATCCCCACAGTCTTCCCCTGGCTGCCTGCAGCTCACATGGGGAGGTCCCCAACAGAGAACATCAGCTCCTGCCTGTCGTCTCCTCGCTGGATTGCCAGCAAGTGGTTCACACTCAAAATCAGAGACCCACAACTTCAATGTTTCACCCCCTTCTCCTTCATGTCTACCATTCAAGTCCAAGACACAGTGAGCCCTGTGCTTTCCACCACCTCCTCTGTGCAGAGGGAGGCACAGCCTCCACGTCCCGTCCTCCCTTCCACTCAAGGGCTGGTGCAGACGATGGAGAAGAAACACTAGGCCGTGAGCATCCAAGGTAAAGGCCAGCAATGCCGGTGCTATGACACACAGGACTCACGCGCAGATTGTCTGCAGGGCACCGCTGGCACTGGGGAGGCAGGAGGAGAGCAGGACGCTTGCCATAATCCCTACCACATGCCAGATGCCACCAGGCCTCCCGGCTCCCTTGCTCACAGCTCCGGTTTTCACCCACGCCTCCCGGCACTAATCCCCACACGCGTAGCTGCACGCAGGGCTGCTCCTCTTCAGCTCAGTCCAAGCTTCACTACATCCTTCCCAAAGCCAGGAGCTAACCCAAACTGTGGTCAAATCAAAGGGAAGTCTCCTGCTACTTTAAGTAGCCTGTACAAAGCTCACAGCCCACATCAAGCCCACTTCCTCGCTTCTCCTACTTCACGCTCTGTCCAGAAAGTCAACTTGGCTGATGACTCAAGCCCACCCCAAGACACATCTCAGAGATCTAGCAACACTCACACTCTTCCTACCATCCTCGGTACAAGCGCATTACTCAGCAGAGGATGATTTCTGCAGGGACAAAGCCAGTTCTGGGATGGAGCCCACCAGCTCCCAAACAGCCCAGGCACAGTCAAGCCCGAGCCATGCAGAGCAAAGTCGAGCTTTGGCCCTAAGTGAAAGTAGCAGGGGGAAAATAAGGGATGACAAAAGTAATCGTTGAGTCTAAAACAGGGCCAGGAGACTAGTGTTAATGTGCTTAAACTTGGGAAAAGTGCTACAAGCGTGCTGATAACCCCATCTGGGAAAAATCTGAATCTGTTGGAAAAGACAGCACCTTCACCAAAGTGCTCAACCAATTCAGCAGTGGCCGCCTGCTGTGCACGAGGCACCAGCCGATGGGTCCAAAGATCTCTCTGATTCTATAGAACTTGTCCTGTCTCCCAGGAGCTGAGTATGGTCAAGGTTTTCCTAATGTCATTTTCCCAGTTGAGCCACAGTCGAGATGTTATATGGCAATGGGGACGCACAGGCGGTGGGCTGTTCCCAAAGGAAAAGAAGAGATCCTGACTGCAGCACGCTGCCCTCAGTTCTCAGCTCTGTGGCAGCCACTGTCCAGGAAAAGGCACTGCAGAGGAGCAAAGGGGGAGAGCAGCCTCTGAGTGCTCGGATCGGAGCACGTCTGGGGCAGGCACTCTCAAGGGTTTAGCTGCCAGAACGCTGCATGGGCTCCATAGAGACCAGCTGAACAGATGAGTGACTGCTCCGGATTCCACTGAATTTGTAATGGTGACACAAGACAATCCCACTGCCAGATTTCCACAGCGCTTCCATGGAGAGGGGTGTCAAAGTCTCCAAAGTACCTCCAAAAATCTCTCTTCACACTCAGTAAAAAGAAAAAGCAAAATCATCTTTTTCTTCATCTCTTTTTCTGCAAGTTGGTTCATTTTAGCAAGCAATACCAAATCTACCTCCACCCGGGGGAATTCCAGGCCGCACAGTTTAAGGCCCACCAAGTTCTGAGTGATGAAAAAATTAAGGGGGTAGGAGGTTTATAGCAGGAAGCTTTATACCAGCAGGATCTCTAATCAGAGCTCTCTCTTCCAACATCCCTTCCTACACCTAGCCCACGAGCATCACGATGGAAGCTGTTCTCACAGTGATATGGTCTGACACCCAAAGGGCAAAGCGGCAGAAGCAGAGGGGATCTGAGACATTTGATTTCTGTCCAAGAAGCCCAGATGCAGAGGAAAAGCTAGTACAGCCAGAACTGAGGACTCTGGGGAGTCTTCAGATGCTGGACCCCAGTCCTGAAATAACCAGGACAGAGGCAGGAGAGGGGGGACAAGTGGTCACGTGCCTTGGTAAGGTGGAACGAGTGGGCTGCAAATCAGTGAAAGGGGAGTGAGGAAGAGAAATGAGAACTTTCTGGTGATTTTTCACTCAGTAGCAGAGAAAATATCACCTGCCACCTTTTGGCATTCCCAGTGCTCAAATTTGGCTCCATCCAGAAAGAAAAAAAAAAAAAAAATCCACAGCAGGAAAGAGCGAGCAAGCTGAAACCTGATACCCTGAAATGCTGGACTTGGTGTCTGGCTTTTCTTACCGGCTCAGCCGACCTGTACGTGCCAGCTTGGGAACTCGTAATGGTTCCACTAACAGAACTTCATTAACTTTTTATACACTCGGCCGCTAATTTATAATCATTAGCAGACAAACAGCCAACAATTACACAAGCAACACGTAAAGAAGAGAGGGAGAGGGTATAAAGTAACAAGGATAAAAACATCCCCTTGGATCACGGGGTGGGAAGGAGGGAGTTGGGGGGATAGAGCATTCCCCATCCCAGACATTCCTGGAGTTGGAATGTGACGCATGTGGATGGGGGCGACCTCTCCCAAGATTTACTGGCACATACCGTTTTGCAAGCCATAATTAATGCATCAGGCAGCAGAAAGGTAAAAGACACAGGTGAGCACAGGGAAAGGAGAAATCTCACAAGCTCCATCATTAAAAAGAAAAAAAAAGAAAAAAAAGAAAAAAGAAAGAAAAAAAAAGAAAAAAAAAGGAGGAGAGAGGCAGGAAAAGGAGGAGTGTGCATATTCCACATTACCAGCTCCTGGAACTGGCAAGCAAGGCTTTCCTTGTAGGAGAACAATGGGAAACCACATGCAGACAACATGAAAAGTTCATCCTGATTTAATGAAAAGTTCAGACAGCTCCACTAGGTCATGTAACCCTCATCCCTTTCCACGCACAAGTTCTCCAGCTCTGCACAGGGATAAGGAGGTAGGTGTTGCAATCCATAGCCTTGCTGCTCTGGGTGAACGATGACTGCAAACACTCAAATTTGGCACAAAAATATCTCCTTTGAGGATGGGACGTGAAAGTGGGAAGAGTTTCAAATGCTTCTGAGATTAGCAGGCTCTGTTCTCCAGAAGACAGCTCAAAATTTTATTACATCCCCCTGTGGTCACCTTCTATCTAGTTTCTACCAGTAAGGCGTAAGACACAGTAACCCAGTTGCACCTTCTTTTTGTATGACACAAGGCAGCAAGAAGAAGGCAACAGGCAGGTTCTCTTCTTCTCCACTCTCTACCACAACCCAAGATCCTTTAACTGACTGAAGGGCCACAAGATCTGCAGAAGGAGCATAATATCCCTGCTGCACAGGCAGGCCAACAAGGAAGCAAAACGACCTGCCCAGCATCACTCAAAATATCGTGCCCAGAAACCAAATCTACACCTTTTGGCTCCCTAGCGATGGCAGGGCCTGCTCCCCTGCCCTGCACTGGAGAGGCAGACAATCAGTTTTGTGAGACACAAGCTTCCTGCAAAACAGGCCTAACAGAAACACTGTGTGCACCCTGCAAAGCCTCCAGCCAGGCATTTCCAAGCATCCAGAGCCTGGCAAAGCACCTCCCACCTTTGATCACCAGAAGAAAAAGCTTCTTTCCAAAGCTCCACATAGTGGCAAAGAGACCAGTTCTTGACTTCGTAGCCAAAATCAGCAAAGTCGATCAGCCAAACAGCAAAGCTGTTTGTAACGTCAAGCAGCACCCCTCAAAAACACAAATGAAACTGAGGGACTGCCTCAATCCACCCAGCTCCCCCTAAGCCAGGGGAGAGAAGATCCAATGATCTTACTGCTTCAAACGGCCCACATTCGGGGCCCGCCACTGCTTACAAGCCACAGCTCGCCAAGCACGCTGAGGGCAGATCGAGCGTGGGGCCACGCTCGAAGTGTGCAAACTCAGGCGTGCTCACAGCTGGAAAGCCACCCAACCTCTCCAGCCTGGCTCCTTCCCACCCTGCTGCTCCCAGTGTCAGAGCAGTACAGAAAGGATCACAAGTGACTTCTGCTCACAGTAGGGCCTTTCCCCTTCCACCCGTGCATTTGCAAACAAAAAAGTACATCTCTGACATGCTAAGACTCTCTAGCACGCTAGCTGCAGGCAAAGACCGAACTATTCAGGTCAGAAGGACGACAGCTTGAGTTTTACTAGGGTCTAAAAACTATGAGAGTCAGGACACAGCTGCCTAGGCCCTGCCAGATCATGCGTTTCTTTTTACCACACTAAGATATAGAAAAACAGCTGTAAAAGCTACTATTTTTTAAAGCTTCCACTAATATTCATTCTTTATGCCTCTTTTCTGGGACAAATTTCTCACATGACAAGCTCTTTTCCCTCTACAGCTGCCTAACCACCATGGAGCACCCATGTAAAAAAAGGAATGTCTTCACCTAGAAGTGCAGCTCCCAGAGTGATTCAGGGGATCAAGCAGTAAAGCTAATTCAGATGCAAATTCAAACCACTAATCCTGCCTGGGATAACCCCATAACTCCACCCATATAGATACAGTTGCAAGAAGATGGTATTTATACATATATGCTGGCAAACTTTGAAGGAAACCTCTACGTGATCTGCTAAAATACAGAGCATGCTGCTCAGATTATTTTGCTTTGGCTGTTCAATATACATAGAGCCATGAAGCACTCAATCAGTGCATCTAAAAAAAAACAGGGAAAGAACTGCATATGATAAGCTATCATGTAGTCCAAATTGGGTAATACTGCGTGATCATACAATTAAAGATTGAATGGCAGGATATGCACAGAGAGGAAAAGTGGAGGTTGTTCGTAAAAACTTCACTTTGGCATTTCCTGTCTTTGAATGTGCAGCTCTGTAGTCTTCATCTCCTTTTAGCAGGTTGCGGTTTTGTTGAGAAGTTGTTTTTGAGTTAAGCTTTTCCATTCCCAATCTTCTAAATAAATCAGAAAAAGAAAAGCAGAACAAAAATTCTCCAAAACCCTACAAAAGCAACTTCACTTTCATAACTTTCAAACAGAACTGCCCAAATGCCTGTTCTCTGAAGACTTTTTCAAAACAGCATAATTAGGCTATATTTATGATTAAGTTCTTGGTAGTATAAAATTGAAATCAAACTTCAGAAAAATACTTTATTAAAATATGCAAGGGCTTAATTTCAAAAATGCGAATATGAGACATTTCCTTCTTTCTCTTGTTTCCCCAAAGCAACGCAATAGATAGTCCTCTTTGCTGAAACATGTAGGGAAATTGGGCCGCACAAATTTGTATGTTTGTCAACCGAAATACACATGATTATTTCTTTTCCTCCTCAAAACCTTTTAATTTGAGGGGAAGAAGGGGAGAAAAATAAGCCCTCATTCTGCCGAAAAAAATAAAGAAGCTGGCAATATCTCTCAAGTTCAGAAACAATAGTTGATCCGTACCGCGGTCCGCACGAGCACAAAGCAGCCCTCCAGCACGTGAGCATGGGCAAGGAGCCCTGCAGGCATTCGGCAACTTCCCCAGAGGGGACACTCGGTCCCCAGCCCTACAGCAGAGGTGAGGACACCTGAGGAAGCTCTTTGGCACGCAGGGCCAGCCCCACGCAGTGAGCGCAGCACCCTCCCAAGTCTCTGCCCCTCTGTCTGACACCTGAGGCATGGCAGGGCACAAAGCTGGGGGCAGATGTGCCGTAAGTCCTCTCTCACCAGAGACTCATCTGCACTCCCAAGCCAGCTTTCCAGGAGAAATGGTAGGGTCAGTGTCAAGCTGCCCTCAGTGGAGGTCCCAGGCCCCATGCCCATGCAGATGACAGAAACCTCACAGGGTCCTGGAACAAAAGAGAGAAGCCCCCAACACCTGGTAAAGGAGGTCACCACCAACCCACAGAGGGGCAAGAGACAAGGCTCTGCTGGTGGGACTCATTTGGTGGTCCACCTCCAGTTGCTCAGGCAGACAGCTTTCAGACAGAGAAAGCTATTCTTCTTTGATAACAGGTAGAATTAAAAACAAAAGAAAAAAATGATAAAATTGTTCCCTCAACTTACACACGCAGCAGTCCTTCTTTGGGCTCTGAAGGTCCCTCCTTTGGAAAGGCAGGACCCCACCTCAGCAAAAACCCAGCAGGCCTCTGAGCCCCAAGAAAGCAGCTGCCTCGGAAACCTCCAGGCAAGAGGGCTGAGGACTGAGATGGGGCAGGAGCTGGCATAAACAGAAATTTAGGAGAGACAGACGCAGAGAGAGAGAGAGGGAGAGAGAAGGTGCCGAAGGAGGCAGAATGCATCTCCACTGCACCCAAGTCCTCATCAAGCCTGCCTGCACTGCAGTACTGGTATGGGCGAACACCTGGACACACAAACCATTTATCTTCCAGGATTTAAGCACTGCCCTTAGAAGCACCCTCACTCTGCACTGCCTCACGCGAGTGACCTGGTGAGTTTTGGGTGACTTGTGGAAAGGCAATCAGAAAACTGGGACTGCCGCCACCAAGTCCTCAGCTCAGAGAAAGGGATACAAGGGCAGAGGACAGGGACAAGAAAAGTGGTGGAGGTTAATGTCTCCTTTGTTAATCAGAAAAGTAACCTTAGAAACATACAGGGATATAATACGATACAGCGACCGTCTGCTCACTCGCTGAGCTAGAGGAAAGCCCCACAGAGGTGGGACTCACCTCTCTCCAAACTCCGCTTGTAGCTCTTTCACTGCTGGGGGTGTTCAGGAGCAAAGCTGCCTCTCACAGTCAGCTCTCCCAGGTGCCAAATCTTCACTGCTCCCCCTCCACACACTCCCTTTTACTTCCCCACTCCCATGATGGCATTGCATCAAGCTGGCAGAAAACTCATGGTGCTAACATCCAAAAGCCTTTGACACATGGGGAATAAAAGCTGCCAGGCCCTAAGAGGAGGCAGGAAAACATCAGCCACCTACTAAGTCCGTATGGGCTCGCAACCAATCTACCCCTATGTTTTCTAAGAAGCACACGGATACCCAGGCTTATCTGGCGCTGAGGGTGCTGCGTAGAGTGGAAGGAGAGCCCAGGCACTGCAGAGCACATCTCCAGTGGTCCTGGTGCAGGACCCTTCTCACTCCAGGCTGGGAGAAGGCACCAGTTTAAAGAAAGAACAGAGTGACTTGGGGAAAAAGGAGTCAGCAATGTATTTTTCATCTTTAAAATATGAGTAGCATAGGTTACACTGCCTTCCAGGAGGCTGAAAGCCTCCCTGTGGCTCTCCGGCTTTTGGAGAGCTGCAGCGCCGCGAGCAGAAGCGAGAGGGAGGGCGGGCCGGCGGGCAGCACCTCCACACCGCGGCCTTCGCCCTGTGTGCATCAGTGCCAAGGCCGGCTCCGCGGCCCGAATCCGCACAAACCTCTTCCAAAGCCCTCCCCGGGGGGGCTCTCCAGATGCAGCACCCCCCGCACGCACCCCTCCCCGCACACAGCCCCCCTCCTCGTCCCCCCGCCTCTCCCTCCCCGAAAGGCGCTCTCGGGCCCGTCCTCCAGAACAATCTCGCTGCAGGCAGCTTTTGTAAGGCTCCAGCCCCAAAAGAAAAATGATGGGTTTGAACTCTTAACCCCGCCCCAGAAAAGGCTGGAATTAAAAGGGGTTTATGACTAAGTATGCAGATGGGAATACTGTAATAACAACAGGCGAAATGTTTGCCCAGCAATCCTGGGCTCGTTTCAGAGGAAGGGAGAGCGGGGACGGGGCGGCTTCTGGCCGGAGGATGACGCCACAAAGAAGGAATTCAGCGACTTGGAGGAAAGGGAGGTTGTTGATAAATGTTGGGGCAGAGGCGGGGAGGGGGGCCGGGACCCAAGCGCTACACACTGACACTCCAGAGAAGTTTGCTGTGGCACCGAGCATTTCTGGCACTGACACCCGGCTGGCTCACAAAGCCCCAGACACGGAGGAGGCAAGCAGGGGTAGGAGGAGAGAGAAGGAGACCTCGGCTCCAGGGCTTGCTTGGCAACATCACCAAGGGAAAGGCCAGCTTGCCAAGGATCCACATCTTGCGTGACACTGTCATATCTGATGAGGCTGGGACCCACGATGGGGAACATACTGGAGCGACAGCAAAGCTCTCCCGTGCCCTAAAAACCTTCTGGCCATGGGGGACTGTGCACCCAGCCTCCTGCTAAGAGGGAAGCTTGTAACTGCAAACAAGTGGTTAATTTTTAAGGGCCCTGGGATTCTGGCTCCATTGAAAAGGCAGTAAAATATCAGTGCCTAAGTCACTTTGGATACCAGTTTCAGTATATCTCCTTCCCTTCGTGTCAACAACAGGCTGCAGAAAGCCCCCCCTTCCCACCAAACAGGAACCTCAGGCTATAGGTGACAAATCTCAGCCCCCATCCCAGAGGGGGATACCTCACTCTCTACTTGCTCAATGCTTTCTGCAAGAGGGGATCTCTCGTTCTCTGTCATTAAATCTCCCAGAAGTCCACTCATCATGCATCCAAGCTTCAAATCCAAACCCAGAGCAGAGGCAAACCTGGATCTCTGCAAGTCACCAGGAATATTTTCATACAGCAATGACAAAACGTGGATAGTTCTGCAGGAAACTTTGCAGCAGGTTACCTATGCTGCCACGCTCGCTGCTGGAAGGTGGAGGGCTCTGCATAGGCTCGGAGGTGTCACACTTGCCCTTTATACTTTTCTCGGTGGCATCCAGCTCTAGAGAGATGCTCCTTAGTCCACACCAGAGGAGGAGTGAGAGGAAAGCAAGCATGAGATCCTGCCTTAGATACCATCCAGAAACGCCAGGATTCACTGAATAACTTCATCACATCAAGTGAACCACAAGCACCATAGTAGGAAGCAAGCTGTCAGAGATATTCCACCCATCCTGAAGGGACATCCTCAGCTGCTTCTCTCTCTGCAGGGGACCAACCAGGTGAGTCACCCTTATGGCTTCCGCATCATAGAACAAGGAGCCATCTCACCACCGCTCAGCAGCTGGCCCTTTCACGATGCACCACGAATGAACCACCCCTTCTCTCTAAAACACCTCCTTGCCTTTACACTAGGCTGTGCCACGCACACGGTGTGCACACTGTTTGTAGGAGAGGTTTGTTCCAAGGCTACCAGAAAATACAAGTTCCTGATACTACCAAAACAAGCATTTCCTCCGTTCTCTGGGGTCTTCCATGAGACGCTTGCAAACTGTTTAATGCATGATGCAAATTACTTGCACAGTGTCACACAGCTTGGTAGACACAGACCAGAAAGAGCCACCAAAACACCCAGATCTTACTAATTATCGGGACCCACAGGAGACAAAATCAGAGTCATGCAACAAAAAACACACACCTCCCCAAGCTCGCAGGGAGTCTATGATACTGAACTATTTTTGAGCAATGCTCCTGCTATAAGCACAGTGCTGCATCTCTCTCCTATTCTGAAATTCCCATAAGCCCAGCCAGCAGATCCTGGTCCAGATGAGCTGCATACAGCAACAGGAGTCCCAGAGCAGGAGGAAAGGAGAAGAAACATGTTTGCAAAGGCAGGAAGCAATGGCACAGCGGGGAGTACATCCCTGACCGCATGCCCAGCCCCATCAGGCATCAGTTCCCGGCTTGCACAGCATTTCAGCGCCTGCAGAGAGAGAAGTGGTTCTGCCCCATGGAGGGCTGGCAGGCGGCATCAATGCTCCAGGCAGTTGGAGCTGGCAAGGACTGCCAAGACCTTCCCTCGGCGCCTTCTCCCTGTGCTTGGGAGGCACTGGGTGCAGCCCAGCCTGATGCAACAACAACCCTTGCCAAACCAAGCATCTCGTAGGGGTTTGAGATTCATTCGGATGGGAACACACCCCAGCTGCTTCCCTTCAGGGGCGAGGAAGTAAAGCCGCATGCAAAAAATTCAAGGCACAAATGGCAAGCCAAGAACTCAAGGAGACTTCCCTGTTTGTAACACAGGAATTTCCAGGCATGTTTCACATCTGCCTTAGCTCCACAGGGACTTCAGTGCTTGCAGCATCAACATATGGAGTTGTGACTTGACTTGTGACTCTGATCACCTCCTGTTGACCCACTGAGTTTACCAGAGAAGCCACCAAACTTGTTCCTCATAACAAGCACAATCTTCACTTTGCCTTGCAAACAGAGAAAACGTCTCTCAAGATAGACACGCTGCTGCCGTCTGCAGGGTCAGGAAAAATGGTCTCTAGCAAAGGGGAGCACGCCTTGTATCGTTCTTCAGTGAGACAGCAGAGACACAGGCTCAGCTCCTTTCTAGCAACATGCTGCCAGGAGCCCGCAGCGCACGCGTGCTGCGTAAATGCACAGCTCCTTTCAGGGCCACAGCCCTGCAATGGCAGAGCAGCGAGAGCCTACATGCTGGGAAGCACTCGGATCAGGTAATGGAGGGCGTAGGAGACTCATGAGAAGATTCCTCTGAGTCAGAATAGCTGGCCAGGGGCCAGATCAGCAAGCTCTGCAAAATCAGCTAACAAAACAGGGCACAACCTGGCCCTCCCCAGCCTCTTCCTGCTGCCTCCGAGGTGACCCCTAACAAGCAGTACTGGTCGGCAGAAGCGCTGTCACCGCGGATGGCACCGGGAGTGGGTGCTGGCAAGATGTAGGCGGGACACTGCAGCCAGGGCCAGGGATGGAGATTCAGCCTGCTAAGCCTTGGGGTAGGCTGGTCCCTCTGGGGCCCAGCTCAGCCACAGCCTGGGACTAACTGAATAATTCAGTTTCTCCCCTTACGCAGGAGACTGCACTGCTCTTGTTCATTTAAGCTGAGCGCTAGCTCTTTCTGAGCCAAAAACAGAGCTTGTCTACACCAGTGATGCTTGCAACTTCATCTTCCCCAACAGAGCAGATGAAGCCCCACAGCCCAGCCTCGTACAACATCCCTAAACTTACTCCAGAAAGTTGAACAGGTAACACATTAAAGGAAGCTGAAACTGCTTGTCTACACCAGGACATTTCTAGAAATCATCACATGTGGAAAAGAATAATGATTTTACCCTTGACAAATGGAAGTGGGAACCATCATCTCAGAGCACGGGAAGCCAGAAGATTTATGCCCTGATCCTCCAATTAGCTGTACCTGAGCACATGCTCGTGCCAGGATTGGGCTCTTCACCTTTAAGGGACCACAGCCTTCTGCCCAACCGGATCCCCTTTGGAGACAGGGCAAGCCCTTGATTTCTAGGCAGAGACAGAAATGAGGCATCCAGTCAAGAGAAGCTCCAAGACTGAAACAGGGCCCAGACCAACATATCCCTGCAAAGACACTCAGAAGGAACACCATGGCAAACTACAGTCTCTCTTTTGAAGTATCCCTAAGCAGAGGATTGCTATTTTTTCCTGTGGAGAGATCCTGACCCTCCAACCTCTGCCATACTTGGTGCTAACACCAGTCTGGTTTCTCTAAAAGCACCCACAAGATCTCTGCCGCAAGGTGCTGCCATTCTCTTTTCCTCATCGGCAACTTCCAGACATTCCTGATGCTTTTAAAATCATTATTATTCATTCAAAAGAAGACAGAAAAGGTGAATGGTGGGAAGGAGGCTAAGGCAAAGGTTAAATACTCATCAGGAGCATCCAAAGCATCTGCCAGATGCATGAGTTGGACCAGGGCTAAGGAACAAGAAGTCTAAACTGTTCCATCTTCTCCTTCCTTCCAGCCTGAGCTGGATCTCCTGAGCACTCTCAAACACCAGCTCAGGAAACAGTCTTGCTGCAGCTTTAGGCAGCAGGCTCCTTGCAGCAGGAGAAAACTTACAGCTTACAGAAAGGAGTAAAGCCAAGGCAGTGTCCCAGCTAAAACAAACTGCACTGGCAGGCGGGAAGACCTCTGGGGTAGTGCTGGCAAGTCAACCCTTACACTCCCCCAGTGCAGTCTCAGAGAAGCACCATCCCACACTCAGAGGAGAGCCCTGCAGCCAGGTCAGATCAAAGACCAAGCCAGGGCAATGCAGACATTAGAAACAGACAGGGACTAGGCAGAGCAGGCTGGGACTATGTCCATCATGTTCCCCTGAAAAGTGTCCTCTTCTAGCACAAAGCTTAGCTCAAAGGCACGCATGAAGACGTGCAACACCATCGGAAATGGCAATGCCTGAGAGCTAAGCTATGCACTACATGGGACCCCTTTCCAAGGAAAGCTCTGTCTGCAGCACCGTGCCAGCAGCCTCCATCCCTCCTGCCAAGGCATGGAGGCCTCCGATCTGTAATGGCCTTTCACCCCTTCCTTCCCCTATTTAAGATGAGGTGCGCGCTCAGTGCTGAACACTGGGGCTACTTCCATCCAGTCTGTCTTCCTCATTGAAAATTTCTCTGGTTTCTACCAAAAAATGCAGCACCTCCTCTGTGTCCTTTAAAGTAAATGCAGCTTGGCTCTGTGCTAGGGGGCAGGTTTTAATATCAGCCCCCCTCTACCCATCTGCGACCATTCCGCTCCTCCTTAACAGAGGATTTTTCACACACACCCCGTCCCGTCAGCCTGTCTGTGGCATTTGATTCCTGTCTGTCACTAAGTGATGAGGACAAAGGGTGAGGAGTCAGGAAAAGGTCTGAGCGACTTTGTTCATCGTCTGGATACGAACTTTGGATGAACTCCGTGGGGAAAGAGAAAAGCCGCATGGAGTGGAACGCACCGTGCATAGCTCGCTCTCTCCTCCGGAAAAAAAAAAAAAAAAAAAAAAAAAAAGCTTGAACAAGGGAAAGGGGTGGGAGGGAAAGGGAGAGGAGAGGAGAACATTCCCCATCCCCATGGCGGCAAGCAGTCCTGAGAGCTCCCTGCTCCGAGGAGACAGAAGGATATTCAAACCGCCTTCCCAGGAGGCATGTTCAATAAAGCAGGATGCCAGCGCAGCCTTTTCTCAAACAAATCTGTTAGCGGCGGGCCAGGGGCCAGCCACAAGGGCTTGCTTTTTAAAGCAACCAAATGGGAATTTCCTAATAATAATAATAATAATAAACCTCCCCAAACGTACCACCATGGCATGGTTAAAGTGAAGCATGCTGGCAGTGACAAGAGGTACCTTATGAGCAGACTTTAGTGGAAACACAGAAGAAATGCAAGACAGAGTATCAGATACACCCAGAGCCAGGGCTGAGCCAGGCCTGGGAGCACAGGAATATACCCACAGTACCCAAGTGCTCCCCTGGTGCCTACAGGCACCCACCAACCTGAGCTAGGGGAGATGAGAGTCCATAGCACAGCTGCACGGCTGAAAGGCCTCAGACATCCTAATCAAATACCAAGGGCGAAGGTTTACAAGCACCACTTCTGTCTCCACAGACTCTTGCAGAGCAAGGGAGGAGGCTCATCCTGCACTGCCATGGGTGTGATTTCCCCCAGTGCAAATCTCAAGGACCTGGAAAAGCTACTGCGAGGCATGCTCAGCTTTCTTCTACTTTTTCAGAGCGAAGCCAAACCAGTCTGTACCTAGAAAGCCCTGTGACAGTCTTGCAGATATTAACTATATCAGTCCCTCCTGGGCTGGTAACGATGGCAGCAAGGCCACCACAAACTTTCTCCCAAATTGAGCCCTGGTGAAGCAGCTAACATGCCTCTCACCCCATATGGCAGGCATACTCCCCCTCTGCAGGGAGAGGTAGGCTGGCGTTGAGGACCTGCAGCATGGCGCAGCTACACCACGAAGATCAGGCTGTGACACAGCACCCTTCAAGCATCACAGCCTATCTGCAAGACATGCGTATACACTTGCAATAATTTGTGTGTGGCTCGGCAATTCTGCAAGACCCATAAGAGATCTGCTCAGGGTGCCCATATAAACCATGCTGCATAGGATCGCTCCCTGGAGGCAAAGGGAAATACATGAAATGGCGTATGAGGAAACACATAACCTCCATCCACAGGCTGACTGGGATACATTTCCTACTCTGCCACTTTGAAAATACCTGCCTTAGGCACAACCAATCGGAAATCCAAAGGTCATACTTGAGGCTGTTCATCACCAGGCTTCCCAGCACATCCCAGAAGAGCAGGGGAACTTAACCTCTACCTACCTAGGAAAGTGAGTGAGTTACTAAGGCCCTGCAAACATATCAGTAACTGAGCCCAGGAGAGCACCTGAGAGCTATCCACGTTCAAATCACTAAAATATGTGGGAGGTTCCTCTGGATCCATTTTCTCTCTGCTACAACCACAACAGTCCTACATGCAGGATCAGTGAAAGCACAAGAAGCAATGAAGAGATGTCCCCTGACTGTGTGCACGGTAGTATGCAGGATACAGGTTCCCGTCTGAGCCAGAAAAAACTTTATTTCTTATGCAGTGCCCAAGATACCCAGCCCAGGAAGGAGACCTGCAGAGATGGTCAAGGCAACTACCACTTCCAGATCCACTCTCACCTCTCTGCTTGCAAAGACGATTTCTCACAACCAGGCAAACAACCTGGGATGGGGATAGAGAGCACTGGGACTCTTAGAGGTCTGTAGGAGGGATCAAAGGCTTGGCTTCACCTTATCCAAAGCTACATATAGCTCTGACCCCTCCTGCAGATCTGCCCACTGCACACAAAGACAATGACCACGGAGAAGACAGAGGAATGGTAAAAGGGGCACATTTCTGCAAAGGGAAGTGGCAGAGAAACAGCACGGCCATCGAAGCTGGGCACACAGGCGGCCTCCCCTTCAGTCACCAGTCACCACCAATTCCCTGCGGAGCACGTTAGGGGTAACTTAAGCAGTCTGGGGGCACCGCCCAGGGCCGCTGACAGAGAAACTTTGATCTCCTCCATACACAGCCTGTCCCTAGAGACTGCCTCTAAATTACACAGCAGAGTGTGCCTGGACAGATCAACTCCACAGAGAAAACATCACTCAGCGTGGAAAAGTCTGGTCCACTGCTTACTCCAAAAAGGCTGAAAAACTCCTCTGGCAGCAGGAGAAACCCTTCCTCAGCAGCCCCACTAAGGCAGCCGGGCTCGAGACAGCTCTGGTCAGGGAGAACAAGCTGCAGACGGGGATAATCGGACAAAAGGAAAAGGAAAAACCAGACAAGAGGTCAGCTGGATTGGCCTGTAACCCCAGATGTAGAGGGTGGGAGCCCAAAGAGGAGATGCTGTTGCTGTTGGATCCGAAGATGTTTTGAAAACAGTAAATAAGAGAAATAGGGGGAAAAAAGAAAAAAAAAAGAAGAGGGACTGGGAAGCGGGGGAGGGGGGGGGAGATCTGCTGTGTTGCTTGAAATCCAAGGAGACTCATTAAAGTAAACAGTCCCCCTCTGCCCCTTCCCCTTCCCAAGGATTGTCTCGTCTGCTTCCTAAATCTGATTCCCATTTGTCTTTATACGGTTCTCATTTGTTCTTCATTTAGATCTCCTCCATGCTCCCCACTGAACCTAGGAGAGTTTTCCAAAGCACTGCGCGATGGAGGGGAGCGGTGCCAGGCTCTTCTGTGGAGCCAGCCCTGCCCAGGAGGCAAATTACTGATGAGGATCCCTCTTATCCCACAGTGCAGCCACTGTCTGGTCAGAGACAAGGCACAGGCTCGCAGGCAAGGAGGCAATCGCAGCTGCGAAGGCTGATTCACAGTGGAGAACAAGTCTCCTGCATACAAAATTCAGACCTGGTACCTCAGCCACTACCTCAGGTCCAGACCAGTCCCTGATTTGCAACTCCACTCTCCTTCTCCCAGGATGCAAGAAAAAAAGACAACGGCATCAGCTGAAACATGGGAACAGGGACACACATCAGACAGCACCCATCCCAACACAGAGGAAAAAGCTTCCTCTGTCAAGGGGAAAGGCAGCACCCTGCAAACTAGACTCAAGACAAACCGCTATCCCAGCCCTCAGGCCAAGAAGCAGAAGAGACCCTTGGAAAGGACCCAGGAAGAGCTGCCTGACACAGAACCATCACTACCAACTTTCATGGGGGTACCGCCAACAGCCTGGCGGCCAGCCAGAGAGGAACCGTGACTATGTAACAGGAGCACACGTGACCACAGGGAGTTTGACTGCCCAAGCCAGATTTTTGTGGCTTCACAGAGAAACATGGGAGCCTCAATCTGGTCCAGCAGCCCTGCAGTACAGACTAGAAAGAAAAACAGTGAAAGGGAAAGTAAAAGAGACCAGGAATATGTGACACAAGGGTGACAGGAGAGCAACCACACATGCCAGCAACTCTCAGAGCCCGCGCAAGTGGTTTCCATTTTAATCAGCAGACAGCCTTCTGATTAAATAGGAGCTTAAAAATTATTCTAATAAAGCTCCTTTCAAACACAAACCACAGGGACCTCTCCTAATTGTGTAGTTCTTTTCTCAATCACAGCTTACATATAATAAAGCAGGTCTGTCCAACGCCCTTGCCTACAGCCACGTGCCTTGGTATTCCAGGTGGAGCAAGCTCTACCGAATCGGTGTACGGCATGCTCCCCGGCTGAACTGCACCGGCAAGAAGAGGGAAGCCCAGGCCTGGTTTCCATTAGCAGTTTGCCACAAGATCTCCACGAGGCCTTTGGTAGCTTGCTGCAGATCTGTACCTCCTCCTCTCCTCCTAAAATAAGGCAGTTTAACATAGCTCGATACTCATTTCACAAGCCCCTGTAGCTTGTACTCCCAAACCCAACAGTTTCTAACTGGTAGGCATTAAGACTTGAGGCACACAATGTCACAGCCCTTCCAATGCTTGCTTTCTCCCCTCATCACCAACTACTGCTGTTAGTCCCAAAAGCATCTGACCAAGCTGGGTACGCTCCCTTTGCCAGAGGATGTTCCCAAGGCCTAGTCAAACACTGCAGAAAAGGGAAAATCAAGTTTGTCCTTCAATCAGCATGGACTGTGTCACCTTCCTGGCGTACAGGACATCTGCCTTATGTGCACTGAAAGATCAAGGTCTTCCTCCTTCCTCCACCTCTCTCTATTTTATCTCATTCAACACACCGTTTGGGCCTTTTCCGAGGTAAACGATCCCCACATTTGCCTCTTCTTAAGTCTTACGTCTTCTTAAGCCTCCAACCATGCCGTCACACTGCTGCATCCCTGCCGCGCTGCAGCAGCCCTTTCCAGCCAGCCGGCCAGGACTGTGCAGTTTTCCAGACACACCTGGCATTGCACAAAGACAAGCAAATATTTCTGCAGACTTCACTGTCCCGATCTTGCTGCTCCTCCACACTGCAGTGAAAATATCGACCCAATGCATTAGCCAGAAAGAGCAGAGCATCTGCCAGGCCCCTTCGCTCAGGGACAGGGGAGCTGGGCTAAGACAAGGTCGCACCTGGGTCTCTTGCTCATCTCAGTAGTCAATCTGAGCAGAACCACCATTTCTAATGAGGAATCCCACCTCAGGCTAGAGGTGCCCTTCCCAAACACTCACTTCAAACCTATCCAGATGGAAACATGGGACCCCTTTCTGCAATAAAAAGCACCTTCCAAGCAGCCACAACCCAGGCCCAGTTGTCTATCTGACCCATCCATCAACACAGAAGGAAATCCAGTAGAATGTGAGCTCTCCACAGCAGAGGCCAATCCCTTATCTACTCAATGTGTAACTCAGCAGGATTCAGAAGCTTGTATGGGTATCTTTATGCTATATAAAGCATTTTTCTCCTTTCTGCTTAATGCCTAGGCAGAGCACAGAGCATTTTACAGCTGCTCTCACCACTCCCCCCTGCCAATAAGGAAAGCGGAGACAAAAGATCAGTTTTGCCCCATGACCTTCTCCACCATATCCCCCAACTCCTCCAAAGCTTAAGAAGCCCAGGTGAGCAAATGTTACTGAATGCCCTTGCCAGGCGGAAAGTAAATTCCACCCAACCGGGGAAATGCCAACTGCAGTCAGACCCCAGCATGTGCAAATAGCAGCCGGAAACCTTCGGGAGAGGAATAGCCTGGGCCCAGACGTTCCTGCTGATAATCCTTCTTGGGATGCTTCCACCAGAAGCTCCCATAACAGAGGAAAGATGTTTACATGACTATTTGGAGGAGGGTACAAAAAAAAAGGAAGAAAGAAAAAAAGAAAGAAAGAAAGAAACATTTGCTATCGCGCTAAGTGACCTTTTGAGCCACTTGGGGACAGAATTACACAAGAGCTTTTGGAGCAAGCTATGCAATGCGCTCCTCGCTCCTGCTCCCACGCCGGTGGCCTGCGCTGGCAGGTGACGACCTGGAGGGGCAACGCTTCATTCCTCCGTACGCGTTTAAAAGGCTTGGCATCTCCTACCCGTGTCTGCAAAGGCAGCACCCACATTCGTGTCACAAAGTTGAAAAACAGCCACTTTAGAAAATTCTGCATTAAGCACAAGGGAAGAAGCAGTCCACTACGAGCTTGCTGAGCAAAGCGCTTCAGACTGCTTCATTTCACATAACTGAATGCGTAAATCAAGGAATTGCTCCTTGGATTTTTCTCCATTAGCAAAGTATACTGTAACTCCCCTTCTCACCACCGATGCTGATCAACACTTCACATCTGCTGACCAGATCTAACAGCCAGGATTTTCCGGGGGAATAACACATTCACAGAAAACACCATTCCTGCCACCTGCTCCCCCCACATGCACAACTTTGCTGGGAGCAGGAACGCAGCAGGCTCTCCAGTCTTAGCAGGCAAACGCATAACGAAACTCAGCAGCCGGAAGACGAAGCTCGACAAATTCAGATCAGAAATAAACACACTCCCTTTCAAAGCAAAGGGTATTAAACCCTTCAAAACACCACCTCCATGATGGTGGTGGACTTCCCACCGCCTGCAGTTTTCTATGCAAGTCCTAATGCCTTTCTAAAAGGGACCTTTTAAGCAGAAAGCGCACGTTTCATACAAGAAGTGCTGGGTGATGTTGTGTGCCCCGTGCTAGGAAGTCAGAACCAATTACTGTAGCATCTCCCAACTCAATTCTTCTAATTTGGGGACTGAATGGACTGGACCTTTTGCCTAGAGAGTTTCATACGTACCATTTAAATTCTATTTAAAAAAAAAAAAAAAGAAAGAAAAAAAGGATTATAATAAATTTGCAACCTTCTACAGTTAAGGGCTACTCAAGTTAAAAGCTGAATTCACAGCTTAAACCCGGCGATCTAGCCATCCAGCGGCAGAACTAGCGAGCTCGAGGTATTGTATCGTTCTTAACGTTTCACCAGAGAATCACTGCACTCAAAAAGAGAAGGATGCGTGTAAACAAGCAAACGTACACCCGCGAGCAGCTTGGGTTTTGAAACATTAATGTTGAAATTAGAAAGGCACATTTCGGAGACTTCTAGGCTGATTCGCTTTCATTTTGGCTCCAGCCTCATACATATCAAATGTCAAAGGAAACAGTCGCACTGAATTAAGGGGGGGGAAGCCTGCACAGTGTAAACACACGCAGGATTGGGACCGCTGAAGTTAGGAAACCAGCAAAGAACAATGAACACTGAGCAACTGGAACAGTATTTTTGCTGGTTAGCCTGCCACTGCTAATTTTGCTAATCGACATCACTTTGGAATTTGAAAATGTTATCCAACCAGGAGAGAAACTTGATTTTCCTCTCCTAATAACAAGGAGAGGCAGGCCAGCCAGGCTAGGCCAAATGTTTTGTTACAAAATGCTGCATGTGAAGCGACTAAAAGGGGGACATAAAAGTGATGAACTGAGTTTCCGTGTTCGGGCTTGGACGAAACACAAAACGCAGCCAGCAGTAAAGATGGGCTGACTCCCCTCGCAAAGCCCACTCCGTTTATTTTGCATCAGTGCCGAAGCAAGATGGCATGGTTATTTTAAATCATTCCGACTCCTCACAGCATTGGCTTTTCTGGGGCTTTCCATTTATCAGTATAGATTTAAAAAAAAAAAAAAAAAAAAAAAAAGGTGGGGAGAGGAAGCCCTGCTGCTTAATGGTATCTGCTTAAAGATATTCTGGGTAAGGCTTCTCCTATAAATAAAAGATCGGGCCCCCAGAACACGTGCAGCGGGGAGACAACGTGCTTCTTCCAGAAGGTGTTGGAGGGGATTTCTATTATCTGCTTTGGCGAGTTCCCCAAAATGCTGAGAAGCAATGACAACAAACTGCTCTTCAGCACGCACAACAGCCCGCGGCTGGCAGAGACCTGCAGACAGGCAGCTTGGCAAAGCGGCTTCCTCCAGCAGCGATCCCCTCCGCAGGGCTGCCTGATGCTGCTGCCGCCTCATGTTTGCCGCCAGGGAAAGGAGCCGGTAAAGCAAAATCTGTATTCAGAGGTTTTCCCAGCAAAATGATTGCCTGGACTCTTCCCTTCATTCCCCTGCTCTGTTCAGCAGGCCTGAAGAAAGCTATTAAGGGCTGGGGAAGAGAGATTAGCAACCGCCGACGGCGGAGCGAGCGGTGAGCAGAGGAAAGGTGACTACAGGGAGAAAAGCGAGAGACCTAGATTTACAAACGCGGCTCGGAGACGAGAACCGCCCTGGGAAGCTGCAGGATCCCGTCTCCTAGGGTCCGCGTGCCGAGGGATGTCCCCGAAAGAGTTAGTCAAAATCCACCGGCATGCAGGAGCGCGCAAAACCCCTCCAGTGGGCAGAGCCCCCCTAAGAGCTAAGCGGGGCCACCCGTGCGCCAGGCGTCATTCCCGTCGGCCTCCCTCGTTTCCACTTCAGGGAGAAACTGGTACATTTTAAAGCACGCAAGAGATGTGCAGGCTTGGCTGCTCAGCCAGAGAAGAGCAGGGACCCACAATCCAGAGGCAGGGTGGAAGGGGGCTTCTCCCCTCCTTGCACACCCCTTTCGAAGGCAGAGATCGCTGTGGGACTGCATGTCTCAGGATCACGCTGTACTGGCTTAAAAAAGAAAAACAAAAATCCAGGGGCAGGGCTCACGAGTGCAAGGCCAAGAGATTAATTCTTCAGTGCCTTTTTTTTTTTTTTTTTTTTTAATTGACACTTGAGTAAGCCAACTCCATCCCAAACAAACCCGCAACACCGGGAGAAAGCAGCACAGCATCTCCTCCCACCCCGTGCATCTCGGCTCCCGAATTCCTTCCCAACCCTGCTCCCGGCCTGACGACGCCACACTTTAATGCATTCAGCCTACAGCCTCCTTAGGCCACGGCTTTCTGTAATTTATACCTATACTGCCCGCCACCTTGTATTATTTAAGTCAGCAGATTGCTGACTGCGGTAACTGGGGATGCAAAGCCGCTGAGACTCGCGGCACGGGCCGACCGCCTGGCCCTTCAAACCATCATTTTTGGTTTCAAACGCAGTTCCAGGCAGATGCTCCCCAAAGGCAACATTACGGAGAAGGAATTTCACTGAAAAACCTCCAGCCTCTCCATCACCAGAGCACGCCGGGGAAGCGACGGTCTGCACAAAACCACGCGGGTGCCCGCGATCACCCGAATAGCCAAACACACACACATGCCTGCAGGCCGGGCTCCGGTAGAGGTTATTGCATCGGCATCTCACGCAGGCTGGCAGCGTTCAGCTGTCGTGTTTGACTCAGGACTTGCAGTCAAGGGACCAGATACTGCTCATAAGCAGCTTCACCCGCGGCTGGGGACTCCTGCCGGTGCGACCCAGCCGGGGAGCTTCTGCGGGTACGTTTGGGGAAAGCTAAGGACACGGACTGAGCCTGGGAAGGGCCTTGGTTTATTAGATTATGGACGGCCTCATGCAAATATGGCCATATTGATCTGGTCTGCAAACACCTGGCTGGGAATAAAAGCAGCCCCTGAGTATACAGAAGCTGCTATAGATTATTAACCAGACCCACCGCTGTAAATCACATTAGCTCCTTCAAAACCCCAACCCAGGACTGCAGTCCCCTTGTGCTAGGCGCTGTACGCGCAGGAGAGCGCACGTCCCCGCTGCACACAGGAGCGTTGCTTCTCCCCGCCAGGCATCCAGAAACCCAAGGATTCAGCACATCTCAACGCCAGCCCAGAAGCAGGGAGGCTGCCGAGGGGCACCCTGCAGCGGGGCCCCGCTGCCAGTCACAGCAAAGCCCAAGGCCAACCTGAAGCACACACAGCACAAGAAGGATGAAACCTGCTGCCCAGCAAGCTGCATTGGGAACGCAAGGCAGGAGAAAACCAAAAAAGGTTGAAGGGAAAAAAAAAAATGCGTATATATGTGTATATATATACACACACACACACATATATATGTATTTTATGTATTACTGCTCTTAGTGCAAATGCAGCCCCTGCTCCCGCTGGGCACTGGGGGAGAATCATATTTCTCACCGGTTGCAAACGTGGCAAATGTTGCCCTGGTGCACAGAGCACAAGCTAAATAGCAGGGCCTCTCCTGCGTCCCGAAGCACCGGAGGGCCTAAGGAGAAGCATAGGGAAAAAAACCCTGTAGTAAAGTGCTTTGCAGCACATTTGCAGAAGATCACAAAATCCTCTGTAGAGCTTCATTAACAGAGAGCACAGCAGTTCCTGGACCGAAGGAGGAACTGGGAAACCGACTTAAATAATACAAGGTGCGGCGCCAAAGGCAGAGAAGGCATCCTCGGATTTCTTCATTCCCCCCTCTGAAGTCCCCAGCTCTGATTGAGCAGAGGCGCAAACGGCAGCACATTCTAGTGCATCTCACTGCAAAAAAAAAAAAAACCCATTTACATTTAAAACAGCACCCTGCTCCCCTCAAGAATTGCTGCATGCAGTAATTTCCTTGCGAGAAGAAAGAAACACGATGAAATTGTCTCAGAGTTTCTCTCGCTTTCTGTTTCCAAGCGCTGGCCTGCGTGCAGCGAGCGGGAGCCTGCTCCCAGAAACAAATCGCGCAATTGCGACCGCTTACGAGAGCTTTGCTCGCAGACGCTCGGGGAAAACCCCTCCGCAGGTCTCAAATAAGGGAACTTGAGCCGTTCTCCCTAGAGAAATTTAGGCCTGAGAGATCTTCCGACCTTCTCGTTTGGAGCTACAAAGCGCAGTAACGAGATCTCTTTCCCCAGGCCAGTCCGCGGCAGAGAGAAACCCGGGAGCGACGGGTGCACCGAGCACCGACCCCCGGCTCTGCGCAGTGGGACGCCTGCAAAAACCAACCCTGGGAAGGAAGGAGAAAGGAGGGAAAAAAAAAAAAAAATCACGGCTCTGCTCTCCGGCTGCCCGAGCGGAGAGGCGCTGGGGAGCGGTAACGCGGCGCCTGAGCCGGGCCTGGCTTCGCCGCTTTGCTGCGAGGCCCGGGGGGGAGGAGGTGAGAGGAAAAGCCTGCTGGCAGCCCCGTGCTCTCCACCTCCTCCCCCGGCAGATTGCAGGAGGCCAATTTTGATTAAACTAATTAAGCCTGCTCCGTTCAAAGAGCTCCAACCACATGCTACCAGGGGAGAGGAAGAAAATATAAAATTAAAAAAAAAGGGGGGGGGGGAGGAAAAAAAGGGGAAATCTCCCCGCAAGCACGCTTCTCCGGCGCTACCCGCTCCCCGGCAGATCCCTGACGGACAACGCCGCGTTCGAAGGGAGAAGCTCCGAGGCAGGACCCACCGCCGCCGTCGTCGCAGCGGCGCAACCCCGGCTTCCGCGCGCGGGAATTTTCCGCTCTCCCTTCGAGCGGAGCCACGCGAGGGTCCGAACCGGACCTGCTCCTTCCGGGGTGGGGGGAAAAGCCAAGCCAAAAGCCAAGCCAAGCCTTCCTCCTCGGCGAGGGGCAGGGGGAAGAGAGCGGCAGGGCTCCGGCTGGACCTCCGAAAAAACGCAGAGCGGGGCAGAGCGCAGCCCCTGATGCTCCCGATCCTCCAGGGCTGCAACTGGAGCAGTTTCATTATCAGCTTTTGAGAAAGCAGAATTAAGCCTTAGGTGCAGCACTGCATTGAAATTCAAATTGGGGTGTTTAACTCTCCTCAGCACCTTTGGAAACCTCGGTGGAAATGCATAATAAAAAAGTGAGGGCAAGGTTTTAAATGATGCTGGGGAGGGAGGGAGGGAGGGAGAGCAGGAAAGCAAGCTGCCCCCTAGTCGGCCCTGTGAAAACTTCATCAGATGGGCCGCGGGCGGGCCAAGACGTGCCACTCTTAGAGCCCCACTCTGCACCCCAGAAACCATCCAGCTCTGCATACAGCACGCCTGCCCCTTCTCTCCCCTCTGCCTTTTGGGTGGGATTTTTTTTTTTTTTTTTTGGCGGGGGGGGAAGAGAAAGAGGAGAAAAGGGAGGGAGGAAGAAAGAAAGAAACCCTATAATGTAACTGCTGTATTAAAAAGAAATGGCAGGCAAGAATAATAAGAGAGGTGTCAGAAGTGAAATACAGTAACAGACCTTAAAAAAAAAAAAAAAAAAAAAAAAAAAAAAAAAAAAGAGAGAGAGACTACAGTTCTGTGATGGGGGTGTTAATTGAACACAGAGCTGGAGAGAACAAAGGGGTGTTAAGGAAAAAAAGAAGGGGGAAAAAAAATCCTACCTCCTCCAAAGATCTGATTTAAGTTTGGTGAAGATAATGCACGGGGAAAGGTAGCTAAGAGGCACCGTATATAGCTATTATGTTCTAAAATTAAAAAAAAAAAAAACAAACCCATTATTCAACAACAACTGCACGGCTAATCAGTGCTGTCTATAAATATTCCACTTAGTAAATTTTATCGTTGGTGGTATGTACATTTTTCTTTTAAACCCGCATTACTTTGACGCGGGCGGGTGAGGGGGCTAAGAAAATAAAATCAGGGCATTTGAAATGAGAAGTCAGGGTCTTTTTATGAAGCAAAATTCGCCCAACTGCCCTCACCTCCCCCAAAAGAGCGGAGAGAAAGTGAAGCGGCACGGAAAGCTCTTAAGGAGGAGGAATCAGATTAAATGGCCATATATCCTGCGTTCACCCTCTCTCTCGCCGCCGATCCGCGCCGACCCAGTGAGCGGGGAGTTGGGGAAGGCTCGCAGCAGAAAGAGACGCTGCTGCATTTTGACAGCAGATATTTTCCAGTTTGCCATCCAAGGACCCCACGTTGGCGTACGCCTTGCCTGATTCCTCTGCTTAGCTATTCTGCTCAGGCAGAGAATAGCAAGGGAAAAAAAAAATACAAGAGGAAAAAAAAACAAGGAAAAAAGACAGAAAGAAGACAGAGCCCCTACTTTCACCTTCAAACTTTTTTTTTTTAATATATAAATCAGCAATCCAATTTCCGATTTCCATTCCTATTGACGGAGGAATCAATTGTATTTAGGACAACAATGCCTCCGATTTCCATAATTATTATTCCAAAAAGCCAGCCAGCCATTTGAAGGCAGTCCTGCCCCTCCGCTTGCAACAAAGCAACCAACAGCAAGTGAAAACACACCAAATGAACGCAGACAACTTATATGTATATTTAAGCGGCAATTTTTTCCTACACGCTCCCACTTGGATCAAATCTCTCAACTTTTATTACTTTTAAACAGACATCACCCCAGAAGAGACAACCTCCAAGCTGCAGACAAAAGACAACCGACAGACTCCAACAACACAGCTTTTAAATAAAACGTCTGTAAATCCTTTAAAATAATTGAAGAGTCTGCGTGCAAAAGGGAACTCTTCGGCCAGTAAAGACGACTTCTTTTTCTAACAACTTTATGGACACTTTGGGTTTGCTCAGACAACGTTAACGCTATGAAATATTAGCCATAATGTTGCAAGAGACGGTGGTAAAGTCTCCATAAGGCTCTGGAGTCACTTAAATCAGGCAGTGGGTAACTGCATGCACGTTTCCGCACATCATAACGCTGGGGAGGAGGGAGGGAAGATGTACACATGCACTTTCAAACACCCACCAGTGACCACAAACAAGCACCAGGATTTCAGACAACAGCAGCGTACGTGACACCCTGCAACACACGCAAAAACATGGGAATCAAAATGAAAAGTGGGAAGAGAGAGAAGCTGTCTCAACTTTCACCACTGCCCACCTGCACGGAGCCTCCCGAGACCGCCAGCAAGGAATGTGCAAACAGAAGAAAGTGGTACCCTCATCCCCAGAAAAACCAAGGCCATCTTCTTCCAGGCTCAGGCCTACAAAGCCCCAGTTAAAAATAAGAAGAGATACCATCTGGCCATTTGCTTGCTTACAAAGTGTGACTTTTGGGGACACAGGTGAGGGGAAGGGGAGGAGGTCTTTCAATTTGCAAGGCAAAATCGTTCACTGTAAATATATTCGAAGATAAACAGTGTTCCTAAAGCCATCTCAATTGAACCTCTTCAGAGGCCTCTTTACAGCAGCCTTGAATCTAAATAACCCAGGCACAGCAAATAAAATTTAAAAAAAAAGAGAGAGAGAGAGTAAGCCCCAGTCTGCACCTCAATATTCTTTATTTTCATACTTCAAACTATCTCTCCGGATTTTACTCTGGAAATGGGAATTAGCACACTTGGCTACTATGAGTGCCCACACCTCTCAGCTTTCCCCACAGCATCCCCAAGCAGGAGGGCGCCCAGCTTCCCCATCAGGCTCAGTCCTAGCAGATTCCCTATCCCATAACTTTGCAACTGCATCCATAGCAAAGCTGGGCCGGCACGGACCGGATCCCTTGCTAAATAGCCCATTGCACAAGCAATATATGTAGCATTACAAGTGCACTGAGAGAAAAGGGGAAGAGGAGCAGTTTCCTCGGCTAAGAGAAAATAAAAGAAGAAAGAGGGAGAAGGGAAAGGAATTGGATGGTGCCTCTTTTTTTTTTTTTTTTTTTTTTGTCTATTCTTTGGAAATGGAGGGAAGCACTGAGAGAGATTTTAAAACCAACCACAAAAATTTATCTCTGTACAGTCCCCCTTACATTATATCATATGAACTCCATACAGGTTCCCATACAGAGTCCATTACATTGTGTTATGGGAAGTACATAACGAACGACTTCTCGGTAAGGTCAGACATGGCAGCACGGCCTTAAGGACTTCAGAGCGCCGAATGCCATCAGGAGGTGCTTTGTCTAGGTTACAAGCTGCACAAACAACATTTAACAAAGGGCTCCCTTAGTCATTTTATATATATTGCAAGAGTCAAGTAATTGTATTTTCAATCAGCTGCTCACACTACGTGGTTTTATATATATTTAAGGAGAGAGGAGAAAAAAAAAGTAAGACTCAGATTCAGGTTTCCGAAAGCTGTTCCCCTTTATGTGTAACTATCAATGTATATCAACCGGGTGTGCAATCATATTTATTGTCACTTTCATTCATGTCATGCCCTTGCTTATATGGTTTAAGATATGAATTATTGACTGTTACAATCCTTGTTGTAAAAAGGGGGGGGGGGAAGCCAAGTACTTTGCAGCCTGCTAAAACAAGGCAGCAGGATCAGCACAGAGAAACCTGCCGATCGCCTCCGACAGGCGAGAGCAGAGATGAACCCCCCTCTCCCTGAATTTCTCAATTTCCCCCCTTTCCCTCCATTTTTTCAAAGAGATTCCAACAAATAAATAAATAAGTGGTGCATGTTGCTAAATGTCCTTCTCTGAGCATCTGTTGTTTAAGATCACCCTTGATTGATGACTGCTATTTTTTAATTGTTGCTTTTAAAATTTAAATGCCCCCCTGGGATGTGTTATAAGTGTGTTAGTACATGGTAGGAGGTCTGGAAAGTGGGAAACAGCAGAACCGACGCTCTCATGTCATTAGCTTCTTTAGAAGCCTGAGAACACCCCATGTCGTAAAACAACAGTACCCTAAAGTAACTAACAATCTAATATATTGCTTTCACTAAAGGCAACTGACAACTTGCTCTTAGGTGAGCTAGCCTGGATGATTGGCAGACATAAGCATTTTAACTCTTTCTTTAAAATATATATATATAGTAAGAGACCTTCAGATTTACATAACTAGTAACTAGCAGTAAAACTATGCAATTTCATTTTGTGGCTTTTTTTTAAAAACTCTGTATTCAGATTTTTTTAAAAAAAAATAACAGCGCCAAGTTGTAAAGAAGGAACTAAAGCAAGAGAGAAACATAAGGGGTTTGATTTTTTTTTCTTCCCCCTCAAAAAGCAACAAATAAAAAGAAGCTATACAATAGAAATTTAACCACGATATTTTCCCTTGCAGACACAAACCACGTTATGCAAGTCCAATGCCAGAAAAATTAAACACAGGGTAGCTATTTCCCCCCCCTCACTTAAATTACACGTTGAGGGGGAGGGGGGATGCACAAACTTTGTTGCACGATAAATACCCTTAAAGAGCAGAAGGAAAAATAGAGAACAAACAGCTTTGATTTCCTACCTGTTTTTTCTTTGATTTCACACAAGACATTAAAAAGGGCTGGCTTCATCCTGTGGCAGTTTAAAGCATGTTTCCTGGAGAGAAAAGAAAGAGGAGGCAGGGTGAGCTCAGGATGTCACGGCAGCCCAGGAGAGGTTCGCAACCCCGAGCCGGCGGCTCGGCGGAGGGGACGCTGCGCCGGGGCCCGGCGGCGCCCCGGGCTCGGCCGCGGAGGCGGCTCGGCCGCTCGCCCCGCGAGGACTTGGGGGACGAGGCGCCCGCGAGCGCCGGGGCCGCCAGCGGCCGCCTGCCTACCGGGCCGGGGGGCACGAACCACGCCGGTTCAGAAGCCGCCTGAAAACAGCGTTCGCCACCAAGAGGCTTGCAGAGCCTCGGGGGTCCAAGCCGGGCTGCGCACCAAGCCAAAGCCGGGAGCCGCGGGAAGCCGAGCTTGGTTTGACTATCGTACTCAAATACACCCGTGCACGGAGAGGCTCCTTCCGTCTCCCACCTCCGACACGAAATTCAACCATGCGTTTCACTCAGTTCATTCTGCAAAGGGAGGGGGGTGTTGTTAAAAAAAAAAAAAAAAAAAAAGGAAAAAAGAAAGAAAGAAAAGCCCCCTTTTCGCAGGGTTGGAAACATTGCCCCCCGACTAGAGCTGTCAATCCAGGGAATTTCTGCACCCAACTTGGAGTACAGAAATGCACAGCCACGGGCACACGCACGTACGGAGCGAGAAACGCACTTCCCCACGCTCATGCTACACTTCTCATGGGCACCAGCTTATCCGCAGGTGTTAAAATTTAATTCTTTACAACTTGGACACCAAACACATTTAGAAACATTGCCAGATGCTTCTGGGGAAGGGGACAGTCCAGTTTAACGTCTCTGGGTTTGGCTGTTATTATTTAGGAATTGACCGTTTTTTTGCGGGTTTCGAGGAAAGAAGGGAGCTGCAGGGGGGAAAGGGGAGGGTTTTAATCTGATGGTTTTGAAACCCACCATGTGCCTGCTGAGGCAAAGCAGCAGCGGGTTTTTTTTATTATTATTATTTTAAGCCATACAATCATTCTGCAGAAGGTCTAGCTGTATAAAAGGCTGTTCCTATCAGGCACCAGTTACGGGAATTCTGTTTACCAACCGAAATTACATGGGAAGACGATGTGAACATCTGGCAAGCATTCACACTACTTACCCCACCACCCACAACACGGTAAAAGATTTATATCTAGGATGAAGCCTCTCAAAGGTATTTACCCTCGCGGAACCACAGCGTCCCATATCTGCACACCCAGATGGGCACAGACATTGGGCTATAAACAAATCACATACATAAGCTTCAGGGGCCCTTTTACAATTAACAGTGGCACTTTGCATCTTCCCAAAACTTAACACACATGCACACACACACAAAAAAAGTGGCAAAACGACCATGCAACAGAGGGACGGATGCAAGAAATGCAAAGCCCAACATCACCAATAAATACTGTGTGTCTGGCAGCTCAAAATAAATAAATAAAAAGTACTGTGAGGAAGCAGCTGAAATAGTCTAGCAAAGCAAAACCATAAAGCCTTCTTCTTCTAGATCTGTGCTGGCTTGGTTTTACTGATTTGATTAAACTGCACTGAATTACCCATGCAGGAACCCACAAAATCCCTGGTACTTTCAGGAGAAAGACCCCTCGCTTCCCCCAGGCTGACTGGGGAGAAAGCGCAGTGTTTCCTCCTCCTAAGATCTACTCTGCCCCTGCAAGAACACAGAAGAATTAGTAAGATCATCCCAATAAGCAATGTTTTGGGGAGCTGGGAGCTGCTTATCAGCCGGGAAGACAGGGAGACGTGATGTAAACAGAGGTCTGGGGGCTACTTCGAGCCCTCGGGAAGTTCCCACAAAGCGAGTTGAGGGGTCTGTGCAGTGCGTTTTTCCAGGAACAATGTATTCCAGCAATCTGTTCCAGTTGGGAACATAAATGCCAGGGGGAACGACACCACACATAACAGCTCGGCACCAGCGGAGAATAAAATCCAAACGCACCCCAGACCATTTGGGGCAACTTTTTTTTTTTTTTTTTTTTTTTTTTTTTTTTTTGAACTATGCCCTCAATGTTTGGATGTTTGGATTTTTTTCCCCTCAACTTTTGCTAGCGCCTTTGAAGGTGTGTATTTGCTTTGCGCTCCTTGAAGTCAAGTGTGATTCAGTTGCCGGTTTTTGCAGCCTTGCTTCCTTTTAAATACCCCTGCATTTTCTTTTAAAGCTTCTATGGACGTCCTTTCAAGCATAAAACCGCGGCCTTAAAAATAATAACCCAGGGCCCCTCAATGAGCACATTAAAAAACTAAAAAAAATAAAAAAGCGCCCCAAAACGGCACGGCACTTCAGGCATTTATTCGGCGCGATCCAAAACGCATCCATCTCCTCCTAAGAGCAGCACGGTTCTCGAAACAAAACGCGCTCCCAGCTGCACGGCTCTCGGCAAGGCTGCCGGAGCCGCGCTGCCCGGGGCTCCGCGCACCGAAACCCGCGGCAAACTGCCCCAAAGTTGGGAGCGGGGTTGGGGGGGGGGATGAAAAAAAGGGGGGAAAAAAATAAAAACTTTTTTTTTTTTTAACCCCCGTCTTTTGCCCACCCTAAGCGGCCCATTTCTTGGGAAGCAGGTCTGCCGCGGCCCGGCCCGGCCCGGCCCGGCCGCCCCCCCGGGGATCCCCGCGGCTCCGGCCGAGCGCGGCGCGGGGCAGGCGGCGGCTCCCGGCGGACAACAAAGACCGCGCGGGGCGCACAAAAGGCGGCGGCGGCCGCGGCCCCGGGAAACTTCCCGGCCGCGGCACCTGCGCCCGCGGGCAGCGCCGCGCCGCGCCGGGCCGGGCCGGGCCGGGCGCGCCCCCCTCCACCCCCGCGCTCACCTGGCCTGCGCCTCGTCCAAACTCTGGTCCGTGATGGTCATGATCTGCTGTAAGATGTCTCCGATGTCCTGCTTCCTGCCGGCCTCCCCCTCCGCCCCGCCTGGTCCATCCTGCATGTGCTGGGACAGGCCCGGGTGGCCCGGCATGCCCACCCCGCTGTGCGTGTGCATCAGCCGCGGCTGGTCATCCATCGCCAGTCCCCGGCTCCCCTCGGCCGCCTGCTTCCCGGGCTCCGGCGGAGGCGGCGCGGCGCGGCTGGGGCTCGCCGCCGCGCTCGCTTTCTTTTCTTGCTCGCTTTCTTCTTCTTCTTTCCTTTCCCCCCCACCTCTTCTTCCCCAGCCTCTTCCTCTTTGCTTTTTTTATTTATCCTTCACGCTGGCTTCCAGCTCCGCGGCGGGGAGGAAGAGGAGGAGGAGGAGGAGGGAAAAATTTAAAAAAATAATAATAAAAAAAAAGGAGAGCGAGAGAGACAGAAAAGAAAGGGGAAAAAATCCCTTTGGTTGCTGGAGGAGGGAGGAAGGGAGGGAGGGAGGGATGAAGGAGGGAGGGAGGGAGGGAGAGAGGGGGGGTTCCGGGGAAGGGAGGGGAAACGGCGGCGACTCCAAAAGCAGGGCAGCTCAGCCCTGCCGCCCGGGAGGGACGGCCGGGGGGCGGGCGGCGAGGCGGGGGCCGCCGCGGCCGCGCAGGGGCTGCCGCCGCCGCCGCCGCTGCTGCTGCCGGGCCGGGCCGGGCCGCGGCGGGGCGGAGCGGAGCGGCCGCGGCGATGGCAGCGCCCGGGGCCGGAGCGGCGCCGCGGCGCGCACCGGGGGACGGCTCCAAACTTTCCCCCCCCGCCCCCCCACCCCGCGGCCGGGCTCGGGGCTCGCTGCCCGCCCGCCCGCCTCGCCGCCGGCCTCGCTCCGCTCCGCTCCGCGCCCGCCAGCGGGGCCTCCCCTCTGCCCCGGGCCTGCGCGCGCCGCCCGCCCTCCCCTCCGGCGCTCGCCGCCTGCTTTTGTTCGGCTCCGGACTCCTCAAACTGGCACGGAGGAGCCCGAGGAGCAGGAAAGGGGCAGGCCGCGGCCGCCGCGGCGGCGGCTCCCCGCCCCCCCGGCGCCATTGGCGGCGGCGGCGGGAGGGCCGGCCCCGCCGCGCCCGCGCCGCGCCGCGCCCGCCCCTCCATCTCCGGGTTCAGAGGTGGGCCGGGGCCGCGGCCCGCCCGCGCCTTAAAGCGCCCGCCGCCGCCGCCGCCGCCGCCCTGCCCGCGCCCCTCGCAGCGCCCGCCATGCCGCCCCCCGCCGCCGCCGCCCTGCCCGCGCCCCTCTCAGCGCCCGCCATGCCGCCCCCCTCCCCCGCCCTGCTCGGCCTCCCCCGGCTCGGCCCGCGCAGCGCCCCCCGGGCTCCTTCGCCCTCGCCTCGGCGGCTCCTCGCCGTGCCCCGTCCTTCCGCGCGCTGCCGGTGCGCGGGGCTCCCGCGCAGCCCCTCGAGCGGGGCCGCGGCCGCGCCGCGTCCTCTCCTCGCGCGCCGTGGCGATTTACGCGGCTTGGGGGCAGGGGCCGTGGTTTAGCTGGAGGTGGGTGCTGTTGGGTCCCTCCAAGGCCTCCCGAGGAAGGATGGGGAGGGATGAGGCAGGCAAGCAAAACCGGCCCCAGAAACGGACGGGGGGAGGGGGGCTGCTGGGGATCCACCACCCGAGAAGGTGTCAGATGTTTCCCCAACCCACATGCAGTCATCTTGTCTCCAGCCATGGTGAGAGAAGCAGGCATTCGGTGCCCGAGCGGGGACATGGGGTGAGATCTAGGGTGGGAGCAAGCTGGGTGTTTGGCGGAGAAGGATGCAGGGGGGTGAGGGTAGCTGGGCCGGGCAGGGGCTATCCAGCTTCTCACCTTCTTGCTCCACTCTTCTTCCATGGTCCACCGCTCAGGTGCCTGTCTAGCCCAGGGAAGAAAGGGCACCTGTGTTTATAAGCCTGCAGGGGGATGTCTGGGAGGAGGAGGAAGGTCAGGAAAGGCCATGTCCATCTGAAGCCCATCAATCTGGCTGTGTCCCTTACCCTCGAGCACCAGCAGGACCTGCACACCCACAACAGTCCCAGACCTGTCTTGTAGCCAGCGCTCTGCCCAAACAGTGTTCGCTCTAAGCAGGGGAAGTAGCAGAGGTCCTAAGACCACGGCAACTGCTCTTCAACTCTACATGGGCTGGTTACTTCTCCAGTGCTGTGACAACATAAAGGTGCCCCCAGCCCCTTTCTGTGTTCCCCTGGATCTCAGACTGTTGCCTGGCCAAAAAGACCTCTGTAGGCATTGGCAGGTGAGCAGGGATAAGGCCCTAGGATAAGGCTTACCTGCAAACTTGCGTTTTTAAGAAATAGAAGGTAGTTTTGGCAATCACAAGAAGTTCCTGCTTGGAGGAGGATTTCTTCAGATTGTCCCTTTCTTGGATCTATGGGTTGCTAAGTTCCAGGCCCATTATAATGCAAGGGAAGACAGGCCATCTCCTGTTCCTGACTGCAGCACAGGTTGGGAAAAGAGCCATCCGGTTCACCGGGGGAAGAAAAAAAAAAAAGTAGTTTTGCTTCCACTCTTCTTTTTAATGAAACACTTTCCAGTGTTTTAAGTAAAACATGACTTTTCATTTTGAAATTTCCTTTCGAACCATTAAAATGTTTTAAAGTGGTTGAAGCCAAAGTGAGATGTTTTGATTTTTGTCACTATGAAATGTTTCACTCAACACATTCCTTCTTTTCCCCTTGATTTGCCAAAATTTTTCAAAGATTTCTGTTTTCTCACCCAAAATGTATCTATATATCTTTTACTTTTTTGAAAGGATGAAAAAATGGGAGAAAATATCCATTATCTACATGGCTTCACAGGAAATGGAACTTAATCCAAGAAAAACGTGTCGGCCAAGGGACTCCTCTCCAAAGTTCCAAACTTTCAGACACTTAGTCATCTATTCAGTTGCTTGCTCACACACCAAGTCTAGACGTGTTGTCTAAAAATCTGGCAGAAACTGTCCCATCCCCAGAGGTCAGGACAGAGTCTTTCCTATTTGCTCTTGAACCGCTCCAAGGAGAGGAGCCAGAGCTGAGCTGAACATGGAGCTGCAGATTAGTGAGTGGTGTGGTAGGGAGAAGCAGGAGCAGTGCCCCAGGGATAGCAGGCCCCATGGAGTAGGGTGTCCTGCTGATCCCACAGACAAGTCCTTTCCCCATCTGCCAGGTCACAATGCTATGCCTCAGCCGATAAAAACGATACGAGGATGGGAGCTGGAAAACACTGTAGGTCAGCCGGCAGTGATGGGGTGTGAGGACAGGGGGCACGTGCTGGAGATGAGCTGTCTGTGGGCCCAGGGTGGCCCCGCAATGCTTCCCATGGAAAGGGAAAGGGACCCAGGAGGCCCTAAGTCCTACCACAAGGGAGGCTTTCCTGCACAGGGCCCTTGGGGGAGCAATTGGGCAGGGCAGGAATGGCCAATGCTCCGCTGTCTCCTGGAGTGTGTAAAATCCTTCTTGTAAGAGATAGCTAATCCTGGGGCCTTTACAACACCTCCCCTGAAACGTGCATTTCATTCTTCTGTCTTCTTCTGCCTTCCAAGTGCCTGAGATTGCAGTAAGTATTACCAAAAATATTCCCCATGGGAGCTGGACTGGACTCTCTTAAAACCCGAATAGTCACCCCTCCTTCCCCATGATACAAGCAAGCACTATGCTCTATTATCTCTACACCCACTAAATCTTTCTGAAATAAAGAATAAACATTTCCACCACACATAGTATAAGTATATACGCCAAGCTGCATCGCTTCCTTTCCTCTGTGGTTATTATAAAGTGGGGTTTTTTTTCAATGGTGAAGCAGATGGACGGATTCCAAATCTGTCTTTCCCACCCCCTATAAGTACGTCTAATGCTATCTTTAGTTTATCATAGATTCCTGAAGAAAATGTTTACAGGAGCCCCTTGTTTAAAACCTTGGCTCCTAAGCATCATTCCTATTATTTATTAAATGTAAATCAAGCTGTTGTTAATGCATCATTAGTGTGGCAAAAAGCGAAGCCCTTGAAAACAAAGGCCAAACACACCCTGTTTCTCTGAACATCCATGAGTGGAGCATCTTCTTGTGGGTTTGTGTCAATCATCTCAGGATCATCGACTGGTCCCACAGGCCTTATGTATGTCACACGAGGATGGGAACCAGTCCCTTGGCCTGCAGCTCCCTACACATTTTCTTTTTTGCCGAGGGGAGTCTTGAGTTCCACAGAATATTTTGCTTTGCTCTCCAGAATCTGAATACTCAGAGACGGATTGTGTATGGATTGTACGTGACACTGGCAGAGCGGAGCCTTACCTCCCACACTGCACAAGGGCCGGGCCACCGCTGCGACCAAGCACCTCTGCCTGCTGCGTGGCACATCCCATCCACAGACCCTCTTGCCCCTACAGTGGGAAATGGTACCCTTGTCACCCCGCTGTGGCAATGCCCTCCTCCATCCGTGGTGACAGAATTTATTTTCCTCCCTGTGCTGCAATTTTCTCTAACATATTCCATAGAAAAAAAAAAAACAAAATCCTTCCTGTTTCCCAGCCAGCGCAGCCATGATAACGCAATGAGCTCCTTATGGATGGTCTCTCTTGGGTTGAAATGCAGCAGAGTTTAAATTCCTAATTGGTTTTCAGGGGAGTTTCTTAAATACTCCTGGAAATGTTGTATAGCTTTTTTGAACTGAATGTTTATTTGTCAATTTGGTTATTAACCTTCTTTCTTACTCTGCTTTATCACCAGCAAAAGAAAGTGTCAAAGGGGAGGGAAGTGGGGTTGGGATAATTTCTCCTGGCAGAGAACCCCAGTCCCCAGAAGCTAAAGGAGTTTTCTCATCAATTGTAGCAGAGACATGACTTCACTCATGGTGTCAGGTTAAATCAATGTTCAAGTTTTTGCAGGGTTTGTGTATCAGACCTTAGCAAAGTACCTGAGTCTTATGGAGCACCCTTAATCTGTAGATCTCAAAGCCCTTTCAGAAGGAGCTAAATATTGTTATTCTCATTTAATGGATGAGGAAAGAGGCATGAGAAGTGATTTTCTAGCGTGCATTTAGCCACTCAGTGGGGGAGCCCAAAACAGCTTCCCAGTCACCTCATTCCCAGTCTCGTGTTCAATCCTCGGCATCACACTGACTTGGTATGGTGTTATTTGGTTAAGATATGCATGTTTTTGAATTGTTTTTAATACCTCCTTCTCACAATATTATTCCAAACAACCTTAATATGGATAAAATGCTAGAACTATAGGAGAGAAGAATCATCTTCACACAAAAAATTGTTGTGTCTAAACTTGATGTTTGCTGTTTATTCAAATGCAAGTAACAAAATTCTTATCATCAGAAGTTTACCAAAAAGGAAAACTACTTTTCCCAATAGCTGATATAAACATGTAAGTGCTACCAAACATATTTACATGTTTGAAATAGATGGTATAATTACAATGAGTTATAGTCAATATTCAGTCTTTTCTCAGTTTAAATGCTACCTTCTGATACAGCACAACACAGCTTTTAATTGTGATCACATTCTCTTTCTTAGAGACTCCTGCGATTTTTTTTCACAGAAATGTCTATAATTGAAAAGAAAATGACATTGTTTAAAATAAATTCTCTGTCCTCTCAGAAATTAAAAAGTGATGACCCTTAAAGAATATCCTACTTCTGCATCTTCTACATTGTAGCAAGCCATTAACAAAATCATTTTGGACATATTTCCAGGCCTCAAATTTAAATTTCAGCAAGGAAGTGCTGTTTCTGAAGACTAAAAAATTTCAGCATGGATTTTGAAAACAAGTCAGGTAAAAGCTATCAGAGGAAGTATCAACAAAACCAATCATAGAGTTCTACAATAAAAGCAAGTCCATTCTGGACCCAGCATAAAAGATCTTTTTCCCTCTTTCAACTAACACACTGCTGTTCCTTAAAGGGTAACAAAATAGCCATTAAATCCACTCTTGCCTAGTGTGCCTACCATTCCACACAGTGCTTTTTAAGGGGGAAAGCTGTATTAGAGAGACAAGCACATAACTATACTCCACAGCTTCTCCATGAAATCTCACCAGTCAGGCAGATGAGAGCTTCTCTTCACCATCATCAGTATGGGCTCACTTTTGTAACAAGTCTTTTTCCAGATGCTTTACAAAGAAGATGTATCCCATTCTACTGATGGGGAAATGGAGGCACAAGAAGAGGAAATGCCTTACCTCTGTGAAGCAGCAGCAAAAGCAGAGATTGACACCTAGATATTATCATGCAGTAGCTGCCTTGAACACAGTGTCTCTGAAAGAGGCCCCTGCTGCCCTGTGTGAGCTGTAGGTATCTAGAATGACTTTCTTCCTGTCTCAAATGGACACTCACGGTTTTGGGCTGTTTTCTCCCACAGCAGCTACCTCCATTTGGTCTTTATGGAGTTCATCTGTAGGCAAAAGCTAGTTTTCCTCTCATGAACTTTTCACAGATGTCCAAGTCTGAGAAAGTCTTCAAAGGAAGAGGCTCAACCTTGGGTTCCAGATTTCATCTGCATGGAAGAGGGGATAGGGCTACCGCAAAGGCAACCCCCACTACCCAGGATAGACCCCTCTGAATCAAGGGATAAAGCAGAATCCTTCTGCCTGCCCCAAATATTGGCAGCGAAGTTGGAAGGAAGTGTCCTGCCGTGCAAAGACCTCACAGCAAGGAGACTGTTGCTGCTCTCTGAGCTACAGCCCTACCATCCCATGCATCCCTCAAGCTGGCCATCACCACAAAGCACAACTTCCAGTGAGAAAAGAGGCCAGAGAAACAGACTCTGGTCTCTGTGGCTGTAAGCAAGCCAACAGCTCAAATTTGCTGACTCTCTTTCCGATAAAATTCCCCTGCTTGGCTTGTACACAGATTTCTCCAATCTCTCTAGCTGGGGCTTTGACCCACTGTTCCTTCAGGCTTTCCTATTGTCAGCTGTCCCCTCCTTTCTACATGAGTGCCAGAGTTGGACCATAGCCTTTCATTTCATTTTCATTTGGCTTCTTCCCCAACTTCCCATATTTGAGCACTTTGCTTATTATCAGTCTGGTCCCTCCTGTACTTTGCTCAGCTCCATTCTACTAATTGGTTCGAGTGTGGGCCTAGCATTCCCTAAAACAGAGTCACTTCCTCCTTCACACAGTCACTGACACGCATTTAACACCCTCCCCAGACTCCCGGAGCAGGAACGACACTTCCTTTCCAAAGGCACTGGTGTCCTTGACTAAACGGATCTGCGACAGTGATCGATATAATCGCTGATATATGATTGCATCCCATATTGGTTCTTCACAGCCCAGGAAACACATCCCCTGGCAGACACTGAAGGTTATAGGACAGATAGGATGTCCTGGTGTGAAAGCTATCTATTGCTCTTAACAGTATCTTTCCCAGAATGTCCCTATATTTTGGGCCACCTGGGGAAGCAGCTGTTTCAAATAGCCAACAATGTAAAACTAGGATGTTCACTTTAATTACTATTTAGTCCTCATAATTGTTGGGATTCTTGTACAGCAAGCCCAAATGACAATATTTACCCAAACTTTATCCAACCTTGCTGGTGACCTTTTCTTCCTAGGACACATGTATCTCCCCTTTCCCTGTGGCTCCTAGATTATAAGGAGGTATCAAAGCCACCTGCCCCTCACTTGTGAGTGAAAAGGCATTGCTGCAGAGATTATAAACACAAATTACAGCAGCAGGCCACCTGCCCCCAGAGCCAGTTACTGTTCACCAAGAATTTCACTCTTCCTGGTCAACTGAGCTGAAAATCCACAAAGGAGACAAAAATCTCACCTAGAATTGCTGTCAGATTGCATATCATATCCTACTCCAAAAAGATTTAGGCAAGTTAAGCCCAGTACAAAGAGAACCTATCAAAGGCTGCTTGTTGAGTGAGGGTACCTCTATACTCCAGCAACATCTGGTGGCTGTGGCTCTCAGGAGCTAGAGGGGAATGGGGGAACCAGTTACCTTTCCTAGGAACGCATTCTCTTTGAGAGGAAATGCCAGAATGGATGGGCTGCGGCTATCTCTGAACAAGAGCAAAGCCCACAAAACAGCAAGTGTTCAGATCCAGCAGTCTCTGTCTGAACCAGAATGAAAACACCACTAGGAATTTTAGGCCTCGCACACTATCTATAATCTAAAACCACTAAACCAACTGGACACTGGTATGTCAGCCTCTAGATGACAGAAGCCCAGCTCATGAGCATGCATTCAGAAGGGTGAATTTGATCCTTTTTTTTTTTTTTAAAGAAAAGAAAGGGGTGTTGTTTGCATCAAGAAGTTACACTAGGGTATATTTATTTTGATTTAAAACCCCAAACCCAAAAACAAAAGTTTTACTTGTAATTTTCATTTAAAACCAAAGCCCTCTTCCTTGCAGGACAAATGTGCAAATCAAACAGCCAGGGTGGAAGGAAACAGGTTCTTTATGATGAGCAAGATGGTACAACGCAGTCGCACTGCATTAGGCAATTCAGAAGTACAGGACTGGGAAATGCAGAGCTTTAGGAGGTCCTGCATTTGCAAGCAGGGCGACGCAGTGAGCTGAAACCCACCTAGGGTTCGCATTCAACGGGCAGCCCACTGAACCGCTCGGCAGCTATCCCAGAGGGCAAGCCACAGTCCAGCAGCAGCTTCAGCCTTCCCACCCTCTGTTTAATGAGTATAAATGTCAAGGTATCCAAGGGATGGGGCTCTTCGGGGGAAGGCTAGAAAATATTTGCTGGTGGTTGGAGAGAGGATGAGGAAACAGTGGTCGTTGTTAAGAAGGAAAATGAAAGGAGGACGCAGAAAACTCAGAAGGCTACTAACGGCCTTAACATGCTGCCTTTCCCCCAGTCTCAGACTGGAGAAGATCCCCAAAGGATGTAAATCAATAAACCTCCTTTGAAGCAATACTAATTTGCCCGCAGTGAAGATCTGGCTTTCAGATTTTAGAGGCCCCAAGTGGGTATTTCAGTGAAGTCTGAATTTCAAGGCCCAGGCTGGGAAGACCCAACTAGGCCTGCATTTCCCTGGCCTCAAATAAAAGAGCCGAAACTCCTCCTGTGTTCCAGGCTGCTCAGCCTCTTCCTCCAGCTAATTGTTCTTTCCCCATTTGAATAATCTATTTCTGGAACAATACAAGAATTAGGGCAGAGAGAAAGATGCTGGCAAAGCCCAAGGAGCTTCCAGGTCCCTACCATCCCCATTGAACAGGCAGTGTTGGGCTCCAAGTGATTAGATTGGGATGGGGTGGGAGGACAGAAATGAGAGCAACGTGCTGGAAAATACAGGCCTCCTTGAGCAGAGAGGAAAGGAAAGTGAGGCAAAGGAAGCTGCAGCCTTTTGGTTTTGCAGGAAAGGGAATGCAGGTATTTTATTGTCATCAACCCTTCCCCTCCCTCCCAAACTGAAATGACCATCCCAGAGGTTGGCAGCAGATGCAAAGACAGCAGAGGAATGTGTGCTCACCCAAAGGCGGCCTGTGCCTTCTGCTCAGAGGAAAACTGCCTCTACTGTTTGGGGCAGAGTTGGATGCATTAAACCACCCTCTAAACCAGACCTCAGACTGCCTAGACTGCCAAGTCCTCAGCTCAGTATCCCGCAGGTCTGGAGTTCCCAGGGAGCTGGGAATGCAAAACATCCCACAGGGACATGGTCTTGACATCTCCAACCCTTTCTATATTTCAACCCTATGGCTGAGATAGAGCTAGACTGAGAAGAGTCAGACTCACCACGCGGACCCCAAGGTTCAGTGTAAAGCAGGAAGAGCCGTTCCCAAGGCTTGAGCTAGAGAGAGGGGAAATGACTCCATGCTGGTACAGAAAAGCCACATCTCCTGAAATCCCAGGCAACTTGCTGATCTCATGACCTGAAAACAATGTTCAGTTAGGGGCTGCTCAGAGCTAATAGCCCTGGTTATTTGCCCTAGTATTTGAACTAATAAACTGGCTCAGGAGTTCTCCCTGTTCCAGATAGCCAAGAAAGAAGACTCCTTCAGTGCACAGTTCTAGACACATCTGGCCAGCTGCTGCTCCTTGCCAGTGCCACATGGTTGATGTCAAGGCAGACTATTGCAGGTAGAGCCCTGTTTTATTCCTTGATGGGAGAAGTGTCATTTACCAGAACACACTGAGGCTATTTTCATAACCCAGCAAATCCATATGATGTAGAGAGAGTCAGTGCCCAACCAGTGTTTGGCAGATGAACTGCACATGGACTGCAGGTAGAGCTTGCTGTGCTGTCATCAGTCTCAGAGCAAAAGCCCGGGAGAAAACAACTCCTGAGAGGCTCCACCCTCACAGTCTGTCCAGATGAAGGCAGTGTGAGATGTGATGTCCTAGGCAGCCTCTGCCACATCTTCACTGCAGGCAGGACTGAGGCTGTCACTGTGCAGTGCACTGGTCATCTGTGAACAGATGGACACAAGCAATGCCGGAGAGCCCTTCACCTGGAACAAGGTTTGGTTCACAGCGGTGAAGACATACTTGCATTTTGATGTCAAGTTATCAAAATGAGTCATTTCAAAGATAGCAGCAAGTTGGAGCAAATCACCCTGTGCAGACATGCCTCCATTCAGTCTCAGGTTTCTCTTTATGCCAGGAACCCAAGTGATCCCAGTGACATGAGAATGGCATTGTGCTAGATTTACTCAGCAGAGCTGGGATTAGACTAACTCTAGCTCTTACACAGCTCTTTTATCATCTCCCTTCACCACTGCTTAGCTCCAAACCCAAGTGCTGGAATACCTAAATACCATCAAAAATTGCCTCAAGGGAAACCAAACATGCATTTTAAAGTCCTGAGCTAGAGCCCTGTTCTCATGCTTCATGATGAAAGGAGTTCTTTAGGCTGCACAAACTACTTGCATTAAAAAGGCAAATACTATTATTTGCCTTGTTTCCTGCTTTTTCTCTGTAACCCAGTGAAGTTGAGCAAGAACTCATAATGCAGTGTTAGAGGTGTCCCTTAAAACAAGGGACCAGTGTATCGAGTCCCACAGTCCATCTGGGAATGTGGGTTTCACCCTCATAATGGTGGAAGATTGGTCTTGTTTTGATGCTGCAATTGCAGAGGATTTTTGATCAGTGGTTCTGAAAGGGAAAGTCTCTAGTGGGACACAAGAATCCCTTCATGACAGATAAAAGACAAAAACAAATTTCTAAATCTTCCCATTAGGCAAGTGTTTCTGGTGTCAGCATGCCTAAACAGCAATGAACTGTGGTGTCTGTTGCACATACATGCACACATAAATCACTCCTGCTCTTTCTGGCTTGTTTGAGGCACAGCTTCCCAAGCTGTACCATGTGCAAAGTGAAATCACCTGAACAGTGTCACTTTAAAAGCCACGGAAGTGCAGAGAGCAGCACCAGCAGCAGTCAATAGCAATTTCCACCGCTGGGTCGATACCATCTGATGGCTGTGTAGCTGTAAAGATTGTTTCACACACATATCAGGAGGTGGGCAGGGGCAGGAAAAGTGGAATTGGTTTTAATGATTGCAGGATTCAAAGTACTACTGGCTCCCTCTCCCTCTTCTTCTTTCGCAAGAAATACACCCACAAAGAGCCAGAAATCAAATTTCCAGCTCTGTCAATTCCTATCACACCAGGTCCCCCAGGCTAGACTCCTTCCCAGTTTGCCAGAGAAGCTTCTCCTAATCCCTCAAGAAGTGCATTACCGAGAGGCAGAGTTGCAGCCTGTGTCCAAACATCCCCACAGTTTCAGGTCATTAGCTCCACTCGTTTGGACGCAGAACTACAGCAGAAGTGCAGTGCTCAGGTTCACATCCAAAGGGTCTGCAGAGCTAGGTAATTTGCACCATTTTAGCTCCCCAGACAAGATCAGGATAGCACTGTGCTGGATGCCACACAGGCAGGGCACAGCAGACAAGCACAAACTAAGCACATGAAGGAGGGAGGGTCCCATTTTGCAGAGAAAATGTGTCAACTGCTATAGCCTAAAAATAATAGTGCACTGCTTCTATTGCCTCAAAAAGTGCTTTTCAGTCAGTGACACCAGTGCCAACAGCTGTGCCTTGGTCAATGTTACGAGTGTCGCCGTAGGACAAGCAGGCCCGTCCCACAGCCTGGACTGCTGGGCTACCCCTGCCTGTGCTCACGGCCTCCCTTAGACATGCTCAAACACCAGTCACTGTCTCAATTTCCTTTACACTGTCTGTCTGGTCTGTCTGCCTCCTGTCTGGGGTATGGACTCCTCCTTACACAGTTTCACTGGGTAGGACTCTCATTTCTGCTAGGGAAACCTTTCAATTACTCCCGTAGTAATTAAAATCCAAGACTGTCTACTTTACAGAGAAGAAAATTAAGAATTTTAGTTTAATTCTTTGCCTTTTAACTGATTTATTTGTTGACATCTAAATATACATCTTTCCTCCACCATCATGCAAATAAGCAAGATAATTTTTGAAGGAGTTGAGCTAAGAGTCAATCTCTCTGCTGATGCTCGGCATCTGGGTACCAAGAGGGGGTTAGAACTGGCCATCTTTAAGCATCTGTCCTTGGAAAACAAAGTTAATCAGCCTCTCCCCAGTTCGTCAAGTGTGCCAGGTGTATGCAAGGACACAATCTACCCCTTCTGGTCCTTGGATCATTTCTTAAAACAGAAGTCATCACTGTCTCCCACACCCACCACAGAATATTTTCTCAATACTACCAGTGATATACCATCAACAGGCCCTTTTTTCCTCAGGATCACAGGAGAACTTGTGCATGTGTAACACATGCATGCATGCACAGAGCCTTCTGAGCTCCCCCCCCTTTTTTTTTCCCAAATACCTAAGGATCTCAGGGCATGACCACCTGGTTGTTTCCTTTGTGGAAGGGAAAGGAGCGTGCACATGTGCACACATACACAATATCCGTAGTATTTCGAAACATGCCCCGTGTAAAGAAACCTCCCAATCTCCAAAGTCCTTTTAGAAGCAGATGGAGCAGGCAACAGTACCCACAACTTGAAGCCTGGAAATGATGAACAAGATCAGGCCTCACTGAAAGGGCTGAAGAAGCTTAAGCAGGCAAGTTGCAATTAGTAGAATTTGCTGAAGTTTTTAATCACTAGAAAACTACCTCGGGTTCATTCACCAAAGCTATTCTTGCTTTAGGTCCAACTTCACAAACAGCTTTATGCTAGAAAGAAATATAAAGAAAGAGACGAAGGAAGAAAGTGGAAACAATATCAGTATTTAAAAAAATGAATTTTGCTGTTTCATTTAGAAACATTTCTGATTTATAATTTGCCCATTAAAGAGCTTGCAAGCTCTTCCTGACCATGCCACCGTCACCCTTTCCTAGCCCATACTATGCTAGGAGATTCCCCGGCAGAGACCTGGCAGTGCAAGTGGCGATGGAAGCCCCACGCTCCTGCCTCCCACTGTGTACTAGCTCTGTTACTGATGAGACTGTGGAGTGAGCTGGATTTGAGGCCTAGTCTGACCCAAATCACCTTTTAACAGCATCAGTTTTGAGCAAGATCAGTTTCCTGAACAGGCTTCCTGTGTTGGCACACAAATGACCACGCTAGCACTGCTTTCAATCAGTTTAAGGTGCCACCCTGATAAACCATTTCATCTTGTGCCATCTCTTAAACTACAAACTAGGAGGTTCCCACATCAAAACGGACTCAGGTAAAGAGCCGTTCCCATAAGGGAGAAGGCTACAGGTTTCTCCTTCTACTGTTGCTTTCCTTCCAAGGTTTCCTCCTACCTGTATCTTTTCCTTTTCTTCAAGCTCCATCCAGCCCTGGAAAGGCAATGGGAGCAGCAGCAAAGTCTCAGCCCTGCCGGAGAGTGCTGAAGCCTGCATGGTGACCACAGCAGGGCTTCGTCCGGCGACACAGCCAGAAGACATGGAGAGAATGACAAAAGTGGCAGCAGACAAACACAGCCCAAACCATGGGTTTTCTCAAGTGCATTAGCTCAGCTGAGGGAGGTCAACACAACACAGCAGACCTCTGACCCTCGAAGGAAGCCAGCGAGTGCAATGGAAAACAAACTCTGGTGCTCTCCACGTGTGTGATGCTGATGGCGAGGCTGCCTGCACCCTTCAGGCTGTCTCTGAAGTGGAAAAGGTGTCTGCAACATAAAGTGGAACGTGCCTCTAGTTGTTTGACTCCAGAGGCCGGGACTTTAAAAAAAATCCCACACATCGGAATTGTGTGGGGCGAGCACCACACGCTCGAGACAACGGTAAGCTTTTAAAAGTACACTTCTAAAAGCGGAGCTTTTACTCTGCCTGTGCCTCAACCCTGCAAAAGACTGAAAGGGCTCTGTCTGCTCAGCAAAGAAAATCTTCGCTGTGACTCGATCCCGGATACCGACAGAGCGAAAATAGCTGAGACTGGCATGTTCGTTAGGCTCACAGGTAAAAGGCACAGTAAGCAGCAAAACCCAAAATAAATAGTGAGAGCTGACAACACTGAGTGAGGGAACCTTGAATGAGAAATAAAAGACATTTTTGAACTGTGAGGGTAGTTAATCACCAGGTCCAGTTAACAAGGGAAATGGCAAATTCATCGTCAGTCAGAGGTCAGGCACGGAGCCTGGATGTCTTTCAGAAAGCGACGTTCTGGTTCAGGACCAAGCCTGGAGGTTCAAGGCCATCTCTCAGAGGAGAATAATACCCTCCACCCCAGGCTCTACAGGCAGCACCTCCTCGGGCTGTGCAGGACGTCTGGCGGTGCTGGCTCCCCTGCCAGGGCGGGCACTGCGCTGCTGCAGAGCCCCATGCCACGCTCGGGCCGACTCGCTGGACTCTGGCCACGTGTTGAAACCCTGCTCAGTCTGTGGCCCTTCTCCAGACATACCTCCAGAGCCGGTCCCCGGGCCCAGCTTCCCTCGTGCCTTCGCCTTGCAAGACGCGTGCGCTGCCCCAGCGGCTCCTTGCGGAGGTCGGGCTGGGAGAGGGGAGGTTGGCAGCCCATCATTGCCTGGCTGGCAGGAGTCCACTGGGCCCAAAGCTAGGGAAAAAATGAGCAGACAAAAAAAATCACAGCCCGTGACAGGGAGGGTGTGAACAGGCCCCAGATGTTGAAGGGAGCTGGAAAGCTTTCTCTCCCCCTTCCCGCAGGCAGCTCACAGGCACCCGGGCTGGTCTCAGCGCATGCACTTGTGCCCGAGCACTAGCAGCCAGAGCTGCTTAGGCAGAATAACGCTCTCTTCTTCTTTAATCTTTTTAGTCTCTACCTCTGCTCCTTCCTTCCTCTAGCTGCCATGCAAAAGCAAATTCAAAATACTTCCTCTGGCTTCTGCTTGCCCTTTTCAGGCAGTTTTGCTGATGGCCAAGGTGCTGATTTGAGTTGAACTCTCCCAATATCACCAGCTCAGCTCTCGCACCCCTCCTTGAAAACAGAAACAAAATCCAAGACAAAAGCAAAAAAGCCTTGGCATCCTAGATACACTCCAGCCCCTCGATCTTGCAGTCTCCACATGTGAGAGAAAAGGAAACAGTCCAATTTCCAGCTTTGACTGTGCGCAAGAGAGCAAAATGCCAGTGAGCATATCATAGCACCATACTCTTGTGTGGAAAAGTCTCCCCAGATCCCAAAGGGCAACTCCATATTTGCTACCTTCCCTCTGCCCCAGTCAATATGGCCAATTTAAAGAGGTTTCAGAAGAAAGCAGGTGCCTGCAGCTCATGCTGCTTCCCTGACCCTTGTAAATCCCGTCTCTTGAGTGAATGGCTTGTTTGGAGAGAGCCCTCCATTTGTTTGTCTGTGCTGTAGTGATAATAGCTCTAATTTATCTCTGAGCTGGGCAGGCATGTCTAATGTGTTTGAGTATTTAGAAGCATTACGGAGGTTTCATTTGGTCAATTGTTTCTTGAGATCCTTTCCCACACACGAACAGCAATGCAGAGGCAGAATCGCTCTGCGGCTGGCAGCCCCAGAAGCCGTGGTGCAGCGGGGAGCTGTGGCCTGGGGAACAGCTCACAAGTCCGAGAGGAAAAGCTCACTGCAGCACCTAGTAGTCAGGTCTTGCAGAGTATAAACCCCATCCTGTATCCCAGGGATCTGCTCCTTTGCTCTTCAGCAAACCATGCCAGTCCACAATGGGAAAACCAGGTGGGTCTTTGCTCTCAGGCCACTTATACTGGTTTAAACCCAGTGGGCAGCTCACTTTGGTGGACACTGGCTGAGTTCCTATGCTGGGCAGAGATGTAAGACTTACGAGAAGGAAGTAAGGAAAGATCACATGAGAGCAAGGGGAAAGGCCACCAAAGAACAACTGAATATAGGTCCTCCCAGAGCACCTAGCGCTATCAGTTGTTCTACTGGTCTTCAGTACCTGATCTCAGAAATTAAAGACCAAATAGCCAACCTGATAAGGACAATGACAAGATAGCCTGGAACATGCCACCACATCTCCTCCTGCTCAGATCTTCTAACTGTGTCTGATTTACCATCTGTATCCACCACTTTGCATCTCAGCTCCAACTTGATTAGGTAGGTTTAGCTTGCAATCTGCACTGGGAAACGTGGACAGTACATTGCAGCTAATCTCAAATGAATCTTTCCTGCATGTCCAGGCGAATTCCAGCTTTCACCTAAAACTAACTGAAGACCCTATAAGCTGGGTCATGGCAGAACGAAGTTAACCTCTGTCCATGCTAGAGAAAGGTGAGGTTAAGTCATAAGTAGCTAGAACCTGCTATCTCACTATAATGTCACTTATGGTTCAAGCGTCCATGGTGTAACGTGCTACCTCACATCCACTGAGCTGTGCTAGCAGGCCTGCATGTTCTGCGGCCCATGACAAATGCAACATCATGTGCCTCAGCTTAAATCAGTTTCGTGGAGGTTTCAGCAATTCTCTTCATGCCATTTCAGCCAATTTTAGCTATGGGTTGAGAGACTTGTTACTGAGGTTCAGCTGACTGAGGGTAATTTATCAGGTCACTCATAAAGGATAGGGAGGCTGAACCAAGTCGGCTCTGCCCTCTTCACTCTCCCTGTCCAAACACAGAAGCAGGAGCGGTGAGAATCAAGCCTGTCGCGCAGCATCTGCAGCCCCAGGAAAACCCAAAGCAACCGAGTGTTGCTATGAGCAAATACACGTTGCTCCTTGTGCCCACCCTCCACACCATGCCATGCACAGAACTGCAGCCGGTCCTGGGGCGGAGCACACCAGGCGTGCTGCGCTGCTCCGCAGCTCTGGAGGAAGTGACGACTACAGTTCCCAGCTAGGATCACGGGGCTAATTTATAGAGGCCGAATGTAATTACTTACCCTGGACCACGGCCAGGACACCAAGGTTAACACCCTCGCTTTTAGAAGAGTGCCAGGGGAACATTAGAGGGACGCTGCCAAGTTATTTTGTATGCCTTGAGTTCAGGTACTGCAAACAGCAAGCTTTAGTGAGGACCAGTTGGGAGGAAAAAAATTGTCATGGAACTTTTTTGAAAGTAAAATGAAAGCAGGGAGTTGTTTTCTGCGTGTTTGTTTTTTAACTTAAACTTAACCATGCTGCACAGGGACCAAACAACAGCTGGGAACATACCTGCAAAAAAGTGATGGCTCACCACTGCCTGCTCCGGTTTCTCAGGAAAATTTCTAGCCTCTTTGGGGCACAAGCAACACCACAAAGAACAGGGTCACTCTGCATTGGACATTGAAGCAGCACAACAGGATCAAACTGAAGAAGCAAGACCAGTGGCGAATGCTCAGCAAGGCTGAGAGTATTTGCTGAGGCCTGGAGAGCTACATTAGGACCCTCACTGACCTGTGTTTGATTTGCAGTGTCCTCTAAAATTTCATACCATAGACTTTTCTTTCTTTCTTTCTTTCTTTTTTTTTTTTTTTTTTTTTTTTTTTTTTGCCAGCAGCGTAAATGAGGGAAGATCTTGTACTTTCGGACCAGAGATTAGAGGGACAAAAGCTCATTTTTTTGGCTTTGCTAGACAAATCTTGTGAGACCTTGAAAAAAATCACTTCATCTCTGTCCCCGAGTTCCTTGTCCGTACCATGGCCTTGGCAGTGTCTGAGCCATCATCTCCCGGAGCAGAGGCTGGCGCAGACACTGCGTCTGTGCTACGCCGGCCAGAGCAGGCTCACAGCTCAGCTCGACAGACTCTTACTGCACTGGCAAGAGTTTCTCATGACTCTGACTTTTTCCTTTTTTTTTTTTTTTAACAGGTTAAAACAGATTGAAATAGTCCTTGTTAAAAATAAAGTCTGCTCAGTTTAGTCTTCCGTCCCTCCCCCCGCCGCCTCCCATTTCCTGGAGTATTTGCAACAGGCAGCTGGTTGGGAGGTTTTTCCCCAGGGGTTTGCCTGTTATTTATAAAGCTTTGATGAAAACAGAAAAAAAAAAATCAACTTCCAGGTGACCTCTGTCCTTCTGCAGCTGTCCTGCTCCCTGCAGCCACAAGGCATCATGATGGCCACCCCCAAAGACCATTGGACTCAGTGGACATTTGCCTTCCCTGGGGTTTCCCTCCAACCTCATCCAATATCCCCAAGGGACGTAGCAATGAACGAGGCAGTTTCTTTCATTTCGGCTTTGCTATTACAACAAAAAAGTCACAAAAGCTCACCTCTTAGCAGCACCGTCTTACTGGCAGAAGGCCCTGGTGCTGCCTGGTCTGGAGGGCTTTCCAAAGGTTGTTAGCAGAAGACCTTGGAGGACTCAGGGCTTCTGTCTCCTCCTGTTTTTAAGGAAAAGCAGAGAAAAAGGGGTGTCACAGAAACCTCCCTCCTGAATGCTGTGTTGCCTGGAGGAGAGCAGGGCTAGTCCCAGGGTGCATAGAGCCAGCGTGGGCATCTAGCACCCGTAGACGTAACCAAAACCCTGGGTAAAACAACGAGTGAAAAGAACCTCTGGGGTTAAGTCATAAACCAGCAGTGGAAAAAAGGTAGGGCAGAAAGCCAACTCCCTTCCTCTTTATAGGTCTCCTTTCCAGCAGGAGAGTAAGGACAAATACAGCAAGAATAGCAGCCGCCCGTGGCAGCGTTCCCCTTCGCACGTCACCGTCGACAAGGCTGCGCCGCTGGGGCCTCTGCTCCCCCCGCACTGCCCCTGGCAGGACCTGCTACGATGCCCGGTTCCGGAGCCAGGCAGAGCAGAGGCATGCCTTGCTCTCCTTGCTTCTACAGCTGCCCATGGGAACGCTTCAGAGATGTGTACCCATTTATTTGTCTATGTATATACCCATGTGTATGTACCATGGTATGCATACGATGCGTATATTCAGATAAATAATATTTTGAGAGCAATCATTTCATTTTAAAAGTTGTTCTGTGACAACAAGTTAATTATCTATCGTATCATCTCTGAAGCCCAAACATTTTGAAAGCTAGGAAATAACTAATTAAGAACATCATAAATCTTACTCTGTCTCACAAGCCCATTTTCCTAAGAAATAGGAAGAAATACATATTTCATCACAATGCAACATCCTTAACTCTGACCTATAAGATATTAATGACTAGTTCATGCAGTTTCATTATCTAAACACTTTCTTGCAAAGGCTGCCACAAGGTAGCACAGGGTAATCATTTGATAACACACTCCGGGCAACCTGACTTACAATAAATATGTCGATAGAGATAGTTAAGAGCAAAGAAAAAAAGAAAAGCAACACTATGATCCTCTTGTCTAGCACAAGCCACGACTTCCTCATATACATTTTGCTTTGAACCAGGACAAATCTTACAGAGGAAGATAACCAGCAACTCCCAGCTAAAGCTTCCCACCCTCTTCCTCCTCCAAGGCCATCTTCCCTGGAGACCCGGTTCTGCTCCCTGCAGAGACAGCAAGGGCCATTACCCCGCAGGCCAACAGGCGATGCAGCTCTCACAGTGCCCACTCCTCCAACCGCTCTTTGGTGCTTTCCTCTGACACCACATTAGCCAGCCATTTGGGCAAACAGTCAGACATTTCTAGAAAAATAACTTCAGGTGGATCCTGGATAGAGAAACTTGGATTCAGTGGAAAGATATACAAAATTAGACCAGAACTAAGACACTATCAACATGCTACTGAATAGCTTAAAGACTTGAACATAGGATATATTTCTTTTTTTTTTTTTTTTCCTTTGTAGTTCGAGTGCAAAAAGCAGGTGGAATAACCATTCAAGCACGGATTTGAGCCTGGAACCATACATAAAAATAAGAAGGATTTTCACTCTAAGCATCAGGATTGTAAAACCAAAATATGTGGGATGCAGGAGACATCAGCAAAAGAAGCTACACCTGGAAATCAAGAAATACAGGAACAAAATGAAACTTGACAGGACTCAGGCAGACAATACCGAAACACACAGCAAAAAGCATTTTCCCCATAGAAGAGGAGCAAGGGGCAAAGTACAGCTGCACTACACTGATGGCAGAGGTTTGAACACGACCTCAGAAAACAAATCAGTGTTTTGCCTGTGGTTCCAGTGCCTGGCAAGGGCAAAGGCAAGAATGAGCCTGTAGAAACAGCAATGATCATTACCTGTGTGGATGCTCCAGAGGGGAGGAAGGCAGACACTCCTCATCAACAAACACTCAGACAACCAGTTTATGGGAGTCCTGCTCCTTGACTGTAGGGTAGGAAGAATAGCATCTCTTGTAAGCTCTACAAACCTGTTGGGCTGATCTCAAGAGCTTGGAAAGCATCAGAATAAATTTTGAAGGTCAAATAATTTGAGACTCAGGGGTCACTGCGTGGAAATTGAGCCAAAATGCAACATGGCTCTAGCAAACTTAGACCTTAGTGGATAAACCCCCAAAATAATTTCCTAGATGAATCATGGGAGGTTCTGTTGGGGAAGATTTTACTAAAACAGTGCCCCATGGGAAACATCCCATTGCAGTGGAAGGATGGTGGTTAGAACAAGGCTGGCATCATGAATTGGGAAAGAGCGAGAGGCAGAGCAGGATTAAGGAGAAGGACTACAGAAGCACCTCGCAAGAGGAATGTGACCATGTCCCAGTGCTGACTGGGTTCAGACATGCAGCCCAACACAAGGACAATCCCTAGAGAGGGCAGCACCTTCCAGACAAGGAGTCACCCAAGGGCTCCCCTAGGCAGAGAAACAGCGGCGTCAGGCAAAGGCAGGAAAAGCGTTACACCACGGAGAAGCATCTCCCTCTGCTTCCTTCCGGCACCAAGAGCCGCCTCTGACCCAGCAGCTGCCAAACCCCAACCCACTTCCGACACCATGAGCCAGGGCCACAGCAGGACCAGAAACCGTGGCCTCACAGCAGGTTTTGATGCAGTCCAGAGTGGGAATTCAAACAGATCTAAACATACTGCTAAAGGGAGGCTCTTATACTGCTAAAACAGGCTGTGCATTTGTGAATGCGCTTTGCGAGAGAATTTAAGTTAGAGGGAAAAAATTCTTTCATACTGGAATTAAAATGTCTAGACAGAGCCTTCCTGGTGTAACTTCCCCACGTAGACAGGGACTAAGAAATACTTTGGCAAAAAAATCCAGCAGGAGCCATTTTATAAGTCTTTGATCTCAAGAATGACTTACGCCATGCAATGAAGTCTGCATTATGGCTGTTCATTACATGGACCCTAAACACTGGAAAGCCAGAGGATTTTCTTTGATATTGCAACAGAAATCAATGGCATAGACAATTCTGGCCCTGAGCGTGAGGGCATATCTCCCTCTAGCTGCTGGTCCTGGGGACTATGCAGCCTTTGACCATCTGACGCCTGCAAAAGCTCCCCTCCAACCTCTCATACGGGTCAGTGCTTTTAGTGCTGAAGGTCTTGGGGTGACTTCTTGCTGGCTGCAGTGCTCCTCCAAGGAATGCAAATGAGCTGAACTCTTGGAGAGGACATATGCCAAAAGGGAGGTAGAGAGGTCAAGGGTAAAAGCCAAAGTCGATGGCCTTTTTTAAATAAGCCAATATTGATCATTCATCACGGAGGTGGTGTGCAGAGAGCCCAGGGCTCTCTCCAAAGGAGAAATCACACAGCCAAGACACAGGTGAGTTATTCCCCTTCTTAGCAGCCAGCTAAAAGCCACAAAAAACCCTTAAGTCAAGCTTACCTCTCTGGAGTACAGCAGGATTCAAGCAGCACTCACAGTTGCACAGACCTCCCATATGCACAACCTGTCCCAGCACCTTTGTTTGTCTGGCACATTCCCAGGCTAGTGGCCCACAGATCTCCAGCCTACCCTGACCACAGCACTATGCCACTCTGCTCTCACCAAGGTCAAACCGGGTCTCCAAGGCTTGCTCTCTCGTAACTCTGGGGCTAACACAAGTGTCACCAAAATGTCAGAAACATCACCAAAATGTCCCAGCAACACTGACCTCAAAGGAAAAGCTCATCCCTGCTACATTGGAGGTCCACTGCATGAAGATCGGTGGGTCTTTGCAGGAGCCAGCTAGTCAGTAGAACGGTCAGAGGGAGAAGGTAACTGACTCCCCATGATACCCATCTAGAGTTCCCATGGGGATGACTGGAAGGGAGGGACCTTTCCAGAGCCAGCTAGAAGGAAGACTGAGAGTGTCAGGCAGCCTATGCTGTGTCACAGGGAGGTGAGAGCAAAGGAAACTGCTTGGCTATGGGACTGCAAAGCTTTTTTACTTTTTGAAGAATTAGATGGGCCTTGATTTAGATGAGTGGAATCTTGTGGCTGAAAGGTCACAGTTGGCCTGGCTTGTTGAACTGACATTTCAAAGTCAACATCTTCCTTATACGTTCAGAACTAAACTTAAGACCTTAGTTTGGGGAAAAACATCCGTAAATCTTAGCCTGATGGTCCCTTCAACCATACAGTGGACAGGAACACTGCAGAAGTTTGTGCATGTGAAAGAGAGAGATTTCTCTGCCTGCTGCGAAGGCAGCCGTAACAACTCCTCCCAGTAGGTGCAAGCTGGGAATCCAATTGATCTACAGCAAAAGAACTTACTTTCTTCGGACACATCTGGGCCTGTAACTACTCTGGAAGTGTGAACAGACTTTGAGGATCAAGAGATAAAAAGCAACAGGAAAAAGTAAAAATTTCAACAACTAAAAACGGTCCAGCTAAAACACTCACAGCTCAGTACCCCTCAAAAAATACTCGTCAAGCACAGCAGAAACCTTATCAGCCCAAACACAATTTCCATCTCAGATCACTTTTCTAAGCCAAAACAGTATGAGAATAAGACTCCATAAACCAGCTGAGCACAACCCTGGGGATCCTGCTCTTTCTTCCTGTCAGGCAGGTTACAGTTTTAGGAACTGATCTTCAGGCTGTTCCAGCACTGGTTGTAACAAAGAGTAGTATAAGGAGAATCAAGCAGAACTGCAAACCAACTGTAGAGCACATCTGCCACAAACCCTGGCAGGACCGAAGTGTGTGAATAGCTATGTACACACAGGCAAAACACACACATACACACACACACACGTACAGAGTGTCCACCTTGCAAAGTTTCCCCTGGATTTTTGTTACCATGTCATCTATTAATTACCTAATTACATCTTCTAATTATGGGATTCTTCCAGTATTTATACTCATTACATAAATGGTGGCAATTACACTAATTAGGTTAATGATACAGGATAACAGTCTACAAATTGCTTTAAAGGGACGCTCTCAACACACATAGGCCAAAGATGCTCCCCAGCAGGTCAGCTCATCGGTGGCAAGCAGACATGCTCCTGCCAGGCTGTCCCCCTCACCCCGTGTAGCTGTTGTCTCCTGTATGGCCTGTACTTGATCACCGAGGCTGCAATTACTGGGGCTAAGGTGGACTTGCTCTGCTTTAAAAGACAGAGGGCGGTTGCAAAGAGTGATACTAGGGAGATAAGCAAGTAATGTCTATTGTTTTGTTGCTAAATTGCTTTTGCTGAACACTGTGGTTCACTGCGTAGGTGTGACCCCTCTTTAAGTTAGGAAGTGGAGGAAGGGTTGGCAAACATTTATTCCCTGCCTGCCTGGGGATCTAGAGCTGGAGACCTGGGAGGAAGACGACAGAGCACTTGTGTCCTCCTGGGCACCCCAGTGCCCATTTCGAATGCAGCCCAAAGTCCTCAAGTCCTGCTCAGCAGTATGTAACTCTAGCAGTTGCCTGTAGGCTTTTCCAAAATGGAAGATTTGCAGCAAAGAAATCTGGTTCCCCTTGCTCTAGCGAGATCCTCTGAGCTCCAATGGCCTTTTGCAAAGCCAAGCATGTCCTTGGGGTGAAAGAGAAGCCACAAGAGGTTGGAAGGAATCTATTTTGCTGAATGTACTACTTGCCCAGATTTGCTGGATTCCGATCAGCACATGACAATGTTCTTGCCCCTACATTTCACCCAACAGGATCCTAAAATAGTACCAAGCTCCATTACTGTCTGGAGCAGCCTAGATCATGGGGAGAAAACTTTCTTACTTCGATTCAAATGCAGCCACTTCTCGGATGAAACACGGGAGCTCTTTGCAGCAGTTTAGAGTGTGATGAATGGCCCTTTGTCCTGCAGCCACTAAAGAAAGAGAATGTAATTACCCAAACTGGAATTTGGCCAGGACACAATTTTACGCTGAATGAATTTCCCCCCCCCCCTTAAAGTGTTTGCAAATCCCCCTTTAAAGATAAAATCCCAGAATAAAATCCAGTACTTGCTTCAAAATTGGCCCAGTTCCATTATAAGTCAACTGAACAACTCCATTTTACACCTTTAAGGCCATGGGTCTCAGTATGTTGCGCAAGAGACTGCATTATTGGCAAGGTTGAGGAATGCTGATTTCTGCTACTGAACTGCTGTCTTAGCCCTAACTATATCCCCGTGTCAGCTGCCCAAAGACATGTGTAACCAGGTCCATTTTCTGAAAGATATACAGCTGCGTCCAGCTTTATAGCCTGTTCCAGGAGGACATGGCTGGCACTTCCACTGGAGCACGCTGACCAGTCTCCACTCTAACAGGCAGGGTCTATGGCTCCAGCGGGAGTCTTGCAGGAGCGTATATTGATTGTAAATAATGTCTCAATATCCTATAGTAGGTCATAAATCAAAAAGGGGTTGAAATATCTTTTCTCTAAGGGACTTTTTTTTAAAAGGAGTCTATTTCTTGTTTAGCAGTTTTCTTTTTAGAGTTACTGCATCAACCTTTTACCCCCAAGTGCCAGGTTCAAAACAGGGCCAGCGATCCCCACTCAGCCTTCCCCAGGGACATGCAGGGGCTCTGCAATGAGTCTGGGCTCCCAGCATCATGTGGGGGGACATTCAACACCTCCCACAGGGCATGGGGGGGGGGGGGGGGGGCCTTGCTTTGTGGGTGCCTTGCTGAACAAGCCAAATGCCGGGGCAGCTGCATCTCCTCTAGTGGCAGACTATGACCTGGGAAGATTATTGGACAGAACAGCATCAGAGACACTCACCGTGGAGGTGGAAAGCCCATAGCTGGGATGCAGGAAACAGAGATCCTCCCTGTTGGAAGGAAAATATATCTTCAAAACACATCTGCTGGCACTGGTTTTGTTCTGCCAGACATGCTACTGCCATCAGGCCAAGTTTATGCCCAAATTTTTGTACTGATGTGAAGACGTGGGGAAGTCACTCAGCCCACGGGTAGGTGCAGCTTCCAGCCTGCTGTGTCACCTCCTCAGAGGCAATTACTTGCCTTTTTGTCGTGTCTCTGTAGGGCTCCTGGTGCAATGAGGCTTCAAATCCAGGTCTCAGCATTCCCAGTTAGTGGATGACTGGGTTGGGAAATAAAGGGTTGGCCAGGTCAGAAAATGACTCATTTGAGAGAAAACATTTGCCAGTAGGGAGGAGAGCTGGCCTGAAACTAAATCCTTTCCTTACCCTGAACCTTCTCTCTCTCTAGAGAGTGGCTTTTCCATGGCATCCAGCTCCTCTGATAAGGAAAGAGAAGGCATCTGGCGAGGCACACTTCACATCTCAAACACTGCTGAGGAGGCACTCACAGTCAGTTCCTTGAGCTAAAATAGCTGCCGTCCAGAAAGAGTCTCAGGAAAACTCACATATTCTCTGGCCAGTCCTAAGCGCTCCCTTTTCCAGCAGGATAAGAGCTCACTGCCTGGGGCTGGTGTCTTGCAAAATAACAGTTTCTCCAATCACTGCATTATTTTGCAGGAGAGAAAAAAAAGCCTACTTCAGGTCATTTTTAGGGATATTGAGTAGACGGAATTGAGTATCTGGCAGAAGGCCAGAAAAAAAGCAGTTTACTTTCTTTAAAAACTCTTGAAAAGTGACCTGAGCATCCCTGTTGCATGATGCTATATGGCACTTGGGGACATCTTCACTCCCCCTCCCAATACTCCTCCCACAGTAACATCTGGGAGGGTACAGGAGGCCAGGCATGGAGCCAGGAGAAAGAGTGCCCCACAAACCCCCAAGGACAGGGGCCAGCCCCATGGCTATTCCGGACACAGAGAAACATCAAGGCCCCAAACCAACCCAGTGCTGCTAGTTGCCATTTGTCACCGGCCTCCTGCACTGGGGGACATGTCACCGTCACGGCCATAGGCAGTTGGACACCTACTTCCCCTCCAGCACTGCCTCTGTAGGACCAGGGCATTAGTGGTCTCTCCAAGCCTAAGAAGAACCTGAGCTTGGCTGGCAATACAGTCAAGTGCAGAAAAAGGTGCAACAGGATCCTTTGGGACCAAAATATGAGCTGCGATATTTAAAGAAGCCAGGAGGGAACAAAAGGGAAGGAAGGGTAGGAGGGGAGTAGTGTTTACCTGCACAAAAGCAAGAATGCCGACAATAACCCAGCTCAACTCTAGCTTGCACAGGAGACTTTGGAGAAGAGGGTGGGAGGCAATGTGGGAAATTACCAGGAGCTAAAAAAATATATATGTAAAAATTAAAAAAACTGTATCAGCATTGACTAATAATTTCCGGGCTCTGCGCAGATGTCATTAATGACCCTTTTTATTCATGCAGGAGTTCCCAAAGAGGAGCATAATGTTCCATTAGTAATAATTGAGAAAGTCTCCTGTCGGGATTATGTCAAAACCTAGAGATGCTGCTGCTGCCAAAACATTTTGGTGACAAACGTGTGAAGCGTTTGACAGAAGGTGCCACAGCAGGTTGAGGCGGCTTCAGGAGGGGAATCCTAGGAAGAGAGAAGAGGTGGGAGACAGCAACAGGGTTAGAGCTGAGGACTGATTTATCCAGGGAACACTGTGTCCTACTTTTCAAGGATTCTACCGGCCTGGCATGGCCTGGCCTGGTTTGCGCTCACTGATCTCCTCATTGCAGCGCTGCTGCTGCACTGGGACAGCCCTACGTGCAGAGTAAACCCGTATCTACACCCCTCATGCATCTCAAGTTCTTCTTTCACAGTCATGAACCAGGTTACCGGGCATTTATCCTGATGCCGTTTCTTTGCAGAGAGCCAGGAACAGCTCTAAGGAGGTCTGGGACGATGAACCATCTGCTATCGGCCTGCTTCTGGCCACAGTTGTGCCCAGCAACACCCTGCTTAGAAGCATATAGCCCATAGGAGTCGGCAGAAATCACTTTTCCTCTCCTTCCACAGAGCTGGAGTCATGCCTGAAACACAAGTAAGCCTATCTCCACAGACATGAGCCAGCTTCAGGGTCTGGGTGAATGTCCACCTTTAGACTGCACAGAGAAAAAGATGAAGTCAAATAGTCTTCCTGGGAATTTTTGTATTTGCATCATAAAAATTATTGTAGTTTATGCAGTTTTTAAATTTCTCATAATGGAAAAAGAAATGGAAATTTCTCACCAGCAGCTGGACTTAGACTGAGTAATATGGATTTGCTGAATTGATCTGAAGAGGCACAAGCAGGGCTTGGTGGTGGCAGCGCAGCCCCTCCAGGAGCTGCAGAGCTCTTCTGATGGAGCACAAGACAGAGTCCACCTCCTGCTGTTGCATTGGGGTCACGTTGGTACCTCACAGAGATGCTGCTCGGGGCCGGTCAGGATCTTGGCTGACCCATCGCCTATTACAGTCCCAAGATTTTGCAATACATCAGCAACATATACTCAGCCATGGCTCAGATCCTTTTGTCCATGACCGAGTCCTCAGGCCACCAGGGAAAGGCAGGGATGTTGTGACACACCGACCATTTCTTGCTGTTTGTCACTGCCCACCGGCCAGCAAGGGCTGGGAACCACTGCAGCCACTGACGCAAAAAGGCAAGAAAGCCATAACCCATGACAAAGTCACAGCAAACATTGAACCCAAAGTTTCCAATCTGGGCAGGATAGAGAAGATGTCTGGTGACACAAGTATGTTTTTCTCCTTTGTATTTCAACCTCTAGCAAGGCTGGACAACACCTTTTGAACAACAGTGGTGGAATTTAGACAAATGGGAAAATGGGCTTTCCTGATTACAATCAAGATCTCTCTCTCCTTTTTTTTCTTTTCTTTTTCTTTCTTTTTTTTTTTTTTTTTTTAACTGGCAGAAGTCAGAGCCTCAGAGCCCTGCTTGACCACAGTTGGGGTTTAAGTTGCAGCATTACACTGGTGCTGCACAAACGTCACTAGAAAACAAAGAAAGAGCAAGAGGTTTTCTAAGCTCCAGCCCTTTCCACAGAAGGGTCAGTTAATGTCCTGGAAGAGCCAAGATAACACGGTCTTTCCTCCATCCTCATCCTGCCTTATCAAGCCCCTCTTGGGACAGGAACTCCCAATTATTAGTGCATCCATAAGCCAGTTATCCTGTTTCCTATTCAGAAACTATTTACTGTAGCCCACAGCACAGGGAACTGTGCTGCCAGTTGGCACTGGCATGAGCTGGCCAGCTAGGGGTTGCATCGCACAGAAATCCATGCTGCAACATGGGGCTTGCACAGCCTGGCTCCACAGGACCCTCAATCTCAAGAAACACAAGCTGCAGGGCTTGGGCCAAGCTCTGGGAGAAGTTCCCAAACAAGACCAGCAAAGGTTTCTCAGGTGTTTGGTGGAACTGAGGGCAAGCTGGGTACACAGGCGACTCAGGCAAAGCAGCTCCAGCTCCCCATCCTGGTGTAAAGAGAGTCTTTGCCCTGCAAGCACAGCTATTCCCACAACACAGCTGGCATCGAGCACTGCGTGCTGTTTGAGTGCCGCAAGCAGCGTACCACCGACCTGCTGCACAAAATCGGGCAAGTTCTCAGCTGAGTCAATGACCACTGCCAGAGGGGTAAAAAAAGGGGGGGGGATTTGTGCTGTGAGCAGTATCCCAGCTGCAGCAACGTAGCTGGGAGGCCCCCATCACAGCACCTCAAAGTCAGCATTATACAGAACTAGGCCTCCCCTCGGACAGAAAAAGTTTGGCACCGTGACGTTACTCGCCTTCTCTGAGCAGGGTGGTATTTGGAGCTGAGAAGTTGGTTCAGGCCCAGAGCAGACAGCATGTACAGCCATGAAATTTGGATTTGGATCCAAAGCTGGAGTCTAAAAAACTCCCCAGGTTGAAGTGAGTTGGTTCAGGCTCATTTCTAGTCCCCAGACGGCAGCAGAAGGGCCTCTCTTCCCCAGGGCAGAAGCAGAGCAGCTGGTACTCTTCAGCCCAGTTAACAGACGAGGTCTGGCCACCACAGCCGAGGGCTGCTCCAGATTTGTTTTCTAGTGGTTTATTCATTGAGAGGCTGCCAATGTGTGAGCAAAGAGAAATGTACACTGGTCTGATTCTCGCCCGCCCCAGCCCTGGCTTGCACCAGAGCAAATCTGCTGCAAGCTGGAGTTAAGACCCTGCCGAATCAGGGCATGTGCTTGGCTTTTTGCTGTAATCACATCGTTAGAGGAAGGAGCCAGAGCACAGTAGCACAAGGTCAATGGGGGTATGTCTGGAACAGCTCTGACTGGAGCAGTCCTCTCAGCAGGTCCCAGAGGCCTCTTTGCCCACTCAGCCCCAGGACATCCTATGCCCTGCCATGCTTACCTGTCTCAGAGGATTCAAGATATGCTAGGAGTAGGACATTTATATGGCCCAGCCTGAAGCAGCCAAACCAGTGCATTTGCATTGGTCCCCAACATTCACCAGTGCAACCCTTGGTCCAAAGGGGCTTAAATATGCAAGATGAAGAGGAGCTGCCCAAGCCCTCCTAGGCAGTCAGCAAGAAAGGTGGTTGTGGTGCACGTCTAGGGCTGATGCTACTGCCAGGTGTCACACCACACGTGTGCATGTGCCCCGGTGCCCACAGAGTGCCCATCTCACTCCCTTCGGCAGCTGGGTCACAGGCTGCCCTGAGGTCATGTATAGCTGAACAAGAAGCATCATCTTCACCCTAACACCTGTGGCAAAGCTGCTCGTTCCCATGCACAACACAGTGGCCTGATCAAGTCAGTGGCAAAAGTGCCACTGGAAAGAGCGTGAAGGCTGATTGCTGTAATTGAGCCTACGGGGAAATTTTGGTCTGTGGGAACATGCAGCACATCCCAGCCTCTGCAAATAGGGGGTGAAGAATATTCGAGCTGTTCCTTTCTGGTACTGTTGATGATGGATTTTTGCTAGGACTCAAATGGCATGGATGAGAGCTCCTGCAGAGCGTGGAGTCAGCCAAATTAAGTGCTGGTTCTCCCTTGGAGAAATCCAGTCTAGAAGAGTTAGTCACAAGATGCTGTCAGCAAGCAAGGAGCCCCGTGTCCTAGTTAGGATTCAGCTAACCCCTCTGGTTTCACAGCCTGCATTATTTAGATAACAAGAGCCCAAGCTGTGACGGCAAGGAGATGCAGGAAACATGGGGTAGAAGATGCTCAGGTATCTCTCTTCTCATCACCTGGGGCCAAAGAGCAAGTCTTACACAGAATTGAGAAGAGGAGGAAAAGTCATCTGCACGTGGACAATTTTGTATGTCTGCAGACATGTCCAAGCAAAAGTATGTTAAGATGCATTAAGAATCCACACTACAATCAATGTCTTTTTTACTATTTTCCCCCTTTTTGAAGTAACTTTTCATAATGCCAACAGAACCTCCTCTGTGCCTGTACATGTATAAACATATTCTAACATATGGTCAAATATCTGCTGGTCATTTACCAACCATTTCTAAATGGTCGAGTGTAAGAAATTTAACTCTTAAATGTAAATGTCTACATGTAAAGTATCACACTGAATGTGAGTCCTATCTCAAAGGTTCATAGTTTGAAAGGTGAACATGGCAATCATATTTCAGTAATAATTTTCTGAACTAGGCAAGAGAGCAATATGTAACGTGTTTTTTGTACCAAACTGATTCTTGGTAGCTGAATCCGAAGAGGAAGCACACAAGGAACACATTGCTGGTACTTGTGGCTAATTGCTGCTTTTTCTTTTGGGTCTACTTGTTTTGAAATAGTAAATGCAGAGAAAACATCTATTTTTCCTCCATAGCCTGTCACTAGAGGAACTGAAATATATTTCTTTTTCTTTCTTTTTTTTTTTATATATAAAAACAAGGAGTATAAGCTGTTTTATAGTAACTAGATAAAATTACACAATATTTTATTCAATGGAGAAAAATACGGATCTCCGTGTGGCGATATTTCTCCTATCTTTCTTGCTGACTGTACGTTAACATGACTACTCCACATAATTCAACTTTGCAAAGCTGTCAGGGACATTTTCAAGCTCAGGCATCTCATGCCAGTCGGTCCGTCCTGCCACCCCTTCACTGGGGCAGGGGCATGGAGTGCCTGGGGCAGTGAGGCTGTCCCCAACGCGGGGACACTCACCCAGGACCACTACGCTCTGCGGCCATTTGGGTCGCTCAGCTCAGTATTTCGTCAAGCCCTTCACAACTCTGACCTGTCCAGAAGCATTTAGATTTTCTGCAGTGTGAAATATCAAAGGAAGGAGCCACCTTTCACCCTAGCCAGGCAGCGGTGCTAAGCGTGGGTCAGGATCTGACTCTGCAGCTCTTTTCCGTTCCATCTAGTTTTTGATGTTTTTCCAGCATCTCACTAACTTGGGGAAAATTGGGCTGGCAGTTACACATTTAATCCTGCACTTTGCATGGGCCCCAGTCAGCCTTTACTCCACTAAGTGCTCTAGTCCAGTGAACATTGATTCAGTCCATAGCATCACTGGCTTATTTAGAGGAAACCTACCTCAGAGAACAAGAATAATAGGTCAGGAAAACACACCGACTTTTCTCTCTGGTACAGACAAGCCTATAAACCTATACCTTCCTTGCTCTAAGGGATCAAATCCAGAAAACAAATCCAACACCAAGTCTTTTGCTTCTGCTTGTTGAGTCTCAGCTCTATAACTGCAGAACGCTCCAGCAGGTCACCTTCCCTCTGGGACAAAATCAGGGAATTTTTATGGCAAAATTTCACAGCCACAAGAACAAAATTTCTTCTCTTCGCTCCAAACGTGCTCCAAGGATAAGCCAATATTTCAGAATCAAAAACATCTCTACAGCATTTTATGACTATTCTGCCAGCTATTCTGAAATTTCAAATTTTCATTGTGATTCAAAGTAAAAAGCATATTCCAGACTTTTACACGAGATTAGTATTCAACATTTTTCAGCACCACCTAGCAAACAGCCACTCCAGCAGAGAGTTCACCTTAGCATCGAGGGTAGGAAAGACAGTGTCTTCCAGAGGTATTTGTTAAATTTTGGCTGAACAGCCAAAACCGCTGTGCTTGTAGGACAGCTGCAGCAGCAACCAGGGCTGCAGTCCCAAGCAGTGCCAGTGCATGTGGCCACCTCTTGGCCACCCCTGCCTCGCCAGGGAAGTCTGCAGCAGCTGCAGTCAAACCAAATCAAACCAAACATCTAGAGCCACTGAGGCCATCTGCACCCTTCTGGAGGGATCGCCAGCCCCTAAAAGTCACAGTGAGAGCTACCCTGAGGGCCAACAAAGCTGAGCACCTGGTACCTCGTGGCAATGGGACGGACGCGGGTTCCCCACCACAGCCAGCAATGCAGCGGGGAAGGGAGGTGGCAGCTAAGGGCCAGTGCTGCTGCCAGCAGATCCAAGCACAGGAGCCCTTTGCACAGCCACCTGCACAGCTTGCGAGCCAGCAGGACAGAGTCAAATGTGCAGAGGAGGAGGAAAACGTGCAAATAGCTTTAGTTTTTCCTGTCAAGCACCAAAACTCGACCTTTTCTGAGTGCTGCAACACAGAAACGTTTTTCAAGTCAGATGGGTTGGTTTGCTGTTTTCAGCTTTAAAATGCAAGATGAAAGTTTTCATTCAGATCGGTCCCGACACACTCACTCGAAGGGCTCATCACAGAGTCAGATTTGGTTTCACGAGAAATGCATTATTCAGAGAAAGAAAGTAGCTGGTCCAAACGAGCAGTGACGGGAGAGCTCTGTGCAGCACAGTCCGTCCCCGTGCCCTGCATTTGCACAGCCCCTGTCCCAGTCCACACTTTCCACCTCCAGTTGCTACAACAGCACCAAGAATAAACCGACTGCAGCAGAGCACCGCTGCTTCAGTTAAAAATGAGATGTCTGCAATTATTTTTTTCATTCCTTCCAAGGGGAGGGAAGGAAAAAAGAAGAAAAATAAAAGTTAATTTAAAAGTTTTCCCCTAGTTGCACAGTCGAGAAGCGTGGGCTGCTGGCAGGGCGCTCGCGTCCCCGGCGCGGATGGGTGCCAGGGTGCGCGGAGCCCCGCTCCCGCGGGCTGGCGCGCGGCAGGGCCGGAGCAACGCTACCTCGCCATCACCCGTAGAGGGAGCTTCCGCCAGCAGCCGGGCCCCGCTGGCATCTTTTTATCAAAAAGTGTTGAGCTTTAAGTAAAAATAAAATAAGATAAAAAAAATAATAAAAAGAGCACTTCAGACAATATAAAAGTATTGATTTTTAAAGGTCCCCTCGCTTCTCCCCCACTCCCTCGCAGCAAAACGAGAAGCCCGGGCTTGAACCAGAAATAGGCAATGGCTGTTTCAGGAGGAGGGAAAAAAGGGAACGTGGTGATAAACCCTTTCCCCAGCAGGGAACGCGTGCAGTTGGCTCTCTTTTGGATTGAATTGAGCACGTCGTGAGCGATTACTTCTCTGTTTAATTTTGCTGTAATGAAGGGAAAAAGAAAAAAAAAAATAGCTAATCTTTCTAATGAAAATAAGATTCTGCAGCCTGACACCGTTCACATGTCTGCCTCTAACAAACAGCTTTCCAGACCCCTGCGCTACCGCTCCAGGTTTGAAACACGAAACCCGATGGCCATCTTCCCCTGCCCTTGCCGTTCAGCTTCCCCGCAAACGGGCTCCCTGGGTCGGGTTAGTTTTCCAGGCGATTCCCCGCTTCCCTTCGGGCGCAGCCGCGGGATTCCCACCGCTCCCCAGTCGGCGGCGAACGTCCTTTTAATTCACTCCGTGGATGGCCCAATTAGCAGCCGAGTAAATTATTACCTCGGGGAGAGCGGCGGTCTCAGGACGCAGCAGCCAGCTGCGAAGGCAGCCGGTGCGCGCACCGCTTCCCCGGGCGGCGCGGGGAGAGCCGAGAAGATGGAGGGCATTTTCTCCGCAAGGCGATAGCGTTCAGGTGGCCGGGAAGCACAATTAAATGGGGAGAATTGTAGATTAGCTCTGTTTTATAGCTCCCTGATAGAAGGGAGGGGGAGAAGCACAATAAAAACATGATCAAATCATTTGTTCTGCTGTTCAAACTTCTGGACAAGGCGCAAGATAAGACGCAGCTCCACCCCCCCCCCCCCCCCGACTGCATTTGCTTTATTGAGCTTTGAAACTGAATATTCTCCCAGCAACAGGCATAAGTGGGTCCTGGCGAAAACTGAACCAGAAGAAAATTACATTTGTGTGAATAAATTTGGCACAGATACCCTCCCTACCTTGGTATGATTCAGCTTCAGATGGGCCAGGAGAATTTTTCTCTCTTCAGATCAGCATCCAGAGTTTACACCTCCAAAAGTTAGCCAGCCTCAGTATTGCAACAAACATTTTCCTAAGATAACTTTCATGTCTTTCTATTTACAGCAAGGCCAGCACAAGCACACAGACATCATCCCCAGTACCTGACTGGGGATGTTTTGGCTTCATGAAATCTCTGTGAGCTCCAGAGGAAGATGTAAACTTATGAAGTGCAGTTGCTGAATGACTTACCAGTTTGGGACATGTCTCCCAGCCTCCACTAGCCTGCTGCCGGGTGTTTCTCCATGGTGGTCACGAAAGGGGACAACCTCGTTCATTAACCGTGTATCATATTTGCTTGTGTAAGAGTCATTTTTTTTTCAAAGTCCTCAAGTTTTTCCAATCTTAAAAGAAAATATAACCTGTCATGTTTCCGTATGAACTTGCAGCAAGTTTCCACAGTTCACGAACATTGTGTACATAGCATTGAGAATATTCCCTTGTACAAGCTGCAAACATTTCACCTTTTAAGTGAGTTGTAGTTCCCAGTCTTTACCAAATGAGGAATGTGCAGATAGGAATATCTGATTCACCCCCTATGTCCTGTTTACTAGCTGAGCTGACCTATGATGTGTGTTCTCACATGCCTTTCTCTCCATACAGCATCCCCTTTCTCTTTCAGCCAGCCTCCTCCTAGGGATGCCCTTTTCTTTCTCTCTCTCTTTTTCTTAAAAAAAGAAAAAAAAAAAAAAAAAAAAAAAAAAAAAAAAAGAGTTCACTACCATCTCATTCTGACCATCTAGGTGGAAGCAGCGTCTTCTTGCCAGCACTTGCCCCAGTCAAACCTCTTTTCCAAGACTCTCCAAATTATTGGAGCTATTTTTCCTTCCAATCTTGTTCTCCGAGCTACTAGCTGTCTAGTAACTGTAGGTAGGTGACATCTGGAAATGTAACCTTAGCCTGTTCCCCAACCCTGGATCATTAATGAAAACGTGGAAAATCACTGGGTGCAGGAGACTCCTGTGGACACTTACTCAACTCGTCCTTTCAGCGTGACAGTAAGCCACTAACAAGTACTCTCCAAGTTCAGATTTCTAGCTATTTTTGCAACTGGCGGCGTCTAGACCATTCTCCCCTACTTCTCCAGACCCTCAGTCAGCTCAGGGTACACAACTTCTGTTGTTTCCCTTCCTGCTTCGAGGACTGCTGCACTGTACCAGAAGGAGATCCTACCACGCTGATACAATTTATTTGAAGTTATCTGCATAGGCTGTTCTCATTCCCTGTTTTCTCCTAGATGTTCACAAGTTTGACTATTAGCCCAAGTGTATTAGCCCAAGTCCAAACCTGCAATTACAGTGTGAGAGCTGCAGAATTGCCCTGTTCCTCCTTTTCTCCCTTTCTAAAGTTAGGGGGATTTTCCCCTTTCCAGTACCTTATTTGTCTTTCAGCAGACCTCCAAGAGAGTTGCTATGGGGGCTATTTCCCCCATCCCTCCAAGCCATCCCTCCAAATAACCTAGTTCACCAGTCCCAGTTGTTTTGGGAGCATCTGATGTACCCAAGTAATGTCTGAACTCTGCCTTCTATTGCTAAGTCTTATTCTTTGTCAGTGCTATTAACCGGAATCCCACCTGACCTTCTTAGGGGGAAGACAAACGTGCAAGAGGCATCAAACACTTCTTTGGCATCCTCTGTTGTATTATTTCCCTCTCCCGAAGCACCACACCAACACTTCGGCGGTCTCCCTGCTACCGCTGGCATGCTTCTGGAGCGATCTCTCGTTACACTTGATGTCCCTTGCTAATTGCATCTCACCATGTGCCTTGGCTTTTCTGATCTTGTCTCTGCATGCACATGCTGTACTTTTGTACTTGATTTTAATGACCTGACCTACTTTTCGTTTCCTCTAGGTTTCTTTCTCAGGTCTCAGCTCCATGCTCCCTTCTTTTCTCATAGCTCACTGTAGTTTAAACTATACCCATAATTAAGTTTTTCTGGCTCTCTTTAACAATTTTTTCCCCCGAGATCAGATTCCCAGGGGGCAGAGTGAGGGAATCTTACCTGTGAATGGTCCAACAGTGCTGGAATCTCCAACCCATAGATAGGTCCAGTGCTGACCTTTGTCCCTCCTACTCCTGGCAGCAGGAGCTCAGTCACTCCCTACTGACTCTAAGAGCAGTCATCTTCCACCTCCACATCCCCAGCCAGCCTGTCCCACAGGGGGTTAAATCAGATCAGAAACAGCCTTTCCTCGTAGCTGCTTTCCCCAGCTTGGTGACAGACACGGTCGCCTGCACATCCCCAGGACTTGCTGGGCGCTCTGCATCCTCTTTCAACATGAACAGCAACCCCACAGTAATGCAATGACTTGGCCAGCTGCTCCGTAAATGCCTTCTTTTCCAGGTTCACTGGAGACTCCACCCTGTGATAGTTGCCATGGTGTCTTCCCTTTTAAAAACCACTTGGAGAGCTCCAGAGGGTCCAAGTCTCCCACATCTTCTGGCTCTCAGAGCAAGCATATGCACCTTTAACACACAAGAGAGTACTTTCTCCCTAAATACCCTGCCTAATGTCCTCTTCCAGCTAAAACCCTTTAATGTTCCAGAATACGACTTACTGCACTAATTGAATCTTGTTGCTTTGTTACAAGCCAAAGCCCACAGCTCCTCCATTCATCTTGCATTCAGCTATCTGGTGCAACAGCCTCCTCTGCTCTCTCTTGGCCCTCCTTTGATCTCACTTTGAACAGAAGAGGTCAAGCTATGCAACCACAACTTCTTTCTTCTGTCCTTAAAATCCATGACTCGTGTAATGATGACTCAGAGGCAGCACTCTGGCAAGCAGTGCTTTCAGCGGCGGGTCAGGGCGCGTGCCCCCAGCGAGGCCGCTGGCCCATCTCTGCAGGGGAGCACCCATCCCTGGCTGTCTCCATCCTTAATAGGGCCATGACAGTGCACTTTCCCTCTGCGTTGGCAGCCCACTTCAAAGGCCATTGAAGGGAAGAGAAAGAGTCCCATTCATTTCAGCGGGCTTCGGATCGAGGTCGTGAACCACTGAGGCTGCCAGATCAAGTTAGGAAACTACTCTTAGCAATCAGGTGCCTGCTAGTTCTTTTGTTAGCATGGCCCTGGAGTCCACACCCCGGGGCAGAGAGCAAGCAAACCTTGCAGTCTTACACAGTTCTAGATTTACTCTGCAAAAGAAATCCTCGCTAACTCCACCAGTACCTACAAGGGCAAGGATACCTAAGCCAAGAGGCAGGAGACAGGGAAAGGAGAATTATCACCTAATGACACTAGTTTAAAGCCACTCAGTTGCTTATACCAGAAAGATTTACCTTCAGAGACAGGCTCGTGATAGCACTCAGAGCTGAATCCCCAGCCTTAAGTGTATGAGGTTTAATTACTGCAGCTTTGTTAAATCAGCTTGCTTAAGCCCCTGTTTAATTGCTTTCTTCTGGGCCCAACACTGGTTTATTTGGGGATAGCTCAAACTGATGCTCAAATGGCTTGCAGCTGCTCTTCTGCTGTTTACATCCTCTCATTTAAATCGATTTAAATCCACACCTTTTGATAAAGCACTTTCATAGGGGTGAGGCCTCAGGCCTTGTTCTGTTTTATGCTGACATGCAATAAAATGCTTCTTTTTGCTTTACATACACAAGGCCCAAGAGCAGCCAGTGCTATTGGCATGCCCTGGACAGCCCTTGGCACACTCAGTCATCTCGATGGAGATTCCCTACCCTCCCCCACCAAAAAAAAAGAGAAATGTCACCTCATGAGGGGACTGGGACACCAGGCTGTGTCCAGGGCTCCTGCCTGCTCCAGAGAAAGCAGGAACAGCCTCCTGCAGCAGAGCCCACGGGAGCCGAGTCCCTCACATGCTTCTCGCCCCGTGGAGGGGAGCAGAGGACACGCAGTGCCCGAGGCCCAAGAACCTCGGCTCCATCCTTGCATCCCAGCACTGTGCAGCCATGCTAGTTGCTACGGTTACGGGCAAACTGGTGCGTTTTGCAGGGCAAGAGGGGGTGGAGGATGGGACCAGGGTGACAGGGGCAGTAAATGAAACGGCTTTTGCAGCCGGGCGGACTCATCACCTAGTCCTCAGCAGCTCAGGCCAGCCTGCTGCAGAGCCAACCCACACCGGCTGCGGGCGCGTTGCAAATTTGCATGGAGCTGACAAGATGACAAGGTGCAAATACACCAGCCTGCTCAGGAGTAATTTTTACAGCAGCTCTGCCTTGTGCACGTTTTTATTGCAAAGAGGGTAATCGGGCCTCTTCATTATTGAAAACATATTTACTACCCCTTGGCCGCTCTCTCCCATTTTTGCCAGCCCTTTCCTTCCCCCCTTAACTACCCTGTCCTCCACGAGATATGATCTCATAAATTTACAGTATACTTGCTGTCTGCAAAGTGGATGTTCAGTTTCATTTTTATTGGACTTTATGATACAGGAGGATTGCATTTTATTTGTTGCACTGCTACCAGAAGGCCCCAAACCATAGGCCTTTCCCAGGTAAATGCTGGGTACAGTGGGGATTTGGTCTGAGAAGGGGCTGGGGGACAGTGCACCGTGCTTGTGGCAGTGCCTGCAGAGCTGAGGCCGCCTGGGAGCTCCTGGCGAGCGACAGGCAGGCTGCTAGTAGGGTGGTTGCAGGGAAGGCAGTGCTCAGCGTGGACAACGGGAGCCCGACATTCCTCCTCTGCTGGAGGAGAAACTGCTCTCTCCAGCTGCTTCACTGCTCCCTGCGGTCCTCCCGTTTCTTCCTGAGACGGAAAGGGATTGATGCTGGAGCTGGGCCACTCTCTGATGAAGACTGCTTGATTGACAAGGGATGCACAGCCCGAGCATGGGAGGAACTACTCATCGCTCACTGCTTGCAGCCTCCTGGTGGTCAGCACCCTGCCCCAAAGCTGCGTTTCCCCAGGGTTTCTCCTGTGGGGAGGCTGAACAGGCTTAACCAGATGTGCCTGCAGCCCTGCGGCCCCCCTTGCCTCACCTTCGCACACACACAGCTCCCACAGCTAGGGCCAACCTCAACAGGGTATAAAACTGCAGCAGCTCCAGCAAGGCACAGTCCTGCCCGTAGCATAACACTAATGTGCCCGAACAAAATTGCCGGGAATCGCAGGAAATGATTGCAATTAATATGATAACAAAAGGTCAGAATCCAGTCTTATCTATGAAGATGTGTCTTGCATTCAGTGGATCCCTCCAGATTTGCCCTAGTGTAACAGAGTAAAACCTTGGCCTCTCAGTGAATGACTCGAACACCCTCTGGGTTTAACAGGCACAACTCCTACTCAGTACCCATCATACGGGCAAAAATTCCGCTGATGCTGAACGAGTGTGGCCTGGAGCCCTGCATGACAGATAAGGACAGGGTGAAATCCAGGCTCCTAGAGTAGTCAGCTCCTGAGTGACCACCAAGACACCAGCCTCCATCAGGACTGGCGTAATCAATGTGTCGTTCGTTATTATGAAGGTGTGTCGCTAGGGCATGGGGAATTTGTTGGATGCAGTTAGCCGTACGCTCTCACGCTGGGCATCTGTGGCTGGTATTGGATGGAGTGCAGCGATACCACACTTCTTTGCAAAGGCGCTTTCTTCTCGTGGAAACAGGCTTTGCAACCCTGCCTGTGTCCAAACCCAGTGGTCCAGAGACTTTAGGAGCCCAGCCTCATCATGGTGCAGCACAGTGCATATAACCAACATGTGTCATTTCAATTCCAAAAGAACTGAAGCTTTTTTATTATTATTATTTTCCAAGGTAACAGGGAGAGGCCAAGCAAAGCACTGGAAAGCAACACAAATGATTTAGGACCCAACCATTTTGCCAGGGAAATGTTAAAGACAGAGTCTAATCCTTTCATCTAACCCTGGTCCTTCTAAAAGCTTTAAGCTAGGAGTTGACTCAGCATGTCAGTGCCAAAAAGATCCATTGACCTCGAGTTCAGTGCTGAGAAATTGAGAAATGTTCTTTTTAATGTCTATTCAATAAATACAGCATCACCCTCTCCGTGGGCTGAGCAATCCACTTCAAATCCATTACGGCACGTTCTCACAGACTGACAAGTTGTCCTGAGACAATAGTGGCTGCAAGATGAGGTTAACCCTTGCCGAGGGGGTGTAAATCTTTGTAGCCACAAGCCTTTTGCTCTCAGAAGTCCTTGAAAAGAGGGGAGGGGGATATCTGAATTGATGGCAATCTGCTGTGGTGTGCGCTCTTTCCTGGACCAAGGTGATCTGCGTCTGTAAAAAATATGCCCAGTCAACACAGCCAGACTTCTGACCATCTTGGCAGGCAGGAGGCAAGTGCTGCTACTTTTCCCTTTCCAGCAGGGCAATTAGGCTCCCCAGGTGCTCACACTCCCATGTCCACTCACCGGATGCCACAGCCCACTCCAGTAACAGCAGCACATTGGCTCTGTGGTGTGACAGACACTGGGTGAACTATAGCTTTGCTGGGGAGCCACCATGCTGCAGGTTAGGACCACCCACTGGGCCGCTCTGCTCACAGCCAAAGAAATGCCAGAAGCTCATGGCATCCAGGGAGAAGTTGCACCAAACTGGAGCTAGGCTGGAGGCCTTTGGTGCAGCAGTGGTTAGTGTGAGCTCCGCAGCCAGCTCCAGTGGGCACACCTGGGATGCATCCCTGGCCATGTGGCCACGTACTTGGCAGCACCAAGCTGTCTGGTATAAAAACGCAGTCAATGAAAGCAGTGGTGCAACTCACACAGCAAGGAGGCCTGCCAAAGTCCAACCACCCTTCAGAGCGACATGCAGCCTCTGCTCCCCCCAAAATACATCTAAACCAAGCAACTTCTCCAGCGACAGCTTGGAGCCATGCAGGGTAGGGAACACCTCCAGCTGACCTTGCACAAGAAACTGTAGCTGTCCAAAGCCAGGTGTGCAGCTGCTCCATTGGTCAGATTTTCTGCCCAAGTGCGTGTCCACGCAAGGAGTTACAGCAGTATGACCACAGCACTTTATCCACTGTCATATAATTAAAACTCTGTCCAAGGCAAAACTGCTTTAGCCACATAAGCCACATTCTCTCTTCCTTATTAGCTCCTGGTTCCCAAGTTCTCCCAGGCCCCCCAGTCGGCAGTCCCCCTTGACTGTCTGTAGATATTTCACATTGGTAGTCCTGGCTGTCTCCAATTCTTTTGTGATCGGTGGAGTGTCTCCCAAACAGAGGGCTGCCAGCTTACTCTAAGGTCACAGTCCCAGACAGCTGGGCAAAATGGGCTTAAGGACATGTTGGTTTCCCTGCACTGAGTGTAGGAAGCACCACCTGGTCAGTGTAGGCTAGAGGAGAAAGGAGTCCCTCCATAGCCCTGGCGGGACCCTGCCACCAGCTGGAATTTTAATTCTGGTGAAAAGTTCCAGACAACAGCAGCCTCCAGCAGTCTCCAGCAGTAAGTCATTAATGAAAAATATTGTCTTAATAATTGTAATAATACAATAATTCCAAAAGGTGCACAGGTGCACAGTCAATCTACATGAAATTGGACCAGAGGCAGCAAGGGAGCCTTATGTCTTTGATTTTATATTCGGTTATATGTATTTTATGCTGCCCTCCTCCTCCCTGCTTTCAAACTGCTGAGCTTTGACTCCACAACGCACAACCACTTTGGAGGCATTTTGGAGGCAGGGATGGGAAGTTATGGCAGTTCTGGAGCACAGCTGGGGTGCTGACTGGGGAGGGGAGCAATCTAGGAACTGTGGGTAACCCGGCAGCTGGATGCATCTGCAGGATCTGTCAGCAGGGAAGCAGCAACCCAGCCCATGTCGTGGCATTTTGGGGCTTCTCAGACACACTGAAGTGGAGGAGGTTGCATGAGATGATATTTTAGGCTCTGTGCTGACTCAAGAAAGCCATTCTGCGTCATGTTTATCTGGGTCACATTTACAAATTCTCTTTTCAGTTTTGGAGGCTAGAAGTTTCTATTTTTTCCTATCCCCCTTGTTTTTAAGTGCCAGCTGAAGGCCTGAACACAGACAACTTTGCTAATATCAGTGGTGCACAGAGCGCTCAGCTTATACTGATAATTACTGTTTGCCAGTTAACTAGATCATGAACACTTAGAAATGTCTGTCTTTGGATAGACTATAAGAACTTGAGACACCATTTTCCAGTCATGCACAGAGTCCTTTAAGATACAGACTTCTGCTGTAAATCAACAAATATTTTTTTATTTATGGAAATAAAGCATATAGCTCATATAGCTGCTAAAAAAAGCATGAAAAAGTTAAATGATTACATCCAAAAGCTAAAGTCCCAAAAGGCACAAAATACTGCCAGATATGTCTTCAATGTCCTTGTGAATTAAAGCCTATCTCATGATGTCTTGAGGAGGAGTTGCTATATTGCAGACTTTTGCAAAAGTGGGGGCAGTAATACCAGGAGCATCTTCCCAGAAAACTGCTCCTCCCTGAGACACTTTGGACTACAGATAGGGTGAGTTAGTGGTGGCACCTTTAACGCTCACAGGAATGATGTGCTCAGAGTATTTGCACAACTTTTTATTTAAGTCAAGTATCAGGCTGGTCCCCTATACCCTGTGGTACAGACCATGGAGAGTGCCCAGGAGAGCACAGACTCCTCCAAGCGGCCACCCAGGGGGGATGCCTATGGCTCCTGCTCTGGGTTAACCTCAGCAGAAACCTTATTCTCTCTCCGCTGACCAAAATTAAGATATTTGCAGGCTCATTCCCAAACACAATAACCTCTGACAGATATTGACACACACGACACAAACACAGCACTCAGGGACAGAGGTCCAGGTTCTCAGAAGGGAATTCCACTTTTGGTCCTTACTTCTGATCCTGAGTTCATGCCAGCTGGATGCTTAGACTACACTAGTAAATATTTCTATACTAGTAAATAAAATGTGCTCACAAGTGTTCTCTAAAAGTGCTTTATTTACTTTCAGACATAGCCTTAACTTTCAAAGACCCTTGTATAGGAGTACAGAGCAGAATGTGCCTGACGTCAGCCTCATGGACATCATTCTAGTCTGCATCACTGGCAAGCTCTGCTCCAGGAAATGCACCCATGTTCCCTGCACTCTGGCACTGGGTCTTTTGTTCCCCTGGGCCCTCTTGGGGATCCTCATCCAAAAAAAAAGTACAGCCTCCTTCTAAGTGAGATGCAGTTACTGAGTTTCATCTGTTGCCTGCTTTGAGACAAGGAAGGGGATTCCCAAAGGAGCCTGAAGGCTCCTTGGAGGTGTCTGGAAAAGGCCCACCATATTAGAGATACTGCCAGCCAAAGGACCAACACTGGGTGATATTATTTCAGCCCATTCCTTTTCTTACCCCCCCCCATACCAGCCACGGCCCTGCTCAGCTATGTGGGAGAGGTGCCAACACAAGAACATACCTCCTAATGTTTTAAATTTCCCCAGGTGCATAACTATGCACTGTACATATAACCAGTAGCAAAAGACCTCTTGTTTTCGACAAAGCCCACTCCTGCCTTCAGACCTCAGGTCAGCACAGCCGTGCAGCCCAGGAGCATGTCACCTTCATGCCTCCCACAAAGAGTCATGCACACAAGGCTACTGGCAGCTTCTTTGCTTGGTGCATAAATGCCCTGCATGTGCCGATGTGCGGTGCTCTGATGTGTGGCATATGTGTCCACCTGTAAGGTCTGAGTGGGCTGAAGGACATGCTTTGACCATACTCATGGTCTTCCCCTGGGGCAGAGGAAGTGCCGTTATTCCTGTAGTTGCATTTGAGCAGCCTCGCCAGAGAAGGAGGACTCCCAGAGAGGCTCCTCGCGAGATGGGACACCTTCAGCTCACTCTTGGGCCAATTTCAATGGGAGAAAGGGACCAAAAATACAAAGTATATGGGCAATCATTTCCAAATGAGAGGTTTGTACACAGCTCTGTCGCAGGAGTACCTCTAGAGACTGGCCAAGCTGAAAGACAACAGGCAGGCAGCCCGTGAACATCATCCCTGAAACAAAACTGTGCAGAAGGAGAAATAGCGGGATAGGGAGACACTATTCCTCAGCTATATCCAGACATAGCCTACTCATCTGAAGAAAGGCTTCAAGGCCAGATTATTGCCTAGTCTACACTATTAATACTCACTGCTTTGGTCACTAGTAGCCGTGAACACACTGACAGCTATTTCAAGTGCTTTCTAAAGCTGCTGCCCATTCGGTCATTCTCTGCCAAGGAGCGGACATCCTCTCTTTCATATGGAGGCAGCAGACAACACTGAAATGTGGTGAGAGAGCTGGTGATAGACTGTATTTAAGATGCTATCACGACAGGTAAGAAAAGGACAGGGAAAGCAACACCTCAGGTACCGGCCTCTGCTGCCAAATTGACCCATGCATGCCACAGCACCTTCTTGGTTGTGGGACTCATTTTTGTGACCCAGACTTAGAAGCCTCCACCAAGACATCTGATGGCCCCACTAATTAGCAGCTGAACTGACAGTGGTTGGTGCACCAGAAGAATTTCCTGATTGCTTTTTTGGGGAGGGACGGGAGCCCTCCTCCTTTCTTTGTCTCCCTGTTGAAGGATGTGCTTTTGGTCTGAAGTCCTGACAATCCAAGCTGCTGAAATGAATCCTCTTCAGTCTATTTACTTGATATTTACCAAAGTCTGCGATCAACAAGAAAACACATCTCAGCAGCTCACTTGGCAAGAGAACGAATTGAGGCAGCACTGCAGCTGTCATATTTATTTCAGTGGCAAAGCAGGTCAGGAAAATTGATAAAATTAATCATACAAACTAGCAAACACCGGGAGTGAAAGAGAGAGAGAAAACGAACGGGAGAGAATGAGAGTGAAGGAGTGTTTGCAGCACCGAGCTGCACCTGCTTTTATTTCTCTTAATGGATTTTTTTAAGCAATGTCACAGATAAAATTGGTGCAAGGTACATTATTTTATAAGTAGGTTTGGGGAGGGGTGTTGAGATTACTACAGGCAAATGCCTATTACACCAGAGCTGAGCCCTAGCCACAGGGTTTGCAAGGAAATAGGAATTCAAGGACAGAAATGATTTTTCACACAGTCCCCATAGACCAGGTGGGAAGGTCTTTGAAACCAGTGTAGAGAGGCGTGTGAACTGCAATGCAGTTTGGGCCAGGTCTCTAGGTGCTTTCTCAAGGTACTCCAAGGCCACCCTTGCAGCATGCTCTGGGCTACAGCTGTGCCACTGTCATTGACCGAGCTCAAGCTCCCCCTGCCCCAGGGCTCATGGTGGTCACATCCAGGCTACGGGGCAAGTGAGACTCAAGGCTAAGCCAGTGCCTCCCTACACTGCATCTCCCTCAGGCTTCCCAGCAGCTCCCTGGCTCCGTCTCAGTTCATAAGCACCCTAGATCCAGGCTTGCACCAGGTACTTCCCAAATAAGACTGCCAGCCCGGTTGGCTGGCATTGCCTTGGTAACACAACCAGAGTGACCCTGAGCCCACTGACATCCATGCCAAAGTGCAGAAATGTCTCCCTGGCCACTGCAGCCAGTGCCTTGCCTAGCCCCAGCAAGCAAGTGGCTCTGGGGGCTTCTTGTCTGAATTGATATTGCCTCTCAGTTTCTGTCTCACTCTCATGACCCGCCAGCAAGGCAGCACAGCTCTCGAGGAGCCCCAGTGCTCCCTGCTCCTCTGGACAGCAAGGTCTCAGTTTCCATGGTCACATCACTGGATTTATGCACCAGTGTAATGAGAATTAACGCTGAGTTTGCTCTCAGAGACTTTATGGGTCCATCTGGAGAAGGAAGCTTTTAGAAGCTAATAACCTCTTCACTCTGGGCTCTTCTTTGAGCAGGTACCTGTCTGATTTAAAGCAAGGGGTAGGTAGACTGCAAAGAGATGGCAGACTCAGAAAACCTTTGGCAATGCATTTGGGGCAGTGAAACAGCGGTAGCTGGCGTAGCAGTTTGTCAGCATAGCTGTGGGGTGGGGCCTCAGCTGGAGATGTGCATCTCCCTTCCCTTCCTCATCCCCACAGTGTGATGGGGAGCAGTTGGCTCCTCATATTTCATCTTGGCCCAGCAGATCCACAGGGCCAGAAGTCTGTATTTGCAATCAGGTCTCAAGCAACAAAACTTCTCATCTGGACGTGAGGTTTGGGAGCAAGTTTCTCAGTCTCTGCAGACGGACCCTTTCACACATGGTGAGCTGGCATCTGATCCAGGCTCGAACACTGGACAGCCCCAGGCAGGGAGGAAAGTGGTCCTAGCTAACGTGATGGTCCCAGGCTGGATTCAAACCCCAGCCAGCCCAGGAGGAACCTAAAGCTATTACTACCCACTTAAAAAGAGCTATTTATCCACACATGATATTTTAATTGTACTTTTTCAGCATACATCATAGAGATTTTGTCATAGATTTTGTCATACAACAAGGATAAGCTGATGGAACTACCCTCTTTTTCCTCTCCCCTTTCTAATTGGTGCCAGACCTAACTTTATTTTGTTCTTTCATTAATGAATTTCTTAAATGATGAAGCATATTTTCATTTCACTCCAAAACTGGCAAGGATATATTTACTGATCCTCTTCTGCAGTCACTAGAAGTCAGTCCATTCATTTTCTGAGGTGTCAGAGGAGAAGCCCCACAGGGGACAGGGGAGGTTGTCAGAGGTGCAGGAAATTCAGGGCAGGGTGCAGCTTTCCTGTTGTCCAAACTGTGCAGAGGTTTGGCCCCTCCACTCACACCTAGACCCGGCACTCAGGGGAAGCAATGCTCTGTGGGTGACAGAAGGCAGCACCTAACTAATTTCATTTCACTCAAGCCCTTTTTTAGGGTTTTAGACCAAGTTTCAAACTTAAAGGTCTGCTATTTAAAAATGAAAGGTTGAAAAGTACATTTCAAGGATGCCATCAAATGGTGTTTTGCTATCTTTTAGTTTTCTGTCATAAAAATAGTATCCACAAAACTCAACCCAAATTCATAGAGGACATTGGTCCCTTTGAAATATTTTATTCTCTTTTGTTCTCTTCTTGTTTCTTTCTGTTGTTGCAATTGCTACAGACTAAAGGTTCACTGAGAAATGCCTCTGCTCTGATTCTGAGTTCTTTGACTTTCCATCCTCCTATTCGATACCTCTGCAGACCCTCACTGCATGTTCCTGTTCCTAAAGAGAATGACTGTTCTCATTGCTCCAAGCACATTAGAAGTGAAACTAATTAACGGGCAGAATGATTTGCCTAATGACGTGATAGATTCTCCATCACTTGCAGCCTTCAAGTCAAGCCCAAACATCTTTCCAAAAGAGGTTTCGGCAGGCGGGGGAGTTTCAGGGTGAGGGTTTCCGACCCATACTGTGCTGGAGGATGCTGATGGTGGCCTTAAAGATTTGATGACAATAAAACAGAGGAATCCCACCTGCCACTGGGGACAAGGTGAAGCTGCTGGTGATCAAAAGTAGGTAGGTAGGCTCCTCTCACACACTGCAAACACAGACCAGCAACCACAAGGGGAAGCAGAATCCCTGGCCCTCTCCAGCATGAGATTCACCTCTCCTCATTTGAGGCCCAGGATCCATCAGCCCCAACACATTCACCCACTGCCACGTCCTTGTCCTTGCTGGGGCTGTGACAGCAGCTGCAGGGCTGAGGAGCGAGGGTAGAAGTGGCCCTCAGGGAGGTGACCCCACATGGGACAACCCAGCAAGGGGCAACCAGAAACACTCTCATTAAAACCAAGGCTGCCACAGAAATCACAAGAGTTAACGAGCATTTTAGGAAAGAAATCCCTCCATAAGATCTTGCTGACAAGCGCTATTAAATATTCATTCTATAGACTGCGGAGACATCATTAGACACATACGTTCAGGCTTTCCATACGCCTGGCTCTGGCATTTGTTTTACACAGTGCCGAGGAACTAAGGGGACTTCAGGGGGCTGACGCCAGTCCCTCGTTACAGGGCCGGCCTCCAGCTCTGCAGGGGCAATCGCAGCTCGCAAGAAAAACCCAGCCGTTGCTAGCCCTCTCCCTGTAAAACTAGTTGTGCCTTGCAGCCCTAATTGAGCCTGCAGCATCCTGTAGGATGCACAAAGACACAAGGGAGAGGCGGGAGGGCATGAGTTTAGTCGATTCTGGCATTTGTGCCATGTTGTCTCGGGTCAAAAGCACCCAAAACAAATGGGTTTTGGTTCTCGGTGGGTTCTCAGTGACTGAATGACAGCAGAGTTTTGCAGGGACAGGTACTCACAGCTGTACCAGAAAGTCACACTAACCCACAGGAGCCACGGTCCCCCAAGCGCTCACACTGGAGATGTCCCATCTCTTCCCCAACCTCTCCAGGAACTGGGGGTGCCAGCTAAGTGTCCCCCAGGCTCCCTGGGAGACCCGCACTGCCCTGCCACCAGCCTCCTCTACAGTCTCGCTTGCTATGGGGACTCAGGGTTTCCATCCTCTGCCTCTCCTGGCTCTGCCACACCACAGGAAAATCTGTGCAGCTGCCCTGGCCAAAGCTAGCTCTGCACAGGGGAGATGGGGGCTTGCTCAAATGTATATAAATATATATATATATAATTTTGTTTTTGCATACACTTGTGGTGATGGTATCATTTCTTTTTTCTTTTCTTTTCTTTTCTTTTTTTTTTTTTAAGCAAACTGTCCATAAATGTCACTGAAAATCCCGGTCTCCTTTTATTAAATCTGAAAAATGCGTATAAATGTAAATAACAAATGACTGATACAGGGAGAGGAACCAGAGCGTCTGCTGGCGTCACCCTCCCTCCCTCTCTCCCTCCCTCGCGCTCTTTCCTCCTTGTGTAATTTGCATTAATAAAGAGGCTGTTCCTTGTCGGAATGTGTTTCATCCGGTTTAAAATCCCAGGGCGATCCACCAGGAACAGCTCTGGGAGAATCCGACTGTCAGAGCCGACAAGACAAATGAATCCCGGTGTCAGGAGCGTGTGGTTCAACGATGACAGATTGAAAAGAACTGTCCCCCTCTCGACAGGCGGGCTTCATTTTCAAATTAATAAATCTGAATAAAATATTTTCCCTTTCATTACGAGCCGAGCCCGGATGACAGTTCCTGTGACAGGAGGGAGTCGCAGTGTTGATGAGGAGACTTTGCATGAATTCCACCTGGGCTTCTTCAGCTTTATTTTTACCTGCAATTTCATCCCTGTTTACTTCTCTCCCCTTCCCTCCTCCCCTTGCCCTCTCTCACTTGCTCCCCCTCCTTCCTTCCTTTTATTCTCTCACCTGCTTTCATCCCGGCTCCGTCCCTCTCCCAGCTCGCCTCTGCTCCTCCCTTCCCCACGGCCTCCCCTCGCTCACCTGTGGTGATTTGGAAGCAGAGCCCTGGATGTCATCTCTGTCACGCACACACACAAGCTGTCTCGCACCTTGAACGTACGCACGTATGTATTTGTGCGAGCGCACGTGCGCAAGCTGCTACATGGCTGCCAGGATGCCTTCGGTAAGTCTCAGTCTCAGCTAAAACTGCTCCAGCCCTGGCTCACTGGTTTGAGTCACTCGCAATCCCATGGCCCTGCTCCCAAGGTGGAGAGTATTTGCAAATGTGGATCGACTACAACCCTTTTCTGGCCTGCTGCCTTACGTGTGTTTGTAAGGCTCTTGAGCATCTTTCTTTATAACAGCAGCGCGCCTACTGCAGTAACGCGTTGTGCTTGCACAACAACACTGCCAAAATCAGTGTCAAGTTTTGCCTCCGAGCGAGGACACCTTCCCTTCTGATGCAGGTGGCGGTTCAGGGGACACGCAGCACATAGCAGCACCGAGAGGTCCCTCTGCTCCACTCCTCAGTGGCTACCTCCTGTTTGCTATGCCTAGGGAGCCCACTAACACAGCATAGGCTGACTCCTACCATGAGATAGCCTGCCTACAGGCAAGAACAAACCCACAGGGCAAAAATGTACCGGCAAATGCACAGCAACAGGATGCCCAAGCTAGTGCTTGCTCCAGAACGTGGATTTGGATGTTAAGGGCAGGGAAATGGCAAACAATCACACAGTATTCAAGTATTCATGACACATCTCTGTTGCACCTTCGGATCTTGCTGTGACCCATAAACATGGCTGGAGAGCCTACAACTTCTTTACTGCAGCGTATCCACAAAGGTACAGACAAGACAACATGGAGATTTTCCTATGATGTTCCCAAAGCAACCTGAGCATGATAAGTACTAGCTTGGGATGATGGTTCAAGAGCCTCTTTCCAGCCACTGAAGAATGTGCCTGTACTTGGTATGCCTACATAAGAGTTAGTTTTTAGTTTGAAAGGTCTTCTGGATCATACCGAAAAGCCCCAACCAAGTCATGAGCTCTGGGAGAGAACACCACGTGGCATGGAGGATCATACAATGCCAAGCCCAAAGAGCAGATGGAGCCACAGTGGGGGGACGCGGTGTGACTCGCTCAAGAGCCCGGTCACAGCTACAATACAGGTGTCCCATCTCAGGGGCAGCTGCCCTGATCACCCCAGATCAGGCTGCCACCAACCCTGCAGCTCCTTGGAGACAGCAAACTGCAGCAGAAACAGGTGAGATGGCAGTGGGAAACAGAGCATCTTACCTCGTTTGGGAATTGCGGTGACTCCAGGGCTATTATCCAGAAAACAGACAGATATGGAGGTGCCGGCTGATTCTTTGTGAGCCCAATAGCCCCCTCCAAAGAAATTAGAAACATTCCAACAGCTATAGCTGTGCCTGACAGTAAATTTGATTAACTTGCCCGTGGAGTTAATGATATAGAGGGCCGTGTGGATTTTGTTGTAAAGAACACAGAAAAGACAGATGAGAAAATGAGAAAACAAGAAAGTAAATTTAAGCAGCTGGAAGCTTTAACAACTGGCATGATAAATCCAATAAAGAACTGCTCGATAAAACCCAACCACTGGAAAGCCAAACATGGGTTGGGGAGGGAGTGCACAGTGCTGGGTGTTCTTTGGATCCACAACCAAATCAGAAGTGAGTCACTCACAGCTTCTGCATTCTGCGGTGGGAAAACTCTCCTGAGGAGCTGGCTGAGCTATCGAGAGAGAGAGAGAGAGCAGAACGCAGCCATCCTGCGCTGCTTGCGATAGGAGTCATGGAGGGGATGCTCCCTGTAGGCCCACACTGCACCAGCTCTGTGAAGCAGGGGACCTATCTGCACAGGCTCATTCCCCATCACTTTTCCAGTCTTGTCCGAGTTTCCTTTGCGGTTATCTCAGAACCGGGATGAATGTGTGAAATCTTATGTGAGCCCCAGGGGGATTCATATGTGCCAAACCAAACTGTGCTAACTCTGGAAGGAGAAATTGGATTACAGACACACTAGCCAAACCAGATGCAGCCCAAGGAGCCTAAAGCAAAATCCAACATTTGAATATCTGTATTCTTAAATCTTATCTCGTTCAGTTTTAAATTCTATTGAACTCTGCTGCAAGTTCCAGCCCAGAGAAAAACCTCTAAGAAAATAACCGATGACGACACAACGCCTCTGCTTGCCTAGGTAGCACAAGCTGTGACACAGTCCCATAGCATCCTGTTATCCAATAGAGGGGTAGGTTTGGGGGTGGGAGGATCATTGTCACAGCTGACCTTCCTAGATCCTTGCTGACTGCACATAAACACTTTTGGTGTCCCCCCATCAAGCACGTTGGTGTTTCCCATTCAATTGTCTGTGCCATGCAAGTCTGTAAGTGAGCAAGTGGAGCCAGCCAGGTCCAGCATCACCACTGTGCTCGTACAAGGAAAAGCCAGAGAGACCATCGGCATGGATCCAAGAATCAGGGATGCAGGGAAACAGAAACTGGGGATGCCCACACGACACCAAATGCAACGGGCAACAGTCAAGCAGTTGTACTAGCTCTGGCACAGCTTTCCCCAAGGCTCTGGATTGCAGAAGAGGGTATAGCTGGCACAGCACAGCCACTGCACAGAGTGAGACCTGAGCCCAAAACAACAAGTCTGCTGGGACTAACGGCTTGCTTAAGCAGTTCCTGCTTGGACTTCACAGAGTAGTATCTGCTTTGCAGCATCAACCTACATCCAACTTTGACGGGTTACAGTCAATCAGAAGAGATTTGCTACAAGCACCAGTAGAGAACAGCTCCAGGTGTTCCCTAACAGGTCAAAGGAAGGTAGAAGTAATTCTTCAAGTTGTGGCATTGCATTTTGGAGGGGAACAGGGTGCACACAGAGAGGTAAAAGCCCATGAGTGTCCTCCAGGTGAGCACAGGGCCAGCCCCACACACTGATGACATAAGCCCAGAGTCTAGAGCAGCAAGCAACAGGGCTGGAAAAGGGAAAGGCCTAGCAGCCCACTCTAAAGAGGATTCTTCTCTTCCCATCAATTTTTAACCTGCTTTTTACTCTCCTCATGGGATTTGTCCATAGTAACACGAGGGCTGAGAAACACATGAAGCGCAGCTTTCAAGAGTCATAGTCCACTGCCTGAACTCTAATTCCCAGGAATAACTTCCAGGTCTCACTTAAAATTTGGGATAGTGTCCCTGACTGCAGGGGGGAAGGCACATTTATGAATCTGGGACCTCTGTAGTCACAGGCTTTCAGAGCTCTCTCAAAAAACCTTTGGTGAACAAGGAGAGCCAAGTCCTTCTGAGCCATCTCTCCCATCTACTGCCATTTTCCTTTAGCTCAGCTGCCTGCAAGACCAAGTGGCTGGAAATGTGCAGAGTGCTCTGAATTGAGCTGTAAAGAATGAAGGTGAAGTTTTAAGCCGTGAGATTCATGGCTGGGATTTTTATACACACATAAAATATGAATCTCAGTTGTATACAAAGCTGAGCCCATCGTGCCAAAAGGATCCCAGTCAAGCAGGCCTGTAAAATGAAATCCTCTTGGACTAATTTAAGGAGACCTGAGCAATATAAATTCTGGCCTGCTCAAATGCAGGAAATAAAAAAAAAAATCTGACTTGAATACAGGCTTCTCTCTCAATGCATTTGGCAGGCCCCCTGTGTGAACAACAGGAACAAAAAAACAGAGCAAGAAATTAGCTCTGGAGTTGTGAAAGACACCTTTCCAGTTCCCTGTTTATACCAGTCTTGCGGGCCTAATGAAACTCTCTTCAGTGAAAATTTAATGCAGAGATAAACTTTCCAATAAATAAGTGGCTCTTGTATTTGCTGACTCCTAATAACTTTCCGACCTGCACAGTCATTTCCATTGAGCTGTTACGCATGGAGAAAATGCTCATAAAGACACCTCTTAGAAAAAAATATTAATTTATCTGCCAACTACCAAATCTTGACATTACACGCCTTCATTTCCTCAGGGTTCCTCTGTTTTTAGCGGAGTAAAAGTCTCGTTAGACAAACTGCCTCCCCGGAGGCTGGAAGAGTGCTTACTCGCCCTGTTCTTGCCTGGATAGTGCTGTTGAGTGCTGCCAGGAAAAGGTCATGGGGCTAGAGGAGTCTCTGTGCCGAGCCGGAGGCACCACAGCTCAGATGCGTCAGACATCGTTCATGGACTGTCCCTGCCTAAGGAGCCTGCAGCTCAGCCAGGCAGGGCGAGGAGCAGGTGAAACAAAGCCTCCTCTACCCCTTTTCTCAGGTAGAGAACTGGAACAAAAAGAGCTGAAGTGACTTTGCTCAGGGTCTGAGAACAAGCCTTAGACCTGGGAGAAGAACTCCGATCTCCCTGTTAGGACTGGAGATAACAACATCCATTCTAGCAGAATAAGGAACCAATTAAAAACATCTAAGTAGAGGCTGTACCCCCCCCCCCCAACACACACACACAACATTTCTTTGTCTGTTTTTTGAAGGGAGGAGAGGAGGAAAAGTACTAAGAATTGCCTAGGATTATTGACTGGAGGCAAAGAGCTGCTGTTTGGTCTGCCAGCTTCTTGCTGTGATGCACAACAGCTCTTCCCCTCAGCTCAGGGCTGGATCTGCAAGCAGATGGGGAGTACGCTGGTCCTCAAGAACACGCTCAGTGGCAGCCCAATAGAGGAACAACAGATAACAGGTTTAGCTCAGTTGATTAGAGCATGGTGCTGCTAATGCCAAGGTCACATGTTCAATCCTGCTATGGGCTACGCTGAGGGTTGGACTAGATGATCTCCAGAGGTCCCTTCCAACCTTACCATTCTATGATTCTATGAATAACAGAGCTGGGTGGCCGGCAGATCCAGTGCCAGAAAGCATAGGCAGAACATCCCTGAGCTGTTCTGACGGGTGAAGGGAAACATTTTCCACCCATTTTCTCTCCTCTGCAATGACAGGCATCCACCTTTCACCCTTTTCACTCCTGATAGTTATAAGTCATGCTCTTTTACTTTTATTTGAGGTTAGCTTTGCTTCCTAACAAAAATATCCTCAAGACTGCTCAAGTGAGGCAAGTAGGACTGGGTTGCAATTGCTAATGTCCCCTGGGCATCTCTGTAGTTGGCCTGCCTTGTGGTCCCTCTCCCCCCAGCACTGCTACTGGCTCTCCTGCTTCCCCGCTCCCTTCTAGGAGCCCTTTTCTTCTTCTCAGACTCCAGTTCCTCCACTCTTTGCCAACATGTATCTGCACACCATAGAGGTCTGAAGCAACAGGAAACATTGGGGAACCTTTCTGTAGTTGATCGAAGACACAAGACATCCAGAAAAGCTGTATTACAGAGTTATCCAAAGCAGGAGACATCCTCCAGCATTTCATGGGGTGCCACCAATTGCAAACACTGCAGGAAGGACTGTGGAAACAGAAGGCCCCATCCAGAAGAGTGGTAAGCAGAGCACGGTGTCTGTTGCATGGTGAAGAGCATGCAACCTCAGTGCTAGCAGCTCCTCACTCCTCCCTAACCAGCACTTACAGCCTGGTAGAAAACTTATGCTCTCCCTGGCTCTGTCCCTGCATTACCGCTCTATTTCAACCCATTCTGTATCTTAGTCTTCCTCCCACTTCTGTCCTACCTCTCTTGCCCTTGAGGGTAAGCTAGTTTCTTACATTTCTCTAATGACTGCACCCAGTGACAGCAGTAGGTGGTAGCGGGCAGAATTGGAGCTATTTTTCAAGCTTTCTACATTAAAAAAAGGACAAAACCCCAAGCTCTAGCCAGGAAAGAACTCCTTAATGAATGCATCTGTTTCAGCTCCAAAGACGAAGGCAACTTCCTGCCCAGACCATCTTTGCTCCTTGGGGCTATGGAGAAAGGTCTGCTCTTGGGCAGCCAAGTAGCAATTGGGTCACAGTGCAGGATTATCTGCTGGTAACAAGCCACAAATGTGCTCTGGGACCAGTGATTCATTAACGCGCTTCATGGTGACATATGAACCAGAACCCGAGGGAGCTTTTATTTCTGCCCTCTCTATCCATTCAGTTGAAAGATAGGAAAAAAGGTTCCAGCATCACACTGATTTCTAATGTTGATTGAATTAGTTCTACCCTACAACCAAGGCAACTAATCAAGGACATTGGGGAAGGCGCAGTTTGAAGTGCACAGAGATCCTGGGTCGCCGAGTAATGCGGCAAGACAAATCCTTACTGCTAACGGTGACTAGAAGGGGATAGAGGTGAGAAGGGACCAAAGAGGTAGGGAGAGAGGCTTTGCAAGAAGACAGTGTTGCAGATAAACTAGTGTGGATCTAACATCCTCATGGCTGTGCCTGTGTGGCACCAGCATCTTCCTCGATTTACCCAGCCTGCACTGGCCTCTTCTGTCCTCCCCAGCATCCTCTCCTCAGGTCTCCAGTCAGGAATGACCAGCAGTCCCAGGCCTGGGAGCACAGACACTCTTCTGGAGATGTGAAGTCCCTCCAGAGGGACCATCTGAACCATACACTACCACCCTTGCTGATACGTTGCATTTCTATTGTAACAGCTGGAGTTCTCAGTGCTTTCTGTCTGCCTGGGTTCGGCAGTGCTGGCTGGCGAGTTGAACAAGCGCAGACTGCTCCAAGATGCCTTCCTTTTTAATGCCAGCTGCCAAAATGCTTTTGAGATGGCACATGTTAGCCTTTTCAGACCAGAGCTCTGGGGATCTTCACGAAGAGGACTTTCCTTGAGGTCAGGAGCTCTGTGAAATGTCAGATTCCCAGGCACTGCAGATACCACACCTCCCCACAGAAGTACTGACAGCTTTTTGTATGTTTTGTATGCCCAATTTTTCTTCTTCTCATCCTCAAATCTGGGTGAACCTAAATCCCTCACACTCCAAATTAGTCTGGGCCTGGCAGCCTGCATGGCAAAATTTGTGCCACAAGTTTTGGGGTGTGGGTGGGCTAAGGCAGGAGACCCTGGCTGTGGAGGTGTGCAGGGTGGTTGCTAGTGCTATCAAGGGCCTTGCTCCTTGTCAGCCTCAGTCTGGGAAAAAATAGGATATCATCAGCATAGCTAAACCACTGGGCCGCTTACCTTCAAAGGAAGCTTTTTCCCTGACCTTCACTAGCCACAAAATTGTTCCCTGAAGCTCAAAGATTCCTATCTCTTCCCACACTCTTCTGCTCAGAAGTCCTCTAAAGATCCCTTCTTTGCAGTCCAAGGCCACTGTACAGCTGAAGGTGATTTTGAGGGTGCAGCAGGCATTTAGGGGTTAAAACTCAGCAGAGGACAATAACCTCCCTGAGAAAACTTCCCAGAAAAGCTGAGACTTGGCAAGACGGTTTGTAAAACCAAACAACCTTTGCTCTGCCCTCCAGGGAAGCCGCGTGACAGCCACACACACCACAGTCGCAAACGCTGTTTGCAAAATATAACTGTGAGCTCAAGATGCTTCCGAGTAGGAAAAACTGCCTTGCAAATAGAAACAAGGTGTGTGGGTAAAACCACTGCTGACAAGCCTTCTCTGTCCTTAAATTATCATCCTTGCAACACAACTACTCTGACACGTGAAGAACACGCATCGGAGACTTGCCAAGCAGTCTGAAAGCCAACGTTTCCGCAGCAAGGCTGGAGGCCTGCCTTTGCTCTCGGCTCTGCGGAGAAAACTCAGAGTTGCTCCAGCCTTACACCAGTGGAGGAAGCAGCAGCGTTTACCCCCAGGCACTGCCCATCACACAGATGTGAAAGGAGCAGCACAGACATCGAGGGAAAACAGTCGGGGCCAATGCTACGTAAGTACAGTCTTTGCCGATTTAATGTTCCTGTAGGAGCTTTAAATGTTTTATTTCCTGACTTTTATGCAATTTGATTCTTAACCATAATGCTTCATTGACTTTTTTATCTTATTTTTTTCCCTCCACACTGCCTATATCTCTGCATTATTAGATCACGAGCAACCGCTCTACTGGGGCTGATTCTCGGCTGGTGCAAATCAGAGTCGCCTTGCTGAAATCCACAGGGGCTGAAGATCTGACCCGTAATTCAGAGCTGTCCCAGAGGTTTTGGCACAGTCGGGGCCTCCTCCCCGTGCCTAGCTCACATGTATATCACACTGCCCTTTCCAACGCGGGACCTGCAGGGGGTAAAAGCTGCCGGTAGCTTTCTGTCTCCTCCTGGGCCCGGCAAACGCTGCTCTTCCATTACAGCGTGTCACCCTGAGTTAGGCTGCAGCTAGAGACGGCAGCTGTCATCCCGGCAGAGACAAGAGCTCCCCAGGGAGGGGAGAAAATCCCCGGCCGAGCCTCGCAGGTAACGGCGAGCCCGAGGAGGAGGGCGGCAGGACCGTGCGGCCGAATCGCGTCGCTCCTCCGCCCCAGCTGACCACGGGCGGGACGTACACCCTATCAATACATGGAAAAGGTTAATGGGATCGCCTCCTTCCAACTCTATCACAGTAAATGCAGAATTTATAGCAACGCTAAAATACTGACCTCTATCTGTTTTATGCTGATCATTAACTAAGATTATCTCACACCAGAGATTTGCTATACCAAAGAGCACTGACATCACTAACTGCTATTAAGTGTATTATACTTAAACTCCATAAAGGGGAGCAAAAAACCATTGTCAGCAGCGCAGGGAAAAGGCACGTTATCAGGTGTGCTCAAATTAAAAAAAAAAAAAATCAGTTGCCTGCAGCTTTCTGTGTGTGTCTGGCATTTTGAGACTGCAATATTGAGAAAAATCCTTGAAAATGTTTTCGGACTTGAAAATCTTCCACTCGCCCGCCCCATGATGTCACCCTGTAACGAACAGATTACAGGCAGGATTGTTCATATTATATGAGCTCCTCAAAGGCTTATTGCAATAGGTACTATACACACACGCTCTAAGAAACAGCACCCGCTCTAGGACAGGTAACAGAATAACGTGAAAGTGAGCCCAGCTTGTGTTGCAAATAAGCCCTGACGTGCCCAGCACGTTGCAAGCCCCCATGGTCAGGCTCTGCCACCAGATCTTCTCCAGCAGCACTGAGCAGGACTAGGACCCCAGAAGCTCCGTGTAGGGTGGCCTAGCAATGCCTCATGACCCCAAACATGCTCTCCACAGTGGCTCATCACCCATGCCAGCTCACTGCAGCTCTGTCTTCCCCTCTCTCCTGCTCCCTCTTTTCTCTCAGTCTCATGGCTGTTTCTGGGCAGTGGCATATTTGTTGACTTGCTCTTTTGGTGACATCTTCTTTTAATAAGGAAATCTGTCTCTTAGCAGCTTCTTGCCTAAGGCTGTGCTTAGTTAAAGTGTAAAATGTCAAACTTTAGCAAGGATGACAATAACCCTGCCGGGCAAGGAAGAGCCAACCGCTATATTATTAGCTACTCAAGGGACAGGCAAGGAATATTGACCCATTTCATGGAGGGAAAAGCTCAAATCCCTCGTCTGCCCACCCACCCCTCTCATGTAGAAACCAGATTCAAATTTGCTTCATACATTGCTCACTGGAAATCTACTTCCACAAGACCTTTTCAGCAGCCAAAGTTCATAACTGAAACTGAACAGCAAATAATCCCTCCTGTTTGATCAAACTTTAAAAGCAAAAAATATATATGCATATGTAATTACAGCAGGTCAGAGCCCTAGCCATGTCCTTTCTTCCCCCAGTGTCCCAAAATGCCCTGAAGGCAGGTCAGGAGCCAGGTGTGATGCTGGGATAACACGGGAGGAAAGAGTGGCACTGTCGATGGTTAGCCTGAGGCAGAGAGTTCAGCGAACTCCTCTGGGTCTCCCAACAGTCCGAGGGCTTAGGGCAGAGGAAGGAAATACAAGTGTGGAGTCACATGCAGTAACCAAGGGTATCTGCATGGAGAGGGTGGCCTGCCACAGATTTGTAGACAAAGCCATTCGTACAGTACAGGGACACTATTAGCTTTTAGAAGTCTTTGGACAATAACTTCCAGGCTACGAATTTATCCATCCACATTATATTCATGTTCATACACACACAGTCTAATATACGTAGGTGCAACCTTTACATTAAGCACGCATTTGAATGGTATTAACATACATTTTTGATGAGTTTTCCTGAGATAGGGCAAAAAAAGAGACATAAATCCACATTCTCAGGCTCAGGAAGGAAGAATATTCATATCTAAGATTCGAGACAAGAAAACTTTCACCATTCAACCCTACTCTTCCTTCAGTAGGCTGTACTGAAACTCTGAAGCCTAGCAATGACAGGCTTTGAGAAACAGAGTCCAAATCCAGACCAGAACCTAGATCTCAGCTATATAGGAGCACGTCTGCTACTGGTTTTGTGCAGAAAAGGTGGCCCTCGAGATGCTCAAAGATACGGGAAGGAAATTGGTGAAGTTTTTTGCTACTGTGGTACATCTCATTTCACTGTATTCCAGTTTTTGCACACCCTTCCTGTGAGCACAGGACCTCTTGTGATGTTCTCCCCACTAGGTGCCACCAGAACCAAAGTCAGGTCAGAAGCAGAATCCTGACCAGTCTCCAGGGACTCTGCATTCACATTAGCCATTTTAACTGAGGGACTTAAGCCTCCTGAATCACCACTTAGATGAGTGGGAAGACTTCTGATCTGACCTCCTCCACTATGGACTTGCAGACACTAGGAAGGAGCTGCCAGCAAGGTATCTCTAGTACAGTTGTAATTCCAGCAGTAGCCTCAGCTGCCAGAAGCCTGGCATTGATAATACCAGGGACAAGTCAAAACCAGGGGGCCAAGAGCACCTTGACAGGTGCTTACAATAGCTCCGGGGTGCACTGCATCCCCTCCACTCTATGGGAAGGTACTCCCAGTGCAGGAGCTGGTGGGGAGGCCTAGTACACCTCTGCTTGGTCCCATTTCTTGGAGAGCAGGAACCAGGGTCACCAAAGTCAGCTACCCACACCTTGAATGCCATCTAACAGCATCATACCTCTGCAGCACCGTAGGCTGGCTCAGGAGATGTTGTTGGGTTAATTTAGCAGCAATCTCAACCAGAAAGGCATGCTCACTACTCCCTTCACTCTTGTTCTAGACCCACATCGCAGGACTGGTTTGTGAAGGGAGGAGAAGAAAAAAAGTTACTCATTCTTTTACAAAACATCATCTTAGGGAAACAAAGTGCCATATACTACAGCATTTTTCCCCTCCAGGGAAATGTGGCACAAGAGGGCTTTGTTTTTTCTACTTTGAACTGGCAACCGACCATGAGTGGGTAGGAACCTAAGGCTCTCATCCCAGATACTGCCTCAGAATTCAAACTGCCCTGCTTCAACCTACAGCAGACCTGCACGTTCACCACAGACCTTCTGGAGCTGATGTTGCAGGTTGGATTAGACAACACATTCCCAGCAAGCCCCATTCTTTGGGGACACTTCATCAGTTTCTGTAAAAGAAAGCAATCCATTCAATCCTCCTTTTTGTCTCAAGACAGAGGCAACCCAGGGGACTGACTACGTGGTTCTTTGTTGCCGCACCACTTGCTGCATGCGGCTCACCTCTGCTTTTTAAAAACGACCTCCATGCTGAGCTCCCTACCACCTGCCTCCCTTTACATTATGTAACAGTCCCAATGAGTAAAGATGTGTGCGCGTGTATGTGTGGTGCACATGCGGGTATGTTGTGTTTTCCCAGCTAACACATGTCAGGATCTGTTTAAGCCTCGCTTTATGCTCAAATGTCACCCTGCCAGAACTCATTACATCCCATTTATTAATTAATTAAAATATATTTATACAGAACAGGCTTTATGAGACAGAGATAAAAATAACGTTTTGAGAGCTGTCCCCTGGACAGAGTGGGTACTCTCTGATGGCAGCAGCAAGGACAGTAGCCACAGCCTTGCCTGTCAAGTGTTGACTTGTAGTGAGTTGATGATATGGAAATTCTGTAATTAAGGCTCAGGAAAAAAAAAATCACAGGCAGGCTTCTAGAGCTGATGCTGGCAATGCGGCACTGCTGGGTGGCAGATCCACAGGCCCCTCATCCCCACATTGCCAGCAGGTGGTGAGACTACCAAGATGAGCAGGGCATGCCTGGGCTAGTGTTTGGGCTTGCCTTCAGCCAACGAGGGAGGGAAGGGAGGAGCCCTCATCACTGGGGGATGGGGCCTCCTAGTGACTCTGTTGTCATTACACTTATCTGTCCTTGTTAAGGGCCACAGGTATCAAAACCTTCAGGCACCTCATCTTTATTGTTCACCATTGGTACCACCCGTGCTTGCTCAGGACGTGGAACCTACAGGAACTTTAGCTCACAGACCACCAGGCAGCAAACCCATGACCTCCTGTGAAAGGCAAGAGGCAGACAGCTCAGAAGGTATGGACCTTCAAACATGCAGAGTTAAACAACAGCCTCAAACTCTTAGCAATGCTACATGCTCTGGATAGAGCATTGCAAGGCATCAGCTAACAGCCAGGAGAGTGAGTCATGGTCCATTGGAACGAGGATCCATCAGCTCTCTCACTCCTCCTCCAAGGCAATAGCATGTCAAATGGACACCACATGGTCTTAACATGAACAATGTGGAAACAAGTGGTGATGTCTCCCTTGGCTGTAGTTTATACAGGGAAAAAATATGCCTTTCACAGCCAGACATGGTTTCTAACTGGTCTTGCTGGTATTAGCAAGTATGGGGTTTCCACTTTGCTCTCCTGCCTCTCCAGAAGATAACACAATTTCCTCAGGACTCAGACGTGGTGGAACCAGAATCAGCACCCCTTACAGACATGGAGGCAAGAAAGCCCTATAGCATTCCTTTCTGCTCAGACTGCACTGTCCACACCTTTTTCAATGAAACTTTTACAATACCTCTAGTGAGGACAAAGCCTCTAATGCCTCCTTAACCTAAACTTCACACTCATATTGCCACCAAACCCAATCACCACCCAACTGTTCGTTGTTACAATGCATGGCCCCACCACACCATCACTAGAAGAGCAGCAGTCTTCACCAGACAGCCCATCATCTCCAAGCTGGACAAAGAACCAAGTTCTACAGAGATGCCCTGCTCCCCTGAATTAGTACAGAAGTATCAAGGTTTCACCTTTGGTGGAAACCAGATCCTTGTGTCTCCACCAGGGAGCACTTGCAATCTTGTAGTGATGAAGGTGCAGTTCACTGCCCCTTGGCTGAATTGCACCAGCTGGGAGTTTGGTACAGAGGATGGTGCTGGGAAGAGAGAGCTGAAGAGGCATTGTGGGGGAGGAAGGAAAGATAGAAGGAATGAAAAACTGGTGAGGTGATGGCTGGAGGGGAACAACCCCTTCCCCAAGGGCTACCAGCCAGGAGGACAAACCCAGTGCCAGCAAGCTGCGAGCTCTGCCGAGTCTGTCCTCCTCTAAGAGAGCAGCCACCTCTGCCGCACACACTTTGGCTCTGTCATTTTTTTGACAGAATAACAATGACATTTCTACTTAAAACTCTCCCTGACCTTTCCATGTGAGCCTCTTGTGCTTCACTTGTTCTGTCGTTTCCTTCCCACTGCCCCCTGAGAGTACCTTGCTCTTACACTGGAGAGAAGTAGAGGCACCATGCGAGGGAGGCACAGACTCCTATGTCAGCAGAGGCCAGCCATGGCTTTTCAGGGTCTGCCTCCTTCCCCCCTTCCCCACACCGCAGGGCTGCAAGTGATCCTGCCTACCTGGCAACCCTCCCCAATGCAGCATTGCACCACATTACCTTCCTCCTCCAGCGCCAGGAGCCTCAGAGCATGTCCATGGAGCTGAACATGAGCTAAGCAGCAAGCCGCCCTGCCGCCTGGCTTTCCCAGCTCACCCCAACCCCAGCTGACAGCACCCAGCAATTCCTGGCAAAAGACCAGCACACCCTGGCATTCTAGTTTGTGCATGGAGGGGCAGAGGGTAGCTGAGGCCAGTGGGAAGTTTATCTGCCTCTTCCCAGGCAAGAATGCCATTAGCTAATTAACGATGCCAAGCAGATCCCCAGACTGAGGGATCCCTGATCACTCTACCTGTCAGTATGTTAGTTAACACACTCATCTGGGACCCAGACAGTCATGCACAAAGACAGCATCAGTTGCTGCCCAAGGAGGGCAAATCCAGCTCCACGCCAGAACAGTGCTTGCACACCAGCCCCCTTACTGGGAAGGTCCAGGGCCAAGGAAAAGGTTTGAGTCTGAGAAGGTAAATTAGCCCTTCTGGCATCACAGCAGCTGCAGAGACATCACCCACTTCCCTGAACTCTGCCTTTGTCAAGCACGTCATTTAGATCAGGGGAGTATCAGCTTGCAGCCGCATGGCAAGAGGATGGCACTGCAGCCAAGGTCAAGAGCCTTGTTGCATGAGGCACTAGACATTTATGCACACAGGTAAAAATGAGAGCTTGAAGCTGCTGGTGTCTTGGAGTCTGCAGCCAAGTCTGCCAACTCACCAGCCTCTGCTAGCATCCTTGTCTTGTGTGCTCAGCTAGGAATGAGAACAATCATGTTCCTCTGAAAGCTTTGAGATGGGAAGAGAAAGCACACATGTCCTGCAAAGGAGGTAGTACTTCCCTGGTTATACTGGATGCTGTTCCTCTGTCAGGACTGGGCTCTTCCCTTCAGTGGAGTAATCAGCTGGACACAGAGTCAGGAGGAAATCAGATCCTCCAGGATCCCTAATGCCTCCAGGCACCTAATGCCCAGGGAGGATGTGAGCCTAGAATCCAGGGGCTGAAGGGAAAAGCAAATAGGAACAGGGGAAAGCTTGTCCTCAGCACTGCTGTCCCGTGCTCCACAAGGACTACCCCAACTTTGCCAGAGAGCAAAGCAGAGTACCAAAAGACCAAGTCCCTCAAGCCTTTGCATCTACCTAAGGCAGAGGCTCCATCCTCACTCCCCTCTGCAATCCAGGGGCAGAGAGGAGCATATCTAGTGGCTGACTTATCACCAACACCACCTGGAACAGGCTGAAGAGTCCTTAGTCTCTCCCCATTAACTGGAAAGCTGTGGTACTCTACCAACAGGTTTTTAATGGAAGTTCCCCTCTCCAGATACCTTGAGGTGGAGGGTCAGACTCCATCTGTGGTAAAAATTACTTGTCCTGGGTAATGTCCCAGGAGGAGAGATAGTGACTGCAGTCTGAATCTCCCAAGCCCTTTGTAAACAGGGATCCCACCTTGCTTTCCCTCTACACCCTTATGCAGCCACATATCATCCACTGCGTTGGTATTTCTTGGAAAAAACAGGTCATCTCCTTCCTGGATGTAAGCCAGTGTAGCTCTGCTGACCTTGGAGGAACTCTGCCAGCTTACGCCAGCTGAGGACATAACCATCTATTATTTAGATAAGGAAATACACCTGCAGATATAAATGGAAGTAAATCCACCCTACTTTTTATGTAGGCAAATATATCTTTGAGGATTCTTACTGGATACTGGCCAGAGATGACAATAGCAAGGAAGGGGAGTCCTTAACCTACAGTTCTGTTGTCCTCCCTTACAGGAACAGGGAGACAGCAGGGAAGCAGCAGCACTGACACAGGAACCTCACCTCCAGCAACAGCACAGCCCCACAGCTGTGCAGACGTCAGCCAAAGACTGAGCTCGCTGCCTCAGCTGCTGTCCTCCATCAACCCCGGTCAGCTCCAGAGTACAAGAGCTCTACTGAGGTATTTGGGCAAACGGTGAGGTCCCAAGTTCCCCTGTGTTAATGCCTTGGTGTGTGCAGGAACCGTCCCTTCTCACAGGAGGGAGGGACAAGGCTCCATCCTGTGGGACGCACAGCCTGGGCAAGCATGCACCATCCCCCCCCGCGCAGCCCGATGGGGTGCTGCTATGCTCCCACACCAAAGATAGAGCTTGTACCCTGCACAAGCTGCCAGATCTCAACCAAATAGTCCCTCTTTGCTGCACAGGGATCACTGTAAACCATTTGTCATCCCTTGGGCTGGCAAGAAACCACATGCACGAAGAAGGAGCTTCCCTGACTCAGATGATTCTCATTTTTTGAAGGGCAAATTTCCTTAGTCTGCCCACTCAGTCTTGACAAGGACAGCAGGAGACCCATCACATGAATACTAATGGTAGCAGGCAGCCAGGGACACGTGGGGACAGGAGTGCTGGGGCTGGGCTCTGCTGACGGAGCCGCAGGCAGCTGAGCAGCACCGGTGAGATGTCAGGCACATCAGGATCTACCAAGGCAGCACACATGGGAAGCCAAGGCCTGATGGGCAACGAATGAAGCAGATCCTACAGAGCAGCCAAGAGACCATTGCAATACATTAAATGTGCCAGATGGGGCTGCTGCAGGGCGCTGCCAACGCAGAGGGTGCAAAAGGGTTACACTCCCCCCAGCAATGTTTTGGTCTTGACCCCTTCTCCCCCCACCACAAGCTGATGTCCCTTGTGCTGAATTCTTATTCAACTTCAAACTGACAAACTGTTTTTAATCTTTTCCTTCCATCCAGCCTGGAGATTGGGAAGCAAAAATCAATACAGGCTGGCAGGTGATCAAGTTGCTTGACAGTGGTGTTGAGGAGAAAAACAGAGAAAGAGAGAGAGAGGGAAAGCGAATAGAGAGCGAGGACAGAGGTGACTAAGTACCCCGAACTACAGGTCCCAGCTCAAAGGCCCAGCTCATCCCAGCTGCAAGCCCAGCAGTGTGGTAACATCATCGCCGTGATCATGTCCAGCACCCACAGCTGCCCGTGATGAAGGCAGGGGTATTTTATCATACATCCCCAAGAGGAGCCAACACAGCATCAGATGGGGTCCTTATCTGCTCTTCATTTGTGAAAGCCCCTGTTCACGCGCAAGTTTGCTCCGTTGCTGTGCCGAAAGCACGGGACTCATCCCACGCTGCTACGGCCGGCGGGGAAGCGGCCTCGCAAAGCGGGAGCGAGCCTCCTTCCCAGCTGACATGCCAGGCATCCAAACCCCAACCAAAGCCAAGCCGTGCTCAGGCCAAAATCTCCACACAGGACGCAGCTAGCCTCCTCCGTCGGCTCCCCTCCGCCCCGACCGTCTCTCAGCATTTCTGTAAGCAACCGGCTTGCTCCAGAGCCCCCGAGAAGCGAGCTGACATTTGAAAACGATCAGTTTAGGACCTTCCCCCCTGCTTTCCTTTAAGTCCCCTCTTCTAATGCTACTGTTCCTCCAAGCTTTCATCATCTAACTCCGTAAATCTCCAGGAAATACGGCTGTGTTTCTGTTGTCACTTCTGATCAGAGCAATGCCAGCGGGGGAGGAGGAAGTGGCAGTGGGGAAGAGGGGGGGAGGGAAGGAAAAAAAAGATTGCCTGGGGCCCCACACAGAGCCAGCATGCAAATGAATGCCAGCTCCGTAAAAATAGCCCCAGCAGTCACATTTTATTACGACCAAATTATTGGACCTGGGTTACTGGAAGCTGGCAACAGGAAGGAGCGAAAGAACGAGAGGAAAAGGGTCAGGCGTAATTTATTCTAAATATTTGAACTTTGAGAATGCCGGGGGAGCACATCCCTCTGCCGATACACACACGTGCTCGAGTTTGCCGTGGTGCTGTACGTGCCACCACCCCTCCAAATCCCTGCAGCAGCCTCCTGCCTGCCTCTGCTCCTGCTACCCCGGTCCACAGACCCCTGCGAAACACATCCAGGGGCTTTCGGCCCTGCTGGATTTCCCATTTCCCGGGATACTTCTCCCTTGCAGAGACCGCCGCGCTCTCCAGTGGGGTTGGCCAGCTCCCCTGGTGCCTCCCCAGAGGCTCCCTGCCCTGCAAGACGCTTTGGGCCCCGCTTAGTCAGAGCTTCCCCTGGAGGAGCGTGGCCACCAGGAGCTCGTTCGTTCCCCCACCGTCGCGGCCGCCCTCCCCAGCGCCGAACGGCAGCTGCCAAATCCCACTAGACACGGCCGGTTTTCATGCTGCCGGAGCTCATGGAAGCGGCAGCGCCAAAGCCGGGGACGGTCCGCGGACTCCGGGAGACGTCCCTGCACCTGCTCGTGCTCAACTCGCAGACGCTTTCCCACCAGAGCAATGTGAAATATTTGCCATTATTTCCCCCCACACACACCCTTCAGGCCTGAAAAGCATCCAGAGCCCATTTCTGCCTAGCGGCGGTACTCTCGGTCGCGTTCCTGTACGAAGAGCTCCGTCCTCCCCAAGCCACGGCCGGGCCGAGCGAGGTGACGCGCTCTCGGGGACACGCAGATTCTTGCGGTGCTTTCTTGAACCAGTCGGATGCTAAAACTGGCAGAGCGGCAACGCGAAACTTGGCAGAGACGCAGCACTCGTTAAACGCATTGCCTTGGAGTGCTCCGGAGAAAACTGGGTCAAGATTTTTCCAAACCCAGCACTCGACATTCGCCTCCTCCGTTACAGTAAATAGCCTCCCAGCCGAGTGGGAGGCGAACGCAAGACTTGGCCTCCCGGGAGAGCCTGCCGGGGTACAGCTGCATGTTGCACAACGCTCTACTGCAGCGGCCACCACCGGGTCAGGGCCAGCTGGCTGGTGAGAGGGAGAAAGCCCCGCAAATCCTCCCCTCTTTCTTTTTAATCCGTTGGGAAACTCTGTGCATTAGTCCCACCTCTTCTGTCCTCATCCAGAGGATCTCACCAGCTCCCATCCCCTTGGGACCACTGCAGTCCCCAGTGGCACCTGATCAAATCAACCTGATTTTAGAGAAATCCCTTTCCTCCAGAGCTCAAAGACCTTCACAGAAATTAAACAGAAGAGAACAGAACTTTACCCTAGGTCTTACAGTTGAAAAGCTGTTTTTGAAGCTAATTTGGGAAAGGCCTGACTCACGCTGCTGAAATGCCCAGGACTCATCTTCCTGCTGATGATGCAGGAGCAGCATCGATGCCAGCCAGCTCCTGTTATCACCTCTGTGGGACTGACTTGCGATTAAAGGCATCTGAGTTGCAAAGCACGGAGGGAACAACATATGGACAGGAGCAAGGGACTGCTCTTCCAGCCTCTCTTTTTAGATCGTAACCGCATTTGCAAGAGGATCCCAGAGCCGCAGTGCAGTTCTTATTCAGTGCTATTAAACTTCATTAACTGATATATAGTTTCATGTTGACTCAACGACTCTTAAACCCTCTTCCGGGGGACTTCCTTGAACATGCCGTAAATTGCCAGTAACTGCCTTCCACTGGGAGCAAACGGCTCTAGCAAAAGCATCCCAGGTCCCTTTTGAAATCATGCTCAGCACTCTGGCCCTGGTTGCAAGCCTCCCTGCAGGCGCACGCCCCTGCCCTACAGCCGCAGCGTCCTCCGTGGCACTCCCCAGTGCGGTTCATGCCATGAGGTGTAAAATCCCCTTGTAAAAAACAAAAAAACCCCACCACTTTGTAATATGGGACAAAGCTCTTGGTTTCTTGGTTTTCAGTCTTATCCCATTTGCAGACCCATAGGCTATTTCCCCCCTCCTGTAGAGATGCAGACCTATGAGTTGATCCTGCCTCCAGGCCCCTGATAGCCACTTCTTTCACAGGTTCCCTAGAAGCAACCCAGGAGCTCCTGCCCAGTGCCTGGCTCCTTTATTTATCCTTCTGCAGACTAAGGAAAGCAATTGGCAGCACAGGGGCTGCAAAATTAGCAGTTCTCCTGACTTCGTTCCAAATTTGAATGAAACCTCCGCAGCAAGTTCTAGATTCTCAGCAAAGACGCTCAAAAAATTCCCTTCCCGTTGATCAAAGCACTTCTTTGCCACAGAATTGACAGCTCTGCTTCCAGCTGAACGCTTTCAAGGTTCGCATTGTTTTATGTAAAATAGAATCCAAAACAAAGCAATATTAAACCCCAAAATTCAAGCTTTTGGTGCTAAAACCAAATGGGTCATTCTGGTAGTGCTTGATCCTAATTTTTAGTGATTCTTTCTCCTCCCACATTTAAATATTAGAGAAACCAACCTCTGTTCAGAAAGCTCTTTGACTTTGATGCTGTGGCATACACAGATGGAATATATTTCTGCATATTCCAAGACACTCTGGGATAGCTTCACTCATGTAATTATTCAGATAAGCTAACCTGAAAGCGAGAACGTGCCCTGCTCGTTTGCCAGGCTTGAGCTGCTCCGCTTTCAAAGCGGTGACGAGTGCTTTCCCACGGCAGAGGAGCTGCTGACCGGGGGGGACCGGGGGATCCCCAGCTCTTCCCGCAGGGTGGTGGGACCTTGCCAGCAGTCTTGAGGGACATCCCCAGCATCCCGTCCCGATCACGGTCCTGAACCGTTCGGTCCTGAATCTGCAAACCAGAGCGACATCCCCCCCGCGCCTCCGCTTTAAAACCGAGGGAGGCTTGGGAGCAATTTCTAAATGAATCGGAGGTCGGGAGGGGACGGCTTCACTTCCAACGGCAGAGCGCAGCTCGGGCTGCCTTACGCAGGATCATAGCAGGGCGGCAGGAGTGGCAGGTGGGCCACCGCTCCGTCCATTTACCGCTCGCCTCAGCCAAGCGGCTGCTGCAATTATCTCGGGCCACCGTATCATCAGAAAGCGCCTTTCTGCCGAAATTATAAGGTGTCTCCCTTAATTATGTTAATTGTCAATAAGGATTCTAATTTGGGGTTCATTTTTCACCATTAAAAAAAAATAATAATAATAGGCGAAGCCGCCGCCGCCGCTTTCCGGCCTTCCCTGGAATTTCTCCCGTGAGCCGCTAATTGAAACGTCCCTCCAACCCGCGCCGCTCCGCTCTGACAGTGGCTTTGCCCCTTGTCATAAAATCAATGGTCTTCCCCAGCCCACCCCTCGCCAGCTCTTCTCTGGCTGTCGGGGCTCCTTCTCCCACTCGCCGTCTCCCTCAGATCATCGGGGTTAAACGCTCCTTTCATACCGCCCGGTCGGACTGTCAGGAGGCATTGAGTGACTTTTGAAAATGAACCACGTTAAGTGGACTTGATGGGGGTTACAACCGCCATTATTGCTATCACCGCTGTGATAAAATGGAGCCGTAATGACGGGGGAAGGTACTTATCACTGTCTTTTTTAGATCACTTAAGATAGTTGGGGTCTGAAGCTTTTTGCCAGAGATAAATGGAACGTAGAGAAGACAAATGGCCTGTGGGGAAGGGGAAGAGGAAGGGAGCATCCTGGCCCCAAGCTGTCCGAGGGGGCTTCGGGTGGCCTGGGAGTCATGAAAAGCAGGTGGACTCCCAGGAAAGGCATCTCCTCTTCCTGCAGGAGCTGGCAGAGGAGGTGTCCAGCTGCTCGGGGCAGCTGGAGAGGCCACACGGTTTCCCCACATGGTTACCTGCAGCCAGGAGAGGACCATCCAGCCAGGATCCAGCTGGGAACTGAGCTTTCCCTTGCTAACTGCCCACAGCACTCAGGGCTGGGAGATCTTCCACTAACTCTGCTTCCCAAACTCATGATCGGGCTGTGGCATTACCCCAAGGAGTCTCCTCCCTTCTCTCCATCGGTTTTGTCTCCATCCATCCTGTCCTGGCATAGGCTCTGGGTCCCTTTGCAACAAGAACAATGACACCACATGTGGTGACTGCCCTTCTGGTCTGCCCTTCTCACCCAGCAAAGCCGTGATGGCTTCTGCTTGAGCAGAAAAGGTGCAGCACAGCACATGCCCATCTGCTTCAGTGCCCCTCTGGAGCACAAGCTCCTGCACAGCAGGAGCCTCAGAAAAGACACTCATGTAGCAGAAAGTGTGAAGTGGTCACATATTACAGGATTTCTTGTGTGACATCCAGGCATTGCATCTCTTCCTCATTCCAATGCAAAAGGAGAAAACCCTTTGTGTATTTATTGCAGCTGAGCCAATCATACATCAGACCAAGCCAGATCTGAGATGCCACAAAGCTGTTGCACAGGCTCACCATTGCAACCTGCCCAGCACGAGCCAAAAAGCAAGCTCCTGCCTCTGCCAGGAGCCTGTAACAGGCCAGCAGGTGCCCACACAGGAGCTGAGCAAGCCACAGGCTGCAAAAGAGCTTGAAGTAGGGTCTCAAAGCATTAGAAAAGAGAGTGCAAAGAAGCCCATCAGTCAGGGACCTGCTGAGGGCCAGGAGTGCTCAGCACAGCTCAGTCCGGGCAGGAAAGGCAGGACAATGCCAGCAGTGAAGGCCTGCAACCAGATCGTGGCCAGAAAACCCCCAAATAATGCAACATCTAGCCCATGTTCAAGCAAGAAGTCCATCAGTTTAAAACAGTGGAGGAAACTATCACTCTCTTGGAAGACACTAGATGAACAAGCAGAAGCACCACACACCAAAGCAACAAGGACCTGGGTAGCACCTCCTAACCGCAGTCCCCAGCAAATGAGCAGCACCCCACAGCAAGGCCCCTGCCCACCATGATGCCTCACTCACAGTTTGCATCCCATGACCAGGAAAGTCCTCCCAGCAGGGTCCAAGAGCCACGCTGCACCATGCTGTCACTGCTGTCTCAAGCTGTGGCAGGCTCAGCCTAGAGCAAGGTCCCATCAGTGCAGCCCCACAGCTGCTGCTAGAGATGCTGAGCACACTCCCGTCATCCCTCAGGTTCCCTAGGCCAGGAAGAGGAGATGGAGTAGAGACTTGAGGAGTTGCTGCTACAAAGGATCTCAGAGCAGGGACACAGCCCCTTCTCTCCCTGTGCCAAGACACGTGAATGCCCCAGGGCAGGGTAGGTGCTAACACCCCCCCCCCCCCCCCCCCCATTATGTCACCTTTGCATTTCCTTCCAGCCACTCAGCTGTATTATATCAGAGAGCCCCAATCATCCCTTAATTGGATGTAGATGAGGCACTTTGCTCCCTAGGCAGCTACCCGCTCTGTGCTGCCTCCTGGCTGCCTGCAAGCCCAGGCTGCCCTCTCTCCTCCACCGCAGCCAGCCTGGAGGTATGGGAGGAGGTAGGCTGCTGGTCATCACCACTGCCAGGCAATTGGCAAGCACCACCTCCGGCACAAGGGAGAAAAGGGAGCAATGGGAGAGACAGGGGAGTGGAGCCACAGGGCAGTTCCCATGTGAGCACGCAGGACGGGGCAGTGGCAGCAAGGAGAGCATGGCCCCGTTGCCCCAGCTGCCAGCACTCAGCTCCCCATTACTTTGAACATTTTGCGAATGCTGCTCTGCTTGCAAGAGCCCATTTTTTCTCTGCAACTAGGGAAGATGCAAAAAGAAATCTCTCCGCAAAGTAGTGGAGACCAAAGAAGGATCCATAAGGCATGGAAAGCATAAACGTTGAGAAATAATAAAGAAAAGAAGGAATCTGTCTGGGAAAGTTGGGAAGGGGAAAGAGCTGAAGCAAAAAACTTATTTTCTGGGATTTGCGAGAATCCTGTTGGCTCTAGTCCTGTCACACTGGACATGTCAGCTCTGGTTGGGCGCGAGGCTGAGACGCTGGTCCCAGGGTGCCTCGTTTCTCCAGCCCCGACCTGCCTTCCCTTTCTTGTCATGGCGATGGTACTGCTGCTGGCAATATTGACAGCCAGAAGGATTGCTCATTTCCCACAGCCCCACAAGGTAAATTAAAAAAAGGAAAAGTCAAAGCTATCTCTGGCTGCTCGCACTTGGGGAGTCCCAACTCAATACATCTTGGTTACTCAGGAAAGATGCTTATTAATAAGCTAGAAAGGCAAAGTTAGTTCTGCTGGCTGTGGGGTCACCAGTTAGGGGATCATTTACTGTGCAAAGACTTTGGGGGGTCAGATGTGTGGGACTTGGCAAATGCCAGGCAGCTGGTAGCCATATGCCAGCATCGTGAGTGGTGCCAAGAGGAAAATGGGATGAGAACTTGCTCTACCTCCAACCTTTTCACCATATATCAGCTGTCTAAAGAGACCAGAGCAGGGACTGGAACAGCTGACCAGAAGGAATGACCACAGTGGTGCTAAATACAATTCTCATCTGTAAACTGCAGTGGTGGAAGGGCAGAGGGGAGGTCAGGAGAAGAAACACATGGTGGTGTAATGGGAACTGAGAGGAAAAGGATCCAGCTAAGCAGGGGACAACTCCAAGGAAAATGTGGGAAAATACACCATTGGGATGATTATCAGGTGGTGAGAAGCCTTGAACTGCTGGTGGCACCAAGCAACCATGCAGTGATTTCTATGCCCAGCTACCTGTAGTGCAAACAGGGTTGAAAAATAACTCCTAGCTCTGCCACAGCCATACACCCAGATTCCAGCCCTGTAGATCAGCTAGAAATGTCCCTGTGGCCTGAGTCCCTGTGGGAGTCAAGTGAAGTAGATCATGCAGTTCCTCTCCTGGGGCAACCTTTAGGCAGCTGCAGAAGAGGCTGCTCACAAGTGGGTACAGCAAGCCCTGCTGCAAGGCTCAGCTGAGCACAGCCCCACTGGGCAGGCTGCTGCCAGGACAAAAACAGCCTTGCTTCTTGCCACATGGGTATTTTCCCCAAACACCTAAAACCAGCAGCCTTGCCATGCAGAAAGCTGCACACATGCGTAAGAACTGGCAAAATAAACCAGTATTTGCTTCATGAAGTTTCACGACATCAGTTGCATGAATACAGCCTTTCAAGCTTGTTCAAATACGGCAAAAATTCAGCTTGTGCTGCAAGCCAGGCAAGAGAAAAGCAGCATGGAAAGTCCATGAAATTTTATCCACCACAAAGCTCTGTTTCCAGATTCACTTCAAGGCAGCAAAGACTGTACGAGTCATGTTGGTGGCCATGTGCCTTTTCTTCAAGCAAGGATTTCCTGCTGTTTTCTAACCTCAAGGCAGAAGAGAAAACATTTGTCCTTTCACCAGCTTTATTTCCATTCCAGCTAAAGAGCTGATCCTCGCCTTTTTTTTTTTTTTCTTTTTTTTCAGCTCTAAATGCCACAAGCCTGTCTCTGAAGCACTGACTTCCACCAGCGCTGGTGGGAAGCACTCGCCTGGGGACAGCCAGATGTGCTCTTCCAAGGCTCTGCAGGAAACGCCCACTTAAAGTTATGGCTAAAAAATGCCCCATTTTTCCTCCCAAACGGTTTATGATGAGGCTGTGAGAGTTGTAAAGGGTGCCGTCAATGGATAGTTTTTGCTCTGAGATACGGATCAAATATGTGGTTTGGCTGCCAAAGCAAGCTGTGAAGCCTGAAGCAGCCCTTTGCCTTTGAGAACACATTAGGGCATCCCATACTGGTTGTCAAATTACCTTGACATGATGAACCCAGTGAAAGCTTTTGCTGCAAGGAAAGGATTGTTGTTTGCACTAAAAATTGCAATAAACTGCGGATTCCTGAATATTGTCATGAGTTCCTCATTCCACCAACTCCAGATTAGGAAAGACTCTCCCCTCACATCCCCAGCCATAACCATCCAAACACAGTCAATTTAACTATAAAAATATTTTTCTTTCCCCTCCTGATCAGCATTGCTCTCCGCAGCTACACAGAAAAAAGCCTTCAAAAAGCCACACGGGATTTCAAAGTTTGTTTCCCAGTAGCAAACTGGTCATGTTGGAGATGGGTAAAAAAAAGAGGAGAAATGCTGAAACAGCAACAGGGACCCAGCAAGGAAGAGAACGTTTGGTGTGATGAGGAGCTGTGACATGTTGTTGCTCTCCAGATCCCTTCCAGCCTCCTTGCACCGCATCTCTGTGCAAATTGGCACCTCTCTCACCCATGGAGGCTACAGAGGAGCTGCTGCAGCCACCCTAAGCCACAAATGGACCCTGGAGGGCTGTCAGGACCCATGCAGCCCCTTTGCAGACTAGATTTGATAGACGTCTCCAGGCAGAAGTTGAACCATAAGCACGCAAAGCAACACATGGGCCCTTCTGCACATCTAGGACAGAAACCATGTCCCAAAACGGTTAACTCTCACATTAGTGAGCAGCCCACAGCAATGCTCTCACCAGCTCTCTGGCCTCACCAGGAGCAAACTTCTGCAAAGCTCTCCACAATGAGTGCTGGCTACTTTCATAGCTCCAACAGAACCTTCAAGCAGCTTCCTCTCCAAATTTTGTTCATTTCCCTCCACTGCACAAAACTGTGCTGCAGAATGAAATGCATCCAAATCGCTGAGGCTGTAATTTTCATGACACCACTGCCTGGCTCATTTCTCTCCTGTCCTCTCTGTTTTGTGAAGGTTAAAGGCATCCTTCCTCAGTGACTGTCAGACTGTTATCTGGGCTGGAACCAGCTATCCAAGCTCCACAAGGAATATTTTATGCAGATTCTCCGCTGCGCCTCGGACGGCTCATCAGTAACCAACCTGCTGCTGCCGCCACTGCCGCGTTGTTACCTCTGAGCCCACCTTGCACATCCTCGTCGCCTTCCTCTGCCCCAGCCCCATCACCTGGAGCATCTCCCATGCTAGCTCGGCACAGGCACCTCTTGCTTTCCTCCCACCTCAGCACAGGGATTTTCCATACCATCAATAGTCACATGTGTTGGTGCGTAGGAAGACAGACACATATACACAAAATGTAACATCTCTGCCTTGATCTGAGGTTGGGAGGAAGGCAAAAGTTGTTCTGTGCTATTCTGGAAGAGGCCTATTTGGGAGAGAGGGAATTTTTGGGATGCCCCAGTCAGGTTTCTTCGCTGCTAACAGGACATCTCAGCTATCCTCTATCCTCACTAATGGAAATTTCTTCCTGTCCATATTGACAGCTTTTTCCCCTGAGAGCTCAGCTGCAACAGCAAGGGGGGGGGGGTTGTTCCCTCTGGAAGACAGGAATGGCAGGGGACCCCCATCCCTTCACATCACACTTGTACTTCCAGTCCTCTCCCAGCAGCAAGGGGTGCGTGTGGTGGCCAAACCTGCCATGGAGGGGTTGATGCCACTGCGCGGCGGCATCAGGAACACTGCAGGACTTGCAGCACCTGGGCCAGGGCATAGAAAAGCTTGGAAATCCCAGGCTCTGCCTTCCTTCTGCCAGGCAGGCACAATGCACCCAATGGGGTGGTATTTCCAACCCAAAGCTTTCCACTGCCCCAAACAGCGTATACTTCTCAGGAAAGATGAGGCCCTTCAAGGCAAAACTTGAAGGACATTGTAGGGGTCCTGGAGCAGCCCTGCTGGCGTATATGGAGCCTTCCTCCCACTGTGCAACACATACCTGCTTCCTATAAACCTGGCACTGATTTTCAGGCACTTGCCCCAGACAACCTCAATGACAGCCCTTTGCCATTGCAACTTGCTTCATGTTTTTTTGGGTGGCATGTGGCAGAGCCATCTGGGTGGGTGCTCGTCCTCAGTGCTGGCCCTGCGGGGCAAATCCAAATCAGCAGCGAGAGGAGGTGGGATGTGGAGGCCAGGCACCCACCGTCCCTGGGATGGCAGCCCAGCACCCCGGCCCTTCCTGCAAGCCCACCCTTCCTTGCCAAACACCAGTGCAGAGCGCGTCACACACATGATTTTCCACTAAGTGCTGATTATAAATGTCATGATTTCAGAGGGGGAAAGAAAACAGCTGGATTTGTCAGACAGCAGCACTGGCAGCTAAAAAAATACCATCTTTTAATGTGTGAGCAGAGTATGGAGAGCACAAGAATAAATAGGAGACTCTGTGGTAACATTTTTACAAGTCCCCTGACTGACTGTTAGAGCCCTTTAAATAGAACATGACTTAAAGTCCCCATTTACAGATCTCAGAAGCATGCTTAACTTCTCCAGGGATCTCTGGCTTTAAACAAAAGATGGATCCAGGCAACGAAGCTCGTGTCTGGATCTGAAGTTGAGAGGACTTGCATTTGAACTCATCCCCATGTCTAGTTTTAAACTGCACTGGCATAAGAGTCTGTGCTCTTTTGGCCTTGCTTGCCTGAGACAGTAAATCCAATTTTATGGCACCCAGTTCAAACCTGAAAACCATGCAAAGCACTGAACAGATATAAACTCTTTCTGCTGCTTCACAAGATCTCCAAAGGGGCCAGGAAGATTTTTCTGCTGAATCAGGTATTGTTTTGTGCTCCCACCGCTGGCAGGAAGCCAGATGCACACCATATTATATAAGCCGGGAAATTTGGCAAAAATGTGATCATATGCTCACCTCTGATTCAGACCCAATGCATCTCATGGGGTGACCAGGTAATGCACAGATCTGGTATTAATTAAGAGGAAACCGCTGCCTTAGGCAGCGATCTGTCATCATCTTCTGGATGCAGCTTGTGCACGCTAAAGACTTTGCCACCTTGGGCTTGCCTCCTCTGCTCTGCCAGCAAGTACCATCCTGCAGACCTGCCACCCAGGCCCTGTTTGCCCCCAACGTGGCACACAACGATGGCCACAGACACATCTAAAAGAGTCACCAAATCCATGTGCTTGTCACAGCTTCTGGATCTGCCTCCAGCCCAACACACCAGGTCAGGGTTTGATAGGAGAGATTTCCTTGCTTGCCCTGAAGTCAGCAGCAAGCTTTGTCCCTGGTATCCGTCCCCAGCTTGGCATCTCCAGAGCAGTTAGAGTCAGGACTGCCCTGCTGAAGGCACGGAGAGAAAGTCCAAGCAGTGCTGAATGCTTTTGAAAAATCTCCAGGGCTCCAGCGGAAAAGGCGGTGCTTGTACCCAGCATGCCAGAGATAAAGCGATTTACCGAGTCAATTGTCTTTTTTCCAAGGACAAACGTGTGATAGAAGATCTCCAGACCTGCTGGCACACTGTGAGCTCTGGGCCATCAGCCCTTTCACTGTCTCAATTCATCTGTCAATAAACCACCATGCCCATTAAGGCCAGAGAAATGGAAAGGATATTAGTGGTCCACCCTGCAAGGATTAAATGCCTTGTTGTACAAAGATGGTTACCCAAGATTTCACACTGGAAGTGCCTAAAGTCCTGATTGTGACTCACAATCCTCTACTAAGCAAAGCAAAGCAAAAAAAAAAAAAAAAAAAAAGAGAGAGAGAGAGAGAGAGAGAGAGAGAGAGAGAGAGAGAGAAAGAGAGAGAGAGAGAGAATAAACAGCAGCAATATTATTCGGTGCCACAAAGCCCCATGCAAGAGGTGATGTGAACGGGGCAGGACCTCGCTGTTGGCTGGGAACTCACACATTTTGCTGCTCCGTGAAACATCTCAGTGTGAAAACAGCTCTGTGTCAAAACAAAGAGCTAATTTCCTTCAATGCACAGGGAAGAAATGAAGTATCTTCTTGGTGGAGGTCAATCCCTTATGCTCAGCTATGTCCCCAAACTTCCTCAGTGCATCTAGACTTACCTTAGCCTCGTACTCCTCTCACGGAGGCAACCTCAGCATGCCAGATTTGCCCTGGGTGTCTCCCAACACCGGCAGCCCTGGAAATGACACCACCACATCCTCTAGCCCAGTGTGTTTGACAACAGCCAGTAGGTGAAGATGAGAAGAAACATGATCATTTTCCAGCCTTGGGGTTTGGTAAAAAGGTGGAAGAGGAAGACAGGAGGGCAAGAGAGGACATGTCTCCATTGAGGACAGTCCAAAAGCAGGCTGCTCCCAGGCTGCCCTATTAGCATGCCACAGGATAAATCTGAAGAGGAAACTTTAGGAAAATTCAAAGACGGGCTGGACATTGATAAGAGGAAGAACATCTAGGATTGCCATATATTAAGAAATATTTTCAGAAGGATACAAACCCTCTCTGGGCTTATGTTATCCCCTAAGAGAGGGAGGAAAGGCATAAATTATTCGAGAGATGCTTGCTCTGTGGAAGGGTTGCTGCTCAGTGGCTTCCTCCAGAGCCTACTCCTGGGACCTGCTGGAAAGGAAACATAGTAGCAGAAGTATCTCACACTTGAGCCTGATGATCAATGCTACCATTTCCCTTAGCTACCTTTGCAGACCTCTACGCAAGACCCACAACCAGTGCTTATAATTAAAGGAAAGTGCAAGTCTGAAGTCACATCTCACTCAGACTCTTGAAACTGGAGTTTGTTTCCATGATGGCTCAAAGCGAGTACTCGTGGCACTTACAGAAGAGAAACAAGATGAGAGAAACTAGGAAAGCTATTTGTTTTATTTGTAACCTAAATCTCAGATTCTGCTCTTTCCCCTGCCAAGTGCCTAGGAGGAAAAAAAACAGGAGTGGATTTTTTTGAGTGCATAGTAAAATGGCTAATTTAAAACAATTATGCAACAGCTAATTAAAATCATCTCTGTGTCCTAGAAAGGCGACTGGCCAGGTACTCAGCATGAAGCGTTTGGCTTTGTGGAGCAGCATCTTGTTAAAGCTCTTCATCCCGCAGTGGAGTCTGCTGGGTCCATCCTGTGAGTGTCTGCAGAGAGCGGCTGATCAGCTTCCTGGTGTCAGCCGATTGATTCCTTCCTCTTCTCCTGCCCGGCTCGGCATCGCAATGTACCTGAGGCACCGGCTGTGCTTTATGAAGTCTAAAATTTTCAACTGGTTGTGTCTTTCCATGCAAACTCATTAGACACTATTTACACCCGCTGCAGCTGTGCAGAGAGAGGTTCTGAACTCTGGCATTCTACAGTAGGCTTTGTTTCTCATTTACATTTGCATATTAAAGTGTTTGCCTGAAATAGGCTATTGAAATTAATTCAGGATTAATTGGTGTCTTTATCTCATTAGGACAATCTAATTTAAGGATGATGAAATTGTTTAGCCTCCCGTTTGCATAATTAGATTGCTTTGAATTGCTGTCATTATTGTGCTCTTTAGCATCATCTGTAGGCCTCAAACAGACAAGAGTTTCAACCTCATAAAGACCAATCATGTGTTACAGCAGAGAGCTGTTAACCCCTTTTAACCCAAACTCCCTCCAATGTGCCAGCGCACAATGGAGCAGACACTTCGCAGTGCAGTGGGGACGCAGAGGTCTCCTCACCCTGTGTAATGGTGCATCCCCAGCTTCCACTTACATGTTTGGGGCTGAGAGGTGCAGCCACGAGGAGCTGCTGTGGGGAAAGCTACGGCAGGTGCCGGACTGGAGCAGCTGGCAGGTGGTTCCATTTCGCCTGGCCTTCCAATAGGAAGAGTAGTGGCTCTCCCAAACAGTGGGGAAAAACCCCGTGGTCAGAGGCCAAGGGGGGCCAAGGGCTCTGTGACAGATGGCCAGGACATGGGATGCTCTTGCAGGGAGCCACAGACACTCTGTATCCCACTGATGTCACTCAAAAGGAGTGATGGGAATGTGCCCAAAGACTGCTTGATGCCATGTCTCATGTGTACTCTTGGGAAAAATTGCTTAGGCCCCACAGCTAAGCTCTCAGGGACAGCTGAGTTTCCATCTATGGGAGCCTGGGCTGGAAGAGCTGCTTGCAGCCGTGGGCACCACGGTATTTTGTCACCTCCAAGAATTCACCAAGTTCAGTCTCCTCCTTTTCCAGTTTGGAGAATGTTCCCAAACCTCTGAGCAAGAAATGTTCCTCCAGATGTTCTGGCCAACATGTAGTCCTCAGGTCCAGTACCAACATGCTCCTTTAGTTCAAATACTTCTTCTCTGTCCCTATTCCTTTCTCTGTTCTATGTTTACCTTGAAGCTAAAAGGAGAGCAGAGACAGCCAGGGTCATCTTTCATGCTGCAGACATCTCACTTGGAATGGGATTTTGAGCATTGCCTGACTCACAATCAACACCTCTCTTCTCTGGGCCTTCAGGTGGGCACAGGCTGAGCAACAAGGATGTACACACCAAGGGTCCTGTCCTCCTGTGACCCTGGGAAAGAGGTGGCTGGGCTCCAGCTAAGCTGGAGGTCTTAAACTGGATACTTATTCTGTATATCGCCCAGTGATGGGAGTGCGCATGGAGGTCTGTGAGGACATACCACCAGAGCCTACATGGATAAGGGAAGAGGAAAGGAAAAGAGAAGTGGCCATAAGGCAAGACTCCAAGTTGGATAATCTTTCAGCCTAGACCCAGTATGCAATTCAGAGACAGACCTGCTACCACAATGGAGCAGACCAAGCCATGCCGGCCTCATGCAGGATTCAGCCTTGCCCTGAGGACAGCAAGGAGGTCCAGAGATTTCCAAGAGTGCAGTGGAAGGAAGAGACCAAGGCGAGAAAGTATTCATAGCATGGCTTTGCCAAGGATCCCTTCATGCGTGCTCTAAAAGGTCACCCAGTGAGTGCATGCCAAGGGACACATGGACTCAGGCTGCAGCAGAAGCATGTGTGGAGTACATGAGCTGGAAGGTGCAGCTGTCTGAAGGTCCTTGCAGCTTCATAAGGGACATGTTCCCCATGAGCAGCACTTGACTTGATTTTCAGCATGGCCTTCCCCAGCACAAGCTCTCCGCCCTCACTAAGGCTCACCAGCAGTGATAGCTGTGCTACCCCCCCACCACAAAGCATCAACTGAGCAGCTCTTCCGCATCACCTTCACATCCTAGTGACCTACACCAGCAAGACACAGAGGAGCAGTGCTGGAGATGGCACTGCAGACCCAGGGAACTCGGGCATCTGAGACCTATTAGGACACAAGGGATAGAGCCACCTGCCTGTGGCCAGCCAAGCGATGGGTAACAGAAGTCGACACTGACTCCCAGCGCAGGGTACTAGTTCAGCACATTTAGCTAAGATCACACTTTTCCTTCGGAATTTCCATTAAAAAACAGCCTGTTCAGCCATACAAACCAACCAAAATGTGCATCTCAGAAGTATTTTTACAACAGAGAGTACCCCACAGCAGGGCAATCGGCTTGTTACCAAGAGGGGCTGCAGCCTTGGGCACTACGTCCTGCATGAGGCCAAACTAGCTTTCCAGATGGTCGCCAGAAGCCAATAGTCACCAAAGTGACCGAATCCAGCCCCTGGGATGCTCCCTGGGCACCGAGAGCAGGAATGGGGTCAAGATGGCAGCTTTGCAGTTGTTCCTGGGGACGTTCTCCGTCTGTCCTGGCCCAGCTTGATGTGAGAGACCTGCTTCTCATTAGCGGGTGGCTGACTTGTGAAGTGGGGGCTGAGCCAGGCAGCCTGCTTCACCAGTCACTTCACGTATCGTAACATCTGGTTGTGTCTCATCACAGTGCAAATTTATGACCCTGGAAACAACATGTTGATGATGCACTGGGAAGATAAGCCAGAGCTATAAACCTGTGTCCAGAGTGAGGACAAGGGGAGCTGCGACCTGAGCGCTTTGCTGGATGGAAGAGGTGAGGCATGGCGGACCTGCACTTGCTCATGTGATGCAAGGGATTGGCAGGGGGGGAAGAAGCTCCCAAAGATAAAACATGGCAACATTTTTCATTCTAAATCTCTCTCCTCTGCAAAAAAAAATTGCAAATTCAGCAGCAGCCAACTTCGCACAACTTCATCTCAATGGATTGCTACTTCCAAACCCGCCAGTAAACAGTAAACATTCACAAAAAATGAAATGTTTCATTTGAATGTTTTAAAAAGAAACATTTCCATTTGCAGTGACTGGTCAGTTACACTTTTCATCTCATAATTAAAATTATAAAGACACTTAAAGTGACTTGCAATAGAAACGACAGACTGCAGTTTGGGCCCTTGAAAGAGCTTTGTTTGGCTCAAATAAGTAAATGTTTCATTATTTTTTCCAGAGATCAAATGTACCAGCAGAAACAGAGCTGGACTTGGGAATTCTTGTTCACAGGTTCACACCAAACATGTTTTAAGCCAATGTTTCATTTTTAGCGCAAACATTTTTAGTTTTGTTGCTTTCTTAGAGTTGCAGTGGGAAAGAAAAAAAAAAAAACTGCTTGCCATCATAGTTAGACAACCAAAGCAGATAAAACTAAAGAGTCAGTGAAAGAGAAACTTCTCATCGTGGAAAAACTATTAAAGTTTGTCTGAACCTTCCAGTTTTGCAGACTATTTTTTGGCCCTTGGTACTGCTATTTAAACTACTTTAAAGGCCCTTTAAACTACTACTTTGGAGAAGACAATCTGTGTAATGCCACATCTGTGGATATCAGCATATTGTACCTAGCAGAATGGGGAACAGAAGAAGCGAAGACACTGTCACCAAGAACTAGGGTGCTCTTCAAGAGAGATGGGGTAAAGCTTCCTTCCTTGGCAGTCCACAAGCTCCACGGCATAAGCAATGGCCAGGGCATAGTAGATAGGACACGAGACAGGAGCAGCTGTGGCTGGACCACAGGCTGAAGGTGATTCAAATGGGTCCAAAAACGCCAACAGCACACAGAGGTGGATAAACGGGCTGATAGTCACTAAGGTTGGGGAATAATCTGTCCTCTGCCCTGTGCTGGCACGGTCTCAGCTGTAGCGCACAGGCACTGCGCATCAAAAGAGATGCAGGGCAATTGGGACAGCCTGGGGGAGAGAGCTGAGGCTATCTGGAGATCTGGGCAACACAATGAAAGAGGGAGAAGAGACATAAGACAGACTTCAAATACACCACGGGCTTTTCTCCATATCAGTAGCAGATGGCGTAAAAAGTCACAGCTCTAACTACCGCCAGGAAACCTCAAATTAACTTGCAGGAAAAAGTTGCTGGTGGTGGGCACAGCAAGGCAGAGAGAGGCAGCCTGGGGCACATACGGCCTGGAAGCTTTAAAAGCATGTTGGCCACCCAGCCAGCAGCACCATACTGGCTTCACAGGACTTTACAGGGGATGTGCAGACTCTGTGTAAAGAGAATTGAATGGACTAGGACACCCCTTGATGGTTTCTCCAGTCCTACGAGCATACAGCTATGATAAGCGTTGGCACAGCTCACCAGCAGCCAGACTTAGTTTTTATCAGATATCATGGCAGAGAGGACTTAAAGGAGGACATCGAAATTGCTAGCAAACGGATTTATCCCTGTTCCCTCTAGGGCCAGGAATTTCTACAGAATAGCTTTTCTTGAGAGTATTTTAGTATTGCTGCTTCTGAGCGCGGTCAGGGCTTAAAAGGACAGATGTGAACAATTGATCTGAAAACAAATAGAGATACTCTGAAACTCAGGGTAGATTTGTGGCGACTCATGATAAATTATATTGTTATCACTACCAAATCGTTTAGCTTCCCCTAGAACCCAGTGGACCTGCTATTTCTTTCTCCAGAGAAGTACTAGTGAGACTAAGTGATTATGTTGCATCAGGTTTCAGTAGAGAGGGTGTTAGGGAGATATCTGCTGAAGTGAATAAAGATGAACCCTTCTCGGAGACCAGAAATGGTGCTCAAGTCTACTGATAAATTAGAGAGCAAATAAAAGCAGAACAAGGTAACTCGGCTTCCTAGAGAAACTTTGAGGTGAAACGCTGCTCTGCCAACAGGCTTGTGCTTTCTCCCCAGCAATGACCTGTAAAATAGGAAGTTTTACAACTCGCTTTTAAAAGGTCCTGTGAGGATGTGGGAGTTACAGAGCAACAAGCCCTTCCCCACACCAGGGATCACAGGTTAACCCACCAGAGACAGAAAGGCAACCTGCAGCTCTCGCACATCGGCTAACCCAGCTGCAGACACAGGTCCAGACCTCTACTCCGTGCTGCCCAACCAACATGGACTATCTAGTAGCAAGGGCTATTCGATATCAACAGGAAAACAACGCGTCTCCCATCTATTAGCGCTCTGTAATCCCACCAGCCACAGCAGAAAGCAAAACGCTTGTCAGAAATTGTACAAAGTTTCCAGAAACCTTTGACTCACAAGTGTTTTAACTAATCTCTGTTTGAGAAGCAAAACTCTGTTAGGAAACTTAAATTGGTTAAGGGCTAGCGTAAATATGCTAGTATGATACAGTAAACCTTCAGTTGCAAATTGGTCATGACTATGAGTGAACATCCACAACCAGAAGCTTCTAGTAAAAACACAGATCTAGGAGGAACAGAACATGTAGAGATTTTTGGTATGCAACTTTCAGCCCATCAGTGGTCCTATACAAACCCCACCCCACCTCTACTCAAGCCGTGAAGGACCTCCCTGCATCCTGACTCCAGAGACACAGCTGGATGAAGAGCAAAACGTCATGTATTTGGAGGGACCATCCTGTCTCTTGGCTCAGCCAGAGCTTGTATCTGAGGGTTAGCATGGGCTAGAAGCAGATTTACAGCTACCCGACATCTATCAAATTCATGCGCTTCAGTCTGTTTGGTTGAAATCCTCTTCCCAAGAGGACTTTACCACCAATGTTCATTAACAGGTCTTTATGTTCACTTGTAGGGTGTTTTTTTTTTAAAAAAAAAAAAAAAGAAAAAGAAAAAAGAAAAAACCCAGCATTACAGTGTTTGAGATCGAGCAAAGCATTTTCTTTGGTCTTGAGAATTTGAAAGAAAAACTTGAGGAACAATTTCAAAATCAAAAGTCTTTTTACATCAGAAAAATCAAACAGTTCCCTTCAGAAACATCAAAACAAAATTTCTGGCTCTTTTCTAAATGCACATACATGTACACATATGTATGCACATACATACTTGCACATGCTGCTTTCCCCTAGGAAGCCAAATCTAGCAAAATCAAACCTAATCAAGAGCTCCAGCCCAACCTCTGCCCTCCAGTCCAAGCTCTTGCCCGTCTCTTTCCTGTCAAACGAAGGCCCCAGAAGCTATGTCTTCCTGGCTCATGGCGTGCCTCAAGGCCAGGGACCGGCCAAGCCCTTGCTGACTACGCTGGCTCCCTGTCATGCATCCCTGGGCCGCTTGCTGGTCTCTCACTGCTCCCAGGGTCACCAGGGTTGAGTGTGCCCATTTGCTTCTCAGCTCCCAGACCGTGGAGCTCTTGGTTTGGTCAACGACTCCTGACCCATGTAGGTTACTGGTCTCATAATCACCCAGCCTAGATTTCTAACTGCCAATCAGGCCTCTCCTTTGATCAGTGTTATAATCAGATACAGCACTCCAGCATGGATTATTAAGTTTTAACAGTTGACACATCATTTCTGATACCATAATCTGGCAGCACTTTACAATAAGTGACAGGTCCTCACTAATTCCTTTTGTATTCACTGTAGCAACGTTAATCATGAGTGATGAACTTTGCGTATTCATATGGATGTAATAGGCAGTTCCCAAGGACTGAGACTGTAATTTAGCTTTAACCTAATGGGCACTGATTGTAACAATAAGTAATTATGTCAGCTAAATGCAGTGTTGATGGCAATTGATGACAGCAGCGAAAGCCATGACACCATTTTGGAACTAAGCTTGGAATAGTCATTTGTAAAGCTGTAATGGCCAAGAAGAGGAACAACGTGTCCTCTCCTGTGTATCCTATCATCCAGCTACCTTCAGGCTAGCGAGGACAGGACCAGCTGTGACAAATGCCCTGTCAATTCCCTGTTTACTGGATGGCATCTAATTTAAGAGTAGCCAAAAATCTTGCTTGTTAGATGGATGGACCTCTTGGCACTCTGAAGCTAGGGTAAAAAGGAGAGATGCTCTTTTTTGGGGATCTTAAACCAGGCATTGGGTTCAATTCCCTGGACCATCTTCAGATCCTTTGGCAAGTCACTTATGGTGATACTTAGACAACATTTAAGTGTTGCCTTTCTAGAGAGCAATGCATAATTCAGATCTGCTGCTACCCACAGCTGCAGACCCTGCCTCCATACCTGGCCAGTGCAGGGGACACTGCGCAAGTCAAGGCAGGAGATAGGCCATAACCTCAGGTCACCTTGGCAAGCCACATCCCCTGTCCCCTAGGTGAGCATGGATATGTGCGCCTGGCTGGGTCCAGCATCAATGCTGCTGACCTGAGGAGCATCAGGACTCCAGGGAGTCGCAGGCAACTGAAGCTCATGGGCTAGTGAAGGGATGTTGGAAACCGCTGCTGCTCTTTGAGAGACATATGAATTCAGCAAGATGTGCAACTAGGAGAATGCAGGCCTATGAAGCGTGCCTGAGATACAAAGGTATTTATGCTGTGTTGCAGGTAAGAAGACCTTCTTCTACTACCCAGAAGGGCTGGTGTGACCTCTTTTTTTTTGATTAGAGAGGAAAATGAGAAGCTGGACTACTTGGATTTGAATTGCTTCTTTAAAAAGGGGGGAAGCATGACAATGTCATAATAATAATCTTGTTAATGATGGTAATAAGACTGTAAATGCTGGTGTCATCTTGAAAAAGTGATTTGTACTGCCAATAGGAATCCTGTTTCACCGTAAACATTAATGTGGTCAGAAATGCTTGGAAAACACAAATACTGAGTAGATAGACTGAGGTAGGAAGGACATTTTCAAGGAAGTAGCTTTTGAGGGCTTTACCAGGATGATGTCCCCGCTTCTGCAAGCCAAAGGAAGCAGATGCCTTGAATTTTAGCAAAGGGAAGTGCCAGCTCTACCTCCTCGCTTTCACTTCAGCAAACCCTGATACACTGGCAAGATTTTAGGAAAACTAGTCAGAAGCAAACCTTAAAACCTTAAAAAGCAGTATGTGTTAGCTGGCAGATCTCAGTTCACGAGCACAGGCTGATGACGTTTTGTAGATGCACTAAGGCAGGGAACACCAGGGAGGGATCCGATAGCCCTCGCCATAAATGCACAAAACATGGTAAGTACCAGGGTGTCCTCCTTTCCCCCCACAGCAGTCCACAGCCCCTGGGCAAGGGAAATGCAGACACCTGCACTTCTGGCATTTCTCCCCCCATCTGTAGAAGCACACAAACTAGAGAAGTTCAAGCATTAGTGTTGCAAAGCCCGCAGCTTTACTGCCTCTCACAGCCAGGTTTCAAGTTTTACCTGATCCTTCCTTGTCTGTTTTGTTTTTTTAAGCTCCAGGCCTGGGAGTCCTGTGGTTACTGAAACCACTTCTGCTTTCTTCTGCTTCGCTTGGGCAAAGAAAGGATCACGTATAAAATCTTCTGGTTGTGCAAAAACAGCTGAGAAATATGACCTTTGGGAAGCCAGCAGGAAGCACCTCTTTAAAAATGCAATGTAACAACTCAGTTGCTGTAAAAGCTGTTTATTAATTTCTTAATTTCCTGGGATTTTTTTTCTTTTTTTTTTCTGGCTGTGGTAGACAGGCCAATTTATCCAAACTGGCCATTCCTACCTTTCGATCTTGTTAAGGAATCACATTTGCTGGTAGACGGCCAAATGCCTCCTAGCGCTCTGTGGTGCACGTGCCAGTCTCTCTAACCAAAATCTGATCCCCCAGCAGATCCTCAGCATGGGTGCAGCCCACAAGTGAGCTGCAGACCAGTTGCTACCTGCAGACCTTGCTTACCTTACACATGGGAGCAGCCCAGCAATAAAAGGGCAATGGTGGACTTCAGGCTGTTGCATGTTGCTCTTGGCACCATGGCTACTGAAGTCAAGAGTAAGATGAGTCCTTCCTAAGCCCCTGAAAGGCCACAGGTGTGTCAGCTTTCCTATGTGATGTAGCGTTTTGCAATAAATTATCATACCAGTAGATGTCTCGTTTCTGTCTCAGACGTCCTGGCATGCTATGGTTGTGGCGTAGTTTTTGATGAGACCAGGTCAGGGCTCAGATGGACCAGGTGTGCAGGAGAAGGGCTCCTGCAGAAGATAAGAAATGAAAATGATAAGGTCAGGCCTCAGAATCATGCTTTAAAGGCTTTAACTCTATTGGGAACCAGCTGCTAGCACAAAATACCAAGGCTACGCTACGCTTGCTGTGGAGGTACCAGGGCTGTCACGGACATCACATTGGGACAGTGAAGACCAAAGATAGCCAAAGATGTAATAACTGCCTCAGTGCTGTGCTGATTTTCTGGGTTATTTTATGTTGGCTAAATAATGACATCCTGTATGGAATATAGTAAAAGTTAATAAAATAACAAGTGGCAGAGAGAGAGTGATGAGGGATAGATTGCATGAGGTTTCTCATAGCAAAAGGAGGAGGGAGCATCAACTGCACTAACCAGGCATCAGGTGCAAATCCAAGGAAGTGCATCACGATTCAGCCATGCAGCTGCTGCAGGTGGTTGCAGAGGCCCAACATCTACACGGACCCAGAAAAGCAATGAGACAACTCCTGTCAATACCTGAGCAGTGTAGAGACACCTCTCTGCTGCAGGGAAGTCCTGAGCTGCAAGTGGGTGGTGCGCAGGCAGCTGCCACGGGGAGGGCAAGGGCAAGGAAGGACTAGGGCGAGGGGGGATCCTCCTGTTACCACAAACACAGCTAGGTGGGAGGCCATGCCAGCTTGCCAGGCCGCAGGGACATGCTCTGGGTCTCCCCCATCTCCGCTCTTGCTAGCGCTGTTGAGATGAAATCTGCTAGGTAGGCAGCAGAACGGAGGTATCCAGGGTGGGAAACTGTTCGGCTCCAAAAGCATCCAATTCCCACAGCCAGAGAGCCAGGCACGAGCCGTGACAGCCTCAGCCCAAAGGACAGGCAGCCCAGTGTGCAAAGGTAGCGTTTCTGCTTGCTCAGGGAGGTGGGAAACGTTTGCTATGATGGCAGGAGCCAAATTTTTCAGCAGAGCAGATGCATCAGCAGGGTTTTGGTAGACTCCTGGGACCCCGAAAGCTCTAAGATTTGCACTTTTAAATGCACCATTTGTCAGCTCTTGTTTCTGGAGCTTGCCTCATGGAAGCAGCCTGAGCACAAGGAATGTTTCAGAGAATAGCGCTCCAGATGTTAGGAGGCCTCACAGGAGAACAGGTCTCTGCTGGTGGGAAACCGCTGGAGAAAACATCACTGCCAAGCAACAGGCACCGGGCTCCACAGATAAAATGAACGAGGTTTCACATTAATCTTAAACCACTGACATCAATCACTCATGCCAGGACTAAGCGAGCACCAGCCCGCAATGTTGGCCACAGAAAAGCGTGGCAACAAGGTGAAAAGCATGGACAAACAGAGCAAGAAATGGGAAAAAGATGAACAAACTTTTACGCTTTCTCTTGATGATCAGGTTCAAAGCCAGATTAGCTGTTTAAGTCCCCAGTTGCAAGGGGCTGGGTAAACTATCCAAGATGAAGCTGCTATTGCTGAAAATACTGCAGAGCTACAAGCAAAATGTTTCTTAGTAATCGCAGATGTGCTGTCGAGGGCACATGTTACTCTAGACCCCATGCAACTAGCTGATTTGGAGTAAGCAGCATACGAACATGAGACAGGGATCATGCGCAGTCTCCCAGGAGGTGTGGCGGAAAGACAAGAAAAAGGTGCTGCAAGCAGCAGGTCCAAGTGTAGCCAGCAGAGAAGACAATGTCCCCCATCTCCCTGGGTAGCCTCAACACCAAAAAGGCCTTTCACTGCTATTGCAACTGCTTCTGAAATACATAGATTGTGCTCAGACAAGAGCTGGGGAAAATACACAAAGGGCCCTAGAGAATGGCATAATCAAAGAAAATTGACAGAGGAACAAGAGCCACTGAGGAAATGATGAGGAGAGGTGAGCTCCACTGGCAATGTGCAATTAAAGCACAGGCAGCCCAGGAACCGCAGTATTGCTTCTACTGCCCTCATCTATATCAAATATAAGCTCTTGGCAATAACTCATTTCTTACTCCAAACACTCTTGGCAGGGACACAAGTGCCCCTTCCCAAATTAAAGGCCAGCCTTCAACCAAACCCAGTAGAAAATGCAGGCTGATGGCAGCAGCTCCAGACCACTGATCTCACGCTCGGGGCTCTTGGCACACACAGAGCACGAGGTGACACCTCGCCACGTGGCCCGCTGTGCCCAGTCCTGCCGGAGGACTGGTGGCAGCATCAGGAACCACCTCAGCTAGGTGTCAGTCAGGGCTGTAGCAGTCAGACTTACACATTTAAGCATCCCTGAAGCAGGCACCTAGCCCCTTCTGAGATGATACCTGCAGCTGGACGCTTTCAAAAATGCCTTCAGAGTTGTCCTGCAGCTCCTGACCCCCACACAGGGCTGGGGCAGCGCTGGCGATTTACCACTTTCCACCAGCTGAGAACCGATTTCCCCGACTGCAGAGCACACCGCCTGCCAGCAGAAATAAACACCTGACGGACCCGTCCGTGTTTGAAAGGACTCAAAACCCAAGTGCTCGCTCAGAGGCCGTCCACTGCCCACACCACTCCCTCGGCTGGGGACGCATCCCCGGCGATGCTGAGCAGTGCGGGCACCCAATTACCATTTGTCACCACCCCGGCGAGGTCTGAGCATCAGCCTGGCGTCAGAGCAAACCGTGACACATCAGACGCGATGCCTCCGCAAGCGGCGACGCCAAGGCAAGGGCAGCGCTGCCGCTTCCCCGCGCCGAAGGAACGGGCAGCAGGAGCGGGGGCACGCGGGGGCGACTGGCAGCCCGTGTCGAGCGGCTCAGAAAGCCCTCGACAATTAGCACGTCTCCCTCCAGCGCGAGGAAGGGGATGAGACAGCAGCTCCTCACCTCGGGCTGCAGCCGGGGCGCTGGGCCGGCTGGCGCGGTGCTGAGCGCCGGGCAGGATTCGTGCCACTGGATGAGGGGCTGCCGCATCAGGAGCAGGCAGCACGGCTCCGGCAGCTGGCTGCCTCAACAGCGAGAGCGGCCATGGCTGTTGTCACCTCCTGTCACATCTCGGGGAGGCACCCGGTAAATCCTGACTGACAGCAACCTCAGAGGCCGGCGCTAATGACACCGGCTCGTCACAGGCGGCACCGTCCCCCCTGCAACAGATGTGACAGGACCAAAGTAAGCAGATCCACCACCACCCCCCCTCCTCATCCCTGCTTCCTCTTGCCCGGAAGAAAGCAGGGGACAGGTAATAAAAGTCCAGGCCAAACCCTCCACGGGGCTCTGCTGGGTTGGACAGGCTCAGGATGCCCTGCCCTCCGTGCCAGGTTTGTTAGTGACACGCGGCCGTTCGAGCAGGAAGGCGGCCGGCCGGAGCGCGGCACGGAGAGGCCGGTGGCACCAGCAGCTGCTGCAGCCAGCGAGCCCAGTGCAGTCTCCTCTCTCTGCACGCCAGGGAGGGAAACTGAGGCACAGCTTAGCATCCCTTCGCAGCTCGGAGGCCAGTAGCAGTGGCAGAGTCTAGTCCAAAGCGGTCCAGCCGGGCAGTGGGCCAAGCTGGGAACAAGCTATCTGACTCCTCGTCTGTCCCGTTCACTGTTGCCTAAGCCGTGGCTGTGCCGGAGATAAATGACTTCAATCTCCAGGGTTGGAAATCACATAAAAAGTGGGAAGTCAGAGAGGGGTGTGGGAGCTCAAAGGCAAAGATCACGGTACTCATACAAAATTTCCTCTTTGCTTTCCTTTCCCCGCTGCCACGCAGGACATTTCCCAGCTGACAAACTTCAGGGCCAGAGCAGACCTCGCAGCGATGACACCAGGTTTCCAGCAAGGGGGATGATCTTCCCAGCGCAGGGCAAGCAGCTGAAGTGCCGTCAGGAGAGACAAAGGCGGCTGGCAAACTTTGAGAAATGCCTCTCATTATTTACAGGACGACACAGGAAAACTTCAGACTGAAACAAGAAAGGCAATTAGTTTCCTGTACGGAAACAAAGAGACATCTGTGCCAAGTATGCTAACATATACACAGGGGGCAGGTATACAGTACATGAGGAATTTCTTCCAGCTGCAAATCCACCCCCAAATTCTCAAGTCAATCTCAAGTACTACGACGCTCAGCAATCCTCTTAAAAGTGTCCAGATGCTTTAATAACTTAATTCTAGTCTTCTCAAATACCATTTTCCATTTAACTGCTGAAGCACTGGAATAAGGCAGAAGGGTTAGGACTGAACAGCAAGCCTTCTTTGGTGACCAAAGCAGCCCAGTCCAATTATGCTGGTACCAAAGGCATCTCAGGTTTTGTGGGGTGGAGCATGCATCACCTAGACTGAGAGACTGTGAGCAGGTTTACATGACCCCAAACGCACATGCCCGTACTCTCCCATTTGCAGCTCAGGTTCTCAGCCCCGATGGAGCTGTGCTCAGAGTATCCATGCTGTGCATAAGGAAGGGCTGAACTTCACTGATGGATCTGGCTGTTGAGCGCGTAGCTCAGCCTGGGTCAGATGCATACAGCTCCCACAAATGACATTGTGGGTTTGTGCTTTAAAAGCTTGGGGGTCTTATCCTCCAGAGCAGCTCAATTAAGCTAATCTCTTCACAGGGGGCTGGAGGTTTAAGTGGGCGTGTTTTGCACTAGGAGGCTGGTGCAGTGTTGGAACAGGTTGCCCTGAGTGGCTGTGGACTCCAGATCCTTGGAAGTTTTCAATCCTCCAATAGTCCATTGCTGGACAAAGCCATGGCCAACCTTTTCTAGTGCTGGAAGTAGCTTACTTCAAAGGAGAAGTTGGACTGGAGACCTCCAGGGATCTCTTTCCTGTATTCTATTATTCTATTCAGTATTTATACGAATCTAAATCTGAACTTAAAAGGTCGTACCATGAAGGCATGACCTTCATATGCTGGCCTGGGTAGGCATGATCCAGCCTTGCTGCACATCACCCTCCCATCCCCAGATGCCCACCAGCCTCTGCTGTCTGGGGATTATTCCAGACTTCCCATCTCAGCCAGCTACCTTTTAGACACCATTTTCTCAAGATTGTTTTAAACAAGTGAGGAAATTTTGGTGACATTTTAATACATAAAGTGCTCCTTATTTTCTCTATTCCAAAGAGCAGTGCTTTCTAACACACTTTCTGAGTTAACATCAGGTGTTAAACAGACGCACGCATTGTTTTAGCGGGAGCCCACATTTTATAATAGGCTTTCTATCTAACAGCTTGATATACCCTCTTCCATTAAGCATTTATTGCTAATGCATTGTAAAGTGTAACATGCTATATACGCTATTAAAGAATGAAGTTGCCATGTACTCACCCCTTAATAATGAAACACTTATGAACGAGAACCTTAGGTTAAAGAGTTGTGAATTAAGTTTAATCTCAAAGAGATCATCTAGCACTCTGCTAGCATATTACACTGCACTATCAGCAGGAGAGCTAGGACAGACCCCAGTTGCTTCGGAGAGGGCTCTCCGAGTTCAATTTGGAGAATATCTTGCTCCAAATGCCCACTCCCACATCCCCAGCAAGAGTTCATCTCAATACCATTGGCCATCTGGCAACTCAGTCATGCAGGCTATGATGGTCTAAACTGGTGTTTCAGGTGGGAACTGGCACCACATAGGATGAAGTGGTGGTGGCCATACTGGAAGGCACCAGCAGGTGCCAGAAGAAACAAGGCTGAACAAAGACCAGCTGCCAAATTTCAGGGTAGAGCTGAGAGCGGAGCTGTCGCAGCAAGGTCTCTCCTTGCTCTTTTCTCTTATGAAAGGTCTCTCAGACAACTAGTCCGCAGAGAGGGACGCCAAGGATGTGCAGCCCTGACAAGGCAGGGAGGAGATCCACAGGAGACAGGACACATGTCCACTGGCTTCAGGGACCCTAAGGCATTGCTACTTTGAGCTCTTCCTTAAAGGGACTCCCAGGTTGCCACACACTCTGGTTATTGACTTTTTACTAATTCAGCATAAAACCAATTATGATAAACCCTTTTTAGATGAGCTGCATCTCTACCTGAGAATCATCGTATATTTTCCTGTATTATTAAAAAAAAAACCTTTACAAATAAATGGAGCAAATCCCCTACCCATGGCAAGTACCTGGGGCTTCACACAATCTTTGCCAAGATAAATGAGCATTAGATACTAGGAGCAATGACCTAACCCTACAGGGTTAGACCATGGAGGTAAATGCCTTCACGGCTGTTCTTTTGGAAATAGAAATCATGTTGATCTCTTCCCTCCTGCTGGTCTCACCCTCTCAGGGATCTATTTATACACATGCTGCTGCACAGCAATTTCTGCCTTTGTTTCTTTTCCCTCCATATGACTTACTACACGAAGCAGGACACAAATGCTCCAGCTGCTCTCTAAAAACCATTGCCCTGGAACCATACAGCAGGATCTTTGTTTGATCAGCCACAGAGAGATGTTTCCACCCTAAGACAGGAGACAGACTTTTGGTTGAGGCGAGAAACCGACCTTTTCACATTCATCTCTCTTCCTGGCATTCAGTGCTAAGAGGACACCCACCCCCCTTTAATGTCTTTGACGATCTGCTCTCGTAATTCTATTGGGGTAGGAATGATCTTAGGCTGTTTAGGAGATGGTATATTCAAACTGCTTATTCTACAAAGTAGGCTAGGAATAACTCAGCTTCTGCATTGAAAGGATGAAAAGACTTTTTGTTCTTCATCTGCACTTGCTTTAACTTACCGAGCTCATGCTTACTGGAATTTTTTGCCCTGTAAAACCTTTCTGAAATTAAAACCACTGGGTTTCTCCAGTGACAGAGCTAAGCAACAGTCCTAGGACCTCAATGGTGTCTCTAGGGTGAGCCAAATGGCAAGGTAGTGTGGATGCTCTATTTTTTGGTATTCAGTTCAAGACGCTTTTAACAAAAAGTGCTCCGGATGTCCAGAACTTCCTAGAAAACTCAGGTTTCTGGAAGAGGTTTCTGTATGGCAAGGTAGCCAAGTCCTCTGCCTGCTTGCTTTCCCATCCACATTACTGCCTGTCATCTAGGCCAGAGATGAAGCTGAAAATACCCCCGTTGTATTTAGGAAGAGCTTCAGCACAAGGTGGCATTATGTCTGGTCTCCCCTGTCCCACAAGCCCTTGTACGCGCAAGATGTGCCACCTTAGCACTATGGGAGGGAACTCCCTTAGCGCTACTTCCCACCTTACGGGAGGGAAAAGCAACGAGGGGCAGCCACATGGCTCACATAACCACAACAGCAATGCTAATGACCCATTAAAGCAGATTTCAGGGATAAAGAGTGTACCTCCAGAGGCTGGTGCATTTTCCAGTTGCGTTCCTGATGCTGCTGCGAGACAGTCCAAGGACTCACGCACAGAGCCAGTCACAACACAACATGCAAGGTGCAGGTTTCCAGCCCAGGTGCTCCACTCTCAGGGAGCTACTCACATCTGTGCTCACCAAGGCCCTCCTGGATCCAGGAATGCTAGGGGGCACCTCAGGTACGGATGTGTGTTTAGGTACGTTGGTTTAAAAACATGCACACGCTTACACACTCATTGAAAAGATGGAGAGGAGGAACCATCACAGCACCTACAAAAAATTGTTTTACAGTCTGCAAGCACCTAAAGAAAAGACATCCGGCAGCTAACAAGGACTGCTCCTTGCCCTGGAAATCAGATCAAGAGATACAGGGTTTTACCCCAGTCTTTTCTTTAAGAGATTAATTTTCTAAACTTGATCCAACTTCTTGCAAGGAGAAAGAAACATTTAGCTCAGGTTGACGTATTGGTGCCCTCAATACACCCAAAAGGGAGTTCAGAGAGGTGCACTCCTCTCTGCCCCCTGGATCCCATAGGACCCCACGAAATCTCCCTGGATGTAGGTTCCGGAGCCCAGCTGGGGGCCGGGGCTTTGCCGGCACGCCGCGGTATTTGTCTTCCTCCCCCCGTAACAATTGCCTTTCTTCGCGGTGCCAGTGGTTCCCTTTGTGTTTACGATAACAGAGGGATGCTTTATTGCATTTCACCCGGCCCGCTGCCATGGCAACCGGCAGTTGCTGCGTGCTGTAAAAATAACCCTCCTTCTTTGATAGATTTCACTTGAGTGAAAATAACCCTTAAAAATAGGTTGAAATTTCCATACTAACTCTTCCAGGAGGTTCAATGGAGGCAAGGATGAATTGCAGAAATGGCAGAGAGGCTGCAGGGCCCGTGGCTGGCAGCAATGAGCCCTGGTGACCGCCAGCCCAGAGACTGGGCACAAGCTGTGGCCTCCTGCAGGCATGGCCTCACATTGGCTTACTGTCGAGCTCTTATCCAGCCACTCTATGTTCTCTCAGAGGAGCCCAGAAGGACATTTTTTTGGAACTACAACCAGATAAGGCCCACCAGGGCATACTGTAGTGCTGGAACAGCCATGCCCGCCACTGGAGAAGGCGAAGGGCAACATGGCTCATGAGGCAAGCCCTGCATGGCCACATCAGGGCTGAGCCATCAGAGGTGGCAGAGCACCAGGACTCTCAGTATTTATTTCAAAGAGAAAAGGTGGTGTCTACCACGAGGTCCTGGGCAGGGGGGAACAGCTCAGCTTCATTCTCTCATCTCCCTTGAACCATGATCTCAAAAAATGCTTCCGCCTTCTCCAGGGCTCAGCAACCCCATGCTAGGACAAAAACAAAGCTACTGTTCTCCATTGATGCATAAGTATTTTATGATTAATGATGACTGGGAACCCTCAGCATGAGTTTTGGATAAAGAAATCAGCACAGGCAAAGAGCCAGCATTGGACCTCTCCCCAACTTCATGCCTGCGGAGAGCTGTAGTGGATACCTCTTCAGAGGTCCCTATGCCCAGACTCTCAGGGCAGCATTGCAGCAAGATTCTTGGGGACAACACACATTACTACTGAAAGAGGATCAAAACTTCCTTTCCTGGCTTCAGATCTTCTGTATCATTCCCATTTCCAACCAGCAGAGACCTTTCAAAGTATGGCTTTAGAGCAGTGAGGGTGTTGCTCTCACGTCTGCTCTTGACTCATCCTCAGGCAGGAAGATCTTTCTTTTTTTGGCTCTCTTTCTTTCCTTTTTGTTCTCCCAACCACTCAACTTTCTTTCTCCAAATAAAAGCCGATGCACATTTTAGAGGTGGCCCCCGATTCTTCCCATGAGTTTAGGTGAGTCGAACCATAAGAAGTGGAGTAATGAGATTATGATTAAAAGCACACCTTGATAGTGGGGCATCCATCAAGCTGTCATAGAAATCGTATCTCGGAGGCTGCTCTCATCAATCTGACCTTTCAATTATTACCCAGAGTTCATGACTCTAAGTGTATATAATTCCTACCTCAAATCTGAAATACACGCCTTTGTTTTTTTGGCTTGCCCTGTGCACGGCTGTGCGAGGTCTCCTTCAGCAGAACATCAGCAATGCTTCACAATGTAAATTAACTTAAAATAGCGCTCTCACCCAAAAGATTAGGAACAAGATCAAGCCACTGCTGGGGCACCAGCAGAAGGCAGTGTAAAATCTTTATTAATGTCTTTTTGGCTTTTCCTCAGCTGTTTCCAAAGCAATAGATGCTGAGGCTAATCGTAAGTGTTCACATCCTTCTTTGGCTTGTGTCTTCACAGAGAGGAGAGGCTAATCCAGCCAAGCCACAGCAGGTCGCTGTGTCCCTGAAAACAGGGAAGGCCCTTCCAATCTACCCAGGAAAAGCTTACCAGGCATCAGCACAGATGAAACAGCCCAACCATCAGCAAAAAGTTCCTCTTTGCGAGCTATATTCCAGGTGAGTATTTCAGGAGTAGGATAGAGCCTAATTCAGCTTTTCATTGGAATCAGTAGGAGGATTCTTCCAGACTTCCCTTGGACCAGAGCACTGCTTGACTCATAGCAGCTTCATGCATCCTATCCCACCACCTGTCTATTTTTGAGGCCCTCAGGCCAAGATAAGAAAGGATTTGCCCAGTGACAGCCTAGCACAGAAGGCAACAAATTAGCTCCTTGCTGGACCCCAGCGAGTTTCCATGGGGCACACAGAGTTACCAAACCATGAAATCCTGCCTCGATCTTATTTGTACCATACCACATGTAGGACACTAGATTTGCACCTGCTGTATCCAAAGGGGATGCCCAGGGGTTGGGAATGGGGAATCATTTCACTCATTGCCTGATCCACTAACAGAAGGACAAGCAAGAAGTGGCTATTTCTAACACAGCGAGTTATGAAGCTGTTCCTAGACTGATTAAAACAAATGAGGCCATTTGCTTTATACTTTTCCTCCAAAGGAAACAGGTATTTTTTGTAAAGAATCAACTTTCCTGCTATCTATTGAATTTGCACAAACAAGAGAGCAAAACAGATACGTTGCAGGAGAAAAGAAATCCCTGGGTGGCACAGAAGAGACAGAGGAAATAAGAATGCCTTAATTTGGGGTCTTTGATAAATACAGTCCTGAAGATGTTTTGCTGCTATTTGTATTGCTGCAGCATCTGCACAACATCCAATCACAGCTTTGTTGTACTAATAAGATTGAAGTTTTCATTTGCAAAAAGCTTTATGCTTGTCCACCGACTGAAACTGTGTGGATTTTCATAACAAAAACCTTGAAAACAACTCCAGAGACTTTAGTTTTAGTTGTCGCCCCTGCCTTTTCCCAGTTGCATGGGCTTATACTTAAACAAATAAAATCCCACCCCAGGAAAAACTGGCAAGATAGGGGGAAAAAATAAATATTTTTATTGAGAATAAACTCTTTTTCCGTGTGTCACAGACCTGCTCCCCTGCCATAGAACAAACCTCCCTCCATTGCAGCACTGCCTGGATGATATCACTACAGACTCATTTTTAAGCCACTATCATTATTAGCAAGTAAACAAGTCACCTTCTCCAAGGAGAAAACACTTAGCAATACTTCAGGAACAATTCTGCTTTAAAGGTCTTCCTTAATCACAGATTAAAAGTAAGCAGTGATGCATCCCCAGAGCCTAGCCCTTCTTCAGCTTCAGGACAAGAGCAGGACAAGAACATATTGGCTATACAGGCATCATGTTCTTTACTGCAAAATATTGCACCCGGCCCATACTTTCCACCGCAAAGCTCCACACACTGTTCTACCAATTCTAATTTAAATGCCTTAATAGCACGAATTTCCCAAAAGCCAGACAAGAAATTTCATCTCTCTGGGGGACCAGCCGCTTCTGAATCAAACTGCTCAGGGCAAGCCTTGGGAAGCCGAGACCAGCACTGACAGTCCAGCTCTCTGACATGCTTAGTCTAATACATGCAGAGGCTGTCCTATGTCCCTGCATCCCCAAGATAAGACCCATGGGATAAGCTTGAGCCAAAAGAGAGAAATCCTATGCCTTGCAAGCCTCAGCCCCTTCTGCAGGTGGTCACATCTTGTTCCTGGAAGTCCAACACTAGTATGGTAGCCCTGTGTCAGAGGAATATGGCATATGACCACACACAACCACTGGCCTTTCTCTCCTACATGGCAGTCACACACAAAGCAGCTTGGAGGCAACTAAACCTGCATTGCAGCCACAGGCAGCTACATTGCAACCTGGCCTCTCCAAATATTGCATGCCAGAAGAATCAGAGAAGTCCTGATGACAGCATTAGATGGAGTACCTCTGCCTGGCAGAGGAGACAACTTGCAAAATCTCCAATTCCATTTTCCTGTTCTCTCTCTGCCATCTCCCAAACCAAATCTTCAGTTTCAGGAATCAGGTCTCTGCTGTTTTCAGAGAAGATCTCCTTCACTTCTTGGCATTAGCAAAAAAGGAAGAGGATAATTACTGTCATCACCACTGGCTGCTATATGAAACCAGATAATGGGCTCATGCATGCATTCTATCAGACAGCATCCACCTCATCCAACACAAAACTTGTTGCTAGCAAAAATTAACTGTGGCCCTATGGGGAACAGGCCAATAATTATTCCATTACACAGACAGAAGTTCCCTCTCTTAAAGGAACAAAGGGACAGGCACTCTCGTATTTCACCTCCACGCAACCAAAATGTTTAATGCCTCCATTAAGGCGGTAACCACAGCAGAGCTATGCTGCAGGCCCATGCAGAAAGGCTCTAATCCTGTGCTAATTTATTTTATCAAATTAAAAAGAAGAGCATGCATGGAACACCAGAGACCTCGTGTTCTCAGGGACCCAGCAGAAAGCTGCACGATCCCTTTGTAAAGAGGGTGGGGGGTTGTTGTTTTTCCTCTATTTTGCCAAGAATATAAAATTAATAAAACAGGATTAAGGGAGATATGGTTTTAACTGATTCCTTAATCCTAGAGAATAATTAGTGAGAGCAATGCACCACTTGGCTCAATTCTCCCCACATTTGAATAATAAATAGCATATACAAAAAAAAAAAAAAAAGGAAGAAAGAAAAGGAACTAAGAAGAAGGTTGAGCTGTAAATTCTTAATACAAGGAGCTTTGCCATAATGTAAGTGTGCATCTCTTTCCAATTTTGTGCCCAGAAAATACAAGATGCAGAAAAAGCACAAAGCAGTTTTGGCCACATACAGATGAGTTCAACTAAGTCAAGATTTATGGGCATTTACACTTATTAAATACACACACACATATATATATGTACACTACTAAAAGTCTAGATAAATTGTGTATGTTAGGCCCAAAGGAAAACACTACATACTAACAGCAGCTGAGGCTGACTTGTATACTGTGACCACAAAGCAAGGGGTTGTCCTCTGACAGAGTCACTTGCTCTTAATACAGAAGTCTGCATAAACAGATGACATGAACTCTTGCAACATTCATCCCTATGCTCCTGACCATGCAATGTGTCGAAGAAAGGTCCATATTACTACAGAAAATGTTTTAATAGAACAGTGCTTGTAAAGATGCTGCAGATGGGCTCCTCCTGCTTAGACACCTATCTTATAACAGGAGGAATCATTTTTTTGGAAGCGTCCCACAGAAAGACCTGTCGAGGAGCCCCTCTTAGACCGAATACCTAATTTAAGTTCAGTCCTGTCTCTACTCTGCTTGTCTTGGAGATGGAACCTGCCTTCCTGGGGCTTATTCCAAAAGTTCCCATTGATCAGCGTCTTGCAAATATCTACCAACTACTGGCTGCTGCTCACCTATAGAGTAAATAGAAGTCCCTGCCCTCGAAAGTTCCTTATCTCTGCATAAGGAAGAAGGGTTATTCCAAGAGGAAAAAAACAAGAACCAAAACTAGATTCCCAAAGGATAGTCTCATCTCTTTCTGAAACTTCTTGAATGGAAAGAGAATCTGAGATGCTCTTCTAGGATCCAGCATCATATTTTTAACTGTCATATAGGCACTGACATAGGTGGACATATGTCAGACTTTCAAATGTCAACACTTTGGCCTATTCAAGACCAAGCCCACATTTGGGGATCAAAGGGTCCTGGATCCTAGAGAAGAGCACTATAAATGCTGGAGGCCCAGGCCAGCTGACCAGGCAGCAGGTCAGAGATGTAAGTAGGAACATCTGAATAAACATAGCACCAGCACTGTCTGCAGCCCTTGTTAAGGCAGGGCTTTGCTTTGAACTCCTTCCTGATGAAATGATTAATGAATGGCATGTAGACTTCTTTCCTTCCCTCCTCTCCTTTCACCTGCCACATAGAGCAATACCAAATGAGGTGATCATGACAAACACAGCTCTAATTCTTTATTAATATTAATCAGAGGCAACCTTTCCATTGACACCAGAACCTGAGCATGTGTTGGCAAGGAGGGGATAATACTGCAGCAATGACATTTCTTGGGTAGGCTTTTTTTTTTCTTTTTATCTTGTACTTTCCCTTTTCCCTCTAATATGGGTTAGTGATGCCTTGTACAAACAGAGAAAAGAAGAAGCTGATTAAATAGCAGAGATGGAACATAATGAAAGAAAAAGCCCACTGCAAACATGTGCTGATTATTTTAAACAGGAGGCGCAGGAAGGTGGATTTCAGGTGATACCGCAACGGCTCGTCTCATAATCCCAGCTAAGGCGGCATTACAGGTTTCAAGCTCAGGGTGAATTTCATCCGGTCCCTGCTGGCGTAGAAAGCGGCTTAGGCAGAATAGCAAACCTCACACTCGCCTCGCTCTCCTCACACCATCTCGGACTAATACTAGAGCAGGGCTGAAAGAACTGAAAAGCCATCCAAGTCTCCTCTGCTGAAAGGCTAGTGAAGGCCAGGCAGCCAGAGGTGAGCAGGCTGCCCTGAACAGCTGGGGTTGAGGGGTCACTGCCCCCTCAGACTTCTTACATTTGTCCAGGGGCAGGACTCCAGCCTAGTAACAGTCTTATCTCCCCTCCTGCCCTTCCAGGAGGGGCAGCGCAGATCCACGCAAGCCGATTGCAAAGCTAAAAGCATTACTGCACAGTGCACAGCTGCATCTACCCGACTCGTACAGGCTCTGCCTGTGCAGGATCGTGTTGCAAAACACAAGCTCACACACTAATGCTCTATTTCTCCTTATGTGAGTGCTCTTGTCTGTTTTCTTACCCTTAAAATAAATGCAAGGAGAGCCCTTCAGAGAAAGGATTGCCAGCCTGAAAAAAGAGAAAAGCTGATGATGGGTTGCCTTTGTGGGAATCAAAATGCCCATTTGTAGTCCTTGCCCAGTAAATGCCTTGCTGATTGCTTTAGCTCAGCTCTCTGTGCATCTGCCTTGCCTTCCCCTCCCCTTTTTCCTGTCCTACTTGAATGATAAACCCTTTAGGCCAGGGACACTTCCTCTGTATTGGCACCTGCCTCTTGCAAGTTGCCCTTTTCTCATCCTGCCATGCAGCAACACCAAAACAGAAATAATTTGAGTAGCAGCATGAACACATCTGTCTCATACTGACGTTTAGGAAAGCTTTAGTTACTCGTCAATACGAATACTCACTGCTCATATTGTTTGGCTTGGGTTGAGAGATGAAAAGAAGATAAGGTTCTTATATGGGCCCAGCCTACTACAAAGCAAATCTTTAGGTCACTTGCAAGATTTCCACTCTTTCATCTCTACATAGTAGCTGGAGCTGGGTTCATATATTCATCCACCTTTGCAGATTTCACTTAGTGATTATCTGTAAGCTCTGCAGGGTAAGGACAGAGCCTGGCTGTTCTTTTAAGAACCCATCCAATTTGTAAGAAAAGGTCCACTTACCTCTAATTATCCTGGGAGTGCTGGGGCACTTCTCTCTGGGGCAGAGGATCTCCAGCTGGGAAGGATGATCACTTAGTGCAGGCAAGAGCAGCCAGTGGGTGCTCAGCCCCAACAAGGGTCAACACGGTGGCTCCCCAAGCCTTTGTGAAGACTCTCTTGGGTCTTCAGAGTCCAACACCACAAAATTGGCTGTTCTGCACTGCTGGCTGGGCTGTAGGGAGCTGGGCAAGGAGTCTGCATGCTGGCTGGCCAGATGCAGAGGCTGTGCTGCTTCTGTCCTGAGGCCCTGTGGACTTGCTTGCAGAGAGCCAAAAGCTGCTGGGGGAGAGGAACCTTCCAAGTGAGGAAGGGTGTTGTGAGGGAGAGAAATCTCTCTTTGTGGAAAATACTCATTTCCCATGAATTCTTCCAGTTCTCATCAAAATAAAAGTTAAAGTACCTGCTTTGTTTTGGCCTCAGAGGAAGCCTGAACATTTTCCAGGCAGAAAGCTTGCAAAGAGCCTTCCTCCAGAGGCCAGGCATGGGGGCAGCCACAGGCATCCTGCGCACGGACAGTGTCTTGCGTGCACACAGCTCTGGCTCTTACAATCTCACTGTTCTCTCTGCAGGTCACCCATTTCCTTTCTTCCCAAGCTCCTCAATTAGGTAGCACCTATGGGGCTTCCTTTGCAGGTCGGTTGCTGATTTTCCAGGTTTCCCAGTCCTAATTACCGCAGGTTTGCTAAGAGATTTGTATAGAGAGAAGCCCCTGACACTCAGCTGAGTGCAGACTTCTTTGTCTCTTAAAACAAATAGATTTTCATTGCAATCAACATATCTTTCTGAATTGAATAGGTTTTCATGGGGACAATAAATTTCTTCAAAACAATGCATTTTTATTACAACATATTTTTGTTCAAACCAATACTTTTTGACAACCAGATATTAATGACCAGGCCAAAGCCATAAATTTGCCTCAAACTATGTGTTTTCTCATGGAAGGAAATAATTTTTTCTCATACAAACACATTTTTATTTGAATCAATTCTCTTCCCCCCTCTTCCCCCCCCCCCCCCCCCCCCATATCAGATGTATTTCTGGAAGGGAAGCAGGAAAACTGTGTACCCAGGAATGCTGCTTCATTTCAAGAGAAATCAAGTACCTGCGAGGGCTGTCTCACTTCCACGCTCCCAAGCCCGGGAGCAGCACAGTCCACTTGAAGATTAAGAGTCAAATCAAACAAACTCTGGTTCTCCATCTGCCAGCATCCCTGAACTGTCACCCAGCTTCTGGTAAATCCTACAGAAACATAGCTTATGTCTCACTCCTTGTTTGCTGTTTTTATCTGTTACTCCAAGGAACGCTGCATGCAGAGCCCAGTTAAATAACCTGCTTTTGTACTTCTCTCTGCCCTATGGTAAACCTGCAGTGCAGGCCAAATGCAAAACATGACTAAAATGCCCCTCGTGCCTCCCAGCCAGGCTCTTACCCTTAGCAGTACCGCAGGGCAGGAACGTCAGATCTCAGCATGCCCCAGCCATCTCTGTCGTTCTGGATGCGCACACAGAGTGTCTCAGACTTCACCCTGAGCCTGGTTTTGGCTGCGAGTAGCTCACTCTGCCCTTTGTGGAGATCTTGGAATGGGAGATACTGCAGATGCAGGTTCTCTGGAGAAATGCCGCACACTGGGTCATGCAGAAAATCAGGTTACAGGAGGATGTGATCAATTTGAACCTCTAGGAGAGAGAGGACTACCAGAGAAGCTATTACACAGGGCAGAGGGTGCCCAGGCAGGGTAGTCCCACATAGGCCATGGCTTAGCAGTCTGTGTAGACTTGCTAAGTGCTCGCTGTCCCTTTGACCCAGCAGCAGCAGCAACCTACCATCACAGTGAATACTCAGCTCACCTGGGCAAATTCTGCCACATCAGCTGAGCTAGCTAGTTTAAAGCAGGTTCAGCTGTGTGCATCATGGGCAGAGGTCACAGACACACACAGAGATCCTTTTTCTTAGGGGTTCATCAACATACCCTTTGAAGAAGCATTGCATTACTCTTGGTTTTGGGAAATAGTTTTATATGAAGTAGCTTCTGCAAACCACTAGGATGTCCAGGACACCCAGCCATGCAACATGCATCTGTTTAGTTCTGTATCTTTCCATATAACCCACCTCTCAAACTTCTTTAAAGTCTGCTCAAGGGGCCTGAGACTCACTGTCGTTCATAGACCTCCCTTCAGATGGAGCTGAGTCTAGTATTCCTTAGCAGTTATCCAAAGCACAGCTTTGGAGGAGAAACATGAGACGTGAAACTAATTTCAACCAGAGGGATGTAGCTCCAGTGGTGTGGGCCAGAGAGGGACAGGAGGAAAGGGGATAAGAGGCTGGTAGCGAGGTTTAGCTATTTCTGCCACACACACTGTGTTGAAGCAAGAGTAAATCCCTTACCCTGTACACACCTCCATTTCCCCAGTGGGGATCAGACACAGTCTCCCACTTTAACAGCTGCCCAAACTCATGGCCCTGAGCCCTAATCAAGAAAAAGTATTTTTGGTAGCAAGTAGCTGCATTCAATCTGCACAAGCCACATTTCTAAGCTTGAGTCTGGGTCAGAGCCCAGGGATCCTGGAGCACTTCGAACATCAAGGGCTGACAAGGGTTCATTTCCCGTGGCCCCCGTTGGCCACTCTTTGTTGAGCCTTCCCAGCCCGTGTAAACATGCTAATTGCTTGGGCTCAGCACAGGGCTGGATGCCGCGCTGTTTGTTTTCCATTGAATAGGATTAGGGATTCTGACACCAATGATTAATCGCCATGCTGCAGACGGCTGACGAGCCCAGGGAAGGCGTCCTCTCCGAGCGGAGAGTGCACACAATCTCTGCCAAGCAGCTGCTGCTGACTTCTATCTAACCCTCTGCATCTTGCCCTTTATCTTCCCTCTTCTCCCAAAATGTTTCGCATTTACTGAGCCAGCCCTGTGAGAGATGGGGGACTGGGCACCTCCAGAGGTGACGACCAGCTCTGCATTCAGCCACTGCAACACCCCATCCCAGGAGAGCAGAAGCTAGGGCCGCATCCCTGGAACCACACAAGTCTGCCCTGGTTTCACAGATCAGCTCAGTCCCTGTGCCCCGCACTGCCAAGACCATCCCAACATGCTTCAGCAGCTCATTCAGGTCTTCTCAGCATTAAACTTGACAGCTTGGGGGTTTTGCACATTTTTTCCAGCTCCCACAGCCCTGGCATCAGGGTGCTGTAGCATCTCTATCAAGGTGGTTCATAGCAGCCACCAGAAAACTAGCCAATGCCCCACAAGTGTTTGAGCTCATGGATTGATGCTTTCATTGAGGGCCTGAGCCCCCAGAGCAGGAGAGCTAAGGCACTCATGTTCAGAGTGTTTAATGTCAACCCCTCAACTTTCTGCTATTACCAGGTTGTAGGATCATGCAGGGGAAACTCAAGCATGGGTAATCAGCAATATCCAACACATGGGAACCTGGGCAGAGGAACAGAGATAGCTCTGCTCTGCACATGCGAGAGACAAGTCTCGGGGTGCTGAGGGGAAGCAAGCAGAGAGAGAGAAGCAGGAACTGCATATTTAGACTTCATGCTTGACACAGGAGACCTGGCAGAGTCTGCACATGGGTAAACTGAGGGTAGGATTCAGTTATCCAAGCACCAACGTCTAGGGTTATCCTGAGAGATCAGAGATGTCACAGGGCCAAACTGGCCAGAACTCCCCAGGGATCGGTGCCCTGCCAGGGTGAGAGCAGGCAGGACGCCCAGCCTGTTTAGGCACCAGGCTCGCTCTCCAAATGCCTTACGAGTATTTCAGAACCCTGAGCTGCAGTGCTCCTGGACAGGCTGAAATGAAAGAACCAGCTCCCCCAAAACCAAACCGGAGTCATGTCCATAAGAGGTGGGCATGAGGCACTCATCAGGCCTTGCTTGCTCTGAGAGATGCCGGCCCTTGCAACGTGGCGGGTGCAAAACCTCCTTAGGGCACAGCAAGAGCATCCCAACTGTCAGCACTCGCTTTGGCATTGGAGCTACACCCACCTCACCATAGCTGGGACTGCTTGGTACTTTGGATCCTGCTGGGACCGTAAATAATATGTCAAGGTCTGGCAATGCTTAACAGTGGAGCCGAACGCTCCTGCTTCTCAGCTGTAAAAGCTTGAGGTCCAATGTTCCTACAGAGCAAATATTCCAGTGTGCTTGAGCCAGTAATGCTGGGCATCACTGGGCCAGGTGGGCAGACATGCTCTGCTCCAGCCCTACCAGCCAGTGCCAGCGAGAGCCGGCAGCCTCTCCCTGCAAAGGCAAAAAGGGCCACGCAAGGTCACCTAGTCTGAGAGGGACCATATTCAGTCACGGGATCACATTCAGACATGGCTGCAATTAGTGCACAGGCATCCTCCACCTGCCCTGGTACTGCTACAAGGCACTGCTGCGAGGCCAAGGAGAGCTCCTGAACTGAGCCCAAGTTTCTTGGGGTCTGGTCTCAAGGGGTTGTATCCCACACCTGGAGCTCCTGGAGTGCTCCCAGGGCACTCTCTGAGGTGCTGTTTCACTCCTGAACACCAGCCTGGGACAGCAGCTGAGGCAGTTCCCTTCTGTGTGCCACACAGCCTGCTCCTCTTTGTGCAGTCCTTGATACTCCTCTCTCCTCCGCACGGCAGTCAGGCACACAGGCATCTCCTTGCCCACACACACTCCCACCTTTCCAAGCCACACCAGACTTCCCCTCGCACTCACTCTGCTCAGTGCCACTGCAGACTCTCCTGCAGCTAGGCGAGATTAAAAGGGCCTGCAGCACAGGACCCCCAGCAGAGCAGCAAAACTAGCCACCAGGCATGTTCAACCTTCCCAAGGGCCCAAAGGACCACCAGGGACCCGTGACTGACCTGAGCAGGACAGAGAAGGGTAAAGGCGGCCCTGAACCTTTACTATCTCCACCCTCCACTCATTGCTTCAGCACCACCTCCATGCTCTTGTTTTCCCCAAAGGCAGGAAGAAGGATGGTGAGGAAGAGCGGGGGAGAGGAGGAGGAAACCAGCCTCACAATAGACGAGGCATGCCCTCGAAAAGTTGCAACCTTTGAAATTAACTCTTCTCCTGACCTTGCAGAAGGAGTGCTGGAGGCAAATCCACCCATCTCTGCTGGTGCCTTGTGCGACATACTGTCACTCAGACAAGCGACGTTCTTAATGGGTTTGTGGGAAAGGCCTGGCCTGCCTTTCCATCTGTACCTTCTGCTGGCTCCCTTCTCAGAGCACTGCCTCCCCATACGACATTCCCTTGAATTATTTAGACTGGTAAATCTTCCTGCATCTCACATCTTTAGTCCATCTGTTAGCCGGGGCTTTGCCTTTATAGGAACTGTCCTTTATGCATGCCGGCATCTGTCAACAGTACACTTGCCTCTTTTATTCATGATCTTCCGTGGGAGATGGTACAAGCTGCAGAAATGCCTCATTTCTGGTATGCATTTCATTTTAATGGAAGATTACATGACTGGGGCCCATTTTATTACTTCTTGCCCTGCACATTCATCCATCACGAGCCCCATTTGCTGAGCCTGCACTGGGACGGCAGCCATCAGCCTGCTCATGTCGGATTCCTCCCATGCTACTTTCTCCTCCCCTTTGGGATGGGGAAGAAACTCATTGCTTTCAAGGAGGGGAAGGTTAGCAAAGGGGAAGCAATTCACTGCTGGGCCTTAAAGCTATGACAGCCGCTAACAGAGCGATGGCTGAGCCAAGCAGGCTACAGGAAACAGGCCCATGAATTAAACCGGTGGCCAGTCGAACTCATCCTGGCACATGTTCCCTGCACCAGGGTTCACCTGCACTTGGCCTCTTTCCCACTCCTGCTTGCACCTTGCACCAGCATTGCTGGGGTATCTGGAGCACAGCCGTCTGGTGCACCAGAGGCAGACAACCAGGATGAGAGCAGGCAGCTCCTCTTTGGATAGATCTCCCCCCCCCCCCCAAAATACACCGCCCCCCCCCCCCAAACACACACTGCTTAGTCCCTCCACATTGATTCACAATTCCTTACACAACCTGTTCCTACCCTGCACACATTCCCTGCACACACTCAGCCCTGGGAGCAGCATAAATAAGATCAATGTGAACCAGCAGTGGTAATTAAACTGCCTGTGGTATTTGCAGTCTCTGTCTCTTGTAAGGAAGGTTGCATGCAATTAGTAAAAACATTTTGGACTGGGAACAGTGCCAGTTTGCTCTGTCCTTTCTTTCAACTCCCATAGAAATTCAAGGACCCCTGATTATCCTCCAGACTGCAAAAAATAAACCCCAAGTAAAAATACCCCTCTACTGCCCCGCTGTTCCCTGAATTCTGGACCTCACTATGCCAGAAGGCAATGAAAGCAGATAGAAGGGGCCAGAGATATAGGCAGGTGCTTCAGGGAAGATGCAGAGACCTTTCCTGGCCCCACAGCCCAAAGAGCTTGAGACAAAGGTCTCCATTTCAGTCCAGAAAACGGTGTCTGTCCCAGCTTCAAGAGCTTTCCTTAATGGCAGTTGCTCCACTGTCTTGTTCAGATGAGCAGGTTGCTCTATTTCCACCAAAGACACGCTACAAAAGCAGGTTAGTTCAACCCTTGCGTTTGGTCAGAGTTTAAACCACACTTACAGCTTAATTTGGTTAGGAATCTAGCCTAAGATAAAGTAAGATAAGCCAGTGGTCAGCCGAGGCTCTGAACGAGTTCCTGCTGGGCTTCAAAGCAAACAAAACTTGAGCTGTAAGAGTCACTTTTGGCTAGGATGGCAGATCCAGACAGGGAAGGAAAGCAAGTAGCTTTTGGATGATAAGGAGGCCTTTGCAAAAGTCAGTATTTCTGTAGGATTTATAACACTAGCGTATATATAAACAAATAGGCAAAATTGCCATAAATAATGTGCTAATTCCCACAGCTGTAATTCAGGGTAGAGAACCAGATGTGGATGGAAAAGAAATACTTACTGACAAGCACCTCCAAATTGAACAGCGTGAGCTGACAGAGGCACAGCAATGCCTGCAGCCGGGGGAACGAAGCCTGGCAACCATGCCAGCACACCACACACAGCACTTTGGAGCTGGTAGAGAAACCTGTGAGCAACAGGTACTCACCCAGCAGCAAGGAGGAGCCAAAATCATGCATGTTGCATATGGGAAGAAGAAACAGCAAGAGTCTAGCACTTATGTGGGCAAGGATCTATGGGAGAGACTAAAGGAAGCAGAGGAAACTGCTCAGACATATTTCACGTGGTTGCTTAGCTAAACGGCCACAGTAATTTTATTTTGCATAATAAAAATAACCTTAACTCTGTCTCCATATTCCTGTCCAGCATCCCTTTATAGTACATATTCTCCATAGTGTAACTAGTCCACTCTGATGGCATAACTCAGCAATTTCCTTTCAGGAATCAATGAGAACAAATGAAAATTTAATACGTTCTCCAGACAACCCAACTCCCTTCTCTCCCCCATGGTAAATAAATAATGTGCTAGTCAAATGATGGATGGTGTGCTCGGAGATCAGTGGCCGAGTGCTATTAGGGGGTGGGAGGTCGGTGAAGTGGAGATGTGGTCTAGCTCAGGATGAGGTGGGGCCTGCTGTTCACATGAGGTTGCGGCTGTGGGTTTTTCAGGCACATAGAAAGAAGACAAGAAAGAGACAAGAGGTGTAGTGAGGTTTCTGGTTTCTGCAGGAAGAGGGTATGGAGCAGATTGGACTATCTTGTTATAGATCGCTGAGTGGCAGATTATTTGGTCTCTCTATCACAGGCATGGCTAGATGCAAAGCTCAGTGCAGTCAGCTCCAAAACCTGTTGTCTTCAGCAGGTTGAGAATTAGGAAGTTTTGCTGGATGACGTATGTGGATGTGAGGTACTGGCCAGTCTGGCAGGAAATGGATGGAGGCGATAGAGAATGATCTGCGGGATCGTAAAGCCTACATAGGAAATAGATATGGTTAGGGATGATCGAGAGCAGATGCGCTGCAGGTCTAACAGAGCTACCTAGGAAAGCATATGAACAAGTGAACCTGGAGCTGTGACTGCAAAGTGTCTGGTGGACAGGACAGAGCTGGTGGTTGCTAGGGAACATCAGCCCAGCCAAACCTGGACCAAACCTCCATTTCACACCCTTGCCAGGACAAGCAGTTGTGTTTATTAACTTGTATTAAACCTCATCTTCAAACCCGAGCTTGAGAATCAAGGTCTAGGAGCACATGGGTGTTCTGTTGGTCTCACTCCTTGCTCTGAAGCACTAACTTCTGCACCCACACAGAATTTCATCCCTGGACTCTGGGTCCCAGCTGCTACGCATGGTCCCAATCACACCTGCTTCTCCTGTGTCATGCAGCTCCAGATTGCTCCTATCAAACTTCAGGATGCACAAATAACAATGCCTTCTTTGCCTTGTCCCACAGCTCTGCTTATCTGCTGAGCCAACCATGTACCTCCTTATCTCTGGGGAGAGCCTCTGTGTAAATATTGCTGTAAATTCTTTGGCTTCCCTTTCAAGTAGTGCTGCTCTTTAATGCCTTCCTTGTAAGACCCGCTTGCCCTACCCCAAGCCATTAGCTGTAACAGGACGTTAATAAGGAGGGGGTTTGGTATCTCTCAGGGAGGTTGACCTCTTTCACTAGAAGCAAGGCACCCATTACAGAGCAATGATAAATCACAGGCCTTCCACTCCTTCTCCAGCAGGCACTTCTTTGCATGCATAAACACATGCAAGAGAGGCGCGCACAAAGACACACACTCGCACACTCCTTGCATTAACTCTGGCAACACCCAACACCCTACCAAGCCAACTTACTCATGGGACCTGGAGCTGCAGGGCCTCCCCAGCCAGTCAACCACCAGCTCCAGCCCTGCCTCATTGCATCAGCACTGCCCATGGCTAGAGGCACCCTCCAGACCCAGAACCCTTAGCTACATCTCTCCATGTGTGGCTCCCCATGCCTCCTGGTCCAACAAGCCAAAGCATCAATGCTTAAAACCATAAGGCTGCTAGAGACTCTGACAGGTGTTTCTAACTGAGGCTGAGCACAGAGCCAGACAGAGACCCAACCAGCAGCATCCCAGGCTCCCTGGTCATGCTGAGTGCTCCAAACCCTGTAGGATGGAGCACAGACACTGCTGAAAGCTTTCCTAGCAGACAGCAGTTTCTCCAGACTGGCTGTTTTCCATTATATAGAGGAGTTATCACGTTTAATGCTGAATAAGAACATTAGAAATCAAGCTGAAACAGAGAGGAAGAGACACTATGCAAAGCAGCAGGGATCTCTATAGACTCCTGGGGCACTGGGCTATAACTGTGCCTATCTGTAAGTGAGCATCCTGCTCCTTCTCAACCATGTACAGACCCACTACTACGGACTAGAAAAGTCTCCATAAAGTTTCCTGACTTCCTTTAACAAGTGATTTGTTTCCCTCCATGATAATCAGTCCTTGAGAACCTTCTTCTGCTCCATGATTTTTTTTAAACATAAAATCAAAAATATATTTCAAGACCTTGCTGGTTTGAGCCCCCAGATTCAGATTTCAGTAGCTGACAATCATGTTTGAAGTGCTGCTATTTTTTAAGCAAACAAAAAAAAAACCACCAAAAGTGAAAAATTTGGCTGAAAAATTGACATGTTCTGAGAAAAATTCTGCTCTGACAGAAAAGAAAAAAAAACAACATATTTTTGACAGAGAATTGCTTTTGACAGCAAACTATTGACCAGGCCTAACAAGCAGGCTCGGACCTGTTACAGAAGGAGCACGGAATTCCTTATCCTCCCTGTAGCCCGCTTTTGGTGCGGGAGTGTTGAGTCAAGTCTGCCTCTGTCTATATTAACAGCCAATTTGCTTTCAGCCCTTCACAGCGGAGCCAGAGAGCATCTGACTGCCGTGCACATCCTCACCCAGAGGTCAGGCTCTCACGCAGCAGTTCGAGCGCGGGGACGGCGCAGCTTCCCGGCATGCCCTCCTCCGCACTCGGAAACGGCCGCCTCCTCTCCCAGGCGTTTCTGCTCGTCCTTTAATTACATTAAGGGAAGATTTCTGCCGAGTCCAGTGCAAAGCTGGACCCAAGGCTGGGGAAGACTTTGGGGTTCCTCCTGGCCCCCGCGCTGTTCGCCTGCCTTGGCGGCCAGCCCCAACCTGATGCCGTGCCTCAGTTTCCCTGGTTTGATGTGGTGCTCCCTGCTCTCCCAGGGAGCAGCTACATGTTGTTGCTATTATCTCCTGCTTGGAATTAAATACTAATCCACCCTGGAAACTTCTCCTAGCTATTCTTGCTTATTTTGACCAAACAAACAAGAAGCAGAACCCAAACCGCAACCAGCTGACTTAGAGCAACAAGCCTGTTCAGAGTGAATTTTGGTGGCTGAAGGTTTGAACCGAGACTGCTGGGGATGGATGGTGAAACGCCCTCCCTTTCTGCACTGCTGCCTTGGATTTAAGCATGGCTTCGTCCCCCTGCTGTTGTTCTGTGTCAGACTGTAGCTGCTGCATTTAAAACTTTGTCACTTTTCTGTATACACCTCCTTGCTGTCAGCTCAAGGGCTCTCGCTCCCTTGGGCTGTCATTAATCGGTTGTGATCAGAGGTCTGTTATAACCCTTTCACAGCAGCCTCTTGACTTCACTCTCACCCTGTGGGATGCACTTGGGGACAGAGCAAGAAGTATGTTGAAATATGACATTTTTCCCCCCTCTTACTGTAAAGCCCTCACTGTCATCAGAGCAAGGAGCCGTTTACACTCACAACACAGAGCCAGGAAATCAGGGCACACTTACTCCAGACTCTGCAGCTGATAAGCGACCTTGGGCAAACTGCTACATTTCTCTGTGCCTTAGTTTTCTGGGGCACATCCATATATATGTGTGTGTTTATATATAAAAGAAATGGAAATAAAGGTATTGTAATTCTAATAGGAGTATTATCTCCAAAGATGAGATCTTGAGGTGGAAATGTGGCTGTGATGCCACTAGGAAGCCATGTCACCAGTTCTTGGTGGTGGTGAAATTTCTCTCCTGTCCTTCCAAGCTATAGGAAGGGAATATACAGATTAGATACACGAGCCTTGCCAGCCTTGGAGTGAGCAAGCAGGTCTGGGCCACAAAACATCCCTGCAAATGGGGAGATGAAAATGGGGAAATTGTTGTGGGATTGAGTTCCATCTAATTCACTTTTAAAAGGAGTACAATTTCAAAGCAGAAGGATCACAGGAAAAGCCCTTAGAGTAGTTAGAGCCAGAACCACTACTTTGATTTCATGTAGGTTTCCAGCAGAACTGGGAACCTCAGCCATCATCATCTGGGATCAAAGAAGTTTTCCACAGGAAGCTTTTTAAAGGCGTGGGGAAGAGGACAGCCGAGATCGCTCCATGCACAAGCAAAACAACTTTGTTACGTGCACAGCTCTCATCTAAAAGCAAGTCTGGCAGTGTGTCACTAGAGAAGCAGTCCCATAAGGAAAAACAACTCCAACTTTACATGACCTCTCATGTTTTAAAGGCCTGTGCAGTACCAGGTGGGCAGGAAAGTGGCAGCACTGAAAGATCAGAGCTGGGTCACAGCTCTCTCTGCTCACAGCACCAGGCAAAGTGGGTATCTGGAGAGCAGGCTCTTCTCCAGGCAGCACTGAGGGAAGGGAAATCACAGCTGTTGCAATCAGCAGGGAAATTCTCCTTCTCTTGCCCCAGATGCTAGCCACCAAGGAAAAGCTCAACATGAGACAATATTTGCGGGGACATTTGCTAGATAAAAACACCAGAAAAGAGCTGCTAAAATGGTAAGAGTGAAGGTGGAAAAAAAAGTGCTCCAACCCTGGGTGATTACAGCCAGGGGGTTCTGGAAGAGAGGATTTCTGCTCTCAGATCTGCCTCCCCTGAAACCCAAATCCAGTCTGTTCTCTGGGCACTGTGGACAACTGAGATGAAGCCCTTGCCCCCAAGCAGAGAGGCAGCCCAGCATGGAGGAGATGGCAGGCACCAACCATCCAAAAGCCCTGTGACCTGTTCCTGTAGCTGCCCCACACAGAGAAATTCTGTGGAAGTAAATCGCTCTCTCTCCTGAGTAGGCACATTATGAGACCGTGGCTTCTGCTAGGTGCCACTGCTTACATAAATAACCATAGGGCCATCAGAGGCGCAAATCCCCTTCACTCTTCTACATGATAACACCCTTATAAAGGGATAGCTCATTTGGCAGATTATTCCCAGACAAGATGAGAGGAATGATAAGGACATTGGCTCTTCTAACCGCCTTTGGTAAATTGATGTGAGGTGAATTCCACTCAAGCCCATAAAATTAAGACCTACGGATCAATCTTTCTTCATCTCTTTTCCTGTGATTGCCTGGCAAGCAAAAATATGCACAAGTGATGATGAGGTGTATCCAATCTTCTGCTAGCAGGAGACAGGTTTCCATTCAAGGCCAAGCCTTTGAGATGCCCATAAAGGCAAGCCTCCAGTCTAGTGTGAAAGAGATCCTTTTACATCTCGTTACACAGAGGGGTAAATCATCCTGTGCTAAATCATCAATTCTTCTCCTTCTCTCTACTGAGCTAGATGAGGTTAGTTGTGAGGACCTGGCAGAAAGACCTGCATGGGAAAGGATGGGGAGCAGAAGGGAGAACCAATGTATCAGCTATGCCATGCACTACACAAGGCTGTCAACCCCCTGCCTCCTTCGTGATGGCTGGTGGTTTCTCACAGCAAGGTGTGGCACAGTGTGAGAGAGACACACAGCAAAGGGCTGCAGGGAAAGCATCTTCCACCAAGGCACTGCGATAATGGATGGTTAATGCATCCAATCACCATGTGGATACAGGTGGTTGACACCCATCCACATGTTCAGCTACCCAGTCAGATCCTTAGCAGGTGAAAACAGGAAGGTTTTAGCCCAACCCTATGGAGAACTGGACCTTCATTGGGAGCTTTTCTACTCTTGAAGGCTTAAAATTGCATCCCTGAGAGGGGGGCCGCACCATTCCTCACTGTGGGACAAGTGAAATAGCAGTGGGCACTGATGGGAATGGCATTGATAACGCATCTGGGAAATTATGTCTTGAGATTACTTTAAGAGTGTTTTAAATTCGTTTTATCTGGACATCTCTGAGTCCTGGTATATGCAGAAGAGGAGTTTGGAAGTTGATTTAACACAGCATGGGAATGCCACAGACTTGGGCTAAGCACAAATGTGCAGAGTTCAAAAGTGAATTTGTATTAGGGACCCCAAACGACACTGGCAAGGCCTTAGGAGACAATCAAGTGGAAGACTTCCTCTGGGGAGATTCTAGAAGTTAATGCTGTAAATAAAGTAATTAATGGGTCACTGGTAGATGGGAAGTTTGGTGAAAGAGGCCGGGATCAAGGGGCATGGGTAGCACGTGAGACAAGACTAGGATGGCTCAGGACCCTGGCAGTCTCCCTGCTCCACAACTGAGGGAAAGGAGGGAGGAAAGGGCAGAAGAAAACAGCATGAGAAATAAAAGCAGATAAGAAGTAGGGGTAGGCAGCCAGGACTGCTAGGAATGGCTGGGTGGCTGTAAAACCCCCCTGAAAAGCCAGATCAGTTCATGTTGAGTCTTCCCCCTGGCACACTACACCATGCAGACATACTCCCAGCTACTTGAGGTGGAGGCTACAAGTTGTAAAGCTAATAGGTTTCCTGGCTATGGCCCTCCTCAGCTCTCTCTACTGAGCAGGGCAACTTTGCACAAACAGCAAAAGCTGCTGCATACTTATTCCTGGAAGCACACAAGGATTCATCCATCTGTACACATCTGTGAACTGGTCAAAGTCAGCACCAGCTGCAATTCTCCAAAAGAAGACAGTGTGGTTTGGTGAAAAATGAGGATGTTTATAACTTGAACTTTCTGGGAAGCATGTGAATCGGGTTCCTCAGGAGGCCCTTGCAAGAGTTAACTCCTCCTGAGCAGAGTGTGTCAGTGGGAACTGAATGAACAGAGCTGCAAAGATCATATTCTCCAGCAGCAAGAATTTGGGCTTTCCAAAAAAAAAAAAAAAAAATCCTGGTGTGCAGACAGAATCCTCGAAATGAGTGAGCTTGTTCCTATCGGAGACAGAGCAGAAACCAGGAAAACTTGGGAAGACAGCAAACCTTTGCATATAAACAGCTAAGTGTATCATCTAGACCCAACTGTAAGAGGACAAATCACTTCAACATCTTCAATCTGAATGAGTTCTGTATGGTCACAAAAGAAAAACCCCCTTATGGTCAAGCCTCCACGTCCTGAAGGGCAGAACAACCCCTGGATCCCTCAAGGTAGACTCCTGAATCTGGATGGGAGCTTCAACCTCAAAGCAGCATGTTTGGGACTGGTCCACTTGCTTGTGCTACCACCACCTGCAGTTGCTCCCCAAAAGTTAGGCTCATTCTATGTCAGAGTTCAGTTTTCATGAGCCAGGTTTGAACACTTCGGTCCCTGGAGTCTAGCCTAAGCTGTCACTGAAGTGAGGGGGTAGGAGAAATGTACTGTCAGAAAATGTAATCTCTGAAAAGTGCAGAAATCCAACTGTGGGAGGATTTACAGGAGTTCAAAACTAAGGGACGCCAGGAAAGACAGCTAAATAAACACATAGATCATGCGTCTTGAAAGCTGATGTCAAGATCATAAAAAATCAACTCGATTATAGGAGCAGACAGGTGGTGATTGGTGCAACCCCTACATATCGTGTCCTGGAGCCTTCGGCTGGCCCTGTCCACTGGAAAGAGCACACAGCAGATGTTTTCCTGATTATAAATGCTGTATAATTTATAATCCACAGCCTCACGCTTAAAACAATCTCAGAGCTGTGTCGAGGGGTGGGGAGAGCAAATCCTTCCCATTCATTAACACAACCATCCCCATCCCTTCCCACAGACATGAAGAGTAGGCTATTACCATGATTTGTTAGGGACTGGGTCCTCTCAGCAACAAGTACAGGACCTTAGGGTATTAGTTTGATGCCATCCAATACCTGCTTTTGAATTCTGCTCCAGCCTCACCAGGACCATCCACCGCAGGATGGCAGAAGAGATGTGGTGGTCACGGGAAGAAAAAAGCCACTCAGTGCTGTGCTGGGCTCTGCTACTGGCAAGTGCAGACTTGCTTCTTCCTCCTGGCCCTCTTCAGAAGTTGATCAGATAAAAGGGCCCACAAAGTAAAATGTTGAACTATAAAGCTGTTCTAAAAATTTCTCCTCAGCTTGGCTCAAAATACTGCTCTGCACTTTGCTAGCACCTCAAGTGTCTCATCGCAGAGACAACAAACAGACTTGCTCTTGGCCAGACGAAGTTGCTGCAGTTCCAGCAATCCTAACGGCCTGACTTTTCTCAGCAGTTCTCAGTCTCTCTCTTTCTCTAGACCAACAACATACACCTCAGGCTGGATGTACAGAAAATGCTCCCTCACCATCAGTTTGCAGCCACCTTGCATGAAACGTAAGGTGTATTCCCAGCTAGCCCATGCAGAAGGGCAGTGTGAAGATGAGACATTTCCACCCAAAAGTCCTGATTGGGAGGGACCACCGCATAGATCTGCCTCAACTGGTTTTAGGATTGTGCGTGAGATAGCTGTCTTTGGATGACACCACTCGATTCCCAAGCTAAAAAGCACTACTGGGTTCAAACTGGTAAGTTCAGCCTGAACTGGATGGACTTCCCAGCACAGCTCCCTGCCAACCCAGTGTTCTCTGCCATACCATGTTCCAGCGCACAGAAAGCAGCATGCGTGCAGACAACACTGCCTGCCTCCCAGCTTTCCCACTGAGGTTGGCGCAGGTGTCGCAGACATGCTCTGAGCAAAGCAGCACCAAGCTTTCCGCACCACAGTGTTCACCCATAGGTCAGTCTTGCTGGGTGGCCCTGTGCTAGCCCCAGGCTCTGGGCAGCCTAGTGTGCATGCAGCCTACGCCAGCAGTCTCTGACCCCCCTCTAGTGGCTATAAAACATAGCAAAGTTCACGAACCGGCTACCAAAACCCTCATCCTGTAGCTCAAGGCAGACTCAGAGGCACAGGGACACAGCCATCCCGGAGCAGCAGCCCTGTACCAGGCAACAGCAGGGTCTGGGGCGCAGGAGACACAGAGCAGGGGTTGGGATGCTGAGTCCAGCTCCAGCCCCAGCCCCAGCTCTGCTGCCTGCAGCACAGATAGAAGGAGGTAGGCAATGCCAGGGGCAGCTTCCTACCTGCCTCCTCTCATGATTTAAAATAAAACAACCACCAGAACAACAGAAAAAAAAAAGAAAAAAGAGGGAGAGAGCTGGAGACATAGCCCTGCCATGGGGAATCAGCAGCCCTGGGATTATGGTGCAGGGGTGGCAACAATATTGTCTGACAGCTTCCTTCTCCATCCCCAAAGACCTGATGGAGAAACTGAAGCCAAATTCAGAGGCATCTTTAGGTAATAACATATGCAGCCACATCAGCAGGACTGACAAAAAGCATCTCTGCAGGGCTGAGCTCCCAGACCTCAAGGGCTTCTGACCTGCAGCACGCATGTGTCACATGTGCCCTCTCCATAGGGGCCCATCAGCTGTGCACCACACCATCATTCCTGAAGTTCATGTTAAAACAGGGCTGTGAACACTGAATGAGATGCAAATTGATTATCTTAATGAGCTTTCTAAAACCACACTAATGTTTTTTAGCTTGGTTCCCAAGGAAAGTGCCTTTTGTAAGTATACTGTAGGCTTGGGTGTTCCTATCATTTTGGAATCTGTCAGCTAATTTTAACCCATTGTAGCAGAGATGTGGAAAATTCAGACAGTTTTAGCTTCACTAGACTCTCAGCTACCAGACAGATACCTTCTCGGTGTCCTCCCTCAAGCACAGGCTGCAGTGTAAGCTCAACTTCTTATTAGACACTGGAGACTCCCCATGCTTTAACAGGTGACCCAGCTGAACGAAAGGCAGCTTGTAAGAGTTTCCATCTCTCACCAAACCTGTGCAGATCTGTGGGAAACCTGCAGATCTGTGGGAAACCTAAGCTTCCTTAGCTCCATGGTTCACCTAACCACCTGTCTCACATCTAAACACTAAAAAACATCTGACATCTAATTTTTCTTTAGAAAATTTAATTCTTTTTATCCCAAGTTCCCTGAAAACAGTTCAACTTTCCTTTGACCAGTGATTACAAACTAGCACCATTAAGAGAAAAATTTGAGAACAATTTTCACTAGAAATAAAAGTTGAAGGCATTTCCTCTCCTCTCCCTGAGGAAGGCAAGAAAATGAAACAGGCATTTTGAGATAAAACTGAAAAAAGTTTGATAATAAAAGACATTCCAGCCACGTTTGGACAGAAAATATGTTCTACCAGCTACAGACAGTTGGCACCCGCCAAACATCCGACCTTGAAAGATTAGGCCAGGTTTAGTATGCATGGTACAGACAGGGTTTTAATATATGAGTTTCATCTATATATAGGAACAGATCCATTTTCATTCTTTAAAACAAAACGCAAAAGAAAAAACTCAGTGAAGCCAGCATTTGGTAGTTAGCATGCTCTGTCAGGGCTGAAACCCTGACAGTGCTGGAGAACCCAGAAGAAGGACCCTTTATAACCACCCTGGGGTACACGGTTTGTGCCAGTGGTTAGTGGTGAGCTCTCAAAATACACTACACTTGTGTTTGGCCATGGATGTTAAGATGAAATTAATCTTGCTTGGGCAGTCAAAGTTTGGATCTGCCTTTGCTAGCCTCTAATGAAAAATGCATAGCAGCAAGCATTGAAAAATCCCTGACACTCAGCACCAGAGGGTACATTTAAATAATTCTATGAATATAGATCAATAAAACTAATGTACTTATAGCCTTTGTGTGAAGTGTTCAAACTATAATAAAAGTCATCTTGTATTAGAAAACCTTGTATTAATTCTTACCACCTATTGTTTTACATATTCAATTAATCTTAGTCATCAGATAGCAATTCATACATGATATTGAAAGTACAAGGCATGAGAATTTGTATTAGGAAGGCCAAACATCTTCATAACCAAGAGTAAGCTTGAAGGAAGACGTCACTACAAAAGCCTGTCCCACAGGCTGAGAAATAAGACACCATCTAGGCAGGAGACATGAGAACGTGACTTGACCATGCTGAGACCTCCAGATCTCTGCACCTAGTCTCCAGTAGAGCATGGGTCCCTGAGAGCTTATGCAGAGAGGAATTTCAATGCATCAAGAACAGCTCAGGACCATAGGAGGAAGAAACTCTGCGAAGGAAATGGAGTTGAAAGGAAGACCTAAAGCCAGCATTTCTGGCCACTAGAAGACCCAATCATTTGTCTGTGATTAGCTTTCAATGCCAGCCAAATGAATGGAGAAGGTGTGGGATAATCTGTAAGGTTGAACTGAGAGCCTTTCCAAGTCTTTGCTGGGCCAGTTTGCCAAAAGTCTCTATTTCCAGCACCTCTCACATTTAGCTGCAGTCAAGAGCTATTCACTAAACAGTTATTTTGGAGTGCTCCCCAGGGAATTTAGAACAGAAATCTGTTGGACCTAATAAAACATTACATTAGAAGACTAGACCATCAAACTAATTAGTCTAAAAGCTGTCAGCACAGACCAGCCAATCCTTGCATTTTCAAAACCAGCTCTTATCTTGGGCCACTTCAGCTACGGCGTGTGGACCTAAGACCCCTTCATGCCACACGATAATCAGCATCTGAGCACTCAGCACTGCTGCAAAACCATGCCAGCTCCGAAGCTGGGTAATCAAATTCAGTAACTTCTTTGGAAAGGTAGGCCAAGGTGATTAAGGGAAGAGGCTTGGAGAAAAGAGGCAGGTAGCTCTCCAAAATCTCCCCTGGAGTTATGGAGGTTTTGAGGTTTTGACTTCTCAACCACAACGCAGGTTCCCTCCTCAACATGGAGTCTCAGGCTCTATTCCAGCAGCTTATCTGGCCCCAACTCTTTTCCCTCCGTGACATCTTCAGAGCATTGTCTCTGGATGCTGTGTCCAGCTCATTAGTAGAGCAGGAACACGTTGAGTTTGAGCAGCCAGATACATTATTGCCATCTCCCCCACAGCCACCATGCAATTACTTAAATGATATTTGGGTCTCTTGCTTCAGAGCAGACTGTAACCTTTATTGACATTGTGGCTGCTGTGACATCCATTAAGCTGACAGTGGCCCTCAACACAGGCTGATTGTTATGATGAATCTGGTATTGTAGAGCTGCTCTGTTCTTAGTCACTGGGCAAGAGAGTGTCTTTCACCAATGTGGGAATTCATAGCTGCTGGCACAGTATTGCTGGCCCTATCCATGTTCAGGGGAGCTCACAGCATTTCACTTCTGACTTATTCAGCATTCAACAACCTGGCCACACGTTCTTAACCATAATCGCAGCACACTATGCATGATGAGCAAAATATCCCTAGTACCTGCAGAAGTCCTATTATGTCCATCTCAAAAGACAAAGAAACACTTAAAAAAACCCAACAAAAACTGTGTACAATGTGATCTAGTGGACAGAAAGAGCCATTGATACAGATCTATTTTAGCCTGCTAATAATAATATGATGGTAGGCTTGCATCTGGACTCATTTCACTTGTGTATTAATCATGTGCATTTTGTATAATAAGCCCTGTGTATTGCCACAAGGTAGGACACATGGCAGGTTTAACAACTTCACAAGGCTAACAAAGCTCCGCTTTCTGAAAGGAGGCTGGATTTGGGTCCCTACCAAAGTGAGGTTCTCAGGAGGTAATAAAACACCAAGGAGATACTATCTAGTGGATTTGGAGCATTTAATTCCCTTGAAAGTCAAGTCGACAGCTGATTTAAAGTTTCCAGCTAGGTCATACAAAAGTCAACAGCGGCTGCATCCAGCCAGGTTCAGAGTTTGAATATTTATGGTGTCAATCTGAAATCCAGATAACCACAAATAATCTAAACCCATTAACTCCCCCCTTCCAGAAGCGAAAGCTCCCTGGATGTTAATGCCCATATTGCTAGGGTTACCGTGGGATCATGTGCAGAAAGTTGTTTTTTCTTTTTCTTTCTTTCTTTTTTTTTTTTTTTTTTTAATAAAGGTTATTACGCTTTGATGGTGATGTGTCAGGCAGTTCCAGCCAGATCAGACTGCCTTCCAGGAAAGCTGGCATGGGCATCACGTGATTGGAGCTGGTTGGAAGCACTGAGACACTCTAGCGTTCAGGTCAAATCCAGTCCACCAGGGAATAGCCTGATAAATTGCAGTCATCACTACAATGCAGTGCAGAAGTGCAAGATAATAATAATCACATCCTGGCCAGTGAAGCTGCCCACAGCACAGCCACAGAACAAGGTAAACAAGTTTTTCTGAGTACATGTCACCAAGGAAGTGCCATCACCCAAGAGATGAAGCAATTTCACTATTTAGTCTCAGAAAAACGTGTCTGCTGGCCTTGCTCCACGCCAGGACCCCAAAGGCAATGGACGTGGGTTTGCGTGCCCCAGAGCTAGAGTGCATCACAAACAGCAGGCCTCAGGCTGCTTTGATCTGACCAACCTACTGCATCACATCACAGATACAGCAGCTGCCCAAGGGAGGCCTAAAGATCAAATAAAGAAGCAGAAGATGCCAAAGGAAAAAATAGCTGAAGTGCCATAAACAGAGGCCCTTCCCCTGGATTATCTGAGTCCAGGCGAGGCTGGCATCCCAGCCGAAAGCTCCAGCTAAACAGAGAGATCCTTCCCTTCCTACCTACCAGCTGGATCAAGCTGTGACGTTACGTTATTGTGACATGCCAGTCCTCTGGGGAGGCCCTGCCTGAAGCGTGGTACAGATCATTCTGAAGAGATCCTGCCGCATGCAAAATACTCCAGTGAGTTAGAACAAGGGTTTCATGAACAGGAACCTGTAATAACACCCCAGATGGGAACCATCCCATGAGATGTTGGCTCACTGCCTCTGGCTTTTCTGCAAAAGCTCCTCAAGGAATCAGTCCTGGAGCTTTCTGTTGTGTGTTTGTATCTCCACCAGCAATTTGTGCGGCCCATCCTTGATATCAGCTGTTAGCCAAGTCTTTATGGTTTCTCTATGCCATAACAGCTTGGAAGAAATCTTTCTTAAAAGAAAAAAAGAGGTGCTGCTAGTCAGCTGATATACTCAGAAGACCTTTATGCTGTGAGTAGGCACATGCAGTTGAGGAACTGGAAACAAACATATGTGGACCAATGTGCAGGGCATGCGCAAGCATGGTACTTCTGGATTTTGACATTGCCACCACAGGGAAAGTCCCATACAGATTTGTGTGGGAACAGATCAGCAACACATCTGCTGGTGCTTGCCAAAACCATGAGCAGCTCAAGGCATTTGTCAAATTCTGGGATGCTAAGGCAAGGCCATAGGTGCTGCAAGTCAAAGGAATCAGCAGGATGATGGCAAGAAGGACAGAACAACTTGAGATAAGAGCATGAACAGAGCAAACTTAAACAGTCATTTTGGCAAATATCTTCCTATGCAGAAATATCCTCCTATAGACAGATTATCCTCTGCTGCTAGGGAAGGGTTAACACTTGTTGGTAAGTTTCAAGAGGATTAGTACGAAAAGTAGAGTAAAAATAGTTTCATAACTAAATTCATGGACACACAGAAACTTGTATGTCCATGCAACAGTAATTTCCATATATCATCAAAACGGCCGTTCCATAAAATCAGTGGTTGAAACAACGTGAAATACAGTCTTCCTATTGACTCACACAGAGGAGATCAGCCCCATATTGCAGAACACCACACCAGTTCCCTGTACCCTCCCAAACGTTGAAGCAGCTGCATCAGCTCGTGTATCTCTTCTCCTGCACTCCCGATCCACTGAGAGCTGGAGTCCCACTGACCAAGAGAAAAGCTGTTCCTGGTGAAGATAGAAAAGTGGCTGTGAACTGGAAACACTCTGCTTTTCCACTTAAACTACCTGTGGCAGGCTTTTCCTTTACTGTCCCAGCACCCAAGCAGTTTCAGGGAATGGTCTTGACTGATACGACGTTTTACGCTACAGCTCTTGGGGGTACCCATGACGCAATGAGGGGCTTGGAGGTCTGAGCAGGTAATGAAGAAGGAAGGAAGGCAGAGATTGTTCTTGATGTGTAAATCATTCAACCTACTGCACGATTGTGAAATTATGTTGAAAATTGATTCATCTGAGAGAGAGGGGAAGTTTGTTCTTTCCGTTGTAATAGCAATTTGCAGTGTTGATATGTGTCTCTATTTTGACAGATTTGTGGGGCAAAGTTAAGCTTGAGTGGGTGGCGGAAGTCATTCGGGGTGATAATGAACAAACAATAATTACAAGGCAAAAAATGGGAATTGGCTAGATACCTTAATTATGTATTTCCAGACTTTCTAAACATGAAAGAGTTTTTCTAAATAGATATGTTATTTTCAGAAATGAAAATATTATTTTATGTTTGGAATGCCATCAAAAGATTACATGGAAATATCAGGATACAGAGGGTAATTACAACTTTTTTCTTTTGGGCTCAGCAACACCTAGAGGAGGAATTTCCTCCATTCTCTTCCCACAGCAAGCAGCCTGACAAGGGGAGCCACCAGGCCTAACCAATGTTACCTGCACAGTGCATCCAGCTAGAACAAAAGCAGAGTGGCGACAGCTTGCCAGGACTTCAAGCTTCAGACCCCCCGGCTGGGTGTTTTTCCTGAGCAATTGCAGAAGACTCAGGCAAGCTTTCTACAGCTAAAAAGCTTATATTTGGGGAAGAGGTTTCCAAAAAGACCATTTCAGTCCTATTAAAAAAAAGGCCCCCCACTTACTCCTTTTTACCATGCTCCATCCAAAAAAACTCCATAATCAGAAATCTGCTTTAAAAAAAAATACATACACACAGAAAAACCCAACATTCCACTTCAACCTAAAGAGAAATGTCTCCATTTTCTAATTTTTAATTTCTGCTCAAAGGAAATCCTTACGATTTGAAAGAAAGTGCTGTATTTGGAGTTAAACTAAAATGTTCTGCTTGACAAAAACTTCTTCTCCATAAGAGATTGTTTCAGGTCAAGCCAAACCACTTTTCGGAACTGCCAGCAAATTTTGCGACACAATTCTTTGTGCCGCTGTAATTAGTATGAATGGGCTTCCTTAGTACCATTGTTTCTGGAGCAGCTGTGCTACTTTGATGAATACCCATATTTTTGTACGTCACACGCATTTGCTATGGCCTGTATATAAAGTTTCGAGTCATACAGTCGGGGAGCAGAGCAGAAATAATATCAAGAGACTAGGGCGATTAATCACCAACCACAAACAAAGAGCAAAGACGGGGATCTTGTCATGGGACACTGGACAAGAACTCGGAAGACCCAGCTTCAATATTTGGCTTGGCCAAAGACCGAGTTGGGCAAGTGAAAAATCGTTCTTTGGCTGGCAGACCAAAGTATCCAGAGATGAAATAACTTGCCAGTTTGTCTGTTTAAATTCTAAGATTTTCCTCCAATGACAGTCCTACCTATTCATTTATTGTGAGAGCAGGCAAAAATGTTTCCCTAACATATAAACACGCTGTCTACAAACAGTGAGAAATACAGACCTGGTAACATCAAAATACTTTTCAAATCATTACTGACTCCTTCACACTGCAGGCTCTTCACATTGAAACGCTTTCATTCTGAAAAATCAAAATGTTGTAATATTTCTCTGAGGCAGCAGGTCAGTTTCCCCCACCTTGAAATGACTTTTGCTTCAAATTCAACTAAAATTATATTTTAAAACAAGCATTTCAATAATAGCATTTATTACTGAATATCAGCAAAAATATCAGCGCGGTTCTAACAAAAATCTATCGATTTTGACTCAGTTACGAACTTTCAGACATTTGTTTCTGTTCTGAACCCTGAACAAATCTGTAGGATTCAGACTTGCCAAGGAACCAAGCTGAGCAGATAAGGTCAGCTTTATGAAAGTGGGTGCTGTAAAGGAGAATAGTAAGTAATGCAAGTAAAATACTGAAGCCAGTAGGGTTTAGTCTGGGAGGTGAGAAGGAGTCTCAGTGTTGAGGAGGAGAGGAGCTGCAACATGACTGAACACATCTTTCTCCAGAAACCCAGGATCCGCAGGTAATTCACGTAATGTTAGGAAAAATCAAAAAACTTTAGAAGTGGCATGCCCAAAACTTCTAAGACATGCTTAAGAGAAAATAATGAGACATCTGCTAAATTGTAATGACTCTTTCTAGAAAAAAGCATTTTTATCCTGCTAAAAAGCATTTAGCAGGATAAATAGCGAGTTATCGATGTATTATTTTGCTTCCTGCAAAAACTTTGGCCAACCTAATGACATTTCCATATGTTCACAGACACGGAGCAGCCCTCCTTTTTCTGGGGAAGTAGAAGTAGACTTTTATTTGCTGTGTCTCAGTCCTCATCATCTTCCAAACACCTTGAATAATTTGGATTATAACAAAGGAAGAAATGGAAAAGCAGCCTAAAAGCCAGGACAGCAGCTGCAGATCTCAAGCTGGCAGAGCCCCGGGAAGGGCGAAGCGCAGAAAGGGAGGTGGCTGCACAAGATCCTTTCAAAGCATTGTCTTCTAGAAGCATTGAATGTGTTAACAAAATCCTTAAACGAAATAACACAGCCACCTACAGCCCAAGGTAGGCTTTCAATGGGGAGCCAAAGCTTTACAGCAGGGTTTGGCCTGACTCCTCGCTGTGCGAGTAGCTATCAGGAACCCACCAGCTGCACAAGCTACTGTGCCCTGCAGATGTAGCCCAGACCAGGGCAGCCACAGTCCCTCCAGACTGCACGTGTGCTCACTGGAGACAGAACTAGCGTCCTGCTGGGAAGCAGCAAAACAAAGCCTTTTTGCAGTACACGTGGTTCACGGAGGCACCAACACCGCAGCTGGCACGAGGGCCTGCAAATGTCTGATGATAACAGGGATAGGATTCACGTACCACGGGGTTGGGATCAGGGAGCTAGCACCAGCTCCTGTCTCTGCGGTGCAGCAAGGCAGAAAGACCAGAGCAAACGCTTCCTCTACATCCCAGCCCACACAGAAAACAGCCGGTCCTAATTCAGCACAACGCTTGGGATTATCCAGATCTCAAGTGTTTCTTCATGAGCTCCAGGCAGTGCAAATGGATGCACTGGGCCACCACCTGGAAAGAGGATGGCCCTCACTGAACAAGATGCTGGTGCCCCAGTGCTTCACAAATAGCTCTTCATAAACCCTCTCCCAGAGCAGAGAGTTGGGATGACGGCAGGAGACGACAACTCTAACGGATGAGGGGCCAATAAAAATAAAAGCTGCCACACAGAGCGCATGGCAGTGCAGCTAACATTTTATTTCCAAGCAGGATGTTTTTCAGAGGGCCCCATTAATTTCTCCAAGGTCCACGGGCCTCACTATCTCCCGTCTGTCTGGCAGAGAAAGAATATAGTGCCCTGCCTTAAACACTTGGAGACCTCAAGTCCTCTCTTTGCTCCCTGCTCAACCTGCTGGTTAAGTCCCTAACCCCCCGCAATATGGACACATTAATAATCAGTGCTATGAAGGCAGTTCAAGGCTGATTCATAATTCACCTGTCCCAAAAAGACACTCGGTTTCTTAGGCCTGAGGCCATAACTTTAAAATGCAGAACCAGTCAAAAAAAAGAAAGAAAGAAAGAAAGAAAGAACAGTAAAAGGCTGTGAAAATTTGCACAGTGCAAAATCATTCCCATTTCACAAGGTTCATGTAAAAAGTTACTGTAAATAGTTCCTACAATTCACACACAAAACAACATTTCCAGTATTAATGAAACATTTTTAAAGTCCCCCTCAAAGTTATTCCTGGCAGAAAAGGGAAAAAGATGCAAGCTGTGGAGTCTGTGACTGCATAAGGGAAAAAACTGTCGGATCCCATCTGTCGTTGAGAGGGATAAACGATTGCATGCATCTTTCCTCTGTATTAGCTCTTAGCTCTGAGTTTGAGGAAAAGGAGCACTCCTAGCTCCTGCCTTTTGTTGGAGGAGAAAGGGATGACAGCAACCAGGAGTTTAATTTGTGTAGGTCGCCTACCCACAGTGCCTCTGCCAATATTTTGGGATCTAATACAGACTCAGAATTAGGTGGAAAATGAGCTGAGGGGAAGGAAAATGGCTATTTTACATGACAACAAGGACTGCTAAGACGTTCCCCTCCACTGAACACCACAAGATGGTAAGAGGTGCCTTCCTAGAGGACCTCGACCAGTCGCACCGGGGCCAGAGCTGGGCTCTCAGTATGTTCCTCCCATGCCACCACTGAGAGAGACCAGATTGGTGAGAACTGCCTGGGTGCAGAGTCTGCAGGAGAGGGTCAAACACTACATCCCACCAGGGTGGGCCAAGCTTATCGGCATCCTTAGACCTCCAGGGCTGGGTGGTTGGTGCGAGGAGCAATAGGGGGAGACACTTCTGACAGCAAAGAGAGAGCAGAGCTACTGTAACATCAGCCTAACCTGTACGTTGCTTCATGCTCTGGGGGAAATCCAGCTTGGATGGGCATTCCCTCCTTCTCCTACGGAAATGTCCCCTCTTTCCTGGAGATCCTTACTAACTCTCCTGCTTGTCATTGCTTCAAATAGCTTTTCATTCCCTCACTTCCATAGCCCTTTCTCAAGACTTTCTTCACATTTGCAGGATGTGGTGTTATTTTGGTATTTGCTGTCTCCAGAACATCCCTTTGAGAAGCAAACACCCTGAGCAGCACTTATGCAGCCTCTGCTCCTGTTTGTAATTGTCATGCCAAAAACCATGGGATTTCCTCAGGGATGAAAGAAATACTGCCAAATCCACTCTGAACTCTTGCTTTTTGCTGGGAGCAAGCAACGAGAACATGAGGCAAGCCCTACTGTAGTAAATAACCATTGCATTGCATCCCCCTTCACAGAGCCTCCCAAGGGACATCCTCTGCTATCAGAAAGAGAGAGACTTGAAGCTAGACAGCGGTGCACATGAGTATCGTTCTGGACAACACAGGTTAGTACCTCAACATATGGAGGACTGGCATTTGATGTAATGGGATTAAGAGCTTTAAAATTCCAGCATTCCTCCAAGGCCACATCACTGAGAAAGAACTAAGTTCAAGACCAAGAGAGACCTAAAGATCAAAGTGATGCCAAAAAAAAAAAAAAAAAAAAAAAAAAAATCTCAGGATTTCTCTAGACAAAGGCTTAGTTTTCTAAAGATAGCATTAAATTTAAAATAAGAAATCTGAAATTCACCTTAGATGTTTCTCCACCCCTTACCTTAAGCAAGCTTTCCCCAGCACAAATACTATTTTACGCCAGTATCCAGCTAAAATCAGCCCAGCTTTCCATGGTCAGAAAAACAGACAACACTCACCTAAATCTCCCAGTTGCTGAGAAATAATTGGTCTGCAGTTAGATTTTGGTTTTCCTTTAGAAGGTTTTCTTTTGACATAAGGGCAATTGGATAAAACTGCAAGCAGTTTTGATCTCTTTTTTTGCATAACATATCTAGCATTTTGTGGCCTATTGTCATCCTGCAGCTCTCAATGTCATGGCAATAGCAAAGCAGAACTGTGTGCTCAAGTACCAGGTGGGCAAAGCCTTCATCAGCTTTATTTCCACATGCTCATAGGCAGTTAGTGGTGAATCCCTGGAGAGTTGAGCAGCCACAACTGCCAACGCCATTCCAGCCAGGCCTCTGGTGCTGTCCCATTAACACAGGGATCATGTTGGTGTTTCTGGGGTCTCCCAAAAGCCAGGAGACATCTTCTGATGGGATTTGCCCATAACTATAGCCACAATCTTTTGACTCGTGAGTCAGTAGCCCTCAGACAATAGCTGCTGTCACTCCTTACGCTGCCTCATCTATATGTGAATAACAAGACAGATTTTTATTTAAGCATCTCCCAGCTGAAATAGTGCTCAGGACCGAGGGAATCTCTCTCCCAAAGCTGTCTTGTATCTCCTTGCATTAAAGCTGTGACCTCCCAAATATTCAAGTCAAAGCATGCATATTCAGGGTTGCACAAAGGTCCAAGTCATGGCTTTGTTGGGAACTGAGAGTTAAGTTAAACCATCATCCCTTCTCCCTCCTCTTTGCTTTTGTAGCAGCGACATAAATGCACCGTGCAGAAGAGGCAACGAATCTTGTTCTCTAACCTTCCTGGCTACTCAGTACTAGGTTTCTGAAAATTCTTCAGCATATTAAAGATTTCTTCCTGTTTTGAAGGTTACTAGTTGGCAAAATTCCCCTTTAAACGGGTGTGAATGCTATCAAATTGAAAAGGAAGTGCTTGTTCCCTGTATTGCAGAGGCCCATTACTGGCTTTTGGAGAACCAGTCCAGAACCAGTTCAGCCCAGTGCTATTTCAGATGATAGCACAGAAGAACTTCTGCAACTCTGAACTGAGCAATTAGCTCCCAAGCCCAGGGAAAGTTTGCCACAATCCCATCGCAGGCAAAAAATTACAAAGAAATACAGCTTTGAGGGGTAGAAGATTTATCAAGCTGACCACAGATGTCTCCCTCATTTTTTCTCTAATAAATTCAGCCTAGCTCTTGGCTACGTTCAGTATCTTGTCATTGTTTTCATCCCCTTTCAGGAATGCCCCCCACCTGCAGACTTCAGGCCTTTTGCAAGCCTGGAGCCATTTATTTTCCCAGCATTTCTCTACAAGTGAACCCAGCCCTGCTCTCCCATCAAGCGGAGGGAAACAGAGGCACAGTAAAGGAAGCTACCTGGCCCAAGTTTGCAGAGGCAAGGGGAACAGGAATATATGCTTAGTTGGGCTGGACTGATTTGTATTGGCTATTTCCTTATCTGCACGATGAGCATCAGGGGGCTTTTGCTCCTTCTCATGAATAAGCTGTTTAGGAATTACTCAAATGCTCTTTACCACCAGATTTTAATCACCAGGAATGCCTTCCTTGCGGGACTCCATGGGGGTGTTTAGGCAGTGAGCCATATTCCTGAGAGCCAGGCCTCACCTAAATACACACACCGATTATTCTTAATAACAGCAGGCAGACACCAGCTCGGCTCCAGTCTTACCTCCAGCTCTTATTGTTTGCATGGTCCAGAGAAGCATAGCATTTCCACATCCTAGAGTTCCTCCAAACAGAGTAACAGCAAGCTCCAGGCTTGAGTTCTTCCTGCAGACCTTGAAGAAACTCCTGAGAACAGCAATGCCTAGAGACACACAGCCCTCTCCGGGTCGCCCTCCAACATCTAATCGGGAAGGCCTGCTCAGGCAGCCGCCTCACAGGAGCAGAAGACATCAGCACCAGGAGGCTGCTGGCAGTCACTGTTGCCTGTGCTAATTTCATGCCCATCCTCTTCATTCCCCACAAAATTCCAGGCAGGCCTTCCACTTTGGCTGACATTCAAAACTGTCACCTCTTCGCACACATTAACTTCGAGGCCTCTGTCATCCCTCACATTAAAATGCTATCACAGGGAGTCAGCACAGCTTGACTCAGCCAGCTAAGGGGCTGGCTCTGGCCGCACTGCGGGGACAGCTGATTCACGCTTGACATCCATGGTCAATTTGACAGTGATAGACACGCTACTTAGGAGTCATTTGCTGATCTCATTTCCCCAGGTGGGAGGTCATGCTACAGAGCCACCTTCCCTGGGGAGAAATGGTAACTCTCTCCAGTCTCTCCAACTCTTCAGGATTGGAGACATGCACAGACAGACTTCCCTCGTCTGCTCACTGAGCAGGAGGCAATCTACAGAGTCCACCGGAAATCAGAATGCAGCTGTAGTCTTCCACTTGGGGTGGTAGTTTTGTTCACAGACAAGCATCTTGCCCCAGAAATTCATGTCCATGTCTAGGGATTGTCCCCATGTTCCTGCCTGAATATGTGCTCCTAGATTACTCCTTCCGTTCCATTTCCTTCTCGGTCAGGATGCAAAAGTGGTTTCTCAGCTTTCTCAACCACTGCTTCCATTTTCTGAGCTCATTTGCTCTTGTTAGTTTTGCTCTCAAAGACCATAGCAGCTTGCTTTCTAATCAAGATCCACATTTGCTCCCATTCAGGATCTACTCACTGTGCCCTGCCCTTCCTTGTTGCAAGGAAAAGCAGAGGAGTGATGCTCAATAAGCTCTAAATCAGTTATTAAAGGACACATGCATCTTCCTATTACCAGGCTATGCCTCAGTTTGGAGATGCAGGCCCTGCCATTATCACTGTACATATATCAGGGCAGACAGTGACAAAAGGGGTAAAGGGGTGATGGCCAACATCCCTCACAAATCCCAGATGAACAAAGCTCCAGGAAGGAGAGGGCTTATAAGCTTGCATCTTCCCTTATGAACCCCAGGAACCACCATAGGGGCATCTACCCCTGGGACAGGTTAGCATGGTATATGTTGACCTTAGAGCATTAATTCCTTCAGCTCCCACAGATCTCACATGCATACACAGTGGGTGACTAATTCGGAAGATGCTTAACCCAAGCTAAATCACATTCCTCCATTTGACCAAAGGTCCCTCAAGGGCTGCAGCTGCAGCTGCCCAAGCCACTATTGCTGCAGCTCTGTGCCTAATAAGCAGGAGACAGTAATAGGTTCCTGTGCCTCTGCAGGCTTCTCTAAAAATTAACCCCACCTGCAGCTCAGGGGGGAAGCCAGCTTTAAATCAGTTTGGTTATTCTGGTATGTAAATTCAATTTAAACCAGGCTGAGCTAAGCTAAATTGAAATAAATGGAGACCTAGTTAAAGCTACATTGAAAATACAAGTTTCCTTTAACGAGATGAAGCCACAAGACGCCAGAACTATGGTCGTCTTTATATCAGAGCAAAGGGAAAAGCTTTCTTTTTTTTTTTTTTTTTTTTTTTATATATATATATTGTTTTTAAGTCCATGGAGCATTTTAGAGTCTAATCACCAAAATGTTCCCCTTCACTTCTTATTGTCCTAGCAGAGTGTCATTGGTAACATAGTCAAACCCCAGGGCTGTAAAAGATAATTACTGCAGGGGAACTCAGCCAGCTACTACTGGGAATCTCTTCCCAGCCCTTCCTGGTACTGGGAAGTCTGAGTGAAGCCCTGTCCTAGAAACCCTGTAAAACAGATGTCTTATACAGCATGCCCAGAAGGCCTTCCCCCAAATTAGGCTCTTTTGAATCAGACAAAGGAACAAATTCCAGCATTTTCCAGCCCTTTCAGTGAATATTGCTCCTCTGAGAGCAAGGTGTAATCCAGCTTGGAGAGTGCCTCTCCCCGCAGCTGTGGTTGCCTGGCTCTGGGATAGTGGCACACTTCATTTCTGTCACTGATGCCACCTGTCTCATATGAACAAGGAGACTGGAAGTTTCGCTCCTTCCAGAAACACCTACAGCAAAGAGCTAGGCAAGGCGCTCAAAGATTTGCATCTCAAAAGCAACAGGGCAGCAAGGGCACAGGAACACCCTTACAGAAAATAGCTTGGGCTTGCACCTCACCTCCAAGCAGCAGGGCTACAACACATACAGTTTCCCGTGTTGTCCTGGACGGGCTGCAAAACACCATCCTGATGGACAAGTTGTGGCTCTTACAGCTTCAAAAGCAGAGCTACACGCCGTCATATTGCTACTGCTCTTATTGCCAACTAGCAAAGTTCTCTGAAGGCCTAGACAGCCCAGTTCTGATCCACCACCCTCATCTCCAGCCAAGGTAAGACAACAACTGCACTCACTTCCCCCAGACAGCAGAACAGTTACTTGTTCGGTCCTTTTATGGGGAGGATCATTTTATATAAGGGTCTGGTAGAGTACTCAGTTTGCTGTTCCAGACTCCCGCAGAAAGAACTTGACCTGTGTCCTTAGACTCTCCTTAGTCATCAGACTGAGCCATTTCTCCCCTCCTCCCACCACCCTCTTCTTTTATGGAGCAGCAGCAGCAGCAGAGCATGGGGTGAGAAGTCAAGGGAAGGACAACTTGACTGATGGAGCTCGGGTTGCGGGGTCAGCGCAAGGCGTCGTGATCCGGGCTCAGACAGAGCCATTTCCTCTGTGATTTTATCCGCTGCGATTTTTATCTTTCGTCTGTTCACACGTCACGCCACCTGGACATAATACAGAGCAAGCTGAGAGCTCGGCTCCAGACTTAACCCATTCCCTGCCTCCTGGGAGGGCGGGAGGCCACAGGCACAGAACAATTCTGCACTTGTGGCTTTGCCTGGCAACAAGGGGCTTTTCTTTATAGGCCCTGCAAGCAGCATAACAAGTTTCCCTTTCTACTGCCTTGAACATCTGTAAGTGGCAGGTTTATCCTTTTCTGCTGACCCCTTGGCCTATGTTACAAATTTCACATTCTTGACAACATTCATTAGATGTGATTTTTGGTATTTGCTTTAGGAGAGACATTCTGGTTTCGGTTCCCACCCGGGTTGCACTCTGTGTACAAAATCCTACAAGCTTACAGCAAAGGCTCCTTCAGGTGATAGTGCAGACATAAAAGGCAGGCAGAAACAATTTCCTCTCACTAAACAAAAGGTATTCAGCCTTAACAGCTGGTTACATAGGCCCATCATAATGAAGACCAGAGCCTTCTGCTCCACCAAGTCCAAACCAAGACCATAGGTGGAACTAGGTGGCATTTGACATGAATGCAGGTGTTAGGAACCAAATCATACTACGTTATACCAAGAATAAAGAACACTTTTGATTTGTACAGAGAAACTGGCAACAACATGCCTACCAAGGTCTCACCTCCACATCTAAAGCTGTTTAAAGGCAGCTGAATACTGTCACCTCTACTCTGTAGGTGAGGACCAGCATGAAGGAAAGAAAGAGGAGAGGATACCAAACCTAGGACCTGTCCCAAATGACATTTCCTCAACTGTAGTATGTGATACCTCAGCTAACCATTTCATCACCCTCGTTCCCACTGATCAGGCAAGAGTCCAAATGTCCTCACATGACACTCACTGACCCTCCTTTCAGGTCCATAGTGCACCAAATCCCATGGTCCAAACAGGATGCAGCTTTGTCAGGAGCCACATGGGAGACCCAATCAGTACAACAAGGTGGAGGGGCCTGCAGGAAGCATGACAACTCCCATAACATGTACCACCATTCTCCGCTAGACAAGACCCACCTTTCAGCCACTCAACATTTCCTGGCTGCCTCCAAGGAGCAGAGCACTGGCTTCCGCATCCTTCTAATTCCACTGTGATAAATTACAATTGGGTGGGACAAAAATAGAAACTGCTTTGAGAACGGAGTTTTTAAGATTTTTTTAGTTTTTTTTCCTTTTTTTTTTTTTCCTTTTTTTTTTTTTTTTTTTAAGGTTTTCCTAATTTTTTCCTTTCTTGTTCCTGGTGTGATAACAGGAGTTATTGAGACAGGAGGTCTTAGGGTTATTTTTATTTTAATCTGTGGCTTCTTGAAAACCAAAGACTTCGCTTTCCAAACTCATAAAAATAACAATCTGGACAAAGTAGTACATTTGCAGATAAAATACTTTTAGGTTTCATGTGTGGCTCTCAGCAAAACAGTCTGTGGGTCGCAAGGTGCATTTATTTTTAACGGCCCTTTCACCTAAACCAAGCATCTTAGGAGAAGCTATAACAAGCTTCTATCTCAGCAAGACTATGGCAGAGGGCAGGAATTACTCCATTTTTCAATAAACTGTAGGCTCAGTGAACAAATATGAATGAATTTCAAAAAGTTAAATAATTTCCATGCAGAAAGTCAACTCTCCTTCTGACTTTAAGAGACTCCTTTATTTAGGGAAGTCCCTAAATAAGAGCTGCCAAAAGACAGGTGAATATAGCAGGAGGGATCTTTCTATAAATGCTCTGCTCTCATATGTTCCCAAAGCATCTGCTCTTGGCCACTGTCAGGAAAAGTCTACTGTGTTAGACTGATCTAGCCAGTTTGGCAGGTCCCATTCCCCTCACAGGCGTGGAAAATCAGGCATAAGACCGGCTTCAAGAGAAATGGGCCCAGTTAGCTGTGTATCAGTGTTTGCTCGGAGACATGGTGCCTCAGAGCTTGGGACAGAGACTGTCCCTCTGTCCTGAGTTGGCACAACACAGCATAGAGAGATGCTGAGTCACAAAAAACCCCACAAGCTCTAAATATGCGACAGTATATGTAAGTCAAAGTAATATAAGAGCTGTAGCCCCAAGCTTTACCCTACACCAACTTTGCACAGACTCTGATTTGCCAGAGAAGGAAAAAATACCTGCTTCTCTCTTGGACAGGAGACTGAATGCACCAAGCGGTTCAACTTTCATGTACCTACACGATCTTCAGCCTTCTGCCATCTTTAGAAGCTTCCCATTGCCAGCTACCTTTTTTAATTGTTTGTATCAGTTCCCTATGCTCTGGATTTTCCCTTACAGCATACCCCAGGAGACAGAAAAGTTCCTGTCATTCTGCACAAGCAAAGGCAGGGAGACATGACATCACTTGTAGCATAGTCAAACATCTACGTTCAAAATTCATGTCCCCAGATTTGATTCTCTCTGCACACACACGTACGTACACACACACACACACGTAAACTAACTTGAGAAAAAACAAATGGACCATGAGAACAATCAAGTGCACCCTCTCCTCCTGCACTGAGGACACAGTCACTCCCATTCCCAACACTTCTTTCCAACATGACCCCTTTGGCTTTTGCTTTTAAACAACCCTTCTCCAAAAGCCCTGAGCTTCTAAGACATCCACAGAAACTGCGGTTTCAGGATCCAGCTTTTCACGGGAAGTACTGTACTGTAGTACCAAGCAGGAGGTAGTGAACCCTGCTGTTTCCGTACATGGCCAGCGCCCCACAGAGAACAGGCAGCAAAGCCAACTCTGAACCCAGCTCTGTTCCACCCCTGAAACATCAGACTATCGTTCTTCCTAGCAAGCTGTCAAGGGAGCCCTCTGGTAACATAAATTTGGGGGTGCCCTTGCTCTGTGGTCAGCTCTAGTCAAAGACATCTTATCACCGTCCATTTCCCCATGCGGCACAAATTCATGTCCCTATCATTAAAGAGACACATGGTTTATTTACTCATTACCATATCCAGCTGTTGGCTTTCCTTCTCCCCATATTTCAGGGTAAGTAGTGATTTGACATAAATAATATCCCATTCAGCTACGGCCTGAAAGATATTGTAAATATATATATATAAAAAAAAAAGTCTTCAGTTCCAATAGCTCTTTTCAAGTGCTCTGTCCAAACCCTACTTAGTATGGGAGTGGGGGGAGGCTGGAGAAGAGAAAACCCAACGCCATTACTTAAATAGTGCCATTAAAAATGAGCACAGAGTGAAATACAGCTTTATTAAATAGATGACATTACATCAGGAATGATGAATCATAATGTTTCTTTTAGGGATTACAATGGTATACGACCTCTTCAACTGTAATCATTTGCCTCCTATTCTGAGACGCCATCAGGTGTGCTGGCCTCTCTCCCCGTCACATCAACACCAGCAGTTGGAGACCCACAGGCATCTATTCCTAGCAGGCACAAGCGAACTGCTGCAGTTTGCTGTGGCAGGGAAGGAAAGGGAAGGGGTCATTCTCCCCTGAGAAATCTGGAGGGGACCCTGCTCCTTTTATTCCCAGCCTTAGATAGGCAGGGGAGAGCTCGATGCCTCCTAGGCAAAGCTGGAGGTTACTCCAGGTTTCCAGGGAGGAGCATGTCTAGTTTCACATCCACCCTCCTCTTGAAGCAGAACTTGCACACCCTGGCTCTCCCTACAACCACTGACTCACCTGTCTGGCCCTGCACTCCCCTCAGTGCAACAGTCCAGCCATCCAGCCCCCAATCCAGCCTCCATAGCACCCCGGCTCTGCCTCTCATGGGATACCAGCTTCAGCCAGCTTCTCCTGAAGTGCCACTGGGGCTAAGGGACACAAACACAAACACATATTGAGCTCCTAAGCCTCATGAGCAGAGAGGAACTTGCGGTGGGATTTGGGGGTTGCATGTCTCAAGGCAGTTCCTTTCCATACCCAGTTCCCTTACATCACAAGGTCTTTTTTGGGACACACAGGTAGTATTTCAAGAATGAAAATAGTATGGGAGGTCACAACATGCAAAACTGGGACCACACGGAGTACAGCAAGAGGCTGTTAGACAAGCCCAGACAGCAACAAGACAAACCTGTCCGGTACACACATAGCTTTGCTGGCTTACCCACAAGAAGAGCAGATCTCCATTCCCAAAATGCAACTTATAAATTCAGCTGTTTCTTGGTTCTGTCCTTTGCAGAGCTCCTTCTAAAATCCTTCAATGTACTTCCATCTCTCTCCGTGTGTTTAAATCCATGTTGTCTCCAAGGCAGGTCAGACATATGAATCAGAAGGCAATGACCCCAGTGCTTTTTCTCTGCAAGTAAAGATTCAGGCCACCTTTGAAGGTGATGGAAGAAGTGCCCAAACTCATGCTGAAACCGCCTGCTGTCTCTGACAGGCACACTAGGCAGAGCAAAGGCTGGGAACTTGAAGCAAACCATTTTGTGGGTGGCTCAGGCCACCCGTTGATGACACAGCCCTCAGCAGAGGAATGCCTGATCAGCTAGAAGTGTTCTCCATGTTTCTGCTCCCTGCTGATCAACTGAGTTTTACAGAGGTCAATAAGGATCTGCATTTTTCCACCCCAAGATGGAGTCAACTTCCAACATCAGACCAGGTGGGATCAAGACAAAGTTACAACTGTCATGAAAACAAACATTAAGCAGCAAAACATCAGCTCTCTTTGGAGATCTTATATGTTACCTCCAGGCTGACATTTGCCTCTAGATGAGGTAACACAAGTTAAATGGCAGAGCCATCACCTCTCACTCAGGGAGGCATGGCAGCCCTAAACGTACAACATCTACCAACTCCTGAATAATCTGATGGGAAACCAGGGGAGGAAAGGAATAACTGAAGAAAAACAAATGAGAATGAGGGGGCAAGCATGAAACTGCTACAGTGAAGTCCATCTGAAGGCAGACTGCCTTCCCTGTACTGGTCTCTGCACTGAGGCACCTTTAAGAGAAGGCCTAGGTCAGAACTTCCCTCTCTGCTCCATTGGAGAGCATTTAAATCAGTGCAGCTTAGTCACCAGTGAGATATGGTAGATCTGACCTGCCCAGCTCCTGTGGCCAGTGCCACAGGCCAGCAGGCACTGCCATGGCCTACAGTCACCATGTGAAACATTTCCCACATTTTCTACCTTTCACCCTTCTCTCAAGGTTTGCCTGCTGCCTATAAATACCTGAGAGAGCATGACATCCAAACACCCAGATAAAGCAATGCTGTGCCACAGCCTCACATAAGCCAACAGCTTCTATTTTTACATGTTTGGTGAGAACCACGTGTCAGCTATTGACAACACACAAAAAAAAAAAAAGCCCGGCACTCGGATCCCCACTCCCCCTCCACCTTCTGCTCAGGCAGACCTCAGACAAGCGCCCGGCAGCCCCATCTGCTCGTCACCTGCTAGCATTTGGGTAGCAGATACGTCAAACTCTCAGCTCACGTTTTCACACGTAGGAGTTTGCTGTCTGAGTGATGAGGCTGTCTGAGCTCCCATTGTGCTTTGCCATCCAGCAGGTTTTTCAGAGCCTTTGCAAAATACTGCATGCTAGTAGCTCTTATGTAAGTAATCAACCTCTTTGCTCCCATTTTACAGACTGGGAAACTGAGACACAGAAAGAGAGCAAAAGCAAAGAGAAAGAGAGCAAAAGCAAAGAGAGACCTGCTGGGTCCCCTGCCATAGACCTCTGCCCCCCAGGAGCTCCATCCTACCTCTGAGACGTTCATTTTCTCTGCTTATCTCTAAAACTTCGGCTGCTTCTCCATCAGGACAGAAAGTTTTTTTTTTTTTTTTTTTTTTTTTTTTTTAATCTACAGCAATAAAAATCTGCCAAGAGGAATTGAGGTCTGGCCTTGGTCTATGCTTGTGGAGAGGTCTAGGGTCTCTTAGTAATCCTGGGCACATTGTGAGAGGTCAGTGGCCTGTACTCCTTACTTGCCTTTGCAATAGCAGATCCCCTTCACCCCGACCAGCAGATCTCTGAATACCAGCACAGGTCAGACAACTCAACTCAGGGAGATTCCTTAGGTCTCAAGGAACCCAGTTTGACCTGTCATCCCCCACTGCAAAGTTCTAAAAGAATCAAGGGCACATCCCTAGTGTCACTGATGTCACAAGTGCTTGAGCAATCAAGGTCTCAGTTATGATTCCTTCCCCAGCTAGACAGAAGCATCTACTGAGACCTGTGACTAACCACCTAGAAAAAATAAATCCAGTAACTAGGAAATTAGTAAGTGGACAGCTTAACTTCAGCTTTTACATATCAAAATCAACAGTGACAATCATTTCTCTCTCCACAGCAATTGTTGTAAAAGCATTGACTCTAATCTTAAAGAAAAAAATATCCACCCCAGATTTTGCTCTAATCTAGAAGTGAGTCAGCTCTCAAACCTCAGCCATAAAGAAAGGCACTTGCTAGGAAGGATGTGGGAAAATAGAGGGTTAGATTCACCAGGCTCCTCTTGGGTCACGCTAAAATTACTACGATTTAAGTTAATGAATAGATTTCCTTTTATTCCAGCTCAGCTTCTTTCTGTAGCATTACAGTCCTTATCACAAGCTGGAAGCCAGCATTTTTCAGATAAAACAAAGCCTAGCTTTCCTTTAAATATTACCACCAAGACTTCGTAATAATATTTATAAAACAGCTATTAAGAAGGGAGGGGATAGTAAAACCACATCTGTAAAAGTCAGGCACTCTGGTTATAAAATACCAACAATTAAATCTGCCTCGCAACACAAATTTACTTCCCATCCACATGTGCTTGTTTCAAAGCATATTTAATGATAAGGCCACATCCTGCCTTGTCCTCAGGACCTCTGTCTCCTCCAGAGACAGAGGAGGAAGCACAAGCACAAGCAGAAGGAATTGAGTATGGCTTTCAGAAGGGGTCCCTGAGACTCTTCTACTATAGCTCCTGACACATTGCTCCCCAGTTTCCGCTCAGGCCAGTCCAGCACTAATTGGGGAATGTTTGAGTCAGTACACCTCCATCTGGGTAGCCCCCACTTCTCTACAGAGCAGAGACACACAACCAAGCACTGCTCTAAATTCTGCATTTCAATGAGGGAGCCAGTCATAGAGGTCACAGGAAAACTAGGTGTGACTAAGACAACAGGAATTGCTCTCTGGCAGGCTCAATTTGGCACTGTCTATGCTTTTTCTTCCAGGGCACAGAAAAGCATCTTTGCACACACTTTTGCACAGGGCCATTTCCTACCTTCTGTCCAGAATTGGCCACAAAGTCCAGGCACATGCTGAGCTCTTTTCTTCCTTATGGTGCTTTCTGTGCCCCAAGTTGCAGAGACATTAGCAACCCTCATTCTGGGAGGAGAGGAGAAAGAGTTGCAGTTCAGCAGGAACTGTGTTTGGTAATACATACTTTAGGCACAGGAGACTGAGCAGACAGCCACATAGTAGAGATTTGTAGACCATGACCCCAGGAAACACTGCAGAAGTTTCTACCTCTGCCAGAGGAGGAGGACAGAGTTTGGCTCTGCCCTGTGACCACAGTCCAAAGCACAGTACTTTCCACTGTGAGGGATATGCCTGAGATGAGATATCTGCTGGTCAGGCATGGATGTTTAAGGGAGTCCTACAGAGCAGGGCTACCTGCAGCGATGTACAGTGGTATCAGAAAGAGTGTCTACCATCTCGGGGAGACCATGGAAGACATAAGAGATCTGGCAACTATCTTCCCACAGTGTCCCAGAGGGCTACAAACTCGAGGCCTCAAAATTGGAGGGGAGGGTAAACCAGGCCCTTCATGCCTCACCCTAAAAGCCACAGCTTGAATGATACAAACCTGGAGCAGTGGTGCCGCGGCCCAGAAACAAACCTCAAGAAATGCAATAGCTCCAGGATGACTGTGCTGTCCTTGGACAGAAGGTCAGAGCTCAGCTGCCTCAAACAAAAGCTGGAGTCTCCCACCCTAGCATAGCTTGGTGATTATATATTTAATCCACACTAAAATAAGTGAGAAAAGAGATATGGTAAGGCTCTGGATCAGGCAGAAAGAAAAAACTTTTATGTCTGCTGAATAATCTGGGCAGTATCAGAACTGCATCTTTTGTTTTAAGCAAGAAGCTTTTTATTTTAAGCTGAAAGAGCTTTATTTTATGGGAGAAAAAAAAAGGCAAATCTCATACATAGCATGTTCTGCTCCCTTGTCCCAGCACACTGCAGCAATGGATGCTCAGCTCCCAAAGTAGATCTGAACCCTGATGCCTTACCATCTTTTCCCTACATATCCACCATCAGCAAAAACTGATAGCAGGGAAGGTAAGATAAGGCAGACTGCCTCGCTATTCTGGATCACTGTACTGTATCAGCCTCCCAAGACTTATTAGTAGCCCAGGTGAGAAGCTAACAAGATGGAAATTTTCCCAAAAGGGTTAATTCACTGAAACCAAACAACAGAGCAACAAGCAGGACGCAGAGAGGAGAAAGCACACACATAGGTAGCCAGCCAGCTAGCTTGCTTCCAGGCACTTGAGGTTACTGCACAGAGATGAGACTAACACACAAGAACAGAAGGCAGTGATGGGTTACAGGTCATATTTTCAGAAGACCTGCAGATCCACACACCCAGTGAGATAGGGCCCCAGCAGCAGCTCAGCCAGTGTCTGCTCAGAGGAGCTCAGAAATATGCATAGCCAGAAAAGTGCCAGCTATTGCAGCAACCACCTCGGAGATAGACCTCTTCCTGCTGTAAGCAGAACCCCAAAGAAGAGACAACTTTGGGCACCAACTCAAAGTCCACAAGGTCTAGCAGATAGTAAAGGTCACACTGCTGGGACAGAGGCATCTCAGGCCATAGCAAGCTGGATAATGGCTGCACAAAAGACAACTGCTAGATAGGCAACAACAAACCAGAAATGCTATGGAAGGATCAAAGGCTGCAGCAGCTGAGTGTTTGGAAATGACATTCGAGACTTCATCTGCAGGCAGGTAGCTAGTGTGCTTCCTATATTCGTACCACCTATGGGACCAGTTTTGGTTCAATACGCAGTTCTCCAACCCAGCAAAACTTAGAAACCCATTTACCAGCATCACATTTTTTAAAAAGAAAGTCTCACTTTATCTTCTAGGTGATTAAAGATCTGAAAACTACAGACTTGACACACTTGTCTTCCAACTCAAATTGCATTAGAGCTGGTATTTCCATCCTAAATGAGGATGAAAGATGAAAATATCAAGCAAAACCCTTAGAAACAAAGTTCTCAGGGCATTATCCACCCCTACAAGACACTGATTATCCCAAACCAAGGAATATCATTTCACTGCAGCCAACCTCAGCACTCAGCATATCTGGCCTGCATCACAACCTCAGCTGTGGAATTCACCCAGCAATAATTACAGAGCTTTAAAGGGCTGTCACATTGGGAACACACTGAGGAGGGTTATGAAGACCAGCAACCCCAGGAGTCAGGAGGGTGAGCTCCTAGAACTACATTTGCTGGGTAACACCATTCACAGGGTCAGCTGGAACATGCATCTGCCCAGGAGGCAGCATTCAGCTGTTGGGGTGTTTTCCCAAATCTCAGAAGTAGGTGGTGCTTGGAAAGCTCTGACCCACAGACAGACCCATTATGGAGCTGACTAGTGAGCTTTCCGTCAGGAGCTGACATGAGATGATTTTGCAGAGCAGAGTGGAGCCAGCAAGAAAGCCCATTAAGTCTCAGGCTGCACTAACTTTCCGCTGACTGCTTTCAGTTTCTCCACAGTGGGGTAGGGGGAGGGAAAGGAGATTTGTGAGAACAGGAAGAACCACTATATTTATCCAGTCTGACACCCCACATAATACCAGCCAGAGCATTTCAGCCACAACCTCTGTGTTGTGCCAAGTGGTGACACTAATAGGGCAACAGCTGAGCAATTAAAAGTAAAGTAAAGACAATGAGATACCGGGTCGAAAAGACGCACGGGCAAGAGACAGAGACCTAATTTTGCGTGTTTGCTTTTGTGAGTGGAATATTGTCAGACAGACACCATGCTCAGAAAAAACTCTGCCTCTAAGTCACTACCGATCAGTGCCTCTTCCTCGAGAGGCTGGAATCCTCCTACCTTTTGCTGGACCATGTTTTTTACATAGACCAATAAAATGTGTGTCAGAGCCTGAAGCATGCAGGGTCCTTCTGTACAGAGAGGAGAAATGGCTAAAGCAAGCCCTTCATCCAGCACAAACTCTCATTTAAAGAGTGTTAACAAGTTGTAGGAAAGAAGAGAACTTACAGCAACTTCTTTAGGGATGCAAGCATGGGGAAAAACTGAGAAAGAGCCTTTGAATCAGCAGGTTAAGAGCAACTTACTGAGGTCTTGTTCACACGCCTGCCAAAAGAGTTAGCAACCAGTATGGCATGGGAGTGGTTGTGCTGATTTCAGGGCCCTAGGTATAACTGCTCTGAAATCCCTGCACGTGGGATTATACATCCCTATTCCTGCAGGTTCAGGACAGTCTTGGGGACCACAGCTAGTGACAGGGCTTTGGAGGAAGCCTCTTCTAACACATCATTAGATGGACACATGGCAATGGAAAAAGCAAGCAGTGAGAAAGAATACTCTGCTCTCACTAGGCAGGACTAACATGTCCCCCCCTGCTCCCCACCCATGACCCACTCTCCTGATAAAGCCCTCCAAAATCATACAGGAAATTTACAGGAAAAAGCCACCAGTTGAGCCGAGGACAAAGTCAGGAAGGAAAAGCGAGTAAGAACAAGAGCAGCCTGTAAGCTCAGATGAACTGGACCTCAAATCTGGTATATCGAAGCAATCAAGACAGGAAGAAAACCAGGGCTGGAGGCTGTATGTCCAATCATTGCTTTCACTAGATTAAAAATGTAAATTCTCCATGTAATAGCCTGGCTTGGAGATATCAAGAGTAACAGGCAATTAGGAGTAATGAAGTAGCAGTGACAGCATCAACAAGCAAACATCTCTGGGAAAGAAAGGGGTTTGGGCAATAGGTGCAAATCTCTCTCCCATCTTCAAAGAGGGAGGGTGTCTGGTCCCGCTCTTGGCATACTTCTTTGCCAGTCTAATGCTTCCTATCAAACAGTGTCATATCACATTTGATTTGGGTTGATAGGTTTCCTGGCACACTCAAGGGAGACATTGCTGGGAAAGAGGCATGGGCAATGTGGCCCATGGGCCTCTGAAACCCTCGCAAACACGTGTCTCTAGCAGTAGATGTGTGCTTTGCAACTGGATCCTCTGGATGCTAATAAAGGTTGAGTACATGCTGTATGCCCTTCCCCAGCAGGGTATTAAAAGTCTCCCTCCACCACTCAGCCACATGCTTCCATGTGACTAGTAGGAACTTGATCCCTCTGAGATCATGGCCTATCAGTGCCAGGGAAACCAGTCAAACAGTTTCAAAACCACAAATAAATAAATGGTGGGGGGGGGGAGCAAGGAGATAATTGCCCCAGCATGATAGTCTAAACGTCATCACCTTCAAAAATCAAGTTAGAAAGACAATTTGGCATGCCCTAGTCCTTCTTGTGCAATGCAGCAGCACTGCGAGCAGCACCAGGGCTGAGCTACTTCAGAAATAGCTGTAGTCATTCTGTACCCTGTGCTCTGCAGGCACAGCCTGTGTTGGAATAAAACCATGCAGGCATCCCACATCAACTTCTTGAGAGCCAGGAAGTTTAAATGGAGCAGAAACCCAGTATTCAGACAACACCAGCCTAGAGAAGAGAAGGAAAATGATAAGAAACACCGGAAACCTGAAATCAATGCTGGGGACAAAAATCCTTGGAGATTAGGCAAAAACAAGGAGGGAAAAAATCTGAGAAATAAGGGGTATGGAAGGGTTGGTGAACAAGAGATAGAGCAATGTGGAGATAACTGGGTTACAGGCACTCTTACATCAGTTTATGAAAATATCCCATTAATCTTCATAGCACAATCTTAATTGCAAAATCTTTCATCAGCCTTGTTATTTGTGCACCTGTCACTGGAGACACTCAGAGTTGTTTTGTTGTCATTTCTCACACTAATTAGAGGGGTTTGGGGTGGTTTGTTGGGGTGGGGTGGGGAGGGGGGGCTGTTGTTTTTTTAATTGTCCTGAAGCACAGCTCAGCCTAATGGTAATGCTGCCAATTAGGGTCCCACTCTGCACAGGGCTTGCAGGCCGGCTAGACACATTACAGAGGACTAGAGGGGTTGTTTTAATTAAATACCCCCAGACTAGTAAGGAAATATTTAGAGCAATTTAACAATCTGCTGCAGAGTTGTTAAGCCTCCAATATATCTGTTTAATGTTCATTTGGGTATTTAATAATCTCTCTACCTTATCTAATCCTGTTTAAATTTAAAGAGATGCATCTAAACTGGTGGAGTAGCTAGCACTTATTAACAGCCGCTGGTTATTAAAACATATTTGAGGTGTCATCACTGGTGAGCAGTCCCTGCAGCAGGCTTGATGCCTGTGAACGTATTTCTTTCTTAACTGGGGCTGGCCAGGGACAAGACCCACTGCTTTCGTCACAAGCTCTGCTGTCATCACACTGGTCCCCTTACTTTCCAGCCTGGTTCAGCTCCCAGTGGAAGGCAAGCTGGTAGCCCAGCCACTCATCCAGACCCTTAGAAAGGCATTTATTTGTGTAGTTAGATAAAGCTACAGGTTACTTATTTTCAGGGAAGTTTTACAGGCCTTCAGCTGCTCCGTCTGAAGCACTTTTAAAAAACTGGAGGGTCTTGTTTTCTCAGGTTGATAAAAGCACATGTTTCGTTTTGTGCAGCCAGCTCTTCACAACCTTTCTGTGAGATCCACAGATGCAGATGGCCTACAGGGCCAGGAAGACTATCTGGAAAGGTTCTAGTCTCAAGTACTACAAATGTATGTTTCTAGACTGACTGGCCTGTTCTTGGCAGCCTCCTCTACCTCAGTTAGATGCACTGCATTTCATGCAACAATGTCCTTTGGTTTGCGTTGGCCTCTTCTCCTCCACTCTCCCCAAAACAGGTACCACCACCATATCTGAAAGTGCTGCCACTTGAAACAACAAATAGGGCACATCTTAAAATGTTGCTGCCACACACAAGGAGAGGCTGTTACAGAACACACAACTCGCATCTTGCACAACATAAACGAAAGGAGAGTCAAGTCAGCAATTCGTCTACCTGACGGGAACTGTTCAAGGTGTGAAATGGTCTCCAGGTAAAGTAAAGAGGATTTTCCTACAAGATTCAGGATGAAAATAAAGCAGTACGCCAGTCTAAAATCCCATGAAGCTGAACAGACAAGACTGTTTTACAAGAATCCACCCACCTTTAAAACACCTTCACTTCCAAAGCTAGAAGATAGCAGCTGTTTAAGAAAAGAGAAGGCAAATCTCTTTCATCCAGTTTAAAACCAAAAGGTGCATCTAGGGGAAAGCTCCTTGCACAGTTGAACCAGTCAAGCTCTTCTCGAGAGCTATAGGCCACAGGGCCTTGAAGGTTTATTGCCAGCATCTTCAAGAGGGCTAAGTTCCACATATGCCTTGTTCAAGCAAGAGTATTTGTTTTCAAACAGAAATGGACCATTTGGAGAGAATGAGTCCAGAGGTGACACATCCATCCTCACGTGTTGCCGAGGAACACAGCCACCCCAGTTGGTCTTCACTGACTTGAGAACAGCAATGAGCCAAGACACCACAGCAGCCTGCAAACAGGTCAAAAATCGCTACAAAATGAAAGGGAGTGGTTTGTTCAGTCATTTCCACCACAGAGAACATAAACAGGCTTAAAATGGAAGCAAGGAAGATTTAAGTCAAACATCAGGAAGAAAGACAAAAAAATCCACTCTTCTCATGCTTATGTTTTTTGTTTTTGTTTTGTTTTTTAAGAAGCCTTGGAAGAGTTTGAACAACCTCTATCTCTGAGAGTCTTCAAAAAGAGATTACATCAGAGAAAACTTAAAGTTGATCACACCTTGGGGCAGGGAGACAGGCTCACTCAACATTGGCAAGGTCCTTCTGAGGCCTCTTCTTCTATGGCGCTATACTATAGCAGAAAAAATGCTGAACATTACCCTGCTCCCCTCTTTGGCCTGCTGCAGGGAACTGCTTGTGGTACAGTCAGCGGATCCCATACTCTACAGGTGAGCTGAAGACAGATCAGTCCATAAACACTTCCAGGAAAAACAGCATGCCTGCCTGCAGGGCTCCTTGGTCTTCTGTGGAAAGGGCTAACCCCTCTCATATTCCCAGCAGAACCCCCCAAACGCAAGCCCTCCTCCACAAATGAAACCAACAGTCCCACCCCAGATTTGGGTGACAGATGACTGGAGGGGAGCAAATCGAACAGATATTTCTGTTTGTTTGTTTGTTCTTTGTTCCTTGTCTCCCAGACACTAGTGTCATTTAGGATTTTTTGTGGAGGAAACGCATCAGCACAGTGACGGATCCTGTCTGGTCCCATCAGCACCGAGGCATCGTGTCCCCAGAGTAACTCAAGAGGACTGCTGTTCCTGGAGGGAAGGCTGCTCAGCAGGAGGTGTCAGCCTGGGAAACAGAACAACTGTTTCTCTCTGATCAGTTCAATGGCACTTGAAAACTTTCAGTGTGGGGGAGAGAGGGAAAAAGCCAAGTTTGAATACAGAGGTGTGCCAAGGACTTGCACTGAAGGACAGACCCAGAAGTCGCCATGATGCCAGCCACCCTACACGTCAAGAAAAAAGGAGCAAGTATATTCCAGGTGGTCTCTTCCTACTGGACTTGCCCTGTGGAGAAGGAAAGGGACTCCTTCTTCTGAGCCCTCCTCCCATTAGCTGACACTTCACACTGTGCTCCCTTGCAACCTCTTCATGGGGAGAGGTGCAGTTACAAATCATAGGTTTATTTAGACCCTTAAAAAATAAAAGGATGCAGCCATTTACACTGTGATTTCTTAACTCTCAATAAAGGATCCTATTTGCTTCCTCCTCCATAAGTCACCTCTAGTTTAGCAGTGTGATAGCAAGATGAAAGAGGTGGCATGAGTTAGCGCTCCAGTGCCCTGTAGCAAATGCAGCTTCTGCTGTAGCAGAGGGATTTCACATCCTCTTTCACAGAAGGATCAGAGGACTTCAAATTCTCAGTGGCCGTGTGGAAAAAAGCCCTGTGGAGATTGGGTGTGCTGCTCTCCCTGCCAGTCAAACGGGGATCCAAGATGCAGAAAGACTAAGCACTTTGCCAGATATCATGTAGAAGCCGATACCAGCTCTCCAGAAACCCAGCCACCAGGTCACTCATGCTCACCACCCAGAAGATCCCGGCTGGAGCTGTAAGTAGGATTTTATATAACACATATAAGGGGAAAGCTGCCTGCAAAAACCAATCTCTGTGCTGGCTTGGAGAGGAACTAGGTTCTGGACTACTTCTCTGTGTAATAAGGTGTGACATAGTAATCAATATAAAGTATACAGGTATTATAATGTCACATTTCTTTTCATCTCTGTGCTGTTTAGAACGACCCTGGCCTTGCCTTTTGCCAGCAGAAAACACCATGCTCTTCAAGGGGTAGGAGGAGTGTGGAGGAGCTGCCTGCAAACAGCAAGCTTGGAGGGAGAAACCAGCAGAGGCAGGCACAGAGCAAGTGATAATTTCTGTGCTGTGCAATTACTGCTGGGAAGGAGTAAACCTCTGGTGCACAAACCTGCCAACAGTTTACTGCCGACAAGGAAACAAAACCGACAGTTGACACTGGAACAGCTACTGATACCCTATAATCATCTTAAAAATAGACTCTTCACAAACCTGCTTGTTAGTAGTGAGAACATACGCTCTCTTTTTAAGGGCGGGGGGGAATCCTCTCAGCATCTCCAAAACAGTATTTGCATTAGCCAGAGCAAGTGGTTGGAGAAGCTGAAGTTGCAAGTCTCTTCCCAAGCCTTGATCTGGCCCTGCTGGACTGCCAGGTCTGGCAAAATCCTGCATTGCTATAGCACACCTTCCAGTTTTGAGCACACTAGCAGCTCTCTCAGCTCAGTGTCTAGTGCTACTGCTTTGGAGCCCAAGCCTATCCCATCATACTACACACACATACATAGGCTTCACAGTGCTGAATTCATCAGCCTATGCCTGCTGCACTGCAGCATGGAAATGTCTGTTGTCCCGACTTCTGCCTCTCAGTATGAAGTCTTTCTGACCCACTGAGATCTGAGTACAAACACAGAAGTGAGACATCATCTCTCAGCTCACTGTGTAGTGTCTTCCTCAACCTGCTCAGCCTGCTCTCACCCTCAGAAGCCATTGAAAGGACCCTCGTGGCTCTGTCTCTCATCTGTGATCCTCTAGTAAACCAGTGGCTGACATCTGCCATAGCATCCCAAAGGGGTGACTAATTCAGGCCCCATCCTCCTTCTGCTCCTTTTCACATGGCTACAGGTCCATACATAAACGTCTAATGCAAGCAGAGACTCCTTATTACCCAGACATTAAGCCATGCCAAAGTGCTGTTCTGCATCTCCAAACTCTGCCACTCTATCACTTACCTCCTGCACCTCTGGAGCAAGCAGCCCCCAGTCCACAAGCACTGCCCAATCCCAGGCTCCTGGTGGACAGCCTTTACTAGCACACTTCTGCTCCAGGCAGGCCACAGCATCACTACAGGGGTCTGGAGTAGTTGTTCAGCTGCATAAGCAGTCACCACAAGTCAAATTCCTCCTGACTCTCCAGAAGAGCAAAAAGGGCAGCTTAAGCAAGTATGCATTTGCTTTCTGTAAATCACTAGTTCTTGCACTCCAGACTAGTTTTGCTAGATATTCTCCAGTGCTCCTTTCAGCCACAGCCCCCAGGAACCCCACTGCTTTCCCCCAAGCCGGGGTGGATAGAGCAAAACTACCTCTGAGCCAAGAGCCCTGGAGTCTTACTCCAGCCTGATGCATTCTCCATTACTGGGTGACAGCACAACCCTGGATCAGAGATTGTGATGCCCATACTGTATCTCGGGAAGTACACAGTATAAGGTATTCCCATGATGGACAGCACAGCTCAGGACTAATCCAGAGTCCATGAAATCAGAGAGCTCAATCAGGCTCTGGTCTGCTCAGGTTTTTCCTCGACTCCAGCTGACTTCTGCCAAACCTGCTTGGAGACAGAACAATATCCATTCGGAAAGACGACAGACACAGGCTTGGTTTGTTTCCCACCACATCTGACACACAATATTTATCCACCCGCAATTTGCTGTCCCCTCTGTGCTCAACACATCAACACTGCAGGACAGAGAGGAACAAACATTCCCTTGTAAGTGGATTTCATTTTGGTATTAGCCATTTAGAGATTACATCCATTTCAATTTGGGCAAGGATCCAAGGTTAACATCCCTGCTCTTGTTAACAGTGCTGCAGGGTCTAGTGCCTGTAGAAGCCCATCAGCTCGGTTTTACATCTTATTTGGAAAAAATCAGTGTAATGTAGCACTGTGTACCAAGACAAGGAGAGGGGAAAGGCAGATCTCAAGTAAGAGGCTGTGTGACTGCTCTAGCTAAAAGCAGTTTTGCAAGGACTCCTGGACACTCACCACTGTTTTCCTTTGCTGCTCATGAATACAAGTACTCCGACTGTCATTGTAAAACCCTAGGGTGCTCAGTCCCCAGTAAAACTTCAGAGACTTTCTGGTACCTCCTAAGAGCCAAGAAAGGAGGACCTCTGCTGGCCAGTCACAACATACAGCACAGGGATGACACTCTCCACCCAGGATCACAGCAGCAAAGTCAGGCAGTTCTCTAAAATCCATATTTATGCAAACTAGGACTTCAGTGATGTGATTCCACTGGAGTCACATTGCTGCCTGATTAACAAGGCCCCTCCTGGACCTTTTGTAGACCGGCCAGCCAAGTTCAGGCTGGCTACGCTTTCCTATTTCACAGCATCCCTGTGAAGACTGCAGGCTGTGCCTGTACGTAACAATATGCCAGAACAGCAACTGCATAGGATCAGTCAACCCAGCAGTCAATTCCAGAGGCCATTCTGTGACAGAAGGACCTGAAACCCCAGTGTCTCTGGGATGGCTGGCACAAGAGTCCAGCTGCAAGTTATGAACTATGATAAAAGCTGGTCTTTATCAAGTCTAGGTTTCCAGCCACCCCAAGACACTTGAGAAAGCAGGAGAGAGGAAGCACATTATAGGTAACAAGGAGCACAGCCTTAGTTGGTAACACTGGCAGTTTATGCCTGGAAAGGATTTGGCTACACACCAGCACCCACCTTGCTGGGAGTACCTGGGCAAGCAGACAGATTCTTCACCCAGGGCAAGCATACTAATGGCTTTCACTGAGGCGTTCTCAGATTAGCTCCCAACAGTCAATACAGCCAGTATGAATTATTAATCAGTGTGTCATTCAGCATCAGAAGTGGATATATCTCCACCACACAGGAAAAAAGCTTTTAACAACACGCTCATGTCAGCAAGCCCAAGGCGAGCTTGCTGGGCACTTTCTCACACCTCCCTGCAGTGCTACCAAGAGCCAGCAGGAGGGTGCCCATGGAGGTCCATGTGCTGCCTTCTGCAGCAACGAGCAGCGCACACCCCACGTACCTCCTCTCCCAGAACTGCGACAGCGGCTCTGCGCGGCTGCATTAGCTCAGCACATCCACCTGTCACACAGCCCGCTCATTTGGAAAATTATTCTGCTGGAGCATCGCAGAGGACACCTTGCCAATGAAATATCAGACAACATCAGGCGGTGTTTACTTGCTCCAGTGCAGATACTACACATTTATTATTTACACTTTGCAGTGTATTTTTAGAGTTATGTCAATAAGACAGAAAGTTATCAAGTGATCAGTTTGCAGTCAGCCAAAAACTGCCACAATTTCCAGTTTGCCTGAGGAACTGGAAGAGAAGGGTTTACTGTTTCACGTGGGCATAATCCACAGCACAAGAGACTGGAGATCTAAGAGGAATTTGCTTGGATTTACCAGACCTCAGGCTGTTTGCATTACTTGTGTCCCTGCACGAGAAAGCTCCAAGGGGAGCCTACTGAGAAGGGCTGGGGTGGAAAAGAAGGCTCCTGAAATGGTATAACAACGAAGCCTAAATGATCTCTCTCAGTCCCAAGTATTTCAAGGCTGGGCTGATATTTATAGAGTATTGCAGCTGTACACCGAACAAAACAGAAGTGAAAAAAGGATTAGGCTAAACTGAACAGTCCTATTCTTGGTCACATTTGCAGCCTGAATGATCAAAATTAGTACCCTGGCTGCTAGGCTTAACTGAAAAGATCCTGTTCACTCTGTTTGGGTGAACAATAGAGGAGATGTAAAGTATTTCCCAGGTGACATTTCTTTCACCAAAGAACTTTATGCTTCTCCTGAGAACTGTAGTTTTATCATGTCATGATACTAGCTATATCTCCCTGAGCCAGAGCCATCCTGGCATCACAGATGCCCACTTCCCTCACTGCCCCAGGCTCCTCTGAGCTTTTCACTAAAGCCTGAGGTCAGTTCTTCTACAGGGCATCCCACTAGGAGGAGGCAGCCTGTCCAGCCTGGCTGGACTTGAGCAAGACCAGGCTAGAGCAGCTGGCGAGTCCCCAGCCTTGACGAACAGCACTGGGTCTGAAGAAAAAGAGCTGTAAAGGCTGATGTGTCTGCTGATGTCAGCTGATGTCCGCACCCAGGGAAACAGTGCTTCTTCCCCCCATCTTTTCTATCATCTTTCATCAGAGGTGGAGAAAGCAACAAGCATTTCCAACCCCAAACATAGCACAAGCACATTATTACTCCTGCTACAAACTGCTTAACAGGTTGAAACTAAAAAAAGATCCTTCCTGAAAAGGTAGTTGAATACATTTTAAATTAAGCTTTATTTGAACTGCCTTTTGAAATGAAGTTCATATACCTAGAATCAGAGAAAACAATTTAAGAGAAGTTGACTGGGTGGTATAAGTTCTAGAGTTTTCACCAGTAACACCATCCAGCTTCTTTCAAACCCAGCCACAGCAGACAGTGCACTGAGTGCCAAAAAGTAGCAGTTATCCCAAAGGAGTTTGAGGCGTTGCTCAAGAGCTGAAATTAACAGACAGGCTCCTGATGGCAAGACATACATCGTATCTAGCAGTAACCAGAGCAGCTCTCTGCTCTAGAAAGATTAGCCCTAGATCCTTTCACCATGCTCATCTTTTTAATTATCAAAAGTGCCTTGATAGCTTGGGATGAAAGACTAGAGCATCCAGCTAGACATCTGTACAAAGCGACCAGGCATTTTTGCTGATATGCGCTGATAAAAGTCCCATTTCCAGCAAGAGAAAGTTTTAAGATTTGGTTCCTGAAAAGCCCCTTTTCCATCAGGCCTTGGGCTAGGCTAGTCCTAGCATTCAACCCGACTTTGCAGTTAGGCAGCAGCAATCTGAATTCTTGGCCAGGTAATGACTGCCAAGGCAGTTGTTTTTATCTTATTCAGTCAACAAGAACATGGAAATCAATTTTTTCCAATCTCAGTTATGGCTAGAAATCCATTCCTTTTAGGCTAGCTACAGGATTAATCTATTGAATGGTTTGCAGGCATTTTGCTGACATATAAACATTTTAAGAATACATTATGCTTCTCCCCTTCCCAGTATAGCATTAGCACTTTTTTTTTTTCCTTCCCAAGTCTCTGTTCAGGAAACCATGAGATAGGATGTGGAAACACATCTCTCTCTTGCAAACAAACCTCATGTCTTCAAAGTTTTGCTCTGCACTTAGGTCTCCAGTGCTTGGTTACTTAAAAAAAAATAAAAATAAAAATGCATAGCAAAGCACGAGGTATGCTAGCAACACAGAGTATGTTCTGAGTTGCCTTTACATGGTCAGTACTGAACAAAGCCTCAGCAGATTTAAATGAAATAAATTACATAAATTCCACCCTGAATGAAAACTTTGATATAACCACCAGCCAGTCTAACAATTAGTAGATCTTTCCTATCTTCTCCGCTAGCTTCTCAACATCCTCAGGACGTGTATACAAAAAGCCATCTTTCATGATGATGTCCTTTTAGCGTAACTCAGTCAGCCATGATAAGAGCAATTGATCATGGATCTCTTCTCATAGAAAAATGAGAATCTAATTACTTGTGGTCCTTACTTTGATCTCAGAAAGTTTCTTGCCCTGGGTTCAGCAGATTCCCAAAACTGTTTGCAAATTTTCTGGAAGAGTGTGTTAATTTTAATGAGATAGCTGAATGTTTCTTTTCCCCCATTTTACAGGCATGGAAATAAAGGCAAGTTTTCCTCTTTCACCAGCATAAGCAGGCATTCCAAGGCTGACAGAAACCTTGGCTTTCATCATGAAACCACTAACCTCAACACAGAACATTCTGAACTCCTGAACAGTTGTTTCTCACCCAAATCAAGTGATACATTGTCCTGAGTTCTAGCACCTGCACGTAACAGGCATGACAGGAACTACATTTCCATTTGCCATCATTACAGCTTTTCCAAACCCAGTCTCCAAGTGTTGGGATTGTTTGTACAAGTTTCCACAGGGGATGAATTTCAGGCCAACAGCCAAGATCTGTTTTAAAACGTTCTTCACAAAATTTGATCTGGGCAGAAGTAGCAAAATGGTTTTTGAAAGAACAGAACAGACAACAGTAAAGCAATTATATTCCATGCAACAGGACAGTAGAAAGTGAATGCATCCATCTCACCATATCTGTCCTTTCTTCCTCCAGCAACCTGAGTCCAACAGACTGTGTAGATCTATTTCCTGTCAACATGCAGGGCACTACAGGTATTTCTAATTCTGAAAATTCTCTCCCTGTTATAATGGATTATACTGGCCAGAAGGGACATATTTAGTTATAAAGATATGGCAGCCCTGCTTGCTCACCTACGAAAACAAGCTGCCATCCCAGGCCACAGGGAGGGAGCAGAGCTGCTCCGCAGCTTGGATGCTTTGCCTGCTGCACAGAGCAGGCAGTTGCCCAGTGCTGTTACCTTGGGCACACCCAACCCTGAGTCTCCCAAATTACACAGCTGCCCACTAACACACAGCCACCCACTGGAGACCTTCAGTGTGTGTACAAGGGAGATGCCACCTTACTTGTAAAGAAAGGAGCCAAACTGACCCCTGAGCAAGACCAAGTCTTTTCTTCGCCTCAAAATTGCACGCACAAATGCAATGTGGGAAAGAGAGCAGGAGAACAGGATCATTCACAAATCAGCCATTTCTATTAGCAGCTAATACCTGCTCCAAAATAGTCAGCCATGGACAGTGACCAGATGCCTAAATGGTACCACTTTCACCTCAAACAGTCAAATTCTCCATTCAACTTTCTCTCAAGAGCTCTCAGGCTCATGTCCACCTCTGCACTTTGTCTTCAGGTCTTTCCCCACTGTGGTTTCCTCCTCGCCTTAACTTACATGTTCAAAATATTGATCTTCTTTGTTGCAGTATCATTCACTTGCTGGACTAAGGCTAAACCAATACACTGCACTCACATTTCAACTAGGAGCAAATCTCCAGAGGTAGGTTCATCTCACCAAACACCCAGGGCTTGCAGCAATGCATTTTCTCATGTGGATGAGAAATGTGGATGGTCTGCAGTTGCCATGAGCAAGGCCTGGTCAACAGGTGAAAGTCACCCTCCAAACAGCATTATGATAGGCTGAGACAGGTTGTCTCTGGTTGTTGCCGGCAAATTTCTGTTGCCTATACCAGGAGTTATTCACCAACCACAAAACATTAAGACACCTATATGCAGCCATTCATGCCACTTTGAGAGGCAAGACCCATGGCTGAGAGAGCAATGCACAGCGTGCACCTACTGTGCATTGTGTATAAGGGAGCAGTGAGTGCTCAAGGGCTACTTTCTATTCCCCCATAGCATCACTGAAGAACTTCCATCAGGTTCTCTCATCCCACCAGGATGGCCAAGATCCACAGTAACTGAATAATCAATTAATCCTCCTGTAGAGCTCCATTTACATAATGAAAACGCAGCCTCCCAATATACCACTATTTTTCAGTTGTCTAGACTAATATATCTGTCCTGTAGTTGGAAGGGGGAGATCTAATGCAACTTCTATTACAAGTGGCAGAGTTCCAGCCAAAGTCATGTGATAGCAATAAAACTATTGATTTCATGAAAGCATTTAACCCTAGCAGAGCACATATTCCTGCAACAGCCCACCACAGACTCTGCACCCAACTGCCCAGGCTGAATTCCAGTTGCATCTCACATGGAGCTTGGGGAAGCACGTTCCTTTCCTCTTTAGCTCTGAGGGAAGCAGCAGACAACTAGAAATCAGACAGGTTTTACTGCACCTTTGGAAATATGGCCACAAGTCTGGATTTCCCAATTTAATACCTTTAATTTATCTCAGACTGCTGAGGCGGAACTTGCCCTACAGACTTCAAAGTAAAGTGAAACAGCTAGAAATCTAGATCCAACTCATTTAGTAAACGAGAATAAGGGGTTAGGGTAAGCCTGTCCTTCTCAGAAATCTTCTTCCAAACTAAAGACCAGTGGTACTGAAACAACCCTCATTTTCCACTCTAGACAGCACTAGAAAACCTCAAGTCCATAGACAGCAGAGATTGGAAAGTTGGAATAAAATCCTTACTCTTGCTCTTCCTTTAACTTTCACATCCATAAATAGGATATGGAGAGCAAACAATCAGTAGCTTGCAGCTGGGCCTCTCCACAGCCACTGGCTCCCAGCCAACCTAGACTGCCTGCAGATAGACGATCAGCAGAGAAGGCAGAGGTTCGGCTGCAGTCCTCGATCATGCCACAGACTTCACTGCAAGTCAATAGGCAAATCATTTTGAACATATCTCCAAGCCCACAAACTGAGCACAAGACTCCCACTAATCCCAGATACTGGAAAGGGGACCAGTGCCTGGCCTGCACTTCCAACAGCAGAGCTGGAGCACTGGAGATAAAGAGACAAAGCTTTGTCAGACGTTCTCCTGGGCAGGCCGATCTCTGTGTACCATGTGGTAAGTCCTGAACCAGTGCGCAAGGTTCCAATTGCTTCAGTAACAGCACTTGATCTGCATTTATATATTTCCTTGTCGGTGTTGTTTAAGTGAGCACGGTCTGCCCTCCTCTGCTTGCTACGGGCTGTCTCTTCAGCCTGCATAAGTCTTGGCAAATTCGTACATCCTGACGGAGGGGTTGCATTGTGTGCTGCCAATGACGCAGCCACCTAACACAGACCCAGTGACTTCTGGCCATTCCCATGAACAGGGCGTGCACTCAAATCAGTTGCTAATTGCAGTGGCCTACCCCTGCAGCTGGCAGCGAGGACACTGATGCCCAACCACAGGGTTCCCCCGGACCAGCTGACAGCGATGCTGAGCACAACTTGTCCCCATCTGAACAAGCAACTGTTCAGTCAGTGAAGGCAACTGCCCCACTGCACAGTCCTCACCCAGCCCTACTGTTGGAGGGGGCAAGGCCTTCAGAGTACACAGTCTGGCCTGTAGCCGCACACAAAGCATCTCACGTGTAAGCTGAGGCTGCAGCACACGAAGAGTCATGAAGTGCCACCCTTTGGTAGGTATGGGTTTGCCAGACCCTGCGGGGATGGAACAGCCACAACACAAGCGTCAGGAGTATGTCCTCAAAGTATCCTATCTTTTCCTGCCCAGCCAAGCGCAGGGACAGGAGATTTTGTTTTCTGTGCAAGTGAGTACTAAAATTTGCCTTGACATTTGTAGGTCACTGGAATCAAAAGATTTGCGAAGAGGAAGCTTCAAAATCCTTGAAGGCTCACCTCTGCTGCAAACACACCGCAGTCTCAAGCTGCTGTGCTTCCTCACAGGCTTCTTCCATGTCCCCCACGATACCTTTCTTTTCTTCATGGAACACAAGTTGTCACCTAAGAGACCTCTCACTGCATGGGACAAGGGAAACTAATTTCAGCAGCACCAAGATCTCTGGATCTTCTATCTGACCTTGCAAATAGAGCCCAGATTGTTGTTCCATGAATCAAACTGAAGTGAATGCATCTCTGCTCTGGTCCAGGTAAGTTCTAGGCCCTTCTCTTGTCCAACACCCTTCAAATATCATTTGAAAAGCTCTGGCGTGCTTGGCTTTTACCATCCCTCTTGCTCAAAATGAAAATTCTAGTTTCTGCTAGAAGGCCCCTCCAGCTCCTCCCTCAGCTCCTAGCAAAATGCAGAGCAGATTACATTTCCAGGGTGATTTCCTCCAAGTTTCTTGCAGAAACACACCTGAGATTGGTGTGTCTGGGTGTATTTATCAAGGTGTAGGTGTCTGGCAGGTTTTGTGAATGAATGATATCACAACTCTGCCCTCAGAGCAAGCTCCATGCTTTTAGCTATTCCATCTAGACCTACAAGCACTTTATCCACCTTCACCTAGATTCCCAGTGCCTGGAGTCACCCTGCAAGCCAAGCTATCCCCAGACAACAGTGTCCAAGTTAGAGGAGACCACAGGGACACATACCACATTGCTAATGGAAGATCTGCAATTATTCTCTCTGTTTCCAGGACATCACAAAGCTTTAATCATGAGGAGAGCCCAGGGGTACTGGGACCTTGTTCTCCACTCACAGGAGGATTAAGGCCCAGACGTTTCATGTTTTTAGGGGTCTGCTGCGTGGTGCTTCCCAAGGATAACACAGGGTAAGTCATTTAGACTTGGCAGTGCTACATGTCCTGAGCATAAGTTTTGACACAGACCCCAAAGCCTGGGCTGCTAATATCTTCCTAGATAGCTGTTATGCTCCTCAGTGCTTCCTCAGTCAAGGCTGTCCTTGCTTTGAGACTCATGCCCTGTATCTCCCCTGGGAGTTGTGGCAAGCATAAAGACAGCTCCTTCACTTGCAGAGCTCGGAACAGCTGCCTTGCACAACTTTCTCTGCTCTCTGCAGGTCTGGAGCTCTTGAGAACAGCTTACATCTGGTATGACGCTGTGTTTGGAGTTGCCTCCAGCTCCCAAAGGACAGTCTGAGCCAAGCTTATGTTGCCAGCACAAGAAGCGTGTTCTCCACGTCCTAAACATTGCATCAGAGTGCAGTGTCAGGAGAGTTTGGAAACGCACCCAAGCTGCCTCTGCGTATGTATGTCAGAGGACACACATGCATCCTGTCTGGAAGCTAGAAGAAAAGCCATCTGCCTTCCATAGTTAACTGGTGATGGTCACAGATTCTCCCCATCTCTTTGGCTACTGCATGCTGAGCTGTGCCCAGTTCACAGTGTGCTCCAGAGCCATCTCCTGGCTGACAGGATAACAGTCCTGGAGGAAAGCATGAAGGAGAAAAAAAAAAACCCCAAACACCAACCCACAGATCCCAGCTGTTTGATTTATGGCTGTGATGCCCCTCCTTATCAGGTTTCAGCATCACTTCAGTCCAGAGACACTCCCCTGTTCCCATTCCTAACCACATCCCCAAATGTGGGCTGCTGCTGGGATCTTACTGTCAGACACAGGTTTGCCTTCAGTGCTCATGGGGTGACTAACTCCTGCCTTGCCACCCTAGTTCTAGTGCAGGCACATCCTGGGCATTTGTGTTCACATCTGCCTCACATACAAATGTCCCAACTCGCAGACAGGCAGCCAGAACCAGAGGTGCTGCAGTGAGTGTGCGTTGCACCATGCAGAAACAGGGAAGATGGAAGGCACTAAGCATGGTTTAAAAGAAAAAAGAAAAAGCATAAAGATGAAACTTAGACATTCAAAGGCAGGCAATCTCCTTTCTCCATCACTTTCTTCCTTTGTCTCCCATTTTGACCTAGCTTATGAAAGCACAGACCCCCCCCCCCCACTACCACTTCTTAAAAAGTTCACCTGTTTCAGTATCTTCTGTATCCCATTACACCAGGGCTCTTCTCTTTTCTTCATACGATCTGTGCTGTCACTTTATCAAGGTCTGCTCAGCAGGAATCATGTTAATTCAAGTCCCACTGGGGACGGTCAGAAATTGCTCCAGAAGGACAAGAAACACAGGTTATCCCAAAGAAAGGACTTTGGTCCATCAGCACAGAGTAGGAAACAATTTCTCAGCTCGCATTAGGGCCATACTCTACTATTTGACAAGTTCTGCTTTCCAGTAGGGCTGTGCAAATCATCCAAGCAATTGAACTGGCTTGAGAAGACTGAGATGCAGTTTACATGGAGACATGTCCTCGCCAAGCAGAAATTCTCTGGTCCTACCAAAGGTAGGTGAAGAAATTACGCCCAGATCCTTCCTTCTGCCTAGGGTCCCAGATCTGCTTGCTGAGACTGCTGTGTGAACTCCTGTGTGCCCCGGCCAGGTAATACCTTTCACACTGGACATTACTCTGCACAATGAAGGGTGCATTACCCAACTCTGAAAGCCCAAAGAGGCCAAATAAAGCACAAATTTAACTTTGTATAAGCCAGGGTTGTGTACACAAAGAAAAACTGATAAAACAATATATTGAAGGGTCTTTTTAGGAGAGTTCCCCACTATAAAGAGGCTAAGGCCAGGAAAAGAAAGGGTTACAGCAATTTGTAGTGATCTCTAGCCTAGATTTCTTTCCTTTTAAACCTCTACTTCAAAATCTTCCTGCTGTTTGCAGTTTGTCCAGCCCAATACAGAACAACAGCACTTCACCAGAGCCAGTGGCACTCAACAACCTAAACTCTAGACAGGTTTCAGTATTTACTTAGCTGGCTGTGGCACATTTGCTCTCCCCTTGCTCTTCATCTTCTAGAATGTCCTTCAGCAGTAAGCTCCTAAGGGACTCTTGGAGTCTGAGGACAAACCCTGTACTATTTAGTTCAATTTTAGGGAAAGAAAGACTTCCGTTGAGTTCAGAGGAACAGATCTGGTTTCTGAAAGAAAAAGAGAGTGAACCTCTATCTCAGTGCCAGGAGGTAAAGATTACCAGGAGGTAAAGGCAGCCACTGCCTCTCTAAACAAGTAAGCCATCCACAACATCAGGCCACAATCCCTAGGCTTGTTGAAGAATGATCCACCAAGGTCTCAGGCAGTGGGGAGATGAGAGGAGAGTCTAGAAAAGTCCTTTGCTATTAAATATACATTATCTTTATATATGGGCACACACACAGACAGAAGATAACCAAAATACCTCAACTATTACCACTAACGGCATCAAGGGGGAAAATGGAGCAGGGATATGGCTAAATGGCTAAGTCAAATCATACCACGAGGCTCACACAGTGGAGATTTGTTCCACATAGGTCTCCGGAGAGAAGAGTATGAGTTACCAGAGCTGAACTGGAAGCCAGGCTGGAGCCAAGTCCAAAGTGGAGCTTGGATGCAGGGATTCCTCCAGCAGCGAGGGTCGCTCTCCTCTGACAGCCTGGCACAAGCCTGTGGCCAACAGCATTGCTCAACAAGGGCCCCTTGCTCCCCCTCTACATTGCTGCAACGGCCTCATGCCTTTTTGCCTTCCCCAAGGTAAATGCTTGTCACCTGCAGATAGGACAAGTGACAGGAACAAACCCAGAGAATACAACACATCCTCTGGGCTGACCAGAGACACACACAGGTGTGCTTAACCCCTGTGTTTTGTCCCCAAAGCCTCCCCCATGACAGTGGGACTCTCATGTCCACCCCACCCCACCTCCTTCCTCCATCCACACAGTAAAGCCATTCCCATAAGAGCAAATGACAACTGAAGCACAGTCCTCATGTCACAAGGTCTTAAATAAATCCAACCATCCTGCTTAATCCCCCATACATGACCAGACTGAGAAGATTAGAGCAGACCTTGAAAGTCCAGAGAAAAGAGGCAAGGTACAGCTGAACCCCAACGCAGGGAAACACAAACAAACCAGAAATTCACCCACCACACACCCTTCAAACAGGTAGAAATATGCCAGAGTCCTTATGATGTAAAATCTCTTCCCATGTTGCAGCATGTTGACCTGACAGCATGCCATCAGAATTTTAAATTATGTATCTAAAAACCCTTCTCCCTGTCAGTGAGCGTTTGAACCTGAAGTGAAGCCGGCAGCGGAGAAGAGCAGACAGGAGAGGTAATTACCCGCGGTCTCCTCCAAGAGCTGACAGAAAGCAGGCCCCGTGCTGGAGATCCTGCCCTCATTATGGGCTCTCCTAGAGGCTGCAGCTGCTCCTCTCTGCGGTTGGACGTGAGTCACAACATTTCAGAGGAGGGAGAAGTGCTCCTGTGAGCCACATTAATGGCTGCAGAGCCCAATAGCCATCAGCACAACCACAGCCACCCCAGTGTTCGAAGCCAGAGCCTGTGCTCAAACTTCAGAGACAGAGCAAAAGCCAGACATTAAGTTGGCTTGCTGATCACTGTGGGATGTCTAATATGGGAAAGCAGTTTCTCCTGAACCAATGTGTTTCACAGAACGGAAAACGATGAGGAAAACTCTGACCCCTTCCTCATTAATGGCATCAAGAGAGAAACTATAAAAATATGACACATAGGAGCTAGGAATAGCTTTACAAGCCATGTCATGCTGCATGTTTCTGCAGCAGAGGCAGTTTCCCAGGGATGAAGATATTCTGCTCTAAGAGAGCTGTCACTCCATCAAAATCCCTGCAGCTGCACACACTTCTCAGACTTTTCCCCTGCCTGCATGGGTCCCAGTTATTGCCGGGAGCTGCAACAGTACCCTAGCCCACAAAGCCTCATCTGATGGTGTGGGATAGCTTCTTGCTGTGCAGCTGCCAAGGAACACAAGGAACTCACAGCCACATGAGACAGAGGGGTCAACAGGGCAAAACAACTTGGTTGGATGCTCCCTGGGGTGGCAGGGCCCCTCCTGTGCCATGTGACTAACAAATTCTAGTTTCCAAGTGGCAGACTTAACTCCCATCCCAGGACATGCATGTTATATGCCCTCCTCTGAGCAGGAACTGACCGACCCTTGTGAGCCTGATGTTGCTCCGGTTAGAGAAATTTTCCTCCTTGCCTGTGCAGGTCTCCATCTCCCCCTGTCTAGAAGGTGGCTGTTTCTGGAAGGACAGACTCTGTATTATCTTGCATCAAGCAGCACTGCAGTGCTGGCCTCAGGATCTGCCCAGCGCTCCCGTTTGTCCTGTGTACAGCCTACAAGATCAAAAAAGCCTACTGCACTTCTTTCCCTCTCATGTTGTATTTCCTGCTGTGCTCATACCCCAGCCTTTCCATTTCCCAGTTTTGCACTGGACTGAAAGTTAGAGTGTCTTCAACATGTTTCAAATGACAACTCTTATGCACATCAGGCCTCCCATTTCAGCAAGGGAGACACAAGTGCACAGTAGCAACTTGGCTGTATGCAACCAAAGGACTTGCAGCATCAGTGATTAAAGCCCCTTCTTTATCTGCACATCAGCCCTGAGCAGAGGTTCCTATGGGTGCTTTTCTAATGGCCTCGCCTCAGAGTGACCTCTGCAGACCTGCCGATCCAAAGGGAGGGGAAAGTAATTCAGGCCCTATTCTCACTCCAGCCAGAGCTGCTGCTGCTCATCTTCCCAGCCATGCCTACATGGCAAGGCAGTGAAAACCCCCATGATGGATTGCTGTCCATGAAGGGTTGAGCCACGGAGCCCATTTGACAGAGAAACTGCCAGCTGGACATGAACTACAGACCAGAGAGCAAGAGATGATCTATTCCAGCCACCTTCCTACCAAGGACTGGGCCCAGGGAAATAAATGCCTTGAATAGCAAAGGAGGGAGAACAGTCACATAAACAAATGACCAGATCCTGCACAGATGCACGAAAACCCCATGCCCATTTACTCCAGGGGATGAATTGGCCTGAAACAAGTGAAGGCACCTGAACACCAAAACCTGGAGGTGCAGTGATGATGGAGAACTTACAGTACATAATTTCCCTCTGTATTAATTGTCTTTCTGGTTGGCAGTCTGGACTGAGATGCAATAGAGTAACCAGCCTGGGCCTACAAATACCTTTCTCAGTGGAGAGATGCTGGAGGGTGCTGCCTGGGAAGTCCAGAATCTCCCACAGAGCCATGCAATTTCGTTATTGTTTCTGCAGCACAGCAAGCAAACCTCAATTTGCAGTGGTGGCATGGCCTGTCCTTGAAGTCAGGGAATACAGAAGCAAGTAGCATAGAGGAAAGATGTGTCAGACCCAACTCTGAAAGCCAGGGACACGTTCTGTTCCCTGCACTGGAGAAAGAGGACAGGAGGAAATGCAGACATATTAAAAGGTATATTGTAGGCAGCAAGTTTATAACACCAAATCATAATGCTACAGGACTTTGGAAGGGACCTACACCCTTAGGCTTTGAATGACCTTTGAAAGAGAGAGAGAAGAATGCGACTAAGTCTCCTCTACAGCCACCTGCTGTACAATTTCCTCCACCTTCCACTAAAATATCCAGTGCTGGAGCTCTCCACACCACCAGACCGAGTTGAAAGGTCTTGGCACAACTCCTTCTCCCATCCCTTTGTACCCCACTAATGTGGGGAATCATTTCATTTCTAACAGACCTATTTCAGTCAAGAGCCATTTTCTGCATCCTCCTCTCCTTTCTCCAGTTCTCAGCCTTTTCTAAAAGCAAACCAAATTATAGATTGCATCATTGCACAAAAAGCTTAAAAGTTGCTTCTTCTTCCCTTATCCTTCTTAAACCACTTGAGCATTGCAGAGGACAGCCTGGAACCAATCTTGGATGAGCTGGTGAAATCTGTGTTCATGCTCTGACCAAGCTTAAAGAGTTGAGAAATGTAGCCCACACCGGCAAGGCAGTTTGGGCTCCTAGTGGCAACACACAGGTACACATGCCAAGCCACACAGATGTCCCAGCACCCTTCAGCTCTCCTCACACTTGAGTCAGCACCATGCACGCTAATAGGAGATTTCCCACTGAACTCAAGGGAACAAGATCAGACCTCAAACGTCCCCAAGAAATCCTGATTTTTCTCTCCACTCTGTCCCCCTGAGGATCCACTGTGCAGGTGCCTTGTGCTAACATCCTAGTCAGGGCTGTGCTCTAGGAGAGTCTTAAAAAGGAGCATAAGCTCCTGCTTCCTCCTCTGGAAGTACACGTCCTTTTAGAGGGATTGGTGGGATATTTCACACAGGGTTAGTGTTTATGCTTTGAGTATTCAGTGAGGTTTGTGTTCATTTTCTCATCATAAAGTTTTAATGGGATGTTTGAAATTGCCAGCTTTTCTGATACATCTTCAAACAGAAATTGTCTGTCTATGCAAAACTTAGTGAGGTGCATTCTGATTAGATCTGGGACACTGTCTACACTTTTTAGTCTAAAGAGAAAAGCAAACCAGATAGTCGAGTTTTGCTAGGATTTTTAACTGTGATGTGTCAAAGCTCTTTCCCTGTGCTTGCAAGACTGATTATTGCAAAATCACCTTTGTCAAATGTAGCTCTGCTGCCTCGGGATTTAGGCTTATCTTCTACAACGGGGGATTCGTATGTAGCTGAAGGCATAAAGGGCTCACCTTACACAGAGCTGCCAGGGGATAAAACCTGCTCACCCACAAATCAATCAGCTCCCTCTCTCGCTGCCATAAACACCAATTCAAAACTCTAGGAAATACCAAGGAATAAAACTTTGTAAAACTGTTAAGCTACCTAACAACTCCCCAAAAACAAATCCCTATCTTCTCCCAGAGACCTAACTATTGCCAGCATGAGCGCAGCCATGGAAGGATGGCTATGAAGAAGATCTGGGTTGATTTCCGTAATGTAACATCACTTTTCAGGGCTGGATCTGGACACAAAACTTAGTCCTAAAAATGCAATTTGTTCAGGGAGAAAAAGAGAAAAAGTTGGCTTTCCAGTACTCACCACAAACATTAAATGCTGACACCATGCCAAAAAGTTATATGACTTGATGAATTTTACAAAACAGAAATTAATAATTCCTGCTCTGAAAAGAAAGTTCTGTGCTCTTGGGTTTGGCCCTTCCTATTGCAAATTAAAGGACTGCTGTACCAGCTTGCCTTGCACAGGGCACCCTTTCTACTAATTCATGTCCACAGGCAGCTGCTCTCAGCAGAGATTGCCGAGTTGCAGAGATGTGCTGCAGCAGGCCTGTGATAGCTTTCCTTCAGTGGCGATGCACATACACAAGGGCACAGCTGGACCACAGCCTTGCTCCTGCACCTCACTTCCCCCAGGCATTGCTTTATCAGAGAAGAGAGCTGCAAGAGAGCAGGCCTGGGAGACAGCCAGGCTCCATCCCAGCTTGACACTGGTAAAGCACTGGCCTCAGCTAGGCAGAGGGATTTTCTAGTGTGTGCCTATCCACTGACCTGCTCAGTGCAGATCTCCCCTGGAGTTAATCTGCCTTCAGCTCTGTGCTACCTGGCCAACAGATAGGGGTGCATATCACTCTTTGCATCCCGGGACCATCCCCTGCTCAAGCAGCGGGGGATGCCTTCCCTAGAGCATTGCTATATATCAAGAGAAGCAGAGTTTCTCTCTGCTTCTTTCTTCTCTGTATCAGAAACACTTTATGCAAATCAAATCTCTCTTTCGCAGTCTCCACTGTGCTGCAGAGGGCTGATGGAGAGGAGGAGAGGGGAAGGGGTGGGAAGGAGCGGGGAAGAGGATGGAGCCTTGTTCGCTATCAGCTGCTCAGAAGAGCAGAGCAGAGACAAGATTGATGATGCTCTCTGGATATAAGATCTCCTCCTTGTGAAAGGCTGCTTATGAGGCCTGATAGACTTGTCATCTCTTAATAAACATCACTGATATGTCGGTGAGGAAAAAGCAGGAGCGAGAAGAGGACACACAGAAAGGCTGCTGACAATTTACTTAGAACTACACTCTTCTCTTGCCTTGGCCCTCACATGCAACTCAGATAGTCTTTTCCCGGGAAAGAACATCCCCAGCCCAGTGAGCACCTGTACATCTCATACTAGCAGATTCTAGGGGCAGGCTGAACCCAGCACCAGGGCATTTCCAGTGAAACATCCCCTTTCCCTGTGAGATTTGAGTCATCAGCCCCCAAATTGTTTACCCCGGCCCTAAACCTCAATGAGGCCAGTAGGATTTTCACACAAGGTGCAGACTCACAGCAGCTACAGGAGCAGGTCCCGATGGAACAGAGCGTAAGAGAGGTGTTTCATCAGCACTTTGCAGAGACCAAAGCTGTATCGTTGCCATTATGCTCCTATAAATTGCTCTCCAAGTGTTTGTAAGTTGCTCTGCTCTTGCCCACATGGTTGTAAATCAGATAGACTTGCTTAGGGTCAGGAACCACATCCCTTGCTTTTGTTTAATCTCTGTAAATCAACAAGGAAACTTTCAAGGCATGGAGGGAGCATTTTCTCTACTGAATCCCAATAACGATAGACAGCAAACATGACACTTCCACTGAGAGCTTACATGGATATAAAACTCCCATGTGCAGTCACCCACACCTAGCTACATGCACACAAATTTTGTGCAACTACAGCCACTTTTTTCTTGCATATTTGGCTCAGTTTGTATTTAATCAAGCTACGCATGGTTAAAAATCCTCCAGAGCATTAGCAGGTGCTTAGCGGTGCTGTGTAAGTGCAGAGCTAAGGAATAATGTGCTGTAAGCACAGCTAGCGTAAGTGTTCACAGCTCCCCATGGGGCTAAGAATGACTGCAAACCAGCCTCTCCACCCCAGGCTTACACATGCAAAGCAAAGTTCCCACAGAGGCTGCACAGACCGCAGAGGAAGCAGTCGGAGCCGGAGGGTCCGTCTCTTGCAAGCACTCGCTGCTCACTCACAAGGTTTAGACCCGCCCGTGGCTGCTCAGGTACCCTTCTCCAGAGGTGCGAGGGAACGTCAGGCTCCTCTGCACCTAACAAGGACTTAATACTTCTCAGGCACTGAGACTTAGATTCTTAACAAACTAAATCATTTTAGGGCTTGGATTAATATTTTTATGAGGATTTGTTTCCTGTATTTTCAGCACTACTTCTGTATTTGCAAGAACACAAAGCCGTGATCAATGCTTTCCAAAAAGTTAGCTCAAGAACAGACCTCCAAGGGCTGGATTCACATGAAAGCAGCAACATGCAAGCTTCCCAGGTGTAAGCAGTCTGTAGATTTGGTCACCTTCAAACAGGTGCTTACTACAACACCTGTGCTAAACGAGCACAGGAGTGCACACATCCCAAGTGACTGTCTTGCAGAAAAAACAAATATATTTTGCCCTGTTTTCTTCATGACCTTTCCACATCAAGAGAGACATATCAGTTCTCCCTCCTGCCCGTAGTTAGTGACCCACAATGAACACGTTTCTCAAAGCTGGAGCCCACAACTTAGAGTAAATATGAGAATATAGAGTAAATGCCTCAACTGGACTAGAAGGAAAAACAACCTCTGCTCAATTCCAACAAGTTAAAGTTCAACCCTGGCATTTCCTGCCCTTGGCAGTCCATAATGAACCAGTGTCCCCAGTGTCAGCCTTCTCAATCAAACAGGCACTTCAACAGTTGAAACGCTCCTCCTCCACCCAAAGAAAATCAGATGGATTTTTGGCAACTTTCAATTATAAGGCTGGTGTTCAGAAATTAAACTGGGATCACATTCACTAGCCAGCATGCACTTACCTGCCTTCAGTTCTCCAGCTCTGTAGGAGCATTAGATCAATGTCCAGGTCCTCCAGATGCAGGTTTCTCTGCCTACAGGATTTTTCGTAGACAACCAACACAAAATACCCTACGTCTAATTCACCAGTATCATCCTGTATTTCATATTTTAGTACGAAGCAGTTTACTTTGCAATTACTCTATACATACAAATGTCTCAGTCTCCTCAATCATCCAGCCCCCCAAGGCCAAATCCATGAAATAATAGTTTCCTAGCACTTCCAAAAACGTAAAGGTCAGGTGTTTAAGGCAATGTTGCTAAACTCTTCTATCTTCCTTGTCTTAGAATACTCTAGGAGCTTTTTTTTTTCAACTCATGAAGGCAAGTGATCAGATGAGAGTCACAACAGCTATGTTAAAGAATAATTAAATTATATAATCATGAGTTTCCAAACTTTGTGACTGTGAAATCCTTGAAACCAGAAAGCAAATAAATGCTCAAATGGAATTTTACTTGTATTTAATTCCCACAGACAACCAAGAAGGAATGGTCCCTCTCCTTACCTTAGGACATAGGGTCAACGACTTAGAAGTCAGTTGGAGATGTAAGATTTGTTTAGATACACTTGCTGGTCAGGATTTTTCACTGCGTTTTTTCATCAGAGTGGAAAAATGGTTTTTAGATCGAACTCTCCACCAAAAACATGCATTGTGTAACTTTCTTCACATTAAGTAAAGTGAAAAATAGAGGCTTTACTGAAGCAACCGACAATAAAGAATGACTTAACTATCTCATCCAAGAAACTGAATTGCTGGTAATAAAAAAAGAGAATACCAATCTGAACTGTCCATTGTGATTAGAAACTTAAGACATATTTTATATGTTTTGTGCTCTATACGTAACCTAATGGTTATAACAAGGATATCTAAACAGCTGAGGATATCATTTGGTTAGAGGGTCAGCACAGGGAAAGAGATTCAGCATAACTAGGAAATATTGGGGTATTTTCCCACAACATTTTGCAAGTTGTCTTTCAGTACGATAAGAAGCACATAAGAAATTAAACAGTGTAGCAAGGTCCTTTCTTTTTGAAGTTCTTCATATTAATAGAAATTAAAATAGAGCACAAAAACACAATGAAAAAAACAGAATCCCTTACTGACAAAGAGATCAAAGAGAAGACAAAATTCAGCATTTTAAGAGCTATACATTTTTTTTTAAGTTGTTTGAATATAATCAAGCTGGAAAAAGAAATCATAAAAGGGGAAGAATAACTCACACTCAGGAAGTGGTTGCAATCTTGCACTCCTTAATGCCCTCCCAGTGTCATCCCTGCTACGCATCCCCACGGTTCTGCACAAGGATGCTGCGCACACACAGACATTTGTGTCCAGCAGCATTGCTGTGATTTCCAGCAGGCTATTTGGGGTAGGAGGGAATGGGGGAAAACAAAGCACCATAGGGCTCCAAAAACAGAGAGAAAGGGAGAGTGAGAGAAGAGGAAAGAGAGAGAGAGACTTAGAGGCCCAAGGAATGCCAGGGAGATGTATTTCTCTGACACAAAACCCCACTTCAACAGCAAAACTCTCATCAGAAGTACAGAATTGGAGCCCTTTGAAAACTCTGCCTACAGCATGCAGCACCAAAGATTAAAACCCCAACAGTTCCCATCTATAACTCACCCCAGTCTGGCAGGGAACATCACACATAACTGAAAACAGAGAGACAAACAGAAGGTGTCAAGTTAGTAATTTCCTAGCTCTACAGTGAGCAGCATGGAAAATACGTGAACCTGTATTTCATCCTCCAAATCATATTAATACTCGGATCTCAAGCAAGAGATAATACAAAAGTAACTAAAACTGTCCTAGCCAATATTTTCAAATATAGGATTAGAAATATAATGCACATAGTGTCTTAGAATATATATTAAAATACCAAGGGCAGGGTGGAACAAGGGTAACGAACTTAAAAGATAACATCTGAACAAGAAGTCCATTACCCAAGGAAGATTCCAGCATATTCAAAATCGTCTGTCATTTGGTTTCACATAAATTATTTCTGGTTTTATTTTTTTTTTTATTTTTTTTATGTAGCAAGACATTATCCTTCTTAAGATCTCTGACGAAGATTTAGTGCTGACATTTTGTATCCACATCTTTCTTTTACCAAAAATCTCCCCGCTCTGATACAGCATAATTCTTCATATCTGCAGTTTTAACAGAAAGCGAATCTGATTTTGACTCAAACTCCACATGGGCATAGCTGTAAAGATATTGTCATCTGAAAGATTAGGCGCTAATGCAGACAAGGCATGTTCATATGCAAGCTTCATAGCCTCTGAAACAGGAAAGAGTTACTAGGTCTCTATATCACTATTCATAATAACAGTAAGAGTATTGCAACAAAAGAGGAAAGCGCTAGAAACTCCCAAGGGTGATTATTGCTCCACACAGAAAGTTATTACTCCTGCATGCACAAGTCAAATCTGTTGCAGCGGTTCCCTTTTCTGCCCTGTTGTCTTTGTCACACATCATAGCTGTGATGATCAGTGTGAAGTTTGTTACAGGAGATTGGGGAGTGGGATTTGGTAGCAGGACCATATGGGGCAGGTGATCCACCAGCCCTTCACGGTTAGGGATCTGTTGCAGTTTACTGCATTTCTTTCACCTGGTAAAGACAACCCATGGCTTCTTAGAGATGGCAGGAGTGTCTCTCAACAGGGCATATGAACTTGCAGAGCAGCCAACTGTCCCATGCCAAGTAGCACGCACCAGATCAGCTCCATGCATGAAATATTTCCACAAGCGTAAAGAGAAGAACAAAAAATGGCTTGGTTAGGTGGTGCAGTAGAGAAGCCACAATGCCCATCTGCCCAGGACACAAAAAACATAGGCATAAAGATAGCTAGCTGCCAGCTCAGACGCTGGAAAGACAACAGCAATAAAATAAGGCTAAGAATGCAAAGCTTTTATTTTTAAAATTAGTCCTTCCTCCCACCTAGTGGAGAAACAAACCTAAATCCTTGGAAGCAACGATGAATTGTCATAGCATCTGAACAGATATTCTGGTAGGAGAGAGAAGTGAAACAGCAGAGAAAGCTGAAATGCCCTCCGACAACCCCCTCAAACTGGAGTCCATCAGTGCTGCTGCACGCCAGGAGGGAAAGGCAGCTATTCTGTGCGGAGGTTACTGGCTATCCCTGCTACTGCCACTCAGAAAGAAGTGGCAACTTATGGGACTCTATTCTCCTCATATCAAAGGAGCTGAGATGGACAGGTAGAAGTAACTGGGCAGCCTAAATGCTGCAAGAGGCACACTTATATGTCCATTTAAATAGGCACCAGAAATGCCTAATGAAGCTTGTCAAGGTTGTCCTAAACTCAGCAGTCACGGCAAGGCGGCATGCCAAGGACCTCTTTCAGAAATCCTGATCCCTCCACTGAAATATCAATGGTTCTGCGCGAAAACTGTCGGTAGTTGGAGAAACAAGGCAAAAGGGACAAAATCCCTCTGCTTACCACAGCTCCTACAATGAGAACATGCATCCTCAAAGATGAAACTTGGCCCTCACGTGACAAGCAGAACAAAACAGCATATGCAACCTGGTCATCTGCAAGATACAGGGAAGCCACTATAACCATGTCTCATATGTAAGCTGAACATACCAACAGAAAGAGTTCAGACTGGGAGATGCCTTAGCATCATCTCCTAGAAAGTCTTTTTGTCCAGTGCTCCTCTCTGCTTCTCCAGTGTGCCAAAGATGCCACTCTGGGATCTAAAAGGGACTTTTCCATGCTGCACAGAGCATGCTGCCTGTCACTAGAAGGATACACATTCCTTAGCTGCATGGCTGAGAGACAGACATGACCCCATGATATCACATCACTATAAGTCACCCAGCCTTAGCAACGTCCTCTTACCCAGTGCATTTCTTCATTTGTTTCACGTGAAGTGGCACTGCCCTGGCCCACAGAGGACAAATGAAATGTGTAGCAGAAGGGGGATATTAAGGAACCTCCTTTTGTTATCTCAGGTTAATTAGCCCACTGATATTTCCTTTCTGCTTGTTCTTATAAAGGAGATGCTTTGCTGAGCTGTGAGGATCGTGTCATCCACGACACACGGCATACTGGCGTTCATTGATCTCCCTTTGCACAGCTATGCCAGGTAAGGCGGGGAACTGCTGAGTTAACATTGGCAGCCATTCGCGCCGTGGAAGCACTGTGCCTCCAGAGACAGGAAAGCAATCTTTTTAGGAAATACCAGAGCAGGGTTATAATATCCAGAGCTGACATCAGTGTTAAAGGGAAGGCTGTTATCCTTCTTGCCTCTCTGTGCTCCAAGAACCCAGAAAGGATCAGGTTAGAGGTACACTTCCCCCCCGCCCCCGCCCTGATAGATCATGCAAACAGAACACTGCTATTGCCTTACAGTGCCAACATATACAAGTGTAGTTGAGGGATTTCAATTAAACCTCAGCAGGAAAGTTTAGTTTTGCTCCTTCCCTAAGTCAGCTCTTGTTAACTAGATCATAGAGCAGATTTCTGTGCACCAAGCTCCTATATGCTGAAATGTATGATAGACTTTTTGCAACAGGAAAGTATCATGATAAATGATAAATAGACAGTGAGGCTGTAAGGGCTCTAAAGAGGTCACCTACACCATCTCCTTGCCCTAAAACAAGAGCCATAAAGCATCCTCACTCTTCTCCATTCATGCAATTTCGCATCTTTAGAGCATCTATGGCAAAAGAACCCCAACATGACAGACACTTTGATGATTCAAGTGCTAAATAACAGATAGGTGCTATTTATGTGGAAATTATTCCTGTTGGGACAGAGACATGAAAGCAACATTTTCTCATGTGCCTCTGCCTGCCTCACCTGCACTCTCCCTGCTCATCCATCTCCCAGGATTGCCTGGAACACTGAACATGTAGGAGCATTTTCAAACAGCTCTCAGTTTCTTTAAAAAGTCAACCTGCTCATCAGTAATGGCTCATCCTGCTCCTCCCACCCCCTGCTACACACTCCCTGGGGGCGGAGAGGGGAGAAGATTCAGCCTGCTCTGGAAAACAGCTTTTAGTACATTAAAATATCACCACTTGTGAGTCTGATGCCATTGCAACCTACAAGCCAGAAAGAGCAGCTTTGTCCCAATGGAAAAGGACACATTTCCAGCCTACCAGAAGGGTTCAAGACATGTAGATGCCCTTAGTTCCACAATAACAGAATCTGTAACAGCAAAAATATTACAGGGGGGAGGGAATAATACTGTTTCACATCATTATATTTTATATAATATCCCCGCAGATCTGTACAATGAACCTCCAGCTCACACATTAAAATAAAAGGACTTAAAGAGGTAAAAATAGTAATTCTACAGTTACTGTTTTTCAAATCACCAAAAAGTCTTTATGAAGTGTTTGGTGACTTCCAGGGTATATGAGTAGGAAGCACAACAAATACTTCCCTGCAATCTGTCCTTCCCTCAAAATTTCAAATAAACATAAAAACATTTTTTTAAACTATCTTCTTTCCCACATTAAAATAAACATTTTTGTTTTCAAATAAAACTATTTTTCTGTCCCTCCCTCCCTCTCCTCACCTTTTATTCCATCTTTTCCAGTCTCAGTGGATGCCTTTGAAAGCAAAATTTTGACATCAAGAGGAAAAAGGCCCACCTAGCTCCTCTAGAGCAAGTCAGTGACTTAAGGTTAAGCAAAACTGACCAAGTAACTAGGCTTTAGTTTGTGATCGACAGAGTAATATCCAAATTTCACTGACAGCATCTCTCTGCTGTGCCAGGGTCCCAAACTGAGACCCCCAAGTAGCAATTCCACACATCTTGTACAACTTCAGCAAGACAGTTTCAGCCCAGCTGTGTACAGACCTAGACATTTCCAAAGGTACATGAAGAACAGGGGGAAACTGGCAAATAGATGCCTTCCAAAATGTTTTGGCGTCTTGAAGCATTAGAATATGATAAGGATATCTAGGACCCATCCCTCCAGAGACAAGAGATAACGTACTAAGAGTCAGAAATCAAGAAACAGGGTGTAAAGGAAGGGTTTTTACCACCCCATTACATACTATTCGGTCCATTACCACAATAACATCGCAACATCAGCAGGGTAAGGAAGAGGCAAAACCTCATGAGATGAAAGTCTGAGTTCTCTTGTTATGTTTCCTGTTAATTCTTTGTGACCGTGGTCAAGCTATTTCAGTGTTTTTCTCCTCACTCACCTCAGCTGTAGGATGAAGAAGGTCACCTCCAAGCTCTGTAAGCATGTACAGGAAACCACTGTGCAGTTCACTGAGCACTGCAGAGACTCCCTGGATGGATGCTGGGAGACTGTAATAGTCAGATGCTGTTCTGCTAAGAGAGACATGACTGAAGTCACCATGAAAATGTAAATGAGGTGTATCTGATCCCTCAAAAGTGTTTAGAAAGGATAGTGAGTTGTCATAAATGGTAGACAATTAATAGGGCTATAGGTAGCAGGAACAGGACCAAGTCTCACAAGGATACAACTGCTCCAGCTTTTCCTCCCCACACCTAACGAACTGTGTGCTTCTAGGATGTTGCCCAACACTGGGCAAGGTGTTACTAAGCAGGTCCACCTGTGTTTACAGAATCATGGCTCGAAAGACAAGTGTCTGCTCTTCCCCTTGCCAGCTGAACACATTTCTGGTCAGCAAGCTGACCCATAGCCTCCAAGATACAAACAGCTGGTGACACTCTCCACCCCTAGGGGCCACTATGGAAATAAAAAGCAAATGAAATGTCTGTTCCCAACAGGATAGATGGTTCAGGAGGTCATCAGCTGGACATCTCCAGCTGCCCTGCCATGCAATTGTTTTGGAAGGCAAATCAAAGCAAACTCTCAGTTTATTTTCTTCGCTGTTTGTCAGACCATAGATCCCCCCAAGAAAGCTCTTACAGAACAGCAGTTGTCTCTAGCCCTGTCAGGAGATGGCTCAGGACTGCTGAGGACAGTCACCCATCACAGTTTTGCATACTCTGAGCCTGAGACCAACATGATTATTGGAGTACCAGCCAGAGGGATTTGCTGTGTGGTCGTGTCACCTATGCAAGAAGCCCTTAGAGCTGTTTGCACCAGGAAACTCGGAGGGGACACAGCCTTCTCCTCCAGCCCCAAAACAGCTAAGCTAAAGAAAACAGCCAGATTTTTGGCAGAAAGCAGACAAAAGAGGCACAGAAGCTAAAACCAATGGCTACTAACTGCAGATATCATTTGCCTCCTGGTGCCATTACAGCAGCAAATGATCTGCATCTTGCCAGCAAGATGAGAGTCTTGGGGAAGCCAAGCAGAAAGAGAAGTATTTCACTAAGTGGAAACCACACTAGGATGGCTTCCAGTGACCATCCCATTCCCCCGAAAGATACACACGCAGTACAGCTGAGGCTGCTATTTTAGCATCCCCTGATCCGAGTCAATCAAAAATACAGCGGGTGCAAGAGGACTGTGTGCAGCAGTGCTCCTGCAAAACACAGGCTCAACACAGCGGCAGCAGCAGCAAGAGTTGAATTCCCATTTAAATAAAATGCCAAAAGGCAGTCAGTGAAAGTGACATTTATGGTGTTACTACAAATGCATTCAGTGGGAAGCTGAGTAGCAGAAGCAGGTTGGGGGGAAAAAAACAAGCTGTAGTGAAAACTGCCATCTGTATATTGTGCCCCATTTTTAATATTCTGTATTCTCATAAAAAGTGTTGTTTCTGTCACTATTCAATCTCCCAAACTCACATGGAACACTGTTAAAAGTCAGCAGTGTGTGAAATGGTATTTTAAAATAAATGAAACCCGCTCGCAAAGCTGCGGAGGAATATTGCAATGCCAGGGTGCTGACAGACAGGCATTGAAAAGTAACAACCGTTATCATCTTAAAGCAAAGCGGATTAAATAAAAACCCACAGCTAGTGGTGCATTACCAAGTCTGATATTGACACAGCTGCCGTGGTGGTTATTTTTCATTGTCTCATCAAGACAAAGCATCACGGGATATCAATCTTCCCTCTGTCAGGCCATGCCTGGTGTAAAGTTTTTCGTTTACATTTTCATTATATCCCTTTTATCTCAGCTGCCAGCTACATATATATATATATGTGTGTGTGTGTGTGTATACACACACATATATATATATACATATGTATATATAACACAGATTTTGGGAATGCTGAGATTGGGTGACCTTCGGTGTATCGCCAAACTGCATAGCCTCTGGCCACAAGAAACCCCCTCCTTCTAGGAGGAAGTTGATCCCCTACTTGACCATGTTAGAGTCGTCAGGTGGGTGGGCTGCAAGGACTGTTCTGGACGTCCGCCAAAGGGAGACGGGCTTGGCCATTAGCTAGTACAGGTATAATCCCTTGAGAGCTTTAAAGCCAAGAGACCTAATTAACACAGCTGCCAATGTTTTCTAAGCAAGTCTCTTCCCGTAACCAAATTTCACTGGAGGGACCAACCAAGTCTGTTTGCAGTCTACCTCAGTTTAGTGCGCAGAGAAGGGGAAAAGACAAAGCAGAAATCAGAGTTCTCCACAGAGGACACTGGTTGTCTCACTGGTGCTGGTAGCTGTTACATTTTCTCCTTTTAGCTCTGCAGACTGATCTCTACAGATCATTCTTCATATTTCTGTCCTTGATGCATCTTTAACCTTTCCAGCCTTGGGATACTAGCAAGTCACTGCTCTTGTTTTATAGAAGAATTATAGGTAAGTATAGCTGGGGCAGAAGCACCTTCTCGAGTCTGCTGAGAGCCTAGAGCAGTGCTCACTTACAAGTGCAGCATAGCTAATTCCTGGGCCATTGCTGACTCACTGGACGCTCTCATTCCTGTTAACAGCTCTGCCGCTTCAAGGCAGGAAGGAGAGCCAGCTTTTTGCAGCTGGCCACAGCATTCCCCAAAGCAACAGGCAGGGCTGAAGCAGGAACAAATGTTTTTCCTTATCATTAAGGTAGCCTCATCTTCCAAACAGGTTGCAAATGTTGCCCTTTATGGTTGCTTTTCTGTGCTTAATAGTTAATTATGTGCAGCCTTCCTTCTAACATTTCTTGTCCTTGTCAGGTCTATTCTGAGGCAGTTACAGCTCTTTGGTCCTTTAAGAACAGGAACTCTGGGAAATGTAGTTCCCAGGGAAGAACAAGGGCTAAAGCAGCCTCAGAGGGCAGGTCACGCCCAGGAGAGCTACAAAAGGGACAGCAAAAATAGTGAAGGGAAGGAACCCCTTGGGAAGGAGCCACAAAGGAGCAAGTGTCTAAGTGGTCGTTCACCAGCATTGCCCCCTTCACTGCAAACTGGCCCCTCTGATAAGTTATCCGCAGACTAAGCATGCAAAATCACCATCTTTCCTGCTTTCTTTAGCTCCAAGTCAGGTACCTGTTCAAATCCTGTGCACCTCTTTATACCAACCCTTGCACGCTGTTTGTAGCCCACCCTACCAGATTCCCTACACATCTAAGATACACATTAACATCAGTTCCGCTGCATGTAACTGAACTGAAACTCAGCAAGGGGAAACCCAGGTACTTTACTCATGTTCTGACGTTAAAGGGAGCGGAATACCTCTTGGTGAGACAGAAATCCAAGAAGTGCTGGGTGTGACCAGTCCTGAGGAGCATTATCCCACCTTTCCTAAGCCAGAGTACATTGAGCTTCAGTGCTTTCCCCATCCAAGTGGATCTTACCTGCAATATTCTCATCAGCTTCTCTGGCACCTATCTTGAGTTTACACCTTTGCCATAGGTCAGGAGCCCAGCTGCCCCCTGGAGTCTGAGGTCAGTCAGAGTCTGAGGTGACCTGTCCCCATACACAGCATTTCACATACTCCTTCTCTGTGTGCTCCAATTACTCTGGCTCTGGATCTTCAGGGACACAGGAGATCAAAAGATCCCCATGGCAGAGCTGGGAGTGGAGTCCCTAAACACAGGAAATCTCTGCATGAAAAATACAAAATCATGTAAAAACAACCCACACATGCCTTCTTTCCCCTGCCTCAGTTTCCCCAACACTGGAAGCAATGTGCTTGAGCGCTCCATGATCCCTCTCCTGCCTATACCTTCCTCTTTGAGCTTAGACATCTCCCTCTGAGGCTGTCTGTACCTCTTTCCTCATTCCCCTGCTAGAAAAACAGGAAAAACAGGACCTCTCTACCATAAACTTCTAACCCATGGAGAGGTCTTTACAATCTGGGACCTGGGTCTTTTGTCCTGCAGCAAGGGATATTCCCTCTCTAGTGCAGTTAATGTTCCCTTCTTCCAACCAACAGCTCACGTTCTCAAGGGGCTTCCATGCAAAGAGATGATTGCTAGCCCATGCAAACAGCAGGGAAGCAAGCATAGCAGGCACCAGTCCTCCCCACCCACTTTGAGAAAACACTTTGTCCCTCTACAGTGTTCATTCTTGCTTTCCTCCAGCTTGAATTTGCCCCCCAGACTCTGCCTTGTGAGCCTGTGCTGAGACTTACAGCAGCAACACCTTTGCCGCAGCATTTGGCATAGCAAAGGGTTACACCAGCTCTTCCAGCACTATTTCCTCTCTCTCCCTCTCTGTGAGCAGCAGCAATTGCCATTCTGCATCCTTAATAGCAGCGTAATCAAAAGTTATGATGCATTTTTCAGTAATCACAAGAAATGATCCCCACTTAGCGTTAAGTAAAGCAAATTTGCCACTGGAAGGATGAAAAAAAAAGAAGAAAAAGAAGAAGTCAAAAGCATTTCAATTTTCATTTGAAACGAATGAGTCAGAGTCAATTTGGTAAAGCAGTTAACAGCAGCTGTGCTCCCCTTCCCAGCCCCTTAACAGGTACAATTTGCTTTTAACAAACAACCTCACAGAGGTCTCTGGCACTGTGTTAACACAGTGGCATTCAACCTCTCTTGCTGTTGTGTATTTAAATTGGGTAATAGAGTCAGGCGGTAGAGATCCACCATGAATCTTAAAAAGTGCAATTTGACAGAGTCTTAAAAAACAAAAAAAAAAAAAGTGTGGGTAAGTCTTTATAGAATATAATAAATGAGTTTGAGAGCAGTTTGTGCTGCTCTCAAACGTGCTTCAAAGCAGCTTATTAAAAACAACAAAAGTCCTAATAAGCCCCAGGACAGTGTGGAGGAAGGTGACAAGATCCTAGCAAATCTGTAGCCATGAGCCAGCAGGACCCCTCCGCAAAGGATGCCTGGGCCCATTTGCTTCTCTTCCGTCAGACGCTCAAGTGTGGGAGAGAAAAGAGTACTGCATTTCAACCAGCTATGGGATGCTATCTCTCCTTGCTGAGCAAACTTATGTCTTCCTTCCCTCCACAGAGGGCCTAGAAGAAAAGCCACCTCTCCTCTTGCTGTCCACCTCTGCAGCCATGCTGAAAGAAGAGCCTGCTCCTGCCACAGTTAAGACACTCATGATCAGCCTGGCTCTCCAGATCCATTTGTAAAGGTTTCCTCAGCAGTTTTCTCACCTGGGGTACACAGAGAATAGGGCGCTGCAAAACAAGCCAAGATGTTGAATGGGCAAAGTACCCCTGCAACCTGCAGGACCAGCAGCCCCTGTGCACTCAGGATATTTCATCCCTCACCAAGAGCCATCAAGAGGAAGGCTGTACACCAGAAAAACCCAACAGCTCTTCACATTCACACCAAGGCTGCTCTGATCCCTCAGGGCATCTCACCGCTGTCCCATAGTCTCAGCAGATGCTGAGGGAAAGATTTACCCCTTGGCTGGTCACAAAAATAAGCATGTACGATAAGCCTCCAGCCATAATTCCGGCTGTCCCTTCTCATCTCTCCTCATTGCAGAGCATCTCTGTCCTTCCCTTCCCCTGAAAACAGGCCATTGATGATACAGTCATCTCACTAGGCTTTTGGTTCAGGCAGTCTTCTTCTCTCATTCATTTGTTCTTTGAAGAAATCTCATTTCTTTACTTTTCAAGCTCCTCAGCTTTGTAGGAAATTAAAGGAGGTCGATGAAAAATTTATATCCTCTGTCAGTAATGGGCATTTTTGTTTCTTTTTGTTTGTTTGTTTTGTGGTTTTTCTTTTAGAGGAAGACAATCAAAGGAAAGGATGTGAATGGGGCAAACAGCAGGGCAAGGAGGTATCTTCTCCCTGTTCTTAAGATAAAGTCTCTCGTGTTGTTCCTGTCCAGTATACACTGGTGCTTGCTCCAAGCAGGCCCTATAATCCTGCAAATCGAAATTTGAAAGCATTCCTGGTATTTTTATTAGAGAGATGAGTAATGAAAGCAAGCTGGACATAAGCAATTATTTCAGTGTAATCTGCTGGAAATGAAGTCAATTCAATCACCCAGCATTCCACTTTCTTCTTATTTTTCAGACTTCAAGTAAGTGCTTCCCAAATTCCAACTGAAGTTACTGTTACAATCAATAGCACAAGGGCTTTAACATTAGAGTCAATTAATATGATGCTAGTGAGTGCTCTTTATTGATCCCAAGCTGATCTGAAACACTAGCCAACAGTGGCACAGATCTACCAGCAAGGAAGGACAAACGCAAAATAAGGGGGTGCCAGCAGGCTAAGGGGAGAAGCAGACATCTTTCTCGAGTATCCCTAAGAAAAAACAAACAAACAAACAAGACTTCTGTTCTGAAAACACAGGAAATTTTCAAAAAAAACCGAAAGCCAAAGTCTACCTGGATGTTATCTATTCCTCTTGGCAGATTTGCCATCAACTACTGTGAAGCCTGGATTTCACCCGTCCAACATGGGAAACAAAATTCGGTTCAGCCACCTTCAAGGTTCTGCCCTGCGGTGCTATAGACGGGCGATACTTCTTCCTCTGCCTCTCCCTTCTGCCAGCAGCGAGCACACTGTCAGCCAGGAAACAGATTGCTACATACGGCACAACCAAGGCTTGCAATGATTAGATCTATTAATATAGTGCATCTGATTCACCTCCGAGGCCCTGACGCTCAGTGACAAATAGGGACGGGCTTCCCTGCTTTACTGAGTGGGGTCCCATGATAATGACCTTCTTACTGGCAGCTGCTTGAAGCCAGGACAGACACAAACCAGCAGAGCCTCAGGAGAACAGCAACCATCCATGGAAACAGCCCCAGCAATGCTAGAGGGACTCCTGCTGGCATGGAGTGCTGTCAGTCCCAGGTTGTGACTTGTCTTCCCTGGCAGGGGTGGAGCGTATGTCCTGGCAGGCTCCACCCACACTGAGGTTGTGAATAGGTCCTCCTTCCCTGCCCTTCCCTTGTTCTCCTCTTCCAAGGTTGGTGCCAGTCATGCCAGAGAGATTGTGCTGGTGGCCTGGTCCTCATTTCCTGATGCCCTTGTGGGTCCCTGTGACCCCACCAGCTGCTGTTCAGAAGCTGCACTTCCCTGTGATCAAAGGAAGGCCTGTTTCTGTGGAGGGAACAAAGCATGGCACCTCTTGCCTGCTCCAGGATCACTTCTCCCCATCCACATCTGCCAGCAAGCAGCAAGAACAGCCACCACTGAGGCAGGCCAAGGAAGGCAGGGTGGGGAGGTTCCCTAGGACACAAAACCTTCCCTTGAGCTTCTCTGATCCCACATGTAGGCCCAGGTCCTTTTGGTAGCACACTCTGCCCCACAGATGTCTTCTTAGAGATTCTGAGCACCCTGTGCTTCTCTACTCAACATGCTCTTGTGCTTCCTAAGCCCTTCTATTATCCTTTTTCTTTTGCCCCATGCATTTCAGATAACACCACAAAAATAACAGTTTTAGCCTCTCAACATGAAGTAAAGCTTTTCATAACAAACTGAAACTCTACACATTCCCTTTCACAACCTGCCCCATGGCTGGTACAAGTCAGACAGGTCCCACCACCTCAAGGGCTGAGTAACAGGAGATGAGGGTATTATACGCTAATTTGATTTTCCCCTTACCCCAGCCTTTACTCCTCCTATATTGCAGAGCTTGTGCTTTCCCTTGCCATGCTCGTGGCCAGGAGAGAAAAGCCAGACAGCTATAGTTCTAGCAGGCCTGACATCGTCTGCTTATCAGGCATGGTGACATCTCCTCATCAGCAGCTGCAGCCTGGGATCTGCCTCTGTGGGGAGGAACACAGGCAAGTTAAAGGTGGGCACTTAGCACATTTATTACCTGCTTATTAGATACCAGGCTCCTGTTATGATGAATTGGCTGGGTGATGGCTCCTGCCAGCTCCCAATGCTCAGCAGGGCTTTCTAATTCCATTTTGTAAAGGCTGGGCCAAGGCAAAATCATTTCTGAGAAGAAGAAAGGAGCAGTTGTTTTTTCTCTTGCCTCCAAAACAAATCTGACTCCTTGCACAATCTCAGCAGGATCTTTGTTTGTCGTTCCTTTTTGCCCTGTAGATGCCAGGGGATAGCTGAGAACTGGTAGCTCCAGCAACTAGTCTTCTGGAGAAGCACAGGGCAAACAGGGTAAGGCAGATGGGCTTTTCTGGTGTTCCTGCAAGGGCCCCATGGAAAGAAGCATTGCTTTAGAGGACTGCACCATTCATCGCACCCCATGGGAACACAATTGTTGCTGTACCACTGTGGTGAGAGCTCCTCACCAGCTCTCTCTCAGCACCGACGGCAAACGGCTAGTTCATCTCTAAGCAGAGAACACACCAGCTTAGGACAGGTTTTGAAGTGAAATGTTACAGTCTCCTGAAGGTTTCCACAGAGCCCACACGGCTGTTTTGCCTGTATGAAAGGAGTCAGGCCAACCTTTGCAATACATCACATCCACAAGTCTCCCAGCTGAAAAATAATGCATGGGGACAAGTTTCATAAGGTTAAAAAGCCCTTAGATGGTGCAAAGACTTTTCTGGGCATGGAGACAGGCTCCAAGGACATTCCAGAAAACTGGAAGGGGTGTTTCTGCAAGACAAAATGGTGAGGAGACAGGAAATACAGCATTATTTCACAGGATCGCTGCTCAGCTCTTCTGAGGACTGGAGCAAAAGCTGCAGCCAAGAGGCAGGTGGCTTTGGGTGCCTCTCCCAAAGGCATGGAGTGCTATAATTCTTTTGTAATTTCTTCCTGATTCATTAGTTCCACAGAGACCTGTCATTATCTTTTATTCTTCCTGATGGCCAGATTCAAAACCCAAGAAGGTATGAAGAGTCCAAAGAATGATGAAGCTGCATTCTCACCAAGCCCTTGGTCCCAGATACCATCAAGAATAATGAGGAAATGCACGAAGCGAACATTCAGTAGTTTTTCCTTTGCTTCCTATTATTTTTTTTCTCATTTTGATCAGTGAAAGCAACCCTTGGAGGATGGTGCCAACAAAAGTGCCCATACTTTTCTAGTTAAAAGTGCTTCAATACTCATTTACCTCTGTTAGTACAAAACAATCCATATTCCCATGTTCTCAGTTTTTAACAAGTTACATCAGCTAAGGACAAGCACTAATACCACACTGCAATCACTCTGAACAATACAGAACAATTTCTTGACTGAAGAAGGGAGCAGGATGGAGCCACAGGTTGTAATGGTGGTTTGATAGCCTCAAAGGCATGCTAGTGTCAGTCCTTAGTGATCAAGCTGTCTGCAGACCAAACACTCAGGTCTCCAGCAGAGTCACAGAGTTAGCATTTCTCTAAGCACTGTCCTGCAAAGCCAGAGAGAACAGTTCATGGACCTTCTTACTGCCTCAGCTTCACTTGCCAAGATCCCACTGAGTCTCTTCTATTTTCCCCCCACCAGACCCTTGCAAAGGGACATTCATTCATTTCACATGAGGGTGACCTGGTGCACACAGACTAGATGAGGAACTCCATTCATGCAGAGATCAGTGGCAGAGAGGGGTGCTGTGCAGAGTTAGTGCTCTCAGTGCTGATCTCCATGCTCTGCAGGAGGTGAATACCTGCCCCCACCCTAAGGACAGACTCAGTGCTCAAAACTTCCCTCCCTCTTCCATTGCTGGGGGGCCTTTGATCCCAGCATGGGGGAGGACTGCACATTATACATATCCCCTCTGAACTGTTACATGTTTCTGCTGTGTTCCTTAGACAGAGGACTTTGCTACCAGCAAACGCGAGAGAAACTGCCATCTGGGACTGCATGTGCTTTCCAAACAGATGGTTGACTATTCTAGTTGTGTTTTATTTCTAGCAATGGTTCATACAGCAACAGTGCTAGTGTGAAAATGGGATGTGACAAGATGTGTATTGCTGACACCTTCTGTAAAGTTCAGATAAAACCAAGATGTACAGACTGTAAAAATCAATATAATTAGGTAATTAAGAAAAATGAAAAAACATGATTTAATGCTGTATTGTGTTCATGTATATCACAGATTGTGTATACATGTGTGATATATAACATACATATGTATATCTGTTTCCACATTTATGCATGCACACAGTGCAAAACCAGTGAAAATAAATGTATACATTCCCCCATTCAAATAAACAGTTACCTATTCCAACAGATGTTTCAGACAGGTTTTCTCATAATTGCCCACTGTTTCAACATTTAGACTTTAGCTTCATGGAGGAGTAAACCCCCTCTGTTGCACTTATATGGGATCCGGTACAACATCCTGGTCCTACACCCATGTTCCTTGGGCATTATATCCTGTGTTCTGTAATGCCAAACAAGTATATCTAGAAAGGGTAACATAAGGAACAGCAACATCACACATGCATGAGCTTTTACTTATAAGCAGGGCAACTTGTTAAGTTAGGACCATTACACCACTTCCTGCGGAGCCCGGAATCCAGCCTCATTGCTCAAATCAGCACAGGGAAGCACATCCACACACAGAGTTTGAAGCATGCCACTGTACACAGAAATGGTGAAACTTGACCATAAATCCCATTTCTCAGTTTCTTTACAGTTTAAGTTGGAAGGAAGGCAGGCCTAAACCAAATGTGTTAAGGCTATTGGGCACACATCTGGGGCTGACTAAAAACAGGCTTCCCTTGCACATGGAGAGATTCTAGAGCTTAGCCCAAGAACTCACATTTCTCCCATGTTGCACTCAGGTCTTGGCGTAAGCTCACAAAGAGGAACAAGACTTCAAGAAAAAGATTCAAAGCAGAAGTACCTATACCCTAGCTGCCCAAAGAGCCAGGGTGGATGCAATATACCTGTGGTGAATAAAGCTGGTCCCTCCTGAGCCAGTAGGTGCTTGACTCAACCATGCTTGAGGCTGCTCCTTCCACCTGTAGAGCTTCCTCAGTCTTGAGAGTAGCAAAGGGTCCATCTCCTGTTGCACTATGGGATACCACATGGGACGAAAGAGCAGAGGAGCAAACAGGTGAACTATGTGACCTGATCCACGCCTGGACACAGGGACACTCTCCCAGCAGGGTCCTATGCTCATGGGTTATGTCCCTTCCCAACTTAGAAATCATCTTTTAAGGGGCCCAAGACAAGCAATGATGTCCCTCTGTAGCAGGTGGCACACAGGTGTGTTCTGCGGACACACAGAACAAAGCAAGATCTGCTGCTTTAATTGAACTTTGCTTATTATTAGCTGATGCAAAGCGGTAGCAACTGGAGGCTGGTACCCAGTCTAGGGTGCTGGGACTGGCTATGCACAAAGTCCATGTGACAGCAAGGTTATCATCAGTTGGACAAGGTGTGGGATAAAGGCATTGTAACTATCCTAACGTTAAACTCCAGGACTATGACTCAGTAAGAGTGGAATTGCAGCTAACAGGGCATCCATGCAAATGCAGTCCAGGATCCTATTCAGGGACACAAAACCACACTTGCAGATAAGCTAGGGGAATTGCAAGAGGAAAATTCATTTCACTCAATTCTCAGAGCCAACAGAAGAGCCTCACTGCCAAAATGCTACAGGAAAGGATCCAAATCCAGGTCAAACAGGCCAGTGAGAAACTGCCACCTCTGGATCCCCTGGGACCCCGCTCTGACTCAAAGAATGATTTTCTGCATCCTCAGGCCCATAGTAGAGTGCAGAGGACATTACACAGAAAGCAGAGTATGTATGGGGAGTTTTAGCAATGGCTAGCTCCGTCTTTGTCACTTTGCAGTTCCCTGTGTGTCACTCAAACTGGAAATCTTCCGTCCAGTTCCCATTAGGTGTAGATGTGTTTTCACACTTCTGCCTAGCCAGGTACTTTCTGTACTGCTGATGGTTAATTACTTGATGATGAATCACACTGCTCAGCAGGGAGGTGGGGCAAACAGTGTTATCTGAACAAGTCATGGAGTAGGGTGGCAGGGAAGAAAACATCTCTGTATCTGGCGGGTGGGCACACACTTGCACACATACACATATGCGGGATTTGCTAGGAATGAATTCAGGGAGGAATATCAATAAATCTCCCAGCCTGGCCTTTGGGGTGGGAGTTTCATTCCCCCCCCCCCAACAGGGAAATTCTGCTCTTTCCATAGGGGGTGGGAAGTGGCGCAGGGCTGCATTGAAATGTAAATTCACTCAAATTATTAAGCACAAGAGAGCAGCTCCTGCCAGCCCTTTGTTCCGCAGTCAGAATGTGTAATCTAGAAGAATAAATATAGTCAGATATCAGCTAAACAAAGAGACCCGGGGCCATGCATATTCAGCGACCCTCTCCCCCAGGACGTCCCTTCCCCCTTTATCAGGCAGGCTCTTTCTGCAGTCAACAATTGTAGATCAAAATGCCCTCATTAACCAGGACTGAGATGAAAACCTCTTGTTGTTTCGTGCTAAGGGTGGGGTCCCTTATTTCTCTGTGTTATTATCTCCCTACTCCTCTGCCCCATATTCATCCTGTGAGGACAAAGCAGGAATATCTTTGAAGACCACTAGCATTACACTCCCAGACAGGTGGGGGAGCTGCAGGACAAATTCCGAGGGTCAGGCAGCTAGCATGGCTCCAAGAACAGCCCTACACTTTGCTACCATGTCCACTTCTGTGCTAGCATGTAAGGAATACCTTCATTAGAAGGTGAACAGACTACAGGGCTGCGTGGACTGCCATAAAGAGGATAAAAGAAGCCAAATATATCCCTCTGCCATTTCACAGAGAAGATTACCCCAACCAAGCCTAACAATCAGTGGTGACTCTCCCAGAGATGCTTAGGTAGCAAGACAGTTCAGAACTGGTTTGCGTGCTTCCTCCTGCAGAGGCCACCCAAAATTCCCACAAACATAAGAATTCATAACAAGATCAAAAAAAATCCCAAACGAAGAAACAAGAAAACACCCCACCCAACCAACCCAACCATACACATTAATGTGCTTCAGGAAGATGGAGATCCCTAGAAGTGCACCAACATTTCATCTTCTGTAATAGCAAAAAAAAAAAAAAAAAAAAAAAAAAAAAACACTTACTATGTGAAAACACCCAGCAGATCACAGGTAGCCAAGGAATTCCACTCTGCATAGGACAGCAAACTACTGCCTACCAATCCCTCCCTCCCTGAAAACCCATGGACAGGAGCAAGACACCAGCCAGGTACTCAAAAGCCTTTCATGCCAGAAAAAGCACCAAGGTATGCCTCCTATGACCAGTCTTCCACCAGGCAAAAACCCAGAAGCCAGATGACCCTCCAAGAGCTCTTCCCTTGTCCTCACAGGAGACCTGAGAATACAGGATGAAAGTGAAGCAGCTTGGCGTGAACACAGGACTACACATCTCCCACAGTCACCCTGGGAGCTCCAGTTCCAACCAACCTTTACAAAGCTGCAAGTTTGTACTTTGTGCTGAGACACCCAAGCATAACTGCCCACCAACCTCCTCTTTCAGGTCACAGAGCAGATGATCATGCTAGCATGATGCTATGTTGGTAACTGGATGGAAAAGAGAGGTTCAGTTTCCCAAAGGCATTCGAACAACCAAAAAGCAGCAGCAAAGATGAGAATCTCAAGCAGGCAGCCAAGGATCTGCTGCAAGCCACAGGGGAAGTGGTTGAAGGCAAAGCAAGTATGGGGCAGGGAAGAGAGATGTGTTCTCACTTTCCACAGCTGGGGTCATTACCTAAACACAGCTTCTCCATCTTCAATGCTGTCAGTCTCACACCTGTCACTACCACTAACCCACAGCAAGATTTAAAGATGAGGTAGAGAAAAAAAAATCAATTTGGCTGTTTTTGAGTTATATGAATATAATAAACCCCAAGTGTCCTGCTTTTGGATGCAGTTTGCGCTTCCAATAACTCAGCAACATATTCATTAAATAAAGAGCAGCAAGCCATTAAAAATAAAGCACAGGGAGAGGGAAGGCCATGCAGGCTGTAATATCTTTGACTCTTTTTCAACCTCCATTTTCTTATCCCTGCTCATTCACTAATTGACCTTTGGATCCTGCTTCTCAGAACTGTCTCCATCACTGTGCTTTGTAAGCTGTGGTTGAAGGACAACAAAGGATGTCAAGCACTCTCTAAATGCAGAATAAACTCATAGTGGCCCTTCAAAGCAAAAGAAAGGGTCCATCTCGCACATGAACCCAATGTTGGGATGTAACTGCCCCTGCATAGGGCTATAAAAACTATAGGATCAAAAATCAGATGTTCCATATGAAAATACTTCCCATTTTGATCAATGTATGCATTGTGCACAAGGCCTCTTTGTGTATATAAGAACTGCCTCCTGGTAGGGACACTTCTAGCAGTGAAGCTGAAATATAGGTACAGACTCTTATTTCTCACCCAGATGGAGGCATTCTGGCCCCAGGGCATTGCTCCCTGTCCTGATCCACCTAGGACAGACCTCCTGGTGGCAGAGAATCACATACTGATCTGTATTTAGGACTAGTACACATTAACACCGAGCCATCTGGAAAAGGGTGTTGTGAAAGGATGGATTTCAGCACTACTCTAAAAACTATGAATAGGTCGAGTCTACTCTGAAAACTATGAATAGGTGTGTCCTACTCCCCATGGGCAGTTTGAAAAGCCATCAGGAGTTTTATTCCCAACCCTAACCCATCACATGCCACAACACTGATTCAGAAGACAGCACCTGCCTGTCTGGCCAGCCATCCTGCAAAGATCTTCCTGATGGCTAGGACAGACCCAGTGCTGGTACAGAAAGAATCAGTTACTCAGCAGAAGACTCAACTCCATCTTTGCAGCACTGGGTCCTTGGAGCCCACCATGTTCCATGTGGCCTCATTTATTTCTTCACAAGTCCTGAAGCATCTCAGAGCATCCTCCAATGTGATGACAAAGCAGCAGGTAAGACTTCCCTCATTTTTCCTCTGACTAGGAGAAATCCTTGTTGAAGGAGGAAGTCGTAGGCTTAGTCAGAGCATTAGTCTTTGTTCTGCCCCAGAACAGAGGTAATGATAAGATTTCTCTATTCTTTGTCTGTAGGCACTCAAACTGCCATGTCCCCTGCTTTCCATGAGATTTAAAAGTATCGACTTCTCATGCTCTTAAATCCTTCTAGAACTCACAGCATATGGCAGTTTCAAAAGAAATTGGGCTAAGACAATGAAGAATAGTTTTGCTGGCTCTAGGAAGAGTACTGGCTCTGGACACTGTGGGGAAAAGACAGCCTCGTGAAATTATAGACCTGACAGGGCTGAAGCTCAGGGTCTTGGAAAGCAGAAAGCAGGGCCAGAAGCTCCATCTGGTGCAGCTCACTGACAAGATATCTGCACCCAGTCCCTGCTAACACTAAGCAGCTGAATAAAGAGATTGGGGAGGTTCATCCCTCCATTCACTCTACTAGAGGACACTTTCAGTGCAAGGCAGGAGGAAGGACTCTGCATTCCTGGGGTTCCTTAGCTCCCAATGGCCCTGAGTTGATGGGAAATTGTTTGAACAACCTCAGACACAACATAGGACATTAGTCAACTGAGCTCAGCACAGTCTAAAGAAAAACAGCCTTGAAAGCAAAGTGTCCAAAACCATTTTTACAGGTGTCAAGAAACTACTCACTAAACCAGTCAACACCCATCCATGTATCTGGCAGGTGACTGACATCACAGTCCTTTGGGTTAAACTTGCAGTTTAAGTAGCCCCTTTTGACTAACCAGTAGAGAAGAGTCCCTTCTGTACAGCCTCCTGCTGCAGGGAGAGGATTTGCCACAACCAACAGCTTTCACAAGCTAAGTATGTTCCCTAGTGAAGAGTCAGCCTAGCTAACTAAAGAAAGGAGCCTTTTCCTGCAATAACCACAGCATCTCTATCAATGTGGTTTTATAATGATGCAAATCAGGAAAATAAAAGGGGGGAGAGCGGAGAAAGCAAAAGAGAGCGAATAGAATCTAGCCTTGTATTCTTATCCATAAATAAAGCCATCTTTGAGCAAAAATATCCTTTTCCATCTACTTATTTACTGGTTCTATGGAACATTTTCAGAGCAGCACAGTACTTGGGCTATCCTAGAAAGTATAGTGCAAGCAATCTCATGTGAAATTGCCTGAAAGGGGATCACATGCCACTGATTCCTGGACACCCTCTGCTCCATGCACAGGTATATGAACTCATACACACAAAAATATTAGAGGAAAAAAAGTAGACTATCCAAGGCCTTTCAGTTTAACTCATCAGTGAATATTAATTTCTATTGTCATGCAGTTGAGTTGTAAATCAACTGGATCATTAACTCAGACCTTTTGTACAGTAACATTACAGGATGTTGCAAGTTATTTAGACACCACTATGTTCTCTACACTTCCACTGCTTCGAAAGCAGAGTTGTGCTTCCAAGAAATAGGGACATAATGCTGGTTCATGCAAATATGGTTAACAGTCCACATGACAGCTACACTAGTGCGATTATACTGGTTAGCTGCACGTCATTTGCCAAAATAATCACACCAGGCTAATCTTTCCAGCCAAATACTGCCTTCTGCCAGGCTGTTTATTTTTCATCTACACTGGAATAGCAGGACCAGTGCAGAACCTGTTTTTGAAAGACATTGGTGTCCATACTAATTTGGCAAGTCTAGTCAAAAGACTAAAATTTTAACTAAGGACTTACAGCTCTGCAGAGAATAGACTGGAGGTTTTGGGAGTGAAATATATCGATTTACCAGCATCAGAAGATTCAGACCTTATGTATTTCATATAAATTAATGATAAGTATTGATTATAATAAACCAATTGGGAACGTACCGCTGGATGTCAGTGTGCTGTGAATACAGACTCAGTGGAGCTGTGTGGTATACAGTAGGTTCATTTTCATTTCTTCTCAGAGTGTTGCTACTATGGATGTCCCAGCTGAACAAGCCCGTGCAGTGAAATGGCTTCACCATCCTCCTGTAGAATAGCACAACTGTCCACCATCTCTGCTGGAAGTTCCCGTTCACTTTTTTCCCCTTCTAGAGAGGCACAATTAAGTTAAAAGTCAGGGTGTTTTCAAGCATTAAGGAAAGCTGGCATAAGATGCTAATTTACCTGTGCAACAAATTACCACAAATGAGATATTATGGCAATTCAGACAAGGAGCTGAGCATTTTCATCCAGGTTTCTTAATCCAGGAATGGACGTGGTGCAGACATGTTCAAAGCCAGGTCAGAACCAGCTGGGCTTACTGTTTCAGGCCTGGTGCTACAACAGCAGCTCTATGCCCCCAGTCAGATGCCTGTCCAGGTAGGGGAGATACCTCTCTACTAGAGTACACTTGTGTTCAGAAGCATTAGTTTAATCTCCAATAGAGCCGAAAGGGCTCAGTGAGTTTTGAGCTGGGTTTCCCTCCAGTGCTGCTACTCAACCTAAGTTTGAACCAGGTTCCTGCACAATCACCACTTGTTCACACACAAGGCATGCCTGATGTGCAGCCATTCCAGCAGAACATGGACCATTTGGAAGGTATTGCTCATCAGCAAAGCTGCCCTCAAAGTCAGCTACAGTTTGAAACTGTCAGAGGAGCTCCTGCCTGCATGGTACTAGACTGATCCAGCACATGCTAAAATTTCTGGTAGCAGAACACATGCAGTCTTTGCATGTGTCCCATTAGAAGCAACAATTGTCATCTTTCTAAGGAGATACAAGGCAAAAGAAGCCCACTTAAAATGGCCTTCAGAACATGGCATCACAAGGCATGGGCCTACCTTCCCACCTGAAGCACCCAGTAAGTACTGCACAGTGACATGCACTCTGTCCTCTTCGAGGATGAGCTCACTGACAGTAGGGTAAGAGCTGTACATCAGCAAACCCTAACCCCCAGGTTACAGAACATGATCTGAAGCCTGCTCCTATCAGCTTTCTTCTCAGGGATAGGACTGCAGTGTCTCTATTATCTGATGGGATTATTTCAATCACATAAACAAAGGGGAGAGGAAGAGATGAATTTCCCAATAAGATGATGGCTAGACAAGCTACCCTGAGAACAATACACCCAGACAGCTTGCCCCACGCTTCCTCTTTTCCAGGATCATCATGAGGGCAACTCACATGAGGGCACATATGCAAAGAGGTTTCTGAACTGCACCGGATCTGCTCATGCACAGTCAGTTCAGTTCTATTGTGTGATGAGGAAGGGCAATGACATACAGTCTCCCTCATTCCACTCTTAGAAAATACTCTATGGCCTGCCTCAATACAGACACTGGAATTAATTATGTTCTCCCTTCATACAGCATTTCGCACTCAGTAGGGTCACATTACCCAAAACCATGTCTCGTGCTGTCCCATCCTATTCCCCCAGACCTGCTGACAGAACAGAGATCACATCATCCTACAAGACCGCATCCTGCTTGCCCTTAGACCATCACTACTACACAACCACAGCTGCTACTCTGCAGTTCAACACTAATGTTCATTTCTCCATTCATGGATCACCACCAAGGCTAAAAGAACCAGGGCTAGATTAAATTGAAGAGCTGCAGGTTATGACTGAGGAGTATTGGCAGGACACATTGGTAGGTGCATCATCAGACTGCAGAGAGACAGAGTTCAACTGCACTGTCCTGCATTCCGCTATAGCTGTGTCTACTCAGTTCCTCATTCACATAAATACAGAATTTTGCCTTTAAAGGAACAGCCCCCTCCTCCAGCCCCCTCCTTTTTTTTTTTTTTTTTTTTTTTTTTAGGGAAAAAAAAAAGAGGAAAGGAGTCTGAGGTATTGCAGAGCAGGTTGAGAGGGGCACAATCGACAGAAGGTAGTTCTGGAAAAGTGAAGGGCCTCCATTTCCAGTTAAACAGCGACCTCTGGTCTCAGCAGACTGAAAAGCATGTTGCTTACCACTGTTTCAATTTAAGGATACCTTAAGATCAAGGTCTGTTTTATACATGGGGAATAAAGACACATCCTTCACATGTGGGCAACCACTACGACCTTCAAATCCCATCAGATGGGGCTAGGAGACTCATAGCCTAGGCAGTTGTTAAAGAATCCTAGGATTCACCTTCTCCTCCTTTGCTGATATTTAACCAGATGCCAGGAGAGACAAGGACACCTGGTTTCTAAATGGATTGTTTTCAATCTGCCCCAAGAGGGAATATAGATATATGTGCACTTGCACATGCAGAAGACTTGCACAAAATCTCCCAAACAGAAGTACGTATCTAAGATGAACAAAAACAAGGGTGCATCTCTTTGATCAAAACTTATCTAAATAGGTAGGTAAAGTGTTCATTAACAGAGTCCAGAGAAGTAATAACCAATCAAGCACTCCAGTAACAAATAGATCCTTGAAAGCAAAATTTCAGTCACACTCATGAATGTGTACAGCCAGGAGGGAAAAAAAAAAAAAAAAAAAAAGAGAACAAAAAGAAACAACCCCCTTCCCCCCACACACACACACACGCTAAATATCTTGCACGGGATCATCTGCAGTTTGCATCTACTAAACATACCAACCACCCCCTAAAGACTACAGCAGTTAACAAATGCAGCACAAGAGCTGCAATACAATGACGCAGTGCTCAGCTACCATATGCAGCAAAATGGTCTGAACTGCCTTCAGGCAGTAAGAGCCCAGATCTGGACTCCCACCAAGGGCCTAAAAGATTCAATATCAAATCAGTCTTTCAGAGCTCCACAGTTGAGTTAGCATATTCTGCGTCACTAAAACAGAGAGCTTCCTGGGGTACCTGTGCCTCCAGCCTCCACAGCCCTCACAATCTTTAATGGGAACAAGTTCAGGTGCATTAGCATTCATTTAATTTTCAGCACTTTGACTTCATAACTCTAATTTTGTCACTCTCAATATTTATAAGACATCTAGTAAATGATTGATTTTTTCCTTCAGACCCCTTGTCATTCACATTTGCTTATCTCCCATGTGTAGGAAGCAATCAACAGATTTATAGCAGCCCATAAAAGTTGCTACCAAAAGTACAGTTTCTTTTTGTGTGTGCTAATTTCTAATAACTCTTATGCATGATAGCAATTACTGACAAAAGTCAGCCTCTGTTAATAGAGTTTATCTCAGTTCATCATATATCCTTTGTCAGTGGAAGCATTTTGACAAGCCTGGGGTTAATTAAAACCAAGAAGACAATAAAATACACCTAATCAAACATTACAGGTACAGAAATCAATTAGCAGATTTATGGCACTTTGGAGTCTTCTATAATGTGCAAAATACAAAGAAACTGTCAGTTCCATCCCCCCAAGACAGTGTAATTGAATTTCTAATTGAAACTATTTTTCAATAGGTAACACAAACCAGTAAAGTTTGATTTGCATTAAAGTAATGTCTGCAGAGGACAGAAATAAAAAAAAAAAAAAAAGAAAAAGAAAAGAAAAAAGAAAAAAAGAAAAGAAAACGAAAAACGAAATCTCATGCTGCTCCCATTACCAGTAATTATTATTATTATTTGAATATTTATAATTAGTACAAAAGCCATTTAGAATCAATAAAGTGGTCAATTCTTTGCCAAGACAGATCTGGACACTGTGTTTCTGTAGAAAGATAAAAAAAATTCAGGATTAGGGCTACAGCCAGTCAGGATGGCAGGCAAACTGCAGCACTGGACAGGCAGCTAGAATACGGTGCGACAGTTCACAGCTAACAAATACTGGCAGTCCCTGAGTGGAGGATTCCTGTGCAATATTGCTTTACCTAAGACACTGATCTGATAGCACAGGAGGAACAAGGTGGCGACTGGGAGCAGAGAGCATGGACTTACCAACAACAGGTCATGCCTGACCAGCTAAGCTGCTTTCTAGGATGACAGGACTGGCTGCGCAGACAAGGCAGGGGAAAACAGTGGATGCTGTAATACTCCGACTTTAGCAAGGCCTTTGATGTTGTCTCCCAGAGCATCCTTATAGCCAAACTGGTGAATTATGAATGGACAGGATAACTGGCAATAAGGAGGACAGAGAGGTAACTGGGCCTGGTGATCAGCAGTACAAAGTCCGGTCGACAGCCAGTTGCCAGTGGCATCCCTAAGGGATGAATATAGGGCCAGTACTGCTCAACATCTTTATTAGCAACCTGGATGATGGGACAGCATGCAGTCTCAGAAGGTGTGCAGACAACACCAAACTGGGGGAAAGCAGTCTATATGCTGGAGGATACGTGCTGCTTTTCAGAGGGTGTCCAAGAGACTGGAGAAACAAGCTGAGAGGCACTTCATGAAGTTCAACAAAGGCAAATACCTTCATTGATCTGTTCAGTTGTCTTTCAGGACAAAGCTTTTCACAAGAAATGCAACCATTGTTAATTTTAACACATAATAAACACACAGATCTTCATGGAACTACAAAATAATTCAGATAGGGAGGCACCTTAATAGATCTCCTAGTAAAGTTCCAGTAAGACAAGAATAACTTCAACAAGATCTTAAGAGACCATAGTATAAAAGCCTAGAGCGTCTTGCTAACAATGTTTCTCTCTGAAACATAACACCACACACAGAAGCCACATACACACACATATGTATATAGTCTAATTATATACAGCTCCTATATTACCTATATTGTATCTGACATTATTTCATTTCTTCAGTCACTCATAAGACAGAGATAGGTCCTAATTGTCACTAACTTACTGTGAGGTTAAAAAAAAAAAAATACAAGAAATGAAGTCACAAGAAAAGAAGATACAAGGCCAAAGCAAAGCTTTCTGGTACTTGTATCTTTTTTTTAAATGTAATGAGCCAGATGATTTTAATTTCTGATTACATCTTTAGCATACAGATGTCTAGAATCTGTCATAAACAAAAGTATCATCATTATTTTAAGCAAATGAAAATTACTTTTATTCAAATACCCTGCTGATGCCAGGAAGTCCAAGCTCCACCCAGCTGTGTCCTACTTCATGAGAACCAGGAAGAGAACCTGAGCAGAAATAAAGTGGAAGATATCCTAGTTTTTCTTTAGAAGTGCTGAGTGAAACAAAACAGCAAAGAGTAAAGAACGAAACGAGAGAGGAACAGGGCTTTCTAATTATTTTCTTCCTACTTTTCTTTTTTCTGAGAAACTCCAGAAAAATGGACTGAGTTGTCATATTTCACCTACTTTTCCAAGAAATCACAGTTAGAGCATAGTCCTAACTGCACACCTGCCTGGCTCCTGCACCTTTCTTATGCCAGGTTAACCCCACTGTTTGTTTTATTCAGTTCAATGACATTATGTCTGGAGGAAAAGCATACACAGAGAAAACATCTACAGTAGCTTAACAAAGCGGTAAATCTTATTCAAGAGAAGAAAAGTATTCCTAATCAGCCACCTTAGTAGAATGAACCAACAAGCAAGGCAGAGGGAGAAGGAACTTCTCATTGGGAGAACAGCCACATATAATAGAGATCTACTCTGCAGGAGAGATTTAGTATATTACCAGCAGTGGTAACTTTTCACCTGGGTATCACTCTGTGAGAAATTAAATTCTGATGCATTTGGGAAACGGTCCATGGAGAGATGATTAATTCTATTAGAGGATCTAGAGGGAACTCCATTCTTATTTCCCATGTTAACGAACAGAAACAGAAGTCCAGAATCCAGATTGCAGCAGAGTTATTTTTAGAGCTGATCTTTAAAAACTTTTAAATTGCCTTGGGAGCTCCTGTACAGGGCAACCCTAAATGCTACCCATGAGAATCCCCCTGGAAAGATCATGGCCCTCAGGTACGTTCCCTTAAGGTACTGTCAACAATTTCCTCGTTCCCATGAAGCACAGAATACAATGAGGATCCATAGGGATGGGCAGCATGGTATAGAGAGGGAAAGAATCGTACACACTTTCAGTTCAATTCTCAGGAGCACAGGGTTACTATTAACATGGTTGTGCTTGTACAAAGGGCCATTTTAAACTCTGCATTTCCTATCGTACTGCAGGTTTGAGGGTTCTGGTCCATCTCTCTCTTCCCTCCCTTAATGGCTCCATGGAGATGTACCTGGAACTGGACATTTCCTGGTATTGCATTTACCTCTCATATTTCAATAGGATAAAACAGAAGACGGTCCTGTTTTCACAGTTTCACTGCACCATATCAAAAGCTTTCTGGCAGTACCAATATGCCCTCATAACAGAGTTGAGATGCCAGTGACGCATCACCTTGAAGATCAACTGCAGAAGACTTTTTTTTTTTTTTTAAACTTTCTCTTCATCTTCTTCCATTAACTTCAAGCACATCTCTAACTCAGTTGTGTTCCATTTAAGTTTGCACACACTGCTTGTTCCAAAAGAAAGGGAAGATTTCTAGCTATTGAAAAGTGAAACCTTCTCCTTAATCATCACTTACAGCAGCTTTCAGTGCCAGCCCCGACTGGAAGTCATTGGCAAAGGAGAGTGAGACAACCTCCTACCTTAAAACAAGTAGCAGGAAACAGGAGCTAAAGGGAGCTAAGAAATGGGTATGAAGCCACCTACCCACACAGGTTGTTCGCCTACCCACACAGGTTGTGGCGAACAGAGCAATCCAGAGGTAGGAGCAAAGCTCAGATCTGCTGAGTTAAGATTAGAAGCAGGTGATGTTGGAAGACCAAAGGACACATCCAGTGGATCCAAGGTTTCACTGGTAGGCGGGCATCAAGCATTGTAACTTAAGATTAAGGTTTTTCTGCCATCGGTTTAATTCTCCCTTACTGCAAAATAAAGCTTGTAGGACTTGTCATTATCTATCCCACAGGTTACGATTTTCCAGCTCTTTCCAATTTTTGGCTTTTGAAATGCAGCATGCAAAACTGGATACATTCTGCCAGCCTAGACTTCACCACCATATACACTGTAGAATAGTCTCCCCCATCCCTAACTTGCACATGACACTGCTATTAATAATTCCAAGAATTTTTTTTTTCTTCTTAACAGAGCATCACGCTGAATCAGATGTGATTCACTATAAACCCAATCCTTTCCTACAGTACTGCTTGTCTGGGCTGCTTTCACTCACTTTTTAAATCAGATGTTTCTTTCTAAAAGTAAGGTTTGTCCTGAATTTCAACTTACCGATTTCTAACCATTCCTTCAATTTGTCCAGCTCATTTTGAATTCAAAGCCTGCTCTACAGACTGCTGGCAAAACAGCAGCTTCCTCAAATATCATAGGCTATCCTTTCTTATATTAGCCAAGTCATTAACAGAATAAAACTGCATGGATTGCAGAGAGTTTCCAGGAACAGCCAAGAACAACAGATCTTTGAGGATGGTTTTTCCAGCCAGTGCAACCCCACTTTCTAAAGTAAATTCCAAGCAAATTCCCTCTGTGCTGCACTTACAAGAATGTCCTCAAGGACATTCAACATAGCATCAACAGTCTCAGCCAAGATGACTGCACCATCTACCCCAATACCCATCCACTGTGCAGTTACTAACACAGAGGGATGATTCCCCCTGGATGATGTGCACTCAAAGGACATGGTCTGAGTGTTTTCCTGCCCCCTCAAAATCATCACAGCCTGATCCTTCCTGTGTGGTTGTTCAAAAGCTTTCAAACTGTGAATCCATTCTGCATCCCAGTCTTAGAGACCTTTCCACACACAAAGCATCACACATCAAAGCAGACAAAACACTGCTTTTATAAAACCATCTAATAGCAGTGCAAGAGTGCCAATGCAGCAAACACTGACCAGCTGACACATCTTTACTGATACAGGGCAGGACAGCTCAGACAGAGCTAACACGTGCTCTGCAATATGTTCACTGCTGTTTTAAAACAACAGATTACACCAATGGCCCATTCAGAGGATGTCAGACTGTGTTGGCACATGGTCACAATGTGTTGTTACATGGTAATTTTCCCCAAGCCCAAATATCACTAGCCAACTTTCTGGCCAGCCATTGCAAGCTAGTTCCAAGCAGGAAAAAAAAAATCCAGTTTGTATACAATGTAAGACTTATTTTTTTTCCTTGCCTTTCAGCTTGCTTTCTTCCCCACTCAGCTGCATGGTGACAGAGTTTTAAGAGGAATACATTAAAAAACAAAACAAAAAAAAAAGTGTTAACACTAGCTGCAAATTCACCTGTCTGCACAACACTGATACGTTTTCCTTCAAAAGTTTTCATCCTTTGACATCTTTGCAGTTTCTTTATGTTCTTGCTGCTGTTTTTCAGCAATAGATAAGAAAACTTCAAAACCTTGCTCTGCACTGGCAATAATGAGATTCAAAAGAAAGATTTTTTTTCTATCTTTCTACATAAAAAACTGAATCAGAGCCCAGCAGTGCACAAATATTACTCATGTCGTTGACACTAAGAAAAGGGGAGATGTGAATAAAAAAATGTTAAAAATGAATACAAGGAGCATTGTTTGCATATCAGAAAAATTAATCTACATAGAAAAGTGTAAGAGCCTGCAATTCAGAAAGCAAAGAATTAGGACAGCCCAGCTGAGAATAATTTTCTAGCCAGTTAATTTAATTGCATAAATCATTCCTTTGTTAGCAATAAAGAGATATAATTAAAATGAGATTGCTTCTCATTTCTATTCTCTGGAAACTAAAGGAATTGATTTTGGGGAAAGCATTCTTCCAAATACCAGACCAGCAAATTACATTTACCTTTTTAGAAAGGCTAAATTATTTTGCGCTAATATCATAGAGGGTTTAATTAATTATAGATCTGCCATATGATCTTAAAGAAATAATTTACTTAATGCCCACAGAACAGAAGTTTGCAAGTGTGTGTATGCTTCTGATAGATGGCGTGCAGATTTTTACAAACAGGTCAGAAGCTGAACAGGTGGCTGTCAAGAGAAATAAGAGAAAATATATAACAAATGTTTAAAAATGGGAAATGATTTGTTAAGATATACTAGTTTACCATACAACTTCCTATTTACTTGTGCATACCTGGATTATTGTTCTTCGAAGCCTCTGAACTGCTTTTCTTCCAAATCTTCTAATGATGATTGTATGCTGCTCACAAATCTTTAGGACTCAATGAGCCTCATCAGGCTAATAACAGACCAACAATCAGAACAAAAAACACACTAACCTCCACTTATTAAAACAGAATATTGCTTTTGCTGAAAGTGAGAGAGGTTCGTCACTCTCAGGCCTCTAATAAGGCCGTAACATATAATACATTGAAATGCAAGAGTCCCAGAGTCATGCCTCTGTCATGCTGTACATCATACATTGTAGGCTCTGCTTTTCCCTCACAAAGCCACAAACCACGACAGAGCTAGAAAGATCAGATAGGCTATTGAACTCCCTCTTCTGCATTTATGGTCAGCTAAGCAACAGGCCTCTAACAGAAGGAAGTGAAAATAGCCTGCACTACATGCATACCACACATCAAAAGCCACAGAACCATTTCCCAATGTCTTAAAACTTTAGATGCGTCGTAAAAAATAAAAGCCATAACACACCACAGGATGAGACTGACAGCATTGCCAACACTAAGTCTCACTGATAGAGAAAAGTGGAAAAGAGAAATAGAAGATTACCTAGAAATAGATAAAAATCTCCCCAAATCTTCAGAAGCAGCCAATAGACCCTCCTACAGAGGAGGAAAACAGTAAAGACAACTACAAAAGACCTCAGATACGATAGTAAGTTTAAAAATAAAGAAATTTAAAAAATAAAAAAAGCTTTTCATCTGCCACCATGCCACCAAAGAAGAACGAGCTAAAAAGCAGGAGGAAAGAGCCACATGGCTTAACTATTTAAGTCAGCTATACTTCACTTCTTGCCAAAGCAACCCCAGGCAATCCCTGGCTAGGCACACAGGACATACCAGCATCACAGTGTCAGGCATACTTCCAGAGCAAGCTACAAAAACCCTACCAGAGACAGGCAAAGCAAGCAGGCTGCATCTACAGAATGAAGCTGTAGGACAGTGGTCAGTGGTTACAGGACATCCTTATCCTATCAGCACTTTGGCTGCTGATGGAGGAGAGAGCTGCTTGAGGAAGTCTAGGAGTAATGGCCAGTGTTGCAAAGTTTACTCTACTGTGCCTGCCAGAGGGCTACATGAGAAGCAAGAAGGGAGATGGAGCAGAGGTGATGTCGCTACAGGCAGAAGGCAGGGAACAGAATCCATTTCCTCTGCTGTACCAAAAAGGTGTTTTTCACATCCACTTGGGATTTCTCTCCAGGAGAAAGAAAGAATAGCCACTTCTTTCTACCTTTAAGATCATTAGTACTTTCATGGACCTTTGTCATGCTCCTCATTCTCTCAGTTGTCCATTATTTCAGGTAGAAAAATGCAACCCTTCTAAGCTCCCTCCATAAGAACTTCCCCTGACAATATGGATTCTCATTCCGATCAACTGAGGTTCTTCAAAGGATTGACTGCTTGGTGCAAATTTAAGTCAGGCTACATTTATGAGCTCCCCAAACATCTACATTTTTTTTTAATAGATTCCACGCTAAGATACACACTAAGCTGTTTCACTTCCAAGAACAGCATCATACTATGCAGTAAATCCTCCAGACTATGGAACATCTCAGTGATATAACTGCCTGGCTACTCTGCCCTCAGTACTAGCTCAGCCCTTCCTCCTCAGGATCTGCAGGAAACAGAAGCTGCCCAGGATCAGCACAGCTTATGATAAATCATTCCTACATGCAGCCCAACATACAGACACACTGCATCTGCCTCATAAACTCTTTTCTTTTTGTGCTTTGAACAAGCAGAGCAAAACAGAAACAGCCTTGTCCCAGGAACATCATTCCCCACACAGACCACCATTACATAGTGATAGTACACCTATTGCTATGGAGGATGACACTAAAGATTGCAGGCAGACTGAGAAAGGGAAGGGCTTTGTATGCAAGAGTTAAATAGCAGATAGATCAGATCTCATCATTTGAAATTTTCAGGAAAAGTATTGTGTTGCTATAGAAACCTCAACATAACCTGGGTTTTCCCTCCTTTCATTTGCAGGGACTTCATTTATTACAAACACTGGCCTCTTCCAGTGTGACCTGCAGCTTCCAAGAAGAAATTTTTTAACATCCACTTCTCCTTGTCAGTCTATTTTTCAGTACATACCCTTTGCAACCTCACTGTCAGAATCTCCAAAAGAACTCTTCTTTTGCAGTTAGTATAGTATGATCTGCTACCTATCAGGAAACTGAGCCCTTAGACCCCTTGTTCTCTCTCTGCCTGGAGAAAAAAGAGAAACAAGGTTATTGGTAACAAAACCCAATCTTCTTGGAGATTCGGGGAGAAACAACACTTACAACCTCCATTCTCCCACAGCCAACAACATACACCTCTAGTGATTGCAATTGAATACCTGTATGGAGCTGTCCCACCCTAGGCGTACAGTGTTTACTCCCAAATTTCCAGTGGCTCTGCCCACAAGCTTTCTACGTAGAAAATGAGACCAAACACAAAAGGCAACCTAAAAATCCTAGAACTGGGCTTTGAATTCGCAGCAGATTGTAATTAGAACAATAAAGCAAGGAACATAAGATCCCATGGATTCTTCTGTGTTATACCTCAGGCCTCACTGATATCTTTGCATGTACAACTTGAGAATGCCAGATGAGAAATTAGCATCACTGCTACAGTCTGGCAAAGAATTGCATACAGGCAATGACATTGGTGACACCCCCAGAAGGGTCATTTCAGCTTACCTGTCACTTCTCTTTTTAGACTATTAACACTTTAGGGCAAAGACTGCCAGAGACTCTTTGTTGTACAATATATAGCACAGCAAAAGCCAAACTTGGTCTGGCCCACTGGCACTACAAAAATAGAAATGATACAGGATAATAAACAATGACAAAGGAACAAGTCCTGATCCATCCCTATCAAATAGGGCAGCGACACCAAATGAATACTTGTTCACTACCTTATTTGCAAAACATTGGTGCAATTTTCAAGAGCTGTTTATGGGTTCTGCCATTTTAAGTCATCCTGTTGTTATTAAGCAACAGACGGCAGAAGAACAGCAAGAGGGAGCCCAAACATTTTGTGTTGAGGAAAGCAAAAGCATGTTGCAGCACTGTTGATACATACCTACCACTTATTTTCTTAGGTCTCCTAGTATCAAGAAAGTCTACCATAATCAATACTCTGCAAATACTTACATAGAAGTGTTTGCACTATACATACACCATAAATTAAGAGAGTCTTTTGAAAGCCCCAGACAAGAGAGAACCAAAGTCCAGAATCCTATAGTTTCATCATCTCCTCTATGGTTCAATCCTAATTTAAAAAGTCTCAAGAAATGGGGTTCTTCACAATTAGCTTTTGAAAATGAGGCATTTTGCAGGAAGATATATCCTGGACATCCAGCTTAAAGTTTTCCTTGTTTTTATTCCAAGTTATCTCTAGTGAATGTTTTATTCTATTGTAATCAATAACCCACCAAAATTAGTATTTATGAATACTTGCTTCATCAAAGCCACACAAACCACCATGAAATCAAATAAGGAAGATCTAGTATTAGCCATCAATAATGACAGGACAATGATTTAGTTCTGTCTTGTCTTTGAAGCCAAGGTACTCTACTATCTACTGAAGGTACACTGAAGCAGCTTAAGAGTCCTAGGATCAGCTGTAGCTTAGAACCACTTTCTAGACTAGTGGCTGGCAGGGCTACAAAACTTTTCCTCAGCATCTTCTCATCCCTTATTATGGATCTATATGGGTCTCCTCACCTTCTCACTGGCCATCATTACAATGTCAAGTCTGCAAGTAAATGAGAATGCATGAGGAACACGGACAATTATCCTTAAGGAGCCTGATGGGAAGGTCAAGGGAATCTTTCCAAAAGGAAAATGTTCCTCCAGATGCACAACGTTAATGCATACGATCATCTGTCTGTCAGATGCTTCAGAGACCATACACACATATACTTTACCTCATGCTGACATCAAAATACAGCTCCGTGTGTATAAATACCTTATGAGCCTTTCATAGTTCCCCCTAAAGCATCACCTATATGAACAACAAGAAAACTGACTACTGAGTGCTGGCTTTATCATCTCCTTTCTCTGGACAAGATCTACTTCAGCAGCATGAAAGGCCAAATCCTTAGATGGAGTAACCTATCTTTATCTGGTCTGTAGGCAAAAAGGCACTTCAAAGACACATTGCTTCGTAGTAGGACATGATTTCATGGGTACTGACCACCTCAGACCATGCTCTATATTCTCCAAAGACAACACAGAGAAGGATTCAGTGGCTTTTGATAAGCCACTAGAAGACACAGCTGCTTGGGTAATCTCAACACAACACTGACCATAAGTCTTCTCAACTTCTATATAATAATAATAATAATAATAATAAAGCTTTATCAAGTCCTGGCTAGTCCTAGAATATACAAGTATGAAGCTGCGAAATTGTTATTTTGGGGCTGCAGATTCAGCAAGTTTCCTGTGGCTTCCTTGGCCAAGCTGCACTAGAAATAAAACCACCACAACCTGTGACAATAGCCCCACCAAGTGGCTAAATACATTTATATCTTTCCTTTTGCATCACATCCTCCAATCAAAGCAGAAGGCTCAAAGTAGCCGTTGAAAAATACAGAACTTTCTGACCTAACTCAGCCCTGTTCACTTTGATTGGCCAATGCCTACCAGAAAGGCTTGAGAGAAAGTCTGGAAGAGCTTTCTTACAGTGAGACCTTAACTGCAGACAGGGCAGGAAAGGAAAGAGGCTTTCTTCCTTTACAAGAGAAACAGCAAGGCTCAAAAAGCAGATGAAGGTATCACAAACAGCCTCTTAACCTTAAGGCGGCTTTGTTCCTGCACACACAGCTCTGCCAAACCATAAGGCTAAGGTGCCCACGCATTTCCCATCTAGCCCCATTACTACATTTTCTACTTACAAAAATACCAAAGTTGCTTTCAGTTCTTCAAAAAATTGGAGCAAAGCCACATACTCCCTCTAAGACCAAGAGCACATCCTCGTGGGCAGGATACATTCATCTTCCTTTTTAATAGTTCATGTGGTGTGTAAGGTCTATTAAAAAAAGGGTACTCACAAACAACAGGAAATTTGGGGGTGTTGTCCATACATATGCTTTAGGTGTTCAAATGTCTGAGCTTGTAAGAGGAGATATTTTCCCCTCAGTGTTAATGTACAACCCTCTTCCACCAGTAAACAACTCCATATTATAAATTGGCTGATAACCTCCATATCCTCCACTTCGCTCTACCCACATTCCCCCCCCACACTTTTTTTTTTTTTTTTTCAATTCTAAACAAAGTGCTCAGCTCTAAGGAAGAAGGCATTTGAGCTGGCTGTGAACAGACAGACAGACAATCCAACTTAAATTTCCTGCTTCTGAAAAGTGACTGCCTGAGTGATAAGCTGTATTCACACTGGCCTTCTCAGGGACTCTAAGTTACTCCCTCACCTATGCAGGTTTCCTAGTAAGAGCCAGACCACACTACATCAGAACATGAAGAAGTGCCTGAGCACTGCTCTTTGTCAATCTGCAGTGGCATCAGTCACCTGGTGGAATCCACTCTCACCCAGGTGTTGCCTCTATCTAACCTCCTCCTTAATGCATTCAGATACAGGCTGCTATCTACAATAGTCTCTAGCTAGAAACAGGCAAACAGAAATCTCTCTACTACAGATGATCTTCGTAAAGGGTTTCATTTTGCCCAAGTAAGACGAAGTAGGTAGAGATAGCCTGTCAGGCTGATACAACGTTTCATGAAGTGTGGAATCTTTGTTTGGGGAGGCTTGGGTGTTGGAAGAGGTGGAAGCAAGGGACCCAAGAAGTGCTCTCAGTAGTCCAATTTCAATTTAGAGAGAAAAAAAAAAGAGGTACATCTAAGTAGTATCCTTTACATGAAAGAGTACTTTGAATGGAAGATCAGCTGCAAAGAACTGGCTTTCTCTTATCTTTCTGCCAGATATAGCCACAAAATCTGTTTTGATTTAAAGAGAGAAAGAATCCCAGGACTAGTTTTCCATTTCTGGAAAACCCCCTGAACAGCCCTTTTAACATTCTTTAAATTAGTATCTGAGAGAATGCTACATATCCTTCTATACATAACATGTCACATTGCTTTCATTGTGCTAACAGATCTTCATAATCCTTACGATCAAGGAAGTATTTAGAACAACAGGGAAAGTCTGAATAGACCACATTGAGAACCTGTTAAATTTATTTAAGATCATCTGATTGACTCTTTCAAATCTAAGTTTTTGTCTTACTGAAGAGGAGTACCTTCTCTGTGATCCAAAGAGGAACTCAGCATGCAGGTAGAGGCCAACTCTAATGTGCAAGCAGAGGTTTAGAACCAAGTTTACATGGCATTCATACAAAGATGGACTAACTGTTAAACCTGAAATTCTCTGACATAGGTTAGCATGCTCAGATCAGGACCATATTCTGTCCTAGTTTTCCAGAGATCACCAGAAGTAGTCCTGTATTACAAACAAATCAGCCATTAAACAAGCCAGCCATGGAATAAAAGATTTGACAATTATTAATGTGAGAGGCAAAAAGGTTACCTTTTTGAAAGTTGCTTATGACTGAAGAACAAGGTATCTTCTCACACATAAAAGTTTTGCTAAAAAGGAAAGGTGAGGAGAATAGTATAGAAGTAATAATAATTAAAAAATTAAGCAGCATTGATAAAACAAAGAGTTAAGGACTTTGCTGAAGGAACTAAACCAAAATATTTTTAGCCAGATAGGCAAGTGAAATAAGTTAATACCAAATTCATTGGGAGAAGGTGAGACAGCATATGGATGTATGTGTGCGTGTGTGAGACTTCAACACTGGAACACTTATGCCTGTCTCTAAGGCAGTAGGATACAGAGCAAAGTGTAACTTTTTTTTTTTTTTTTTTTTTTTTTTTTTTTTTTTTTAAGTCTGTTAGGTTGCTTTCCTATAGGACTGGCTTCTTCATTGCTTGCAGAATATGGTTAGTAATTAAACATTTGAATCAAACAAAAACAGAAAGCTCTGCAGCTCAGTCACTACAATGTAAATTGCTAAAGCTGCAAACAGGAAGCTTTCTACAGTATATAATCTCATAGAACTACAAATGTACACAATGTTATGCAAAGCAGTAGAGCAGCAGCTGATACTCCATGAATTTCATATGCTACTTCTATATGGAGCTCTTCTAAAGCCTAATATCACAGGCCTAGAAATTAATTCCAGAAATTCTAGCATACTAGGTTCATGAAACCAAGTCCTGCTCTGGAAGTGTGTGGCAGAAGCAATTTCTAAGCCTTCACTCACAAAAGGGACTTTGATCAAATTACTGCTTGGCTACATTTGAGAAAACAAAAAACAAAACCTACACCCGATTACTTTCCAGAGAAACCAGAAGACTCACCTAGAAAGCTCCTCTAACAAACACTGTCTTGTTCAAACACAAGCAATCCATAGTAATCCAAGGCTGTAAAGGTCTCATACTAGCAAGTCTAATCTACCTATTCTTTTCTACCAGCTTCCTGATACATCTCAATCTGTAGCTTGCTAGTTTCAACATCAGTTTCCCAAGAATAAAGGAGTTCTGGGGTTTTCTTAAAGGAGAAAAGCTGCTCTAACTGCTGCTTCTTTGTATCGCCAGAACTCCCCAAAAAATACTCTAAACTTCACAGAGAAGTTAAAGGAGGAATACCTAAGTTTCTTGACTATTGTCAGGCTGGGACATAGGCTAGACTGGGAAGAGAAACAGGGGTACTGCAAGAAAGCACAGGGAAAATTCTATCTAATCCCTGCTGTCTGTCTTCAGGGACTTCAGAATACTGTAAACCTGCCAATACCTAAAAAACTGATCACTGGATAGCAGTTTTGCATAGACATCAAGTTCGTTAGCAAGTGCTGCCAATGAAAAAGCAGCAGTTCCTTGAAGGGTTTTGTGGGAATTTTGAGGGTTTTTTTTATTGCTCTACTCCCTAAGTCTCAACATAGATTCTAGTCTGACATCTACAGATATTATCCCTATACTTGTAAACGGAGAAGATAATGCTTTAAAATACAGCATGGAAGGAGAGATTAATTAAAAATTCACTTTCAAAACACCCCTAATTATTCCATGTGCACTAAGTGTGTAGAAATCAATGAAGATTGTTTCTGTACCTTCCACGTACCTAACATCATTACCTCTTGGCAAGATCAGTTACATCAGCAGCACTAGAAATTGTTACAGGATATTGCAGTACAGTTGGACTGAAAAGTACATTCATTCATCTGAAAAAAGCATTATGTTGTATTACATAGAATAGTGAACTATTACATACAGATTATATTTGGTGGAAACGGGAAAGCTGTATGAGAAACTGCCCTAAGATCTGCAACATAACACAGGTTTTCATTAGAGTATGTGTCACAAACTGTAATGCAGGAAGAAAAAAAAACCACACCCTTAAATCAAAACCTTACTCAATCTGACACCTCAGTAAAAAAGAGAAAGAAAAAAAAAGAGCTGTCAAAGCCACGATCACCCACTGTTCTTAACTCTAGCAAATAAGTGAAACTGAATTTTTCATCAAAACTGGAAAGATGCTATCTATACAGGCTTGAAAAAACAACCACCCCTTCGTTATAAAATACCTTTTACTAGTATCCATTCTTATGAATATACAAGCCAAATTTTATTTTTCAGTTAGAATGTTATGCCAAGTAAAGAACAGTCATTTGGGAGAGAGGGGAGGGAGAAAACCATAAGAGAGAAGTAGGGTTAAATATCCTCATATCAACTATTTTAAAAGTTAACATTTTACATTTATTCAAATAATCAAAAACATTTCCAAAGCACTGTAGTAAATATTAAGGACCATCGCAAACTAATGTCCCAAGGAGACTTGCCCTAAACAGACACAGCATTCAATACTACACAGGGCAGAATCAATGAGATCACGCTTCTAGAGACACTGCATCGTTAACTTAAATGACACTCTTGGAAGTTTTCATAGGCACTAATGTTCATCAATAGAATAAGCCAGTGTTTACACGGGAGACACTACCGCTTCATCAGGGTTTAATCATAATTAAGAAATAAAAGTAGAATATATTACGGACTTATTTTGAACAGTGGGTCCATTCAGGCCAGATCAAAGCCTCAGGTCATCAAGATTTGCAGAACAATTTCTGCAAAAGCAGGATTCCTTCTAAATGGAAGGATTCCTTCTGAGTGGAAGGCACTATCACAACTTGATGATAGCAAGACTTGCATTCTTAAGACTAAAAATCAGATACTCACCAAAACAATAGAAAATTGTTGAACCAAATCTTTTCTTACCCACATTAGCTAGCTGACAACACTAGGATCTGCCTATAAAGCTAAATGTCTTCTGACATAGTTCTGAGAAAGTTGCTTTTTGCCTCAGGTAATCCATCCTACACAAAGCATAAGCTTGCAAGTTCAGATACAAGCATAAACATAATCCAAATGGAGAATAAGTGAAGGCAGGTTTAAGAACTACTTCCAGGAGTCTGGACTCTAAGTAGTCCCTTCTTCAGTTCAGCAATTTTATCTTCTCTTGAGGCTGCATAACTCTTTGCTGTCTTTATGAGAGAGTCATGACGTTTCTCCAACCCAGCCTTCAAATTAAGGTATATCTCCTAGGAAGAGGAGATAAAGTAGGAAAAAAGAAAACAAAAAAGTCATCAGCAAAGGTTTATGGTTCACAGAGATTTAAGAGAGAGTGGGTCTGGCAGTCCTGAGTGGTTTCAAAGCTATGTTGTCCCTTGCTTAGGGAAAAGTAGCCACAGAACAGAGGAAAGCTATAATACGCCGGAAACATGGGTGTAGCCACAAGCAAACTTGCAGGGTTATGATTCTATTTCATGTCTAATGCTCACAACACTATGATTATCAGGCCCAATATTCACACTGCTACTGTCCCATTTTGTGTCAGCCTGTGTGACCAAGCATATCACTGACTGCTACCATTCTCCTCCAGCAGAGACAGTACTCCAACAGTGAATGGAGATGATAGGAGTATCAGGAGTATCATGAGTTACTAGTACAATATCTGTCATGAGAGCAATGGAAGACAAGTTTAATTTCACCCTCTAAAATGCTGGGTAATTGTACCATCTTACAGGCTTCTCTTAGGTCCACAAATTCCTCTTCTCCTCTGGGCAGTCAGACACAAGCCCTATTACCCCTGTGGAACCACAAGCAAAAAATGCTCCCCCACCCCCAGCTATTCACCTAAACTACCACCTACTCAGCTAACTGGTTCTGCAAGGCCAATGAGACTTCCCTCACCTACAGCTACTTCTTAACCACAGGAGTGGACTTTAAAACACAGCCTGAGTTGAAGTCAGTTTTGAAAATTCCAAATAGGATTCCATTAGGATAAAAGCTCACCTTGGCTTTCATTTCTTCTTTTTCAGCATTCTCATTCAACTGCTGGATTTTGAATCTGGTCTGTTGGATCTCTTTATGAATTGCTGTCACTTTCTCATATACAGCCCCCCTCTTCTCCTGAACTCTGTTGCAATATCTTAAGGAGAAAAATTACAAAAAAGTTAGTGCTAAGCCATTCAATTGATTAAATTCAAACTCAACTCTACATGCAGCGCCCACATATTATGAATATGAAAATAACAGTTCTAGAGTCAACGCTGTACAAAATTTACTCACCCTGCAAGCACAACTAAATAGATTTGTTCCCATTGCACTGCCAGAAAACTCGTCTCATCCTTAAAAATCTGGCACTACTCAGCTACAAAATAATTTAAATTAAAGAGGAGTTACACATATATGTTGAAGATGCTCAGTTGTTTTCAGTCAAAGCAGCTCAAATGACTCCAGTGAAGGTGACCCAGCTTAGAGCAGCAACCAGCTGGACATTGTATCTTCCTGCCTTTGAGTAATGCAGTGTAGACTTCAGCAGAGAGCCCTGCCCAAAGGTCAGCAACCCACCGGATCAGGGTTAGAAATGATATAGCTGCACCTCACGTTTGAGCATAGTTGAAAGCCAAACCTTCTCCTCAGTCTCAAACCCCTTTTGATCAGGTTACAGCTCCAAACTCACACACCAATGTTATATTCAACTTCAAGCCTATTCTTTCCCTTTATCTCAAACATAAGCACCGTGTCAAACACTCTATATTCCCAATCTCCCCCAATCCACTCAACCTTTATTTATTCCCAAGCCTGCACAGCCTTTGTGAGCCACAGGCCAAAGATGCACACCAATACCTAAATTTCATACATAAAGCACGTAGTCACACTATTCTGGCAAAGAACTGTTCCTGCACACAGCCCAGAATTGCAGACAACAGATTTTTTTCTGGCTGATTCAGGCACAGTAAGAACTTTTACAGCTACCAAGGACTATCACAACTTTCACCCCTTCCAACTCTTTGTCAAAAAACATCCACAACCCTGCTGCTGATCTACAAAATAATTGCATAAATAGTAACTATATATGCACATGCTTTATCTCCTTGGGTGACAGGAAGAAAAAAAGAAGGGGGGAGGGTGGAAGGGGACAACATTCACACCCTCCAGCAGTATATTAGGTAGTTATATAGTATATTAAACATAGTATGACAGAACAGAATAATCTTTAGGCCAAATTTATGTAATACTAGCAGTTTGGCACCACAAGGTTTAGTAATTCAGTTGCCCTCTCCTAAATCTACTTAGGAAGTTGCTTGTTCCTCTCTCACTGAATACAGGAGAAGCAGAGAAGAGCAGCGAGTTCTGAACTGCCAGACCCCAGGTTTCTTGCAGCATGGACCTATCATCTTAGAATTGCAACAAACAGGAAGAAATAGTATCTCCCTAACTTGCAAATAAATTCAGATAGCTTCAACTGTGAGCTGCCACTTAATCAGCAGAGGATTAGGCTAGAAGCAAGAAATCTGTTCCTACTTCAAGTACAAAAAAAAACACCCACCAATTTATATAGAAAAATTGTATAATAATTACAGTTAGAACTACAGATGGAACTGTAGCAGATGCTTTCTCTCAAGAATGGCTGGAATCACTTGCTTTCAAACTTAGCCTATTTACAGCTTTCTACCTCAAGGCAACAGTAAGGAAACATTCTCTTACCTATCAGTGAAAACTTCTTTTGAAACCAGGGTTACCTCCCTTGCCTTCATTCTTACCAAAACACCTAATTCCAACACTCCAGGGAAATATCTAATACATCAAAAATGGATAAACTTGCAGCAGCTTTTAAAATAAAGGAGCATTAAACTACATTATTTTAACTCTTGAATTAATTGAAAGCTGTTTTCCCTTCCAATCTACCCTAGCTGGTACAATACACTATATGAGCAGCAAAGGGGGCCCAGTAATCTTGCACACCTCTAAAGGCTTTAAAGTATGACTCTGAACCTTAGTTACCTCTCTCAGCTATGTGGAAAAAGCTTTCCTTCACCATGCGTAGTCTACTCAGGCAATAATCTTCCCTATTTCCTTCGTATCTTCCAGTATACAAAAATTGTTGTTTAATAAACTTTCCATTATATTTCAGCACTTCTAAACTCACAGCGACACCATGACCTTACATTGACAATACTGCAGTTTGCTATTGCAGTCGCTGCTGTGCTATAAATATTGCCTTATGACTTGCCTTTAGCATAAAGTAGGAAGATGGGCTGAAAAGCTTTGATCAAATGACACTTTTCCTTTTGTTTTAGAAGCATCATGTCAGGATAATACTCCTCTGAGATACAAGCCCCATTTCCTCATGGGTCTTGAACATCTTTGATAATGAGCAAAAGTGGCAAGGGAAATTATGAAAAATTCATGAAAGGCAAATGGGGCTTTGTTGAAGTCTGATAAGTTGGAAAATTATCCCAATGTGACATTCTCTTTAAGAAGATAAAAGAATCAAGAATAAGCATTATAAATTAAATTAGTAATCCAATAGAAGAATTGCTGTCAAGTCACATTGCAATTATTGATTTAAGACCCCAAGTCCCTGCCTACAGCGTTACTGGTCTTCATACAAAGCTATCCCACATCACTCATTTAATTCCTATCGCTAAGCTATGTGTTTGTACCAGACGTGAACTGTGGTAGCACATAACCAAGATAGTAAGTAGCATCAGGCAGAAATGTCAACTCATCCATACTCAAATATAGTGTGCTTATATTGCTCAACATCTTCACGCTTCTTTTTTATCCTTATTTCAGTTGTAGACAGCTTCTCCTGCTTTGCAGTAACCAGTCTCTTTAAGGACATTTCATCTGTCTTCCCCTTTTTCAGCTCTATCTGAGCACTCTCAAACTGGTCCTCTAGATTTCTGACCTAGGGTGCATAAAAAGCATTGATTAAATAAATGGGGAAAAGCGTTAAAGCAGTATACCCTATAAGAAATTTACTAAAATTAGAGTTAGCTTCCTACTTTTTAAAAAGATTTGATTGCTAATTAATTCTTTCTCTAACATCCAAGTTCCATAATCTTTATCCTGTATGAAATGCATCCAAATGGTTAAGATTACATCAATTGATATCACTTACAGAAGCTACTACATTCAGCTATAGTTCTTAGTCAAGAATAATTGAACGTACAACTTACAAATACCCAGAAAGACTACATATCATTTTTTCAGATCTTAATAATTGTATTTGCCCAGAACTGAATAGTAATTAGCAAGATATTGTGTTACAATAAACATTTCAACAGTGAAAGACTGGCTTGGTAATATCAATAAAATTAGACACATTTAAGACCCAACTGTCCTTTAAGTAGTAATTTTTGCTCTTAGTTTCTACACTATAGGCAGAAGAGACTAAACCTCACTTTTTCTTCTTCCTCCTCCATCATCTCCTACCAACAACCCTAAGACAGTTCAAACTATTTTAGGTCAGGTTTCTATGGCAACAGGGACTGACTATTAAAGGTGGTCAATAGCACATTAGTTAGTGATGTGCAGCAAAGCAACAGCTATGTTTTACTGATGTTTCTTAAATTGAGATTTTGAAGTAACCAGAATTCTTTCTTTCTAGAGCACAGGCAAGACAAGAACTTTCAAAATACAGATGTTTAATGATGATCACCTACCTTTCTTTGACATTAAATTCCCCATAACTAGTTAAGATTTTTGCAATACAAACCTCTGATAATACACTGGCCAGTCTCTCCACATTTGCTCCTTGTCTTTCCATTTTCTTTTGGTATAACTGCAACTCCAATTGGCACGATGGCAAAATCTCAACTAGGTCTCGATAACCTTCATATTTCTCTATAACCTCTTGCTAAATAAAATGAAAAAAGCACACACAAAGCTTAATAGAAACAGCTTTGGGGGTTGGAGGTTATTTTGTACTGGTATTTGCGCATATTGACTTTTGCACCCATTCCCTCATTATCTAATGTACATGGGAATTTTAGATGTTGCCAAAATGAGGTTTTTAGTTTACAAACAAAAGCATTTACTTTGGAGAGGGAAAAAATAGAGAAAAAAAGACACGCGAGTGTTTTACACTGAACTAACTAAATTGTTACAAAAGCTATAAGAATAGAAAAAGATTTACAGTGGAGAAAGTCTGTACTGATAAAACAATAGTTACATGAGATACATGAGCCATGAACAGAAAACATTTAAAGATTGGACATTACTATAAAAAGAAAAGCACAACAAGCTAGAAAGAGAACTCAAAAAAATATTCAGCATACTAGTAGAGACAGCCATAAATTACAGAAATAGCAAGTAAGAACACAGATCACAGGAAACATCTGTTCTAAAGTCCATTATATTTGTGAGCTGCCAAAATAATGTCACCTCTTGAGAGCAGGCAGCTAGGCAGGTAGAAAGGATTAGAGCGTTCTACACCTAGTTTTAAGAATAAACAATTATTCATTAGAGACAGAGCACCAGTGATTGCAAGCCTGTTTTTCTGAAAAACAAACAAAAAAAAAAAGCGAAAAAAAAAAAAACTCCCAACCCCTAATCCACTCAAGTTAACATACAATGATCCTATGCAAATAAGTTTCAGTTTTCTCTGAAGCTGTGATGAAGAATTTAATTCCAAACTAACCACCATACTGCTGATTTTTTTTTAAACATATATATATATAAACCATTCCAGTATCAGTTCAACATGAGAGTTCAGCAAAACCCATGTGCTTTCTCTGATAGAATGCCTTCTTGTTAGACAAAAGAAAAATCTCACCTTGGCTTTCTTGAGCTTCTTAACAGTTTCTTTCATCACCTCTTTGTAATTTTTCAATTCCTCTGGACTCTCTACAATTTTTGATTTCAGCTGCTCTTGTTCTTCTTTCAAGGCAGCCATTGTTACTTTGAGCTCATTCTAATTAAAACAAACACTTTTGCTGTTAGCAATCTAAGCACAAAGAATTGTGAAGCACATAAGATTCTGACAAACTGACTAGACAGGTTTTTCCCTGCTATATTCCATTCCTCATTAGGAAACTTGCTTTAGAAACAAGAATTACCCTAAATAGTGGCAACATTCATAAGCATAACAATTAAACCTATTTTTCTCCCTGAACATACTTATAGTGGTGCAGTACCAAGTTGCAAGAGCAGTATTCAACTAGCATTCCACAAAAAGCCTGCCAGCTAGCGTGTATGGCTAGCAGCTCTCTCCTTCAGGAACCCTCCCTCTGGGGAACTCAGGAAATCACTGCAGCGTTTCAAAGCTAGATGTACCATCCTAGTAGAAGAGTACCACAACTTCCTGTGCAGTCTCTCAAACTCCACACTTCTCCCCCCATCATGTCAGTATATACCTCCATTAGCCATTCTATGTATGTAAGACAAGTCTATTGCTTCCTAGAAGCCCAGATTTTTTTGCCTATTAACAGAACAACCTTCTGAATAAACACAGAGCTTTAAGCTGCAGACACACACATTTATAAGCTCACCACCAAAGAACCCATTGCAGTAAAGTTTCTGTGGGAAAAGCAAAGCTGAAACAGTTTTTAAAAAGCTAAAAAATCATCTCCTGAACTATCACATTACCAAGCTCCAAGACTAACCTGATCTTAAAGGCAGAAAGATGATCGATTAGCTGAACTGGAATTTAAACTATAGCCTATATCAAGGTACACTCACCAATTTTCGGGTCCTCTCCGCAATATCTGACTTTTTTTGTGAGATCACTTCTTGCAAAGCTGTCTAACAAGAAAAAGAAACAAAGCAACAAACTTACAACAGGAACATCTTTTCAACTGCTACCTCCTTTACTCTTCCAGCTTAGATCTGTCAACAGAACAGACAATTGCCCTAGTGTGGGTTAAGACTCTTTCAGGGGAAGAGCTACCTTATACTAAGCTAATCTCCCAGATGCAAGCCACAGTTAAGGTCGTACACCTCACTGCTATTTAAATCTCACTGATAGTTTCTTTGGAATGCCACAACTAGCAGATAAAATAGCAGTCTGTAGAAACTTAAAATATAGGGAAGGAAAACATTGTTGAAAAGCCACTGGGAGCATCGAGGAGGCAGGCAGCCGCAGGTGACTTGGAGTAGGGGTGACAGATGGCACTGACTTCGGAAGGTTCTCTCCATCAGAGTGGGCAGGCAGAGCAGAAAACAAGAACACAGCCCACAGCTCCCAAGAGCCAAAACAGCTACCTCTGTACTACGCAGTGCTATCAGCACCCTTCTCTGTACTACCACGCCAAAGCCTTTTCGGCATGCTTGCATGTCTCACTTGCCATCCCAGCTCCATCCCAACCAGCAAATACTGGTGCCATTTTACTTCCTCTGTTCTCATCAGCCCTTGTGGTTTGTTACACACACCCAGTCTTCTTTGCCAGAGGTCATGTTTTTACTTTGAGAAGGCCTACATTAATACACCAGGTCTCCAGTAATAAGAAGGTGAAACATGGTTAATATTAAAAGCAGACAGACGGCTTACAGTAGCACCTCCAAAAAAAATACTAACCAGATTTTTATTTCTCTGACGTGACAGAAAAGGTTACCTTAGTTTTTTTTTGTTTTTTTTTTTTGAGTCTTTCCTTGGGTAACCCTTCTTAGGCCTCAGTCTATTTCCCAACAGAGTTCACCCTCAGTTCTGAGTAAACCCTTCATATTCTATTGCAAGACAAATCAAAAATTTCACGGCGAAACATATGTATTACTTTTAACAAGAAAAGAGGTGCCTCTCCATTCACCACAACAATGTATTTCAAAAGAAAAGACCCTAGCTCTGATTCCAAGCATGTTTCACATCACTTATGGGTAAACAAAGAGGCAAGGGGAGGGATAAAAATGAATGAGGTGTTGTAATACCTTTTCTGTTTTAAATCAGAAAAGTCCTCTTTATCCTTCACAAAAGTAGGGGAAGGGGACAAAACAAACAAAACCAACACAAAAATAAGGAACACCTGTGATCAGAAGCTACAGCAGCATTCCAGAGAAAGGGGTAAAGAGATCATACCGTTTTCCGACGATAGTCGTGGTTTAGCAGTTGCTGCAATTCCTGAATGTCATCAGACAGCTGCCTGAACTCTGCTTGCTGTTCTACAGGAACAGTGCTAAGCAAACATAAATAAATAAATAACACAACCACACACTGAGATACTGACAGTTTCAGCATTATTAGCGAAATCGATATATTAGTGAGGCTAGAACAACCACTCTAGAAAGAATTCATCCTTAAGAGCTTAGACGATCAAAACAATGGTTTCAAATTAAAGATCCACCACAGTCTCTGAGCTACAAAATACAGCAAAGCAACCATGCACTCCCAAAGTCTTATTCTTTGCTCACAACTGCTCTTCTGGCCTCTCACCAGACAAGCCCTCTCCTCTAACAGGGCACAACCCAACAGAAACTGCTTTATGCTTCCGGGCTTGCTTCCCAAAGAGGCTAAACAGCAAAGTCAAGTGCCAGTGGAGAAGCTGAGTCTGCCCAGACTAAGCTAAACAGGCTTGGAGGAAAGCTCAAAAATACTACTTGGCTTTGAGAACCAAGCTACAAAGCATGGAGGTGCACGTGCTGAGAACGTCTGATGGGGTAAGGGAGAGAAGGTGGACAGTTTGAAAGAAAACTCTCCTAGGAAAGCAAGATATGTTTCACTGCCAGGAAACAAAGCTAACTACTGTCTCAACTTACTGCCTCTACACCGTCTGCCCTTCACAGCAAGCTAGTCACACACACACCAAAGCCCACACCCGTTACTCAAAGCAAGTACTTTTCTTCTAGTCCAAGAGGAACTACCACCTCAGCTGTCACAGACAAGCAGAAGGGAGGTAGAGGGGCCAAACTTCTGAGCACCGGTTGGGCTGTCCACTATCTACATCAGGTGCAGAGAAGCCTGTTGTTCTCGGTCTGCTCTATCAAACCACAAAGCTCAACTAGTAAGCTCCCAGTCGCACACCCCACACATGCACTGGGAACAGGAGAGCTAGCCAAGAAGGTTAGTGCAACTCAGCTCCTACTCCTTATACTCACTTCAGCTTCTCCAGCTTCACCGCTGCCTCTTGATTTGCTGTCTCCAGCTGTTGCAGTTTCTCCATAGCTGATTTCTGCAAATTAATTACGTGGAGATGTTTTTATTCTAGGGGAACACAGTTTACATTGTGGGTTCTCTCTGAGCTCTACTAATCACGTATTTCGTTTGAAACACACCATCTCTAAACCCACAGGAAAACCCCAGCGTGTTTCTAAAACATGCACTTAAGAAGTACAACCTCTATGTTCTCAAACTGAGGTTAACATTCCTTATGTTTTAGCAAGCATCAGGAGTAACACAGCCCCGAATCTTACATAGTTCGCCTGTAAATCCAAGTAGACTCCACGGCGTGATTCTCGGAAATGTATAAAGTTGAGAATGCCACTCAAGAAGCGAGCTGTCCTCTTTGCTTCTGAAATTAGAATTGCAGGTCATCACTGTTTTGGTCTCCATGCATATTGCAATCACTTAGGAAAAGGTGGGCCAAGCATAATTCACAGAGGAGGCAAGGGATCGCAGAAACAGGGCTTGTCTTCCTCTGCCCCCCCAGCAGGAACATCAGTAACGGGCAACACTCTCACAAGCTAAGACAGACCCAGAAGTGAAAGCGTTCTTCCCAACAGCCTGTCCTAAGCTGTGCGGCGCAGCAGAATCGCCGCAGCTGGGAACCGCGGAGACGGAAGAGCAGCTTTCACCATCTAACCGCTCCCTGCGGAGCTATTTGCCTAAGGACTCCAGAGAGAACTCCACAGAGTTCAGGCTACTTTCCACGGCCACGTATTTCCACACCGTTTCAAGAGTGCCACAGCTTGATGGACAAACTACTAGCAGTCGAGTGCCAAGCGGGCAGGAAAGCAGCCTGCCTGTCAAGTGCCACCACCCCAATCCCCCTACACTCCCACACGGGACAGACAGCATCACAAGCACTTGCTTACTTGGACTTAGAACATCAGCAATCTGAAAGTCATTAACACGGCACACCGGGAGAAAGCGCTCCCTGCAAGGAAGCAAAACATAGATCTATCTGCAGCGACCATTGCAGTTTTTGTGCGACAGATGCTCACTCAAAAGAGATTTTCTCCTCTTACCCCAGAGCCCAGGTGCAGTAAGCACGCAACAACAACAAGTCCTCTCAGGAGACTAACACAGTACGATCGCCTGCACAGATTAGTGTTGAATGCTCCCATCCCTGCAGCAAAGGTATCTCGAATTCGGGGGGCAAGTTCACCTAACAAGGGCTTCAAACCCCTTTTCGGGTATGATGATGAACTTCTGGCCATTCCCGGTACCCCCAGGCGCTCCAGCCCGCCCTTTCACTCCCCCACCCTCTAAATCAAGTCACTAACGCAGCCTCCTAGTCCTCACAGTAAAGGCAACGCATCGATTTAGACAAAAGACAGCTGCCAAGGTTTTTCTTTTCTATCACAACCTTGCTGCCTCTTGCTCGTCTGCAAATTTCATTTTCCTCCAAACCAGAGCACACAGAGAGCGCTGCAGCCACCACCAGCTCAAAGGTGCTCAAAAAAATAAAAAACAACCCGCCCCCACCCTCCCCCATTCCCTCTGAACTGAAGCCTTGGAAGAAGTAACAACCAAACGGATACAAACTTGTGTACTTACATGTGAATAAACAAGTTACAAACAGGGAGAAAGCCTTCAAATATTTGGGGATACATGATGTCAATGTTGACGGGCATCTAAAGAGGAAAGAGAGCAGAGTGAATACGCAGGCACAGCAGACTTCCAGGAAAACAGGCAGATTTTCTCCACAACAGAACATCACTCAGACAGACTGAAGACACACCTGATGGTCTCTGCACCCCTGGGGAACACAAGCTGCTAAGGCTCCATCTGCGGGACATGCATCTTCTCTCTAGTAAACTCCAAGCATGAAACACCCTCCCCTCCAGAAACACGCACACACACACGGGAAAAAAAAAAAAAAAAAAAAGAAAAAAAAAAAAACACTCCACATAGTCACTGCCAAGTAACAGAAACTCACCCTGGAGAGACACGTCCTAGGATTTGTCCAGAGGCTGCAAAACAAGGCCATTGGAAAAATGCTCCCTGGACAGTACCACCCAGAAGCCAGAACTGCTCACTAAACCTGCATATTTCAGCTTAAAAACCTCTCCCTCTCAGGGCAAGGAAACGCAGCCGACCCTAAGGAGACAGCGCGCTGCGGCCACGTCAGGCGCCCCGCACGCAGGCCGCCTCTCGCGGCGGAGCTCAGGCCCGAGTCGCACAAACACGAACCCCTTGGCAAGAGGAGCTGCTCGGCTCCCCCCACAACACCACGAGTCCCAGCTCTTCCTCTGCTACGTTTTGGCCCACAAGCTGACGCACAGCTCTGCTCAAGGGACGCCGAAGGCTGCCCTCGCTTCTGCCAGCAGACTGCCTCGAGCACCGCTCTGGGCTGGTCACCCCGTAAGAGGACAACGACGATCAACGTGACAGCGCACAAACAGCTGAGCTGCCACGAGCACGTGCTATCCACAAATGCCCCGAGACTACCATTTCCCACGGGCTTCCAGGAATAACTTCCCGCGTGGCGGAGGCACAAGATGCGCTTGGCCTCACCTCAGCACGGCATCCGTTTGCCGAGGCCACCGGCCACAGCCGCCCTTGGACGCCGCGCGGCAAACGCACGGCTGCAGTGGGCCGAGCTCCGCAGGCAGCGCTCACCGCCCTTCTCCACGGCGCCCACGGCCCCTCGGAGCTGGCACCCTCCTCCCACCGGGGCCAAAGGCAGAGGCCCGGACAGGGCAGGAAGCGAGGAGGAACCCTCACCCCACCCCACCCCCTAGAAGAAACCAGCCCCAAAAAACAAACCCATCAAATCAATGATTTTTTTTTTTTATTTAAGAAAAAAGAGCAACTCGGATGCCGCACACCCAAACCCCACTCTTTTGAGAAGCGCCTTGACCTGAACCAAACTCCCAGAAAACTGGGAGAATCTTCTTTGATTCTCAGGTGCAGTCAGCCGTGCCACAGCAACAGTCCGCACACGCATCATACTCCTGCTTCAAAGAGGTCTCTAGCAAAGGACCTGCTGCAAGGACTATGCCGCAATACTGCACTCGCATCCCTGCCTACACACACACAGCAGCCGCTTCCCTGGACACGCACACAGCAAATCCCCACGCTACACAGTGCCTCCAGCGCTCTGGGCTTTCTGCAGCACAGGCAGGATTTCCAAGCTCCTCCTCACTCTGTCAGCACGTGGAAAACCGTACCTTCCTGGCGGCGTCCTCCTGACCTCACGACACGCAAAGGAGAGCAACGCTTCAACATTTCATCTCTACAGCCAACATTTATTATCTGCCCCACGCGTTCCGCTGTACGTGAGCCACGACATTACACACGAACCATGTAGAAATGCTCCAGGCGGATCCCATACACCTTCTGCAGGATTCTCATGAAAATCATGTGCAAGACTTCAGGCTGCGAAAGCAAAGACACAAACCAACGTGTCACCCGCACCGCGCAGGGCTCCCGGGCCGCCCGGAAAAGCAGCCCCGCCGCTACCGCCCCGAGGCGAGGGAGCCGCGCGGCACCGCTCCGCCGCGCTCCGCAACCCGAGCGGCGGCACCGCGCGCTCTGACAGCCGCGGGGCACCGGCCCCCCTCGCCCGCCCGCGCCGCGGGGGGCCAAAGCCCGCGCGTCGCCTCAGCACCCGCCGCGCCCCGCCCCGCCCCGCCGCGCCGCACCTTCGGGCTGGGGAACAGGTCGCCCTTGGCCAGGCTGCGGGCTTCGGAGCCGGCCAGGACGTGGCCGCGGAGGTAGGTAACGATGTCGGCGGGGCTGTAGCGCGGGAACGTCAGCACCTCCATGGCGCCGCCGCCAACCGCCGCCGCCGTTTGAACCTGGCGCCGGCCCCGCCCCGCCCAGTCGTCACTTCCTCCGCGCCCGGACCAATCCCCGCGCTCCGCCCCGCCCCCGCAGCCAATCAGCGGCAGCCGTGCGCGGCGGGACCGCCCCCCGGCCCCCGGCCCCCCATCCGCCCCCCCGCCCCCCCACCTCACCCCCCGCCGGCGGCGTCAGGCCGCGCCCGGCCCCGGGAGCGGAAGGGAGGCGCCAGCGCGGCCCCCCTGCAGCGGCGGCGGCTCCTGCTGCTGCTCCTCGGGCCGGGGGCAGCGCGCGGCAGAGACGGGGACTGCGCGCAGCACACAGAGACGGGGCAGCGCTGAACCCTTTAATGGAGGCAGGAGCACCCCGGCCCCGCGGGGCGGGCAGCTGCAGCAGGCCCCTGGGGCCACAGGCTTCGGGCTGCGCTCCCGGCAGCCGCGGGGAACGCGGAGCTCCCTCCAGCCGCGCGGCTCCCGCGGGGCCTCCGGTGCCGTGAGCCGCCGCTCCTGAGGGGAACAAAAGCCGCGGTGAGAGCCCGGAACAGCAGCAGAGCCCCAGAGCCGCCAGCGCTGTCCGGCGAGGCGAGCGAGGCCTCTCGCGGTTCCTCGCGCCATCCACCCACCCGCCTGCCAGGCCGCAAAAGCTCAAGCGCAGCCGGGGAACTGGGGGCAGCTACAGCACTCGGGGAGCAAGCAGAGCCGGGCAGGAGGCAGGCGAGGGCTGCAGCTCTACCCAGGCTCCTCGGGACGCTGCTGAGGAAGTCAAAGGGCTGCTGGAGGCTCTGGGGTCCGCGTTGTGACGGCAGAAAAACCGTCTTTGCCAGCCTCCTGGCTCTCCCGCGGCCCCCCGCCCGGAGCACGTACCAGCATAAAGCAAGAGGTCCCGGCAGCAGAAGAAGCAGCGCGCCTGCCCAGCGATCCCGGGCTCTCCAGCCAGCTGCTTCTCCAGCCGGGAGAGCGCTCCTGCACGCTCCGGGCACCTGCGGAGGCACGCAGTGAGCCCCAGGGAGCAGCTCCGCGCGGTGGGATTCAGCTCCGCACCCTGGCACGCGTCCCACCCCGCTTCTCCTTACCCGTCTCTCCCCCTTCTGTGCTCCTCCTGGAGAACCTCCAGGGGAGTTCCCATCGCGCTTCTTTTCACCCACTCATCTTTTGGCAACACGTCTCCGGGGAAAGGCTCCCGTGGCCCTGGCCCAAAGGATCTCCGGTGGCCCCCCGACACCGCACCGCGTCCAGCGGCAGCATTACCTCATCTGGAGAAGGAGCGCCGTGAAGAGCGTGCCTGGAAGCTCCCGGTCCAGGTCGGGCTTCTCCAGCTCCGTGCACTGCAGAGGGAAATAAAGGAATGAGTGAATGAAGCCGACTCGCAGAGGCTCTCTCCGCAGAGATCTCCTCTCCCAGGGAGCCGGGGCAGCACCTACGGTCAACAGAGAGGGGCAGATTCCCCAGGCTGAGGTGCAGACGGGACAGGGCCTGGGCCAGTTCTGCCGCGGTTAACGCCCCTCCTCCTCCAAAGGGCTCGACGCCGGAGCTAAGCTGGACGGCCGCCCGCCCGCCCGCTCTCCAGCCGCTCTTCCTGGCGGCCCAGCTCCTGGCAGCACTGCACGTATTCCAGGTAGGACGCGAGGATCTAGAAAGGTCCAGACAGCAGAATGCACAAGACTGGATCTCGCCAGGGTGACTCTCGAGCCTAGAGGGCCACAAACCCCACCGCCACTTTCGCCCTTCTCTTTCACTCGCACGCCTCCCACAGCCACAGCCTGCCCAAGGGTGACAGTCACGACACAAATCCAATGAGAGGAGCAGCCCAGAAGAACAGCAAGCCCCGTCTCCTGGGAGCTCGCAGCGAGAAGCCCCGGGACGGGCACATCCCCGTCCTGTTTGGCCTCTCCTTGCCGGGGCAGACCCTGCGGCTGCTCTTGCCGGGCCGGGAGAAAGGAGCCGTGTCGGACGCGCGGCCGCCTGCTGCGGCGGCTGCGGCGCGGAGAAGGCACTCACGTGACTCGCGTCCTCGGACTCCTCGGCCGCGTTGACCCTCATGAGCGCTGCGAGGAGCGAGAGCCTCCGGCCGCTGGAAGTGTTCTCCAGGCTGAAGAGCTGCCGCAGCAAGGAAAGGCAGCGGCTCTGCTGGAACAGCCAGGGCAGCCTCTCCGTCCTGCCACGCAAGAGAAACTGCTGAGCCGCAGCCGCGAGCCGCGCGGGGCCGAGCCTGGCAGGGCCGGGGAGGCGCGGGGCCCACGAGGCGGCTGGGGCGGGCAGGGCTGCAGGGGCGGATGCAGGAGCACCGAGAAGCACCCCGGGGAAAGGTGACTGCTCGCAAGGACGCGGCGGCACTACAGCCCGCGGCGGCCCAGCAAAGCCGGGCACCGGCAGCAGAAGGGGTGCTGTGCGGCAGGCTGGCACCCGGCTGCGAGCCCTGAGCTCCCTCCTCCTCGCCCCTCGTCTCCGCTTCCCCCCGGGCCCACCGCCTGCTCCCTCCTGCGCACTCCCTTTCCCTCTGCAGCCTGTGCTCCCTGCTAACACCCCTCTGCTCTCACCCGCGCCGTCCCCCTCGAGACCACACAGCCCGCCTCCCCCGACAGCAGCCCCCAGCGCCCTCCGCAGCATCACCCTCGCCAGGACCTGACTCTAGCCCTAAGCCTAGGCAGCTGGCGGCCGAGGGGCTCAGCACCAGCAAGGAAAGGGCTCTTTCTGCCCTTCTCTTCCCCCTCAGCTCCTTACCCTGCCTCTGCGGGAGGGCAGGAGCCTCTGCTCTTCTGGTGAGAGGCGTGTGCCGACTGCTCCAGAAGGAGCTGAAAGAAGGCGCCAGCCGAGGTGCCCGGGAATTTCCGGCCCAGCAGGCTCAGCGCCTTCCTGAGGGTCGTCTTGGCCAGCTCCACGCGTCCCACGTTGTAGCACACCTGCCCAGGAGGCTTCTTCAGGCGGTGCCCGAGGGCTCCGACGCCCGACGCGAGGCCGAGGGCCTCGACCGGCTGGGGCCGGAGGACGCGGCGGTCGCAGGCAGGGCTGCTCACTGCGGCTGGGCCTCAAAGTGCCAGAGGTGTCCCCCCGCCGCCCCCGCCGGCTGCCCCGCGCCACCGCGGCATCCCGCTCCTCCCGCCCCGAGAGCCCTCGCGGCCGCCCTGCCGCTTTACCTCCCCTTGCAGGCTCAGGAAGGTGGCTTCTTCAAAGCAGGCCGGCACCGAGGCTTTCTTAACCGCCGAGCTCCTCAGGGCCTCTGCTTTGCGCAGGCTCGTGAAGGCCTTGGAGCAAGCGCACGGAGAGCGGGTGAGCGGCGCTGCGGAGCCCGCCTCCAGCCCCAGCACTCCCACCCGCCTGCACAGCTCCCCGCGGAGGCCGTGCCCCTGCCCCTGCCGATGCCACCCCAGCGCACGCCGCGGGCACGAGCGCTCCTCCGCACCGCCTCCCTGCTGGGGCGCCTCGCGCGAAGGTCCCGCTCCCCTGCCCCGGGACAGGCAAGCGGGAGGAAAACCCCGGCTCCGACCCCAGCCCTTCGCCCCCAAGGGCCCACAGAGGCCGGTCCTAGTGCAGGGGGGAAACGGGCTTGCCCTGGGCAAGGCCACCGAGAGGCCTCCACGTGCAGCGGCCTCTGGCACGCAGGACAACTCACCAGGTAGTTGTCGGAGACGTGCAAGCAGGCAGCCGCGCTCTCCAGCAGATAGTAGAGGGCTCTGGCATCGTTGCCCATTGCCGTGTGGTGGTGAGCCAGGGGCACGAGCACCAGCTCCACGACGGCCTTGCACTCGCAGGAGCGCGCGGCCCCGGGCGTCCCTCTGCTCTGGCCGGGCACCGCAGGCACCTGCTCCGCCTGCACTGCAAACCGCTCTGCCTCCCTACGCCGAGACGAGGGCACGGAGAAAGAAGAGACACGCTAGCACCCCCGCGCTGCCCTGGCCGCCCGCACTAACACCGCGCTCCAGCGCGGCACACGGCCGCGTGCACGGCTGCCTCGTGCGGCTGCGCTGCATTTCACAGCCTCCCCAGGTGCGGAGAGCGCTGCCCAGCTATTCTCGCTGCCCCACGCGGCGGCAGCCGCGCTCTCGCCCGGCTCCAGGCAAAGCCTGTGCTACTCCTAACACAGGGCTTTGGGGCACGGCGCCTCTTCCTCCTCTGCAGCAACGTCCGGCCCTGCACCGCGCACCTTCCACCAGCCACCCTGCTCCCAGCAGCTGCTCTGCCCCTGCCCAGCTCGCAGCACTGCTCTCTCACAGCTACACAACCACAACGGCTCCACCCGAGCGCCACCATCAGCACGGTGATCCCAGTGGCTTCCGCAAGGATGCTCCTCTCCGGGGCCAGCGCAGACCACCTCCCACCCAACAGGCCGGCTCTTCCCCGGGCTACGCTCACAGCCGCCAGGCCACGCTGGCAGCTCCGCTCGCCCCCTCTGCGCACCCTCAGCCCGCAGACTCCCCACAATACTCAAAACCCCCTCTCCTCACCCAGAGGTCTCCTCCGTGCAGCTCTCCTCTTCCTCCGCACCTTTTGCGGCATCTGCAAACAAAGCACAAGTTAACCCCCGCTCACCTCACCAGGGGCAAGAGCTGCACCTTGCGGGCAGGCTGCATCAGTAAGAGCACGGGAGCGGAGGGACGGGGAGGGGAGGGGAGGGGGCTCAAGGCGCTGGCAGCAGCTCTCTTGCTGGCCCCTTCCCCCGAGACCTGCCCTCGCTGCAGGGCTGCTAGGTTTGGGCAGGTGGAGCAGACCCACGCGGAGACGCCCCTCGGCCTGCGGGGCTGGGAGCTGCGCCCCCGGCTCCCGGAGCTCCAGGCAGAGGCAGGAGGGCGCTCGAGGGGACAGAGGCTCCACGCTGCGTCCGCAGCGCGGCTCTGGGTGGGCCGCTGCGCTCGGCGCAGGGCTAAGCTAGTCTTGGGGAAGCGTCCGCCCTGCGCCGGAAGCATCCCGAGGCTTCGGGGAAACGCTTCTGCGGACGGGGCTTCGCACGGAGCAGCGCGTCCGCTCGCTGGGCCACCGCGGCGGGCAGGGCCCGGGCCCCGGAGCACAGCACAGAGCATACCTGGAGCGGTGCGGAGCGCGGCCCTCTCCAGCTCCTCCTCTGCCGCCAAGGAGGCCTCCCGGCGGGGCGAGCAGCGCTCGCTGGCGGTGCCGTCGCAGCTCTCTCCCTCCTGGCTGCTGCTGCTGCCGCCGACGGCCAAGCGGTGGAAGGGCACAAAGTCCCCCCCGCCGCAGCACCGGCACTTGTGCGCCCGCCTCTCCAGGAAGGCCGCGCACTTGCCGTGCATGGCCACCCTCTGCGCCTTGGGCCACAGCTCGTAGGCAGCCTCCCGCAGCAGCGGGGCGCAGAAGGCCAGGACGCCGCGCCGCAGCCTCGCGGTCTCGCTCTCGCCCGCGGACCCCTTCGGGGCATCTGAAAGGCAACGGGGCTTTGCAGCAGCCGGAGCTGGCGCCGGGCGCACCTCAGGGCCGCCACAGCCCGCACGCGAAGAAGCCGCCCGTGCTGCCGGCGGCAGGAGCAAGCCACGGGCAGCTCCTTCCTCCCGCTCGGCGAGACGCGCCCAGCCTCCCACCACGCTCCCGGGGACGCCTTAGCAACGCTTACCGCTCGCTTCCTGCAGAGAGCTGGAGGATCCCTTGGTGGCAACGCTGCTGTCCTCTGCCACCTCGTCAGCACTCAGCCACTTGAGGCAGTTGCCCTTCACCAGGACATCCAAGGTCTTGTACATCTTGGTCCTGGTCCACCTGGGAAGGAGGTGGAAGAGCAGCTCGGGGGTGAACGTCCGCCCGATGATGGCTGCGCACTTCAACACCATCCGCTCGGAGGGCTTCATGCTGTCCAGCTCAGCCAGCGCAATCCCTGCCAAAAAAACAAGGCACAGGTCTCTCTCTCGGCCCGGAGAGCAGCAGCCGGACTCTCTCTGCAGCAGCCGGACACGCCGCCTCCCTCGAGGCGAGGCCCCGGAAAGACGGCCGGTGCGGCCAGCAGCCGCCCCGGCGGGGCTCGGCCCCTCACCTTTCAGGGTCGGGGGAAGCACGGTGTTCTGCAGGTCCACGCCAGGTCTCACGGCGCAGACCCTGCGCTCCTTCCCCGCCCCGGCGCGCCAGCACGCGGCCGCTGCTGAAGCCTCCGTCCCAGGAGCTGAGCGCAGCAAGAGAGCAGCAGGAAGCGATTAGCCGCGGAGACCGTGCGAGCCCCGACTTCCCGCTCGCAAACGTCGCTGCTCCTCCCCTCCCTCCGTCCTCCACCCTCGAGCAGTCACCCCCCAGCACGTCCGGCGGCTCCTGGACCTGGCGGCAGCACAAATCCAGCCGCGGACGAGGAACGCTGCGGCCACGCGGCTCCCGGCACAGCTCCGCAGTAACCCCCCACTCCATGCTCCTTCCCAGCCGCACCGGGGCTTAGCTCAGCGCCAGGAGCGCCTCTTCTCCTCGACCGCCCCTTCCCGCCACAGCGGCACCGCTGCTCCTCTCAAAGCCAACAAACCCCCAGCCTCTGCTCCGCCCGTCCCAGCGGCCAGCGGCACGGGAACCCTCGCCCGGGCCAGACCTCGCTCTGCGCTGCTGCAACACGCGACCGTGCCAAAGGCGCGGGGCAACTCCAGGGCAAGAAAGGGCCGTGGGAGAGGCACCACAGCACCGAGGCAGCCAGCCACAAAGGTGCTTACTGAAGAGATTCTCCCACTTGGCCTCGGCTTTCTCCTGCTTCCGCTGCTGCTGGAAGAGGAGCAGGTCGTGCCGACGAAGGTAGCTCAGCAGCTCCTCGCAGTAATACGGGATCCCGTAGCTTCTCTGCATCAGGAACCTGCAAAGGAGCAGATCCAGCAGGGACTGGCGCAGGACGGACGCGCCGGAGGCCAGCGTCTTCGCCACAGCTGCGCCTCCCTTTTCGAGGGGCCGCGACTCCCACGGCCTTTGCCGGCCGAGCTGCCCTGAAGACGCAGCAGTTGCTGCAACCTGCAGGAAAGCGCTCGCGGACAGTGCCCAAGGCACACGGCAGCAAGCCGCCTCCTCCTTTCCTGTCCCCAGCAGCCTCCGTCCTCGCCGGCACCAGCGAGAACCTGGGCCCCTCCAAATCACCCCCCGCGCCTTGCCACACCTCAGCCACCCCAGGGCCCAGCACCACCGCCTCCCTGCCTGGCAGCGCGACGCGGACGGGCCGACACCACCTACGCTCCGTGTCCGCCAGCACAGGCGGCTGCCCGCTCCCGGCTCACAACCGCCAGCCGACGGTCACAGATGCGGCGGTGCGCCGAGCAGCCGCCCGCATCCTTTCCTGGGCGTCCGCTCCCTTCCGCCCTCGGCAGAGGCTCCACCCGTCGGAGGGAGCTCAGAGGCCCTGCCCGGCACTTACGTCTCCAGGTCCCGGGGCACGCTGACCACTCCCAGGTCGTGGCAGGCTTTCTGCACGACAGCTGCAGGCTGCAGCTCTTCCAGCTGGACATACGTCGTTTGCTGCAGCTTCACGATGTCAGCAGCTGCTTTGCAAAGCCTCTCCCTTCCACAGCGCCCGGGAGCAAAGCCCACGACCAGGAAGATCGGGACGTCCCTGAGCACGTGCGACATCGCAGCCCAGGAGGTAGGATCGATGTACTGGGCGTTGTCGATGATGAACAGGACAACGTCTTCTTCAACGGTCTGAAACAAACAGCTTGTTTGGGTGGGGGAGTCGGAGCCGTTCTCTAGCACCTTGCGCGGCAGCGGCTTTGGCCGGCCTCTCTCCAGACACGGCGCGCTCCGAAGTCTCTCTCCTCTCCCCCGCTCAGAATCTCCCCGGCTCTTCCTCTCTCCGAGACTTCAAGGTCTCTCGCACAAGCTGGTGCACAAAGACACCGTCCCTCCGCCTCCTCCTGCGCACGTGCCCTCCAACTTGGCAGGGGGACGGCAACCAGGGGGCACGGCACGGGCAGTCCAGCCTCTGAAGAGCAAGGGCTCCGGTACGCTGTCCTCTCGACACCTCCCACCGCTCTCCTGCACAGCCCTCAGCCTGCTTTCCTCCTCCGACCCAGGACGCAGAGAACTGCTCACCTTCTGCAGCACTTTCTTGAAGACCGACTCCAACTCCACTGTCCTCTGAGCACCGCTCATCTTGGACACCTGCTCCGACAGTGGGAACTGGCCAGAAAAGCACAGGCACAGAGAAAGAGCGTTTCAGGGCGTTTCGGCACACCTGCCCACCACGCAAGTCCAACTGAGCCAAACGCCTCAGCTGCCCTCAGCACCTTACGCCTCTCCCCCACACAGTGCCGCGGGCGGGAGACAGCGTGGACGTCACCCTGAGCCTCGAACAGGGCTCCTCTGCTGGGGGTCTGCGGCAGAGCTGTTGGGGTACGGGAGGGAGGCGTTTGGGGTGGGGAGGGGGAAGAGCTTGTTCCCTCGCCGTGGAGCAGACCGCTCACGCAGCAGCAAGCTCAGACGGGGCCCGTGAGCTGGTGCTCGAAGCCTCTCTGCGATGCCCTTTCCAGGCCGCTGCGCAAGACCCCAGGAGCTGCCTGCAGCAGCCTGCCACCGGGACTCACCCCAACAGGCAGCCCCCCGCTGCGCCCACAAACAGAAGCCTGTGCTGCCCCCCTGCTCTCCCCACCAGCCAGCTAAGCCCACTCCCCACCAGAGCGGCCGCAGGGCAGCGCGCAAGCGAGTCTTCGCCGGCGCCAGGCACGGCTCCCCCTCTCACCTTAACCAGGAAGGGCACATTGAGCAGGCAGTAGCTGCTCTCTTCCACGAGCCCTCGGAGCTTTTCCTGCAGGACGAGCTGTCTGGCGCTGCAGGATTTACAGGCCTGGAGGCCCATGGCCATGGCCAGCACCATGTGCACGGCCGAGAAGACCTGCCGCTGGTTTAGCTCCGTCAGCTCCACAGCCACTACCCTGCCAGGCAAAAGCAAAAGGCAGTGAGATCCGGAGAGCCGCCCAAACACCATTTGCCCGGCAGGCCACCTGGCTTTCTCTCTTTGCTCTGGAGCGGCACAACGAGCCCTCAGCACGGGCTCTACTTTGCTTTGTGCCTGGCCCCAAAGACGCCTCGCCCGCCCTCGACACCTCGGACAACAGCGCGCTCCTGCCCCTGAGCAGCGTCTCCACGAGGCTTTTCGGGGCTGCTGCAGCGCGAGGGCCGGGCGCACTGGCAGAGGGGCTCCAGCACCCCACGAACGTCAGGGGCTGGCCGGGGGAAGGCACCCACGGGTACCGCTCCGCACCGCTCACCTGTGCCCAGCGGCCTGCCCTAAGCAGGCCAGCTCGCTAAGCAGGTGGCTCTTCCCGGAGCCTATCGCGCCCTCAAACGCCAGGATGTGGCTTTCTTTCCTAGCCACATAGGCGTTCAGGTGGCTTTCAAAGAGGGCGAGCTCCTTCTCCCGACCTGGGAAGGCAAACCAGAAAGCAAGCTCTTGCAGCGAGCCGAAAAGCCAAGAACCCTGCGCACCCTTCCCTCTCGCCGCCAAGTCGCCTTCCCTCCACCCCATCGACAAGCCCGCCCCCACCCAGCGCTCCTCCCCACCCGCTTGGAAGCTCCCTCCGTGCAACCCACGGAGCACGGCAGCAAGCAGCCGCCGCTTCATCCCGATTCCCGGCCCCAGCTGTGGCCCAGCCCCAAATGCCGGCACCAGCCAGGAGCCGAGCTCTGCACCAACCCCTTACGGCCACTGCAGGCAGCGCCGCCCCAGAGCACGAAGCTGCTCCGTTCCCGGCGCAGCGCTAACAGGTACCGAGGGCAAGAAACGGGCTTCCGGGAGACCGAGGCGGTCTCCACCTACCGAGCAACGGGGAATACTCGGACCTCGCCTTCGGGACACCCGTGCCCAGTACCCTAGCAGGGGGAGAGAAACACGAGAGTCAGGCAGGGAGGCAGAAGCTGGAGGACGCAGAGCCGCGCTCCCAGGCTTTGCTCCCGGGGAGCAGGTCACGGAGGCTGAGCTTGGGCCCCAGCCAAGCAATCCTGCTCAACGAGCACACTCACGGCTTCTCCGAGATCCCCAGGTACTGGTAGACGGTGCCAGGATCGACAACCCCTTTCATCTTGGCCTCCGGCAGCTCCCTGAAGTAGGAGCGGGGCAGCCGGGAGGCGGCGTAGGTTGCGGCGTCACACGACACTACCCCGGGGTAGTGCTCCATCAGCCGAGCTGCCAAATTCACCTTCTGGCCCATGACTGCCGCAGACAGAGAGAGCACACGCTCACGCGCCTCTGCGAGCGGCCCGCCGCACCCTCCGAGGCCGACGGCTGCGTCGCCTGCAGCTCGGGCGAGCCCCGGACCCTCGCGAGCCAACACGGCTCGGAGCCCCTGGCCCTGCCCCGCGGCGGCACCCGCTCCGCCCCGGCCGTTGCCCGCGGGCCGCGGGCCGAGCCCTGGGCCGAGCCCGGCGCGCGAGGGCAGCGGCCTGTTCCCCGCCGCCCCGCCTCTGCCCTCGGCGCACGGCTCTGGTCGGACAGACCCGGCCCAGACGCCCGCTCCTCGCACACCCGCGCCGTACCTGTGTATTCGTGCCTCACGCGATGGCCGACGACTCCGCAGAACACGGTGCCGCTGGTGACCCCGACGGAGACCGCCCTGCCACGCACGGAGAGCGGCGGGCGGTCAGCAGCGCCCGCGCGCAGCCCCGCCTGCCCGCCCACCGCCACCCCCCTCGCCCCTCGCCCCGCCAGCCCCCCGGCGGCCCAAACCCTGCGGGCGCGCGGGGCTCGCGAGCGTGAGCCCGCAGCGGGAACGGGCTGTGCGGAGCAGCCAGGCGGGGCCCAACCCTTCCCCTCGGGCCCAGCAGCTCCCGGGCCTCGTGCCCTCCTGCTGCCGCCCTCCGAGGGCTCCTGCCGGGGCCCCCGCTGGCCTGGGCGCGCTGCAGAAACCGCCCCGGCCGCGGCCGGCGAAGCCCCGCGGGCAGCTGCCGCCGCGCAGGGCTCTGCCTCCTTCCTCCCCGCCGCCGAGCGGGCCGAGCGAGAGGGCACCTCTCTCTGGCAAACCACCCCCGCCGCCCCGGCAACGGCCCGCGCGGCACGCCTCCCCACTCACTCGATTTTCCGCGGCCTCGACAAGCACGCCCTGGAGATTTTAACGGCGCTTTCCAAGGCGTGAACGCTTTCGCAGGGCACCTTCTGTCCGGGCAGTCCGAACACACACAGGAACGTGCAGCCCTGCCGAGGACACAGGCAGCACGCCCCGTCACAACGCCGGCGGCACACGGCTCGCGCCGGGACGCCCCGGCCTCCCGCGAGGCCGGCAGAGCTGCGCGGCAGCCCCAGGCCGCTCGTCCCTCCGCCGAGCCAGGGCTGCGTCTCCTTCCCCCGCTGCCCAGCGCACGGACACGCTCCCCTCTCCCTTGCTGCCCACCCGTTGCGCGGTGCCCCGCGCCCCCACGCTCACTTTGTCGAACATGGAGATTTTGTTGATCTCGCCCTTGTGCGGACGGAGGATCTCCGACATCAGCACGCTGCTGTCCTGGATGGCCTTGAAGATGTGCGTCAGGTTGACGCGGGCAGCAAACTGCAGCTTGACGAAGAGGCAGGTGACCGGCCGCAGCTCAGACAAGTACTCCAGGGGTTGTCCGTCGTCGAGCTGGCAGACAGGAGCACGACTCCGCGGGGGGCTCTCTCGCCCCCCACGGTCGCGCCCGAACAACCCCCTGCAAAGGGCAGAGGGAAACCCGCCCCCGCCGCCCGCCCCTCTCCCCGCACGAGCACGCGGCGGGCAGGCTCCTGCCGCGGGCAGCGCGCCCCGCCGGCTGCCCCGGCTCCTCGCCCGAGGCCGCCCCGTCTCGGCACGTCCGCTCTCTCGCGAGCTCCCGCTCGGCCACGCGCGGCTCCTCCCGCCCGCCAAGGACGCGGCCGCCGGCAGCCGTGGCCATACCTTCCTCAGCACCGTTGCTGGCAGGTACTTGCGCAGCAGCTTCCCCAGGGCACGACGAGGGGCCAGGGTAACGGCAGGCCTCAGGACGCCTAAGGAAGGAAGAGCCAGGCGCTCGCTGGCGGCACGGCACGGCACGGCCGCGCTGCCCCGGGGGCGCCGCACGGCAGGGGCTGCCGCTGGCGCTCCGCGAGAAGGGCGCTCCTCCACCCGCACGCCGGTTCCTCTCGCACGTGCTCCGCCAGAGCAGCCCCCTCGAAGGGGGCGGAGGAGGCAGCGAGCCCCCGCGCCGGAGCTCAGCGCGGCCACGGACGCTGCAGCGCGAGCGGGAGAGGGCGCCGGGCATTGCTGCCCGCTGCGCCCTGCCGAAGCCCCGACCCGCCTGGGCGGCCGCAGAGCGGCAGGAGCGTGGGGCTCACCTGGCTGCTGAGGGGAGCAGGAGCTCAGCCGCGCTCGGGCGACCTTGGAGGAGATGTCTTCCCGCTCGGAGAGAGACATCCGTTCCACGCCTGTAACCTAGAGGCCCCCCGAACAAACGGGGCTCCGCAACAGCTCCACGGCCCACGGAAGCCGTCGCCCGCCGAGCCAAACCCTCCCAGGGCCCACCGCCCCCTCCTCCAAGCCGGCAAGCGGGCTCCAGAGCCAGCCCTCGCACGGCAGGGCCGCAGCTGCAGCTCCCCACCTGCGCCAACCCCTGCAGCTCCCTCCGCGTTCACCTCCGCGGCCCTCTCCCTCCTTCCCCCTCACGCCCACGGCCGGCTCCTCAGCGGCGCTCCGGACGCCGTCCTGCTCACCTTCACAGCAGCCTTCTGGCCTTTGAGGCACTTGGCCTTGACCCTGCTCTGGTTGCAGAGCTCCCAGCAGCCGGCGGACAGGATGACGTCGCCGGCGCTGGCGAGGTTTTGGGCCTGCCAAACGTCCCCCACGGCCTGGCCGACAATCAGGAAGCGCTGCTCCTGTTTGTCTCCGACGGTCAGCAAGGACATGTGCCCTGCGGAGACGCCTGGCGAGACACAAGCACGGCTGCGGCAGAGCGCGCTGCTGCCCGCGCAGCCCCCGCAGCTCCGAGCCCGGAGCTCGGCCCTGCGCGCGGGCTCCTCGTCCCACCGCGGCGAGCGGAGGCCTCTGTCTCGAGGCGTCCGAGACCGACCAGGGACGGGCCGCGGGGCCTACGCGGGGCCCTGCGGACACAGGGCCCTGCCCGGGGTGTCTGCCGAGGGGCCGGCAGGGCTGCCGCCGCCCGCGTGCTCGCAGGGCAGCCCCCTCCGGCGGCCGCCTGCCCCGCGCGCGACCACGCAGCCGCCTCCCGCGCAGAAGAGCCCCGCGGGGCCCCGCGCGGATCGCGCCCTCCGCCCGGGGCTGCAGAGCCCCCCGGCCCTGCCCGGGGCCCCGCGGCTGCAGCTGCGGCCGCCCGCGGCGCGGCGCGGCGAGCGCGGCACGGCCCGTACCTATCTTCAGGCGGAGCTTCAGGCCCACGTCCGTGTCGCGGGTGCCGTGCTTGGCCTGGATTTGCTGGCTGCACTGCAGCACCAGGCCGACGGTGTCCCGCAGCTGCGTCTGCCGAACGCGCCACAGCACCAGCACGGCGTCCCCTGGGGAAAGCGGGGGCGTGAGGACGGCTCCCGCGAGACCGGGCGCCCCCGGACCCGCGCCCGCCCGCGGGGGCGGCGGGAACCGGCAGGCGTGCCGCGGGAAACGCCCCGGCGCGGAGGCGCCCTCCCCTCCCCGCCCGCCGCACCCTGGGCACAGGGCCACCTTCCCCGCGCGCGGGCCGGCCGCGGCAGCGGCCACGCTGGCAGCGCAGGAGGGGGTCGGGGGGCTGCGGGAACCCGGACACCCCCCGCCCGTCCCGCCCAGCGCACGGACGCGCGGCCTCTCCCAAGCCCCCTCCTTCCCCCGTGCTGCCCCGCGCCCCGAGCTCCCGCGCTGCCCGACCCCCACGCCACATCGCCGCCCCGCTGCAGCTCCCGGCTTGGCGCCCCGCACGGCGGCTCCCCCGAGCACCGGGCTGAGCACGCGGCCCCCCCTCCGCGCTCGGCCGCCTCCCGCCTCCGTCTCCCCTGTCTCCAGCGCTCCCCGGCAGCTGCAGCGCCCCAGGCCGCGGCTCTCCCTCGCGGACAGACCTGCGAACTTGAGGACGTCCCCTCCAAAAGCCAGCAGCTCTGCACACAAAAGAAAGCAGAAGCAGCGCTGCACCTGGGCCTGGCGCAAGGAGGCAGCGGCAGGCTGCCCGGCCGCGCTCCGCTCTCGCGGCCCGGCGCCACGCGCCCCTGCGGGGCGGCACTTACCCTCCAGGATGTCCCCCATGTACTGGTTGAGGGTCTGCGCCACCTCATCCGCGCCCTGGTCCAGGTTGATGCTCTGACTGAACTTCTCCGTCAGAGCAGTGAAACCTGCGACGGGGACACGCGGGCGCAAAGGCGTCAGGCAGCGCCGACACGGCCGGCGGCCCCGGCAGCTTCCCCGGCCGAGAGACGCGCGGCCGGGAGGACGCAGGACGGCCTCCGGCAGCGAGCGCGGCCGCCTGAACCCTCCCGCGCCTCCTCGCGCTCGCGCAGCGCCCGCTCGCCCCTTCCCACGCCGGCACGGTACGCCCGGCGGCTGCGGCCGGCTGGGGCCCTCCGGCACATCCCGCCGCCGCCTCCCGCCCGCCCGCGGCCAGGCCGCCCGCGGGGCCAGGGAGGCGGGAGGAGGCCCGGCCCCGCTCGCGCGGCACCAAAGCTCCGGGGAGAGCTCTGCGCGCAGCGGCTCAGCCCCAGGCTGCTGCCCCGGGGCCTCACGGCGTCCTACGCGCACCGCTCTCGGCGGGCGGGCGGCCGCAAGCACGCCACGGAGCCGCTGCCGGCGGGCGAGACGCCCGTGCCGCGGCCGCCGCTCCGTCCCAGCGCCGCTCGCCCGAGGCGGAAGCCCTCGGCAGCCAGGAGGCCTCCCCGAGCCCTTCTCCAGCACCGGCGGGATGAGCAGCACCCCGGGAGGCCCGCCACGTCCCCGCGGCTCGGCTCGCCGACCCACCGGACACATCCGCGAAGAGGAGCACGCCGTGGAAGTTCTCCACGCAGCGGCTCTCCTGCTTCAAGTCCTCAGACAAAAGCAGGTCGGGGACGTAAGCCGCCACTTCCCCCAGCTCCGAGCAGTGCTTCGACCTCGGCTCCCACGCACGAGGCGTCGCCACGCGCCCTGGGCTCCCCATGGTGCCCGGCAGAAGACGCCCGTGCCCAGCAGGGAGGAGGACAAGCCAGCACCGCGCAGACTCGCGCACTGAGCCCCAGCCTCTGTGAGGCACGGGTGACCCTCTGCCGCCAGCGGGGCGTCACAACCGGCTCCAGCGCCGTCACCCGCCCGTCGGCTGTGACAGGCGGCGCCCAGCGCCGTCACCCGCCCGTCGGCGGTGACCCGCACGCTGCCGCCCAGCTCCAGGCCCGGCCGACGGCCTCCGCGAGGCAGCGCTGCCCCAGCGCGCGCCGGGGAGCTGCCCGAGCTCCCTCCTTGCCCGCGCCCGCTGCCCAGACGGGGCCAGTGCAGCGCAGCTCCCTCCCGGGCAGGGCTGCGGGGAGGCCCGCGCGGGGACTGCGCTCCCCCGGGGCCCGAAGCGGCAGCTGCCTCCCACGCTGCCCGGCACGAGCGGCCCAGCAGCCGCGCGGGCTTCGCCGTGAGAAGGGCGCTCGGGGCGCGCCGCGCAGGCAGCCTCACGACAGCCGCAGGGCGCAGCAAACAGCGGACACGCAGCTCCGCAGCAACACACCCGACGGAGCTGCAAGGCCGCTTCCTAATCTGTGCACGCACGCTGCGCCCAGACAGCACGGCTCAAACAGGACAGAGCCTTCGCGCAAATACAGGAGCAGGCGGGGGGCTTTCGCAGCACTGCAGGGCAGCAAAGAAAACCACTGGGTCCATGCCAGGCACATCAGAGAGAGCCAGGAAGAGTCGGAAGCCTTGGCAGGAGGCAGCCCCAGTTCCCTGCTGTAGTTGCCAGGGCCGCGTTAAGCTTTCGTGCTGTAGGGAACCGTATCCGCACTGGGCACCCCGGCGCACACACAGTCTGCAGCTGCCTGTTCCCCGAGGGAAGGTGAACCGGGAGCCGAGGGCAACCTCTGCGCAGGCAGTGCTCTTGCCCACACGGCACGGTCCTGCGGGGGCCGAACGCGGCCCCCGCGGCCGGGTGCTGGTAACAGGGCCCGGCAACAGTCCAGACAAGGCAAGTCGTAAGCCAGCACCAGGGTCCCTCCAGGGAGGCCTGGATGGGCCCCTCAGGGCCAAACCAAAACGGGGCCAGAGACAGGACTGGAGACAAGCTGCAACGTACTTACAGCAGGTCTGTCCAGGAAATCAATTACTTACGCTGTCAGCCTGAGGTTCCTTCAGGAGGCAGAAAAAGCGCCAGGTACATCTGCAGTGTAGCTCAGGCAGGGACTGAAAACCCAGGCCTGGGCTGAAATGGGGCTGCAGTGGGCAGGGGGGGCAGCTGGGTGGATCTCTGCCCTCAGGTGAGCCTTGTCAGGGCCATTAGGCCCTCAGGGCCCTAAAAGCAGCTTCCTCTCCCAGTAAAAGTATCTTCATACCTTCAAGAAATCTGGTTTCAGAGGGGGTTTGCTGTGGAAAGTCCTGATCTCAGAGTTGTGGGTTGTCATTCAGCTATTGCAAAGCATCACAGATCCAGGGCAGGGACAGAAAACTGGGAAAAGACACTGCAGAAGAACTGAGTCAGGATCACAGCAGTGATCTTTCCAAGCGCCTGCCCCCCGGGAAGTCATTGCTCAGCCCAGCACAGTCTGTCCCTTCCCACGCTGCAAGAGGGCTCAGAGCACTGTGCTGCAGCTCCCCAGGCATGCATGCTCCTCACTGGGCTCCAGCAGGATCTGGACAGCCAGGGGGAGAGGAGGTTGCACCATCTGCCTAAGCTCAAGTGCTTGCTACCTTGTGAGCACTTGGTTCTGGAGTCCTGGAGTCCTGAGATTCCTCACTTAACTGCCCCCAGTGTTGCTTTACACCTGCATCCCCAGGTATTTTCAAGGCCATCAACAGACTGGCTCATTATGCTAAGCCCTGCCTGGCACAGAGCCAACACCTGGGTAAAACCACCTCTGAAAGAGCTTCCTTAGTTGTCTTCTCCCCAAAGGAGATAAAGCCAATACACGCTGTGGAGCATTGTGCAGAGCTCACTTATTCAGTTTATTCAGTGCAGATGACCATGCCTCGGCTTTTGACATTATTTGTGACAGCAACTGCATTTGCTCACACCGCCCTGCACACACTTGGTGTCCTCATCCAGGGCGCACCTGCCTCGTAGGCCTACAGGCGTGCGCTTTCACTCCGACGACAGCAGCACGGGCTCAGCAAGGCCGGTCATGTCAGTGTCCCCAAACTAGGTGGCTTTTGCAAGCTGCTGACATCACAGAGGTGTCAGCTGGCAACGAGCGTGACATGGAGACACTCTAGCCACCGCTCTGCACTTGCAGATCCAGAAAGTGGGTGAAACCCGGCTCCGCTTCCAGCCAGGCAGGCTGCCAAGGAGCCAGGTGAGCCACAGGAGCAGAGCGCTTCCCAACAGCCTTGCCGCTGGACATCTCGTCGGCATGGCTGCAATGACGAAACCACTTCCCTAGGTCCCCTCCTTTGCAGCTCCTCCGTGCCTGTCTGTCTGTACTCCCTAAGGGGCCGGGCACTCTGGGAGGTGTTAGATCATGTCTCTTCCAGGTGGACACCAGCCCCTGAGCCTCATGTTCCTTTTGGGGCTGGGGCTGGCATCAGAGACTATCAACTGCCCAAGCAGGTGCAGCTGTCAGTACCTGGAAGTGAACTGCACAGGGCGACAGCTGCAAGAGCTCCCTGTGACCATCCCACTGGATACCAGGCAGCTGATTCTGGCAGCAAACAAGATCTCATACCTGCCTGCAGTGGAACTGAGCTTCCTCGCTGACCTGGTCTATCTGGACTGCCGGGAGAACCTCTTGGGGGATGGTCTGGATTTCACTTTCGTTGGTGGGGCCAAGCTCGTCTACCTGGACCTCAGCTTCAATAACCTCACACAGGTCACCTTCAGCACCTTCTCACAGCTCATCAGCCTGGTAGTGCTGAAGATGTCAGACAACCCCAACCTTGTGCAGATTGAGAAGGAAGCCTTTGCCAACAACACCCGGCTGAGGTATCTGGACGTGAGCCGGACTGGCTTACTATTCCTGGACACCAGCACTGTCCGTGACCTGCCCAACCTGAGGGTTCTGGGGCTCAGTGACAACCTTTGGCACTGCAACTGCTCCTTCTTGGACTTCACTGCGTGGATGAGAAAGAGCAACGTTCATTTTCCAGGTGAGGGCTGTGTAAGCAGGACCCCTCTCCTCCCTGCACCTGCAGATCTGGGCGGAAGAGAGAGGGTATTCTGGTCTCTGCCCCAAAAAGTTTGGCACATTAAGGACTGGACAGGTCAGACAGCACAAGCTCCTTTTAGCTCATGGGGCTGTGCCACTGTATGTCAACTGCAAGTCCAATCTTCTAGTTTTAGCACTGAACACGGATCAGAGCAGCTCCGTGCACTCCGGCCCACAGAGAATCACACTTGCTCGCACCCTCAGGACAGAGAGGGAAGCATCGGGAAGCGTAACCAGTAGCTAGGCTATTGCTACTTCTATAAAGCTCCTGCCCCAGCTGCAGGCGGTATCACTGCCAGCTTGTTATCACTTCTGTCACTGCGAGTCACAAGCACCTTACAGCTGCAGTGCCAAGAGTGAGGAGCCCGAGGAGGCTCTGGGGAGAGCTGCAGAGAAGGCTACTGCTCTGATTTTCCTGCCTTTTCTTCAGCTGCTCGATAGACTGTATCTTTTTGTTGCTGCTGCAGTATGGCTGCGTCCATAACAGTCCGTTAAAAACCCCTCTCTCCGTGGAGATGCGTGAAGTGCTCTGCTCCTGCCTCTGTTCTGTCCTGCTCTGCTCAGCCTCTCCAGCCCTGAGCTGCCCACCGTTCTGCCAGTGTCCCCTTCACCTCAAACGCCCCCTGCAATGCCTTTTTCTGTAAAAAATATGGCTGCTGTTGTGCTAAAGCAGATCAAAACGACAGTTCCTATAACCTCCAGCTATCACAGTGCTTCTAGCTGTCAAAGCAGGTACATTTGACAGGTTCTCAGGATCAAGCCGTGATCCAAATGCTCTGAACTCGGCAAAAGACTTTTGCCGTTCCCATGGGGGGTTCTGGTTTGGGTACCGGTGAAACGCGATTGACAGGGTGAAACAGAATGCAAGTTAAGACTGTGGTCAGAAAAGCGTCTCTGTATCCTTATGAGTGACGGGCTTCATACGTTCCCACTCTTCCGCCAGCATCCCAGAGCAAATTGGCTCCCTTTTGTTTTAAGTTATCCAAAATAATCAATGTACGTGCATTGCAGATGAGCGTCCGCTTGAGTTCCTCTGACTTCTGCAGCAGAAAGGCACTTACTCCCGAATAAGAGCAGTTTACTGAAGGCAGGAGCCTTCTTTCCTTACATCATCTGGCTCACCAAAATCCAGCTGTTTTCCATCTTATTGAGAGAGTCTACAGCTGGACCACAGATATTGAATATTCATGAGGCAAAGTAATCACTGGTTCCCTTTTCCAGAGAAACACTAGTGCCGAGGGTAAAAAATTGTTATGCAGCTATGAAATTTGTATTTGATTTTCCAAATTGAAAAGGAATACATCACTGCACCAATGAAAAAAGCTTGATCCTCAGTAATTCACAATAAAATACTGAAGGAGAGCTGGGGAAAAAAAAGAAATTTGAGAAAACCTGTCCATCAAGTAAGAAAAAGGCACAAAAGAACCATAAGGAAGGGCAAGGGAAGCTGGTGTCAGGACAGAACAGAATTAGGGATGTCTGAGTATCTTAATAGGCGTAGTAAACGCCTGTAAAGGTACTTATTGTCCTCATACAGATTACAGACAGTTATGGAACAGTGTAGAGAAGTCCTACCCCTAGCAGCCGCCAGGTAGTTTGGAGATAACACGCGGAAGCCCTGAACAGGAGAGTAAAGCTCACTGCAGGCAGTTTGGAAGGCTACGAGCAGAAAAGCAAGTGGCAGCGAGGACTGGACGTATTCGTGTGGGTCCCTGCACAATCCCGGGAAGGATGGGAAAGAGACCAAGGCACCTACTGAAACCTTTCTGATGAGGCTGGGAGGAGCTGGAACAGACTGCGCCAGGGCTGGGAAGAAACGACCCGTCTCCCTGCTTCCACGTGTCAGGGCAGGGGAGAAAGAGCGGAAAGACTCAGCAGCAGCCAGCGGAGGCAGCTCCAGTTTCCTCCTCTGTCAGACTTTGCTGCTATGTCCCAGCCAGGTGCTGCGGGTGAGTCAGCGCGAGGTGTTGTATTTCCTGGAACTGGTGTGAGAACTGGGTAAACTTTAATGCTGCAGGTAAGTGTGTCCACGCTGGGAACCCCGGATCACGTGCGCCTATCTGCATCCAGGCAGGGAAAAGCAACTCCCTGTTTGTCAGGCCTAGGCGGCCCTAAGATGAGGGTTGTCCCAGGAGCTGACAGCTCTAGCAGAGGGACGGTGGGACAGACGGAACTGAGGGGCAACGCAGAGCACTGAAATCTGCTGCAAGCAGATCCCTGTCCCGGCCTTTAGAGAGCCACTGCAGCTTCACAGACCGCTTTGTGCCAGTGTTTTACGCTCAGCGGGAGCTGCGCACGGTCGAGGCGCAGGCGGGAAGTTCCCACAGCTCGACGGCTTGGGGTACGGGTGAACGAGCCCCGCAGTTACGCTCCTGACAGCGAGCGATAGCAGCACCAACGGTCTCTGCAGCTGTATCCACTCGTCAACGGATAACAAAATACAACATAACATAATACAGTATAAATTGTTGCTCGTCCCTCTCCGCTGCTCCCTTTCCCTAAGGACCACCCATCCAGCACTTCCAGCAGCGACCGACACGGTTCTGTCGCCGTAACCGAGTCTGTCGCACGGATTTCAAAACCCCCAGGGGAAGGAGGCGGCTGTGCTGGAGGCCACGCTGGCCTTCTACGAACACCAGGAAGAGACATTGCTTCCTCCTACGCCCAGCCTTCACTAGCTCCAGAGGGAAAAGCCAGCACCTGTTTTCTCGTGGCCTAGACTACAATACGGCAGAGCACAGTCATTATTTCGGCGGAACTGAATTACTGAGGACTTTCCTCTTTTTCTTTCACACAACAAGCTCGGCGACCCCTAACTGCAAACAACCCAAGTTTCACAGCTTGACTCTGTGGATGCAGACCTCACTATGCCAGCATAAAACAACCTCTTTCAGCTTAGCCTATGGCATGTCAGAAGATGTTTATTTTTGAAAAAACCTTAAAAATCACAAGTGCTTTTATATTAAAATGAAGGTGCTCAGTTAGCAGAACTCAACAGTGCAGGTACAGCAGCTTGCCACTGCGGTATAATCCAACCGGCAGTATTTTCCTGTCGCGACAATAACACAGAAATCGCTCTGATCATTCTGGCTACCTGGTTTGGCAAGTGACGGACTACGTGTTTTCACCCAGGCTGTTCAGGGAAAGGAGTGTGAAGTGCGGAGACATTTTTCAAAGGCTTTAGGAAACTCCTCCACTGCTTTTCTAGCAGGACTCCTACCCACTATTGCTCAGGGCACGGACAAGTTAGTCTTGCTTCTGCTTTTCCCTCTGCAGGTGCCGAGAACATCACCTGCTACATGCCAGAAGGTCTACGCGGCTTGAAAATGCCCGCAGTGGAGGCACAGCTCCAGCTGGACTGCCTGATCCAACTGCACAAGCAGGACTACATCTTTCTGTGTCTCGTTGGCTTCTGTATATTCTCAGCTGGCACTGTGGCAGCCTGGCTGGCTGGCATCTGTGCAGTGATATATGAACTCCACGCTGCAAAAGGGGAGGAGGATGAAGAGGAAGACACAACCACTTAGAACGGGCCCTAGAGAAGCTTCTGAATGCCCGTCCCAAGACCTGAAACCAGGTCCTTCCTGTCCAATTTTGCAAATTGTGCGTCCCACTCCAGAAGTGATTTTTGTGAACCAAAATAAAACTACAGGAGAACAAAGTCCCTGTGTTACAGTTTTGCTCACTCTGCTGCCTCCACATTTATTCTTCCACCGGGGCGCAGGACATCATTGGCAAAATAGCGAGTGGCCACTAGAATTGTGGACAGTGCCTATCTGCCAACCAGGAGCATTAGCACTGCTCCTGTACCTTATGACACCGCTGAAAAGCAGGATCAGCATGGGGCCTACCACGTCCCACAAACAGGCTTGAGGAATTATGTCCCATGCACAGGAAAGGCCCCAGAACGGTGCTGTAGCCAGGGAGTTTACCTTTACCGAGGTCTTTGGGCCACAAAACCCAGCAGAGCTTGCTGGGACCAGCCCCGAGAGCTCACTGGTGCCCCAAAGAATCTGAGAATCTTCTGCTGTGCAAAGGCAGGTATATGAGCAAAGAGATTCAAAACAGGGTTGTCAAGTCAGGATCTTCTATTTACATCTAGGCTCTAAAGCAGGGTGCTCCTGTCACCAGAAGCCCAGGGCTCCAGTTGGTGAGCAGTAGTGGGGGCCAAAGGCTACTGGAAACCAGGTCACCTGTTTCCAAGCCTTAACGCAAGCACAAGAGCTTAAGTTTAAGCTTTGAGTTTCTGAAAAGCTTGCATGTGCCCCCCACCCCCACCCCTAAACCTGGACAGCTCAATAAGAAAGAAACAAATTTTCTCCCCAGAGAAACTATAAAGAAGCAGCATCCACATGTCGCAGTTAAATGCGGAGACTGACACTTTGGGGGAAAAATAATCTGGCATTTTTGTAACTGTTGGAAAAAAAAAAAAAAAAAAAGTCCTTCGGTTGGATCCAAAAATCGATTTAATTGCCTGAATGAGGATTTTGACCAGTCGCTAAAATTCCAGAGGCGTCTAATTCCTGTAGCAGGTACTTCTCGGATTCTCCTGAGCGCCCCACGAGCCCCTTGCAGGCCAGCGAGGGGCAATGCCAACACCTGCCCTGTGCAGACGAGCACCCGGATCCTTCATGCAGCACAACTGGCATCAGCAGGTAGGTTTGGTCCCGACCCTAAGGACTGCTCGGAGCGGGCCTCAATCATGCTGGATTAGCACGGGCTGAAGCGTTTTGCTCATTTAGGGCTTTCAGGAACCTGGGATCCCACCGGGTCCTGTTTTCTTCCTTTCTTACACCAGCAACGGTGAAAAGATGCCATCTGTCCTCCTGCAGTGGGACCCCACTACACCGCCACTGGTTTAGGAACATTTTGCATGTTTGTCCCCTTACAGACCTAGAAAGTCCTCCTGAATTTTAAGGTTTGTATCATATATCGCTGAAGCTGGAATCTTGGAAATGACTTGTGTTTTGATACCAAAGTGTATATACAGACCAGAATAAAGGGAGGTGCAAAGAAGATCCTGTCATTTGCCTAACACTGCCATTTGCCTAGGGAGGTATCTGCTTGCACGAAAACACACAGCAACTCCACGTGCCAGACGCTGGCTTCTCCGTCCGACACCAGCTGGATCTGGTGAAATAAAAGGGAAAAGCATGATAAAATTCCATTAAGCATGCTAAACATGCTATCTTATAACCAGTACACTGTGACCTGTCTGCAGACTGTGAATCAAAAGTGAAATTACCAAGAAGCGATCTTACCTCTAATCCATAGGCCCCAAATAGGCAAGAGTGGACGCAGAGGCGCAGGCTAACGGGCGACAGACGTGTGTTTGTTCACGCGTATACCAGAGAAGTCTGTAAAAGCTAAAAGAAAAATCCCCAGTTAGTCCATGAAGTTCGATACAATATAACCACACAGTGTTCAGCCCTATACCCGCCACCCCCGCCGCTCCCCGATCTCCCGCCGCGCCGCGCCCCGCCCCGCCCCGCGCTCGCGCCCCGCCCCGATCTCCCGCCACGCCCCGCCCCGCGCTCCCGCCGCGCCCCGATCTCCCGCCCCCGCCGCCCCGCGCTCCCGCCGCGCCCCGATCTCCCGCCACGCCCCGATCTCCCGCCCCCGCCGCCCCGCGCTTCCGCCCCGCGCTCTCCGCACTCCCGCGCCGCCTCCGCACAGCGCCCCGGGCTGCTCCGCGCCGCGGCCAAGGTGAGTGCGGGCGCGGGCGCGGTGAATCGCTGTCAGCCGGGAGCGGCGGGGGCCGCTCGGCGCGCGCCCTCCCGCCGGCCCCGCCGCAGCCCGCTCTGCCCCGGGCCCGAGCTGTCGCCGGAGCCGCCGCACGGGCCTGCGCGGGGGCGGCCGTCTCCGCGGCGGGCCCTGGGAGCCGCGCTGCGGCGGAGGACCGCGCCCGGGTCCTCCCTGCCGAGGGGCCGCGCCCGCCGGGGCCGCTCCGCTCCAGCGCCGGGAGGGCGCTGCGTCATGGTGCACGGCGTGAGGCAAGTTCAGCCCCAGGCTTCTGCTCCCCGCCCTTGTAGCCCTGGGCGAAGGTTGCTGAGGTGCAGAAGTGGCCGTGACCAGGAAGTAGCCGTGGGGCAAAGACTCGGAGGGAAGCTGAAGGTCCTGCTGCCTTTGAATTGCCCGTTGGAAGAACAACGGTTCTCTGAGCAGTTTCCTCCCGGTGGCATAAGAGCTGCAGCTTCATGACACGCCAGGCTTAGGGCATCCTCGGGCTGGGCAGAGCCTTGCTGCGACTGAGCAGCCTTTCCTCGGACTGAGCTGCGCTCTTGGCTTTTAAGTTAGAGCCATAAAGCCACAGTCTGTAACACAGCGCTGTGAAAGGGAACTGCCTGGTCCCGGCTGTTAGGTGCAGGTTCTCCAGCAGGCTTGTAATTGTAGGGGGAAGAATGACCGCCGGGGAGGATGCCCTGTATTTTCTGAGTGTTTGTCAGGTGGTAGCTTCCATTACATGCAGGTACAGCTGGCATTTCTTAGTTGGTAAGAGCACTGAAAATCTAAAGTAACTGCCAAACTTCACGTGGACAAAGCCCTTACCTTGCTCTGTCCATAATAATCCCTTTGCAAATGAGAAATAAAAAGCTCGTGTCCCCGAAGATCTCCCTGTGAAGGGATGCTGGCTCTGTTGCCGTAGGCAGGCCGGTTGCACTGGTTGCACATCGTGGCACGGCTTCCCCCACACTGGCAGGTTCTGCGGGGGGGACAGCACGGGAGACGCAAAGCCTCGCTGCATCGTGGAGGCACCGGATGGAAATAGCCATCAGCTCAGGTCTGGCTTGGAGGGAGTTGTCTCAGTGCTGCAGGGAGGCCTCCACCATCTTCTGCCCTGATGCACCATACAGAACCATCTCAGGTCACGTGGACAGAGACGTCTGAGGTTTGGGATCGTGCAACAGGACCGGTGCTGGACGTTCACTGGAAGGGCGATCATTTGCTGCTCGTTTGCAGCTGGGAAGGGTCCCCGAGCGTTCAGTGTTGAGCGCCTCGTGGCAGCACCGGCAGAAAGCGGGTTCAGCAGGTTGGGGAGCAGGAAAGAGGGGAGAAGCAGGCAGCAGCCTTCTGTGGGGCAGCACGAGGCAGGACCCTGCCAGATGAGTCTCCCCGCGGTGCGTAAGGAAATGCAGAACAGTTAAATGCAAACCACGAGCCCTGGTGTACCTGGCGGGCTCACGCAGCTCTCAGTATGTACCGGCCGCCACGCATCGCTGGAGGCTGCTCACTAACTCGGGATGCTGAGCCAGCTCCTTGGCGCTGCTGCGCGTGAGCATCGCTCATCTTGCCAACGCCCCTTTGCTGGAGAGGTTCCAAAATTACTGTTAATGTCGTAGTGGGCTTTGTTATTTTAGAGTAATGGCCTTAGCCCAGCTCCCTGCCCGTCAGGGGCTTTCTGAGCCGGTTGTAGTCTGTCTGTATGATAAGCCCCCCTGAACCCAGCGTTTGCCCAGTCTCTTCTAGAATTTGTGAAAACTGCTTGCATCCACAACGTCCTTGGCAAGGAGCCCCACAGGCCTAGCCCCTGCTGCAGGGAAGCCTCCTTCGGTTTGAGCTGACTCCGTCTCCTCCTGGCTTCTTCTGATGACCCCTAGTTCTGCTGCTGGAAGCAGCAGTGCACAAATCGGTTCTGCCCGCCTGCTCCAGCTTTTGCACCTCTTACCGACCGCCTCCCGGTTTGCGTCTTCTCCAGGCGCACCTCAGAGTAGTAACGGTCTCTCCTTTCTCCCAGCGCCAAGATGGTGGTCCTCTCCAAGGAGTACGGCTACGTCATCCTGACAGGGGCTGCCAGCTTCGTCTTGGTTACGCACCTTGCGGTGAAGGTGGGGAAGGCCCGCAAGAAGTACAACGTGGAGGTGAGCTGGCCTCTCCGCAGGGCGCGGGAAGGGGCCGTTCGCGGGGAACGGGGCAGCGCCCGGGGAGGGAGGAGAGCCTCCGGCCTGCCCCTGTGAGCCAGGGTTACAGCAAGCATCGATACCCTGCGTGCGTGGGGCACGGCCACGCACGTGAATCTCAGCCTTGGGAAAGCTTCTGCGGCCAGGGGACAGCTCCTGCTGGCTGCTCAGCGTTGCAGCGTCCTCCAGGCCTCTTCCTGGGTGCTGCCTGCTGCCAGCTCCCCAGAGGAGGCCCGAGAACAGCCCCAAGGGTCCCCGTGTGCTTAGTCCTGTGGTTTTGCTCCTCACCCCAAGGAGATGGGAGTTCAACAGCCATGCATGGGGTGACCTATCCTCTCTTCAAAGCAGAGGTAGCTAAAAGCCCAGGCCCTGCAGGTTGCCCAAAGGGGTTGGGCAAGGCAGCAGCTGTAGCCATGGGGCACGAAGGCAGGCTGTGCCTTGCCAACGTGTGCCCTCCTCCTCGCTGCTAGAGGAGGCCGGGCTCCGGAGGCAGGACTGCGCTCGCTCATGCTTTGCTTTTGGGTTTTTTGACAGTATCCAACCATGTATAGCACAGATGCTGAACACGGGCATATATTCAACTGCATCCAGCGCGCACACCAAAACACGTGAGTACCCCACACAAGCACAGGTCTTGAAACTGCACAACTAGGGCCTTACTGCTCCTGAACTTTGGGTTTCAGGCTCCACACCTGAGGAGAACACATGGCTGTGTAACGCTCAGTAGCGAGGCAGGGCTGGTTCTTTACCCTGCATTAAACCATGAGACAGTGCTGTGAAGCAGCCTCCTGTTCCCCACTGCCTGGCTCTTTATCTCCATGGTTGGACCCTACGACTTTGGAAATCTTGTTCCATACCATTGTGTCTGGAAGCTGCTGATCCGTTCTGCTGCCTAGACCTCCCTCGAAAGCACACACCTTCTAGGTGCAAGGTGGCCAGGCTGCAAACAGCGCATCAGGTGTGTGCTGGGAGAAACACCTCCTCCTGGGCTAGCTGGCGATAAGCAGTATTTAGCAGTGGCTTAATGCACCAAGTAGAAAGAGTCAGAGGCTTTGAACAGCCATGCAAACTGAGGAAGTCCCTAAATGTGAGCGCACACTGAGATCCCCTCGTGTCTCCATCTCTGGCCCCAGTGCTGAGCACAGCGCTCCTGTGCATGGAGACTCCTATCAGTCGAGCAGGGACCTCAGCAGGTGCTGCTTGCGCGTCCCTGCTTTTCTGCTGAGATCTCTTTACAGGCAACTTTGACACAAACCTTTCTCTCTTATTTTCAGATTGGAAGTTTACCCGTCCTTCCTGTTCTTCTTAGCCACTGGTGGAATCTACCACCCGGTGAGTAATGCTAGTGCAGCAGGTCTGCACGATTGAACTCTGCTCTTTGCCCCCGCAGCAGGCCCGAGGGCAGGAGGCCAAGCAAGCATTGCCGGAGGCAGCAGACTGCTTTACTAGCCCCGCTCGTGTTTCATGGCTGTGCCCAGCGTGGCCTGCCCCTTCTGGAAATGCAATGGTAGAAGCTTGCGTGCGTGGAATTACAAATATTTAGCAGACCCATTACGCCTGTAGCACTTCAGCCACTACACCCTGTTCCCCTTCCCCTAAAGGAGCCTTGTTAGACAAGCTGAAACTATTACAGCCCCCAGGGCACTTGTGGGGAGCGTCCCTCCAACCCTGCCAGGCTCCTCCAAGTCCTGCAGGGTACTGCCGGGCACCTGAGTAGGGCTACTCAGTCCCTGGATGTGTAGAGGGTGGGACCCTTTCTTTTCTATGCTTCTAGGCAATTTTTCAAGAAGAGTTTTTCTGCCAGGAATAGATTGGGAACAGGATGATCTTCCCACCCTTTTCACTACCAAAGGAGGCCTGGAGTGGGGGTGGGGAGCAGAAAAAAAAATCTAGATCATTTTAAAATGAAAGACACAGAAAAGAGGTGTATGTGTGGGAGAGGTGAAACCAGTAGCTTTTTCTTCACTGCCACTAGACAAAGTGGGTCCTTCTTGAATATTCCTTCTCAGAGAGGGAAAGAGCAACAAATCTAGTGATGTCTGGCAAACTGAAGCCATGTTGCAGCAAGCTCTAAATTAAGCGATGAGGTGGAAGTTTGTAACACCAGCAGTAGGAAAACCTGCTTGCAGCACTGGGGTAGGCTCAAGGCAACAGCTTCCTCCAAAATCCTCGTACATGGTCCAGCTTGGCTCACAGGGTAGTGGCCAGACAAGGTTTAGCACCTGCTGCCTGCGTGACTCAACCGTTCCTAGATGTCACAGTTCCTTGATAAGGAGCAAATATTCACAGCCAGTATCTCTCCAGGTGCAATTCCACTAGCTGTAGGAGCAGGGTCACCCAGCCTGCTGAACCCACACTGTAATGCAGCAGTACATATGAGCTCTTCCTGGTGAGGGAAGTTTTGCACTGTGAAGCAGCAAAGAATCTAGCACATCACAGGTTCCTTCCCCCAAGGTGTCATGGAAATGACTCCCATACAAAACCTAGCACACCGCATCAGCCACATACCTTTCCCAGGCTCACTCCCAGTTGTCCTAGCTGGGTAAGGACCCACACCGTAGTTGGTGGTCTCCTCTTGAAGCAGGGCTGCTATCCAAACAGCTGAGCAGGTGCAAGATGCAGATCCTTGAAACCTTTAATTCTTCTCCTTTCTATCTAGCGAATTGCCACAGGGCTTGGCATTGCCTGGATCCTCGGGAGAGTCCTCTACGCCTATGGCTACTACACAGGAGGTGAGTCCTTAACCCATAGCACAGTGGTGCTGGAAGCTGAAGTCTCCCGCAGTGGCCTCAGGGCTCTGTCCTCCAGCTCATGTCAAGGAGGCAGCTTAAAGCTTCCAGTCAGGGTGTAGGAGAAATGCTGCAGGTCTGCAGACTGCCACCTCCGCATTATGCTTGTCCTACTGACAGAAAGGACACTAATCTAATAATAGCACAGGCTGAGGGTAGCTACGTGTCACAAGCAAGTAGCTGCTGTTGTGCTCAGAGATTAATGCCTAGTTTCTGCCCCCTCTTTAATTTCCAGGCTGGGCTAGTTTTTGAGTGATGGTGTTTTATGCTATATAGCATATATTCTCTTACCAAAGGGAAAAGGCTCAGCTGAATTCAACTAATTTCCCTTCTTCCCATATTACTTAAAATAAGCCTAGCTGAGTGGGGGCACCTGACTTCACACCTTACTTGGTTCAGAACTGTCACATTCACAAAGGTTTCCTGGCCTTTGTGTCTTAAACATGAGGACAAGATCAGCCAAAGCTAAATATACTTCTAACAAGTCAAGCCTGTGCAGGGAAGGGCGTCAGCCTCCCCGCTGCCGCCCTGCAGAGCTGGGAACGGCCCACGTGAGGTACGTGGGCACTGCTGCTGACCTGACAGAACATGTTTGTATTTTTCTAGATCCTAAGAAAAGGATGAGAGGGGCCTTTGGTTCAGCTGCGCTCATTGGACTGGTGGGGACAGGGGTACATGCAGCTTTCCAGCACCTCGGCTGGCTCTGCCAGGACTAACTGAGCACCTCCATGACTGCCTGAGAAACTGAAGAGATTTTTTTTTCCTCTCTCAAAACATTTCATTTCTAATCTGTTCTTTTTCCTCCTTATCATTAAATAAAATGAAGCTGTCAATTCTAGATTTTATTTCTGAAGTTACAAAAGACTTCTTTGAGAAGTTTTGCAGAAAGCCAGAACAACTCCTGTTCTGTAGGGCCCCCCCAAAAAATCTCTCTGTTAGAGTTGTTTTAGCTTTCAGGACTTTGGTGACTGAAAAGTCCAACGGGTTTGCTCAACCAATACAGCAACAGCCTTGTTCTCTACCAGAGTAGATTTCTGGGCCCCTTGATTCACATCATTCTGCAATGAGATGTTTTCAAGCAGAATTAACATTTATTTGATTGTTAAAAAAAAAAAGACAGACATAGACAAATACAAAGTTGGTTAGTCATGATTATAAAGAACAACACGCCTTTAGAAAGAGAGTCAAAGAGATCATTGCCTATCTTAACTGACAGCTATCACCTATGTTAGAGCCTGCTACTATTCCTGTTGTACTGTCTTTAGTATGTGTGTGGAGACAGTCTGCATAGCCACAGCCATACCAGAAAGCATCAGCTGACCATCCTCACAATATCCTGTCACACCTTGGAGGTGAGATACAAGTAGGAAAAGAAAAAAAAAAAAAAGAGGTTCTGCTCACACTTGAGCTAAGGGTGGAGGAGGGAAGAAAGCCCCAAAACAAATAGTCCTATCCTTAAGGCTTTTATTTCATCAGGGAAGACACAGAGCCTACAGCTACGGGACATCGTGTCCAAGAGCTTACGTGTGCATTGAGTAGGGTGATACCTCTTAAGATGTCAAAACCAAAGTTGACTGAGGGTAGAGGACAACGGGGTTCATAGCACACAGTGGGGGGAGCAGCCTTGGTCTCTGCCCCTGAAAAGCTTGTGATAATGCTTCTGTAGCAGCACATGCTACTGATGAAAACCCCATCGCTGCCTCCTAGTTTGAGGTTCCCACCTCCAGAGATGGCAGAGCAGAACCACAGGCTGAACCCCAGGTCTATGTTCCCCCTTGCAGGATCAGGTGGCAAAACGCTGCTCCAACTCTGCCCCTCCTTCCCTGTGAGGCACTTACAATTTTAGAGCACTTCCTTATCGCTGTGTAAATGATCCCCATCTCCAGCTGACTGATGCTCCCTTGAAAAGCCTGAGACCACTAAAACACAGATTCCACATCACCCATCTCCACACAGACAGTCTTCAGCTGCGAGTAATACTCCATGGCTGCCCGCCCATTCTCTCTGCCAAATCCTGCAAGGACAAGCCAGAAGTGAGAGCACAGCTCCATACAGTGCCAGGCACCACTCGCACCCTCCGTAACTAGCATGTAGGCACAGCCAGGGAGAACATGAGCCACGTGCTCTGTGCCAATGCAGCACTACCCCAAGGTGGCATTTCTGATCATCCCCAGAGTAACAACTGGAGGAGCTCAGCTGCAAGCTGGGCCATGTATATTAGAGCTCGTCTCCTTGACTTCTCAGTACAAAGCTGTAGTTGAAACTCCAGCTTCCCTATCAGCTCCTAGCATAGCAATCATTTCTTAGAGGCACAGCAGAGCGCCCTTGCGGCCCCCCTCAAGAGCCCGCTCACATCACGGTGCACAGGGGGGCTGCCTCACCTTCCCTGGACCAGAGCTTACCTGATGCCTTGTATCCTCCAAAAGGCAGCTCCACAGGGCTGATGTTGTAGTTGTTAATGAAGCACATCCCAGCCTTGAGAGCAGCCACTACCCTGTGAGCCTTCTGGATATCCCTGCCAGAAAAGGGCAGTTCAGCTGGAGCCTTCCCTTCCATCCTCTCCTCCCAAGCCTGCTGGCATCCCCCTTTGACAAAGGCCCCCAACAAGGTCACCAACAGGTAGTTTCTGAAGCCTGACCCACCCTACTACTTCTTTACCTACTCAAAGGATGTGGCACCTATTCCCAAAGACATTCAAAATAGCATTTGAGATATAAAGGGCAGAACAAGGACATGAGCAAAGCAGACTATGGCAGGCAGGCAGCCAACAGTCCTCTCTGTGCATTTTCAGAAGCCCATGGTGGTGCCCATCTCCTGGAGATGCAGGAGGGCAGCCAGCAGGCCAAGCATGAACCGGAGTCTGAAGGACAGCTGAGCCCACCTAATCCTTCAGGACCAGCTGGGAAGAGATATGCAGGCATTTACAAAGTCCCCTTCTGGCATTCGTTTGCATTAACTTTCCTGGAGGAGGATATCCAGTCCCATGCCAGACACTGCAAGGGTATCAAGTTGCTGCAGTACTTCCCATGCCCAGACTGCTTCCCACACCAGCCACGTTCCCCAGCTGTACCTGGTGAAGACACCACCTGCCAGGCCAAATTTGGTGTTGTTGGCTCTCTCCACAACTTCCTCCTCTGTGTCAAATGGCAGGATGGACATGACAGGTCCAAAGATCTCTTCCTTCACACATGTCATATCATCTGTGCAGTTCCCTGGGAGAAGAGCACGCACACTTCAGGAGGAAGAGTTGGTGGTTGGGCCACCATGTTCAGCAACCCGCACAGCCTCCAGAAAAGTACTTGGCACTGCACAGCCCCCCCCAGCTTGGCTAGCAGACAAGGGAGTGACATCCTGAATTTCAAGGTGGCAGAGGCACTGTGTGTGTGTCCTGTCAGACTCTCCAACTGCACAGTTCTCTCTGCGTGCTGTACACACCTGAGCTATTTCTGCTGTATCTATACGGGTCCAAACGGACACGGACAGAGATGGGTTACACTGAGCATAGCTTTCACTAGAAAGGCCTGATCTCAGCAACAACATGGTGTCACTGTTCACTCACATAGAAGACTGCACCACCATGAATAGGAAGGATCATACCTAACACACAGGGTTGCATGTAATAGCCGTTCTTCAGCTTTGGGTCATCCGGTACATACAGGTCCCCACCACACAGCACCTTTGCCCCCTGAAAAAGAGCCACACAAAAGGTGTGCAGACATGTCCAGGAGCATCCTGCCCACCTACAGCAGCTCTGGCTGGCCCCATACACCCTGCTGGACTTAAATTCCTATCAGACCAACTGTGCCCGTGCCCTCTGGGTCAGGACTGCCAACAGATCAGAGTGGACTGGTGAGCGCATCCACCACCTCACTGGCCTCCAGCATGAAGCCGATTCATTGCCAAATGCTCCCCTTCAGGAGAGGGGCACTGCAGAGTTCCCCACCTGACTGCAAGGCAACAAGACCTGTGCTGGAGCTTTGCTGTATCCTTTACCGGTGAGCGAGGCTACGGCTGCCGTGGCTGGCAGCCCCAGGACCTGCAGCCCATCTCAGTTACTCACAACACGCAGTGCAGGGCCATGAGCTCAGACAAACATGTTTCCAGTTGCTCTGTTTTTAAAACAGAGGCAAAAGAGCTGTAACTCAAGTCTGCTCTGGTGACCCCTTACTGGCCTGGCAAGTTAAATAAAGAGCCTGCAGTTAACCTCTACCACCTGAGGGTGCTCAGAGACGATGGCCAAATTTAGCTTCTCACTTGTGACCCATCCTAAAGGTCCAAACGATGCTGGTTGGGGGTGCAAGTTTCAAAGGGGCTGACATAGGTTGGAGGGAAGCAACTAAAACTGGAAGCAGATCCTCAGCTGGCATCACATTAACTTCCACATCTTCACACGGTGCAAACTCCTTCATTAGCAAGTCAGTCAGTCCCTTAGCACTCCACTTGGCAAGAAACACCCGTTCTGTCAGATACACTGCTTTGAGGATGACAGGTTTCTCTTTTCCTTCCCCACATCTCCCTCTGCAGCTCTTTTCCTGTTCCTAAATCCTAGTTTTACCCCTTCCCAGCTTTACTCACATCTCTCCTTTTCCAGTCCATCTTCTAAAATGAGTAGTCATATAGCTAGTACTGATATTTAATGCATTTTTATACTTTATAATAAAAATTGGAGAAAAATCAAATGAAGATTGGGTGTTTTTTTGCTATTTCCGAGATTGTTACCAGAAGCCTGTCAATTTGTGTGGACATTGCTGCTTTAGACACCTTTCAACCTTACTGAGCTCTTTTTGCAACCAACAGAACTAGAACCAGAGATGACAGCCAAACATGTAACATATCACCACGGCTTATAAAAAGCAAACAGCCCAACTATATGGATTCTCCTGTTTTACACACTGCAATACTAGGTATCCCACTACCTGCACAGCTTCGCAACATCAGGATTTGAAAAGCAATGTCACCTTCAGCTCTGATTCAGAGACATGTGCAGCGTCACTTTTAATCTACTGGCTCCCAAGATACCTACCAAGTAATTCAATCACAACAAGAAAAGATCTTAATTGCGAAGGCATGGGAGAGGGAGGGCACCTGATGGTCTGTAACTAACAAAAAGAGACATTTCTAGGCAGTCATAAGGCAGCATCACACTCTCACCTGCTCCTTTGCCTGCTTGATAAAGCCCTGGACACGGTCCAGGTGCGGCCGGTTGATAAGGGCTCCCATTCGTGTGTCTTCCAGAAGCGGGTCTCCAACTTTGATTTTCTGGGTGCGTTTCACCACCTCCTTTGTGAAGGCATCCAGTATCTCTCTCTGCACGAACACCCGCGTGCCATTACAGCATACCTGAGATATGGGATAGGCTGCTCAGAATAAGACGCACACAACTCCGCAGTCCTTCCCTGCAAGGCTCCTGTTACAGAGACACTCAGAGACACCCTTCCATAGCAGTTAATGCAGCCAACTTGCCCCTGGGGACAACAAAAACTAGATTGCCCTGCCTGCTCACGGCTGCACTCAGCAATCCATGCTAGCCATGAGGGTACTGATGCCACCAAGTGGCAAAAATGTATCAAGACACCAGCAGGAGAACACTTGAGCTGACTGCTCTGTTCCCCCAGATGATCCAGATAAGCCAGCTTGTCAGTAAAATTACACACAACCTGCGGCACATGTGGAGAACCCAAAATCGGGACAGACAAAGCCCCGTTGGGGCTGTGACTCAGCACACCAAATTGGCACCTACTACCTTTCCAGGGGAAACTAGCACAGTCTCTTTTGATCAGCACGCTCTGGGCTGCAGCCCAGGACACAGGAGCAACTGCTCTTGGCTGAGTACCCAGCACTAGAGGGAAGCTCCGCTTCTGAGGACACTGCATTAGCTAAGGCACACTGCCAGTGAGATGCCTTTTTGCAGCTAGCTTCTGCAAGAGGTTCCCTTCTGAAACTGCATTTAAAAAAGGCAGCAAAGGCATCCCCACTGTGGTGGGGATGGTTGCACCTGCCCCGTGGACACACACCTCGCCCTGCGTCAGGAAGTTGGCCATGAGGGCTCCGTTCACAGCATTCTCCAGCACACCGTCCGAAAAGATGATGAGTGGGGATTTGCCTCCCAGCTCCAGGGTGACTGGTTTGATCCCTTTGGCTGCCATCTCCATGATCTAATTGAAACAAGGAGAGAAGAGACAAGTGACCCACTGACAGGAGGGAAGGCTGGAGGAAGGTAAGAGGCACGTGAGGGGAGAGCTCCCACCAGTCCAGGGACCTTCAGGAACAACAGAAGCAACCAGTGCACACAAAGGGCAAGCTGAGAAGTCTTGTTTAGTTCAGACTGAGGACAGTCTCAGAGGGGTTTTTAGGTAAAAGCAGCCAAAATCTAAGGAGTCATTTGCAGAAAGGCGTATGTTTGGCATAAGACCATAGGGCAGATGGAACTGCATCTGTATCACTGCACTCCACAGGGACACACAAGTTGTTTTTTCAGAAACAAAACAAAACAAAAAAAAATCAAGGGGCAACATTTACCCTCTTCCAAATTATGATTTATTTTTAAAAGATTTTTCAAGGGACTTTTAATTTTTTGAAAAACAAATTGTAGGTGACAAATTCAGATACTAACAGTCTGCTTAAAAGAAGGTATTTCACATGCAGTTCAATTGAACTATTAGTACCAGAAACGCTCACATATTTTCACAGTGCTGCTCAGTTTATATGTACCCTCCTCCCCGTACAGATGCCCCCTTCCAACAGTTCAGAGACACCTCACTGTGATCAGGGGCTGAACAAGCGAAGGAAGGCTGGCTGGCATTACAAATCCCTCGTGTCCCCAAGTACAAAGGTGCCCTTACCTTGACGCCAGTTGGCACGCTGCCGGTGAAAGAGATTTTGGCCACATCTGGGTGCTGACAAAGGAACTGGCCGGTGGCCGCTCCGCCCTGCACCACATTGAAGAGCCCTTTGGGCACACCAGCCTCTGTGAAGATCTCTGCCAACCTCACCACCGAAATGGGGGTGAAGGGAGAGGGCTTGAAGACCATAGCATTACCTAGGGGAACAGGGGCAAGGTGAGGTTAAACATCCAAACTCCTTGAGGGAAGAAAAAAAAAATTGTCTGTCCAGATCCCAAAAGATCCCTCAGAGAGGAAAAATAGTTTCAGCTGAAGACTGCAACCACTGAAATGGCACAACCGCACCTTCCTGCTGGGAAGAGCTGGGAGATACTGGGAAATTGGTCCTGCACTGCAGACTTTCCCAGAGACCCTTCCTCATCTGATACAAAGCCAAGCAACAAACTTTTTTTCCTGATGCGTTCCTTGTCCTCTTAGCATCTGCTGTGTTCTCATTTTCATTTCCTGTTCCTTCCTGCAAGAGTAATAGTCTGAAGGCTCCTCTAATCCTTCAGTATCTCCTCAAGGCACTCCTAGACTTGGTTTCTTTACCCCCACATCGCTGTGCCCCAGGGAATGACTTGGCTTCAAGGAGAAGTTTGCATGGGGAAAGGGTCTCCATTACCACAAGCCAATGCTGGGGCAGATTTCCAGCAGGCAATCTGGAAAGGGTAATTCCAGGCTCCGATCCCAACACACACGCCAAGTGGCTCTCTCCTTGTATATCCAAAGGATCCCCCAGGAAGTTGGATGTGTTCACCTGCAAAAGAAAAACAGCCAGAAGGTAGAGAAGGACGAAGCCCCTTCTTGTCTCATCAGAGCTTCAGAGGCCAGATCTCACTCCAGAATGGGAACATGCAGTTTTTACCCCAGGAAGTTCACTGCAGGCATACAAGCACCCACAAAACACAACAGTGTTATGTAGAGATCTCTGAAAATCCTTCTGAGATCTTCAAGAAAACAGCAGTAATCCATCTCTTATAGAAACCAACAGCAAAGATCCTCTTGTGCCAGGGAAGATACCAGGAAATGCAAGTGACAGGACAGAGGCTACAGATCAAACCCCAATGAAGTTCTCACCAGCCAGAGATCCTGCCAGTCCAGCATAATACTCCAGGCACTGCCAAGATATGTCAATGTCCACTCTAGCTTCAAAGATGGATTTCCCGTTGTTGATGGTTTCCAAGGTGGCAATTTCTTCTCTCTGCTCCTGCAGGCACAACACAGTGACAAAATATTAGAGAAGCCTGCGGCAGTACTCCACAGGGAGATAGCTGCTTCCTGAGCATGCAAGTCCCAAGGCAGGCTCTGCCATCAGTATCACCTAGTCCTCTCTAAAAGGGATGTTCCCAGCTGCTATTTATCAATTTGCCAGCGGTGACTGATGACAGCGGAATGTCAAACTGCTGGAGTCCACCACCAGTCCAGTCTTGCTTATCATCCTTGTTTACCTAAAAGGTCAGCAAGCCTGAATTGAGAAGCAGCCTGGTAAACAGTGATTAGAGTTCACAGAACTGAACTGGAAGGAACAGCAAACAGCAAGATCAAAATGAATTCAGAGGACTTAGTGAAGGCTGGACAAAGCAACACAGCTGGAAAGCATCCTGTACCAGATCATCTCTGAGGCAAAAAAGCCACTCTACTGTGGAAGTCCAGCAGAAAAAGAAATCTGGCAGAAAGAGAAAGCAGTTCTCATAACATACAGACACTGGGGAAAGGAAGTCCAGTCTCTTACAGATCTGTGTCTCGATGAGGATTCACTCTGATGTCCAAGAATATGCATGCACCAAGGGAGTTTGTGATAAAGCTAGCGTATTTCTACTTTCTCTCCCATGTGTATTATCTAGTGTCTAGCAAAAACACAACGTTCCTGCGATTTCGCTGCTGAAACAGGACACTGGTCACATGACATTAGTGTCCGAAAAGCTGGAAGTTCAACAGAGGGACGCTTAGCAATTTCAGCTCTGAAATCATATGCAGTGAGGCCAAATCTTTAAGCTTGTGAAAAGAAGTTTGACCCTTGTGAGATCTTGGCTGCATGGGTTCAGTTTTAGGCCTTCTGACAGGATTAAGTAAACATGACTCTGTAGTACAAGCCTAAGCAGTGGGGCCCTGAAATTCAAGCTCAACTATGTACTGTTTCAGAAATGGGACTCCCAACAGACAAAAAAAAAAAAGGAAAGAAAAAAAAAAGAAAAAAGCCCAGTAAAGGTAAAGAAGAAGCTGACTCTGAACAGCAGGATAAGGCTGCCTGCCCTGCCCATGACAACCTACTGTCTGTGCTGGTCAAAGGTGATGTTTAACCCCTGCATTCCTCCTAGAAGCAAAGCCCCTGTCAGACGTGCAGCAGCCACATTAATCCACAGGAAAGCTCAGGGACAAAACCACTCCTCTCCAAAACAGGGGACGAGCTCCCGCAACATACCCGAATAATCCTGGCAGCCTCCAGCAGCACCCTGCTCCGCTCCATGCCCGACAGCTGACTCCATACTTTAAAGGCAGCCTTCGCACTCTGCACAGCCAGATCGACCTCCTTCTCCCCAGAGCAGAGAAGCTTGCTTATCACTCGACCTGAGCACATTTAAATGGGAAACAAACAAAATGCAAATCTCAGAAGAAAAGCACAAAACAATATGGTTGATCTGCCTTTACTCATTCTTGCCTTGCAACCTAAAGATTTCGGCGTGATCACTACATACCAGGCTACAGAACTTCACACTATAGTTCCCAATAGCTCCCAAGACATAAGATACACTGAAATCCAACTGATTTGTGGTTGGTTTCTAGAAGAGATACAGCCATACAGTATCTCTTCCAGATACAGGACAATCCTTAGTCTGAATTAAAAGATCTGCCATTCTCCACAGTAACGTTCTAGTTGCTGATTAGTCTCGGTATTGCAAGTTTCCTCTGTTTCCCACATGAGTTTATTATAGTTCAACCACCAGCTTCAGGACTCTCTTACATATCCTTCAGCAGAGTTAAACAGTCTCCAAACTGATCCTGCAGAAACCTAGACACCTCCAACACAAAAAGAAATGCAACTCAATATGAATGTTAAAAGGCAAGTTCTAGTGTGCTGCAGGTTGGTTTTGTTTCTTTGCTTAAATCAGGTCCTTTGCCAGGTTCAGACACTCAGATTTTTACTCTGACCAAGAACTGCAACTGTTTTCTGCCAAAAAGTTATTGACAGACCCAGGCTGCAGAGAGAAACGAAATGCAACTACCAAAATACCAAGAGACACAGGCTGCCTGCACACACATAGCTGTTTTCCTAATAGCATCAAACTGCCAGTGCTCAGCACCAGCAAGACGTCGCTGTGGACACCCGGGAGAAGCCAAAGCACACGACCCTTGCAGGAGCAGATCCCACCCAGGACCCACCGGGCAGGGCAGCACCGGGGGTACCTGTGGCCGGCTCGTAGACCTCCTCGCTCTGCCCGCCGTCGACGGGCTGGACGCGGGCCCCGGCGCGGTAGTTGAGGGGCTGGTGGAGGGTGAAGGTGCCGGTGGTGCTCATGGCGAGGCTGGGCAGGAGGGAGCGGAGCTGCGGCAGCAGGGGCTGCAGCCTGGGCAGCGTCAGCATCGACCGGGCCACGCACTGCTGGGGGAGGCACAAGGCTTGGCGCGGCGACAGGGAGCCCCACACCCCACGAGGAACCCCACGAGGGGGCACTTCATAGCCTCGGGGCAAGGGTCCCACAAGCCTGGTGAGGGAACAACCCCAGAGCCCAACACAGACAGGACCTTACAGCCTCACTGGAGGTCCCCATGAGCTGGGGGATTCTGCAGCCCCACAGAGGGCTTCCCCCTAACCCCATACCAGAGGTATGCAATAACCCAAAGGGGAAACCCACAGCCCCACGAGAGCATGCAATAACCTAAAGGAGAGACCCATAGCCCCACGAGGGGACCCCACAAACCCACGAGAGCATACAATAACCCAAAGGGGAGACCCATAGCCCCACGAGGGGACCCCGCAAACCCACGAGAGCATACAATAACCCAAAGGGGAGACCCATAGCCCCACGAGGGGACCCCACAAACCCACGAGAGCATACAATAACCCAAAGGGGAGACCCATAGCCCCACGAGGGGACCCCGCAAACCCACGAGAGCATACAATAACCCAAAGGGGAGACCCATAGCCCCACGAGGGGACCCCGCAAACCCACGAGAGCATACAATAACCCAAAGGGGAGACCCATAGACCCACGAGGGGATGCCGCAGCCCGAGAGCACGCAATAACCCAGAGGGGAGACCCACAGCCCCACGAGGGGACGCCGCAGCCCCACGAGAACATGCAATAACCCAGAGGGGAGACCCGCAGCCCCACGGGAGCACGCAATAACCCGTAGGGAGGCCCCACGGCCCCACGAGAGCATGCAGTAACCCCTCCCCAGGGGCCCCCCTCCAGGGTGCCGCATGCCCCCGCAGGAGAGCTCCCCCCCGTCTCCCCCAGCACTGCCCCACGGCGCAGCTGCCACCGCCGCGCCGCGCCGCTCGCTCACCGCTCCGCCGCGCCGCGCGCATGCGCGCCGCGCTATCCTCCAGGCGGGACCTCGCCCGCCGCGCGCCCACGGGGCGGGGCCGGGGGGGGCGGGGCGGCCGCGGCAGCCATCTTGAGGCGGGCCCCGGCCGCAGCGCTGAGGCGGCTCCGCAGGGCTCCTCCGCTGCTTGAGGGCGAGACCGGGGCCGCCTCCTTACCTTGCGCGGCTTTTCTCAGTTCCTAAGACTCGTATTTTCGATTTTTTTCCTGGTCCAGCCTTAGCTTAGACTTACTAGAGACTGAAGAGGTCTTGGTGTCCCGTCTCCCACAGGGCCACTGCCCCTGCCTCCAGTGCCATTTGCTGCAAGCAGATGACAGCGACTTCACCACCTTGGCACCTCTGCCCATCCGCGAGGCTGCTCCAGCTAGCCCAGCCCCACTAGCAGAGCAGCTGGGAAAACCATCTTCCCCATAGGCTGATTGCTTCACAGCCACCTATGATGAAATTTCTAAAATGATCCTCTATAATACCTTCTAGGAGCTACTGCCAGGGACAGGATCCAAGACTGCACTGCAATTTGTAAAAAGAGTTAAAAAATACAAATGAACAGGTCTAAAGTTGGGTGCAAGATGATCAATAGAGTACTGTGTCCAACAAAAGAACAGCAACACACCTTGCATCACCTCTTCAAAGAGGTCGCTGCAGTTACTTACCTTGATATATACATAAAATTATTTATTTATTAAGATGTCTATGAAACAGAACCGAGGACATCTTACCTTCCTTCAAACACTTCCAAGTGTAGATTCATAAAATTTAAACCTTTAGTGGCGTGGTGGGGGAAAACTGTTCTTCTCAGTTTCTTACAATGATTAATCACCACCAGGGAATGATTACATCAAACTCAGAGGTGACAAGAGAAAGCAAGCAGAATCTAGCAACAGATTGATAATTTTCAGATGACCTTCGGACATTCCTAGGCTTCCCTTCCCAGCTGGTAAAGGTGCAGCATGATGCAATATGTGCATTCCAGAATACACAGCAGACTCGCTGAGGGCAGAGTCTGAGCAACAGTATCAAGCAAATTATGGTACTACATATTTCCAATTCATTGAGGTACAGTTTGACATTACTCCTAATCAGATTTGGCTGTTACAGTTCCCCACTCATCGTGTTGGATCTGATAACCATATGCTGCAGAATAAACTAATTCAACAAAGCTGATCCATGAAGAAAAGAGGTTGAGGTGTTCTTGGCTAGCTAGCCGTGGGTCAGCTCTTTGAACCAGCAGCGCCTACACGCATCAACGAGGATTTACACAAGGGCCACGCCTTGTGGGAGTCTAGCTACAAGACTTTTAGACTTTTGTCCAGCCAAACAAGATGGAAAGTCAGAAATGCAGCCCTAGAGCTTGGCATTCTAATGCTGGGAAGCATCAGGATACAACATATACATTCCTTCACCCGTCAAATATTTGGTTTGGAAGGGTATAGTGCTGCTTCAAGGTCCAGCACCCATAAATGATGTATCTTTAAGTAGATGTGTCAGTGCCCATGCTTATTACTGAGAATTATCCCAGTATTTAGTATTTGAGACAGTAATGCACATGCACTACACTGCCATAAGAGAGTTCAGATTTACTCCCTTGCCATGCATCTCGTTAAAAACTCCTAGAAAGAGGTACCACATTATAAATTTCTGGTCGCAGAAACAAGGAAGCAACTGTCCCTACAGTCACTGTAGAACTTCACTTCAGTAGAACTACTGTCAGCCTAACTTCAGTGTGGCAGCAAGATTTATTCTCCCCTTTTAAACAAGAGAGGACCCTGTCCAGCAAAACTGAACCAGATAATCATTTGACAAGGTAGAAGACAGCACAAGGAGCTTCCTACCAATACCTTAGTAAGCCTAAGAAGGATGCCAGAGGCCTTCAAGATGCATACTGCTCATCAGCCTGCTTAGCAGTATAGTAAGTGGCACAAGCAGATGCTGCTGTCATAACCCTCAGGCAGTAACGGGTTTGTTAGCACTGGATAGCGCTGACAGAATTTAACATTTTGCTGAAGTTCAGTTTGAAGGCCAAGTGTGTTTCACGTTACAGCTGTAACTGTATAGATTCTGTCCAAGTAAGCAACTTAAATGGAAGCAGTGTAATGCTACAGAAGCCTGTGAGGCTACACTCTAGAAAAGCACAGGGTGACAGTACATCCAGAACCTCACAACCTCCAAGAGCAGCCAGGCACAGGGGGCTGGTACCTGCACCACCAGTCACCTAAGCCAACAAAAAAGCTTCATCTTCAACTCTGCATTTTTTATAAAAAACACACCTGCTTGCCCAGCTCCATACTACATATGCTCTAGCCAGCTCAACTAAGACACAAAGGACAAGTCACAGTATGATTGTTCTGAATTTCCAAACCGTCTATTTTGCAGTTCTCATTCTTGCTATCTGAATTGACTTCCATGCCACAAGGAATCAAGGTAATTCTACTGGTCCTATAGCACAATTAAGAGACACCTAAATCAACATGCCCATACCATTTATTTCTCAGATACATCAGAAACAAAAGGTCAAGTTATCTTCCGAGAACTTTGTGTGGATGAGCAAACAGCTGCTGGTAGAATACTCTATATGCAAGACATTTCCAAGACTGGCCAATACTCCAAAGGCTGTTTTTGAACGGGAAGCCTGATGTAGAATCCAATCTTGTTACCCTCTGAAGGCAGTCTGGTGCAGCGGTTAAACCTGTGCTGGAGGCTGCAACCATGCTTTAGGAGAATTTTCCTGCCTGAGGTGGTGGGCCAAGGAAGCCCCCTGCTTGCTTAGTGGCAGCCCGGGAAGGAGCAAGGCCAAGCATCTTCTGGATGTTCTGCAAAAACAAGAACAGAAGAGCAAGACAGCATCAATGACATGACAAGGGAGCTATAAAAGAGGAAGAAATCCCTGCTCTGCTTACAAATGCAGTATTTCCCACTACTTTCAACAGATTCAAGTTCTCACTCACTAAGCCTTACCAGTCTGCCTAATATACAATGGATCTCGCTTTCAATTCAAGGAAAAACAAAAACAAAACAAAAACCAGCACAGAGTCAAACAACCATCTAAAATGGTTACAATTAAAGCTGGGCTCATCTCCTCCAACCCCCTAAAAACATTCTTGCAGCTGAATTAACATTTCAACTGAGGACAGTAATCTGGTTCTTCTCCACCTCCAGCTACACAAAAGGTAGTCACAGACTAGTCCTTGCATATGGGTTGGTTTGAATCAACCTATAATAGTTATCCTTGCAATTTAGTTGCAACACACACGCAAGAGCAGGCTCCCAACATCTGTCTGCAGGCTGAAACAAAGCAGCTTTCAGTTCTCACAAGTTCCAGAAACCACTGTCAACAACAGCCAGAGTCTGAGGTTCTGCATAAAGGCTCTCACATAAACCAGTCTGAAACTGGGTCAGAGAAAACGTCAAATGCAAGCCAGAAGTTTAGAGAAAGTGTCAAATGCAAGCCAGAAGTTTAGACACAGAATTAACAAATGCTAATGATACAGACTGGAACAGCGGACTGCAGGAGACATGCAGTGTAACGATATATATGTAGCAAAATCAAAAAAAAAAAAAAAAAATTGACCTCTGCATTCTCATTTGTTAAAAAAAAATGCTTTTGATAAGGGTGTTTCAGTACAAAATGACAAAAAAAATGAAGTAGCAGAGTTGGGGAATTAGTTATAAATCTCATGGCAGATGTTTCCTACAGGATTATACACGTGCAGCAGGGACTTGTGGGATGCCTGCTGAACAGTGAGCAAACTTAGATTCATAACAACTCAAACTACATACTGAGCAATTCATCATCTGGAGCCAAAGAGGCTCAAGTATGCTATTCTCCAGGAATCCTTAGATAACACAGCACCAGGAGACACCACAGGAAGTGCAGTATAGACATCTGCATGGTTCCACATGAGCATCTTTAGCAGCATCAGCCCAGTGCAAGCCCAACTGGCTGTGGAGCACTTTCACTGACTATGCCCCCCAGAGCTCTGGGTACTTGCACCTTAATCCACCTCAAAGGCTCCAGCTGCCAGCTAGTCTGAGCAGCACCACCATGCTGTGCCTCGGTAGTCCCGAGCATGCAGGGAAGATGCATCCAAGACTTGCCTGAAAGTAGCTAGGCTCTTAACTCAGGTGCTGCACCACACATACACAGTTCCACTTTTTCCAGCCTTGACCTGGCTGCAGAAAGAGTCTAACCACGTTTTCGTGGTACTGCACTTCAAGCCCAGACAGACCAAAATTTGATCCTGCAAAACCACCTTGAGCAATCTTTGTCCACAGCACAATTAAATCGGTGTCCTGCATAAGTCAGCACAGTAGTAGTAACTGAATGTTAAAAGCAGAGCATTTTACTGGAGGAGGCTCCCTCTTGTGGTTCTCCTTCTCAGAGCTTAGTCAAGAAAAAGAACAGAGAAAGCAAGTGGCTCATGCATGGATTCAGAAACACCAAAGAGTGCTGCAGAGTCAGCAGTGGGCAGGACTTGGATCCTACCATGTATGAGTTAGTACAAAGCTAGAGCAGAGTAGAGATCCTACTAGAGCATCAACGGGAACAAGGAGCACACACTGCCTCAGTCCTCTATGTACTAGGGCAGAGGCAAACGGTAGTGCTAAATCCTACTCTACAAGCTTGAACAGTTCTAAGAGAAAGGGAGAAGATAGCCCACGTGGATTCAAGTAGGTTTAAGTCTACAGCCACTCTAGCCAGCATTATGCTTCCACAGCAGCCCCCTTTCTGCTAGGAAGGGCAGCAGAAACTAGTACTAGCAGAAACTCGTGCTAGTTGCAAAGCCAGTTTTGGTGGACAGCAGTCCCATTGTACATGCAGCTGGAAACACCAGGGCTGAGGCAAGATGCAGCAGAAACCTGCTCTGTGCTGTGCTCTGCACCACCCTGGGATGCTTTGCAGAGTCTGCTTCCAACAAAAACAGGACTATCACCTTCAGGAGCAGGGAGGAAATATGACAAAACAGAAGCACACAAACCACTTATCCAAGTTCTTCTGAACCCTCTTTATAAATGATCGCAGGCAGAATGGGAGCTGCTTCTGCCTTTGTCTTCAGACTCAAAAGGGGCCTCAGAGACAAGGCAGTGAGTTGTTCCCTGTTCCAAGATCAGGCTGTGTGGGAAAGTGCACTCCTGGCAGTAAGGATAAGTACTGTCTTCTTTTCCCACTGGGAGCACATTTCAGGGAGAAGAGACCTAATCTGCAGTTCAGGCTTGTGTGAAAAGGAAGCGAAGACCAGCAAATGCCTGAACAGCAGCATATTTCTCTCCACAGACAGCACAGGTGAAGGCTGGGAGCACAGTAACAGGAGCAGGGGCAGAGGATGTAACCCTGACATTGTGCCTCACGCCCAGCAACAGGCTTTCCCAGCTGAAATTCAACGGCTCAAGGACCTGTGGAAGGCCTCTCCCAGCAACCCTCCGCTCTCCAAACAGGAAGACAGGAGGAACTAAGGGACAGGATTTACGTGCCAGGGGGAGCTGGGAACAGCGCAAAGGAAGTTACTCACTGTAATTTGACTATTTCAGGAGATGCTGGCCAGGTCACAGGCAACAAGCTTTCCAGTCAGTGTTTGAAGAGTTTATTCCCCCACGTGCCTGAGGACTGCATGAAGAGGCTGCCTGACACTGCTACTACCCATCCCATTAATGTCAGTTTAATTACCAGTCAGTTCATTTCTCCCCATCCTCACATACTCTGCTGCATCTCTCTCAGGATTGCTGGTCTTTCACATACACAGGAGTTTCTCTACTTCTGAGCTCTGCTGGGATCTCTCCCTTGCTTTCAATCCCTTCATGAGCAGCTCCAGGTTCTAAGAGAAGGTTGAGGGTTGTGTGGTCCCTTTAGCTTGTTTGCAAACCTGTTCTTTGGCTTCTGGTACACTTCTGCTCCTTCCTCTCCTGTCAACAGCATCAAACCAGACACCCAGTCCCACATAAGTTCTCCTCCCTTGGGCCAGCAGCTCTTTTGAAGCTGACTTAGCAAATTTCCCCTTTTACACAGAGCAGAACTCAAGAGGGTCACGAAGCTTTCATCTCTATGGTCACAGCACTGAAAGCTACTCTTTGGCTCCATTTTAAGCCTCTAATTGCTTTCTTCCCCTCTCACACCCCTTCAAAGCCCTTTTCCCAATGCTGTTATCATGTAAAGTTTCTTCAAACAGTAATAAAGTCAGAAGCAGGATGCCAGCAACCACAGCTTCTGTTCCTAGCTCTTGCACAAACTAATGTAGCTGGTCTCTGCCCTTCGCTCCACAGGGCAAGATAACAAAACTTAGAGTTGTCTAGCAGCTAGCTGGAGACATGCAGGTATAATTAACTGCAATCAGCTAAAGGAGCACCACTAAGGCTGCAATCTCTAAATCCTCAGAGCAAAAACACCTTTCTCCAAAGCAATAAAGTAAACCTCTTTCTCTCCTTCTGCCCCCTACCTCCATGGGGCCATTAGCAGGAACTCTTCTGCATGACGACAATTTTTCAAAAGAATCTCTTGAAAGTCCATTTTCTTCAGAAAGTTCAGTGTTTCTTTCCAAAACCAGAGTGCCCCACCACTCGGTTCAAGCTGTCTACTCATTTCACAAGAGGCGACAGCAGGAAACGCCCAGGACTAGAACCAAACACAGGAATTGTATTTTTGGACAAAAAAAATCCATGGGGGATTTTTCAGCAATGGAGTTCCCCAGTCAACCCAACCGTTGCAGAAAAACCTTGCAGACAGTGCTGTTTGGTTTCATATGATGATAACCTGTAGCACTGGAAAGAAGGGACTTTCTGTAACAGGTGAGTAACAGAGCAGAACCATGCAAGATTGCCTGAAGGAACAGCATCAGACCTCAACTTCCCAGGAAGTCAGGGGGTGAAGTCAGGGATCCAAGAAGCTGAAAAGGTCTAACTTTTTTTCAAAGCAGCATTTACTTTTCCAGTTACTGGCAAGAGAAGCCAGATTTGTCTTGAAGAGAACACAATGAGGAAGCCCCTGGTTTTTGCCTCTCTGAAGCTAGCCCTGCTTTGAGCAGGCGGTGCTGAACTGGATGACCCCCAGGAGATCCCTTTTCAGCCTAGCTTATGATTCATTATTTGCTTTTGCACAGGACCAGACATAGGTACATTTCAACATAAGCACCCGTCGTGGAGAATTATGGAGAATTTGATTCATTAGTATGCACTCTATGACTAAAGGAACTAACTTTCTATTATTAAGCTGCTTCATCGAGCGCATCCAAACTTCTGACAGCAACTGGCATAACATGTCACTTCCCTTTGCTGATCTGCTTTAATTCTGCAAGTCTCTTGGCACCCCCTGAGGAAAAGCAACAAGTCGGTCAAGGAGAAAAGCAGCAAGAATTCAGGAAGTGAATCAAAGAAAAGGGAAATATAAATAGAGGAGCAGAAAATTTGCAGCTAATTGCACTAGCATTCATCCAGCCCCCAGAGCCTATTAATTTCTCCTCAGCACTCCCTGGGGGAACATGGCAAACAAAAACTTCTGGTTGCACTGAGAATGCCCACTTGTCCTCACCAACCATTCCATCAGTTAAAGCCTCAATTCAACACATTAACTGCTGCTGAACACATGGGTGTCATCCAGCTGGGTAACACAGCCTATACTTGGCCACACACATCCCCTTAACTTGGATGATGCTTCTTTCTGCAAAAGATGGGACTAACCAGATTTGTTGGGCAGCTATGGGTAGCCTACTCTTGGTTACCACACCAGGCCCCCTTTCTGAGTTACATTCCTCATACTGAGAGAGACTCTACTCAAAGGTAAAGTTCTCAGGACTGAAAAGTCAGGCTGTCAGCAAAAACAGGAAGGACAAAAGCAAAAGAACAGGTTTAACTCTTTCCCGACTTTTCTAACAAACGTATGGACTGACTGAGCCTTTACAATGAGGAAGATTCTCCCAAAGAAGCAACCCTTCTCTCTTCTCATATTATTGTAGAAGTCATAATTGAGAAGTAGTAGTACTTATATTGCCTCCTGATAGAGGCAGCTTGTCTTTTGCTGAAGGCTAACCATGACAATTCACAAAGTTATCAGAGATGGACACAAGGAAGCAAGCTGTTTCTTTTAACTCTGTCCTAGCACTCTGGAGCAATCCTAACGCCTCTAGTCAAGTCTTCCACTTTCAGCACAGTGGCTGTTTGTAAGATCCTAACCCACAGTCACAGTAGTAACTGACTTCTTTATGGATTGTAGAGATATGCCTTCCTTGATCCAGGCATGCAGGAGACTCAGTGTACTCACCTGTCTGATAGACATTGTGCAGAGAATGTAGAGGAAGATGAAGGAGCAGTCAGTGTAATCCTCACCCAGAAGGTTGCGGTGGGATAAACCCTGAATGTACGAGAGGGGGATAAAGGGAAGCTTTGCCACCACTCGGCCATCAAATCTGGAAAAAAAAGTGCTGGAATCACAACTGGGGACAGTTGCAGAATCCTTGGCTGTAGAAGAAACAAGCAAGCATCTCCAGCAGACCATCAGAGCAGGCAAGACCACATGGAAGGCTGGAAAAGCCATGCTGCCTTCCCCAGCCCACCTCTACATACACTACACCAAGAAGATTAAGTACATCTCTCACACAGACCTCCACCCCAGATCGCCCAGTCATCCAAAGATTAAGTAGGCTTCCCTCAGTAACTGTTTTACCACGGTAAGAGACAAGGCGTTTCACGGTGATATGTGATCAGCTGGCCAAAAATCTTAGCTGGCGTTTTGGCTTTTAAATAAAAAGTATAACTAAACTGCAAATGCAGCAGATAGTCATCTGTCTTTTGATCAAATGTTGACTGTGTTCTGGGGAGCTATCACTGCTGTAATGCAGTTACTGCAAGAAGATGAACTCTTGGCTTTAAGCAGAGCATAAACCAAACATTTTTTTTTCCTTTTGTAGAGCAGCTATATTTCTCAGCACAAGAACGAGGTGTACAATGATCATTGAGAGAATGCTTTTTAATACCAATAGCCTTTTCTGCATTAGCTCTGAAGGAGGCAGTGCAGAAGCAGGACGATACTGACTATTCCAAGCAGCTTGTCCTGCTCCTGGAGCCCCTCCAGGTCCACATTCCAGGGCGCCAGGCAAAGTGTGAATTCTGGCCAGTTTGCAAAGATTTCTCCCAACGCAGACAGGCAACCCAACCTTTTGAAGTAAAGTGTGTACGTTGCCTCATCAGCGTGTGCATATTTGGATGTTATTGTCTCTGCATGTGCTGATTTTCTAACAGGTGTTTCTTGTTTCAAGAGATCCTAAATGAGCGTTCTTTCCTGTGGAGATGCATTCACACAGCTACAGCTCACATGCATGCCAACTTTGTTTACATCTCACAGGCAGTTTGGCAGGAGACCTAGGAACGGATGTTTATCTCCCTGTAACATCCCCCAGTGGTTTAAAATTCTGCGTTATTCCTGCTGTGAGAATGACAAGTATTTCAGCAGTAGCACCCTGAGGTACCTAATTTTTCTTCCAGCAGGTTTTCACAGTTATCATGAAGTAGTACTGGAATGTGCAGTTCAAGAAAAGAATATGTCAGGGTTCAGAATTGATTGTATTAAGACATTTTTGACAAAAGAAAATTGAGACACATGGAAGCTAATCTCCCCCCCAGGAGAAAGCGCATCTATCTGCTTGGAGTCCTCCACTCTCCCCCTCCCCACAGACTTTCCTGTTTCCTGTCCTAGAGGACTTCTAAGCCACAAGCGTCATTCAGCTGCCCATCTTTGCTGTGACATTCTGCTCTTTGGGTTTAAACTTACCTTCCTGACACTTATGTGTCCTCCTAGTGTGGTTCACCCCACTGCTCCATTCCCCACATTGTAAGAAGCAAAGCCAGTTATTATAGTAATTTCCATTTTGGCTATTGTCCGCTAAGCATATGGCAGAGGTAAGGTGCCCGGTCACAGAGCAGCTGGGTGTCTGCATTGTGCATGTATGCCTGCTCCTTTTATCCCCTAGGAGAGTGAGTTTGTTCAAGAACAGGAAAGACCAGCAAAGAAAGACTAGAGTCATTACAAATGTCAGCCACTCTTCTCCTATTCATACTGCACCTACAGCCTCATGAATTCAAAGCTAACCTACTCTCCTCCTGAAACAGGCAGCTGCTCTTTCTGCTATGTCAAGAGAATGACAGTACGTAAGTGAGAACCAGCTCTGTCAAACCATTCTACAAGCTTCAGACAGCGCAGAGACAGTGCAGATACAACCCCACCAAAACTGCCATTCAGATACAAATGCATATGCTGATTTGTATTGAGACCAGAAGCACAAATCTAACTATCTAGCCTCAAAGCTAAGACAGCCAAATTTTTACATTTTGATTCAATAACCTCTGAACCGCTGGACTTAGCAAGAAAGCTATTTCCACTCAAACATCCACTGAGCTGTCTGGATACTCATGCACTGGCTCCCTGAATGGCCTCTAAGGAGAGGCTGGTAAAGGCGAGACATCCTAAAAGCTTCATGTCAGTCTTGTGGTTTAGGAGCATCATTCGAGTGGACAGATATCCTCAAGGGAGAAAGGCGCAAGACAAGTAAACTTTGTGGTCTTAAGGGAAAATAAACCAATAAATTATTTTTAAGTTAACACATATTGAAGGTGGATCTATACAGGATTTAACCAAGATCAGTTCTTTCCCAAAGCTTATAAAGAATTTACAGTCATGAAACACTTGTTCATTGCAGCATCCTTTGAACTGCCTCAGAAATGCATCCTTACACTCTACTAAACTAGATAGAGTAGGTAGTTTGAAAGACTTGCACCCAAATAATATTTTAATGCTTCAGGTGCAGCACTACAAATCATGGTCCCACATTCTGACATTCAGGCACATGACTAAAATACATCTCCATCCCTTCTCAGGACTGTAGCTAAATGATACAATGATGACCAAAGAGTGTACCCAAATTTTACAGTCCCTTGGTGCTGCATTCCTCTGCTCAGTTTCATAGCATTCCATAGAAGGTTGATGCTGAATTTTGATAGAAGCTGAATAAGAGTCCACACGGAGGCATACATTAACCCATTTCTAATTTATCCAACACAGATCTGTAATAAAACAACAATTGACCGTATCTTGGGACTGCTAGCAAAAAAGTCAAAGGTCTTGGTGCCCAAGAATGTAAAGATGACTACTCCTGTTTACAGGACAAGTATACTGCCCAGATATTACATAGTCTCTTGAAGTTTATACTAACCATATTCATATTATCTTCAGATTTTGCAACCAGTAGGAAGATCGTTTCAAACCTGAATCAAGTTCTAAAAGCTAGGCGCAAGTCTTCCAGTTTTGCTTGTCTGAAACAAAGCTCTCCATCATGCAACCTAGAAGCTACTTTTCAATAGACCAATCCCAGGTGATTTTTAAAGAAAAGGAAGATTAGAATCTATGCCTGGACTTCTTAATATCTCACCTTAAATAGGGCAACAACCAACACTGCAAAACCAGCCCATTTCTAAGGGGTAGGTGGGCTGGAGTAGTTTTGTTTACAAGAGTTCTTCGGTCACATTACTTAGCAAAGCCAAGGAAACTGAAGACGGCGGCTGCTGGCTCAATCTCTACCAAACTTGCCCTGGTCAAGATGCCCCCAGGCAGTAAGGATTTTAGAGTTGTGTCTAGATTGCACTCAAGAGTGCCAGTATGCAGCGTCTCCTCTCGAGCAAAACAGCAGCATGCTGTGATCACACAACTACATCTTCATGTGAAATATTGATCCATTTTATACAGAGTATTTAGAGTTCTTAGATGAGCCATGTCATCACTAAAACACTTCAATTGATAGAGAAGGAAGGAAACTATACTCACCATGAAAACTTAAGAAAAATCCAGAAAGTTGATACTTACATAGAGTTAAACATTCCCATCAAAGCCGTGAAGCAGAAGCCAATGGCAAACATGGATTTCATCCGAACCTGCAAGTAAAATGGTCAGAGAAAGTCAAACAACAAGCCTGCATTGAGGAATTAAGGGTTCATGCCCTCAAGAACAGGCTTTGCACAGCATCACTGTAACCTAGAGGGAAAAGAGAGGGATTGCATGGGAAGAGAGCAGAGAACTCAAAGAGTAGTCTGGTCAACAACTATGTGCAGAGGTAGCCACAGTGTGGATTATTAATGTGAAAAGCTGCTTCACAAAAGATCCAAGTGCTTAAAAATTGTCCTGTTACCTTCCACAGGTTGTTTCTTTGCTAAGCCTATACAGCTATCACATGAGAAAGTTGGAGAGAGATAAGAAAATCAGACGGCTCATTATTAAGACAGAACTTGCAGGAAGACAACACAAATTGATTCTACTTAGACGACATTATGGAGGCTTATAAATATGAAAATAACTAAGGCTGGGGATTAGATGAAATGGTAACTGCTGGAGAACTCTGTGCATCATACCAAATCTGTAGCTACTAGGTCACTCCTCCTGTTCTCTCTGGATTATCATCTCTGCCAAGTGAACAAAGTCTTTCTATTGGAAAGCTGCCCACTGAAACCTTCAGCAGTTAGGAACAGGCTTTAATTTTCTTACCATTGACAAGTCTCTGTTGTTATTCTTCAGTTTCTCTTCTTGTCTTTCTGGAAAGCAAAAAAACAGTTATCATCAGTTATACCAACCTAGAAACCACAGTGTTTTCATTTCCAGGAAAACTTAACCTTCCTGGCTCTTCAAACCAGGAACACTTCCAAAACCAACTCCAGCTCTCTTTGCCAGACAGTACAAACTGAAAATGTGTACATAGCCAACTGTTTCTCCATCACAGTAACATGCAGCAAAGCGGGCACAAAAGAGGAGGCTAGAATCACACATTCAGCACTTCTGGGAGAAATTCATAACGTCAAATTTGCCAATTCAACCAACCAAACACAGCAGCATGAGCAATGTGGCCAGAAAACAAAGACAATGCCTGCAAACCACACTTCCAAAGAACTGTGGTCCGAATTAGTTGCACACCAGGCTCACCACTACAAATATGCTATGTAAGCAAGGATTTAATTTCAGAGGTTCTAGAAGCAACATCAAAGTGGCACATGGAGCCAGGAGCTGCACTTCAGCAAGTCTAACATTCTACTGCTCTTAGTAACAGATCTTGGACCCTTATGACACCTGAAAGATTCTCCAAAGAAGAAAGATGCATTCTACGTGAATTTAAACTGAAGCATGTACTATTGTGCTTTTCAGGGAACACTTTAAAATATTTCTTTTGAAATTTCATCTCTCCTCAAGTCATCATAAACTGCAAAAGATGCCTTGTTGTCTGCAAGATACTGGGGAAGGCATCCATGCCCCTCATAAGGGGGCTGCTCCACGCTGAAGTGTTACCTACCACTTATCACCACTTTTGTCCTCATGTCCCCATTCCATCCAACCTCACTCACTGTGCTTCCCTCAGATTCAGCATCCAGAGGGCAGCCAAGGCTTTCAGGGAACACCTAGCTGAAGTAAGGATGTGGATGATGAAGAAATATCCAAGGAATAGCATGAGCAAAGATAGGGAGACAGACAGAAGGACTGTGAAGGGCTATCCAACACACGAGTTGTGCAGTCGATCCCTGCTGAAGTACCAATACAAGAGGCCCACAGCACAGAAGCTCCACAGTTATTTCTCAAACCCCAATTAAAAGATGCCAATACATCCACAGTATATATAGGCAAAGCAACAGCAATATCCATATCCACTTTCTCAGAATCCCTGTTGCTAATTCCTATTGCTTATAATTACAAACCATGCCCTAAGGCAGGAATTTTCCAGACACCTGCTTCCTGATCAAGGTGAAGAATTTTGTTCTGGGACATTTCAGCAAGCACAGGCCAGCTCTTTAGGAATCACATTTGGCACAAATACTTGTTTTTTCCCTCTGCTACATAACTAACCATTTACTGAGATAGACTAAAGGTTATGCAGGGATAAAAGGAATACAGCCCATATCCCCAATATATCTGGCCTTTTTCTCACACATTTATACTTATTCAGAACAAACAGGCCCCAGGTGCCTGACCATTTTCTGTAAATGGACTAATCCTGCACAACTCATGCATAAGCAGCATTTAAGTACTGTACTCTTCTGTGGAACTAGGTGGAGGCACAGGGAAAAAGGGCTGGATAAATCATCAACAAGCAGCATGCTGAAATTCTAACTCTTCTATTTCTGCTGACTGGAACACAACCCAAGACAATATAGCAATAATATTTTTTGCCAGCATTTTTTTTACTGTCTAACAAGTATTAGTGAGCACTATTGGGAATGTTACCATCCTTCCTTCTAGGGGCCCACAGAAGAGAACAGTGGCAAAGTTATAAGCTAAAAAACATACTCTCTAAGCTCATATGGCAGAAGGCCATGCCACAGTGTTAAAGGTCTGCTGTTCCTGCACTGTGAATGGGATCTGGGCACAGTATAACTGAAGTTGGTTCACTTTTTCATTAAAAAAAAGAAAGAGTTTGATAACTAGGAAACACTGAGTTAAGTTTGTCCATGCAACTTCCATCCTACCTTCTTGTGAATATGCATGATTCATCCCTTGCATAACCCAGCAATATTGTACACACACATCCTGCCTTGTTCCGTGCACAAGACAGATGGCAACTGAGGTAAGTCTGTACCATGATTGCGACTTATCTGTAAAGTCTAGTTTCTCTCTTTTTTTTTTTTTTTTTTTGAACTAGAATGATAAAATTTAAAGGAACTCCAACACAAGTAATCTTGATACTATAATGATGATACATTTTGCAGAATGATTTGATACTCAGTGTCACTGGGACCAGAATTCTCTAAGTAATTAAAAGCTGTGAGTCACTTTTTGGATGCCAGCTTGACATTTAGAGCCTGATTTTTCAGAAGCACTGAGCATTCAGCCCTGCCTGAAAACAAATCAGATGCTGAAGTTATGCAGCACTTGCACAGAAAATAAAACCACCAAAAACAAAAAACAGTCTGAGTATCTTAAGCTGGGCCAGCAAGATCATAGCAAACAAAATCAGTGGTCATTTCCAAAGTTTTATTCTTAGTTCCTTTGTGCTTTGTTTTTCATTTGCAAAACAAGATTATTTCAGTACATAAAAGTCAGTGGATCATCTGAATTCCTCAGATTCTATTGTTTATTAGTTCAGTCCAAGCACAAATAAAATATTCTCTGCTACAAACACGAGTTGGATGGTGCCCTGAAAAAAGTCACATTGCCACACATTGAAAAGTGACTGTATATAACAATAGAATGTAACAAGATTAAAAAGTTGCCGTATCCAAAAAGCAATATTTATCCCACACATGGATGGTTCAACCTTAGGAACTGAAAACCCACATGAGTTTTGGTTCTTGTCCCTTCAGGAGATAATAGATTTTACATCCAGGAAGAATTGTTTTAAGAGATGTTTGTAATTATTCCCAGGCTTTGCACAAATCAAATGACTAATCCAGCTACCTGGCGTTACAGAGGAATGAGGAAACCACCTCCCAGGAGTTCAGAAGTGTTCCTGCAATTTCTGCAGTAATATAAGTGGGCTTCACTGTGTGTTTTACTTTAGACTTCTGCAGATTACAGAACCTTCTAAAATTAATGTGCATTAAAAAATGCAATATATTGTGTTCTTGCATAGTCTAGTATTTAAAGAGTTACCTGAGCCTAGAACTACTTAACTATATTGACAATGAAAGAGAAGGAGAATGGAAATACAGATCAGTACTAAAAATTGAATAGAACTCTAACTTACTAAGGTTGAAATAAATCTAAGCACAGTAAGAGCTAATTCAGGCAAACAATCTTAGCCCTGAAGTGTTTACATGAGAAAAAAAAATCTGAAATCATAACTGTATAGTCACACAGATATTGCAAACTGCCAGTGTACTGCAGCAATGAGCACTGAGAACAGTTAATAGTAGTCACGGATATAAAGGCCCAGATCAAGGAGAAAGGTAACTAGACCAATGAGGAGTGGAAGTATTCCTCTAAATTTGACTGAAACCATCCAGAGGCAGTTCTCTTAGGAGAATAAGCAAAAGGGTTTGTAACCAGTCGTCAGGGCAAGAAACACTTCAAATAAATAGTTTTGCAAAGAAAGAGCAGATAATCACTTCCAGAAGTTTCTGATCTTTCCCCTTATTCTTGGAACGCCTTTCAATCTTACCTATTTTCTTTTTCTGCTGTCGGCCTGCTGATTCAGTTATCGTCTCCTTCTTCTTTTCCACTACAAAGTGCAAAGAAAGATATTCCATCATTTCCACATAATGATACCAACCCCCTCTTGCACATACCAAACAAAACATCTTATTCTCTTTGGAGAACAGACAGAACTAAAAACATTCAGGATCAGCAACTTTTAATCTACCCAAGACTGACCAAACCAAACACAAAGTCAAAAGTATTTTCAAAAGTCAGAATGTGATTTATGAAAATTTCAAAAGGGTTAATTTTAAACTCTGTCAAGAACCTGTTAGATTATTAACCAAGCAGCCTTGGGACCATGCTGGCTCAAATGACCCTTGCTGATTTGTCATTAGTATTAGACAGTACTTTTGATTCAGCAAGTGTAATGAAGAAAGTTTTATGGCAAGCTCTGCTCCCAATTATTTTCGGTGGGAAGCTGAACACAGGAAAGCCTGTGTTCTCTCACATCCCTTCTTCACAGGGGGGCATTCTCAGGGGAAATGCTGTCCAAGCAGTTGGCCACAACCTCTCCATTCTTCTTCACTTAATTAGTACTGAAGCACTTCCACAATTTTAAAAATCCTAAGCTCAAAGTTACTAAAACAGCAAAACACTCACTAAACATCTGCAAACAACTAACACTGGAGCAAGAAAAGCTAACAGTTAGAAAACCAGCAGAGTTATACTGTGATATAGTAACCAGGCTGCTCACTTGCAAATGTCTTTTGCAAAAAGTAAAAAAACAGGTTTTAATTTAAGACTTATTATAAGAGTACTACAGTAAGTGAGGATGATAAAGCATGGTTATAACCTAACAGGTAACAGTCCTCTTATCCTAAACTGTGTTTTTCTGTACCAAATCTACTCTACCAACAAATATTCTTGATTCCTGTTGGCTCACAGAATGAGCTTTAGAGAAGTGTGCATTAGAACTTTTCTCTTTTACTAAGCTCTAGCTCAGGACAGATATTCTAGCTTTGGTATCCTGAGCAACCTGCTCTAGCTGACCCTGCCTGAGAGGCAGAGAAGTTAGACCAGATGATCTCCAGAGGTCCCTGCCAACTCCAACTCTTCTGTGATATCAGAACACAACTAAAACAAAGAAGATAGTCAGATTTCCAAGTTACACAAAGATCTGTGGTGCTGGCTTCCAAAACGCAGGTGATCTGCAAGTCAGTCACAAAACTGCCAAGAAAGCCATGCTAGCCCAGACAAGATACTTAATTGTGTCTTACTACATTACTGTGGAAGAGTTGACATTTACTCTTCCCATGAAAGAAGTACATCTCTGATGTACATCTCATACGCAGGCTAGCACAAGGGGAACAAACCAGACAAGTCTGCTCAGAGGGAACACTGGGCAGAGCTGTCAGATGAATACAACACACCCAGTGCTCAGAACACATTCTCAATAATCTTCCTTAAACCAGATCTATCATAGTGCTCCTGATCAATCTGTCCCAAGCCTAGTCCACATAATCCCTGGGCCCCCAGCTCAAATCCCAGTTGGAGAACCCTTTGACCTAATTCTGGCCTAACTACTGCTCCCAGGCCTAACAAGAGGGCTCCTCTGGATAACAGCTTCACTCTAGACAGCACTGTTGAATCATACACCATCCCTGAGGTAGTCTACAGCCCTAACTCCCTTACGGTTTGTGCAGAACAAATAACTAAGTATCAGGCAGTCTAGAAAGCCTATCTGCAGGAACAGCAACAGTACACTTCTGGAGAAGCTCTTCTGTTCACAGACGTACTTCAGCCTTACAAGTTTACCACCACAACTACCTCAGAACACTTGCTATCATTTTCCTACCAGTCTCAGACAACACTGTAATTCTCAACAGAAATGAGACGGTGGAGAATGATGGAAGAAAGAACTATGAGTAACACTGTCTGCCCAAACATAATACTCGGCCCATTTGTTTTTGCAAACTGTAAAGATTCTTGGGACTGTTATGGAAGAACTTAAAGATTTCACACATGTTTTTTCCTGTTTTGGATTTGTCAGCTAATGGATGAAGGGTGTGCTGAAGTGGTCTACTTTGCAAGTTGTCTATAAGCCATTAGACAGCACTTCTTAGTGCATGAGAGGAGGAGGGAGAGAGAGAGAGGGAAAAAAGCCAACCTTCTTTCCAACAACAAGCCAGAATTTTTAGTGACACACACACACATTCTGTTTCACCTGGGAGGAAAGAGGAGGGAATCAAACACAGAAGCTGGAAACTAACTTTCAGACGCACGAACCACACACCTTTTCCTTCAGACTACAGCCTAGATATCAAGAGCTATAAAAAACAGAGTTAAACTCTTAAAGCACTCATCAAATCCCAGAGATTAAGCCATGCTAACTCCTTCCACATGTTCCACAGCACAAACACACTGAGACATTAACTCATTTTCAGCTGAGTTTCAGTTGCTTCTCTAATTTGCCCTTCCGGGGCTAGTTCTACACTACAGTTTTTTGTCATCATATGGAACTAACATGAGGTAGGTGGAGATGCAACCTCCCTCTGATACTGCTGTGTGGACAAAAGCCCCTAATTTAGGAGCTGAGATGAAAGCATGACTACACATCCACTCTTTGGCTTATCTGTCCCAGTAGAAGGCTGGAACAAGCTAGACTGCAAAGAGCACAGTTTGATAATATTGGTCTCTCATGCATTAGGAGCATTTACATCTTGCTGAAACATTTCCAATGTAAAAGCAGGTCAGGTTCAGCCACATTTCTTCTGTGTCAATTTCTTATTACTGCAACTTGCACAGGGTGCACACAACCAAATTCAAAAGCTCAACTGAATTTCTGCTCCTTCTCTTAGGCTTCAGACAGGTCCACTGAAACACTCCCTGCTGAAATCCTCATGTTTACCATTTTGTCTCATTTTTAGTATCTACTGCTCATCTTCTGATTGCCCACTCTGTTCTTCATTCTGCTCCCTTCTTCCTTCCTCTTAGTTTTTCATTCACACTCTCCCTCTCCATGGAAATAATATGTTTTTTAAAAATTTGATTCTAGTTCTAGTATTGTATCTAGTTTTCTAGTATGATTTATTTATATATCAAATGATATCTCAGATCCTTCTTTCTATCATGATTTTGTCGTTACTCTTCCCACATCATTAATCCTCACTTTTATTCTTAACATATTATGCTTTAGCTCTCATGGTATTCATTCAGCCTCAATTTTTTCTTACTAGAGACCTCAATCTCCCGTCTTCCCTTCTTGAAAAGCAAAAATGGCATCCTTGAATTTATTTGGGGCATTGAAAAGAATATATAGACACTGGTTACTCATGCTCAGGAGGGAGGAAAAAAATAAATATGCCAATATGATTTCTAACTTCCTCCTATCCTCTGTTTATTCCCTTCTGTCTTCCAGGACAATCCTGGCCAATCTGGATAACAATATAGATCTTAGTACTAACCCTCCCTCTAGCAAAGTGAAAAGATTAGGGACAGAAATAAGTCCCTTCAGTACCCAGTTTCCAGAACTCCAAGCTGAAGAGAGTTCCCTTCTGCTCTTTAACATGTAAAAGGGCAGGAATTAATCAGAATGCAGAACATAGTCAAACTGACATCTGCTAAAGCAGGATATAACAAGAGGAGCAGACATATTCTCTAGTGTCTGAAAGGTACTCACATTTTTTGCTCTGTTTTTCCACTTCAGCCTTTAATCTCTTGTATTTGTCTGTTCGGTAGACCAACACCCAAGTTATACCTGAATCAAACAAAACGTCGCTACATAAGTCTTCTTACAACAAATAACGTACGTATTCATTACATATATACTTTCTAACTCATATTCTTATATCTACAAAACCACATTATAATACAAAAGGTCCCCAAAATCACCAGCAAATCATATCATCACTTTCTACAAATCCCTGTTTCAAGTTTCCATGCATCACCAGTGTCCATAAATGACTTTTAAAGTTACCAGCTACCTTACTGAGCTCTGCTGTTCTGTGGGACTTACATAATCCCTTCTTTATCCCCCCCCCAACACACACGCACACTTTTTTTCCCCTGGCTGTCACTCCTCTTAAAACTGGAAGTTGATTAAGGCAATAATCATCTTTTTGTTCTGCATTTTCATACGACTTAACTAAGGTGAGAAGCATAAACCCATCTCCTACAATGAACCAGCTGTTAATAACAACATAGTTTGAAAAGGAAAACATACTAGGCTAAAAGACACCGCAAGAGATCCTCCAGTCTAACTCCTAGTGCTAAAACATGATGAAGAATAACTGCACCAAAAGTGCTGGACTTCTGGCTTGTGAAAAGTTTAACCTGAGCTCTTATGTAAGGCCTTTGGTCCCTGTTTGACAGCAGAGGTCTGCTGCTGGGTCCCTGGGATGCCCAAATGCACAAAAGGGAACCCAATATGTGCTCCTGAGGTGAGCAGAGCTCTGTCCTGCAAGATGTAATCAACATGTATAACATCTTATCCCAAAGGCAATGCAATATGACCCCTAAAAAACATGTATCATACTCTGCTTTGCAGTTTCCCTACCCCTGGTTCTCTAAAGACAGTGTCTTACAGCTCTGGGATGCTAGGAGATTTTCGGATGTGGCTCAGCAGAAAGGAACAGCCTCTGACTTTGACTATCCCAGGAGCTATCTGCCCAGTCTGTCCTTAGAAACCTGCAGCAGCAACAGTGTCACATATTCTTGGGTAACATACCATTTTACCACCCTGCCATTTAGAAAGACTTTTCAAACAGCCAGTCTAAACCATCTTAGTTTTCATTCTTCAAGTGTGGCTATTTTCTTCACATCCTTCGCACAACAGTCACAGAAAACCACAATGTCCGCTCTGCAGAACTCACTGAATACTGTTATCACATCCTCCCATAACCTTCTTCCTTCTAGGCCAAATAAACCCTGTTCCTCCCACTATGCTCAAAGGTCGGGTTTGGTCGAGAACACTTTCCTCTGGGCTTCCTGTGCTCTGCCCGCGTCGCCCTCCAGGTACTCAGCCTCACGTGGGCCTGACTAACCCAAAGCCTTTTTCACACTTTCGCTCTTCTGCTTGCGGCCCGGCACAGCCTCTCCCGTCCCCCTCCCTCAGCCCCATCCGCTGCCCCCGGGCCTGCCCTTCACACTGCTACAGGAAAGCGGGGAGCAACTGCCAGGACACAGCTCCCAGCGCCCTCCACGCCGCGCTGTGCCGAGCCGGGAGGACGCGGCCGAGGGCACCGTCGCGGCGCGGGCCAGGCCCAGCCCTACAGCCCCCCGGCCCCTAGCACTGGGCTCGCAGCCTCGACCCCCCCGCGGCCGCGAAGGCGAAGCCGGCGACGGCGCAGGCCGCCGCGCAGCGGCGCTCACCCTCGGCCAGCAGCGCGGTGCACACGGAGATGAAGACGATGAGGAGGGTATCGGCGAACATGGTGCTCATGGTGTCCTCGCCCCCCTGCCCGCCGCCGCCGCCTCCCCCTTCCACTCCTGCCGCCGCGCACCCGGAAGCCCGCTCACAACCCGGAAGCTACCGGAGATCACGTCGCCTAGCAACTGCCGGAAGTATCGCCCGAGCTTCCGGAAGAGGGTGTTAGCCAATCGGCGTGGCTCTTGGACAGGAAAGCGGGAAGGGCGAGGGGAGGGAGAAATGAGAGCGGGCAGTGCTCTGATTGGGCTAGTCGGCCGTCAGTATTGAAGGGGCACGGGGAAGTCCCGCCCTTTCCGGTCCCCGCCGTGATGGCGGGCTGCTGCCGTTGGCGGGAGCCTGTCATGGCGGTGAGGGTTGGGACCGCGGTCTCGGCCCCCTCCCGCGGAGCGCGGCCGCGGCCCGGTGCCTCCCCTGCAGCCAGAGGCGCTGCCGAGGTCCTCCAGGGCCGCCGCCTGTCCGCCCGCCTGGGGCCTCTGCGGGCTCCCGGGCCCTGGCGCGGGTCCCCGCGGTGGGTGCCGCTGCCCGTGCTGACGTGCCCCACGCTTTAGGAGGAGGCAAATACAGCTCTCAATGTTGCAAATGCCTACCACGTTCTCTTAGATACGGACTCGGGAACCTGGGTTTTTAAAATTGGGCCTTTAGTTTATTTGCCGATCACATCAGTATCCTGTTAGTGTGGAACATTAGGCAGGACTGCTTCTCTAGGATCAAATGTTTACATAAAGGCTCCATTACCCGCACTTTATTAGCACTTGCTAGCTTGTTGACTGCGTTGCTGACAGTTCTTCACGCGGCCAGCACTAGATGACTGGATTTATCAGTTCAAATCGTTGTAGGTAGGGAAGCAAATCTTATATTTGTGTGTATGAGTAAAATACTTGCAGATAAGCCTGGGCTGAGGAACACTGACAAGGCGGTGAAATAAATAAATGATTCAGCATATAAATATGACAACAGTTACACCTGGAACAACAAAACTACACTAAATCCACAAGCTACAACGGGGTAAGGAGACATAGGGCAGATAGAGCTGCAGTTTTTATGCCTGTGCTTGTGTAACATACAGGTTTGCAGTCAGTAGTTGTGCACTGTAGGATTATAAGCACAGAAGAGAAAAATAAGGAAAGCAAAAAAACAACCCCACAGGTGCCCACAAATTAAATGGGCTGTTCAGAAAGACAGTAATAAAACAGTTCAGAGAAACTGGCCAAGTAATAAGTGAGGGTGTGAAATTAGATAGCACACAAATCCTATGGTGACTGAAGACATTTGCATACCAGGAAGCATGAAAGCCACAGGCATACAGGTGGCCATGTAATGAGTCAGGTGTTGCTAAAAAGTTCCAGCTAAAGAGCCTTCTGCGCTCGTGGAAACGGCCCCCAGGCAGCCTCAGGCAGGCACCGCTCCCAGACACAGGGAGCTCTCCGCAAGATCGAGGTAGAACTGAGGACCCGTGATAACATGGTGATATTTTGTGCCCTGCTCTGTGCCGTCTCACCCAGTCCTGTGTTCCCCTTGGCTCTGCTGCACCCCTTCCTCCGCCCTCTCCCCTTCTCTGGGGATCTCCCTGGCTTTCCTGTCTGTGAGGTTTATCAGTATCCCATCAGTGGGAGATAGTTTCTCTTCTACTGGTATTGTAAATGATTCAGATGGTATCAGTCATCAATACTGAACACTGTCCTTCAAGGAACAACTGTGCACGAGAAGCCAGGCCGGGAAGAGAGAGTCAATGACACGAGCCTCTTGCCTCTCCAATGCCTATGCTTTGAACTGGACATAGAGGTGACACAAGCTCTTTGCGCACTTCATCCTGTCATTCTGATTCACACCAGGCTCCTTATCAGCAACAACTTATCAGGCTCCTTTCAGACAGCAGAAGACATTTTACTCTCAGTGGTATTTCCTTTTGAAAATATTATTCTGTGCTTTGATCAGTGTATAAAGGACAGATGAAGACGTATGCAGTCTGATCTGATCTAGCAGGCATGAGACAGGAGAAAAGGGAAATAGTTTGCATAATGTGTAGCTCTGGATACATGAACTATGAGCCAATACAATCTTAAAATAGTCTAGATGCAGCAGAGAGAATACTTACGGAGGTAACCTTTGGAACCAGACTAGAGAGAGGTTTGTTGGAACAGATTTCATCTATTGAAGGCTCTGGACTTAAACTGAACAAGAGATTAAATTGTTTTTCATGTATGTTAGTGACAGGCAGTTGGGAAGAACAAGTGTAACATTCTTAATTATGTTTTGATGTAAGAAGAGATGTCATCTAAACCTAACTGGCACTTGAATTTGATTCACTTTTGTTTTACTACTCTGGCCTGGTTTTGAACAAGCCCTTAGTCTGACCTGCGTAAGTTCTATTTGTGTCCTGTATACATAAGCCTTGAATATGCCCAGCTGTACCCCTACAGGACATACCAAGATGAGTTTACTTCTCCTTCGCTCTACAAGCATGTCTGCTCCTTCCATGTGTCAAGAATCTGTTTCTGGATTTTGCCACTGAAAAGGGGTGGATCGGTGTGTGGGTAAGAAGGATGAACTTTGGATAGTTATTGGGCCTGGTGATGCGTGCAGGAACCGTGCCCACGATCAGAGCTCGAAAATTGGCATGGGACCGTGGGAATTCCACTGGAATTTATCCTCGCAGGAAGTTCTCATCACTGCCTCCGCATATAGCGCTTCCTCCCTTGGCACCGGCAGCACCCGGGTGAAAGTGGCATGCTGTGATGGGATACACCAACGCTGCCAGTCTGCAGGAGCACCATTTGAGGGGAACTGGGAGTAGAGGACTTACTGGGAGGGAACTTAGGGCATCAGTTAGGCCATTCCCTGCCCCAAAGCAGCAGCAATTCTACCTAAGACTTTTTATACAGGAGCTTCCCTACTGCACTTAAAAAAATTCTTCAATAGTGGAGAGTTCTTGCACTCTTTAAGCAGCTTACGCTGGGGTTTTAATACCCTCACACTTTGGAAATGCCCCCCGATCTCTATCCTGAATTGCCCTTGTTGCAGTTTACACTGGTAACATCTTGTTCTAATCCCCAGGGGTAAGAGAAATCTATTCCCTTCCTGTTTGTGACAGCCTTTATATATTTGAAAACGGTTATCGTGTGTCTCCACAGTCATGTCTTCCCTAGACTAAACACATACAGTTCCCGCAGTCTTTCTGCAAAACCAGACCTCTTCTTGTTTCTGTGATCCTCCACTGGAGGAGTATCTCCCATCTGGCCTCATCTTTCTGGAAACGCAGTTACCCAGGTTGCGTTCTTACCAAGCAGAGGGTTAAATTAGTCTGTCTATGTATGTTTATATGTCCCAGTGGGATGTTTGCCTTTTTCACAGCAGCATGATGTTGGTGACTCTTTGATCCACTGTATTCCCAGATCTGTATCTGTGAGAGGGCTGGTAGCCAGCAGCTTCCCATCTTGCGTTTTCACAGTTGATTGCTCCTACCTAAGTACTGTGCTTTGCACTTGCCCGCATGCACTGGCATCCTACATTTTGCAGAGCATTTTTTCCAATTTATCAAGAGCATTTTGACTTTGAATCTCGGTCTCCAGAGCGCTTGCAGCTCCTCCCAGACGTCTCCTGCTTGCCAAAGGCATAAGCATGATCTTTATTCGTAGATCCAGGCCGTGAATAAATGTTCCCGAGCGCTTGCAGGATCACGGCTCGGGTGGTGGTGGTGGGATGTGCTGGAGGGCGCAGCCCCCGCTCCCTCCTGCCGCTGCCACGCCGGTAGCTCGCGGGTGCGAGCGGGGAAGGGGCCGCGAGCTCGGGGGGCTCCGGGGGGCGGCGCGGGGCCGGGGGGCAGGCGCAGCCGCCGGCGGGCTGGGCTGGAGCATGTGCAGCTGCGGCACCAGGCACCTGGCAGGGAGCCGCCGCGCCGGGGATGTGAACCAGGCGGGGAGGAAGGCCCTTGACTCATCAGATAAATCCAGCCCCGCAAGGAGAGCCGGGGAGCGAAGGCGGAGGAGGAGGAGGGGGGAAGGCGGGAGGGAGGCAGCGGCGGCGCTAGCAGCGGAGGATGGCGGGGGACAGCGAGCAGCGGCTGGAGGAGCACGGGCAGCCCGGCGGCGGCGGCGAGCCCTTCCTCATCGGCGTCAGCGGCGGCACGGCCAGCGGCAAGGTGCGGGGCGGGCGGCGGCGGCGGCCCGCAGCCTCCCCCCGCGGGCGCGGCGGCCACATGGCAGCGGCGGCCCGCGGCTCCCGGCCGCGCCGCCACGTGCGCCGCGCCGGCGGCCGGGGGAGCCCCTCGGCCCGGCCCGGCCCGGCTCGGCTCGGCCCGGCGGGGGGGGGAGGTTTGCCCATGCGTGAGCCCTCCGCGCTCTTCTCCCCTCCCGGCACCCGCGGCGCCGCTCACCTGGTGCGTGCGGGCGCGATACCCCCCCCCCCCCGCGCCTCTTTCTCCCCCTCCCTTATTTTATTTAATTCCCCTCTTTTTCCCTCATTATCGTTACTCCTTGCGCGGGCCGGGGGTGGCGCGCCGGCCGGCTCGGCAGCGGCGAGCTGCTGACTCACAGCGGCGGGGCGCGCGTCTTCCGCGGGGCGCTGCAGCAGCGCGGCGCGGGGCTCTGCCCGCCGGAGCAGCGGTTCCCACGCAGCGGCTTTCTTCCTTTCTCTTCTCTTTAAACCCGAAGCAGGTATCTTCCTACCTTAAGGTAAATTACATCTTTATTTTATTCCCCTTCATTATTCTTGCATTTGGGCCAGCACAGAAATTCTTGCTGCATCCCCCCCCCCCCCTTTCTTTTCTTTAAGGCATTCTGGAGAACAGGAATAGATTTGGAAGTAGAATTGCCTTTAAAATATTTCTTGCTAAGGAGACCGAATGCCCTTGCAGGAGAAAGGCAGAGCCTTGCGTCTCTGGGCTGATTCGCGTTTGGAGAGGGGGCTTTTCCTCCCTCTGGGGATGGCATGGCCTGACCGCCCTATTTCGGCCCACGCTAACAGTGTTTCAAAAACGTGTCCCTAAGTATCCTAGTGATTCTTGGGACCGCTGCCCTTTGTGCGAGGGAGGAAAATCCGGCTGTGGCAGGGGAGAGATGGCGCGAGAGGATGCAACCTCTCCGGCTGGGAGCCCGAGCCGGATCGGCCCTGCGGCGCGGCTCCTGCTGCCGGAGGCGCCCTGGGTTTGTCCGCTCCCTGATGCGTGGGTCTGCCTCTCCGTAGCTGTCCCAATAACATTGTGTCTGGCGCTGCCAAACTGTTATGTCTCCGAACACCGTGTTACGGGCCTGCAAGGTAAAAGCAATGATTACAGTGCAATGCGCCACGGTTGTTCTCAACTTCAAAGTGAAAATGCTTAGCAGCAGCAGGCTGCCCTGGAAAAAAAATATAGGAAAATGCCTCTTTTTAGCCTGGGAGAGGTAGTAACTGGCTTTTTCTGTCACTTGGCTTTGAGGTTTGTTTTCAGTTTTAGGTGTTTTTTCTCCCCCCCCCCCCCAACTTTTTCCCTTCACTGCAGTGATTGCTAGCAGCTAAAAAGTGCTCTGCAGTGCTGCCCACTTAAGGGAATCCGGCAGATCAGTGCAAAGTTTTTAGGAAAAGGCTGTAAGAAATATACTGGCAGGAAAAAAAAAAGAAAGAAAAGAAACTCCTTCAAAGAGAAGCAACAGGAAGAAAACCTGGGGGTTGTGCGTAGTGTCCCTCAGGCTCACACGTGTCGCTGGGATGCAGGTATGAGGCAGGCCACGTTCGGCTGCAGTAGTGGGGCTCTCCCCAGGCTGGTTGCTGACAGCACCCTGTGCTGGGTGCTACGGCACGCTCTGGGAAAACGGCCCCGGGGCTGGTCCAGTTTGCTCAGCTAAGGCCTTGCCTGAGGATCAGATTCAACCTGTTGGGGCTTTGCTGGCCCCAGCTTCACTGGGCAGAAGCAAAAAGCTCCTGGGGGGGGAAATGGGGCAGGTCCCTTTCCCGCTGGGGAAGTGCAAGTCCAGCTGACTCTCCTTCGCACCAGTTGAGGGCTGTTGTTGTAACCCTCCCTTCTGACAGCACACCAGCTCCACGATAACGGAAGGCGTTTGCCTTCCACACACCCCCCTCCACCCCTAGCTGCTCCTCCTGCTGGTTTTGTTGAGTCTGAGATGGGGAAAAATGCTCCTTGGTCCCCCCCCCCCCCCTCAGTCTAGGTGAGCCAGCACAGTCAGATGACGAAAGAGAGGGAAGGGATCCGTTTTGTAGCTTGCCGCAACTTGTTGTGTCCCGTGGTGCCATGGGTGAGCTGGCATCCGAAGCTCCCAGCCTTCTCCTCGGAGGCTGGGGGAGTGTTTTGTTGGTATTTCTTAAAGGCAAATTGAGTACTCGAGTTCAGAGGCTGGCTTCTCTTCTCTAGTGAGTAGAAGATGCTTGAGCGACTTTCATTCCTAACAGGAGATAGAAACTCAAGCGCTCTCAATGTGTTCAGCCTTCAAATGAATTTTGGACTGTGGGAGCAAAAAATGGGGAGCAACAGAGGTCCTGGGCAGGCTGTTGTGCCTGGAGCCTCTGGTGGCTGTTAGTAGGAGCCTCTCCCGTTTTCCTCCTAAATCCGAGCAAAGTCCTGCCCAGGCTAAGCATGCTGCTGTCCCCCGATGCGGGGGCGGTGGGGCGGCATTAGGACCCCTCCTGTGCTGGCTCAGCAAAGAAGCCAAAGGCAGAAAGGACTGCAAATGCCTTGTTCCTCACAGGGATTTCCAAGGCTGGTCATAGCATTTTCGTTCACCTGTAATGCCTTCAAAGTGCTCTGCTAAATTGTGTTTCCTCCCTATACCCGTGGTCGTGGTGCTAGCAGCTTCTCCCCTCCCTGAGCCCCACAAAAGGCTCTTGACTACCAAGGATCACGGCCCGTGAAGCAGGCAGCCAGGCTGCAGGTTGGAGGAAAGTTCGGTGAAGTGACTGCTGGGATGAGCTGTGAAGTGTTAGGATACCTCCTCAAGCTGCTCGCGTGTCGTTCCCCCCCAATTTCAGCTTGGCAGCTGGGACCCAGCAGCTCTGCAGGCATTGCTGGAATGGCTGGCTTCAAGCAACCGGGGAAGCATCTGGTGCTGCGGTGGTTGCAAGGGTGGGGAGATCTCTTAAATTTTAGGCTGAAGATTAATTGCAGGTCCCCCACGCTATATGAACTGAAGTGCTGATTAAACCTATCTCTTGGTAGGAGGTTGTAAAACCAGACAGATCTGCAAAGGGCTGAGCGTGTTCCTCGGAGGCCTTGCCCTCGAGCTAGTGAGGGCTGAATAGGGGTGTTGCTGTGGCCTGGTGGCTGCATGGTTTGGATCTTTGGTTAGTACACAAAGTTAGAAACATCTGTTTGAACATGCAGACTGCAGAGCACTAAAATTGCTGTATGAGATCAGCCAGGTTTCTTCACTGTTAACGCTTTGGGCAACTGTGCTTTAAACACCAAAAAGAGCTGTGTGAGGCTGCCCTGGCTGCCTGCGAGGATTAGCCAGCTCAGAGCCGGTCAGAAGGCTGAAGGAGGCAGCAAACTGGGATCTCCCAGCGAGGATGGGACAGCCAAGATGTTGATCCTGCGTTACAAACCTGGATCTCCTACACTAGTGAGTTGAGGGATACTTCTCCCCTCAAATCCTCCAGCAACCTTTGGGTCGTTCTCTTGCATCTAGGTGGCAACAGAGTGGAAAAGAAACACAGAGGGAAAGCTTGGCACTTATGCGGAGGCTTTGGCTCCCCAGGAGTGCCACCAGAGAGGGACTAGCAGGAATTACAGCAATCCTGTCTCGGTTCAGCACCATTTCCTGGTGACGCTTCCTGGCTGGCAGAAGCCAGGAATCACAAGGTCTGGCTTAATAAATGCCAGTGTCAATGCATGCTAGAAACTTGTCAAACTTTCTAGTAGAATGTTGTTTTGTGCCGGCCACTGATCAGACCAATACACAGGACACTTTGGTGGGTCAGCCCTTTCCTGCACTGACTGAGTATGTGCTTGCTCATTACAGAGCCTGTTTGATTTGACCTGGTCTCATGGGCTCAGTCACCTCCAGCCTATGGCATTTGTAGCAGGGACTTTTTAAGATATCTTGCATCTAAAATAGGTAGGATTGTGTTTGGGGTTTTGTTTTCCTCCCAGTTCAAAGCCAATGTTAAAATTCTCTGTGCCTGTGTGCACCAGGGCACAGGACTGCTGATCACACATGCAGCGTCCCCTAGTACCAAGCCCAGTGGTGACGAGAGAATAAATGGGGCTATCACAGTCCCGGACTGGTTGTCCTGTGGCTCACAGAGGGATGGATGGAAATGGTGAACCTGCCTGGGAAAGCTTTGGGGGAAGGCCCAGGCTTTTGGTAATAACATAGCAAGTTTCCAGTCCCGGTGCTGCTATGTGGATATGCCCCCTTAAAATTGGAAAGGACTGACTGGGTCATGAACAAGCTCCCTGCAGTCGCAGGCAGCCATTTAATAGATGTTCTGAGACCTTTACAAATTTGGTATCTGCAAAGCCGTCCACAGCCCGTGCAAAGCCTGCCCTCATCCAAATGCTACAGGACAGGAATTGTGGCAGTGGTCTCTGTGCTGATGAGCTCCAGGCACCTCTCCTTGGTAGAAGGTGTGATTGCTGTCAGTCTCTCCTTGGTAGAAGGTGTGATTGCTGTCAGTCTCTCCTCGTTCCCTGCAGTAGCATTTGTAGTGGGCCAGGGGCATTGGTCTGCACAAGGGAGGACTGTCCTTATGGTGTAAAGTGTCTTAGCCTGGGGCAAGCAACCTGCAGCAGTGGCAGGAGTTAGTTCCGCTCTTCCATCCATGCTGGAGCCCAGCAGCTGCTTCCTCTTCTCTTGGTGGGTCTTGTCTCTGCTGCAGCCTTTCCCATTTTGCCTGCTCCAAAGAAGATAGCTTCAGTATTTCCTTATGGTAGGAATTATTTTATCTGCCTTCATTCACCTTCTCTAGGTGTTTGGTCTAGAGGAAGCCTATACCCTGTGGGAGGTCTCCTCCCTGCTGGTGTGCTGGGGTGAACAGCTCAGTATAGACATCTCACCCCTTGTGTTGCCAGGCTCTGGTTTGATGGACAGATGGCTCTGGGCAGGTGGGTTTCACGTGCCTGTACGCACAGTGTTTTGGGTGCCTCTGAGCTGAGATCAAGCCTTACAGGGCCAGAAGTACCTGTGCTGCCCTGGCTGCTGCAACCAACCCCGGGACCAGCTGCCTGCGACCTCTGGACATGGCCATGCGCTCTCTAACGCCCATCAGGCTCTCTAACACCCGTCCGCCCAGCCCCTTGGCTCTCTAACACCCATCCGAAGCGGTAATTCACTGGCTGACCAGAGCAACCAAAGAGGGACTGTGAAATACATTTACATAATAATATGAGGGGGAATTAGTCAACTCTTGAAGACTATTTGAGCAGCTGACTATAGGCCATTAGTGCAATGAATTAAATGGATAATGTAATCAGCATCTTTGAAATAAATGGCCGGAGCAGGGCTCTGAGCACCCTTCTGCTGCGTTCCTTCCCCTTCGCACTGCAAGGGCCTTCTCTCCTTCCGGGCAAATGCGTTGGGCTTCTTTGCCTGGTGCTTCCCATGTCTTCCCTCTTCCTCTCCCAGCAGAATAAAGCTGTGCTTTTTCCTTCCAAACACTAGTTATTTGTGTGCTTAGCACTGAGGAGAAAACCTGCAAGGGGAGCTGCAGCTGCTTCTCTTGAGGAAAAGTGTCTCTCGGAGCTTTCTTTTTGTGCTGTGGTGTGCAGAAACCTCCCCCTGACGCGGCCGTGTGCGTTGTTGGTTGGTTTGTACAGCTTCTCAGGGACCCGCGCTAGCCCAAAGCCTGGAGGAGCGCCGCTCGGCGGGGCGCAGCCGGCTCCCTCGGACCGGGAGCCCGGTTCTCCCCGCTGCAGCCCGTGGAAGTCGTGAGCAAGGGCGGAGGTGCCGGGGCTCTCCGTTGGCACGGTTAGAAAGGCCTGCGACAGTTTGCGGCTCGCACGGGAAGGGTTTGCTTGGCAGCCGTGAAGGGTTTGCAGGCTGGCGGGACTGGCCTACGTTCGGTTTTTAAAGCAGCCCCGGAGGAAGGGAGGACTCTCGCTTGAGAAAGCATCCTGCTCGCTGGGAGCGTGCTGAATCGCCTCCTGCGCGCACCTGGGGCCACGGCGAGCAGAGCAGCGTGCAGCTGGCGTCAGCGTGCACAGCGTAGCTCCAGGGAAGCGCCTGAGCTGAGACAAGGAGCCTCTTTTTGCAGGGCTGCTCGCCTTCCTGCATTGGGATAGGTCACCGAAGGCAGAGCCAGAGCTAGGGGTGGGCTTCGGGCCCCAAGTTATGGAGTTCTTTGTATTGGGGTTCATTTGCAGGGTCACGTTATCTCTGTCAAGTCACTCCTGTGTTTCTCCCTATGGTCGTGGGGCTCTCGGGGCAGGGAGAAAAAAATCCAGTTGTCTCTGTCCCCCTACTGGGGCTTAGGAATTGGCAAAGGAAGGGATCCGGCAGGCACTGCACTGCGGGCATCAGCACCGTGCGTCTCGTGCATCGTGTCCTGCCACTGCATCCAACCCAGTGAGATTCCAGCACGGTTCCTCGCGGTTGCGTTTTGGGCTCCGCCAAGATGTCTCCTTAGGCATCTGCAGGCTTCCCCAGAAGGTAACTGCTGTCGTTTCAGATTATTAGTGAGCTTTTCACATTTCTGATTAAAAGAAAGTCATACATATATGTGCAATGCTGGTTTGCGAGGAAGGGTGTTTGAGCAGGGGACGTGCGTCACTTGTTTGTAGGGGACGCTTCCTGAGGCTAGGAGTTTCTGTTCTCACTCGGTAGGGGAATTTGCAACCTCTGCGGTTCTGGGCTTTCTTCCTCCTTTGCATATGGTGCTCATCATCAAAGGGGAAAAGCTGGTGCTCCAGCTGCAGGAGGTGTTCAGACTGGCATTGGGAATGCCCCTCAAACCATCCTGCCCTAAGTGATCATGAGAAGGGGAAAAACACCCTTCACTTAAACCTGGGATGGATGTTGGTTCTTACTAGCCCCGAACAAGGAGTTGTGAGAGTCGTCCAAGCTTTTCTGTTGCACTGGTGCGGGCTAAATGCAGCCCCTGGCTTGGGTGGAGGCGCTGTGTCTCCTGCTGTCCCTGTGTCCCTCTGTGGTCACATAGGTATCCAGGTGCAAGCAGTGCCCTGGCCCACAGCAGCTCGTGTTGAGCTTGGACCGGAGCCCTCTGCTTTCTGAGGGACCAGGTGCCTCTTTCCAGAGCCCAGTGGCTAACATCCCTGGCTGCCAGGGCAACAGGGCACACTGGACCCAAGCTTGGGCCTGAGAGAGCCAGAAAGCCTTGTGAACGTCTTCCTCCGTCACTTCTGGTAGCTCTCCAAAACCCATTAGAGAAAAGGGAGTGGGGGGCTGTAGCAGGTGCCCCAAAGCTTTTGCCAGAGGCACTTGCCAGCCCAGAACGTCAGACCCTAAACACAACTGGGACATGTTCTGATCCTCATCCAGGGCCCCTCCAAGGGGATGCACGTGTGAGCCAGGCCTTGTGTTCCTGTCTCCAGCTGCTGAGAACTGCTTTCTCCGTGGGTTTTCTCACCATCAGATGCCCTGAGCTGTGGGTTATGGAACATGAGGGTGGTTGAGAGAGCTACTGGGGCTCTTTTCCTCGCTTTCCCAGGTCAGCAAGACAGAGGTTAGCATGCATGAAACAGAAGAAAGGCTTGGAGGAGCAGCCTGATTCCCCCAAACGATGTCCGTTTTGCTGCCCGTGCGGCTGCTGACCTCCGCAGGGAAGGAGGGACTGTAAGAGCAACTGGTGCCTTGGTTTCAGTGATCCACAGGAAAAGCAGCCCCGTTTTCTCCCCCAGGCTGGGAAAGCAGTTTGTGGCGCAGATCGGTACACAGCTCCGCTGATGCGCTGAGGATCTGCCTCGGTCTCTGTGCTGGAAGGAGGTTTGCTCCTAGGTGCGAGGGGCCGGGGAAGTCTGTCCTCGGCAGCCGTGCCCGAGGCTGAACGCTGCTGCCGCGTCCCCTTGCTGGGTGGGCAACGTGGAAGGCAGCAGCATTTGTGGGGAGAGAGCAGGGAGGAGAAGTGGAGGAGAGGCACTGTGCAGGCCTTCTGTTTGCAAACCCCGTGGGATACGGCTGGGTAAGTGAGAGGGCTGACACAGGCGGGGGAAGAATCCGGGGAGTGGAAAACCAGAGGAAACGGAGATTGTGCTCCGGCTTTCTGTGTCGCGAACGGTCGGGACGTGCCGAAGGGTTGGCGGCTGGCACTGGGCTGCTGCAGCTCTTTGCTCGGGGCGGTAGCAGCTCGCTGCAGGGCAGGGCTGCCGCGAAGCACCGTTTGCCAGCCGGAGCAGGCAAGGAGGAGAACGTGGGATGCTCAGGGAGACCCCCATCGCTGACACGAGACCTAAACTTGCGGTCAGGACCGGCCGGGCTGGTTCGCTCCGCGGCAGTCCTGCGCTTGGAGACTCTCCAGCCGGGCTCGGGCTGACTCACGGCGCGGTGGTCGCAGCCAAGTCGGGTCAGCCTGGTCTGGAGGGGAAGAGATGGTCTCTGGGGACAGGCATGCCATCAAATCTTCCAGCTTCGCAGGCAAACCGCCTTGCTTGCCTTAATTCCCTATCGCCGCCGCTTCCTCCAGAGCTTGCCGGCCAGGTAGGGAGCAGACGGCTGAGCCAGCGGGGAGACGGGAGAGGAGAGAGCTGCAGGCCGGCCGGGGGCCAGCCGGGCGGCGGGGGGACCTGCTCCTTGCGGACCACGGGGCTCAGCGGGGTGTCTGCGGCCAGGGGCAAGTGCAGGAGGTTTGCAGGAGCTGAAGCGGCCCAGAGCAGTGCCAGAAACCTCCTCTGCCCCGCACAGGGGGTGCCTGGGCTGGCTCCCCCCGGCCATCGGTTAGGGCTGCAGCTACCGCCGCTGTATTGTGCAGCGGCCAAGGGCTCCTATGACTAAGGAGAAGCTGCCCCAGGTGATGTGGGACATCTCCCCCGTGCAACTCAGACATGACTTGCCTCTGACTTGCCTCCTTTGCTGTCCTTTCCCAGTCCTCAGTCTGCTCCAAGATTGTCCAGCTGCTGGGCCAGAACGAGGTGGACTATCGCCAGAAGCAGGTGGTGATCGTGAGCCAAGACAGCTTCTACCGGGTCCTCACCTCGGAGCAGAAATCCAAAGCACTGAAAGGCCAATTCAACTTTGACCACCCAGGTGAGCGGAGAGCAGCGCCGGGGCTCTGCCACGCGGCAGGCAGTGAGGGCTGGAGCGGGGACCCCCGAGGTCACTTGCAAAGAGCCTTGCGCAGGCTCAGCCTCTGCACGGGGCGGGTGCGGATGCTTGATTGAGCCCCCGTGCAGCGGGGTGCACCCCAGGAGCGTTGTGTCTCTGGAGGGCGACCAGCTGTCCCCTGCTGTACCGCCTCCCCCACCGCAGGAAGGCAACAGTCATGGGATGGAGCACGTGGGATGGGAGAGGAGAAGGTTGTGAACATCTAATACGCTCCTCTTCTCCTCCCCACAAACGTGTTCCCTGGGTTGAAAGGTGTTCTGGTGCGGCTGGGTCAGCAGCAGGGACAGCTTTGGCTCAGCACGAGCTCCTGGAGCCGGCAGCTCTGTGTCCCTCCTGCAAGGTGCAGGAAACCTGTCCGGTGCAGCCGCTGTGCAGGCTGCTCCACCGAGGGCTCTGCGGCCGGCTGCTACAACAGGGCCTCTTTGAGCCGTCTCCGGGCTCGGCGGGGAAATTCCAGAGCCGCTGTCCCCTCGTCCCCACGAGGACAATGCCGGGGGCAGCGGGCGCCCGCGAACAGAGCCCTGCCTGTGCGGCGGCTCCGGGCTGGAACACTGCTCCAGTCTCTCCGCGAGCCGGCGTCGCGCGGGACGCGTCCTCCCCAGCCTGGGCTCCCAGCACCGCCGTACAAGGCGGGTATTGATCTCCGCTGGCCGGATCCCCGCCGGGTGCAAAGCAGGGGGAGCTGGGCCCTGCTGCACCCACGAGGGTGTGCGCGGGGCTTTCCTGCCCGGTCCGTGTGTCCGTCCGTCCCGAGCGCGGGGTGCCAGTGGCCCTGGCTAGACTCGGCGCAGCGTCGCGTGAGGCTGCTTGGCTGCTTCGGGTGACGTTTCCTCTTTCCGCAGACGCCTTCGACAACGAGCTGATCGTCAAAACGCTCAAAGAGATCACGGAAGGGAAGACGGTCCAGATTCCCGTCTATGACTTTGTCTCCCACTCCAGGTCTAACAGCTGCTCCTGCTTTGCTGGGCCTCTGCCAACGGCCGGCACCCCCCGGCACGGCACGCAGCCCCGCGGGCCCCAGCCCGCCTCCGCCTGCTCCCGCGCGCCCCTCCGGCCCCGGAGCCGAGGGCAGCGCCTGCGGGGCAGGCGCGTGGTGTGCCTGCTTCTTTGGTGTCTACCAAAAGCTTGCGTGCTAAATCCTCCAGACCGCTTGATTAGAGGATGCTTTCCGGGCCCTCAGGTGGAGCCTGATCTGTTCTGCCGCACAGCCGCGTGGTCGCAGCCTGCGGGCAGCGATGGATGAGGGCTATGGGCCCCCCTTTCTTTCCCCCATCTGCCCTCTTTTTCCTCAAAAGAAAATCTGTGTTTGCAGCTTTAACAAGTATTCTGGGCTCAAACACATCAGAACTGCCAGGAAAGGACGAGGAGGACGTTCTTGCCCCTGTAACTCTCCCCTCGCGTGCGTTCGTCTTGTTTCTGCGCATTTGTGCTGGTTGTGGGTGGCCTGGCCCCGCTCCGTTTCCCACGGAAGTGCTGCGGTGTCTGAGGAGCGCTGCCTGGTTCCCGGGAGGAACGGAGCTGGCCCTTGCGCGTGCCCGCGGGTGAAACCCCGTGCATGGGCTTTCCGGCTTGGCTTGTAAGACTTGCAAGCGGCAGCTGGCCAGGGTGGGGGGAGAGGGGCTGGTCTGCTTCCTGCTCTGCCGTTCGTCCTCCTAGGAAGCATACGTATGCCTTGGACTCCCTTCGCCGCGGTGGGGTAGGTCTGCTCTCCCCTCGGTCACCTCCCTGGGGCAGCAGCAATGTCCCAGGGTTGGTGCAATGCCTAGGGGCACCGCTGCTTTCCCCCCACACCCCTGGACCTGTTCTGCCTGTCAGAGTATTTTGACTCTCCTCCTCCTCCTCCCTGCTAGGAAAGAGGAGACGGTGACTGTCTACCCTGCCGACGTGGTGCTCTTCGAAGGCATCCTGGCCTTCTACAGCCAGGAGGTGCGGGACCTCTTCCGCATGAAGCTCTTTGTGGACACGGATGCAGACACTCGGCTGTCCCGCAGAGGTGAGGCCCTCGTGTGACTGTGCCTGCTGTGACAGGGGAAGAACAAATGTCACTTAGCTATCCGAGCACCAGGTTGCTGAGGCAGGTAACAGTGACTGGAGGCCAGAGCAGAGCTGGAACCGATACGAGAATTTGCTGGAGCTGGAAAAGAGCTAGGGAGATTTTCATCCCTAATTCAGCATGTTGCATTGGGCAGCTCATGGCAGTGGGGAGCACCTGGCGCCTTGTCTCTTAGGATTCAGTGGGGTTTTTGCTACCTTGTCTGGGAGTCCTCCTCTGACGCATGCAGCACTGGGCCTGCTGAATGTGCTGTGTCCTTGCACGGCGCTGTAGGTGCCTGGTGACTCCAGCTGGATGGTAGCTGCTGCCACTCAGCAGGTACCAGCAGGAAAGGGGTGCAACGGGCAAAGCAGGGTGACAGCTCGTTCAAAATGCAGTGCCTGGTGGATCTTATCCAAAAGGCGGTGCCCGATGGATCTGTTCAGGACCTGGTGTACGGGTGCACTCCGAGAGTGGTGTCTGGCGATGAGGGTGTTTATCCTACACGGAGCAGATGGGGAGTTTGCTTGCACCTCTTGCTCTGTGCAAGCACAGCCAGTGCAGTGTGAAGCCTATCGTGGTACTTGGCACCAGGTGAAGGCTTTAGGAGCACAGACCTCTGGAAACCAGGACTCCCAGTGTTCAGCCAGCTTGGCTGCAGGTTGCCAACTGGAATAGGAAGGACTCCAGCTCTTTGGGGCTTGAGATTTGGTTCATTGCTAACTGCAGGATGAACGTTCAAAGCAGCCTTTGGGGCTGGGGTCACTGGTGGCCTGAGGCTGGGAAGGCAGGCATCTGAGGACTTAGGGCAGAATCAGCTGTGTCTGAACCCTTCCTCCTCTTGCCACAAGACATCTGGGTGGCAAAAGATGGCTTAGAGGAGAGGTCCCCCTCACACCTCTGTGCTGTGACAAGAGGAGCGTGGAACTTCACCTTCAGACTGCTTCTGTGCACCGGATCATCCCACTGAGACAGAACTGGTCGTGCCTGCTAAAAGTCCTGCAGCCCTCCTGCTGTCAGAGAGGCATACAGCCTCTTCCACTGTTGGCATGTCAGCAGTGCTGATTAAAAGCTGCTTTTTACACATCCCTCTTGACCCTGCCCACTGTTCTTGCATGACTCATCCAGAGAGATGACAGCCCAGTCGTTGCGGGGAGATGCATTAGCGGGTCACAGACATGCACTTGCAGGATCCTGCAGTGTGAGCCTCATCCTTTGAAAAACAGACAGTGCCGTTCAGGAGCTCAGGTTCGTGGCCCAGCTGGGGGTAGCCCACGTGTTTGGCAGCGGCCCACGCTGGCTGGCTGAAGGAGAGGTGTTGTCTGTGCGTTTGATTAACACCGCAGCGCTGCGTGACCGTGCACGGAGCTTGAGCACGCTCTGGGGCATGCAGTTCAGTTGTTTCGGGCTTGGTGTCTAACCGTGAGCTCAGGGCTTGATAACTGGTTGAGATCCCATTGACTAAAGACTGAGATAATCCATTTGCTGACCATGATACAGAGCTAAACCCCATTGTGCTGCAGCTGTCAGACAGGATCACAAATTACCTGGGCTAAGGCCAATCTGGGGGATTTACCTCAGCTGCCACTAACTGCAAAAGCCTTGCAAAGCAGCAGTGGGTCTGCTGCCAGCTGGTTGAGGGGGTGGTGTCCCCAGGTTAGCGCAGCTCACCGCCCTCCTGATGGGGGACTGACCCTTTGGCAGTCTCCCGGCCTGCCTCCTGCGGTTGCAAGGACCACAGCAGCGGCAATAGTCTCCTTGCTCCATGTCTCCCTGGCACTTCGGGGAAAGGAGACCTTGTGTGTGAGGTACCAAAGTATAGTCACGTCCCTGGAATGTAGCCGGAGGCTGTTTGTAGCAAGTGCAAGTCGGGATCTTGCATTGCGACACGGCCTTGAGTCATTCTGCTCTCCCGGAAGTCCTGGAGAATTGCAGCAACGGGCTTTCGAGCCGGCTGGCAGCAGGAGATGAAGTTCCTGGAAATGCAGCTGACAGCTCTATTAATCAGTAGCGCTGGGATTCAGTGCAGGTAGCTCAGATCACCCCCTTCTCAGCACCTCTCCCAAGGAAGACGTTGCTGCCGGAGTGCAAGGGGCAAAATCCACGTTTAGCAGGTGCCTCGAACAGCCTGACCGGTGCGGAGCAGGTGGAGTGGCCCCGTGCTCAGCCAGCTTTAGGCCCGATCGGAGTGATCCAGTGCACGCCGGACAGACGCCAGCCTGTCCTTGGAGCACCGGCCGGCCCTGCGAACAGAGGGTGCTACCTCCGGAGAGGCTACGTGGTCTGAGCGCGGGCTGCTGTCCCTGCCCGTGCTGGGACCCCTTGCCTTGGGGCCATCGACGCGCGTTCGCGGGGCAGCAGAGCTTTGCCCTCTCCGCTGCCGCCCGGGGGTTCGGGCGGCGCAGCCCGCGGCCGTCCCGCGCGGCGTCCGCGGCCGGCTGTGCTGCGAGCGCACCCTCGCCGCGCCGCTTCCCCGCCCCGCGGCAGCCGACAAACCGGGTGCGGGACCTGGGAACCGACGTCTCTCCGCCTCGCCTGTCTTCTGCTTTCCCGGCTTGTTTTTCCGTGCTGTTGGTGCTGGGGATTGCTCCCGATTTCTGGAGAAGTCGCGAAGCCGGCTGCAGCGGCCGGGCTGAGCCGTTCCCGGGGCGGGCAGGGAGCTGGCCCGCGTCCTGCGCCGCCAGCCCTCCCTCCTCCTCCTCCTCCTCCCGCGAGCAGAGCCGCTCGGCGCTGCGGGCGCCGGCCGCCCGGCGGGTCGCGCAGGCTGGCCGCGCCGTGGCTCGGCTCGGCCACGCTTGGCGCGTGGAGGAGGCTCGCTCCGGGGCCGGCGCCTAAGCCCGGGGCAGAGCGGAGAGCCTCGGCTTGGGTAGCCGGGGCGGAGGGACGAGAGGCATGCGAGGGCTGGGTCTGGGCCGCCTGCGGTGGCACTGGTTAAGCCGGAGTGTGCATGCAGAGCTTAGGCAAGGGAGGGCGGCCAAAGAAAGCCCTTGGCCACTCCACGAGCCCTTGGTGCTCAGGAATGCTTGGAGCACAGTGCTGGGCTGGGCTCGGACGGGTGGGCAGCAGCTCCCAGGAACAGGGACCTCGGGGCACACGGCCAGGTGGTTGGCCAAGCCTGGCAGGGGGACCGGAGCGGTTCACATCCTGGCTTCTGACCGTGCCTCATCTCTTCTCAGTGCTACGAGACATCAGCGAGCGAGGCAGGGACCTCGAGCAGATCTTGTCTCAGTACATCACCTTCGTCAAGCCTGCCTTCGAGGAGTTCTGCTTGCCAGTAAGTGTAAAGGGAGGGACACACGTTAGAGCCTGCCAAAAACGCCTGATTGCCCACCCGCCCCCTCAGCTGGGAGCTGTGTGTGCCCTGGAGCTCAGGTCACCCTGCCTTGGCCTTGCCTCTCCTCCTGGGTGCCGGCAGAGCAGCTAGGTGGGGGTGTCGGTGCTGGCCGGCGCAGGGCGATGTTTATACGGCCGCTGCCTCCCTGGTGAGATCACCGCTCCCCGCGGGGAGGCAGCCACGGCGAGAGAGACCCTCCCTGCATGGGCTCTGCCAAACCGGCACCAGGCAGCTCAGCACACGCCAGACCGGCAGGGACGATCTTCGGCTGCATCCAGCTGGGGAGGGGAGATCCCTGCCCGGCAGCGGTGACCACTGTGCCTGCCTCGTGTATTGGACCGTGCTGCCTGCCCTTTTCGCCCTATGGTGGTACTGGCTGCACGCTTGGAAGAGCAGAGGGGCTTTTTCCACTGCTCTGTGCTGCAGGATATGGCCTTGCAGGTCCCATTTCCCAGCTGGCGGAAGGCCAAGGTGAAGAGCAGACAGAGCCCTTGCTAGGGGCCAGGGTCATGAGGTCTTTCTGGAGAAAGGAAGCAACTTTGAGAGCTGCTAGCTGAGGCAAGGGTGGGAGGCAAGGACCCCTAGCAGACAGAGACTTTGCACGTAGGAGACCACTGCAGCCCTGGGGAACCTGCAGGTGTAACAGCAAGTTTGCATTACTGGCTGCTGCACACCTCTCCTGGCTGCTGCTCTCATGGAGTGGAGGCTGCACCTTGGCTTCTGAGGCTTTTCGAGCGGGTGTGGTAGTTACCCAGGGAATTTCACAGAATGGTTGACTTTGGAAGGAAACTCTGGAGATCACCTAGTCCACCCCACCCTGCTCAGCAGAGTCACCTAGAGCGTGTTAGACAGAGTTGCATCCAGGCAGGCCTTGAATGTCTCCAGAGAAGGAGACTCCACAACCTCTCTGGGCAACCTGGTCCAGTGCTCCGTCACTCTCTCAGTGACATTTCTTCTCATCCTGAAAAGGCTGAACCAGCAGAGTCCTGCAACCAGGGGAGTGCTAGCCAGCACTACAGGCAGGAATTGAACCTGCACCTCCAGCCTCAGGGCTTGCCCATGAAAGCATCACTGCCTGTCTCTGTTCTTACCCGAAAAAGAGGTTCATCCTTTCTCTGCTAAGAGAACTGTTTCTGGTAGACCTCAGAAGGGGCGCAGACTCCTGGACAGCGCTCTCTTCCCTGTCTTATGCAGATGTGGCTCGGGGAAATGAGGTCCAATTTTGGTGCCAGGCCTAGTAAGCCTCCTTCTTGAGTCCCCAGCAAGGTAAATCTGCAGCTTTGCAAAGCAGTGGATGCAGTATCGGTCTCTCCTGCTGAAGAGTCTGTACAAGGACGAAATGTGAAACAAGGAGGGTAGAAAACAACTGCTTCATCCCCATCAACTAGCTCTGCAGTAGTCTGCTCCCACCTCCAAGCTGGTGGTGGGCCACGCCACACAGCAATTGCACATGGGTGCAGAGCAGGCTTGGTGTCCACCGTTCCTGTTATCCTGCTCCTAACCAACTCTGGAGCAGGCAACTCAGCACTGAAATAGTCCACAATGTCCTGGGGATTTTGACGTGGCTGGAAGCGCCTGGAAGTGTCAGATAACAGCCTTGGCCCAGCACACTGGCTCTCTTGCTTATGCTGCAGCGCAGCTGTCAGGAAGCTGATCAGCTGTAAAAGCAACTGTAAATAGGGGAGGAAACTGCAACTGGCATCTTCAGGTGAAAATAGGCCAGGACTGGCATCCTGAAGTGGATCTTTTTTGCCAGTGTTGCTGGCAGAAATCCCCCCCTATCCCATGCAGATCACATGTCCACCCAGGCATGCTAGGTTTTGTTTGTGCACCAGGTCATGCTAGATTCAGAGAGGAGGCTGTTCCTGAAAGCATCTATTCCTGGAATCTTGTGATCATGAAGCTTTTGAATTTCAGGTTTTATTAGGGTGATCTGTCCCTTACTGGAATTTGTTTTAGCTCATGGAGATGTCAAGGCACAAAGCACAGCCCTCAAAACTCAGAGCAGAAGGCAAATAAGAGCATCCAAAATGTAGTCTTCCCAGTAACATACATCTTGGTGGGTTTGGGCTTGACAAGGGGAGGAGAAGGACTGCCCCGCGAAGCAGGGGTGATGCCCCCAGCACGGCAGCTCTCCGCTTTCCCTCTAACACCGTGCACTCTTTCCTTGCAGACCAAGAAGTATGCTGATGTGATCATTCCCAGAGGAGCAGATAATGAAGGTGAGCAGACCCAGACCCTGCCACTACATCCTGGCAGCTGGCTCTGGGCTGATGCCGTTGTGACGAGGTTAGCCAGGAGGTAGCAGGGCCTGCCACGGAGGTGACTCAGCCCGCTGCCACCCAGGAGAGCACGTGTGCTGAAGGTGACACCGATACCACTCGTGCTCCTCCGAGCAAGCCTGGGAGCCTGTCTGCGCGCAGCACCTCAAGGCAGACTCCTCCCGGCTCATCCCACGTGCAGGGAAAGGTGCTTCTCCAGGGTCAGACGTGTGTCTGGGATGGTCACATCTCCACCTGGCTGGAATCAGGTGTCTGGCTCGGCCAGGGCAGAGGGATCGCAGTGCCCTGGTGGGGATGGTTCTCCCCACAGGGTTGCAGCCCCCCAGCATGTGATAGGAGGGATAGGCGCCCTGCGAGGAGGCGAGAGGGGTCACAGCAGGCTTGCTTTCTCTGACTTGGCTCCGACTTATTCAAGGCGATCCTAATGCAATCCTTCCCCTGTATCTTTTCCATCCCTTTGCTCGCAGTGGCCATAAACCTGATAGTGCAGCACATCCAGGACATTCTTAACGGAGGACTCAGCAAACGCCAGAGCAACGGCTACCTGAACGGCTACACTCCTCCCCGCCAGCGGCAGCCCTCAGAGTCCAGCAGCCGGCCTCACTGACCCCGGGCGGCCGGCGCGAGGCTGGGGGCAGAGGGCGCTCGGGCCCTGCCGCTGCCCCTCTGTACATACTGTCCGTTCATTTCCCCCTTATCTATTTAAGAAACCAGACGGAGACGAATGCCTTTAATTTTGTATGTTGGAAATGCCGAATGAGAAGCAGCTGACCGCTTGGGAGCCTGGACCGCCCGCAGCTCCCGGCCTTGCTCAGTAACTCCTCCAGCACGGAACCAGCTATAAATCTCTATAAATATAGAATTGCTCTATTTTTGTGTAAACGCAGAATAACGTAAAATTACTTGCCACAAGGTATTTGCCAGGCTCAGTGTTGCCAGGAGGGGGCCGGAAGAGGGTCCGGGGAGATTTTGGGTTCGAGATCCTCACCTTGTAGGCATGAGGAAGAACATCTGGCAGCTGCTTTAGCAGCAGAGCAGTCCCCATCCTGGGGAGGCATGGGCAGTGGTGGAGGTGACAGGTTGAGAGTGGCAGGTTGAGAGTGGCTTTGGGACTGGGCTGGGGTTGCTTCCTCCTGCTGTTGCTGTTCAGGTCCGAGCAGCCTGGTTTTGCCAGGAGGGCACTGATGCCACTGGGATTTTGGAAAATGATGTGCAATGCCTCCCCTGACTGTCTCTGCGTCCCAGGTGTCAGTCCCTCCCAAGCGCCTCTGTGCCGTGGCTGACACCCCTTCCCACCATGAGGAAGGGGGCATCTGGTGTGGCGCCCTCCAGCAAGGACTTGGTGGGTGTTGCTGGGGTTGTGGTCACCTAAGCATGGTAGCTTGCAGCCGCAGCAGTCTCAATGCCTGGCTTGGATGGAGATGGTGCCTGGAGTCCCTTAAGCTGCTCTGGAGCTCTGCGGCCGTGTGTGTGGTGGGACTCCTGGCCAAGCCCCAGGCTCAATCCCAAGCTCGAAGGTTGAGCTACAGGAGGCCAGTGGTAACTCTGCCATTTCCCACCTGAAATGGTTTTTTTCTCAGATAGGCAAAGTTGAGTCTGTAGGATGTTGCTGAGGGAGAACCAGCCTCTTCGCAAGGACAGGGGCAGCAGGTGGTGTCAGGCAGCTCCTGAGCAAGCTGTCTGGGGCAGGCTGGTGGTGTGCAATGGTCTCTGAGCTACTGAATACTTGTCCTGACGTGACATGTCTGCAGCTTGCCCAGCGCACAGGTCCCAGCTGAGTATCATGAGACCGGATGCCCAGGAGACCCCGCTGCACCTTTCTGGAGTGGATCCTTGCCTGGGCTGTGTCTATCCCACCGTGTGCAGGTGGAGGACACAGCATCCCTATGGTGTCCTGTGGCTGTGGGGCTGGCTGGGGAGGGTACTTTCCTGCTCAGGGTGAGAAAGTGCCCTGAGCAAGTGCTGCAAGAGTGGCAGGCTAGGAGGGCCTGGTGGGGCTGTGCCACCAGGCTGTGCCACCAGGAATGGCACATGCCAGCACAGAAACAAGGAAAGCTCCTCCAGCCCCCGCTGCTGGGTCTGGCTTGCCCACCAAAGCCAGTTTCCCAGAGTCAACCTTGCATCGCGCCAGGCCTGGAGCAGGTACCCTTAACCTTGTGCCTGTTGGAGCTTTTCTCCTTTCAGAGCATCACTCTTGCTGTGCAGGGTTAAAAGCTTAAATCCTCAGAAATCCAATGCCCCATCGTGCTCCAGCCCCAAGGTGATCAGAGACAGGCTTTGATTTTAGCCAAGAGGACAAGAAGGGTAGCGGCTGGCCCAGGCAGCGCCGCTGGGGCGGACGCGTTGCCTCGTGCCCTGCGGCGGGGGCGCGTGGCTCCGCTCCCTGTCTGCAGACGCTTCCTGACGCGTGCCAGCTCTGCTGCAGCCAGGAGCTGGCGCTGGCAGGATTATTGCAGCGACAGCGCGTTGCCCTGGGTAAGAGGGGCTGGAGCCGCGCGGGTCTGGCAAGGCTTTCTCAGGGCTTTGCCAGCTCTCAAGGGGAAATGCAGGTCTCGCCTCCCCTGTAAATAAAGCTGGAACAAATGGATTGCGGCGTTCCTAGTCTCCTCCGTCCAGCGCTGCGGGCTGGCTGCCTGCAGCCCCGGCGCGGGAACAGGCTCGGGCAGCAGTGGCTCAGCAACGCAACGCGGAGCCCAGCTGAGGACAAACTCCCGGTGTAGCCGGCTGCTTTGGCCGAGGAGCTGGTGCTGGAACCGGTGGCTCTGGTTTCAGCTACCTGCTGAGCCCTGGCATCCATGTGAAACCCCTCGGTGCTCCCTGGCAGCAGAGAGAGACAAGTTCAGCCCTTCCCAGCGAGTCTCGCGGGCGGATGACCGTCGAGCGAGTTTCCTCAAGGGACCTGGCAGGCAGCGTGGCTTTAGTGTTAGGGAGCAGGCAGGGGTGAAACAGTTTTTTGCAAAGGGATAAGCCCCTTTATGTCATGGCCCACAAAGTCCTCTCAAGCAGAGGCAGGTTTAAATCTGAAATCAAGAGCTAGACTTGGCCAGAACTGCTGCAAAACCCACCCAGAGGGCCCTTAGCTGCCCTAGATGGATGACAGCGGTGCAAATTTTTTTTTTCTTTTAGCATTTAAAAATACAAAGGCTTTGCTCCCTAGTGGCAAGCACATGCCTTCTGCTACATCATTTATAATTCCCTTAAAATTTTCCACAGGCCGCGGGCCTGCGCTACGCTCCCTTGCGCAGGTCCCTCTGGCTGTCAGCGCGGCGCGGGTCACCCCGCTCTGCCGGCTGCGCCGGGCCCAGGTGCAGCGGAGACTCTCGAGGGACTCGGGAGGCGCAGGCAGCGCCTCTGGAGATGCTGCCTGCTCAGCCCGGGTGCACAGGGGCTGCCATCACAGCCGGTCCCAGCAACGTGGGCACGGAGGTGGCAGAATGGCTCCCAGCACCTTCTCTGGGGATTTTCTGCTTTTCCAGCTGCTCTGTTTTGCCGGGGGTTTTGGCCCTCAGCGGCAGGCCAGCAAAGTGCCACCACAGCCCTCACTGGGCTTCTGGAAGGCCTTGGTAGACAGCTCTGGGGGATCTTTGTGGTCCAGGTTCAGACGGAATGAGATGAGTTGATGCCAGATTTATCCCTTCTCCAGGCTAACACGTGTTTCTGCGCTCCTTGTCGCAGCCATGGGGATTTCCCGCGGCTGCCACTGAGCTTTCGTTTTCTTCAAGGCTTGACCTTTTCAATATTGCAGCAAAAGAGCAGGCCCAGCAGCGAGCAGCTCGTTGGAGCTCGGCAGGGCTGGGAGGATGAGTCATGCTGGGTAATCGCGGCGTAAATGACGGCAGTGGCCGTGCAGCAGCTGGCTCACGACCCGGGCAGGAGGCAGCTCCGCGCTGCGCTGTGGGCACGGGAAAACCTTGCAGCCACCCCTCGCGCTGTGTGCAGGGAGGCACCGGTGCTGGCACCCAGCTCCTGCGCTGCAGACACAGGCACCTCGTCGCTGTCTGAAGGGATTGACAGGTTTGCGGTGGCCTGCTCCTGGCTAGGGACACACTAGCATCCCTGCCAGTCCCACTGCTCATAGCCCAGAGCCGGGGCTGACTCCTCAGAGCATCACATCCCCCCTCGGCCTGTAGGTGCTAATAACAAGATGAGACTCAGCTGCCTCTTGCCAGGGTTTGTCCATTCCTCCCACACCCCTGACCCGTTAGACTGATGACTCATTAAGTTCTGCCATTCCAGGAAAGGGCACACCTGGGTCCTCTCTCTGAGGACCGAGCAGGGAACTGATATAAAGTTGTGGAGCAAAGAGGAGGAGATACTTAACAGCAATAGTGTAGATCTGAGTGGTGGTGGTAGTAGTAGGAGGGCTCTGAGTATAGCTGTGCTGGGGCAGTGGCAGGTCCTGTGGCTTCTGCCCTTCATTTGGGTGGAAGGATACCACTGTTTCCTCAGGCCAGCTCTTGCTGGAGGTGCAGAGATGGTACAACTGTTTCCTGAGGGTCCTGAAGATCTCAGTGGTGGAAAAAGTCATGCAGCTGCTCACAGAAAAGGACTGAGTACCATTCTGAACTGCAATCTTTCTTCACCCTTTCCCCATTCTCCTTGGACTGGCTTTTCCCTTCTTAGTCCCTCACCCCATTTTGGTGCCTGCTCTCCTCTCTTTCCCTTCTTTGCTCCTGTTCATATTTGCTTTTCCAACTCTGTAACTGCTGATATATCATCTTTCTCATTCATCTTAAGCCTTCTACAGCCCAGATTCTCCTTCTGTCTTCAGATCTTGCTGCAAAGTACCTTTTCCCTCTCCTCCCTCCCTTTCCTACTGCCCCTGGACTGCACTCACCTTTTGCACTTTGACAGAGCTGCAGACTGCCCTGGCTCTGTAGCAGGCTGCTGGACACTGCCTGGTGGTGTGGTCCCTCCCCTAATGGGCTGAGTTTCAGGGGGGCTGTGTGTGTATGTTGACTCTCTGGGAGAAGGGTCTCCAGAAGCGGAAAGCTCTAGTAACAGGCGCTTCACGGCACGACAGCCCGAGTCAGCCGGGCTGCCCGCTCAGTGGAGCTTCTGGCCTCCTGTCCGCTCCCTAGCAGAAACCAGCAGCAGATGCTCGGGGGAACTGTGCACGTGTGCCTTAACAGGGGCCAGCCCGGAGCCTGGAAGTAACCCGAAGGCATATTTTGCCCTCGCCCCGGTATTGCCTGCTGCTAAGCTGGCAGCAGAAGGACTTCCTGAGCCAGAGACAGGTTTTCAGTGTTTAATGGCCTCTTGGATTTTCCTTCCGTTACTTTGCCTGAAAGCTTTTAAGCGCAGGGATACCTCCGGCCCCACCGTGCTGTCCTGTGCCAACAGCTTTGGTAGACTACTGACACAGTCAATTTACTCATTTAGTTCAGATCCTTTCCTCCTTTTCCTCTCTCAGGTTACGTGCTCCTGCACCATGCTGTGGCTTAGGGAAGTTGGAGATGTTGAAACTCTGGTACACCTGAAAGCTGATCTCCTTTCTGCAAACCTTGAAGGTGAAAAGGCCTGGGACATTGCCTGCTGCCATGGACAGATGGACTGTGAGGTACTCCATGGCTGGGCAGGTAAGCCTCGAGCCCGAACGCATAAGAAGTCTCAGGGAAGAAGGGATACCAACATTGGAGGCTACCTATGTTTCAAATGCTTTTTGGAGCTGACAATTGATTCAGCTGCTGAGATCAGGGTCACCTGTGACCATAGGCAGACCCTTTGTCACCCCTTCAGACCTAGAGGGGAAGGCACAGACCCAAAGGTTCTTCTGCTGAGCCATGCACAGGGGACCATGTTCACTGCCAGAACCTGGGGAGCAGCTTGACACCTTCACCCCACAGCTACCCCAGCTGGTTCAGCCTCATTCCTGTGCTTCTGCGACCAGGTGCTACATGGCCAGGCAGTGCCTGTGCAATGAGGTGCAAAGCTGTTTCCTCACCAGCTGAACTCCAACCAGCATCCCCTAGGACTCCCTGAGTTTCGTTACGAGGTCAGTTGTCTCCTGGCTCCCCAAGCCAGGATGGCCATCTGCTTAGGGAGTCATGTCTACAGCTGCCAGTGCCTCGTCCACTCCCCCTGTCCGCCCCCCCAGCAGCACCTTCCCAAAGCATGTGCACAGCAGCTTGCTTGCAATATTGCCTTTAATTGCCCTGCACCTCCAGGTCTGCACTGGAGCTGGACTTATGGAGGCAGTCAGAAAGGATCTTCTCCTTGTCGCCCGCATTTTCCGCCTTCTTTTTTGGCAGCTGACGCTTGGCATCCTCCAGGCAGAGGTGGCGCAGGCGCCGCAAGTACTTGCTCATGAGGATGGCGTTTGCTTCCACACGACAGAGTACCTCATAGCTATTGCAGCTGCACTTGCCCTGATGGCCTGTCTCCAGGGGCACTGCAGCTGCTCGGAGCATCTTCTGAAAGGGAGAGCGGGATGGAATGGGCCTGGGGAGTTTCTGGAGAAACACTGGCCTTGCTGGCCTGCTCCAGGACGCAAGCAGGGATAAGGAAACCTCGGAGTAAGAAAGCCCACGGTGCGCTCCGCTGAGGCTTTCTTGCCTGTGTTGCTTTTGAGTTCTCCATTAAAGGGCTCTTGGCTCCTGCTCCCCTCGGCCCAACCATCCCTCACGGCTCACCTTTCTCTGGGGCCGTCGCACTAAGCTGTTGAGATAAAGCAAGAGCAGAGCCCCACTGAGCAGGCACGCGGCTTGCCAACCCACAGAAAACACCCACATGGTGTCCAGCCAGGCCAAGCCATCCCAAAGCTGCGGCAGCGGGAAGGGTAGGAGCTGGGCCGGTGGCTCGGTACTGGTTTCCAGCTTAGGAGCTGGAAACAGCCCCAGAGACAGGGACGGAGCCAGAGCACTGCTCCTGAACCTGACCCAGGTGCCGCAGGCGCTGAGACCCAGCCCGCTGGGGAGCAGCGCCAGCGTGCAGAGAGCCACGGCCAGGGAGCCGAGGCTGAGCATCGCCGCCTTCTCCAGAGCCCGAATCCGAAGGGATGAGTGGAGGAGAGTCGAATCAGGACCACCACCGTGCAGCCTTGGTCTCCAGCGCCTGCACTGGGGCAGGCTTCTGATGTCACCGGCCTACGACAGACGTCACACAAATCCCCGTGACGTCGTGGGGCGCCAGCAAGCGGCGAAGGCTGGGCAGAGCCGGGGTTTATCGTCAGCTTGGGCGAAACCTTCACGGTCCAGGCTGCTGTTAGTCCAGGTTTAATTATTACAGCAGAAGACAGCAAAGAGTAAAACGACTGAATACACAAGAACACGACACGAGTCTCAACAGCAATAATACGCTTGAAATTGTTGTACATCATCGTCCCCCCGGTTCCTGGCGTCCGTCCCTTTCCCGGGTGCGCTGCTCAGCCTCGTGCTGCCCTGCGGCCAAAGGCTCCAGCCTGGCGGAGAGGTCAACGGCTGTGCGTGCTCAGCATCCCCACCTCTGCTCCGGGGAGAACACGCGATGCCGGTGGTTTCTCCTTTTGCCTAAGATCTGCTTGGGGTCATTCTTATCTGCTAATCTTCCCTTACACCTTGCTCTCTCTGTACCACTCTGCGAGTTCAGGCTGCATGTGATTTTACCTTATATGTGCGTTTTATGTTGGCTAGGTGCTATCTCTTTGGTCTCTTTGTTAACCCTAAAACCAATGTTATCAGCTCCAGTTCTCCATGTCTTTAACTGCTCTTTGCAAGTGGTTTGTGGCTGTGGGGGCACAGCGCTAGCCTGTGCCCCAGCTCTTACTCCCCTGCCTGGGATGCTCTACGCCGCATCTGCGTCTCCGCTTCCCGAGATGCCTGCTGCTGTGCCAGGCACCACGTCGTTGTGGCGGGGTCCTAAGTATCTCCTCCTACTCGGAATAACTACTTGTTGTGGCTGCGTATGTCTGAATTACAGTCGTACCTTACAAGCATAAGCAAAAGTATGAAAAAACGAAGCTGCCCGACCTAACCAGACGAACTGCAGTTCTTGTGAGCAGCGGCACTCCTGGGAGCCGGGTAGGAAGCTGAGAGTAGCTCTCTCCTAGCTCCTCCTAGTGGCTTTTCTAGAGCATAGTTGTCATTTTTGTACTTGGTTTCTTCAAAAATTAGGATTCTCTGATCGTGCTCTGTGTGTGAGCGCATCTATTTCCCCTTCGCCCTGTGGGTTTTTAATCTATTGGAGAGTTTAAATTAAATTTGTAGCAGGGCTAGGGGACATAAAAGCAGCACATTACGATGAGTTTCCTGAGGATGAGTAGCCAGGTTGAGGCAGGACATCCAGTACCTGCCCCCAGCGAAGGACAGGCTGTGGGGATCTGCTCCACTTGCAGATATAAGGAAATTCTCGTGGCGGGCGATTCTGTGCACGTCCCAGTTCGGGGAATTATCTGGTGGTGCCTGTGCTGCAGTCATCAGTTGCATAACTATTTAAATCATGAGGGAAAGGAACACAATAAAAAGGTCTCGCAGGTCCGTACAGACACACACAGATATACGTGTTTGGATACACTCATTGTCATTATTTCTTTGCTTTGGTTTCCTAACATCCGTGTGAAATATGCAGTGTAATTGCTATACAAACACACTAAGAGATGAGGGATCTAATCAAAATCCGAGTTCCCTTGGATGTTGCTTATGCATCTGCTAAAACGCAAGCTCCGGTTTTCAGGGGGCAGTTGGCATCTGCCTGCCAGGGCATCCCCAGGTGCAGGGGGGGGTCAGTCTGGAGGAGCAGGACTGGCGGCCCTGGCAGCGGCAGGGATCCATTTCCTTCCAGCTTTTTCATGACCAGCAGAAAGTAATTCTCACCTCTTCCTCTCTCATTTCAGCAGGGGCAACAGGTCCTGCTTTTTCAAGCGAGCGGGTGGCAACGGCAGAAAACACCATGTGATTATCTAGTGGGGCAGAATCCCCCCACTCTTTCTGCTCCATGGCTTTAGCCTGGCTTCTTGCTGCACTTAGATTGCAGTGGGGCAGGATGCCCTCTCCCTCAACCAAAAGGCAAGGCCCACAGCCCCCTTCCCTTCCCTGCCCCCCCCCTCCCCCCGGACAACCCCAAGGAAGGAGACCCTGGAGCCAGAGCCGTGTGGCAGAGGGAGCATTGGGCAGAACAGAAGGGAGGCAGACTTGCATGATTTACTTTGGAAATGAAGGAGTTGCAGATGTGCCAACTAACCGTGACGAGAGAACTCTTTGAAGCTGCATCATCAGGGGAGCGATGCAAAAATACTGATTCTGCCACAAGACCACCCTGACTGTGAGATAAAGTTACCAGAGCAGAGTGCGCCCACTGCGCAACTACCTTGGTGCTTCAGCTGCAAAGCAGCAATGTTCAGGAATCCTCCGACGGGGGGTTTCACACCATGAACCTCGTGACTGCCGCAGTCAAAAAGACGGATCGTTCTGAAAAGAGCCGTGGCAGGCCCCTATCAGCGCCGCTGTCTCACAGGGTGGGGAAAGCGAGGCACGGAGCTGCTGCGGGATTCGTGCACGGCTGCACAGCGAGCTGGCGCTGGCAGCAGGAGACGTGTGCTTCAGCCGGTGCGTGCAGAGTGGGGGGAGCCGGAGAGCCTAATGAGGAATCGCTCGTTAGGATGGCCAGGACTGATGTGACCTACCCTAAAGTGCTCTGGAGATAGTTTGTCATTCCAGAAATCTCTGCCTCTGCTAAAAACAGGGATTCCCGTAGTCACAAATCTTTGCAAAGACCAAGCTGCCACTCTTTGAGATGGGGCCTTTAATAGTTTTTCTTTCGTGCTTGATCCAACTTTACTGTCATCCTGTGCAAGCCTGCTGTTCTCTCCCTTGTATTATTGATGCGTGCGGAATTACAAATGGTCGTGGGTCCTATTGGCAAGGAATATTAAAAAAAATAAATTAATTGCAGAGGTAAGTGCAGTGTTTGAATTGGTAGGAAAATTGCTCTCTTTTATATGAGACATGATATGGGAACAATACATTTTACTCATTTAGAGCGTGCTAGAAAATCGAGAGGCAGGTGGCTCCGCAGCCGGGGCTCCCAGCGCCGAGTTTCTCAGCCAGCTCTGCCGCGCCCTGCCCGGTCTGGCGTCGCTTCGTGCGTCCCGCTCCCCTCTTACCGCCTGCAGAGCCCCCGAGCAAGCGGGAGGAGACGCCGGGCACCCGACGGTCTCCTCCGGGCGAACGGCGCCGAGCCCCGGCCTGCGGGAGGCCGGCAGGCCCCGGCCAGGCCGCCGGGAGGGTGGAAACGGCAGCTCTCCGCCGAGCCACCGCTCCGCGGGAGGCCGAGTCCCCTCGGCAGCCGTGCCGCGTGGCAACGGTCACCCAGCCCCACGGGCACGCGGGCGCGCGCCGGGCTCCTCGCCCCGACACGGGCACCCACGGGCGCCCCAGGGACACCCGTGTCCCCCCCTCCCTCCCCCGGCGGAGCGGCGCGGGTGCCTCCGCCTCGCCGCTCCCCCGTGCCGGCGCGGGGGGCGGAACCTCGTGGCGGCGGCGGCGGTTGGCGGGGGGACGCGCGCGGGGCCGGACCGCTTCCTGCCGCGGAGGAGAGCGGGCCGGCGGGGGCTGGGCACGGCGCGGCGCGGCGCGGGGCGCGGCGGACCCCGCTGCCGTGAGTGCGGGCCGGGGGCTGGGGCGGCTTCCCGGGGGCGAAGGCCGGGGCGGACACCGGTGTCGAGGGCGGCGCCGCCCGCGCGGCCGCGGCGCAGGCCGCCGTGGGGCGCCGCCTCGCCGTGGGGCGCGGGCCCGGCGCTGCGCCGGGCCGGGCCGGGCCGGGCCGGGTCGGGCCGGGCCGGGCCGGGCCGCGACCCGCGCGGGGGCCCGGCGGCCGCGGCGCCGCCCGCAGCCTGCGTGGGATGCGGCGCGCTAAAGCCAAGCGATAGGTTCGCGCTTCCCTGCGAGTGGAGGGGGGGGGGGAAAAGGGGGGAAAAAAAGAAAAAAGCCGGAGCGATCTGAGAGACAGCCGGGTCTGAGCGGGTCCTTGCAGTCCGGCATCTGCTCGGTTTCGGCTGCGCGACAGCGCGTCCGAGGAGCTCCGCGGTGTGCCCGAGCTGGATGGTTGGCGTAGCCGTGTGCGCCTACGGCCGGTCGTGCGACGAACCTGGGTTGTGCCAAAAATACCGTGTTGTTTGGGGGCACAAGGCTCCAATCTGGCAGTCTCAATCTTCTGGACAGGATTTCATTCTTATTTAAGTTTTCTTATGCTATTTTTTTTTTAAGGCTGTTCAGTCTTAGTCTGTCATTGCCTTTCCTATAGTTTTACCATTTTCCTGGTGCTGATTTCATTTTTGGATAGGAAGATATTTGTGAATATCAATACAGGAACAGATTATGCCTTTAGTCTTTTAATATGCGATAAAAGGTTACACTTGCTGCTTTAAATAATGGTTTAATTAAATTTATTCCTAATTGAGTAGTCATCAAAATGAAATCAAGATGACAGATGCCCTTGTTTTTTTTTTTTTTTTTGTTTTTTTTTGTTTGTTTTTTTTGGTTTTTTTTAAAGGAAAAAAGGGGGGAGGTTAATCTATTGTAGAAGTTAGTATTTGGTCGTGGAAGAACTCTTCAGCTTGCAACTGTTACTGCTCTCAAAAAATAAATGTTTTGACTGGATTTATTGAGCACAGGGAGCACCATTAATCTCTGCAGCTGTAGCACCATTATTAGCTTCACGCTAACCTATGGGGCGCAGAGTTATCTTCAATTTCCAGATAGAAGGTAGGTCTTACATCAAATACTAGCCCTATAGTGTAGCTGCTGAGCAGTGCTGTCAGGTACCTGCCTGCCTTAAATTTCTGGTAAATGTATGAGGTAGAGAGATCTCCTGGCTCTGATTGAGGAGCGAGAGAGAGGCAGAGTACCCTCTTGCTTTAGATGTTTATTTATGTGTGTGTGTGTGTGTGTATATATATATTTTTTTTCCAGTAAAATAATTCTGAGGATTCAGGGAGGTAGGCGGTTTGCTGAATTTATGATGTGTTCTGTTTGCCTGAAGAATCATTATGCAGCTGTGGCAAAATTACTTCTAATGGTGATTGTATTTTCTTCTGCTTTATATTCTCTGCAATCTAGACGTCGTTAATCCAGGCTGTGAACTTTACAGCTGGATAAGAGCTTGAAGGCAGATTACTACACGGATGTGGTCAGTTATGCTGTCCTTCTAGAGTTGTATTGAAGGGAGGAAGGAAGGCACTCTTGCTCTAGAATATTGTACTACTTACTTCTTTTTTCTTGTCTTAGATCAGGTCTTGAAGCGTAGGGTGAAGGTTTCTCTTCACGGTGCATGGACGGAAAGCCAATGCGTAGGTAAGACATGAAAATATATATATTTTTTTCTTACTTGAGTGTGATAATCGTGAAGCTTTGTTTCATAAGTACTTAGACCGTAATTTATTTTTTTTTTTATTATTTTCATTAGGATTGCTCTAGGAAAAATAGAATATAAAGTATTTATCTTTATTCCTTAGTTCTGTATATTTAGCTTTCAGTACTTACAAGACCAGATGTCTTTAAATGAACATACTGTTAGCGAAAGAGAGTACTGAAGATAAGTTGTCATAATTCTGTTCCCCGCCCGCCCTGTGGTTCACTTTCATATTTAAAATTCAATATTTAATCACTTATGTGTTCTGACTCTGTGAAATAAACTGCCTAGGAATAAATTTAAACGTGATTTCTGAATATTTTAGAGTATTTTTACCCTAACTGATAGAGTCTCAGGTGAAGAAGGGACTTCCTCTTTTAATTATAGATGTCAGCTGCTTCTATCCTGCTGAGCTGAGGATGTGGCTGAAGTTTAATTCAGGGGAATTCTTGCTCTCTTTATGTCAGAAACTTTCTATTCTCTAGAGGAAAAAAAATGTCATAGTAAATCAGGATGGTGACAAGCTGGCAGACAGGATTATCTGGTAGTTCTAGTTGCTTTTTACTATCAATTGCCAATCCCATGGCAAAACTTAGCAGCAAACATATTTTTGCCTCTTGAAACAGTGAATGGAAACAAAGTTTTCTGAAAGTTTTGCACCACTAAATGAAGTAAAGAGAATTTGTGCAAATCACCTAGTCTGTCTATACCTTTTAGGATGTTAAAAGTGGGGAAACTTTATTTAAAGCATACAGTTTGCTTTATTAAAAGCAAACATTAGTGTGAGAGAAAACAAGGAATTTTACCATATGTGAATATGTGGAGAGAGTCTAGCTACAGTGTTTGCAGAAATGATTAGCTGGAGTTCTGTATTGTAGCAGGAGGCAAGGAATAAATAGTCAGTTAAACCCTTGTAGAATGACACTATGTTGTTAAATTAAATGAACCTTTTAAGCACAACAGAAAAGACTGTTTGTGCCATTGCTTCATTTAAGCTAATGAATAAACTGTGGGACATGACACAGGCATCGCTGGCGCTATGTATTGTTCAATATTTTGCCAAGATAAGGAGCGTTTTAGACAATGAGAAGCTGCATGAGACTTTTCACAATGAGTTCCTTTTTCTCCGAGACAGATTAAGTAGCAGATGAGATCTCTTCAATCTCAATCTTTTACAGCTGAGACTGTTCAAATCTTTTTAACCGATGTAAGACCACATTTTTGCAGGTTCTTATGTTGTCCTCCATTTATCAAATTATGTCTCAAAGTGACATCAAATTGGTGACTGCATTTGTGTGTGTTCTCATTTTTTCTTTTATTTTTGTGTTCCCAATGGAAAAAAAATGGAGTTCTTAATTACTTTTATGTCTGCTGTTTTCTGCATGTGACATTGAGGCAGAGGATGAATGTGCTAAAGTGTATAGTTCACAGGTGTTTTGTGGGTTTGTTCTAAGGCTTCAGATTTGCCATCCCAGAGATTCTGTCTGCCACTCAGACTGAGGTAGTTTTGGCAATGGACAACAGCACTGGACTGAAGAAATGGAGTTGTCTGCTGTGGTTCTCATCCTGTAGTTTCAGGCAATTTTCTTAATTTTTAAAATTTGTATCGTGGATGCAGACAAGATCTTTTCTTCTTGGCTAACCCTCGTTACTGCTGTCCAGTCTGCTCTGCCCTCCGTGCTTGGGTACCATGCTATTGCACCCTTTACTGATGAGATCCCTGCCTGCCTGCCTTGTTGTCACTTTTGGTTCCCAGGTCACCTTACTCTGCAGGGTTTTTTTTGTCTTCCCTCTCTCTATGGAAGCCAGTGTACAGCATGGATTAACAGGTTTGATATGCTTACAGGAACTTTACTTTTTTGGACTAGTGTTTCAGCTGAGCTTTGTGCTCAGGTGTGTTGTAGTGCTGGAGTCTAGCCTGACAGATACAGATCTATAGTGCACTGTGGATCTTCAGATCTTGACTATACTTCTGTGTTGAAAGGGCCTCTGTGGATTGTTAAAATTCCCATTTCTTATTCTGCTGCTTATTTTAGCAAAAAATGATAAAAGTTTTCTGATTGAATTTTGGGCTCACAGATCTTCCTTCCTAAGAAGTCCAGCTAGGCAGCAGAGAGGATACTTGTTTCCTTTTACTCAGGCCTCTGCAGCCACATAATACTGTGTGTGAGAGCCCTGTCGGATACCACAAGATGAGTGGGCCCAGGCTTATTCAGTACTGTATTAGTAAATATAGTGAGTTGGTGTACCGTACTTGGAAGATAGGAAACGCGGTTTGAACAAAAAAGGAATTGCAGCTGTTCCTATCAAGATTAGAATAGAGAAAATGCAATGAAGTTCAAACAGAATTTGTCTTGCGTTAGGAATGAAGTGATAGTTGGGGCAGGCAGTTCTTTCTCGCTGTCGAGCAGCAAGAACAGGCTGCTTTGCAGAGGAAGGTGGCCTGGGAGCCAAAAGTGACAACAAGGCAGGCAGGGATCTCATCAGTAAAGGGTGCAATACCATGGTACTCAAGCAAGGAGGGCAGAGCAGATTGGATGGCAGTAACAACGGTTAACCAAACACTCCATGATTGTTGGCAAGTCTGTAGTGTCAAGGCAGGACCAAGATTAAGCCAGGAAGCCAAGTCAGCAGATCAAGACCAGAGGGGTACGTAGACCAGGCACAGGCATGCTTATAACATAATTCTGGCAAGGATTTGGACTTGAGCTCCCAGGCAAAATGAGGAGGCTCCTGACTACGTTTCTTCCAGCTCTTTCTCTCCCACCACTTTTCCCAGCAGTCTGGTCCCTGGTTACAGCAGCACCATGTCCCAGCTGACCTCGCACATGGACAGCCAAACCCTGCTGATGGGGCAGTGACTGTGGAGCCCAATGGTGTTCATGGGCCCTCACTGCAGTGAGAAAGACTTCATCTTTTTGTATGTGAACATTATCATTCTTGGTGAAATTGAGTTTTCTGGATTTGGTCAGTGAAAAATCAAACTAAATGTAAATAAGAACATATTATTAAATATATGATTAAATAGGATCACTATAGTTCTAATTTTCTGTAATGTAAAATGATATTGCAGTTAGTTATCTGCTTGCTTGCTTGCCTAACTCAACCACATTGAGATGTTGCATCTAAACCTTGCTGTTTAGGTAGGAAAAGAAATATGTGGTATTTTTTACTAATGATTAGAACTTTAGCTGACTGATTTCTTGAGTTTGGATTGCCACACCTGAGCATTTCCACTTAATAGGTGATGTATTGTACCTCAGTTGGTAGTATTTTGGTGGTAGCTTTTGTGGCTTGAGGTATCACCTTTGGCTGAGTAGTTGGCACTGTGAGAAGTTTAGAAAACGCTTTCTTGGTGTATGCATTAAATTCCAAGCTAGGCATTGACAGAAATCACTAGCAGTTTGAGTCATTATCTTTATTTGCTGCTAAATTCCATTGCTACTGGAATCCACTAGAGCAATGTATGATTTTGTTTTCAGCCTGTGACTTGTTCTTATCACAGGCCTTGGGTCAGCCTAATGTTTTTTGCTAAACTGTGTAAACTTACTTGTACTCTCACACTAAAACATACATAAACCAAAAAAATACTGGTATCTCTGACCTGAAAGTTAAGGAACTATAAGACAGTATCCAGGAGCATTTCTCTTTGATATCTAGTCTTTTTTTGTTTTCTGTTTTAAACTTTTGAAGAAGCTGTTCTGTGCTACAAGGATGGATGTCTTAATGAATAAAGTTCTGGGAACTGGCATAGCTGAATAAAATGGAGGCAGAGCAGCCTATTCATTTAGCTGACTTAGTGTTGCAGGCTGCCTCTGTTCCCGTTTGTACTTTTCAGCAGTGTGCTACAAAAACTGATCCTTTGTCAGCTGTTTCTTAATCCCATTGTATCTGCAGATTTCCCCAGCCCTGCATTTTGATGGAAGCTAATCCCAGAATATCTGCATAGCTGAGTGCGAATCTTTTATCCTTGCATACACATTTCCTCTCTGATCCTCAACTCTCTTTCTAATCACCCTGAGTATTCAGGAGCAGCTCTTAGCTTTGTGTGTGTAGGGGGGAAGGCAGCTAGCCTAGCATGTGAGAATCAAGTGCTGCCTTCTGTCTTTCACACCTCTAAGCTACTGAGTCATCGTTTCATTCTCTATGCATATATATGCATAATGCACACACAATGCAGTTAGATTATTATCCTCAAGGAGATGCATGCCATCAGACAGTGTCCTCGCAATTTGCACTTCTGTACCTCTCTATAGCAACAACCACAGTGCCTAACATCAGCATCTGGTTTGATCCAGTATGGAAATTCCCAAGCCCATTGATCGGTAGCTTCTGCATTACCCAGAGGTAAGTTATGGGTGAATCAGGAATGCTAATTTGATTATTATTTTTTCCTATCTGTTCAATTTTCTTTAATCATTAACCAGCACTTCCTTTTCTTGAGGAAGGATACCAGCTTTTTTTGTTCTTGTTGTTTTATGTTTTAGTGTGAGAGTACAAGTAAGCTTTAACGTAGTTTAGCAGAAAACAGGTGTCAATGTAGGCATTCAGATGAATGATGATGGGATCAATGCAGGAATGTGTATGGCTCTTAATAATGAGACTCCTTTTCAGTTAGCTAATTTAAACATACGTTCAATGGACTCTAATTTGGGGAGAAAATTCTGTTTTGTCCTAGCTAGGAAAGGATTAGGATTTCTACTACCCAAATCCAGCCAAGTAATCACGTGTCCTAAAGACAGTCTACCACTTAGCTCTCAATGTCAACCAAGACTTCCGGGTGGTGGGATTGACAAGGTACACCATCTTACTTGTGGGAGAATAGTCTTAACCCAGCCTGTTTTACAGGTAGACTCTGTAGCACTCCAAAGGGCTCTTGAACTGCTTTAGGGCTGTTTTTAGTAGGCTCTTCTCAAACATAAAAGACCCCCTATGTCTTTAGGGATCCTGCTTTCTAAAAAGAGGTCTTGTGGACTCTCCTTTGCGAGCTGTAATTGCGTGAAATGCTTTTTTTTTGTTTGTTTGAAGAATGTCTGTTCCCTGCTTAGAAGATGCTTTAACAGAAGGCCTGGTCAAGACAGCATTATAGTAGCATACGTCCTACTCATGGTTATGTTTTTTTTTCTTAGGGGCTTGACATAGATTTTACTGTGCTTTGGGGATTTTGAGCTATTTGGCTTGCTTAGCAAGAACTAGACTGTACAAGGAGATTTTGTTGCCACATTTTGAGTACTTTTCCCCATCTCTTGGTAGAGGGATTAAATTACCCTCTGGCCTAAGATGCTGAGGAATACGAAAGAAAACCAGTTAGGCAGGTAAATTAACCTTTAGCCAAGATTACTTGGGTTTTTGTCAGGGTATCATTGAACTTAGTTTGTATGCACTACTGTGAGGAGAGTTTACCCCCGTTGTTTGTGGGGAATTTAGCACATCTCTGAATGTGCTAAAGCCTCACAAGGTGGATTTGGGTTGTGAAGGAAAAGTGGGCATAGGAGAGGAGTGTGAGAGGCAGTGTAACAGCAAAAGAATTTGTCAGAGGTGTCAGAAAAGGAGAACAGTGACCGATATAAAAAGGATAGAGCAGGGATTAAAAAACCAAGGTATTTAAGGTACAGAAGTTGAACAGGAGCAAGCAGGAAGACCCAGAGGGGAGACCCAGCTGGATCTGTGTAGCCAAGATATGAGGAAAAGTTAATGGTCTGAAACAGTTGAATTTGATGATCAAGGACAGGGTGTGGGGGGAATGGGAAAACAGTCTAAGATGCAAGTGAATAATTTGAACTGCAGCAAAGAGACTGGTTTCCCTGTGGTTAGGAGGTACATTTGACATAATAATGAGAGGAAAGAATGTGAGTTATTTTTTAATACTTTCCTTCAAGCCTGCTGCAAAGTGTATTGAGCAATGGCAAAGTGAAGTTGGATTTTGTTTTAACTCTTAATATGGGCAAAATGAGGTAGTGTCAGCTCACCAATACCAGTGCATAAAAAAAGTTGGAAAGGGGTAAGATGTATTGGGTCTTTCAGGGTGTCTCCAAAGGCCAGTGCATTCAATGGGTAATTAATTACCATCAGTATTCTGCTGCTTTGCTCTGTGTACTTTAATTGCCCTAAATGATAGTTTTCTTTTGGAGAGGGAAGTGGCAAAAGTTCCCTATTTTTTCATTATTTTCATAGTAATTGAAATCTCACTAGTGCTCATGCATCTTTTTAATAATTGTGCCAAATTATGCTTTTTAATGATATGTGCCAAAAATTCAAATATGCTCCAACCATCCAAAATGACTTCTCAATTAAGTGTGTGTTGATACCTACAAACTCAGTGTGATTGCTGAAAATAGAAGTAGGTTTGATTCTTTTTATTTAGTACTGAGCTCAGTCATAACGTGACAGTGAAGCCCGAGATGTAGGCAGGTGTCTTTGCAAAGTGAGGTCTGAGCTGTGGCATCTTGGATTGTCCCTGTGTTGTTGGGGTGATGAGAATGCCATATTGCTGCAGAAGGACTTGGAGCAATACTGCGTTCCCTCTCGTCCTCTCACGTTAGTAGCATACAGAGTATGAAGTGAGATCTTTCGTTATTATGTTAGTGTGGTGCTGCTGCTGTGCAGAGGAGGATTTGCGCTTAAGCTGTGGCAGGGCTGGGAGTGCAGTACTTCTTCTCTACTCTGTGTTGGAAACTTAGTTTACATATCCCCAAATCCTAATTTCTCACATTACCATCTTGACTTTTTCTTCCTTTGGTGGTAGACTGGCGGTTGGAAATACTTTCATTGTTTTGACTTTTTCCTTGGTTGGTCTAATAATCCTGAGTGCATTCTGTAATTCTTTCTCTGTCATTCTTGGGAAACATTAAACTTCTTTTGAAACGTGTTGGGGAAGGTGGATTGTGTCAGAAGTGTCCATAAAATAACTGAAGAGGTAATGATTAAATGGATGATCCGTGAACCTGAAAGATATTTGTGGTAGGCTGCAGGGCACTTTAAGTTACTGAAGTCTGCATGGCAGTTTGCTGTGTTCAGATACCACTGTGATAAGTGGCCCTATCAAAAAGGTAAGTGGAAGAACAGAGGAATTTGGTTAAAGCGTATAACTGGAATTATTTACAGTGGAAATCCATCTCTGACTCTGTCAGAGAAAACACATGACACTGGGCAAGTCAGTTCATCATCTCTGCTTTGAGTCACTATCTATGAAATGAGGATAATGTTTCTCTACCTCATAGGGCTATAATGAGGTTCAGTTAATAAACGTGTATGTGTACTAGGAATATTACAGCAGTGTGTCACAGAAAGCATATAAAAATAGATTATAAATATAAGCCTGTTTCAAATTGGCATTTGTTTATTTCTAAGGACACTTTGATTTGAGACAGATTCTTTTTTCATGTGATCACGTGTGTTTATTTCCACATTCTAGCTTGGGCTGGAGTCACTGCTGTCCCTGTGTTCATAACTGGTGTGAGCCATAGAGCTGTGTCTGACATCTAGTGATAAATGAGTTGATGATGGTCCTGTCTCGTGGCTTGCTCCATTGCAGGTGTACTAGTACTCGACCAGGAGAGACCGGAATGGACGTGACGAGCCGTTGCACACTTGGAGATCCTAACAAACTGCCAGAAGGGGTGCCGCAGCCTGCTCGCATGCCCTACATCTCTGACAAGCACCCTCGACAAACTTTGGAAGTCATCAATCTTCTGCGGAAGCACCGAGAGTTGTGCGATGTGGTGCTAGTAGTTGGTGCTAAGAAGATCTACGCCCACCGGGTGATTCTGTCAGCCTGCAGTCCTTACTTTCGAGCCATGTTCACTGGGGAGCTGGCAGAGAGTCGGCAAACAGAAGTAGTGATCAGAGACATCGACGAAAGGGCCATGGAACTGCTGATTGACTTTGCGTACACCTCTCAGATCACCGTAGAAGAGGGAAATGTCCAGACCTTGTTGCCAGCTGCTTGCCTTCTCCAGCTGGCTGAGATCCAGGAGGCCTGCTGTGAGTTCCTTAAAAGACAACTGGACCCTTCCAATTGCCTGGGCATCCGAGCTTTTGCTGACACTCACTCGTGCCGAGAACTGCTGAGGATTGCTGACAAGTTCACGCAGCATAACTTTCAGGAGGTAAGATGCTAGTGTACTGGAATCATGGTGGAAAAAAGGCTTATGAATGTGCCCTGTGAGAGCCTTGGCCAACTCTTGTTTTGTGTTTCTTTCCAAATCCTGCCTTTTCCTCTCCTACATGTCCTAATACTGAGGGGTGCTAACTGTTAGTTGGGGAAGAGAGAGAAGAGGTGCTTGATTATGTTGCACTGGTATTGTGTATGTGATCTGTAGCATTTCTTCTGTTAAAGAGTTCTACTGTGAATGCTATGTGGAAAGCAGGACCACAGGCACTAGCTTGTGTTTGGTGTTGTATGTGGCATGGTTGCACAATGGTGTGACACTTCAGTCTTCATTCAGGATTCTATGTAATTGGAGGGAAGAAGATGGTTAAAAAGGTACTATAAAAAAAAATGGTATTGTGTTTAGGGGTTGGGAATGGGGGTGTATGGAGGAGACTACAGCAGCCTTAGTGGAGTTTTCAACTCCCTTTTCTGAAGCAGAATCAGGCTTTTGCATTTATTATTCAGCAGAAGTTGTTTGAAAGTAATTCAAATGTGTAGTTTCATAGGTCACCCAAGTCTTTTTCACTTTCCCAATTCTTCCTTGAAGATTTTTTTGGGGGGAAGAATGTCACCAGCTACAAACTCAAGGAAGAATCAGCATAATAATGTGGGATTCTGTGAACGATACTCGGAAGAGCGGTTTTTACTTACACATTACACCAAGCTTCAGAAAAGAGACCCAACATCTTAAAATCGTGTCGTTCCTGAGCCCTGGTTGAAAGGACAAGAACATACGTATGTTTTGGAAACAACTGCTTTCTAGAAGGAGCGCTCTAAGTATGAAGTTCTGTTCCCCTGATAGAGAGATGCGTCTCTTACGTTCCTTAGACTCTGAACTTTTCTATCCCTTGGAACGGGTAGGCTGCTGTAGAGGAATCTCTTCCTACCTGCTTACAGGCCCTTTCCAAAGGGAATAACTCCAGAATCAACTTCTAATGCTAATTTAATTTCCTCAAAGAAGTGGCAGCATGTAAGTGCTGTAATTGATTGCAGCTTGCACACTTTCTTTTTTTTTTCTTCAGGAAACGGACTGGAATTATATTAATTTTGGTCAGGTAGTACCTAATAAAATCATGAGCAAGAGCAAACACAATTGAAGTTGACTGTTGGATGCATTGGAGACAATATGTGATATCTAATTGTAGACACATGACATCAGCATACTTTTAAATTTGCAGTAAATATGGCTTTCCTAATCATAAAGACTAGAAAAATTACTTCACTATTTAGGGTGAGAGCTTGTTTTTTGTAGAGCTTGGTGATTTCCCCAAAGCCCTACATTTAAGCCTTACATTTTAGCTGGCTGTTTCATGTGCTCTGTGCTTGCTCTGCATTTTTTTTTCTTCTGCAGTTTTTTCTGGGAGCAGGATGGTAACCAGATGGTCATTTATTTTCAGTGCTTGGTGGTTTTAATGGGTAGAGCTATGTTCTTCTCATTATTACATGAGTAGGGCATACTTACAAGCCTCTAAATAACTTTTTTTACGGCACAATAATTTTGTATTTAAATGTTTTTAGCATTAATACATGCAGCTGGAATCTGGCACTGTTAAGAGCTGCTTGCTATGGGATTCTTTTCTTTTGCAGTCTCTCAGAGGCAGCTTCCTGTCTTCCTTATCCTTGTGTAAGCACATGCAGTCAAAAGTTTAGGTCTCTAGAAAATACTGGTCCCCTCAGAGGTGCTGTAGACTATGATTTACTTAACTAAATCACGGCCTCCAGAAAGCAATTGTTTAGATTGGAGCACTAAGTATTTGGCTTGTGCAGGTGGTATTTAGCTGTCCCCTTCAGTGTTCCAAGAGTTTAGCTGCTCTTCACCCCTAACGATGTCTATTTTGCCTTCCCCTGTGTCTCTGCAGACAACGCTAAGGGTGCAGCAGGTTGGGATCTCTGTCTTTGCTGCCACTGAATTTTTCCTCTGGAGAGCGGACTGGCGATCCCTTATGGAAGCCAGTGACTTGACTACTTAATCCTCCCCGGTGTGGAGGCTGAAAACTGATACAAAATGTTCCCTCCTCTGCAGAGGCAGTATGGACATGCTTCCTCCAAGCTGGCCAGAAGGAAAAGGAATATGAGATGGGAATCTCCTGGATGGCAATGTAAAAAATTAAGCTCTAGGCATCAAGTCAATCCATGCAGTTACTTCGAATGCAGTCTGAATTGCTCGTATCCTCTGCTATGCTAACCTCTACTTCTATTAATTTTTATGTCTATTGCTGCATTACATCATTAACTTCTTGATAAAATATTTCTACAAGTTTTCCATTCCCGTCAATTTACTTTGTTGCCTAAAACCCCTGGTGAATCTGGTGCACAGAATGTGAAATGGTTCTGTTAACAGCTCTGCTGTACAAAAACAGCCTTCATATTTTTTTGTTCGATCTCTGACATCTGTATGAAGGGAAAAAATATACATAGAGATGAACAACTTGCACTTTGTTTCGATAGACAGAAATTGCAGTCCATATTGTATTCTGACATTTATTCTATTTGTATGTAAATGCAGTAATGAACATAATACTGCATTTTTTTTCTGATTTTGTTCGGTATGAAAGAAAAGATGAAGCTGATCTGATTTTTAGTGCTCTAAGCTTCTAGCAAGCAAATAGTCAGACCATGAATATTAGTCAGATAATTTTTAGTGTCCTGATAATTAAGCCAAAACCAAGATGGAACATTTTAAATAATTATTTATTTTACTTTGTCAGCTAACAAGTTGCGTAGCAGCAATGACTGGGGTGGCAGAAGTGTTAGCAGTATTTTGAGTTCCATGAGGTATGACAGTATTTTGTGAGGACAGAAGGAAGAGTTTGGATGACCGTCCTTAGCTCATAAATATTACATCCTGAGCCTCTACTTTCAGAATCTGAGGCTGCTTTTACAAACTGGCAAGGTAAGATTTAGACACAAGCTACCTATATAAAATAGAGGGAGACTATGCAAAAAATGCTGACGTGGATCTTTGTGGCCAGCCCAGTTTTTGCTCTAAGACTGAAGAAGTGTGTGAGCTAACTTTATTGTGACTCTTGCTGCTCCCTGAAAGCCCATAGGATTCCAGAACAAAGTCTGCTAACTGACCTTGTTGTCTCTTGCCCCCCCTTTTTTTTTCAGCAATACTTGCTGTTGTCAGCAGCTTGGCTGTTTTTTGCATATTCATTCAGTGTTCTTGAATCGGTTCTTTAAGTAGTTAAAAGAACCCCGCAGCTGATTGCTGTTGAGATGATAGTATTAAAGAGAATGGATTTCTTTTGTTTATGCTGCATGTCCTAAAATAGGTCAGAATTGTAATGTAGTTGCAAATTAAGGAAAAGGCTAATATTCATTTTTTTTCTGTCACTGAACCTATCCGAGATTCCAGGCTACAGACTGGGAATGCTTGCGAGGAGGTTGAGCTGGCAATCGGCAGTCAAATCGCTTGTGCAGCCCTCTTGGATTCTTGCATCCTTCGCTTTCGCCTGATATGCGGGCATGAGACGGGGCTGTGTTGTAGCTCTGTGGCTGCTCAAAGCGGTCTCCAGGCTGCAGACCGACTCGCGTGTGCTTTGTGGAGTGTAGTATGAGCGCAGGGTCCTCTAGTGGCAGCTCAGATCTCCTGAGGAACTTGGTCGCTATCTTGGGTACTGAAGGAATTAACATGTTTGCAGATTGTCAGTGGCTTGAATTTCACAAGAGATCAGTCCTTGGGGCCTTAGGAGGCTCTGATTCCCTCTTAAGTGCATTTGGACTCGCGCATACTCTCTGTATATATTTATAGCAAATGAGAGAGAGATAGGATCAAATGAGTCCATCTCCTTGTCCTGAAATATTTGCTGTTCTGCTACAAATCAGCATTCAGGAAGATTTTTCCATGTTCTCTACCATGCCTCTGGTAACTTGTTTCTGAGACTGTTCTTTTTGTGCTGTGTTTTGGATTCATTGTGAATAAAACCTTTATTCTGATACTGCTTTTCTGTCAAATATTTACCAGCTGCCTAACATTTTTTTTCTTCTTTATGTATTAAATGGCAAATGAGGAGGCTGGTTTTAAATAAGGGCTTTATTTTTCCTAAATTTTGAAACCTGATCAGTGCAGTCTATGGCTTAACCCTTCAACAGCAATCTACAGAACTTTTATGTAGAATTCCCTTTCACTTGCATCACCGTATAAAGGTGTCTTCTGCTTTGTTGGGGACTGCATTCTGCTCTATGTAGAGAACTCTTCACCAGGTTGATGTCAATAATAGCAAAAGGTATTTGGTACTTTGCTGGATCCATCGTTTGGGCTCTAACTCAAGTGAACTTCCTCTCCTTTAGCCTTGCATTGAAGTATAGGAGTGGCAAATGGTTCTGGTGCTTTGACCTGATGTTTTTCTTTCTTCCTTTCTGTTTAAACAGGTAATGGAGAGCGAGGAGTTCATGCTGCTTCCTGCCAATCAACTCATAGACATTATATCCAGTGACGAGTTAAACGTTCGCAGTGAAGAGCAGGTTTTCAATGCAGTGATGGCCTGGGTGAAATACAGCATTCAGGAGAGAAGACCCCAGCTGCCACAGGTAATCTTGAGCATAGTAACATGTGAGACTGCTTTATCCAGGGGTGGACTAATGAGGGCTGAAATCATGGCACCACGGCAGTGTCACAGTTTGGAATGCATTTGATGCGACACTAATTCTCTCTGATTTCTGTATAGATTGGAAGGTTTGCATTTTCCCCTTCATCTAGGCTGAAAGTAGCAGCAGCCGGATACTTCAGTAGGGGCTTTATTGAATTGTTTCCAGGTAGGACTTGCCAAATAAGATCGTTTCAGCAGTCAATCCGGACAAACCTGCCTGGGTTGCTTAGGGTACTGTATAAAAAACATAGTGGAATTGAGAAGAAGCTTGTCTTCATTGGAGGTATATTTTTAACCTCTGCTGGTTGATTTATGCCTCAGTGCTTATGATCTTATACTGGAGCTGTCAGAATGCTTTTGTTGAAATATGATGTTTTGTCTAAAGCCAAAGCATTTCAGAAAGATGTATCCATTCTGACAAAGCTGTCAGCCAAAAAAGCTTCTGAAGTCTCAGGCTTTCTGATCAAAAGAGGTGAGAGACTGGCTGCCTTAGTTTTTTCTGCCTTGGAAATAGATGTGAAGCACAACTTTATTTAATGGAAAGCTTTTGGAAATTGTTAAAAAGGAATTGTTTTCCTCAAGCTAGCTTATTAGTACTCATACAGCTCTGTTTTTTGTGGGCCTCTCTGTGTATAGCTGGTTATGTCTTTAAAGCCTAAGCCTTTGTGAAAGAGGTGTCATTTGTTATCATTTATTTACTATACAGTGCAACTTACCTTTAGGAGGGATGAACACCTCTTAATTGGTGATAAAACTTCTAACTAAGCTAGTGTTACAGATGTATTGGCACCTACAGTTTTGTAAAGGTTTTCAGTTGGTAACTTGTTTTCAGCAAATTGTCCCATTTAAACGACTGATAGGCTGTTGCTGTCTGAATTGATGTACTAGACAACTAGAATGGCAGCTTGGATATATAAATGATCGTGCTGTTTGTTTCCCAGAAGAATTGCTGTTTATCAAATCTTACTAGCTAATAACTAAATAGCCAGTATTAATTTATTTCTTTGGCTTCTCTGTATATCTGAGGAGGTATATGTTTTATCTACAGTGATGCTTTTTTTTGTGTGTGTGTGTTGTAGGTCTTGCAGCATGTCCGTCTGCCACTGCTGAGTCCCAAATTCCTTGTGGGTACAGTGGGTTCTGATCCACTCATTAAAAGCGATGAAGAATGCCGGTAAATCTCCTCACTGATTTACAGAATGGGATTTCATTGTATGTGGGTGCCTTTTTGTCTCTGTTCTCTAAAATTATGTTGTTTTGCAGTTGGGAGAAGAGATGCAAGAAAGTTTTTTATTTGCATAATAATATGCCCTAGAGGAAGTTTTTTTGTTGTTGTTACTCTTTCAAGTTTTCAGTGAAATAGCAAACTTTGAGTATACAGTTTGACTTTCAGTAAAATATCCTTTAGTGGATTGTTTCCCATTTCACCTTTTTTTGTTTCTGTGGTCATGGCCGTTCAGTACACCTCACTACCTGCATGGCATTCATGATCTTGTCATGGCTTAAAGTAATGTTTCTATATCGGAAACACCTTGCCTTTGATAAGTGAAACAGCACTTCGGGACTGGAGTCTGCTATTTCCCACAATGCTAGTGCGGAAAAGCTGTAATTACACTCTTACAGTGTACGTCTTACCTTTCTGGTTCTGCACAGTTCTGTTATCTATAAAGCACTCAATTTTGTTGTGCTTACTGTAAAATTGTTCAGTGGATAGACTGAGCTGTTCTTTCTGAATGAGAGTTCACATTGGAGGATTTCCACATTTGTAGAAGGAAGGAGGACTCTTTTCTTTTTTGTTTTATTCAAGGCTTTGGAATATTAGCATTAGTCCAGGTGACAAGTCATGAATGGATGGACAGTGTGAGCTGGCCAGAGCTGATGGAGAAAATATTCATCAGAAGGGTACTATCTCCATCTATTGGTCATGTGTGTGTATTATGTATTTGTGTGCTTTTCAATTCCTTTTTTATTCCTAGGCAAAACCATTATTTGTTAAGTTTTAATTTGAGGCAGTCTGCGTTTTTCTTTTCTGCATTGTAAGCCTGACAAATCTCTCATCAGTCATTTTATCAACCCTTATTGCTAGTAATATCTAATGTTGGCCAGATATTGATACTGGTCTACTGCTATGCCACTGCAAACAACTGATGAATTCTTGGATGACAGTGTATGTTTCGACTAGAGCTATTCGTGCACTTATGTGGTTTGTGAATAACTGAAGTGCCTGACTAGTGCCAGCTGCTTTTACTTCAGTTTTGATTTGTAAGTTCTCTTGAGGCCACTATTGTGTGAACATTTGGAATTAATATTTTCTTGTCTTGCACAGGGACCTAGTGGATGAAGCTAAAAATTATCTGCTGTTACCCCAAGAGCGGCCACTGATGCAGGGACCAAGAACTAGACCACGCAAACCCATCCGCTGTGGAGAAGTGCTCTTTGCAGGTGTGTATAGCTCTTGCTGGCTTAGGTCAAGAGAGTTAAGTCAATGGGCTTTATGGTTATAGGATTCCTGTAAGACCAGATTTTACAACTTATTTCTGAAGTGGTATGTGCATTAATATTTGGTGGTTTGAGTTAACTTGCACTTATTTATGTGATCTCTTTGGTGCTATGAGGGCCACAGCACTTTTTATAGACTAGTACTTCCAAATTGATTTTAGTCCTTTTGAAAATCACTGTCTTCTAATGATGGTCCTCAGGATCAGTGACTCTTGAGAGGTGGGCCTCTCGGGTTAAGACTGACAAAGTCCAGAGGAATTATTTAAAGAAGGCACGCCCGCATTACGTGAATGTGATGCACTATCGTGACACTGTTTCTTGTGTTTGGTTCCTGCAGTGGGGGGCTGGTGTAGCGGGGATGCGATTTCCAGTGTGGAGCGCTATGATCCTCAAACCAATGAGTGGCGGATGGTGGCTTCCATGAGCAAAAGACGCTGTGGTGTTGGAGTCAGTGTTCTAGATGACCTCCTCTATGCTGTGGGAGGCCATGATGGTTCCTCTTATCTTAACAGTGTAGAAAGGTAGGTCTCCATAGGGCTGATGCTCTGAGTGTTAACTTTGAGTATTTAAACTTGGTATAACCTCTTAAAAATGGATTCATTTTGCTAGCTGTGATGATGTTTTGCTGAAAACCTGAAATTTATATTAATGCTATCTATATTTCCTCCTCCCTTGCCTACCTCTTCAATATTGTATTGCTGTACTGCTAAACTAGGACTTCAAGCATAACAGCTTGTGTCATGTTATCCTCAGCTTAATGAGCCAAGACAGTCTTTTGGTATAAGGAAGGAATATGTAAGAGGTAGGTCTCATTCCAAGGTAATGGGAGGAGTGATGGTCTTGGTTAACCTTCTTTTGAAATTGCTGGTTTGTTCTTAGCATTGCTGAGGAAGGTGAGGTTATGGCATGTATTGCTTAATATTGAGGGAAAGCCTACAGGCATTTTGTTGTGGAATGGTGACTTGTAAGTACTTTACAGAAGGCGGAAAATAGGTCAGATTTAGACTTCTGAAAGACGCAAGTTGAGCAAGCTTTGTTAAACTTCCTGGTTCTGGGAGCTATGTATTCACAGTCCCCATGCTTTTGAGCCACATGAATCGAGCACTCTTAGCGCTCTAAACCTTGGTCCTCTGACAAATCCAACAGCTGTATAATTTAACTCCTTCCTTCCTGAGCCTCCCATTCTTTCCATGTGTCTTCTTACATACTCTCAGCTTCCCAGATTAGGACCCCAGCCTTACATCTCCTGTATCTTGCACTCTTTTCTACCACACGTCGTAATTCCCAGTCTTTGGGTTCCCGAGCCAATACGGTTCCCTCGTCTTTGTCTAGAGCTGTCTGAATTCTTATATGGGCTGCAGAGAACATGCAGCAGAATAGCTCTTGGTGCTGCTGTTTGCACAGAGGCAACTTACCACGTGTCAGCCAGGCCCTGGTAACCTGCACTCTTGTGAACCTGTGGCTTTGACCTTCAATTTGAATAATCTCAAACTGCACTTTGAACATCCCTGAACATACATTGGATGCATTGTATCACCTGAAGGCTTTCATCCAACTTCCTTATAAATAGCTGAGTTGCAGTTCAAGTAGTTTCTTGCCCAGTAGTTCCCAAGCATGGGAGAATTTGAAACATCCTGAGACAAGCAATTTGTGCTGTTTGTGTTTTTCTAGATATGATCCAAAGACCAATCAGTGGAGCAGTGATGTGGCCCCAACCAGCACCTGCAGGACCAGCGTTGGAGTTGCAGTTCTTGGGGGCTATCTCTATGCTGTGGGTGGCCAAGATGGTGTCTCATGTCTCAACATTGTGGAAAGGTATCTTAAAAAAAGAAGTAATGGGGCACAGGGAGAAGAGAGTCTCTGGGTAAGGTGCCAGTGAGATGTAGAGAAGGAGATAAATGCTGTACAGACTTCGTGGGGATTTTTGTTCGGAGACAAATACGGGCAGTCTGCCTGCCCCTTCGTGAAGATATCTGTGCTTTATTGAGTGTTTGTTTTTTTTGCCAGGTACGATCCAAAAGAAAACAAGTGGACTCGAGTGGCTTCCATGAGCACCAGGCGTCTGGGAGTGGCAGTGGCCGTGTTAGGGGGCTTCCTCTATGCAGTAGGAGGCTCTGATGGCACTTCTCCTCTCAATACTGGTATATCTTTTGCTCTCCCTTACTGTGGTTGTAGTTGTCATGGTCTTGTGGGTTTTTTTTTCTTTTTTCTTTTTTTCTTTCTGTCCATGATGCCCTGGATGGCAGTTGAATATTTTGGTGATCAGCTTGCTGGTTTCCTTCCTTAGAACATAATTTTGGTATACGGTAACTTACTCTCTAGGTTTCAAAGTCCTTATTACCTGGTTGTATATGTATGCTTTTTTTCTTCTTTTTTTTTCTTTTTTTCCCCCTCTTTTTTCCCTCCCCTCTCCCCCTCTTTTCCCTCTTCTTAAAGAAGCTGCATCTGGCAGTGTGTCCTGAAGCCAGTACTTTCCTCGTTTGCTGAGCAGTTGCAAGTGCATCTTTATCCTGCAATAGCCCTTTATTGCTGTAGGAAGAAGGATGCCGTAGGCCACACTACTGCAAGATGAAAATTCAGATCAGTTTGTAGCTTTGGCCAGCTCATTCTTAAGTGATGATGTGTTATGAGATTTGACTATGTAGCATTCCAGGGATTGGAGACAGAACAGCCAGCCTTTTATAGGAGGAGAGCATTAGAGTGGATGATTACAAACCGGTGCATCATATTTTTAGTGTGTGGGGAATTGCAGTGTATTATAGGTTGAGCAATACTTTGGATGCAAGGTCAAAAGTGTTAACTCCCACTCTCCACCAACCCTGTTGTCCAAAGATGTGTCATTTTCTCTGCAGTGGAACGGTACAATCCTCAGGAGAACCGCTGGCATACAATTGCACCCATGGGGACGAGGAGGAAGCACCTGGGCTGTGCAGTATACCAAGACATGATCTATGCTGTGGGAGGCAGAGATGATACAACAGAGCTCAGCAGTGCAGAGAGATACAACCCTCGAACAAACCAGTGGTCTCCTGTTGTGGCCATGACATCCCGCCGGAGTGGAGTGAGTTTGACTTGATTTGCCTGCTTGTGCTATGCCTAACCATATGGTGAAAGCACTGGGTAGACTCATCTTGTGAGATTTCTCTCTTTCTTTCTCTCTACCTTTACCCACCCCTCCCGCAGAGGGAAATATTTATACAAAAGACAAAACTCTTCAGCAAAACTAGAGGATGAAATGGTAGCAGTGTCGTACCATGGAGAGTCAGCTGTTTGGTATGTCAGAGGATGTATTAAATATCCAGTAATCCAGTCATTTTTGAGAGTCTTTTTTTAATAATAATTTTGGTCCCTTCTGCTGAGTCAGCTACTTAGGCCTGAAATGGAGGAATTCTTTTGTTTTTCACTTGGTGAAGTAGCTGTACTTAGTGTGGGGAAACTCTTAAAGAATGGTGTTAAATTTAGCGGCTGGGTCTTATCCTGTAATGCACTTTGGATGACTTGGAAGGTGAACGAACTTGCTTGCAGAGAAGAAAGAGTTCAGAAACTGGGCAATCGTTTTAGATACAAACTTTTACTTGAATCTTTTTCATTGCCTTGTGAGATGTGCGTGGGAACAGAGTTTCCAGGCTTTTACCTAGAATGTTGCTTCTCTCCGCAGTGTCATGTGGGTATGGGGAATGACAGTATGTCTTTATCAACTGCTAATCCTCCTGCTTTCTGCCAACATGTGAACGAAAGATTAACATAATGTTTTAAGTAGTCATAGTATTTGGGCAGATGCAAATGTTATGAATATTTATCATTGGATAGTGGATTATAGAGTAGAGTGGATTAATTCTGTCTGTTAGTATTTCAGTGTCTGAGGCAAGCATGAATCATAACTTGAGCAAGTACTGTTTTGGAGGGCAGGGAACATATATACTTATTTTCCTGCTCAAAGTGTGTCATATGCAGTCCAACATGCTCCTTCATAGTTGCTGATCAGGTGTTGACTTTTTCTGAGCTTCTTTATTTACTTTTTGTAGAATTTGCTAAATAGATGCATCTTTTTCTGCAGGCCTCCTGAGTTCTCTAACTTCCTCAAACCCAAAACTAAGACCTCTTTACGTAGTGTTCTTTCCTTATTTTCTGTGCTGTGCCAGGGTATTTTCACTGAAAGCGATCTTCCTAGACCACAGAACAGCTTGAGGTTTCAGTAATTCTGTGCCTCTGTGGAAAGACATAATGGAAAGCAAGGCTGGAGTCCAGGGTGCTTGTAGATGGTTCACGTTCCAGCCCCAGAGGAGCAGGCCAGGGCCTTAAATTTGGTTCTCCTTCAGTTTAAATGAGTGTTCCAGGCTGCAGGCTGGTAGATGCAATGGTGTGTGTGTGTGTGCGCGCCATATTTTGTCAAGAAATTCCATACAGGATGTGATAAGCCTTGACTGATAAAGATATAGGCTCTGATGTATCTATATGTATTCAAGCAATTCTGGTTCTTTTAGCTGGTAATAAAGAGTCCTCTGCTTTTTCTCTAGAAGAGTCTCTATTCTGTGATCTATATCTAACTTTTAATTTGTTGTTATTTTAAATCCAGCATTTGAATTATGTGGCATCCTGTGCCCGTATGTTCTAGTTAAATACATTATAGGCTACTTTGTTTATCCTCTTTCTTCATCCAAAACCTCTCCTGCAGGCTGTGTCTTTCTCCAAACTTGGTTATGGAATACCTTTCTATTAATATTTCCATTTTAACTCTTGTTTCCAGGATATGTGCTAAAGCATCCCAGCTAAATGAGTATTATCTGTGGTGGTTGTTTTCCAGGTTGGCCTTGCAGTGGTGAATGGCCAGCTAATGGCAGTGGGGGGTTTTGATGGCACGACATACTTGAAGACTATTGAGGTGTTTGATCCAGATGCTAACACATGGAGGTAACCTTAAGCTTGTGAAATAGTAAAATAGCGGCTTCTAGCTGTAGCTGCCTCAGTCCAGCCAGCGGCTGGAGACATTCCAGACAAATTAGAGATGTGACGTGTCATCATGAGGAGCTTGGGTGCAGTAGCCAGAATAACAGTCATGCTGTGGCTTGTTGGCTTACGTGAAAGGGTATGAAAGACAATCACGTTCTGAAAAATTGGGAAATGGGTAACTTCAGTTCTCTCTCCCCCCACCTTTTGCAGGTAGGAAAATGCTGCATAGGTAGGTTACTGAGACCTAGAGAAAAGAAATGACTTGGCAGGTTTGCTGGCTAACAAGCAGAGAACAATACTAAAATGTAGTTTGTTTCTAAGTGCAGCTCTTGAACTTAAAAATTGGGCTTTGCTGAAACAGATCTGTCCTTTCTCTTTATTTTGGACTGAGTCTGCTCTTGCTTCCCAATAAAAATAAGCTCGCCCTTAGCAGAAGGAGCTCACAGTCATGGTGTAGAATTCAGCCTACTCATTTTTGACTTTCAAGCTGAGGCTCTGATTTCCAAATCTTGCTGGAGAAGCTGAAACAGAACAGTTTGAGCCTATGGTGTTCTTCACCCTTATTTCTGCAAAATAGCCATGGGAAGAATTTAATATATAAACTGAGATGATATGAAATTCCTAACTGGAAAATATTTATTGAACAGGAAGGTTATTTTTCCTATTTCTTTTCCAGGCACAACTGCACTTGAACGCAATTGCCTGTATATTTATTCACAAATCTAATCAGTGCAAAGTTTCAGGCTCCTATTTATATTCTTTTAGTAATCTGTCAGGTGTGGGGATTAGAAAGAGATTAATGTCTTCATTCCTTCAAGTTTAGTAATACTAGAAAACTAACCCTTTGCTGCTGAGATACTCTGTCATAAACAGTGTAGGAACCTGCCCCTATTTGCTGATTTGTGAACAATGACTTTTGAAATTCATAGAAAACTAATGCATAGAAAGCCAGTTGAGTAGATGGTAATGTGTACTTCAGATTCCTTAGCTGAGTGGTTTCAGCTACATACGGCAACTATAATAAGATGTTTAGAGTTAGGAGTTACTGCATGGGCCAGTGTTCGCAGAAGTTCAGGCAGCTGTTCAAGGTTTTAGCTAGTGTTTTCCCCACTGAATTCAATATAACTGATTAACATTGTGGTCTTCTCCTTCTTTTGTTTGCTGGACTTCCTGCTGTATGAAGGGTTTATTTTGTGTAGCCCAGCAGAGAAATGCTTGCTATGCAATTTGGGATTAACAAATTGCATTGGAAAGAGCTACTTGAAGAACTTGCCTCTCGTGTTTTTGCCAGCAGACTGTAGAGGCAAAGAAAGGAATATGCAGCTGAAATGAGTAGGATACTGGAGCCCACAGGGATCAGATTTCCATATGAAATGCAGGCACTGTTTCAGTAACATATCTTGGAGAAACAGATGGTGCTTGGGATGTGCTGCATCTTGGTGAGATCAGCTGAATGTAGGGTATTAGAAATATAAAAGAAATTAATTGAATTAGAAGTAGCAAACCTGTCCTTGCTCCTGTGTTACCCAAAATGTAGCCCAGGGTAAGCTACAAACAGCAAAGATCCTCTCTATCTTGCATGTAACCAGACAGGAAGTAGGTGATTACTTAAGAAGTGTAGAACTGCTGAGCATCAAAACAAGAAACAATTCTTGTTTTTCTAGAGAAATATACGAGCAAATATAATGTATTTACCTTGGAAGTTGGTACAAAGACCTGCTTAGTCATTGTGATCCACTTTAACTGAAGGCTAGCAGTGCTTACAGGAGGGGCTGGTTCTCTCTTTTCGCATCGTAGCTCCATGAAAGAGCTGAACCAGTGTGACCACTGGAGCTTTGTCTTTGCAGGTTGTACGGTGGAATGAACTATCGGCGGCTGGGAGGAGGCGTAGGTGTTATCAAAATGACACACTGCGAATCCCATATATGGTAAGCATCAAGAGGGAGGGAAACCCCTTGGTTCTCATTCCTAGAAAAAATGAAGAGACTTCTTGACACTGGACCTCTTTGCAGCTCTAGTACGAATGGTCTAGATCCAATGTAACTCTTTGCCAGTGACTCTTTCTATCAAATTATATAAATGACTTCTGTGAGTGCGCCCAATGGAAGACCACGTTGTCAGACTCCAGGGAACCACTGGACAAAAGTAGAAGTGTTGCTTATGTCCTTATTTTTTCTAATTAGTCTACATTTTTGAATAAACCAAACTGTAAAAGTTGTTATAGTGTAAACAATGCTGATGTAGGGACTACAAGCTATACTGGGAGTCTGACAAGAGGAGGGTTTCCCTGATTTCCCTGCTACTGTGAGCAGTAGACATGGCAGGCGTGCAGTGGGTGAAAGAGGAAAGTGATACAGAAAACATTGCTTTTGCCTTATTTACAGAGAGCTTCAAAAAGTACTTGACCTGCAAGGTGCCACCTTTGCACAGAAGCTTTTCTGTGCACAGAGTATATTTATTTTTTCATTTAATTTGTATCATGTATTTTCTTTGTATCACTCTCGATGATGATAATTCCAGCTTTTTTATATACATATATATGTGTGCATATATATATATATTTTATATATGTATATGTGCATGTGTATGTGTGATTTGAGTTTTGACAAGCTGATGGTTAGGGCAGGGCTATGTCCTGCAAGATATTGTGGTTCCAACCCTTGTGGTATGTATTAGGATCTCTTAGAGTACAGGAGAGCTATGAAGATGGGTGCCCCAAGTATCTTTTCAGTCTTGCTGGAGGCAAGAAGTAGAAGTGGAACTCTCATCTATCGACTGAATCAGTGAAGTGCCCAAAAAGAGGGTGAGAGTGAAAAGGATTTTAAATGATGCCTTTTTACTGTACAGTGTATGGTACAAAAGTTCAGCTTTTGTCTCTCCCCTCCCCTGTATATGAACCTAGAAACAACTAGTTATTGCTCACTTACAAAAGCCTTTTTTCACACTGCCTGCTGGATATCAGTTCTTGTCTGAAGCTGGTATGCAGGTACTGTTTGTTAATTCCGACTAGCCTAGATAAATGCTCACTTCTCAGGTTCTTGCTATAATGGCAGACCCACAGTCGGCTCCTGCTGAAAACTGCTTAGACCAGCATCATCTTAGCTGCCCTCCTGCCTTCTGTCTGTGTCTTTGGAATTCCTGTTGTAAAACACTGATCATGACAAGACGGTGCCCACCTTTTTAATGACTTTTATGCACTTTGCCAGTGTTTGTTCTAGAGCAGGGAAAGGTATGAGGCTCATTAAAGAGGCTTTGGAGGGACTGCTCACTGGTGCTGTAACTGTTAGGTTTCAGTGAGTGCAGAGGCACCTGGGCCTGGGAGGGAGGAAGGAGCAACTCTAGACTCAAAGGTTATGACATGTTTGCCTGTACTGAAACTTCCACCTAGTACATCAGGTGCAACAGGTCGTTGTTCTGTAACTTTGGACCTTACAAAATCTGATTTTTAAAAAGAAAGAGGACTGTAAATTCTTGAGATGAAGAAGGCAGTGCTGACATCTTAAGTTCTTTAACGTCATGGTTTGATTCATGTAACTCAGCATTTTAATGTGCTTGAATATAGTAAAAGTTACACTACAATAATAAATGGGTAATTCAGACTTTTTTAAAAGCCCCTCTTTTCCCCAAAAGGTTGGTATTCTTGTGTTTACATATGAAGATCATTTGCACCTTTACAAGGAAAAACAAGTATTCTGTAAACAAATGTTTACATGTATCATTTATGCTTTTTCTAGCATGAGTAACTTGTACAAATAGTGCTATCTTAATAAATTTCTTCTATGCTGTTGTTTGATTGTTTCTTTGGTTGAAAAAAGCAGACTGCTTTTATACAGCTTGCATAGGTACAGTGCATCACTGACAGTTTTTGATACTAGTGCTGCTTGAAACACTGCTGTTCCATGTCACCCTCAAAATACTTAAAAGCACATCAATCAGAATTAGCTTCTTCTGGAAGAAAATATCTTTAGTATCAGGCCAAATCTGGCTCTGTCGACTTAACTCCAAGTTGTAGATGAGCATGTAAAAAGAGAAGGAAGTATCTCTTGACTCCAGCAGTTTCCTAGAGGTAGGCTATAGCAGGTATTGTACATACTGGACAAAGCAGCAGCTTAGGAAAGTATTACTCTGAGAAGCTGAATAGGCCTGTATTTTATATAAGGAAGCTGCTGTGGAGTTCTTACAGGTTTATATTAGACTGTGTTCCTAAGGCAAGGAACAGGCTCAAGGAGGCTTCACTAGACTTAGCATTTTAAAGACTGTACATGCAAACTTGTTGGAAGGCCGGAGATTGGACTTTAGAATGAAAATGCTAACACCATAGGGCTGGTTGCACAATCACCTGAGTACAGGTGGCAGGTGTGTCTAACTTCCAGCTTCTGCTTACTATAAGTCTTTTTTGAATTGAGATAGGAAACTTTGCCTGAAAGGAAGCTAAAGCACTGGATTTGATAGTTTAAAATAAATAGCTGCTGGACAGTCAAGACATTCAGAAGATAAGTTTTCTTCTAACAGGGTGAGAGTACTCAGTTTACAGACTGCAGCCTTGACAAGCAAAAATAATGTACTCTCACTTACTAAACATAAAGCAAGTGCATGATTTTTTTGGCTAATTCTTTATTTCACTCCTGTTACAGCTTTCCTTTATTGGCATTAGATGAGAAACTAGGCATGTGGTTACCTTCCTTCATATCCTTGTATTGCTGGTTCTTCTCAGTTGCAGGGGAGAGAAGAGGAATGTATTAGCAAATTTGACTGATAGTGATTAAAAGAAGTCAAGTCAGGTGGGTTGGTACAGAAAACTTTAATCATTGCTTAGAGGAAGGTCATAGCACAAACTCAACTGATCAGAGACATTGGAGATGCTGTACAAGTGAAGTTCTTAAGACTAGTTTTCTAAGTTTTGCCACTCACAATTATTTAATAGGTGACTGATCACTAGTTTAGGAAACAAAATACAAGTATATGTTTCATTAGACAGATTTTTCTTTACTTTGCTAAAGACCAAAGTAACAGCAAAAAAGGCAAATATTTTCTTTATTTAGTACTGTAATACAAAAATTATAGCGCTTAAGATATACCACGTTCTACTACTGCTGTGCTCATTTAAGCTACAGGTAATTACTATGCACTAGCTCTGAACCTCTACCTGCTGCAGGGAGAAAGCTAGTCTAAAGTTTTAGCACCCATAGCTTCAACACAGAGCTCTCCAGACTACAGGATTACATTGCAGGAGATGAAACACCAGGCAAAACATACCAAGTCCCTAGCTTATAGACAGCCCTTGATTTTCTACACATTAACATGTCTGTGAGGACAAGTAGAGCTGGAAACAAGGCACTTGTTACATGCTTTTTTCCACCCTGGAGGAAAAAACCCAACCTGACTGGGGAGTGAGGATGTACTTTGTTACTGTTACATGCTGGCCTTGTAAGATTTTGAAGCCTTACCAGTATTGAAGTTAGAGACCTGGATTTTTCTGCCTCATAAGTTGCATCCCTTTCTCAGGCATGCTTAACTTGGCATTTAGATTTAGGCCCAAGGGTATTACTAAGTCTAGCTAAGAATAAGGGCCCTATAGCAGGGGCTGTCTAGTGAAAAAAATGATTGCCATTTGAAACAACAGCAGAAATATCTATCATTAAGTTGCATCCAGCAGTTTGCAATGTTTTATCTCCTAGGACTGTGGCCTTTCTATTAGAGCAAAAGATCTTTTCTTCTTTCCTGTGGAGGATTATGTAGATTAATGCTAGCTACAGGTTTGGGTGCAGGAGTTTGACTCTAGACAGCAAGTGTGCGAGAAAGGAAAGTTCTGCAGGAGCAAGTTTCCAATAGGTTTCCCAGCTTAGGTTTTCCAGCAGTAAGCCTTGGGGGGGGATGAAGATCAGCTGAAATAAGTCTCACTGTATCTGAGAGATTGCTAGTTCTGTCAGTAGCATCAGCACTCCAATTAGGTGTTGGCTTTGTAGAAACTGTAAAGGAACCAAGAATATATGTCAAAGAAAATTGCAGTGGTCAAATTTCTTTTTTCTTAACTGGAGAGAAAGCAAATACAGGTGTTCCATTTGATCAGTCAGCTTCCCTTTGTTACCATGTTGACTCGAGTTACAGAGAAAGCACATGTGCCTACATGCTACTCCTCATGGAGTGCTCTGGCCTTTGCTTCCATCCCATGTGAAGCATAGTCCCCACTGGGATGCCTGCTTCTACTGCTGCTTTTTGGAAGGAGGGAATCTGAGCACTTCTCCTTCAGCTACCTCCCCCTCCTCCTCTAGGAGCATCAGTTCAACAAGGACAGTTTCCTAGAATAACAATGTCCATATTCAGTGCGACTTGAACTCAGGATGTGTGTTATGGAAGAGCCATAACACAGTTTATGGAAGACATTCCTACAAGAGGAGTAATGATACTTCTTCAAAAAGCCTATTCAGTCTGAGAATTTCTTGTATTTACATACCTGCTAAATAACAAGTTTTCAGCAACTTTCATATACTGCTGTTTTTTTTTTTTTTAAAAAAAAAGCCCTTTCATACTAAGAACAACATTTAATTGGTTGCAGTTGTCCTGTTCTCAAGAGATGCTTCCCAGAAAAACGATTTTCTTTCAGAATTTTAACCAGCACAGAAGTCACATTACTTAAGATGAAAAAGGGTTGGTCATAACATAGCAATAATAAATTTTTCTTATACTGGGAGGAAGGTAAACCTCCAGCTTTAAGGAAAAAGGGAGGGAAGATGACATAGGAGACTTGAAAATTCAAACTAAGCTGATGAAAAAGTTTTAGCAAAAGAAAAATCTAGCTGGAAAACACCAGTACACTTGCTTTGAATGTGTATTCCAGCTGAGCACTCAGCCAGCTAGAGCAGAAAACTGCAACTCAGTACTACTTACTGAAAAGTAAAGCTAGTTCATCTAATTCTAGCCCAAGACCAGGGCTACTAGGTTCTGCTGCAGTACAGTAGTAAAATACTGTATTGATAATTACCCCATGTTGTCTGAAACTCCAGAACTAATTAAGTCTAGTAAAAGCTGAGGTTTTAACCAACCTTTAGTGGGAAATTATGCACAAGAAACATGCAGCTTTCCTTCTTAAAAGGAAGGCCTCTCCAGTCAGGTAGAATTATTTTATTTGGCTGGCGTTAGTTAGGATAGTATGCTTATTTAAAACCTCACCTTTATAATCCCATCGCAGTGTGCTGAGGCAATTGCTGTAGAAACTTTTACCAGTTTTGTAGCTGACAAGTGGATCTTAAAGTGTCTGTGAAAGTGAGAATAAAGGCAGTCCATAAAGAGGTCCACCTCTTCCTGAGTGATCTCTCCTGGAGTTTTCTGTACTGTGTCCCACAGAGCTTTCGCATCTTCAGGGTGAATGGCATATGATATATCCAGAGGCTGGGGAAGACAAGGAACAGAGAAGACAAGTTCTGTTGCAGATGCATTTTTTTCCACTTTGCATCCAGTCCACATGGCTGCCATCCAAGTGAGATTGAGGGGGCTGATGGCTAAACGGCGGAAGCGGCAGTCAAAAGTCTTCTGAAACCAGCTGCCAACAATGGCCACGTAACTCTCCGCGCCGTTAGCCAGAAACAAAGGCAAACAAGTGAAGTCCTCCGGCACATTCTCTAAAAGATCATCTCCAGACACACAACAGAACCAGCCCGACCACATCAGCTTCTCTTCTGAACTTTTTTGGGAAACCGATGATCTTGAAGAAAGCTGGGATGGGGAAAAGAGGAAATGTTTAAATGATAGCTAGAGTGCAAATTTAGTATTTTGTACAGCAGATACAGTAGAAGGTTCTTCTCGGGACCTCACATGTAACAGTGGTTCCTGGAAAGCTCAGACAGTTATTGAGTCTACCCATTACATCCCTAAAGGATCTGGGTGCTGCTCTTGAAACAGTGGCTAAAGCACTTACTTCATTAGGAACAGTCATCAAATCTGCATTTATGCTGCTTAATTCAGAAAAGCAAATCCACGATAAGACTTAAAATCACAGCCAGACTGAACTTTGCATTTCAGTAGCATCTTTCACTTGAGACAAAGCATTTTAGAAACACTCATTAGGCTTGAGCTATGGTGAGGAGGCAGGATTATACCAACTTTAAGAAGTTAAATAACTCATCCAAGAAGTTAAAGAACACGTCTAAGATCTTAAATGTGAATTGACTGCAAAGCTAGAAAACCAGAGCTCAGGAGTATTGACTCTTGCTCTTATCAAGGATTTGAGCTCAAAACTGCAGTTGAGCACATCCATTAGTTATGAGTTGTGCTACATTGAGTTAAAGAGAGTCTGGACCTACTTTTGTTAAGTCTCAAAGGGCAATGTAATAATTTTTGCATGCTGCTAAGGTTTAAAAGCTTGCTCTTTTTGTCAGAGATGGGGTATTTTGCCAGCAACTGGCAAGACCCCCGTCTCCCCGCCCGCGTCAGCCCGGCTAGCAGGAGCGGCCGTCACCTGCACGAGCACGGCGGCCTGGTCCCGGCCGCTGCCCCGCAGCGCGGGGAGGCTGGAGAAGGTCACCCTGATGTCCGCGTCCGCCCCGACTTGCACGGCTGCGCCCTTCCGCCTCTCGGCGGCCACGAAGGCGCCCAGCAGCCTCGCGTACTCCCTCAGCTCCGCGCTCGAGAACTTGTACAGGGGCGTCACGCTGTACAAGGCCCACTGCTTGCGCAGCAGGAACGCCGTGTCCCGGGGGGCCGCGTCTCCCTGCGAACGGAGAAGCGGGACGGTGAGGGCCGCGCGGCGGGCGGCGGGCCGCGCTCCGAGCCGCCGCGGCGGCGCGGGCAGCGCGGGCCCCCCCGGCGGCGGCTCCTCCTCACCTGGCAGGGCGGCGGCGGCAGGCCGGAGCCAGGCCCGAGGCGCCCGCGCGGCCGCCCGAAGAGCGGCCCCCGCGACAGCCGCGCGGCGCCGGAGAGGCGCCCGGCGCTGGGCAGCGTCCGCGCCGCCGCCTCCGACTCCATGGCCGAGGCGCCGCCCGCCGCCGGGCGCCGTTCGAATCCCCTTCCCGTGAGCCCCCGCGGCGGCCCCGCCCCGCCCCGGCGGCCATTTCTGTCGCGGGCGGAAGCGCCGCGCGGGGCCTTTTTCCCTTGTGGGCGGCGCGCCGCTTCCGGCGGCCCCGCCATGCTGCTGCTGCGGCCGCTCTGTGGGGCCCTGCGGCGGGCGGCGGCGGCGCAGCGGCGCCTGGGGAGCGGCGCGGGGCTGCGCTCGGCCCGCGGAGCCGCAGGTGAGAGCGGGGCCTTCGCCCGGGCTCGCGGAGCTGCCGGCGCCCCTCGGGGCGGCTGCGGCTGCCCCTTCCCTCGCGCGGAAATCTTCTGGGAGGCCGCGCGGCGTCCGCGCGCGCGTGTTTTTGTGTGTGTACGTGTGCACGCGCGCGTGTGTGTGCCTGTATGCACATACACGCACGTCGGCGTGTGCATGTGCGTGTCCATCTTTTTTTAGGGGGGTGCCTGAGTTACATTGAGGTTTCTGGAAAAAAAAACAGGGCCTTATCTCGTTTATATTTGCTTTTTTTTTTTTTTTTTTTTAATAAAGACAATAACTTTGAGATTTTTATTGTCTTTTTATTTATTCAAGACGTCAACAGCTTCGCCGCTCGGACCAACACCTGCGGGGAGCTGCGCTCTGCTCACGTGGGCCGAAAGGTCGCGCTGTGCGGGTGGATCCAGTACCGAAGGTAGAGGCGACCCCGGGGGGGAAAAGGGGGAGGCTGGGTGCCCGGGGGGGAAAAGGGGGGGGGAGGCTGGGTGCCCGGGGGGGAAAAGGGGGGGGGGAGGCTGGGTGCCCGGGGGGGAAAAGGGGGGGGGAGGCTGGGTGCCCGGGGGGGAAAAGGGGGGGGGGAGGCTGGGTGCCCGGGGGGGAAAAGGGGGGGGGGGGAGGCTGGGTGCCCGGGGGGGAAAAGGGGGGGGGGGGAGGCTGGGTGCCCGGGGGGGAAAAGGGGGGGGGGGAGGCTGGGTGCCCGGGGGGGAAAAGGGGGGGGGGGAGGCTGGGTGCCCGGGGGGGAAAAGGGGGGGGGGGAGGCTGGGTGCCCGGGGGGGGAAAAGGGGGGGAGGCTGGGTGCCCGGGGGGGAAAAGGGGGGGGGGAGGCTGGGTGCCCGGGGGGGTAAAGGGGGGGGGGAGGCTGGGTGCCCGGGGGGGTAAAGGGGGGGGAGGCTGGGTGCCCGGGGGGGAAAGGGGGGGGGGAGGCTGGGTGCCCGGGGGGGAAAAGGGGGGGGGGAGGCTGGGTGCCCGGGGGGGGAAAAGGGGGGGGAGGCTGGGTGCCCGGGGGGGGAAAGGGGAGGGGGAGGCTGGGTGCCCGGGGGGGGAAAGGGGGGGGGGAGGCTGGGTGCCCGGGGGGGTAAAGGGGGGGGAGGCTGGGTGCCCGGGGGGGAAAAGGGGGGGGGGAGGCTGGGTGCCCGGGGGGGGAAAAGGGGGGGGGGGAGGCTGGGTGCCCGGGGGGGAAAAGGGGGGGGGGAGGCTGGGTGCCCGGGGGGGAAAAGGGGGGGGGGAGGCTGGGTGCCCGGGGGGGGAAAAGGGGGGGAGGCTGGGTGTCCGATCCGGCGCAGCTCTGCTGCTCAGGCAGCTCTTGTGGCGCGAGTTACCCCTTCATCTTCTGGGGTTGTCACTTTTGAGGCATTAACGAGTGATGTGCTTGAGACTTATGACAAGTTAATATTTAAAATCTTGAAGTTTGCTATGAATGTTAATTGTTCTTCATTCCACCCTTATAAAGCAGCTAAATATTACCGCTCATGTTCTATAGGGGAGGAAGTAAATGATGTCATATTTATAGCTGTTTTTGAACAGCTGTGAGCAAGTAGTTTCTTTCATACAAATTCCTTAAGTGTTAAGCAAAGATGTTTGTTGTGTCTTCACCTGATAATGTATATTAGAAGTAAGCATATAATGATCAAGAAGAGAAAGCAAAACCCAACTAGCAAATAGGGGATGAAATAGGGTGTTAATCCTAACACTTTGCTATAGGTGACACAATATAATAATTCTTAAAAGATTTTATACTTCTGTAAGTCTAGAGTAAAAAAGTGTGTCTGCATATAGTGTGCATTATACTCTTAAATGTTTTGGTTCTGAGTGTATGCTTGTAAATTAGAAGTAGGTCCTGTAACTTTGATGAAATTATTTTGCATCAAAAGTAGCCTTTTGCATTTTAAAGCCCAGGGAGCTGCTGTTCTTTATCCAGCCGGCTTCTGCAGGCCTTCGCAGATTTTATTAGCAGATCTGAGCCTCTCATTTTGGAACAGCTGTGGATGGAGTTGCATGAAACAGACTTACAATTATTGTAATGAGATTGTTGTACTCCTTGTTGTACAGGGAATCTCTGGAATTTTCATAGTTTCAGAATTTCTCTTTTATAGAGATTGATGTTCAAATTCAAATGATGCCTCTGTGGGTTATTTGTACATTGTTGGTATGTGGCTCAACAAAATCTGAAACAAATTGTTCAGATTAGATTCTGAATTAGATGTGGGAAAAGTAATACCTGTGCATGTGTTGACTTTGAAAATGCTTTGAGGTATTAGTTCCAAAGTGTGGAAAGTAGCTTGTTGGTGTGTACTTTGTCTTAAAAAACAGAAAATGGCTGAATCCTTGAAAAAATATTTTTTTCTTTTGGTTTTCTTCATGGATCAGACAGGGCCTCTTTCTGGTTTTGAGAGATTTCCAAGGACTGACCCAGATCATCATCCCACAGGATGAGGTAAGTACTGCCAAAAGATGAATGTTTAGTTTTTTTTTCTTTTTTTTTTTTAGTTTTTTCTCCTATGATAGGCTGTGTCCAGGAGACATTAAGTGTATTTTGTCAGACTGTGGGCTCTGACTTACAAGCAGACTACTTATTACGATGAGAGCCCTGATGTGACATTGCATTAGAAATATTAATATTATTAATATTATTTTCTTTGATTTATAAAGAGTGATTGCCAATTCAGAGAGGCCATTAACAAATGAGGCCGTTGAGCGTGGTGCATCTGCACTGTTCTTTGAGTTTCTCTGAGATTTTTAGCATCTTCTTGCAGGCATGTTCCCATGTGAAGAAGCTCTTGACCAGTGCTCCACTAGAATCTGTTGTGCGAGTGACTGGGATTGTATCCCTTCGGCCCCCAGGGCAGGAGAATCCGGTGAGGACTTTGAGGTATCTTGGTGGTGTGTGGCATTGATTTTGGGAAAGTGCATGGCATGTGGGATTGTGGCTTGTGTGTGTCACAGCTTTGCCACTGGCAGTTTTGTTCTCTGAGGTGTGTTACAGTCCATCCTCAAATGATGTGAGGCAGTAATAACTGCTGCGACATGTAACTTATGAGAATTTCAAAGCACATTACATGCATTAAAATGTGCTGCAATGCTTTGAAAGGATAGTGGGAACCATTTGCTTTTTCAGTCTTTCAAAGTGTAGTTAATACAATTTCTTTTTCCTAAAAATATGTTTTGCCTTTTTATTTTCCACAGTATGTGATGGCCTGTCTCTCACTCAGACTAGATCTTACTGTTCTTATGGTATAGAAAACAGATACTAAATACTTGCCTTATCATTAGCAGAACTGGAAAGAGAACCCTGGATTTATGGCCATAATTTTTCACTCTGATCACTATAAATAGCCACAGAGGATGTTAATTTGAAGGTTCACTTATTTCTTTTAATCTATTATCATTGTGTTAAAAACTTGTATATACTTTCTTCTGGTAAATAGAAAGAGTTCTGTGACATTGAGTGAACTTCACTGTGGCATAATTCACTCAGGGAAAAGGTCTGCTGTCCCTCAGTATTTAAGAAAAAGACAGCTAGTTACCAGAATTGGTATCGTACAGGCATTGCTCTTCCTCATAAATTGCCTTTTTCCCTTTTATTAAAGACTGCTTGAAATACTGCTAATGCAATATTTCATTTATACTGTGCAGTTTCATTCAAGCTAATGGAACTACTCTTCTATTCAAATACCTGTGCACTAATAGGATCTGGGTCTGACTTCCTCGGTTCTCAGCCTGTCATGCAAGGTGAGGGCAAAGTAAAAGCAATTTTATTTTTTGTAGGGATGTGTATGCTATTGGAAAAGAACACTTCATTTTCAGTCAGGTGACTTCTCTCTTGTCTGAAACAAGAGAGATATCTAGGAGAAATCTGTCCTTGATAGAAGTTCTCTGAATTGTGCTGTGTTAGAGGTCAGGGAAGATAGAAACATGGATTTCTTTATCCTGCTAATATATAAAGGATTTGTGCCCAATTGCTTTCCCTAAGCTTTGAATCTAATTTCTTTTACTTTTTTGCTGCAGAAAATGCCAACAGGGGACATTGAAGTGAAGGTGGAGACTGCAGAGGTCCTAAACTCCTGCAAGAAGCTACCTTTTGAAATCAAGGATTTTATCAAGGTTACTGTGTTCTTCTCATGTAGCAAAGCAGTGGCTTTTCAGTAAATTTAGGATTTACCTAGGGGGACAGCAAAACTTCTGTGGCAGCTTCACCTTGTTCTTCCAGCTTTGCTTTGGGGAAAGAGTGGTATTTACCACAGGATGTGCTTATTGTTAGCTGTGAGGATATATTTCTATTTATAGTTAAGCAGAAAACAAGGCTTGAATGATTCCAGTGCACAGAGTTTTAAAATATCACTGTAAGAATAGATGGTGAAGGGAAGAATGGAAGAAATGCAGGCTATGCTAGGTTTTTTGATACTGTGAAAAAGAACATGCCAGTGCACTGATGTGTTTTAAGGCAAGGGCACTTAATCATATCTGGACAGGTAGCTAAACAGTATTTATTTATTTTTGGAGAGATCTCTAAGTACACAATCTTGTAGAAGACTGGTTCTAGTGAAGAGCTCATGTTATGGGTGGGTAGGGGAGAATCACTGTTAATTAAAGATCTTCTCTGTGCTGTTAAAAATACGACTGATCTATAGATGTTGCAGTCAGGGGACCTGGGTTCTGTGGCTTCCGTGTTACAGGTTCTGGACAATTCCCACTATCTGCAGTACTGTAGTTTCCTCTGCATGTAATAAAGATATATCACCATTTGGTCATTCCTTTAGATCTATGTATTACAGCACTCCTCTACTTGTTACTTTTGAGGAGGATTGCTACAGTCTATTCAGTGGACTGAGAATATGGAGAGCTGAAATCCAGAGCTTTATTGAGACAGCTCCAGCTATAGAATTCATTTCTTCAAAGGCTTCAAAGAAATCATGCAAAAGATGGTGAAGGAAGGTCTTTTGCAAAGTCTATTGAAGGTTGTAACTACCTTGAAAGGGCTTGGAATCAAGCGCTGAAAAGGGCCTGTTTTTGAAAACAAAAAAAATTATGCAGTAATTGTCATGTGTTGGTATGTTCTTATGCCTGATGCTTCTTTGTATAGGCTGTGGGTAGGTCATGGCAATAGAGAGTGTTCTCTTTTGAGCTTCCCTCTTTTCTCCTGTGGCTTTAGGAATAGCCTCATTAGACATACAATTTGAATTTTGGCTTTTAATCCTAATTGTCTCTTACCTCTAGAAATCAGAGGCCTTACGCATGCAGTATCGCTACTTGGACTTGCGCAGCTTTCAGTTACAATATAACCTGCGGTTGAGATCACAGATAGTGATGAAGATGCGAGAATACCTCTGTAATCTCCATGGTAAGAGAAGTGCTTGAAGAGTAGTATGTAGCAAACAACATTTTAGTCTTCCTTTCTTCTCTTTCCTGCTACTGGGAGAGATTGCCAGCCAACCTGCTACTCCAAACTGGTCTCAGTAAGGATGTGTCTGCTTACACTGGGGACTCCAGAGGGATGTTAGCAGTCCTGAGGACAAAGCGTATTGAAATCTCAGAGCATTCCATAGACCAGTTGCTTAAAATGAATTATGTCTAAAAGCAAAGGCTTTCTGCAGGTGGCTTCCCTCTTTTGATCACCCAACTCAGGGCACGTTAAAGGGACAGATTTCTCATAGGGCTTGTACGTATCTTAAAATCAGGAAGTCTTTTTTTGAAAACTGCAACCTAGTTTAAAATTGATAGTGAATTAATAATTTCTCAGCCTATATGGAATGTAGTGTTATCAACAATTCTGGCAGGTCTTAGGGGGAGCTCAGACCCTTTAAGTCTGTCATTGCACAAGTTATGCTTAGAAATGGAAGTCCATAGTTTTTGGCAAGGTTATCTAGTGTGCTAAATTACCTCTTGACCTGACTAACCCTGCTGTGGCCTCCTTTTGTCATGCTGGTTCTGTTCCCTTTCTCACTGTACCCTGTGTCTGAGGCATGTGTTTGTTCCTCAGGGTTTGTGGATGTAGAAACACCAACGCTCTTTAAGAGAACCCCAGGGGTATGTATGCATGCTGTCAGAAATAAATGCGTTCTAGCCACCTGCAATTGCGCAGGCACTTAGTTATTTTATCTTTGTTTGCCACTTTGCTTTCATTGCTGTTGTAAAGAGCTCACTTGAAATTTCTGATATGCTATGTTGATCCTTTTGAAAGTTGAGAGGCTGAATGGGAAGAGGTGGTATCTTGTATCTTAACTTTGAATCCTTTGAAACTATAAAAGAATAAAGCTTCTGTCTTGTAAAGAGCATGCTGAACATGAGTCACACGTTGGGAGAGCCAGATAAAAGCAAAAATCTTCCTCTAACACTGTTTCCTTAGCACTTATTGCTTAACTGGTAGGTCACTGCAGTGCCTCTACTCAAGGTGTTTTAATTTCTGAATTTATTCTTCATTTCATTGTAAAATTAATCATAGAGAAGAGAGCTATGGCCCAGGAATTGCTGTTGCAAGAATATGTACTTTTCCTAGCTTGACACACAGTTCTTATGCCATCCATGATAGGTATTTAACCATGATAGATATATATTGTAATGCCGTGTTTCACTGAGCAAGAGCTGAAGGATATTTCAGACCAAGTTGGTTAATAAGATTGTTAAAATGTCCTGCACAAACAGCCATTTTCTTATCAACGAGATTTTTTTATGCAGAGGCTATAGGTATTTTCCTCTTCTACTTTTAGGTTGTGATGTTATTCTTGAATTTCTGCAAATTTAGTTCTGTGAAATAGCTCTGTCTGAGGCTTTGATTGCCCAGTATGAGGGTCCGTTCTGCCAATAATGACAAAGTTCACCCTGCTTGTATAGCAGATGCTTATGTCAGGTTATTTAAGTGCTGTAGGCATCTAACCTACTTGCTGCAGAAGGGTCCAAAATGTAGGTACTAGGTTTTGTTCAGCAATAGAAATACGCCTGTGGTAAGAGCAAAAGTTGGTGAAGGAAGGTCTTTTGCAAAGTTTGTTGAAGGTTGTAACTACCTTGAAAGGGCTTGGAATCAAGCACTGAAAAGGGCCTGTTTTTGAAAACAAATACAAAGTTTTATGCAGTTTCTAGAGTTCTGAAAGGATTGTGCCATTTTATGATCATTATATTTGCTGTATTACACCTTAATTGCTGAACTGACTTCTACTGCTGGAAAGTTCAGTGATTCTTTGGTCTTGCAGCCTTCTCTTGTCCAGGTGAGCAGAAGGCGGCCAATGATTCTTGTAGAAGAGGTGTAAAAACTGACTTATAGATCAGGAAGTATATATACTGTTCAGAGTGTCTTTATCATTGTCATTTTTCTTTGTTCTTTGAGAGGAGAGCTCAGAAATTCTCCTCAACTCTTTAGTTTCTCTCTGGAGAATACTTCTCTATCCTCCCTCTGACAGAGAACAGCAGTCTTTTCAGTCTTGATGTTATTTTTTTTCTGTAGAAGAGACTTCTTTACATGTCAGGTGTTTCCAGCCCTCAGCTGAGCAAGCTGCTGCTGCATTCATTGCTAGGCCTGGAATGTGACGCTAAGATTAAAACCTGCATCTTGCAGAGGCAAGGTAGAGTGTAAAGAGCTAGTGAAGCAGAAGTGGACCTAGATTTCAAGAATGATGATTACAGCAATGTCTTTTTATCCGATGTTGCAAAAGGCCTCTCAGCCTCCTCATTTCTAACCACTATAGCCTGTTTCTACAACTCAGGTTGGGTCACGTGAGGAAACACTGGGCTGACCTTTCTTCCAGTGCACCTACATCAAGGGGCAGGAAGGAAAAGAGCTATGAGCAGTTAGCTCCCTGATGCTTAGAAAAGCCCATGTTTGCTAAACGTGTCTGTAGATGAAACAGTGATACTGCACATAACGTTCCTCTCCCAGAAGGAGGCTGTTGGGCATAGGCCCAGAGGGAACTTATGCAGAGCAGGTATGAGGTTTGTGTTGTGAAGTCAGCGTTACAGATCTGCTGAGGGGACAGTCAGCCGAGGTTGCAGTAGATGAGCAGCCAGGAGGATTACCTAGGCTACAGTATGGTAAAGTGGGGAGCTGTTCTGTCTTCTCTTAATGGTTGCTATTCCTTCTTCCTGCTGCTAAGTGTGTAACCTGCACCAGTTCACAGTGAAACCTGTGTCACCTTTCACATTTCAGAGTTTTTTTTTTTTTTTTTTTTTTTTTTTTTCATTTCTACAGAATGCTGTCACATGGTGGAACTGCACAGAGGGAATAGGGTCTGTCCTGCTGAAAAAGATTTTTGGCCTGTAAATCTGATGAATGACGTGTGGAAGTAAAGGCTATTTAGGGGTGCGGTTCTGTTACAGCAGTGAGGAGGTCAACTGTATTATCCTCTTTCTCCTCCATACTTAGTAATACCATAGTTCTCTGTGGCACAGCCTTGGTACAAGTGACCAAGCAGCTGAAATGCTTTTATAAAGCATAAGCAGCAGACTGATTGAAATAAATAGAATGACTCCTTTGCAGAATCTAAAGAAACCCAAATGCAGTCAAGTCAACTGCTGATTTGAGCAAAAGGACCGAGTCCAAACTGCTGCCAGATTTACCCGAAATTTTGCTTGTCACAAGTTTTAAAATAGAGATGCAGAACTAAAACACAGCTGCTGAATTTTATAGAGCTTAGCTTGCCTGCTGTGGAAACAAGGCTATCCAGTTCCACTCTCCTTCTCCTGAGCTTTTAAATCCCTTTGTAAATTCCCTCAAATTAAACACAAGGGCAAAGGTTTTGAAGACAAGAAATCCCTAAATGTTTTTTGAAAGATGGCAACCAGTGAAATACCTAGAGTGTAGGGAAAGGTTGTAGTGTGACCTCATGTTATCAGGCAAAATCTGTGGGAGGAAAAATGTCATAGAATGCTCTGTTTGAAGCACTTGTATGAATTGCCAGGTGAGGCGATTGTAGGAAATGATTCTTCTGTAGTTTAGATGTTCACTAAACTTCTTGCTTTAAAATCTATTTCTTATCAATGCTAAACTTGATACTTTTGTCTTTCTGCGTCTACATTCTTGTAACATTCTGAGCAAGAAAGGACAGGATAAGAGAAAGCTGAATCTTATGAAAGCTGGGAGCGGGGAAAATGGCCTAAAATCCAATCACACTTTTGTAAAGCAGCAGATCTTGTGTGCTAGGTCTATTCAGGTCAGGTCTCTTGTACTGTAGGGAGAGGTGTGATTTTTAATAACTGCTGACAGTCGCCTCTGCCTAATAAACACAAGCTTTTTTAGCTTGATCCTGGTTTTATATAAGACTGGAAGTGCTGTTCTGGTTCACGGAGAGCTGATCTGAGGGACTTTGCTTTGGATGGAAGGTTTGAAGGTGACTTAAGAAGGCTTTGGACCAGATCTGTATTTCTAATGCTAGCTGGTTCCATAATATGACTTTTATATTTTACCCTAAGAAATAGGACTGGAGATGATCTTGAGAGCTAATTTTGGCCGTCCCCAACACAAGGTCTTGCTTTCTAAATTATTGTAGACAGATGTTAACATGTACTTGTCCCGTAGGATAGGATTCCCCGTGTCTGCTCTAAGCAGTCCGTTGCAGTGCATCACTGCCATTATACCTGGGGGCTGTTCCCAAATGTCTAGCCTCCATCTCCTATGCTGCAGTATAAGCCTATCACTTTTTCCTCTTTTGGGAGTTTAGACTGATTATTTGCTGATCTTTGTAAGCTTTTCTCTTCACAATGCTAGGGGGCAAAAGAATTCCTTGTGCCCTCGAGGGAAGTGGGGAAGTTCTACTCTTTGCCGCAGAGTCCTCAGCAGTTCAAGCAGCTCCTCATGGTTGGAGGTCTGGACAGGTAAGGGTTTCTTGGGCTTCTGTTATGTGTCTGGTCTGAGGTTTGCTTTGATCCATGAGGTTTTAGAGACTTCCCTCAAGAACTTGCTAAGTGTTTTGTGATTTAAAGAGGGATCCTTAAATGCTTAGAATTTTTCAGCTAAGTCAGGCCTTTTAGCAGTAATGCCTCCTGATAAGTGGAATTGTATCTCTTTTTGATGGTTGAAATCTTCACTATTGTTTTAAATGTAAACCTAATCTTAAGCACAGATGTAGGAAGAAGCTTTGCAGGGACAGACTGCCTGAAGGGTAGAAAATCAAGTGGATGGTAGAAGCCTCACCAGCAGTAACCTATAGAACTGAGATGAATTTGTGCAGTTGAACATTATTAGAACAGGGAGAACCTGTATTCAGAATCTGTGGTACAAAACTTTTAACTGGGTTTATTTCCCCAAATAAAATTGAAGCTGGCCCCAGAGATTGAGCTGTTCATGAACTGCAGTGAACTGCAGTCTGAGTCCAAACTATGAGTTTTGATTGGCCCACAGTAAAGTCCAGACCTGAGGTAAAGTTGAGAAAAGGGGTTGTTTATACCCTGTCAAGGCACAGCTCACCTAATAGCTTGTCACATGCTGCTGGTGCTGTTACTTCCATTCTAACTTTCATGCTTTGGGGGGATGGGAACAACCAGAGCTGTGACCACCCACTGCGAAGGGAACAGAGCATGCCCTTGCTTCCCCCCACCCCGCTTCAAATAATCAGTTCTATAGCTGCACTTTAATTTAGGCTACTGCAAATTCCTATCTGATTAAGAGCGCTATTGCAGGTATTTTCAGGTTGCTCGCTGCTATCGAGATGAAGGTTCAAGGCCTGACAGACAGCCTGAATTCACTCAGGTAACCAGCTTATACCTCCTTTCACCTTCCTCATCACCCCACACAACCTGTAGTAGTTTTCCCTTCTGAGGGACTAGTTTCAGTTAGCCCTGGTGTTGCTTGTGGGGAGAATGTTGTTTGAGTGTTTCACAGGCATCAGCCCTTTGCAGCTGGTATGGGACATGCACAGAGTGGCTTCTGTCCTTGGCTGACTGTACAGTCTCAGATGCTCATCAGCAGCTGTGAGGATTGTATTGCAGCAGTGGCTGCTTGATGATGTGCATCTGTGCCTGTCCTGCTGAGCTGGTCATCCCCTTCCAAGTCCTGAGATCCCAGACAGAGTTAGCTTGGCCTTTTCAAGGCTTTTTCCCTCTCTGTCCTTGTCGTTACCTCCTGGGGATTCTGGGGAGATGGTTGCCTGTGTCATAAGGCTGTAGGGAGATCACAAGCACAAACCCTCTGCGTGATGTAATCATGCTCTGATTCAGTGTAGTGTGTTATTTCCTTTTGTGCTTGCTTTAGAGTTGAATTTCTGCAAGTAGCTGTGCAGAGGCAAAAGCTGTAGCTAAAATGGAATGCTCCTCTTTGTTTTATATTTTAAGATCGATATAGAGATGTCATTTGTAGATCAAAGTGGAATTCAGAGACTAATAGAAGGCCTCCTGCAGTATTCCTGGCCTGAGGAGAGAGGCCGCATTACCACTCCTTTCCCTTCCATGACATATGAGGAGGCACTGGCTGACTATGGGACCGATAAACCTGACACTCGCTTTGGCATGAAGGTGAGGAATTGCCCCTTGGAAACTTGCAGATTTTCTCCTCCTTTCTATTAGTGTTTCTGAATATTTGTGTTTAAATAATATCTACATGCTGTGGTCAACTGGGGTTCTTAATGCTGTAACATACCCAACTTATTTTTCCTGTCATTGCTGCTTTGTACAGATATTCATATGTTAGAAAATAGAAGGATTTGATACATGGTTGTGGGAAAATGGATCATCTTAGAACTTTTTAAATATAATTTAGTGTTAGGAAGCAAATAATTTTGACTGTTAGGAGCAGAAGCCCATGAGGCATCCACAGATACCTTAAGCATTTTTGTACATTTTGCCCCAATGCATGCTGCTCCTAGGGAGCATACTTCATGAGACAGGCTTCTCTGATTTGTTTGGGCCTGCCTGCCTTTCAATGCTCTGAAGATATAATGGTTATTCCAGCTTGGGCTCATTCATTCTTTATATGAATCCTGTGATTTCTTTGAGCGTGGAAGTGTTGTCCTGAGCAGTGATGCTGAAGGAGTTAAGACAAAGGTGTAGGATTTTGTGTTGTATTCCTACCACTACGACTTTTTTTCCTCTGCTTTTTTTCCACTCAGATAGTGGATATCAGTGATTTTTCACGAAGTTTGGGCATTCACTTTATGCAGAATGCGCTCAGTTACCCACACGGCACTGTCAAAGCCATTTGTATCCCTCAGGGGGTGGTAAGTGAAATTTTTAGTTATGCCTTATGATTTATGTAAAAAGAATAAAATAACAATTTGAATTCCTCTTTCTTGGTGTGGAAATGTCCTTGCTGTCAGAAGAGGGGATGTTAGAAGAGGAGAACAGGGAAGATTAGGTGATAGAATATATTGTCCTCTGTAAGGCCAGCAAGAGAACAGAGTTGCAAGGTTCTTGGAGGCCTCTTGGGCTTCAGTTTGCTTTCATCAGGGATGGCTTGTGTTTTGCATCTGAATAATAAATTGTGCCCAGTGGCAAGATACTGAAAAAGTGCCAAGTATGGCACAGCTCTTTTCTGGACTCATGAGAGAAAGATCAGCTTGCCACTCACATTTGTTTTTCACTTCTATGGACACGAGTTGTTTCTTGTAATGAGAATGTCAGAGACCAAATCCAAGGCTCAGCGCCTTGATAGATCTGGATCTATAAGCTTATTTGACAGCATCCATGTATTTTGACAGGGAAGCATATTGAATTCTCGCTCTGGGCATCTTTGCAGCATGTGCAATATGGAACCAAGATTCCACTGAGCACTATGTTTTATGTTTTATTTGGGGAGCAGGACTTTCTGGCCATGGTTTCTCTGATTGCTGTAATTCTGGCAGAAAATGCAAGTTTTTGGCTTCCCATGAGAGGGCACTAAGCTGTGCATTTGAGCAAAACGAAAGTGAGATCTTTAGCTCTCTATTAGAATGGTCATATACTCAAGATCTTGTTGCAGGACCTCAAACCTACTGCATTTCTCTGCATCTGAAGGTCAGCTTGTTTTTTTTTTCTCTTGCTCCTCCAGTTTGAGCTATGCCCTCCACATCAACAATGTGATTACTGTCCTGCTCTGTAACCTGCATGCTGGAAGCAATTAGTTGGCATGATCTGACTCTGCTGACCAGCTATGTCTGATCTGTGGGCAGGGAAAAAACCTGCATTTAAATGTACTACCTAGAAGGGCCTCTTGCTGAAAGGAACCTTTGGAGAAAACCCAGCTGCAGTCTAGTGCTACAGCCTTTTCCTATTCCACAGCCATCTTGTGTTAGAAACAAAGCTTTAGAAGTTTGGAAACAGCTGAGTTAGTAGATTTGAATTATGGCCTGGCTTTTCACAGATTTTGCTGATGTTTAATGTCTCTTATCTTGCTCTTTCCCCAGAGATATCTTAAAAATAAAGATTTTGAGTCATTAAAGGAGGCTGCAAGATCTCAGTTTAACCAGGTGAGACAAACACTGAAGCTTTGGAAAGAGTGAAGGACAGGCTGAATCAAATGTTATGCAATTGCAGGCAGAAGAAGGTAGAAGAGCAGTTTTTATTAAAGCTCTTCTGCTGAGAGCCGTTGCCTGAACATATCATGCTTCAAGTCGAGAGAGGGCAGCACTGAACTGAACATGTTCCTTGTCTTTACTGGTTTCCTGCATTAGGAAATTGTGGACGTTATCTGCAGGCCTGATGGAAGCTTGAAATCTCTGCTTACAAAGTTTCTTGACCAGGAGCAGCAGTCAGAGCTCATCCAAGTACTAAAGATGCAGGTGGATGACGTGGTCCTACTGGCAGCTGGAGAACACAAGCAAGTGGTAGGATGTTTTTCTGGGTGGCTGAGAGCTGAATGTTGCTGCTGACTTTATCTGGCCTTACCTTGAGTCATCTCATCATTAAAAAGACTTCATCTAATTGTAATGTTACTTGATCTCTAGCTGTAGTAACAACAAATCAGGTATGAAGTGTACCTATTGCTTCTACTTCCTCTGGTCAAATTTTGGGAAGATATCATAGCTGAAATGAAGGCTGGATTATAAAACATCACATCAGTGCCTTGTTTTCTCTCACCTCATCTTAATCTTTTCTTTAAACACCCAACAAAGGTTAAAAAACAAAGTCAGCTAGGAAACTGTCTCATATAAGCAGATGGGGAGAGGGAAGCACAGCTCATTACTAGCAGATGTAATGGGAGATTGTCTCTACCTTTCTCTGTCTTTCTGTGTCTCCGTGTAGACATTGCTGTCCAAGCTTTGGCTTATGACAAGGTGTCACGCTTTGCATGATAGCCAAAATAGTGTGTCATTCTTTCTGTGTCTTTATTTCTCTGTACAGTGAGGCTCTTTCACAGTTAATCCACATTTGTGTAGTGCCTTGATCAGTGTAAGTTCTGTGAGGATGGAACTTCTGGGGGAGAAAAATGGATTTTCTATCTCCTTATTTGGCATTTCTTTGTAGGGTTCTAATGATCTGTCCAAACTCTGGAGCTGCTGCTGCATCAGCAGAAAGGTGATGTCTTTTAGGAGACAAGGCAAAAGTGTATTTAAGGCAACAGAGCGACTGATGCTGTCTGTGATGCTGCTGTTATGGAAAAGTTTTTTCCATGGCCTGTGACTTCCCTGAGTTGCTGGCATTAATTTGACCCTTCTCATTCTTTCTCTTCTCTTTCACAGTGCTCTACATTAGGAAGCTTACGGTTGGAGAGTGCTGACCTCCTGGAGGCGGCTGGCCTGTTACTTCGTGATCCTACAGCTTTTCATTTTCTGTGGGTGGTAGATTTCCCACTTTTTCTCCCCAAGGAAGAGAATCCTACTGAACTGGAATCTGCTCATCATCCTTTCACTGCACCTCATCCTGCAGATACGAGCCTCCTCTATTCTGATCCCACAAAGGTAACTGAAACTTTTGGCCTCTATACTGGCTCTTTTACAGCTGTGTGTCTTGGAAAAATGGGGAAGTAGCAGCTCTTGTTACTATAAAAAGACATGGTGTCATGGAATTTACTGTATATTTATATCTTCTTGGAAGACATGCTCCCAGGTTACTCTAGGTGAGCCACTAACAATAGGGGCTTATAGAAAACAATTGCTTAAAATGAGTTTTATATTCTGACCGCATTGCTTCAGGTTCTTACCAACTTTGCATGAGGATGTGTGCTGCTCTGTTTTGTTAAGCTACATGCCACCCTGAGGTGCTCTAAGCAGCAACCTATTCCCCTGGCAGCACTGGTACAGAACTGGGAACTTGTTACACTGGGACTTGGGGTCAGATCCTGAATTCAGACTGGGTGCAAGCTTCTCTTCAAATTGTAATGAGAAAGTCACAACAGAGGCTATAGAGGATGTGCCCACGTGATTTTTTTACGTTTGTGCCTCCTTGAATATTTCAGAGCTGCAGCCCTGCTGGGGCTGGATGTTTTTAGGACTGGATGTTGTCAGGGCTGGAATACTTTGGGGCAGCAGGAAAACAGTATGTGGAGGAGACTTAGTGAAATTTGCTGCCCTTAGTGAAATTAGGTAGAAAATTTTCTCCTCTTTTGTGCTTTGAATCTCTTACCAAATTTCTGTGAATGCACAGGGCTCTGTTGAGAAAGCTGTGTTGTTGTATGTCGTGTGCTCATTCCCAGTGCTTTGTTTTGTTTGTGCAGGTTGGCAGTAAATGCAGCCAGGGCTTGCTAAGCTGCTTGCTCATTTTTTTCCCCAGGTCCGTAGTCAGCACTATGACCTTGTGCTAAATGGCAATGAAGTTGGAGGTGGCTCTATCCGAATTCATAATGCAGAGCTACAGCGTTTTGTGCTTGAGAAAGTGCTGAAGGTAACAGCCTATAGATGTCATCTACATTCACTTGGAGATGTGAAAGAGTATTTCATTTAAATAGTCATTTAAAATCCAGTAAGAAACATAGGTGTGCTGCTCAGCTAAAGAAACCTAGCCCTGAGAGATGGATGACTAGAAGGAGAAGCATTGTTTTTTCAGTGACCCTTCTTATGTAACTTTGCAGGAGGACTCTGAAGTGCTTTCCCATCTGCTTGATGCTTTGGAGTTTGGAGCTCCTCCTCATGGAGGAATCGCTTTAGGTAGGTGCTCTGTAGCTCTGCAGAATGCAGGTGTCTTCTGACTTTGTTTTGATATAGTAGACTTCAGCAAAAAGCCTCATGTTTGGTAGCAAGAGCCTTGTCTCCTCCTGAGAGAGAGAGCTGTTCTGGTGTTGCTGTTTCACATGACCAGCCTGGTAAGGCTTTGTGGGTGTATACAGTCTCTGTAGCTGCTTTATGGAAAGAAGCGGAGCTCTCATCACCAAGTGCAGAATGGTTTGGAATCCCTCCCCAGGGTGGTAATGTAGTTTATTTCTTACACAAGGACTGTATCAGGTGATGGTGGCTTTAAGGACAGTCTTCGTCTGCGTTCTACAAACAGCTTGTTCATAAAGATTGAGTTGTCTTTATTCTCCCGCTTACGCAGCTAGAATAGATCCCTACCTACTGCATGCACAGAGGCCTAGGATAGCATTGTACTTTGCACATGCTGGGTCACTGCCACAATCTCACCCTCTGTTTCACAGTCTCACAGGCCCTTCCTGTTTTGTTTCATTCACTGATTCAGAGAGCTAAATTAGCAGTAAACAAGTCCTCCTAAAGAAGGACAATGTTTTTCTGGTGGATTAGCTCCCTGATCTGGCTCCACATGGGCTGATGAATACTTACACCAACACAGGGGGGAGGTAGACCCCATAGTCAGAAGGAGAGGAAGGAGAGCAGTATTTGTTTAAGCTGTTGTGGCATCCTCTGAAGTCATTACAGTGCTGTGTGCAGCATTACAACAATGTTGTGTTTTTCTCCTAGAATCGTGCAAATTTGTGTGTGTGGTTTTTTTTAAAGTAGCCTTTTAACCTGTAATTGCTCCGTAATTTCCCTTCATCCTGTCACTCAGAAGGTCGTGCTCTTCCTGAATTCCTCCTCATTGTTGTAACTCTTCTTAGCCAAGAATTTTGTTTGACCAGTTCAGTCGAGCCATGACAATATTCCTGCTGTTTACCTGCCCTGCATTGTTATGTGCTCTCTGCAAAGAAACTATCTCTATCTTACAATCCTTGGTGTTTTGCAAAATTTCTTGTAACATTGAAAACTTTATTTTGCTAAGTTTTGTTGCTATCTTGGCAAGTCTGTTTGCTTACTGGTTGAGATTAACTTTCTCCCTTATCTACTTCTGTTTTAATGTTCAAGCCCAGTAATACTATTTACTTTCATCTTCCTGATTTTCTGAATGAAAGGAAGTAATAAAAGGCCATAACTTGAGTGGTTTACTAATTTGTTGTCTGCTTCCAGGACTTGACAGGCTGATCTCTCTCATCATTGGTGCTCCAAATATCCGAGATGTCATCGCTTTTCCCAAATCCTTCAGGGGACGGGACCTGATGGGCAATGCTCCAGACTACGTCACTCCAGAAGAGCTAGAGCCATATCACATTCAGGTTTCCTGGCCTATTGCAGAAGCAGAGGCAAAGAAAAACTAACTTAAAGCTAGTGATATGAGGTGATTTCTTTTTTAAACCAGGGATGATTTTAGCTTCTGAATCCTAGAATTCAATTCAGAAAACATCAGCTGGTATGGGAGAGTACAACCCCACTACACCATGGCAGTTTCATGATTGAATGGGGAATACATATGAGAGCCCTGTGATAGGGGTTTGCTCTTGACTTGGTAATGGGAAGGAGAAGTAGAAAAGCAAAGCAGCAGCACCTCATTTTGGCATAGGATATTGAGGCAATTGGCTTTGAGGTGTCATATTGGAGTGAAGTTGGGATTTTTCTTTTTCTTTTTAGACTCCTCACTTTTTATCTATCCCTTGTAAAATATCTCTCCTCCTATCTGGAGAAGATTGTGTATCAGCTTCTCTGGTAAAAGATCTGTACTCCTGATAATCATCAAATCTCCATTAGATGAGAACTATTTGAACAGAGCAGAGCTGTGCTGGGCCAAGAGCATAATGAGTGTTCAGTGCAGCCTACAGCTTCTCTCTTGCTGGAGGATGCAAGATCATCCAGAGGTTACTACAGGGAATTTGTATTGTCAGGTGTGATCCCTAACTAAAGGGCTGGGAAGGAGCAGGAGCGTACATAGCATTTGCAACAGTTCTTATAGTACTCATCAAATGGGTGATGGTCTGTTTTTGGGGCCTGTGGTCCTTTTGCTTTCAGAACAATAGTTCTGAAGTTTGTGTATTTGTAAATAAAGTTAATCTGGCAGTTTGGTTTTAACTGAGCTTGTTTGTGGCTTTTCTACTTGTTCGGCTCAAGAAGGAAGAGGTGCCAGTTCTTTACAACCCCTAACCAGTCAAAGAAGTGACAAGAAATCAGTGACAGCTTAGCAGAACTGGCAGTTTTGTGTGAGTTCCACCTCCTGCAACTCTGCAGCTACAGCCGTGAGTGATGCAACAACAAACCCCTTGCAAGCAGCCATCTATTCTGTCTGTCCCACACCAGTGCTGACTTGGTGGAGAAGTAATGTTCTACTGAGTAGACTGGGCTCTAGCAGCACTGCCGGGCCGAGCCCATTGGCTCTGCCCTCTGCATTACAGCCCAGCAAACCCTCTGAAAAGGTGCTGCCAGTAGACATCTGTTCTTAACTTGGGTTGCATGTAGGCAAGAGTAAACAGAGAACTAGGGGGAGGGAAAGTGGAAGGCAAAGCAAGTGAGGAAAAGAGAAGCATGAGATCACCTAAATAAGCTAGGAAGATGGAGGAAAGAAAGAGAAGGGGCAGCCACTAAGTCCCAGGTAGGAAGGACAGCAGGAGGTTCTTGCCAAAGAAGATGCATGAGGATGTGGGATGCCTACAGTTCTTGTCTGAGCTGATACTGTACTCTGGCCTTCTGCAGGAGATCCCATCTTGCAAGTTCTAACAGATTCTGGGCTGCTCTGAGCGTTATTGACTAATACCAACTCCAAGCTGCTGGAAGGCATTACTTGGTAGTGCAGACTGTTGGTGTTCTGGACTATCCTGTTTATAAGAACCAGTAAGGGAGGTGGCTTGTCTCAGGGTGGATTTTTTTAAGTAGAAAAAGAGGAAGGTCTGGGAAGGTTTTCTTGAAGACTGGAAGGAAAGATTAATTTAGCATTAATTCTCCAAATCATGTTCAGAGAAGCTAAGAACATTTCAATATGTGACCTGCAAAAGAGAAATGTTTAAAAAATCTAGGTTGAAGTGTTGCAGAATGGCATTAAAATGGAAGTAGGAAATTTTTTTTACTAGGACAAAACTGGAAAATTCTATGCAATATCTGACAGCATGACTGAATGAGATGTTAACAGAGTTACTGATTTGGAAAGATTTTAGATGGGGCACTGCTTGAAGACTGCTTGGTGTCTAGTTCACAGAATCTACCTTGATACTTTTATTGTACAAGACTGACTAATTCTGAAGTGTTAGTGGTTAATAGTAGTGAGGACATGCAACAGCCATATGCAAGAAATGATCTGGTAACAGGCAAAAAGCTCTTGCATATTATCCACATGTGTAGTTTGGCAAAACAAGTGATTTTTGGCTGAAGCGCAAACTATTATAAATGGAAAAAAATTGGAAATGTGCAGGTTAGAACAAAATGTTCAAATACCTTTTATTAGTTATACCAGAGATTTCACTCCTTTAAACATGCAAGTAATAACATAGAATACAGTCAGAAAATACAGCCTGAATACAACAGGCTGTATTCAAGCTGCTTCTTTAGAGGAGGTAGACTTTTTTTGCTGGTAGTGAGAATAAGACATAAATGGAACTTGCTTGAGAGTCTTTTTTTTTTTTTTTTTTTTTTTGCCTAAAGCAGGGATATCAGAGACTTATTTAAGGAGACAAAACCACAGAAAACCACAGTTGTTCTAAAAACATACAAAGTAATCTTCACTTCCCCAGACTATTTTTTTATAGTAACTGTAAATATGTGCTCAACTTTTTTATTGTGAAATAAGGGATACTGCATCATTTATTAAGTAATTGTTTACAAAGGCAAAAGTTGCTCACATTTAAGAGTGCCAGTTCCTTAAAAGCAGAATTATTATCAAATGTTAATTGGGTAACTGATGTGCTAAGAGGCTTAGATGGAAATGTAATGCTGCCTGGAACATTCTGGTCAAGGCCGCTAGTTATAATGTGTGAACAGGCTGACTCAGACACATGCATATCCCTGTCCTCATGCAAGCTGTTTTTTGTAATGTTTGTTTACCTATTGCTATATTAAGGATTTACTGCCATTATAAGTATGTGACACAGCTACCAGTAACTACGATGTTAAAATACAACAGAACATGTCATCTGAACTTACATAGTTTTGCCACGACTAGGTCAGTGGAAAAGATGAATCTAAAATTCATGTAAGCGATCAGAGCTTGGATTTGTGGATGAAGGTACAACACAGTTGTGTGAATCTGCCAGTGGATGTACAAATCTTGCCACGAAGACATTAATTGTTTTTGGTTTTATAGGACAAAGCTTAAGGTTTCATTTGGACTTAAGGAAGTCTGATCTATGGAAAGTCACTTTTAATCCACAATCCAGGTATCATACCTAGCTGAATGTTTTGAGAGGAGCAAGAGCAGATACATGTGGAAATAAAGGGCAATCATATTGTAGGTTGATACCATGTTTGTCAGAGAAAAGCTACTGTCCTGTGATCCTGAAAGAACATGTTAAACTCATTACTTAAGTTCAGCACAATGTTCATCAGAAACATCTGCTGAAAATACAGCTATGGCACAGCCATAAGCTTTCATGGTGCCTATGTGCTTGTACTCTCCTTTCTACTGTGTAACTGTGACTTCCAGACAAGACTAGGGAGAGATGTTGCTGTCAGTTTTGCTAGAAGATGCAAAGTCCCAGACTCCTCTCGGAAGAGCTGATTTTCAACACATTTTTCTGTTAGAGGTGTGTGTAAGAAAAGGTTGGTGAATCTTTATTGCTGCCTGGTTTGGGCTTTTATTTTTTCACCCCCCTCCCCCCCCCGCCGATGCAGCAGAGGTCTCTAGGCTCAGGCAGACTAGCTGTGTACATCTGTTTAGCAACTTCTTGGGAGGCTTAAGTATTGAAGGATTCTTTATAATTGAGTTTTGTGCAAAGAGCAAGAAGTGCACAATTAGTGTGCACAACTTGTTCATTCTATAGGAGATATTAAAAAGACTGTCAGCTTTTTCCTCCCTACACACAAACAGTAGCCTCCCATATGCAGTATTTATGTGCATATTATTATTAACAAATAATACTGTCTCCAGATTGCTAGTGCTTTCCACATGTCATTGTGCCACTTCTGCTGTTTCTTCAACCTTTTTGATGAATTTATGATGGAAAATTATTATCAGCTTGGACACATGTGCTGGCTGAAGATTTATTTTGTGTCTTTGCTGATACGGACCAGCTTGTGGTGATTGGTTGTAGTTCTTCAAATAGTCTTCTCTACTCTGAAGAACTTAATAACCACATGGGATATGAACATTCGGATGATAGGGTTGTACAAGGACAGTACTTGCAGAAGCAAGAGTTGCGTATAAGGTCTTCTGCACTCCTTTAGCCCTTGGGCTTGCTGATCTTCTTCTGCTAGATCCAAGCAATACACCGGTAAAGTTGAAACACAGTTTGTTTTCTATAACAACTAAATTGGCAGAGAAACTGGCTCTGCATTTCAGTCTTCAGCATCTTTCAATAGATTTGACTGGAAAATCCTTCTGTTAGGTATACACCACCCTTCTCTTGTGACATTAGAGGTAAGTTTCCAATGTGATTTAGTATTTTTTCCCTTTCAGAACAGTAATGTAGCACCTTGATGGGATTTGGTGAGATTCTTAGCAGGCAAAGTGTGCTTTTTGCTGAGAAGTTTCCAAGTCTTTCCAGAATGTTTCAGAGATGAGCAAAGCTGGGAAGCTTTTGATTTCAGCTGTCCCAGATGGCTCAGAGAGGTTTGACTGCAAGGGTTTGGTATAAACCACTACAAAGATAACTATTTTTAGAGCTCAAACTGAAGTTTAATCCTGTATTGTGCTGGCATCTACCATGTCTAGAGTTACTTTAATTATAACAGAATTTCACAATAGTGTTGTATAATCCCACAGTGCAGATACCCAAGTTGAGGGTGCTGATTAATTTCCAGTTCTGTTGAAAACAGACCACTATTATAAAAGAATATTATTCATCTTTCATAACAGATCAGCAGAAATTTTGGAAGAATATTTTTAGCTCCTTGCAGCAAGATTTGCAGCCCAGAGGGAAAAAAGGAGGAGCCTACGACTCTGTACTGTTACTCCCCTGTAGTCTGAGTCTGGTGCAGAGACATTATCTAAGTATTGCTTTTTTTGCCTTGGAGAGCTTGAGGACCCTAGCTCTGACCAGACATGAGGAGGACAGTTCTGTGGAAGCCAGTGGAAGGTACTTGAGGGTGCAAAATAGAGCCAGATCGTGAGCTAAGACCCCATGTTTAGTATGTGTGAGCAGGAGGTAGTACTTTATGTGGTTGTGGGGGAAGTTTCCAGCAAGAATCACAAGAAGGTGCGACTCCCCTGTTCCGTATTTCACAGGCAGGTCTCCCACCAGCGGGCCTGTGGCAGGTATGGCCTCGGGTGAAACTGAAATAAGCACTGACACCCAGGGTCTGGTGCATGTGAGCAGCCTCAGAAGAAGCATCAGAAGTGGTAAGAATAGAAAGATATGGAGAATTTGTTCTCCCAAATATGAGGGTATCTATTTTTTCACCTTTTTTATACCATTAGCTGCTTGTAGGATGGCATGTTTTGACCACGCTCACTCAGTGCTGTCAGCGTTTGTCACCAGCTGTCTTGTGAAGGTGCCTGGTGTACTAGCTGTCCCACTGACCCATGTGCTAGCAGCAGAAAAGGCACAGACGACTGACAGCCGTCTAAATCCTACTGGATGAAAATCTGCCACGTAAGCTTTATACGAACTTAACTCTGAATATTTGGGTTTTTGTTTTTTAGGTTTGTGTTTTAGTTTGTCATTTTTCTAAAGCATTGTTTTATGTAATTAAAAAATGCTGTTTACATGCAGTCAGCAGCTGTGTTGGCTGCATTTACAGCAAGCAGAGCTATGTGACAGATTTACTCAGCCTGGATTGGTCAGATTTGTTTCTAATAATACCATCGTGTTCCAGCTTTCTTGTTATGTTTTGATGGCCTTTGTATTTACTATAATGCTTAGGATACTATTGAAAAAAAACTATGTTGTGGACAGTCCTCTTAAGAATTTGACTAGTTATATATAGTATCTGAACCTAAATGGGAAGCTATGTCATCATTTGATATTAGAGAAGAATACACAAGTTCCTTCTATAATCTCCATCTTATTCATCACTTCACAAACTCATATACTATGTTTCCTGTGATATCCATTTTAAGCTGCAGTGTTTTAGGCTATTTCCACTCTCTTGCTGTGGAGATCACAGCATATCTCGTGCATTACCGTCAGTGACCTTTTGTATACCTGTCTACAGAAAGTGCACACTATTGGAGGTTGCTTGGGGTACTTTTTTTCTCATATTGTTACTTTTTATTTATTAACCTTTATTTTTTGCTCAGTACTGCATAAGTGTGTTGGATAACTTGGATTTGGTGCAAAAACAGTTATTAACCATGTAACCATGTTTTTAGAGTCAACAAAAGCTATGGGTGTATTTATTCTCACTAATTAGAAGCAGTAGTAGCAACAGATTACACTACCAAGTTGCAAGTATATGCCAACAAAGTAAGTGATACAAAAACGTTTCTGGGAACAGTTAGTACAAGGGACGTACAATTGCAGTTTTCTCCAAATCAACAAACATAGTGTACTATTGGATTTTTTTAATATTATCTTCTATTTAAAGAGTGATAGATTTTTTTAAAAAAGTACTCTCAGTCCTGAAAATGTTACTTGTTTGCTTAGCAATTTGAAGAAAACTGCAGATGAAGACTCTAGCTCTTTGATGGTGTCCCTTGAAACACAAACTCCTCATTTGCCATCTATTCAGTTACCTTGTCACTAGATGTTTTTTCATTTGTGTATAGAGAAAAAGACATCCAGTACTGTTTTGTAAAATGGTTTTGTAGCCTGAGCAGAACTAATTTGACAGCAATTACAATGGCAGGGCTTGGAGTAGGGTGTGCCAAGGACTGTAATCTGTTTCCTTTCAAACAGCATCACTCTACTTACAGTGGCAAAACAACAGTGTTGAGAGCAAAAGAGGATTGATGTTTCTCGTGGGTAGTGCAGCCCCCAGGAACTGTGGAACGTCCTTGTTTGAGGTGCTGTGCAAACATATCAAAGAACAAGTAAGCAAGGGGATGGATGACGGATTGATTTACTAGCTCAAGGTCGTGCAGTATCTTGTCCCAGAGGTAGCGGCCCTGTAATCATGTAGAAAGCTAACTCGTCACCAACCTCTGATATTTCCCTAACAAGGGAAGAAGGCTACAGCTTCAATTAAAAGGTACTGTGTCATATGGGTAGTAAGATCTTAGAATTTTGAAAGATGAGAGCTTGATTCAGATGTTTAAGATGTCTTGTAAAACCCCCCAACAATGTTTTAAATTGGAAGCATTTCAAGCTATGAACTCTTATTTCATATTTTCACTTTTAATATATTTAAGGATGGATCCAGAAAATCTCTTATGCTAAGAGAGGAAAAAAGAGATCCTTTTAATGAATGTAATTTTAACCCAGCTGTCACAGAAGCACTCAGGACCAACCTCTGGCCCACCATCACATTTGGGAATAGCTTACTGGTTTTAGTATTGTTGCAGGGGCCATGTGAAGAAAATGTCTGGCACACTGTATAATTAATTTCATTAGTGGAAGAGTAGATAAATAACACTGAATATAAAAATCCATCAAGCCCAGACTCATCAGTTAAATAAGTACATTGACTCAATGATTAACATACAAAGAGGAGCTTTGTAGTCAGGATTGGGCAGGTTTAGCTCGGTTGGTTAGAGCGTGGTGCTGCTGATGCCAAGGTCGTGGGTTCAGTCTCCGTATGGGGCTATGCTGAAGGTTGGCCTAGATGATCTCCAGAGGTCCCTTCCAACCTTACCATTCTATGATTTTATGACCTTCAGCAGGAGTGACACCTTCTCAAATGCAGTCTCTTAGAGTTTATTGTTATACTAATACCAACTGAACAACTTTCTGTTCAAACCGAGGTAGTGATTTTTGCAGACCTTTTTCTTCATGTCAAGGCCATTCTCATCCTTCTCTCTCCCTTCTTGCTCCTCACTGCTTCCTTGTCTGTGCTGATCAAAGTGTTTGAGGGATGTATGAAGGACAGCACTTCATTATTTTAACCAAGATTGGTTTTCACATCCAGGACACTACATGATCTCACAACAAAAAAGTTGTATTCTCAACTCATAACTGGCTACTATTTTTAAATAAAACTGTACTGTTCACAGCAAGGACAATACTTGGTACGTATTCTTTCTAATATAATGTACAGATAAAACCTCTAAAGTGAGTACAGTTACTTTTGCGAGTGAAAGCAAGTGGAATTACTGGGTGTATCTGCAGTTAGTTCATTGCTGCCATCTTGTGGCTTCTGCCTAGGGAGTTTTTAGAATACAGAAAAATGTCAAAAAAAACAAAGCCTATCATGCAAAATTAGGAAATGAGATGTTCTCTAAATAGCCAATGGCACAGATAGAACAGTTTTATGTATTTCCTAGACAATTGCTGTTCCCTTTGAAATCATGAAATAAGTTGCCATTTTTTTCCTCAGCCTTTCAGAGTAATATGAACCAAATGCTGGAAGGGTACAATGTGTATTTATTTGTATCTTCTATGATATTATAGATCTTATTAGGGTGGGAATAAGATCTATATCCTAATGCGCAATTCTGGAGACTTTTGTAGATTTTAAATTCATGCCCAGAAATGACATTAAACATGAAAACCTGTCTATAATGTACATTCATGAATTATTATACCTGTTGCTGTATTATACCATTATCCATGCAGTTATATTGCACTATTCATTTATTAAGTTACTATACCTGAAGGATTAGTAAAAAGGAGGATGAGAACTCACCAAAGTCTGCTGAAGGCTGTGTCCAGCCCTGATCTCATAAAAGAAACGAGGATGATGAGGGAGGTGAGTTGCTTAATGCTGCTCGCTTGCAACATGCAGGAGCTGAACATGACGTTGAACAATAGGTTGTTTGTAATAGAGCTTAACACTTCCATGAGATCTTTGGCAGCTCCTGCGTTTCACTTGACCTTGCTTTTGAACTGCTGTAGTTCCTTTTTTTTTTTTTTTTTTTTTTTCCCTGTTTTTCCCCTCCTCCCTGGCACTAGGATTTCTCATGCTAGTGTCTCAGATTTCTCTATGGACAACAAATCCTGATCCCCTTAGACATTACAGTCTCAGTGACTGATTTCCTGGCAGTTCCTTGTCTATATCTGAATCTTCTTCTAGGGCATAGACTTTCCTTAGCCACCAGCTATTGCAAGTCTGTCACGCACATGCTTTCAAGGCTTTATTGAAAATCTCTTGCTGTTGTCCAGTTTGGATATCTGTTTTGTAATAGAATTGTTAAGGCTGATGTCTAAAGTGCCCATCTAAGAATATTTTTGTTGTTGTTTTTACTTTTCAAATATCACTACTTTTAGAAAATTATCGGATTTCCCTGCCTAGGCCATATCTTTCTTTCTTTTCAAGGGGCTTTTGGATGTTGCAGAAGCCTGCATCATGAACTAATTAATCTCACTACTGTTGTGTAACTGACCTTCCCACCTTCTAAATTTCTTACCCTTTTTGTGTTAATGCTACCTGAAGTTGTATTTACATCTCATTTCAGACACAAGCTCTAGGCTGCTAGTTTAGTGTTGTTAAAAATCCAAGACTGCACAAATTGTCATCACTTAGCTGTTGCTATGTGTCATTTACAATGTTTGATGTAAGCCATGCTTCTCTACAGGCTTGTCTTTACATGTATCCTGCTTGGCTCTGTATGCATATTGTGTGCTAAAGTTTGGAGGCGTTTTGCTTTGGCAGTACCAGTGTCATATACTGCATGCCTATCCTTCTCGGTCACCTTGAGGACATAGATAACAGATAGTTCCTTTTATTGGCCACTGGCTGAAGGCAGAGTTTCTGTTGCAAAGCTTTGGTTTGTACAGATGCTTTTGAATCCTATTTCTCTCTTTTGATTTATATTAATAGTTATTAGTACTTTTTTTCCTTGTAGTTTCTCTACTCCTTTGATAGATGGTGTGTTTGGACTATGCTGCATGGCTTGCATTGCCAAATGGAACTCTTTTTCTCTTCCCTCCAGTCAACCAGATTTTTGTTTCATTATTACAGTTTGGTTTCTTCCAGGTCACCTAGCTCAGAACTTGACTCTTGAGAAAAAGAGAGCCTTTGATGACTGGGACCCAAAGTGCCTCTACTAGATGAATAACTAATTCTGCCTATGTAACCACAGGATTGGTTTATCTCTCTCAGCCTGTAGGATGAGTACTTTTTGCTTTGTCGTGATCCCTTAATGTAAGAAATGCTTGTGATGACTGACAGTCTGTCCTTTCAGTAGTCCCAGTAAGCACCAAAGATGAGTGGACCAGCACTTTCCTTGGTCCTCCTCTTTCCACTATAGTGCATGTGAGATAATCACAGGAAAAGAAAGGCTTACTGAAAAGTTGTCAAGAAGGTGAAAATGTTTATTGTTTTCCCCCCATAGTAGTCTTTTGTTAAAAAGCTCAAGAGGAAAAGTGACTAGGACTGATGATGATAGTGACAAAATAGTGAGCTCTCTACTTAGAATAGGGAAAGAGTATGCTCAAGAGTGTTTTTGGGAAATCAGGTGGTCTTAAGCTGTCTGGAGGTCAGAAATTTTATTAAAGAGTTGACCAAAGTGATTTCAGAATCGTTTGTAGTTATTTTTGACAATTTATGGTGGATAGGTGAGGTACCCGTTTGCTGTAAAGATCAGGCAGTACCTGTCTCTAGAAGGAATGGAAAGAGAGTCTAGATGATTACAGATCAGTTTAATTTTCATTTATAGATTAAAAAAAAAAAATCTGAAACAAAAACAGTCTGGAAGAACTTGGACAAGGAGCAGACCATGTGGATTTGTTGAGGAAAATCATGTCAAACCAAACTAATTATCATACTGTGACAAGATAAAAAGGTCTTATTGCTAGGGGAGAAGACAGTACCTGGCAGTATATTAGAACTTTTTGTCATAGTCATCCCTAATGTGACTCTAGATGAAATTTTTTAGACTACTGGATTTAAAATGGTTGGATAACATTATCCAAAGACGCCTTTTTTTTTTTTTTTTTTTTTTTCCTAAATGTATCTGAATGGGAGGGAATATTTTCAGGTGCTTGTCCTGGGAGCATTTCTTTCAACCTGGTTCATGAATAGAGAATGTAAATTTGTATAGCATTTATTAACAATCTAGCGTAAATATGTTAGCTGGGAGGATCTTTAGGCTTTTGGGAGAAGAGTAGGGTGGGAATTCCAACCTTGACAGGTGGAGAAATGGTCATGGAAAAATAGGATGCTGTGTGGTAAGCATAAATGCAGGTTACTTAAGAAAAAAAATCACTTAAACACAGACACCAGTTGAAAACTGGCTGTTTTGCAGTGGATGCTGCTTGTGTTTGTACAGGGTCACAAGCTAAACATAAGTCAAAGAAGTCCTGTTGTGGAAAAAGCGAATATGCTGCCTGCAAAATGTATGCTGCAATCTTGGTTCTGCTCAGCGTGCGATGGTCTCAGCTACAATAATTTGGTTCTGGATTTGGAGCTGTGCCCTTGAAGAGAATGTGTTTGCTGTCATTATTCCCAGATCTGTGCTCCTGGACCGGGAAAAAAATACAGCTGCTTGCTACCTCATCACTTGGAGTTGAATGTTTCTCACTGAAACAGGCTGATTTCTCCTGAGATCAGTGAAGGGAAAGGCTGATGCGAGAGAGTTGTCTGGGTAAGCAGATTGGGTTCTCCCTTGGGTGTCATATGTGGTCCTTTCCTAAAGCTTTATTTCTGGCCCATGCAGAGTTGATAGAATAGTGACCTGTTGTCTTGGTGCGCTTTGTCAGTTAGTTTAACGTTTGGGCCAGTCTATCTTGTTTAGCAGATGCTGATGTTTTCCAAGAGGGCTATCAAATGGTTGCTTCAGTGTCAGATCCGGTCTTTCCAAGGGATGTGAACTGTTAGTCTTGCTGCCTGAACTGCTGGTAAACTTGTTTTGTCTGGAAAGATTGCCTTTATAATGACTGAAAGGAGACAGGCATTCAGGTAGTTACGACAACTTGTCAGTGTGACTGTATATTTATACACATATGCATATGTACTTGTATATACATACATGTGTGTGTATATCCACATATATACATATGTGTATGTTTATATATGTGTATATGTACACACACGTGTGTGCACACATATATAGATATATGTATAAAATTTAATCTTTCAGATTTCACTCAGATTCAACCTTACTCTTAGACCCAACTGGTGATCATGTTCTCAATACCAGATTTTTTTTAAAAAAAAGAATAGAGGGTTTATGCACATTGTGTCTCTGTGGCAGGTACTACATGCTCTTTGATGTCCACAGGGCTCTTAAAACTTGAAATTTGCATCCATTCTGCTTTTAGAGGCAGTCTGAACTCAAGATCATCAGGTTCTAGATCAGTCTCACTTGCCCATGCAACAGTGGGGACTCTGGAGCACCTTATCTGTTTGCTGTCAGTTGAACAGTGTCTTTCCAAAGGCAGATGTGGTAGGTGGAAGCTCCTGAATTATAAACTTCCTTGTCTCTGTCACTTTGGGCATCTTTAATCATGCATAAAGAGATTGTGAGCTGGATAGGCAGAACTTGACCGCTAAATATTGCCTTATAGCTTTAACATATAATGAGAGCAAGTAGGTCTTAACAAGCTGCTAGGTCAAGCATTAGCATGCTGGCACTCTCCTCTCAATTAGATGTCCAAGCAATCTTTGCTGGCCACATTGGCATTGCCAGGAGGGGAAGGGTTGGTAAATGGTTACAGAGAGGATTGCACCAACTCCAGGCTTGGAGAGAGCATCAGTGAAAGCTAAGCAATTAGCAGTGTCAATGTCAGACAAGTGATGGGTTAGGCTGGCCAAAGGGGAACAGGGTGATTTAGAGCCAACTTCAGGAACCACAGCTAGCCCCCTCTCACCACTGATGTTAATTTTGGGGGCTTCACTGCCTGTTTTCCAAGCCTCTTAGGTGACAGACTTTTCTGCTGACTCAAGTCTGCTTAGAATGGACTTTCTGCTGTCTCTCACGATGCCTCTGGGTTTTGCCAGGCTGCACTGATAGACATCTGAAGCAGGGATTAATCAGCAGATGCTTAGTCAAAGCTGGCATGTGGTTTTCCAAGAATGCAGAGCAGTTCTCAGGGTCAAATGGCTGGAGCATGTTTGTGTATCTTAGCCAGTGTCATCAGAGCATCTAAATGCAACAGTCTCAGCACTGGAGTGAGATGACTTGGTTTTCTTTAACAAATGGTGCTCAGGTCAGACCATCTTCCACAGAAGGTAAAGACATGTATGTCTCTTCTTTAAGTGCAGCACTCTTTTTAAAGAGGCTCAGCAGTTTTTCCAGATATTATCTCAGTAACACAAGGGCTAAATAAACAGCAACAGATGGCAAGTCCCGTGTTCTTGTACACCGCAAAGCTAGACGATGACTCCAAAATGCATTTTGCAGAGTTGCTACTCACAGCAGGTGAATGTGAGCAAGCAGTGAACTACAGCCAGAGGAGATGAGAGAGCAGCAGGAACGTTGTTACATCCTTCTCAGAGGTGATTAGGAAGAGTGTTGGAAAATGATAGCTTACCTCTAGGCTCTGTCTGTCACTGTTTGGGCAAGGGTAAAGGCAGAATTAAGAGATTTTTTGTTGTTTTTTTTCCAAGACATTTTCCCCAGAAGCCCTTTACCAAAATTATTGTTCCCAGAGGCATTTACTTTAGAAGAGAGAAGAGGTCTCGAGAGGCCTTTCCCCAAAGTGCTCTCTGTTATGGGATGCTTTAGCAAGAAAGACTTTTTCCAGAGACTTTGCATTCCCTCAGAAGATTGATCTGTTTTGCAGAGATTTTTCTGTCTGTGTTCCAAAGACTAATTTCTGACTCCATTTGTCTGAAAACAACACTTGACCTAAGACTGGCTGTAGCCTCTGGTCTGTAGTTTCCTTCGTGATGTGGTATTCTGCCTTACTTCCCAGACTGGACTTCCAGCTACAGAGAAGTTATAATCCAAACATTTGTAATTGGTGTTTTGGTTCAATACTGTCTGTGGCTTAGACCCTGCTTAAAGACGAGTTAGAGCCCTAGGTCACCATCCTTTCTGAAAATCATCCCCCCTACTTTCTGACAGATATCTAAGAACATCTATCAGTATTTGTTATCCTCAATATGAGGGATTAGTGGAACCAGAGACCATGGAAGCAGCCACAATTCAGTGCTGTTTCTTTTGCTTATGCTATGGGAGCAAATTTGTCATTTCTGCTATTTACTGGCACAGTTTAGCTAGGTAAAAGGCTTCACTGGAGTCCCAGGGTCACAAATTCAAAGCTAGACAAATATCGGTATCATGTTTCCTGTTAGCGTTGTCGTGTGATGGTATCTGAAGCTGAAAAACCTATTAGGGTGAAGGGCATCTGAAAAATGTCTAAATGTGGTTTGTATTTCCAAGGCTGTGTATTGCTGGAGTCATGAACCAATTTAAGCGGAGAAGGATGTATGTGTGAAGGGGAAAGGGAGAGAGAAATGTTGCAGATGTGCTATCTGTATAGGTGGGCTGTAGGTGGGATCATATATGGATGTGCTATCAGTGAAGCTGTCTGCCCCTGCTGGGACCAAGGTTTCGGAGGTGAGATCAAACCTCCTGACTTCACTGCCAGGGAACTCCTAATGGCAGTAATGGTGCTGCCCAGGTTGCCTCCTTTGAAAGGTGGCTTGGGTTTTGTTTCTGCACAAGCGACTCATGTTTTGTGAGCACATCATCCACCACGGGGGATGTCTCTGTGAGCAGAGCCCCAGCACTGATGCCATCCTGCATGGCTGTGAATGAATTCGTCCTTTATTCAGCACTCTGTACTCCTGCCGGGCTGAGAGCTCTGTGCTGCTCACAGATGTACCTAGATGCTGCCATTCGCAGCACTCGTTCAGCTGAACTTCCACACCCCGGTGCCTCTAATCCTGGACAAAACACAGGCTGTGGACAGCCAAACACGAGGTCTCTATTCTTAGTCTGGAGGGCCTCAGAGTCGGTTCTCTGGGGTGCAGGGCGATGAATATGTAGTTACTGGAGCTCTTAACAAAGCAGAGTGAATAGCAGTGCTTGTTGTTGGCCCTGAGTGTATACTCCTCCCTCATTGGATCTTTAGCCTTCACTGCAGCTTTTCAGTTACATAAATATGGCCTATTTTCCCTGCAAATTAACATCTTGCTAAGTTTAGGTTTGCATGCACATACAAAACAAACCATCTGATTTTTCACACACAGCTGGAATCCTGGCTCACCCAGAAAAGCTGTCCCTGCAAGTATAAAGCCTTTGCAGTAATAACGGATGGTGGTGCTGACGGTGCCCCTGTGAAATCCTGAACGCTGCTTTGCAAGCACTGTCTGAGGTGCCTTGTCCTCTCCCCCAGGGAAAGTCAGACCCCAGCAGTGCGGTTGTAAGGATGTGGGAGAGCCTGTCTTTCCCTGGCAGGCTGCATGGTTACACTTTCCAAGGAGCAGGAGAGCTTTCCTGTGGGTTCTGGGGAGCGGACAGTTGGCTGCATGCTTTGAGGCACAGAGTAAATGGTCCCAGAAGACACAAATCTGTTTCCTCCCTCCCCCCAAAATAAAAAAAAAAAGTTTTTTTTTCCTTCCTCAGAGTGTACTGGGACACTGAGCTGCAGTATCTGGAGAAAAAGCAGCCCCATAAAGAGACGATGTCATTCAGAAATCACCTGCTCCTGGAGTGTAAGGAGGTTGACTTCCTACCACTGAGACTGGATGACTTCACTAGTAATATAAGTAATATAGAGGTACAGGGCTGCAAAACAGATTCCTGCACATGTTGCTCCCTACTTCAGCATCCTGGAACAATTCAACTCTTGATACAGGAGTTTGACACTGTCAAATCTCAGCTTCTGTTGCAGAGGAAATGAGGAGACCTGGCTGTGAGTCCTTGCAGCAGCCCTAAAATTATCATCCCTGGGCCAATGGATCTGCTGCCACAGCTAGACTGGTCCTCTATTACTATGGTTTCATAGTGAGACCTTTTCTACTCTATTCCAGGACGATTTGCATGCAGTGACTGAGAGATGGTCTTAAGGTGGAGAGACCTGAGAGCGCCATTTCCTGTAGTTGGGCACACAGATCCTAAAAGCATCTGAACAGGCAGGTGATTTGGGTGCTGTGTTTCAGCTCAGCAGGACTAGGTCCTATCCTGCTCTGCTGTGGATGTGTGTGTGATCCCAGGTGAGTCGTGCAAGTGTATTATTCAACACACACATGTATTCACAAAGAGAGACAGACTTGGCAACATGGTGTACTCTCAGGTTAACTGCTGTGGAGGATATTGACTTGGAGGCTTTCTGTGCGTGTAATCCAGTGCATCACACCTATTGATTTTTATTAACTGCAGCCATGTGGCCAGATCTCCACGTGTCTCTGAAATCGCTGAAGGAAACTCTTAAAGCGGGGAGCCATGGTGAATGGGTTGACTGGGGCTTTTTAGGGGAAGATGTGATACCTGAAGCATCTGATCTCTTTTATTGTAATGCTTCTGACCAAACTGAATCCTCCAGGTGATACCCAGCCCCTCTGAGCATTAAGGCAGTAGAGCAGAAGAGGAAGTGGTATAAGATCTTTCAAAAAGCTCTCAAAGGAGTCAGATGCTAAGTTCTCAGTTTCCTTTAAAGTGGCTTCTCTGTGTGTGTGATGCTTTAGAAAAATGCACCCCAAAAGATGTGGAGTGAGAAATTGCCCCTTCAGGAGAAGGATTAGGGCCAGATCTCTGGATCCCTAGCTTTTTGTGTCTGTCATTAGAGCCAGTCAGCACAGAGTGTCAGTGACGGCAGGGAGCTCTGCACATAGCTTTCTGTTCAACATCCAATGGGAGGTGTTGCAGCTGGAGTGCCTTTCCGCAAACTCCAACACTCCTGCCATGCATTTAGACCCAATTTTGCATGACCCAGATAATGAGAATGCAAGGGAAGGTTGAAGTATAAAAGATGCTGATGCTTTGGATATGTACAACCCACTTTCTGCTGTTTTGATGCAATGCTGTCTTCCGCTCTGGGTCAGGTTAGTCCTGTTCCACCTCTCAGCACATGGAGGAGGGCTGGGGATTTTTTTTTTTATGTTTGGAAGAAATGAGACATCTAGGAAAAGCTAAACTTCTGTCTATCACCATAATCCTTTCCTGCTCTCTGGTTTGGGCCTTTCTCTCCCAGGTAAAAGTGAACAAAGACAGCAAAGCCTCTGATGTTAAGCTGTTAGTTTCGCTTGCTTTTGATGATCCCTGTCCTTTTTCTCTGCTGTGTCCCCCAGACAGCAACGGATGCTGGTGAGTCCTCCTCCACGGGCAGCAGGCAGCCTGCAGCAGTAATGAGAGCAAGTCAGGCAGTGCCATCCTATACAAGCCTCTGTCTGCTCTGCGTGTGTGCATCTGCAAGAGCGCGCACTCCCTCGCTCTCCCTTCTCCCTCTTCCCTTGCTTTCATAACCCTCACCCCCCCCCCCTTTCCTCCAGCTCTTGTTCTTTCCACAAGATGCAGGGCTAGGGAGCTAGGCAAGTGGCATGTTGCTGCCATTCCTCTAGAGATAACTGTGGCTGGGCTGGGTCCTTCACCCTCCACAACATACCAGGAGTCTGCAGACTCTGTTACTCAGGGTCTCAACCAGCTATGTCCATCAAGCACCAAAAGCCATGTAGCCACCACCCTGCTGCCAGCTGCAAGACAGGTAAGAGCTAGGAGTGCCTTGTTATGTAGCTTCTTCAGAGGCCCTCGCTGAGTGATGAAAAGCCTCTGGTCCTCTGCCAGGTTATGACTGCCTGGGGGGAGTTTTGCTTACTCCTGCTCCAGTTTATGGGGAAGAATGGCTCTACAGGCAAAGTGGGAGGGGAAGGGTGCTGCTTAGATGTCACCACTGTTACTGTCATGGCTGTGCTGCTCCTGGTGCATTAATCTTTCTGTGGCATCTTATGAATGGTCAGAGGGACGCAGAGAGTGTTTCTAATTAGCAGGCGGGAACAGAGCACAGCACATGTCTTCTGTTAACCCCCAGCCTGCCCCTGGCTGGGCTGATAGGAGGAGCTGGCCTGGTTTTGGGGGTAATCTGTTTCAATTGGATTAGTGGTGGTTCTTTGATGCTGGGAGAAAATGTTAGTCGATGCTGGTGCCTGTAGCTCTGATATCTCGGCTGCGTTTTGATTTTCCTTTACTATTATCATTTTTTTTAGCAGTGGATTGTATTTCTTTTGAATATTTGCATTGAGGTTATCTGTGACATTGTGACTAGCACCAGGGCCAAACACTGGGGCTGAGCTGGTTAAAAATAAGACTAATTGAAGTGAAAAGAGAATGTGGTGGAGGTGAGAGCGCTGTATCAAGCAACGGCTGTAGTGAAAACTTGCAGATGGCAGGAGTGTTTGCAGGTGGGGGAAGAGCTGCAGGCTAATCCAAGGGGGCTCATTTTCCTGTAGCCCTGCCTGGAGGGCTGCTATTGCTCCTGGAGGGTCACTGCAGTAACAAGGGACATTCCTTCATCCTGTCCATTTGGTAGGAGCATAAACTGGTGATCTGGCTTAGCTAAAAGCAATACAACAGACCCGTTGAACTAATGTCTTCTCTCTGGCTGCTCGTCACTGCACCCAATCCTGAATCTTAGAGGTTACGTTCCTCTGTCCGAGGAGTCCGTGTGTTGTCGTGGCTGCGCCTCAGCTTGGAGCCTGTGCACTGCTTGTTCTAGCTGTGTCGCTGCGCTGCCTCGGGGCCTTTCTCTTAGGCTCCCTTGTTTTTGCAGCCCAAGGTTCTTCCAGAGCAGGTATATGGCACTGGCTCCAGGCAGGACAGGGCTGTTCTCTTGCCCAGCCACCCACCCACCTGGCTCTGGAGATGTTCTCCGGTTCTTAAGGTTTGTCTAATGGCAGAGTCTTAAGGTTTGTCTAATGGCAGTTCTCATTGGCAGAACTGTGGGATACATCTCTGTCCAGACTGATAGGACGTGTGTGATTGCAGACCTAAGAGAGATTTGTGCTGGATGGAGCAGCCATTTTTAGGAAGGAAGAATTATGTGCTGGAGAAGAGGATGAGCCTAACTCCTCTCATTTATGCTTTAATTAAAGCTAGAGCAGCAGCCTCCAGAGATGAAAGAGAAGTCCCAGCTCATCCAGGCAGTTAACGGTGTTTGTATTTCATCATACAAGTCTCCACTCAACTGCTAACATGTTTGAAGTTGAGCACATGCTCAGGTGTTTTGCTGCAGTGGGAGTGACCTTCCAGTGCCACGTTGCGTTTCTGTGTAGTGGTTAATAGTCCCAACAAATCCTTGCTGTGGGACCTGGATGCCCTGAAAGTCCAAGGCTTTTGGAATAGCAGTGATGAGAGCAAACAAGTGCAGACTTCATCCCTCGTAAATGGATTTGTGACTGCAACCCCAGCATTTCAGGGCTGATTTCTAACATTCAGTAAATGACTAGCTCATAGAGTGTTCAGTGAGCAAAATGCAGGCTGCTTACAAGCACCTTGAATGATCACTCAGCGGAAAATTAACCCTGTCTTTCAGCATGTGCCTCTCCCTGATTTGTGTCAAGTGTCAGATCTCGATCAAGATGTACAAGGAATGGAGCATCTGGGGTAGGGAATCTTTGCGGAGCTCTGTCAAGGTCGATCAGTCTTGAGTTCCCGGCCGTACACACCAACTGCATTACAGACACTGCCATATTGACAGCGGCAGCAATGCTGAAAGCTGGGAGGACTCCAAGGCTGCACAGAGCAGCTCTGTGTCAAGTCCAATCCTTTCTGCTTCCCTGCTTCGTGCTAAACAGCATCCTCTCTGAATTACATGCACACACATACAGAAGCACCAACGTACTTCTTTACGTGGAACTACTCCTGGACATGGGAATATGTTTCCTAGGAGAATAACTATGAAATTGTAATGAGGTGCATTAAAGGGGAAACTCTTGCCTTGATTCCTTTGTGCACTCTACCACTCTGCCTCCCACATCGCTTAGCTGTTGTTTTTCATCCTGTCTGCCTGGAGGATTTGAGGAGAGAATTGGGAGCACCCAGGCTGGGGCCAGGAGCCATGTAACAGTTGGAGGCATCTGTTCTGCTGCAGCGATCACAACAACTGAGAGCTGCAAACATGTCCAGGAGACACTTTTATCATTGACGGGGAGAGAATTTAAATAGCTGCCATTCTCTTAAGCTAAACCAGGGACAGAATTGTGGATCATGCTTTATGTAACTCATTTTTATTTTTGAACATGGTCTTTTATTTTCAAGGCAAATTCAACTCAGTGGGTGTCTCCTATCTCCTGGCCTGTCTCATTAGCACATGGGATGAGGCAGCTTTTATCAATACCTCCCATCCAGTGTATCAGCTGCATGGTTTTCTCACCTACCCCTGCAACTTGAGCTCTCCTTGTTTCACCTCTCAGGATTTCCTGTGTACCTGGACTGATACAGAAAAGAATTTGAGATAAAAGGTGATGAGAAACCTTAATGCCTTTAAAAGTTTGGTGCTGTGTTCATGGGTGATTAGTGATGGTACTAGAGCTCCTTTTTAATAGGAGGAGCTGTTTCGTGGTTCTGTGTCTCATGGGGAGACAGTCTGTAATTGTTTTGCAGTTTAGGCACCTGTCAACATTAGTTATAACTTCCTCTTGTCCAGACAGTCACCTTGTACTGGACCAAGTGTGTTTTACTACAGATCCTTAGAAAGGCAGGCAGCCTGATACAGTGACCAGGGCATTGCATATTAGCTATTTGCTAGTAACAGTAACAATTTTCTTTCAGCCTTAATTGCAAACAGTGATGGAGAAAAGCAAGCTCTGGAGACAAATTATTGACTTGAATAAACTTGGTCTTGGGCCCCATATATACTAATCTGACTTCTGGATAAATTTTGAATGACAGTATGTCAGAAGGAGACCAAAAGACACTTTGTATCATAAGAGGTTCCCTGTGTGTTTTTGCATTAAATCGAGGGTGGTGGTTCATTTCAGTCCCCCAGCACCAGAGCAGAACCATTGGGTCACAGCAGAAGCTGGGCTGAGGCGAAGGCTCGTGGTTGAGCTGAAGGCTGGCTTCTCAGTGTGCCAAAGGGAACAGCAGTGTCACTGCTGTTCCCTTTGGCATGACAACAAGGTAGTGTTTGAGGCAAGCCAGCACTTCAGTACAAACCCTCATGCAGCAGTCTCTCTGAGCAGTTCAGCTGTCTGCCCAGTTGTCCACTGGGAAGCCCTGACCACTGCAGGAGGCAGCCCTGTGTACTTGGTATTTTGCAGTCACAGAGCCTACAGCGCTTAGCTCCTTCCAGAGAAATCATAGAGCCAGTAGGGTCTCATGAAAACATACCAAAGAATGACTTCAGCTATGGGGATGTAGCTGTCAAACATTACAATTGTCTGGAGAATCACTTTCTTGATGCTAGGGAAAAACCACTTGGTCTAGCGAGTCATGAAGCACAACCTCAAACAAGTTGCTTGCAGTACTACTAAAAAAGAGATGCTGACACAGAACCAGTGAAGGTCACAAAGCAACAGCAAACACAATTGCACGTAAGTTCAAAAACCCTTGTGGCATGGATCACTGTAAATACGACAAGATCTTGAAGTCAGAAATGAAAAGTGGAAGCTACAGTGAGGGGGGCTCAGCATGATGGCTAGTTAAGCATAAAATAATGGAGTCCCAGAGAGGCAAGCAGACCCTCAAGGAAGTAAAGCAAGAGTGAGAAGATGGGGTGAAGTCGTCTTAAATGTCAAGGTGAAGGAGATTATCTAAGGCTAACCACTGGGGTGTAAGCCAAGCAAATAAACTAGTTAGTGAAGATGTTCTCAGATGTGCCAGCCACAGGCTGGCTAAGGTAAGGCCCACCGTTTTCTTTGAGAAGAGTGGTCAGCTACCAGTTGCAGAAGGAGCATCTGGGCAGCCAGAGTGGAAGGAACAATTTCCTTGACTTTTATCCAGCAATTGGGTGGCGATAGCTGGGACCAAATGAAACTGGTGGTGGTGTTTGTTCTGGAAGAAGTTTTGGGGTAAAAACCACTTGAATGGCAATCAGTAGAGACATGGACAAAATGCGTGAAATAGGCAGGGAGGCAGCAAAAACAATGTGGTGAAAATAGGGTGAGTATGGTAGAGATAAGATTAATGTCCAGGCTGGCAACTTCTCTACCTCTCTGTTCAGTCACAGCCAACAATCCCAATGCTGTGCATATTTACTGCTTGTGTGTTTGCTATTTGTAGGTCATGAGGAAATTGCTTTTAAATGTTTCTTAAAGAGATTTAAAATTTTGGATGAGATTCAAACCTAATATAGAAATGGGTTATTTTATTAAATGATTTTAAACAAAAGCTATAGAATAGTCAGAAACATGAGGGCCTTTTTAGAAGGAATTTGCTCTAAACCTCTTCTCCTACTTCACAGAAGCTTTCTAAAATATTACCCTCTAGAACATAATTCTCTTTATCTGCAATTTAATTACATTTCCCCTAGTGCCTGTGTCAACACAGCATACTTGTTTTATTCCCAATTAGCTCAAACCTAGCCTGAGAAAGCAAAAGAAGGAAATACTAATTTTCAGTCATTTGTGGGCTGCTCCAGAACCTTTTTCACCCCAATAAGTGAGTGTACTAAAGTAATGGAGTCATAGGGATTGGAGTCTCTGCCCAAACTGGTAATGGTGATGAGCTACCAGTATGTAAAACTGGGATAAAAGCAGGAGAGACAATGCTTGCTTTTTTTTGTTATTTATTTTATTTATCCCATCTAGAGTGAGTTAGTCAGAGTTTTTGATTTGTTTCAGACTGAAGCAAAGTCCAGAGATCTGAATAACAGACAAGAATTATTTAAACTAGAGTTCTGTTGGTTGAACATTTTGTTGAAACCTCTTTTGCCCCAAGTGCCTGGCTCTAGATGGGTTGGTGTGCACGCGTGTGTGCGAACGTGAGATCTGTGGTACGTCCTGGAAGCTGTACAAAGATACAGAATCACTCCTAACACCCTGCGGTTGTCCAGAGAGAATGTGAAAGTGCAGAAACGCACTGAGACAAAAATTACGTATTAAAGTCAAAACCTTGGTAATGTTATATTGAATTTGGCTTAGGTTTAGGGCAAGGGCTGGAGGTGATTGTTGTTTGACTTGAACAAACTAGCCTGTTGTACCAGAGGCTAGTTGATGAACCTCAACTTCAACTATGGCTGAGAGGAGATTGTATCAGCCCTTGTGTTTCTTCGATGGTTGTCTTATGATAACCAGAGACACAGTTGATCTGAATCAGGATGACCTGGGGTGTTGCAATGGCAGAATGAGAACAAGGCAAGTAATTTCCTTGCTAAGTTGTGCAGTGCAGGAGAGGATCTAATCTGAAGAGCTGGGGTCATTCTCACAGTGCTACTAATATTTGTATTTTCTTAATTTTTGTTAGGACTGTCTTTCCCTAGGGATGTTGCTAAATAATAATGTGCTTTCTCAAGACATGCTTCCCATTAATAGCACAAGGACATCAGACCTGGCACTGTTCTCGTGGAAGAGAGGCAAATGACTACAAGTTTTCAGAAAATAGGCAGAAGAAAGCTCTGACAGAGAAAAGTAATGACTTGTTTAGCTGCAGAGGACATTTTAACCTTTTCTGAAGATCAGAGTTAAGATACAATGGGAGCTCAGAGGAGATGGAATAAAACTGGTTGGCACAGCTTTGCAGAAGAGTCAGTGTGGCAGAAGGGTCACCAACCATCAGTGGTAGTCAGGAAGCAGAGGTCCCACATCAGGCGGCTGGTGCCCATCCAGCTGCAGCTGTGACTGCAGCATGGCCTGGCACCCTGGGGCTGGTGATGGAGATCCCATGGCTTGGACCCTTAGTGGGTCAGCCACTCACCTAAGTATCTGGTGCTTCTCCAGCCTCTAGTGAAATCCATGCGTCATGTTGCTGACTGCTGAGCCAAGCCCAAAGCTGAGGGTCGTGCTGCAGCCCCACCATGGGGGTGCACCTGGAAGCCCTCCTACATCTTCTGCCAGTTCAGGATAGAGGTCTGAGTCCAGACAGAAAAGGGAATCAGAACCTCTGAAGCAGAGTGAGCAAACTAGGGAAGGCAGGGAACTGGCTGGGGGCAGTGAGCAAGCAGGGCTGCAAACAAAGTTCGAGATGGGAAGGCAGATAAAAGGGGTTAGTCACACCCCTAACTTGCCAGGTGGGTTTTTTTTTTCCTTTTATCCCATATCCTGCAAGAATGTGCCTCGCTTGTCTGTTAACACTTTTATTTGGCTCTGCTGCTACTGGAACTATTTAATGAAACTCCTCAGACCCTTCTGTCTGTAGCAACTCTTGATGATCTGAGGGCAGGAGCCTTCCCTAAACCTCAGAGGAGTTGATTAAAATGATGCAAGCTGATGCTTTATTCCAGCATACTGAGAGTGACAACAGCAAGAGCTTTTACAGGCATTTCCCCCTCGCTTCCTGCCAGCGTCTGGCAGCCACCGTCCGTGCTGAGCCATAGCCCTTCTCAAGAGGGTAGAGGCTGGGGGATTTGTGAGCAGGTTTTACACGGAGGTGGGTGCTGAGGGATGCAGCGAAACGCGCTGATCAGGTGGGCTCTTTCAGCAGTGCCACCAATGAGCTGTGTGAGCCGGCTCTGCAGCGGAGCCGAGCCCCAGCCTGCTGGGTTAGGCTGCTTTAGTGCTTGCTGGATTGTAACAGAGCTGCTCTGAGCTGTGCTGCTGCCCAGGGAGAAGTGGAGAGGGGAGGTGTGTTGAAGTGTGACTTTCACCCCGTGCAGAGGGTTGTCTCTTAAGAGACTGCTCTGCTCTCTCCCCAGAGCCTCTCCGACTACAGTGTTGACAAAGACCCACCAGGAGAGAGAACAGGTCAAAGGCAGTGAGTATCTTTTCTCTGTGTCTGTCTGTCTGCAGTGCCTCTGTGGTTCAGTTTACTTGGCTTTATTGCATGTGAATGGATGATCTTAATCTCTTGAAGCCCCTTAGGTCTCATGTTGTATATCTTTGGGCTGCTAATTTTTTCTCTTGGGATGGCTTCTTTATCTTTGCTCAGGTGATTTCCTGGGGTGGTTTGATAATCTGAATGTCATAAGCGAAACACCTCCTCCCTTTCCTTCTCCCAAGGAGAAACCCCCAAACCCATCCATGATGAGGCTGGCAATTCTCCCTGACGAGGGGTCCTTTAATAGGAGGGGGAGGTAGAATGAATGATAGAGTATGAAGAAAAACCCTCGCTGCAGACCTCTGCTGGAATGCCTTTACTGACCCACAGATTATATTTCTAAAGTCATAGTTAACTGGCTTTATTTGCAGCCGAAGGGAGTACAGTGGGTATGTGAGCCCAGCAGTGGGACTGCCTTCACAAGAAGTGCGGGTTTCTGCATCCACAAAGTCGGACAGACTTTGGGACCACTGGGAAGTTCACTGCTGCTCTGTTGTGCAGGTTATTGTTGTGTAGGCTGGTGAGCGAGTGGGAGTGCAGACGAGCAGGGAGCAGTTTTGTTAGGGTACCCCCAAAAGCAGGCTATTAGAGGGGACTATGAGGGACAGGGAATGCGGCAGGTACCCAGCTCCACTTCCTGTGGGCAGTGTGGCAATGGGGAAGAAGAGTAGGGGCTGCTGGACTCCAGGAGATCACGTGCTGTGGCCTCACATGTGGGTGAGACTGTTAATGAGGAAATTTAAAGGGGCTTAAGGAATTACAAGGATTGGTTTCAGTTAAAGCACAGCAAAGCAGCCGGTCAGGGTAGGGATTAAGGAAATGCATTCACTGGCATGTAGTGCAATCCCACTTCCATTAATTTAGTTGGGAAGAGGCTTTGAGTGTTTTTAATGAAATCAGGTTTTAAAATGGTTGTGTTGGGCAGCCCAAGCTTTGGTACCTTCCCAGGACCAAAGAGAACAAGGACCTGGCTTCTCTGCACACAGTCTTTTCTCTCATTGGTTTCTTTACCTTCTCTTCAGTGTCCCCTCTGGGCGAGAAGATATGGAGGTTATCTAGAACTTGGCCCCATCCTGACAAGTAGGAAACATTTGTGCTGTGTTCACTATACAAGCATCTTGATCCTACTCTCTGTCGCATCGACCTCCTGGCTAGTGGCTTTTGCCTTCATTCTCTGATGTGAGATTAGTTCAACCAACTGGCTGTGTGCCAAGGTCAATGGAGCCTGACACCCCTATGTCCCTTCTTCCTTCCCTTCACCTTTCCAGACAGTAAATTTCCCCTGTGGCTTCCCACAGGCTCCCACCACCCAGAACAAGAGGAAATGCTTTATTTAAGTAATTTTTGTGCGAGTGTTTGAGCCTGTGATGGTGAAAGGACCAGTTTCTGCAGACGCGTGAAGTGCTTCTGTTATTTTATTTGCAGTGCCAGCTTTTCCATGATGCCTGGCCAGTAACATCAGCCATGACGTGGAGGGACAGGGACAAGAGGTAGTTTGGTCATCTTAGTAAGAGCAGTCCGGAGCTTTGCCTGTTGAGGAGAAACCTCCAGAGGTGTTGAATGATGAGTATGATAATGTCAACTCCTGCTGCTCTGTGGTGAGCTGTGACACCAAAGTCAAATCACTTTAGACCTGCAGCTGGACTTAACCCACGGTCCTGGTCTTAGAAGGAAAAGCTGTCTCTCCTGTATGATCATGCCTCAACTCTGAACATCTTCTGTTGAGAAATCGACCTTCTACTCTAGGAGGAGAGGATCAAATGTGTTGAGAACAACTGGCCCTTCTATTTTGCAGAGGATTCTTTTATGTATTTTTAAGTACCAGGACATGAAACAATAAATCCCTCCTTCCTGCACTCCTATCTTCTGCAAACAGCCCTGTCTGCTGTCCAAGCCAGCCAGTGAAAGGGTTAACTATAACTGGATGCCTGAATGGCTGCCTTACTGATCCCACGGAGGTAACTGAAAAAACATGATGCATTCCTCATCCCTTCCCATCCTGTCACCATTTACCTTGTCCAGTGAGCCTTTAAGCTCACCACACTGTTCCCTCTTCCCCTTGCCTTGCCTCTCCACCACCCGTAGATCCAGTTTCTTTTCCTTTCCTTCTCCCATGTCCTGTCTTGGAAGTCATGACCTAGAGATCAGTGTTTCATGAGAGACAAGCTCCTTTCTTAAGCCGCAGCATCTCTCTCTCCCATGTACTGTGATTCCCTGCTGCAGTCCCTTGATCTCAGACATCAGAGAGAAATCTGAGCAGCATTGCGGTAATGCATGTCACACCTCTTGCTGAGAAATTTGGGAGCTTGCTAGAACAAACAATGCAGGGAGGATAAAGGTTGGGGACTGGGACACTGGGAGAGGTACCAGAGAGATCATAAAGTGTGAGGGACTGAAAGGAGCAGGTCCAGCACACTCACTAGGAAGACAACACTTTGCATGCAGTATTTCGCACTGATGTTTGAAGTTTATGTAGCATTTCAGCCTGAGACCACTGGTCATGGCTCTATGTTTTGAGGCAGTCTGAGAATTTGTGCGACTAAAGATTTCAAGGTTTTGTGCCTTTTCAATGCTGTGAACTGTCAGTGCTGCACCAGGGAGACACTCACTGCATTCAATTAACATTTAATTTGCTTTAAGATTACATGAAAATGTGCAGTAATAGAAGCTGTCTGAAGGGCGGGAGGAGAAGGGGGGAAACAAGCATGCTACAGATTGGCTCAGTGACTAGCGCTGAAGTGTTCTGCAAGAATTACATATGGAAGGGAAAAATACTGTGCTTCCCTCTGCAGTTATAGAAAGTATTTACCATCTGTTGGCACTAGGGCTCAGAGAAGGGCTTCCTCCAGCACAGGAGTGGGTCCAGCGGTTGAAAAGTGCAGACTTGGCTGTTGAGTTTGCTCCCAGAAGCAGGAGAGCATGGTCCCATTTGATGTTGGGGAGAATCTTGTAGAAGCGATGCTGTTAGGCTGGAGAGGCAAACAACAGACCATGCCCTTCTTCTAGACACCATTTAAAGTCATTAACCAGCATCTGTATGTTTTTGAGAGGAGACAATGCCAGTCCACTCTAATGCATGTGTTCCATTTCCCTCTTCCTTTGTGTTTCCTCTCTTTCCAAGTCCTCCCCGTCCGACTGTTATATAACGAGTGATGCTGTGTATGTGTCGTCCATCCCAGGAAGGGCCAGGCAAGGACATGAGGGGCCTGCAGAGAAGTGAAGGCTCTGGGACTGTTTTAAAAATTTAGAGGAAAAAGCAATAAAGCCATTTTCTGCATAGAATCATAGAATCAGTAAACCTGTCATGAAAGAGACAATTCTAGTCTGCTTATATAACCGTGAGCCTTCAGAGCCCATCTAGGACCCCGGCTGGGCTCTCTGCAGCCCAGGCTCATGTGTGCAGGTGCCTTGCTCCCTCTCCTCTTCCTCCTGCTCCCTCCTGTTGTCATGCACTGGTGTTTGTGCTGTTTTGGTGCTACTGGATCACGGTGACTGATTTCTGGTATTGTTCCCCTTTGCTATCCTCACACCACCTCCTTAGAGCTATCTAAGAAACCATCCCAAAGAGCAGCATTTCCAATATTGTTGCCAGTCAGACCGGTCATTCAACTGGATGTGCTTTTAGCTGCTCTGAGGCTGTATCCATCCTTAGTGTCTGCTTAGCATCGGAGATGTTTCAGGATCCCTGCTGCAGAAGGGGGGAACAAGAGACACAGATTTGACCAGGTGCAGAGCCACTGAGGTCTTTTTTCTGTGACTCTGGCTAGATTTGTAATCATCATCTTCTTTGGTTTTCCCCTGCTCACACCCCTGCTCCCCCACATCGACCACAGGAACAGAGGGATGAGGACTCGCCTGGGCTGCCTGTCTCACAAATCAGACTCATATAATGATTTCACAGCTATTCTTCCGGACAAGCCCAACCGGGCTTTGAAGTGAGTATAGCTGCAGCATACTACCCCATCCCTGTTTCTGTATTTCCCCTCCGTGCCCGCCTACCCCCTCTACTTCTATTATTTCCTTCTATTGTACTTTGTATAGGCTTTAAACTCCGATTTTTGTAGCCACAAGGAAGGAGGAAAACGCAACAAAGAGGAAACAGCAGCAACTCTCTTAATAAATACCCAGATCATTGATTTTAGCTCATCTCTGAGGCAAGACATACATACTGTCTCCACTGTTGCACATGGCACACATGTCCGCACATATTTGAGTACAGTTCCCCCTCTATAATAGCAAATCAATGTCTGAGCAGTTGGCTGTGTAAGGGTTGATCAGCAGTTTCAGGTCATTGCCCTCCTTAGCTAACTCTTGTTATTAAATATTGCCAACAATGTCCTGTATTCATTCAAACAACACTTAGTGAAGATACTTTAGACGTTTTAGAGTCCTGATTTAAGATGAGAGGTTGGATTCATTTGTTCACAAGTTGCTGCTTACATCTGAGCTAAGCATCTAAACTTCCCCTTACAGTCAGGAAAGAGAAATAAACGCTTCTGCAGGGGTGGGTTTCATTTCACTTAATTTTTGACGTTTACAGTGTAAATGTCTGCATCTGAACTTGTTCCCTGGGATGCTGTTTAGAGTCAATGAAGAAAAATTGGCCAGTTTTAGGGTGATTCATCTGGCCTATTTTACCCACCTACTTGAGGATGAGGTGAACAAAACCCTTTGCAACTCCTCGCTGACTCTAAAGGGAGCCCAGGTGACTTGCTCATCTGGAGACCTCTACACTGTAAATGTCCAAAGTTAGGTGAGAAGAACTCCAGTCTTGGTATCCCTGTCAATCAGCTCCAGAGGGGACCAGCAGCTGTAGGTGTTCTGCAATTTGTTTGTTTTTTCCTTTCTTTCAGAAGACTATCAACAGAAGAAGCGACAAGATGGGCAGATTCTTTTGATGTCCTTTTGTCCCACAAATGTGAGTAGAGATCAAAATCTACCTTTTGTTTCCTGCAATCCAAATACTGATCACAGCTAGGGCAAGTGAAATATGCACTCCAGAGCACAAGAATGGTCCCTTGGGACACCCCATCATTGCTTCCCACTAGGTAGTGGTCACGGTAATTTGCAGGAGGTTGTTGTCCTCTAGTTAGAAGGTGAGGAAGGGAGCTCCTGTGGGTTCCTTTCCTGGCCTTGCTCTAGACTGCCAGAGTGATTGTAACTGGTAAGTTGCATGATATCACGCTCTAGCTCTCTCCAAATCCGGTGGATGCGTTGGACACCTTGCTGCTGGGGAAGGGTTTTCCTAACTGTCCTGTGATGCCAAGGCTATATCTGTGTGTACCTTACCTTGGCAGAATTCCCCTGGGTTTAGTCTTTCCCAAGAGCAAATGGCAAGCGCTCTGCTTGCTAAAGCTGCCTGGGTTTCACGAAACTAGCTTGTTTCTCAAGCTTTCTCACTCCGGCTGCTCTTCTGAGCTGCCATGCAACTGCATGCTGCTACAGGGCAACGATATACTGTAGCAAGTGGAGGAGGTCTCTCCTGAGACATTGTTCATGCTACTCATCACTCCACTGAAGTTATACTGATGGGCATTAGTATTTTATCTTCACATTTGGAAAGGTTAAGTAAGTTTAAAAAGGGAAAAATTGTATTCCTGTAGATACAAACCCTTGCAGAATATTCTAATTCAAGCCAACACAGCAGCTGAAATTCTTAAGCTCTCTAGTGAGTCTAGCAGACTGTTCCTGTTAATTTTAGTGGAAAACCTGGTTGGTAGTTCAGTAACCTTAAACAATTTGCTCTGTAGCATTGTCTACAGCACTTAGCAGGATATAATTTACAGTTACCAGTGCAAACCTGGAAGTTTCACATCCAGAAACCCAATGCAAACATATAATCAACACACTTTATTCCACTCAGTGGATCAGTTCTGTTAGAAAATATTATTTTGCTTTGCTAATGTATTCATGCTGAGAAATTATAAACAAGATAGCTAAGTTCACAGTATAGATTCATTAATGTATTTCTGTTAGAGAGTAAAATGGGAGCGAGTCAGGGTTGGGGAGATGTCAGCGTGGGCGGTGAACTATTTTATTGCAGTAAGGAACTGACTGACTTTCTTACCAGTTCAGGTTTTTCTGCACTTATTTTAAAATATAAGTGTTGAATTATATTATTATTTTAAATAAAATGCAATTTTCCTGGGTTTCTACTGAAATGACAACAGTTTTGGCAGGGAATTAACTGACAACTTTAAACAGGCTGGCTGTCCTAGGCAGAAAAAGCAAGGTATAATTTTAGCAGCAGTATTTTGTTGAGATCATTGCTCTTCAGTCTGTTTAAGGGGGAAAAAAAAGTCTTTTTCAGGGTACAGTTAAGAGGGAACATTTCTTTTGTCAAAATTCAAAATGAGAAGGAAGAAAAAAGCACCAAAGTCACTAAGGTGCCTGGGGGTGGTAAGTGGAAGTAGACAGGGTGTTCACATCAGTGTTACAGTTGTCCCTCTGAACTTGAGTCTCTATTCCTCCACTGGTGTAAAAGTCAAAATTTTCCTTATTAGATGCAGACTGCAGCCAAAGTACTTCAGTTACAAAAGCCAGTGAAGTTGCACACCCAGATACTGAAACTATACAGATTGTTCCTCTTCAGCTGACTGCTGAGAATGATATATCAAACCTTCATACAGTTACTTCATCCGGCAGCCACCACAAAAATATTTGCTTGATTAATAAATTAGCCCTATAGAGTAATAGATGAAATATCAACATTTTTCTTGTCTCTAGAAAGGGAAGTAATTCTAATAACTCTCTGGCACCTGATGAAAAATAGTCAGTTCCTAACAGAAACAGAGATGGTTTTTAAAATTTAAAATCATTTTTTTAGCAGCAGTCATGGTGACATTATGTGGTGATCAGTGACAAAAACTTGTTGTTTAGTAAATTACTTTCTAAAGGAATAGATCACATCTGTTCTGCACCTGAAGTTTCTGGAATTGCTAGTTTGACAATCAAAACCTGCATTTGGTAATAATGATGCACATACATACAAAAAGCTCTGTTCAAACAGACGGTGTTATTTTAGTTAATTGGTTTAGAGGATATAAGAGCATGTAAATCATCACGTTGTGTATACATGCATCCAAAATACAGAGGAGTTGCCAAAGACCTGTTATGAAGCAGAACAAAATATATTTGTGTTTCTTGCTATTAAAAACACATGCTAGTGAATTTGTACTTATGTTAGGCAGGTAAAGGAGCCTTGTGCCTGCCTTGACCAAAATTTCAGAGTAAGAAAAGTAGTACCAGGCCTGCCTTTACTTGCCTGTAGTGAAAGCTGCCAGCCAATATCCTATATCTAGGACAGGATAGAACCATATCAGTGTAATTTCTCTGTGAGTGCACAGGTGAGCAATATTAGCCAGGGAAAATCTCAATTCATACTTGGGGGCACAAGCTAAGCACCAGCTGGGCTAAGGGAGAATTTCCCCTGTGGCTGATAGCATCAGCAGGTAAAGTGTTTCTACTTGACACATCTGTCATAAACTCCTCCTTCACTAGATGGACAGTTTTCATCTCTTTTGGGAGATTACTGTGCTGATTTCAGGGAGTTAAGAGTCTGGTGCAGTCTGTCACGGTCAACATTACAGAGTTTTCCCTTCTGTCAATCCATTATTTGGAAAAAAAAAAAAAAAAAAAAAAAAAACAAAAAACAATATAGGACTCGGGAGCTAGCTATGGCAGCTGAAAATGAGGCAGTCCCTTTGGGGAATACGGCAAGGGAATGGACAGATACAAAAAAAGAGCTCCAAGGAGCAAGAAGGTGGATCAGAGCTTCCTAAAAGACTCTCTGAAGTGCCATGGTCTGCAGGCTGCCCTTGTACGTGGAGGTTCACAGTGCTGCAATACTCTTTGAGAAAGTCAAGCAATTTTTTACTCTTCCAGTTCTTATTTTCATGAGTCTCCAAAAGGACTCCAAACGGAGGTGATCTGATCAGGTACTACGCATTGCACATACTCCATGGACAGCATTAATTTGCTCGTTTTTGTCAAATATCCCTTGAAGTGTCCTGGCCCTGTGATCCTATTGTTCTGAATGAATGAACTCTATAGTAAAGTTTGATCCTGACATGCTACTTTCTGGTAGCGTCTTGAATATTGAAAAACCCTGGGTTTTGAAGCAGCCTTATGTCTCCAGAGATTTTCAGGCTGGGCAGTGCTTTCCTGTGTAAAAAGAGTAGACCAATTCAAACTTTTTCATATCCAGATAAGTCTCCTATACAGCAGGCACTTTCTTACTGGCACTGGGATTTCAGCATCCCTCAGTCTAACCCTGCTAGAGTAACTAATATCAAACTGTAGGATGCAGTTGAGCTCCACTTCATTGATAGTCTCGGGTGAGCAGGTCAGTGTGATGAAATCCTATTTGTTTTTGTTAATGAGTGAAGCAAATTAACTTGAAACCATAGGGTCAGACAGTCAGTCCCCATTCTGCAGCAGGACCTTTGCCAGAGCTGGTTGTGAGAGACATGTCTCAGCACAGTGCGGCAGTGTTCCTTTGGGCCAGGGCTTCTGAGCATGGCAGGCAGCAGGAGAAAGGAGTTCAATCCCACTTTGCAGCAGGGAGTTGAGAAAACAAGAGACAGGATTGGGTGTAGCATGCTTTCTTGGGTGCCTGAGGAGCAAAAGAAGTGGTTTTACCATGCTAGATTTTTGGCATCTTTTCCCATTTTGTGCCGGTGCAGTTTAGCAGCACCTCCCAGGGAAGTGGAGCTCAGTGTGGTCTGCAGAGCATGTGCACATGCGTGTAACAGAGGAGTAATCTCCCCTCTGTACCCGTGCCCAGGAGGTACAGTCTGGTCAGCCAGATGGAGATTCTTTTTGACAGCCTGCTAGAGGGAAATGCAGGCAATGGCATGTCTCATTCTGCATCCCTCGCGGGGCTGGACACACGGCTTGTCATTTGTCCAGAATCCAGCAGGACAGTCTGTCCTCAGCCTTTAGTCAGTTTTCAGTGAACCATCACATGCAGAAAAGCTTTGCACTGAATTTCCGCTTTTGTCCTGAGGGTTATTTTTCCCCTCCACTGTCTTTTGTAATCTCTGTACTCTTCTGCCCAAATTTTATTGTCCTCCTCCTCTCTCTGTTGTCTACACACTGCTCATCTTCCCACACAGCACAGGAATATCCCAACCTACTCCCAATTCTTTCTAAGCCAGAACAGCATTAGCATTAGCATTGTGTTAGTGACAGGCAGCTAACATTCACCAAAGCAATGCTAAGCAGCAGTGAGAGCATACATATACATGCTCTGCAGAGCATTGTGGCCTTGTCTCCTCAGCCCTGGACCTGATGTGCTCCATACAGGTAATCCATTCATCTACTAGCCGTAAGGAGTCTATCTTTATTTCCCACATAAAGTGCTGATTGCCCTGATAGCATAAAATGCATGCATTGAATCAATGTTGTGGATAGCTTTCTTACCATTGGCTAGGTGCTTGGTTATTAAACTGTCTGCCTGAATAATTGAATTTAATCTCAGCCCTTCCTTGTTTTGCTGAGGTCTGTCTTAGTTAAAACCTGTGTTGCACTTGCTAGTTAAGTCACTTCTTCCACAGTCTTTCTTGCTGTAAAGGATCAATTCTCCCTGGCCTAAATGACAGCATTTGAACTGGATGTCAGGAGCGTCTGAATCCTTGTCTTTATGTAGTCACCGATCTGCCTGACAGTTTATAAAACATGAATTCTAGTATTTTTCTTATTCACAGGTGAGCTCTAGGGTTATATCTGTACAATGCACTGCAAGATCCTGTGATGGGGTTTTTCTAGAAATACTTGTGCAATCCTTCCCAAAAATCCCCTTTTGTGCATTCCCTTGGTCTGTTTGAATGGACAGCAGGGCATGGTCCTTCTGAGGCTCATATTTACACTGCAAAAGTAAAAGGCAAATATTCCTGCTCCTCTAACAGGTTGTGTGCTCTCTTTTTTTTTTTTTTTTTTTTTTTTTTTGCCTTCCTCTTATCTACTCTGTCAGTAGTGATTTACTCCTTTGGCTTCAAGAAAGACTCTCTGGTGTCAAATTCCTGATTAAGTGACGAATAGTTTGCTTAAAGGCCATGCATCTAAAGCAGTACATCTCTATTTTCTTGAATGGCCATGCCTTCAGGCTGTGGATTTTGGGGATACCCTATGCTGCCACATCCAAAGACTTCTAGTCCTGCTTTTCATTTCTGTGCTCTCTGTAACATCCTTTTGGAATCATACTTCTTGGATACTCCATGGATCTTCCAAGATATTTCAGGAGCTCAACACAGTAGACAATGTCTTCTGCTCATACTGTATTGCAACTCAGTGTTGGTTGCCTCATGTTGCAAAAAAAGCTTTCCTTTTGGGTGAGGTGAACTTTGAAACGCTGATCCTGATCATTCATGATTGATGCTCCCTTGATAACCTTTGTGTGTATGAGGAAATTAAAGTCAACATCCAGGTCAAATTCCAGGTCAGGTGCTGGCAGTCCTCACACCTCCCTGCCCTCTAGACCTTGTAATTTGATTTGTCATCGTTCTGTGATAAACTGATGGGTAGGACAGCAGTGTGGCACCGATTTACTGCCACACGGTCATCCTGTCTCTGCTCTCTGAGGCTGAGTGCTGGCAGCCCAGGCACAGCTGTAAATGCTGGCAGGCAGTCAAAGGTTAAAGGTGCATCTGCAGAAAGCAAGGCAGCCTTGAGTCAAGAATGACCTCTCCTGTGTCCCAAGCCTTCCCTGCAAGATCCTCTTGGATCTGGCCTGATCTAACCCCAAAGGCTGTAAGGAGGGCAGGACAGGAATGCATAAAGAAGTAGATCATGGCCAAAGGTGTGATCTATCTAAACTTGTTTCAAAATAAAAAGCAGCTGATTGATGGGAGAGCAGGAGGCAGATCATGTGGAGACCTCCTGGCTGCAACTGCTCTGGGCTGCTCTCTGGAGCAGGGTTGAAGCAAAGGCCTTTCTCACCTCGTCAATCATTAAAAACTCCATTTCTTCTAGCAGATACTATTTTTTGTAGATACTGTATTTGCCATGCAAAGCTGCTATTTCTGGCAAGTGTTACCTCTGTCAGTGCTGGGGCTCTGGGGCTGTCATAGAGGAAAGGAGAGAAACAAGTCAGGAGAGAAGGGGAGGCAAGACCTGCGCAGGAACATGCAGCAGAGATTTTACGGTCCTAATAGTTTATTTGGGTACTGGAGTATGTAACATCAAATGTCCTAGGAGCTGATGGTATATAAAATGACACACATCTTGGGGAATCGCTGTTTTTCACTTCCATACTTTTTTCCTTCTAAAATCTGTCAGTCCACCATGAGGAAGGAGTTTTTCCTTCCTGTAAAGACTCCTAGGTCTATTGTCAAGTCCTCCTCTTCCTTCCATGCATGCCCTGTGAATCTGATACATAGTAGAAGGGACACAGATTTTCCAATGTCTTTGTATCTCCTGGATTTTGGTAAGTGGAGCAAACCTAAAATATTTCTCTCTTCCACCATATTTATGCACCCATGGAGATACTCAAAATGGCCAGGGACAGCATGCTCCTGATAGATACTCTGCTCCTGGAGGTGCTTTTGGTGCTCTGTGCTCTGCAGGCTTGTGTAGAGCTTTTAGCCCCAGTCTTGAATTTACAATTTGCATTGTTAACTGCTCCACAGTGCTCATGGACAAGAGCCTTGGCTTTGTTCTGCCCACAGTAGCACTCAGAAACCCTGATCATCCCTTCTACAGGTGCATTAATTAAGGGGTGCATTAATTAAGAAGTGTTAGGATGAATGGTTTGATACAGCTCTTCTTTGTCCTCCTGGGACTGACAGGAGGAAGCAAGTGTAGCTGAGACAGAGGCATGCCCATTTTAGTTACTGGCTGCTGTACCACATCAGCTCTTTGCAATGCAGTGTGTTGATGAGCAGTTAGCATTGCAGAGCCCATCAGTGAACTGAATCTGTGAAGGAACATTGAGAAACCGAAATGGGAGTGTTTTAGCCCATGAGTTGGTCCTGTCCGGCCTTTCCTGCTTCTCCCTTTGAACATTTGGGCTGCTGGATGTCTCCACTTGCTTATGCCCAGAAACAGGACTGTCAGTTGCTGTTTCTGTACATGGGGTAATTTCTCTGGCCTGAGGCTCAAGACCTGGAAAAATATCCCCAGGTCCTAAAATATCAACAGAATCAAAGAGAAACCTTATACGTATGTGAGTGGCTATACATCCACGCACTGCTGGCAGGCGCAGTCCTCCGTGGTCACCCCTGTGTTTTTCAGTGGGATAGTTAGTGTTTCTTCCTTTCAAGGACTGCTGGAGTCTGAGCAGCTATATCAGCCGCTGAACTTTGTGTTGGCTGCACAAGGGCAGAGCAAAGAGTCCCCCAGTTTGCTCTCCCATCTGATGGTGGCAGTAACAGAGGCGTGGGGAGGAGGAAGAGATACCAGGCAGGCTAGAGCAAGCTATTCTCTGTATATTCTCCTGGCATCCAAAGCACAGTGCAGGGATTTCCAAAGCCAGGTGTTGCATCCAGCCCACCATGTTCAAAGGCTGAGTGCAGACCTGTCCTCTATGAATATGGTGTAGCCCCCAGTCCCTTGCAGCGCTGCAGGCAGAATTTAACTCTGACCAACCCTCCTCAGCCTCTACCCATCTCTGCCATGCACGTGTGCACACACACAGGCGTGCACACACTTACTCCTCAAATCTTTTCAGCGTGAGTGACCTTGCTGAGTGCATTCCCAATTCCATAAGTATTTTTAGAGACTTGGAAATAGCTAACGCTGACTCAGGAGGTTTCCATGTTGAGAACTATAAAAACTCAGATTCTATAGAAAAAAAGCTAGGAAAAGTTAGAAACATGTTACTGGAAATAAATTAAAAGCTAAATTCATTCCTGTGGTAAGGGAGGGAGAAAGGGCAAGTGTAAAACCTTCTGCTGTATTAACTCTGCTTGTGCCATTCAGGGAAAGGAAAGAAAAAAACAATAGCTGCATCCATAAATACGCCTAGGCAGAGATTTAGGAAGACATAGATTTCCTAGCAGTTGTTTCCATATTTCTAATCTGCCCTGGCTGACTCAGATTACGTTACTGAAATGTCACAATTTCTAAGCATTAACAAGTGATAAGACTTTTACCACTAACTAGACAAGTAGTAATTATGCTGTGTCCTTTCCCTCTCCCCTTTATTGTAGCTGTAACGGTTAGACTAAGATCCTTCCTGTGCATAAATAAGAACAAAAATTACGTCACAAGGCAATAAAGCAAAGTGACAGAAAGACACTTAAGAGACAAGTCTACAGATGCTGTATTTTATTAAAGTTTTCTCTTATTGACAAATGGGGCATTACGAAGTGGGGTATTAACAAGCACGAGATGATGTGGCAAAGAGAACGTATTATTGAAGCTTGGCATTTTCGAGAGGAACTTTTCAAAGGTTAGATAACCTAATCCTAAAGAAGCCTTTTTCCTATGTTAGCTGCCAAAGACTGTTTTTAAAAACAACAGCAATGATGTCTCTCCGCTGCTTCATGGCAGCTCACAAGACTCCAGCTGACGTAACTGTGAAAGTTAAGGATAAGTCCTGGGATTGTGGACTGTGCGATGTCTACTGCAGAGCTTGTGAGAAGACTCAAATGGCCTTTGGTAGGAAGAGCTGGATGGAGGATACCTATTAAACAGAATGCTTCCTGCCCTCTCTGTCCTCCCCTGTAACTCCCAGTGTCTTCCTTGCAGATGGGCTGGCTGCTTTCCGTGCTTTCCTGAAAACAGAGTTCAGCGAGGAGAACTTGGAGTTCTGGCTTGCCTGTGAGGACTTCAAGAAAACCCGGTCAGCGGCCAAACTGGCATCCAAGGCCCAGCGAATCTTTGAGGAGTTCATTGATGTGCAGGCTCCTCGAGAGGTTGGTAGGCAAACACCCCAGGGAAGCAGAGCATCCTGCTGGTGCAGGGAACAGGCTAGTTGGGACGTTGAGGGGGGGGGGTTGCAACTGTCCCTTCCCTCCTAGAGGTGATGATGAGAAACTGCTAAGGAGGAGAGTTTTTCCTGTTATAGGAATGCCGGTCCTGTCTGCTGCAGCTGTCTCTGCTTGCAGTGACTCATCCCCTAGTTAGAGCAACTACTTTGAGGATAGTTAGTCACATCCAGTGAGTTCACTGGTGACTGCAGCCCACATCTCCTAACCTCCATCAGCTTCATAGTAGTATTTCACCTTGATCCTCTCATGTACTATCAATCCTCAAGCAGGTTACTAGGCTTATTTCTCACAGGACATTTTGTATAAGAACATCCCACAAATGACTAACTTGTTGACTCTCTAGGGAAGAGTGTTTATCTGCTGACTAATACTTAACTCAATCAGACCTCCTAAAAGATGCAAGCGATAATTCAGAGCTGAACAAAAAGTGCAGTCACAACTTGAAGCCTGGAATTGTTAAGTCCTCTTTAAAGTACTGACAGGCTGATGCCATCCTGCGTCGTGATGTTGAGTTGCGTTACCGCATTAATAACGCAACCAGGAGAGCACTCGGTGGCTCTCCTCAGCACACCTACTCTCCCATGGCGATTGTCCAGTTAGCTAGCACAGGTCCTTGTCACACTGCAGGTGCCTGTAAGGGCATCCCTGTAAGAGGACCATCTTTACTGTCTGATTGAACTGGTCAGAACCCAGATTTACACTCAATGTTGTAGGCATCTCAGGTCATAGCTTGATCTCCAGAGCCCTTAGTGACCACCTTCCTGTTGTTATTTGTGAATGTCAGATGAGATTTTCAGAAATGCAGAACAGAATCTGGCCTGGATTAGAAATGTGAGCGTAGGTTGGATGGGGTCTTTCCTAAAATTGGGTCCTATTGTCATAATTTTTGCATACTAGAATATGAAATGATCTGAAAGCGATACAGAAAGCTAATCTATATTGCCATCGTCTGAGTTAAGGCAAACAGTTTTACTTTCTAGACTGCTTTAATTGTGGACGCTGGGGTAGTAATGACAAATAACATCTTTTCAGCCAGATTTTAAACAATAGCCCTAACAAACGCTGGCTGTTTGCTGGGGAAAGAAAACAGGAAAATTCATGGTGTTGTCTTTGCAAACAAACTGCAGTCATAACATGAGGGTTGTTTATTTTTTTAATGTCCCTGCATAAGTTATTGTAACATGAAGCTGTTATGGGAAAAATCAAACAATTTATTTTATACCAACATAGTTTAAAAGCATTTAGTAAGAATTTACTTATAGTTTAAACACAGATAAAAGTTCATTCACCCTTAAATTGGCATGTATTGAAGAAAAAAAGAAATTGAGGAATCTTGCTCAACAGGGAAGAGGTATGCTATGATAAGGTTAGCTTTTTAAGAACATTTGCTATGTAAATCCATGCTAAGAGCCTGAAATAAAGTAACTTCATTTCAGGACTGCTCAGACCAATATAAATCTAGTTCAACTTTTGCAAATTTGGGCCAGGATTTATAATTCTGGGTCACTAAGACCCACAGAGTTTGGGACACTGTTTTATACATGGATGAGGATAGGTGCTTTGTTATTTTTTTGCTTTTACAGCCATAGCTGAAACATGCTGTTTTAAGTAGACAAGCCAATCACTCAGTACCACACTCTTCTGCTACTTTCCCCAGGTGAACATAGACTTCCAGACACGGGAGTTGACAAGAAGAAACATGCAGGAGCCCTCTCTCTCTTGCTTTGACCAAGCCCAGGGGAAGGTGCACAGCCTGATGGAGAAAGACTCTTACCCCAGGTTCCTGAGATCCAAAATTTACACAGACCTGCTATCTCAAACCCAGAGGAGGCTCAGTTAGAGCAGTGATGCGGCCCTCAGAAACCATGTGCTTCCCACAACAGCAAAAGCCCATGTCTAAATGTGAAACTTCATTGGTGTTAGAAGCAGTGGGAATAAGAGGAGAGGGAGGAATGGAGAAGTGGGTTCCCAGTGTGTGATCCAAGTGCAGTATTAGGACTCTGAACTTCTGTGCTTTTTTTGGTTAGCGGTAGCACCTTGCAGTTGTTGCCTCTCTCTGGCCCAAAAGCATATCCTTTGTAGTCACTGGGTCATCTTTCAGGAAGGCAGGTTTCCATAAAAATTACTGCATTGGTTTATGTGAAAATAATGCTACTCTACCCCTACATCCTTCCAGACATCTCACTGGCTCTCACTTATCTCTTATGTTTGGAGGGACCTTAAGTGCTGTTCTGAAACTTGTGTAGCCAGGTACAATCAGAAGCACCATCACTCACTGTGGCTGCTGGGGTCTGGATCCTGGACTGTGAGGAGGATGAGAAGGGAGGCAGAGAGAAAGCAAAGGCAGAAATTTCGTGCTGCTTCCTAGGGTGAAGACCGTCTGTGAACTCATCTTTCCATTTTGGTTGCACGCCTTATGACACCAGCTGCTACACTCTCACAGCTCCTCCACACCTCTGACACACTTACCTTCTGGGGATGGAGACTAAATGTTACTTTTGTTTGACTGTCAAGGAGCTGATTTTTTCTCTTGAGAAGGTAATTCCAAAGGCTCTTGCTAGACCTAGTCAGGCAAGTCTTCTAGTACAAATGATTGTTTTTCATTAACACTATTTATTTGTGCTGTAGTTCAGCTTCAGCCTACCTTCAGCCACGTAGGTTCAAGCTTCATTGTGCTAGGCACTGTACCAAAACCTAAGACAAAGAGGCTCCTTGCCACCAAAGACATTACCAGGCTCAGTGGCTTCTTGGGAAGAAACTGCCGGCTATCAGGAAAGAGTCAAGAGAAGGAATGTTCTGTCTGTCCTATGCTGAGATGTAAGAAGAGCACAAGATCTGTCTGCTATGTCAGATACCATTTTTCATATAGTACCTGACCAGCACGTGGCAGGGAGAGGTAACATGAAAATTGCAATTATATTTTTGTTATTTATTGATTACTGATTGTTGTTGTTACCTACTGATTGCCCACTGTGTATTCAATGCCATGTAAAGAAGTACTAAAAACAAAGACCCTGCTGCATGGCGCTTTCTTGAAAACAGAACACAGGGAAGCATGCAGCGGGCAGGATTGGAGTCAGGGAGTGAAGTGCTATGCAAAGCATGTGTTGGCCCTTTTCCCATAGCCTGGGTAACTTGGCTGCAGGAGAAGACTGTGTGCAGATTTCAGTTGTGTAACAGCACCTTTGTGCTGTGCAGTAATACTTGCTATTAGAAGGTCTAGTTTCTGTGGCATTGTTTTTCCAGCTTATCAGCTGCCAAATTCTTGCCATATTTTCTAGAGGAGAAACAAATAGCCTATGCATGAATTTAAGCCTACAGACCAGTGGTCTATTTTCTTAGTTTTATGAAGGCCAGGGAAATGATCCCATGGATTTTTTCCTCCTTTCGTCTGTGGCTCACAGGCTGTAAACCACTGCTGTAGTGGGTTTGGTGCACCAGAAAGCTGGTGATAAAGTTCCAATGTAATGTGGTGTAAACTGGGTAGACTGAATTCTAAAACTAAACATAATGACAAAACACAAACAGGCTGCTTGGATATTAACAACTATTGTCCATGCGTGAGGTAGAAAAAGGTTTTGAGGCCTGTTGTAAGGATGCTGTGCGGGAAAATAGCATATATTTGCTTAGGATCATGGTAAGATGGTGAGCATGTTTGTTTTACTCTGGAGATGTGTTCCTGTGGTCTCTTAAGACACTAAAGCCTGAATGTGGTGTGGAAGCAAAATTCATGTTCAGAAGGGAAACCTGCTTTTCAATACCTGGCTGGTCAGCTCTAGAATTCTCCAGTTATTTTGTAGACATCATCATCTCAAGTTAACTTTCACTGATGAGTGGTCAGAAAGAGCTGTGGTCTGTGAGCCAGCGTTCCTGAATGTCTTCTATCCCTGAAAGGTAATCTAAGAAACAAGGGCCAGAGCACAGGGTAGCAAGAGAGGTGCTATACTGCAGCCATGCTTGGGCTCAGTGGTGCAGGCCCTCTGACTTCTCAGGCTGCTGAGGTACATGGAGTCTTCACAGACATAAGGATGTGTTCAGAGAGGCAAAACTCAAGGCCTGAACTTCACTGGGGCAGCTGCTTGCAAACTTCTTTGCTGCCCATTTGATAGTGGAGGAACGAGCAAGGTTTACAGTGAAAGATGGTCACTTGAAAGTGCCAGAGATTTTGCTGTGATTCATCCAAAGAGACTGCATCATCCACGCACTGAATGGCTCAACTGACCATGAGGTTAGTTGTTCATGGGCCCATAGTTTTACGGCAAACAGGACACCTGACAAACAAGGTCTGGGGGGGGGGCAGTTGTCTGGGAAAACTTGTGCAATGCCCAGGAAAGAGTCAAAGGCCACAGAAAATGACAAAATCATGCATCTGGCGACTGTTCCTGGTGGCGCCTGTGCTACACCACGTGGAAGAGAGTCACATCACATGTAGACCCCCTTTCTGTTATAGGTGAAAGGGAAGGAGGAGGGCAAACCACCCCCCCCATTGCAGTGAAATCCTCTCCTTACTTGCCCTGTAAGGGAAGATGCAAAGCCACTGACTGTGAGGAGGGACTAGAAGAGTTCCCCTTTCCAGGAAATACTGCATCCACTAGACCTGCATGAGGCAGGCCAGACTTGGAGAGGAAAAGGAGACTCGGAGGGGTACAGGTTGCTTTGGCTGAAATAGTTTCCCTTGAAATGGCCTGTGCTGTCAGACTTCTGTGTAATACTGCTGCGACTGCAAAATGGCACTTCATCCAGTGATCCAGCTGCGATCGCAGCGTGGCAGCTCTGCTTCCTAGTGCTGTGGTGTGAAATGGGCTGTGCTGCAAGGAATGAAGTGAGGCCACCTTGGGCTCCTCTGGACTGCACATGCCAAAAATATCCTCCAGTACTGCCGTGGATGTGAGAGAAGGCACCAGGAGGCTTCTGCTGTCATTGCTTTTTAAAGAGTAGGAAGAGGGTCCTGTTAACTGCCTGGTGTATTACCTTGTATTTCTCTTAAACCCACCAAAAAAACATTTGAATTAGTTTGGATGATGCCTAAGTGCCAAGTGACACTTCTCAGGTGAGGCTTTTCAGCAGAGTACGCTACAGTCACGCGTTGGACGGCATTGCTATGAGGGATATGGAGACAACCAGGCAGTGAAGAAACAACAGAAAAAGATGGGGTTTTTGTAGGAACAAGGGAAAGAAATTCAGAAGTGAGGAGAATTCACAGCTTTCCTTGATGGCTACAAAGGTTGATCCTGTTCAAAGTGTGACTCCAGAAAGCCCAGTAGATAATGTCTCTCAGCAAGCATCTGCAGAGGCAGTGCTGGCATGTCCTTTCAGTTCTGGCCAGAACTCATCAAAAAACTTCAAAGTAGCTAATAACCTGTAAAAAACAAATTCCTTATTTCCTACGTTGATCTAGGGTACTGCCTTGAGCAGGTGCATTCAGAAACAATATTACTGCAACAGGAGCTGTACTCATGCAGGCTGATAAAGGATAAGTGTTTTGCCTCTTGTGTTGATGCCAGATAACATTCTTCATAAGAAACATCCTAGAACATATAGTGGAGTGAAACTTACTGTCCGAGGAATGCGAGTCTAGCAGTTATTTTTTCTACTGCCCTTAAATTTTGTCTTTCTAGCAGGAAAGTAGCCTAGTTATTTGAAGTATTTTATTTTAAAACAAGAAATAGGCACCAACTGCTTCTTTTATGCCAAATGTCAGTCTGAAAGGTATTAAAAAAGGCAACTTCTATCTCTTCCCCTTAAACCAGGGGTTGATTAAGGAAATAATGACTGAGTCAAACTTGGGAAAGCACTGTGTGATGACTAATTCTCATAGAGGACAAATATCCTATCTTTGATTCATTTCTTACTGATGTGAAAGGGATATTCATAACTTGCAAACCCCATTTCCTCCTTTCACAAGTGCATACCTCCAAGAATTTGCTCCTGTTTCAAGTAATGTCAGAGAGTCTTATCATAAGAGAGAAAAATCATTTCACTTCACTCTACTCTGTGTGCATCAAGTGACATGTACCCACTCGGCTCTAAAGTCCCTTGACAGCAAAAGGGAAGAAGAGTGTACAGTTGCATTTTCCTATTCTATGAACTTCAGAACTTGCGAAGTCCAGAAGCAGATGCAGAACCTGAAACTGCTTTGAATTTCTTACTCCTGCTTTACCTTTTGAGCCACATTTGAGATCATTCTCATCACTTTTATTGTACTTGATAATGTACTGATGGGTCCCTGCTCTCCACGCTGAGAAAGTGTGAAGGGCAGGAAAATAAGGGTGTGTGTGTGAGAGAGAGAGAGAGAATATGAGTTCGTGTATGTGTTATTTAGTGTCTCCCATTACAGAAGCTTATCTGGGATATAGATATGCATGTTAGACTAGGAGAATTATGCGTAAATGGCATAAAATGAGATATTAGTATTCTCTTTGCGTTGTGTGTAAGTTTGACTAGTAATAAGAGATGTAAAACTCTGCTAGGCTTCCAATTACCCATAAGAGCACATGTATCAAACTGAACCGAATGTTCGCTGATAGACACAAACCCAAAATGTTTACAGCATTCAGAGCAATAGGAAAGCGTACCTCATGCCAGTCCTGGAGTGCCTCTCCCTTGTCAGTGCAAACTCTCCCCTCCCTTTGGTGTCTCCCTCTCCCTCTAAACCCCTCTCTTGTTCTCGGTCCTGTCCCGGTGCACTCCCCTCCTCTTCCGTATCCTCACCTCCTTGAAGCGCTCCTGCCCATGCCAAACCTTCCTCTCTGCCAGCACTGCTTGTCCCTGTGTATCAGCCCTGGCTTCTCGTCACGACCTCCCATGCCTCCTTGTCTGCACACCTGCTGTGCTCGTGTATCCCTGCTCCCTTCGTGTCTTTTTATCTCCCCAGACACTCGTCTCCGGGCTTTCCGTCGCTCTCCTACGTACCTTCTACTGTTGCCATAAAGCTCTTAGTAGCTATCCCTTGCCCGTTATATAAGAAGGAAATGCTTCACTTAATTTCTGCATTATCTTTCATTCCTGGGGCTGCTGCAGTTATTTTGTTTCTAGGTACTGTGTTTTCTCTCTGGCATTGAAACATTATATCCTAGAACTGGAGTTAAAGTATATTTTGCTGCTAGGCCAGAATGCTTTTCTCCTGCTGCGCAGGAGCTTTGCAGAGGCCTGGCTTGTCCCCAGCATTGTGTCTCTCTTCCCCCTTGTTGGTGCTCCCTGTGCTTTGCTTGCTGGCAGGGTCTGGCTGAGCGAGATAGGAGCTGTGCTCCGTTTCACGGGTTCTATTCTTAGGTGCGGAGTCAGTAGCTGCTTTGACAGGGTCACAGCTGTGCTTCCTTTTAGCATTCTGATTAAAAAAATAAGACTGTAAATAAAGGTGTGTGTGTGTGTGTGTTGTATTTGCTTGGTAAAGCAAGTCATTTTGCTCTGTGCCGCCTCCTGTTTTTACTGGAGGACCTCTAAATTGAGACTGCAGTAAACTCAGCTGGGTCTCTGGACAGTGTGTGCATAAGAGGGAGGTGGGAAAAGGAGATGTGTTTAGTTATCAAAAACACCAGAACCTTATTTGCAAAAAAAAAAAAAAAAAAAAAAAAGGCAGAGCGTGCTGCTGGAGGGACCAGCGTAGCAGGGTTGACTGGGTGGGATGGCTCAGCTGTGGTGAGAATCACTTATCTGATGGCCCCATACCTCCCAGTGCACAGCTCTATCTAGCCAGTGTATAGTCAGGTTGGCACTGGACCCCTATACCTCCCTGCTGATCCTGGGATATACTTGTTATGCTGAGCTGACATGAGGGAATCACCCTCAGACTGGAGGAGCAGCTCTTATGTCTGTAGATCCACCACCGCCTCTCACGAGCTGCATCCCCCACGCAGCATCTGAAATGGGACAGGTCAGGAGCTGCTTAGCTTTGCATTTGTGGTGCAGAGCAGAGCTAGCAGAGTTACCTAAGGGGGATGTCTTTACATTGCTCTGTCAGTACATGCAAATACCAGCTGAAAAGGGGTGGAGGAAGAATGGGTTTCATGTTGTGTTTGTTTCTGCAAGAGAATTGGCCTCTGTGAGATTACTGATAATGAAAACAGCAGCAGGTGATTAGTACTCCCTAGGGGAGTGGATCCCCCTTCCTTAAAAACTATAATTGGAGTATCTCATCCTCCTATAACCTCTCCTCCCCTTCCTCTACAAGCAAAACTAATCAGGCACATGGATTTCAAAATTTTCTTTAAGGTGTCTGGCACCTCCGTCCTCTGTGGGATGAAGGTATCCCACTGGGAGGAGGAGGCTTTGAGGACCTGAATCAATAGCCAAGCACCAGTCCTGCATAAGGTATGGTTTAAGATGTCTTTGTTCCTTGGGACACAAGTTCTGGTAGCTCAGAAGGGATTTAGGAGGGCATTAGCATGTGGAGCTAATTCAAAACTGAACCACCAGGTATCTGGAGAGAAAGAACAACTCTTTTAAGACCTTCCCCAAGCCATGTTTCTGTTTTAATTAGGTCCTCATGTTGTAAGTGTCTGCAGTGTCCAGGTGCTACTGATTTTGTTGGCTCAACAGTAGGAGCAGTTTGAACAGGACACACAGGTTGTTCAGTCTGATTCCTTCTCATTCAGGTGAAAGCATGGACTCGGGTTCAGTTTGATGATCCTTCTGCATTAGCTGCTCTTTTGCTCGAGTTACCTTCATCTAAGGAGGCTGGAGATGCTCCTCTGCCATATCAGATGTCTGACCAGCGATGATATCCCCACTGAGTTGTGTCACTGCGTTGTGAAGTGTTATTTACCATTACTGTATAGAGACCATGAGGACATAATAAACAGCCTGAGAACTCCTTGCTTTGTGCCTGAGTGTCTGGAAAAGATGTGAATCGCTCAAGTTTTCCTTTACGGAGAGGAAAGTGGGAATTGTGGGCCAGGAGCCCAGGGGATGCAGCCATGTTCAGTCTCCTTTGTTACAGCAATTTGGATGCAGTCCTCCTGGAGGCAAAATATTTAGGTAGGGAGAGATGAGTCAAAAATACTATCAGTAGGATCTGGGGGACTATAGGGAAGGCAAATCTGAAGGGTTTTCCACCACTGGGAGGAAGCAGCCAGAGATGGGCCCTGTTGTTCTGGTCTGCTGAACTCGTTCCTGGTGAAGCAGGAGCTGTTTCCCCTGGGGAAGCCTGCTGGCACGGTGCCAGTGCTCCTAATCAGACTCATTTCCCTGAACCGGTTACCTTGCTGACGTTGCCCAGAAATGTGCAGGACCTTCTCCAAGTATCGACGTGCAACTTGGCAGCGAGGGCCACAGCATCCAGGTAGCTGGTTTTTGGCCATGTTAAAAAGGAAAAAAGAAAACCAAACACTTCCCCCTGCCAGGAGCATGGCTGGGGCACACTTGCCACTGCCTCCGTGTGAGCCTGCTGTCAGCAGAGAGAAGGAGGTACAGTGAGCGCTTGAGGAGCAAGTGCTCCTTTATCAGCCCAGCACACTGGAAAAGGTCTGATCCTTTACCAAATCTAGCAGGTAGGTGATGCACAAGCAAGCACCAAGGAGAGGAGAACAGCGTGGGATGGACCAATATGACCCGGCCACGACGAGCAACTAAGTGTTTTCAGTCCTCAAAGAGCAACCTCATGGTCCAAGTAGTCATAAGCAGGCAATTTTTGTCAAGGTCTCAGCTTGATGAGTCCTGGAGGATACACAGGGCTGGGAGAGACCAGCGGGAACGGGCCGGCAAGGCAGCATCGCCAGGAAGGTTCGGGCTGAGAGCTGGCAGCCGACACAGAGGCGAACAGGTTGCAAGTGGGAAAGGCGACGGTCAGCCTGATGAGCAACAAAAATGCTTTGGGGGCCGTGGCAGGTGTGAAGCAGAGCTGGAGAACAGGACACAGCGCTTCAGAGAGCCACCGGGGCCGGTCTAGGGAGTAACCGTGGAGCTGGGGGAGCCTGGACCTGCTCCGGAAAAAGCAGCGACCGGGGTCCGGTTGCACCGACAGAAATCCGTGCGGCACACTCCCGCAGCCCAAAGGTGAGCATGCTTCGCTAGGCCTGTGCAGGGCTGCCTCTTCCTTTAACAGAGTGATTAAATAAATCTAGTTTTTCTTCTGGAATCACTGCAAAGGAATTTTGGAGCCCCGCCTTTCCCTCTCTTGCTGTCATTTTTTGCCCTAATTCCTTTCCCTGCTTTTATCGGTTTTCCTTTTCATTTGCTGTTTCTTCCCCCTAAGCCTGACTCTGAGCCAAAGTGATTTGTATGCATCTGAGGGAAGAATGTGCCATTAGCACCAGCACTGCTCTGTCTCCCCTCTTAGATAGGATATATTTAGCCATTGCCTTTGGCTTTTTTTTTCTTTTATTTTTTTGCTGTTCAGTGACTTTAAAGAGCAGGTGCTGGGAACGGAAAGAGAAGATTAAAAATACCTGCTGTCAGATACCTCTCCCTACGCAGATGTGCTCTGGTGCTGCACAAAGCAAGCACGTGAGCGGAGTGGAGAGCAGCTGCCCTCCAGAAGCTCATTTGTAATTCTAATTTTTATTTTCAATAATCTCCTTCCGCACTGCTACAACTTTCTAGAGCAGCTCTTCCCTCCCGTGCAAGCACGGCGCGCTCTTTTGTCGGCAGTCGATGAAACCAGCTTGTGGGCAGCGGCGGGAGAGCTGGCATGGGTCTTGTGGGAACAGCCCACGCCGTGCTGCTGTGCCCTTTCCTAAGGGGAAAAAACGGAGATTATCCAGGAGCCGCTAATCCCCTGCTCTTCTCGCCTCCCCTGAGCTCTTGGTGGGGGCCTGGTTCTCCTCTTCTCCGGCTGCAAGGCCGTGCGGAGGCAGCGCGGCGAAGCCGGGCAGCCGGTGCTGGCTGTTGCGGCCGGGGTACCTCCACGTTTGCTCCTGCTGACCGCCATCTCCGCTGCTTCCAACCGCTTCAGAGGAAAGGAGGTGTCAGACACCCGGGTCAGGCAGCGAGAGCTCGCAGCGCGGCCCGCCCCGGCCTCCTCTCCCCTTCCCTGGGACTGGGCAGCCCCTGTCTCCCCCTCGCACAGCCCAGCTAGTCGCTGCCTCCCCTGCCCATCTGCTTCTACATCCTCCCCTTTTTTATTCCATTTGTACCACACACGGATCTTCTGTCTTTCTCCCCGAGCTCCCTCGACTCGGCTCCCAGTGCCCAACCTCCACCCCTGGTCTACGTAGCTCTTCTTGCTTCGCATCTTTTCAGGGAAAAACTCTCCGAAGCAAAACTGTGCCTCGATGCGCCCTGCGCTGAAACCCTGCTGGGTTGGTGCTTCTTCAGTTACAGCACATTGTTGGTCCTTCCATAAACCCCAACCTCCAGCACCCTGCAATGAGGTAGCTGTTCATGAGTGCGAGCAGAAATACCTTAAGCTAAGCTGATGGTGCCAGAAATCCTCCTTACTGGCCCACAGTGCTTGAGAGCGCTTTGGGGACATGTGCGTAAAGGTGCTGAGCCTCCTGTCCCTGGGAGGGGACAGGGGACAGGAGCTGCATCTACTGTATTCCCCACTGGAGAGCTGCCTGCTTTTAAGCAAAATATCTTCTTACTCATTTGAAAGGGAGAGTAAAGCGGCTGCCCGCAGAGCTGCCCGGGGTGGGGTGGGGGGGTGTCTTGCCCGCGGCCGCTGCCCCGGGGGTGTTTTGCCGGGGGGCTCAAGCACTGGGAGAAGTCGCCCGAGCAGCCTACGAGTTTGCAAACCCGGGGGGGGGGGGGGGCAAAGGGGCCGCTCATCTGCCGGCTGCTGCTCAGGGGGCGGCCGGGTAACGCCGCGGGCGCCCGCGGACCCTCCCGGCGCGGGCAAACGCAACGCTAATCCCCCTCTTTCCCCTTAAAGACGAAGAAAGGATCGCAGCTCTGATTGAAAGCCCGGGCAGGACGCGAGCAAGGGCTTTCCGCCGCCCCGCTGGCAGGCGGTCGCGGGCCGGGGTGGAGGCGGCCGGCCGGCCGGCGTCGGGCCGCCCGAGCGCCGCTCCGTCCCTCCGACTCTCCCCATCTGCGCATCCGCCCCGTGGCGCCGGCCGCCTCGAAACCAGCCTATTTCCCCCCTCCCCCGGTATCCGGGAAGCAGTTGCGCCTGCGACGCTCAAGGACGAGCCCCCCGCTGCCTCCCTCCCGTCCCCCCCCCCGAAGCGGCTCTCGCCGCGGCGCCGGGTGCCGCGGGCGCCGCTCGCGGCTGGCTGCGGGCTGGAGCCGGGCGCCGCGGCCCCCGGCAGCCCTCCCGCTCCGCCGGCCGCATGAAGCGCCGCTCGCCGCCGCCGCGCTCCCGGGCGCCGCCGCGCGATGCCGCGGCGCTGGGCCGCGCTCCCCGCCGCCGGCCCGGAGAGGTGAGGGGCTCCGTCGTGCGGCGCGGCAGATCCCTCCGTGGCGTCTGGGAGGGATCCACGCCGCTGAGAGCGGCTGCCAGGGAGCAGAGAAAGCGATTCAGCCACCGTTTATTTCATACCTGGGAACGCAAGCAAGCCAGCGAGGCGAAGGGCAAGGGGACGGGGGCCGTCCCGGCGGGGCGGGCACCGACGGTGCCTCCGGGCGGCCGCGCACGTCCCTCCAGCCTCCCCGCGCTCCCACCTCGCCCCTTCTTCCTTTCCAGAGCCAAGGCTTTCAAGACCCGCTTGGGGATCCTGCTCGGTAAACCAGAGCCGGGAGGCGAGATGGGGACCTCCGGCAAGCTGCAGCCGGGCGCCAGGCGGAGGTGAGCCACGCTCTGCCGCGTCCCGGGCTCAGCCCCGCGTGCCCGTGCCGGGGGGCCCTGGGCTGCGGGCAGAGCGGTAGGACGGTCCCCGCGGACCGCACCGTCCCGGGGGAGGTGATGGGGGGGGGGGGGGGGGAGATGATCCTGCCCATCCGCGTGCAGAGCAGCTCATCCCGCCACCCCCAGGTCCCACCCAGCCGGCGGGGGAGGCGGGCGGCTTCCCAGCACCACCGGTTATAAAGTCGGGCTGGGGAGCCGAGGCTCTCGCACTAGGTGCACGGGAGCAGCGCCGCAGCGCCAGGCAAGAAACCCGGAGCCCTTACGCGGACCCGCGCCTGGGAGCGCAATCAACGTTAAAACCCGAATACTAAGTATTACTGCCGGCAGCAGGAAGCCTTCTTGCAGAGGGAGCTCCGCCGAGCTCGTAGCAGGGGAGAGGGGCTCCTCTGCCGGTCCTGCGCAGAAGAGCCGGCCACAGCCGCGCTATGGAGCTGAGGTCTGCTGAGCCAGCAGGGAAGGCAAAAGAAAGGGAAAAAGAGAAAGGGAAGAGGCCCCACAGGTAACGGACCTCAGTCTGGTTTCCTGCCCAGTGCTGCTGCCACTCTTCTTGCCCCATCTCTTGGTACACAACGAGGCCGCGGGGCATGGGAAATGGTGCCTGCAGGAAAGCGAAGCTCATGTCCTTCTGTCTTTTCCAGGGACGCCTCAAAAGAGGTGCTCGAATGGAGAGAATCCTTCGACCAGCTCCTGAAGAGTAAAAGTGAGTAGGATTTCATTTCCTCTCGATCAGAGCACATAGGGCAAGTGTGGTCACAGCGAGCGACGGGGGTATCGCATGTCTGGAGTCAGTGTACAAGGAAAGTTTGTCTCCTCCTCAAATCAGGTGTTTTAAAAATTAGGAGAAGGCCCCTTCCTGCTCTGGAGAGTGGTCCCCTGACAGAGCTGATAAACTGAGTTACTGCCTAGCTTGGTCAGACCTGTGGCACCTTTACCCCTTTCTTCTGGCTGGGTCCTTCCTCTGGCGCATGGGCACTGTCTGACCATGTAATGCCACTTCCTTTAGCCAGGAACATTATTGGGGTGATCCTGAGCCAACTGTCTGGTCTGTAGCAGTAGTGGGATGGGGTTTCCTTCTCCCTCTGGCACAATGCGGAAAGCAGCAGCAGCAACCTGGCAAAACTCTCCCCTGGGCCATAAGCTTTGTTAATTTTTGGACAACTCCATCGTTTCTTCATCCTTCTGTTGCCTCTTTCTTGCAACCGCCTGCTCCTTTTCCTAACGGTCTATAAGCAGCCCAGCAGCCCCTACCCCAGGCTTCCCTTTCTCCACGCTCACAGAAAGGCAGCTCTATCTGCTTGTCACAGTAACACAACCACCTTTACACGATTCCCCTCCTCCGGAGGACTATGTTGCTGCCCTCTCTCTGTCAGACCCATGCTTCTGGGGGTGAATCTTACTCAGGGGGAGGGGGAAGAATTCAGCTGCTTTACTGAGTTATATTTACATATTCATCTTCCCACTCAAAATTTGCTATATATATTGTGGTGCATGGAGTTGTCTTCCGTAAGGTGTTGTCTCCCTCTCCTCTCTTCAAACCTCCTTCTGAGTCCCGCATATAATCCCACTCTTACATTGGGGTTTACAGCAAGAACATAATGGCAGGCTGGCTAAATTTTAATGTATAAGTCATGGTCTACCTTAAAAGTCATTCCACAGCAACAGATAGTCCTTCCATACTGCTGGTTTGGGCTAGGCTTATTTTTTTCCTGCCTTTGTCGTGTGCTGTGAAGGCCACCAAGCATCTCCCGCTTTGTAATTGAATAGATTCTCTGAGCCTGGAATCAAAATCATCGCTGCAAGTACTCTCCCACACTCCTCAGCATCTTCCCTCTAGATCTCAGCCAAGAGGTAAAAATAAAGCTATTGTTGCTCAGTTGCTCCAGATGTACTAGTACCTAAATGGATTTCTCCTTAGGTAGAATTAGATCTTTTCCAAAGCTGTAAAGAATATGCTCTGAAGACTCATTATAGAAAGGTCAGATAAATAAAACCAGAGGAATACTTGTCTGTGGGAAAGGATTTCATTGGAGTCTAGAGGCCAATTAGCAGAATCTCAGAGGGTGGAATTTGTCCAGCGGGAAAGGAAATCTGTAGATGTCATGCTCTGAACTCCCCGGGAGACGCTTGCTCAGCAGTGTCGCATCTGGCAGGCTTCATTGCCTCCCAGGGAGGAGATGAGCACTGCTTTCCTTTTGTTCCCTTCTGTCCCATTACCGTCGTTTCCCTTTTCTTCCCAGATGGGGTGACTGCCTTCCACACCTTCCTGAAGACAGAGTTCAGTGAGGAGAACCTAGACTTTTGGCTGGCTTGTGAGGACTTCAAAAAGACCCGGTCAAAAACGAAGCTAGCCTCCAAGGCCAACAGGATCTTTGAGGAGTTTGTTCAAACTGAAGCACCCAGAGAGGTGAGAAAGATTTTTTGGCTCCCTGTTCTGTAGTCCTAACACTGAACAGAGGGGTAAATGGAATAAAGTATCTCAATGGGCTTTATTCAAGTCCTTTCTCAACTCAGGGGGAAGATTCACAAAAGTGTTCAATCTCATATCGTGTTCCAGAACGAAGGAATGTAAGGACTGGAAGCATCTTTACCCTCCTGTGGAGAAAGCAGTTTCTCTTTCCACGTGGGAGGGAAGCTAATGCCAAGTTAATGTTTATGGCCCCTCCTTCCTTGCAGGTAAATATCGACCATGAAACCAGGGAGATTACCCGGAAGAACCTCTCAGGTGCCACCTCTGCTTGCTTCAATGAAGCCCAGGCAAAAACCCGCACCTTGATGGAGAAGGACTCCTACCCCAGGTTCCTGAAATCCGCCTCGTACCAGGACATGACAAAGCAGGCCACTAGCCATTGCATCAGTAAGCGGTCGCATACCTGACCTGAGCCAGCGCCAGTGCCGGGGGGGAAGAGCTACGGGACAAGGCAGAGGCACTGCAGCAGAGGCTGGAGTCTGAGAGACGGTTGGTGAGACCTGAGGACCATGCGGTGCAGTTTTGGCTGAAGTCCTGGGATTTTATACAGGATCTCCAGGACCTTAAATGCTTCCACTTCCCATGGAGCTGTTGTGAAGAGTGGTCCTCCCTCCCCACCACAGGCTTTCTGACTGCTGGAGTGGGGAACTGTGAAACAGGACTGTCGGAGGAGGGACCCGGGCAGAAAGCACTCACCTGCGAGCACGTGCCCGTTGCTTCCCCCTGCAGCACCAGCATGCAACAGGAGACCCGCACACCGTAGCGAAAGGAAGGAAGGAACACATCGGATTTGGGTTGCAAGTCCAGGGAAGAGACTGGATGCCCCCAAGCATTGAACTGCACGTAACGGGAGAGCTTCTGCCTGCTCTCAGGACCCTGCCTCTGACCTGCACAAACAACCGTAAGCTGCAGGTAGTGCACAGAGTCTGCAATTCCCACAGTGCCCAGGGCAACAGCCCAGACCCCTGTAGGGTTTTTTCCATGAGGGACCTTGCAGAATAGAAGTCCAAAGACTACCTGGCATTTTCAGCCAGAGGGACTCTGCAACTGTCTTGTCCTGATCATAAGATTCTTATTCTGCTGTTTTCTATGCATGCGCTGCATCGAAGCTTTATACCTTCTTCTAGCACAGCATAGGTAGAGCATTGACATTTTCTTTCTTAAGCTATATGACCTTTAAATTGCACCTAATCTTAGGTCATATGTGTACATTTTTATGATTATTGTTACTATTTATTATTGTTTTAAAATACATATTTATAGAAATGCACTGCTCAAAGCACACACATGTCCCTGGCTCTGAGGAGCTTGTAAGCTAAATTATATTACATGTTTCAGTACTTAGCATGCCTTCCACATTTTCTATATACGAAACTAAGAGAGATAAATAGGCAGATGCATAATAGGACCATGGCGCACAAAACAGGAATCACAGTAGTGAGAGCTCTAGTCTGGCAGGGCTGCCGGTGAGGCCTAAGATGGGAGGTTTACCGTGAGCTTGGAGGACTGTTGATGGCAGTAAAAGGACACTTTGCAGTCCATGTTGTTTCCTTTCTCCCCTTAAATAGAGCTTTGTGCCTGGCATTTTGGCATGTAGACTAGCAGCTTGTCCTGGATGGAGAACACTCACATGAAATGTGCACTTTGGTGAGTGACCCTGTTGAAAACTACTTTTTTTAAACATGCTCTCCTTAAATATAGCTATTTCCTCAAACAGGCCTCCCATACCAGGAAAGGAGTGCTATAGGATAATAGTTCAAGGGGTGATGCAGATGGCTCTCCCTCCACATCAGGCTCATAGAATTTATGTTCTTCATAAACGATCTTACGGAGAAAATAGTTCCTTTTAATGAGATAGGTGGGAGAAATCCTGGAGCTTTCCCCTGGTTAAAATCAGGCCTGGTGTTCCCACAGCTGGTGAAGCCAGTCTGCAGCCATAGCGCTTTTAAAGAAATGTGGTGAGCCATCCAAAAGCGAGAGCTGTGGCTGGGAATTTGGTGGGAGACAGGAAGAGCTTCCCTGGGGGGGTGGCAGAACATTTCACAAATGGAGACCTGTGCTGCAAGCTCTTCAGAAGCCCTGCTGAGCAGGTATTTATGGCTCCCAAAGCTCTCTTAGGTAGTCCAGACTCTGGGGCTGCAGCTACACCAGAAAGCTGAAGATCCGTTTTGCAGCAACGGTGGTGGCAGCTGCTTCGGTTACTAGTGCAGAGCTGTCTCGGGTTTTCGGTGCTGGGTCAGGGAGTACGTGCCATGAGCATGGGTTTCCTAGTGAGACAACAGCCTTGTGCGGCCATGCATGCCTCTGTTCATCCCTAGACCATCTCAAGACCAAACCTTGAGGTCCTTGTTCTGCTGTTACTCACTGCTTGCCAAGGAAGCCTTCTTTTGGCCCCCTCCAAGCATTTGTCTGAGTCAAAGCACAGGATGACTCCGGCACTTTATGGCTGTTTGAGCAGAGCAAGGAAGAGTCTCAGGAAGCAGCACCGGGGCCCTGGTGGGAGTCCTCTTCCGCTTTCCCCATCCTGATTCTACCTCTGAGTCTCGGTGGGTTCCGGCTGCATTTGCAGGGAGAATTTAGCTGCTTTATTATTTATTATTTATTTTTGCAACTGGAACCACCTTCATAGTGTTACTGAAGTGAACAACGCACAACGGTCCGTTTTCAATACTAACATAATGTCATTATTATAAAACGCAAAGAAAAAAAATACTGTGACACCATGGGTTTTTTTGAAGACTTCTGATTTATTTTCACATTCTAATTTTGGACTTCTGTATTACAAATCATACAACGTAAAGAAAGATGCTTGTGCTGCGTGGTTTGCAGAGCATTTACAGTTGCTTTAAAAGCTACAATATCAAAAACAGATAGAAAAACAAGGGGGAGACTTTTGTAAGAGGAAAAGTTCTTTGTGACATTTGGCTTATTAAAGTGACACGAACAGTTCACTGAAACAAGGAGAGCAGAAGTTAAGTTTTGAATCTGTTCATTGATGTTTAGTATCGTTTCTATTGCTTGCCATTTTCTGAGCACTTTACTGGATTACGGTTCACAACACGTATTTAGTATCAGTAAGGTACTATTGTCCGTTAAGCACAGGAGGAATCAGGTTAGGGCTGCTGTTTGCAAAACTGAGTTTCCAATCACTGTCATGACTAATATTTGATTTAGCACCAACAATCTAGCTGATTATTGGACTCTTTTCTAACGGGGAAAGTACCTGGTGTGGGCGAGGGGGGTACTAGGAAACGTTGTCCCTGTCGGGCAGCGTTTGGTCCGTGCGAGGCAGCGCGCTCGCAGGAGGCTTTGGGACGGCCGGGGCTGCAGGATGCACCGGAGCGGAGCACGGCTGACGTGCCCGAGCGCAGCTCGGAGACGCTGTACGGAGGGGACGCGAACGCGCCAAATAAAGACCAAGCCAAACATGTTTTTAAGCTACCATCTTGTTATTTATTGCTTGGTTTCGCAGCTGAAGTTAACTGCCCTGCTTCGGTGGAGGAGAACGTAAGTGGTCTGCCAAGGAGGAGCTGGCATCAAAGGTAACAGTAATTCAGGGGTCCTTCGACAGCACTATTAGTCCAAGCCACTGGCTGCCGTTAGAAAATCCTTTGCAAGCCGCTGCTGCTATAACGTCTCTTGTGGTGTTTCCAAAGCCTTATGAGTCCAGGAATCATCATACGTTTTAAAAATACACAAACTCTTCCCATTTTGCAGTTGCCATCTACCTAATGCGAGAAAGGCAGTTTAGATTTCCTCTCTTCTCTCCTGTTCACTGTTTCCTTGTGTCGCCTTGCTTGGTGGTCTAGAATCACTGCAATTTGCACACATACCTGGTTTTAGTGTGCGTGAGAAAGAAATAGTGAAATGAAAGCTACCCAGCAAGTGCTTAAATTATCCAGCAAGGAAGTTTCAGTGAGATTAGCAAAATGGCATTGAAGCAGAGGAACACAAAATCGTATTCTCTCTCTCTCTCTCTCTCTTTTTGTTTTTTAATTGAAACTTCTAACTAAAGAAAACCCAATAGTTTGTTTGGCAGACCTTGAAGTTGATTTAAATCTAATTTTCTCTAAAAGATATTTAAGCAGCGCAAACAACAACAACAACAACAAAAAAGAAAATTTAATTAGGATTTAAGATCTTTTTGAGAGATTGAGGACTTGAGATGTCCTTAGAAGGAAACGTGGGGCTGCGTTCATCCTTGAGGCAACATGCCTCGAAATGGATAGCCCTGGCTGGGTTTTAGTGCTCCGCACGTTACAGCTAATACCGTAGCGTCATGTTTGCAGCACAGCTCTGTCTCACGAGTCTCACCAGCTTCCCAAGGGGAAAACGTGATGAATAAGTCCAGAAAAATTGTGCCTAGCAGGCAGGAGGGAAGGAGAGAGGGAGCACGGGGGTGACGCATGCTTGCTCCGGGGCCAGGTTTCCATGAGCCGGCTGCGTGGTGCTGGTGGTGGTGCTGGTGCTCGTGGTGGTGGGGTTGCATTAATTCAGTGGAAAAACCCTCCCATTTCCCTGCGCCTCGGGAGCTGCCCCGGGCTGCGACGTGGCCCCTCCTGTGCCGGTCGATGGCCGGGGAGCAGTTGCGTTTTTACTGTTTCCCACCCAGTGACTTTCTACTTCAACGCCTCGGCCGGAACAAAGCGCCGGACGCCGTGCTTGACGCACGGGCTCACGGCCGCTCTCGCGGCGCCTGAGACCCGACGCCGAGGCTGCTGCCCCCAGGTCCCGCTATCTGCCCACAGCCTCGTTGGGGACGCTAACCACCACTGCGTTTCCATAACCAGTAAAATATCGATGACAATATTCACGCTTCTGGACGCTGCCAGGGCCCTGGGTGCACCCACAGGCTCCCCAGGGCCTCCCTGTCCCCCAGTGGGTTTGGCTGTTGATACCCAAGGCCCGTGCTGATACGATGCAGCTGTAGCCAAGGAGCAGCCTGCTGGGAAAAGAGCGGGATGAGAAACAGCTGAGGGAATCTTTGTCCAGGACCTCCTCCTTTGCTCGGGAGCTGTATTTAAGCTCAGGTCCTTAGTCTTGGCCCTTGTTTGACCTATCTTGGCAAGACTTGAGTACCTTCAATGGACTTGGTCTGGTGAGACTGTGCCCCTGCTTGGTGAGGTCCTGTTGCCTTCAGCTCTTCTTCCTAGGCCTGCTTTTACCAAGAGGTCTTTTTTTCCCCTGATGAGATCTAAACAGTAGCCTGAAAGACTAATAAATGCAGACAAAAGTGTGAAGATACTCCACTGCAAAGTGGAACTTGGTTGGTGGCTCCTGTGTTTGCAGCTGCACCTGTGAGTACTTGGTGTGTGTCCTTATGTCAGTCCTTTTCCAGGGATTTGTTCCAGCACTGAAAGTCATTATCAATGTGACCAAGCACATAAGCTTTGGGAGTTCCCGTTTGGTGATATAATAAGGAAACAAGTGCTAGGAACACAGAGGAAAAAATGATCTTACTATTCATGGGTTCTTTAAAAGTTATTTGGGTTTTAGCAGGCAGTTTTTGTTGTTATATTTTTAGCTCAGAAGCCTCATGTGTATTTGTGGCTGATGGCCAGTGCTTGGATACTAGGCTATATTCTCCCAAGGGAAAGGCTGCAAAATGGGCACAGGTCCGTCAGTGCAGAGGAAAAGGAAGATTTGCAATGCTGCACTTGGCTTTCCCACTCATGTCTCTGCAGCTCGGCTCTGAGCCTCTGGGTGCATGGAGGTAAATAAGGACTCCCTACAGCAGTGCAAATAGAGCAGGAACTGCAACAGCCTGGAGGCTACAGTAATGGGTAAAATGGGGACCCCTGTGCTCTTATGCTTTAGAAAACATTTTAAGTTTTCTAATCTTCAAAAACTCCCCAGCACAGAGATGGAGAGTTTGAGCTTAGACTATAAGCGGTCTTTTCTGCTTAGACAGCTGAGTGGCATGGTATTATTCTGTATTGTAACTGCCTTTTTAATGACAAGTTGTAAGGGTCTTTCTAAGGAGTTCAGATGAAGGGCTTTAACACTGTCCTCTATAAGCCAAATGCGACACTTCTGATTCTTCAGAAGAGGCTTTGGGCGCTTGGCACTGCTACAGTATGAAGGACATCCAAACAGATAACCTTCAGCAGCAAAACCCAGCGTCACATTGGGAACATAACTCCATCAAGGTTGTCACCAGGCAAGAGGAGCTGCTCAGGTTTCTGCTCTGCCTAGGGAGTGTGACATCCTGGTGCTACAGCTAGAATCAAAATCCCTGACCCCTGCTTCTGCCAAAAGAAAGGCCATGTTGTCCACTGCTGCCCAAGAGCCATCAGCATGGAAACAGCAGGCCCACGATGGAGCCTGGTCTGTAGTCAGCTAACAAACTCAGTGTTTCTTTAGATGATGGAGTAAAGATGTTGCCCTCAGTCTTTGGTAGTCTATCTTCCTTTTTGTAGGAGAGAAGTGACATATATATAAGTCCATCCTGGGGTGACAACCATCAAGACAGATGCATTGTATCCTTTCTTTTACATGACCCTCCTAATTTATCAAGCCTTCATCGCTGGCTTGGAGTCTGTGATGTACTGCTACTCTGTTTTTGTTTACTTCTCAGGCTGAAGAATGACCATGACTCTTCCAGTCTGCAAACAGGAAATTAAGTACCTAGGCAGAGCCCTAGCTCTGGTGAAACCAGCAGATGCTGTTCAGTGCAGCAAACTGCTGTGAGTAAAAATGGGGTTTTGACAGTCTGACACGCTTTGAAATTGTCCCAGGTTTTCAAGGTCTTTGTCCCTGTGGGGCTGTATGAAGGTCTCCTGTGGCGATATGAATTCTGTGGGGCAGGCTGCTGCTGTGCAGCTCTGCCCTGCAGAGACTGCAGGGCTTTCCACGTCTCGTAGATGCGCTGTGTGCTGTGAAAGGAAGGATGCTCGATATGGTGGTTAGCATGCAAAGATGTGACTCCTGCATAGGCGGAGCTTTTCAGAGCATTTGTGAACATGATGGCATACAGATGTGCGCAAGCAATAATGTAGAGGTGTGTAAGGATTTGGGTGTGCATGTATAACCTGTGTGCAGGGCTGCGTCTAAGCATCCATACCCCCTCTAGAGTGTGTTTTCCTGCATTCGTGTCCTCACGTTCTTTGTGCTTGTATTTGGCTTTGTCTTTGTGTACGTAGGCTTATGTGCAGCTCGTGTGCTTGTGCGTGCGTCAGTGGTGGAAAGCCAGGCACGAGTTCACTGGTGCAGTTTCAGCCCCGTTTTGAGTATGGTCTGAATTTTGCTGTGGACACAGTTCAGCACACTCGCATAGCTGTGGAGCCCCTGCTTGCCAGTCGCATCGACTCTGCAAGCTGATTGACCGATGTTATGTTACTAGGTGGTGGGAGAAACCAGATGGCAGCGTCCTTGTGCCTCAGCAGCTGCTGTCGCAGCCTGGATTTGCTGATGTATCTCAGCTGGTGATTTGCATGCAGAAGTGCAGAAGGGAAGGGTTGGAGGACTAGGCTCCCTCAGATAGTGCTGCGTTTACGCAGACCTGCCTACACAGAGAGGAAGCGTGCTTGTGCCACAGCACAGCAGCCTGCTAACACTGCTGGCTGTGGTTAGGCAGGTGTGAACGGGGATACAAAAGGACATGGAATTCCTTGATTCCCTGGGTGGAGTTTAGCAGCATGAAGACTTTCTTCATGCGGATACCTGGTGGATTTACCAAAAGGTGGTAGCAGGAAACCCAGCTAAAAAACATCACTGGTGCATTGAGCATCCCTGTGCCTTCAGCTCCTAAAACACTGCTGAACACAGATTTACAAACAGCATGCGAGTGTAGGGAAACAGATGAGGAGAGGGAGGCAAAACTGCTTAGAAAAACTGCTCTCTGACTTTGAAAACATTTTAAGCAGTTGCCTGATTTCTGGAAGGGTAGAGGATGACTTCCTTGCCTCCCCGGGGCAGGTCCCTTGCACCGCTCCGTGCCCGCAGTCGCGGGTGCTGGTTGGTGGGCTGGGTTACATGACTAAGCGCTTCATCTGGGAGCCTCTTGCGGAAGTGCAAAATCGCTCCTGAACGAAAGCCAGCAGGACATGACGAAAACACTTCCTAGAACAGGGGATTGCAACCTTCAACCCTGCTGCCTGCAGGAAGAGGAAGGGGAGCAGGCAGACACACGCCTCCCCCTTGGGTGACTTGAACCCCCCTCCTCCCCCGCACCCCCCCCCCCCAGTGCTTGCCAATTCCTTGCTGTGGCCAAGCTGGTGGCACTTGCGTGGTGACGGGCAGCAGAGCCACCAGCCTGGGGGCTTGCTCTTGCAGCTTTGCTGCTGCTGACCTCTGTGCAGGTGAGTGAGGATGTGGCCCGCCTCTGGCAGAGGGCTCTGGGTGGCTTGCACAGCGGTGCAGCCACTGTGAACTCTGCTCAGTTCTTCCTTTGTACCCTGCTCTTGGTTTCAATGAGACTGGAGTGTTTGGGATTATCTGAAAGTAATGTTTTATTTTTTTCTATATGTGGAAAAAGGAATAGAGGATTATTTACTAAGAAATGCAAATATATCTAAATCAATGAAATATGATATTTATGTCTCACTTTAAGAAGGGAGGAAAATGCCTTGAAACCTAAAATGGGACTTCCTTGACTTTCCAGGGGGTAAATTAATGTGCATTTGGCTTTATAAACTAAGAACTCTGTCTATTATCTTATTTATTTATCTAAATAATTTCTTGTCCAGCTTGTCAGACAGTGACTTCAGAAAGTGCTGGTCCCTGGCAAAGTAATTTAGGTACCCTTCACAGTTAGGAAAAAGGATATCGGAGCTCTAACTTTTCCAGATACTTGAGGTCCTACCTGATTAACCTCTTAGTGTCATGAAGAGATCCAGAAAGGCTTCTGGTCACATAGGTTCTCCTAATTGCATTTGGAGATTCGGGAAGATTAGGAGAACCTCACTGGCTTTTCCAGATATTGGTTAAGGGTCTTTACAGGCCCATGTTTGTGGCTGTCATCCAAAACTGAAGGGGAACGCCAGCCTCTGAATGTTTACTGAATTTTCCTTCAAGGACCTGAAAATCCTACTGGCTTGTTTAGGTGACCCATAGGAGACTTGGCATAATTTTTGTAGCAAGAACTTTATGGATTCTCTCCTGTCCTTTTGTAAGCATAGCCAGCAGTGTTGTGCACTTTCCTTAAGGAATCACCTAGTTGCCCAGGTCCACACAGTTCACAGGGAAGGTCTGTCTGTAGTGTTGGGAGTAGATCAGAAAAGGTGATAAAAACGTAGGTTTGGGTAAGTGATAAAGCTCTGCTTCTCCCCAGCCATAGCTCTCTTGACTGATACTGGCATTGCTATTCTTGGTTTCTTTGGATCTTCCTAACATCGGCTGAAACTGGAGAGATTTCACGATTCAATAAACAGGATCTTCTCTTTATTAATTAGGTGAAGAGCAGGAAGCCTTCATTAGCCAAATACATAGCATCCCCACACGACGAAGGCATTGAGCACTGCCTCTCCCATCCTTCAGCGAGATCCCTGGGCTTCAGTGGGGAAACCGAAGGTACAAAGCCCTCCCTCTCACAATCATGGAGCACACCACTCAGAACCAGCTGGAGGCATCACCCTCTTCAAGCACCGATACAACAGAAGACCTCAATGCCCAGCTACATGCTGCTGTGAGAAACGAAGACATAGAAAAAGTGAAAGAGTTGTTGGAGAAAGGGGTGGACGTGAATTCCAAAGCAGACTCAGGTTGGACACCACTGCAGAGTGCTGTGCATGTGAGTGAGGACCTGGTTCAGCTTCTTCTGGACAAGGGTGCTGATCTGCATGCGAGGAAGGACAACGGTGGCACTGCCTTTATTGAGGCAGGGATAGAGGGAAATGTGACGCTGTTGGAGCTCTTTTTGGGTCTTGGAGTAGACATTAATGAGCATGACGACAACGGATTCACAGCTTTCATGGAGGCTGCTTGGTATGGGAGAGAGAAGGCCTTGAGATTCCTGTACTGCAAAGGAGCAGATGTGAATCTGAGGAGGGTCGTCTCTGAGGAGAAAAGAAAACTAAATAAAGGAGGTGCAACAGCATTGATGGATGCTTGTAGGCAGGGTCATGTCTCAATTGTAAAAACTCTGATCCAAGATATGAATGCTGATCTGAACATCTGTGACAACCAAGATAGAAATGCCTTGATCCATGCCCTGAAGCACAGTGACAATGAAACAGTGGAGTCTGCTGTCTCTATAGGACACTTCCTGTTGGACTGTGGTGTTGATGTGAACAGCAGAGATGAAAATGGGAAAACTGCCCTCATCTTGGCTGCTGAAATGAAGAGCTTAGATTTGGTGAAAGCTTTACTGGAGAAGGATGAAATAGATATTGATGATGCAGATAATGAGGGCAACACAGCACTGATGGTAGCTGTAAAGAAAAAAAATTACAACATAGCAAAGTTACTTTGTGAAAAAAGAGCAAGGACTGATATTGGGAACCTTATAGAGGTTGCAAATAGGAATCGTGCTTCTGAGCTGGTGAAGCTTCTTCTGAAGCACAATGCCAAGTTTGTTCCAAACCCCCCTACAGACTGGGAGCCAACCAGCAAACGCTGGAGGGACCACATAAAAAAGCTTTATGAAATATATCGCCCCATGATTGGCAAACTAAAGATATTTCAGTTCATTTACTATAGGATTCGGAACACTTCCCAAGGTAGCATCTACCTGGGGCTCTATGGTGACACAGAGGTGGCAGTAAGAATAAGCCTCCGCCGTGGTGCAGAGGATGACAAAGAGAAAAGATTCTTTGAACAGTGTGGTAGCGGCAAGCATTTACTGAAACCCTTTCAGTATGAGGAGGCAAAAGGCTGCTTATATTTGTGCTTTCCTCTCTGGGAGAAAAACCTTGAAGAGTACTTGCAAGAATCGGAAGATGAAATGGATTACAAAGGCATTCTGAAGATGATCTTCCAGGCAGTGAGAGAACTGCACTTGCTGGGATTTGCTCACCAGGATCTGTGTCCCAGCAATTTTTTGATAGGTTATCTTTTTTCTTTTTTTTTTTCCTTTTCTCTCAGCGTTCTCATCTTGTTTTCCTGTCGCCTATAGTTTAGAGGACACTTCATAGCTGTCTCTAAAATAGATACGAAAACAACTATGCAGATGTCTTTATGCGGAATGAGATGTCTGTGGCATTAGCTCTCTTTATTTAAATAAGTGTAGATGTGTTCCCAGAGAGCCATGGAGCAGTGACCAGAATAGCTTTACCTGTCTCATTAGGTCTGCCTTCCATCCCAGGACTTTCCAGGTAGGCCAACCCACAGTAGATGCCTCCAGAGATTTGTTTCCTAAAGAAGGAGCCATCCAGAAATCAGTGACAGGCTGTATCAGGGTTCTACATTGTTTGTTAACAATTTCTTATTTCCTCAGATTTAAATGGCAAAATTTACTTGGCGGATTTTGATAATCAAAGAGTATTGACTGAAGAGAAAAAGGAACTTGTAAACTCAGACCTAGAGGTAACTTCCCCCTGAATCAATGTATGTTTCAAGTTTCAGGCAATTTCTGACTTCTTCCCTTGCAAATCCCAAGGGAAAACTTTCTGCATCCTCAACTAAAAAATCCTTAGGTTTTGGGAAAGCCCCTAAAGCAATAGACTCTGCAGAAGAATGACAGTGATGAAGATGTAAAGCTGGTTGCTGTTGGGATATCCAACAGCAAGCCATTTGAGTACAATTACGGGGCCTGTCATGCCTGTTTTTGCACACACAACTTTACAGATATCTGTGTGTTCATGTATATTCTTGTGCATGTCCCTAGGCATGTGTATGGGTTCATATAGGCAACTTTTTATTTTGGAATATTAATTTCTTCCGCTTGGCAGGAAGTTTCATATATCACACTTAAGTAGTGACCTGTTTCTTTGTAGGCCCTTAGCAAACTTGTACTGTATGTGATAACAAGGGGTAAGAAACCATTTGAGAAAATCAGTGCTGAGGATGTGGCTGCAGGTTCCCCTGATTATGAGGAGGCTCTTGACCTTGTGAAATCCTTGAGGGCTTATGATGAGCGGGGACTGGAAGATCTGAGAAAACATCCCTTTTTCTGGAGCAAACAAATGTAAGTCCTGGGAGTGCAAAGGAAAAGTTTGGACTGAAAATTTGCCTGTAACTGCTGGAAATGATGTTCTGTTGCAGTTAATGAAGCTTCTGGTTCTACAGCAGGTTCAATTTCCTGAAGAATATATGGAACAAAATCAAAGATTACCAGAACCGGAAAACTATTTTTAAAGACTTTAATACTTCTGAACGTGTTGTTTACCTGCAGTGGACTAGGAAGGTAATCCTTTCTTCTTTGGATTTGTATGAGAGTTGAGTTAGGTGTACAGGCACAAACTTCTTCTGAGTGTTTCACAAGCCCTTTCTAAAACCATAACTAGAGAGAGGAGCCCTATGTATATACAGATAATTGGGGGAAACAAGTCAAAGCCACGTAATCAAAATAGCATCAATGTCTTCAGGGTGGTATCCAGGGGGCTTCTGTTGGCTGGGGTGAAGCAATTTCATAAACTACCTAATAGACATAACCCTAAGGTGCAGTAGCCCGCCCACATGTCCAAGGCAGCAAGACTCCTTGTCGTTCGTGCTTGGTGGAGCTGAAGGCTGTAGGAGGGGAGAGGAACTAAGGTGGTGAGTGTGGCAGAGATGGTCTTGGCACCCTCACAACTGGCCTGAGGACAGCTCTGATGAGCAACCCATAGCACAGCAGTGCCTTGCCAAAGCAGGCATTGGGGGTAAGTTAGGAGGGCACACAGGCAGTGCCTGTGACCACAGCCTCATCCTGCATGCAAGGGAAGAAGGGTGAGTGCCAAATAAAGTGGTCATCTTAGCAGCACGGTCAGCTGGTACAGTCTACACGGTAGAGACTCTGATGCAGATGCAACCACAGAATGTAACGGTGCTATGTCTTAGCTCTTTGAGTTCCCAGGTGATAGTGATATTGCTATACAAGCACTTTTATACAGGTGGGGGTGGTGGCTGTAGAATGAACAGAAAACTTTTAAAGAATGTTTACTGGTGACTATTAAAACAAGGACTACTGGCCTTTGTTGCCAGCAGATTTCTGCAGAAGTGTTACTGTAGATTGGTTCGAAAGCAGTGAGATCAGACCTGCTTGTGCAGGTAGCATCCTGGCTGCCTACTGAGGTCTCAATCTCAGTGCAGTATCATATTCCACAGGGCCCTTTCTAAACAATGATGCAGTAGGACCAAGACTGCTGTGTCCCTTCTGCCCTCCAGATGTGCATTAAAATCTACTGTGCCATAAGGACAATCCTAATGTGAATGTCAAACCTTGGCAAATCAAGAGAGAAAGCACTTGGAATCAAGTGGTCTGCATGACAAATGTCCTGCAAAGCACTCTTCTGTTCATGTTGGTAAACATTTGAGAGTTGCTGACTCTATTCATGCAGGATGATCTCTCTGTAAAGAGAGCAGCTGTAGTGAGCGGAGGACAACGAGCTACTTTCGTTATGTGTGAAAAGTAGAGAATAATCTGCAATTTTTGCTTCAGATTGACAAGGAGGTTCTGAAAATCATGGAAAACCCTGAGGGCAGAATATACAAATATGAGAATGGAGTCCAAAACCTTCTGAGGTTCATCAGAAACCTGGATGAACACCCACAAAAAAGGTAAACATTCACATTCCTGTCCCTGCCACAGTTGCGTTTTAGGCGGCATATATATCTGCAAGTATCAGCAAATTTGAGAGCAAAATTTTCTCCAGAAGGTTGTTCTCCCCTTCTAGAAGGGTGAACAACAACAACAACAACAACAACAAAATCCTCTAACATGACTAGACTTCTTGAAGCAAAAATCTGGTACCCAGATCATCACCCATAGATACACAGCCTTTAAGGAGAGCATTCAGCTCCAGAGATTTGGTGATGGCTTCATTTCAGCACTCTTGCCTTTCCAGAGCAACCTCCATGTGGTCTAGACAGCTGTCTGTGACAGCAGGGCCATAAATGTGTCCTTCCCGGACTGCTGTTCTTGTGGCACGTTGGTGTTTTGCCGTAACTCCAGGAAGGCTTCTAGACCACTTTTAAGTATTTGTGCTATTTCTCACCTTGAAAAAGACTCCTTATATACCTTGCTATTATTTCCAGAGTGCTTCTGTTTACTGTACTGAGGTGCTTTGAGATATGGATCAGGAAGCACCAATCTTGTTAAGAGAAAAATTCTTGTTCTCACCCTTTTGGGTAGGACTGGACTCCCAAAGAACTGCCAGACTCTCCTCAGCTCACAACCCTTTATAGTCATGGGTGCTTACATCCAAGGTTAGCCATCTCCAGCTGGCACATTAGTATCAATTCGAGGCAACAATTTCACTGAGTTTGGTGATCACCACCACTGTTCAGCGAAGATGTAGGCGGAATAAGGCAGATGGAGATGTTGGAATAGTGACAAAGGGAGTGCAGACCTTGGGCAAGGCCTAGAAAAGTAGTAGTTCAAGGGTACTGGATTCCTAGAAAACCTTTCCATGTTCCAGGAAAGCCTCTGGAATGGCTTTTCCGCCATAAGGAAGGAGCTAAGGCATCCTGGACATTTGGACTCCTTGGGAGAGCTTTAAAATTCCATTCTGTTTCTGTTTCATTTCAGGATCAGCGAAATAATAGGGGATCATGCTGACTATTTCTTCAGGCTTTTTCCAGCACTGACCATTGATGTCTACAACTACTTACGCAAGCATCCCATTTTCAGTCACCTTACAGATATTCAGGACCCTTCTCTGTCATAGTATGTGTTTTACCTCATGTCCCTTGGCTAATCTCATCTCTACCTCCTTTTATTCCCTGTTTCCTCAGCTGAAGAAAGTGTGTAAACAGGTGGAGGGAGTGTATGTAAGGACAGAACATGGGGGGCTTACGCTGCTCAAGCATCTCTTTCATTTTAAAATATTTGGTGTAACAAACACAGGCTTTGGAAAGGAACCAAGCTGAGGCTCAGCCCAGGTTCCCCTTGACTCTGTCACTAGAGGCTTATCTGCCTCTGAGATGGAGATAAAGGCCCTGGTTTTTACAGAGAGCAGGGAGCGTAGGGAGTAGGACAGAGCCCTCATCCCTATACACGTGGGAGGCAGGAGGAGAACTCAGGCAATTGGAGACTTCCTTTTGCTCCCTTTGAAACCTAACAGCCAGAAGTGGAGATACGTGGGCAATCAGTGGCTGCAGACCTGCTCTTGGCTTGTTAGCTGAGAGCTGGCAGAGGTGTATGCAGGTAAGCCTGTTGGGATGTGAGGGACTTCTGCTGAGAGACGTAAGTATTTCTGTGAGGAACGGATGTAAGGAGAGTGATTTCACAAAACTCTGCTGCTGTTAGTAACCCTGATGGATCTGAATAAGGTCCCTGAAGCCAAGGACTGCAAGGACTCCTTCCTCTTGTAAAGGACAAGCTCAGCACAGTGCCCTTTAGAGATGTTATCCGCAAGGCAGGGCTACGCACAAATGCTCCCTGTCCCCAAAACGTGGGTGCTGGGGCATCACTGTCCCTTGTCAGGGATGGCTCCTACAGGCAGAGCTGGCACCCATACAGCAGTAGCATGTAGCCAGGTTAGAGCTTTGATGTTGGAGACTGGATGGTATAAATCTCTTTTTGATATGTATCTGAAATCTAAGGACATTCAATGCGTGGACCCCTTTGTCCTAGTGCTTGCTTGTTTCTCTGTTCACAGCTGCCTTTGCCTTCACTCTGAGTTGCACAATGATTGTATGTCATTTATGGAAATATTTTTCAAGTGTTGACTGCATTTTTAATTTTTTCAAAGTGAAATTTTTAACCTTTTTATTACCCTATACAGAACTAAACTTGGAATAAACATGCCTGAAAAAATGATTCTTATTACACTTATGGATGAGATCCCCCCATCCCCTCTACATGGAAAGAGCTAGTGGCCTGCAGCACTGCAAAATGCCTGAGAAGCTGGGATTTCTGACCTCCCTAGGGAAGTGCCTTTTGGCTATTTAGGTAAAGCAGTGAATAGTCTTGTCACTGCTCAGATGAATTGCTTCTGGCTGATAGGAAGTCTGAGGGGAAAAGGTGTTGAGAAGAATTTGGGGAAGGGGAAACCAGTTTGGAGCTCTGGTATGTATTTAAAACTCCAGCAATTCATTGATCCAAATAAAGCTAGTTCTGCAAGGTATTTTCTTTGAAATTATATGCATCAGAAAGTAGTGAAGGCTTACTGTCACAGGAATGATGCTGTCTCTTGTGAAATAATTGGCTAAATGGTAATTTCTTCTGATTTATTTTCCTTTTGAAGGGTGGAAGTTGGGGTGGTGGATGAGCTAACCTGTGTCCACGAACCTCAGGTGGCTGCAGAAAGTTCTTCTTGAAGGTAGAGAAAGCCCAAAGATGGCTAAACTGAGGAAAGATTAAATCTACAGAAGCTATTATTTGTCCTTCTGGGGTAGTCAGGCTGCTAGAAAGAATTTCCAGGAAGCTTTTTGTGGTCTATGGTGCAGCATCTTGTTTCCTGGGAAGCCAGAGGTGCTGGCACGCTGGTGTCAGAGGAGAAACTTGATTCATTCAAGGCACCTGCACAGCTTATTGCTCGCCAAGCGTGGGGCTGCCAGGTGGGCTGAAGCTGGGAAAATGCCACCGTGGTGAGCGCAGGATGTGGCTGGGGAGCAGCCCCCCCTCCTAGCAGTGCATGGGGGAGATGGGTGAGTGCTCGGGGAGGGTCGGGCAGCGCTAAAAACCAGCGGGGAGGCCGTGTTGCGGTGCCTGATGTGTCGCAGCCTGACAGGCACAGCCTGAGGGTAAAAGTGTCCCTTGGGGGCTTGGAGCATCTGCCTGAGCTAGTGTTGGGTGATGCACTGGTGCCCGCCAGCACCGGTGCCCATCTGGGAGGTATTAGTCACTCACAGGCAGACTAACAAACTGGGCACACAGTGCCCAGGGCCACATGGCTTTGGCTCTACATCTTGCAATCCCCTGCTGTTGTGCCTGTATGTTGCTCGTTTGCAAGGACTCTGCTTTTTTTTCCCTCACCGGGTGACCCCAGGGCAGCTGGCTGGCCTGACCTGGGTGTCATGGGATTCGGTGCTCCCTAGTGTCACCTGTGCGTGCACAGGAATGGCCCCTGGTCGTACAGCACACGAGCAGTTTTCCAAGGAGCTGGTCAGTCTTGCAGCTGGTTGTGAGAAGCTGATGCAGCCCCTAGGGGAGTCTCTTATTTCAGGGCAGTGGGGAGCGGGTTTTTGATCCTCCAGAAGCAAAATATGGATAATAACAGACAAATATGAAACCTTAATATTTCTCCTGACTCAAATGCACCTGGATTGCTGCGGGAATGTAGTCTTCCAGGATTTGGGAGTTAAAAATTAAGTAAAATAGCTTAAATTACAGAGCTGAGAGCTTCCAAGCGAAGGAGCCCTAAGAGGCAGTTATGATAAAGGTCGCAGCCTTTTCTCTGAGATCCGGCCAGAAGTGCACTTTGGTTTTCTGTAGCTTCCTGGTGACTTGGCGAAGCCACTCTGCCTCTGTTTCACACAGGAAAATGAAGGTGTTTAGTATGATGTGGCTAGTGCTCTGAGAAAAAAAAAATCTACTGAACATCGATTTAAAGACATGCTAAGGCCCTGAGTCAGGCATTAGCTGATTTTGATGCAAAGGCTGTGGCAAGACTGCCATGGTTTGACTTCCCCCAGGACAGCTGAATAGTGAAGAAGTGCAAGGGGACTACTTCAACCTTTCCACCCGCAGGAGGTATTTTGTTTCTGTAGCAAGTTCGGAGGGGCGATGAGCTGAGACAAGGCTGCAAGCCTGCAACTGAGGAAACGGGAATGAAACCACGCAACAGGAAAGCAACCTAAATCCTCAGCAACGAACGTTGCTCCCTCTGTGGTAGGGCTTGATGCACTGCTTGGAGGTAGCAGTCCTGGAGGACACCGTTCCTCAGGCAGAGTATTTGCTATCACTCTTTTCTGGCTTTAAGCACTGAATGGTGTTACAGCAAGCAGCTCCCTGCTCGTTCAGGGCCTTATCTAGTCCCACGGCAGTCTAAAGCAACCTTTCCAGAGGGGTCAGTTGAGTGTCTGATCTGGGTGTTAGTTTTGCAAAATGCACCTGGCAAGTTTGTTGGGAGGAGGCCCCAAATGTATCATTATGGTGTACACATGGCCTGACTTATTTACTCTGAGTCCCAGCTATGAGCAACGGAGTCCTTTGCAGCTGAACGTGGGGAAGGAGATAGATGTACAGGTAAGGGTTCATCTCCTTGGGGAGAAATGTGTAGAGCCGTGCTGTGCTGTGGCTGTGGAGATCCGAGCAGCCGGCACTCTGCGTTACTGGGCAGGCAGTTGCTCTTTTTTTTTAGGTGCTGTTGATGATTAAGTGCAAAGTGCACAGTGTGTTTGGGCTCCCCACTTTCCTTGGAGCCCAAGCCTGCTCCACTCGGTGGGAACATAAAGTGAGGGCACCTGCCCTTCCCTCTGCCTCTGTGAGAGGGGAGAAGAGCTGCAGCCACCACTGCTGCTGCTAAGAGCCTGGCCAAGGCATAGGTGACCAGGGAACCGGGGCTGCTGTGAGCTCCCTTAGCCTCATCTGCACTGGGATCTCTGGCAGCAGAGATCAAGCACACTCAAACATCACTTTTGCCAAGCTGTGCTGTACAGATATTTTTACCTATGGGAGCAGCAAGGGTACAAAGGTCTGGCCCAGGGACAAACAACATAGTGACATCCTGGTGCGTGTTTTTGGGGCATGGAGAAGGGCAGCAACTGCAGATTTCTCGTATATGTTAATGAGAGAGATTGCTGAGAGGTGGGAGCAGGAACTGCCCACCTGGAGTTGGGGGACTCACTGGTCCCTATGCCAAACCTGACCTGCTGGGCAACACAAATACACCTGACTTCCAACTGCTGCTTATTTCCTTTACAAACTGGTTCAACTAAAGACCCTAAGGATGGTGCTATGCAAAACAAGGCTTGCTAAGGTGAATCGTTCCCGAAGGACACCCGGCTTCAGCGCAGCTGTGTGGGCTCACAATGTGCCTGTGAGCCGAGCAAGAGCTGCCATGTGCACAAAGGCTGATGCTGCACACAGAGGAAAGGCCGGGATGGGTTAGATAAACTTCTTAGCTACTTCTTAGCTGAAGTCTGCTGCCTAAAGGAAAAAAGAAAAGGAGTGTTAGTTGGACTGCTGGCCCAGCCCAGGCTACACAGTTGTGTTGGAATGGCCATAGGTTTAAGAAAATACTGTCCAGACCCATACAATGACAGTGTTGCTGTGGACACTGTCAGTCCTCGGATGTGGGATGAGCTTCAGTGCATCCCAGCTGCCTCTTCCCACTGTCCACAATCTGTTTCCATATGCTTCTCCCTAGACCCTTTGGGCTTTCCCATGCCTGAGAGACCATTGCCTCTTTAGCAGTCACCTTCCTCTGGGCTGGCTCTGAGTAAACAGATGCAATGTGAGCTACCCCTAAAGTATCCCTAGATGCGGGCCAGAATTGAAGCCCTTAGTCCTTTTGACTGTTCTGGTATATCAAAGTTCACCCACCTCCCATGTAAACAAGAGTGGTGGATTCTTGGCACCTCTGAATGTCAGGTCTAGTTGAGAGCTTAGGATGCAATGTCAATATTTTTTTTTCCTCCCCCCTGCTTTCTCACAGTCACTGCACTGACTGTGGATCTGCTGGTACCCATGGTACAAATTCAAGAGGGCAGCAAGGCAGAGATGTCTTTACTCCAGTTACGTCTGCCTGGAGACTGTGGGGGTTGGCCAGCAACCTGCACAGACCCACCCAATTACCTTTAGGTTTTAGAGGAGAGTCTGCCCCCAGTACTTGTGGCCAGTGTGAGCTGCCCTAGCAGTTACCCACCTGTGTCGCAGGATGGGAGATGCAGGTTTGCCAGGCAACTGTCCTTTCTGGAGAACTTCATTTGAAGCTGAGAAAAACAAAAGGTGCAAACTCTCTGACATGAGGTGATGGAAGGGAGCCCTGAAAGCCCAGCTCCCTTTCCTGGAGCAGGACAGCAGAGGCGAAATGCTGGTTTCTGCAGCTACTCACCCTTCTGCTTCTTGGACAGTTCCTTTTCCTTCTGAGCCTGGGGCAGCAGGACCTGGATCCCATTCAGCAGCGTGAATTCAATGACCGGGCAGTCACCTAGTGAGGAGAAGAGGAAGCGGTAGGATCAGTAAGCGGGTGAGCCCCGGAGAGTCTGCTCCCTTGCTCTGCTGTCCGACGCGAGGGCCCATTCCACGCCCTCGGACGAGGCAGAGGGCTGGGGGACGCCTTCTCCCTTTTGAATGAAACGACATTTGGAGAGACAAGGACACACACGTACCCAGCTGCTCCCCAAGCACGGCCGTGCTCCCAGCTTTGTGCCTGTAGGGGTGGCTTCTCCTGAGAGGCGTGCTGTGACCACACACATCAGACGTGGGGTTCAGGTAATACGTCCATCTCAGCAGAAGATAGCCCCTCTGCTCACTGCCAGCAATCTAAAGCCACTAACAGTGCTGCACTGACACCTGGTGACCAGCTGGAAGATGAATTCAAGTGTGGCATCCTATTAACTGTGCCCGTACTGCTCCCCCAGGCAGCAAGAGCGGTGCCATGACCAGCTTCTGTACAAAGAGCCAGCCCTCAACATAAGACAAAAGCAAGACATGGGCAATAAGAGGGCTTTTCTAGCAATTTTATTACCTTATAAAGACAACATAACCAATCTTATGTAGATGAAAAGCAAGCTCCTCAGAGGTCAGAAAAGCAAGATTCTTAGATAAAAGTTATCTGTAAAAGTGTGATAAGGTTCAGAAAAATTCTCCAAGCAAAGAGTGGCACATGCATCAGTGGTGCCGTCAGAAGCAGCAGCTATTTTTGGATTGCATGTCGTTTTGGTTTGCTGCCAGCAGACAACATAGATGCTGCAATTGGAGCTGACCTGCAAGTTGGCAGGTGACACAAAGCAGATGCCAATCTGTGCTGTATCCTGCAGCTGTCTTGGCTTTCTCATGCCAAGGCATGACAGCACCGATTCTTCTCAGTTAGCTAGGCTGAATATGAGTGACACAGGATAGGGCAGCAGAAATAATAGTTCTGAGAGATTACATGTCTCTTTCCGTGGCATCAGTATGTCTTGCTGTGCACCTCAGCACAGAGACTATATCAAGCAGTTGTACAAAGTGGAGACTCATGCTGAACATCTCCTTTTATTGAGGGTAAAACCCCAGATGTGAGAGTGGTTTAAGCTAAAGGACTTGTCTTTGCGATTACAGTGATGGAGGAAAAAAAACACTGGGGTCTTTTGCCCTAGTTCAGCTGTTGAGCAGTGACTCAAACATCTGCTGTTCATATCTAAGACTTACAAGTAAGTCTTTTGGCCAAAACTTGACAGTGCTAAATTACAGGGAGCAGAACTCAAGATATTTGATATCCTTTCCACCATCGAAGCAAGATTAGCACATGTCTATTTTGATTAAAGGGAAAATGAAAAATCAATTTGTTTCCAGATGAATATTCAGTTAAGAATCCAAGTTAGTAGGTGGAATGACAGTACTTAGTACCACTTTCTTTGTGTTTCTTCACAGTTTAGCATTCTTTAGTACGTTGAAAGTAAACAACTGGATGAAGAGGGAAAAATTCTTTTTCCTCAGATATTAGCCAGTCCATATAAGATCTGTCAGTCTACTATTTAATGAACATCTCCTCAAATCCTAAAGAAACCTTCTCTCCATTCAAGCTGCTCAAAGCATCCCCGATGTAATGTTGCTAAATCTGGCGTATGGCTGCTCGATTCTGAGCAGTCTCTTCTCCTTTTTCCTGCTCCCATCTGATTCACAACCCAAAAGATTGGTTGGTTAAATTTCTGTTTTAGGGGAGTGAGTATTTTTAACTTGTTTTTTGAAGTAAATGAGTTATGCAATTGTTCTTTGCTCATGAATTCTCTGCACCCACTTCTCTATTCTCAAAAGAAATATCTAAACCCTTTGGGCAATTTTGACTGAATTTGACAGGAGGAAATGGTTCCAAAGACAATCCATTCTCCAGCAGGCCTGCACCACGTATAGCCTCAAAGCTGTGTGAAGAGGCAGAGCACACTGTATAGCACTGGCACGGCCAAAATGTTGTTATTGCTTGGTCAGCTGGCTGGCCAAAGACATGTTAGGGGATGTGAGGATTGAGAATATTTCAGTGAAAATTCACGTGGGATCAAACTAGAGATGAGAAGCTCAACTCTGTGGCAAGACTCAGCCAGGCTGCTTTGGTTCTTCTCTGAGAATTACTTTCCCCCTTCCCCTCTTTTTTTCTAGAAACATTCCCTCGATAGAGGTACTAGAGTAACAGCTGGACCATCAGGTCTATGTCCTACAAGAAGCTTGTGTGTTATGAAAGTAGCATCAAGCACAAATGAAAAGCAGCAATAAGGCTGCTTCCAGCACTGGAGGGAGTTTAGCTCTTGTAGGGGGAACCACAGCTGAAGTTTTGTGGACTTTGGTTTCCACAGCTGAAGTTTTGTGGACTTTGGTTTCCATGAACCTTTTTGGGACACCAGAAACCTAGGTCTGGAAACCTCTGCTTTGGAAGTACAGGACTGAGAGGACAATTGTGGTGCAGGGGGAACAGGCACTGAGCTTACCTGTACTGTAGATGATAGGTGATTTGGAGGAGGTTTTTTTAATGGGCAAAGAGATTGGCGTCCTTCTTTTCCGGGGAACCCAGAAGCCCTTCATTGCCTTCCTGATGCAGAACCTGCATAAGAAATGCTAAAGTCAAAGGCAGCAGGCCTCTACAGCTGAGCTCCTCGAGAGCATCTTGTCTGCATCCACATTATGTCAGAATATGTTGCTGGATAGAGGCTGGCATCCACCCAGCCTCTGGCAGTTCAAGAAAGTGGGATTAGTACCTTTTCCAGAAGTGCATCAGGATGGGGAAGATGACAATTGTGGCCCCATAGTAGAGGCTGCGGTCCAGTATCTCCTTGGAAGATAAACTCCAGATTAAATCTTTCTGTGCTTCAGAAATGTTCACCTGGCCACAGAAGAGACCTCACTTAAACAAAGCTGTTTGTGGCACTCTTGGGACCCCAGAGGTAAGTTGTTCTTCCTGACTGCATTACATTTCAGGAGTGTATTTGAAGAGACCAGTTACGTCCTGGTTGATTGTCCAGAACGCAAGGGCCGATTTTACTATGCTGTGCTGTCCAAAGGGAACTTTGACAGAGTCATGGCTACACTGTGGCATGCTGTGGGGTAAGAGGCTGCTGCAGTGTGGTGGGGAGGGGGTCACGGTGACATTGACATCTGTAGAGTGAAAGGAATGAATCAGAGTGCAGTGCTCGTCCTGGTGCTTCAGCAATGGCTGTTCTCTATCAGGGAGGTGAGCGCACCGTCTCTGTGCCCATGCATTTGTTCTGAATGGGTCTGGGTGAAGTGTCAGAGCATGTCTTGAGCTGGATGAGTTACCGTCCCATAGAGCCCAAGCAGAAGTTTCCAGCCCTTAGAGCATGCCCTGAAACTTTGGAGCACACTTGGTTAGAGCAGATTCAAACCTCTGTCCAGTTCCTCTTTCCCCACATCTGCTGGCAGCTGCTCTCAGTGTTCCTAAGCAATGAACAGAGAGCAGCCTCCAGGCTTCCTGGGTGGGTCCTAGCTTCTTACCCGCAGTTTGGGGGGAATATCAGAGTCCAGAAAGAGATTGTTGATGATGGTGACTTTGTTTTTGAGGAAGGCAATTTCCTGGTCTTGGTGCTTGCTGCAGTTTGCTAGAGCTTTAGCTGAATCAGCCAGCTTGGAAAACCTGTGAAGACATGTATTTGTGTCCTGCTTTGAGAAAAGTGCTCTCACTGCTAGTCTAGAATCAAACTCTTGCTTAGTTTAGTGTTTACTGGGCCAGAAAAATCAATCCACAAAGTGTGGAACAGTTTAACAGGAGGGATGAAAAGCCACTTCCCTCTTCTATCGCTTTCCTAGTCCCAGCATTTGCCTAGAGGATGTTATGTTTGTTCATCTTCAGGAAGAGAAGGGAATTGAAACCTGGTTTCATGCACGTGTGTGTGTAATAACTGCTAAGCTATTGTGTGTTGTCCACAGCTTGTTTTTGTAGATTTGTCACAGGACCAGAAGAGGTCAATGGAGAAATGCCACAATCAATGTCAAGAAAGGCTTAGGTAGAAGGTTAGATCGCTTGGGACTGTCAAACCAGAGATGTTTTTAAGATACACACACAGAAACTCTTTCTGGCTGAAATGGAGGTTTCTTTGGGGTTCAAGGACAGGTGAACACAGGCAGGTTAGATAAGTCTCACCTTTGGAGGTGAGACTTTGGTTGTGCCTTATGCTGAAGATTAATGTTCAGACACCTGCCTTGCATAGAGGTGCTGATAGGAGTTTAGGTGTGGCAGTGTAGACCTTAGTGTGTGCTAATGAATCACTGAACCAGGTTTTATCCCCTGCCTTGGGACAGGCACTATCTGACAGATGGGTTTGGGTTCCTGAGCCAAAGGAGACTTGGTGGTACCTGACAACCTGGTGGAAAGGAGGACTTACTTGTCAGTCTCCAGATAAAAGTGGAGATCGTTGACGAGGAAGTTAACAGTAATAAGCCGGTTCTTAAAGAGGCGGCGTTTCACTAGTACCATCTCCGTGTCTTGTGGGATGTTGGCAGGGGTCATATGTGAGTGGAAAGTGCCTGAAGTGCTGCTGCTCTGTGTCAAGTTGATGGGCAAATCTGAGAGGGGAGAAGAGGTGCTGTTTCTTGCTTCGTCCAGCGCTGGATTTGAAGCCAACTGGGCATTTGATCCTGAGGAATCCTGATTTTTCTCATCTCACCTGTGCTTGCTTTTCCTATATGCAAATAATTTGTCCAGCCTTCCCCCTAGCTTTGTAATCTCCCCCCCCTCCACCCTTCCGTTCACACCCGTGAAGTGCTTTTGTTCCTTGTTTTCATGGAGGATGACCATAGTAGGTTACATAATATCTGTCTGCCTAGCGCAATGCATATGCTATGTCCCCTCTCAAGCAGATGACTAGTGAAATAGAAAGGGAAAACATCTGTTACTTCCCCCACATATAATACTCTCTAGCTTCCAAGTATTTCACACCCAGGGGCCTCTTGAGCTAGTTGGGGTTTCTGTTTATTTAGCAGCTTTAGTAGATTTCTTTTCCACCAGCTTTTCCAGTCTTCTCTTAAACCTGCATAAAATCTCAAGATCTTTATCGTTTGGCAAATTGTTCATAGGTCAGCTACCTGTTGCATGAAAAAATATCTCCTTTGGTTTATTTCAAGCCTGTCTCACTGTAGCCTCCTTGTTCTTGGGAAGGGATGCAAACTGCTGCATTTATGTTATTGTGTGAGAGATGTGCAATGGCATCATCGCATGGGCTTAGAGAAATGAGGGGCAGCAGGTGAGCCACCAGCGTCAGAAAGCCAGCTGTTGCATGAAGGCGTGTGTGCGTGTTGTGTGAAATTCTGGGCCTCATCACTCGACTGCAGCGCCAGAGTGTTGGTGTTCCTGGAGTGCCTGGAAGAAGGTGGCCACTTCTTTTCTAAGCTAGCGTTGGATGCTTAGGAGCACTGTGGTTAGGTGTCAAGGGTCAGCCTAAATGCCCACCTGCATAACAACTCACCTAGGAGAGACAACCTCATTTTGTACCTCTTCTCTCTCATCTTTTCCATCATCTGCTCACTCAGAGCAGATTTCTGCACAGCAATATCAGTCATCCCGAGACACCACTTTTTCTGGCTCTTTATGTGCCGCCAGCAGAGGATATTGGGATGGGAGATAAGCCACGAGCTTCCTCCTTTACCTTTCCTAAACCCAGGGCTGTCTTGGGGAGGGGGCAGAGGGAGGTGGCAGGAGTCTAGACATACTTTCCTTTCGATTTCCTACTTCTTTCCGGAGAAAGTCCTCAAACTCCGCACGGGCTCTTTCGTTGTTCATTTCCCTCCGGAACTTGCAGATGCTCTTGACGCAGCCACGAATGGCTTCCCAGGCCTTCCTCTGTGGAGACATAGCACAGCTCACGTTAGCTTGCGCCAGAGCCCCGCAGGAGCCCGGGCAGTGGAGGGCCGGGGTGTGATCTTGTGGTAGCTTGCTCTGGGCTGGGGCAGAGCCCTTTCTGCTCAGACCTGCCACCGTGAGCTTGAGCACCTGAGTTCAGTCCTGGAAGTGGGATCTGTGACCCAGCCATCAGCTTTGCATTTCTGGGTTTCACTCAGGGCTTCAGGACTCTGAGTTTCATAGGCGATATTGTGAAACAGTTGGCAAGTCCTGGCTAAATCTAGTCACTTCTGTGTGGAGCAGGGCTCCAGTTCCACACCAGAGCTCACAGAATTAAAGCTTTAGCTATCATCTGCTTTTTTGCAACCCTCCAGGTGCCTTGCAAGTTTGACACTCCCCACCCTCACCTCTTAGGTGACTGCCACTTGATCAGCAACATCTCTCTTTCTTGCCTGGACAGCAACCCAGGCCTTCCAGGAGAGAGTCTTTCCTTACCAGCTCATCTCTCTTGAATTTCCCCATCCCGTGTCGCAAAAGTAGGCGAGGCTCACAGATACTGTCTGGGGGGAACAGGTCCTGGTAGTCCATAAACCTACCAGATGGGTGATCAGAGAGAGAACATGAACAACAGCCAGATACCCCAGCAGGACAGTGGCAGGGGAGGCTGGTGGAACGGCAGCTATGGTGGGGAGTAGCTGACAGGGATCTCCAGGCTTGTATGTCTTGGGCTTCCACAAGACTTTTGTTCGTAGAGGGCGCTGGAGGAAGAAACTTGGGACTGAATCCCTTCCCTTGGTCTCTGCTGTTGCAGGCAGCAGGTTTGGGAGTTTCCACTCTGCTTATCTGTAGCATGTACCCTCCTCCAACCCAGGGTCCTAAAGCACAGCAGTAATTTGGTCCTTATGGGATGAAACCTGCTGTCCTTGCACAGGTAAATCCATTACCAGCTTTGATGGCAGCTATATTAGCGTGAGGGCCTGGCTGGGATTTGGACACACTGTCTAACACTTAATATGGAAATATGTAACAGTCACTACCTGTCACTTAGAGGGTCCCATAAGAAGAATGTGTTTGTGCAACCCCCGGGCAATCTAGAAACCAGCCTTGGGCAGCCTGAGCCAGGTCCTCACCATCGTTCTTCCATTGCTTTCTGGACAAAGGTCTGTGCTGTGATCAGCATAGCAGAGCTGACTACTTTGGCCTCACTTATTTCTCTGATGATAGAAGCAGAGCAGTCCAGCAGCTCCTCTGAAAGAGATGTGCAGTCACTGCTTGCCCACTACTGCCAGCCACTCCAGAACCACCAGGAAAAAGCTCTTCCTACTCTTACATCTGCAAGTGGCACCGTGCCCCATCTCTGCCTGCTCTACCTGCTGTTTGCTGAACATGGTTGTCTCATCCTTTTTTCCTTTATATACCATGCTAACTGCATACTTCAGGAGTGAAACACCTAAAAGGACATTTAAAGGAGACAAGGCAGGGAAGTGCTATTTCTGCCACTGCAGGAATTACAGGTTGCAATTCTTCAAAGATGCTGTTAAAGAAGTAGACAACCTTCCTAGAAATATAGGTGGCAGTGGAAGGTCTCAGCAAACATGTACTCTACTGGACAGGGAAGGAAGAACTGGTTGGTGTCTATCCAGTTCAGACAGAAAAGGGCTCCACCATGACTCAAGTAAAGCACAGGGTGGGAGGGTGCATACCAGCTGGGATTTTAGCATGAAAGTATGTTCTGACAATGTTGTTGATGAGGATGCGTTGCTGCCTGGGGTTGGTCTCTGTGACCTGCTTTTCCACAGCCAGCCAGAAGTGCAGTGGGCCATCTGTGTTGTGCTCCTTGAGGAACTGCTTGAAGAACTCCAAATGGACAGGGTTGTGCAATACTTCCATGAAGTGCCTGCAGAGAAGGATATACCAGGAGACATGCTCTCTGTGCTGCCAGTGCCCTAGAAAAGAGGCAGAACCTGTATGTCTGTCTCTTCAATGAGAGAGACTCCTGAAGAAGAGGTAGAAACTCGTGGACCAGTGGGGTGCCTAATCTGTGAAGCAGATGGACCAGCGAAGGTACTGGTGGAGCATAGCCTGTTGTCTTCCCTGCCCATCCACTGAGCTGTTGGGAAGCCAGAGTGGGACTCTCCTGACAAGCTGCTGCTTTTTTGCTGTGGGTACACCCAACTCCCAGCTTTGCTGCTATGTATGCAGAGGAGCTGGTCTCAGTCAGAACAGGGGGCTTTAACCAGAGGACTGAGGAGGAGACAGGACTTTAGCTCTGTGCTGGAGACCTCAGAACCTGCAAGAACCTCAGAACCATGGCAGCTATTCAGAGACCACAGGGAGGAGGAAGGTAAGGATGGGGTACCATGAGGGAAGGACTGGTGGGAAGAGGAGGGCATAGTGCTTCCCTATCATACATGTTGAGAACGAGCAAAAGTTTGCTAGTGGGTGGTAGAGGATTTTATGGGACATTTTCACAGTCCACAAGGACAGAGATTTAAGCACAGTCAGGGGTGATCTTTAACCACTTCTTTGGAATTTGGGAGTTGCTTGGCTGAAGCATAGGTGGAATGTCAGAGAACTATCTAGGATCAAGTTCATGAGACATGCACAAGATACGAGGAATACATCTGGCCTGTGGGGTGAAGGTATGTTAATATTTTCTCCTTTATCATCTTCCCTGGTTACCCTACCACTTAGACCCACAAGTCACCCATGTCTACATCTGAGAGAGCCCAACTCTGAAGCAGGGATCACTGACACTACAGGAAAGTACTGGGAAAAATCTGCTTCCCGAGAGAGTGGAAATGTCAGAAAATAGCAAAGCCTTGTGTTGTAAAGAGCCAGACCTGGGTCTTACAGCTGGCTTCTCTAATATGACAACAGTGGACTTCGGCACGTTTATTTTGGTTCTGCTCACAGGAAAGGTCCTCTTCTTTTCATGCTTGAGGTCAAAGGCTGTTGGGACAGAACAGATTTGGCCCTTTCCTCAGATCATGCCCAGAGCCTGCTCGCAGCTGTCCTCAGAGCAGAGGACTCAAAAGAAGCTCAGACTGTCCCCAGAATGACCATGCTGATGTTTCACATGCTGATGGCATGCTCAGGAGGCCGACTCAGGAGATGCTGGATACTGTGGGAATTCCTTACCTCTGCATGGTTTGATTTCCTTGGCATCTGCTTAAGAGAAGCCTGCCCATTACCGCCCTCTGGCTGGATTTACATCCATAAGAACATGCCTTTCAAGGATGGCTAGACCCCTCTCCTTCTGGAGACATTCTTCCAGATGATGGTATGCAAGTGGGGAAGACCTCTGCTTGTCCCTGTCTCCTTAGGGTACACTGGGACACCTTCAAGGGTGTGCCAGTTGTGGGCCTGCCATGCTTCTAGCTTGCCCAGACTCGACTCACCAAGGGATGGAAATTTGAGACAGAAAACCTTGTAATTCTCGCTTAGCAGATCCATAGCCAGCAATGGATTCTTAACAGCCAGCTCATCGAATGTCATCTTCTGGAAATCTGTATAAGATAAAGGAGAGAAGAAGGGATGGATCCAATGTTCATTCCTGCTAGCTAGGACAGCCCACCAGCACTTACTTGGAGTGCTGTATTGTGATCACTATTCACCCTTTTTTCCTTCTCTGTCCTTTTTTCATCATTTACTAATGACACTATGTTTCTCAGATATGACCAAGACCCTATAAATTATCAAGAATTGCTACAGGAGGTTGCTGTCACTCTCCGTGCACTGGCAGGTACTCAGAAGGCTGATGTTCTTCTCCAGAGAGGACGGGAGAAGACAAAGTGGAAGTTTTACAGCAGTGTGGTGAGCCCCAGGAGCAGGTCAAGGTATGGAAGTGTAGTGACAGTGGATGTTCCTGGCTTTGAATTTCATTTTCTCTCTGCTATAGAATCCATTTGACCTGGTGACCCAGGCTGGTGCAGGGACATACCATGTGCTGCTTCTGGTGCTGACAAGAGGGAACTTGGTCCACAGGTCATTGCCAAAGCTTGGATTACAGCTCATGGCTCTCAGATAGCCTGTCCCAACCCACTCCACATACAGCAAAAAAAACAGCCATGTGCCAAAACTTGTCTGTTAGTGGCATTGGTCAATATGGATGCACAGACTGTGCTTTGTTTGCCTGAGTCAATCTCAGCCCCCGCAGGCATTCAGAGCCTCCTCTTACCGATCCTGCACACGGGAGGTTCCAGCTGCACCTGGATTGAGCCCCCTTTCCGGAGGTCCTGAGTGGCAATTAATTGCCAGTGCTCAGAGGAGAGACTTTCCAAGTCCCTCATGCCATACAGGGCTTGGCTCAGCTTCAAGGATTCATTTATCCGCTTGAGTAGGAGGAAATGTTCATCTTTCCCAACAGTGTGTCCTTGCATCTTGGGCATCAGGAAACTGCTCTGTGGGGACTACAGCAAGAAGAGCAGAGGGGAATTACACAGAGCACATACCCCATCTGAGGAACTGCTCCAGCATTGCAGACAGTAGCCTAACTGCATTTTGGGTGTCCTCTATGTTACAGAAAAAAAATCAGATCTTAACATTTTCAAGGCTATAGAGTGTTAAGAGGGGCAGGCAGAGTTCTGATGGTAGCTGATACTCTGTCTGGATACTCTAGCCAATGCTCAGAGTTTATTATTTTCTTATGCCAGTAGTGCATGGAAATTCATATTGCAAGTTGCTGTATAAGGAGACGTAGGCACTGTGTAGTCTAAATAACCCATCCTACTTCTCCCTAGAACCAGGTGTGGGGGGAAGAGAAGTGTTATCTCATTTTATACATAGAGAATTTCACTGCAGACCATGTGATTGCCCAAGGTCGTGCATACAGCCTGTAGTTCACTGCAACTCAGATGCCACTGGCCACAGGACTTTCACAGTTCAAGGAGCTCACCTAGTGTAGTTTACTTTGTCAAGCAGAAAAAAATTCCTCCATGAAAACAGCTGATGATTAGGATATACTCTGAAACAGCCCTAATTACATTTTATTAGGCAGGGAAATACAAATCTGTCCAAGTTGCATCTCCACTCTGGCTTTAAGATGCCTGGAAGAAGTCTGCAGGAGTACAGATCTCAGCACAGGCCCTAAACCTGACCACGCAGCTGTTTAAAGCTGGCTCAAGTCTACCTGTTTTTGGAACGTACAGGGGTATGCAGCAGGTTCTCTAGGTTGGTCAGACAGGAAAAGGCAACGGCTTTCCTGAAGAGGCCAACAGCCAGCCAAGAGGGCTGAAAACAACTGAGAAGATAGCAGCAGACAGGTAACCTCATATGCCCTTTGGGTTGGCTGCTTTCCCTGCGTCGGGTTCTGGCCCTGGGAGTGCCTTTCTACCTCCCTGTTGCAGCCAGACTGTGCTGCTGAGATCCGTCTGCAGGTTTTGGCCCTTCACCACTGGCAAGCACTTGGCATGACTCACCAAGCAGAGGGCTAAGAGTGGCAATTTTCTGATTGAGTTACATGCTGCTGAGAGTAAGCACCAAAAATAACCTTGCTAAGCCCCTGAGCAATTCAACTGCTACCAGAGAAGTGAAACCCACAAAGAGTTTGGCCTAGGGCATGGTGTCCTGCAGGTAGCATGCCCTCGGCACCTGCTGAAGTGCTAAGTGCACTTCCAGACCTGGTCTGTGCTCTGAAAAGTAATTTCCTCGCTAAGGGATGCTTAAAAACCTGGGCAGCTAATTAACTTACAACCGAGAGAATTTAATGAATCAGGGTCAGGAGCTGACAGATGCCAAGTGGTGTTTCTGTAAGCAGTTAGTTCTCACTGGCTGAGATGCCTAGATCTCTCTGCAAGCCAGGTCTTTGGGCGTTGACCCTGACTAACCCTACTGGCTGATGTGCATCCTGGCTGCATGGCGCAAAGCTGCATGTACAAGTTCTGCGGGGACCCTGAGTAGATGGGATGCTGTGGGCTTTCTGTTTGTGAGAAGGTTTCATGGTGTAAGGCCAGGCCATTGAGAAGTATGAAGCCATAGCGTGATTTCTAGTGCCAGAAAGGGAAATAGTTCGGAATACGTGTGCTTATGTGACTCTGCTTCCTTAAACCACTCTTTTACATAGTAGAAAAAATATGTGGAAAACTTGAGTGCAATTGAATCATAGGCCGAAATGCTTCATGCCCTCTTTCCCCGGCATGCTGGCCAGGCACTGCTTCTGGGACAGGACCGTATGCATGTGTGTCTGCCCATGAGTCAGACTTACAGCAGTATTTACTGTAGGCAAGGAAAAAAGGGACATAATTTCTTCCCAGAAGTGTTTTGTCAGTTATGTGCCTGCGACACAGGACTATGGCTGCTGAGTTATGGGAAGTTGTGGTGGAAGAGCCAAGGAACATTGCTCCGAGGAGCTGGAAAAGGGCAGATTCTGCCTTATTCCCATGCCTAGGCAGCATTGCAGCATGGACACCATGGGGTGTACAACCACTGCAGTGGCAGGGCTTTCCCTCCCATCCGTCTTGTCTCCTTCTGAGACCCCACCGGTTCCTGCATGCCCGCAAGCATTGCCCTGGCCCCCACCATGTCCTCTTTACCATAAACTGAAGGAAAGTCTCATCATCTTCAGCCAGAAACTCGTCATAGAAGAATTCGAGCACCTGAGCAAGAAGCAAGATGGGCTCTTAGTGGTGCACACTTCTGAGCCGGCCGGCGAGGGGCATGTGGCAAGGGAGCATGGGGCTGGGAGTGGGCTCCCGCAGCCCTGCTCTCCTGCTGCTGCTGGCCGTCGTGAAGGCAGAGCAGAGCGGGGCTTGCTGGTGCTGCCTCCCCAGCTCCCCATCCCACCATACCCTCTGTTTTGGGCCTGCCCAGCAACGCCTGGGTTATAAATGCTTTTTAATTGTGTTGTGCTGGAACTGGTGACTCAGATGGGAAAGGACTGCTGCTGTACCGTGATCCCCAGGCCCTTGGCCCATGAGTCTAATGACTGAGGTCACTGGCTGCTAAATGACTGTTTCTTCTCCGGTTCACAGCCTAGCAAACAACTGGGGATGCTCCTCTCCGCTGGCCTGTCATGCCTTGGTTACCGGTTCTAGCAGAAGGTGACCTGTGACTAAAAGTTTTTTCCTTCCTGAGCTTTCATCTCCATTTTTCCTTTCTGTGCCCTATTTCTGAACTCAAGCACCTATCTTCTTAAACAGCCCCTGAGTCCTCCCACCAACCCAGGGAAGTGAACACCAGTGGTACACCTCAGCCTGAGCACTGCCAGTGCCACTCTGTACCTTACAAATCTCCTCCTGGGCTTTGAATATCCAGGGAGTGACTTCTCCAGAAGGCAGGCGGTCCTGCAAGTTCCTGAGAGTCCTCATTTCCAGGGGAAGATGATGAATGGAGCCTTTTTCCAGGTAAGTCTTGCATATCCTCACCCCTATCAAATGGCGCAGCAAGAAACTTCCTTCACCGCTGCAGCCCAGCACCACGCACAGAAAATCCTCGAGGTCATGCCACAGGTCCAGGAGACAAGTCTCCATGGGTCTCTCCTTGCGCTTCAAGAACTCCCTGAAGGGCTGCCCTGCACAGCCCTCAGCACTCAGGGCCCAAGCAAGGAAGCTTAAGGAGGAAAAGGACTTGACTGGCCTTTTCAGGGCTAGCAGGGATGGCAGCTGGACAACCGGTGTAGAGAAATGCATGTCAGAGAGCAATTGCTCTTCACAGAGCTCTTCCAGTTGAAGGAAGTGCTCTATGTCAGGACAAGAGCTTTTGGGAGAGGTCTCTCCTCCTTTGTCTCCAAAGGCAGTGTCTGCAAGATGCTCTGACTGCTGAGAAATCAGGTCCAAAGTATCCTCATCCAGATATGATTTCTCCGTGTCTGAACTATACATGCTTCTGGCTGGCCCTGGCTTTTTTTCTGATTGCCCCCCAAAACTCCCGAGCATCTTCATTTCTTGGGCGACTCTTCCCTCTTTGGTGAGAGTCCAGATCTCCTCTTTGGCCTTCTTGCTGCAGTAGGGCCCTGACAAAGCCTGGCTCTTTTTAATATGCATTGTAAAGAGATCATTAAAAGAGCCTGTTGGCTCCTGTGCGTTGGCCAGTAATCGCTCACGATATTCCTGCAGAAGAGGCCAGCACGATTCCTCTTTCTCCATGCTCAGCTTGCAGTGAATGAAAAAGTTAGGGAGCCAGTAATTCTGAATCTTAAGCAGGGCCAGTGTCTGCATCTTGCTTAAGGTCTCCTTCCAGGTGCTAATAGGCTGCCTGCGCCAGTCTGTGATTTCCTGTACTGGCTCTGAAACGGACACAGAGGATTACGCTGGGGGGCAGCCCCATCCAGGCTGTTCGTGCCAGCGGAGCTCCCCAGCCAGGCAGTACCAGTGGTGGTACCCCATCTCTGCAGGGGAGCTGTAGGAAGGCTGGGATCAGCCAGCAGAACGTCAGACCCCCTGAAAGGGCACTGCTCGTCACTGGCTCCGATGCTTCTTACCAATGGGTGTCCTGCAGAGAGCGATAACTCTGGAACCTTCCCTCAGGTGGGTGGCCTTCAGTGCATGGAGCAAGGACAGGTAGAGCTTTCTCTGTGTTGCATCTGACTTGTCGAGCCCCAGAATCCTTTCAGTTGTGAGCCAGAACTTGGTTAGTTCTTCCCCTGCGGATCAGACCGAAAGAGACAGAGGAAGGGGGCTGGAGGGGGAGTCCCTGAAAGATTTGTTGAGAAGCGAAGTATCCTTCGTTTTAAAGCACAAAGAAGGAAGCTGAAGGAGCTGTAGAGAGAAGAGCCAGGGCTACCCATCTCCCCGGCTTGCAGCAGCCAAGCTGCAGCTCTGCTGTTGGTTTGTCTTCCGGAGTGGTGTCTAAGATAATAGTTTCTTGTGTCTCACCAGTGCTTATCCAGTCCACCAGCTCTATGCTGGTATCCTGCTGGGGAGATCAGCAGCAGCTGACTGAGAAAGGGCTGAGAGAGTGCCCCGTGCCCACCTGCCAGTCCTTGGACGAAGGCCCGAAACCGCCACATGCCCCGGCTCCCGCTGATGCACTTTTCAAGCAGCCATTGGTCAGCGCTCTGCCAGTTCAGCAGTTTTGCTGTCAGAGAGAGAGTGCAGAGCACAGTGTCACAAGGGTGAGTGCAGGGACAGCCCCCAAGAAGGTCCCTCAGCCCCACCAGCATCCTTCAGTGCCCCTCCCTGACCCTGGACGAAGCAGTGCTACAAGCCAGGAGCCCGGTGAATCACATGGAAATAGGAGTTTTGGACAGGGTTGTGATGGTAAGATGCAGTGGGATCTGCTCATGCCCGTGATAACCTGCCCAGCTACTCCATCCTGCCTCCTGCTCTTGCAAATTTCCATCTTTTTTGCGTGCACTTGGGATTTCCTCTCGGACTCCTTCATCCTGGTGTTAAACCCAGCTGGAGAAGAAGCAGCAATGCATTCAGAAAAAGCAAAGCAGCAAGCCTTTGGGCCTTGATAAATTGCTTCTTTTCCTGAAATTACTTCCTGAGTCTAAGCCTCTGCTTAACATCACAACCTGAAGGGCAGCTGTAACTATGCTTAACTGAGTTGCAGCAAAGACTTTTAGGAGTAAGTCTCTGAGCACAGTTCAGACTTTCTGCCCATAGGACAACCCAAGGGATAGGCCAGCAGGGTATTTTACCAGCATAGGAAACACTAGAGAAGAGGAGCATAATCCAATGAAGTGCTGAAGCCTGGGTAACCTTGCCTGTTAGAAAACTGGAAATGCCATAATCTCAACTTCCTGCCTGTAGATACTCTCTGATAATATCATACTCTAACTTCTCCGTGTACTGAAAAGATGAGCCAAATTTGGGCTGAAATCCTTCTCTGCTTGTGAAGAGATTGGAGGGGACAGCTGTGAACGTGCAGGCCAGAGTCTTCCACCTGCTGGTCCCTGTGGCCACACTGCTGCCGGAGAGATGTGAGCTTTGATTTAAGGACCCCAAGGTTATGCTCACAGTGACAGCTTAGCACGGGTCCAAGCCTGCTCTCCAGACCTGCTTTGCCCATGAATCACAGGGGAAATCCTGCAGCTGATGTCAAGCAGCTATTGCAGCTCACCTCCAGGGAAGGCTGAGAGGTAAAGCCCCATTAGCTCTTTGGCAAGCCTGTCCTAGGAGCTGCTGCGCTCCTAAAAATGGGACCCGCAGTGCCTTTTTACGCTTGCGTTTCAGAGGTCGCCCCCCTCCCTGAAGCATGTCTCGGGAGCAGAGCCGCAGCGCGCGCTTTTGTTGCCTCCCACTGTACTCGGCAGGTGCCGGACGGAGACAGCCGCGGTGAAAGGAAGTCCCGTTCAGCAGCAAAGCCGCCCCGTGCGTGGTTGCTCCGATTTCTTCAGTGTCGTTATGACTCACCTGCTTCCTCCGACCGAATGAAACTGAGGAGCTTCTGGCAGAGGACGAAGTGGAGGCACAAGCTGGATTTGCAGAAGTGAGGCAGCCGGTGCTTTTCCAACCAAGTCAATAAACCCGGGAGGCTGGGATCCTGCGTTGCACCCGTACCCCAAGGAAAGGAGAAGGCTGTGAGAGAGGAGCCATCTCTTGCCTAAGGATTCGAGGGTGAGTAACGGGCCTGCGCCATGGGGGAAGTAGGCAGGCGAGGTACCCTGTTGCTAAACGGCAGTGTAAGACATCCCCTGCACTGGAGAAAGATGGGGACATTTGAGCTGTTGCTTATGCCCGGGTCCCTGGGAGGCTGATGCCAACTCTACCCAGGAACCTGCTGCTTGTTAGACCTGGGCTTGCAGGTTTCCCTACAGGGCTCCTTTTCTGTGCAGCCTGCCTCTTTCCCAGGAGCCCAGGCAGGAGGGAACAGCAGCTTTCAGACAGTGAGGAGAAATGCAGGGTCCCTTTTGCTAGGGAATGTGAGCACAGCAAGCCATCCTGTGGCCACGGGAAAGAAGGACACCCGGGAGGGGGGCTAAGCCAATTCGGAGGTTGATAGGACTTTGCTCCTCGTGACTCCCTGGACACAAGTGGCCTCCTTCCCTGCTGCCGCGCACATGCACTTCTTGAGGCCCAGCCACCAATGTCTACTGAGTGCTGGACTGACCCTGTAGGCTGGCCTAACACCAGGGCCTCCTGGAGCTCAGAAGGAATGTGATGCTTGGGTTGGAAATAATCCCTTAGCTGCACAGATAGGAGAGAGTCAGAGTCACCTCAGCAATGCGAAACTGCCTTTTTGTCTCTCTGCTTCCCTGCCTGATGCCCTTTCCTGCCTCCTCCTTCACCCCTCTTCCCTCCCCTGCAGGATTCCTGCCTCATGAAGGGGGGGGGGGTGTATCTTCTCACCAGGTGGCTCGGTAGCTCTGGCCAGAGGTTCCACCGGCCAATGCTGCTGATGTAAATGGGTGTCTGGCCAAAAATCTGTATCAAAAGAAAAGGGGAGAGCTGAAAGAGATGAAGATTAGCAGGGGAGCGTAGATCCCAGCTACTCCAGTTAGTCCCCCATAAGAAGGAGGGCATCATCTTCCCTTTTAGACCTCTATCTCAACCACCTCTTCCAAGCTGAGTGCCACAGATTTTGCTGGTTCACCAGCCTGTAAGTGGTGTATCCCCAAACTTCCTGGGGCTTCTGACACCACAGAAGCCTGAAAATTCATCTGAGAGGTTCAGAAACATCCTGGGACTTATAGTGAGGAGTAAACTTACGGGAAGGTTCAGAAATGTGTTGAAAAAGTCGACAAAAACGTCATCTTGCAGCAGAACCCCCATGTTCGTAGAGGCTATGGTTGCTAGGGGAGGAAGAGAAAATTACCTGGTGTGTTTGTTATCAGGTATGACACGTTCGTGAACCAAAAGAATAGTTTTGAGGAGCCAGAATAATGATAGGGGATATGTGGTATGGGCCTGACCTGTGCACACAGGGGAGGATTTGGATCTGAGGCAGCCTCTGAAATGCTTTAGCTTAAACTGCATCAGCTCCAGGTTTTACTGTACTGTAAGCTAGAGGGTGCCCAACCAGATTATTTAGAGAATGTAAAGCTGTTCTCTCAGAAAAAACATCAGTGGGACAAGACAAAGTCACTGTGGGTGGGAGGAGAGGAGCTGCGCTCCTCCATCCTTACCCAGACCCTAGGAGCAACCCCACTAGTGTGATGAGGAAGTGGTGGTTGTGCTTTGATGCAGCTACTCCAGCCTCTCTGCCTTGGTATGCTGATGTCCTGAGGGCTGCTCTTCAGGTGGCAGAAGCTCCTAGAAATCACCAGTCATTAGGCTAGAGGCAGATTGGGGCTCTGATTAGAGTGACAGTGACTCACTGCAGACACTGTGTCTACCCAGGATCCCAGAGCCAGGGTTACTAGTACCCAAGACTTCCTGCTATCCTGTAAAGTTTTATTCACTTCTAAGTGATTGGATGTGAGGGGAGTGGATTGCCACAAGAAGGCTGCAGCCTACAGATGGAAGGATGCCCTTGAAAATGTCCACCTTGGTGAAAGCACAGAGCATAACTGTGTCGCAGACAGGATATAGGCTTCCAAATCCTAGGGCTTTTCCCTGCTGAGATGGGCTTGTAGAAGCTGAAGCCTCCAGGACAGGTAACTCACCTGTGGCCGCCATGTTGCCGTGCCCAGGGGACCTGATGCTGCAGGGCACATTCTAGAGCATGGCGCTGCTTTGTGACCTGCTCGTCCCACTGCTGCCGAGCTCCATGGAGACACAGCCTCCCGGCCCCTTCCTCTCTACAGCTCAGGCTTTGCTGTCCTCCTGCTGGGTTCTCCATGAAATCTCTCCTCTCTAAAAACCAGTCCTGCGAGCACACTTGGACAGTCCCAAAAGGAAACACCTCCTCGACCGTGTAATGATTTGAGCAACCTTCCTGGCCTTCAAATAAGATTCTTGGGTATGATGTGTGGTAGCTGTCAGTGTGTTTGCTCAAGTGGTGACTGAAGTTTCCCAGCAGACCCTGCTAAGTGCACCCTTGACAAAACAAACCTCAGCCCACTCTTCAGCTGTCCTGATTCAGCTGGTCTGGGACTACGAGATTCAGCTTTAGGGACTCTAGCAGGAAGAGGAGAAGAAAGACCTGCATCTTCCCCTGTTGCCAGTGGTGACCTATTTCCCCACTTGAATAAGGAATCTGCTCCCCCGGGGGATATTTGATCCTCCTGATCTGTAACACTGTGGTGTCAGACCTGGCAGTGATGCTGTGGCAAACTGAAGAAGCACAGGGGATGCTAGTAAGGAGTTGTGCCCAGAGCAACGTCGTGGGCTAGTGTGTGATTTCTGTATGCAGTAGCTGAATTCAAGTCCACATGGAGAAGAAGTGGCACTTGGCATGGTGTGTGTGTGTGTGGGGGGGGGGGGGGGCAAATCAGAAGGAGCCTGGTGAGATGCCATGCTCCAGCCTGTAACCAGAGGATCACAAAAAGCAGGCAAGAGGTGAGACCCCAACAGCTCTAACCTTGCCTTGGTTGTGTGTAAAACCAGAGCAGGTCAGGCTCTGTCCGTGTTTGGGATGTTGATGCCTCAACCCAGGTTGTCTGCAGCAAGGCTTATGCCTCTGGGGTTTGCCTTGGAGTGGCCATGTGCCTGCAGGGCTACTAGTGCCCTCGGGGTTTTAGGCACCCTGAAGAGAGGTGGATCACTTGTCTGTGGCTCAGCGCTCTCTGTGAGCAGTGGAAAGCATTTTGTGGCCTGTGCAAGGTGTGGAGCAGAAGGGTGGTGACCTCTTTTGGATGAATATCTCTTCTGTGCTTGCCAAAGGGGAGCTGCAGGATAGACTCTGGGAACCTTGTGTTTATAAGTAGTGCTGTGCTTCCTTGGTGCGGCCATTAACAAAATGCATTTTCATTATGTGACCATCACGAACTCCTTCTGTCATAGTGGTTGCAGTCCCTGGAGTGAGCTTGTCACTGCTATTTCAACCTGCATGTGCAGTGGCTCACTTCTTTTAAGACCACAGGTATCTCCAGTGCAGTCCCATCCCGGCTCTTGTGCTGAAAATGGTCCCTGCACCCTTGCTGTGGTGCAGAGGAGCCAGGGTCATCTCACGAGGTGGCGCTGTCAAATCAGGAATGCAAAGCTGTCACCACAAATTGGTTTGCACAGCAGCCTTCCTCTTGATCTCCAGTCTCACACTGGATGTCACAGCAGATGTGCAGGTGTGTTAGTGACTCAACAGGCACAACTAATAAAGGGACAACTTCTTTCCAGGGCAGATAATCCTGCCTCATCCCCCCGAGTGAGAAATGAGGAGCAGCCTTTCGTTTTGCAGATGTCCCAGGGTGGGCAGTGGTGTAGACAACAGTGCATCTCGCGGATTAATCACAGGGCTGATGTCAGGAGCCCTGAGTCACGGCACCAGGCTCTTGGCGCTGACTCGCTCTGTGACCCGTCGTCCAAGGTGGACAGTCATGTTGCTTTACCAGGCTGGGAGGGATACGACAGACTCGGGGATGCGTGTTAGGGCTTGTGCCTGCATTGCCTCTGCAAACATGTGCTCTGGTGAAGTCAGAGTCCCATCATGCAGCGAGGTACCAGCTGCACTGCAGTAATTCGAGCTGTTAAAACCTCCTTACAGTGCGGTGTGTTCATCCACCCTGTGCCCACAAGGACCGTGAGGCTTTCTAGCTTCTCCTCAGAGATGTGAGACCCTGGTGTGGAGTAGCTTTGAGTACAAGTTGATAAGGATTTGTGCTGCTCAGCCTGAGATGAAGGGAGAAGGTAGAGAAGAGCTGGTGCAGCTGTCTCACACATGAACAGCTCCAAAGTCCTCAGGGGCAGCTTGCAACTGTCAAAAAAATGTATGTTTTCAAATTAGCAACTGAAATCTGAATGAGATCCTCAGAGACTGGTGTAGCTCCATTGATCCCAGTGTGGCTCTGGGTTGGCTTTAGGGAGACTCTGCTGGTTTCTGCTGGAAGAGGATCCAGGTTGTGCTCTGGAAGAGGTAGATGTGGTTACCATGGAAATGCATGGGGCCATTTCCATAAAGTCTGTTCTCAAGCTGAGGCTGCCTGGCAGGACCTAGCCTGGTGCGGGCTGGAGCCTGCCGCCCTCGCAGCGAGCACACAGGTTGTCTTCTTGCGGGGTGGTAGCCGTTGGGGCTGTAGTGCAGCCTCAGCACTGCTTGGCCAGCTCTAGCATGAGGACAGACCCCCCTTCAGAAAGGCCAACCAGTGCTGTCCTCTCCCCTCCTTGCAGCGCTGCCCCTTTCCCAGTTCCCCATTTCTGTTCTTTCTGCATTTTTAGCTTTTCTGTTTGCTGTGGCTTATCTCTGTGCTGTGTTACGCTGGGCAAAGAGACAGCTCCTCTCCGGGAAACCTTTCAGCAGAGGCACGAGAGATGGTTTTAGCTTCCTCAAGAGAGATGACTATTTAAAAAAGGAGGTGGGTATGTGAGCAAAGACCGGATTTAGCAGGTGGCTCAGAGAGGAGCTCAGAGTGGCCGGACTCTTTGTACGAGCAGATAAGGACAGCGTTGCAACACCGCACGCGTCAGACGGGCTTCATTCCCCTTCTGACCGCCCCAGGCTATTCGCCCTGCTGCTTTTGGGACCTGCCCCCCTGCGCTGGAGCAGCCCACCTGCAGCAGCCCGGGGCACCTCCGCGGGGCACCAGCGGTTTCCTCATAGCTGACCCTTCTTACGCTGGTGGGGTTGCGAAGGGGACGCGTTCCGTATTCTTATTCTTACCCAACGTAACCTGGCACGGCTCACTGCGGAGACGAAGTCCAAGGCTGCCCGAACGTGGGGTCAGAGGGGCCTCGGCCGGCTGGGCCACGGCGCCTGGCCGAGGGGCAGCCGGCGACGGGGCTGCGCGCCCCGGAGCTCCCACGGGGCTCAGGGAAAGCCAGGAGCTGCCCGGGCCGCGTCGGACAGTCCCTGCGCGAGCCCTGCGTTTGCTGGTTTCTTCTCCAGCTGAGCCGAAGTCCTGCGTGCAGCCTGCTACGCGTGGCTGGGTCGGTTGACTTCACGAGTCCAGGTTAAGCGTGTGCGGTGGCAGGACGGGGGCCTCGTTCAGCCACGATCGAGCTGCACAGGCAGTAGTGCACAGCAATTACCCGCCTTAATTTATAAGGCCAGACCCTGATCCTACCACTGAGCCCGCTCAGGCAGCGCTCTGAGGATTTCTGCACCCTTACTAAGCTGTGAAGTGTATTTAGGCTGAAGTTAATCTGCCAGCCACAGTTAATAAGACTCTGACCTAGCTGGGAGCACATTTAGCAGCATGAATAATACTAATAATAAAGAAAAAAAATTACCAATGCAGAGTGTGACCAATTGCCAACTGCAAGGGAAAGACATGCGCTTACCAGTCCCTGGGATATTCTCCACCCTTGTACAGAGCAAACGGAGCCAAGCAATTTCTAGGTCTCAAATCCCCGATCTTGCCTGCTGCTAACATTCTTATCTTCCAGCTTCCCCTGGACACTTTTGAAGGAGAGCATGTGGTGCTTCTCAGCAGCGTCCCCTGCTTACTGAAGGCTCTCTGCTTCTGCAAAAGGTCTACACGCGTGCCATACAGAGCTTGCAAGAGGTAGGTTTGGGCTGCAGGGTTGCTTGGGGACAGGCCCCAAGCTGGCTGCTGCAATGCCCCCTCTGCAAGGAGCTCCTGGCCACGGGCTGGGCGAGGGGAGACGAGGAGGGCCCCGTGCACGGGAAGGGACCAGTGCGGCCACGCAGCAATGCCATGTCTCGTACAAGGGTGGAGAGCAAGATGTGCAGGGGCTCTGCAGTCCCTCTCCACCCTAGGCGCCAGTGGGCAGCTGGGCACAGTGACCACCACCAATGCGCAAGCAAGCACGTGGTGGCTACGGGGCCACAAACGGCGAGAGGAAGGGGAGGAATGGGAAATGCCAGCAGCTGAGGTTTTCTGCACCAGGCCTTCCTGGATGCTGGGGTTTTCCAAGGCCCCTCTTCCCCTGAATGCATCATTTGCCCATATTGCAGCCAAACTGCATGGGGAGGGCCCTTCTTTTAGCGTGTGCGTCTGCACGTATTTAGTAATTTGCTTTCCCAAATTGCCCTCCCTTGCAGCCCAGGTAATCGTCAGCCTGCTCCACCTTTGAAAGCCCTCTGGTGACCAGCCCTCGGCTACCCTCGATCCTGGCAGCATCTTCAAAGGGAGCATGGGCCCGCTGCGGAGCCTGCAATGTTTGCTCGCTTATCGGGTGAGCTGGTGTGGCCTCCCCGCTTTGGGGCATTTCGTCAGCCTCCTGCAGCACTCCCGGGGAGACCGGTCGGCCACCGCTGCTTGCGCAAGGTCAGTCTGCACAGCACGGATGTTTCCTCCGCCATGTAGTGAGCTCCCTATCCTTGGCCTCGTTCGGTGACTCTGGTGTTTGGCTGTTAATGGGATGAGTTGTTAATTAAGCACTTTGCTGTTCTTGCCGGGGCATTAGGCTAATTCCCCAAATCTCACTAGCTGTGGCTATAGGGGGCTGCATCTCCAGTTCCTCTGGCCCCGTCAGCCCCTCCGCCGTGCCGAAGGCCAGCTCCCAGCGGCGGTAGGCACACTGAGCTGGCCACGTGCCCGGCCGTGGTGCGGAGCTGGCGGTGGCAGGGACAGAGGTGATGCTTGGTCAGGACATCCAGCCTGCGCCTGTCCTTGCCTGGGTGTAGGTGGGTCAAGCTTTACAGGGGACCTTGCAGCCCAGTGTGCTTTGACGGATGGGTATAAAAACTGCACGTGTGACTTTGGGCATACCTGGAGGAGAAGAGACGCCTTTCTCTCCTTCCTTCCTAGCTGTGCTCTTGCTAGAAGCAGGGGGCATTTCGGGTGCATCAGGCCTCCTTCTAGGAGCTCACCTGTGGGACCCCAACAGACCATCCCTTCTCCCCATGGGATAGCTCTGTGTAAAAGGAAATCGTTAACTTTGATTTAAGAGGTGTTCTAGTGCTGGTGAAAGGCACCGGCTGCCTGCCCTGAGTGGCTTGTGCTAACACGTTGTTGGGGTGAAGCCCTCGCAGTGGCCAGCTCTGCCTGGAGGGTGCGCAGCGAGACCCTGCTCCAGGAGCCACCCCCAGAAATGGTGCTGGGCTCAGGGCTCCCCGCGGAGCTGGGGAAAAGTCCCCGCACGGCAGGGGGAAAACAGCTTCCTCGTGCCCAGAGCATTGCTTGCTGCCCGCGGTGAAGAGAGGTGCCCGGCTCGTATGGGACGGAGCGTGCATAGGAGAGGGCACGCGTCTCAGGCGGACCGCGTGAGGCTCGACCGGCCCCGTCCCTGGCGCTCTCGCGGAGGCACCGGGCTTTCGCATCGCTGCCTCGGAGGCAGCAGGCTGCGGAGTCCAGCCGTCGCCGGCCCTCCGAGCTCACCAGACTCGCGCTTTTCAGCCCTGGCAATTCTCGCAGGATATAAGCGGAGCCGGAGGGAAGTGTCGGGGGCAGGCGAGTAGAGGTGTTCCCACGAATTAATAGTAGGAGGAAAGAAAAACATGTGCCAGTTGGGACTCGCCCCTGGAGCGCTGCATTGTCCTTCGCAGGCTTGATGTGCATTTAGAGCGGAGGCTTTGAAGGCTGATTTAAATACGCTCCTGGGAGGTGTCACCTGTTGGCATCGCGCCTTTTCCAGCTCCCTGATGAGGTTTTTGTCTCGTTGAGCGCTGACGACAATAAGGGTCACTGGAGCACGCAGCTGGGAGAAGGGACAGGCTGATCCGTGCTTCCCAAAAAAACCCGCAGCCTGCAAGGGGAGGAGGGGAAGGCAGGCCAGTAAACAAGCTGGAAAGAGCCCCGTGAGGAGGGAAGAGGACTCCTCTGCCCGGCCAGCTTCCTGGGAGAGGGCGCTGGCCTCGCAGCAGCCGGGCTAGGGCCGTTCGCCGCCGTCTCGTAAACATGTCGTGCAGGACGAGCCGGGCTGGGGCTGGGGGACGGACGTGGAGCCTCACGCCGCGGGGCCCAGCCGTCCCCGTGGTGAAACCTTTCCCAGCAGCTCGGGGTCTCCTCGGGGGTTTTTGCTGGCCGGTGCGCGTTTGGCAGGCGGAGAGGGGACAGGTATAGAGGACTGCAAGCTGCCTTTGCCCTCTGGGCTGTTCAGAGCTCAGCGGGCAAAAGAGAAGGTCCCTGACCCCGTGACTAGAGTAGCGTGAGGGGCACCCTACGCCAAAGTGACTTCCCCCTCGTAAATGCCCTGGGCTTGTTTGCAGTCAGCTCTGGTGGCCAAAGTTTCTCGGAAATTTGCAGGTAGCACGTTTCCAAGAAACCAGAGCTATCAGAGCTATTAGTGTCCTGATTAAACCCTCTCTGCAAACCTAGGGCTGGGCAGAGCTTTAGACAGCTCCAGGGCTTGACAGTCTGCCTTAATGGGAGCTATTTTGCTGCTGGGTCCCTCCGGATGGCTTATAGCTGGCCTGACTGGGTCTCAACAGTACATCCTTCCTCCTTTTCCTACAGCCAAGCAGTTAGATTCAGGTGACCACAGCTTAACTTGGTCTGTATCTGGGGGTTCAGTTTCTGCTCAGCGACCCTGGGCCAGTTTCTATGGGTAAAACCCAGCACTGAGGAGGGTGAAACGGGGAACAAGGCAGGTGTGCAGGAATGGGGGGACGAAACAGAGTCCATCAGGGAAGGAGAGATGTCGCAGTGAGAAAGCGTTCGGTCGCCAGTCACCCCACTCTGCCTTGCCTGCGAGCGGGCGCCTTGCCTTGCCTAAGCCATGATAGAAGGTGAGAAGCACCTGAATTTCACCTCCCTCCTGGACAGCCTGGGGGGGGGGGGATTAATGCCAGCTTGTGGCTGCTGCAAGGTGATGGTAAAGAATTAGCCCAGCTCTGCCCACAGGGAAGCTGGCTCTTAGGATGGGCAATAAATCAAGGCAAGTCCTTAGGCAGCAGTTTCACCACCTCCTCCTGGCCGTGCATCCAGCTCACCCTGGACACTTCCTGCCCGGCCTCTGGCCGTGCGCAGGCGAGGAGGGTTGCAATTCTGGTGTCAGCTCCCCGACGCTGATGTGGGGATGGGATCAGGGGGCCGCCTAGAGCCCAGCTCGAGGCAGGCGTGCTGGGTGGCGTGTGCTCGTCCGGGTGCCTGTGAGCACGTGTAGGCACATGCACGTGCGTGGCAGGCAGCTCCTTCTGCTAGTTTTGGCATCTGTATCCTGCCCCTTATGTCCGGGCTGGAAAGTGAGAAGGGCTGAACAGGAGCAAGGATGGAAGAGAGAGCTCCCGGGATGGAAAACTACTGGGCAGTCCCTGTATTTTCCCGGGCGCCCCTTGCTATCTGTATGCTGCTGTGGCGGGTGCTCTGAGACCAACTGCAGAGATGGAGAATTTCTCTCCCTCAACTGTCTCCTAGAGCAAGGGACTCAGCTGTAAATCCAGGCGCTGGAGCCTGATTCCTGCTTCAAGGGAAAAGGTGGACTTCTTGCAGGCTCTGCCTATTTCCCCTCCCAAAACACAGGCACAAACATAGAGCCAGGGCCTGGGCTTGGCGGGGGGCCCTCCAATTTCTCCCTCTCTTCTGCTGCCCTGTTTATCCAGGGTGACTTATTTTCATGCCTGGGAGTTATGCAAAGGCAGCTGCTAATGTAAACCCTGCGGAAAGCCCTGGACTTGATCCCATCTCGGAACAGTTCCGAGAACTATTGAGAAGAGGGTTTTGGGGAGGAGGGGGGGGGGAAGGGGGGAAAAACACCCCCTATTTTCTCTGCTTTATGTCCCCTCGCTGGTGGTGTGTCTCTGCCTCACAGTCCTGAACTGTGCAATGAACTGGGATGACACTGGGATGGCCCGGAGAAAGGGTGCCCACTGGAAGAGCGGGGTGTCCCGGGCAGGGGGTGGGAGACCACCTGTCTCCCAAGCCCTCTGCAAGCCCTGCAGCCCCACCACCTCGTTGCCCAATCCATAACCTGTAAAGGACGGCTCCTAGCTTATGGGGCAAGGCGGGAGGCAACGTAGCCTCCCCTTTGCCTGGCCACCCCTGGGGAATAGCCAAGCCCCTTGGCTGGAGGGTCACGGGGATAGCTAGGTGGGTGCCTAGGCTGGCAGGATGAGGAGGCACCCTGGCTGGTGGGGTAGGTGGGCACCCAGGATGGTGGGCACCCAGGGTGGTGGGCACCCTATCTGGCAGCTTGCAGGTGGTAGGGTAGGTGGGCACCCAAACCGGTTATGGGCCACCCAAGCTGGTGGGGCAGGTGGGCGCCCAGGCTGGTGGGGCACCAGGCTGGGGCCCCCCGGCCGGCGGTGCCGGGCAGCCCAGCGCTAGGGAGTTAATCCCGGCCCGCAGTTTGTTTTCCTCGCCGGCGGCAGAGGCGGGGCGGGCGGCCCCGCAGGGCGCCGCGCTTGTTTTTCCGCGCTGCCCGCGCCCCCCCCTCCCCGCTCCCGCCCCGACGGCGGCGGCCCCGGGGCGGCGGCGGCGGCCAATCGGGGCGGCGGGGCCGGCGCTGCCCGCCCCATAAAGGCGCGGGCGGGCGGGCCGGAGCGGCGGGGAGCCGGGCTGGGAGCCCCGCGCCGAGCCGAGCGGAGCCGAGCGGAGCCGCGGCAGCCCGCGCAGGTAACGGCGCGCCGGGCTGCAGGCGCCCCCGGTTTGGCCGGGGCGGTGCTGGTGCTGGTGCTGGTGGCGGTGCGGTCGGAGCGGTGCCGCGGGGCGCTTTGCTGCCTCTCGCCGGGGCAACCCCGCAGCCCCTGCCGCGTTTCGGGTGTTTTTCAGCCTGCGAACAGACCTTGTAGGGGGAAACTTTCGCTTAGCTCCAGGGAGGCGGGAGCACGAGGGGCAGCTCTGCTTTTCTATTCCTCTGTGCAAGCAAATGTGGGCTCGGGGGTTTTGTTTTGTTTTGTTTTGTTTTTTTCCTACGAGGCTCTTTGGTTGCCTACTGAAAGGGTGCCTCTTCCGTGGGGAGAAAAGAGGAAGGGTCTGTGACAAGGGGGGCATGGTTGGCCTGTCGGGGCCCAGTCGGTGGCCCCGTGGGAGCAGTGCTGCTGGGGGAGGGTGGGGAGTGCCCCAGTGCCCACCCTCCGGGGTGGCGTGACCTGCCAGCCGACGGGCAGGCGAGAGGATGTCCGAGCGCTGAATTTCCCCATCGCTTTGAGTTTCTGTATCACTTGCGTTTGCAAGCCCCCGTAAACACAAGCAGACCATAGCTGGCACAGTCCTGACCCACATGGAACGGCTGGGCTGACCCTAGGAGGCCAGTCCAGGCTGTGCTGGGCTTACTGGGGTGCTGCGGGTCTATCACCACTTCAGTCAGAGCTGCTTCAACCTGCTCCTGCCTGTCACCTTTTGCTAGCGCTCCCTCCTGCTCCAGGCTGGTCTTGCCTTAACCTTGGACCACCTGATCTGCCAAGGCAGCTTAGGCTGGTGAGCCCCCCTACTGAAGCTAGCATATTAAAAAAATCCCAGCTAATCTTTCCTGGATACTAGCCCTGCTCCAGAGGAACGGTGAGCACGGGGATGTGCAGGAGGTGAAAAGTTCAGATAGGCTGAGAAGCAGTTTTAAAGTCTGCTCCTTGATGGATAAGATCCAATTTGTTCCCTTACTAAGGCAAGACACGAGGAGGAGTCTGGCTATTAACGGGAGGCTTTGAAGATTGCTGTAGGAGCAGGGCTTTCCTAGCTGTCCCTGCGGTACAGTTGGTGTCTCAGTGTGACCTGTTGAGTGTGAATGGGACGTCTGCAGCACGGGATCAGTGGAGGATGCAGCCAGCTCTGTGGTGGAGCTCCATCGTGCTCCCCAGTGAATGGCAGGTGAAGATCTTGGAACTCACAGTTGGGACTGGGTCTTGTGTCCTCTCTGCAGGTATCCTCTCCTCCACTCTGCAACCATGGCCACCTCAGCAAGCTCCCACTTGAGCAAAGCTATCAAGCACATGTATATGAAGCTGCCGCAAGGCGAGAAGGTGCAGGCCATGTACATCTGGATAGATGGGACTGGGGAGCACCTTCGCTGCAAAACCCGCACACTGGACCACGAGCCCAAGAGCCTCGAAGGTGAGGGGACAGGTGCAGGATTCATAATTCTCTGCCAAAGAGCTGTGGGACTGCAGCAGCAGGGGCACATCACCTTCTTCAGAGGAAGCAGCAATGCCTGGCTGCTCCAGTGGAAGGATGGTATCTGGGGAGGAAGAGGGGATCATGGGCAGCAGACAGACGAAAGACTGAGAAGAGAGGAAGATGCAGTTTCTCGTTCTCTCCAGTTATCTCTTGTCTTGGATGCCCTGGTGGGGGATGTTTCCAGCTCTCCAGATGTGGTTAAATGAGATGCCAGGGGTTGGGAGCCCAGTCCTGGTATTGCACCAGCCTTGCCTGCTGTGGAGGGGGCTGTTGGCAGGGAATCCACAGCCCATTGACTCTCAAGTACTCGTTTTGGCCGGAAGTAGTTTGGCAGAAGAAAGTGGAAGGGAAAGAATGGAGCTATCCGGTGTAATTAAGAGCTTGTGTCCCTCAGAACAAACAGTCCCAGCTTACACAATAATAGCATTAGGATTTTCCCCAGGTTGCCATGGTGCTGGCTGGAGACAGTTATGAAATGAAAATACTGTGTGTGACTGAGCAGAATTATCTCTCTTTTTCTTTTTTCCTTTTTCTTTTTTTTTTCCTTACCCTTTTCCCTCTAAGGGAGTGGTTGGCACAGCTCCTTTGCAATCTTTGATTCCCTTCCTTCTGCTTTCCCCCAGGATATGAAGGAGATAATGTTGCTTTGGGTAGCGTTCACTGCTGCTCTGGCGGTGCTTTGACCTGGAGGGCAGCGAGAAGGGGTGGGCAAAGTTGAGGGGCGGTGAAGTTGATGCCTTCTCCTTGCAGACTGTCTGGCTGAAGTTCTCCCTCTGTATGAGACTCAACCTACATGGCCTGCTGTGTGATTTGCGCTCCCACCTTCTCCTGGCTGCGCTGGCGTGGAGGAGTGTGTGTCATGGCTCCCCTCCCCTCATTCCTGCAGCTGTGATATATTTCGTGCCCTGCTCTCTCTGAGCTTGCACCTCTGCGAGGAGACTGGGTGCTCTGCTCGGCCTCGTTTGCCGTGAGATGGGAAATGTCCTCAGTGCTGCACTGTTAACTGGGACTTGGCCAGCAGCCTAGTTCCTGGTGTTTCCCAGGGTGGCCAGGGAGCTGCTCTCCTGCCTTTGCTGGGATTAAACCCATTGTGGCCCTGTTCTTGATGAGCACTTGCCTCTCTGTAGTGCTGAATGAAGGTGGGGAGCCTGTTGCTATGGTTGTCCAGGATCTCAGTTTACAGCGAGCGGCTCGTTCCTCTCTCCCTCTCCAGATCTTCCCGAGTGGAATTTCGATGGTTCCAGCACTTTCCAGGCTGAAGGCTCCAACAGCGACATGTACCTGCGACCTGCTGCCATGTTCCGGGACCCTTTTCGCAAGGACCCAAATAAGCTAGTTCTCTGTGAGGTCTTCAAATACAACCGCCAGTCAGCAGGTGAGTGGGTCCTCTCCCTTCTCCTGGTGGAGGTGATGTTTCTGAGGAGAGGAAAGGAGCCTGTCCCTGCTGGCAGAGGAAGCTGTTGGTAGAAGAAGGGGAAACAGGAGACCTGTCCAAATGGTATTCATGGCCCTAGCATCATACAAAAAAAAAAAAAAAAAAGAAAAAAACTGCTCTGAAAATAAAGTACTTCAAAGTGCTAGTGGTGAAGAAAGGCCTGGTCTTTGGATGCTTCTTTCCACTGACTCTGCTGGAACTCTAATTTTAAGTGAAGTAGAAGTGGTAAATGAAGGTAGAGATGGCTCACAGGCAGAACAGCTAGGGCTTGAGTTCCTGAGCCACAGTCAGGTGAAGCAGGTGCTTTGGGAGTGGATCCCTCTACTCTGGGCTATGATGAAGACAATGAGCCTTGTGCTGCTTTTGCATCCTAGAGACAAATCTCCGACACACCTGTAGGCGGATTATGGATATGGTGTCCAACCAGCACCCCTGGTTTGGGATGGAGCAAGAGTACACTCTCCTGGGGACAGACGGGCATCCATTTGGCTGGCCTTCCAATGGCTTTCCTGGACCCCAAGGTAACCTTCCAGGAGTTGGAACTGGAACAAATCAGGAATACTGAATGCTGTTTTGTAATCATTGAGACATAGCTGAAATGCCTTATATGAGCTGGAAGATTCAAGGTATTTCTAGAACTGAAGGTCTCCTATAGCAAGTAGGATGTTGGCTAAAACTAATCCACAAGATTAAGTTTGTCATAGCTAAAATGGTGATTGGCTACATTCAGACGTGCCATTCAGATTGTTAGTTTGCAAGTGACTGAAACTCTTGCCTAGTATTAGAGATCACAAGTTCAGACTCTCCCTCCATTAGTGTTCTGCCCTTCTATTACTCCAGTGAAAAATGACTGCTGGCGCTTTTCTATACACCCTGAAACTTCGGAGAGTTTTGAGTGCTCTGTCTTCAGTGAATCTGAGACTTTCTTCCTACTGGAAACTCACGTTCCCCTTGCTTTCCATCTGTGCCATTGCAGGTCCGTACTACTGTGGTGTAGGGGCAGACAAAGCCTATGGCAGAGACATTGTGGAGGCCCACTACCGAGCATGCCTTTATGCTGGAGTGAAAATTGGTGGAACCAATGCAGAAGTGATGCCAGCCCAGGTAAACTCTTTTAGATGTCCTGTGGAATGAAATAGTACAGAAAAATTCTATGTGGCTGGAGCTTTTGCTGCCTGCTCTGAGGCATGTGGTCTTGACAACGATCAAGGTGTAAGGGGTGAGCAGCCACCTCACTGCATGTGTGTCTGCACCACTGAGCCCCTGATTGTTCCTTCTTGTAGTGGGAGTTCCAGGTGGGACCATGTGAAGGGATTGAGATGGGGGATCACCTCTGGATTGCACGCTTCATCCTCCATCGGGTGTGTGAAGACTTCGGGGTCATTGTGTCCTTTGATCCCAAACCCATCCCTGGGAACTGGAATGGTGCTGGCTGTCACACCAACTTCAGCACCAAGAGCATGAGGGAAGACGGAGGTCTCAAGTAAGTCTTTTCTGAGCTGGGCTTGTGGTATCTATTTGCTAGGGAGCAAGCTGAACCTGATTGGTAGTACCAAGCCTTTTGCAGAGCTTTGACCACATGGGAGATGTCACTTTGCTCAGCGTTACACGTGAGCTTTTGCGTTCCTCAGGAGCTCTGGATTTCCTGGATTTCACTCTGTGTGATGGTCTGCTCCTTCCCTCCTGCACTTTATTTTGGTGCTGGGTGGGAAATTCAGCCAGCAGTATAGCTCCACCCATGCTGGTGGAAGTACAGATGGACAGGCTGCAATTATTCTTAGCAGGCTCTCCAGCTCTGGACCTGCAAGTGCTGGGGATGGGGTTGGGGGTGCTGGAGGAGGACTTTAACCGTAAAAATTAAAAAAACAGAAAACCTATGCTGAGCTTAGATCATGATGAAAGAGCATTTGCTTCCCTCTAGGCCAGGCTGGATGCAAATGCTGCATTTCTTAAACATGAAGATCCTGGAAATGTAAAACCCAAGCTGTCTTATGGGACTGACATGTTGAGTAGCTTCTTGAACAGGAACTTCTGTGTTAGAACAGAACAGAAATCTCCCATTTTGAGGGCAGGTTCCCCAGTGACAACACAGCCTGTGGGATTTGCCTGTGGGTTGAACTGCTGTCACCCCTCTCAGACCATGGGGATCCTCATCCAAAAACCAATCTGAGTCAGAATAAGTGGGAGGGTAGAGACGTCCCCCTCACCTGCCATTGCAGACGTTGACAAAAGTTCCTTGCAGGACATAAGGTTTCATCATAAAGTGGCCCGGGGAGAGGGATGAATCTTTCACTTGGACACAACAGTCCAGTATGACCCAGGTGTTATGCTCTCAGATGCTCACTTCCTTGCCCCATCTGCAGGCACATTGAAGAGGCCATTGAGAAGCTGAGCAAGCGTCATCAGTACCACATCCGTGCCTACGACCCCAAAGGGGGACTGGACAACGCCAGGCGCCTGACAGGCTTCCACGAGACCTCCAGCATCCATGAGTTCTCTGCTGGTGTGGCCAACCGTGGTGCCAGCATCCGCATCCCCAGGAACGTGGGCCACGAGAAGAAGGGCTACTTCGAGGACCGTCGGCCTTCTGCCAACTGTGATCCTTATGCTGTGACGGAGGCCCTTGTCCGCACGTGTCTCCTCAATGAAACTGGAGACGAGCCTTTTGAGTACAAGAACTAAGCGGACTGTGCCTACAGACACCACCTTCCCCCCACACTTCCCACGCCCCTAACCTTCCCTTCTAGCTGTAATTCTGAGGGCACAAGATGCCATGTTTCGTGTCCCAATAACTTGTTGTCTTGGGGAGGAGGGGGAGTTTAGTTTTATCAATGTCTATTTGTCATTGACTCTTGAAAAGACAAGAGGAGGAGAGGGTGTTAGAAAACTCTTTAACCACTGTTTTTTGTCTAATTCATGTGTACATCTGATGGGGATCCACTGGCTTCCAGGGACAGATCACATACAAGCAAAAAGCCAGCAGATGAGTGAAAAGCTAAGGTTATCACTGGCTTCCATAAAAGTCCTATTTGGATGTTGGCCTCATTGCTTGCTCTCAAAGGTTATTGCCCTTCTGAGGAGAAGGGAAGGTAAGAGCTAGGATGGAGCCCCACTCTCTCCCACCTGTGTGGCGTGATGGAGGAATTTTCCACCTCAAGGTTTCCAGGAATCTTCTAGCATTCTGCTCAGCATAGGAGCATTTAGAAGAACTCCTTGTTCTGTCACTGGAAGTCAACTGATCTCCTGCTCATAACACAGAGTGAAGTAGTATTTTTCTATTTAAATATAAAAACAAAAAAAAAATGTATATGAAAATGTTTTCTTTTTTAAAAAAGATGATGTTCCAATGACTTGGCCAGCTAGAGCAGGCAGGGTTCCTGAGGTTGCTGTTGAAGGGCCTCCAGGTAGGATTGAGAGTGAGCATGGAGGGCTCAGTGGAGAACTGGATGAGGATTTTTGGCATGGCATGCAGTTTGCAGGAAGCTGGTTTCCAGGCTTGGGCAGCCAGCACTAATGTTCATCAGTGAAACTTGAGCAGCCATGAACTGCTCGTCAGTGTGTAGCTCAACATAAGGAAGGTGTTCTGAACTATGAGTTGGCTGGTCAACTTAACCATGTTCTGGACAGAGTTGTGGTTGTTTTACCTTTCCAGTGGGGTTAGCACGTCACTAAAGCAGGGCTTTTGATAAAGAAACAGATTTTAGATTCTTTTTTTTTCATTATGTTCTTAGTTTCTAAAACTGAATGGTTTTACAGAGACCATCAATGTTACTGTTGTGTCCTGGCTCTCAGACTGCCTGCCATCCAGTCATGACAGTGCTCCTGAGAATGGAGAAGCAATCAGCCTTCCCAGCCAGCCCCTGGCACCTCCCAGCTTACGCCAGGGGGTTCAGACGTTCCAGGATTTTATACTTGGGCATCTTAGATGGTGCCAGTTATATTCCGTTGCATTTGGACTTCTTCAGAATAGTTTTTTTTTATATATATAAATATATATATAAAATAAAAAAGAGAGAACAAAACCTTAATTCTGACTCCCCCTCCTTTCTGTGATTCATCCTGGCAGCTTTCTTTATATGTGTTTTCTTCACTATCTGGAGGGATTTTGACCTTGATACTGTGTAGGCTTTGGCTTTTCATTTATTTTTCCTGAAGAATGCCATGTGTGCATTCCAGCAAAATGGGAATTTTCTAGATGGAGGATCTTTGTGTTTTTTTTTTCCTTTGGGGGGGGGGGGGGGTTGTGCTTGGGTTTGTTTGCTTCCCCAAGTGGTTATTGGTTCAGCTGTGACTGGAGTGGGATTTTCTTGTATGGGAAAGGGACTTGGCTTGCAGGTTTCCAGCCTGAGACTTGAATGCCCAGCCCAGGTGTTTGTGTACCTTCCTACATGCTTCAACACCCGTATCCTAGGATGCAGCAATCCTATAGAAAATAAAACACCAAGTTTCATGAAAACAGAGGCTGAGTAGAGAAGGAGCCTTTTCTGTTCCCTCAGTAGAGGGAAATGCTGCTATATCGGATTAGCCCTCATTAGACATCCAGGCATCTAGGAAAGGAAGTGAGGAGTTGGATGTGTCCCGCTGCTCCCAGGGGTCAAAGTCCTCTACTCGCCTTGTGGCACTGCTGCCCAGCTCCCTAAGAGGTGCTTCCTGCAGGGTTTAACAGCCGCTGGGGCAGGGCTGAATGCTTCAGTGGCTCCCGGTCTTAAATCTAGATAAAGACAAACCCTGAACCTCCTTCCTTGGAGGGCTTCCCAGGCTTGTGGTCACACCAGGAGGACAGAGCCAGAAATGTGAATGCTGAGCCCAGTTCCCGCAGAGCATCTTTAAGAACAGTCATTAGCATCTGGGTCCTCCTTGGTTGCTCTCAGTGAGCTGAGGAATGTGTTTGCTTAATGGCCTGCTGTGGCTTTGGTTATTAACGGGCCCTTTCCATGTAGGGAGCCCTGTGGTGGCACACTGTTCGAGGCAGAAGCACACCAGGCACCGAGTCCCTTCCATATCCCTATAGACAAGTGGAATCACGTTTGTGTGTCCTCACCTTGAGCTGGCAGGGGCCAATAGGATGCTCTCTTCCAGGTTGGCCATCAGTGTGATGGTGGGAGCAGGCTTAAGTCTTCTGTTTCTTCAGTTGCTTTGAATGTAAGTTTAGGACAGGTGCTCGATGCTTAATGATATCTCTTGTTCTCAGCTGAAAAACTAAAAAGCAGCATGAAACAGTGCTGAAAAATGTCTTATCAAATAAGTATTAAAAATATAAAAATAATGAATGTGAAGAAAAACCTACTTTTCTTTAGAACCTACTTTCTAACTCTTGTCTAAACTTCATGGCTGAGCCTGCTTTGCATTTACCTAAGCATTTCTTCCTAATCATGCACGGTAGAAAAGTGAGCTCTTAAAACAGGAAGATACTGAGACTGAAATCCTCAGAAGTGGCATTTACTGCTAACGTAATTATATGAAAAGTTTTAGCTTTTTAATCTAGGCCTCCTAGGAGGAAGCAAATCCTTTTTCTTTGTATTTTAAGGATGTGTGAATAAACAATGATACAGAAATACTCATTGTACAGGAGAAAAATGTAAGTATCAGCCCCAAGGGCTTGCGAAGCACATCGGAGTGCCAGGGAAACACTGACTGCTCTGAATGAAGCAGTCAAAAATAGCACCACCTTTTTGAAGTGCTTTGTTGGTTGCACTCCCTGTTAATTGAATACCAGCTCATGAGAAAAGGCTGCTCCAGAATGATTAATAGATCTGCTAACATGCCAAGATTTTTTTCCCCCAGTTCCCCATAGCTGAATTTTAAGGTAATCAAAACAAGATTGGCCACAACTCGCTTCACGTGTAGCCTGCAGCAGATCGCTCCTGCAGCGTCTTTTAACGCTTGGCTGTGCCAGCCCAATTACCTTGGGCATGCGAGGCGCTCTTCCTGAAAAGCTTTATGAATCAGGAAAGCCAGGTTGGGTTTCTTCTGACCTTTTACAGTTTCACAGTGCCCGGACACTGCTCGGTATCTGTATGCCAGTCTCCCTTTTTTCATGTTTTTGTGGAGGTATTTGATCTCTCTAGAGCTCCCATTTTTGGCAGATAAGCCTACATAACTTTATGCAGCCTCAGCCTCTGGCTGTGACTGTCTCTCCTCTTCCTGAACAGACTTTCTCAGGGAGAAACAAGCTGATCTCAGGTGGGTAAAGTTTTGCTGAGCTGTCCTTTGGATGCAGTTTCCCGGGGAGAAAGGCACTCGTTGTTGTTAGGCAAAACTTTATTTTTCTCCAGCGGGGCCATGGGGGTATTTCTTGAGGGGAGTCTGGCTGAGTCCTGTGAGCCAGGGGTCTTTGGAGAGCGTCTGTGAGGTCCTGGCCTTGACTGTGGCCTGTGACAGCATGGCGGAGCTCTGAATTTCCAATTTAAAAACCAAGCTACCAGGAGCTTTGAAAGCCCATAAAAGCTTGTAATAAAGCTGCTCGGCTGTGAATGCATGGCCAGACCCCCCCAAGACTGAGCCTTGCGTTATCAGAGCAAACCTACTTTGTTCTGTTTAAATGCATCCTGGAGGTCCAACAGCTCTTCCGATTGCCCCGAATTCCCGGGGAGCAGAATGGCTTGCTTGCCCTTGGCCTCGCTGCATGCCTGGCCCCTTTCTCCTCCTGAGCACACAAGGCATTCTCTAGATGGAAGAATTATAAACACCTAAATTAGCCTGCGCATTTCCAGCCTGGAAACTCAGCCAAATAAGCAGTCCTAGTCAAAACTATAAAACTCTCTGGACACCTCTGGGTAACTCACATGATCAGGTGAAGTTCAGAGAAGGAGGTTCCCAGCCTCGGCTGAGATTAACTCTTGTTGTTTATCTGTTTTTTTGCAGGTTGGGATGGAGCAGTAGAAGAGGGACTGGTGATCCTTTGCCTTCTTGAAGGAGGACAGCAGTTGCTCGGCAAAGGTGTGTGGGACCTGGCAGGGGGATCCAGATTGAGTGTGGCAGGTTGGTAGTTCCTGTGCTTACAGGATCGTGCTGAGAAAGCTGGTGGAGCCAGGAGGGAATTCTGCCTTTATGGATGTCAGTAATTTGACTTCAGTTGAGTCAGGATTTCATCCTACTTGCTCAGTTACTGATTAAACTGCACTGAAGACACCCACTTGGGAGACAAGTGTGCCGGGTGGGAGCTCTTGAAAGGGCAGTGGAAGAGCTGCCGCTCGTGATTTCCTTAGGTCTGTGTGGCAAGTGTACGCTGGTGAGTTAGCCACGTTGTCTGGCTACTGCGGCCAGCTGGGTGCAGGGCCCAGACCCGCGGCAGCTCAGCAGCGGGTCCTCTGCACATTAGTGATTCCTCTGGCTTTCTCCTGCCTTTTCAGCAGTGACTGGCCGTCTATGTGCAGTGGCCTGTTTCACGGTAGTGACTCTTAGGGCTTTTAAATCAGTTCCAGAGTCTGTTCCCTTATGCAGTGACTTGGACTGGAGTTACTTCGAGGGGTGGCTGGGCCAGCTCCTGTGGCAAGGCAGAGTGGATTTGGCTTCAGGTTATGCTGGGTCTCCTGTGCCTGAGGAATGGGAATAATGAACGTGTAACATTAGTATGGAAACTCTTCAGACCTGTTTACTGAAAAAGGGGCAAATGCATTTGTGGGAGTTAAGGTTCAGAGAGGCAAATAGCTTTCCCAAGGTCATGTGGTTTGTGGGATGGCTCTTAGTCACTGAGTGATGTAATTCATTTAGCCTATTTAGATGCTTAAAGGCATCACTTCTTAATTGTCCAGTTCACGGGCAAATGATGGTGATCTAAGCTCCTTGTGACTCTGTTCTGACCTCGCGCTGGGTGTATAGGGATTGTGCTTATCTCTTGTGCAAAGAACATGAATGAGAACTTGCAGAAAAAGGGTCTGGGCAGCCTCAGCTCTCCACTGCGCTGACATTTTTCCAAGGTCTCCTTCCTCTGCTGGATGAGAACATGAGTTGGGGCCTCTCCTGGTTGCTTCTGGGGATGTCTGGCCCTGGGTTTGGAGGGGATAAGACCTGAGGCTGCGTGCTTCTTGTGGTTAGCCCCCAAAACATGGAGGCTTTGTCATGTTCCCACACCCTTGGTCAAGAGTCCAGTGAAATGGCACCCCCAGTCATCCTGGCCCAGTTTCTCAATAGAGCCTGCAAATTGCTTAAAGCCCCTTGCTCTTGAGAAGTACTCTGCCTTTTCCATGGGGTTTCTGGCACTGGGGCTGGGTCATTCATGGCCAGGCCTTTGCTGTGCTGCTTTGCCGTGACGCTGCCTGTAAGGGACTTAAATACCAGTAAGGGGCACTGGCTGTAACAGTGCCTTCCCTTTTCCGGCAAAACAGGCCCTTTCCCTGAAGGAGCCACCTGCGTGGGAGCTGCTCCGCAGGCACTTTTCTGGGCTGTAACGATAAGCCTTGGCTATTTGCCAGCAAAGCAGCATAAGCCGTTCTCTCAGTGAGGCTGATCAAAGCAGTTACATGCTGACCTGTACACAGAGTGGCCAGCAGAGACCTGATCACTGACCCAAAGCTGGATGTGGGGAGAGGCCCACACGCTGCTGCTGGTGAAACGTGTCAGGAGGCATTTCGAGGACTGATGCTCCCATGTCCAATGGTCAGGAGCCTCAGAGCCTCTGCCTATACTGCTGGGGTGAGGTTGGCTGCCACTCTACTACTGCTGCCCTGTTTCAGCTGTGTGTGTCTAGTCTTTGTGCTTGTAAATGGTAGAAGGCTGGGACAGACTTGTTTTTGTCAGTAATTGCCCCAGAAGCCTGGCCCGCAGTTCAGACATGTTCCAGCTATTGAAAACCCTTGTCCCGGAGCCTTGAACAGACAGTCTGGTCTTTCCACTGAGGAATCTGGCTCCAAGCTGTTCAGAGTGGCTGGGAGTTGGCTCCCACCCTTCCTGTTGTGCCCACCATGCACGTCTTCTTTGGTTCCCCCCCGCTCTGTTGAATAAATAGTGCAATTTCTGGTTTTGGAGAGAAATCTAGCAAGTTGCTCCCTGCTTTGGGTTTAACCAGCAAAATCAATAGGAACCTGCCCAAGTGTGGAGGAACCCAGGAGAAGAGGTGGGAATTGGAGAAAAGCCATGTTTTGCAACTCAAAGAATGAACACCAGGGCTGTAGCAGCCTGTGCAGGTTTTTTACCGTTTTGTAGGAGAACTGGGCCCTTTGCCTCTCCTAAGCCTTCTCCCTCACCACTTCTCTTTTGCTATGATATTCACTTCTCCTGTGAGATGGTGCAAGATTGCGTGGGGTGCCGGAGTGGTAGTGCAGAGGGGCTATTTGAGTTTTACCCTGCAGAGTACAACCAGAAATCCAGTCTGTGGTGGTGGTGGGTTTTTTTTTCCCCCCTCTCCATCCTGGCCTGCTGACAGGCTGGCATGGCCAGGCTATTTTGCTTTCATAAGCTGCATTATGTAACCTGTGTCTTGAGTGGGGACGCGGTGCCAACTTGGAATCCACGGCGGGAAGGAGCTGCATTCCTCTGTTGCTGGGTTTAATCCCTGCCTAGTTTGCTGGGAGGAACTGGAGCACTATGTGGAGGATTTTAATCTCTTGCCCCAGGTGAAACCAGCTCATTTGTACAGAGTCCTCCCTTCCTCTGTCAACACATTGTGCCCGTGGCTCCTCTTAGCCCCTGTCTTAGTCTTCCCCTGGTTGTTAGGGGAGTTGGCCCAGGCATGCACATCATGCCTCAGGGACCTTCCTCTCCTTCTCTGTTTGGTGACCTCTCAGTGCTCTGTGGCTTAGGTTAGGCTTGTACTGAAAGGTGAGGGGGCAGGCAAAGTAGAAGTGGAGACTTCTACAAGTGTAGGCAAAAAATCAGTAGTAAAGCCAAATAACAAGGGGATGCCAGGTTGGCATGGTGAGCAGGTAGGTTGCAGAGCCTGGAGAAGACCAGATCATAGCCAACAGTTTGCCCAAGCTGTCCCACCATTGACTGCCCTACCAGGGTGCCACATCTGCAGGACCTGTACCACCTCTTGTCACACCAGAGCCTTAGAACTGGAGGATCTGGGGCAGCCCTGGAGATCCCATGGGCTCAATCCTGGTGACCCTGTGGCACCAGCCTGGTTGTGTGGGGTGCAAGGGAGAGCAATGCATGCTTGGCAGGGAGTTGTTGGCTACCTGGCAGCCTAAGCCACCTGCCTTCAGCCCCTCCACTCAGGACTGATGAGCTTCTGGACTTGTTTGGAGTTCATGGGCTGCACAGCTTCAGAAGCAGAGTTCCTCTTCCCCTCATGTTCAGGTTTTAGATGAAGTTGCCAGCATTAATTCTTTGTCGTATGTTTTCATGTCCTGTAGGTGAATGAGCTACTAAACTCCAGAATTGTTTCTGGCAGCTTTCCCCAGTGCTAAACACCCTATCAAAATGAGAATTGTTAATTAAATCCAGGGTTATGTTGCTTGCTTCTCATCACAAAGCCTGGTGACATCATGTGGCTTGCAGAAACGATGAACAGCAGGCTGAATTGCCCAGCTGCTTCTGTCCTGAGCCCAGGCTTGGCCAAAATGCCTAAAATACTGGGAAAGCAAGAGAATTGGATGCTCCTCCCCTGCTGAGCAAAACCTGTAGGATTCTGGGAAGCAGGCTGACATGCAGACATCTCCTGACCAAAAATGCTAGGAGTTTAGATCAATACTTGCTCCACCCACAAAAAGTGATCTGCCCAGCCCTCTCCTTGTTTAGGGGATCCCGAGCAAGCCCAGTTTGACGTGGGAAGAGCTGTGTCCAGGACGATGTTGTCAGGATGCCATCCTTGTTTAGGAAGGCTGCCTTGGAACAGCTGGGCTGAACCCGTCCCTGAAGCTAGGAGGCCAGGGCTTCAGCTGGCTGAAACATTGAAAGCTATGTGCTTGCTCTGAAACACAAGATATTTTCAGACACTTTTCCACCCAGCCAGATAACACATGCAGGGTGATTAAGTGGCTCCATTTTTTTCTACCTCTCCTTGTGGTCAGCTCTGCTGGCAAGTTTCTCATCCATTCTTTAAAATGCTTTCACTGCAGCATGAATGCTTTCCCTTCTGCCAAATAACTGTGCCAGTGATCAGCCAATGACACCGTAACTTGCTGCAGACCTATGAGGAAGCATTTCAATAAGAGAAGAGATTATTTTGGCATGGAAATCTTGAGGTTTTCCTGTTTTTGTTTTGTAGTGTCTCTCTAGGATGAATAAAGTTACTCAGAGCTGGAGTTGTCCCATGTACCACAGCAGGAGCCAGGGGGTATTCCATGGATGGTGATTTGGGACCAAACAGCATCCAAAAGATTTGTGGGACGCTGACAGTCTGTGTCATGGAAATGTCCTGGTCAAACTGAAGTGTTTTATCTTGGTCATCAGGAGAACACAGTTGGTAACTGTGATTTCTAATTCTCAAAGTGCAAGTTGTAGGGCTTGTGCATAGTAAACCCTACTCATACTGGGCTCCCCACGTAGGGAAAAGTATAGCTCAGAAAAGTCAAGGGATAAAGGGCAGTATCCAGGGCCCTATAGAAGACTATTTGGTTTCTACAGGCAACAGAGGGTAGTTGGGATTGAACATAGTTTGTGCACACTTCTGCATGTGGGGAGCCAGGCACTGGCACAGCAGGAGCTGAAGTGCTCTGAGTCACTTCTGCAAGCCACCCACGATGGCCCCAAAGCACTTGAGATGGAATTGGCTGCAGAATTTGAGCCTGCATTTGGGTAGACACAAGTCTACATGGCTCCTTTCTAAACAAAAGCCAGCAGCTGTTGTCCATGTTGCACGTTGCAAAGAGGTACCTGGGCTTGCTGGTGAAGGTCACATAGCTTGAAATGTGGGTGCTGGTTCTGGATGAGCTGAGCTTAGTAAAACAAAATCTTGAGGCAAACAGATGTGGTGCGGGAAAGGTCCAATGCACCAAATGTTGCTATCCTGGGTGGGCTCTGCAGAGCATCTGCAAGTCCAGAGTGAATGGGTTCCTGAAGGGCTGGAGCTGAGCTCGGCCCATTGAACTTGGGAGTTTTCCAGCATGGAAAAACTGAATTTCCAGCATCTATTAAAATGTATTTGTGCATCCTTCAAACTATAGAGTTAAAAGAATGAAGCAAAAGCACCTAAAGCACTTGTGCAAACAGTGTATGCCCTGGGATCGTGGGTCATCTTGGATGGTAGCTGGCAACAGCTTAGGCCGAAGAGCTCTCAGATACCCAGTGGCTTGTCCTACTCATCTCCCCCTCCGATCCAGCTGGTGGAAACTGCTCAAATAAAATCTAAAGCAAATGCTGCAATACTTGTCTTTCCTCTTTGTTGTAAATAATAGCAGGGTCTTTTTTTATTTTTTTTTCCTCCCTGTGTGCTATTTAAGCAGCAGCTATATTCCAACCAGCTGGCTGTGCTTTGGGAGGAGATCAAGTGTTCTTAGCCAGATCTGTGGCTGGTGGAAATTGGTGCAATTCTGTTTGACCTCAGCACTAAGTTGCTTTGTATTGGCTTTGATCCAGGTTCCTGGTTTGGCAAAGCCAAGGATTTGGGGGATTTTTGTGGAGGAAATGCTCTTGGTACAGGTGAGATGGTCATGCACGCTACTAACAGAGCATCTTCTGGAGCAGGAGAGTTGAGGAACTCGACTGTGCAATGTGGCAGCAGCTGCTGCCTGGGAGGAGGCCTCTGAGCACTCGCTGTTAGATAGCCCTCTTCTGAAGCAGGCAAAACAAAAATGCGTGCGAGACTGCTGTGCGCACAGGGCAGCCGGAGGCTGTGCGTGCACTGCCCGTGCACGCAGGAAGACCAGAACACCAGCCTTGCCAAAACATCCAGCCCTTCTGGGAAGCGTCAGCAGCACCACGTACTTGTCCCACAGGGTAAGCTGTGCTGCCTCTTGCCAGGTACCGCAGGGCGGGCGCCAGCCATTCCTCTGGGTTTGGGAACAGCTTGTTTTGAACATCAGCAGCACAGAGAGCAGATAAAGCTGGAGCAGATGTGCCTCTGGCACCGCTTACCCGTCACCCTGGCACGGGCAGATGCTATTCCTGTTCTGTAGGCTTTGGGTCCTCTCCTTCGGCAGCACTTGGCTTAGTCCTAAGGCACTGATGTTTCTTGATGGTGGGTAACTACATCTGCCTTTTGTCCCAGGTGGGTTGTCCTCGCCAAGGGACAGGGCTGCTCTGGCAGAAAACAAAACAGAGCTACCACTAGCTGGTGAGGCTCACCCAAGAGCACACACTGCAGCTGGAAAGAGCTCGTGGACAGGGAGCTGCCCACCTTGGGCTGTAGGCCACCTGCTCCTGGGGCCTCTCTGGGAAGGGCAGCTCCTGATGGGAAGAGCTGGTCCGGGAAGGGCTCCTGTGTTCTTTGGCAGAAGGTCTTGCGCAGCAAAGCTGCTCTGAGCCCTGGGCTCAAATACTTTCTCCTCTTGATGTTCAGCTCTGCACTCTCATCACTTTGCTCTTTCTGTTTACTAAAGGGTAGCTCAGCGTGGAAACCTGAAGCAGGAAAAGCAATGAGGAGGCCATGGGGACCTGGAGAAGGCTGGAAGGAGTCAGGGATGAGGGGAGAAGGGACATACTCAGATAAGAGTTCTCTCTCTCTCTCTTTTTAATTAATCTAGGTCACTTCTTACATTCTGGTGGTGAGGAAATATGCTTCCTTTCTCTGTAAAAGAGCCCTGATTTTTTTTTTCTCTTCTGCATCCACCATTGCCAGAGCCCTTCTTTGTCATTGTCAGAGATTTGGGTTTTACTGTGAGGTTCGGAGGGCGGGGGGCAGGAAGGGTTGCTGTCTGAGGCAGTGTGTCCCTAACCTTGCTACTGTCAGAGTCTTTTCTCTGCTTTGCTCTTCCCTCTGCCCCTCATTGAGCAAACAAATGCCCCTCCAGGCTGTGTTGCTTGCAAAACCCGTGCTGCTGGTTCCAGCTTGCCATGTCCCTGTGCATTGGGGCTGTTCCTCTGGAGTGGGGCAGATGTGGCCTCAATGCATCACCATGGTGAGTGGAAATAGAGACATGTGACTTGTGCCCAGCTGGGGTGAAGATGGCAGGGATAACTGCCCCTTCTCCTCCTGTGAAGGGGAACAGCAGCTTGCGTGCTTTCACAAACATGCCTTTTCTGCGAGCTGAAAATGAGACAAACTCACCGAATAAATCATGCCCATGGATGGCTTTTCTGCATGACTTGGTTTGTCTTTATAATAAACTACACAAGGTTTATTTCATTACATATCTCTGCTCTCTCTCTCTAGGTTTGATCGGGTACGCTGGGTTCGTAACTCATTTGCATGGGTGCACTTTACCAGTGCTGTTGACATCTGCTGATCTCAGATTGTTTTCCATGGCAAGAGGGAATTGAAGGAGGGGGAGACACCTCATTAATTTTTATTCCACCCTGCATCCTTCCCATCTCTTTCCTCTTGCAAAGACAAGCAGGAATATTGTTTTGCTCACCCTGGAGGGAGATGCTGTTTAATAGCCCACCGCTGCATAGCACGGCTGTTGCAGTCAGGAGCTAAAGGAGGCTCTTTTTGGCTGTCACTGCACAGCACTTCAGGCAGGATGATCCACTTTGAATTCACGCTTGGCCTGTGTTGAGGCTGCTGTGCTGATGGAAGTACTGGGACATTTGGGCAAGGTATGTTGTTGAACCAGTGGTTCCTAGTTTAGCTGTCCTACCTGCCTTGGGTGTCTGGGCTTGTGGGACCCTTGTATGCTGGTAGGTGCCAGCCATGGTGTCTATGGGTCCCAGTAAAGGCAGCTGGGTGAAGGGAACCTCCAGAAAGAAGAGGAGGATTGGGAAGCATGGAGTAAGCAGGCTGGGCGAGGAGTAAGTGTGCTCCTACAGCCTGTCATCACTGGGAGCGATGCAACGATTAACTTCATGGCGGGGGGGGGGGGGGGGGGGTCGGGGAAGTGCTGCTACCTGGAAGTCTCTCACCCACTGCTAGAGTGAGAGCTATTTCTGCAGATAATATAGCAGAGCACTGATCTGCAAGGAAGCTCTGAATTAAAAAGAAAAGGGGAACAGAAAGTTCATGTTTTTTTGATTTCCCAAATCTATTGAGATCAAAAGGAGTTTGCAGGGAAAATGATGGTTATTGCTACCTACCCAGTGTACCAGCACAGCCTGGGATCTGAACAGCCACAGGCTGCATGATCCCACTAGGTCCTCCTGGGCTTCTACTGCTTTCCAGGGGACCGTAGGGGTCAGCTGGGAGCAGGGCTGTCTCCAGAGCTTACTCTGGCAGAGGAGGCATGAACTCCTGATGTAGCCCAGCTCACACCTTACAAGCTCTCTGACAGCACGGAGAGCAGCCAAACAAGACTTGAGCAGCAAAGTCCTCCACAGCTGGGCATTTACTTTCCTTTTTAATGCCCCCAGCTGGTGTCTTACAGGAGTTGCAGATGTTTAATAGCCAGGGGCATTTGTTCCAGGGTGGGATTTTCTAGGTAGGGAGTTAAGAGAGCAAACAAAGAGCATGATGATAATATAAAAGTGGCCTTGTTTTGATGCAGCTAAGTCTAGCCACTGTACCAAAGGAAGATTTACTTCTCAATGAGATCATCCACAGGAAGACTTACTGTGCTTTAGGAGCAGCAGCAGCACTGTTGTGACTGCGGTGCTGGTGTAAGGCTATGGGCTAGTTGGAGATTGTCAGTAGAGGTGATACGTTGATTTAGACCCACCAGATAGCTGTAAGAAAAACAGGCGACCCACTGGCACAAGCCTTCAGGGCTTTAAGAGAGCAAGAAATGCCTAAGCAGAGACACGACTGACTCCAAATTAGGTACCTGGACTAACTCCTGATCCTGATCCATACTTAGTTTGAAGACTTGTTGCTCTGTTTCAGACCTCCAGAAATATTTGTGTCAGAAGCTCTTTGAGGCTTTTCCTAGTTATCTCACTAGGAGATAAGTCCTCTCCCTACAAACTTTAAGTACTTGACACTTACAGTTTATTCATCTTAACTTTACCATGTAAACAAGACTTAAGGAGAGACGGAAAAGTGTCTAGGGAGCTTTCACAGCTTTAAATTCTCCAGCCTTGGGAAAGGGTCATATAATGTGGGAGGCAAACCTGGCCCTTGGGGAGGCAGGCAGAGATGAGGACAGGCGTCTGTGCCAGGAAGGAGCAATGAAAACATCTGGCCGAGCTGATAGCGCAGGGCTCCCCGGTGAGCGCACAGATATCGAATCCTGCCTGGAGCTCTCCTGACTCTGCTCCTCGGGTGGTGCCTGGGGAAGGGATGGCCTTTCCTGGCACCCAGCACCCTCCAGGGTAAACTTGGCCAGGCCCCGCCATCCAGAGGGAGAGTCGCGGAAACGCTGCGTGAGCCTTGCTGTGAAAAGGTGACTCCACCTAGTAGGTGTTGCAGCAGGGCTGGGATAAAACAGCAGCAGGCGGGAGCAACAAAGATCCTTTTGTTGCACTTTTCTGCAGAGCTTCCTGAGGCAGTGCCAGTCTCGCCTGACTTGCTATCTAGGCGAGATGTTTGGGGGTGGGTGACTTAACAGCCAAGGGGTTCCCAGGTCTGAATTTGGTGGCAGCTGCTCTTTCCCCTGGAGATGCAGCCTCCTTCCCACAGCAGAGGAAAGGGGCTCGGATGGGATCGCCCCTGCGGCAGGGCTGAGGTCCTGCTGGGGAAAGGCCTCGCGCTGAGCTGCGAGAAAGGTTTGGGCTGAGCCCCAAGGGGCTGCCCGAGTGGGCTGCGTGGAGGAGGTGTAGATATGCCCATGTGGTGCAGAGCGAGTTGGCATAGGCACGCCGCCCCCGGGAACAGTGCGAGCATCAGCGCGTGGGTTGGCAGCACACGGACGTGCTACCCAGCTCAGTGCTAGCTCTAATCACCAGCACGCTGACCTCGGCCAGATCTGCCCTTGGTCCAGCCTGTGTCAGAGCAGCACCCCCAGCACGGAACCACCCTCTTGCTCGGCTGAAGGGAAACCTCAGGCACTCATATGCTCAGAGATGCTGTTGAGCGGACGTCAAGACTGTATTTTTTGCTCTAGAAGATGTGATGAATCCTTCTAGGTCTAGGGTGCTCCTTGAGATAGAAACACCAAATTCCATATAGGAGATGGGACGATCCATCTCCCGGGATCTCCACGCAGCTTCTTCCACCAGCATGAAACCCTAGGATCCTGGAAATCACTGATTTGTGGGAGCATGCTTTTTTTTTCTCCAGTTCATTGCAGCGGGGCAGACGGGAAGCGAGCTGCCTGGAGGCTGACTTTGCATTCACACCTCTGCGCTCCTCAGCCATCGGCACGTACATCCCCCCATTCCTTGCAGTGCCATTTCTCCACATGGCACATTGTGGCTGCTGCTTGCCCACGTTGTGTGCTGAATTTGGAAAGCCCTTGGGACTGCGAGAGTTAATTCTTGATCCCGGCTGCTTTCGTCGGAGCGCTCAGCAGGAAAGAGGGATTGTGCTAGGCAAGGGGCACCACTGCGTGGGGGCGGAAAGAGCTTCACGTTCAGACCTTTTACCTAATTTCCAAAGGTTCAGACCTAACAGCCCTAGCAACGAGCTGCTGGCAGCGTGATTGGAGGTGGTTGCAGCTGGGAAACCTGCGTGCTGCCAACACAGTGGCTCGGGAGCTTTCTCCTGCGTGGCTGCGCTTGTGTGACTGTGACTCCCGCAGCGAGGCGTGCAGGAGGGTTAGGGTTGCCTCTCTCTGCACCCCAAACACATAAAGCACAGAAGATCGCCTCTGCTAACCAAGTCTTTCAGCTGACTTGGTTTTTGTTCAGTTCAAGTGGTCACTCAAGACGCATATCCATGATTCCTGTGAGTTATTACAAGAATTCCTGGTACTTGTGAAATCATATGGCATCCAGGAAAGACTGCTCACATACATACAGAAATTAGTAGGGTGGTAAAAAAAAAATCAAAAAGCCATCATATATACTTCTGTCACTGTGTAGAAGAGGATGTAGAACTGAGAAGGGGGTAGCACATTGCAGCTGAAGAATAGAGTGTGACCTAAAGCAGCTTCAAACCAAAGGTGCAGAGTCCAAAAGCATTTCCCACTTGCCAAGGTCAAACAAGCCTTTGCAGAAGCATCAAGGCCTCTTGCAAACCAAAAGCAAAGACAAGGCTTGGCCATTAAAGCTGAGACTGTAAGATGTCTCATTATGCCTATAGCTTAGTTTGCCTTTTGGATTTATTCTTGTTATTCAAGTATCAAGTTCATCTCCATGCATCTCTCCATGCTTGAGAAACATCTATGAGGAAAAGACACCAGATGAAACCTGGAGCTGCTCCCCATGGATATTCTGAGCCAGGACCACTTGCTTTGGTAGCACGTATCCGCTTTTATTCCTTGCTATTACTGTAAAGCAGGTACAGCTGCGGGCTCAATTTCTGCAGGTCATTGAGATCAAATTGCCTGCGACACTTTCACAGCCACTCTTCAAAGCAGAACTGTATTTTACTCTGAAGAGAGAGGGCATTTCTGATATCACCAAATCAGTCTGGGCAGGGAGTCATCACGGGAAGGAAGCAATAAAAGTGATTAAAAGCAAACACAGTTGCTAATTTTCTAGGGAAAAGATGGGTATTTTAGAAGCAACTGCGTTGACCTAAACACAGTGAACTTCTCTCCCCCAGATCTTTAGTCTCAATCAAAGCTTCAGGAGAGCAACTAAATTTAATTATGTCCTTGCATTAAGATGATCTCATTCAACAGGTAATATCTTCCTTAGGTCCCTGTTCCCAGAGGATCCACAAGTTTAGAAAAGCATATGCTTAAGCAACTCGCTGAATCCATCTAACTCTTCGTATGTGGGTACTGACCCCGCCATGGGAAGGGTTTCTCAAAGCAAAGCAGGCTGCATCTCTGCTCTTTCTAGCTCTAGCATGGCAATGTGCATTTACACTTTCTTTCGTAGAGAGGAATATGTATTTCTGAACGTTACATATTTATTTTTGAGTCAAATTTACTAGTTAAGAAAAAGAAGGTTGATATACTCCAGACAAAGCTACCTTTGTGTTTTCTTGAGACTCGCTGGGCTCAAAAGCTTTCTCTGCATCCCTGTAGCATCTGAATCCCACCACAGAGCAACGAAATAGCTTCACCCCAGGGAGCTGTGTGCAGAGAGGAGCAACTTCTCCCCGACTGTAATAAGGCACAGAACTGGGTATTAGGCTGTTTGCATGATTCTATTACTCTAGTTTGAATGCATAAAAACAACTTGCAATTTACAGCCCATTCCAGCCCATTCATTTTAGAGAAGACCTATTGTAGCATTTAAATTCTTACGTATCCTTTTAAAGTAAGGTTCTGTCTTCAGCCATATCCTGATCTAGTGTGTATCAACACATGCTTTGGGGAAAGCAGTTGTATGAGAGCTGGTGTATCAGATGACCTTGTGTCATGTTGTTTGGGGGTGATTCCCCACTGTTCCCTGCCCGTTCCACCTCATTTATTGGGTACTTCTCTGCACCACTGCATTTGTGCAAAAAAGCCCCGAAAGCTTTGGAGCATCTCTCTTTGCCCAGGGAAAAGCCTGCAAGCATGTTTTCCCCTTGCAGTCACAAAGCAGACAAGAACTGGATTGATCACGTGCATTCAACTTTCAGTTCTTAGGACTCATTGGAATATGAATAGGATCCTTATCAACACAGGTTCATCCAAAGGACAAGGCCATATTAATTGTTTGCAGAACTCCAGCAGATAGACAGCATTCCTCCTGATTCCTTACGTGCCTGCTTTAACTCCAATAACCACCTCGAGCAGTGGTCGTGGAGCTCAGCAGCAGGGGGTGGTGGAATTTGGCAGGCTACGGACTAGGCCCAGCTTCCCAGGTTGTATGTTCAAGCACTATGGAAACAAACTTGTGTCTGGAGCCTGTAAATTATTTATCTGGGGAGAAAAGAGTGTCCATCTGATCTGGAGGTCTAAATATAGAGTAGAGAGCTGCAGAAAGTAAGGTTTTCTTTCCTTGAGGTCAGTTACTATGCTGTGGAGTAAGGTGAGGAAAATGGAAAACAATAGCAGTGAAAAACAATAAGCTTGGAGCTTGGCTCCCTTTCTAGGCAAGGAGCGCCGCCCGGAAGCTTAAGGTTTCTCTTAAGAGAGACCAAAAGCCATAATGGCTTCCTGTGCCCTGAAAGAAAAAAAAAAAAAAACAGGAGATACAAGGTATTGCCAGTGCCTTGAATTCCTGACATTTCCATTGCTTCTGGACACTTTTCCATAGTCAGGTTGGTTATCCGCCTTGTCTCAGTGTGGACTTGATGGTCAGACACCAACAGGCTTGTTATTCTAACCCAACTGACTTGTCCAGTCGTTGCTCCTCTCTGGAACGTTTTATGAAGTAGTTTCTTTGCTGATGAGTGATCAGGGTCTGCACCATGAAACATGTCACTGCTGGGGCTGGAGGGCTCAGGGCTCAGGCTTATGGGGAAGAACGGGTGCTTGCTCGGTGTGCGGCACAGCACAAGCTAGTGTTGATGCTGGCCATGCTGCTAGTTAACCAGAAGAGCTCATGTTTGCAAAATTTCAAGCTAGGGCTAAATTTAAACACCAAAATGTAGCATTAAAAAGCCCAGAAAATAGCCCAGCCCTTGTCTCCCGTGGCTGCCTCTAGCCAGCCCTCCCTTTGGCAGGGAAGAAGCTTTTGTTTCGCATGGACTCCAGGCCCGTTTTGGAAAAATAATACCAGTAAAACTGTCCTCTGCCCTAGCACAATAAAGTAATGATTCCAATTCCCAGATGTGCAGGAGGGAAGTGCCCAGCATGCCTCTTCCTGACACTTCCCTTCCAGCTGTTAAGTGGTGCGGAACTGGCTCTCTGCCTGGGAACGCGATTCTCTAACTCGGCGCCCGCGGCAGGAGCCCCGGAGGAAGCTGGAGGCAGCCCGGTGACAGCCAGGAAGAGGGCTGGTGGCGTGGGGAGCAGGCGGTGGAATTTTCCTCTGGAAACCCTTTGGATCTCACTGCGCGTGGTCTGAGGAAGCAGTCTGGGCTGCCCTGCCAGCTATTTAGCTGTGTTGCAATAGCTTCACTGGCTCTTTCTGTGCTGCAATGAGGACGTGTCCCTCAGGCAAAGGTGAGGATGCCTTCCCTCACAGACATGCTTCTTCCTCCTTAAGCAGCTCTTGGTCCCCATCTTCCTCTCCTGAGTACCATCACTAGGGCTGAACTCCGTAGGACAAATATTAAAACTCCTGTAGGTAACTTTATGGGTCACAGACACTTACTTGTTGACTACTCAGTCCCTGGTGCAGGGTCTCAGGGAGAAAGATCCACATAAAACCAGCTTATGCACAACTGTCATGGCAAGGTCTTCTACTGGTCTCCTCTTCTGCCCAGCACAGCTTGGATTTAGCATGCTGGGTTCAGCGTGAGGCTGATTGCGACCTTGCCAGGATTGCTGGATTGTGGTGGGGCTGGAGACTGCTAAGACAGCGGTGATCTGGGCGCTTTCTCCAGGAGCTCAGCCAGAGGTTGAGTCTCCAATGCACATCTGCACACACATATGACAGGCTGTCACTCTGAAGGCAAATAGCAGTCCTGTCTCCAAAGTGCTGACTGTTAGGGTCCTCACAGTCCAATCCTATCACTACAGGCTGCATGGGATGAATTTGGAGCCATCTGTGCTTGGCTTTGCTGGAGCCTGTACCTCTGGGATGAGGCCAGAGGACATTTTGGGTTAGTCTGGTCTGCAAAAGGTGCCTTTCTTGGGCAATGTCCCAGGCAGAGGAATTCACGTGTCACTGCTTTGCACAGAAATGGGCCCCCCTCGGGGCAAGGCTATCTTTCATGGCACTCGTGCGAGCTACGTGGCGATGCCACCACACTTGGAAATCTCGTCATGTATACTTCCAATTGGCAGAGGAGCGCCTGTGTGCCCTCCACCTCTCCCTGCCCCGCTCTGCACACTCGCCTTTCGCTCCCAAATACAGCTGGAGGCTGATGCCCTCCCCGGCCCTCCACATCCCCATTGGCCCCGTGTCCCTCAGCATGGACACAGCTCCAAGGTGGAGCACTTTGTGCAACCCGGATTGGCCGTACCCACCGGGCAGAAAATTCTTGCTTATGGGCAATGTCTTTCTGCCTTTACTTTTAAGCAGTTTGCTAAGAACGTGGTTAACACGTGGAGATAAAAGGTGCTGACAGCAGCCTGGCTGCTGATGGAGATTTGGCCGGGGCGTACGTGCATATTTAAATTCATAATTAAAGGAAGGTGGGAAGGAGATTTGGTGGAGGAAGGGGACCAAACCACACAGATGTCAGTGGAGTTTGTAAGGGGCTTGAGGGTCCCTGATTGATTTATTGCAGTATGTGTATGGTGGTGCTTCATAGGCCTCTTTCTTCTTCCTTTTTGCACCTTTCCCCTCTCTTTTCCTCTTGTATCTATGTACCTACTGCCCTTGGCCCCAGAGCCCACCCAACTGGGCCATGGAGACACCTTGCAAAGTTGAACATTTATTTTCAAAGCTTTTGTTTTGTCTGCACTGAAGGTTTTGTCATTAGGTAGTAAAAGTGTACGTGATTGTTTACAATGCGCATTGCAGAAACAGTCATTAGGTGGAGGTGAACTTTCAGCTTGCAATAGTTTCACTTGACTTGAAAGAATGGTGCAGATGTCTCAAGTCAAACATGCAGGAGCCTTGGTGAGATTAGATCTTGCAGTTTGTCTTCCTGAATGTGTAAATGTACCTGCAGGGAACTTGCACCCCGGTGGCAAACTCATGCCAGTTTCCAGCCCACCTTAAAAGAAGTCTTGCATCAAAATAGAAAGACTTAAACACACAAAATCCATGGAAATGTATAAGATGCTTCATTTGCCCCTTGCTTGGCCCCAGGCTTGTTGGCAGTGCCACCGCGCAGGGCTGTAGCTGCCCCAGGACTGTGATGCTGCTCCTGCCTCCCCGCTGCACGGGTGCCAGCTCTGTCGTGTCCAGATCCCTTCCCCAGCCTCTCTGCAACCAAGAGTTAATAAACAGCAGCCTGCTGGCATGTCTTTATCTCCGGAGCGCAGTATCGGCCACGCTCTTGGGAAGCAGCAGGAGCGAGCTGCAGGCATTGCCACTTGGGAACGGCGACCCGGCGAGGGTCCCGTGGCACCACGTGGGAGCGAGGGAGCTGCCTCGTGGGGCCTTCGCCCCCGCTCAGCTCACGTGGAGCTGAGCCTACATCCAAACTGTGTTCCTGACTTCTCCTCTGGCATTGACATGAACACCCGGCTGGGTGCTTTTGACAACAAAAACGGTGTTTTGACTTCTGTTAGATAAATGAGAGTAATTCACCTGGAGGAGCAATTAAAAATTAGCTGAAGGTGATGCTGTTCCAAAATGGGAGCAAAAGTAAATGTAAACCCAGGATTATGCCAGACCGTGGAGCTGATTATTGCTTGACACTATTTGTGTGATCCCGGTCCTGAATGATTTGCCACTGAAAACTGGGGTTAAAGGCAGAGGACCACAGTGAACAAGCATCTGTAAGCACTCATCCTGCTCTCCCCTACAGTGCTAGTGATGAGACTGATGCAGGGGCGTGGGGAGGGGGACACAGACAGATGCATGCAGACTGGAGAGGAGGTGGGTGCCGTGCACACCCAGAAGCAGTCAGACCGGAGGATGTGAATCTCGAAATGGAGTCACAAACTGCAGCTCCCAGCTGGGCTGATCCTTCTCAGAACTGTTTCTCAGGGGTGTTGGTGGGATGATAAATGGGATGCTGGGAAGGCTGGCTGGGAAAAATTCAAGTGACTGCTTTTCCCAGGCTCCTCTGTCCCCCCAGAAGTGAAGTGTTTGCGCACTCCAAGCCTTTGCATCCCACTGCAGTGGGACGTCAGTGAGAGTAAGACCCCTCCAGTGAAGTGTTATCAGCAGGAGGGGGGTAGCAGTGCTTGAGGCACCCTGCCATCCCTCCAAGGAATCTGGCCTAGATGTGGAAGAAAAACAGAGCTAAGACCTGCCTGACCCAGCAACTGTAAGCTCTGGCCAAGGTGAAGCAACTTCCACTGCAAAAGCTGCTGGTGAGGAGAAGACATGGTAGAAGGGATTGCTGCCTGCAGCAGCAGGATGAGCCAGCACGGAGGGCCGGGCCCTGGTGCTGAGCGTGCAATGCCAGCGGGGTGCAGGAAGGCAGCCTGCCCGGACACACCACACGGAGCGGGGTCCCAGCGTGCGCCAGCCTGGGCATTGGTGTCTCCGTGTAAACTCCTGCGTGACTCACCATATTGCACCTGCTAGGACTTCTCCAGACCTGGACCTGCAACCCCGTGGAGGCGGAGGTGTGCAGTGGCTGAGGGGAGAAGGGAAATGACGCTGGCAAAAATCTTCCTGCTCTACCTCCGTGGGGATGTGTCGAACAGAGGGAACGTGTTGCAGCATCCACTGACAAACCCGCAGCCCTGGGTCCTGCGACTGCTCTCCCGGTGTCTCGGTTTGCAAATGCTGCTTAGGGGAAAGGCAGGCTACTGACTCACATCCTGTTTCCCTAAAGCGTGCCTGCATGAGGGAACGAATACATTGCTCAGGGAATCCGGACTCCAGGACTTTATTCATCACAGGGCTGAGGGTTTGTGAGCAGCTTTGTCTGGATGGTTATGACTTCCTTTTGTGCCTTTTCCCCCCCCCTTTTTCTTATGGTCTCTTTTTTAAAGATGTGCTGGTTTGCCGAAGCGCTCTCTGCAGCGGCCGGCTCCGTGCTTGGCGTCACCTGGCAGCCGTGGCACCGGCTGCCTCCCGTAAGCCCGACAGCACGAACCCCAGTGCTTGTTCGGGGCTGGAAGTCAGGCACTTGGTCAAGGCATTGGGAATGCCCGGTGTCTCAGGCAGGGGCCACCTCTGCTTTAAATTAAGAGACAGAAAAAGCTAAACAGAGTCAAGAAAAGAAAAAAAAGAAAGAAAGAAAAATATGGAGCCAGCCCCTTGCTGGAGCCCAGGAAAAGGAAGTATGCAGCTGGGCGAGGAGGAGGAGGAGGAGGGAAGGAAGAAGGTGTTTGCTCTGCACCACCAGCACCAGCATTGCTGCCATCTCCCTGCTGGCCAGGACCACAGCTTGTGAAATATGGGGAAAACACTGGTGTTGCAGCAGCCCGGCTCGCCGTGACTCACCAGGAGCCACCTCCCAGCCTGGCTGCCTCCTGCTCCGCCATCCCCTGCTGGGAAACCCTCCCCGGCCTTGGCCAGCCCACTGCCCACCGGGGCTCCTGAAGTCAGAAACAGCTGAGGAGCCAACATCCCTCCCTGCCAGCGCCGGACCTGCCCACCCCACCTCCCGCCGCGGCCGCTCGTTCGTGGATAACGCTGGCTCTCTCCGCAGCCAGCTGCCAGCGCTCCTCACACCAGCCCAAATCTGCTCTCTTCCAAACTGCACTTGGGTTTTTTTTTCCCCCCCCTCCCTTGCCTCGCTGGGAGGATGCAAGCTTGCTTATAGCTGTGCATAGGAAAGCTTTGCCCTCCTTGCTGTGTCCCCACCGCCTGCTTGCTGCTCCCGGTCGGATCGCCTCCGCACGGGCGCGGGGCTGGCCGCTAGCGTGCCTCGCGCGGGGGAAGCCTGCCGCTGCTCCGATGCAAAGGCAAGGCAGGGCGCCTGGGGCAGAGCTTTGCTGTGTCCCCAGCAAATGTGAGAGGCGGTGGGAAAGTTGGGGTTTTGGGGGCTGAGAAAGGAATTTTGGGCAGAAATGCAAACTTTAGCGGTGGTCAGTGTGAAAAATGCCTCTCCAGGTTTCATAAAGGCAGCTCCAGTGCCATCCCCGACTTGGGGGCCTGTCTGCAGCCGAGGAATTTGGAGAAGAGCAGCTGCGGAGAAGGGTGACGATGAACCGAATGGAGGGCTGGGAGAGCTTGTCTTGCCTGAGGAGATCAGAAGAGCTTGGTGGGTCTAGCTTTGCAAAGCAAGGGATGTGGACACGCTCTATAAATACACGGGGAGTAAACAACAGAGAGAGAGGAGAGCTATTTCGGCTTGAAGACAATGTTGTCCGTCAGAACAGATGGGCGGGTAGAAACGGACTGAGCGGCACAACAGAGCCTTTCCCAGCTACTGGAAAAGAGATTTTTTTTTTTTTTTCCAAGAGCAGCTGTAGCAAGGAAGGCAATTTGGTTTCTTGGCATCTCTCCCTTACTACACTTTGAAATAGAGATTGGACAGCTTAGGAAAGGTCCCTAGACCACAGGCCTAGGGACTCTGTCTTCTTCGGGACTCCCATCCCTCAGATACTACTCCTGGCTAATGATGGTGGAGAGGGCCGAGTTGACCCCATCCCACATGCCGTGCAGGTTCTGGATGCCTGAGTACAGTCCTGGTGCTTTGCAAATTGACCTGGTGATATCCGGCCCCAGGAGGTTTCTAATGATTCTCAGAAGGGGGGGCGAGATGAGGATCTGTCCTTCCTTTTAGACCTTAGCTTGATCTTTTTTTGTAAAATATGACACAGCCGGGGAGGCAGGGCCATCCCTTTGCAAGGAGCAGGGTGGGTTTCCTTCTTGGATTATTTTTATTTTTAGACCGTGTTGAAGGCACAAGGTCATCAAAGTGAGTGAAATTCCATCCTGGAGTCTGGACTGTCTCTCTGTTCAGCTTGCAGCATGTCCCTGTCCCACTTCTCCAGGAACAAGCTGAAGTCAACAGCTGAGCTGGGGCTCAAGTGTCCCAGCCACAGCCGTGCCAGGCTGACGTCAGCCCGGGCAGAGGCAAGGGCCATTCTTTCGGCACAAAAACACCACCGCCCCATCCATTACCTCACGACCTTGCATCGGCTCCAAGGAGGGAGGGCAGGCTTTGCCCCAGCAGCAGCTGTGAGCTCTGGGGAAACAAGATCCATCTGTTTGCAGGGACTGAGTTCACTCTGAGAACAACAACAACAAGCTGGGCCGGGCTGGGCCAGGATGAACACAGGTCCTGGCAAAAGGTGGGATTGTTGTCACGAGGATTTTGGTGCTGGGCTGTCCTGTTCTTTCTCTCCCATCCGCCCCCCCCCCCCAAGTCTTCACCCCCTTCCTCCACCTCCTCCCGCCATGCTCCTCGGGCTTCCTCTCTTGGCCACCAGCCACTTAGCAAAACAACTAGGGATGGATCATGCTGCTCCTCAAAGGTGCTGTTCTTTGGGACTAGCGTTGCAAACCAGCCTCCCCATTCATAGGGGAGAGCCATCTGCAGATGTCAGGGCCATATCTGAGCTCCAGGGTAAAGCAGCCAAGGGGTGTCAAGTCTGGGGGTGCGTAGAGGGCATCTTACCCCTTTGCTGGTTCAGATATGACCCAGCCCTGTCATGTCTTTGCTGCTTAGTGGTAGAGAGCCTTCTTTGGCTCTGCTGTTAGCCCTGCTCATCTAAGGGCTGGCTGGGCCCACAAACCCTGGGCCCAGGCTGAGACATGTGGCCGGGCTGAGAAGAGGGCTGAAGTGCTGTAGGTTGTGAGGCTCTGGTTTCAGGGCTCTCAGGTACTTTGCATAGCACAGAGGCCAAACGAAAAGTGTGTCAGGGCCATGGCAGGGATTGAAATGGCTTCTGCAAGCAGAACGGATCGTGGCTGTGGCTCTCTCCTGGCCCTCTAGGAGAGAGCACTAGGATTGCTACCTGGCCTCTTCGCTGGAAGGCTTCACGCCTGCTGAAATACAGTGCAGAGCCACATGAGTGCCAGCACTAGAGGAAGACCTCTGCTTCCCTAGTCCTCATGTGATTTGGAATGGCAGGGTTGGACTGAAGTCCGTGGCTGTGACAGTCCTTCTGCGATAAGACTACAACCTCAACAGAAACATGTGGGTTACAGGGCTTTAGAAAAGGTAAGATGGCACAAATGAAATGAAGCTTGTAAATGGGAATAGGAGAGATCTCCACTTGTGGCTAGACCAACTGCCTCAGATTGCTGACGTATTTTAACCTGGAGAAAACACAATCTGAAGGGCCACCCAGGTTTTTCTCTACGTGCCTTCCAGGATCACCCACCCAAGAGCATTGACTCCTCTGCCTGTGGAATAGAGCGCCCTGAGCAGCTTTGCTGTAGAGGTGAATTGGATGGGGTGCTTGAAGCTAGGATGTCTCTCATAAAATACCTGGAGAGTGTCATGGGAGAGAGTGACTGATGCTGGTCTTGAGGCCTTCCTGGCCAGGGACAGATGCTACAAGCTGTCTCCTCCACAGCTGCTAACACTGAACTGGGGTAGGATGAGCCAGCTACCATAACAGCATCATCCCTGCTACTATTACCTCTAAATAGCAATTCTGAGAGGAGCCACCTGGGAATGAGGGTCCTTCCATGCTGCATTCTCCATGCTGGAAATTTGTTCTGGATTGGCACAAATGTCCCTGGATCTCTCATTGCAAGTTATCTCTGCAGAGGATTCATTTGACAGACTCCTTGCCCTTGAGGAGCTGGTAGCATAGGGACACTAAGGCAAGAGAGGTACAAAGCAGAGAAGCGTAGAAAGCTCACATACAGTGACGAGGAGGCCAGAGCATATCATGCTGGCTTGGCGGACCGATGAGCTGGCAATGTGGTGAGTCAAAAGTTGGGAAGGGAGGAAACCCAGCAAAAAGGAGTGTGTGAGGGATTAAAATGGTACAGCACATCTCCTCTTGAACACATCAGCACAAAACACAGCATTTGCTTTGTCTTCACATCTGAGCTCTACTTTAAAGGTCACCTGCTGATTCCTTTCTCTGGCAATTGGAGAAGGGACATGTCAGAGTTTGGGCAGGCTTTGAGAGTTTCAGGCTGAGCAAAGACACTGGCAATCAGTTCAACCATTGACTGAGTCCCAAAGGGCTTTATGGGCTGTAGCGTAACAGTCAGCAGTGACTACTCACTCCTGAAACACCAGCACCTCCTGGGTGTGTTATGTGGAGGATGTTTCACCAGCAGTGAAACACCACACTTCATTGACTTGATAAAGACATCATCTCCAGCAACGAAATGTCTGCTAACATCCAGCTAGGGCTGGGGTTCAACAGTGACGCAGGCAGATAGGAGTCCTACATCTTGAGTCACCACTGACGGTGTTGTTGAAAGCATTCTTGTTGCTGGGAAATCTGCCTGGGAGTAGGGACCTGTCCACCCACTTTGACTTAAAAGGGGCGATGGCCTCACAGTCTCCTGTGGTGTGGCTGCAGCGAGAAAAAGCATCACTGTACAAGCCAGCAATAGTGAGGCCTGAAATAAAGAGAGAAACTGTCCCCCGGGATGCTGAATCAGCTGGAAACTGTAGCAAACAGATGCTTCCAGGAAAAGCAGAGAAGGTCTGACCCTAGCTTTAAGGCAACTAATTTTGTTCAGACATTAGGACAAGATGTGCTGAGAGTCATCATTCCAGAGCAACTCCTTGTGACATGTGAAACACCTTCCTCTGGATTTGCTGATGATCCTACAGGAGACAGTTTTCCCTGCATGGATTGCCTGAAAGACTGACATCACCTGGCTCGGGTGGCCCAAGCACCCAGTGGTACCTCGTCATGCTACCAGTCTATGATGACTGGCTGTCTTCTAGCTCCACAGGACCTGGTAATTTTTGCCATCAGTGAATCTTTTTCAGCCTTTGAGGTGATTTAGGAGCCATCTCTGAATTTCTTAGTCTGGTGTTTGCAAATACTTCTGTTCGTCCAGCTTCTTCGATCAGCGAGCTGAATTTACCAAGAACCTTTCCTGCATGGGAGGAGGTAGGTTGGACCTATATTCAGGTTAAAACTTACACCTAGGAGATATAGTGAAGAGCCCTGCATGAGAGGACCTGAACCCAAGGAGAAGAAGCACTGGAGACACAGAGCACTGCTCATTTTGCCAGAAACGTGAAGCAGCCTTTGGCTGCCAGGGCTGCTGTGTGGCAGTTTTGTAGGCTTGCATCGCTGAGTAACAGTCTTTGATGTTTCATTAGCTTGTTATTCTTGTGACAGCTGGAGAGAACATGCCATGGTTCGGCACTATTTTTAAAATTTTGAAAAGGTTTTTATAATATTGAAATGGTTTCTTTTTGAAAAGGCAGAGCGGGTTCAGGGTTTCTTGGAAATGAGGCAAATCTGCATCTCAGTGTCTCCAGAATGAGGGATGAAGCAGCTTATTTGGAGGCAGCAAAGCTAACCCTAGGGCAGAGTATGGCTGGAGGAGCTGTTGGGTTTGCAGAGTCTTAAGGATAAAATGCTGTAACTCCTTCTGCCTGTTTTTTCTCCTGCCCTCTTTGATCTCTGTCCTGGGGCCTGAGATCTCTTTTCTGAGCCATCCTTCTCTGATGTGGTGACATAGGAGAAGGTGTCTTGGCTCTGCTGGGTGAACATGTGGGTAGTGGTGCCCCTTGGCTGCTAAACTTGGCCCCTCTGCTTGTCAGTGCTGAGAGCAGGAGCTCACCTCCATCCCTATACCCACAGCCAGCCTGGCCTTCAATGCATTACAGTTTTGGGGTCATTCCCCCCCCCCCCCAAATCCACACATGCAACTCTGTGTACTGTGTCTCCATAACCTGTCCTTTGCCTACATCTCCCAGGTATCATACTGCAAGTCAGTGGCTCTGCTCTGGACTATCCCCTTTGGTTTTTTCCAGTCCTTCTCTTTGGACACTCACCCTCTTTTCCAGAACAGGCTGTTTCCCCTAATAGCAAGTGCACAGCCGCCAGCAGATGAAGCAGTTGCTTTTACTTATGCATGAAATCTTCCACTTGTGCTTTTTGTCCATGCGGGAAATGTCTGCCCTCCTGTGTTCAAAGTCCCCTCCAAAGAGAAGCAAAGGGTGCACTGACCTCACGGAGTAAATATTTTCCATGACTCTCCTCCGTCTCCTTCCAAGCTCAGCAACTGTAGCTGAAGCCCAGCTCCATGTTTGAAGCTGGCTAAGCTGACCCTATGGGCCTCCACCACGATCAGTGTTTGCAGCAGGGCATCAGGCTGAATTTTGCCCTCTCCGTGTTGTATGTGCTGCAATGCAATGCCTTTGCAAAGAAAAGCCCAAACGCTTTAGCCACCCCTCTGCACCCCCTTCCAGTGACTCTGTTGGCAAACAAAAAAGCCCACGGGCCAGCGTGCAACTCCTGAGCGAATACTAAATCCTGCAGGCTTGTTGCGATGGTTTCTCCAACACCTCCCCTGGCCCATTTGCAAGCTAAGATGTGCTGTGTGGTTATGGGGTGCTGCCAAGCCAGCTGAGATGTTGAATGCAGCAGACTCAGAGCAGGCATCAACCAACCATGGGTCAAAGGTGGGCTGCAGCAGGGAGTGGGGGTGGGTGTTTTGAACTGGGAACAAATTGGTGAGCAGCTTGTGCCTAGGGAAAGGAGGGGACATTTATTATTTAAGCTGAATGAGGACAGGCAGATGATTTAACAGGTATTTTCCATCTCCAGCTTCTCTGCTTCTACTGTTATTGGAAGGACTGGTATTTTTCTCTTGCCCCTGACAACTAAAGCTGAGGCACAGAGATCGTCTCAAGGAGGTTGGGACACTAACACCTGGTGCTGATCCCCAAAGGGTCTTGGCAGCTGGATTTACAACATAGGTATCGCAGGGTCCAGGCCCCTTCAGGGACAAAGTCCATTTATTTTGCAGCAATGGAAGGTCAGTGTTTCTCCCCCCCCCCGCCAGTGCTTTGCTAAGAGGGGGTCCCGCGGTTGTTGTTCCCCCTGGACTTTTCAGATGACATGCCCCAAGCGCCTGCAGTGGCTATGTATGTCCCACGCACAGTGCAGTCGCCAGAGGCGGATCGGCGCACTTCATGGTGTCGCTTATAGGATCCCCCTCTTGTGGAATAGGGAGAAAACACATCACCTCTCCAGACGTAACGAGAGCACGTGTGTCACGCACGGAGAGGTGTCGAGAGATCCTTGTGCAGGCCTCACAGGCAGCCCTCGCCTTCTGCTTTGGTCACACGGGGAATATTACTCAAGTACTTTGCTCTGGGTATTTTAGTGTCCTTTATATATAGGACCAGGTCTCACCTACAGCAAAACTGTCTCTGCACATGAGGCCAGGAGAATAGCTATGCCCTTCCTTCCAGGAGCTCCTCCCCAGTTTGTATATGAGATACCAGTGTTTCCCAGTTCTTCTGTTGTTAAACAATCATTAATATGGCTGTTCTTTGGGGTTTTGTTTTCATTGCAATCTTTTTTAAAAAAGATTGTTTCTGTCAACCAGTGATGCATTCTCCACTTGTTACACAGCTCTCCTGTGTGGAGCTTCGCAGCGATGTTAAAGGGGGCACAGCATGATTAGCCGGATCTGGGCTCAGAGTGAGCTCCTGACTTCCAGAATACATCATGTATCTGCTGCACAGCAAGTGATGGGCTCCCTCCTTCCCATGCTCTTGAAGAAATGCATGTGTGTGCATGGTGCTGGGCACTCCCCTACAGCTTTAGTGCTCTCATGCAGAAGCATCGACCGCGCAGGCTTCTTGCTACAAGCTGGGAAGGAGAAGGCCTCTCTGCTTGCCATGCACAGAAGATGCAGGTGTTGCTGGCATGTTATTGCATTTAAGATGCACCTATTTTTGTCCACTCCTTGTGGGGGATGTGCATCTTTGCTCCTAAGCGGATGCTGTGTTCCTCCTTGCCAACACCAGACTGAATCTTTGCTCTTGGGCAGATGCCAAGAGCATTAATTGTGCCTCACACCTGAAGGTAGGGAAGCAGCAGCTCAGTGTCCAGGGAAATAGCACTCTGCTGGAAGTCATCTGCCTGTCAGAAACTGGTGGGGGTGAGTTTGCATCATGTGTCAGAGCATCACACTTAGTAGATATATAAATCTTGCCTCTTTCAGAGGCCTGGGTCTTCCCTGGGGCTGCTCTTCTGTCTCCTTGTATTTCTGGGAAGGGAAGCTGCAGCTAACCTCACTGCAAACAAAAATTAGTTGTTTTTTGTTGCTTTTGGTTTTTCTTTCTGTGCTCAGTTTGAACAATAAAACATCTGTTCTTGAGCCCGGCAGCTGGACCAAAATGAAATGACGTTAGCCTCAATTATCCTCCGGGATGGGGAGTATGACAAGAGAACGGTGCAGATCTCCTTAACATTGAATAACAACGGAGCACAACAGCGTGGATAGGTATTTCATGTCCCCAGACAGCATCCAAACAACAGGACTGCTCGAGTCCCCGGACTGAGATGCCCACATTAGGCACTGCTGCTCTGGGTACCTGAGTTGCCAGTCACTTGGGTTGCCCCCATGCCCACGCATCAGCTCTGGGGTCCACGGGGGGGAGATGCCCCTGCTGCAGTTTGGGAATAACAGCCGTTTGGTCGAGGGGCTTGCGCTCTGCAGCGGGCTAAGACTGCAGTGGCGGTGATTTTTCTGACGCATGCACCCAGACCGCAGCGTAGCTCTAACACAAAAGCAAAGCACCCTTCCTGGTGGCCTGCAGGGCTTGGCTCGGGCGTGCTGACCCGGAGGTACGTGCACCTTCCCAGGGCGCCTGCGCGCTGCCCAGCTGGGACATCAGCCGTGGCGGGAGCAGGCAGACCAGCCTGGAGCCGAGCGGCTTTCGCTGCGGGATGGGATGATGAAGAATCATGTTCCCCGTGCACAGAAAGGGCTATTAACAGCAGAGCGAGTTAACACAACGGCTCTGCTTTGTTGGCAGTTGCGACCTGCAGTCCCTGGCAGCACCGCAGTGCAGCTGTGAGGTGCCAGGCAGGCGGCGGCGACGCTTTAGCACGTGATGCATTCGCCTGGCCGTGGTACAGGGTACTTGGGAGACTGGGTGACCTGCTCTCAGGGGCTTTCCACAAACCCGTCTGCCCCGAGAGCAGGCTTGGACATCACCTGTTACAGGACACCAGGCTGTCCTGCCTGCCTGGAGGAGGGTGCGTGCCGTCAGCCCTATGGACAAGGTGGTACCGGGATCCGAACCAAGGATGGACTCACAGGCACCGTGTGTGTGTGTGTGCATGCACAATATCCTCCCCCCCCAAAAAAAGAAAAAAAAAAAAAAAAGGTAATCTCATAATCTCTTTGCTGATCCTGAGCAGGGTTCTTGGAAGGAGGTTGTTTCTGCACACTCCAGGAGCACAGAGAAGAAATGTAGCTATGGGAAAATTCAAAAAATATCCTTGAAGAGCATTTTTATGAGTGAGCTGTCTTATACCTGTGTAGCCAGATGCCTGAATAACTTAACGCAAGCTTCAGGAAATCGTTCAGGCTGCTGCAATTTTGAAGCCTTGCAGAGAGCTTTCCTGCTCCCCAGGGAGTCGCAAATTTTTAGCCCTGACAGCTTACAGAGCCCTGGGGGCTAGATACAGCTGTTTGCTGCAGAAGATCATTTCGTGGGGTCGGTTTGGGGATCTAACCTTGCTTGCTGTGAAAAGGCAGGGCTTATGAGTCTTGCTAGCTCACGCAAGGCTTGCTGTGATTTTGGAAGGAAAGTAAATGCTTGGGGTGAGCAGCAGGGGAGAAAGAGCCTGTCTCAGAATAACAGCTTGCTTTGAAATGCCGACAGCACCCGCTCCTCGCTTCCTGTGCAATGTCCGAATATCGGACGGGCTCCACTGGCTGTGGGAATGCAGCTGAGTGAAGCATGGTGCAAAAGAAATATGGGCACTACAGATATTATATATGTGTTTTTCAGGGCTTCTTCCATGAATGTTGCAGCCAACTATCCTAGATACCTGCAGCCCGTGGTGTGTTCCAGCTCTGCAGCTCTCTCAGGGCCAAGGAGCATCACCCAGTAAAAACACACCGAGAAAACACCCTCACTTACTTGCCTGACCTATTTTATTTCAATCTCTTGTTGCCTTTGGCCTCTAACTTCAGTTATACTGAAAAGCCAGAGCCACCCCAGCCATCATGTCCCATGTGTACCATCTCTCTTTCCGGAGTCTGGACTCTGCAGAAACTCCTCTACTGTCCTCCGCTACCATAAAATTGAGCCAAATGGGGAAAATCTCAGAAAACTTCACTCAGAAGAAACTTGGTAGAATTAGGAGCAAAAAGAAAGCCAAATTTAGATCTTATAAAAGATCATTTTATCCAAAACCAACTGGAACTACCCCAGTATGTCTATCTCGCTCTTGTTATTTGATATACTTTATTTTAGCCTGGATTCTTAAGCCTTACAAAAGAAAGCATGTTGTCGTTGTGTTTGCTTGTCCCTTCCAGTAATAACGTGCTGGATTGGCTGTGTCTGCTAGACTGGGCAGAGGGATAAAGGCCTCACCAATAGGTCTTTCTAGTTTCATGGAAATAGGTGTCTGTGTTGGGTGACAGGACAGTCTCCTTGAGAGAGCTGCTAGCAAGCTTGAGCTTTTTGGCTCCCCAATTTCCTCAACTACTTGCAGGACTTTTATCTGCTTTTCAGTGTATGGTATCTGCTTGCAAAATGACTAATCGAGTTTGCTCATTTAGTGGGATAAAGAAAGAAGCCCTTGGCCATGTGCTTGGAGGCAGAGCATCTCAGCCAAGTGTCTGCAATGCCAGGGCAAGGAGCTGGCCAGGGAAGGGCTGGGTTGTGCAGTGGCCACCTAGGGACTGGCACATCACTTCAAGGTGCCACAGAGGGCTGAAGGAGTGGTGAGATGGGGACAAGCACGCATGGCACGGCCGCCTGCGACAGCAGGGCAGCAGATGTGAGCACTGTGGAGGCTCTTCCCACCTTGGATTTTTCTAAGGGAGAGGAGGTGAGTGCAGGAGAGGACGAGGAATGAGCAAAGAAGGGGCAGTGCATTGTCTCCCTCTTGCATCTAAGCTGCTGGTGGCTTGATCCATGCGGGCAGTTTACAGCAGATGGGTTGGTTGGATGGAAGGGATCCACAGGGGTTGTCCTCACTCTGGTGGTGCTGGTGTGTGGCATAAGGCATAGTCTCAGGCCAAAGCTAAAAGCATCATAACAACATCTGTGTGCCGCAGCTGAGCTCTGTAGGACATTCGTGGTTCACGGGGCTTTCACACCGGTCATAGCCTGCCCTATGCAACTCCCCCAGCCCGGGGGCATGGGGGTGCCCAACGCTGGCCTCATGGCAGCAGTGGCTCCAGGGTGCCCACGGGGTGTCAGGGCCACAAACTTTCATCTGATTGGCCCCTGTGGGCAGCCCCCTCAGCCTGTCATTTCAACACACACTTCCACCTCCCTGTTTGCACAGCTCAAAATGTTCTGGGTATTATCAGTGTTTGCACTTTTGCCACCATTTGGGCTAGCTGCACTTTAAAGGCAATAAAATCAAGCTTTGTTTGCTTACAAGGAAATGGTGCTTCTCCCTCGTTAGAAAAACCGTTACTGTCTGAAAAACACAGCATAAATCATCTCCATAATTCCTAAGCCTTCCTGGGTCTGAATCCTTTGATAGATGATGTCCCAAGAGTGAAAGGGGCCCCATGGGTGTAAAAAACCAGCTGGCACATGCCACGCTTCTCCCGCCGAGGCTCCTCGACTGCCTTAGCTTGGTTCTCGCTGATACTTTGCACAATGTAATGGGCAGCTCTGAGTGAGGCAAATATTTGCTTGGTGCCCCACAAGTGCAAAGAGCAGCATTGCGTTGCCCTTCAGGGAGAGGAAGACATGCTATGCTGCTGCAAAAGGAGAAACACTGTTACCTTTGGTGGCTGGTTAGCTGCGCACTGTCCTTTCCTTTGGGTGAAAAACAAAGTTCTTATCAATTCTGGCCCCCACCACTTTTTCCAAGTGGACTTGCTTCACCACTGGCAAAGCCACTTTGCCTCGACTAAGTCCTGAGGCTTAAGGGAGAAGCGTGAGCGCCATGTGCTGCTGGCGATGGTGGGCCGTGCAGGTGCCAGCAGCAGCAGCACAAGGAGGCGACCTCATGTGCACAAAACCTCTGCTGCCGTCCCCTAGGATGACACTGCCTTTGAGTAACACCTCTCTTGTGACAGTGCCAGCAAGCTTGTTCCCGTCCAATAGGTTAAAAATTAGCAGGTAATGGTCAGTGCAATGCTGGATGAGACTCGGAGATGGATAAAGGATGTTATTTCTGGAGAAAGCAAGTCTCTGATTGCTAAGAAAGTGCCCTTCTCTCTCCTGCAGTCAGTGCCTGTCCATCTGCTGAGTGATTCTCTTTGACCTGGCTGCTTCTCCAGACCTGCAGCAGTGCTATGTAGAGTACAGCTGCCTGAGCAAAGCCCTCCTCCATTATCTGTCTGGCTTGTGGCAGATGTCTCCTTGCCTTATCTCCTCGCCTTCCTCCCCATGTGCTTCCTCATTCGCCTTTGGACTATCCAGGAAGAGCTGCCAGGGTATGCAATAAACCTCTTGGGGTTACACCAGCTCTGCTGCTGGCCCTGCTGCCCACCAAGGCAGCTGGTACTGCTCCAGCATCCTCGTGAGGGAGCAAAGCCCATCAGAGCAGGTATATACAAAACCTGTGCTTCACAGCCCTCAAGGATCGATGGCTTGAGCGTAGACTTAGTTGTCTGTTTTCCTGGAAGGGCGACTGTTCTTGCAGGCAATCCTTCGATTAACACAAGGTATTTCCTCCACCCTGCTGGGTACACATTGGCGCTAGAAAAAACAACTGTGGTGGCATAGCATCAGGAATGCTGTGTAAGCAAGGAGCCTGCTCAGCCCCCCTGGTCTGGAGGATCAGCCTCGTGCTGGAACAGGCCAGGAAAGGCACAAAACATGCTGCTTTAAGGCTCTACAAATGACTTTTAAGCTCCCAAAGAGAGAAGGGCTATGGAAAAGGCAGAATCCGTCTGCTGGGGCCTTGCCTAGAAATGATGGCACCGCATGGTCCCTGCTCTCATGAAATGTCCCTCCTCTGCTGTGCTGGCTTGCGTGGTATCTAATTGTGCCCTCTTCTGGACACAGACTCTCTGGCAAGGGGTGGCATTTGGGAAATATCCTGAATTTTAAAGTGCTTCAGAGAAATGCAGAATTAGCTATTTCAGGGCTTCAGCTAATGCAAGCCTGTTTAGGCCAGAGAGGTTAGGGGAAGATGATGAAATCTAGGAGCAGATTTTTAATGTGAGTCAAGCTCCTTGTGAAAACAAGAAGCAAATGTATTAATGTAACCTCAACATTACGTCTCGAGCACAGGGAAGCCTTGAGACAGAGCAAGGCATATGGACAAACCCCACAGTTTTCTCAAGGTGGGAACTTGGTGGGCTGCCAACACTGACCACGGGTAAGGACAAAACCAAATGAAGCTACTGAGACCTCTCTGGAGTGCCAGTGATGCTAACTTGTAAATGGCCCATTGCCTTGCTGCTGCAATTGTGACTTTTGCTTTAACACGGGCTGAGGAGTCAAAACACCTCATGGAGGTCTGGTTTATTTGCAGCACTTGCAGCCCAAAGAGAAGCCAGGTAGAAACCTCGATGGGACCCTCCTTGGCAGTTTGATGCCACCCATTGATTGTCACCATGTCCCCAAGCCGATGCTGCGGATAACTGGCCAGCATCAGCCGGACTCCTCAAGTGCACAGGGCTCATGTAGCAATGTCAGGGACTCAGCAGTGAAATCCATCTTGAGGAGAGCAGGTTTTCTTGCAAAAATACAGCAATGCTACAGGGCAGAGAGGCTGAGCAGCTCCCGGCAAAGAGTTCTTGCTTTTTAGGTGTAAGGCCAGAGCTTCCTTGAAGCAACTCCAACAGCAAGTGATACACAGACCTGGCCACCTTAGCAAATAGCCACATTCCTCAGCTCTCATGTCAGACAAAGGAGACAAATATGGGCTGCTGGTTTTAATACAAGGTGCTGAGCATGTGCATTCAGGGCTGTGCTGTTGACGGTGCCCCAGATCTCCTATCCAGCTCATCAGTTTGTCCTGTTGGAGATAGAGACAGGCATACCTAGGCAAAATGCAGAGGGCCTGTCTTTCCAATGTTTTCCCCTTCTGCTTTGGCAGCATTTTCCAGCCCGGCTGCATGAGGATGAATGACTACCACTGGCACAGAGGTGCTGAGAGCTGCACGGGCAAGGTGCTAGGAAGGTACCTGCTGGCCCACTGTGTTTTGGCCCTACAGGAAGTTTTGCCTAGTGTTTCATTTATTCTTGATGGCTGCTGTTGTTACCTATAAATAAAATAAACAGTGGGACTGAGTCATTTAATCCATGTACTTTATTTTTTGAGATGGCCATGAAAGTTCGGGATCCTCAAGTCAGCCCAGGGCTGGGACTCAGTAGCGGGACATACAGTTGGAGCAGGGAAGTGTGCAGTGCTTGATGCATCCTGATATCTCCTTGGCAAATAAGCCCTGGCAGGTCCCTGAACTTCCAATTCCTCTTTGCAGGGAGGGTTTTCCAAACCAGGACTGAATGGCCATAGTTTGCGATGTTGTGAACCTCCTGGGAAGAGCCCAGCCATGTTGTTTGATCTCTGTGTGTTTTCCCAGGAAAACTTGTCACTCCTGCCACTGACTAGAGGTTCCTGCAAAGCTGAACTGGCTGCGGGCACAGTGCTGCGGCCCCCAGCGTCTCAGTGAGGCTAGTGGTTATTTTGCAAGCCAGGGTGGATGCAACTTGTTCTTGCAGGGAGGCACCTGCTGCAGCCTCTAATAAACACGTCTAAAAAGCAGCCCAGGATGTGCCCAACACTGCCTGCCCTGCAGGCTTGGAGCACAGGGAGATGTAAACATACCTGCACTGCTAATTGCTGCCTGTAATCTCAGGATTGTGTCAGACTGCTCTTTATATTTCTCTTAAAGCTCCTGAATCTGTGCCTTCCCCCAGGCCAAACCAAAGCACAGCAGGGTTCTGGACAACATTAAAAATCTCTTAATTCAATGCTGTTACATGTTTACATTGCATTTTTTATGCAATTTGAAATACATGACATAAAAGTCCTATTTGAATCATAGTTACATGTTCTTCTGCCTCCCTTATAAAGCCTCCTTCTTTCCAGCCGCCAGCAAGTCCCAATTACCATGAGCAGAAAACTACTGCAGATAAATGTTCCAGTTGAGCAGACATCCCAAAGTGCTGCAAGCAAGATAGCCCAGCCGGGAGCCAGGAGTTCCTAACCCACCGCGGGGGAAAGGGGTTGGTTTGGCCCAGGCCAACCCTTGCCCATGGGGCGAGCCATGAGCCCCATGCAAGGTCGCACACATGTTCAGCCCAGGCAGAGGCAGCCATCTGCCGAAACCGGCAGTATCTGCAAAAATGAAGGCAATTTCTTGGGAATGGTCATATTTCATCCATGGATCCAGGGTAGTTTATGAAATTATTAGAGCTATATAAATGGCAGTTTTTGTTGCAGCAGACACACTGCAACTCTGGACACGCTGCAGGAGATAAATCTCTTACCCGGTAATCTCATTGCTGCTCCCTCTTCCTGCCTTGAAGGATTGCGTTTGTTCATGCTCGTCTCTATAGCACTCCCTCCGCTCACTTCTGTAACAGACCATCAGCAAGAGAGCGAAGCTCAGAGGGACCCTGCAGGAAAGGAGACAGAGGGGCCTTCAAACACGTAAAGGAAATTGTTAAGACGAAGGAAATAAGTATCTTGTCCATTGCAGCCAGGCAGGGAAGCAAGAAAGTATTAAGATGGAGATCTGTCCGGGAGGACACCAGCTCTCCAGGGGTTGTATAAAAGCAGGGAGAATATGGGATCTCCGGTCATGTAAGTGAGAGAGAAGTGAGGAGGATTTGATTTATGCACACATTGCTGGCAAAGGCATATACTATAGACTTGCTGGGACAAACACGTGGTTTTGGTACCATTTGGGCAGCTGAATGTAATCGCCCGAGGTTCAAGCACTTCTGTAAAAATATATCTCTATATATACTTTTGTATCTTTAACATAGCTGTCAATGCATCTGAGCATCAGTTTTACAATCAATTTTACTATGTGAAAGATATAAATGTTAGGGTAGATACTCACTCCCTCTTCCTGCATGTGACAAAAAAAAAATCCAAATTCTTCTCATCTCTTCTAATAGCCAGATATCGAGGCTTACTCTTCATTGTGAGAAGAGCAGATGCATCTCTGGCAGGCATTTAGAAAAACGCAAAATGAGCATGTTTTTTTTCTGCCTCTCATATTCATGCCGTTCCTTGGTGTTTGCAAGTGTGTGGTATAATCATTCGCAGCTTGTTTCTCCTGCTGGAGCTGCAGAAAAGTAACAGACAGGAACAGAAGCAAAAGGAAATTTTGCGCCTGCTGCTGACTCCCTTGAGAAAAACGCAAAGGAGAAGGGCACAGATATAACTCTGATGCCTTGAATTTTCTCTTTTAAGCACTTAATAATCTAGGTAACCAAAAGCAAGTAGATTAGGATCATTATTTTGCAGTAGATCATAATAAAAGGAAGTTGGCTGCCTTTTTCACAGCACAGCTTTCAAATGGCCATGCATAACCTTGTACCAAACATGCTTGTGTAGTGTATAGTAAGGAATGGACTTCTTTCTTTGACTATTTTCAGGTTTTCCTTCGAGCAATCCTTCTTAAGGACAACAGCTTTGCACATACCTGTAACAGGTGCCAAATGCCAAAGTTGCCTACAGGTAAAATCTTTACCCTGGAAGACAATTACAGACATTTTTAATGCTCTTTGCCATCAGTGAGGTCAGACCGGTTCTCCAGCTGATTTACCTCATCAGCTAAAATACATGGACCTTCCTGACATCACCTGGAGAAGAAGATGGTTGGAAAAAGGGCTGTATTTGCACCTACACAGAGCTGCTACACCTCAAAAAGCTTGGGATGCATTGGCTATTAGATACCACCCCTAGATCCCTCAAAACGTAAGAGGGAAAGGGATGGCACAAGTGCAAGAGCACAGAGTGAAAGGCTCGGAGAGCGCTAGTGACTGGAAAATGCTTTAAGAAAACTTCTATTTTTTATTGTTGAGTGATTTATATAGTTCCCTTGGGGGCACACTGATCACGAGAATGATGGTGTGACCCTAGCACTGAGGACATGGCGCAAATACTGAAACAGTGCAAGGCAAGGTGTCCTCCACTGACCACTACATGCTCTGTTGTGTTTGCATAACACCATTTACACTGTGATTCCTCTCTCCAGATACCTGTGGACTACCTCTTCGGATCAGCTTCTCGTAACCTTCCCAACAGGACTGACAAGGAAAGTGCAGGGATTTACTCATCCTCTCCCAGGAAAGACGCAGAGGACAGAGGAAGGACCAAGAGACCCATTGCTCCAGTTTCCCACTTTCTAGCTCGGTTTTACTTGCAAGCCCACTTTGCCTTCTCTATATTAAGCCTCCTGCCATGATGCTCCCCTGATTAAAGGGTGAAGGAAAACAGCCATTAACATTTTAAGCCGCTGCTCTGCCTCCCTGTGAAGCAAAAGAACTACACCTCTCTTTTCCTTCTTTTCCCTCTCCCCTTGTTTTAACACTTTCTATGCACTTACCCTGCTTTCCCTAGTTCGCTCCTCTGTCTTTGCCTTCTGCCCCTTTCACGGTTTCAGCTCACTACTTTTCAAAGAGAGCAGGATGATCAACCTGGCTTGCTTGTTCTGAGCTCACAACATGCAGAAGTTTCCTTGTATCTTCCACTAAAGCTCACGGGACTTCCATATAAAATGCACTGCCATCAATGCATCCCAATATTGTGCCAGTGCCTTGCCTGCTCTGCTGGACACTGGAGCTGGTTGTCTCCAAACTTGGGGGTGCAGGGCTAAAACATGGAGAGGCGCAAGCTGCTGCAATTTACACCCAGGAAGAGAGGGGACAGGTCATGCTACAGGCAGTGAGTGACCGGGTCCTGTCTTGCTCTGAGCCCTCAGAGAAACACGAGTGCCCCCATTCTGCTCCCGGCAGTTCTCCGCTGTCTGGCCATGCGAGCCCACCTGAGAAAGACTGTGCAATCTACCCTCACAACTGTGCATCTACCCTGGGCAGCAGCCACGGCTGCTGTTCAGACAAGCTTGGCACACTGGCGAGAGTCGAAAGCCAAGCCCTTTGCAAACACAGCCAATTTCCTTGTCCCCTAGTAATTTATGTGCAGAGGGAAAGGCTGCACTCAGCTTTGACGCCCTACTTTTTATTCTACTCAGTCTTCCAGCCAGGTGAGCACAAGCCCAAGAGTTCAATTAGCATAGTCGAGGTCAGATCACAAATCAGGGGCTTAGTCAGACCTAGCACACTGGATCCTCCTGTCTCAGGCTTTCTGCCTTGGGCTCCAGCAAGTGATTTATTTTTTGCCTGCTATTTCCTTATTTTCAGTCCATATGCTGCACTTTGTCATTTATTCACAAGAGCTTATCTGAGGCTCCCTATCCTTTTTAGCATGTGGGAGTGCTCAGTCATGCCCTTGCCAGGGCAGGATGGCCCTCAGCATTTGCGTAGGGCTGTGCAGCAGGGCTAGAGCCAAGGCTTGCCAAGATCATGCAACAGAGATGTCCATATCTGCCTTTGCTTTTCCAACCATCATCCGCAAGCAGCCAGTCACTGGCTGGAGAAAAGGGCTGGAGTTGAGTCTGACGGGTATCATGTGAGGTCAGCCTCGGCTAGTCAGTCCCCACATGCCAGGGTCAGAGTGAGTGGGGAGATGAGATCTACAAGCTGGTGAGTCCAAGGTCTTTGCATCAACCATTGCACAGCCTGGTCTTTCAGGCAGTTTGTTTTGCCCGGCTTTATCTCCAGGTGGGATTCTTTGCAAAGGTACAACTTGGGGACAGAAGTGACCCAGCACACACCCTATCTCTGGCCAGGCACTAAAATGTGACAACCAGCATGAGTAGTTCATAACTCAGCTTTCTTTCAAGCACATCTCCTGCCACAGATGGACATCCATCATTGCTGCTGGGTTTGGGTCTGTATCTCGTGCTGCTTGCTGTGGCTGAACCCATGCCTGTGCTGGAGGGCGGTTATCTCTCAAGTTACCCTCCCTGGTTAGGCCAAGCAGAGCTGAGGCTTTGCCTCGCTCTTTCCGCAGGCAGGATGCCAGCGGGACAGAAGGAGGACGGTGATTAGAAGGAGGACGGTGATCCTGATGGCTTAGAGCCAGCAGCAAGGCCATTCGCAGGGTGGGGAGGAGGGGCTGCTGCAGGAAGGCAGCTCAGCACCAGCAAAGCCCCAGGGTATCTGCGGGGCTGCTGCTTGCAATGGGGCACGGGTTGGGGGGAGGAGGGAGCCTTTGCACGCTCTTGTGCAAACCTGCAGTGTGCAGCAAAGCTTGCCCAGCTGAGGGCAAGGGCAGTGCTGTTAACAGATGCTGAACCTTTTAAATCCCATCCAGCATGTCAGGGCTTGGGCAGGCCGAGTCTTCCAGGTCTGCTGGGTTTTGGTGACTGCTACAGTTCAATGCCTCTGGGTTGCTCCTTTATCAACAGCTCCACAAAGCAAAACATCCTCTGCTTTGCTCCTGAAAGAGGAACAGATTGATGGGGTTGGAAGATTGGATTTGTTTGGCTTTTTGTGCTATGTGCACAGGCATGTGTGTGCGCGTCTTGGGGGCTGTCTGCGGCCAACATTAATGCAGTGCTGGTGCAGAATTGTTTCAGTGGCGCTGATGATTCAGCATGACCCCAGATCCAGCGTCAGGGACATGCTGCACCCAGCCTGGCTTGTCTCAGCCCTTGTACACAGCTTTTCCTGCACTGCTCGCTCTGGGGCAGCACAGCAAGGGCAGCACTCCCTCCTCACTGGATGAACAGAAAACCCGGTAGCTGCAGATTTACACTGGGAATAGCAGCCTGGGCTGTGACAGACAACATCCCCACATCGCTGCTTCTGAAGGGCTCCAGCCCAAGGGCTTTGAACATCGCTGGCCTCGCTATGTTATGATGGTGGTGCAAAGGCAACTGAGCAGCCTGCTCCTGATGAGGCCTGGGGCTCAGACTTGTGCCTGGGGTTATTCTTCCCCAGAGGCTGGACTCTCCACTTCCCTTTACTGAACTTCAGGAGATTCCTCTCCAGCCTGTCAAGGTCCCTCTGCCTGGCAGCACAGCCCTCTGATGTATCAGCCTCCTCATTTTGAGTCCTCTGCAAACTTGCTGAGGGAATGTTTGGTCCCATCATCCAGACTATTAGTGAAGAGGCTAAAGAGTATTGGTGCTAGTATTGACCCCTCGGGACACTGCTGGGGATCAGACTCCAGCTGGACTTTGCGCTGCTGATTACAACCCTCTGAGTTCGAGGTAGTTCAGTCAGGTTTCAGTCCACCTCACTGTCCACTTAGCTAGCCCAAACTTCATCAGCTTGTCTGTAAGGAAGTTATGGGAGACTATCAAAAGCCTTACTCCCATGCCCACAGCATGCAGCTTAGTTGTTTCCAGTAGTAATAAGACGGTTTGAAGATTTCCTTGTTCAGTTCCTAGGCTTGCAGAGACTGATGGCGTTGTGAACTACCCCCTCTTCAGGCAGAAGGGTTTAAGGTCTGCTCCCCAGCCCCATTTCCCCAAATAAGATTTCTATCTTCTATTAAACACAAACATGTCTCTTCGGAGGTAGGTTTGCTTCTGTCTGTGCTAAAACACTGTCCTGCAGAGCAGATCCGTAGGGCCTTGTGGAAATGATAGTAACAGTGGGTGAGGCTTATGTTGAGCTGTTCAGCTTAACCAGCATTGCTTTATTTGGGGCTATTTCAATATACAGGATCCAGGGCTGCAGCCCTTAAAGTTGTAACTTGATTCTGCAGCCCTATAAATATGACCAATGCAAAATAGTAACAGTAATAGTCCTCTAGTTAAATATAATCACAAATCCAGCAGATTAGCTGACTGTGGATGGGGATTTGTAACAGCTCCAGCAGGGCGCAGGAGGAAATCTCCACTCAGTTCTTACTCAGCAGTGAACAAGGAAGATCCTCTGCCAGGCTGATGCCAGACCAGCACAGCAGAGGTCCAGCTTGTGATTCGTTTTTAATTATATTAAAATACACTGTTGACTGAAGATGAACAGTTTTGCAGCGGTGAAGGTGGAGTATGACTGTGTAACTGTCCACTGAACCTAGTTTTCAGAGAGGTTAATGGGAAATTTGCTGCTGGTCCCTTTGGGCATAGAGTCAGTACCCACTTGGGTAAAGCTCACTCTCCAGTTTCACAGTGCAGGGGGTGCTCTGTACATATTAAGAGCACAGTGTGTGCTTAGGAGATTTTTGGAGAAAGGCTTCTTTCTGAAGCAATTGTGCCCTGCCACGTACCAATCCAAGCTCGTTAGCTACTTGGGATTCATAAAACATGCTCAGCTGGTGCCTCCCTGGCACAATCCACTCATCATGTGGGTTTCTAACTGGGAAGCTGTTTCTTCCCTTTATATAACCCGCCTAAGCATGGATTCCTAGAAGAGCGATCAGATGATACCAGGAGTGGGGACAAAGAGCTTGCAAACGGATGTTTCAAAGCCCCTTTCTTTTTCTGCGAGAAGCAGAAGGTTGGTAGCCATAGACAGAGCAAAGCAGCAGAGAAACTGCAGGCAGCAGTTGTTCTCCAACTGTAATTGTCCCTCTGTCACTTATCTCCCTCTTAAGGTCTGTGCTTGCCCCTTTCTGCTGGATTAGCTGATGCTAAGGCTTCTGCCTGCAAGGAAATACCATCCTTCATCAGAGAAGTGATGACAGACCCTCGCAACCCCTGTAAACGCTGATATGGAGCAGCATGATTTATGGTGACCATTCTGCCCATGGTTTCTGGTTTCCCTCCTCCCTTTAAGGCTCAGCTTACTGCTCCTTACCATCTGTGCTTGGTAGCTTCATCAGACAGGAACTGGCAATGGCCGCTACCACCTTGCTGTGATTTTTTTGCAAGCAGGTGATACACCTGCGTACTGGGAGGAATTGGTACCATGATAAGAAGAAAGCTGGGGAAGCCCTTGGCCTAGGAAAAGAGAGGCTGCTGGGAAGGGAAAGTGACTCAGAATTGATAAGGAAGTGCATTGCTCAGCAACTGCAAGGCATCTAGCCAAAGGAGATTTAGCATCCAAACTTTCTCAGCAGTGCAAGCACAGGCACGCAAGTCTGACCACTAGTGCTTGGAAGCACACGCTCTGAACTGCATTGAGAATGGCTCTGTTTGGGAGCTTTGATTCTTCCCCTGGGGGTCTGAGGGTGGAGATCTGAGAAGATCTGGATGAGAGAAGAGCTGTCATGCATGCACAGCAGGCTACAGCTCATACATGCTACATACATGACCAAAGGACCATGGTTTGGAGTTGATGCCAGTAAGGGATCAGGGAGAGGCTGAGTGTCATCATCTTCTGAAAGCTCATGTGGGCACCTGTCTGAACTTTGAGGAGCCTAAAGACCCTTGAAAGTCTGGCTCTAAAGTTCATCTGCCACCTCCAAAACTGGCACCTCAAAGCACTATTGACAGATGTGTTCAAGTGCCAAATGTCCCCTTCCCATAGCGGTGGGAAACATTTCTGTTTGCCAGACTCTCTCCAACTGCTGCTGGCTCTGCCGTATTTCAGTATGAGGCAGGACTGGAGAAATGCCAGACCTGGCAGTTGTCAGAGGGGCCCCTGTTGCAGGGCAGCTGGGGAAGGACAGTGTCCCCAGCAACTCTCACCACCTTACCTAGGCATTAGCCCATTGGCAAGGAGGCTGGGGAGACAGGCTACCTGGGAATGACTGGGGACTAGGGGTGGCTAGTGAGCTTTGGCATACATACCCGTCATAGGTAACTAGATGCTCCCAGGGAAGATGAGTGCTTGGTGTAGCTCCTTAGGGCATGGACATTTCTGGCTTACAGCATAAGACACATTTTCTTTTTTTTTAAATCACTGTAGGAAATTTCATTTGGGAGAAAATCCTGGGGCACAATCCTGAGCTGGCTATACAACATGAGAAAAGCAAACAAGAGGGATGACAGCAGCAGGGAGATCAGAGAAGCAGCTCGCCCCAGACAGACTGGTGAAAGGGCTGTGAAAAATTGTCTGTATGCCATTTGCCAGGGTCACCTTTGCAGTCTTGGAAACACTGCTGGAAGAGAGGTTGTACCATGAATTTTGAATGTAAGGCAGCCCTGAAGAGGCAATAAATGTGTTCCTATGCACATACACATGTCCACTTTCTCACCTCCTCCTACTTTGACACCCAGCCGTGGTACTTTAACTCTGGGCTATATCCTGCTCCATAATTCAATGCCAACATGAGTCCCATCCAGTCAATTTCTTTTGACTAGGCATGTCCTGCATTTTCTACATCCTTCTTTCCCTGACTTTAATAAATCCATTGCTCCCCACATCCCTAGACTTGATAGTCCTGTGCAGGTCAACCTGAAGGGTCCAGCCGCACACATCCTCCACAGTCAGGAGCAAATAGGCAAGAGCTGGCCCTAGAACCAGGTGGATCCTTGTGGGTTAGTCATTGGACGAACAGCGAGCAATGTCCAGGGAAGGTCACTGCAGCAAGGAAAGGGGTTGGGGACAGTGGAGCTGCTTGTCTGGCTCCCAAGCTGCTTTGCAAGAGAACTGGGATGGAGATGAAAAGCTTGTGCCATGAAAGCCCAGTAGATACCATATGCACCTTTGGGCCGATCTTAGTGCCAGCTCCCTCAGGCAAACAGTCTGGCACATGATGAGGGGGTTCCTCTCTCCCGATTGGCTTCTCCTCAGCTCATAAACTGCATTTAATCTCATAACTGCAGAAGCAGTTGACCTCCATTTTCTGAGTTTTGTGCCTGCATTTGTAGGAAAGAAATGTTAGGATCCTTCCTCCACATTTGCTGCATGAGGAGGCAGGGCAGGTCTGCCCTTGGATGGGGAGCAGAGATGGTGGTGCCCTCCGACATGCCCCTTAAAAGCCTGAGCAAGCAGAGGCCATCGAGCCAGCAGGCATCTGGGGTGCTAGCAGTGAGCATGGCCAAGTTCAGCCTGCCAAACACTGTGGCAGAGGCAGGGCTGTTCCTGGCGCGTTGCTCCCACTGCGTGCCCCTTGTCTAGGCTTTGCTTTGTGCCTTGGATCTGAAAGGATTTCAAAGCCCCTGGCACCACTTCTGAGGAGGCACAAAGACCAGGCCCTGCAACGGGGCTGGGATAAAAGAAGCAGATGCTATATCACTCCTCTTTCCTGGAGGATGGCTGGGAAGAAGAGGCCCAGGAAATGAGGGTGTATTTCATGTCAACTTTGCTACTTGGTGAAAAGCCAGAGTATTCAGAAGTGGGGGAGGAGGGGAAGATTATCTTTGCTGCAAAGAAAATGGAGTCAATTCACCACAGAAGTCTCCTTTGAGATTTGAAAAGGATGTAAAGGTCACTCTCGATTATCCAGACTGGCATGTCTGTGCCCTGCTATAAGGTATCCTACGGCCCCAGTGTGTGTGTTGTTGTTGTGAGCAGTGAATTTGTCGTATGAATATTAATCTTACCTAAGAGTATCTCATACCTAAAGACTGGGTCTATCCTTCACCCCTCTGACATCAGCCTTCTTCACAGCTCTGCTTTTCAACCTGTCTCTGCTGGCAGGGCTCCCAGCTGCTATTCTGCTACCTGGTAGGTATATCATTGCCATGCCTGTAATTCAAAAGGGCTGTAAGGGCTATAAAGTCTGGGAATTTGAAACTTCAGATGTTCCCCTTTTGGCTTTGTGCTCTTAGGTGTGCAGAACTAGCAAGCAGCTGCTGTTTGTTACTATCCATGAAAGATATGTGCTTTTATGGCCAGATGTTGTGTGCCCTTGATATAGTTTGATGGAGTCAAAGAGAGGGAGAGAAGCTGAGAAATGAGTAAGGGAAGCAGGACAAAGGAGAGAAAAAGATCTCAAAGTCATCTGAAGAAATAGCATCCATGCCTCTATACATGCAAGCCCTTGCTGATGCTATCTGCTCCATCCCTAGAGAAGGAATCACAGAATGGGTAAGGTTAGAAGGCACCTCTAGAGATCATCTAGTCCAACCTCAGGTCACCTAGAGCATGTTAGACAGGATCGCATATAGGCGGGTTTTGTATATCTCCAGAGAAGGAGACTCCACAGCCTCTCTGGGCAACCTGTTCCAGTGCTCTGTCCCTCTCACATGAAAGAAATTCCTCCTCATATTCAAATGGAACTTCCTGTGGTTCAATTTGTGCCCATCGCCTCTAGTCCTTTCACATGGGACAACTGAAAAGAGTTCAGCCCCATTCCCTTGGGATCAAGATCCAGCAACAGTCTGGCTCAGCACAGCCAAGGCAAGCAGCAGTCCCACTCACCCAGCAACGCTGTTGCTTCTCAGGAGCTGCAAGATGAAGTGTTTCCCGTGGGCAGGGGCAGCTAGGTCCCATCAGAGTCAGGTCTGTGCAGCTCCAGCAGCTGCTGCAGGAAAGCTGCTATGGGACGTCCCAAGCTGTGCCATGCCTCCAGGCCATGGCTGTCCTCACCCTGCACAAACAACTTATGCAACGTGTGCTGGGCTCAGGGGGGTGCCCTGCCCAGCTGCTCCCAGGGCTGAGTACCACAAACACGCTCAGGGACATCACTCCCTTGCTAGCCTCTTGCAGCCAGCTCTGCAGATTGGTACAATTTTGTCTGCAGGCAGCCTGTGTAGCACTCCTGTGCAACGTGCACTTTTCCCTGCAGTCAGCCTTTTCTCTGTGCATCAGTTCCTGCGAAGGCTGCAAGTTGCCCATCCTGCCTCCCTCTTCTCCATATCCAGGGCAAGGTACAGTTTGCACCCTCTTGCAGCAGTTGCTGTTGTCTATTCCAAGGTTCAGGTCTCCAGGCGTTTTGCTTTACCCTCTCTTCAGCTGATACTGTGTTGTGACACTCAAATTGACAAAAGGATTTTGATACTCTTGCCGAAGTGGCTGCAAAACACAGGAAAATTTTGGATGTCAGGACAACCACGTGCAGCTAGCAATGCAGCTAGCACCAACTCCCCAGCAAGATGGAAAATCTGGTGCATTATCTGGCCGCCTGCTTTTTGCCCTCTGCAACAAGCCCATTATCATCAGCCCCTAGTTGTTCAGTTCCCATACTAATCTGGTTGCATTAAGCCACTCCGCACCTTCCTGGGGCCAAGGCTTTGGCAGCGTGTCAACCAGCAGAGCATTGCCCTGCACTTGTACAGTGTCCTCTGGCATGGTGGAAGAGCTGGCTTAGGCCAACGCATGAGTTTGTCTCCCGCTCTCTTCAGGCATTGCTGTAACCATGCAAAAATGCCCATCCAAGCAGGCAGTATCAGACATATATGTTACATTATGATTTTGAACTCAGCAATAGCCAGCTAGTGCTCCGGGGTGGCTTGGGGCTTTGTAGCACAAGTCTAAGGGACCTGTAAAAAGCTGTAACTAAGGGAGGAAGCAGGTTTCAGCTCAGCACACAGAGACTGGCAGCTCTGCTGTGAAATGGCTTCAGCTAACCCCCTCTTCCCTCCCCATTCCTTCCCTGCCTGTTAGATGCTTTTTTTCCCCACCAACACCCCCACCAGCCATTTCCAGGGGAGGTTCAGGAGGGCAGCAGACTGGAGCCAAACTGGCAGCTCCTGTAAGTCACCTCTGTGTGTCTTAGCACCGTTCGATTCACACCAGCCCAGCCTCCTGCTCAGCAAATGCCTGCAGCTGCTGCAGGCAAAGAGTCAGAAACAAGGAAAAACAGCAAAGCAAAGGGGAGGAAAAAAACAGGAACAGGCAAGAAAGTCTGAAAAGATCTGGTTGGGCCTGGGGGAGACCAAGTCCAGTTATCTTTGATCTGCCCAGCCCCCCTTTCTCCCTTGTCCCACTCCAAAATCTCTGATATGGCTTTGCTCCCTGCCTGTGATTAAAAACAAGGTTTCCTTGAGCAGCAATGAAATCTCGTCCTTTCAGGACAGGCTGCATTAGTGAGAGAGAGTTTGTGTGCAAAAACGAGGGCCGCGTCCAAACTCGGACCCGCACCTCCCTTCCATCCTGGAGAAAAACAAGCAGTGACAGAGGATGAAGAAAAGCGTGTGCAAGACCGACAACACGCCGTTCCCGGCAGCTCGATCAACACAGAGCAAAGCGCCTGCCCCTTGCATCGCTGCGGCAGAGTCCCCGGCCCGCTGGCAGCGAGCGGATTGGCTGCCGGCGGGGAGGGGGGAAAGGGAGCTCGGTCCAGCGTTGCTGGGCAGATTTGGAGATTTGGGGGGATGGAGGGAGGGAAGTGGGGGGGGGGGGCAGGCGTGCGCCTGCGTGGCGAAGGGAGCGTGCACAGTGCTTGTTTTGTGATGCTGGATTCCAGCTCGCCTCCGCCGGGACGTGGCGTCAGCTGCTTTGTCTCTCACCATCGCTGTTTGGGAGACGGCGATCGGGGCGACTTGGCCGGCAGCGGGGGGAGAGAAGGGGGGCTTCTCTCCCTCTCCCTCCGGGGAACAAGCCGTCCATGCCCAGCTGAATGTCCCCATTGTCCCGCCGGGGAGGGAGCAGGAAGCACAGCCCTCGTCCCCGCGCGCGCCTCGGCACCTCCGCGGCCCCGCGCCAGGCCAGGATGCACCGCGGGAACGCAGCGGGGGTCCGTTCCCGGAGCAGACCTGGGGGAGGGAGGGAGAAAGCGAGGGGCCAGGAAAGAGGAGGAAAGGGGAGAAAAAAACAACTCCCTCCCCTGAGGCTTTGAAAGTGGAAACATCACCGTGCAGGGAAGCGGGGGAAACACAGCCCTCCTTGGCAGGATCTCCAAGACACGGGGCTAAAACGCCATCTGCAACAGGTAATGGTCTTGGTGCTCAGGGGCTGCCCTGCAGGCCTGAGGGTCTGCGAGCTCTGCTGGGGCATAGCAATCAATACCCAAACCTCATATACATGTATTTTAAACCAAAATTCTGTGCACCTGGCAAATTTTAGCCGCGCTGAAGGGCCTTGGTTCACCTTGACGATGTCTCCCTCCTTCACCACAGCAGGCTGAGAAACTTCAAAGCCGCTCAGTGCTCCCACACGGTTTGACAGCATGAAATTAAATCCTACAGCAGTAGACAAAAACTTAAATGGCAGCAGGAAAGGATTTTTTCTTGAACATGTAAAAGCCAATTGATTTGTCTAGGCCAGAACCCAAGTGAAAAAGACAAATCCTTTCCCAGCTCTCCGTGCCAGACCTCTGCTCCATCCTCCTGTGCAAGGAACTGACCTCCGGGCACCTCTGGACAAAGTGTGTGCTATGCAGAAAGTAGTGCACAGGAGTAAGGCTCAAAACAAGAAGGACTTTTACCCCTAAAAGTTATGTTAATATTTTTTTTTAAATAAAGCATAAAGATTTTGGAGTAACATTTTGAAGAGCATCTGCACAGCTTCATGGCCCCAATTCCATGTTACTAGGCAACTTGGTCTGCTAAGAATCTGATCTTGTCCTTCAGAGGTCAAGCTGTAGGGCTGGCACCCATCCAGCTTTTCTTATTTCTTAAATTTGCTTGCTCATTAGAGGATAAATCAGGAAATCCACCATCCTATCCTGTGCAGAAGAAATATAAATACTGCCATGTAAGCAAGTGTGATTCATTCTATGTGAACAACATGGGAACTCATAGTATTTCCAGTTTCTTGGAGTTTATTACATGACTCTTACATTTATTTAATGGAATTTTATAAATGGAGCAGACACTCACTTCATTAGACTTAGCACCTGCAGTTATAGCATTCCTGGGCAGCCACATGCACTTTTGAATATGCTTGTGCTGAAATGTGAAATGCTCCCAGGCAGAGGCTTAAAAAAATGTGCCTATTTGTCCAGGTCCAGCATTTCCCAGGTGAGTGCATGGAGGGACACTGCAGCAGCAAGGGAAACTTCTACCTGGGAAAAACAGCCAGCCTGTGCCAGTGGCTTTATTCAGCAACCCCCGAATGCCTAGGGAACCCGTGAGTTCCTCAGAAGGTATATCTCACCCTCAGTATATCTCAGTATTTCACTTACCCATGCAGCCACCCAAAGGACAGCAGGCATCATCTGTGTTGTGAGTCCGCCCTGGCAGCTCAGTGGAGTGACACCTTTCTGGAGGCCACCTGTGAGCAGAGGACATGGCAACAGTAAGGTACATGGCAGTTGGCCCAGTGCCACCTGGAGGCTAGCCTGAAAGACACAGCCTCCAGTATCTCTAAAAGCCAAGTAAAACCCAACACAAAAGCTCTTCGAGAGTCATGCTCATTAGAGAAGAGGGCGAGGTGTCTTTGATTTATGTGTGATCTGAGACTTCTATTCACAGTTCCTCATTAGGGCTTAAACAACCTGTGGACCTGTCCCAGCTCTTGGTTGGCAGTATCTGTGCTCTAATCAGCTTGCAATCAACTGTTGGGTAGGTCACTCAAGGAAGAAAAAACAGCTCATACAATTAAAAAGCAAGCTCTACCTTCTGTGCTGCCTCAGCTCAGTAGGAAGTCTCCTGGGTTGACCCAAGAGACTGACCTAGGCCTTCTTCCCACCTCTTGTTCACTCCCCAGTTTGGCCAATAACCAATGATTTTAATTAAAACCTCTTTTCAGTCACAAGAGCAGGCGTTTTGTGTGTTAATTGCAGAACAAACAGCTCCTCAGTGAAACAAATGACTGTCCAGTTGTCTTCCCTACTCCCAAGCCAAGTGTTGGGAACATTAGCACCAAGCACATGAACGGTCTTTCATTGTAAAGACACGTAAGATTGAGAGATGAATAGTCATCATCATTAAGAGCAAAAAGAAGAACATTTTCTTCTGCCTGGGATGAGTGGTATTTGCTGTGGTAATCGGGCTCAGAGCATGTGGTCACAGCCTGAAAAACTAAGCTGGGAGAAGAACAATTGTGCCTGCCCCTCACACCTATTTCACCCTTGGTGTGGGAAAGGTCTGGCCATATTGCAGACAAAGTGTGTATAAGACCAAAGGAGATCCTCATAGCAAGACCGCTGGAGGACTATGTTCCGATCCCCACAGGTGCAGAAACCTCTTGAATGGTGACTGTTCTCCATCCTGTAACATACTGCAGGCTTACAGGCCAAGCTGTGTAAGTGATTCTGTCCCATCTCTTGGGCAGCTCCTGGTGGGGTATTGGAGATCTACTCTATTTTAAAGATGAGTTTTAGTAGTAATGAAAGGTTGCTGAGTGACTAATATCTGGAGAATTAAGCTGTGACAGGAGTAGGTTCTCCACATTACAAGGAAACTCAGCACTAGCCCTGAGACCATCTCAAAGGGCAAGATGGCCCGAGGCTCCTCTAACGCTCCAGTTCATCTGCTCCCCTAGCTGTGGCTGGAATCATCAGTGTTTAAGACATTAAAGAAGAGAGTCCTGCCGCACTTGAGCCCAAGCACAGCTCTTCATTCACCTCATCATCTGTGTGGTCTTGCTCAGCACTTGCTTCAGTCTGGCTTTTCCTGAGAAAGGATGATCAGATTTGCCATTCCAGCAGAGGTCTTGGAGGTCTTGCACTGACTATTTTAGCATACACGGAGAGGCCCTGCCATGATAGCACCCTAAGGGTGCATCTACCCTTTACATTGCTGCATTCAGGCAGTGACTCATAGTCACTGTATAGTCAGGTGATAGTCCAAGGCCCTTCTCTGTAGCCTCTAGACAGTGAAGTCCTATCTTATCTACAGTTCTTGCTCCACAAACTCAAAGACCTCGTGTTTTCTACTGCTGAGCTTCACCTCTTTGCCATCCCTTCTGTCTTCCAGCTCATCCATTTCTTTCTTTGCAACACTTAAAACCACCTCGGTACTTCTGATATCTCCCAGCTGTCTCATGCACACATTTTATAGTTGCTTTCCTACTTTTCTATACCGTTCATTAAATTATCTAACAAAACAGGTCTTAAGGCTGATGCTTGGGGAACTTCAGAAGAACCCTCTCCTTCAGCCTGACGCTTCCCTTCACAGCACTTGCCACGAGCACCTGCTCGGCAATCAATCCTGGATATTACAGCTCCTCAGCCAGGCTCCAGCCTATTCAGCTGCATGAGTAACTTCCTCCAGAATATCCTACCAAATGCTCCACTGACATCCAAAACAGATGAACTCTACTGCAGTTCTCATCCCGTGAAGATACCTTAATAGCTTAGTGCCATCTGCCTTTAGCAAACCAGATCAACCTTTATTGCACATTTCAACCACCTCCAGATCATTAGTTCTTTCTCCACAATCCATTCTAGATCTTGCATGAAACAATGCTCCCCTAAGGAGAGCAATCTGGCTTCTCCAGTGCCATCCAACCATTCACAGCAACAATGGGCATCATTTGCCTAGGAGGAGACTTTCATGGGGGTGGGTATGAGATGAGAGGAAATCTTCCAGCTATGACATTTCTCTCTGTCTCTGAAAATAAACTGAGACAAACACATGATAAAGGTTAGCCATGTTGGTTAAGACAATACCTAGATCCCACAGCAAGGATCAGCACACAGAAAACCCACACTACGCTCCATCAGAAAGAATGTAGTATTTTTCAACACAACAGCCCACCTGGATGAGGTGCTGATCTGTTGCCAAACCTACCATCTCCAGAGTCTGGTCCCTCAAATCGTCCTCCCCATCATACTGATTATAATTACCTCCCAACCTAATTGCACCCTCCCCTCAGGGAGAAGTAAGCTCAGAGATTCTGCTAATGTAGAGCGGTTAGAAATTTAGCAGTGCTCTGGGAAGCTACTGGTAATTAGAGAGATATTTTTATAACCTATAGAAAGTGTCTTAAACTAAGAGAGTGGATCTAAGCATGCAAAAAGAGTTGGCACGTATCCAAACCATGCCGTTCATACCCCTTGCAGATAATAAATGCCATGAGCACAATTCACTCACAGGCACAGGAAAACCTGAGCGGCTGCTTTCCTGCTCGGGAAGGGCCGTAGTTTAAGATGTGACGCAATTTCACTCGTGTCATGGGTTGGTTGGTTGGGCTGCTCATTCAGAGTTCAAGCTGGGCTTTGCCAGTAAGCTGTCGCACAGAAAAGTGGCACATTCTTTAGTTGCATCAAAAAAAGTCACCGTCAAGATAAAGACAGGCTATTTCCATCCCTCCTCTCCATTTTGTAAACATGACATATACTTCAAGAAGCCTTATCTCAGTCTCTTTCTTAGTGTAAAATCATTGCCAGCTTTCCTCTTGAAAACAACACTAGCTTATTTGTAATTAAAGGATGACGACTGGAGGATGAAAACAAGCCAGTAAGAAAACAGTTTTCACTTTCAAACGCTATGGCTTTGCTGTCTGGAAACTTTCACGTTCCCACTTCCAGCCAAGTCACATTTCTGTTTCAGTCTTTACGGCATCAGCCAGGCCCTTCTATGCGGACTTGTTGTTAGCGTGTCGTGGAGAGCAACACATACCTAAGGGGAGTAGTCAACGGCTGCTGGAAACAGGCCTGGCCGAGTTCCCTTTCCCCCCCTCCCCAATCCAAACATCCCCCAGCTTTGGAAATTTTGCCTCCAACTCTGAACTCAGTTGGCCCCGCTGCTATAAATAGATGGAACAAAACCTCCCGGGCCAAGCGCCCTGAGTGTTTAGAAAGCTTTGATCCTCTTCTGCTTTCGAGCTTGGGCCCTTCCTGCTAGCACCGCCGCCGAGCGCTGCGGCTCGGTGGGGGCGAGGGCAGCCGCGCTCCCCGCAGCGGCCCCAGGACCAGCAGGCACGGACCCTCCGGGGCCGTGGGAAAGCCTCCCCTCGGCCGCCGGCGCTGCCTCGCTCTCCTTGGGACAGGGCCGTCGGGCAGGGGCGAGGTGGCCCGCAGAGCCGACGCGGGGCGGCCCGGCCCTCCTCATCGCTCCCGGCCACGGCGGTTGCTTTCTCTCCCCTCCTTCCTGCGGGCTGAGGGAGCTTTGCCCCCCTCCGTACGGGTGTGCCTGCCTCCCGTGCCTTGGCACCGCGCACGCTCTAGCCAGAGGCGGAAGTGGAAAGACACAAACATCAAGGGGGAAAGAAAAGAAAAAACAGAAAATGGGCTGCTCTTGCAGTATTTCCAGCCCATCGAGCCCAGAGTGGGAAACCCATGAGAAAGCTGGCGCTCGCAAAACCCCAGGCCAAGAAGTTTGGATAAGCAGCTCCTGTGCTTGGCTTTTTTCCCCTTGCCCTCGGTCCCACGCGGGCAGAGGAGCACGGCTCAGCACCATCTCCCCAAAGCGCACACGCCCCCAGCCTTCATATAGCTCCACTGGAGACCTATTTCCAGCCGCCAACTTGTTCCCTCCATTTCTGGACCCTGAAGGCCACTCTGGCCTGGCTTAGTGCCACAGCAGGCAACACATATCCTTCATAGTTCTGCCATTCCGTTGAGTTTGCACACGCACAGCTCACAGCCCCCAAATCCCTACCTGCAAAACATTTTTTTTTTCCATCTGGGAGACTTTCTTCCTGTGAAAGTTCTTTCACTTTGGAGGAGAAGTCAGCAATGCCATCTCGCGCAGCAGCATGCAGCTGGGGTAGCACGTCTGCCAGGGACTCAGAACACACGCCTGCAAAACAGCATCTTGGTGCTTCTTTAGTAGCAATAACATTTCCAGGGTGCATTGCTGCAGCCTAGCACTTGGCCAACGCTTTTTTCCCAACCAAATGACTTCATGGCAGGGTTGCAGGAAACACAGAGCTACCATGGGCTCCAGAGCAAACCCTGCATGGAAAGAAACCCGCAGAAGTGGTTTAAACTGCAGCAGCAAATGATGTCTGCTCTGCCTCCTCCTCACCTCATCCCATGCAAAGTCACGGTGGCGAAATCACGAGTCTGTGGAAACGCAGGGGACCTGGCACCAGGTCACCCTGCTGCTGGGCTGGAGGGGACCAGCCTATAGCTACATCCCTGGGGAAGGGGGTTAGTTAATACTGCATTGGGAAAGAGCTGAGCTCAGCACCTTCACCCTCTGGCACTGACAGGAGTCCAGCACTGGGGCAAGACAGGGACGAAATTAATCCATAAGGGGGGGGTGGGGGAGGTAAAATTAGAGCCCAGATTTCAAGGAGCAGCAAAAATCTGTGCAGTGAACTCATGGCCAAAGAAGGATGGGCGTCCATCTCCCTCCTTTGCCTGTTGCTTCCCATAGTGTTAAGCCCAGTTGCAACCGCATCATGGGGCGGCAAGGCCATGGGGCATGGTCCTCCTGTGCTGAGAGGATCCCTGTGGAGTCGGCTTTTGCACGGGGCCCAGGGCTCATCCGGACTTGGGTCACTTCTTACCCTTCCTCGGCTCTCCGAGGCCACAGTGCAGGTGTTGCAGTGGGCTACATATTGCTCGGTACGTGGCCTACAGGCCACGAAAGCACCATTTGGCACTCGAACCTTGTGAGCTGCTTACTGGGGAACTTTGGCCCTTTTTTTCCTGCTTGCTCCTCTCCACCGCCAAGACGCAGTCCTCAATCCAGCCACGAGCACAGCACCAACGCCTGGAAAAAAACACAGCAGGGCTAAACGCTGCCCTGGGGACTCCTATCTGTTTCCCAGGCTGAGGCACCAAAAACAGCACGAATCCTGCCACCACGGGCCCCCACTGCCTCTTCCCCTTCCTGAGGAGCACGCAGAGGACAGGCCACTCGAAGGGGTTGGCAGCGTGGCACCTCGGAGGCGAGCGCTGCCTTGGGGCTTTGTTTTATGTTCTGTTTATCCTGCCGAGAGAAACAGAGGAGTTCAGTGTGCAGGAATCTCGCGCCCTCACCCTGCTCCCCCGCCACATGAAAGCTGCTGAGCAAACAAGAGAAATCAAAGATGATTGCACCCCGCTGCAAGCCCGCTGTGTTTCCGCATGGCTGGCCCTGCTGCCAGCTCTTACATAAGCAGCAGGCTCAGCTCAGCACTTGGCTCATGGCTTTTTTTCTTCCTTTCTTGCAAAGCAAGCAGCTGCCCAAGTGGAGCCAGCAGCTGCTCTGCCCCTCCGCTCACCAGGAGAGATCCCTCTCCAGGTCCAGGCAGCTCCTGAGTGACTCCTACCTTTCTGCAGGAGCTTGGTTTTACTTTTTTCCAAAGGGGATATGAAGGTCAGAGACTCCCATCCCCACTGATACTCAATGCCTCTCTCCCCATGTCAGATGTGCCATGCTGGCCAGCAGTGCTTGGCAGAGCAGGGCTTGGATAGAGGGAAACACCAGAGCATGACTCTTCCCAAGGCATCTGCGATCCCCAGATGCAATGCTGTGAGCCGGCACCACCCCTTGACACAGGCCTCTCCAGCCCACCCTCTGGCAAGAGCCATCATTGCTGCATGTTGCCTTCTGCTGGAAGAAAAGAGATGCTTCAGCCTGGGTTTGAGCTCAGTAAAACCAGATCTTCTTTCTTCTCCCTGCCTAACGCTCAGGGTATAACAGGACTGCTCACAAGAGGGTCAGCATCCATGGCACAAACATGCACTCTCTCCACCAAGCATAGCCTGAAGCACCGTGGCAAACTGCCCTGCTGTTGCACCAGAGGAGACCAGCTTCAGGATCAGCAAGGAGGCATGTAAGTGGCTCAGAGTTAGGGTGGGAGAAGTATTTAGCACCACTCACATTTCTTGAATGCAGGATTCTGGCACCTGAACTGAGCAGGAGTATAACCTCCTGTAAGCCTCTGTTGCCCAGTATAGAAGCCTCTTTGCAATGGCACTTCAATCCTGTAACCTTCCACTTTCAAACCTGAGGCCCAGGGCGCTGTAACACACTCACGGTTACCTGCTTTGCCCCTGTGCCCTCCATGGGGTAAGGACCTTAGGCCCCTCTTTCCATCTCCCTAGGACCCATTTTAAGCACATACAAAGCAGTTTCCAGAAAGGACACTGGTGATGCAGGTTGGAGAGACACATTTCCCCAGCTTTTTCTTGCATGACTCTTCAGCAGAAGAATGAAAACCCTGAGGATATAAAAAAAAACCAGAAAAGAATATTAAATCCTATATGAACAGCCACATCTTACCTTCAGGCAAGGCCTCACCTTCTCCTCCAACAGAAGATCATTCTGATTTCGGCAAGCTGCTGAAGAAGGACAAGCAAAAACCATGTTCTCTCTGCCATTTCTTTTTATCCCTACCCCCTTTAATTTCTTTGCAAGCCTTCCACTGTGGGAAAAGAAACGAATTTCTTCTTTGAATAGGTCTGCTCTCCATGCTACTAGGGACCAGCTCCTAAACAGAGGAGACTCTCCAGGACCCACACTCTCCCCTGGGAACCCTGTTTGGCTTCCTCAAGCTGTCACCTCATGGAGACAAGCAGTATTTGCAATACAATTCTCCCCCCAAAAAAATGTTGCAGGTATCTTAAGTGGTTAAGTAAGGAAATAACTGTTTAGCAGAGCTCAACATCACCTCCTACTACTACTGTCAACTCTTCCAGGCTCTTCCACAGAGCAGTTCTTGCACTTGTCCAGCAACATAGGTCTCCAGACCACAGCATTGGCAGCTTCAGTAAATACTGCTTAGAACTGCAATCCATTACACTTTGACAACACATTCTACCCTACTCTACCCTACAAAACAATACTTACTTCTCTAAAGATTTTTACTCAATTTATTGCTGATTAAAAGCAATAAAAAAGACCAAAACACCAATTTCTTGGGGTTCATCATCTTTCAGGCCATTGTGCTAATATCATGGCAGCCCTGTTTACCTGTATGCTCCTTGAGAAACTCCAAACCATACAGCGTGCACAGCACAGGGATTGTATCAAAGTAATTCATACTTGAAGCTGTGGCAGGATCAGGCAAATCTTGGCTTGGCTATCTCTCCTTAGACTACATCTTGCAACCAGGAGGGCTGGAAACAATTTTGCTTTAATTGGTTTTTAAAATGCAGCTAGCAGATGGTTTGGTAACCCAAATTCATGACTCTTTCCACTGCTCTAGGCTGTTGGCCTGGGAACCAAATCCAAGCTTGACCCAGGTAGCAAGGGATACATCCCACTGGCATTACGAAGGCACCATCCATGACATCTCAGGAAGGACTGCCCAGGCTCTCCAATAGGGACACTGCAAAGCCACAGGTCTTCAGGTCCTTTTGCTTCACAGCCTACCTGAGATCCCAAGTCACCAACACTAGTGGAAAGAAGTCTTCTTTTCTGGTTCTCAGGTCGCGGTGCAAAAAACAGCCAAATGGTACTGGTACTGCCCAGGACTGGCAGAGAGATGAAAGCATGCCGGTTTCCTGACCCAAGTGTTATTCTTGGTTGAAGGAGCTCTTGTCAACAGGGTGGTTGCTGTTGAAACAAGCTGAAAACACAAGAAGATCTTACTGTCCTGCACATACTCAACATGGGAAAGACAGAAATGAGGGACACCTTGCAAGGAGAGCACAGCATTGGGTATCAAGGCCACCATGCTCAGAAACGTCAGGGTAAACCTGGGGAGTTCACTAGTACAAAATATAGTTTGCCCAGTTTCTCTGGAGAGAGTATCATGGTCTCTCTAGAGCACAAGGGATGATTTGCCCTGTGGACACATCCCTTCATAGGCCTGTGTGCTACAGCAAAGTTTTAACAAACTCTGACCAACTCTTCTGACCTGTCTGGTTCATTCTTCAGGGTATTCCTTACTTACCTATGAATATCTACATGTCCAGTGTCCCACAGAAAGCAGCCATGGAATTCTGCCCCAAATCTGGCCACATCACAATGCAGATGAATTAACATTGCCCCAAGAACCTTACAAACATCTTACGAAGCAGGCTTGTTTTTCTGTTACAAAGCAATTTGAAATTCTTGGAAGGCAATCAGGAAAGTACAAAGTATTCCAGCTCAGGACAGCCTGGGACTCATTCCTTAGAGGCACAATGGTTGTTTACTCAATCCTTCGTATATTAATATCTAAAAATTCATGAGTTCAATTGTAAACAAGAAGTGCTGGCCTTACTGTGCTGTCTACTTAACAATAGTGGTTCCAGCCTGAATGCTGATTTTGTTGTTATCTTACTTTTAATCTTGCTATCAGAGAGTCAAGATCTTGCAAAATTATGGTAAATATTTCAAACCATTTCTGTTTTTGAAATGCATCCCTCTGAAACCCAAGGCCAAAGAAAGACTATTTCAAATCAACATTGAAGAGTACAGGCAGGGAGAAGAGCTGTTTGTGCCAGCACTGTCCTCTGGCCGAAGAACAAATGAGTAAAAAGCCGGCCACAGATACATTTGTGCTGGAATTAGCAGAAGATTCCTAACTATTGAGAAGAAAGGTTCCTGAGGCAGTCTCCTAAGGGGGCTAATGGACACAAAATAGCCCAAACACAACCTGTTTCCAAGGAAAAAAAGCACAATTGGTTTCTGAAAGCACTTATACAATGGTGTTGCCTGTGGTGAGCAGAGGTCTCATCTGCATGCATCAGCCCAGGGACTCTGCAATCTCTCCAAGCCCAACAGCCAAGGACTCTTCCCAATATTACATCTGAAGAAACCCTCTGAAACAAACATCTGCCTCCCACCAGCAAGCCAGGTTTCTCATCCCAAAAGGAGCCCTGGAGGATGAAGGTAGGGAGTCCAAAGGATGGACATGGTCCAAAGTCCATCAGAGCTTACCTTCCCTCTCATCTGTGCAGGCTAGCACTGCCACAGGCCCACATCACCTCAGGTCCATGCTGCATGTCCTCTTGCTCCCCCGCTGGCCCTGCTGAAGGACTTCTATGCCTTTGGGCTCAATGCTGTCCAGGAGGCAGCTAGCAGAGCTGCAGGTTCTGGCTCAGGAGGTTCAGTAGGCCATTCACAGCTAGGCTGGTTGTGTTTATGACTTCTTCGTAGCCCTGCGTAAACATGTTACTGTTCCAAGCATTGTTTTGCAAGGGAACATGGATTTAGCTCGGCTTTCTCATCTCTCCTGCTGATGAACAGCTAGCTGTTTAGGTAGCCCATTATCCGGCATAGGTAGCCCATTATCCGGCATAGGTGAGCTCTAGATAAACTCTTGCTCACAGCGTCAGCGCAGATCACCTTGTCCCACCCAGACGTTTTCTTGCATCTGTGCAGAGCTCAGATATCTCCACACAAGCCCTTGTTGTTACTGCAGATGCCACTCCAGGAACTGTCAGGAATGGATTACACCCTCTCCATCCCTTACAACAGATGGGATGCAAGTCCACAGACTATATGGGAGTATGAAAAATATAGGCATATTTCATCAAGCCTATGTGATGCAGCAGACATCCAGGCACATGAGGTTCCGGGTGTGATGGCAGAGCCTTGTGCACTACAAACACTAGGATACTCCAGTCCTGTGCTGGTTCTGCCTCGTGTGGACTCAGCTCTGTCTGCTAGGGCTGTACTTGCATAACAGACCCCAACAGTCACATTGCACAATGCTCTGAGGAAGCCATGACTGGAAACTTCTAGGCAACTACTGAGGAGCAGGGTTTTCTTAGGTAAGTTGTTCATTCTTGTGGATCTGGGTGATCAAAGTGAAGGGTGAAGAAATAGCACTGGAAAGAAAATACAGAGACTGCTTAGAAGAAGGGCTGAAGTGAGTGAAGAGCAACGAGTCAGAGGATGTTCACAAGTGAGCAGGGACGTATGTGAAACCCCAGCTCCTTCTTCTGGGGACAGAGCCTCATGTCACAAACAGCAGACTATATGCTAACGTTGTGGAACCTGTGCAAGAGGAAGGGAGAGTTTCTTTGAGCAGGAGGTTCATGTATCATATCTTTGCTGTTGTCAAAGGGCAACAGCAGAAATTGCCACGTGTTGGAAAGCCTCTGTGCAGGTTATCTCGCACATATCAACAAGACTAGAAAGTTACCTTCACTCTCTTGATAAAGGTTTCAGCGAACAAATGAAATTCAAGGCCCAAACAAGTTCCCAGAGAGCAACCATTGCTACTAGCTAGAAAAATATTGGTTTACATTTGCACAAAGCCTTTAGCTTGCTCCAGCCACAAGTACAGCCTGGAGACACATGAGCCTGCTCTTTCATTCAGGGTTCATCATTGTCAGCCCTACCCTGCAGAAACCAGCCAGAAGAGTAGGTTTATGAAGTGGTCATCCAAGTCCTGCCAAACCACTATTCAAGGGCAAGAGTTCTCAGATAAGCCCAGATTTCAACCAGAAAAGGAACTGGAGAGGAAATGCTGCCCAACTCAATCACTCTCACTTCCTGTCCTGTGAAAACCAGCAAAACATGCCATCCCAAAGTCCATGAGTCTTTGATTTTTACTGTTCCCTCTTTAACCAAAGAGACCTCCACTGAGGACAAGTCAATCCACTGAAGCCTAGGGTGCTTCAGCCATGCAGGAGGTAGCATTCATCTCCCTGCTCACTCTGGTCCCCTTTGGGACATTTGGCTGGATGCTTCTGCATAAATATTCTCCTTGAAAAAAAGCCCATCTCCAAAGGCAGCATCCTAGGCCACATCACCAAGGAGGGCACAGTCTGCATGGAACCTGGCTGGGACCTCAGCACATAATGAGATGCAGTGGTATCTCGATTCCCAAACATTTGCTCGTGCTGGGTTAGCCTTCAGTTGCATGGGAAGCAGCACCAAATCCACTCACATCTCAGAGCATTTACAGAGCCTTCTACAGTACTGCAGAATCTGAGCCTGGGAGCAGCCACTAACAAACATGGGGATCTATATTGGACTCTAATAGCAGTGTGCTTACACAACTCATGCCAACAAATGTCCCACCCTAAGCAAAACAGTTAAATCCAGCAGACTGCCTCAGGCTGTAGTGAGGAAGGCTCCTTTCCCTCCCTGCATAGCTGGGAGCACCATCCTGCACAGTGCTGGCAGGGTGGCAGTTTCTCTCATTGCCTGTGGTGACCACAGTGAAGCTCAAAGCCAAACTGCTTTTGCAGTGTCACCCTTCCAGACCCCAGGCCTGGCCTGGCCTGCTCGCTGGCCAGTCTACTCCATAACGTGGCTCCGTGTTTCTCTTGGATGACCTCCTGTTGTACTGGTGTTTTCCACAGAGCGGCTCTTCTGTGCAGCCGGAGAGTGGATTTTCTGTCGTTTGATCCGAGTTTGCTATTTATCTCCCTGAGGGCCTCCTGACTGCCTTTACCAGCCCTAATCTTTCCATCTCAGAGGCTGTGCTGCAGCCTGGGGCTCTCTGGCAAGGAGTTGGGGGAGAGGCCTGGTGGCCAGAGAGCAGTCGCTCACTGTGTCCCCTCTGCCCTGTAGCTGGACAAATGCAGGGCAGTAGGATGAAGGGGACCTTTCCTCCCTCACAGGCAGATTAAGTGCGGACATGTAGTGCCCTCTGCTGATTCAGCCACCATCAAAGACACCGGAAGGAGTAGGATGCAGGGCTTGGCAGCTTTGCAAGCCTCTGAACAGACAGCCAAGCCTCTGGCTCCAGTCTCTGTACTCTCTGCCAGTTCTTTGCAGGCAAGGCAGGGAAAAGACCTTTCTCTCTTCCTAACAAGCTGCTATTAATTACAGCTCTTTGAGCAGCTGTTTGAAAAGCAAGGCTGGCAGAACAAGCCCAGAGGTTCCATCAGCCAACTCCACACCTATGGGTGATGGTTACCTGAAGAAATCAGGATATCTTCACACTTCTCCACAGTTCCCCAGCTCTCTGTGCCATGCATACCCCACCAGGTCTGAGCAATGCTCTCCTTTCCTATGCGGTGGGGAAGGTGGCAGCCCAGCAAGAACAGAAAAGCAGCCTGACACAGCAACTGGGAAGGCAAAGACAGCATTAAAGGACAAAGAGCCAGAATGGGGGATATGCTAATGTTCCCTCTCTCCATTCCCAGAGGCACCCTTTCCAGGCAGATGAGGAACGGTCTTCACTTTATCCTGAAATAAAGGATGGAAGCAGCCAGCAGGCATATGGGGAAGACAGGCTGGTGGTCCAAACTGTCCCAGAGAGTAGAGAAGCCTTACCTGGAACAGCAGAGACTGGGCATGTAACAGAGATGCTGTCCTTGCCAGAATATCAGAATTATTGTTCATGCTTGCAGAAGCTGATCACAAGCTATCCTGGAAACACAAAGATGGACATGAATTAATTGAAGGCCCAGAAATGTCCCTTGTGATGTTCTGCAGGACAAGATGCAACTACTGCTTGCAGAACTGTATATGAGGTTAGCTTTAGCCCAAGAACATTAGCTGCAAGTCTGTTCCACCAGCAGCTGTGAGGTATGCTAAGCATCTGAGTGCCTCTGCATAGCTCTTCTAAACCAGCCAGAAGAACTGAAGAGTGAGGACAGCTTTCTATTTCAAAGCCCAGTAGAGAGAGCATTTCTTCCTCCAACTGTGTCAAACTGGTGTCAGCAGAGCCCTGAGCTTGACCCTGTGGGTGCTCTTGGCCGGGGTAGCTGAGGACAGAAAAAAGTTCAGCACAGCCCCAAGGCACTGCATCCTCCCCAGTCCTAGACCACTAGAGGTACCTGGAACTACTCCTGGAACAGCACCCAGCTGTGGTCCTAGCAGGACACCCACAGCCCAGAGCTGCTCATATTGGAAGCAAATGACTTGTTTTTCTTCTCCTCCATCCTGTCAAGCCTTCTCCAATTCATCTAGGTGCAAAGAACTTAAAGGGATGTTTAAAGAACATGATACAGGCAGCAAAGTCCACTCCCAGTTACAAGACTCACTTTAAGAGATAAGGCCTATTGGCTTCCACAGGCTGATAGAGGTTTACAGTGTCCGCAGAAATATGACCGGCAGCAGGCTTACGTGAGGCAGGGAGCCTCCAGAGAGATAGTCATCTCTTGATCCTGCAGTGAAATTGGCTCCTTCTGCTGACTGCAAAGACTGCACATTCCTTATCTGCACTGGAGGGAAAGGTTACTATTAACATGCAGTGCATTCAGTTTTTCATTGATAATTTTTTCCTCCTCATCATTAGCCATGGCTTTTCCAGCACTGGCATCCCCCCTCTGCAAGTACATTGTCTCCCTGCCTTTGGCCCCAGGCTGCTCTGTAGCACCTTACCATCCTTAGACAGACTGCTTTTGTGCATTCTCACCATGCCCCAACCTCCTTGGTGCTGCTCCAGCCAAGATAAACATCTTGGCTAAGGGCTAAAGGGAAAAAACAGACCTTTTTTCACCGCTCCCCTATCCTGTAATGCCAAAGGACATCTTAAGTGGGTAGAAGCACATGAAGTCACACATGGCATCAGCTCGAAGCCTGGCTTGAAAATATAGCCTCTACCTTGGGACCTTTTCATTCAAATTTCTCTCTCGCGAGTGTCATTTGCAAAGTTCCACAGCTGTATCAGCCCGGGACACAGCACAGAATCTCTCTTTGCTAGGACAAGGCTGTGGGCTCCCTCCTCCCTCACATGGGGCCAGCACAATAAAACCGTGCCAGTACAATAAGGTCAGCAGCTTCTCAGTGCACCCCCACTCCAGACCTGAACCTACCTACAACAAAACGACCAGGAATAAACCCACAGATCAGAGATTCAGGGTTCATCTTTTTTTTTTTTTTTTTTTTTTTTTTGTTACATTTCCCCTTCCCATTTGCTTACAGGAGTGATAGAGAGTAATCCAAGATGCTCCTCCTATCTCCAAAATCCAGCCTCTGGAGTGGAGCCTGGCAGGTGTTTAACAAGTGACAGTAATGCCTTGTATCAGGTAAATGCATCATGTAGGGGATTCAGCTCAGGGCTGCGACACGGAGACCCTAGACTTGTGCCCATTTACGTGACCCACATACCTTTCGTTAACCACCATGTCTAGCCCCAGCATGCTGAGAGTGCATAGCCCATATCACCAAGTGGTGCCTAATTAGGAGATACGTGGCTGAGATCACTGGCACCCTACGTGCCCACAGGGTCTTCTTGTTATCTCACACTCACTATAAAGTGCTGGCAGCAGAAATGCTGAATCAGGAGTGCTTGCCTGGAAGGAATAACTTGCTTTCAGCACTAGTCCATGCTGATTTGCAGCACTGTCACCTTGGGGAGCAGAGGACAGCCCAGGCAACTGGGTTCAGTGCTCTCTCTCCAGGCCAATGCAGAAGTGGAAAGAAACTCCAGGGAATAGTTTCACTCCAAACCGGGACTACAGCCAGCAAGGCAGCTGTAGAGGTGCAAAGGGAAGGCAAAGGCAACCCAGGGTATAGCTTCAGGCAATACAAAGCCTCCTGCAGATTATTTTTAACATCTTCTGACCTGTCCCACAGGCCCATGCTGGCACCTGAGAAGGTGCTTTGGCTGCTGATGGCAAAATACATCACTGCAGAGGAGAACAGCAGAAATGATCCTGAAAGCTGATGCTGTGCTGGGCAGGGCTGACACCAGCCCCGTTTCTGTGCTGTGGCCCTGGATGCACCATCAGCCCAGGGAGCAGAGAGTGAGTGAACCGTGCCACAGAGCAGGCCAACAACAGCTCCCATTTCCCTGAGCTCAGCAGCCCAGCCTGATAAAAGATGCAGCAAAGCTGCTCCAAGAAAAGGGGAAGAGAACACTCAGCATTGGCTCTCCTCCCATCAGATAGCGTGTGTGTGGCCGCACAAAGTCCCCGAGGTACAGCTCCCAGACAGCCCCGGGACACAGCCGGTCCATGCCACACAGGCTGTGGGGAAGGGACCTGTTCTCCATCACCCTAGGCTCTGCCAGGAAGAGGTGGCAACCTCAGCACAGGGATGGGGAGACCTGGCCCCCCAAGCTCCCAGCCCCATGTACCCACCAACTTCTGCTAGCACTGTTACATCAATCTGGGAGGAGGCACCTCGAGGCTCTCATCCAGACCAAGGTGGGCCTTCACCAGGTCCAGCCGTGGCAGCAGCTTCTCTCTGCTGCTGGAAGAGAACACAAACTAGCTCCATGGCATCGCCACTACCAGTTCACAGGCCTGCTCCCTGCCTCAGTTTCCCCAGCTGTCAAAATCCACCTTGCAGGGCTCGCAAGAGGCCCCTGGGCTATTTGCCTCCTGGGGCTACTTAAACTATGATCAGACTGGTGTGGGCAGGCCCAGGCAGGCTGACAGCAGCCTCTGCCAGGAAGGGTGGGAGGACAGCAGGTAGGAAGGGGGTGCCCTGCCTGCCCCCCTTCCTCACCTCTCCTGCCGGGGTGGCTGCAATGAGCTGAACAAGCCGGGTGCCAAGGAGCACCTCTGACAGACACTCTGTGGCTTTCGGGCCCCACTGCAAAGAGGGGCCTGCATGCACGCCCCCCGCATAGAGTGCAGCAAACACCCACGGCCTCCCCATGGGGCTCAGCTGGTTGTTCCTGGCCAAGTGCTCGCTCACCAGCAGGGCGACATTGCCATCTGCTGCCTGCTGCTCGGCAGGACAGCCCGGCCCCGCTCTGCGCCCAGCGCTGGCCGTGCCTGCCCCGGGTGCTGAGGGCTGGCCCCAGCAGTGCCCTCGGGTGCCCTCAGCCCTGAGTGCACTGGGGCACAGGGCAGCACCTACACCGCCACCTCCGTGCCAAGCCACGTTTTGTGGACATCTTGGAAATAACGATGCTGATGTTTAGCCAGGAGAAGGTCTCAGATCTCACCTACGATACTTGGTAGAGCAGGTCAGGCCCTGTTTGCTTTGCCAGCAGGCAGAAGGGGCTGTCACGGGATAAGGCTTGGCATTGCCAAGGAAGGCAGGTAGCTAAACTCCTCTCTGCCCTGAAGGAAGCAGAAAGGGAGGACAGTCAGACACAGCCTACACTAGTCAGAGGCTGCAGCAAAGCCCGTCCTGTGGGCCTGCCATGCATCCCAGCCCCAAATGCTCCTGCTTTACCCGAGGGAGCTCATCACACGCAAGCCCCGGAGGATCGCTCTTCCAAGCGGACACTCTGCGGCAGAGTCAAGATGATCGTGCCTGTGTCTGAAGGGAAAGAAAGAGGAGCCAAGCTGCGAAAGTCGGTCTCTCCCTGGGATGAGAGATGTGCCAGGGTTAAGGAAGCAATCTCCAGTGTTGGCATAGATAGGTTCAGGCTGTCACAAGCACCCAGGAAGTGCCACGGCATCCCTGTGCCTCCCTCTGGCCTGACCAAAGTTATTCCTCCAGGTCCCAATCCCTGTTGGGCATGCAGATCTGCTTGTTTAGCAGTGCTGGTCCTCCCATGTATTTATATATTAAAAAAAAAAAAAAAACCAAGAATTCTCTTCAGTCTGTTTTAAACACAAAACATCTTTCAGAAAATGACAAGGTCAAAAATCTCACTTGTGTGCTTGCTCAATAGTCTGCTAGCACTTTTTAGGAGAAGGATAAATTACTATCTCATACTTCCTGGCATATTCAAAACTGACAACTAAATTTTTGCACTTAAAATCAAAAAGTAACATCCTCAGTCATGTGAATACACTATTGCCATTCCCGATCTCCTGTGGCGTAAGGTATCTGCAGGCAGCTTACATCCGACATAGCTGCATGACCAGCCAGGATGAAATGATCCTTACTGTAAAGCGTGTTTTATGAACAAACAACTTGCCAAATACTTTAGTAATTGATCTGGATAAAAAAACACCACTTTAGGGTCAAATCACAGCTCCAAACTGCCCCAAAGCAAGACCCTGGCAGCAAGTGCTGCCCTCAGGTCTGCTTGTGACTCACCAGCTGAACGTGAACAAACACCTCCAGCTCTCTCTGCCATGGTTTAATCATCTGGAAACACAAAGATGTTATTTTTTTTTAATTCACAACCATACCAAAAGACACTAATTTATTTTAAACTTTAAAGCACCTACATATTGTCTCTACAGCTTAAGATAAAAGCTGCCATAAAAGGGAAGAAAAATTGTAATTATCTGCAGTTCAGAAGTCTAATCTTTAGAAAGAAAGAGTTGGGCTTCAAGCTATGCTTGTTAAATGTCTTTAACCTTTTCTTTTCCAGTAGGGTATGCAGTTTGTAAGTGATCTTACCCATTTGAGACAGGGTGGGCTTGGGGGCTAGAGGCCACCAACACAGACCAAGGTTGATGGTGCCCTGACCTTCAGAAACAGAAGCACAGAAGATGGCAAGGCAACAGGCTGCTGCAGAGACGCACCCAAGGAAAAACATGGAGTCCCCCTCCCAGTAGCTTTACCTGATGGTGAGGACCATCCCTGAAGTCTGATCAACAGGAGACATCACGTGATGAGGCCTTTGAGGGGATCTAGATGACTTCTTACATGAACATATAAATACAGCAGTATTTCTGTAGGAAATAGTGTAGCAACATTATTCCCTAAATTAATTGATGGAGGGTGCTAGGGAGAGCAAATACATACATTAATGCAAAAGGGGAAGGTGTACAACAGGCTCGTTGTAATATGCTTGTTTTAGGATGTAGAAAGTGGATCCTAGGGATTGCTAACCACAGCAGTGTGGCTAAGGAAGGCTCTAATTCAAATGGACAGGATCTTCATTATGAGTTCCCACTTAAAGTTTGAAGAACAGTTGGATCTACTTAAGTGGGGACTGCCACAGAGCAACTGGGAAGCAGTCAAGCCTAGCAGGTCCCAATAGGTTGAGGACAGTGTATGGAAATTTACTGATAGGATCCCAAACAATCAATTGCTGAGAAATACACTCAAAGAGACAAGTAATCCAAGATGTGGAACCTAGTCCCTGGACAGAGAGGCTTTCTTTGCAAAGCAGTTGCTGCAGCTGAAGTTAGAGAAAGGAACTGGAACAGAGCAGGAATATCAATACCATAAGAATAATAAGGGAAAAAAAATCTAATTTTAATTTTTTTTCCATCTCCAAACAGGAGAAACTGTTCTTGTCAGTGGGGATGGAGGTGTCTTGTATTATCAAAAGGGAGCACAAAGAAAAAGTATGTTTGCCTCCCCCACCTTTAAGATTGTGGGAAATTATTGCTAGGGATCAATAATATTCACACATCAAGATGTGTGAATGCCTCAGCCTCTGTGCATGAGGTCTGTGCTTTTAGTGTCCTTCCTGCATCCTGTCTCTGCCACTGTCTCCACTGATACACTTCACCTCATACATAGAATCATAGAATTGGTAAGATTGGAAGGGACCTCTGGAGATCATCTAGTCCAACCCTCAAATGAATGGCCCATACGGGGATCGAACCCACGACCTTGGCTTTATTAGCACCATGCTCTAACCAACTGAGCTAAACCTAACTCCCCAAACCCTACATCACAGCAAAAAATCACACCGATTCATTTGGCAGACAGGTAAAGAGGTGTTTATCTGCTATTTGTAAAGCATGTTAAAGTCTTCCTGCACAGGAAGCAGCAACGTGGAGTCATCCTTTCTTGACACTGATCCAAATTCTTCCTTGCCCTCACACAGGGCTGTTATGAGTCCACTTTTTTATCATAAGCTGCTGAACTGCTGAATACTGAGGGGGTGGAAATCATCTGAGGCTGTGCCTATTGTGGTTGTGCCTCATTTTGAGTTAATTTCAGAAGTTATTGTAGTAAATCAGTTAGCTGCCAGGATTATTTGCAAGAACAGCATATTTTAAGTAAGTGTTGCTGACCAGCCATGCAAAACAAATTTTAGATACATCCCTGGACACATATTATGAGTTAGCTGCCCCCAAGGAGAAAACAGGAAAAGGCTGTGAGGCCACGTCGCCTTCATTACTCTGCAGGTCAGGAAAGAAACCTGGTCCATGATTCTAAAAGATTATTTCAAAGAAAACTACAATTTGCCAAGAAAAAGGAAGAGGCAAAAAAGAAGAATCCAACTTCAGAAAGTTTCAGCCGTGCGTTGCTTATCTTACTTGCAGATAGTCTGGCTTGCTAGTCGCTGGCGATCACTCTCTGCTACACGTACCCATACAGTCTGTAGGTATGTGGGTCTACCCAGCAGCTGGAGAGGGGCTGGGACTCATGGCCCCACCACCCAATGGTCCCCACTCCCACTGCTGGCACCGAGGCCCATGTGTGCTCCCCTCTCTCAGGTCACTGGCACTGACAGCACAGGCTTTACTATCTGTGGTCCAGCTCCAGCTACTGGCACTTTGCTGTCCACACATGCAGAATAGAAAGCCTCCTGCCCCAGGAAAATGGTCAGAAATAGGTTTTAATAAAAAGACAGGGCAGACTATACTGATGAGGCCCAGGGTATGGCAAAATAAGCAGCAGCTGCCCAGCTACCCATTGGCCATCCCTTTTAATCCCTCTTTCCTCTACTTCCATATATGCATGTGTGTACACATGTGCATGCATCCCTGTTCCTCACCAAGGAACCATTCGTTCTCCCAGCCATGGCCTCCCAACCCTGCAGGGATTAGGCTTTGAACACATACCCTGACAGCTCAGCTTGTTGCTTGCTTTTTTTTTTCCTGCCCCTCCCCCTCTTTTTTATTTTTTTCTGAAATAGCTGCAGTCCCCAGGACAGGCTCCCTTGCCGATATTTCACAGAATGGACATTAAATATTTTTGCTGTAAGACTGCAAAAAAAAGAAAGATTTCTAGTTCAGAGATTTTGTAACATCTTTTAAATCACCACTTACTTACTTACCCAGGGTGTTGTGCTTTGCATTTTTTTTTTTTTTTTTTTTTTTAGTATATGGCATCTTACAAGGCTTTTTCCTCACTTACATCTTCAGTATAGATTGCTGCTGTAGTTAGAAATTAACTCAAGAGAACTCACTGCCTAGGAAGAAGAGGAGTTTGTTACATTTCCCCCTGATGATATGCCCAATTCCCTTCCAAGGGGCATGGCCATCAAAATTACCTTTTTCTTTTCCAGCACTTCCTTTCTGGTTGGCTGCAGCAGCACAGCTGCCTAAAGCAGGCACAGGGAAGGGACCCGTGGGAGAACACCATCCTCTCAGGAAGCTCCCAGAGAGATAAAGCAAAGCTTTGCAGTCTCAGCACCTCCTTCAGCAATCATGCTTGCAAAGGGAGCCCCAGCTCTGGCCCAGCTCCCTTTCTAGTTCCCAGATGAGCCTCAGTTGCCCTCAATGATGCTCCTCTGGATGCTGTAATGAGCTGAACCTATGTCTAATCTCTGCAGCCACTTTCTCTTGCCCTCAGGTTTTTAAACCAGCCCTTGGTTGAGTTTGGTGGCAGCTTCCCTAGAGCTTTGAGTTCCAATGCTGCTTCCCAGCTTGCACTAAACCCCAGTCCTACCAGACCCCAAAACCTAAAATAAAGCTTCAGCCCCTTCCCCTTGTCAGATTTGGTCCTTTAGAAAGCACTAGTTCTTCCTGGAGTGTGTGTGTGTGTTGCAGAGGGGAAGGCAGGGGGGGGAGCATCCCTGCCCGCCGCGCTGGGTGCCGGGTGCAACGTGTTGGCGGCGTGCCTGGAGTGCCCTGGAGCACGAGCCTGGGGCTGCCAGGGCACGCTGGCGGGGCTGCTCCCAGTGCGGTGCCCGCACCCCTGCACCAGCGTGGCCCGGGGAGACCTTCCCCAGTGCCCTGCCTCGGAGACGCCTTCTCCGGGGGAGACAGGCGGGTCCAGCCTCGCTTTCCTGCGAGGATTTTTTGTGGGGAGGAAGAAAAAGCCTTGCGCATGATAAAAGGCTTATCAGACAAAAAAGAAAATCACTTATTTTTTCCTTTCTGTCCCAATTCCTAGCAACCTTTAACACAAAGAATAATAATAAAGCTGTATTTTTTTCCTGGGAAAGGCTTTCTGCTCTGCAGACCACCTAGGGACCACCTGTGGAGCTCCTGTGGTGACACAGCAGGGGAAGGGAACATTTAAAAGCCACCATCCCAGAAGTGTTTCATCAGGCCAGCTGGAGCATTTGAAAAGCTCCCTCTCAATCCACTCACTGATTTCCAGGATTTGTTTGACATTAGTTTGCTGCAGGTAACTGTGGAGAGCATGACAGCTGGAAAAATTGTTTCTGGTGTCTGCTTGCTGATATCTGCTTGTTGAAAAAAACAAAAAAGAAAATCCCACAGAAGGCCCTGTGCAGGGCCCCATCTAGACATTTTTTTAATAGGCTTTTTACTTAGTCATGGGGTTTTAAAAAAAACCAAAAAAACACTAACACTACTTTAGTGCTGAGATTGCCAGAGTCAAAACGATCCCACTTCCAACATCTGAATCCCTAGGATCTCCGTAGCTCTTCTAGACCCTCTTACAAAATTCCTGGCTGTCAAAGGCTTACTCACGCCTGGACTGGGGGCTCCTCAGCGGCCAGATGCCAGGTCTTTGCGAGGGGCAATCGCAAGACGCACAGCCATGCCCACGGGTAGCCCGCTTCACACCAACCGTCCTGCCTTCGCTGCGGGATCTGCTGGTCAGGAAGCCAGCTCATTTATATTGGATCCTTGCAACAAATAAGGGTTTAAGCCTCTAGCAGAGCAACTCAGTCCTGCTCAAACAGCCTGCACTGGGGCTTACATACACCTTGGCAGCAGACCCCACAGCCCTCCGACACCAACTCCAGAGAGAAACGTGTCTGCATGTCTTTGGTTTCCTGTATATTCCCGAAACATTAATTCCTTTAAGTTACTGGATCTAGAGCATCTCTGAGACACATATTGTCATTTATCACTTGTAAGGTGTCTAAGTGAGGAAAACCACAGGAAACGAGCACATGGAGAGGAGGCAGCATGACAGCAACTGCTTTGTCCCGCGTCTGCGTGGTCAGCGGTATTTTGCTTTGAACCATCCCCACAGCAGTCAGTGAAGATGCTCTTGATAAGCCATCCTTCCAATGTGCTCCCTGTGTTCCCCAAAGCAGGCTGATCTTCCCCTGTTGGCAGGAATTATTTGCACTTGTTGAAAAGCCCTAATCAGCAGCGTGGGACCAGAGACTGCTCCGTACTGCTATGCTGAAATACTGCTTGCTGTAAGGACTTTGGGGGTTTCTTTTCTTTTCTTCCTTGCCAAGATTGTCTTGTTTTTGCAGCTGTCTTTGGGATTCAAGAAAATGATCCATTAAGATCCTTTGTATACTAAACATACACACACACACACACATATATATATATATATATATACACACACACACCTATATAACCCAGCTGCAAACAGTATGGCAGCTAGGATTTGCAACACGGGCCTTAGGGCAGGTTATGGCTGCATGACACAAGATGCAGACACAGGTTCAAGTGAGTCTCATCTTCCCTCCACCTATCCCTTCCCTACTCCCATTCTGCTGCCTGGGGCTGTGCTCACACAGGGGCTCAGCATGCTCACAGGTCACAGCGCAGCCAGTAGCAACCCTAATCCAGGCTTCAGGCTCCAAGTCCCACGCAACCCACTGTGTCTGTGAAGAAAAGTACCAGTGAGTAGCAGCTGGGGGGATGGACTTGTCAAGGCCGCTACAGGCTGGATGGAAATGTGGACTGTTTATTTCCAGATGTAAAGGTAGCAAAGCAAGTCTGCTTCTGCAAATCTCAGATAAAACAACTATATCCAGAGAGTCCTCAGTGCTGAGATGGTCTATGAATTGAGTCAGCTGAGAGTAAAGGGAAGAGTTTTGGAAGTTGATTCTGATTCCAGGGAGGAGAGAGAAATCTCCACTATGAGGGATGGAAATTTAAGCAGGGAGGGAGTATTGCTGCAGGAAAGCTCCTATTCCAAAGACAGACAGAAATACATTGGTTGGACTGGAGGAGAGAAAGAATCTGCTCATGCAATGGCTAAGAAACAACCAGACAAAACGTGTCCTGAAAGGGAAGAAAAGCAGTGATTTAGCGCAATGCATCAGAGTCAAACTGAAGGTCATAGCATGATGTCCTGGGAGGAAGAGGAGGGGAAAGCAGCCAATGAGCAGTATTAGCCTTGGGCACTATCCCAGTAGAAGCGGAAATAGCATCTCAGAGGCAGGAGAGGACAAAAGCATGCTGGTAGGTCTTCTAGGAGGCACAAGTTCATGCAGCAGAGGGAAGGGAGCCCTGGGCGCTCGACCGTGGGAGGCTGCAGAGGGAGGAGGAGAAGCAAGCGGCTCAGGCAGTGAGGCAGGGCAACCTTGCCGCATTTCCCAGGTTGTTCTCTGCGATGGAGGCAGCAAAGTTGGGGAGAGGAAAGAGGCCCCACCTCCAGCAGCTCTGCAGCTGCTCCGCTGGACAAAAAGGGGTGAAACGGACACAAGCAGGCTCGCATGGTCTGTTCTGCACCAGACCCCCTCACCCTCCACGCAGGGGCCAAGCGGCTGTTCCTGCCAGGGACGGCTGCCCACCAGCCCCGCTCGCCCATGCTCACCCAGCAAGGTAAGGCTCTGCCACTTCGACCTGGGCACAGTGGGGGAGCAGTGGGGGAGGCAGGCCCAGAAGCGATGGGAAGTACAGGTGGGAGACCTCAGGGATAGCACAGCCCAGGAGCAGCAGAGGTCCGTCCCCTTCTGCAAGGATGCCTCCAAAAGCCCCTGGTGTCGCACTGTAGACTGAATCTGGATTACTGTCTCTGGAAGGCTGCTAGGGCTTTAGAGAACAGGTTCACCCTTGAGCAGTAGCTTTAAGTCTTAATGCAGGTCCTCTTCCATCCCCTTGCACCACGTAGCTGTAGACTACAGCACATTGGACAGCTGGTATGCCACTGTCCATAGCTTTCCCCCTGAAGAGCAAATAAATAGCTAACAGCAGTCTTGGCATTTCCCAACCCCTGCAAGTGCAGACTTGCTAAGGCTGAGCCGGCTGGCTTGAAATTATCCAGTAGTCTCTGAACAACGGAGCTGGGGCATACTAGTAAGTCAGCACCCAAAGAAGAATTCACTGCATCTCCTGTTAGTGACAGTAATGGTCCTTTTCCCTTTCCCTGATGGGGTTTGCAAATATTTCTGTATTCTTCATTCGTATGTATGTATATATTCCTCGTAACTGACTGCTCAGGCACCCTAACCTCACTCTCATCTCCTCAGTCTTGCAGCAGCATGGGAGGCAGGATGCACTTTGCTCTCTGGACTCCTCATGCAGCATGAGCTCCACAGACTATTTTACAGTGTTCATGAGACCAGAGCAGAGCCCACTGACCTGCCCACAAAACGGCAAAGAGCACTGCTGAAAGTAAAACAGATGTTTTTTTCAAAGCATCACTCCATTTGACCAATGCACTGAGTCCTTGATGTCCCAGAAGCACCAGGCTTGCAGCATGGTGATGAGGATTGTAACAGCCCCAAACTCCATTCCTGGGCTCTGCACATCCCACAACATCAGGATAGTGAGTAAACCCACCACTGAGTGCTGTCCACATCAGGCTTGTGGTCAGGGTGTGATTTTTCTTCTCTTTAGATGTTCTGCGATAAACAAGGGAAGCAGAAATGTGATTGTGCTGCTGCTTCTGTGCTTAGGAGCAGGAGGCAGCTTGGTATGCCAACATCCCCTGTTGGCACCATGCAGGGCATCTACTCTGCATGACCCAGCCTGGAGGGCTAGCAGGTAGCCTTCTCACCTTTGTCACAGCTCTAGATTCCTCACACTCTTGCTACTTTTATTTCTCTGGAAACACTCCGAGTGGCCTGTGACCTTTATTAAGATCATACTATTTACACTACATTATTCTCCATTAACATCAGGGAGTTGATCCCCAGCTCTTTCCTCTCTTGGATCTCCCAAAACCAGGAGAAGCTGCTACAACTCAGCTGGCATTGTAACATATTCAGTCCTTACCATCAAGAGAAACAGTCATTGGATTTGTAACCTGGCTGATCATCAGGGCCTCTGTAATTAAAAATGCCTGCATTTTGCTTCCTGGTGGTTCTGTATTTAAGAAAGCAGAAAAATAGTTCTGAAAGTACAGGAAAAAAAACATGCAATCTTTCAAATAGGCATTGTAGCCATTAGAAGAAGGAAAAGGCAGATGAGATTTAAGTGTAAATCATTGTGACCAAAGACAAAGGGTGTTACCCTGAGAAATACTTGCCTGCTTGCTTTCTGCTCCTCACATCTCTCCTCTCCTGTTCCAAAATCCAGGTCAATTGCATCAAGGGCACTGGTGGCAGAAGCGCCTTAGAGAGGGCTGTGCCTGATACAGACGTGCAGCATGGCAATACCAGCACACCCCAGCCAGCCAGACCAGGAATATGCCTACCACAGCTTGGAGGAGAGGATGGGGTGTCTGCACACACCACGTGGGAGCAAGGCAGATGGCAACACTGATGAAGATGAGGAAGCCAAGGAGTGCAACCACAGTGGTTTGGAGAACGGCTCACCCAAGAATGGTGAGAGACTCAGCCTGGTGCCCAGGGGCACTAGCCCAAGAGAGAACATGCCCAGGGAGCTTCCACGCCGGGAAAGTGGGGTCTTCTACGAGACCTTCATCCTCACCAATGCCAATGGCATGGCCAGGAAGCTGAACTTGCTGATGAGCCTCCGTGCCTTGAGTAGTGAGCCCAGCTGTGGAGAGCTGCCATGCCCATGGCACTCACCTCGGGTGGTAAGTGGGGGTGCTAGGCCCTGTGCCAGGGGGCTGCTCTGCCCCAGACCCTTCATGGACACCATGGTGACCTTGGAGAGTGACTTTGAGGAGGCATCTGGAGATGCCCTCTCTCGCCACATAGCCTTCTTGAGCACAGAGGCCAGCCAGCCTTCAGAGAAGCCCCTGGCACTCAGCAAGGCCTGAGGGGTAGCTGGCATCACCCTGGACAGGCTGGGACCCGCAGCGGAAGAGCAGCCCTACAAGTGCCTGCAGTGTGGGCGGGCCTTCAAGAAATCCAGCAACCTGCTATGCCACATGGAGATGCACAGCGGGGCCAAGCCCCAAGCCTGCGAGCTGTGTGGCAAGGCCTACTTGCACCAGGGCACACTGCAGCAACACCGCCGGGTGCACACAGGCAGGCAGCCCTACACGTGCCCCTTCTGCAGTCAAGGTCCTTGGACCTCCTGGTCCTTGGACTACTGCAAGCACATCCGGACCCACACGGGTGGGAAGCCCTACTGGTGCGCCGAGTGCGGGAAGGCCTTTGTGCGCTCCTCCGACCTCCACAAGCACCAGCGCAACGTGCACCGCAACAACAAGCCCTTCCCTGTGCCAAGTGCCGGCACACCTTCAACAAGCCCCTCTCCCTGCTCTGCCACCAGCAAAGCCACTTAGGAGCCACGCCGCTCCCCTGCCCCGACTGCGGGAAGGCCTTCGCCATGGCCAGCCGCATGGCGGAGCACCGGCAGGTCCACACCGGCGAGCGGCCCTTTGCCTGTGCCGTCTGCGGCAAGGCCTTCGCCAAGTCCTCCAACCTCTTCGAGCACCAGATGCTGCACACCCGCGAGCACCCCTGCAAGCGCCCTGAGTGCGGCACGGCCTTCGCCTAGTCCTCCTGCCTTGCCCGCCACACGCACACCGGGGAGCACCCCTTCACCTGCGCCCACTGCGGACGGGCCTTCGCCCGCTTTGCCACCCTCCAGCAGCACCAGAAGGTCCATGGCAGGGAGAGGGCCCCTGGTGGGCCACCTCCATCAGGCCCCCAGCAAAGGGCAGCCCTGCAAGTGACTCTGCCGGCAGGCCCTTGACGCCCTCTGAGCCCTTGACCTAAGGGCGCTTCCAGGCAAGCGGGTACAGGAGGAGGAAAACCAAGCTGGGGGGGGGGGCTGGCAAACGGCCACGCTCCCCGATAGCGTCTCAGGGGGCAAGGAAGAGGCAGGAAAACTTTTACACCCCGCCCTGTCCTCCCGGGAGAGTCCCTTTCCAAAAGAGAACTGCACTAAGTGTTTTTACAGCAATAAGTTGCTTTCTGAGACCAAGAACAGGGACTAGACAGTCGGTGAAATGGCTTTTCTTGAGTACCTGATATCTGAGCAATTAAAAGAAAATTAAACCCACATTTCTAACTTGCCATGTGAGAAAACTGTGCAACAGTGAAACAATTAGAAGTTAGCACTGAGAACACGCTGTTCTTACCAGCTTGTTACAAAGAACAAAAGGGCAAAAAGCATCTCAGGCCTCCTCATTCCTTTTTCTGATTATTAATCAACAGTTATTGCTGCCTCCCCAAACGTTGGAACCTAGAGGTTTTCCAAACGAGGGCAGAGATATTTAGTGGTCAGTGTCTGGCTTATCAAGCCTCACTGGTGACAAACACCATTTTGCCAGTCAAGTCCCCTGCTCAGTTATTCATACAAAGTGCTCAGAGCTTCCTGTTTTGGTTTACAAAACTTACCTGAAAGGTCTTTTCAGCACTTGCCAGGAGCAACCCCATGACACAGCTGCAGTCCCATGCCGTTCTGCCTCTCGCAGCTGGCATCCTTCAGCTCCCCCATTGCACCTATGTGCTACAGCAGCTGCAGCCAAGGCTCATACAGGCCGGGGAGGCAGTCGGCCGAGTGGGAACCAGTTCAAGAGTACCCTTGTGCTGCTGGGGCTCATGTTAGTGTCTCTCATGCTGAGTGAAGCTGAGGATGTCCTGGGCTGGCATTCAACTCTGTCCTTCTGGAAGGGAGCAAAGAGTGTATTTTAGGATGAGCATCCCTTTTCCATGCAGCATGAACAGGTGAGGGGCAAAACCCAAAACAGCAGTGGGTTTATGGTGCTTCAGCCTCTGTATTGTTCTGCTTCAGCCTGACTCATCTTCTCCTACCTGTAATTTCTCTTAGGAAGGGTTTTGGGACCAGTTTGGAAAAGTAAGGAAAGACCATGCTAAGCTGACTCCAGTCATTTCCACTGCTAAGGGTGAGGGTTGTGTTTCACAGGTCTGTGCACAATCAGCCAGTAAAACCTTTACAACCCAAGACAGGTAAGTTGCTCAAGAGATTTTCCTGATGAGAGAAGCAACAAACAAACAATCAAACAAACAGAAAAACAAACAAACAAACAAACAACAACAACAAAAAAAACAATTAAAGGCAACCATGAATTAAAAAAGAAAAGGTCAAAAGATGGGAGAGTTCACAATGCACTTAGCATCGCTCCATCACTCAATAATGCTCTGCACTAGGAATTGCTAAAACGGCCCCAGGTTTGCTTCCCCCTTTCGAGAGTATAGATAAAACAGACCAAGTCAGGCTTTTTCTTCCTCAGAGCTGGCTGTCTTCCAGAGCAGAGGTCTTGGACCTTCTTTCCTTAGCAGGTCAGACTTTTGCACTAATATTGCTGCCAACATTATACCCCTGTTCTTTGGGAGGAAGTCCTGCACAGCTTGGATGTTGCTTGTGGATTTTTCATTCTGTCCTTCACAGTGGTGAAAGCCTGCTGTAGACCTGAGCCCTGGTCCCAAACTACCAGACTGTGCTGTGCTTCTGAAAGCATGTAAACCGATCTGTAAATGACATATAAATGTGCTTGTATTGAATAGTATTGCAGCTGCCAAGGATTGACCAAGCTGGTGAGAGCCTAGCTTTATTTTTCACTCTTGAAATGTTTACTGTTCATGATGATTAAAAACTAGATGCTGTATAATACTATATGAAAAGAGAAGGAAATAATGTATTTAAAATTGGGGGTATTGCTTTGTATTCACATAAACTTCCCAATTCTGGAGCTATTTTAAATCTGCTGTAAAATCTCAAGTGAATACAGCAGAAATAAATACTCTATATCTGCTCAGGTATGCCATGAGCCATCTAAAATTAACAATCTCTGGTGCTTTCAGATCACATGTGTCACTTTGTGTGTCTTGAGTAAATACAGGTATCTGCACAGATGCAGTATATTTTACTGTCTATTACTGTACACAGTGAATATACAGCAACAAATGTCCAGAAGAGAAGCAGAACAGGAGGCCCTGCAACTACTCAGAGATGTCCTTCTGTGTTCACAGGCCAGAAACCTCATCCCAAGCCTACAAGGGCTTAGGTTTGGTATGCAGTATGCACAGATCTGATGGGAGGCTTTGCAACGAACCTGCAGGCAGTCTTGCCTCAACACAGGTTTTACTTGTGGGACCAATACCATCATCAGAGATAAACATGAGGTCTTCAGCCTTTTCCCATGTTCTGCACCGCTATCCTGCTAGCAACCACAAGCTAACCTGCTGGTGAAGATGATGCCTGTGAACCATCTCCCTGCACTCAGGAAAGGCAGCCACTCAACCTCCCAGCTCTCTGAGAAAGAAACATCCTGGAAGTCCATGGTAGCAGAGGAAAAACACCCTCAGTCTGCTGGACTTGGCTCCATCAGCTAAAGCAGTGTGGTGTAAGTGCCCAGATTTTCCCACAGTGCTCCAAAACAGCTGTGTTTTCTAAGCATATGTAACATTGTGTCAGGGAAAGTACTGCCATGGGGTTGCACCGAGCTGTATTACCTTTATTTTTAACAATGCAAAAGTCAAGGTCTTCCTTTTTTCAGGCTCCTGAGGCAAAGCATTCTGCACAGTCAGAAGACATGTTTCTACAAGCAAGCAAATCCATCTCATTTTAAAGAAATAAGGTAGAAATATGAAATCTAGTTAACAATGAGTCCATTAGCTTTTAAAACAAAAATACCAGAGTGTAAGTATTAGCAGTCTTCCTGGGAGGTTCTGCAAGGAAGGCCAGTTAAATTACCCTTTAAATTTTGGGGTAGGAGGATTGAACGCTATGCTACACCTTCTGATTCTCTTTTCCAGGCAATGAAAACAGGTCATGCATCATCACACTTACCAAACAAAAGTCTTCAGACCAAGCTCTTTAGCTCTGTAGTAACTCTTGACACTCCATGTTTTGTAGCCCCTCTTTCCAAATCACTGTCAGTCCACTGGGGAAACCAAGTGAACCCATTATATGTCAACAAAGAATCCCTGCAGTGCTGCCAATACCAGCGGTATTTTCAGGATAACAGTAATGGCCAAGATCTGAGGAAAAAGAAAACTGGCACAAGCTCTTTCAAACGGGAAAACAAAGGTTGGACTCTATCTCAGCGACCAGGTCAGTAAACCAGGATGACTTCTGGAGTAAAACTTATCACACTTAACAAAGAACATCTTTGCAGTGAGGAAGATGTTTCTCTTCAAAATGTGCCAGGTAGTTATCAGGAATAGCTGCTAAATGGCAAGTTGATGGACAAATTACCTTGCTGTCACCTGTGTGTGGCTCTGAGCCCAGAAACCTACTTAGCCTCCCTTGCAGTCAACAAGACCTATGTTGTCAGCTTGTACAGAAACAGACCCGCACAGAGCTAATTACTACTCTTGCCTTCAGATTTAAAGACTCTAGATAACAATTAAGATACAAACCTTAATGAGAAAAGGAGTTGATAGCTGTGTTGTTTTCTTCTACTAGATAAATAAGAGGAAAGAGATTATACCTGATTGCAAAAGCACATTACCTGAGCACACTCTCCCCTGGAAAAAAAAAAAAATCCCAAATGGTTAAGGGGTAGCTCAGAAGTGTGATGACCTTGCTGTCAGTGAATTTGTAAAGAAAATTATCAGTTCACTGTAAAAATGAATTTGTAAGCGAGTTGCACTCTTGCAGAGATCTGCACGTTTTGTTTTATAAGGTAGTTCCCATTCAGTGATTGTTCTTTTAAGGTGACTCTAATCTTGCACAGGCCTACAGATTCCTAACTTCTCCAAATATCTGATATAGCTGGAACCATCACATTTAAAATACCATTTTCCTTTCTGCTTCCAATACATTACCCTAGTGAAACGTTACTGGTCTGCTGTTCTGTTGGTCAGATCTCAGCCCCTGCTTGTTTTCAGTCTGCAAGTGGGAAAACTACAGTGGGCGCTCCTTATGCTAACAGAATCTTTATTTTACAAGATCAGAGGCAGAATCTTTATTTTACAAGATCAGATGATGAACCCTCACTTTAAATAAAAGGTGCTTACTCCAGAGATTTCAATCTCCTTTGCTGAAATCAGTTTAAAGACGATGGATTGCTTATGCTCCCATGCTTATATCAAAGGCTCCTGCTTCAGAACCCTCCACACGGAGAAAGGGCAAACACTGTAAAAGGAAAAAGATGGTATGCATAGAAGCAGAAAGACGATACAGAACTAGCCTTTCCTTTGCGCAAAGTGCTACGTCCTGCACAGCCACAACTGCTCCTGATGCTTAGTATACTTCAGCAGATCGCAAATGTGTAAGGCCACTGCTAGATTTCACTCCAAAAGCATAGGCGTATTTACCATGCAACACAATTGTAAACAAAGTGAGAAAATGTTTTTATAGCTTCCAAGGGCTGGCCAGCAACTCTAGGCGAGTGAGTGCCAGGACTCCTCGGTGCTGGAGCTATTTTAACTTATCAGTCTTTTGCTATGATGGAATGAGCTGGGGAGGGGAGGGGACAGGAGAACTAGCAAAGGATACTTTTACATTCCACCGGTCACAAGCACTAGCTAAAGACCAAGAGCACTTGCATGATCAGGATCCCCTGCCGATCTTGGAGCTCCAGCCCTGAGCCTGTGTCCATGGTGCTTCCATGAATGCCCCGAAGATGAAGACTTGTGAATGAGTCCTCCTCACAGCACAATGTTAGCAAAGGGAACCGCTTCTTCCATGGCTTTTAGGCAAAAGTGAGCTAAGAGATACCGTGGCTAATCTGCACACAGAAAAATGACTTCTGTTGAAACCACGTGTCAAAACCTCTCTAAGGAAATACGGCTGCAGACAAATTACATTTGATCATTAGCTCTCTTCCCATTTTAGCTAGCTATCATCATAATTGGCTATGTCTGTTGTGGCCTACCAGCAGCTGAGGCTTCCCCTATGACACACTCAGGGCCTAGGAGAGTTTTCTCAATTTACATTAAAAACATAAGGTGCATTGCAGATGAGACAATCTCTGGTTGCAATGGATTTCCCATAGCTTGTGCAAGAGTTAGTGGAAGTTTCTTCGAAGAGGGTTCAATAGCCTTTTCCCAGAAACCATCACACATTTTAATTGCTCCCTTCACACATTCAAGCACTTTACATCCAAGTTAACATTCCAGGCAAGTAGCTTTTTAATAACCTTTTAGTTAAGCCTAGTAGTTTTCATTTTACCAACCATTTAATTTTCCCATTAAATAAGCCTTTGTTCAAAACATTTTCGACATTATGCTCTTACAGGTATGAATTCCATCAAGTGCTAACCCCAAACAGCAGAATAACTAGATGTCTCCAATTAGTGCAACTGTCTAATCAGAACAGTCACACAACATAAAGGCGTGCATACTGGTGCAATTTATCTGAGTACGGACCCGCCCCCCAGCAAGAACTCCGAATACCCAAGGGAGATGGGAAGGGAGCTGCTGGAAAGGGTACAGTGCAGCTGACAACTTCAAAATGAATTTAAGAGGACAAGGGTGAAAACTGAGTGCATGGTAGCTTTGGGGGTAGCTTTGTCACTGTGCTGTTCACCCTTTTGCCAGGTTGTTACAGATTATGTTGAACAGCATGGCCTCTGCTGAACACCACTAATGACCCCTCTCTGTAGATCATTTCCTTTTGGCCAGTAATTTTTCCATATGAAGATCTTCCCTCTTAGTGAGGCTAAGCATCCCTCAGTTAAGAGCCTTTGGCGAGGCACTCAGTCAAAAGCCTTTTGGAAATCTAAAATCGTACTAGAACTACTAGAATGGTCCCTCACAGCAGTAATAAAGATAAATGACACACAAGGTACCTTGCACTCAGGTAGAAGTACCAGTGTTACAACAGCACATCGTTTCAGAGAAAATATAAGATTTCCCTAAAAACTGGCATACAAATCAGATCCCTAATTCAGAGACTTCTTTGTGGAATGAAATTAAAACAACGCGTTAGTGAGGCTGGAAGAGCTGGCCTCCCATTCATGACAAGCTAAACTACTGCTGAGGACAGTCGTTCAGGTTGATTTGAGCCACGGACCTCACAACAAATACTATAGTGACCACACTTGTAAAATGCTTGCTCTGCTGTAACACAGATGGAAGGTGCTGAGCAGACATCACCCCCACCAAACAGCAACATTATTAATCCAAGTTCTGAGACATGGTGCTTGGATATCATTTCTATGTGGGAATCCAGGGGAATGCAACAGTTATTTTTTACTCTGTTAAATATGCAAACACAATCAGTACTTTACATTAAATAGCCTGGTACTAAATGTAAAGGTACATTACCTCAAAGTTTAACATTCAGTGCACTGAAGAAATTCATGCTGAAAATGCACAACTCATTAAAAAGAAGTTAGTGAAATTATGGTAGCTGGCAGCAGGAGGAAGCAAAGCTTTCTGACACCGAAAGGAAATTGGTACTGTGATTCAAGGACAAACTGTTTGATCCTAGCACAGTGATTACTTGCAGACTACTTTAGGTGTCATGATTGAGTTTCAAACGTAAAAACCCTGCTGATATAAGTGAGGCAACACAGAACTATCGTCTGGGTATTTGGCAACATCTGGCCAAATTTGAAGAGCTAGTTGCTAAGGGAATCTTTCTTCACTAACCTTTTGAGTTCAAATCAAAGCAAAGAGTCCAGTAGACACTCTGGGTAGTACACAGACATCTGTATACATGTCACAGAACATCTGAATCAAATGCAGTCTTCCTATGAGACACTTCCTTATCTCTGAGAAAATCCAAAAAATCTTTGTATCAAAAAGATTCCTATGCAATGATTAGCAAAAGGTGACTTTAATTTGGTCTTTTTCCTGCTCTTTGTCTCAGCTGGACACAGAGTGCACAGTTCCATCAGAAACACAAATCTGTCCAAATCCCCCTCAACAACATGCACCATCATAGCCAAAATAAAGCTCTCTTTCCATTATTAACAGTCATTCAACTAATCACACAAAAGTGCGTAAGGGATCAGTATACCCTTAGATCAAAACATTTATGAAATACAGCTGATAATGGTTCAATTTATTATGGAACTTTTTTTTTTAAATAACCAATAGGATACTTCCCCTCCAAATAAAAATACCTAGTAAGAAGAGAAAACTCAACAGAATGCACAGACAGAAGGGATATGTGGGCACCTCTGGACCATTCTGCCTTTGCAAAGACCTGCAACAACACATAGCCAAACCTAGAGCTGAAGAACAATCTTACTCCAGAGAGCAGGGACAGTTTGTTCAGTGACCAAGACTGCAGAGGAAAGACCCATGGCCCACACATGCTTGCAGAAAGCTCAACTTGATGCACCTCCAATGCAGCTAATAAACACAGCGGTAATGAAGTTATTTCTTCATACAACGCCAGCGTAAAGCCAAGCAGCATAATCTCTGTCAGAGCAAGTTGCAGAGCTTGCTACAAAGTGGTGTTCCCCACTGTTAGGAAGTGGGATCCAGACTAACTATTGCTCATGCGATGAAGTGCTCTCTTCAATCCAGTTAGACAGGCCACATTCAGGTAAGAAGCAACCAAGGCGATCACAATCATAACAAATAAAGTATTACGATTTGTCCAATTTGTGCGTACGCTCGTGCCTTCGTAGGGTTCCAGACTCAGTGAAGGAATGACCACAGTAAGCACAAGAATAGGGCTTCTCTCCAGTGTGGATCCGCTGATGGCGCTGGAGTGATGCCAGACGGGTGAATGTCCCTCCACACTCCTCACAATAGAAGGGGCGCTCCCCAGAGTGAGTCTGCTGGTGTCTTTTCAGCCTGAGCAGCTGCACAAATGCCATGCCACATTCTTGACATTTATAAGGCTTGTCTTGCCGGTGGATCACCTTGTGTTTGGAAAGCAGGTTAGGCTTATCAAAACCCTTGCCACATGTTGGACAGGCATAAGGTTTATAGTCTTCTTCCTCAGACTTTTGGTTTTCTGTACATGGCTGATCATTATACTCAACACTGTGTTGGTTACGGTGCACTATTGACCATGGGTTCCTAGCCATGCCATTTCCTAAGATCACCATGGAACGCTCTATCTTGTGTACATTGCGTAGGTGCCTCCAGACATCAGCCGTGCGGATGAAACCCTTATCACATTCTGGACACTTATGTGGTCTGTCACTAGAATGAATGAGTTTGTGCATTCGCAAATTTGCAGCACGAAAGAACTCTTTGCCACAGACAGGACATCGGTATGAGTTTTCCACAAGATGGATCTGCTTGTGTTCCCGCAGCTCAATCATACCCTGGAAAGAGGCACCACACTTCTTGCACTGATGAGGCAAAGGTTCCCCAGAGATGGGCTCCAGCTTCTCCTCACCAAAAACGTCAGTAAGAACAGTGTTTTCATCATCATCACAAAGCCTTCTCTGTGGTTTCTTGGGGCACTTAGAGGAACAGTGCTCTAAATCCTCATCTTCACACTGCAAATCAAAGTTGGTACTGGAGGTGACAAATACACCAGATGTAGTCTCACCTCGTTTTTGGTAGTAGGTCTCATAGGTCTCTTCATCTTCACACTGCAACTCCACAGGAAGCTCCTGTTTACCTGAAGGTCCAGCAGGGTTGCAATGAGGAGCAGATCTCTGTGAGCAATTCATGTCTACCTCCTTCTGGAGGTTAGATTTGTGGCCCACCCATTTATTGGTCTGTCTGGAATAATTTGAACACTTCTCACCTGTGTCACATGTGTTATTCTCAGAGTCCCAGTCTGCATTCACATCCATCTTCTGATGTGTATGTTGTGTTTATCTGTGTAAACTAAGATCTTCAGGTCTTTCATGGTAAGCACATCTCATTCTCAGACCTCTTCAGTCCTCCCTAGAAAGCAACAAAAAAAATTACCAAGTGATTTTCTAATATTAACAGAGAATAAATATATATCATGCAGTAAGATTGTGTTATAATTAAAAGAATGGAACAGATTATTAGTTATGCAGTGGGAGAAGCAGAATCATCATCTATGGTATATGTGGAATATATACATTCAGCATATAGAATACACACAGAATATGCTTTAATAAAGTTAAATCCTGTATTATAATCCAGTTTTTGCTACAATTGTAGATTGTTAAGCAATTTCCATTTAAATTCACTTAAAAACCAGAAATCTTAAGAATTTTGGGGTCAAAACACTTTAGGCTGTCCTGCACTTATCTCCCTAGCTGCCTCACAGCAGGTCTTTTTCTCAACGATTCACTTCTCATCCTTGCTTTTAAAATGCTATATATAAACTAAGGGTAGCAGTCACACGATGTTTTCTTGCGGGAGCTGGTTAGGTAATGCAACAAGACCCAGCAACTATGTTAACCACATGGCAAAACCCAGAGCAATCAAAGGCTCTGTATGGAAGGGCAGGGGGTCTGATTCTCATGTGCAGCTCACCAGGAGTGGGAGCGCTGTGAATGCCTTTAGCCTCTCATCCCAACCACTGTTGTAAAGTTCGCAGTGATCGTTCAGGTTCCTGTGCAATCATCAGCTAGCACTACACAGTGAAGAGAGATGTGCTGGAGCCACATGTAAGCAAAGGCATAAAAGAGCAGTCTAGGAAGTTTGCTTGTCAACCTTCCGGACATCAAAGCATGGCTAATAAATCTGCCACGGCTGACCCACCAGAATAAAATTCTTCAAATTCTCTGGGTAAACTCCTTTTGCAAACTTGCTTTGCTAGCAGAAATAAGAGCAATGATAATTGCTTTGAAACACCTGTTTGAGTCACAAAGTTTCTTGTGGGGAACAGGCAAAGAGTGGGTCTGCAAGAGGTTTCCAAGATTTGTCCCAGAAGCCTCTATTGACAGCAGATCCACATGGAGTTTTCAGTCGCCCAATTTTAAACCTGAATTTGGCTTGAATTGCTAGTCTAACCTTAGAAAGTGCATTTTACCCATCCTCCAATATTAATTTGGCTGCTCTTCTGACCTCCGCCATCTCCTTCACACCCACTTTTTTATATTCCTTTTACTCCTACTCTATCTCCATTTCCTCTTGGCTGCTTTTGTTTTGGTTAAGGCTTCTCTGAATACAAGTATATGTATATACACACATATACACATATATGTATATATAATGCGCATGTGTAAATACATAAGTATGCATGTATTTCTGTATTTACATGTGTATGTATGCATAAATATAAAGATTGTCTATTTATTTTTAGTAGGTTTAATTAGTAATAAAGGCATTACAGCACTGTGCTTTAAGTGAAAGATCTTATTCATATCTCAGAAAGGCCAGCTTCATTCAAGATACAAACTGAGCTTTCTTCTGCTGCGATCCTGAAAACAAGTCTGAATTAATTTTCTTCATTAGTCACTGTCTGGAAAACAATGGGTCAAGTCATCCATCAGCTTCAATTATTCCCATTAATTTAGTGGCACCTGCATGAAAATAGGAACTATTTTCCCCTCCAGCATGGGGCCGAGTATCTCCAGGAGAATGCCTTCAGCTTGCCTGTAAAGTAGTGGGTTGGTTTGCGATTTCTGTTGCTGAAGATAAACTTTTCAGGGAAGGCTTGGCTTAATAAAACTCCCTGAGAAAGGCCATTAGTACCAGCCCAACGCAAGAGGACTTGTAAGCGAGAACATACTTAAATGATGATGTAAGCTTAAAGAAACCGCGGTTTTTCAGGTGCAGACAGACAGACGGGTAAAGCAAGCCCCCCAGCCCAGCAGCCCGCCCGCCCCGCGGACCCCGCACGCCTTCTCACCCGTCGCGCCGCCGCGGAGCCGGGTGCCCTGCGGGGAGGCGGCGCAGCGCCGGGGCAGCCGCCGCCGTCCCGCGGGGGACGCGCCGGGCCGCCGCCGCCGCCGCTCCGGCTGGGGCCGGGGCCGGGGCCGGGGCTGGGCCGCCCCCTGCGCCGGCGCGCCCGGCCCCGGCCCCCGGCGCGGCGCAGCCGCAGCGCGCCGAGGCCGCCGCGGCGCCGGCAGCGGGGCGGCGCTGCAGCAGCTCTCCTCGCCGCCCGCCCTGGAAACGCGGCGCTCGGCGCGCCCCAGCGCTGCACGCTCCCGGGGTGCTGCAAAGCCGGGCGGACCGGGGCAGCCAGCGTGGAGAGAGGGGGAGGAACCCGAGCGACGCAGGGCAGCGAGGCCGACAGCTGCACAGAAACGTCCAGATGTACCAAGCTGTTGCTTAAAATGAGCTGGTGCCCTCCTTGCACACACCCCCACTGCAAGGCTCTTCCAAAACCTCGGTCCTCCAGAGGCTTCCAAACTCCATTTTACAGTAATTCACATTCCCCCCCCCCCCCCCATCAATGGCAATAACTATTCTTCTTCCGAAGGAAGCTTAGATAGTCATTGAATTCCCTTTGAAGCTGTGCTTGGTCAAAAGACCTATGCTCAGCTCAGCTCTTGCCAGCCTCTTTCCACACCCCTGACTTCTCTGCTTCACTTCCACTTTGAATGATATTTTCTTCAACCTGAGTGTCCACAGCTGCACTGTTTTTGGTGGAGTCTCACCAGGGCCTTTCAGAATGGCCCTGTTTCTTCATTCCTACTGGAAATCCTTTGCCTGATACATTCTAGGATCGCATTTGCTCTTTTCAAAGCCACAGCACAAGAGCAGTCCACAGGCGTTCTCAGCATCCTTTCCGCCATCACTTACAGCTGATAAGCCACTAGTTTGGAACACAAGTTCCTATCTTTTCTATACCACTGTTTCTGGGGGACCTCTTCTTCTATGGCTCTCCAGCCCTGCCTTCTGTTCACATTCCATCCTAGCACATTTCATTCCCATGTATCCATTTTTACGTTAGCATCATTAACGTAACCATTCAACAGGAGGAGTCCAAAGTCCAGTCCTCTGGGAACTCTGTCAGGTGCCTCCCAGCGGCTTCTATTCCATGACAGGTAGTGGTCCCAGTTCCCTTTACGCTCTGCATTTGTCCTTTAGTCCTTGCACTAACCAATTTTGTACTTGCTGTGTAACTTGAAGAGCAGAGATTGCTCCCACTTTTAACACCACATTTATTCTGTGCACTGGATAGCTATGTTGTTGCCGTATTCTGCTAACAAAATTCTCAGGGGTTTTGAAAACAACCATCTACCAGTAACAGTAAATACAGAACTGAGATTAAAAATGAATGGAAGTGTGCACATTACCTAACATTTAAAATACAGTATATGAGAAGGTTCAAAGTTCTGCTTTTATGTGATCTAACAGATCTTTCTAAAAATAAACACAACACCAGAAACTACTCTTCTGGGAGATGAAAATGGGAAAAAGAAACATAACTGCACCTCCTCCCTAATTGAAAAGCAAATTACTTTTGAAAGCATAGTAAGTGATAGTTGAGTTTCTTCCAATTAGCCAGTTAAAAAATAAATTGGTAACATCTCTTTTTAAATGGTCATTGAATCCAATGAGAAATCAACATACACGTTGCTTAGTATGATGAATTTTGCAGAGAAAGAACCATAACTCCAACTCTCAGAAAATGGAAAAAAACTCAGAAGATTTTCATTGTTTTTATTATCATTTTTTCTGAATTTAAAATTCTTAGATATCTCTTACAGTAATGCAGTAGATGGCTAGGCTGAAGACTTTCTTCTGCCTTGACTCACACACAGAACCACATACTCCTTCCACATATATTACTGCAAGCCAAGCACGCAACCCTCTCTTCATTCATGAATAATCAGAAGGAAAACTCCAGTAATACATAAGCACATGAGAGACCAATACCTCCACAGGTAAGCACATTTGCATGGGGTGCAGATGATAAATGGCCATTAAAAAAAAAATCCAAATCATGGATTGTTACAACTAATACAACTTGTTCTGATCACGTGGGTTGGGCAGCCTATCAGGACAGTTCTGCAAAACCAGCATCAGATGATGGTCATAGCCTAGAAAGTAGTATGATAACTTAGAGATCACATGTGCACAAGAGCTCTAATGCAACATGTGAATCTTACATGCTTAGATGCCCCAGATGAGCCCAATTAGTCCCGATAATGCCCAACAACTGTGCATCTCTTGACTTCAGCCTGATACAACAGCAGTAGAAGCATTTCCTCTTGAAGCTGCCAAGAAATGGAGTACCACCAGCAATACTGATCTTCTCCATAGTGATCAAAGAGTTCCTCACGAATAATGTCATCTAGCCTGAGTTACACTGGCTCTCCTTGCAGACAGTGACTGGGGATAGACCTTTTTCAAAAAATTCTGCTTATAAACAGAGGGGCAAAGCAGAGTGTAGAAACTGAGTCAAAAGGAAACAACATAGCCACCAGCACGCAGAGTTCTGGAAACTACAGAGTTTTCATTTTGTGTGTGCGCTCATGTCTCCTCAAGGAACCTGACTCAGTGAAATCCTGAGCACAGTAAGCACAAGAATAGGGCTTCTCTCCAGTGTGGATCCGCTGATGGCGCTGGAGTGATGCCAGACGGGTGAATGTCCCTCCACACTCCTCACAATAGAAGGGGCGCTCCCCAGAGTGAGTCTGCTGGTGTCTTTTCAACCTGAGCAGCTGCACAAAAGACTTCCCACATTCGTGACATTCATAAGGCTTATCTTGCCGGTGGATCACCTTATGTTTGGAAAGCAGGTTAGGCTTATGGAAACCCTTGCCACATGTTGGACAGATGTATGGTTTACACTCTTCTCCAGGCACCTGGTCACCAGAACAGTGCTGATAAAGATCTCTCCCACCATTCTGGTTCCTGTGTACTGGAGACCACAGGTTCCTAGCCATGCCATTTCCTAAAATCTTTGAACGTTCTATCTTGTGTACGTTGCGTAGGTGCCTCCAGACATCAGCTGTGCGGATGAAACCCTTATCACATTCTGGACATTTGTATGGTCTGTCACTGGAATGAATGAGCATGTGCATTCGCAAGTTTGCAGCACGAAAGAACCCTTTGCCACAGACAGGGCACTGACATGAGTTTTCCACAAGATGGATTTGCTTGTGTTCTTGCAACTCACTCACACCCTGGAAAGAGGCATCACATTTCTTGCTCCTGTAAGTCAAAGTACTTCCAGAGATGGGCTCCAAGTCCTCCTCCTCCTCCTCCTCCTCCTCCTCCTCAAAAGAATCAATAAGAATGATGCTTTCATCATCCTCGCTCATCCCTCCTTGAGGTTCCTCAGAGTGTTCAGAGGAACAGCGCTCTATATCTTCATCTTCACACTGCAGGTCAAAGTTGGTACTGGAGGTGACAAAAACCCCAGGGGTGGTTGAGTTACGTTTCTGGTAATAAGTTTCAAAGGTCTCCTCTTCTTCACACTGCAGTTCTACAAGGACTTCCTGTTGGACGGAAGGCCCAGCAAGGATGCACCCAGGACTAGAAGGTGGTGAGTAATCTTCCTCCACCTCCAGCTGGAGGCTGGCTTTGCGGCCCACCTTCTCAGAGGTTTGCCTGGAATTATCTGAGTGTTCCTCACCTGTGTGACAAGCACCATTAACAGAAACCAAGTCCACCTCCATCCTACGGTATTATATACTGCTTACTTGTTAGTATTTGTGGAGATAGGCAGTACAAATTCCTGTGACCTTTCATGGCTAGCTTCTTTCATCGCAGCTTCCTTAGAAAAGAAACAATAATTTCATTAACTTTCAGGCAAAGGTAGTGTTTGAGATGTTACTTTAATTGAAAAGACTTAAGTTGTAATACATAATGCAAAACACTCCAAATAGTAATTCATGAGTTAGATCGAGGATCTAGACCAACTCTATTCAGTACAGCATGTCTTCTGCTGTTGGTTTGGAAGACACAGAGAAGAGTTTCTGTGTCAGCGGAGGAGGGCAAACATGCACACACCCCAACAGATTGTCAACACACTCATATGATCCATGAGTGCAGTCCCAAAACTAGCCTCTTGCTAGTAACAAATGAGTGCAGTCCCAAAACTAGCCTCTTGCAGTAAGAAAAAGTGGGCCACCCTACTAATATTTACCTTTTAATCCTAGAACAAAAGAAAATAAAAAACACAATTCAGAGGTCTTACATCATGCATGTTGGTCTTCCAGACTCTCGAACTTGGCTCTATCATGTTCTGCTATGTCAATACTTCCCCCTAATACTGAAGCACTTACAATGTAACCAAGCTTCTATTTCATTCTTACATATGTTGTATTTATAAGTACATGATTTCATTAAATTCTAACCCTTTTCAATCCAGCACACAAAACAAGCTCTAATTCTCCAGGGAAAAGAGGCAGAAAGGTAAGTGAAACACATTTATTTACAACATATGGTAGCCATTAAAACTACATTATCAATGCCGTGCACCCATCCCACATTTATATTCCTAACTGACATATATTTATTAATTTTTGTAAGATAATCAGGCAGGACCAAGTCACAAAGAGATTTAATGACTTGCTAAATCTCAGAAAGGAAGTATGCATGAAGTAAGACATGATACCAAATCCTTCTTCTTCTTTATGCTATCTCATTTTTATACATTTTATATGTGAAGAATCTGTCAGGACAGATGAGGTATAGTTGTAATTTGCTATTTGTCAATTAGATCTGTTTTGTATTTTTTGGGGGGGGGGGAATTATTTGTTTTAAGGACTAGACTCTACATTCTCGTGTTTCTGTTCAAATTCCCTAAAAGACACAACCTTGCTTGCTGTCACAATGAGGACTTATGTATTTATGAAGTCTTTTAGATCCTATTCAATCAAATTTGCATTTTCATTGGCCATATAAGTTTTTTCCACCAAGCATTGGCTACTTTCTATTAGGACTGCTATAAACGCTTAAAACATCTGAGAGCTCTGGACTCTTCTAGGTGTGTGTATTGGGGGGAGTTTCTCTTCTAAGTAGGAGCCGAGTCAAGACAGACTGACTGATGCTTGAGTGCAGGTTGAACCTTTAGCTCCCCAGGGAAAGACATGCTCTCTTTAATGCACCAAGCTTAGCTCCAAGAGCAGCAACAGCAATTTACTCTTAAGAGATGCTGAATTTTGTAAAATCATCATCAAGGTACGCAAAGCCAGGTGCTCTCCTACCAAAGCTGATTATATAACACATGCTACAGCCACAGTAAGGGAGAGAGACCAGCGAATCCAACAGCAATATGCAGTTGAGAGTGCAATGCAAGAGGGTTCAGGCTCTCATGATGTCCTCTCTCCAGTGATCAGGAGCAGGGAGCTCTGTCTCTAGCCAGCTCCAGCCCAGTGTCATAACACACTCTCCTGCAAAGCTCTCCAGGAACTTCTAGGTCTCTGGGCCTCAGTCAACTGGCATCTCCAAGATGATACATTCAAAAAAGGAACCTGCTGAGAAAACAAGCCCTAACTGCAGCCAAAGTCAGATACAGTCACAAAATCTAGAGACAAATCATAAAGAACATGGGACAATCAACTAGAGGAAAATAGGTGAGGACTGCAAAAGGCGTGTTAGTCAGCGGCCATCCTGGTATGCTCTCAAGTTTTCAAACTTACATTTTCCATTGCAGATACTAATCTGGATGGTCAGTAACTCTCTGCGTGAAATCCTCAGCTGATTTTGCCAACATCCTCAGTCCACCCACACTTGCCTCACTGAAGTGCTGGACACAAGAGCTTAACAGGGACGGCAGAGCAGCCAGCCCAGCTCCACAGCATGGGGAAGGGGTGCCTGCACAAGACCACCCGCACCCTACGGCTTCCCAGGGCCACAGGCTGCTCTTTCTGGGGGACACTTCCATTATCCACCAACCTTACGCGTATTTGCTTTTCAAAACCTGTACAAAATGCAGACACAAAGAGAGCTAAATGGGAAACCTCTGCTGACTGAAGTTATCTCAATATCTTTGATCCAGACTTATCTATTTTCAATGCAACTGCCGGTTGAATTGGCTGACTCAAATAACCATCTGATAACCTAGTCACACAACCATTCAGCCTGAAGGATTCTCCTGAAGCGCCTAAGCAGGGTATCTTTAATGGTGCCCCAAGGAAACGTCCACTCTTTGCAAGGGTACTCGTTCTTAACGCTCAGCCGCACTCACAGCAGACACGATGAAACCGGAGGCGCAGATCGCACTTGACACCGCGCGTCCCTCCCGCCGCCCCCTCTCCCGGGGCTGCTGCCCGCGTCTGCCTCTCCCCACCACGCCGCCCAGGCCGCGGGCGGCCGCTGGCCCTGGCGGGGCCGAAGCCCTGCCGCCCTCAGGGCGCCCCGCGGCCGGCGGCGGCCATGTTGTGCCGCGACCACCTGCACGAAGGAGGAAAACAAACCGCGCCGCCGGCGGCCCCGCCCCGCCCCGCCCCGCCCCGCCCCTGCCGGCCGCGCCGCCAACGGCCACCGGCCAACGGCCAACGGCCGCCCGCGGCGCCGCGCGACCGGCAGCGCCCGCCACCGCCCGGCCGGAGACCGCCCCTCTGCCCCCGCGTGCCTCACGCCGCCAGGGACCGGCCCCTGGCACACCTCCGGCGTGACGGACACGGCCAGGGACCGGCCCTCTCACCCCCGCTCCCCGTGAGACTGACGCAGCCAGGGAACAGCCTCTGCCACACCTCCTGTGGGACTGACAGCCAGGGCCCAGCCCCCGCACAGCCCCCAAAGTGACCGACACAGCCAGAGACCGGCCCCGACACACCCCCGGCGTGACTGACACAGCCAGAGACCGGCCCCCTGTCACACACCCCCAGAGTGACTGACACAGCCAGAGACCGGCTCCCTGTCACACCCCCAACGTGACTGACACAGGCAGGACCAGCCCCTGTCACACACCTTTAGTGTGACTGACACTGGCAGGACCAGCCCCTGTCACACACCCCCAAAGTGACTGACACAGCCAGAGACCGCCCCCCTGTCACACCCCCAACGTGACTGACACAGGCAGGACCAGCCCCTGTCACACACCCCCAGAGTGACTGACACACCCAGAGACCGGCCCCCCTATCATACACCCCCAGAGTGACTGACACAGCCAGAGACCAGCCCTGGCTCACCCCCAACGTGGCTGACACAGCCAGAGACTGGCCCCTGTCACACACCCATAGTGTGACTGACACAGGCAGGACCAGCCCCTGTCACACACCCCCAAAGTGACTGACACACCCAGAGACCGGCCCCCCCGTCATACACCCCCAGAGTGACTGACACAGCCAGAGACCAGCCCCGGCACACCCTCAACGTGACTGACACAGCCAGGAGCAGCCCCCATTACACACCCCCAGAGTGACTGACACAACCAGAGATCGGCCCCTGTCACACCCCTAGACTGATGAACACGGCCAGAGACCTAGCCCATCACTCCCCTCTGACTGACACAGCCAGAGACTGGCCCTGTCACATCCTCAAAGTGACTGACACGGCCAGGACCAGCCCTTCTCACACACACCCAGACTGACCAATACAGCCAGAGACCTGCCCCATCATGCCCCTCTGTTTGACTGACACAACCAGAGACCAGCCCCCTCTCACATCCCCTGTGTGACTGACACAGCCAGGGACTAGCCCCCGTCACACCCCCTGTGTGACTGACACACCTAGAGACCAGCCCTGTCACATACCCGTAGTGTGACTGACACAGCCAGAGACCCACCCCATCACTCTCCTCTGTTTGACTGCCGAAGACCAGCCCCCCCTCACACACACCCTCCCCCGCAGTGTGACTGACACAGCTAGAGACCGGCCCCTGCTCCAACCCCCAGTGGGACACACTGAGATCAGCCCCCCTACCCTGCCCCCAGTGTGACTGACACACTTGGAAACTCCCCCCACCATACCCCAAATGAGACTGACAGAGCTTCGTCCCCATCCCACCCTCAGTGGGACTGACGCTCAGAGACCAGCCCTTGTCACTCCAGCAGCAGGACTGGCACAGCCAGAGACCAGCCCTTGCTACAACCCTCTAGTGTGACTGACACACTGCCATCAAGCCCAGTCCTAACCCCAATATGACTCACAACGCAAGACCTCATTCCACTCTCAGAGTGACTGACACCTGAAGACTGACACCTTCCCACAGCTATAGCAGGACTGACACCCAAGGCAACTACCCTTTAGCACCCCTCTGTGCAGGCCTGGAGAACCTGAAAGCAGAAGACACCCACCACTCCTTCCCCTTACTGGTATACCTGATGGGGATGAGCCACTTCCCGCAGCCCTGTGCAGCTGCTGCAGCCCCTTGTCCCCCTCCTCCTGGCACAGCCGGCACATGCCGACCACACCATGTCCCTGCCCCCAAGGCTGAGGAAGCCAGAGAGCAGCTTCAGCTCATGGGGGCCACACTGAACATCCAAAAACCAAAAACACAACAGGAGAGAGCACCACTGATCCACAGGAGGAGCAGGCTGTTCTGTAGGGCCCTTAGTCATGGATAACACTCCCTCAATAACACCACAACATAGAAAAGCCCTTAAAATGAACAAATGAACTCCTCAGTTGGGAAGGGTATTTGCTGGACCTCTTTTAAATACACCTGACTTTGCTGTGCACTGGTACAAAGCTGCGTCAATGAAAAGCCACTTAAATGCCCACTAATTCCTTAGCTGCTGGATGAAAATCATCAGCACGCAAATGTAAGGGGGTAAGAGATGATGGTGTGACACAGCCCATTGCCCAGCATCTCGTTTCCATTTCATGCTGAAACTCTAAGTCCCAGCTTTTCAAGATTTTTTTTTTCAGGAGTCTTACATTGCCTTGATAATTCTAGGGACAATTTGTTTATAGTTCATGAACCAAAGTCATGGCATTTGGAAGAGAGCTACTAAACCATCTTTTGTGGACATCTGTTTATCAATACAATCTTCACCAGTTCACTGTTGTTACATCCGGCAATGCAGTTTTTCACATTTGCACGGCTGTGTGTTAACACACATATTTAACAACACAGTCTGCAGGGTGTTTGGATACACTGTGGAGATCCAGTACCGGTATTGAACTGTGGTGAATAATCCTCCAGCTGCACTGAACCTGGCTGCCCGCAGAGTGCCCCAGGCCAGCAATCCCAGTGCCCACCTCCCCGGCCAGGGAGATGTAGACCAGCTTTGCTCCATCCCCACAAGCGCAGTAGAAACTGCTCCAGCTCTCACAGTGATGTCTCCAAGCTGGGGTCCAGCAAGCTTGTTCGGCTCCTCCTGCTTGTATGCTGTGATTTATTCACAGACCACCTGAACTGCCCACAGCAGAGAAACAACGGTGTGAGAGAGTGTGAGCACATACCGTGTGTGCTTATATGTGCCCTAAATATATGGGCTATATGGGAGAAGCCTGCAGATCCAGGACTCTCTACTAAATCAAGACAGGGGTATGATGCCTGTGCTATGCAGATGAGCTGTCATATTGTCTCCTACACAAGAGCGTCTCCAAAGGAACCTACACCTACTACAAATATCCTGCAACATATGGACATTTATAGGTCAACCTGGGAAAAGTGAGAATAATGGTTGTCCAAAAAAACCAGGAATCCAAATAATTTTCAAATGTTATTTTGGAAAATTCAGACATGAAACTGGTTGTATCAAACATGCCTGAGAGCCATTAGAAAATGTCACATTGCCTTTAAAATGCATTAGAAGAAAAAATGGGTAGCAGTTACTTGTGCGGTAAGAAAAGGCAGTAGGTAAATAAGATTCACTAATAAAATCAGTGCTGGAGTGACTTAGCAAACATACTCTACCTCTTCTGTTTTTATGGAGGCAGAATATGGGGTCTAATCCTAACAGCCAGAAACGTCATCAGGCCAAAACTCTGACAGAAGATCTACATCTTTGCTGTGGGAGTTGCCGTGATGTATAATAGAGGAACTTCTTCAGTAACAATTTCAGAGCAAAACCAGAATGTTTGTTACCCTTCTCTAAATTGAGATGGAGAAAAAAAAATGACTTCTGTTGCCAACTCTATGAAAACAACACATATGTCTTGACAACATAGCATCAGATGATTTAAAAATGAAGACCGAACAACAACATGATGTTCTAGGTGCTGGGGTGGGATTGGGTGGCAGACCCGAAAGTCGTTTACATATCCATACTCTCAGTGATCACCTCCAGCACGTATATGCCACATCTCCTGGTTCTATGCACTGTCCTCAGCAGAATTTCCAAAATTTCTGTTTCTGAAAAGAGCCAAATTCTCTGTTGACTAATGCTTCAGCTGGAGAACTGAGATGTCTATAATTAGCATCATAGGGAATTGGGGGGGAGTGGGTTTTTTTGGTGAATTCGGATGTTGCACATTAAAAAAAAATTATTTACACATCAGAACATCAATCTGTAGTTGCAGAGCTGGGGAAGGAGAGCATGTCAGCTGTTGAAAAAACATCAGATTTGCAGAGATGTGACTGAAGCAATTGCACACAAGGGGGCAAATGGAGATAAGACAGGCAGTCTTCTTCCTGCATCCAGCTGTTAGTAAACTCAGACAAAAAAGATTTTTTTAAAGAGCTTGGGGTGTGGGGAGCAAAACTATAGAAACTTTCTCTTACCTCATATCTGTGTGAACTGTCATTAGATGAATAATTGCACCACAGTGAGACTGATCAATAGAGGCAGTCTCTTACCATCACAACAACCCTGTTTCACATCCCGGTTGGGAGCTGCACACCCAGTGCAGTCTGCAGGACTATACTGGGAATGGTGTTGGCAGGGAGCACATCTTTGTAACGTGAATCTCAATGCCTCAGACATTCTGGTCACTGCTGCGGTGACCAAGGCTCCCATCCCTGCACATTCGTATGAACGCCCTTTCGTTTCTCTCCCTTTGGGTTTTCCTTGTGGTAATCCCCAAGAAGAGTCAAGACATAAAAATCCCTGGCCAATAGGCAGCTGTCAAGTCTAGACTAGCCATTTTTTAGCTGTTTCAGCCTGCCATTTCCCACAGAAGAGAGGCATGCTGCAAAGACAATCGCGTGGGGCCACGCATCTCAGCAAGTGCCGCAGAGATGGTGGGACGTGGGAGAAGCTGGTCCCACTGTGAGGCCTTGGCAGGGCAGCAGAAGCGCCGAGGGGCTACCCAGTGACCTGCTGTCATCTGCAGAGTCATGGGGCACAGCGCAACCCCATGCCCCCCCCTCGCTGCATAGAGCGCAAAGCTGCTTCTTTCCCTCTTCAGCAGTAGACGACATCCAGACCTTGCGCCAGAAAGGTTACTCACATCTGCCTCAGGGCACTGCGCTCTGCTATTGTATAAGTCATTTCTCCAGGGATTTTGTTAAAAGTTTCCTTCGCAAAGACCCTTCATCTTACCACCCTGCCTTCAGCTGTGCAAGTTCTCCATAAATGCCCTTCTTTGACCAGAAGCTGCGGCTGTACTGTCCCACTGGTACAAGGTGGCCACGGCAGTACTGGCAAGGTTCATGCCAGTATCATAGCTTTTCAGGCTGGATTGCCTAACAAAATCCTCTTGCATTCCCCACAGCATGCTTCTGACTGGAAAAGAAAAAACACCTATATACATTTAACACACGAGTATGCCAGCAAAAACCCTCTAACCCATGAGGCGCTAAGGGTCTGCTCTGATTTGCATTTGGCAGAATTCCCACCTCAGAGATAACAAATGCCCTATCATCCAATTACACCAGGGAGATATCACAAAATGCTTACCTGAAATAGAGGCATCTATTCTCCATATGGTAGGAAAACAAGCCTAACATTTAAAATAGTCTGCAAATGATGTCTTGAATGAGTGCATAAGGGAACAGAAAATAACAAAAACTAAATGGATAATCACTGATAGATTATCTGGAGACACAGGCTAATGCAAAAAAACCCAGAAGAGATAGCTTAAAAATAAATGATAGCTGACGCATTTCTCCAGTGCAGAGTATAGTAACAGGCAATCTCATTCTTCACATCTACTTATTTGCTTTTTTGAAAGTCTGCAATTATTCAAATTTTAAAAATCACTTCTATGAATCCAACTAACATTATTCACACCATTTTACACATATATACTGTACAGATGCTGCTGTGACTTTGCATTGAAAGCAAAATTTACTTTATATAAAACAATAAACTTGCCAAGTAACATTTAAGTTATATATTACACATATTTTTTGGTTTGTTTTTTTTCTTTCTAGAGAATTGGGCTAAAGAATCAGAAAAAGTAAAATGAGAGAAAACAGCTGAAAAAAAGTTAAAATAGCTCTTCTTATTCAGCGGAAGCATCTATTGGTTATCTGACCTAGATTTAATTAGAGAAAATCACAAGATTGTCTAGCTCAGCACAAAGCTTCTGACTTGAGCCAGTTTCATGTTTGACAGGATAAAGCACTGCTACTTATAAGAGGTAGCTATATAACACCTACTAAGTGTGCATGCTTATGAATTTTCAAAGGAGAAATGGCTTTACAAATCCAGCCCCATTTTGATGAAAACTATTTGAGAGATTCATCATATGTAAGAAATAAACAGTGAGCAGCCTTAAAATTAAAATGACTGGTTGCCTTTTAAATACCTAAGATTCCCTAAGTTTTGGCTGTTGCACCCTTTTGGGTGACTTTTAAACCAAACAATCATGGGCAATACAGAGCAGCTAACACAATCAAAGCCACTGCAATATGTAATAACTTCAAGCCTTTTACAAGTACATAAAAATTAATGACCCAATTGATTGCAACCAGCAAAGTGCAAGGCAAAACCAGATTTGATGATGTGTCTATTTGCCATTTTTTGCCTGTCCTCATGTAAAAAATGTTTCTGGTAATGGTTACTGTTAATTACCATTTATCTTATAGCAAAACAAAGAGGTTTCAGCTGAGGCAGGGGCCTCACTGTTTTAGGCAACTACAAAAGTGCCAAAAGCGTAGAAAATCCCTGCTCTGTAATCTAAAGAAATCTGAACCTGTAGAGTTCCCTCAGGCCCAAAGAGAAGTTTCTGATTTGGAAAAAAAAAAAAAAAAAAAAAAAAAAAAAAAACATGTCTGAGTGCCCAAGGAACCATCAGGGAAGGTGAAAAAGTGAATCACTGCCTCCTTGTGCTTCATCTATTACAGCCCACAGATTAAAACTACAGCCATGGTTGTCTGAATTTTAACCCACTAATAGGTACACACAGAAGCATCATATTTCCAAGTACATCACCTCTTCTGAAGAGACTCCTCCTGAGGAGGGCTTTGTGCGCAGTGTCATTATCTCTGACAGATTTGCTTTGGAAATTTCCTCCCAGGGCTCTTCCAAGTTGACAAGTGAATTCTTTACATTTGCATATTGGAAATATTTGTTCAGAGGCTGTCAGGCTCATCACTCACTTCCCCAGGAAGAAAGTGGTCCAGGTGGGATTTTGCTCTCCCATCACCACCACCCTGCAGAAACAATACTATTAAGGGGACACTCACCATGGAGATTCACCTGGAGCCATTTGTCTCTCAGTGGCATGGCTCATGTCTCAGTCTGCATCCTTAGTCCTCACAGTCAAAAGACAAACTTGTCAAAGGTGAGAGAGTAACTAGGACTGGCCTGAGCAAGACCTTCATCTGGTACAAACCTCCTTGCTCTGGGAGCCACAAAGGATAAGATGGCCCTGCTTGCTGCCATCCACTGGCACGTGGCAAATTATTTTAGATCTATGCAGCCACAAGTAGAAAACATGCATCCACTTGTACATGGGAATGTTTAACACATACCTTCAATGTGATAGTATTTCCCCATAGACTATCCCTGAAAAACATCATGGACGGACCAGGAGAGGACAACTGGATCTCAGAAAACATTTAGTTCGATGGGTCACCAAAGGACTCTGATGGCTTTTGATCTACTTAGCAGAGAGCTGTTTCCTACAACTCTGGCTGCTGCTTCATCATTCACTGTTAACAAAGCACTTACATGTCTTATCTCTGAATAGCAAGATTTCTTGTGTACACATAAATCAGCTTCTCTCTAGCAAGAAATCTCAGCTTTCACTTAGCCAGCTCTTTTGAAAGTGAAGGCTTTGCCACAAGAAGGAAAATACCTTCACATTTTCATCCTCAAGCAGCTATGCTACATTCTTTTCCCTTTCAAGTATTATTCACTATTTTTTATTCCATGTTCACCAATTATTAAAATGATTTTGCTTAGACAGAGACAAGCAAAGCACAGTTTAGCTTTTTCATCTTATTTTTATCTTCTGTGTTTTTGTCACACAACTGTAGATTTGATTTGGTCTCTTTGAAAGAGAGCTAAGGATTCATTTGTCATTATTATTCCACTTTTAAGCTGGTGCTACTCTGCTACACATCTGAAATTGGAGAAACCCAGTGGTGAACATGACAAGTTTTGAAAGGTACCATAGAAGAAAAATTCTTATTAGTTCATCCTACTAACAAAGGTTTCGTGCTGCATTTTCAGCCTCACCATTACTGCCGCATCCATTGTTTCTGAAGACAAATGATAAAAACTCATTAATTAACAAAAGAAGCTGAGAGATAATCTTGTGTTTAAGGCACTGGAATGTGACCTGGGAGAACTGCGTTGATCTCCCAGTTCTGGACTGGTTGCTGTGTGGTCTTATTCAAATCACTGCATGGAGACAGACAGAAAATGCTGGTAGGTGCCAGTTCTCCACAGACTGCAACTATGGTCAAGAGCTGTTTCACATTATTATTTTTTCATTATTATTAACCAGAATCTCTCAGTTTTGCTGTAAAACAAATGGGAATAACCCCCTCAAACTCTAAATGCATTTCATATTCTGCAGTTGGCCTTTTCTCAAGCTTGCCATTTCTCCAGAATCTCCTGTGATTGATGACATCACTCCTTGTATCTTTTTTTATCCCTTTCTTCTCTGTCCTAGTGAATCTTTTTACCTTCTGTCTGTTGCAAATGTGAACAGTTTTAATTAGGTGCTGTTGAAATGTCTTTTGCAGTTTGGCATCCTGTGCAGTTTCACTCCTCTCGTTCTCTTTGCAGTTCTGTTCCTTCCCACATTGCTTATGTTTTGTTGTTTGTGGAAGCTTTTCTTTATATGCCTAATTTAATGATGCTGCACTCTAATTTCATCTCTAATAAGTATAAATAGGGAAAAGGGCATCTGAATCTCAGCTTTCCAACTGCTCCCTAAATAGTCCTCCTTTCCTATAGCACGTCCCTCAGATGTCATAGGGTTTCCAGTTGAATTCAAGGATAAAGCGCCTCAGTCACTCAGTTCAATGAGTTTGTCATGCTTTCAATAATTTTCTTCAATGCCTTGATTTCTTCTACTCCTTTGCAGATCATACCGAGCCTATGCTTTCAAATGAGCAGGAAACTATTCAACAAAGTCAACAAAAAATCAATCCCCCAGGAAGCGCCTTTATAGCTGTTCCCTTGTCCCCTCCTTTTACTGCTCTAGAGTGCAGCTACGGGGTTTCATTTTTGCTCAAGTTATCCTTGTTGTTTCAGCAGTAAATCTGCATGTTCTGCTTCCAGCACGCAGATGGGCTGTTGTCTGCCCGCCATCCTCAGGGCTCTGGTCTGTGAGCACCGGCTATCACAAGTCATTTTTCTGTAGTAGCCAGATCCCTGTTGATCCAGTTAGGTCTGGCTTATATAGGGAAGCCAGTAATTTCAGCGAGGCTGCAGTATGCATCTGCTTCTGGGTTCTGTAAGAGAAGACAGAGTTCCACTCACACACTTGCTGATCTCCAATCACAATAGCATAAAAGCATCAGAGAAAATAGGGCTGAAGCAAACCAGAGAGTTCAGGCAATTTGCCTCTCTAACACTCAGGCATGATCAGCTACACCTAAATCTGCTCTTGACAGAGATTTTCAGCAACAGGCTATGTAAACAGGAACCTTTTTGAAGCAGCATCTGTAACCTGTCAAATAATCTATTCCAGCATTTACCCTCTACCTATCATGACAACATTTTCTTCTCTTCCTCTGTCATGTCCAAACTGCATCTGTGTTATGATAATTTAACCTACAACTTCTCCTAGCCAGACTGGGTATGAAAAACATAAATTTTACAAATGTGAAACCTGTTATCAGATCCGCCCCCCCCCCCCCCATATTGCCTTCCATCGCTTGCTAAGCTAGAATAGTCCCCTAAAGTGAAGTGACAGAGGTCAGGTGATGTGCCCTCTGAACAGCCTAGGTTTGGCTGTCAACCCCCCCTCCCCCAAAAAAGGGAAGGGGTTGAGAGGCAAGGATTAGCGCACTGCATGTTGCAAGAAAAGGCATGGATGTTTGGAAAAGAAAAGATGACTTTTATGAGAAGTGGATAAATTAGTAGTGACACTTTAAAATTCATTTCTGTGAGGTTTCGCATGAGCTACTCAGACAACCACCTCCTATCATGTTATCAGGGACAACTGCCTTGCTGTGATGAAATCATTTAGCCACGCATGGAAAAACGGAGGATTAAATAGAAGACGACCTGGTGTGTGGTGAATGGGATTTACAGGCAAGTACACAACACTGAACAGCCCTTGTCCTGCCTCCATTGATGGATGGGTGACAAATACGATGTTGCTCCCTGGGGTGTTTTGTCCCAGTATTGATTCTGATCAAAAGGCAAATAATACTGCCAGCTTCTCCTTTCTGCTTTGGGGTACCAATAAAACCCTTTGAAGATGCTCTGGGGAGGGATACTCAGCTTTATCCTGTCCTTGAGAAAAACACAGACACAACTCTTCTCCCATTCCTTCTTCATGGGAAAACATTAGCAGGCTGCTCACAACTAACCAAATGCATTGATTCCATTTCCTCATTTAACAATTCTGTTTTAAATCTTTCAAGCGCAGGTAAGGTATTTTTACTCTTATATGGTCAAATAAGCTGAATGAGAACACAGACTATTAGTATCCTGTAGCTATATTCCTGGCCTTTCCTTCAATGAACAGTACCCTGTTCATCAAGTGTTCCTGATTTAATCCTGAGGGGGTATTTGTTGAATTCAATAAGATTCTGCTTTTAACAAGCTATTGGAAAAGCAGCCACAATGCACTCTAAGCTTAGTGATCTGTTCCTGGCCCACTATGAAAAACTGCACCATTAACAAGTAAAATTCCAGTTATAGTAGATGCAATCTGTGCACTAAAATCAATTTCTTCAGCTGCATTTTTTCAGGCTCCTTTTGGCCACAGTGGAGGATTCAAAGCCTTGCTCTGAGCTGTGGCCTGAGTTCTCTTTCCCAAACTCTGCACATGCTCTTTTCATTTCTGGTCTCAGCCAGAGACAAGTGAGGCCAAAACATCAGAAAATGCTCTAGGAATTAGATATCTCAGGCAGAAGCAAAACACTTTTCAAGGAGCCCTTCTCAGCACAGCTTTCTGCTCAAATTTTCAGAGCAAGCATTTAAGAGACTTCTGAAAAGTGCTTAAAATGTTGTTTATCTAACACTGGCTTTGATGCATTCTGGGTTTGCTCATGCTTAATTGAAGCGAGACAAGCCCTGAGTGACTTAGAGCTCTGACTAGCACTACAACATTTTCCTTCTACCAGGGAAAAACTCAAAGGTATTCATGCCTGATAAAGTCTGATTATGTCCATGGCTCACATTTATGAAGGAAATAAATAAAAATATCTATAGCAACTGGAGAAGAAAAGGAAGTCTTTTTTTCTGCATGGAGTGGAAACCCCAGCTTTAAAATTAAGGCAGTTAAAATCACTAGTTCATTTTCTAAATCCTGGCCAAACAGCTGCTGTTTGACGTTAGTGTGAGCAAAGTTACCGTACAAAAAGGAGGAAGAAGAAATCTGTTTGGAAGCACAGCAGTAACAGTATGCAGAAGAAAACATGTGGCTCCTTCCAGCCTGGACCATGTCATTTAGTACACATCTGGATGGGGAATTTGAAGAAATCGCATCAGACATGCTCTCTGGCACTTGAAAAAGCACCAGGGCTAAAACAGGGCCGTAGCCTTAATGCTAACAGTGGGTGCTGCTATTACTACACTAGCTTTTGGTTATCTCACACGCTTCAAGTCAGTAGAGGAGAGCTCAAGAGAGGGTGTCAGTGTAGTATGGACAAGTCTTACAGCCTTCTGGTCCTGGGTCAAAGCCATGGCTCCTCCAGCCTATTTGGTGGGTCTGACCAGCACCATCACATCTCCAGGACTGGGTTCATTTGTGGCAGCATTTATGCAAAGTGCAGACTCCAGTCTGATGGAGGCCATGAAATGTTGTGCCTTTAGGAAAGCCAAGGCAAGGGTGCAAAGGAGAAGGCTGCTAGCAGTGTTACTACAATGTCTGAGAAATCCTTATAGGTGAAGGAGACATGATTAGATAAATTCAGGGTGGTACTGCAGATGAAGTGGGAGCTATGAAGCTAATGAAAATGCAGCTAATGTTTAAGAGGGCCTTTCTGCAGTGTCAGCAATCAGTTCATTTTCTGCTGGCCAAGATAATGATGGAGCAGCTGAAGATAAGATGCCAGTGAGCAAGAAATACTTCGAGAAATGATGATAGATGATTTCAGGAGAGCCTTAAAATAATGCTAAGGTACCAGAGCAGGAAGGGATGTAGATTAAGCCATAAGGCTGACCTGTTGGATCAAGCCCATTCTCCATCATTGCAGTACATCCTGCAGTCACTGTGATGTTCAGCCACAATTAAATAAATGTGATAGGAGTTTAATTAGAGTGAAAGATGGGGAAAAATAACAGATGAAACCTTTCAAATGAATGGACTGCAGAACCTAGCAAACAGGACCTCTAAACCTGTATAGGAGAGAGAGCAGACACTGCTGAACTGGCAGTGGAAGAAAAGCAGAGGAAAGGCAAGGAGGGCAGAGCTCTTGGTACTCTAGACATAGCACTACCTTGCATCAGGCTTTTGCTGCTGCTTGTCCCAGGATATTGGATACGTCCGCCATCAGCTCTAGGACCAGGGCTCATCTTGGCAATGGGAACAGCATGATGTGACACTCCAGCCAGCTGGGCTACATGCTTCTCCCTTCCCTTAAGTTATCCCCATGCTGCCAATTAGAAACCAGACACCGCAAACTCCTTAGCTTATTCGCCTTCATCAATATTTTAATAGATATTGGTTTTTACTGTAAGAGACATCACTTCTTGTTAATTTGAGTGCTGGAATGGCACTGGCAGGCAGAATACCTTGGCTCCAAGTAAACCCTGAGGAGAAAAGGGAAATATATTCCTAAGAACAACAATTGGAAAGAATCTAATTCAATAATAGATTTTGTTTGGTATCATTCTGGCACCAGCAGTCTTCTTCCTGTTATTTTTAGGTTCTGATGACGCTAACAGTTTTTTTTTTCTTTTGTGGGATTTTTGTTGTTACTGTTATGAAAAAATACCAAGGAGAAATTTTCCATAGTTTAATCACAGTGAACGAAAACAGTATTTTTTCTACAGTTTAAAAGTTGACACCTCCAGATCCTCTGCAAAATATATAGAGGTTTGCCTGAGTCCAGAGAGGAGGACAAGGACCTCTTAGTTGGCATCTGAGAATGGACAGAGGGATGAGACAAGGACAGAAAGCAAACACACTTTTTCCTAACAGGATACTAAAAGAGTTTTAGATGAAGCATATTACACAGCTCAGGAGGCAGAATGTAGGTTTATAAATACAAAACAAACATCAAAATCTGCTAGTTTCACATGACAGCTTCATTCTTTGGGCTTTTCTTTTCAAAGGAATAGTCACAGAAGTATTTATTCTGTAATACTGTCTCCAGTAGTTATACAAACTGAATACTGAATATTACAAATGCCTGGTCCACTGCTGTTTGTGATTTCCACCAGGTCTGGAAATTCTTGATCTGTAAAACGTGTGTGGTTTGAAGAGCCTCCTCCTGTGACCCCTTTTGCTTTGTGCATCATGATGGAAGGCTTTCTTTATGTATGCTGAGTGACTTGGTAGCAGAGAACTTGATAGCAGGGCACTGACTGACTGTAAAGCTAAATTAACTCAGGAGCTGCTCCCAAGGAGAGACGAGGTGAAGGGGAGTGTACTAACATCAGCTAGGTACTGTGGTGGGGAAGACGCATGCCTGTTGTATCCTTCCCAACTTCCTTACCACTACTGCCTGAAGTGCTCCAGACTCCAGATTCAGGAGCTGGTGATGTCTTCTGCAGTTGGACACAGCTGATTGACCATGACAGGGCCATGACACTCTGGCAGTGTATTGCCTGATGCAGAAGCCTTTTCACTGGAGTGCAAAGGGACACTAACTCAGCTGTGAGTACACGTGCAACAGAGCTCAGAGTCATAGTCCAGCTGAGGTACCTCCATTTTTTTTTCTGAGCTGCACATTTCTTATTCTTGGATGGAAATGCCATTCCTTGTGTTTCACTATTTCCCATTGTGGTTTTGGGGGAAGGGACCAGCAAAAACCTGACTTTAATTTGGTACCTAAGGGTCAGAGGGAGAGAGGAAGCGAGAGGACCTCAGTTCTTCATCATGACCAAATCACCAGTCCTTTGCACTCTCATTCAACTCTTGGAAAAGCAAGGCACAGCTCCACCACAGGCTTGGCAAGGGAATGAGCCTTCTTGCCTTACACAAACTGCTCCACAAAACAACAGGTATTTCAGCAGCTCCAACAGCATCAGGTGTCCATGGCAGGGGTTTATACCATGGGAGGCTGAGCACAGCTCACAGCAGGCTGTGGCCTCTGCTGCCCTTTTCACTGCCCAGTGACAGGAGAGGATGAAGACTGCCTCGGTGGAAGAGATGGGCCATCCCTCCAGTGCAGGACCCCCCTCCACAACTAACAATACTATCTTCAAACAATTGCTTCAGATAATTGAGTATATGACATCAAGCAAAATCTTTTGCAATAGCAGGACTGTGAAGCCGAAGCCTGGCTGGCAGGTGTTTTTAAGTGCACATCCTTTTTTAAAGAATACAACCTCCTTCCTTCTCATCTCCACCCCAAATAATTGTCCTTGTGGTTCCTCTAAACCTGATTTTCCCATTCATGCTTCAGTGCGTCTTAGTTTGCTGTAAGCCTTGAGAATGCTGTGCTCCTGAAGATGACTGATGTGGGGGAAGCCAGAGAGGATTATTCATCTGTCTTTCTATGGACTACATGCAAGGCTGCACATGCTGGGCATTAGCCACATCGTGATCGGAGCTAGGTCACTGAGGAGCCACGCTAACACTGCCTTAACATCAGATCAGCTCTGAAAACAGAATATTTTCCACAGAAACTCTGTCCCCTGGCAGCTATGCTTCCATCTCTGATAATTTTTGAATTCATATTTCACAATATGAGGCAAGGGAGACCTTCAGTAGTGAGGGAAAAGGTCTGCTTAAGAGCATCTGCTATCGAAAATTGCTGAGTTCCTGCCCAGACCTCCTCCTGGTTGCTGTGTGCTCGCTGCCCAGCCTTTGGCTGCAGCCATCGTCCCACTGTGAAAGCCTTCAGATACAACAAAGATGATGCCACACCAAGCCCTTACAGAGAAGAGAATTTATACTTACAGATAGTAAGGTCCATAGCCCCTCATCACGCTGACTCTTGGGCCTGAGGCATTTTCTGTTCTCACTCGAGCACTTGGGCTGAAAAGACATTGGCTATAAAAGTGCTTGGTTATGAAGAGTAAGATTCAAGTTATAAATTCATATTTTCTAGGGTTTGTTTAGCTTACATTTAATTTCTCTGAGTTAACCAAGATGCCTTATTTTCCAAAGGCTAAGAAGAAATAACTGGTAAAGCCGCCTTCTGTTTTTTTTTTTTCTGTTTCTTTTTTCTTTTTTTTTTTTTACGATTACAAAAGGTATTTACAAAACTTTTTTTTTTTCTGGATAGCTTCTGGTTGCTTTCAAGCTGAAATTTGGCAGTCAGCATGCATTTCTTATTGAATAACATACACAGATTCTGCACTTTAAAACTTGCAGTGGGTACAGACCCAAGAGATTTTTTTTGTTGTTGTTCAAATCTGCATTAAAATCCCACATGACATTTTTTCCTCTTTGAAAGAAAAGGGTACAAGTGAAAACCCTAGGACGTATATTCACAACGTTCAAGTTGCCACACATTGCCAGGGCAGCTCCTGTGGAAAGGGGTTTATCAACAGCAAAATCCTGGAAGGTGATGAATTTTACGGTGGGATGACTTTATGTTGGGGAACCAAATTGTCTCAGATGCAGAATAGAAGGATACAAGGTTTTGGGTACCTCCTGGACACTTGTCCAAAGCCAGCCCACATCAGTCTTTCCTGGCCACTTTGCTTTCTACCCACTGATTGGGGTTTGATGACTAGTCCTCACAGGCAACGGGTTTGGAAGAGGGACTCCTCACTAGCATTGCCAGAAGAGACCCCTTCTCTGATCCTGCTTGGAGGAGACCTGCCTCAGGCCTTACACATTCATCACCTCTTTCCCAGCAGGAGTTACATCAGAGAAGAGGGAAATATGCTCATCTAATTTTAACTTTGAAGTGAGGAAAATAAGGTGGCAGGTTTTTCCCTGGAGCGCCTGCTGCTTCCCCCTCCCAGTATCTTCACAGACTTTTTTTAAACCTACTCCCATCAGTAACTGGTTTGAATATGTGCAGGCTTTTTAGTGTTTGCGCAGACCAGTGCCTTTGGGTAGCTTTTTGAAAAATACAAGAAATTAGCATTTGAAAAGGTATTCCCACACACTCTTCGAGCAGGAAATATGGTTTCCTTCTCCACCCACTTTAGCACTAAGCAGTACTGAGATATATTATGGAGGCTTTCATGGCCATTGTGGTTAAAAAACAGGCTAAGATAATTTCTCAAGTGCATCTTTGCTGAACAGAGCAATTGGCCGGGGAGCACATAGATAGGTACATACTGTCTCTCAGTTATTGTAAAGGGTCTTCTGTAGACCTCTGGCTGGAAGAGGGTGAAATGGAGAACAAAGTCAAGAAAGCTAGGTCCAGAAACACTCACCTTTCAGCCAGTGCCAGCCCTGCCAGGTCTTTGTCACTGGACACGGCAAAGTCATAAGCACTTGGTGAGACTGCAGAACATGGTTTGGTTCCTAGCAACCTTTCTCTCTGGGTTCAGACCCACAACCAAGTTATAGCAGCTTTCACTTTCCCCCAGCACCTATACAGGCAAGTCTTACCTGCATCAGGCAGGTAGCTTATTTTAAACCTTAGGATCTTAGGCCCTTTAAATCACTGTCCCTTAGGACAGCACCACATGAACATGCCTAGCATAGGTCTATGACCCAGGTTATTCCCGTTATTCAGTCTGTACATCCCATGCCAACAAACCAGCTTGCATGGAGCTAGCCTAGGATAGGAGGGGGAAGGGACTAACAAGACGTAGTAGGACATGCCTTGAGATACAAGTTCAGAAAAGGGTCATTAGAAAATCTTATAGCAAAAACCTAGCAAATGTTTTACTGCACCAAACATGACAATGAAACTTAAACTGTGAGAGTGTAAAAACTCGGAGACAAGTCTCTCCTGAAAGGCACATTTCAATGCAGCAGTAACCACGAAGCTGAGAGCAGCACCTCCATAGACAGAGAAGGAAAAACAGACCCAATTTGCCATCCAGGCCTCAGTGTTTTCTTGCCCATTTTTACATGTGCACCAATCTGCCAAGCCAGATGTACAAATGTTTTGTGTGGGCAAACAGGCACTTGTATGGGCAAACATTGCCTTGAGTCTGCGTTCTTGTGGGTATGAAATCAGGCGGTGCACAAAGGCTGCAAGGAGAAATAGGTCTGAGTGAAGATCAGCCCCTCTGCCTGGGCACAAAAACCCTTCCTCTGTTCCCTGCCACAGACACTAACCAAAAGCGTTAGGCCTGATTAGCCAAGCACCGCAGGGCCATGCTTTGAAAGGTGGGCAGTGTTACAGGAGGTCCTTCTGACCAGTTTTCCCAGTGGGCTGAGCCATCCCGACTCACTCCATTATCGTGTTAACATGTTTAACAGACTCCCACAAGAGCTGGGTTTCACTCAGTCACATCCATGCAGGTTGGTGAAGAAAAAGGAGTTAATGTATGAATTTCTGTTCTCCTCAGTCTAAAAAAGGATGCCAAGGAAGCAGGAAAGTGAGATACGCAAACCACCTAATATCACAAGCATGATGGTTTATCTTCTATTATCTATGAATAACCTTGTACAAGCCATCAAACACAGGTGTGAAGCAATGCATTTGTTACGCTTTCCCAAACTAATTGGGAGCATTACAACAAACGACTGGGTAATTAACCAGTGTTTCAACCTCAATAATCATGTATTGTAATTCTAGCAGAGCTACAAAGACTGTATAATATTGTCTCCTTTTGGAAGAAAATGCCATTAACATTATATCTGGATCCCTGTTGTTATCACAAATATTCTCCTAGAAACAAAAATGAGAAACAAATGCTTTCCATGCTCAGTGCCCTTGATGGATGTGGAGATCTCCAAACATCAGCCCTGACAACTCCATCTAGGCAGCCCCTAGGCTCTGCCTCTTGGTGAAGCATCCAAGGAAACATGCTTGAAAGGGAATTTGTTTGAAGCAAGCCCATAGCTCCAGAGCAGCTACACATGGCTTGTTTGATCTGAACATGAAGAATTACCCAGAAAAAAGTGGGGAGAGAGAGGAACCTCTTACAACATGCCCTTCCATCCTCCATGGTCCAAGGAGCCCCTGGCCAGCACATTGGGCTGAGGACAGCCCTGGATGAGGAGAGGTCCCCATCTCCTGGTCAGAGTGGAAGACTCTCCCTCCAGACCAAGAGAGACAGGTGCCAGCATGGGCTCTTCTTTGTGTCAAAGGCAATTTACAGCCACTTTAAGGTCCTGTTCGCTCAGTCTGGGTGGAAAAGAGAATAACAGCTTAGAGTGTCCTAAAAAACCCAACATTCAAGTATTAATCAACTGCAAATTCCTCTGGATTTCAGAGCCACCTGGATGGTAGCTCTTGGCCAGTTCACCCCCCTGAAGGGCCCAGGGATACTGAATATTAAGGGTGATTTGCAGCTGAAGACACTGATAAATACAGCTCCTTCCCCCTGCAGACCTGAGCACACTTTGGTGTGCTGCTCTGTGTGATACAATGCCAATCTAGCACCGAATTCCTCCTTTAAAACATTCCTCTCTCAGCTCCTTAAACAACCCCTTTCCTCCCCAAAACAAACAAACAAGTTAAAAACTCCATGAACCTGGTAACAGGCTGCAAGCTGGAAGCTCTCTGCAATGCCGGAGAACCTTCATCCCACGATGATGGGGGCTTGAGCAGCCTGGTGGTGATTTCTGGCTCCACTTGTGGCTCGTGCTGTTCCAGCACTGGAGCTGGTGCTGTGGGCACACCACATGAGCTTCTTTCCCAGGTATCTGAGGCTGTGCTGCCTCTGCCACGAGGTGCACATGGACCCTGTCACTATCTCTCCACGGGTGCTGCTGGTACACAGAGACAGGACTAGTCCCAGTGCTTGTGTTGGTGACCTTCTCAGCAGCCAGGATGCTACAGGGACAATGACTGGCTGTAGAAATAGTAAAGCTACATTACTAATTCTAGGCAAGATTTTTTTTTCTCTCCCCATTTAACACCACAACGCTCCCCTGCATATTGGTTGGACAGAGTCAAGAGCTGCGAGAGACAGGCAGCAAGTCCTCCCCAAAATCGAGGGAGCCAAGAAAGTGCCTGGTTGAACACAGCTGCTGTCTCCTACCAGCAAGGGCAGGGCCTGAGGAAGGCTGTGGTAGCTTCTGCCTTGGCCAAGGGCTGCAGCAGGGGAGCTGGAAGCTGAAACAGTTCTCCTCCCCTGTCTGTCTCAGCTGCCCTTTACAGGTCTCTGACCTCCCCCTTCCTCAAGGGCAGCAGAGCAAAGCAAAAAACAGAAGCTTTATTGCAAAAAGTACCTGTTTCCATGGAGATTTACTTAGAAAACACAACAGACAAAGATGGAGGCTAATGAGGAGAGCACAAAGGTTTGTCCCTTTGCTTAAGAGGAGACCTTGTGTCAGCCTGCCACATGCAGCAGCTGTGAGCAGGGCTGAGCACAGACGTGTAGCAAGACTCGCACTCCATCCTCTCTGGCCCCTGAGAGAGCATCCTTGCATCTCACCCTGTCACAGTGCATCTGCCAGCAGGTCCTGACATCGACATCTAGAGATGTCCCAGCCAGCCATCTCCAGACTGGAGGGGTAAACAAGAAGAGCACAGGTATAGAACAGCAAGAGCAGAAAAGGTATCACTGGTTCTTCCCAAGGGAGGAAATAAAAGCAAAAAGGTAGGAAGTGGCTGCCTGTCCACCACGCCACAAGAAGTACGGGGCAGTGTGAGGCCTGCAAGTCTGGCAGACTTAGCATCCCACCCCACCACTGCTGCATTGCCCTGTGATGCATCAGCTGCTGAGAGAAACCTTCTTCCACCCTTACCCAGGCAACATTGACAGCTGAGCAATACTCATCTGGTGATTCACTGAGCCATGCTTGCTATTCTGCGTGGGACAGGACTGCACAGCGCCAGTGTTGATGGTTTTCTCTGCTGAGCTCTCCCTTGGTGGCGTGTCTGCTGATGAAAGGCTTGTGGATATCTTCTCACATGCTTGGTACAAACCAGGCCAAATTCAGCCCTAGTGCAGCTCTGCTAAAGCCAACGAAGTTATCAGCACAATGAATGCTGCCTCTTCTGTTTAATGAGGGAGATCAGACAAGTTTCCTTGACTCAATGGAATCCAGGATTTTCTTGTTTCTCCTGGCAAATCATGATGCCTCAGGAGGAGATAAAAGCATGGATGCAATTAGATTCTCCCCTGTTTGCCTTTAATCGGCTCTCTGAGGAAACAGAGACGCCTTAGAAAATTGTTACAAACTCTTGATTATTTCCACAGCTTTTCAAATTAAGAAAAAGGTTGCAAGATGGGCAGACATGGCAGCTGAGCCCTGACACACAGCTGTTCGCACCCCATGCCTTAGAGGAATCACAAGAAAAGACCTGGAAGAGGGCAGGCTTGCAGAATTCTACACCAGTTCCTAGCACCACTACGTGATACTGGCTCAAACTGCTAAGAAGCGGCTCTTCCCATCACAAGGTAGAGTGGTGGAGAGGTACACTAGTCCCACATGTTCAGTAAAGTACGAAAAGCATGCAAGAAAGACAAAATAGATCAAGAGACTTTGTTAGACTGTGAGATGCCATCTTGAGGAGAGAAAAGCAAATCCTTAGAGCACTCCCAGGGCTATGGCTGCTGGGCTGGGCTTGGTGTCAAGCTAGCAAGTCTGCGAGGGGTTGGCTGGGCTGTAACACTTTACCTGCATGGGATTTCGGAGACACCAGCGTGGGACAAGGGAGAGGGGAATTTGAACAAGGATGGAGTCATAAACTACACTGATTTTCATCTCCAGACCTATCTTTACTAATTTTCATCTCCACACCTATCTCCACCCGTGTGCAAGCATACACACATCAGGCTGATCCATGATAAAAGGTGTAACATTGCCTTGCAATGGCAAGTCCCTGGGGAGAAGCAGCCATTTTTATTAAACAAGGATATGTGAATAGTAAATACGAATATCTCAGTTTAAAGAAACCCACGGGTTTACAACAGGAAAAATACAGCCTTAAGAGGGGGAGAGACCATTTGAGGGCAAACGATCTTTCTCCTTGAAGAACAGCAATGACTCAGCTCTACCAGACAAGAAAAGCAACCACACAAAAAAGGATATTTGTCCATACAGGAAAGCCCCAGCAAGGAGGGTGCAGGAGACACCCATGGCTCATCTCCAGCCTCTGCAAGAAACATGAAAAAGAGAAGCCAAGTGGACAGCTATGTGTTCCAGTCATAGTGCGGTGGGTCAGCCTTCACTGCCACCACAACCATCCTCTCCCAGCCACCCTGGAGCTGTTCCTGGAGCCCTCTGTGCCCCTTGAATCACCACTCTCAACAGACAGAGTGGCCTCAGGGTAAGCCAAACCGCTGCTAGCACTACCCTCTGCCAAGCACGTTCCCAGTCACACACCACCCACAGAGCTGGGGAAAACAGTGGTGTATCAGCTTTTCTCAACAGGGCTGGGCAGTTAAAATACAAACAAGATTATCTGGTATTATCTTAGCTAGGCATAAAACACACTGAGAAATCATCTGGCTTTTGCATTCCTGCAAAACAGGACCTGCACTCCGCTGGCAGGGACGATCAACTGCCTCTGTATAGCTTCTGTTTAGAAAAAATGAAAGTCACCCCCCTCAGCTCCATCCAGATAAGTGCCCAAATAGACATGTAACAACAGATACCTGCAGAGTGACTGAGCGTCATTGGGGAACAGTTAAGGACAAGCCACTCTGCACATCCCTGCAGTCTTTGGGGGCACTTGGTGTGTCCCTGCCCTCCGAGCACCTGGTGTTCCTGAGGGATAAGAGCCGTGGGGCTGTGTTACAGCAGTCCTCCCCATATGGAGTCCTGGTACCTAACAGACACAAGGGGACAGCTGGAATGCTGAAAAAATACTACTGAAGAGTCATCAGGGATCCCACAGGAGAGGCTGATGTCAGACAGCTGCAGCCTTGGTAGCTGCATGGAGAGTTTAGCAAACCCTGGAAGTCCTTTCTGCAGAGATGCAAGCTGCATGTCAGCCTGTGGTGAAGATGGCAGATCTTTGTGCTGCTCCAGGAAGCCATTGTTGAGTATGCTTATGTGGCCAGCCACGGCTCTGCTCCAGCAGCTCAGGTCGCCTCCTTTTCAGCTGAGCGACATGTGTGCTGCAAAGCCGCCGCAGAGTGGAGACGAAAGACATCTGCTTCCCCTCTCCGCACAGCCCTGGTGAGATGCACGGCCCCAGAGCAGAGCTCTGCAGTCTCATCCCTGCTTTCACTTCTTTGCTAGCAAGGACCTGCCTCTTTGGCTCCCTAAACGACCTATGGGTCCTCTCCTCCACCAGCCTCTCCACATCTTTGATGGCTTGAGAACCTGCAGAGCACAGCATGGTGAACGAGCTCTCAGCAGGTCTCTCAGGGAGGCAAAAACCACCCAAAAGGCCTTGAGGAGCAGTTGGGAAGCCGGGTTGGAGCAGGCGGCAAGGGATAGCCAGCGCATGCCCAGGCCCCTGAGGTGGTGCAAGAAGCAGAGCAAAAGGCTGGCCATGACAACCAGCAGATGTCATTGATGCTCTGCTGAACTGGACCAGTCCCTAAAGTGGGGTGCTGGCCTCTCCCCAGCATTGCTGCTGCCTGGCTCTGGCTTTAGCCTCTGGGTATACTCTCATCTCCCCACCACCACTGAGGCCTGCTGGCTGCTGAGCCACGACTGAGGAAGTCCTTCCTCGGACTCAGCATAGTTTTTGACCCCAGGAGCCAGATGGCTATGCGGCACCTCCCTGCCCACCACCTCTATGGAAAGGAGCCAGCAGCTCTGTTCCCCTGGGCAAAGGGAATAAGGGCTCAATCCTGCACCCACATGACCCCAGCAGGTGCCAGCTGGTGCACCCACCTACTGACCATGAGCAGAGATGAGACAGGAAATGCCACAGTCAGTGGCAACGTATTGCTAGGCCAGGTGAGACTCGGCTGCTCTAGCAACATGGGGATGCCTGGAGCTGTCCAGTACAGGAGGTGCAGATTACACCATATGTCTCCAAGGGCTGATCTCCATGCACCAGGAAGTTCTCTGTGATACTTCCTTGGTGCCCTGATTCCCCATGGTGAGCCAGAGGCCAGGATCTGCTGGAATGTGCCACATGCAGTCATTCTGAGATGCCGCCCTCCATGACGGCTCAGATTCGATGAAATCATGTGGTGTGGACTGAATCCTGAGAACAGTTTGATTATCTGTGGAAGGATTTTTAGACTTCATCAAAGTCTCTGCAGACATCCTCTCCCCAGGGAGCATCGCACCAGTGAACACAAGGCACAAGCAGCCAACCACACATGCAAACAACACAGTCTGCAGGGTACCAGCCATGTGCCAAATGCTATCAGGCAAGCTAAATCTGCAACAGGCAAGCAACACAGTGAACCATCACTCGCACAATGAGTGAGCAAGCAGCCCAGGGGCATCTGCCATCTCCACTGAAGGTGCAGCCTTCCCTCTCCACTGCCAAGACCTCACATCACTGGGTAACTCATGTTCAGAGCCTGGACGTCCAGGATCCCATATCCATCACTAACGAAGCCTCTTTGGTGTAGCTACAAAAGCCCCATAAAACAGGATTTCTCTCTCCCACTCCGAGCTGACATGTTTCAGGGAGCAAGGACTGTCTCCTCCTGAGTGCCCAGATGGTACCACCCCCTAGGAGCACATCTCTGCTGAGATGCAGGCTGTTACTGTAATGCATGGCAGCAACAAGCTGACAGCTTAGTTGACATTATCAGAGGAGCAGTGAGGGAGCTTTTGGTGCAAAAGTTACAGCACCTTGCAGACATATGTCAGTACAACCATGGGACCCCTATGCATTGGCCTTGCAGGTGCCGTGAAGGGGTTGCAGCTCCCTCCTTTTATTTTCTCCATGAGTAGTTCAACCCCTCTCCCCTGTGGATTCTGTATTTATTATGACAGAGGTCACCTCTAGCCCTACTGCCCTCTCCTGCCCGTTCCGCATCCGACTTCCTAGTGTCCATCACGCCATCACGCATCTGATCACACAGTGACATTTGACTCTGCATTGCAGCTTCTTCAACAAGCAGCACCAAAGAAGTCAAGCCAAGCTGAGGTTTAGAGAAATGGACTAAAACCACAAAAAAAAAAAAAAAAAAAAAAAAAAAGGAAAAAGAAAAAGAAAAAGAGAAAGAAATCCAGCCCACTGGTGTATCCCACTGCTTCCTGAGCCCCTGCTTGAACCAGCACTGCTGCATTCACCCCAGGACAGTTATCAGGCCTGCCAACTGCCCAGATTGCCCCAGCAGGTCAGCAACACAGCAACATGAGGCCATTTAGTGCATCCACTGCTGAGTGCTCCATGGGACTCAGGGTTTTGCCAGAACCCTAGAAATACAAATTAAAACAGGACAATTCAAGGGCGATTTTTCTATTCCCAGGCTCTAAACGGGACCACATTTCACATCTGTCCGCAGTATCCACATACTGCAGTGTAAGGCGCAAAGCATGGTGATAGGCACAGGATAAAACTCAAGATACATCTTGAAGTAATATCCTCCCCATTTTTGCCACTTGCTGCTCAGTTGTTCCCTCGACCCTGCCATGGACCATCCTGCTTCTCCTACTGCCAGGAATGAGGACACGTGGTAGAAACTGCCAGGGAATGAGAACAAACCCAGTTCAGAAGTAAATCCTTAAGGACGCCAGCAGAACTGCTGGAGCAAACAGTGAGAAAAAGGGGAGAGAAGCTGGCTGAGGAAAACGAACTCTTGGGACAGAGCCGAGCAGGGGGAGGAAGCCTGGGGTGGCCAGCTCAGCCTCGCAGCACAGCTTGGACTGGTGCATGGCACCAGCACCCAGCTGGGCGACAACCCATCACAGCAGGGGAATTGGAGCAAGCCCACTGAAGCACAGCAGACTGCTCAGCAGGGTCCCAAAAGCACAAAGGGTGGGGGGCAAAGCAACCACCTCCCTTCTGCAGGCTCTCCGCCAACACGCACGTGCTGGCGAGAGCTCCCTGCTCTGGCCCCTCTGCTGTGGCCTCTGCCCCATGACGTTTCTAGAGGTGATGCAGAGGCAGAGCATCCAGCAAACATTTTAGTTAACAGCCTCAGTGGCACAGAGGTGGCACCACTCCAGGAGCCCAGCCCACGTCTGAGGTTGGTTTCTAGGCCAGACCAAGGCAACCCATCCAGCAGAGCGGCAAATTTTGCTGTCAGGCTCTTGCTGAGGTTCAGACAAGAACGAAACCCTGCTGTCTCTCTGCAGCTGTAGCAAATACCTACAAAACTTGGGGGCAATCAAAACACCATCACTGGCAGGAAAGAGGAAGGTTGTGCTGCAATGGGATTTGCCGAGGGGTCGTGCCAGCGGGACCAGTTTCAGGGAACAGGTGGACCACAGCACTGCTTTGGACAGCCCTGGAAGTAGCCTGTGCAGACCCTTCTTCTCCCCTCCTCCTCCATCCTTGCTCCAGCCCGGTTGCCCGTCTCCCCTCCCCCCCCCCAAATGCCAGCAACAGGTGTCTCAGCGGGCCACAGGGGCTGCTGGTGGTCAGCTCTGCCCACGCAGAGGTCTCTCACTCAACCACACAGAGCCCGTCACATCCTTTCGATCTCTGCTGCAGTTTCCATGGAGCTGCCAAGCAAGGACAGCAGGAACCCGGCTCTCCTGGCATGTGAGAGGGACCAGATGAGAGCAGCAGAGCTAATCTCCTTTGGCAGGTGGTTGGGGCTGGAAATAGCAGCTCTTTCTGCCCTCATCCCCGGGCAGAGGCTGGTGATGGCTTCGAGGTAACACCTCACAGGTTGCAAATGCTACTCGCAGCCCCCTAGAGCCTCCTGGTCAGCAGTTTCTTCCCTAAACCGGAGGGTACAATTCACCTCCTCACCAAATCCAATGTGCTCAGAGTTGGACATCCACAGGGTACCTTCCAGGGATCTTCCTAAAGCTGCAGTACCGCAAAGCACAGTCAGAAAGGGAACAGCAAATTCAAGCATAAGGAAGAACAAGGGCTGGGCTCTGAGCTGCACGCAGGATCAGGAAACCCTTGACCCTCCCAGTCCAGATACCCCATGGAAAAATCACTGCAATCCTTTCTGCCCACTTGCTCACCCTCCCGTGGCTGCATGGCAGGGATGTTATCCCAACACTGCTCCATCTCCTCTGCTGCCCTACCAGCTCCTTTGGCAAAAGGACTTGCTCTCATATTTCTGCCATGCACACAGAAGCCCCTTCTTTACTTGGGCTTCTAAAGGTTACTCTGATCTGTAGAGTAAGAGATAGAGAGAAACTCAGATTTATGGAAAAACACAAACACAAAGATGTATGTAAAAGTACATCTCCCCCTCTCCCCCCCACGTCTAAGCCCCTGATTTATATTCAAACTATTTTGACAGGCATTTGTCAGGAACAGAGGATACAGTGTTCTCTCTTCTACAACATGGCAGTTCCTTATGGCAGTTCTAGTAAAAGCAGCTCCTTGTTCTGCTCAGGGCTGCGAAACTTTCCACCAGCCTGGGAGGTCTGTGTAGTCCTCCTGACCTCTGACTTCCCAGCTAAAACAGTTCTAGCTGCTGGAAAAAGCACCACCACCCTCCCTACCATGCCTCAGATGAAAACCTGGTTCAAGTGGCTCCTCTGCCCTCGCCTGATTGCAGCAGCAGCCACTGCCGCCAAACCTGCTTGCAGAACATGCTGCAGTACTGCATGCAGAGGGGGCTATTTAAGGCTATCACAGTTATCCTAAGAGGAGGCCAATAAAACATGTGGGGTGACAGCAGCACCTTTCCCCTGCAGGATGCAGGGCCCCAGCCCTACAGCCCTGGGAACCGGCAGTTGAGCTTGGAGATGGTACCAAGCTCCTCTGCAGAGCGTCTCGCACGCAGCGCTCAGGCACGCTAGACACCAGCAGCTCTGCTCCGAAGCCGCATGCCCTGCAGACAGCAGGAGCCTCGCAGCCGCCTGGCCACGGGTTTGCATCAGTGGGAGGTGTGTGCCTACAGCGACTGCAAACAGGAGGGTCTGGAAAGGGCTTACTCAACAAGGGTGGCAGATTGGGTTTGCAAAGCCTCTGTCTCCTCTGGCTGGTCCTGCTTGCTTTGACTGACTATTTTAAAGGGATCCCTCTAGTTACCGGCATGGGGATGTCGTGGAGATAATGATCAAAAGAGCAGCAACAGCTTTACAGGCAGAGGTGATAAATAAGGATAGAACAACTCCATATCAACATTAATTGACATGCGGCAACCAGTTAGCTGCTAATGCCCTGCTTTGGGCCAACAATCCCCTGAATCCTATTCTGCTAAGCGTCCCCCTCTTATTCAGCTGCAAAGAGCTCGAGGAAAGAAGAGGGGAGGGGAGTAGGCAAAAAAAAAAAAAAAAAGAGAGAGAGAAAAGATGATTGGCAAATACCCAGCAGCTTGGAGATCAGAGATTCCCTTCTGCTCAACAGAAAGGGAAGACAGCACACAAGCTCATACTGTGAGGCAGCTCTTCGACAGCGCAGAGGCTCCCGGCCCCGGTGCCTGGCACAGACCCGCAGACAGGGCCGAAGGGCTCACGCCTGCCTCAGGACGAAGGGCAGGCTCTGAGTTTTAAAAGCCTGGCTCTGCAGGCACCCTGGCGCTTCACAGCACTCTCAATGGAGACGGGCAACACAGCCCCATGTTGCTCTCCCAGGACTGCATCCGTGCAACGGCGAAAGCATGCTTTATTGTTAAAGCTAGGTGCGGGTTCTGCTGCAGCCTACTCGTTCCCTGGAGTAAACCTCCTCTAAGGACACAGGAGACAGGGCTGGATGGCTAGATCCTCAGCTTTGCCTCCCTTGCCAACGGCGCTGCCTTAAAGGCAAGCAGCTTGCCCAGGCCATTGCACATCATTGCTGTTGTTGCTCTCCCCAGGCCCCCCCAGGCCAGCCAGGACAGGAGCACTTGCCCTCTAGGACCCAGACAAGGCGTCACCAGTCCTTTCATTCCTGCAGCCAAGCCCCAGCTGGAGGGAAAAGCCACCACCCTAGACCGAGGTTTTCCAGCTGTACTGATAGAGACCACCAGGTCCTTCCAGCATTCGTGTCCTCATTTCAACCAGAGAGGAAGGAGCTGACAAACCTTGCCCATGCCTTTGAAGGTAGGAATGTGGAGGAGACGGAGATTTGATCCACCACCTCACAACCACCCCACTATACTCCCTGCATCTCTAATACTGCACAGCCGTTACCTTCCTGCTACCAACAGAGACCTGAGCAGGGCAGCTCCTAGCAGCGAGGTGAAGCATGGCCAGGCACCACAGTTATCCAAGCATATTGCTCCCAAAGGCCCTGCAGGTCTGAAGCTGAACTAAGGAAAAAGACAATCTGTAGATATTAGACAGAGAGGAATTATTTTAGAAAGAAAGAAAACCGTGTTTTTCCATCAATTCTTTAAACGGCCACTCAGGACAATAAACAGCAGTTCAGCACAGTCAGTAGCAGGGGACAGCATGCTCCTTGCTAAGCCCCAAAAGCTCTGCTCTCCCTTTCATTTTCCTGTGGGAAAAGAAGCAAAGGGACACACTAAATACCTGGCTTAGGCAGGGAAGCTCACACACAGCTGGGGTATGTGAGGACAGCGTGCTATGGCCACGCTTGAGTGGCAGCAGCGCAAGCTCAGTGCCCTGCCAGCCCCAAAGCTTGTAGCTAGAGCCAGGCACGGCTGAGCATAGGGTACCAGAGCCTGTCCATCACTGATGGCTTCTTCTTCTCCAGGCTCCCTACGATCGCTTGGCCTGCACATAACAGCTGGCAGCAATTCCCTCCACAGAAATGCGTTCTCATCAGCTCTGTAGAAAGAACCTACAAGTTTGTCTGATGTTACTTATGCCTGGATGAAAAAGGGACCAATAACCTGTCTCCCATGTGATACAGCAGCCCACATTGATATTCATTGTGGGGCATCAACAGAATAACGTGAGGAGTGAGGAGATGCTAGAAAAAAAACAGGCTCTCAGAGCCGCCTGAAGCACCAGGCACCAGCCTGTTGCTTCAGCTTCCCATGCGTGTGCCTCACCGGTTATTTCCTGGAGGTTTCTCCTATCTTGGTACTCCTTCCTCCAGGCAATCATGCACAGGCCCAAAGAGGCTTGTTCTGCGGCAAGCTGCCTGCAGTCCGGGGGCTCCTGGGCTGCAGTACGCTGCAAACAGCAGCTCCCTGGCCGTCACGCTCAGTTTTGCGGCACAGTGCGGACAGCGAGGTAGTGCTGTGCAGCTTAGCGCAGTGCTTTGCCAGCAGCCGGGCTCCCGCAGCAGAGCGCAGGAGCCGGTGAATCGGTGCCCTGGGGCAGGAAGCAGGGCTGTAACGCCACCGCACAGCACATTTCGGGAGCTCCGATCTGCACCCCTGGGCTGCGCAGGTCTGAATGCAGGCAGCCCTTGTCCATCACCATTTTCTCTGGCAGGCTCTTTTGCAATCACTCAGGGAGACCACGGGAGGGAGACAAGATAAGGGTCTAGCAAAAGATGCCTGTTGCAGCTGAGACAACTTCCAGTCATTAGCTGCTGCTACCAGAGCATCTCCCCAAAGCTCTTCCTCGGGAGGGGAGTGTTAAATACCGTAGTAAGCAGAGCAACGCAGACAGAAGGAAAACTAGGAAGAGAAGCCAGACAGATCCCGATTCCTTTTGGCAGGTAAGTGATGGGCTGCATGTGACAGACAGGGTAAGCCCAGGTCAGAGGCAGGCAAGAGCTCGTCCCTCCACTGCCCACAGGCCACAGGTCTCTCCAGGGATGGGATGGGATGGTGGGAGGCTCTTCTTTGCCCACCCTCCCAGGGTGTGATAGCAGCTGCCCTTTTGGAGGAAGACTAATCTCACTAGGAACATCTCTATGGGTATATTTAAACCCAGTCACTCACCAGACCCTGAGTATCAGCCAGCGTGAGAAACTGCTTGTGTCAAGCATCAAATCGGTGCTGCTAGCGCAGGCTGAAAAGCCACTCAAGGAGAGTTAATGTGGGGAAAAAGATGGGTAAAACTAGAAGAGAATGGCAGCACATGTGACTGATGAGCCCATCTGCCTACTTCACTGTCACACATAGGGCTTCAGCCCCGCTAGCACTGCTGAAGCGTGACGCCCACAGAAGAACAAGGTGGTCCTCGCCCGTTCGGCGTTATCATTCTCAAGTTTTCTGAAAGCACTGTGAAAGACGAGGTCCACAAGGCGCATGCCTTCCTCCGCCTACACAGAGTCTCTCAGCTCAGGGCAGCCATGCACAGGCACCTACGAGCAAGCTGGGACCACAAGACCATCTGGGACACAGCTCACTACTCCCTCCCGGCAACCAGTGGGCATCGGCCAGGCAAGCATGAGGCGGAGGAGTTCCTGTGGCTCCATCCGACTCCCCAGGCTAGGCCTTCCTCACCAGCCCATCACAATGTGAGGAAGAGAACCTCATGCATCCAGGCTTGGGGAGAGATCGTCACTTGTGTGCTGAGCTGATGTGTGTCACAACAGCTCTGCGTCACATTTTAGGCTATTCAGGTCCACCTGCGGGCCACAGGAAGGTGCTCCTGGCTCCTGCAGGTGGATCTGCTGTAGTTCCTCTGGTCAAGACAGCTGTCAAATCATCAACAAGTTGTGAATTGGTTGCTGTACTCTCTTGTTACACACTCACAGCCTGGTTTTGCAAGTCAGTCTCTGAAACTTGAGCCAGCTCATCCCTTTGAACAGCAGGGAAATGGGAACAGGCATCTTTTCTTACTGGAATCAATCCACGTAGCTACAGGTGAGATAAAGTCTGCAGAATAAACACCTCACGTCTCTTCCCTGCTGCTGTCTCTTTACACCAAAACTGTTCTCAAGTCCACCAGGTCTGCCTGAGGAAACTCAGTGGGAAACCAGCAGCAAGCCTCTAAACCTCTACCACCTTGAAGTGCTGGCATCACCATCCTGCCCCTATTCCTTATCCTGCCCACAGCTGGCAGTGCACACTTGGCTTTTTGTTTGAGTTCATTGAGCCTGGCCTTCTGCTCACTGGATAGCATCTTGCCTCTACCTGTCTGGCTGGAGAACCACAGCCTTGCAGCCAGTCAGCCTGCCTGCCCCGGGACAGCTGCCCTGGGGATACAGAGACCAGCACTGGGACAGCTCTGCCCAGCTGCGAGCTAGCACTGCCTCCCCACCTGCACAGCTGCTCTCCTGGAAAAGTCCAGAAATAGAGGGGTTTGGTCTCCAAGGCTGCAGAGTGGGCACATTTTACTAAGAAATGTCTTCTCTCCATCCCTTTGGAAAAGGGGCCCTGTCTCCTGGCAGAGGTCTGGGGGAGAACAGCCTTGCAAAGAGGAATCCTGTGAAGAAACAGCAGCACCTCTCCCCCCCACACACACCTTTCTTTGAAAAGCCTTTTCTCAGCTCTGACTTGTCTTTCCGCTCGCCTTTCCACAGGGCACACTTTTGGCTTTGCCCCCAGGCTCTCCACCGCCACCCTTCTGCTGGCCACTGCCTCCTCTGGTTTTGGGTACCACAGGGTCTCCCCCAACATTTCTCTCTTTCAGTGCCTCGCTCCCAGACCTAGCAGGGTACCTTCCACCCACAACTGACTGTACAACCCTGAGGGCAGCTCCTCCCCACGGTTCACTCATGCACACCACTGCTGACGGCGTTTGTCCTTGCGGAGGATGGTGTCTCCACCAGCTGGGACATACGTGGCATCAGAGCCACTGAACAAGTCGGGGTCATGGGGACTCACACACAGCCACAGCAATGCCCCGGTCCCAGGAGCCGTGTCTAGAGCCAAGGCTGTCGATAGCAGGTTGGCTGCTATCTATCTGAGGGTTTTTTCCTTGAGAGGATGCAAGGATTCACAGCTTGTCTGATCCTAGCCTGGTCCTGTTGTACCCCTCTGTCTCACACTCAGCTGAGTGACTACTCACTCCTTACCTGGTCTTTCAGTATTCCTGGAGCTCTTCTCCATGCTGAGGTGGACAGGAGGCCAGGTAGCCTTTTAGTGGAAAATCTTAAGAGTCTCAGCCTGCATCAGGCAGAAACGCCTTCTGCTTGCACCCATCTGCTCTCACTTCCACCACAAAAAGCAGCTGTATCTATTCCTGCTGCGAGGTGTAAGACAAGGCTTTGCCAAGGGGCAGGGGGGAGATTTGCTAATTCACAGCTCCTTTACATAGCTCACACTGATTTCTTAATGTGTTCCTAGCTGCTAAAGGAGGTGAGACTTGCTGATTCATCATAATATCACATGCTGAAGAAATAGGAACCCGAGCTGGGGCAGGTCTTCAGAAAATTATGCCTGTGTAAATGAAGCCCACACTTTAATCAGTCTTAATCTGGTGAGAAAAACCCTAAAAAAGCTTGATTGTACTTTTTTTTTTATTTTAGCCCTAAAATAAATAAGGAATGAACCAATATGGCCATCTGCAAGCCCATGCCAACATTTCAGAGGGCAAGTGAACCACATGCAACCTAATCATCTCAGGTCCCTTCAGAGTCAACAGAGAGCAAACAGCAGCTGGTTTGTCCTAAAACCAGGAGCTGATTTGTCAGTCGTTTCCTAAAGCAGCTGTCTGCAGCACAGGCCAACCCCTCGCTTCCTCGAATGACATCAGTAGAGGTGTCTCAGGCTGGTGAAGTGAATTCACACGCACCAGGTGCTTTGGCCAGCAGTTCTGGGCTGGAAACCTGATGCTGCCACCCAGCCGAAGGCTGGTACCTGTCGATGTGTAATCACTCTCCAAGAAAAAAAAATGTAAGATAGAGCTAAAGCCCTTCTTGTACTATTTACAGGATTTAGCATAGACCCTTGGACTTACTTTCCCCCTCTGCTCCTCCCCTTTTGGGAAGAGGAACACAGCCTTCATGATGCTGCTCTGCGAAAATTGATCTGTAAATCACATTATCCATGGCAGATTGCTGCATAAATTGACTGACTGGGTCTCATGGGAAGGGAGCTTGTCAGGGAGCACTCGCACAGATAGTCTTGCTTAGGCCCAGCTTTAGAAAGTAACTGTGCGTCCTTAACCTTCCTGCCTTCCTTCACCTCTCCCTAGAGCCCAAAGCCACAAATCGCCCCTGCTGGGTTCCCACATGCTCACCCAGTTGTCCCTACACTAACACGGCTTGTTTCAAGAGGGGCCTGGCACCCAGAGGGCTTGAAAGCTCCAGTTTGGCTGTCTCTGTGCTAGTTGGTAAGCTAGAGGAAAGAGAAAAGGCTCCTCTTCACCGCACATCCTGGGAGGAAGGCGTTGGCTGGGGAAGGTGAGCAATTAATGCTTTTTGCATGAATTTACAAGCTAGATTTGTGTTGGTTTTGGGGTTATCTGCATAGAAATAGCAAAGGCAAAAGCACAGTGGGCTCTTCCCCACTATGTGATATTTAACTGGGAGACAGGGAGGTGGATGCCAAGACAAGACAAGCCCATGGGAGAGGCAGGGACAAGACCAGCTCTGCACTTCCTTCCTCTCCCTGCTACCTCTGGGGGCTATAAACCCGAAGGTGACACTGTCAGCTTCGGAAGAGTTCCTAGAAGACAGTATTACCTGGCCTAACTTCGGTGTGCTGAGAGAGGACAATCTCCCAGCAGCCTGTGGTATTTCAGCAGCTCCTGCGATGCAAACGCAGCTGAGTCTGGGATGCAGCTGTGCAGAGCTGCAGCGCAAATGGTGGCAGGAAAGCAACTGCCAAGAGAAACAAATAAAAGAATAAAAAATAAAGGTGCTGAACCCTGCCAAGCTGTTGGAGTCCTTTGGGAAGGACAACCCTTGCCAGCGCATCACATCGTTGCCTCGCAGGAGCAACCTCGGCGCTCTCAGCCCCGGGGAGGAGCGGCGACCGAGCACGCGCTCTCGCCTGCGGCAGGGCTGCTCGCCCCCGCGGCTCGGCCGGGGAGCCGGCGATGCCGCACAGCTGCTGCCGAGAATAAGCAGCAGCCCTACTTAAAGCCCACGCGCATCCTTGGCACTGGGGAGACCGCGTTTGTATGTACGATCGGGGGAATGAAAGGGAAAGGGGGAAATGAGAACCACCCACGGCTTCTCCCCTCCCAGCCGCTTAAGCAAAACTCATCTGCTCGGGAACTGCCACAAAGCCTCGCCGACGAGCCAGCGAGACGGCCCGGGCAGCCCGGGATGCTGGCGGCCACATCTCTCCTGAGGGCATGCAGCAAGGAGCCTCTGCCTCGCAGCTGCAGAGCCCTGGGCCTCCCCCGCGGCAGTGCGGGCTGCCCCCCACCTCCCCAATTTAAGCCCTGTCTGCGAAGTATGCGCTGCTCCGATGTGCCCCATAGAGAACAACTCCCTGCCTGCTCACCCCTCCACGTATGGGTTTGACCACTTTACTAGGATAGGAAAAAAACAGGATGAAAGGGGGGTTACAGTTTCCAGCCCATTCCCCCCCCCTTACCCCTTCCCCTCCTTGAGTCCTTAGTTTTAACTCCAGCATCCTCACATCCCACTAGCCTTTGATTTCCTGGAGGCTTCAGAGGGCAATGCCTTTCTTCAGCTTAAAGGCATAACATCCCTGAATCAATGTTGAACCGCCCTCCCCTAGGTGGTCTCCTGGTGTTCCACTGACGAGGTGTTGGAGCACCCCAGAAACAGATCCCCACATCTCTGTCATGTCCCCATTTCCCTCTCCAGCCTCCAAGTCTGGCTGGTGCCTCTATCACCAGGGTCACATAACTGGCAGTCATTGACATCCTGCCTTAAATGCTCCTGTCTGCCCAGTGCCCGCATGCGGCGACGGGCTCTGCACCACGCCACTGGGCTGCTGCTGAGGGCAGGGGTGGCTCCCGCATTCCTGGTCCTCGTCCCAGGGCCAAGACAGGCCCTGGAGCACTCGCAGCCCCTGTCCGGCTCATCCGTTGTACGGGCTTCCCAACCATGGCTGGGAACATGTCCCAGCCAGGCCTTCAATGCCACAGTGGTGGCCACCTTTCATGCCATCAAAAAAACCCCACACAAATCACTGCAAGGAGCAAACAAGGAAAAAAAAAATCCACATTTTGGCAAATCAGGAATTTTGCACAGCCCATTTTGTCTTGCAACGGCATTTTTGCAATAGAACCAGGAATTTGGAGGAATAATTGGAGAAGGTCCTCGCAGAGGCAGGCGGTCGGGCCAGGCTACGTTCCCAAGGCTTTGCTCCCCAGGTGGTGCCAGCCACACAGCAGCAAGCTGGGGCACCCTTGGTACAGCTGGGCAAGATGCCTCCTGCCACCCTGCGTCCTCAGAAAATCCCAGGGGAAATGCTCTCCTGCTCCACTGCCAAGCGAGAGAGGAGGGCGCCAGGAGAGGAACATTTCATAGGCGATGTTTTGCCTCTTCTGGGGCCTCTCCTCTCCCACAGCTATTCAGCCCTCTCTAAATCAGGACGAGCCCCCAGCCCTTCCCACTGCGAGTGGTTTTCTAGCAGGAGCTGTTTCTGGGGTACTTTTGTTCCCAATTTATACCCTGTCTCCCAGAGCTATTATAAGCAGGTACAATCTGCATCACCATTGTTATTCAGATGATGTACAGATAATTTTAACCTTTCTGTTCCATTTGTCAAGGGGTTTTTTTTTAGCCTCAGCGCCTGGCAGGCAGAGCACTAGCTCTCAAACAGCAGAGGCTCCCCATTTCGCAGCACTGGTTTCCCTTGCTAGGGCGAAGCGTTGATGGGGATATCTTCCCCGTGGGCCTGGCCATGCTGGAGGACTCGCGTGGAGGCAGCAGAGGATGTTCAGCCCCCTATTAGGTGCTGCCCAGCTGGAAGGAGCCTGGCTTCCCCTCCAGCCCAAATCTCGCTGCGCCTATCTCTGGGACAAGTAGCCTCGAAGCTTGGCCAGCTCCTCGGTTAAGTCTTTACAGAGCCCTTGTGGCACCGGTCTCCTCCACGACAAGCAAAACAAGACTGAACATCTCCCCCCTCCCTAAAAAAAAAAGTTTTCTATCACTTTTATGACCAGATTGGGTAAAGAAAAGAAAAATAGTGACTTGGAAGTCTTTCCTAAGAAAGAAGGAAAGCCTTCGTAGAACTTCGTAGAAGGCTTTCCTTCTTCTCCCTCTCAGTGTAAGCTCAGTCCAAAGTGGATCAGATGAGCAGAGCAATTTCCTCGATCCTTTCCTGAACCCTTTTTGGCACACCTGCCTCCCCCCAATGTTGCCAGTAAAAAAGAGTCCCTTCAAAAAGCCATAAAATATGCTTATCACCCACACTCAGCTGGCAAACTGCTGCAGGCTGCTGACTTGCAGCCACTGACTACCTGAAAACTTTCCACTTTTAAATAGCTCTGCAAAAGGGAAAGGAGCCGACTTCAGCGTCTTTGCACGACAACTTACCTGCAAGCTTTGCGCCCGGTCACAGCTTCCAAACTTTGTTGGCATCCACATCTTCTGGGTAGAAGTAGAGGGATGGTCCAGCCCATGCTGTTCAAATCCCCCAAATCGCCCGGATCCCAACACGTTTTCTGCACCTTCAGCTTACAGATTAGTGGTTGCTTGTATTTCTCCAGCAATAAGACATCATCATGATGCTCTTGGGTTCCCCTGTTTGCTGCGTGTCGCTGTTCACAGTTCTTCGGGCTCCTGCTCCAGCTCCCAGCCACCCTCTCCATGGCCCACAACGCGTGTGGCATTAGCAAAACCCCTCTGCAAGGCGAAGTGTGCCACACGTGTTCCCCTGCAAAACCCTGCACGTCCCCAGAGCTGTGTCTGCCCCGGCACCACAGGCATTGCACTCGTGCTGGGGGGGCCCATTCCCTCAGAGGCGCTGGTGCCTCCAGGCCCCATTCCAGGGGCCGCAAGGTGGGGAGACCCAATGAGAAAGCGTTCGCAGTGGTTCTTTACAACAAGGTTTTATTTTTCTTTTCTTTTGACAAAAAACATTGAAGTTGTACATCGTCGTCAGTCAGTCTGTTCCCCCGGTTGGGTCTGAACAAGCGTGTTATGTTACAATAATCTCCACTGGCTGTTGGGCAGCGTAGAGCCCATGTTCAGGGCCGGCATCCGATGTACCACCAGGGTGAGCCAAAAGCAGAGCATCTCCTCCCTGCTCTGCTCCGGGTTCCCGGGAGCATCGCTGGAGCCACCAGGCTCCTTGCTGAGGGGGGTTAAGCTGCAAGAGTTGGCGCAGCTTTCCAGGGCTCTGGCACAGCAGAAACGGCAGGAGAGTGGTGGCTCTTCGGTTCCCAACCTCCCTCCAGCCTCCTGCCAGCCTGGCCACCAGCTTGAGTCTAGTCCTCAGCACCAAACTGGGAACCAGTTGCATGGGACTGGAGAATTTGTGCCAGGACAGTGATTTGTCAAAGAGCACCAGGCCCATAAGCAGAGGTTGAAACATGTCCCCATTTTCTCCTCCCACCGTGGCCAACTGCAGCCAACCACCTCCAGAAAAGCCCCACTTACACCTTTCCAAGCCCCGTGTGCAGCACAGCTATCTCCTGGCATGGCTACACATTGTCATCTGCCACACCGGAGCAGCTGGAAAATCAGCACCCAGCACCCCCAAGGTGCCTGGGAGCTGAAGTCCCCTTAGTGCGGACGTGCCTTCTCAGTCAGCAGCAGCCCGAGCGCAGGCAGAGGTCTTAGCAGCAGGATCCCCTTGGTGTCTCTGAGGTGAAGGAAAGGTCTCTAGGGCCAAAAATCCTCTTAGGCCATGGAAGAGAGATTGTACAGCAGCAAAATGAGTCCAGCGACTTAAAAAGGGAGATGCAGGCTGCAACAGCGCCTCAGAGCCGGGGTTTCTCCTCTCTTTTCCTCAGTCATCCTGGGGGTTGTTTTTGGTTTTACAGGCTTGCTTTGGAGGTGCCACCATGTCCCCATGGATCCCTGGCCTGCCCTCCTGCGTCCAGGCGTGGGAGCAGGACCACCAGGTATTGCACAGTAGACAAGATCAGGCCATTTTCAGGGGATCACCAGGAGGAAAAGCGCTCCCAACCTCAGGGTTGTGTTCTGCTTCGTACACACAGTTTCAGCATGTTAGTAAAACACAGATCTTACAGGAAGAAAAGCTCAGGTCCCACTCGTCTCCACGCTATTGGGGCTGACTCGCGACCCTCGGCTGGTTTTCAGCGAGGTGCGAGCGAGGACGGCGCTCCGGGGCGAGCGGCCCGCTGGGGAGCAGCTCGGGAGCAGGGGCGGCCGCCTTTCCACCGGCACTCCTGGCGAAAGGCCCAGGCGGGTCGCGCCCCGGCCCCTCGCCGGAACAGCACCCGAGCCAGGCACCCGGGCTGCGACGCCACAGCCATGTAGAGATCCTCCAGCACCAGCGCTGGTGCAAACGCTTTGCCAGCTCCCTCATACCCGCACCGACTCCAAAACTTGAATCTGCTCCAGCGATAGGACCCCCATTCCCACCCCCACCTCAGCTTCCCCCAAAGAGCCAGCACATTGTAGCCCACCGCTCTGAGACAGTCCCTCCCAGTACGTCCCAGTGCACTAGGAACCCAATCCTGCACCACCGCTGCACCCAACCAGCCCCACACAAAGCCTGCAACCCCCCTAAATAACGCTGTATCCCTTCTGATCCCCCGCCCAGGCACAACGTGCCCTCAGCGCTGAAAGAGGCCACCTTTCGCTTACAAGATTTGCTAAGAAATACTGCAAAGCATCACTGCACGCTGCTTACTGGCCCTGTTCTGGGTCAGAGGAAAGCAAATGCCCAAAGCTTCAAATCCACATGAAAATCCCACCCCCCCCGCCTTCCCCCTGCCTTTGAGAGCCTCCCTCCCCCTCAGCAAGCACAGACACAAAAAGCCGCCTCCTCACCTACCCTCGGGTTGTTACTCAGAGCACGGCTTATTGTCAGGCACCTTTCTGCATTTAGAAGTAGACGACGCAGCCTCTTTATTTATAGCACGTACGGCATTTCCTCCCCCAGCCTGCAACGCCACCCCCCTGCTCCATCCCAGGGCCTCCACGCCATCCCACGTTGCCCATTGCACCCGTCTGCACCAAACTCGTCCCGAGCACCCGCGGGAGCCCAGCTCCACGCAGCCTGGGGTCGAACGCGCAAAGCGCATCCCGACGGCAGGAAGGAGACGGGCGCTGCCTGCGCCACCAGCCAGCACCAGGGACCTTCCCCACAGCTGCGTGGGGCAGGACTTGTCCCGAAACACGGGAAGGAGAGCACAGAGGCTGGGTGAGGAGAGCAGCGTGGAGACGGTTCCCTGGGGACTTTCATATCTTTTGGCAGAGAAAAGTGTCTGCCCAGAAAGAAAGCAAAGGGCTCGTGTGGGGGTTGCAGGGATGTGGGTCCATCAGCCAGCAGGAGAGCAGAGGCACCACCAGCCAGGAGGGACATTTCAAGACAGCAAGAGGTTTTAGGTCTATATGAAAAACCTCTTTTTTTTTGGATGAGGAGAGGACAATTTGGCAATTAGGAAAAAGACGTTTGGTTCACGACTAAACTGAGGAACTGGGCAGCTTTCAGAGATGGCAAGATTCATTTCTCACAAAGCAGAGCTGCTTCTGAGGAGCTCAGTAAGTGACTGGGGGGCAGCAGCTGAGCTGCACATGCAGAATCAGGGCAGGAGAATTTGGTGATCTGAGGGTGGGACTAAAGCATTGCTTGGCCAGAGCTCCTGTTTGGCTGGCCAGAGGGCTTGGAGAGAGCCAGGAGGAAAGGGGCTACAATAATCCTCAGCAGAGCAAAGCAGCTGGAGGGAGAAGAGCAGGGACAAGGGTTGCTTTGCTCCCCTCTGCCTGGCTCCGCTGGCTCCTGGTGCAAGCAGGCTTAAGGTTATCTCCCACCTCTGCACCTGGACACGCACAGTCCAACTACACTGACCAAACCTACTGCTGTCCCGACCTCCAGCTCCCAGAGCGAGTCCTTCCCCTAGGTGCCAAAGAGCACAACGTTCTCCAGCTCCACAGGACCACCTGCAGGCTCATGACATACAAAACTCACTGCATGCCCAGCAGAAGCATAGCTGATCTCTACAGTGAGAGGCCAACAGCCACAAGTCCACTAACATCTCCCCATCCTGGCAGGCAAAGCACCACACTCACAGTCTTGTGTGTGTGCAGAGGGGAGAACTAGAGTTGACAGCATGTAATTACCAGATTAATTAATGACTGGAGCTGGAAGTTGGCCCTGCACTGCATTTTCAGTGTTTGCACATTACGTAACGTTCCCAGCCAGCTGGACCTCAGGAGCAGCTCGGCTCTCACAGCACTGCGCTCCGCAAGCGGGCACAGCCGCGTCTGCCCCAAGCTGGCGCAGCAAGCCTCGGCCAGCAGCGTGCTGGCCCCAGGGTGCCTGGCAGCCCACCCTGCCCCAGCGCAGGGGGACACCGTGCTCCTCAGGCCGGCGTGCCCATGGGGCACAGATTCACCCGGGAGCAGGGAGCTCCTTGGCCCACGTGGAAGAGGCATACCCACAGCACGTGGCACGGACCGTCCCCACCAACCCCAACCACCTTGGAGGCTCGAGCTAGGCCCGTTGGCCTGTCTGTCCTCCTGAAGCGGGGCACAGCAGGACATCCCCTCTCCTGGCAGCCTGGGCATCCCCTGCAGCCCCTCCATCCCCACAGCCACCCGGGCACAAGCCCTCTGCCCATGAACTGCGCTCCCCTCCAAAAGCCACAGCCAAGCTCTCGAACACCCACCAGCCCACAGAGGGCCCCATGCTGGGGCCAAAGGGTTTACAGACAGCAGCAAAACCCTCAGCCCCTTGCCCACCCCTGTGGGGGCACCAGCCCCAGGGAGAGGGCAGCAGCAAAGGCTGCAGGGAAAACCGAGGCAGGGGGGCTGCAGAAGCTGAGCTCCACCGCCTGCAAGCAGGGATCTTACCGCGATGTCACGTGCGCGCAAAGCCTTTCTGAAAGCCACGTTCTTCTGCCCGGCCTGACCCGATGGCACCGGGGTGCTGGGAGGGCGTGCAGGCCTTTCTGCCGTCCTCCTGCTGACGCACAAGGTGCAGAGAGACCCGAAGCAAAGCCCTGTTGGAGCTGGCGGGACACCTCCTGCACGGGCTGCGGTTTTGCCGTCACAGCACAGCGGACAGAGAGAGGCTTGCACCAAGCAAGCCATACGCTCAAGGGCCTGGGAAGCAGCCCTGCCCTTGTCCCTTGGGCTCCCCACCCGCTGCCCAGCCCCATGGCACGTCCAAGAGAAGATGGGCCTGAAGGTGACGTCCTTGCACCTTGCTCCAGCCAGCTCTAACCCTGCAAACACTATTACTGCTCCTGCAAAACATTCGAGATGGGGGCAAGAAGGCAAGGGGAAACTCCTATTTCTCTTTCACGTTGACTGATTTCCAGCAATCACCCTGACAGCACAAGAGACTTGGTCCTGCCCTCACCAAACGGGGTGCAGATAGTAAAAACTCCCACAGGCTACTGTAACTGCTGGCCGGGGGCTTCCCAGGGCAAAGGCGGTCCTGGGCAGCTTCATGTGTCAGATGACTAAAACAATTCCATGTATGTGTATATCTTTATATATACAGCATATAAATATATATACACACACATACTGTATATACACACACACACACCTAGAGTTCTTGGTATATAAATAAATATATGTCGGTGTGAGATGGGATACATTCAGCAGCACTGAGCCCCCCCTCCCTGCTCCCATCTCTCCTCCCCGTATCCCATGCCCCCGTACAAACCAGTCGGTTTTGCTTTTTCCCCTCCTCGAGGGCAGAGCTGCTCCTATCTGCCCACCGGACACCAACCTGTTGTCCTCTCCAGCCCATTCCTTAACAGCTCACCCCTTTTCCAGGCTGGCGTGAGACCCTCTGGGAAGGAAACTTAAAGCCACAGGCAGCACAAACCCGAGCGACAGCACAAAGGATGCCCCTGATAGCCCCCTGAAGAGACACCAGGCAGAAAGCCATCATTAGAGCCATTCCTGGGGGTCCTGCATTGGCCTGCGCAGGGCGCCCCGTGGGGCAGCGAGCGAGGAGAGGGGCTGTGGCCGTGGGACCGTCGCACACCCCGCCAGCACGTGCACCCAGCTGGGCTGCTGGCTGCTCCGCCTTCAATCAAATGCTTCTCTGTGCAGAAAAAAAAAAGTGATAGTAATAAATGAAAGTCAACAGATTTTAATTTTTTTTTTTGCACAAAGACTTTTTTTTTTCCGTTCCGTTCCGTTTGGTTTGGTTTTTGTTCTTGTTTTTTTCATTTCCCCTGCATTTGATTTTGGTTCTGTTTCATTCCCAGGCGTGGCGAAGAGCATGCATTGGAGAGGGCAGGGCGGAGGGGGCTAAGGAGAGGGCAGCTTCTAGCACTTATCGTCTTCCTCGGTGTCGCTGAGCACGTCGATGCTGGCCCCGCACATCATGCCCTGCCCTGCTCCTCGCCTCCTCCGCCGGTAGTGCCCATTGGGCATCTGCCAGCTGTGCCGCAGCGGCGGCGCCGAGCCGATGGTGTTGGAGCGGCCGAGGCTGGTGGCGACGGCTGCTTCGAAGGTGAGCGTCTCCTCCTCCCCGCAGTCCGAGGCGTGCGAGTCGTCGTGCAGGGCCAGGTAGGGCTCCGAGATGTAGCGCTGCGGGGTCGATTGCCGGCTCTGCTTCCCCTGCGGGGAGCTGGAAGACTCGGTCAGGCAGGCGGCGTTGGGCTCCAGGGCCTTGGAGAGCAGCGGGGACCCCCCCTCGCTCTCCTCGGGGGGCGGCGAGGCGTCTCCAGCGTGCCGCAGCATGGAGGCGTAGGAGAGGAGGGGACGTGGCTTGGGGGGCACCGGCGGGAGCTGGCGGCGCCCTCGCCGGGGGGTGCTGGTGTCCGAGATAGAGGGGATGGAGCTTTCGCTCAAGGAGCCCGTTCCCTGCAATGGCACCAAGACCAGAGACTCAGTACAAGAATTGTTGCTCACTGTTCTTTAGCTGCCGGTCTCTCTACAGGCAGCTTTCTAAGGACAGACCATCTTCACGGGCTTGAAGCATGCTCAAGCGCTGGCACATCCAGGTTTTTGCAGCTGTGATGCCTTGGCCTTGGCTCAGAACAGACACCTCCGTGGTGGGACCAGCCTGAGGCCGCGGGATCAGCTAGAGGCCTGCTTGTTTCCCCAAACGCACTGCAGGCTGCCTCAAACAGCCCTCGTCCTTGCAAGGCACCAGGGCTACGCTCAGCCTCACAGGGGACACGGACAGGAAACACTGTAGCAAGGAGAGACAGCGGGAGCTCCCAGGGTTTGGGTTCATCTCCCTGGCTTTGGCAGGCAGCTTTTTCTAAGTCTCCTTTTGCATTCAGACAGGGGTTTGTCACCCACTGGGGCTCCCACAGTACCTACCTGCCTGCTGGGTGTCTGCGACCTGCCCTCACTGGGTGACCGGGATTCACGCCGCCTCTCCGGAGATTCGTCATGCGCCTGGGGACTCCTCTCCTCCGAGTTGCAGCGGGAGATGTCCGGGGACAGCAAGTGCTTGCGCTCTTTGGATCGCCCCCGCTCCCTGCCACCTGAACGATGTCCGTCAGACCTGTGGCCTGCAGAAAACTCAGGTTAGGCCCTATACCCCCCTGCCCAGAAACAGCAGTGACGGGTAGACAAGGCTTTGCTCCTTCTCTGCAGTGGTGTGGGACCACCAGCAGACCCATGCAACGTGTGGCCTCCAGGCAGCTTGGAGCCAGGTGCTAAAATAGCTTCTTTGCTGACTGCCCCGTCCTTGTTCTACTCACCTGAGTCAGCATTGAGGCGTCGGGCGGTGAGCTGGAGCGAGGAGTGATAGCTGCGCCGGCGGGACTTGTAGGTGTTCTCACTGCTCCGTTCCATGGAGAACTCATCCAGCCAGGAGCTGTTGGTACGCTTGTCCCGGATGGTGGAAAACGATCGCCGCATGGAACTAGTGTCTGTGACCACCTGCAAGGAAGCCCCAGGGCCGGTTGGGGCAGGGGCATTAGCAACAGGGTAAGGGGGTCAGAGGAGCCGCTTTGCAGGACAGCGGTCGAGCAGTTACTGATTCACATGTGATCACTGACACACCAGCCAGTGGGTTAGCTCTTTAGTACGACGGGGAGATTTGGGGGGGGCTTGGGGGCCCGGCCCAGCCCTCCCCAAACAATCTCTGCACAAATGAGTGGTGGGAGACTGTGACAGGAGGAAAGGAGGAGCCACAACATGTTTTAGCCTTTGTGCTTACAGGTTTCCCCGCCCCAGTCAACTGCTAATCGTGCTCTGAACGCAAAGCGAACAACTTCACTTCAAGCCAAGGCACTGAATTTGAGAGCAAGACCAGCAGCACCAGGCACAGAGACGATGGGGGCTATTAGACCATTGCCCCCAGAGCTATTTCAGCATCACTACTTACTTTGAAAAGTAGGGACTGAGCAGTGGAAACAGAGAGACATCTAAGAAGAAATCATTAAGAGAGGGGGAAGGCCTTGGCTCTTCCAGTGCCTGAAACCACTTGCATGGTGTTTATTTTCCAGGCTCCTCCCTTACCTTCCTTTCTTCCTCAGCTACCTTCATCCCCCATTGCTCTATGACCTCTTTCCCTTGCCTTTCCCCTGTATTCCCCTCTTTCCTTGCTCTCGCTTTTGTTTTATTGTCCCATCAATCCTTCCCTCTCCCTTAGTTTATCTCCTCTGTTCTTCTCCCTCCTCCTACCTTCTCCCCTTCCCTCACTTTCCTTATGTCCTCAAATGTTTTGTGCACATCACCTATTTGTATATTTTCTTTTGTTTTATTTTAGCAGCTCTTCCTCTCTCCAGCCTTAGGGTCATTCTCTCCTTCCTCTCTCTCTCCCTTCCTGCCTTCTCATGCTACCTCCATTCTGCTCTCATTGCCTTTTTCTGATCATCACCTCTACTGCTGAATGGTCAACAAAGCACACAAAGAAAAGCTTCTCTTGCTCTTCACATTCCTCCAAAATGCCTCTACAGTCAGGCAATGTAATGTTGCACCAGCACAGATGCAAGAGCCTGGTGCTTGCACCACTGCCGCTAGGAGAGAAGAGACTCTGAGATTTCACAGCAAAAGGTTGCAAAACTGAACTCCATGAACACTTTTGTGCCTTGGTCAGAGCTGAATACAGACAAAAGGACAAAGAAACCAGGCAGACAAACAAGGAGGTGAAACGTGGCTTGGGTTCCCCTGGACAGACTGTCCAGGGGCACAGGCAGAGATGTGTGTGTTGGGACAATGGGAAAGGAAATAAAAGGCTTCATCATCTGCGAAATCATCTTAGAGCTGGGCAGCGACTCTCCAAACCTGTGTCTGCAGCATGGACCGATGAACCCAGCCAGCATCCAGGGCTGGAGAAAAGGAGGGGAGTCCCACAGCATGGGGACCACACAGCAACATCCCGGCAGGGCCCTGCTCCACAATGGACCTCCTGTGTGAACCTGCCCTTAACTGCTCTCTGCTGCTGTCCCCACCACAGAGGGGGACAGCAGCTCTCTCCTCCTTGTGAAGCAACTTGAAGATGGAAAAAATATTCTGTAGCAGAGCATTGGGGATCCAGGAGGCTTAGAGGATGTTCTCAGCAAGGAGAGAAGCACCAGTGTTACCTGGTAGGCTTTGCTTGGACTCGGCTTCCTTGGTTTTACCTGGGGATCCACAGTGAGACGAGGCATGGAGGAGGCCCTCCCAGATACAGCGTGGTCCTGAGTGTCCACGGGAAGGTAGTTGCCACGGTTAGAGGGCTGCACTCTTTGAAACTCCCTAACCTCTGGCTCCTGAAAATAAAGACACAGCCAAACTCTTGGGATTGTGTTGGAGCAGGACAGCATGATGCTTCTGCCAGTGTCTGCAGGGGACAGCCCAGGTCTCATAGCTTGGCAACGGGGAGCAGATTTGAAGTTGGCCAAAAAGTAACTCTAAGAATTATTATTAGTCATGTTGCAACTGAAAAAATAATTTCCATTCACAATCCATTCCAGGCGAGCCCAGAAATGGAGTTTCAGGCTCTCGCCCATCTGATGTTTAATCCACCTTACACCGTTTTCTTTCTAAAATAATACTGAAAAACTTGCCCAAATTTTGGTATACCCTTGAAGACCTAGGCTCTAACTCCTTCCCTTTCTTTCAGAATTGGATCACGTGGGATTTTATCTAAACCTGCTTTAAAGGCTTTCTGGCCACATCCTATTTAAAAGAAAGAATGCCAATTGTTGCACTCTGTGTTTTAGTCAGTTCTCAATTTGAAGGACTGTTGATCTGGTACAGGAAGCAATGCCAAAGAACTATAGAAATTAGCAGGGAGTGACACTGGATATGTGCAACTTTGCTGGAAGGCTACACTTTGAGGGGAGGGATCTCAGCATCACTCCTCCCTGCCAGCGTGCGCCATGCCAGAGGACTGCAGTCCCCGTCTTGGCCGGGGGGCGGGTGAATGGTCAGGGCACATGGGGCGAGGAGACAGCATGTGTGTGTGGTACGCAACTCACAGAGTACTACAGACTCCAGGGGACACAAATCGGGCCAGAGATGTACAGTGATACAACACTGCAGTCCAACAAGTGTCGGGGTGGTGCATGAATGCACACACACAGACATGGAAATATATATAGAGATATGTATATATATACACACACACACGCACAGAGACACTACTGCTGCCGACCAGCAGGTGTGTGGGGCCAGAAGGCTGTGTTCCTGTTGGTGACACAGTTTCACAGCTCAGTTTGGATCAGGGACATCAGCACTGACAACAAAATGAACACAAATCCAAAAACATCAGATACCATCACTCAGCATGGGATAACCCACTGAAATGAGTGTTCAGTGAAAATAAGAGTAGCCTGTGAAGAGAAGGATATTTTACTACAGGACATCAAACCATGATTACAGGTCTCAAGAGGTTGCAGAAGTACTTGCTGCTGTTTGGTGCCAGTGGCACAGAGCCAAGGCCAGCCTAGGACTTGCCACATTCCTACTGCCCAGGCAGAGGCAACAGGCAGGAGCCACAGGTGGCAAGATCAGGGAATGTTCATCCCCTGTTTGGATCTGTACATGACCCAAAGGCTGTCATTGCCTTCGCTGTGCTCACTGCCCCTTCACCTTGTCCACTCCACAGCCATAGGAAGCAGCATTTCACCTCGGTGCTGATACACCTACACCTCCCCCTGCCCACCAGCATCCTTGCGGGTGCCACAGGAAAGCACTTGTAAGGCAATGCGTGACTTTACCAGGGACTGCTGCTCCTGGAACTGCCCATGCGTCGAATCCATGCATGCCAGCTGGAAAATTTCCTGCGGCGAGAGCGGGCTCAGCGAGGGGAACCCACTACGGCTGCTCCTGCAAAGAGAGTCCAGCTTCAGGGAGACCACGAGCTTGATGCTATGATTGCCGGGTAATGCCTCTCCTGAGGCTCTCCTCCTTGCCAATCCCTCACGTTGTCGAGGCTAAGAGCATCAGGACAAATATCATGCTCCTTGGAGAGTGAAAAGAGCTGGGTGGTGGTGTCCAGCCAGGAGAGGGCACCAGCCCCTCAGATCCCACGGCAGAAGAGCCCAACAACCTCTGCATCCAGGGGGCATCCCAAGGTGACTGCCAGCAACTCGTGCTGGCTCCCCTGCCCACCCTGCACCACTGTGGGACGTCCTGCTGAACTGCTCCAAAGCTGTCTGAAGTTCAAGAACTACAGTTTGGCCATCCCAGCTTGTTAAGAATGACCCTGTTTACTTAGTGCAGTAGCTCATGTGAAAAGTGTCCACCTCATGGGAGGATGGGAGGAAGAAAAGCCTTGGTGTTGTTGTCTCAGTGAGCTTTTGAATAGGGAGGACAGAGGAATTCAGAGACAGACCCAGAACCACCTGACATGTGCTTTGCACACTCATCTCGCAACCAACAAAGACAATCCTGGGTTCTGGTAAGGTGCTGCAAGAGGAGTGTCCGCAGACATCTGATCATCCCCCTCTTTGCTGCTCCTGGTGATGCTGATCATATCACCAGGAGTAGCAAACCAGCTATCTGGGATTTTGCCTGCGGCAAACAGGAGCTTTGTGCTGGGAGATTTCTGCCCAGGGACTGGATTTTCACCACTCTAGGTAGCTCTATCACTCCTCACACATCACTAGTGCCAGCTCCAGAAAGCAAAATGAAAAAGCTACAGGAATACCCTGCCTATTCTCAAGGCAGTACTCACAGGCCTGAGAGGGTGTCCTGCTGAAGATAAGGCAGAGCCTTAGCATTTGAGATGATTTCTTGTGGCAAAGAAGAAGGCTCCATGCGCTGGAACATCGGAGCATTTTTCTGTATTGAAGAAAAGAAGAATCTAAGAAGAATGTATAAAATGTGGAAGAACATCCAGTGCATCATCAATAAGCACCTGTTGCTTAGAAAGCTGACTGTGTGTTTATGTTCCTTGTTGGTGACTGGGGATGCTCTGCACACGTTTCTGTATGCTGCAATCTGTACTGACATACTTGCGCCTCAAAGTAGCTACCCAAACCCGCTCAGCAAGCAGCCCTGTGCTTTGCACTGTCCCCTAACAGCCTGGAAGAACCTGGTGGGAGGTGATACCACATTAAAGCTCCTCAGACTTTGGTGTGGTCCAGAGCTGGAGGCCATCATCTCTCCAACTGCTTTCAGCACAGCACCAGCCAGCTGGCTGCTGAGCATCCCTTTGGCAGGGATGCGGTATGAAGCAGCAAACTCCCTGCAGCACCATCCCTGTGAGAATGCTTTGAACTCACCCATTCTGCCCACTTCATACTGCTGTTGGACCTCACCTGTTCCTCCAGCTGCTGCCTCTGCTTCTTCGCTTTGCTTTGCTTGTAGTAATCCATGATCATCATGGCTGCATATATTTTGCCAACAGTCAGGTCAGAGGCTGAGAGCATGAAAGGGGAAGAAGAAGGGATACTTTTGTTTTAAGAGAAACAGCAGGTCTGAAGGCATCAGTGCTGACCGCAGGAAGAGCCCTGACAGCAGATACCTTGGTGACCCTCAAGCTCTGCTCACTGCTCTGAGGGAGAGAGAACTAAACACTCAGACATGCTGGCAGGAATGAAATGGATGAAGGTTGCTTGAAAGCATCATAATAAAGCATCAAAATGCATATTTTTGTCATATCATCAGATGTAATGAAGTAAGCACTTCTCAGCCTCCTGCCCCTATATGCTCCAGAGATGACTTACAGGAGACTGAATTTGGCAAGAGGGGAGCACTGTATTTTTCAAGAGGGTTAATAAGCAGTCAGGCAGAGCAAGACAGAACTAACTTCTATTAGCATACTCCTTTCCCCTCTTCTCCCCCTGCTGTGGGTTGGTATGACTGCTCCCTGCCTTGCTTTGGGAAGATGCTGCTTCAAGTATGACAGGAACTTGGTAATGACGACAGCCCACAGAGAGACTCACTTTTTGGCATGGGTACCAACAGGTCAAGCACCTTCTGAGACAGATGAGGCCAAATGGTCAGGATCTCCTTTTGAAGCTCAGAGTCCAGCTGCTGCCAATCAGCACCACCTGGAACAGCAGGGAACAAAAAGCTCATGTACATCAACACCTAGTGCCAGGGCCCAGCTAAACATATCCCTCTCCAATCCTGAAGCTAGGCTTGTCTGCATCAACAAGCAGCAACCAACTCTTTGGGCTGGGAGGGCCATCTTGCATTAGTGAGACCAGTCTCCTGCTCTTGCAGGCAAACTTTCCTATCATCCCTTCCATATGTGCCTCCATCTCCAGTCCCCTGCCCTCCCACTCAAAGCTGCCATCTTCAAGCTCTCCTTGGGTCTGTCTCTGCAGCTCCAAACCCACTCCAGCCCACACACACCTGCTGCTGCCCCACTTTCTCTTTTCTAGTAACTGGATCATGTGCTGGTGAAAGAGCAGCTCCACTCGGTTGTAATCCTTAAATTCTCATCAATACTGTGTGGGGAGGAGAACACAGCTCTTTGGCCAGCAGTGAAGAGATTCACCAAGCTGTGGAATGCTCAGGCTCAAAAGGAGAGACCCAAGCCCAGAGCAAGAGAACTTGGCTAAGCTAAAAGAGATCCAGGTTCAGTTCCCTGCTTTATCTAGACAGGGCTTGAACTTGTTTTATCTAAGATGCAGGGAGTTCTCTGAGCACTAGGATTATGATGATCTTGCCTTAGATTAGATTTTCTTCCATCAGAAGTTGAGCTTTTCTCAGGGGAGAATTTTTGAAAATTGGATGTTTCCACAAAAAGCTTTTGTTTTGATGAATCAGTTTTGCCAGCAACAACAAACCAAGTCTTCCTGCTCTGAACATTTTATCTCCCCTGTAAGATGGATTTTTGTTCCTCAGCCAGAGTAGGCCAAACATACATGATCTTTCCTCTCCTTGGTTTACTTTTGTAGATCTAGAGGAAGGGAAATTCTCAATCTACCCTATATGCAATGGATATAAAGTTCTGTTTCTGCTTTCCAGGCACAGTAGCTCCTAGGAGAAAGCTGGCTATCTTTTTCACAGAGAAATGTATTTTGACATGTGACAGAAGGTGGCAGAAATTCACCCACCTGGGTCAATCACCTCCAACCACACTCCTAGTTCTGGGCAGCCAGACCCAATTTGACTGTGCATATTCTCAGCCTGTCCGAAGGGACCAAAGTACAACAGAATGAACTGGCTCCCTTTAGCCAATGATGGCAACTCTGAAATACTCCTTCTCTGTCCCCTCTCTATGCCACCAACATTACCTTTGGCAATTTTGATGTCCAGAGCTGTGCGTATCAGTGCCATCAAAGTGGAAGTGAAATGGACTGTCATGTCCTCAGCCACTGGCATGTTCATCAGCACCAGTCTCTGCGCAAGAGAGAGAAGAAAACAGCGGACGGAAAACAATATCGAAAAACACATCGACCAGGCTGGAGGAAAAGAAATTAAACATCAAAAAAGTAAAAAAATAAAAATAAAAAATAAAAAGCAACGAAGAGTGTCAAAACAGCACAGCCAAAAAAGAAGGGCAAGGATCACCCCGTCCTCCTCCCCACTCCACCCCCCGGCTCCTTCCACCCCAGGACACCGGCTCACTGCCTTCCAGGGCTCCTCCTGTAGCCCCCCAGGAATGGCCCCTGGGCCCCTCTCCCCAAGAAAGCGCCTGACACAGGGCTGTCATGGCAACATACAGCACTTCTGGAAAGACACTCCTGATCCATCAGGGATGCAGGCATTACATATGCTCAAGAGGGGGAGATGAGGCTCAGTTTACCGTTCCCAGGCGGTTTGACTTTCCGGCTCTCAACCCTTCCCATCTGGGGCAGGGGAGAAGAGGGTCCCTAACCTTCAGGGACTTCAGATCAGCTTGATTCCTCTAGCATGCTACATCCTGGCGCCCCCTTTTTGCGTCTTTCAGAGATGAAGTTTGCCAGCACATGCACAAGGTCCAAATTATCCAAGGGTGGGGAAGGGAAAGGAGGGGAGGAGAAGTGCAGATGGAAAAAGAGAAGGGCAACTAAGGCAGGTTAGACACGCCATGCTCCTTCCCCACCCTGGGCAGGTGGGGTGCAAACCAAAGTGACCAGATCCACTTTCCAGAGAGTATATTTTGCTTTGCAATTACCTTGGATCATCCCTTCCCCACCCATTCCTTCTCTGCTGGCTTCTCATGTCCTTTCCCTGCCTTCAGCCCTCCCTGATTCTCCTAGACAAGTACAATGGTGGGTGTATGCATGTATCACCGAACATGTGAGAACCAGACAGGATGGCAATGCATTTGCAAGTGTGCAGAAGTCACCCTTCAGCTAGCACCTTTGCCTATACTGCTAAAAGGTCTATGGGCTGTGAAGGCTGGCAGCCCACTGCCAGGAAAGGCTTTAGTTCGCTCCACACCTGGGCTGCAACCCTGGAAGCACATTGCTCCACATCTCTGGGTCTTTTCCCAGTGGCTGCTGCCCTTGGCAGAAGCATGGGCCAGTGGCAAACCACACACAGCTCCCACTCAACATCCTTTAGGGCTTTTTGCTACTCCTGATCTGCAGCTACAAAGCCAGAAGAAAGCTGTGCAAGCATATGCTCCAGCAGTAGGGCACCGCCTACAAAGGAGCAAAGAGGTAAAACCCAGAGCCTTCTTTTGAAGGCACCTCATTTTGCCTGGGTGTCCACCTTGGGATGGCCTGCAGCAGTGTGCTGCTACAAAACTGACTCCTCATATACTGCAGAGCTCTTCCTACAAAATATGCCCTTGGTGGCCTACCTCTCTCTCATCTCCAAGAGCTTTAGCCAAGTTTCTCCACTGGCTGAGTCAAATATGGTTCCAGGATGAGTCCCAAAGCCAATTGGGCCAGTGAGCTCATGAGAGAGGTTACAGCCTCCTGAAAATGCTATGGGGTAACTCATCACCTCATCTTCTCTAGCCCTTTCACTTCCCCACTCTCTGTTTTGCTGATCTCATCCCTCTTCTTCCACAGTGGTCACCTACCCCAGAGCTCCCATGGCTTGCGAGTGACAACAGGGGTGTCACGGACACAGACAGCAAGCATGGCTGAGACTCTTCTGTATACACCATGCTATTTCCAGGAGTGAGCTAAAAACTTGTTGAAAGCCCCAAAACTCCCCCCATCTACCCCCCAAGCCCCACCTCCCGCAACTCCCTTGAGCACCAGCACCTGCTCAGCTCTAGCCCGCATAGAAGGAAGGGTTGATCTACCTTATAGGCCACTTTGGAAGGACATCTCTTGCCGAGGCCTAGTGGTGGTGACATAAGAGTCAGCATTTCATACATCTCAGTGTAATGGATTCGGCCACTGCTCATGAAGGGGGAAGGGGAGGGAGGGAGATGCAGAGAGAGAGGAGGCATTCCCAGAGAGCAGAAAAACATACAAACAAAATAGTACAGGAAAACAGAAGAGAAAAAACAAACGGACAAACAGGAAAAGAACAGGAAACCCGTTAATCAAGGCAAATCATACATGAGAGACTGTCCTGATGTGGATTTATAGCACTACTCACACAGACCCAGGAATGCTCGCATAAAACAGCTCACCCCTCTTCTCTCTGCTGCTGGCCTCAAGTGCCTGTCTCGCTAGCAGTCTGGGAGTTCTTGTCTTGTCTCAACCCCTTTCCTAAAGCCCTCCAGAAGCCCCCAACTTGTCCTACAGGTTCCAGGGCTGTGTGCGAGTGGTATAAATCAGATACACGGCACTCAAGCCATGGGTTATTTGAGATACGGTGGTTTGTACCACAGTGACTCAAAGTGTTCTGTGGCCTCTGTAGCGTCTTCCCTCCCGGGGGCCTGGGTATTGCTTTACATCGCCACCTAACCCATAGCCGGAAGGCTGTGTATCCCCATCTCATAATGTCTATGCAATTGGGAGGCAGCATCTTGCATAGAAGGCAGTGGGCCAGGGTCACTTGTCAAAGGAAGATGCCCAGTTGCTTCCGTCTGGCTCTGCGGATGGACCACTTTCCCACCATGCACCAGTGCAAAAGACATGCTGAATTGGCTGAAAAAACAAAACCAGGAGGAAAAGTTGTACATGCCATGCTCCCGCCCTGGCTCTCTCCCACATGCGGCTGCAAGTTCCACCAGGATGGAGTTTAAAGAGTCTCAGCAGAGGCAGCTGTTTGGGCCTTCCAACATTGCGGTTCTTTTGGCTTTCCCAAGTGAAACAGCTAGGATGGACCCCCACCTTGTGCTCCTCTGCTTTGTAAGAACCTGCCTAGGACTGCTGCGGTGAAGAACACTACCAAAAACAAACAGGCCACTCAACGATGCTCTGAGCTCTCTGCCAGGCAGAAATATTTGGACTGTGCCTCCCTTTCTCCACACATCCTGCAGACTGTTCATATACATCTCCCAGGGGTCCGGGGCTTGGCCACCTCTTCTTCCCCTTGTACCAGGCTTCCAGTCTGCACTGCAGCATTCAGGATTGTTAATGGACAAGGGCAATCTCGCAACAGCAAAGGTGTCAACTATTACAGATGGACTGGGGAAGTGGCTGCTGGAAAAGAACTTCTCTCAGCTGAAGCTGCCTGGAAGAAAGGGAATTGCCAACAAATAAAGTACTCTCTGTAGGATCCTGACCTCTTCCCTAGCCATTTGCTGAGAGCAGCATAGAAAGGGGAGAAGATACTTCCTTTCTCTAGGGTACCAGCTAGTTACAAAGAGTTCCCTGACTAAAGAGGCCCCCACCAAGATTAGTCCTGAAGTTTCTGGTATGAAATAGAGATGTTGATGAATCGTCAGCAGCCACTATGCAAATGGAGCTGTTCAGGATGCAGCCACAGAACAAACTGGGCAAGCTCCATTCCCTTTGTGACCTAGATGAATTGAAAGAGGATTGATAACAACACTGGCATCTATCAAGTGAAATGATCAGGAGAAAATAGCCAGAGCAGGAGGTCCACCACTCCATAAACACATTAGTGTTCATTTCTGCAAGTCACGATTGTTGCAGTGCTTGGCAGGATTGGGCTGTGGGCTCCTTTCTCACTTCATTTTAGAAATTACAGCTCTTCCTGCCACTAGGAAGGTGAAGCTGTACACTGCAGAGCATGAAGCAGGGTCAAACTGAAAGTTGAGCAAGTGCCTTGGGTTTGCATTTTGGATTCTGGTCCACAGTGGCGAGATGTGACCATCATGTGGGTTTTCTTTATTCTTCAGCTGTTTTTCAGGAATTGTTCCAGGCCTATAGTAGAAATCTCTGAAAGACTCTCATGTCCTTGAAATGTCCTCTGCTCAGGGAAGGAGAAGACCAAGGTACAGAAGGCAGAGATGGCTGGAAGGGTATGGCCTCCCTCACAGGAGAGTAGAAGCTAGTCTAGCTTTCTCTGTCTCCACTTCCCCCTTGAGTTCCTTCATCTTTGCTGCACTGCCCATCAAACAGAAGCACAAGAGATCCTGCAGAGCTCTCTCTTATCAGGAAGCATTACAGGTACCTTTCTGAGCACATCTCCCCACAACAGACATAAGCTACACTTTTGTCAGCTCTAGTGAGCACGAAAATCTCTTTCGGGGTATGTTGACGTTTCTCAGCACATCCTGAAACTGGAGAGGGACTGGGAAAATATATCAGAAGAAAACAAAGCTCCAGAACATTCATGCTGTGACTTCTTCTGAATCAGACTCCAAATCTGTCCTGCTGCAGACTTGACTGCTGCCATAGTGAACAGCATTTGCCCAGAATCTCTCCCTTCAGATCCAGAGAAGTCTATGCCAAATAGGCCACTGCACCAGATGATACTGTTTAGGAGAGCAGCCGTTGCCAGTGAAGCCCTGATAGCAACAGAAAAAGACTAGAAATTCTTCCTGAAGGAGTCTTCTCTCTTCAGGGATCTGAGCAAGTACCTTCAACAAAACCCCTTGTCCTTTATCAGGGATGCAACAGAGACGAGGGAAAAGACTGCAAGGACTCTTTCCTTGAATGGATGAGTGTTTTGAGACTCTTGCAAGAAATTCCCACCTTTCTGAAAGGCCTCTTCACTATAGAGATGACGGAGCATCCAGGCCTTGTCTCACTTCCTCTGGTTTACTTCTGGTGTTAGCTTGCTCTACAAGATTTCAGATGTGTGCAGAGTAAATTTTCAATTCTCACACATGCTGGAAAGCAAAAAGATCTTTCATGATGTGAGGAAGGAGATGAAGCTGGCTGGGACAGGGGAAACCTTCCAGTTCCAATCATGACTTTTCTTCTGCATTTCTTGCAGTGACACATGGACTTGAGCACGGGTTCTTAAGCAGACCTTAGCTCATGGAAATGCACTGGGAGGATACTGGTGAGAAGTGTCAGAGCATATTTGCCCCAAAAGGAGTCAACTGAAAAGTGAGGCAGATTCCTGCCCTGTGATCCGGTATACTGCTGTAAAGCCAAGAAAAGGCAAGGGCCATCTTCCCTCCCAGAGCAGACTCTGGGATTCATTCCCATGACCAACTGTGGAGGTTGATAGACCCACTTCAGTGATGCCATCCTGAAGAAGCATTTCTGATGCAGCAGAGAAGGTCTGCAGGCTACATCATACCATGAAGAGGAACCACCTTCCCTTTCAGAACAACAATCTGCAGCTTGGGAGTGTCTGAGCTTCCTTCCTGTATCTTCTTAGGGGCTGAGAGAGGATAAGAGGGAAGGAAGTGCTCAGTGGTCTTGTGCCATGGACAGGGACATGGCCACTGTGACACTTTGGAGAAGGTGGCAGGCACAGGATTTTGCTCAGCTGTCACTGCACAATAGAATTTAAAAGAATGTGCTAGCTAAAGATGCATAAGGAGGCCAAACCATTGCCTCAGACTCACATCTAGAAGCCAAAACTTTGGCCCAAGCAGAGGAAGAGAAGTGGCTGAGCTCTGGAGAGCTGGGACAAGTTTGAATGGCTGCTGGCATCTGTAGCGAGAGGCACAACCCAGGCGTTGCAGATGAGGACGGCCAGCACAGAGACAGTGAGCCTGCTGGCTCCGCTAAGTCCCCTACTCCAGACCCCCCTGCAGACAGCAGGTCCAAGAGTCTTGTTCCCCAGAGAAAAGACTGTGTAGCATCCAAGTGTCACACTTAGAGCAGGTGCTGTCCCACTGTCTGGCATGGCAGGGAGTCCCTTGGATCTCCTACAGGGAAAGGGGTCACTTTGGCCTCTCCTTCCTCCCTTCGCCTTACTCTCTAAATCAAAGTGCCCAATATCCTCCTGCCTTTACTCTTCCCTTCCTTTCCCAGAGAAAATCATATCTGGGCCCCATTCACCAGCAGGGGGAAAAGCCTGCTCTCACTGAGGCCACTTTTAGAAGCAAAAAGGGAACAGAGCCATCGGGCCCAGAAGCCACGCAACTCCATTCCAGGCAGTGCTTGCTCCCTGCCAGGCACGGGGGAGCTGGGCAGCACAGGGGCTTCCCGTGCTGACAGAGCCAGGCGGGGGGCTGGCCTGGGACAAAATTTGTTGAAACCCACCCCAGGAGGCTCTGGGCACCCCCTGGACCCCATTCACGCCTCCCCTGCGGGGACAGCTGCTGGCTCTGGGAAGGCGCGGACCTCTTTAAACTCAAAGGAAAGCAACATAAGGGTTCCCTCAGGAGGCGCAGTGCTGGTGGAGCAGGGGGGGAAGGAGGGGTGGATGGTGCGTCCCGTGGCCAGGTTGTGGCGGAGGACTGGGAGGCAAACCTTGCACGCCACCCTGTAGGGGCAGTTCTCTCCTAGGCCCAGAGGAGGCGAGATCACCCGTACTAATTTGTACATATCCTTATACGAGATCCTGCCGCTGCAAAGGAAGCACAGGTGGGTTAATAGGACACTGAGAGGGTAGAGAAGAGGATGGGGAGCTTAACTGGGGGGTAGGGACTGTCTCCAGGCCTGGGGTCCAGGTCTCTTCTCCTTCTGGCTCTCTTAGACCCAGAGAGGAGAAAGCTGTGAGCTTATCAGCTACTACCTCTCCATTGCAAATCAGTTCATATCTCCTCATACAGACCAACACCGGAGGGGACAATGCCACTGGAGAAATACGGCTTTGGCAGTGAACACTACTCCCATCTCCCTTCCTCCTAGTACCCCTGGCCACTGCACCTGGCGGGATTTTAGACAGGGTGAGGTTGTAACTTGTTTGGGTTCTAGAAACAACAAGCCCTTTCGATGGAATTGTGTCCCATCGCACCACAAGAGAGCCTGGCCTTGCACGGCCAACTCTCTGGTCCTCAAAAGGTCTCAAGAAGGTTGGCAGCTGAGTCAATTGTATCTCCAAAATCTGGGGAACCTGAGACGGGGAGAGATAATGTGACCAGCTGGTGACTGGTGGGTCTGGCACTAGCACTTAGGTCTCTTGAGGGCCAGTCCTGTGCTCTGACCACCAGACCATGCTCTACCAAAGGTACACATTATTAGAAGCAATCCCTCCCATACACACACATCCCTTCTCACCCACAGAAGCACATATTCCCAGACCTGATTGCAGTAATCATGGAATACAACCCATATCCTTCCTTTATCAACAGAAATAGTTAAACAATCAAGGTTGAGAGCAGACCTATAGTGCAAATGCTGAGCTCCCGACACCAGCTCCAGATCATAGTCCTTCAGAAAATGAGACTGTATTGGGTGGAAGTATTGAGGTGCAGAGTGCTGCAGGCCTCCTGGGCATCCTTAGACAAGTTTGGAGGGAAACCACACGAGGAGGCAAAGCATAGCATTACCATTCCGCCTGGCATCTTTGCCTCTGGTTTCACCTCACCCTTCTCCCATCCCCACTCCATTGCTGACCAGAAATAACCCAATCATCAGGTGAAAAGCAATTATTGAGCATTACCAGTGTCAGACCCCGCACAGTCTCCTTGAGAAACCTTTCATGTGACGTTCTTGGTTTTGGTGTTAGGATGCAGAACTGCTGTCCCATTCAAGTAGCAGGACTCATTCAGATCTACTCACCCATTCCTCAGTCAGCGGTGGGGGCTAGGGCTGACTCCATAGCCCCAAAGACTTCTGTGCATGTTCCCTAACAACTGACTACATATCATGACAAAAGAGCACAGTTCACTCTGACAAATCAGAGAGGGTCATGACATCGAGTCATACTCTCAGTGACTGTCCTGGAGACCCACGCAACGACGTAGGGGACAACAGAATTAAATGTTTGGTATGAAGAAGTCCTTTGCAAAAGCCACATGTGAAAAACCCTACATTCAGCAGCTGAATGCCTTATGGCTCTCACTCCCCACCTCTAGAGGTGATGGGCATCTATTTACATGTGCTGAACTCTTCCTCTTTTACAAGGCATAGTCACCTGCTAATAAGCAGAGCAGCTTGCCTAGCAGGGCCTTTCATGGACAGCAAGACTGCTGGGGGGCCACCACGCTGGGTGGAATGCAGCCAGCACTAAACTGAACTGGGTTGTACAGAAATGGCAAAAGAAACTACACCAGGAGCTGATGCTATTAGGCATAAAGAAAAATATCTTGGCTTCAATAGGTCTCTCAGGCTGCAGGAAATTAGCAGTGGAGGTGAAGAGTGTCCAAAGGGAGAGTGTGCAGCTGCTAAGGGCTCCAGAGCTAAGACCACCTGCACTCTCTGGCATGGTGAGGGGTGGGATGTGGTTGTCCTTAGGCTGGGAGAGGAAGGGGTCACACGAGACACCTTCATGGTGCTGGAGCTGAATGGAGAGCAAACTTGCTCCTAAAAGTGCTGAGGGCTTCACAACTGCCCTAGGGATGCTTCAGACAATCTCAGGAGAAGCAGCCGAGAGCAGCTGCTCTGCAGCCATGTTAGGCACAGAGCCAAAACCCTGCAAGCCAGAGTACCTACAGCCTCCATGAGCCCAGCCCATTGCCGGGAACACTCTGCCATCTGCAAATGGGAGCCCTGTTCACTAGGGCTCTTATCATTGAAGGAATGGGTGCAGGAAATAAAGTCCTCCCTATCTCTAGCAGTGTGACTGGGCTGACCAGAGTAACAAGAAGCCAGTCCTCCAGCCTACACAGTTTCTAAAACACATAAAACATGCTCCAGACAAAGCCCTATATGGATGACTGAGTAGGAGCCCAGCAGTTTCCACACCATCTCCCCACAGCTAGGAATAAGCCATGCTCACCCCTGCTCTGACAGGGAGTCATAAGAGTTCAGGGAGGAGGTGATGGAGAGCTGCTGTGCGCCTGCCTCAGGGCTGAGGCTGGTAGATGAAAACAGGGAAGAAAGTTGAGAGGGTTCTGCCCTCTGCCGAGCAGTGTGGTAGGATGGCAGGGCAGTTCGCATGGCCGTAGAGGAGAGGAAGTGCAGGAACCTCCAGCTCTCAGGATAAACACCATGGCAAACCATTAACATCTTTGGAATTTCACCCACTGTGTAGCACTCAAGACACCTCTACTACGAGGCATTGTAAGAACGAGCTGCTATCCTTGTAACGACCATGAGCAAAAGCAGCTCTGATTCCCCTCCCTGACTGTCCTAGGTACCACAGCCAAGCGGTTTCCAATAACAGAACACAGAAATGCATATTTAAAACCAACTCTGTAAGGTTACTTGGGAGAGAAGGAGCTGACTACATACCATGCTGCTCTGTCATACTCTGCCCAGATCCGGACAAACTCATCTAGGTGGTGAGGTCCCAGGATGGAGGAATCCCGAGTCAGGTATTCAAAATTATCCATGATGACCGCCACAAACAGGTTGAGCATCTAAGCGAAAGGGGAAAAGGCAGAGAAGAAGGCAGAGGGGCTCCCACTGAGTCGCATGTCACATCAGTTAGGGATTGCCCAGTAGAAAGGGCCCAGCTCTGCACTGCTCACGGCGCGTGGAGAGGTTAGCGCTAGGGGGTGTCACAGGCCAAGTCGCTGCCGGATTGGTTCACTAGAGGGGCTACCCTGAACATCCCAGCCCCAGGGAAGATGCAGCCAAGGCATTCATGACAACCCTCGGTCTGGGGCATGGGTTAGATATGATGAGAGGGGTCCTGCAAACTGAGGGCTCGCAAAAACAGAGAACTCACCAGGAAAGAGCAAAAGAAGATGAAGGAGACGAAGTAAACGTAGGCCAGGTCAGTGCCACAGCGCTCGTTCTCGTTCTGCCCAGACGTCGCTGTGGTGTCTGGCTCACAGCCTTTGCCCTCCAGACAGGACAGCATGATCTCCTGCCACGCCTCTCCCGTGGCACTCCTGCACCGAGCACAGCCTTGCTCAGCAGCACGCAGCAGCGCGGGAGCAAGCCAGGGAAGGATGCCCCCAGGAAAAGCCAGCTGCCTTAGAAGATGCTAGGTAACCCTCTAGCTGACAAGCATGCCTCCAGCATGCAATGGAGTGAGGCATTGGGTCAGCAGAGAGTGAACTGGACCCACAGGAGTGGAGCCAATGCCAAGGTGATGCTGAGCCCCTTTGGAGGGGCAGGATTTCCAGCACAAGCAGAGCACTCCAGTTGCTCAGGTGGGCTGGTCCCGGCCCCCTAAATCCCATCCCGTGTGGTCCACGCAGCAGAGCTGCCATGCCGTGCACGTCTCTTGTTCTCTGCTCTGACGTGCCTTGCTACTCCACCCCGGTTACTCAGTCGGTTTTGCACAGGGAGATGGCCATTACTTTTTTTTCATATGGTTTCCTCAGCTCCTGCAGCCATGTGATGCTCAACTACTTTTCAGCAACTCCAAAACCTGATGCCACTGATCTCCACTGAGCAGCCTGCAGGAGCATGAGGCTCAGAGGGAGATGGGCAGCCTGTCTTGCTTTGGTCCTGGGATCCCTGGCCCCACAGACAGTGCCAAAAGAATCTTCTATGAGTCAAACACTGTTTGCTTACCTGAAGAGGAGCATCAGGGAGCCCAAGAAGCTGCGGAAGTTGTTATGCCGGTTAATGTGACTTTCCTCATCGAGTTTGATATTCCCAAAAACCTATCAAGGGAGAAAAAGGGATGAAAAACATAAATCTGGCATGAGAGCTGCTGAGCCAGGACGTATACTGGCTCCCTCTGCTAGAGGGCCAACAAGGACAGGAAATGGTTATGTCCCCCTGTGCCAGGCCAAGCCAACAGCCTCCTGCAGCACCCTGGGCAGCATGCAGCATGATGCTTTCACCTGGCAGAGTCCATTCATCAGGCAACAGCTCTGCTCACGGTGAAGCATGTTCACCTCCACCCACATGCGCGTGTAACTCGTGCATGCTGTGCTGCAGGGACCGCTTCCAGCGGGCATACCATCTTTAGTGCCGTGGGCCTCAAAAGCAACTGGAAGCTCACTCACTCCCTCCAGAAACCCTCCAGCAAGCCCCCTCCCTGTAAAGGCCCACCACAAACCTAGCGCGCCGGTGAGGAGAATTGGCACAAGTAGCAATTGGGGAAGGGAGACTCTCCTCTCCTCAACAGAGATTTCTGGCATGCAGTAAAGGCTGCAAGAGGCCAAGCTGCCATGGAAACAGGAGCACAGAAGACCTGAGATCAACCAAGTCCAGTCACTGTGCATTTCACTAGGCTCCGCACGCATTTGCCTCCTGCATTAACAGGAGGCATCTGAGCACCGCATAGCAGCCAGGAGGTCCCTGGTTTCTTGGAGCCACAGGGGCAAGCGACACAATCACTCAGTGCTAGGTTTCAGTCCTAGAGCACTGGCAGGGGTGAATGGAAACCCGCAGGCATATGCCAGCACAGTTGGACACAGCAGCACAGACGGGGGTGACAGGTCTAATCTGGAGTTTGGATGACTCCTGCACAGGCAAAGCTCACAAATGACTGAAAAACTTGTGTCAGATCCATCCAGATCCTCTGCAGCAGCACAGGATAGACCCACCAAGCTCAAATGGCACATAGCCCATTCTCTGTTTTGGGAGCCTTTTTCCTCCACTTTGCAACAGTCCCGCACTGGCTCACTGGAGCAGACCCAGAGAGGAGTCCAGCAGAGACCATCACAGTGGATTGCATGAGAGACAGGCTGACCACTAAGCCACCAAGGACAGCCAGACAACTGAAACTAGTGTGCCTGGATCCTATCCAGGAGGTCCTCGGGGCCAAAAGAGGCAATGAAGCCCCAAACTTGAAAAATATCATAATAATGACCCACAGCCAAGACTATGGAAAGACATAACAAATGTTCGTAAAGTGACTTAAATAGGAAAAATGTGCTGTTATTACCATTAAATATTTATTCTACTTTCCATGAATCTAAAAATACACTAACTGCAGAGTATTTTTTTCCCTGTACAGGTTTTTTGGAATGTGTAATTGTAGAATATTTTCTGCCTCCAGCTATTTTGCTCAAATAACGCCCACAGACTTTACTGCTTGGGGATTTGTTCACAATGGTGTTAAAAAAAATAAATCAAATACTATCACACCGCAGGGAGGGGGTTGAGTCAGATGGCAGTTGTTTAGAGCAGAGAACACCTGGAGCTGGTGCCGAGATGTGTAGGACAGAATGGCCAAAAACAGTCGCTCAATTTTCAGGGCGGGAGAGAGGGGGTGGAAGAGACTAAACACCAGCATTGCCAACCAACAGAGGGAAGCCAGATTCTCTCTGCGTCTGAGCAGGTGGCAACTGATATCCGCTGCCTCCCCAAAATCTACTTCCCCCACCAGCCCTTCCTAACTGTGAGCATCAGGCAATCACATTAGTTATTGAGATGGCTCACTCATCATGCAACTCAAAATCCTAAGTATTAATAGTCAAAGATGCTTTGTCAGATACTCAGCGTGGGTCTTAGTCATCACACTACAAAGCCAACCCTGCAAGGCACTTCAGCACATGTTTAACTCTAAGTGCTTTAACTCACGTGCTTATTTTTTACTGGACTGGAGTCCAAAGCCCACGTTTTTCAGTGCTTTGAGGACCACTACCATCCCCCCCCCGCACCTCCACCCTGTAAGTTCATTGCTTGAGATCCCAAGTAGGTCGTCAGCAGTGTGGCTATCAAATAAACCCTTCACAGAGGGACAAGTAGATACTAGTCTGTAGGGAACAATACGATTAACCATCCGTTCAGATGGAGAACACAGAAGGCTGCTCACCAGGTCTCTCGGACATGAAATCAATCTCTGGAGGCTGGTAGGGACAGGGAGCTGGAGACGACATATAATTTCTAAAACTGAAAGCAGTTGTGATTTGAAAGCAGCTGTCCACGTAGACTGCCCAGCTAAGTCCACAAGGACACATCTCCTGGGGTCCAAATCACCCCAAGGATTCCCTCTCTGCGCGCCTGTCCCTTCGGTGACGTGGGGAAGGCCAGCTCGGGGACTCGATCGAACAAGCAGGCGGCAACCCCACAAGAATATTCACTCCTGCAGCTCATGAACAAACTGTTCTACCCTGAGATAAGACAAATGTTCCACCAGATGTTCCACCTAGATACCGTGACCTAGTAAAGCAATGACAGGCAGGCACCAGGCTGGCTGTTGCTCAGTGTAATGTACAGGACAAGTTCTCTCGAGCCTGTCTGCTCCAGAGAGATGCAATCCTAGCTGTCTGTGCTCACCTGCATCCCAATGATCGCATAGATGAAAAAAAGCATTGCAATCAAGAGGCAGACATACGGAAGGGCCTGCAAGAGAAACATATGAGTCATCTCATTTAGCACAGTCCAACTTCAGAGCAGTGCAGAGAGCACAGTGAGAAGGTAAACTGTGGCAACTCATCCCCTCCTGCAAGGCAACAAGTTGGAAAGGCTTTGTGAACAGCCTGCATTTGGGAGCTTCACCCCAGCCCTGCAGCCCAAGAAGAGACAAGGGCATGCGGGGTTTACCTTGAAGGACTGCACAAAAGTCCAGAGCAGGATTCGGATAGTGTAACCCTGGCGGAGCAGCTTGATGAGCCGAGCAGCCCGGAACAGCTTCAGAAAGCTCATGTTGAAGCTGCTGGTGTTCACCAGCTGGGAGGAGACAGAGCGTGAGAACAAGGCAGAAACCCCCACCCCGTGTCAGTAAGCCCTGCCATTCCCAGCACTGGTACGGAGGCAGACACACCACATGATCCCGCACATTTTCACCTTGGTGTCCGTCAGGATGATCTCTGTAATGCTACCGATGACAGTGATGAAGTCAAAAATGTTCCAGGTGTCCCGGAAATAATTCTGCAAAAGAGAGGAGAGAAGGGAGATGGATTTGAGTACAATGACAGCATGTCTGAACAGCGCTGGGACATGGGCCAAGTCTGCTCACAGGCAACGATGACAGCAGCAGAGACCTGGTCACCCATTTGTATGCGGCCAGAGTCTGGAGCATTGTCTTGTGCTCATTGACTGTGTGCAACAGTGACAGACCAGAACGTGTTTACAGTGAGCAGCTTTTCCTAGGAGATGACTCAGGCATCAAACAGGCCACCCCGATGAAAGGGAGTGCCAAAACAGCACAGCCTTCTCTCACCTGCTATGGTGGAGCCTGAGGGGCAGGATCTCCAGGCTCAGCGCTCCTTATCCAAAAGCGAGAGGGGGAGAGGGTTAAGTGCTCGGTAAATCAGCCCAGAGCCAGGGATGGCACACAGGTCCCCAGATCCTGGCCCCTTGTTTGATTGGCAGGCTCTACAGGCTCCTACACAGAGACCCACCCGTTGCTGCTGCAGGCAGGTCCCTTCTATGCTCTGCCTCGTGAGCATGCAAGCTGCTCCAGCCCTCTGTCTGCTGACACTGCATTCTGGCCTCATGCTCCTGGGAGGCACTTGCAGACCACTTCTCAAGCACCAGAGGTGAACAGGCCCATCCAGAACCAGGAAAGCCAGCCTTTTAGCAGTCACAGTCAACCCTAGTCAGGCTGAAAAGGTAGTGAGGCCTTCAGCTCGTCATACTGACCATTACAGCCATGTGGCTGCTTTGTCCTCTTCCTTCTGGGCATGTGGACCCACCTCAGCCCTCACTGTGTGAAAGGAGCCCTTTCTGCAAGCTCTGCAAGACAGGACTTAACCATGACTGGGGCTGTTGGAAGCAGGGAGGGGGGCTAGAAACTGCTATTGGATCTCACCTACAGGGTCAGAAACAGAAAAGAAACTAAAAAAAAGAGCAAATCCTACAGTTGCTCATAAGCAACAAATACTGGCTAAAGAAAAGGAAGTCCGCAGCTGCAAATCTTAAACAAGCAGCTGGGGACTTGAGGACTGGGAATTAAACAGGAAGGCCTCACCAAGTCAATTGAAACAGTCAAATCTGGTTCAACTGATACAGCCTGAAGACAGCAACAGACTGGCATCTTGTGGCCTTAGTCCAGCTCCCGGAGACAAGTGGTCACACGACGGCCACCGCCAACACAACAGGCGGCAGCAGGCATTTAGCAGAATGACTATACACCATACAGTCTGGACAAAGTACCGCAGAAATGAGGTAAAAAGCAATGGTGTGGTTTCCCTTGGTATGTGCAGTAATGGCAATCTGCTTAAAGTCACAATAGTGCTGAACTTCCACTGTGGCAGGGACCCCTGATACCACAGATGACACTGATCTCTTTAGGACAGTAACTCCACAACCTACAGCAGCTCTGTCTAGTGGTCTGGGAACCTAAAAAGGTTTGCACTAACCAAGGAATCCATCGGTGGGAAGTTTAATGAAAACCAAAAGAGTGATTCCTACACCCAGCCTAAAAGCAGGCCTCAGGCAGACACACAAAATAAATAGCAGCTACCCCACATCGCTAACCCTTCCTTCCACGAACCAGGGAGTTGAACTGCGCTCCCAAGGCCCAAATGAGCTGCAAGCTTGTCAAGAACCGAAGCCACTTACCAGGAAGCCGAAAGCAATGATCTTGAGGACACATTCCAAAGAGAACACCATGGTGAATGCAATGTTCAGGTACTTCAGGGCCAGCTCGTAGGTGTATGGAGCAGAATAATACTGATGGAAAGAGAAAGACGTTACTAGCTAGCACGGGGCCTACCATCATCTTGGCTGCTGACTTTCCCAAGGAAAGATCTGTAGCGATCTGTCTTCTTGCTCTCGGTGCCTTTAGACTGCCTCCTCCTTCCCCATTCCACCCCTCTCACAGGACTGCTGCCATTGCTTCTAAGAAGAAATCACAGAATAAGTCCTGATCTTTCTGCAATAATTAAGAGATCTGAAGCATTCCCTAGTACGGGGAGGGTCTCACCTCCAGTTAGGGGAGGGCATCATATCCATTTTTGAGGTATGTGGTATTTCAAGTGTCAATGCCAAGGGAATATGTGCTGGGACAAGTGTTAGCAGGCAGTCAGCACTCTAGAGTGATCTTGTCACTATTCTCCAAAGGCAGCAGAGATAACTCTTATAGGAATCAGTTTTCTTACATCCTCTCAGTACAAGTTTTGAGGAGAGAATTGCAGCTGGAGGGTGGAATAGAGCAAGTTTCCAGTGTGTGTGGGGGGGGGGAGGGGAAGGTAGAAAAATCCCAAACTCAGACTTGGGAGAGAAGAACTGTGTCCGAACAAGCAAATTACTTTGCCAAATACTTCATCTGGATGTGAAAACTTGCAGGGACCTTCTCAGACCCTTGAAAAGCTGTCCCGGTGCAATGTTGGACTGAACACCATTCACAGCCCCTCAGCACTGTACGCTAAAGACACCACTGCAGGAGCTCAGCTTGTGAATCCCACCAAGCAACAAGATGATGCTCAAACTCTATCTTAAAGCATCTCCTAGAAACAAGCAAAATACCCTCTGATCCTGCCCTGCCTAATCCTCCTTCCCTCCCACCATCCTAACCAAGGCAGGCTTACCCTGGTCAGCTCACCTTCATCATCAGCACCACGGTGTTCAATGCTATCATAGCCATGATGGTGTACTCAAAGGATGGGGAGACCACAAAGTGCCAGACTCGATACTGGAAGGTATGCCGGTTCTGTGGCATGTAGCGCGTGAGGGGCTTGGCGCTGATGGCAAAGTCAATACAGGCTCTCTGGAACAAAACAATGTGCATCAGCCTCAAACAATGGCAATGCAGGGGACAGTGGCTGCCACACTCGCTCATCCACAGGCTGGACAGGCAGGTAGCTCATGAGTTTCTTGCACAACTGGCCAGCTCCAGGCTCTCGAACCATCTGCAACAGCAAACACAAAAACATCCTCTTTTCCCCTCCCCAGACTGTACCTCGTTCTTCTCCAGACTGCACTCCTCCATCATTTTGTCTCCTTGTTCTTGGAATGTGATGATGATGAGAGCCACAAAAATGTTGACGAAGAAGAAAGGGAAGACCACAAAATAGACAACATAAAAAATGGACATCTCCATGCGGTTACTGCGGCTGGGCCCACGGTCCTCCTCCGTCACGTCCACCGAATGTTGCAGCACCCTGCGGGCAGACAGATGAAGAGAAGCAACCAGAGATATGTCCACCACGATTGCCACCATGTGGCACTTTTCACAGGACAAGTATCACCCACACTGTACAGCCACCTCAATCTGCCCACAGTTGTAACAATGACAAGATAAATCTCAGTCTTAATTCACTTTGCAAATATGACCCTTCAGAGTGGCTATAGCTCATTTTATGGTGCTCTGCCTATGCCCCCAATGTAAAACGGATTTTCCAGTGCTGCACACAAAAACAAAAATTGCCCAAGCTCTCTTCTTTAGAATGGAGAGAAGGCTAGTCCTATAGTTACAGGCTTGAAATATACTTCAGAACCACAAGAGAAAGGCTTATCCGTCATTCATTTCCTAAGGAAGGAGCTAGCTGCAGCCATAGTCCCAGCCTCATAAGGGGGCCTATGCTCTTTTGCCCTGAAATTATTTCTCATCCTTCCTCTCCTTGACTGCTCAGCAGTTTCTCTTTCAGCTCTGCATGGATGCTGCCAGTTATTAACCCTACCACACCAATACGGCTGTGCCCAGCATTATTCAAAGAAAGAAGACAGAGCAGGATACTCACTGGGGCCAGCCTTCACCAGTGGAGACTGTGAATAGGGTAAGCAAAGCCCAGATTATATTGTCATAGTGAAATTCATGGCGTTTCCATTCCCGGCACTTCACTTCCATCTTGTTCTTCTCGTGGTCCACATAGTTCCCTCTGTAAGGTGGGGAGAGAGCAATGATCTTGCTTTACACTATCAGTCTACAAGACGGTGGTTTTAAACCATGGGGCAGTGTGCACGTGCAGTGGGGTGGGATGCCTCTCCTCCTGCAGGGCTGGAGGGAGAAACATGGGGAGGCTGGATAACAAAACTGAGGGAAACAGAGAAGAGGAGACAAAAGAGACAGAAGATAGGAGCAGAATATAAGGCTCCCTGTCCTGTGTCCCGCAGAAAACGCACAGCTGCTGACACAGACAGCAGTATGGACAGGGCTCAGCCCTTGCTGTCTGCCCCAAGAAACTACAGCCAGGAGTGAGTCACAACCAAGGACTTAACTAGGAATCCCAAGAGAACACTACCCAGCACCCTGCCTTTGCCAGAGATGTCAGCAGCATCAGACCTACTGAACAGGGCACCTACATGCAGTCTTTCTCCGTGTCCTTAGAGCTGTCAGTACAGTAGAAAAATTTCCCCTTGAAGAGCTGGACAGCAATGACAGCAAAGATGAACATGAAGAGCTTGTAGACAATAAGGATATTGAAGACATTCTTCAGCGAAGTCACAACGCAGTCAAAGACAGCCTGCAGGAGAGGGCATAGCTCACCTTGGGGAACCAACAGACTCAGCAAAGGGCAGGACCAAAACCTTCCTCAAAACTGCCATGTGAAGAGACATTTCCCCACTCCTGATAGGAAAAGGAGGCAAGAGCCAGGCCTCGTCCCAGGCTATTTTGCAGATGAGTAATGTTCAGAGTACCCCCCAACACGCACACACACGCACTTAGCAGCCCCTTAAGGAAGCAGCAATAATGCATATTTATATCCTCCAATGGTCTCTGTAAGCAGGGCAGCAGACAGGAGACCATGATGCAATTAGCAGCACTCAAGACCAATTAGTAAATACTTCTTCGTTTAGCGTCACCTCAAATAATAAGGCAAACTGAATACCTCTGCTTGCACCAGCTGCAACTCCCCAGGCCTCAGAGGCTGTTTCTTCAGCACTAGTTCTCAAAGCATTTTTTTTGAAAGAGAGGAATATCATTATCCCTGCTTTATGGCAAAAACAGCGGTGCCCAGAAATGAACTGACTTGAGCCAAAGTCTGTCCACTGACTGGGAGGAAAAGCTAGGATGAAAAGCTACTTCTGCAGGGTGCCACCCTGTGTCTCATTCATCGGCCCATATGCCCTTGTGAGGAAAATTCAGGGCCTCCTGAATCTCTTACTCCCTGCTGGCTTTATGTCCCTGATGGCTACAGTAGGGCAATCTATAATCCTACTCTCGTTGCACATATAATTCCACTGTTCAGATAGGAGATTCCCCTCTGGTGTAACATGATGACAGCACAGCACAAAAAAAAGGCAGGGGGAGTTGGCTCTGCCAGGAAATATAATGATCTTCAGAAAGAGATCTGAGCTCTCCCAAAGCTGGTGCAGCCTATCGTCAGGAGAGCATCTGGGCTCTACTGCCTTGTTTTCACTCCATCTCCAATTTCCCTGACAGAGGAACTAATCTGATATGTTGCAGATATCCAATTTGAGGGCAAGCTTGCTTGAAATGGCTCATTGGATAGCCAGATGTGAGATGATTTGGAAGGCGCTGTGTTTGAAAACAGGCCTCCTAAACACTTCAAGCGCTCTGAGAATTGCTTGTCTGTTGCTCGTGAGCACATCAGCCCATATGGTGCATACGTAGGGCCTGAGGGCATAATTCTGCTACCAGCCAATTCACATTGGAGGAGGCAGAAATAGGCACAAAATGGGAAGCCTTACCTTGAGTTTGGGCAGTCGCTTGATGGTTTTCAGAGGCCTTAAAACTCGCAGCACACGGAGAGACTTGATGGTCTTGATATCCCGGCCTTTGTTGGTCCTACCATGTTGGAGAGAGGTGCGTGCACCCAAAAATGAAACGGAGAGACAATAACCTTCCAGACACCAGGCTCGACACTCTGGGGTTTTGCAACAGCACACAGTCCCTTCCCAGTACACACACACACACACACACACACAGGAGGGTTACAGTCAACAGCGGAGGGGGAGCAACCACAAACACGTCGCTAACAGAGTGGTTCAGCCCACCTGGGTCTTCTTAACACACGCTGACAACTGCCATAGCTGAAAAGTAAAGCAATCCTCTCCACCTTGGAATCAGCTACCTTCACAAATCCCCTTACTGTGAGAAGGAGTGTGATGACAAGGTTAAGGCAGGGAATGTAACGCGCTCTCAGAGCAAGGCCGTCTGCTTGAAAGGCGTTGTGTCACGCTACACTCCTCTCTGCCCCCAAGCCACACAGCTTGCCAGAACCAAGAGGTTTGCCTCCCTAGTGCAGGCACATGCCATTTGCAAATGGGGTTTTCAAACAACATTGCAAATTGTTTTCTTCTGTTGCTAGTGGCCAGAAGAAATTTGCAATAAAATAAGGAAGACTTATGTTCTCAGTGAGGGTCTACGTACAGATTGCTCACCAAGGGTTGTCTATCACAGTTTAATCTGAACATTCACTGTCCTTACATTCACCTAGGTTAACATTTGCTCTGCATTTGCTTGGTTTGTTTGCCAAACAACAAACGTTTGCTCACTTTGTCTTAGAGCTGCTTGTTGGACTGCAGGAGGGTCTCCCTGCTGGAGGCAAGGGCTGATGGAAGGATAGCAAGGGAAAGGAGTGTTGCTGAAGTAGGGCTGTTGCCCCCTTCTCCCGTCAGCACTACCCAACATGACTGGCCTGGTCCTTCATCTCACACACACGCAATGGCTCAGTCCTCTCTTCATTCAAATCAGGACAGTGCTTGCCTCTACCCCAAGTCAGCTGAGGAAGGCAGAGTTTAGTAGCAGGGCTATTTAGAAAAGTAGTATAAGACCCCTCATAACCCTCACTTCTCGACTGAGAAGACATTTCTTGTCTTTTAGCTAAAGCCTGTGGCTGCCTGTGAGAACATGATCTCTGGATGGTCATGGAATCACCATTTGCACTGATGGAGGAGAGAGGTCCTGGCAAATGTGGCATGGCTTGTATCCACTGCGCATCCTCAAAAAGTGTCAAGGAAATGACTTACACCAACGGACACTATAGACAGCACAGCTCCTTTGCAAAGGTTAATGCAGCAGGGAACACTACAGGCTTATCCGTTAGAGATGTGAACAAAACCACTAGCCCTGACTCCTCCACAGGAGCACAGCCTCACAAATGCATGGGAAGCAACTCTACAAACAGCCCCATGGCCCCAGTTCTCACCTCCCTTGCCTCCTGCTTCTGTTCAGTAACAGCCTAGTAGCTCTCTGACCTGGGTCCCTGGCTGAAGATTTCAGGCCAATATTCACCCTGCATAAACTGCCACCAAGCGTAACTGAACCACTATGTTTTATATCTGCCGAGGATAAGACCTCTTCAGACTGAGTAGCAGGAGTGCCAAGAAACCTGCTGGCATGAATCTGCTTGAGATTCAGCAACGATGTGGATAAAGGATTGGACTACACTCAGAGGAAAGCCTGGCCTTGCTATATCTGCGAGAGGATCAGTTCTCTTCAGAGACATGAGGCTGGCACAAAACACTTCTTTTGCATTTGGGAGGACATCAGGGCCAAAGTCTCTGTGGCATTTCAGCACAGACAAATCCTGACACTGCCAGGATGTCATCAAGCTAAGCTGAGAAAGACCATCCTGCCTTCAACTCCCCCAGAGGCACTGCTTTCCCCATCACCCGCTCCCCTGGGTGTGCTCCCCACCCTGTGCACTTACAGGGTACTTCAGACACTGTGATCAGCAGTTAAAGCACCCTGGGGGAATGGCAGAACAGTGCTCTCCTCTGAAGGAAAGGAATTACATTGCTTTCTAAGATCTCATCCACCTTTTCATTTGGGGACTAGAAATTAAATGTGTTGATACATCCAGGGTCTGCAATTCATAATCTTCCTGCTGTCCACAGTGTAGCATCCTTGAACAGTGGAATGAGTCTCAAGATGCTTGTTCGGTCAATCCAGCTAAGGACACATACTCTTATTAGTGCCTTCTGCGCAGAACAACAAAAACAACCAGGACTTCTTCCTGCACTGAGAGAGGAGTGCATTCCCTGATCTCCAGGGACTCACAAATGCTGTACGCCCTGCTCTCTAACTGAGAATAAAGTTTCCTTCCTTTCTGCTCAAGGTAGCCACCCTTCAGGCATCATCAGTTGGGGTCTGGCATAGAGCTGACCACCTTTAATACATTCCAGGGTGATACACAGGGTGCAGACTAGCACACTCCAATCTCTGCAAACACAGGTGGCAAGAGGGGAAGCTCAGTTAAGAGACAGCACAGACACCAGACAGATGCACAACCACACAACCCAACTCCCCCAGCAACCCACACTCCCCCAGAGCCAGCACCCTGAGGAGAAGCAAACAGCATAGTTACCCCAAAGCATTCCTGTCGGCGATCCGGTCAAGCAGTCACAAACCAGCAAAACCAAAAACACCACAGAGAAAGAAAAAAAGAAGAGAGAAAGAAGATAAGAAAACTGGCAGGAGAAAAGAGTTATCAGGACAGGACTTATCTCCAGGGATATCTCCTTATCTCCAGCATAGGTCAGGAGCCCCCGGTCCTCCTTCCTGGAGGACTTGGGAGGGGAGGGTGTACAGAAACCTCTGTTTCAAGAGGAATCCCTGGATGGAGAGACAGCAGGTGACACCGTGGACATAAGTACAGCCCTCCACTGCCTGGAGTTATTGGGGAGACCTTGAGGTTTGCTGCAACCAGTCAGAGGAAGGCATCTGAGAAGGAACCTATCTGCAAGGCCACAGCTCCCATTCAAACACTGCTTAAATTTGGGAAGTCACCTCCCTTGCAAAACCAACTGAAAATCCAGGAATGGCCAAACTCCCCTGACCTGCAGTGCTGGTTGGACTGGATCTTTTGCCAAGCAGCAAACTAATAGGACTCGGATGAGACAAGCAGCAAGAAAAATCCAGGAGGTCCCCAAATGTGACAGAAGTTCCACTGTGGTTTGAGCTGAGTCTCTGCCACATATAAGCTGAGTGCTCAGCACTACAGGGAAACGAGTCAAAGTCCTACAAAGCAATATGCTTCTTTAAAATCATCCGTATTAAAACAACCCTAGGCTCTACTCATTGAATATGTGTTGATGAAACAGGTGAAGATACACTTAAGAAGTAATAGTTCAGCTTGCTAGCATTTCCCTGATGGAATAAAAGGCCTTTGTCCTGCTCAGTCTCAGACGATGTCTTTTGGCTTTTTACGTGATATTCTTGCTTTCAGACAAAACTTAAAGGTTTGTGGCAATGGGTTCAAGGAAACACTGCTTGGCAAAGAGAAAGAGATAGGTCTGCTGGGTACCTCTGGATGGAGAGACTCCTGCCCTTGCTGATCAGGTCACATTAAGAAGGGGTATGCACTGACCACCCCACTCTGCAGAAATGGGACATGGTCAATCTTTCTTGCTACTGCAAATCCACAGAAATAGGTATTTTCATCTCTTGGCAGCTCTGTAAAGCTGCGGGTGAGTGCTGCTGCTTTGTGTAATGCCTCATCAGAGGGTGCCATGGGAGGCAAAAGCTAGCAGGGTCTTTAGTTATGGTTCTGGTTATTTCAGCTAATTTAATTTGAACTCTTTGGAGATTTATGGTTTTATATTGGGCTTTTTATTTAGGCTGCATTTGGATTGACGTATTAGCTTTCCGTGCTAAGAGCTACGGACGATTGGAGGGAAGAGATGGCCTCTCAATCATGACGTACAGAATCCAAAGGGACAGCAGGCAAGCCACAAGGTCATTGAGAGACAGGGCTTTATGGATGGAAACTTTCTCATTTTTTATTTTAGCCAGAAGCTGGCAGAGGCTATTTCTGTGCCACCCCTGGGGCTCCCAAGGACTATTGACCTGCTTAGGGCAGTACTGTGCCATAAGCCTGCAGGCCAAATCATGAGGGCTAGCAACCTATAAATCCAACATACATTTACTGTTAGTGGATGATGCTGGCAGCCACTGGATTACTTCAGAGACATTTTGCTGACCAAGGCTTTAGAGGAGAGCTGCAGGAAAATCTAAATGCAGAGGGGAGCAAAACTAGCGGAAAACTGAAACACCACGACATGTCCTCGCCTTCCTTCTTCTGGGAAGTGCAAGATCCCTTTCACAAATTCCTTTGTGTACAGCTAGCAATGTAATCCCTCCTGCTGCTCTGCAGGCTGGGTTTTGGGCACCACTCAAGAGAGACTGGTGAACACTGCCACTGTCAGAGGTCCTTCTCCAGCCCAACACTCTTAACCTCCATGAGGAAACATCACCTAAAGCTCTTGCCTTACAGACAGCAGGTCAGAGCAGTGGTTAGATGAGCATATAAGCCAGAAGGGCCAACACAGTGTGCCATCACTTTGCTCAGTCAGCAAAGCAGAGCCAAGGCAGGAGAGAGGTGCACAATTCCTGGGAAGCAGCAGCGGAGAGGGAGGACATGTTCACTCCTGCCCCTCCACCTGCCCATATTGAAGAGCTCATCAAGAGAGAACAAAAAGAATGAAACATCAGCCACGAGGGTTTTCCTCTTGAAACCGCAGTGGAGGGAGGGTGGCAGGTTCGGACATTTATAGATGGGGAACATTCTGTGTCTCCACAGAAGCCGGGGGCAGCAGCTCATAGCCGAGCACCGCGCTGCTCCCGGGCTGTGCTGGTGACGGGCTGCCAACAGGAGAGACAGGTGTTCTTATAAATGCTTTATAATGTAAAAGCCCGTCGGAAACTGCTGTGTTTTCTTTGTTCTCCTCACCCCCAAAGTTATGAGATCATCTCCTCCAACAGGAGCCACAATCGGACGTGGGGGTTAGAGGAAAAAATTCACAGGTTTACATTATAAAGAGCCCTTGTCCACAACACAAGCCATTAGATATCTATCCAACTACAGCCACAACAGAGGGTGGGCAACATATATGTTTGCTGCAAACATACATGATGATGCAAGGGCCTTCTCTGTGTGAGGGGTTATCGGCATTGCAGTCGATGAGAGGTGCTTCCCCATGAGAATTCAGCTGCCCTGTGCCAAGAGAGTCCTCGAGTGGTGTGGAGGAGGCAGGTAGGTTGGCTGGGGCAACACTGCGATGCCGGACACTTGCCAGGGCTAATGCCCGTGCAGCAGTGTTGGAGTGACACCAGCCCATTCCTCCTCGGGACACCAGTGGGGCCAGGGAAGGCAAGGTGGGCTCCTCGGACCCCTTAGTGCTAGTGCTCAGGGACCCCACTATCTTCAGAGCCTCCCCAGGAATCAGGTGCTCTGTTTTCATGCTTCTGGGGTGGGATCAGGGGGGCAGTAAGTGCTGATATGGCAGTTAGAGGTGGTGTGGATAGTCATCCGCTGGGGACCAGGCTGAGCCACTGACCTGCACCTTTTTTGGCCACCAAAACTCCCCACTAAGAAGTCCTGATGAAAGACACATTGGAAGCCAAAGCCTCCATAATTCTCTTTTGAACCACCCAGAGGATCTCCAGGTACAGACACCTCCAAAGCTGCCCAGGATGGCAGAGTCCAAGTGGGGCTGCCTCAGCCAAGGAGGCACCCACGCAGCCCCAGAGGGCTCAGCCTTTCAAAGTCAAAAAGCCTTTCAAAAGCCTTTCAAAGCCAGACTATGGCCTCGCAGCCTCTACGCAACTCTGGGTGGTTCCCAGGGGTTCAGAGCAACATCACCAAGTGTGGGGGTCTGTGATGAGTCCTCCCTCTGGAGTACAGTCCATCCCAGTGTCAAGCGAGCTGAATTCTCCTGTGCTCCTTGCAAAGAGCAGCGACTGAACACACCGGGGAGTCAGGAGGAAAGGGGTTAGGGGAGAGGAAGGGGAAAGGCAAAGCACACGAATGAGCCAGGGAGAGTGTGAGTGAGCAAGAGCAGGGAGAAGGAGCTGCCGTCCGGGGGTGAAATGGGAGGGATGGATTACGGGCTGTAATCCATTGAGTGCCCTTGGGGCTTGGGACCTCAGCGACCCCAAGACCCTCACACAGTACCTGAGCTGTGGACAAAGACAGGGCTTCAGTCTCCGCAGCTGCCAGGCCCTCCCCTTTCACCAGCACTAATGCCACCATCGCAAGTGTCCAAGGCACAAAGAGAGAACAACAACATGACAAACCCATGGCATAGGGGAATACGAGCCTCTCCTCTCCCCTCCTCAAGCACCGTCAATGCACTGTGGCCCCAGGAACCATAGGGACCACTCTCACCATGCCGCAGACCTCCAGCTGATACCAGTGCCCTGCCACATGGCAAAGCCTGGTGGCAGTGTAGAGTGCACATGGCTGTGGTGCAAAGCGCCTGGCTGTCAGTGGGAGGTTGCAGACAACACAAGGCCAGCGGGCTCCTCTGGATAAGGCAAATGCTGCCAGCTATCTGCCAGGCCCTGGAGGGCTCCAGGGAAGCACTACCCTTGGGGCAGAGGGGATGCCACTGGCTGGAGGCACCATCTCCACGGTGAGCACACATTCAGAGGGCAACACCACCTTGCAGGCAGCTGCTTTCACTGTCTACATGCCCCGGGATGTGTACCAGCTGCATAACTCTAGCTTGGCCACCCGTTAGTCTTTTTCTCTTTCTTAATGGTCTTTCTGCCCTCTTCCAAGTCCAGTTTCACCACCAATCTCTTCCTAGCATCTACAGGGCTTTCTTCTTCTTACCCTCCACCTTCTTGCCTGCCAGCTAATCATTTGACAAACAGAGAGAAACAAATATCTGGGGCTACACTCACTTCAGGGTGGCAGTGACACAACCGGGCTTTGCAGGCAGCACTGAGGTGCCATGAGAAAGAGCTGTTTCAGAAGCAGAGCACAGGGGAGCAGGGAAAGCCAGAGAAAATCAGAAGTCTTGTAGTCATAATGCACAGACGCAGCCTCCTCCCACCCTGGCCAAGGAAAAGTCAAGAGCTGAAAGGGAAGACAGCCACTTACGCCAAGGCAAAAGCCACCAGTGCTCCCACCACCACAATGAAATCCAGAATATTCCAGAGGTCTCGGAAGTAGGAGCCATCCTGCAGGATCAAGCCCTGATCGATCATCTAGGGGAAAGCGGTGAGAAAGAGAGGCAGGAAATCAGCAGCTCAGCAGAGTCAAGTGAAAGTGGCCGCAGGTGGGGCATGCTGAGGAACCAAGGATGTTGCTGGAGAACAGCAGACCCATCCATCCTTGGGCCCAGCTAAGCTGGCACTTATGTAAGTAAGCATTGCATTTCTTGGGCTAATGCAGGAGCTCTGCAGCTAGAGATCCACAGAAGCGGTGCTGAGCACTCTCCACTCCCACTGCTGAGAAGCGTGCCTACAAGTTTCCATCATCCAAATTTGCAGACTAAAACTTAAAGACTGAGCTATTTCCCACATGAGATGCCCCACTTGCAGCAAAGATGCTGCCAGACTTGTCACCATCTTTCAGCCAGTCTGCAAGGGACTCTCACCTTGATAACCATCTCGAAGGTGAAGACACCAGTGAAAACATAGTCAAAATACCTCAGGACCTGCAGAGAGAGGGTATAGATGGGATGTTGGTCCAAAACAACTACAACCACCCAGCAGACAGGCTCCCTTGTGCCCACTGAAATATCATTTCTGCCCCACAAGCCAGCACTTGCCCAGTCCAAGTGCAAGCAAAGGGCCTGTTTGCTTGTCCTGAGGCCCAGCCTGTCACCTAAGCAGGCAGAGCAACCATGAATCTAGTCTGTGTAGGAGGAAGATAAATAATTCCTGTGCATAGTGCAAGCTGCTCTGAAACCACTCTGTGAGCCTGAACCATGCCCTGCCGTATCAGTCCCTGCAGGCATCAGTATGTCCCCGCTTTAAGCTACTTTACTGTCAGTCCAGTGCCTTGGTTCTGCTCTCCAGGCTCTACATCTTATGTGTGGGAGGCCCAGAGTGATTTCCAAGTTGGACTGGCATTTTCAAGGAAGTCAACGGGGCAGGAGCTCACATCCTGCAGTGTGGTGCAAGTGCTTCAGCCAGCAGCTCTGAGCTGGGTGCTGCCTGGGCTCCCCTGGCTCCAGCAACTGTGCTATCTCCATGCAGCTCTCTGCGTTCACTGCCCCAAATTCCTGCTCCTACTCTCTGCATTCAGGTAATGGGAAAGGTGTTGGCTGCCATAGCATGCCACCACCACTGCTGCACCTTGCAGGAAGGAGAGAGCAAAAACAAGGCCCCATGCAGCCCTCAGAGCATGTTATCTCATCTCTAAACAACAGCGCTGTGAGAAGAGCCTGATTTTGGAGACAGTCCCTGTCATGGGGACCCTCTCGCCTGTGGTGCTCTGAGGGTCGGGTGGGGTGGGGGAAGCACGGGAGATATGCAATCACTTTGTTGCGATCGGAGTTGGTCAGTACGGGATCCTCTGCTGCCAGGGCGATGCTGCTGGCCGCGATCACCAGGAGGATGCACATCTCGAAGTAGCGCAGGTTCACGATGTAGTGGCAGGCCCTCCGCACCCTGCCGGGAGACAGAGCACACCTGGCCCATCAGCCAGCAGTCCTCATCACAGTCTGCATGCAAAACCCACCCCACATCGCCAGCTGCCAGAGCAGAAAGATGGGCAGCAACAATCAAGGAGCAAAGAGAGGAAGCCCAAGGCTGGCTCGGGCTTGTCCACCCCTTTGCTTTGCTATCCTGGCCCAAAACACCCTGCATGCAGCCAGAGCAAAGCAGTGATAAATCAGTGTACTCATCCTTCCAGCTTCCTGGTGCTGGGCAAGTGCTGAAAGGGCACAAAGCTAAGCTCAAAAAATAAAGAAATGTGCAACAAGCATTGAAGAAAAAATCACAGCTTGCAATTAACAGCAGGAGAGTTCTCTTGGGGTTCAGGGAAGGACACTGGTGTTAAAACTCTTCTAGACAACCTGATTATCTCCCTTTCCAAGGGGATCTCCTTTTCCCCAAGGTGATGTGTAGAGGCTTTCATAGAATCATAGAATCAGTAAGGTTGGAAGGGACCTCCGGAGATCATCTAGTCCAACCTCCCTGCTCTGCAGGGTCACCCAGAGCATGGAAGACAGGGTTGCATCCAGGAGGGCCTTGAATGTCTCCAGAGGAGGAGACTTCACAATCTCTCTAGGCAACCTGTTCCAGTGCTCTGTCACCCTCACAGGGAATTCCCCGTCACAGTCAGGCAGAACTTCCTGTGGTTCAATTCCTGCCCATTGCCTCTTGTCCTGTCACACGGGACAACTGAAAAGAGTTTGTCCCCATCCCCTTGACACCCTCCCTTCAGGTACTTATACACATTGATAAGATCCCCCCTCAGGCTTCTCTTCCCCAGGCTGAAGAGGCCCAGCTCTCGCAGCCGTTCCTCATAGGGCAGATGCTCCAGACCTCTAACCATCCTCTTAGCCCTATGCTGGACTCTCTCCAGTAGCTCCATGTCTCTCTTGTCCTGGGGAGCCCAGAGCTGGACACAGTACTCCAGATGAGGCCTCCCCAGGGCTGAGTAGAGGGGCAGGATCACCTCCCTACACCTGCTGGCAGCAGTCTTCCTAATGCACCCCAGGATACCATTGGCTTTCTTGGCCACAAGGGCACATTGATGGCTCACGGTCAATCTGTCATCCACCAGCACTCCCAGGTCCTTCTCTGCAGAGCTGCTCTCCAGAAGGTCAGCCCCTAGCTTGTACTGGTGCCTAGGGTTATTTTTCCGTAGGTGCAGGATTCTGCATTTGCCCTTGTTGAACCTCATGAGGTTCCTCTCTGCCCAACTCTCCAGCCTGTCCAGGTCTCTCTGAATGGCAGCACAGCCCTCAGGTGTGTCAGCCACTCCTCCCAGCTTGGGATCATCAACAAACTTGCTGAGAAGGCACTGTCCCTTCGTCCAGATCACTGATGAAAAAGTTGAACAGGATGGGACCCAGTACTGAGCCCTGGGGGACGCCACTAGCCACAGGCCTCCAGCTAGACTCTACACCACTGATGACGACCCTCTGAGCTCTGCCTTTCAGCCAGTTTTCAATCCGCCTCACTGTCCACTCGTCTAACCCACACTTCCTGAGCTTCTCTAGGAAGATGTTATGGGAGACAGTGTCAAAAGCCTTGCTGAAGTCAAGGGACACAACGTCCACTGCTCTCTCCTCACCTACCCAGCCAGTCACTCCATCATAGAAGGCCATCAGATTGGTTAAACAGGATTTCCCCTTGGTGAATCCATGCTGGCTACTCCCAATCACCTTCTTTTCCTGCATATGTCTGGAAATGACATCCAGAATGAGCTGTTCCATCACCTTACCAGGGATGGAGGTGAGGCTGACCAGCCTGTAGTTGCCTGGGTCCACCTTCTTGCCCTTTTTGAAGACTGGAGTGACATTTTGCCCCATCCAACCCTCCCCAGTCCCAGTACTAGGCTCATGGTATAAAGGACAAAGAAATATCTCACGGATTTGTTGTGCTGAAGATGAACATGGAACTGTGAGGCACCATTGCTTTGCCCGTCTCACTTTTTTCCTTCTTCCTTTTCTTCTTCTCCATCTCCTCCTCATCCTCTTTGGTCTCTGCCTCCTTTAAGGGGCTGGCCTCTCCGTCTGTCTTGTTGCTAACTGCAAACAAAAAAAAAGTAACCACAAGAGCCTTTGCCTGGCCTTGCATGCAGACAGCTGCACAAGGCAAGCACACAGGCAATAGGAACGTGGTGCCAGGCACCATCAACAGCTGCTCTGCCGTGGGCACAGACGGCAGCCTGCCCTGCCTCCAGTCACGCCCTGCTGTGCTCCCCCCAGGGGCTCCCGAAAGAGTCTTGCAGCTACAACAGCTCCGGGCTCTTCAGCATCACTACGGCTGCTGCAATGCGAATGCAACAAAAATGAATTATGCACCTCCTGAGCAGCCTGAGAATGTCACTTCCACGCAGGGGGAGAGCACGCACATGCAATCTGTGAGCTTTCTGCTTTACATTCCCACTTCTAAGTTGTGCTGTTGCAGAGAGAAAGATCAGAAGGAAAGAAAAGACACAGGCTGCTAGGATGAGACAGACCAAAGGGGTTTTAACAAGACCAGCTTGTGCAGTGCTGTTTAATTAATAACAGTTTAAAGCAGCTCACCTTGACAGCAAGGATGCGTTTAGAGGGTTTGAGTGGCAGCAAGCTGGGCGGAAGCTGCTGATGTGTTAGGAAAAACAGGGGATCCAAATGTTTTGCCCAGGCATTGGCAAGGGGAAGTGGGGGGGAGGGATAGAAGGAAGGTGGAAGGATGCATTAAACAAAGGAGGAGACAGGAAGGAGGTGAGAAAGGGATAAGGAAGAAGAGCTCAAGGGAAGGGGAGAGGAGGTGAGAAAACAGCAGAGACAGTAGGAGGAAGAAACAAAAAGACAAGGACAGGAGGCCCAGCACAAGGACGAGAGAGGGTGGATGCAGCACGTTGCTGTATCCTGCCACAGCAGCCAGGCCTGGCTTTCCAGCACAGCATCTCCCCAGACAGGCTTCCCAGGGAGGGATGTGGGCTCAAGGCAACGCCACAACCACCTCTGGCTCAGAAAGCTCCCGCTTGAGGACATTCCCTGCAATGGAGCTGTTTTCACAAGGCACGGCAAGATCAGAAGAGAGACTGCAGTTTACACCACACACATCAGCTTACTCCAAGCCCAAGTGAGCTGAGTCAAACTGGAGGTCTCCATCTCCACCAGTGCCAGCACTGTTATACTAGAAACAAGCTACCAAACCAATGCCCTGGGCCTACAAGGGCCAGCTCAGACACACGAAGAAGGGAGGATCAGAGCCAGAAGACCTGAGTGGAACTTCACTAGTCTTTGCCCTGTGGTTTCCTATTGGTGCCTCAGCTCTGGCCGGCTGCAAGCCGTCCCCTCTCACGTGAGCCCAGCCATGTCCCTGGTGCATCAGCATGGCATTCTGGGAGGGCTAAGGGCACCGCTTGTCTTGGCAAGGAGCACCACAAAGATGGCTGTCCCACATCAGGCTACAGATGTGGATGGGAAATGAGTCACACAAGTGACCTTCCAACCCCCCAGAGAACTCCTAGGGCACCCCAGCCCCACAGGGGAGCCGAGATACGTGGGCTCAGGAAAGAGAGACAGGTCCTCACTCTGTACCACAGTGGAGTCTTGGACATCGATCATGATGGTGGTGCTCTCCGTGGCCTTTTCGGTGTTGGCAGTGATGGAGGAGAGGTCAGGCTCGCTCCTGCTCACAGCACGACTTGCCTCCAGCTGTAGGCTGCCCAGCAGGGCTTGTTCACTGGTGTCGAGGCTGCTGCAGTCCTGCTCAGTGAGGCTGTCGTTCTTCCCCTGGCCCAGCTCGGGCACAGCTTGCCGGGGGCTTCCCTCTTTGGTGGTCCCAACCAGCTCGGCAGCAGAGACCCCATTTGTCCTGTAGGAGGGAGGGGAGGAAAGGAAGGGAGAAAAAGAGAGGGAAGAAGAAAAGGGGACAGCACCAGGAAGGAACAGTGGGAGAAAATGGGGTGAGAGAAGAGATGAAGTCAGGAGAAGAAAGATTAAAAGCACAGGGAGCAATCACCTCCTTCAGACTTGTTCTTGCAGTTCTTGCATCAAACACCAAGTCACTGCCCAAAAACCAGCTCCCACTCTGAGAATTATGGCAGAGTCCCCCTCCGAGGCTTCCTGTGCTTTTCTTTCTGCCTCAGTCAGTTTTTCTCCAGTCTCTCACGTGGCAGATCGGGATAAGCTCACCTACAAGTAGCCACAAGACTACAAGATCCCTTCTCTTGGCTACAAACACCAAGGGCAGAAATAACAGCATTTTACAGAGCTCATCACCCCATGATATGGCAGCTCATCGCTTCCCTGAGGCCACTCAACTCCTCCAAGACACAATGCACATGGGTCCCTCAAAACCCTCTCCTGGCTGAGAAGCTTGGAGGAGATGGGTTGCAATCCAGGAGGAGAGGTCAAAGGAGTACTCTCCTGTTTTGATGCTCTTCAGTAGCCAAGGACAGGCAATGCATTCCCAGGCTGCAGAAGCCCTGAAAGCAGTAACCTCCAGAGCACGAAGAGGGAGACGTCATGCCCGTTTCGCTCACGTGGAGTCAGACGAGGATACGCGCTGGACAGCATGCAGGGAGGAGGGAGTCACTAAGGCTCCAACTTGGGGAACGGGGGAATTCAAAGAATTGGCTTCAACGCTGGCTCTCATTGCATGACACAGAAGACCAGCAGAGATGGGGACACGCGCTAAAGGGACCCTGGGACAGGCTGGGGGCAGGGTCAGGAATGCGATAAAACGAAAATTAGCTCCACAAAAATTAGATGTAGAAGAAAGAGAGAGAGAACAAAAGAGAAAGAAGAGGAAGTGCTGAGAAGCAGATCTCTCCCCCAAGGCAGACTCCCACGCAACCCCTCCACCTCCCACTCTGCCACCCCAGGGGACAGGGCGTCTGCAGGAAGCAGCAGGGGCAGCAGCAGGTACCTGGTGGTCTCCTGGCTCGCCTCCGGCTCCCCCTCAATCAGCACCTCGGTTGCAGCAGTGGCCCCGTGCCGGTCCCCGTCCTGCATCCCCTCCACGGGGCCAGTTTCCTCTAGGCCTGTTTCCTGGCTGGCCAAGCGGCTCTCCAGGACCCCAGTGGGCTCCTTCCCTTCAGTTCTCACTTTCCGGTGCCGGCTACGCCGCTGGCTCTGTCTCAGCCGGGCTCTGTCCTCGATCCCCCCTCCGCCCCCGTCCTGCTCGCCCGGCTCGCAGTTCCCGTGGCAAGACTTCTGGTGCCACGGCTCCTTGTCCCGCTTGGCCCGGGGCGACGGGCTCCTCCTGTCCTCGCCGGGGTTGGCCCCTGGCGCCGGCTGCTCGGGGCCTTCAGCTGGCGGCCGCTCGCCCTTGCCGCTCTGCTCCTCCTCGCACTTGTCCAGCGCGACGCCTTCCCCGGGCTTCTTCCTCCGGAAGATGCTGGCGTGGGGGTTGACGAGCGGCGGCTCGTCCTTGTTGATGCCCTCCTGGCTGGACATCTGCATGTGCCGCCGGAGCTGGCTGGTGCGCTGCTCCCACACCGACATGTGGTGCCGCCGGCGCCGCTCCCGTCTGCAACGGCGACGGCAAGGGGGTTGGTGTCCCGGCCGCTGGCACGCACCCCCATCCCACCCCGGCCCGCCCCAGTGACGAGACAGACCCACAGGCTGGGGACATCGGGGACGCGCTCGAGCCCCCGCACACACAGAAGAACGACGTGCCCGGCCTGCGGACGTGCGACAGCTCAGCTGCGGGGGGAGGACGGATGGCCGCCAGCGCCAGCACCGTGCCCACGCTGGCCGTGCTGAGGCCGGGCTGCGCTCGCTGCGCCGAGGCCCGGCCTCTCCTCCGGCGGAGAGGAGCCCAGGGCGAGGACGGTGCCGAGGCGCCCAGCCCCAAACTCGGAGGAGGGCGCAGGGCCGTTTACTGCGTGGGGCTGGGGGAGGAAACGCAGTCACGGGGGCTACGGGCTCAGCTTCTGCTCAGTTACCGGCCCTGCAGCGTCCCTCCCGTGCCGGAAACGAGGCAGGAGTGGCGCTTTTGCCCCTTCGGAAGATCGCAAGGTGGAGGAGGCCGCCCCTTCCGGAGGTTTACGGCAGCGCCTCCAGCTCATGAGGAGCAGGACGGGGCCCCGGCGAGCGCCCGGCCCGGCCCGGCCCGGCCCTCGCTCGCGCGCCCCGACGTGCCCCACGGCCTTCGGTGCAACCTTCGGGCGTCACAGCCACGAGCGCCCCGGAGAAGACGGACACGTCCTTCCCGACGGGCCCCTCGGCACACAGAAACGCAACGCGGACGAGCGCGCGGGCGCGCGGCCCTGCACGGCCGTGCGCGAGCGCAGAGGGGCTGGGCACACACGAACCCACAGACACACGCACAAACAGGGGTACGAAGGGGCGCGCACGCCCACGCGCGCCGGCGCCGAGGCGGCGCGCGCGCACGACAAGCACACACAACACGCAACGCCGTGGCCCACATACAGGTGGCTGCTGCGCGGCTCCCACATCGACATGTGGTGTCTCCTTCGCCTGTCTCTTCTGGGGAGGAAAAACAAACCAGTTCAATCGCCCCCACCCCGTCCGCGGACTGCCCGGGGCTCTCGGCGCGTCCGCCGCTGCCCGTTGGGATGCCCGAGCACGCGAGCCGGCAGCAGCCCCCCTCCGCCCGCCCGGCCGGCCGATCCGCCCCGCACGAGCGCCGGCTACCTCCCCGGGTATTTAACCACCCTTCTGTGCTGCTCCCACTGCAGGAAGAAGGGCTATTTGATTCACTTCTAGGGAGCCACACGTTAATTTTACAGTGGAAGCAATGCGTCAGGCCAGCCAAGAGCCGCTCAGAGTCGTCAGCACAGGGTGATGCAGCAGTGTCTGCTCTCCGGAGACAGCAGAGAGGAACACGGATCTCCCCAAGAAAGCAAGGTACGAGCGCGGCGCTGAGGTCTTGGCAGAGCCCGTTCCGCCCAAGTAGCCCCAACACGGAGAGACGCCTAACGCGGCCGTCAGTGTCATTAACCGCAGCCTTCAGGCGGCTCATGAGACTCAAGACTTTACCCTCAGTCTCAGCACACAGAAGATTCAGATCTGCACAGCTCTAAGTAAATAGCCACAAAGAATATGCAAATGCACATGCAGGGATTTACATCTTCTGCTGATCCATATGTGAACGGCATATGCGTGTGCAAGACACGCAAGCAAACATGTTCCACACACGTGAACAAGAGCGTGTGTGTGCGGAACAGGGCGTATCTAGCTGCTTTCACGCAGCTCCAACACCATCCCCAGCAGCCGGGTCAATCACGGTGGCTATTGCTACACGCGCAGGAACAGCCCGGCACCACGCTCGAGGCACGAGACTGCACCTACACGGCCCTGCGTGTGCAGACACAGCTCGCGCAGGCTCCCTCCGCCTGGTGCACGCTACTATTCCCACAGCGAGCGGCCAAGCCTTCAACGGCGACCACGCGCCACAATAGGCAGCAACACGTTACTGCGTCCACATGCGTCCATCTGGACGCCCACTCATCAAGCAGCCCCAGCCATCTGCACCAATGGCGCCCGTGTGCAAACACGGTACTCCAGTCTGCACCACAGCCACCCACGCCAACCTCGCCACGTGGGAGCACTCGCACCGAACGCAGCCGGACCTCGCCGCACGCAGAAACCCATGTACCAAACCTGCCTGCCTCCGGTACCCACATACAAACGAAACCATCTGCGTCTGCAAACACCCAACCACGGAGACCAAATCTGCTTCGTGATTGGAGTTTCCAACGGCCCTGCGGCACCTGCTCTGCTCTTGCTTGCCCCTTGCTGCGATTCCCCACCAGCCCTGCCCCAGCTGCCGAGGAGTGATGGTAGCACCAAAGGGACATCAGAACTGGAGGTGAAAGTGTTACCCTTGCAGCACTGCACACCCTTCTCTGCCCTGGAAATTAATAAGTCTGATGGGGGGGAGGGGGACTGGAAAAAAGATCTGCAAATATCAATACCTCCCATTTCAATGCCACTAAAACAAAGAGATAAGGTTAAAAAAAATCCATTTTCTTCACTAGCTGTATTTGATAATGGCTATAAAATTCTAGCAAGGATGTGCAGCATGGACAAATCCTTTATATGCCCTAATATATTCTATCTTCCCCCTCTTCTGTCATATGTGCCTATTTTCAAGCCTTTACTGCAACCTAAATCCCTTCATTCCCTCCCTTTATCCAACACGTTCACATTGGCAGCCAGAGCCAGCCACAACGCACAGACTCTAAGATCTCAAACCTCCCCCCAAGTATCTTCCCATCAGCCTGTGAGGAAGAGACAGTGGCCAGGCCCAGATTTACATGTTGTTATGAAAATCACTTCACCTCCTGCAAGCCAGGACCGTGTCTGCGGCTGCTTGGAGACTAGGCAGGTCTTAGAGATACCCTCTGGCCCATGCTGCTATTCAAAATGTCAGACGTGCCTGCAAGCTCCTGGCCTTGGACCATCGCAGCCCACTGCTGCAGAGCCAAGGAGTCTGGGGAGCTTGGGCAGTTCCTAGCAAATCAGATGAATTTCGATGCTTTCTCTAACCCCGCTGATCAGAGCTCATCTGAAGACACCAGCCTCTCTTGGCAAATTTGCAAGACATGCTGCAGTGTACAAACTTGGCTTCGTTTCAAAGCATAACGAAACCCAAAATTCCCTGGGAAGGAATTCTATTTAAGAAAAAAAAAAAAAAAAAAAAAAAGTCCTTTCAGCCGTACCGAAATGTACTGCTTTGGAAAACAAATCAAAACGCCTCGTTCCAATGTTGACTTTGAAAGTTTTATGTGATTTAGACCATATGATACTGCAAAATAAAGGGGGGGGGGAAGCATCTAGAAAGGAAAAAACAAAACTTTCTTCTGCTGAAATGCAGAGATGGGGCTTTTTAACACTTTGTCGGAGATTTTATGTGGTTTTGTTTTTTTCTTCCCCAAATCAAATTTCTGTAAAATCAAATGTGATTTTGCAAACCTGTTCCATTTCTCATAACTGCATTTGCTATCAGAAAAGGAGCCTGGGGGAGATTTCTGACACTGCTATTCCTCAGACTCCTTTCTTTCCCCTATATCCCTGGCTACTCTCCTGCACCTTGGCCACAAAAAATTCCAGATGGGAGCAAATGTCACCAGTGTTGTTTCTTCATCCTCAAGAGACGACCGATCTTCCCTTCTCCAGCCTCCTTCCCTATCCCTGGCAGCAACCCTGAGTGTCTGAGCTTTGGAGCAGAAAGCGTCTTTTAGCAGATTCATTCCATACACAAGCATTGAGGCTCCTGCTTGAAGGAGCAATTTGGCAGCCCCAGGTCCTTCCTGGTGGCCTCGTCTCGCTCACTGCCCTGATACCTCTCTGAAAGGCACTGCTGTCTGAAGGGTGCCCACTCACATAGCTACCCATCCATCCTTAGAGAAACACCCTAAGAGGAGGTCAGCTCTTGCAGGGACTTCTCTCTTGCCCAAGTGAGCAGGCAGCACCCCAGAGCCAGCTGAGGCTGGCCCAGCTTTAGGGGCACAGACTTTAGGGCAGCAAAACTCAACTTGCCCACGTTGGGCTCAGGGGGCACTGGGGTGGCAGTGATGGGGGTCAGTCACTCACTCGATAGCAGGCATATTTGGGGCGGACATTGGGCTGACTTCTTTGGCTTTCTGAAGGGCGTGCTTCTGGTTAAAGGCCTCCTCTTCCTCCTGCTCATCCTATGGAGAAAACAGAGTTGCTTAGTGGGATGTTGGCATTTCAAGGAAACATGCACCCATTAGAAATAGCAAGGGCCACACGGGGTTACCTTTGACACCAACAAAAGACCTCACGCTAGGCACAGGGGAGAACGGGGGAGCAGGCACCTGTATTTCCAGGGATAGCCTTTCTTTTCTTCATGTTACAGGAGCACAACTTCCTCACTGCAACAAATCTTTCTGAAGGCGTCGACGCTACTTAAGTAAGTGAACTCAACCTGCTCCAGGCAACAATTGGGCTGTGCGAGCTAAAACAACCCCAGACAGTATAAATCTGCACAGCTCTCTCCTTCACAGTCACAGGGGCGAGACAGGCATCACCCTGGTGGAGTGGGAGGCAAGAGCTCCAAGAATGACCTCGGCAGAGATCATATTACTTTAACAAGCACAGTTGTGTCATTGGGTGAAAAAATTTCATTAGGAGCCATTAATCCTCATTCAGCTTTTTCAAAAGCTCAGTGTTCTCTTAATTGACACTTCAGAGCCACCAGGCGAGGTACAGCACACGAGGGACAGGGAAACCTCGCGATCAGCATGCCCCAGCGCTCTCCTACCCTTCTCATCCGATCGGCAGCCAGCAGCTCTTGGAAGCGCCACCTGCACTAGCCACAGGAGGCAAGGCACTCCCCCATGTGCAGCCCCAAAGACAAATTAGCACCACAAACTCTCCACTCCATTTCCTCTGCTGCTAATGGGTCAGATTTACACCAGCAGGGAGGCCCCTTGGGCAGCCCAGAGGATGTGCATAATAGGCACAAGCTCTGCAAGAAATGGGCAGCGTGGGATCTCTGATCCTATTCAAAGAGCAGCAATGATGCTTGCAGCTTTCACCTACTCACCATTATCCAAATGGTGGCCCAACATTTCAGCATTCCCCAAATATTTCCCAGCACAGCCTTAAAAGCAACCAAATCCAATAACCTTTTCAAGCACCATCCTAAATTGCATCCTAAATCATGTCCACTGCCCCACAGGCAGATGGGGAATAAATATTGACATCACTGAAAAGCGCTTCACACTTTGCATCTCCAGGGTGCTTGACAAATAGTCATCTCTGCATCAGACCCCACCAGAGAGATGAGGGTTATCTCAATCTAGCCTGAGGCAAATAAAGTCAGCAAGTTTAAATGGAGAAACAGTTTAGCCACACTTGATGTGAAGTGTGGGTGCTCCTGAAGAGACGTGAGACAACAGGTTTAAGTACCTTCCTGAATCAAGGTCCAACCAGCTTGCACAATAATATGGGCTTGTGTTTCAGGAATGCTCCTGGAGGAAGAGTCCTCACTTCCAGTTTGACCTGACCCCTTTCAAGACGGTCTGAGCTTAGGGAGAAAATGGCCTTGGCTCTGAAGAAACCATGGCCACAAGTGCTGCTCTTAGTGCCTTTCCTGCTCAGCCCATCCTTCGCAAGCTTCACACCAGCAAGAGAACAAAATCGAGCAATTAGGACGTACCTTGGTGAGCTCCTGAGCATTAGCCAGGTTGTCCACAGCAATGGCCAAGAAAACATTCAGCAGAGTATCTGCAAACAGCTAAGGATGCACAAGTCATGTGCTAAGGGCATGGTGCCAACAAACACCTAGGGAGAAGGAGCCCAAACTCTGGCTCTGGAGGTTCCTGACCAGCTCGGTGAGTAGCAGCTGAAACGACAAACTCCTCCCACATCCCATACATATAGCCCTCGGGGTGTGGGAGGCACAAGCTTTTCCTGACAACCTCCTTCTGTGTGTTTGAAGGTCTGGAGCTGCCCCACATGTGATGAGACTCCCTTGGTTGGGAGAGAGCTACATCTCTGAGGAGAAATAAGGAGTGGGTGGACAGGGTGAATGCCCCTGGAGAGGAAGATGAGAGGGAGTTCTCTCTCACTAAAAGCACAGCAGCCAGGTGGATACAGTTTCCAAACAAGGTGAGGACAATGAAATAGATGGAGGACCACATGCCTGAGCGAACACCTCCCTGGGAGCGAATGCCGTTGTACATCACCTCGTTCCAGTCCTCACCCGTCAGGATCTGCACAAAAACAAGCCAGCAGCTCTATTACCAGTGCTTTCTTGTGACCTAAACAGCCCACTGGATCCATCCCACCCATGTGCACAGGGTAGAGACCCCATTCAGAGAATAATCTAGGTCTACAGCTGCAGTACTTGAACAAGAAGAAGAGAACAGACTCTCTGATGAGAGGTCTCCTCAGAAGAGTTTTGAAACTCTTCCACCTTGCATAACAGAGAAGAGTCATATCCTTTGTTATATGGGAGGAGACAGAGGAAGAGAGTTACACTGCAATGGAGAGGAGCTTCCTTGCTTTAAAAAGCTCCTTCCAGACAGGGGTCAGGATATGACATCTGGGAAGAGTCAGCAGATGGTTCCAATCCATTTGCTTGGTGTTCCAGTACCACCCTGCTCCTACCTGGAACACTGTCATGATGGCTGCAGGGAAAGTGTCAAAGTTGGCTGAAGGTGTCCCATCAATGAAATTAAACCTGAAAGCAGAACCAAAAGGACATAAATAAGCTGTAAAAAAGTCATCAAATTAGAGACTGCTATCCTCTCAGCTCTCTTGTGTTCAGAATGACTTTTCCTCACTTTAAGGAAGGTCTCCTGAGCATTTGGTGCCAGAACCCAAAATGCATCCTAGACAGAAGGGCCCATGCAACCCAGAAGGACTCCCCCCTGCACTGAGAAGGGGCTCTTAAATGGGAGAGGTACCACTGCATACTAAGGTGCAGCCTGCAGTCTTCCTAGGCTCCCAAGAAGGCATCATCATTTGGCTTTGAAAACATCCAGCGAGGTTTCTCTACCCCAGACTTGCAACAACCTACCTGCCTCCAAAGAGCTGCATTCCCAACAGGGCAAAGACTACGATGAAGAGGAAGAGGAGGAAGAGCAGGCTGATAATAGATTTCATGGAGCTCATCAGTGAGACCACCAAATTCCTCAGGGATGCCCAATACCTGGAAAACAGAGGCATTGCTGGAGTGCAAACAGTGAGGCTGCCAGGAGAGCAGGACTGATCAATTTGGGCCACAAGCCAAGCTCCATGCAGGAAGGTGAAAGGCACCTGTTTGGTATGTTTGGTACATACTTGGTTATTTTAAATATTCGCAGGAGCCGGAGGGCTCGTAGGACACTGATCCCAAAAGAAGTCCCTGGTCTGAAGATAGCCCAAACCACTTCGAAGATGCTTCCCACTGTGACCTGAGAAGCAGACACAGCCATAAGAAACAGAGCACGTGCACTTTGAAGATGAGCACAGAGAGCTCAGGTCAGGCTGTAGCAGGAAATCTGCTTCTCATGTCTAAGGATCATGCACCCAGCGACCCTGCCCCAAAATCTGGTGTCTCAGCCCAGCAAGAGCAGGCTGTCCTGGGAGAATGGGCTCCCCTGCACTCTAAGAGGGCTGTCTCCCTTCTCTCCCCCGCCAGTGCCTTATGCTCTCAGTGTTGTCCCAAATCTGGTTCTGTTACCAGCCTGTCAAATATCCCCACAGCATTTTTGGGGCTGCTTACCCCACAGTCGAAGCAGTTGAAGGAAGAATGGAAGTAAAGGCGTGGCCCCATCCCATACATCTTTAGGGACATCTCCAGGAGGAAGAGCCCAAGGAACAGGAATTCTGCATAGTCTGAAAGAGAGAAAACCCAGATGCACAATCCTCAGGGGCACAGAGCTGTACTGAGTGCCCCATTTGCACCCATCAGTAGCCCATGTAGCACACCAAAAGGTGAGATAAGTCAAGGAGTAGGCCGCTTCTCCCAGTTTGCTCAGGCCAGTGTATGAGCTGGAGGAAGCCTTTCTGTGAGGAGCTAACTTGCAAATAACAGAGCACCAACCCCACAAGTTAATGTTTCAGGGCAGGTGCACTGGTGCCCTAGGGATTTCTGAGAAGACCAGAGATGACTAGCATGGGGCAGGGCAGCTCTTCAACATTATACGACAGTGGCTGGGGCATCAGCAAAGATGTTAACCACACCACACTGTAGGGGAATATTAGCAACCTGGATGTAAATCATTGCATATCTGGAATTTGGCCAGTGTAACTGAGGCAAACAGCCAAGAGCCAGTGAAAAGCTCCTCGAGCTATTTCAAGAACATTAGCAGGTAAGAATCTGGCTTTTCACTTTGTCCAAAAGATGCTTCTCACCACAATCAGCTGCCATACCCCACTGTTGTGCTGGGATCCCAGCAGGCCTGAGCATGCAAACCTGGTGCTTGATGGGGACACTCTCAAGGTGAAGTTAGAATAAAATGGCTCAGAAAACAGCACTCTCCCTACTGCAGCAGCTCAGGATTAATACATGACTGCCATGGGGTTGACCATGCCACTCTGCAGTTAGCACCAACACTAGAATGAACATGGATATACTACCTCCAAGACCTGACACGTGGGTCCTTGGCCCACAGAGGGGTGAGGAAATGTTTCAGTAACCAACATCAACCTCTGGAATCTTTCTGTCATGCTGTACCAGCTGCTACTATACCAAAATTTTAACCAGGAGGTTTTTCCATGACCATTGCCCAGACTCCACTGCAAACTTGCACTTTCCAATTTGGCCACTGCAGTTGTTTGTAGGTGTTTAGAGACGGATCTTAATCAAACTTGCCATAGACACTGTTGTAATTTTAGAATAAATCCAACTGGGATTCACAATCTGCTCCTCTTTTTTTCTTTTTTTTTTCTCCAAGAAAAATGTCAGATCTGAAGCGCATGAGGCCTGCAAAAGTCCCCCGTTTGCCCACTGGGCTGAGAGAGTCACCAGCAACCACATTGCCAAGGGCAATAGCAAGTGGCTGTACACAGCCCTTTCATTACCACCAACCAATGTAATTCAGGTTATTCTCCTGACCCCCACCCAAGTTTCATACCAGCACAATGCTGGTGGAATTCATTCCCATGCCTCCTGGGGCAAGAACCCAGCTAGCCCAAGAGATTGCTGCAACCTCTGGGTGCTGGAGCTCCCACACAGTTCACACAGCTTGCAGGAGACAAAAGGTTGGCCCCAGGCTCGGGATGCTTTGCCTTCCCTTTTGTGCCCATGCAATGCTCTAACACACCTACACAAAGACCTGGGACTCACAAAGGAAGTGGGTGAGCCAGGCTGGCTGGTTGTGGTGGACAATGGCCACGCAGGCAGTGTTGAGAGCCACCAGGCTCAAGACAATCCAGTAGAAGACCTGGGATTTCACCATGTGGCGGACAGAGATGCGCAGGAGTCGTTCTTTGTGTCGGAAATAAGAGGCGCCATTGAATCTGGCACCTTTGATGTTGGAGCGACTCAAGGGGTTACCTGAGGGAAAAGAGGGGGGATGTCAAGATGAGTGAACTTGTCAAATGTTTCCAACTGCCTCATGACAAGGAGAGAGGATGGATGGCTCACAGACCTTGCTCTTATGGGACAAAACTTAACCAGACAGCTCCTAAATGGCACAAGACACAGTGGATGGTTTACCCCTCTTTGCTACCACACTAGCAGAGACAGAGGATCTCTGACAACTGCCACATGCTGGGTGCAACCCTCACAACCTGACATGGTGTGCTGGTATAGCAGAAGCTTTGGGGAAGGAAGCTTCATATTGCACTGACCCATGTTTGGATGAAGAGGTCTTCTCTGAGCTAGCCTCCGCTCTCCCACAGAGGCTATATCAACACAGTGCTCATCACTGGAGTCGCGATTCATGGCATCTGTCCGGTTCCTTTTGATGGTTGCTCGTCTGAGCACTGGAAAGGAAAGAGGAGTGGGAATAGGAGTTGTAGTTACCCAGCTCTGGCAGCAATCTGCTCATCAGACCAGGATCTACAAGATAGTACTCGGCTAGCTCAGGTCTGGTAACAGGACAGAACCACGATCTGCAATCCAGCTAGTCCTTTGGGCAGGACCAGATGTCCTCTGGGCTCCACACTCTCCATGGGCTTGTGCTATCCCCAGTCCCACCAGGCTGCTCACAGCCTACCTCCCTACAGACTTCTCTGGGGCCACAGACCTCTAGCCAGGAGGAACCCCTGAGACCATTCCCAGACCCCCCTCCTCACATCATAGCTGGTTCGTGGCCTCTAGAGATTTCAACCTCCTGCAAGCACACACAAGAAAGGATAAGCAGATACTTAGGCAGGGCATTACTCGTCTTACCTTCTAAGGCTGAAGTCCCAGCATTTTTGTTCTCTTCGGCCAACATGACTTCCTCTACGCAAAACACACAGTTTAGCATCAGTATCAGGAAACGAGACACCGTCAGTTGAGGGATGCCGTCAAAGTGCCGCCGAACTTTACTGCCTTGTACCTAAGCATTTTGTCCAGCCCAAAAGTGGTTTATGTAGGTTGCAGGCTCTCATTAAGTGCTAGGTAAGTGTCCATAATCAAATTCTCTGGGATGGCAAGGGTCAGTTACAACACATTATATTGGAAAGAAATATTAATTCTAGCCAACCTTTCTTCCTCCACCATAACCTCACCAAATAGTTTGAATATTGTAGACAGAGAAGCCTGTTTCTGAGCTACGCCTTTTGAGGAGAGACCTTCATATATCTCCTAATGTCTCTGAAGGACTCCTCATCCTAACTCCTCAGAAAAAACACAAAGCTTTTCCCCATACACATTTGCTCACTAACTTTAATCATGGACTCACAGTTTCTAAAAGCTAGTAAATTTGGCTGAGTCTGCTGTAGATCCTACAAAAGCTGGGTCATCAGGCTAGCCAGTCTAGGCAGAAAAGGATCTAACTAATGCACACCAAGCCAGATCTGCATGTAGATAGTGCTAGACTCATTTTAAGAGACTAAGATGGGAGCCTGCAAATTGTCAGCTTTCCAAAAAAGTGATGAACTTGGAACAGCCTGCAAGTCTAGCTGGGACAGGCAAGATGATCTTGGATGCACTGACTTATTAAAACTACCCCACAATGCAGGGATCAACCTGAACTAAACTTCCAGATCCAAATTGCCCTGAGCAGTGGAAACATCTGAATCCAAGACCAAAGCTGAGATCTGTGGCACAGACCTTATTTCAAGTTAACAGTACTTTAAGTCTGTATTTTAGATGTAAGTCATCTTCCCAGAGCAGGATGACTGAACTGGTCCCCACAGCCTAGCAGAACTCTTTGGGTAGCTCTTTCAGTAAGAAGCAAGGAGGCGAGCTGCATGCTCATGACAGGATGGAGGCCAGCACTTGCAAATGGAGCTGGCCCCATCAGAAGTCAGCAGAAAGCCAAGAAGCACCTCTACTGCCACCTATGTTCTCCCTGGTCAGGTCCCTGGTGACCAGGTCACCAAAATGCCGCAGCAACAGATTTAACTGAAAAACCACTGATACCATATGAGGGCAGAGGCAGACAGGGCTCTGGGCCCCGTCACTTTTCTGGCATCTGCCAGGAGCAGCCCCAGCCAACAGCCAGCCAGCTTTTACCTGCTTTGTCTATCCAGGCACGATAGCCGTTCAGCTCCCGCTCGATCTGCTGCTGGCGCCGCAGCTTCATGAAGGCTCGGCGATTCTCCACTCTCTCTCGCTCTTTGGCAAACTCCCTGGAAAAGAGGGGGAGATTTTAGGAGTGCAGTCTGAGAGCAATGGGGTGCACAGGGACCTGGGACACTGTGAGGGAGGACAGAGGGCACTGCTGGCCAGGAGCCCTGAGCGAGAAGCAGTAACTGAGGGTGAGTCCAAGAGCAGAGGAGGGAAGACAGGTGAGACGAATGGCCACCCCCAGGCAAAGTCAGCTAGAGAATGGATGGATGAGAGGAATGAATGAACGAACAGAGGGGGAAAGAGAGGTGGGAGGGGAAAGACACTTCTTCGGTGGAGAAAAGATCCGGACGCACAGGAGCTAACACACCACTGCTCCGCCGTTTGGCCCAGCATGCCCCTGACTAGAAGTTGCTGCTGCTGTTCAAGGAGGACGTTCACACAAGCCCACTCAAAGCCAGTGCCATTTCAGCTTCTCTATGCCACTGCTTTGGGGCACAAAGGTAGGATTTCTTCTGCAGCCCTGCTTGGAGCCGTGCTTGGTCCAAGGGCCCAAGCAGAAGGGGCAGAGACAAATAGAGGGGAGCACAAAATGAGGAGGAGCATGGCTTGCCCCCCGGCTCTCCTCTCCTCTCTTTTCCCTTCCCTGGGGCCCTTCCCATATAGCAAGATCTCAGATGCTCCAAACATGTCAGAAGAGACAGTGCCGAAACGGAGGAATTTACACTCAAGAGAGACAGGACAAACCCAGAAGGAGAGAAAAAGTGCTGTGAAGTCCTTCTTGTAAAGGAAAGGATGAGATGCATGGGGAAGAACAACGACAACGCCCCCATCCAAGGCTCACATAGTTCATTTGCTTCTCTGACAACTGCTACCAAACATCTCCTAGCCCAAAATCCCACTGTGAGCTGGTAACCCAGCATTTACCCTGGACAGCTTCTTGATCTCCAATAAAGCATCACACCTGATGGCTCGAAACCCCTGCCAAAAATCTCGCTCCCTACTAAACCTACAAAGGTAAGTTTAATAGCCATGCAACGGTCACACAGCTTTCTTGCTTCTGACTGCCTTGGCCACACCATGAGGCTGTAAGTTTCATGGCTTTGTGTCATTGCATTATTGTGCAGCTGTGGCTTGTTGTCTTTGCAGTTCATCAGGCCTTCTTCTCGTCTCATGTTGCACAGCAGGAAAGTCAGAAACCCTTAATGATCCTTTGCAAGGTCATTTATTAGGGTGTATGGTTTTAGGCTTGGATTTATGATCTTCCTTTCTTTCTCCCTCTTTTGGAGAGTTTTCCTGGAGCTTCAGACATCCCCTTCGTTCTTCTTTGCACCTCGCTGCTTCCCCAGTTACTGTCAAGGAACCATGACCAGTCCTGCCTCAGCTTCTCCAGCTGAGATCCCACCAGCAACTTACACGCAGACCTTCCAGCATTTTCCCCTATTACTGACCACACACTGCCTTGTGCAACCTGATGTTTTGCACACTGCTGCAGAGGAATAACTGACACACAAAGAGCCTGGGAAGAATGGCCAGAAAAAGCAGCCAGGATGGGTCAGAGTGATCACAGCTCACTCCAGAGCCAGCGTCCACCCTTACAGGTTGGCTAGGTGGAGACCATCCATGAGCAGGCTCAAAGCCTGAAAGAGGAGATGAGAGCAATTGAACTTGCTGCACCTCAGGTGCTTCCAAGGCAGGAGGACAGGCTGTGGCTGGGGTACATGGTGTGCAAATCCCAAATGCGTGATCCAGGCAAGAACTAGCCCCCCTTCCCTTACCCATCCTCACTCCTATCCTACATTCATGGTGCATCCCAAGCCTGAGCTGAGCTGCTGGTTCCTGTCCTGTAGAGGGCTGCAGCCGGGTGCTCCTGCTGTGAAAGCCACTTTGCTCCAGCACCCAGTGGGCCACACAGCTACGAGCTAGTGCTTGGATATGATACTGAGGCTGGTGCTATTGCCATGGGAACTCCGTAAACCTGGCCAGAACCTAGAAGGTGCAATGCTCGGTCACCCAGAGCAAGGTCACATAGCTGCACAGGCTGAGCACCAAGGAACACCGGCCAGGGCTAACACTGTACCCACTGTACGTGCAGATCCGTGCGGTCTCACACACACATGATGCATGGATGTACTAACATCCCTGCGCTGACACACACTCCTAGGCACAAGCATAAACACACTGCTAGGTACATATGACATAAGATTTCACCTATATCCCAGCCAAAGCCGTATGAAGATGCCGATATGCAGCTAAGGCTATACACATTCTCACATTCAGTTAAAATGCAAGACCCTGTTGACAAGCATGGTCCGCTTTCTCATATGCACACATCCGCGGCCATGCACAGAAGGCCTGTTCAAGCAACTCCACCGACAGCAGAAATTTTCACCCACCCTATCTGAAGAAACACACAAAACCCTAAGCATTTATGCAAAGGCCATTGTACACAAACGGAAGTGGAAGTATTTGGCAGGAAACACAGGGGTGAAAACGTAGGCAACCTCACACACACATGCTGTTCTCACACCAGCGTTGTGAGTTGTACATGAGACAACACATTTAGCCTTGCATCTAGAAGGCCTAGTGTTCACACACACCGAGGACCTGGAATGTCTCAACCCAGGTGTTATACCTCTATTGGCAGCCACATTCATGCGCAGTGATGGCGTCCCACACCAGACATCCCCTTAGCACATCCTTTCTTTCTTGCAAATATGCTATTTGGATGAAATTTGCTGGCTGCAGCTCCCCATACAGCACAACAGCCTAGAGATCCCAGCAGCAACAGCCACGTTCCAGTCTGTTAATACACCTGGAGATGGGAGCAGATGGGCAAAGGCCCATGCTCAGCCCTGAAGCCCTGCTCAGCACCCTGAGCTCCCCACACACATGGGGCCACACTCCGTTCCAGTCACTAACTTACAGCAGGTCCAAAGTCCAAGTTGCATAGAGGAAAAAAGCCACTGAGAAATTCAGTTCATAACCTGAGTCCCCTCCCGGTCCCACAGTGCTCTAATTACGCTCTGAAAGCGGCGTGATTGTGAAGAACAAACGGCACTGTGCTTTTTACAAGACAAATGTCTCCTTCCCTGGAGACTAGCAGCATTCTCCATCCTCAAAATATTCAAAGCAACCAAAAGAATTGGTCTGTCTGCTGCAGAGAGAGTTCAAGTGCATTACCCCAGCTGAGCTATTACACCTTTAATGCTGCGTGGGCTTGTGCGTGTGTGTTTGCGCGCGTGTGTGTGTCTGTTTGTGTGAAAAGTCCTAAATGTTCCCTGCATCTCTTGTTTAAGATCCCCAGACAATTCAAGCACTTTCAATTCCACCCTAGGAAGGTTAAGTTTCCTGCCATTCTGGCATTAAGCATCAAATGACTCTCCCCCTCCATCTCTGGATTTCAGACTGAAATGAGACTTTTTCTCTTCCTAGGGCAGGGGAGGGGGAGAGAACAAAAGGAAAGGAAGAGAAAAACAACCTAAATGGAAGGAAGAAGGGCAGGAGGAAAGTAAGGTGACATGGAAGAAGAAAGAACTTCCTATAACCAATGGGCAAATACGCTTCTCTTTTGGGGCACCTCATGTGAAAAAATATCCTTGCGCTACAGAGAGAAGGCAGGATAACTGCAGCTGTGCCTTCATCCCTCAAACCCCTCACCAGCCTCCATTAGCAAATTTGGGGCATCAAGAAAGAGAAGATGTCATTTACAGCTAGAGTCTATAGACAAGTTGCCTTTCTCCCCCTGGATTTGCTCAGCTGGTGAAAGCCAATTCCTCCTGTGCCTGGAAAGTTGGTCCACACAGGCGTAACCTCACACTGGAAAGTTTCTTAGCAGAGAACTTGCACCAGCAGATATACTCTGCCAATGGGAATGCCTGGAAATCTTCCCTCAAATGAAGCAGTAAGTTTTGGACCCATTCACCTGCAGGCGAAGAGCCCAGTGAGCAAGAGCACAGGTCTCTACAAGCCATCCGGGACGAGGCAGCTCTCCTCCTATTACAGTTCCCTGAGTGTCACCTTCTGCAGCTCAGGAGACAGACCTCACAGGCCACATCCTCAGCTGGGATGTGCCAGCATGGCTCCACTGAAGCCAATACAACCACACTGATTTACACCAGCTGGGAATGTGGCTTCCCTCTCTTGCCTCCTGCTTTCCAGAGCACTTGGTAGCTCTTGCTATGCTAAGGCTGGTGTCTTTGCCTCCTTTTACTGCATGGGCTGCTCAGTGAGCAAAGCTGCCATGATGTGTCCACGATGGAACCCAGCCAGAAGGACCAGCTTAGCCTAAAACATCCTTTCTGCAGGAGGGAATGGGAGCATCTTTTTCAGTGATCTCCTTACAAAGCCCCAAGTTTGCTGTGCACAGTTCACTTAGGGAAATGCCCAGCCCATTGCACTGAGGGAACTGGCAGAAGCAGCTAGGCTATTACAGGGAGGGACATTTCCTGCTACCCAGCCATTTACTCAAGGAGCTCTAATTTGCAAGCAGCAGGTGCTCAGCACACTGAGGGACAAGGGCCATTCAGCTGCTGCAGTGTCTCCAAGGGTGACACTTTCCAGACTCCCAGTCCTTAATAGAGTCTAATTGCTTTTGTCCATTAGAAGGAGAAACTGGTGGCAGAGATGGGGGGGGAGTTAAACTCAACTTAATGAATTATTACATTTCAGAGAGACACGTTACTGAGTAGGGCAGCAGCGGGGGCTGGTGACATCTGAAAGTGGGTAGGCGATGCTGACAGATCAAGGATTGCTCAGAGCCAATTTACAGCAGCGGGTAGAGATAATACTGTATGTGAGTGAGAACAGGGCCAGCAACGCTGACTGACAGCCATTTGGGAACGTTCCAAATCAGAAGGAGGGTGGCATCACCGAGAGAGTGAGGCGCCTATCTCCCATTGAAGGATTCTGCTCCTTGGTGTATTTAGGTTACATTGCCAGGGACGTCCCATTTTTGCCTTGCAAAGAGCCCCGGCTAGATGGGCCTGCCCAAGGACAGCAGGGCACTGCTCCTCTGATCAGGGCTGATGTTCTGTGGTTTGGGACATCCAAACTCTGTAAAGCCAGGCTGCTTGGTTACAGTCAGAGCTGTGCTATCTGCTGGGATCCCCACAGAGTGGCTTAAAGGACCCCCAGCAGAAAGCACAGTCCCCACCTGAAACGTCCCTCCTGTCCACCTGGGTCTCCTGGTCAGACAGCTTCATTTCTAGCATGGGAGAGATCCATCACAGGAGCCTCAGCACTCAATAAAGCACAGCTAGACTCAGCAGGGCCTTCAGCATGGGAACATCCACCCACAAAAGCCATCCTCTACTGTGCTAAGCTTGTGCTGCTTTTGACACCTTTGTGTCATTGCAGCCCCTTCCTGTTGGGCCTCATAAAGCCACAGGCACACATGAGCAATGGAGGAGAGCATTAAAGGTTGTGATAGCAAGCAGGAGGGCTTAGTGGGCTGGAGCTAGGGAGAAATAAGCCATCTGCCCTCGTACACACAAGGGCACCATTCAAACTATGTGCTCAGCCCATCTGGGCAGCTAGAGTATCAATGATTTGTTCCTCCTCTCACTCTGCAAATCCTCCTGGCTCCTCACTGCTCTCTGGTCCAACCTTGACATTCCACTCTCATTGCATAAGTGTATCTGTGACCACCAGGCACACCTTAGGGAACACCACCATACTCTGCCTTCTTCAGTAACGCTTTTCCTAGATCACTGTACTCCACTCAAAGGACAGCAGGGCTCAGATCAAGCTTTAATGGGAGAACCCTTCACATGAAAGCATCATGCCTGAAAGTGGGCTCTCCTTTTGAAAAAAAAAACAAAGAACAGCTAAGTGAACAAAAATATCATGGATGCTGCAACATACCTGTATCCTTTCAGGAGCTTTTTGAGTCCAGACTGGGCATACAGCCACTGGGGAGGTCACAACAGCATTCCCACTTCTGTTCTTTGAAACAAGAAGCCATCTATCTTCAAACCCCTTAATCCATTGCTTTTTGCCACCATTAAACATGCTTGCCAAAAGCCAGTTACCAAACAGGTTGTAGAATGGTAAGAGTAGGCAGCAAAAAGGATAGGGTAGGTAGAGGAGAAATATTGGATTATATGCCAAAGATGAGGCAGAAGTACATGCTGCTGTGAAAAAGCCAATTAGAATGGGACTGATAACAAGAAATACTATCTGTAAGACATCAGGTAATACTTCTGCTTAGCAAAGGCTCAGCTCATAGATCACATTCAGTTATGAGCAGCACAATTTTAGGAGAAACACCTTCCTTCCCAGAGGGTGTCAAAAAATGTTATAGGACAGAATTGAAAACAGAAGGTTTGGAAAATGTGGATCGAACAGTAGCAAATCAGTGGGATCAGATGCTATTTACCCAAGAGGCGCAATGGAACTAAAAGAGTGTTGAACTAGCTGTGCAGTGTGTAACCTGCTGCTTAAACAGAAGTTGGCAAACGGACAGTAGAAACGATGTAGTGAATTGCAGACCAGAAAGTCTGACTACTGCACTAAAATGAGAATAAAAACTACATCAGGGAGTCCAAAAGGTACAAAATGCTTCTGTAGAAGGAAGCTGTGCTTCACAAATCCACTCTGAATGAACCAACAGTTATGTGGACAAGAGCAGTCACTTGATTTAAGTTCACATGAATTTCCCAAAAAGGTTTGAGAAGATTCCTTAAGCAGAACTGTCATGAGGAAGTCTTCATAAGAAGTAATAACTCAAGAAAAAAAGGAAAATGGAAACATCCTGCTTCTCATATTCCCTTCTAGCAGCAGCTGCTGGCCTTTGCTTGTTCCTGTGCTCTTAAACAAGAGTCATGTGCCCACCTTATTGTGAGAAAGCTGTAGCAAGAAACAGCATAAAGCTGACTATGCTAAAGAAAGAGAGCACATTTATGGAGTGCCAGCAGACATATGAGTTGGGGAATAAAAAGCTGACAAGCTGTTGGTGACATGGAATGATAAACAGCGAGAAACTATGAGATACAGAGCCTGAGATTACCCATTACATCACTGTCCCATTTAAAAAGGGGCAGGTACTGATGGTACCTTTGAGAAAGCTTGTGATTTAAATCAGATTTTCTTATAGATGTTAACTAATGTCTCTCATTTTCACAAGGTCCTAAAGCCCTAAAGGGGCTTGTAGTAGACAGGATTAATATGAAGCTTTATGAACAATTCAAAAGACCTTGTCATGCTAGTTTGCACTGACACCCCACGCTAATAGGAGAAGACTTTGCTGCGAACAAAAATAGAGGTAGAAAGGAAAGGGAATGACAACATGAAAACACAGAGAAAAGGCAGCCCAAATGGGAAATCATCTCCACAGATGGGGAGAAAACAAGAGGAGACTCCAGATGAGAGGCCAGGACTCATAGTGTGAAAGAGCTCCTTTTATAAGCCAGTCCCTTGAGATAAAGGCCAGTACTGCTCCACATGGGGACCAAGGCAGTGGGACCTGGCCACCCTCAGCTGGCAGAGTTATGGGACATCACACTCTTCCCGAGGAGTGACACTGGTATAGGCACTGATGACAACAGGCTATGGCAAGAGAGATCAAACAATCTGAAGATCGCTTGGGTTCAGCCTTGGGTGGCTTTGCAGGTATCTTTGCAGAGATGCAGGTATCCAACCCAGCATCTGCATTTTAGGGTGAGATCAGCTGAAGGCAGCTTAATGTCTCTTTGAGAGCTTCATGCATGCTCTCCAAGAATAAGAAGCACTTTATGATCAAAGGGAGAAAAGCACATACGGATGCTTGCTTTGGGTTCAATTCAACCCTGCTGTCTCTGGCACTGCTACCTTTTAGAAGCAGATAGGCTTCCCAGGACATATGAGCTCTGCACAACCAAGAGTTTGAAGAGCTTACTGTTTTAAAGTAGAGAAAAATAAATGACAAACAGGATAAATATCACCTGGGGAAGAGAGCCACCGACATTCCAGTTGCAGAGTTCTGGTTTCAATGTCTTTGAGAAGGTAACAATGCTGTGGCTTGCACCTCTGGCCCTTCTGTGCCACTACATCTTCTGGTCATGGTGTTGTGTAGGAGGCAGCATAGCAGAGTCAACTTGTGCTGTCCAAAAGCTAAAGAAAGGTGACAGAGGGTCTTGCAACTGCAGCAGTAAGAACTGGAGATGGAAGCTCCGAACTTTTTTGTGCCTTTCAGGCCAGTGCTGGTATAAGCAGAACAGCTTTACTGCTTCAAGAGCCCCGGGCTTTGTTCACAGTCACTCCCACTGTCTCATGCAGTGCTGGGAAAATGTCACTCCTCTCTTTCCTTCCCATGTTCCATGCACGCAGAGAATAATTTTAGTCCCCCTTTGCAACAGTGATCTGCAGATGAAAGGTGTGGGGCCAATACTGCAGGCAAGCTACAGAAGGAAAAAGTGATGATTTCCAGCAGTTCAGCACATTAACTTCCCAAGGATTTTCAAGCACTCTAACTGAATCCTCCAACAGACATATACAACAAATTCAGAACTAATCTTAAAATGTGAAATCCACAATGCAACTGCTAGATATGTCACTGTCATTGCAAAACAAACAAACAGCCACCCAGTATTTACAAAGAACTGGTAACCTTACATGATCCATTTGGGGGGTTCTGTTTAACTCACCCAACAGAAGAGCCAAACACGCTCTTGTAAGCATGGAGTTGGTCACTTAAGGATTGGACATTTCCAAAGCCAAGCAATCAAATCAAAGAGTTACAGCCACATGACTGTCACAGAATGACAGAAATTACAAAGATCAGGAATAAAACAACTCCAAAAGCAATCTATAGGCAAGAACTATCTGCTGAATGCTTGCATGAAGAGGATTGAAAACTTTCACCCACGGTCTACAGACTATAGGAAGTCCACAGAACAGATCTGCAAGGAGACATGAATAACAACAACACTGAAGCAGTTGAGACCTGCTAGCAAGTAATTTGCACAGAGAAATCAAAGGTGAAAGCCATAGAATCATCTCTTTGTTCTGGGTTTTTTATCCTGTCCAGTCAGCTGTAAGAGGAATCGTTATTTCCTATACCACAGGGGATATGGAAAACCAAACATACATCTCCCACCAAGCAGATCATCTGCAAAGGGCTTGGAGGCCCTCAGCAGAAAGGTGGTAGAATAATGAAAGGCAGAGATGCCCTATTGAATATGGATGCCCACCTGGTTGCTGCATAAAGCTGAATATCTCAAAGGCTCCTTTGCTTCAATCATGAAAGGTGTTCAAATACCACGTTGATGACACAAAAGCTTTCCCAGCACCGAACAAGTGTGCCCAATTCTCACTATACTCAACTCAAGAGAAGGGGTTAGTTTCATGGGTCACCTAAAACACTGTGCATCCCGTGAAGCTGCCAGAAGACCTAGCGGGAGGCATTGGGATGGTGTTGTTTCTCCCCCTTCTCCTGCAGCTCCCCTCTTGCCTCCCTTCCCTCGCACTCCCCTTCAAAAGTAGGTTAAACTACTTCAACTATCACTTTCACCAAGCACAGAGCAGACACAGCCATTATAAGCCTCAGAGCCACTCATAGATACTATACCCATTAAAGAAAATATAATGCTTCCAAGGTTTACTACACCCAATACAATATTTCTTGGGTTATGTTTGCCAGCATCGTGCTATCACTCATAACTTCCCTACAAGCCTTCCTCTATTGTGGCAACACGTCTCCCCACTTTCCCCTCCACAAACTGCCTACCTCCAAGACATTAATCCTCTTTCCACCATTCAGTTGCAAACCACTTGATCCAGCTCAAACACAGGGCCCAGGTTTTGTGTAGAGCCAGAAGAAACCCCTACCTCCATTGAAAATGTACATTTGTTCCTTTAACGTCTTTATTATTAATTGCTAAAACTTAATCTTATTCATCATTTGTTATGCCTCAAAATTGGATGAGAAAAAAATTCAAATTAAGTGAAGTGAAAAGATTTCAGAGATGGTACAGAAGGCTCCTAAAGGAGCTGAAGAATACTCTCCAGAGACTGGGAACACTGCGCTAACCCAACCTGAAAGAAAGAAGATCTTAAGACAAAGAGATCTTGCCAAATTGATCCTTTAATTATAACATTAGTCGTTTCTTTCAAAGGCTTAGTGCTTGAGCTGAGGGTGGGGGACAGAAAAGACTTAAAGGGAGAAAAGACTTAACATCACCACGATGAGTGGAAGCAATTAGGAGGATTTAAATTACTCTGTTGTTTGGTACAAGGCAGATGGATTTCACTTTTCTTGCCATTATGCTCAACTTCTTGCTCTGCCATCAGCTTCAAGGGGACTTCTCTTGAAGCACTACATCAGACCCAAAGACCTGGTCTTTTAGGTTGGTCAGCATCACCTTGCACTCTGGACACACACAGCTACTGATCTGGACTGTGAATATTGGTGATTATAGCAGCTTTTCATCCTTAAAAGGAGTGGAAAGTACAAGACTGTATAGGGGAAAGGAGTCTACCACAGAAACCTTCAACAGGAAGATGGACACTGCAATATGCAGAGGAGGGCTCTACTGCAAACCTGATTTTCTTTGCAGAGGTTGGAGAAGGGAAGATGGAAGAGAGTCAAAACACAGCCTGCCTAGTCTCAGAAACTCTGCATCAGTCCTGAACATTATACCTTTAAGTAGAGCTTACTTTTTCTCTCTGCTCTTGAATCTTTTTAGGACAAGCTAGACATAAGCCATCTTCCTACCAGGAGGGACAAAGCAAACAGGACCTCTGAAGTGTCTGCCTTGGATGGGGCTAGCCATGAGTTATGGTCCTCACCCAGCCGAGACACTGGAGAGAGCATTACTGCTGCTTCTTCACTATGCAGGCCACAAGTCAAGGCCTCAGGCAGCATGATGCTCAGCCAGATCTATGCTGCCAGAGAGCACTGCTGCTTTGGAGATGTACCACGAACAGATACAAATAGTTTCACATGAGAAAAAGCTGAGCAAGAGAAAAAGCCCTGCTACACAAAGAAGGGAGAACAGACCTTTGCAAATCTCCAGCATGGGGGATACGCAATTTTGCATTCCTCTGATTCAGAGCCCATAGCCTGATCTATCTCAGGGCACTGCCTACAAAGGATCAACAGCAGCAGGGTGGAAGGAGGTTCCATCCATACCTCTTATACCTCCAGCAGCAAAGAGATGGCTGTGGCATAAGATTATCTCTCTGCCCAACAGCAGTTCTCCCTGGGTAGAAGTGCATAGCTGTAGGTGTATCCTGCCCCCACCGCAGAAGGATCCTGGATTACATTAACCTTAGGACACACAACAGTACTAAGCAACACTCAATAAGAGAACTACGATCCTTCCTAACTCTCAAATCAACAGAGATCTACATGGCAGAAAACAGGTCATTTTAGCTGATGCTACATCCTCACTTGCTTTGACCAGCTCTCTTCTGCCAAGATTACTTCAGTAGCTTTGGCAGGTTTAAAAGCTGAGCAACCACATCTCCTTGGGCTTCATACCTGCAAAATGTTCTCAAAGTGGAACGAGGCCAATTTTTTTCTTTCTACTTTCAATTAGAATTAATTGATCCATAATTGCACCCATAGAGGTGAAGAGTTAATAGACACAGCAATAAATGCCAAATCTCCAGAAGAACTGGCTCTCCAGTCCCTGCCTGGAGTGACTCCATCTCCTCTTAATAGGGTTAAAACACAATTCCAGTGTGTGTGTATTAGTATTTAGAGAGAAAACTGAGGAGCCTTAGTATGACGGAATTCATTTCTCTTTTTCTCCCACATACTTTATGCTTAGGAGCAGATGGATTCAGGCTGTTTACATCACGGAGGTCATGCCACAGTTTAACAGTTGGGGAACTGACTGCTGAGAGAGATGCCCATCACAACCAGGAGACTGCTAAATCTGGGCTCCAGCAAACTTCTGATGGTAGCAAATTAAACATGCAAATGTCCTTGTCACAGCCTCTTTGCATGCAGGACTTACCTCAGATGTTTGATTGTTTCCCTAATGAAAACAGCTGTCAGGATAAAGTAAGGGCAGAGAAGTAGCTCTGCAGCAACTTATATGTGTGAACTTACAAAAGAAGGATGGAGATCCCAAATGGATCTCATTCTTAGTCAGTGCAGATGGTGCAATTTGCAAGCAGTGTGTGTCCAGGTTTCCATTCTTCATTGCAGATGAGCTTTGTCTGTGTCATAGAGATGACCTTTGGGTTAGGCCAGCGTATAGTAACATCTCTGTAATCCTGTCAGCTGAAGTCTCAAGTAAGCAATGATTTGCAGGAGGGCACAGGACATGGTCTCCTTGGCCAGCAGTGAAAAAGACTTCTGTCCTTAATGGTACCACTTCTTCAAACATCCTCTCCTCTTCCCATAAAATAGCAGGAGGGACCAATACCTGAATAAGAAGGCTACCAGGACTCAGTGCTCACCACAATGCTCTGAGCTAAGAGTCTCAGACTGGCCAGGCGTGAATTTCTTGTGCATGGGAGGGGAGTCTAGATAACAGTTGACGCAGGTGCTTGTACTAAATTATGGTTTCATACACAGAGACTAGACCAGCAGCTGCTTCAAGGTGCGTATGAGCATCTTAAGAGCATTGTGTTGCTGTTTTAGTAATACCATGTCAGACTCCACCAGCCACAGGGACAGAAGCCAAATCCCCATCACTATGGGGACCTCTGCTTCTGCCATTGCTGGAGAGGGGAGCTGATGCAGCTCCTCCTCTGTGGGCATGAGTTCATTCCCTTACAGGCAGGAACAGTCCTCTGCCTCGCTGTTGTTCAGGCTAAGACTCACCACGTTGTCAGAGGAACCTTCCCCCAAAGTAGTGCCATAACCCAAAAGAAACATTTCCTTTGCATGAAGGTGTTTCCATGGCGCTCATCACCAAAGAGACCTTTGCCTCCAAGCTCATCTAAGCTGAGAGAAGTGAAAAGGGAGCACAGATAATCCAACCAGTTTCCTGGGTTGCTCATCTAACTAAGAGACATGGGAATGGAAAGGTCATGATTTGGCTCCTGGAGGAGTGCCAAGTACTTTCTTCTAGCACAAAAGGAATACAAGTGGTTAAAACAATAAAAGCTAAACAAGCAAAGCAGGGAAAAAAGTCATTGAGACCTAATCTTCATGCATTTTCATTCAAAGACCCATGCTGCTTGTGTGCAGAAGCACCTTCTGCCTCCTCACCTCACACCACGGCTCTGCCAGCCACACTATCAAGAGGATGGCCAGCTTCCCCACTGCAGCCAGGGTCTCCAAGGGTGGCACATCAATGGACGCATGTACAGGCAATCTTGGTGCACCTGATGAAGCTTTCCAATCTTGGCTAGGTAGGAGGGCGTGTGTAGTCAGCCACTCCAGTGCTGCTCATCCAGCCACCCCAGAGTAGCATGGGGCACAGTGGACTTGCACCTGGGGTCACAGAGCACAGCTCACCTCCTCCATTCACCTCGCTAAGCCCTCTGGGGAGCTGAGCAGTCATGCTTTTCCCTAGGTATCTGGCACAACACTAGAGCATCTCCATTGCCAATTAGGCCACCCACCCACTTGCATCTTTCCCCAATACAAACCCTATTAGCAATAAACAAACAGTCGAAATGCCAGCCGGTGCCTGGGAAGAGCCCTAGACAACTGCATCCAACTGAGCAAAAGCAGTGAAGAGCTGCCTCGTGCAGATCCAGGATGGGCAAGCACCGAGTCCGAGGTGTCTGTCCATGTGGGCAAGAGCCAGGCAGCCCATGGTCCTCCCACCAGTGCGTTGTTCACCTTGGTCTATACCTAGCTATTTTGCAGGGCAGCGTGGACTTATCTTGCTGAGCTTCACACCCACAGGTTTTTCTCAGCATCACAGAGGCACCAAAAGCCTCACAGTGTGTTCTCAGGACACATTATCCTGGCAGCCTTCAACACCGCAGTAAAGGGCTTTTACAGCTGCCTAGCCCCAAGCTTCCTAACTTTCCTTCTTTGGATGTCTGCAGGAAAAGTCCAGTGTGATGCTGACGTCCAGTTGGACTTTGCTCAAATCCCCAAGTTGGACGCAGCCTCAGAAATGCAAAAGCAGCCCAACACTGCTCAGACATCTTCACAATCCGTAACACCTTCCTCCCCGTAAGGCAGTCTGTAACCCTTACTGCAGCCTGTCCCCCAAAGCCGCTGGGTTTAGCCAGATGCCAGAACGAGACCTGGGGAAATTCAGTCACCAAGACACCCTGCCTGCTGCTCCACCACCACAGGACTCCCAGGGGCATTTAGGACAGTGACAGAGGCCAGTCTCCACATTGATCCCTGCATCCTGGAATGTTCACAAGCACTTCTCCAGCTGGCCAAAATGGTGTTACACCAGCATTTTTGTGCTGGTTTCCCTGAGGGGCAATTAGGTTAAAAAAAAAATCACCTGGCTCAGTGAGCCAGCATCCAGCTGCAGCCTGCTGCCCCACCACTCGCACAGAGGAGCTCATCCCCTCCGTGCTTTCCTCTTGCACTAAGCCCCTGCCAGCGGTTCAGGATGTGCTGATGCAACCGCGATTCATTGTCATGGCGACAAGGAGCCTTTTTCTCTCCAAACCTAGTCTAATAGCTTGGATTAAAATCTCACCCTTGTTCTGGGAAGAGTAGAACGGGGACAGCTGTGTTGTCCTCATGTTCCCCACATCTCCATGTGCATCTCAGGCACACCAAAGCTTCCCTGCTCAGGGCAGCGCATCCCCCCTGACACCAGGCATTGCGACAGAGGTGCCCTGACTCGCTCCCCCATGTGCTTCACATTCCTTCCCTGCATCCGCCATCAGCCACCAAATGCACCCCTTTTCGTATGCATCCTGGCTCAAACGCGTTTCCATAACGCTCTCCTTATCTCTCTTCCCTCCACCAGGTCATGAACGTCCAGAAAATTTACACTGACAATTTCCCACAGGTGACTAAAACACAAGCTTTCCAGCAAGGTGAGTAAGCAATAAAGCATCTTCAACAAGGGGGACAAAACAAGTGACTCTTCTCATGCTAGCCTCGCTTGGAGGTGCAGGGACAACAGCCGCCCGGACGGTGTGCAGGAAGCGAGGACACGCCAGCTGCAGCCCTACCACACCTTGCTGTTTCTAGATTTAATCACACGCCAGCTCCTGCTGTTTCCCAGGCAGCTGTGGAAGGAGGAGAGAGGACCTCACAGCTCCCCAAAGATATGCAGGGCCCCGAGGAAGACGGCTGCGCTGCTGTCCTGCGAGCCGAGCCGCAGGGCTCGGAGGCACACAACGGGCACAACGAGGAAAGGGAAGTCTCCAGCTTACCCTGACAGCACCCCCAGGACGAGGTTGAGGACAAAGAAGGATCCAATGATGATGAGGGGGATGAAGTACAGCCAGTTCCAGGTGGCTCCTAAGGCATCATTGGTCTGGAAGGGAAAAGAAAAATAAGAGCGCGCATTACATTCAACTCTGGCCCAGCCATGGGGAACCAGGGGCGACACGTCACAACTCAGCACAAGATTCCCGGGTGCGGAAAGGATGCTCTTCCCCCTTCGCACTGCCTATTTATTATTGTCTTTATTTGGGGGGGGGAGGCTCGGCTCCCCTCGCTCCCCGGGACAGGATACCCGAGACAGCAGCAGGCTCTGCTTTGCGCAGACAGTGCAGAGCGCAGCCTCGGCAGGCTTTCTGCCTGCCCCCAGAAGAGCGGCGGTGGCGGCACCCTTCATACCTCTCCGCGGTGCCTGGCAGCACCCTCCATGCCCCGCTGCTCGGGCAGAGGCCCCTGCACCCCAGCCCAGCTGGCACCTCTCAGGCAACCACATGGGTGGCAGGGTGAGGACACTGGGTGCCTCATCCCCACGGCCAGGGAGAGCATGGGGCTCCCTCCCAGCACATCCCAGGCAGCTTGACGCAGAACTCCTCCGTGCATCCCACTGAGATGGGAAAAAACAGGCCCACAGCACCCACATCTGCTGAGCAGGGAACAGGTTAAGAGATTTATACGCTGTCTTACAGCCAGGGAAGCTGGCGTCTGCACGAGAGGCTGCCAGCGTTCGTGCTTCCACGCGCAGGGGAAAGGGGCTGCCTTTGGCCTCCCCCCCACCCCTCCGGCTGGGTACTTTGCAAATACCCACCACTGACGCCCTCCCGCCCCGGGGATGTTATCTGGCCCTGGCCGAGGCTGCGAGGAGCTGGGAGCCAGCGCGGGGAGAGCTCTAATCACAGGGCAAAGCCTGACAGCTAAAACGGCTCCTGGCGAGCCCTGCTCAGTATCTCCAGACAATTACTCACGGAGGCTTTTAATAAAGCAGTGCCCCCTCCGCACCTCGCGGCCGCTTCGCGGGCCCATCCGTCCTCCCGCGGCAGGCGGCGCGCGCATGCCGCCGGGCCGGGCGGCGATGCGGCAGAACGTGACTGTCTGGGGGAGGTGGCATCAATCTTGTTGCAATGAAAGACATTCTCTCTTTTTCTTCCCTCCTCGTGCTAATTAAGCCCTCATCTCCATCTGAGTCACCAGCACCACGTCTCCCTGTCGGCCAGCGCAGGAGCCAACTCAAGGCGTTGCGAGACACGAAGAACGTCTCTGAGGAGGGTTGGGGGTCTCCCTTGGACAACCAAGGTGTCAGTGGAAATCCCAGCTAGGTGCCTCTCTCCGTGTGCTGACGGTCCGTGGCCACGGCAGCCCACAGGACCCGGTGCCTGTTGAGATGGGGAGGCCGGGGCGGAGGCACCAGGCGCTGCATGCTGGCCCTCTCCTCCGGGCCCTCCCTTCGCCTGTGCACGGTGCAGCGGGCTCCGCAGCCTGCCCTCGCTCGCCCTGGCTCACCTGCAGGTTCTCGCTGCCGAGAGCGGCAGCAAGGTGGGGACCGGGACAGACGGCCGCGGTGGCACATCTGTGCCGCGAAGGCGCTCGCAGTTCCCAGCCTTCTCACCCGTGCTGCAGCGGCAGCGTTTCCTCTGCGAGAACCTGCCCGGCCGGGGGCGGCATCATCTCTTCCGTCAGCAAACAGGCGCACGCGGCAATTAGCGCATTAGTCCTCGGAGGGAGGCCGAGGAGGCACGGGCGGAGGCAGCAGAGCGGAGACTCGAACCCACATCTCACCAGGCCTCCCTGGAGATGGGAGCGCGAGCAGCAGAGGCTGCTGTGCCATCATCCTCTGGGCTCGGCACTACCCAGGGCTCCTTAGCCTCCCACCACCCCGACGCAGCAGCCTGAAGCGAGCCCGGAGAGATGGAAACCAACCAGGAACGACGCACGAGAACGCCAGCAGCAGGGCAGATGCTCATCACCACCCTGGAGGCACTGGGCACTGCACAAGCCCTGGCTGCGGCCACCGCACTCTTCTCCAGCAGTGCCATTTTTGGTGGCAATGGTCTGCAAGGTGTTCCTGACTCCCCAGGCAGTGCTGAGCGTTTCATGCAGCGGGTGGTGCAAAGGGAGCAGAGCAGAGCGTACCAGCTCTTGCTCCAAGCCTGCTCCAGGTGAGTCACACCACGCTTGCGTTTTCCCTGCATGTTTGTCCACGGGGAGCAATGGCGAAACACAGAGGAAAGAACTGGGAAGCAGGAGCTGCGAAGCGCTCTACAGCGATAGCCGGCTGCACTTGCACATGAAATACATTTGAACAAAAAGCATGGAGCTAATCCCTGGGTGGGAAGGAGGAGAAATAACAAAGCCAGAGGAAGAAGAGAGAGGAGGAGAAGGTGGTCTGCTGAGGCAGACAGCCCATGCTGCTCCCAGACAGGCTGGGAGAATTGCCATCGCTGGAAAAAGCCATCAAATCACATCGCAAGCGTTCTCGCTGTGAACACGCCGTTTGCAAGACACTGGGAACAAAATCCAGGCGCTGCTGGAAAAAGGGAGAGAGCGTGTGTATGGGAGCAATCAAATCACTCCGAGGAGGTTTAAAGAGAGCTTCTGAAGAAATTAACACCATGCAATTTCTTTCTTTCTGCCCACCAGCCAGAAGAGAGGTGACCTCTCAGCAGCGGATTACAAGCAATTTCCCTAGGGTTGTCGGCTAACGACACCAGCAGTAGCTCCCAGACTCCTCTTCCTGGCTGCACACCGCTGCACTTTGCAAGCATGGCTAAAGCCAGCACCACCTGGAGCCTGCAGCCGGGGAAACTGAGACCGCGACTCAGCTGGGGCAGGCTGATCCTGCACCCACATCCAGATGTCATCCTGCAAGGCTGCACACTAAACTGAGGAACAGCCCTGGCCACCACCCTTGCTCCAAGCAGCCACGCGGGTCCCCCAGCTGACACCAGCTTTGGCAGCATCCCCCAACCGCAGGATGGAGGTTGCCGGAGCATGCCCCAGGGCTTCCTACAAAGCCGTGCACTGGAGCTGCCCCATGAGGTGGCCTGGCCACAGCCAGATAGCCAGGAGCTGGGTGGTGACAACCATCCAGCTTTGCCCTTCAATTCCATAACGAGCCGGAAACCTGCTCCAGTCCTCTTGCAACACCCCTGCAGCATGCAGGCTGCCACGGGGGGCCGTGCACCTGCCTAAGCAGGCAGTGGAGGGTCTCCGCTGGAGAAACGAGGGGTTATTTGAGGGGTTTGGGAAACGCACGGGCTGATGGCCACAGCATTTCACAGGCCCTGCTTTTTCAGCAGCTGCTCTAAACCCCTTTGTAGAGACTGAATACAAATACAGCACAGCAGGACATCAGCATGCAGAACAGCATGTGTGCACACGTGCGTGTGCATATATGTATATTTATATGTATTTATATATGCACATGTATATGTATGTATTCCCATCTTTCCACACACAAACCTAAAACACGTCTGCCCAGAAAAATCAAAAGAACCATCAAGCCTGGCCATACGTCCTATTAATCACGACACCTTGACATGTAATATATTCCCTAGCTGAAGTCCACTGGATTTGCCTTTGAGGAAGGATGTGGTCTGCCAGAGTCTTGCAGAGCTGCTGAGTCCAGACCACTGCCATCTCACGTCATGCAATCTCCCCCAGACTCTTTGTGAGCCCTACCTTAAAAATCCACTAATCCCAGTAGAAGGTGTACCCTCAAGCAGATACTCTAACGGTTGCTCTAATTTTCATTCTAAATTTATTTGTGGCCATTTTATACCCATTTGTTCTTTTACCAGCAGTAGTCTTTGGCTTAAATAGCTCTTCTCCTTCCTGTCTCCCATCTTTGTATATTTATAGATAGCAATCATGACCATTCCCAATTTTCAGTATGCTAGCCAAAGTAAGCTAGGTTCCTCTATTTTTCTCTTCTGTGTCTCCCTCCTCATTTTACCTAGGCCCTTCCCTGCTCCAGCCCAAGCTCAGTTCATCCTCCCTAGTCATAGGGGACCGAAAGGGAATGATCCAGATGGGGACCCGCTACCTGGCACAGCACCACTAGAACTTCTTGTGCCACCTGCATGTGTCTGCTCCTGCACTTGCAGGAGCTCAAGGTGACTTGCAGTCACCTTGTGGTCACTAGCTTATTTCCATCCTTCTCCACACTGACATTTTCTAATCAGGAGGACCTGGGATCCTAGATGATTTCTTTGTTATTCTTCCTCAAGTCCATGGCTTTACGTTTTTAACTGCATGTCGTGCCTCCTTCTCCAGGCCATGATCCCCCCACCCAGAGTGATAACCTCCATCCTCCAGTGGCTGCCAACAGCCACTGCCTCAGCTCAGCACCAACCAGTGCCATCTCCATGCTGCTCACTTACTTGCCAGCTTCACAGCTCCTCTTCCACTTCCCATCTTCTCTCGTTCATTAACAGTTTCCCATACCAAATGGTTTACTACGGAAAGGAGCTTTGTGCTTTTCTTGTGCTTAGAAACCAGTTCTCTGATGCCAGGTTAGCCTGGCATGACCTACCTTTGGCAAACTCATGATTCATTTTCCTCTTTTGCCTTCAAAATCTGTTCTGAAATGGCATGTGATTGAGGTCAGGCTTACAGTCCTATTCCTGCCTGGCTTACATTTTTCCTACCCGCTTTTAAATATAGGCATTACATTCGTTATGCTCCAGTCAGATGGTGCCTCCCCCAACTTGATGGAGTTGTTAAAAATACTTGTTACCAGACCTGCCATTTCATGTGCCAGCTCTCTCCAAAGGCTGGGGTGGAGCTAAGCCAGTCGCCAGGTGGATGGGCACAACGGTCTTGGCACTTCACTGCCAGCTCAGCTGTGGTCATGTCCACTCCCTCCCTCCCATGACACAGCCTTCCCCTGCCTCCATCTTTGTGCACATCAAAAGCCGAGATAAAGCACCCAGTGCTGGCTCCGTACCCAAATCTCCCCACCCTTCACTTTGTCTTGCCCTGCTCTTACTTGAAAGGGTGAGGAACCGTCAGCTACTCCTTGAGCACCCTTTGCAAGGTCCATGTCTGCTTGATTTCTGGCAGCTCCTGCATCACCCCCCTACTTCTTCAGCATTAAGCTAGAGTTCTCGTTACTGAGCAGCCCCTTTTCCCACCCTTTGTTGGCACCATTTATTCTTAACATCCCTCATTGCCTTGGTCCATAGCACCTTCCAACAGGCTCTTTCCCTTGTTTCAGACAGCAGTAGATTGCCATGCAGAGAGGTCAGGGTAGACAGAGACCACAACTAATTTAATCCCCAAACTAAATGAATGCTGTAACTCCTTTAATGAAAAAATTCCTTGTTCATGTTCCTGGACTCCTTGCAATGCTTGGCTCCATGTGGTAGAGACCAGGTCCCTTTGCTAATCCAAGGCCTTTGGGAAATTCAGCCTGACAGGCTGATCTTAGTTTATTCTTCCTTTCAGCTTAAGGCAATTACCTTCCTGTTACGTACCACACAAGTCTAAAACACCACTCCCCATGCTCTTCCATGGAAACCAGACCAAAAGATACATTGCCTATTGCATGCAGAAATAGCTGAGCTCCCAATACAAGCAGCCTGAGCTTGTCAGTGAAGATGAAGGAGTTAAAGTTTCCCCGAGGGACAAAGCACCCAGTGGTATTTCTCCTGCTCACCCGGCCGCAGCGATCCCAAGCGATACCCAGCGGGGACGAAATCATTGCACAGCACCGGTCTACTCCCGGCGGACACAGCTTGTCCTCGCTGCCCTCACACATGCTATGCCTGGGGGCCGAGTGCTGCGGGGAAGGTTCACAGCCTAAAAGTGACACAACTCGCCTCCCAGCTCGCGCCACGCTGCAGAGACCTGCGAACGAGCGGGACCTCATGGGGTAACAGGGACGGGCGGGCACGTGCCGCCATGGATCTCCAGCCGATGAAGGAGCTCCTTCCAGCTCACGGCAAGCATGCGCTTCTCAATAGTGTGCTCGGAGGAGGAAATTGCTGGTGCCGGGGAGAATCAGTGGCTGCAGAGACTGATTCCTGGGGACCTGGAGACATCTATTCTTTCTGCAGCTCTTGTGTTTTCCAAGGGCGGGAAACGCATGGAGAGCTGCAAAAGAAGGTCTCACTTGGGGGGCTAGAAATCTAAAGAAGTCTAAATATATACTTAAGTGGAATTCAAAGCACAAGCTTGCAGCCCACACGCATCCTCCCTCAGGCTGCACTCGCATGGGAAACTTTAGGATTTTTTTTTTTGCCATAGGGAAGGAGGAAAAAACCCACAAACTCAGTCTCTCCTACCTAAAAATAAACATAAAGCATTCCTTCAAGCACCACCCATTTCCTGGTGGCTCGGTGAGAGGAATTAGGATCCTGCCTTGGTCGCAAGGCAGTGTGCACCCAACTTGTCCTGAGAGCAGTGAGATCTAGAAAGCCATTGGCCTTCATTCACATACCTGTTCACTTACTTGGTGATTTCTCCAGTGTCTAGTAATAGGGCTGAGCTCTCACTTCAAGCTTCTGGGGGGTAGGTACACAGGAGGGAGTTTTCTCACCTTTACCCAGCTGCCTGTAGGAGCTGTATCCTGGATATCACCGCAAACAGCTCGGGCTGAATTTGGTCAACAAGGCCAAAAATCGCAGACGAAAGAAAAGAAGGAAGAAAAATGGATGGATGTACAATCACTAAACTGTACTAAACTGTGCAGTTACAGAAGCCTTCCCTACTGGGAAGGCCAGGCACAGAAAAAGATGGTCCCTGCTGCAAAACATTAAGGCCAAACTGCTCCATGCAGAGAGAACAGATCCCTCTGCCCCCTCCAAGCTCTAGCAAATGCCTCCCTGCGTATACTAATGTCCTGCATTCAATTGAGCCCCCATCAAAATTCATCTGCATTAGGATAGAGCCCCTGTGATTTCTGTTCAAATCCAGACCAAACAGCACATAATTAGATTGCTATAATATACAATCATTACTGTAACCAACTGTCTGTGACTCGCTCGGGGAATAGATAGCGTTGTACTAAGAGGGAAAAATCCAAACACACGCTTAACCTGCAGTTGTGGGCATCTGCCAGCCACGGGGAAAGGAGAAAACAGCCTCTTCTCCTGGGATGAGGGCTGCAGAGCGGCCCCCGACCCGGCTTTAACTGCTGTCCTTCTGCTACAGCCCCGCAGCACCCCCCATCCCGTGGCAGCGTCACCCCACAGGGACCCACCACCAGGGCCGCCGACGCTGCCACGCCGCTCTGCACGTCTCAGGCGGCACTTGGGCTGCGGACAGGCTTTACGGGGCTGAGACGCTGCGTGCAGACCTCCGCGACTGCCGCAGCAGGGAATTTTTTTAAATTTTAAATTAAAAAAAATATATATAAAAATTAAAAAAATACCCTACAGCACATCCCCTGGCCTAGCCGGCCCCTCAAGACCTCGGCACCCGCCGCTGCTCTCCCCGGCACAGTAACAGATCTCTTTCTTCCCTTTAATAGCTGTAATTTGATCTCCCGCATGCAGGGCCATGCTTCACTCCCCGCCAGCGGTGCCTGGTATCCATCAGCGACCCCGGGACTGTACGAGAGCTGAATGAAAATGCTTTTCTTTCCCAAATTAGGTTAATGAGGAAATTGGTCCATTTCCTCTGCGGGAGGAGGAGGAGGAGGAGGAGGGCCGGCCCTCGGCGGGCCCCATCCTGCCAGGCAGGCCGCGGCGCGGGACGCTGCCTCGAAGCGACGCTCCCGGAGTCCGGCGGGGCCGCTCGGCCGGCGTGCCCCCCGCCGCCCCGGCTGCTCGCCCGGCCGCGGCGCTCCGGGGCCGCTTCTCCCGCGGGACCCGAGCGGCGACGGCCTGGCAGAGCCGCGGGCCCGCGGAGAGGGCCTGCCTTCGCCGCGGGGCGGCGGGGCCCGGCCGGGCCGTCGCGCGATCGCGGGAAGAAGCCGGCCCGGGGCGCAGCGCCGCCGGGGAGGGTTTTCGCCGGCCCTTGGGCGCTGCCGGCGCGGCCAGGAGCCGACAAAAATAGCTGCGGAGGTAATAAGATCTGCGCTTGCTAGCAAGCTGCTAAGAGCGCTGGGTGTTGATTAAATTTTCATACCTCCCCGACAGGATTTTTGTTGTTGTTGTTTTGTTTTAATTTAAAACACACGAGAAGGGACTTCTATTCCCTGGGCAAGTGTTCCAGCTCGAGAGCCTGGCAACGGCCCAGGGCACAGAGGCCTGAAAAGCAAAGCGGCCCGCTGCTTCCACGCGTCTCTCCCATCTCCTTCGGTCACCTGCCTCTCTCCCCCCTCCTCCCCTCTCCGAAACACCCCTTTTTTTCTCCTGCATTCGTGCTAGCCAGACACATCGCTCCTCTGTGCACTGCCAGTTCCCAGCCTTCGGCCTCCGCGTCGCCTCGAGGAGCAGCGGAGCAGGCTGGCAGAGAAGAGTAAGGAGCAAGGAAGAGTCCTCGCTCCTCTGCGAGCGCCCCTACAGCCCACGGCCAGCCAGCACCCTGCAGCTCTCACTGGCGGACCAGGGGCACCGCGGCACTGGGCACAGGCACCCAAAGGAGAGACCGTAGCACAGGAGCTGCAACAGGGCTGTCAGAGAGACAGCTACGAGAGCACGGGGAAGGGACGCGACGGAGTCAAGAGAAAGCAAGGAGCAGTGACTCAAAGCATGCCACCTCCCGGCTCCCGAAAGCGCTGGCTCTGCGGGACGTTTCAGCCAAGGGGAGGCCGTGCCAGGCGCTCTGCTGCGGCCCTGAGCGCAGCCGGGCGGAAGCAAACCCCTCTCTGCCACTGCTGCCCGGCCTCAGTTTGGCTGGGTCGTTTCGTTTCTCTGGCCTTCGGCTGCCCCACGTTAAAGCAGGGGCGGCACCGCCCTCTCTCAGGACAGGGGGAAGGACGCACTCCGGCCTGCGAGATGCTCAGGTGCCGCTCAGAAACGCGGCGGGGAGAGGCGTCGCTCGGCGGAGGCGCTTCGGGGACAGCAGCTAAGCGCCGAGCGTCTCAAGCAGCGACCGTGAAACCCCGCGGATTTAGGCCAATAGGCGATCGGCAGCCCCGTGCGTACACACGCAGAAAGGTGACCGCTCTGCATTTAAAACGGATTTCTTCTCTGAGTTTCTTCAAAGCCACTAGACCATCGCAGCTGGCAGGGAGCAGGAGAGCGGAGCCTGGCGCACATCTCCCATCTCTGTGCTCCGGGGCGATCGGCGATTCAACGCCCCGCTTTCCGCTGCCCCAGTCAGAGCCGCCCCCACACACGGGTTTCACGGGGTACGTGCTTCACCACATTTTAAAACCAGGCTCCAAGGAAAGATCTCACGCTTGGTGCTTCATGCTTAAAACCACCCAGGTCACTGGAAAATCCTATACTCTGCTCGGTAGCGTAAAACCCAGACTTGTGCACACGCCAGGATTTCTCTCGTGTACGAGCGGGGGACAGGGCGGATTCACGGGCTTCTGTGCTCCTTTCGCACCCCACGCTGATCGCCGGTCCTGCTTGGACGCCGCCTCTTCGACGGGAGCTCTCCCGCCCGGGGCAGAGCTGCTTCCCCAGCCCCGACGCCACGAGCGAGGAATCGCGTCTCTCCTGGCCGCGTCCCCGCGGCCGTTATCGACGGCGGAGATCCGAGCTGGCGGCTCCGGGGCCGGCAGGACGGGCTCCCCCGGCCGCCTGCCCCCCGGAGCCGGGCTCCGGCGCGCGTGCAAGGGAGGCTCCTCGGCGCAGCTTGCCCGCTGGAAGCACGTGGCGGCTGAGTCACGCTTACTGCAGATCCCCAGCCCCGCGTTTCAGCTCGACTCCCTGCTTTTTACAGGCGCTCGGCGGAGTTTCTGCCGCGACACGCTCAGCGCCGAGAGAGCTCGCGTTTTGAAACCCCCGTACCTCATTGCTCTCAAGCTTCCCAGTCCCAGCCTTCATGCCACCAGAGTGCTTTTGGCTTTACCATTGGCGCTGGACTAACCTTAAACCAGCGCCCGACTCCAAGGTGCAATTCAGAGGGATCGTGGACTCCCGGGCCAAATCCCCGGCGCTCGGCTGCGGTGGGCGCTTGCCTTCGAATCGCAGCTCCCGGCATTGCGGGGGAACGAGAGGCGCACAGCTGCCTAAAAATCAGGATACTCCTCGCTACCTGCGAACACCGCAGCTGCACGCTTCCGAACCGGGAGGCAAATAAACAACCTCTGGGAATAAACACAGCCCTCGCAGGCAGGGTCGCACGATCTCAAACTCCTCTCCCGTTCTCCTCGGTGGCTCGCGGACCCCCGCCGAGCGCCCGCAGCCGACGGCACTGCCCGTCACCGCGGCCCGGCTGCCCTGCGCCGCGGCCCGCAGCTCCTCGCCAGCCCCAGGGCAGCCCCCCCGGCTGCAGCTCGGCTGTTTAATTAAGAAACCCAAGCCTGGACACTGTCCCGCACAAGCAAGCCTGCATAAGCAGAGAATTAGGGCAGCAGTCCTCTTTGCCAGCATTATTTCTCCCTGTGGTCTCTACAGAAATCAGCTTTAATCTAAATCCAGCCCAGGGAAGAGGTATCTGCTCTAACAAGAATGGGGAAAAAAAGCAAGTGTTTCCCAGCCTTCGTCTTGCACTGCGGCAGGCAGGCAGAGCCAGCCAGAGGAACCTCAAATTCCCTCTGAAAGGAATTAAAGTCCCTCAGGTTCCCAGGGATGGGAGCTGGAAAAGACGTGACATGCCTCGGTTTGAGGGCTTCATTTTATTATTATTTTTTACCACATTGCGATTTCTACATAGCAAGACAGCATCTCATGCTGCCAAGACCAGCGAAAATGATGGGAAAGCAAAGCACACCCATGAAACAACACACGTGGAAAATACCACGGGGCTGATTATCTTCTCGTGGTGCTCCCTACAAATTCTGAGCGCCGCATTGCTAGACCTGGTAAATAGGGGGAAAAAATGGATCTGAAAATCACGATACAGCTACACAGGGGAATACTAGAGTAAGCAATTTCTTTGAGAGATTGCCGAAACATTTCTCCTGTGCTCTGACTCTCCTCTGCATTGCTGACCCGAAAGGAGCCAGTCTCTGCTGCTTTCACGCCAGAGAGAGAGCAGAAGCAGCACCCCCAGTTAGCCCCCAAAAGGGGCAGGTAGCAGGCACAAGCGTGTCCCATGCAAGGGAGGTCCCCCAGCCAGCTCAGCCCGGCGCCACGCAGAGAGGAGCCGGGCGTCCTGAGCTCTGACGCAGAGCAGGAGAAGGGCCAGGTCCCGAATCGCCGGCGCTGGGAGCCTGAGCTTGGGGCACCACGCGTGCACAGCTCCTTCTCTTCCTTGGCACACGTCTGGACATCACAGCTGCGAGAGCGTTTGGCCAGATGGCCTGCTGGCCCCAAGACCACACCAGCAGCCAAGGAGATCCAGGAAACCCATGCCTGCCTCCAGCTAGAGGACACCATGTCATTCCGGCTGCTTTCTGATGTGGCAAGCCCTGTGTGCAGCACCACATCCACCACCACCGGCACGAACCACCTCCTTCTCCCCAGCAGGCTCTGGCCACCCCCAACTCCCCGACACCACTTTACCACGCTCTCTCCTTCCATATCTTTTCTGCAAAAGAGTGAGAAACACATTTTGTTGCCTCCAGTCCCAACTTCTCCACTTGGGCTGCTGTCAGGGGGCCAGGAGGCTCTCCAGCTGCACTCTGAGAACATCCATGCTTTTAATCGCCAAGAGCCTACAAAAGCAGCCAGGCAGCCTATGCACTTCTGTCACTGCACCACCATACGTAGAGGTAAAAGAGAAGCCACCAGCAGAGTATCCAGTCACCAGCCAGACCTAGGAGTCCCGAAGGAGCCAAACTCATCAGGAGCACATCTGTGTCCAGGGAAGGGAGGGGAGGTGCAGTCAAGACAGCCTGAGGAAGAAGTGTCTAAGGGATGGTGTAGGGAAAAGTGGGAGGTGAAGAGGAATGAACAGCAAAGTGAATCAGCAGCATTTTACCACCAAGGCCCAAATCCTCATTCAATTAAAAGCAAAGAAAGGTCCCTAATACTTTCCATTATAGGTAAGTAATAGCTGCTACTCTGCGGAGAAGAACGGGAAAGGGAGGTACCTTACGGTCCCTGCCATTGGGGACATCATGATGGAGAGCATATGGCCAGCGTTGCAGTAGATGCTGGGAAAATCATTTGGTTATCCAGGTGATCACCCAATTTAATAGCTACTGGGTTAAATGCGAAAAAAAAGTAAAATAAAATAAAAACCCTGCTGAGGCCATCTAAGTCCAGCAGAGTCCCACTGGTTTTGCAGCATTTCAATTCTGGCTAGATCTTGGGAGGTGCTAGAAATCTCATTGGTTTAGCTGTCCAGCCTGATTTCTAACCTGATTCAGTCTGAGAGAGCAAGATAATATTTGGGTTTTCTCCAGCTAAGCGCCGAGGCCTTGGGAGAGCCAGGTAAGCCCTGCTGTAGCTGGGAGACCAGCAGCCGTCGCAGCCTGCAAGCACATACATCCACCGCCCCCTGAACAGCCTCCAACAGCCTCCAGGCTGGAAAGGCTTCAGCTCCCAGCTCCACGCCGTAGCACAACAGCGCGTCACCCAGCGCACGTGCCGCAAGGAGAGCAGGAGGTAGCAATGAATCCCACGCAGGAGACCCCGAACCAAGCACATCGCTCCACCACAGGAGCAGGCGGTCACAGCTCACCATTGCCTCTCCCACCAGCACTAAGCCCTTGCCAGGCTGGTTGTCCCAGCTGGGGGGACGATGCTGGTGCCAGGAGAGCTTGGAAACGACTGTTGCATGGGTTAGAGAGGATCAGCTCTAGCCTTCTAAGCAAGAACATCCTAAACGGCAAGAGGTCAGACTTTCCTGAGAGCAATCAGTGCAAACCCGTGAGATGGACAAGATCCTAAATTGCCCATCAGGGTAGCTCACCGGCCCTCTTGCACGCCGCAGAGTGGACTCCCTTGTCGGGAGCCCGGTGCACGCAGCCAGGGGAAGGCTGGATGCGCTGCCTTCGTTAGACCAGCGAGAATGATTCACAGGACAGGGAGCCAGAGGCATGCAGTCCTGGAACGGCGGATGCAGCGCCTCAATTGCAGCCGGTGAAAAGCAGAGGAGGGGACACCGGGGAGCAGGGCAGCCCGCGGAGCCAGCTGCGACGCACCTCATCTCAGCCCCGGCGCCACGCTAGCTCCTCTCACACGTTTGTGGGGAGGAAGGGCTAAGAGCCTGACCGAGAGCCAGGGCCACGCGGCGCTCCCCGCGCCACTGCTGGGCATCCACAGGCCACGATTCAGCAATAGGAATGGGCACTGGCCACCAGACACTTCAAAGGCAGGGGAAACATGCGGCACGCAGATCGGCGGCGGGGAAAAAGAAAAGAAAAAAAAATCACCTTTCATGGTATATTCAATTACACCTGGGCAACACACACTGTAGTTAAGTCTCTAATCGCATTGATACACCAGAAGCAACCGAGAAATGTTCTTTTTTGGCCTCAACTCCCAAGTGGTTTAATTCTGCCTAATTCCCCTGCCGAAGCAGCGAGCTCCAGATGCCGGCCATCTCCTTCAGGATGAGAAAGGACAAATTCTCACGGCGTGGTTAACCCGTTGCCATGAATGCTCCCCTTTTTAGCCTGGTCCAGGTTTCTGCAGTCCTTTCCCTCTGCGCACTAGGCTGCTTGTCCCCTCTGGAAGGACTGTGGGATCTACGGAGGGGAACCGGGCCCCCAAGGCAGGAAGGGCAGCCCCTTCGGTCTGCAGGCCTAGAGATAAAAATCAGCCTTTCTGCTCACAACAGACCAAGTAAATATCCAAGAATGTTTCCCCATCACAGACCATCCGATTTGCCACCCGCAGAGCAATGCCACTCTGCAAGTCTCTGGGCATTATGGGAACCAGAGTATAAAAACATTCCTGGTGCAATGACGCTGAAACTGATGCTGAAATTAGGCTGGGAACAGGACCAGTGTGGTTGTTTCTAGCCCATAAACTAAAACCTACTTATATGGCCAATCACCCACAAAGATATTGCATTTTGTGATAGCCTGTATCTATTTTCTGGTTCCAACTTACTCCCCAAGTGGCTCCCAGCTCAACTCATGGACTCTGGCATTAGAAACTTCATGCAACGGCTCACACATGAGCAAACAACAGAAGCATGGTACAGCTGTTCTACCACCTCATCGGTGCAGACAGACATCTCCAGCGTGAACGCCAAAGGCCCCAGGTCCCAGCAGGACCCCGAAAAGCTTGTCCCTGCCCAGGCACGGACACCACTCGCCCCGCTCTGCCCGTGGCGGTGGTCGGGGCTGAGCTCCGAGGCCGGCACACGCCGGCTGCCATCGCAACCTGCGGCCAGGACAGTCAGTGACATGGGCACAGCCCTCAGGCATGCTGGCACGTCTGCTGCACGGCCCACGGGGAGAGCAAATAAACAGCGCCCAGAAAACATGCTCACAGTTATTAAGCTGCTCTTGGGGAGTGCAAGAGGCCAGCACAGGCAAGGAAGGATGCCTCTCATGCTCCCCAAGGACAGCCCCTGAGCAGGAGGCTTGCTGCAGCCCCTACTCGCAAGGTTTTGCTCTCAGCAACAGGTTGCAAAACCAGCCCAGAGATGAGGCCAAGCCCCTTTGCCCAGGGGACCCAACGAGACATGTAGCACATGCCTCTGCATTCCCCTGACATCTCCTGCCCAAATGGGAAGGACTGGCCCCATCTCCACCACTAAGCACAATCAGGGTTTCAAAGGTTTTCAGGACCTGGAAATATCATCTCCAGCTTCCCAAAGTCATGCCCAGCTGCTCAGAGAGGCCGGAAGCCGCATTACTCACATTGTACAGAACTGTGGTCCACCCTTCCATGGTAATGCACTGAAAGACAGTCAACACAGCAAAGAGGATGTTGTCGAACTGCGTGATCCCGTCATTGGGGCCGATCCACTCCCGGCACTCATAACCTGGGGGGCAACCCTGTGCCCCACATGGATGAGGGGGGTCTAACTCCTCTAGTTCACCTGCAAGCAGACAGCAGAGAGTCAAAGAACACAGAAGTAAAGGAGAAGCAAAGCACAGGAGAGGGGAAAAGCCCAAATGTAGACAGGCTTGACATAGAGCAGGGGGCCTCCACTGGCAGCAGCCCTGGCCGCACACCAACTGACCCCATAAAGGAAGAGAATAAATTGCTATATCCTTAATACAAGTGAGCGATGCCCAGCGTACATGAAGCAAAATGCAGGCTCTTCTCAGCTCTGCGCTTCCCAGGATCACAGCTGCACTGGTTATCAGGACAACACACAAACACAGCTCACCCTGGCTGTTCTCCCCTGCACGGTACAGAGCAGGGAGCGGGGCCATGTCCTCACCTGAATTGTTTGTGTAGCAGGCCCGGTGCAGCTTCCCACTGTAAAATTCCAGGCCGATGATGGCAAACATCAGAATAGCGAAAAAGAGCAGCAAGCCGATCTGGAGAAGAGGCACCATGGCCTTCATGATGGATTTCAGCACGATCTGTAGACCTGGAAGGGGAAAGAGACAGCACAGCTCGGCAAGGTGCTGCAGCCTATCCCACATGTGGCAAGGAAGACAGCAACCACGGACAAAGAGGAAGGGTCGTCAGATAAACACGACAGGCCCAAGCACAGACTGGAGCATCTCTGTTTGGACAGCTAAGGACCGTTGAGGAAAACACTGTCCCAGGAAAAGCAGAAGGTCCAGGGTGCAGAGTCTGGCACCGGGAAGGGGTGGTTTCTGGATCTGCCTCGGACTCACTGAGAGATACTAATCAAGTCCTCCCTCCCGCATTCTGCTTTCCCTCTGGGCTTTGCGTCTTTTGAATGGAAGCTCACCAAGGCAGGAGCCACCATTTGCAATGCATGATACAGAACCCAGCACCACGGCACCTTGATTCCCATAGGACTGTCAAGGTGCTCCCAACGGTGCGCTAACCACCACATCCTCTCAGCCTGCTGCCTGACCGTCTGGGCCTGGCTGTCTGGGTGGGCACCTCCAAGGGACACAGCAAGAGCCATAATCCCTCTGGCGTCCCCCAGCAGCAGTAAGCAAAGGCACATGCTCAGCAAGGAGGTTCATGCCTACCCAGCAACCTGCTTCTCAGGGCAAGCTTTTTCTTCCAAGGAGCTGTAACTCTGAACAGTTCTTCCAATGCAGAACACTTTCCAATGAGAGTCGCACCAAACTGGGCCTGATAAGCATCTCCTCAGCAGCAACTGGTGAAAGGAGCCAGGCTGAGACAGCTCTAGCTAGCAAGGGAAGGGACATCTTCCCCTCAGGATTTCTGTTGCTTGCTTTCAGGTCTTCGCTGCGGACCCTGAGCACTAGAAGCAAGGACTGCACAGCCCCATTGAAGAACTGGCATGTGGTCAATGACTTGCTGCCACCAGCTGTCTGGAGAGGGAAGGTTTTGTATGCCACAGCCCAACTCTAGTAGCCACTGAGATTAAGGGATGTTTTCCTCCTAGAGGAGCTTTTACTGGGACTGCCTTCCAACTTTCCTTCTGGTCCTGCTTGCTGGGAAAGGCTGGGGATGAGCTGCCATTGCCAGTGACAAAAGTCACTAAGTTCTCAGTGCCCCTTGGCTGCACCCTGCTCAGGACACTGGGTTAAACCCCACACAGCACCCAAGTGCAGGAGAATTTCCTAGGGTCTTTAAGGCAGGTTTGCCTACCTACTTCTGCAATAGGTCACAGCTAGCTTCCTAGGACCATTTAGGAGTCTTCTGGAATAAATCCCACAACATTTCCAGAACCTAATAAAGCTGGTGTTACCCTTGATTTCTCCTACTTAAAATTATGGTCCTCTCTGTAGGGCTGCAGCTTGGTACAGGGCTCCATGAAGATTGTGAGAAAGCTCTGAGCATCCAGCAGAGCACTTTTTACATGGCAACAGCAAGCGGTTGGACTCAGAAAGGAGGAGAGAGGAACATGCTCTCCAAGTTATGGATCCAGCATACTGCATGTTCAGTGCCCAAGGAGGGAAGGAAGGGAGGATCAGAGATACCAGCAGCCTAGTTTCTTTATTTATCCCCATTCCTGCAGATGAAATCTTGCAAAAACTAGATCTCCCCTGAATAAGCCTCAGTCCTTAAAGGATCCACCCACTGCCTTCTGGACAGGGAGCTGAACCAGTCTGCGGATCCTGCTGATCTGCAGATCTCTACCTTGTTCTAGCAGAGAATGCTAAGTCTCAAACTGGCTGGTAAGGACGAAATGCCACCTAGGGACACCAAATGTTTCCACACTGTGTAGTTACCTCTTCCTTTTAGTTTACTGAAGGGATTACTGGGAAGATCACATGTAAAATCTGCCCTGATCCATTTGTGATCAGGGAGGTTTACTCTCCCCCACTTCTCTGATTTTCACTCTACATCCAAGGTGGCACAAGGACTATTCTAAATCTGAATGAAATCAGAAGGAGATGTGAACACCCTGGGAGAAGAACCAAGAGCATCCAACTTACTGGGAATGCCTGAGACGAGCTTCAGAGGTCTAAGCACGCGCACAGCCCGCAGGGTCCGCAGGTCCACGTGTGTGTTGAAGTGAGTCCCAGCAGTGGCAAGGATGCTGCAGCCAGACACAAAGAAAGCAGAGTTACTGCAGGCAGAGCCCTCAACCATCCCGCAGCCCCGCGAGCATGAGGTGCCCAGCTGGGTGCCTGGTAACTGAAGCCAGTGAGTCCAGCCTCCCTGAGTCTCCCAGCCGAACACAGCAGCCCCAGGCTATATGAAAAGTCATGTTGAGCAGGCCACCGCCAAGAGTCACACTCCCAAGCTAGGCTTATGGAGCCACAAGGAGGAATGTGCCCCGCTTGGAGCAGAACCTGGGATTCACCTGCTGGCAGGTGCAAAGAGGACAACTTTATGCTGACTTGATGCCTCCCGAAGCCTATAAGCCACCAAGCCCCGTTGAACACAAACACAAAAGCTTACAAGCCAAGCCGTACAGCCAGCCAAAGTCACCCGTGAACACCCAGCCCTGCAGTCCCCCACCTATGCCCCATGTGTCAGGATGGATGGCGAGCCCCACACTGCAGCACTAAACTTCAACCCACGCCACCTCATTGCACTCTTGGAGCTGAACGCTATCAACCTTCACAACTGCAACTTGTCTTGCAGGATTGGTTTGACCTCCCTTCTGGAGGGGAGCAACTCGGACCAGAGATGTAGGTCATCCCTCTGATAATCACTGGGGCTTCTAAAGCCCAGGGGAACCTGTTCCTTCCAGCTGCCAGCCTTACTGCCCAAGAGACCACCACCACAAAGGGTTCAACCATCGCAGGCAAAAACACAACACGTGGGGTGAGCGTTTGCAAAGAAATTCTATTTCCCCCTGCCCCAAGCAGCAAACAGGGCATGTACACCCAGCCTCACCCTGAGGTAGTCAGGGCAACCACATTTAAGTTGTTCAGGACAAGTAGCACAGAAAAAGGTCCACGTGGCCATGACCATGCCTACGGATGAGATTCCAGGCATCTGTCCCATATTGAGCCAACGGGACATTAGCAGAAGTGTCCAGCTAGCAGGCCACTGGCTCATGCAACGAATCCTGTGATGCCAATGACTAGCACTGCTCAGTGCCTCCAACTATCAGCTGCTTTGTGGCTTCTACAACACATGAGTTGCCTTAGAACCTCACCTCTGGGATTTTTGAGAATAAGCTGAGAATCTCATATGCATTAAAAAATATATAGTAATGAAAGTTTGATGACCTTGGAAGGCAACCAGCAGGCAAAAGAAGGACTCCAGAGGTTTTCTTTTAAAACACAAAGAGTTTTAAGTGAATCTCTGGAAAACAAGTTTGGGGAGAGGGGAGCCAGTGCACAAAGAATCCTGCAGGGGAGATACTAAAGGCCACAGCACACGCAAGGGGGACACTGCCTCTGGATGCTGGGAGCAGCGTGGCTCAGACGTCGGACAGAACTGTGGTAGCACTGTTGGGGAATGCAGATTCTCCTTCTCTTCCATGCACCCAGCTCGCCTGGACTTCGCTTGCTTTTCAGCCAAAGCTCTGGGCTCCGCTGTGCACCCGCCCTTCCTGTCGCTCACACCCCAGGGACTACACCTGGCTGCCCGGTTGGGAGAGGGGGACATTTCGGGGGGAATAAACGGAGGAGTCGGGCCACGTGCACCCAAGCAGCCCTGAATCAACCTGCTGCAACCTCTCGCCCTTCTCCGGCTGAAGCAAGCACCCCAAAACAACTTAGGAGAGCTGGTGACAGCTCTGTGCCCAGGGTGCGGCACTGTCAGGATGGAGGAGAGAAGCAGAAGGGTTGCAGTGAGGGAGGAAAGCAAGGGAGCAGGAGAAGGAAGGGGAGGCAGAAAGGAGAGCGGGACAGGGGGAGGCAGCAACCGCGGGGCTGTCTGCGGCAATCCAAAAACTGACGGAAACTGGGTCATTGTTCCACTAATTCATCTAATTACAGGCCAGAACAGCTCTCAGGCGTGCCAAGCAATTAGGACTCTTTCTCTCCTCCTCTCCCCGAGGTACAGCAGGTACCAACCTGCCCCTTCAGAAACACGAGTTCGGTTTCCTAGGATACCCTGACAGCAGAAACTATCTCCCATCAGAAAACCAGGTTGTTACAACTCATTTTCATATTCCCCCTCTTTCTGCCTCCCCCAGTTTACAATGCTTTTCGTGAAAGGGGTCGGACAAAAAGCATCCAGCACGGAAAGCACCTCTCCACTTTTCTCAGTGGCAGGACATAGAGAGGACAGTGCCCACCACCCTCCTGCCACCACTACACCACTGAGCAGTGTGCTGCTGGTGCCTGAGCAGAAGCAGGTCTGGACCTGGCTGCAGTGCTCGCTCTGCAAAGCCGAAGCTGGCTGAAGGGCCGAGGGCGATGAGAGGTGCCCTAGGTGGCCAGGAACAAGGGACATAGTGGAGAAGGACTTGACAAGGGAAACAGAGAGTGAGGGAGGAAAAAAACAGGAGTAGAAAGAGGGTCAGACCAGTCACAGATCTAGAACAGAAACAGAGCAGAGCTCAGAAATGCTGGTGGTCAAGGGACTGCAAGGCGAGCAGAGGAAGGGAGGGGATGGAGGTGCAGAAGGACATACTCCAAGGCCAGCAAGATATTGCCGTGGGAGGGAGAGATTTCCTCCCTCCGTCCCCAGCTTCTCCCACCTCCCGGCCCCCTACCAGGTTGCCTCATCCTGTCATCCTTGCAGGCTCCTGGGTACTGCCAGGACTGCTTACGGCCCTCTGAAGAGGCTTTCTAACGGCACAATCCCCACAACACCTTGCAAACGAAGAGATGGGGCACATGGGGCACGTGGTCTTTCCCCCTTCATGCTACTCTCTTTTCCTCTGCTTCAGCAGGGTCCTTCTGCTAGTGCTTCAGCCCATGAACAGCCTCAGCAAACCACCATGCTGACTGGAGAGCAGAGAGGGACTTAATTAAGTCAGAAGCACCTAGGGGCTCAGGAGAGCTGCTTTGTTAAATTGGTTGTAAGATCAAAATCAATAAGTATGATAAAGCACGACCACTCAGCAGCACGTGGGAGAGAGAAGAGCATAGACATTTTCATCTCTTTCATGTTTTGTGCCAGCAAGAGCCGTGATAACCCAGTACTCTCCAAAATACCAGCGCAGAGGACACCCTGCTCCCAGCCACGCCAATGCCACATGGGAAGCCCCCAGCCCCGCTTCAGCTTTCTTTCCTTACATCTCTACCTTCTGCTGTCCAACCAGCTTCCCAAAGGAAAGAAGGAAACATATTTTGCATTCTCTGAGCTGCCTCTAACTTGAACTCAGCATTGCAATGTGTCTCCAGGAGAACAAGGGTTCTTGGTTGGACATCAGCCATGATTCAACACCAGGACAGTGAAAAGCAAAGGCAGAAAGTTCCTGGAGGAAGATTGGGATTGACAGTTCAGTCCTCCACGACTTGGGCCATGCAGGGGCAGCAAGACAGAGGGGCAGCTATCGCATTTATCCCAGTCTCCATCACAAGAGCTGGTCCAGCCAGCCTTGCTGGCCCACACACAGAGCCACCAGGGCTGGTACCGGCCTCCAGGCTGACATACCTGGTCAGACAGGGCAGAGAGGAGCAGAACCAAAGAGCGGAGTGCTTGGGCTGCAAAGTCCTATGTTAACCCAGATTTGTTTGAAGGGCTTGCGAGCCTTTGTGCTGAGCCTCCAGGCAAGGTTCAGGCAATTTCAGGGCAATACTTCACAGCGCTCTAAATTAGCTGCTAAGAATGGGACTCCTCTGTGGCAAGGCGACATGCTCCTTGTCCTCGCTCGGGGACAGGGGACATCATGAGCTGCCTCAGAAGGGGGTGCAGACAGATCACCAAAGTGGGAAAGGTTGTGCTGCAGACATTTCTCCCAACCACCAGATGACCAGCTGCTACAAGGAGGGTGACTGCACACCCTTTTACAGCTACAGTCTCTGTTTCCTAAGAGAAACGACACGTTGGGCGCAGCACAGCAGCGTCGCAAACGCAACAGCTCTGCCTGCAGCCAGGGAGCAAGTGCTGCCAGAGGTGCAAACTTGTCGACCTCAAAGCCCCAAAACACTCAAGGGCGTCGGATCAGGGGCTGAACTACCCCAAAACTACATATAGACAACTTGAGGCAGCTGGAAAAAAATCCAAGCGAGCTTTCAGGCATGCAAGGCTGCCTTCTGTCTGCTTTCTCCAACCCCTTCGGTTGCTCTAATAAAAGGTATCGCCTCTCGAGCTAGCCAGTCTTTGCTCGTGCTCGCAGGCACCACCACCACAACACTACTGCTAACAAATTGAATGTTCAAAACGTACCCTCCTGCTCTGGACTTCAGCATTTCACCCAGCACCTGTTAACTGTATATTAACCCTATAATTGTGACATTTTTGCACAGTGCGACCCACATTGCACGGTGCGACCCATTTCTGATCTTCCAAAAAGAATCTAATTTGTTTAACACTTCACTCTATGCTTCCTGCAAGTCAAATTGCTCAGGGAAAGACCTGGTTCTGAAATCACATGGGAAAGATCCTCTCTAGATTGTTTTCTAGTCCTTCTTTTTCCCTTAAAATTAAATGTTTGCCATGTGGGGGAGAGGCATTTTTAAAAGCTCAGTCAACTATAACAAATAAACCAACGTGAAATTGGAAACAAGCATTAGGATCAGAAACGTGAAAAGCAGTTTGAGGCAATGGAGAAAGCACACCAGGACTAAACTCCATTAAAAAAATTAACTCCTTTGTGTCAGGGGTTAAGTCTGCGGTAAGGTAAGAACATCTCTTTACTAATCCCGTACTCACGTTCTCGAATATTTTTTACACATTAGGGTTTCTTATTCCTCCTTGCGAAGCACTGCTTAGAGTTGGGATTCAGGGTCTGACAGCTCTTCCTTCTGATGCCAGACAGCAACTCCTGTACCCGTAGAATGATTTAAATCCTATCGAACACTTACAGTATCCATGTCTGATGTACTAATAATTATTCTCTATTTTTAGGCAAAGACCCAAACTAAAATTACATCTCACTATCCAAGTTATCTAAAAAAGCTGGCGGATTGGGCTATAAAAATCCCAATGATCTCATGCTTTTCATCATATGTACTGGAGGGAAAAAAAAAAAAAGAAAAAAAAGGAGTGAAAGCATTTTTATAGGTCATACAGGCAAAGGGGTTAGTTCTACTTTTGGGGAGGAAAGGCAGAAGAGAGATTTCAGGTAGAGAAGAGCAGAGAGGACCTACTGGAAGAATGCAAATGAGAGAGGAGGCAGGATGGGAAATATATGCTAATCCACAAAGTATAGTTGAATAGTGAGCAATCACCAGCAGACAAGAACATGCTTCGGAAAAATCTGATGCTTTGTGCTTGCAACCAGGCTGATTATTTTCTTTTATTTATTTACAGCATCTCAAGTGAGCAGTGAACTCCCACGGCACCTGGTCGCTTTTGGGGCCGGATTCAGACTGCGCCGGGAGGGAGGCAAAGCCCTGGGGCTACGCTCCAGCTGGTAGCCAGGAGAACGCTCCCTTTCGCCTTAGCTCGAGACCTGCACCTACGGGTTTCTCTCTCCAGTGTTCATGTTTGGGGGGAGAGGGGAAAAAAAGTCACATCTAAACCAACCGACGAATGACTCTGCTCGTGGGGCAGAGCTGCTGGAGGGAAAGCAGGACATAAGGAGCGATGTGCACAGAATAAATTACAAGCGGTCTCCACGGCCCCGTCGCATGCAGAGCCGTTTTAGCAGTGCAGAGCATCCTCAGCCCTCTCCCTTCAGAGACCTCTGCTCTTCAGGGTGCAGAGACGCACACGCCAGCGAGCCGCCCCGGCGAAAGGCAGCTCTCAGTGCCCTGGGAGGAGAGAGGATCGGCCGAGACAGACTAATCTCAGCTCAAAATCTGGGACAGGGAGGGCGCTGGCTGGATGACGAGAAAATTAATATTTATAATTAAGTGGAAAGGCCCCTCAAGGCCTGCACTGCCACCTGACTTCACAAGGGAGACTAGTTCATAATTAATAGATCGGCCAAACAACTCACAAAGTAAGTTACCTGATGAATTTACCCCATTCCTCCCCCTTTTCCGCTGGTGAATTTTGCCCCCACCTCTGCAAACGTTTTCCTGTTTAGCAAAGTCTGGCTGGACAAACCCGTCGCAGCCCCTTGGGCTTTCTCCAAGCTTTGCCTTGCAGGCATGCCGCCGGGCTCGCCGAAGGCGCCCGCTTTGCTTCGGCAGTGCTGCCCCAGCCCCGCGGTAGAGCGGTGCTCCCAGGCGCCCTGCAGACGAGCGTCCTGTTCAGCCCGGCGCTCACGAGTTACGCATAAGCCCGGGAACAAACGCGCTCAAAGCAAACACCCGCTCCGTGTGCAGGAGGATACGTGCAAGTTCCACCATCACAAGAGAGGCGGCAACGAAAAGGACCTGCAGGATGTCTCTGTACTTTTGGTTCAGCAGAGGCTCCAGCACGGACCAGTGCTCAGGGAATCGCAGGGTATGGGAGGGACGGGGCCTCCGGAGCCCTCTGGTCCAAGCCCCACTCAACGTGTTCTGGGCCTCAACCATGCCGAGGATGTCCCAGGCCTGTGGGACATTCCTGCTTTGAAGGAGGACACCAGAGGACAGGGACACAAAGCAGGCCCAAGTCCTGCCCTAAGCGCAGTTTAGAGCAACCTCAAAGCTATCGTCATTTTTTCTCGCGTTTTCTAGGTTTTGAGACCATGACACAAGCGAATTGCAGTGCCCACATCCTACGCGATGAGGAGACACCAATCTTGGGGACCTGCCCTTAGACACCCTGCTGAACCAACCTGAGCTGCAGCACACCCCCTCCTCCACCCACGGGATGCCCCGTCAGGCCTGACGGGTCCGTTACCTCCTATCCCACAGAGGCACGAAGAACATGGATATTCACACTTCCTTATGAACTTTTGCCCTCTTTGTAGAATAGCTGAACTAGAGCAGCATAAAAACACCCCGGACTTGGAGCGAGGGGACTGGATTTTCTACCTTCATCAGAGAAGGGCTATGCAGGAGGTGACAGCTTTGCCCTGAGTGCCCCCAGGGCTCCCGGGCAGCCCATGAGCATCCCTAAGAGTCAAGCACCTCTGTGCCGGGAGCTTTGGGACCCTCTTCCCAGAGTTTGCAGTGCTGCAAATCTGCTGATCCTACCGTTCTCCACAGCTTCAGAAGTCCTGAACTGTACCACCAGCTCCCTGCAAGGCTGCGAGGAAACACATAGCTCCCGGCTCGCCTTCCGACCTGCCGTTTCACACCTCCGAGTGGGGCTTCCTCTGCTTGCTGCTTCCTCTGCTGGCTGTTATGAGGCAGCGAAACCCCGGAGCCTCCCCACTCCATGGGGGCTCTGGCTTGGTTCCTGCACGGCCGAAGGCGCCCATGGGATTTTTGGGGAGAGACTCTAGGGAAAGCCCGGAGTGGAGGGGGGCTTGCCCAAGAGCGGCGACGAGCCCGGTGCCGAGCGGCTGCGTGGGAGAGCCTGACTCACCGCTCAGCACAGCAGCTTCTGGGAACCGTCGAAAGAGGAGCTGGGAAGGACGGGGCGAAGCGCGTGAGCGGCACACGGGCCGCATCCTGCGCCGGGGACGGCGGCGGGTCTTCCCCTCGCTGCAGCACAGCTCCCTCTGCGTGCGCCACTGAGCGTCTGTCCCGAAACATCGGGAACCCGAGGAGTCCAGCTCTCACTGGATTTAAAAATAAGGAGCTTTTTACAAACAGGTGCTGCCAGCATCCACGTAGGAGCCGCTCCGCACGGCGCTGAGCACATCTCACAGCGCTGAGGACACGCGAGCCTCCCCGGGCAGCTCTTGGCATCAGCCTGGCCACGTTAGCTCCGTCCACCAAAACCAGGCTCAGTGTGCAGCGCCCCTCGCCGCAGGGTGCGGCACGAGCTAGAGGATCGCGCAGGTACCAGGGCCGCCGAGCAAACGCACGGAGAAGAAATGCAGCAACTCCTTGGCGCTACATCGACGCTGCACCTCCCCGGGCCCTGCTCTTTGGACGAGGTGCCGGCAGCGGGCACAGCCTGTTGCCATGGCATACGGCACATGAATCATTCACAAAGCTCAGGAATTAATTATTCATCCAAACGAAAGACCAAACACTTTTCTAATTGTCCTGGAAGGAAAGAGCCGGGAAGGGAGGAGGGAGATGGGGAAGACATCATGTCGGAGACTGGCTCCCTTCATGAAAGAAAGGGAAAGAAAGGAAGAGGGAAAAAAAATCATGTCTGGTGTGATCAAAGAATTACTCTGTTTTCAGGCTCCAGGGTGTCTCTGCCAGATTACCTTACAAGAGAAACCTTCTCATCTTGCAACGATACGGGCTCTACCATAACAAACCTGTTGGGTGCTACGATTTGTGTTCTGATTTAATACTTGTTCTCCAACCCTGGTAGCCACATCCTGAAACTTTCTTGCTAGGAGATGCCCTTGGCCACATCAAGCCATTCAGAAATCGCTGCATACATATTTGAGGTTCAAAATACCCTTCTCTGCCCCTCTGGTTCCTCCCTGCTCACTGTGGGTAGCGGCCAAACGTGTCCATTGCCTCTGGCAGGCTTGATGGAGTCCTACCACTGGCCAGGATGGTTTGCTGGTGAGGGATGAGTGCAGCCCACAGAGGTGGGACCACACCAGGAGAACCCTGCCGTTCCTCCACTGGGTCCCATGCATCCCGCCCCAAAGGGGCGCGGAGCACGTGGCCCTGACAAGACGGGCCGAGAAACGCTGGGACGCTGCGTCAGCCCAAGGAGGGACTGGCCCTGCAGCGATCTGGACGAACAAGAGGCCAAGAGACAGACTCCTAGCGCTTGTTCGGCCACGAAGAAAAGGGTAGAAAAGCACGCCCACGGGTGCACGTGTGCACGCGGGCACCAGCTGGCCAGCCGCCTGCCTTCGGCGGGGACGGGAACGGCTCCCAGCGCCGCCTCCCCCGCCCCCCTTGCCTGCCGGGCGGCTCTGCGAACACATGAAACTTTAATGGGCTCATTTCTCAGCAGCGCACAGGCTGAATATAGAGCGGGGGGCCAAGGCTCGGATGCTTCCTCCCTGCTCGAGGCAAGCAAGAAAGCCAGCCGGCTGGTCACGCAGCGCGGGAGGCTGGAGCTGGGCAGAGCGCAGGTATAATCCCTGGAGGGACGCCTGAGCGAGTCTCACCCATCTCCTAACCCCTGGGTCGACCCGTCTGTTCTCCTCAGCCTTGTTTGCTAGATCTCTGCCCATTGCTTTCAGGAAGGGGCAACATCCTTAAACGTGGCTGGGGCGAACAGGGACCGTACCTTGCTTAGGGGCTCAGATTGCTGCAGATTTCCCTGGAAGGAAGAGGCTGGGCCAGACCAGCTCAGCACTTTGCTGCTTGGAACGATCCCCAGACAGTTGGAAACACTGTTTGCTTTCAGTTAGGAAAATGCAGACGTCAGCTCTGGGAAAAGAGCCTGTTTCCAGTCGTTGGTGCACGCGTGCCCATATCCACACGCATGCTCTCGCACACGCACGAGTCCTCGGGCACACGGCCAGCAGCAAGTCTCTCCCCACCCAGCACTGTGCGCACAAGCGGGCACCGGGTACCCAAACTACGAGGGGACGCAGAACGTGCCTACCCTGCACAGGGCTACTTCCAGGGCAGCCCAAGAGCTCCCCTTCGATCTCTGGACCTCTGAGACCAAAAGATCTTCCAAGCCATGCAGAACTTGGGTTGCGAGAGGTCCGCTAAATACAACAGGACAGAGACTCTGCTCCCCCTCGCCCTGCCCTCAGCAACGAGGAAACCCAGGTGAGCTGCAAAAAGGGCATCACATGCTTTCCAGGGTGCTCTTCCCAAAGCTCATGCCCATTTCCAAGCAGCACCATCGACTGCAAGGAATGAACCAAGTTGCCTTCTTCTTTGCCATGCTCACGCTGCAGCTCTGCAGCAAGGGAAGAACCAGCCTCCCAGAAAGAGGTCACTCCTGCATCACCCCAGCCACAGCAGAAAGCCGCGTCACTGAGCAGGGTTTCACCAGGATGGCAGAGGGAGAGGTCATCCCAATGCCTGCTGCCTGCCTTTGCAGGGAGAGGACCTTGGTTTCCGCCAGATCAGCCATCAGAGCTTGCAAAAGCAGGGCTTTTCCCCCACTGGCATGCGTTGGAGCCCATCCAAACGGCTCCAAGTTTTCTAACGGCAGGGCAGGTGCTCAAAGGCAACCGGCGAGGCAGGATGCTCTCGGCCGCACGGCCCGGCCGCACGCCAGGCACCGCCGGCGACCATCCCTCCCCTCATCCCCTTGGCCACATTCCACCCACGAAATACCTTAATGAAAAGCACAGAGCTCGTGGGGTTTGCAAAAGGCTTTTCAGGTGTAGCAGTTGTTATTAAACCCTCTGAAAAGCCCTGACGCTAGCGCTTCTTTTTATTGACCCCTGTGTATTCAGCCTGGTTTTACACGGTCAGAAACTCGGCGCTCCTTCCTGCTGCTCCCGTGCAGAGGACGGGGAGACCTCGCTGCCTTGCTCCCACCCAGCCCCACCTCTGCGCGCTCTCCCAGGCACAGCTGTTCTCTGCATTTGACGGGGGTTAATGTCAAAACATTGGGTCTGCCACAGCTAGCTGAAAAGCAAACGCTTTTCCTAACATCTGCAGTGGAAGAGCAGGAAGGCAAAACATGAGCTGGAAAATACAGGGAAATCCACCGACAAGGAGTAGCGTCAGGCAAAACAAAAAAGAAAAAAATCCTTTGTAGCAGCACCGGCAGGCAGCAGCCAGCCTGGTCCTCGCACAGCTTCACAAGGGACTTTTGATTTTGGTCTTTATTTTTTTTTCCAATTTTTGAAAGCCCCCCCCCATCTCTCATGTAACGTGTTATTGTATTAAAGCTGTAATTGCTATAAAAAAAGCCAACACAGCACTGTAATACTGAAGCATCCACGAGTGTGCAATGCACACCCACCCAGCTACGTTCACCGGGAGTTTAACCCCTCTTTGTCGCTCCCGATGCGGCGCAGGCCGCGGAGGGCGCGTTTCGAGCTGGTGCCGGTGACACGGGCCCGGCGCGGAGCACGACGAGCCTGGCCACGTCGGCCTCGCGCGCTGGCAGCGGGGCGTTCCCGAGCCCCGGGGCAAGCACGTGCTTTGCCCCCCTCTCACAAGTCTTCCTCAAAACGAGCGAAGGTATTTTACTCACGTTTTCCGAGAAAAATATTTTTAGCTGGAGGAGAATAGGCTGTTTTTTCAGGCAGTGACAATGATGTGGAAACCACAGGTTATAAAGAGAGCTGGCTTACCTATGTAACTATTAGCATCCCAGTGGAAGCTTTAACATTAGAGAGTATTAAGTGGGCGTTGGTTTCCACCAAAGTGAAAAATCTGGATTTATTGACATAAGAAGCAAACAGCAATTGAATCAAAGTCTGTGTCATCCCTTCCTGCACAGCTTCCCAGGCAAAGGCTCATGCTGGCACCCCCTTGTTACAGGGATTTACGCCGAGGAGATCGCGTCCAGGAAAACCTGCTGCTCACGGAAACCCCAAGTCAGCATCCAAGCCGGTGAGGACATGTCAACTGTCTCCACTACTCTATAGCAGGTCCCTGATGCTCGCAACGTCCTACCACAGCAAACTTCTTGCAGCCACCAGCCCTAAGCCTTGATCAGATCCCAAAGACCATTAATTCTCCCTGGCTTAAAGGCTTCTGTCCAGACACACATATTAATCAAGAGCAAAGTTTTAGTCCGCAAATACAGTCGCGAGACCCAGACTTGTTGAGAGCCAGCCACACATACGTCACCCACGGAGAGGACAGGCTTTGCCACCTGATTATGCAACCAACCTGGCGTGAACTGCAAAGTGCAAATCTCTTCCACAGGCTGTTTGCAAGCGACTCGCTATCCAGTGATATTTGCTGAAGAAATTTGACAATAATTTACAGGCTTAAATGCATGCTAGACTTTCCTAAGTAGGGAGATGCAACCATTACACTGAAGAACAGCTTTTTTGCAAGCTTCACCACCACTGCATGGCAAAACCGAGTTCAACATGGTGCTGAGCAGTACAAAAAGTCCATAACCTGGTCCAGCTGATCCCCCAGTCACCTTATCTTTCTCAGTTTAGATCTCTAAAACCAATCTAGGACCAAAAAAAAAAAAAAGAAGAAGAAGAAGAGGTTGTCTCTTCCATCCATCAAATGACAGAATCAGCCTGGAAAGTGCGGTCTCTCCCACCGGCAGCACCAGCTTCCACGCTCCCAGGCACGATGGGTGGAAAGCCAGCAGCTAGCCTGGTATGTCTTAGAAAGGTATTTTTCCTGCTGAAGCAAAAAATTGGGACACAGGAAAGGAGACACAGCTAAACCGCCCGCTGGAAGACAAACATGCCGCCACCTCTGCGCCCGGCGCGTGGCTGCTGGGGGAGACCAGGGTGCCTCTCCGGGCACCGGCTCGCGTGGCACTAACAGCTCTTCACGGACAATTGATTCCCTGGCAGCGGGCCCAGCGCGCGAAGCAGCGCCGAGAGGAGCTGGCAAGGCGCTTGCGAGTGAGTAATTGCTGAGCGCTGACTCAGCACCGGATCGCTTACAGCCAGCTCGCCTGGACCCGCGGGGAGGGCAGGGAGAGGTCTGTGGTGAGTCTCCCCTTGCAGCCCAGTGCTTCCCCTTGGCTCAAGCCACAAAAGATGCCTGGGCCGGGAGATGGCAGATGGCATTTCTCTGTAACCTGGCCCCTTGCAGGGCCAGCTCAGCGTTGCTGTTAATCCCCTGGTCCCAGGGAGGGCTTTTCTCATCCACAGCGAGGCGCTGGGCCAGCAGTACCCTGAAGCATCCCTGAAGCAGCCATGCCGTCAGACCAGGCTGATCCTCCTCAGCCGACGAGGCTGCTGCCACTAGCAGTGTGTCTCACTGTGTCCCCAGAGATGTGACCCACAGAAGATCTGCCCCTGGCCTGGCCCACCCTCTTTCTTGCAGGCCCACACCGGGACAGCTTCACCCACTGCAGAGGCTCTGCCCAGCTGCTCTCCCCACAGCCCCAGGCCTCTCTACCTCAAAACCCTACCCCAAGAGAGGATGCGGAAGAGCCAGTAGCACCCTAGGCAAAGGTTGGACCTCCACTGCCAGTTCATCTGCAGACAGATGCCAGCCTGTTTGCTGTCCACTCAGAAGCAGCACCCTGCAACTGGCACACCAAGACACCTGACTCGCACGGGCAAAGGCAGTTCCACTCTTCAGCAAGGCCATGAAGCCCACGTCAGACCAAGGAAGACAGACATTCCCAGCCACATTTTCTCAGTCCTTCTCTCAAGCAGAAGCCCAAACTGCACCACTCTGCCACTGAAAGGAAATGACCATTGCCACACCCTTGGCAGCACCAGACTCAACATCAACCTTCCTCTGCAAAACACCCAAACAGGCGCCATCTCCCGCATGGTGCCACCACGCAAGGGAAGGATTCAAACCATGAGACAGCATTGTGTGGCAAGCTGTGGTTCTGACTCAGAAGAGACCTAGCATAGCTCACCTGGCTCCCGTGCCTCAGTTTCCCAGTCTGCCCTGCAGCTGACTAGTCTTCATTAAGGAAAGCCCATGAAGTGCTCAGAGAACCACAGGTGACAAGCACCATCAATTTGCACACATCAAATCAGCTGTCCTGAACATAGTATTTCCACCAGCACACAAAAAGCAATGGCTGTAATCCAGGTCCTCCTTCCCCAGGGCTCTTTGGTGGCTATGGACACCCACCTGCCCTCCATACAACAGTAAGGAGCCGATAGTGGATCACTCTGGGATACTTCTGCTCAAGCCAGTTACCAGTGTTCGCTAGCACAAGCCCAGCAAATTTACTCACTCATTTGTTCTTATGTCACCAGCACACCTCATCACACCCTAGACAAGGACTCAAATCTGGGTCACATCCCTGCCAGGAGACAGAACCAGCTCCTACAAAACTGTGTGCTGCCACTTCAAATACCACTGTTGCACACTGAGATGCTTAGTGAGCATCACCTGGGAACACGTCCCACCAAGATCTGTTTCCCAGCTCTTGGCATGAGGCTAGGAAGGGACCTGGGGAGGCGACAGGAGGAGAGCTTTTCCCCATCCCCCTGTGGTGTTTGGCAAATACCTTCCTCAGACCAACTTGCTCGACAGGCCTTGCTCTCTCGTCTGCCTACTCTGTCTCCATCCTGCTCACCTCCTCCCAGCTCTGATGGGTGAGCGACACCAGGCCACCAGCTCAGGAAAGCATACGTGATGTCTTCAGACCAACCCTCCCTGCCTGATGGAGAAATGTGTCCCACCGCAGGCTGCCCGCTCTGCTGTCAGGGCGAGCAGCCAGGAGCAAGGCCAACCTGTGGCTCTCCAGGACAGGGAACCATCCTTTATCTTCTTGCTGTGACACAGAAACAACACTGACATTCATGAAACAGGGCCTTGCCCCAGGTCCTGGAGCTCATGTCCTCACAGGGATGAGCCCTGTGCCCGGCAGTTCAATTCCCCCTGCACCACTGGACTCACCCACTGAGGACCACGATGAAGTCCATGACGTTCCAGCCATTGCGCAGGTATGAGCCCTTGTGGAAAACGAATCCAAGAGCAACAATCTTAATCCCAGCCTCGAAGCAAAAAATCCCAATGAAGTACGGCTCTGTCTTCTCCTGCCAAAAGGGAAGAGAACACGGTGAGAGGCAGGAATGGGGCCAGGACAAACACTATGCCTGCCATTTTGCACGGGGTGCCTTTGCCTTATGTCACACCCAATTCATGTCCACTCCACCTCCCACCAGTCCTGTCCTCCCCTTTCTGGACTTTCCACTGCCTTTTCTCAGCCAGCATCAACCTTGGAAACGAAAAGGCAGGGTTCTCTTCACACTGAAGATGTCCAGTCCCTCTTCGCCGTTCCACTTTCCATAGATGAGAAGTATGTGACAGCAACCCCCAGACACTCCACAGGGGGAAGGTCCCAGAGGAAGCCTCCTGCATCTCCTGCCCTACCCTAGCCTACGTGGGATTGAAGGAATCAGCCTGTTACAAAGGAATCACTTCCCTCGGCTGGTCCTGCACTCACCCACAGGCACCCTGATGCCAGGACACGCCACACAGCCTGCAGCCCTTTCAGGGCAGAGAGGAGAAGACAGAAGGGTACTTACTAATCTCCGTGACATGGGTGTCTTGTCATCCTCTGGAAGGTGTTGCTCGAGGGCCAGCACAATGCAGTTGGCAATGATAGTCGCCAGGATCATGTACTCGAAGGGAGTGAAAGGGAGTTAAGGAATAGAGAAGAAGTGGAGCACATCTCCAACCCACCAGCTGCCTCCCTTCCCCACCCTTCATTTTATCTGTTCATTAGCCGCAGCTGCTTCCCTGCATGAGGGCATGCACACAGCTCTCATCTCCTGGGCAGGGCCAGGAAGCAGACCCCCATACTGGTTGGAAATAAAAGAACCAAGTGCACCAAAACCATCAGGCCTTCCTCTCTGAAAATCGGTTGAGCTTCATCACCTCCTTTCTGGTCAGTTCTGGTCATAGGTTGCTTAGGGGAAGGGATAATTAATCCATTGCCCTGGCTGGACTGTGAAGAGGTTGTGGAGTCTCCTTCTCTGGAGAGAAGGATGCGATCACGTGCAACATGTTCTAGGTGACCCTGCTTGAGTAGGGGGTGGAACAAGATGATCTCTAGAAGTCCCTTCCAACCTCAACTGTTCTGTGATTCTCTGAACAGAGATTGTGGGCTCAGGACTGAGAGCCAGTGCTTGCAGTGGGAGCTCAGAACATAGATACAACTAAAAAGGTGGATGATGGGACTTTGACCAGGCTGAGCTTTGCCTGGAGAAGGTAAAGGCTTGGCATTGCTAGATTGCACAAAAACCCTCATAATGCCAGGGACACTGTTCCCGGTGAGTTGTCAGCTGGCTAAACTCCGAAGACGGCTTGCACTAGGCACTTGGAGGAAACCTCTGCTCTCCAGATGTCTTCAAAGACTCAGACATCCCTCATAACACAAGCCCAATCCTACCAGCTGGGCACACCACACCTCCGGCCATCGCCTCGACAATCAGGCCAGGCTAGCATCAGAACCAGGGTAAATTTTCACTGACCAGCTGTCTATGTAAAATCCTCTTTGGCTTCTTCTGGGCTGAGGGAAGCGGGATGCTCCTTACCCTCTGCCACAGTTAATAACAGCATTTTAGAAAGCACCAGGAAGTGATAGAAAACCCTAGGGTGTGACAAGGGTGATGGATGCCACTACAGTGAGCAGAGGGAAAGTACCCTCTAAGAATTAGGAACCTTCTGCTCCAAACCTGCTTATCCCAGCTCACCTGCATGATCTGGGTTGGTTTGGCTCTCCACCCTGCTGGTGGCAGCCTACCTGGACTAAACTGTTGCTACTATCCCACTCACTGCCAGCTCCACCAATCTCTCCCACTTGCCCAGGCCCCCACAAAGGTCTTGGCAACAGGCAATGAATGCTTTAGCACTTCCCTCTCTGCAGTGTTTTGGAGGATAAAGCTGAAGACAGTCAAGGATGTCCCCCTCCCCTCCAGCCCAGCTTGGGCTCACATGTTGAACATGCAGCCCCACAGACCCCAGCCAGGCATGTCAACCGCCCTTCATTAGGGAGCTCTGTGGGTGGCTGGATGAGCCTAGGCACCACACCAGCCGCTGCCCTCCTCCCCCATCACAGCTCCTGACAACCTCCTGGGGCACCAAGCACAGCATTTGCAACTCGAGACACTGATCAACAGGGTTTTGTTGGACCCTTAGGGACATCCTGAACTCTGTCGAGAGTTTACAGACCCTCTGCTGAGAGCAAACCAACACCAGGACAAGCCACAACGGATATTAGCACCTTAGGAGCAGAGGGGAGAGGAAAGCACCTCAAAGCAGCTTCCTCGTGCCTTTTGATTTCTAGCAGCTGCAGAGGAAAAGGTGGACGCACAGAGCTCCCTGCTCTCATCTGGCCCGCTGCCAAGTGGCAAAAACAAAGCATTTACAAGTTAAAAGATAGCTGCGTTTTTTGAGTTTCCATCTATCTTCACCATGTCTTTGCAATAAAAACCCTGTTGTCCTCAGGAAAGGTAAGGCGAGAGTCAGCACCAGGCAGCACCCTTTCCCTTCCGCTCCCTCCCCGACAGGAAATCACAAATACGTTACTATCGTCGCTGGCATTAGCGGTGGCCATGGGAGGGGAGCGGGGTCTCCCCAGGCTTCACTCCCCTAGCAAGGCAATGGGATCCCGCCAGAGACAGAGCCGACTGTAAAGAAATCTCGCCAGCTCCAAGCTTTAACTGCTTCAAAGTGGTCTCTGCGTCACGTCACCGGCCATCACAGAAGGCAGCATGGTGGCTAAGGACCCGCCGTGTCTGAGCTAGCAGCTGCTCTTCCCTGCCAGACCAGGCTTTCTCAGACGCTGTGGCCGTAGCCCTGGACGAGGTGGTTTGCACTGCTCGGGCTGGGAGGTGTTGAACGCTCAGGCCTGGGGCACTGCCCCTTGGGAAAGGGATGATTTTGTCTCTCACTCCTTCATTTTCCAGCATCTATCATCCAGGCAAAGCTGCTGACTAAAGCAAAATGCATTAAAACTGGTGGCCCTGAGCCCACAAGACAAGACATCCCGGTGCTGGCTGTGAGCACGGGAAACTGGAAACCGCAGAGGCGGGCGACGGCGGAGGCCAGCCCCAGCAGCCCGGCTGCTCAGCGCTGCCGTCTGCAGCACGCAAGGTAAGAGCGGAGATGGGCTTCGAACCAGGTCTCTGGAGAGCAGGCCAGGAGGTGAAGCCAAAGCAAGCCTACAGGAGCTAGGATTTATTTAGCCTGGCAGGGAGAGGAGCCAGACAGGATTCAGCCAAGACATTTAAAAGGCCACTCAGTGAAATTAATGGTTGATAAATTAAAACCAAATCAAAAGACCTTTGCAGCGCACAGGTCCCTCGCAGAGCTCGCTGCCGCAGGTTCAGGTCTCCGTACTAGCCAGCTGCAGGGGCTAAAAGCGCAAGCCTGGGCACTGCAGGCTGGCAGCACGGAGCAGGCAGCTCTGCCTGCCAGCGCCCGTGCTCCTGGCCAGCAGCTCCAGCAGGACGACAGGGACAGCAATGAAACACCCCATTCGAGGCAGGGTGAAGCACCAAGCCGAAAAACGAGCTCTGCCACGCTCAAGGAAAGGCTAGAGGAATCCAGGGCACAGATGTTTTCCTCTAAGTCTTCGTACAAGTGGGGATTTTATTTCACGGCTCCCGTGAAAGCCGCACGCTTTCTCTGCTTTCCACCAACAGCCACAAACTTCAGCTAATACACAGAACGTAACATTTGGCCACGCGCCATCGGCCTATTTGGGGTCTTTTGTTTCATTTTCCTGAAAGTCTGCAAGCAATTAGCACAGGCTTAAAAGAAAACAGTGCTTTAGCAGGGCGGCTGCTGAGAGGAAGGCAGGTCCCCAGGCGCCAGGCACATTTGCCTGGATGAGAAGTGTGGGAACAGCGTACGGCAAGGCTGTCTGTCAGACCCTTTGCATTTAATCCTGCTGAGCACCCCTCACTCCCCGCCACTCCGGCCCTCCCCAGCGTGCCAGGCGTTTACTACGTCCTCCTCCCTCCTGCAGTCTCTAAAATGCAACTGTCCTGCGGTGGGAACATCCAGGTGGGAAAATCCACACTCTGCACACAGGACAGACCGAGCCCACGGTATTAACATGGGAGTCCTGCCTGGGAGCGGACTGGAGGTCTCAAAACTACATATAATGGCTCAACTCATCCCGAGGCTTGCTTTCTGCCTCAAACAGCTGGATCAAACATCTGGCTCCAGGTGCAGCACAAGGGCAATGCTCATCTGTTACAGCCACACTGCCCCACCACCCGGCCACATCCCTGCTGTACCTCCTATGGGCATGCGCCACCCAGGCTGGCCGTAGGGATGGTGTCCCCGGGCCCTGCTGCCACCGAGGGCTCAGTATCTGTTCCTGCCTGCACGACCCCAGCATGGCTCAGAGACCAACGGGCACCGTAGTGCCCCAAAAGGGCCAAGCGATGTGTTCTTGCTGCCGTCGAATCACAGGGGAACAGGAGCAAAAGGGACCGTGAAGACGGGTCTGCCCCATCCCCATGTATCACTCCCTGCCCACCACAGCATCTCTGACCTTCTCCAGGAGGGCCTGGCGAGGGCTTGGAGACTCTGCCCACCAAGCAGGGTTTGCATCACCAGCTTCAATCTGCTTCATGGCAGTTTGACAGGGAGATGGAGAACACTCATTTCCAAGGCACTCAAACACCATTCTCTGCCCCAGCTTTTTCTCCTGAGGCCAAAACACCCCAGTTCTTTCCATCTGTGACCCTAGGCTGCTCCCAGAATCCCAGCAGCCCATTGATCGGCCCCTCCGCATGACCATGTCGAGTCCCCAGGCAAACTCCCGCACAAGGAGGCAATGTGAAGCCGGGCAGCACCCTGCAAGTCCCCCGCTTCACATCCCCGCACAGCTCCCTTCCCAGGGCAGCCAGGCAGTGCTGCAGACGCAACTCATGATGCCTAGAAAAGCCCCGCGCAGCGGTGGGCTCCACAACACCTGCTGTCACGTGCACGTCTGCTCCCTGGGGCAGGCGGGTCCCAGTGCCCAGTTTTCCAAGGACCCAAACCTGAATCATTACGTCTTAAGCTATGTGAGAGTTCCAAGCCATCAGCACCACCAAAACAAGGACCCCAGTTTTCTCTGTGAATCCAAATATCCCAGGTCCCAATTTTGACAGTCCAAGCGTAAAGAAAATTCCCCTTCAACGGAGAGCAGAACAGGATAAAACTAGCTAAACACAGGGGGATATCTTATCCGCAGGGCAGCCGCACACTCCACCTCTCTGCCAAGTCCGCAAGCGTCCTCCCAACTCAGGGCTCAAGACCACCAGAAGATGCTCCATTACTTTGTTTCCTTACTCATTAGGTGTCTAATTACATGAACTTCCAGCCACCTAAAATTCAGAGTAGCACTCGCTTCCCTCTGAGCCCGGTAATGAAAGCCTGTCTCTCTCTAGCCTTCGCCTCCTCCTTCGTCTAGCTTCTCGTATAGGATCATTAGGGAGCTGATAAAAATAGGTTTTCTTATTGATTTATCTCCTTTATCCAATGCTCTCTCCTCTGAATAGTTGACTTGTTTCCTTAGCAACTCAGCTAATCCCAGCCACACAGCACACCTGCAGGATCCTCATTTCTTTCCCGGTGCACTCGAGGAGGGGAAGGTACCCCGAGGTTGTGCAGCCCCGGCCCATCATCCCCCACCCTCCAAGCTAAGCCGGGGCAGGATGCTGCATGCTAACCCCATGCCTCGCCCTCCACCGTGGGTCCTGCAAGAACCCAAAGCAAGCACTGCAGCAATCAGCCCATCTCACCTCCTGCCACCGCTTTCAACAGCAGTGCAAAAGCGGCAGGCGTTGTGCCACGCAACGGTGGTGGCCAAGAACACCAAACTCGCTGCATCCTCCTCCAAGAGGAGCAGCAAGCCAAAGAAATGCAGCTCTGGAGGAGATGTCCATGAACTGATACATCCTTACTTCTAGCTGCAAGATCTTAATCTGACCCCCTTCTTCACCTCCCTCCACCAGTCACTTCCCCCTTCCTCACAGGGAAAAAAGCTTTGGAGCTAAAAACAGATCCACCCAGAACATATTGCTAATGCAGAGAGTGTGCCCAGCTCTAAGTCCTGAAGATGGATTTATGGTGCTGATAGCACATTGATCTAACCTCCCCAAGTGGCTGGATGTAATATAAATCACTTCCCAGGTCTGGACGAGGGCTGGGAGCTGCAGAGAGCCTCTTCCACCTCACCTCCCCATCCGGGGTTTTCTGCCCGGAAAGCCGTAGGACTGTGTCAGTGTGCGTGTCTCCTGCCCACTTTTTGAATGGCAGGCAGGTATGGAAGGAGCAGAAGAGCCAGTCAGTGGAGGCAGCCATGTGGGCATCTCCAAAAGGGTCCAACCTCTTGGGAAGCACACTTTAAAGTGCCAGCAAGAACAGCAGGAATGATGTAACACCTAGCCCCGACTGCACCACCCAGCCCTCAAAAACTCAGCACCTCCTTAAGTTTTTTTTCCTGGAACCCTCACTTTTTCTCTAGGAGATGCTATGCCAGAAGACTTTCCCTGCTTCTCAGATGTGATCAAGAGGGAAGTTCCTACATCTGCTCCTACATCTGCTGACTTTCCATTTCAGGCCCCAAGCCCACCACAGCTGTCTGCCCAGCACAGACGTTCCACACTCCTCCACCCAGGGCATGAATGCAAACAAAGACCATCTCTACCACCCCCTTCCCCAAGGACACCCCTACCCTGTCCCCTGAGCTCCATACACCAGCAGGAAACCAGCCTCCTCCTCTACAAGGCTGTTTTGCAATAAAAATCCAAAATGCTAAGTAGAGCAAAGAAGGTGAGTAGCCGTAATTCAGCTCAGGGGTTCCCCAGGCTCTCCGTCATCTGCCCATCAGTCCCCAGGGCTCTTTCCCCAGCAGATAAAGCTGTTCGTCATCCTGCAAACTGGAATTCACGACACCTCCCCTAGAAGGGCCATAGAGCTGTGGCCCTGCTAGCTGGATACCTAGCTTGGTGGTGGGAAGACAACCGGCTTCATTTCTAAAATTAGCACTGCCAAGGCCTCACCATCCCACACACACCAATTGTCTGTGGGGAACCAAGCCGGGAAACAGCATGCCGTTATCCCCAGCGCTGACAGCGCTCCGCGGACCCCCTACCCAAATGCATTGTCCAGGCGTACGTCCCAAGCATCTGGGAGCCTGACGGCTGCTTTCAGCCGTGCAGCAAGCCCCAGAAGTACCCGGAGGGCTGTGCGGAAACACAGTGGCTGCTGCTGGGAGGAGCAGCTCTGCCCACCACATACCTGCACCAGGGGTTCCTCCCACCACCAACAGCACCAAGGGTTCCTCCTTCTCCCCCACCTAACCCTGTGCTGAAAACTGGAAATCAGATCTCTCTCCTATCATCCTTTTATATATATATATATATATATATATATGTGTGTATATATATATATATATATATATATGTATATGGGGGGTTTTTTTAAACAAGAAAGAACTGCATCATGTGATTTTCCTGCCTTAACATCAGTTTTTTAACTTTAGTTGCCACAGCAACAGGATGCAACTTGGTGTCACCATGGCAACAGCTGCCTCTGTTTAAAATCACCATCTGACAGGCAGCCTCTCCCTCTTCGGCTGTCAAAAAGATGGACCTGCCATTACACCTACTTGCCCCTCCCCAAAAAACATTTTAAAATCTGATGAATGAAGGGCATAGAAAGCAGCCTTGAAGGAAGAAAAAGGCGAGGAGAGCTTTCCTTGGGTAGTACGAGGAAGAAGCTGCCCAAGAGCAGTGCAACATGGTGCTGCTCTTCGCACAGGCAAGCGAGACCTGCAGAAATCCTGACGAGGCAAAAGCAAAGGGGTCGGAGAGGCTTCCCCACGCACAGCATGGTGCTCCACTACATAGCCTTCCCCACGCCGGCACAGCTGGCCGGCGCTGGGGACGCAGCCTGGCGCACGGAGCCAGGGCAGGGCACATCACTGCCACCGTCCTTGTCAGCGGTGCCAAAGCAGCGTCAGAGATGTGCGGGCTGTGATTCACCGCGGGGGTAGCCACTCGCACCCAGAGAGCTGGCACGTGGAGTGCATGAGGTGCAGAAGCACAACTCACTCCCAGGACACGGCAGGGATGAGTCACCCCTCGCTCAGGATTGGGGTGGGTGCAGCTGTGACACAGCCACGATCTGATACCCACCTAAGAAAAGCTCTGGGTGCTGAGAGGTCGCATTAGAAAGAGCAGCTCAAGCACAGAGTAAAGCTTTGTGGCAGCCAGCAACAACTCAGACATAGAGACCCTCTGCACTGGGTCAAGAGGAGCGTTGGGTGGTCACTGCCTGCAGCTCGGCCACCTCCCCTTAGGTAAACACCTCCTGACACCTCCAGGCCACGCAGGCTCCCCTCCGCAATCACGCTTGCCCCAGCCAGCCCACGCTTTGCAGTTAGATCCCTTGCTGGCTTCTGCTTGTTCTCAGAGCAAAAACAAACGTGTCCTCTGTTCGCACATAGCCAGGAAGGTGTGGAAGCCATCACGAGCAAAACAATGCAGACACACGTGGCTATGCTTCCCACCAAGTGAATGTGTGAATCCCAGCCCAGCCACAAAGGAGAGACGTGAGGCTGGAACGCCCTCCAGCTTTGCCAGGACATTCTTTCTTGCCTGGATATCCTGAACTGGAGACAAGTAGATACTGCTCCCATGTGTATGGCACTTCACAGACACCCCTACTGCTCTCAGCCAAGCCAACTTTCTTATCAAAGCAGCTGAGATAGGACAAAGTCCTCACTGTAAAGAAAAGAAAGGCTCTCAGAAGGCTGATAGATATCCTCCCTTCCAAACTAGGTGGTCAGGTATGAGTGGCTCGTGTACGTCTGCAACAGAAGGCTGTCCTTGGGGACAGAGCCAGAACCACACAAGGTCATCTAGTCTCCTGGGGTGGGAGAGGGATCTTATCCAGGTCAAATGTGATTAAGCAGATGAAGAACTAAGCAGATCTAGATGAGCTGCAGCCCATCTCATATGCTAACTGAATTGTAGCTTTCCAGGCAGCCAAACAAATGAAATCAGGGCTGGAAGCCTGGCCATCAGCTGCTGATCCCCCAGCAGGGAAGAGCAGGCAGGAACAAGGCTTTGTATCGGAGAAGAGAAGGAGAAGAGAAGGAGAAGAGAAGGAGAAGAGAAGGAGAAGAGAAGGAGAAGAGAAGGAGAAGAGAAGGAGAAGAGAAGGAGAAGAGAAGGAGAAGAGAAGGAGAAGAGAAGGAGAAGAGAAGGAGAAGAGAAGGAGAAGAGAAGGAGAAGAGAAGGAGAAGAGAAGGAGAAGAGAAGGAGAAGAGAAGGAGAAGAGAAGGAGAAGAGAAGGAGAGCTACTGTTCTTATAGTCAAAATAACAGCTGTCTCCTGCCTCGTATTTTGAGCGTAAACAGTAAAAAGAGCAGCTCTACTAAAGGTAACAAAGCAGCTTTTCCAGTGCAAAATTCTGGAAAGACTAGATCTCTATAGGAAGATGAATCCCATTCCCATCTTCTCGTATTTCTCTTCCTTCCCCTACATGCATCATCCCTATTTACACCGGGAAGCCAAACTGCAGAGGCTGCTCGTTATAATTATACATTTACCCAGCAGATATACAGGCCTGAATCACCAGTTATTTTTAGCCCTATTACCTAGTCAACTGGAGCTGGATGAAGAAGAGCCTCCACCCCTCCCCTAGCTTCATCCCAGCTCCCAGCTATGTTGGCTTCCCTCTGTGTCATGCCTACTCCAGCCAGCAGCACTGACATTGGCAGGCCTCCCTTTTAAGGCCAGCAACTCTTGTTGACTGTGGCTGAAATTCAAAACTCACCTCCACAAACCACTCTCATCGCAGCCCAGAAACGACGCTAGGCTTCACACTGTGGGCTCCGGTCCAGACGGCTGAGATGCTCACAAAATTCCCTGGCCCTGCTGAAAGGCACTCACAGCTTGTGCCAGGCTACAATTACAAGGAACAGAACAACTTGCCTGGACAACTTTACCAATAACAGCCTGCAATGACAGCGCTCCCTCCTTAGGAGACCTTGCTATGAGGCTAGCATTGCCCCAGGTTACACTGTTTTGAGCTCATCAGTCTCTGAGGCAACAGAATAACTGGCCTGGCATTTCAGGCATCTTGCAGTGCAACAGAAGGTTGCGCTGAGGTCTCCTCCACCAGAAGACGCACCTAGTCTTATACAAAGAAAGATTACTCTACCTTTCCCCAGCTCAAATGATCAGCTTCTAAAGGTCTTTCAATTCCTTTTTTCAACACTTCATCCAATCATTACAGACTCATCACCAAAAAGCCTTATCCATACGCAAGACCTTGAGAGCTCAAGGTGAAAGGCTGTTGTGCAGAAGAGCTACACAAAAGCTCCAGGGCAGATGAGTTTCTTGGAAAGAGAAAGCACTAGTGTGGGAGTGGACACTGAGCCTTAGCTCCTGTTCCTGGAGCAGACGTGAGTGTAATATTTGCACAGGAATATCTCACTTCTTTCGGGAAGAACAAGCCAATCTTTCTCATGCATTGCAAATTCCAGGAAAGAATAACGCTGTAGGATTTTTACAGCATGGTAGCGAAACACTAGTATCTAGGAGACAGAGGCGGTTTTAGATGATATATCATGCAGCACTACACCAGCACGGGACCCTGGCCCACACTGGGAAAGCTGGGCCATCAGCAACACACCAACTAGTTATTGTTTTAAATAAAAGCTGAACAGCGAGGGCCCACCCACACCACACTGAAAAAGCACATGAATAATTTGGCATATTCTGGAAAACAAGACATGCTGGTCTTGCGAATGTTCTGCAGTGCTACGAGCAGAGCTGCCTGTGTGTTTCTGAGGCTAGCTACCCACGTTGCTGCACCGACGCTCCTGCAGGCTGCACGCCAAGCAGGAGCACAAGCGCTGTCAAAAGGGGAACATTTAAGCATGCCACGAGGAATTTAGCAAACCAGCTCCCCCCAAACTGTTCCTTCCCCTCAGGCACACAGTGAGCTCCCTCAGAATCCTTTGTGGTTCCCCAGGCAAGGCTAGCCCCCGCTTAGCAAAGGCTTGACCTCCCCCCTTCAGGGGGGGCTCGGCATTGGCAGGATGACTTTCCCAATGACGTTTAACGCCCCAAATGACCCAACCCATGACCTCATATATTGCTAGAAGGTTTCTCCAAGGTACCTATTGCAACAGACAAGCACATTTCTGCTTTGCATGGCGGCAGGTTCTTCTGCGCCCAGCGCAGGAGCCAACAAGTTAACCAACAAGTTGCAGGAAGAGAAAGAAACAGCAAGACCTGCATATAATCACCACTGCAGAACACAGTTTGGAAAGGGTCCTAAAGCCAAAAGGTGGCCACGGTGAAGTTTTTAGGCTTGGGTCTTTGCAAAGCCCCAGAAGGTCTTAGGGGCAGCAGGGCAAGAAGCAGAGCTGAACCCAGGCTGACAGGAGGGCAAGAGCTGCCAGCGGCGAGGAGCATGCTGCAGTGCTGGGCATCGGGACCTGGCCGCAGTGACAGCTCTGCTGCCTGGGGGTGCCTGCGGGGTGGGGGGAAAGGAGAGGGCACTGAGGGAGAGAGTTGAAAGGACGGAGGAGATCTAGTCTCTCCACCTAGGTGCAGGTCCCTCCTTTGCAACTCCATAGGATAAAACGTGGTCCCTTGAGTTAGATCCCCAATGGGCTGGGGGCGGAGGTGGCAAATTTTCAACCCCTTTCCCTCTGCCACATGGAGCAGGAAGCAGGTCCCCATGGCTGCTGGCAGAGGGGACAGAGGTTGAAGAATGAGGACGACTGTGCCCCTGCCAGGAGTGATCATGAGCTGACGGGGGCAAAGGGGCCACACAGGCACCTGCAGGAAGGGAAGAAAGCCACCATAGCAGAGTCCAGAGACTTACAGGCTCCCAGGGGCTCTATTTCCACCAGGATAGGAGTTTATAGAGGGGAAGAGTAGTGGGAAAAACTCCAACAAGACATTGAGAAACAGAGGAAAGGCCACAGCCCCTAGTCACATAGACAAGGGGTCAGAGAAGGGTGCCTTAAAGCGTGCAGGGCCAACCCAAGATCAAAGACCTACTCAGCACCTCCCTCCTTCCCTAGCCACCGCAGGGGACTTCCAAAACCAAGTCTCAGAAGGAGCTCAGGTCCCCCAAGGTGGGCTCCCTGCAGGAGCCGTGGGCTCAGCTCCCTGTCACGCACCGCGCAGGGGAAGGAAAGAGAAGAGCAAGCACCAGAGAGAGGCAAAGAGCCGGGGAGGAGGAGAGCATCCCTGAGAGGGACGGGATGCCAGGGCATCCTTCTTCGCGTGCTGAAAGGAGAGCAGAAGGCAGGCACTTACCTGCTGGCTAGTGCCACACACACGTGTCCAGGAAGGCCACCAAAGCAAATCCGGGCGCGGGGAAGCAAGGGGAGGTTAGCGAGGGGTGCAGAAAGGATATGGCCAGTCGATGAGCTTCTTGGCATATTTCCTGACTATGTTCTCTTCCCCAAAGAGGAACAACGATCTGTTGACAGTGAAGCAGTTCTGCCGGACGGGGATGGGGTTGTACAGAGCCATAGTCCGGGCTCGCTGCGCTTTGGTTTGCTTGAAAGCTCCCGGGGTGCCTCCCGCAGGGGCAGGAGGTCCTTGCCGGCTCCTGTTCTGGTCGGAGCCTCCATCTCCGGAGCCCAGCCTGCTGGCCACCGCCTCCCCAAAGCGAGCCATCCTGGAAGAAAACACACAGGTGAGCCGAAGCAGCAGCACCGTGGCGGCGAGGGAGATGAGCAAGGCGGGGGGAAGGGGGGGGGGCTACAGGGCGCAATCCCAACCACAGCCCCCTCCTCCTCCTCCTCCTCCTCCTCCTCCTCCTCTCTCAGCGATGCTCAGCTCCGTCTCTCCTCCATCCCTCCGGGGCAGCGCGCAGACCCGGGCGGTGCGCTCAGGAGAGGCAGCAGCCCGGTGGGCAGCCGGCCGCCCCCAACGCGGAGCCGCCCTCCCCTCCCGAGGGGCACGGCGTCCCCCCGGCCGGGTGCCGGGAGAGGGCAGGGAGCTGTCCCAGCAGGTCGCAGCGCGCCGAGCGGAGGCCACGCCGGCTCGGCCCCCAAGCAGCCTGGGCACCTTCCACCACCAAGTAAGGGGTTAAAACCAGCCACATCCTTCCCACCGCTCTGCCCGTAAGCCCAAACCAGCCTCCTTTTAACCCTCCCGTGCAAGACGAGCCCAAGGATCGTCTGCCGGCAGAGCTCAGCCAGGGAAAGGGCTGGGATCCAAGTCCTTCCATCTGCCCGTCGCAAAGGAGAAGGCGGTTTGGTACAGCACCTGGCGGAGCCGAGGGGCGGCGGGGGAACAGGTTGCAGCGCGGTCCAGCCTAGTTGGAGCGAAGCGTCCAACTTCTCCCTGCCGCCTCCATCGCCGGCGGCCTGCGGGAGCGTGGCCCGCGCGCTCCCCGGGGCAGCGAGGCGGAGGCGCTGGGCGCCGCGCCGCCGCCGCTCGGCCCCTCGCTGCCCGGGCGAGGGCACGCAGGCGGCGGCTTCCCGCAGGAGCCGGCCGCGCCTCTGCAGCTCGGGCAGCGCCGGCTTTAACGACGGCGGTGGCGACGCGCGCGCACACGCACGCACACGCATGTGTGTGTGCACAGCCCGGCGGGCGCGTGCACACGCTCGCTCGCTCGCTCCATCCCGCGCGTTTGCTCGGCGAGCGCGGGAGCCGCCGCAAGGCGAAGGGAGGGTCCGAAAGGAACAAAGGCGACGGGGCAGCCCCCCGGCGAAGCCCCCTCCGCGGCGCTCGCCGGCCTCCCGGCGCGCCGAGGTGAGTGCCTACCGCTGGAAAGGGGGCCGGGGAGGCAAAGCGGGGCGCTGCCTCCCCCCCCCCCCCCAAAACCCCGCTCGCAGGGAAGGGGAGATGCTCAGCCCGTGCCGAGCCTGCCTCCGGCCGCGCGCGCGGTCGCCTCCGCGCCCCGGGAAGCCTCGGGGTGCCCTGCCGGAGCCGCCCCGATGCCGGGCGCTGCCTGGGGCGAGCCCTCCCGCTCGCTCACGCGCGGATAAGCCGCCTTCAGCCCCGGCTTGCTATTTTCTTTTTGATGCTCTGTTTCAGCCAGAAGGAGAACAGCTTGTCGGAGACAGACCGGGCTGGATTTGTCCCCACCGCAGTCCTGAACCCGTAGCAAAGAGGCCAGGAAGCGCTGCCGGGGGGGCCGGCCCCAGGGACAGGCTCCCCCGGAGCACCCCTCTGCTGAGATAGGGCAGAGGACCGGGACCTTGAGAGTGCTGCACCCTCCTCTCTGAGGCCACACGGGTGCACACACCAGGGTCCCCCAGACCATGTTGTGCCAGCAGTGCTTGAAGCCTTCTCCCATCCCAGGGTGGGGGGGACGCGCTGGAGGGCTCGCAGCTCCCAAGGGAGGTAGCCCACGTCCCCCGTAGCCAACGGGCAGGGGCTCGCCCCCCCCCCCAAGCACGCCCTCCAGGCTGCGCACACGAGAGCTCCTGGCCCCTCTGTTCAACTCCGATGGGCCCTGTGGCTCTCCCCGGCTGCCCTCAACATAGGGCAGGGCCACTCGCAGCTCCAGCCGGTCGCAGAAGACACCCCGCAGGGCCAGGGTGCAGCTCGACCCTCCGCCCCGGGCCCCGCAGCTGCTGGGCAGTGCCACGGGCGCTCAAGGCCACTCAAAAAAAAAAAAAAAAAAAAACCAACTTTGAACTTTGGTCAGTCCGAGAGGTTTCCGAACAAGCACGTCTGCAGCTCCAAGCGCCCACGTGGCTGGACAGACTGCCACCAAGGTGGCTGCAACGGGCTCGGGCCCACAGCGTGCTCCAGTCTAGGCACAAGCTGAGGAGTTTGGGGCTTCCGTTTGGCCAGCGGCGGGTGGTGGAGAGGACCTGCCAGCCACTATTTACAGCCCCGCCGACTCGTTCTAGGCAGGGTGCTGCCCTAAACACATCAGTCACAATCCACAGGGCCTTCCCTTCGCCTCCCCTTCTCCACCAGCCCCATGTTCCTACCTTTCCCACTTATTAAGCCTCCGTTAGTTAAGCCTGGCAGGTTGCCAGGTGCAAATCCTCAGCCCAGCAAAGCTTCCAGAGCCAGGGCTGAGCTGAGCTGGGAAGTGCTGCAGCCCTCCAAGCCTTTTCCAAGTCCTAGCAGGGCTGCACCACTCGCCTGAACCCACCACTGAGCACCCACCCAGGCATCCCCGCCGGGGCATCGCCGCTCGGGCTCTGGCCATCGTCCCCCTGAGCAGCCCTGCCGGGCTCAGGGGCACCACGGCAGGCTCGCGCCACGGGAGAGGTGCGAGGGGCCGAGCGAGGAAGAGGCAGCGTTTCTGCTCCCTCCTCGAAGCAAGGGCACGCGTCTTACCTGGACGCCTCCGCTCCTGGGGCGGTGGGGTATTCCCCGCTCCCGGCCGGGCTTTGCTCTCTTCTCCGGTTTATATTCGCTGCTGCAAGCACAGGGCTGACCCAGCTGCGAGCCTCTCCCCTGCTCAGCCAGTGTTAAAGGATGGGATATTTATGAGCGCAGCTCCATAAGGGAAGATTGAAAGCAAAAAAAGCCCCAGCTATGCCAAGAGATGCAGGCTCTGTTTCCCAGGATGTTTATTGCCATTCTTGTCCTGACCCTCACCCCAGCACGCTGGGATCTGTGAGTCAGGGAGAAGCGTGGCTGATGCTTACATGATTCAACACAGCAAAGAAATTCAGAGCCAGCTATGTTTTCCTCTGAACAAAGAAAATCCAAGGTGACAGTTGGAGAGTATTGGGACACGAAGGCGCTTGGGTGGGTCTATCTGTTACAGAGGAGGGCCAATTCCTCTCCTCGTGCTGGGCCGGAGCAGTGCAGTAGGGGAATACAGGCCCCCTCCTTGCTTTTTCTCCACAGTCATACCAATAGCCCATGCAGCGGGGCCAGCCCCACATCACTGGAAACAGGCTATCACTTCCAGAGCAAGGCCCAGCCCCAGAGCCATCACCAGCAGCAGCGATGCCAGCGTGCTTCAAGCATCATTGCAGCCTTTCTGGCAGTGCCGCCAGAGAAACTGGAGTCAGGGAGATGAGATTTGCTCCAAGCCTCGCTGCACTGCAAAGCTGCACACATCCCACCACGCTAAACCCTCCACGCTCTTCACAGCCCTGGGGCTTTCCAGCATCCTGGGGACTGTGTCCTCACAGGTGCACAAGGCAGGAGGTGGCCCTTGCCACCTCTCCCCAAACCCAGGCAGGCTGGCATGCCTCTGAAAACGCTTCTCACCATGCCAGGATTGCCATCTAGCGGTCATTTGCGCTTCATTGCAGCCCAAACAGCTGTGCACTACCAGTGCATTGCACCAAGATCGCCCCTCCACATGGGCCCCACATCAGCGCATCTAGCCAGGGCCAAAACGCTCGCGATGCTTCCCTGCTGCTGCAGACACTCTGCTTTCCCCAGCTGGAATCAGGGTAGTTTGATCCAAACTCCCCGCCTGCCCTTCCCCTAGGCTTCGAGGTGTTTTGAACAAGGCTTGATGGACCAGAGCTGCACAAAGCCACCGCATACCTACTGCGATCCTCTGCATGGCTCTTCTCTTGCTCACAACAGGGCGGTTGCCTTGGTGCTGCACCCAGCTCACAAGGACACTAAACCACATGAACTCTCCCACCTTCCTGCTGGGTACCACTCCAGCAGGGACCAAAGGGGAGAAACAGCCTGAGAAGCTCCCCAAAGGAAGGGCAATCGGTTAAGCAAATCCTCTGCTCAGCAGGTTCAAGCTGAAGGCTGCGGTGTGACCCCCTCCTCTTGCTAATACAGCCCAGACAGATGTTTTGAAGCCCAGGGGGCCTGGGGAGTGAGGGCAGGCTCTGCTTTGGTGACCGATGATATTCCTAGTCTGGCTGATGGGCTGCACTCATATTAAAAAGGGGCTTCTGGCATCCTACCTTTTTTCCTTTTTTTTTTTTTTTAATAATGCTTTAGCTATACTGAAAAAAAATAGGATCAAATGAAAATTGTCTACAGTGCTCTGGCCAAATTTCAAGTGAGGACTGGATAATTCTGACTCAGAAGCATGTTTATAACTATGCAGGAATAAGTTTTTTCCAGGAACAAATTTATTACCTGCAATACCAAAAGCGTTCCCCACTTTCGAAAGGGGAGCCAAGCCAGCCAGGCAGACTGCCTCCACAGCAGGGAGGCCCAGAGCCCCAGACCCAGCGTGTGGCTCACGGGGGGGCCATGAAGCTGCGATGCTGGTGGAGCAGGTCCGAGCAGCTCGAGGATGGTGTCTCCAGAGGAGGGTACCGCGCTTGGCAGCGGAGACCGGACCCTCCTCCTGGCACTTCACTGCAGGGGTGCCAGGGGGGTTTGCCCAGCACAGCTGCAGCCAAGTAGAGGCAGCGGCTTCTTCCACACCCAAAGCTGATGTGCAGCTATTAGGACAAACCTGCAGGAGGGACAAGCCACAGAAGCCTCTTCTGGCCAGCATCCTCAGCTGAAGCAGACCCAAAAGCACTCCCGGTCCATAGGGCCCCCACTCTCCATCTCCCTCTGAGAAGGCACAACACGCTCCCCACCACAGAAAACGTGCCAACCCATCTCTGCTCTGGAGAACTAACACTTTCCCAGTCTAGCCCAGGACAGGTATTTCCTTTCTGCTAGCAGCTCTCCAGCACTCTTCCTTTGATGGTGCTTCCCACATCCCACTCACCCCCAGGACAGATTGCCTGCCTCCTTAGGAGGCTTGCCTTTCTCAGCACTAATGGCAGAGATGGGGCATCTTCTTGGATAAATTCCTAGACACATCACCCAGGCATGCCTGAGGAGCTGACTTAGAGCTAACAACATCGTGCACGTACAGAGAAAATTGGCAGCTCAAAGACTAGAGAAAAATCAGTAAATTTCATACCAAGCTATAAATTATGCATCCAAATTTAAATAAGTGCCACTATTCTAAACTCCTCTAGCTCATTCACATGAAACAGCCATGCCAGGTGTCACAAAGCAGCATCAATAGAAAAACTTTAAACTACTAAGTTAAAAGTGTAATTTGCTGGATAATGGCATAAAACACACCAGTAGTCATGAACACTGCTGCTTTTAATCACAGAGACCCAGGAACCCAACATCTGATCTCAGCATCTTTAAAATCAATGGGACAGAAATCCTGCAAAGACATTCTTCCATCTTGGGATGGAAGAATAACCCTTGGGAAGAAGGTTTTGGTCATCTGCTCTTCCAAGCATGAGAAGAAATGAGGAAGGGGCAATGCCACAGCAGGCCACCCCATCTGTGCTGCCTGATTCTTGCAGGGCAATGCAAGTGTGATGCAAAGGGGTTGGTCTCCATAGGTTCAACAGGATGGCCCTGAACGCAGAATGGTCCCTGGTCCCCTGCAGACATGCTAGTCCCCAGCATTTGCAGAGGTGAGATGCCAGAGCTGGCTGTGCTTTTCAGCTGTGTTTTTCTCAGGCTGCTCCAGGCAGAGCCCACAGACAAACCCCTGCACCTCCATCTCTTCCTCCATCCCCCATCGCACCTACGTGCACACACGCACAGGCTTCCTGGTGGCTGGTCTGTTGTGACATCCATCTTTACAAGCAAAAGAGAGACATGCTAAAGCTGTCACCACAAGTCACACAAAATTTCAGAACAGAGCTCAAGCTCTCTATATAAACATGCTTGCTGTGCTCACCCCTTCATGCTCTTTAAGCAATGCACTGGCTTGAAAGGCAAATATATTTTAAACTCTTCCCAGACCTTTTGAAGACACCAATAGGAGGTTCAAATACAACATAAAGCCCTGAAGTAGGATGATCCCCCATGCTGCATTGCTGTGCGACTGGAGCATCTCATCCATCAGAGCCACTAACAGTCAGATGCTGTATCTTCAGTCAAAGGGTGATTTAGCAACCAAATGAGTATGAGCTGAGAGATTCGGAAGAGGTTTATGAGCCAGCAAAAGCCTACAGTCCTGGGCATCTACAGGAGCATGTTGGGCCATGCTTCCCACCCAGAAACGGTCAAGGGAGTTGCTTTTTATGCTTAGTCTCACTCTGCTACAAGCAGCCTCTGTCCTCAGCATCTGGCTGTGCTCATCAGCCTCCCTACAGGCTTTTTCAGTCCTTCGGGCTCTTCCAAAAGCCCAAACTAAACCCAACAGCACCAGAGGTGCTTACCCTTCTAAAACATTATATATTCTTACTCTTCTAGAATATAAAATATAGATAGCAAAGGAAAATAGGAAATTCAAAGCTCCACACATCTTGGGACTGAGGTGACTATGGCTTTCCTGTTCAGCACGCTGCCTCAAAGCTCTATCCACTGCTGCACAAGCGCAGGGTTTGTTGACAGCTCGGGCAAGACCACCTCTGCCCCAACCCACCACAGCCAGTAAGCAGGGCAGCAAAGTGGACACCACTTCACACCACTCATGCCCACCCTGCCCCAAGGCTGCATCCCTGTGCACTGCAGGATGCCGATCACACATTGGGGGAAAGGGCAGTACCTCCTCACATGCCAGCCCCAGGACACTGGCAGGGAGCAGGCAGGAAGCCCCCCACGGCAGCCACCGCTTTGCATTTTGTTGGGACCATCTGCTGCCTAGCTCCTCAGCAGCACCATCTCCCTCTTCATCAGGGTCCCGCTTGGCACTGGGAATTGCTGCCAACCTGGGGCACTGGCTGCTCCTGAGCTCACCACTCTCACCCCATCCTGCCTGCAGCAACCTCACGCGAGAAAGAAAACTCCCTTCCCTGACCTGCCCCTTCCCAGCTTTCCTCCTCCCTAGCAAAACCCTTTCTGCACTGGAGATGGCCAGCAACTGTCACTCCTTGGGCTGTGAGGCTTCACAGCTCAGCTGAAGAGGCCCAAAATAATCACCCATTAATAAAGTGCCTGGAGTGCCCTGCTGCTTTATTTAGCCTTGCAAGGCAGCCAGTAATTAGCATTCACAGCCACATCCCTGCTGCTCCCGGCAGCTCACAGCAATCCCACCTCCTGGAGAAAGCTCTCTGCCAGCCCCTACATTTCCACTGCGCTCATGAAGTCCCATCTCTGAGTCACCATCCTCCAAGGGGCTGCATGATGTATCCTACCAGGCTGTGGTGCAAAGGGCCAGGACCATCACCTCCTGCCCACAGCCCCACACCAGCAACCAGTCTGCACCGGCAGCCACCAAGCTGCCAGTACCCAAGATGGTGCTCTTGCACCCTGCCTGCTCTCAATTGGGTCCAATCCAGTCCTGGGCACCACAGTTCCATAAGGACAGGCTGAGTAGAGAGGGTCCAGAGGTAAAAATTAGGGAGACTGGATATCTCAAAATACCTGCCATGCCGGAAGAAGAAGGGTTGGGCAGCCTAGAGGCAGCCAAAGAAAATTTGTGCCAGGGAGAGATGCCTGGTTCCACCCAGGAAGGTGCCCCAAGGTGCCCCAAATGCATGGGGCCACCAAGCACCACATGTGAGTGAAGACAAGGAAACTGCTCAGAGCAGACAGCCCCACAGCCAGCCTTAGATGCTCAATGCAAGAAAGCTTATTTCTAGACCAAAGGGCTGGATAAGGATTGAAAAATGCATTGTTTCAACCTTCATGCTACCCAGATCAGAGGGAATCCCATACCTTCTCCATCAGCATCCTCGTGCCCCACTTTGCCAAGTATTATCTTTTGCCAAAGCCAACAAGAGATTTGCTTCTCAGATCTCCTTTTTCTCCTCCCAAAAGGCAGGCAAGCTTTGGCTCTCCATGCCCGAGAATCACACTGCAGTCTCTTTGATCCTGCATTTGCGTCAAACACAGCAACCAAGAAACCAGCAAGCAAGACTAAGGTGTCTCCTGCCTTTGGCCTCTAAATAACCTCAGCAACAAAAGCGTGCAGTTGGACCAGAAAACCACTAATCCCGTCCTCAACGTGACAAAACCAAACTCACAGGCTTAGCTTTGTCAGAAGCAACCATGCTTGTCTGCTAGCAAACAGCGAGGCTACAGTAAAAGTTACATTGTCAGGACAAGAGCCAGAAAGAGATGGAGCTGTTGAAGTCTTCCTGCAAGTCTGAACTTCCACTGAGCAGCTGATGCTCAAAGAGCCACAGCGGCACCATGCCTGGATTTCTGCCAGAGAGGAGATGCTGCTTACATGCTCCAAACCTGCAAAAGAAGAGGCCAAAGAGCAAAACCTCTCCTTGAAAGCTATTCAGTGATGGGAGGTGTGAAAAGCATCCCTCTTTCAGTTCCAACAGACAGTCATCAGCTAGAGATCCTTCACACAAACACCCGCACAAATCCCTGGAGGAGCATGGCTGAGCACGTCTGAGCATGTCTTGTCATTTTTTGTGCAATTCTTCAATGGGAAAAAGTTCATTGAAAATTTGCTACACTTATTTCCGCTTGAGCAAACACACAGATGACTTGCAGCATGTTAGCCACTGTTTTACCAACTCATGAACTGCAGTGAAAATAAAGGTCACCTCCACGCAACTCCAACCAGGGGAAAAAATTGACTTGTTTTGTGTAAGAGCTCATGAAGCCGATGCGTGTTTTAACAACGCAACATCCATCGCACTGGTATGCTCCAAGTGACCAAGGAAGCTGCTTCCTGTCAAGCAAACCCTCCTGCACCTGGTTAGCTTCAGCCATGAAAGATCAGCCTTGTAACGCTGGCGCTCTCAAGCTCTCTTTCATCGACAAGACGATGCCATGCCGATCTCCTGCCGCACTGTAACCCCGCAAGGCTGAGGGCAGGCACTGACGTGTTTCCCCCCTCTAAGAGCAAGGAGCCTTGCTGACGTGTGTAATCAGCTCAAAACTAACCAAACAACGGAAACCGCGTGGTTTCGGAGACCCGCGCACCCGCAGCACTGCGCCGAAAGGCTCAGCGAAGACCGCGCATGAGCTTCTCGATCAAGCGTGCCCAGAGGCGAGTAAAGACAAGAAACGCGTCTTTTCTCACCGAGACAGACTCCCTTGATGTTTCAAAGGCTGCTTTTGGAAACCGAGCACCTAGCTTGAAGACTGCTTTGGTATAACTTCAGAGTTCACTTTTCAGACGACTTTTCCAGCTCTCAGGCAGAGCAAGTGGGCAAAGTCAGGCATTAATGTTTGCCAAGCACAACTGCAGCAAATTTCTTTGCAACCCAGAAAAGGCTGACAAGTACAGAAGAAGAGGTCGCAATCTTTTGGAAGAGGTAGAATCAAGATTATTTTCCACACATACATAAACTAGAAATGTCACCATCTATTGTGTTTGGTTGTATAGTTACATAGAATTGCAATTTCCATGATAAAAAAAAAGAAAAAGCCTGCAAGGGAGCAGTTTTTCTCAGGACAAATTGTGCACTATTCCTCACAGCTGTTTTTTCCAAATTTTCCAAAACTTTTTCCAAGCTTGACAAATAATAGGCAATCAAGAAAAATTAAATAAATGCAATTTTAAGTGTGTTAAACAAGAAGTCATTTTTAAGACAAAAAGCATTGCACTTACTGAAAAATGTTAGTCTAGTTGGACTAGATGACCTCCTGAGGTCCTGAATTATCCTATGTTCTTATAATTTAAGTATAAGTAGCTTTTTTAAAACTATATTTAGAAACTGTGAATAATAAATAGCCTGAACCATACGCACTTCAGAGGCTGGAAAGTAATTACCTTGGGCTGGAGCCTGCTTGGGAGAGGCAAACGGATTAGATTATTCCAGTGGAGGAAAGTGGAGAAGGTGCAAATAAGGGCATTAAATATCACAAGTTTCTTTGCATGCATGCGTACGGAGCTCTTTTACAGACCCTGTCCCTTCAAGAGCTGCACCGGATCCTGCACACAGAGCATGACGTGGGGAAACGATACAACACTAGGAGTGGCTGATACACCAGAGGGCTATGATGCCAGAGGGACCTCAACACACTGGAGAGCTCGGCGGAGAGGAACCTCATGAAGTTCATTTAAGATAAACGGTCCTGCCTCTGGGGAGGAATAACTCTGTGCAGCAGGATAGGCTGGGGGCTGACCTGCTGGAAAGCAGCTCTGCAGAGAGAGACCAAGAGTCCTAGTGGATAAACAGTTTGAACACGAGCCAGCAATGTATACTCATGACAAAGGTGCCCAATGGTATCCTGGGCTGCATCAGGCAGAGCTTTACCAGTAAGTCAAGGAAGGTGATCCTTTCATCACCCAGAGACTGTTGGGACTCCATCCCTGAAGACTTTCAGAACCTGACACAGTGACATAGTCCTGGGCAACCTGCTCTAGGTGACTAAGCTTGAGCAGAGAGTTGGACCAGATGATCTCCAGCAGTCCCTGCCAACCACAACTGCTCTGTGATTGAGCCCTGATCAGCCCCAGGCCAAGGGAGAAGCTTTCACTAAAGGCTGATCCCTGGGAAGCACAGAGAAAACACACAGAATAAGCAGCCCACATGCCTCAGCACAGGACACAGCTTCAAAACAGACTGAAGATGTGTTAATGAAGCTTTCTGACACCACTACCAGCAGCTGAGATGCCAGCAAGGGAAGCAATAATAAGATCTGCCAGGAAGCAGTGACAAAAAGCTAGGAAGCATCTCCTGAGCTGAGGCATCCACTGGAAGCTGACTTGTCATCTGCATTCAGCAACTAGTTACTAATGAGCTGAGCTCCTTGAAAGAAAGGCCCCAGCAGTGTAGAAAGGCAGGGAGTGACTAACTGTCCTTGGTGCTGGTGGATCTCCGAGTGCTCCAGGGTCGATGCCCACCTCCCGGAGACCCCTGTTCTTCATAGCCCTTGTGAGATTTACAAAGTCTGGATTCCTCCAGAGTGTGCCAGAAATCCAGACTCCGAGGCAATTCAGGGGAAGATATTGCTATTTCTGTGCTACTGTTAGAACAAATGGAACTAAAGTTGATCTGGCTCAGAAAACAGAACTTTCTCCCTGTGCATCAAAACCATGATCTTTATTGAAAGGAGCAAGGGGAAGGGAAGAAAGAACATGGAGGTTCAAGACAGATACCTCAGAAATACACCACTGTCCAAAGTCAAAGGCCAGGTTACATAACCAAAGCTGTATTTCATTGCACCCAGTGTAAGCAACAGACTTAGCACATCCATGGCCCTTTCTACCAACTGCATTTCTACTCTTCCTGGGCAAGACATGAGCAGGGAGAGTCATCCCAACAGAGAGACCCCCCACTAGGCTCTCAGAGGTTAAGTGCTTTGCCCTGGGTTGCACAGAACTTACATGTTAGATATGTACGCATTTCCCCAAAGGATGCTCTGAGGTACCCAAGCCCCAGCTTTGCCTGTTACTGACATCTTAGGGCCTTTATCTGCAGAGTTCCTGGTAGCTCCTGCCAACTGGTGTTGGATCAGTATTTTTCCTCAGCACCCAAAGGTTCTATTGGGCAGTCCAGTTGAGATGTCAGAGCAACGGAGATGTCCGAGCAGGAGCACGCAGTGGTGGAGGACATGGCTAGGCTACCTCAGACAATGACAGACATTGTAGAAGTGCTAGAAAAGAGTCCTCTGCTTCCAGAGCAGAGTCTTGGAAAGAGGGATTAGGAGAGAGGGTGGCAGGCCCTGATAGAGAAAGGATAGAGCATAACGGGCTGGAGAACAGGAGAGAGCCCAAAAGGCACCAGTAGGTGAGCAGAGAAAGCAGAAGGTGATGATGCAAGTTGCTTAGTCCCCAAGTGGGCTGGGTTCTATCATGCTAAAGTCACAGCTGTATTTCCTTTAGAAATGTCATTCAGCGGCGAAAATTTCACGTAAGAAAAAGAAAAAATGTCCTGGGACTTTGACTACAAAGAACATAGCTTACAGATTAAGGCTCTAATTGAGAGGAGCAACGGCTTGCTCCTCAGAGCTCTGCCTAGAGTTGTTTGCTGTCTTTTTCATTTCACTGAGCAAGGAGGACTTGCCACAGCAGGCCTGGACCATGCACCAGCCCAGCAAGCAAGGTGTGAGGCCTACCAGAGCCTGCCTCAAGCCTCCCGCTAAGCATCACCAACCTGTAACACTCTGTGCTCCAGAAAGGCCCTAAAACGGCAATTGCAGCCTCCAACTCAGACACGACACCTCCAAGAGATGACCTCCACCCTCACAGTTGCTGAGGGTTCACCTCTGTACAGAGTGAGGCCATGGAAAAGTCTCAGACACGCACAAGAAAACTGCACAATCCCAGGAGCTAGAGCTTTAAACTCAGCGAAGCAACTCAAAATCCAGTCACAACCAACTCTGAGTTAGTCAAAGGACAAGGCATCAGTGCACAGTAGTCAACTCCCAGCACCCCCTGCCAGTCTCAGGAAATGACAGAGCCCAAACAAGGCTGGCTATGTGACAGACATGCACAGGAAGAGCTGCACTCGCCGACTTCTTTGCAACTACCAAGACATCACGAGAATTTAAAAACTATACCAGGGATCTGGTGGATCATGTTCAGACTGAAGTTTTCCAGTGTGTAGCTCTGAGCCAGAAAGGACTGACAGGAGAAGAAAATACACCATATATTTTAAAGTATGTATGTAGAAAAACTCAACAGGTAAACTAGTAGAAGCCCCACAGCCTCAAGCCTGCACACATCTGGCCACTGAAGACACTAAAGGGCCCTTTAATACACACCAGGTCATACCCCTCTAGGTGTACATTAATATGAACCAAAAGAGGCATTCTAAGATTAGAGGATTTTCCAACACTCCCCCCAGCCACAGACCCTCCCTGAGAACGTACAACTTCAGGAAGGTGATGAGAAGCCAAGGCAGAGCACACACAGGCACAAAGGCAGCTCTGTCCTATGACAAGACAAGAGCTCCACAGCCATCATACTGAGCAGCTAGGGAAAAAAAAAAAAAAAAAAAATCAGAGGCCTGTGAGGAGGCTCCTCCTTGCCTCCCTCCTCTGGCAGTCAGATGTCCAGGTTCAGCTCCTTGGAGGCAGCCAATGCCCAGCTGTTCCTGCACCAGGACTGCTGTCACATAAACAGCTTTCAGGCACAGTAGCCATCCCCCAAGGAACTTGGAGGTGTCCCCTGTCCCCATCAGGGCATATGCGGAATCTCTCCTAGTCACCTCCTCCTCCACCCCTCAATCCCATCTCCCCACACTGCCTCCGCTGTGGGACAGTGCAAGCACCATGCAGCCTCCTGCTGAACCACACATGGGAACCAATCCAGGTGAGAACAAGCCGCTGAGAGGAGGAGGAAGCAAGGCTGCTTCTTGCAGCAGGGAGGCAGTGTCCACCAGTTCTCAGAGCTGTGCCAGAAAGACACCAGCATCTGTGACACAGGTTCAGCAGAGACATCTTGCAGGAGCCATCCTGGGGCTTGCCCACTCCTTAACAGCAACAGGGCAAGGAAGGGCCGAGGGCAACGGACACCAAAATAGCCTTGGTTGCACTGCAGCAAAACCAGCCTCAGCCAGAGAGCACTTCGTGGGCGATGCAAAGGAGCAAGGCACAGTGTGACATATGTGATCATGCCCTCTCCCAGAGGCTGCGATGCACCGACCCGAGGAACACGGTGCAGGCGGGGGACCGAGCTGGGCTGCCAAGCAGCAGCTCTTATTACTGACCAAGGTCAAAACGATGCCCGTTTCCAAGAAAGCGATAGAAAAATTAGAAACCAGGAGCGAGCAGCGAGCCCAGCGCCCACCCTTGTCTCATTCAGCTCTGGACATGGGAAGTTGAAATTCAGCTTCACTTGTAATCTGGGGTGCAGTGTGCATGTAACCAGGCACAAACCACCAAGTCACAGAGCCACTGAGAGCCTGGAAACACACACACTGCATTTCCACAAGTTCTTCTGTTCTCCTTCTTCCGATACAAGTGCATGTAGCCAGATGACGGTAATATTAAGCTTCTACCCTGACACACTCCAGGTGGTCTGTATTCCAGGTACAGATCAGAAGTGAGCAGCAGAAAGCTCTCCTGCCCAGCTTCTCCATGGACCACAGACACAAACACGCTATCAGGATCTCATTGCAGATTCTACCACACAACCTAGCAAGTTTCAGTTAAATTTAGGATGCTGTTGACATTGCAGGACCTATTGCGGGTGCAGCCAGAACAAGTCGGTTGCCATTCCCCAGCACGCTGCTCTGCTAACATATGACGTTTCCAGCTTTGGGGAATCCAGCATCACTTCGATGCAGTACACTGGTGATTTCATTAAGCCTTGGAAGGCACAGGTAGTGGAGCACCGTGAATACCAAATGAGAGGATATGGCTGCAACAGCTTCTGCTGCATGAGCCAAGGAGAACGCAGTCCAAAGACCGCAAGTGGTCTGCCATATTAATCAGATCGCTTGTAACAGCCCTATCCGTTAGAAGTACCACACTGTAACATGAGCAGAATGCACTTTCCACAGGCATCCAAAATATGCCATTCCTCACCACCAAGCATTCGACACTCTAGGACCGAAGTACGGCACCTACTTCTACACCATAACCTCTGCACAGTGCCCTCCTGCACCGAGACCCAACTGCCTCCCCTCCGGTCTCCTCTGCTCCTACGTTCCCTGACTGTCTCCTGGAAATCAGGTTATTTGCCACGGCCTCACTGCAGCTATTACTCCAAAACGAGGGCCTTCTGGAGCCTAAATTATATATGCTAAATCCAACAAATACACATGTATAATGTGGCTTTAAGACATGCAAGGCTAGTTTGGGTTCTGTCCACCAGAAACTGAGGCTTTTCCCAGGCCAGGGACATTTAAGGTGTCTGCCCACCTTTTTTGCCAGGTAAGAAGCAGTAGCAGCTCTGTTTGGGGAAAAAAAAAACAGGAAATTTCCCATTTGCCTGCTTTAACAGAGAAAAGACCTTTTCCTTTGAGTCCACTCTTTCAGCCAGATGTAATCCCAATGATGCTGCCGGGCATAAGAGGTAGATGCACCAACAGCTCCCCCACAACCATATCACCCCAAGCCCCTAAGCCAGAGCAGATACCACTACGCACCTCCATCCCTGATCCTATTGAATGAGCAGCAGGATGGTGGCTAGGGGTTCGATCTAGGACTCCAGAAAAGCTCCCTAGAACTGCACGCCCCTACAAACAAGGTGCAAACTTCTCATAAGAGCCCTGAACATGCTGGTTTAATTCATCGTTTTGGCAAATTAGTAGGTGGACAGAAAAAAGTCTTTCTGGGAGGCCTCTCTGAAGGCCCGACTTGCTCTCCAAGAGACAGACAGCAGAGCACGAGCTAGACAGAGTCAAATTGCCCCGCCAGGTTGTTCCAACTGCAAAGGAGAAGGCATCGTGGTCAAGCCAGCCATCCTGCTTACACTCACATCACACGAGCAATCTGCTCTGCTTCAAGCTGTGAAAACCCATTTTCCAGGCTCCAGGTGATCTAATGCTGTTTTGCAGATTAAAGATACAGGAAAAAGCCCTGATGACCCTTAGGCATCACCATCCAGCCCAGCAGAAGACTGATGATAGCTTTTCCAATTTTCTGATCATACCCTCCCTTGCACAGGTATCCAACACTTCATTCCAAGGCATGGAGAAACTCCCTTCCCCTCATTTTGTAGCATCCCAGAAGGATAGCTGGTATCTTTCTGCTCCAACCGCTTGTTGATTCCCCCTCCTGAATGCCCACCAGCACCACAGCCACGCTGCATACCTCCAGCCATGCGGGAAAAACAGCTGCAGGAAAACAGCCCCCGCTGATAACTGAGCTCCACACTCGGCCGCTCTCACCAGGAGCTTTAGAGCCAGACCTTTCAGATGAAAATCCCCAGGGCAATTCATTGCATGCCCGCCTGTGAGATAGGCCCTTTTGAAAATTAAATCACAGGGAAATTGCATTACAAATAAAATTATAGATAAGGAAATTAATTTGATTTTTCTCCCTCACATGCTATCCATCTAGTTCCAGGGAGAGCCCACAGCCACAAGGAGACTGTCTCAGCACTGCATAAAGACCTTCGGCAAAGCTTCTGGGTGAGCATCACTGGTTTACGGCCCCGATGTTAAAGCGGAGTCTCCAGTATGTCTTTTGCTGGCTGCATGTTTAGCCCCTCTGGCACACAAGGCTGCACTGGTCCCAGAGCCTGGCGTCCCTGCAACAGCAAGGGCTCCTGCAAAGCTCCAGCACCTCCATGCAGGCAGGCAGCTGCTGTAACGTGGCTATGGAGCTGTGGATATAAGGATCTGCAAGGAAAGAGTCTCTTGGCCAGATCCCAAAGAGCAGTGAGCCTGGGCTGGTAAAGGGAGAATGGCCCCCCAAGGTGGCATTGGGAAGAGGTTCCCACCACATGGCCTCTGCTTCCCAGGATGCAGGGGAGCAGTGGAAGAGGGAAGATGTGTGCCACAAGTGAAAAAAAATTCTCCATGAGAAAGGCTGCCAGACCAGAGGAAAGGGAGACAAACACCAGGACATTCCCACCTGGATCCAAGGCCACAGGGAGAACTGTCCAGACCTCCCACCTAATCTCAGCCAAGGCAGGAAAGCAGAACCTCCTGGTTTTTAAAGCACTCTGAAGTGACCAAATCCAGCATCCAAGAGTTCAGGAACAAAGATGGCTAAGAGCCCCCTGCCTATATCAGCCCAACACAGACCTTCCCACCTCTTTTCCTGACCCTTTCCCAAAGCCCCCATTCCCCTCCTCAGCACATGTTCCCTCCACCAGCACCACAGAACGCTGCCCTGCCCAGCACGATCCACAGCCCTGATGACCCTTAGGCATCACCATCCACCCCAGCAGAAGACTGATGATCACTTTTCCAATTTTTTGATCACTCCCCAAAAAGCCCAAGCACTCCAAATTAGCAGTGCACTGACCCGGACGCTCTGATGCAGCATGCCATGTCTAATAGAGGGGCTCACTGCTCCTTCATCACCCAGGTATTTTACAAGAGATACACTGTGATTATTGCCAATAACAGTGTTAGGGGAGTGACTATTTCCCCTCACAGAGAGCTGTTCTGGACTGGCAATACTGTCCCCTCTGCACAGCAAGGAGCAGAGGGAAGCACTGCACAGCCCAGGTCACCCCACTCCCGCACAGCCAGGCAGGATGACGGTCCCCAATCCCCACCCACATGGTGGTACTTGGACCCTCTCGGCCTGGGAAAACACCTGATTAATAGGCACACACCGCGATGGCAGAAGCCAGGCACAGGCTTCTGCACATTCCCATCGCACTGAACAAGGACGGAAATATCAGACTTTGTGCTTGAGTTACTGCTAGACGGAGAAGCCGACAGCGGTGAAAGGGGCACATCCTGCACAGCGCGAGCAGGAAGGACTCCGGATTCACATCCCTGCAAAGAAATAGAGCTGTAGTCATCAAGGCAGCTAATTAGCGAGCAGCCGTTAGAGGAACTTGCTACACCAACCGACAATTAACGAGGCCAGCCCTCCGCTTCCTGCCTGTCCATGATTTATTCATCTGGCATCCCTAGCAGGTCGCAAAAGATAACAAGGCACTAAGCACTTGCAAAGCCCATATGTCAATTTATTTCCCCTGCACAGGGTTTCGTGAGTCACTCTCCCAGCGCTTCCCCAGGTTCAAACACACAAGCTCGAAGCAGAGAAGGCTGGAGGACGCCTGCCGAAGAACAGCTCAGCTGGCCAGCAGCATCACAAGTTTTATTGCAGGCAAAGCCTCTCACTGGTGCTTTATCATGCAAAGCCCCTCAGAAAAAAAGCCAAGCACTCCAAATTAGCAGTGCACTGACCCGGACGCTCTGATGCAGCATGCCATGTCTAATAGAGGGGCTCACTGCTCCTTCATCACCCAGGTATTTTACAAGTGGTACACTGTGATTATTGCCAACAGCAGTGTTAGGGGAGTGACTATCTCCGCTCACAGAGAGCTGTTCTGGACTGGCAATACTGAAACCGTGTATTCTGCAGCAGCTTACCCTGTCTTTGAGTAGACACAAAGGGAGAAAAAAGTCTCAGTAATTTAATTGCAAGATTGAAGTATGTAGCTGCAGCTTTAAGTGTGTGGCAAGCGCTGGGCAAGGGAGAACAACCCATAACTTGGAGCTGGGGTTTTCTTGCAACACCAAGGCAAGCTATGGAAAGAAGTTAACTATATGAATTAAATGAATGGCCTTAACTCTGCCACACACTTGTTCTTTTCCCCAAATGCACCCAAAAGCCCAGCTACAAGCAAGGCAAACTCTTTCCTAGCTGAACATCAGCAAGCAGAGGTGAGCAGCGTTCTGCGGTGGCCCTGGTCTTCTGCAAGAGAGCTGCTCATCAGGCAGCAACTGGCAGGGATGGGATGGAGACACCCCAGTGCAACATCTGCAGCACAACACAGGTCTGCCCCAGTGCACACCAGCAGCTCTTCATACATAAAGGCAAGACAGATAGCCATCTGGGTCTCTTTTACAAGGCACTGGAAATGAGAAGACGCGTTCTTGTCCACAACCCCACGAGTGATGCTGTCATTGTGGTTCTGACACCAATGTGCAATCTGTCTCCACAGGCATCATCTACTAGCTGCTGTTGGGGTTATGGTCCACTGCTGCCCACAAGAGCTGATGTGCATCAGCTGTCATGACAGTCCACCACCCAAACAGGATCAGCTAGAAGCTATTAGCCAGAAATAGCTCTGCCTCCTCCTTCCTACACGATTACTCTCCAATTCCCACCTCCGGCAGCTGCCACTTAAGTTGTTCCTTGACTTAAATTGCCTCAAGCCTTCAGTGGCAGACCTTGGAGAAAAACTTTGTAAAATTTCTCAAAGCTACCCACACCACTAACAATCTTCTTGTTCAGGATTTAGGGATCCCCCTCATTTGCAGAGGCCTTTCTGCACCATTACGATCAGATGCCATCCTCCAGCACAGACCTGGCACATCTTCAACCACTCTGGTCGATGAATGCTTGTGTCCTGTACACACCACAAAGTTCTCTCACTCCATCTCTCACACGCACACACCACAAAATCACCCCCTGAGCAAAATAACATAATCCAGATGGCTGAGAAACCCCAGCACCGCGAGAGCCTGCCCAGGCGTGCCAAGCCCCAGAGCAAGGACAGGAAGAGCACTGGCAGGTAACAGCAGGAACAGAGGGGACCCTGGAGGGCAGAGCTGCAGGACACAGGGCAGGCCAGCACCAGCAGAGGGGACCATGCTTACAGCACACTTGAGAAAACAAGGAGTTAAAAGGACCCAGAAAAGGTTGGGGGAAGAGGGAAATAAGGGGGAAAAAAAAGAAAAAAAAAGAAAGAAAAAGAAATCTTATCCCCCTTGTCGCAGAAGGTTTCGTGCCTTCCAACATCAGCCTTGGCAGCAGGGGGGAAAATAGCCCAGTTCAGGCACAGCAGGAGGTTTAGCGCAGCTGGTGCTGGTTGCTCCACGGTGTGGCACCTATTGCCACCAGCCCAGCCGGCTGCCCTATGTGCCCCCCCAGCTCTGCAGGTCTGCAGAGCCACTGTCACAGCGAAGGACCCGAAGCAGGGACTGCTCCCACTGGCTGCCCACCTGGGCTGGGGGTTCTCCGGTACTTACTCCCACTCCTTCCTCCGTGCCTGAGGCGTGCTCTGCATCTTGTGAGCCTCGTGTGCTTTGATGATGTCCCTCTGCTCAATCAGCCCGCCTCGCCGGCGCTTGATAACATCCGGGCTCACGGGGATGTACTGGCCGAGGCCCAGGTCGAAGGTGCTGCCGGCCTCGGCATCCCGGGGCCGCGGCTCGTAGAGGGCGTCGAAGCTGGCTGCGCGCGACACCAACGCGTCCGCCAGGCTCTCGGGCTCCAGCAGGTTGCAGGACTGGGTGGTCTGCATGAGGCCGAGCCGATGCTTGCGCCACGTCTCCTCCTCGGGCAGGGCCAGGACATAGCGCTGGGAGCCGGCGCCCAGCTCAGCCGCCCTGCCCGGCGCCAGGGCGCTGGCTTCGGGGAGCATGTGAGCGCTGAGGGAGCACGTGCCGAGTCTGAGCATCCTTGGTGCTGTTGCAGTTCATCACTCTAGAGGAGCACAAGACAGACAGGGGAGACTCAGGGTTTTGCTCCAGAATCGCACACCCCTGCCCTGCTCCTCTGCTCCCCCCCATCCTCCCAGGGCCTGCTGCCAAACCTGTTTCTCATGGGTTTGCTGTGCTAGTCCTCGATCCGGGCACCTGGCACACTAGACTCAGCCCTAGGCTAGGTTGGGGCCTCCTGTGTCACTGCTTTCCTCCTATTTCGGGCACCCCTGCACCCATGGCTCTCTGTCCCCACCACGGCACGGAGCAGGAGTGAGGCCATGGGATGGGGGCAGCACCACACAGAGGCCCCCAAAGGGCCTGGGGAGCCTGCAGCACAGCTCCTCACTCACTGCAGCTGCCCGTGGCCAGACCACAGGGTCTCACATGTGGGAAAAGAGACTCAAGAGACCTGGGTCAAATCATGTCTGCTTTGCACTTCCGGAGGTGTCTTTGCCTGGTGGGGATGGAAAGAGGAAGAACAAGAGGGAGAGCAGAAAGGCGGAGGAGCACCCTCGGCCGTGCCAGGGGTACAAGCTCGCAGCCGGCCCGCCCGCAGCACAGCCGGGGCAGGGCCAGCCGTAACAGCCTCGGCTGTGCTTTCGCCCGCAGGCGGGACGCTGAAGCCCACCCCACTCGCCCACGGGCTGGAGGCAGCGGCTGGCGCAGCCCGAGAAGCCAAGGGATGCAGGCGCCGCGCGCGCCGGCAGATGGTGCAGTGCCCTCGCACCGTGCCCAGCCGCCGCTGCCACCCAGGCAGGCTGCGCCAGCAACCCGGGGGGCCGCGCACGGCGCTGCCCAAGGGCCTGTGGGCACCTGCTGTGGCGACACGTGGGGCTGTCCAAGGCCCCACAAGCCATGCCAGCACCATGCACCATCTCTTTCCCAGGCTTTGCGCTCCCCCATGCAGCACCCCGGTTGCTCCCTGCTCAGCAGGCCCTGCCAGATAGGGCCCTGACACCAAAGGGGCGAGGGGTGTCTATGCAGGGGGCAAGCAGGGCTTTTTGAAAAGGCCCTGTGCCTGAAGGGGCTGGGTGCGCTCACAGGAGCTACCCCTGTCCTCACTCTGTGCTTCTAGAGGCAGAGTCAAGCATGAACAAGCCCAGCAGCTTTCTGCCCAAGAGATGTCTGTTCCCACCCAAAAACATCCCTGTCCCCCCCACTCAGAGCCTCACGCAAACCCACAGCTGGGGTAACAAAAAGCAGGTTCAGATGGTGCATAGCCAGCCGGTGAGATGAAGCTGCCACTCAGCACCATCTCTCCACCTGTCCCAAGGACTGTGGCCAGGAGGTGTGAAGTAGCCCTGGAAGTAACCTGGGCTGGAAACGGAAACCACTGAAGAAAGAAGGTGGCATTTCTACAGCTCTGTCAGGATGCTCTACAGCACAGGCTGGAAACATCATGGGTGATTTGAGCACCAACCTGTCCACAAAGCAGGCAAATAAGACCTAGCAGTGTCCCATGCTCCATCTCACACCAGCTGAGAACACAGGTGTCCCTTGCCAAAGGACCTGTACCATCCTCCAGCCCCACGTTCAAGCTCTGACTGTCAGACAGGCTGGCAGAGGCAGACGGCCGCCTCTGCAGCAGACTCTTAGGAGACTGTTTACGACAGCCATCCCCTCCTGAACACAGAACCAGCACAGTGGATGTCAGCAGGACCAAAATACCAGCACAGTTCTGATTTGGGAGCCATACAACATAGAAAAGGCACAGGAAGATTGCCAGAGATGCTGCTCCTCAGCTAATCAAAATAGCTCAGCAAGATGCTGTTGTCTGACAACGTGCCCCATAAAGTCTCATCGCGGTGAAATGCTGAATTCTTGCTTAGAAGAACAGAGAAATTCTTTATTCAGGACACTGTTGCTACAGGAGATGCTGCAGGCCACGAGGAAGGAGACTATTCTTGGCATGGCATACGTGCTTCCCCAAGACTAGAAAGAGGAAAAAAGGGGGCCAAGAGAAGAGCAGGGCAACACGTTCTCACCATGGCTCTTAATAGCTAAATCATTGAGAAGAGGGCAAGGGAAACAGCTGAAAGAACTAAAGGAGAAATTAACCCCCCCAAACATGGCACTAACATAGCACATTAAGCACATCAGTCATCTCACCACCTTTTTGGTGCATTGTTTGGAGATATGCAGAGATGCACCTGACCATCTCGCTTGCAGCAAAGCAGGCAGGAGCAGGGACAGTTGCCAGGGCACTCAGCTGGCAGCAAGCAGCTGGGCAGAGGGGGACACTCGGGTGCACCCTTCATCACACAAATGATTTTGCTTCACATGTTAGGGAACAGATGCACGAGAAATGAAACCGAGTAAGCCTCACACACGAGCGCAACAGCAGGCTCCGCATCGGAGGGAGAGGGAACATCGTTTCGGTGAACAAAACCCCCCACATCGTAATGGGATGGGGCTCATCCGTGATGCTGCACCACAAATACAAGTTATCTAAATTTACCAGACAGCCCCCAGAATTAAATCTGCCTGGCTCAAAAGGATACTCTCCCTTTGGCAAGTTTTCCAGAAAAAAAAAAGCAACCACCGTTAAGAGCCTCAGCAAACCAGTTAGCACATTAGTAAGAAGAGTTTGGCTGCTCATAGCGTAAGCTATAAACAGATTCTTCACTGCATTACTATGCTTACCACATTTTTAAGAGACATTTTTCAATTCGGTTTTGGGTACCTTAGCAGATTTTCGTTTTCCCACCTTAGCTTTTTCCTTCTATGTGGCTTCACTCAGTTTTTCCCTTCCCCTGTCCTAGTCCAGCCGCTCTGATTTATTGCAGCTGTTCTGCAGCCCTTTCCAGAGCATTCACTTGGGCAGGGGGAAAACAAGAATAAGCAGCTCTCGCGCACAAGCGCTCCAGGCTTCTGCAACAAAGCGGCTGGCAGCCGAGCGGCAGGAGGAGAAGCAGGGCGCCGTGCCGGCAGCAACCAAGACACAGGCAAGGGAAGAACTGCTTCCAGACTCCCCCTTAAAACCGCGGGCACCAAAACCAACTTTCACAGCAGAAACCGGCAACACATCGGCTGCTGGCCCCCAGTGAAAAAAGATGCAAGAGCAGACTGCGACAATTAACGTGTGCACAAAATAACCCCGCCAGCAGCAGGAATAACGTCCCCCCACCCCCCAGCCCCATAGGGTGCAAGAGAACACTTCGTAGTTGTGGCACAATTAACTAAGACCAAAGGAGAAGACATCCTTACAGCCAGTCCAAGGTCTTTGTAGACACAGGTTTTCCTCACACCTCCCCAAGCGTCTCCCATCAGGCTCAAGTTGCTCGAGGAACACGTTTCACAAAGCTGCATAGCGGCTACTGCCAGGCTCGGGAGACAAGTGAAAGGATCAAGTAGAACGATCAAATTAAGTGCTGAGAAAGTTTAAGGAAATAAATAGAAATAATCAGCTCTGCCTTCGCAGAGCAAAGGGCTCACGCTGCCAGCAGAACGAGCCACGTTGCCTTCAAAGAAGTGACAAGCAGAGACGGGAGGATGCCAGAACATTTTGTTAAGGAAAACCGATGAGGCTACATGCTAACAAGGGTGCTTGCAGGATGCCAGGCAGAACATGTGAAAGCATCTGACACAAGTGCATCTGCAGGAAGGTAGCTTGCCTCCTCAGTCTTTGCTTCCCCCCACCCTGCACTGAAAACAAACTGACTTTATTTTTATACAAAATCCAAGTTAGTGGGAAAAACATTTGTCCATGTAACTCCGCTTCCGCTGTTTAATTGCAAGCCCTTCCTCCCACAAAAGTGAAACCTGTGTCAAGCCAACTTGTGGCTAATTTTGAAATTATAGAGCTATTTTACGATCTGTCAGTGTAAATCTACAGCTTTATATCTACTCAAAACCAAAGTAGATGTGGAAGGAAGCATTTTCTTCCCCGTTGCATGCAGAAACCGCCGGCGCAGCAGCCACAGTGGGAAGTGGGACTGCACTGCAGGTTGACTGCCTTGGGCTTTGCTTAATGACAGTTCAGGTGTATACTCATGCTTCCAAATCCTTCCAACTGTAAGCTAGCGTTTGTGTAGGAATAAACTCTGTTGCACAACTCCCCATCAATAGGCAGGCAGAAAATGGTTTTGCAGCTCAGTGTTTTCCAATTCACACAATTACACTCCTCAGACAGGTTTGCAGGTTCAGTTAAAAATCAGACACAACCACCTGGAAACCAGACAGACACTGCTGCCTCTAACTTCCAACAAAAGTGTGTCCCTACCTCTAACACAGCAGAAGCAGCTGGTTTGTCATCAGGGCAGGACAGGGCTAACTCATCCAGACCAGCACAAGGGAAAAAAAATAATGACAGTTAATAAAAATGCAACAAAAAGTCTCATGGGTAGAGAAATTAGCACTGCTTGGGAGAGCCACGTGTCAAGCTACCATGATCAGTTAGTTCCCTGTGTGATCTAGGGTGAGGGAGAAAGAAGTTAACTGACTTTCTCAAGCACAAACTGCCTAAATGCTCTTTTGTTTGTGGAAGACGAGGCACTTGTGCAGACTGGCAGCACGCTAAGTCACACGAACCCAAATCTCTTAACACGCTTCAGGGTTTGGAGGAAGCAAAACTGCAAATTCCCACCACATGCCCATCTCCAACCCTGCTAACAGCAGCTTCCTGGTGCCTTTGCAGCACCCTCCTTCCCCCCACCCCCATATGAGGTCATACAGTGACTAACAGGCAGTTTTCTACTTGGTGACTCCGTTGAGGTACATATCACCCCCTGCATTGGCAGCAGGACCTGGGCACGCATGCAAGTGCAGGGCCTGCAGCCCACCAGCACTGGGACAGGGCCAGAGCATGACCCAGATCAGAGTACTGGGGGGGAGGGACAGGGAGCCCCACTGCTGCCCGCTCACCCAACTGCACCACAAGCAGTAGGAAAGCTATGGCACAAAAGGACGTTACTGCATAGCAACAGCTCATTTATTTGCTTTAATACACAAAAGTCAAGGAACAGCTGCTTTTGTGACACGTAAGAGGTTCTCAGTACCAGACAATGAAGTTTCTGGAGGCTCTTAACTCACAAATTTTGATCCAAAAGTAACAGGAGCCAGGAAACTTACTGCTTGCCCCTGACACAGAGAAGTCACGCAGATAAAATCATAGCTGCAGGGTTCTGGGAGCAAAACTGAACTTGAAGACAACCGTATATTCAAGTGCTAAAGCATTGGCCCTTGTGCTCAACTTGTCAAGCGAGCACAATGCTTACAGCACGCCCCGGCCCCACAGCACCATGCTCAGGGGCACAATCCATAGGATACTCGAGGACATGGGGCACCTAGCTGTGAGAACACCCAGCCAGAGCTCAACAGCCTTGAAAAGCCCTGTTTAACAGAGCTCATTAGAGGTGGCTGCAGATCACGCTCAACAAGCCAGCCATCCCACCTGTACCAGGATTACCATGGCGTAAGAGGGACAACAGAGCAAGCATCTACCACTTTCCCAGCCCGGTCAGGTACAGCCTGTACATCAACATGGGCTGAAATCATATGCAAGTTGTGTTAACTTCTATCCTGTCAACCATAAGAACAACCTTTCCAAGGATCAAGCAGCAGGAAAACATTCAGCTATTTAAAATGGAAGGATCAACTGGAGGAAGCACCTGTGCAAAGGCACTGCACAGCTAAGGGACTTACCTGATTTTGTTCAGCAAACGAGCTCCGACCTTCCATAAAGTGCATGTGTCAAGATTCACCGGTAGAGGGGAATTGCTGGAGATGGGCACAACAGCTGGCTCTCCACACCTCGGTGGTGTGGGATGAGTGACAGAAGACTACATGAGCCTGGGTCCTTCTGCAGCATCCTTGAAATTTCAACAACTATGCCCTGCCAGGTGACCTGGTCCAGTTATTTGAGGTATCAACCCAAATTGCACTCCAAGGTCAAGGGAGCTGCCCCCCAACAGAGAGCACATCCTCTGCAGATGGCAGGCCATAGACTTTCACAACATACTTGATTTTTATTTTTAGTGCCTGATTAAAAATAAAAAGCTACAATGATAAATAAGCTCCCAGCAGCACTGCTGACCTAGTAAAAGGAAACTCCTTTTAGGGGGTTTCTCTGTGTATGTTTGTGTTACAATGGCAGCAATCAAGTCTTTAGCCAACTATGTATTACCTTAATAACTATGCTGAGCACTTAAAGAGCTCAGCAAGCTCTTGCAACCATTATCTGAATAATCTTTGCCAAACCCTGAGAGTTAAAGTAGCAAATGCTTAATGATACACAGGTCAGGCAAAGGCTAATCTCCACCTGACACCACTAGTCTGCCACATCTGGCCAAGTGGGACAAGGACATCCAGGTGGCCCCAGGGTTAGATTCCCTCAACACTGACCTCCAGCACCTCCCACAAGCCACAAAAGCAGGGAGAGGGACACACATCTTCCCATGCTTCTTGAGAAGATGGAAGGTCTGAGCTTGGGACAGACTCAAGCTTTGGGAGCACTGTTCACCAGTCTGTGAGCTCATGTGCGTGGACAGCTCGGTCCCCTTCCCCATCCTTCCTGAAGGATTTTGAATACCTCAAATCCACACTCCCTCCTTCCTGCCCCACTCCCTTGCCTCTCTGGCTGCAGAGGCCACTTATTTTTTGGAATAAGCAAATGGCAACTGCCTCTCTGCCAAGTAGTGCTTACCCAGAGCTGCAGATTCAGTTCCCAGTCAAGGAGGGAGGAGAGAAAAGCAAAGATGATCACTTAACAAGGCAAAGCAACAAGCCTCAGAGCAACAGGAAGAGATTCAGCACCCCAAACAGCAACAGATGGACTCCAAAAGCAAGTGATTCATCCTCACAGCTCTCCTCTCCTGCTTGTTGTTACTCTGCTTCTCCCGCCACACATGCTTCCCCTTGCAACAGTGAGGCAGCAGCAGTGGGCAAGCATAACTCAAGCTTGAAATACAAGGTTCTCCTTCCCAAGCCCCTCCACCTCACTCCATTTCTGTACCATGACTTGGTCTGCACAGGACAGGGGTACCAGCATCCTGCCTGAGTGGCTGTAAAGCTGGTTGTTCCCAGGAGAAAATTGCTGGCACCCAGACTGTTGATACACTGAAGCATCCCCAGGATGTGGTCCAGCTAAAACGCTCTAGGGAGGGCACAGCATCAGCAGAGGTGTCAGCAGGATAAAGTCTCTGCATTACTCTAAGCACATTTCACTGCCATAAGCAGGTCTACACTAGGAGCTTTGCCTGGCTGGAGCCATGCACACCTGGGCTTTGTCCTGCTTCACCTCTGCCAGCAATAGCCAGTCTTGCATCCCACACAAGCTTAGTGTGTTACCAGCAAAGACAGTGGGAGGGGGAGAACTAACAGGCAAAGGCTCCCTAGCTCCATTCTTACACTCAGGAAAAGGTGCAAATGCCAGTACTACGAGGGTTAGATCAAATGCCCCTGTGATACAGGAGACAGACAAAAGGCAGCATTGTGCAGGCAACTGTGTCAGGGCAGAGGCACCATGCAAAACCAAAGGATCTGCTTTACTGGTTTCTCAGGGCGCATGTTAAATTTTCACCATACACTCACATATAATAAACTGTTTTCTGGCCTACACAAGGTAGCACTGAGACACTACAATGAAGGGTGCTGGAGTAATTGCATACAGATCAGCTGGAGGAAAGAGCCACTCCAAATACTCCCGGGCTGCTTCTGGCCAGGAGCAGCTATGACACTAGACATCAGACCACCTTGGGAGGCCTTAGTTCTGATGCAGCAGGGTTTGTGTCTCATGCACGCAAGCCAACAGACAGCTCTCTCCAGTCACCTGCTTCCCTAGGCTGAGCACCACTCATTCCTCAGGAAATGCTGTGCTGAGCCTAGTCTACTAGATGGGACCACCAGGCTCCTGCTTGGGACCACCAGGCTCCTGCTTGGGACCACCCCAACTAGGGGCATCTCACGGGGAAACTACTCCGTTGCAAGAGCAGCCCATAATGGGTAGGAGGGTGTGAACAGCAGCAGGGAGATGGCTCTGCCTGTGCCCAGCTGGGGCACGGGGAGGCCACGCAGCAGCAGAACCAGCGAGATCCAGGTCCCCCGGCACTTCCAGGCGAGGTGTTTTAGCAGTAAGTGCACAGGGTTCAGGAGCAGCCAAGCCTCCTTCCTCTGGCCTGCCTTCGAAACAGGTAAATCAAACAGCCATAATGCTCTGCTGGAGCCACCGTCAGCAAGAGCTGAAACTGCACTTTTCCCAGGCCACAGTAAAGCCCTTACTTGCTTTCATTGCTGCATATACCCCACCTTAATCCTTAAGATGTGAGCAACTGCCTTCCTCTTGCAGCGCTCCCCACTGCTGTTCATCCTTCCCAGGGAGCAGAGGCACTGCCTTGCAGAGCCAGAGAAACACTCTCCCTGCAACACAGTCCCACAGAGCACCACTTGCAAGGGAATCAGCTTTAAGAATATCAAAACATGAAATTATCTCATCTTTCCTTTAAGAGCAAGTGTTAAACCACCCCACTATTATTTATATAAATGTATGTCAAGGAAATCAGCCCTCCATCTCCAGCGTGGAGATGCAGGAGAGCCAGAGACTACGGGGGAGCTGGACCCCATCTCAAGAGCAGAAAGGCTGGCTGCAGCTTCTGGTAGCCCAGCAGGCTTTCAGGTCAGCTGGCAAGAGGCTGCTGGAGGAGGCAGCAAGACAGAACTTCAGCTGGCCAGACCCAATGGTTTGAGGACTGGCTAATGTCACACCTGGCCAGCAAGGTGTCCCAGTACCTGGGAAGCCTGCCCTGCACAGGATCCACTTCCCCAATTTCTTTGTTGCAACATGATCTTTAAAGACCATCTCAGCTCTTCTCTTCCAGACGCTCCTGACAGTCCCTCAGTGACAACAGACAGGCAGATAACTTGTGTTTCAAGGCAAAGTAGAGCTGTCAGCACAGCCTGCCACACTAGCATCACACTCACATGGCTGTGACCCACCACCATACCAGCCCCATGCAAATTCTGATCCCCATCAGGCACCCCAATTCCACCCAAAAGGCACAGGAAACATGCACTGGAAACCTGAGAGAGCAAGTACCTAACCCAGCATGGCTGTTCTGCTAACAGCATAGGACTGAGCTCATCACCAGGAACAACACAAGGGGCACAGAAAAGAAAGCAGTGATTTATGTGACAGCAGTGTCCAGAAATCACAGCTGTTTGGAGCTACGCATACACATAATCAGAGAGCGTGCCACCAGGAGTTTGCTTCCCAAATGAGGGCAGAGTCAGGACACCAAAAGATAATTTCCATCTGTAATCACAAGGCCATCCTTCAGGAATACACCTCTGCTGCTGCACAGGAGTGCAGGCTGTAACCCTCCCAGGGGCAAGGAAATCATACCGCCCTCCTCCATTCAGTTCCCATGGGAAAGGGGTTTTCCTAGGACAGGCACAACCACCCTTGCTGGGCTGTCACATGCGTGATGCAGGGCAGATGGCTGACACTGCACTAACACATGTGTATGCAGACAGCCCTGACCACAAGGGCCTCAAAACCTGTCCCCCTCTCAACCATAAGCACCAGGAGAGCAGCATCTCCACAGCACAGCCTGTGCTTCCCTGGATATTCAGCAAGCCAAGATCCAGCACATTCAGGTAGGCACAGGCAGAGCATCACCAGCTCCAAGGAGAGCACAGGTTTATGCTTTAATAAGCAAGCAACAGCAGTGCTGGCTCAACATATCTCACAGCTCTCCTTCTGCAGGGTGTCCTGCCTCCCCACCTCAAGGACCACTCACCCCACAGCTGTAGCCATAGTGCTGGGAACCTGGACAGGAGGAAAGCATCTCCATACTCACAGGGCTGCTCTTGCAGTCCCAGCAGGAGAGGAAATGGTTCAGCCTGATAACTCTGCCTGAAATACCTTGTTTCAAAGCAGACAAAGCATGAAAGGGTTGACCATCAGTCCCCGTCATCTTCATCCCAAAAACAAGTGCAAAAATTGCCAGGGGGCTGGAGAGGAACAGAAGAAAACAGCCTGGGTCAGGATGTTGTAGGAGAAGCTGCTGTGCAACAGAAAAAAAATGTAGGCAAATCTCAAACACTGTTAGCAGAATCCAGCCTAGCCAGGCCTTGCTATTCACTTCTCCCTAAAGCACCTGAAATATGAAGGCAAACAGAACAGAGTGCTAGATTTAGTGCAGGATATAAACTCTAACCTGATACCGTTGATAGAAAATTTAAAATAAATAGATGGGAAAAAAACACAAGCGGCCATGGAGCATCCAGGCCTCCTACGAATCCCCCCAGAAGAAATTTGTTCCCCCCATGCCACAGCAGGCTGAATGCACATGGTCAATACAGACCACAAGGCTTGGGAACTGCTCGGTCCGAGCTCCTCAAAGGAAGAGTCATGGTCCAAACAGCACCTGAAACATCACCGGCATTGCCAACATATGACCCTTCAACACCAGCTCCACACTGTCTGTAGAAATCTCTGGCTTAGCTAGGAAATGCCTGACACATGCACAGCCCTGCAAGACTATAGCCTCCACAGGAGGGTAACGTCCCACAGAGATGCAACCATCTCTTGGGGCTAGCTTTCTGGGTCTCCTACTTGCATTTAATCTCCAGTGGATCTGTGGCAGCTTTTTAGACTGCCTTTCTTCCTTCCAAGCCATTTACCACACCACTAATAAAATTAACAGTAACAAAATCCTTGTTTAACCTGGCAAAGCCACGGAGAGTAAGTTCTCATTTCCAATGGTGCTTTCGCCAAAGGTGACTCACAAACCACAGTGTGTGTCATTACTTAATAGACCTGCAAAGGCAATTATAAGATCATGCAAAGATCAAGTTCACGGCAGAAGGAGTCAGAGCACCCCTGAGAGGTTAAAACAACAAGATGCTTTAAAGCTGAGCGACAGGAGGCTTTATTCTTTCTTGACTTACATACGAAGACTTGCTGAAAAGGTCTTATTGTATGTGCCAAAAAGAATGAACTGGGTTCCCCCTCTCCCCCCTCCAAACCTTCCTTTCTCCCTCTGTGCCGGGCCAGTCTGGAGAGGCCTGAGGTCCCGGCATCAGGACAGTAGCCTGATCACAGCCCTGCATTCAAGCCTTCACCCTCCTCTCCAAGCAACAAGTTTCTCACTTCTCTTGCTAGAAAGAGCAGAACAGACCCTTATCGTGAACAGAGTGGAGGACATTCTTGCCTGTACAGCAAGGTACTGGAGTCAACTGTTTCAGTCTTGGAAAGAGTGTACACAGCCTGGGTAAACAGTCTGCATCAGCCTGGGGTGGGGGGCAATGCTTATTTTGGATAGGGAAGAAGGAAGACGCCTGAACAAATTTCATGAAGAAAGGAAGAGGAGACAGAAAGTCCACCCTGCCCTGCAGGATACTTGCACCACGCTGTAAGAGCTGACCTGCAGCACTGAGAGGTCCTTCCAAAGCAGTTCCAGCCTGCAAGCACAAGCTCCAGGACAAGACAGCCCCAGGCACAATCAGGATTACAAAATCATGCCAAATCACTAAGGAAACAAAGTGAGACCTTTCTGACTTAATCTTGAGGGAAGGAGACTGACATTTTCTTTTTGTTCCTTTGCCCAGATCCTCTATAACATTTTCCTGTTTACCTTCCGTGTTGCAAAGCAGCAATTACATTTGCATCTTACCTTATCCTGGCTTGAGTGATTTCAAGACAAACAGATAATAAAAAAGTACTTCTTGCCTATCAACATAAATGCACAGACCAGGTCTCAAGGACTCTTCAGCACGCAACCAACATCCCCAGTCTTTGAGTGCAAGGTGCTCAGCAGCAGAGGCCTGGACTGGCCTCGCAGAGCTGCCCTGCCCTTCCTCCACTTCCTACCACATCTCCTAACCTTTCCTCGTTGCACTCATCTCCTCTCAGGAGCTCTTTTCAGCTGTCACACACAGTTCATCCTGAGCCCAGTTTCTCACTGATCCCTCCGCCTCCTGCAGTACAAAAGATGGCAAGATAGATAAATATTTATGAGGAGCTAAGAACACATTTCAGCACCTTTCACATTTCCCCCCTTATTGGCAAGGACTAATAAACCAGCTCTACCCATGCCTAATCTCCACTTCTCACCCACTGAACCCCAGCACACACAACCAAGGAATCCCAGGGGACCCAGGAGAGCAGAGGGCCTCTCTCTTCATTAGGGGATGACCCAGGCAAATTGCTCAGAAAAAAATGTGGCTATTTCATGGCAGCTCCTAAAGATAGGAGCTCTTCTGAACCCCGCAGGAAGCAGCTGGAGAAACGAGCCCAGGCACAAACCCAGCCACTTCATTAAGGTGCCAAATGAGATATTAGCACTTCTGGAAATCATTTGGCTGCAGGCAAGAGGACAACCACTGAGCACTGCAAGCCTTCACACCCATTGCTAAGCTGCTGGCTCAGCCTTCGTGTCCTACCTTTGCACAGGCTCATTCCCTCATCCAAGCAGTCTGGGCCAGGGCAAACCTCTGGGGGCTGAGCACAACACAGGCTCGCCAAGGGGCCAGGCTGCCCGCAGGAGGCTGGAAGCACCATGCCACAAACTCGGTGCAGCAGCATTTCGCACTGGACAAACCACAATGCTGCAGCAGTAGAAGCCAGTAGAGCTGCTCATTTTTTAAGCTGAAAATGAAGGTCTGCCCCCATCACACTGGGAATGCAAGAGGCAGCAGGGCATGTTTTCAGGGCCTGCTTTCAGATGTGGCTCTTTTGCCCTCAGTCACATTCGGCGGTCTCCTCCCCTTCCAGCAGTGCTTCATCTCCAAGGAGCCTCTGCTCCCACTTCTGCTCTCCCTGGTGTTAAATCTCCACCAAAACCCAGCAGCAACAGCACTTACCTGCCTCTTCCTGCCTTGTCTCCTCTGTTCACAGCACCAACTCCAGCACTTCAGCTCAGAAGCAAAGCCACCATGCTACTGTCAGAATCCTCTCCTGCTTGAAGTGTTTTTTTTCTTTCACTGAAAACTCATTTAGCCCTGTCAGCCAGTGAGCTCTGCTTTCGCATCCTTTATCAGTTTGCTACAGTTGCTGACATCAAGCTGTTAATACTGCTATTGGCTCCATTTTTCTCCTGGTTTTTTGCAGCATTATTTCACAGCTGCTTTCTTCATCCCCCTCAAACAGGTTACTCTAATTTATACTGACGAAACCTTCCTGACAGACAGCTGCTTTATGGGACATTTACACCTGCACAGTGCCTAGGTGTGCACCCCAAGCGCAGGGAAAGGGAAATCCTGGAGTAAGCCCTATTTCTAAAAGCTTTAACAGCATACTTGCTCTGCCCCGCACCCGTCCCATGGTCCATCCAGCCCATGCCCTCTCTACAGTAGCGGCTAAGCCACCAGACCAGCCACAGGCAGACCAGACAGCTAGAAGGGGCTTTGCTCTCACCCGGTGCGACTGTTTCGTTTGTCATCCACATCTTCCTACTGAGCTGAATCCTGATGGCTGAATTAGCTCGTAACTCTATCATGAAATTGGCCTTTTTACAGCATCGTGTGTGTATTTAGCATTTTGGACTTTACCATATTTGCAAACATGCGTGATCACGTTGCAACTGCACGTTGTAAAGTGCGTAAGCAACTGCTAATCATTGGCCCTACGATCAATCCCTCGCCATCGCCAGGAAGCCAAATAAGGAGCTTCCTCAGGCAGGATGCAGCTCTTTTTACACTAGCAAATTGCCATCTGTAATTTTTAGAAATCTTGAGGATGTCTGAGTGCTGGCAGTGTATGTTACCTAGCCTGCATTTCCCCAATAAACCCAGCCGGGGAGTTCCCCCCACGCTTTCTGCACCAGCCACCCCGTGCTGCAGCAGGAACAAGGGCTTGACACCGCCACCACCACGGCATGTGTGTTCCCGTTGGGCACCAGCCCCTCAGCCAGGGGCATTGCTCACTGTCAGTCTCAACTCAGAAACAGGCAATGCTATTTCTGCCAGCATCCCTCCCTCCCTCTCCTCCCTAAATAGTTTGTAACCATTGATTTTGCCATGCCAATCATGCACCATCTCCCAGTAAGCTTCAGCAGGACCAGAGAGTTCAAGTGAGACATTTCAGCGCTGCTTGTTTATCACAGGGGCTCCTCGCACTGCAAGAGGAGCGGTTAAATAAATCCTTTCCTTTCAGTCCCTTGGTGCCTGGATTAATCCTGCTTTCAGTACCTTGGTTTGGTGCTAGACAAGCACTCTTATTGCCCTTCGGTGCTGGTTTACCAGCTTTCAGGCTAGCCTGTTCCTCCAGACCCTCCTGGCTGAGGGAGACTCCCCAAACAGCTTCCCAGCCCTACAGAAATCAAAGCTCCTTCTGCAAAAGGCCAAACTTGCTAAATCACACTATGGTGAAAAGCAGGCAATGCTCTCTTGCTGGAAAATACCAGCAGGAGCATCCCCAGACACCTCAAACCCATCTCCACCACAGATGTCCAACAGAGGCAAGAAAGCACCACGTGCTCCTCTGTCCCAGGCCCGTTTCAGCCACAAAACCCCCTCCCCCAGCCCATGAATGGACCAAGGAAGACATGAAAGAGCAAAAGCAGAAAGCAGCATCCCTACCTGCTGGCTCTGCTCTCAGTGCTGCAGGTACGGGGGTGGCTCCAAGCACATCCCCTCTCCCCCTGCCCTCCCCTAACCGCAAGCATCCCTGCCTCCTTTGCCCTCGCTGCCCACAGCCTCTGCCAAAATAGCACATTCTGCACAGGGAAGGGGGAGGACGCCCATCACCAGCTCTGCGGGGCCAAGATGCATTTCTGTTAAGTACTCCATGGCTACAAGAGCAGATGTGAAGCTCAGCTGATGGCATCAAGAGCCAATGACCCTTTGCATCCAGGCACTCCTCAGCTTGCAGATTTCTGCAAGACAGGAGGGATCCAGGAAGCTATCTTTTGTGGACCCCAGCTCTCCACCTCCTTCCCATGCTCTCCTCTCTCCTGTTCAGGAGAGAGGAATACATGCCTTTCAGGAGGGCTCTGCACTAACATCTGCCTTTGCAAGGTTAAAGCTGAATGCAACTCCCCTGGAATATTTGGGTTTAAAATCAGTTCATTTTCCAGGTTTAGACTAGTTTGTTTTCCATTTTTAAACCACATGCATGCGTGTAGCAGACAACAAAATCTCTTGTGAGGGTTCCCGCTTTCCCTTACAAGCTTTCCTCCAACGTCTGTTGGTCTATTTGCTGCTATATTAAAACCTCATCGTTCGACGCACTAGCACAGAATCACCACCTGGGAACACACTGTTTTTCTTCCCCTCCAGCAGCCTCATTTGGCAGCAGATTCCTCCCGGCTGCACAAGGATGCATCCCTTCCTTAATATACACAGCTCCACTAACCTTCCCCGTTTCAGAACGGGGCAGTGGTGCTCATCAAGAGGTGCACAGACTAAAGGCAGCCTCACACTGCCTGTTATCACATGCACAACTAAAGGGCATCTGGGGCTCAACGGTCTCCTTTCCGGGCAGAGGCTGCCACCTGGGAACAGCTCCTGGAAAACGGCTAAACTAGCCAAGACTTTTCAGCCTGCAGACAGAAAAGCCCACAGCTGTCCCACTGCCCACGGTACTACAACACCCTGCTACAGCAAACACCACGTGTCCCCAGCGCCCGAGGAGGGACGGGCCGTGGAGGGCTGCACCTGGCCGAGCAGCGCACACAACCTCCTGCTGCCAGCAGCGGGCCAGACGGTCCCTCCCGACACGGCTGGCGTGCCGCGGGCTCCCGATTTGTTACGGTCCGCGTGGCTCTTTATCGAGCCGCCATCTGTGCGTTGAAACGCACAGCCTGCAGCCCGGCCAAGCTGCTCTGGGGACTGCCGCTCGCTCTGCCGGCTCAGCTGTCCCGACACCTTGCCAAAGCGCATCCGTGGCCGTCCGCCTCACCCAACACATCCCAGAGGGCCCGTCCTCCCAGTGCCAGCCCTGCACGCCTGCCGCCCGCCAGCACCGCGTGGCAGGCGCCGCACAAACGCGGCCCAGACGGAGAGGGAGCAGGGATTTGGGAGCAGCCTGCAGCACCCTGCACCCTGCTCCATACAGGCAGCACGGGTGGGTATTGGGTGCTCTACAAACTGCTCTCATTGACAGGGCCAAAGGGTTTCAGAGGTCCCAGCTGGAAATAGGAGTTGTTTAAAGCCTGTAAACACCCAGAATGGCACAGCTGGGCTCAGAGGGTGCCCAAAACCTCGCAATCTCCAGCTGCTGTGCTGGCTCACAGAGCCCCAGCACCACCCAGCAGCGCAGCTCAGGCACCCTGCGCTCTGCAGAGCCTTTAGAAATGCATGGGCAGCACCTAAAGCTCTGCTGCTCCAGATGGACAGCACTGAGGTCACGGCATTTGCTGGAGCAGGAAGCAGCTCTCCAGCAACACCAAGGTTTCCCCAAAACCACAAGGCTAAAGTTTCTAACACTCTCCAGCTGCACAGCCAATCCCAAGAGCTGTTTGTGGAGCACCATCACTGACCCACAGGCCTCCAGCACGGCCACCACCATCACAGACCTCCTCTGGTCATTAGCCTGCATCAGTTACCAGGCAAATATAACAGGTCTAGCTAAAGGCTGAGCTCATCCCAATCTTTCTTATTGCCTGAAACCTATCCCTTAGTAAAATAACTCTAGAGCTCTGAAAGAGGAAGGCAACTGTGTCTTGCCCTTTCCCATACCCCTTCCTCTTCCAGTTCTCAGAGGGTTCCTCCTCAAGGAAGCCACAGTGGGACAGGCTGTGAGATAACATGGACACACAACCCTGCCCCTTCCCTCCTCACCAGCATCCCTTCAGTCAGGGCACTGAACGCCTTCAAGCCAAACAGCTCCTGGATACAGGCTGTCCCCTTCATTCACAATGTACAAACCCAAGCAGATACCCTGCAAAGGAGCCACCTACCAGGCTGATCATGCACGGCCTTGGGATGTCTCCAGGTCTCCAGCATCTGACCTCCAGCATGTCTCCAGCAGAGACATCTCCCTCCTTGTAATACAACCAGCACACTGAGGACACTAACAGAATTTGCCCTTTCTGCATCTCCTGAAACATCCCACATTTTCCAAAACCAGTCAGTCAGCTGCCCAGAGAAGCCACGCAAACCCCAGTGCTGCTCCTCCCTAATCTCCCCATCCACACTTGTGGCCAAGTACTTTTTGCCAGTCTTTTATTTTTGACTAGAAAGCCTGTCCTCAAACATTTAACTGTGAAGCTTGTTAACACCAACAAAACAAAACACAAAAGACTGTCAATCTGACCATGAAGAAATTTCCAAGCAGTCAGCATCTTTGCAGTGTGGGAGTGAAGCAGCTCGAGACACACTGTGGATCACACTCAGCCACAAAGGGTTTTCTAGACATAGGATTCAACACAGCCTCAGCCATCTAAATTACTATTCTGGAGAAATTTATGTGAGGTAAGAGTAGACCACAGAATTTTTAGGCTCCTTCTAGCCACCTCAGATCTCTATCCAGAGTGTTATCACCATATGTCTTCTGGTGTGGGTCCAAGAGCAAGCTACCCACATGGAGACAGGTATTTTCTCTGCTGCCACATCCCAGCCACAGCTCCATGATTTAAGTGAGGTGCCATGCAGCAGGTGCTGCAAAAACTCTCATCGCCAATGCAAAGACTCAGAGCAAAAGGTCACACAGGAACACTTCCCACATCGTTACAGCAAACATCTCGGAGGTAGCTTAACAGAGCTGAACCTACATGTTTGGGCCAAGTTTCTACCACCTATGGACTTTTTGACCACATTTTAAAATCAAACGATTCAGCGGGGGACTGTAGCATTAACCACATGGCTTAGTATGCTCCCTGATCCAGATGTGTCAAACATCTGGAACGGAGGAAGTCAGGACATACTGCTCTGCAGGAGGGGTAAAGGCCAGGATTCTACCATATTGCCCATCCCTCCAATTACCCAAGGTTTTGACCAAGGATGACTTGCACCAAATGGTGAGATTTCAAAGAGCTGTTCAAGAGACTCAGCTGCTCTGCTGCTGCCACAGGAGCCAACAGGAGTTTCACCATAGGAATGAGCTGAGGCCGATACAGAGTTCCTGAAGAAAAATCCCAGTGTACCAAGATATGGACAGCAATATATACAGCCCACTTGAAACTGCTAACAGATCACACTTATTCCAAGCTCGCTACTTCCATAGGCCAGAGGAAAAAAGTCCAAAACCAGAGCAAAGATAACAAATTTTCTTAAGCTACTATAGCAAGGAAAAACAAAAAACAAAGTCTTATGCCATCTTCCAGAAACTCGCTGCTCTGCAAGTGCCAAATTACTAAGTTAAAAGAAAGAAAAAAATCCCTTCAATAACAGATTGCTATTGTATTTCCTTTCAAAAGAACAACACTAACCGAGTTTCCTTGCTGCGGCTTTCATACTTAACATTTGTTTTAACAGCTTGTTATTTAAGAACTTGGAAGTAAAGCCTGCACCTTTGCTCTTTGGCCTGGAGAGGGGCACGAGAGCAGACAGGAACACGGACAGCCCCCATGCTGCACTCAGCACCTGCTGGCAAGCCACCCCAAGATACTGGTCACGTGTGCCCATAGCAATAAGGACTACACAACACCAGGTTCTTACGCCCACCACACCACCGTCCGAAGGGACTTTTGTAGGGCTGACTGTAGGGACAAGGCCCACCCCAGTGCTAGCAGGACCTTCCCCTGTACTCCCATGGCTGTCTTCAGGAGAGCCAGGATAAACTCTCTCTTCCCATTTCCACCTGTCCTGCTCCCCCGTTCTTGCTGTGCTTCACCCCAAGGCAGCATGTCCCACCGCCGCTGCGCCCCTGTTCCCACGCCGCACACCCAAGGGACGAGGGCCAGAGAGGCGCTCGGAGGTAGCTCAGGGACATCTCCCCTTTGAATCCAAAGCACTTAATAACAACCCTTGTTAAAAATAGGGCCTCTTCTCCCGGTGACTCTCCCACAGGCGTCATCGCCTCAGCGCGCTTCCCGTCGTGACTAACGCCAGCAGCGCGTGACTAACGCCCCACGTCCCGCGAGGGAGCCGGCCCCCCGCCGCACAGGTGGGCACCCAAGCAGCAGCGTTCAGCCTGGAACTGGTTTTCCTGCTCATCCCCATCAGGGTTTCCCTGCCCACCGCCACCTCCCACCCCACGCCGAAGCCAGGAGGCAGGCAACGGGGTGCCCACCTTCCTCCCAGTTCCTCCAAAGCTGCTCTGGCAGATAATCCAGGCAAAAATCTCAGCTCTGTCAACAGAAAAAAATTGTCTAGGTCTCAGCCCCACACCCCTAGAGCAATGCCAGCCTGTTTTGCACTAGACAAGCAGGGGAGTCTAAAACACCCCCAGAGCAGTCTATGGCCCTAAGGCTTTGAGGAAAACACTCATGAGAATGCAGATTTGCTGGAAAGAGTCCAGAACAGAGTAACAAGGCTGAGCAGTCTAGAAAACTCCAAGTTTGGAGGAAAAAATAGGGAGTGCAATATTTTGGCATCAAGAAGAGGAAACAGAGGCGATAACATAACTGTCTTCAACTATGCCAAAGATTGGTAAAAGGCACGGTAAACTCTTCTCCAGCCAAAATTGGACAAAGCAAGAAGTCCCTTCCTATCTCCTCTCACTCTGATCCAAAAGTTTCAGAAAGTAGACAGACCTGAAATATGAATACAAGAAGCACTAACATGAAGCTATTTTTAGAGCACAAATCATGATTTTTAAATGTTCCTATACTGCAAAGCGATGTTTGCATCTCCTCGGCTGGAGAAAAGGTGGCATGCTTAGAAATTTATTCTTCTTTCCTTTTAAGTGAAAAGTCAATTCTTCCCTAATCACTTGACTCGATCTGAAGCTCTGCAAACAAATGCAAATACAGAGAGGTTTGCAGAAAGCCTTTGAGCTGTCAAGGCCTTCCTGGCAGCATAAATAGGCAGGGAGGGGAGGGGAGGGGAGGGATCTGGTAGAGTTGGCCACTACAGCTTGAAACATCCAAACTTGAAGTCATAAAACCAGAGACCAAAAATAAGAGAAAGGACTGAAATCCAGGTGAAAACATTCCTCTCATGCAACCAGCACACAAGGAGACCTTTTCAAGCCAATCATATCCTCCAGCCCTTTGGAAACACATTAAACACTCCTTGAGACAGCTTATATATTGTGCTGGAAAACCAGAACAGCTTGAGGGAGGTTATTTGTCTTCTTCTCCCGTCAGTACACACTAATACCCACTGGCAGGCTAGATGATTTAATGGCAGCAGTGCAGTATGTGCAAAAAGGCATCGGCATCAAGCATGCATGCAGCCTGAGCAGACCACTTCTCCGCAGGCAGGACATGTCTATCCATTGCATCTTCATAGCTGACTTCCTCTACCATCTCACTCCTACGGCCAACCATGCAGCTCCTTCCCTTTCTAGCAACTTTGACAGTGCTGGGAGACTTTGCACAGGCCACAGAACAGACATACACTTGGCACGGGTCTAATGAAAGTAGTGAGAAAAATGAAATCTCCACATCAGTTCAACTAGTGCATGGGAAACCTCCCTGCCCTTCTGCTGTGAATGCAAGAAAGGGCACTGTGCTGTGGGGAGCTGATGTGCTCCAAGCATTATCCTTTAAGGAGCCCGGGGGGGTTAAGCACTTTGGTGCTGCCTGAGCTTTGCAAGAGTGCCCACAAGCAGGTTAAGTGCCCAGCTCTCCTGCAGTTTGGCATTTTCAAAATTCATCCTCAATACTTGTTTTCTTTAAACACACAAATATCACTATACAGATTTGGCCTCAGGCTGCATTTCTGAGCCAAACATCATCTTCATCCTAATACACCAGGGCCATTTGGACCACTACAGCAATACTATTTCATCTGGTCATATCTAAGTGTTTCCTAATGAAATCTCATAAAGCAACATTAATATTGATGCACACAAGAGCATAAGACTGGGTTGATCACAGTTACTGTGCTAGGGTATTCATGATTTCTAGTAAGAAAATTCAATATTACCAGAGGACTTCAAACCTCAGCACTTGCCCTGTAGTTTCAAAAGACATATTTTACTTATTTACCCAGTCTGGCCACCTCTAATATAAAAAACCCTCCAAATTAAGGAAACTGATGAATAACAGAGCAAGGTGGAAGATCTGGAAATCACGTCTGTCAGTCTCAATATTTTTTGAACTATTTAAACTCCCCTTTTGACATCACACTCTTCCTGCTGCACAGAATTTTTCCTAGTCACATCATAAACCTTTTGTTAATAAAATACATATTTGATCTAACAGAGCAGCTTAAAGCTTCCCTCTTACTACCTTCTCTCTCCAGCACTGGTACTGTGGGTGAAACATTCCTCAGTAGACAACAGGATTAGTGCTACACATACATGCACACACATTTGCTTCCCCCTCACTGCAGGCACAAAAGAACAAGGAGCAGTTTCTCAGAGTCATCCCCAACACAGCACCAAACACAGGCAGGAGGAACACAGCAGCACTGAGACCCGAAGCCCCTCCTTGCCCCATCGTGGAAGTGACGATGTTCAGCAGCCCTGGAAATTGCCCCCACACCTCCCGCCAGCCCCCTGGGCATGGAGCACCCCAGCTGCACTGTGCACATCTCGGTTATAGCAGTCTTGCATACTGAAGTCCATGCTTTCAGAAGTAGCCTTCAAGACACTTGGGTTAAAGCAAGACTCTCCTCCCTCTCCTGCGACCCTAGGAGAAGCAATTTTCTTCAGTAGATCCAAAACACAGGAGCCCACTGATCTAACACTTCTTCTTGGCCTGGGCCAAGCAACACCTTTCTTTGGCAACTGGCTGCCAAGCCTCACAGAAGCAGCATGCAAAACGGCTGCGAGAGTTGGGCCTCTTCAGCCTGGGGATCTTATCAATGGGTACAAGTACCTGAAGGGAGGGTGTCAAGGGGATGGGGACAAACTCTTTTCAGTTCTCCCGTGTGACAGGACAAGAGGCAATGGGCAGAAATTGAAGCACAGGAAGTTCTGCCTGAACGTGAAGGGGGTTTCTTTACTGTGAGAGTGACGGAGCCCTGGACCAGGTTGCCCAGAGAGGCTGTGGAGTCTCCTTCTCTGGAGATATTCAAGGCCCTCCTGGATGCAACCCTGTCTACCGTGCTCTGGGTGACCCTGCTGAGCAGGGAGGTTGGACTAGACAATCTCCAGAGGTCCCTTCCAACCTTACTGATTCTGTGAATTCACCCCCGGTAGTTCCACAGCCCCTCTCAGTGGCTCAGTTTCACATCAGGCAAGTAGTCTGCATCTTCAGCTTGCTTCCTGGGGGTTATTTGAGCATTACAGAAGATGGGAGCAGGAGAAAAGAGATCACATAAGATTTCCAAAATTAAAAATGAATAGAATGGCCTTTGGGGAAGAGTCCTAGAAAATTAAAACATTAATTCAGATCACAGCTTTTGCTGAGAGCAAGCAAGCTCGAGTCGCCCAAAAATCCTTATAGTCAACAGCAGCAGCGAGCCTGAGTGATGCTCCGGGATCCGAGCTGCAGTCCCTTCCCCGAGCGCACCCACAGGCACAGAACCCTCTCCTCCACCATCGCCATGGCAGGACAGGGCCTCCAGGGGCACCATTAAGCTCACACTGGACCAGTCTGGCCTGCAGACCCTTCCCTGCCACTCCTACTAGAGATACGTTAAAACTACAAGTGGGGCTGCAAACAGCATGCCTTGTGCCCCAAGGTCTGCTCACATTAGCTTTGCTGTAGCCAACACGTTTCTAAAGGTCTGCAGGCAACTGTGCTGCTTTTGCTTTCACTCGCTGGCAGAGAAGGAAAGCTGAGCCTGGGACACCTCTGAACACCCTTGCCCGTACTGGCAAAGCAAGGTTGAGGTCTTCTGCACCAGTCCTCTATAATAGGTTTCCCTAGCTCAAGCATCCAAGGCTAATGTTTATCCCACCACTGGTCATAATCAACATGTTTCCCAAAAGGGTCAGGGAGAGCATGAGAAAGGGAGTTTAAGGAGCCACTCTGGGACAGAACATCACACACTGCTCTGGGAGAGACATGCCAGGAGTCAAGCTTGAGGTTACCCTCCTCACAAGGAGATAGCAGCAAAAGCAAGATCAAGATCTCATGGAGCAGCAAGAAAACTGGCTGAAATAAGTAGGAAACAGGTAACAGCTTCAAGGTTAAAAGCTGCCTCCCCCAGAAACACTAATACCTTTCTGCATGAGCTAAACAAAGTGACTAAAACAAAGTCACGACCATCACAAGTAAGTGAGACATGCAAATGACTAAGTTTTGGTAATCTGCTGTAAGTAATCACTGGGAAAGAAATCATGGAGAGCCAGCTCCAACATCCCTGCACACCCAGCTCCGTATCCACCAGTAATCAGACAGGCTGACTTTCCAAGAAGTGCAAGCATCTCCCCAAATACAGCACAGTCCTGCCAGCAGGACTGCAAAGCCACCTGCTTCTGCTCAGCAAGGAGCACAGAGATGGAGGGCAGGCTACTTGCATTAGGGCTGCCTTCCACCACTGCAGCTTGCAAGGGCTTGAAAGCATAGAAGCTTGCCACAGAGTAGTACACATGCCACAGCCCCCGCAGGGCCAACGCTGCTCAGCTGTCTCCATACAGCTTCTTGCACTCAGCTTTCATCAAAACAGTCCTGGGCTGGTTCTCCAGCCTTCCGCAGCTGTGGTCAGCACAGAGCCCCTCTGCTTTAATTCCTCCCTGTACAACATGCGATCAAGTTTTTACACAAGAGAGAGGCTACAGCTAACTTTTAAACAGTGCCATAATTCACTAGCACAGCAAAATCCTACAGCTGTATGAGAACATTCTCCCTCCAGACCTTTAATAACGTCCACAATTGCTCACAGACCTGGGTATAAGGGAGAGCCTTGCAGAGGGCAGAAGAGTACTACTGTACAAAGGTGTCCATCTGAAGTCTCCAGAAAAAAAAATGCCAAGAGAGAAAAAAGTCATTTATAGCTAGTAGAAACTGTCTACTCCAACAGAGCAAAAATGCTTCATTTTGATTCTGCTTTTTCATATCACATCCACTAAAAAAATACAACACTAGAGATAAAATAAATAAAAAGCAAAAGCCTCCAAGCATTCAACCTCCCATCCCAACATGCAATGTAACATATCAATGTTTTCAAAACTTCTGCCCTCTCCTCACCCATCTCACTGTCTCTTGAATTTTTTCCAGCTTTGCTCCACAGAAGCATTTCAGCTGCAGCAGAACAGTTTTCTTCAAGGCTGGTAGAGCTCACTCCACCATGCCACCAAAACAAGGATGCTCCTGTATGCCATAACCCAAGCCAACTGAGCAACTCGCCCCGGAGCCCCACAGCCAGCAGGATGGCCAGGCACTGCTCACACTCCAGGGCAGGAAATTCCTCTTCCAAAACAGCTCCAAGCAGTGTCTGCTCCCTCCCCAGTAGCAAGTCAGGAGCCACATGGTGGAAGAGGTGCCTGCAGACAGCCAACACAGGAGAAGGGCCTGAGATGGGTCATTGCAACGCACTGCATCAGCATACAACACTCCTGCGGGCTGCTGCACTGTGAGGAGCAGGCTTACTTCCCTTGCACAGTTTCACCCCAACACACAAGGCATTTGAAAGCATCCCTCATACCCTATAGCATCGCACTCCTATTGCAAGGTGCAGCAGCATTTCTGATGTCAGTCTACCCTCCAGAGCAGATTTTCAGGGCACACTCCATCCAGCCCAGCTCCTAGCACAGCAAGGGGTGTTTTCCTGCATTGGCTCCACCAAAAAGATAGTACTGACACGCTCCTAAATGAAACTACTCTGGGGAAGACCAAACTCAAAGAAAACAGTCCAAAGCCCTTAGAGCCCAACACCTAGCTGCAATAAGCTGAGAAAGTGCAGATGGGAGGGTTTAAGATGAGAAGTTGGGCAGTACCTACATGTGACTGCTGGAAAGACCAAAGCTTTCCAGCCTGTGTCAAAACAGGTTTGGGATAGAGATAGAGGCAGGTGCAAAGGCAAACGTGGGAAGAAAAAAAATGCTCTACCACCAGGACAAACTACCAGCAGGCCCCACGCTCTAGGCCCCTTCCAGGTATCTCTGTGGCTGTTTGCAAGCCAGGCAGTGCAGGCAAGGCCAGAGGCCTGGAGGGCAAGAGCAGGACTGCCAGTGCAGGCAGAGCTGAGGGATTCAGGGTGGGAGCAGTCTCCAGGAAAGCACCAACTGCTGGACACAGGAGGCAGCAAGACTACCAGATGCCAGGCAAAAAGGACTGGGAGAAAGGAAAAGCAGAAATCCATGTAAAGCCTTTCAAGACTGGCAGAGCCACGTGAGCACACCCTTGCCAGAGGATGCCGGCAAAAGAAGCAACTGCCACAAATCTGCATGCATGAGAGCTCACCCCAGGCCCCTGTTCCTCCTCCCAGGAATCTGGCACCCTAGAAAAACCTGCCCAGGATTTGCATTTTTCAAACCTTGGCTCTAAAAATAAACACCAGTGCAAGTGACACATTTTGAGCAGAGCCAGCAAGCAGCAGCCCACAGACCCAGACTCGCCTAGCATCAGCAGAGACATGTTTTGTAAACAGTTTTTTTTTTTTTAAGGTTGCTTAATAAGCCACTGAACAAGCAGCAAGAGCACTTGTGTGATGTGGCAGAAATGAAGAGGGGGAACCAACGAGCAAAAAATTCCTGCAGATGAGAACAGGGTGGGAGAAACTCTACCGGAGTTTGCCCGAGCACATCCCTCGTGCTCCAACTCAAACTTTCAATTGGAGTTTCTCACCCAGTAACTCCAGTCCATTCCCATTGCAACTCCTCTGGGGGACGCACAGTCTCAATGCTGGTAACAGGATGGAGCAAGCAGGGGGTCACTGCACCTGCACAGCCCTGGCACAGCTAGGGAAGGAGCCACGTAGAGGTGCAACCCCAGTCCTGCTCCCTTTCCACTCCTGCCCTCGGAGACTGTGCAGCTGCAGCACAGAGCAGAGGGGCCGCGCTCCTCTCGCAGGAGGCATCCTCACCAGGGGACCCACCTCCAACAGCACCCATGGAGGTCCTTTTGCCAGCAGAGTGGCTGGGCCAAGGAGCTGCTGACATCTTCCATCCAATGCTTTTCCTTGCTGTATAAGCAAACATCCATGAGGCCCGGAGGAGCATGATCCCCTGGCAGCTCCCCACACACACTATTTCCAGCTACTGCTTCTTCCATGGTTTGTACAGAAATCAGTGGAGCAGCACTGGCCAGGCAAAATATTCCACTGCCAGGAGGTGCCAGAAGGACATGAACACCATTTCCTACCTTCCACCCCACACCACTAGCTAACCAGGGCACAATCCTTCCCAGGCTGCGTGGCCGTGGCTAATCCAGCCCACCTGCCCCTGCGAGCACTCCTCCACAGGGGGGGATGATTGGCAGAGCACAGAGCAGAAGGAAGAGTCACCCAAACTGTTGCTCAGTTAATCATGGTAATTAGCTGCAGTCTTGAGCAGCCTGATTTTCTCAGACAGCCGGCACACATTTCAATTAAATCCAACCACACAGCAAACTCTGAAGTGTCCACACCAGCCTACTATGGGGCTCATGCAGGACAGGACCATGTGGAAGAGGTACGCCCTTCCTTAAAGCACTCAGCTTAATTTTAACTGGGTCTTAGTTAGCAGAGCCCCTTGCAAAGCCTCAGCTAACACGCACCAGGTTTGCGGAGCAGACACTGTATGGTTTGAAGGTAGATGCTTGCATTTTTCACACCCAGCAGAGATTGGAGCCATGCCCTAACTGCAAAGATGGAGCTGGGGTTTCTCTCTGGAGCTGTGCCAGCAAGCTCCCCTCATCGCACATACCCCCCACTTACAGTAAGACACATTGCTTGCCCCCTTGCTGGGCCTGCCCAGCTGCTCCGTGTTCCCAGGCACGGCAGGCACTGTGCCTGGCACAGCCTGTACTTCCCACCAGCACCCAGCTCCGCAGGGAGCAGAGGCTGTCTCCATGCAGCCCTCTCTTCGGGGCGCAGGCTAACTGCCTGCAGAGAAGGCACGTTTTCCAGCGCTCTTTGCTGCTGGTGCCTGCCAGGCTGCAGCAGAGGCAGCCCTTTGCACTCCAGGAGTGACCTAGGTATTCATGGAAACCTGCTGGGTGGTTGCACACAGTGCCTCAAAGATGGGTCAAACTGCCCAGCATGGACCAGCTGCTTAAAAGCACTCACACAGGGTCCTCAGCTGGAGGGCATGAAGTGCACACACCTCTGCCACCCCAGCACCACCCTGGACAACAAGGGGTGAAGATCACCTTCTGCATGCAGCTCAGGAAGATGACAAACCAATACAAACATTTTGCTGATCCAGAAAAATATTAGTCAGTTTAACTGGCTTTCTCCAGGGATTCACCTGCCTCATCATTGCCCAGACCTGCCTACACTCTGGTGCTTTAAGAAACCCTTTCTGGCTGGTTTTATACTTATTTATAGGCACGAGTCCTTAGAGATTTGCAGGAAGATACAAAGCTCAACCCCCTCGACAGGAAGCTTGACACCTTTGAGCTTCCTGCCACCTCCCTAAGCAAGGGGAGAGGGAAGCAGCACAACAGGGAGCAGAAATCAGGCTCCAGCCATCACCCTGGCTGCTCAGCACTTTTAGTGCTTGCCTGTGTGTGGTCATAGCAGTGCTTTAGGCAAAGGCCTTAGTGTGCTTTCAAACAGCATCACCCATTCCCTGTTTATTAAAGAAAATATCAAAGTACCTTGGTACCAAAAATATCAAAAAGAGCAAGACGGCAAAGCAATGCTGTGAAGCACAAATATTTACAGATCACACTGGCTGGCAGGACTCATTGCCTCTGCTCCCACAAGGCAACTGATATCAAAGTGTTGGCACCATCTTGTTTAAACAACTGTTTGGGAAATCCAAAAAGCAATTTAAACTGCAAGGGGTATCGGAGGCAGGTACAGGTAACCTCCCATGGTACCTGCTAAAGGTAACACTGCTCCAAGCTCAAAGGACCAAAACATCCCTTCCAAGTCAATAACCAGCACATGACCTGAACGGAGAGGAAAGATGTTAACCTTGGCTTCGGCCAGTGCAACGTCTTGCTCATTTTTAGGAGCGCTTGTGCAGCTAAGCCTGGGGGACCTGGTGCTTCATCCTGCAGGTGACTCACGTTGCAGGGCAATCACCAAATAACTCACATTGGCAGGCACCTCCAGGGGCCTCTCATCCAACTGCTTGCTCAAAGTGGAGTCAGCAAGCTAAAGATGATGCCAGATATCAGAAAAGGAAAAATCCCCAAGCCAGAGACCAGCTTCTGACAAGCCTTTACCCCTGCTCTCGCATCTCCCAAACACTGTGCTCGTTTCTCAGCCTGACAGAGAGCTCAGCAGCCTCTCCCCAGGGCACAAGGCCTCACAGCTGTGACTGATGGTATGTTTTGACATCTCTGAAATACTCCAGCACTTCATTTCAGCCACAGGGAGCAGGAAGGAAGGAGGGGACTTGCTGGCAGGGAGCCAGCACCAGGAGGGAGGGGCAAGAAGAGCTTTTGCAAAAGCAACAGGCACCAAAAAGAAAAGCAGCAGAGAACACACGACATGGACAAGGGGTGGGTCAAGACCCAGAAGACACCTGGGAAGCTTGTCTGATCCACTCTTTTCTGCTCTCCTTGGGGAGATGCAGTGCCTTGCACCTCTAGGGAGCTCCACCACCAGCACCCAAAATAGAGACAGAGCCCCCAGAAACCAGAGACACCAGGATGCTGCACAAATTCCTAGCAAGCCTGTGCTCAGTGGCGAGAGGCACCTGCTTGCCCCAATCCCCTGCCCAGCCTGGCAGGGGAAGGCAGTGCCCAGAGCAGAAGAGTCACCCAAACTGCTGCTCAGTTAATCATGTGCCCAGAGCTCAAGCTCCTCCAGTCCTGCCTCACTTCAGCCTCTCCCACCAGCCCAGGCAGGCAGTAGAAGACGACCGTGGGGAAGTTAATTAACAAAGATCTTGCGTTGAAACAGCAGTCTCCGGTCCCAGGGTGGGCTGTGTCTCTACACAGCCTGAGCTGCTAGTAGGGAAGCAAAGAGTGTCCTGACCACCAGCAGAGCTGTTGGCCACAGCCATCTGTCACCCAGCAGCACAAGGGAGATCAGCCAAGAGCATGGGGTATTTGGCTTTTGTTTTCCTCACAGCTCCTGCTGCTGTTAGCCCCCCCAACACTGGCTTTCAGGTGCTCCTACTGCACCCCCAGTGGGCCAGTGAAGAGGACTAGCACAGTGGCAGGACAACACTGTGAAGCATCTCCATGCTTCACCCCCAGAGGAAAGGATTTTGCAGCCAGACTGGAACAATGCTGGTAGCTCCCGAGAGACCTGACCCAAAATGCCCCCTGCCCAGACAAAGCGCAGGGGAGATGCCTCATCCCCTGCCCCGCGCTCTTGCACGCTCTCCCCTGCGGCTTGCACGGGAAGGCCCTTTGGCACCAAGCAAGCTCCAGGCTGTGCCACCGTCATGCCCACTCATTCATATTTGGATGTGTGCATCCTTGGTGGCATCCAGAGCCCGACTCAAACACAGGATGCAGAAAACTTAGCAGAAGCTTGCTGCTGTTGCCAAGGTGCCACATTCAGACATTTCCTGGGGTCACTGTGAGCAAAGAGCTCAGCAGCACTGATAGTGGTGATGGGGAGAGGGAAGGGGGGTGACTGTTTTCTCTTTTCAGCTGTCACTAAAGTCAGTGTGGCTGTGTGAGTGATTCACACCAGTGTATGAAAAGCCTGTGACTCACTGTACTGGATGCAGTAGGTGGGTGCATTGACTCAACCACTCCAGGGGAGGGGGTCTGGGGGGCTGCAGACTCACAGATTCACAGGGGGTCAAAACCAGAACATGCCTGGAGACTTACCTGGGGAGAAGTGGTTACCACAAAGCATGTTTGCTCCCCTGCAGACAGGCCACGCTCTCACTCAGCCTGCAAGCTAGGAAGAGGTTCACTTCATCCTGTGCAGCAGCAGAAAAGGAAGCCTAGAGCTGCTCAGGGGATGCACATGCATCCCAAACTACTGTGAACAAACTTTATAGACATTGTAGGATCTGAGGAGAAAGGAAAATCAGCCAGGCTCAGAAGCTCCCAAAGCAGTAAACAGGGGAGCTCGGCTCCCGGGACAGTTTGCTCATGTTCCTCTCCTCTGCTACTTGAAGCCAGAGACGGGCAGCAAGGGAAACCAAGTACTCACACCACATCAGTGCTACAAGATCTGCTCCACAGCTTTAGTGACCTCCAGCACCATACTGTCAAAGCCACATTGCTGAGACCCTCACACTAGTGAACAACTGGAGGGACCTCCCGCAGCTGGTTTGGGCAAGGGAATCCAGGTCCCAAGTGCCAGGTGCCCCAGCTGCTGTTTTGCACCAGCAACAATATGCAAACACAACAAGGAACACAAGCAAAAGGGAACCTCTCTGAAAGATACTCCATGTGAATGGTGCTTGGTCTCCAATTATTCTACCGGTGGCTGCACACCCAGGGCTCCAGAGCAGCAATGCCCTGGCCTTTCCAAAGATGCCCTCAGCAGTTATCAGGACTGCAAACACGTCTCATCTTGCTGGCAGTGCCCTCTACAGCACCCTCCCTCCTCTGCCAAACAGCCCCAGCACACTGGATCCAGACCAGCCTGGAGAGTGTCACCACAGCATCCTAAGCCAAGACCTCCCCATCTGCAGCATGGACCAAGGCTGGCCCCACATCAGCACCTTAAGCAGGATGAGATCACCCACCCAAGAGGATGCAGCTCACTGGAGGCAGGCAGTGTGGACTGGAGTGTACAGTAGTGTACGCTTGCTCAAGATCCCTGGGGGAGAATCATCTCTGCCTCCTTCCAACCATGTGAAAAGGCAGAGTGAGCTCCTAAACACAACCTCTCTGCAAGAAGCAAAAGCAGCTAGGAGAGCTGCAGGAGCAGGACAATCACAGTGCCTTGATTTTGGGGTCTGCTCATTCATCTCTGCCATCACCACGTCTAGGGTGGCTCTGCTGGAAAACCCAAACTCCTGAGCATCATATGGATCCACAGAAAAGAGTGCAGACCAGGTGCAGAGGGAGATAGCACAAGCCAGGCAGGAGCCCATGGCTGTCAGGCAGCGAAACCTAAGGGAAGCGTGCAGACTGCATGCTCCTGGCACAGACCTAGATTTCCTTGGGGAAGCCTGATGCATTTGGGAGGCTGCAGGGGTGGCAGAGATAGAGAGGAGGTGGCCAAAACACTACTGGACAGCAGATCTCCAGTTTCTGAGGAAGGGCTCCACAATGCAAACAAGTGTCTCTAGCATCCAAGGCAGAAGAGATGACTTGCACTGTCAGGGTTGGACACCCTGACCCAGCTTAGCCCACTCCACGGCCCCCAAGCCCTCAGATATGAAGCAGGCAGCCCCTGTCCAGCACAGACCCACCCCAAGCCCCTTTCTGAAGGGGGCCAGCTAGGTCCCATGGGTCAGACCCTTCTCCCCACAGCCCAGCAAACACAGCGCCCCAGCACAAGCAAGCCCAAGTTTAGTCTCGGCAAAGCAGGAGCCAGGACAGCTGGGCGAGACCATCACAACCAAGCTTTCAGAGAGAAGCAAAGGTGCAACAGCTCCAGCATGGCTGCGCTCCCCAGTCCCCACACACCTGCTGCTCCCGCCGAGGTCTCCAGCAGGGCCATCCGCTCCTCGTCTTCCCACTGCATCTGCTATACCCCAACCATCCCCCAAGGAGCCAGTGATCCACCTTAAAAATAACTGAATAGCCTCCACACGCTCGTAGGCTACCTTAATAAAAACTTTGTCAAAGCAGAGCTTGTTCCAAAGCACAGCCAAGCCCCAGCGATGCAGACAAATCCTCTCTAAGGAGGAATATGTGCAAAGGATCCCTCAAAACTTGAGTCCTCCAACAAAAAGTGCAGCCGAATTCCCCCGTGCACGGCGGGAACGCAGCGGAGGGGGCAAGCGCGCCCGCGGTGCAGCCCCACGCCGGGCGCGTGGCCCCTGGGGACCGCGGACTGCACGGGAAGATACCGCACCTTCCTCGCCACCCTGCCGCCGGCTCCTTTCCTGGTAGGTCTCCAAACCACAGCTTGCCCGAAGCAGCAGCAGAGGAAGAAGAGCCCAGAGCATCCCTGGAAGCGAAGATAAAGCAAAAGCCTTGGGAGAAGGGAGGGGATGGAAACGTCCACACGTCCACGGAGACTAAAATCACTGGGGGGTGGGAAAGGAGGCAGCCCCAGCCGACAGCAGCGGAGGTGGGGGGTGGATTTTGTCTCCTGGAAGTACCATGGAAAAGGAGGGGGTCGGAGGGAAAGAGCCAGCCGTTCCCCCAACAGGTAGCAGCGCGAGCCTGGCTCCCGTCGGCGCCTTACCTACTTCGAGGAAGTGAGGGAGCGCGCGGCACGTCCTCCATCGCCGCGGACAGCCCGCAACAGCGAGAGCTTACCTTGGGAGAGAGGCATGGCTCCGGCTCTGGGAGCTGGGCGAGGTCGCGATATTATCCCAGAGACATTATTTGTAATATAAAGATGGAGGGGGGGAGAGAAAGGGGGAGGGAGGGAGGGAAGAAGGGAAGGGGGGAGGGAGGGAGACGAGAGAAGGAGGAGAGGAAGGAAGAAATGCAAGGGGAAAGGGGGAGGAAGGGGGGATGAAAACGATTTTTTTTAAAAAAAAAAAGGGGGGGGGGAGAAAATAGAGACAGTTAAAATCTGTCTCCTGCCCACACAGTGGAAAAGAAATTCCTGACAATCGGAGAAAACTCGCACGGATACCAGAGGGGGCAGACGGGGAATAACAAAGCAGGGAAGGAGCCGAGCTCCACTGAAACCAGGGAAGAGCCGTCCAGGCTCGCGCACGCGGGGACGGACGCCGGAGCCCCGGGAAGCCCCACAGGTCCGGTCCGGGCGGGAAGCGCCCGCCGGCCGCGCGTCGCCCTGCTCGGCCCGAGGGAGCCGGACGCCGCCGCCACCGGGCCCGGGGCTCCGGGCCGGGGCGCCAGGCCCAGCGCTGCTCGGTCGCCATGGCGACGGCCGGCTGCCACCGCTGGGATCAGGAGGGGCCGGGGAGGGACGGGCCCCACGGCCGCCACGGCGGTGCTGCCGCCTCCTCAGAGCCTCCCTCGCCGGGCCTGAGCCGGGGGAAAGGAACCAGGTCCCGGGGACGGCGCTTCGCTTCGAGGAGACGCCCAGGCGGCCCCCAGCCGGCGGGCAGCTCCCCGCCTCGGCCCAAGCGCAGGCCGCGGGGAAAGCCCTGCCCGGGCGCAGGCCCCCCTCCCCGCCAAGCAGCGGCCCCCTTCCTCGGGGTCCCGCGCCGTCACCCCCGTGACACCCGGCAGCAGGGCGCCCCTCGCACCCAGCCCCGGCCCGGCCCGGCCGCCCGCCCGCTCGGCCGGCCCCGGTGCGGCGGCAGCAGCCCGCGCGCGGAGGCCTCTCCCTCCCGTCGGGGTCGGGGTCCTCATTTGTACATATAGACGATATCTGCACACGAACGCTGGCGGTTGGGGACCGGCGATGCTTCGCACGAGGACGTCTCCATGGTTACCTGCTGCTGGCGGGAGCGGGGCTAACCGGCCTCGGCGGGTTCGCCGGGCGGCGCGCCTCTCGCGCTCCCTCTCTCCCTGCGCTTCCCCGCCGACCAGCTCCGTTTTGCCTTTCCAGGTACAAGCCGAGGCAACGCGAGCCGTAGCTTTTTGCTAGTTCGGCGGCAGGAGGAGGAGGAGGGAGGCTCCCACCAAGAGCTCGTTACATGTGTAATTCTGCCAGCCGCGCGGGTGATTAGACACAAATGCAGATTAGCTTCCCCATCCCGAAAGAAAAGACACTCCTGATCCGTGCAGAGACGAAACCAAGCTTCTCCTCCCACCACCCCGCGCAGCTACGGCTAGACAGCCGCGAAACACGGTGAGATGCAGTCAAGACAAGCGCTGACATCCGAGCGGCTTCCGTCTCCAGGGAGCGGGCGGCGGCGCCCACCCGCCGGCGCCTCTCCCCGGGCGCCTGCTGCGCTCCTCCCCACGCTCCCACCACGCGGGAGCCCGCGTCCGGCGCCGAAGCCTCCGGCGCCCGCTTCCCTCGGCCGCGCGAACACGGCGCGAGCGAAGTGCCGAGCGCCCTGGGCAGCTCCTGAGGCACCGTCTGGAAAAGCCTGTGCAAAACTGCCGAGTGCCACAGCCCACTAGACCAGCGAGCATCTCCAATGCACCCATGAGCATCCAACTTTGCTCCACCAAATTCAGCCTCCTGGGAGCACCCATCCCTGACACCCCAGCCAGCTGCCCCAAATCCAACCTGCACCATTTTTCAGATGCTTCCTGGGCTTGATCTATTTTCAGTGCCCACTTACTGATCCTATTCCAGTACAGCAGCACTCCACAAGTAACCTAAGGGACCTGGAGCTTTTTCAGTAGTGCTTTCTTCCTTGCAAGCACAAAAGCCTGACTAGCTTTCCTCCTCCTCCCTGCATGTACAGCCACAAACACTTCAGATGCAGACTAATTGGAGAAGGTTCAGAGGGCAGCAGAGCCGCACAGGGCAGCAAAACACAGCCGGCTGTAAAAAAAGTGAAAAAGCAGTTTGTTTAGTTTGGAAATTAAGAGGCAGAAGACAGACATGATAGCAGCCTTCAATTATGTAAAAGGTTGCTACAAAGGTGTATGAATAAATTGCACTCAATCCCCACTGGGGACAGGACAAGGAGTAATGGGCTGTAAATTGTAAATTAGACATTGGAAACAGAACTCCTAATAGCACGATGAGCTAAGCATGGGGACAGGCTGCTGGGGAGCTGCTGACTCAGGCTGGCCAGACAAACCCCAACCAAGAATGGTCTGGATAAAGCAGGTCCCATCTGGAACCAGGGATGGGACTATCCCCCCTTACAAGGCACCTTCCTACCCTGCTTCACATTCAGGAGCCAGTCTGGGCTAGCTCTGCTTCAGTTTCTGCCAAGTGCTACTGGACTTGCAGCTCTACACTGCCCAAAACCATGCATAGCTTTTTTCCATGCCTGTGCCTGAGGTCTCTGCCTCCAGCAGCTGCTGTTCCCCTCCGTGCACAGGTCTCCATGTTGGAGGAGAAACCAAGTAATGGGCAATGCACCTCAAGCAAACTCTGCCAGGACCAGACCTGCCCTGCTCCCCATGTCCTTCATCCTGCGTGTGCACTATCACCACAGGAACACAACAAGGAGTAGTGAGCTTTAAATTGTACATTAGACACTAGGAAAAAAAAAAAAAAAACAACTCTTAATAGCAAGATTATCTTGCCTGTCTCAAAGAAAACCAAGCGAGCTCTGGCCCTTCGTTCAGCCCCTGACGTGCTGGCAGTCGCACACCGTCATCAAGCACCTCTTCTCGGCAGAGAAGCCAGTAGACTTTCTCCTTTCAGGAGAACATCACCTGTTCTCTAACTTCACTTAGAGGGCCTGATTTTTGTGGCATAACTCTGCACTGCCTCTGGGTCATTTAGAAAGCTACAGTTTGAAGGTATTCTGTCAGACGCTCAGCTTTTAGTTAGAAACAGACTCATCTTGTTAGAGCTTCGCACTCGGAATGGCTTTCCGTTCATCTGTTTGTCATTCTGCTAAACAGGTACATAGGTATTTTAACAGAAAGAGACAAGAGGATGCTAGGCACAAGCCAGCTAAAAATCGTTCTTAAAAAATGAACGAGCCATGGGTATTTAGCAAAGTCAAATCCAGCAGAGAACTTCTGCTGAAGGTGCAAATACACCAGCTGGTGGATTATCTTCTGGTACCATCAGGGGCTGAAAGGAGAGCCCAGCTGGGAAGCCACGCTATCCCTGCATGCGAGCGCATACTGCTCAAGAAAGGATCTGCAGCTTCTGTAGAGAGCAGGAGTCTGGTAGGGATTTCTACACCACTTCCACACGGCTGGCAACCTCTCAGAAACCCAGGAAATTACCTCTGGAGAGGGAATAACGCCTTTCAATGACCAAATGCTACCACAATGCTGCGTGGACGTCCTTGCTAAGGTTTGTTTCTGAGGGCCTGCATATGCAAGAAAATATGTGCAAAAATATCTGTTTAATAACAGAAGAGACTATGAAATTTTAAACATTTTTCATTAGACTTTCTCTGTCACAACAATATGATCAACTCCTGCTAGGACTGACAGGGAAAAGATTAGCCTTAATTTTAAGATTTTTTTTTCTTCAAAGTGAGACTAAGGTTTTTTTGAAGTAGAAGAAAAAGTATTAAAAATGTAGTAAAAAAAGGCAGGCAATCCTCACTGGAAAACCTTTTGGTAATGGAAGCTTTTCAAACTGTGCTACAAAAAAGTTAAGTGAACTCTAAACATCAAAAACTTCTTTTTCCACTCCTGAATCCCCAGCTGAAAACCCACCTTGAGCACCTTCCATCAGGTCAGATTCACTCTTTCTGGCTTTAAAGTCACCGCATCAATGCATGAATGGATATTTCACCCACCTGCTCAGTTACTGCTACACAGCCTTGACAGTCAAGGCCCAGATTTTGAGGACCTCTTAGCTCATTTATTTTTATCTGCTGCGGCCAACTCCACATCCATGTTAGCACAATGCAAGCGAACTCTTCCTCTGGCTCTCTCCCTCTGCTGCTGCCTTTGCACCGCATTAGCATCAGCACCGCTGAACTGCTGAATCAGAGCAGTGAACTGATTCAGCTAACCTAATTGCAGCAAAAAAACACAAATTTGTCTTCTGGGGGAATCATATGCCAGACATGCCAGCCCATGAGAAAAATAGCAAATGTCCCTAGAACATTGTTCAATTTTTGTCATTTAGCTTAATGACCACCCAGTGTAGTCCAAGTCATTACTTGGAAAACTGAATTTGCTGAGGACATGCCTTGCCTCATACTTCACCTTAGATTATTTTTATATTCTAGTTACAAAACAAGCATTGCTCTCCATTTTCAAGCTCCCATCTATAGCTGAAATATGTATTTTCCTGGCACTGGTTTCGCTTCAGCACCCAAGGCATAGCTATGCCTTGTGTTTAAAATGTATCTGCCATCTGGAAGCTAGAGACCCAAACCCTTGCTTTGCTCTTCAACTCCACAGAGTCCTAGATTTAAACATGTGACATTTTATCTAATATTTTTCTGCTTGTGCCTGAGCTGTTTGACTAAAATCTGAGCCATTTCTCAGGGTCTGTCTCATAGCCCAGTCAACATGGAGAGAGATGGTGCCAAAATAATATTTCTTTCTGATTGTTTGTTTTCCTCCCTTTCCAGTTTAGGATTTTTGAAAAGAAGCCATGTAAAACCAACTGCTCATTGTTTACTGGAAAGCCTGTAGCTGCATTTCACTAATTCCACTTGCAGAGACCCAAGGATCAGGAGGAAGGTAACTTAGCTCTGTACAGTAGCCTGGTATTTGCAAGCCACTCAGTAGCCACACATGTGTACATGCAAAAGTCAACCCAGATAATTGCCTTAAGGTGCCCTCATTGCTTGCATACACCTGTGGCTCAGGTCAGGCTGTGCTCCCAGTAGCTAGGCAGGTCATCAACACAGAAAACAGGTTTCACACTGCCCTTTGCAACAGAGATGCACGTGAGGTGACGTGGGCTCCTCAGCACCAAAGGTCTCCCAGGCCTCTTCTCAGAGACACTAGCCTCTTGGAAAGCCATGGTTATGCCTTTTATCCCTCCCCTGTTCCCACTTTCCCATTACTCCCTTCCTCCCTTCTCACCTTTCTTCTCCACCCCTGCATTTCCACTCCCTCCTGCCCACTATCCTCAAGATAGTCACATCATCTCCCCAGCACCATCAAGGCCTCCGCCACCCACACTGGCCACCAGGCTCCAACTGAGACAGCCTAGGAACACCATCCCCTGGCAAGCAGCAGGACAGGCACACCTGACTTAAAATAGGTATGATGCTTTTCTTTTGCCCTCTTTGATCTCTCAGCATACCCATTTCCTTGCAATAAAAAGCCCCTCTAAAATAACCAGACAAATGCCAGGTTTTGTTGGTGTTTTTTTTTCTTTTTTAAAAAACTGTGTTCCTGTTTCAGATCACAGTGCTCTGAGCAGACATACAATACAAATTCTCTGCTTGCTCTTCAGCTATCAAGTCTTAAAATGGTCACTTCAACCTCCTGACATGATCTTCTTGCAGTTTCTTTTGACCTGTCTTCATAAGAGCCCAGAACACCCTTGAACTCAGCTGCATGTTTGGGGATGCAACACTGCTTTGCTAGAGGTGGAGTGTGAAGCCACAATGGAAGAATAAACTCAAAGCCAGAGGTTCCTGCTTGCTGCAAAGGGCCTGTCAGCTGCCCTTCAACATCGCACCTGAGGCTGCCAGCTTCAGCACTTCAGTGATGCTCTTTCACCACCAGGGCACTAATCTGGGAGCAGTGAACAGCCTCCCAGCACCCACAGGTGGGAACACGGGTGTTTGATCCCAGTGGGTGCAGGCCATGTGCATTTTGCTGAGGTTTAGTCAATACCATCCTTGGTCTGTGAATCCTCCTCCCCTCCCTGAGCTTGTCTCATCTCTTCTGCTGAAGATGTTCCCTGCCCTTGTCATCAGATGCAATGACTCTGCATACTTCTGCAGTTCCTTGTGCCACGGAGTCCCCCAAGTTGCTATCTCTGTTGAAAAGCATGCCATCCTCCTCATGCTTGTGTGGGACTGGACAGTCCTCATCCTCAGACTGCCACACGCACTTGAGAGCCAGAGATCAAGTCATCTCCCAGTGTTCATCCAAATATCCTGAGCCTCTCACTGGGCCATTCCCACTAAACCTTTAAACATGCTTTGAATTCTCTGATGAACTCTCACTTTCTCCGTACCCTCCCTCCTGACTGCAGGCAAGGACTTGGGAACAAGTAAAAACAACAGCAAAGTCCTTCAACACCAGCCAGCTGCTCCTTTCCACCTCCAGGGCTCAGAGATGGGTACCCACCAGTGTGTCACCCCCAGAGTCAGCACTCAGCTGGTTTTCCAAAACAACTCCTCTTTTTAGGGCCATTGCTTCCTCATCCTGAAGTCCCTCCTGAATGTTTTCATCTAACAGCACCGAAACATACCCAGGTAATCAAGCACCTGCAGTCGGCATTTCAGTCTGCCCTCCTTGATATGCACTGCTACTGCCAGCTGCAGATTTCCAGCAACAGCTGTCATCTTAACATGAGAAAATATTAGCTAGCACAATTTAGTGCTGAGTTGCAGATCCCTCTAGAAACACACTGCCTTTTAATGATTCTCCACTTACAGTAACAATGTAAAGATGATTAGACAAGTTTTATCCACTTCAATAAGTTTGTTAATTTTATCATTCTTATTCAAGTCAAACAGTTCCTAGGTGATTCCTTCTATGAGTGTTCTTTTGCAACATTAGAAGTGACACCAGATTAGCTCAGTATGACCTATTTTCTGTTAAGCTCCTGTTGACTGAATGAATTACACTTTCTATCAATTTCTAGTTGAGCCTTCTCAACCATGCAACTTTTCCTCATTCAAGTTTGATGTTGTTCTGAGAGGTCAACATGCCCCAGTCACCTAAGTTACCTTGTGCAAACTCTGCCAGAAAGTACACAATGCATTCCCCAGTCTCCAAAATTCACATCATGTTAAAAACAGCCCTTATCATCCAAGTCCTCTGCAGAGCCTTCTGAAATTCTTGATTGCTTATCTGCACTTGCTTTTGTAAAACATCTAGCTTCAGTAGATTTTTTAAAAATATATTCAGTTGCAGTGAACAGTAAGTCTGTCATAACCCAATGCAAAATTTTACCTAAAAAACAGTTTGTAGGATAAGTTCACAGGGTAGCAGAAGGTGAATGTGGCCTTTCAAAGTCCATGGCTGCAGCCAGCCCATAGCAAAAGTAGTATTTTCCAAAGCCAAAGCAGGATGGAGAATCCTGTAGGGTGAACAATCAGGGGGATTTCCTGCCATTTTCTCCAGCCCTGATCTGGGCAGAACAGCCTGATCCTCAACCAAGCGTCAGGGTGAGTGTGCTACATGAAGCTCAAAACCCAGGACACTCCCCCACACTCACCCCAAATATTTCTATCCAAACCTCTGAAGAAGCTCAGTGGGCCGAGGCAATTTCACAGGCTGTGCCTAATACACCTATCTGTGATGCATTTGGGCTTGGCAAACCAAGCCTAATTCATCTGCTTTGATCAGGAGAGGTTTCACATGCATCCTTTGATGTCCAGAAACAGAGTGTGGATCTCATTTCCCAATCCTCTGACCAACGAATTTGCATAGACACTCTCTCACCTGGGAGCCCTGGCCCCCATCAGTATCAACACCTGTGGATTTAAACCACATGGCTTCAAAATGACCTTAAAAGGTGCACTGCTCCACACAGCAGCAGTGGTCAACTGTGCACCCTTCACATGCAGACCCTTAAACAACCCTGACACTGCTAGACCACCCCAATTACCCAGCAATAATGGGAATCCTAGCAGAGTCACACTGGGATGAAAAGGAGGAATCAACTGATTTATGATAGTAAAAGGCCTAAAACCAGATTATACCAAGGCAAACAAGGAGAGATCCAAAAATTTGCCAAGCACTTGTTCAGCTGAAGCTTGGGGGTCTGAAGGAAGCTGCTGTGGACTGTTCTGGCTCAGTTTTCTGCAACATGGGACAGACTTGCCACAATTTCCTATCTGCCAGAAGCAAAAAACCTGCTTTTCCAGCTCACTGGATCTTCCTGACACCTGCCAAAGGCTGAGAACAGATGCCCCAAACATGCCTTGTGCTTTGGGACTTTAAGCCACCCATCCCATGTCCCCAGGCACAGACTGCTGTCACTCAGAGGTACAAACTGTCCCTGCATTCGCAGCTACAAGCACCTTCCATCTAGAGGGATGTGCTCTTCTTCCTCCCGTCCTCTCCTGCTGGGTTTCCCAGAAACCATCCTTCAAAGGAAGCCAAGAGCAGGCAAAAGCTCTCCCTAGGGAGACCCCAGCAGTGCTGTCACAGGCAGCCAGCCCCAGAGCTGGCCTGGCACAGGGAACACCACTCACCCCTGGCACCAGCACTCATGCTGCACCAGGCACCCCAGGCTGGTAGACCCCAAGCACTGCTCAGGCTTTGAGGCGTGACTCCAAAATAGGATAATAGCAGTATTTATGAAATAGCGCATAAACAGATCCAGATGGGCTCCTCCTGCGAGCAAGCAAGGATGGCTTTTCACTGCGGGGGGCATACGGGGACACATGAGCAACAGAGATATCTCTTATAACCCTTTACAGCTTTTCTTTTTGGCATCTCTGTTCCTGGTGCAGCTCATCTTGCTTCCAGTCACTGAGCAGGCTCTCCCCTATGCCCATCTATCCTTTTCTTGCCTCATCACATTCCCAGGGCCTTTGCTCCAGAGCAGGCATACACTCTCATATTGCCTCTCCAAAAATTGAACCTTGGAGTCTCCAACATATTGCACCACAGGGAAACCAAACACAGGGTGCCCCTAAACACAACAAATCCCACATGCCACCTCTGTCCTGGGCACAAAGCACTGCTGGAGGAGCCCTGGGGACTGGAAAGGGACAGTGCATTTGCCACTTGGTGGATGAGCACAGGGAAGGGACCCATCAGCACAAGGAGGCTGCAGCCCCCCATGTAGGCTGTGCTCTCAGAGCCGCCTGCAATGCAATAGCATTTGTTCCCGGTGCATTGGTCTAATCCCCAGGCTGCTCACATTAAATCAGCACATATCCTAAACCGCAGCTATTATACATCGCTTTTATCCCTCTGCTCACTGGAACTATTTACAATGGGTGTTAAAGTATTACAGAAGTGGCTGTCAGCTACCGTATTTATGAAAGCTGGGATATCTGAGCCAGCTCTTATCAGGTTTAATACAGTCCTCCCAGAATGCCAGTAGAAATGAGTTTTCAAGGGACCTGGTGAGGAATTTTGTAAGCAGACCACTCAGTTAAATCCAGGGCAAGCTGGTAACCACTGAGGGGAAAAGCAAGCCTCAGCCTCTGGCTGTAATGGTGCACGTGAAACGCGCAACAGCTTTTCAAAACGAGTGGTCAGTAAGGAAAGCCAGGCCCTGAGAGCAGGCCCTTGCTGACAGGCACCAGACATTTCTACACGGCCAGCTGGTGCCTGGGGAATGCTGCTGGGCAGCCCCCAACTGATGGGGTTGCTCCTCAGTAGGGTGGGAAAGCCCCCACCAGCTCCAGGATACCAACTGGAGTATTCCCAAGGCACAAGGGAGCTAGAAGAAAGCACTGACATAAAGCTCTGGTTAGGTGCCACGAAAGCACAGAAGAGCTGCCTCCAACCACAGCCAGACTCATAGGCCTGGATGATGGAGAATCCCACACACCAGTGCCAAGTTCTCTTCCCTAAGTGGAGATAATTTGGTACATGCTGCTCTGGGACAAGTCTGGTATAATGAAGACCAGATTTAAAGCCCTGTGCACAGCTGAGTTTGCCTAGTAGGCATTCACAGTCCCAAAACTACATGAAAAATGAAGGCATTTATAAAAAAGCAGGAGAGAAAGTAAGATATCTATAGGCATTTATGGCCTGATTGTATCAGCAATATCACCAGCCTATTATCCAGCTGATGGAGAACAGGAGTTATCATGCTATTTAAAGCTAAAAATCAGCAGACCCCTGGACTGAGCAATGAAACCAAAAAAGAAATTGCTAAGAGCTCAGCCCAGCTGGGGCTCTCTTGTTTTCTTCCTTCTGCCTTTCAAGCCACTTCAGCTGTAAGGCCTGGGCCAGCCTGAGGGCTCTCTCTCCCAGCCAGAGCAGGACCAGCCTCCAGAAAGCCTGTCACTTGGGTCCACCTTAGAGGAGATGCAAAGGGCTGCCCCACACCACACTGATGGGTGCTGAGGGCACATGCAGGGAGAAGCTGGAGAGCCAGTAGCCAAAGAAACAGCACAAAAACACCCATCAGGTTGAGAGGGCTGTCACAAAAAGGAAAGTCAATGGCTTTGCTTCAGAGAAGACTGCAAGAAGCTTCAGCATTTTAATCTCCGGATTTCAGAAAACACAGCCCATTTGCTCTGGTGTCTGTTCCTCCCCCCACACCTTCCTCTGCATCTCACATTTGGGCAGTTTCAGCTGATAGCAGCAAGAAGCTGAAGAAACTGTTGCTGGGAAACTGTTCAAAACTCCTGTCTAGACAAGGCACCTAGAACACAGGGCTGATGGTACCTAGGCAGTACAGGCTGGCATGAGCAGCACCATTGGTGAACAGTCTCTGTACTAAGTGATTTATTAATCAATCACAGCCCAGATTCTTGCAAATTAGATCATTCTTTAAGATGGACTATGCAGTGCTAACACTAATCAGAGCAGCACATCTGCTAAGCAAACAAGATATTATGGTCCAACATACCCTATTAAACATTTTGCTGGGCCCACAGAGAGGTGACTTCCACTCAAACTGCACCTTGCTGCTGGGTTGCTTTTTGCCTGTTCCTGAACCCAGAGCAATTTTTTCTTCCTCCCAGGCCACAGGCACAGGATCCAGAGCTCAGCACCGAGCACTGCCCTTGGGGACAGTGGGGTTTGTCACCGCCAGAAGTTACTCCCAGTAGCATCATTCTTTGTCATCCTACAGAGCAGAACAAGCGTGTTAGCGTGTAAGTGACCTTGTTTCCTCTTACTTGCTCCCAGGAGCACATTGCAGCCTGTAACACATTCTGCATTACCAAGTTACCATACATTTCACAGCAAAGTTGGGGTTGGAAGGCACCTCTGGAGATCATCTGGTCTAGGCTCAGGCAGGGTCAGCTAGAGCAGGCTGCCCACACACCTGCCCCTAACTCTTGGGGGGACTTTGCTGGCTAGCCCCAACCTTGCTGAGAGGGACATGCAGCTATTCAGCCTAAGCACAGAAGGGGAATGTAGGAGGCAGCAACAAGCTCCTTTAAAAGGAAACAATCTTTTTCTGTTTTTACATACAACAAATTCTCTTGTACTACCATGATGATGGATAACCTATACAGTGCTCCTATGCAACGCTGCTCTAAACTTCCGTTACATGCACACACACTCCCATACCCTGTAACACTGCCTGCTGAGGCCCCCAGCACAGAGGTGCTAGAGCCATCCCCGGCTAGGACAGCCCCAAGGCCCCAACATTGCTGTGCAGCCTAGATCCATACATACCTCTGCCTTGGAAGGATGCTGCCATGGAGCAGAGCTGGCAAGAAGTGAAAGGTATTTTTCCATAGGCACCAAGCAAACTAGCCTAGTGCAGACACTAGGCACCATATCTGGGACACAGTTGTCCTCTCCTTGCCAAGAAAGGATATCAGCCAGCTGGCTTTGGGAGAATGTCAGCTAGGATAAGCAGAGCTCTGAAACACAAGTCCTAAACATCAGGGCAGTGGGCAACCCAGATGTCTGGCACATACCAAACAGATGCAACGGGGCATCGCGACTCAACCCATAACAGCAGGATATCAAGGGACAGAGGGCAGCTTATCCCAGCACGGGACAGGTCCCCTAGCACAGGGGATTACCTCCCCTCACCTCTTTACTGCCCATTTCTCTACAGAAAGGAGGAAATCAGCTCTGCCAGGGAAGCCATCTCCCCTCACACGTCCACAGATGAGGCCAATAACCACCTCTGCCCTCCCACTCTGCCAGTTTGCCTCCTGTCTCAGACTAAACACGAGCACATATGAAGGGCACTGATCTCAGCTGGGGCCTCTAAACACTAATGCACCATAAAAAAAAAATGATAAGAACTGGAGGGCAAATTAAACATATGAATCACTTCCTCTCCTGGCTTTTCCCGCTCCTGTTGTTTGTTATCCCTTTAGAAAAAAAGCCCAAGAACATTCATTTCCTCTTCCTCTCTGCTTTGCAATGAACACTGAGGGGGGTATTTTTCTCTCTATTTTCAACTGCCAGCAACAAAGCTGTGCTGATGTTCCCGAGAGCTGCTGAACACTTGGGCATTCACAAAAACCAGCCCTCGAAGTTTTGAAAAAGTAAACCTACCTAAATGGCTTAGCAGCCAAAGCCATTCATCGGCAGTGATTTAGACACAGGGCCTTGGTCACTGGACAAGCAAACCACTTGAGGAGCTTTAGCAAAGGCCAGTTGCACCAGCTCCATCACCAAAGCAGGTAGGGCACAGCACCAGCCCAGGCCTCATCCTGCCTTTCCTGCTGCAGTCTGCAGCATGCACGCACTGTGTGTGTGTGTGTGTGTGTGTGTATATGTATGTATGTATGTATATACTCACACACCCCTATGTTATAGTCCCTGTGGCTGCTCTAAACACAAGCCCTTCTACCCCATATTCCTAAATATTAGGTGCTTGGACACCCTGAGGCCTCATGGCATATCACAGCCCTCCCTGCCTGCTGCAGCCCAGCCTGGAAAAGTCTGGGTGCTACTGGTCACCTCTGGTATCAACCCCAGCTGGCCCATGGTCAGGGAGAACATCTCTGCTTTGGCGTCTAAAAGGCCATTTCCACCCCTCCTGACTCACACCCAGCCTGGGACAGATGCATCTCCAACACCCAGGACAGCTTCTCATGAGCCCTGTAGTTGCTCATTTCCACAGGAAGATGAGGGTCTCCTGCCATCTCCTCTACATGGGGAACAGGCCTCCCTCCTACCTGCAGGACCTCCTGCCAGGCCAGCCTGTAATTACGACCAGGCAAGAGGATTAGCTTGGCCAGCTCCCAGGGTCTCATCCCAGCCCGCTGCGCACAGCAACATCCTCCTCCCCAGCCCTCCTCCCTTCCCACCTCTCCTCCATTTACCTTCACTGCACTATCGACTGCTCAAGTGTAGCACTAATTACTCCCTGCAAGGAGGAGCTGCCAGAGAAATGAGCCAAGTGGGACACCCCGAAGCAGTAAAAAGCCTGACAAACAAGCAGCAAAAGGACATCTCGCTACAACAGAAAGGCAAAGGGATGTAACCAGCCTCATCACCACCCTGAATCCCTTTAAAAGCCTTTGCCCACAGACTAGGGACAGGGCATGTGGGAAATACTTTGATACCAGCTTTTTCTCCAGCTTTGGGCCTCCTGGTCTGATCCTCCCTGCCTTCATGCCAAGGGGAAGGGGCTGAGAACAAGGCTGATGCCACCAGCTTGCAAGCCTCCCTGGCAGATACCAGGCAGCAGCCCCAAGCCAGGCTCAGGTGGCAACACGAAGAATCAAAATTAAAACCCCTTTTTAATATATTAGAAAGCCCAAGGCAACTCAGAGGGTGTAGGGAGGCTGGAGCCCAGGAGAAATCTGTCTTCATTTCAGTAGTGGGCAGTCCCAGGTCAAGATACCCCAGCACAGCACCTGCCCTCCACATGTTACCCACCCATGGCTCTTCCTCCTTAGCGAAAACCCAGGAGGGCAGAAAGTGTCTGCAATGCACATGAAGCTGCATTTCTCTGCCAGAGAGACACGGGACCCAAGTCCCAGGACAAACCTCCCCACCACCACTCAATCACACTGCTGGGAGAAGACACAGCTTTGGGCTGCATTTGCTCAGACCCAGCATTTCAGGTTACTTCAAAGTATCTAGAAGCTCAAGGATTTCGACTTCGTGAATGCTCTGAAATGTAATTCAATTTACATACTGCATAAATAAATCACCTTTTCTTTACCATCTGAGACAGAGACAAGTGTTGAAATGCTGCAATTTTCCATGGAAAAAACTCACCATGTTTTGTCAGCTCAGGGAAGACTAAATTTGCAACCTGAATTTTCATCCACCTCCCCTAAACTCCTGCTGTCCCCACAGCTCCTCCCGTGATGTTCGTGAGGCAGACTGCAGGCTTCACACAGCAAAGCAAAATAATTTCCATCCTGCTCCCTAAACAATTACCTCAAAAATCTGTCTTCCAAATTACAAGGGGGGGGGGATCATACCACGGCACCAGATCATACCATAGCAAACCCCACTCCCATCTAAAAGAAAGGTCCAGGCAACCACAGAACTAAGCCTCATTACAGTGAGGGAAATGCTCCAATCTGATTATTAAAAGCAGGATTTTAAAAAGTCCTTAGGGGAACACATGGCAGGCATGTGCCAGCAGGTCTTCTGCACTGGAATCAAATTTCTCCAAGCTATAAGTAGTTGACAGTAGAGGAAATAGTGCGATTTATCTGAATTTTTCAAATGCTTTGGCCCAGGAGTCCCTCTTAAGAGGTTAAGGAAACCAAATCAGCAACCTCATGAGACGTAAACCAAATTCATTTACCAGAAACCAGTTAAAGTATCCAGTACCAAGTAGGAATAAGTGATGGATAAAATTCACCACCAGAGACCACACTATGCACCTGCGGTGTTAAAACCTGGCAAAGTGGTTTCACAGGGGCAGGAATATTGATGGCCAGGACTGCAGCATGAGCTGCAGCACAAGGGCAGGTGACACCTCGTGTCGACCAAGGAGCAAAGCCTGTGACCGAGGCAGCAACTGGAACCGACTCACACATTGCTGGGCCCTAGATGCATTACCACTGCTTGGAGGGAGGGTAAGGAGACCTGTGTCACTACTGCTGGCCCTGCAAAAGGCCCCAGAGCAGCAAGCAGCACAATCACAACTCTCAGCTCCGCAAGCCACCACCTGGAAAATGCTGCAGTGGGATCAGGTCCTCCAGCAGGATTGTGCTCCCGCTGGAACTGGTCCTTAGAAAAGCCTGTTTTGCACAGGACAATGCTCGTTCCAGCTCCAAATGGGGCAGGATCAGACCAAGGCACTGGGCTGACAGATGAGTGCAAAGCTTCCAGACACAGGGAGACTGAAAAGGGTCTTTCTGGGTTAGAGCAGGTACACAGGAGAGCGCAACACAGGGGTGAGACAGGAAGCCAGCAGAGTGGTTCTTTTATTTCCATTGCAGAAAGCAAACAAAAAATAATGGCATTGAATTCATACCAAAGCACAATGAATACAGGACAAATAAATAATGGAGTACTTCTTTTGTTTTTTAGATACAATATCCAATTAACCTGTGGGACTCATCCTCACAGGGGTAATTGAGAGCAAGGACTCAAGGGAACTGCAAACATGATGATGATAACATGCACAATGAAGAGCATCCACACCAGCCAGAGATGGAGGAAGAAACATCCCGGGGGGAAGGGTCTTCCTCTGCATCTTTGCACTGAAACATCTCCCTGGAAAAGCCTGCCCAGGAATTCAAGTACGCTTGCCACAGGCCTGGACTGTGCTGTTTTGTCAGAACTCAGAGTGCAGAGGAGATCGGGCACTGAAAAGGTGCTAAACTGCTGTCTAATTGCATGAGTCACCCTGAGCCTGAAAGAGCAAGGTCAGGAGCAGACACATCTGCAGAGCCCATCTCCTCTCTGAGATTATTCCAACTACAACCATGGATCAAAGTGACAAACCCAGGGCAGCGGTATCACAAGAGGACAAACGCTGTAGGACCCCTCCAAGCTGACAAAAGGTCTATAACTTTATATATTTTTTTCTTTTACATATAACTTGCTCTATTTCCACCAGCTCTGGGAGCACAGGAAAACCTTCCATTATATCCACAACCATTCTGAGGCCATTTCTGTTGCCCCATGAGTGCCGAGGGGCCTTATCATACCTGCTGACTTGATGTCTTCATGCTAAAGTGGCCATTGCCTCCCAGGTCAGCACCTGCTCTCCCTCCAGTCCTCAGTCCAGGTTCAGCACACTGCATTCTCACTGCACCCATGGGCTCTGCTTCTGCAGCTTCCCCTACCTCCAGGGACCATGCCCAGCACACACTGCCTCTGTCTAGAGCTTTACAGGGCTAGGATGTTGCCCTGTCTAGCAGTTAAGACAGGGTCTGATATCTGCACATGGCAGAAGTGTCAGAAGGAAGTGTCCAAAATTGTTCTTGGAGCAGTCTGATTCTGCTCCAGCAGCCTTCTGCTCACTTGCACCAGCAGAACATGGAGACAGAGAAGAAAATTGCTACATGCAGCCAGTGTTTGCACAGCCAAGATAGAGATGGATTTTGCCTTTCCTGGCTAAAAAGCTGTGCTGCTGGCTTGTGTATCCGACCATACAGATGTTCACAGATTGCGCCGGCAATCTGAGGGGATGGGTAAGAGGAGCTGACGATCTGTTCCCCCTTTTACACAACGAGGAGACCTACTGCACAGGCTCCCTTCCCTCAAACCCACGTCTGGGGCCCAGCGGAGCTGCTCAGCCCTTCTCAGCCATCCAAGCTGGGGCAAACACTGCACTCGATTTCCAGGGGGAATCTTCAAGCAAAACCCAAATCAGCCACTATTCAGCATCCCAGAGGAGCCTGGTCCAGCCCAGACCCTGACCCCTCTCCGAGGGCTGCCAGGGACCAGGAAGGCAGAGCTCCCTAGAGATCTCTGCAGGGAGTCCTCAAGCTTGCCACGCGAGGAAGCACGTGCTTCCCCAGCAGCAGGGAGCCGACTGCTCAACTTCTCTGCAAATGGAGAAAGCAGAGAAAGGCTAAAGAGGAAAAAAAAAAATCCCATATCTGTAAACAAGCAGCAGGAAAGATCTGGCTCTCTCCCAGCCTGGCACCAGCACAGGGCACAGATTGCCAGGGAGGACGGGGTAACAACCCATTGCCTCCCAGAGCCCACCTCCACCCAGCCCCCACGCTTCAGAGAAGGGCACAGAACTCCTCTACTGCACTTAATTGCAGGCTACCTCATCACCTTTAACTTATACCTAGCTAATAACAGTGAGGAGTTGATCCTTACTCGCTAAATCTACAAGACATCCCTCAGCATCCTCAGCCCTCAACCCCAGAGGAGATACCCGCACCCTCTAACAGCCCCGCCAGCTCGCAGAGCCCCCAGGTCTCAAAGCACAGACACAAGTACATCAGAGCACAGGGACAAGCTCCCATCAAGAGCAAACCAAATGCCAGTAACACAAACTGAAAGCTCGAGGTCTGGCACCCTTGTGGTAGCCCGAGAACAGCCAGCTTGCACAGACCAGAGCTTCCAAACCAGTACCCCATCTCCAGCCACAGCAGGCATGTAGAGAAGCAGATAAAGGAGTGAGCATGTAACGCTTTCCCCAAAATGCTCTCCCAGGCTCAGGGCAGGGAGGGCTGTTATTTAGTAGCCCTCTATGTTCTTTTTTGTTGATTTTTTTTAATTTCCTGGAATTTTGGCCACTTTGAGGTCAGATGCATTTTTAGCACCCACACCATCCTGCAGGAACTAGTCCTGCTACTTAAAGGCACTTTACACAAAGCACCACTAATTTTATAGCCAAACTTGGTGACTCCCCAGACCTCCTGTTCCCCCACCTCAGAAAGCTCCCAGTAGCCGTGCCACCACACATGGGGGTATCCAGCAGCATGACACAGGCAGTATGGCCCAGAGAAAGGAGCCGGCAAGAAAACCTGCCCCCCACCTGCCCCACTTGCTTGAGCAGTGTGCAGCATGGAGCATCTCTAGACCCCCTCCAAGGGGGGAGCTGAGCTCAGCAGCTCTTTGCAGACAGCACAGCAGCTAACGACACTAATGACCATCTCCCAGCTGCCCAACAGCCTTGGGTCCCTGACCTAGCTGCCACAGGCTGTTCCCTGAGACAGAGGCCCCTCGGAGTGGGAAGCACCCGAGGGAGCTCCAGACCAGGACAAAAGCAGCAAGGAGCCAAAGTGACAGCTGGCTGGAACAAGCTGTTTTATGGCTTGTGTAAAACAACGAGGGAAAATAGTTTCAATCAAATCATGAGAGGGATTTTTTATTATTATTTAGAAGATGGCAGAGGGTAGTTTATTGATCAAAGCAGGAGATATTGCTGAACAATTAAAATTAATGCTTTGCCTCAGCACGCAAAGAGACAGCTGGCAACGGGTGGGAAGGGTGCCAGGGAGCAGGCAGGGAGAAGAGCAGACTGCCCTGGTGCACAGAGAGAAGCAAACCTAAACAACAACCAGCCTCTCAGCAGAGACAGGACAGTGACATTAAGAGCAGGCTTTGCAGCATACACTTACCCCCGGGACCGAAGGAAGCCGAGTGACCACTGCAGGAGACCCCATACAGGCACAGACAGGCCAGCAGTGCTCAGGCACAGCAAGAGTAAACGAGACATCAAGGGGCATTCAGCCCACGAGCTCTTCCTCCCGATCTAAAGTCTTCACAGACTTGACAAGACACAGCATCTCACACTGATTCACCACAAGTGCCCGGGTGAATTTGTTGTTATATTTTTAATTTTATTTAATAAAAAAACAAGATAAGATGCTAAACTGATGGCAAATCAATAGCTCTAAATGCTGGCAGAGCAGAGCCAGCCTCATGCCTCCCCTCTGACCAGGTCCTCCCTAGACCTCCACCTCCAGAGGAGCAGAAGAGGCCAATGACACTGCCAAGGGCCCAGTTAGTGAGGAAACCCACCAAACAGCACCTAACTCTCAGCATACTTCCTACACAGCACAAATCCACTGCGAGCTTCCAGCACGTCCAGCCTTCCCAGTACCCCTGAGAAGAAAGGCTCCCCAAGAGCCTCTGTGATCTTCCCTTCTCCATAGCTAGGAACGGCTCAGACATAGGTTTTGGACAAGGTAACAGGAGATGGTTAAGCGGAGGTTGAGGATTCCTTTCCTCCTGAGCAACCAAGCACATAGCAAGACGTAGCATTGCAGAGGAAGAGCCTTGAGGAAAGTGGAGCTCAGCAGTTGCAAGGAGATAATTAGGATGCAAAAATCTGTGCAATGGACTGGAAGTCCTTCATAACTGACAGGGGACTGGGGGACCAGCACTACCCACCCCGGCCGAAGGTGGTTGCATGGCCCCCAGGGCTGCCCCCCCTCTCCCTGGGGATGCCAGGAGCTGAGCCCAGCACAGCCCTCCAGCCCCGCTGCGCCCAGCAGCAGCGCTCGTTGCAGGCAGGAGCCCCATCTGCCGGCTTGGCCATGAAGGAAACATTGTGGGGCTGCTCATCCAGCTCCAGAGGGGAGAAGACATCTGCAGACACACTGGTGGGGGTACAGTGGGTGCTCCTGCAAGTTGCTTGCAAAAATCCCCTTTTCTTGCTACTCCTCTGTTACAGAGAAAGCATGCACATTGCTTCTCACACACAAGCAGGTTCTCTGTTTGAGTGAGCTAGTACCAAAACCACCCAATCTTCACCCAGATACTCAAGTCAGACTTCCCCAGTGCCCAGTATTGGGTGTAAATCAACCCCCAGAGCCACCTGCAGAGACTGAGGAACAAGCCCCTGCTGATGCACCGACCAAAGCCGTAACATACAAAATACCAGCAGAGGTGGCAGGCTGGAGAAACCAAAAGGCTGATGTCACTTGAGCAAAAACACTAAATATTTACACAGTCTGCAATCAGCCCCCAGGCAAGGAGGCGGGGACCATACAATTCAAATGCAACCAGTACGACAATTTTTGTGTAACTAGAAGTGCAAGAAAATTACTTAACCACATACACAGCACAGCAAATTAAAACTGATTCAGGACAAAAGGAATTGAGTGCCCAGGCAGCACAGAGAAAAATCACAGCTCCTGCAGCTCTGATGGGGTTTACTATTCATAAGGCATCGATGCCCCCAAAGCACAAGGGCATCCATCATCCCCTCCTGTAACAGGGCCAGTCTTGCGGTGGAAAAGCACACAGCTAGTGCCAGCAACACCGAAGAGGCTCTCAGATAGAAAAATACCTTCTTCATTTGAGACTACTGGAGAACAAGGTGGGGGCTGTGGCGAGGGGGTGCATTTGAGTAAGGCAAGCTGTGATTATTCAGCCTGGAATTAATCCAGGACTTAGGGGTTCATAATGGAGTAATATTTGCAAGGTGACCATTAACTAGTGCCTCAAAATAAAATGCAAATAATCCCTTAGAGCCATTTGTTCATCGTTCAAGGCACTTAAACGCTGTACGTGGTGGCGTGAAGGACACTGCTTTACAACAAGCAGTGCACGCTGCACTGGGACCGGGCCAGCCGCTCCAGCGGCGCGGCCCACGGCGGGGCGGCGGGACTCGCACGGCCGGCCGCAGCTCCTGCCGCAGGGCCGGGCTTGCCCCCCGCCTTCTCCAGGCACACGGTGCCCGCTGGCAGCAGATCACTGCCCATTCCCAAGCACAGCTCGTTACCGCAGCGGCACGCAGGCAAACACCTCCCCGACCCACTTCATCCCCCCCCCCCCCCCGCCCCAACCCCGCAAGCTTGCCCGGGGCGGCCAGAGCCTGAGCCACCTCCCCGACCTGTCCGCAGCAAGGGGCCGGAGCCGCTGCAGGGGCCCCAGAGCCAGCTCAGCCCCAGGAGGGCACACCACCCTGCGCAGGGCGGCCCAGACCTTACCCGGACCCCTTGTCCTCAGTGGCGGGGGGGAGGTGGCAGCAGCAAGGGGGGGGGGTGGGGGGGGGGTGGCAGCCCAGCCCAGCCCGACCGGAGCCGGAGCCCGCGGCTGAGCTGCCTTAATTGCCATTAAGGCAATTAGCACCTGCGGGCCCCGGCAGCCGGCTCGCCCCTCCGCAGCCAAGCGATGTAAAGGGCCAGAGCCGCGGAGGGGGGGGCGGGGGCGGCCGGACGTCGCTCGAGCTTGGTGTGGGCAGCCCGAGGGGCAGGTGCCACCGCGACCCGAGCGATGCCGCAGCGAGCGAGTCTCGGGCCACCGGCGGCGGCGGCGGCGGCGGGACGCCCGGGCCGCAGCTCCAGCCTTGCCAGGGCGTGGGGCGTGCTGTGCCTCCGCAGCGCCGGGGCGTCCCCGGGGGGCCCCACGGCGGCAGAGCGGAGCTCCCCGCCCGCAGCAAGGCCGGGCGGCCGCTCCGGAGCGGCGTTACGGTTTCGCTGGCGTTTCTGCGCCGGCTTTGCTTGGCTTCGTCTCTGAGCCTCTTTTGCATCAGCTGCTTTTCTTCTCCTCCGTCAAGGCTGAATAAATGCAAGAGGTGGGACGAGGCATCTTTCCCATCTCGGGGGAAGGGGTCTACGGGGCGCCTCCTCCCCGCCAGCAGCCAAAGCAGAGCTCCTGGCCAGGCCCATCTTTTTCGGCTCCCGTCCCTCCAACCCATCAAGACCAACCTTCCTCGAGGTCTATGGAGAAGGCGGCCAACCCACCCATGGGCTGCCCACTGCTGCCCCTGCCAGCACGGGGGCTGCGAAGCAACGCCCGGGCCCGCGCGGTCCCCCCCGGGGGAAATACCAGCAGCCGGCAGCCCTCGGGGCCTCGCCGGCGCCGCGGGGAGGCTCGCGTGCTCCGCGGCAGAGCGCGGCAGCTCCCGAGCCTTCGCCCCGCGGCCAGCAGGCGCTGGCCCCGCTGCGGCGCCCAGCCCACGCCGCGCGCTCCCCCTTCCAATGCGGTTCGGGTCGTTTCCACGGCCGGTTTGGATGGTCTCCGGCCCTGGCCTGCACCCATGGGTGGGCTTGGAAGGACGCTAAGGAAAACAGAGCGGGTACTTATACGTTCACAGAGCTGGGAAGAAGGGGAGGTTGTAAAATGTCTGCACTAGGGATTTATTAACCAAGTGGCTGAGCTGGAAACCTGACATGAAATCACCTTATTAAAAGCAAGGATGCTGCCTGCTCAGGGTGCAGAGGGGCCGCGGGCAGGCTGGGCCCGGCGCCCGCGGGCAGGCGGGAGGGGGCGAAGCCCCGCTGTGCAGGCAGGAGACGTTTCTGCCCGCGCCGCCTGCGTCGGCCCCCAGGCTGCCCAGCACCTCCGGGCGGCCGGGGCACCCACAGAGGACGCGCCTGCTCCTTCGACTCGAGCAGGAGAGAGCCGCCGATGCCGCAGGCTGGGCTGCGCCGAGGTGGCCTCGAAAGTGGTGGCCCATGAAGAGAGCAATGGGTGCGTTTTTCTAAGGGATCAGACCACGCCAGCCAGTGCTGACAGAGCCGGGGGAGCCCCGATTCCCCCAGAAATTACACTTTTTGGCAAGGGTCTCCCTCCTCCCGGCTTCCTCACAGCTGGGGGAAGTCGCCGCAAGGGTCCAGCGTGCAGCAGGGCTGGAGCAAGAGCACACTGAGCAGCTCCCGGGAAAGCCTGAGCCGCTCGCCCCAAGCCGTGCAAGAAATTGGTACGCGATTAAACGCAGAAATGCGACGTTCACATGTGAACGGGCGGTGCTCTGGGGAGGCGAAGGCACTTGGAGGTCTGGGCCGCGTGCTGCCAGCCTGCGCGTGGGGCCGCGGGGCAGCCCTGCTAACAACCCTCTGCAGGACCCCAAGGGATGGCAGCCCCGCGGCCGAGGCCGGGCTCGGGCCCCCCGGGGAAGAGGCAGCACATCCCAGCAGACAGCTTTCTTCGCTGGCAAGCTACTGCAGCCCTCCACGAGAGGGCTTTGCTGCACAAGGAAACGAAATCGGGGGAAGCCCGTTTTCCAGGCGTTCCCGCTTCGGTCGGAAACGTGCGCTTCTCCTCGCGTCTTCTCACGCAAAACTCAGCGGGCAGCGGAAGGACTGGATCACCGAGGATTGCACCCGACAGCTCTGGCTGGTGTTGGGTGTCGGGTGGGACCCCAAGGGTGCCTGCAGGCCTGGCAAGAGCCCGTGGCCGTAAGGGACCCTTCCCTGCTCCTCCTGGCAGGGGTCAGGATGAAAGCGGGCAGATCTGCGATAAATGCCACATCAGATAGGAAATCAGGGTGAGCAGCTGCAATCTGGGGTGCTCAGCAGCACCCAAAGGTGACAGGATTTTGCAGTGGCCCTTGGAGCTCGTTTGGGGTGGGTGAAGAGATGGTCACAGACGTTCACCTGAACTTGGTTACGGGGCTCTGTCTCTGGCCAGGTAACGCGGCAAGGGCTTTGCTTCCCTCCGGCTCTGGCCTGGGTTGCAGGGTGGCTTCAGGGTGCCTGGCGAACAGCAGGGCGCTCAAGCACTCCGTGCCAGCGGTCAGATCCGCGCAGCTCCACCAGCGCCGCTTTGGGAGCTGCTACTACGGCAGCAGAGGCCCTTGGCACAGCGTGCCATGGCTGGAGGCGGTCTGGCAGGGATACGGCCAAATCCAGCGCCTTTCCAGAGAGCCTCTCCCCCGACACGGCTCCTCCGGCAGGATGGAGACGGTGGGAACCGTCAGCCCAGCCCAACCGAAAACGATCCCTCCCTCGTCCCTCCCACATCCTGCTATCCCAAGCGGCTGGTGTGCTCCCGCACGGGATTGCCTCCCCAGATCCGCAGGGCGGAGAAGCTGGAAGCAGCTGTGGCGGGTGCCGCGGCCCCGCGGGCGGCGCGAGCCTTACAGCCGCTGCCACCCCGGGGAGCCCGGCTCCGCTTTTCGGAAGGGAGCTCGCATCCGAAGCATGGACGCAGCCTTTAATGCCAACACATCCCAGCTACGGAGCACTTGCAAAATGAGCTAGCGACTGCATCCCGAGAGCTGCGTCCTTCGGCACTACAAGCCGTGCTCGTGCCCCCGGCCCTGCAGGCAACAGCGGGTGCTGGGCTCCCACTGGTGCCCCGGGGCTCTGCAGGGCAGAGGAGCAGCAGGCGGGAGGAGGGTGGATCTTCTGCCTCTGGCTCGACTGACCGAATTTACCCTGATTTTCGTGCACAGCCTTGCTGGCCTTTAGAAGGAGACATGAATCATCGCGCTTGGTGCTTGCAGGGACAAGTCGCAGGCCGACGGCTGCAGTAAATGATGGCAGCAGCCTGCACCTTACGCTGCCAGCCCGGAGCTGCGCCCTCTCACCATCCTTCAGAGGAGAAGAGGCCTCGTCGAAAGGGGTGCGTCGATGTGGCCGGCTTCGGGTAGCTCTGCCTTAGCCGCAGCCCCCTCGGGAGCAGCTGCCCAGAGGCCCTGCTCGAGACGCGCGCCGCGCGCGTGCCGGCGCTTTCCTCTTTTTGCATCGCCTCGCCGGCCTCTGAAGGTCGCGTCTCTCTCTAGCTCACGTCCATCAGCAGGCACGGCCGCAGCGCGCCGCGTTTTAACCGCCGGCGGAGACCCAGGGGAGCCCGCTCCGTCCGGGCACGGGACGAGCTGCGGGGCGGCGCGGGCCAGCCCCGGAGAGGCTTCGGCTCCGCTGTGCCGGCGGCGGCGGTGGGAATGGAGCCCAGATGGGCCGCCGGGCTCCGGGCTCGGCGCGCTTGGCTTTAACAGCTTTCCCAGCCCTCGCCGCTGCTGCTCGGAGCTGACCCCCGCCGCCGGCCCCGGCTGGAAAACGGGTGCTGTTTGCGCCCCTCTGACCTTTGCTTTCCATTAATGCAAAAGCTGCAGGGCAGGGCAGGGCCCTTCGCCGCCCGCGGAGGTTAAGCAAGCGGCCCGGGAATTTTGCCGACCTTCGTCCTCGGCGGCGCCGGGCTCGTCCCGTCGGGGCAGCGCAAACGCGGCCCCGCGCGGGATACAAGCCCGGCTTTGCCAGAGCGGCGAGCGCCGCGCAGCCCGCCCGAGCCAGGGAGGCCAAGACGGGGCTCCGCGCGGGCGGCGACGAGCGGCAGCCGGCGGCGCGGCGCCGGAGGGCGTCCTCCGGCCGGGCTTTCCGCAGGGGACCCGCGGCGGGCGGAGGAAGCGGCAGGCGACGGCCCCGGCGCCCCCTCTGCGGCCGCGCTGCCTCCTTCCTGCCGGCGCGCACGCCTCCGCTTTCCGGCCTCGCCGAGCGAGCCGCGTCCTTCCCGCCCCGTCCCGTCCCGTCCCGTCCCGTCCGGCGGCACGGCCGCCTGCTCCTCGCAGCGAGGTCGCTCCCCACCGCCCTGCTCAGCGCCTGGAGAAGCGGCAGTAAAACGAGGAGGAGGAGGAGGCCTTTTCCCTGGGAGAGGCCAGCTCAGGTGAGACAGCGTCAGAGGCAGCAGACGCTCGCGCAGCGACGCAGCTCTCAGCCCCCGACGGCCTCGGCGGCCTGCGAGGTGACCCCCCCCCCCCGACCAGCACCACCCCGTTTCCGAGCTGCCGATCCCGAAGGAAGGCTCGGGAAGGCGCTGCCAGGGGAGGCGCGTTCGGCTTCGAACCGCTCCGCTCTGCTTCCAGGGAGGTCCGAGGGAGAGGGGCTGGCCTCGGAGCCGTCGGCCGCCGCGAGCGTGGCGCGCAGCCGGGGGCGAGCCGCGCTGCACCCCGGCCGGGGGAGACGGTCAGAAGGCGGCGAGATGCTGTCCCCTCGCAGGAACCCAGCCCGGAGGCTCGCACGGAGCGGGGCAGGAGGAGAAGATAGGAGCGGAGGCCCGGCATCGCCCCCCGCCGCCTTCCCCCGTGCCTCTCGCGGCGGGCACGGCGGAGCCCCCGCGCCAGCCCCGCCGCCCGAGGCCAGGGCCAGGCTCTGCCCGAGCGCCGCGCCGACGGGGACAGGCGCGGGAGGGCTCGGCTCCGGCAGTCGGGTCCCTGCACCCGCTACCCGGGCAGTTCACCTTCCTCCTCTCCCGTTCTCCCCTCCGCCTCGCGCGACCGCCCGGGAAACACACCACGACTTACCGCTCGCCTCGGTCCGCGGCTCCAAGTCCTGCCCTCCCCCTCTCGCCGGCACCAGCACCAATAAATCACTGCGCTGGGAGAAAAGGCTGGAGAAAACCAGAGGCACAAAACCTCAGAGCCTTTTTTTGCTCTCCCAAGCAGCTCTGCATTTCATTACTGTTGCCTTCAAGGGCGGCCGGGCCGGGCCAGCCCAGCCCTCTCGCAGCTGGGGAGGAGGAGGAGGGCAGGGGGGGCCCTGCAGGGCTTGCATGTGAGCAGCAGAAATTACTGCCAGAAGACAAGCAGAAGAGTTGTGTTTATCGGTGCATCCCGGCACTTGCCCGGCCCTAACCCTGTCCGTGGGAGCCGCTCCAGCCTGGAAGAGCTCTGCTGAAGCCAGGGTGCGAGGACCCCCTCCGCCCACCCAGAATATATATTCGCCTGGCATTGCTGGCGAGCGCAGTAGGTTGGAGACGGATGCAAGCCCCACGGCGGGGCAAGCGCTGGGGAGGGGATCTGAGCTGCGTCTCTAAGCAGCCTCGGGAGCGATAACTTAAGCAAGAAGCTATTTCTGAAGGATGCGGTCCCCCCTCCCATGCAGCACTTCTCTGCTCCTCCCTCCCACAGAAGTCTTCCCCAGGGGATTTAGGCCTCAGCAGAGCATCTGCCCTCCCCGCAGCACTGCTCCCAGGCCCCCCCCCCCCCCCGGTTTTCCTGCTCTCCAGGCTGGGAGAGGCCCCAGCAGGAACGCAGCCCAGCCCCGAGGCGCCTGCCTCCCTCCCAGCAGCTCCCTGGATTCCTGAGCGCTGACACAGCCCCAGCAGGACACCGCAGCAGTGGGCGCCTTCCCCCTCCGCCCCTGCCCCAGGAGGGGAGAAAGGGGACGCACAAGCAGGGTCACACCAGGCCAGCCTGCTCACGGAGAGCATCCCGAGCAAAACCCAGAGCAGGCCGGCGAGCCCCGTGCCCTCCCTCCCCACCGCCTCCCGGCCCAGCTGGTTTCATCCAGCGTCTCACAGAGGATCACTGGCTGGCAGCTCTCCCACAACACGCACTTTCATCCCTTTAAAGGCTGAGATGATTCACACCATTAACACTCCCTCATTGGCAAGGGCATTTTTAGATAATTTCCTCTCTCCAGAAGGTATCCCTGATTAGAGCCACGCTCACGCTCCACGAGCTGCAAGCACGGGTCGCTCATTACCAGTTACAGCAGGAGCAACGCGAAAGTGAGCCGCTCCCCGTCCTCCCCGCTCCCCGTACTCCCCTCTCCCCGTCCTCCCCGCTCCCGGCCCAGCCGCCCTCTCGCTGTACTGCGGGGAAGGGTTTTTAACAGCACCTCTCTTTCAGACTCTCAGGAGACCCCAGTCTGAGCTCAGCGCAGAGAAACGCAGAACGGCATTGCTGCCGGCAGGCTGGGCTAGGGACGCCGGCCCAGCGAGAGCAAGCGCGCTCTGGACAGCTCACCCCTGCCTGCTTGGCTCTGGTTTCGCCTGGCCCGAGATCCACGCAAAGGAATGCGAGCGGCGCAAGGCTGCGCTTTTAAAAGTCTCCGCTGTTCGCTGCTATTATAGGAAGACAAGGGTCCTGCCATCTTACCATTAAGTCATATCCTTCTAGACTTGGTGAAGTAGTTTCCATAGGAGTCACCCTCTCTTCCAAGTGATGGAAGCTTTTATTTTTATCTGGCTTATTTACGCACTTCTCTTTCTTCCATCAGCGTTGGCGTGTGGGGCACATTAGGGCTGTTAGCCTCTCCTCAGGCTTATTCCGCCTTATTCCCATCACTCACCTCCGCGCCGTCTAAATGCGGCACCACAAACAGAAGGAAAAGTCCAGGGACCGAAGCAGCAGGATGGAACAGATGAATTAACATAAACAGAATCTGTTTTCCTAAAGTGGTCATAGGAACAAGAAAAGACATCGGAAAAACAAAAAAGAGCAGAAAGGTTTATTCCAAATATAATACAGTGTAGCAATCACAAGGCTTTTCAATTCGAGATTCATTTTCCAATGCAGGTATAAGCCCTCATCTATGACAAATTAAAAGTTACTGGCAGCCGCTTTGTCTCTCATAATTAATTTTTCCAGGTCTCTCTGAAGCAGCCCACAGTGCCCTGGGGACATGGGGACCACAGGAAGCAAAATCCACAGCAAGCAGCCCCTGGCAGGACTCTCCAGCCTTCTGGGGACAGCCCACTGTTGGTGGCACCTGCACAACCTTGACGCCCCCCCAAAGGGGAGGTGCCGCTACGCCAAGGTCCGAGGAACTGTCTTGGGAAGATCCTACTTCGCTGAACAGACCTCGAGGTGAGAAACAGCAGAGCAGCCTCCTGCTCCTCGCAACACGCTGCTGTTCAGTATCCTCTTCCAAGCTCAGTCATTAAATACAACCGCCAAGAAAAATCTGAAGCATCATCTGCGCTCAGGCTCCGGGGTAGGCTCGTTTCTGGGCACTGACTTCTGCATACAAATCTAAGGCTGATTTTCCCCGAAATGCAGCCTGTTTTCCCCTGACAGACAGATCCCATTTCTCCCCGCTTCCTTACAGCGGGACGCAGCTTTCTTCACCCCATGCCTGGCTAGAGCGCACACACCTTTCAAGGTGCACAGCCACATCCACCAACACAAATGAGGTGCACATTACACAGGGAAAGGTGGTTCTGGCAGCTGATGGACTTGCAAGGACGCAACACCACATCAGCAAGATGGTAACAAGAAAACAGGAACTCGCTTCCTTTCAGAGGCTCCACGGAGGGGTCATGCCAGCCGCAAGAGTGGTATTGGCACCTCAGGATAGTTTTTGCCATGACTCTTTCAGATTTCAAATAAGCTATTACACAACTCCTCTTTGGAAGATAGAGCAGATACGACTGCTGCCAGGTGATACGTGCCAAAGGGGACTTAGGCCTTGGCTGCACAGGGGCATTGGGTACCCCTTCACCAGCTGGATCAGGCTCTCTTCCAGCAGTTGTATGCCCAGAAAACAAGTCCTCCAGATACATGAAGCTGCTTCTGATCAACGCCATGTGCTGACAGCCACAAATAAGAATACCTTGACCCCATTCCAGAGTTCAGAAGCCACCACAAACCCAGAGCAAGGCCATCCAAATGCTTCAAGGAAGCTCCATTTCCTTGGCAATGCCGCTGGCAAACAAGAAGTAGGGCTGAAAACTATCCCCCAAGATTTGGGAAGAAAACTAGGGAAGGAACACAAGACCTTTCCCATCTCCCAGCCCAGCTTCTAATTTGCGAGAGCAATCTGTGCCCCTTCAAGCAAGGCTTTCCTTCTAAAAAGGAGCAGGAAAAGCACAACTGTAGGGAAAAAACCAACACAGCCCTGTCTCTTCAGGGGGAACCTAAACCCCTCCTCCTCTCTTTCACCCTTCTCTTTCCCCTTACCACAAGAGTCCCAAGATGAGTCCTTCTCCCCAGCTGATAGCCAGCTATAGGCTTTTTTTTTTTTTTTTTTTTGGAGATCACTTCTAAAAGTGAAGCAGAAATTGGCCCTTCCTGTCTCCTCCCAACAACTACGAAGCAGAAAGAAGTGTCTCATCATAACCAGTTTGTCTGGAGCACAGGGTTTTCTACCAGGCTACAAAACCGTGTGTCACCAGTAAGCACCAAGATAAACAAACTGATTAAGACTACAGAACTTTCACTTTTGCATCAGAATAGGGAGTTGCTAACTTGTACGCGTATTAGGGAGCTCTCTCCAGCAGACACCTAAACCTAGGAGGCTTCTCTCCCCCCCCCCCCCCCCGCAAGTCCTCCACTCTTTGCTTTCCTAGAGCCTCAGGAGGATTAAGCTTGACACTTCCAGTTTTCACAGAAACAGGATGTAGGGAGGGGAAAAAAATTAACACTCTGCAATCCTCAAACCTCATCTGAAGGGAAAGTTTTGACTCCTGACCACTGAGCCTTTATACAAGCGCAGCGTGATACCTATGAGCCACCTCAGAGAAAGGCAAGAGCAGAACACCCTGTTCCTAACTGCTCAACAGCTCTCTTAAGAGGTGGGCCCCTGAAGTTCACCAAGATATTCCAGGCAGCATATTAGAGGGCATAAAGATATCTTCATTTATTTGCAAGAGATTTAATCCTCAGTTGAAGAGTTCATTAATTAAGAGCTGAGACACCACTACTGATCCTCCCAGCAAGAAGCAGAAAAATTCTCCCACAATTCAATCTAATTACAATGCCTTGAGGCACTCTGTATTTACTGTGAAGTAAGGGCCAAACTTTTCTCCCCACCCACAGAAGCAGGAACTTTAACCCTTTTTTTCTTCTCCCTTCCCCAGCAAAACTAGCTAGACATTCACTATTTTAGGTATTCAGTAAAAGCAAAACAGGAGGTACTGAAAAAAGTTTTTGGCAGAGCAGTATTTGGCCAGTTCACACAGCCTATGTCCAGGAAATACCAGCTCACACACCCCCCACCCCAGGACCTTTGAGCACGCCAAGTCCCATGCCCAGCCCTTGACCTGGCAGTGCTCGAGAGGCAGCTACGCCGACCCAAGCTGGGGCTGCACTGCAGTTGCTCTTTTGGTATTTAGCAACTGCTTTCAACCCAAACAGAGCAATTCTGCACATTAGGTATATTCTGAGCAAGACTTCAAACGCTGCTACAGCCGCATGCCTCACCCCAGAGCCCCAGCTGGGGTCTCGATTCATGAACAGGGTTACAAAGCCAGCAAGACAGCCCAGCACTTCCCACCACGTCCCCGTGTGTCCAAAGTCAGCGCCCCAGAGCTGCGCCGCACAGGGAGGAGGCCGCAGCCAGATGACCTGGAAGATCCCGGGAGCGACTCCAGCCGCCCTGACAGAGGCTTCCTTTCTTCCCAGCTCCCAGAAGAGCCGGGCTCCAGCCCACCCCAAGCCTCTGGCTACACAGGGCGGATCCAGCCACAGACACGCAGCAACCAACCGCACCCTCGCTGCTGCTGCCTCCCCCCTCCAGGCCGAGCGGCTGCACAAACACGGACTACGCGCATACAGTTGAAAATATTTAATACGTGTTGTACACGTAGAGTTACATTTTATACAAAACAAGATACACCACTGGAGAACACTGTACAAAATCCCCACGAGAGCCCCGAGCCTTTATACAACAAAGGCCGGGAGTTACCAAGCCCAACGAACAGGCCCGAGGACTTCCCACCAGAGCGCCTGTAAACTTTGTTCCTCTCAATAAAACACTTTTTAAAAGCACCAGGTAAGAGTTCTGACCTAAGCCTTTCCAAAATATAGACTTTATTTAATAAACTTAATACTTCCCAAGCTTAAAACACGAGCCGGCGCGGCCGGGAAGCGCCGCTCCGGGCCGCTCCCCAGCGCTGCTGCCCCGCGGCGGCGCCACTCCGCGCTGCCGAGCCCCGAGCCGCCGCCGCCCGGGGAGGGGGGGGGGGGGGGGGTCACCTCTGCGTCCGGCTGCCGGTCTGTCCGCGGCGGGGGAGGGAGGGAGCGGGGCGAGTCTGTGCCGCCCGCGGCCGGCCGGTCAGAAGGCCACGATGGCCGTGCTCCAGGGGTTGAGGGTCCGCAGCACCGGCTCGTCGCAGCAGATCTGCCCCGCCTCGGGCGCCGCCTCGGCGGACGCCGCCGCCGCCGCCTCGCCGCCGTCGCGGGGCGGCCGCCGCCGCCGCGCGGGCTCCTTGCCGAGCAGTCCCGAGAAGCTGGAGCCGAAGATGCTGATGAGGTTGGCCACGTTGCTCGTCTCCATGTCCTCCTGCTCGCCGGGCGGCGGCTCGTCCGCCTCGCGCCGCGGCTTCTTCACCGGGGAGCCCGCCTGGCCCCGCTCGCCGGCGCCGCGCTTCCGGGAGCAGCAGGGCGGCGCCGCCGCCGCGCCCCCCCCGCCGCCGGCGGCGCAGCCGGCGCGCCTCGCCTCGCCGCCCGCCGCCGCGCAGCAGCAGCCGCAGCAGCGCCGCGCCCGGCGGCTCTCGCAGTCCGCGCCGGGCCGCCGCGCACCGCCCCTAGGCGCCTCGTCCGGCGGCGGCGGCTCCTCCTCCTCGGCGGGCGCCCACGCTGCGGCGGGCGGCGGCGGCTCCTCCGGCGGCGGCGGCGGCGCGGCGGCGGGCGGCGGCTCGGGCGGGCAGCAGGGCTCGCTCAGGTAGACCTGCCGGGCGCTGCGCAGCACCAGCGACACCAGCAGGTTCTTGTGGAGCTTGAGGCCGCCGCGCTGGCCCCGCGCGCTGTAGATCTTGCCCAGCGAGATGCTGACGATGCGGTGCGCCTCCAGCTTGAACTCCATAGGGACAGACGGGACGGAACCGGACCGGACCGGGCTGCGCCGCCCCCGCCTGCCGCGCTCCGCGCCCGCTCGCCGCTCCCTCGCGCCGCCGACTGAGGCGAGCCCACGCGCCCGGCCGCCTTATATACCGCCCCCGCCGCGGCCAATCAGGGCGCCCCGCCGGCCGCTCCAACCGCCGGCGGGGCCCCGCGCGCCCGCGCCAGCCAATGGCGAGGCAGCGGAGCGGGTTCGAACGCTCGCCCCGCGGAGAGGGCCCTTAAAGCGGCAACGGCACGCGGGGCGGCGGTGGGGACCGCAGGCGGTCAAGAGACGGACCCCGAAGCTGGGGCTCCTCGCTGCAGGTTTCTGGGCTTTGGCAGTGAAGCTCTCAGGAAGCTGAGGATAAAAGAGGAAGATCAAAAACCGGGGGCAGGATCAAAACCAGTGGCCAGCCACAGTGCAGCCTGGGGCCGCCACCAGGACGGACGCGCTCGGAGGGGTGTTTTGGAGGGGTGTTTCGGGGCCTGGGTCCTCCCTTTCCTACCGAGAAGCAATCACCGCCTTCGGTGAAGGTGGCAGAGAGGTGCAAGGAACGTGGGGACAAAATTAAGGAGGTTGAATGCCCTGCCCTGGAGTATCAGTTTCTCTCTCTGCTTCTTGGGCAGACTTCCTGCCCGCGGCTTGGCGAGCTGCTTCCGTCCCTTTTTGCACGGGGAGCCACTCCAGGACTCCCCGAAACGAGGATCACGGGGAGCCGCGAGAAGCGAGGCGGGAGCTGCAGAAGTGCTGGCTTTTGCCATCGAGACGAAGGCTAGCGCGCGGGGGCTCGGAAGGAGTGAACTGCTGCGTAGCAGTGAGTGAAGTGAGTGAGGGTGCTGCAGCCCTGCCGTGCGCCCGCCTCTCCCTCCCCGCCGGAGCAGCCTGCCCCCATTGCCCCCGGTCCTACCGGGGGGGGCTCGACGCCACGCAGAAGCCATCGCTTCCAGCCGGAGCAGCTTCCTCAACCTGCTGTGCGGCGGTGCCGGCGTTGGCAAGGGCCGAGGTTGCTCCCAGCCCGGCACGACAAGGTGGGGCAAACTGGCTCGGGAACATGCCGCCCAAGACAGGAATAAGCAGCAATATCCAAGCGTCGTGCTATCGTGTCATTAAAGACGTAGCTCGGGATGAACAAGCACAGGCAGGGCGGGATGCAGGTTTCTCAAGCAATCTTTATGTTGGCATGTCCTAGCGTTCGAGCGTTTCAGGCCGCGAGCGTCTGCGCGCTGCTGAGCGAGGGTGGCCTGGTCGGGTTTTCAATGCAATGCGGCGTGTAACTCGCTGGCTAGAGGCGACGGGCTGCAGGCACAGTGCGCCACGCGTTTCTCCAAAGGTGTTTTTAGAGATACGCTGTCTCCCTTGAGTCACCAGACGCCCTGCTCCTCCATCTAGCCCAGCTCTCACCTGCTGCTTGTTAGAAATCCTGCTTCCTCGGCGCTACCTGCCGCGCTCCTGGGGTTTCAGAAACGAGTCTTTTGTTTCATGCAGTCAAAAGGAGACAGAAAAAGAACCGGCTTTTATTCTTTTTGAAACACTCGGAACTTGTCCTCAGATTCCTCGGCAACTTTCCCCAGCCTCTCCTGGCACCCTACCCAGCGCATGAAGGCCAAAAACGCAGTCACCTGGGGGTGCAAATAGGAACCTCTGTGAGCTGAAATGCAGAGGACAAGGAGAGCTCTTACAGGGGACCGGAGCAGAAAATGGATGCTATCGTTTTGCCGAAAAAGAGACAGACTCTCCTATTTTGGCCAGCACAGGAATTTCTTCATGGCCCCAGCATCGCCCATGCCAGCTCCCCACTGCTCCAGAGTGAAGGCATCTCACCTCCCTTCTGCTTTTAACCGTGTCTCAGCCTCCCCAGCATGCAGGGTATCGGCCTGCCCGTGCCGGTGACTCTCAGGTGGCCTTTCCTGAGCTGATATCTTATTGGCAAGAATTGCCACCACGTTCTGGCTTCCTGGGAGGACAACAGGGTGGCTGGTAACAACAGTAACAGAAACCAGGTGAACATTCAACCACAAATACATTAAGACATAGTTGACACGGCAGGAGCCTTTCCCAGAAAAACCCCAAACTCAGAACAAATGTATGTTTTTCTCTAGCTCAAACGCAGCTGAAAAACCCCAAACGCCACTCTCTGGACATTTCCTTCTGAGCACAATGGTATGGTTTTCCAAAACAAAGCAGCCTGTGGTTTGACATCTAAAAAGATTCTACCTCCTCTCGCACAAACCTGCCAGGATGCCTCTTCTCAAATGACTAGACCGGAGCACTTGGAGCGTGCTGAAGTGTATGACTGACAACGGCCTAAAAAGCCATTCCTGACATTCCCCCTCCCTGCGACAGCACCACCAAGCCTTTCTCTGGTTGCTCTGCCGCCCACACGGGGCCGTGGGAGGCAGGAGGAATGCGAGTGACAGTGGTGGGAACCGCCGCCATCCTCAAGTTTCCAGACCTGCAGAACCTGATCCTGTGCCTTGGAGGGCCAGCAACTCCCTGGTCTAAGCCCTCAGGTCAGTCTAACCAGCTCAGTCAGGTCTGGCTTGAGACGTTTGGGACTTCAGTCACTCCTCTCCACCTACCAGGGTCATGTCTGCCTGCTGCCAGCTGCTCCATCCAAGATGTGATGTTAGGTTACGCTCTTACAACATGGTATCTCCTCTCTCTGTGACAGCGGATGAGTCACTTTTGGACCCCAGAGCTTGCTTGCAGGACCCGGGCCTCTGGTGTCATCAGCAGAGATGACTCCAGTTAGAAGAGTAAGATCAGACTTCATATTTCTCATTTGAGTTTATTCCTGCTGATTTCGTGAAGCCACATGCCTGACTCAAGAGCTGATGCAGAGCTGTGGTGCAAAGCAGCTCTGTGAGCTGAAGAAGCTAAACATGGGTGGACAAGACACTGCACAGGATCTTTGCTGAGTAAAGGTGACTGCATCCAAAGCTGACTGACTTGTTCTGCCACCTACCACCTCAGCAGAATGATACGAGCCAACATTTCTCTCTGGTAGCCACAGCCTACATTTTGGCCACCTAATCTGCTTAAAATGTTGGCTACTGCACATCTTTTCAGCCTTGGACAGCAATAAATACGATGCTCTTTATGTATGAAGTGTTTCCTAAACGTCCTTAGGGCTCAGGAAGGGGGCTTTGGGAGCCTTGCAGGGAAAGAGCAAAGAAATGCACCCCCCTGGGCAGGAGGAGCTGTTAACCAGTACCCCCTATCACTGGTTTCACTCGCGAACTCCGAGCTTGCCCAGTTTGGGACGAGACACACGGCACGCACGATTAACAGGACTGGAAGGGCAAAACCAGCGCTGCTTCGACCCCCTCCCCGCCCCCGACCGCGACGGCACCTTGTGCTCTTTGCAAAGGGGAACGGGGAGAGGGGGGTATCGCCCTCGTGGCGGGGGGCTGCAAGGGAGGCGCGGGGCGAGGAGCGGCGGCGGGCGGGCGAGGGGGGAGCGCGGTCCCGCGGCGGCCGGCGCACCGCCAGCCCTTTTAAGACGGGCAATATTTTGGTGGCAGTTCTGTCCTTTTTCTTTCCCAGGCTGATGTAATGCTTTAGTAAGTTTGAGGCCGAGTCACATGGCAGCCGCTGAGGTCAGAGGCCCCGGGCGGCTTTGTCGTCTGCCTGCTCGCCCGCCCGCCTCCGGGCTCGCGCCCGCGCGCCGCATCCGGGACGGCCTCGGCCCGCGGCTCCGCGCGCCCCGCGGCTCCGCGCGCCCGGGCTCCCCTCCGAGCCGCCCTCGCTGCCGGCCATCGCCGTGCGCCCGCCGCCAGAGCCCCTCGGCGGCGACGACGAAGAGGATGGTCCGCCCTGCACCGGGAGGGCATCGCCCTCCTCCCGCCAGGCGATAGGAAAAAGAGGCGGAGGAAAGGGTGTGACGAGGGGCTCTAATCTCTGCCTGTGATCTAACTAGGCTGGAAGGGGCTTGACAAACAATTAACAATCCTCCCGCTCAGCTGCTGTTTCCCGAAATAGCTCGCCGGCCCGCCGGCCGGGGAGGCAGAGCGGCGCGCGCGAAGGCGGCCTCCGCGCGAGCAAGCCGCGGCGGGGAGCGCCGGCCAGGGCAGCCGAGGAGGTTAAACAGCAGGGAGCCCGCGGCCCCACCTGGAACGAGAAACAACGCAGGATAAAAGAGGCTCGGGACAGGAAACAGCTTGTGGGGCGAATAACTGCAGAGGGCTGCACACACCGCCGAGTTTTTATAGTCATTTAAATTCGCCTTCGACACGCAGCGAAGGAGGCCGGAGCTGGGAAGTCCAGCGGGGATTCACGCCTCTCGGCCGGGAGGCCCCGTGCAGCGCGGGCCAGGCGCGGCGTGGGCTGCTGCCGCTGCGCGCGGGCGCACGCCAGCTGCCCGACAGCTGCTCCGTCTGCGTCAGCCTGCAGCCCGATGGCCACTGCAGTTTAAGAAGTTACCTTTCCGCCTGCCTCCCCAGCAGCCTCCCCAGCAGAAACGTAAAAGCCGAAGTCCCTTATTCACGTTACTTCAGGGTCCCGCTCTCGTTCCCGACGTCCGCCAGCTTGCGCCACCACCATGCTGCAGAAACGTGGCTCTGGATCCAACCGTCTCCGCCATCTGGCCCGCAGCACGGCCTCCCTAACCTGTCGCGGTGGTGGAGCTGAGGATGTGGTTACCAAGATCCTGTTTTGGCAGCGGCATCGCTGTAAATAGTTCCCTCCCACCAGCCAGTCGTTCCCATCTCCTGCCCCGCTGCTTGCCACCAAATGTGCGGCCCAGGCCCGAGAGGGAAGCAAGTTGCAGCAAAGAGATGGAAAATCCTCCAGCCAGGATTGCCAGTGGGTCTCTTCCAGGCCCAGGCTCAAGCTGGGCTGTTCATCACTTCTCCTTCTGGCTGTCCCAGCCCTGTTTCAGTGCCTCGTCACCTTTCTATTTGATACAGACCAGGAATCGTGAGCTAGACTCTTCGCAGGAAGAAGATGGGAACGACATACATCCATCTCTCTCACCAGAAGTTGGGTTGGGGCAAAATCCTTCCCACGAATAGCTTGTTCAAGTAAAAGTGTAGTTTCAGGACAACTCAATGTCTGAGCAGATCCAGGCTGCATCCCGCAGGGTTTGATGACAAAAGGTTACAAGGCCAGAGGGTAACATTTCAACATGCAGCTTCGTGCGTAGCCACAGCCTGGGTTCTGGGTTCGTTTCTAGACAAGAATAACAGACATCTGAAAATGAGCCATTTGTGACAGACCCACACAGGTTGGAGGAGGAGGAGGTTTGTTTGAGGTCGATTTTTTCCCCCAGAAAAATCAATGATTCCCATCGATGCAGTCTCAAATTGCTGCAGTCAGATATCGATAACCGATCACTCAGGGTTCCCAACTGTTCCGGTTTCTCTGTATTTGAAGATAAGGTCAGAAGAGCTCAGAATCATCCCAAAACACAGCAAAGAGCACTAACCACTAAATACTGCTGAATGATAACAAAACACAACACACAAGCGAAATACAAACAAATCGATACAAACCTAAACCCGAAGGAAGGAAGCAGCTTCCTCAGCTTTTCAGAGCACTAATATACCTGCCCGTGAAACCACAACAGGGTGTGATATTACAGCACAGTTGCACACTAGAAAGCAAAGGGAGCTTTTTAAGAGTTAAAGACCCCCTTCCCATCTGCTGAAAAAAAAACAGTGTAGATGCTCCAGACTACTCCTTCCTTCCCCAAGCAGACAGGACTCTCTCCTCCCTCCCAGGCACCTTTCTTCATCCGTGACCTGGGATTCCCCTCTTCTGTCTCTGCACAAATGATTTAAGACGTCCCCTCCCTCACCCTGAGCCCATGGCTTGGGACTTCCCACCCCTCCTGTGGCCACCCGTGACCCCGACTGCCTGCCTTCAAAAAATCCTGCTACTTCTCCGGCAACCTCTCCAAACACAAAGGGGGGAAAAATATCCCACTATCGGCTTCTTCAGGCAGCAATTTCCCTTGGAAAAATCTGGCCTCGCGCCTTTCCATGTTTTATGGAATTCGCTTTGGTTTCCTGGGGAAAAAATGCATTTATTTGTCTGGGGTTTCCTATCAGCCAACCCTTCTATTGTAGTTCACCTTCCTGTATTTTTTTTTCCTCTCTGATATGCTTGCAGTGGCTTCTGTGCCGTTTCCAGAGAAGTGCAGAGGACCGTGGTGCATATGCTCTCTCTAACCCAGTTACGCAGATGGAGATTGCCTTGTGTCCAGTAACAAAAAACACGACAGCACTGGGACCCTGGTTACAGCCTGGCAGACGGGCCTTCAGCTGCCCAGTGCAGCGTTTGCTTCCAGCTCACAGAAAGCCACGCAACAACATGCTTTTTGCTGGAGCAATTTGCTCCGCAGCTGTGGCCTTGAGGGATGCACTTACTCTTTGCTAAACAGGAGGCAGCCTCAGCAGCAATCACCTACGGCCCAAAACGGGGTTAAAAATCACACGTTAATTGCATGAACTCCACGTAGAGTCAACTAAAGTCACAATTCAGGGAACTGTGGGGCATACTGCGTGCCCACAGGAGTCACACTCTAATTATTTTTTTCTCTCCTCATATCTCAATGTCACCTTCCTTTTAGCTGGCAGGCAAACGACTACTGTAGCTCCGTGTACATCCCAGCGTGCAGATGTGTCCTCTGTTCCACTGCTTCCTATTTAAGCCTGATAGGAAGGTTGTATAGTGACACTCTCAAGTCATGGACCTGTTATCCCTGGAAGAAATTGCTCTGCAAGGGCAGAGCAGATCATGCCTCCATCAAATCTCTCTTCCCACAGTAAAGGGAGACTGCAAAATAAAATGTCTGTGCCTGCTAGCAAGGTTTGATCTCCCTGCTCCATTTGATCCGTGGCCCTTTCCCACTGTAGAGACCTGCCTTTGGCCTCTTTGTCCTTTCCCTCTGCACAGCTGACCTGGTTCGCGAGGCCGACTAACAACCGCCAGCCCTCGGACAGAGCCTAGAGCCCTGGCGAGATGCCTCGGGACGGTCTTCCACGGACAGCAGTGATGAGCAAGGAATGGTTATGGAGTAACGTTGTCTGGGAAAAGATCCTTCCAATTTCCACCCGGGAACAGATTCAGTGGGCATTCACGTGGGTGCCACAGATGATCCACTGCAGTGCCGCAGCTTCCACTACCTACATCACAGCTGGAATCAGCCTGACCTCCTGTCCTACCACTGATTCAAGAAAATAATGATGACTATGGCAATCTGGCATCTGACTACTTATGTAATTAATTCTCAGTAAGCTCCCAGAATCACTGGCATCTCGCTGCAGTGAGTTCCAGAGGTTTGCTGTGCAGAAGGTCACATCTTCTTTGCTCAATTTCATTTCTCATTTTCATCTTAAACGATCGATTGTTCATGCATTATGAAAAATTTCTCCAATTTTTCTCCAAATTTTCTCCAAAACAACCCTTATTCTGAATAGTCATCCTGCATCCTTCACAAAATATCCCTTTGCATTTGCTCATTTATTCCATTCCATGTGTGCAGCTTGGTACCTTCCAGGTTTCGTCTCTAGCTGGCCAAGCATGCAGGACTGGAAGCGTCTAGTATTTAAGCCTTCCTCTTGGCAAGTAACAGTTACCCCTTGAGACCTTTTTGTTTTAATACCTCAGAGTCACTGATATCAATATGCAACACGATTGCACAGTAGGGACCTCATGCCATCTGCCCCCTTTGCATTTTAGAGGCAAGTCACCATAAAACCTCACATGAAATGTCTAAAAGAGAAAAAGCTAGCTATGAACAGAGGGACCACGACTGGATAGGATTTGGTGCAAACTCTTGCAGCCTACCACAGCAGCGAATATTTAACCACAGACTAGTGTTTTGTGTCAAGTTATCACCGGGCTAATCCTCCTGTTATAACCACCATTGAAAATCTTCAACAACTTTTACTAAAAATGCAAACGAGGAGGAAAGGCACGTAGAAGCGTCTGAAACTCATTTACCTTATTTCCTTTATTGCTTCTTTGTTTCATTTTAAAGCCTTGTCAGTAGGGAAAAAAATCCCCTATACTTTTCCTTTTGCAAATCCAAACCCAAACAAATCTAGCTTTTCCCGAGAGGAAAAGCGATCTCTTCTATGGCAAAAGCATATCCTTAACGCTAGACTACTAGCTTGTGTGGGATCAGATACACACACACACACCCCGGTGCATGTATACACTTGCCACACATTGTTTCCTGATGCAAGTTTCAGTGAACCCAGCTCATTTCTGCAGACAGTCTCGATTCTGACGATTTGGCACTTTTCAGCACAGAAGTGTTTAATCAGATCTTTCCTGACCAGTTCTGCAGCTGTGCTGGGTGCCATTCACAGAGCACTCCTTGCCCCTGGAGAAACAGGTTAGCTGAGCACAGTGAAAGCCACCGAAACACTCCCTAACGCTTCGAAGCAAAAAATAAGAACTTCCCGCAATAAACAGAGAAAAAATACTTCATCTCTAAAAAACACAGCAGCAATTTGACTTTTGTGTGAATTTACTGCTGCACGTAAATTCACTTCTCAGCATCAAAAAAGGCTTTTTTCCTTCCTCTGAAGTTTGCAACTTCTCTACGTTTCAAAAGTGCCTCGTCTGCAGCCCTCAACAGCACCGTGAAGCTCTATACTTTTTCACAAAGGCGCATGAGCTATTTTCTCTCCTTAAAGCCACACGAATAAAGGGTTCGTATAATTTATTAAAGGACTTGTGAAATCCCCAGCTAGCCGCTCTCAGAGGCTATCTGAGCTTTGCTCTTTCCTTCGCAGCGCGGTGAAGGTTCAGGGGGGTTCTCGCAAGGCGAGCGAGCTGAACCGCGCAGCCTCGGCGCCCCGAAAGCGAAGCGCTGCCGGTTTTCCACCTCCGTCCAAAAGTCACCGCCAGCTCAAGCCTCCTGGCATTTCCAAAGGCAAAAAGTCCGAAGCTGCCAGAGCAGGCGTGAGGGACAGCGGTGACGGGGGGCCTTTGGCAGCTAACACGAAGCCTCCAGCGAAGGGGGGGGATATGAACGAGCACCGCAAAGGAGCAGCCTTGGCAGCTGCGCACGGGGAAGGCGGAACGGAGAGGTGGGAGCACGAAGCACGGGAGGGCCGCGGGGCTCGGAGGACAAGGTCTCGGCCAGGGGCAGGTGCAACCGAGGCGGCGCCTCCTCGGCCCGCTGCCTTCCGCTCCCTTCTATTAGTCCTCTCCGTGCCCAAGGCACCTCCAGCGCCGCACAGGGCCCCCCCGCGAAACCCGCCTGCGTGAGACACGAGCCGCGCGAGCTGAAGCGCGGCACGGCCGGCAAGCGCGGCCCTGACGGGGAGGCGCCGGGGCAGGGGGAGGCGCCGGCGCGCCCTGAGGTAACCGCCGCCGCCGCCATGGCGCCCAACGGCCGCGCGGCCCCGCCCCGCCGCGTCCCGCCCCCCCCACTGCGCAGGCGCGCGGGGCGCAGGCGGCGGCAGCGAGCGGCGCCGGCGCCGCCATGTCCATGGAGGACCCGTTCTTCGTGGTGAAGGGGTGAGCGCCGCGCCGCGCCGCGGCGGTGAGGGGCGGCGCGGCGCGGCACGGCACGGCGCGGCGCCCCGCTGGCGAGAGCCGGCCTCCCGGCGCGGGGCGGCGGGGCCGTGCCGGCGGCCGAGGGGGAGCGCGGGGGGAGGCGGCGGCGAGCGGGCGCGGCCGGGGCGGGGGTTCGCTCAGCCGGGCCGGTGCTGCTGTCGGGGGAGGAAAGGCGAAAAAAGAGAAGGAAAAGGAAGAGGAAAACCCTGACGGCCGCGGCGGGGGAGCGGATGCGCTGTCAAACTTCTGGGAGAGATGCCCGCGCCGGGAGGGAAAGGGCGGCGAGCGGGGAGGGAGGTGCTGTCGCCTCTGCAGGCTGGTCTGGAAGGGCCCAGCCGTGCCTCAGCGCCTGTCTCCCCTCTTCCTCCACTCCTCCTCCTCCCCCCCTCTTCCCCCCCTCCTCCTCCTCCTCCCCCCCTCTTCCCCCCCTCTTCCTCCTCCTCCCCCCCTCTTCCTCCCCTCCTCCTCCTTCTCCCCCCTTCTTCCTCCCCTTTTCCTCCCCTCCTCCTCTCTTCCTCTTCCTCCTCTCTTCCTCTTCCTCCTCTCTTCCTCCCCTCCTCCTCTCTTCCTCCTCTCCTCCTCCTCCTCTCTTCCTCCCCTGCTCCTCCATCCCCCTCCACTTCCAGCTTCCGCTTGGACGTACTTGAGGAGGTACCTGCAGGTTAAAACAAAAAAAACCCAAACCCAAAGCTTTTGCTAGGCAGTAATGGAGGAAACAAACTGCGCGAGATCCTTAGCACTTGGCACCGACTTTAGGGAGCGAGATGCAACAGGCTCCGAGCTGCACGTGTGCGAGAAGAGGAGCACGCACCGGGGTGTGGAAAGACTTCAGCCTAGTGGTGTAATGTAAGGAGACCCAGAGCCAGCGGCCCTCGGAGGGCTGCAGGGTGAGGACAAGTGTGGGTCACCCATGTAGGCTTCTCCAGCTGATGAACTGCTTTAATTCGCTGGAGATCAGTGCATCTTGCACGACGCTGTGTGCAAGCTCTTTGACTGGCGGCCACCTTTCAGGAGCCAGCGAAGTCTCGTTGGCGTTGGTCTCGTCTGTCTGCGTCGTCCTGACTCGCCGTTAGTCCGAGCGAACGGTCCGTAGTGTTTGTACATACAGATAGTAACACTTACGGACGCTTACCTGTCCTCTTGCCCCAAAGCATGACTGCAGCGTTCAGTGCTGTCAGCTAAGCCTACATTCCCGTGCTGTGAATGCACTCTTCTCAAAAAAGCTGAGAGCAGCAGCAGAGAGTTCTGTTCGCTAAGCCAGTATAGAGGATCCTCTGTACTGTATTTTTTCAATGCTAAATTAAAATAAACAATGCTGTGCTGGACAGTCTGCTTAACTATATTGTGAGGGCAGTTCTTGTAATTCTGTTTGCCCTTGGGGTATCTGGCCTAGGTAGTTAGCTGTCTTTAGAGGAAGGATATTGAGAGAAATGCAAAATAATAATTGCCGAAGAAGAGTCTTGTTCAGGCAGTTGCACTGCCCTGTCTCGCTTTTTGTGACACTTGATAGAAACTTCCCCTAAAGAAAAGGTCCCCTAGCTAATTGTGGTAACTGAACTATAAATTGTTGCTCAGCACTTTGTGCTATAACATGAAAGGAGACAGAGTTGTCCAGAAGTATGGTGAACCCTTATTGTACAAAATAAACTAAAAACATTTGAAAGAAAGATGTTTGCAGGGAGGTTGCACTACCCTGGGCATGAGAATGTCCCAGTATGACTGCTGCAAAAAAACTTGACAATAATCCTTCACTTCTCTTTAAATATTCTGACTGCAGGGAGGTGCAGAAAGCAGTGAATACTGCCCAGGGGCTCTTCCAGAGGTGGACAGAGCTTTTGCAAGATCCTTCTATAGCCACAAGAGAAGAAATCGACTGGACCACTAATGAGCTCAGGAACAATTTGCGGAGCATTGAGTGGGACTTGGAAGACCTGGATGAAACAATTAATATCCTTTTTATACTGCCGGTGCAGTCTTTGGAGTTAGAGACATGCAGTTCCCACCTTGTGATAAGCAATCAAGTGCTGGTACTCACCAGTAGTTACTTTTTGCAGAAACCGAGACTACTTGGGATTGAATTTTCAGTTTATGCCAGGTTTTCTCAAATTGCAAATGAGAGATTACGATGACAAAATGTGCCCTGCAAACTAATTTCACACTGTGTTTGTGTTTTCATTTTGAAAAGATGTATTTAAGATGCTTTATTGAAAAAAAAAAGACTGTTCTGTTGAATGAACTTGGATTTCTGTGTAGTCAGTCCTACTCTAGGCTGGCTTCCAGCAATAGTCCTTTTCCTTTGTGTTCAGCTGAGCATCCTGAAAGTGCTGCACAACATCAGCCAACCAAAAACCACACCAGTGTGAGGTTTCCCTTTTATGTGCACTGCACAGTTCATTGCTGCCATGCTTTTTTCCTTTAGTGTCTTGTACTTTGCTAAGTGAATTTTGGGAAAATGCACAGGTAATTGGAGGAGTGCCACATGATAGATTCATTCTTGGTGGTCTCTATCTGTATGCATAATCCACCCTGAAGACAGTGATTCCTTGACTTGTTGTCTATGTATTGTTGAGGCAAACCCTCGGAAATTCAACCTCGATGCAACGGAGTTGGGTATACGGAAAGCCTTCATCACAAGCACGCGGCAGGTGGTCAGGGTAAGGAACGTGGGCTTCAGGTGGGAACAGGGCAAGAGGATTGGGGTGGAGGAGCTGCTTCACTGGAAAAGCAGAAATCTTGTGGCCATTTCAGTGCCGAACTGGAAACTTTTCCTCTGCAGTGGAGGATAAAGCTGTTACCTGCTCTCTTGGGCTTCTTCCTTTTCCCCGTGTGCTCCCTCCATGGACTTCCCAGATGGGCTTGGGGCAGCAAGGATGCAGAGACCTCATTGCATCCCCTGGATGGCTTTCCTCCATTTCAGCTGCTTCTTTAAGTCTTCAAACATCTCTTGTAATGATGAGCCTAGAAATGCATGAAAACTGGAAATGAAGGCTAAAGATCCCTCTGTTAAGCAGGGAAGACTGGAGTCTCTCTTCAGAGTTGAAGGAAATAGTAACTGTCCTTTACTTGTATCACTACTTTTCAAAAACAGAAGGTCCCCTTTGAACACTCACTAGCATTATTTACATAGTGACTTCAACTTCCTACTGCTACAAAACAGTCAAAACAGCCACTAGTTTTTATTTTTAACTAGGGGAAGTTTTTTTAAAGTTCAGACTCACACTCTTAAATACCAGTCCTTCGAACAGAGGTGGGCTTGGCAGAGCTCTGCAGTTTCACTGCAGCAGTTTCACAAACTCCAAAGCTGCAGACAGGGTTGAAATGAAAAGTATCGACTGCAAAGGGAGTGGCGTTTGCTCGCATTGCTTTTAGGAAGGATTCACAAGCTAGACAGATTTCAACAACTTGATGGTAACAAATGGAGAAAAAATATATTCACAAAAGCTTCACCACCTGATAACAAACTACTAGTTAGGAAGTTTTCTCTGTATTAATATAACACACACTGGCAATGTGGCTTAGTTTCTGCTGTCTCATGATTTGGATGTTCTTGCTTCATAAAATGCATTGCTCTGCCTAGAAGCAAGCTTGTTATCCTACCAGTAATGCTGTGGTCTGGATACAGTTCTTACTGTCTTCTGATGGCCCCAGGTAGCGAGCATGTGCTCGCTGACTTGCCCTCCGTGTAGTTTACATTCCCAGACAAGCAAGAACAGTCAAGCCTGCTTTATGGTCCTCTTTTTCAGGCTGCAAACTGCTGACTAATCAATTTTAGAGCAGCGGCTTCTACTGTTAAATGCAATTTTTTAGTGGCGTTATCGGGTGGCTTCCACAGGGGGAATTTGTGATGCAGAGCAGCACATGCATAAGCTGGTGAAAAGTAACCGAGTGGGTGCTGGTGCTCTTCGAAGATCTGTTGCACATCTCTGAGCAGTAAAAACATACATGCATCTTCCGGTGACATCAGAACTGTGCTGGTGGATGAGATAGATCAAACCTTGCTAGATCATACTGGCTATTTGATAATCCTGTAAAAACTAGGCTACTTTACAAAGTGTTTGGGAGCTTTTTGTGACTAACCAGCTCCTACAGTACCTCAAGAACAAACCTTAAGTCATAATAGAGAAATGTAGGCAGAGTCAGAGAGGATTGCCATAGGACAAGAAATCTACCTTGGCCTATGCCAGGTTAAACCAGAGGCAACTGGGAATAAAGTGCAGGTTACAGGCTTCTAGCACCTTCAGGTCAAGAATATAACTCTTTTCTACAGTCTGTTAATGCGAAGATTAGTTTAATCCTATACAAATCAAAGTGTTTCTGGCTGTGGAGAAGCAAAACTAGTAGTAAATAAGGAATATTTTCAATATAACCCACTGCAAATGATTCTAATGTTAGTACAACTATGAAGTGTGATGGAGATTTATTCAGCATCCTTCCAGGCTCTTTAAAACTGCATGTGTTTTTAAGGAAAATCTGTTGCACAAGAAATCTCGCTGGGAATAGATGACATCGTAACAAACTGAAACTGCCTTTCACCTCAAATCTAATGCTCACATACTGCTTCTTTCCTTGAACAAACAGGAAATGAAGGATCAGATGTCAAACTCTTCCATGCAAGCACTGGCTGAAAGAAGAAACAGGCAGGTGAGACTCAGAAACAGGCAAGTTACATGAATATAGTAATGTTTTTGATACTTTATAAAGTAGGAGGAGGATTTATCAGCTTTAGCAGCTGTTGTGTGAAGGTACGTGTTACATGAAACTTTCGTTTTCACTTAGTTTAGGGTAGTAAGTAGAGTGTATAATGTTGAAAAAAAATGCTTAGAAGTTGTAATTACAGTATATATCCTGTTTTGTAGCTCATCTTCTAAAAATATTTTTGTTGGCAAGGGGCTTACATGCTGTAACAAAGCTGAGTCTTTGAACTAGGTCTGTTTTGCTGACCTGTCATTCCAGAGCCCATGAGAGAGCTGGCTCTCGCAGGCACAGTGCTGTCACACTCTTCCAAACCTGTCTCTCAAAGTAATCAGTTACCACTCACCATCTGTCTCTGTCGTCAGAACTGACTGTGTACAACTGTCAGTGTTGCATCACCCTTCAGGAAAGGGAATCTCCCTCCTTTGCAGGAGGAGCAGAGTCAGAATTCAAGGCACTAAATGTAATCCTGTGCTCTACTGTACTTAGGAGCCAGGATGCTATGTATCCTTGCAGATAGCTCCATCTTGTTAATAGTTAACCTCATAAGAGGATGGAAGAGGTTCTCTCAGGTTGTCCACTCTCATAATCTAAGTAATAGATGCAGTTTTTCCTCCTCTCCAGCTGACAGAGAAATTGGCTGAAGATTTCCTTACAACTCCCAAAGCTTCTTGTAGAAGTTTGTGTGCACTTAGTACAACAGACTTATCTGACTGGATCAATCTTATCACTTGTGGCAAAAATGACAAGCTCTGGAACAGGCTGCTGAGGACAGAGCTAATTCCTGAGCTTTTTACAGGGTTAATTAAGATGCTTGGAAAACACTTGAAGAAGCAAAGCCCTCTATACCCCTGCTCAGAGAAGTCTGTAGATATCTGTGTTCTGCTGCTTTCTTTTCTTTGACGCTCCTGCTAGCTGTAGAAGGCCATATGGCCCAGTACATATAGTGACATCTGTTCAAGAAAACTGATTCCTCTTAGTATCTTCCTCTCCTTTCTCCAGAACTACTTCCCTTCTGACTGCAAAGACTGAGCTGTACTGGGCTGCAGGATGTTCTCCAGGGTGCCTCTGTGTTTGAGAGGCTGGCTTTTGGCTGGTGGTGGCTCGATCTTCATAGTGCTAAGCTAAGGTTGGGAAGCACAAGCTGTTGAAGCTGCAGCAAAGCTAGTGCACAGTGTTAAATAAGTGATAGTAGTACTTGCCCCGAACTGGAGAGAATCAGGAACTTGCCCAGTAACTCGGGGGCGGGCAAGAACAGATGTCCGTCTGGCTTCCTGCTTGCTCCCTCACAGCTTTCTCTGCCCTCCCTGACCTTTACAAACCAGATGAACCGTAGAACCCATCTCGTGTTTAACCTATCTTAGTTGTCTGGTCCTTGTCTAGCTGCTCTTCACAAAAACTCCATTGTCCCCTCCTCCTCAGCTGCCCACATCCAAAAGCTGCAAGATGTTCTCATCTTGCCCTCCTACGCCTCTCTTAAAGAGCTGGCCTTGCCTCTTGCACTGGTGAGCAAAGCTCCCTAACCTGTTAGGCTCCTCGCCTTCTGGCCTCAGATGATTCTCTGGCATCTGTCACTCATGTGACCTGTTCAAGGGACCAGATTTACTCAGCTATAAAGCCTGCTTCTCCCTTGGCTGTACACATGCCTTCCCATTCTGGTTGCAGAGCAAGAAGCAGGTGTAAATTTGTATGTTGTTACTGTGTAAATGGTATGCAGGAGGAACAGATAACTTCTCGAATCAAAGAACCTGATCCCTGCAAACAATGCTGCATTGTTTATATATTGCACTCTTTTACTCTGTCAGCTATTGTGCTCAACTGGTTAAGTACTTCATCCACACCCTCTTAAGCCCCAGTCATTCTTTAGCACAGTATTCAGTTCATGCTATGTATCTGTTAACACTAAATATTGGATGCTTTCCAGCTTACATGTCCTCCTTGCGCACAGTACCATACCTTGAGCAGATTTGGGGACTAATACAGACATCCTTCTTGTGCTCCCTCCCTGTCTGTTAGTTGTACTCCAGCTATCCTGTTGCCTCAGTGGTATATGTGCAGCAATGAGGCTGCAAAGTTTTCTGAGGCTGGCGTCATGTTGTTTGAGTTTGACAGCACTCTGGATGAGCAGCAATCGAGTGCTGTATGTGTTTATACAGGGGTTTCTACTTTCCCACTATGTCCTGTAGACAGGCTGTGAGCAGACACAGAGGTCTCGCTAAGGGCTTTGTGCATCTGTTTAGGCACTCCTGGGAGAAAGTGGGAGTCAGAGTTGGAGCTCTGCACCTGAAAAATACAGCCGTCTGGATCCAGAACTGCAATTAGCAAATTCACACTTCATTGAGGAGCAACAAGCTCAACAACAGGTAAGGCAGCTTCCCTGCAATGTCAACTGAATGGCCTTGCTTGCCAAACGTGTGCCAGGGAGATGGTGTGCAGGTTGCAAGAGCAATAAATAAATAAATAAAATAAATCCAGTCCTTGGCTGTTTTGAAGCCAGGAGCCTAATAACCTGCTGCTTAGCTGCAGTATATATTAGGGTTTGCGTTCTCTGTTCAGTGTGGCTTTGGATATATCTTGGTGCAGAGTTTTTAACCCTTCAGACTTGGGTATTCTCCGTATAGAAGATAAACAAGATGATCTGAAAACTGGAGCATGCTGAACTTGAATATTGCAAGGATTGCCAAAATTCTTGGAAGAGTAGAAATGTAGATAAAAAGAAAGGGCCCATTTCTCTTATATAGCTTTCCCTGATTAAAAAGTGAGCTGATGTTTCCTGGTGTTTCTGTGCATCTTCACCAGAATAGACTAAGCAGGAGCACATGCCTACTTCCTTTTTCTGCTTTTGACCACAAGATTTGCTAGAAGATCTGTGTCATGGTGCCCGGTGCCATGGTTCTCTGAAGCTGGTAGAATTTGGAGAAGTGCCAGGGCAGTGCACAGGTCCATGTGTAGCAGCCCACCCAAACGCAGGCCCTTAAATAAGCCATTCTCAGGCAGCAAACTCTGCAAAGGCTTCTGACACATCGCGCTGGTCCAGCTTTCAAATGAGTTTTACCTAGTGACTCTAGGAAGATAAATAGATTCAGAAGTAGGTAACTAGGGTAAACCTAATCCCTGGTGTGATTGTGCCCTGAAAATGACTTAAAACATCAGCAGACCTATTCCTTTGGCACATTCAGAGCCAAGCTTGTTATTTTTAGCCATAGAAGCTGTAACAGCATTTTGCTTGCATTAACTCTTCATTAACAGCAGCGTCCTCTGGGTTGTTTTCCCTCAGGCACAGCAGCAGCGTGGCTCCTAGGTGCCCACTGTTGTACCTGCTGAAGGCAGTGAGCCTTGTGAAGGTTTTGTTAGCCAGGGGCTCTGTCTTTGAAGAGTCTTCTTAGTGGTGGGCGCACAGGGAAAGGACACAGTGTGGCTGAGTCAAGGCTGAATTTGCAGGAACAGTGGGAGGGACTCTGCAGCTGGCTGTTGTGCAAGGATGCCTGGGAGGCTTTCATGTTGTTGTCAGTTCTCAAGCATTTCTTAGAAATGCAATCTTGGTTCATGGAGGCTTAGACCTGTTCCCAGGCTCCGCAGCTGAAACTGGTGGAGTTAGCAAGCATCCATCCATCCAGCTGGCTTTGACCCAGTTGCAGAAGGCAGCAAGACTGTAATTGCCCGTTTCCCTTCTCTTTGGCCCCAGCTGATTGTCGAGCAGCAAGATGAGCAGTTGGAGCTGGTCTCTGGCAGCATCGGGGTGCTGAAGAACATGTCCCAGCGCATTGGCGGGGAGCTGGAAGAACAGGCAGTGTAAGTGTGGACACCGAAATCACTGTGGGTGTGGGCTGGCTGCAGCACATCTTGGGGGAGGGGGTATCCCTTGCTGACACACCTTTACAGCTGTTAGGGCTTGAATTTCCTCATCCCTTAGGCAGTCGCTCCTAGCTCCCCTCCCCAGCGCCCTAGACTGCCTTTGGTTTCAGGCAGTGGAAAGCATTTCTTATTCAGGCCTTCAAGGATCTAGCCACAGTCATCTTCTTTTGAAAGCCTGCACCTGTGGCAGGTTTAGCTGCTAGTTTTACCTTTCATGTCTCATAGTCTATTTAAACACTCCCCTTAAGGCACACAGTTATGCTCCTTTGACTTCAGGCAGCCAGTGGTATGAACAGATGAGAGGGGGCAGTCATGTGTAAGCAGGATACTAGGCGCTTTCACACTCCACAGGTTTTTTTTTGTTACCCCGGGTAACTGTTTGGGGTTGCACGACTCAGTAGCTCAGAGCTCTGTGCCTTGCTGCGTTTGAAACGTGCAGCACAGAGCTGCTATTCATACTTAAAGCTAAAAATAATGCTCACCCACGCAAAGGGTTAAAGGGTAGCTCACACAGTAGTTTGCATCCACCAATTTACATATAAATTAGATTTCTTTCCCAGTGCATGTCCTTTGCAAAGAAGTGCATAAAATTTCCGACTACGTAGGCTAGCGATTTAGGCATGAATTTAAATGGTTCATGCCTAAAATCTCCCTGTTTGGCTGGTACTAGTCTGGTGAGCTCTGCCCCTTGTGAAGTAGTGTTTCCTTTGATGGATAGGAGGAACTTTAAATACAACATTTATGAAGTCCTGCAGCATGTCTGTGCTCTCACTGAAGCAGGTCAGTGTGGTATATGTGTTTGCAGAACTTCACATATGCCATCAGTGCTTCCTAGAGAGTAGCAGATAGTGAAGGCGATATGGCTTTTTCAAAACTCTCTTTTCTGCTCCAAATGAAGGTTTAACAAAAAGAGAGGACAGAAAAGATGGGATGGTGGAAGAAATTTGAGTGCCCTAGAACTCCAAATGAAGGCAGCTGTCCTCTTAAACATGTGAAAGCTTTAGAATCCTGCCCATTAAAGATGAGTACCTTGATCCTGGATGTACTCGTTTATCTTGACATAGATTCTTGCCACTGACAAAACACTGCTTCAAAAGGCTTTCCGATCCATTACAGTTACTGTGTGAAGGTAGGTAGATGGGTAACTTCCACACAGAGCTCAAAAAGCACAGTAAAAGCAACGCAAGTCTCATTCCTGCTCGATACATATCTGACACAAGAACTTTGCTTCAGCTGTAAAACTTGAACAACAAAACAGTTTTGAAGTCTAAACATTGCCTAAATTTAGCTATTCTCTGCTAATCATGGATTATAAATATGACTTTCATCTTAGAAGGAGGGAAAACCCTGCTCTTCACCTTGCAGAGATCAGTGGATCTTACCTGTAAAATGCCTGCGTACATTCAGGGGGATCTGTCAAGTGGGAATCCCAGCTGAGTTCACTTTCCACCAGAGCAGGGGAATCAGTCAAGCCGAAGTCCCGACTGAGTTCACTTTCCACCAAAGTAGAGCTGTTGCTTGAGCAGGTGGTTTTTGTTTGTTTGTTTGTTTGGGTGCTTTCAAGACAGCAAGCTATGTTGCTTTTCTTTGCTATGGTCTGATACACTGATCTCATTGGTGTTTTTGTCAGTGCGTGGCAGCACACAGAGAAATCCAGAAGGGACACATCACTTGTTAATTAGTTCTGCACTTCTCTGTCCCCAGGATGCTGGACGACTTCTCTCATGAATTAGACAGCACTCAGTCACGGCTTGATAACGTCATGAAGAAGCTTGCAAAAGTGTCTCACATGACTAGCGGTAGGTCCTGGAAAGGGGGAGACAAGCCAGTGGATTTTAGGGCTGTGACCCGTTGTGCTCTTGCCCACTGATGGTCTGCCCTGACCTAAGAAAAAGAGGGAGCAGCTTTTTGCAGGAGCTTGAGAGGTTACAGAGGGGGGAAGTACTGCAAACCTCGTTACTGCTCATGCCGAGACCCTGCTCTGTAGCCTGTCTGAAGCTTTTGTTTTGTTTACAGATGCCTTTCTGTTTGTGCTGCTACTGACTGCTATAGTGGGAAAATACCTCTCACAGATGATGTATGGGAATGCTCTGCAGCCTTCCGCTGTGCTGCAGTTTCCTAGGCTGCCTGCCTAGCAAAAGCTTTCGGTTACAACTATGTGTGGCTTCCCCTACGTAAACTCTCAGCTGCAGCAAGCCCCTTCCTAACTCTCAGTTCCCTGCACAAGGCATTGCTGGCACGTGGCAGGAGCAAGCTGGGGCACTGCAGGCGTGTTGTCAGTTGGAAGCGTCTTAGCTAACAGAGGACAGAGGTGATCTGAAATGGGGGGGGGAAGGCTGAGCCCACAAGAAAAGCCCTTATAAGGCTGTGCCTGAACTTGGCGGGTCTTTCAGCTGGCTGGGTGCCACGGTAGTGCAAACAGGAAATACAGCATGCCTGCTGGGAAGTCCCTTGTCGCTCCTTCTTGAAACGAAGCACTTACTTACTGCATGCTGTGTGATAGCCTCCTCTGTTATCCCCTCTTGCATGGATATGTTGTAGTTCATGGCAGCAGGAGCAAGTCAGGAAAGAGAAGAGCGTTCTTGCTCTGCAGGATTAGGCTGGCCAGGAAATTTACGGGGTTATTGAAATACAGCCCCTTAGAGATAGATGATTCAGAAGGCTGACAGACTCCAGTCTTCTGGTGGTCTTGTGGCAGCGTGACCACTGGCAAATTTTACCTTTCTTGACTTTGCATGAGAAAAAACACTTTGATCATTGCAAAGTGCTTCTGATAGTCACAAAAGACCATCACAAGCAACAGGACCAGTTCAGGGATGTGTGGGCAGGCTCTTCCCACTGCTAATTGCAGTGACCCTGCTGTGTTTGGAGTTGGGGGGTTGGGTATGACAGCAGCTCTGCCCCCACGTGGCACCACCATCTAACAGGGGCTTTATCTCGGCCGTCGCAGATGTGGCCACCAGCAGACAGCAGCCGTGTAGCCTTCTATTGCTCCGTGAAAGCATGCTGCAAACAGAGCTTATCTACGTAGAGGTCTGCACTGCACAAGTGACTCCTGTGGCTGCTGTTCTAGTTCATATTGCACAAGAGCAGTGTCCAGGGGCGGTGGGGTTTCCAGTGTCGAGAAGTCAAAGCTAAACGTTAATTCGGATGGAGGACTCTTCCGCTGCGAGAGTGAAATGACGACAGACGTCTTAGAGCGATAGTACAGGCTGACTTTTGCTCTGTGGCATGCACTAATACATCCTCTCTAAAGAGCAGAATTGGTCTGATGATGCGATGAGCTCCCTGAGAAAGCTCTAAGAGGTGATGCCACACTGGGCATCTGCAGAACATTCCTATGGCCTGAGAGGTGTACCAAGATGTCTGGGAAGGAGAAACCTCATTCCTAGGACTCTGACAGAGAGCTGCGACAAGCTGTTCCCAGCAGAGCTATTTTAGAAACCTTTCTTTGGACCCCTTTTCGTTACTCTAGCAAACAGGTTACACAACAAACTAGCAGCAGCCCACAAGAGCGCTCCACTTGTTCCTCGCAATAGCTTTTGGTCTGGCTTATCAAATCTGCTTGAACTTGGCTAAGGAGAAACCTCAGAATTCATACAGCTGTCAAAAAAAAAAAAAAAAAAAAAACAAAACAAAAAAAAAAAAAAAACAGCCACAATGCTGGAGGAAAAACTGTGTGGCCTCACAGCTTTGGGCTGTAGTGGGAACTCGGCCCTTTCGAACAGCAGGGAGCCTGCAGAGGGACATACTGTTTGTCCTGCTGGTTGTGGAGCTATACCTTTGCCTTTTTATGGGCTTCCTTTAGCTGAAATGGGGATCCTAGGAGTAGACAGTGAAGAAGAGCTCTGCCCTTCTCCCCTTCCCCCCACCCCCAACTTCCATTTTAGAGTGGGAAAACTGACACTTCCTTTTTCTTCCAGATCGACGGCAGTGGTGTGCAATTATCGTCCTCTTTGTTATCTTGCTGGTGGTGCTCATCCTGTTTTTTGTCCTGTGATGGACTGAACTTCCTTGGAAGCCCCCCTTCCCGTCCCCCTGGCCCCTTAAAATGGGGAAATGAAACTGTTACCGTTTCCGTCCGCCCTCAGAGATCCCCGTGGAGAAAACCTGCACCCAGCTCTTACCGTTCTCCTCTGAGGACTTAATGCCTGTGGCTTGGCTCCGCCGTCATCTGACTGTCTCGTCACTTGGCCTTGGGGAGGGGGGATGGAGGATTCAAGTAGTCCGTGGCTCCTCTGGGTAGCGGGCTGCCTTCTCTCCCGGTGCAGCAAGGAGGGCACTAGCTCTGAACCTAGGCAGCTGGAAAGGACTTTACCACTGTGTTTCCACCTCTTGCAGGTATGAGCCGGTTGCAGCTTGGAAGCGGTCCCAAGCCATCTATGGTCAGATGCAGGAACAGAGCAGCAATTCCTTAGAGGGGGGAAGGGAGGGGGGATTATTTCAGTGAGCATTAGGAACTGCACTGCCAGCCAGCTGTGTCGCACTTGCACCCCCATGGGTGGTCACTAGGAAGGCAGGGTGGCCCAGGAGCGCTGGCTCTCCCAGCTGCTGTTTTCATTCCTACTTGGGCCACCTCCACCGTGCAGCCGGGCCCGAGGCCCCCGGCCGAGGCGGGTGTTTTGGCAGCGATGCGTGCGCACCAAGCTGCGGCAGGCGCTTGCCGACCAAAAGCATTAGTCAGAAGAGCGCTGGCTCTCAACTGCTGACAAAACCCCCCAATGTGAGCGTGTACCTGCGTATCTGAGGTGAGGGAGGGGAGCGCTGGCCAGGCTGCCGGCTTCCTGCACGCTGAGTTGCCTTCCTCTTGGTGGCGGGGATCTGACTGCAGAGCGATGCTGAGTTCACTCCAAAATCCTACAGTGAATCTGGAGCAGAGCATCCACATCCAAGACCCCTGGGCAGAAACTTATATACTGCATGTAGGCTAATCATAAGGTATACTGTCCTGCCATAGGTGAGACAGTTGTCATGAGAAACTCCAGAGCTTTAAACTTGTGTTAATGCACTGCAAGCTGAAAGCTGGCAAACAAACATTACCCCGAGGGTGAATTTCATAAAGCTTTTAAGTATCCTTCGTTATACAAGCCTCAAAAGCTCATTGACTGATGCTTTCCTTGCCCTTGTATAACTGAATAACTGCTTCTGTTTAACAGCTGCTTCCCTTCTGCAAGTGATTTGTCAGTTCTAAAATAAGGGAGTTTTTATTTTGTTTTGTTTTTTTTAGGAAAAAGAACGTTAAAGATTTTTTTTGGTGACCGTTAGAGCCACATTCTCTCTCTGTGGATGCAAGACATGCATTATCAGAGGAATTGGCTTAATTATGTATTTTAACTGCATACGAATATGTAAATAGAATGTCTTAACTTTTCCCAACCAATATTTTTTTGGAAACTTTCTTTGTAAGAAACCAAAAGACATGAAATTCAAAGCTCAGTCACTCGTCTGTATTACTGCCTAGTCCTTTTGTTACCTCTGACTTGTCCCGGAAGTATCGGTCAGGCCTAGTTTCCTTGCTCTTCCAGCAAATTAGGAGCCATAGCCAATTAGCTGAAACCAAAATGTGGTCTAGAGAGCTCACCCTGGCAGCATGACTGGGGAGAAGTACAAGTGGGGGAGGTTGTGCTGCAGTAATTGATTGCAGAGATATGGGGTAACTCTTGGTCAAAAAAAAAATACATATATCCTGAAGTCTGTTCCCTTATTTATTTAAGTTTCTTTAGGAAGAGAAACAGAGTCAGGACAAGCTGACTTAGGCCGTCCATCTGTGTCTCAGATGGAGGCGGGGGAGGAAGTTAATTGGTGCTGACACTAGGACTTCCACAAAAGCTGCAAACTCTCCCCGAAAAATCTTCTGCCCCAAGAGTGAAATTCGCCATCTAGATGGCTTTCGTTGCCCTGGGTTTTTAGCCCATGCTTAACATTCCTCTACGCACTGGTGTTTGTGGCTCGGTTTAAGCTACAGCGTGATTTACTGTTCAAATGGTTATGCACTGGAAGCAGGCAGTGTTGTGCCTTTCACCGCGAGGCTCGGGAAGAAAACCTATCGCGCTGCCCCGTGATGTCGGGGTGGAAACTGTTGTAATTAATGCACACGTGTCCTTAACACTAACATGCAAAAATTATTCTGGCAATTGCTCTTAATTATTGCAGAGCATCTTGTTTCTCTCAGTTGTGTTGTATTAAATACATACTGTCTCCTTACCAATAATTGCTATTACAATATCTGTACCCTTTCTTGGGTTTAATACCTCTCAAGACTACGTTTGCAGCAAGCAGGAGTCCGGAAGGTGCCGGTCAGCAGTTACCCTCTCTGGGGACCTGGGCACGACGTCCTGCGCCGGCCTGTTTCCACCTCGCTCTTACGGATTGGGGTCGGGGCGGATTTGGGCGCGAGCATCGCGCGCTGCTCACGCTCGTCTTCTGGGACAAAGCGCCCGGCCGCGCGTTCGGGATCGCCTTCTCTGGAGCGACTGCCTGGCGACTCGTACAGTCGGGGACCCGGAGCCCACGTTTCACAGGCTAGAAGCGACGCGCAGGGGAAGGAGAAAACGTGCCCTCTGCTTTAGCTCGCCCCTGCTCTGCTTCTAGGCCAGCTGAGCGCACGTGGCGCCGACGGATTGGGGCGTAGGGCTCTTCCTTTATTTATATACCTCTGTTCCCCACGTTATTTTAAGCACAGTCGTGCATTCTCCACGAATTACTTCTAACGATTCTTGCAGGACTGCTCCTTTGTTTAGGAAGCTGTTAAGTCTAATGTGTTACCGGAAGGCAACTAGAACTGCTGTGCTTGTGTGTCTGTCTAGGTGTCATCGCTAGCTACCGAGTCGTCTTCGTTCGTCTTTCCGTGTACGTTCGTTTTGTTGGTGGTGCCCTTTCGTTTAATGCTAAATAAACGCATTCCTGCAGGCTGGCGTGTCACGGCAGAGGAAGCAACCTGTAGTTCTCGTAGCAGCCCTTGCCGAAGGGACGAGGCGGGCGTTTCCGTGGGGCGCTTGCTGGACGTCGGCGGGTAGAGCCTCGCTTGGGCCGCTGCCCCGGCTGGCCCGAAGCTCCCCCAGGCTACGGCGAGGCAGGCCGTGCTCTGGCCACGTCCACGCTTCTTTCCTGCGGGTGGCCAGGTGGTCCTGATGGCTCCTGCTGGGCGTCACAGGCGTGGATCGCAGCCAGGGCGCTGCTCCGGCAGATCCAGATTTCCCGTTATTTTTCCTGTCCTCTGGTCAGGGGTGGGCAGGAGGCCGCTCTGCTTCTGGCTTGGCGCGGGGAGCCGGGCTGCGGTTGCTCGTGTCCCCTCCCAAACGCGGCCTGCCTTTGCTGCAGAAGGGTCTTGGAGCCAGCCCCGAGCGGCAGCCGAATCCCCTGCGCTCGAGGGGGCTGGGGCGCACTGCGTGCGAGCGCGGCGGGGGCAGCCTGCAGGCCGTCTGCTCCCCAGAGCTGCCTCTGTGCTCCTGCCCCCCTGGAAACGAGATGTGGGCGAGCGAGCTGGCGAAGGGGACGCTCCCGGCCCGTCGTTTGATCCAGCCATATCGGCTCCATCAAAGCGCCGGCAGCGCGCAGCCCCGCCGCGGCCCGCGGTGCGGCGAAGGCAGCTGCCGCCCAGATGCGCCGGCGAGGCGCCGCCGCTCGCCCCGCCAGCGCGCGGACGCCGGCTCTCCCCCGCGGTGCGGCCCGCGAGCCCCCGGGCTCTGAAAACCTGCTGCTCGCGGCTTCCGCCGCCCGCGAGGGGCCCGCGGGGGCCGAGGCAGGAAGCGGGGCCCGCGGGAGGGAGCGCGCCTCGGCCAGAGGCGCCGCCTCCGCCTCCCCGCGCCCGCACGAGAAGCGGTCCCCGGCCGCGGCCACGTTAGCGGGCACCACCCAGCGGGAAGGGGGCCGGGGGGGGGGCAGAGCCCTACCTGCCGCAGGGCGAGGGCACCAGTCCGAGCCTCGGTACCTGCCAGGCTCAGCTGCCGCGACGCCAGGGCGCGGGTGAGCGGCCACCACGCAGGCGTCGCCGGCGTTTCACGTGGAATTGCAGCCCAGCGCGTGCTGGGGAGCCAGACCCAAGGCAGCAGCACACACAAGTCACCTCACGGCATTGCTGTGCATCCAACCAGGAGCAAAGCTGCCCCGCTTTTCCCTCGCCCTGTTGCTGCTACGTGCGACATTTGGGCACTGGGTGCAAGGCAGCTGCAAAGCTGCCCGGGGCGGCCAGGAGCCGGGGGAGCTGCGGCAGGTGAGAGGCAGCTCGCGGCCGCCCGAGGAGCATTTCAAAATAAGCTTACTTCAAAGCACGGCTGAAGCGCAGTCACCGCGGGAGTGGGCGGCGTTAATCCAAAGCGCATCCTCGCGCGGTTCCACCGCCCGCGCGGGGCTCGCGTTGCAGCCACGCCAGGGAGCTCGCACCCGCGTGCCGCAGGTAAGCAGAGCGACGGCTCCCTCGGGGCAGCGGCGCCACAGTTCGCAAGTCACTGGGGTGAGCGGTGGCAAACGAGGCGGTCTGGAGGCCATCCTGGGGGAAAGAAAAAAAAAAGCCCCAAAACCCCAGAGGCAGAAATGCAAGTCCCGCTGCAAGCAGGCTGAGGCACTTGCCTCAGCACCCCTGAGCTTGGCCGGGCCTGAGGAGGCGGTGGGCTCACCCCTGCCGGGGAGCGGTGGTGCTCCTGAGCAAGGACCACGCGTGGGCAAAAGGAGCTGGGAACCAGCGGGGCCTCCCGCTCGGCACTGCCTTCCTGCAGGAACACGACTGCGAAAACGCAGCTTTTCCGGGAGTTCACCGAGGTTTCTACCCAAAAAGTCTTCTACAAGTGCTGGTGATCAACTTACTTGCCCAGGCCTGGTTGCACCACGAAGGGCAGCGCCGAGGAGCCCAAACGCGCAGGCCGGCGCAGGCGAGGCACCCGTAACCGCTGCACGAGCGGGCGCTGCGGCACGGCCGGCTCCTGCCGAGCTGAAAGGCCCGCACCGCGGGAGCGAGCCGGGGGGCTCGGCCGGGACGAGCCGAGGCCGCGGCGGGAAGAGCCGGCCCCGGCGCGGCGGGTGGGCGCGCGCCCCGGCGCTGCCTCGCTGCAGCAGCACGCCGAGCCGGCGCCGCGGCACGGGGCTCCCTCGCCTCCGAGGGGGAAACCGGATTCCTGCCGCGGGGGCAGGCGCGTGCGGGGGCCGCGGCCCGGCCGGGCCCCGCGGGGACGGCGCAGCCCCTCGCCCTCGGGCGCGCAGGGCGCAGCCGGGCGTCCTCCCTCTCGCCGGAGGCGGAAAGGGCCCGAGCGGCACGCGTCGGGCCTCGCTGCAGCGCTCCCGAGCAGCCGGGCTATCATCGCCGGCATCGCCCCACCGCAGCAAAACCCCGGCCATTAGGAAAGCGAGGGGGGAAAAAAAATACCTGCCTGGTTTCTCCTCCTTGTTTTAGTCTGGCCCAACACCGGGAAAAAAGCAGCGAGGAAAGAGCGCCCGACACCCCGCCGCGCCGCGCGCTCTCGCCTCCGAGCGCGCCCGGCCCTTCTCCCCTCCTGCCACCCCAGAGCCGCGGGCAAGGAGACGTCTGTCGTTGCGCTTTTTTTTCCTCCTCTTTTTTTGATTATTTTGAAATAATTTAAGCAAAACCCGACAGCCCACGGCAGAGGTTTCCAACACTGCTGAGGAGCCCCTTGGGGATGCCAGACACGGTCTGCGATGGATCCTTCATCCGGCTTCACCTCCCGGGGCCCGGGGAAATCAGGTTTCCCCTCCGCGCAGGCGCTGGGGAGGGGGATATTGCACAGAAAGAGCCCAGTTCCCAGAGTCTCGGGGCAGCCTGGACACGGGGAGCCCGCTCGCGCCGTCCACGCTGCCTCTCGGCCACGGACAGGGACCGCAGCGCTGGCCGGCGGCGCTCGGCGCGGGGCGGCGAGCCGCACGGATTCGGCTGCGCTGGCGGAGCCGGCCCGCGGCATCGCCCGGTCCCCGAGACGCCTCCCGCCGTCGCCGTCCTCCTCCTGCCGCCGAGCTACCGGCGGGCCGGCCGCTGCCGCAGCACGCGCAGGGACAGGGTGTCCGCCCGGAGCAGCAGCTCGCGGATGTGGGCCAGCCCCAGGCCGGACACGGCGGCCCCGTTGACCTGCAGGATCTCGTCGCCCACGCCGAGGAGCCCCGCGTAGAGCTTGGCCGTGCTGGCGTCCGCCATCTCCTGCACGTAGACGCCTGCGGAGCGAGGCAGGGCGAGGTGAGCGCCCGCGGGGCCCCTCTGCCGCGGGGTCACCGCCCCGGCCCCGAACCCCGCGGTTTTGGCCCTCGGGCGCCCCTACCTGTGTCGGGCCGGCCGTGCCCGGAGGCGACGCGGAAGCCGAAGGTGCCGTCGGGAGGCCGCTGCAGCTCCAGCTGGCTGGTGCCGTCGGGGAAGACCTCCAGCACGCGCCCCACGGTGCGGAGCAGGGCCGGGGCGCCGATGTCCTCCGCGCTAAGCGAGCGCCGCGGCGCCGGGCCGCCCTTGCTGCCGGCGGCAGTGGGGCCCGAGCTGCCACGGGGCCCGGCGGCGCCGCGGCCCGTCCCCCCGCCCCGTGCCCCCAGCCTACCCGTGCCCCGGCTCGGCCACCGCGTAGGCGCCGGCGCGGGGCGCCTTGTCCGCGGGGGCGGGCAGGTGCTGCACGGAGGACGCTTTCCGGCGCTGGCAGAAGGGTGACGCCTAGGGAGAAAACGCCCGGCTGAGCCCGCAGAGACGCGCGGGGACCGTCGCCCTCCTCCCGGATTTGCTCCCCCCGCCCCCCCGGGGCCAACCCCAAGCCCCGTCCTCCCCGCGCGCGGAGCCGCTCACCAGGCGCAGGGACTGCAGCGAGGGGGATTTCTGCACGCCGGGCGCCGCGGGGCCGGGCGCCGCGAGCTGCTCCATGCTGTAGCAGCGGAAGCGGCCCAGGCGCCGCTTGGTGCTCTGGCTCAGGCTGCCCAGCAGCTTCCTCAGCCCCGCCGCCGAGGGGCTGCCGCCCTCGCGGCTGCTGGGGGGCTCGGGCACCGCGGTGGCGGCGGGGGGCTCAGCACCCGCAGGGCCGGGCGCCTGCCGCGCGCCGCCCCCCGCCGCGCCGCCCGGCCCCCGGCCGCCCGTGTTGTTGCAGTTGTTGGTGGACAAGGCGCCCAGGGGGCTGTCGGGGAGCCGCCGGGGGCTGCGGGGAGCCCGCTCCGGCGCCGCGGCGGAGGGCTCGGGGCCGCCCTCGGCTTGGCCGAGCACCCGCGGCGACGCAGCGCGCGGGGAAGGCGCCTCCGGCCCGCCGGCCGCCCCCTCGGGCCCCCGCGAGCTCGAGTCCCTCGTCCCGTCGGCGCCGCGAGGCTCCAGCTCCGGCTCCCCGGCCGCGGGGCCGTGGGGCCAGCGGGGCCGAGGGGGCCCACGGCCCGCCGGGCGGGCGCCCCCCTCCTCGCTGTCCGTCCGGCAGCCGTCGGAGGTGTCGGTGCTCTCCAGCGCCGAGTCGGCCTCGTCGCCGCAGGTCACGTCCCTGATGTAGGTCTCCTTGATCTTCTCGGTGCGGATGCGCTGCCGGGAGGGCAGGATCCACAGCGGGGACCCCCGGGGGCCCAGCGGCCCGGCTCTCGGCTCCGCCGGCGCGGCGGCCGCCTCCTTGCGCTCGCCAGGGCCGCCCGCCGCCGCCGCGCCACCGCCGTCCCCGAGGTAGGAGCCGCAGGCTCGGCACGTGCCCGCGGCGCTCGGGGCTCCGCCGGGGCCGGCCGCGTCCCCCCGGCTCGGCCGCTCGCCGCCGCGGGGCTGGCGGAGCGGCGGGCCCAGGGCGCCGAGGGCCGAGCCCAGCGCCCGGCGCGGCCGCAGCTGCAGCCGCTCCAGGTAGCGGGCCTCGGCGTCGCGGGCCGACTCGTCCTCGAAGCGCACGCGGGACGGCGAGGGCCCGCGCGCCCGCCGCGGCCCGCAGCCGGACTCCCCGCTCGACGAGTCGCTCAGGCTCCCGCTGCCCGGCGCCTCTCCGTCCCTCTGCTTCCGCTCCGGGGCGGGCGTCCCGCCGGGCTCCCTGAGGCGAGGACAGACGGACAGACAAGCTGCGGAGCCGGCCGGGGGCTGGCAGGGCAGGGCTACAGCCGCCGGGAAAATCCCACCGCGGCCGAGGGAGGGGGGAAAAGCCCAGGGCAGGGGAGGAAACTCGACCCGGCTGCACCCACTGCCCTCGCGGACGACGGCAACGCTCCCCGGCCCTCGCTTTAAGGCCCGACCCGGCTTCGCTGCCCCCCGCCCCGGCCCGGGGGTGCGGAGGGGCCGCGGCGGCGGCGGCGCGCGGGCTCACCTGCGGGCCGGGGCGCCGGCGGGGAGCAGGTCGTGGCTGGCGCGCAGCGGGTTCGTCCGCGCCTTCATGCGGGCGCGCTGCAGCAGCTGCTTGGCCTGCTCGTGCCGCGGGCTCAGCGCGAGCTCCGGTCCGGGGACGAAGGCCCTGCAGCCCGGCAAGCGGGATTAGGAAAAAATAACACGGATTAGGAGCGGTTTAACGGTGACGATGGCGCTGCTCGGCCCCGAGAAAGCGCCCGGCCTCCAATCTGCGACAGGCCGGCCCCGGCGCGGCCCCCGGGAGCCGGGACGGGGGGCGGACGGGCGCCGGTGCTCGCGGGCCGCCCCACCGCCGGCTGCAGCGCACCGGCCGGCCGGCGCGGGAGCCTGAGCACGGCAGCCTCGGCGCCGAGGGAGCGGGCGACGCGTGCGGGGAAACCGCGCCGCCTCCGAGCCCCGCGGCCGCCTCGCCGCGCCCCAGACCGGCGGAAACGCAGGTACGTCGGGGGCGAAGCCGCCGCGCTCCCCGGCCGGCCGCGCCGCCGCCGCCGCGGGCTGTGCGAGGGCTCGGAGCCGCCGCCGCCCCCGTTGGCCGTCACCCTAATCCCCCTGATTAAAATAATCAGCTCGGGCAGGCGCCGGGGGAAGCCTGGCGTTAACCCCTCGGCGCGCGGGCAAGGCCCCCGCGGGGCCGCGGCTTCCTCCGGCCGCCCCGGCGGGAAACCGCGAGCGGCCCCATCGCCACGCGGGGCTCGTCGCAAAGCGAAACGAGGAGCGGGGGGAACGGAGGCGCCGCTCGACCCGTCCCGCCGGGGCCTCGGCCACCTACCCGCGGCCTTCGGCATCCGGCAGGGAGACGCCCGAGTCCCAGCCCACGTCGCTCGCCGGCGGCTCGGAGCCGCCGCGGGGTCCCGCTTCCGCGGGGAGCGTCGCCGGCGCCTCCGGGCGCGCCGAGCTGCAGCCGGCAGCGGGGACGTCGCGCGGGGGCCCGGCGGCCGCCCGGCCCGGCGCCAGCGCCAGCACCTCCTGCAGCAGCCGCCGATTCCTCTCCACGCGCTGGGCCAGCGACAGACCGCTGCCGTCCGCCGGGATCCTCCAGGGCCCCCCGCTGCGGCGCGCGGCAGCCGGGGCGCCGGCGGGGCCCGCGCCGCCGTCCAGCAGCCCGTCCGTCAGGTAGGTGCGGAGCGGCGCCCGGGGCTCAGCGGCGGCGTCTGGCCCCGGCTTGGCCCGGCGGGGACGCGGCTTCTTGGGCGAGGGGCGCTCGGGGGTGGGCGCGGGGCCCCCCGGCCTCCCGGCACCCCGCTTCTCCTTGAGCGCCTTCACCTTGCCCTCGAGGACGGCGTGGGGGCCCCGGGCGGCCGCTGCGGCGGGGGGCCCCCCGGCCTCGGGGCTCTCCGCCGGCGCCTGGGCCCGGCCGCGCTGCTTGGGGGGCCGGGGCGCCCGCCGCGGCTCGGCGGGCGAGCCCCGCTCCATGCCGGCGTGCTGCCTCCCGGGGCGCCCTGCGGCGACAAGAGGCGCCGGAGCCTCGGCCCCGCGGCATCCCACCGCCCCACAGCGTCCCACCGCCCCGGCCCCGCGGCATCCCGGCCCTCCCCGGCCTCCCGGCATCCCACCGCCCCACGGCCTCCCGGCCCTCCCGCTGCCCCCCGGCATCCCACCGCCCCGCGGCATCCCGGCCCTCCCGCCGCCCCCCGGTATCCCGACCCTCCCCAGCAGCAGCGCCGGCACCACGGCCCCGGGGGGCCCCGTCCCCACCCCCCGCCCCAGGGGGGCCCCACGTCCGCGGCGGCTGGTGAGGGGTCTCCTTACCCCGCTGCCCTCCCCCGGGCGCCGGAGCAGAGCATCCCAAACGGGCCGGGAAGAGGGAGAGGAAGGCGGAAGAAGGGAAGGAAGCAGGCAAAAAAAAAAAAAAAAAAAAGGCACAAACCAGCAAATCCCGGCCCCCGCAGCAGCGCCAGGGCTCAGGCGCTTGGCTGGGCTCCCTCGCGGCGGCCGGGCCAGGCGGCCCTCCTTCCTCCTCCTCCTCCTCGGCGCTCCTGCGATCCAGCTGCAGGGCGAAGCGCGCGACGGCGAATACCAGGGCAGCCGACCAAAACCAGCACAAACGCAGCAACGAAAACCCGCCCCCCCTCCCGCCCCGCGCCACGGGGGGCCCCGCGGACGCGGGGGGCCGCGCGCCCCGGCGTAACCCCGCAGCCCTCGCCGCCTCGGCCGGCCGGCGGGCACGGGCTGCGTGGGGGCCGCAGCGCGGCGGGGAGCCCTCGCCCTCCCGCCCGCGGTCCCGGAGGAGGTGGCGGCTCCGCTCACCTGGGCGCCCTCAGGCTGCCATCGCGGACGCGGGGGCTGCGGCCTCGTCCCGCCCGGGGCCGCGGGCGGCTGCGGCCGGGCGGCCCTTTAAGCCGCGGCTGTTGATATTCGTGATTGCTTTCATAATCCCGATGCAAAGGAAATCACCAGGATTATGAAATTGTTTTAATCCGCCCGGCTCCGGCCGCGCCTGGCCCCGCCGGGGCGAGCGGCAGGAGACCACTCGCGTCTCCTTAAACCGCCTCGGGGCGCCGGCGCGGGCTGCGGCGCTCGCCGGGCCGGGGGCCGCGGCCCCCGAGGGCCGGCGCCGCGCGGAGGGCGGCCTTGCCGCGGGGAGAGCGCCGAGGGCCAGCGGGCCGAGGTTAATCTCGAGGCGCCGGCTCTCTTCCGGAGCAAGATTGCTTGCAAGGGACCGACGAAGGGATTTAAACGGAACGAAACGGGAACGCAGACCCCAGACAACGCGCGGCCGGGCCTCCCCGCGGGCCCCGCCGCCTCACCAGCGCGGGCCGAGACGGGCCGCCGAAGGCTCCCCGAGGCCGGAGCCCTCCCGGGAGGCGCGGAGCGGCCCGCGAACCGCTTCTCCTGGCGCTTTCCGAGCGGGCCCAGCCGCTGGCTGCCCCGCAGCCCACGTCACAGGAGCTTTGAACAGCCGCTTACAGCGGGTTTGGACCGTGCTTTGGGGCTCCACAGCCTCCGAGACCTGCTCCTAAAGCGTCACACGTTACGCGCGCCTCCTGCCCCAGCTCCCAGCCGTGCCGCGATCCGGGGCGCGCATGCACCCCCTCGAATAAACCAGACGGCAGAAATTACGGCTGCCCGACTCCAGAGGGAGGGGAGGAGGACACAAAAGAGCCATCAGATCATTGGAAAACAAAGAGCTTGTAATAATGAAAAAAGGACAGATTTAGTAACCAATCACTTTTTCCTTTTAAAAACACAATCACAGTAACTTTGCTTTATACAACCACCTAGAAACTATGAAACAGTATCACATTGTGCATTTTTTTTTAACCTACTTATCAAGAAGGGTATTCCACACTTCAAAAATTATATCCATTCGGGAAGGAAAGAGGAGACAGCTAATAGCGCAGTCACAGATACATCATGAGTCCAAGCAAGCGGCAATTCTTTGTCCTCACCTTTTCCACTTAGCCAAAAAGAAGAGTGGAGAAGGGGATAGCAAAAGAGAAGGGAGGAGGAAAGAAAGAGAGCACCCACAGAGGACTAATCACATTCCATAATTACTTTTGACATCTACAGTTCAGGGCTTCATAGGATAATCATTTAGACCAACACAGCGGGGAGAGGGGGAGAGGAAGATGGCAGCGGGACAAGGGGGAAATTTCAGAAGAGGCGAACGCATTTCCCCCCCCAGGCCCCTTCCAAACACTGTTCATTTGACAGGAGGATCTACAGGATAGTAAGAGAGTCACAAATGCGTTAACAGGCTGCCAAATTTACCGCCTGGAGCAAGGAGGTCACAATTTGGTTGCAAGAGCTCGCGGGAATTTCATGCCACGGTGTGTCCGGTGGGTGCCTCTCGCCTCCATCTCACCAGGACCACGCCGGGCACGTCCAGGCCAGCGCAGCCCACGGGCGCAGGGCTGGGGCACCGCTGTCCGAACAGTGCCAGCACCCAAGGCCCTTTCCTCTTCTCCCCCTCCCCAGACCCACGCGTCTCTCGCAGCCCCCGTGATTCTCCCACGAGGTTGCAGCCGTGACTGAAGCCCCCAGGGTATGATGACGCGCTAGTTTAAGCCCGCAGTGGTGGCAGCTCACACCCTTGTCCCGAAGTGCAGTACTCGGGTCAGATGCATGGCATCGCGTAAGGGAGGCAAAGTTTCATTAAAGAACCACTGAGACCAACTATGACTGGCATAGGGTTACCACAATGACCTTCCCTAGGAGCCCCAGTTCCTTTTCCAAGGAGACCAAATAATCCAACAGCCTTCTGGAATAAAAACAAAAATGAAAAATGTTTAAGGCAGAAGATGTTCTTCCCCCTGTGAGTGCAAATCAGAACCGTGGAAGAGAGAAGGGAGGACACAGGGCCGGGACACCGCACTTGAGCTCAGCTTCTCAAGCAAAACTGGTTTTGTGCTTCCAACGCTTGAGCCAAGCCACCCGCCTGCCCTCCAGCCAGGCACCGCACGCCACCAGAACCCCAGAGGCATTTCCAAACACGAGGGCCTAGTGCTACGGCCACGAACCACCCGCTCTGCGCAGGCCCGGGGTGCACGCCAGTGCCAAAGCAAGAGGCACCCAGCAGCAACCTACCAGGGTAAGGTCAGAGTTACCTGGGTGCTCAGAACACAGACGAAGTTGGAACACTTTGCATCTCCACTGCTTCTCAGAAGATTTGCAGTAAAATCCCAGCAACTTTCATCTCCTGACCTGCACCAGGACTGCGCTCTCCCTCCTCGCCTCTTCCCTGCATGCGCACACACAGCCACGGCCGCAAACACTGCTGCCGGCTGCGCCACGAAGCCCAGCGTGTTCTTCCTCTCCCCTTCAGCGGGGAGGTCCAGCCCGGCGAGGGCTCCTCCGAGGGAGCGAGGCACCCCCGGTTCTTTTTGGCCCTCAGCAGGCAGCAGCCAGAGTCAGAACAAGCAGTCCGAGAGCCGATGACCAGGGAAGCAAGAGCAGCCTCCGTCTCCTAGAGAAAGGACAAAAAACTCACTGCTGCACGAGATATTTTTTCCCCATGGTTTTATGCTGAAAGCTGCTGCCTGTCTTCTCTTCATGTCACCTGTGTCATTATCTTCAGAAAAACAGCAAGGGCAAAGACGCCGACAGAACAAGAACGGCCAGAAGGGCAGGGGAAAGCGTAAGGCAGGCAACATTTGACTTTTTGGGAACATACTGCATTTGAGAGGTAGGAGCTTTTTGATAGGGCCAGATTACAGCCATGAATGCTTCAAATATATTCCTAAAATGTGGTGCAAAATCAGCAGCTGAGGCTGACAGAAGGAGCCCAGCATAGGCTGACCCATTTCTACCCTTGCTTGCCAAATCTAGTTCTTTAAAGCCAAAACTTGCCCTATGACTAAGGTGTTATTCTCCCCCTCCAATCCTCACAGCTTCGTTGCTCCTTTCAGAAGGATTCATCCACAGACCAAGGCATCCTCCTCTGCAAAGCAGGGGGAGGACATGGTTTTTGATGACTATCTGCTGCTCATGCAGCCCCAAAGCCGCAGAAAGCGGTGGGAGCTGGAGGCAATGCAGGGAACTCCAGCTAGCAGATAAACTCTGGATGCTGCAGATCACAATCTGCAACCCCCAAATCCTAATCTCCTGCCCCTGGAAAATCCTTGGAAGAGCAGGAAGGATGGAAAGCACTGGGGAATGAGTTCATCTAAGGGTGCTGGCCAACCTCAGCAGTCACTGGTCATATTGTGGCATCTCCTCCCTTTAGATGGGACCATCCGTAAGGCCTTCAACCAGAGAAGAGGGGGCCTCCGCCCTCCTCAGAGCCAAGCACAAACCACAGCCTCTGGCAAACCTCAGTCCCACTAAGTCACAGGTTCTACTTTCAGAAGCTGAGACCAGTTTTCTAGCAACGTCCCAACGCCTAAAACACTGGATAAAGCAGCTCAGCTCCTTTTTGTTCTGCTCCCCCTCCCCTTCTGGATTATCATCCCGCTTTTCTCTCTCCAGCAGTGTTTTCAAATACCCATTTCAGTTCAATTTACAAAGCCCGCTCATGAAATTAAGTCATCCTAGGACTACCATCTTCTCTCACTCTTGTTTTGCAGACTGTTCACAAGGAGCGAAGGACCAATTTTCTATCGCCATCTGTTCTGCTTTATTATAGCTCATTTTATTGGCCAGATGTTATCACAGACTCAGAGCCATCCTGTTTTTAGTGCTAACTCTTGGGAAGAATCTGCACTCCAGATTTCTCAGAAATCTCTGGTAGGTAGGGAATACACACATGCAGCACCAGGGAAATGGGATTCTTTTAAAGCCATGCTTCCAGGAATTCAGGCTACTTTCCTCACAGAGAGCATCTTCACTGCCAAAAGGGATGATGTTTTATTTTAGGAGATAACACTTGCTAACTGTAGCACATGTCCTCCCCTTTTTCTTATTTTTTTTCTGGCAGCAAAGACAGAAAAAACAGGGAAGGGAAAGAGCAGAGCAGGGAAGAGGAGAGGTTGAAGCAGCAGATGGACATATGGAATTCTTGCTTTCCATAAGGATTTGATAAACTACAGAATAAAAATTTTAATTATTTGCAACTTGATCCTTCCTTTCAGGTTAGGGAATCAAACCATAAGATCCTGCACTATCTCTCACTAACGTGAGAAGCAGGCCACCCAAACACAGCCACCTCTCCCCAGCCGAGCTCAGGAAGGCAGAGAATTCCTAGCGGTTTTGTGTCACTTTAAAAAACTGCTCTCTGTACCAAGCTGCAAAGTATTTTGTTTTCATTCCCCCTCACAGGAAGAATTACTAGTAAGCTCCGTTTCTTTCTATAACGCACCACTTGCTTAAGCAACAACAGTTGTTTGGGGTTTTTTGGATTGCTCCCCTTGGTGTGGCTACCCTCCTCTTAAAACGCCCACGGGTACGTATGGCTTCGCTGTTCTGCAACGATTCTTGTTTGCCGAAAATACCCTATTAGTTAGTTGGCTTCCGCGTCAGAGCGCGCCCCGTTCTCTGTGCACCCACCAAAGGTTTGAACACAGCAACAACTGCTGCAACGCCAAGGGGAAAAAAAAAATAAAAATAAATCAACGCAGTATTTTAAGGGGCTTTACATCCCAGACTCCACTTCCATATGAACAGGAACCTCTGTTTACTACGAGCAACACTCCTCAGGGAGTTAGACAAGGGAAGCCAGACTCCCGGGCACCGAAAGGCTGAGGAGCCGAGCTCCCCGACAACCTCCGCTGATCGGGCTCTCTCCCGCCAGAGCGGACCGAGGCTGATGCAGCAGCTACCCGCACGGGAGCGGCGACACGACACGCACATCATCTACTCCACCATCATGACACAATCACAGCCAGCAGATCAACGACGGAGCAGAGGCATTTCCTGGCAGGTCCATCAGGGTTTCTTGGTAAGTTTAGAGCATGTCACAGAAGCGTAGGTAGCTGCAATTTTGCAATGTTGCCCTTGTTCTGTCAAGGGGCACTGGTTCACTACCACTTAAGTTATTTTAATCTTTTAAAAATTAAACGAATAAAAACTAAGTTTCCTTCTTCAGTTCTTCCGGGCAAGAGGCACAGCAGGCAAACTGAGAAAATGCAATGCACCAGTCACATGAGAAACCATGCTATTAGCTAATGAAAAAATAACAACCGAACAGCAGCCAAGCAGGGACTTCTACCATCCCTTTGTCAAAACTAGACAACTCCATGGACAGACATCAACACAAGGATCCTACTTTAAGAGTTCCAACTCTCAGTTGCAGTCCTAACAGTAGCTACATGTGGCTGGCGACAGCTGCCAAAGAGCTGGGACACGAGGAAAGGTGGTTACTAAAGAAGGAGAGCTGCAGTCCTGGGGACTGTGCCCACACGACAAACTTCAGCAGTCCCGGCCGTGCAGTTCAGCTCCGGGCTGGACACAGGCCTCAAGGGAACTGAGGAGCCTCCTTCAGCCACTGACACTACACTGAGCAGGAGCGGGGCAGGCGATGCGCGCCGGGACTCCGTGCATGCAGAGCCCGCAGCAGCGCAGCGCAGCTGCCCCACGCACGCTTCTTTTTCTAAGGGACAAGAGACCAGTATCAAGTTATCATCACTGTTCTACATAACTTGCTCAGCAATTCAGATGCCCTTTACCTGAGTCTGCTCAGTAGGATCACACTTTCTGAAGCGGGGAGTTAAGACCGGGCAAAGGGCATAAAAGGCAACCAAACCATGGGAAAGTGTGCTGGGACAACACCTGACAGCATCTTTTTGCCAAAGTCGGGCAAAACAGGTATCACGAGGGGACCTTTTATTTCAACTTCAATTTCCCTATCAGGTGGGCACAACACAGTCCTTTCCTTGCTCCATGGCAGCTCCCCAAAGCACAACCACCCCTGAACCAAAGCCTGCTCAATTCCCCGCCCTGCCCACAGGAAGGATCTTGTCCTCACCTTGCCCCACCTCGTTTTTGCTGTACAAAGCTGCAGGAGAATACCAGAAAAGCGCCCTGCTTGGCATGCGATGGATCGTGCCCTCGATTTATTCAGTGAATATTAAGGCTTTGAAAAGCAGCTTTTGATCTGGCAATGAATTTCTCAACCCTCAGTCTACCCTGGCTGTTTGTGCTACTGGTAAGACCTAACTCTCCTTTAAAAAGGTTTTAGGATAATTTGCACTACTTTCATACAGTTGCATGGAAAGTTGGGGATGAACTGGCACACGAGCTATGCCCAGGCATCTGAAGCAGTAGCAGCAACTAAAAATTAGAAAGAGAAACTTTGGTTTAAAATAAAATTGAAAAGAAAGTAAGAGATAAAAGGTAAATGGGTGCAAGTTGTCTCACGAGGGGGGGGTATTTGCAGGGCATAACCCCATAACCTTAGAGATCTAAGTCTACATTCCCGGCTTTGTTTTACCGTTACAACCTTCATTGCACAGGACTCAAAATCACTCTCATATGGTTGTTAAGTTTCATAAATAATGTGAAAACTATATGCAACAGATACATCATATTTCCAAAAAATTATAAGAAAAGTTACATCAAATTAAAAAGTAGCTTCATGAATGAAGATACTGCTCTAAGTGCACTTTCCCTGCAAGTGCAGCCAGTGCCTCAGCGCTGGATATGAAGGAAAAAAACAAAACCAAAAAAATCAGATTTAAAAACCTAAGTCCGGTTTCAACCAGTCAAAACCGGGCCAAGCAGAAACCGAGCATGCTCTCGGCGCTGTCCCATTAGGGAGTCCCTATGATGCTTCTTCATCCAGATAGGTTTGTATGTCCTTGTTGAGACTGTAAACAATCCTTCTTTCCTGAACTGTCCTCTTGATTGGCAAAACGAAGTAAAATATTTTATTTTTTAAAATAGAAAATCAAAATTAACCCAGAAGAAAAGAAACAAAACACAGTGAGCTTGTTGGAGTCCATAGGATCCGGTCTGGAAGAGCTCGGAAAACATGTTCAGTGTTTTCTCCTGTTTTCAGCTGGAACTGTACCAGAGATTGGGTTACTTGGGGAAAAGGGGAATAGAACGAGAAAATAAGGGATGCAGAATAAGAGACTGTGGCCGTTTCATGTGTTTGCTTCATCGTCTGTGTCCTCTATCAATACCTTAGTGTCACGAGCCTTGGACCTAGGAAAAAAACAAAACAAAGAGCACTCTGAGAAGAAAACCCCATTACTAGCCACAGATAATAAAACCACACTGCACTTGCAAATCTTTCTTACACTGATAGGGAATAAGCAGGCTACTGGAATTGTTTTGCACGCCCTTATTCTCACTGGGAACAGAAGAGCCATATAGACATGCACCAGCTGTCCCTTAGCATCTCTCTCCCAGTCCCCCTCCCGTCACCAGGCAGGCTGCTTCCCACGCACATACAATGCCCTCTGCCGGGCTATGCCGGCAAGGGACAGGGCCGGAAACGTTCTGGCACTGCTGGGTGCATCCATCCACTTGTCGGTGCAGGAGTCCATAAAACCCTGCAGCAGACACTGCAAATCAGAGCAAATGTCCCTGTTCAATCTGTCATTGTGCTACGCAAAGGCGCAGCAGTGTTTAATAACATGCTCATGTCTCGGTTCATCATATGTCTCAAGGACAAATGGAGCCTTAAATCTATTTATTTAAATCAGCCTCCACAGCTGACCACTGCTCGGCCAGGGCTGCTGGAGCAGAACAGTGTGGCATCATGCCTCGGAAACCACACCAGTTTCCTTATTCCAGGAGCAACACAATGAACAGACAAAACAGGTTTCGGCTTCTGTTTGGTGTGGATCCTGGCTAGATGGACTGCACCCTTCTGCAGAACTCGGGCTATCCTACTCCTTTTTCTCCATCCTATCTTTGGGGCATGGAAAGAAAATGGAGAGAAAGGACATGAGATGTCTTAGCGAATTCTACACGCCTTTTGTCCACATCCTCTCTGCAACAAGTTTTTTAGTCTCTAATAGCCTCACAGCCAACACAGATGAGACAAGCGGGCCCAAGGCTGTAACTCCAACCAGAGTACATCCTTTACGCAACGCCTATTGCCTCCTTTTCTCCCATCTGTTCCTCCCAGGCAGTGATGAAACAGGGAGATGTACTGTAGTGATTACACAACACACTTTACATGTTGTGCTTCTTTAACCCAGGGGAGCCCACGTTTGCCTATTCACCAAGGGGGAGGGCTCAGGAGCAGTGCATCAGGAAAAGAAAAGTGGTGCCTGGACACTGGAGCACCCTGCGGCACTTAGAGCAGTGAAGACAAGTAGTCTACAGGTGCAGGTGCAATATGAGAAAATGCTTAGGGTGTAAAAATTCAGGGTGGGGAAGAAGTAGAAATACCACCTACATGGCTTTAGACTTGGGAGAAGAAAGGGTCTGAGATCTCAGTTATGAAATCTTAATCAAATGATATTTGAGAACTTGGGGCAGTCTGAAGGCTAGCTGAAGAGAACCTCTCTTCCAGGTGTGGAAACATCACCTCTGGCAACTGCTACAAGCTATTTTTGCAAGAAGGGCCCTCCTCTGGGAAACTCCCTTTCTCAGTGGTTATGGAGGACCCAAAGGTGATGTAAAAGACGCATGAGCTCTGCAGCAGACGCATATTTACTTAGAAATTGGACCTGTCCTTCCTTTGAAGGACTATTTCAGCTGAGGTCTTAGCCCGAGTACCCAATACTTCAAAGCCTTAAATAGCCACCTTACATTAACAACAGGCAGCCCAACGCAAGATTTGGTTTGTTGTGCTAGAGGACAGACAACACATACTGAGAAGCAAGACGAGGTCTGCGCAAGGACACGCTTTGGCTGCGCTTCCACTGTTTGTTCTTCTGGCGGTTTCGGACACCATCTTCCTGGTCCATCATCTGCTCCAAGAGTGTCTGATCATCAGCGTTGAGAGGTGCGACAGAGATGTCCCGCACAGCACGGAACTCACCACAGTTGTTCAGGTGCTCGTTCTCCAACCGGAAGAAGTTCCACACAAACCGTCTAGATAGGGAAAAAAAAAGAAAAAAAAAATCATCAGTTCACTTCCACTTTTACAGGCATCGTCCACTGTTGGCAGAGCACTGGCACAGTCACCCAGATATCACTGAACTTTCTCACTGATCACAAACTGCCTCTGAGAAACACATTGGCGTGATGGAGAGAAACAGCAACAGCAGTACCTGCTACAACATCTTCCCATCAGAGGTAGCCCAAACTCTCTGGAGAATAGCAGATTTGGTAGAGCTTATTTATTGTTCTACCAGTGATCAGTTCTCTTGTCTGAATAGCACAGAGGTAGCCAAGCATTGCAAGTGAATGGAAAGGTATATTGCAACATCCATCACATACATAAGTGATGTTCAGCTTGAAGTTGTTATTCATCTCAAGAGGCTGGGGGAGGCTCCAGCTACAGTGCATGCATAAAGTGCACTGAAACCTTACAGGACCAAAAGCAATGATGTAGAATCCAAATTAGTATTTAGAAAAACAGCAGGGAGTTGAGAAAAATTGTAAATGTAGCATCAAGTGAAATTTCAACTGCTTCTACCAATAAGGCAACTTTAAGGAGAAATTTAGTAATCACAAAACTCAAGATTAGGTCTAGGTTTATAGAAAACATGAGGCACATCATAAAGGACCCACACTCACATTCCTGCAAAGCACTGCAGAGCCTTCATCAGCCAGCACACTACTTGAATTAAACGTTTCTGTAATGCCTAGTCTTTCAAGGACCTGAAGCTTTCTGTGTCAAAGCAGCAAAGCACTTCCCACTGTGCTGACGTTACACAAGTAATAAAAATGTAAAATAGAAATGAACTGTTCAGCCAAGCAGCCTTACCGGAAAACCTCAAGTGGGGCAAAGACAGTGGAAATTATGTCCCCAGCATACGGAAAGATTTGCATGGAAGTGAGGGAGATCTGGATTGTCCAGGCAAAACGCAGGATCACGTCCTCTACAATGGCACAATAGTAGTAAGCCTGAAGAACAAGATAGAAACAGCACAGGTCATCTTACAGACCGACTGGCTCACACCTTCAAGAACAGGCAGGTTTGTAAGCTTAAATTTTAAATTTCTAAACTTTTAAGTTTAATTCCTGTATACTTGAAAGCTAGGAAATGAATTCCAGATTGGCTTCACAATCAGCATCTGCAGGCTTTTTGTAAGAAAGATGCAGTAACACTTCTTCCTTTCCCTATACTTTCCATCCCTGGGGAAAAGACTCTAATAAACCCAGAATTCATTGCAAATGATCAGCATCTCCCACACATTCACACACCTGTGAACTTGGAAGAAACATGATAGTACACTACTGTTAGAACCAGTTTCTTGGGCCATCTGCTGCCAACCTGGAAAGCACCACAGGCCGTTCAGATAACAGAACCCACCAGTGGTCTACACAAAAGCTTTGTACAGATGTGGTAAGATCTGTTTTAAAATCAATTTATGTTTGTGTAGCTTCTCATTGTAGATACAGCTATCCTGTTACAGAAGCAGCAGGCGCATACAGATTTTCTCTAAAATAAGAGCAGGCTGCATACGCACTTTCTGTGGGTAGACAATCTCTTCTCGAAGAAAGGTATTTTCACCAGCATTTTTGTCAAAGAGACCCCAATCCATCTTCAGATCCCAAATAAGGGTATAGCAGGAGCTGATGAAATAGAAGATAATCCACAGGTAGAAGAACACTTGGGTATCACTGTGTTTTTTAGCTGGAAAAGAGAAAAACAGCATACTTCTGTTCAACCTAAAGCAGATTGCTTCTTAAAAGAGCTATACACTGGCTGACTTGATCAGTGTAGTTAATGCTCCTTTTATCCCAATTCCTGGAAAATGGCTAGCTGATGTGAAACAACTGAAGACCTTACCAAGAATCATTTTTAGATTATAATTTAAATTCCATCTTTAAACTCTGTTCAATGTTCTGCACTTGGAATTGAAATTTGCTTCAACATTTTTCTTGTCTTGGAACTTGTGGTAGACCTGTCATTCTAACTCTGAACAGCAGGTGGAAGCTGGGGGCCATATTTCACAAAGGACCCAGCCTTGTACAAAGGAAGAAGCAATGAGGCAATGATCCATTTGTAGGGTTTCTTAAAGAATATTTGAGTTTATATCCATATAAACAACTGTAAATTAGTCTATTAAAGGCCTGAGAGAGGATGGATGACACAGGAACTTTTATTAACTGTTTCAGAGGTGATGGTGATAAGGGGAAAAAAAAAAAAGCAGCGATACATTAACATGTGTGTACAAATCCTAAAGACGACTCAGTATGGAATTCTAAACTCCCATTCAGAGCACAAAGCAGGTCTGCAGGATCAAAGTCTGCTTATTAGTGGGTATGTTTCTGTAACTACGAGTAGGTTCTCAGTTCCACCTGAAAAGGTTACATCACTCCCCCAGTTTGGATAAGTTTCCTTTTATTAGTCACCTAGGAAAAAACAATCAGTTCTATTTTATTTTGTTGTTTTGTTTTTTAATTAGTAACTATATCTGAGTCACCAAGTTCATAAAAATAAAACAAGGTATAATGCTTTATGAGGCTGGGACATTTTGCATCTCACTGCTATCAGGCATCTTTCAATCACTGCACAAAGAGAAGGAAATTGCTCATTCACTGATTCTTTGTAACAAAGCCAATAAAAATGTTTCTTGTGCAAAACTGACACCACACTAACATAAGTGACAGCAGTGTCTTCCATATATGTGGCTTTAAAACAAGAGAATCTTTCACAGGGGCAGTAACAGTGCAATTTGCTCTTTCATTCCCTTTCCATTTTTAACAATTAAGATATAAATGTAATGTGGCAATCCGATAAAATTAATGGAGGTGAAAATGAGAGGCATGGTGTGAGAGTACATTTTTCCCATTATGCCTCTAAGGCTTTCTGGATATGATGTGCAGGATATAGGTCAAATACACACACTCATTCTCCTTTCAAAACACACTCCCTAAAGCAAACCTATTAAAATCATTTATGCAGCAAAGCCTATCTGCAGTGAAGAACAAATTAATAGAGGAAAAGGACAAGAGATTTTCTTTAGCTTTCAGGTTTGACTAGCTTTTCTGCTTTTGTGCAAGGTTACAAGTGTTTAACCAGCGTCCCTCATCTTCCTGCAATTCAGCTTTAGCAAGGAACAGGTCTAACCATCTAACCTCATCACTCGACACTATCCTTTCAGACAGTGCCATGACATCACCTGGAAGCACGCACAAATATCCTTCATAATACGGGCTCTGATGACCAGATATGTTAATGCTGCTGTTTTAAACCACCCTTCCCACTCCTTTTTCAAAGTGCAATTGCCCACAAAACAGGACACAGGTGAGGTTTTTGAAGCTTAGCAACTAGGGCTCTACTGTAAGATACAATTCAGTCCCAGCCATCTCTCCAAAGTCTGCCCTGCATTATTTCATGAGGAAGAAAAGGTTGATGCTGACGCTCAGCGACTTAGAGCCACTAAGCCCATGCTTTCCAACATTATTTTTAGCTCATCAGACCTCTCTGTTCACCTGCTAGAGGATCCTAAAGGACAATTCAGAGAGATATTTAAGGAATTAATTGCTTTAAAAGCATCTATATGCTCCAGACTGCCCTCTGAGGCCACATTCTTTGTATAGGTAGCTTAGCTTTAAGTTAGGTCATGCTGGATTTTTTATTTTTCCAAGGACAGTACTCAAGCAGATGCAGTCCAACACCACCTTTTCAGGGAGCAGAAATGGGGATGGCAGTGCAGACAGTGCCATCCAGTGCCACGTGCTTGGCCACATCGATGGCCTGAGCCAGGCACTGCAGACGTAGTGGTTCAACAGGATGCTCCTTCAGAGTCCTTCACTTGAGGAAGGGGGCAGTCTGGCCCCACAGGTTCACCTCAAGCTATGTAAGGGGCGGCCAGCGAAGCCAGAGCTAACAAAACTGTACCATACACTGGCAATTACATAGCAAAGTGATTTTAAATGTTAATGCTGCTTAAAGCTACACTACCTTAAAGGTTACTGTGTGTAAGTACTGAAAAGAGGAGTATGAGGAAGAGAAAGAGCCAAGTATGGACTCCTGCTGCAATAGCTTTCACCTTCAAAGGATGTGCCTGTTCCCAGTCTGTTATCCCGGCCTCTGCCCCCTCTCCCTCAACCTGTCTTCACAACAGTCTCTTCGTTAGCAGCTGGGGTCATGCTGCCTGCCCCTTAACTCCTGCTTCCTTTCTCACATACAAGCTGTATAATGCATTCAGCTCCTGAAAAACTCCATCACAAAACCTAATCACTCACTGGTAAAATGCCCTACCCAGAACAAGACTATTGTCTTCAGCTTTGCCATTTGAGTCTCTTCCTTTAATCATTTACCCTCTTTTTCTTCCTGCCTGCCATTCTGCTTGATACCTTTCTTCCTTCTGTCCTCATTGGTATTCAGCTGGTGTACAGAAATATGTTACTGCTCTAGGCAAGCAATTATATCTCAATCTCCACTGGCTGGTCCTAGCGGCCCTCTTCAGTGCTGCTCAGGAGGCTGGAAAATCAAGGCATTGATATTCTGCCCAGAAGTTCCATCTACTACTTGTCTGCCAGTTTTTCTAGGAACAGTATGTTGCTAGGTATGCTTATGATGATGTCAGGGTCTATTTAAATAGGAACTGTTTCACCCTATGGTCCTTCTTTGTTTAACGATGTGCTAAAAATCATCAAAAGCAGATCAGAGAGGGATGGATACAGGAAGAGAGAAGCACATTAGACACCTGGTAGAACTTAACCTTCCAGAAAGGAAAGAGTCCCAGTCTTGAGTGTCCCATGGACTAAACTAATTCTTTTGCAATGTAATTGCCAGTAAGAGATACAGGAAGAACCTTTGGATTCAGTGCTGGAAAGGGCACCACCATGCAACAACTTCCCAAACAATGTAGTTACTCAAAATAGCATGCACAAAAACTGACTGAAAACACTGCCAGCACAAAATCTCTACGTCTGAAGTTGCAGCTGCAGCTTCGCTCCCCGCTACCAAGAGGCGGATTTAAACGTATGTTCGTATTAGCACTTTCGCAACTTGGAGGTGTTCAGTCAGGTCAGAGGCCATACAGGTTCCTTGTGCCCTGCTGCAGTGTTTGCTGAAAAGACTATGGACAGCAGTATATCACATGGGCTATGTTTGCAACCTTCACCACAGTTTCCATTAGCATCCTCGGTTTTCCCAGTAGATGCTTTGCACAAATACACCTACAAATTGCCCCAGAAGGTCAACGAGATAAATAATGAAGGCTTCAACCTTTGAACGGAAGCAGTGAATAGTCACAAACCAGAAAAACAGCCAAAGGTACTTCTAGCAGCTGAATTTATTGCCTGCAAAAACTGCTGATAGACAAATATCTTTGATTCTAAAAACAGCCACAGGGGACACAATATCTCACTAACATTTTGAGAGAATAATATCTTGCTTAAATTATAGCCCCTTCTAAAACACAGACAAGAAAAAGGTCCCTTTCCATCAGATAGATAGCAAATGCTATACTGGATGCAGTTAATATTGACTTTACCTCCAAAGAATACTATCTGTTTACCCTGTTGAATTATTCTGGGGAATGTAAACACTATATAGTATTCAACACAGGAAAAAAAATCAATGTCATGTATTATTGAAGATCTGGATAAGAGCACAATGGCCCTCGATAAGCACTCCTAGTGTGTCAGCCACTGCAGCTGGCTGTTGTTTTTGCTGATGGCGAGAGCTGTGATAACCTCAGACTTCTTACAGCTTTTATCAGAAAACACAGCAAGGTAAGCCCCACTACATGATACAAGACTGACTGAGCTGGAACAGTTCTGCCTCCAGTGGAAATTAAAAACCTCTTCAAGGGATACCAAATTCGGTCTCTTTTGATGATGAGCCTTTCAATCACAGATTTTAACAGAATCAGAACAAAAAGGTAAGAACTAAAAGCAGACTAGCCAAGAGATAGTGCAAAACTGAGCGTACACTCTCCGCTGCTCAGTTAAGTCTGTGAATGATGTTTTCACATTAACTCTATCCCATAATACAACGGAAGGCACATGACAGCCAGAAATGACATATCTACAGAAGAACTACCATCAGAATGGCATTCTCAAAGCAATTTTGTCTAACACTTTATGGTTTGAAATGCAGTATTACAGATCCCTCAATAAGTAGATGTATTAATGAAGAAATAGCAGTAGTGCTTCCTTTCCTGTCCAGCTAGCAGGCATCTCCATTCTATACTGAGCATTGGTAAAGACATGACGTGACAGTGGACTTAATGCAGATAGAAAGCCAAATAACCCAGAGGAGCACACGAAGGACTTGCCACTGCTCACTGACAGGCTTTGTCAAATACCATCCACTTCCAAACAAACAACCTTCTTGTTGGATTCTGCAAACTTCTACTATAGCCTCAAGGCACAATTTAAAGCAAAGTAGCACAATACAGCACAGTGAAAAACTGTCAGGAGGCAATCTCTCATTTCCTCTTCTGTTTAGATTCTACACTTGTAAAACAGGCAGATCCCTGAATTCTGCTGTTACTGAAAAATACTGTACAGGCTTGCATTGCTTTGTAGGACAAGACAACTACATTTAATTTCAAGACGACACAGCAGTCTTGTAGCTTATGTCCCACAATCAGGAGAAACATAATTTAATTGCAAAACAGAGGACTCGCATCAGTAATGACTGATTTGATCTGTTCTTCTTCTGGTGTCTTCCCTAGCATTTTTGAGAAGTGTTATCTGGGGATGTTTAACTGCTACCGTGAGAAGGATGGGCTTTTCAATCTGCCGCCCACTTGCCAATAGTCTCTCTAATGGGGACGTCAGGATTCACAACTAGAAATAGTGTGGTAATCAAGGCCTTCACCATGCAATTTAGACATTGTGATACAGTATCATCTAGTACTGCTAAGTGCTTTGAGATCATAAAGTCACAGAACCAATAAGGTTGGAAGGGACCTCTGGAGATCATCTAGTCCAACCTCCCTGCTCAGCAGGGTCACCTAGAGCATGGTAGACAGGGTTGCATCCAGGCAGGCCTTGAATATCTCCAGAGAAGGAGACTCCACAACCTCTCTGGACAACCTGGTCCAGTGCTCTGTCACTCTCACAGGGAAGAAATTCCCCCTCACAGTCAGGCGGAACTTCCTGAGGTTCAATTTCTGCCCATTGCCTCTTGTCCTGACACGTGGGACAACTGAAAAGAGTTTGTCCCCTTGACACCCTCCCTTCAGAGATCCCCCAATATATTCCTACAAAATACAAAAGCAGCAGAAAATATCCAAATAAAATAAATAAATGTTGGGTTACTGTATCTCCTAGACTGCTGCAGCACCAGAGAACTCCAAGACTGTATGCCTTGGAAAGGAAAATTGTTTAATCATGATGCAACTGGCTGCTTTTCTTAAAATACTTTAAAAAAGACTTCTCCCTCAAGTGCCTGTGAAATAAGGTATCAGTAGGCCATCCTTTCTACTTACACCTTAATCAGTAGTGCTCTCGCTTCTCCAGTCACCATTAACTCAACACTGCATTAAGGGATATAAACAGCACTACTAGTCCATTTTTGAAATTCCAGCTATTAAAATTCATCTCTCTCACAGCAGCAAGCTTCAGAACGCAATGCATGAATCACTCCGCTGGTAGGATGCCAAGGTCACCTCTCCCACACAGCTAGGCTGCTGCTGGCACTGGGAAGTATCCCGCTTGACATTTATAGGCCTACAAAACACGGGGAAATCTCCCTGCGGGATTGTATGCCTCATTTGTGCTGACGTTCAGGGTGCAGTGGCAGTTCCCAAAATCATTCTGCCTAGGAAGGCCCCCCACATCTCCTACGGACCACACGCCGCCCTCTCCCCTTCCTCGCTCCCTGGTCACCGCTTGCTGGAGAGCGGGCTCCCGCCAGGCCCGGCTCGTCCCCAAAGCCGCAGCTTCAGGAGCGGCATCTCAGCAATCGGACGAGCTAACAAGCCGCCGCTCAGAAGTCAGGCTCGCTTCCGGCACCGCTGACGCCTGCGTCGGAGCTGGCACGCGGTCAGAGGCCAGCAGGGAAACGCTTGCCCGTGGCAATGCCTCAGCGTCTTCACTAATGACACTGCCACTGCGCTGACGGAAAGGATCAGAAGGACTGGCTAATGAACACCCCTCATTACCGGCGGCCTCCTGGGCACGGGATGACAGTGTTTCAGAAAAAATACGTCCCGGCTCACAGGAATGTGACAGACATCGCACATTTGGGCTCCAAATTACCATCCTGCTAGAGCTGCCAGTACGCTGGGCAATGCAAGTCACAGGAAAACAGCAAGCATTAAGAAAAAAAGACAGCTAATCCCATGGCAAAGTTTGTTTTAGAGGTGAGCCTAAGCTCTCAAAAAAGGCCCTTGTCACATCTAAATCAAGTGATCCGTCTCAGGGCCATGCTGACAACTCTTCCAGTGCTGAGAAGAAAGGGGGATGGGAGATTCTGTACCAACATACACAGACTAAAACTGGAAACAATCTCACAAATGCTGTTAATTTCACTCTTTCATGAAAAAGATCAAGTTGCTTTCTTCTTCTTCTTCTTCTTCTTCTTCTTTTTTTAATAAAAGAACTGTACTTGAACTCCAGATGTCCATTTATTTTGCCTTGCCAATTATCCCTGCTCACTAGATATGAAACTACATTTCTCATTTAAGGTGTCATTAGCTACTGCATCAATGTCTGATTTCTCTAAAAATAATTTTATACAGCTCTCCCAGTTCTCACATCACCTTGTTCTTGTCTCCTGCTGCAACTGTTTAGGATCATAGCTAATTATTGTTCCAACTACCAGCAAATTTACTCTACAGGGGTTGCATCTGGCTGTTCCCAGCACGTTAGCAACAACGGATAAATGACATACTCAAGTCTGCCTGTGTCCACCAGCACTGTACCTGGCAGAGAAGAGCACAGCCAGGAGGCACTCAGACACTCTCCTGCAGATCTTGATACAATGTCACCATCCTCTCCCCCTTCCTGCCATCAGTTGTCCTCCTCCACCTGGAGGTTACCATCCCTCCCCAGCGGAGCTGCTCTGTGACGGTCCGTGGGAGAACCCACAAAGCCGGTTTCTGCAGCGATGGGAAGAGCACCGACAGAAGCAGTGCTCTTTAGAGACACCTATTCAGTTAATATCTATATTTTTAATTACTGTCAATTGCCTGCACTGTTTTAATGAGAGAGTATGCGGCAGCTCTATTGCCTTAGACAGCTCTAGGGCTCTCCACTGGGTTTCCAAGCTGATGACAGCCAGCATTCAGTGCATCCGGAAAGGGCAGGGGAGTAGTTCTGAAGGAGACACTTATATCTCCAAGCCATGCAGATTATCTCTGAAACTCAAAAATTAATAAACAGCTGGACATCAACCAGACCACCATGATTTCATTAAGGTGCATAAATGAAAAATGAAAATTGAGCATAAACCACTACATCTTTCATCCTTTCATCTAGTTAAAGGATAAAATCCCATATAGTCAATTTTAACCTAGTACTTGTGCTTAAGATCAGTAACACATTCCTGAAAAATAAAGGGAAACACAGAAACACTCACACTGAAGCAGCAAATCACACAAAACATGAAAACAACAGAAGACTACCAATGACTCAAGAAGCTTAGTTATTCAAGCACAGAAGCCAAATCTATATGCTGTGAGCCAGACACATTTCAGATAACACCATGAAAAGGCATGAAGGTAAGACAGAAATAACAGACTGTAGAAAAAAAAGCAAAAAGTGTCTCATTTTACAGAACAAAATTACAGCACAAATCACACGCAACACTTAAGCAGCAAACAGCACTCTCAAAGAAGAATAGCAAATTTTTTTTTCCAGCTGCGTACCTCTAGTTGCACTGTTTCTCAATGTGTTACGATTAGAGTTGAATACCTAAGGTTAAATATAACCATTGAATCCTACAAAGACTGAAACATATCCCAAGGGATGAACTAAACCCAGGCTGGCACTTGTAGCTATGCCAGCCTATCCCATTAATGTCAACGCACTCTGTACAAGAGGGAATTCTTCTGGAATACTGCTCTAAATGGGACTGCAGCAGAAACACCTATGCCAGCAATACTGTCAATGTACTTGTCAAAAAAACTGCATCTGCTTCTGGTAGAGCAAAAACACCACACACACAAAAAATAATAATCACGTGTCAAATTCTGCTCTTCTGGTACATTTTTTACTGCAGACTAGGACTTGATCATTTGTTTCCTCAGCACCACTTAAGTTTTCTGCAAATAAGCCAATATAATATTCAGGTGGCCAGCTCCAGGCAAGAGTACTCAGCACCCTCAGGGAAGCTAACGACAGCGCTAAACTACTTAGCGCAAAGTAACAGTAGAAAAGACTTGGGGGCACAAGCTTGCACTAAGACGTGCTGTGAGCAGGCAGGGGCCCGCAGCACACACTCTGGTTGCTAGGTAGCTCAGAGTTGTAGATATGCCTCATTTGCCTGTGTAAACATATCCCGCAGGACTGTATTTACAGAACACGGCCTTTGCTTCCCATTCCTTTGAGTGATACAAAAATGCTTAAAATTCTTCCTCTGGGATCTTAGCAACAGTTGCCTTTTGGTTACTGCTGTCTTCCCCAAAACGTGGTTGTTTTTGTGCTAGTGGCATAGCATACAGCTTGAGTTAGCACTTGTCCACGCAATGCTATGGTCTGCTTCAATCTTATTTTATGGATGGCTACTCTCACTTAAGCTTCACTAATTCAAGAGATGATAGCTTGGAGTTAACTCTAAAACAAGTGCAATTCCAGGACACCAAGATTTCCAGTTTGGAGGAAAAAACTGAATAGACTTTGCTTTTAAGTGTCTAACATCAAAACTGCAATAAGCAGAGAGAAAACTGCATTTTTGCATCTAAATCAAAAGGAAGACAAGCAAGGAAATGGCCTCTCTAAGGGGAGAAGAAATTAGAATTATGCACTGCCCAAGCAATAGGAATTATTAAACAGTGATATACTGGGGAAATTGAGATACTAGTCAAGAGCCCACAGTATAATGTAGTACCTGGGGGGGGATCTTTAACTACACAGGTTTTGAAGAGGGCAGTACCATATATGAATTGAAAAAGCCTATTTGCATCATACATAATAAGGTGACATTTGTACATTTGTTTAGTGCAAGCTGTTTTCGAAGAAATACATGAAAATATAGCACAAACATGCTGTATGTGCACTCTGTATGAATTAACAGCTTTCAACACTGACAAATCCTCCTAAGCACATAGTCCATCTTCACACAGTTGGCAGACGCAGGCTCAAACCTAAAAAGCAGCTACAAATTATTCAACATACTAAATCAGTGGGGAAAGACAACCCTATTCCGGGGACTGCGATTCCCCCAGAACTCACAAGCTGAGAGCAGGCGCCGCTGTGCACTACCTGACCTCCCAAGAAAAGGCCACAAATCACCCTTTCGTCCTGGCAGCTGAAAGCTGTCATTCCACAGTTGTAACTCTCAGATTTGCGCACAGAGGAATGAAAGGCTAATTAAATAAAATGCTAGTTACCACGGCAATTTACTGGTTTGTTACCTACTGCAATTTGAAACAGGTCTAAGTAGCAAGAATCTCCACCAATTTAACACTCATTTTCAGCAGTGTTTTCATTCTTAGTAGCAAACAACTAGCCCCCAGCAGAAGTTTTGGACATATTCCAAGTCAGTGTTTGTCTTTGCTACACTTACAGAGAAAGTGTGGGGAAGCAGTGCGTCTACTTCTAGTGCAAACATCCATACAACCTGATAATAGACCATTTTATTCCAAATTCAAAAAGAACTGGAAGTCTACGCAAAGCAGCAATAATGTCAGAGTTTTAACAGATACAGTATGTTACAAATTACATTCATGCAAGAATGGGAGTAGGCTTGCAAATCTGTCAAGACATGGAGGGGTCTTTAGGAATCCCTCTGAAAATCTCTACAAATCTGTGTTCAGTGACATTTACACTATCTGTACAAATATACAATTTATGAAGGCCACAAAGCTTCCAATTAATTTTATGATACCAACAACTATGTGCTATTGACTCCCACTGACAAAACCAGATGGATAAAAGCTGGGACTCACAAAGGTCTTAGCAATTGGAACAAGCCCTTTGCCTGGCTCATAAACACCTCATTACAACCCACTCAATGCCAGATCTGAACAGTGGGCAACAGTTATGTATGGCAGCAATGAGTACAAGAATAACCAATACTGGCACAGATGCAGATTTCAAGGGGACTAGGAAGAGGTCAAATTCTTAAACAGGACATTTTGACAAATGCAGACTTCCATCTTCATCTCAAACCTGTCTGCAACCTTTCCACAACAGACTGTTTCAGAATGCTTTCATGGGAGCAAGAAACCTTACTCAACCTCCTAAAAGCAGGCACTGCACATAAAATCATGCGAGCACGGACTATAACCAAGCAACCTGCATTTGTCTCATCTTGCAGTTTAGCAGCTGTGACTAACTGGACTGCAGGGCTGGAACCAAAGAGCTGCAGAACATCACTGAACAATCAACTTAAAACTCGAACAAGCTCCACAGATAAAACACAGGAGGTGGGTGCACAGAAGGGGCAGGCACTGGGCCGTGACAACATCTGCCACTGAATGTTCCCCCCCGAGGTTTGTGTGCACATCTGGATACAGAGCACCTGACTGCCAGCCTTCAAACAGCTTGCACCACTGCACTTACGTGCTATTTAAACACTATTAAAATGCGAGGCTTGACAAACTTTATCCATACGACCACAGGCCTGGCTATTTCAAAGCTGCCACTTCTGGGCCACAGGAAGGTTTCTAATAACCCTTCCATCCCTAAAAAGTGCGTTAACTAGATGCATGCCTTGGACACTACACTCTGCCTTGCCACAATCATATTTCAGGATAAGTAATTGCTTCCAAGCATGTGCAGCTGCTAATTCCTGGAGCTATAGAAGGCATATACTTTCAATGGAAAGAATACTGCTTTTAGGACTAAACAACAAAGAAAGGCAGGGCGGTTGCCTGAAGTGCAGAAACTAAAAGCTTTTTCCTTCAGAACAAGAGCAGAATCAAGTAATTGTCGTTTCCACGGAGATGGAGAACTTGAGGGATCAGAGCTCAATCTGCAGTTAAATGGGTTGGAAACAACTCCCTACCAGCTGCAGAAAAAATGTGGATAAAAAGACACAGGAAAATCCAGAGAAGCTTTTTTCCCAGCACTGTGTATATCTTCCTCTGTTCAGAAATGATGGATTACCTTTATTCAGATGATCCAGGGTAGCTTTTCACAAATGCCAAGGGAGAAGTATTTCCTACATTCTCCCTTTCCTTACACATCTCCCACTCAACCTTCATTCACAGAAAAAATTGCTAGGAATTTCAGTTCTCTCCTTTTGACAGAGAAACATGAAAACTCTTCCTGACATTCTTGAAGTACAATTAAAAGCACAGAGTGAGCCAAAAATATCTAAAGGAAAATCTTGAAATACTTCTTGCAAGCTAGGCCAGCGTTTGGTTTTCGACTAAAATGTTTCACAGACACCAACAGACAAAAGCTCATTTTTGAATGGGAAACCAAATTTTGAGCTTGCTTCTTTCCTATGTAAGGAGAAAACCCCCTGACTTAGCCTGAGAAATTCTATTAAAAAGAAAAGCCAGTGAGATACATTAGCTCCAGTGAAGCTGCACATGGACAGATGTGCACAAATGAATGCAGCCCATTCCCCACAAAATCTCAAGTTCCAACAGAAAAATGAGTCAAAGCTGAAGTACAATGGTTAAAAAACAAAGAACAAATACTGCTTTCTCATATTCCTCTCACTGTAACTTAATAAGAAAATGACTGAGGTGGTCCATCAGCAGTCCCATTCTTTCAGATGGTGCCCTGAAAAACAAGTTTGGGGGAGCATAGGCTGACAAGGAAGGGATTTTCCAAAATAACCAATACCTTCATGAGTGCTGTAAAGGGCTGCAAACGTCACCATGAAGAAGGTAGTGGAATATTTTCCAGCATTAACCAGATGAGGAAAGGCCCGTTTGGTATCGCGGTAACGACGCAGGCACTGGATGAATCGCAGCCAAGCAGGGATGCACTGGACAACTGCTCTCACTCCGTAGGAGTAGCTGTTACAAATCTGATTATCTGGAAGAAAAAGCAGTTTCAGGAGACAAAGGAGGCATTAAATTTAAGAAGTTCGATCTTCTTTATTTTTGTATGAGCAATCTCATCATTTTACTTAAGAGTGTAATTCCCATTGTCTTGTACTGACACACATACATGCATTCACAACAGTGAGAGGCTCATCACCAGGTGACTCAGGGAAGGGGAAGTATTCTGAACCCCTTCACTCCTAAGTATGTAGGTGGCATGACATCAATAACACATCCAGACAGATCATTTTCTAACTCTTTCACAGTTGCCAGTACAATTAACGCAAAAGAAGATTAGAAATAATCTATTTTTAATTTGCTTTGTGCCTTTGGCAGTACTGTGAATAATCAAATTAAGGATGGAATTACAAAAGGCCTTCTATACCGAAGCTTTGTGCACAAATGGGAAAGCATTCCCAAACTCCACAGGAGAGCTCAAAAAGGGTACTTTGTCTAAGATGTCCTTGAGCTGATTTTAATTTTTCTTGCCTATTGTAATAATAAATAAATAAAACAGATATCAGAATGCTCTTTTAAGAAAGAGAGGACAGAATCCTGACTTGAACAAATGGGGTCATGGGAAACTAGACAAACACATTATGTCACAGATGCAGGACAATGGGAAGCCCCTATTTTTATCAGGGAGCAACCAGGAAAAATCCAGACTTCATCTGGAATCCCCAAACATGCCATATTCTTACTCTCCCTTGCTCTCTCTTGCTCATCTCACATAAACAACCCGCTGATAAACAAACATTTGCTTGTCATTCAGCCTCATGGAGACAGATTCATAAGCCAACATATACTCCAGGGCACTGTGTTATCATTCCAATGTTCGGACTGGAAGAGGAGAAGTAATAATTCACCCAGTTGCTGTATAATTTTTTTTTAAATAAATAAATGTTCAGCTAATTCCAGCACTGGCTCTAAGGGAATACTGTTCCTCCAATCTGTCTGATCTGTAAGTGATGGATGCTGAAAGAGTTTGCAGTTTGCTTCAACAGGCAAGCATTATAAACTCATCAGACAACACGATTTGCCAGCAGTCACTGCCCAGAATGGAAAGAACACCGCCTGATGCAGTGAGAGACATAACTATTTTGCCACTGGGAAGACCAAAGTCAAAATTCATATGCCATCTCTGGCTTTTCCAGCTAGAAGCAGAGAGGCAGAGCACGCACAATCCTTGTGCCTCAGCATCAGCTCTAATTGAGTAAGGGGTGGCACTAACAAGCTCTGAGGAAGTTCCTCCATCCCCTCTTGCTTAAGGGCACTGTGACAGACCCTGTAAGAAACACATTACAGCACAGATAAAATCATGGTAAACAAGCTCAGGCAGCTCCTTTTATCATTTCCATGCTAAGCAACAATAACAGGCTAAAAGCAAATACATGATTAGACTACTATGAAACAAAACTGTGATGCCAGGAAAATCGCTTTCTCTTTCCAATCAAGCAGCACTATGTCTAAATTTTTTGATGAATATACAAGTTATGCCAAAAGACTGGATTAGGAAATGAACACTGATGTGAAATTCTACTTCCCTGGATGGAAGTAAGAAATGGGAGAATATCTCTAAGGTTATGTTTACAAGAAATGCTAGTTATTTTAGTTTCCTATGTAATTGGTAGGCCTCTTCATAAGGGATAGATGCCTATGAGACTGTCTTAATCAGTGTTTTCTAGGTCATTTTTAACAGCATTCATATGGATCGTCAGCATTACTCTACCTGTGTTTGCCAGAAGTCCAGCATTGTTCTCCCACTGAAGCTCAAAGCTGTAGAAACAGATCATGTACTCCAGATCCATGAGGATCACAGCCAGGCTGTTGAGCTGATCAGCCAGCCAGAAGTCTGCAAAGCCCACCTTGTGGAAGGGAGCCGTGAACACCCGAAACTGTTGGGGAAAAGGAAGAGTTACATGACACACTAGCAAAGACATTAACTGCAGTGACAGATTACAGCACTGAACAACTACGGAAATAACAGAAATGCCTAAAGATTTGTTGCTGATCTTTTGCTCCTATTGCCAGGAGATAACTGTCCTCCCACTTTAAGTGCAAATAAAATTCCCTCTTTCAGACATCTAATTCTCCTCCTGCACCAACCAATTTCCCCCCCCCCTTTTTTTTTTAACCAGCTGAAGAGCCCAGTCTCCTCCAGTGATGCTGTTGTCCAGAAACTCACAGTCTCCATGTAAGTCTTCTTCCTACACAGCTCCCCTTTGCCCCTCACACTGCTCAGCACTTTCCTTTAGGCGCTTGTGTCATACTTATTGACATCTTCCACACTTACCTTGTGCCTCACACTTAATGTCAGCTAGATTACAGGCACACAACTTGACCATTAATCTGTTCATGGCTCAGTTTACTTGACATCTTAGTTGTTCTTTGGTATCAGAAGTTGCAAGAGTGAATACCATTATTGATGGATCGCCCAAACGCTCTAGCATAGAGAGCATTAAAGCGCAGAAGAAATCCTATTAACTGCCGGTTAGACTCCCTCTCAATCCCAGCCCGCTTTCCCTTTCAGGCTTAACAGCAGTTACGCTACTTTCAAACCAGATGCTTTTCATGGTCCATTACCTTTGATTACAACTCTCTCTACCCAGTTAGTTATAGTTACTAACAGCCAATTTCTCAAAGAGACAGCACCAGCATCATCCTATAGTTCAGAGATTTATGAGCCTTTATATTAACGAAAGTGCAGGCTACCATTGATCTTTTATACTGCTCTTCTCATTAACCTAAAAGGCATACAGTTACAGAAACCAGGGAAAGAACGGACATGTTCCCATCCAAATTATAATGTCAGTTTAAGGCTCTGGTCCTAAATTTCAAAATCAAATAGGGGATCCAGACATAGTGACATTAAATAGCAGATACGGATCTTGAAGTAAAGAGCGCTGTGCTCCTGTAAGACACTATCTATTACAAAAACTCAAACAGTACTACGTACAAACATTAGGAACATCTGTTCTTAGTCATAGTGTTCCAGCTAAGGAACAGCTTCTAGAGAGATCAGAGAACCCACAACAAAGCCTTCCTTTCCAAAAAAAGCTCCTTCCTCCATCTAATCACTCCCTGGTACTTTCGATTCATTTAGTTCTAGACACATCTCTGAAATAAAAATCAAACAAACAATTACAAAAACACAGCTTTACAGATAGATCTTCCTGAAAAAAGAGGAAGTCATTAATAAAATCTACCTTGTTATTTAATTTAAGGAAAGACACTTGGACACTGTCAACAGGTGACAGCATAGAAGTTTAAGAGAGCAGAAGTTTTCTATCTCAAGGTTACAGCAGACAAAGACTCTGCAGACACCAGTGTCTTAGGGGGGTTACGTACACATCTCAGTCAACTATTCCCCAAGAAACTGAACTGCCATCTGCACGCTCCTAACCTCTTCTGCGTGCAGCCTCAGACATGTTCTGCTTGCCAAAACTTCTGAGCTTCATCCACGAGGATGGAAGTTGAGCCTCATGCACTTCTTAAGCCATAGAAGACTAGCATTTGCACAGTCTTAATGCAACGGTGTGTTAATGTGCATTCAATTCAGAGGAGCGTAAAAAAAAAGGCACAAAATGCTATTGGATACCCAGTTGGTTCACTTGAACTCCACAAATGCTATTTTGGTTGGGAAATAAATAAATAAATAAAATAGAGAGAGAAATAGGAGAAAAAGAGGAGTCACAACTTGCAGTGTGGTTATAAGAGGGTGCCGGCAGTGGAGGGCATTGCCCACTGCCAGGTACCACAGGCTGATCTATCTTCTCAGCTGAGAAGTGTCAGCAATATCCTCCAGTAAAGACAGGGTGCAAGAATAAAGTCATAAAATACCAAGAGCTAGAGCTGAACTTAAGTTTCAAGTAATTGGTTGCAATTATATTTAAATGGTTCCACAATCCACGTACAGCTTTCCAGGTGCTGATTACTGCAATTTTAGTAAGTGCCGGGACAGCAGATACTGAGCCAGAGCTAGACGCTTCCTAGATTTTCACTTCACACATGCATATATTTCCTGCACTTATTTCACCATTTCAGCACCCTGCAGAAGGTTTTGGTATGCACACATTACTTCATTCTTCGTACTGCAATCTGATTCCTTTGGCTGGCTGTGTTCACCAGCTACAGTTCAGTCTGGAAGAAAGGAAGGCTTTCCTTTGGTTGAGGATAATCAGATTAGAGATCATTTAGACAAACTTGACACTCAGAAATCCATGAACCCTGATGGGATAGACTCATGAGTGCTGAGGGAGCTGGTGGATATAACTGCTAGGCCACTCGCCATCATCTTTGAAAGGTCATAGGGAACAGGAGAGGTGCCTGAGGACTGGTAGAAAGCCAGTGTCACTCTAGTCTTCAAAAAGGGCAAGGAGGAGGACCCAGGAAACTACAGGCCAGTCAGCTTCATCTCTACCCCTAGAAAGGTGATGGAACAGCTCATCCTGGATATCATCTTTAAGCATGTGGAAGAAAAGAAGGTGATTGGAAGTAGCCAGCATGGATTCACCAAGGGGAAATCCTGTTTAACCAATCCAATAGCCTTCTCTGATGGAATGACTGGCTGGGCAGAAGAGGGGAGAGCAGTGGATGTTGCCTACTTTGACTTCAGCAAGGCTTTTGACACTGTCTCCCATAATACCCTCCTAGATAAGCTCAGGAAGTGTGGGTTAGACAAGTGGACAGTGAGGTGGATTGAGAACTAGCTGAATGGTAGAGCTCAGAGGGCTGTGACCAGCAGCACAGAATCTGTAGCTAGTAGTGTCCCCCCGGGGTCTGTACTGGGGCCAGTCTTGTTCAATTTATTCATCAGTGACCTGGACAAAGGGATAGAGCGCCTCCTCAGCAAGTTTGCTGATGATACCAAACTGGGAGGACTGGTTCGTAACATCAGAAGGCTGTGAGGCCATTCAGAGAGATAGATAGGCTGGAGAGTTCAGCAGAGAGGAACCTCATTAAGTTCAACAAAGACAAACGCAGGGTCCTGCACCCGGCAAGAAATAATCCTACACACTAGTACAGATCGGGGATTAACCTGCTGGAAAGCAGCTCAGTGGAGAAGGTCCTGGGAATTCTGGTGGACAAGTTAGCCATAAGCCAGCAATGTGCCCTTGTGGCCAAGAAGGCCAATGGCATTCTGGGGTGCACTAGGAAGAGTGTTGCCAGCAGGTCGAGGGAGGTAATCTCCTCCTCCTCTACTCAGCCCTGGTGAGGCCACACATGGAGTACTATGTCCAATTCTGGGCTCCCCAGTACAAGAGAGACATGCAGCTACTGAAGAGAGTCCAGCGTAGGACTATGAAGATGATCAGAGGACTGGAGCATCTTTCTTATGAGGAAAGGCTGAGAGAACTGGGTCTGTTTAGCCTGGAGGAGGGAAGCCTGAGAGGGGATCTTATCAATGTCTACAAATACCTTAAGGGAGGATGTCAAGAGGATGGGACTGGACTCTTTTTGGTGGTGCCTATCAACAGGACAAAAGGCAATAGGTACAAACTGAACCACAGAAAGTTCCATCTGAGTATGAGGAAAAACTTCTTTACTGTGAGGGTGACAGAGCACAGAGAGGTTGTGGGTGTCCTTCTATGGAGATAACTCAAAACTTGCCTGGACATGATCCTGTGCAACAAGCTCTAGGTGACCCTGCTGGAGCACGGGGGTCGAATTAGGTGATCTCCAGAGGTCTCTTCCAACCTGTGATTCTGTAATTCAAGATGGTTCTCATTTTGGCAGCAAAGGTGCACAGTATGCTCAGCTCAGTTCATTTGTCAGTGGAGAGGCACAGGTAAGCAGGATGCCATATAGGCAAGAAAGAAAAAAGGTGGGAATTAAACACCACATCTTGCTGCAGATTAAATGTACATTCTTCCTATGAGTGAAAAAGTTGAGAGCTAACCTGTAATCTCTCAGAGATTATTAAAACAGATTCCACCTATCCCAACCAAAAAGCAGCTGCTGATGAACAAAGGTGGATGCAGTATGCCTCCTAGCTCCATCAGGAAATGCTACAGAACACTGAAGTATACTCCCAAACTGGTTTTAGGAAAACAGAAGTGCCAACACTCAGCTACACCTGATACACCAGGCTTCATTTTGGCCAGCATGTAAGCTTAGAAAAATAAACATAGCAAAGATGGAAGGGAAAATGCTCGCCAAAAACAGAATTTGTGTGAACAGTACAGTTCTAAGAGCAGCATTCTTTAAACTTCTTTCACCAAGCTAACTGCTGGTGACTGCAGTAAGAAGTAAATTATACTCAGCCAGCCAATTACATACAACAAAAATTAGAAAAGTCGAACAGCTGCTCTTTATATTGTTCATTTGGTCTCTTCCTGTCCCTGCATAACACACACTCAGAAGTACTGTGTCATTTTCCACCATTAAGGTGATCTTGCATTTTGATGAGGCTTTTCTCCCCAGGAGACCTTGGGATGAAGAGGCCTCTGCACGTTTGAAGATACGTCCATATCGCAGACTGCAGTGTAGTCTGAAGATCTCTGAGATAGAGCCAGTACTGGAAACTGTCTAGCCATGGCTACAGAGAGCTCTGTAAAGACAGAGGACCTTATCCTGTCAAGACATTACGGAAAATTAGCACAGAGAGTGCTCAAGCTATTAGACCGTTTCCAGTACTTCACCTAGCACCAGGGGACAGTGATAACACTGATGAGGCTGGGGACCGAAAGGTAAGCTATGAGACGGCTCAATGCCGAAAGGGAAAAAGGAAGGGAAAATCAAATAGCAGTAACATAACAAATCAAACAGAGATGAGTGCACAGAGGTTAAATACCTGTGTGTATACCTGCACATACACGCTTGAAGTATGAGTCTACTTTTCATCTTTGTAATGTTCCAGATAAAGTTAATTGTTTTAATTGGTATTAAATTATGATTCTATGAATAATATCAGCCATTCAAACTCTTTCCCCTTCCCCCTCCAAATGCCCTCAGAGCAATTCCAGTAAGAATGAAGTATCATGGGAACCAATTTAATTAAAGCTAATTTAAAGGGCACATAGGGTGGGGATGAAGTTTTGGAAGAAACTGATGGGTCATCCAAGGAGTCTGAAAGCCACTCTTTTGGATTTTCCACCTATAACTGGAACACGGAATTAGCATGCATCTTTACATTTAATTTATCAGATTTTTATTATCAGGGAAACAGGAGCTGAGGCTAAATAAATGTTTCTGCTTAAGACCAAAAAGAATTTGCAGAAAAAAATATGAACATAATTTTATAAGCAGTAACCTTTGCAAGGGTTCCCTCTCCAAGAGAGAAACCTCTCAATGTTGGCACTCTCCCAGTTCGGGCTGCGGAACACAAATGCAACTTTTCTTAGAGCACTGTAACTCTAACCAAACCGTTTTAATATGTTAAGGGACAAAAAAAAGCAAAGATATATTAGTGTTTCTATATATGCAAAAGTATGCATACAGCTGTATACATGAAGATTAACAAGTAACTGCCTGCAATCTGAAGATAATGCAGACTGGTACAGACAAGCAGTAGTTGCTTTTGTAACCCCATGCTCAACAGACCTTTGCAGTTAATATCTTATCATGCCTAATCTATGAATACATGTGTAAAATGGTATGGCATCCCTCTAGTCTGAAAATTAGCAAGTTTTGTATACTCAAACTGTTACAGCCCACTTACATCCATTTTTCTCTTTCTCTCACTCTTTTTCCTGCAGATCAGGTTTGAGACTTACCAATAGTTTGAGCAGCCAAAAACGGGACTTGTAGTATAAGGTTTTGGTAGGGTTGATGAGAAAAAGTAACATGAAGCCATACAGGATGAGTGGATTCACCTGCATAGGTATGTAGGTGAATTTACCATATATACATGCCAGTAGGCTCAGGCACCACAAAACCCCAAGGAATCCAGCAATCTACAGAAAGAAAGAAGAAAAACAGAATTAGATACCTTGCGACTAAACAACTCCAAATCTTACAATGAATTCTCATTATAGCAAAAGAGAGCAATGTTCAATCCTGTAATCAAATCAGACTTCAGCAACTTCCTCCTCTGGATGCGGTAATTGTGTTACAATTCCTTGCCAGGAAATGGTACAGGATTTATCCTCCTGATATTCACAACTCAACCACTCCTGCAATCTGTTCTGCTTACCTCAAAGAGATGTTGATGGGACAAGTTGCTGCGGGGGTTGAGTTCAAAGATGAGGACATGATTAACTCCAGCCTGTCTCCAGCCATACGTGTTGATGCCCAGCAGAAAGAGGAATTCTATCAGGAGAAAGCCACCTCGATAGATTCTCACTAGTGGCCACACATTTGGTCCATCTATAAAAACCACGCCTAACAAAGAAAAGAAAAAAGCAAAACCTTTATGACAGCACAAGCCACATCACAAATCAAACTGCACTTCTTTATGCTGGTCCTCAGATACTCAGCTATATCCCATGAAAACTGAGTACATTTGTAACTCACCTGCATATTTCAGCAATTGGAAGACAGTTTACCTAGTCTATTAGAGGCTTGGCGTGCTACAATTTTGAGGTTGTCACTTGACTTCAGGCCAACCAAGAGAAAGAGCATCAAGTCCACACTTTAATTAAGTGACTTAAGCTAGATAGGCATGGCTATGGAAAAGAGGTGAGTCATCTTGCCTCCTAGTCTATTATCTTTTTCATCTTGTTACAGAAGATACTTCAAAAATTCCTTTTAACCTAAATTTACTAGAGCCACAGAGTTCCTTAAAATGATTTGAGAGTATTCTAGGGAAATTTCTATCTGTAGCTTGTGTAGTCATTGATTTGATGCATTAGTAGCATCATAAATCCCTTGTCTCACACTACAAGCATAAGGGATAGTATGAGCAGAAATACGACTGTATTCACTTAAAATTCTGGTTTAAGAGAGAAGAAATCTCAGCAGATGGATATACAAATATCTCAGCTTCCCCCAAAAAACAAGAAAGTACAATTTACAGCATTTAAAACAATGCTAAGATGTGCCTAATCACTAAATTCAATGTAACTGTAATGTAGGACATATTTGTAACCAGCAATATAATTCCCAGCCGCACCCAGACAGAACATCCAACATAAGGCAGCAATACTGGAAAGTCTGTTGCTTCCTCTGTTCAGTCTTCAAGGTTTTAGAAAGAGATTCACTTAACTTCAAACAATGAGCAGCCTTATAAAGTAGAAGCATTGTATAACATAAGCCCCTTTGCAAAAACTTGTCCTCCTGATTGCCTGATATGGGCTTTATTAGTAAAGGAAAAAAAAAAAATCAGTCATCAATCTCAACTCCACTGAGCATTTCTCACCCACGTCTTTCCAAAGGGAAAAAGCAACAAACAATCTATTCTCACATATTCTCTTGCCTAAACTGCAGTCCAACTTTTTCCAACCTTTCCTTCAGAGAAAAAAGTATCTGTAAAAAGTTTCACAGAATCACAGAATGGTTGAGGTTGGAAGGGACCTCTGGAGATCATCTACTCAAGCAGGGTCACCAAGGGCACGTTGCACTGGATCGTATCCAGGCAGGTTTTGAAGATCTCCAGAGAAGCGGACTCCACAACCGCTATGGGCAACCTGTGCCAGTGCTTTGTCACTCTAAGAGTAAAAAACCTTTTCCTCATATTCAGGTAAAACTTCCTGTGGTTCAGTTTGTACCTATTGCCTTCTGTCCTGTTGATGGGCACCACCAAAGGGAGTCCAGTCCCATCCTCTTGACATCCTCCCTTAAGGTTATTTGTAGACATTAATAATATCTCCTCTCAGCCTTCCCTCCTCCTCCAGGCTAAACAAGTTCAGCTCTCTCAGCCTTTCCTCATAAGAAAGACGCTCCAGTCCTCTGATCATCTTCGTTGCCCTATGCTGGACCCTCAATCAGGTATCAGCTCAGAGGAACAGGGAGGGGGCTGAAGGGGCCCACCTGACACAAGCCAGGGAGGGGAGAACATTCTGAAACGCCACGGAAATTTAAAGCATCACACAACACATTTTGCAGTGAAGAATCATGCCTCCTCCTCCTCCATCATTTTCTTCAAAACTCGGGCGAGCCACATGCAAAATTGAAATGCCTGATAACAGATACATCAGTGAAGACCAGAGCTAAGATTCAATTTCAAAACATTTTCAAACACTCTTCTGAAGATTCCAGTATTTTTCTTCTCATTTTTAAAATTTACAGACATTTCTCTTCAAGCACGTAAATGATGGGATCTAGTCTGAGTGAAACAGTAGAAAAACTGGAGAAAGAGTTCTGCTTTATAACTACATGCCGCCTCAAACCTATAAGTTTTTTTATGTTGTATTTCTGGCCTTTTGTTAGCATGCTTTCCCTCCTGAGAAGCTGTGCTGATACCATGCAAGACCACCACTCCAATAAAACCCAAACCCAATTCAGAGATCTGTACTTAAGGCCAGAGGCAAAAAGATTTTCCATTAATATATTGTTTCCACTCAAATCTAACACTGTAAATCAAGTCATTTCCCAGAGTCAGCAAGTACATGACATTTGATTAACTTATCCCTCCAGCAACCAACCCCAAAAGGCTCTAGTAGACAAAAGCTCTAAACAAGGTGTTCAGAGAGGAAGATTTCCCTGGTGACAAGCCCAACAACATCACGAGCTGATTCTCTTCTACAGACTCTCATGTTCCCTCAAATGTGTTTTAATAGATCTCTGTACACTCATAGTAACGTTTGAACATGACTACTCACATAATTAAGGGCAAATGTTTTCTTCTCCTCCCCAAGAATACCCTACGATTTTGAGTGCTCGATGACAAAAATCAGTAACAACACTTTCCCTATTCATTCAGTAATATCACGGAGAGACAATACATTCAGTAATTCATTCTGCCATTGTGCAGACATGTTCTTCTGGCTCAAAGCTAGTTCTGTTACCATGCTCCTTTCCTACATAATACACAGCACTGTAACCAGCCTTGAGATTTTGCATGATTTCTTACAGAGTTTTGATTAATAAATCTTATCCCTACTTACATTAAATTTGACTCGCACTAAAGCTGATGTAGAGACTAGTGAGGCCTCAAAATAAATACTCTTCAGGGCAACAGTCTCCTGGGGTCCACTTGTAGAAGTTGCAACCTTTCATGGACCTGAGTTACTGTGAAGTCATCTCTATAAATGTTGCTGTTCTGTTTTCGAAATCAGGGAAATACAGACGCGTTTTGCCAACGGAAGTTATGTTCTAACGCTGTGTTACAAATTCTACACATACAGCAGTACAACCCTAAATGCACCAATCAAATTATAAAAACAATTTGACATAGAGGTATACAGGTTAGTAAAGTAATATCCAATTAAAAATAAGAACTTTAGAGTACAATTTTTACCCAATATTTGAATAACTTACAGATAAAAGAGTATGTCTCCTGATATAAACATATCTATTATTCACACCAGTTTAGTAACACATGCTTTAGAGGCATAATCATGTTTATGAATTCATTCTCACAACTGCATCACTTTTTCATTCTTAATGCTGAGAGATAAAACAAACAGCCACCTTCTATCATATCTGCATCTCATTCAGAGATCAAACATGTAAGTTACAGAGAAAAGAAAATGAATAAAGAACAATCTAATTGCATTAAATAGACCTTTCACATAGAGAGTCAACTTTCTGCCTCTACCACAGAAAGATTAGAAGGGAAGTTCTTGCGAACAGGTTCTAAAACAGATAAATTCTATCCCACGGGATGACTAGATCCAGTTAGAGAAACACTCGATTCAAAATTCTTTAAAATCAAACACAGGTCTTCCCTAATGCAAAAAGTTACATGCTGATCTGTTAGCTTTTTCCTTTGCACTTTTTCAGCAAATTACACCACTCTACTGCAATCACACATACAATTAGTAAAGCTGCTTGCAATATTCTGAATCTAGAGTACTAATATGATATTTACACAAATGGGAGTTTCCAGTAACTCAGAAGGTGCAAACTAGAGTAAAACTAAAGCTTAAAATAGGCAGTAATTTACTGTAGTTTTTAAATGATCTTGCCACAAGTTTGTCAACAAGACAAACCCAATTAACTCAGTTTACAGGCATCAAGCCTTCACGCCCCAGATATTGCCACATGAAAACTTCCTGAATGCCATAGTGCTCACACAGCTATGCGACTGCTCTCATTCTTTGTATAGAGTCAATACTATGCAAAATTTAAGTTCTGTGAGCACCTCTCTCAACACAGTTAGATTTTGGTGTTCACAGAAAGATAAAAGATCATCTTGGATGTTATACTTCCAGGATACCCCCGCTGAGAGTATGGCGAGAACCAGGAACACAAGCCACAGTACACTCAAAGATCAGCATCTGGGTATACAACATGAGAGCTACCGCCCATTACTGAGCAGAACTAAGAATTCACACCAGTGTGATCTGACTCAGCCTGATCCAATCCAGAACATCCTGGCCAATTCAGCTCAGCTCCAGGCTGTTACTAAGCGATACCAAGAAACCCATACCAGGCTGTGGGAGCCAGCTGAGTCCAGCTGAGCAAACCTACCTGAAAGTATGACAGTGATGTTCAGTACAATGAATATTCCACAGAACAATCCAACCCTGAACGTAGTCCAGGCTGGTGCAGGCTGCAAACAAAGCAATGGAGGAATTAAGGGGAGATAAATATGTTATCAAAGTCAGAATTATTCGCAAAATAAACTTAAAATCAGGGATATAACATTCTGTTTTGACTGTATTCTCTCTTCTTCTTGAAGTGAGGTTTCTTTAAACTGACAAATACTGCATAGTGTTCTTCGTTATGCTGATGCTGTGTTAGAACAGAGCTCAGGCATTTCAACACCTCTGAAAAGTCTTCTAGGCTACACTAACAGTAACATATGTTATTATTAGCATGAATTTCCCTTTATTATTCATCTCATCCCTTCATAACTTTGGCTTCATGCATTAGAGCTAGTAAGCTACTACTCTGTCTTTCAAAACTAAAGCAGATTGTGTGACCACGTCCTCTCTCAAAATTTGTGGAACCCACTCACATCCACGTATTTTCCCATTCTCCATTCAGATGTTGAATCTGCATTGGCCCCTTGACAGATCAGAGAAACAGCTTAGCCATATAACTTGATCTCTCACCTGAGCAGCTCCCAAGGGTGGAACACGCAAACGTTTCATAGCCTTCTGCCTGTCTCCATCTTCTAACTCGTTGGTCACCACTGCCTAAGGAGATTAAAAAATACACATCACAGAAGTTCATTGTAATGATACACTCCTACACATTGCCTGCTTTGCATTATTACACAATACAAGCCAATACTGCATTAACTCTTTAGAGTGAAGAGTAACAAGTTGATGATAACACACACAAATTTGAGTGAGTAATGCCAGGTAGCACTTTAAAATCAATTAACAGTTGCCTTGGTGATGGACATAAGATATTCATAGGGCAAAAGATTGTAAGAATAGAACACGAAAAATAAATTGTTTCCTAGCTAAAAGAGAAGCCAGTGCACAGACTAGTATCTTTACCTCTGTTTCAGAGATAAGCTGATTGATTTTCTTGCAAGTGTAGAATGGTGCCACTTCCACCTGGGCCACCCGCCAGTCTGCTCCTCGTGAGGTCTCCAGGATCTTGTCATGCTTCTTCAAGATCTTGCGGAAGCCAGTGAAGTTCAGGTTCTACAAACAAAGGAAAACAAAGTTAACTTGCTTTTAAGCCCAATCAGTTAAGAAGAAAGTTAAAAGGTTATATTCCAGAAGAATCAAAATAGTTATATCTATTATCAGGAGGGTTTTGTGTGTTAGTACTTTTTTTTTTTTTTTTTTTTTTTTTAGAATATAAATCCATTACAAATCACAGAAAGAGTGTGGAGCAAGGGCATACTACAGAGAACTTGTTTGCAGGGAACTAATTAAACCTAACGCTCCTGGAAAAGCCAGACAATTGCCTCTTCCCTGCACAGTCCAGAAAGTGACAACATTCCTGATGAAATTTCACTGAAAATAAACAACCTTTGGACATATCTAAAACTTGTATGTTTAATAATATTTCAAGACATGCTTCTTCTGTTTGGATACACCTTAATGCATATGTCACACGTACATGGACTCTAGAGCACTGGTGGTTGCAATGAGCTCTTAACAAAATCACAAAGCTGCAGAAAGACTGTTTTGGCCCAGTTTCCGCACTCACTATGGAGGTAAGGCATCTATTAATCTTTTCAAGGTGTTCTACTGATTTCTAGTTTCTTTAAATTTTATCTCAGTTTTAAATCAAGTTCTCAAATTCACTGCAAATCAAATCTGGCCAAGTGCATTCCCAGGACAGCATTCTGTTCCTCCTCCAACGTTATGTGAGGAGGGCAAAACAAGCCTGGGCCTGTAGACCAGGGAGACGCAACTATACTCTCGCAAAATACGTGCATGATACTCTGTTAAGAGCAAAAATACTGGTTGATTTCCAAGTTACACATGAGCCCTGATCCAATAGTGTATATGCGGTAACAAAGACATAAAAAGCTCACCACACTGCATCAGGCAGGCAATTACTGTGATAAGATGCATCTGAAATACTCCATCTCACTACACAGAAAATACCACACAGAAAACTTAATATTTTCATTCAATCAATAGGAGAGGCACAGGCAGACTGGGGCACGATTCATTCCTTGCTTCTCAAAAAGCTTAAAAAATAGCTTGGAAAGAAAAACATAGAAAAGAGCAGAATCCAATACCTTGGGGAGAGGCGCCAACTATTCACTAAAATGATTTTCAATCTAATTATGCTTAGAGTGATTTAATACCAGATCGCCATCATCTAGATGGGAAGAGGAGGACAGGGAGATGGGAGCAGGAAGCCAATGCATTAATGATCTGCATTATTGCAGACAAGAGACTTTAATTACTTTCTATTGGAAAAGCCAGCATTCCACCCCTGGGAGAACAGGTCATTCTTTCATAAATTTGAAATGAAAAAGATGCAACAAAATGATAATTTTGGTCAGAGAATTTTCTGTAGCCTGACCTGACATCACTTGATTTGCCATTAGTGCAATCATAGTAACTCTGGGGTGCCTCAGGAGGTAGCAGTGTATTACTGTGCCACACACCCTACAACCTCCACGATGGTGTTTCCTCCTCTGGCTGCAAAAATGCTGCATCCCAGGCTGTACGGAAAAACACTGTTGAATACAATGGTAATTTTAACAATGAATATTCATTGAAGAAATTATGAATGGGAACAGTCAAGTATCATTTACATAGTCAGAGGTTTTGTATTTCTTGCTATTCAAAATACTTATTTGACAGGAAGTTTTCTCCAAGACTGACTTCCACTTCTGCTGATACTAACTGAATCTATTGAAAGGAATCAACTAATGGCATGTTTTTCCATTAAAACTGAAAAAAGAAATCCTGTGCAACTTACACAATAATATTATGTAAGATTAAGTAGGATGAAATGACAGACTCAATCTTTGCTCATACATAAGTGTATTAGTTAGGAAATGCAAAAGCAAGGCAATCACACAGCAGTTTAATAAGACTGAATCAGCCTCCACTGTTTTTTTCCTCATGAGTATACAGTAACATTTAATTTCAAGATTTGTATATTCTAAAACATAATCTTTCAAATAAATTGTAATTAGATTTATATATGTGTGTGTGTGCACATATATGTTGTGTACGTAGAATTATACACTCTTGTTATCAATGAATTAATTTAAATTAAGTTATCACTGGTAAGTTGAGAAAAACAACAGCTGTCCTGAACTAAGTTATGGTTCACTTCTTCCCACGATGTTTTCTGTTTCATTTTAGAAGTATTCCTCTATTACCCACCTAGTACTATACAGCTAGTATCAACCCACAGGCACCTATGCGTTTGTATACCTTAAGATCGACGCATTCAACATTGACTCTTGCTTCAGTGCTAACAGCCTGAGAAGTTTGTGTCATATGGATTTTCTTGTCTTGGTAACCCAACTCGAGACATTGGCATCCTGTTGGAGCCATGGTTCACTACATATAATGACACTGGTGACTTCCTAGAGCAAGGCTTCAGCTACGTCTTCTTCCCACTAAGTTATTGTTTTTGCCTCTTCAAAACTGTAAGAGCTTGAATATTCTTAGTTATTTGTTTCTAGGCCCAAATATGAATGAGTAGTTTTTTTTTATTGTGTTAGCATACATATTCCTCATCCTCAACAAGAGCAACGTGAATGAACTTTTCTTATTCTTTTTGAAGGTAACTACTAGAAAGAAGTTCTACTGCTCTTGAAAACAGTGAAAAGTCTCAACTTCAAGTGGATTTTGTATCATTTACTATATATAAAATAGTCCTGAGTCACAGTTGCAAGAGTCCAAACAATGAGCATGCAAAACGCCTTTCTTCAATGACGTGGAGTAGCAGAGGAATTTCCAAAGGAATGGCCTCTGTTATGCCCTATTTAAATTCTTCATCAAGTATTAGAAGTGATACTTCATAACTAAAAACAGGAGCCTTCTTTTTAAAAAAGGCAAAGAAAATACAGTAGTTAATATTGTTCCGCTCCATTCCAGAAAAGCTGAGAATACTCTACCTCCTCTAGGATCTTGAACTAGAAGTTCTCTCTAATAGTTAAAGGACTTTACTGAAAAACCCATGGACCAGTGCCCCAAATAGTTTCTGCAACTGTAAAATCTGGACTCAGGACTCACAGAGGGCCACCTGCTATCCAACCAACCAAGTAGCCATGTTTCTAAGAGGAGCCCTGAATATATCCCCAAGAACTTCCCTTTAAGGCAGTCTGAAGCCTGTTTTAATGCAAGTTGGACCAAGAATTTCCAGCCTAGAAACCAAATATTAAAACAACGAAACTCCAGTTGAGGCATCTAAGTAAGTGAGTAAATGCTGGCAGCCTAAGCACACATGCTCAAGGGCATAATATCACTTAAGGAAAGTTGCAAATACTCAGAATTTTGGAAGAATTAAGCCTTGTCCATACTACAAAAGAATATTTAAGTATTTCTTCAGTGAATTTTTAGTGAAATTATCAAGTAGATAAAAAATCACTGCATCTTTATTTAGATCTTTACTAGGATTGTCTATTAAAGAATTTAAGTTTCAAAACTTTCTTTTGCCTGTTAAAGAATGTTTAAAAACATTTCAGAATATTTAACGACAAAAGAATTAGTCCAGTGATAAAAGATTCTGACAGTTTCAAATTTTTGTTCTGAGATTATTGCAACAGAACTAGTCTCTGCAACATTTACTGTGCCTTTTTATGTTAGAAATATAAGTACAACTAAAGATTTGTTTTTTCATAATTCCTTCAAGGCATATGAGCCTGTACCTTATGCAACTAAAAACATTTTTTTATGGATGTTTTAAAAAGAAATATTGATACAGCAAGGTCAGAGCCACTACCATGGTAACACCAGGAGGAAATAAAATGTTAATATTTCAAACTTCCACAGCAAATATTATATAAAACAGCTTCTTCCAAAGCCTCCTGGCTCCAACTCTGCACAGAACAACATACCACAGCAGAACATGGCCTCTGAACGCTGGCAGTGATTTCATGTTCTGACCATGCCTGGTGGCAGGGGAGCAGGGGTTAGCCAGCCCCAAAAAGAGGGAAGGAAGGTCTTCCCACTGGTCAGTTTAGCCTTTCTAATTCAATAAAAAACAGCAAAGCAGCATGTTGCTAGCTATCTTAGTCTCTATCCAGGGATGTGCTCTTCCTTTAAAAAGGTTTAGGGGCCCCAAAGTGAAAAAGAAATTGTAATCTGTCTTGAATGAGGCAATTCAAGGATACACAAGCACAGTGATAACACACATGCAAAACAGGGTGTAGTAAAACCACCTCCTCTTGTGGGTACCTGATAGTTCTGCAGTAAGATGAGGCTGAGGTAGAACTCGCTGAAGGCCAGTTTCAGGTCTTTGATATTCCTATGCTGGACACGCTCTTCATGGGACAGGTGGAAGACCGGCTTTCTGCGCTGCCGCAGCGTGGAAATCCCACTGGCTTCTTTTTGTGCATCCAAAGTTGATTGTAATTCAGTCTGAAGAGTAGCGAACCTGCGCTGAGCTTCTGCAAGCTTTTCTGTCAGCAAGGAAAGGAAAACGGCAGGTGAGTGTGTAGCAACTTGCTTATCAAATCTGTAGAAAGCTATATACTCTTCCCCCAAATAATCCACTTGTAGGTAAAAAGCACTGTACAGAATAATCTATTGCATGGCCTTTTCCCATTAATCATTAAATTCAACAACTCTACAAATATTTCATTTATGCAGCTCCTTCTCATTGAAGATTTTAATGTACTCCTACGAATAACTCTCTCAAAGAAAGCCTTCATGTCAGACAAGTCTCATTCACTATAGTCAAAAAATCAAGCATATAAACAACTGTCCCTTTGATGCAGGTTAAGGGAGCAGCAGAAATAGAACTCAGATCTCTTGACTTCCATCCCAGATTCAATTTCTAAATGACACTCGTTCCAGGACCGTATAAATACCCGTTCGTGATGGAAGAAGCCCAACCTGAGCAGCTGCTGCACGCTGAAACTACGCACCTGCCACCTCTAACTAGAAGCTATAGAACAGCCCTTCTGAATGCCAAGGGGACGCGGAGTCCGATCTCCCGACATGCCGCCGTTCTGGCAAAGCCATAGCTGGAGGCAGCCAGGCAGATACTATCTCGTTTAAATACCAAAACAGTGACCACACGTCTATTCTGTGTGCGAAGGAAAGCATGCTTCTCTTATTTCTCAGATAAAGCAAATTCACAAAAAGCATTAAAAACCCCTGTTATCCAATATTCTGAATCAACTCAAGAGCTGGTAAATTAAGCACTTTTCGTACTTGCGCATCCAGTACCAGCTAAGAAGTGTTTGCTATCTTTTCATAAGACAGTAAAGAAATCAAAGGAAAACACACTTCAAAAGTAATGCTGAATTTAGGAGCTCAGAAAGCAATGCAACCCTTTTGCTAAAAACAGCTTCTGCTTTGATCAGGACTTCCAGCACTACAAACTGCTGCATAGAATTTGAAGCAATAATTTACCCCTCCTTACCTCAAATGAGGATTACAGTTCGGAACCATTGCCTTACATTTTTTTATTGGTTAAAAGGATAGTCAACCTGTATTTAACATCATTTTAATGTATTTTCTGAATAAACAGGTCCTCTTCTTCACACCTCGTAAGTATGAAAACGGTATTCCTTTAGACATGCTCCTTTATGTTCTTTCAGAAAATAATCTTCTGTACTAAATAATAATCTTACTATGCTAAAAACAGCATAACTGAACATATTCTCTTTCTTTTAGCTTTGTACAACTAGTTCCTTCTTGGTTTCCCCCCACCTCGCCCCGACGAGAGTTTCAGACACAGCTTTGGTATCTCTACTGACAGGCACCATTGCAGAACACGGCAAATGGCATTTGCCGTGAAGACACCGAGCAGATTCAGAGTCCAGGACAGACCACTGGGAGCTGGAGCCATCTGCACGGAGCCGGCAGAACACAAACCCATTCCGCATCAGAAACTAGGGAGCCACAGGATCGTTCCACAGCACAAAGCTCTGCTAATTGTCAGTTTAATTCTCTTCATTAGTATCTTATATAACAACTTAACGGTAATTCTCAATTACTTCCACCACCCCCCGCACACACACACACACGAGTAAGTCTCACTCTTATGGGAGTTATTCTGACCTTTTCTGAGTCAGTCTTGTTCAATTCTGATTAATTTTAACTGCAAAACTCCTCTGTAAATAATTTTACAGTGTTCTCCATAGGATGTTTTCCAGCAGCAGAATACCTTTCTGAACAAAAAAGGGAGATCAGTGCAGAAAAATCAAGTATGGAAGAGACTGAAACTTTCCATCACTTCATTGATCATAAGCCTAAATACAGAAGAGGTCTTTAAAAAACAGGAATAGACCACCTCTCTCCCACAGCTTCTACATGTGCTAGGAATCCATCGAATGGAGGGAACGCAGGCCACAGCGACGTGTCTGCTCACAGCCTCAGCCACAGGGTATTTAACATGCACAACACTAGAGTGCAAAAAACATTCTCCCCCTTTTGGGAACTCTCTGAGGAAACAGTAGTAGATAGTTATCTGTTGGAAGCAAAAGCCTTCATAAAAACACAACCTACAAGTTCACACTCTATATCCAAAATGTTATATTAAACCATCTGGCGATGCACTAAGATTTCTTTCAGATAAGATTATTAAATATGCTGGCAAGAGTTTTCCATCTCTTGATCCAAAGCACATGTTCTCTTGCCCCAAGGTCCAAATAAAAAAATAAAATAAATAAAAAACACCCTTTAAATTCATTAGTTTAATAGCACAGTATTTAAAGAAAGAAATGCTTCAAAATAATTTTTAAACAGATGTTACAATTTTACTACCTGTTTGCAAACCTCCAACATCCATAAAAAAAAGATCATCTGCCTAAACATTCTACCCAATCATAGAAAAATTTAGTTTGAACCACCTACAAGTCTCCTTTGCTCAACCTCCTGCTCAAAGCAGGGTTAATAGTAAAGTTAAATCAGGTTCCTCAGGACCTTTTCCATTCAAATCTTGAAAATCTTCATGAATGGAGATAGTAAAGCCTCTCCGGGGCCCTGTTCCTGTGCTTTATCATTGCCACGGTGAAGAATCTTACATCTAATAGGGGTTTTCCTTTTTACGGTTTGTGACTGTTGAGTCTCTTCTTTTACCGGGAAAGAGCTGGGTTCTGTCTCCCATACCCGCTCCCGCTGGGCAGGGGAGGGCTGCAGCCCCCTTGGGATGAGGCTCTAAGGACAACCGAACCAGTGCAATCATGCGTGAAAAATGGTGATTCTGCCACCGTCTTAATCCTCCAGCCCTATCCCTAGTGCTGGCTGCAGCTAGCTAACCCACAAATCATCTCGTCTTATTAAGAGGTGATTTTATCACCAATATTTGTTGCAGAATCAAGATAGGGCAAAACGTGTGCTGTTATTCTTAAAACCACCCACTGAATTGCCTAGGGAAGCCACAAAGCGCGGTAGAAATCAAATTTTCAATTTGTAATACACTCCAAAATATTTGAAAAGACATTCACCCCTATTGCTTATTCAGCGCTTTTAAAAGTGACTTTTTAAAAAATTTGCCACAAGAGAGTCAGAGGAAAAAAAACAGTAAGTGTTTAGAAGCTGCAACCATTCCAGTTGCCTTTGCTGCATATTGCATGCCCCGATGGCCACTAACACTGTAGCTAAAGTGTAATCTCACCAGTAAAGGCTAAGGAGAAATCCAAAATGAGCAGAGGCAGACTCAAAAATGCTTGCAATAAAGCAGCAGCTTTGCCCAAAACCTGCTTCTAGATCCTGACTTGAAAGCATGGTCTAAAGTGTTATCGCCTCATCTATGCAACTCCCCGCTGGTTTTGTGCATCATTTTCAGAGGGTAAAGAAAAGTTCCTATGCAAGAAACCTGAAAAAACTATCGCATCAAGGAGCCAAGAAAATATCTCTTGTGGTTAAAGTCCCATACACAGCTTAGCCCCCAGTGAAATTACTGTTTGAACGCCTGGTCATTTGGAGTCCTACTTGTGATCAAACCCCATTGGTTTCAACAGACACGGTGCGATGTAAGAGGCTCACAGCTTCCCAGCCCCTCCTTTCGGGGCTCTGCTCAGCTCACGCAGGCTCTTCCCAGAGCCGGTTCCTCTCTCCATTGCTGCATGCCATGCTTTTGTTTACTAACTTAAAGCCATGACTTCCTACAATTAATAAAAACAGCTCCTAAATGAACCACAAAAAACGCAACTAGTTAAGACTGTTAAGTGATAGGCCAAGAACAACCCGATTCCACTAATTTAAAATATAACAAACTTCCCCTCCACAAAATCCCAACTACAAACCAAAACCGGTCGCAGAAAGTTCTCGCAGAATCTCTGCACTTGAGCAGACATTCCTCTGCAGGGATTATCCATACAATTTACTATTACCATTTTCTTTCAACTGAGGGTACAATTTCTTGGTAGTAACCTAAATAATCACCAACTGTTTTTCAAATCAGGTTTAGATAATGACATTTTTCCTTCCTGCAGGGACAGAATAACGGTCTGTGAAAAGAAGCCTGTATTTGATGACAGAGGACCACCTCTGAGCACATGGCAGAAGGCAAAGACATTCTGCAAAAAGCACCACAGCCGTGAGTGATCTGAGGGGTCTGGGAGGAGCTTGTGGTGGTGGGAACAGCCCAGCTTTGGAGGACAACACTGTCCCCGCTGGGGACATCCCCAACCACATTCACTGCAGATCCCCAAGCACAGGGAAAGAAGGAGATGCAGAGACAAAACGGAGGTTAACGGAAGGATTAGCTTTCTTTAGAAGTGGACAAGACGGGCACGTGCCTCCAATAACTAGCACGTACCAGGTCATAATCCAAGCCAACACATGCCTGCAGATACAATAGGGTCTGACATGACATGACATCTCTCTGACACGAACAAGACAAGAAATGTTTCTTCAATTGTTCCCGCATGTAGCATAATGCTAATAACCATAATAATAGGTTTTCATATTATTCAAGTCATAATTGCTCTTCTGCAAATAAAAGACTTATTTTAATCTTATCACAAGAGATTTTCAAATTGCATGTATTCTCTCTTAAAACTTTTTGAAATGACAGCAAGTAGAAAAAAGATCTATCCTATATTATTAATGCCATTTCAAAAAATGTTCGAACGTGTGTGTATATGTGGGTGCACAAGTGCTAGCAGGTCTTCATTAGGGAAAATTATAATCTGCATTGTGCATATAAATTGAAGAATTGTCTTCATGGAGTCGAGCTTAGAATACACAGGATCTCTTATTAGAGCAGCTGGTATAACTAGAAAAGTAAAATAAGTTTCTGAGCATATGAGCCTTTCCTCAGATCTGCAACAGAAACAGAAGATCTCAAAGCAAAACAAAACTTAGAAGAATTGCTTGGAGTTTAGATAGGTACATAGAATTTACCCATAGAAAAGTGCCCATCAAGTAAAGTGTAAAAAGCAGGACACCTAACAAAATATGCTGCTTCTACTGACAAGCCTACTCTTGCCTCTGTCCTTATACCACTATGGCTATCGCAAAATGCTACTATTCTACAGATGCAAAAGAACTGGCTTAGCCACCACAACAGAGATTAACTTCCCTACATGGAAGCTGAACAGAGGCAAGCTGCCATGCACGGCTGTTGCATCTATTGTGCCTTTAGCTATTCTCATGCTCACAACCCAGATTTTGCTAGCAATAAAATAAATAGCAATAAAATCATTGCCTGATGCTTATTAAAATATTTTGCACAATTCAACTTGTCTTTGTTACCAGATTAAAATCAGAAATAAAGAAGACACCATGAAGTGCTGCAAAAGCATTTTCATAGCAAGAAGTTAATGAATCAACAACATGTTAAGAAAAAGTAGGGCAAAAGTCCATACACCATTGTATCCATATTTAAATGCTTGTCTTATTGGAAACTCAGTTTAAACATTACCAAAAGAGGCTGAGAATTGCTTGGAACATGATGGTGGCCTGAACTAGACACACTATTACAAAATCTTTTCTAGAAACGTTACAGGGAAACACTACATTTCAATTATTCCATTCTAAAGTTATTTTCAAAACACAGAGTGAGAAAGCAAACTTTCTCTGGGAAAACAACAAACAACAGCACTTTGAAATACAAAGCCCAGAAACCTCTAATCTTAATACTATTACATTTTTATTCAAGTTTACCATACACAAGCGAGTCCATGACAGCATTCCTGCAAACTTGGCAAATACTAGCAAGGTAGCTTAGCATTTATGCCTAAAACATGCACAGGAAACAGTCACCATGGATATGCAATGCTAAGAAACAGTGCCCTATATATAAACTGCTAAATAAATTTAAGAGCACCTTCTTAAAGTTCAGCAGATGTTACTCCTAAGCAATGAAATCATTTGCCCTTTATTCTCCCTTCATTTAGACACTATGGTTTAGCTCCACATCTGTGATTAAACCTGAGCAATCTCCCATATAAACCCTGCCTATAATTTACCTGATGGCAGACCTGCATGAGCACTGCAGTAATTCTGGAATTTTGGAGACCTCAGACTCTTTTTTTGTTGCTTTATTTTCTACAAAAATACACAAATAAGCACCTTACCTGAATAGAAAGTGTTGATTTTGGCAAGTTCTTTCTCACAGGTTTGGAAGAACTTCTCTTCAAACTTGGCAAAATACCTTTTCACTGCGTCCTCATCTGTGACTATAAAACAAAAGGAAAAATAACATTTTAAGAGAGGAATACGAGAGCAATTTTCTAAATGGCTACCATGGAAACATTTCTTCAGAGTAAATCCTCATCATTCAGGGAAAGAAGAACAATAAAGCTAAGGGATTCAGCAGGAACAGGTATTTGACCAAAAATGGAGTCCTCCAAGACAGAGGGGGAAAGCCACAGAAGCAGTGACTGCACCTTGGGTGGGTGACCAAAGTTCCCGGGAGCCTTTTCAATCCGCCCTCTACATGCTAATGCAGATCTCACCCGCTTCATTTCTACTCCCCAATTCAGCCTGGGTGCATGACTGCACCTGTAGTGCCTTCCTCAATGAAGACTGAGCTTTAACTATAAGAACTGGGCTAATCCAAGCTTGATCCAAGTAAAGAAGCATCTTCCAAGGCTGTCACAGGAAATAAACTGACAATATTTTGTTTTCTAAATATACTGGAGGGTCCCACCTTCCTCCCCTTCACCCCGGCTTCTCCTTCCTCCCACAGCACTTGTGCAACCATGCAGTGAGCAGATAGGGAAACATTCAAATTAAAAATAAAAAAATAAAAGGCACAGTAAAGTAGCAACATACCCAACCTCGACATGCTACTACTGTCTATGCCAGTTTTAATTTTGTACATTTATCCACCCAAAAGTTGTTCTCCTCTCCAGTCTCAGGCACTAACAAGTCCTCCAACACAAACTTTATTGAGAGCCAAACTCTTTAACACTGAGTGTTTTTTATGATGGGGCTTGGTTTTTCTCCAGGCTGGGCATAGCTGAAAGCCAAGCTTCAGCACCGGAACCTACAGCCGTGTGCTCTGCAGCCCTGCAGTCCCGGTGCCCCAGAGCTAGCCCAGCGCCTCCCTTCCAGCCCATACTGTGCTGCAACTAGCACACACACTCAGTCTTGCCTAGGTCCAGGTCTTATCCTTTAAGAACAAAGCTGACCAAGAAAAGTATTTACACCAAATTATCAAACAACTAATTCTACTTAAAAGAAAAATGCCCAGCTTTTAAACAAAGATTTCATTTGACCTTCCATGCACATTCACTGGCTTCAGCAACCATCCCCACCTTCTCATCACTGCAATCATTCTGCTCTTCACCTGCCACTGTTTCTTTCTCCTCTTTTGAATAGTCTTTCCTCAGCAAACAATTCAGATTTTGCCCAATGCCTCAGCCTATTCCTCTTGTTTATGCTGGCTTGCTACAAAACAGACCACCACATAAAGCTCAGAGACTTTCACTTCGTGTACACAGTTCTGGTGGTCTAAAGAAACGAAGCTAAGTCTTCACTTGCTCCTGCAGTCCTATTTTGAGAGAACTGACCAGCACAGCTGAACAAAACCACTGAGGCAGTCCTTCAGGCTGCAGCACAAAGAGACGAGAGGCTCTGATAAAGAAGCAACTTCAAGACCTTGCTTAAACCTTTTCAAATTTTGTGTCGCTGTGAACTCATGACAGAACAGCTCTTCCTCACCTCAGCCTCTGAGCTGTCAGGTAGTCCGGTAGGACCAGAACAAACAAGCAAAAGGTCTGCCTGGAAAGGAAATGGGAAGTGCTACGTAAAATTTTTTATTTTACAAGAAGGAAGAACGTGGATTCTATCTCACAATGAGTACTTAAAGGAAGAAACCTAAATTATGCCAATTAAAGGAGTTATTCAACAAAGCCTTGTTTCTCACCCACTGGCCGGAGAGTACTTTAGCTCCTGGAGGAACTATGCACAATTCCACAATTAAAGTCTTTGTTATTTATGAAGAATACAGTGCCTCATCTCCAAAAGTGCAGCATTTCACACATGGAACGAATGTTTTTAATAATTAAGAAACAAATTGAATAAGTAAAAATCAGAGGCCACACTACAACCAAAAATTTTACTACTGTCAAATATCTGTCTCAAATGTTCCTAATGATGGAATCAGACTCTTCAGAGTTAGTTTTCTGAGTTCTCACACATTCTTGCAGACTAAAAAAGGTTGTGTTTTTACAAAGAGGAAAAATTAAAAGGTCTACTACACTACAGTGTTGAGAAGGTCAGCAAATAGATCTGAAGCTATATGTTATCTAATAAGAAGTGCCTACTGAAAAACGATGATGAACTAGAAGATAAAAATTCCAGACTGTCAAAACCAAGAAAACCTTATTTTAGCATTAATTTCAAGGTAAAAATAACCCTAAATTAATCAAGAAAATACATACATATGAATTCTCAACTTTTAGAATTATCTGGGGTTTATGGTTACAACACTGATATTAAACGCAATGAACCTATATACATCATATGAATATTTTAAAAGGCTTACAGTTAAGGAATAAATAATAGCGCAAGACTGTCAGGACAATTTGGAACCCTTTTGTTGTTGCAGAGTTTGAGGATGCTTATTTCAACCCCTGAAAGTGTGAAACTTGCACAAGTGATCAGCATTTACAATTCTACCACCCAAGCAGGAGCTTGCAGAAGAGAAGCCACAAAGGCTTCAAGGGTAGTTACACATCCAAAATATTGGCATTTAAGGTCTGAGAAGAGTCACCGTTAAAAGCCCATTATTTATTGCTGATTATCTTCAGACATCCGTGGCTGCTCCCAGGGACGAGGACTCCCCTAGCTGTACACACGCCCCCGAAACGACAGGCTCTGACTCCTCTCGGCTGGCCAGGACCGCAGCGGCTCCGAGGTGTTGTGAGCTGCTGCTGGAAGCTCCTGGCCCAACGGAGCCTTTGAGGAAGCAAACGCGCACATGTGTGTCGTCTGCCTGTTCAGTCTGTTCAGTCTAATGCCTTAATGCAAATCGCTCTCTGCAGAGAGCCTAACACAAGAGGGATGGAAAATAACTCTGCTGTGAGGCTGGTAATTTCTCGCAGCAGCCACAGAGGTTGCAACATCTTCCCCCAGGGCACTACCAGCAAGGCCAAGCAGAACATGCCTGCAAGAGCCCTATTCCTTGACCCAACCGTCACTAGCGTAGGCGAACAAAACACAAACAGGTGGCGAAATAACAGAAATTACTATGTGATACATCATATGCAGAGATTTTAGCTCCCTAACTCCCTGAAACATTTCAAACAGCAGTAATCAAGGAGTATCAAAACAGAGTTGACTTTCAAGGAAGGATCTGAAGGACAAATTCATCCGTCTGCAGAGTTTATATATTTCTAACAGAAGAATTTACCTACAGTTGTTTTCTGAAAACAATCGGCAATCATGAGGCAATTGTTCTTCCCAGCCTTTAAAAATAAGTCATGCAGAAATAAAAGCACACTTGCCTGCTGCTTTCCTGCTTCAGAAATACTGAACCATCTCTATCTCAACTTGTTTCTAAGTTTCAGTAAGTTCACAAAGAAAAAGCAAAACCGAGGAATTTTTTAAAGTTCAGTCACTGGAATTAGGCAAGAACAAAAGATCAGACAGTGGAGCATACCTTTTGTCCGTGAAGCCAAACATAAATATTTCTAATCAAAATATCTTTTGAAGTAACAAAAAGCCCAGTAAAGCACCAAAATGCTAATTCAACAAAACCAAAGCCAAACAAATGCCTTATTCTCTACATTAACTGATGATTACTTTAGGAAATTATAAACAAGCATGAACTGTTTGACTGTATCTGAAGTTTTGAAAGAGGAAAACAGACTTAAAAAAAAAAAAAGGCAAAAAAAAGAAACAAACCAGCCACTACTAGAAGACCTTCCAAAAACCTTGAGATTAGGAATTCAGGTCTGTATTTAAACCTCCAGACATGGCTGACTGAAATGAAAGCAAGGGTCTGTATAAACTATTGAAAATCTTTACCAAATGTCAAACACCTTCTTATAAAAGGTATTTTACAGACTACAAAGGATACCAGTTTAAAAATCAGAATTTTTCTATGAAGAAAAGCTTTCCCTCTGGTTCAGCTCCCACTGCAGTTCAGTAATTTAGCTGCAATAATAGACAAGTACTGCCAAGGCTATTGCCTTTTTTTTATTTTATTTTATTTTATTTATTTATTTTATTTCTCCCCAAGGCTAGGACAGGACAACTTTTTCTGCCATGAGAAAATCACAGTGCCAGAAACCAGCCTTGCATTCAGAAACTCCATGACAACAGAAGCTGTTTTTAAAAGGCCTCTAGCAATTGCTGGCAAGAAAGGCCAGCGCTTCCTTTTGGCTTTTTTCTATAGCCCTAATACTTCATTTACCCTAATCCCCACACTGCTGCCACAAACAAGCTTGCCAGGAAGATGGAAAGCTGCAATCCTGGTTAGCCTGACTTCATCATCCCATGCAATTGCCTGGTGTGAACCAAAGGCGATTCAAGAAGCCTGAAACACTTATGCTTGCAAAGTATATTAGACTACACTAAATAGGTAGGTGATAAATTGAATGTCACCACTATCTCAAATACTGTCAGACTTTTAAGGTTTTCCATACCTGGCCTCTTGTATTCAAAAAACCTGCCCCCAGGGTTCAAACACAACTGCAACAATGGAACTGTGCTCTGAAACTAAAAATTTTTCAACTTAAAGGAGAGTTTTCTCATTCCCAGGTCTATGGAGATAGTAACAGCTTATGTTTCCGGGCTTAGCAGCACACTTGCTTAAGTCTGCAGACAGCTTCAAGCAAAGGCTCTGAAATGTGCAAAATGACATAGTTGCCTAATGACACAACAGCCAAAACTAAGAAAAAAAGGCAGCTTTTATTACCACTTTCTAAAGTTCTAAAAAGGGCAAAATAATAATAAATCCAGCATGAATGAAACCTACTTCAAAAATACCTTCAGAAGTTATGATTTTCAGGTTTGTAAAAATTGTTTGCTTATTTTCAGATTGTATCACTGAAGTCTTACAAGCAAACCAGCCACATCCTTGCAGACGGTTTATCTCGCAGGAAAGGAAAAGAAATCTCTACTCCACAACATGCCCACAAGCTAGATAACTAACAAGGCATCTACTATAAATTATTTAAAACTATGTCTCTGCGAACATATATTCTATAGCACTGGTATCATCCTGGTAATACCACTGCATGCACATAAAAAACTGACAGTGCAGTAGCAGGATGCGAGAAGTCAGCTGTAGCCTGGCTGACAGCTACTACGGAGTGGGTCTAGTTCATCAAGAGTGTTTGCCAGGTACGGCAGTCTGCAAAAACTGGTATGTGGCACGGTGGCCACAGAGCTATTCTATACTTCCACTTCTTCCAACAAGTGTTTACCACTAATAAAAAGTAATTGTGCAAATTTAAAGAAAAATGCAATAGTCTTGGTCATGACTACACCACAAAGTTTTTAAGAAAGCTGGAAAACTGTTAGCACCGAGGTGAATGAGACCAGACTTTGTTGATGGAAGTCACTAATGGCAAGAGCATCCTTGTGCTGTCACTGCAATCCCTTGCAAACGTACAAATACTGATCAGCTCCGTTACTTGCGTATTACCCCGAGACACCAGTTCCACAGAGCAATCTGTGCAATGATGTGAAACCTCAAAGAGAAAATTCGAAGGGGGAAGGAAAAAGGGATATGAAGAGTTTGTCTCCAACTAGAGAAAAACGGTTCCCTAATTCAATTTTTCCAATCCTATGCGGAGTGGGCAGGATGCAGTGGCTCATTCAAGAGCATACCTCCATGTCTTCCCACATCCTTGTGCATCAGCTCTACCCCTTTACAACCTGCTTCTTAATTGTACCTATTTGGGTTCTCTTTTCACTTCCACAACACACAAGTACAGTGGTAACCTCCAAAATAGAAAGCAAAGAGCTAAAACTCATCCCTTTCATCCCTTAAAAACAGATACAAAGTTAGTTGGTAAGATTGTTTCTCTCAGAACTATTTCTGTCCATTTCAGTTTCACTTTACTTCCTATTAAACAATGTTTGGGGTTTTTTTTGCCCTCCAGATAACCACCATATTCAGATATGCATCATTTAACAAGTCTGAATAGACAGTCTGAAAATTTTCCCCAGCGATTTAAGTGCATGTCAGGTCTCTTATTTGGTTTACTTTTCTCTATAATGTCAACATGCTTCCTAGGAAAAACAAGCAAGGAGTATTGTTCTTTATTCATCACTGAAAACAAACAAACAAGAAATTAGAACTATGGAAAAATAGGTTGCTTCAAAGTCAGTATTTTTTAGATTCTCTTATTTCAGGGGGGAAAGTATCTTAACCTTTCAGTAGATGCACAGAAAGCATGTCTAGCTGAATCCTAGCAAGCTGAAAGAGGATCTAAATGACTTCTTTCCATCCTACAGAGGGTTTTGTTTCTTTGTTTTAAACAACAAACTAGGTTGTCATAGCTTTGGAGCAGAGAAGACCCTGAGGCTCTGAAAGCTTTGAAAGCTTACGTCCCAGTTTCCAGACCAACTGGCCCCAGTTTAGCTGTTATAGCTGCACATTATCAGCTTGGGGTCTAAGTTTTGCAGACCACCAAGGTCACTTCAGCTTCAGAGAGAGAGAGAGAGAGAGAGAGAGAGAGAGAGAGAGAGAGAGACTACACAAAGGCCTGATAATATTGCAAAAATTACTATAAAAATACTGTTAATAGAGTATCACAGAATTGAATTCCAGAAGACATTAGAAAATGAGAGAATGACAGGATGCAGAATTACTCCCTTCCATGGTTAAGCATGACCTCTAAATTCTTATTCTTTTCAAGGAAGAAAGTAAAGATTCATTATATGCTTTTATAAAAACATTCCCAATGATCTCAGCTAGAAATATTGCTATACACTTACAGGTTAAGAAGAGATATTCAAAAGACCTACGACTCCAGATGAAATTTCCTGTTGACCATTATACACTCAAGATTGCCATGACAAAGAACAGAGACTATTAAGGTTACGTTGCTCCATCTGTGCACACTAGAACCTGCCCAGACATATTAGTCACGTATGATTGGTTTAAACAAGTAACCACCGATGCAAGAAGAGATACTGCAGCTTTGTGAAATTACTGGGATCACACTGGGACAATCCCTGGTTATAAAACACACCTGTACATTCTTCAAACTGCTAACCTGCTGTCTAGCATCATGACTTTCATTTAAACAAAACAAGGCAGCAACAATTACGGTTGCACAGAAGTCTGTATCATGGTTTACACATACTAAGTACTGCAGAGATGCTCCAGCACTATAGGGAGGAAAGGTCCGGACTAGGCCATAAATTTGTCAGATATTAAATGAGGAAAAAAAACCCACACAACAACAACAAAAAAAACATGGCTTCCATGCCTTCCTTCTGCAGAGAGGTGATTTTTCATCTTTAATCTGAGCAATGTGGCATCTAAGACTCACCCTCTACCCCCTCAATGAAGGGGTCACAAAACTCTAGGAGATTTGCAGTATCTGCCTACCTTTTTAAGCTCTATTGAATGGAATTATTCAGCTACATAACATAATCCAAAAAACTTCCTTCATATGGACGGAAATGAAGGACACTGCCCCAACTTTCCTAGTTTAGTCCTTACACTAAGCAGACAAGCCTAGAACAAATCACAAAAGCAGAAAACAGCAAGGAAACCCAAGACCAGAGTTCTCAGTTTAAAATCAAGCACTGGCATCTAAACTGAAGCTGATCCTTGAATTAATCCATCCATGTTTCCCTTAAGTTTGCTGAAACCCAGTGAATTCAACAAACTCTCTCCTGATACCAGTCCAAGTGCAACAGGTCCCAACCCTTTAGCCAACCGACATTTAAATAAACATATTTATGCTCCAGAAGCAGGTGGAGGAAGATCATCCCAATCCTACAACTGAACCCTTTGGGCCAGCTCCCAGATTAATGCTGGGAGAGATTACTGTGGAGACTGGGAGGTACAGCAAGGAGCAATTAAATGAAACTCAAATACTTCAGTGTTTAATGTAGTAGAGGTCCCTCGCCCACAAATATTCCTTCCCTGCTCCATCTCACAAAGATTCACTAAAGAACATGAATGAAGGTCCATGGCATGGAAACCAAAAAAAAAAAAAAAAATTCAATCTTTTAAGTATATATTCATATCTATGAAAAAGACGCAAGTTCAAGCTTACTAATGTTTTGTCAAGCAGAAACGTTCTTGCCATGAGATGAAGCTTCATAATAAATTGGCTGCTTATGCTCTGTTTATTGAGCCCCAGCTTCTAACAGCTTTATTTCGAGTTTTATTAAGAAATAACAATTACTTTCTCATTAAAACACTGCACAAAAGCTTTTAGAAAATATGATGCAACTAAGGTCATAAGACAGCATTTTAAAGAAAACTAAGCATTTACAGTCAGTTAAAGGAACTGTGATAAGTGCCCTTTTAAAGTCCCGTATTATTCGGTATGGAAAAGTTTTTCCTTCCACTGAAAATGGACCTATAGATGGAACAACGGACAATTTAGGGGGTAGTTCAACCTGCTCCTGATTTCCTCACAGACACGCGCTCATGCCACTTCCCCAGTGCTGGCATTAATACTCAATCAGCCCTGCAGTGAACCAGCTCAGGAAGCCAAACCAGCATTTAGAGAACTAATGAGCCTTAGAAGGAGATCTAAAGAGCATTAAAAAAAAACCAAACCAGTCGATAAAATAGTTTCTTCCAGTTCAGTTTCTCTGAAACGGCTCATTGCAGGCAAGGAGGAGGTAGTAAGAGCAAGACCACCCCCTTTGGCAGCAGCTGGCAGGCTGATTTAACAGGAATATCGCATTACCCCCTGCAACTCCTGTCTATCTTGTGATAGCAGATGACTAAGAGGAACGCACTACCCCACAACTCTGCTGACGAGCAGACATTGGTAAAACCAGCGTTAAGTCACTCGAGTTCAAATCACATGCCCATACCCTTGGTATGAACATAGCAAATGTCTCAGTTCCTGGGTAAACGCAAAGAAAATGTTAACCTTCAGCCTTTTTCTAAACTGCACCTAACTTTGGGCTTGTGCTCCAGCAGTATGCCTGCCTCTCGTCTTCCCGCCATCAAAAACCGCTGTAAGAATGTATTTATAGGCAAAAGCCTTCCTCGTCTTGGATACAAATTTTCTAGTCCAGATTTCAATTTACTCCAGCACAACCTATGTGAAAACATTTTTGCGAGACTTTAACACAGTTTTACCCCTATTTTAAATAGGGGTAAAATTATTTTAGTGTAAACGAGGAAAAAAGCTTAAAAAAGAAGTAAGTTTGAAAAGATGATGAGAAAAGTAAGATGAGAATAAATGCAACACAGTGTTACACAAGTGACGTTGTTCTATGCAAGCTTTATCGGGATCTGTCAAAGAGGCAGTGCCTTCATCAAAGTGCTCTGGGACAGGATGGCTGGTCACTGTCTGAGGGGTCTTGTCAGGAATCCCCTCCACAAGCATCCTCAAGGAGATGTCTTCTGCTGGGTCTGTGATGCTTCTTGAGACACCCATGCTCATAGGTCTTATCTGTACCAGAGATGCCTTGCCCATGACTGGCTCTGCAAGTGGTCAAAGTTTCCATACCTTCCCCTGCTGATATTTCCTTTGTCCCAGCCCCTCAACTGCATAGGGCACATTCTGTATAACTGGTTAATCTCAATAATACACAAACTAGAACATGTGTTTTCCCCAGAAAAGAATTTAAAAGGCTATACAAGGTTCATACATGCATGCCACAATGAACTCAACAAGTCATTGCTCATCTGAAGACCAAGATGAACGCAGGGCAGAATCATTTCTCAAATGTAACGTTACTTATCTCCCATTTTTTCTCCCCTTCCGTCTCCCGAAGGTTAATTTCTACAGTGTGCTTTTTTCCTCTCTCTCTTTTTTTTTTTTTTTTTTTTTAAATTGCTGACAAAACCAGGTTTTGCATGAGCAAGTATTCATGAAAAGTGCTAATTTATGCTGAAATAAAAGGCCCAGGATCTAATCACGTGCTCACAGTGACGAACCAGCGAGTGCAAACTCAGCCTGATAAGCAAATCACCTGAGGTGCACGATCAGCCAGAGCAATCTCACTGCACTTGCCCAAAATGAGTTGCTGTGCGATATAAGCAGTCCCGTTCTTCAGTGGAATTTGCAGGTAGCTACCAGTAGGATGTACGTTCAAAGAGCTTTTGAAAATGCCATCTTCCAATGTTAGCACATGCTCTGTCCTGGCTTCTTGCACTTTAAAAACCACACACACTCCTAAGAGGCCTGCTGCCGTGAAGTGCTTAAAGTTGCAGAAACAGGACCCACCATTTAAAAATAACAAAGACATAAAGACATTAAATTCATTTTACAAAATCTCACTTAAGACACCAGCGTTTCTTTAGCTTTCTCCTCACTCTCAATCTCGATTCGTCTTCAGTTACCCTAGTACAACTTTGTTCAATCAATCAAACAAGGACCTGCTCGAAAGGGTTATTTTTAACCTTCCTCAGTTCATCAAATCAGCTGTCACACAGCTGCCCAACAGCTGTACAGGTACAGCTGAAGGACCAGCACAGCAGCTGAAACAGGTAGCAAGGCCAGTGGAAGACAGAATCAAGAGAAAGGCAGCCAATTTCCAACCATGGTTGCAGTATTCAGAAGACCTCAGTATATCTCTTTGGAAAAACCGAATTGCTCCATCCTGCTGAAGATAATTCAGTCATACATTGGCAAATTGTATGGAACCCTCCACGTGACCATTACTTCTACGAAGAAACTCCTCTGCTTTCTCCTTGTTCTCCTTTGTCAGCGGACATAGAAGTGGCAATCTCAAAGCCGTAACTACCTCAGATCTTGTACACCACATTTTCCCGTTCTCTACCTTACAAAGCATCACTGGAACTGCCATTTCAAATAAGTCTTTAGCCCATTCAACAGAGCATCCTACTTCCGGTAGTTACGTATATTACGCAAAGTCCTTCATTACGTGTTATACGTTTGTACAGTGAGGGGAGCAGTTTCAAAAAGCAGCTCTGAGTCCAAGATAATGGTTTGTTTCCATCCTTACTGACAAAATCGTGACACTCGAAATGGAGCAACGACCCCATGCAGGAGAAACTCTGTATACTAAATGCACATCCCAAACAATATGGACTGCATATGTGAAACTAGTAACTGCTAGGAGGAAAAGAAAAAAAGACAATGTATTTAAAGGTGTTGTAACTAGTTGACAATTAGATGTTTTACTGTCCAACAAGCAGAAGTTACATTTGGACCAACAGGGAGCAAAACAATTGTGATATGTTTCCAAAAAAAGACTCTACATCAACTCAAACGCTTGCTTTCCTTCCCAGAGGTGTTGTACAAGTGTCGAGTTGCAGTATTAAGAGACAATCTAGAGCCTCCTGTAATTTCTGTCACTAGTAATACTGAAAGTCTGCAGGGAAATGTAGTAATTAAAGCTATTACAACCTTTTAAAAACACAGTGAGCAAGAGTGCTTTATGATCCTAGCAGTCTTAAGACAGGGCACTATAGGACAAGGGTCCTCTCCTAGCATAGAGGACACCCCAGGTGAGGGCTTGCTCGTTTATTTTTGTTTTGGGGGAAAGGCAGAGAAAAGAAATTGTGGCTAATTCACTGAAAAACATATTGCATAACTGGAGTTGATAACAGACCTGTACTTACTGCTCTGGAAAACTATTTTTATTCTTTTATCAATTACACAATGTACAGAATTCAGAAGTTGAACAAAGAAAAATCACTAACACCAGGTAGTAAAAACAGGTGAATAAAGGGACCACCAGGCTTAAAAAATAAAAATAAGCTTCTTCTCAGAGACATAAGAATACTTTTGTTGAAGTTAGGGGGTGAGGGAGAATGAGAAAAAAAGATTAACAGATACTGTGTCTTGGGAAAGACTTCAATTAATATTAAGAGCAACCAGAAAAACAAAACAAATGATGCAGAACCAACTACAGGCTCCCCATATGGATGAGAGCGAATGCACAGCACAAAGACAAGTCTACTTTAAACACATCACTGATGGCTTTATTTCCCCCCAGGGACTGAACGCTATTCAAATTCATTTTTCCTTTTTTTATTTTACTAGCTATTAAGAGCAAACAGTTAGCAAGAAAATAATGAGCAAGCAATTATCAGATGAAAAAAAAAGTGTTTCCAAGGTATCTCAGGGAAATGACATAGGGCTTGAGAATGGCACTGTGCAAGGTTTTACCCGGGGACCTTTACAGCTGAATCATGTTCAGTTCTCTCCAATTTCCCAGGAAGGAGGACACTTAAAAGCTTTTTAACCCTTATCAGTGTTAACACCAATGTCTGCCTAACCATTCCACACAATTTATTTTTTTTTTTTTTAATAAGACATATCTAGTTTGAACAGCAGCAGATGAGTACTAAGGTAGGTGCTTACCTACTCAAGATGGTAACAATTCTGTTTAAATTCCTGTAGTGTCCTAGGGAGTGACGTTGTAAGTTCCTCACAAAATCAGGCCACTTAGCCAAAATTATATTCCTTTGCTCTCAGGCACGCGCACAGCAGCGGAGCTGCGCCCTACCCTGCTACTCAGTGAACAGTCAGTCTTGAAGCATGTCTGGAGACACTGTGATAAATGCAAGATAAGCAGAAGTTCTCCAGTGCAGGTCTCTACAAGTCTGGGGTTGTTTTGTTTTAAACACATTCAAGCAGCATCGCTTGCTCTCCTCTATTTACAACCCTGCATCTACAAGGCTTGCTTAAATCCAATTCAAGTGAAACCGTATTTCTCAGATGCCACTTTGCAACTGAAAGTTTTGCTATGATTTAAGTGCCTGGAGGGAACAAGCTGCAGTTCAAATGTCCTTCCTTCAAGGTGATAGATGATGGTCTTTCAAAGGCACTGACTTCAGAGCTTAGGTGATCTTTCAACAGAGCTACTGCGTTCAAGGGGTAATTTTAGTTTAAGATTAAAATGCACCAGAGACCAGGCTTCCGCTTGTTTGTTGGTCTGTCTTCCAAGCTAATTGCTTTCTTTATGTGCAGAACAACTGCCCAGCCAAAATCCCAAGCATCGGGTAGCTCCTCTTAGAGCATCCATGCCAGCCTGGAACTGGAATCCCTTTGAAAAGATTTTTATACCCCAAATGAGAAGAAAAATTCAGAGGCATGTGATCCCACCACAGATTTCTCAAGGCTCAGTGCCTAGCACTGCTGGCACTTCATAAATAAAAAGGCAAAAGGAGCCATTCAGTTATTTCTATTGCTTACAGAATAAAACCTGGTGGGAAGGAAATACAGAAGCTACAGAAGTAACTGCCAGCCAGGAAGGTACATTTTGCATACAAACTCAAACTCTGAAGCAAGTATGCTGCGGGTGGGGAAAGATCAACTTCCTAAGCCACTTTTCTTATTTACCTTTCAAAGGCCACATTACAGAGCCATCACAGCCGCTTTTATTTTCCACCTATTGCTGATAGTGATAAAAAGCATGAATTATAAACCTCAGCGGTTGTCCTGGCTGTGCTAAGGAACAGAACAATGCTTTCAATAAACTTGAAAAATCATCCATGGGTGTTGTCCCAAACAAAGCTACTTGACTTCTGAGATGGCACATTTATCAGTGATATTAGGTAGAAAAACAAAACAAAACAACACAACATTTTACAACATTCAGAGTTGAGATTACAAACCAGCTAAATAAGACAAGTTAAAGCACAGAACTTCAAAACTAGGGTACTCAACCTCAGTTGTATTCTGCAGTACTTCACATAACAACAATAAAAATTAAAAGGAGGACATTTTAGTATGTTGATGCTGTAAATCAAATTAACAAGTTCCTAAAGATGGGGGTAAGGGGAAGGGGTTATAGGGTACATTCCAGAAGTCAGAGACCCATTTCCCTCCCCATCCTACCTTTTCCAGCCTCTGACAACATTCCCTTACCCATAAGCACTTTTTCTAGGTTAAGGGTAAAACAAATGAAACATGCTTTGCTGGAAAAAAACCAAAACAAAACCAAACCAACCTGTCAGCCCCTTGCCCGACTCTGCTGAAGACAACAGCTTTGCCAAGCAGCAGTTAACAAGGCATCTGCCCACTTCGACACTATTGCTAACTTGCAACATTTCTTGCTTGCAAAACTTGTTAAATTAGAGATTGATAGGATAGGTGATAAGATCAGAATGGAGTCAAAAAACCTCAGATCGGCAGTAGATGAAAGCAGGGAGGAACTCAGAACTTCTTCTGCCTTGTATTTGAAAGCTTCCACCATGGTCCATGAAATCTGGATCCAATACCACATTTTCAAGGCAAATCCACTCACAAAGCTTCCTCTCTTAATAACAACAAAAGCCAAAAACGTTATTCTCACTCCATTCGCTGCGCTTTAGCCCTGTGACCGCGTCCTCATCAAAAATTCTAACGCAACAGATGACCGTTGCTTCCAGCAACACTGCTCATGTAGCCGGCATGTTGCTAATCAACAGCCAGAGCAGATGGAATGCAAATCTCACAGCTACGGGGAACCAGGAGGCTGTCACCATCCTTCTCTAAAAATGTAAACGAGCTATTACCAGTTAGGAGCTAAATTCAGAGAGAATTCTGGTGAAAGGCAACACTTGAAGGTGTTTATAGGGAAATCAATCTGTTCCATTACAAAAAGAAAAATCGTGTATTACAAGGTTATTCTGCACTGTTTTAATCTGTCAGCAATGTACAGCACAAGTTGTTATTGCCCTCATTTTATTTACCGTAAGGATTTTAACAGATTATGATTTAAATTAAGATTTAAATTACCCTAGCTATAGATATAGTGAGAATGGCCTTAGAGATAACGATGTTTTCTTCTCAGCAATAGCTAGATTGTTTTTTCTGACATGTATTGCGTAGAGTGGAATCAACCCATCTTCAACAGGAGGAAAGAGTGTAGAAGGCCATAAAACAAAAGTGGGAAGGTAGAGACCCTCTCCTCAAAAAAAAAAAAAAAAGTCATCAGAAAGTCATACTCAACTGAAGAACTCTGCTTCAGGCATGCCACCAGCAATAAGCCAAAAAGAATTAATTGCGTGGGTTTCCAAGAGTTTCTTTTAGGCATATTCACATACATAACTATAAGCAACATTGAAGCTGCTCCAGTTCATTCATTCATTCCATTCACCAACTGTTCTAAAACATGAACAAACATGTAAGTGGTTACTCTATTCTAATTAGTGACATTCAGTGAATCTAATAAGAGAGCCTAGACCTCCGGTCCACACATTTCAGCTTGTACTGTCTCTCTCTTGGGAGCTGAATAGCAGTCAGGTATGATGCATAGATGGTTGCTTTTTTTTCCCATTTAAGCTGGAAAACAAGACAAGGGAGGAGGCCAAAAACAATTAAATCAGGAATGCCATAAAAATGGTGTAAACATGTTTAAATATCTGCTTGAAGGGAGGGGGGAGGAAAAAAAAAGCCTTAGAAATTAAGGAGAAGAAAGGAAGGAAAAATAAAAATTTATTACAATTGTAGAAAATATGAAACAGATGACGCATTTCCTGTGTGATCGTTTAAACAAGTCCCAGGACATGCCTAAGTCTATCAAACACCAGATTTACATAAAATCATTACTCCATTACAGTCATGAAAGAAAAGAGAAATGGGTTAGGAGGGTCAGGATAGAATGAATGAAATTAAAATTTAAGTCAAAGATTCAAGCAAAGATTACAGATCCCCACAAACTCACACATGTATGCAAAGGTTTATATTAATTTCCAGGTTTCTTCGTTGTTTTATTGCTCAACACACACACTCCTTGCAACTGCAATTCTGAAACTATCAATCTGCTGGAAGAGGCAGTGTTATCATGGTAACCCCTCACCACAGCATAACTGGTCTTACAGAAGGTTGCAGTCATTTATGAAGCGCAACAGGGAAGTATTTCCCTTTCTTTTGCCAAATACGCATATGAAGTATGCTAAATAACAGGTAACTAACAGATGACAGAACAAAGTTTAGCTGAAATTCAAGATGGAGTTGTCAAAAGGACGTCAACAACTCTTTGTCAAATAAATACAGCGATACCTATTGCAACAAAAGCTTTAGCATATCTTCATTCTCCAGAGGTGAAAACTTCCACAATTACTACTACTGTTGTAATAAAAACCCCAAGTTCAGTTGAACAAAGGAGAACTACACACAAAGCAAAAGGTCCTTGTCGTTAAGGACAAAGCTCACAAAACCTCAAATCAGTAGCATCTCGCCGCAGGTTAGGAAAATAATAAGCAGAGAAGAGGAAATCACTGAAACTACTCAGCAACAGTAAAACTGAATCCCACTATAGGCTTTACTGGGCAGTTAACAGCCTGCTTTTTTGCAACAGATGAATTTGTTCTGGTCTCTGTTAGCAGAGAATCTCTTATTGCTGCTATCCATGGACAGAAAGTCCACGAGAGAAATAATGGCAGAAGAGACACAAATGAGAAGAGAGAAACCTGTTATATATCAGACCAAGCATTATATCCTTGTGATACTGTACTCCAGTCTAAGAAAAACAACACACACACAGCCCCAAGTATCTGCCATCGCTGCTTAGTAATAAAACACCACAGTACTGAGGAACAAAGCAAACATCTACCGCTGTGTCGAGCTGGGAGAGTGGAGAAACACCTTCCTCATGAGGGAGGAGGGGAAAAATACAGAGGTAGATCTTTACAAGAATTTAAAGCAACCATTTCAAAGAAGTTTCCTTCTAAAGAACCAAAACCCTTCTCACTTCCCAATAGCAAGAACTAAGGTTCTTGTAAACTCTCCCGCTTTGTTTGCATATAGAGTCATTAATGAATTCTCCACCTGCACCTTCACAATTGCTTTTAACATCTGTGCAGTCCGAGACCAAGATCATAACAGTGAATCCACTTCTGGCAGCTTTCAAAAATGAAATGCCAAACCATCTGGCGACATCTTGGACCTATAACAACATTACAGGTTCTTGGATGGAAATCCCTAATGAAACCAAAAAAGCTTACAGTTAAGTGCTAGAAAACCTTGTCAAATTTGCTATCACCCAAAAGAACGGCATCAGCAAGACAAAAGTCCCAGGTCACATGAAGTTATGAAAACCCATCCAACCAGGAGCAGCAGTGGCTTCAGGAGCATAATCCAAGTGGCAGCTGCAGGGTACGCATAGGCTGAAAGGAGACCGCAAAGTGAGCCCTTCTCCTAGTTACGCTCAATTTCACAATTAACAGATAGACATAGAAGCAAAGAGCTCGCTTTTGGCAAAGCAAAACTATATTAAAACTTGGAATAATTCCATAGTCTAACTTTCACTTACTTTTCTTATTTTATCTGCGTATGGCACCATTCTTAAGATACTCTTTCACTGGACTATGGCTAATTTATTTGCAAACTCAGGACGCTGTGAAACAGATTGTGAATGCACAAGAGTTTCCAGACAAGAGCACTCTCCAACACTACCATGTGGGGCGAGAAACATTTTTACCACCACTTCTGTCCAAACAGCATTCTAAAAGCTCCAGCATCTCTGAGCGGCACCGTCCTTGCCTCATGCAAACACGGCTCGCACACACGCAACCCACATGAGAAGGAATGATATTTAAAGCACGCTGACATATCATTTCCCCCTCTTTCACCCTTCAAAATTATTCCACGCTGGCAAGTCCTGGCGTGTGATGGTTTGGGAAGATTGCTCATGTTTTCTGTGAGCCATCGCAGGGAAGGCTAATTGCCTCTTCCCCGAGCTAGCAGCAACCCAAAGCACACACCGTTTTCTGATGTTCGCTATTGTTTTCTCTCCCACTCCTGTAGAATTCCCAGGGGATACTGGCAGATTTCAGTGGTACTGTAGTAACAGCCCAATAATTGCTCCAGACAATAACGTACATTGTATCAAGACCCAGTATGTTGGGGAGAAGTGGGATGGGTTGCCTTGGTAACACCATGGGGGAAAAAAAGGGAAAACAAAACAAAACAAAAAAAACATGACGAAGGGACAGGGAGTTAAAGGACGTGAACTGATCTATCTGCTGCTTACTCAGAAATCCATGGGAAACAGTGAACCTGGCAAGAAAGCAAGGTTCTTATCTTCTGGTCAGAATGAGTGCACATTACTAGAACACAAATTATTTGGAGATGATCTAGAAATTAAGGCTTAGGTAAAATAAAGAGGATCCCAGTGTGCATGATACACAGGCTTTGGAGGAAAAGGTGAGTTGGGGGCACTCAGCAGCCTTTGGGGAAAGGCAAGGTTTACAAAGCTCCCATTTCCCACCCAGAAAATACTGGCAGGAGGGGTAGGTAGTTTGGGAGCTGAAATTTCACCAGATACACACAGCAGAGCCCAACACAGACAGGAGTCAGGCACTATGGAACATACTCCACGGTTTCTTCTTTTCCACTATTGAGGGATGGGATTGCTGAGCTAAAATTAGCCTCATATCCTTCCCCCCACTTCCCAACCATCCCCACAGGACCAGCTCTGCAACAGCCTCAGACTAAGATACAGGTTCCTGTCTGCCGGAGGTCACACATTTTCCTACCACAGCAGTTATTCTCTAGTAGCTGATATCCTCTTCGCTATGCTGAGGCATGAGGAATCAGACACTTAACCCTTTCTTTTAGTCCTAGCAGTTATTGTACATCATAAATGCATACAGCAGTTGAAATTATGTGCTTTCAACACGAAGGGTGCATGACCTAAAGTTTTATCAGTAACAATATAACGGCTAGTAAAGACTCCATTATGATTTAATGCAGTACGGGCTAAAGGCGGCAGACACTAAGGAACTCAGCTTGGGACCAAAACCTGTCCTGAATCGTAATAAGACATGGCTTGTAGCCCAAACAGCTCTTTCAGTGTTGGAGAAAAAGTAATGAGGTCAGTAAACTCATTTCTCAAATGTTTGAAGCTTATGTTTTCTCTTTGCTCTATTTTGATTGAGTTGACAGTTTTTGTTTGAAAGACATCAAATGCAACATACAGCAATTCAAATCCAGCTTTTAAAATATAGCAAGGATTGCATCTGTATGTCTGCAAAAACACATGTACAGACTACACGTTCTTGCATTTGTCATACAGAGCAGAAAAATAACTTCTGCAAGTGCAAGGAACCTAGCTAATCCCTCCATGTTGTTTTTAACCCACAAGCCTGCAGAAAAACTGGCTGCTCCCCAGGAAAAAGCATTCAGAAAAAGGACTGTGGTTATCATCAACATAATGGCTTGCAGGTCTGTGCTCCTCAAAATCCAAAAGCGACAGCAATAGATACAGCAGACTGGCAGCCAACAGCTCGATCTGCCCAAGTGGAGATCACATTAATGGATGTATTAAGGCCAACAAGCCTAACAAATTACAGAGGCGCAGTCATAAATAGGAGCCAGGCAGCAAAGATGCCACTGAAAATGCTCCCCTAGCATTTTCCCATTAGTTATCTCAAATTAAATGCATTTTCCAAAACACAAGAACAATGATAACTAATAACATTTCAGTCCCATGATACCATTTTATGTCCATCTGTTTCACAAAGACTATCAATGACTTGACATATTTACACGCACTGAACTGCTTATACAACATGTAACCCGCACGGTAAACATCTACTAAGGAAAGCTATGAATTAAAGTAATTATCTGGCAATCACACCGAGGGCTGTTTACAAGAAGCAGGGCTAACAAAGCAAAACCAGGAACAAAGCATCTAAGCCCTGAGATGATGGTTGGTGCAAGATGAAGCAGAGAGAGCTTCTCTGCTGAAGACAAGGTCATTTGGAGGCTCTGAAAGCCAAACAAGAGGACCATGAGCTAGACAGGAGTAGGAGGCATTCTCATGTACAAGAGAAAGGGAGGCAGCTATTCACCGTGGCTCACCCGGGGAATAAAAGCCGCCTCAGTCATGCAATAACAGGGAAGCTCAAAGAGGGATACAATGGACAAGAAAAGTTTCTAATAAAAGAGTGGCAGGAGGCTCTCAGAAGGGTAAAGGACAAAGAGACCCTCTTCAAAGGAAAGAGGCACGGGCTGATAAGATGGACTCTTTCCAGCAGGCACTTTCTTTCTAGCAGCCAAGAGGCTGGGCTTCTTAGGATTGCCTTTGGAAACATGATCAGAATATGGATATTTAAAAGCATGTTCTGGCACAGATCCAGTTTCCTTGCCAGAAGGATTTTTGACCTCTAACACTGAGCAAAATCCTACTAATTGCAGAATTGTTCTTTCTTCAGAGTCATTTCTATATAGACATCAGAGGAGGCCTGTAACATTTGTTTATTCTGCAAAATGGAAGAAAGGGAAGAAATTTAAATGGAAGAAATTTAAAGCTATAGGGATCAGAATGAAAAAACATTCAGTACTAACTACAGAGAGCTCAGTGATCTTGAATTTCACATTTCAAGCAGCCTGCAGAACACAGAAAGCAAAGCTGTTAGCTTTCTCTCTGACTGGAAACAGCACTGACAGAGGAGAAAAGGGAAAGAGGGATTAAGAAAGGGTTGGAAAGGTGAAAATCTTTTTTGACATCTTAATCATATTTTGCTTTGTATCACAGGATACCAGACAGCATCTCAGCAATCAAAGCCCCAGCCGCCTCTGCTATCAAGCGCATTTATCTGATGCATTTTCAAACCTGAGAAGGAAGCAGACCAACGATAGTGCAATTTTGGCTATCCGAATTGATTAATCAAACCTACAGATACGACTAAAAAGACAAGTTTATCTCCAATAAATACGTTCATTTTTTTTTCTGCCAGACAAGTAAGGGGGAAAAAAAAAGAACACAATAGCATTATTGTCTATGTTTAAGTATGAGTACCTAAGCTGGTCATCAGCATCTCTGATGTCTACACTCTGCTGAATTATAGATGCAAGAACATGCCATAAAGACATTTATGCAATTCCATAGCTTTTATTTCTAAATAATCCAAATCTTTTCAGTATCCAAAGAATTACAGTTACTTTTTGGTATTCTAGGTAAGAAACTGTGTGCAGAGCTTACAGTAAAAGCTCGCTTAGAAAAATTCCCAAAGACCTTACCCATATCTTTTTCAGCTCAAAGAACTCATAGGAAGTTTAGGTCAATGCTCGAAGGAAGAAAATAGAAAAGAAATAACACAACTATGAGAAACTACTGTGGATACTGGACTATAGTAACACCAGTGTGAGGGGGGAAAGGGTTAAAGAAAAGTAATATTATTTTAATAGGTTCAAAACTAACCTGGTATTAATAAGTACACTAAACACAGCAGAAAAATAGAGCATTAAAATTTAGGAGTAAAATTGGAAGATTGGCAGATTACTGTACTTTTGCAACAATAAGAATGAGACATGCTACAAGATAGTTTAAATCAAAATCAGGATCTTCAAGGAAATCTCCACCAGTTTCTTGAAAATTAAGCAAAGAAGAAAATGGAGACATGGACAGAAGTGCTTGTTTAGAAAACAATTTATAATAAAGCTGGTCTTCTCCTTGCCAGAGTTATAACTCAGAGTAAAAATTAACAGGACTGGAATCCAATCAATTCAATTATGAAATTTAATGAGTTTCACCATTTGTTTTTTTAAAGAAGTATTTCTTCAGGTGGTGTACTCACAAATATCAGGTAGTAAAATGTAGGTAAGAAGGATGCACAGAGTTGGTTGAGAAACTGGAGCTGGAAAATACACTGTGAGTAAATACTAGAAAATCCACACCTTGTCTGCAAATAAACTTACATTATCAATTTCAAGTAAATAATGAACAGTATAACCAGTAAGGAGCTCAAGGCAGGCAATGTCTGAACTGGTTATTTCTGAAAATGCAACCATTACAAAGAAGCTGGTAAAACCACTAGTTTAATCTTCCTGCCTCTACACCCCAGGTCTTTGCCCCAGTCCTTCCTCTTTGCAGCCCAGTGTCTGCCTCTCTGCTGTTTCAACACAACCACCTGTAGGGCTGGGCTAAGCCTGAATCAGGGAGCTGACCCATTCTTAAAAAAAACTGTAAAATCATGGCTCAAGCTTCCAGCATCTCCATTAAAAACAGACTCTCTGATGGCAAGCATATCAGACTGGACAGGACATCTTTAACTGCTCAAATTTGCTTAAACTCACGTGACCAGTGGCCCACGCGCTGTCAGTGGGACTCACCTGCAGCAGCTGTGTAGTTACATAATAAATGAATAAGCATACCTACTCACCTACTCTGTTAAGAGAGGATAAATAAAGGGAGATTTTGGCTGTTCAATATCCCCCTTTACTTTTGAAAGTCACACACTCAAAACCCTATGAGTCTTTAAAAAAAAAAATCTGTCTGAATTTAAAGATATACATCCTTTTCTCAGAACAGACTCCTATTTCTAATTGTATGGGCTGCATTAAATGACAACATGCAATAATTTTGGATACAAGTTAGCTGTCTGGCATATCAGTGAGTTCTCCTTGATTTGGACTTGTTTACAAACGGATCAAGTCTGACACAAGGTACACAATGTCTGCAAAGGGAAGAAGGCTTGTAAGCTGGAACAAACAAGGTCCTGTACGATGAATATTCCCGTTCACCTCAGGAAGCAGCTCAAAGGAAGCCCTCTAGAACATCTGCATCTGTTACAAAAATGCCAAAGACGTCAAAGCTGAGAGATGGATACTAATAGCACTAGGGTTGTTCAGTCTTCAGAGGAGAAGATGAAAGGCAAGGTCTCATTGCTGTCTGCAACTACACTGTGGGAGAGTACAGAAAAGATAGAGTCAAACCTTTCTCAGAAGCACTTGGAGGAGTAAAAGGATAAGTGGTAACGTACACAAGTTGCAACACAGAAAATCCCAACTAGTGAAAAATGTTTTCACTACAAAGACGGTCAAATACTAGAAGAGGGCCCAGAGGTGTGGTGGCACCTCTGTCCTTCAGAGATGCTCAAAACTCAGCTGGATAAGGCCCTGAGCAACCTGATCTAGTTGGACCTGCTTTGAGCAAGGGGCTGGACTAAAATGCTTCTGAGGGTTCTTCGCCTAGATTATTCTATGAAATTACAAGGAACATTTTTCATCACTAGACACATCATACATAATACCTCAAAATGAAACTGAAAAGCATTCCTGGAGTTGCACAGATTACTCATTGGCTTTCTTGTTATATTAAAGAAAGATAACGGACTCAGTGGTCAGTTAATACAGCCTTGATAACCCAGTATTATTCAGCTGAACTAAGAAAACAGTGTGTTTTTACGGGGACCTAAAAAAAAAAGAAAGAAAAAAAGAAAAAAGTGTATCCCATGCTCTATGACCTGACTCAATGAGATGAAATGGAAGAAAACACGGAAGCAGATATTTGCTATGTCTCAAAGACACCTTAAAGCAGAAAGGAAAACTTTATACACCTCCCTCTCCTCCCCTAATATTCCTTCCAAAGTAGCTTCTTTACAAACAGTAAAGAAGTACTGGCAAGAAGGGCTGCAAAACATCAAACATCATTTAATACTGCAATTCTGCTGATCAAAACTGAATTTGGAATACCACAACAGCCATAAAAAGTACATAATTGTTACTTTCAAGGTTAAGTTGCACGTGCTTGACTTTAAAGCATCTTTTCCAAACATGGGAATGCTACAGAAGAAAAATTGGTTCCTTTAGGATCAAAACTCATAGTTCTAGAAATTCAAGCCAGAATTTTTATGTCATAATTACTTTAATCATTAAGAATGTTTTATCTATATTGCAAAGAAAAAAAGCAGCACAAGACTTGAAAAAGTAACAAACTCATGTAGCAAAGTGCAGCTTCTTGCAACAGCAAGTGTTGCTACTTCACCTGTGGGCCAAACCAGTAGCTTTACCCAGCGCTGGAGCAGCGTATTTGCCAGGACTCCTTCCCCGCGCTCCTGACAAGGCTCAAGTCTCACAGCCCGTGGAGCTCCGGGCCAGAAGAGCTTTGCTGCAGCATTGAAATAGCACACATGATATTTGAGATAAGTGGGCGGGGAACTGGACAGGCCTCACTAGCATATTTGTAAAGCCATGCAGAAGATCACAATCTAATTGTTTTAACTTATAGATAGAAATATATATTTTAAAGTAATTACCCAGATGAATGATCATGAAATGCGTTATTAACCTAAGTCTACGTTTGTATTATCCATTCTTAAAACTTCCGATGACAATCCTGGCTAACTGCACCTCTCAAAATCTGAAATTAGAGCCCTGCCTCTGCCCAGGGCTACAGCACACCATTCAAAGTTGTCTACTCAATATAGCTGAATCCCTGAATACATATAGAAAAGCTCTAATCCAGATCAGTACATCACACCAAATTTATTCAAAATCTTTCTCTGTTACAAATCTAGTTTGATTAAGAAAAATCTGGTTTAGTAATTAAAATTCTAGATCAAGTCCCATTGAGAGAAGAGTGAACACTGTCTTTCTTTTTTTATAATGGTGGTATCCAACATTTAGGTGCTCGCTCGCTCTCCCTGCCTCTCAAAAAACATCCCGACTTCCTTCTAGAGGCGAGAGCAGCTGGGCAATTCACGTCCAAGTACACTCTAGGACTGGGTGAAGAGAAGCCTCTTCTGCAGGACTGTAAAGCTCAGTTTTGGAGCCAGGTTTCACCAGTGTTTAAACAGGCATTGAGTGGCTGCACACTACCAGCTACCACCTATTTCATGGACAGTCTCTGCCAACTTTTGGTTACGTGCCATTCGGTTACTGTTGAGGGGAATACAGACTTTTACAAGCTACAAAAGGTTATAGGTAGAAGCCAGTGAAGGGGGAAATTTAGTCTCAGATCTTATTTTCATTTTTGTGAAAAGCAAGTCTGAGTAGCAATGTATTTGATGACAAACTAATCCTGTGGCCTATGGGAGGGAAGTGAAATCAAGAAGGCCTCAGAGCTTAAGAAAGCTATAATCACTGCCGTGCTTCTTGGTCCCAACCTGATTAGGCTTCTGCAAGTTGCTCAACAGCTGCCAACTCAAAAGTAATCCTTATGTTCTGCACTTTATTTTGCTTTAGTTATCCCCCCCCCCCCCCCATGATTAACTCTGCTCTGCTTTAGCTATCCTCAGAATTCACTCCCACGGCACATGGGTAGTACAGCACACAGTGTTAATCCTAGGAGCTGGAGACCTAACAAGCAGCAGCAAGAGCATCAATCTAAACCACTGCTCTTCAGCTGTGATGTAGCAGGTAGCCTGCCAGTTAAGTCAGTTAACAAAGAAAACAGGTATTTCTACCTCCCAGACACCTTGTGACCTCCACTTGTTCCTAACAGCAGGGCAAGTATCCCACAGTTCTACTGTCAAAACTAAGGCTGTTCTGCACTTAGCCTTCGAATCTTCAAATAATGAGGAGGTCTTCACTTCTGGCAAGAAAAACACTGGCATTCCACTTGCATGGGGAGGCAGGCATTCCAGAGAAGAAGGATAAAGGCAGACGTTTGAGGACCTCCCCTACGGTGAGGAAGACATCTCCAGAGATGACTAAAGGAGAAAAAACATTTGACCAAGTAGTAGTAAAACAGGAATTACGATGTTTGGCAGTCTTTGCAAATTTGTAAAGTAAAACATTTACCCTAACTGTGGTAAGAATGGATAAAAAGGCTGCAGAAACTGAGTAGAAAAAACAGCTTTTTAATGTGCAACATGAGAGCAAAGGTCTGGACTGCAAGCAGAGTAAACTGCCAAGAATTCATGTGCCTTATGAAGGCTGTAATATCAAGAGCAAAAAGGTACATGGAAAGGAAAAGGCTTAACTAAAGCACTACATTTTAAAGCTATCATCTTATTATCAAGATGTCATGAGTTGGAACTATATAAACGTTTGAGGCATATTAGAAACTATGAATTTAATTAAATATATTACAGAAAATGCTTCCAATGCTTTCACTGTACTTTATATAGTCCTCATGTTGTGGCAATACAGGAAGTGGTATGCATAGCAAACAGAACCCCATATGTAAAAACGGAATGAGGTATTTATATATGTATTTGAACAGTAACATGACCTAGGCTAACAATCAAAATGGAGGAAAGAAGTAGAACTCATTTGGAACAAAAAGGAAGAAACGTAAAAGACGATCAAAATAAACCCTTAGACAGGAGGAGTGAGGCAAGGGCTAGGTCCTTCTAAAAACTTAAGGTCATCATCACCCTCTCCCCCTGCTACTGGTTTGGCCTTTAATATGTTCATTCAAACTTGCAATAGTTTTATTAAGCATTGCTCTTCTTTTAACCTCCAAAGGAGGGCTGGAATGCAGGAGTCTGACTAATCCTGAGAAGGGAGCAGGAGACATGAGCATGCACAGAGAGACCTTGCCTCCAGAATTCAATGTCATTTTGGAACGAATCGTGGGGCAACACAAGCAGGGTCTTTTCCTGGCCAGTTAGCTGAACTGCAAGAAATACTTGCATATTTGATGAAACAAAGAACACAAGATTGAGGAACTTGAAAATTTAAGTCAGGCACACAGGCCATCTACCTAGAGCAGTGCTCACCAGTTAAATATCTGCTCTCACATTAAAAAGAAAACCAAGAGAAAGAAAGCTAAATAACTAAGTACCAAGGCCACTCCAGCCTTAGTTCTAAGTTCTATTAGTTCTATACTGAGAGAGAGCAAATACATTGTCTCCCATTTTGCTTCAAAAACATATTGTAAAAATGGGTCCAGCTATCGAGATAGAAAAGATTATGCCCTGCGTATTCACTAGCTAGCATTAAAAATACACAAAACAGCAAATGAGCTAATAGAGCACCATGATATTGTAGATGTAACTTGAGAACACACCATTTTTTTTAATAACAGAATTAAAAATTAATCTAAAAAGCATATAGGTCTTGAGATGTCTCTACATGCTTAAATACACATAGTGTAGGAACTTTTGTCAGCACCAGAAATAGGCAACACCTCAGAGGAAAAATTCCGCTTAGCCTGAGATAAGCTATGCTTACTTATGATACTCAGAAGAGTAAACTGTTTTGATATATGACAATATCACTGTTTAGGTTATGTGCAATTTCGCTCTTCAGACTAAAATACCAAAGGTATAATTCTTCTACCTTCTCTTCTAAGCATCTACAAGGGGAGCATTTACCTGTTTTGATTAAAGCTGTCATTGAGTCAATGCTATCTCATCAGTTTAGATCCTCAGCTGTCCAGCCACAACTTTCTAGTGAGTCTCCATTTCTTCAAAATCAATGTTATGACTGAACTTTGGTCAAGAAACAGGAAATCAATTAGATGACAACATTGGAAAGGATACTAAATGCTTTGTTTTAAGTTAAGTTTTTCCAAGAACTACACTACTTGCTGTATCATACATTGTCTTTTAGTAAAACATACCTAACAGCCACAATTTTAGGGTTCAGACCATCATTTTCCACTGTCTCTAGAACAAATCTTTACATATTTTCTTCTGTATTGGACTTTTTTCCAGATAAGGAAATTAAACAAAATTACAATCAAGAATCAGTTTCAACATGATTCCTTTAGAAGACTGTTGTAAAGCAGCAGACTGTAGATCTCACATTGTTTATTTCAATAAACAGGTCTTGATTTTCTCTTCACACATCACGCAACCATAAGCCACTAGGCTCACTTCCGCGTTTGTGGTGTTATTTGGTTGACTGACTTTCTTTTTGAGTATACAAAGAAAAGTCTTTATTTGGACCATTCAACTTTCAGAAGCATAGCAATTCATCTTTTGTACAAAAGCATACAGTTCAAGGGAAAAAAGCAAGTAGAATCTTAACAGGAACTGGAAACACCACCAGTTTGATAACTGCGTTAGAAATGTAAAGCTAAACAAACACTGAAGTTCACTATGTCACCTAAATAACAGTCTACCAAGAGCTGTTAACAAAGAAGGGAGAAGAAAAATGCATCAGAGCAAGGAAGCACAAATCACTAGCAGCAACAAGGGCTATCTTAAAAAAAAAAAAAAAAAAAGAATCAAAATCTCCCTTGGGCTTAGCTAATCGGTATGATCAATTCTGGTTTGTTCACAAAAGCCTGGACAGATAGCTAGAGGAGGGTAAGGAAAGGACGACAGAATGGGCGATGCAACTTTAATGAGCTTTTAAACAGTTAAGACAACATCTCGATCTACAAGCAGGTGCATTACAGCCCCAGAGACCACCTTAACAAAGTACAGCTTCCCACCTGACAGCCAGCCACGAAGGCCTAGGCAGCAGACACGCACATGCATTAATCTCTTTGTGTGAGCGCCTTTGAATTGTAACTACTTCATTTGTATATGTCAGCATCAAGCAAGATGTTCCCAGAAGCCAGCCTCTGCAGCAAGCTTTTTAACAACATTAGACCAATCCAAGCACTGTAGCCTACATCATTAAAACAGAGAGAGCCATAACAGCTTTTAGGGACAAACTTGGTCATATTTTGAATGCTTAAAGCCAAACATGCCATTTCAGCTATATTTTGCCCAACACGATGAGTGAGAGCTTTTGTACTATCAGATAAGTATCAGGCGAAGATTATTCTTAACCCTTCACTCCAGGTAAGGTCTCATTGTACGGCACTGTATGCAGACAGGCTGGCTAACTAAGTTTGTCCATTAGTGTACTTTTTGGATGGAAAGTAGTTAAGAAGCCATATCTCATTCACCATATGTCATACTAATTGATCGCTCTTCAGAAGCGAAGAAACTTTAATAGCATTTATTACACAGGCCCTGACATACTGGGATTTATTTTAGGACACCGGCGCTTTTGATTTCTAAGCAGCATTTACAAAGATCAACACTGGAAACATACTTTCAGTACAGACGACCTATCTTCAGTACAGACAACAAAGACACACAATCCTCTTAAGAAACAACTATTGTGAAGTGTGGATAAGGGTTCATAAGTACCCAGTGTCCTTAGTCTTTTCTTTACACATAATCTGGTTCAATCTAAAACCTCTCACTAAGGTGCTACACACGCACTGTTCACTACTGTGTCTCATAGCTGACCCCCATCTTCATTCCAGCATAACATGAAAAATACTGCTTGATAAAATACAGCCTTATAATCCAAAGAGACATTTCAGCTCAGATTAAAAAATAAATAAATAAAAGGCGCGCCCATCCCACAGTGACAGATTCCACATCTCCATAAAGCAGGCAAGCCTCCTGTGCCAAATGACCTTTACTAGCGAGTTTGAACAGAATTCAGTATTTCTTTAAAAGAAGCGATTTCAGGTTTATGATTTGAGAAGGCATCCTAAATGCAGACTGCAAACTACCCCAGAGCAAACTTGATCATTTCTGCAGATGTATCCTATGCCTACATCACTTGGTGTTTTTTCCAAAACACAGGGTAAAATTAATGCACCATTCTCAGAAGCAAGAAATGACACTTGCCATTGCAATACTTTAATTAAAGCAAGCAGAAGGAACATAAAGGTCTCACCCTCTCCATTTATCATTTCCAATAACTCTATAATAGATCAGACTCTACATTTCTCAGTTCACCAAGTGCAAAGAAAACCTCATCTTACAAACAGCACTAACTCAGGTATTCTTGAAATCCAGAGTGACCAAAATCCAGGATTTTAAAAAATAAAAAACACTCCAGGATGTTTTTTTCCTTCCAATAAGAGAGCATGCGCCGAAATTCACAAGCAAATACACTCACTATTGAGAACATATGTACTTTTCAGCAGCTGCCGTATTTTTCAAATCCTGGTCTGTAAAAGGATTTTGAGAGACAAGGACACTTGACAGCTGAGAGGCAGGATGAGGGTTTATTAAGAAAGGGAAGACCAAGAGAAGATATGCAAACCAGCACATGGCAATTAACGTCCTCCTGAAATGGAAGCTCCCCAGCTCATCTATGTGCCGAGACCAAAACTTACTGCTTCAAGAGTCATTTTCCTAGGGAACATAGGCACTGGCAAAGAAAGCTACTACTTGGGGCACAAGCACAGCAATCAGATGACAGGGAGCATGAGAATCCCAAGATATAAGATGTAATCTAATGTATATTCTTAGATACAATCTAAGGATATACAGCATCCATTTGGCTGACCTCATTCACACACTCTCACCCCACAACTTTTTTTTTTTTAATATAAGAAGCAGATACAGTTAAACTCTTTAAAAGTTAAAGGGAGCTTTGTGAAAGAAAAATTGCACATAAAGTGTGCAGAAAGTGGCATCCTTAGAGGTTTGCATTGTCAAGATATTGTGTTAACAAGCTAATTTTACAGTTTATTCATGCCTACATATAATGATAGAGATACTAGAAGTAACCAATATATTGGACCAAGTCCTTGAAAAATACTGCTTTAAGCCATTATAACTATTATATTTTGTCTTGAAATATAAATAGCAAAACACTGACTTTAAAAAGCTCAAATAAAACCCCAAATCGTGGAGTTTTATTGCAAAAAGGTAATTCTGTTCAATAGTGCATCTGAGAAATTCAGAGAGCAAATATTTGGATCTGTTACAATGTCCTTAGAAGATCTTTTGACAAAGGACTTTTCTTCATAAAAGGTATGTCCACCTTGCCAGCTGCACTGTAAGAACAGCCATATCAATGCTGGCCGAAGGGCTGGTTAGCCCAGTCAAGTCCATCCCCAACATCACACACAAGTAATTATCCAATGAGGAACACAAAGTACAAAAATGTAGCGAAACTTTCTCTAAATACCCTCTCCAAAAGCAGCTATTTGAGGTTAAGAGGCTCCAAGACTTAATATTTAGAACTTAATTTTTTGCCTTCTGTGGAATCTAGTGAACTCCTTTTTGAAGTAATTTCTAAAATCCTCTAGACCCTGTGACAAGGAGCTAACTATTTCTCTGCAAGGAATAACTTCTGTTTTATATCTGGCACCTGCTACTTTCATTTGATGCCCCCTTATTCTTGTTTTGGAAGAAAGAATAAACTGTTCCCCTCCTTTGTACCACGCAGACCTCTACCAGATCACTTATTCAAGGTTGAACAATCCTAATCAACACAAACACTCTTCACACAGAACCATTCCAGGTCTTTATTCATCTTTGTTGCCCTTCTCTGCACCTTTTGAAGCTTTGCTTTAAGTCTTTTGCTATAGGGTAAGCACCGGGGAAGAGAAGCAACACCAGAACTGCACTCACCTGGCCTGATAAAAAGCTGATAAAATCTTTCCCTACCAACCTTGCTTTTATGTGATAAAGTTTTCTTCCACCTCCATCATGCCATGGGACATCTTCCCTCCACCTCAAAGGAGGGTCTGGTTAAGGCAATCCAAATTTTCTTTGGTCCTAAACCAAATTATCTTCCCTTACCTGAAAAGGGCAGCATTGCTGAAGTTATTTATCAGTGGAGAAGGCCAGAGAATATAGCACCTTCTTCCCACACTCAGTTCTCTAATCCTTCCACTAACTTGTCTGCTTCAGGTGCCTGTGCATCAAGGTCAACCCCAATCACAATTCAGGTACATCCACAACTGTACATTTCCGCATTTCACCATGACTAGATGTGCTGGGCAACATTTAAAGCCCAGGATGAAACACAGAGCAACCTGACACAAAATATATCTTCCTTATGTCCTGCCAGTTTCCAGAGTCTTGTTCAGCCATTTGAGTACATGGTCCTTGATAAAGCAACAGCCAAAACCACATAAATAACATTTTAAAAAGTTTGTGTCTTTCCTCCAGCTTAATTTCCACAATTGGGTAGCTATTATAGCAATGCTGTGTTCTTTCACTGGGATGCAAGAGACATCTCATAAAACTCAACTTAGTAAGATTAATAGTGAAAGAGATAAATCCACATGAAAAGCAGACCATGCAGAGCCCATTTTGAATCCTCACGTTTAGAAGATCAAAAAGAAACAGAAACACATTGATTTTTAATTATTCACATGCAGTCCCGATACACACACCTTGAACATTAAGCACAAAGTAGTTATGCATTACCAAAGCCATCATCCTCCCAAGTCCATCATTTACACTGCCACGTGGAGTTCATCTCTTTTTTTTTGCGTCAGATAGAGCTGTCTCAAAAAAAACAGACTTATATTAAAAAAAAAAAAAAACCTGATACAATGCATCTCCACTGAGCATGCCTTTTCATACGCCTCAAATGTAATAAGCCTAGATCTTTCATTAAAATTTTGCTAGTATATTCAGATAACAACAAGAACTTCAATGAGACAAATAGAGCCAGGCTCTCACACAAGCTACAAGGCAATGCAGTATTCTGCAATGATTTAGTTTTAAGTTTTAAGGAGAAAATTTTTACCATGACAGTCTGAGGGCTGAAAGAAGAATGCAACAGCAAATACTGAGTTTAATTTAATTTCTTCATCAGAAAAAACTTTTGGTAGAGTGTGGTTAGTGCAAATAAAGTATATTCCTTCAACAGATCAACTTTTTCAAGTGTATACTAGCCATGCACAGCCAGTAACTTCCCTAGCCTCCAATAAATTTTCCCCTACTCATTTCTTACTACCACTATTGCTCTCCCTCAGTTTCCAGGAAGATGAGAGCAGGTCAGGCAAAGGACAGGTCAAAAAAGTAATGAACTGCAACTTCAACCCACACAAACTTCATTATCACATTCTACTAACGTGTGGAATCCTGCTACTGCTAAAAGATTCCCAACCTATTTTTTAAGGATAACAAAACTTTGGTCAATGCTTTCAAAATCCCTTGCAAAAAAATTAACACAAAAAACCCACCACACAGAAAAACAGAGTGAGGAATCCAAGGCATTAATTCTCTTCTTTACTCCCAAAGAAGAAATCTGAACACTTGGCACACCTCCCAAAGGTAAAAGGCTTTTGCTCTGATGCCAACTCCAACAAGATCGCTGTCCCAACACATTACTTTACTGTAAGCGTATTCAGGTGAAAAGGCAATCTGTTAAAGAGATGTCATTTGTGGTTAGCTCAAGCTGATTGCAAAGGACGACGCAATAAGCCAGTCACAAATCTGTCCAATGCGCTTCACAGATTACCCACAAAATCATAAACTGTTCTATTTATTTATTCAATGTATCACATACTAGTACACAACAAAACAGAAGCTATTTCCCTCTTTCCCTCTCTCATATATTTGTATTAGCTACAAATTATATACCATTTGAAGTCAGAGTTAAAAAGCTTGTTTTGTAGCCTTAATGCTTTTTGGTTGTAGGAACAGTTAAATACAGTCATGCTAATATACAGTCACTAATGGAAAAAAAAAAAAAAAAAAAAGACACATTTAACAACAACTCATGGTCACAAGTCCGTTTGGCTTGCTATCACGGTAGCTGGAAGAAAAATTCAAGAAAACACATTCAGACTTGGTTGTTCCTTTTTTTTATTATTTTTATTTATTTTATTTATTTATTTATTTTACACAGTCACATCCTACTTTCACCATTCTGCAAAACATCAGCCAACTACTGATGAACATACACACAAAGCATGAGGAAATGGAAGTCTAAAGCTTCTCTAAAGCCTTTCCTTCTCAGGGCAGATACCTTGCATCTGCAACCTCACCCTAAGAATGAGAACATGATCTGACAGATTCAAGTTTCCACATTCTTTGCTTTTATCCTCAAACTACTCATATCGTCTCACAACATCAGAGTACCTATGAACATATTTGTGCATACATGAAGACACACACACACATCAGAACACACGAGCAGCCATCCCTGCTACTTATTCTCCAACAAAGCCCAAGTTTGTCCGGGAACACAACCAAACAGCTTTACATCCTTCCATTGCTCTCCAGTGAAGGAATTCTGTGAAGGCATTTTCCTGTTCTTGAAGCTGACCTCTCCCTAGCACTCTCAATTTTTTGTTTTGTTTTTTTTCCACCATAATTTGGAAAACTCCATCATACTGAAAGATTTAATAGTCATGCCTGCTAGCAGTGGACAGACTGCTTTCTTAAGATGTTTCCTCTGCTTTTTTTTTTCAGTAAGATTTATTCAGTCTGTTGGGAGTTTCCGTATACCCAAATCTCTCTGATATTCTGCAGCCAGTTCAAAAGACTGCAATCCAGAAATAAGGTTTGTTTTCTTCCAACTTCAAAGCATATTTTAGGCATTGATTCCATATCTGCTTTTACAAAAGGTTTCAGTGACAGCTCTGTCTTCAGTGATGGGACATCCTGGCCAGGAAAGTGTTTAGAATTACACATAATTCATTCTTCTGAGAATCTGACTTTCCCATGTCAGCAGGAAAACTGATGTGATAGTTGTAGCTAACAACATCTTGTGTAAAGTTCTGGGTGTCTGAACAGAGCAAGCTCCCAAGGAAATCACCAGAAAGACATTTCAGGAAGAACACAGCAAAGACAGAATATTCTGATGCTTGAATAGCGCCAGGGTAACTGTCAAGTTTCTCAGAGCATTCTCCCAAACCCCAGAAATCCTGTCCAAATATAAGGAAGACATGTTTGTCCAGGATCTCCTGCAGTCTCAGAGAAGCTGCACCAGCTGGGCAGCCAACACGTACAAAGCTTCTGAAAAGCACCAAGCCTACTGCTCTTCAACTACCCACATGCTCCGATGATGTGCAACATCTCTGATGATGTCCTGAACAGAGCAAACCCTGAAGCTTAGGACACAAGGGCAGCTGTGCATTTCTGGTTCAATTACATCAGCCAAAGCAAAAGTAGGAGAAGCAAAAAAAGAGCTCTTATCTAAACTAAAGGAAGTCTTGGATCAAGTGAGAGCTGCACACACTTTACAATTACACTCTTTAATTAAATTTACTGAAAATATGTACCGAAAAACATCTAATAAAGGTCACTTTTGAAGGTCAAAGTCTAACAACATTTCTGAATGCCCCTTACCTGTCTGCCTCAATTTCCGAGTTTATAGAAAGTAAATGAAAAACACTCATTTAACCTCAAGATATTAGTATCTCAGCTTGACAAAATTACTTAAAGATCCTGAAAGTCATTTCCACCAACTACCCATCATCTCTGAACATCAAGAAGCAATCCACAAGAGGAACTACACCAGCTATTACGCTATAATAATACACATAAGCTTTTTAAATGCTACACTCTCAAGAGGGGTTCCCTGTGCCCACATCTTTCAAACCTTCTTACAGCACAGCTTCGTGTAACCCACAGACAGTGTCGTAGCATGTCACAGCCATCTGTCTCAGTATATTCCACAATAAGCAAGCCACAGCGACTCAAGGCTGAATAGCACTTGATTCAATAGTCATAGGGGAAACAGTTTAAAAAACAAGAATTGACACTGCTTTCCCATCCATACCTAAGAGCTGATCTCCTCTGCCCACAAAGGACAGCTGAAGGAGCTGTGCACTGCTCTCAGGGCCTAGTTTTAGCAAAATCCCTTGCACTTTGTTTTGGTCCATCTCTCTGTCCCTCCAGGCTTAGAGATTCCTTTTTGCCGCAATTATGTTTTCTTGTTGCTGACCTAAAGATCTAAAAGCTCTAAGAAAACTTCCACTGGCATCAGGGTCAATATGTGCTTCAAGGATATAGCCATTCTTATTATGATGACTAGAAAGACCTCCCATCTCCACAGGGAGCTGTATATACGACCACTGTAATGACATGCAAAAGAGCTGATGTTTTCACGGGAGCAACAATCCACCTCCATCCCATTAGCTAATCATCAAATATTTTCCATTTTAAAAGCCCCTTGCCTCTCTTTTCTTCTAGCACAGCACCAAATACTGAAATCATCCAATCCCTAGATCACAGGATAAGCACAAACAAGCTAGAACAATAAGATACAGCATGACCATCACATCTCAAATATAAATTTCAAACTGCATTATAAGCACAAGCATTGTTAACTTATGATCCATTTTGGTGCTGAATGTTGTAATTTACCTTCATTTTGGTTATGGAGGTAAGCCAGTCAGCCACAACAGTATTATAAAGTTATAGAGCTCACAGAAGCCAATAACAGTAATAGCTGCACCAGAATAGGAGGAGGAGCACAAAACAAAAGAGTCTGCTTGGGGCTCTTCACAACTAGTCGATCATAAGCAGCAAGCTTACACATGCTATACATTCCACCACTTGTACAAGAATATTACTCAGAGTTACTATACTCATGTGTAATTCAGGCCAATTATACTCTAGAGAAATAGTATGAGAAACACTTTAGCACAACAGCTAGCACTGAGATGATATAAAATACCTCACAATAATGATGCACGTGGGATTTATTACCGAATCAACTGTTGAAAGGACATAGCATGTAGAAGTAAAGCAACAAATTGATTGGTAGCTGTGAGCAAAGAAACACTAAGGAATGGAAATTAAGATGGCAACCTTCGTCCTTTACAAACGTCAGGTCGTACACAAGCCCAGGAGGAGGCCCGTCTCTACCACATCCCTGGTTAATCCTCACAGTCAAGGACTCCTAAAGAGCTAAGGATTCTTCAGCACCAAGGACTTCAGACCAATAAAGAAGATAAACTGGCAGCAAAGGTAAACTTCAAAAATAGTATTAGTTTGCAGAACTGCATAGATCCGGGCTTAAAAAGATCATGGCTCATAACCGAATCTCACTAACAGCTTTCAGGGATGCTACCAACAGTCAAATCTTGCCAATGAGAAACCACATTTCACTGTCCATTCTCAAGACAATTTAGCTAATGTATTTGTTCCTATTTCCAGTACAGGTATAAACATTCATTCAACTTCATAGCTCTGATATGAACAGTGACGATACATATTCACAAAAGAAACCCCAAAACTCAGTGATGAACTTTACAATGTGTGAAGCACAGAGTTATTTTATTTCTGACAAAATTTACTATAATTAAAGTAAATAAACAGTACCAAATATAGAGAGGACTTACTCGGTTCTACCAATTAAGTGAAGCAAAATTACTAGGTGGGAGACTTTAGGTAGGCAAACTGGGCAGCTGAAGTTCTGAAGCTGGCACAAGAGACAAGACATTACAGGGCCTGGGATGTTCCAAAGTTACAGATCCTGCCAGCTAGAGAAACAGCTATGCAATAAATACACCAGCAGCGAGCTCTGCTCCCTGTTGACTCACTCAGACTGAAATTTTAGTAACCGCTTCTCAGAAATAAGCACAGGGACTTTCTGAAGTGGCTCAGCTCACACAGCAGAGCTGTAAGTTAAAAGTTACCTTTTCCTTTGTCTACTTCCCAATGAAAGAAAAGCCTCTGAAGTGATATTACAAAAATAACGTCAGGAAGGGATAGTTAAACATCGATCCACAAGAAGTTCATGGTTAGAATACTATGCTTCCCACTATTATTCGTAATAACCCATTTCCTAAATGCTCATAAGAAAAACCAGCAGGATGTGTGTGTGTACACACAGGTGCATCTTCACACAAGTACAGACAGATCCCATCTTCTAAAGGATAATGATAAATCTGAAAGGGATGATTCTCTGGAAAATCCTTCAGAGTATTTTTCAGCATCATACTGAGAAGTTTTCAGTCAGTAAGAAAAAAAAAAAAAAAAACTTCATTAAGCCAGAAGCAACTACTCCACAACAGCAGCTTTCTGATAGCATCTGCTCTCGTGGGCCTGGTGCAAGGCATCATTTTGGAAATGCTGTGTTCCACCTTGCAGAAACCACTACTCTGGGGAAACGCTCATTTTTGTAATATCCTGTATTACACCACTAATCATTTTACATTGTGTTGTATTATGCATATAAACAAAATAATGCAACCACAAGATTTTTATTTTAACATGGATTTCTGTCATAGTAAACCTCACTTTGTTGCCTTATGTCATGTTGAACTTGAAACAGGAAAAATGACTATGAGAAAGCTGACAGATTTGATTAAACAAAGCCTCCACATTTTCTTCTAGTTTTTAACTTTTCTCCTAGGTGATTTTTTCTCAAATCCTGACTACTAGAACTACTGTATATCTAGATGAGGTATTCAAAGGAAACCACAATCTCTCATCCAAATCTCCCTTCATTTTCTGAAGTCTTAGTAGTGTACTATTGGAGTACACTGGAGAGTGTACTATTGCCTCCGATTCCTCCATTTATTTTTTCTTAAATAGCATGAGTGGCCAGCATGAGGTCAGGCTCTGATGATCCATCCTAGAAGTGTATGAGAGTAGGAAACAAACCTGGGTAATGCTCACTCAGCTGTACCAGCTCTTCACTGAAAGAATTCCCCTTGCAAAACACAGGTACGTTTTCTTCTGAGACATCTGTAAGGTTGGAACCAGGGAATTAAGACTAGAGAAAACCCCAAAGAGGAAATAAATAAGCAAAACACCACAAAATCTTCTGATCATGCTAACAGGCTCCCAGAAAATGCCTTGCTTCTCTAGTTCAGAGATCTCTTCATAACTACTACATGAAAAATCAACAGCTCACTTCACAGAATAATCCAAACTCAACTTTACAAAGTTTAAAACTGTTTCAAGTCTTACACAGATGGCATTTTAAAACCACTGGAAGTCGGAGGGCATAGTTAAGCTCGTAAAAATACACCACAGAAATCTCTTGCTTATAGCTAAGCAGGATCTTTTTACAAAAATTCTAATTGTGCAGTTTTCTCCAGATAAGGTATCCTTCTGTCAGTCAGACCTAGTCATGTGATTGCCACTAGCACCTAATATATTTTATATTACTATTCATACTTCTTTAGAGAAATGTAAACAATATAAAATGGCAATATATCAGTGCTAAGTTTTTCAGCAAGCCAGTTCCTTTCCGATTTCAGCTATTTCAGCCGTAAGAAATCAGTCAGTGCAGTAACTGCAGGTCAGGCATACTGCAACACACAGGCAGGCAGATCTGAAGATAACCAAGCATGTGGATGCTGAAACAGCAAGTGTTTAAGAGGCTGATTGAGCTGGATTTTTGCCAGAAAATGTAACTGCGTGAGCCCAGTTATCTGGGCATCTGCCTTCCAGTGCCACCTCTCTTTTCCTCTCACCCCCCAAAACCTCCGACCTCCTCAGCAGCTCGCTCAAATACGACAAAGCGGTAGATACAGGGGGGAGAATGAAACACTGCAGATTCCTATTTCCACGAGACCCTTTAGAAGTGCCTTCCTGACAGAAGAGATTCCAGTCATAGCTTGTGCTGTCTCAGACACCAAAAATCACAACTGGAGACGAGCAGGAAACAAGCTCTAGGTTCCAGAGCTCATGAAACAGGCTGCTCCTAGAATAGACACTGTCTGAAGACATGTAACAAGCTATTAGTATACAGAAATTGGATAATAATGGCTATATAGCCAGCAGATTTAAATATATAAGACTCATTTTTGGACTGACGTTGCATGAAAGGTAATCCATATCCTACAGATTTAGCAACAATTAAATGTATCACATAACCAAGTATTCTTCGGTCAAACCAGGTGTAAGCTAATTTTAACTAATAAAAGATTCAGGAAGACTTGAGTTCAGAACAAAACATGTAAGATACCACATTCAAAAGCCCAAACAAGTAGAGATAACTGCTCTCAACAAGACAGCATAGCTGAAAATCAAGAGACAGGTTTCCATGGTGGCTTACGCTATCAGATAGCAGGGGTGGTGACCAGGCTAGCATACTAAAATAAGACACTAGGGCTTCAAAACAGCTTCCAGCTTCTCGTCTCTTAAGCTGAAGGCACCAGAGAGATGTGAAATGCTGAACCTCTGGCAAAAGAATCAAAAGCATTCCTCAAAGTCTGAATCAACAAGTGCCAAGTATTTGGAAAAATTCTTGTCTCGTCCTTTTCAGCTATGCAGGGAACAGCTACTAACAAAGAATCTCAACAGTGGGAGCTGGGAAAGGAGGTGAGACTCGGTGGATTTTCAGACTGTGACAGAGGCTCTCCCTCCTCATTCACTTCCCTCCACAACTAACATCAGCATGTCCTATCTAGAGCAGCAACTTTGTTATCTCCAAGCAGACTTGTTGAGGCAAAGGCACCCCTTGCACTTGAACAGTATTTGGCATGTGGGTTCTTGAGTTTCTAGAAGTAACTGAAGAAGTCACTCTTACGGATCACTAAAGAGAGCACAAGCATTGTAACTGCTCAGATGCTGTAAGCTAGAACAGTTTAATTTTGAAATAATTCTCTTCTAGGAAGAAACAGATGGATTGGACAGTTGATACAAGATAATTTGAAGTGTAAGTAGTCAACCCAGTAGAGGTTTCTTTTAAAGAATAATTACATTTTAGCATATATTCACTACTGCATAAGATATTAAAAGCCCATCATTACAAATACTATAATAAAGAGGATATATTTTCATCATTTTGTAGCTAAGTTAACTGATCACAGTGATTAACTGGAGATCATGTCAGCAGCTTTCCTTAATTAGAAGGAAAAGAGACACAGCTGACCACTCAGACATGTAAAACAAATTACCAGCTATAAAAATGAAATATTTGTTCAATGCTTTTTATTTTTCAATGAAGAGTAATCTGTTTTTATCTTACCATAAATTAAGCTAGTCCAGTTTATGATGTCTCAAAAAAGACCAAACAATGAATGTTAAAGTTAGAAATTGGATCATATTTAATTATGATGCTGTGGCAGCATGAGCTTCAAAACAGAGAAAGACAAGTGATGAGATGTATATCTAAAATAAGATAAAAGCTCACTGAAGAATGCATTTCAACCTCCAAAAACTTTTAATTTCTATGTGTGAATCAAATTTAGGCTGCAAGATTTAAATACAGTTCTTTGTACTTGAAACAGCAGCAAGCGAACAGTCCCAAGCTGTTGGGCTACAAACAGCTGGCAGAGCAGCTCGCCTGCACCAGACCAAGGACCAAACATTCCTCTTTGGGCGTATGACTGGCAACTCGGAACAGCCGAAATATCACCTCAGAAAAAAATCTATTCTCTGACTATACAGCATATCACAGAGGTAATTAATCTCCAACAGGACTAGCCTACTGATACTCAGAAAGCTTACGGGGGAAGTGGAAAAAAAGAAAAAAGGGGGAAAAAAAAATCACAGAGTCATCAAGCTTCAGGGACATTTTCAGAATATATCATACCCTCATATTTAGCCAGTTACTCAGAAATAAGCTGTTCCAAAGATAGGAAAAAATAACAGAGACAGGTTCTTCATGGATACTTGCTACCTCCCTCCACAGCAGGATAAAACGAACTCTTCTGCCAGAGCTTCGCCAGGTCACCGTCAGCTTTCTCGCGAGTGCCTATGGGCAACAATCCGGGTCTCTCGACCACATCTTTCTACAGAAAAGATGCAGAACTCAGTAACACTAGCGACTTCTACCCCTTAATGAAGCCAGGTAATAGGCTCAGAAACTGAGCAAGAGACAGAGTATCATCACACTTCCTCAAGAAAGCTGGCAGTACTCTGCTGCTTTGTTTATGGGTTTAGTTCATTTGTAGTTAATCAGCTTCAATCTCATTTTAGAGAGACAGTAACACATACGGTCCAAATTTAAAAAACAAACTGAATTCATAGTTTAAACGCAATTCTAAATTTAAATATTACAATTGAGGCAAAAAAATGTGTGGAATATTCTTTAATTGGTATTTTTTATGCAAACTCTAAAATATAATCTAGCAATAAGAGTAGGTTACTAAAGTTTCAGACATCCCAGTGAAAAAAAAAGTTTATTTCTGTTTTTTTAAACTCAATTTCAGTGACCATACTTTGGGTTTCAACGAGCAAAAAGAGAAGCTGGTCCAACTGTTAGTACTACGTGAACAGTTTTACTCTTTTTCCACAGAGAATTCTCACATGTTCAAAACTTTCAGAAAATTACATCTCTAACAGAATATTCCTGTGTTCTGTTATTAATATGAGTGTGAATTAAGTCCTTCCAGTTGTGTAGAGTGGAGAAAAATCCCATATTTTCTAGACTAAAAAGTCTATGTCATTCCTCAAATAATGCTTTCATAAAGGTCAGTTAAACCTTTAACACTGCCACCTACTTGACTTACCCCCCAAGTTACAACGGAAGTCAAAGTTGTTTGAAAATGTACTGCAGCAGCTCAGCACCACTCAGTTCTTAATGCTTTTGCCAAAAATTGCCCATGGCCATAAGAGAAACCTAAATTGTTTCATGCACATTTGAAAATATCTTAAGTTAAAGGACCTCACATACTTTTCTCAACAGTAAAATATCTTATTACTAGTTTCAAATGTCTAACTCACTGCAAGTGCAATCATAAGAGAACAGTCTACCATTTGCTGGCCAACACCCAATAATATCAAACTAGTAAAGCACTGGGAAGAACAGTTTTGCTGTCCAATAGACTCAATTTTATCAGGTTGCCCCAAAGCCACAAGTTTCAGAAACCAGGGATTTGAGGAAAGGGAACTTTGGAGTTGGCCATACTTCCTAAAGTATTAACCAGGCTAAAAGCTCTGAACAAGACCTGTGTGTGATGTATCTAGTGAGGAGTAAGCACACATACAGACTAAATTAATTTAATGCAATTCAGACCTGGTGTAAGCACACGTCATTCCACTACCAAGGACAGCACCTATTTACAAGTGGTAAAAAAATGCCTTGTGTTAATACTGTTGCAAGAATTTTCATATTATTATCACAACTGCAAGTGGGCTAAATTTGGGCAGAAAACTTAAGCATAGTTACAAATGCAGCACCTTAATACCCTTAAGGGCATTATAAACACAAAGCATCTTTCTCTGCAAATGAGCAGTATGTTCTGGGGCTCTCCCCAGAAAGTTAGTCTCTAGAAAGTATTCTATACAGTATGTATTCAAACTAAGAGTCGAGAAATATCTGCATAGAGAAAAAATATGACTGAATGATCCCAGTCACAATTGCAGGGGTCCCAAAGACCAGAACCATTAGGCCTACTTATACATCATCACAAGTACCAATGCTTTCTGTAACAGCACACACACACACAAAATCACAATTCAGACACTTAAAATGAACCTGTTTTTAAGCTGTTCTATCCTACAAACAAAGATTAATGTAAGAAATGCAAAAGTAACCAATACCTGAGATTAAACTACTTCCTACCTCTAAACCCATCCCTTCCAAATCCCCAAATGCTAGGTCTGCAAGTGAATCCTCAAGCCTGGATTTCAGAGATAAAAAATGGGCAAATAGATACTACCACAAAATTAACTTGTTTGAAGACTTTAAAGCAAAAAAGCAGCACCGAGGGAAGTACTTTTTTCTTTGAATGCTGCTAACTGAAGGCTGGCAAAACAGATAACATACAGCTTGCATTGGAAAAATAATATATCCTTTGAAGCTGGAGCTGTGTGAAGAAGTTTCAAAAAAGTTTTCTAGAAGTTAGAAACACAAAAAGCATCCAAAGGAACATCTGACAGATTCCAGCAGAATATAGTATCACTGCACCGGGCTTCTGTCCATAGCAGTACCAGGTCTAACCGTCCTCACAGGTGTCCATCAACATAGCACAGAAACTTGCAGCACATACGCTACAGCAAGACTTCAAGGAGAGATTTACTGATTCCTGCAGTAACTCAGAGCTTTGCCATGACTCTAAGAAGAATTTCATCAATACTGCACACTCTAAATAGCATCTGCTTAAAAACAAAAGGTCCTCCTGCAGTATAGGATTTTAAAAAGCTAATTTATCCACAGGTGAGATATCTTTTTGTATAAAAGAGACAAAAAAACAGGGGTATTTATTTTTATCTGACTTCTTAGGTTACATGGGCTTCTGTATGAGAGGAAGTTAATCTCTTTGTCTTGACTGATAGTAACAATGAATACACCTTGAGAATAAGAACATATTGTAAATCTTTCTCCCCCAGTTAAACTTCTAAAATCAGCCAAAGAACAAGATCAAGAACATCCTGCAGAATCAAACAAGAAACATCAACTTACAAGATGGAAGTAATCTGTTTTGATACAATCAAGAACATGAAGATAACTATACACTTCCCTGAACACAGCTGCATGCAATTTTATCCATCACTGTGCAGTTAGAGATAAGCAAAGTTTTCATCAATGCTTTAGTCAGTGCAGTCATTAACTTACCATTTTATTCCTGAAGTTCAGGTGTGGTTTACATTTTTAAATACACCATATTTTTATTTCATTTAGGTACTGATATAACTATAGCAAAACAAACAAAATAAGTGCTGTAAGATTTATTTGTCTGTAACCTCAATGGTGTTTTGAATAGCTCTTGAAAAACTGCCTAAAGCTGTAAGTCTTGTTGAGCATTATTGCCAGTGGATATGAATTGCTCAAATCAGTCATACGAAACCTGTGATTTATCTGAAACCTTGACTTTGCTTGTGTAAACAATACTAGACTTCTGTAAGATTGGAAAACAATTCATCCTTTCTACTGCAAATAAAATCATTTGTCCCCAGGCAAGAGACATGCACTATCTAGTTTAAACCACTACACTGTGTGTACACTTAACCTTATATATCTGAGTCTCAGTTCAAAAAAACATAATGAAACAAACAAAAAACCCCACAGTGATGTCTGAAACTGAACTATGACACCTATTTGCAATCCCTAGTTAATCATCTGCCTTTCTCATGCTTCAGCTGCTGAGCTCGTAATTGCAAGCACAACTTGTACATCACAGTAAATTAGCATACAAGAAGTCTGTAAGCTCGGAGAGGCGTTTCCCTCCCCCCCCATCTTCATCTTCAAAAGCTGGTGAACTGTAAGACAAACAGTTTAGATAAACTAGTTTAAAATGAATTTTTACATGGCTCATCAACCACACAAGGGGCCAGAGTCTGATTCACTTATTTTTTCCTTACCATATGTCTTCTTCAATCCCATTCAGTAATATTTAATAGCGCTTTACTCCACTTCAGTCATTCAACAACCTAAAGGCTAGAGAGCTAGCGTAACTGTTTTAGTAAATAAAGTATTTTAATTTTTGAAGGAGCCATTTTTACCCCACTGTAATCCACATGCATCTACTTCAGTACTAAGCTATTCAAAGAACAGAGTTTAACTATTAGCACAGGGTCATGGCACATTAATGGATTTTACTGTGTGGTATATATATTGGTGTTCAGAGAGATTAGTTACTGCAATTTTCTACCATTAATCATCTTAATGAGCCTGACTGTTTTGCTAAAAGAAAAGGTTGCAGGAAAAACATTTCTTATCTGCAACTGGAGAAAGTGCGCAGTATTCTACATACCTCTACTGTATTTTTCCTTTAAATATATTCTTTGGTAACCGGAAAGCAAGAACATTTTGTTTGCTCCAGAAACCCATGATCTACAACAGCAGCATTTTTTTGTAAAAGCACCTGCATTTGTGAAAAAAACATCGCCAGGGACTTCTCTATTCTAGGATGGCAAGAAAAGAAAAGAGAAAGAAAAATAAATAAAAGGAGGAGGCGGGGTGAAAGGAGAAGCAGTGTTCTGCTCTCCTCACAGCTTATTTTCCTATAAAGTGCTAATTCATACCATTTCCAACCTAAAACAAGGAACCAGTTCTAGTATCTCCTGTAGGTATCCTTCAACGAATCCTTCAGAAGATTAGTTCCAGAAAAGGCTAATATACACGATTACTATAACGACAAACTACAGGATGCAGCTTTTCCTATGAAGTTGGCTTCTCTGCTCGAGACCATGGCTTTCTTTAGATTAGAGCTTCTCTTTCACCTTGAGGAAATTAAACTTCTGTTACATTTGTTTTCAGCTATTGGCATTTTAACTTCCTTTGAAAGAGAGCTGAAATGGAAAGATTCAGGTCTACTGCTCCTAAAAATATACTTTTACAAATTCTCTCCTCCCTTCATCATCACTTTAATTTCATAGAATCATAGAATCAGTAAGGTTGGAAGGGACCTCTGGAGATCATCTAGTCCAACCACCCAGAGCATGGTAGACAGGGTTGCATCCAGGCAGGCCTTGCATATCTCCAGAGAGGAGACTCCACAGCCTCTCTGGGAAACCTGGTCCAGGGCTCTGTCACCCTCACAGTGAAGAAATTCCCCCTCACGGTCAGGCGGAACTTCTTGTGGTTCAATTTCTGCCCATAGCCTCTTGTCCTGTCACATGGGAGAACTGAAAAGAGTTTGTCCCCGTCCCCTTGATACCCTCCCTTCAGATACTTATACCCATTGACAAGATCCCCTCTCAGTCTTCTCCTCCCTAGGCTGAAGAGGCCCAGCTCTCGCAGCCATTCCTCAGAGGGAAGGTGCTCCAGCCCTCTGATCATCTTTGTAGCCCTATGCTGGGCTCTTTCCAGTAGCTCCATGTCTCTCTCGTACTGGGGAGCCCTGAACTGGATGCAGTACTCGAGATGAGGCCCCCCCAGGGCTGAGGAGTGGGGCAGGATCACCTCCCTACACCTGCTGGCAACACTCTTCCTAATGCACCCCAGGAGACCATTGGCCTTCCTGGCCACAAGGGCACATTGCTGGCTCATGGTCAATTTGTCATCCATCAGCACTCCCAGGTCTTTCTCTGCAGAGCTGCTCTCCAGAAGGTCAGCCCCCAGCTTGTACTGGTGCCTCGGGTTAAATTCCTTAAATTAAAAAAAAATAACAGATCTTAACTCAGCATTCTGGCATTAAAGGTTGCAACAGGCCAACACAACACTTCATCTAGAAGGCCATCTCAGAGAAGCATCTCTGCAACACAGATTTTAGAAGCTGCCTGCAGTGTGAATTTCAAAATCAGCTCAGGTAAGTTCACATCAATCAGAAGAAAATATAGATCTGTTTGCTTGTATTTCCTTCTCAGAAAAAAAAAAGTTCTAAAAAATCATTAAAAAAAGTTTCTTAGAAGTTGTCTCTTGATTTTAACTGAGAGCAAAATGCTCTCAGAAAATCAACACATCAACTCTTTCAATGTTAACCCCTAGGAAAAAGTCCTGCAGCAGGTCTTTTAGCACTTTAGATAAGAAATAGCCAAATAAAGAAACTCATTTATCATGCACTATAGCTGGCCAATCTTACATTTTGCTTTTTTGGCTAAAAATCTAAATATTAGTAATAATCACCAGGACAGACTTATGGGGAAGCCTTCATTTAATCAATGTATCCATATATTTGTCCATTATACTCATTTGCCATGAAACATTCAGACATGCCTTAAGAGGTTACATAATTAGAAGAGTTAAGGAACTATTTTAACATTTTAAATCCATAAGGGTCTTGAAACTTTAGTTTCCTAGATTTCAGGATTTTCCAGGAATTTCCAGCTAATTATGAAGAAATAATAGAAAAAAATAGATGATTAGAGTTCCATCCACAGGATAAGTTTCCTTACTACAAGAACTCACTTTCAAAATATTCAAATATAGTACAAGCATTACCAAGGAAAGCTCCAACATACTTTAATACACAAATGGCAAGAACAGAGGGAGTCCAAAGAAAGATGCAGACCAGAAAGTTTTCTTCCATTCTCAAAGTTATATACACACAAAGCTCTTAATACAACACTGCTTATTAAAGCTAACAGCAGAGTCCAAATCAAACAAACACCCTCTCCAACAGCAACACTTTCATTATGTATAACAGTGTAACAGTTCCCCCTCTAACCAGTAACCTGTAAAAAAACTAAAATTCTAATATAAATATTGTTCACTGGGTGCTTTATAAAAAATACCTCTGCCTTTCACTCATCCCAAAGTGTTATGTACAGAATGATATTAAAAAGAAATCATTATTTACTTATCTCTCCCCTTTCAAATAACTTGCATTGATTCTGCTTGGAAAGCAACAGCCTTATCCCTTCCAATATAAAGGCAAAATACTTTTCCAGATACTCATCACAGCAAGTATTTGACACTGCATTCAACCCATGAAGGAGCAGTAGATGTAAAGGCTAGGCACCTCCCACTACTGGCAGCAGACTACACAAAGCATGAAGCAGGCGGACAGGAGTCCTGATTGCTACCTCTAAGAAGCCGACTGTCACGATTTGGGCTCACTGTCAGTGCCAACCACTAGGAAAGCTTAAAATGAATCACCAAAAACAGTTACAACAGTTGGATTGTGGAATAAAGTGCAATCTAATGGAGAGAGTTCCTTCCACAACTGAAACACAGTCATCCTAAAGACTAGTATAAGATGCTCACAAAGCAAAGTTTGTTCGGTTGTGACTTTGAAAGGATAACCCCAGGGAAAAATGCAATGAAGAAAGCTCGCAGGAGAGTGGTGCAAGTTCCTCCTGAGAGAAACAGCACCCTCAAATTAGTGCAGGCTTGAAGAAGTATACAGCTTTCACTAACATCACTACCTGATCTTCATTATTTAAAAATAATTATGATTATTATAAAATTATGATACATTCAGGGTAACCTGGCAGATCACTTTTTAACAATTCTAAGTAACACAATGTCATATAAGAAAAATGTATTGGATACCAGGAAGAAAGCTCTGATCTTAACTACATACCTATTCGGTAACGTATTCTTTCTATGAGAAGAAAGTCATGGTTCCCACAGTTCTGAAAGCTTTAATAAGTTTGAGGCATCAAATTGAGTTCAACACAATCAATTACATTTCTTCTCCTTGTCAAACACCACTCCTTCTGCCAAAACCTACTCTCATCCAAAAACAAAACCACTGTTTCCTATTAGGTTCTCCCTCCTCTGCTTCCTAACAGATGCATATAACCTGAGTTTAAGCTCTAGCACTAAAGCTTTTTGGAATGTAAAGATATCTTGAGTTACTGGGCACTAAGTTAACTACCCAAAAATCAAGTACTGTACTCCATAAAAGTGAGACAGTAGATTGCTGATCAAACAGAATCAAACACCAGCTCCTATTTTAGTCATAGGATTCTTTACCATGCAATAAGGAGAAATATTGAATAAAAAAGAATAAAGTGACATAACAAAGCTATTCAAATATGCTTTTAAAAATGATCTGATATCACAAATACTATCTGCAGCCTGAATTTAACCAATTTGAAGGGAACAGGAACTAGAAATTGATTGTAGCGGGCAAGCTGATGTACTTCTATAGTCTTGATCCAGCAGGAAAATCTTCAACTTCTAACTGGCTTCCTAACTTTAGATAAAATAACAATGAAAAAAAAAGAGATCAGAACCTCACTACACATGAATAAACAACCACAGATCGCAAGCTTCAGGATTTGCTTGAGTTTCAATTCATCAAGAATCTAGGAAAATTATTAACTGGCAAATAATTTTAAGTTTTAATTTATAAATTCATTGGTGGTCAACTACAAATGGAAACAGTTACGGTCAGAATACATTGAAAAATATTTGGTCTAAAAATTCTAAATGAAGAATATTATATAGACTGACAACAAATATGCAGATACAGGTAGAACAAACACTGTCCAGAGGAGATGTACCAAGCAGAGCCCACTGAAACATTTTGCTGTTTTGAAAGAGGCATAAGCCCGAGAGAAAACACTTGAAATACCATTACAGATATTAAACTTATTTGTTAGTTTTGCAGGATATGGTGTGCAGGGATGTAACTGAACCCAGGCAATTATGCCTACTTGCACTAGAGACAAATTTGTACAACTGTCTTTGGACTGCTTTTTACTCTCTCACTTAAAGATGTGAATGCATAATATACAAGATGTTCCAGCCTTCTGAAGAGCATCACCAAACACAGCTACGTCTTGTTCCACGTAAGCAGGATGGTCCAAGAATGAGAGCAGAATGATTGCTTTTAATTCTGGATAAATCAGTCATTGACTTTTTGCACTTCAGATGAATAGAGAGCAGTATTAGAGACAAAGCAAAGGACTGTCTTTGAACATAGCTACCTAAATAAATGCCACTTAGATAAGAATATCTGGTTAGTTATATAACCTAAAATATATGGGAAGACAAGATGACTACGGGACTGCCTACCCATAGCATAAAAGGAATTGCAACTTTCATCTTTAATGTATTGTTAGTTTCATACATATCTCCATTTCTGGTATAAATGCTGCTTAATAAGAAAGATAACTACCTCCACACAGGTTTTGTATTCAGATTATTAATACATGTGTGCAAAACATGCCCCTCCTTAACATACATACACATGCATGTTTTGAAAAGTAAAACCCACAAAGGATGCCCTATGTTCTTTACAGCTAGGTAACTTTCCATTAAATATTATTTAGTTATTGGCGCTTCGAAACGTAAGAGTAAGTATTCCAGCAGAACAAGCATTATCTCTGCTAAAATAAATAAATAAACAAACAATTTATTCAGATCCTGCTGTCGACAACAAAAAGCCTGTCTGCTCAGTCAGGCTTGCTTCAGAACTGCCATTTATCCCCATTTACCAGTTTAGTCCTACGGCAGCAGCCTAATCCTCCCTCTTTGATCAGCCATGAGACTGCTTGTTAAAAAAAGAAGAAAAAGGAGTCAATTTCTGAAGTCGTCATTTTCTCAAAGTCTCCTTATCCAGACAGCAAATGCCAAAGAGCCAGTTACGGAGCTGGTTTCCTTAATTAGAGATCAAGAACATTTGTAAATAAACATATGCACAGATGCACAGAACATTTTATAACATAGGCTACTTTTTTATTAGAATCTGAACAGAATCGTTTTCCTCACGCACTCCTACTGAAGGAAACAAGTGCACATGTAATTTCAAACCACTGGCCAGACATCGGGTCTTCTCAACGCGGTGCTGCATAACCGGATGGTTGACACGGCCTCCTTTCTTCCGGTTCTTATCGGCAACAGCCAAGGTCCTGACTCAACCACATCAGCTTTCCTCTCCACCCACAACTGTCCCGCTTGACACGCGGTGCAAGCGAGGCAAAGGATAAAACCCAGCAAACTCCATTCGACAGCATCTCCCTTACTCTGTTTAGATTTCAAATAGCTATTTGAGATGGTGTTTTCAGTTCAGATGGCCTCCAGACACCCTAAGAGATGGGAAACCAAAGGTCTTCATTAACTTTAAAATGAAGATCACCGCAACCTTACACAAACGGGACAGAATTAGTATTGCCTAATTCCGCAGCTACAAGCGCTAAGCAGCTGCCTTCCTTCCGGCACCGAAGCAGAACTGACTTCCAATGAAAAAACAGATGTGGGATCAAGCATTTAAGAACTCCCATCAACTAAGTCTCGAAAGATTAAAAACCAAACAGCACAAACAAACGATGACCCAAAAATAAATCTGAATCCACAAATGACTCAAACACCTGATACAGAAGAAGAGCTAATTCTGAACTTACTATTTATAAAGCAAAAGCACTGAACACCTAAACGGTCAGGGCAACTAATCATATTGCTTCAAGCACTACCTCATTTTTTCTGATTTCTGCAAGTGAATTAGAATTGCACTTACAATTCAAAAAGTGAGGAATGATAAAATACCACTGTTTTCAAGCAATCTAAAACACATTCCCTTAGTCTACTCTGTTTTCAAACTCCTGTTCTCCAGGTCAATGTTTGGAAAAAGTAAACAGAAAAATGACAAGATAATTTACAATGGCAGTTTTCTCCATTCCTTTACATTTTGTACTTTTTAAAGTACGTATTTCATGTATTCAGAACACCAGGATGGCACTTAAGAGACCAAAAATATAAAAGGCAAGAGATAAATATTTTCCATCCGAAAACAACAATTTAATGTAAATATTTTCATCTCCTGAGGTTACAGTTATAAGCTATTCCTGAAGCATGAAAAAAAGATGCATTTGACATCATTTGCTGAGGGGGGTAGCTTTTACTTCCTCTGTTAACAAAAACAAACAAACAAACAAAAAAAAAAAATAAAAAAACTTACACACAGCAGCAGAACCCAGGAAAGACTGTAAAGTCCCATGAGCTTCTCATCTCCCTCTCTTTTATTTTTTGAAAATTACAGTGTTTCAAGGGGGATCACCCTTAACTGGTATAACGAGATTCTACAGGAACATTACAGTACCCAAAACTGATCTCTAAATCACACTTGCATGAAAAGTCTTCTAAAAATTCAACACGATTTTGCTCAAATAACTGCAAAATATTCAGAGAAATCACTAAGCGTGAGTACAAAGTGCAATTTCATATAAACTCTAGTTTCTTGCAAAATTAAAAGTGAATCTCCCTGAAAAAATTTAATTTTGCATTTCTAACACAATTAAATACAGGAGTTAAAGAAAACAGTAATAAAAAAATATCAAGCCCTTAGGGTACCATAAAGTTAAGCCAAATTGGAAGCTAATATTTAGAAGTTTTAGTACTATCGTTTAGCATTTAAAAAATTATGCAAAAATAAAGCCCACACCATCAACCATAACCTTGAGTTTCTTTTGCCACTTCCCCTTACTACAGCAGAGATTCACTCAACTTGCTATTCCACAAGGTGTTGTTCTAGCAAAGATAACAGAAAATTTGACAGACTGCGTATTAGCAGTAACAAACTCTCCCTAAGATCCAGCATTGGTGAAAGTCACTATGAGGATATTCATAAGGCAGGAAGAGAAGATTGACACTAGCCTTTTACCCACTCTGAAAGATAAAACAGTTCAATATGTGTATTTGATATTTTCACTTGTGTATGATCCAGTTATGCACAAAAAAAGCCCATAATGTCATCGTTTCTCTTCCTCTTTGAAGTTTCCAAATGTCTTAGAAAACAATTATCATACAGGAGATCAGACATCATGAGCCACATGCCACAATGCAGCACTAACAAAAGGGAAAAAACAAAGGGGTCAAAAATGAGGAGATGGAGTAGAAACATCTCTTTCCAAATATACCCCCTTATCACTGTATTACCACAAAAATCATGAAGTCTCTCCTGAAATTGTTGTGGGATGACAAACCTCTCTGGCATATCGTGCTCACCACATAAATAGGGTTCAGTAAAATCAACCAGTATATGCGCCAAATTGCCATAATAAAGACCTGCTGCCCTTGGTTTTGCAATAGCAAGTTAACACACACAAAAATCAGATGAAGAAGCCAAAGCCTTTAAGCACATATTATAAAGCACTGTATGGACCAATTTAATACCAAACTAAAGGATTCAGCAATCTGGCCTTATTTTATTAGCAGGAGTAGGGGGAACCCTCTCAGCTGTCAAGAGCTCCTACATCAGCAACTCCTGACAGATGGGCTGTACCAGCCTCAGCATCCGTATCCCCAGGGAAATGAATTCCATGCCTGATGACTAATTCATTACTCAAATTTGTGCTTAGGCAAGTCCAAGCACAGATCACACACCTTCCAAGACTGAATTCCTTTTCAGTCAGCAAGAGAGTGGGTACACATCTCCATCTAGAACACCGCATTAAAATGCACACATGTCAATCTAGTTCAATCAGTGGAGAACAAAAGCTGGAATTGAATCTACAGTCACTGGCTGAAAGCAGAAGAAACTGAAAGGGAAACCAGTACACTGCAGCTCTAACTGAACTGTGTTTGGATCTCTAAAACTGGAGAGGCAGCTTTGAAAGGCCCATTAAAGCCCCTTTTGTGAGATGACTCACTCAGGGCCTTTGGAGCCTTTGAGACTCCAGCTCAAAATCCAGCACTGACAGTAGCAAACTAATCTTCCACTCCAGAAAGCAATGAATTCATCTAACACCAGAGTCAATACCAGCTGTGGAAGAACACCAGTGCCCACATGTACACAGAAACATGAGCCAGAAAACAAAACCAGTCTGGGAAGCTCTGTTGGGTAACAAACCTCCTCTGAGAGGCTGGTCACAGTGCACAGAAGACTGACTGCACACAAATGAATCTGTCCAACTTTTCCCTTCATTGATCCCTCCTGATCCTTCACTTTGAGATACCACCACAAAGACGACATCTGCTGAAAACAACAGTATTGAAGCTGTGGCAGGCTCCCCATTGCTGATTTATCACTAAAACTGACACCTGGTAAGAGGCACGTATGCAAGGTTTGAAGGGCTCACCAGAAACAGCACTCTTCTTACAGCCAGGATAATTACAGCAGCCACATCTGATCAAGTGTGGCAAATGCTAGAAATGTGGTAGCCTGTCTCTTAACAGGCTATCTCCAACATCTCCAGTCCTCCTTCCTCCAGTTGCTATGTTCCAAAAAGATGATTTCATTCAGGATCCCCACTTTAGCAACTTACCTTCTGAAGTATGAAATTTTAATAAATAAGTTATTAGCATTCTATTAGAAATATACCATAAATGACTGTATTGTGCATTAACCATCCAAAGCATCCAAAATTCCCAGATGCAAACGCTATACAAGTGGTCATTTGTAAGCACTGACATCAACCTAGTTTAATCATGGAAGAGCTAAAGGTATTCTGACATTTATTTTTGCCTTCGTCCTCTCTAGAAAGCCTTTTTGTCTTTAGGCAACTCTATGAATTAAAATCTTTAAAAGGACACGAAACTTGCAAGAAAAGTTTTCTTGTATCTGTGTGTTCGACCAAGGTCAGAGTAGAACCAAGCCTTGACTCAAACTTCTAAGAAATGTGTTACCCTGTAACTGGGGGAACAAGGAGGGAGGGAGGAACCTGAACTTTTGTCTCTGATTCCTGTAGAGTTCAAGGAGCATTTGGCATACACCAAGCAACGAAAGATTTTCAAGTAACAAAGAATGCCATATCAGGCTCTCAGACTATTTATTTCCTTGCTTTCTAACTGATGCTCCTGATTAGGACAAAAAGTCACACTGAAACACTAAAATATAGTCAAATTCCATTAATCTATTTATAGCATTTGTTTTAGAGGTACATCAGACAATCTAGCTCATTATTACCCCATCTCACTGCATTGACTGTGACTCATTTCTACAGCTGTGCTCATACAGGAGCTGCCTTTAAAAAGGATACTTGGGTTCAAGATCAACACACAAACTGTAACTGCTGATGTCCTGACATACAGCATTAGAAAGACAAAGATATTCACAATGAACTCGCATAAATGATCAAGCACCTAGAATGTGAACGCAGTCCAACCAAAGAATTAAGGTTTAGTATCAATTTTCCCTTACAGCTAACTCAAAATGGGGCTGATGACTAGACATGCTACTCAGTACTGAGCTGCTCTATTTCAGCAAAAGCAAGAAGCCCTGGCTGGAAGGCTCAAAACAGTTGTTCTCTTGAACAGTTGCATAGGGACAGGGCACCAACAAAAGCAGCATCAGAACAGCAGCCTCAGCCACACCACAAATACATTATGAACATTTATAAAAGAATGCCAAGCAACTACAAGAAAAATAAGATTATAAACATAGCCTAGAAGCCAAATTTAGCTGTTTTTGCTACTTAGGACTTGCATTTGAGAATGCAAAGCATTCTCAAACAGCCCAAAACGTGCACCTGAAATTACATAACACTTGCAAAACAAATTGCATTTATATTGGTATGTAACAGCATGCTATTTCCCTCTCTCAGTCTCAGTGACTGAGCCTCTTGTTAAGTCAAATAGCTTGCCAGCTTCTCATCGGGAACTAGAAATTGGTTTTGAGTCTCCCAGGAGATAATCTAGGCTTCGCTCTTTCCAGGGAAGTTGAGCACACACTCTAAGAGTCGCTGCCCATAAACACCCGCAGCGGGCTCTGCTCACAGGCTTCAGAGGGCTCCAGCAGCCAGGCCCAGCCACTTCACCCGTCACCTTGTTATGTAACAAGTATGACAAAAACTACTTTATAAAGGTGGATTCATGCTTTTTCACACAGTTGTTTCCACATGATTTTTAACTAAATGTATACAAATCTGGATCATAGTGTTGCTGCCTTACAATTAACTAGTTTTGATATTCTTGTGAGACCATGCTAATAAAATATCCTTTATATTTTTATGGAGTTTGCCTTGAAGCTGCACTCCTTGTCACACAGGAACAGAACCAAGGGATTTGACTTTCACATTCAGGCTGTACTAATTCAGGGGAGAAGGGATACTATATAATGGAAATGGCAGAAACCAACTTAAAATATATTTTACAAACTCGATTGCCTTTTAAAAACAGGATTGAAAAAATATACTTTAAATCTCAACTTTAATTTTTATTATTGTGTTGAGATTTGAGACATAAATACTATATACTTACAGAAAACACGTTTAAATTGTTAAAGAATTAATTTTCTACTTTTAATAATAAAGGGTCAAACCACAAGGCTATAGATACACTGTATATAAAATGGGTAAAATATGACTTATGCCATCTAAAGGATAAATCTCTTTAAAAACTAGCCTTCGTTTTTACTTTAGCTATCAGGAAAACCAAACATAACCAGTAGTGGCTTGACTTTTATTCAGCATATGTCTTTATTAATTTTAAAAATATTTAATCAAAAGGATAGACCTTCTCATGTTCCAAAAATGTTATTGTGATAGCTACCACATGGTGTGGCCTTTAAGCAGATTAATGTAACAAAACTAAAGGGACAGCTCCGGCAGGGTAGTCTCAGAGGACAGCCTTCGCTCTTCCACTGCATTATGCGGAGACGTCAGGTCTCCATGCGGTATTGGCAGGTTGGCCATTTTTCCAAGGCATCTCACAAAGCAATTCCAATCCAGAAGAATGAAATTTCCTTCCAGGCATAGTCTGCTCCGCTCATTCCCTGCCCACAGCATGCATTTTTAAAGACAGAGAAACCAGTCAAATTTAATTCATACTGCATTATTCACCAAGTAGCTATAGTCTCATCCAAAATCTTAATTGCGTAATAATTCACATCACCTATTTCAAGTACAGTTCCAAAGAAATTACTAGAAACCCAAAAGCTGTGTCCTACACGCACACTAAACTTTGCTGCTGAGGTGTCATTGCAGCCTTTTTTTAAAACCATGCAATAAACACTAGCCCCTTTTGTATACGTGTACATTGTTTCTTTATGTCTACAGCCAAAATGCTATTTGATGATCTGTTACTGTTTCAGGGTATTTCGTTGAAGGCATGGCTATCTGTCAATCAGACAGCTTTGTGAACCCTTTTTTCCTACTTTCTCATACTCAGGTTTTGACCACTAAAATGAAACCTGGAATATATCAGTTAGCTTACAAATGTCATTAATTTCCCTAACCACTGACAAGGGAACATACCAGCCTTTTAAAATTACTGGAAAGCAAAAGCAGGAAGGAAAGAAAGCACAGCTTAACAGTTCTGATGATGCTGTTACCCCACATCATTAATGAATAATCTACAGCCCTTCTGCAGCTGGGCTGATAAGCAGTTTGCAGACTTGCAAAAAAGAAAAGAAAACTACTTCTAGGAGCAGCCTTTCCTACGGGCCAGCCTAGCTTACCAGATCCTACTTTCACTATTACCCTACTGAGCTACCTATAATTCTTTGATTATCCCAAGTTTCATAACTCTTAGTATCCAGTACCAAAGGATGCTTAAATAAAGAAAAAAGTGTACAGAAAAAAAATTACACAGCAATTAACTGCCCCTCTCTAGCCTCAGAAACAGCCTGGAACCTATACTATTTGGTATACTTAAGACTCAATAATCAGCAATATTCGAGTTCCTCATCCAACACAAATGTCTCAAAGTTGTTTGAGCTACTATACAAGTTACCCAGAACACATCACAAGACATAGAAAAATAGAGAAAGACTGGTTCCACAACACTGCAAGTTTCTAAATTTGTTTATGTGTATGAAGCAGTGTATCAGTTCAGGAGCTGGCCACAGAGCAAGCAGAAAGTGAGAGGAGGCTCAGTGTTTCCCCCAGTCCCAGGCACAAGCTTCCCTCAGAAAAAAACAGTAACTGACACCATCCACCTGCTAAACCACTTCCCACCTTCGTTTCCTACCAGCTCCTACCCCAGGCCACACAACACCAGAAAATTCCCTTCCCATATCAGGGATACTCTCCCACTGACTTTCTGGAGCAAGTGGTTGCCAACAGCTGAAAGGACTCATAGGTAGGTTCCACAGTGTGAAAGAGTTTGCAGCCCACAGAAACCAGCACCTGCAATCAAGACCCAAGTGCACCAGTCCCTAGAGGCAACAGCAAGAGCTGTTCCCTGCTGCCAAGACAGTTTTGAAATGTACACCCACACCACAGCCTGGGAACTTGTGGTCTATGCTACAGCAATAAAATCAAAACCTACATTGGCAAGTTGTCTGCACTACCCACAAGTTACTCTCAATCATTCCAGTACGTCACCTGCTCTTTAACCCACATCTGCTTACCTTAATAAACTGTCACTGAGGTTATTTATGCAAAGAAATAAATTTCTGATAAAGCTTAAATAGAATTCAAACACCTGTTCCCCAATTACTCTGAGGAAGTCACTATGTTGATAACATAGTAGGGTCTATGCCCCCCAATGAACAGAAAAACATCTACACTCATACGAAGCAAGCACTGTCATCAGTCTCACTGCTGAATTGTTGTAAATATATGAACTTATTGTTGACAGATAGAATACTTTTACATCATAACAAGGCACACTGAAATAATAATAATGTTCATACATAGGCATCTGTGTTCCAAATACGTTGGTGGTCAGCCAGCTGTTTTCTCATGCTGCACCCTATTCCAACTGTACACACTGTTTACCTCTCAAACTTTATTGCCTTAGGGTAAGAGAAACTAGATATCATCTCCTTCTCTAAATGCTGGTATGCAGCCAGTTTCTCCTCCTATCCACCATCTGCACGCTCCGGAAATCAACATTTTCAACAGGCTTAGCTACTTACTTTTCTAGCTAGCCTAAAACCTGGCATCAGGTATCCAACTGAGAAGAGGAGCGTCATGGGATTTTGAGTTTACACTCTAGTTATAAATATGGAGGCCTCCAGATCAAATTACACCCTGCACAGAATCCAGGACCATCAAAGGCTGTAGGATACTATCCTTCAGGCCAGTGCATCCTTCGAAAGGACACTGATCCCCAAGTCCTTTACATGCGCACAGCAATATAGTGAAAGATACACAAGGTATTAATGTATTTGGCTACTTCACGGTAGTCGATATGAAGCATCTAAATATTCTCATACAAACAAAAACTTGGCCTGCTACAAAGTAAATTTATCTAATTTTACATCTTGTAAATTTATCGAATTTGAAATAAGCATTTATTTTGAAATAAAAAGGATATATATCTTTATATATGAGGTATATAAATATACATACACATATATATATACATACAAACCTTGAAAATTGTCAGTTTCATAACTTTGGAAAACAGAAAACATGATTTTCCACATCTTTTCTTATTTATTGAAAGACTTTATCACTCTAAGGAACATTATTTATTTAGTAACAGACATAAATCCAAACTACTTAAGTTTGGATTTACTGGACTACTCAAAGACGTTTAGCTGTCAGATAATATCGTTAGCGTATTATAAATGAAAGCAGAAACAAGGTTATAACCACACAGAACATGCTGGCAGTGCTGGCACTCAATGTCCCATGCTCACACCTCTTTCTTTTCTAATCTAGAGCAAACAAGTAAATGAATATACAAATTACAAGTACCAAGAGAGGATCTCTTAGTACTAGAGCTTTTTCCCTACAAATCAAGTCTTATTCTAATGTCACCCATTAAATTTATTCATGAGTTGAGCTAGCTTAAAGCATTCCTATCCCTTTCAGATATTCCAGTTTCATAAAGCTTTTTAACAAGCAGTGATGCTTGCTCAAATGGTACTACTGGAATTCAGGACTGGGGTTAAATGGAATAAATAATCTCCATAATGAGAAGACACAACAGAACATTCTTGTACTATCTGATACTACAACATCACTTGTTTACGTAAGTTTTAGAAGGAGGTTAAATTTCAATATCTGAAAGACAAATATTCTAAGAAATAATATTTAAAGTAGACCCTGTCCACTCAGGCAGATAATCAGAATGAATAATTTACAGCCACACTTTCATCTTCACTGCAGCTGAGAAGAGCTGAATTCTAAGGAGCTCAGGGAGACACAGACATATCTGCTCACTAAGTGGAATAACAAGCACCACCAAGTAGACCCCAAGCAACAGTGGTCCAGTAACCTATTTTACTTAGGTGACCAGTCTGCCAGCAAGCAATGGGAGAAATGCTAAAATCAATACGCTCATTGTAAGGTCAGTATTTCATGCTTTTGTTATAAAGCACATTCCACCCCAGAGAAATCAAGTACTACATTAGGTTTTCACCTGTAAATTGTCACAGATTCTTATTGTTAGCTCAAAATAGAGGCTGCGTGCCTGCTCCCACTGACTTTGTATATTGTCATGCAGGTCTTCTGCCATGTCATGAGGACTCAGAAGCAGAGAACAGTGTCATGGCAGCATCAGTTTGCCCTGATCAGTCTGTTAATAGAAATTAGCACAGCACATACCATAAACAAAGCAAACGCATCAAAGAATTCTCCAGAAATTCAAACAAGGCCCATCATTCTACTAGGAATCAACCACCATTTAATAATTCAATCTCTCATACATCACTGGAAGAAGTAACAAGACTAAATGCTGATTTTGTACAGATGCTGCTCAGATAGAAGGATGATGCAGTTTTCATTAATATAAAGCTTCATAAAAAGATGAAGAGAATCTAAAGGAATAATGCCGGCATAAAGAAAACTGTCACCACAAAGCATGCAGACAATGGGGAAAAAAAAAGGTACTTTCAAATAGATTAAAGCTATGCATTTATCTAGCAACTCTGCCACAGAAGACATGCAGACAGTCTGGTACCGCTCTCATGGAGCGCAGGGAGCCATACGGCCTTTTCCCAGTAATGTCTGTTACTGCAGCAGCCAGGAGAATGACACAGATTTTAGTTAAAATGGTCTAAAATGAGATCATTTAAGGCTCCTACTGGGAAGACAGGTTTCAATAACACACTCCTGTAATTTCTATGCGAAGCTCAAAATAACAGAGAAGTACCCATCACGTATTAAACTGAAAACACGCAGGCAACAACCAGCCCCTGACTGTAGTTGCTACATCTTCCTCAAAGTTCAAGGAACTTGCTCTATCAGCTGCGACAGGGACTAGAGCAGTGTTTTGGACACGGTCTGTATGTGGTCACACACTAACTCTAGCCTATGAACAAGGCTTATGCAGCCCAGATACAGGTAAATATTTTTACAAATGTATACTCTCCCCTTTAAGCAATTTCCTAAATGTAGGATTTGGCTTCATATTTTCAGTTGTTACAAATGTCTCAGCTACACTGAAGAATCTTAGACACACAAGATATCATGAAGCTGAGAACTGGTGATCACAGTTTCAAGTAAAGACAAAGGCAGAAGGGCTTAGGGGAAAAGGAACTAAGCAACAGGGATACAGAAATATCTTGATCTGTTTCCAGCCAGTAAAAACTCCTTCCTAAAGCTGCAGCTCATGGAAAGATATTTGCCTTCCCTCTGTTATCTCAGCGCTCCTATGGTCAATGGAAGAATCCACTGGCTCAAATATATCTGCCCTTGTAGACAGCTCAATGACACCAGTACAAATAGCCCAGTCCCATCCGGGGCAACCCACAAGCTTCAGAGGAGGGGAAAAGCCAGAAAAGAAAGAGCAGAACAGATTCTAAACAGAGAGAACAAAGGTGGGAAAGAACACACCAAAAAGAGAAATAAAAAAATCCCACCACACACACCTTCCTCTACTGGTAACCACAGTAAAATCTTCTCAACTACCCACACTTAACTAACAAAAGTTGAGGGAAGCAGTGTAGCCGCTCTGCTTAAAAGAAGTTTGTGCAAGACAGTTAAATGAGTGGCCCAGAGTTGTTTGGATCATTTTGTCTTCTACTCAGGTAACACAGAGGAAGAGATCTGATCTCAAAAAATAGAAATAATAATAAAAAGGGGGAAAAAAGAAAAGAAACACACACACATCACTTGCATAAATATAACTGTCAGGTCATTATTCCTCTTTTTATTGAGCAGGTTTTGAAAGTATCAAAGGAGACAGATGCACAAGTTAAAATTTTTTTAAGCATTTAAAAGAACATAAATACACCATTTTATTCTTCATCCCCTCTTCCTTTGCCAAATGTGTTTACACACAAACTTTACAACACGCACAACGACAGAACATCAATATATCATGATGAGCACCAAAAAAAAGAAACAAAAACATTGAATTATATCACCCGATCCTTAATAAGAGCTTTAAATTTTAGGAACAAAAACATAAAAGTTTTTACCCCTCTCCATTTTAAGATGTGCACTAAGTCCCACACTGTTTGGAAAACAGCAATACCTAAACAAAGAAAGCACCTTCAGAGATGGAGTTTCAGGCTTAACTTGACGTATACCAAGTATTCTGCATTCACATAGTTTCATGTAGGACACATTACTGGCATCAGGAACTCAAATTTCACGCCAGTGGCTCACCGATATTGCCCAAGATTAGGGTACAGAAAAGTGAACACACTCCTTTCTTTCCTTGTTTGATATACATTCAGTCTTTAAGTCATCAAACAACAAACTCATATGGATGAAGGACAGTTGTGAGACAATTACTTCAAAAGAAAAGCTGTGATCCACCCTTCATGCTAGTATGGAGCAGGTGGCTTCCATATACCTCATCTCATCTGATCGTGGAAGCTCAGCAACTCTAAACTCATCTAGTCCTTATATAGAAAGTCACCTTGAAATTCTGGGTATCACGAGCAAAATCTAGTAAGGCACATTCAAACACTAGATTACATATTTTTATTAGCAAAGATATCATTCGCTTCCTGTCAGTGATGAACTGTCAGGTAGAAAAAGGAAAAGAAGCCTTATGAATCATCTATCTTCTATAAAACTAATGCTAGATTTTCAACAAAATCAGTGAATCACCTTTAAAAGTGAATACAGATAGCCAGTTTGATCTACACAGATCTTCTCTGTCTCCCAAGCAGCACAAAATCAATTTTCTACATCAGAGAACTGATTGTTCTATGTTTATGGGTGTTTTTAAGCAATTTTGTCCCCAGTTTAAAAAAAAAAAAGATGACCTTCTTCTTTAGCCAGCATATTGCTTTTAAGATTTTTTCTCCATTTTCCAAAATAACCCATTTTCGATGATGCTAGGACAACTGCCACCTGGCTTTAGAAGTCTAGTTCTAGAAACTCCACTTTAGAGAAAAGTGTTTTTTACAAACCCCATTTATTTCAGCAAAATTAGCAGGTTGAGTCAAATAAGCAGCCAAGTGTCAAGTTAAATCTAAGAATTATACATGTCTGAGCACTGCTTAAAAGAAGAATTTTTCAGCTTAGATTGTGCATTTGAGAAGTATAGCTAAAAACTGCCATCTCACACACACATACATCTAGTCTATTAACTATTACAATGTTTTAACATTCTAATCAAAAACAGATAAGTACAATTAAATCCATCAATTAATATTTCACGTTATTTTAACTATACCACATCTCATTTCCCAAGTCTAATCAACACAAAGCAAGGCAAAGCAAGCAGTTAATGAGATATGCTTAACACCGTTTCAGAAAATATTATTCACGTTAGTCAACTGACCACACTAAAAGCAGCAGTTCTGCTTCTGCACTCATGCATGTGCACTCACTCACGTGCTCTCTCTCTCTCTATATATGCAAATATATATGTGCATACGTGTATGTGTGCATGCGTACACACAAAAGTGAAGCCCAGACTGCAGTTAAAGAAATTTTTGAAATCAATGTTGCACAGAAAATAAGAAAGATTAGGAGAAAAAAAAAGTTTGAAATCCCCATGAAGGGCAAGCAAATATGGACTGAAGTAACATAAAGGCAAGAACTATTCAAGATCTCAAAGATAAAGAAAGGAAGAAGACAGACAAAGAATGTAAAGGGCTATACGGGGAAATGCTGTGCAGATAATTTAATTAAACAAAAGATTCAAAATATACTCAGCCTAAAAAAGTGCTGTTCTAAAATAAGTAAATAAATAAATAAAAAGAACTCTGTGGAAGTAAATGCATGCGTAAGAGAAAATACACTCATGAAATACAAGATGTAAAACAGCATTCAGGGGGACACAGGATAAAAGGAAAAAGTTCTTACAGTTCAAATCATCAGTAACAGATCAGGAACCAATAGCTCCCCAGCACAACTACCTCCTGAAGTGGCTAGTTACCACAGGAAAACAAAGGTCTACTCTCAAGCAATGAAGAAAGTACTTCCACCAGTGAATGTTCTTATAAGTAAGAGGAACTCAGCTGTTAAAGTTCCAAACCACACAAAGACATGTATTGTTCTAGTGACAGAGGACAAAACGTTCTAACAATCCAAAATAGCACACAAGCTGTGAAAGGCCAAGCTTTTGTCCATCACTGTATTAAGTTTACCAATTTAGGAGGACAGAAAAGGAGCTGTATTGTGTGTTCAGTATCCAATGCCAAGAAAAAACATGACGCTAGGTTACAATTTGCTTACCTTCTATAGAAGGGGCCTGGTCCTGAGCTGCATAGAGCATCTCTTTGAAAGCCTGCAAGAAGAAGGAAGAAACAAGTAATCCAATTAGTATTACAAGAAAATGGGTGTTTGTGTGTTTGTTTTTTGCATCCTTTGATAAAACTGCTTGAAAATGCATAATAATTAAGGTCCTTTTACCCCTCCAGACTGACACATACAGCTACAGAATATGATGTCAATGCTATTCCACGTGTTTCTGATAACATAATACACACAAGTTCATGTTAACCAACTGTTTTGTCTAAAGCCTGTTACCTTACTGATCTACTTATTCCAGCAATATTTTTAAGCATCCACCTTGGGAAAAAAAGTTTCCCATCCAGTAGGATGTTAAAAGTTTTACTTCCCCACACACAAAAAAGTGACTATTTCAGAGCTGTGGTGTGACATAGAAGGAAGTTTATCATGGTAAATGGAAGAAAAGCAGCCTCAAGGATTTCTTATCACTTTTATGTAGTAGTACAGAAATATACGTGTTCTAAAAGCTGAAGACAACATGACAAACAAGATGATTAAACCTAGAGTGACTGCCTTCTCTTGAGGTGGAAACTGAAGGACAATATGATACAGACCAGAATTATTAACCAGATCTTCAAGTCCTAGAGACCCTGGGACTTGGCATGCCAGAGACTAGAAGAGCAAACTGCTCCTTTGCTTTGGTGTAATCCTTTCAGTTACCACAAACACTAACTAGAATCACCAGTGGTGCACAACTGCCTGGAAGCAACAAACAGTAAACCTAATATAATGCGACTCTTTTTTAAGGCACCTCCCTTCAGACAGTTAAAGATGCTGGTATTATGTCAACTATAAATTAAACATACAATCTACCTCACATCACAATGCAGGTAAAGAAAAAAAAAAAAGTCAAAGTTAATTCTTATCAACAGCTGAAGAATTTGAACCACAGTTTTGGAAAGAGAAGCAATTAGCAAAGGCCAATTCCCTACTGCAAGAGTTATTTATTTAAATGCACCACATCACTTGATAAAGACAGACCTGTTAGCACACACATAATAAACATGAGTGTGCTTTACACATCACTGCTCCAAGAACTGGATTTTATATCCTAACTTTTGAACTTAAAAATCTAAACCACAAAAGTCATTTAGCCACCTTTCTGGTTTTTGAAGCTTCCCATCTCTTCTGCCTATTACCCAATCCATTCTAGACTTCTGTAATCCTACATCTCTGCATTCACTATGTTGCCCCCACCCCAAACTCCCTCTCAAGTCAAAACATCACAGCCTAATTAGCAAATACCCTCAAGGAAAAAAAAGGAAAAAAGGGAAGGAAAAAAAAAACAAGCTCAGCAATTGGAAACTCAACACTGTTGAAACATAGTGGTTATGATCTTGTTAAGTAAATAAAAGGTCTAAAGGACATGTCTATTTATCAAAGGATATCATAGATGGTAAGTTAAACAGGCAGTTAGTTCAGACATCTCTCAAAGGTCTGATTCCTGAGTCCACAGAGGTCTCCACAAAGGTCACTTGCATAACTATTTTCCTAACTAAGCCATTGCTGAATGATCATCTTTCCAGTGACACAGTTCTCTCCTACCCTCCATTTTTGTTCTAAATTCCCCCTGAACATTGGCCATTTCAATCCTTTTCCTCACATGACTCACTAGTTAGCAGCACATGATCTGGTTCCGTATATCAAGTGGTCAAAAACCCTTCTCCTTTTTCACCCCACTGGTCATCCTCACCTATCTGTAACTTTTTCCATGAACCACCAACAACCACACAACATAGGAGAAAAACTTTAAAAGACAGCAAATTGGAAGCCATAGCAGTAAGAAAACCGTTTCTTCCTTTAATCTACCAAGAGTTAAAACTAGCAGTGTTTCCTATCTCCAGGTTTACGACTCATTTTAAAAAAAGATCACAACACTGAAGGTCTTGCATTAAACAACCTTGAAAGCTGAAGGTGTCAGCTGTCAGGCAGACATCTCCCTCACGCAGACTCTGATGTATTACAATCTGGCAGCTGCACGGCAGCAGATATTGTTACTACTCACCTGACCTATATAAGTAGAGCAATAACCTGAAAGTGAATGGCTTAGTGCTGCTTAACACCTGAAGTATTTAGTCTCCTAGATGACAGAATTTTAGTGGTGATTCTTTCTAAAAGTTATCCATCACCGCCACCTTCTAATGTTCAAGAATTATTCTCTCTGGCCTCAGAACCTAGACAGGAAAGATGTTTTTTTCCTGCTTTAAATTGTGTTGCTGATAGCACCTAGCATCTGCAGCAAGCTTCCAAAAAATGTACATCAGACAACAGAAAAAAAGAAAAAAAAAGAAAAAAAAAGAAAACACACTTAGAAATGCAACTGTCAAGTCACAACATACAAATTCAAGGGCAGAAAACTTAAAATGTTAGAACAAAGCAGTTGTTTAAACTGACTAGTTTTCAAACTGCTCATGCTCTTTTAAGCTTGTCCGCTAACACCCAGAAGGACAAATAGTGAAATAGCACAACAGATTTGTGTCAGGGGGTGGCAAGCTTGGGTGTGAACTGCCTATCATGAAGCACAGTTTGAAGAGCAGAATTGGCCACGTCCCAACAGCCGAAAGACTGTTTCTGGAAAAGAGACTCCAAAGACAAGCAGATTATACAAACTACCAGTTTCATCTTCTCAACCTACTTCTTGATGTAAGGTTTGGTCTCATAAGGAAAGGATTTTTAAAACTTAGCAACCCGTTTCTCTTATTCAAAAGGTAGAGATACTTAAAACCTGAAGTCTCTTTAAAAGAGAGTGGGAGTCATATGCTTATGTACTTTATTCATGAAGTTTATACCTGTAATGTCTGTTCTGATTCTTGTCCTTCCCCAGGCCTTGCCTTTTTTTTTCTTTTTCTTTTCTTTTCTCTTTTTTTTAAAAAAGATTATTAGTTTTAAAATTTTTCTTTAAAACTTCATAAAATTTGCTCAGTAATTCTCAACCTTCTTTGCTTTAACAGAATATAAAGCAATACAAGGAAATACATGTGCAAAAAGACTACAGTCTGATGAGATTTTGTGAGATGACTAAAGAGACTTCTGCATCCAAATAAACAAAATCGGATCAGATTAACCAAAATAAAATTGCCATCTGGCAAGTGTAAAATTCAACTAAGTTTCCATCAGACTGATACGCACACATACACTTAGAAGTCTATAGACTAAGCTCTCCTCTTTCTCCTACAAGTACTCCAGAGATGCACATAGCAGCAAAGGAAACTTGCATCATGATTTGGATAAACAGAGGACTAGCAATCCAACACTGTTACTGCACCTACTAACGTGTATTAAATGCAGCAAAGTATGCTTTTAGAAAAAAGCATTAGTTGAAACTTAGATAAGAGTTACCTCAATTTGGTCAATACTGTCAGCTTTAAAAAGAGAAGTCTATTTCTGACTTTTAAAAATGGGATTTTGTTTCTTGAGCTTTTTTTTTTTCTTTTAAAACATCAAAGGGACTGAAGAGTAAGAGAAGTGAACTGTTTCATAACTTAAAGTTTTAAGACAAAAAGTGTACTAAAGCAGGGCTCTCTAGAATGAGCATTTAACTGACTGGGAAAAGGCTACCAACTTTACAGAAGATATGCTGTCAGCTACCCTAAAACAGGTTGACCAAATCTTTTCAATACCAGGTTTTACTATTGAAACTGCCAGGTTTGGGGTACATCCACAGGTCACTGTCTGGTTACACAATGAGAACATCCCCCCTCCACACTGTGGATGCAGCAGCTCCTGGAGCCGCTTGCCCAGGTGCCCATGTAAGGCATCCAACACCTGATAGTCTTTCCATGCACTCCTAGGGACTGCTGCTCCACTCCCTTCTGGTCTTCATGACCAGAAGATGGTGAGTAAAGTCCAGCCTGCAGGTTGTCTATTATGCTGCCCTATCCTAAGCAATGAAACCAAAAGCAGTTTCTGATGGCTCTTCAGTTACTGAAAAGTGAAGCATTATTTCTAACGACCAGAAAAACATTTCTGATGACAATCATGAAATCAAAAAAAGTTTTAAACATTTTTGACATTGTCACATTTAGCATTTAACATATTTATCAAGCGTTTTCACAAATTAAGTATTTGCCAGTACATTGTTTTAAACTGTTAATCATATCCAAGGAGTATCCTAAGAATGACACTCAGAATTTTCATGGTAAAAAAAATGCCATTTTATGCTGGGATTATATACTACATTATTGCCACTGATGCTCACATAAAGCCTTCCTTACCATTTGCACTGATAGAGGTTTCAGGAAACATCAATTCAGAAAGGACTTTGTGTAGAACATGTGAAATATTAAATCCTGCTTTCAGGCAATCTTTAGAATGGAAAGTTAGAATGAAAAGTCAAATTAAATCCATTATGGCTTTTGTAGAACTCCATCCTCATTTGGATTCAGTCATGGCAAATGGTTTGTGAAATGCTGAATAAAACAGCACACTACACATCTTCCCCCTCACCCTCCATTACAAGCTAAACACTTTCTCAAAACACAAACATACTCCAGTGCTTTTGCTGAAAGAAAGATAATAACCTAACTTGTAACTATCAAAGCATATCTTCATTTCTCCTGTTTACAGAAAAAGAATGAACTTACATCTGTCTAAAGCCCTTTCACTGACCAAGTATCTGCTCTAATTCTGGGCAACTTCCATCCTTCCTAAAAGTAGTTATAATACTTAACCAGATTACAGTTTGAGAGAAAGATCATACTAACAGTAAGAACATAGAAAACTGTAAATTGTTAAAGAACATCTGAAAGCGATACTACATTTTTAGGTATTCAACACCAAACAGACTTCTTTCTCCCTGACGTAATCAGCAACAGATTACGTCCTCCTTCCAGTTTTACTATTAATTTATGTAATACAAAGCTCCTTACACCACCCTAACTGTGCATCTGTTCAAAAGAGAGACATCACCCAGTTTGGATCTCAGAAAGACTTGGGGGCTTCTTGATTGCATGAGTGTCACCTGTTCTCCAACAGAAATAACTAGAAATATCACAGTACAAAAATAAGATGACTACACGTGAGCTTTATGATACAGTGTGACTTAAAGAAAGCGATTTCTATTCCTTTTTTATTGTCCTTTCATTATCATCATGAATTGGACGTGGTAAGTCCCAAGAAACAGGAACAATCCCTTCTGAGTTAAAAACCTACACCACAAAATCTCAGTCCGAAGCTCCACTTGTTTCAATCAAAAAGACAAAAATTATAAGCAGTAAGATAAAAAGAACAATATAATGCCATGAAACAGCAAATATTTTTTTTAATTTTGTACATAATATGTGCTGTAGGAAAAATTTTGCACAAGTAACAAAAGCAGCATTTGACCTTGTGTTTGCTAATCAACAACTCAGTATTTTTCTTGACAAAACCAGAAGGTTGTATGCTTTTTTTTTGCCTCAAGTCTAATCAACAAGTAAACCAAGTTAGTACCACCCTCTTATGCTCCACACCCACCCGATCACCAGTTACTGAATAATAAATGCCAGACTATTCTGTTACTGGAATATGCATGAGCAGGCGGTTGACTCGCATTCAGCCTGCTACGACAAGGGTAACAGAAGGAGTCTTGAGACTTACTACTAAAAAGGAGGGTGATGTTTTATTTTAATTCTCTTTAAGCTCAGCTATGTTTCCAAGGAGGAAATCATTTTTAAATTATATCCAGAAAGAGCAACAAGAAAGATCCTACTGAAAACTTATTTTTATTTTAGTTTGGAGAGGAAATGACACACAATAATACTGCTCTAGTTAAAACATCTGAAAACTAAGAGGCATGTTAACCTCCTGTAACGAGAACAGTAGCAGAGTTCTTCACGCATTAGTCAGAGATGTCATACTTCACTGGGTCTCCTCCACCTTTCCTCTATAGCTCTGGTCAGTACTGTAGGTCAGAAACTAAAACACATGGAGCTAAATCTTCTGCACTTCTACCATCTATTACCTTTTCCATTCCCCACAAACCCACTTCCAAATTTTCATTTTGAAAAGTGTTTCTATTTCCAAGAACAGAAAACAAGTCTGAGAAATCTTCTACAGATAGTTATCAGAGACATAATGCAGAAATAGTCTGGTACTTTGTTATTAGGACAATGGATTTCCTCCTTCACAAATACTGAAGCATTATTTGGTCATCTAATTCTCTGAATTACTTAAGGAACTCACAATTTTGTTCTGAAATCAAATCTGACTGCTATTTTTATCTGAACATCCATTCATTTGCAGTCAGGTAGCAGAAAAGGAAACAAAGGACTAGTCAAAAGGGCAGATGTAAAATTTCTTTTTCAAGTTACTAACAAAGTGATTAATACAATAAATACGATTTTCCTTACAAAAGCAAGCATTGTTTAATAAGGACATTAGAAATAAATTACTGTTCTGGTCCTAAAAAGAGGACCCATGCCTTCAAGTGTAAACAGATGTTATATGGTTTTTGAGTGGCTCAGTCAGACAAGAAGTATTGCTGATCATGCATATCCTATAATCAGTTTTTAGTTGTCCACCTTTAACTATCACCTGTGGAAGAGACTGACATCACTGGAAGCAATCTCTGCCACTGCTAACCCCAAAAGAAAAAAATGGCTTGACTACAAATAACAAACACCACGAGTTTCCCCTAGTTCTAACTGTTAAAACAACCACCACTACAACAAATTTCATATTAAGCAATCGGTGTGACCTCTAGAAAGCTGATATAATGAAAACCTAAAAGCTGTATTCTGTAAACAATTTATGATTAATTCAGTAGAACTTTGTGTAAACTGTGTTCATAAAAAGCCCTAATTACAGTGCTTCACTGGAAGTATGAAACATTGAGATGCAAAGCCTCACTAGCCTTCAAAAAAATAACAGACAATCAATGCTGGATCTACTGCACTGGTTTGAGTCACTAATGTAAGCTGTCGGCATTGCTAAACTGGACTGTGGCCCTGCAGGAATACTGGCGACGCCGGCAGGAATGGAAGAGCCCGAGGGGCTGGAGGGTGCTGCATTACCCGGCTAGCTCTCCTCGGCCGCCCTCCTCGGGAGGCGCAAAACCGGGCCCGGAGCCGCCTTCCCCAGCACCCCGCCGCGGCCTCCCCGCGCACAGAACTGGCGGTGGTGCTGAAAGGCGGCCGCCCCCACGCAGCCACGACGAGCAGCAGCGCGCCGAGGGCCGCCGCGGGGCTCCCGGCGCGGTCCGCGCAGGACGCCCGGGGCCGAGGACGCGCTGCGCAGCTCCGCGCCGCAACCCCACGCGCTTCACGTTGCCTTTAGCCTGCGCGACCGGAAAGCGGAGAGCGGAGAAGCAGCGACTCCCAGCTCCTCTCACGAGCCACCTCTTACGCACGGTGCAAGATCACCGGTTTCCTTGAGAAATCTCCCAGAAAAGATCTTTTTTTATTATTTTTCCTCCATCTCCCAAGCTTCTGACCTTACTCCCGCGTCAAGAGGTTACAGGCAAAGAAAAGCAGATTAATTAAAAACCCAGTGATTTTCCCTCGAGCAGTCGAACCTCTTTGGGAGGGCGAGAGCTTTCGCCCAGATGGATAAACAGACCAATTTTACAACGTCCTCCTACGGAGGGAATCAGCGGGAAACTGCAGGACACCGGCGAACGCGCGAGCCGCCGCGCCGAGCCGCCGGGATTTCACTTAACGCCCCCGCCGCTCCCCAACGGCCGCCAACGGTCGCTAACGGCCGCGCCTCGCGGGCGCGCGCCCCGCCGGCCGCGGCCAGCAGCGGGCACACGGCGACGCTCGCCGCCCCGGGGCCCCTACCTCGTACTGGATGTACTGCTTCCGCCACTCGGGGGTGATGTGCGCGGCGAGGTGCTCGGCGAACTTCATCCTGCCGCCGCGCCGCCGGCGCCGCGCTCGCTCAGCGCCCGCGGAGCCGCCTCAGCGGCACCTCGCTGCGAAGGGGCCGCCGCCGGTAGTGGGGAGGGGGGGCGGCCGCCGCCGCAGCCGCACATGGGCCCCCTCCGCCCGCCCCGCCGCTCCTCAGCCCGCCTCGGGGCTCCTCAGCGCCGCCCCGCCGCCCGCTGCGGCCTCGCTGCGGCCCCGCCCGCGCTCGCCGCCGCCGCCTCTGCCGCCGCCGCCGCCGCCATCTTCCTCGCCCCGCTTCCCCCCCACCCCACCTCCCCTCCGTCAGCCGGCCGGCCAGCCAACCGGCCGCCGGCAAGACGTCATCGCCATGGCAACCGCCGCCGCCGCCCACCTCCTCCGCCGCAGTGCCGGGCGGGCAGGCGGGGCTTGCGGCACGTCACGGGCAGGCCCCGCCCCCCGAGGGGGCGGGGCGAGGCGGGCGGCGGGGCGGGGCCGGTGTTCTGGGGGCGGGGCCGCACCTCCCTCAGCCCCGCCCCCGCCCTCGGGGCGGGCCGGGGCCGTCGCCCCCTCCCGCGTCCGCGGCGCGTCCGCGGCGCCCCCACGCAGGGCACCGACGGCGGCCTCGGCCTGCCCGGAGAGCTCGGAGCGCCCTGTCTTTTCCAGCCGTTTGCCGCTGCCGTCTGTCCGTGTCACCCGCGAGTGCTTCCCGCCGCGAGTTTGTGCCTCCTTCCCGGCCACCGAGGAAAACGCGGGGTTAGGGCAGCCCCAGCCGCACAAACGCGCCGCGGGGCCGCGGGCCGCAGCGGGCGGCTTACTTGGCTTTGTTCTCCTGGTTCGGTGTTGGCTGGGCCGCACTGGAGCGGACGTGGCCCCGACGCACGGCCCGGGGAGCCTTGACCGCGCGGGAGAGCCGTGACGGCCTCGTCTGCTGCCCCGGGTGGGCAGGAAGAGCTTCCCCTCGCTGGGGAAGCCCCTGGCCTGCTGGGGTGGGAAGGGGGCAGCGCGGCAGGGAGAGCCAGAGCGGAGAAGGGTGCTGGCCTCCCTCTGCCCGCGGGCGTCGGAGAGCGGCTCGAGCCCGGTCGCCCAGGGCTCCGGCGGTGCTCGAGCGCGGAGCTCCCCGGGCAAAGCGGTTCCCTTCACCGAGCTGCAAGGACAAGACGCTTCCCTCCGCGGCTCCAGAGCCCGCTGCCAGAGGCGTCTCCGGAGGGTTGCGTGTTGGCAGGGGCTGCGTCGTCCTTTCCTGCCCGGCCGTTTCGTCTGGCCCCGGGTTGCATTGCGCGCACGGCAGCTGGCTGCAACGTGTTGGCCTTGCTCTTGCGGCTCCTCGTTGGTGCTCTGCCAGTCGTCTCCCCTTGCTCAGGGCTCACTGGGTCTTTAAAGACACAAATGATCCTATTGCGGCTGAAAGCCCCGGGGCTCTTTGCATTTCGTCTCTTTTCCTTGCTGTGTTACGCGGCTCCGCAGAGCAAAACTCCCATCGACTTCAGCGTGAGCCAACTCAGACCATCAGTCCGCAGAGCTCATTTGCTGCAGTGATTTAGTGGGGTGTTGTCAGCGGCCCTGGGACCTGTGATTTGTGAGCGCTCTTGTTTGCTCTGAGATTTACCCAGCAGCAAGAAGGGAACATGCAGCAGCGAGGGCCGAGCTCACTGATACCATCTCTTAATTATGTTTGCAGAAAACCATTTAATGAATAGAGCTTTAGTGCCCTTCACCAGAAAATTCACACTCAGCAGCCTCCTCAGTGCTGACCTTAAGAGAGCACTAACCACTATGTCACAGCTTGACTAACATTTAACAGGTCACCAGCTTTTAATGTGTTACCTTTGCGAAATTGTACCAGATAAAATCATTTAGAGTCTGAATCTGCTCCCTCTGTGACTAGCAATGACTTCGGTGGGAGCCGACATGAGAGGTGGGTCTCTGCAGCTCTGACCCTTTGAATCCAGTAGACCTTCCAGAGACAGCATGCAACGTGGGGAGAAAAGAGCAGATTCAGAAATAAATATTCTCTTTGGTATTTGCTAGATGCATCATATGAGCATGTACTGCACCTTGTGATGCGTGGTACTCGAATATCTTGTGATATTATAGCCTGCAAATTCAGCAACTGAAAATAATTACTGATCTTCCCTTCCCTTTGTCCCTTGGATTTTGTTTTTTACTCCAGCATAAAGCAGGTACAAAATGTTGTTTATTCCTGTTATACTAACGTAGACGACAACAGTAGAGGTAGAACAGAGGCTGGAGTCCTTCTGAAACCTTTACAATGTCCTACAGCAAGAGTTTACTTCAATATCTGATAGGCCCAAACCTCTCTGCCGCGTCGGCTGCGCTCTGGGAACATGCTGGGCAGAGGAACAGCGTTTTGGGGGACGGGACTAGGGGGTTTCCTAGTCTTCTAAACGTTTCAAAACTTGCAGCTGTGCACATCTAGTGACTAAGGGAAGGAAGTACGAGGGGAGGAGGAGTGTGAAATAAAGGAGGAAGGGCCATGCTCTCGTGACTCCGCTGTCTTCTGCCTGGAGCTGCGGTCTGGATGGCAGGAAACATCCCGGCCGAGGATGGGCACAGATCCCAGATCCCGATGCCTCGTGTCCGGAGCACGTTCACCTTTGGGTCTAGACCTCGCCGGCCCTCGCAGAGGGCAGGATGCTCCGCTCTGCACCCGGGAGAAGCGCGGACTGCCGCAGAGCCGGGTGTCAAAGGCAGACTAGGGCTCCCTTCACGCTGCTGGGCAAACGGCCTCTGCTGTAAACCAGGGCAGCTTCGGAGCTGCCGAGCTCTGCCTCCCACCTCCGCTTCCCGGAGGCGTTGAGTCGTGCCGCTGTGACGGTAAGGCACGAAGGGCCTTTGCTCGGCCCAGGCTTCCGCTTTCCTCTGATTGCTCGCTCTCTTCCAAGAAATGGTTTGCATTGTGATTTTCCCCCATGCTGTTTTAGCTAGGAGAGAATAAAAAGAAACATTATTTGCATTTTTAAACTGAGCGAGAAAAAGTCAGGAGTGGGCTTTCTGCCAGCGCAGTCTGGCACTTGCTTTGTTGGGAGCATATAGAATAATTTATAAATAGCATGTTTAAAAAAATAATTATACTTTTAAAGATCCTACATTGCTGGGGAGAAACAGCCTTCAAAGAGGCTTTAGAGAAAGAGCCTTTCAGAGGGAAAATTTTCTGTGATGGCATTTTTTAAATCAGGAAGGGGAAGGTTTTGCAAAGCAGGGGAGAACGCAGAACACCCACAGATGACTGTTCCTAGGCCCTTCTTCTTAAGAAGACAACCCACCTCCTCCCCAGGCATCTAATCTTTAAGACACTTGGATAGTTAAAGGGTTGGTTTGTCACAGGAGGAGACGTTTTGAAGCATGATTCTGCCCAGTCCTGTGAGCGGGGCGCGGGGCGCAGAGCCTGGGCGGGCCATTGCTCACATCTCCTTCCTTCCAAACCAGCAGGTCGAAATCGGGCGTAGCCGAGAAGCTGTTGCTGCAAGCTCATCTCCCCTCCATCGAAACCTGAGCGACTCAATGAGGAAAAAAAGGGAAAAAAAAGGAGGCTGGGTGGATGGGAGCACGAGCTCTTCTCGCCTGCGGGAGTCACAGCGACGTGCCCCGGCCTCAGCCTGACGAACGGTACGGCAAAGCCACCAGCCCCCCGCGCACAAAGCCGCCGGCTCGCAGCCTCCCGCGGAGCGCTGGCTCGCAGAGAGCGAGGCAGAAATGCTCTGGAGAGGTGGCAGAGGGGTGGCCGACAGCAAATGGCTATTTCCTGCCTCCTCGGGAAGAACTGGCCCTGCCAAGGCAATTATTCCTCGTTGTGAGGGAGGAGCGGGTGTTTTGCCACGGCAGCTTGGGAAGGAGGGGAAATAAATAAAGAAGGGAATAAAAGCAGGTCAGTCGTGAGCTTGGCGTGGAATTATGAAGGGATTTAGTAAATCATGGCAGGAGACACTGCCCTGCCTGCGGAGATCGATGGAGCGGCAGCCCCGGGCTTCCTGCTGCGCACACTCCGCAGGGCCGGGAGAGACACTGTCGGCGTTAGCTGCCAGCTCCTAGCGCTCCCATGACGTGCTTTTACCAGTACCGTTCTTGAGAAACACGATCGATGTATTAGCTTTCCTGGAGACAGCAGCGCAAATTGCACAAACCCTCCGGCAGCCTCAACCGGAGCTATTGATTTTTCATGCATGCTCCCTCCCCGCTGGGTACCGGCGGAGGCTGAGGGTGTGATGATGAACATCGGAAACCGGAGGGTTTCCCGGTCCCCGGGGCACAGGCGCTGCGCAGAGTCAGATCGGCAGCGGCGCAGCCCAATTCGCTGGGAACTGCTGCGCCGTTTATACGCTCCGGCAAGCTGCCTGCCACCGTTTTTTCAAGCCAAGAGAAGCAATGGTTACCAGGCAATAATAATGCGCTTCCTGGGCCCGATTCCCCCGGTGCGGACGCAGCGGCGCGCGGGCTTCGCCGTGGGTTTGCTTGGCGTAGCCGCTTTGCAGGCTGCTCCTCCCTGGAGGCTCTTCCGCGGCCTTGGAGGGCTCCGGCCTCGGTGGGAGCAGGGAGCTGGGATCAGACTTCAACGAATCGTTTAAAGCAAGCGGCGAGACGTACCGAAAATCCTTGTGCCCACCAGCGGGGAGAGCGAGAGGCTGCGTAGCGGCTGGGTTTCCCAGCCCTGTCGTGGCCTCATCCCAGCCAGAAGGGGCTTTGCCGTGTTAATACTGCAGAGTTCACGTCTGTTTTCATCCAGCTGCACGGAAAACAACAGCTCTGCTCTCCAAGCGCAGCCCGCCGGCTGGCCGGACACACAGCCCGGCTCTGCTCCCCCCGCGAAATTCCTCCCGGGGCTGGAAATCGCACGCGCGCAGAGAAGACCCGGGGCTTTCGCTGGCTCGGCTACGCTGACGGACGCCGGCAGATTTTGCAAGGGTCCCTTCCGCAGCCTGCGCCCGCCTCAGTCCCCCCGGCCGACACGCTCCCCGCTGGCGCCGACCGCGGCTCGGCGGGGCGCCGGGGAGCCCGGGTGCCCCCTCGCCGCGCGCCGCCCCGCCGGCCCGGGCACCGCGCGCTGCGCCCCGCGGCCGGACCAGGCCACAAATCTCCCTGCCGCGAGGTGCCGTCGCTTCTCTTGGGTGCAGACTTCTGCTTGCAGAACTTGTAGCGCCACGTGACAAAAATCTGCAAGCAAAACTCGGACGTGAGCCGTTCGTAACGGCGGCGGTGCGGTTGCTGCTGCTGCTGACAGCCGCAGTTACAGTCGCTTGCTTGAATCTCCCCTCGCCGGGGGAAGGAAAGCGCCAGCCGCCGCCGTCCCGCGCGGCAGCAGGGAAGGGGCCGGGAGCGGCGTTCCCGGGACTTTGTCCCCTCTCTGGTGGCATTAGTCACCGATAGGCAATGCTCCGGGAGCAGCCGGGGGCACAGATGCCGGACAGGCACGGGGACAGTGGCTGCGGCCTCAAAGGAGTAACTGTCTTATTTTGCTATTTTCAACAAGCAGCACCTAGTTTTTTGTTTCCAAACACACAGCGCTCTCGCACTTTTTTGCACAAGTGTGAAAAAAGAAGGGGAAGAGCATGGGCTGAATAAGCAAAAGAGAAGAAAACGAGCTTTTTTCTCTTTTTTTTAGCAAAGCAAAACACTAAGATCAAATGAAAATGCAAATTCTCCTTAGGTGTGAAAAACAAAGTACCATGCCAAACGTCTCTTGATTGACCTGAACTGAAAAGCTCTTACTCAGCGGTGAGATCTGCCGCTCCGCCGACAGCCGCGGCGTTTGCAGAGCTCCCGCCGCGCGCTCTGAGCAGCTGGGCTGCTGCGCGGTTGCAGCCGCGCTGGCGCTTGCATCGGCCGAGGCTGCGCTGTCGGGTGGGGGGCTGTGTTCCTTTTCCTCCACGGCTGCTGCTTTGCGTTCGCCCCAGTTTATGGACGGGGGGAATCGATGCTTTATTGATGCCTGAAAAACTCGATACGATGGATGTGCAAATTACGTGCCTGCAAGCAATTTGCCGCGGTCAATGCGCATCTTGCATTAACCTCGTGCATCCTGCATTAACCAGGCACGGGTCCGGAAAGGCAGCGGGCACCCAGCCGGGACGGAGACGGGTGGGGAAAAGCCCCCTGGGACGCAAGAGCAGCCCGACAGCCCGGAGGGGACGTTCATCAACATCGTGTTCACTAACGACACGGGCCCGCAAGCAACGCGCGTGCCGGGCCAAGGGCTGCTCGGCGCCGCTCCGAGCTCCCTCCCGCCCTTTGCCGGGCTGCCGGGAAGCGGCAAATAAGCAAGGGGGACGGTGCGGAGCGAGCGGGGCGTTTCGGAGGCTGGCACCCACCGCCTTCGCTCTTTCCCCCCACCACGCCAAGCTCCCCGCGCCCCCGCGGGCGGCTCGTAGCAAGCGCGCTCCCACGCCTGCCAGCGCCACGGGGCGGCGGGAAGGACTGGGCCCTCGGCGAGGTCCCGGTGAGCGGGGAGGGAGAAGGCGAGAGCAACCTGCTCCGCGCTGCAAGTGCTTCGGCGAAGGCAGCCCGGGCCTCGCTCGCCATGGGGACGAGACGGAAAGCGTGCGGGGGCCGCGCGCTCCAGCGAGCTCGCCGCGGGTGCTTCGCCAGCTCTTCCTAGGGGGTTTCATCCTGCCCCGGCTGCCGCCTCTCGCCGAACGCTGGCGGGATGGGAGCAGCCTCCCGCGGCTCCCCGGGCGGCAGCGGGGCTTTGGGCTTCCCTGTCCTCCTCCCGCCCGCTCGCCCGGCTGGGGGGCCGGCACTCGAACCCAGCAACCCCCCCCCAGGTGCAGCAACAAGCCACGGTGCCCGTCCGTCCTCGGGCCCGGGCGCCCCGCGTCCCCCTCTCCCGGCTGGGAGTGCGGTGCCGAGGCAGACGGACTCGACAGCTGCGCGCGGGGAAAACTCTCCGCGCCAAGTCGGTGCTGGGCTAAATATAAACCGGGCTGGCGTTTGCCGGGACCCCCCCCCCCCCGGGACCCCCACCGCCTGGTTCCCACGGCTGGGGGAGGGGAGTCCCCCGCCGCCTCTGCTCCTTGCAGAGGGGTGCACCCCCCTACACGCCGCAGGGAGCCCCCCGAGCCGCCGCGGGGAGCCTTGGGCTGCCCTCAAGCGGCACCGAGCTCCCGAGAGCTGCTGGCCCTGCCGCGGACAAGACATCCTCGGCCCTGAACCGGGGGGGGGGTTCAGGCGGGCGAGGGGCCGTGCTCGCAGGACCAGAGGGCTCTGGGGAAAGATCCGACTCCCCCTCCCTCAAAACAACAACAAAAAAAAGACAGAATTAAAAATAAAATTTAAGGAATGTTTGATGAGCAGCTGGCAGGGAATCAAAAGGCTGTTTTCTCATCTCAGTGATAACACAAGTGTTAGAAGCAGCAGGTAGATGTTTTAATTCCAGCTTTCTATGTGGAATTAAAAACAATAAAAATTTCATTTATTTTTTCTTTTTTTTTTCCTCCTTCCTCACACCGCCAGCGGACAGGAGGCCGTTCCCAGGGCAGCGCGCTGCCGCCTGCCCGGGGCTGCTGTCCTCGCCGTCCCCCTCGCCTGTGGGAAGGCGGAGGGGGCTGCCGCCGCCTCTTTGTTCGGCCCCATGGGGCCAGCGGCCCCTCGGGAGCCTCCGGGGACCCTCCCGCTGCTAATGTTTAATCGTAACAGAGCATCGTCCGGCTCCAGCGGCGCAGCCCGGGGGAAGGCGGCGTTGCAAGCTGCTGCTGCTGCTCGGGGCGAAGCAGCGGGGCGAAGCAGCGGCTCCTCCCGGGGGTCCCCGCGCCGCCCGCGGAGCGCCGAGCGATTCGGGTAACCTGCATTTATTGCCGCGGGGGGCAGGGGGGAGCCCGGAACCTCCGCGCGCGGCGCGCGTTTCCCGCCCGGCGCAGCGCGCGCGCGTACCGAGGCGCGGCCGCCGCGCGCAGGGGGGGACGGCGCGGCGGGCGGACCGGCGCGGCCGCCATGGCGTCGCCCCCGCTGGCCGCGGCGGCGGCGAGCGACGGCGAGGCGAGCTCGGGGCCGGAGGCGGCGGCGGGCGGCGAGCTGGGCGCGCTCTTCGAGCAGGCGGCCGCGCGGCTGCCGGCGCTGGTGCCGGCCGCCAGCAAGGAGCAGCTGCTCTACCTGTACGCCAGGTACAAGCAGGTGAGGGCCGCGCCGCCGCCCGCGCCGGCGGCTCGTCGGTCCCGCGTGGGAGGGGGGGGGCGCAGCGCGTCCCGCGTGCCGCCGCCGCGCGTGGGCACCTCCCGGGCCGCGGCTCGGCGCGGCGCGGGGACAGACCCGGGTCGCGGCCCGCGGTGTGCCTGGCTCAGCGAGCGCGGTTCGGCCGCGCGCCGCCCGCCGGTTCCGCGGGCTCCGGAACGCCCCCGCGGATGACCAGCTCAGCCCGGTCTTCCCTTCTTCTCCTTTTTTTTTTCCCCTCCCCCGCTTCTGTTTTCGGTCCGAGGCGGCGTTTTGCCGGTGGGTGAGTGAAATGGCCGCGGCTTGAGCGGCCTCGGCGCTGTCACCGCGCGGAACTGCTCTCCCGCCTTTTTACCACAGCGGCGTTTTGTTCCTGCTCCCGTGGGAGAACCTGCGTGACCAAAACCACCAACCGAGGAAATCACCAGCACGGTACAGAGGACTGTAATAGAGTCTGGAGTGTTGCTCTAGCTTGGAGACTGAAGGGTAAAAGCACGAATGTGGTTGTGTGTGAGAGACAAGAGAGGCTGCCTTGGCTTGAACCTGAACGTGATCCAGTCCCACCAGGCTGGATAAGCACACTGAAAACTAAGTGTGTGCGTCTTCCCCATAATTTTCCTCTAATTTGGGAGGCGCTACAGATACTGCCTCACTTACAAGTTGTGTGTGTTTTTTTTTTTTTTTTTTTTTTTTTTTTTTTTTTTTGAAGCAATATTTAATTATTCTCCAAGCTGGTGGCTCTCAGACTGTGTTTTGTAGACCATTAATTGCATTAAGTGCAGGCTGGTCATGTGATGCTGTGTCTTCAGATTTTTCTGCTGCTTAAACAGGTCTCTAGGATTGTTTTTGCTTTTAAGAAAAAGGGAGGAAAGGTATCTGAGAAACTTTAATAAGAACTTTAAGACCGTGCATGAGATGAAGAGAAAGGGATTTTTCTGTACTATAAACTTTTTTTTATTGTATATAGTTATTGAATGAACATTCCTGTAGCCACAGGAGTCATGATGCAAATAACCTCTATTCTTCATTTTCTTGCAAATGTTTTGGAACTGCCCTGGTTGGAAAAGGGAAGGCATTACTTGCGTATCAGTTTGATAGCCAGCAGGCTACAGAGCATTTCCTGTTGCTGGCTCTGTAAGAGCAGCAGAGTGTTTAATGTTGTTTGGTTTTAAAATTACTGAAATCAGCAGCTATTTCACAGCAGAGATTTGTTTGATGCAAGCCCAGAGAAGGCTAGCCACTACTCCACATGAGTACAGGCTTCAACAGGTTTCCAGCTGACTGCTGCGAGGGGATCCGCATGCTTCTCTCTTCTCCTTCTCTGTCCCTGTTGTGCCTGGCCAAACTGTGTGTGGAAGCAAGAGCTTTCCTGCCCCTTGGTTTTGGGGTGGGTTAGGAGCTGTGCAGTCCATGTTTTACAGTACCTGGGAGGGCAGTGCTTGCAGTGATGGTGAGAGAGGTTTGTTAGCACAGCTACTGCAGGACTAGGCTCTGCTAACTTCAAATTTTGCAGCATTCTGTGCTTTAAATCAAAGTGATGGTGCTTAATGCAACTTTTTTCTATTTAATTATAGCAGCATATCAGTATGCATAATGGGCTGCTAATGTATTACTCCAGTGGACAGTAGGGTAAAAAGGTGCTGACTCAGATATGCCCACTATCCTTGATTTGGCATCTCTGTCTTTCCTCAGTCTAGTGTTTTATGTCACTAACGACTTTGATTTAAGATACAGCACCATCGTAAAAGAGATGACAGTAGCAGCTGAGCGCTCTGTTAAAATACTGTGTATTATTTATTTCAAACTATTTGGGTATATAACCATTTTCTTGGAATTTTATTACCTTTTAGTGGAGGCCATTTCAGGATTTTATTACTTTTCTCTCTGATTTTGTTTACGTGTGAGAGACTTGAAAATAAGGGAATTGCTTAACTGCCGTCTCCAGTGAGCTTTTCAGAAAATGTTACTGAGTTTATGATGCTCTGACCCCAGCAGCGGGAGAAGAATGGACTAGTGGTAGGGCTTGGGACTGGAACTGATTTTGTGATTCTTCCCCTCCTTCACATGTGGCTTTGGGCAAATCACTTGTCCCTTCTGCACCTCGAGCCTTTGGTGATAAGATGAAGGTAGAAGCACTTCCCTGCCGTGTTGAGGATGTGAAAGACTAGGGTCCAAAACTCTTGTGAGACAGGCCAGTACAGTATTTGCTTTTCAAATAGCGCGGAGAATCCAGAGTTCCTGTGCTGGAAGGAGGTGCTGGCATTTAAGCAAATGATGAGAGGTTCAGGGAAACTGGAAATCCAGTGCCGTTATCAAAACGGGGCTTACGCTGTCTCTAGTGGGTGTAGGTTGAATTAGATAATCCCATTTTTATATGACATGTCTTTCAAATGTTCTAGAACATTATGCCACAAATCTGTACTCAAAATAGTGAATATACTGAAAATTTCAGCTTGCAGTTTCCTGTTGTGTTGTGATGGAGCTGACCCCATATTACCAGCATTTTTATTCCCTCAGGTTAAGAGGGGAAATGTTCCCCCTTGGTCTTCAGGGTTAGGATGCTTTGCATCCTATAATTGATGTTTGTTTATTCTTCCTTACGTCCCACCTATAATTGGTAAAATACAGGGCTTTCCTGTGGGGTGATGCAGGTTAATGAGCTTTTGGCAGGAACAGAGGGTATCTCTTGGATGCTGAAGAAATTTGGTTTACATGGTCTGTGACATGTGTAGTCAGAACTAAGTCCTGTTGTGCCTTAACATGAGTGAATCTGTTCTTAGTACTGTTATTCCATAGGGAGGCCTCAAACGTGAATCACTTTGAGAGATTTTTGATCTAGTGAAAATGCTTGGAACCTCCCCCCCCGCCACGTATAAACATATTAGTTGAAAAATTAACCAAGAACGCTTTTTCTCCACCACCACCATGGAAGGAAAATCAGCTGAGGTATAACATGTAAGGGATAAACTGGAGAATCTCAAGGTTTTTCACAGCATGGACCAGCAACTGAAACGGTATACGATGGCATTAATGCACCTCTGAGCACTGGCAGTCTCTCCGAGCAGTCTGCTGAATGCTGTGGCCTCCGTCCCCCCCAGGTGGATGCTTCATACAGAGGTTTCTAAGCTTCCCTTTTGGCCACAAATCGAGACGCCTGCAGACACTTCCCAATCAAAATTGCCTGGCTCGTCTCTTTGCGTGATTCATGACTGTATAATGTCTTCAGGCGACTTTGCATGGACAAACGAAACTAGGGAAGTATGCATTCTAGCTGTCTTTTTCTTTCTTTCTTTTTTTATTTTATTTTATTTTTTATTTTTTTTTTTTACGCAGCTGATGAACTGCAAATGAGGAGAGCTAAGTGTCAAGTGACCGGTCAGCCCCCTGGAGACCATCAGTAATTATTTTGTGGACGCAGAGTGAGAATCTGACTTGAAATAATACTATAGGCTCTTGTCTTTCTGCTGGCTATGGAGAAAATCAGCTTTTGAGGCCCTCCATTGAAGTAGCAGGACTGCTGAATCCTTCACAAAATGTTTTCTTTCCCAGTATTTGTCATGAACTTGCATGGGCATATTTAGCTAAAAATCTCTTCCCTCAGCTGTCAGGCTTTGGTGTCCGCTGGAACAGTCTTTGAATGCCACATCTGAGGAGGGGAAGCTGCTGTCTTGTTTTGATCACGACAGTGAACAGTTAATATTTTAAAATACGAGATTTTTTTTTCTGATTTGTTGGCCAGTTTTTGCAGGCCATGTGTTGGACTGAAGAATTGCAAACTTGTTCCATATGGATAATGAATTTGCATTTTTATTTCCGTATTTCTGTGTTGCAGTCCATTCTATACCTGACAGCTGGAGAAAACATTTATAATACAATGTGAATCATGAGCGATTTATAGGACTTAACCATTGCTAGTCCTTTCTCCAATTTTTCCATGAAACAGTGTGTTTTCTAAGGCTAAGATGTTCTTATTTGAATGGATTGCTTTCTAGTAGACAGACAGCTGTACAGAAAATTAATTTCGGTTACAGTCACTCATATCCTCTGTAACACTTTAAACAAAAACACCGTGTAATTAATAAACATCTCTCAACGTGAACATGCTCTCTTTAAACCCTGATTAATGATTCCATCCTGAGTATAAAATCCCCCACCTTGTTAAGGTGAAGCATTGTTCATTGATTTAAGCGCTTCACCCTGCCTGGACACGGGAGCACGTATCATAACGATTTGATGAATGCCGTCTGGTTTAGCTCCACTAACGAGACGTTCGAGCGGCAGCCTTTCCCTGCCTCTGAAACAAAGTAGGTGCATTTGCTGCTTCGGGTTTGTTAAAGCCTCCCCTCCTTGCTGGGTGTCCTCTGCGCTGGGGAGACCCGCTGGGACGACCGCGTTCCAGGGGATGATTCCATCCGGAGCGGCAGCTCCAGGCTGGTCGCTGGCGTGCGAGTGTGCGGTGGCCGGCAGCCTGCCTTTGAGAGAGGCTTTTTTTTTGTGGGAGATTATAGCTCCTGAGCTAACTTTCAAGAAAATCTCGCTGTTAGAGTGGTGCTGTTCTTGTTCTAGCCTCACCGTAGCAGCGTGGTGGTGCTTTGGAGGCCCGCGCGGCAGCAGGCCCTGGGAAGCCTCCGGGTCCTCCCTTGTGGCCGAGCTGATTATAGAGATGTAGTTGCTAGCCTGAAATGAAAGAAATGGCTTTGTATTTGCCACACCAGTATGCAATTCTGTGGAAACCCATCTGATTCCTACTGGCACTAGGTCCGTATAGGGACTGTTTTGCACAGGTGGGTTTGGGTACCTTCTTGGTTTTGACCTTTCTGAGCTAAAATTGAATCCCAGGAGTGGCGTGTAGGCAGTGTGTGCACTCCCTTCGTGTATCTCATCCTCTCTCTTTCAGTGTTGTTTCCTTCCCGTCTGCGTTCATGTGTATCCATTAATACGGGCTTGTTCCCTCACTTCTCTGTATTTTTTTTTTTCTGTCTCTCTTATTCCTCCTTTTCCTCATTTTAATTTGTGGCCTGCTTTTGACAGACAGTTTCATCTCAGGCATTTCTGCTCAGGCCTTGACTCGTCTCTCTCATTTAGTGCTTCCTCTGCAGCCAGATGCCTTGGAGCAAGTTCAGGAAGTGTTTGGCATTCCTCAACTCTGCGTTTGTTCCCTTGCCTTCCACAGGACCTTGAAAATAATTAAGCAATGTCTGTTTACTTGAGCTTTGTGCAGAAGCAGGTGAATTTCATCCTTCATGAATAATCATCTCTGCAGAAACCGTAATCAACAGAATTTTTCTGGAGACTGGTGGAGGATGAGGCATTTGGCTGGTAATAAACATAACATTGAGTGAGAAATGACTCGCTGGTTATCCCTGTAGGGTAACGCATGTAAAAGAAATGAGCTGCATATCAAAATTGCTTCCCTTGCATTGCACAAAGCAAACACTAGGATGCAGAGCTGCTAATAACTGTGAGTGACAGCTAAAATGAGGGTAAAATGGAGGAGTTTGGTGTGTCAGTTCTTTCCATTCCCTCAAAAAACTTTCATCTGGCACAAGAATAAAATTGTCCAGAAACCAGTGGAGTCCAGTATTTCCTTATGGATATTTCCTTCCCTTTTGTTTGTTCTAACACAAAATAATTTATTTTCTTTAGGTCAAATTTGGAACCTGTAACACTCCAAAGCCAAGCTTCTTTGATTTTGAGGGAAAGCAGAAATGGTAAGAGGAAATCCTTGTAATTCATAGCAATTTCTGGCTCAACTTTTCATTGCGTCTTGTCTCCTGTGTTAATGGATTGCAAACCTGACTAGAGGATATCAGCTCTGAGAATCTGCCTCTGCAATGGTTTTGAAATCTTTTATTTAATACAGAAACATAGTTCTTCTGATGTGGTTAGAGGCACATTGGTGTCGTCTTGACACAGACCTGGGATGTGAGACAGGCAGTCAGGTCAGGGTTTTCAACCTCAGTCACTTGCTGCTCTTGACCGATGCAGGTGTGAAACATGAGACTCTTTAGTTTACTTTGTCCATCCAGAGCTGTCTGTGTACAATGAAAATTTTGTGAAAATAACTACAGTTTTGCAGAACAACTTGGCTTTGTGAACACAAAATGCATTCTAGCCTGAATTGAGATCCCCTGAAAGATTTTTGTATAGCAGAGTATTGTGCTGACGATAGCCATTCATGGCTTGGCTGAGATGTCGACCCCTTCGAACTGAATAAAAGATGGCTTTACACCCCCAAAAGCGTGTAGATGAATCTGATCACTATGTGCAAACTGATGCCGGTATAGAAACACATTGTGCTATCTTTGAATGACTTGCTGGTATTTTGCTCTTTCCTAGGGAAGCCTGGAAAGCTCTGGGAGACTCCAGTCCTCATCAAGCTATGCAGGAGTACATTGCCACAGTGAAAAAACTGGACCCCAATTGGAACCCTCAGGTAGGAAACCTGAAAATACTGTTCAAAAAAGAACCACTATTTTTCTCTTTGTAAAACTAACAAGGGTTCAGCTTCACACACATTTTAATTGCTGTGTAGGAAACTTCATATTTTTTATCGCAGGTTTGAAGTATAAATTCCTTTTAAAAATTCCCCTTTTATTATAATTGAGGCCTGAAGGACCACTTTTTTGTTTGTAATTATCCATATTACAGTGAGTACATGCAGAAGGTTGATTTGGGTATAGTGATCTAATTTATTTTGCTTTTATCGGTTCATGCTGTGTTTAGCATGTAAAGATATTTCTTATCCTTTTCTCATCTTTCTCTTTTCAACTACTACTTAAATGTTGATCAATACAAAGTAATCTTCATAAAAGTAACATGAACTGAATGATCAATTCTGAAAATCTTTCCTTTTTGTTTTGATGCAGCAAATTACCAAATCTGATTATGATTAGGTACTCCAACATAACAATTGCATTTGTAGGCAACATAACAATTGCATTTGTAGGTCCTGTGTTTGTTATAGGGAGATTGTACTATCAGTTTAATTAATCTTTCATCTAACAGATTTGTTACTATATTGAATGTTTAAGATTATCTCCCTGTTTATATATGAATTTTATACAATTTTAAAGAGGATTGTTCTTTAGAAAAAATATTTCTTCTAATTGATGGTAGAATGGATATATTGCAAAATATTTTGTTTAATATCTTTGAGGAAAGGTAGTTTTACATGCTGTACAGTGCAGTTAGCAAAAGCTAGGTGCATGCAGTGTAAATTCTTGTCCAATTAAAATGCTCATATAATATGAAAATATTATCAGAAATACAATGTTTTTTAAAAGCATCTAGACAAGATTCTGAATGAGCAAAGTACCTAGGAGCTAAAGCTGAAATGTCTTGAATATTCAAAAAACAACGATGAAAAAAGCTTTCCCAAACCTTTCATGAGTAGAGCTTCTGCTCATATAAAGATACTTTTCCATGTGTAGTGACAAGTGTAGTTTTGAGTACTCTTTTCAGTTGTTTTGAGTACTCTTTTCAGTTGCTTCCTTCAGAGAAGTATTTATTTTCAGATGTCACCCTCAGCTTACAAAGCTGTCGTCTAGGGAAGCGGAATAATCTGTTAGTCTTTAAACTTTATTTGCTAATGCAGCCATATAGCAGGCGGAGGATGGTTTGCGGTGCGACTCCTCCTCCCTTTCTCTATTTCTGTATTGCGAAGAATGAACGTGCCTGTTTCTTCCTGTCACTGTCTTCCTCGTGGAAGCCTGCCCCCAGGACTAGACAGAAAACAGACCATGCTGGAAAAAACTGCTGCACCAGCTTCTTTGCTGTCAATCTTACTTTTCTGTATATTGTTCCTTCCTCCATTTTTATGTTTTTGATGCAAGCAGTGTGGGTTTGCAGGAGGACAGAATAATGGTAGAGCTTGGACAGAAGTTTCTGTGAAGGTGTTGGGGCTGAAGAAATGTGGCTTTCTTTTTTTTCAAATATTTCTTGCTGCAATGTTTCAATAGATGCTTATCACAGTTGTGTAATTATGCATAACTCTTGACTTCTGAAGGTAGTGGTTTTTTTCCTCCTTTCCTTTCCTCGTGTAGTCTCACCATAGAGTTAAAATGCTGTGGAAAACTTGTAGGACACTATCTGGTTTAGTGTCCATTCACCAGCACACAGGTGCCATATTTTTTGTTCTGACTGTTCTTCTTTTCCTATACTTTGCCTGTGGCTGACCTAGACATGTGTTAAAGAAGTCTGAGAGCTTTATGTGGAAGGAACCGAATCAGCTCCAAAAAGGCCTAACAGAAAAAGTTACGTTAGCAGAGAACGTAAGTTAAGAGTTAACATTAAAATACACGTGACATTGCTTTTTCAGAGGAATCACCCTTCATTCATACTGTATTTTTCTTTAAATTTCACTTTTATACAACCAAAATCCTGACAGTTCTCCCATTCTCTGGTCTCTCTGTTGCACTTCTTCAGTTTACCAGATCCTCCTTCCTGGAGCCACGAGAGGGAGCTCTGTTCTTTAAAATGCTGGAGATAACTTGATTGGGGGATGGCAATGGAATAATAGCTATTTCAGTCTTCAAACTTCAAATCGAATTTATAGATAAGACTTGGAACATTACAAGGTGCTTGGTCACTATCATCTCGTTGCATGCTCATCTATTGACATACTTTGAATTTTTCTTATGGTTAGTAGATTATGACTAAAATAGTGTTTGGTTAAAAACATTGTAAAGTACAAATTTGAAAAGTCTAACTTTTGATCATTGTGGGTCATAAACAATAGAGTAAGAAATTGTTGAATTTCTCTTGTATGTGTTCATGAATTTAGCTATTGGGAAACCTTCCCAATACTGGCTTTGTTTTTTTTTTTTTTTTTTCTTTTTTTTTTTTCCAGCAGTTCATCTTAACCCTTAAAGCTGTTCTTGCTTGTTATCTTAACTTTTCCTCAGTGTCCTGTATCATATACTTGCAAAGGGTTTTAGGGTTTTTAATTTATCCCTTAATGCTAAGTATGCAAAACTTGAAGCTTGGAAATGCCTCGCCTCCTCTAGTCCCACACCCCATGAAACCTAGTAGATTGCTGCTGTTCTGCAGACATCAGTTTGTGAGTATTTTTGTGGCTTGGAACTAAACGCAGTATTTCTTATGCAGTCTCCATAGATCCAGTTCTTCGTTCTTCATTCTGTTTTCCTTAATCTTCATTGATTCCTTCTTTCATGTTCACTTTGCAGTTTCTGTGTTACTACACTTTTGTCATTGGACTGTATTTGCTATAATGTAGCAGTCTTGTTTTCCTTATTCCAGCTGATAAAGGAAGTGGATATATTCTGATATTGTAGGAACATCTTGAAATGAATACTCAGAAGCACTGAGAACACCGGTAGCGGCTACAATCTGGTCTGCTTCCTCTTGCTCCTGCCTTCAAATTAGAGCACCTGAACTTTCTTGGGAGAAAGCTGAACATGGAGAAGCGATGGCCACGGCTGTTCTGTGCTCTCTGGTGCTCAAATGCTGCTTTTGACAATAGTGGCACATCTCTACAGCAGTTTTCAACATATTTATTTAGTTTTATTTCATCCCTAGCCACTGGCAGGCTATCTAATACAGGCTTCTTTCAACTTTCAGGGCTCTGTCTGAGACCTGGGAAGAAATGATCACATTGTATTTATTTTCAGCAATTCTGTTTGCTGGAATATTGTTAAAATAGCAGATAACCTGAAGACTACTGAAGTGAAATCAGTTAACACAATTGCTTGCTTTTGTGGTTCATTGACATTCAGGTCTTCCTATGCTAGTATGATCTTCCAAAGTTTTGTGCTGCTTTGGTCCTTTTCCCCCAAAGCAGTTATTAGGAGCATTGGGACTAAACTCTCCCACGCTTGTCTCCATTCTCCTCTTGATGCCATGTTCCTTGTCATCTTCTACCTTTTAGACATCTTCCGTTTCTTATTCTTTTCTTGTGAGTCATTCCTTTTAGTCTCAAGTTCCAGTCAGTGGAAAGGTAATTGCTTGGACCAGCTCAGCTCTATTTACATATTTCAGAGACATCACCTGTCCTTCAAGTCTTCTCACTCTTCCTCCAGAACAGAGAATAATTTATGAAGCAATTCTTCTGTGTTCTCTGTTCTTAAATAGAAATGTTTCTTGCCGTCAGCAGACTGCTTTGGGTCCTTTAGAGAGAGCGTGTGTCCCGGCTGCTTCTCGGCTTGTACTTGCCTTCTTCCTGCTTTACTGGCCACAAATGGTGCTTTAAACGTGTTGCTTTCTGGGGCTTTTGCTGGTGTGCATCTGAATTTGGCACTGGTATTTGTCTGTTCTCCCTGCCAGCCGCCTATAGATTATTGCCTATGTATGCTCATCTCTCTGACTCCGCTCTCGCACACACTGGGTCTGCAATACCTATTGTTTATTTTATAGTGCCAGCACTGTTTGAGGTAGTTGCATTCACAAACTTAAATCCAATTTTTTCAACCCTCAAACTGACATGGGAATTTGCTGTGTCCACCGGCACTGACTGTTCGGAGACAGGAGCAGGGGAGGACCTCTTTGTCTCGGCAGCATTGTACAAATACCTCTTCAGCTGAGCGTGTTTCATGGGGTGCGTGGGTAGAGGTCTGTACATGATACTGCAGGGAGGCAATTGGGAGCTGTTACTGATTGTTTCTTATAACAAGATGATTATGACACAGTTAATAAAAATAAAAAAAGCATTCAAATCTGCTCATCAGTTTTAGCCTTCCATTTGCTGATTACGGTTTTGGCATCTCTTGATGCAAATATTTCCTTTTGCTTTTTCTTACATTGAATGTTTACCAGGTCCAATCACAACAGCTTGTCACCCTACTAACTTCAGTGATATCCTTCCCCAAACCCTTGCAGAGGCCTTCCTTCTGTCTGCTTTGACTGCTGAAATTCACAGGAGGACTTGATGATTTTCTACCTGTATAAAATAAATGGTACTTTAATTTTTGCTCAACTAGTTTATGAATAGGCTTCCCCAATAACGTGCAAGGTAAGATTTCTACTGTGTAATAGGGAGGTTACATGTTGGGAGTCTGAACAGTACAGACAGATCTTTAAGGGAAAGCAGAAAGAGTTCAAGGAAAAGAAATATTCACCGAACATCTTTCCTAAGCTCTTAGAGGTTTGAAATGCCAGTGCTAACATTTACAGTGAAGAAATATGCTTGTGTGTTACCCAGACAAGATACAGAACAAGAACTGAGAAGAGGAAGCTTCCTCTGTGCTCTGTGACCAAGAAGTTAAGAGGAGGAAAATACCTCTATTGCTGCATTAGTAGTGTGTGAATGAGAGTCACGGTATTTAGAGTGGTCAGGGGAGGATTGCTGGGGAGTAGGCAGCCTGTCTCGTAAAAACTAAAATGAACTTGAGAATGAATAAAATGGCAAAAGCGATATTTCTGCAGGCTCAGAGCAGCCCAGTAAAATGGAAAGCCTGCAGGAGTAAAGCAGATTTATTTGGCTGGTGGTCAGTGAGTGTTTCTGCAGGAGGTACTGCAGGGGGCAATCTTTGCTAAGGTGGGTGCCCAGCTATGTAAGCGCAGGGCTGGGCTAAGTCCCTGCTTCTTTCTGTTGCTGGTCAGATAACCTCTCTCTGTCAAATTTTAAATGCAGCAGGCAAGTTTGGAGAAACTGAAAGAGGTGAAAAGAAATTTGCAATCTGAGGATACAGTGAAAGGCAGGAGAAACAATTTCCGGATTTGCTGAGTGGTTTGTGGGTACATTTTTGTAGGTTGCATCAGGTGTTATTGAAACACTTACTTGAGATGCTCATCAATTTAAGTCAATTGTTTAAGCTGTACTTCCAAGCCAACTTCTGTAGTAAATCAAATGCAAGCTCTGTATCCAAACATGTCAAAATAGGCATTTTGAAATCCAAATCTGAATTTTTCTTAAATTTGGACTCTGCTCAAATTTTGCCTGTTCATATCTGGCTGGAGCAACAAGCTTTGCTCTTTTGCAGTTTACAGGTTTTGTATTAGATCAACTTCTAAGATTTACATTAGCAGATGGATAAATCACACTGCAGTTTGAGGCCTGAATCTGCAGATTTCTTGGTTAGTACTCCAGGCAGACAGACTTTCTTCTGGAAATTAATTAAAAGAATTTCACTGGGGAAAACTATGGTCCATGGATAAAATGAGAGCACCCGTCGTGTTTTCCTGTTTTGTCTATCAGTCAGACAGATGTCTCCCATGACAATCTGTCCGAACTGCCGCTGTTTGGGGTTGGGAAGGAGAAGCAGAGTGGTGTGGGCAGGATTACGAGGGGGATGGGAAGAGCAGGGAGGAAAAGATTTGTTTGAGTCTCTACCTGTTGCAGTCAGCAGTGTGTTCACGTACCTAGTGTGTGCTTAGTTTGGATAAAGGTCTCAGCTTATGGCTCAGTACACTTTGAGGTCAAAAACTTTGAAAATAGTGAATTTATTTCTTTTTAATATAAAAGTGATTTAACTGTAACATGTAAAGTGTGGACTAGCAAAATTACAGCTGTGCTCCTTAAAGCTTGCCGCCTTGTGCCTTGCTGATGCAGCCCAGCACGGGAGAGGAACCACATATATTCCTGCGAGCTGTCCAGCAGTGCTGTCGTTGTCTTGGTTCTCTACCCTTTGCGTTTCTTTTATATAAATGTCTTTTTGTGTGTCAATTAATTTTTAGGAAATTGGGGGGAGGGTTACCCAAACGTTAACAACTCTTAGGAATAAAATCTATATCAACGTGTTGAAAAACAAAATGTGCTTTCCTGTATTTTTTGAAAGCTCTAATTTGAAAGCGTTGAAGACCACATTGGAAGAAGCGGATCACTGAGATAATTTGTCACTTCTAACTCAATCTTCCTCAATTAATTAAAAATATTCTCTTAGCAGAAGAAAACACTAGAAATTATCTTAAAAAATAAAACCAAACAACCTCTACAGGCCCTCCCTGCTCCTGGCTCACGTTCTTCAGTTTTAGGTGGGCTTGCAAACTGTAGAGTTGCTTTTTTGTTTTCTTTCTTTTTTTTTTTTTAATCCAGCCTGCTTTATGTGTTAGTTCAGTATGCATGCTGAGAGGGTGAGATCTTAACACGTGGAGACTGACTTGTCTGCCCTGCTGTTTTTTACCAGCCGTGTGGGGGACTGTTTCTAGTGCTCGTGTGCATGGAGTTAGTGATAGGTGCAGCTTCCGCTGGGGGAGAGCGATCTGTGCTGTGCTTGGCTGGCAGAAGCTCATGGTTCAGACACACCTTGCTTGTTCATGCAAGGCTGCAGGCGAAGATGACCCGTTCCGTTTTATCCAAATTGGAAATACGGCAGCTTGTCAACTGCACAAGTGAAGCCTTGATGTTTGGTTTTGGAGAACATCCTGAGAGCCAACTTCTTTATTCACTAGCAAGTAAATGCTTTGTTTCTCCTCTAGCATGGGATGGTGCTATACCACACTATGATTGCTAACTAAATTTCCCAGTGCTTTTGCAATGAAGGTAAAGGATGTTGTGTCCCTTGCCTCTCTGCGCATTCTCACAAGGAATGCGTTTTAATGCTTCATTATTTTATTTTTGCGTTGCTCGCTTTAGATTCTGCCCGTAAACAAAACTGCACGTAGGTCATTCACTACTTTTCTGTCCCTGTCTTTGCACATGTGATTACGTTTATCAGCTTTATATTGTGCAAAAAAGCTTCAGTCCAGCATATTAAGTTAGGGGCAGCGTGCTGCCCACCCGTTTTGCTGTACAGACTGTTGTTTTGAGTGGCAAGTCAAATTCTATTTCCTGTTGACATTTGCTGCTTTTGAAAGCAGCGTGTGTTAATGGGCAGTGAAAATCCTTGCTCCCCTACTACCAATATAATGTTGCCATCCAATGAATTTTTTTCCCCCTTAAGGAGGAAGGAGGCTAATCAAATGCTTCATGTAATTTCTGTTTGTAACAAGCTCGGTGGAGAAAGAAGCTGGTGGTTGTTTGCCATGAAGCTGGCGTCTGAGATGGCCTGAAGATGCTTTGTGCTAGCAAGTAGCTCTCCTCCCAAGCACTGGGTGCTTGTGGGGCTGGTGGTGGTCTGGGATTTTGCCTGTGGATGAGCTGACAAATGATCCCTTTTTCTTCCCTCTTCTGCAGCAGCATTTTATTACAGCACACAAAAAATGCCAGATCTGGAGTGAGAATTCCAGTTTCTTGGAATTCTTTTTCTATCTTAAACATCATGTCTGTAAATGAAGAAGATGAACACATCTCTTATAGTAAAAATATAAATAGCTGGAGTATGTGTCAGTCTCCCACCCCTTGGGAACATGTTGGTTTGTTCTCTTTGATTTTACATCTCCACAGAAATTTATGGTCTTAGCTCCTTTTATTTATGACATTACAATCCTCATTCAAGCAATTGATTGAAATACAGCAGTGCCAAACTGTAAGTCTATATTTTAGAAAGCAAACCAAATGTGAACAGTTACATGGTTGAAAGCTTCACCTGAATCCTGCTCTTGTACAGTTGCTCATGTTTCTGTACCCCGAAACTTCTTCAAAGTAAATAATAATTATAATAACAATTTATGCAGCCTTTTACTCTTTGTCTCTCAGCTGCCTCTCAAATATGAGATCTTACTAGCTCTGCAAGCGTTAATTTTTGCTTGTAATGGTGTTTGCCTCAATCTTTCCAGCTCAGATACAGCAGTGTTGATGCACTACATTATTAGTGTACTGCAGGCAGTGTCATATGTTCTCTTGCAGCCATTCAGGAATGTAGCTGTATTGTTTTCTGTGATTACCAGGAAGAAATTGGAGTTTGTTTGGGTTTTTTTTGCCACTGTTTGGAGCCAGTGCAGTAGTTCTGGTTAAGCATTTAAGTCAAGAAGAAGTATTTTTCTCTTTGAATATGTCAGTGAATTTATATGCATCATGTTGTTCTGACTAATTCAGAAAATATCTTGTAATGTCTGAAACATACTCAGAAAAAAATAGTAACTGGGGATGTAGCTCTGCCTCGCTGGTGTGTGTGTGCCGCTGCAGCTCAGTGATATGCATGGCATCCAGACAGCACGATTCCTGGCTTACTGCTGGAATAAGACATTGCATGCTGGCTTGATTTACCAGAGGGAACTGAAAAAAAAATTAATAAAAACTTAAAATTCAGACTGATGATGACAAGATATAATAGAATGAGGTGAGGTGTTTTATTGTGTAACTTCTTGTGCAGCAGAGACCTGGTTGCTTCCCCTCCGTTAACGGATGTCCAGAATCCAGGCTGTCGGAGAAGACTGCCAGATTAGGCTTAAGGCGCTGCCAGCCCTCTGCTGAGGGTTGCTGCTGCTACAGCTGAATTGGTAGAATATGGATGGATGCTCAGTTCCAGGGAAAGCCCAAGATCTTGGCTAAAATTAAGATCACAAAATTGAATCTGTTAAGATGTCAGACTGCAAGCTGGGGTGACTGAGGTGCAAACAGGAATTGCCCTCTGCTGTTTCTGCCTCGAGAGGTGGTAGCTCCTGGCAAGGCATGGAGGGGGTTTAATTCCCATATGCGGTTGTTTCATTCGTTGCAGACTTTATCAGCAATATTCTTTACCTGAGCATAATGAAAATGTTGAAAAAACTTCCTTTTTATAAAGTGGCTATGGGAGGCTGAAAGCAGAAAAGAGCGGTATGATATGGTATGAGAAGTAACTCAGTCACAGCTTTCCTGTTGGGTTCATTTCCGTGCCAGAACACCGCTGGCTGTAATGAGCTGCTAAATGAAGCTTTAGGGGGATGTTGCAAAATTGAGGATGGGAGAGGTTGTTTTGTGGACTAAATAAGAGGAGAAGAATTGAATCAAGTAGGATGCTGTCACAACGATTATAGAGGGATGGGAACTAAGGAGGCAGTAAGGTGCAGGTGAGAGTTTGGGGCAAATCTAGAAAGCAGAGAAGACTAATATCAGCCTGAATGTAAGGAGATGTTTGAAAGGGGAGAAAAAACACATAGGAAGTTGCAAGGCTGAGCTGGGGAGAAGGCTGTGAGTAAGAGGACCGTTTTCTGGACAGTCTTAACTTCCTGCTAACCAGGATGCTTCTAAAACAGTGATGAGCCTCCTGGACATTGATGGATTTGGTCTCTCCCCAGGATGCCCAGAATCCTGGAGGAGCCGAGTTTCATGTGCTTCTAAGTCCCACTGCCTTCGTGGGGAAGCGAGGTGGTGACTTTGAGGGTGGCGGGGAGCGGGCAGTCTGCCTACTTGTGACATTGAGCAGACACACAGGAGAAGCGATCTGGATTCCCCTGCAGCTCTTGCTGGAGCACGTGGCAGCCTCTCGTCAAACTTGTTCCTGTTTTGGCCAGCAGCTCACTAGGCTGTGCTTGCAGCTTGGCTGTTTTAAATGGGGAAAGGTGCAACCTCTAACTAAAAAAATCCTATTTTTCAAAGTAATTTAAGCTGTTGTAGAATTTTCAATGAGCTATGTCAGAAACTGTTAAAAAATTCAGAGACATGGGTGGAAATTATGGATATATCTTACTGTGGAGGACGTAATGGCTTGATTTTTAGGCATGAAGTTGTAGACACTTAGTATTGGTGGTAGTATAGGCAGGGGAAGGGTCCATGTACCCTGTTGCTTCACATAGTAATGTAAAGGCTTCTTTAAAAGAGAGAATGCATTGATTAAAAATAGCAAATGTTTTTAGTTAGGAGAAAATAAGTCGTTCTGGGTATGGCAGAATCAAGTTGCTGCTTTAGCAAATGTACAGCTTTTCAGGTTAGAAAAAGGTTAAGTGATCGTGTTTAGTTTGCTCTTTGCACCAAGTATCAATGAGGTACTGAGCGTAATTACTGGAGATTAAGATTTTGTTTGGATGTTAGCTAACATATTGGTTAATATTTTGTAAACACTATTTTTCTCTTAACGTGGAAGAAAAGTTATCCTTTAAAAGAGAATGTATTATGTAGGACTTAAACACTTGGGCTTACAACAGGAATAGATGGCACCCTTTAAATATCTCTGGAGCATCCCATAAGTATTTTGAACTGAATTAACCAGCTCAAAGGCACGTGAAGTCTCAGGTACAGCATGAGTGCACAGACAGCAAGGGCTATTCAGCAGGCAGCTGCATCCGAATCCCACCGCTGTGCTTAATTTCACAGCGCTCTTCCCTTTGAGCCTACAAAGGGCTACGCCTGTAACCGCATAAACCTTCTGTGCCTGCTGAGATGCTCTGATCCTTCACTTACCCTGTTCTGTACGCACAGAGACCAGGGAAGAGCTCTTCATTCTGTTATTTCTTTGTCTGCATAGCCCATAAATCTAGCCTCTGCCTTTATGACCCAGCTCTGTTGGAGGAAACAAATTTCTGTGGCACTGGTCAAGCAGTCTTGGAGCTTGTTCCTTTGGTGGATGTGGGAATTGGCCCCCTCACTGCTGTGACACTGTCTGGTCCAGTGTCTCTCTGGCAAATGAAGGATGAATACGTCAACAGGCAGACTGGGAGAGAGTTAGAGGGGCTGATGCCCTATTACTGTTTTATTTCTCAAAAGTTAGGCCTGCCTTAAGCTTCAGCACATGTATTTCAACCTAAGCTGTTGTTTAGCCTTACAGTGTTCCCGGTGTGGTCCAGAATACATTTCTTGCCTGTATAGATGTCTGTGTAAATCTATTAAATCTATATAAATGAGTATCTTGTATTAAATTGACAAAATCCAGCAATTACAGTGAGACCTGTATTTGTATGTATAGCTTGGTCCGCTGTACTTGGGCATTTGTGGATTTTTATATGGGCATTTTGACAGAAGTGGTTGGTGACTTCCAAGGCAGACAGTGTAGTGCTCTGTGTTCCCCTCGTGAAAGTGCCCGGTTTCTGCAGAGCACCTCGCCTTGGAAGGGTGCAGATACGCTTTGCTCCACAGGCTACTGCAGAAGTCCATGAGACGTGAGGAAAGGTGAGTCTAATGTCAGTCTTATGTTTGCCACATACATCTGCATTTCCATTATTAAAAAAAAAAAAAAATTGTAGCTCCACAAACCAAGCAATGTTGGAAACTCCTGCATTAGGTTTTTTGATTGTGCATTCTATTCCGTTCCATGTGTGTGTTAAAATGTGTACAGCAAATCATACAAAATGAGAGCTACTAGCAAGTGCAGAACTCACTCAGTGTTGGTAAGCATTTTGCATTTATTTCCCTTCCCCTGACTGCCTTTACTACTAATGTCCAACTGTGATTATAGTATAGTTTTTAATTAACTCATTAAGGGCTAAATGAGTAATCTTCAAGGCCCTATTTTATATTATAGCTATTCTTTAAGGCCCTATTTTAGATTATAGCTATTCTTAACTATGCAGCACAATGACATTGATTATAGTGTGCTTGTTTTTATCTTTGGAATATAATCTGGAAAATATTTTCTCTGGCCTAGATCACATTTACAAGAGGAAACTCTGTGAGTTAAAAGCACTAGAAAACTTTTTTTTTTTTTTTTTTTTTTTTAATGTAGCCAGGAATGAAATCTCAACTAAACTGTCTCTGCAATATTAAAGAGAGTCATACTGTACTGGGGAACATGCTGCCATTTTTTTTATAGGACAGTTTGCTCAAATTGTACAGATCCTCAGTGGTCTCTTGAAAACGTTCCAGGTGCTGAGTCATGTGCCTGCACTCACTGAGCTGCTGCGGGGAGCCAAGAAGTATTGTTGAGAGAGGAATATTAAAATAGTCTGTTTATGACAGGCATTAATAGAGCTGGTGCTGAGGGTACAGTAGCCTTTCGTGAAAGGTGGCTTTGCAGAAGCGTCTAATGGGGCGGCTGCCCTCGGCGTGGGCGTATTTTTATCGTGTTTGGATGTAACTGGCCTCTGCCAGCCTGTAAAGAGTGGCAAGAAATGCTGAGCTGTTCATACTTTTTAGTGGAGAAGGGAGGATTTTATGAATCCTGTTCAAGTATTTAATGGGGCAGCTGGTTTTATGGAGAGTTTTTTAAAAAAAAAATCTTTTTCCTTCAGCAGCGTTGCCTCTTCAGGGCTGATATTTACCTTCCCTCTGGCTGCACGTGGTGTGAAGTTCAGCCTAGCTGGGAAGAAGAAAGATACAGGTGGGAAACACCTTTGGCAGCGCACGTTGTTTTGTCCTCGTTCCCTGCTTCAGTAGCCACCCTGTCAAAGGAGCATCCTGCGTTGCTGCAGGGCCAGCGGCCCCCGTGCCTCTTGGGGGAGAAGAGGACACCTCCTCCCCTCCCGAGGACCGTCCTCCTCGGACCACCTGCATCTGAGGTGGAGCTGGCCCTCCTCCCGTTGACTCTCCTGGTGCTGGCCTTTACTAGCAAAGGAAGACGGCAGCAATTATGGCACACACAATTAACGGTCTTCTAATCTCCAGCCTTGCGTGTAATTGCTGCTGTCAAATACAATTAGTGTCTGCCCAAGTTCCCTTCCCAGGGGGGACAGCCGGGCCGTGACACAGAGCGAAAGGAAGGGGCAGAGCGGCTGAAACTTGAGGAGAGTTTACGTGTTCTTGTTGCCTCCCTGATAATCCTCTCTCCTCAAATTGTGTCCAGAAATGTCCTTCCAGGGTATTAAGGGGATGCGGTAGCAAGCAAAGCAGGTCTTGAGGTCTCCCATTGGGTTAATGCTGTGAAGCGCCTTCTGTAAAATTTGTCACCTGAGACTATGCTAGCTTAATTACAATTCAATCAGCACACTTCACTGATTTACTCTTAACTTTGTGTCAGCCTACGGGGGTTAGGATGCCGCCTGCCCTGGCGTGACAGCTGAGCCTGGAGCTACCGAGCATCTCCCCGGTGTCACTTGGGGAGCTTTGGCACAGGCCAGCTTTTCTCCTGCCACTGCCAACAACCCTCCATGAATTCCCAGCGCTGGGAATGCCTCCAGGCTCCCTGGTTCCCCGCTCGGGACCCTGCTGTCACCAACCAAAGCCTCACAGGCGCCTTGCGAGGCCAAGTCAGTTTGCTCCTGTGGTCGCTGCCAAACGCTGGCAGGTTCCTTGCGAGCAGGAGGTTTCCCTGTTCTTCCGCGGTGCTTGTACCGCGGCACTAGCGTGCGGTACCTTGCGGGAAGCCAGTATGCAACAAGGTAAAGTTAGTCTCACGGCCGCAACGCTGAATCCTGCAAGAGGCTCATGTTTGTAAGTCCAGGAGTGTGTCTCACACAGACATAACTTCTCACTCATTCTTCGTGATGATGTTCAGAGGTGAATTATGGGGCGCGTGTAGAATAAATGCTGATTTAAATCTCCGTACTATGTATTCTCTGCTACGAAAAATGCTTCAGAAAAATTTGGAGGGCAGTATTTCTTGTGTCTCTCCCATAAAGCCAGGTACTGTTGCTATTCTGGCTTAAGCTTCATCAGGCTCAGAGAAAGAAGAGCAAACAATATAATAAATATTCTCTGAACTTGACCCAAGTAATTTTTTCCATGCACTGCGGAGTCTTGGATTTGTGGCCCTCATATGTAGCTCTCGTTTAATTCTTCTCACCTTTTTTACTTCCAGGCTGTATGGTGATACAGAGCTAAGTCTTGACTGCTTCAAGGCTTTAGCCTAGTGTAATTTTGAAGACAAATGCTTTGATGTTAAGAACCTTTTACTAGTGACTTTTTCTTAAATATATGTATCTTGGTGTAGAGAAAAGCCTGAGAGATGTGTAACTTCGTAGGAATTAGAGCGGCCTGATGGATGGGCTGTGTAACACAGCCACGTGACTCGCCAAATAGTACGTTGTATGTCTGTATACGCAAAATTAACCAAGCAGTTCTCAGTTTGCTCAGAATAAAATTGGGATGTTTGACACAATGTGTTCCTAAGATTTAGCTCTCGTGTTAAAATCGAACGAGGATTTTAAGAAAAGCTTTTTTTTATTATTATTTATTTTTATATATATATTTTTATATATATATATATTCAAGTTGGACACTTCAAAAAGCTGAAACTTGTGCTGTTCTGCAGCATCTTTGTAGGCCTCTGCTGTGCCGTGGCCATGCCTGCTGTCAGATTCGGGAGGAGTCCTTGCCCTGTGTCCACCGTAGTTGTGCGCGGGTGGCTAGACCCGATTCAGTCCCAGAGCAAATCGCCCGTAGCAGGTCGCCTTGCGGCTCTGGGGCGTTCTGGGAGGTGGGTTGAAACAAGGCCCCGTGGAGGTGCTGTCTTAGGTCTGTGCTAGCCTCTTTCGCCTCTCGAAACTGCGCTTAGGCTCTGAGATGAAAAATAATAAATTGGTGGCCTGTCTTCAGGCCTATAGCAAGAGGTTAACCCACAAACCAACCCCTGACAGAACTATTTCTCTTCCTTTGTCAGACAGTAATTCTTATCCCACTCTCCCGAAGTGCAGGAAGGGGACTGGATCGTGCTGTAGTCGTTGGAGACTTTTAAGACCAACATAGAAGGTGAACTAAAATCCTAGGCCCTTGCGAAGTAAATGTTTGTCTCTGTAATTCTGTTTTTCTTTTCCATAATGCTTAGTGTGGTAAAACTATCTTCCTTCTCCTTTATTTTTCAGTCTTGGTCAGACTATAATGTTGTTAAAGCTTGTAAGTGAGTTTGAGCTACTGTCTCATTGAAGAGAAGATGGAGCTGAAATTGTCAGTGAGGCACCGGACAGGGATTTCTAATGTGTCTGTCGTTATACGTTAACCTCTGAACTGGGACACGACGTCTCTTTTACGGCTGACAACAATTTAAAGGTATATGTCTTGACATCGTGCATAAAGGAGGAAGGGGGAGTGGAGAAGAAAATGAATTAATGATGTTAGCAAATATTAGTCCCTGTATTTCCATTTTGTTCAGAAAGTGGTTGTCAGGCCTGAGGCCGTGCGGAGCGGCATTGTCAGTGACAGGCAGTCAGGATCCGATTGTACCTTGACTCAAGCCGGTCTTTTATTGACAAATACAGTGCATTGAGGCAGCAGTGAGGGTGCTGTGCTGTCCGCTCCGAGAAGTGCGGTTTTTCTCCTGGAATTGTTGGTGACGTTCGAGAAGGATGGTTTTCTGGGTTTAGTGGAGTTCCCCGTGCCCGGGTGTGAATGCAGCAGGAGTCAGGGGAGTTGAAAACGTCTCCTAATGGGTGTGTGCACTGCATACAGAAACACGTATTTGCTTGTGATTTATGCTAGTTTTAGTCGACCAGATCCACCTACTGAAGTTGACTGTCAAGAGTAATAGTGACTTTGCTATCAGCCTTAATTTTAAAAAAGCAATAAAGAATCAATGTGCACAAATTAAAGGTAAGTATGGGAAACTTCAGTGCCTCTGAAGGCATCTCTTGCACTTCTGTATCACCTTTTCACGGATCTCATACGGGCTGCTGCTGCTTTGGCACTCAAGTGCAGTCCTCCAGGGCTTCTCCTGTCATATTACAAACTCATATTTGTTGCTATCGTTTTGAACTGGCAGTTTGAGGGTGACCTCATACTCCATGTACTTTTTGCCTTTTCTGCTGTGTATACCTCTTACATAGTCCTGACTCTGTATGTTGTTGCCATTTTGTTTCTGGGATTCAGATTGCAAATTCTGGGAGTCTGAGATCATGTTATTTCTTAAATATCATTAGTTACATGCATACCTGCCATGCTTTTGGACAGCACTGCCAGCAGTGAATGAAATAGAGCTGATTTAATTGAGAGCTGCATAGTTAATTATTAGCGCCTTTTTTTCAAAGGAGGAGAGAGAACAATTGCAGTCTAAGGGTTTTAATTTCATTGTGGTTTTCAATTTAATGTGATTTTTAAACTCATTGGTTATCATTTATGTGTGTGTGTGTGTGTGTATGTGTGATATATATATATTTTATATATATACATATGTATATATATATGGCATTTGCTTTATTTTCGCAGGATAAAAGCACTTTTTCACTGTAAAAATATCAAGAGATTTGAGAGGGAGTGCACCTGCATGTTACAGATCGCTTCAGCCAGCACGAGTGACAGATGAAAGCATTGGTTCCCGTTAGTGCCGTAGCTATGACGGGGTTTAGAAAGAGCTGCTGCTTTCGTTCTCCCTTTTGCATTGTCCAGTTTGCTTACGAAGTGGTGCTCGGGCACGTGTGTGCAAGTGCCTGGAAGGCAGGAGCGTAGATATTGGAGGTGGGCAAACGAGCTTGTGGTGTAGGCAGCTGTCAAGGGTGCATCGGAAGAAAGCAGTCTGTGTCCGACTGTGGGCAGAGCTTGCAGCGCCTTCGGGAGAAAGCGCTCCTTGAAGCCCGGACGGATCCGCCTTGGGAATTCCTGTGATGACGGAAGTTGGATCCCTGATGGTGTTTTTAGTGACTTTATGGAGAAAAGTCACGCTTGAAATCCTGATAGGATATCTGAGATTTTTCGGGTGCATTTTTCATAAGCTTGTTCTACATGTACAGGACTATGAAGGAACAAGCTTAGCTCGAGACTCATAAATTGTATATTCCAGTTACCTTTTTCTGTGTAAAAGCAATGAGATAAAAGCTGCTTGGACAAAGTAACCTATAAATAGGTTAAGACCCAGAGAGATTCTTGCCCAAGCATTTTTGGGAAGGGCTTTATCATTAATTTTCTCAATAACCTTATATGTACTTGATCAACATAATTAATCTTTGGAAATGCATTAGTTGTGCAACTTTAGAAGGCAACCTTAATCCAAGAAACCTTTTTTTACAATTTTTGCTTCAAGAAGGATGAAATTATATTTGCAAGTGTTGTTTTTGACTTTGAAAAAAAAATCTCCAAATTGCCATGGGGAAGAGATGAAATAATATAGATTAAAAAAAAAAAAAAAAGTAGTTCCTGAAGCTGATTGAATGACTACTGTCTTTCAACATCAAAAAAGATAGACTCATTGTGAATATAGCTTCATTTTATAGGAGTAGCTCTTGCATGTAATAGCAGATGATCTGAAATTAATTTTCTTCGTAAGTGGTGTGGAAATAATTGATGGACAGTAAGGTTCTCTGCTAAATAATTTTTTAAGAGGGGCATTGCACTGTAAAGACTTGAAAGCCCTTTCCCTTCAGGGAGAACTTTGTGTCACCTTTTACTCTAGATTAAAGAGAGACTACTTGCCACAGAATAGTTTGCAAAGCCAATTTTCTTCCTGTTTTTTTTTTTTTTTTTTTTTTCTTTTAAATAAGTGTGTCTGAGATATCTGCAAACCCAAACGTTGTTTGGGCTGTTACAGGAGCTCAAACTGAGCAGGATATAAAAGCGAATGTATTATTGGAGGCGGGAGTAAATGGGTTTAAAGCGAAAGCAATGTAGAGTGCAGGAAGAAAGAAAAACATAAACATATTTTATTTTTTTAAAAATGACATCTTTGCAGGTAGAATTCTGATTCTACCTAACAGTGTATTTTGGGTAATCAGCAATGCATCACATCTTCTAAGGGGGGGCTGGAGGACGGGCTGGCTTTTCCTTTGCTCCTCGGATTTTATTCAACTCGAGCGTGACAATATCTTGTCACTGAAAGCAACAAAACTGTCCACGGACAATACGCGTTGCGCTTGACGGGCTGTTTATGTAAGGTGTTATTGCTGGGAATTGCAGAGCAGTTTGAATTACTTACCTGAAGGCAGAGAGCTGCGATTCCCTAGAATAACTAGATTTTTTTGCACCCTGTAGTAGGGTCAGGCTTTCAGATAGCAGGTGCTTACCCCTTTGTGAAAATCTGGCATCAATTTAAAGCAAGTGTCTTGAATTGCAGGTCCCAAACTGCTGGCTGTTTTTTGAAAAGGGAGGCTTTGGGCTCTGCATCGATCAATCATTATTCTAATTGTTCATTTCTATTATAGTGGGAATCACTCCGAATCCTAGAGTTCCTGGGAGTAAATCATTTGGAAATGCTACCCATTATAAAATTTAATTTTAAATCTATATTAAATAGATTTATAAAGGCAAGCTTTGCAATCTAGTAACGTAACATTATGCTTCCTCACAGCAGCTCAGCGTTTGGGTCCTAGGGGGCCAGAGATGCATCCTCCCGTGCCGATGAGGTTTCCAGAGGGTGATCTCGTCTCTGGGGCTGGGAAGGCGTGGGAGGTGGCGAAGGGGTGGCCCAGTCTGGAGCGAGAGCCGGGATGCTGGACCACTCTTTTCTTTTTCTTCCAGACTACAGAGAAGAGAGGAAAAGAATGCAAAACCGCCTTTGGAGGCCCAGTTGTCAGCTCGTTGTATCAAGAAGAAACAATCAGGTGATTATCTGCTCTGGACTTCAGTTAAAAACCGGTGTTTTTCTAATGGAATTCTGTTAAGCAATTTTTTTTTTTAATATCACACAAGTGTGGTGGCAACTGCAACAGGATAATAAATGACAGGAAAGAACTTTTCAGGTCCATAATCATTTAAATCAATAACTGCCTGTATCACTGCCAGGTACTAACCTTTTCCTAGCACGAAATGTGGGGGAAGGGCAAGGCTTCCCATTTTTCAGTTATATGGCTTAAAAAAAAGTAGTATTGGCTTTTTTTATAGAAAGCTCTTCAGACACTACCTTTTTCAAATAGTTATTTCTTTACCAATACATTCACTAAGAAATGTTCAGTGAAGGTTTTAATATTGGACAATATTTGCCTTCAGGGAGAGCTTGCACCTTTAATTAATTTTTTTTCTAGCTTCTGCAGCTGCCATAGCAGAAATGCACTTACTGATCTAGAATAGCTGCTATTTAAAAACTGCCAAGGTGCAAGCAGTAAGTGACATTAGCTACTGAATGAGGACAGCTGTTGGGTTTTTCTTTTCTTTTTTTTTTTTTTTTTTAGTTCCATAGTAAATGCACAACTATTAAGCATGGGCATAATATTACTTCCAATACATAAATGATTGCCTGGAGAATCTTTGGGAATACAGCATCATATTTTTAATTAAAATGAATAGTCAGAGAAGACTAAATTTTCAGCAGTGTTTGCTGTCATATTGCAGTCACCCAGTTATGTGTATGTGATCATCTTTGTTTTATTTTATGTCTTGCATCATTTTAGTCTCAGTAGATTAAAATATAAACACTGTTTGATTTCATTTCACACACGCACATATTCCCGAGCTTGCTAGGAATTCTCCCGAAGAGTTAAAACTCTAGCACAGCATTTCGGTGACTTGTAGTCACAAACTAATGAAAAATAAATCATGAGCAGGTGGTTCCAAGCTCTTTGCAAGGAGCTCAGGTAGAAATTAATATGGTTGTGTTCTGAATAAGCAAATGCAGGAGCAGCTTTGCGCTCGGCAGTAGTGCGGGCGTTTCCTTAGGCATTGCAATCTGTTTTATAGTAAGATGGAACACTTGGCCAGGACTCGCCCTCTCTACTTTGCACGGAAAGCCAACGCATCTTTAACTTATGCCTGGACCTTGACCAAAGGTGGGCAGGTATGACCTTGTTTTAACATTCTGCTTGAGAAATGGTACTCTTAGTAGCCGCAAGCTCCTTTTTTCTTCCTTGGACTGTCAGTCTAGGTCTTGGCCAGCATCCTTGAGCTCATAATTTGACCTTGTGGTTAAAATCCTGTTTGAGCTGTTCATCCAGCTCTTGAATGATCAGTGCTGCCTGCTGATGGATGCTGAGTGTGAGACATGTTTATTTCTACACCCTTTCAGAGGAGAGGCTATCTCAAGTACCACCTGTGCCCCTTCCTGGTCATGAAATACAGCACTGCCTACAGGAAAACAGGGCTTGTCCTAGTGGGCCTAACTAGGTTAAATATTCTCTTTGTGATTTGTTTTTATTTTCACAAGAGCATGGCATGTGCAGGACTTGCAAATAACTGCAGCTTAAAATGCTTTTTTCTTTCTTTTTTTTTCCCCTCCCAGATCTACCATGAGGAATATTTTGAGTGCCACGTGTAGCAGTTTGCCAGTAGTTGTGTCCCAGTATAGCACAGCCTTAGTCCTTACAAAACAAGGCGGTAGACAGATGTACCATCTGACAAAGCTGGAATAGTTTGCTTGCTGCTGAAAGCCAGTTAAATAAAGTCTCCTAATGCTGCTGAAGCAGGATAGAAACACTCATGTGACTTGTTAACACAGCTCACCTGGTAGACATCAGCATCTTCAAATGCAAGATATGATGTGAGCTTGTGTCAGCACAGTATCTTGCCTGCATGCAAGCTGTAAGACTTCAACTTTCTCAGTGTAGTTTAACATATAACCATATAATATGGCTTATATGTCTATTGTTTGTTCTTTTACCAGAGCAGGGAATAAATTTGTACAAGTATAGTACATCCTTAGTGAGTGGTGATGATTATATGATGAAAAGCATAGCCCTAAGTAACAAAATTGCACTGTTACAAAAACTACAACTAAGTTAGCCTAAGAAGGATGGCACTAGGGCTCTAGACATTTAATTTGGCCTCCAGGTTTATCTAGAGCATGAAGTAAATTGGGTTGATAGCAGTACCACCTTGCCTGAGAAGTGAAGTGACTTTCTGAGGCTGTTAAAAAGAAAAAAGGGGGAGGAGGGCGAGAAGAGAAAGTCATTTTCTGTAGGAAATTAAGATACTAATTTTCTGTATTTTGGTTCTAGGATTCCGTTGTCTATAGGTAAACTCTAAGCTTTTTGTCATCAGGCTTAAGTTTTCCTTTGACCAATCCTAAGTTGGAAATCATGCATGCTGTTACACAATTATAGGCTTTCAGGTGTTGCACCAAAAGCTGGGAACTTCTTTGTACTTTAGGGTTTCATTGGCTGCTGCTTGTAGTTACAATGGAGTTTGAATGCAAGTAATGAAGGTTAGCTGATGGAGAGTTACAGTATGCTCTAGAAAGCTGGGTTGGGGACAGAAGGGGAAAGAAAACTTAATACCTTGAGATAGCAAAAACTTCACTACTTTAGTAGTTATCGATAAGTTCAGCATATGTCTGTATAGCTATAAACTCATAGTCAAAGGTCTGTGAAAAGAAACCTTGCAGACTATTTTATTGACCCATTTGTCAACCCTGGGCCTAATTCAGGCATTAAAACAGACTTGCCAAAATCAGAGTGTAATTTGATCCACTTTAGTCTCTATTTCCCTGAGCTGTTGCTGGGGTGTTTTCTAGTTAAGGGGTCATATTAAGAGAGAATGCCTACGTTCCTATTGTGGAATTAAATGGTTGTTTTTTAGGGTACAAATCTGTAAATGTTGGGCAAAGTGGAATTACCATACCCTGACCTGAAGTCAGGTGGATCAGAATTTGTAAGAACTGGGATGTTGCCAGGGCTCATTTTGCGTTATCACTAGTTATCTCAAATGTTTCTACTTTGAGGACAAGATAGAAAACTGTCTGGCTCACGTAAATAAATTGTACTTATTCCAAATAAATTCAAGAGCATCTGTAGAAACAGGTTATGCTGATCTAATTAAATCAATTTAGAAACAAATTCAGTTAAATCGGTGCAATTTGTGTGTTCATAGATCAATCCTCAAATCAGGAGGAGGTCTCTTGAGCTAACGAGGCATAGCAGTTATTTCCTTTGGGGTGCTGGGCACTGCTCATCAATTAGGAGTCATTAATAAACCCTGGCAATAAAGAGCTGAAGTACCCCCAGTGACTAACGGGGAGAGGTTGCAAAATGTATTAGCATAGTGGTCTGCCTTTTGGTATCTCTCTAAATCACCTATCTCACTTCAGGTGTTGCACAAAAATAATGCATGCTGTTGACTGATGCTGGGACTTGGAGGTTCTGCTTGGAGGAGGGATTTAGAAATTGTCTGTGATTTCACACTGCCCAATCCAGCACCGGTGGCTTATAGTGGTGTTTTGTTGCTAGTGGTGGTGATTTTTTGGTGGGTGATTTTGTTTGTTTGTTTTTATTTATTTATTTATTTATTTATTTTTACTGTTGCATAAAGCATTATGTCCATAGCAGAAATAGTTGAGTTCTTCCATGGACAAGTAGTTATAATTACAGTTTCCCAAACCTGGTAAATAAACAAATGAAGTAGACTGATGTGTCACCAATATAATTCTCATCTAAGACACAAATTGAGGGAGATACCAAAAATGCTGTAGAAGTGGAAATGCAACTTTAAAGTTATTTTAAAATATTTTTAAAGAGTTTTTAAAAAGAGTTTTTTTAAAAAATAAATAAACACATAGTTTACAAGTGTTTCTAGCAAATGAAAGCATTTACTTGGCAGATGGAGACCATGGAAAAAATGTTGCCAAATGTCTACTTCCTTTTTCATTTAGAGCAGGAGCCCTCCTCTGCTGCACAGACGCCCTCTCGACATGCAGACCTTGTTTCTTTTGTGCAGGCATCAGCGTGCAGGTAACGCAAGGAGATGAGCGAGGCCTTGTTGGACTAAGCTGAAATTTTTTCCGGACTGTGGGACGTGTAAGAAAGATGTGCTTTTCTGGTAGAAACTTCTGCCCTTCCTTGCAACTCTAGGAAGGAGGGGAACCGAGATGCATCTCCTTGCATTCCCCAATTAAGAGCTGGGGAGAAGTTTAGGAACTGGATGGTAGAGCAAGGACTAAACTGTTGGGGGGGGTGGAAAGGGCAGGCAGCGCGCTGCACCCCCGCCACCCCTCGTGCGCGGGGAGCTCTCTGGGTGCCGTGCAGAGTCAGAATTGCATTAATGCCGCCGCTGCCGCCGCCGCCATCTGGCCCCTCTGCCGGCCCGGGCTGCGCGCCCTGTGATTGATGGGCTCAGGAATTGATTAGTTGTTCTGTGAGACAAATGAACTGTTTTGGCAGAAAATACCAGAGGTCGCTGCGTGTGGTCAGGCACAAAAGCTGCTGAATTTTAAAGAGCTGCTTCCAGCATCCATTGTGAAGATGCTGCTTCGGAGCAGTACCAGCTTTTGAAACCAGCCCGGCGCTCTGGAGCGTGTTTGGGGTTTTGTTCTTTTCCTGCTCTCTGTCTTCAGGAATGCCAGGGTCGGGAATGAGCACAAAACTGCAGAATTTAAGTGTAAAAATGGGATCGAGCATCCTTGGCTTGGTGGGAATTAAGGGCTTACGCTGGCGTTACAGTGCGTTCACGTGGCTGCATCGCAGCTGTCTGTCACTTACACAAATGTTCGGCTGTGAAATCCCCGTAGGAGAGCGAGCTCTTCCAGTTACAGAGAGCCCGGGCAGCCTGCAGCACGCAGCCGTATTGCAAATGAGAGCAATTGCTCAGAAACAAAACACTTGCAAATCCAAGCGCTTGAGTTACTGGGTTTTTTTGCTTTTGTTTTTGTTTTGTTCTGTTTCTTAAACTTGGTGTAATTTAGAAATGCATCCTCTCCGGGTGGTATTTAGAGACCCTGACTTCAAGATGATTGCCAAGTTTATCCTGGCTTTTATTGCACCCTCCTGTTCCATTTCCTTGGAGCAGTGACCCTTGGGGTCCCGCTTTGTTGTGCAAAGGGGCTGTTTGCTTTGGGCCTCCCTCCCCCTTGGGAGGCTCTGCATCCGTAAATGGCAGCTCCTGTTTTGGGTTTTCGCTGCCGCCTCCGCTCTCCTGATGCTGCTAATCTACCAAAGTGCGAGTGCCTTTCCGAGATGGGTGGGGAATTGGATGACACATGTCTTACTATGTCCCAGCCGCTCTCCAAGGACAGCACACAAGTGTGCAGGCAAGTGGGCAACACTTCCCCTGGGAAAGCCTGCTGGTTCAAAATAAACTTGAGTTATGGATTTATTCAGCTTGTAAAACCTCAGCTGGCATAAATAATTGAGAAAGCAAAGGTTTGTCTGTGGTGCATACCTCTGGGACACGCTCCTGCCTCCCTCCCTCCCACCACCCTTTCTTATGAAAATGATCCCAGTTGCACTGATAGATAATAACAACACCAAGCAATTAAAAGCTATGGGTGGCTGGAGAGAGGAGAAAAGGTTCAGTTAATGAGCTTTTCCTCTTCCTGTGCCCAGGAGAGCCTCAGAAGTGACGAGGCGATTAAAGCGAAGAGATAATTATAGATTATGTGAAAATGGGTCCCTTGGGGACCAGGGGCCTTGACATAAACAGTAACTGTTGCGAGTGGCTCCTGGCTCCCGCGGGCTGCCGGCTCCGCGCGTCGCCGAGCTCCGGCTCGCTGGCAGCGCTGTGCCAGGCGGGCGGGCGAAGCCACCTGTTTGCAGCAGCCGAGGCCCTGGCCGGGGCCGGGGCTGCTCCCCAGGCGGCTGCTCCCCAGGCGGCTCCTCGCTGGGCTCCTTCACCGCTGCCCTGCCTGAAAGCAGCAGCGGGTCGCGGCCTCTGCCCAGAGCTTTGCACTAGAGGTAACCTGCGAGGAGGAGGAAGGAAACGGGCGCAGGGGATGCTCTCGGTGAGGTTACAGGAAGACTTGAATGTTTGAATTTCGAGTCTTTCCCTTGCCTCTTCCTGACAGTCTCTCTTGCTGTTAAGAGAGCAAGTAAGTATATGGTGTTACAGGTAGGATGGAAGTCAAGCCCTGACAGCAGATCCTTGCCTGTGAGCTGTTTGCTGTTGTCTACGCTCAACACCTGCGTAGTTTGGGTGGCTTCTGAGGAAGCCTTGTGAAGCTTTCCAAGATTACAAAGGCTGCAGCGATGGCTTGGTTTAAATTCTTCCACATCCTTTAGTTAAGGACTGAAAAAGCTTCACTTGCACTACCCATAGCACCAGATACGGTTCAGGTTGGTTGTGGATCAGGGCTAATACTGCTTGCTGCGGAGGCAGGAGAACAGAAGAGAATCGCTTTGCAAGCAGAACAGGTGCTGGTGAAGGAAGAGAAGAGAAACCCTTTTGGCCAACCTAAAAAAAAAACAAGTAGAGATGTACACATTTACTACTATTACAGACTATTAAATGGCTGCTGATTTGAAAAGTCTAGCTAAGTAAAAAGAGGTAGTGCTTGTATGTCTCACACAGGGTGATACAGAAATAAAGCTGCTTTTCACTGTCTTCATTTAGCTACGCTTTCTTTAATCTGTGTATATTTTCATGTTGGAGTTTCATGGTCTTTCCCATCTGCAGATGTCTTAAATGCTGTGTTTTTCTTTTTGCAAAATGATTTGTATTTTCAATATAGAAACGGTAGATTGTTTTTTCTCTTTTCTGTAGCATTATTTGAGTAACCTCATTGCAGTGTTTGTTACTGCCGTACTTCTGATGTGTTTCTCTGGGATTTTAGGCTCTGTTTCCACCAGCTTCAAGGCCTCGCTGTCGGCTCTGACCAGTTTCTTATGCAGAGCGCAAAAAGCCACTAGGGACCGGCCTGAAAGCACGGCATGCACTTTGTGTAGCAGTAACCACTACTGTGGAGGGCTTCTTGTGTGTGCATATGTAGACGCATGAAATAAAGGGCAAAAATGAGCTCACAGTTGCAAGGCTTTTTTGAGCTATGATTATTTATTCTGTGTAGTCTTGAATAGGAAGTCAGCCGATAGCAATAGTGTCTTTACTGCATTCACACCCTTTAAGTGGAGTTTTTTTTCTAGTATTGATGCCGCAAAAATTCACTTGAACCTCCAAGTCCTTTTCTGAGTTAATTTTTCTCTGTTTGCCTTGACTTTTTTTTAGCATGTGACTAGATTCAAGTTTTAAATGTCTGAGGTGCAGCTTCCTCAAACTGTTTCTAGGTAAAAATCTTCATTAAGACTGGTTAGAGTTCCTTTGCATTTGTTGAACTGGCTTATTTCTTGCTGTCAAATTTGTAGAATGACCGGGGAGAGAATATGCACTAAGATTTCCCCCCCCCCCCCTTTTTTTAAGGCAGGGGAGTTTTTTAAACTTAAAAATAAATGTACAGTGGAAAGATGAAATTTCCCCACATGACGATAAGGTTTGGGGAAATTGCTTTGTTATCCTGGAATAAATCCATTGTGGAAACTGTTCTGAAATAAAGGTGATTCTGTGGAAGGGGAATATATAGAGCATTAAGAGAGGCAGTTATTCTAGAAAAGCTAAATCACATCCAAATAGCCGTGTCAGTCAGTTTGCACCTTGTGGACAGTGAACTCATGGTTATGGCACAGAAAATCATCCAGACATAACTGTGAAGGAAAAAGTAGTTGGAAGCAAGTTGTTGTGCAGTATTGTCAGAATAGTAGCTTCACCCCAAAAAGCTGCTATTTGGCACCCACGGGCACGTTTAAGCGGTTCAACTAACAAGGTAGAACGGAAGGAACCTCCTGGTGTGTAAAAGCAGCCCTTGCTAGTGGGAGCAGGTGTGTCTCAAAACGTCTATCAGAAATCTCTCCGGCTCCACCTTAAGCAAGTTAGGCTTTTGCCTTTCCTGGTCCTACTACAAGATTTTATTATTTTTTTTCCCCCTCAGAATTCAAAGTAATCACATCCAAAGCATGCAGTGATTTGTTTCGCAGGAGCTTGTGTGTAGTGTACAGACAAGGCCTCGAATGAGTTCACAAGAGACTAGTTAAGAAATTGGAAAACTTTTGTGGTGCCCCTAGGCCACTTCCTTGGGAAGGTACAAGATCTCACACTGCATGGAGAGCAGTGTGCTCTGCAGCTCAGCTGTGCAAGAGGACTGGTTGCATACCAAGCGTAGAGGTGATGTGCAGGAGAAAGGTGCTACTAACAGTGCAAGGGAGATCAGAGGAAGTGACTTCTTCAGAGAAGGGAGCACTTTTTTCTACTGCTAGAGCTAAGTAGCAGAACTTTTTAAAGTATTTTTTCCTACCTTTACTGCCCCTGAGGAAGGAGAAGGGCATTTGAAATCTGAAGAATGAAATATAGTTTACAATTAGATGCATAACAATAAAAGCCTGGAAGTCAAAATTGCTTTACAAAGCTCTGCCTGTCTAGGTGCAAGTTGGCAGACATGGTCTTGGTGGCACCTGTATCTTCATTTTTGTTGGGAGCGCAAGTCAGAAAGCATCGCTTTTTCTTCGTAACTCATTGCCAACTAATGCAAATCATGTTTGGATTTTACTTTCCTTTGTTGTGTCTTTTCAGCCCTCCAGGTTCCAGAGCAGTGCAGATGAGATGGGAGAAGTGCTGTTGCCTTTTAACACCAAGGGGTCAGTTTTCCTGAAACCGCCCCATTACGTTGTGGAGACTGTTCTCTTCTGCGTAAAGGCACTCAGCATAGCAAACTCCCTGGCGGGTCTGACCTACTCCAGCAAGCCCCCGTGCTTATGAGGGATTTCCTTTGGGGCTCTCAGGTCCGAATTCTGCTGAACATATGAACCTTCATAAGTTCAGATTATTGAAAGCTGGGGATGCCATGGGAAAGGTTGGCTACCACGTATTAGTGACTCTTGTTAAACTACCAAATCCATAATAGTGTTGACGGAGTCTTTTGAGCAGTTGTTTTCATGTGGAAATTGGAACAGGAGAGAAGTGTGCAGGGCTTTTATTTAGTTTTAAGCAATGCAACTCTGACTTTTCTTTACTCCTCACTAGGAATACAGTTGTATCAGTTTATCCATACCTAAAGACATTATTATAATAGTGTCTTTTGCTAGTGTGATATAGCCCCTTTCAAAGAATCAGTTGTACTGGGATAAGTAACTTTCTACTGGCATACCAGCATGCAAGGTAGGAGAGTTGTGCTCAGCCATGCTGCTACAGTTCATGTCTCATCTTAACTTGGTGACCTGTGAAGTCCTTGGTGTTCTTTCTGGCTTTTGGCCAAGGACTTCACTTTTTTTTTGCCAGCCTCCAAGCAACTCCTTTGTACTCCTTTTTAGACTGAGGGGATTAAGATGAAGCTTGACTGTACTCCAAGCTCAGAGCAGTAGGCTGGAATATGCAGAGGGACCAGCGTGTGCTTGTGCTAGGATGTCAACAAATGCTCGTTCGGACCTGCTTGCAGGCAGGAAGATCGACAAGTTTTGGAGTCACTGGAGTTTGAATTAGACATAGCTTCTTCTAGATCTGAGTGTGCTACCGTGGCTTCAGAAAACACGTTAAAACTGCTGTTTTTACCAGCCAACCAAACAATCTAATTTAATGAAGTTATGAAGTTAAGACCACCTCCAGATTCTTAAAACATTATGGAAGAGCTTTGCACAAGTAACTGGTGCACAGTGCTTCATGACAAGTAAAAAAAAAATTTTATATATATATATATATATATATATATATAAAAGGAAGAAAAGGAAGATTGAGGAAAGGAATAGAGAGCAGAATGAAGACATTATCCTACTGTATAAATCTATGCACTTGCATATTTAATATAACATGCAGTTCAACCCATCTCAGAGAGGATGTCATAAAAGCAGAGAGACTGAAGAGACTGAAAAAGGGGTATCAGAGAACGAGCAGAATTTCTGCACGAGGAGACAACGTGGGCTAAGAGGAGCAATTAGTCTGGAGGAGGGATGATGTGCAAAGTCATGTGAGAGGTCTGTGGACAGTATGAAGTAGGTGAATAAATAACAATTACTTGTGAAAGAGTACCCAATAATATCAGGCAGCTGTTTTAAAACCATTGAAGGAAAGTATTTGCTCACTGTTCACTCCTTTGTGTGCACAATACCAAGCTGTAGAGCTCATTCTTCCTAGAGGTGAAAGTATAAATGTGTTAAACAGCAGAAAGAGTGGAGAAAAGGACCTGAAAAGGGCTCATAAATGTGACTGGGTGCAGCTTCTGGCTACGGAAATCCTTAAGCCACTGAGTTTTGGAAGCTGGGTTTAACCTGGGGATGGGTTGCTGTGTGCAGGTCCTGTTCCTCCTCTTTCCTGAGCCTTCATTAGCAGCTACTGTCAGAGATATGTGGCACTGGAGGAGCTTTTGGTGTGACCCAGAGTGACTGCTCTTATAAGCAGTTTGTATAGCAAGGAGAAGAAAAGCTTTAGCCTTTTATCTTCTGGAGGGTTGCAGTGATTTATACAAAGACAGAACTGGTTCCGTGTTAACTAGGAACTTTGTAAACTCCTTGTGGTGGTTCACAGGAGCAAAGATGGTATAATAATGCTAAAAGCAACCTTTTTTTTCTAGGAAGCAAGTCCTTCTGTCTCTTCTCTTGGAAGAAACAGTATTCTGCATGTACAACACTAGAAGACTAGAAGACTGTTTTACTCCAGTGATACCGTTGAATGGATGTGTCTGTAGCTAAGTTAGAGCAAAAAGATATGTATGTGGCCTTTGTGTTATGCAGTAAAACAAATTTCTTTTGTCGTTGTTTCCTGAATAGGGAGGAGGACAAGAACATTTTTGATTACTGCAGAGAAAACAACATTGACCATGTAACCAAAGCCATTCGATCAAAAAACGTGGACGTGAATGTCACCGATGAGGAGGTATGGAGAAAAAGATAAAATCTATCAATCTTAATTGTTTTTTGTGTTCACAACTCCAGGCCTTTCTAGGATTCCTAGTTTAGGATTAGTATAATCAGGTACTATGGTGGCTGGACGAACACTTGGTCACTCAGATAATTGTAATCTATTTTAAAGTAGCAATAGCTTTCCCCTGGCTTTCTAGTAGTGTGGGTGTACAAACTGCAATGCCGTGACATCTCAGAAAATGTTCTATATTATTTTAGCAACAGCAGCTGCAACTTGCAGAGTAAGATTTGCTCAGTAACCCCTTTCTCAATCTTGTGCGTTAAATGTGGTCAGATAGAAGCAGGAAGCGAGGGAAATGGCTTTTCAAGAGACTGCAGCCAGTTGACCAATGAACTCATTTTGCCACTCTGTTCAAGACTGAAGTAGTCAAGATTTCTTTTAAGCCATCCCAAACTGTACAGGCTGGGCTAGATGTCATTTGGGTTCCTTGTTGTCCACTAGGCAGAGGGTCAGTGAGCGGCTCCGGCTGTGCTGCCTTCATGAAAATGGTGGCTTCGTCCTGTCTTTTTCTGCTTATCATTCAGTCAAGGCACCATTTCCCCATAGGGAGGTTCATGGACATTGACCAAAGTTTTTAAGAAGGACAAATGTCTAAAATTGTGAATTAACTTAATCTTTTTTTTCCCTTTTTTTGTAAAGGTAAACATTAAACATTCTAAGTGTGCAGTCACATTTTTTATTGATTCTTCAGGAAATGTAGTGGTACCAGCTTTGTCGTGGTGGTTTCAGTGCTTGCATACTGCCACCTAGCCCTCCTCTTGATCCATAGTATCTACAGCTCCGTTTGCCGGCTGCTTCCCAGCACATTGTGTTTTGGTGAACAGATGAAGTGCTTACACATTCATAGACTGAGACGCCACAAATTCAGTTGGGTTCTCTTGTAGCTCTAAGCAGATTTCTGCCCTCTGAGCCATGACAGCCCCGGCTGGGGCTCTGAATGCTGATGGCAGGGACTTTTATTATTAATCAGGAATTCATGTGAATTAATTTTCAGAGGAGAGGAAGGTTGTTCACAATCAGGGTTGGAATTTCACATCATAAATTCAATGAACTGAAACTGTCATGTGCAACACAGTCAATGCAGCAGCGTCGCTGCTGAGCTCCAGCCGTCCCTTCACTGACCACAGGTTATAATAGTAAACATTCAGGGTGGTCATTCAGAACAGGACTGAAATCCTTTCATTGATAAAAGCTCACTTTTTGCAATTATGTGCTTGCATTAAGTGTATGGTAACACGTTACAATTGCTTCATTTTCATTGAAAAGATGCCCTTACATAGTCAGCAGGGTTCAGAAGTGTGTAACTTTCTTTGTGTTCAAATGACAAATGTGTGTGTTTTTAGACAAAACATTTTGGTTTTAAAAAACATAACATTTTTGTGAAAGATGATTAAAATGTTCGTGTTCTCACAACATAAATGCTAGGAGACAGATGTGAAAACTGTCAGGTTTCATCCTCCTTGAGAACTGTCTATGAATCTTTGATGTAAGGGAAGAACTAATTTAGAAATAGCAGCTATTAGCATGCGGCTGTTGCAGGACATGGAATTGCTTCAGCAGAGATAAGAAACCTCTGAAATTCTGCGACAGGTTCATGGAAAGATTCCCACTGGTGCAAAACTCATCCATAGATGAGACTCTCACAGCCTTGGTTATTGTAGCTTATCCCAGCAAATGCTCTAATAGAGAAGTAGGAACCTTTTTTGGCAAGTGCTGGCTTCCGCAGCTTGGTTCCTAGTTTGTGTATATACATATATGTGGTATCTTAAGGAGCTGAAACTATTAACAGTGTTGTTTGATATCCAAACATGTTCTTCAAAATCTGGATGGTAGCTTATTTTCCAATATCATGAAGGCTGATTGAAGTTTTAGAACCCATTTTAGAAGAGATATAACCCAGACCGAGGCTTTGGTAGAATGAAGTGTATGAAAGCATAATCTTGTCATTTTTATTAACTGTCTTAATGTTACTGTATAAATACATCCTGCCATATCCAAAAGATGCATCTCCTGGCCCTCTGAACATAACTCACACTGTCACTTTTTTGATTTAAACACCAATAAATTTGAAATGGCAGTGTGGATACGTACAAAGAGTTAACTTATGGAACAAAATCCGCTGAAGCACTGAATAGTCTTCTGCTAAAGTATTAAAGAAGCTAAGCACATCTTTTTCTTGTAGAATAATCACTTGACTGAGGTTGTAAGATGTTTAGATTGTATCTGCACTTCTTTATTAGTACTGTATCTAATTGTCCTCCTTTTATTTTTTTATTTTTATTTTTTGTAAATCTGCAAAAAGTTAGCAAAAGGAGAAAAGAAATCCCAAATATAAATGTAAAACAGGGACAAGACTCCTTACTAGAAGCAAAAGGATTTCAGAAAGGGCAGGAAAATACTCTAGGTTTTAGAGAGATGCGCTTGGCAAATTTGGAAGAAGAAATTGTCTCCTCCCCTAGAAAAGAAAAGGAAGAAAAATCCCTCGTACAGCACTCAAGCCAGCATACTTGCTAACAGTTCAGATGTAATAAACTCCAATTTAGAATTAAACAAAGAATCTAATGACAGTAATCATGTACAAGCTTCCATTTACTGTATCTAAATTGCCCAGAGTTCAACAGAATAGCTTGCATTCACTTAAGAGTAGCATAGATGGGAGGGAAAAAAAAAAAAAAAAAAAAGCAAGTTTCTTCCATATGTCAGCAGAACTAATGAAATGAGAAGTGAACTCTGGCTGTAGGGCTTCAGGCACATTCTGGTATTGTAGATTGCTGTCTTTTGAGGACAGTGTTTCTTCAACATTTAACAAATCAGAAATTGTTTGGAAGCACAGATAAGTTGCTTTTGTAGCTTATGCCAGGGTCTGCGGAGGCTGTAGATAGAGGGGTTGTTTTGTTAGTTTTTTCTAATTGTCGAAGAAATCATCCTAAACAGGCATGTTACCTGTATACAGTGTTTATGCCCTTGCCAAAAACATAATGAAAGACAGCTGAAACAATTTGAGGACAGCCTAGTCCCCAGGTCTCATGCTCTAGAGACAGCAAATGGCAAACTGATGGCAGCTTCTAAGGAAAGGATGGAAGAAAAATGGGGTTGAAGAAGCATCACACACTTCTCTGTCTGCAGACTTGTTCCCCAAACATCTTAAAGCTCTGAAAGAGAGTGACTTCCAAATCAAATCTCAAGTTTCCTACATACATAATTGCTACAAATGCCCTCCCGTTGACCAATGTTGCTAGCGTTGGTGGGGATGCAGCCATTATATATGTCTCTTAACTACTAGTAAGAACACACTTGCCACAAGTTAGCTCTCTGGTTTTCAGTAATTACAGCAGCAAACGTTGTACCTGGAAGTATAGCTTAATATTGCAGAGTATCCATTTGGTTTGGCTTTGTTCTTCTCTTTCTCTGCACTGGCTAGTTGATGTGAAAATTATTCCCATCCGTCTGTCTGCTGAGGCTCAGTATATTTGCGACAAATCCCTGTCCTGTGCTTTGTTTGTGAACACCCTGTGACTTGGAGCTGAGCAAAACTGATACGCTGTTGGCTTGAGAAACTGCTGCAAAAGCCAGCCAAGCTGGCAGTGGCAACCCAAGCAAAGCACAGAAGATTTAAGAGGCAGGGTTAGTGCACTGGAGCTATTTTTATGCTCTTTTTATTAAATACTTTAGTGGCAGGGGAAAATGCATCCTCTCAAGTAACTTCTGCAACAACTGTTGAGATTTCCCGCTCAGTTTGATTCATCTCTGAAATGGTGTGGGTTTTTTTTTGTTTGGGGGGGGTATTGGGGTTTTTTTTTGCTTGCTCGTTTTTTAATACGCAAGGTAAATAAGTAGATTTTGTAGCTGGCTAAGTGTATTAGCTGGAACTCCTGAACGTTTTTCTGGATATTATGCAAGTAATACAGAATAATTTCTTGTTTTTGAAACAAGTTCCTTAGCGATGCTTTTTGTTGTGTAGTAACTAGACTGGGTTTCTTCTGCAGGTATTTTTATTTCCATCTCAAATGGTGTGCCCTTGCAGAGAAGGGCTCCAAAGTCCTTTGCACCCTATGTTTAAGGGATAATACGCATGCTACTAGAACGTAGCCATTTCTTGCGTGGAACGTGTCAGCTTTTTAATAGCGCACGATTACCATGCAGAACCATTTAAGGCACTAATTGGAAAATATTGTATCCATTTAGAATTGCAGAGAAAATATATAGGTAAGCAGAGTGTAATTACCCAAAGTGGAATTGGCCCAAGACTTGAAATCCATACTCCTGCAAAAAGCACAAGGAGACTTTTAATGACTACAGATGATCAGGCTTCAGTTTCTTGTCTTGTTTAAAAGGCAGCACTTGCAGCAGAACCAGCTTTCCAACATATAGGAAGGGACCAGTCCTGTAGTATTTCAATAACGCTGAATTTACAAAATTGGCAGCCTATTTCCTCCCAAACTGTTTTTTTCTTTACTGATATTGGCCAAGTTCAACATTGATAAAATTGCATTTTACTCGTCTGGAAACGTATGCAAACCAACATGTTATAGCCAATAATTTATAACACTATTTTTGGTATTTAAAGGATAAAAATGACTTTATTTTGTTGATAACTGCACAATAATTATTGTTTAGTTACAGTACTATTTCTATATAATAGATCATTCCAGTTTATATATGTGAAGTATTTATCGCATTTAGGCATGTTGCAGATAAGTGCTGCTTTTGCGTCTTTCTTCTGAAATACACATGTGTGGCACAAAGTTTGTATTACTTGTCCAATTGAAATGCTAAATCGTGAGTAATTAGTAGTATAGAGTTGAATTAAAAATGTTAGAGATGAATTCAAGAGCTTTCAGTGTTTACCAATTGTTTTAAATCAGACTCTTTCCCCATTTTAGACTTTGATAGTGATGTCGAGTGAACATTAATCATTAAATGGCCCATGGATGTCATCAGTGCTTCCATAGAAAGTCATTGTCAGAAAATTCATTCTAATTCAAGGTTAATTAGTGTAACATTAAAAATATGTGTTACAAAAATTAATTACTTGCTGGGTCAAAAGGTATGTTAAAAAGCTTAGTGCCATGTGTTTGAGATTGCATTTCCTTACTCAAAGTAATGTTCTGCCTCTGCTGCCCTCCTGAAGAATATCTAACAGCAGATGTGTGAGCTGCAGTTGCAGATGTCTTCTACCAGTCCTGCAATTTTGGCACTGTGGTTGGGGAATTTGGCTCGCAGTTCCCATTAGCAGATAAATCAGGTTGCTCACCTCGTTCCCCACTGCTGTGTCAAGAGATTTATAACCAGGCACAGAGTCGTGTAACTAATTTCAGCTTTGAAGGTCTGTGAATATTTTGTATAACATCCTGGAAAACACAAGTTGGCCTGACAGTGTCATGGATAGGGGAATGATTTCCTACTCATCTGCAGTGTGATTTCCAGTGAATCTCCTGCAAGCACACCACTTGCTATGTACTAAATCTGGAGAGACAGATACTAACAGGGAGTTTAATAAGCATATACAGTAAACAGTGAAGCAAAGCTTCTATCTTAAACTATTTGGGGCTTTCTCTTTTGACTTGCCACTTTAAAAAAAAAAAATCTAAACATGATAGGAAGAATTTGTACCTATTTGTTAAAAGTGTCTGTTACTCCTTTGGATGCATTTCATGTCTGTGATTATCAGAGGACAAGCACTCCACCCTTGGCTGCTTTTGGGCAGGGAACTGTTCCTAGCTGTGATGCATGGCAGAGAGGAGAGCAGCTCTAGGTGTGGATGTGTCAGTACCTGCAGGTGTAGTTTACATCTGTTCTAGTCTTATTTCCTCCTCTGCTCCATGTAAATACTTTGTTCTTAATCACTAAAGGGAAAATTTGCAGGTCAGGAGATGAATTGACACTGCACAGCAAAACCAGTGAATGCTTCAAGAGCTTTGCATTGCTGGATGCTCTCCTCAGATAGCTTGGAGGAGTGTAAGGAGGGGACAGCGGTGTCTTGTTGTCTACTCATCCTTCTCCTCCACCACAGCCGCTCCTTTTGATAGATGATATATCTCAGGGGAAGAGATGGAAGGGAAGCTAAAGGCCATTTTGAGGTTCTCTTTGCCTTAGCATCATGTTTTGCCCTGTCTTGTCTTATTTTTTTAAAAAGTGGCATAAAGAAGGGATTTGAGTTTATTATGGGGGGAAAATACCACGTGACAACCTCACCCTGCCCACAACAGGCTGATTGGGGCATAGCTTAACAGAGGAGTGCTTAGTATCCAGAAACTGGGGAATATGAAGATCCGAACTTTCATTACATCCCCCTGTATAGGTGGCAGAAGCACATGGGAAGGGTTCAGGTGCAGAGATTTGTCAAAAGGGGACAGGAAACAACGTAGAGTGGTTTGGGAGGTGCTTGAAGTATGAGTGTAACAACCCACATTGCAGAGCTGAGCGGGGGACAGTTGTGGGTGATACCTGCTCAGTCGCTCGATTTTAATCTTCTGCTGCAGGAGAGGCAGGGTCCATTGGCTGAGAGTTTCATATCTGTCAGAGGTATGAGTTTTTGGGCATTTGGGGTCCCACTGCCTTAGGCAGCTTTTGAAAAGTTTATCCTTACTGTGTAAGTCTTTGCTCCTAAAACAGTTAGAGGCATCAAAATCCCAAATCTGTGTAAGAAAGCAAATCATGTTATGGCTCCTGCTTTTCACACCTTGCTGATTTTTCTCCTCTAAATTATTGCTGACTTAGGGCTTTGGCACTAAAGGAATGTGGAATCAAGTCATGCCTCACTGCTAGTATTTCCAGCGTTACTATTAAGTCCAAATCATGAGCAGTAGTATGTTACATACTAATCTTAGCAATTTTTTTAAAAAAAAAACAGTCCATGTTTGTTTTATTAATGGTACTCAGGACTCCATAGCAAGACTGTGATTCTCTCTACCCTGCTTTTGTCTGACTTGGTTAATTTTCCTTTGGATGTTTGTAGGGCAGGGCACTGCTCCACTGGGCTTGCGACAGAGGACACAAGGAGCTCGTTTCAGTACTGTTACAACATGCTGCTGATGTTAATAGCCAGGTAAGAAGAGAATGAAAAGATGAGCCTGAATTATGTTTTGTATTACCTCCCAGCCAAATGCGTCACCTGAAACTGAATTGTTCCCAGACTCCATAGCAAGTTCTTCCAGAGCATTTATCACAGAGAAGAGAATCAAGACATAGCCTGCAAAAAATAGCAGAGTTCAATTACATGAAATGCATGTGTGTAAGGGGCTTTTATCACTTCCCAGTGAAATTTCTCCTTGCAGTAAAGTTTTCTGATGACCTGGCTGTCATTTCCTATATGACTAGTGGTACTGTTGACGAGAGTTTTTTTTTTTTTTTTTTTTTTTTTAATGTGCTAGGTGCTCGGTACATAAAGTAGCAAACTTACATAAAGTAAGTGCTTTCTTTTGGTCTGTTTTTCATAACTCTGCAGTCCCAGCAGACTTTTTGTGGAAGGAGAATTCCACAGCAGCAGCTTCACTTTGCCAAACAGAAAAGCATCCTAGAAATGCCTGTTTGTGACGGAGCACTCCGTAGGATCAGGCTGTGTTTCAGGGCACAGCATGGTGGGCATATGACAGTTCCAGCTGGATCTCAGTGCCTGACTGTGGGCAGATTTAAGTCAAAGAGCTGACGCATTTTTTGTCCCCATATAACTACCTTACTCTCTTGGAGATCACCACTTCTAGGATAAAGGTGACTGCACTGAACATAAAACAGCTTTTCAGCCACTGCAATTTGCAGCCCACATGTAAGCCCAGGTAAGCTGGTGGCAATTTTCAGGTGCCTTAGGACACCAGGCCGTGAATTGCCACTGCTTTATGAATGGTTCATTCTACCATCCAACTGGAATCTGCCCGTGTTCATGAGCCAGCACTCCTAGTTTTGCCAGCTCCTTGTAGGTAAGGCCTGGTCTGTGTAAATGTGGTCATGTCTGAAATAATTGTTCAACATATTTCTGTCAAATTACGATTGACTGCTCTTTACCACAGTCGCTTTTGTTGGCTTTGTTCTCCTGCCCAGTTTGGAGCTGGATACACCTGTTCTGACAAATTTGCTAGCTTATACCAACAGTCTTTTTAACAGCCCAGTGACAAATGCTCTGGGAATCCATACCGGATAGACCTAAGCACAGTTGCGACCTGCAGGGTTCTCAGCAGACCTCTTAAGTTCATAGGATAGAAGAAGCTGCGTTAGTATTTGCACACACGAAATCTTTGTAGAATAGTCTTTCTTGCCTTTACTTGGGCAGAACTGCAGGTGGGATGTACATGAGGAGCCACGGCTCCATTGTAGCTGGTGAGATACTGACCTTCGCGCTTAGGCCTGAGCGGTTTCTCTTACGCAGAGGGCTGTGGTTTTCCTCTCCGTGGAGGAAGGCGGGGAGCCGGTACGAACAGCGGACGTGCGTGGCTGCCTCGGCAGGCCCCGCTGTCGGAATAGGCAGGCACCTTTCACGTGGAGCTCTGAGAGTGACGTGTCAGATAAATTTCTAAACAGCTTGGGCTTAAAATCAGAGGAAGGTAGGATCGAACACCTTCCTGTCCCCTTTACCCTGACAGCCCAGGAGATCTTTATTTGCAATGCTACATACTGTAGCAGCAATCTGAAAATTCACTGCTTTTTGACATTTGTCTCACTTTTTTTTTCCCCCATGGTGTGTTCTGACTCTTGGACAAGGCTGAAGGAAGAATCACCTTTTTTCTTCTGAACATTAATTTTCTATTAAACTCTTTTTCTGTTTTTTTTTTCTTTATGATGTATTGCACGTTTTCTAACCAGATTATTTTTGGCTAGTAACAAAAGGTTAATAATAGCCATAAAAAGAAAATCAATCTTTTGATTTTTTTTTTTTTCCACCAAGGTAATAAAGGAGAATTTTCTTATAAAGGTCTTGGTTCATGCATAGGTATGTTTCCAGAGAAGGCAGACACTTTTTTTATTCTCAGCCATATATAAATTGGAATTACATTTCAAGACTTAATGACTTAAGGTTTATTTTTCTATTTTTTTTATCTTGACTTTTGTCCTGAAAGATTTCACATCCAAAGCAGGAGCAGAAAGAATTTTTTAAAGAGCTATCAAAAGAAAAAGGGAGAGGGAAAAATTCTGGCTTCCTAACAGACCGTAAACACTGCAATATCTGCTATTACACATTACTAAATGCACTGTCAGTTAATGTGTAGGCTATAAAGAAGGATGGGTTAAGTGTAAGGGGGACTCCGGTGACTTGAATCGTGGCACTGTTATTTCAGAAAGATGTGCTCTCTGTGAAAGTTCCCCCTCCGGGCTGCAGGCAGCACTCTGCCAAAGCCCTGCAAGCAAACAGGCTCTGCAATTTCTACCCACTGCTTGAGTCTTCAGATGTTTCCCTGTCTCATTCAATTTTGCAACAGTTCCTAAATGCAGGTGGCACAGGAAGTAAAGGATGAATTAGGGATTATGAAGGTTAAGAGCAGATAATAAAGGAGAGAAATTGTATAGACCAAAATTAAAAAAAAAAAAAAAAAAAAAAAAAAAAAAAAAAGGAAGGAAAAGCCTGTGTTTTAGTATCCTTCTAAAAAGTTAGTCCAAAAGCCCAAATGATTTACACTCTCTTCTATTACCTTCCTGATAAGTGCTCCTCCATCTTGGCTCTCAGTGCGCTAAGGGATTTAGCTGGCCTAAGCAGAAGGTAGCTGGTAGGTAACCTGGAACAAGTCATGCAAGTTCACTGTGCCTCTGACTGTGCCTTACTCACCTTCGCTGCCCTATTTTAGTTCAGCTCAAATAGTGCTTATCCTTGTAGAAGCACTTGCAGTCTCCGTGTCCAGGGGCTGCATGAGAGGCGAGAGTTACCGTCTTCGTTGTGTTGCGCAGACAGCTTTGGAGCGGGAGAGGTTGCCTGCTTCCACTCCTTCCTGTAGCATGCTTAAAACATCTCTAATTCTGGGAATAACCTCACGTTCCCGGGCTGCAGTGGTTGAGTGCCTGTGCTTTTTGTTTTAAACAGTGGTATTGTAGTTTCAAAATGGTGGTTCACTAATTCTGTAAAACTGCAGTCATTAAAATCTCTGATTGTTCATAATTAGCTCTAACAGCACATTTGAAAAGAGGTGGTAAGTGACTGCCATGAGCAAAAGGATGCAGAAAGGCAACAGGCTTCTCTGCTTTGTTGAACAGGGGCATTTATGTAATTGAATCACCTAAATCTTCAGAGCCAGAGGCCATTTCAAAGTGGGTGGTGGTATTGTATTTTGGAGCTCTGCTGGAAGTATCCAGAACTTGGGAATCAGTGTAAAACCAGCCTCCTTCCACTGGAGCACTGCTTGTTTAAATTGTAGGCTTTTAATTGAGTGACGAAGTGAAAGGAAGTATTGTATTCGTAACAATAGTAGTTATGAAGGAGCTCGAATGTGATCATTGTATCCCTTTCTAGCTTTAAAATATATGAAGATACAAAGAAGTTTTCCTTGCAGAAGGACAAGCAATAAAGGAAAACCTCTTACCCCTAGTGAAATGCCAGTTGCTACAGGGGCATTTTTTTCCTTGCAGTGTTTTCTCTGGCCGTAGAAAGGAGGCTTTCGGGGGCTGGGGAGGGATTGAATGCGAGACCTGCAGCACTGGATCCCAGCTTCGCAGTGCCTTGCAGCTGTGCCATGGCGTCCTCTGTGGTCCTGGTGCTGGAAGCAGTTAGCTGGCATGATCAGAGACCTTGTGTCCACCTCGTTTGCATGTCTGGTGGTGTCAGTGTAGTGAAGAAGGTGCAGCTGGATGAAGTACTCTTCAGCCAGTGTTCAGAGGAGCTGTCCTCAGTGGCAGCGTAGCTTTAGTCTCGTGTTGTGCTCCTTTCCTATCACAGGCCAGTGAACTTGTGCATTTTTCTTTCCTTCTCCATCATCCATCATGCAGCATTTACCTCTGTGACTCTGTGCAGTGCCGTTTAACACATCAAATAGGAAGATAGGTAAGACATCTGCAAACAGCTTTCAGTCTGGCAGCAATGCCAAGTGGAAAGGTAGCAGTTCCTACTGGGTGGAAGAGTGCCCTTGGGATAGCACGAGTATCTCTTGACTCTGTTCACCTCCTCTTACAAGAGCAAGGGAAGTAAGGCTGTTTGGAAAGGAGGTTCTGTGCTCTGATTTGTTGTCTTCCACAGAGTTTAAAGAGCAGAGAAATACTGTTAGTGTTATTTTAAGAGAAGTGAAGGGCATCGTGGCCTAATACTTGTAGTGAGAGAGAAAGGGCATGATAAATGGCTTCTCGTGTCTGTAAAACCAAAACAGTATGCTGTAGACTCTCTTCTCCTAGGCTTGCTGTGGCTATACTGTGTTCCAGTTGGGAGTACTTTTTACTCCAGAATAATTTGTGCATTCAAGGTGTGCACTTGGGAGTGCATGGGGAACTATCCTGGAATATTTGTGACAGATAAGCTTTTCAAACATAGCTGTCCTTATGAACAAGTTGTAAGATGTTCATTATTAGTTGCAGGTAGAGTGGTATCACTTGACAAATAGGATAAATAAGAGTTCTGTATATGTGGTGAAGGAGCTAAGGTAAAATTATTTCTAAATATTTTATGATTTATAAACTACAAAATTGTGTAGTTGATCAATCAGCTTATCAATGCTATGCTAGTCACTTGCTTATACTAAAAATTATGCTAGAATTATAGACTGCCTCAAGGATGAAGAGTTGTAAGTGGGACCTTCAATTTTTGTTCTATTTGTTGATATTTCACTTCACGAGAGGAGGTGCAGATCACTGCGCAGAGGATTTAAACCTATTGTCAGGTTTATTCAAGGCTTCCCTGAACACCCAGGGACCCTGTGTGGTCTGAGAAGGAAGCTTGAGAACAAAGCTGAAAAGCGTCAGGTTAGAAGTCTGTTGCTGGTATGTGCTGATTTCATTTTACTCGCTCACATCTGCAGTTTCCGTGAAAGCCCTCCAGCATGCCTGTGGTCTGCAGCGAGAGTTGGTAGCTCTTTGTTGCCAACACTGATTTTTCAGAGGCAGTTTTGAAGACAAATGAATTTGCACTTAGGACAATTGTTTTTGTCTGAGATGTCTGCCTCGTTAGAGGCTCGACAGTAAGGTGAGAGACTTCCTGGAAATGCTGCAGCTTCCTGGTAGTCTGTCCCGCAGAGAACCAGAACTGAGTCAACCTGGCTTTCTTGAGGGCCTCCCAGAGAAGGACACATTTGCTGGGGAGCATCGAATGGAAGGAAGAGGCCTGCAGGCCTTGTTTGCTTCTCTGTTGCCCACATTAGGGCTGCTCTGAGTGGCCTACTCTTGGTCAGGAGAGAGAAATGTGTTGCAGCTGTATCTTGTACTAATTCCCGTGAGGCAGGACAGTGGTCTAGTCACATGTGTTAGCATGTGATTTTGAACGAGTTACAACTGGATTTTTTTTTTCTTTAAAAAGACATCTTGAGCAGCAAGGGGACTGTCATTGCTTCTCCAGCTTCTTTTTTCCCAGGCCACTGCTGTGTTTCTGTAGCAGAGAGCCACTTTCCTCTTTATTTGCATGCTAACACACTTGTGAGTCAGAGGGCTTCTGGAGACCAGGACATGGAGTATCTGTCCCCTTGTAATACCTTCACTCACATCCTCATTGAAAAAAAAAAATCTTTTCAAATGGAGACAATACAAACATAATAAATGGCAGGGAGGGTTCATCTCCCTCATGACTCAATCTTTCTCAAACAACATTATTATTGACTGCCCTATTGGTTGCCAAAAAGGAAAATCAATTGTACTAGAAGTAGTTGCTGGGCCACAGACCATGGTACTAACCCAGCAGAGACAGGTTGATTTTTATCAACTGTCCGAAGACTAATTTCCACCATTAGCTAGAAATGAAGTAGAAATTATGGATATGTCAAAGATTGCAAATAGTGGTGGCTTGTTGTTTTTTGTTTTGTTTATATGGCTTTTTTTATTTTCCTGCCTGACTCTAAAAGGATTGTGTGTATAGGATAAAAAGAAGGGAGGAAAAAAGTTGGGCCTGTTTTCCTTTTTTCAGTTCTTTTTTTTCTTTTTAGTGTTGTCCATTTGGATTTCACAGCATGAGTGTGAAATGCTTCAGGCTCTGCGTGGGACGTATATGATAGACGCATTGGGCAGACATTTAGAAACGAAGCTGGCTTCAGCGAACGTGCATCCCTTCCCTACCTCCTGCAGAGAGTGTACTGCATGCCCTTGATTTTCCATATCCGTGGGGAGATGGTTGAGGGAAGTTGTCTGGCATCTTGGCCGTTTTGACCAAGGACCAACGGCTACAGGCCGTGTCTGCACGGTTTTCCCTCTCCCCACTGAGTGAGTGTGCATGTGTGCGCGTGTGCAGCCCACCACATTTGCAGTTTTCCCAGTACAAGCACACTTTGTAAGATGCCAGCTGTCGAAGTACTGTGCTCTTACAACCATTTTTTGGACCTGTTCAAGATTAAAAAGGAAATCATATAAGAGCCTTGTGCTCTTGCTGTTAATGTCCCTAGTATAAATTTTCCCCTAAATTACCACAAACCTGGCTTATAAAGCTAGGAGAGACCCTCTCCTGGATATGATGATTGCTGCAGAGGTTTGGCTTAGTTATGTTTCCAGCAGGCAAAAGATGTTGCAGGTACTGCTAAATCGACTATAGTTGTAGTAGGAAAGTACAGCAGCAGACAGATGAGGAAACTAAGTGGAGAGGTAAGGCAAAGCAGTGGTTAGGTATTCCAGGGCTGATAGTAAGAACAATGTGTACTTACAGAATTATTAACTCCCAACAGTTGTCGTCTTTCCTTATCCCTCTCCCTGCTCCCAGTCCCCCTCTCAGTTTTCCTGTAGTCAGCTTTGCCAAGCAGCTCTCTGAAGACTGCAGGCTTATACCCCTTCAGTCTTGACACGGTTGCCAATGGGTGTGAAATCTATTAGGCACAAGAAAGGAAAGATCTGCTTAGTGACAGAGGGTAGCTTTCTACATTAAAGCCTTGACTTGGTGCCAGTCCCACAGCAGTTATTGGAAGTGGCACAGCTCCATGTCTCTCCTGCAGGTCTCTCTGTGGAATGGAGATTGGCAGCAGGTTGAATGTTAAATGGTCACCACTCAGCAGATGCTGATTTCACCTACTGAGAGGAAAGTCCCTTTCAGCAGAAGCATTTGCAAAATATTTGCAGCTCCAAATACCTTCTGGGAGATGAAGAGATTTATCCATGTTTTGCCTGCCAGCTTCTGAAGACACCCCAAGCCTCATCAATGTAAACCATAGATTGTACAAATGACAGGATGTTTCCTGCTGCTCATGCATGCTCATTTTTGTTACGTTGTCCCTTTGCATCTTCCAGCTTGATGTGTGCAGTCTTTGTTTTCTCTGGTCCCTGTAGTCATATGAATCACTGCCTCACTGCTGGTGCAGCAGAGGTGTTGGCACCCTTGCTCAGGCAGTGCGTGTGCAGCATAAGGTATTGCCTGCAAAGCAGGCTCACCAGCTTAAAAAAAGCGTGCTTCTATGTTGCTCCAGTGGTAACTTCAGTATCAACACAATTTGTTCGGCTTCTACATGCAAAATTAATATTTGAAAAGGGAAAGATGAAATTCAAGAGCAATTCCTGAAAAATTAGCCGTGTTCTCCATCACCTTATCCTCGTATAATCTAAGTTGAATTTGATGTGCTTTCAGGGTAACAAAAATGCAGGGATGAAAGCAGGGGAATCCAGGATAGCAGCACATGTTTCATGAGGACTGCTGTGAAGTTGTGTGGCTTGTAGACAGCACCTTGTGAGGACTCTGCTGTGCGTAAGGAGGCACTTTGCCAGTGCGGGAGGAATGCTGTGCTGCAGGAGGCATGCAGGTTTTTACCTCCTGAGGGATCAGGGAGTGAGACCGCTGTCCACACTGGGAGGCAATGTCCCCGTTTCTGCACCTGGCCAGCACCGCTGTCTTGTGGCAAAAGGGCTGCGATCTCTGCCAGTGCCCTCTGTAATAGACAGAGGCCACAGCAGGGAGCTTTTGTGCAGGTGGATGATCCTCCTGTGGAGGACGAGGAGCAGGCGGCTTGTTCCCTGCTGTAGTTATATGTCCTTGCAGATGCACAAAACGGGCTTAACTTGAATGCCTCCCTGTGAGGACGTGGGAGGATGGTCCCATGCCCCTTTGTGCCTTAGTCCCAGGGTCATCTTTGAGATAAGCTGTGCTAAATCACCTGTAATTTGTAAAGTCATTGTTGGAAATGCTTTAGTCCCTCATTAAGGTGTTTGGTTAGCTCACAAAGAGGGATAGGACTGGCAGCTGAGCTGTTTTTTCAGGTGACCACATCATCACAGAAGTGGTCTTTAGCCTTGCTCCCTTTCCCATGTCCTGTATGTCACCTCTCAGTGCCAGAGGACATACTTTAGCCAAGCAACCCAACTGTTCTTTGCTCAAGGGAGACTGCACCTAAAACTTTTCTCTTTTTTTTTTCCTTTGGCATTCAGCCACTTGAAAAAACTTTCCCTGTTTTGAAAGAGTTAAATTCCGTCCTTCCTTTTCCCTAATGACTTTTCAATGTAGGGAAAGTGCAGTTTTACTTCCCAAATGGAATTTTGGTATTCATCTGTTGTTTTTGATCATCTCTTTCAGCTTGTTTCAAGAAAGAAAAATCTGAGTATATCATTGGGGCTTCTCGAATTTGCAGTCTTTAGTACGAAGTACTTCTGTTAGAATTTTTTTTCAATAAAAGTTATTTTGTTTAGATTTTTAAATAAGATTTCTGCTTTTTAACTGCTTCATGGATTAGAAGTGAAATGCTCAAAACGACAAAACTAATTTAGGAGGCTTCCATCTCTCAGCTTGTTCATATTTCGGTATCCATGAGAATGGTTGTCAGTCTAGAAGCCTTTCTAGCTCAATAACATGTCTCCAGCAGCAAGGAATAGTGAATGCCTAGGGGACAGAATAAGGTAAGCTTACAGTGATGTTTTCTTAAGTTTCCCAGAGGTTTGTAGCTTGGAGGCTTCCTCAAGCAGCGGTGTTATCTCTCTCTCTTTTTTTTTTTCTCTCTTGTGGATTTTTCTTTCATAAATTTCTTATCCCTGCTTGGATTTCCAGCACTTTATGCCAATGTGAGTTCTTCAGCTTAACTGTTGTGTCAAGTCCAAAGCAAATGCACAGTCATTTCCTGTGATACCGCGTAGCTTTCCTTTAATGAGAAATAAGGAATAATTGTTCCCCTGGTTACCTTCTCTGTGCTGCTTTTGACTTCACAGGCCTCCTCATATTCCCTGTCATCTCTTCTTTTTCAGGCCCAGAAGTTTAATCTATTTCTCAGTTCTTCATTTGGAGGCTGTTCTCTAACTTTGCTCCTCTTTGTTACTTTTCTTTGAATCTTTTCTGGTTCTTCCGTATTCACTTTGAGGTGAGAGGAGCAGCACGTCACATGTTGCAGCTACAGCCTAGGCACTATGAGGTTTAATGAAGCAATATGATGATGTTTTCTGGTTTGCTCTTTCTTTTCTAATGCCTCCTTTTTGTTTGCATTTTATTATCTACCATTGAACACTGAGGTGATGTTATAATAGAAGTGTCTATTATATCCTTTTGCAGCATTTTGCAGTCAGCTTTTGATTTTGCTGCTTTGGAAGACATACCAGACTAGGATGCTCCAATCTCAGCCTGCTTTCCCAGTTCTCGTATGTGTGGATTGGACAACCCAAGCCCTAGCACACTGAGATTCCAGTGATCATCAGCAGTTGGGAAAAGGGATTATTTATTCCTATTCGATCTTCCTTCCCTTTTGTAATTGGTTATCTGTCCGTGCAAGAACTCTTGTTTTGTGGCAGTATCATTTAAGAGCCTTTGAGAGGATGTTATCAATAGCCTTTTGGCAATCCATGTGAACTGGTGAGGGGTAGCAGAGGTCTAAGCCAGGCTTGCCTTGCATAGGGGACCAAAAGCTGCTGCTTTTCTCCCTCTGCCTCTCATAAATGACTGCCTGACAGCTCCCTTTTAGAACAAAACAGGTAAATGCAGTCCCGGACTAACTTTCAAATTTATTTAACAGACAGAATGGTTGTCAGAGCTTAGAAGTCCTGTGTTGAAATGAGACTTTGTCCTCTTACAGCAAGGTTCAGCTTGGTTGAAATAAATCACTCTGTCCTGAGAAGGGCTTCTTGGAAAGCAAATGCCTGAAGTTGCAGGAAGGTGGAAGGTGTGTTGAAGTTGTCTGCCAGGTTTGTTCTTGGGTTAGGACTTAACTATCTGCAAACTGGGTACCAGCTTTTGAAAGAATCGGTGAACTTCCATATTCTAAATTTGTTTCTTCTGTTCCAGTCAATTTAAACGTTAAAAGTGTTCATTTATGGGTCAAGACCTCTGTAGTATGTCTGTGGCATGACTGGCTGAGATAATCCATTTCAGTACTGTCCTGTGTAACTCAACATCTTCAAATATGTAATTGCTTTGATAAAGAAAGAGAAGTGATAAGGATAATGTAGCTATCGGGCCTCGACTCGCTAGTTCAGAAACTTCCTCTTTGCAATCAAATCTGTGTGCTATTTAAGCCCTTTTAGGATGGTTCCAAAGGCATTATTGTGATGTCGGAAAATGTCCTGAATGATACATGGGTTGTCTGCAGTGTTACTGTTACCTTCTTGAAGATGATCAGTTCTGTCCACCAGCCAATTAACTACCTCCACAAAGAGTCTTTAGTGCCTGCTTTGTAGCAACGAATGGGGTTGCCCTGTCCCTCTCCCTTCCTTTTCCCCTCCCCCTATTATATATATATTTTCTCAGCACTATTAGATTATTAAATGCTTAATGACTATTCCATTCCTGCTAACTATACTTTTGATGAGCTGCAGTAATAAAACTTTGGAACAGCACAGTGTGTGTCTGGTTCCTTTATAGGAAGGGCACATTTGGGGAGCTGAAGTAATGGGGGATAAAACTCAATTAATGAATAGAAATAAAAAGAAGTAAATGAGGTAATCAAACTCAGAGAAATTAGTATTGGCAGGTCCTGAATGATGCTCTTGGATGAACAATCTTTCAAAATCCTTCCTTGTATGCTGCTGCTGTCTCTTTATTTATTATTAAAATAACATGATCCATGAGGCGCTCGGGGTGACTCCCAGCCTAGCTAATTCTAATTAATCCAGTCAGGGAGAGCAGCAGGGTAAGTGGAGCAGTCTATCGGATTGAAATTCATAACTTAATTGAGGTCAAAGTCCTGGGTTGGGAGAACAAAAGTCTTTCGCTAGGACCAGGCAGATCAATAGCAATAAATATCTGGCTTGAATACAAGTAGTTTATAGTGACGGATTATCTGACACTGGCCAGAGGTCTTGGTCTTGTTAAGGGCAAAGTCCCGTGGCCTGTACAGTATACAGTGACTTTTGTGAGTGTTCCCTCCAGAACCCCGAGGAACTCGTAAAGGGCTCGTGGGAGCCGCAGAGGGCGGCAGCCCAGAAAGAGCTCTGCAGGAGTCATTCTGGAACAGCACGGCCTTGGATCCCGTTTCTCGAGATCCGGTTCTCTCTTAAGCAGCACAAGGGCATGTGTCACATTAGTGCTGGTGGAGGTTAGAAGAATTTGCTAAGACTTACAGGAACTTGGAGCTAAATCACAGCTTGTCCGGAGAAAGACCTCTAGGATTGAGGGAACTGAGTAATAGATTGATGGGCTTCCTGTCAAGTCTGTATTTACAGTATGTTTACATAAAAGGAGAGAGGAAAGTTGGAAGCGTGAAGTATAAATAATCATTAAGGTAGATCTGTAGTAGTAGAGAAAGCGACAAAAGGGAAATGTGATTTCACATGTTCTTCAGAATAGCAGTCAGCATTTCTGTTGTGACCTCCAAAATGCTCCCTCTGTGTATGTAATATGTATATTATGCCTGTACTGAAATATGAATAATACATTTTTTTCCTGTACCTAGAGACAATCCTGTGATGCTGACCTGATACTTTTTTTTTTTTGTTTTTGTGTGTGTGTGTGTGTGTGTGTGTGTGTGTGTGTGTGTGTGTGTGGAATTGTTTGCTAGTGATGGCTGGCTCCTGCAGTCCTCGTTGAAGCATGGTTCTTCAGTAACACTTTGAGGACTGAGTACAACACTGATTCCATTAACCTCTGAGCCAGGGGAAGAAGCCTGAGGTACCAGCCCGAGACTTGTGATGCTCTGTTTTACACACAGCATTACCCTAGCAGTTGGTGGTGAAATATTGGTCAATGTTAACAACCCAAAAAGCTTCTCTGAACATTTAAATAAGTAGGTACTTCAATTGATATTCATTATTAGAGTGCAATCTCCACCCCCTCCATTTGTTATTAATGCAGTATGTGTGCAGATCCACCTGTCCTGCAGGCTGCTGTCCTCTCTGTACAGGACAAATATTGCTATGGTCAGCACTGACAAATCCCTGATGGGTATTGTTCTGCCAACGTAGTGAGAGATGGAAATTACAGTTCAGATACAGCCGGTGACTTAGTTTGACGTACCTGCACCTCCCTTACCAGATAATACTTAAACATCTGTTAAAAGGTGACTTGCCAAAAATGTTCAAAAAAATCTCTTCACCTCCAGTCTTAAGGTTTAAATGTGTAGGTCAAATATCTTGTCCAGTCAACTTTCAGGTTTTAGCTTAATGAGCAACTGTTGGTATTTATACTTAAATGGTTGTACCCTTGCATCCTTTTGAAACTGTCTCCAGAAAATGCCTCTGGTTTCCCACTGCAAGACATTTGCTTTGTATGCTTATATGGACAGACAAGGTAGCTGTTCAATAACTGTATTAATACTTGATGTTCAGCTTGTTCCTCACTATCTCATTCGTGGCACAACCTCCAACCTCCTCTCTAGGTCAATGGCTTTGCTCCACAGATTTCTACTCTGTTGATTATGTGCTCCTGCCTCATTCTGTTGTCCAGGTTGGGCAGGATCAAAACAGAGTTCCCTAGGTAATTAAAAACTTAAATCTGCATGTGACAGGCACCAGAAACAAAATTGCATTGGCATCTGTCATCTACCCTGTTATCTTGAATTTAGGGTTCTTTTTGTTTGAGTGATTTATGTTGCATCTTTTGTGTTCATGGTAGTTATAAGACCCTTAGAAAAGTGATCAAATGAAATTAAATAGATATTGCAGTCTGGATGAAGTGAAGCAGGCATGAAACTGTTAGTGAAATGAAGATTTCTTTACTTTTCATTTTTATTTGAAGAAGATAATTAAGTGAATCTTTCCTGGCTATTAGGAATAACAGCCCTAGTCAGCTAACTTCTGTCACCCCTGAAAATTAAGTTGCATAGTGCAGTCTTGAATTTAGTATGCTTAAGATAAATACCCCTAAAAACGTTGTCATCCTCTCTGGTGCATGATGTTACTGCTGTGATAGGATGGCAATTACTTGTCTACCAATTAAATTGGTTGTTTTAAATGAGATACTCTAACACAACAATTTGCAAGGTTTTTAATTGTTTCTTCTACGATACTTCCTTCCTTTATTCTGTGTCCAGCAGTATTTTTGTAGGGAAGGGAAAAGGAATGGATAAGGGTGTTGAAGGTTATTTTTATCCAGAATTGTTTCAGTGGTCTGGCTGTAGTATGCACATATTCCAACCAGCTACGGCTGTGTAGCAGAGCCAGGATGGACTCGGGTGGAGATGGAGGCAAGTGGCTGGAGATGGCAGTACCTCGAGTCACATCGGTGCTGGGGCTAACCTATCATGCAGCCATACCCTAAGAAAACTCTTTTTTTAATCCCTGCTGTTGAGAGAGAGAGAGAGAGAGAGAGAGAGAGAGACTGGGTATGTTTAGTTACGAGCGTATGTCTGATGGGGAAGAGGGGGAGAAAGCACCAGCTCTGTATCCATTTTTCCTTCTCTGGCTTGATGATCAGATGAGAAATGTCTCCCTTTTAGTATGGCCCTCAAAGCAAGATAATGATTAATGAACAAAATGGAAAACTGTAAAGAAGGAATTTTGGCTGGTTGACTTCCTTCAAAACAGAAGGAAGACAAGAGTAGTATTTCAAAAAGCAGTAAGCTGGAATACATTGTAGAGGAAGCTTGTTACGTGCTTGGACTTGGACAGAGGCCAGGTTACCTGTGTGCAGGAAACTTCAATGTATTTTTTTTAAAAAAAAATTTAATCATCAATTTAATCACTGTGTAGATGAAATGAGTCAGAAGGTAGATCTGTAAAAGCTACCTGGTTACCTATTGCCAGAAACTTTTAGCTATTTGTGCACAGAATTTTTTTTGTCCTGTGAAAGTCTTGTGGGTAGTTCTGACCCAGAACTGGGGACCTTCAGCACACCATGCCGTCTGGGCTGGGCAGACAAGGAATTCAGGCAGCCTGTTTCTAGTTAACCCTGAAGAGACACCTGTGATTTTAATGAGAAGATAGTGTAAGGTTATATTTGTTTGGGGAGTGGCACTTTTTAGGGATTAGTTACTAAAAATAATTCACCACATCAGTCTCAGTCAATCACTATACGTATTTGCAAATGTGAAGCAATCGGTCCAGCTGGAGTAGGTATAGCAGTGGGCTTATTCATGTCACCGATGAAATAAATGTTGGTCTTCATCTGCTGCTGCACCTTAAAAAGAGGAAAAAATAGCAAGTTAGAACAGTATGATAATTTAGATTCAAAGGGGCTTTTGGAGGTGTCTGGTCCACCCGCTACTCAACAGGACCAACTTAGGTCAGGTTGCCCAAGGCCTTTTCTGGGTGAGTTTTGAGTATCTTCAAGAATAGAGATCCCACAACCTCTCTGTGTCCCTGTTCCAGTGTTTCACTGCCCTCTCTGTGAAAAAAAAGTTTCCTGTTATCTAACCAGAATCTCATTTTGAGATTTGTATCCATTGCCTTTTGCCCTTTCACTTTGCACTTTTGAAAAGAGTCTGACTCCATCTTCTCTGTGCCCTCATGTTAGGTTGCTGGAGATGGCTGAAGCTGTTCCATAAGCTACAGAATTAACAAAGCCTGTTTTTCTGTAGTTTGGGTCTTTTATCCAACCCTCACATCACAGTAACCCTGCTTCTCCAGGATGTCCTCTATGATCCCCAGAGAGAACTTGGGAGACTGTATTCTCTGGATAGTCTCGAGTTCTACACATGCTGCTTGGCCACCCGGGTGCTGCCAAACAGAAACAAGGCCAGGACACAACTTCATGCACTCTCAAAGGGAGCATTGCTTTGGGTAAGTGGTATGAAACTGAGCATTGCACTTCAAATTCCAGCGGTCAGACTCGGAAGAGATTTAGAAAGTTATGCCTCGGCAATTGCAAGTGATTGATTTTTTTTTTCCTAATATGATGACTGAGTGCTTGTCTGCTGAACAGCAGAAAGTGATCCTACACACCCACTCCCTTCGAGCCTAATTGCAAAATAAAACAGGTTAATTTAAACTATGAAGACAGTTTAGATCTGGATGTTTCATGTCAGTAGAAAGAATTAGATCTACGGTGACTTCCACTCATTATTTTTGCTTCTCAGATGGAAAATTGAGACATGGTTGTGGTCACTATCCACATATTGGCTGATTTAAAAAAATAATAATAACTTGTTAAGCCATAGGAGCCCTGCTGCCTGGGATAAGTGGTCTTTACACTGTGGTTTATAAATTGTATATCATCAGTAAGAGTCTAAAAAGTGTGCCATGGGAAGCATTCGTTTAGGTCTGTTTTAAATCATCTTTTGTCTCTTTTCTTTTTGCTAGCTTAAGTGTTCCTCTCATGGACGTGTAAATTGTAAGAAACAACTCAGAATTCACCTAAGAATAACTAGAAAATTACAGAGAATTTTTTTTGACTGGGAGAGACTTAAGTAAGGAAATTAAAAATAATAATAATAAAAGAAAAACCTTCAGATTTTTAAAACACTTACTAAAAGCCCAAATGTTCACTGCTCTGCCCAGTTTTCTCCCTGGTTATATGTGAGCAGTTAAATTTGACTGCAGTGTTTTTTATGCAACAAGCAAAGCAGACCTGTAAGTTGGCACATAAGTAATGACAAGCTCAATTTTGCCCTCAGCTCTTCTAGCTTTTGACTGTTATAGCCAGTAGAAATCATGCCAATCAGACATCAAGCAAGAGCAAAGACCATCCTTATCCCAAAGACTTCATCTTGGCATCAGATGCAGTACAACAGGTAGAACTAATGGAAAGGCTGAGTGAATGAAAATAAGAGAAAATGAAAGATCAGCAGAAAACTGGAATTCTCGGCTTGTTGCTTCCCTAAGCAATGCCAGACGGCAGTGACACGGGGATTGTGGCAGAGGTAGGCTCACTGCGGATTTAAAAGATGGTAAGGTGTCAGTGCTGAGGACTTGTGAGGAGGAATACATAGATGAATTCCCCTTTTAAATCAGTTGGAGTTTTATTTGGATATATGTCAGGGCTGAAGGTGTCCTTTTTTGTGATTAGTTTAAAAAACAACAAAAACCTGCAAGTGTTGCTTTCAGTCCATTGGGAGATAAATTCAGTGATGGGGAACAAATGGGAGACTTTTCACAGAGGAAAAAAGAAATTTGATTCATTTGCATGGGAAGGTATCACAGTTGTACCCAGAGCAGAAAACATTCCTCTTGGGATTGAGTAGTTTCTCTTGGGATTGAGTGATTTAAAAATACAGTCATCTGGCTGCAAAATAATTTTTGGTTTAAGCAGATAGAGGCACTAATGGTGACACTGTATTTCTGGAGAGTTGACACTTTCATCCTTGTCCCCAGCTACTGTTTCAATGGTAAAACATAGGTATCAGAGAAGGGAAGAGATTGAGAAGTTAGAAATTCAATTCCTGAAAGCACTTGGTATTGTGCTGGTGTCCATGATGTCATCTTTCACTTAAAAGTAGGAGTTTTGTGTTTCTAAAAGGAAGACACCTTAGCAATACTTCCTAACCAGAGAAGTTGCCCGTCTAGATTTACCAGTTGCTACCCGTCCTGTCTGATGTGACCACACGCTGGTTCTCTTGCCTCGCCAGAGCAGTTCATGACCGTCCGGCTGAGTGCTCTCTGATTCCTCTCTGCTTTTCAGCCATCATTATGCCTTTGTGGCACTGAAGTTCGTAGCTGGTGCCACGTTCCAGTGAGTGAGCTGTGCAAGTCTTGTGAATCTGGAGTTGCAGCTAGTGGCTGATGGCTCTGAGTGATGAGACAATCCATAGATTCTATTGTGGGTGCCTGATGCTTTTAGCAACACTCTTTGTTTCCCAAATACAAGCAGATTAGTGGTTCTTTAAACGTGTTTGCTTTCAATGCACTGGCCAAGAAAGATTGCTGTAGTCCTGGAGAAGCAATGAGTTAGAAAAAAGGGAGATTTTTGCTGGGCTTTGTTGACCAAATAAATCTTGAAAATGTGAGTTCTAGTTATTGTTGCGGCTCAATAGGTCATTGGCATTAACTGTTTGTTTTTATGTCACCGAATTTATGTCCAACTCTAAACTTGAGGATTAATATTCCATTTGGAATATCAAGACATAGCCACAGTCTTGTGGTATCTTGGCTGTGCTCTGCTATTGCCCATTATGTGCCATTCTATCAAAATCCTTTTTGTTTCTCCTCTTTCTAAAACTTTTTAAAATACTCGACCAATTTTCACCTCCATTTCCCTTTAATGCCCTTTGTAATCACTTGGGCAGCTAAGCTACAGGTCTACAAAACGTCTTAGTGCAAACACCTGATCAGGTCCCGTGCTGGCAAGGTCCGTTGGAGTGAGGTGACCAGGTATTTCTAAGAACGAAGCCTTTGTTTTTTCCTTTTCCTAACATCCTTATTACCTGTTATCCGTAGCTTCAATAGCTGAGACTTCTGCGCCCGCTTGCTGGGCGTTCCTCCGTGCTGCTGTCGCTGATAGCACGCAATTGCAAGCAGCAAGGGATGTTGCCCTCCCTGGTCCACACTCTCTAATAGCATCCAGGAGGAGAGAGAATAATGCAGTAAATGCTTTATCTTTAGCTTCGGGGGGGGGGCATTTTGCTGCAAAAAATAATGTTTTAGAGTAGGATTCAGAAGGTTTCAAGGAGGCATCAGTTAAACATGCCCGCTTTCTGATAGCCAACAAGTGGATCTTTCAGATGTCTGTGCATTCCCTAGGGGTTCACATTATTAATATCTGCCTTATGACAACGTGGCTGTGCTGATGCCAGGTTTTTTCCCCAGCCAGCATGATTAATTTTTCTTTCCTTTCTTAATATCTCTGAGCCAGATGCTTCTAATGTCCTCGTGGGGGGGTGCATTACTGTTCTTAAGCACTACTCCACAACCCCCCTCCCACTCCAGCCAACTAATTCATATAATGGTTCCAGAGATGTGTTTTGCGGAGTCACAAAAAGCAAAATTTTGAAAGCATGGTAAGATGATGGGCTTGACGTGTGCAAATCTGGCCTTGTGACGTTCCTGGTAGACTTGAAAGCTCAGTGCCAGATAGTCTGTCAATCACACTTTCCATTTAGGAGTGTGCTTATTTGCCTAGCACTTTACAAATTATATAGATGTAGAACTGCTGAAATGCAACTATTTCTGGTGAGGGGAGTGACAGGGAGGTGTTGAACTGACATTTTGGAGCAAGCAAAGGGAGTTTTGGCTAAGGAAAAGGAGGCACGCTTGTATTCTCAATGGAAAATGCCACAGAGTCCTCAAGCACTGATTTATTTTAAAGACTTTGAAACACTGCAGTACTGAAAAAGATCTTTATTCTGGAAGCAGAACAGAAATAACTTATCCTTCAGAGCTTTTGTTCAAAAGTGTAACAGCACTGGCTTGGTGTTTACTAGCTTGATTAGAAGACCTTAACAAGCTCTTCAGCAAATGGTTTGTTCCCAAGGAGTTCATACTGTTGCCTTATCTATCCATCGGTTTCCTCCAAATAACAGGATTCATAGGAATTCTGTATCTATCCCTAACTGTTTTCAGTCATTACTGCATATACCTGGATTTCAGGGGATTTCTTCTGCAGGAAGCAATACCCCCAAAAAACAGAAGCAGAGTAGTTAATAGTGAATAGATTGAGTGGTTGCTTATTTTAATGTATTTTGGGAATTTGGCTGGGAAGGTGCAGCCTTCTGGGTTTAAAGGTGAAAGTCTTAATTTGAGAAGCCGAGAAAATAGAGCTTCGTAATTTCCTATGAATCAGACTAAAATCTTTACAGCTGTTATGATCATCTGCATTTTTTAATATAACATTGAGAAAAGGTGTAATATTAAGCAATGAATTTTCCTGTGTGTGTGTGTGTGTGAAGGGTAAAACAATAAGAGTGCAGGAGGATTTTTACAGAATGCCTTTCCATAACGGATAGACACTCGTTTAGCTGTGTGTTAAGCAACATCAGACAGCAGGCAGCCCTTTAGCCCACAGCAGAGTGGAAATTAAGTTAAAATTAACCTGTGTTTGGAAAACAAGTAGCATCACTTTATTTGTCCATTTAACTGAATTATATGACGCTATGTAAGTATTCTGACCCGCAGAGGTAAATTGCTCCACCCTACCCGTTTCTCTCCTTAATTCTTTCATGCTAATGGAGCTGATGGACAGAGATGGAGGGAGGGAGGGAGGGGAAAAAAGGGCTGGAAATAAAGGGACCATTCCAGCCTTGTGCAAACCTTTCCCTCCAGTGAAATGTTGGAGTGTCGCAGCTGCAGTAGCTGCGCTGTGATCTTTGTTGCCATTAAGCTGATTATATCCGCTCAAGGACTCATCCAACTAATCCTGCAACTGGTTGCTTTATATTTAAACACTTTTTTTTTTTTTTTTTTTTTTAAGAAGTAAAAGTCAGTTTGGCTTCAATGGACTCTCAAAATGGGTCAGACTATTATAGGGACCCGCTTTTTCATGTTTGCTTGGTTAATACAGGAAAATAGGACAGATTAATGAGCTCCGTGTATTAATGCCTGCACTCTGTTTGGGAGAGGTCTGTCCACACATTAGGACTCCCCAGCGTCTGGCGTAATTTTGGATGAACAGGCTGTTTTGGGCTCCTCGGTGAAGGTGATCCTGTTCCTGTCGCTGTTCCTTCGAGCCTGTGCCACGATTTTTGTTTCATTTGTGTGGGCATACCATATAGGCACCAGCTTTGCATCTAAATATGACTCTAATGAGAGAGGTTCTGACGCATTGGATTGATTTAATTGATTTAATAATCAATTTAAATCTAGTTCTCAGTTATTTTTCTAAGGAAAGGTTGATTCACATTGGTTACTAATCATTAAAATATGATGATTTGCAGCTAAATGTAGCCTTTACAGTAAATTTGTTTCTTGTTGCTAACTGGATATGCAGTATCTGTGCACATTTACTTATTCGATTATATAGTTTAACCTAGTTTATTCACATCCTTAGTTTTTACATTTGAATTAGGTGCTAAAACAGCAAATGAAGCATTTCTTATTTGTTAGATTATTAGTCATTTTGTTTTCACTTGTGCCAGAGTGCATTTGGATGGAAATTAGAATTTAATCACAAGAAGTTATCGCAAGAGTTTTTTCAAGTACTTCTTACAAATAAACGAAAATCTCCCCTAAAGCATGATGAGTTTGTTTCTGGAAGGGGCAGAATAAATAGAATTTTCTTTGTATTTATAGATAACGCATTTATTAAAGGAGATGTTGTCTGACACATTTTGGCAGGTAATTTTCCTCCCCAAATTTTATTGACAAAATAAAGGATTCACTAGGAGTGAATCAGAAGAGCAACGGAAGAAACTTCAGGACCAAGCAGGAGTTGCAGTTCTGTGGTTGAGCATTCAGTGTTCTGTATACTGTTATCCTCTAGTTTTCTTGTGCAGTCTGTTGTCTGCTCTGAGACATCCAGCTTGAATTTAGCTGGCTAAGTAACACGCTTCCCAGGTCTAGGTGAACTGAGGGGAAAAAGCATACTATGCGTAAAGCGATTTACACCATAAGAAAGAACACAGAGTCCGTTGGTATTGGTTTTCTGCAGGGCTGTGCAGTACACTTTAAGCTTCGTATCTTTTAAAAGCTGTTTCTTCAAATCTGTGTGTCGTTATCCCTTCTTGGGATGCTTCCATCCTGTGGAGATGGCTGTCGCATACAGAAACAAATGGTCATTGTTTCTGGGTTCCTCGGAATTTTAGAGCTAGTAGATCTCTTGTCTTCATTTTTATCCATAAGTAGTCAAAAGTCAGTCTAATAACTCAAGAAAATTGTTGCGAGGGTTTATTGAGTGATTTATCTGTTCAGTAGTTTGACTTTTTTTAGAGCGTAGACACTAGATACTTGCTGGAAAATATGCACCGTTTTTTATTTAAATGTAATGATTTTATAAAATTGTATTTTGTTTGTACCATCACTTCAGTTGTCCGAATTTCAAATAGACTATTGAAATATATTTATCTTCAGCAGAAAAAAACACTGAATTTTGTCCCTCCTATGCTGTGATTGTAACATTACTTTGGTTACCTGAGAGCATCTAAAAAAAGAATTGTTTCATGACTCCCCATGGAACATTTTTTTTTTTTTATAAGCTCTAAGCTTCCATTTAAACCCGTGGAACAAAAAAATGTTCAAACTCCTTTTGTTTTTAATCCTTAAAACTGTGGTGTTTACTGAAGCAAAACTTGTAAAGCTGTCTGCGAGGGGTCCTTGATAAAAGCGAAACAAGAGCAGAGAGAAACAGTCAGAAGGTAGGTGAAAACATGTTAGCCCGGTCGCAGTGAGTACGGTTAGTAGCCAGGAAAGTCCTAAGGCCATAGCTTGTGGTTTCCAACTTTTGGCTGTTCAGTATTTTTGCTCCCCAGACTTCTAAATGAGGAAGAGGTTCTCACCAAAGGTAGACTGAGGTGAAGATACATCTTACTAGAGGAGTGAGGTCCTAGTGTGGAAAAGGACAGCATGTCCTAACAGTCACAGCATAGCATTAGCAACTCTGCATCCAGAAACAAATTCTAGCTGCGGGCTGGATTCCTTCTTTGACCTTGAGTAAATCAGCCAGGTTTTTTTTCTTTTTTGTCTCTGTTTCTGTAACGTGGGAATTTTATGTGCATATATCCGTGGGTCTTGCCTAGATTAATAAATCAATATTTGTAAAGTAAGCCTTGATAAATGCTAACTGTATTAATACATGTACTTGAACCTTGCACAGGACTTTGGGATGACGCCTGCGTATCAGCCGTGCAAGTGGAACGGGTTGCTCAGAGGCCCGAGGCCAGAGGTGGACAGCAATGAGAGAGGCTGGTTTGGGTTGTTTTCTTCCTCCCAAGGGAATGCCCATAGCACATATCTGCGAGAAGGTCTTGAATACAACTTTTCCACTTAACATGCTCCCCCATCACCCACTGTCAGCAATGAGATTAAATTCTGTGCGACTGCAGAGGACGTTGCATGATTAAAATCCTCTTTTAGAAATTAATACGTACCATCGTTCTATACTAGTGTGCCTCTTCTCAGAGAAGGGTATTGTCTCCTGAGCGCTCAAGGTGTGAAAGCCACCACGTGAAGCTGTCTGTCTTTGAATTTTATGCTGTTGCACAGTTGCTCTGATGACAGCTACAACTGCATAAAATCATAGGGGTCTTGAGACTTCTCTCTTCGCAGGGTCACAGTGATGTCTGGGCTAAGTTTTGTAGAGGAAGCAATAGAATAATAAAAGGAATGTTTTGTCCTACTTGCAGTGGAAAAGTTTTCCTGAAAGGGATATGTGGTCGAGTTACACTTTCACCTGTTGCCCTCAGGAATTCCCTTCCATATCTGTGTATCTTGTACTAAAAGCACCTTGTCTCCAGCTGTTGCATGGCTCTTCCTTACCCTTACAGTCTGTATCATCCCAGAGAAATACAGTAATCAGTTCTTTGCATATCCAAAGTCAGTCTTTAGTCTAGTTGGTACAATAGTGTCTACCTGCTTTGAAAATTTGGAAATTTGAAAATTAGGCCTTCCACTGCTATCAGGCCCTTGAGTGCAGCCTGCAGAGGGATTTTACCTGCATGGGCTTCATCTGCTCTCAGCACCTTCATTTGTGTTAAAGGAGGGTTGCTGCAGTCTGTACAAAGTGAAGCTTCTGGGTTGTCTTTACATTCAACTTTGGGTATTGTGAGTCTCTGGTGTAACTGGGAGGTGCAGGTAGTGTGACTTACCCTGGCTGGACTGAGAGTTTTCTGGAGGAGCTCTTCTGGAAACAGATGATATTTGAATATCCATGTTTAGCACTAAAGCAGAACTTCATGTCTTTGTATTGTAAATGGGATTTCAGCAGAATGTGTAAGTGCCTTGGCTGGCTTGCACAAGAAGTCTTCCATCGCAGCTGAGCATCTTTTTTATGGCCATCACCATTAATGTTTTAGAGCTGGGCTTTGTGAAGGCTGAAGTGATATCCTTGCTTCAGTGCTTCTTCAGCTCCTTCACTTGACAAGAGTGTTCCAAATCACTGTTAGTGGATAGAAATCAGTGAGGAAGATACCGGTCTCTTGCTCTTTGTAGTTATCTAACAGTATATGAAGAAGAGTTGGAAACTGTTCGTTAAAAAAATACATAAAGGAAAGGAGAATGATGCTTATTCTTTAAAAGCAGAAATTCAGGTTTTTACCTTGTTAATTTTTTTCTAGTAGGTGTTTAGAAGTTCATAAAAACATATATTTCAGAGAGAAGAAATCTTTAGGGAAATAACTTTTTATTTGAGTGTGTATAACACTGTGGCTTTGTTTGTTGATAACCTTAACTCAAAATAGCAGGCAAATAAGGGGAATAAAAATGCTCTTGTTAGAGCACCATGTTCGGTGGGTGGTAGACAGCACTTCCACTTTTTACCAAGTTAGACTTTTCTGATTTCTTGTAATCTCAAAAAGAAAAAAGGGGGAAGGGAAGAGAGAAAAGAGAGAGAGAACAAGAGGTTTTGAACATCGTGAATCCTTTTCTTCGTTTCAGTGAAGATGAGCTTTTTAATTATTGACCTTTTTCTGGACTGTTTTCTCTCCCACCTTCTTACTGTACTTGATCCTTCTTTTCCATAACTGGTATAGCAGACTGCCAGAGGGCTCCAGGGACAGGATTTGTTCAGATCTATTCCTGTAGCATATTACTGTACTTCCAGACAGCCTAATCGTGTCTCACAATTTCCTAACTTGCTGGTCCTCCTTGGTTCTTTTTTTCCCCACTACAGGAGGGCCCTAGCCTATCGCTAGTGGTTTTTCAGGAGTGGTAACACTGAGATTTAAAAGGAGTTTATGGTTCTTCCATTCTCTTAGTCCTATTGTGTTCTGAAAATACTAATTCAATGTGCTTTAGAGAAATAGCTGTCTTTAGAGGTATACACAGTGGCTGGTTTGGGTGTATGGGCTGTGAGAGGCCCGGATTTAAAAAGGTTCCACAGGCTGGCAGGACAGGAACAGGTCCATGGTGTCGGGTCCCGGGCTGGAGATGCACCTTGGCTGTTGGGTTGAGGGCCCCTGTGTCGCCGTGCCTGCCACTGCGCTGAGCTGAACACCCGCGTGCTGGGCACACTGGTGTGTCCCCTAGGCTGCTGCTGTTTCCAAGGCCGAGTCTGAAACGGCTGCTGAAAGGAAATCTTGGAGACTTATGCAAAAGCATGTATTCTGGGACTGCCCAAGAAACTCAGGGCATCCCGTTATCCTCATCTGTGTGCTTTCGATCATTCCTTTGGGACACTGACAAGTCCTGTCGAGGACCTTACACTCCGCCTGTGCTTCTCTGAATCACACGCAAACAAGATATCCTGAAATAGATTATGTGAATATCCACTTCCCCCTTTTGACTGATACAATTTTTGGAATTGGATACAATTCATGCCTTTTATATGGGGATGTTTAAGGCATCTGTATGTTTTTAGAATATATTTTTTTTCCTGTACTGGCAATGAAGGCATCCTCAGGAGCTGCAGACACTACTGCAGTTTTGCTGAACAGCAGCTACTCTCATCTCCTAATTTGGTCCCAATTACTAAAACCTTTCGTCGTGCTCTGCTGACCAGGTATGATAATAGCTGCTAGTTCAGCCAGACTTGGTCATGCTTCTGTTTAACCCCCCCCTGCCCTGCAGCTTTAGGGACAGGGATGAGTGCCCCAGCTGCAAGGCGCATAGCGTGTACAGCTCTGGAAGCTCTAGGCCAACGTGCTTCAAATGGTGCTCTGAGACTGCCGTGCACACCGTGTCTCAGGCCACATGCATCTTGGGAACAGCCCACGAATCAAATATTTAAGCAACTGTGGGTGTCTATGGCGTTTTACAGATGGGGAAACTGAGGCATGGAATGGTTGAGGCTCTGCCACCGCTTTGGCAGCCCTAACAACAAGCTGAAGATCTCCTTCCCCCCACTGGGTTGTGCTTCTAGCCCGCACCGTTCTTCCCTTATGACGCAGTGAACCTTTGAGGCTGGGTGCCTTTGCCATAGGGACTGGGTTGTGCTGCAGGCTGGATTTGTGCCGACTGCTTGCGAGTGGCTGCTCCGGACATGCGTTTCTCTTGAGGCCTTTCCCTGCCGTCTTGCAGCCTTGTGGCTTCCAAGAGCCCAGTCCTGTTTTTCCCTCAGCACAAGGGAGAATGGGGGAAAATTTGTAAGAATATCAACTCAAAGCTGACGTGCAGTTCCCAAATTGAATCTGATCCTGATCGTTAGCAGGAGGGTTGATTTGGGTCAAAATTAATGCAAACACTTGTGTAGACCATTTAACATTTAGTTTATGGACCTGTTAAGAAAGCAGGATAATCCCTTTAGATTACCCATGTAATTCCTAGTGAATATTTATTTTAAAGTGACTTCTGTGCCCTTAGTCATTAGCAAAGGTTGGTAATGCATCTCCCAGCTGCCAGACTCGATGCATTTGTCAATGAGAGGGTTTCTCCTGCTTGTGTTGGGGTTTTTTTTTTTAACTTATTTTTCTTTTAAGCATTTCCAACTCTTGCCAGCCTAATCCCATGAGCTCACCTCTAACAGCAGGCAAGCCTCCGAGCTGCCTTTGCCACCCACTCGAGGGTGGCTGAGGAGGGCGCCTAATGTAATCCCGGGCTTTTCTGGTGCCGCCTCCCCCGAGGGTGTTGGTTACCCAGCCTGCGTGGGCTGCCGGAGGGGGAGGACGGGAGCACACAGCGGGTTCAAGGACACGCTCCCACTTTAATGTGCGCAGACATGCTCCCGCTCGCTCCCTGATTGGCAAGGTTAACTCTGAGAGGCTGCAGCTTTTTAAACTGATTTGATTAGAACTGCTACTTTATCCCATTCCCTCCCGCCCACCCACCCGCCCCCTGCGGCCCACCACCTCCTGATCCTTTTAACACAGCCCTTGGTCCCAATAACCGTGCGTTTGGATTCCCCCCCCCCTCCTTTTCCAGGTTTCGTGCTGAATTTTGACATTTGGTAAAATAGATTATGGAGCTCTAAAGGGAAAATCAGGAGGCAGTGTCTTAGTCTCAGGGCTGTGTTTTACTGTGACCACGCAAGAGGCTGCGATTTTCCTCCTTTTCCTCGCTCTCTGTAGCCCAGCTCTGTTCCCAGCCCTCTCTGTGTGTGTGGGATTGGGGACAGGAGGGTGAGGACTCGAGTACCCCGTGCTGGATGCTCGTTCCTCTCTTCCTTGCCCAGTAAAACTGCAGCCAGGGGAGGAATATGTATAAAGCCAGTGGCTCGAGATGACTGCTGCTGGTAATCCCTCATTTCTGCCTAGCAGGGAGATGCTGTGGGTGCCTGCTCTGATGCTTTGGTTGGGTCCCTTCATCACCCTTGTTAGGACATAGCATTTATCGCTCCCAAACTGCTTGGACACCTTGCAGTGCATGTGGAGGGAGGGAGCAGGCAGGCTGGGTCTTCCAGGCTCAAAAGTGCTACTGGGAGATGTCCTGGTGTGTCGCACCTGGAGGAGGAGATCTGCCAATAGCTGTTCCCCCCAAAAAATAATAATAAAAAAACCCAGGGATAACGTGGCTAGAGATCTCCATTATCCTGTCGTTGAAGATGGGTGGCTTGCAAGCTGGGCTCAAAGCAGGTTTGGCATTAATGCCACCCAGAGAGCAAAATTACAGGAAAGAGCTCAGTGCTGCTGAATTCTTGGAAATCCCAGAGTGATCTAGGAGAAGGTTAATCTCACCTCTGCATCACTTACATATTTAGTTCTGGTGAAGTATCTCAACTGTTGCAGGAGAGCTGAGCAGCTCAGTGCTGCCAGGGTCCTATTCCAGCGCACACGACCAACCCCGCAGCATCACCCTGGTGAAACTACCCAGGATGAAGACCATCCCCGACACATATATTAGACCTTGACATGCAGCATTACTTAGGAGTTCTCAGGGAAAATTAAAACCCTTTTGACTGGATTCTGCAATGCGGGGGAAATTTTAGTGACATTTAAAAGGTTTCTCTTGTGTTCCTCTAATGGGATAAATAAAAAAAGGGCTTGTTTTAGGCCAGCAAATGGGGGGACAATCCAATTTCCCTGATTCCATCAAGACACTCTCAAAGCATTAGCTTGTGCACTTTTCAAAAAAAAAAAAAAAAGCCACCAGGCTGACCCCTCTGCCTGATGGCTGTGAAAAGTGTCCTGATGTAGAGGTATTTACCCTACACAGCATGCTCATCAAGGCACTCCAGGAGCACTCCTAAACATACTCCTTCCTCCTTTGGTATTAAACTATTCAGGAGGACAGCAGCACTGTGCTGTCTCCCAGGTGGTAAAAACCTGAATGAGGAAAGCGAGCCGGGAGGAAGCGCCCGCTCCAGCGGTCCACGCCGTGCCGCGGGGCTCCGCTACAAGGCTGGTGCTTGATGACGCGCTCTTTAAATTTGATACTTCTGCCCTCAGGGAAAAAAAAAGGGGGGTGGGGGGACTTTAAATAGAAACATTTCAGATGAAAGAGCAAAACCTGGAGTGCCCTTAAGTTTATGTTTCCAGGCATTGTTTTGGTTCCAAATAAATAAGATTCCCCGTTGGAAGGTTGCGTTTGCAGTTTGTTGCTGTCAGTCACAAAGATTAATGTATCAACACTTGCTTCGGCGGGGGCCCTGGGGATTGGTAATGGGCGAGAGGAAGCCTTTCACCTCCAGGTCACCGGTTCAGCGCGGCCCGGGGGCTGCAGCCCCTTCCCATCTGCTGCTCTTGAGGAGCCCGCTCTACGCAACGCGGGCTGGCCCGCTGGCGGCAGATGTCCGCATCGCGGCGGGCTCCCTCGGTGGCCGCGGGAGTAGAAAAGGGCAAGGGCTCAGCCCGACCACGCTGCCCGTCCCGGCGTCAGGCTTGGCCCAAGCAGAACCGGGGGACTGGCACCTCCTGCTGCGCTTGTCCGACGGACGAACGGAGAACCTGTTCTTCCTGCCAAGCGTGGAGCATCTCCTTTGACAAGCGGGACATCCCTGAGCATAAATCTATTACAAAGTTGCCCACGGTTTTTCCTCGTTACCACCTGAGCCCATTGAGTTTTATTAGAAACACCTCTGTAACACAGCACGACGAGGGAGCGAGCGCGGTCTCTAGACTCCGAAAGAGCCTTTTAAAGTGAAGATCAATTTTGCATCTCACTAAATAAGTGATGACAAACCAGACTTCATATATTTAGTTCAGCTACGTTTTAATAGCACTGTGGTTCCTTTGAGCAATTGCAGTTACTGAGACAGTTTGATGTCCTCGGGCAGTTTTTTCCGGATGTTTTTCCACTCTTTCTGCTCTGGTATTGGGACTTTATTAATAGCTGCTTGGAAACCTAACTGCCCGTGAACAGGCAGTACCAATAAACCTCTCTGCTCCCACCCCTCTCTCCTCCTTCCCTTGGGAAGAGTTCCCAGCAATCACAGACTGAGGGGAATTCTCAGTCTAACGTGAAGCTGTACTCGGTGGTGGGTGATAAAATGAAAGATCAGCTTCGTGCACAGTCAGCCCTATAAAATAACAAATGGTAGTTTAGCTACTAGTACCATCCACAGGGGCTGCTAAAAGGCTGCTAGATGTCACAAAAACAGCGGCTCTTTGAGGTGCTGAGAGGAGAGCTTCTTACCTGAACATGTGCCACCAGACTCTCCCTGGCAATGGTCTGCTTCAGGTAGGATCTAGGTCCTGGTGCCTTCATCCTCGGTCGGACGGCTGGGAATGTGCAAATGTCCTCCTCCGATACCAGATAAGCCGCAAAGAGGAGTCGCCACGCTTAGGAAGCAGGCGTGCTTCGAGATGCCTGAACAAGGTGCTTGATCATGTTTGTTCTAAAAGGAGCAAAAAAGGATTACTTTTAATCTGCGGACTGTGGACCACTGTAGTTCAGCTCTCCTGTAGGCTCAGGGTTCCTCCAAAGTTTGTCTTAATACAATCCAGATCTCATTTAATGAGTTTTTATAATGCAAAAGCAGAAGATAGTTCAGGCTTTCCAGCCATGGAAAGTTGTTTTTGCACACCAAACTGGGGAAGGTTAATGAGACCAAAACAGAGTCTCCAAAATTCTTTATCCTCATGAGTTTAAAAAGAAACTAAGCGATCTCTAGGATGTCAGCAGTGCCTCTAGTTCTCTTGGAGCACGTTACCGTGTACTTTCTCCTCACAGTTTTTCATGCTAACGGCAGATGCTGAAATTTGTCGTGGCTGTTGTGCAGTTTGTGGCATACGGAGCGTGGCTTACGGTGTGCACGTTCTGCAGGTCTTCTGGCACTGAGCAGGCACCGCAGAAGTGACTACACTTTGGGGGACGGGGACAAAGTGCCAAAAATGCTCCCTTCCCCGTTCTCCAGCTGGTTTTGCAAGGCTTGCACACTTGCGGCATTTCAGCTAATTCTGCCTTTGCCCAGGTCAGCTCAGATCACAGAACCTGCATTCGCAGCAAACTCCTGCGTTTCCGCATGGCACTGCTTTAGCCCATAGTGGAGGTTTCTGTGCTTTCTTTTTTATTTCTTTATCTCTAATGGCCACTCAGTCATCTTTAAAATGACACTTTAACCTAAGAGGGCATACTGAAATGCAAAGTGGTGATTCTGATTCCATTATAGTTGACAATTAAAAGTGCAGCTTCTCCTTCGCCTTCCAGGGTTGTAGGTTCAATCCTTTGTAGAAAAGGAGGCTATTTACGAAGTCCTGAATCCCTTCAAAGTCTTTTAAATATAAGCCAGCGTTTGCTTTGAAGTCAGGAAGGGCTTGAGCAAACTGAACAGTGGCAGCAACACTCAGCTCCTGCTGTCTCCCTTCCACCCTGCTAAATTTAGCAGAGTAGTCGCGCTCCCTTTCTTCACTCGAATCAGGTAGAGTGGCACGTCGACCTGCTGCTCCTGCTCGCTGCATTTGCAGCCCCTCGGCAGTGGCCGACACCGCCACGCTCCCGCTTAATCTCGGTGCTCCCGTCCACACGTGCTGCCCTGATATCCGACAGCCGGTCCCAGGTGGGCAGTGTGCCAGCAGTGACTTTACAGGCTTTGTGGCGGAGATTATTTAAAGGAGATTAACCCTTCTAAACCCCTTAGATTTTAATTATTTCTGTATGTATTTATAAAACCTGCAGTCTGCTAGTTCCAGGGCACAACTGCCCCAGTCCCCATCCTTAACCTGGATTCATGAATATACAATGCAGCCATATCATGGGACAGTGGCTGGACTGGACAAGGGCCATTGGACTTATTTATTCATTGCCATTCTGGCATAATTCACATCTGGGATGAAAATGAAACATTATGGTTTCAAATTGTTAAAGGAGCTAATAATTGGAATGACTTTAAATAATAGTACTAACATTGCATTAATTGAATTGGTTGGTTTGATGCAGTATCTCTCACTAACTGTTTTGGTGAAGGCAGCTCTTTCATTAATGCGTGCTGTTGCCTCCCCACTTGCCTGTATTTTGAACTGGAACATCTTGCTTCGCTCTGAAGAGGTGACAGTAAACATAGTACTCTCTTTAGATTTGATATATGGGCAGCCAGAAGAGGAAAGGCCTGCGGTTTTTGTTCAATCTCACAGCAAATCTTTTATATGCATATTGATGTTGTGAAGTGATGAAGTCTGGAAAACTCCCATTGCCAGCAGATGCTGTTCAAAGGAAAGAGAAAGGGTGTGCACCACCATCCTCTCATTCTTTCTCTTCTATTTGTCATGTTGGTTGGTGTCTGACTAATTAATTTTTTTAGAGGTAAGGAGTAATGCAGGGTATGTTTCCACTCTGTATGTGAGCTGTAAAATCCAAATGAAACTGGAAATATCTTACTGATGTTTCACAGAGCAACGTGGTGATACATATCATCCCTTGGAGAAGTAGAAAAAGCATTTAAGAATGGGTAAGCCGTTCCCATCGAGACTATTGGATCAAAGAAATTCTAGAGGCCACCTCTTAAAATAGGTTACAGTCTTGGCACGAGTGCTGTAGCTGTATTTCTGTGTGTTTTAGGACTGCTGCTGAAAATTAAAACATCGAAATGAACAGGTACACATTGCCTGATTTGTAAATTCAAGCGTAAAAGGTGGCTACTGAAAAGAAGCAAAACCCAACGTTACAGACCCTGCTGATCTGAGAAAAAAAATAGGTCTTTTGGAATACATTTCTTAAAATCAGGTAGTTTTTTATTTATTCTTGTCCCTTGAGCAAGAAATAAATACAGAGTGCTGAGGAGTCCATAAATAAATTTTGTTCTTGGAGAATCTCTTTAATATGCACATGCTTCTACTTCTGTAGTAGTGAACGTTTGACCAATAGCAATTAATTTCTTATCAGAGCCCTTCTGTGAGGTAAGAAAACATTAGGATCTCCATTAGCAAGTGTTTAACAGAAGCTCTCAGAGAGCAAATGATATGCCCAGCTTTTCTCCCCTGCCCCGGCAGCGCTTGCCAAGAGCAATCGGAGGAAGCGAGAATTACAGTGACGCCTCTACCCCAACCCAATTTGGTGGTCCTCGCCAGGCAGATGCTGTCATCCTAATCGAACGATATACCCTGAAAACGTTCAATATCTGTGTATTTCAGAGCAAATACTGTTCAGCTAATGAATTTTCAACCACTAACTGTGAAACACATAGTGTTTCCTTTAATAGCAGGTGGTAAAATAAAATAATAAAAAAAAGGTCTCTGTATAAATCTTTTCTGTGGCTTCAGTCTAGAAGGGAAGAAAAAGAAAAGGCTTCTTACAAGTCAACCTTACGGAGGATAAGATAGGATCCCGTGGTGTGTAGATGATGAAGCAAACTCTCCCAAAGGTTAGCATCTTTTGTCATTCAGATGGGCAGGATCTTGGGCTGCAGCCACCAGACCCTGTGCCGCGGGGGAGAGGAAGGGTTAAGTTTCGGAGCTGTAGGAGCAGATTGTGTTTTCCTTCTATGATGTGGGCTGACAAGACATCAGTATTCTATTCATCTGTTGGGAATTAGGCTGTTAATCCAATCAATGACTCTTGAGCGAGCTGCAGCCTGCTCCCCACTGGGGAACAATCGGATCAGCCGGGAGATTGTTTAAGAGCACAACGCTGTCCCCGTGTCAGGTGGAATTTCCAAGCGTTCCCTAGTGAATTGGGGATGGGAAAGCTGTCTCAGCCCATTTATCCTGCCCCTTAAATAACCAGGTATCTGCCTTATCCATGCTAAAGTGATAAAGCAGTCCAAGAGCGGAGGAGGGAGCTGCTAACTTTTACACGGCGAGGGGGCAGGGAAGCACCCTGAGAATTAATATTTCAGCGTCTTCTCCGTATTCGTGTTTGATTTCAAAGAAAAGGGAGCAGCTTTCGGCTGGCCCTTTTGCAGCCCGTGACTGTGCTTACATAGTTCTGTTGAAGCTTGGCTCGGCTGCAGCCTTGTGATACTTGTTACAGCTCTGGGTACCAGCCCTTCTGAAACACATTTTTGATCTCAGTTCTTTGAATGGGCTGAGGAAGCACAGCTCTTCCGAGCAGCTTTTATATTGCGTTGATATGCGTGCGTGACAACGAAAAAAGTGCCTGATGCTGGAAGTAACAGACAGTAGAAAATGTTCTTTGGAAAAATGTATAGATATGTAAGTACAAATACACAGTTATGTTCAGAGCACCAAGCGCAAATTGGGGAGAGAATGCACGATAAGAAAACATCCCTGAAAGTTTCTGAGCTGCTGTGTGCATTCAGGAATCAGTTCATTCTGCAATTAAACATAGCCAATTCTGCGGTGCAATACCGAGACTCTTTAGCTGTGCCAGAAGCACTGCAGGATGATGATAGTAGATGTAATAAATCCCGTTGAAATTGCACTTGGAAATTTAGGGACACTACCAGTTAGAAACTAGGGCGATGAGGGATTAGCCTAACCCTGGCACTGTGAACTCTTCAGGCCAGCAGAGTTTGGCTGCATTAGCAGATGCAGGCTTCACAAGGGAGTGAGTGATCATATTCTCTCTGAGCTTTCTTGTGTCTAGTTTTAACAGCAGCTTTGGAAGTGGAAGAATCCTTCCAATTAGAGCACCTAAATGAATCAGGAATATGCACTCAAGCAAAGAATATGAATAGGGAGCTCCCCAGGTAGGAAGAACCCCAGCGCAGAGGCTTGACTTTAAAGGGTTTCAACATCCCTGTTCCCTTGATCATAATTTTGAATCAAACAAAAGCTAATGCAATTTTCTTTGCCTTTCAGTAGCAGATTGTGCTGTGAGGGTCCATACCATTAGAAATGTAATAATTGCTTCCCTATGTAGGTCTAATTTATCTGCGAGGCACTTAGAAGATGGGTCCAGTGATACCCAGTGAGAGAAAGGCCCGAGAGGTGGTGATACAGATCTGCCTAGCACCTTCCATCCTTAAGGTTTCCTGCCCAGCACAGTGAAGGAAATATTGCTGCCTTTGAAAGTCCTGAATGGAGGAAGGGAGCTGAGGAGAGAGCTCTTGGAGAGGGACAGCTCAGTACCAGGCAGAGAGACATCCCTGCCAAGCTTCCCCAGATGCATCGCAGGTGGAAGATTTAACTGAGGAACCAAACTTATGGCACGTCCAAGCCCTGCGCGTGGTAATCTGTGCTATTTGTAATCCCCAAATAATAACTGTTGGTGAGCTGTGCATGAATTGACAACTGTGGATTTGATTTTGCCGGAGGTGGCTGTGTCCTGTGTCTCACAGTTCAGGTCCTCGCAAATGCCCAAGTTGCCCACGAGCCGACCGAGAGGACGCACGTCCTGGTGTTTCACAGCAGCCTAGCCCTCCCATGAACAACTCAGTGTGTTATGAGCACTTCACAAATACCAGCTAGATAATTATACTAGTTCTGGGCACTGAATCTAAAAAAGCAGGTGAAGCTGAACTGTCACAAGTATATTTTGCTTTAGCTAAATCAAAAGCTGAAAAATGGAGAGAAAATGTGAAGTTCTGTGTCATTTTCTTAGGGTCAGAGCCATTTGGGAGTCTAGATGTTCTTGCATAAAGCTGTTTGCTGGTGTTGGTTCTAAAATTGTGCTGACATTGTTAGCGCTTTAAGAATCAGAAGGCCATTAAAAGCAGAAGTATACATGCAGGTGAGTGCACGCTGGTAAAACAGGGATTTTAAAAGAACAGTGTCAAGTTTCAGTACTGCTTTTATATGCCAGCATTTGCACACGTAATGATTTGCTCATCTATCTGCTTTGGTTGGACAAGTGTTCTTCCTGCAGGTATCAATGGCAGGTGTCCAAACCCAGGCTCCTGTGTGCAACAGGAGCGTGAAAACAGCGGCTGTGTTGGGCTGTCCGAAGAGTTGTCCAGTGGTGGTTGGACTGGTTGTGCCAGCCTGCATTGCCTGGTTTTACCTGTTGGTGGACATTAGCATATAAATTCTGCTATGCTTTTAGCTATAGTTTCTCCCTCAGTCATCTTGGAGATAAAATTTCAGAGAGAGAAAAAGAAGACAATGAGGTTAAAGTAAATTGTTGGGAAGTTGAAGCCTAAAGTGGAAATAAATGAGAAATAAAACCATTTCTGAAAGTGGAGAGAAGTATTTTCCTGCTATTTTTCATCTCCTTGGCTTGAGTGAGTCTGTGTCGCGTGGCTGTAGAGATTTATATTCACAGCTCCTGAGCACCAGTGCTTGTTCAGATTCCGTATTATTCCAGCCCTTTTTATTCACTCACCTGCTAAAGACGTAGTGTAAATATTTATCTTCACTCCGGCCCATCCATGCTGCCCAGGCCCCAGCGCTGTTAAACACTGTTATCACCTCATCGGTCTTATCTCATGCAATCCCTGCCAATGTCTGGAATCTGTAAACTGGAGCAAGCACACATCTTCTGGCTTCCCCCAAGCGAACAGAGAAAGAGGTGATGTGGGGGAAATAGTACTGTGAAAAACAGAGTGACGGTGCTATCACTCAAAAGGGACGGGTTAGTGTAAGTGTTTAATCATATAACCACTGAGTTACGTGAGTCCTTGTTTCCCCCATGGCATCTGCACTTGGAGATGTGACTGAGGGACTTGTGAACAAGCTCAGGGGATCGGTAACCGCAGAGACGGGGCCTCTGAGGCCTCCATCAGCCCGTCCGGGATCTTCCTTTTAGGTTAAGCAGGGTACGAAAATTCCCAAGGAGGGAACGTGGGGTGGAAACACCAATATAATCCTATCACTTATGAGACCAAATTGATGCGCAGAAGCCGTAGTACCACTTAACGGATAAGGCAGTTGGTCCATCTGCGCTCGGTCCATCTTCTGTCATTTCTCTTGCTTAAATTTCTCAGGAGCACAACACGATCCTGTTATCCAATAAGTTACCCACTAGTAGGTGGATTTTCGTTGAGTGGCATCTGTTGCAGACCCTGGATGTGGAAGGTCCCGGTAATTTTGTAGCATCTTTGTTTTGATGATTTTAGTGGACTTGAACATTTGTTTTTATTTTTAAAGTATTTGTGTCACTCAGTACTGCGACAGAGTTTAACGGCTCCCAAGGAAGAGAGTGTTAGAAAATAACAAATATTTTTGTTTCTATGTGCTCGTTGTGTGTCTTTATATCAGAAAGATACACTGCTGCCCCAGGTCCTTACAAGGCAGTACGTCCTTACGGACGTTGTGGCCACATACACAAAAATCAGTGGCATTTGCAGTTGAAGTTCAAATGTTGCTCAAGATTTGCTGTACAGAAGCCTGTCATTTGCGTGCAGGAACGTGTGTGGTGTCCTCCGTGTTTTACCAGCCTCGTGATACCAGTGGCACCTCTCTGCAGCTTCGCTCTCCTCGAGGACAGCCTCCGGCTGCCTCCGGGGTGAGATCTGGAGCCCCGTTCCCCATGGGCCGCTCATCCCCTCTCACGGCCCAGGGCTCGGTCTCCTGGGCCGGGAGCAAAGGCGGGAGCGTGCTTGGCGGTGGAGCGTGTCTGGATTCAGGGAGTTTGGCCTTCCCTTCCCAGGTGGCGGTTGTGGCGATCGACGGGTATTGTGGGCTTTGAGAAAAGGCTCTAGTATTTGCCTCTGGAGAGGGAATCTCCACATTTTATCGATGCAGCAGCTAATTTTAGGATTTTAAAGCTACTCATAACTGCGTTGCGTTTTTGCGGGCGACATGGTTCATTGCTGTAGTGTGATGTAGTTTCTGTAAGGAGAACCGCTCTTGCCTCTCCTCACGGTCCTGCCGCTCTGGCGCTCGTCCTGCCCTGGCCAGAGGCAACGCACGGCGGTAAAAGGCTTCACGGGCCGCGGCCGCCGCGTCAGGGAGCCCGGAGGGAGGCTCGGAGGGCTCTGTTGCTCCTCCGCGACTTGCGTGGGCAGCACTGAAGCTCTCTGACGTTTGGGTCTGCATTTGTCTTTGATTTCTCTCCTCCCGCGCTGCTCGCCCGCGCCCACGCCCCTGCTCACACCGTCTCCGTGCGCGCCCGCCGCGCTCCCAAAGCCACGCTGCCTTCAGGAGACGCTACCGTCAGAAAAGTAACAGGTCTCCAGCGTCTTCTAACGCGCCTTAACACATGGAAATGAAGGGTACCAGCACCAGGATTGCCTGACTTTCCAAAGGCAGAGTTTGGAAATAACTGATTAAAGTGCTCAGGTTTTTATGTTACAGACCTATCAAGTGATTGGTTTCAGTGTGTATCGACAGACCGTGGGTTTTGTTGCAGTTGCAGCTCTGTATGAATTTCATTTCAGTAATCTGAAAGCTAAATTGGAGCGGGAAGAAATAAATGATCATGACAAACATTCCCCTCTGACTTGGTTGCTTTATATGAAATAAAGCAACAAAAATCCTGATGGGTTTCAGTGGAGAAAAATTAAGTGCTCCCAGCTGCAAACCAAGTAAATAAAGTGGTTCATTTGATCTCTGCGTTTTTGCGTTCCTTTTGGCCGCGGAAGAGGTGCTCGGGATGCCCATCTCCTGGCCGAGCCGTGGTGGTCCCGTGCCCGTGCTGCGGGACTGGGAGGAGATGCTTTCCCGTGCTTTGGCCGGCACACGGCGCGGAGCCTTGCTGCGCTGCGGGGAGATCCTCCTCCCAGCCAGTTCTCCAGCGGGTTTTTGTACTTGGCCATAAAGTAGTTGACTCCTTTGTCTGGGAAACATCCTTTGCTTCAAGACCATCTAGAAATCATTTTAAGAACACTTCTGCACTTCTTGTTTCATTGTAAAACAACAAACATTTTGAGAGCCAAGGAGGTGATATTCCTCTCACGTAATTTCCGCAATGAGAGCTGTGATACTTGCATTCGTGGCCCATCTTTGATTAGTTTTCAGGTGCGAACATTTTGTGTTGCATTGCCGTAACTGGAGCCAAGCTCTATGTCTCAGCAGCGCGGAGCAGCTGGACACGTAGGGCTCCCATTAGCCATGGTACTCCAAAAAGCCAAATCAAAGAGGGATTGAGCTCAGCAGCCTCAGGAGGGCATTTCAAAGCCCTTAGTGAGTGACCACGCTAGAGCTTTTTCCATTTACCTGGATTAAAATTTGTCACAGAGAAAATAAAAGCAGATAGAATAGCATCTGAAAATTATAACAAACAGCATTTGGCCAGCAGTCAAGCTCAAATGGAAAAAAAAGCCACGGGCTGAATAAAGTGTTAAAAAATGTTTGCATAACATTGGATTAATCATTCTTTTTTAAAAAAACAGCATTGAAATTAAAGAGGTGCTTTTCATATGCTGGGACTTGCGCTCTGCTCTTAGACTAAGAAATGCCAGCAAGTGCATCTCGGGGAAATAAAAAGACTCATTAGCCCCAGGCTGATTGTAGGTCTGCTGAAGCAGCAGTGTTTTACGCAGACCTTTGGAAGAGGAACAAATGCCTGTAGCATTTCTGGATCGGTTCTCTGTATTCGGTGAGGAGTTTTGAGGCTGTGCTCTCCGATAGAAAGGGAATTCTGTCAGGCTGCCCAAGTCCTATTGTGAGTCTCCAATTCAATTCAAGTCCGTATTTTGTTGGCTAAAATTTTGAAAGCGGTAGCGCGGAGTGGAACTCGCTCCCCATCCCCCAGCACGCACACAACCTGCATATTTTAAACCCTGCCTTTGCAATAATTCATCTGCACTGCTCCCGCCTCCTCTTCTCCAGCCCTGCTCCCTATTTTGCTGAAGTCAGTGCAGTCCCTGTCACTCCTCCGGCAGGCATGTGCTTAAGCACCACTCTGTGCCTCTGAATCACATCAGTTACCTTATTAGTGCGGAATAATCAATGACTGTTGTCCTTGATTCCTTCGGTTGTTTTGTTTGTGGTATCTTCTCAAGATACCCGTTTGCCCCCACCCTTCCCCAGAAGTTTGCATTCCCTGCGGCATCTCGGGGGAAGGCGAAGGCCAGTGCTGGAATCGGGGCAGGTACCATTTGGGCTGAAAGCCTCCTAGAACTAGGCACTCGCACACGTCACCGTGAGTACCGCGCATGGTGGGTAAGCTACTGCACGGTGGCATGTTGGAAGAGAAATCTGACCTGCCACCTTCTGCCCAGGAAAGAAGGGAAACAGGTGTTTGGGCAGCAACACCTTTTACACCCGCCTTGTCTCTGGCGCTGCTCCTGTCATTGCTATTGCTCCTGCAGTGCAATGCAGTTGTCCTATTAGTACGGTGTCCCAGTGCAAGGCATGGGGTCTTTCGTCCTCAAGTACAGTCACTCCTGCTTTCTCAGGTGAATATGGTTAATATCAGGCAAAATAACGAGCTTGCAAAGCAGAACTCTCCAAACAGCAGTGTGTGTGATGTCCACCTGTTTTCCTGTTCTTTTTCCCTTCCGCCAGCTCCAGAATCCATGGCAGGTTGTAGAAATTGCATCTTAATCCCAGTGATGATGCTAATGAAAATCTGAGTTTCCATAAGCCACTGCAAATAAATGGAAGGAGTAGAGGACTGAGTTAGAGGCTAATCATGGTGTGGTGGTGAAAGGAAAGGGGCCAGTATTTCTTCCTGTTATTTCACCTGTCCTTGTGGCAGGATGAGGCTGCTCGCTGAGAAACACCTGGTTTTGCCGTGTTCAGACATTCACCAGCAAAGCGCTCAGGCCTGCCGGCCGTGCCGGTGCGTGTTGGTTCTGAGACTGGGACACACTTCCCAGACAAAAGAACAGGGTAGGACAGAAGCCACTGCAACTGATGTCATGATATGCGGGTTAGCTGCAGGAGGGAGTTTTGTGCTGACAACTTCTAACAGTGATATTTGCTTTTACTCTTGTGCTGCAGGTGTTTCAAAGAACCTATTTTGAGTTTGGATCTGGCTTCGTACTGACCTCTGCTGAAGAGTAGGGGCTTAAGTCTTACTCAGTAGAACAAAAAGTGGTTTTTTTCCCCTTGTGTGCTCCCTTGCTCCTGAGAGTGTGGTGTGCTCAGCATCCAGGTGCTTTATCTTTGAATAGCTGGCCAAGGTTGTGCTTGCAAAGGCACTCTCACCAGGCATTTTCAGAGGTGCACCAAAGCATCAGGATTATTGAGGGTCCCAAAGTAAGGCTGCAGGATTGAAATCTTTCATTTTTATGGTCTGGAAATGATAACACTATGAACTGAATTATACTGGTGTCATGACGTGATCCACGTATTTTTATGCGTGGATAGATATTGATTATCCTTCAATAGGGATGGATGATAGGTGATGATTCAAAGCCTGGCTGCTAGGTAGCTGAGTGTCCTGGACTGTTTATCTCGTCAATTAAAATATTGCTGTGATTCACCATATTTACTTCAAACTGGAGTTTACATGTATCCCCATGACCTTGCCTATACCTCTAAAATCAAGTCTGTCTCTGTTTTTCAGGACGGGGAAGGCCAGACTGCACTCCATTATGGTAAGCTGCCTTTCAGCGTTGTTGTTGCCTCTTAACGGGATGCGTTTGCAGCTTGAGTAAATGATCCTGCAAATTTCAGCAGAAATGTTAGCCAGGGAGCTGGGTTTGGTTAACCAGCTGGCTGTATCCATCAGCAAACCCTAGCGTGGCATAGCCACGTTGAGATGAAGATCTGTGCTGGCGTTAACGAGGTACAGCGATCGGCGAGGGGCGACGGGGTCTTAACTTCCAAGTGTCCCAGTTACAAACCGATCTGACCCCAGCTGATACAGCAGCAGAGTCTCCTCTGCCAAAGCAAACAGAGTATTTTGTATGAGGTGAAGTTACAGTTTGTGTCGCTCCTACGATTACATGCTAATTAGATGTGCGGTTTTATAGCAATCTTTTTAATTGAAAGATTGTTCTGTCTCCAAATGAGAAAAGTAGAAAGACTAAAATGACACATGCAGTGCTGATGTGCAGGGAATATAAAGAAGAGTATTGATTTAATATATATCATTTTTGTCCAAAATTAAGACAGTTATCATTTTATACTTTTTCTCAATGCCTGTCACTATGTAATTAAGAATATACTTGTCACTCTTGAAGTATTTGTGCCTATTCCTCTCTCTGTGGTCGTGCCACAAAGACATTAGCAGGATGGCAAAATTACTTTGTAGACTGTCAGTCCAAGATACAACATTTGGATCTGGATCTCAGCTACCAAATTCCAGGGTCCCCAAACAAAAATGTAATTACAGTAATGTATGATTTTTTTTTCTGCCACGTGATCTTTCCCATAGGATACTTTGCTTCTGGTTTTCCCAATTCTTATCATTCTGACTGAAGTAGAAAATCGGTTGCTGAGTGCTGCAGACAGCATCCGAGGAACAGCGACGTTTGGATACCATGTTACACACTCTCTCTCTGCCCAACTCATTCCAAATTTTGGGCTTTCCTTTTTCAGGAGAGATACCCTGCCTGCTCCCTAACTCTAGCACTGACATCCATCTACCAAGACGTACATGGTAGTTTATGCTATGCTGTGGCAGAAGCCTGGCATGTGTGTAATTTATCCAAGAGCACCTGCTTAAAGCAAGTCAAATACTCCAAAGCAGAGGGTGGATGCGTTACCTTAGTGTGAGTTATTTCCTTCACAGGTGGATCCCCCTGGCTGGTGGTGGAAGCTAGTTGTTTAACATAAACAAAAAATATAACTGATTTAATTAAGAGGATGTCAGAAACGGTTTCTTTGGCCACCATGCCAGCTAAGATGTTTAAATAATAAGCGTTTTCCACCTTTGTTCCCCGTTCCCCAAAAATGTTTTGAGTATAGAAAGAAAAAAAAAACCGTCCCCCCTGAGTACTACCGCATCTCCCTTCCCCGTGAGCAATCTTTGGGTCCCTCGCGCGCCGGCCCGCGCTGTCCGTGGGTGTCCTGCTGTCCCTGGTGACCATCGCTGAACCCGGTCTACCGAAGATTTCCTTCCTCGCTTCCTTACTTAGCATGTCTGGTAACAAATCACCCGAATGCTGCAAATATAGCCTGTTAACTTAGCAAATTGTTTTGATTCAAGTGGTTATCGGCCTGGAACTGAGATGCACTGAAAATCCCCCAGTATGAGCGCTGTGAGCGCTGCATAACCGAGTCATTAATTGCAGCGGAGAGCCACGAGAGCGCGCGTGAAAAACGTCGCTTCTGGTGGTGAGCAGAGTATCGCCTCTGCGAGCCCTTCCGCGCTGCTCGAGGTTTTCGGGGAAGGGTTAAATCCCGTTAGCAAGGCCGGTAGGACAGTGACCGCTTTTAGGGGTTATCCATCCCTGTTTATGAGGGCGGTTTTGGCCTGGCGGCAGTCCTTGCGGTGACAGCTCTCCTGATTGCAGCCGGTGGCAAACCGCATCCTGCGGCGGGTTGTAAATTCTGTCTCGTCGCGACTGCCGCTGCCCCTGGCTTTAATCGCAGGTTAAGCGGGGGCCGACGCCGCGGGCCGGGCGGCCCGTGGCCACGGCCTTTGCCTTGGGGGGGCCGCCGGGCGGCCGGCTGCCTCCTGCGCCCCGCGGTGCCTCGCCGAGCGGTTTGAGCGCGGTCTCCTGGCTCAACTCCCCACCGACCGCGGGGAAGACTGGAAATCATTGCCTCGGCGTCTCCCAGAGGAAATCAAGGCTTGTCGCGGCGCTCGCGGCCACGTGGCCGCGGGGAGGGCCGGCTCCGCGTCCTCGCGGGCGCTCTGCCCTCCTTGCGAAGCACCATCTGTTCGGCTCTTTCTGCGCCATGGCAGGGTGGTGGGAGGGGACGCTGGAGTGACGATAAATAAATAAATAAAAATGGAAAAAAAAAAAGAAGAAGAAGAAGAAAGAAAGAAAGAAATTCATCATCCGAACCCTGAGGATTAATGGAGTCGGCAGGCGAACTGCGCTGAATGAAAATTCATCTTCACCCGTGCCGGTGTCAGGGCTGCCGCTCTGGCCCTTGACAAATAGAGGTTCCCGGGGCGCCATAAATCCCGCAGCTGCGCTCGTCCCCGGGGCCCTGGCCGCGCCGCGGGGCGGGCCGGTGCCCGCTCGCCCGCCGCAGCCCCCGGCCCCGGCCCCTGGTTCCTGGGACAACGTGGCCGCTCGCCTTTCGGCCTCGGCGGATCGGCGGCGAGGAGCCGCTGCTCTTCGGGGTCCTCCGCAGCCGCCCGGGGACTGGCTCTCCCCAGCCCTCGTCCCTGCTTTGCCGTCAATCCCTTTTATATATATATATGTATATGTATATGTATATGTATATATATATATATATATATATATATATATATATATATATATATATATATATATATGTTTCAATATAAGCTCCAATCACATGTTGAATTTATTTTAATTAAACTTTGCTGCTTGTCCCTTTGGGTCAGTAGAAAACTGCAGAGTAATGTAAAAGATACTCTAATTACTCCGTTTAATGGCAAAGAAGAGTTAGTCGGTTACGTTGTTAAAGTGCCCGAAATCTAATTAAAAGCAGTACGTAACAACCGCACCGGCCTCAGGCGGAGCGTCAGGATTCCCGGGGAATCTGGGTTCCGGGGATGGCAGAGGGGGCGAACCCAGGGCCGGGCAAGCACAGCGCCTCGGTGTGCAGTACGGTTCCTTTCCTCTTGGGAAACACCTGGGACGAGGCGCGGAGACGGAGCTGAAAACTGTGAGGCCGTGAAGTGCTCGGGGTAGAGCGGAGCTCAGCTCGGGCTTGGTTTGATGTTGCTAGAGTCATTCGAGCTCGTAAAAAAAAAACCCAGCTGCTGGTGGAGGCATTGGTTAGGAGCAAAGGCGCTGTGCCGTGGCAGTGTGTCCGGGGACACCCCCCTTCTCCCACCCTCTCCCAGGGGTGGCCGCCTTGTTACCCGGCCTCACGTGGCTCCAGCCCACGACCTCGGCCTTGGCGCTGTACGAGCGACGCGGGGCGATTTGCTCAGGGCCTAGAGCCCTGCGGGTCCCTTACTCTTGCGCTGCCCTAGCAGCTCCGTCTGCCTTGGTGCTGCAGCCGTGCACCGCGAAGCCGGGTGCTCCCCAGGCCCGGCCTCGCCGCTGCCTGCTGCTCCCGCGTGCGGGTGGAGGGCTCGGGTCTAAGGCTGTATTTTCCCTTTCCCTTCACGTTATTAAATCCGAACGCAAGTAATAAATTGAGTACTAAACGCTGCCCCCAGAAACGATCTGTTCTGCGTGGCCAGTTGCTGAAACGGCATTTCCAGCCTCCGGAACGGAAATGGGGAAGGGGCCGGCGCCGGCGCTCGCCCAGAAATGCGCCGCGCTGCTCCGGCACGTCGGCCCCCGGCTAACCCTGCCCTCTCTCCCGCCAGCTGCCGCCTGCGAGTTCTTCGACATCGTGGAGCTGCTGCTGGAGTCCGGCGCTGACCCCGCGCTCCGGGACCAGGACGGCTGCCTGCCCGAGGAGGTGACGGACTGTAAAGCCATCGTGGCCGCGCTGCAGCAGCGCACGGCCGGCAAGACCTAAGCGCCCGGCCGGGCACCTCCGCGCAGCGGGCGCGAGCTGCCGTAACGCCGCCCTGCCGCTCGCCCCCCCTGCCATGCCCTGGGCCTCGAAGGGGGGGGTTTGGGGCACGGGGCTGGATGTCTGGGTGCTCGTAGCAAGCACACGCGTGCTGCAGGGTAGGCTCAGGGCTTTGCATGCTCTGAACCGAGTCAGTATTCGGGGGGGGGGGGGCGGGAGGGCTGAGGGGGCCTGGAGACACCCCCCAAACTCTGGTTTACTGTATTAAACACGACGGCTGCACTGGCTCTGTCACCAGAGCAGCCTGTGCTGCCCGACCGGGACCTCGGCGGGGAGGGAGGGCTGCCTAGGGCAGGCGAGATGCTCAGCTCGCCAGTTCGGGGTGCGTTTTGTTCGGTTTTGTTTGTTTTATTTCCCCCTGGGTCCAAATAAAGTATTATGAATAAAAGCAAGCAGTGTGCTGAGCCGGCATCCGTGCGCGTGTTCCTTGCAGGGAGTGACTCAGGCCCTCGGAGCTGTCAGGAGGGGAGGCAGCACGGAGGGGCCGGGGGGGGGGGGTACAAAATACGGCAGAGGCAGGCAGGGCACCCACACCGGCCGTCTGGCAACGCTGAGCGGCCCACGTCTCTCCCTGTGTCCCTCTCGCCTAAAACACACGCGCTGCCCGCTGCGCTTCGGCTCGGGTTTCGCAGCAGGGCTCTGCTGCGCTCTTTGCTCTGCCCCGGACGAGGAGATCTGCGGTGGGGAGGGGACGTGGAAAAGCTCCGGCAAGCTTTTTGCCATCAAGTCCTTTCCACGCTGCATCCAGGCTCAGTAAAATAAATGGGAATGTTCCCTGCACTGAGGACTGGCTGGGACCGAGGCGTACGTGGGGGTTTTGGCCCCTCGCGGCTGCTGCAGGCTGTTGCCAGCTTCTGCTAACGCTGACGAAGTTTTGCTGAACCGGCTCGAACTCCACCGGCAGCCACGCGGCCGCCAAAGCGCTACCGCTGCCGGTCCCGCGCGGGGTGGGTTTGGGCCGAAAAAGCTTGGGTGAGTTCACCGGCCGGACGTCCCCACCACTGCCACCACCACCACCACCACCACCGACCACGGCAACTCGCTTTCCGCAGCCCGCCGGCCGAGAGCCTGGGCGCTGCTGCGGCGCGCTGGGGCTTCCCAAAGTCCCCGCGCGGGCGGGCGGCCCGGCTTGGTGCGAAAGGCTGCCGGGTGCCCCCGGCGCCGCCGCCGCGGCTTCCCTGCGGTCGGTAGGAAACTCCAGCTTTCAGTCCGGAGACGCGCTGGAAGGCGGCTGCTGATAAACAGCAAGACTCAGGTTAGCCCCGTTTGCACGTCAGCACTGCAAAGGGAACTTGGCCTTGATGGACGCTTGGAGCAATAAAAAAAAAAAAAAAAAAAATCTCTTAAAACAGAGATGAGAAGTGGTGGCAGCAAGGGCCATGCTTGCAGGGAGTATGTTGGGGGGGGCTCAGCGCTTAGCTTAGCCCTCGGTATGTTTATAGCACTTTAGATCTGTTTGTGAGTTTGGAGCCTTTCCAAAAAAATAAAGGGGGGGGGGATGAAAAAGACATATATTATTGTTTATAATCTGCTTTATTCAGCCAAACCTTTCCCTGGCAGCCCTGCGGATTGCTGTTTAAATCCCTCGGTGCCTTTAACTACCGATACCGAAAGTGGTTAATGTGCATTCGGACTAAGCTTGGCATCTACTCCAGGAAATCACTTTAATTGAGAAGCATTAAATGTTAAAATGATTAAAATATATAAAGCCAACACACCGGTGCCTACGGTGGGAGCGCGGCGTGGGGCATTTTCGGGGCACCGGGCGCTGAGGGTGCTGGGTGGCGCAGAGCAGCTGTGCTCGGCCAGGCCGGGCGGCAGCGGGTGCTGGGTGCCGGGCGCCGGGCGCTGAGGGGGAGAAGAGGGTTGTAAAGTGCATGGGAAAGTGTGGGGGAAAAAAAAAAAGCAGCGCAAGGCACGTTGCGGCCCCCCGGGGCAGCCCGCCGCCTTCCCGAACGCACGGCAGTGATGAATGCTCTTTGAATTATTTTTTTCTTTATTATTATTTTTCTTGCTTTTTTTTTTCTTTTTTTCCAGGAAACAAGACTCTCACTTTTTGGAACTGTACAAAACCGACACCGCGAGGGGAGGGAGGGGACAACGCTCGGCACGGCGCAGGGGGCCAGCGAGCGCGAGCCCGCGCCGGGGACGGGACGCTCCCGCGCCGCGGGCTCCCGCGGGGAGCCGGGAATGCCCAACCGCTGCTGTGCTTCCTTTCCTATTTTATTTTATTTTTTTCCTCCCCCCACCCCTTTTTTTTCTTTCCGCTCTTTTTCTTCCTTCCCCTCCTCCGTCGCTTCGGGAAAGGCCCCGGCCCGGCAGCTCCGGTGCCCTCGGCGCCGCGCGGGCGTTCAGCCCCGGCAGCTCACGGGGATGGCGGCGGGGGCGGCTGCGGAGGAGGGGGGAGAAACTTCAGCAACTCGTCTCAAGGGCTTGCAGCAAACGGGCTCCGGCGGGCGCCTCTCCGCCGCGGCCCTTCCCGGTGCCAAGGGTGCCTTCCCGCCGCTCCCGCCCTGGGCGCGTCGTCCGAAGGCGCCGGGTGGCCGGCGGGGTTGTGCCCCTCACCCAGGCGCCGCGGCGGCGGGCGCCCGCCCGGTGCTCCCCGGGGCGCCTAGAAAGGCGGGTGATCCATGTCATCGAGCCAGGAGGCCGGGCTGGCGGGGAAGTCCGGGTAGCCCACGCTGCTGCCCGTGGAGATGTCGGAGGTGGGGCCGGGCGCCAGGGCCCGCAGCGCCGGGCCGCCCCCCGGCCCGCCGGCGCCCGCCAGCCCCAGCGCGCCGTCGGCCGCGTACTCCAGCAAGGGCGGCGGGACGGGCAGCGACGAGATGGACGAGGGCGACTGCGGCAGGCCGTAGGGGCTGCCGCCGTCCCGCGAGTCCGCCGCGTAGGGCCGCGCGGCGCCGTCGAGGGCGAAGGCGGCGCCGAGCAGCTGCCCGCCGGGCGCCTCGCCGCCGTAGGCGCGGGCGGCGCGGCCGAGCTCCGGGAGGACGCGGTCGTCTGCGCGCGAGAGGAGGGAGGGCGGGCGGTGAGCGACGCCGCCGCGGCCGGGGCCCCCGCGCGCCCCCGCCGCCCGCGGCCCCGCTCACCGCGGAAGCTGAGCTCGCCGTCGCTGGCGCCGCAGTCCTCGGCCGAGCTCTCCTTCTCCAGCTTGCCGCCGCCGCGGCTCCGCTTGACGCTCTTGTAGAAGTGTCCCCAGCGGTGCCGGCCCGCGTCCTTCTTCAGCCGCTTCTCCTTGGCCCGGCGGTTCTGGAACCACACCTGGGCCCCGCCGCCGCCGCCGTCACCGCCACCACCGTCTCCGGGTCGCCGCCCCGCCGCCACCCCGCGGCACCGCCTCAGCGGCACCGTCCCGCCGCCGTCACCGCCACTGTCGCCACCCTCGTGTCGCCGCCCTGGCGTCAGCACCCCGGCGGCACCGCCCCGGCACCACCGCCATCGCCGCCTCGGTGGCACCACCCCACAGTCATCGCTCCACCACCATCGCCGCCTCGGTGGCGCCGCCCCAGTGTCACGGCCCTGCCACCGCCGCCGTCACCACCTCAGTGTCACTGTCCCCACCACCATCACCACCCTGATAGCACCACACCACCAACACCTCAGTGGCACCACCCTGCCACCACCACCACCACCATCATCCACCCCAGTGGCACTGCCCCACCACCACCGTCACCCACCCCAGAGGCACTGCCCCACCATCCCCACCACCATCCTGCTGGCATCAACCCAGTGTCACCACTCTGCTGCCACCACCATCACTGCCCTGGTGTCACCACCCTGCCACCATTGCCCTGCTGCCACTGCCACCCCAGCGTCACTACCACCAGGCACCAGCACCACCCCACCCCAACAGCCTGGTGCCCCCACACCCCAGCACACCAGCATCCCCAGCACACCAGCATCCCAGCACCCTGGTATCCCTGGCACCTTGGCACCCCAATATCACCACCCCACCCCAACAACCTGGTGCCCCCCACACCCCAGCATACCAGCATCCCATCACCCTGGTACCCCTGGCACTTGGCACCCCAATACCCTGATGCTCCCCATCACCCTGGCACCCAGCACCTTGGCACCCCAGCATGCCCAGGCCCCCCATGCCTGGTACATGGGGTCCCAGCCCCTCGCCGTGGGACGGACCCACTCCTGGCTTGCAGGACCAGCTGTCCCACACGCGCCCGGGCTCGGCGGCTGGAGGCGAGGCGGCGCGGGCCGGGCGCCCCCCGGCCTCACCTGCACCACCCTCATGTCGAGCCCCGTCTCGGAGGAGAGCTGCTCCCGCACGTGCCGGGCGGGCTTGGGCGAGTTCTTGTAGGCGTTCTTCAGCGTCTCCAGCTGCTTGGCCGTGATGGTGGTGCGGGGCCGCTTAGCGCCCGCCTCCGAGTCGTCTGCAAGAGAGGGGCCGGCTCGGAGCAGCCCTCGCCGGCCGAGCCCCGGCGGCCGCCGCCGCGGCGCCTACCGTTCTGCTTGGCCGTCTCGTAGTCCTCCTTGCACACCAGCCGCCCGTCCTCCATCAGGTAGAACTCGTCGCCCGTGGCCAGCTGCCGGCTGCAGATGATGCAGGCGAAGCAGTGCAGGTGGTAGACGAAGTCCTGGGCCTTGCGCACCACCTGCGTGGGGGGGATGCCCTGCTGACAGGCCGTGCATTTTGTCCCGAAACGCCTGCAAGGAGAAGCGGCGGCGGTGAGCGCCCCGCCGGCGCCGGGGCCCCGCCACCGCCGCCGCCGCCGCCGCCGCCGGCCCGGCCGGGTGCAAAGCGCCGGGGAGGGCGGGGGGCCGGGAAGCGGGCTGCCCTCGGCGGCCCCCCGCGCCGCGCAGGCCGCCCACCCTCGAGTCGAGGAGCGGGGGGGAGAAAGGCGGCCGAGGCGGCCGAGCGAGCGCCGTGAAGCCATCGATCGGCACGAAATAATCCCGGCGGCACCTAATCTAGGAAAGGCGCCGGTCTCGCGGCTCTAATTACCATCGATCACCTGCACCTTCTGGGCGACTATTTAAATGACTTCGAGATTAATAGTCTGGGAAGCGGCGTGGGCGAAACGCCGCCGCCACCGAGCCCCTGCCTGAATTTTAGCCGGGCGGTTTTGGGGGCGGGGGGGGGGGTTCGGTGACGCTCGCACGCACCCGTTCGCCTTTCCGGCGCGAGGGCCGCAGCGGGCGCTTCGGGGGCAGCGCTGCGAAGCCGCAGCCGACCCGAGCGCAGATTAAATGAGGCTTTTGCACTACCAGGAGGGGAAAAAAAGGAGGGGAGAGAGAGAAAAAAAAGAAAAAAGAAAAAGAAAAAGCAGGTAGGAAGAGAGGAGAGCGGGAGCCGGCATCAGCGAACCCGGCGCCGGCCCTGCGCGGGTTTCTCCTGCCCTCTAGCTCCGAGCGGCGCAGATGTGCCTGCCGCGGCGGGCGGTCAGCGGGGCCGCGACGACCCTCTCGGCCCCTCCGGGTTTAAAAGCGTGGTGGGGAAGGGGGGGGCAGGGAGTATTAGAGAGATTTGGGTCTTTAAGAAGGTTAAATCCTGACAAATAGCATTCAGCCTGTGGCAGCTCTAAAGCAGCAAAATTCCCTTTATTTAAACACTTGGGCTTTTTTTAAAATAAATAAATAAATAAATAAAAATAAAATAAATAAAGATATAAGAAGACTTTGGAGCAATCGCGCTCAGAAGCGGTGCGCGGGCCTGCGCGCCGCGCGGCCGTCCCTGCAGCCCGCGGGTTGCTCTCCTGTGTCCCCATCTCCGCCGGGCCCACGTTGCCGGACGGGCGGACGGACGGAGGGGGCAGGCCGAGGGGCTGGCTGAGGCCGGGGGAGGGCGGAGGGACGGGACACACGTGCTGGTGGCCGGCTCAGGCAGGAGCATTGCTTTGCCGGGCCAATGCGTTTTGGGGGCGCGGGGCGGGGGGGGGAGGGAGGCGCTTTGCGGGGCGGCCGCCGTCCCCGCGTGCCCGGAGGTGGCCGGCCCGCGGCGCGGGGACTCACTTGAAGAAGTCCTCCTTGCAGTAGACGCTGCCGGCGCGGGAGAAGCAGCGGTCGGCCAGCTGCATCTGGCAGTCGGCGCACTTGAGGCAGGAGCTGTGCCAGTGCCTGTCCAGGACCTTCAGGATGAACTTGTCCAAGATGTGCTGGTTGCAGCCGGCGCACTGGGGGATCTCTGCGGGGCCGGCGGGTGGCACGGAGAGGAGAGCGGTGTCAGCGCCCGTGGTCCCTTCGCTCCATGCCCGGCCCCCTCCCCGCGAGCCCCTTGCTCCCAAACCCCCGGCCGGGGCATGCCAGCGCTTTGCAGGACCAAACGTCACCCAGAAATGTCCCGCAGATGCACTGCCACCCCTCACCTTGCTGGTGTCCCAGTGCCTCTTCCCTTGCAGACGTTCACCAAAAACACCCCCCCCCCCCGAGGTACCTGCAGATCCCCCCCATGCATGTGTCTCTTGGGCTTCTCTTCCCCACCTTGGTTTTTAGGCCACCTCCAGCCTCTGCCATGCATTTCCCTACAGGCTCTCAGTCGAGCTTCCCCCTGCCCACTGCTTCCTCTGGGGTGGCCTCTCGACACCCCCTCTCCCAAGTGAGGACATGGCTCTGGAGGGAAGCAGGTGCCCTGCAGGTTTCTCCTGACATAGCGAGGACCTCCCACGGGGTCTGCCTGGATGATCCCCCATAGAGGTGGCTCATCCCCTCCAGGGCATCCCTGCAGAAAAGAGCTGCTGCACAGGGAGAGGACCTTCATGGCCAGGGGAAGGTGGGCATCCCCAGCCATGCTCAGGACAAGATCTGGGATGGGGAGCAGGGATTCGGACAAGTTATTGCAAACTTGTTTTTTGCTGGCATCCTCCTGCCTGCTCCAGACCAGAGGCCAGGGGGCTCCCAGCTAGTCTAAGCCAGGTCTCCAAGCGTGGGTCTTCTCCAACCCACCAGTTACAGCAGCCTCACATGATGAGAAGCAACGAAAGGGAAAAGCCCTGCTTGCAGCCACCTGCTCGTCTCCATGGGCATCCAACACCAAGGTCCAGCTGAAAAGGAGGCGCAGCAAGAGCGCTGGCCTCGGGCAGACCAGCACCACCAGCCCCATCCCGGGCAAGTCCCACCCCAGGAGACTCCCTGCCTGCGCCCTGCACGGCGCCCCTGCGGGCTGGCAGCCGGCTGCGTCTGACCCGCTGGTGTGGTGCAGAGGGACACACGTGCGCAGGGACACATGGGCTGGCGCAGGGTGATCCCCAGGGGAGGACCTAGGACCTCTTCCCTGGCTCTTCCCCTCCTCAGCTGCCCCCTGCGCAGTTGATGTAAAAATTGTTGCATCTCCAGCAGCTTGGAGGATGCTAGAGAGAGACGAGGAGCCAGCGCCCCACCGAGCCCTGCCCTGAGATGTGTCCCCTCCCAGCCATCTCTCTGCCCTCCTGCCTGGCCCCAAGAAAAAAGTAAATCCCAGATTTCTTCAATGTGAGCAAATGTCTTCTCTGCTCTGCTCCAGTTCTTCCCACGAACGCGAACCGCCCGCACTGACCATCCTGGGCAGACCAGGAGCTGCCCCAGGCCCCTCGCCAGCAGCGACCACCAGCACCAGCCTGGTGCAGGGGGACAGTCACCCTCCAGGGCTTTTGTGCTTCAGGAAGATGCTGTAGGATGGTCGGAGCGGGAAGGCTTTTCATAAGGCAAGATATATCTCCAGCCGTCTAGCGTCATATAGGATGCCTGTCTATAGATGGGCAGCTTGTAGACATCTGAATGGCTGGGCAGTCTTCTCTGCTCCTGTCTGCCCACCGCTCAGAATAAACAGGCGACGCTGTAAAAGTCTGCACGAGAAGATTGCCCAGGAAAAGCAGCGCACATAACGCTGACACGCACGCATGAAAGAAGATTGATTTTGGAGAAAACATGCCCAGAGCTGGAGTGTAATAGCACAGGAGATGTTTATGCATAAGGTCTGCCTCCCTCTCCTGCCGGGAGCGCCGGTGCCAGGAGAGCGGCTGACAGTAAATATCTGGTCTTTTTTTTTTTTTTTTTTTTTTTTAATGCTACCACAAATCCTGCGCAGGATTAGGAGCTACTCTATTGTATCCAAACGAACTAGCTGAGCTGATTGGCTTCTTTATTGACCGGCACTAAAAAAAAAAAAAAAAAAAAAAAAAAAACTCGCACACATCAGCTTATCAAAGTCAGCCGGCAAGGCAAGGAAAAAACCTGAGACAGACGGACAGAAACCACTTGCTGCGTGGCCCCAAGCGCCGGCGAGCTGCTGCTCGACGGGCAGGTGTCACCTGGCGAGCGGCACGCAGGGCTCCCTCGCCTCCGTCCCGCCGCGGTCCGGGCTCGGCCCCGGGAACCGGGGAGCCGCCTCGGCCCCGCGCGGGGAACCGGCCCGTGGGGGACAGCGGGAGCCCCTGCTCCCTGCCGCAAGCCGTCCCCAGGGCTCGAGGGGAGAAAGGGGAGGGGGAAAGGGGAAACTGAGGGGAGGGAAAGAGAAAAGGGGGGGGGGAGGGAAAAGAGAGGAAAGGGGGGAAAGGAAAAAAGAGTGGAAAAGGGAAAGGGAGGAAAAGGGGGGGAAGGAATAAAAAGGAGGAGAAAGGGAGGAGAAAGGGGGGAAAGGGAGAAAAAGGGAGAAAAAAGGGGGGAAGGAAAAAAGGAAAAAAGGAGGAAAGAGACACCTTCTATAAGTAATAGTCACCCTGAGAGGGAAGTGTTTTGAGCACAGCTGAAAATTAGATTGTTACTGTCTGAAACAACGTTACCAAAATATACCTTAGGGTGTTGATAGGTATCTCAGGTGAAGTCAGTTTGTTTCATAATTTACCAGATCAATTAGTTACAGTCAGAATTAACTGGCCTTCAAACCACATTTATTGCAGGTCTTTAAGTCTGTTGCATTAACTACGCTAAAATAAATAGAAAATGTGCATACAGATCCCATAGGTCCCTCTTCTCATCCTTGCTCTGAAAACGTGGGTTTCTTCCACGCGTGAATTATTAAGCCTCTCCTTTCGGCGCATTGCTCATCTCAGTAATGCCACCTCCGCAGCCAGCGATAGCTACGCGCTCTGTTTGCCCAATTTCATTTGTTAACCCTGTTTCAGAAATACGTCAAAAACGTTAGGATATACGGCGGTGTGTGGTGCAACACCGTCTCTGGGTAGGGGCACGTGTTATTGGTGAAGAGTAAATCTTTTTCATTTATTTCATAAACGTATTTTATATATAAATATATATATAAATATATATATATATATACACATATATATATAAAAAAATATGCACACGAGCTAACAAACACGGCAGCTTTCTCGTTCTTAAAGCCAACAACCCAGCTTAACCGCAGTAAGCACTCGACCACAACAAATATCTCAGCCTCTTCCTCCGAGTTTCCAGCAGATACTCCGACCCTGCGCGGGGAAGCGGCCCCGGCGGCCGCCGAGGCGCCCGCGCAGCCGACGCGCGGGGCCGGGCGCGCCCCGGCGCGCTGCGCCAGCCCGAACCCGAACCCGAACCCGAACCCGGCGGCGAATTAATGCCCAGGCGGGCAGCAGCCCCAGCGCGAATTTAGTTATTAATTGTTATTATTGTTGTTATTTTGGTCCAGGGGCGGCTCCGATAACCAACGCCGCGGGGGAGGGACGGGGGGGGGGGGACACACACACTCTTATCCCATTTCCCGGCGCTCCCGCCGAGGGAGGTGTCGGTACGAAGCCGTGCCGCCAAGTTGTGCCGGACCCCGAAGGCGAATTGCTGAGTAACGCGCAAAGCGCGGATTTTCCCGGCCCCTCCGGAGCGGATAGCTCCGGCCCCTCCACCCCCTTCTCCCCCCTCCCCCGCCCCAAACCAGGCTGCCCGAGACGGAGCATCCCCCGGGCCCGAGCAGCCCCCGAGCCGCCCCGTCCTGCGGCCGCTGGCTCCCAGACGGACGGACGGACGAGCAGTACAATTTGGCACTAACCCACCGTTTGCTGGGGTCTGTCCCAAAGCCCCCCCCTCTTCCCCCCCAGCAGCGTGTTTTGTAGCAGCTCCGGAGTCACAACGATTTACAGGCAGCACGGGCGGCTTTACCTCACCGCCTCCCTGACGGAAAATCGGGAAATAACCGCGGGAACGAAACGAAACCCGCGGAGAGCCTCCGAAACCCCCCAGCCCGCAAAACCCTGCGGGGGCAAACGCGGGGGCAATCCCCGGGCGCTTCCGCGAGGCTGCGCGCCTGCGGCAGAGCGCGCGGCCGATCCCCTCGGGCCCGGACCCACGCGCGAAGTTTGCAAATGACTCCGTTTACTTAATATATTTTTTTCCTTTTTTTTTTTTTTTTTTTTTTTTTTGACTAGAAGGAATCGCCACCCGCGGACAGGACCGCGCTGCAAACCCGGCGCTTCGCAAAAGCGGGTCCAAAGCAGGCTGCGTTTGGGGGCACAAAGGCGTTTCTGTTCTCCCCACGCGGGGCGGCCCCGCACCGCCGCGCTCACTCCCACGCCGCGCTGCTCGAGCGAGCACAGATCCGCGTCTGTTGTTGTTCCCCCGCCGCACCCCGAAATCTGCTCTCACGAACGCACCAGCCAACGAAACCGCCAGCCCGGGCACTCCTCTAGCGACTTCGTGGGGAGAGGCAAAAAGATCATTCCTTCACCAGCGAAAAACCTCCGCTTGGTTTCGCTGCGTTGCAGCACGCAAACGACTTTCCCAGCGCCAATTAATCAAACTCCCCCCCCCCCCAGACCTTTGGACAGAGGTTGCTCCTGCTGTCTGCACCCGGGCACAATTCCCACATGCTTTGGCAGAAGTTTTGCATAAGTAAGATTTGCAAAACCGTAATAATAATTAATATTATTAATAACATCTCTAAAGCAGGGCTGTAGCTAGGTTCATTGCAGGGGAGCTCCCCACGTTTTGGTGAAGCTGATGCTGTAAGTCCCAGTCCCTCCTAAGTTACTGAGGCTCAACAGTGGTTAAATACAGCGAAAAAAAATGCAATTTAATAGTAATTAGAAATTAAAATGCCAAGTGGTTTTCTGCCCCGGCGTATGCCAGCACTGTTGGGGGGGGGGGGGTCACAACAAAAGCGAGCAAGCCCCTGGCCGTCGTGGCCCTTTGCCCCGGTCTCTGCGGATGGAGCCCCTGGCTGAGCACCCAGGGCTGCGGAGGGAAGCGCAGCCTGACCCACTGCCAGCCGCGAAGCAGAGGCCTTCGAGCTGCTTCTGGATTTTGTATGTCAGGGGCTCGCTAACCTCCGGGGGCTGCAATCATCGGGCGCTGCTGGAAAGATGCCCCTGGCACAGCTGGATTTCCCCCAGCTTTCCCTGCCCAGTGGCAGCCCCCTTTGCCACAGGGGCACCTTGCATGTGTGTAACCCGCGTGGGATCGGGCCCAAAACATGCAATCCCGTCACGACCCGATGGTCGCCAGCATGCGGTGGCCACACGACTCTGGGTGCTGGAGCAGCAAGAGGTTACCCAGCCTTTCCCGAATAGCCAGCAATGAAAACTTTTATAGCATCACATATTATGCTTATGCTGGTATTTTTTTGTGCTTCAATAAATAATAATTTTAGAACTGATTATTTCCTCGCTGAAATACATCAGTTCCTGTGGAATCGGCAATGTCATGGAGAAGGGGCTGTAGCGCTCAGCAGGGCCAAAGGGGAGTTTTGCTGCGCTGATCGCTGCTCCGAGGTGATACAGGCATTTAGGCACCTCATTTCTTGTCAAGCCGACGAGGCTTCAGGGCCAAGAAAGTAACTCTGCGGGCGCAAGGTCTGAGGCGGCGGTGGAGGGCGGCGGGGGCCCGGCTGCGGGACAGACCCCGCGGTGGGACAGTGCACACCGTGGCCGGCTGCGGGCTCGCTCTCCCTGTCGGGGAATTTCTCTCCTGCTCCGTTGCAGTGAAATATCGTTAAAGAAGCGTTTTCACCCGCCTGGGCCAGGCAGCAGCAACGAAATAGGGTGAAACCGGGAAAATACAGCCAAAGCAAGAACGAAGGCGAGAAACAGGCAGCATCAGCTCGCCCCCACGGCGGGGCCGGGGCCGGCGCTGGCAGAGGGAACCAGCCTGAACCCTCGGGGAAAAAGAATTAAAAATAAAAAAGACCGAAAACGAATGAAAGGCACCGGGGGCCGCGGCCGCGCCGTCGGGGGGGGCCGGTGCAACGCGGCCCCCGAGGCCGAGGGGGGGTCGGGCAGCCGCGCCGGGCGCCGCAAGTGCTGCTGCGTGGGTGTTCATGCCTGCGTGGGCATTTGCACACGTACGGGTGCAGCCACGCAGAGCGCACACGGGCGCGCGTTTCCACGCGACCCGGCTGCCCGGGTCGGCGCAGACTGTCCGCGATCCGTTACACTACGCGCTTCCGGGCACGTAGAGACACGGCTAAATTAACCCAGGTGCTACGCGGCGGCGGACCGGCCTCTCCACGCAGGTAACGCGGGCACACGCGCGCGGGCGCCTACCCGGCCCCGCTGTGCTGGAGGCTCCGCGTATCGCGACACACGACACAGCGGGGCTCGGGGCCGGCGGTGCGCGGCGGCGGCGCGGCCCCCGCGCACACCCCTGCACACGCACCGCCGTGCACACACACACACCCCCGCACCCGCGCACCGCCGTGCACACGCGGCCGCCCCGTCAGGGCTGGGGGAGCCGGGCCGTCACCCCCGGCACCCTCCGCCGGGTCCCCCCCCGGCTCCCCGCCGCCTCCGCGGCCGCGGCCCGACGGACCGGCCCCTGCGCGCCCCGCGGCATTGCTCTCCCTACCGCACGCTCCTGCTTTTACGTCTATTAATGCAATTCTTTTACATATATATATAAAGAAAAAAAAAAAAAAAAAAAAAGGAAAGGAAAAAGCATATGCGGACGGAGCCCGGGCCCAGCAGCCCCGGCGCAGCCCGCCCAGCGCTGCCCGTCGCCGCCGCCGGCCCAGGGCCACTTCGCCGCTCGCCGCCCTGCCCGGCTCCACCGCGGCTCCCCACTTCCTTTATTATTAGCCGAAAGAGGGGGGAAAAGGAAAAAAAAAAGCGTCCTTACGTTGCATTGGCACACCAAGAATCTCTGGAAGCCCCTTGACAGCCCCTTCGGCAGCGAGCGCTGAGCTTTGCATCATTTTATTGGACCGGAGGGAGAAGAGAATCAAATCAAACGGAACGGGAGGAAACCGCGGAAGCCGGCTGCTCTCCTCGCGCCTCTCCCGGGCGAGGCCGAGGGCGGCCCCGCTGCCCCGGCGCCTGCCCCGGCAGCCGGGATGCCGCAGCTCTGCCCGCCCGGGTGCTGAGCCGTGCTGAGCAGTGCCGAGCCGCGCCGTGCCGTGCCGTGCCGTGACGGGCCGGACCGTGCCAGCTGAGCCGGGCCGGGCAGGACCGGGCAATATCGGGCCGTGCCGTGCTGAACCGTGCTGTGCTGAACCGAACCGAGCCGTGCCGCCCGCCTTTGATTCATTCACACTGCGGGGAGCGCGCCTGACGTCACCAGCCCCGCAGGGGGGCGGGGCGAGCCGCCCCCCGCAGCCAATCCCCGGCTGCCCGCGCCGCGGGGCGCCGCCGGAGCGTGGCGGGGGCGGGGCTTGAGGTCCACGGGGGCGGGGCCTGCGGGGAAGGGGCGGGGCCTTTGGAGTGCCCCGCCCCTGGCGGCTAGGAAAAAAGGGACGATGGGGCGGGGGCAGCGCGGCCCTGTCGCGACAGGCGCCGTCGCGACAGCGAAGCGGGAGGGGGAGGTGCACGGCCCGCCCTCGGCAGGCCTCGGGGCGGAGGCGGGAGGCGGCAGAATCCCGCCCCCAGGGCCCTGCGCGGTGCGGGCTGGCCCCGCTCCTGCCCCGGGGGCAGGCCTGCTCCCCCAGATTAAAGTAATAATAACGATAATAATAATAAAACAACCAACAAACCAAGGGCTGGGACCGCGAGAGCGCCGGCAGAGCCCGCGCGCGCCCGGGGAGACGTGCCCTCCCTGGGCCTCCCCGGGATGCGCGGCGGCGAGGGATGTGCGGAGCGGTCGTGGCAGCACGGCCGCGGCGCCCGGCCACCCCGAGCGGGAGCCACGCTGCCCCGCCGGTCTGCTTTTCGAAGAACCGGTGCTTTTCAACCCCCAAACCCCATTCCACCGGCAGAATCCCAGCGGGCCCCTCGCCCAGCCCGGGCAGAGCCCAGCGCGTGCTCGCTGCGGCAGCGAGCCCCCCGGCCCAGCCCGGCCCTGCAGGGAAGCCGATTTTCACCCATTTTTCCGCTCCGCTCGGCTGATGCCGCCCCCTCCGCGTCGCTCAGGGTGGCCAAGCCCGGCAGGAATTCCCGCAGTGGAGGGTGGATCGGTGCCGCCCCCTCCTTACTCCGCTGCTGCCCCTGGCTGTCAGCCCCTGTGTAATGAGTTTGCTGGGTCTCAGCCTCTCGCTGCCCAGGTGAGGGTGGCCGGCACGGGGCAAGTCCCATGCAGAGAAACTCCCCTACTTACCGGCGGGGAAGGAAAGTGGGAGGCAGCGCTGGCGGGCGCCTCGCGCCTCCCCGCTGGCCGGGAGCCGCCCTCCGAGGAAATTAAATTGCACCGGAGGGCAAATGCTATTAGGGAATAGGCAGCGTCTCCCGACAGCCTGCGGCCACTTAGGCAATTAGCCGCGGGGCCGGGCGCTCCCCGAGCCCGGCGGCCCCGGGGCACCCACGGTCTGGGCACCGCGCGGGGCCTGGCTCCAGAGCGGGGAGCCCGGGACATGCTACTGGCCCCCAAACGGGATCACAGAAAGTCTTATTTGCCGTGCACTCTTCCCTCCCGCCGTCCCGCAAATCCCCCCGCCAGGGAGGCTAATCCCAGCAACGGGTCCGGGCACCGAGGGAGGAGGAAGGGCCCAAGGGAGAAGCCCCCTTGCCGGGGCCGGGCCAGGGAGGGAGATGCCGGAGCAGCCCCCGGCCGGTCCCGCTCGCTCGGCGGTGCCGCGGGAGCCGCCGGGCTCCTCTCCTCGCACCTGAGCAAAGTGAAGATATCAAGAAAAAAGGCTCCCAATCGGATTGACACCCCCTCTCTCCTCCCCCCTAATAAAGTTTATTATCGGCCGGGCTCTAATCCTTTTAAATCCCCCGTGTGGGGGGAAGGGCTGGGATTAGGGGAGGTAGTGTAATCCCAATGAATTTGTTACAGGGGGATTTAGGCAGCGCCGGGAGAGCAGATGGCCCCAGGCCCAGCTCTGGAAAACAACCATTTTCCTTAATGATTCCTAACAAGGATAAAAGGGCAGGGAGAAATGGGGGCCGGCACCCCCAAGCGCCTCCTCCTCCGAGCATCCTACTTTTATTTCTCCAGACAACCTCTTTGCAGTGGCCCCGATGACTCCTCAGCTCCCCAGCACCGCCGGCAGCCCCCAGCATCCTGCTCCGGCCGCACCAGCGGAGGTTTGCGGGATCAGAGGGATGGGACAGGGGTGCCGCCTCCGTGTTCCCCCCCCCCCACGCACCCACCAGGGACGAGGCAGCGCAGCAGAACCAACGTCGGCAAAAATAATTTATTCCACTAACAGAAGCCGAGAGCGGGCGAGAGCGTGGGGGTGGCAGCCCCGCTCCGCTCCGCCGAGGGGGAAGGAACACGAAATTAAAACGCGCGTCCGATTAAAGCCGAAACCGACGGCTTCCCACCGGCTGCCAGCGGAGCGGCTTCGCTGGGGCCGGGCCCCCCGCGCAGCCCGGGAGGACAACGAAGCGGCACGGCCCGGGCCTTCGGGTTTTATCCGAGCGTAAACCCAGGGCATTTTTGCAAGATTTGGCGTTTCCAGGCAGAGCGCGCCGTGCTGGAGGAGCGAGCCTGCAGCGCCGGGCGCCCGCGCGACCCGGCTTCGCCCCGCAGTCTTGTCCCCCCTCGTCCAAGCCCGGCGCGCTTCGTGCCCAGAAAGGCCGAGCCAAGGGGGAGCGCCCGGAGCCGGAGCGGCCGCACGGACGTTAAGGGCCGCCGGGGCGGAGAAGCGAGGGGCGCTTGGTGCAGGGGGGCCGGGGGCCTCGCTCCGCGCCCTCCCTCCCAGCCCACCGCCCCGAGTGGCTCAACCCCCGCACGGACCCGAGCCCAGCGCCCGCGGGCCGGGGCGACGGGCCCCCAGCAGAGGCGGTGCTGCTCCGACAGCCCCTTGCATCCCCCCCCCCCAAAAAATCAGCCCTGCCACCAGGGCTGGCCGAATCAGTGACCAACCCCCCCCCCCCCCGCCCCGGGGCACAGCGGCCAGGGCGAAACCCTCCCCCTTCTGCTGCGGGGAGCCCCCCGCGCCGTCGCCCCGCTCAGGCCACGGGGAAGCCCGGGCGGCCCTTCCGGGAGCGCGTGCGGAGGCGGAAGAAGGTGTACATGCCCAGGAGGCACATGGAGGAGAGGAAGTAGAGCACGACGCACAGGCTGATGTCCACGCGGGAGAAGCCGAGCCCCAGCACGCGGAACCACTGGCTCCGGCGCAGGCCGGCCCCGGCCTCCTCCTCCTCCTCGTCCGGGCCGCCGCGGCGCCACGAGCCCAGCCGCGGGCGCTCCCAGCCCGCCGCCGCGTCCCGGGGGCCGCCGGGCGCCCGCTGCAGCGGGATGGTGTCCCGCTTGCTGAGCCGCCGGCGCCTGCCGGCCGCCGCGGCCCTCAGCGCCTTGCTCCTGAAGTGCCGCTCGCTGAAGGAGTCCAGGTCCACGATGTCTTCCTCCGTCTCCCGCGGCTTGGGGTTCATCCGCACGATGCTGGGCCTGCGCGGCTCGGAGGAGCCCGGCCGCTCCGGCGCTCCCCCCTCTCCTTCCGCGCCCTCCTCGTTCGGCTTCTCCGCCTCTTTTTCTTCTTCCTCCTCTTCCTCCTCCTTCTCCCTCTCCACCTCCCCCTCCGGGGGCCTGCTGGTGCTGAGCCTCGTGTCTGCCGGCGGTCCCGGCTCCCGGCTCTCCCTGGCCAGGAGGTCCGCATCGGACTCGGTGTAGTCCGGGCGGATGTTGGCCGGGGAGAAGTGGTCCTTGAGGAAGCGCAGCACGGCCGGCTCGTCCCACGCGTGCACCCCGCTCTCCTCCCTGTGGCACAGCGGACACAAGTCCGGCGGAGGCCACTGCAGCTTGGGGAACTTGGGGTCCTCCGTGTCGCTACCTGCGGGAATCGGGTCCAGCAAGGGGGTCAGAGATGCTCCTGCCCTTTCCACGGGCGCCCTGGAAAGCCGGGAGAGCGCCCACCCGCAGGCCCTGCTCCCCTCTGGACACGCCGTCCTCGCTGCAGGAACGACGAGCGGGCTGCTGGGGGAATGAATCCCGGGATTTGGGGGGGCAGGGGGATTTGCTCAGCTGTGGAGGGAAACCAAACAGCCTTTCCTGGGGAATCTCACCCCCCTCCCCTCCCTGGCTGAAAAGGGGCTTTCTCCACTGGGCAGAAGGGGAGAAAAAAAAACAAAAAAATCAAGCTTGAGGGCAGCAGCATTCAGGAGAACTGTGCCACAGCCAGCCAGCCCCGAGCAGCGGGTTTTTTACCCCCCCCGGCTTGGCTTTTCGGGATGTGACAGGGGCTCAGCGCCCCGGAGGCGGCAGCGGGCTGGTCCCCGGCTCGCTCTGCTGGAGACCTCCCTGCAGCAGGCGTCGCGGCCACGGACGGGCATTGCTTCAAGGCCACGTACGGCCGTGTTTTTGGCAGGACGAGACCTCCCAGCCTCCCTCCTCCGGCGCGACCTGGAGCAGGTATCGCTCCTGGGGCTGCCTAGCAGGAGGCGGGTGCTGCTACGTCTCCTCTCTTCCCTTTTCCTGGGGAAACCACCCCCGCTCCCATCTCCCACGGCTCTACGCCGCGCCGCAGCCCCTCCTCTCCCCGGCCCGGGGTCTCGCCCCGAGCTCCCCCCGCCGCAGCGCTTACCGGCCAGCCGAGCGTTCACCTCGTTGTGGTGCGACCAGAGCCAGAGGGCTGCCTCCTCCCGGCCCCGCACCTTCTCCACGGACCCGGCGGCCATGGCCTCGAAGTGCTGGGCGCACTCCCGGCAGCCAAAGAAGCTCTTGACGTAGCAGCGCATGGTGCTCAGGACCTCCAGCGGCAGCTCTAGGGGAGGGCAGGGAGGGCCAGTCCAGACCCAGCGCGCCCACGGCCGCGCCGGCCCCGGCAGGCCCCCTCGGCCCGCGTCCCGCCCCACCGGGCCGTTACCTTCGTCCGGGCCGCTCCGGAGGGCCTGGACCGTCAGCAGGTGGAAGAGGGTCCACAGGGAGCAGGGGTAGCCGCGGAAGTGGGGCTCGCTGCCCTGGCAGCCCACCCAGGTCACGTTGGCGGGCAGCACGGCGGGGTGGGAGGCCTGAAGGACAGACGGACGCAGGGTGACGCAGCCGCTACCTAAAACGCGGGGAAAGCGGGGGGAGAGGGGAGAGCAGGAGCGGGGACGCCGGGAGGTACCGCGGGGCGCCTTACGTCTCCCTGGTTCTTCAGGGCCTCCTTCAGGACGGCGCGAGGCAGCTCGGGCTCCGTCCAGTTCCTCAGCCAGCCGTCCAGAGACCGCAGGTAGGTCCGGACGAAGGGGCGCCCCGGGAAGTGCTGCACCGGGAGCGAGAGCGGACGCAGGTGAGAAGGGCCGCGGGGCCCCTTCGCTCGCTGCCGAGCCGAGCGCCGAACCTCGGCCCCGGCCCCGCGTGGTCCGAGGAGCAGAAAAAGCTACCCTGAAAGCCAACTCAAACCTGGCACGGACAGACCGCCACGGGCAGCGGAGGCCAGCACGGCCATGGAGCGAGACGACAGTGGCGGGACGCAGCAAGAGCGGCGGGGAAGCGAAAGAAAGAAGCGTTTTGCTAGGACCGAGCTACTCTCCCTGGGCCCACGGGGATTTTAAGCGATTCCATGAATTGCACTGAAAGCCCCAAATTCAGCACGGGAACGCATCTACAAACTGAGGTTTCTGCTGCAAAACGCACTTCCTCCACCCTCCCCAAACCTTTCAAAGGAGGTTTTGCTGCATGATGTGTGGCTTCCTAGCCACGATTTCTTTCTGCGCTAAGTTTTTTTCTTTTTTTCTCTTTTTGCTTAAACGCTTCTTGGAAACGCGACAGTTAAAGCCCCGGCGGCAGCGGGAGGGTGAATTCCCCGGCCGGAGCAGGCGGCGGCTGCCAGGGCTGGCAGCAATCCTGGTGCTGCTGCTCCGACCCGTGGACGAGAGCTGGAACGGCAGCGCCGGCTCAGCATCCTCGTCCCCGGCCCGCGGAGCCACGGCACCCTCCCGGCCGGGCGCCCACCGCCTCCGGCCTCCCGCCCGCGCTTCCAGGCCGCACGGGGCTTCATCTGCCCGTCAGACCCGGAGGCTGCAGCTCGCCCTTGGCCAGCAAGGGAAAGGCTCGTAGGGATGGCTAAAAGCTGATCTAAAAGCCACCGCTCCTGCCTACAGCCCTGGCAAGCTCGCAGCCCCGCTGCGGCCCCGCAGCGCGACACAGCGCGCACCGCTCTGGACCCGCAGAGGGGCCACACGGCCATCGGGCATGTGATGGAGAAACGCAGCGGGCTGCAGGCTCTGCGGGGCCTGACCCCTAACAGGGGTCTCATGAGATGGGGCGTTTATTTAATGAACCCCTCCACGTTCCAGAAAGGGAGAAACGCCAAAGGCAGTAACCGGTGGCAAGTAGGAGACGAGACAAACGGGCTTCAGCACAGCCAAGCCAAGGGTAGCTCAGTCTCGACCACCTCCCATGCACCTCTCTTCTGCCACGCACATCCCAGCTCCCTGCCTCCCTTCACACGCACGCATCTTCCCGTCGCTGTGAAAGGAACCACCAGCAACGCCAAATCGTTACGAAGCTCTAAGCTGAGAGCTTAAGACTTGCTGCACTAGTGCCTTGTGTTTGGAGCAGCTGGTTATAGCGCTCAGGAAGGGCAGGCAAACGTGGGAGCAGGGGGAGTCTCGCTCGGTGCAGAAGCCTACGCTCGTTCTGAGACCCAGGAGGTCCAAACGGAGTGCAACGCTCTGGGTAAGGAACGAGGGACAGAAAGCAGACACGGTTGGGGCAAAGGTCTAGCAGAGACCCCAGGTGGGGAAAGCCGTGGGAACAGAACTCCATCTACACCACTAGTAGAAATACTGTCCAAACACAGCACTTGCTAGTACCAGCTAATCAAACTGCCCAGCTCCTCCTGGCTCAAAGCTTCTCCGCACTACTGGTGAGCTTTAACCCTGCCAGCTCCATGCAGGAGAGAAAAAAAAATATCCTAAATCAGGCTTTTCCAGAGCACAGTTCAGAGCAGGAGTCTCTCCCCCCAGACTGTAAAAGGAGCCTGCAGAGATTAACTCCCTAAACTGAGCGTTCAAGTCAGGAGATGAGAATTAGGCAGCGCAAACCCCTCTGCTCGTGTCTGTCGTCTCTGCCACCTCCTGCTGGGAGTCCACGTTTCTTTAGAAAAGATCTTTGCCTTGATACAGCAACTTCTGCAAACCGAGAGCCCGCTCTGCCCACGGATAACTGCGGCTGATCTCTCATCTGAACCTCTCTGGCAGCTGCTTCTGGCTGCTGGCTCTCACCGGGACTTCTAGCCCACCAGAGTAAGGAATCCCCCTCTATCAAGAGTCACATCCGCAGACTCCACTTTGAGCAAATCGCATCTTTGCCTTCCGTCGAATAAAGTCGCCCAAGCTTCTCGAGCTGCGTCCTTGCCTTGGGTCACCGCGGGCAGGATTGCGGGCACAGCTGCTGCGCGGCCGTCTGGAAGGGGGCAGGCGAAAAACATCACGAGCCGGACCAGCCGTGGGCAAACTGCAGGGCGAGAGCCCGGCCGGCTGCAGAGGGCTCTGCCGGGACGAGGACGGCAGGGAACGCCGCCGCGGCCCACGAGGCGGCAAGGGACCCGCCGAGCGGCAGCAGGCACGCTCGCCTCGGGGACCGCCCCGCTCGGCTGCTTACGGAGGCTGGTGAGCTCGGCTTTCCTTATCAGCCCCACGGGGACGCAGTCCGCATCCCGCTTCTACTTTTACCGGTATAAACAGACAGATAGAAACGCAGCTCGTTCCTGCATCAATACTGAAAAGCGGCAGCTACGGCCACGGCTCAGCGCAGGGACCTGACTTGTGCCCACCGGATTTTAACTGGGATTTTTAGCCTGCCAGATTAACGTGTCCCCAGAGATCCAAACTCCCATCCCAGACTTGGCTCCGACCGGCCGACGGCCAAGACGTTTGCCGCGCTCCGGGCACAGGCTGGCCCGGCGGCGAGCACGACTCAGCAGGCCTCCGCAGCGCGAGCGAGCGCGGGTCAGGCCGGCGGCACGGCGGCCAGCACGCCCCGTTGCTCCCCCCCGGCCGGGGCCACCGCCGCTCCTCACCTTCGCCAGCAGCGCCACGTAGCACTTCAAGGCCGACAGCGCGGACCCCGACAGCGCGGCGGCCCGGGTCGCCTCCACCCGCAGCGAGTAGTGAAGCGCAGACTCCAGGTCGGCCATGTACACCTTGGAGCTGGGGAAGCGGGACAGCGCGCACAGCAGGCTGTGAGCGTTTTACTCGACCAAAGACAGCTTTGGAGCCCCGAGGGACCCGGCTGCGTGGAAGGGAATTTTCTTTGCAACAGTGACGTGAGACTTTTCCTGGGGGAAGGGGCATGGTCCCGGCCCGCTGTCGACTCCCCGAGGAGCCACCTTCGCTCCGCTGCTCGCGCAGCCCTGCACGGACACGTTCCCTCCTCCCGCCCTCCCCAAAGCCTTTCCCCCCCAGCTTCCTACAGCTCCAAAATAATTGAGCCATGTGCTTGTCCAGCTCACGCTGGGCACCTGCGCCTTCGCTCCCTGAGAATGGGCCAGTGAAGTGGCTGCATGCGTGTGGGGCTACGCAAGGATGAGGGGTCTCACCGGTCAGCGTGCTTCGGCTGGGATGCGCCGGTCACGTTGGAAGTGCTGGAAGTCACGTTCAGCTTGTAAGAGCCTCGGGTCACGCCAGAGAGTGTCCTCAAGTAGTAGGTGTAGAAGGAGCGTGCCTCCATGTGCCTGCAGGGAAAGAGAAGCCGTGAGCAAGACCTCTCTCCATCCCCAAGGCCTGCTGGCCATGACAAGGAGGCAAATGAGACCCAAGACTTTGAGGTGGACCAGCAGCTCCCAGCCTGGTACGACCACTCTGCGACCTCACGCCCTGCCGGGAACACCTCTGCTCCCAAATGCGGGATTATTAAGGGTCTCCATCTGCCCCTGGCAGCAGGTATGTTGGCCCACAACCCACAGCAAATCTTCTATCGCAGGAGCCAAGGTTGGGACAGTCCAGCCACCAAGCCCTCCCCGGCACCCAGGACAGGGGAGGAAGGTGTCAGGCCAACGAGGGCTGCGGGGAGGAGGGCGTCCCCGCAAAGCCCACCCGGCACGTCAGCAAAGCTGGCAGGCGGCCGCGGGAAAGCCCAGGGGAGCCAGGCAGCGCGGAGCTGCCTCTCCTGCAGCCTGGTGCTCACCCGCAAGCAGATGGCGGAGAAGCAGCTTCGTCGCAAGCAATTTTCCCCTCCGCCAGCTCAGGAACAATAGCTCTGCGCCGGGCAGAGCTGGCATCCCTCCTCCCGCCTCGTGCCTCCCGCGCCGCACAGGCCCCGGTCTTCCCCCGGGGGAGCATCCCCTCTCGCCAGCGAGGTGGCACCGAGGACCGCTTCCCGCGCCCTTCGCGGGGCGGCCACAGCCGGCCCGGCGCTTCGCGACCGCGCCGGGCGCCTCGCCGCCCAGCCGGCCCCGCGTCAGCCGCCCGCCGAGGCCGCGAAGGCACCATCTGGCCGTGCCGCTCCACGGCGGGATCTGCTCGAGGGAGCGGGCGGCCCATCGCTCCCCGGCAGCCGCTCGGCCGCAGCCGCTCTCTGCCTCCTAATGAACTTTTCCACAATTAGAAGACCGACGGGGAAGAGCAGAGAGATGGGGAGAGGGCCAGGCACCAGCCTGGTACCCTGCCAGCCTTGGGATGCGGCAGATTTATCCATCAACCAGCAGGGCAGCAGGTGCAAATGGATAAAAGCCTGTGGCTGGGCAGCTCCCCGGGCGCCGGGAGCTGCACGTCAATCAGGAAACGTCAGGCAGGCCCAGCAGCACGCCAGAGCCAAAATTCATTCCCTCCACCATGGCGAAAACATCCCACAAGGACCTGGCGTGGGACCCCCTCCAGGCCCTGCCGACCCGACAGGAGGGCTTGGAATGAAGCAGCCCTGCAGGAAGGGTGAAGCTCTCTGCTGAAGCCACCAGCTTTTCCCTCTAGCATATCCACAGCACGGACCCCAGTCAGGGGCAAAGCCCGTGCACGACAGGTTTGTGTGGCACGCTAGTGCCACACGAGACCACGGCTCTCCGCAGGCAGGACCTTCAGTCCGTGTCCCCAGACTCACACGGGCAGGCGGGAGAAGGACCCGTTGCTAAGGAGCAGGTAGCCGGAAGGGAAGGTGGTCACTCCAAACTTCTTCACGAGCTCTTCCTCGCTGCTCAGCACCCTCCTCACGGCGATGTTCTCGTACTGCAGCATGTCCAGTGTCACCTGCAACCCAAAGGAGCTCCCGGATCAGGCGGGCCAGGGAGCAGGACATCCCAGCCCTGACTGCACCTGATTTCTCTCTGTGGCAGAGAGGAACATCATGGGGATACTCAGCACCCTTACAACGCCTCGCGGCTTCAAAGCAGCATGCAAACGTGAGCAAAGCCCCCCCAGCTGCCTGTAGGAGCTCCTGCGTGTGTGTTCAGAGGCCTTCGTGTGAGCAGCCCCCTCGGTCCAGGGTCCCTGTCCCCTCCTGGCCCACTTGTTCTCAGAACGAGAAGGCAACACCACTTGGGACTTTGCCACCTCTGCCAAACATGCTCGGGAGTTATTAGGCTGGACTGATAGGACAGCAGGAGACAACACGAACACCGGGGACACCAGCTTAAAAAAAACCGCAGGCTGAACGCGGCCGTACCCACCTCTCTGCCCACAAAGGAGTCGCTCTTCTCAAAGATCAGCGCCAGGTACCTTACGTTGTTTCTCTGGAAGAAGCTGCGAACCTCCTCCGGGCTGCAAGAGAGGGCGAGAGTGAGCGGCAGCGCGTCCCAGGGCCGTGGGACGTCCCCACGGGGCGCCTCCGGCCAGCACGCAGCAGCTTGGCAAAGCGGGCGGATGTTTTGCCCTCTCACATGAAAGGAGTTCAGCCCTAATCCGTGGGGATTTGCCACAGGATGTCGACGCTGGGTTCAGCTTTGCTGAGCTAACAATTTCTCCCCGCTGAAGTTTCCAGCCCCAATTTTCTGCTCTGGTTCACGGCTTCTGTGAAAACCTGCCAGGGCCAGCCAAGGAGGCAGAAAACACAGCGAGCCTACGGAGAAGGGAGCTGCACGCTCACCCAGGGGAAAAACACAGCAAAGAGCGCGAACCAGCATCTCTTTTCTGCGACGCAGAGGCGCCAGAGACGAGCCTGACCGCTGCTCTGGGAAGGCCGAACGCCCTCTTCTCCAGGGCTGAGAGGGCCACGGAGCCAGATGGGGCAAGGGCAGAGGAGATCCCCACCACTGCCACCACTGCCACCCCTGCAAGAGGCAAGGCAGCCTCTCCGCGGAGGCAGAGGAGCCCCGCCGGGGCCGGCCATCGCCTGGACAGCAAAGCGGCCATCTGTGTCTGGCAGAGACAACTCGGACTCCACAGACTTCATAATGAATGAAGAAAACCCTTTCTCAGACGAGGCAGAAAAAAAGCCGCTCTGGGGCCGCTCTAACGACACAGATGCTGGCGATGGCTGCTGGTATCATCCTGCTCCATCGCCAGCTGAGCGCTGGCCTCGCTCGGCACAGCTGGGCGGTGGACACCACCCCGTCCCTGTCCTGCGCCCAGCCCAGGCACCACTTGCTCTAATTCAGCCCAGGCTGACAAGCAGGTTTGTTAGGAGAAACACAAGAGACAACGAAGTTACCCCGGGGAGGCACACGAAACCGGCCGCTCACAGCTACCTGGCTCAGAAAGTCGCCCATCCTGTCCAGGTCACGTCCTAGTATCTCATTCGATCGCAGATGGCACGGCACGCGTCTCTCCCACGCCAGGCGATCAGTTCAGCTTGCACCTCGAGCACGTGTCAGCACTAACAGCTCGCCTAGGTCCACACCTCTCCTTCCTCACCTACCGCTAGCATCGCACCACGCAATCCCTTCCAGAAATGGAATCGAGCCGCGTGTCCGCTGCGTAGATCCCATCACTTCTACCAGGAGCCTGAGCCCTGCTGCTTTTATCGCTACAAGCTACCTTCAAAACAACAGTGGTCTCTTCCCCGATGCTGCGGCGGTCCTCCTCTGAGGCGCCCCGAGCCCCTGAACGCCTCTTCCCCAAGCACGGAGAACCAGCACCAGCTACAGCAATGCTCACACTGCCCTGCCAGGCCTTGTGCTACAGCCCCAAAACTGCCAGAGCCGACAGGGAACAGCTCTGCTGCCAGGCTAGTGCAGCCTCTGGGCTCTTCTCACCTTGTGGACCTCTACCAGGAATCCTTCTCTCCATCTTGATCTCCCCCCCCGCCAAACACTCCCCGTAGACACCTGCCTTTAGTTGCTCCATAGCTCTACTCCATCCCTATGTTCTTCTCTCCTAGATGACAACACATCAAATGTTTCACCAAAGTCCACAGAGCAGGACTATCACATTTCTCACAGCTAGAAACAACTATCAGTTACCTCATCGCAGAAAGATATCCATTCAGTCCGGCACTGCCTGTTACTGGCAAACTGATGTCCCAGCTTTCCCCTATTTTCCATGTTCCTCCATTTTTATTTTTACAATTTTTTTTTCTGATAAAAATGCATTAATCGGGCTGTAAATGGCTGTAGGTTTGCCAGACCTCTCATGTCTCCCCTGGAACTCTGCGCTCACTTTTGACTCAGGACTTTCATTAGAAATCCACCTTCACTACCCAAACTACTCTTCCAGCTGCCAGCTCCTCCCAAGATCCAGGAAGGGTGTCATCCAGTGATTCCCAGCTAAACATACTTGTTTCCACCTCTGGCACAGCTGTTTCTGCCCCCTCCTTCCCAAGAGCCACCCTACTGCTCCATCTACAGAGTCAGAGACGGGAAAGCACAGACAAAATTTGTGCTGTTTCTGGTCACCTCGATTTGGGTTCATCCTAGCCTCCAGAGGCAGATCTCCCCATATCTCTTTTCCTCCTCATTGTTGTCCACTGGGCTGAAAAGCCTGGCGAGACCTCTGCAAAAGGCCAGAGACCCCATCCAGTTCCTTCTGGGGCTTTCAGCCTCTTATAACTCCTCTCTGCGCCAGCATCTCTCTGCTCTTCATGGGAGTGTTCCCAGCGGGCAGCCAGCAGCCATCCCCTCCGTCCCAGCACCCAGTTCCACACCCCATGCACGGCCCTGGGCTGGTGGTCATCCATACCTCGCTGGCTCCAGCGGAGGACAGGCAGGTGGCCAGGCGTCCTGGCTCTGCTCCAGGTTGGTGATGATGCTGTGCCTCAGGTCCCGGACGGTGCTGCTGGGAACTGTCGGGGGGGACGAGACATGGATGGTCAAGCCCAGCTCGTCGCAGGCAGGCGAGGGTGCCAGGCCGAGCGTCCTCCCACCAGCTTCACCTCTGCGCTGACGGCCCAACGGGGGAGCGCTGCCCTCCTCCGTCCCCAGCGCACGGGGGCTGCAGGGACTGCAGCAAGGCCTTTCGCACCCAGGGTAAAAAGCCAGCACGGCTTTGAATACTCACTAGCAATCCTTATCCCATCTTCTGCCTTCTTCGAAAAAGCTCTGAAAAACTAAAAGGAAAGGAAAAACATGAGAAAGTTGGAGAAGGCAGCTGGACAGAGGAAGACAGCCCAGCCCAGCAGGCAGGTTCCCTGCCATGCCTGGCTCTGCCTTCCACCTTGCTGCCTCAGTTTCCCCACAGTCCCCAGGAAACCTGGGCTGTTTCGCAGTGCTCAGCTTTTCCCCCAGAACGGTCACAGAACCACAGAACGGTAGAGGTTGAAAGGGACCTCCGGAGATCATCTAGTTCACTCTACCACCCCCAAAAAGCCCCAAAGTCACCACTGGCACCAAGCCAAGAGACCTCGAGGACAAGTAGTGAGGCAAAAAGCCACAGCAGAGAAAGCCTGGGGTGAACTCAGGTGCACGACCGGCTCAGGAGACAGGGAGGAGACCTTAGGAAAGGGAGGATCAAACGCCTCCCGCAGAGCCCAGGCCCTGCTGCAGATGGGCTGGACAGACCTGTAGTCCAGCCAGACACCGGGGAGACTCTGGTCCCCGCTCCCACGCCTGGCCCGGGCACAGCAGGCTCATCGCGCAAGGGCTGCGGCTCCGGGCCTGGCAGCTAGCGGGCTCAGAGAGCGGTGCCTGGGCGAACCAGCTCCTGCTGAGGGGGACGCCAGCTGGCACGAAGGACGGATGCTGGCCGGCTCCAGGCCCGTCTCGCCTGCCCGGAGGGGAGGGATGCAGACACGCGGCCAGGAGCAGGCATCTCCGCCGAGAGCAGGTGCAGAGGAGACGCTTGCAAGGGACCCAGAGAGGCAGCCAAGACCCTCGTGGTCTTGTGAACTGTTGACTGCTTTGGAGCTTTTGAAAAAGGAGAAGCAAAGGTTTTATCCCAGCTCTGCATGGGCTGCTTCCTGCCCAAACGGTCTGCTGCGCCCGATCCCAGCCTCCCGCAACGGCTCCGCCGCAGCTGGCACAGCCGGAGCAGCGCAACCCGGTTGCGTCAGCTGCGTGTTTGCTAAGCAGGCTGGGCTGGAGCAAGCACTGTTTGCCGAAGGCGCTTGGGTCCGAAGGAGAGGCGGAGAAGACGGCGCAAGGCGAGCGAATCCTCCGTGCTGCCACATCAGCACGTATCCCCACCTGGGAGACCTCTCTGTAAACACCCAGGCAGAGGCATCCGGCGCTAGGAGGCAACCAGGCAAGAGTCCCACGCAGGAGATGCCGCTCCAGCGCCTGCCTCAAGAGGAGGCTCAGTAAACGCATCCATGTCTCCTGGGCCCCCGGCTCAGCCGCCGGGGTGTTGCAGCCGGAGGGCAGAGGCAGACGAGGCCCCGCCGGCTGCGCGAGCTGCCGACGCTGGCCGCCCCGCAGGGAGAGCAGCTGGGACCCTAAGGGGGCTGGAGCACTCGTGGCAGGCCTGGCGCAGGGTGCTCAGGACCTGCAGGCACCCGCTGCTCCTGCGGCTGTGCTGGGCACGCCAGGAGCTGCCCGGGTGCACTGCCACCCTCGTGCTCTCCCGTGTGCCGAGCCGGGTAAAGGCAGCGTTCACCTTCCTTCCCAAGGTCCTAAAAGCTGCCCTTCCCGGAAGGCCCCCAAATCCAATCCCCACCGGACACTCATCACCACAGCTCCCAGCACGTAGCTCCTTTTCCCAGCAGGCAAGGAAACGAGCCAGGTTTTTGCTGCCTCAAAGAGTATAATTTTTGCAGCGAGGTTCTGCAAAAGGCTCATGAACCCAGAACAGGAAGAAAAGGGCCGAGAGCACTCCGCTGTGCCGCAGTTAAGGCTCAGGGAGCCCAGTCCCTGGCAGGGCTCTGCCAAGGCACGTGCAAGGGGCATTAGCAACCGGAGCCAGCAGCCCGTGTGCTCTTGCACACAACGGTTTTGGCTAGCGTAGACGAAGCCAGAGCTTTCAGCCTGGTGAGGCTCCAGCCAGCGATTCTCGTGGTCCAGGACACGACTGCTGCCCGCAGCGCTCCAGGAACGCGCTCCAGGTTAGAGCTTCAAAAGCCCCAGGTCAAGTCTGGAGGCCCAAAGAACAGCTTAACCAGCACCGAGCACCTCGCCGGCTCCTGCCGAACGCAGGAAACGCCCCCGCCACTGGACACCAATTACCGGGACAGAAACCACCTGAATGCCACGCGTCAGGACGGCGCGGAGGAAACGCCACGGCGGGGCTGAGCTCACCGCCAGGACCGCCAGGTACGCACGGGCTCCTGCAGACACCGGCTCTGCGCAGGAATCCTCGGATGCGGCGCTGGCTCCATCTCGGGGGCAGCTCCTCACGGAGGCACCCCCAACGGCGGGAATTCAAGCGGAGGACACTTGACGTACGCCTCGCACGGATCTCCTGGCGCACGTCTCCGAGCTCCGAACGCGAGGAAGAGCCAGCAGTTAACCCCCACCTCCCTCCTCGCCAGGTAGCCCCAGCTCCCGCTTCTCACCTAACAGGCATCCTGCTCGCTGTACCGCTGCTCGTTAGAGGCATCGCGGGTTCTGCGGCTTCACTGCTTGTGTTGGACCGGGCCTTTGTTTGCAGTGGGAAACGCTGAGATCCCATATATTTACACAGCTAAGCTGCCGGGCACAGGATCATAGAGGTGGGACTGCGCCCGGCCAGCCAAAAACAACAGAGCCGCCGGCTGCGGGACGTTCCCAGGCGAGCCGCTGGGGAGCTCGGCCCCACGGCGCCCGCGCGGCCCGGGGGGAGCCGCAGACGGGGCCCGACGCGGCCCCCGCGCCCGCTCCCGGCCGTCTCCTCGCAAAGGCTGAGAAACCGCCTCCCTGGCGCAGCGCAGAAGCCTGCACGTGCAATTGCTCTCCGCCTCCCCGGCGCTGGCTGCGGCCTCGCCGGGGCCGTTTCGGATTCAGGTTTCCGAGTCTCTCTTCGGTCCTAGGATCTCCACGTTTTGTCGCAAAGACGCGTTTCAGTTTTCCCCTCCCTGCTTCTAACCCCGGCAGCGGCCCGCGCAGGCAGCACTTCGGCAGCAGCCTCCTTTCAGCGAGGGCGAAACCGCAGCTTGCAAAGCCCCAAAGGGAACGTTTTGGCGCGGGGCTGCTGCTAATCCGACCGAGCGAGAAAAGGACGGATCAAAAGGAAGCACCCCCGGGCAAGCGGGGCGCCGAGAAGGGCCTCTCGGCCCCGGCCAGCCCCTCGGGGAGCAGCCCTTACCTTCAGCGTGGGGAAGCCGGTGATCCCGAAGTCCGCGCACACCTGCTGGTTAGCCTCGTCGGCACAGTCGAGGGCAGCAATCGTCACGGCGGGCCTCCACTCTGCGGGCACAGAGGGACGCGGTCAGCACAGCCGCGGAGCGAGGACGGCTCGAGCACGGGCCGAGGAGCCCCCGGGCCGGGCGGAAAGCCCATTTCCGGCGTCGGGCCTCCGGCCGCAGCCCCCCGAGGAGCCCCCAGCCGCTGCCTCCTCCCCGGGCACGCAGGCCCCTGCGCAGAGGCTCGCTTGAGCATCCCGCATCCCATCTTGCGGGGGAAACGCAGCCCGGTCTCTTCCCTCACCTCCCAGGACTCAGGGAGTTTCTTCCAAGACAACATCTGCTGGAAAAAAAGAGATCCATCCTCAAAAAGCCTGATCCAGCTTCTCGCCGCTGCCAGAGCCCTGCAGCCCCCGCGCCGAGGGCAGCCCGGCGAGAGCAGCAGTGCCGAGGGGGCAAAGCCCAGCTCGCGCCCTCGGGGAAGCGGCGGGGAAGACCCGCTCCGTGCCCCCGGCCGGGGCGGCAGCTCCCGCCGCACGCGCGCCGCGCCGTGCCGTGCGGTGCGGTCGGCTCCAGGCGGCGCAGGAGCCGAGCCCGGGAGCTGGAGGCGATGGCCGCGAGCCAGGCGGCCGGGGCGCCGGGAGGAGCACGGCCAACCCGGTTCTTCCAGCTGCTGCATCCGGGAGGCCGCATAACCCGACTCGCTCTGCTTCCAGCCAGGTAAACCCATCGCCGCGGGTCAGCAGGCAACCGCTGGCCCGTGCGGCGGGACTGAACGCCAGCAGAGACTGCTCCAGGGGTCTGCAACATCGGGGACAGCCCCAGCCCCCACGGCACCAACCCTGGAGCTACCGCAGGAACGGCACTAGCAGGGCTGCATCTGAGACGCAGCTCTGTGCATCTGTGGCTTGAAGCAAGCTCCAGAAAAAGGGGCTGAAAATGGATTTGGGAAGCCTCCACCCCATCCTGTGCCACCCAGCTGGGCCTGATCCCAGCAGTACGAGGGGATGCCGGCTAGGTGGGCACTGCTGCATGTGGTCCTCATCGCGTGTCTCACCCTCTATCCCTCCTCCTGCAAAGTACGAACTCTTCCCACAGACCCAAATGCTTCAAGCGCCTGGCTGGGTGTTGCTACAGAAGCGCCAAGCCCATGGTTTTGCTTGGGGATGGTCATCCTACAGCTTCTGAAGCCATCGGGGCAAGAAAACCACCAAGGGCAACCCAGGGAGTCACCAGTCCAGGCCATGGGGCCTTCTGCCCAAAAGCACCAGGAACCACCACAGCTACTCAAAACTCAGTTTGGCCCCAGATTGCACCAGGCCTGTTGAGACACGATTCTCGGTGTTTTGTGCCCTATTTTTTGGGTGGCAAGAGCACGGGGAAAGCCACGTGAGGTGGAGCCAGACTTCACGCGCCCTGGTTTCTCACCCGTCCGCGAGCTCTGCCCGGGCGCGCTGCCCGCGACCACGGCCACCCGCCTTTCCAGTTCACCAGGCTGCCAGCCCAGCCTCACTCCTTGCCTGCAGCACCTCCCGCCCCGGCACCTGCGGCCTGCCCAGCGCTGCGGGAAGATGCACGGGGCCGAACAGAGCCCGACATCGCCCTCGGGAGAGGAGGAGGGATTGCTAACCACAGCCCAGAGAGAGTAGATAACACAGGCTCCTGCGTGTCTAACCCCAGACCGAGGGGATGGTCAATAACCAAGGGAGCAACTCAAAGCCGTGCCAGCAACACTGTAGCAAAATCATCCCTGAGGGACGAGCAAGGAAGGGAAAAGACCGTTCACCCAGGGCAGACAAGAGCAACTTAGGACGGATACAAAGACCCACGCCTCCAAACTTGGCCTTGCTGCAGCCAGAAAACCAGCTCACCCCACGCCAGCCCACGTCTCGCCAGCCATCACGTACTGCTTCTGGTGCAGATCTTGAGCAGGAGCAGACAGGGCAGCGAGGAAACACCCCCATTTCTACCTCTCCTCAGTGGGATGCCCACGAGTCGCCTTTCTGCACGTGGTGTTGCAGTTTGGAGTTGCAGAGAGACCAGGACTTTGCCGCTGAGCTTCCCCAGGCATCAGACACATCCTGGGCCTGGCATGTCCTCTCCCACACCCAACGCAAGCATCCAGGCGTGGGATCTCTGCTCTTAACCCACCCCAGGCGGCTTCTCCCACCCTGTGCTCCCAACATAGCCTTGCCCTGGTCCCCCCCACTCGCAACGCCCTGCAAAGTCCTGGCCTTCATAGCTTTTTCGGACCTTTTGCAGCCTTACAGCCCCAGGCCGCACTCCTGGAGCTGCTCTTGGCCTCTCCACAGCTCGCCCCACTCCTCCTCCCACCCTAACGTCTGTCTCCCAGACGAGAGCCGCAGACCCGTGCCGGGTGCCTGCTTCCTGCCTGCAGTGGGTGGCATAGGAAGAAGCCGTGTAAGAGAGAAACGGAGAAAGGCAAGAAGGGATTTCAGCCGGCAGGCTCTGAAAGCCAGCGGCAGAACGGAGACCAAACTTCTGCCTCAGTTCTTGTCTCTGCTCGAAGAAAGGAGCCAACCAGAGCAAGCAGGGCCTCCCCTTCAGACGTGGGAGCCTGCAAGAGGTCAGGACCCGCCTGGACCATCCTGCTTCGAGGGTGACGACGCACGCAAGCTCCTGCGAGATCTCTACTAGCCCTGCGGCAGGCAAGGAAGGGCGCCTCTTTTTTTCCCAGCCCAGGCTAGATGCTGCCCAAAAGCCAGGTCTCCAAGCCACGGCTCTTCCTGATCGCTGGTGCCCGGGGAGGCCCGGACGCCGCGGAGCCGGCAGCGGGGAACTGGATCACCAGGCCGAGCCGGCACCGAGCCCCAGCTCCGGGGGCAGCCGGAGGCAGGACACGCGCCGCGGCGCTCGCCAGCGCGCGGCTCCCGCAGCTTGCTGTAGAGCCAGCACCCTCCCGCACGAGCCCAAAGCTGCAAAAACCCACCTCGGGGAAGAGCGAGGGCTCCTCCCGCCCGCCCCAGCGGGCACCTTCCCAGCCCTCCTCCGGCCGGACCAGGCGCAGCCCCGACGGTGCCGACGTGCAGCAGCCGCAAGCGCCGGGGGAAGCCCGAGGGGCAGCGCAGCCCCCAGGCACCGCTCCCAGCCCCAGGGCCGGCTCCAAGGTCAGCCCGGCGGCGGCGGCGGCGGGGGGGGGGACGGACTCACCGCGGAGGTCGGCGGCCAGGGCCCGCCACGTCGGGGCGAAGTGGACGCAGTGGCCGCACCAGGAGGCGAAGAACTCGACGGCCCAGGCGCTGGGCGAGCGCAGCAGGCGCCGCTCCGCCGTGCCGGCCCCCAGCAGCTCCAGCGGGCCGCCGGGCGCGTAGAGCCCGCGCGGCCGCGCCGCGGGCAGCGCCAGCGCCAGCAGCAGCAGCGCCGCGGGCCACCGCCGCCCCCCGCCGCCGCCGCCGCCGCCCCGCGCCCGCCGCCCCATCGCCCGCCAGGCCGCCGCCGCCGCCCGCCGCCCTTTAGGGCCGCGCCTGGCCCCGCCCGCGGCCCACGGCCCCGCCCACGGCCCCGCCCACGGCGCCCCCTGCCGGCCGCGCCGCGGGGCAGCGGGACCGGCGCCGCCGCCCGGGACCCGGCACCCCCCGGCCAAAGCCCCTCGGGCAGGGGCAGGGCAGGGCGTGGGGGCTTTCCCCCCTCTACCGGTAACGCGGAGGAGGAGAGCCGGGCTTTCCTCTGGAAAACGGCTGGATTTTCACCAGAAAAATCACCACCATCACTGGAAAGGCACGGGTGAAGTGTGAATTTTAAAACGTCCCTTTTTAAGGCAGAGTTCCCAGCTCTGCACGAGTCCCCGTGCGCCAGCTGAGCGGTGGCTTTAGCTCGTTAAGCCAGAGCTCATCAGCCGTAAAGCTTCCTGCCCCGGCTGACAGCCAGCAGGAATCTTTCCCCAAAGTCAAGGAGCTCAAGGGCTCGACTAGGTTATCGGTGAGGGCTGAGCAAGGCCAAGAGGCCACTAAGAGCCCCCTGCTCTCTTTAAAGCCCTGCAGCACGTGTTTCTTACACCCAGAGTGGATCACTTGCATAGCGGCAAAGAGCCCCTCTGTGTGCTCTGCACTGGGTTAGAGAGCAGGAGAAAGAGCAGTTGGATTTCTGTGTATTCAACCACCGAACTGTCTGAGAGGACCCTGTGGAACAGGGTTTCAAAAAACGTGGAAAGGGCTTTACTGTCCACTTTTGAAAGCATGAATCTGGCTGCAGAACACCAATAGCTCAAAAATGACAGAATAAGACAGCTCGGAGCCTTTTCACTTCCTTGCAGTTTTGAAGGCCCCAGAATAGGACAATCCTACTTCTCATCTCTTCTTGGCACTGCAAATGGACTTTCTTCACTGGAAATTAAAGAATACATTCCTAGCTAATTGTGTGATTCCAGAAACCGACTCCAATAAAAACACGCAACTAATGGAAGAGGCACGATAGAGTCACGAGAGCCGGCAGCACTGTCACCTGGCCCTGCCACGTTGGAGGCTGCTCAGGGAGGCTAGCATCCACGGCCTCTAAGGAGGCCTTGAAAAACCAGCCGCAGTAACTTTAAAAGTTTTCTCTCCGGCGTTTATGTGAGGGATTGATGAAACCGGTAAAGTCCTTCTCGGTCTGAATTTTCAGTATTGTACTGCTTAAAGTATGGCACTTCTCTAGATTAAAAAAAAGAAAAAAAAAAGCCTTGTTTCCCTGATTACCGTCTCCAAACAATCCCAGACTGCGAGTGCAGATTTTGCCATCGACCACCTCCCAGCCTGACACAGTCAGCTGGGACGCTCCAAGTCAAGGTGACCCTTTTCCACCGGGAATCAAATCGCACCTTCACTGACACAGTTCTCAGACAACATCTTTAGCAATAGCTTTGTGATAAACCCGCCACCTTCCACGGCTTTGCTGCAGTGCCGCCGGCAGGGACGACACGGCGTGGCTTTGAACCCTGGCTGCTTTCCGCAGCCTGCACAGGCTCTGCCGGAGTAACACCCGCGACAAGCCGGAAACCCCCTCGTAGCCACAGCCAGCAGCCGGTGATTGCCGACTGTGCGAGACAAGCCTGCTCGCGTTTGGTCGAGATCTGTCTTTCAAGCCCAAGAACCCTATAAATAACAATAAATGTGGAAGAAAATCCAGGGTGCATTCTCGGGATGTGACGAACACGTTCACGTTCTCTGTGCCTGCAGAAATACCGTAGCAGTACTAACCCTCCCCCCCGCTGTTCACTGCTGCTGATTCATCCCTGCTCTAAAGGACAGCATCAGCTCTTTGGTCATCATTTCTGGAAGGAGATGGTGTGTGTGTGTGGGGGGGAAGGTAGGGGCAGATGCCGTGCTTGGTATGTCAGGGTTGGAAACGTTTCACTGTAAATTTAAGATCTACTGGAAGTCCCTCCTTATAAATCATCACCACTACCCAGGATGCACAGAGTAGATGTTTTCCATTCCAACTCACCTGCCCAGCTTCCAGGAGCAGATCCGAGGAGTCACAACACCCAAATTTGCCACGTCATCATCTGGCACTGGTTTAATTGCAGCACTTGAAACAGAGAATGCCACACAGGTGACAACGGAGAAACCCTCTCTTTCCGGGGCAGTAGTCCTGCAACACAAGCAAATTCCCACCTGTGAAGGACCAGTGCCCAAATCTCAAGCTCGCCGAGCCATGCCGACTCCATCATCTCTATTGAGTGACGCAGCCAGTTGAGGTGCAGCAGGACAAGGCCACTGAATCCACGTTCCTCACTGAGCTCCTCCTGCAGTCTCCCTTATTTGGCTGGAATAAGACAAAGCAGCCCGAAGGACACAGCAGAGGTTTAGCGCAGTCGGACTACAGGGCTGCAAAACCAGGCTGAGAGCAGGTTTGGAGCAGGAACCAACCAGACCCGCTCCTGGTCAGCCTCACGAAGTGCACTTGCCAGGCAAAACGCCTCCCATACGCCCCACTCCCGCCCAGCCCTTGCTCTCCTGCCAAATTGAGCTACCGTCCCTCCGAACTGTTGTGGGACCTTACCTGGGAGGAGGCAGGATGGTGCAGGTCTAGGGCTGTACGTTCTGCTTCCTACAGATTTAAGGCTTTGCAGGGTCTCGTTCCCTCCCCCCCCCGCCCGCGTTGCTGGGATCCACATCCCCGAGAGAGCGCCGCATGCTTTCAAAATCGTTACAGCTCATCCGCATTTCTGCCAGCCAGCGGCCCCTGCGCTGGGCCGGGTGCCAGCCCAGCAGGCCAAGCAGCCCTCTCTCCCCTCCTCCCTGCGCTCTGAAGAGAGCCGCTGGCGTTCGGCAGCTTCCCACCGGCATCTTGCTGGCCTGGGCACTGCAGAAGGCCTTGTGCTACGCAGGACACCCGAGTTTGGAGCAGAGTCAACACTTCGAGTGCCGTGCAATGCAGCACCCCGCCGAGCTAGCGGGCGTTCAGGCTGTGCCGTGCCCGCAGCTGGCACCACCTCCCCGAGGGAGATGGGTGGCATCCCAGGAACGGAGGTGAGGTCTCGCTCCAAACAGCGCGTTTAACTGCTGCCTTCAGGAAGGTCCCAGCCTGCCATTACCCCACCCGGGAGTTTCACCGGGTAGTAAGTCCACGGGTGAAACAGCTTTCAAAGCCTTTGCAATGCAGTTGCGTTCTGCCAGTTGTTCTGGGAAGAGTTGCACAAACGCCACAGTAGAAAGTCAGTGCCAAAAGTGAAGCAACATAGATTTGCAAACGAGGAAATTAGAGCCTTCATCAAGCTGATTACTGGGCATCTTGGGTAAGGACAGGAGGAGCAATGCAGCACTTTGCTGTGTCACTTGCCAGAGAGTTGTGGCAATGTTCCCAGCACTTGAGCTGCTCTCTTTTGTTTTTTTTTTCTTTTCTTTCTTTTTCTTTTTTCTTTTTTTTTTTTTTTTTTTAGTGAAGCCAATTCTTTAGCCAAGGAAGAATAGATCAATTTTTTCAACGTGAAACGCACCCTGAGCCACTTCCAGGGATGGATGCTGACTGCTGCAAGTAGATCACTGTCCTAAAACACAGGACTCGGAGAGCAAAATAGCTGCAAGGCAAGGAAAAAGCGCCACGGATGATCTTTTGCTTTTCGTTAAGGAGAGCGCACAGGTGCCAGGGCCGCTTTGTTTCGGCCCTTCGGACAGTTAAGTGCTCTGCCACTGAGCTCCAGCCTGCTCAAAGCCCGGGTACCTGCATTAAAGGAAAACGAAGAGCAAGTAACTGCTCAGCACGCAGTGCATGGCTTTTGGTTCTGTTTGCACATGTTTCTGTTTATAATGCACGAATACCACACACAGCCTGTGGGGACTGGAGTCGCGCAGACCAACGGTGTCTTCTGCAGACTGCTTAGGGCACACATGCATACACCTAATTAAGCCATCGTTAAGTCTACACTGTGAACTGCGCGAGTTTAACGTGCAAACTTGCTAGAGGTTCTCCCTGCTGAAACCTCCCTTCCTCTGGCAAAACTGATTTTATTAGATCTGTGAAACCAAACACTCAAGCTGAGAAATTCAAAACCGCAGTAATTTGCTTGGAGAAGACGTTTTCTGCATCTTTTTCTCACTAAAAGGAAAACAAAAACTTTTTACGAGAGGCTACGCGTTAACAAATGGCACCCAAACACGGCCGAGGTGAAAGAGCAGCCCCAGCTCCGGGTACCGGACGGGCTCGGTCAGCACGCTTGCTCTCACCCGTCCCGGGCCGCTCCGTTCTGCTGCTCTTACCTTTATCGGCTGCGGCTGCCGTTCAATTGCCACGTGCTCACGCGGCCGTAGTTTGGCAGCGCGACTCTTCAGCCGTCTCCTTACGGTTTCTTGCAGATCTGGACACTCTCCAAACAGCAGTCAGAGGAGAGGGGAAACCACAAAGCTTTAGAGAAGTTCCACCAATAAATAAAATTTCCAGAGAACAATGTTTGCCCCTAAGTGAACAGATGATCAGAGCTAATAACAGCAGCTTTACAGAACTGCAAACATTTAGGAACCTAATTGAGGGACCTGAAACAAGGCTTAGGCTCTGACAAATTTAATTTCAAGCTAATTGTTTAACTAAAGGCTGTATCCTTTAAAAATGTTTTTAATCACAATATTTTAAAACCTATTTTAAATAAACATATGCCAAGAATAATTTGTTTTCCCCTGACAAGATCATGTCATGCATTTTAGCAATGATTAAGCAGTGCTATTTTCTGGTTTTGCTTTTACCCATAGTCAGCTTTAACAATGAGGAAATTCTAATAATGCATCGTTATAATCAAGGCAACTCTAATGGGATTTCATGGGCTGTGGTTGGCATCCCAAGTACAGCATCAGACAGAAAGGAGAATGTACAAGGGACAAATCTCCAGGACACCTTCAGAATTAGTAACCATTTGGGTAATTATAAAACTCCATCTAATAAAGATTAGGAAACAAGATTAATTTATAAATCAGTTTATTTACAGATTTTATTCTCTTAAAGTACATTTCAGTTACCAAAGATATTTACACTGGTGTACACAGGGACCACCCTGGTTATTTTACAGTTCTAATTACAAAAACCCTACCACATCCTTGGGTCTGTCTACTGTGCAAAGCTGCTCTGCATGTGAACATTAGCTGAAACTGGCCCAAAAACCAAGTTACCAGGTTATTTACACATACACAGTAAACGTGTTTCTTTTTAATATCTCCACAATACAGTACACAGGGAGACGGAGTCTCCCAAAAGGCGGCTTTGCAAATGTGTATCAAAAGGCTCTGCAAAGTCAAGGAAAAAAAACTACTAAATGCAGGTTAATTACAGTATTCCTCTTTTATCTGTATATATTTTTGCATTTAACGTTTAAATTACAAATAAGTTCAACAGTTTGCTTTTCTCCATTTTAGTTGGTTTGTAAACACTTCAGATGCACTAAATACCTTAAAAGATTCAACTGTTTCTCTGCTCAAAAGTATTTTATTTTCCTAATATTCTTAGGGTAGCAAAGGGATATGAAAGTCAGAACTGTACTCAGTTCCTTGCAGAATAGTTACTTAAAAGGTCTCTATCACTGTGCTACTGAAGATCTTCTGCAGGTATGCACTTATTCAAGTATTGCAAAAAGCTAAGGCCACTTTTTCAAGAAAGGAAAGTGAATAAGATAGGACTTTTCAATCCATCATCACACCTTACGAGCAACGAGCCTTTTCTGAAAGGTAAAAGTACTACTGTTCCACAGCTTAGCTCAGGAAGTATCCTGCCGGTGAGAGGGGTCCTCACGCCCTTCATCCGTGAGATCCTGGGCTCGCCCACCTGGCACTGAGATCTTTCTGAAAAGGGAATCTCATCTCCAGTGACGACAGCTGCCACTTCAACCAGCTTACAGGTTTCAAAACAGTTTCTCAGCCGTGATAACTAAGATAAGCAGGGCCCAGGACTATGATTTTGTTCTTACCATAGCAAGGGTTGGGAGAGGGGAGAAATACAGAATTCAGCCTCTGTTTATAATACTCTGGACTTCCCCATGTCTCTTTACCATCAACTTTGGCCTAGACAGACCATTGCTCCACCTCAGTCATCATCAGTTCTAGCATCCAAAGTAACTCAACACACTTGAGGTATTGAGAAGGTAACTCATATACGTTCAAGTCTTTTTAGGGTTGCTCCTATCAGGAATTGCTACCAAAAATAAATGGCGATGTTTGCAAAGGAATAAAATTCCTTTTACACAATTTCCTTCTGCCCAAAAGCTTGTAAAGACAGCTACTGCTGATCCAAATCAGCAAGACAACAGGCATACGATCTCCAGTGGTCCCTGGCACCTTGGCAGGCCAACCGTACACCCTGTTGGTGCACATACCAAAACCAACCATGCCAACCCCGCAGAGCGGCTGAAAACTCTCAGTGATGCAGGGCATCTTTCTATCTCAGCACTAGCCACGTTATCTAGGGAACGGAAACTAACTTTTCATTCCTGTGATACTCAAGCTGCAAACCTACGCTGCAGGTTTCTGCCCTCTTTTCCGTAATTGCTACCTATAAAAATAACAATCATCTCTGTTGAAAAGATACACCCAGGAAAGGGAATCTGAGGCAGTGACCCAATTAGTGACACCGTGCTGGTTAAACGCAGCAGCTTTAGTTTGCCTCTATCATAAGACTTTGCTAATTTCACAGTTCAGCATCATGACACTTTCCGAGGACAAGTGAATCACTTAAGGAAAAAAGCTGAACGATGCTCTATCCACTTGCCTTCTACCCAGCCAGAAAGGCCACTACTGTGGGGCAGACATGCGCATGCCCCATTGGAGGTGTTCCTATGCACCATCACCTCTTCCTTGTTCTTTCACTCACTAAGCTCCCATAGATATGGCTCACCATTAACTCATAACTGAGGTGCTGGCAATACTACACCTGAGAATTTGCTTGGACCTCTGACAAATCCAACGTTTCCCAGTGCTGTCCCTGAAGAATTACCAGCTGTGTGTCATTGTGCAAAATGCAAATATTCCAATGATAGTTTTCCAAAAAAAAAAAAAGTGGATAAGAAAAAACCTAATGGAGAAATAGCAGAGGTATGCCTAGCAGGAAGCCCAAGAAACAAACAGATGAAAAGCTAAAAAGAGATCTCCCCGCCATGCCTATCTTGGGCTACAGCATCTTTGGTGTCCCTCCAAGCAGGCATCAGAGTGTTCCTCTACACTCCAGCTTGTCCAGAGAATCTGACACCCCTCTGGGTGTCGTCCAAGTCAGCAATCAGGACATCCACTATTAAGGCAACATTTGACCCCAGATTGTCTGTGTTTGATCAAGAAAAGCACAAGGATAGGAGGGGCAGATTAGGAAAGAGCACTCTGCAGAAGGACACTGCAGTTGAACTCAGCACCAAACGAAGCACAGAATGGCTGTCTATGGCCTAGGAGTTCTGGGAGAACATGGAAACAGATGGGGCAGGGAAGTTTCACATCTTTTCTTCAGCTCAGTCCCTTCAACTCTCCATTGGCTCTGAATTGGTCGTGAGGAGGCTCCATTCCTAAGTCCTGCTTTTGCTTCCCACCCTCAAGAAGCTGGAATTTTTGTGTGAAGAATACAGACTCTGGAAGTCACCAGAACAGATGCGTGCTCAAGTTCGGCTATCTCAAAATACGAGACAGTGCAGCCTCTGCACAGGACGCTCTCCTATAACCCACTCAATAAATTATCTGAAAATAAATTAAAGAAGAAAAAACCCACAAGCACAAAACATGCAGACAGTCAAGCACTGGGCACTGCTTTCTTTGGTGAATACACTTTTTTCCCCAAATTGTTCAAGTAACGGCTTCTCCGATGTAATAGGTGACAGTAAGGGAGGAAGCTGAGGGACAGAAGGCTACTTTTTTTGAAAAAAAAATTTCCACTCCTGCATGTCACGTGCCTGAGAGAATCCTGAGTATCCATTATCTAGGAGCAGCTGGCACTCCAGGAAGTGAAGAAGTGCTACATGATAGGAGGAAAGTTGTCCACGGGCTCATCTTTTACCCTTGATGTTAGGTGGCCTTTTTCTTGCTCCACCTCTGGACTGAAGCAAGTTACACAGAGAAAAAAAAAAGTAAGAATTCCTTACTTCAATGTAGAAAGCATCATCATCTACTTTTTCAGGATTAACTGGCACCATTATTTGGTACCATATCACAGGAAGAAAGACAAAAAACAGCTTCGGAGAGTACAAAACTAAATGGGCTCTGAAGCAGAAGAAACTGATGCACATTGTTAGGGCTGCAGAAGGAGAGGCGTTAAGACTATAACACTGTTCAGTATGGTAAGTATCCACTTATGACTAAAACCTGACCAAACCATTTCCTCTCCAAATGATGCACATTTCTAAAGACAACTTGAGTACTGATGGCTGACAACCATTCCAGCCAAATAGCCAATATCCCAACTTAACCCAGCCCTTTCAGGGCACAAGCTGAACGTCGAAGCCCCAGGCAGGGGCCACAGACAGCTGCTGACAGTTATGCGGCATACTGCATTGGCACGAGAACAGTCTCAGCGCTCCACAACGCAGCCTCAAGTGAGGCATCAGCTTGTTTCAAAAATAAATCCGGTGCAAAGTCTCTAGTAGAAGAGGATGTAAATTCAGATTCCTTTAATCACATCTGAATTGCCTTTAAAACCCACGCATAGAAGTCCAGCAGCAGTGCTTGCAAGGTGGAGAGTATGTCAGGAGTCAGAAAGGCCCATGACTCAGAGATTATACAGCTTCTAGCTTTATTTTCAGCGCTGTCACACAAGCAGTAATCTCCTCTGTTTCTCATTTATCTGGTTCAGTACATCAACAGTGTCTCTGATTAAGGCCTCAAAAATCCCATCTGCCAACTGCATCTTTACACACAGCTCATCCTCGTCGTAATTCACCCACTGTGCTTCTTCCTCATGAAGTTCCTGCACCTTGGAGGGTAGAAAGGAAAAGACAAAACACAAACATTACAATTCTGTTGCTCTAAGATAATACCCCCTGAAAAGTTCTAGGAAGAGTCCAAAATAGTCTTTATCTGCTAACACCACAATTGTCTTCATAGAAGATTACCGGAAACACTTGGAATAGCAAAACAAATACAGATCTACTCAAAGCAGGTTACTGCACTGCATGAACACTTTCTACTTTCCACCATATTATTCCTTTTAAGGGAGTTCCTATTCCTGCAATAGATTTTTACTTGAAAGAACTCAATTAATGGGATACGATGAATCATTCTTGACCAATGAACTCTATTAAAAAAAGAACACACCCCCAAAACCTTTAACTGCATATTTGCAAGAAGCAACTTTAACTGGTTGCTGTACAACAGTATTATAACCTACTTGCACAGAATATACTACTTTTATAAGCAAGAAGCAACAATTGGATTTGAGAGCATTATTGCAAATTGAACTTTGTGCTGATTACAGCTAGAACAGTAACTCAACAGGTATTTATCTCCTTCTATTCCTAAGCTGTTGATAAAAAAAAAAAAAATTCCTCATTTCACCGCTTGCTGGCAAATAGATGCTTTACTAACAGACAGGAATATATAATTTCATTCAGCAGAACAAGTCTTATCAGGCATCTCTCCAAATCAGACATCTCCAGTTAAAATTATCACTAAAAACTTGTTTTGACCATGTTGCTATTCATTCAAAGCCCAAACCTTCTCAAAAGAAGAAAGACTGGGCACAAATATCACTCATTATATTTAAAATGCCAAAGAACGCCTGCCACAAACTCCTCCATTGCTAAGTCACCTCTGACCATAACTCCTAGACACTGAGCTCTAAAGAGACTGTAAGAGCTATAGCTCCTATATGCTCTCCCTCCTTTTAGTGTGAGGTTCAAGTGCACAGAAACGTGTCTATTTTAAGGGTGATAGCCACTGTTGCAGAATGATGATTCAATAACCCCAGTGCAGTGTGAAGGCCCAAAATCAGGCTGCCATGAGAACCCCAAGGAACTGGCACCGCTTCCCAGGGTTTTAGCCTTTTGTAAGGCCTCAGTTACACAAGCGCTCTCCAGCTGACAGCTCCTTTCTCTTTCTGTTAAGAGAGTTTGGGAAAAGGGGCAGGAACCTTGTTCTCAAACAGCTTTGGAAGAGTCACACTGTGTGCTTACACATCTCCGCGCTACTACTGCTGTACAAAACACAATGTTTTGTTTATGTAAGAAAGGCAAACATTCCTCTTTGTCACAGCCCTCATTTCCCATGCTGCTGTCAAAGATGAGGTGCAATGGTTTCGTTACATTTTTATAAGCAAGAAGCAACAATACTAGCAATCAAAATCGAATGTATGTCACAGGCAAAAAAAAAAATAGCTTGCAATGTGACTGCCAACAGTCAGCAGATAAACAGGCATGTGTGTGTGGACGTGAATGTCCAAAATTGAAATTCTGAACCCTTAAGTAAGAGTCAGTTACTTACTAGCTGCAGCTGGTATAGGCTGTTTGTAAATTCTGATAGCCCCTAGAATAAACAAGAGTGGCATGTCCCAAATCCTCCCATTAATAAAGAGACATGAGACAGAAGCACCAGTTAGGAGGTGGATCTGCACATAGACTACTTAGATGCAGAAAACCGCAGATTTGGCTTCTAGAAAGAAGAGATGGTGCTGAAAATAAGGGGTCCCGAAAAGCAGAAGCAGTCTTGGAAAGAAGGAGGCCCAAAAAGGGAAGGTGAAGATTCTGCCTTGAGGGAAGATCCTGGAGATCAGGGAGATGGATGGAGACAAATGCTGGGGGATGCCCAGGGACCTTGGCCAGTGATGCCCGAGACTGGTAACTGCAAGCAGTTGCACAGCACCAACAAAAGCAACTTTCTGCCTGACCTTACCAGGTCAGCAGCAATCTTCCTGCTTGAAAGGCAAGCTGAGACCTGGTAAATGTAAGTAAGAGTGAAATAATCAACTAGGGTAAAAAAGCCATTTTCTTGGTGGTTCTTAAGTAAACTCCAATATCCAGATCCCTGTGAGCTGTCATTTATTCTCTCACCTGTGACAACCTGATGAGACAGTTCCTTCACTCTGCTTGGGAAGGAAAAGAAGATACATGGGACGATGAAACTCAAGAAAAAGGGAGAGAACAAGGTAACTCGATAAAGGCAGAGAGAAAGGCTGGGTGTTAGACAGCAGTAGAAAGACCAAGGGGGGAAAAATATGTATCTATTGGTATCAGTGATTAGTTTTCTCTTGCCTCTACCATTCTTCTGCCCTTTTCTTTCTCCAAGGCACAGAGCAGTTTCCTTTGGTACTAAGAAGGACTTTTTTGATCATACTCTTGGAAAACTAAGAGAACGTGCTATTTGTAGCCACAGGCAACTCTTGCTAATAGCGTATTCAGAATATGCGTTGAAAGAGTCATGCTGCTTTGTAGCCTTAGCTGCAGACATCTGAGCTGAGGCAGTTGCAACTGCTTTGACTAGGCAACACTCGATCTATTTGTTGCATTACCACAAAACACAAGCGATGGAGTCACAGGTTGCCTGTGTTTGGTGAATACACTATCTTGCATGGAAGTGGGCTTTGCATCACCTTCAGCACATTCACAGTATTTAAACTCTTGCACATTCTCATGACAAAAGAAATACTTTATATCAGGAAGTAAATTACATTTAAGGAGTTACTAATTCATGTGCGAGGTTGAAAGTAACTCAAATGCAGAAGTAAACTAGTGCCCTGGAAGAATGCTCATAACAAGAAGGCAGACGGGTACATTTTGACAGTACTTTCAGATTTTTGTTAATCTTAAGATGCACTGCCATGCATATGACCAGGCTTTGTTTCTCTTCTTACTACTGCATTTCCCACAGGTTTAGATCTTGAGAGCTGCAGAAGTGGGCTTCCAATTAAAGCCGGTCTTACATGAAACATCTTAGCAGGGGTCAGACTGCACAGTGAGAAACATTTTAGCCCTTATATCAACAGCCCAGAAAATGAGGTATTTTTCGGTAGTCTGTCAGCAGGCATCTCAAGCGTGAAAATTAAAGGCATAGGTCTGGCAGTATCCCAAGAGCTTTGCTTCCTCTAAATAATAATAACGGGGAAGGAGAGCAGCAGCATGGCAGTTTGGTCTAGTCCCATGCAAGTAAGTCCATGCAAGGAGTTTTGACTGAAGACCCAAGTGGGAAAAAAGTAAAATAAAATAAAACACAGTAGAGAAAATCTATTGCTAACACTTGCACTCAAAGATGGAGACATGAGGAGTCTCCCTGTAGTTTAAAGACATTTTTTGAAAGGTGTAAAGAGCAATGAGGTACCCAAATGCAGCACCTCAACTGATGTGCACATTTGAGATTTTTCCACAAAGCAGAGAAAAGATAAAAGGTGACAACACTGAGGGACATGGGAAGAAGAAAGTAAACATTTAAACATCTTAAAATTTGATTTCAGACAAAGTAGCTTTTCATAAATGTGAATCTCCCATGCTTGTTTGCTGAAAGCCAAGATTTGCTGAAAACGTTAAGAATAACTGGAGCAACTATCCAACAGATCAGAGTTTCTGTTACGAAATTTCTTTACAAATGCTTTCTGAGAATGATGTCTGGTCCACGTTAACAGTCAAGTTACCTAGTGCTAAAAAAAAGGGGGGGGGGATAGAAGCTGAATTTTTCATCACTGGCAGAAAAGGATTGCTAACAACGATGTCGGTGTAAGAGACAGCTGATTTGAAAACAGAGAAAGGTGTCCAGCTACCTAGTATCTTAAAGAGATTTTAATAAAAAAAATAAAAGAAATTGAACATCATCTCTGTAGGTTTTCAGTTAGAAGTTTCTCTGGCTTGCAGTTTACATTACAGCACAAATTTGGTAGCAGTGCTACTGGGACTGCCCTATCCCTAAAGCAAAGCATGTGGCAGGTTTCACAGAGTTATTCCCAGCCTTCGGCTAAATTTTATTACCATATTCTTGTGAGAACAAAATAAGAATAAACACGTTAAACTATTTATTAGAGCAAACTAGTCAGAGCTGCATTAATCTCTGATGTCTGGGTCTATATGCAAATTGCAGACTAGATTGTCTCAACTTACTGTATCCCACTGTGCAAATTTTCAAACTCATTTCACCTCAAGCACTTTGGATGCTTTCAGCTGTAACAAATTTTTCCAGTTGGGAAACTTTCTTTCTGTGTATGGTTCACAGAAATTAGGAGTAGATGTCTTAAACTGGTACACAGGCATAATGGTTGTATTGTTAGTTCTCTCGGGGATCTAAACTTAAGACTATTTTTTGTGCATTCTGTAACAGCTTCCACATCCCAAAATCAAGCACCCTAGAACACACAGGTCCTGTTTGTAAACACTTTATTTATATACAACTCAAATCAACCCCCTTGGAAAAAGCTTGTGTCACTTTCCGCTGACGAGCAATTAAAAGACCGCAGAAGCTACGGCTTGAAGTTACGTATGTGTGCGCACGTGTGGAATCAACTTCAGGTATAATTAAGTAAAGCACGATGTTGATGACAACTCATGTTCCCAAGCACAACCTTCACTAGCATTATGCCTGATAAAGGTATTAATCATCCTGTAATACAACCTAGTAAGTAATTTTCAAAGGTAGTGTACAACCAGACATACTTTATCTTACGTAAATTTTTAACACTGGAACCGTGTCTCCCCCAGTGGCAGTCTGCATTCCCTAGTTAATGCAAGTATTACGGGAAGAGAAGCCCCGTTCACTGCTTAGCATTGAGGAAACGCTTAGCTGTCAGTACCATCTGGCAGACTGGTTACGTTACATTAAGGAGAATAACTTTCTATACAGTCTCTTTGCGTCTTTGCTATTTTAACCTGAACACTCCTGTAGCCTTTCAGTTGAATCTGGTCAGCCTTCTGGTCTGTTACGTTCTCGGTATCGCTATCTCTAATTAAACAATATTACTTCAAAATAAAAGCGTTTTTAATTAAATGTAAAAAGGAAAACACATTCCCATGCCAAAGAAAAAGTCTGCCCTCTTTTTCATCAAGTATTTCAGTGCTTCGTGCTGTAAATTCATGCTTCAGACCTTTGGGAATGCGTAGATTTCTCCTCCTGTCTAATCAGTAGGTATGAACAGCAAAGTCACTTGAGCACCTTACTTCACTGGCACTGGATTTCTCTTTTTGTCAACAGGGTGCTCTCTAAAATTAAATATCTTCCATTAAGAACTCATGTACACATTCTATTTTGTAGGCAATATGATCAAATACTGAAAATACAATCATGTGTCATATTTTGATATGGAGACAGTATCTGATCATTTTATCAGCAAACAATATTTGACACTATTGCTTATTTTTAACCACTGACCAGTATATGATCCACTCTGTCCCGTTTCTTCCGCCCAAATTTCATCATCTTCTGCCAGTCTGTTCTGTGATTAGGTTCCTTCCTCAGACTGAACAACTTCAGCACTTCAGCTGCAATGAAGCTCTACAGAACAGAAAAGATGAATTGTTATCATATTTGAATACAGAAATGAATTGTATGCACAAAGTACCTGCCATGAAAAGTCAGACTATGGAATGTTTCAGTTTAGCCAAGGGACATATGGTGCAGGAAAAAGATTTACAGTGGAAGTCTTTGAGGCAGCATTACATAAGCAGAACAATTATTAAACATAGAACTGAAAAAAACAAGTGATACTCATTGCTGTAGTGATCTTGAGAGCAAGAACTTTCATGTAAAAGTTTATTAAACAGGAGATTTTATGAAAATGCAGTTTATGAGAAGACATCAGAGTAAAGTAGGTGGGAGTCTGGTGTCCTTCCTGTCCTATGGCCCTGTTCTCTCCTCCCCTCCTCTCTTCCACTTAAAAGTCTTCGGTGGGGGGAGGAGCAGGGGCAGGGGAGATAGAGATACTATTTCTGATTTTGAGAGTTAACATGCATCTTCACAGCAGCTAAATGAAAATACAGTCCAAGGAAAGGAAAAACAAACAAACAAACAAAAACCCCCAAAAAAGCAAAAAAAACTTCCAAAGAAACAATACAGCTGAGAGTTTTCATTTATGTTCTGGTAAGCTGTATGGAAGTGCTCTGTAGAGCACTAAGAGAAACAGTTTTTCCCCTAATGTCCAGTCCTGAGGCTTAACCTAGCCCCAGTCAGGCTTTAGCTTTTTGGAATTCTCTGTTTTCTTGAACACTACCACTGGTAACAGGAGACCTAATTTGGCTTGCCAAATAGAGCAGTGGACTGTGGGTCCATCTCAGCAACTCTCACCATCCTCAGTGAGGTTGGCACAGGTGTGTCTGAGCACAAAATTCAGCTCATTCCATTTGGCCCAATCCTGCAATTCAGTTCATGCCAATATAATACAGAGCTCCACTGAAATCTTCTAAAGCAGCTATCTGTCAGCATACCAGTTTTGTATGGACAATCAAGGTTGTAGAGGACTACGGTTTAAAAGCAACTAGTGTCAGCCAGAAAGAGAGGAAGGCAAATCTGTTGAATAAAAAGGGCTGTTTTTACAAACTCCCTTATTACAGATTTCAGTTTGTCATCTCATTTCTCTTCTCAACTCTTATCTTACTGGATAAATCTGTTACGATCTTTTAACCTTCAGGCAGGCAGCAGTACAAGATTTTTCATCTTACTCCCCCTATATAAGAAAGACTTCCTACCTTGATTTCATCCAGATCATTTGGATCCTTCACTCGGCGAAAGTAAGCAGATGTGATCCTACATGGTTTCATCCAAATAGGCTGATTTAGATTAGGATCTTCAGCAAAGATTTCCCCGAAGATCTCTCTTGTTAAGTCAAATACCGCCTTAACAAAGAAAGAAGTAAAAACTAAAGACTTCTGTTGCTCACAGTAAACATTCAAAGGGCAAGTATAAAAAACCTTAAGAGAGTACCTTTTTATAAACCTGCTTGTTTACCATCTCCATGTCCTGCTCTTTGGTGGTATCACTAAGATCCATAGGAAGGCTGAAACTTTGAAGATCATGACCCAGCTCTTTCAGTTTCCAGAGTTCCTCAGCTGCTGCATGTACCATACCTTCTACCTCCACTGCAGTATGAGGGACTGCCAAAGGCTCCTCACACGGCTTTGTTGGTACTTTCTGTGGTTCTACCTTGGCCAGCACTGCTGTTTCTTCAGCTTGCTTCTGCTGGACTTTACGGGAACTCAAGCCATAGTCCTCATCAAACCAGTCTTGATCATCTCCCAGCACACTCAGGAACTCCCGATTGAGCTCCAACTCTGCCAGTCTCTTGGCAAGTTCTTCCTGACCACTGGCACCAAACACTGGGCTCTCCTGTGGATTAAAAGCAACAGAGTAAACATAAAAATGGTGACACACTGTTGTTTATCAGACATTCAACATAATCAGATTTTTAAAAGCACTCCAGTTGGCAAAATATACACAAGTACTCTACAGTAATTCTCTAAAACACAATAAATAACCCACAGTAAAATCAGAAATGTTTCAACTCAAACACCTGGGTTTTCCATCACTCCTAATGAGTGCTTTCAGAAGGTCCCTTTAGAGCTTAAAAAAGAACTGTGTGTTCCTGCTCAGTCTGTCCTTAACTGTTTATGAAAGGCTGGGCGGTTTAAAAATTGAAAATGTGACATATAACTTATTTCAGTTACCAACACTCTCAGTCAGATCTAAATCAACAGCCTAAAAGCTTTTAGCAGGTGATGGCTGTTTCAGTGACTGAGCCAAAGCTCATATTGGTGAAACGAGTTGATATTTTCTGTGATAATAATATATTGAGATCAAGGGCATAGCAGCCAGGTTTACTGGGATCTTCAGCAAAGAGGCCAAGCCCTGTATCTGTATCATTAACGGCTGCTCTGAGGAAGCTTGAACTTCCACTTTCATGATATATTAGTTCAGTGGATAGAGCAGTCTGACAACTTAATGATCTCTTCTGTAACTAATTATGTTAGAGAATGATTACTTCATATGGAGAGTAGGCAGAGAAGTTTACAGTCCACCATACTTGCACATTTTCAGAACGAAAGAATGAGTGTAAGGATGAAATATGAATTTGAATATGTAAGCAGAAGGCAATCTAAATGAAATAGTTTTCACTTTCTCATGCGCTAAAATATGTCTTTCATACAACTCAAGAGCTACCAAAGCAAGCTGTGAAATGGGATATATGCAAGAATATATATGTAGACACGTACACACATGCACTCTCCACATCACCAAATACAAATGGGGGGGGGGGGAAGAGGGGGAGTACCACACTGCATTGTTCAGATTCAAGCATCATTAATGAAATCAATTATCAGCTCTTAAAAATCAGTGCAAAATATCCGTTACTCACTGGTCTGGGACACATGTCTGGGGAGGAAAGTTCTTCTCTTTCATCTTCCAAATCAGAACTTAGAAAGAAGTTATTCAGACCATCAGAAATCAGCTTTTTTGCATGCTGGACCGGGATACTAGGTTCTTCCTTCACATCACAGAGCTCTTGGTTGCTAAGCTGGATTTTCTCATTCCTGACCTTCTTTATGTGCTGCAGTTGATTGACTGTGTCTTTCACAAAATCTCTGAGGAGACTGTCTGTCAGCAAACTGACCTTTTCTAGTTGTTGTTTTGACTTTTCTTCCTCTCTAAGTGGTAATCTAAGCTGGGCTTCTAACTGGTTCTTCTCTTTGGTTAGCAAATCCAGAAGTGGAGTTGAAGGCTTCTCCAGAATTCCAGGTGAGAGATCATCTAACTTTTCAGCACATTCTTCCCCCAATGTCTTCTGCCTCTCCAGTTTTTCAGAAAGAAAATCTGAGATGTCTTCCAAACGAGCAGTGGAAATCTTCTCCGTGACACCAGAAATAGGAGGAGCAAGGTTGGCTGCCTCTTTTGCAGCATGCTTCAGATAATCCACCACAGACTGTTCTTGGGCAAGTGATTCGATAGCTAAAGAGACCTCCTTTATGTTGCTTGCTTCAGAACAAGAATCCTCATCTACCCTTTCCCCAGCTGAGGTCTCTAAAACAGTGGTATCTGCAGGACCTTTATCCTGAGAATAGTTCTCTGTTGCATCTCTTTTCTGGTTTTCTTCCTCTTTGCCAGGTTTGGAACTTCCTTTCTCTTTCTGCTCAGATTTGTGTTGCTTGCCCAGTGTATCATCAAAAAATGAGTCTTCATCCTTATTCGTGTCTAAATGGCTATCAATACTTTCTGTAATATGGGAGATTTTTTGAGGAGGAGCAAAAATGCCATGCTTTTCTTTGCAAACAAAATATTTTATATCATCGTAAGTTCCGTTATTGTTTCCTTCTGGTTTATCCAACTCCACACCAGCCCAAAACCCTTTGGCAAACTTGGTCAGACCTTTGAATCGCAATGTTCCAGGTTGGACTTTACTCACAAGTACCCTATCACCAATATTGAAATTTAGCAAACTCTCTGTTTCTTCTAAGATTGAAGCAGAGGCCCATGGTGGTGATTCAACAGTGGCCTGTTCTTTCTCCGCATTTCTGTGTTCATTAACTTTTATAAATTCTGTTGGTGACTTAAGTTCTAGTAATCTCTCTGAATGCATGCTGCCAGAGAGGGAGAGAGATCTGTCACTGAGGTATTCACTGATTTCACCATCACTGCCAAGGCTGGTGGACCTGCTTCTGTTGGTCTGCGTGTGGCGTGACTGCTCTCTCAGAGACCGAGTGTCCGCTTTTGGGGAGAGCAGAGACACTTCAAAGTCATCTTTGTAATCTTCCACAAGAAGTGTTTCCTCAATTGATGCATCTTTTCTGGAGAAGGATCCCTCAAAGTCTTCAAGGTATGATTGCTCTTTTTGAGTAAAGGCTTGTTCTGAAAGCAGCTCATCTTTATCCTCAGCAGATTTGCTCAGTTTGTGAGAAGATTCTTCTGCACTTTGTCCAGTTTTGGTGTCTTTGTCTGTCAGTCTCTGATCTAAAATTTCTTCTGTACCTAAGATTTCTTCTGTACCATGAAGACTTTCCACAGTCAAGCCAAAAGATTCCTTCTGAAACTTTTCATTTTCAGAACAGATGACTTGCTTTGGAAGGATGTCCAGTGAGCTCTCCTGCTCTTTATCTAACATCAACAAGACATCAGAATTCTCCAAAGGCTTATCATGAGACTCTTCAAGCTCATATTCTTCCGATTTTATGTATTGTATGTCTTCCTGTATCTCAGATTTATGACTGAAGATAGTTTCATCACTGGATGTATTTACCATATTGTTCACAGACCCACGGGATATCCTGCTAATATCTTTTATTTCTTTGAGAAGAGGTGACGAGGGCACATTATCTAAGGAATCACCAGATTCTGCTCTGGACCTCCTTGTTGACTTCAAAACCAAGGACGATGTTCGAGAAGGCTCTTCTGCATGAACGTCTGTTGCAACCATCTTCTTGGAGTGAACAGAAATAGATCTCTCAGTCCTTGATGATACAGCATCTTGAAGAAAAAGAAAAAGTGAATCATAGCAGACAGTATAGCCTGCATTGTCTTATGAAAAACTGCAACCATAGGCAACAAAATTAACATCAAGGTTTCTATGCAAAAGGATAGAAACCACTGCCCTGGAAATACATACTTCTAGGTTGTCCAATGAATATGGGCGACATTCTTTCAATTCAAGGGCTCTAGTACTTTCTTCCCATTTCCTTTCTTACACTAGTATTTTATAATATCATACAATCCCAAGATAAGGGCTTAGTTATTTGTTTGGAAGTCATATAAAACCAAGCAAGATTAAAATGGTAGATAAGGATTAGATAATGATTGGCAGCAAAATATTGAAAAGTATCTGAAAAATACCTACTACCAAATATCTATTCCTAAAGCTTTCATTATTTTTGGTTTCCTTCAACATATTTTTCTCAAGGGTAAAGGTACAGGAAACAAAGAAAGAAAAAAGGCTGTCATGCCATTATGGTTTCACCCAAACCTCAACAAGAACAGTATTAAATACTGAATATTCAGGAAACAGCAAAAGCAACAGCCTACTGAATGGAAATAATAAAGTGTGAACAAAAAGCCAATCACCTACTGTAGTTTTAGTTTTAATTATTTTATAGATATAGGATCTTCCATCAACAAATTTTTGGATTTTTCTCACTACGGAATTCCTTTAAAATAAGTGAGCCAAAGTACTGTAAGGTTTTAGAATTTTCTGAAGGGGGTCAAATACCACAACTTAAGAACCTCCGCCCCTGAAATACTGCAAATAAGTGCAAACATGAAAGAGTAAAAAATATAACCAGTGCATTATGGTTTGATCTATAAAGTCTGCATGCTCTCTTAAAACCCCTTCTTGAACCAAGAAGGAAAGTTTAAAGGCTGAGACAGTCATCTGAGATCTTTATCTGTAACATTGATTCTTCTAGTTACGTACCTCCGTGCTCTGCAATGGATTCCAGAGATGTTCTGGATCGGTCCGATTCAGTCAGTGATTTCCAATTCTTTGCTGTCTCAGGCCTAAGGTTGAAAAATCAAATTCAGTGAAGCATGGTTAAAATAGACTTTTATTAAAGATAAAAATGGAAATACAAGCATCTACGATTATAAATACCACACTAACGATAACATAATGTAGCATGCCAAGAAAACAGAGTGAAGCTCAAAAATAAGCATGGGCAGAGAGAAGGGTTTGGTGACTCCTGGAATGGGCAACTTTTTCAAAAAGGTTAGTCATGAACTTTTGCCTTTTTGCAGTTAAAAAGAATTTTTTTAAAAAAAAATTATTTACTTAAGCACATTAGAACTGCACCATCTGCTGGAGGAAATGAAACACCTGGAAAACATATGAATTACTTAAGTTTGTTGAATTATCTACCTTTTAAAATGTAAGATCTAAGCCAGATTTAAGTTGCAAAGGTGAATAGCTTGCACACAGCGCAGCAAGCAAGATGAGTGACCAAAATGGGAAGAAATTCCTTCATGTTAGTAACTCAAAACACCATTTGGCACATATTTACACAATCAGAAATTACTTTTCAATAGCAATTTGAGAATAGGACTTGAAAGACAGGGTGGGACAGAAGTGAGATGCATATGATTACAGGGGCAGTATATATAATCTAATTTGTATGATTATAGGGGCAGTGTATCTACTCTGTTTTGGGTCTGGTAAGACCAGCAAATATGATACCAGCAGATAGGAGTGGCTACCATCCAGAGATTTGAAGAGAACAGCAGCTGCCAATCATCTTGCAGTATAGGTTTCCGCTAAAACAGCATTCATTGATGTTTCAGAATAATCTCAGTAAAAAGAAGGAGAAATCCCAGTTACCTATGGAGTGGTGGTGCCTTGATCTTAGGTTTTTCAGCAGCTGAGGATGGAGTTTTAATCTGAGGTTTGGCTGTGGGCGATGTCTCCAAATCTTGGCTCAGTTCTGCTTCGGTCTTCTTGATGAACTCATCATATGACTAAGCATGAAAAACAAGTATGGCTGTTAATCTCCTAAACTACAACTACAATTCAGCAAACAAAACCTATCACACGAATACAGCACAGCCTCGACTACTCGAAGGATGCTGCTTTTATGTAAAGCAACATATTTATCTTCCTAAAATTCCACAGTTGTAATTTGTTATTCAAAGAGAAATATTAAAACTTTCAGATTCACATTAGCATTACTCTTCAATCCTAGCTAGGTTGCTAATGTGCAAAAATAGACATAAACCACCCGAACATTGCTAGTATCCTGTTAATGCTACAAATTTTAGAAGAAATAACATTTTTTCCTCACAGCCTCTGGTTCATTACTGCAAATGGTTAAATGGGCAGAATACAGTCACACTCTACCACAATAAATCCTTCACAGCTGTTAATACAATATTCTATTAGCAACATCTGTAGTATAATGATTTATCCAAGGCTAACAATTTGACTTTTTGACACTTTGACACTTTGCCCTTCTTCCCTCTGTTCCTAACCTCTAGTTGCTTGATCAAACTGGCCTCCTGGGCTTTCAGTCTCTCCTTTTGTCTCTTTTTCTGTTCCTTTTTCAGCTGATAAACCACAGATTTCCTTTTTCGCAGTTCATCCTTCAGGGCCCTGATCCGGCCTTCAATGTCACTCTGGTCAGACGTGGTTTCTGAAAAAGCTTAGTTTTAGCCTTTCGGTAACTTACACGCTGCAGAAGAGTGTTACTCAAAGCACTCAATAGTCATTTAGTAAATACAAAACACTGTCCAAGTGAAATATCAAAGAATTTAATTTCAGTAAGTTAATCTCAACATATTAAGACTTCTAAAGCGGAATCCCAAATTCATAACACTACTATATAATACAAGAAAGAAAAAATCTTGCATCTTATTTAATATAGAGAAGAGAGAGAAGGGCTCTGATACATGCAGTAACTTATTAGCAAACTTGTTCATGTCAGCTGGCCATACTCATGCTGCTACCTTATTAACTCCGTATCACACCAGCGGCTGCAGAAATTAACATTTTCTGATGTATTTGAGAATATGACAACTAAGAAATGCCTAACAAAAATGTATTTGAAAGATTTCTGTAATCACCACATAGGGTGTCAGGCTACACTGTACACTTTACTGATAAGCATTTCACTTGGAATAGCAGACTCCAAAAGCAGATTTGGATTCCTGCCAATTTAGATTTTCCAGACCAAACTAAATGTATTTATGAGAGAACTGACTGTGTGACAGTAGGAAGGAGAGTCAATTTGAACAATGTAGACATTTTACTGTTTGCAAGCCTCTGGATGTCAATTTGTTAAGGGTGAAGGAGGAAGCACTGAGTTAAGACACAAGTTGGACTACCAAATGATATCTCATAAAGCTACTTGGCCTCCAAGTTCAGTTTCACAGATCCTCCTATGATATTATTAGTGACTACAGCTATTTCCTATCTGAATAAGCTTTTCTGATTTTTTTTAAAATAATTTTTCTTAGTAATTTTCATAAGGTCTATTCTGCTCCCCTCTATCCTCAGAACTCCCTCCAGCCTGGCCTGCCAATCCTTTTTATGGCTTCCTGCTTCTGTTATCTTGGGACACTGTTCCCAGCTCTTAGATCCATTCTCCACTGAATAATCACATTCTACCAGTAGCTCTGCTACTTTTATTATTACTGTTCTAACGACCTCTGGGTCTCTTGGACCTCTCAGACCTTATAGAAAGACTGCCTCGGTGTCTCATTATTTATTCTTCCCTACCCATCTCATTACGTCCATTTGCTTCTCATTTTTTAAATTTACACCAACATAGAGCAAAATAAGATCCTGGTGCCAGACAGGTGCTGCCACAACTAAATATCAAAAACTCTTCAAAATATTTATCTGACATAGTCCTACTGGAATCTTCTTCCTGTGCCTGATGTCCCCATTCCTCTTCTATAGCAGCCAGCTCCTAACCAAAGTATCCATGCTGGTTTGCCTTCCTAATGCTGTTTCCTGGACCAAAAAGCTTAGGTGTTCATAAACCCCACCTGCTTCCCTAAAATGTCTAAGAAAATAAGTTACCATTACTATCTGGTCAGCTAGCAAGAGCAGCAGGACATTTTGCTAATCAATCTCATTTCACAAAGCAACAAATAGCAATAATGAAGGATTTCATCAATTACAGCTGGTAAATACAATCAAACTACTGTATTCTTTTTTTTCCATTAACATCTGTTGTTAACCATTTAGAGAACTAAAAAAACAAGCATGAAAAGAATGGAATCTCATTTACTAATCAGGAGTACTTTATGATGCTACTGCAATTTAACTCCTCATCTTGAATGGTAAGTGATCACTATGTGATTATAGCTTTATTGATCAAGTCATAAGGGAAAGATCTGCATATGCTTTCATCTTTGTTGACTGTGTCTATGCAAGGCAGTGACTTCATTACTACTCAGCAACTTGGAAGATTTGTCTCCTTACAATGAAATGATTCATTGGGAAATCAGCACCATTTCGATCCACCTTTCCTTCCTTGATACATTTACCTACTGTTTGAAATGATCAAAGAGTGCAAATTCTTTATTTTTGAAAATTTACTTTCATCACTGCTGCCTGTACTTTTCCTAATGGCTTCCTTGTCTGGTTCCTCAGTTAGAGCTTGAAGATAACTTTATCAAGTTGCTGAATGCTTACCTGTGTTGCAAAGTGCCCTACAGACAGAATGTCAATACCAGAATGCTAATACAATGCAGTATCTAGCTGTTACGTATTCATTTCTATAGCCGGCAGGAGAGCAGTTGTCACAAATTACCATTTTGATTGGACTTACATACGTACTACCAAAGAAACAAAATAATCTTTTATGTTGTTTCTTGGGTAATATGTAAGTCAGTCTTTTATGAAGTCGGCTGTATCAGGCACTAAAAAACCCTGAGATGTATATATGCTAGCAAAGTTATCCAGCAATTATGGGCATCAGCCAGTACATGCAATAAAATCACCAATTTTTTCTCCACTGAAAACTTACTAATCATTTAGGGAATAAAAATAAATAAATAAATAAATAAATAAAGCAGAAAGAAAATACAAACTCATTTGTAATGAGAAGTATTTTATGATGCTATCAAAATTGTATTGTGGAATACAAGATGTTTTAGAAGCTAGAAGTACAGAAGAGTTCAAAACAGACTACACAGTTTAACAGAGTGGATGGTGGTGACCCTCGCTCCCTGCAAGTGTGTGTTCAGAAAGCGTGGGAAGCCACGTGACTAACAGACTGGAAGAGCATATCAGGGAAAGGATCACTCTGTACCAGTCCACTTTCAATACTCTTTTCCTCAGTATTTATCATTAGCCAATTTCGACACTGGGTTAAAAGACTTGGGATATGAGACCAAACAGTAGTTCCTGTATTTTATCACTCAAAACGCAATCTTAGGCCCTACTTTACTGCACACAATTCTAACTCTCCTCCAAAAATAAAGACAGATTCATTTGCTTAGAGGGTTTAGAATGACACAGATTAAGTACAGTTAACAATGCACAGATATTTCTGAATTTCTTTTCCCAGGTGCCTAAGAGAATACCTTTTGGCCACAGCATCATGGAGATTTAGAACACAAAGAAATAAGAAACGCTCGGTAGTTTTGCAAGACTCAGCCTGGCACACCTAGAACGTCATTCTTCTGATGAGTCTTGCAGGCAGACTGTCCTGTTTGTGAACACAAAACTTATGCATATGTACTGAAGTGTCTGTTAGCTCTGCACACACCAGTGCAGGTTCAACTGGCTCGCTTGTACCGCCGTAACAGCTATACTGCTTCTGGAGCCAGGTCGTATTCAGAAGGATGATGATCATGTTTGCAGGCTGCTGAATCTTTTTCTTAAAATAAGTGGGATGAAGCTAACCTGGTATATTTAAATTCTAAAAACATCTTGCCTATCAACTCTTATCTTCATCATACCTGTTTGCAGGAACCTGAATTGTTTTCTTAAAAAAAAAAAAAAAAAAAAAAAAAAGAGAGAGAGAGAGTAATAAATAAACCTCCCTAAGCTTAAGAGATCAAATGACATCATGGGAAAACACTCACACAGGACCCCAAAATCTGACAATCTCCAGGAATTTGTTTCTCCCTGCTCCAACCTAGGTCTGTGAAGTCTACTCATCAAAACAAGCAATCTTGAAAATGCAATTTAAACTCAAGCAGATATTAAACTTACCTGATTGTGTCATAGATAAAGATTCATCAGACCAGCTGTTAGATATCTGATGAGACTTTACAGGTGAACGTAGCTGCCCTCCAACTCTATGGCTGCTTTTGCTGGAATCTTGCTTTGATACAGATATGCTGCTTTTAGGTGGAGACTGTTTAAGAAGAAAAGGACAAATAAATAACTGTTTGTAGCAGTTTGACAGTAGGGGTTTATTGTCGTCAGGAGCTAATCACACGGAAAGGACATAGCCTGACCAGAGAACATCTCATAAGCAACAGTACTTAGCCAAGTATCTTAAGAACCACCTAACTTAGTTTATTAGATATCAGAATAAAAATACCCCAAAGAGCAATAGCTAATTGTTTGCTTGAGTCCTGATTTCAGTAAACTTTAGATTAGTCTATTACCACCTAGGTGAACTGACATGCTTCTGACTCACAGGTATTTGACACAGTTGATGTAATCATATTTGGTAGCAGCTAAGAAAATAAAACCTCCTACTAAACATACCTGTGAAACCAAAAGGACCTCTCTCTAGAAGAGAGTGCCATCCTAAATCCCCAAAACACCACAGTCCTAATCTTTGTAGCCAGGCAAAGTAACTTTGTTTAAGAGTAAATTTTCTTCTAAAATGCTGCTTACTGCATCAAGTTTATAACACAAGCCTTTCACACACCTTGAACACAACCTCTAGCACACATCGCTCATTTTACCACACTGTCGTCTTGGCCTCATAATCTAAGTCAATTTTCCAAGAACAAAGCATTTGTAATAAAAGTCTAGATGAGCATGTTTTTTTCTTCCCCTAGACACTGGTTGTAACTATATCTTTTGTCTTTCAGATTCAGTACAGTGGACCAAAATTACCAGGATGAAGCTTATCAAAATTATCAGGAAAGCAGAACAAAAAAATAAGGCAGAATTCACAAATAGGCATAATCAGAAACCAAAAGGATTGTGCATGAGGCATAATATGCTTCTTCATCCCACAGCTATACTTTGGGATACATTATCTATATATAAAGCAAGGCGGAAAAACAGCATAATTTCCACGACCAAAAGAATTATGTAATAGCAACAAGGTAGCCTACAGCTAATTCACACTGGTAAACTGGCTGAGTGCTCCACCACCTAACACCGCATACCTACGTGACACACGTGAAATATTCTGCAAGACTGCCCACAATTTTAAAAATACCTAAACTCTATGCTGAAGCAATTCTTCCTCAAGACTTAAGGAAGAGATCTGACCACAATGCTTTTCCATACTAATGTAAAATGGCATTGCAAACACAGGAAATAGTTTAAACTGTGCTTAGACAATTGCAATTGCTGTATTTCTTATGTTTTATGATAGTCATTTACCAGTGTAAGAATATATACAGCATAAAAAGCTCACTCACAAGTTTGCTAGGTGAGGTAGAGGACTTGAGCTCTTCAGAATAAGCCATTTCTTCTGTAATTGTACGCTGATTTGGGCTTTCTGATGGCCCATGACCCATAGTCTCTGATGGGACAGACTCAGCCGCTGGACTGCCAAGATCTTCCGGAATAGAGCTTTCACTGTTTACGTGAGAGCAAGAAGGCACTGGAGACTCTTCTCCACTGGCTGTTTCTGAGACTGAACGATGAGAGTGAAAAAGAGTACATAAAAACCAACATACATGCACCTTACATTATTGGGATTTCTGCCTTCGAGGAAACTGTTGCATGCATATAAAGTAATAACTGCTACCAGCATATGTCAAACTGGTGAGTATTTTTCCACTCACCTAGATACCTAGAGTGGAATATACAGAAAGAACAGGCATGTTTACCAGAGAACTATGATTTAACTGTCAAATATTCTTAGTAATTGCCGGATGTCTAAAATAAAAAGCTTTTCAAGATATTCTAACAATTTCCAGACAACAGATTCCAAGAAGGCTCATTAGGGAAACCTGTCTTTCCAGTTGACCATACAAAAGAAAGAACTCCTATTATTATGAAGAAGTCACGGTGGAGCACATAATCTGCAAACAAGATCTGGAACTTAGAAGTGGTTGCTTCCTTTACGGTAGTTGCGGAAACATTTTAATGTTATGATTTCATCATGAGTCTCAACTGGCAACAAGTAAAATAATAACCTGGGTTTTCAATACTCCTGTTTAGTAAATTCTGCAGGACGTACAGCATTGCTGAAGTAGCCATGGAGAACAAATCAATATTCAAGCAAAGATGGCGTAAGGAGTTTTCCCTTCCCAAACTAGGGCCGTGCTCCAATGCTTACCAGTAGACACAATCAATAGAGGCACAGATGGGAAAATACATTTCCTTTCTGTCATCAGCATGATGAATTTTTGTTCAGTAGAATTTAGTAACTCGGGACATCTTTAAAATGTCCTACAGATACAAGAAATCTGCATGGCAGTTTTCAGTAACAAGCATAATGGGACATAATTATGAATTCTCTTTGCACATTCAAAAGATATACTGCCTGCTTTCAACAAAGTGAGAAAAATTTGATAATTTTGGGGACAATCCCTGAAGTTTCAACACTTTCTCCCACTACAATCCTGTTCTCTGCAGCTGATCTTGAACGTGCAACCCACTTAAAACAGGAAAGCTGCTGCTCCCAAAATCTGGGAACTCACTTTTCTCAGAGCAGCATCGTTTATACTCAGTACACCTGAAGATTTCAGTTACTGCACAAACAACAAATGTAGAAAGAAGTTAGGAGCAAAGCCAAGAAAGAAAATACAACTTCCAACTTTTTGAAATGCAAATAACACAGGGAAAGTAGCCTCTGATGGTAAAGAGCTATCCCCATCAATAGTAATAAGGCTAGCTAGAGAGAGACACAAACATTGCTGCAGTGGAAAAGGGTTTTAACAAGTAAGTTAGGAAGAAGATCAGTAAACAACCACAGAGTATTTTTTGGTAATGAAAAGCAAAATATACTTTAAATTGTATGTAGAAACACCTGATAAGCCCAGCCTGAACTACACACCTGAGAGGACAGACATTAAAGGAGGAATACACTTAGTTACATTAAAATAGAGTTAGAAGAACTAGGCAAAAGATAGTAAACAGCAGAGTACAAAAAAGGAGATTCTGAGAGCGTCTAGAAAGAACCATCACCATGAAAACGCCAAAAAAAGGAAAGAAGTGCGAAACCAGGCAATAGTTGATAACAGATTATGTTTTACTCCTTCCATTTGCACCAGCATTCCCCCACACTTGCTCTTTCGAGTATTTATTAGTTTGTATCCTATTTAGTATATATCCTTGCTATTACCTTTGGGCTCAGTTCTCTGATCCCCCAGTTCTTTCTTGGCTATTTTGGTTTTGAGCAGTTCTTTGTCCCAGGCAGCTAGAGCCTGCTTTTCTATCCGCCGTATTTCTGCTTCCTCTGCATCTAGGCGGCGTTTCCACTCCAACAACTCCTCAGCATGTTGTCGACGCTGCATCAGCTTCTGTTCTCGCTTAGTTAGGAACCTGATAGACAGAGTAGAAAGTAATTGAAAAGTAGTCAACCATAGTCAAAGGTCCTAACAGTCAGATACTCTTGCCACAATTCCCAGAATTTTAGCTGTTCAAATTGTTTTCCAGGATAATATCCATACTAACTAGCATCTCCTAGAATTCTGATATGCTGCTAAAAAAAAGTCTATGTATAAAAACCTACATATCAAGGAGACAAGAGATTTTTCTTTGCAGTAAGTAAAATCTACGGTATGTTACAACAGCAGATAAAACAGATATTATTGTCTCCTAAAATTTCTCTATGCATTTTCCTTCTAAAAAAGTGATCAAGTAAAATGCTAGAACATCAAGAAGTCATTCATTTCATCATTTCTTCTCCCTTGCCCTTTTCAGGGATTTTTTTGCACCAGTTCTGTCATTAGAGACAACTGAGTTTTACAATCTATCTTTCACTCTACGTTTTAAACCAGGTAAGCACCCTGTTTACATGCTAAGGGTCTAAAAACTTAAAATCATTAAAAGTGCTACTTACTACTAACTGAAATGAACAGTAAAGTTCCCAATTTCAGGATATGAAAAAGTACCTGTGGTATTAAACTGGAACCCTTCAGAAAGCACTGACTATTTGAAAAATGAAGCTTTCTTGTAGTTTATCCCAAAGACAGAGAAAAGGTTGTATCCCTAACTATTCCACTGCTCTTTCCAAATACATAAGAAAATGTGAATCTGTACTGATAGTTCTCCTGAATTACTGAAGTTTTTATCCTTCTTCCTCTGAAGACAATCCATATGGATCACCACTCTTGGTATGTTAATTGTCAGCTGACAACATCAAGAGAACAAAGATGAGATGTCGAACTGTTCTTTCCAGCTACTAACAAATCTGGCTGCTAGCTTAAGACTAACAGTAGAAGAAAAGTAAAGCTCATGTTGAAAGTTAGCAGATTTTTTTTCCTTTGTGACAAAGATTTCTCAAGTGATCCATGAAACCTCAGAAATAACAAAATTCATGCAAAACTTCACTAGGATGAATGGTTTGTGTGTAGATATTAATTTGCTTTGCCAGTTTTTGAATAACAGCACATCTGGTATTATTTCTCATTGTTAAAATTACCTAGAGGATGGCATGCAACTTCAAGATAATAACTGGAAGGAAGTTCAACATCAATTACACAAACTTCCTTTAACATATCAGGTCCATAGAATAGTGTAACTCAATCCATTAAATTTCCTTAAATTAAATTCTGAACATATCAGAGATTCACTCCGTGGAAAATATATAGTTTGCCAGCTGGAGAGATCTCATAATTAGTAAAGAACTTGTGGTGCCTAATAATACAGTCTTTGAAGATTTGCAGTATTTTGCTTTGCAAATGCCTTTGTAATTTGAAATTTTCAAGCCAACCCAGACACCCAGCATCTAAGTTGATAGTCTCAAAGTAGTTATTAATTTCATACATGCTTTTTAACCTCACATGTTTCAGAGGATGCTCTTACGCACAGAGACTGGACCGATCAGCTATGTAATCCACAGGTCTTGCCTGCTGAGGGATATTTCTCATTTGCTCACTTAGTGCTCTTTCTATTCCCTGGAAAATAAGCTGGCAATTTAACAAAAAGGTAAAGATTCAGATGTGTGCTTCTCTAAGACATGTACAAATAAGGTGAAGAATAGTTACATTATGAAGATAAAAGTTTCAGAAGCCAGAAAGATATCTGGAGCATGGTCTCCATTCTCTTTCCTATGGTCAAAACAAGGGTGGAGGAAAAGCAGAAGTATCTCGTAGATTTTCTGGAATATCTGCCACCTTTCGGGTGGCAATGAGTCCCACAATACTGTACATGATATTATCACTTTCTATAGACAAACATCAAATATTGCCTACCCTTAGAAAAAAATCAACAGATTAAGTATCACTAAGAAACTAGATTACCAACAATACACACTTGTCTGTGTTTTGTCTTTCCCCAGTACTAACAGATTCTTCAATTCTTGTGTTCAGTTACACATTAGTTCCAATGAGTCGAGCAGGTCATGTATTTGGAACTCGTTACAGATATCAATACTATAATAATGACCTCAATGCAAAAGGCAACTTTTTCTTCTTCATCAGAACATCTGGATTTTCATGATTGACTGGATCTTGAAGGAGAGAGTCCAGTTGTAATGAATTTCAAGAGAAAGGCTAAAATAAATGGATTCAAAAGAGTACACCTCCTCAAAAGCAATGTCAAATGAATTAGTCCAGAAGACCACAATAGGAAGGAGAATTAACTAAATGACCATAAAACTAATCACTATGCAAAGACTAGCTAAAAGGAAAATCAGCAGTCAGTTAAAAAAAAAAGTGTTAAGAGAAAGAAAGAAGGTTCCCAAGTTCAATCTATAAAAAGAAAAGGATTAAAGCACCATGTCTAAAGATGGAGATCCTTTTATAAGCTTGGGGTTTAAAAGGTCAGAACAATAAGGTAGCATGCATGCATGCTGCCTTAATATTTACTACACTCCAGAGGGTTCCAGTTGAACACCAAGGGTACACATTCGTCCTCAACAGCAGGGGCATTTCCACAGAAAACATCCAAAACCACATGTAGCCTCTATAAGAGGAGAAAGCCAAGGGAGCAAGGAGGAAGCAGCAGCACTCAGATTACACTATCATGATTTTCAAAGTTTAACTATTTCTCTACAGTCACATGTTTTATCTACCCATTCCAAAAGGTCAGGAAAAGAGACCACAGAACAAGGATGGCCAAATTGCAGAGCTAAACATGTTAACCTGGTGCTCTAGCCTTTATTCATACTGCACGTATATCCAAGGTATCACAACTTTAAGCCCAAACTAGACAGTTTCAGCAGCTATTCTGAGGTAGCAACATGACAGTTGGAATAAAGTGAACTGTCTGCCACTCAAAGTGCAGTAGTAATAAGAAATTAATCAGGAAACAGAGAGAAAAGTCGGTCAAAAATGTTTGCTGACGAGGAATCTCTTGACTTTTTAGGACTGAACGGAGCATGCTCTATCAAAGAGTCTATCACTTGAGAAAGGTACAGTTACCTGACCAATTGGTTGTAGATATACAGCTGGAATTTGGGGTGGAGGTTGGGAAAACAGACACTGAGAGAGGCCCAGTGGTGAGACGTAAAGACAGAGAAGAAGTAGTGAACAGGAGAGCAGTGTCTACAAAATAAGGAGGAAGAGTTTAAAACTGAGATAGCAAAAAAGACAGAAAGAACGAGAAAAGGATAGCATCTAGCAAAGAACTTTAAAACTAATTGCATTTAACATCATATAGTTATTACCTAAAATCTGTAGCAGAAAAACTATATATTGTTATGCAGAAGGCAATAAAACATATACACTTATGCATAAGCAATTAAACTTTATTTTCCTGTTAATTAAAGGCATGCCACTTTCAAACTGTTATAGTTTTTCCTTAAATCTTGGAAGGAGTTTTATTACTTCGATACAAACTTTCACATGTGCTTGTTAACAGATCTCAACCTGATCTTTTTGCAGCTCTTGCTATTCCAGCCCTCAATAGAGAATATTAGCAGCATTAAATAGCATGCTGGTTTTGTGATATGAATGACTTTGTTAGTCTGGAATCCTAAAAACATTTTCATTCACCAGGCTAAACCTGAATCAAGGTAAGCCCCAGTAAAAAGGGGAGGGGGGGGGGAGACCAAAAAAAAAAAAAAAAAAAAGAAAAAAAAAAAAGAGAGAGAGAGAGAGCAAGAGAGAGCACGCTTCTGAACAGTGAGTCTGAGATACGGCAGACTTCTGGCTGCTTTTGTGGTGGATAATTGTGGACCCACTCTGAGAATTGCCACACATTGTATCTTTCGTTTGAGGTATGAACTGCAAATAGTTAACATTAAAAAAAAAAAAAAAAAAAAAAAGCTACAGAAACATACAGCTCTGCTTAAAGTAGCATTTCCTAATGAATGACTGTATTTAAAGAAAAGCACCATGCTTCACAAAGCTCTGTATCACAAAGCATAAAGAAAAGCAAAAGAAAATGAGCAGTTAATCAGTTCTTCTATTTGCACAGACTATCATTAAAGCTGCATACGCATGGGAAATGAGGGGAAAGGGATTAATTCTCTTTGACAGAGCATGCTACTGTTCACATGCAGGCTACGAAGATTCACATATTAAAACTCTTTCATTCCCCTTTTAGCAGAAGAGAAATATTAAAGCTGTCTCATAGTTACAGAAGCCAAAGTATTTTCCCTTTGCTATAGAGCACAGTAAATCCAGCATTGCAGGATTTCCCGGTTCCTTCCTCATAGCTTGCTTATACCTCGCTTGTCATTCAGCTTCTTCCCTTTTGCAATATAGCACAATCTGATCCTAGCTTCCTATTCAAATAGGTAGTTTCCTATTCTTTACATCTTAAATCAACAACGTCTTACTCTATTTCATTATTCTTGTGTCTTACAAATAAGGACATAAAAAGATACGAGGTTGGCACTCTTAAAAAATCAATAATCACTCCTACTATTACCAAAATAATCTGCAGAAGTGTGTGCAAAAGCAATGCAACCAGAAAAATCAAGCTCCAGGGAATCATTTATGTTTAAACAAAGCACTGTTTCCTTTGAAGATAAACAGCACAAAGTAAAGCCATAAAAGCAAAAGCAAAATATTCGAGTGCATACATTAAATGGCACACAAGTACAGTTTCTATTTGTTACTGCTCAAAGCAATTGTTTCTTAGAATCCTTTTCAAAAGGTGGACAGCAGGATTATAGGAAGGTGGGCAAATATTTTGGATAAGTAATGAAAATAACTTTAAGGATATAGCATATTTTCTATCTGCTGCTATCCCTCGTAATAGTAAGGGCAATTATTTACTAATATGTAAGTATTTCTGGAAACACATGTGCTACTTAGGAATGAAGGAACATGGAAAAAATAAGATTTCAAAAACAATATTGACAAAAACACTACCTGATAAAAAGTGACAAAGAGTCTTGAATATAAAAGTATATTGGTTATCTCTTAATTTCTAAAAAGCTGCTGCTTAAATTAATATATTTATCTCAAAATTCATAAGCTTCAACATGGTTTGGTATCACTATCTATCATCATTTTTTATTTTGTATGTTGATTCTCCAATTGTAAAAGAAAGATAGAGACTCTCTTTTTAACACAGAAATAGAATCAGAAAAAAATGTTTTCATGACATTCAGCAAGCCAACAGGGGCTACAGAGTAGATTCTTTCTAAGTCCCCATTTTAAACCATTTACTAACATCTTTTTTTAGAGAAAGAGTTTGCTGCTATAAAGGTGAGCTGGCTTTCACATGGCTAACTTGAAATGACCAGAGTTTACTTTTGGAGACATGGTACTTCAAAAACTTTAAATGCCACTGGTAATTTTGGCTGTTCGGTCCCCTAAAACCTACCAGAAGAGTCAGAGTAAAAAAGCACTCCATGTTCAATACAGGCTTGAACAGGCAAAAGTCATGCAACTAGAACAGATTTTTATCTCCCTCACCACCACTACCTACATTAGTCCTCATTTTTAGCACCTTTTTCTTTTCTTTCTTTTTTCTTTTTTTTTTTTTTAATCTTGATCAAATCTGGGTATACGCAGTTATGGGAAAGGCACTTCCCAACAGACTATAAGCAACTAGGATGGTAAGGAGTCAGCGACAGCTTGCCTTTACAAACTGTAATGCTTGTTTTTTGACATTAATCTCTAACTTTTAAGAGTCAAGAGAAAAAAATATTACAAAGATCATCTACACGGACTAATATGTAATGACCTAACCTAGTAATAGGCTTAAAAACATTTTAAAACCCCCCTATTTCTTGAGGTAACCGGTGTAAGGTCAGACAACTGAGCCAGTCTCAAATAAAAACAAGACTCCAAACTATTCAGTACATGCTTGTAAAATGCTTGCAATGTTCAAAACAGACAAAGCAATTTATACACAGAAAAGATACAGAAACAATTTCTTCAGTTCAAAAAAATTTAACAGGTGAAATCAACAGATTCAATCTTAGTTTTCAGATCCAGAAGCTGGATGTATACTTGATTACTTCCTTTGAACAGAAAAAGCTGTTTCAAATTTTCTTCTAATCTGTGGACCACATAGAAGAAAAGGGAAGATCTTATTAACTACCTGTCTTCTGTCACCCACCTACCACCTCTGTTCATTATCAAAATACTTACAGAAGTCATCTCTAGGCAACTACAACTGAAATTCAGCAGCTGGATACAAGGCAGAGCTCATGTGCCCAACAAGCTCTCTGACTTTCTGTGAATCAGATCTCAAAATCTGTTAAGTTTTCCCACATGACTATAGCTATTAATAATTTATGCTTCAATCCAAAACAGAAATAGGCACTGTAATTCCAGAGTTTCACTCTGTTTTCATCCTTTAAAATAAAAAGAAAAAGAGCAGACAAAAAGTACAGACACCACTATGACTGCCTGAATTCAAGTCTCTGATTTTAAGAGGTACTTTGACAAGATGTATCATAAAGCTGAACTCCATTAAAGTCCTTACATGCACAAACGTCAGTCTTCTAAACTGAAGTGCTTTTATGGAATCTATCAAGTCCATAGAACATTAAAATCAGTACTCTAGAATAAAGTCTTGTGTGTGTATCACTTCACTTCAAAGAATGGACCACACAGCATGCCACCTAACAAGATCTGAATGTCAGTATTCATGCAAAAATGGCAGTCTTTAAAGTAATATTTTCAAAAAAAAAAAAAAACTTTTAATGCTTCAACCAGCTCTTTTTCAGACAAGTCAGATTTGAGTTAAAACTTATATGCCCAGTGTAGATCAAAGTATACATATGTGATACAAATAGCTTTATTTTTAGCTCTGCTTGTTAGTTTTTCTTTCTGATGGTCATTTTAGTGTAGATGCTGGCAAAATTAACTTGTTCTATTAAAATAGTAAACAACTTTTGTAAAAGAAAAAAGAATTAGTTACTTTTCATCCATTCTGCTGCGCATTTTTTTAAGCTTCTGCATGATGCTACTAGTCTCACTGCTGGAGATTGAGATTGGAGAAGGACTGCGTGTTTCTGCATCTGTTGGAAGTGGGCTAGAAGCATTGCTTTGTTTGATGTCATCTTCACTGTGAAGTTCCTGCAATAAACGTTGAAAAACAAGTAAATCCAACATTAAGAGTAAAAACAGTTGTTATCCTACAATCTTTTTTAAAAAACGTGTTAATTTATCCCAGTTTTCTACAGATTACATCAAATAGTACTTCAGATAAGTCTGCCCACCTGCAGATCTCTGATGAACTAACTTCATATTCCAACTTCATTTTTATTTTACACAAAGCTTTTTAGTACACCCTTTTCCTCCATAATTTAAGTTCTCAACTAATTGTAAAACAAAAAACAAAAACAAAAAACAAAAAAAAACAAACAGAAGGCAGTTTGCCTGAGTAGAAAATCAATTCTTTATATATTACTAAACTTCTGTCACAACGTTTTATAAGGAGATAGCTATTTCCCAAAATCCTATCTTGTAAAGTAGATGTGAGAAGCTTAGTGTAACAACACTAAATCACACACATCAAAGCAGTAAGCTTTGTGGGTTTTTTTTTGTTTTGTTTTGTTTTTTTTTTAAGGGTTCTTTAGGGTTTAATAGTTTAACAGAGCTATACTTAAAATGAGTTAAAGCATTCTTTTCTGAACAATGCTCCTTCCACTCACTTATGTGGCAAGTATATTCCAACTTTTCATGACCAAAAAAAACCCAAAGGTCATACCTTTGGAATGGAAAACAATTCGTTACTATAAGTATGTAGACCTTTCAGGAAGCATAACATCTGTTAGCTGTCCATGAGGTAGTAACTCCCTATTAATAAATACCTCAGTCCCATATATTCTTTCACTAGAGCATTATTCTGAAGATAATCTGAAAAGTTTAGTCTACTCATATTAAACCATAGAAACAATGACAGAAAAAACCCACATGGGCAAAATGTTTTGAATTGTTACCAGATTTAACAAATAAAACCCATAACCAGCTTGGAGAATCTCCTTTTGTGATTCTTTAATAGCCTTCAATCTCAAGAGAGAACGAATCAAACTTTACAAAAATCAGAACCTGAAACAGCTGATCATCCAGGAAATTGGTATGCCCAAAGTCACTAGTTAAGTCTGAGAGTTAACAAACACCACTTGCTGCCTGGTTAAATAAAACATCCATTCCAAGTCTCTTCCGAGTATATTTCCTTGAACAATGCTCTAACGAGATTAAATAGACAAAACTGCTGAAATGCAGAGGATGAGTTTGAGAAAAACCAAATTTATAGTTCAGTGATAGGTTCAGTCCAGTAGCTTTACATTCCTATAAACACTGAAGTCAAATACTACCTGCACAGCCAAAAAATGAAGATTCCTTCTTTTATACTGACACTTACCAGTTTGTTTTCTCCTGCAGACTTTAATTTTTCCTGCAGTTTCATTGTTGTCTGACGAATTCTTTCTATTTCTGCCTGTTGTTTAAGAATCAGCTGTCTCTCCTTCCGAGCAGCCTTGTTGGCCTCCTGAAGACGCTTAATTTCTGCCTTTTATGTAGAGATTAAGCAAAGTAGCTGTAGTGACAAACAGCTCAAGGACACATTTTAAACCTGCCACTGTCTGTGCTGCAAGATTTGTTACTTCGTCACATAATTTCAATAATTTTAGTCTGTAACTTCAGCAGCAGAGACAGAAGATCAATTAATACATCTGAGTTTCACCAGGGACAATACTGATATAAAAGGTTCCATTAAAGCAATGTGTTAATACTGTTGAAATATAAATAAAATATATCAGAAAGAAATACTGCTAGCTTCCTATCCAAAAAGCCCTGTACAGTTTTCTCAGTACTTTTACCACCTCTGAAATACTTAAATCACTACACAGTGTTTTCAACAGGATTTTCCTAGAGGGCATTGGTTACCTTTTCCTGCTGTAATCTCAGCAGCAGACCACGCTGTCTCTTTCTTATAGGAGGCATCTTATCATCCTCTCCCTTGTCTCGCAAATGCCTGCAAATAAAATGAGAGAAAGGACTAAATAAGGGGGGAAAAAAAGCCATGCTCAAACCACATACAACAAGTGTTTTACTCTTCAAAGTTAAAAACATCACTTTTCCTCACTTGCAGAAGAGTATATGCCCATAATTAATCACTGGCATTCTCTGTAGTAAAATATTTTGTATTGTCCACTTCATTTAATTTAGTCAAAGACATACAAAGTAAAAAGCCAGCGCAGATAAGATAAGATCTCACACGAAGGGGCAGAAGTTCTGCATCCTCATCATTTAAGAAAGACAAAAGAATGGACACTCGGGTCACTGTCTCTCAATCCTTTGTCAAGCCCACAATGATAAACAGCTGGAAGAAAATGTCTGGTGGACAGAAGTCCTCTCCTGCAGTAAGTGACCAGTATGGAAGAATGGGAAAACATCTTTGAATAAATCAGGCAAGAACCCTCTAATAGTATCAATAGGTACTTCAATCAAAATTCAGTCACGGCAACTGTGCACATTCACAGCTCTCTTACTTCTTCTGGTGTTCCAGCCATGCCAGTTCAGCCTTGGTCTTCTCCTTCAGAGCCTTTTCCCTGAGCCGAAGTAGTGAGGACTGATGAGCTGCCCGCATTTCTTCCTCTTTCATGTACTGTCTTACCATCTCCATGGTAAATTTAGAGAAACTGTCTTGTCCCCCTGAGAACGGCATGCTTAGCTCCTGGAAGGCAAGAAAAATTCAGCATGATTTGATAATATGGAAATTCCAGAGCTTTCAGAAATGATATGCGCATATACATACATACACATATATGTATGCATACCATTTTTAAAAGCTATATATATATATATATTTTATACACACACACATATATGTACATATGTATGTATGTACACACACACAGCTGGATGTGAAAGGGTAATTTGTTTTCTCCCTCTTCAGTTTTGTGCAGGCCAGCCCCCTCTGCCCTGTGCTGTCTGACAGTTTAAGGATGTGCCCTCTGGGTCCACAGAGAAGAGGCAACCATTCGCATTTCCTAGGTGTGCATAGGCATTGTAGGAAAGTCTCATCCACCATGCTTTTATAACCTACCTCAAAAGTCATTTCTCTTCTCCAACAGAAGCTGTGAGAGAAGAGGCAGAGGGCTGGATATGCTGTTCCATAAGCAGAGCTATCTCACTCGCGCAGCACTGACATGCAGTATGATTCATACAACTCTACATTTTGAAATACCCAAAGAACCAAAGGGGAAAAAAGAATCCTAAAGCTTGCAAACACAACTAACAAAGAATGTCCCATGTCAAGCTAACCAACTTAAGCATCTCAGGTCAATATATTTACCTTAACTACAGTTACTTGCCCTACCTTGATAGATGACAGAGCTGTTTTTTCTGGTGAGACTTCCTCATCAGAATCATCACGACTGCCCCGTTTCTTCTCCAGGTTAATTCTGCGATGACTCTCAGAGGGTAGCAAAGACCGAAAAGACTTTTCCTCGATTTCATCCTCTGTCATAGACTCATCAAATTTCAGAGAATACTCCGTTGCAATTGAAGCGGAATCTGAGGGAGAAATCAGAGAAGTGGTTTTACTTTCAGGTAAGTACCATGAAGGCTGTGTTACTCTGCTTCATCTCAGTAAGGGTGCAAAGGGGGAGAGAATGACTAACCTAACGCAGAAAAATGGGAGTTTAGAAAAGAGTGATCCTGAGTTAGAGGACATAATGAAATACCACTATTTAGCTAACAAAGACGTAATGAAATTCTGAATACAGGCACAAGTACATGTCTGGGGCTGCCAAAACACCTAGTCTTCAGCCTACATATTCAGTAAATGAACATCTGGCTACAACTAGCACAGGAAAAGAACAGCCCACAAACTCCACCACTCTGCATTGCAGAATTTCAAAGGTTCCCATCCCATGGTGCCATTCTCTCCTACCTCTTAAGAGGCTACCGGTTCACCTGGCACTCAGCTTTCTTCACCCATATTCCCTCATTTATTTCAGAAACTAATTTTGAAGCATGACCTCCTCCCGCCCACTCTTATCACCTCCAGATTCATCACAGACGAACAATACAGCTAACCTTTTTCATCTGGCAGTGATAAAATACTATCACTTGGCAAGGAATCATCCACAGCAGTACAAGCCCGCTCTTCAATGCGGCTACTTGTCTTCTCACGCCGGGAAAGCTTTTTCTCATTCTCCTTAGAAGATGGAACTGAAGGACTTTCTTGGCGGCTGCTGGTACTACTGTATCACCAACATACATATATATATACACACATGTATACATACATATATATATATATACACACACACACATATATATTTAAATGAAGAAAGTACTTCTGACATTTCAAAATATTTAGTTTACACTACTACTGTACATATTGGTGACTAACATCTCTGTAGTAATCAATATCTACGTTTTGTTTGGGGCTTTTTGGTTCTTTTTTGTTGTTCCTTTGCTGTTTTTTGTTCCTTAAACTGAGAATCCCCAGACAAGACACTGTACTCCAGATAGTCTCACAAGTGCTGAACAGAGGGGAATGAGCATTACCCTTGACCTGCTCACTACACTCTTCCTAATACAGCTTGGTGAGAAAGTAGCTGTGAAATTCTTAGATTCTTAAGTTATCAAACAGAAAAACAAAATATTAAAACAAGTACAGCTAATACAAACCTGAAGATATTAACACACAATATAGAATTATACAGTTGAATCCTATGTAGCAAGATTTTATAATTATAAACAAAGCAAGTTCTAGCACGAATATAAGCCTTCAAGCTTTAGAACATAAGAACAGCTTCACCTGTAGAAGGTTTAATACCAACTTCTGTTTAATACAGACTTTCCCTCTCTCTCTTTTTTTTTTAAAAAAAAAAAACCTTAAGGAAATGTCTCGTTATTTCTTAGTATTTTAGAATTCTATTTCTTATTTATAGCAGAAATAAATTGTGTAATCTAATCTCTTCTTACCTCTGATCATGAATCTTTGATCTTGAGGATTCTGAGTAACTATCAAACACTGGTGAGTATGTTTGTTTTGAGTCACCTGTCTCCTCTTTACTCTGGGAAATGGCACCAGACTCAGATTTCCTGAAAGAGGAGAGCGTTTGGGCTGAATTTGCAGTCTTAGAATGAAAATTAATAATTACAGTTTTCTTAGCTTGTATCAGTTTACTAGATGAAATAATAGCTAGGTTTCTGAAAAGACCACTTAGGGCTTAGACTAGTTAAATAATCCCACACAATGTTTAGAGCATCTTTTTCTACCTTTTTACGTACAGTTTCACAAAACAAATAGTATCTCACATTTGAGATATATTATTAAGGGCAGAAAGATGCAATCTAAATTCTTTTTAAGCGTTCACTTACTATAACATGTTATGATTTTCTTCAAGAAAAGGAGAAGCAAAAACTAATAGATCCTAATTCCCCCTTCCCAAGATGTGAAACACATTAGACAAAACCTGTTTGTATCAGCTCGAGCTCTCAGTTGTTTCATGAACTCTGTATGATGCTGCCGCTGGTGGTCAAACAAGGTTGCCATGGGAGCAGCTGGAGCACTGACAGTATCTGAGATCTGGGTCCGGGCTAACTCTGTCATCTGAGTACAATAAACAAACATGAAATAATATGACAAACTCAACATCATCTAAGTATTTTTTGAAAGAGAAAACATAGCTATTCCTCTTGTAGGCAGCTTGCCGATTTATTGAACAGATGCGTAAGACGAGTTTCTGAGACGGTTTATATTACATACGTGTCAATTTGGTGATAAGAGGTGCATATTGCACTGCATACACTTATTGTTATATTTTAACAGAGTGGAGTTACCCATGTGGAATTACAGATATGCAACAGACACCACTTACCACACTATTCTGATCCACTTACCTGAATTCTACTCACTAGAATGATTTCTACAGAGTAAAGTATTCCAGACCTATAACAACTAAAGTTTGTTTTTAAAAACCTGCTAGAATTTCATTATTCATTCACTCATTTTTCATTACAATGTACATCTTGCCCAAAGAGCAAGAAAATTATTTCCAGGATTAAAGAAGCAGACTGAAGTTCTAATATCATGCAAATTACAAAGACTGAAACTCACAGCATTAAATGAACAGAGTCATAAATTTCCCCTCTTTAATATATGGCACTCACTGTGTACCTGACTAGAAACAAGATACAGAACTTTAAAATTACAGCATATGATAACGCTATTTTTAGAAGCTTCAGAATTTACTGATTTTGCTCTTGTTCAAATGTCTGTATCTTCAGGAGCAGAGAACTAAGGATGGTTTCAAAGGTGAGGTAGTATAGAGTATTAGCAGCAACAATGTGTTTTCCAAGAACTTAAAACATACACATTGAGCTTTTCTTAGTACACAATTTTAGAACATATAAATCAGTTATTTTTAATTGGACTGTCTGCATATATCATTCACTGCTTTTTCTTTCATTAACGCAACAGCCAACTCTAAGCAAACTTATATAACAGCATGCCATAACAACTCTTTTGCATAAGATAAGCATCTAATTTTAAACAATGCATAAAATTAACTCCCCTCCTTTATAAATAAGAAATTACAGTGTACATCCAAAAATATACCTCACACACTGGTGACTGGCATTTCTATTGCTGCATTCCACTTAAATGGGTGTTCAAATGAGTATTGCCCCAGAAGTCACTTCTGAAAATGGATATAAAAGCTACCCTGCTAGCCCATCATTACTGACCAGGTCATTCCCAGCAACCTTTCCACAGGCTTCACTTACTCTCCGACTTCAAGTATAAACCAAGATAAAAAATTAAAACTCTGCACTGAATAAAAGCTGTCTCTGTCTAGTCTGCTTCATTTCTTAATTTATTTCTACTCATTTTGACTCCATTAATGACATTTCTTTGTCTTTCTCTATCCAAGTCATCACTATCTCCTATCAACAATCACTGCACATACCTCAAATGCCTGAGCTTCTCTGTTCCATCAACCAAATCCATTCTTGTCTATTCAGGAATGATTTAAACTTCACATATTTGGCAAAGCCCACAAGTAGTAAATCAGTATTCTACAATCATCACTTATGATAAAAACAGCCTTGTAAACACTAAAATGTGCTTGTGCACAAGCTGCAAAGAAACATCGTTCTGTGTTCATATCCATGAGCCTTCTGCATAGCATCTCACAACCTGAATTCATAATCATTGAGACTGCAGAATGATGACAAAGCAAAAGCATTTTTGGTTATTATGTTTCTTACCCATGTGTGAAGTAGCTGCTATGTGTTGGAAACAGCAAGTATACTTAAAAACTGAAAAAAATTCTGTATACCACACTAAGAATTAAGAGATTCTGAAAGAGAATATTGCAAACTCTGGACGAAAGAGCAAGCTCTGCTGAAGAATTTTTCTTTTAAAAAAATTTGTTGGTTTTAGCTATTCCCTATCCCATTCTAAAGGAAGCAGATTTGCAGTCTTCATTTTTTTCTAGTTAAATTGCATATGAAACAGATGCACTACATCAGGGATTGATCCTGTAATATTTACAAATGAAACATGCTATGTTTACTATCATCAATCTGTCCTTGAAGATCAAATTTCTGAATGGCTTATTAATTGGAAGAATATAAGAATAATGAACAGGGCTTTAAGGCTGACAAATGACTTCTTTCTAAGCTGCAATGCCAGAAGAGCTCTTTTGAAGTCGTATCATTTATCACACTGTGAAGGTGAAGAAGCTGCACTGAACAGAAAACAACCTAGAGGAAAAACAGTATTCCTAGTAATACTGAAATTAGAACAGTATGTCCTTTCATACAGGATCTCACCTCACGGATCTGGCGAGCTGCATCTGTAGTGAGAAGTGCAGCTTCCACCTGCTTGGCTGCAATCTTGCATGTGGTCTCTTGCAGTACTTCTACCGCCTCCTGCCGTGACTGAACCAGATGCTGCAGAGACTCTGCATGGACCTATGCAGAAAAAACAGCCGATCAAGTTCTTCAAAATTCTCTAGCTAGTAAATGCAGTTTTATTTCTCACAAGTCAGGAAAAAAAAAAAAGGCCTGAAATTTGTTCCTTAAGAGTCTTTTCCAGCTATATTAAGCACCTTCACCATTTCCATATGTTCACAGTTTCAGAATGTTCATAGGCTTGGATTTACTTACAGTATTTTGTCTTTTATACATTCCACATTTTTTGAAGGGAAGCATTACCTGAGCTGCCTTCTGCCTTGCCTCTTCCAGCTGTCTCTGACTTTCTAAAGCTTCTTGTTCTGCCTTCATTTTCAAAAGAGCCAAGTCCCGTTCATGGCGCTGCTGCTGCGCCTACAGATTAAGGAATTTTAATGACAGAAGTTAAACGCAAAAATCCTCTCATCTGATCCACTGCATGCAGCTACCTTTGGAAGACAGATCTGCTCCATTGGTACCTCTTCTACTAAAGTCAAGTTTTCAACCTACCTCCTGATTCTCTCCTTTTTTAAGTAGGGTCAACTATGTACATTCCTCATCCTCTTCCATCTCAGTGTGGAAAGAAAGATGATTTAGGAAATCAATTAATTCTACTTAAACTAGAACAAGCAATCTTGTCAATAGAAGGAAATTTTACCCCAAAATGTTTTTTGCATGGAGTAAGAGAAAAGATCATGCCTGAATAACTACACTGCATTGCATCAGGACCCAAAACTAGTCTAAAGTAGTTACACTTTAGTTTTATTGAGGTACCCAGTCAAATCTGATTTCAGCTAGTGGTGACATGCATTCCTGGCCCACTATTTCTTTAATGTCAGTGTAAATAAGATAGATAACACTAGACAATAATCCTAAAAAACTGACATTATCAGAAATGCTCCCGCCTGCCCATTAAGATTCCTTTGCATCTCTAACAAAAGTACCAGCTACCTAATTTGATTAACTTTCTCGCAAAACACAAACCAGGAAGATTAAGACATGGAAATATTTTTCCATTACCTTTAGAATCTGAGCCAAAGAAACACTCTCCTGCTGGGCAAGTGATATGCCTCGTACTCGTTCCACATCTGAAAGCTGTCGCACAGACTCCTCAATGGCACTAAGGTAGTTCAATTCTGCTGACAAGCGATGCTGAAGACCAGCAGGGGAGAAGCGCATACATCCTGCAGGATAAGACTTACTAGTCAGCCTCCATAGGCTTCAATGTCCCACATCACACAAAAAAGAGCAAATACATAACTGCTCTGGGATAGCAGAGCTTTAACAAAACCACTCACCACTTGCTGAGGCTGCTCCTGCTCCAGGCCTGCTCATTCCCAGACTCAGTTCAGAGAAAGCTACGTTAGGTTTCAGCCCTGATGCTGTACTTGTGGAGCAGCCAGCAGGTGACTTGGCTCTTTCTGCTGTATTGCCTATAGAATCAAACTGTGACAATTTTTGGGAGCCTGGAGATGGGGAAGAGGTTGGTGTCTTTTGGGATCTTCCCTTGTCTGAGAAGCTGACAATGAAACCAAAAAAGAAAGGCGTCAATATTCTCTTAAGTCCAGGCATTCGATAAAACATTAAAGCAATAATTTAGTTCTTCTGTATATAAACACTAGAACAGATCTATGCAAAAGGCCTAACCTTCCTTGGCTTGCACAGGTCCAATCTGCATTTAAGAAATGATCTCATGAGTTGTTTTTTGTATCTACATCCCAGCTTGGGAATAAGCTTCTAGAGTGTCCTATTTTCCCCCATAGTATTAAACACAGCATACAACCCACTGTTTTGTATTTTCTCTTACTACAGCCAATACTGGACTTTCATATTTACAGTACAGGAAAAAAAAAAAAGTTTTTCTGCATGTTCATCTAATTAACACTTGATGATTTCTGTTGTTTTCCTTTTGCATACACAAAGACATTGCCATTTTTTGACAATGCAATAGCACTACCAAGATCCAGTTATAGTTGCATATAGTCTTATACAGTACCTCATCAGGGAGTGTCCAGATAAATTTTCTAATGTGCTGTCAGTATCTGCGTTCAGCTCAAGATCTTTATTAGAAATTCTGTTACTAGATAAGGACTTCTTTGGCTGTTGGGATCCCCACTCCAGTTCAGATAGCATTTTCTCTTCTTCCACTGGAAAGTGGTGAGAACTTCCATTGCAAGATTCCAACCCTAAGAATTAACAACGGCAAAGTTCACGTTTGGTACTCTAAATGTGAATATCTTAGCCATCGGGATCCCCCAAACAATTGAGTACTTTTTCTCCATTTAATAATGCCTCCAAGTTAAAAGTATGTACACCCAGTAAGAAAAAATGCAAATCTGGTAGCCTCCTACAAAGATTAACTCAATTGTATTCACTTGTTTAGATACACTAGCATGTGTTCTTGGTTATCTACAGTCAGTTCTCTTTTGCATATAGCATCCACTGTCAATAAAACTATCAAATTTCAAATCGAAAATTCTCAAAAATCTCTACCAGTTTAAATAAAGAAAATATTAGTTTGATTTTATAAATACTGAAAACCAGAATGAAGTCTACTTTTATAACAAACTAAGGAATTTTGAAAAAGTAGCAACAATGAACTTGGAATGCCTTACCATTTATTTTTCTGACTCTTTTACAGAGTTTAAAGCTAGCTTTTCCCTTATGTTTTCCATTGCTTATATAGTAAGTGCAGCAAATCCCAATTTTCTTCATGTTTTTGTAATGTACAAGCTACTGTAGGAGAAGTGTATTTAATTACATTAAATAAATTAAATATAAAAATAAATTAAATGAAAGCTGTTTGTGGTCCAGAGATGGAGCATACAAGTAAACATGTCCATTTTGCAAATGTGGCCATATCTCTGATTGCTCAGAAACCTACTGGAATTTCCTCAGTATAGAATCTGAGGATAGTTCTCACATGATATAAAAGCATGAAGTTAATTAATTAGTTAGAAGGCTGGTTCAGGAAAGGAGTATTTTTCAATACTGTTAATAACCTTTTGCATATTTGTTTTCAGATGACTTTCATTTAAGATCAGAGACAAATCATATAGACTCACTAAAAAAGAAAAAAAATAAGAAGGAACCATGGGAGGTCACCTGATTCATTTACTCAGCTCAGATAAAAGCTAACACCAAAATAAGATCAGCTGGTCAGGGCTTTGTCCAGCTAAGTTTCAAACATCTCTAAGGATGGAGATCTCAATTTTCCTGGGCCCACGCCCAATGCGTGACTACCTTCATTGCGAAAACTTTTTTTCCTACCTTCTGATTGGAATCTCTCTTGTAACTTGTGTTCATTGCCTACCATCCTATCCCTGCACATCTCCAAGAGTCTGGCTTCACCTCTGTACCGTCCCATTAGGTAGCTGAAGATGCCAACAGGGCACCCATTCACCTCAGCCTTTTCTTTAGGCTAAGCAAACCCACTCACGTAAGGCTTTACTCCTATGTCGTGTACTGTACCACTCTAAATCATCTGCACAGTCTCTGTCTCAGTTTGTCACAGAGTCATAGAATCAGAATCACAGAATCACAATGGTTGAGGTGGGAAGTGACCTTCAGAGATCATCTACTTCAATCTCACTGCTTAAGCAGGATCACCTAGTGCACATTATTAAGGCCATGTCCAAACAGCTTTTAAGCATCTCCAAGGAGATTCCATAACCTCTCTGGGCAACCTGATCCAGTCCTCTGTCACCCTTACAGTAAAGAATTTTCTCCTTATCTTCAGACAACTTTCTGTGTTTCACTTCATGCTCCTTGTCTCTCATCCTGTTGCTGGGTACCACTGAAGAGAGTCAGGCCTTATCCTCTCTGCATTCTCCCTTCAGACACTTGTACACATCAATAAGACTCCCCCCAGTCTTCTCTTCTCAAGGCTAAAGAGGCCCAGCTCTGTCTTTCCTCATAAGAGAGATGCTCCAGTCCCTACATCATCTTCGTAGCCCTATGCTGGACTCTCTCCAGTAGCTCCATGTCTCTCTTGTGTTGGAGAGCTCAGAACTAGACACAGTACTCCAGACATGGCCTCCCCAGAGTTGAGTAAAGGAAGAGGATCACCTCCCTCGACCTGCTGGCAACACTCTTTTTAATGCACCCCAGGAAACCATCGGCTTTCTTTGGCCACAAGGACACATTGCTGGCTCACGGTCAACTTGCCCACCAGGGCTCCCAGGGCCTTCTCCAAAGAGCTGCTTTACAGGAGGTTGGTCCTCAGCCTGTACTGGTGCATGGGGTTATTCCTCCCTAGGAGTAGGACTCTGCACTGCCCTTTATTAAACTTCATGAGGTTCCTCTCCGCCCATCTCTCCAGTCTGTTGAGGTCCCTCTGAATGGCAGTACCACACTCTCAGGTATCTGTCACTTCTCCCAGTTTGGTATCGTCAGCAAAACTTGCTGAGAGCATGTTCAGTTCCTTCATCCAGGTCACTGATGAATAAGTTGAACAAGACTGGAGCCAGTACTGACCACTGGGGGTGACTCTCGCTTCCTACTGGGCAGCCCAAAATCAGATACATCTCTCAAGATGCTGGCCTCCTGAGTGCTGAGTAAAAAGGGAACAATCACTTCAAGTGGGCTGCTTCAAATGCAGCCCAAAATAAAATAAGTTGTCACCGCTACAAGGGCATACTGCTGACTCCCGTTGAATTTAATGTTCACCAGGACCCACATAACATCAACACAAGTTGATCACAAACCTATTAACGTAAGTGCATTTTCATCACAAATGAAATATGCTCTGCCCTATAGTAGTCACTAAACTTGGCTGCAACACTGACCAGAGCTTGCACTATCAGAACGTAACTGCTAGAGCCATATTTGCCATTTCCTTACAAATGTGATGGGACAGACATTTTTCAAAGAGGGTTAAGAAGCAAAAGAATCCCTCCACCACTATTAGATTACAGTTTCCAGATAAGTAGAAAGACTGCAACTATCATGATAAAAAAACTTCAAAAACGTAAATATCCTACAGTCAAGTAATACACTTACGTTCCCTTTTCCCTCTCTTTCTAGAGGAAGCAGATGAGCGAGAAGATGCTGCAGATCGGGGTCCAGATGAATGCTGGGATGCAAGCTCTACAGATCGAGGTTCATGGGGAGACTTCCTACTAGGAACTTCTTCCTGAATGCTTGAATTACTGCTGCCAGAAACACTAAAAAAGAACATGCAAATAGTGATTAACTAAAGAGGTCCAATTCCGTTGCATTACACACAAGAAATCCACCATGACTTAGAGAGACAGATGACTAAAACTACACCAAATAACAGCCTTATTATAAATCCATCATGAAAAGCATCAATTTTGAAATTAAAAATGATGACAAGAAAGGCATTTAGAATTTTGACAAAAAATTCAACATACTGAAATGTACTTCCTATAGTATGATGTAATAGAAGCTAGATAACAAACATCCTTTCAGATGCAAAATCTAATGGTTATTTGACTACAGACATGGACTACAGAAGAATGACTCTGAAAACGATTGCTTTTTAGATAAACTATGGACACTTGATAACATCAATAAATTGATAGAAATATGAATGGTTTTCAATAAAGGATTATTTAAAAAAATGCAAAAAAAAGGGGGAACAGTGCGTAATGCATTATATCTGGAATAATATCAACAAAGACCAATAAAGAAGCTTAATCAGAAAGGAAGCAGTTTTTTGCAGCTATTTTCAACATGCAAAACTGCTTTTTACCTTTCTTTTCTGACGTAAAAAATACAAAATAAACACAGTACCTGTGGCTATATTCCTTCCAAGACACACAAAACGTGTATATATACATATATTTCATTAAAAAAAAAAAAAAAAAGTGGTTTTAAAAAATCTAGGAGGCAACATAAATCCACTAACAAAGAAAGCCACTAACAAAGTAGAAACTGTGGGATTTACAGTCTTCTTAATTTAGAGAAAAGGTTTTAAAAGTCCTTACAGAAACTTACATGTTCATTACAAAGCATTACTGAAGCCCTGATAACTTTGATAGTTTGTAAAGAGTATAGAGTTGTTATTATTTAAACACTTCCAGATCTTATTCCTTTCATGATTTTACAGACTAGCCAATTGAGAATTCTAACAGCTACAAAAGTTGTAGAACTGATTTTTGCCTGATCGCAAAGAGTAACAACCCTTCAAAGCTACTTGCCAAAGTAATAAAGAGCCAGAAATACATAGAGCCAAGTACTCTTGATCTCTAACTTTTGTTTCAAAGCCATGACGTTTAATACATTAACTGTAAGGCTCATAAAGAAATACTCGATCACTTTCATCAGTACGATTCAGCATAACAGAAAAGATACCAAAAAAAGAAACAAACTATGCATTAATTATATTCTCTCAGAAATTCTGCATGCTGATTTTTGTGAGAATTCTAATACACAGTTACCTGAGATCATGTGCAATCTTTTTGTCTGTCAAAGTGCTACTTCCCTGTGATGAGGCAAAATCATCTTCATAAGAAACGATGCTCTCTGGAGGGCTGGCAGCAGGGAGCAAAGGCCGCAAAAGGGCAGACCCTCCACTTGACTTTTCATCAAACACTACAGTGTGGACAAAGAGAGAGAAAAGACAAAAAAAATGATACCAAATACAATTTTCACCAAAGAGATAATAAAATTGTAGAAATTAAAATGTTTCCAACCACACTTTGTTAGAAAGATTTATTTTCCAAAACAAAAACATCAGCAAAACAACAGTACAGCCATACCATGACAGATTTAACACAAAATAACAAGCACAGCCTTCTTATTTATAAATTAATACAAACTACTTCATTGATGCACTCAAGCTAAGACATTTTTGAAAATCACAGCAATTGAAAGTAGAGCCATCTGCAGAAAAAGTAAATGCAATCATCTTTATGGAATGCAAAAAAGGAACAAAAAAACCCACCCAAGAACAAACAAGATACAAATTAACTTATTGGAAAACATTCCCCTTCAAAACAAGGAATTCAAGGGAAGAGAAACAGTACTCATAAAACGAAGAAACATCTTGAACAAAAATTAAAATCAAATGAAGCATCCTACATCACACTTTTGCAAAACATGCCCTAAGGCATTAAAATGAGCACTTAATGCTTGAAACGTGCTCATTTAAGGAAGAGGTATTTCCTATCGATATACCAAAACCTTATCTTCTCAAAATCAAATAGTTACAGAGGTTTTAATTCATTCCGGAGTGAAGTCGCACACTTTTCAGAGACATTACTAAGTAACTCATAAAAGCAAAAATGCTGCATAAAACATGAATTTTGTCATTCTGCCCTAAATGAAACAAAAAAGACAATAGGAAGTATGTTATTACACATGATTGGGAATACATACACAGTAGGCAGATGCACATTCCCAACCCCAGGCTCTGTTCTCCTTGGTGGCTCCATTTGTTCCCACAATAACAAAGAAACGTTAAAAACAAAAGTGGCAGGACTACCTCTTCTCATCCAAGGGGTCCTTCTACTTTTAAGTATTTATTTAAAAACTTGTAAGCCTACAAACCAGGAAGATGGTCTGAAATGTGCTATAGGGAGAAAAAGTTTAAAAGGACGGTATTTGTACAGAGCTGAGGTAAATAGAACGGGGAGACACAGAGGTAAGTGACTAATGGGCAGGAAAATTTCAGCAGATTTCTACAAATGAACTCATATGATGAAGCCAGGCAACATAAAAACAACAATTTTCAAACCCAGCCCAGGCAATTTAGTATACAACTTTGGATAAGATAAACAAAGTTTACATTCACATCTGTCTAACTGTATGTGTCCTTAATAAAATTAATATGCATTAAATGATTTTTGCATGACTCTAGACATGTCTCAAATATGGAATTGGCCCAGAATTACTGATTTGATTTAATCATTAACACTGTCCAAGGTATGGGTTAGCTATCAATCTGGAAATATATACAGCAATCTAATACAAAAATAAACTTCCCCCCAAAAGAGGGGCTTTTCTTGTTAGACAACAAAGAAAAACAATCAATCAGGGAATCATTTATCATTCAAAAGTTATGTGACGAAGCCTTATGTAGATTCATGCCCAAGACACTTGAAAGCACATTCCTCACCTGTGAATTATAAAGTATAAGGAGCAGTGAAACTGAAAACAGCAATTCAAAAAAGCTCTCTTTTTTTTTTTTTTTTTCCCCCATTTCTTACTTCTTCTCCTTACCTTTTCCATGAAGCTGGTAACTTTTTGCAAAGATGTTGATGACACTGTGTGGACTTCCCTTCGCTAGTTCCTCCCATGGCCCCTTGCTGTGTGCACTACTTGTCTGAGCAAAAAGTGGCAAATATTTTTCAGCTTCTTTCTGGAACTCTTTTATGGGCTCAAAAGCATTTCTCTCTCGAACACAGAAATCCTTCTCTTTTAATGTCTCCAACAGCTTCAGCGGTGATTGTTTGTGTTGGCCTCCTTCCTCCTCTGAGAGGCTTCCCTCGCTCAGGAGGGGCCCTTCACTGATGGAGTCTATGCTGGACTCATGAGGAATTACTGCTTTGTTCTGACCACAAACCTGGCTTTCACGCCCTGGGGAGTCAGTTTGTTTCTTAGATAAATGTCCAAGTATCCCTTCATGTCTATTACCAGCAGGGGACCTCACCCCAAGGCTGACTGCAGCAGTATGAGGCCTGATCATCTCAGGCAGCTTTTTAAATTCACTAAGGTTGCCTACCCCAGGAAGGTTATCATCAAAGGTTGTATGAGACACACAGGCGCCCAGCATCTTTTGAATTCTAGCTGAAAAAGCATCTTCATTTTCCTCCCTCACAGGAGGGCTCACAGCCTTTGCCCAGCACCCATCATCTTGATTTTCTTGTAGGAATTCATGTTCTGAGTTCCACATGGTGCCATAATTGATGCCAGCCCCCGCCAACTTTTTGGCTTCACTTTCGATCCTGCTAGAAAGGGAAGCAGCTGTAGCTTTCAGAGCTTCAATGCGATCTAATTTGCTCTTATATTGGTTAGCAGTAGGTTTTACTAAAAGATTCTGCTGAGCAGCAGATGAATTCAGGTATGGCTGAGATGTCAAAGTCAGCGATCCCACAGGTGCAGTGTGGCTCCTCCTGCCTGCCAACACTGCATCGCACTCCTTTGACAAAAGGCCCATCTGCTCCAGACTCCAATGTTGGGAGCAAGGGCCTCCACTGGAACCCACAAGAGCTTGTGAGTGAGAGAGCTGGACTCTTGGACTCAATCTGTCTGGCTGCACCCATGCAGGTTCCATCAAATCACTTCTGAAATGAAAAGTCAATGTTCAAGTTGGTGATTTACGAGTACTGTTATTTTAAGTGAACATCTCATTACTGTAAGTTTATTTTCTAGAAAAAATTATTTTGGAAGGAGTGAGAAGGGCAGAGAATGAAAGAGGAAACAGTTGCAAGATGTTAAAAAAAAAAAAAAAAAAAAAAAGGTGATAAAAATAGAGCACCTCCAAAGTTGAAATGCTGCTTACAATACATGGTGGGATGTAGACCACACCATATATTGTTAACAAGCTGAATATTTACGTCAATTCACGTCAACAAAAAGATTAACAGTAATGATCATTCATTTTCTTTAGAGGCTCATTAAATATCAGTAACCAACATTTCCTACACTTCCCTGCATCAGCTTCCTCCTTATTGAGAAAAACCATTATAATTGCCATAAAGACAATTATTCTCTATAGAACATGAACTTAAGAAACCAGTGGCACTGTTTACACCATTCTCAATAGGCCCATAAATGCTCACCTTAGCAGTGGCTGTTGAGGCTCTGACAGTGACATGTCACTACTTGAAGAAGCACTAGGAGGACGCTCTTGAGCCTTGTTTTCTTTGTCAGATTCCCCAGATGGTTGATAACCAGGTCTGGGCTAGAAATGAAGATAATCAGAAGAATACATTTTCCAAAGTCTGTAGGGGTTTTAGAAGCTCATGTCTCATTATAACTGAAAAGACTTAAATTTATCTACATACTATCACATCTTTCCTACAATGCAAAGACTTAAAAAACACAAGACAGATATTCAACTTTGCTCGTACAGCTGAACACATCAAAATGATATTAATCTTTCTGACTAGCAAACTTATTTAATTCATTGCTATTCAGAGTGGCCAATGACTGATAGTAACCTTTGTCAAAGCCCTTCAATTCACGATATGTCTTACATTTACAATTTCTTAAGGATCAATAACTATACTGATTGTTAGTTAGTATTATGAACTCTGCTTCTTTTTATAAGAACTCTACTTCTATTTGTAACAGAAAGATAATTTCCATTCACCTTTCCGTCAGGCATTGCCGTGCTGAGAAGCAGTCACTAGCAGGAGGTCTGGATCAATGCCACTGTATCTTGTAAGCAAAAGCTGCTTTCACAGCTTGCTTTATGTCATTTCTCTTAATTGCACGAGGACAACTCATGACCTTTCTAAACATATGACCTACACAAACAACCGCAACACATGAATCAGCTATACCTGTGTTTCCTGTACCGTGGGCAGCTGAGCTGGCTCTTCTAAAAAAGTCCGTTCCAGCAGTAGTTTAGAATATGTTTCCTGTAAGCGTTTTGCTGCAGAAGGCTCAGAAGGTGCTACGTTCTTTGCTTTAGTAAAAGCCTCCTTCTGCTTTCTGTAGAGCTCTTGGAGTCTTTTGTTTTTCTGTTCAGTTGCCTCCTTTTGTGCTTTCTTCTCTTCATTCTGCTTCTTCTTCCTCTCCTCTTGCTGCCTAATAATGTACTGACGAACCTCATCTGTATCATAGTGCCGTTTCTTAGAGATTACCTGAGGCTCCTCACTGGCAGCTAGCTTGTCTGGTTTCCTTTTGGTTGGACTGTGGCTCCTGGCATTTTGTGTAGGCAAAACACATTTCTGATTCTGCTTCTCCAAATCTTTCTCTTGCTTTGTACTCATGGAATCCAGCTGCAAGTCATCAAGAATTCCACGTATCTCCACTGGCAGGAAGTCTTTATTTAAGGAGGTGTGATCTCCTTGGTTATCATCTGGATGAGTAGATTCCAGCTTCTTCAGATTATTCTCAGACCGTACTTTACTCCTCGACCTTTCAGAGCTTCTTGAAGAGGTTTTATGGGTAACATCCAGCCTGGAATCTGAACCTGTTCTTCCAATACGGCCTGCTAAAAGAGTAAGACAGGTCAAGTACTTAAGGTAAAAATCAAATTTGCAAATTACATGCCATCACTGAAACAGCTGCAAAAATGAGGATGGAAGAGGGGTGAGCTATACAGAAGTGATGAGAAATTGTTGAAAAGATTGCAGTCATGATGGAGACAGTGATAAACACAGCCAAAAAAAAAAGGGGGGGCAGCTATACCTTTGTTAAAACCTAGCTGCAAATCTACTGCACAAGAAAACTTTACCAGCTTTAACTCTGCATACAACTCATCTTTAGACAAATAGCTTCAGACAGATACTTTCAACTTTATAACTCAGTTGGCACAATATACCTTTTTCCTAATGACTGAAATACGCACAACCAAACACAATTCTGTTCTTCAGTATTCCGGGAAACTTCTTTCTTTGGAGCAAAACCCCTGCTTAGTTACCTCAAGTGTGATTCTCCAAGATGACATCATGTATGCAGATCTTACTACAGATGTGCTTCTGCTTCAAACGTGCAGTTCATAACCTCTCTTTCAGCTCAGCTCACAGCCTACTCTTGTATTAACCTCACAACTTCCTCAAGGGCGTAAGAAACACAGCTGCTATCACCCCTTACTTGGCCCACCTGAGATTCTGGATAGCTTCTGAAAAGGGGTGGAGGAGGAATTATTAAAGACTTAGGAATGCAAATGGATGACAGTATACAGTATCTACAAGATACACAGTTCCTGTAATATAGGGATGCCCAACTATAGCTTACATATTATATGCAGCACATCTGCAAAATTCATGTAGGCTGTAAGCCATTTATAGCCATCCTTTTTTCCACAAGCCTCAAGAAGCAAAGTCAGAGTACAAGTGATCCATTTTTCCAGTTGCAAACTGTTTCAAATCTTTTCCTGAGCTCCTAAGCACCTGCATATCATGTGCGTGTATTGTGGGTCACATCAAGTGGGCAAGACAGACTTCCCATGACCCCAAAAAGCTTCATGCTCCACCCAGAGAGGCTATACATCACAACTATAAGCATAAGTAATATCCCTCCATCCTTTCCTTCCCTACTCCTCCTTCCAAACTTAAAAATCAGACTTATTTTATTAAGAAATAGATTACATTCCATCTCAGGAGTCTGCTTAAATTCACACATATGCAGTTATATAGTAAATAATAAAAAAGAAATGCAACAATAAAGTACAACCTACCAGACTTCGTAGCTCTTTCTCGTCCTGTTCTGTCACTAGACATAGCTCTTCTGTCCTGTTCTATTCGAGGGGCTGGGCCTAGTATCTTTTTTACCAGTTTTTGTCCTTCTCGCCAGGAAGATGCACTAATTACATAGTTTCCACCTGCACAGAAAATAATAAATAAAAGTCAAGCACTAGATGAATTTTTCTGTGTATGAGAAAGAAAGTAAAGCATGTATTGCAACCGTTAACCATTAGTACACCAAGGGCCACCATTTAACTCCACATAAGTGGTATAACTGCAGTTACACAGAACTGTCACACAGTAGTGATGCACATGAAGATACTCCACAGCTGAAACGTACAACTATCAAGGCTTCACACCTGCACATAATACAATGTAAAAATTCAAAAAATCTTGTAGCCTACTAAAGCCCTACGAAATTTGAAAAAAAAAAATAGAAGGATTATATAGGCCTAAAACTTAATGGGCAAATGTTACTGGAGGGACAGGGAAATATTTATAGAATATTCAAAAGCAGCTGTTCATCTGCACTTCAAACAAGAAAATAAGAAAAAGAATGATCTGAAGTGTCAAAACATTAAGAACAAAAGCAAAGGCGGTGCATTAAAAAAAAAAAAGATTCATTTTCACATTAAGAGAATGCTAGCCGAGTTCCTAGAAAGAACTTTAAAAACTATCTTAAGGACAGGTGTCCTACAAGAAGGTAACAAATACCAGCAGTAATTGTCCTAAGCAGCATTACTTCACTGTCTTCTAACTGCGATTTCCGTACCATAACTGGAAAAAATGCTGAGATATTACCCTACTAGCCAATACCTGAATGAAGTACAGACTGCCTTGCAGATGGCAGAAACCAAATTAAAAAAGTAATTAATATCATTTTATCATCCTACATGTAATTAAATGATGAAAACTGGTACAGTGGCATTTTTACCAAACATTGATTAAATACTAAATTCAACTAATTCATTTTTCTTCCTATTACCTTCCAATACTATTAATCATTTTTTTGAAATAATCATCTTAAAATACTTTGGAGGAAAAGTTTCACAAAAAAAGTGAAGTATGAATTACCTAGTTTAGATCATTTAGGAGTTTTTTTTTTTTTTTTTTGCTGCAAAAATATCTAACTCTAATACATAAATTCCAGTTGATTTCAAACCACTCAATTTGAGTTTTTACTTTTGACAGTATTGTTTTAACAAATAAACCCACACATCATGGCATGAACACAACACAGAAGCTAGGAAAATGAAATGGGATTGTAGTCCAGGGCCCTATAGCACTCTGAAAACATGGTATGAAAGCAACTTAAGGTGGAATCCAGCACAGCAGATGGACAGTGCTTTGACACTTCAGGTCCTCCATCTCCTCACCCCCCTCCCTCCTTTTTTTCCACCCCGAACGAGGGAAGTGTTCAGGAAGAAATCTGTAACCTAGTATTTCATCCATTTACTGACAGTGCTATCTGCTTGCACTGTAAACTATCCAAAGATTTTACAAATCTCTCATTTGAAACATGCTACTACAAGCCTTTTTTTCCTGGAGAGATGCATCAGTCAAAGGGGTTCTCTTGCCTATCTCGCTGTTCTCAATTACTGCTGCTCTCCTTCAAAAAGGCAGTGGAAAGACTCATCTTCCATTTCAAGTCAGCTGTCTGCACTAAAACCAGCTAAGGGAGCAGAACATGAGCTGTGTTTATTTATAGCCTTTGCTACACTGAGCAGTTTCTTACTGCTGTGACTGGAGGAGGATGGACCATCACTGACATGCCACTGAATCAGACCTGGTTCTTCTTTCTCTTCTAGGGATTTCAGGACATCTTTCTCCTCACATTTAGTTCCCTATAGAGACAGCCAGTGCCATTAAAACATGAAAGACTCTCTGTGCTCCTCTCTCATTAGTGATTGTCACAAATCTTTAAAAGACAGTTTACTACAGTTCCTTAAACATTATTAATTGATCAGCATAGGAAGAAGCAAACCCATACTTATTTGATTGACTTTCAGTACCAGTTTCAAGTATTAGCAATCATTATCACAAAATAACATTTACACACAGCTTCATTACCTATGGCATGCACAAGTGCATATTCACTTTAGCCTCAAAAACTCTTTGTAATAATTTATTTTTAAAAATCACCTTTTTTTTGTTTACAGGCTTTCTTCAACAAAGCAGAATGTTTACTGGTTATGTGTCACCATACATAAGGAGAAATATACAGCCTTTAATGGTGCAAGAGATGACTACCTGGACATACCTTGCATGTATCTAAAGAAAGAAAATGAAAAAAACCCTCCCTAGTGTGAACGCACTCTTAACTGCTTACTTCTTTTGCAAATTAAAAACAAATATGAAACAGAAGTGAAAATCCTCCCACTTCTTTTGTTACTCACAATATAAAAGATTAATAATACAACTATACAACTAAGAAATAGTGACAGAATCATATGGTGCAGTTAATTTCACTTTCTACTCTAAGGCATTACTCTACAGTCAGTGATCCATATGATCTTTTCTAAATACTGTAACATTATTTAACATACAGAAATGTTTAAGACAATAGCAAAACTTAAAAAAAGAAACCTCCATTAGTAAATGAGATAAAGACTCTAAGAAGGGCCAGGCAATATACTTCTACATCTTTCACTAACTGGAAAAATACATCAAGAATTGACCAAGCCAGAACCAAAGGTGCAGGATGGTAATAACTTTGACATAGCACGCAGAAGAGCATTAGAGCACCTAGCCAGAGAAGAAATGGAAGGAAATTCTGTTCTCTGCCTCCTGACTGAGACATCATGAGAACTCACACAAGAGAGCAGCCTTCACTCAGCCCCTCCTCACAACTCCAGCAACTCAACTAGACCCACTGGCTCCATCCCTATTCCTTGCTTAACTATGAGCATTTTAATCCATTTCTCCTCTTATCATTGTTCACTGAGCTATGGGTCAGGTACTGAACAGCTTCCACAGAAGCAAAACAGAAGCAGGATCTAGAATAAAGCTGCTGTTACTTCTTGTCTCCGCTGGCCTGACAAGTACCTATGGATATCGCATGAGACCTGCATTCTTCAGCAGTTTCCATAAGCTGCACACAGCAAGTGGGAAAATGTAAAATTAATAAAATAAAATACAACCTCACACACAGCACAGCACACAATCCACAAAGATACTATAAGAGCATTTTTGCACATCTGAGAAGAATTCAAAAACATCATTATTTTCATTTAATCCCCACTCCCCAGCTTCCCCCATTTCTTCAAAACAAATTAATCTCTGAAGCACACACAACAGCCCTCCCTGCAGGAGCAGCACTCGTCACCTTGTCTGGAATCCGGACTTGACAATCGCGTCAGTTTTTGAACTTTCCGCACTGGTCTGGTTGCTTTTTTCTCTTTGTTTCTCTCACTAGGTTTTTCTTTCACTGTTGAATCCTCTAAAAACAAATGAGAATTGTTAAGTAATATCCCATGAGAAAGAGCAAACACAAAAGCAAGCTTGCTTCAACATTTATCTTGAAAAAGTGGAGCTCAGAAATACAAAAATCACTCACTCCTCCAGATCATTATTGAGACCAATTACCTTCGAGTTGAGCATTTTAAAATCCTCTCTGGAGCTTCAAAGCTTACAAATAAGCTCCATAATTTTTGGTGGTATATCTTTTTATTTTTTTTTTCCTAAGACATTATACATGAACATTCTGAACCAACTATGGTTTACCTGTGCTCCAGAACACAGCAAAGCCATAGATAACAGCCATAATAAAGCTTTACAAAGCTCCTTTTCAATTTTAAGAGCATTTTTTTACAGTTTGACAGGAACAACTGCTGGTCCTCTTCTACTGAAGACATTACATTTCCAGTATTAACATTCTCCAAGAACACACAGTTCCCTCACTACTCAGACACATGGGCTGCTGCCTCCACATTAATGCACAATAGCACATTCATTCGTTCATCTACGTTTAGGTGTGAAAGCGAGAACCCGTACACTCCACTTTCTGCAAAATTTGTCACATAATGCACCCAGGGAAGCAGAATTACTCTCCACCACTTAAGCCCTCACTTACAATACAATTAGACCTTAGAGATGCCAGGAACATTTACTGAAGGTGAAATAAAAATCATATTTTACTAAATTGCTTGTACATTAGGGCAAACAGAACAAAAAAGGAAGCTAGGGATGTGATTTGCAATCACATCATCCCACTGAGCGAGCTTCTCAGCTGTCTCGGGTACAGCGCAAGCAGAGACAAACACAGAAAGAACAAGCAGACCCTGTGCTCCAAGACAGCAGTCCACACTGGGCATTTCTAAGGACTTGTTAAAACACTTCAGTTTACATGCTTTGCAGATGCTCTTCTCTTCATCCTATTTTAAGGGGAGCTGTATGCTAAACAACTACATGGCCACTATTACCATGGTTTGTTCACTCCTCTTCTACAAAGAACCTGAAGACAACCTAAAATAATCTTTGGAAGCAACACAATGTTGACAGATTTGAAGCCTTACTATTTAGATGCCAACGCTAACTTTTACAATCCATAATTTCAGCTGAACCTGTGATGAATGCCCACATAGGAAGTATTAGAGAGAGAACATTAAAAGATGTGGGAATGGGATTTTAAAGAGTTTGTTATATTATTTATATTCTTTCTGCACAATTTTCCAGTCATCTTTCACCTGCCAACAAGTGCAAGGAAGCCAGACTCAATGCATCAAATACAAGGCCAGAGGCCTCAGTGACCGTGCTTGCAGAAATCAAAATTGTCTCTTCACTTCTTTCAGTGGTGAACAGTCACCAGAGCCATAAGAACCCACAAGTTGCTTCCCACTCACTCTACTCATAGGAACTTTGTTCTAGTGAGGCCAATCCTGAGCATCTTTAAAACACAGTTACTGAAAGGCTGGAGGACAAATAATATCCTCCAAACTAATTGCTAAACAAGGTAAAGTATTCTGCATGGTCTACACTTTATATATAAAAGCCTCAATTTAGAGGAAGAAAAAACTTGTGGAGATATTAGAGCTTATTTTAGCACTGGAGAGCATGGAACAGTTCTGATACAACTGACTACCTACACCCAAAGCCCCACATGCCTTAAATTTAGTTGAAGGTTACTGCTGTTACAATGGGCATCAGGATAGGCACATAGCTGAACACGCACACAGCTCTTTGCTTTTAGCAACAGAAGTCCTCTGAAAGCGTGATTTAAATGCCCTTTTAATTGGACAGTTGAATTGGACACATGAAACTTAAAAAAAAAAAAAAAAAAAAAAAAAAAAAATCCGTCTTTCTTTACAAAGTGCATGAATAATTCATATTAAGTTTGTCAAAACTAATTAAAAAAGTTAACATAAATTGGAAATCTTAAGAAATGTGGCATTAAATGCATAGACCAATGTTGAATATTTGCACAACTTATTTTTCAATAAAGTGGCTACCCTTTACAAACCTTTCTTTGAGTGGTTCCCGAAAAATTCTTCAACACCTTGACAACTTGTACAAGCAAAAGAAAACTGAAGTCTAATCATTTCCACACCAATCACTAGCAACACACAAAGCAAGCTACAGATATACCATCACAACACATTTTACTCTGGTCTTAAATATGTTTTGACCATATGAGAAAAATTCTTTTTGCTACGTAATCCCTTAAGCTGCAAAGCTAGAAGTCCTTGGCAGATTTTATTTTCTATTCCCTTCCTTTTTATTCCTCACTTCTCCCCCAAGCTTGGTCAGTCAAAAGCAATTCAATCTTACAGCACTTCACTGCAACCAGTCTAACAAATTAAATAGCACACTTGGGTATCCAACCCTAGATTGGCTAGAGAAAAGAGTTGTCAACGATAGCACAGATTTGCAGAGTGAAAAAATGAATAAAGACGGGGTCTTGGAGCAGTAAATCTAAAAGCCTAAAGCACGTATTAAGTTCTGATCATCTAACAGCTTAATCGTAAAACAAAGATAAAGCAAATTTTAACATCTTTGCTTACAGTTTCAAGCATCAAAATACTATGTCATTAAATGAATTCATCACCTAAAAAAACCTCTTCTACTGACCCTCCCCAATAAAAATCACGTAATAATAGCACTACAGCAGTTATCCTAATTACTCTGTAAAACAGAAACCACTTTCTTAGAGGACACCAACCTCTCTGAAAGAAAGCTCAATACATCTGAATTTTGTTTTCTGGAACACAGGAAAAACCTCTGAACAAGTCCTTGGGTGCAAGCCTTTCAGATAGTAAGAATCTCAAGGATTCAGATTATTTTAGTGTAATACATGACAGTTCTACAATCAGGAAACATGACATCCACTCAATGGCATATAATACTATCTCCTTCACCCACAGCTGAACGCATAGCCCAATAAGCCGTTCTGAGAGATATTCCACAGCTCCCCTTTAGCTACCTGTGCATTTCCAGTAAAGCCCTGCCATACTAACAATTCTCACATTAGTTTCAGGACTGACAATTTGTTAACATCACACTGAAGAAAGTAGAACTTAGGCTTCAACATGTAGTATGCGGTGCACTGATCACTTTAATGGTGTTAAAAATGGCAAAAAAAAGAATATCAGAATGGCTTCCATAAGGAATATGGATCACCAAACTCAAAAGTGGCTTTGTTTCATTCTTTTAAATAGGAAATAATTTTCAAGTGAATGTGTATAAAGAAATCACTACATTGAACAAAAAACTGTTTTACTGAAAACCTTTTTTTACTTCTCATTTCAAAGAAAAGCCATCATTTGACTCTTTTCAGAGAAGGACTTTTTTTTTTTTTTTTTTTTTTTTTGCGTTCAGCTAGTTACTTCTCCTGTGGACAGAGGTACAATGTATTTAACACTCACTTCTTATTTATTTATTTATTTATTATTTTTATTTTTTTATTTCTATGAATTGGTGGATTTGTACCAAGTAAATTATCTGCCTCTTAAGAGAAAAGTCTGCACGGCTTAATAAATTCAGCTTGTATCTCACCTGTTATCTGGAGTGCTATATCTCTATACAGTTCCTGGCTAATGTGAAATTCTTCTTCATGCCAGACCTTTCCATCTGGAGTGCGAATCTTCGTTTCAGCAGGATTGAAACCTGAAAGTAAACAATTATAAGAGTTTAAAACAACTCTGTAAAATATAAGTAAAGCCTTTTTTGGGGTGCAAAGGAACTGTCAAGCAAAAAAACAACTACTTCAGTTTGTAAAAATAAAACAGAAGAAAGCAATATAGCAGCCTACCAATAGCTGAAAAATAGACTGGATGAAGGGAAGAATTACTAAAAATGCAAAAAGATCTTGCAATACAGACAATGTTACTGATCTCTAGGACCATAAAAAGACATATCCAAATAAACACAAATAGTAATACAGTAAGACTCCTTTTTATGGCAATTTGTGAGAAAAGAAAGGAAGAATTTCAAAAGAAAGTATATTTTTGAAAACTGGCAAGAATTTCTTTTCTTTCTTGCTCATTTCTGTGAGCATATGATCCTGTCCACTCCTGCATTGCCCAAACTCCACTATGAGTCACTTCCGTGTCTTGACATACTGCTCAAGAAATTTAACTCTACTCCTTTTCCACGTGTAACTAACAGTCAAATTCTGTACCTCCGTACCTTTGTATGCTGGAGCAGCAGGTGCAGCTGCCACCTTTCTGACCTTGGGAGTCACTGCATTCTCTGTATTTGTGATGACTACAGGTTGCTCAGCATGTCCTAAGTGCTGCCCTCTGCCACCCAGCTCTTCAGAATGCTCCCACTGCTTTCGAATCCGCTCCTTCAGCTTCTCCAATTTCGCATCATGCTGCCGCCGTTTCAAAATTTCCAGCCTATGAGCACCAGAAGTACTGGTGGCAGAAGAGGAAGACTCTGCCAGCGGGAACCCTTTCCATTCAGTGTCCCGGGGTGCACTACTCACGGGAGTTTTGGTGCTAATCTCATCTCTGGAACCACTATTTTTTTCTTCTTCCAATTTTGGAGGTGTTGCAACTTTAAGAAATACCTCATTATTCTGCAAGGCGTCAATTGCTGGTCGGTCATTCAAATACCTAACAACAGTCTCATCCGCAGCAGAAGAACCTGGGCTTTCAAAATCTCTGCTGTGTAGATCCCGTTCATCTCTGTCATATACCATACGGCTTGCTATTTCAGTCTTCCCTTCTGCTTCGCTGAAGTCCAAACTAGACAAAAGTCGCTTGGCCTCTACTTGGCTAGAACTTTGATAAGATGGAGAACCATAGGTATCCCTGATGTAAATAAAATAGGGAAGAAAAAGACAGCATTAGAAACAAAATGCTGTAGACCTTCCAACCCAGCAATTACTACCATCTATTAACGAAAAGAACACCTTCCTAGGCTCACTTTCCACTGTAAGTTATTCAGAATTTGAATGCAATATCTTTAACAGTGCCAATCTGACAAAACTGAAAAAGCTTTCTATTCAAAATTTCAAAGTATTTTCTGCACTCTCTATTTAAATAACATTACATATAAAGCTGAAGAGTTGAAACCACAGCATAAATAAAACTAGCAAGCAGTAATGTCATCCTTCAATTAAAAAAATCTTTAAATAAAAACAAGTGTACAAACTTAAATGAGATGCATATAAATACATATTCTCTAAAAGCAATGCACACATGCACAGTTACTCAAGACCATACTCATTAGCAGACAGAAAGAAAAATTGCACCAAAACACCTTGCTTTATATTTGGGCACTACAACCACTAAGAAGTATCACAATGAATTTAAAGCTTACTGAGTGCTCAGAAATTCAGCAAGTTAAGTACCACTAAGCATTTTTCAACAATCATCTTCCCTACCCATTTTTTCAGAGGAATATTTATAGCATATGGAAATTTACAATATCAACTAATGAAAATATTTTTTTGCTAGGACAAATCCTCTCATTCAACATATTTTACATATTTTTATATATATATTGTGTGTATACACACACACACACACACACAGACCTTACAGCTGACATGAGAAGCAGAAAAATGCATTTCATTTTTACTTTGACCAAAGCACTAGGATAACAGAATTTTTGATAGATATATAGTGGAATTAAAAAATATCACCGTCTCAACTCCACTCTAATTAGTCGGCAGCCGTTTGACTTTATTGGGAGTACATTTCCAACAAAATGCTAAGTGTATGTTAGAAAACATCCAAAAACCATTACCAACCCAACCAAGCTATTCATCAGGGATAAAGCCTGCCATGTGAAAAACATACTGCTGATAAAATACAAGGAATGAAGAAGTTATGGCAAAAGTTCCCTATGCTCTGATAATACAGCAAGTTATAACCAGTTTAATTCTGCAATAGATCCCCCCCCCTTTTTTTTTCTTAAGCTTCTGAGTCATCTTGTATTTGCTGCAGTACTTAACCCAGGCTAAGAAAAAAAGACTCTTCATTCTTCACCCCCTGACATTTTCTATGGCTTGCACGATTCTCTGCCACTTTTTCTCCTTGATCCAGCTGTTCTTATTCCTTTGATGACCTAGTTTTGGGGCTTCTCACAGACAAACATGCATAATGAAAACTGAATACATCTCTAGTAGTAGATATTCTTGATCTACACTGCCTTATGGTAATACGTGTCAGGACTCGTGCTGAAGAACAGACCAAATACAGGTGAAAAAAGCATGAGGAAATACTCTTTTCAGTGGTTGCTACTGAAGCTAAATATGTAAGAAACCTAGCAGTCCACCAAGGCCAAAGCCAGGTCAACTTGATGATGCAGCCCCTTTACACACACATAACTTCAAACTCATATTAATTTATAACATGTTTAAAAGGGAAGACACCTGTCCAGCAACACATGCTGCCTATATGTGTAGGTGACAGGAGGGAGCAAATTAGCTTTTGAGGAGCTGTCAAAAACTTTGGTGTTAGCTTAGTTCTGGTCTTAGCATATTTTTCGTTAATGGTCAGTTCTCCCAGCACTAACCTGTATGAAGCCAACGGCTCACGAAATTCCACACGGTTGCTTTTCTTCACGTTGTTTTCAAGAGTGGTCGCTCGAAGAGGGCTGCGTGAGGACTTCTCCTTGTTTGATTTATTTTGGCTGGAGGACCGGGAAGCTGAAGCAGAAACCAAAGAACGTGCTCTAGGCTTGATTCTCTAGGAAGAGAAGGCTCTTGGGGCTGAACAATCAAGAAAGCAGTTGCTCTTGGGTTCAACCAATGCTCAAAAATGGCACAAAAAGTATTACCTCTCTTTTTCAAAAAGCTGACCCAAGATAGTAGGAGCAAGGCAGTAAATGTTTGAAACAATGGAAATATTTACAAAGAGACAACAACGCTTAAACCTTAATCAGAAGTAATTAAATCTAAGCAAGCTGACTGCGTTGCCACTAGAGGTCAATCTGTTTTTGTCCAAAGTCAAGCTACTAGAGTTCTCTAAAATTTATCATTAAAATTTCTTACACGCAAATACTCCTCTAAAATGAAATTATGGACACAGACTTTGCATTCCTTCAGAGTGTAACAGGTGACAAACATCAGAAAATATAAATGGTTACTCCAATGTAACATAGGCACATACGGCTGTTACTTGAAATGCCACAAAAATAAGGTATCAAGGTAGTTTAAGCAGTGGTCACTCACGTATCTGGCAAGTCCTGTCACTGCCTCCTGCCAGAAGACTACATTAGTACGTGTTTTTTTCCCAAGCTAAGGGAAGGAAAAATGTGTTTCTCCTGGACGTTAGACCTTCATGAATAAAGATCCTTTAGAGGAGATAATTCCGGGAGGAGGGAGACAGGGTTTCCCAGAAAGCAGTGAGTTTACCCAGCCTTACGCTCTACATCTTAAATAATACATACCTTTACGGCTTATCTTCCTGCTAGTGCTAGCACAGGGCTTCTTGGCGTCCATGACGGAATCGAATACAGCTGTGCTAGTAGGAAATATTTCCAATTTGTTCTCTATATGACGTAGCTAGAAATGGAAGGTAATAAAAATTAAAATTATTTGCAATTTTTAAGCTAAAGGCTTTTTCTTATATGGTAAGATTTTCCTCGTTTTCATAAAGAAAGAAACTACAGGTGAAAGTAACTTCTGAATGCTGTTGTTGCAAAACAGTCTTATGACCAGAAACTACATCAGATTAAAAAGATTAGTTAAAAAAAGATTACCTACATTAGGTTTTGCTGCATAGTTGTGTTTCTGTAAGTAGACTGTTGTGAAGAAATGAATAATAACATGCCATTCAAAGTCTTAATGCTTGGCCTCAGTGAAATATAATACTCCTCTCAAAATGGAGCTTGATACAGGCTTCCACATGTAAAACCCCACACTGATATTCAGCTATTCAAGCAAGAGAGACAAAGCTACACAAAAAAGTCAAATTCCCAAAAAAACAAGTAGTTTGGCTTCACTGAAGCTAATATTTAGAAAACACAGTAGGGTATCGTAAACACCTAAGTTCTCACAGAAAGACAGCAAATCCATTGCTCAAAGTAACATGCAAGATTATGAAATGCACTGGTATGGACACAGTGTCTGACTGTTTTAGGTAAGCAAGGGAGATTTATTTTCTCAGAACAATGAGAACTCAGCACTTTCTTAAATTGGAGTTAAGATAATATTATACTCAAGACTTTGCAGGTATTACCACACTCAAGACTAAACTTAGAGTAGTAAAAAGTTATTCTACTGTGTGTAGAAGAATACAAATATCTGAATACCCAACATCCACGTACTCCAAAAATTTGCTTATTTTCCACTTACCTAAAATCAAAGCACTGAGCAAAGTAATACTCTGGTTAAAAACGTTACAGACATTAATTGAAGGTGGTGAGGATGGGGGGAAAAAAGAAAAAAGTACTTACAGCAGCCTTAGTCTGAGAAAAAGTTGCCCACGCTGCAGTTAGGTCTTAGAATAGAAACACAGGAATAAATTTCTTATTAGTACATAGAAAACGAAAGAAAAAGTGGCTTCAAAACAATTTTCAATGTCTCATTAATCAAATTATTTTAATAACTCAATTCCAGCTGTATCTCTCCTCTGTGAGAGGCTGCTATCAGTCAAGATTCATTTTAACAGAGCAACAAGTAGTATTAAATATCAAATTTAATGAGTTCATCAAGTGTAATAATGCACTCAACCTAACTTAAAGCCAAATCTGCCCTATATTTTACAAGATGTTTAGAAGATAACATAAAGCTGGTTATCTACCAACACAAATAGCTTACATTTTTCCATTATATTATAGTTTTGACTACTATTAATTTTTATTTTCTTCTTTAGTAAACTGAGCATGAACACACTTCAAATACTAATGTTTTTGAATTGTACACATTAGAAACAAAATAGAAGCAATGTTTGCAAAAGCCAAGCAGAAGGCAATAATCAACTTCAGCCTTTTAATCTAAACAGACAGCATGAACTCTATGCATAATCAAGTTCAGTAGTAGGCAGTAGTATTTCCCTATTTTCCTTTAAAAATATTTACTTACTCAGGACTGTCCTCATTCTTAAAAAAAAAAAAAAAGAAGAAGTTTACAAACACAATATCCAAAACATCAATGTGGGCCAGAGCCATGGAGAGTGATAGTACTAAATTGTTCTAAAAGACAAGTATTTTTCTTGCAGTAAGAAAGTTGCTTATTTGTATTTCATGTAAGATGCAATAACGCAAAAAAAAGAGGAGAGCTAAGGAAATAACACAAACAACTTTGCTGTGTCTTTGAGAGATGGTGCTTGAGCAAAATGTGTACCAATCACCTCAGTTTCAAAAGTTATATAATTTGGTAAGAAATTTGAAAAGAACATGAAAATATCATGGGAGACAATCAGGAACGATGTGCTGAAATATGCATCTCTGTTATCTGTTTCTACTTTTAAAATAGCTTCTGGTGTCAAGTTTTGCCACAGTGGAGATCATATGCCTGATCTTGAACCACAGACTGTTAGCATGTGACTCAACTGCTACACAGACTAGAGCTTTCTTCCTCTCAAGGATGTACTACACTTCTTTTTCTTTCCTAAATTAGAGGATAATCAAGGCTGTAAAAAGCTAACAGGCTTCCTCCTTCTCAGGGAGATATAAAATGCCATCAATCATCACGGATGTTTACCTCCTGACCACTTCGGAATTGAGCTAGAGTCAGGAGTAACTGCCTCTCACACACTTCTAACAGGTTATGGTTCCCAATTTCTGTTCCTGTACTGTTCCTCCTCTAAGCCATCCAAAAATAAGTAAATAAATAAATAAAAAGCTCTCTTCCATCATGGCAACCATATCATAGACTGGTAATTTCTAATGCAGATCAGCAAATACCCTGCAGATCGGAGTATGAAACTACTATCCCTGCAGAAAGGAAGCCATATAACACATGGTCTTAACTTCCAAGTTAAGGCAGAAAACTTTATCTGTTAAAATTCCAAAAAAGTTTCAAAGAGCTCACAATAGAAAAAAAACTTCTAACACAAAGGAATAAAACAGACCAAGTCATTACCTCTGGCAGAATCTTTGCTTTGGTTATGCCTCGGATTTTGTGAAGACACCTCATTTGACTTGTTGCTCCACATCACGTCAGTTTATCTACACATAAACAAAAAATATTCACATAGGAATCAAAGAAGTATGAAACAAGAGCAAATTTATCTCATGCTAAAGATAGAATAACCTTGATCGCTATGAAGAATTTTCACTTTCACACGATGATTTCAAATTCCCATCATGAACAAAATCAGCACCAGAGCGCAAGTGTTTGTAGCTTGCAGGTGTTCAGAAATAGGATCTCGCTTTTGTTCTCCTTTTTTGTTACAAAAAGGAGTGAATTTGATAAAAGGAAACCCAGAGATGATGCAAGTTAAACCATAGCAGGAAGCATTCTGACGAATCTGAAGAGAAGATACACTGAAATATTGTACATAAAGGAAAACAGGCAGTGCCACAAAACTGAAACCAATAGACGTTTGATGAAAATACCTGATCCCGCCAGCGACAGACGAAAAGCCAACATTAACAGAGACAGGTGACAAGTGCAAAGGATAAAGCAAGAGAACTGCACAGCAGGACGCTGAAGCCAGGCAAAAGCCTCAAGCTGCAGTTGTTCTCCTGTCAGCGTCAAAGGCAACGCTCCCAGCGAACCGCTCTGAGTAACAAACCAGATAATCCCCATCAACAAAGGGGTTTCTGATAAAGGAGGAAAGAAAGCTATTCAACCAAGAAGGATAACTTTTTAAAGAAAAAGCAGGTAATTTAAGTAAATCATTTTCTTGCCCCCCCCCAATTTTTTTTTAAACAGAAGATGGTTTGTCAGACTAAGTAAAGGTAATATACTTTAAAGAAGTGCAATATAAGAAGAAAGTAATCTTAAGCACGCGGCTTAAGAAATTTAAGAGGAGTTCACCCTGCCAACAAAAACTTTGATTAGTCAGTACTGTTGTAACCCTCCTAGCCAAGGGTCTCGTATTTGGTGGCACGTGCTTATTTAGCTCTCTTGGCAATAGACTGAGGGCATTTCATTACAGAAAGTAAAAATAAAATGACCACAGAACGACTAATATTTATATGGGAAGTTTTGGGCTTCTAAAGAGTCGTAAGAGTGTTTATTCTCTTCTTTCTCTCATACAATCTCAGATACCATTTTTCTTGTTTTAAATAGCCCAGAATTTCTGAAAATCCCTCACTTCCCTACATAGTCTGCCACGTAAGAGTATTCAAATATAAAGATCACTCTTCCCAAAAAAGGTGACTCAAAGTCCCATGAAACTAACACTCTGTACCACTTACCGAGGCAATAAGTCATTGCCTGTATATTTTGTGAGGAGGATTCCCTCATATATTGTTTTAAGGACATTCACATTGATCAACGGTGAAGTTTGATCCTCACTTTCAGATACAGAGCACATACTTACGGTAGTAAGTTAACCCACAGAATCAACCTGATACTCCAAGAGAGACTATTAATTAAAGGAAAACAGGTCTTCACAAGACCTTTAGCTCTGCCCTTCTAAAAAGAATCATACAAAAACAGATTTATTCAAATAAATGCAATACAGATTCTGCTTCCAGGATAGGTGACGCAGAATTTATTCGTGCAGAACTGCAGCTTTTGGTCTCACATCATTCATGCTCAAAAGCCCTACCCTGTACTGTCCTACCACGGAAATCACCTAATTAATCTTCTCCATCACTGCAGCAAAGACCTGTTCTGCTAGAAAAGTAGAAAGCAAGTATTAATAAAAGCAGATGACTCTTTCCACAAAGAACCAATTTTGAGAGCAGCTGAAAATATCATACCATTATCCAGGTTCTAGACAAAACAGTAGCATAACAGAACCCACGCAACAGTAAAGTTAGCCTGAGAGATCTTCTGGAAAAGTAGTCATTCCTTTAAAAAGGTCCCATTATCCCTCTTTAAATAATTATTTGGAATTTATTCTTATCCTTAGAATTACAGATATACTTAAGACAACTTAGGGACCAGAATTGTTCAAATCTATATAGTTTATTTTATGATTCCCCAATGAATATACTACTGAAATAAACTCTAAGTATTCCTAAACTCCTTATGAAAAGTACTAGATTTAAAAAGTGTGAAATTACTTATTATATCTTTCATCCTGACTAAGAGATAAAGCAATATGAGTTAAACAGAATACAAGACAAACTGAAACAATATACTCTTTTGAGAACACCTTAGGTTTGCTAATAACTTATGCCTAATGATCTTTAAGTGCTGCTGATCACCAGTGGTCAACAACAGGGTCTCGGTACCTCAATTCAGAAGTATGTTACCCCCTTCCATAAAAAGCAATCCAATCTTTCCTCTATTCTGTAAGAGTCAGAAAGTGATCATAAAGCATCCTGCTGTATTCCTCCTAACGTATACCTCCAGCGTCAGCCTCTGGTGTACAATAGGATTCTGGCTCATTTTGGTGCAGCCTGCTGAGATCCACTGAGCAGTTTTGCTTACTCAGGTTGCTGCTGTTTGAAAAAAAGACACATAAGCACTGGTGCCTTTGGAGCTGTCTACCATTTCAGGAGGCAAACATTGCTTTAGCTTTCATTTGCAATGTAATCTGCATAATTATAAAGCTTGTGGTTTAGGTTTTGTTTTTTCATTTTGGAAGAGAGGAGGGAAATTTAGCAGCTTTTCAGGATTTGCCTAACAGCAATGTTGATTCTCATCAACCTCTGAAGTCCTACAGATGAATAAAATAACATCTTTCTATTGCTACAGCTTACATGAGTAAGCAGAACCCTACCAAAAAAAAAAAAAAAAGTACTTGTATAGTTTGATACCCTACCTCCACAAAAAGTTGAACCAGGTAAAACAGATGTTTCAACACAATCAGAATATGACTGGATGCGTGTGTGGGGAGGAAAATCAACATTGCTATTTCTATTCATAGTATTTCACGCACAGGAATGGGCCATTTAAACAATAAAATTCATTGAAATGAATATTGACCAGAGAAAAATACTACAGTAGGAAGTTTTGCAAAGAAGGCTTAAATGATTTTTGAAAACTCACCTTACGTCAATACAAAGGTTGTCTCAAAGTTCCATGAACATTAAGAAAAAAAGATATTGCAAAAATTACATTCTGAAGTGGGTGCTTCAACAAGATTTCTTTGCTCAACCAAATACTCCATCTCTATTTAATACATGTAACTTAAAGAATGGAACTTAACTTACAAAATCAGCTCATTTTTGTATATTTGTGCACAAGCAAACACAGGCTATATTTTACACATCTGTTTTGCATGTGCCTTTTAAATAACAGAAGCCTGATCTCTAGACACATGGATATAAAGCTTAAGTTTTCATATAAAGATGAATTATTGCAAGAGAAAATCATCATCACCAGATATACCAAATGGCATCTAAATTCATGATAAAATCTGTCACTCTTAGCTATATAAAGAGAAAAGTGCCCCCTTTCTTTGATGATCAATTCTTTAAGGAAGCCAGATAAATACAACAAAGTGTTTTCTCCGCAAATCAAATACAATCCTGGAAACAGAGACAAGCTAAACAAAAATAAGACAAAATTCAAGTCAAGTCCTAACTTTGACATGTGTCCTAAACCTCTCTACATTTGGAAAAAAAAAAAAAAAAAAAAAAAAAAAAAAAACCCTATAGGCATTAACACACAGTTATAAATTCATGATGATAAAAATTCTTTAGAATACTAACTACGCTGCTACTATTAGAGAAGGGGAACTTTAGTTCTAAAAAATCAGAAGTCATGCATAACTCAAATTTTTACCAAAAAATCAGTTTAAGACTATCACTTAGGCTTCCATTTCTCAAAAACGAGAAAATTTCAAGACACCACAGAAGGGCCTCACTACTGAAGCAAACTTTGGAAGTTGAGTTTTACTTGCTACAGTCCTCCAGAAAAACATTTGAGACACCAATACTCCTCACCTCCTTGTCTTCTCAAGCCTCCTAATTAAAGACTTAAAATAACATTCTGGAGAAGAACAATAGTATTCTTGGATCACAATCCTAACAACAGTCAGGTAGTCTGGCAAAGCACACTACCAATATTATTCTTCCTTTCTCAAACAAATCTCAACAAAAGAGCAAAAAGACTCAACTGAATACATTCTTGGTGAGAAAATTCTCTGGTAACAATCCCCCCTCCCCCCTTTTTTTTCCCCTCTCCTAAATGTTTCATCTTTTCCTGACCATGTGGTGGTGGTGGATAATCAACACTTGCCACCATTCTTCTTAACTACATGAAACATGAGCCATAAAGAATAAGGTTACAAAAAAATCTACATGAGTATATATGTAAACATTCAAGTTATTTTAAGTAACTACTCTGATGTGTATCCATGAGAGTTGGCAGCAGTACCTTACTTACGTTTTGTTTGATGACATATAAGCCAACCAGGGAAGGAGAGGAGCAAAAAGCTTAACAGAGAAAATGCAGGAGAACTTTCAGCAGCCCTCAGATGTTCATGTCTGAGAAGAAAGCAGCAATGGCAAAAGGCTATCCTGCAGGTCAGATGAGGCTACAAGGATCTTAAAAGTCTGAGGAAAAAGGTGGAACACTGCTGATTCAGCACACCGTATCTCCTGTTTATTTGATCATTCACTGGTAGACACAGAAAACCCACACAAGTTCACTAAACAGTAGTATGTCTAGCCTTGGGTGAATGGTTAAGATTAAATATAGTTTTGGTCTCACATTTCACTACAAGCGCCTGTCTCATTCTCCATCTGGTTGTCCAATACAAAAACAGCATACAAGAGGAAGTACAGCAGAACGGGTATAGATCAGACCATCAGCACTTCGTGAAGAGGATTCAGAGGAGGCAGAGAATATGAGCAAGACACTGCCCACTGCTATTTTCATTAACATTTAGTGGTTATGTGGAAAAATCAGTTCGTAAAGCAAACAGTATTCCTCAAGACTTTGTTCCTTATAAAAATACAAGGGACACCAGCTGAAAGCAAACAGCACACAGAAGATGAAGCTTTGCTTACAGTACTGAAAGAAATGAATATGATTAATATTTATTTCTAAGAAATATTCTTAGACATTTAAACCCAAAGCGGAACTTTTTGTTACTGATTAGGGATGTAGCATGCGAGACCAGTGCTTCAAACAGTTTAAATCACAATAAAGCAGCACAGCCACTAAAAGAAGCTGTCTTGTCCTTTCTTTATTCCCCTGTCTGTCTTGCCTTACTCCAGCAGAAAGCCAATGGGATTCTGTGGTACAGTGGACTGGGAATTTGGCATGGGACGAAAGTAGCTTTTTTGTTCTTTTTGTTTTAGGGGGTTTAGCTGTGTTCTGCATTGAACTACAGTCTCCAGGCAAGCAGAAGGAGAAGGAATGGAAACATCAGAGAACAGTAAGATCATTCCCTTCCTTTCGTACCAGCTGCGTTGTGCACACAGCTTTCAGTCCCTGCTCAAGGGCCAATGCTTGAAGCTGCTCTTGCCTTTACCTGGTGAAGACAGCATGAGACTGGGGAAAACACCAATCGCCCACCTTCACCCTCTCCTTACTCGTGGAGCTGTCCCTGGAGCGCAAGGGCACAACAGGAAGCTCTTGCCCCTGCTCTAGCATGTCCCAGTGCACAGTGCAAATAGACAGTTTGTCTCAGAAGGGAAACAAAGACAAATTAGAAGTGTTAGGGATTCTTTTTTCGGTATACAAAAATATTTTCATTTTGCATTTTTGAATAATTGAAAATTAACATCTGAATTCTAAAAATCCTCTCTGAACTCCTGTCTGCACAGCTATGGTTTTGCCTTACTGGCAATAACAGACATACACAGGTGGACAGACACGATCAGACCCAGTCAAGCAAACTATTTTTCTGAGCAAGCCTGCTGAAAGTTATGGAATTTCTATTTAAAGATGCCAGGAACACTTTCCATGTCTCCTGAAATACCAGAGAATACAATTTTTGATGGTATGTTTGAGTTTGGAATAGGAATACCTTTTCCCACTCACTGCTCTGGGATGTAACCTTTTACCAAACTGCTTTATCCCATCTAAATGAAAGCTTAAAACATCCATAATAGATTGTTCTAAGATTTTTTTTAATATTAATTTGATAAAAGACTAACAATTTTTTGCTTGATATATTTTGAGAAATCTTTATCTCTGCAATTTACTGACCATTCTCAAGACTGAGGAAAAATTCCAGTGTGACAAACACATACACGGCACATTTGCAGAAACCCCACATCTCCAGAAACTACAGCCTACTCTGCAGAATCAACAGGGTTCCTTCCTCACCTTCTTTCAAGGCTCAGTTATACAATAAGCCCTCAAATGACAATAATTGTCAGGGTGACAGTATTTCAGAGGCAAAGGTTTTGAAAAGAAACTAATATCCAAAACCAAGTACAACTTCAATGCTCCACAAACTACGACTTAACACTTTTCTGTCATTACTTCTCTTTTTGTAATCTCTGCATCGCCTTTCCAAAATGATTTCTGCTAGAAAGTTAGGGATCTTTGTTCTCATGACTTCAGTCATGCTTCACTATACAGTCTACGCATTCAAGCTCACCAGAGTGCCTTCGCAGGTCATTTTGGTTGGTATTTAATCTGACCAGCTGCTAGTACTATTTGACTTTGAAATATTGTACTGGCCCAGGTTGCACTGCACTCCGTGAGTAAGGGTGTATGTAATCAAAATGGACACAATTAGGTACAGCTGATGTGAGGAAAAAAGTGAAAGCAACAAACACCAAGAACACCCGGTGAGCTTGTGAACCTCAGCCATTCCGAACGAGTAAAATTTAGGCAACATTCAGTACTTTGTCTTGAGGCACACACTGCAAATACATCAAAACATCTCACATTGCACTCAAGCTTTTGGAAAATAACATCAACCAAAAAAACCCTTCAAAAGTAAAATTTGATCTGTCAGAGCTAGAAAAACAAAAATGTTTTTAGGAATACCAAGGTAATTTAAAAAAAGAGCAAAATATCACATACATTTGCAGACAGAAAAGCAGTAAAGAATTTCACAGCACATGTCACTACCTCTAATTGTAACAGGGAAGTTAAAATACAGTCATACCTTCATCATACATCAGAAAATACATTTGAAAAATAAATAGAAACACTTTTCATGAGCTCTAAGATAAATTCACTGACATCAGCCAGCTACTAAATTTGCATTCAAAATATATTGAAAATTTTTCTATAAATGAAGCATTACTGAATCTAGTTCTCTCCAAGACGATGGTATTTACAAATGATGGATGCTTACAATGCACTTCTGCTTTGAGAAGATATGGCAGCTTGCAAAAGCATTCCTGCTTCATCGCAAATGCTGTAAAAGCAATGACTGGCTGTAAAAAATGGATTAGTAGCTTTACTAAAAGTAAAGTGCATTGAATGTCTTACTTGGCTGCACCACATGTTACAAGATACTTTGAAGAAATCTATTAAAATGAATGTTGTGATAGGTAGTGTAACTTGATTCATTGCTCAGGAAGAAATCAGAGTACAAAGGCACAGAGAACGTGCCTTTAACCCGTTTGTTAAAGGGATGAATACAAGGGTTTGCTAATCTATTCTGAAGTTCTGTATTTCCTTTGACTTAAGAGATCTTTGCATTTGTGATAGAAAAGAAGCAACATATGCCAGTTCCAAAAACAGAAAGAAAAATATTCCTGCTTTTATTTTTTTCCCTGGCCATCATAACAAACATTCATTCATTTACCTCCAGTTACATGAGACTGCATATCAGATTATTTCAATTCTTGCAGTCCACAATCAATCCATTCAGCAGAAAAAGCTTAAATTCTTCCATGAGTCCTGTCTTTGAAAGACTGGCACCCTCTATTTTTTGTCTCACGAGGAACACTTCATTTGGATGGAGAGCCTTCTTTGAACTCACACACAGCCTTCTCAGCCAACTATAAGAACAAGATCTGCAAATTCTGAGTGTAAGATACAGCCCTCAACTGTTCAACAATGCCACACACATACGAGCAGAGCAGCAATTTAATTATAGCTGTGTCAGCTGCAGTGATCCTTATTTTCTTTTGAAGCAGAATGAAGTCAATGAAAATTTAAGGGAAATTGTTCCAAAAGTCACCTTATCAAATTTCATGTCCCTGCTCTCAAGTTGCATTCAGGAAGGAACAGTGAAAATCTCTAAATAACAAAATGTGAGAGGTCACCAAAAAAAAAAAAAAAAAAAAGTTGAATGGTGTTAACCAGAATGCTGTCTCCGACTTGATGTTCCAAAGACTGCATACTCAGATTCTGCAGAGAATCTTTCTTGCATTAACTAAATACCACAATAAACTCTTCTTTTAGAAGGTTACTATTCCATCCCATTAAATGTTTTACATGCCTAAACTCTAAATCCAGACTTTTCTGTTTCTGTATGACACTTCCAGCTGATATATTTTGCTGTTAACAAATGTAACACATCATGTTAATATAACTGGATTAGCATGTTAATATAACTGGATTAGAGAAAAAATTAACCTTTTTTAAATTTGTTCACTTTTTACTCTTGAGCTCACTCTTGTGCAAAATCACTGACCTCAGTGAGCATTCTTACGAAGTTAAAATACAGCCCAAACTTCTGTTAGTATTCAGGAAGTTGCAGTTGACCAAGTGTAATTGATCGGTTAACTTATTTTCTCTATTCTCTCTACCATATATTGACAAAGATCCCAGATTTATGCATACAAGCACTTTTGTTCTCAATTGAATAGTCCATTAAAGTCTATTAGATAGATATCATTAGAACAATGATACATACACATCTTCTAAGCACTTGTATCCAACAATAAATTTTACACTCAGACACTCTGATCCAGCACGTGCTTAAAATGTTAACCATACATACCGGGAAGGTCTACTCAGCGCACCACTTCCAAAACTCTTCTGTTACAGTTATACTGCCATACCTGTTCTCTTATTAACACAGTCTAAATAAATTTGCTGACTGACAAAAAAAAAATCATACTCCTAATGTGAATTTACAAGTATAGTCAATCTGCTAAATTTGTTCAACAATGATGAGAGGAATACATTCCTCCCACCAACCAATGCTTGTCTGACTGTATAATAAGCCAGTTCAACTCACTAACCCAGAAGAACATTATTTACTTTCTATTTTGTTGTTGCTGGGTTAGTTTTCTATCCATTTATCAAATTGAATCAGGTTGCTGCAGGGTCAATGCCAGAACTTTAGTCAAACCAGGGGGAAAAACAGCAGCAGCAAACCATTATGTTTCCTCACCTTATGTTCTGCAGCTGCCATAGATACAGTAATATAAAACAGATCTAGTGCTATGCAAACTAACACTCCTGATTTCAACTGATATTATTCGCATCTTTAAAGTTAAGCACGTGCTTAAGACTACAGCCTCATCTGATCACACTAAAGTCGATGAGACTGGTTACATTAACAGTTTTACATCGGTGTGTTTGACATGACATAACTTTCTTAGCAGAAACCAGCAGTTACGTTGGATATAGACGGATACAAAAAGATGCAAAAGATCATTATACCCAAGTCAACAGAAACCTTTAGAGTGGAACAAGCTACAATAGCAAAGTTAGGCTCTAATCCATTTAATTTATTTACTTCACAAGGGACGCTTTTACTATAGTGCCACAAATAGCCAATACAGCTATTTTTATACATGAAGGACACTATCTACCTTGGGACTGTTGTATTTCTAAAGTTTTCCCAAGGTAGATGTAGCTATAGTGGCAAAATTGAGCTAGGCACCAACTTAGTAAAATGACCCTATGTGAGCTAGGTGATTTATAGTGGTAAAATCATGGTTCTTCTGGTACAGCCACACTTGGCCTATCATATCTACCAGAATATCCAAAGCAGACAGTAACGCAATTTCTCCAGTAACCTGGCCCCTTGTACAAATACATGTCGTCACTACATAAATTGCTTCATTCTGTTTAGTGGATGCAGCATACCTTTGCTTTAGGTAGCGTCACTCTAAGAAACCGAAGCTTTCAACAGTTTACAGTGTTACTGTGGCCCCACCCTCAGCTGGATTTAATTACCTAAAGCATTACCTAATGAAACTGTTGTAGCAACTAGAAGTACAGCAAGCAGCCAGCAGCTCTCATGGCCTTGCCTGAGCACTTTGAGAGTTGACAGAACACTTTGCTGAGTTCACATGCAACGCGACAAGCAAGTATCAGGGCCTACAAGCTAAACGTCCGCTCAGATTTGTCCCACATATAGTGTGTCTTTGGTCACAGTAGACTTTTCAGCCCATTTTTGAATATGTGCATCCCGTAGCGCAGTGAAGTAATTGAAGAGGGCTAAAATACAGGACTGACCAGTCAAGTTACAGATTTTCAACCACAGACATTGGAGAGTTCAATTACACGAGAAAGTTGTTCGACTCATAAACCTCTACCCGCAAATACGCACTTTGCCGGTATACGCCCAGCTGCCGAGGCATACAGCTTACTTCCAAAGACAGAAGGACATACATTATTTCAGAAAAACTACATAAAGGCCAGGCATTAGCTCAAAAAATACTGTATCCACAGAACAAAACCGCAGTTGCACAAGTATAAAAATCTTAACGCAAAGTCCGAGCTAAGCCCTGGGGCAGCGAGCCCAGCGCGCACGTACCAGCAGAGCGGACATTTAAACTTCCCTTTCCGCGTTTAAACGCCGTCCGGAGCCGGAGCCGGCGGCGCAGGAAGCGGAGACGGACAGCGAGCCGCGGCGCTGAAGAAACACCCCGCTTCGGCGCTCTCCCCGCGCACGGCGGACGCGGCACTAGAGCCCCCTTCCCCGCGCCTCTCCCCCGGCCCGCTCGCCCCTCGCGGAGACCGGGGCCAGCCCGAGCGGAGAGACGTGGCGGGCGGCCAGGGGCAAAGCGCGGAGGCCGCGGCGGCGCCGCGCAGCGCGGAGGCCGCGGCAGGTGACAGCCGGCGGCCCCGCCCGGCCGCGACCCGCCGAGCCCGGCTCCGCTCCGCGCCGCCGCCCCACCGCGCCCCGGCCCCGAGCGCGACGGCAGCCGCGGCCGGGCCCGGCGCGGCCTGCGGCGGCGGCGGCTCGGGCCGCTCCCGGCGCCTCCTCACCTGGCGGCGGCGGCGGCGCCCGCCGCATCCCGCGGAGTCCGAGGGGAGGGCGGCGGGGCGCGGCGGCGGCGCCCCGAGCTCAGCTGCGCGGCCGCGGGCTCGCGGTGCCCCCGGCGGCGCTACCCCGCCGCCATTACCGGCCAAAGACTGACACGGAGCGGCGGCGGCGGCGGCGAGAGCGGCGGCGCGGGGCACGGCGGGAGCGGCCGGCGAGGTCTCGCGAGACCGGGCGCGCCGGAGACCTTCCCAAGATGGCGGCGGCTCCCCCCGCCCCCACAGAAACGGTTTTCCCCAACGTTTTCCGGCGCGGGCGGCTGTTGCTTGCGTGCAAACACGGCAAAAACAAGCGCCCCTCGGAGCCAGGAGCCTCGGCGCGGCTGCCGCTGCCGGCTAAAGCCGCGCTGCGCGGCGGGCCGAGGCTCCCTTTCCAGCCGACGCCCGGACGCTCTTCTTTAGCCATTTGTATTCACAGGTAAGTCATTGAAAACGTGTGTGTGTATATATATATATATAAAAATCTCCTTTTTATTTTTTTCAAAATGAAAATAACTCTGATTACCATCTCCCGGTTTCCAAAATTAACTTTAAATAAACAAAACATTTGCAGAACTTCACAGAGGTGACCAAGTACCACAGGTTTCATTTCGCCCTCAATAGTTCGCACAAACCCCGGAGAGCTTGTTGCTATACTGTCTTCTGTTCAACATATTTCGCTTCAGAGAGGCATTAAAACCACCCACGTTTCACAAATAGGTATCAGATGTTATCCAACTACAACAAGATTGTTTCCGCTGAAGAAGGAAAATCATTAGAATAGGGGAAAAAAAAGGAATTCTTCTTCAAGGTGTTTGGGAAGAATGTCTCCTGTACGACTCCCTCAGGGCTCATCTGCAGCTTTACCAGACTCCTCTTTTCACCTATTAGCATGAGTGTTTGACTGCAGCTGCCAAATTCGTGGGCAAACATAGGGGCAGAGTTATCTACCCCAGCCCCTAAAGGATCCATTAAAATTACTGGAGCAGGCTTTCCTCTTAAAAAAAGAAAAAGAAAAATGAAAAGGTTATTTTTTACATTGCCCCTCTTCTTGCAAACAGTGGACATTTTCCAAGATTAAGCAGCTCAGAACTTAATCGTGTCACAATTATAGGATACTCATTTAACCTTAATTTGGCTCCTTTACATACACAAACTAATTACAGAGCATATTTTCCAGAGTAAGCATACCTCATTCAGAACAAAAGGTAAGTTCGAGATGTCAGCAGTTAAACCTTTGAAAACCAATTTTGTTTTGTTAGACAAGGGAAAAAAATACGAACACTGATAAAAATGCACGACTCCCATGGGAAAAAGCGGAAAGTAGTACCTTATTCCCTCCAGACTCCTGAAAGGGTAAACCTGCTCCTCCCAAATGTGGAGATTGTTAGTAATAATAATAATAATGACAGTTTCAGTCAGTGAAAGCATTATTACTACAGCATACAAGAGCTCTGATTGCAGACGAGGACAATTTAAATTATTGCATTCCCATCATCACCTAGTGTTTGCTTAAATTTACTGCTTAATATTGCTGGTTTGGCAGTCTGTTTAAATTATTCAGCACTTTTGTAATGCTTTGCCTCTTTAAGTATGCTTTTAAACATAGGTTCTCTTTTCTGTTTGGAAGCAGTTAATCTAGTTTCATGCTCCTCCTTTTCGTCTTCAGGGAAACAAGGCATCGTATTAGGATTTTTTCAAAGTTACCATTTTCAGTCAGTAAAATAAAATCAAAAGGCAATCTTTGCCTATTTTAATTTTGCTTCTACATGAATGGCTTCTAGTTGTTTTCTGTATCTGTCCATGGAACTTAATCATAAAACTTTGGATGACTTTTTTTAAAGATGCCCTTCCAGTGGGCATAAAGATCTCAAAGGTGGACTTCACAAAAAAAAAAAAAAAAAAAAAAAAAAAAAAAAAAAAGGAAAAAAACTGAATTCTTACAGGAAGTATGGTTCTTGTGTGAAATTTGCTACTCCTAGAAGTAAAGAAACTGTTTACCTGCAAACAACTGCGCCTGAGAGAAAAGCAAAAATCAAGTTCCAATCCAGGCTGATGAACTGGCCATTAAACTGCAAAGCAACCAAGATACTGCAGCGAGCACTGAATGTAGTGTGTGGAGGCAGACTGCAGGCTAAGCCTGGAGAACCACAATCTCATTTTACACTAACTTGGCTATTGCAGCTTTAAGAGAGACGTTTGGAAAGTTTTCCACTCCACACTACTCTTGCACACCCCTTCTAAAATTAGAGAAGGGCAGCTGGCTATTGCAGCAGAAAGAAGAGCAGGCTGCTTCTCCCTCCCCCTTCCTTGACTGACATGCCTCCTGAGAGCCATCGAGGAATTTGGGGAAGGGTGCTTCCACCTGTCGAGCATGGCATGAGGTTGTCCAGGCATTCAATTATAAACCCAACTGTCAGGAGCTGACAATAAAACAGGACACCCGACAGCTGTGAGGACTACAACCCTCCCCCCTTCTCCTTCTCTACACTCCTACACTTTTGCAGTTTGTATTACAGTGGAAATAACATAAGAAAAATTGTTTTCTGCATGTGATTTGGGATTGTAAAACAGAAAGGCTCATTATAGAGCGCTTACTCCAGATTTCCAAATTTGTTCTCAGAGGTTTCCAGCTGCACTACAGGACCATAATACAGAATCTGGCAAGCTGTTCATTTATCATTATATACTGCCAAAATCATATTTTTTTTTCTAAATACATTATGCAGGCAGTTGCACTGCAGATGGTGCATATAGCTACATTCTGTAAACCACATACTGACCATTTACAGCAGGTGCTTGTGTACCTACCTTGCCATGGAGTTCAGCTTGCCTTTTGAACCCAGTTTGACCTGAATCTCTTACCAGTTCAGAACAGAAAAATTTATCAAAAAAAGCATCCCAAATCCAAAACAGTGGGTTTTTTTTTAATTTGTGGAGAAAAGAGCGAATGCTTTTGTTGGAGTAAAGAAAGGGGAAAAAATTAGTCTTTCAAACTAATCTTTTAAGCACATTCCAAACTCCTCTTTGCTCAGTGCATCAGGACTCGGAGCACAGTGAAAAACAAGGTAACAACAGATGGGGCTGTGCATTACTCTAGGTCCCTTTTGCCTCATTCACTGCTGAAGGCAAAACAGGTATTGTCATCCTCCAGCCACACAAAGGCGACAGAAGCAGCTACAGAAGAGGGCTCATGCTACACCTTCTGCTTTGGATCGCTACCTGCGGGGCAGCAACTCTCCCTGGCTCTCAGGTGTCTGCTCACAGCAGAGGCAGCATTTTAGGTGCCCCAAAAACAGGGCAAACTCCCTAATTCTCATTCCTAATGTCTCACCCTGGAACAAGCAGGTTAAGATCCTGAGTGGATCAGTGGAGAAAGCAGTGAGGGAAATCAATTTGTCACCCTTCAATACACCCTGCTGAAATTATTATTTTTTAAAATATTTCCATTAATGCATGCATTCCACTGTTTAAAACAACAGACTGATCTGTGCCTCCATTTCCTGTCATCAGGATGGCACTACATTTTCCAGTCATCCTTGCAGCACATTTCAGACCCAGAAAGCCTTATCTTCAGACTGTCAGCATGTATGTGCCTATATTTGAGATTCTAGTAACTTCTTCCTATGCATGCCCTACTTCACACCTGTTTTGTTTCCCAGTGATTTGTCTGTACTTTATCAAAATTTTTCTCCTAGACTGTTCTCTTTAACAAAATTCTGTTTTAAGTAGCTCAAAGGTCTTGAAACCCTCTACAGTAACATTCCTGCTCACAGGAACCATATTGCCAGTAGGCACTCACAAAGAACTCATTTGCAGAGTGCTAGAAAATAAGTGTTCTGCATTGTTTCAATTATAAATTGGAGTTCAACTGGTTTTGCTCCCCAAAGAATGTTTCTATCCAAAGATTATACACTCTAAGCCCCCAGAATATTGAGAAACATTCCCTTTTCAGTCTCAAGGTCAGACCTGGTGCCTTTCCTATAAACACATCTTTCTATTGCAGACTATTTTACTTGTTGAGCAGTTGACAATTAGGGATAGTTCAACTGCAGAAATGAGTTTTCTCTGGAAGAAGCCAAAGTTTTGGAGAGTTTGGAAAACAGCAAATGGCTGTTGGCTACAAGCAATGAAGTAGTAATGAGGACAGCAGTCAGCTGCCTGTGAGCAACACAGACAAAGGTAACTCTTTAGCTCTGGCTGAGGAGGAGGTACTTAATGAGATCTGCATTAAGTACCTGCAGATACCTAATGACAGCCTTTTCAGAACAAAGCCACAGGAGGCTATAAAGAGGACCTGCTTCTTCAGCAGCACCTACAGCCTTCTAATCCTGAGTCTTCCCACTTCTCCAAAAGGGGCAATGACTGCTGTGTAGCATCTTGCTTTTATTTTTCCCAGGCTTAGTCTGTATTTGGAAATACACTTCACTTTTCCTAAAGTTAATATAAAACACAACTCTCATCTGGCACAACACTAAATAGACCATTAAGTCTTTTATTTCTAGGTACCTTCCTGTTTTGCCTTTAAATAGCAGAACATAGCTCCTTAATACTCAGTAATCTCATAGGTGGGGCAGTTTAAGAAACAAAATAACCTGGATTACATATGTTTTATTAGTATATAAGCGTGGAATCTCTTGCCTTCATGTCTCTCCTTAGTCTTCTCAGTGGCTGCTGATTCCACCAAGTATATCCATTTTTCCCCAAGTTAAGTTTTCAGTAAGATCTGTCCCCCTAGCTGGTTCATAGTGTACTAATCTGGCACAGTAGCAGTACAGGACCATGCATCTAAGAGTAGGACAAAAATAGAGTAATCTTATTTGTCAGCTGCTGACACTTATACCATACTAATGGTGAACCATATCTTACTGTTAGTTCCATTTGAAATCAGAACTGAGGAACAGTACAAGAACATTAAGTAAGAGGAAATTCAGAGCTACTGCAATTTCCCTTGTTGTGTCCAGTTAGAGAAAAGCCTTGGTGGCATCAAATACACGCATCCACATCCCAATATCTACCCGCTATTCAAGTTCCTAAGAAATTTTGCTAAGGCTTGTATTTTACATGTCTATATGTGATCAAAGTTAAAAGAAACAGTCTTAAACATGTAAACAAAAACAGTCCAACCACTTTAAAATTGAATTGACAAATCTTAAGTTATAAAACAAGTAAATTTTTATTGATTACTAAAATATTTTACATAATATACAAACAAGTATACACTCAGAAATGTCACATTAAAAAAAAAAACATTTGTCCAGTGAAATGTCTAAAATGTAAATGCCATCTTTTTCTTCCTGAGTGATTCTTAAACATCTAGAACAGTAGCACTTCCACATCTCTTTACTGTTTCTGTTTCTTCACATTAAAATAAAAAGCACGGTCCATTTCTGGCTCTCAGTGCTCAGAACAAACCCACCTGTGGTTTAAGTGACTACAGCTGCAAGTCTCTGAAACTGTGTTCCTTTGTACATTTACGGTGATTTTGGTCCACTCCACATCCAACCCCAAACCTTTACTGGCACAATGAAGCCAGAGGCTCCAGCACCTCTGACAGGTGTTCCTGCTTAAGAAGGATGTTTACAGCAGGGTAGCTCAGGGGGAGCTTCTGAATAAAGGATGTGTCCAAGAGTCACAAATCCCTCAGCTGTTACGAGAAAATATTCCCCTAATTTGAGACCAGTCTTCACGCATTCCTTCATGCGCATTAAAATTGAACATACACGGACCAATGCTCAAGAGCATACACTAACAATAATGATAATAGAAGTGCTGCAATTCTCTTATATATACACACAATATTTACAATAGAAACAAGTACATACTTTTTAGTTTGATGTGAAGGATTCTTGGCATGAAGCACTATAAAATATATTTTAGACACAGGCGTTGAAAATCTGCTCTTCTCTAAAATTTATGGTAAGCAGCAGGTTATACGCAGACACATGAAAAGTTATTTTCTAGGATACTCAGTACCACAAATAAATAAATCCTCTTGATGCAAAAATAGTTATCTTATTAAAATGAGAAATAACCTATGTCTTTCTAAATTTTTATTTGGAAAGGAGATGCAGTTAAGTCTTCAGTGCGCGCACACACACTAGGCTGACATTTATCATTTCTCCCCGAGTTTTAAGACTTGAAAAACTTGACAAAGCAGAAAATTCTTGGCAGCAGGGGTGCTGAGGGATTATTTAACTGATGTCTAATACTAACATTGTACCTCAGCTTTTTCCTTGCTCTCCAGAGCTGTTTGGGGCAGACTCATTTAAGGAAGAAATCCTTGCTGAAAGGTTCTCTAAAAATCACAGGTCTCTTGAGCAATTTTGCCATTTCTAGAAGTCCTCAGAGACAGCTAACATCTATGCTGTAGTCAACTGGACCAAGAAGCAGCTTGCACTTGAACTCATACTGCTTTATTATCATTTTCAGTTCATTGAATGTCCCAGACAAAAAGAAAAGCGATTTGTCAGATGGAGTCGAGCTTTTTCATCCCAATATCTGTCTCACTCAGTACTAGCATTTCCGACCACTAGAAGAGATCCTCAGGGCAAAGTCAATAGTACACCAAGACTGCTTTACAAGCAGTTGAATGTTTTGCAGTAGGGGACACCTGTTTCCAGCTCCAGGGTGCTCGACCTGAGTAAGTTACCAAATACAACTTAACATGAATTACATTCCTTTCTCACATTTTGCAGTTTTAGAGAAGTCCCAGTTACTTAGCAGAAACAACCTTGCCAATTGGTTGGATTTCCTTGCACAGAAAGCACCGTGTGCTGCCCGAGCTCAGCAGCTGTAGGAAGTTCTGCCCCGTTCAGCCATTACAACACACATTTTCTGTCTTCCTCCTTTTCTGATCATTCTCTAACAATTTATGTGCATCCCTCCACAGAGAGGCTCTTTTCAGGCCAAACGGGCAAGACAAGATGAGATATACGGCTCCATAGTCCGCTCAGCTTATCTGTGTCCATGTTCTTAAAAGAACTAGGAACATCTGAACCAGTGAACTTGGTCCAGAGGAAATCCCGTACTTTCTCCTCAACTTCCTGCAAGGTCAGGCTCTTTCTCAGAGACTGCTCATCCAGGAGAACTGTCAGCAGAAGAGCCACGTCCTTAAACGCTGCGTTTTCATGGTCACAGTACTTGTAAAAGATTAAGGTGGAGCCTGCAGGCAGTAATTCAAATCGATGCACCACTGCTATCTTCTTGCCTCCTCTGAACCCAGAGCTGAGCTCATTATCTACCTCCAGCTTAACAATATCGCTATCCAATACAGCTTTGTCTGCCCCATTAATTTTGATTGCACTAGCATTCTGGGAGAAGGCAAAAGCATCTGCAATCGCATTACTTAAACAATTCAGCGCCTTCTCAGCCTCTTGGCCAGCTGCGAACAGCAAAATGGCTGGCTCCAAATGCAGATGGGATGCATTGAGGTGTTTCTCAAGGAGCACGTGTGTTCTCTTCCATAGGTTGGGATCCTGACTTTGGTAAGTATTTTTGAGTTTCCTCATCCGGGCCCGAAATGCTTGCAGAATTTGAGTATCTCTACTTGACATTGCATCTAGAAACCTTGGCATTCCACTCCACAGGACCCAAAGCAATGGGATACTAATTAACAGAATAAACAGTAACAGAGTCCAGCCCTTGTGAAATCCACTCTGCAATCCACCAGCACCTACAGAAAGGAGGACAGAACAGGGAGAAGAAAATGTTTTAAAATGATTCAGAAGTCAACAAGCAAGAGGAAAATAAGAGGAACCAGTAGAAGTCAGTGAACTAATTTTGTGCTATCAGTACAGACACTGACTACAGAATATATTCTATTTTTTAAAAAAAAGCTTTCATCGTCTTTAACATAGTGAAGTAATAGCATTAATACACATTTTTGAAATATTTCTGAAAATGACAGAGTAACTGCAGAGCCTTCTGGAAAAAAGGAGTTCTTCAAGTTTAATCGCTACCACACCCTTTATTTAATCAAAAACAAATTAACAACTAAAAATAATTCTGAAAAAAGGTCAGGTTTGTTCCTACATTTAGGTTGGGGAGAAACAGACCAATACAAAACCTTGCATCACTAGAATGCTTTCTGTGGTGCTATTTCTCCTCCCTATCCCAATAAAGATAATAAAAGTAGTTTCTGCAGCAATATTTGCATTTTAAACACTGGAGCTCAACACTATCAAAGTACAGATGATTTGATTTGATTTTGTTTTGAACAGTTAAATTAACACGTTTGACCTACTATGAAGCCTAAGTCCTGATTCTATTCCCAACAAAACTGGTGACAAAATACCAGTAAGTTCCCTGAAAACAGGAAAAAAAAAAAAAAAAAAAAAAAAACAAAAAAAAACTTAAACCTTTTTTACATCCTAACCTACAGGAGAACAGCAAAACAACAGCTGTTAAATAAGAACAACATTAGGCCTGCCTCTATTCTAATCTTGCAGCAAATTTGTAAGCACTACAGACGGAAGACCTTAAACCCTGGTGGAAACATTACTTCTAAGACTCCTCTTTCCTTAATGCTGAAAACATATGCTAGCGGAGCAAGTCACCTGTTCAGGCAAGGACCTTCAGTTTAACACCAACTACCAGGAGATTTAATACTCGGACAGGCATGAAAATGGTTAAACAACATAAATATGAAACAGAAGTGAAAGCAGAAGTCTTACTTTTGGCCAAAGGCTGCGGCTGCTTCCCTGTACTGGGCCGATCTAGAGATTTAATTCTGTCTGTTAAGAGATTGAGAGCGCAACATGAGACTAACACATAAGACAATAATTCTAACCAACATTCCAGCAGAGAATTTGACAGGACACTGAAATCACAAAATTGAATTACTTTAGTTGGAAAGCTAGTACAAGTTATGTTCTTACATATTAAATTCTACAAAACCTTCAAGAAGGTTAAAACCTTTGATTGATTTGAACCCAGTCCTGCTAAATAGGAGCAAAGGCAAGGCCATGACCTCATCCTGGGTATTATTTTTTCAGGAATGGGGCATCCTATTCCCTTCTGCATCAAGAGCTTTCTCTGCTGAAGAAAAGCTAATCCTGAACTAGAAAAACAACATGTCCACCACTATTAATAGCCTGAGAAGAAATCCCATTTACCTGGCAGACCAGCTCTAGGATTCTCATCTATACTGTTCGACAAATGCCAGTTCTTAAGTCATCTTGACAATTTTGCATAAAAAGCATAAATCAACAACTGATCATAGATTGCCTCCAAAGATTTTTAACTCTTAAAGAGTTATACAGATAAAAACTGAGGCATTTCAATTATAAAATGACAAACTGTCAAAGGCTGAGCAGCTTACATGTTTTTCTACGCGGGGTACCGCATCCTGATTAAGGTCTTTCATTTTGTTCAAGAAGTTTGAAGACAGAAAAATAGAAGCTCAGTTGATACATATTTTAGGAAAATAACATCATGAAAGACTTAAGTAGCAAAAGCAGAGTGTTATTTTAAAGACAGAATCTTCTATTTCCTCTCCAGCTAGTGTGAGATGTCTGTTTTATTGGCAGTCAGTCTATTGGGATGAATCATGCTTTTAAAGCAAAATACAAGCTTTCAACTGAAAATATATTCTTGGTCTATTTATTTAAATGGGGTCAGACAGCAAGATACTAGAGACATTATCCATAAAAGAGTTGTGAACAGTTTTCCTTATCCCAAGAGACCCGCATGAATTCATACGGTACAATTATTGGTCAGCCTGTTTTCTACATTAAGTCAGTTAATTAAAAAACTAGATTTTTTTCTTCTTGAAAACTATAGCAACTAGTTCAACAGTGAAGACTCTTTATTAATATATAGACCAATGAAGATGTCAGTGACATCAAGAATAAATTGATCACACACACACACACCCTGCAGCAGTTATTTCAAGAACACCAAAATAAATGCTACAACCTTGTTTCGGTATGAATGTAATCACCCAGGTGCTAAAAGCAGCTCTGCTTTAAGCCAGAGTTTTAACTGCCTTAACAGAACTACTCCATTGCCCACTTTTTCTCCTTGACAGAGCATGGATATTGAACTTAACTGGCTAATCTGAAGCAGGTGTTCTAATAGTTAACAGGTTACTGTCTGTAATATTTTGCAATGCAACCCTGTTTAGGGACATTAGTTTTTATATTTACGAAACAGCAGTAACTCATACCTTGAAGTAAACAATATTTCAATAAAGGGTCTAATAACAGATTCTACTCTACCTATGGATCTTGGCTTATTTACAACACAACTTCCTTAAAGATCAAACAAATTATTGTCTTGCCTAACTCCAGTGGAGTACTTCTGTAGGCACTCTAAAACTTTCAGATTCAAGTGCCTCTACAAATTCTTCACTCAACCTCATAATTGATCACTCCTAGAGCACATATTTTTTCTTGCCTGTGGCAGAGGCAGTATCAGACTAGCAAAAACTAGTTTTCACTAATATGCAGCTACCACAAGATAAGCATCTCTTAAAGAGGGCACCATAGTTTAAAAAACCCAAACAAAATATACATGCAAGCCCTCTAAATTGAATTTTGATTTACTGAACTTGTTTCTACCCTAAACAGACTCTGATAAGAAAAAAAAACATTCAGATAAACAAAGTGCTAACCTTTTAAGAACAAAAACGGAAGACTCAACTTAAAATTCAGAGCATTTTTTTTCCTATTTCAAGAACTCTGCTGAGAAAAAAAACTCCCCACAAAACACAAAAGCTGAACCACGGGTCACTGGATGAGCAGACTAGAGCATGCCAGTGGAGAAAAGCACTGCTCTACTCCAAGAGTATCAGACAATTAGTTCAATCATAGCAGGCCACTGTCACCCAGGCTAGAGAGCAATGTGGCGTGTGTGTATGCATGAGATCTGATTTAACAATCATTGCTACCAAAAGGTGACAGTCATGCTCCCTTCCTCACCTTGCCCACACAATACTACTGCTGCGTGCTCTGGCGCTTACTGATTGTCCAATGAGTCAATTCAACTACCTAACCCAGCTGGGGAAAAAAAAAGTGCATTATTTTCTGTTGGGTCAGCAAGGTGAATAACCTCATAGAAGAATCTGGCTCTGAGACATACTGGTGTTGCTATTTCATCTATTTAGGTCTGCCTCCTGGGTCTCTCTCTCTCTACCTTCTCAAGCAAAGTGTTACAAGAAAATTAAGCACAAATAAGGAAAAGGGCCCTTTTCACTTAGCTCTTTTTTCTTGGTTCACTTTTAATTTACATAAAAATTAAGTATTTACTCTTCCACCTACTTTGTGATGTAGGTGAGTGGTGCTCTTTCTTTTTCTCAATGAAGTCAGCCTTGCTTTCTGAAACCAAAGCAAAAAAGGGAGGACTTGGTTATCACATCAGAGTTTAGAATAAGAAAGACAAGCTATGAACATTTTTAGCTCTTTCTGTGAATTCTTCAAATGATTATCAGAGAGGCAGTCACATCTGTATGAATTACCAAATCAAACCTGCTCCATATGACAACCTCTTAAGACTCCTGTGCAGAGGGAGGAAGCTATAATATCTAATAGAAAGGGCTTAGTTTGGCCCTTCACCCTGTTTTTCCCAGCAGGCCACAAACATTAGTGTTTATTCCCATTTTTTTTCAGTGCAATAATAAAAAAAACCACAAAGGATGAGAAATTAGCAGCATCAATTGAATTCTCATAAGTAGTACCAGATTTGTTGCTTTCTAAACTGAAAGCTGAGTTGATAGATATAACTTTCGTAATGAACAGTCTAATTCAGACTTTCTTTCTTTTAGAGCAAGATACACAAGCCAAAAAACAAGCACAACCAGCACCAACTGAGGATAAAACAGAGTGGTGGAAAAGGTATTGACAAAACTACTGTTGTTACCGTTCAACAGTGTATCAGTGTCTAGCTGATCCCCTGCTGGTTTCTTGGGTTCATTGCTGTCATAAGCCTTTTCCTTTTTCGATTGCTCTGGAAGGAAGGAAGTTGAAGGACTACCTGATAGAGGAAAAAAAGGATTTGTATAGTCAGTACCATTTGTGTTCATGACACTGAAGGACCAGGACAAACCAATGGTTTCCAAGTTGTGATCTCCCAAGGGTCATTTTCTTGAAAAGTCCCCAAAAGAAAAGCTTACAGCAAATTCAAGTCCACTACAAATAAAGCTGCTTATGCACCACTCAGAAATTTTGAGTCCTCAGCTTAAAAATGCTTGGAAGGAAAAATAAATAAAAGCCAAATACCAGATGCTAAGAGCTAAGAAATGTCATATTAAAGGGATTCAGTGTAAACTAGTAAATACACAAACATGACAGTTAAAAGAATTTTTCCCCAAGTTTTGGGCACACCATTTACAAAGAATAATCATTCTGTGTTCTCAATACTGCCAGGCAGAATGGAAACGAAAGAGAAGTACCTTAAGAACGTAAATTCTCTTCTTAAGCAGTCCAAGCCATTCTTTAGTTGGGCCTCCCCCTCTCTCACCATAAAGGAAATCTAGGGTACCTGCACTCCTAGCTTAATCCCCTCACTCAGCTGGGAAGAATCTTACCCAACATTTTTAGTTGGCTTGCCAAATTTTGCAGCTATTTAGACACTAAAACCTATCTTAGTTAATGTTACTATCTAGAAAGAATAAAGTCCAGTAAGGCAACAGGAGTTGCAGAGCAAAGGTCGACGCTGGAAAGCCAGTCAGATGTGGAGCACCAAGAGAAGACGTTTGAAAGGATAAAGTGCAACCACATGGTTGCCCAGATCCATAGAAGGGGAAAAAATATTAAATTCAGGTACGCAATGAAAGCTGTAGTACAACTGCAGAACAGAGATCACGACACGGTGATCAAGCTGAGGGCATAAATGGAAGGAATTGCAAACAGAAGAATACATTTGGTATCGCTTTTCTCTCTGTGATACCCACACTGGGCCCTTTTTTTATTCTTTGAACAGTACAGGGTTCTCCAGTGGTCTTTAATATGTTTCTATAGCTCTTATACCACACACATGAAAGCAACACACATCTTGCCACCTAGTGTTTATTATTGTACCTCAAGAAAAGAAAACTACCTGGTTAGAACGTGTTCTGGCACCTTTGGCATGCCAGTGTATATGAAGCACATGAAGGAAAAAAGAAACATAAATTTTAAACTAAAAGTCACAGATACAATAGTAAAGTATCTGCAGATTCTTAAATGGGATATTGTGTTTTCAAAGCTATCCTAAACAATTGTGTAAAATAATGATTTTAATTTCTCATCAAGAAAAAAAACTTACCCATTTACTCAACTTTTCAAGACTGCCAAACAACATAGCCATATTTCAGTATGTATGGAGGCTTTGCAAGAAAAATCTCACTAGTACTGTTAGCTAGTAATCATAGTCAAGAAGGTCTATGGAAGAGGGCTACTCGCACACACTGACACAAAGAGGGGGAGAGAAATTAAAACAGTGTAACCAGTACACTGCATCTCCCCAAGTATCCTGAGAAAGTTGTTGCAAGCAGAAAAGAAGATATGAACACACAAAACTTTGTTTCACACATGAAGACAGCCTGTGAATCAGCAGTTTCTGCTTCATCTAACAGTGGTTATCTCCAACAGACAGGAAGACTATTAGTGTAGCAGGCTGCATGCATCGCACCCCTTCCAGAGAAAAGTAAACTCCCTGTTCATAAACTTTAACTTTCAAAAACAAACAAACATTGCTTTTCTTCCCTTACAAGACCCTTAGCCTCCTACCAAAAGGATCATTCCTGCCTCCTAACAAAGTAGGGAGAATTTACTATTCCCATCTTAAATCTGCCAGTCAGCCACTTTCTGCACAATCAGGCAGCACCTGCCAACAGAGAATGATCTACCCCCATTTCATATGCCAGTTTGATCAAAGGGATTAGAAAACCATGAGTTTATAAAGGGCTTATAAATCAACACATAAAGTTGCTATTTTAACATTGTGCAGCTCACTCTTGAAGTCTAGTAAATCTCTAGCGTTATGGGTTCAGTCTTTTTCAATACCAAGATGAGACTGCATGCAACACACACACTGCAATATTCCATAGCCACTATAGACTGCAGGAATTCAAGTGCCACAAACATCTAGCTCATGCTTTTAACTTGTAGAGTCACACATTCTACTTGCATATTTTAGGACAATTTCAACAGATATACATCATCTAGATCAGCTAGCAAAAGATCTTTTGCTAGCTAATCTAGAAGATGCCTTATTTGTGACAGGGTTTATAGGGCTTTTTAAGCTTTTTAGCTTTAGAAGTAAGTAACTCAATTCATATTTAAAACCTCAAAGCAGGAGAAGCTGGAGTCAGAAACTAGTTTTTCAAGTTGCAGTTTTGTTTCTATTCTGCTCTCAGGAAAGAACAACTACAATGAAACTGAAAGTCCTTACAAAAAGCTATGCAGTCCCACTGCTCTTCCCTAAACTCTCCAGAAAATAAATAAATATTGTTATACCTACAAACAAGAGGACTGTGAGGGGGACGCTTCTTCAGTTCTGTATAAAACACTTAACATTCTACCTTTACACCTGTTGCCAATATAATCAAATACCACTGATGTTAAAATCCTGGCATCTCTCTCCCCCCACCCCCGCTCATTTTTCAGCGTGCAAGCCTAAGAAAAAATCCACTCATACCTTGTAAGACAGCGCAGACACGTTTATCCTAATAAGCACGCTAGTGCTGTAACAGCCATCTTTTGGGAGTAATGGTTTCCCACAGCATTTTTCACCAGTAAAGCTAACAGTACTTTTTTATGCACTAACTAGTTGTGCATAAAACAGTTTCCATTCTTAAATGAGTAACTATTGATATTTCTTACTTTTCCCCCAAAATATACACACTCGGTCCCTTCCTCCCTCAAGGAAAGATTCTTCCATGTCTCCTGGAAGTTTTAAAACTGAAGCATAATGCTGGCAGTCCTTATCCAAGTTAGCATTTCAGTGGCAAAGACTAATGACAATACTGTGTACTTAATGCCACGCACTGTAGCTGTAACAAGAGTTCCGTCACAGCCCCAGCACAAGAGTACAAATGAAAACAGAGGAGTCTCAGGCTAGCCCAGTTCACCCATCTGGAAATTACCAAACACGCTTGACTCAGAGAGACCAGAGGACAAAAAAAGAAGGAAACGAATGATTTGCTTGCACTTTTCTGATGGAATGACAATTTTCTAAAGCTATAGCCACATGGCTAGGTGTTATGCAGTTACCATTGCTAAAGTTTTAAAAAGGATACCATTTGCATCAGGAAAAAAAATAAGAATGTGCCACACAGGTAACACAGCTGCTTGTCCAGCTCAGTGTCCGATAGCAAATAACAACATATGTTTGGTATTTCAGGGAAGGACTGACATGCACTTCCTCAAAAGCTGGGTTGCACACTGGACGGTGAATCATAGAATGGTGAGGTTGAAGCATTACTATAATCTGTTTGGTTTTGCAAATCAAGATATTTTCTTTAAATTCAGGCTCTTAAAGCAAAGTAGCTTTAATAAAATCAACCACCCCCAATTTAATCCCCTGACTAAACACTGTTCCAAGTCATACAGTGGCTGAAATAGTCATCTACAGGCTCCAGAGTGCACTTGGAAGACCGAGAAGCACTTCCAGCCTCCTCCGTACAGAATCAAAGCAGAAGTAGGATCTCCTCATCTGTACGCCACAACAGTGGTAAGATCAGCAAAGGAGCTAAAACCCAGTGAACTGTCCTTCCTCGGGCCTTCTGCATTTCAGTATCTTTGCAATGCTTCTCTGCGTTAGAAGTCCAAACTTACCTGCCCATCTATATCCTCTAATAGGGGGCCGAGTCAAGGAATCTGGACTTCCAAAGGGATGCTCGTTTGCTAAAACGAGAAAAATATTAAATACAGCTAACGTGTTCGCCGGGGGCGGCCCGCCCGACGCCACCCGAGGGACCGTCTCCCCCGGCCGTTAACAGCGCCATTTGCCGCTCCCTTGGCAGGAGGCTGCACGGCCCCGAGGGCCGAGGAGCCCCGAGGGGGAGGCCGCGCCCGCCCGCGTCGCCCCGCGCCGCCCGCCCGCGCCCTCAACCGCGAGATCCACCGCGGGGCGCTGCGCGCGCCCGCCCGCGCCGCTCACCCTCCGCGGCGCCGCCAGGGCCGGGATCGGGAGCGGCCTCCTCCGCCTGCGCCGCTCCTCCCGCGCCCGACAGCCGGGGGCTCTTCCGCCTGCGCTTCAGCTCGGTGGCGGCCGGCGAAGCCTGCTCGTCGCTGCCTCCCACCATCCTCATCCTCCCCGCCGCCGCCGCGCCGAAGCTGCCGCCGTCCCGCGGAGGGGGCGTCGCCGCGCACCTCACTTCCGGCCAGCGCCGCCGCTTCCGGCGGGCCGCGCGCGCGGAGCGCCGCGACGTCACGTGGCCGCCGCCGGGGCGGGCGCGGCGGAGGCTCCCGGTCGCGGGTCGCTGCGCTGCGCGGCGGCTTTGCCGTAGCTGGTCGCGGGTCGGGAGTTGCAGCCCGCTCCTGGCACCGCCCGCCCGGCAGCTGCGGAGCCACCAGGGCGCTCCGCAGATGGGCCGCGGGGAGCGGGCACCCTGCCCGGAGCTGCAGGCCTCCGCCGCAGCCTGCGGGAGGGTGGCCGTGATGGAAGAGCTCGCGGGGTCCGCCCCGGAGGGGGTGGACTGTGTCCCCCCGGCCGCTGTCGGCGGCGGGGCTCTGCGATTCACCGGGGAAGCTGCTGCTTTCCTCGTTGCTGGAGAGCAGGTGCAGTCTCGCCGCTGCTACAGGAGGGACGAGAGCAGGAGATCAGTACTGACCGTGAAGAAGCCCGTCTGTTCCCTATCCAGCCCAAATCAACATCCATCTTGGAAGTATTCTGGGCCTTCCCATGTCATGTGACCAGATTTGTTTCTGTCATAAAACCGGGATAATCCTGTGCCCATGCACACATCTTATCATAAAATGCTGCTTTTCTGATATGACCAGCGTGAGTGTTGATACACACACGCACACTTACATCTCTGTAGCACGGTGCACAGACATGCACGTCTGTCTCATAGCTGAGCAATTACAGTAGGTTGAGGGACAGACACAAAAGCAGGCACAGGATGGGGGACAGGTCATGGAAGCTTTAGGGAAAGGAAGCAGGCCGTCTGGCAGACCCGATGGCACAGTTAACCTCCTTTTGCCTTTAACACCTGCCGTAAACCCTTTGGGGTGCTGGAGAAGCGTGAGAATGACCACAGAGCAGCACCAGGCTCGTGTGTGCCGCCTAAATGGCATGTCTTCTTGGCAGGTACATCCCTGCCCTATCTGCTGGTAGACCTGCTGTCCAAGAATGAGCCCAATTCTTTTTCTGAACCTGCTGACACTCCGCCTCCACAGCCTTCTGTAGCAACAAAGTCCATAAGTTTTCTGTACACGGCATTAAAAAGTTTTTTTTTTTTTTTTTTCCTGCCCACTTGAACCCAGCCTCCTACCTGTTTTATCAAGTACCCCACCTTCCCTTATTGAGGGATCTGGGAAACAACAACTCCACGTCAATCAAATCACTTCTCTGCCTTCCAAATTGAAGAGTCCCAGCTGTTCAGTCTCCGCTCCATACAGACACCGTTTTGGCTGCCTTTCTCTGTACTTTATGTCAGCTGTATTCCACTGGGCTCCCCTGGGCTGCTAGTGAAAAGGCTACGGGCTGAGAGGGGGGCTGCAGGCTCAGCGTTGCTGCTCCTCCCACCGGGTGCCTTCCCACCCTGCGTGCCCTGCTCCATGCCACCGGTCCCCTTCAAATGCCCCCCAGCAAGGTATCGGGTGGCAGGGGGCAGAACATACCTGTCACCTGTGTGGATATAGCAAGGCCAATTATATATATATATGTTTTTTCTTTTAAAAAGGCATTGCCCCAGTGAGGCTGGGAGCAGTACACAGGCTCGCTCTGGGCTCTTCTGTGGAGCGCGCTGCAAGGGAGGTGCTGGGAGCGTCCACACGCCTGGTCCCCCTCCAGGTTGCTGCTCAGCACGCTGCCTTTTACTGCACACTGGTCCCCCACCTCCCTGAGCTCGCAGAAGGTGACGTTTCCAGAGTCTGGGGGTCAGTGGCTACATTTGGGGCTTTTTGTAACACTGCCAGCTTCCTAAATCATCTCTTCTCTCCAAACAATTTCTCTCCCTGCTGCTATTTATTTAAATCTGCAACATTGTTACTTAACATGGAAAAAACCTAGTCATTCGGTTTGCCTGGAGGAAATTACGTGCAACTCTAGAGTATTGGAACTGCAGCTAGAAAAAACGTACAGTCTCCAAAGCGCTCTGGAGAGCAACGCCCTTGCTGATGTGGTTATTGCTCATTACGGAGAAGCCAGTCGTCTTTGGAGGGTGAGAAGGAAAACTACAGCTCCCAGCAGCCTGCCTGGGCACCGGGAAGGGCAGAGTTCACTGTCACGTTGACAGCGGAGGGTTAAGGGTGCGGGGCCGGGGAGCGGGCTGCCCTGCCAGCCGCAGGGCCCCGGGGCCTCCAGCCACCTCCTAGAGCCCCCTGCTCCGCTTCGCCGCCCGGACCGGCTCCAAACGCGCCCGGGTAAGCGCCGACTCCACCAGCGACTTTGCTCCTCCAACTCCTTCTTCTGAGAGCGTCACAGCGAGGACCCAGCGTGGGGAGGGCGCGGGAGGGAGGAGAGCCCGGCAGCAGTAACACCGCAGTCTCTTAGCCAGCAGGAAAACTCCGTTGTAGAGACAGCATCGGGCGGCCGAAGGTGCCCCTTTCTGTTAGAAGGGCCGCTGTAAAGATCGGATATTGAGATCTTGTATTTCACAGGATCTGCAGGATCCGGTCCCCGGCGGGGAAAGTTCCTCACGTGTTTAACCCACTGCCTATTGCTTGCGCTTGCTGGCTGCTTGTCGGGCAGGCGGATGCGGTAGGAGAGTCAGCCTGCAGCTCCAAGTTCATTAATTCCCATTAATTAATATTAAATACTAACCACTAACGCGATCACAGCAGAGCCGGGGCTTCGCTCTGCGTCGACGCGGCTGCGTTGCGCGAGGTACCGGCTGTCTCAATCCGTGGGGAGCAGCCCCCAGGCGCGGAGGCAACGCTGCCCGGCAGCGGCTGCCTGCCCGGGTGAGAAACCCGTGTCCCCGCGCACCGGCTCGTCCCAAGGCAGCTCTGCAAAGCGCCCGTAGACGCCGGGCTGGTAGCCTGCTGGGCAGGCGAGATATTTGCTATTGCTTGGGCTCAGTTACAGGTCGTGGGTTATCAAAAATGTGCCGGGGCACATCCATCCATTTTCACATCGCCCAACCAGCCTGATAAGCGCAGCCGGGGAGGGAGCGGCCTGCTTTGCTGCTCAGTCACTCCTCTGTGCTTGTGCTTATCAGCTTTGCTGTGGGTGCGGGTGTCCTTGCAGTTCCTGAGGCCCCAGAAGGGATGGCACCTGCGCGCAGGGTAGGACTCGCTCCGTCACACCAGCAGCGAGGAGACCGGTCTCCTTATGACCAAATTAGAAAGTGAAACAAAACAGTGCAGAGCCCACGACTCCGCAGGAAGATGGAAGAGAATTCAAGTGTGGACCTCTGCGGAGGTAAGTGAATCCTACACCTACTCCCTGTACTAGGAAAAACTCTTTGCAAGAAAATTCCAACAGTGAAAAGGGAAACCTGAAAAAAAGAAAGGGGGGGGGGAAATCAAAACTTTTCTCTTTTCCAAGCCAAGAAAAGCATGCTGCTACCCCCTCCCCTCCCTTAAAAAATAATTAAAAAGGACAAGGAGTAAGAAGTTACTTTCAGTTTTGGATTCCCAGCAGCAACATGCTTAGACTTGATGACCAGGATTGTAGTGCAAGAAGAGTCAGAGATTAGGGCTCCAGAATGGGAAAGGTTTTTTCCCAGCCTCCCAGGGCTTCCTCCTGAGAGGCAGCTTTGGGGAGCTGGTTGCATAGAGGTGAAAACAGTCTCTGGGGTAGCAACCCAGTGAGAGGTCAATCCCGTGGAGCACCTCCCGCTGCAGGGTTACATACGACGGGTGGCAGGGGTAGGGAGCAACTCCCTCCTGTTACCAGCCCAGGAGGAAGAGGCTCTGTTGAATGCCAATATCTCAGATCGACCCACTGAGGGAGGCAGCTCTGAGTTTATAACACGCACACTCCCAGCTGAGCGAGTCTCATAGGTTTATACTTGGCAGGCGGGCACACATTTCACAGAGACACAACTTGGGTCAAGGCAAGGATCCGAACTCTGCAGAGCCCAGAAACCACAAATCTACAGGTGCTTCAACAACAAGCCCTTCTTCCACCGTTTATGGATGAGAAGCCTCCCTGTGGAGGCAGGACAAGGCAGCACTGTTTGTGCCCAGCTTGAATAACAGGATATTTCTCAGGTTCTTCATATTTCAATGTCTAGCATGTACTTACTTTCTCCTGGTGCTTTGTTATTACTGCTAGATGTGGCTCTTTCAGTGATACCTGGATGCTATAATCAGATGAGACCTGTCCTAAAAGTTCTGACATGTTCCCATAATAATTAGCAAGAATGAATGTAATAATCATGCTCCAAAGGACAGCATGTTCTGACATGAAACAAGCTATTTTCATGTTTTCAAAATAGTGGGGAGTTCCTTGCCATTTTTATCTATCTTTATTCCAATTTTAACATGATCATTTCTGTCATTTTAAGCGTTTGATCCGTAGGATCATTCAAAAGTAACTTTTTACAAAGAGTGTCAGAGATTTGAGCTGCATATGTTTGCTTTTGTAAGATTCAGAATATGTTGCAAATACTTATGTTCAACCTCAATAGAATTCTGCGTTGAATTATGCTCTGATATTTGCTTTTGATTTGCTGTTTCTACAACACTTGATTGTAATTGTTTGGGAGAACAGCTCCAGAACAGAGAGAGGAAGAGCACAAGCAGAGCTGACATTTAATTTTTCTTCAGGCAGATGCTCAAACTGCACTGATATTAACTATTCTGGCCAATACCCAACAACAGCTTTAGAAATGCTTTAAATCCATCATTATGATTTATCAGCCTAGGAAAACAACTTTCCATGGAAGATGTGGTAACATATCCTAACACTTAATGAAGAAATTGCTCCCTATCATAGGACAATGTTAATGGGGTTTGTGCATTAAAAGCATTTCAAGTTGCTAGCACTGAACAGGTTGTAGTGTGAATAGAGGAGTGCGTCCCTAAAGGTGGTCTGTCATTGCGTGGCCACTATTGCAGTCACAAGTGTGGAGACCTGGTTGAATCCTTTTTGAAAGCATGAGGCAGCACAAATTCATTGGTGATGATGGCTGGTCATGGTAAATTCTCTTCTTAGTAGTTTGTTTGATAGATGTTTCTGAAGTGCAAAGACTAGGAGTTTTGCTGTGTGGTGGTAAAGAAGTGGGTTTTCTTGACTCCTTTACGGATAGTTGAGCTGTGAACTCTGATCCCAACAGCTGGACCAGCCCAGGATGAGGTGGAGAGCATTGCAGAGCATCCTGCCTACCAAGAGACCCCTCCAGAAACACATGGGCACCAAGTGACAGGCAGCTGGCCTGACACCTCCTGCAAACCAGAGGAGAAAGATCCTTTGGTGGGTGAATCACCAACTGCTGACAGCAACGAGGTGACAGACTCAAGGCTGGCTGGCTCTACAGTGGAGAAGGGCCTCCAGGAAATTCAAGTGTCATTGGAAGAATCTGGGGAGACAGGAGATGGTATCTCAGAAAGATCCCAGGCAAAAGATGACATGGACGGAGGTGAGTCCTCTCCCCATCTGTATGTTTGTGTGGTACTTCCAAAATGCTGATTACCAGGAGAGAGGAGGCAAAACAGGAAGGAGGATTGTGTTTCTTGTGCTGAAAGAAACTGAGCTTAGATCTGTGAATTTTATTCCCTACAGCCAGGCTAGCCCAAGAGAAAACAGACAACAAAGGAGAGAGCCCTGTCCACCAGGAAACATGCAGGCACGAGGAGACAAGCGGGCTACATGAAAGCTCCCACAGACCAGAGGAAGATGATTTATCAATAGACAAGTCACTGATCTCTGACAGTAAAAGGAGGCATTCAGGTCTGACTGCCACAGAAGGTGTCACCGGCAGCCTCTTGGCAGCGGAGAACACCAGTGCCTCCCTCCTGCACAAGGAGCCAGCAGAGCATACAGAGCCAGAAATTCCAGAGAGTGAATCCCATGGCATGCTAAGGAGGAGACATGGGACTGAAGGTGAGTTATGGTTGCACGTTGCTGCTGCTCCACTCTCCACATGCCCACATTTTGTAGAAACAACGGAAAAATTTTATCTGGAGATCTCTAGCACCTGCTGTCAGTTTTCCAAAGTCAAGCAGGAAAGAAGGTATTTGCTTCTCAGCACAAAATTTACCTGCTTCTCTCTCTCCCCTTTGCTGTCCTGCTTTGAAAGGCATGAAAGCATGCTGAGCTCCGTGTTTCTTCCTCTTTTTCCTGCTTAAAAAGCAGAAAGAGCCAATACTCCAAGCAGTATCACTGCTCCTTCTAACTTTCTCAGCTGGAAGTTCCTGGCAGCCCAGTTTGCCTGTTCCCTCAGCAGTGAGTGGCAAATTTCCTTCTCTTACTGTAGGACACACAGCCCAAAAGCCAGAGGCTCAGTCGCACCTGCAGAATGTCACCACCCAAAACACAAAGCCGGAGAAGACTAAAAAGCTCTTCTTGCTGACAGGTGAGGAACAGAAGCTTCCCTTGCGAGTTACTCATCGACCAGAAGGCACTGACCCTCCAGGAACAAGTAAAGAAGCACATTTAATTATTATTCTCTCTCAGGACCCTTCAGTCTTTTCTGAGGGTTTGTGGGAATTGCTGTCCATAGGATTTTAGAGAAATAGCTTCCAAGTAAAAAGCAAACCATACCCTTAAAAATAGTCCCATTTGGAGCCTTATAGTACAGGGTTTTCCCTGCAGCTCTCCAGTTTGAATGCAGTACTAACATGTCCTTGGAGGGCTGAGGCTAAGCTGATGAGCCTCTCCTCCCCAGTCTCCCTCTATGTCATAAGATGTCAAGAAGCCATAGCATTGACATGCCCCTCTTACTTCTGGGGCACAGAGATCCCACCTTGCTGTGGAGAGCAACAAGCAGTTGTGGCCTGAACCTTGCTGTCCTCCTTTTCTGGACAGGACACAGTAGCCCTTGTTCATCTAGCGTAGCTAGGAGACTGGCCGTGAACCCGATCCCTTTGCTGAATCAGCCACCTCGGTATATGGAGGCAGGTGCTGTAAATAGTCACAAACCTTAAAGAAAACAGAAGAGTGGGGAGAGGAAGAGAGCTTGTGATCAGCTGTACTTTCTTCAGGAATTATGCCCCGGGACTCCAAAGCTGTAACCTTGTCTCCATCTGTGGAGCAATAGCTCCCAAGCTGATGTGTGGGTCCCACAACATGAGGCAAGAGGTTTCTCTGCAGGTCCTGGGCCCCTGAAGCATACCAACATCAACTACCTTCCAGTTGTAGGGGAGAAGAAAGAGAGCCCTCATGGCTCTCTTCTAGCTTACCACTGCTGACTGCCTTGAACTGACTTCTGTTCCCTGTCTTGGGTCTCTCCTCGGTTAAACAGGGCTTATAATCTTCGTACTGTTCATCATCATGCTCTGCTTTAGCATCCTGGCCTCCAAGTCCCAGCAAGCCCCCGTGAACCCCACAGTGGAGGCTTTCCTGTTCCAGTTCAACCAGCTGCAGGACAGGTTTCCAGGGCAGAGCCCCCAGCTATGGCTTCGGGGACGCAAGTTCCTGCAGAAGCACCTCAATGCGTCTCACCACACAGAACCAGCCATCGTTATCTTCACGGCTGCCCGTGAGGGCAAACGGACCTTGCGGTGCCTTACCGCCTACGTGGCTGACTCCTACGCAGCCGCCTTGCATGCCAGCACAGTCCAGATTGACGGCACGGATAAATCCAGGCTCCAGAGTGATCAGGCAAAGCTGGAGATGGACAGGGAGCTTAGCTCCGCTTTCCAGGCTGGAGGCCGTGCTGCAGTGATACACCACTTTGAGTTGCTGCCGGCAGGGGCCACCCTCATCTTTTACAAATATTGTGACCATGAAAGTGCTGCTTTCAAGGATGTGGCCCTGCTGCTGACTGTGCTGCTGGACGAGGAGATGCTGGAGACCCACATCAGCCTCTCGCAGGTGGAGGAAAGAGTCCGTGACTTCCTCTGGGCCAAGTTCACTGACACCAGTACTCCCAGCTCCTACAACCGCATGGACTCTGACAAGCTGAGTGGGTTGTGGAGCCGCATCTCCCACCTGGTCCTCCCAATCCATCCGGTGCAGGCCATCGAGAAGGGAGGCTGTCACCTGCACACCAAACCCTAGAGGCAAGGGCTGCCATAGCCCCTGTGAAGGGCTGGAAAGCCAGTCCTGGCCACCTGAGGCAGGCAGAGGCACAAACAAGCACAGCACTCGCTTGATAATGAGTGCTATTTCTCTACCTTCTTTGACAGATACAAGTGAATCCAACCCTTTTGGCCAGCTGCATCTTGAAGGTAATAAATTGCATGCTTCCTTCCAAGGGACAGGAAGAGCTGACATTTTAAACTGCTAATGTCACATGAGAACATTATTGCCACTGTGGGGCTGGAGGAGGAAGGTAGGAGAACAATTCTTTGCAGGTAGCATTTCTCTCAGAAAACACTGTCCTTGTAGCAGTATGGATAACATAACTATTACACCAGAAAGATATTTCAGCTCAGGAGCTTTTTCATTTCTCCCTTCCTCTGTTTGCTAACATCCAAGCACACCAGTGTCACAGTTTCCTTTACCTAGAGCGTTTTTCTCTCTTTGACTCAAAAGACCCCCTGCGACAAGGGAGGTTGAACTCCCTAAACCCCACGCTTTGAAGTCATGCTTCAAAAAGAAAATTAGGACTGGCTAGCACAATCGTAGCTTGTGCTAGTTCAGTGTATGGCCAATCAGTCCTGATAGAGCTCCACTTGCACAAACTGATTTACACCAAGCGAAGACCTGATCCTAAACATAGCGTGTTCAAACAAACCTGCAATTCAAAAATCCTCACACATCAATTAAAAATTATTTCAGGTTGTCAGCACTTAACTGCTTCACTAAACAGGGGAATCCTGCAGGGTCACCCTTACATCAGAGAACATTTGAAATCTGAAAACCAAGAAAACCCCCAGCAGCAGTTAAGCAAAAGCCACCTCATTAATGCTCTGATGGTGTGAAGCATCAAGGGATTGCACAGGTAAAGGAATGAGTAATACCGTTTAACTTAATGCTGCCTCTTAAAGAAAAAAAAAAAACCAAAACACTCTTGATCCTTTTTTCCACCACAAGGTTACAACATCTCTTGGGGCTGATGCATCAGGTTTGGCCCTACGCGATAGGTTCCCCTTCAGCCAGAACTCTCATCTGTGCGTAGGGCAGAAGCTGTGAGAATCATTTCTACACTTCTGTGCTGCGCGCAGAGAGCCTGGTAGTGTCCTCAGGATCAAGGCAGGGACGCGCAGACAAAACACTGCTGGCTGCCCCGCCAGGGCTTTTCCAGGCTGTCTCCATCCATGCTACACGTAGCCCAGGAACCGTGAGACTTTGCAGCCTGGCGTTCTCCCAGCTTTCTTCCTCTGTTTCTACCTGCCCCTCCTCAGCTAACTCTTACTGATGAATGTAGACATTAACACAAATATTTATGTCAAACCCCATAGAGAGCAGCACACCAGGTCATTGCTCACCAGGGATGTGTTTGCCTTCCTGCTAGCCAGCTGATGGCCCGGTCTGGTCTAAGAGTGACAAGGAATAGAGCTGATAACAGCTGGAAAAGATGAAACCTCATGCACTAACACTATAAACCCTCAGCTAAAGAGGTTGGTTCCTTACCATGCCTCCTTTTCTGCACACCATGAAGAGAAATCTAAGTCCTATAAACACTGTATTGCTCTTGCACACTGAATTTCTGTAAAAGCTCTAGGGTAGAGCTGCTAACTCAGGGAAAACCTGGGGTAAGTGCAGGTTAAAGCATTTAATAACACAACAGTCAGCCCCTGGTGCCTACAGTCACACCTGCTAGAGGAGGAGCAGCTGTAGCAAAGCGGGGCTTAATTCCATACAAAAAGCATAGGCTAAGGCCTCTCAAAGGCAGAGCCTATAGCTGAACAAGACACTAATCAAGAGCACTCAAGTGTGTTTAAAAGCTGTATTTTAGTGCTCCTTAGAGCATCTCAGCCCCTGCATTGGCTGGGTCTCCTACCAATGGTGCCTTGCAGATCTGTCCTGACTGATGGCTCAGCTGAGGCACAGTCATTCACCCCAAAGCCTAAAATCACAACCTGCCCCTTCTTCCCTCCTGCCATGTGCCTTGTCCTATCTCAGGACACAATGGACTTGGAGAAGGGGATGAAATGAAGGAAGAGTGGGTTATTAGTTCAAATTTTGACCAAAGAACAGACATTTTGTTTCTTTACAATGTCAGTCATATGAAGACAAAACCAAGGACAGTTACCGATATTTTCCACAGCTGGCAGGATTTTAACCACTACCCTGATCTGACTGAGCAGCTGCGATTGCTGCTCAGTTTATGTCTCATTGCAGATAGGAAGTTGAGCTATTGCTGCAGAATGAAGCACTAGTGTGAAGTGGTTCATACAGGTTATAACTAAAGCAAACACTGGGCTAGACAAGGAAACTGCCTGCTGGAGTCCAGCATCACAAGGGCCAAGACATGCTTTTGTACAAGATATGAGCAAGAACAAACTTGGTTGCTTCATCCCCTTCCTCCTTTTCATTGCTCTGTGCTATTTTGGAAAACACCTTTTCTGCTCTGCACAGTTCAGTGTTAGCAGTGATGTAAAAACTGGCAAGGCATTAATCATGTTATGTCAACATCTTTAAGGAAATGAGTATTTAAAAGCTATCTCACAATTTTATGTATGTACTGTGTTTGCAATGCATAGTCAAGGTATGCAACTGCAACTTCATGCTGCTTGGGCACATCCCTGTAAGCTTCATCCACCACAACTGTTCCAATATGGAGATACTTTTATGATCTTTTAAAGGCAAAAGAAAAATGCTTGCTTCTGAAACAAGACTTCTAATCAAAATAAATAATGAGATCATGAAAAAAAAAACAGCAAAGCCTTCAAAGTGAGACTGAGTCTTATCAATTCTCTCATTTTTTTCCTAGTTATTTCCAGTTCATTAAGCAAACGAGATCATCATATTGGATAAACTTTTATTTAGGTCAAGGCTAGAGTTGTGCAAACAAAGTGAATATTTGCTTTTCCTGAGAGAACCCCAAACAATCTTTCTTGTCTTGTTTGGGATAAACATTCACAGCTTTCCAACGGAGGGTAGAACTAAGAACAAACCCACAAACTGCTTAAGCTGCTGAATTCAATTGAAAATGAAACATACTGATGTTTGCATAATATTTAATGACAATAATTAAACTGCCCCCCCAACAACATTATGGAAATTCAGAAAGCAAATACTTCACATTTCAATAACCTTCTGCGGCACCTGGAAAAAACAAACCCCCCCAAAATCAGATCAGTTCCACCCAATTTCACAACACCTCAACACACCCAAATTCAAAGTTGGCATTGAATCATTTTGCCCAGCTCCGGTCTAAACAGATACATGCCTGAAAAGAGGGATTAAGTACGGCCAGATGAGACAAGAACTCCAAGGCCAGTGATGACAGATCTTTGTCACTGCTGCTGGGTTTGGCCTCCCCACCACTGCCCGTGCACTGAAGGTGCAACACTGAAGGTGTTTGGTGCCAGAGAGGTTTGGTACCCATCAGCGCAGGTGTAATAGTTCCTCTAGGGGCAGCTCATCAGCAGTGCCTTCCTAATGTGATCTAGGTGATCTGCATCTGTCTCCTTCCACATGTTATAGGGAGATCCACGGGAGATTTATTTCCTGGGACTGTAAACGTTAGTGACTGACCTTTGCCCACAGGCCTAAGCCCCATGCAAACACTGATTGCTTTCCACTGAGGTCAGAGCACAGGATCAAGCCGTAAGGGGGACCAGGGAATCATATACATCAGTCCTCATGCCTTTATGATGCCCTTGGGTTCATGGAGACTCCTCTGGCAGACAAGCAGGGATGAGGGTGTTGACTCACGGCTCAGATAGCTCTTATGCCCTGACCTCTTGCTGTCAGCAATGTAACTGGCGTTATCCTGTCATTCTGGATTTTCTTTGTCCATGCCCAGGTCATACCAACTTAAATACCTGGAACATGTGAATCTATTTTCAAATAGGCACTTGCTCAAGTGATCAATTGCCAGAAGTACATATCACTCATCTTCCATCGTCCTTTGGTGCGACAGGGAGGATTCAGTCCTACCCTGACAAGGATTCGGATGAAAATGTGCTGTCACCAGGTGCCTTTTCAGCAGTGATCCTTCTACCTGCTCCAAAAAAAAGGTGGAAGTCAGGGTGGGAAGGATGTACTCTGCTGAGCAGCAGCAGGGAGATCAGGGCAGATGGGTCTAGTGGCCATTTGGCTGTGGCAGCACCTCTGTCCTGACACAGGGGGCAGCACCAACCTCTGCTCAGAGCTGCTCCACCAAAGGTGCTCTGAATGCTGCCCAACTTGAGCGTCACCTATTTCTACTCAGAACTGAAGAGCAAGCCATCGTGCTGCCTGCAGCGGTTGGCGATGGGAACTGGGGGCTGGACGCAGCACCTTGGCTCAGCCTCTGCAGCCCCTGCACCTGTGGCAACCCACCTCACCGTGTCTTGCCTCTCCTTCTGTGAAGGAGGTGCTGGCATTTCGCATTCTTCTTTTCTTTCGTTTTGTCGAGAAAAAAAAAGGAAAATATCATTCTTACTCTATTTGGTCTATTAAAAATGAAACACACTCCACCCCACCCCACCCCACCCAACAACTATTTCCTTGTATTTTATTTTATTTTAGTATCTTAGTACTAAAGCCCCAAGCCAAGCCAAGCTGGATGAAGCTATGTTTTTGGCAGGGTAGGGTGACAGCTTTCCCTGCTGCTAAAAGTGCAACACTAATTTTGTAGGGAAGGATGTATTGGAATAAGGCATTCAATAATCCCCAAAATTACTTTGAAAATTACATAGCAGCCCCGTGGAGGGGCAAAACTAGTTCTGGAAGGCCACTCTGGACTGCTCTGCCACCAAATTAGCAGTGATTATAAGAGCAAGCATCCTACTGCCATGTGAGCTGTCATTTTGCTCCCCTAGCCCCAGTGTTTAAGGCAGATCACTCCACCCACACTGCACAGGCCAGGCTGGGCAGCGGTCTCCATCTCTGCAGGCTGCCCTCCTGTGCCGGCAGCAGCCAGCTCCTCGGGTGCTAACATTGCTCCACATCTTTCTTTTTCTCTCTGCACCAACTCGGACTGAGGCTGGAACAACCCGGAGGCCTCGTGGATGTCTTTGTCCTGGCTTATCTAGCCAAGCAGGAGGATTGTTTGTCCATTTTTTAATGCCCTCCACAGCTGTCATTCTGCTCGCAACAAAGACATTGTGCTGGGCTAAGCTTTCCCCACGAGCTCATGTCCCTACTCCTGGTACCGAGGTGGTATTTTGACTCCGAAGCAATACTGAAGACTGTCTGATATCAGTGCAGCTCTGTGTTGGGCCTGTGACCCTGTAGGAGGCAGGGCCCATGACAAGTCAATTTGCTAAAAATGGCCAAATGCACTAGCCTGGAAGGAGGGAGGAGAAGGAGGACAAAACCTCAGCATCTGTCTAGCACACACAAGAGGACTTTGCTCAAAACAGGAGCCCTGCTCTGCAGTGAGAGATCAGAAGGGCCTGCTCTGCAGGGAGCAGCAACAGACTGCTCCGAGACCCCCAGGGCCACAGCCAGCAACAGTGGGGCACTCTCAAGTGCAGACTCAAAGTCTGCACTTTGCCACCCCAGTTGAGGGATGTCTGTGTTGCAGTCTGGTCTTCCTGCTTCGTCTCCCTCAGAGACAGCAGAGCTCCAGCTCTACCACATCCCCAGGGGACTGAATGGGACATGTCCATATGTTCACTAGAAAGTGTCAAAATTTGACCTATGGGGAAAAGTAAGGTTGTCTATATTCATCCACAACATATCCTGCCGTTCCAATGGACAGAACATCTCTACCGAGGCAAGTACCAGATCAAGCCAGTTAATTTATTGGACCTGTTCTGCCAGTGGAACTGGCTAAAAACCCAGCGCAAGAGCCATGAAGTCAGCAAGAAAGATTGCTATAAAAGACAGTGTCCTTCCAGCAGCTTGGTCAATGGGAGACAAATGTCGGAGAGCAGGGAAGAAAACATGCACACACAGAAACAGAGATGTCTAAAGACCTCTATGCCAGCCTAGTGTCTTGCATGCATTCTTCTAACCTCTCAGGCTCCGTAACTATGACCCCAGCAGGACTTTCCCCGCTGGCAGACAACTTCCCTCCACGACATCTGCAAATGGGCTGTGGGCAGAGGAAATCCCCCCAGGTCCTGCTAGAGGATGCAGTTCCTCAGCAGGACCAGCTGCGACAGCAGCCAGCGACACTGGTCCTCCTCGCCAAAGGCAATATGCTTTGATGCTCCTCCTGACTGCATTTAAGGCTTTTAAGAGAGACACGAATCTCAATTCAATGAAATAAGCAAGAGACTGAAATCTCAGGCGACGTCTGGAGCGTAGGAGATCGGTGCAAATCAGTTCTCTGCAAGCAGCCCGTGGTCTGAACGCGGCTTACAGCCACGGCGAAACAGGCTGGCTGGCCCCAGCTCAGTCCTGGTTATGTGGATACTGTGGCAAATTAAGTTCTCCTGACAACAACAGGCTGGCTGGAAAACCACGGGCATCTACTTTCCATTCACAGGAAGCTAGAAAGCAAATGAGGAAAAGCCCCTTGTTATGGCAGGGTTATTGGTTTGGGAGTGCAAAACCACCAAGAGCTTCTGCACGTGCAGAGATCAGTCTGCAACACGCAGCAGAGCCGTCCGTAACGCGGAGCCCGCAGGAGAACCAGTCCGGCCAGTCAGAAATTGGCCAAGTGGCAACTTTACCTTACGGTCTAAACAAAGATGGTAGGAAAAAGATACAAATCGGGAGAGGCAGATTACGAGCGGTTATGACACTGAACGGTTTTGTTAAAAAGCTTTTAAACATATTAAGCTGTTAAACGGCACTTCCAGGCCCTTCTGTACGCTGGTGACCCGAGGGAGTCGCAGGGCTGCGGGGAAACCATCACATGGCGTGTGCTTGCCCCCGCGCCAACTACAAGCATTCAAAAATCTCCTCCGAACATTAAGAAGGCATCAAGACAGCTTAAAGTCAGGACCTAAGCCTGCGAGCGGCTTAGCTCTGCCTTGATGCACCTCACGCCACGCTGGCATCGCCCCTGCGCGGGATCTGCCCACGTGAGGTGGGAGCGGGAGCCGCCGGGGCGGCCGCCTCCACCTCGCTCCTCGCGCTCCGGCGGCGGGCGCCGAGGCCCGGGGCCTGCCCAGGGGCGCCGGCCAGGCGGCCGCCGGCCCGCCGAGGCCGAGAGGAAGCGACCTCGTGAGCCGGCGGCGCCTCCGGGGTGGCGGCGCCTCCCGCGCGCGCAGGCCCCGAGCCATGGCGCCGCCGTGGCCCCGCTTCGTGCGCGCCGCCCTCGCCTCGCCTCGCCTCCCCTGCGCCGGGGCGGCCGCCCCCGCCGCTCTCTTTCCCCCCCGCCGCCCGGCAGGCTGTAAAGTCATTAATTTCGGCAGCCATGCCGGCTCCCGCTCCCGCCGCTGGTGGGCCGCCGCGCCGCCTCCTCCGCGCCTCCGCGGCGGCAGCAGCAGCGCGGCATGGCCGCCGCTCCCCGCCGCCTCCGCCTCCTCCGCCTCCTCCTCCTCCTCCTCGGCGCCGCCGCCCCCCTCGGCGCTAAGGTAAGCGGCGGCGGCGGCGCCCCCCGCCACGGGCCCCTCGCGGAGGCAGGGCCGCCCCCGCCTCCCGGAGCCTCCCCGCGGCAGCGCTCGCTCCGAGGCCCCAGGCCCGCCCGCGGGGCCCCCCGCGCCCGCCCCGGCGACGCAGGCGGCTGCGCCCCGGCCCCCCACCCTCCCGGCGGGTGCCGGGGCCTCCCCGGCGGGCGCGAGCGCGGGGGAGACGCGGGCCCCGGACGGCGGAGATCTCCCTCCCGTCCCTCCGCTGCCCTCCTCCCGCAGCGGCGGCGCGAAGCCCCCCGCTCCCCTCCGCGAAGCACCGGCCGCCCGGGCGCTCTCCCTCCTCCGGACACTTGTCGCACGCCCGGCCGTGAAACCCCGGCGCCGGCGTCCGTCCCCTTCCCCGGGCCTGGCCGGGGCAGCGGCCTCCGCGCTGACCGCAGGCCGGGGTCGCCGCGGCTCCGTGCTCGCCTCCCCCCTGCGGGGAAGCGGCCCAGCTGCTCCGCGGCGAAAGCCCGTCTGCTTTGCCAGAGGAAGAGGAGGGTGTCCTAGGCAAAGCCTCCGCGGAGGTGAAGCTGCCGCACCTGAGCTGCCTCTAAACACAGCGAGGACCGGACCCCGCAGCTTTCTTGCAGATAACCCGGGTCCGAGCCGCCGCGTGCCCTCTTCCGGGGCCGCCTTCATTTTAAAACTCAAACGTCTCGTTTTCAGTGTGTTTTATCTTTGTCAAGGAGCGAAATCCTTCCTTCAAGCCTGGAGGAGCAGGTTCAGCTCATCAGCGCTGCGCTCAAGCCTTGGTTTCCAGTGCTTCTCCCCATTTTTTGTGTGCAGCACGACTGCACAGAGACCGTAACAGAAATTCCTAGGCAGGGCAGGCGAATTTCTCCCTCTGTGAAGCTAACGCAGCTCGGTATGCTCAACACCTCTGAAAAACGATGCTGTAGATACTTCTTTCGTACCCAACATATTGCTCCCTTCTTTCCATTCACAAATTTCCATCTTTTCTACCTGAGTGCCCGAGGAGAAGCGTGTTATCCCACTTCGAGGCAATGACTTACTTGGATCAAGTATTTTCTGATGAAGTGTGGCAGTTGCATGTGAACTTTCTGTCACTGCAGGATTAGAAACAGGACTTCATAGTTCTCAACTGGCTTCTGTCACTGGCTTTCTAGTTTGTTTCTCTTCTGCACCTCATTATACATCCAGATTTCTGTTAGCAAGCTTACTTTCCCCCCAGGTTGGCATTCTTCCTGATCCTGCAAAAATTAGTCTGCATTGCTCATTTTATCTCCTGCTTCTCTCCCATCATGGGAAGTTCCTTCTAAAATATCTTGTCTTGATTTTTCTAAGCAAAATTGTCTGTGTCTGACATTGAATCTCTCGTATAAACCATCGAGTCTATCCAAATATGATAAAACAATGACAGAATAAGAAATAACTGTAGCCAAGCATCAGCTTTTTGTAAAGCATAGGGCAGAATTGTTAATGATGGCGTGTTTTCAGTGCTGTGGTAGAGTCTCTTACCACAGCTTTAATCAGAGTACAACACAGGGAACCCAAACCAGGTGGCTAAACATGGTCATTCATTTCCAAGAGTGTAAGAGGAGAATCTGTTTTCCATTCCAGGCATTAAACATCTCAAGCTACTTAATATTTCAGTAAGTAGTGTAGTTTGCTGTATGCAGAAGCCTTTAGGTGAGGGATCATGGTAGAGGCCATGCAGTCAGAAAAAGGCTGCGGAGAGTTTAATGAGTTTAATTTGTTTTCAGCTGCTACTTCCAATAGTCTTACAAACTTTGACAACATTGAGTGGAGCAGCCTATAGCAACTCCTGCATTTCAGTAGTAGATGGGGCCTCAGGGGGTGTCAGACCTGCAGTGCAGAGATTCCCCCTCCAAGTTTCTCTAGTAAGTACAACTCAATAGAGACGTTTGTTGTCTTTCTTCCTAGACAGCTTTTTCCTGGGGCACAGGCTCTTACGAACCTGAAGATTAGGCACAACGATAAGCAATAAGGAAGGCCGGGCCAATGACACAGTAATTGCAATTATTTCCAGGTTTCTGGGAAAGCCAGTGTAGCTTACAGCTGATCCAGAGCATGACAGGGAATTGTTGGATAATTTAGTTTATGTCTTTCAGCTCTTTAGCAAGCCTGCCTGCAGCACTGATAATGCATCAGTCCAAGCCCACCGTGCACTTCAGGGCTGAAGTGCTGTGTTTCGGTAGCCTGTTTGGTGGGGAGAGAAGGGAAACAGCCGCTGAGCTGTCAGTTAGACAGAAAAAGCTTTTAGCAGTGCTTGCACAGAGACTGATGCTTCTGGAAAGCGTCGTGCCCTCCCATATCTTTTCAGTCTCTGTGTAGGAGCACTAGAAATAGGGTTGCATGCATAATCTACTGCAGTGCTCCTTGTCCTCCTCTGCACCAGTCCACAGAAGCTATACTACTTGCCTTGATCCTTAAATTATAGCAGATTGAGTTTTAAAGTTCTGGTCACAAGGAGATTAGTCCCAAGAAGGGGACAGGAGCTATTTGGTTGCAGGCCACCAGTATAGGTGTTGAGGCACTGACAGCACTTGGTTAGCCTCAGAGAGGAAGAACTGCAGCTGTATAATCACCACATGCCAAACCACAAGTGCCTTAGGGAAATTCTTGCAGAGAGCACCTGGCTGAATGGGAATATGGTCTATCTTGTAATTTCCAGCCCTTACATTTCTCTTCAGTTGAGGAATAGTACCTAATCCTCTTACCTTCTTTAGGCAGAGCCCTCATCCAAGCCTAGGCAGAACCACTGTATAAACACTGGACCGATGCCCTTTTCTTGCTCCACTGTTTCTAATCTGCTCTGTTTCCTCCCCAAACCTCAATCCTGCCCATCAGCTCAGCCTCCCTGCATCGAGGCAGAGCAACCAAAAGCAGTAACCTTGAACAGGAGCCAAAAGCTTTCTACCACTGTGCCTTAGCTAATGCCAGGGAACAAAATCTGCCTTCTCCCTCTTCAGGCGCCCTGGAGCGCTCGGAGCCTTGGCAGGTCAGCGGGGATGGTGGCTCTCGTCTCCTTGGCCCTCTTCCCCCAGGCAGTGGCCGCTCTCTTGCACTCGAGAGCAATAGGCTCTGTGGATTGTACTGCAAATACACAAACCCGTTTCCAGGGCTAGGTCGGGAGGACAGGGTACTTCACTTCCCTTTGCTGTTTCCCTTCGTCTTGTCTCACCTAGTTGAATTGTATGGTCTTTGGAGCAGCACTCTCTTGCAGGTCCCAGCTACGCTGATTTTCATTACTGCTACCAGAGCTGCATAAATGCTATGCTACTGCTTTTGGTCCATATGCCTTCCCTCTAGGCACCCCATGTGCCTCATAGTGCTCTTGACTACTTAGTCACGTGGTAAGACACCAGCTTTGGTTATAGATGTGAGGTCTTACTCCAGCTATGTTGAGTCCTCCACATGAACACCAGATAAATCATTGTCTTCCTCCCTCCTAACAGTCGCAAAGGGCTCTCCCTCCACAGGCTTTGAGCCACTTATCATAGAGGAGTGTACAGGGAAAGACTTTAACTGAAAATACTTTACGATAAGAGACCTTTAATTTCTTCCCTTTGTAACTATAAAAGCGACATAGTCATCATTTCCATTTATAGGCTGGTAATCAGGCAAAAATTCTCATAGCACATAGGTTGAAACGAGCATTTGGCCAAAACAAAAAAAAGGAATATTTGAAAACATATTTGTTTCTTTTAAATTTGCTTTTTCTCTTTATCAGCTTAGCTGCTAGCCACAGTGTTTGGTCTCTGTCAGACAAATCAGCTCCATTCAGAACATCTAAGTACAGCTAAGAATTTAAGTTGTTGTATTGTTTTCAAAATCAGTTACTGTGATCACTGGAAAAATAGATCATAAAGTAACATAGTGCTTTTTTACAACAGAGTAGGTTACTTTCAATATGCTCTATGTGTGGAATTATCACCCAGAAGATGCACTCTGCACACTTCAACCATGCTAAGTTACAACTTACAGCTGTTTTTATGCAAATATTGTCTCCTCTGCCCAGAGGATGTTCTGGTGGCAGATGGTGTAGAAACTATGAGTTCTCAGGCAGGAGAGATTAGCCTACAAGATGAATAACGCTTCAATTTTATTACACCATAAAAGAGCATAAAGTCAAGACACAGTCAACCAAAACAGTGAGCTGAGCACATTTAGCAGTGAGCGACCTTTGCTGAGTTTTCTTTCACATCTATCAACTATGTTTTGCAGATTAGCTCTTCAGAACATGGCTACCAGCCATGGCTACAAACCAGCACATTTTGCTAACAGTAATATTGATATAACTTCCCTGTACTCCCTTATTTTAATATATCAGATTTTATACACACAGAAATTATTCATTTTCTTCTATTAATACCAGAACATTGTCAGCATTTTCATCTGGATAAATCACCTCCAATCACTGTGCTGTGCTAAACTCACTGCCATGTCCAACACCATTCACAGCTGTGTTTCAGTAAACAGCCAGCAAATTCCTTCACGTGCAAGTCTGCAAAGATCTCTGCGAGCTTTTAGGCCATCAAACATAAAATAGGAAGATGTTGCCATGAAAAAATCTAGCTGAAACATAGAAGCACATACCTGGTGGGAAACAGAGAGCCAGAGCCAACAACAATCTGCTGCAACGATGGCTTTAGGGCAGGGAGACCTTCTCTTTGCCAAATTTGTCTTTCAGGAATGAAGCATTTGCCCTCATGGTAGTCTCTGGGCTGGGTATGCAGGAAACGAAAGCAGTATAACAGCAGCAAGTTCTCCTTGCAGGCAGGGGGAGGCAGGTTCTCCAGCCAACCATTCTCTGTTTCCGTCAGGACAGTAGTGAGGCAACAGATGGAGCTGGCCCCTGGGACGAAGAGGTCACCAAGTGGTGGGGAGAGTGGAGCTCCTGGTCCACCTGCTCCCGGTCCTGCGGCGGAGGTGTGATGTCCCGGGAGAGGCACTGCTTGCGGCAGAGGTGAGTCATGTCCTGATGGGAGCCCTGGCCTGGGTGCCGGAACTGCCCCCCAGTTCTCAGGGTCACTTGTGCTGCCAAGGACAGGGGTTGCTGCCATGGAACGGGTGGTGAGCGGCTGCAGTGGGGATGATTGATATGGGAGAAACATCTGCGAGTGGGGTAGGCCCTATAACATGTCCCTCAGCCTGGCTCATCTAATGGGGAGAGGAGGCTGCTCACCTCATGGGATCTGTGCTGGAGGAGGTGACCTTTATTCAACCTCCCCTTTCCTTCACAAACCCCAACTTATTGCCACTGTTCTGCCCAGCCTGACCCTGATTTGTAACCAGCTCTTGAGCTTAGGATGTGGCTGTATATTCCCGGACACCTTCTGGGCACTTGATTTACTCCTGGCAGCAGCCAGCTCAGCTGCGTCTCAGCAATTTCCCCTCCTTATTGCCTGCAGAGCCTGCAAGGTTTCTTTCCCTATCATTTATCTGACTCCATCGCTTGATGGCATCTCCCGTTGTCACCTACATCCCTGTAAGTCCCCTTCAGCTACCAAAGCTGAACGGCTCCGCGTTGGCGGAGCAGTTTTGCGGGAGCAGGGAGAGCTGGGGAGCTTTAGCTGCCAAGCTCCTGCCATTGCCTGCTGGGTCAGCCTGCCACCGAGCCCCGCTCGCCACCGTGGGGGCACCTCGCTAACCCGCTGTGCCAGGCTCTGGAGACGTTAACGAGAGCCGGCATCAGAGAGCCCGGGGGCTGCTCAGCTCCTTTCCTTTCTGCATGAGTGCACTCCTGAGCAGAGGCCCCTTCCCACTCCCCTTCCTTCAGAAGAAATGAAATTTGCTTTTATGTGGGCCGGCTGGCAGCATAACGAGGGTCTGGATGTGCAGAGGTACCGTCCGTCTGGATGTGGCCTCGCCGCTAATGAGGCTTGAAAACATCTCTGACCCTGCTCCTCCTCCCCAGCACACACGGCCATTATGGGAAACAGTAGCCAGGAAGGAGCTTGGGGCTTTCCCATTCCCCTACGCAACCAGAGCAGCCTTTCTGCTCTTTGCATGCCTCAAGAAAAGAGATCGCCTCCTGGTTCGGCTTCTGCTCTATCCGTGACCCCACAACCTGGGCAGGGGAGGGCTTTATTGTAGAGTCTTACTCCAAAATTCAAGCCTCAATTAAACAAAACAAAACAAAAAAACAAAAACACCCTACCAACATAAAATCCAGCCCAAAGGTTTCTGTGGCTTAAGGAAAGCAGCTTAAGTGTGAGCCAAGCATGCCCAATGAAACAATTTCTGCCAGAGTCTGCAGGCAGCCTCTTCCTCAGCTGAAAGGGATGGCAATTTTGAAGCCTTATGGTGCAAAGTTAGGCTTTGTCTGCATTGTAAGTGCTGCTCTGAGGGACAGCTGCACTACCTCTGACCAGTCCACCTTAAATATGTCTACATGGTGCTTCTTTACACAGCGCACCCTAAGTTTCCAATAGTATTAACCCGTTGTCTGCTGCTGACCTTTACAGAGAGCACGTTGCCTTAATCTGTAGTCTCAGTATTTCTTCCTACATCTTCTCAGCTTTCCAGAATTTTTTAGCTTTTATGTCAATCAAGCACTCCTGCATCCCCAAACAACTTTTGATGGCATGAACTAAAGCATCAGGTGTTGTGAAACTTGATGGGCTTTGGTCCATCATCAGCACAAAGCCTTCCCTGCTAATTTTTTGAGGTAGCCAGTCCCTGTGAGAGGTGCTGTCTCTCTGCCTACTGCCTGGTGAGTCCTGAAATCCCTGGTCACTGCAAATTACAGATGCCTCTGTGGGAATGGTGGATCATTAGTATCTATTGATCTTTTGTCACATCAACCTTTCTGAAGCTCAGAGGTGAAAGGAAACAGCATATTGATACTGCATATGCTCCGTTTATGCTTGACCTGCCTCAAAGCAAGAGTAACCTAAAATCAAAGTTCACTCAAAAGCACTAAAAATGCATTTCACAGGAATTGTTGGCTTATCCAGATCCAGAAAGCTTTGTGCTGATAAAATGCCTGCCTTGCTTCACCTGATTATGTCAGGTGTGACTTCTCTATCATCCTCACTGTCTTAGTGCTTCACTGTCCTCCAGCTCATTACTGCTTATTACTGCTTGCTCTCTCTGCTTTGCAGGCTCCAGATGCCCCAGGGAACAAACAGCACCATGTGTGTTGGCCAAGCCAAACACTACCAGCTGTGCCAGCAGCAGGTGAGAACCACTTCCAGCGCTGCTGGGTCCTCATCGGGGCATGTGGAACTCAGAGTGCCACACCTGGAGCTGTGAGAGTACCTGCACTCAGGGTGCGACTGGTCTGTCAGAAGAGTGCTGACAAGGGGTGTAGTCCACTCCTGGGACAGTTGCTGGTGTGCCTTTGAACACATGGGAAATAGATTCTACTCCCTGTGAAAAGTAGTGAAAAGGATATAAAAACATGTTTTGCTGGGAGAAGTTCTTCCAATACGCTTTTTTCTTTCCTGCAAGTAATTTTGCAGGATTTAAATACAGCTGTCTGAGGGGCCCTTAGAGATGGAGGCCTGGCCTTGCTGCCTGCATTGCAGCACCTCGAAGACCGGCATTGATTGCCCTCTTCTGTGCTGGATAGGACGTCTGCATCCTCGAAGAATACAGCTGGGACAAGCAGTTGTCGCAAGCATAGCTGTGCCATAGGGAGCTTTTGATCATGTTTGTTCCCTCCACAGTCCTGCCCAGCCAACACAGCAAGCTTCAAACAACAGCAGTGCTCAAGTTTCAATGCTAAATCCTTTGGGAAGCGCTACTACCACTGGATGCCCCTTTATCCAGGTGGGTCTCCACAGCCTCCACACAAAGACATGGGCAGGGGATCAGGATGAAAAAGCACCCGCAGGATTGTCTCAGACAAGATGGGAGAGGGGAAGGTCACAGGGGATAAGAGATGGGCGTTACTGGCTAGTTTGGAAGCTTCCTTATGCTCCCTGCTTTGAAGGGATCATTCCCCATCTCTTCACAGAGCCACTCCACCCAGCCAAGTCTCCTTTCTCACCATACCTACTCCCGCTTTGGATCCTACCTCAGCAAGCACCAGTGTGCAAACAGGGCACAGGCTTTTCTTGAGCTGTCTTGGCTACCCAGCAATCATCTTGGCAGCGTGCATGTTCACTGTCTTCATGCCTTCTCCCAGCTTGGCTGCCTCTATCACCCAGCATGCCTTCCCACAGGGGTGGTGGTGGGTTATTCTGAACAGGAGGCACAACCATTTGCGGCACAGAGGCAGAGACAACCAAATTACTTCACAGGGGTTGCCAGATAGCTTCTGAGGCCAAGATTCAGCTCACTTGAGATCTGACTGTCGTTCCAGACCTGCCTGTTTCTCTCTTTCCATTAACTGCAGAGGAGACACAGAACATCTACACTTCTGGGTTAAGCTGCTGAGTTGGATGGGATGTAGCTGACTACAGCCTCACACAGCTGTCAATTCTCTCACAGGTTTTGCTTGCTCTTGTGTACTTACGCATGGCCTGAGATCCACTGATGTGGAGCCTTACATCTGGCACAGAGAGTAGCAATCCTTAGGAGAGAGGCTGTGGCAAGGAAGAGGGTTTGCCACCAAGGCAGACTTCTTCTTCTTCCCTTCTGCTAGGCATGGTCCCCAGTTGCAGCCTCATACCATGACCCCTTTACCACTAGAAGATCTGTAGCCTTGGGGTCTCCTCTTGGGAAGCAAGAACATCCCAGATGACATCAAATGAACAATATAGATAAGAGGAAAGTCCCCTTCCTTGCTGCCCATCTCTGATCACCTTGACCTGCCTAGTGATTTTCTGTCTTTATTCCTTCAGATGACTACACCAGTATCTCCAACAAACCATGTGACCTCCAATGCACTACCAGGAGTGGAGAGAGGCAGCTCATGGCCCGGGCACAGGATGGTACCTCTTGCAAGGACAGGACCTATCAAGGGGTCTGCATCAATGGGAAGTGTGAGGTAAGGCCTTAGGAGGAAGCAGTATGGGAGCTGGGAGCGTAAGCACATGGCTGGAACTCCCGGTCATTGCAAGGCTAGTGGCCCTAGCAGGGAAGTGAAACTGAGGCCTGGCATGGAGTAATTACACATACCTGTGGATGTCTGTGGGTTAGAATGGAGCAGAGAGGCTCACACAGAGGACATTAGACACATGCATGCATTCCCACTGAGTGACAGCACTTTCCTCCCAGCACAGAGACGACTAGAATCTTAGGTTTGTTTTCATAGTCATCCAACATTGCAAAAATCTTTCATCTGATTTTTCCGTCACATTGCAAGGATGGAAGATAGGTGTATGCAGCATTATGTAGAGAAGAGCCTTACAACCTCAGATACACCTGTCTTTGATGCAGCATCTCCTGAGGGAGCAATGATGTTGTGTGTCAGTTTTTCAGTGAGAAGGGTTAACCTAAAAGTAGAGAGAGAAGGAACCAAAACAGCTTCCCCAGTTCTTACTCCATTCACCTCCACACACAAGCCCTCGTCCCCTGTTCAAGAGCACAAGGTAGACAGTCACAAGTTACGCAGGTGAATTTCTGCAGCATGTGGATTTATTTGCTCATCATTCCTCTACAAGCTACCCTACATCCAGACCTATAGCCTCTCCTAAAGAACATGGTAGCATTTCCTTGATAAGGCCCTGACCTGTAGAGATGAGGTGGTCCCAGGAAACTCTCTCTCTCCTTTTTTCTTCTCCTTCTCCTTCTTTTTTTTTTTTTTTTTTTTTTTTTTTAATTCTTTGCAGCCAGTCGGGTGCGATGGGAGCCTGTATTCACCCCGGACGATGGACAGATGCAGGGTGTGTGGAGGGGACGGCAGCACTTGCCACCGTGTCTCGGGCAGCTTCCGAAAGGGAATCTCACAGATAGGTACTCCCTGCTACCGCAGTCCAGAGACTTCACTGCTGCTTCTTACCACCAGCTAACATCAAGGGTGACTGGTCTGAACTGGGGTAGGAATTTCCCAGGTGCTTGGTGGAAAGAGCTGAAGAATGACACCCCTGCTAAAATACCTGTATTTGTCCTTTCAGCTTAATCATCAGAGGACGTTGGTTTGATGTGCTGTGTATTGGGTTGGCAAAGTTTACCTTCACCTCTTTGTGACAGGAAGCAGCTGGGGATCTATTTGTTCCTATTGATTTGGGCATTTTGCCCATGTCAGATGATGCGAACAGGTCATTGAATCTGCTTTTATTTGTGCTACCAGTTCATTGGAAGCTTAAGCTCCTGTGTTGAGGGTCACATCATATATTTCAACTCCTGCACTTGGTCTCCTACTTTCCCCAGCCCTATAGCTGGCACAGCTGAGGGACAGTCAGTCCCTTGCAACCTCCTGATCCATTCCTCCCAGAAGGAATAGATCTGTGGTGTGGCCATGCTCATTAATAATTAAGTAACTGCAGTTTTGGAATATTCTGGAACATTATTTCAAGTTGTTGTTCCACTAGTCTACCTAGTTCTTAAGCACTCAGGCCTCTTTATATAGCAGAAGTAATGGTGCTAACTGCTCTAGCTGTACTGATACAATCATTGGCCTCTCATTCCAGTCCTCAAAATTCTTGCAGAGTGGGCGAGACCTAACTTTCTAACAGGAAAGATAAGCTGGCAAACCATGCAAGTTTAAGAGCCTTCTTATTTCCTCTCCTTTTGAAGGCCAATTTTTATGCTCCTGTTGAGATAAACTCTATTGAGTCAGGAGCTGAGGAGGCTTCCTTTTCCCTCCAGTCTCTCCAGACACTCTTGGTCCTCCAGTGTTCAGCATCAGTCCTGGTCAGGGGTAAGCTTTTTCTGTGCTCTTGGCAGAAAGAGCAGAGAACACATTTATTTACACACCTAAAGCTAATCTATTATACTTGTTCAATTCTTTCTTGTCCCTACCCCTAGCAGTGCTCAGACTGAGCCTTAGAGACCTATAATAGTGATATGTAGAAAGGCTTCAGAGGAGAGCTAGGATTAGATCTCATGACCCAGCATGACATGCATGTACACCGTTAACATCCTACCCATGAAGGGAAGCACTGCCTTGCTACATGCAAACTTATCCCATGAACTGCATGAAAAGCTCATGAACCTAGAGCTTTTTGTTCTGTCCTCATACTTTTCTGATCCTTTCTGTTCCCGTTCCTCAGGTTATGTGTTCATCACCAACATCCCTGCTGGTGCCACAGACATCCTCATCATTGAGCGCAGGAAAACTGAAAACATCCTGGGTAAGCAGAGAAGCGGGATGGACATGGAGAGCCAAGTTCAGCTGCCTGGGAGGTGGGAGGAGGGCTCTGGTCACCCTCATCTTTGCTATGGGAGAGCTGGATCAACAAGCATCTCCAGGGCAGCATAGGGGCACTTCATCTCTCCAAAAACCAAGGCTATCACATCTCAAGCATTTGGAAATCAAGCTCACTATGAGCAGTCCCTACCGTGAAGACTCTTGTTGGAGAGGAAAGTGAAAGCGCCAGGCATTGGATACCACTGATCTGACCAGGCATGGAAGATGAACGCTGAAGGGCCTGCAGTTCTTTGTTTTCTAGAGGGCTTTTCCCAGTGATGAACTGTCTGCTCTCCTCAGTGCCATTGCAGTCCCACTGCTCTGCGTGGAGTGTCATACTTGTCCCTTTTCTCTCTCTTTGAAGCACTTGCAGATGAATCCGGGCATTTCTTCTTCAACGGCAACTCCGCCATTGACAACCCCCAGAACTTCAGGGTAGCTGGCACGATCTTCAAGTATCGGCGGCCCTCGAGCCTGAACTCGGATGGGCTGGAGTATATCATAGCTCATGGGCCCACCAACCAGTCTCTGAATGCCATGGTATGTGGGGAGCTACTTTTAGGCTTTCCTGTCTTGTGTGTCCATTTTAGAGCTCCCAAAATTATAAGCCTCCCTCAGACAAAGGGACAATTAATCTAGTTCCCAAGTCAAGCCTGAATATGTAGGCAGCTGAGGAAGCCAGATACTGTCTTGAGAGGGTTTCCTCTTGGGTTTACAAGAATGCTTTCTCCTCAGCATCCATCACAAAGTGGATGTGATTAAGAGATCTCTGTGAAAAAATCGTCCATAAAATAAAAGGATTTCATTTTCTTTCCCTGTTGCCTCCAGTACTATAACTTTAACGGGAAAATGCCGCACATAACTTATGACTACACTGTGCCACGAACACCAGCACTCCGAACTGCAGCCCCTGCTGTTGACGCACCTCTCTATCATCACCTAACAGAGACCAGCCAGAACAAACCCATTCCCACCAACTCCAGAGCTGGCCAGGACTTCAATGCCACATGGCTTTCCCTGTTGCCAGATGACACCAGTGAACAGCTTCCTCTAGGAGAAGGGCATGAAGATTTAGGCTTCAACCGCCAGGATTTCTTTCAGACTAACTCTACTAGCGAGCCTCGAGGCCGGGGCTGGAAACAAGGTGGAGAGAAGGAGGAGAAGTATGACTTCCAGATAAGACAGGTCTACCATGCAAATACAGCAAGAGAGGAAGAAGAGAAGGAGGCAACAACAATTGGTGGAGAAACAGAGTTGGGTTGGTTGCTTTGTTTTATCTTGACTCCCAAGTCTTCACCCATTGAAAGTGGACATTCGAATCTGATCTTCTTGAAATCTAGGGTGGCTTTCCCATCACGGCAGACAGTAGGAAAAGATGATTAACGGGCATGGGCAGAGACTATCAGGGAGCAGCAAGGAAAAGGGAGCTGGGAGCTGAGGGCAGCCACAACACAGGCAAGGCAGTGCCCTCTCCAGAAAGGTGTAATCCCACAGCACCTAAGCCTGGCAAGCAGAGCAGGGTGGTGGCAGCAACAGATCCTAGGGACAGTCCAGTGATCATCAGGTGAAAGCAAGGGAATTCTGAGGTCAATCTGGGAAACCCAAACAATTCAGGAACAGGACTGGGAACAAAGTACACCTGTAACACAGCTCATGCCAGGACTAAAGGCCCAGGCCTGAGCTTAAATGGAGTTCCTGGCCCATGGGCAGAGAGTGTGTGTGAGGATCCCAGGTGAGGCTTAATGGTGCACTTAGGGCCCTGATAGCAACTTACGATCTGAAGTCCAAATACTCAGTGTTTTTTGCCTTTTTAGGTACCACTAAACCACACGCTAAAGTTTAAGCCATCCGAGGTGGTTGAAGACCTATTTGGCCCTCAGTCTCCTTAATACAATCAAGGTAGAGGATATTTTACCCTCATAAGCATCCCCGTGTTTTTCCTCCAGCCCTCAGATTCACTCAGATTTCCACCAGCACGGCCGTACCCTACAGCATGAGGAGACCTGAGCTTTCAGAGAACAGCCACGTAGCATCCTCCAGGCTTCGTCTCTTCAGGCGGCTGTGTCACCGGGACCCGCACAACACTGCCTTCTGTAGGGAGCTGCAGCACCTGGCTGCTAGGCTGGCCCGGAGAAACTCCACAGCAGGGCTACGGAGCGAGTGGCCTGCCCAGTGGCCACAGGGCCTTCACAAAGCATCAGCCCGTAAGAACTTGCTGGAGGACTTGAAGGTGGAGACGTTCACTGAGAGTCAGGGGGAAGCAGCTAACTACAGCTTGATGGCGTCTGTGGAGAGCCCTCTACTAGGTGCCAGTACTACTGCGGACATCAGCCAGGCAGAGCCTCTGCAAGCCCCTGGCACTGAAAGGTGGCACTTGATATCCAGGGCAAAACAGGAGCATGGTTAGCTGGGGAGGGAGGGTTGAGCCAATCCTCTGGTGGTCTTGCCGCTGTCCTTGGTGTTCCTGTTTTCCAGTGTCTATCCTTGGCAGCTGCTGTAGATGCTTCACCAATGGTGTGTCCACTGAAGATTAATTTACACAACTCCTGGTCTGACACAGAGCCTCCAGAGCATATTTGCTGGCTCCCCTCTTTCTAAGGGATCCATGTAACTGAGTTTTGAAGGACTTGTAAGGTCAACACTAACCTGACTGGCCAGGAGTCTTTAGCACATCATACACACACCCCTTCCCTCACATGCTGCCCCATTCTGTCCCGTTGCTCTACACACACACACACACACACACACACACACACACACACACACACCCCTCTCTAACTTCAATAAATCTTTTACAGGAAACTGAGGGCCAACTTTAAACATCTTTTGCAAGTGACATGTGAGCTTTCCCTACCATGCTATGCAATATTAAGAGGGATCTTGCTTGGGCACCTCTTTGGAACCTAACGTGATACCTTTCAAAGTGATCCTATCAGCTGAGGCTGAGGTCCCCCAAATGTTCCAAGTGTGATGTCTACAAGTCTCACTAGAAACTACATCCTCTCAGAGGGGTTGACCCATGGCCAGTCACAGCCTTGCTGGTTGAATTCAGGGGGCAGATCAGGGATTTGCACTCTCTGCTTGTCAGTGATGTATCTTGCCCAAGGTGGGGGAGATGGGGATCGAGAGCAGAACCATTAGGTTCATTCTCCTGTCTTCAAAGAATGTCAGAAGGAAGTTAACTCCACTTGCATTTGCTATCCTGCAGTAGATATTTCATTTTAGTTCATACTTCTCCTTTCTCCACAGCAATGAGTTTGATGTGAGCCCTGGGGGCCACGATGACATCAGCTTGGCTGACATGTATCGGTGGAAGGTCTCAGCTTATGCCCCTTGCAGCTCCACGTGCACATCAGGTAGGTTTGGCATTAGGGCTTCAGAGCCCTTTGCTGGAAAGTCCTCGGTGCTAGTTCAGCTGAGATCTGGAGCCTCCAAAGTGCTTACAACACTGAATCTGTTCCCTGTGTTCTGCAAATTCACAAAGGAGCAGTTTCTTAAGGACAGGAACCTCTATAGCTTTGAAGACTTAGTGCTTATTTTCAAGGCCAGTTTCCACTGAAGACACATCCGTATCGGAAAAGGTGTCACATCTGGTACCCACATTTGCAATTGCAGTAAATGGTAGTGGGGAAGAAACCAATCTCATCCAGCCACAGTCAGGACCCAAAGCTCTGAATAGTACTATAGTCCTTTAACAGTGAGTCTGTTCTCCAGGTCTCACTCACATCTTCCACTAGCATCAGACCTGCTTGAAAATGACAAATAGATAGCACGATGAAAACTTAGTCTGTGTCTGGATGTGACACGAGCCAAGCTTAACTCCTACTGGCAATGATTTGCTGAACAAGATTCATTGGTCTGAACAAATGACTTTCTGTAATTTCAATCCATATACTGGCCTCCAACTTCTTCACCATTTGCTTCCCTCTGTGTATGGTAACTGAAGAGGGCAGCTGTGTTTTGGTGGAAAAACAGGACAGTTTCAAGTTCTATTGGTCTGAAAATGGCATCTTGAAGTGATTGACTTTTGCAGTGGTGCCAGCCTGAATTTCCATGCTTTAGAGGATGATTTTTGACATCCATTTTCCTTCCCAGGAGAGTAGGTAAAGTGACAGCTCTAAAATAAGTCTGAGGAGAGAAGAAACCTATCCATACATCTGGCTGATTTTTGTCTTTAGCCTTTTATCAGTTCATGCCTCTCCTAGGAGACTGATCATGTGAGGTCCTTTTTGGCTGCTGAAGGAGAGAATATTGGTATTTTGAAAATGACGGGTAGAGGTTGAGATGCAGCGAGCACTCTCCAATAATCTAATCAAGGTAGGAGGAGGCTTTTGGATCTGATGGAGCCTGACAAGAGAAGTTCTTGATTGTCCAGCAGGTATCAGTGCCTCGTATGCGATGTGTGTCCGATATGATGGCGTGGAAGTGGATGAAACATACTGTGATGCCCTAATGCGACCAGAACCTACTCATGAGTTTTGCATGGGGAGAGATTGCCAGCCCAGGTGAGTGGAAATGATTGACCCTTAGTCGCACATCTCCATCTGCCAAACACTGAGATATAGAGGGAAGGAGCAAAGATGGGGCTGGCATGGTCCCATCACCCACAGGCCTATCTTGCTCTAGGCACTGTGAGTCACTTTAGTGACTCACAGTGGGGAGCACTGGTTGAACAACCTACTAGAGCCCCTCACAAACTAAGCAATTGGCTGTGCATAGGGACAACATATCTTTGTAATCATTTTCTGCTCAAAATATACAGCCATTTCTGGACTGGAAGGTATGCTTAAGCAGCTAAACCCATGTATCCCCACATATGCAAGAAGGAAGGAATTTACTGCGTCTGCATTACCTACTAAGGGCAAAGTTGGCTCTTAGGACCAGACCTCCTCAACACAGACACATGCATGAGGAGCAGATTTGTACCAGCAGTTATTAGGGCAGAGAGTCCCAGGCTTGCAGACATAGCCAAGCCACCCTGTGTCCCGTGGCCCGCTTACCTGGGTTTTGCTTTGTGCTTTCTCTCCTGGGGACTGTTTGAGGAGGTGGGAGACCAGCCGGTGGAGTGAATGCTCCAGGACCTGTGGAGAGGGCTATCAGTACCGAACCGTGCGCTGCTGGAAGATGCTGGCTCCAGGCTTTGACAGCTCTGTTTATGATGATCTCTGCGAGTCAGCTGGGCTGGCCAGGCCCATGGAGAGGAAAGCCTGCAAGAACACAGCCTGTGGGCCCCAGTGGGAGCTCTCTGAGTGGTCTGAGGTAGGCAGCAAAGAGTCTTTGATCCCAGAGGTAAGCAGCCAGGGGAGTTGAACTGAGGGTGGATGGGGAAACTGTGGTGTGGAGACAGAGATAAGCTAAACCCCATATCTTCATATAAATCCTTTCCACTGACTTCCCATGACCCAGTTGGGACTGGGGCATGAGAAGTGCTCAAGGACTCCATATAGCAGGCCAGGCCTCAACATCTTGGACCACTGGAGTGCTAGGACCCAAAGAAAGTTAGCTGCAGAGATGAGAGACGGACTCACCTTTCTCTTTGCCTGCTCAGGTCCTTTCTCTCTGTGCTAGTGCAGCAGAAACGAAACAGAAGGAAGCATTTGCACATTCGCACTTTGTGTTTTCTATCCTTTGCTCATCCCCCTTAGTCTGCTTCTAACTCCACGTGGCCTTTGCAGTGTTCAGCCCGATGTGGCACGCAAGGGACGATGAAGAGGGAGGTGCGCTGCTCAGTAGAAGCACCCCTCTGTGACAAGTCCCGAAAGCCCAGCAGCGAGAAGATGTGCACAGGCCCGCCCTGTGACCGCCACTGGATCGCCTCAGACTGGGGCCCGGTGAGTGCAGAGAAGCTGCCTGTCCTTGCCCCTGACGAGGGTAACACGAGGTGGGCAGGAGGGAGGTATCAGCTCTGGAGCAGATGGGGCAGGCACATTGCTGCTCTCCTTCAGCTCTCATCTGGCAGAGGCTGAGCTAGCGAAACCGTGTTGCTCTGCAGTTTTGCCTCTGCCACTCGATGCACTATGAATTTTGGTCAGCTATGAGGTAAACAAGTACAAAATCCATTCAAAAAATCGAGGAAGCTCTTGGCACCTGGAGACAAGGGGCTCAAATGGAAACCCCTGACCCGACATGCCTCTACAAACTGCTGGGGTCAAGTGCCACAGCCCCAGTAGCAGAGCTAAACTTCAAATTCAGGTCTTCTGGCACCCACCAACATCTCTTCTTCTCCTACCTGCTTCCTGCTGTGTCTAAATGCCCTTTATTCCTCCAAGTGCTCAGGTTCATGTGGTGAGGGACGTATGAGCCGCTTCATCGCTTGTCGCAACCTGGAGGGCAAGGTGATTTCTGACTCGCAGTGCGATCCAGCTTCCAAGCCTCTGGCTGTCCATCCATGTGGTGACAAGAACTGCCCTGCGCACTGGGTAGAGCAGGAGTGGGACCAGGTAAAGCCAGGCATGGCCTCAGCCCTCTTCCCCCAACCGTCCATCTGTCTCCCTCAACAGACAGGCAAGTCTGTTTTACCGGAGCACAGTCTATTTTACCTGAGCTCCCAGAGAAAGGGAGCAGGAGCAGGTGGAGTAGTCACTGCTGCCCCGGCTGAATCAAGGGCCTCTTTCCACCCTACATCCCACAAGAGGTCGTGGGCACTTCGCTTCCTTGGCAGAGCAGGGCTGTTCACTCTGACCTCCAACTGCAGATTCAAGCCCGCATCGTGCCTCCTTCCAGAAAGAGAAAAGGAGTGATACTCCTGCTTGTCCCCTGCACCTTGTAGGCCACCCTAAAATTTGTGGCACTTGCTGCCTTCCCTGGGATGTCCATTGGAGGGCAGCAGTGTCCTGAGGAAACCATCCTTCTCTCCCACCCCTGGCTCCCAGCAAGGATCCAGCAGTTACAGACACCACAGCAGAGCTCTTCAACCAAAACCTACACTCACGGCCTCGAGATTTTGCTCCCACCACTAAAAGGAAAGCGCCAACAAAACCAGCCTCATGTCTGGAGCTGGAGATAATTGGAGATAAACATGAGCTGGAGATAAACGTGAGCCACACAGCCCAAGACCATACCCTGGAAAATACATCCAGCCTGTGAACATGTGTTTGTCTCAGGTCTCAGTCCAGCGAGAATGGCCCATTTGCCCCCCCTCTACATGTGGGTGAGTGACGGGTCTCTGCTGCTCTACTCCCCCTGTTTTGCTCAAGGCCTTGCAGAATTGTGCTTCCAGTTAGAAGGTGGTCCAAATCTCCAGGAGGAACATGTTGATACATTTGTTAGAGTTGGGCTTTGTCTTATAAAGCCCTGAGCAAAATAGGGATTCATAAATCACTAGGGAAGAAGGTTGCTAGCTTTCTAGGGAACCAGTGAAACAGCCAAGCCCTGTCCCCTCCATCCATTGGTAAAATCCTGCTCTCCTTTTGCTGCCCTTTCCCACCTCTTGACAGCATTCAGCCGAGTCTCCTTCCAGCATTGGTAAATAGCACAAACTGATTAAACCTGGAGACCTGTGGCAGTCCTGTAGCCCCTTCTTGTCCTGGTTTGTGGTGTGGGTCACTCATTGTTCTGCAGTACAGTTTTTTCAGCTGTTGCTAGGCTATTAAACTCAGCCTGAGCTCTGAAAGGCCAGCTGAGCTCCTCACCCTGATGCATGCTAGCTTCTTTGCCTTTGCTGTGTTCTCCCAGGTGGCTGATTAGCTCTTGATGAGCCAGCCATTCTCAGGGTGACTAAGGGGGGGATGCAAACCAGCTTCCTCCCTCTGTGGCTGTGCTCGCCCTGGCATAGTGGAGAAGGGCATAAAGCAGTGAAATCTCAAACCAGTAACTGCCATCAGGGAGCAGAGCAAAGCTAGAATCAGATATTTCCTGCTGCCTGCATGCTTCTCCCAATGTCATCCTAAGACACCGAGCCCTCCCACCTAGGCCAGTATGGCTTTGGGCTGAGCAGTACATGTTTGTGCAAGTGACCTGTAATGTACTCGTTTGGCCCCTTTGGCCCCAGGCAAAGGTTGTCATTGCACCAGATGTCAACCACAGTTGCTGCACAAATACATTACTGTGTACCTGGCTTACATGGTCTTTGAGGACATGGATGTATGTGAAATAAGACAGAATTCTTTTAGTCTTGCTTTAGCTGCTCAGGTCCCTTGTGGTAGCTGCTTTCAGGCCAGCCAAGCAGCGCTGGCTAAACTCTGATACCAGCTCCTGTCTCCACTCTCCAAGAAATTCAGCTCCTTTGCAGACACCCATTGCTCCTGTGACTTGGGAAGCACCAGCTCCACTGGTGTTAGCACAAGCACTAAGCAACTTGCTTCTGAACAAGATGCTGTCTTACCTGCAGCCTGAGGCTCTGCAGCTGAGGAGCATCATTCATTACCTGGCTGTTATGTTCTCTTTCTCAGTGTGATGCCACCTGTGGGCGAGGAATGAAGACTCGGATTGTCTTGTGCGCGGGCCTGGAGAACGGTGTGTACAGGGAGTACCCTGAGAAGCGCTGTGAGGCCTCTCAGAAGCCTGAGGAGCAAGCTACCTGTTTCAAGAGACCCTGTTCAACATGGTTCACTACCTCCTGGTCTCAGGTAGGGCTCAGGGATGCAGAGAGAGGTGGTCTCGTAACCTAGGTTGATGGAGCATGAACTGCTCGGAGCACTGAGGACTTGTACTGCCTTGTTCTTCTAATGCACTGCATTAGATCTAGACAGGCCCCTGAACTGTGTTCTGTAGCAGACCAGATAGCCAACGGAGGGACTGGCGTGTGCTAGCTGAAGAAAATCTTAGAGCATGTAGATTACTGCCTCAGGCAAGACAATGACCATGCTGCAGCAGATAGAGGCCTGTCCCCTCCCTCTGCTAGGAGTCCATGTTCTGTTCTCCTCCACTGCTTTCCCTTCATTTTAATTGCTAAGCGTTCAGAGAATCAGGGGAGAGGGGACTGGGGCTGGCTCACAGCAGCCATTTTGTCCATCTTCATTCACAGCATCAGCATCCAAAGCAAAAACCTTTCTAAGTTCCACTAAAGAGGCAAAAACAAACTCTTTCATCACCCTGCCCAACCCCCAGCTTTGTCTGGCTCTCCTCCAGCAATGAGAGGGAAGTGGGGGTTTGAGACTGGTGCGTTCTCAGGAACAGTCCCCAAAGCCAGGAGACTGAGAGGCCTGACTGAAAAAAAAAAACACTTGGAACATACAGGAGAGAAAGAAGATGCCTCTCACAAACCCTTTTCTCTCTTGATCCCGACAGTGCAGCAAGACGTGTGGGGCTGGTGTGCGACTGCGTGAGGTGAAGTGTTATCAAGGGGAGGTGCTGGGTCAGGGCTGTGACCCCACATCCAAACCAGAAGCCAGGCAGAGCTGCCAGCTCCAGCCATGCCCCACAGAGGCACCAGGTAAGACTGGGAGGGCCAGGAGAGAGAGGAGCCCTTGGGAGTCCTTTGCTCCATCCAGCTGTCAGCTGGAGGAAGCACATCTCTGCTCTAACGCCTTCTGTGGGTGCTTCTGTCCCCTAGAAGAAGACTGTGAAGACAAAGCAACAGCCAACTGTGTGCTGGTGCTGAAGGTGAAGCTGTGCTCTCATTGGTACTACAGGAAGGCTTGCTGCCGGTCGTGTCGGACCAAGTCACCTTGACTGCTGTCAGGCTATACTTTGCTTCCAAGCTCAGGGGCAAGAGCCCCCGGAACCAGACTTTACCACATGAAGCCACCCCGCTTGGCTTGGCCATGGAGCCAGTCCCTGCAGACAAGCCTGCTTAGCGAGGAAGGATTTTAGGACTTAGTCATCACTGTCCCCTCTCCACTGAGAGGATTTTACTTGAGACAAACCACCAGTTCCTACAAAGCTACTGAGAAGTGAGTTGGGAAAGCCTGTCTCTGCTGTCAGTCATCTCTGAAGAGCTCTTCCTCTTCCTCAGTGCTCCAGTAATTCACGTGCAGCCCCAACTAGGCTCACAACAGTGAAAGGCCTAGTTGGAGGTGGTGAGGCACAGAGGCCAGCCTACAGCAGAGCCCAGATGGTAGCAGCAGCCACTCTGCTCTGCTCTGCAGATTTTTCAACTATAAGGTCAATATCTAAAACACACCAAAAATTTCTGTGTCACAATAAAGAGCTAAACTAGAAGTGTGTGTTTTTGGGCTGCATGCACCTAGGCCAGGTGTGAAGGAGCAAGAAGGGCAGAAGACGAAGGACAGAAAAGCAGGAAGGGTGGGAAGGACAAATCCTTGAGCCAGGACAGCTTCCAGGGCAACACTGCAAAAATCCCCTTTTGTGTTGCCTGCTAAAGGACAGAAATCACTCGTGTTTTGTATTTCAAAGTCCTCATTTATTTCTGACACTGTATTTGGATCCACAGCTGAGCAACAAAGACAGAGAATAGTAAGAGGAGAAATCTAAAGTGGAAAAAATCTGAGATCCCTCCCTTCCCCTCCTTGTTCCTCCACCTTCCCCAAAAGCTTAGACCCCACGCTTGGATATCCCATGTTTCCTGCCCTTTTAGACTCACCAATTCATGTGTAGATGTGCCAGGCCCAGGGTTTCATATGTTGGCTCTGAGGATAATCCTCACCTTGGCCATCCAGCTAATCTGGAATTGCCTTGTCAGGCTTGGCACCCTGTTAACTGGCAACAAATTATGCTTAATTTGCATACGATTAAGATGACAATATGGTTGCCAGAAGATTGGCTATGAAAGCCTTTCACCAGAAGGGTAACTCACAGAAACAAGAGCCCAGTGTGTTATCACCACCCTCTCGAGGCAACAGCCCAGCACATACTGCCGTGGCGGTGGGAAGCTTTGCTTCACCCCAAGAGGTAGAACTGGATGCCAGGACATGTAGCATCCTTGAGCTGGCTCTGTTGCATTGGCTGAGATGGTGCTTCAGGGCTGCCTGGCAGAGCGGTGCAGGTGGGAGCCCACAGCTCACACTGCAGCACCTGAACTTCTTGTGGCTCCTAGCAGGGTGGAAGCTTAGCTGGACAGATGTTCTAACAGGAAAGGATAGGATTTGCTGAGTTAGCCTAGAAGAACAGCCAGAGACCATACTATCAGGAGAGAGTACTGTCTGGACAGGCAGCAGAAGGAGCCATGGACTATCAGTTAGTGTGCTCCAGGGCACTTTGTTGCTACAGTCTGATTTTCTTCTTCCTTCCTGCTTGCCTGCTCGTAACACGAGAGAACATTTAAAGACCTGCCATCACTATATGGAGAACTGAAGGAGAGACTCTGTAAAAGAGATACAGCTAGACTGAGTCTCAGGATAATGGAAATGGCAATGTCTTTCTGGTCTGCAGTCAGGGAGATGGTGAATAATGTTGAACCAAAGGCTGTGTAAATGGAGGCTGGGGAAAGGTATTTGGGTTATGAGGACCTTCATCATATTTAGTATTCATCTGGCTCCCTCTTTTCTGACAGTCTGAGCAGAGGTGCCAAGGCATGAACTGGTCTAAAGCGTAAGATCGCCTTTTGCCTGGTAACGCAGACGACTGAGGCTCAGGTGACGTGTGCCTTCATACTGAGACCTACTGTAGCTGCGCATAAATAGGGAAGTTAAGACTGGCCAGCCCAAATCCTTCTACGAGGAGCAGGCCAATTTCAAATTTGTAGTAGTGAAAAAAAGCCTCGCTCATATTTCTGAGCAATTCTACCATATATTGCAAAAGCAGAGTAAGCATTTTCCTGCTATTACTTCTAATAACATCTGTAAGGCTATGGGAATCTTTGCTGTCTGGGTCCTTCCTCCCTACCATCAATGAGAAGTGCTCAGCAGACCCATCCTGCTTTGGTTGCTATGGAAGTGCCTGTGAATGACGAAGATGCCTTTTTAGTAATTTTTCACCTAATTTGATTTATGGAGGAAGAAGGAACTTTCCCACATTCATTTTTGCAGAAAGACAGAGTCACTGGCCAAGTTGTCATTACTGGCTGCAGAACCAATGAACTCAGGCTCAAGTCTTGCATCCTCTTCTTCAGAAAGGAAAGGAGGGGTGCCCCTTTGGAGGTCATGGTCCCATCAAAGGAGGAAAAGTGACCTAGTGGTCTCCTCTGTTACTATCAAAAGCAAAAGCTGTCCTAATCACAATCTTCATTCCAGCGTGCCAGAAATGTCAGGGTAATCTGAGGGCTTTGAACGCTGGAGGTGAGCAAGACTGCAGTTCCTTAAGGGTGCAATTCTTCCTGTAAGTAAAATCTTGGCATTTTTAATGGCCCAAGTTAAAATCACTCCTAAGAAAGCTTGTGAAGATTAGAAGGCATGGGGGCTTTGGAAGCAGAAGGATCAACCTGTGTCCATCAGTGTACGCGAGTAGTTTTGCCAGCTCCTTTGCCTCCCTTTGCAGTCATCTAAATTCATTTCCTCTTTAACTTCTTCAGCACGTGTAAAGACTGAAGCAGGTGGGAGAGAGTGTCCTGTTTTACGTTCTAATACAAAAGCTAACCATTTATGGAAACTAATATGGTATGAAGGGAGAAGAACGATCAAAACCTTTGCCTGTTTTCTCTTCCACTAGTTAGGAGCACTCGGTGTTGGGATTTTCTGCCTCTCTCCTTCCCCCTGCCCCATTGCTGCTGTCACTGAGGGAGGCAGCAGCTCCGAGGATGTCATGCGTTGCTCTGTGTGCTCTGTTCATCCATACTCTGGACAAACTGGAGGCTGTGGGTATTGCCTTGGGTAGTGACAACAAGGGTTGCTTAGTGTAGACACCAAAGACCTCGTTCTAGGCTCGGAAGTCCGGAAGGTCAGGGAAATCTTGGATAGTTATGTTGGTTTGTACTGTACATAGCCCTCATTAGACAAGTCCCTTCAGGAGATAGAGTAGAATAACAAACACGCTTATTACAGGTTCAAGGATCACTGTTTTAACATCGTCCTTTGATGTCTCTCTCATCTTCTTACCCCTAAAGCTTAGCAGTGCTGGGCAGTTCAGCAGGAGGACTGTGCTGGTCTTGGACTGGACTACGGGGTCCTCTCTGCACGACCCCCCCACAAATACAAGCGAAAAGCCCCTTCCCTCGAGCGAGCATCCGCTTGGAGCACCCTGTGCTAGTGACGATGGTGATTATACTTCTGTACTGATAGCCCTCGGGTTTGGGAAGCTCTCGCGAAGGATGCCGTGGCGGCTCACCGGGTAGCTTTGGAGGGTCGCCATGCTGATGGGTTGCCCCATCTCCTTGTAGCACGTGGGCGTGTAGGTGATCCTCTCGCCCCCATTGCGCACCATGTCGGCAGTCCGTATGTAAAAGGGGGAGCCGTAGGGAGAGCAGGTTGGGCAGTAGTTGTGAGCCCCTTGCTGGTTGAGCTCGTTGGGTGGGGACACGGGGCTGCCCTGGCCATCCACGATGCGAGAGCTGCAGGCATTGCAAGTGCCGAGATATGAGTGAGCGGGAAGGTCAGGCTCTTCCTCTTCCTCCTCCTCCTCCTCTTCTTCATCAGATTCATCTTTCTTGCAGCAGTAGTACTGGAGACAAGGGAAAGGTTTTCATCAGGAAGGGTAAGGCACCTCCACCCCCAGGAACCAGCTAGTTCTCCCCACCCTGAATACAACGGGCTAGAAAGGGAGGAAAGGAGAATAATATTCAGCCTTATCCATCGTGCTTGACTACTGTAGCTTGAGCGAGACCAGGCTGGGCTCTGCGTACCAGCAATGGAAAATAATGAGAAAATAGATAGTGAGAAAGTATTGCAATGAAACCGAGTGAGGTTCAGCTCCTCCTCTCGGGCTGCGCTCCAGGCAGAGCCGGTTCAGCTCCTCCACTCTGCGCCAGCCGGCTGGAAGGGAAGGCAAGGAGCTGGCGGGCAGATCTGGCTCCGCAGAGAGCCCTGCCACGTCCCGACTCACCTCGTCCCCCTGCCACAGAAACTCCCTGCCGGCCCCTCGCTGCTCGAGTTGGCTGCTCCGCTCTGCCCGATCGATACCTGGGCCCCGCGGAGCAGCTGGCGCGGGGCCGTATCCGGTTGCTGGCGGGGGACTCGGCCTCTCCCCAAACGCCGCGCGCAGCGGGGCTTGCCAGCAGTAAGAGATTTTATCATGCCAGCCGGGAACACCCCCCACAGCTGCTGGACTTTTCATCGCATGGGTAACGCGTAGCTGCGTAGCACAGGCATCGCATTAACTTTTAAAAAGACAGAGGTTGTGGCTCGCCGTTGCTGAAAGCCTCCTCGTCAAATTTACAGGAAAAAAAAAAATCTCCACCTAGTATGGCAAACCCAGCCAAAGCAACACCTAAATTAGCAGGTGCTGCAGATCCCCCAAAGCATCAGGGGAGTCGTCCCGAGCCAGGAGGCGGAAAGGTCGCTGGTCCTCCACAGCGCGCTGGGAAAAGGGGCTTCCCAACCCCCTGCCCTCACGGGCGGGACGCCTCTCCCGCCCCACGCCAGCAGCCTGGACGGAGGAACAGCAGCTCCGCTGGGATTCACGGCGACGCTTACCTGTAGCCTACAGTAGCAGAGCACGGCGATGATGCACAGTAGGATCACCGTCGCTAGGATTCCCCCGGTGATAACAACAGTTCCCGCTGTCATCCGACCGGTTCTCCATCAAACTCTGGAGGGCAGGGCAAGGAGACACGTGTCATCCCTGAGGGACCTGAACGTCGGCAACCTTGCGGCTAGGGAAGCCGGTCCGACCGCTAGCGGGCAACGGGCAGAGCTGCCGGAGGTCCGAGGCCTCGAGGACCACGGGTAACCAGCAGTAGCGTCAGCAGACTCATGGTGTCTGGGGTGGGCCACGCTGGGGTGCGACGTCCCGCACGCTGACCGCGCTGCAGATCTCACCTCCCCGCAGGCTGCGCCCGGCGCGGGGGGGGGACGTAAAAGTCACCCCGGGGCGTAAAAGTCACCACGGCCAAAGCCACCGGCGCCAGCACCCCTCCCTCCGACCCGGCGCCCCGCTCGCACCCACCTTCCTCCCTCCCCGCAGCTGGGAAACTAGCGGCCCCTCGGAGAGCCAAGGCGCGGCGGCGGCTGCCGGTCCCTCGCGCCGCGCCGGGAAGCGCCGTCGGCCCGGCTCCGAAGCGGCGCTTCTGGAAGGGCTTTCCGAAGGCGAACCGCTCGCGTCCGCCGGACCTGGAAGAGCCGGGAGGGAGACGTCAGCCGCGTCCCGCTGCGCGGGCGCCCGGCCTCGGCCGCGCTGCCGTCGGGGAGAAGGGCCGAGTCGGCTCGCGCAGCGCGCGGGCTAATTCGATGAAACGTCTGCCTGGTAAATTAGAGCGGGGGGGCGGCCGCTGCCTCGCCAGCGTCAGCTAGCAGGGCCTAATTGCAGGGCGGGGGGGGGAAAAAGGAGGAAAAAAAAAAAAAAAAAAGGAAAAACCACAGCATCAGAGGCTGCCTTTCCTACAGGGATGACGGCAGCAAACAGCGGCGCGCGGCCCCACGCCGGCTCCTCTGCCTCTGCTCTGCTGTCCGTGCCTCAGCATACGGAGGCAAAAGCCTCTGTAATTTCGCAGTGCAAAAAAAAAAAAAAAAAAAAAAAAATCACGTGCAGAAGTGCAGAAATCACGGCAGCAGCTGCAAAACAGCTTTGGCTTCAGCCCCTCGCGGCGAGCGCTCGGGAAAGCTCACGGGGCTGGGGAGAGGAGGGGCGCCGGGACCTCGGCTCGATCCCGCCGTCGCCCCAGCGCTTTGAACGCATCCGAGGGAGACTCGACCCGCTCCCGGATTCGATTTCCTTGCCGCTTCCCCCAGAGGGATTCGCGTGCGACGCGCTTTGGCGCGGACGATCCTATCAGGGGACGTAGCGACACCAAACGCGTCTTCAGCACGGGCAGGAATTGAAGGAGCAGGATCAGTTGCAGCCAGGTCGTCAGGCGAAACGGCTCGGGGCCCCGCGCCGACCCCGCACCTCAAGCCCGGCCGAGCCCAGGGGCTGCGGCGTCCTCCTCGGCGCCCGCGCGGGCCGTGATGGCACCAGCAACCTCAGCCCCTGTGGTGGCACCTAGCAGAGGCTGATCCAAGCCCACAGTGGATCTAAGCTTTTGGGTCGGTCCCCATGGTGGGACCTGGCGGAGGTTCACCCAAGCCCATGGTGGGTCTAAGCTTTTGGGCCGGTCCCCATGGTGGGACCTGGCAGAGGTTCACCCAAGCCCATGGTGGGTCTAAGCTTTTGGGCCGGTCCCCATGGTGGGACCTGGCAGAGGTTCACCCAAGCCCATGGTGGGTCTAAGCTTTTGGGCCGGTCCCCATGGTGGGACCTGGCAGAGGTTCACCCAAGCCCATGGTGGGTCTAAGCTTTTGGGTCAAAGCCCCTTGTTCAGGGCACTCTCTTCCACGGGCCGAGCCATGCCAGCCCAACACACTTCTCTATCAGCCTCCCTTTCAAATCGTTACTTTTTTTTAAGTCTCATTCACCAACACGAAAGCTTTCCGTGGGGGATCACCCGCGACGTGTTAAAGCCCGCTCCTGCCCGCGGGACCCGGGCACACACGTCCATACGCCGTCAGCAGCTCTAAGACACCTGGAGCCGGAGGCTTGGGGCGGTGACGGCACTGCCGCCTCCGGCAGGGCAGGGGACCTGCAACATCAGACTGCAGACAACCCCCCAGGCACTGCTCCCCCCCAAAACCTCGGGCCGGTTCCAACTACAACTCCCGTCCCGCAGCAGCGGCTCGATTTGGAAACGCGCTCGGCGAAAGTCTCCTTTTCATGGAAAAGGGACGTGGAAGCGGGCAAGGCCCCCTGGGAGGGACGGGCCGGAGAGCGCAGGCTCCTGCTGGGCATGATGCAAGACCTGCTGCTCCGACTGTCAGCATCCTCCCGGCATGTCTGCTCGGAGTATAAACAGAGATTTATTTTAATGACTCATTAAAGCCTAATTACATTCCCCGAGCAATACACAGAGAGGAGCCTCCCACGTGCCGCAGTACTAGAGTCAGGAGCGCTCGGATAACCTCCCCCTCCCCAAAAGCGCAGCCGAGACAGTCTGTCTCTCTGAAATGGGACCAGACGGCAGGGCCAGGTGCCGGAGCCGGGGGGCTGGAGACCACCGCAGCGCGGCCAGCGTCTAACAGCCCCCAAGACCCCCTTCTCTCCGCGTTTACCTCTACCCTTCCGCACTCGCGGAGGCCGTGATGGCCCGGAGTCCAGGCGCTCTGCCCAGTGCGATTGCCAGCACGGCTCAGCCCTCCTGCACGTGGGCCTCCGAGGCCCTGGGAAGAAATAAATCCTGCTCAGGGAGAGCTGGAAACCCGCTGCCCGTCTCCAGAGCCTCGGGCCAGCACCCGCACCGCGGGCTGTCCGTCACCCGGCGTTACGGACACTCGTGCTTTCAGCAGTCGCTGTAGCCAAGCTCAGGTTCGTGCCCTCCTTGATGCCGGCTGCAGGAAAAGCCCCCGGCGCGGTGGGATTTCGCGCCGAGCCGGCACGGGCAGCCCTAGCAGCGAGCCCCGCACAGCGCGAGGAGGGGACGGGCTGCCACGGTCCCCGCCAGCAGATCTCCCGGTGGTGCGCGGCGCCTCGGCTGGAAAGGCAGACCTGGCAGGAGGCAGCGAGCTCCCAGAGGAAACGTCTCGCCCCGCACGCCTCCTCCGTCCCGGGAGCACCCTCTCCCCGCACCCGCGGCGGCCGGGGCACGCGGCCTCTCCGGCGACGCCGCGTGCTCTCCCGCCCTAGGCCGCTGGAGCCTGGCCCCGTCTGCTCACGCTGCTCGCGGTAGCGCTCGGCCGTCCTGCTAATTGCTGCAATTAGCAGAGAGAAAAATTTTCCGATGGTTGCGCTGCCTCGCTCCTCGCGCTGCCTTTGGTCCCCAGCGGAGCGGGCGTAAAACGCTTCCCGCGGGGACGCGGTGCGGGATCACGTCTGCCCTCTCGGCTCGCTGCTAACACGCGACGGTGCCGCCTAAAAGAGCCCCGTCCCCGGGAGTCGCAACGCAACGGGAAAACCCCGTCCGCGGGGTCTTCGCAGGACCCGCCGCCCTCCTCCCGGCCGCCCGCGCCGGGCTGACCGCGTCACCAGCCAGGGCAAGGCGGCTCCGTACGGCCAAAGCGGCAAGGCGCGAGTCAACTTTGCGGAGTAACTAGCACGGAGCAGGAGGCGGAAGAACCCGGAGGGCGCCGAGCAGGCGCGCGCGGCGGGGAGGCAGCTCGCTGCGAAACGGTTTTTCTTTCCAGGTGATTTAAGCAGCGGTGCAGACGCAGACGGTTCATCACCGAAAGCTCTTCCCAGCTCGCCCGTCCCTCGCCGCCCGCCGCGCACGCGAGCGGGGACGGTCGCACGTGCGGGGACGGGACGGAGGGAAAAACGCGGCGCGAAATCGCCTAACGTCTCGAGCGAACGAAGCGTGAGACGCGCTCGCAAGAAAACGAGCGTAGCAGAGCCTCCGTAAACATTTCACCTCGCTTGGCGAAGCAGCGACGGGGAAGGTCGGGGCGGCAGAACGCGGGGGCTCGATTTCCGCTCTCGGCGCGGACGCACGGGAGAGGAAGCCTGGAGGGGGGGAGGAAAGGGGGAGGCCCCCGGGCAGAGAGCACCACCAACGCAGCCTGACCTTCTCTCTGCTCGCCGCTAGCCCCGGCCACCGCCAGGGTTCGGGCGTAGCCACGGAGCAGGCCCGCGGCAGGGAAGCAGCTGCTGTGCTTCTGCTCGTGCCCGCGGCTCAACTCGGCGAACCTGCCGGAGCCAGGAGCAGCAGCAGCAGCAGCAGGGGCATCCGTTTCTGGAACGGGCTCGGAGCCCCGCTTCTGCCGGCCGTGCCCTGCCGCCGGGCTCCTCCGCGGCTGAAACCGAGCAGCAGGACGCCGAAAAGCGCCTCCGGCGCGGACGGAGCCTCCCCGCGCTGCCACCGCCCTCCGCCCCGGCTCCCCGGCAGAACGAGGATCGTTTCATCGCTCCCTTCCGAGAGCACCGTGGCGGCGTTCCCCGACAAACGGCCACTTTGCTGGGTCTCCGTTCAGCTCCCCAACGGGTGAGCTCCCTTCCTAGCAGGAGAGTTGCAGCCCCCTCGCCGGCAAAGCCCCGCTTAGCCCGCCGGCTCCCGCGGGGGCCACAGCAAAGGCGAGCGAGCAGGAGCAGCCCGGACGCGCCCAACACCCCGCAAACCGCCTCAGGCGGACGCTCGGCTACGCAGCAAAGCGAGGAGCAGCGGCGGGGGAGAAGGCGGATCCGGTAACGCAGCTCCGTGCGCCGGGGCGGAACGGCCCGCGGCGCTCCTGGAAAACCTCTCTGCTGGAGGAGCGATCGACAGCACGCGCGCAAAACCGATCCGGCCGAAAATACCGGGCGGTTCCACGTGCCCCTTTTCAGAGAACAGGAACCCTCCAGCGCAACCTTAAGAGAAGCAAAAGGCAGCTGAACGACCCGAGCAGGGGTCTCCTTCCATCACCGAGGCGCGCGCGAGATGCAGCAGCGATCCCGACCCCTCGGGAGGACCCGAGGGCTTTGATCTCCTTCGCTTCCGCGCACCGAGGTGCGGCTGGGGGCTCGCGGGACAGCCGCGTCCCGGCCGAGGAGGCGAGAGGCAGAGCCCCGGGATCGGGACTTTGCCAAAACTTAGCCAGGCTGAGAGCGCCGGGAAGAGCCGAGCTCGGCCCTGCCCGCCCGCGCCGCCGCAGCTCGTAACGAAAAACCCAGCCGGCGGCGAAGTTCAACACTGAAACACCGGGGGGAAAAGAAAAAAAAAAAAAAAAAAAAAAAGAAGGAAAAAGAAAAAAACCCAACAGACCCAACCTGCCGCTCGGGACCTCGCAGGGAGCCGCGGCTGCTCCCGGCCGCCTCCAGCCGCCCCCGGCCCCGCACCGCTCCGCTCCGTACCTGGGCCGGGCAGGACCGAACCCGCCGCGGCGGCGGAGCCGAGCCCGGCAGCACCGACGCGGCGGATGGCTGAGCTGGGGGAGGAAGGGGAGGACCGGAGGAGGAGGAGGAGGAGGAGGGTAATATCGCTATTAATAATAACCAGCGGCCGCGGGAGGCCGCTCGGCGGAGGCGAAGCGAGGGAGGAGCCAGCCCGCAGCCCCCCGGCTCGGCGGGCCGGGGAGGGGGTGTCCGGCGCGGAGCCGACCGGCGCCACGTGTCGGCCGCGCGGGCTCGAGGCCCGCCGCTCCCTCCGCCCGCAGCCCGGCCCCTCTCCGCGCAGCCCCGGAGCAACGCGGCCGCGCGCGGAGCGGCGCCCCCCGAACCCGGCCGTGCCCCCCCAAACCCGCCCCGGCGGCGAGAGACCTTCGAACGCCGCTCGGAGCTCGAACCGGAGGCAGCGCGGCGGGGGGGGGGGGGGGCCGAGCCGTGCCTCGGTTTCCCCACCTCCGCTGAGGCACCTCACTCCGCGCCGCGGGAGGGGAAAAAACCCGCTTCTGCTTCTCGCGCGCCCGAGGCCCTCCCGAAAGGCTTCGGAAGCCCCCGCGCGCCTCTCCCCGGCCCCTCTCCCCGCCGCGCCGCCTCCCGCGGCAGCCCGGCCCCAGCGGCAGCGAGATGATGCCCGGGCTCCTAATGGAGCTTGACAGCAGCGGGATTGAAAGCGCCGGTGAGATCGTAACCCCTCCGCAAGCCGCTTCTTCCCCGCGAGAGCCGAACCAGGAAAAGCAGCATCGCGGCAGCGGGGAGGGAGCGCGCGTGCGGCGCCGAGCCCCGGCCGGGGGGCGCGCGGGAGAGCCGAGCCTCATCCGCCCCGGGGGCCGGGGCGAGCGAATTTAAGGGAATTCCACCGCTTTGAGCGAAAGCACAGCGCCCGCGGCCGGAGGGGAGCGCGGCGGCGAGGAGCTCGCCGCGGCACGCGCCAGCTCCTCGCCGAACGCAGCGGGAAACTGGGGCTTTTTACTGCAAAAAAAATAAATAAAAAAAATAAGAAAAATCCGGACGCACCCCAGAGACCAGTGCATGTGCTTGGGAGAGGTGAGAGGAGCCGATATTTTTATTTTTTTGGCAGAGCGCTCGAGCTCAAAAGCTAGCTGCAGCTCAAGACCTTGTTTTCAGTGACCTGTGCTGACAATTTGCTTTCTCCTTTTTTTAGGTTTTTCTTGCCAAATGGAAAGAAAAAGAAATCCTTCCAGGTCAGAGGAAAGAAAAGCAGTTACTTGTGGGTCACATGAAACTATCCCCTTCAGGCTTGAATGCTGTTTCAGCCTTCCCCAAGCAGGAAAAGGCTCCATTTCCACGTGAAAAATAAACGTGTGGAACACGAAAAGCCAAAGCGATCTACTTGGGTTTTTAAACCGGCGTTGCTTACCGGAGGGCGGCGCTCCGTGAAGCGGAGGCGCGTGCGAACGCAGCTCGGGGCCCTTCGCCCCCTCTCCCGCTGCCGTCGGTGACGAACGCAGAACCGGGACCAGCCGCACGGGCGAGACGCGGCCCGAGCGGGAGCGACGGCCAGCTGCCGGCGGGCTCCGCATCCCCATCTCCCGGCGCGCGGGCTGCCCAGGGGACCGGCCGCGCACCGTGCCGGCACGGCAGCAGGCGCAGAGCCAGGCCCAGCAGGACGCTCGCACCCGGCGGAGCTGCTGCGGTGGCTCCTCGCCTCCCTCGCCCTGCGTATTTTTGCCTCTCAGTTCCCCCAAAGGGTCCTGGGTCCCAGCTGGAGCTAGAGGTCCCAGGGGTGCAGACGGGAGCAAGGGGCTCCGGGCAGAGCTGTGCCAAGGTCCAGCGACAGGCATGGAGGTGGCACCAGAGCCCCGTGCAGCAGGATCCCACGTCCCCACGTTTGCAGCTGCAGCAACCCAGGCTGCCCCGGGCCTCCCCCAGCCCACCAGCAGCACCAGCTTGCGGCCACCTGGCTCCCTCCCCAGCCTTTGGCAGCCAGCAGCCGCCCGGCTGCTCCCACTGCTAATTAACTGTCTCCGCAAACAAACAGAAAAGGTGCTGGAGCAGCACGTTCCCAGCGCGGATCTCCCCGGCCCACCGGCTCGTGCTGCCTGCATCAGCCCTCCCTCGCGCTGCGGCCCGGCAGCGGGCAAGGCAGGGAGGACGTGTAGGGCTCGTCGGGGGGTTCCCCATCTACTGGCCCCCCCTTGCCCTCTCCCCCTGCTCGGGTCCCCAGACCCAATAAATATCCTGGCAGTTGTCATCCCCCGGTTGGGTTGGTCCAACAGCCAAGAAATTAGGCAAGAGGAAGACAATGCGCTTGGGGCAACAAGGTTTGGGCCAGCCAGGCCCAGAAGATCATGTCTCAGCCACCAAGAGGTCCTCAGCTGAGGAGCTCTTAGGCTCAAAATCAGCCAGCAACTACAAAACCCCAGAAAGGTTCCTCTAGCAGGGGCATCAAAGCACAGGTAGAAGCAGCCTTTCCAACATGTGAGTGAAGAACCAGCCCCAGAGTTTCCCAGCAGGTGCCCCTGGGAATGCCACCTCCTGGAGGAGGAATAGAAGCAGCATGTCACTTTGCAGCTCAGGGAACAGAAGAGGAGCTCAAACATCTAGGCAGGACACTGAGGTATTGAACAAGACTGCTGTAGGGGTGACAGCAGCACCTCTGCAGGCCTTCTGGTTTAAGTGCAGTGACCCAAAAGGAACATTTGTGAGATCCCACCTGTTTCTCACTGAAACCAGACCCCTAGAACTGACAGAGCCCTGCGGGAAACAAGCACTGCCTTTCTAGCGCGTCTCCTTCAATATCTGCTGCCCCCTGGCAGGAAGAAGCAAATGGATGATAGAGACAACTGCTGCATGAGCCAAGCCACATGCATCTTCACCTTTCCAAATTTAGAGACATCTCTTCCCATCTCCACATCAGCACTCTAGGTACAGCATCCTGACAGCAGTCTCTGATTGCTCTCTGAGCCCATGTGTGGGTCTCCAAGGGAAGAAACATAAAGGACTACCAGGACCACCAAGCAACGGATACCAAAGAAACCCCATCATTAGAAGAGGGCATCACAAAGACTAGTGCCCACGAGCATCCACCCAGCACTGAACTCTTCTAATCCAGCTAATCCGAGAGCCCAGCAACCTCATCAATATCCTTACAGGCCAGCAGGAATTTCAAGCGTGCACCCAACAGCGTAGCCAGTTTGTTATCCAGCCAGGATCTATCTTGTCTGCATTTCCTCAAGCTTCCTAAGTGCATCTACATCTGTCCTCTGGCTTTGGGCTAACACTCAGAGCCAAAAGATCTCAAGACAGCAACTAGCATTTTTGTTCCACCTTGCAGACATCTTGTTCTTTTTCTGGTTGTGTTAGTCTAGATGAACAAGACCTCTGCTGAAGCAGGAGATTTGAGCCGGAGGAGCTGGGTTACCCCACCTGGAACTAAAGCCCATAATAGCTGGTGCTATGAGAAAACAGCCTGGAGAACAGATCATCCTTTTCCTCTTCACAACAGTCCATAAGCTTGTGAAGTGGGACTGGGAAGGCAACGGCAGCATTTAATAGCTGGAGGGGCAGTTGCATTACTTCACTGACAGACAGCAATGAACTCAGCATCTGGGAAGGAGGCAGTGGCGAGCAGCTCACGTCGAACTTGGCCCACCACGGGAAACGCTGGAAGTAGTGCGGAGCTGCCCATACGCGGCTCCCTACGACAGCCCCTCAGCGCTGTGCCCGGGAGCCCTGCATTACCCCAGCGGTGCTGTGAATAAGCAGTTTCCACTCAGGGTCATTTACGTCCCACGAGCTCCAGATGAACCTGGGTGAGAGATGGTAGCCCCAGAATATTTCCTCCCCCGCTGCTCGTGGCAGCGCCAAAAGCCACCATCGCTCAGATTTGTCTGCCCAGCCTGAAGACTCGGCGTTCCCCCCCTTCCTTACCAGATGCCATTCTCCCTCTACAGACAGAAACAGCCACGAAAGCAGGTTTTCCAGGGAGGAAAAAAACCCAACAACAGCCCTCCTCCTGAGGGAGGTGGGGGAGTGCAAGCAGCGTCTCTGCCAGGAGGCGCTCCCCACGTTGAGCTGCTGAGCGTGCAGAAGATGGCACCTTTCCCCTGCATTCGGCCTGCTCAAGTCTCAGCCACATGGAAACCAAGCAGGCGTTACTGCTCAACGTGGCCTTTATGATACGGAGAACAAGGACATCCAGTGTCTGTCAGTACAAGAAGCCCCTTCCCATCTCCTCAGTCTGGAAGGACTCAAAACGCACATCCTTCCCACTGGATTGCCCGCTGCTCAGTCCACAGAGAACCATATCCAGTCCCTCCTGTGTCTCATCCTCCAAAAGCACCACAGTGACTAGTTTTCTGCAGAAATGAGAACTTGAATCCACCTGGGACCTGAAAACTTACATTTCTGTGAGAAGCATAAAAAAAAAATCTGCAGGAATTTTCCCGTTTCAATACTTCTGTTCAGATGCAATCAAAGGGGGGAAAAAAAAAAGCACTCATATCTGGCCAGCTGCACTGCCCAGAGCCCTGAGAAAGCTCAGCTCCGTTTCAGCCATTCCCTACGCTTGGTGAGGAACACAACGCAGCCCCACAGTCCTAGCACGGGACCAGAAAAATCAAGGAACTTCTGAAACTCCCTGCGGGGCTGTACTGCCATCTGCCCAAAACACAGCCCCCGTAACTCCATCTCGCTGCCTCCATTTTCCTCATTAGCTTTCTGTCTGCCTGTTTTTAAGTGAGGACCATATAGACCCTGTATAGAATTAAGGGAGGAAAAAAACAAACCAAAAAAAGCCCCTTACTTTTGTTGTAGCAAACGATTTAGAAACAAGACGCGCTTTCTCTCTTCCTCCTCTCTACGTGCTTAGCCCTTCCGCATCCGAACACTTCCAAACGCTGCAGTCGAAACACGACAGCCGCCCTTCCGTCGTCACCAGCTCTCAGGGAAACCTCCCCGAGCCCCGGCTGCACAGAGCTCAGCCCAGGGCAGCCTCTCAGTTCACGAAACACGGCACCGCCTGTTCGGCCCCTGCGAGCTTTTGCCTGGCACAACAGCAGTCTGGAGGCACGAAGTACTTTCATTCTGCAGTTTGGGTTTCTTACTCTAAATGTCACTCCGTTCTTCATTTTCACCTCAGGGACCCAGGACCTGACTGCGACATGATCTAGCGTGACGAAGACCTAGCAAAGGCACGGGCTTCCCCGGTTCAGAGCGATGCACCGACCCTGGCAGCGCACAGAGATGTATTTAACTGACTCACCTGTTGCACATAAAGCACCGTCATCAGGTCTGTCATATAGTATCTCCCCTCAGTAACACCCTCCTCCTGCTCCAGCTGTTTCCTAGAAGGATTCCTGACCCCTCACCAGCCACAACAGGTGCCGTAAAATGAATTTTCCTCTCTGCGGCCTTCAGCAAATACTCTCCTTGTACACCACCACCGAGGCCACGCTCAGAGCAAGTGCAATTAACTGCTTAGCAGGATTATACACAGCCTCAGGTGGAGAGCAACGTTGGCATGAAAGCCATAATACTTGTACTTTTAGAGGCCGGGTAGACTCAGCATCTCTCCCCATTCCTGTGAATTATATGTAAAATGCCACTCCTGACGGACACAAGTTGTATGATTATTATTGCTCTCTGCTGAAGTCATTGAAGGCCATGGAAAGGGCATTATTTCATATGCTCGTCTGAAAGGGCAGTCATGACAGAACATGGTCAACATATCAAGCTTCAAAATATATATATATAGGCTGTGTATATATATATATAAAATTCAGTAAGTGTAAAATGGGATTCTTGAGGCTTTGTGTTTGTTGCATCCTAATTCATTAACAAATCAAAGTGACTTTTTCTTGAGGTAGAAAACTTCAGTTTTGCAGGTTAGCCCCACTCGGACAGGTGGAGACTTAAGCTAAGATATAACTGAAAGAAAGCTTCCCCTCATCCTCAGTCAAAACTGCATTTTAAGAGTAAAAAATTTAAATCTTAAAAAATTTAAGAGTATTAAAGGGACAGACCTGTATACAGTTTTTCTCTCCGCACCTTAGAGGGTGCAACACAAGATGACACTAGATATTCTTCCAAAACATTAAAAAGCAATAAATCAGTACAACGGCAGTACAACACGAACATAATCTATTTTCCTGAAAGTAAAAGTAACATTTATCACATATATTGAGCACATCAGAGAAGATGCCAGACTCCAAGTTATTCCAGGGATGAAATGTTTCTGAACCAAGAAAGTGACAGGACAGTTGCACAGACAGCCCTCGCTGCTCCAAGCAATTGCAGCAGAGGACAACTCCTTCCTCAGCAGTCGCTCCAGCTACGGCTTCTCCCCCTTCCTCACATCTCCTTTCTCAGGCTCGGAAACCACTGGAAGAGGCCACTGGAAGCAGCCAAGCGTGCAGCGGCTCCCAACGTTGCAGATGGTGAGGTAGGAGGAACATAAAGTTTCTGATGTGCCTCCTGGTCAGCTAACCTACTGGCACTGCAAAGGACAACTGCTTCTCTCTTGGGAAGGTCTTCGTTCTTCACTTTATCTGCATAAGGAGGAAAACAGGAAAGATAATACCTATCTGCAAGGCAATTCCAATAGTTCCAGTTTAGATAGCAAATCCCTTTTGCCAGGACCTTACCAAGCCATGGTATGGGGACTACCCTGCCCCCACCTTTGGAGTGAGCCTGGCACAGTATAAGCCAGGAGCATCTCTCCCTCCTCTCCCATTTCCTCAGAAGTGGGAAAGCAGACACGAATCAAGTTGCTCCATCTGGAGGACTGGGCCTCCATTTCAGAGACAGCTCAGTTCTAAGGCACAAAGAGGCACTGCTTTGGGCAAGTGACTTAATATAGCTTGTAAACTGAGCCATTGCTGCAATGTCTTGTAAATTCATTCATGATTCAGAAGTTGGAAGGAGAAAGACCCCTCTCAGGTGGTCTTACAAGGTTAAAAATAATAATAATAATAAAAAAAAAATCTTCTCTCTCTCATGGATGGGAGATTGAAAGATTCCCAGTATGAAGTGAACACACACTAACGTATGGAGGAAGACACCTGCATGAAAATACTAGAAAGTCTGGAAAAGACAGCAAAAATCAAAGAGAGAAATAACCCTCAATTCGTTTGTCCCCATTAGACCTTTAGAAATCCATTTTGCTGCATCTGTGCATCTGCTGCACAGAAACACCAACTTTTTCATCTGTTCTAGCAAAGAAGCTTCTACCAATCCTGAGATACCCAGCGCTGACTGCAAGACTCCTAGCACATTGGCAGACTCTCAACATTCCTCCATGTTAAACTCTATTGACAAATCTATTCATACTGTTACATTGGTCCAAGATAAATGGTGTTGCCAGAAGCAGAACAGAGGCAGGTACAGCTTCAAGAAGTTGGGCTTTGTTAGAACATCTTTCTGTCTGACCAGGGTCGTCTTGGCTCATTTCTGCTGGTTGGTTGGAGTAGATGAGGGAGATGTAAAAGTCTTCCAGTGGCTTGGGTAAGACAGCAGGCTTTGAGGACTCTCCAAGAGAATGTGGTGTCTGCAAACGTATATAAAAAACTCAGGAGAGGTGTGATTAGTGCATACTCAGTTCATTAGCTGCTCTGATTTTTGTTATCCTTCAGAGTCCAAGAAGGACTGGAATGTCAGCAACTGTATTTTTTTTTAAATACTAGTTACTCACAACCTTGCCAAAGGGCAGCTCTTCCTGCACAGCAAGCTGAAAGCGTGACAGCTTATTACAAGATGCAAACGACCATCTCTTAGCAAAGCATTAACAGCTGGCTGATCTCTCAGCAGCCCCACGCAGAACAAGTGACGGCAATGATGGAGGGAGTTTCTGCAAGGGAGCGGGAACCAAGTTTGAGGAAGTCCCTCCACACTTTTGGTTAAGAAAACAAATTAAACTTAAGTTTCAGAGATGAGCACCCATGTCTCAGCCATAGACACTGACTATATCCAATGTCTGTATCTATTAATTCAGCACAGAGGGGAGAAACAGGGAAACGTCAAAAGACCACCAGTCGTGCAATTTACTTTGTCCAACCATAGCTGTTTAAAAATTAGGTGCCTGCTCTCTAGGCTTTTTCTGCTGCCAACAGAGAGAGAAAGCCTCCCATCTTCAGGGGGAGTGAATCGCCATCTGGACGTGCTTCTCGTTGGTCAGAGGAGAGTGTGGTCAGAGAACTAGCCCAGAACAACACACTTAATTTTTTACAGAAGTAAACTTCAGTAGTTTAAACTGTGTACAACAATGGGACCAGGAGCAGCTCCTGAAGCAGGAAAGACTGCTAGATGGCTGGGCACAAGAAATTCCGTGCTGACAAGATGCTGAGACAGAATAATTTGAGTGACTGAAACACCAACGGCGTCTAATTAACTGGCTACTCACCTTGACACCATCAGCCTACTGAAAAACTCTGCCTAACACGCAGTAAAAAAACAGAGCGTTAGGATAAGAACGAACAGGGCTGAAAGATAATAAGCCTCTCCTCTTGCCACCCATGCTATCTCAGCTGGGGGACAGTTAAGGAGTCCTTGCCCCTACAGGGCAAAATAGAAACAGACAGGGTGCGAGCGTGGACAGTGAAAATCTCTGCAAGTATTAGAAAAAACTGGGATGGAAATAATTCAAAAAGACAGAGGCTATTCAGTTTAGAGAAGGGACAAATGAGATGGGATACCCTAGAGAGTACTGTGAAGGGCAGGAAGTAGGTAAGGCAATATCTGCTCTTTGTCCTAATGCATTACGGGGGACAGCAATACCGTTTTGTGACATTGCTTGTAGATTCAGGTGCCACAAAGACCTATTGCAGCCAAGAGATAAGCGGGGATCAGCAAAAGGAAACCCCCCTGTCCTAAGAGGGGAGAAGCACTCCAGCCAGCTAGCTAACGCCTACAGGCACGATTCCTGCTCCCCCCCATAGTTTTCCGCAATAGAAATTGTTGTCACTTCTTCTAAAGACTATAACAGAGATCCCTGCCAGGGACAATGAGCCCAGGACTTCTCTGATCCAGTCAGGAATTCCCGTGCTTCTAAATCCACGCGGCTTAACACCTGCAGGGGACTGTTGGAGTCACCTCTTGCAAGCTACGCACCTGCCTCCATCTCTTCCTTGCTCCTCATACTTGCTATCACAAACTTCCTCTTCTCTCAGTATCACTTTTCCTAGTCTCCGTGTCTTTCAGGTAACATCCCCTAGATCCACCATTTCTTCCAGGTCTGCCGCAGGCTATTTCAAAGCCACTTTTCCCCTCATTCTTCCGAGGGCGCTTTATCTCTGCCCACACAATCTACAGATATGTAAGGAGTTCTAATCATCCACAGCCTTGTATGAACAGTCTCATTTTCAGCTGTGCGTTGCCTTCTGTGGCTCAGCAATGCCAGAGCACTATGGCTCCCTACTGAACCCAAAGCAGGGCATTTGTAAAGAGCAATGCTACAGGTCCTGTTAAACTCATCTTTAACCACTACTTAAGACAAAAGCGGACAACACCAGCTCCACATAATGCCTAGAAGCATATCCCACAGTGCAACCCTCTCAAATCCACCTCCCTAACTCACTGAACAGGAAGAAACTTGGGTAATGCACAGCACCCTCATGCTAACTCCCATGGGTCAGGCCTTTGAATCCCTCTGCACCCACAGTGTTCTACAGCAAACACACGGCCTGCTCCCTCATCAACAAACCCCTGACTTCAGCCATGTGACATCAATGCCCGTGTGAAAACGGGCAGAATAGGCTCTGCAGATTTGCTCCCAGTGGCACAGCCAGCATGCCCACAAAGACAAGCAGCCACACACAGACCTGCTGTGGAAGCTGAGCCATTTCTGTCACTCCCAGCTCTAGCTGATGCAACAAAAGCTGAATTTCTAATTATTCTTCCCGAGGAACCATTTACTTGCATTCACCTCTGTCTCTCTCACAGACGGTCCCATGAGTAGGGCCTCTCAGTCTCCGTCTCTGACTGACAGTGACATAAACGTGACACATTCACACTCCCCACTGAACTCTGGCTGAGGATTCATGTTGCTCTACAGCACTCTGCCCTAGCTCCAGTGGTCCCAGCACTGCTGTCCTAAAAGCTGCCTCCAGCCCACCACATGGGGAGAGAGGAGGGAAGGAGGGCCAGGACTGATGTAGAAAGTGCTGAAATGATTGCTCTTGTTTCTGCAATCCACAGCATGAGGGATTAGTGTCAATCGAGCATGCACCGACATACTATTAATAGCATCCCAGAAAACAGCAAGGAAGAGGCAACAGTACTGCTCTGAGCTAGTAAACAGTCGTTATTTCATTATTAGTTCCTTTTCTGAGATATGGTAAAAGGATCAAAGGCCTCTCAACAGCAGTAGACAAGGAAGAACACCCTTACCTTAACCACTGTCATAAGCTCCGAGGTGTTTTCATTTGTATGCTCCTTTGCAACCTCAGCTTCTTCATCTGTTGTTCTTGGGATATCTACCTGATCTAAAAATGGCCACACATCATCCCACATCTCTTTGTTAGCGGACAAGTGCCATTCCTAAGGAGCGGGACAAAGCAAGGAAAGGTTCAGCCAGTGTGGGTAGAATAAAGTGGAAGGCACTGCAGTAAATCTAGTAATGCACAGATCACAGAGCAATGAGATATCACCCTGACGGATTAACTGATAGGAGAGAGAAGTTCTCTGTTCTGCTAAGAAATGCTCTAACACTTTTTTGGAGAAGTTTTGGCAAGTTGGAGAGGACAGAAGGAAGAAGGAACAGAAGAAAATAATCTGAACAAGAAACTAGCTGTCACTTTAACTTCCTGCCTCCACAGTAAAACTTGTATATATTGAATAAAACTGCATTTTCTAAGTGGTAAGTAAGTTTTACTGTTAGTGCAGACTCCCCAGATTTTCCGCATGAAGTCAAAGTCAAGGAGGCACTCAAACAAAGGATGTTTAAAACTCTCCAAGATAATTTCCCCGAGGGCATTACTTGAACCTAACCTGTTGTAGCTGCTCTTTGTTTTGCTGGTTCTCACTTCCTTCGTCACTGACAGACTGGCAGGAAGATGCCACAGCATGCAAATCCACAGCCTCACCACTGACACAGGTGTCCTTCTCAACAGCTGGCAGAGGGAGCCCATTCTTGTTCCAGAAATCTGAGCCCACATAGACTGGCTCTAGGTATGGCATCCCCAGAGAAAGGTCTGCCCCATCCTAGAACGTTTTCCGAAAGAAAAGGAATCTTAGTAAATTTCTGGAGTAAGGAATAAGTTTAGAGCCATTTAACTGAAGGACAGGCTAGAACTCTACTTATCACACCAGGACTTCCATGATTTAAACAACAGCTTCATCTCCTCTGTGCCACAAAAGTGGCTTAGACAGTTCACTACAGTTACTCACAAAGACAAACCACTGCAGATCCACGCTCAAAACCACTGCAACTTGTCTCCAGGTAAAAAAAAAAAACAGCCTAGATATATGATATTTGACTCTCAGACATCTCAAGGAGGTTGCTCCTTTTTGCAAATAAGCTAAACTCAATTTCTTAGATATTATAATCCTTCTAGCCCTCATTTTCACTTACCAGTATTTATGCTAATCTGATGTATTCTTAATGACAAATTAATCAGTGAACACCCACTCACTATAACCAACAAAACAATTAGCTATAACATTCTAAGTATTGAAAGGTAATTTGTGACACTTGAAAGCACTGAAACTCATTCTACTATTATTACACCCACAGGTTCCAGGAAGATGGGCATCCCCTTTTTTTAAGGCAACATATACATATACTAGAGTGAAAAGTCTCTTTCTACAAAGATTTAATGTAAGACACAAGGTGAATTATTCTCTCCTTTTTATATCTAACTAACTAAGGCTTAGGAAGATTAAATGACCCCTCCAAAGTCATCTGAATCACCTATCAGAGGGCCAAGAATCAAAACCAGATTTGCAGAGTCTTGGTCACACACTTAAATGCAGGATGAAACATTAATTTCTTCCAAATATATAAAATAAGATGTTGATTTGGGACCTTCAGTTCAGATGATATGTTAATCTTCAGCAGTGCAGGGCCACTAATATCCAAGATAAACAGCTTATATAGTTTCTCTAGTATAGAAATTCAGACTGCTAAAACAAAACCTAGGTAAAATGAGTGCTTTACAAATTGCTAACATTCCACTAGCTTTTGTGCTAATTTCAGTTTTATATTCTGAAAAATGTGATGGAAAACATTCCTGCAACAGGCACACTGCTGAGCACTTCAACAACTGACACCTACTTGAAAAGTGCTTTGGCCTCTGTGTTAAAATGTGTCATTAAAACGCTACAGTAAGTAATACAGGAAAACAGAGAACACATTGGTAGAAAATTGTTCCTGGTGCTTCTAATGGCAGCACATTAGACTGGGCTCAAGACTTAGCTTTTACTCCCAGCTTAACTCTGCTCATCAGTTACTCCATCTGTTAAACAGAAAAGAGCTCCTCTTTTTCAAGCACTCTGAAGTCCAAAGATGTAAAGCAGCATCCAGATCTGAACATTATTTGCTGTTGCAGAGTATCTTTTGAAAAAGATTACAGTTGTGTGCAACCTTACCACCTGTAGCAGTCAGGATTGCAAATTGCTTCCTTTCAGATAAATTTAGAATGAGCAAGACCCTTAATGCAAAAAATACCAAAAGTTCTTCTGTTCTTCTCTGACATTTGAATGACACCTTTAATTATCACACAGCCTTTGCCAAACATGAGTGAAGTGAGGGGAAGACACACCGTTTTTCAACTACAGGAGGTGCAAAAGGGGAAAGCGTTAAGTCAAGCTGATCTCAAGGATCAGGCACTGCTCTGAGTTCTTAAGAGCATTCTCTAAGAAATGATAGTGCATAGGAGAGTTTTCAAGACGCTATGACAGACTGAGGCCAGAGGAATTCAGTGAGCTGACAGTGGGCGAAAGGATCAGAGGACAAGCATCCAGAGCAGTATTTGTGTTCCTCACATAATGATTTTTATGTTACAGTCCTTCTTGCCCTTGTTAAAAAAAAAAAAGAAAAAAAAAATAAATCAAACAAAACAAAACAAAAAAAATCCACCCTCAAACTGCAAGGGACTAAAATAATACATGTCACCAACCCTTGGTGCTGATTTCACTGGATCACAGTTACAGCACAGCCAAATGCTCACCTGGTCACACAGCTCACCCCCATCGAGACTTGAGCTTGCTGTTCCGTTATCTACACATAGACATTCCTGCTGCAGGGGAACGTCTGGCTCCCCCAGTCCAGCACTCCCCTGCTTTGCACTCGGCTGAACATACAAGGCCAAAGGATTCAGTTCCTCGAACCCCTAGTAACAGGGGAAAAAAAAACAAACAAAAAACAAAAGAAAAACAAAAAACTCCACATCAAATACAGTCAAGAAAACATTTTGAAATTACCACAAAGGATAAAAGAGATCCAGCAAGATTTCCAAGCGTTTTAAGCAGCAGCATACCACCCTCCAGTTAGCTCCAAATTCTGGCAGAAATTATCTTACTGCAAAAATCAACTCGCCTCCCTCCAACAACAAAATTGTTCAGCCATGTCCTCCTCCCTGCAAAACTGGATATGCCCATGCATATCTTAATTAATCTAATTGCCCCTGCCACCAACACACTTGACTGTTTACCTACAGAGTCTCAGCAACTCGCTCTCATTAACTATTTGGATGAATAAGGGACCTCTCCAATTACAAAAGGCAAAACTAGCTGAAATTAGCAATGGCTGGGTAAGAATCTAACACATCTCTTAACACCCTTTCAATGGCATCTCAGTTTGGCCTGATGCTCAGAATATCTATGGCTATCTTACTTTTCCATATTATTTATAAAAGACATATCAATTCCAGAATGCAAACTCATCAACTTTAATTCCTAATTCAGCATTAGAAGACAGGACTGAAATAATTTGTTCTACAAAGCCAGAACATTCCTGTAGCATCATCAGTTGCCACCTTAACTATAAAGAAAGCTCTCATCATAGAGTTCAGACACTGTGGGATGCATACACAGGATGTGCAGTTATGAGTTACCAGTTTTGCTCATCACAAAGCTACTTATTTCAAAGTAAAGATTGCTCCCTTACGGATGCCCAGCCCCCCCTTTCACTGCCCTTTCCTTCAGCAGGACACGGGTTCCTCCTGACCTGGGAAGGAATATTCTCTCTGCAGACCTCTGCATGCCCTTCATCCTTCAAGACACTGTGGAAGTAGACATCCCCCTCAGAGGACGTGTCACACAGGAAGAGATGCAAAACACCGTTCACATACTCATCCACGATGCCCACGAGCAGCTTTGAGCCACACAACTTTCGGAATCGGAGAGTTGCTGCATCGGTCCATGTACCCTCAAGAAGAAACAAGGATGAGAAGTTACTATGACCAAGTCAGCATCAACTACCTGAGACCTTCCCTTACGGGCACTTGTCAAAAAGGCAATTAGGCTAAATCAGGCTTAGGACAACAACAGAAAAGTCGGTCAGATGAGCTTCCCAACACTAAACTAAATCAAACTACTCAAAAGCCTGCAATGCTAGTTACCACTGGCGATGCCCTTTCACTCTAATTATCTGTTTCCAAGCATGGTACACTGTCACTCGCTCTTAAATACTGGGCTTTTTTAAAAAGTCACCATTCATGGAATCATGCAATTACAAAAGCCAGAAGTCTCACAAGCTTTTAAAGAAGCTGCTAAGCCTCAGAGCAAAGAAAAATGTGAATCTTTAACCCCCACTCCCAACATAGGAAAGAACTGAAAATGAACTTTAAAAAATTATTATTTGTAAAACACAGGCAGCAAATTTGCGCACATGTTTTCCTTTGGAGTCTGTGTTTTCAGGTTTTTTGATCAAGAGGTTTCTCAGCATAGGGTGAGCACTGTAATTCTTTGGCTGTACTGATTGCACCAAACTAATTCAAAATTAACTCACCCGAAGTGCAGTCATAGAAGAAATGTTAAAAACAGAGGAACCTGTACTGGAGCTACCAAGGCTTCAAAAGAACTATGCAGAACTACTGGGAAAGAAATGAATTTGCTCATTTCCTTAACAATAGCTATCTGTTTCTAAAACCATATAAGCAAGAATACTCTGAACCTAACGAAGACAGACTGTGGAAAAGTGGTTACTTGTAAAGCAACAGACTTACCCAGTCACATTCTGCCAAACATGGAAGTAACTCTGCTATGAACCTCAATGAGATCTAAATTAGTCTAAATGCTTGCCAATAACAAGATATAAAGCCCACTGCCACTTAATGGTTCTCATACATATGCCAGTAAACAAAACCAAATGTGAAAACACACCTCCACGGGTTTCACCCATGCCAAGGAACACGCAACAGCCTGAGCAGGGAGCTTCAAGTAGCACCACCTAAAACAGGAGATAAAGCCATCACCATCACTGCAAACTACAGAGCGAAAACCGCTGGAGTAGCAGAACTTCCTCTCTTCTGGGTTTTAAAACCCAACGGCTATCTCTGCTCTTGATTTTGCACTTACGAGTAAGACTGGTCAACCGCTCTGGAACGCACTTCATATCCAGAGAATGAGCACAGCAGAAAAAATAACAATGACCAGTCCCTTATGCTCTCCTTTACCCAAAGCATTTTCCCATCATAACCTTTTATGAATACCAAGTTACAGACAGAGAGCAGTGACTGTTGAGCCAAGGAATGCCAATGGCCATGTATGAACAGAGGCAAGAGAGAGCAAAAATACCGCATTACAGAGGAGAATGATGCTACCCGATGCAGCAAACGCAGCCTGCTTAGACTGATGTCCGTTCACAAGGATGTCTGCATCCACTCGCAAAACCCACAGAGAAGGATTAGTGAGCCTCAAAATGACCAAAAGTGACAAAAGGCAAGGCTAAGGAATAAAGGCAGAAATGCAGAAGGATTTAGCCCAAGGTCCCCCTGTGTAATCTACTTACTTGAGGAATCTCAGCCAAGACTTTTGGACGGTGCCCAGGTTTCCAAAATCTGCATAGAACACCTCCACTTCCTGGTCACTGAGCACCCGGTGGATGATAACCCGGTACCACCACTTATCCTCAGAGATCATTACACAGCAAAGCTGTCCAGGCTGCATTGAGGACTCAGGCATGATGTAACGATCAGAAATGATTTTATTTGAATAACAGCGTCTGAAAACACCAAAAGGAAAGCCTACACTTGGTAGGAAACAGAAGAAGAGCAAAGAGAAACATACAGGGGCTCCTAAAGAACCCTGATTTCTTAAAGTCCCCATTATATGAATTTTCAGGCATTCAGCTTAAGACAAAACGTGGAAAAGCTTCCAGAGTCAATGCAAGTGTTAGGAAATACTGTACAGGGAAACCCCTTGGGCATGGGGGGAAACCTGTAGCTTTCCTGTATTATTCTTGCACATCACAGATATAAATCATACATACTTCAAAGGTTTATGAATTATTTACTTGGCTTTCATCAACACAGTTTCCACCATTAGCTAGTCACGATGGAGCACTGTATCTCTACCAGTTAAGCCAGCAACTGAGTTGTTTTAATGGATGTTTTACGTCTCTGTTCCAGTGAACTTACATTGAAATGACAAAATAAAGGAGATGCAAATCTAAACTTTAACATTTGACTGTTCTTCCTGCGGTCCAACAGAAAGTGAATTAACGAGATGACAATAATTACAAACTTAATATAGTCCTAGTACCAGTCTCAATACTGGTCCCTAGTCTTCAGACTCCATTATTATTTTTTTCAATTTCTTCTGCAAAAAAAAAATAATGTTCTGGAACCACTCTCTGACATATTGCTGCTTCTTATGAACATGTTTCTGGAGTATTGGCTAAACATCCACGGTATTTGTCTGCAGCGTCTGTAACTACACTTATATACGCTCTATGAACATCAAGCATCTGCTTTAGCACAGAATTTAAAAGCAGCTGTAGCACTGCTGCAGTTGAATAGAATCCCAAATGTGTCATGCACCTGACAGTGTCACTGAGTGGGTTTTGCTGCCAAATACAGGCATGACAAAAACCTGCTACCTGTTGCTTTTTGACCACTGTTAGGATGGAAGCAAAAGCCTTAACTGAGCAGATGAACAACAGTAGCACAGGCAACACAGGGAGGAGATGCAAAGGAACACAAAAGTCCCTAAATTTACTTCCAGGCTTTTAAAAGTTTAGGACTGTCCAGGAGACAGCCAGCCAAATGTGAATGGCTATTAACCATACGTTTTGCTTGCTAGCTAAAAGGAGTAAGTAAGCATTATGCATATGTCTAGGAGTACATTGCACCCATCTCTGTATCAACTTATTAAGCCAGCAGCGACCGTAACTAACAGCTGGACGTCCAGTTCTCTCAGCGCATGCACACACAGAACAGGCAGCAGTACCAAATCAGCACAGCACGTTCGCACCTCATCTCAATCATCAGATCCTGCAGTTTATCAGATGTTTCCCTGCTGTAGACCTGGATGTAGAACTGGCTAGGAGAGATGATGAATTCCACAAAGACCCCCACCAAGCAGTTTTTCTCCAGCAGTGGCAAGCTGCTAAGGCTTATGTTCTGAACAGCATCTGGGGGGATTTCTGAAGTCGTCATCTCCACGGCTAGCAGGGAGTACTCCAAACCTTGGGGCTACAAAGGAGTAAGAGGAAGACAGCACTCAGATGTTTTGCCTGGCACAGAACACACATGAATGGTCTCTTAAGGTAAAAATACTAGTTCTTGCTTCCCAGGGACTTGTGATGTACTGAGTTTCACAGAATCCCACCAAACTGTGCAAATTTGACCTCCCCTGTGATAAGAGAGTTAATTTTCACTCTCACTTTCTTCCTCCTTCCCTCACTCCAGCAAAAGAGAGTGGTGGAACAAAAATACCTTGCTTGTACTCCTGTAATGAATAGAGGAGGAGTCAAAATCATGCCACAGATGTAGATAAAAGTGTTTTGAGTTGAATTGCTATCGCTCAAAAAAAGAAAAAAAACCTCTGATTTTGTTGCATTTAACACAAAAGATGTTATTTGTAAGATCTGTGACTACGAAAGTGCGTATGGTTGGAATTGCAAAACTCTATTTGAAAATGATGTAAAAGTGACAGAAGACACAAAAGCATCTCATTTTCACACTCAGCAAATTGCTGTCACTACAGATATTTTCCAAGGACAAAACCAAACAAAACCTACAAACCTGTTCTCTTCTCATTCTACACAGATCTACCCACATAAGTGAGCCAGCACAGCTTCCTACTTTTTGTGCTGTTCTTCAACTGTTTTATGTTGAAAGGGTTAATTCATCCGAGTTAGTGTAGAGGGGAGCCTTGATAGTACATTAGCTACTTTCACTGCCTCAAGAGCTTACCTTCATACTAATTAACAGTGCTCTTCCAATGATCAGAAGTCAAAGTGATTTAATCTTTCTTCACAGTGAACACACTATAAGTTATCACTGGGTTATACATGAGGGAATGCATGCAAAATTTGCCTTCCAGCACACACTCCACTAAATGGCTAATGCAACTGCAAATGAGGCTTCTTACAATGGTGTCTCTTTAAAGCACGTTTTCAAATAAATGACAGCCTCTCCTTCTCTGAGACTGTGCAAGGACTAACACCCTTGAGTTTGTGTTCCGCATTTAGAGTAAAACATTGAGTTAAATACTAAATTCACATTTTGAGTTAAAGAACAACTGAGAAAATTCTTGCCTGGGAAGCAGCATCACTTCCAAAAATCCACATTTCATAGATTTCCTCTTAGAAGTGCCTGTGAATAGTGACATTTCTGAGGGAGAGTTTTGTTCCCAGATTGCTCTTCATATTTTACTCTAGGGGCACACATGGCATCTACAATCTAGTTCACACACTGATAGCGATGACAGAAATCTATGTGAAAGATGTAGGAGACATACTTAAAAAACAAGTTTACAAAAAGCCAACAAGCTTATTAAAGAAATCACAACTCTAAAAATCACACTTTTACAGATTACATCCCCTCCTATGTGGAGGATGCATTTGTAGCATTATGGCTTGGGAGACTGGTAGACTCCTCTCCCTAGCCCGTGTAGGCAGACGCAAGAGTGGTGTGAATTACATCCTTCCTGGTCCTCTTGCTCAGGACGGAGAGAAGCCGCTGAGAGCGGTGGCTCTGGATATTATCCCTTTCTCTGGGCCAAGTGGATTGACTCGGCCCTTTTCCCTCACTCGTTCATTACAACACTTCCATTATTTGTCTCTTGTGACGGGATATTTGGATACCTTACAACAGTGCAGGGATCAGGTTGAGACCCCTCCCCTTCTCCTCATAGCTTCCTGATTAATGTTTACATTATTTATCCTAACTGGCACACTCCAGGAAGCTTTCCTCCCCTTTAGAGCCTTTGTAAAACAAAATGATAAACTTCACAGATTGCTTTTCATAAGAAATTTTAGTTGTACAAACATCTTTCAAGATGTATCTTGCTAGGAGCTTTGAACAGGTTCTTTTTGTAATATACAAGAACAAAAATCTCATTTGAGGTTGGGTTTACCTGGACCATGCATCCCCTTTTCTCTCCTTCCCACATGCACACTTTGTCTGATGTAGGGGAATTCACTGTGGACTTCATCACATCAAACTAAAATTTCTTCAAAGGACCAAGGCAGCCTGCATAAATCTCCGAAGGGTATGTTTACATAATGCCATACTCCTAATCTCAGGCTTCCAAGATCATTAGCAAACAAAACAGTAAAGTCAGGAAGAATTCCTGGAATCTTTTCCCTACACACATGCTCCAAACCACCAGTTTGACACAAACACAAGACTAAGTTGGCTGGAAAAATAACTCACGTTAGGAGGATTTTCTGGGAAATGGGAAAGTCTAAAGATGCTCAACAGGGGGAAAAACAGAGTGGTGATACAAACATATTATTCCAATCACACTGGGTAGACACTTGGAGCTGCATTTTCTCAATTTCCTTCTGAAAATACACTGCCAAACAAAATCAGAATGCTCAAAGTCCAACTGAATAGCTGCAAGGACCATGAACGGATACAACTTAAGGTGGTTAACAGTCTTACTGGCTTCCTTTAGTTATTACAGGTTTATAAAGCCGCCTAAAGTAAATGGTTTACACTGCTTCACATACCCCATACCTGCAAAAAGAACGTGCGTTCCCAAGATAAGGAGAAAAGGAGTAAAAGCATTCACAACTTGTAACAACAATGATGAAAGGACACGGGAGTAATACAATGAACTGAAAAGATTTGTCCTGAGTAACATACTGGCATGCAACATGGGAAAAACAAAAACATCGAAGATGCACATTTCTGAGCGCAAAACACCCAACAGCCAGTGCTGTTCTATGCGCAGCTTAACTACTAGCTGCTACTTTGCCTACTCACCGGTTTAAATGACTTTGTGACCACATTGAATGTTCTGCTTTGATTCAGGTTCACATCATCCTCAGGCTTTCCGAGAGAGGAGTTCTGGGAGACCTCAGCAGCAGGAGGGGGTGGGGACCAACGCCAGGAGTCCTCACACTGTGACTGCTCATCTGGTGGAACTAAGAGCGCTACGTCAAAACCCAAAGCTCATGCCTGTCCCAGAGCCAGAGTTGCTCCTTTCCACATTTGAAAACGAGCACTGGCAAAGTGCATGTGTAAGAAGCAGAGCTAATACAAATGAACACAAATCCAGCGGAGGAAAATTTGCACTGACATACTTACTGGGATTTAACAAAGCCTAGCCAAACCTCTAACCAAGGGTATGGTGGTGCTTTTGAAAATGTGTCAAAGTACAGTGTATTCAGCAAGTTATTCTACTCTCATGCACATTTCTTTCAAGCAGATGGCCTAAGCAAGGAAGACGGTTAAAACACTTCCAGACACATACAAAGCACTGAGAAAAAGAATCAATTTGTCTTCACACACCCAGAAGCAGGAGCAGTAACACATTCACTCCTTGTCCAGTTCAACAGCCTAGAACTCAGTCTTCAAAATCAAATCAATCGGAATGTTTCTCAAGGCTCCACAAAAAGGCTGCATGTATGTAGAATTGAGAAAGTAAGGACAGAGCAAACTTCCATCTTGTGAGAACACAGTAGCTACTGCAGAAAAGTTCTGCATCAAAATTCAAACAGCACCAATATTTTTACAGCCAAGATAGTCACTGTAGAATCAATACTTCCAATTTTTAAAATTAAGCAAATATTTTATTTCTGTGAAAATAATCTTGATCATTAACAAAGATAGACCAACACACTATGGTAGTCATGACTAAAAAATGACAACTGAAGAAGATATAAACCACAGTTGCTTGCTTTATTCAGACCTGATTACAACTGACTCAAGCCATTTTGCTGTAGCTTGACAAATTTAGTTATCCCTTTTCAGTAGAAAAAAAATACATGTTAACATTCTAGCATGTAAGAAATCTTTAGGTTCCAGGCACTGTCCCACTTAACTCAAAACTGGTGCACAAGACCTTTGGGCATCTACTTCTCTTTTAAAGAGAGCAATCCCAAAGCTCCCTGTAGGTCCACGTGGTTGAATTTTCATCCCCAAAGCAGCACCGTTGTGATCCTTGCACAAAAACATAACATACAAAGCCACCTTACCTTCTGTTAAGCACCTGGATTTGAGGTCAAACACCAGCCAGTCTTGTTCATCTTCCTTGCACTCAACATGGAGGACATCATGAAGGCTGCCAACAAACTCTAACATGTCTACAAAGCCAAGTTCCCCCACACAGAGATTCTCTTTGAAATGTGCCTAGTGCCAGAAAACAAACAAACAAAAAAGCAGCTTTTTACAATGCACTGAATTGAACCTCACACACTGAGAAGGATTAAGATTCACAATAAGCAATAGGTTGCCATATCTCAAACTATTAGCAGATTTTGGATTATGAGAACCGCTAGCAGCAGGGGAGGTCCATAACAAGAGAGAAAAAAAAAAAGGAATGTTTGAGCTTTTCAGAGAATATCTGAAACATTAGAAAGAAAATACTAAGTCACACAAACAGTTCTAGTTCAGCAAGCATTTTCTAAGCATCTCTCAGCCAGGATTAAAAATTTGTCTCCCTGTTGGTTTCTCTTCTCTCTTCAAGAAATGCTCCAGTCCTTCACCTTCCAAGACCATCACCTTGTTAGATGGCCACTGTGATGGATTTTTAAGACTGGACTTTGTGTGAAAGCGTGCACTGTGACAGAAGTAGCTTAAGTAGCAATAAAAGAAAGCCCCACCTCTCAGCTCTGACACAATCATATCTTAGATCATCACAGGTATAACACTGCTGCAAATTTTAGCAAGTAAAAAGATTAACCCTAATAGTAAAAATTACCTCAAACTCATCATGTAGCTTGGAAACAAGTAAACCATCTGGATACTTAGCTACAACCTAAACAGAAAAGGAGACACCATTAGCAGACAGTTGCATGCTCAGACACTCACACAGACACACAAACACTAAACTATACACATGCTTAATAAATATTTGTAAAAGTTGGACATCTCAGGGCCTTGTGATGCACACTTATTTGCCACTGGTCCCAGAGACACTTGAGGTTTCGGACTATAGCATCCCTGCTGCAGAGTTTTAATAGCTAGCCACAGCATTAGACTAGAATGATAGTTTTCAAGGTGCCTACAAAACAGAAAAAAGTCTTTGGAACACATACCCATACCCAGGAAAACAATACTGAACAGCAGAAAGAAGCATCTATGAAAGATTTGCAACTAACAGTACTTACAGTTTGAATTTTTTCCTTAAGGGCTGAGCTCACTGTCCCTCCAGCTCCTTTCTCACACAGCATTATCTTAAAATCTTTCTCCAACTATAAAGGAAAAAAAAAATCACACCAAGGTAGGAGAGAGGAAGGAATTCCAAGGCTCATGAAAATTCCTGTTAATTAGGTAAGTCACTTGTGAGAGAAGAAACACAAACGCACACATTAACAAAGGAAACATGCACGAACAGCAGAAGTTACCTAAGGTTAAGAACACCACGAAACAGAGTTGCACATATGGGTTTAGTAAAGGATATTTTAAAAACACGATCACATACGCTAGACTCTACTATTCTAACTGCAAAGGAACAGACACTCCCTGATACAGGCCTTCCCTGCAAGGACCGCTCCACACCCTCAGCCAGAAAGAGCTCCAGGCACAGGTACCATCCATCTCTTGCATTTGCCAGAGCTGCACTGGTGGTACAGGATCAAATGCAGCCCTCACTTTCTACAGGTTCTGGAGATCTTGAAACACCTCACACTTTTCAGCTAAGATGAACCATTCCCCAGATTCTTGCTATCACATTCCTCCTCCATTCTCCCTTACTAAACCAATCCCTACATCCTAACCTATGGATACCTTACCACCTTCCTTACATTGTCATTTGCAGTTTGAACATACCTTCTTTTTTAAGCCCCTCTCTCTGGGGGGATACAATAAGGGAGGTATCTTTCAAACCTTGGCATCACCTGGAAAAGACTTCTTTCACTTTTGTCCCTGCAGACAACATTATCCAGGTGTCAGAGCAAGACTGCAGGCAACAAGGTCTCTTGAGAATCAACCCCCAGCTCTGTCACACAGGTTGCTCGACTGAACAAGTCACTTCACACAGCTCAAGTCTCAAAAAAAGGGGTTATTGAAGTCTAATTATAAAGGAGTACACCAAAGGACATCACCACTATTATCAGGGAGAAAGATGATGCTTAACTGACCTTGGATGATCTGTAACATAGATCTGAAGACCAGAGACATGAGAATGACCTAGGTTTTGACAGTGTATAAAGCTAGATAGCAGGCTGGTATGAGTCTCATCACTGCCAGACTCATCTAAAATGAGTACTAACATTTTTGGAAGAGGTAGTGCATCCACAACACAATGTATCTCAACAGAAATGAAAGCAGTAAGCCTTTCCCCCAGGATTAAAACACGAAAGAGCTACAGATCTCTTGTCCAGCCACTTACTTGTTTCAATTTATCACCAAAATCCACTGCTTGTGTTTCCTCTGGTTCTGACTTCTCTTCTGTAGTCTGATTGGAGCTTTCTGTTTCACAACTGGGTTCTGGAGGAGGTATCTCAACTGCAGGGGCTGCAGAAAAGACAGTAGCTGGGGTTGTGATTCTTTCTCAGACTGATGCAATGTTACATATTAAGCAGAAAGAGAAGATATCTAAAAATTAAAGTATGAAGCACCAGTGCCCTTTTTCTGATCTCCTGTGGCATTCACAGCTATCATGTTCATCAGCATTCTCTAGAGGCATCCTTTACTGTATTAACGCAAAACAAAAACTCTTGCTCTTGAGAGCACACCATCAATTGCTAGACTGATGCAAAAAGGAATTCTCTCCAGAAAAGTCAGGAATTTGGCAGGAACCACATGCGATTTTCTGCTCTCCCTCGCACCCATTGCAGGAACACTGAGAATATCTGCAACCTCTTCTGTTTTCTTTTGTGGAACGTTACTGTTGTGACTTTTAGTCTAGTACTAGTAAATTTTCAGTCTCAGGGTGTTCAATAGGCTTTAGTGGCCTGTAAAGCAGGTGTTCAGGACATCCTTCCAGTTTTGTTACCTACTGCCTGGAATGACCAGGAATTCTAGCCCGCATTCAGAAAGCCTGTATTCTGACTAGCCTAAACACCCCCTCTTTCACCTGCTACCAAAAATGGTGGTGGTGGGAATCTTCCAGGTAAGTTCTCTGCTCTCAAGACATTGCCCTTGCAATAAGCTGCACGTGCAGCTGCTTCTACAGTATCCCATAGCCCTTCTGTGCTAAATTTTAGAGGAACCGGGACTCTTACAGCAGATGAAAATATAGCAACATCCATTCGAAAGACAGCTGCTTGGCCACAGACAGTGCTTACAGGAACTACACATCTCCTAATACAGGTAAGCCTCACCCTGTGGTGTCTTTTCCTGTTGTTCTTCAGTTGAGGGGCTTTTCTTCAGGGTTAGCAAAGACCCTGCTCTTGACTGTTCAATTGCAATGATATCAGACACACTACTAAGCATTTCAAGCATGGAAAAAAATCCATATTGCATGTACTTGAACGCCCGGCCAAAGCGTCTGGAGAAGGCCTTATTGAAGTCTGAGAGCAGAACTGGCGAGGAACTCAGCAGATCCTTTAGCTCACTCTTCACTGCTGCTGGCAAGACAGGAGGAGTCCTGCCCCTCCGAGGGAACTTCTGCTGATTCCTGGAGCTAGGCAAAGCATTTGCCCTTGGTGCAGCATTCCGTGTCTTAACACTTGTCTTTTGTTTGGCGATCAGTTTGGCAATGTCTTTGGTGGTCTCATCTGCAACAGCTAAGCAGAATACATGAACTATTAGAACCACTGAAATAGTAAATCACTAAAACCTCTACACAGTCAAAACTCTTCCTCTTTTAATTCTTTTCTCTTCTCCCTCCCTTCTTCAGAAGGGCCTCTTTCAAAAGCAAACACAATTAATCATGGCTGATTTTCAGCATGGCAACGACTTTTCCTCTCCCTTTGCAAATTCGGCTGGACTGGATTTATCAGCCAACATCCAATTAGCATCCTTATCATTACAAATGCAGATACAAGTAGGAAGGCTGGTGAAATGCTTGCATATAGCATCACAACAGGAAATCAGCCGCCACAGATTTTGTTGGGAGAGCACTAAGTGGCTCATTGCCCCCACCCCCAAGCCAGAACCATGGCAAACCCTTGCTATAATTTAACAGTACCAGGCTGTTGCTGGACTCAGAGTCTTTTCCAAAACACTCATATAGGAAAAAAAGGAGAAAAAAAAGCAAGCTACTCTAATCAGTTCACAAAACCAAAAGGTGCTGGCAACATATTCAAAAAAAAAAAATCCAGGTTGTGCAGTTGTTCTTTATCTAAATTCATCCTCAATTCACCATCAGAGACAACAGTGTTGGAATCATACAATCAAGTAGATTTGGAAGGACCTGAGGAGGTCATCTGGTCTAACCCACTCAACTCAAAGCAGGGCTGACTTAATCTTCACCCACTTTGAACTTCTTCATCCACCACTCCTCTGTATTCTGCCAGGCAACAGAGAGCAAACAACAAAAAAAAAGATTTCTGAACAAGTAGCTTGCACTGCATCCCATAAGCTGTGTGTCAAAATGCCTAGCACCACGGCATTAGTACCAGCAAAAGTAGGTGGTTATAGTTCTGCCTTGGATAGCCTGTGTGTGACAGAGAACACACACAGCTAGGTAAGGTCTTTCCAGAGAGGACCTGGGAACCCAGGTCTTTCTTGTGCTTTTAGGTAACTTCTCATCTTGCAGTAAAGCTCCATGAAAACATCATTTCATCCTTCCTAATCAACTCTTTGCATCCATAACTCTTTCCAAAGACAAAGTAAGTGAGAAAGGTTCTTTAGGACAGAGACCGAGCTTTCCTCAGGGTCAGAAAGGGAAACATTTAAAGCTTCTTCTGAGAGGCTCTGTCCCTGGTTTTGGCTTCTACTGTACTCTACATTTACAGAAAAATGAGGCTTACACATCCTGGTGTAGCCCTAAGAAAAGTTACTGCAGTTTCTCATCTAAGTCCAGAGGTCCCTTCCAACCTTACTGATTCTACGATTCTATGTCCAGAATGCAAAATGCAGAAAAATAACTAGAAGCCTGAGTGGTTTTTCAGAGAGGAAAAAAAAAAAAAAAGGAAACAGCAGAAGAGCACTAAAAAGCAGGTCAACATCTGGGAAAAACAACAACGAAAGGCAAGAAATGATGCATAAAGCTATATGAGGAAAAAGTAACGGAGGGATGTGACCTATAGCTCAGGGAACTCATCCGGCAAATCCCTGTTTCAGAGCATCACTTAACGCCAAGATGAGGTTCCAAATAACTCCTCCCCCCACCATGGGAGCAACACCTCACCTTTCAGGATAAAAGTGCCTTTGCCGTGGGGACAGATTCTGACAACCTCAGGCATATCTGCCACCAGCTCCATGGTGGACTGGAAGCCCAGGTCATGCAGAGGAAGAGGTCTGCCAATCATCGCCAGGTACTCCTGCTCCAGCTGCGCTGGGGTTAGCCCCTCTTTGGCAGCCATCAGCAGCGATCTCACCTCCTTCCTGAGCACGTCCGTAAGCTGCACCTGCCTCGACATGTCTGCACTGAAGTGGAAACAGAAACAACAACTCGTACCACGCGGACAGAAGCTGCTCAGATGCCCACAGCCATCACCTGCCAACCCGGCTCGTCCCTTGCCCGCCCCCCTAGACCGCCACCCCGGGGCCCACCACCTGAGCTGAGGTTAGGGCTGCTCCTGCCCCACTGCCTGTCCCCGTGGGGCCACCCCCCCCCCCCCGCAGGCACTCCTCCCCACGGAGGCCACTGCAGCCCTAAACCACGGCCCCAGGGACTGTCCCCACGCAGCACCGCACCCCCCTCCCCGGGGCAGGCGCACCTCTACGTGGCTGCCCCCAGCAGCCACCCCGAGGGTCACCACGCTGCAAACTCTTCCCCCACTGCTTCGCGCACCCTGACGCCCCACGGCGACCCCTGCACCCCCAAAGCACTGCCGGGAGGGCGGAGGCAGAGGGAGGTGGTATCCTCCCTGCCCCACAGCGCCGCTGCCCCCCACCGAGCTCCCTCTGCCCCTACACCGCAGTCCTGGGGACCCGCCCCTCACCGCCCCGGGGGGTCACTGTCCGCCCCGCACCCCCCAAGCCACCGCCGCGGCGGCGCCCGCACCCCCCACCGCGCCCCACCGCCTGCCTCACGTGACCCCACGCGCGCATGCGCACTCGGCGCCCCCGCTCCCCTTCTTCTCGAGGCGTGAAGGCGGCGGGGGGGGGGGGGGGCGCGGCCCGCGCGCGCATGCGCCCTCGCCGCCCGCTCGCCGCTCCCCCCGGCAAGGCGCGAAGGCGGGGCTGTCTCCGCGCGCGCACGCGCACTCGCCGCTCCCCCGCTCCCCCTCTGGAGGCGCGAAGGCGGGGGGCGGCCCCGCGCGCGCATGCGCACTCGCCGCTCCCCCGCTCCCCCTCTGGAGGCGCGAAGGCGGGGTGGGGCCCCGCGCGCTGCCCCGCTTCTGGCCGCGGCGCCGCTGGGCGCTGAGGCGGGCGGGGGGCGGCGGCAGCGGCGTTGGCGGCAGCTCGCTCCAGCCCCGGCCGCGGCCCCGCGAGCCCTCCAGGACAGCCCAAGGGGAACCCACGCCTCAGCGTGGTCAAGAATACGCTTGTATTTTTCATCCCATCGCAGGGCGGGAGGGGGGAAGTGCACGGCAGGGTGGATGCTGCCCGGCTGAAATCAAACCTGGGAAATTGTTCTATTGCTGCTAAAAATCCGACTCGTGCTTTCAGTGGATGGAAACTGTGTCTTTCTGTCCCACGCTGGCCCAGCGTTAACATGAAAAAGGCGCACACATTAAAGGTCTCCGAAACACTGAAAGCGAGTACAGACGCTGTATGAATTCATTAATTGTGCCCTATTTCCCCACAATTTTTCTCCTCTTCCATCAGCCCTATTCATTCGTTGCTTCCCCGGTGACCCACTAGCAAGGCACGAAGGAGCGCAGAAAGCAGTGAACCAGTGCTCCTGCCCACCCTGCATCTAATATCCTGACTCTAGGCAGGCCAAAGGTCTCCAATAAAACAGGAATCCAAGAGAAAACAAGGCCGGCATCTCCCCTCTCCCGCTCCTCCGCGCCGTCGGTCTCCCTGCTGGGAAGCCCCACGCTCAGCTCATTAAAAGGGACGTCACCACTCCTGCATTTGAGCCACGTCCTGCTCCTACGCCTTGACATCTGCCTTGCACCAAAACCTCGTCCTCAACTGCAGCCTGACGAAGCCAAAATGCCTGTTACCTCCCCTCTCCCCAGAGAAGACAGGACCCGCGTTTCCACAGATGTCCCCACGGTCGGTGCCGTACGGCAGCCTTTTCCTGAAGGAGCTGAAAACTCGGCTCTTCGTGGAGCCCTCGCAGAGGTTGACGCAGCAGCAGCCGGTATCAGTGTCTGCACGGCCCCTCTCCTGCTGTGGAGTTTGCCACCAACATCCCTCGTTCTGCTGGCCAAAGGGCTTGTAGGGAGCAGAGCCAGCGTGAGGTGCTGCTCACCCAGCCGTTCTCAGCAACGCCCTCTCCCAGCATTGCTGAGTTAGAAATTGGTCTCGCTAGCACAGGCTTTTTACCCTGATCTTAAGTGGGCTGGGTCATTCTCACCCTTGAGGTCTTCTGAGCCAACTGCCTGACAGTTATTTTCAAGTTGCTTTTCAACAGCTTTGCAGAAACCATCTAATAAAAATAATCTGAGTGCTTTTGATAGTATTTTTTTTTCCAAAGCCAGGAAGATACATGAAGAACATCGACCTGGAGTCCACTCTGTGCGGGTCTAACCTTCCTTCCCATCTCCCCAGCAGTGTGCAATGAGAGCAGAGCAGCTGGGAAACAGCTTGCTCACGTCACTGCCCACTACGTCTGACAAGCCTATGTTAAATTTGGAACAGGCCTCCCACATCTGGCGCCTCCCTTTCTCTCCTCCCCTGCCCAGTTTTCCTGCCTGCAGCAATAAATTCAAGCACAAATTCACCTACTGCCACAGGCAGCTGCATTCTCCTCAGCTCAGAGAATCAGATGAAGATGGATAAGAGGTCCCGTAGCTCCTCCAGGGAGTCTCAGAGGAGAAACAGGGAGTCCCCAGCTACGCAGAGCAGATGGGAGAAGAGGGAGAGCAACAGAGAAGCCAGCAAGGGAAGGGGAGACGTAAAGCAAGAGAAAGCAAAGGAGATCAAGAGCACCACAGGGGCGGACGGTAAGGTGCACACATCCACAGTGGTGGACGTGGATGACGTGATATCTGATGAAGAAATGGAGGCGTTGGCATTGCTGGACAGTGAGCGGCAAGAGGAAGGTATGATTCATACAAGGGTTGAAAAGCTATGGGCTTTTGGACCCTGCGTGTGTTGCATATGACTGCTCTCTGCATGGTGAGTGCCTTCACACCCACCTTGCAGAGACATGTAGTTTTTCTGGGAGATTCAACCCTCCCAGCCAGCTTCTGCAATCAGTATGGGTGGATCAGTGCTCTCTAGCAAAGCAACAAACTTTACAACAAGCAGTAACATCCTCAGCATCCTCTGTGCTTCGGCTCACTGCTCTCTAGCTGCATCTGTTGTCTGCTCTCATCTCCTTTCTGCTTGCCCTCTCTTAGGTGGAAGGAGTTAGCCTTAGGAGTACAGCACTAATAACTGCACCACAGGGATGTGCTTGAGGCTCATACTCAGTGCTCCCCTTCTGGTAACACTCGAGAGCAGCTCTCATCCGGGCCATGTGTTAACCAGACTTCTGGCCTGCTGCAATAGGATGAAGCATTGCTGGAACATTAAAGGTTGAGGCAGCATCCTTGCAGTCCTAGCAGAAGGAACTAAGGCTGAGACATGCAGGGCCACCCTCTTGTCTGAGAGTCATCTGACAGGGGAAGCCTCCAGGCCAGGCAGAAGTCATTTCCATTTAAAGCTGAGATAACCTGAGATCATTTCTGTGGCTTGGGCCTGCTCACCCGAGCAAAGGGTAAAGGCCAGTTCTGGGGGACAGGGCTGTCTTTTGACTCAATCTGCATCACAAGTCCTTATGCAGATGGCTGGGCCTCCTTGGCCCCTAAATCACCACAGGCTTGTCAGATGTATGTTACAGGAGCCAGCATCACTTTTCCTCTCCCGTATCAGCCACTTCGCTGCCCTAGAGTTGCATGAAGGTTTTAGCTTGCTCCTATCTCCCTGGTAGTCACTTTGTCTTTCAGATAAGCTTCTAGGGTCCCAACCCAGCCAACAGGTTGCCCATTTGAAGCCCTTACATACTACTTAGCTGCCTCAGGTCTTCAAACTGAAGGCTCTAGTAAAGGCATTATATAGAAGCATAGAGACCCAAGCTCAATTTTTGCCAGCCAAGTAGAGGCAGAATATATCCTGGCATATGGCAGGATCCATGTCCTGGCAATGCCTAGCCACGTGGGGCAGGAGCTATTCTTTAATATAGCTCGAGAGAGAGTCAATGGTTCACACATGCACCAGGTCTTGGGAAACGTCAATATAGAGGCTGATTTATGCAGGCAAGTCTCAGCACATCATTTCCTTGGGAGCAGACCCCTCCTAACACAGTCATGTTGGATTTCTCCCTAGGTATAAAGTCTCCAGGTCTAGGCATCTGTGAATGGCTTCTGACCATCTTGTCTTTCCTGTTCATCATAATGACCTTCCCCATTTCTGTCTGGTTCTGCATGAAGGTGAGAATGGTCATGGGACCTCTCCGTGTTTAGCATTTGATGTCTGAGGTGGGTGTAACCCACTGATTCAGCATGTGTGGGACACCATCATAAAACTTTGTTGGTCTACAGCCTTCTTATTTGCACTTCATCAGCTCATCATTAATTTTGTCTTATTCTTTATCATATATTACTGCAGCAGATGGGCTTCACAGGGGGGTCCAACCATTGCCTGCCTAATACTTCTGTTGTCACATCAGCAGAGGGAGCATATGTTCCTCCTTCTTAAAATTAGTTATGGGGGTGACATTTCTGTTCACTTTTAAACATAACCTTCAGCCTACCCAGCCAGGAGATGGCTGCATTACAACAACAGAATGAATAGATTTTGCAATGTACAGTTTTTAAATCATTTTAAGGTAAAACAAATCTGTAAATGTATGAAATTTAGTCTAATAAGTCAATCTGATGTTCATAGTTGATTTTTCCCCTACCTCCTGTTCTCCCAGAGGTTTATAACACGGCTCAGAGTAGGCACATTTCAGTTTCCATTCCTCAGGAAGTTCAGCATGCATCTTGTTCTCAAAAAGAGCATCACTACTGTGGCTCAGATCTTACACATGTATGTGAACGCACACACAGACATGCACATGTAGTTTCTTTGGAGGCAAATAACCAAGGTGAAACATTTAAGTTTAGGGTGTTCAAGTTTGGCCAAACAATATGGAAGCAGAGCGCTGGCCTCATCCTGGGAAACTCCGGGCAGAACCAACATGGGCTGCTCTCACCCAGCCACAGGCCGTCACAGGGCTGCTATTCTTGTGCCTTTCATGCACAAGCCAACTGGTAGTTCTAGACTAGGTTCTCTGCTGGGGTAAAGGACTCTTAGTGACAGGTGAATCCAATAGTTCACATCTGCTGAAATCCTCCTGTTGCAGGGCTTTGCAGCCCCTTTCTTTCCTCTGGCCCTAGCCCTTCCCTCCAGCCTAGTCTCGCTCTCTTTTTTTTTTTCCCCTGGCAGGTAGTGCGGGAGTATGAGAGAGCCATTGTTTTCCGACTTGGTCATCTCCTTCCTGGCAGAGCCAGAGGGCCTGGTAAGATCTTCCTTCAGCTCCCCACAGCTGTCCCTCCTCTTCTCCGTGCTCTCCCAAAGCTCACATGCTAGTACCTTTTTACCTCTGCAACAGGCCCAACCAGCCAGGAGATGATAGAACCATCAGCTTCTGATGAAGGAGTCTATACTGAAGTCCATGCTTTCCATACTGAAGTAGTCCCAGATTTTGAGCCCATATATTGCTATTTCTTTCTAGTTCTTCATGCTAATCCCTCTCCTGGTCCTCAGAGCAGGAAAGGAAATTTCTGTGGTTCTGATGCTAACCAGCTGCCTCTTTCTCTTCCCCCCACAGGCCTTTTCTTCTTCCTTCCCTGTTTGGACACATATCACAAGGTAGACCTCCGTGTCAAAACCCTAGAGATCCCCTTCCACCAGGTATGGTTCTCCACCCTGTATGTTCACTCTCGAGTCTCTCTGTAGCATTACACCTCTCTGGGACTGGTCAGGCCTGCCTGAGTTCAGCACTGATTTGGTCCTGCTGTTAAGAAAGCAGCATATAATTAAAACAACGATTCTTGTTCCACGTCACAAAGTACCAATCTATTGGCCATAAAATACTATGCAGCACTGCCATTTCTTTTCTATGAGAAGTCCCTATCTCCCTAGTCTTAACTTTCCAGCCTTCACGATTGCATAGAAAAGCTTGAAAAAAAAATCTCAGAGTAACCCTAATGCCTCAGAAAATGGAAGGCAAAAATATACCAACCATAGTATTTTTCTTTTATTGTAAAACTACTGGTAAAGTCCTGTTCAATTTGAAATGCTTTAATGATAACATACAGCAAAAAGAGGAGGTGGTTCGGCTACAGATACAGGACTAGGTTTTTACCTACCACACTGAAGAATCCGTGCAGAGATGTCAGGAGCACAGACTGTAAGATCTTACAAGGATGTCCCTTAAGAGAGGAGCTGCTGCTCCTGTTAAGGCTGGGAAGAAGGAGGGGCTGAACCCTCCCTACTAACCTAGGAATCTGTAGCCTCCCTAGCCACGGTTAAGCAGGACAAACATGTAATATCGCCTCTTGTTTTGGGACCTGTTGCCTGTGCTGCTTCATGGCCAGCAGCACTGTCTTAATCTGGCAGCAAACCCAGGCTCACCTTTGTGGTATGAAGCAGGTCTTTCTGGACACTCTACTCAGTAACACTGAGCAAGGCTCTGTGCACAGACTGCAGGACACAGCCTGTGTGCTCAGAACAGGAATGGACCAGACAGCAATGGGCAGGAAAACGTGGCCGAGGATGGTTGGTGGCTTGCACAGGGTCCCACAGCTACCTTAGAGGATCTACCTTAGAATTGTCAGAACCAGCTCCATCTCCCTTAATGTCTTCTGCTTAGGTGGTGACCAAAGACATGATTACCTTGGAGATAGATGCTGTCTGCTACTACCGGCTGGAGAACGCCTCTCTTCTCCTCACCACCCTGACCAGCATCTCCAGTGCCATCCAGCTGCTGGTGCAGACTACCACAAAGCACCTCCTAGCACACCGAGCCTTCTCTGAACTCCTACTGGAGAGGAAGAGTATCAGCCAGGAGATAAAGGTGCTTCCACAGGGAGAGAGTGGGCAGAACAAGGAGTGAATTGAGGCTCCACAGAGAGGCTTGGAGGGTGATCAGCCCCACAGAATCACATACACAGGGTTGAAAAGGGTGCAATAACAACACATAGTCCTTCACAGAAAAATGGGATGTGTATTTTAAACTCAGATCACTTTAGGGGAAGAATCGACAGTGTGGCCACTAAAGGCAGCCACAGGGAGTAGTAAATGGTGTGGTGTGAGGAGATGAAGGAACATCTTAAAATAGCTTCACAAGTGCTTTGCAATAGCCCAGTTTCAGTACTTATCCAGAGAGGAGATTCTCACAGGAAATTTCTTCTGCAGCCTGACCAATTTGCCATAAATCCTGTGTATAAGGGATTTCTAGTAGCAGTTCTGTGGTGGCATAACACCTACACATATGAGGCCAGTCAGGAACTCAGTTTTCTGGGGAACTGAATTGGTTTCACACTCAAACCAGTATGGACAGATTAAATTGTGTAAAACTTACGGGAGACACATGAATCAAAAGTGAAATGAGGGAGATAATTTTAGTTCTGAGCGGCCTCCTACAATAGCGCGCACAAACTGACAAAGCTATCCTAAAGTCCTGCTGTTAATTACCTTGAGTTAATGTCCCTGCACTGTCTGACTCCCTAAGAGGGGCGTGGGCAAGGGCTGGTGTCCTTACACTCAGAAAATCCTCCTCTTTGCAGGTGGCCTTGGATGCTGTCACAGGCTGCTGGGGGATCAAGATGGAGAGAACAGAAATGTAGGTAGGAAGTGCCAGTAGAGGAGGCCTCCCTGGCTCTTTGCAATTACCTGTCTTGCCGTGGTCGCTGCTGCCTGCTCCTCTTCCTGCCTTTCCTCTGGCCCTCTCCTGACAGGTTTTTCCTTGCCCCTTTCAGCCATTGCTTAGAGTAAAACTTTCACAAGCAAAGATAGCACTTGCTCCTGTACTGACAGCCAGGGCAAGATCCTTAGCTAGGATCTCATTGCCATTTCACTACTGTTCGTGGCAGAGTTGTACCCACTTCTCGTGGCCCAGGAGTCAGAGCAGACACCAGACCTTCTGTTTCTCAGACTGGATCAAAGGCCTTGGGGTCTCAGCACTGGTTGGGATGGGCTTATTGCTCAGAAGCCCATGGAGAAGGGTGAGTCTCACTCATCACACAGAGGGCCACAGAAGCAGGAGCCAAGTGAATTTGGGTCTAATAAATGACTAAGCAACTGTATGAACAGAAGAAAATTAATATGACTGTGTCTTAAGAGTGGTCTCCCAGTGGATTCTCTGATGTCTCATAAAGGGTAAACATAGGCTTCAAGCATCAAAAATACAAGTAAGAGAGGTCTCATTGCTGTCTAGTGATTGTGAACACCAGGCTTCATTAGAAAAGCACACTAGAAAAGAAGAATGAGGATGGAGGTAGAAAGCTAAAGCAAGAAAAAGGGGCATTCAGGGAGTTCAGAGCAAAGGACGTTAACCAACAGCTTTACAGAGACTGACTGAGGAGCCAGTTCTGAGCAGTCTAACCATACAGTCGGATTGACTACCCACAGCTGCCAGCGGAAGCCTAGCTTTGTGAAGCCCAGCTAATTCTTGTCTCTTACTCCCACAGCAACAACATTCAGCTACCTGCTGAAGTCCGCCAGTCCCTGGCTGTGGAAGCAGAGGCTCAGAGGCAGGCCAAAGTGCGGGTATGCCCATACTGAAGACCTCCCATCTCCTTGCAAAGCATTCCTCTTTCCTCTCCCACCTCCAGCTGAGGTTCTGGAATATGCCACATTAGGGTATAGCTCACGGCATACCCTTTTATCTATCTCCTTTTATTCCTGCCCAAGAGCTGTAAGGGGAGCTGCAATAGGAGGCTTGTCCAGCCCAGGGGAGTCTGCTTGGAAAGCCCAGATCTAGCCTCTGGCCTATGTGTAGGACTGAAAGACATGCAAGAAGTCTGGGATTATCTGCAGCCTGTGGAGGTGCTTGTGGAGCAGTATATTATGCTTGTGGAGGTCTCTCTCTTCCTCAGTGCTGCTTCAGGAGGCTAGAGCAGGGCTCTCCCCTCTGTGCCTCCTCACCTTGCTGAGTGCAGGCTGGCCACCATCATTTGCACTGAGCTGCTCAACAGCCTGGATAAAATCCATGTCCAGCATCCCTCCCAGCCCAGCCTAGGTGGGCTGCCTTTTCCTGTGTTTTTGCAGCAGGAATCTGTCCAGCTGTGAGCCCTGATGGGCCTAATAGCACCTGAACTGCCTGTAGCATCAACAAAAACAAGACAGATGTGAGTTCCTAAACTTTTGGGGCATCGATACATCTATCACATGCTGTGATCTTCAGAGAGCAGGGATGTTGCATTTGCACCAGTTCTAGGGAGATCACAGTGATAACCTCTCTCTGTAATAAACAGTCCATGTCTTCTTACACTCCAGCCTCACTGATGTCCTCTTTGTTCCCCTTCTTGGTAGGTGATTGCTGCTGAGGGGGAAAAGGCTGCTTCAGAGTCCTTGCGGATGGCAGCTGAGATTCTGTCTGGTGCCCCTGCTGCTGCTCAGCTCCGTTACCTCCATGCACTGCACTCTTTTGCTGCGGAGAAACCTGCTGCCTTCATCTTGCCCTTGCCTTTGGATCTCATGAACCTGGTCTCTTCAGCCACCCGCAGTCCCCTAGGAGTAAGCAGCCTCCTCAAGGAGGACACAAACCTCCCAGAAAGCCCAAAAGACAAGAAGGACTCACCCATGCTGTAAGAGCTGCCCCAGAAACGGTTGCCGCAGTGCTGTAGTCAGTTCTGCCTAGAGAGGAGCAAGAAGGCTAGTCTACAGCCCACCAGCAGCGCGTGGGCCAGAGGCGGGAGGAAAGGCAGCCCAGGCCTGTAATATAAAGCGGATTGTACGTGCAAAAAGTTTCTGCTTGCTTTGGAAAGGAAAAAAACATGGAGCACAAGGAGCATGGGTGGGTGTGTGAGCAGGGGGGTCAAGGGAGGAGGGATGTCTTCACTTCCTTTCTTCTTTCACCTGGCCAGACACACCTCTGACACCACAGAGCTTTACTCCAGTGGTCTGATCCATCCTTCCTCATCACATCAGCAGGAAGGACAGACTAGCCTTTATAACCTTAAAAGCCCTAAATCCCTAAACTCCCCTCCCAGCATGAGCTGCAGGGAATTAAAGTGCAGAAAGCCTGACACTGGGATCAAGAAGGCATGCACAGGCTGCCCCCCAGGAAAGACATCTTATCAGAGGCATTGGTTTCCTGGGGCTCTGTCCTCGTACTTGAACACTTGGGGTTTTCCTTCTGCACCCAAGGCTGTAAGTGGCTATTTTTTAAAGGGCAGGTCTTAACAGCAGGGTGGTAAAACAAAGCCAAATTATGACTGGCTGGACTGCTTGGGCAGGAGCATGCGCCTCTTCACAGCCAGTCTCCAGGTGCAGTGCCCTGGGAAAGGGCAACTGCTCAGGTGGCATGGAAGGGATCCTTGCTCAAGTGCCTTTTCCCTCAGTGTGATGGCTGATTAGGAGTGAGAAGAGCCAGGCAGGCTAGGATAGGAGCCTGACAAACTGGAGCTGCTCCTGGGGAGGGCAACAGGAGCAGGCTCAGCCTGCAGGCAGGTTGGTGGGCACTGCTGGGCTGGTTTCCTTACAGCTTCACTGCTTGCCTGGTGGCCCTGGAGGCAGTCCTGGATGCCAGATTTCAGTTACCATCTACACACACACACACACACACACACACAACTAAGATGTTTAACCTCTAGTACTAAACTAGGTAGAGAGGAGGAAGAAGGAAAATGAGGAAAGAGCAGCATTTTATGGCTTGGCACTTGCTAGCAAGGCACACCAGCTGTGCTGCTGCTTCCTTCCGCTGGGTGGTGAGCAAGGACAAGATCTAAGCTTGTAGGTGGCTGCTTCCAGCAGTAGTGTATGTCCAAAAAGAGAGATGATCTGCTTAGCCAGGTCCCACTGAGCTGACAAGGAGAATCCAGCACCACACTGGAAAAGCTAGCTATCTGCCTTGAGAAGAATAATTCTTTTGCAGACTCCAGCTACCTTGTGCAGCCCTATAGACAGGGCAGAATCAGAAAAAGACCTCAAAACTCCTATAAAATCCTTGCTTTGTTGCCCTTGGCAAAGATACGGAGCACAAAGGAAATCCCAATACTCACTTTCTTTCATCTTGGTGTCCTTCGGTGGATACACACTCTGCCTCTGCCCTTTTACAAGACCTGCAGTATCTCCCCAGGCTTTGAAGCAGCCCCCCACCCCAACGTCAAGTGTTCTGGTGCTGGAGGCAAGCAGTGACCTATAGAGGCTGAACTAGAAAGCACTTTTGGGCTCTTCTCTAACTGCCCATATAATAGTTTGCCACCATGACAGGCCCTAGCAGGGATATCCTGGCCTATCCACTTATTTTTGTGCTTCCACTAGTTTTTTTCAATCCCTCTTCAGCTGCTAGTAACGCTCCATGAGCAAGGCCCATGTTATTGGTACTAATTCCTTTAAATGCAATTGTATCATAAGGAGGGACTGCAGATACTTCTTTAATACTGTGAAGCACAAGAAGTCCACTTCTGCTACTAAGTGCTCTGTATTTAATCAGAGACTTCAGCTTCCTTGAGCTCCTTCCCAATATGCAGTGTTCCTATAACGTTCTCCACAAATATTTGTCAGCTTTCTTAAAGCAAAGGATACTCAGCAAAAAGTGGTAGGAAAGTGGAAAATTTCCACCTGTGAAATTACGAGTGATCACACAAGCATCTAAGCTCTGGATGTAAATTCCTGAGAGCATTTCACATACAGCTTGCTCTCTCACTGTAACTTCTCATGAGAGGACTGAGGCGCGAATGTGGCCCCAGTTCCCAAATCCGTAATAGATCTCAGCAGTAAACTGGTCATGCAAAACTGGCTCTGGGGCATGTAACAGCTCTGTCGTCTTCCACTGATGAACCTGAGCTGTATGGTTCTGATTATTTCTCATGCTGCTTGCATAGGTGCCTGTTTCCCAACCTAGAGCAGAAGGGTGTAAATACTGCACAGCATGAACTACAGCTGATCATTTCTCTGAGCACTTTAGCTAAATTTCTAACTCCATGTAAAATGATCCATCCACACCAAGGTTCTTTGGCAAATCAAGGAATAGAATAAAGCACAAAAAGAACAACTCTTAGCCTGAACAACAAATAAGACTGAGACACATGGTACTATATACACACACATTACCCTGTTTACAGTCATATCTGCAGAAGTCAGGGCATAATTACTGAGTCAAGCATTAAAACTTCTCAGCAATATTCAGTTATAAAAAAGGCAAATGCTAGCTAAGAGTATCATCAGTTCAAAAGAATGCACCTAGTTCCAGCAAGATCTTCTCTCTTTTAAGTACACATTGCTGGTGGAAACTTGTCATTTTACCTTTAGGAGATATTACCTTCAAAAACCTTGCAGCACGAAAACATAGTTTAAGAATGTATTTCGGGATTACTGGCATACGATGTTTACAAAATAGAATTTACTCCCAGGGAGTTGGCAGTGGCTGCCTGAGGCAAACGCAATTCATGACAGTTTTACTGCCTGCTCTTTCCTGCTGAGATTGGGTCAGACTGAGAAGAGCCATGCCAGATTCAGGCAGCTGCTGCTGGACTTCCAACACATTGCAACCCCACTGACTGCCTCAGGGCCTGGGCTCAGCAGAGGCAGAAGCCCAGGGCAACTGCCCTACCATGCAGTTTGGCCTATTCATGCTGCAGGACTCCTGCAGATGTGGAGCCAGGAGGCTCAAACCCTAAACTCATAAGTCAGAGCAAGATGGAGCAGGTGTTTTAAATTTATCTCAATGCAGTGAGGGGGTGAAGTGGAATCATCTGAGGTCTGATCTTGTGACCTTGGCTGCTCTCCTGTGGCATCAAACTGAGAAAGGCCTTCAGGATCATGCATAGCTTCAGGCTGCTTCATGCCTTCTGAAAGAAGGACAAAACTTTCAAAAGAAGATTCAGTTTGGGAAGAATCTGTACATTTCTGTACAATTTCTTCCTAACCAGTCAGCAGATAACTATAGCATCTGAAAGCCCAGAGAATGAAGGAGGTACCCTCCTCAAATACACATGAAAAAGCAACAACTTTTAAGTTAAAAACAAAAATAGGAAAGAAAATTAAAAGATTAGAGTGATCAGAAATCTAGCCAGGAATTTGGTCAAGAAGGTGCAACTTGCATGACTTACAACCAGGCCACACTGGCACTGAGGGGAAAAAAAAAAAAAAAAAAAAAAAAACTCAGTACAAGAGGAAAGAGGTGCAAATGACTTGCATGATTCAACATGGAGTGAGGCAGAACGAGATGGAGCAACAGAAGAACAGTGAATACATCAGGAGCCAAGCACAGGGCAAGGCAGGGCATGGGTAGCACAGATGGGAGAGGTATGGGTAGGAAAAAGTTGAGGTAGTGATAGTATTACAGGAAGACAAGCCACAAAGTCATTTAGAGGTATGGGGGGAGTAGAGGATAAGCAGAGACAAGTAGAGAAGTGGCAGAACCAGCTGGAAGAACAGCATAAATGCAGAGTGAACTGAGTAGGAGGAACACTGCAGTTGTGCTTCTGTTTGCACATGTACGATGAGATCAGCAATTCTAGGGAGTGCTGAACCCACTAGTTGTACGACACAGGCACAGAGATGTTGCAGTAGTGGAGGAAGAAGTAAAGGCAATGAAACAGGGGGGGAGATGTTCTATAAATGGGCACTATAAATCGGCATTAAGAAACTTCCCTTGGGCATTGCTACTCTTTAATGTTTGGTTTTGCGGGGTTTCTTGGATCGGCCAGAGGTAGAAGCTTTGGGCGAAGTTTGAGCCCTTTGAGCCAGAGCTTCTGACACTTTTTCTTGAAAATTTTTTTCTGAAAGGAAAAAAAAAAGAATGAAGCCAGTAAAAATACAGAGTAATAATGTAATACACTGAGCACACTTAAATTGGCCTCCCTGGCCTGCTTTTATGTCAGAGATAAGCTACACCGCCTGCGCAAGCCAGGACTGTGCTGTGCCCAAGTTCTGTGTAGCAAACAGGGGAAGCTTTCTCAGAGCTCCTCTGGCTCCTGGTGCCTCTTTACACCTTCCTCTGCAGTGCAAAGGAGTACCCCCCACACACACTACTGGTGACAGGATAGGAAAGCTGGCACAACTCCGATGACAGGTCCCAAAGCTATCTACATGAAGATCTGTGGCCTTTGAGAGTGAAAGACCTGAAAAATAATTTCTTTTGTACCTGGGAATCAGTGTTCCTGAACAGAACATCTTTATTGTAACAGGGAGCACTTATTTACGAGAAAGATAAAGCCAGTTATAGTGCTGTCCTAGAAATAGCTTGCATCAGCACCAAACAAAATACCTTTCTCTCAGAAGCAGGCTGAGTCCAGCAGCTCCTGCTGCCTCTGGTCTAAAAATCATCTCCCAGGGGAATGGTAAAAGCCTCCTCGTTTGGCATCTGACAACAAAACCCTAGAATGTGCCTAGGAGGGGACTGTCCTGCACTGAATGGGAGATGAATGAAGTGGCTCAAAGTTTGCTTCTCTCTCTGAGACCCAACAGAGGGTTCAAACCCATTGATTCTCCTGACCTTGCCCTTGTTTAGATGTTGCTTCTGGGACAGATTTATGCTCTTTCTCCAACTCCTGGATTCTCTCCAGAGCTTCTTCCAGCTTCTCTTCAAGACATTCTGATCTCTCCTCTGCATTCTGAGCACGGATCTCTGTTTCCCTGAAATGCAGAGGCCAAGATAATGCTGAAACCTGAGTTTAAGCAGCTGCTGGCAGGATACCCCCCCAAAAAAAGATTTAGAAAATCTTTCAGTAGAACTGACTCTATAAAACACATCTAACATTTCAGAGAATGGCATTATTAAAAAGCCTATAGCAAACAGACTTCATTGCACAGCTATGTAATTCCTGAAAATTCAATTCATTTTAAAATTCAGTGTTTGCTAGCAAAGGGTGAAGTATTGGTCTTCGTTGTACAAGGATAAATACAGAGTACAGTCTGTTAAGCAGGCTAATGGGGCAGGGATAACCTGGACAACGCAAAATCACAGATAAAGCAGATAGCACGAGGGAATATAATGCAGATGTGCTCAAGCCTGCATAGGCATGGAAAACGTTGTTATACTAGGCTCAGGACAAACCACGGTATGATTCTGCATGGAGCCACTTGGGTGCCTCTTCACTGTGTTCCTCACGCTTAGGCACAACATCACACTCACGCCTGCCCAGCTGCTGGGCACTGGCAGGCCCAGGAAGCACTCAGCTGCAATCACAGAGCACCCTGAAAGTGCTAACAAGACCTGACCAATTAAGACATCTTGCATGAAAGCATCCTGAATATCTCTGTTGATCCACAAAGCAAACAATTTGCAGACAGATAAGGGACAGCTCCAGTATTAAAAGAGGTCATATCTTCAGCTAACATAAATCACAATGAATGCCCAAGACAACGAGAAGAGAAGGAAGCCATAATTAAGCTGGCAGAGATGGATGAAGTAGAATCTCAGAAACCAGAATAGCTCCTTGCCTGGAATGAAACCCTGCCCATGCCTCCAGTAGAGCATCAGTACTCACAAGAGCCGCGCTTGCAGGTGCTCCACCATTGCCAGGGTTTCAAACTCTTTCTGAGAAAAGGAGGTTGATGACTTGGTGGCAGTCATCTCCCTCTGGTTGGGAAGAACAAAACCTTCCATAAGTGAGATGAAATGCACCATTGGTGGTTTCATGCTACAACACGTGCCTGGTTTGGTGCTGGTGCACAGTCACCACACAGACAAAAGCTCAGTGTCAGCATAGCATGTAAATACAGGGGCTAGCAAGCATTTCATTTTGACTGGATCTGCTCGTATCCTGGCATTAAAAATAGACTTATATGCTTCTCTGCTTCAGACATGAATGTCTCACTGGCTAATCGTCCTCAACTGCCAGTGCATTCATTGGGCTTTTTTTTCCCCTTGAGGTCAGAGATGGCTGCAGCCTAATCAGGAGTCGAGAAACCAAAAAGAGGTTCAGAGAACAGAAAGAGGCAGCTCCTCAAAGGGGCCAACAAGGCACAAGATAGTGTGCTTCATCTGAAGCAAGCAACCAGGACTTCTATGGAAATGTAACAAAAGGCTCCTATTCTAAGCTTTGGAGGATTAATTGTAATTTCCAGGGATTCATTTTTTTACAATAAATCAAGGTCCATAAAGAAAAACTCCTACGTCTGCCACTGTAACTCTGCTCTAGCCACCCACCTGTACAGTGTGAAGCATAGCACACACTCGGTTCCCTACCAGTACAGCATGCTTGAAGAGTGAGACCATCCCGTGACAGTTTGATCCACAACTCCTGTAGGTCATGGTCCCCCTCCAGATTACTAACCAGCTATGGAGTGGTTGCAAAAGGCCCCGTGACCCCTGGCTGGAGACTAACTTTACCAAAAGCAGCCTTTAGCCTGGAGTCCTCTTCCAAAGAGTACCATTCCCAAAGATGTGGAGCAAACAGAGACCCAGTAGGCACAGCTGGCCAAAACAACCTGAACTTCTTGCTTATCTGTTGCTCTGGGACCTCCCTGAATCGCTGATCCCTCTTCAACTCCCCTCCAACATGCTCAGTCATTTTATCATTTTCACCATCCCCGAAAGTGCTGCCAGCCCTCACCTGATCTCTGTTGGTAGTCCTGACCCAGACTACACACTCTGCTCATCATTGGTCCCATGGAAGCCCTGGGGCCATGGCACAGGGTGGTAATGCATGTGCCAGGGAGACCAACTGAGACTATAACTGTTCCAATGAATAATTTATAGTTATAAGAGAAGAATCAAAGAACACCAGCACCTTGCACTGCCCCAGCAGGGTTTGACACAAGCATTAAGCAGGATCTGCTGAAAGACATTGACTACGCAGCTCTACTCCAGGCTCCAGATCTCTGCCTACAGGCTAAAAAACACTGTTGTGGTGGAAGTGCCTACCCCAGTGACTGAAATGATGTCTGACTTCAGGGACTTCAGGTGGATATTGAAGTCATGTCCTACATATCTGATCATGTCTGCAGTTGCTTCATCATCTTCAGTCAGGAAATCAGTGCCAGCCCCTGGCTGCTGCTGAGAGAGAAAATGAACAAGAAATAGGAGAAATAATATTAGCTCAGGGCAACTGTAATGCCTGCTTCATGCAGTATACAGCGAGCAATAACTAAAAAAGGTCCTCCTGGAAAGCAGCATGCTGCAGCTACTACAGTCATCTGCATAATAGCAATTTTCTCCTTACTTTCAGTGTTTCTTCCTCCATTATGGGTTTCTTATCACTGTTGATGTCCTCAGCTTCAAACCCTTCCTGAGACGAAGGAACAACAGTATCCTTAAGCTTCAGTTGCAATGCCTGTAAGGTACCATAAGGGTCTGGTTAATAGCACACTCCCTTTGTCCATCCAGATAATCTAGGCAAAACTAATCATCTTTCACCTTCTCTTCCACACGTTCGCCTCTTCCCTCCCCCCTAGCCCTGAAACTGGACTGTAGCTGCTTAAGAAAAATTTTTGAAACAGATCTTTAAACTGGTTCAACCTAGAATAGCAAAAGCAGTCTTATATACCTCTGACCCAAAGAGTTTTTTCAGTTCTTCTAAATTCAGAAAGGAGACTGGAGTGCCTTTGATCTCTGAAAGAATGAGACTACATGCTTGAATCCAATTCCAGCACTCAATCTGAGAAGACATAACAGAAAAAAAGGATAACAGAGTACAAAAAATATCTGTGATCGTATTCATTTGTTCGGTTAAATAACTTCATCATTCTGTGCTTATCTGTTCCAAGAACCAGCCTGAACTGTTGCATGCTCACCCTACAGAGGGCACATTTCTCCAAGCTTTTAGACATGGCATCTGCCACTGGCTAATCACTCACACCAACTCATTCATTCAACAAGCTCTTCCTCAGGCCAGCCCTAAGGATGATCTGTCAGACCACTGCCCTACCTTTGGGAGGTGGAGGGGGCGGGGGGGGGGGGAGAGAGAAATGAGTGTGAATCTCAAGTGTTAATTTTTTATTCACTAAGCTAATACAGAACAATCATTGCAGAAAAAATATTTTCAATTCTTGCAAAGGATCAACACTGCTTTAAGGAAAGTAAGGTATCTGTCCTGTACTCAACACAGCTTGGGCTTTGGGAAGGGTCTACATCTCACATTCCTAAAACATAGGCAAAGCTCAGCTAAGCCCTGGAGATGATTATGTAGTAATTACAGGAGGAAGATGGAAAATATATACTGTCATGATCCCCCAGGTGCTCCAGAACAAGACATTGTCATTAACGTATATTTGAGTAAATTATCTCTCTACACATTGTACAGATGCAGTAATACGTAGAATAAGAAAGAGGCAAGTAGGTCAGCTGCCTGCACAAGGTTGTGTAAAGGTACATTGCATCAAGCACACCCAGGAACTCTTAAGTACCACTCAAGTCCAGACATACATGGCTCTGACAAGTTTTAAATCAGAGCTGAATCTCCTGCTATTCATATAATACATGTAACAGAAGAGCCCTTAAGTACGTGCAACACAGTAAGGAAAATAACAAAACGCAATCCAAACTCATCAAAATTCTGGGCTCTCCAGAGCTGCAGAGTTAGTAGGAAACTTGGAGGACTGAGGGAATCCACAGGAGCAGCAGAGGGTTTCCTCCTTCTTGAAGCCATTGCATATATTTTTCTCTATCTTTCATAAATGCCTTCTCTACCTTTCAGAAATGCAGTCTGGCCTACCCCAGACCTGGACAGCAAGAAATGCAGGCACCTACTACCTTGATCTTATTCAGCTCCTGCAATTCCAAGTCATCTTCTAAATCCATCTCTGACTGCTTCTTCCAAAGGATAGTGCTGACAATCTCCTGGCAGGAGCTGCAGAGATGCAGAATGCCATCAGCCCTGCAGCCATGCCCTCAGATGCTCTCTTCTCTTCAGTCAGGATCCTGCTGCTCTCACAGGACCCATGTGCTGTCTCCAGACCTTGGCACAAGAGAAGTCTCAAGAAGAGCCATCCTTCCCCATCCTACTCGCATGGTGACCTCCCAGACAGCCTGTCTGTGCCTGTGCTGTACTAACCCATGGAGGACATGTGAGCGCTGCTCCTAAATAAGGCAGAAGCCGTGCTCCGGGGTCCTGAACTGCAAGTTCACTGCCTACACTGCCCTTGCGGCCTCCAGAGGTCATCCACTGCAGCATAGGCAAAGTCCTTGCAATCACCGACACCAGCATGTTTTACAGCAGAGCTAGCAATAAACGAGGGACAGCTGCTCCCTTTAGATGTGCCCAACCTCAGCTACATCTTGTCTTTGCAAATGAAGTCATAACCCTGAGTCTGTAACATCATCACAGTCTCTAAGGACAGAAACACAGCGCTAGGCTGACATAGGCAGCAAGTCCTCTAGGCATTTTCACAGTAAGATTGCACATTTAGGACCTGGGAAAAGATTTAAGGAAAACCAGATTTGGAATCCATTTTTCATCCAACCTCTCTCGCTTTCCTGAAAATTGACGGGATCTTTCAACATGATGAATCTCTCACCACACCGCACATTTTCCCTAGAGAAAATCCCTTTGACGAAATTAAAAGCCTCCATTAATACCTGATTATATAGCTAGAGAGTCTGCTGATCTTGGCAACCAGCTCTTCAGCTTCTTCTTCCAGCTTATGAGCACTCAGAAATCTGAGTTCCTCTTCCATATCAGCATCCTGCCTTTGGGGACACTCACAGCACAAACTGTCCGGGACCATGTATATCAGCAAATTTGCCAGCCACAGGGTCAGATTTCTGTGCAGTTCAGTCACCTGTACAAAATAAAGCAAATCTAAGTCAATCATAAATGACTGGTCTCACCAAGCGTTCGGAAGTCAGTAACATTTCACACACTTCAATGTCAAAACTAATTCCATTTGTAAACTAACCTAGGTAGGAGGGGGAAGGGGGAAGGGGGAGTGTCATAGAGACAGGGTAGACAACAAAACACAAGTTGGGTTGGGGGGCCTCCAACGGGTGCATGCAGCTGGGGATGTGCATTTGGGACATGGCTATGGGGGACCCCTGTACACCCTTCCTGGGAAACCTGCAGGCATGACCACCTCTTTGAAATGCACGTACACCAATACAACAAGCAGGATTGCAACCCTGGACTTCTGGAGAGCGGACTTGGGACTCTTCAGAGACCTAACTGGTAGAATCTCATGGGGTTAAGGCCCTAAAAGGAAGGGAGGTCCACGAGAGCTGGCTAGTATTCAAGCATCACTTCCTCCAAGCTCAAGAGTGGTGCAACCCTATGAGTAAGAAGTGCAGCAAAAGGGGTAAGAGACCTGCATGGGTGAGCAAGGAGCTCTTGGCCAAATTCAGACAGAAGAAGAAAGTACACAGAATGTGGAAGAAGGGACAGGCTACATGGGAGAATGATAGGAACGCAGCCAGAGTATGTAGAGATGCTGCAAGGAAGGCTAAGGCCCAGCTGGAGTCGAGTCTGGCAAGGGATGTCAAGGACAACAGGAAGGGCTCCTTCAAATACATCAGCAGCAAGAGGAGGACTAGGGAAAACGCGGGTCCGCTACTGGATGGGGAGAGGGCCCTGGTGACAAGGGATACAGAGAAGGCAGAATTACTGAATGCCGCCTTTGCTTCAGTCTTCTCTGCTGAGGGCAGCCCTCAGGAATCCTGCAGCCTGGACGTGAGAAAGTCTGGAGAAGGGAAGACTTTGCTTTGGTTGAGGAGGAAAGGATTAGAGACCTTCTGGGCAGGCTAGACAGCCACAAATGCATGGGCCCGGATGGGATGCACCCATGGGTACTGAGGGAGCTGGCGGATGTTCTTGCCAGGCTGCTCTCCATCATCATTGAGAGGTCCTGGAGAACTGGAGAGGTGCCTGAGGACTGGAAGAAAGCCGGTGTCACTCCAGTCTTGAAGAAGGGCAAGAAGGAGGACCCAGGCAACTACAGGCCGGTCAGCCTCACCTCCATCCCTGGAAAGGTGATGGAACAGCTTCTTCTGGATGTCACTCCAGACGTATGGAGGAAAAGAAGGTGTTTGGGAGTAGCCAACATGGATTCACCAAGGGGAAGTCCTGCTTAACCAATCTGATAGCCTTCTCTGATAGAATGACTGGCTGGGTAGATGAGGGGAGAGCAGCGGACGTTGTGTCCCTTGACTTCAGCAAGGCTTTTGACACTGTCTCCCATAACCTCCTCCTAGAGAAGCTCAGGAAGTGTGGGTTAGACGAGTGGACAGTGAGGTGGATTGAGAACTGGCTGAAAGGCAGAGCTCAGAGGGTCATCATCAGTGGCACAGAGTCTAGCTGGAGGCCTATGGCTAGTGGTGTCCCCAGAGCTTGGTACTGGGTCCCATCCTGTTCAACTTTTTCATCAGTGACCTGGATGAAGGGACAGAGTGCATCCTCAGCAAGTTTGCTGATGATCCCAAGCAGGGAGGAGTGGCTGACACGCCTGAGGGCTGTGCTGCCATTCAGAGAGACCTGGAGAGGCTGGAGAGCTGGGCAGAGAGGAACCTCCTGAGGTTCAACAAGGGCAAGTGCAGTGTCCTGCACCTAGGGAGAAATAACCCTAGGCACCAGTACAAGCTGGGGGCTGACCTGCTGGAGAGCAGCTCTGCAGAGAAGGACCTGGGAGTGCTGGTGGATGATGAGTTGTGCCCAGCAACGTGCCCTCGTAGCCAAGAAAGCCAATGGTATCATGGGGTGCATTGGGAAGACTGCTGCCAGCAGGTCGAGGGAGGTGATCCTGCTGCCCTTCTGCTCAGCCCTGGGGAGGCCTCATCTCGAGTACTGTGTCCAGTTCTGGGCTCCCCAGGACAAGAGAGACATGGAGCTACTGGAGAGAGTCCAGCGTAAGGCTATGAGGATGATCAGAGGGCTGGAGCATCTGCCCTGTGAGGAACAGCTGTGAGAGCTGGGCCTCTTCAGCCTGGGGAAGAGAAGACTGAGGGGGATCTGATCAGTGTGTACAAGTACCTGAAGGGAGGGTGTCAAGGGGACGGGGACAAACTCTTTTCAGTTGTCCCATGTGACAGGACAAGAGGCAATGGGCAGAAATTGAAGCACAGGAAGTTCTGCCTGAACGTGAGGGGAAATTTCTTCCTTGGGAGAGTGACAGAGCACTGGAACAGGTTGCCCAGAGAGGTTGTGGAGTCTCCTTCTCCGGAGATCTTCAAGGCCTGCCTGGCTGCAACCCTGTCTACCGTGCTCTGGGTGACCCTGCTGAGCAGGGAGGTTGGACTAGATGATCTCCAGAGGTCCCCCTTCCAACCTTACTGATTCTATGGTTCTGTGATTCTAAAGACAGAAACATTTACATTTACTGTATTTTCCTCCCATTTTCCTTCCCACTGCCAAAACTTCTTTTCCTACTAGGGATACAACCTCCTTTCAATTCTTCTTTAAGGTCATAAGCTGGTTATCAGCTACACAGCACTCTGTCCAGAATTCAGCTGCATGCCAAAAAAAAAAAAAAAAAACAAAGCAAAACAAAAAAGCCCAAAACCACACCATACTGATAGGACATTTTAAAAAATACTCAGTAAAAGCTTTCATTCTACAATCCTGGGGGGAAGATAAAACAAAACAGAGGGATCAACATGAAATAGTAATATTATTCCAGAGCTAATGTTCAGTAAAAATTGGGGGTGGGGGAAGCTTATATTCACGTTCTAAATAGATGACCTTCCAAGTACATAAATAGCAGCAAAAACTTATTAGAGGGGTCCTTTTATGCTCCCTTGGCTGGAAGAGGAAAGCCACAATTCTCAACTCAAAGATGTCAAAGCAGAAAAGAGGTATCCTTACAACTGTGCTCTGGACAGAGGAAAATTAAAGGGAAGAGTGAATACTAGATATAGTGCTTATATCCCTAGCTGTTTCAGGCTTGCACTTACTTCTTGGTTAAGATGAGTTATGTTCTTCTCAGTCTCATTATTCATGGATAGAATCCATTGCTGAATCATTTTAAACACTTCTCCGGGTATCACTCTGGAGAAAGAGGGTGGAAAAACAAAAAAAAAAAGAAAAGAAAGAAAGAAAGAAAAGAAAGAAAGAAAACCCCCAAACAAATACAGAAACAAAGTGACTTCTAGTGCATGAAACCTGACGAGCTCTTGTCTCAGACATTTTTTGCTTCCCAACTGAAGGAAAGCTACACATTTAGCGTTCTACATACTGGGAACATGAAACAGGCAATTTTGTTAATGCTATAATGTTATAATGTTAATGCTATAGTTGTGGTCGAACTTGTCATTTGCAAGCAACCTCTTACTACAGATTATGTATGTGCTCTGCAAATAAAGCATTACCACAGACAATAAAGCACCACAAGATGGACTATACCCCCCAACACATCTAACTGTAAATGAATCTCATATTTTGTTTTTCCTTCACATGTCAAGCATGTGGCAGTTTTGAGGAAGACAGTGATGTTTCTGGAGCAATACTGTAGCCACCAACTCTTTCCACAGATACTGCCAAATCAAAGCAAATGAAAGGCAGCCACTGATTATTTTAATAGCTGGACTGGTCATTTGTATACCACTGCCAGCTTCCTCTGCTGGGTTTCCCACAAAAGAGCACTTTGCTTTTCCTACGCGTGTAGTTTACTGTGCAAGGCCAGCCCAGATGCAACAAACCACCCAATCCTTACGGTAGATGTGGTCTCTCGTCGCTCTCATCTTCATGCAACTGGCCAGAGCCTATGAAGCTTATCACAGCATCCACCTGGGCCAACCATGCGGGAAGCGGGTGACGAAACGCCTGCAGCTCAGATTCGTGCATGCCACAACCTCGCTTCAGCTTTTGCGCCCTAACTAACCAATCTTCCATGCTTCTCACCAAGCCTGTCAAAAATTTAGCTGTACCTGGAGGGGAAGAAAATAGGACCCCTTAATTACATTCTTTCAGCCAACAAAAACAAAGCTCAATTCAAAACACTATGCCAAGAGGGAGGAAAACTCTATGCAGGAACTGCCTGGACTTATACTAAGAATGAACTGTTTAACAAGTACCGAATTTAAAAGAAGCTAAAAGAAAACGGGCTTGATTCAAAGCCCTGACTTTCCTTCTTGCCTTGGCAGATTTGGCTCTCCAGTTGCATAAAGGGATGCAATGGCTTAATATAAATCTCTTTAAAGACGCTTAGCCCAAGGTGATACAGTGTACACAGATTTGCAAAAATGCCTGGGCAAAGGCATAAATTACCTGTTCACTCACTCATCTAGCACACACTGATGGATACCCTCCATTTTTTTGAGGAGTACACTCAAAATGTAACAACGGTTGTTCTCGACATCCATACACAATGCTTAAAGTTCAAGTCCTGCTAAAGCCCTGGCCTCCGGGACATTTTGTGGCACAGATGTCACGTTATGTCCATAGAGGAGAGGGCAATTTCCATAACACTTTAATGAGTGTGATGCATGCCTCAGTTTCCCCACTGCATTGCGGCAAAGTAGAAGTGGTTAACTTCCACACTGGATTGGGAGACACGCGACATGAAACACTGCTGAGGGATATCAGGGGGATATCAAGAGGGATATCTTGCCTCTCCTACTGAGAGGCAGTTAAACTACAACACAGCGATGAGCCCAAGTAGTTCAAAATACATTACCCTGTATGGATCAATAAAATACTTTTGCTCTGGTCCAGTCCCCAAAGTCTCATCTTCTAATGAGAACTACTGGGACTGTTTACTTCCTTTGGCAGTCTCATATGATGGAGAGACTTATTCTATCTCAGTTCCTTTAGCGAGCCTAAATATAATACCTAGCATAATATAGAAAAAAGCACAGGATAAACTTAAAGTGAAAGAATAAGATGACAGTATAAGAAGCAGCTTAGAAAATATGAGTAGCAGTTCTAGACAACACGTTTTCAGTTTAGCTTCAGTTTGCTAAAAGCAAATAAGATGATTACAAAACAGAGATAAAAATTCTGAAATCAGAAATGTGTCAAGGCCTTTCACAGGCAAAGGTCAGGAAGGTTAGTTGCAAACTACCCAACAAATGTTTGTTATCTTATACAGTACAAGACAACTTTATATCAGCAATGAAAATATTTATTTACATGTTTTATTATCGGGATAGTTCAGTATCTAGATTAAGATAACCCTGTATTAGTGATACAGTAATAAAGTATTCCGCTCTGAGACAGTGTTTTCTAGTTAATGATCCCCAAAGCAACATTGCAGTTTCAAAACCAAACCTCTATTCTTTCCTTTCACATTTTCTTTTACACACATTAGCCACATAATCACAGGACGAACAAATTCCTTCTGAATGTGACACAACTTCCCCACATCACATCTGTATTGCATTGTTCTTTGATTCCAGTGTACTGCTTTTCAAATATGCTTTTTGTGTGTTACTGAGAGTCAGATTTTTTCAGAGCAGATCCCTTGAGCTCTCTTCATTCCCAGCACAAATCTGAGGGTCAGACTTTGGCTTTATGGAAAAAGTCAAAACAGACTACATAAACTGGTTCTCTATTATGCAGTACTTTCCAGGCATATCTGAGGAAAGACTGAACTGCAAAACCAGTAATTTCTTACCATTATCCCCACTTATCCTTATTTGATATTGTCGGCAGAGTTCACATGCTCTTTGGTTTATTTCTTCCATGGTAGCATGCTCCGGAGGCAACGCTCCATTGAAGTCCCGGTGTCGATTCAGCACCTTGTGTCCTCGCTCTATCCAGTGTTCCTGTAGACTGGAAACGTTCTGCAGACTTTCCATTTTTGTTAGGTACACCTCCCCTTCATACTGCTGCAGGTTTTCATCTAACATCTGAAAGAAAAGCAGCAAGCTTTCCATGCCCCGCAAAGTTGGGCCACCTCTTATCTGCAAGAGAGAGGCAATAGAAACAGGTAAGAAACATAAGGATCCATGAGCACAAAGATGTCACAGTCCAAGCAAACAGCAAAATAAATTGGAAACTTACTTCACAAGAGTGACAATTGAGTGCTTCTGCAGATTAGTATCATTTATCAGTCACCAGAGCTATCAGTCAGACAGTGCTTAGGTGGATGACTAAGTTTAATGTTTCAGCTGAGCTATTGGTATCAATTTATTATAACTTTGCGTGTAGACTCTTAGCTTAACCTTCAGAACAAAAAATGTAAGTTGATAGGTTTTCTCCTCACATTTGTGATGGGCACAAATACGCACTGTGGCTCAGCTGACAAGTGGTAATTTGCTGAGCAGATATTATTCAATTATATGGCCAACCCTCAAAATCTTACATTTTCCAAGTTCTTGATATCTTGTAGCATTTCGTCCAATAGCTCTTCCTTCACTGGAGAGGAACTAAAGCAAAGACAAGAAAGGGATGAGAGATAAGGATGAGGAAAAAATGAATCCTTCAGTAGTTGACGTAAAGCTAGAAGTAAAGATATATTTTATGCATACTGAGTTTGTGATATAAATTGTAACTTGAAACAAAAGTAGAAAACAAGAGGTTCTACCCAGTCACAGATTTTTGTTCCCTCACTCAGCATCACAAAAGCACTGGGTGTCAACTAAAGGAAATATGTTACTTTCAGCAGAGAAGAAAATCTAATTCAAGTAAATGCCAAAAATTGAACCTTTATTCAGTCCATGAATGAAGTATCAAACAACATGTTTGCAGTTATAGTATTTAACATACAGCAATGTACAAACAAAACGTCTGCAAAATACAATTATGTTAACATACAAAGAGATCCCGGGTTTGCAATCTCAAGACTTTGGCTCATTTTCTCCATCCTGCTCTATTGGAAGCACTAATACATGTGCATTCAGGTTAAAATTAACAAACTAAACAGAAAATTCCATCGTAACACAGAAAAATGCTCAATGCAAAACTGGTTCATGGAGGGTAAAATCCTTTCTTCACTGGAGTCAGCAGCAACCTCCCTATCAAATTCAACTATGACCTTCCGGTATCATTTTGGAGGTACCAATATCTGTCATGGACCTGATTATCAAAATGTCTCAAGCAGAAAAGTAGAACAGTGAGGGACATGCAAACCACGGACCACGCCAAATTGCCCTACCCCTTAGAGTCGAAGTCAAGGCAGCCTTTGCGCTGGCCCAGTGAGACCTTCTGCCACAAAGCAAAAGTGGAGGGAACCAGCTGCTGCCACCCAGCCCCTCTGCACCACTCACAAGATATTGTCCTGGAAGTACTGAAGCCAGTTGGCGAGGCCTCGGCGGACAACGTGCAGTTTTTCCTTGCTGGATTCCTCAAAGCAATCTATTTCTGCTCCGATGCAACCCAGCATTTTTCTGAACTGCTCAGTCTCCTCCTGCAGACCAGCAAGGTCTCTTGTGTCCTGCAGGCACCAGGTAGGAGAGTGGGAAAAGGAAATGTTTTCGTGACCAGTTTGGTCCAGGTCAAAGGAAGTCTCCCTTTGCCTGAGCTATTTTGAGACATACGTATGTCAGAGATCTGGGAGCTGGGAAGTTTCTGTAATTCCACAGCGCAGCCCTCACAAACCCTTGCGTGCGACTCGAGGATGCCTGACCCTCCCAGGGCATGCCAGATCCGGGTGCCTGACTCCTTGCTGCCTGTATGCTATGCGGAGACCACACCTTGGGGCCCAAATTACACTAGTGTTGATCTGTTTTGGTTTTATGAATATGGAACAGGGAAAGCCAAAAAGAAAAAGGGGAAATAAAGGAATAAGAAAAGCATCAAGGAGAACGTAGGGCATGGAGGAAAGAGAAGCTGGAAGAAAGAAAACAGATTCAAATCTTAATGCTCATTCAAAACTAGACCAAGATTTAAAAGCTCAAATCAGAGTCAGAATACTGAAAGATTCACTGAGATCCAGGGGGTTACATAAACCTTCACACACATGCAAACACTCAGAGCAGTTACCCATCACAGGCAGGTTCCTACCTGCGATGCCAAGAGGACTATGAAATGTTTGAGAACTTTGGTCAGTGTCTTTTCACTAACATAGAGCTTGCGAGCCAATATGAGCCGGTTTCTGTTTATCACCTGAAAGAAATATTTATTATTCGTACTGTACTCTTCGGAGAGGAGGGGCATTGCAGGACAACGCAACTCTGATAGTAACACAGGAGCTTTATTACCAAAGAAATGGAGCACAGGTAGCTGAGTCTCCTTTCCTTGCAAGTATACTTATCTCCCAGGAAGCTCCAAAAGTTCTAGTATCAGATTTTCAACTTGAAGGGGATAAAGTAAAAGATCACAAACAAGGGACACACACAAACAAGGAAGCACACTGTTAACTCACTCATACATATCAAAATATCATTCTAAGTCTAAAGAATTAGGCTAGGATATTCTAAGTTATAATGAAATCAGGAAACTTTAGCCAAATCTGCTTCTGAACAGAAGTACTAATTTCGCAGAAGTTCTTCCCACACAGGATCCAGAGATCCGTGCCAAAAATACCATGAGAATCATTTGGTTCCCATACAAAAACCATGTGAAATACAACAGACTTCAGAAAATGACATCAGTGCAGGTATGAGATGTGCTAGTGCCTGATGGCATTAAATAAAAACATGCTTTGGGATGAAATCTTTCCTTGGAAGAAGATTGCTAGTTATGACAGTTCATGTCTCACAGTGTATGCTTGATCTTCTGCACCTACCTTCAGTGCCAGATCATAGGTAGCTGAGCTCCAGATGTCTCTCTCTTGGCTTAGCAGAAGAATCTGCTCTTCCAGCCTGGTTCTCTGTAACTCATATAACTCACGATACTCTTCTACAAGGCTACAAAAAGAGAAAGACAACGAAATAGGTGCACATCCCTTTCTTCTTAGTAAGGTTTACTGTCTTTCTCCCAATTCCCAAAGCATTTCTTAGACATTTCCTTCCTCTCCTTCCTTTTTTCAGTCACCTCCTACAGTAGTCTGTGAATTCACAGTTCTTTTTCCCTAAGCCCCTACAACACCTTTCTGTTGATACTCCCACTGTGAATTTCCAACTGGCATGGATACAGATCTCTGCTGGGCTTAGACTAGTTGTTTTCTTCATGACACAAGAGCTGCTTAAGTCAGTGCCTCAGTACTCAACACAGCTCTGATACCAACCACCTAAATCCTGCATTTCTGAAGCATGGGGATGTGCCCACAGGCCCCCGAAAGTTGAGACCGGCAGGCACAACTAGACTGTGAAGACACTTGCTGCGAATGTAAAGGAATGGGAATACCAACAGCTGAGCAACAAATGCAACTGCTATGGCTTAAAAATATAAATATTTTGAACATCCTTTTGAGGAATTTAGGGTAAACGGAAAAATAATTGCGTGTGTCAAACAGCCAAGCTGTTTTTCACAGAAGACAATCAGTCCTTCTACCTCCTTCCAGACAATCCCAAGAGAACGATACCAGCACAATTCAGCAACCTCAGCTTTGAAAGGAACTTACTTTGCATTCATCTCTGCCTCCTGCACTGCTGCAGCAAGCTCCTGTTGAGCTTGCTCTGCTTCTCTGGTCACGTTGTGGTCATGTTCTCGTAGCTCATACAGCTCTCTGAAACAGCAAGAAACAGTCTGAATGCAACTTAGCACAACCTAAAGAGCTCTCCCCTGGTAAACAGACTGGTGTGCCCTATGCTATCATGAAGGGCTCTCTTCCTCAACCACAATCATCTCTCTTCAAGCGTGAAAGGCATCTTTAAAACCTTCTCTTCCTCTGCATGGACACTGCTCAGTAAATCCTTTCTGCCAAAGGTGCTAAGGCAAGGAGGTGACCTTGCTGTTGCTCTCTGCTCCTGTGCTGCACAGCCTGCAGTGGAAGCGTATAGAATAAAGCGTGAAAAGGCTCTAGTATGCTCCCTGTGGCTCTGGTTCAAATCATAAAACTGATTTCCTGCTCCTAAGGGAGGCAGATTAGAAAACTGAACAAATCAGCGTGCTAAGCCTACTGCAGCGAGGTAATTTCTTAGAATCAGACAGGATTCAGACCTGGACAGCTGTGCAACAGATTCCTTGAAATAGAATAACTCCTCTGTAATATATCTATCAACCAAGCGCTGGGCCATCATTTCTTTGTGGAGGGTCTTGATCTGTTGAGGAATCCGCTCCAGCAGACTCACATAGCGCTGCCTGTAATAGAGTATAAAAAAGGAAGTTACCTTACCTCCCAGAGAACGCAGCTCTCTCACCTCGTCTGAAGATCCCTTCCTTTCACTGCGGAAAGCTATCTAGAAGACAATCTACTGACCGTTTGGACTTGGGATTTTAAACACTTGGAAACAATTTAGTTGCTACAAATAATGGTAGTTAATGTGCACAGTGGAGAAGAGCACAGGAACTCAGCTATTTAACAAGTGAAAACTTCCCTTCAGTGTCACAGCCATACAGCACCCGTACAGCTGTCAAGCTTGCTGACACTGTCACTGCAGTGGGGGGCAAGCTCCAAGCTAGGTAACGGAGGGCCTTCAGCACTCGGCGTTAACTATGCAGGCAAATCTATTTCACTTATGGCATTAGATCCCATGGCAACTATATTACGACAGGGTAGCGTTGCTGGGCAAAGACATTAAGAACGATCTGCAAGCGCTAATGCTATTGCTGAGAGGATACTGCCATAAATCAAGAGGGGAATTAGGGTACTCAGCTAAGTATGACCTGAGCTTGGAAAGCAGCTGTCCTCTCTCTACGCAGTCCACGCTGACCTGCCGAATCAGCTCATGGAAAACTATGTTGTAAATGTTCTGCTCTGCCTTCATCAGCTCCAGCATATTGTGCAGCTGGCAAAACATGTGAGAAAAGTCACAGCCTTGCAGAGCCTGGCAAACGCAGTCCTTTAACAACCGAGATTAGCAAAGACTTCTTCTGAAACAGGTTTCTCTTTGAGGATAAAGCACTTCTAAAGGCAGAAAGAGGAAGGGGAAAAAGCCATCCTACATGCATTTAATGGTTCATTTTTAAAAGTGCTGTTCATTAACTACCCTCCTGTCAAAGTCCACAGGAGCTTTTCCACTAATTCCAGTGGACTGCTACTGAGACAAAAGGCTCAGCTTTTTTCAGGAACCTACCTCATCTCTTTAAGCCTTCCCCCTTACTGTGCAAGAATAACAGCAAATAAGCCCCATTCTGCTTTTAGGTTTTCGCAGATCTCCAAAAGCCCAGCCCGTAACACAACAGCCTGTCTCGCAACGAGGAGGCACGGCAGCCGCTGCCTTGACTCCGTTGCAGCAACGCTGCTTGCATCCCTCCCTGGTGTTTGTGCCAGGAAATGTTTGTCATGGTCAGACCAAGATGAACAGCAGCTCAAGGATGGAAACCCACAGTTACGACAGGATCTCCAGGCAGCTGGCTTCAGTAGAAACTAACTGCTAGGAGACACTTTAAACACAGCAGGGTTGAACACTTGGGAAAACGGGACTTCGTTTTTCTGGTGACGAGGGAATTATCCACCTGCGAAGGTCCTGTTATTCCAATTAGCTTATTGTCTACTCCAGCTTTTTCCAACATGCTGTCCATGGTCTCCATCAGCTGGACGACCTCTAACCTCCCCGAAGGTTTCCTGAGAGACCCAGATGACAGAGATGCATCAGTATTTTCTAAAAAATGTGATATTTTACCATAAAGTGAAATTAACAGTCTTTTTCTGATAGCAACTTCACATACGGTGGCACTTACATGGATGGGAATAGTCGTAGCCTCTTTTCATGGTCTTCAAGCAGAGTTGTGTATTTACTGAAACAAAGACAAACGTTAAAACCTGATTGCAATGCAACCCTTCCACTGCTAGTTGAGAGCCAGTTTTCTGTTGTGATCTCTGTCCTGTGTATAAACACAGGACAGAGTGGCTGAGCATGGTGGGAGAGGCAGAGAGGCCAAGAGTGGCCTTCAGAGGAAATCTTGTCAAAACATCCTCCCCTTAAGATCTCTTTTCTCCATCATACTTAGCTAAAATTGACCATTGGGTTTAGAAGTTATTGGTGGCACCAAAAGCCACATCATACTCACCAAGACACTGATGACAAAAGCCACATTTCATAGGAAACCATCATAACAAGATGGTGTTCTAACTACATTGTGTTACTAAACCAATTCTGAAGATTTTGCTCATATTCTTAATATTTCAATCCTTGAAAAATAAAAAAAGAATCTTCAAACTTAATGAGTTGTCCAGAGATATCACAGGAAGTGCTCTGTAGCCTTTTGGGGGCAAGATCTGGTAAACGCAATTCAAAACTCATGTCCTTAAAAAGTAAAAAACGAAAAAACAAAAAGTAAAAGAATCCCAGTGGTTAGATTCAAGATGTTAGTGGGTATGTAAAAGCTCCATTAAAATGAAAAATATTCAGCATCGACACAGCTTTACTGCAGAAAGCGATTATAAAAGGAAGGTAGAAATATAGAGAGAAGAGCCAAAAATCATAAAAACACCCAGACACCTCCAGATAAAACTGGACAATCCCCCCCACACCTACACACACATGTACAACAGTGGCAACTTCCAAAATTTGCCTCAAGGGATCAAGCCAAATTTCAGCTTCCACATTCAGGTCCAACCATAGAAAAACTTTTGAGAAATAGTAAGAGCATATAGGGAGTTGTGATCTTTTGGCCACTCCAAAGCAGTTGAGGCAAGGAAAAGGCAGTCCACATTGCTCTGTACAGTTGATTATAGCCTGGTCACCACTGTGGGATTTGCACAACCATCCTTTCTACAACCTCCTCTCCCCTCCTGCAAGAAGCATTTCTGGCCACTGTTCTCTGTCTTTCATCAATTTATCCCCCAGCTCCAAGCTGCTGTGGAGGCCTCACAGCTCAAGGACAAATCTTTGTAAATCAGAAAACACTCACTCATCAAAATACTTCAAGGGCAAAACTCCCCTGTTCTTCACAATGTGAAACTCCTCTGGAACCAGACTCTCTGCCACATTTGCTTGCTAGAAATAGAAAAGAGAGCAGAGCATGGAACACATTGGTATAAATGATGTGCACAAACCCCCAGCTCCTCCCAAGGAGGACACAGTTTCAGCAGCCCAGAAAGCAGAAGTCATATCGCAGCTTTTCATGCTGGTTTTCTACTTCTCACTCAGTTCATTGAGAGCCTGCCAGAAATACTAAATCTGGCAAAAAAAAAAAAGAAAAAAAGTCAAAAGAGCTAACAATAAACTGTGCTGGGGATCTGCGAGCTTCAAGAACCACTGAGTTTTAACTTAAAAGCTACTGGATTAGCAGTCAAACGTGTCTGCAACCAGGGCATCGTCAGGAGAAGGCTACAAAGATTCCCCATCTCTCCCCTACGCACAGACGATGTTCGGAACAAGAGCACTCACAGCAAGTCCTGAGGAGGCACCACTGCTCCATCTTTGCTCCTGACCACGCTCGGAAAAAAAGCTCCTGGGAGTCCCCGATTTTTTATCTTCTCGGCCGGTCACAATGTCACACAGGTAAGAGATATCCCTGAAACAGAGGGAAGAGCTTGTCGGCTGAGCCAGCCCGCAGGCAGCCCCCTGCTTGCTCGCTGCCCACTCAGCCATGTGCAAAACGGCTCTGCTCAGTCTGAGGCCAGGCTCAGAGCCAGGGTGCTCTCCTCAGGGCCAAAACAGACTGGCAAGATCATGGTTTTCAGGCAGATTAGTCTCACATTGGCAACAGATGTGAAAAATAATCTTTGGCTAGGGATAGACAGTGTCCTATTGGATACATATCTTACATCTCTTAAAGGCAGTATAACATCAAAACATTTTCGCTTCCTAATGTTGTTAAGCAATGCTTATTTACAAAGGTCTGTAAAGCTATTTCCTGCTAAGCCTGTTAAAGCCAGAAGAGCTTTTCTTAATCCTGGATCATGCAGGATATCGCTGCAAATCCTGGCTCTTATAAGAGCATAGTGCCACGATGAACACAGTTAGCAAGACTTTATTTATTATTCCTGAAAGAAACAACTTCCCCTCCAGCCTCTCCAGCCTGAGCTCTGCTGGGTCAGCGGTTCTGGTCGCGCATCCGTGTTAGGTAGCACAGTCATCTGATGTGAAAAAGAGCAACGGAGCGATACCTCCCCATTCCCAGCTCTGTCTTTCCATTGCCCTCATCCCTTGACCCCTTCCTCGCTCACCTTCCAGCTCCCGTCAGGCTGACGGGGTGGTCCGTAAGGTGTCGGAACTTGTTGCGGCGATTCGGGTAATGCCAAAGCCCGTCGGGGGTCTGCAGGCAGCCCTGCGGACAAAGCACGTGGGGCCGTCGCTTCCCCGCGGGACGCGCGCCAAGCGGGGGCAGAGATGAGGGTGGCTTGTCTAAGCACAATGGCTTCTATCTTGGCACTAAAGACACTAACGCAGACAAAACAGGCTCTCTAAGAGTTTGTATTAGCACAAGCATGCCAGCGCATTTCCCTTTTTTGCGGTCATTAGAAGACAGCACTTCGGATATGCAGCAAACCACGTGATGAAGAAAGCAATGTGACAAGGTAAATCTGTCCTTTAGAGTCGGCAAGCTTTCATTTTGTCCACAGAAAGAATACGCTCGCCTAACAAGGGGGCATTTCTGTGCAGAAAAAGGCAGTAGTGGACTCACCTTGAGGCCCGCTGCGTTTTTTGTCGTTTGGGGGGATCGCAGGTGCTCTGGGCTGGAGAGAGAGCCGGCAGCAGAAGTCAGAGTTCGAAAAATCTCTTCTGGGACAAAGCTATACTCCAGGGAGGAAGAGGAGACAGGCCTGGTATGGCTGAGCATCCTTGATGTGCCCCTTAGCTCAGGGAACTCTAGAAAACAGCATATTAAAGCCTATTTCGTATCTGCACATTTACTTGGCTGGAGGAAGAGAAAACAAGCTCATAAAATACAGGGCTGGGAAGAGCCCCGAGATTACACCTACTCCATTCACACCCCAAAGCAGGAGCAACTCTGTCCAAAACAAAACCAGCTAAGTCCATTCTCAGCTGTTGTTGGTGTTATACCTTCAGTGAAGCCTAGAACAAGAGCTTTATCTCCCATGGTTTGAATATAAGAACTGATTACACCAAGCTATTGGGTACACAAGTACTAAGTGAAGCTGTAAAGCAGCAGAACCCCCCAAGGAGCCAGGCGTCCAGCCCCACCAGCCCTCAAAACAAGCCCTACCTGAGCGGTCCTTGCTTCCAGACACGCATAAGTCACCTCTCATTTTCCTTCCATCTGTTTTTGATCCAGGAACTGGTGCTCCAATGATGGGCATGGCAAATGGTTGTTTTATTTTATTTTTTCAAATACTTAAAGAAAATTTTCAGTAATGAGTAACCTGAAAATAGAATTAAACCTGTGTATGTATGTTGTAGGGTTACCTGCTTTTTGTTATTTGTTGGGGGAGGAGGAGACAAACACACTCATGTCTGATATTAGATACATTAAATTGACAGAGATCAGCTGATGTTTTGATTCCTGGGAGGCAATTAAATGTCTCTACCAAGGGAGACACTTTAAGAATGTGCCTTACCCTTCATCTAATTGGACTCATGAAAATGTTTCATAACCAAAATTCATACAGCAAATGATTGTTTAGCAGTTATTAACTGCTTCATAAATGCCTGTGATTATACTGCATTAAAGTCAAATACCATTTTGCAATTTAATAATTTTTAGCATTGCAAAATGATAATTTACTGTACAAGCACTCAGCCAGAAGAGCTCTGCTCTACATGTTTCATCCACCACAGGGATGCTTGTTTTTCTATTTACAAACTGCATTAAGAATTAAAGTTAATAGTTGCTACTTTTACACATTTAACAATTGTGCTAGAGGTTTAATTGCTTGAATTCCTCCAGTTACTACTCTTCCCACTTTTTAACCATTAATGCCATGCTAACGAGGAAGAATACTCTTATTTTCCTTAGCTTTAAGATTCTCACCTGAGGAGCCTTTCCCTCCCGCCCCCCCTACTCCTGCCACTTTTGTTCATCACACTCTTGCTATTAAATTTCCTTTGACCTGCTCAGCAGCTGCATCCCAGTGTACTATGGTTTTTAATTACATTAACTATGTTTTGCCTCCATATACACATTTGTATATGCATATAGGTATAACCACGGCATAACCTTGCCAGGTGAATGGTTTCTTGGAAAGAAAATACAAGAGTTTGCTAAGAGACCTCCTGTCAGTAGAAAGTATTTTGGTTTTCTTCCTTTACAACTATTTGGCAGTTCACTGCATTCCCCTCCAGAAACGGTGAGCAGATTAATGGGGCTGTTGCATAGCTGCTACAGCTTAAGGACACAGGCAAGAACAGACTTTAGAGCATCTGCTACACAGCTGGAAAATTTCAGATGAAGTTCTTGGCACACAAACCCCTCTTCAGACCCAAACTAAAGGCAGAAATCATTAAGCCAAATATATTTGGCAACTGCTCCACTTTAACATGCATTCAGTGAGGAAGAGGTTAGCATAGCTTTTGGAGCAGGTCAGTGCCTAAGTTCCTCTCCCACAGTGTTCCAGCACTTCCAGCTCCCCAGGACCCTCTCCTCTTATCAGGGGCAGCACAGCCAACCTACAAGCTCACCAACAACCCTTCTCTGCTGGTATTTTGCTTTGGCAGTCCCACACAGCATGGCCTGTCCCTGCTCCATGATGCCTGGAAGGAGGCAGCTTGCAGCCTTGGCCAGGACAGCAAAGCAGTTCTGGGCTGCCCCACAGCCCCTTGGCTTGCAGCCCTCAGCCCCAAGAGCAGGCCAGACTCTTCCTGCTGCAGAGGAGCCCCTGTACCTGCCCAGCAGCTCTCCCATGTCACTACGGGAAGATGTTCCCCCCTCACCCCGCAGTGCCCTCCTGCCACAGGCCCTGGGCTGGCACCCACAGCCCCCCACCCAGGAGATCAGCCCAAGCTCAGGAGCCTCAGAGAGGAAAATAAGAGGCCACAGCAACTTTTCTCCCCTAATAGCAAAATATATTTCAACTGCTGTAATACAGTAGATTATAATAAACAGCTCTTCTGCAGGACAGAGCATGGTACAGGTTGCATACATTGACACGCCGGCAGCCGCCCAAGGCCGAGCCGCTGGGTCCCGCATGGCCCATCCCTGGAAGGGAGCAGCCGGGCTGGCCACTAGCACGGGAGCGGAGGCAAGGCCGAAGCCGGCTGGCTCCTAACCCCAGGCACAGCAAGAGCACACAGGCTCGCTCCCAGGGCACGTTCACGCTGGTCCGGCTGACCTGTTGGCCCATCTACATTCAGGAGCCCAAACAATTCAGTTTTCCATTAAACAGGTGGACTGCCTCATGTCAACCACACCATTTCATGTTTAAAAAAATACATCAGGATTCCCCCCTTCCCACCACAGCCTTATCTGGACAGCTCTCGCAGGACAGCACAGTTATCAGCTCAGACCCAGGATTGTTTCCGTTCTGCAGATTGGAAGCCAAATATCCCCACAGAAAGGACATACTAGGCATGAAGATCCTGCACAGATACAGTCTTCCTGAGAAGAAACAGTTATCTGTATGAAAACTGGAACATGTTTCACCAGATTAATACTGTTTTTTGATGTTGAGCGAAGAGCTGCAGCTGTCTTGGCTGCTATTCCAGAGATGGAAGCTTCTCCCACTTCAAAACGGCTGAGTTACCATGGAAGCAAGCTTCACAATTCTTAGGCTGGGAAGAACCTCAGGAAACAGTACACAGTATTATTATTAAGAATTTGAGAAGGACAGGTTGGTAGCCTCAGCATCTAAGTTATTGACCAGAATACCATACTGCTGGCTCTGGCACCCACAGCCTAAGAAAACTCTTCTCAAACAAACATGGTATAATTGACTCTAATTAAACAAGCAATGTGCAAAAGACTTTTTATTTCCCCTCAAATACTATCGAAAAATGAAAACAAACCCACATTGAAAGGCAATTGGAAACTCCCCCTAGAAGTTGAAAGTAATCCCAATTGTTAATGCCTTAACAGCACAGTTGCCAGATGCCTTGATCTACAAGGCTATAAATCTCCCCCACCTCCCCCCCGTCAAGACTAATTCCAACAGCTGAGCATCCCTTTCTGGTTGAGTTTTGCTTGTCAGACACTCGAGCCCTTAGGCTCCACACACTGAGGTTGCTGACACAGTAGAAGCGGAGAGTCTTCATTAGGGATATGGCACAATGCCAGCTGTGAGGGAAACACCACTACTTGGCATAAAGTGCCGTGATTTTATCTCCTTTTGAGAACACTGAGATAGTAGCAAGACCTGACACAGGCATCAAGAAAAATCAAGTACCCAATCCATCACACCCTATCCGAGTGCAATTAAATCTGTACATAATTGTTTTGAGCACCATGACTCAAGAGTACTGGACTTGCATTCACCCTCTATTAAGCAGGTGACAAAGCTGTTTGGCCACAAAGGGTTTGGGGGCTGGTTTTTATGTATCTCTAATTTTTATAAAGGAATCTTGGGTTGAGATTGACTCCTTAATTGATCTGGATTCCCTTGCCTCCCTCCCAAAAGGTAACCTGGAAAAAATAGGATTATTCAAACTGAATGAGGAGAAAGTAATCCATCTCATTCTCACAATTTTATATACTAATACTGCCAAGTTCAAGTATATCCATAAACTCCCTCCAAAATTAGCAGAACTGTTTCAGTAAACAACTTCTAGCAGGAAGGCTTTTTTTTTTTTTTGAGAAGAGCCATATATGCAAAGCCGAGATTTGGCAAATTTAATCTGACACAATGAATGTCCTTTCTGAAGGGCAGATTTTTTTCACGGAAAACTGAAAACCAGGAAGAGTTGAAGTATCACCTAGCTTTTGTGAAATTACTTTTGACTCAGGTTAATAAAAACAGTAGCCCAAAAGACAGTCCTAAGTGGATTGAGAGACAAGCTCATCAAGAGTCCAGTGACACTGGCATCTAACATTTAGGCTAAAGGTCAGTAAAGAAAAGTCTCTACTGAGAAGTGTCAATAAAAGAACACTTGAGTAATTGAGAAATTCCTTTGATCAAAGTTAAGGTACCTCTAATCAGTCACCCTCCTTCTCCAATAACAAGAGCTGTGATGGCAGTAAACCTGGATAGATACGTACCTGAGTAGTATTTACAATCTTGCTCTGTCAAACTAAGCACAGAAAACTGAAAAGACTCTGCCTGATAGATCAGTTAACTGTTGTTACCAAATAGATATAGACACAAATTCATATATACCTCTCCCCATAACAGTAGATATGGAAGCATGTCCTTCCTCTTTGGAAGGTGGAGGCAATGCCTAGGAAATCAATCTTCACCTGAAATCTTCCCTGATGCAAGGACAGACAGATGAAAGGAAAAGCAGCTCTGACTCCAGCCACTGTGTCTACCCTTATACCCCCTTGACAGGGTATTAGAAGCTGTAACAATACACATTGGCAAGAGGCACCAAGACCTGCTGGCACTGGATTTGATGTAGCCATTTCAAGTGGGAATGCACTAACCACCTGTAAAAGTCAGTTGTATTTTCTTACAGTGGGTCATAGTACTTCAGAGCTTTCTCACTATTGAGATCCTAACTTGTATACCTTAAAGCACCTGTCTAATTAAAGCAAAAGCTCTTTAACTTGCCAAAAAAAAGCATTAAGAGAACTGATCATCTTGGAACAACAATAAGAACAACTGAAGAAACCAGAAACCCCATCACTATTCCTCAAGTCACAGGGCCTTCAGAGCACAAAGATGCTAAGGATGTAAGTCAGTTAGAAACTTAAATACAGAGATTGGGCTTATCTAAGAAAAGACTTTCAGTATTAAAACAAGAAAAGAAGGATTTATAAAAACTGAACACCATGCCCTGCTTCTGAACGTAACAAATCTTTGTAAAGCCAGAAAGAACCAATTCTCCAATGCAACAAGCAAGCTGACAATCCCTTCTTCCTCTACACATTTTAAATCTCTAGACAGCTGACATTAGCAGAATGTAGTTCAAAGCCATCCAGGAATACTTTGGCTATTTTCACAGCAAGGATGTAAATAACCTGTTGCTCTGCCACTTGTCAGTGCCATAGCAACAAACAGGGTCACAAAGAATACAAGTTTTGTAGACATATTTCATTACAAATGGAAAAAAAATAATTGCGAAGGGATGGCTAAGGAACATGGACGGAGGCCAGTAGTGAGCTACTAGCAAATCTGACCAGAGCATCTGCTGTCCAGAAGAGCAGCAACTTGGAGGACCCCTGGTTGAGTAAGATTCCAGTAGATTCCACCCCTTCAGCTCAATGTTTTACTGGCATGGAAATGGCTCAAATTGGGACAGTGTGCATCAGATGCTGCTTGTGAAGCCTGTCGCAATCCAGTTCAACTGGGTTGCCTCAGTAAAGTTACAAAAAAATATTACAGTTTCTCCTCAGTAATCAGGAGGCACAACTTCCTTTATAAAAAGTCTGTAGTGAGTTAGGTCAGTGGTCCGAACACTTGGAGGATGACTCCGATCTTCTGCGGTGATGACGCAGTCAGAGCATATCACTTACATCTGCATATGACATGACCACGAGCGTGGTTTTAAGTAGTCCAGGAATGTAGGCTGAAAAATATGGACAGGCAGTGTGTTAGTCACAGGCAAATAGCACTAGCTGTGGTGCTAGCAAGGGCAATCAAACATTTTCATATCCTGCAACCCTGTTCCAGCTCCACTTAACAGAGCCATGAGAGTAGCTACAGCCGCAAACAAGCTGTTCCCGTCATCCCCCTCACCCTCAGTTCTGAGGCACCAGCTGAACACTGTGTCGAGTAAACGTTGTGTCAGGGAGATGGTCATATTTACAACTGCAAACTCTTAAAGTGAGATAAACTCAAACTGAAGTTTGATTCTCCTGAGAACAGCCTTGGGTAAGACTGAAATCAACTAGTACAGCAGGATTTTTTTTTTTAATGAAGAATAGAACTGAATATTAGAAAAGTGAGCTATAAGTTGTCCATTTGATTTTAGAATTACACTCATTTTTTTCTGCTTTATAAGCAAATCAACTCACTGCCACCCACACTAACCCTGGAACACACAACAGGCTCAGTTTTTGTGGGTACCTTAGAAAAGTTTCTCCTGACCTCGTTGGCCAAGCGCTGCTCTTCTATTCATGCAGTCTGAATGGCCTAACCATACTCTCAAGTAGTAGCTTATATCCTCTCAGAGATGTGGGAAAAAACATCCTCAGTTTCAAGCAGTGGCATACCATTGGCATAGGAAGAGTGCTAGTGAAAGCAATTCTGCTAGACAAAGCTTTCCTAGAGTCTCCACAGTTTCTAGACTAAATACATCTTAATAAACTGACACAATATACTGTCAGAAAGGCTCATGCCATTTAATTCCTGCCCTGTTCCCATGGCAAGAATGGGAAAGCTACTTACATAGTCAGTTATCTCATAGAAAAGGTCAGTCACTCACATTTTCCAGAGGGCAGTACTGGCGGGCGTACCACTCCTGGCTATAGAGGCAAATGATGACACCTTGACCCAGGAAAAGGGACGTCCACATGATCACATTCCAGATGGGTCCTTTCCGACGGTCATTAAGGATGAAGTTGAAGACCACTGGGAAGAGGTTACATGAAAGGCAATATTCAGAAAAAAAATCAAGATTAAAGAATCAAAGACCCACTGATACTGGGGGGCCTCTGCTGTTCCCGCCAACACTACATCTCTGCCTTGAGCAGCACAAGGCTGTTTCAAAAGGCTAGTACAGCACACAAACTTGATACCTGGCAATACAGCAAATCCTACAAGTTGATCTGATGCTACCATCAGAATGCCATTGCCTGCCAAAAAGCTGGCAGAGCAGTCTCTGTTCAGGATCAGAATTGTTTGGGCTAGGCAGAGGATCAAGACATGTTGGCAGATATGTCCTAGAGTTCTAGCTAATTCATTCTAGCTCAGAACCCAAAATAAAATGCGAAGAGCTATAACTGGTAAGTAACAGGCTACTTGCTGTAATAGTTAAGTAATAATTTGCCTCACACTGTGGCCTTAAGAAGGATACATGTCAGCAAGTTGGAAATCTTCAATTCAACTAAGGCTTAACAAAGGGAAGTAGTGCTATTAAAATATATACATTGTATGAACAGCAGTGTGTCATATATAGCTTTCTCCTCCCTATCCATGGCCTGCTTGTCTCCTGAAGTCCCAAGCTTGCTAACCCGGTCTGTATATACTGAGCTACTTAGCTGCACAAACCATTCAGAGGGCTCATGCCCATATTTCCTGGACAAGAAACAGTTCTGTGAGTCAAGTGCAAGTAACCTAACGGGACCAGTTGTCTTTTACATGCTACCTGAAGAGCAGAATGTATTGAGAACCACATTCATCACCCAACCCCCAATATCTACAACACTTGCACACACACTCTCAGGAACTTACTTCCAAAGCACATGAAGAGGCAAAAGAGAACTGGATAGAAGTAGCCAAAGCAGATACTCAGGACATATTCATGCACAGCAGCTGAGACAGTGAAGACAGACAGCATAGCTGCTGCTTTGAACTTCTTACCAAAAAACTGGAAGAGAAAAGACAGCCAAGGATAAGCTATTTTTCTATGGTATAGTTTGCTCATTTCAACAATCATTTACCCGAGCTAAGAAAAGTCCGCTCCAACATGAAATGCTGTGCGCTTTCACTACACCTTAGATTTTTAAGCATTTATCTCCAGAGATCTTTCTGTTCTGCTGCATGAGTACTCACCTTGAGTCCACTCATGAAATATCTATCGTAGTTCAGCAAAAACAGAGGAACAGGAGTTGAGACTGTTGAGTCAACTATCACTCTAAAGGCTAGGTTTCAGACCTCTTTTACACACACACACAGAGGACTTTAAACTGAACAGATACTCTAGGAGAGCTACCCACATCAGCATAGCTGAATCAGCTATGGACTTACCAGACAGCAATGCTGCTTTTGGACAAGTGCACTGCCTTGCCCAATAGTTAAATGTTTAAATAACCTTTACTTAACCTTGGACAACAGAAAGTGGTAGCCTACATCTTTAGATCACTAAGATAAGGCTTATGGGATATCACCATTACCATTGTTGCTGGAGAACAGACAAGATTTCAGATATACAAACATATATGACAATACAGATATACAAATATATTCTTCATTTGCCACAAGACCTACAAACTTCACCATGTTTGTGCTTATATAGCCTTCCCCTGCCTAAAACTCTTTGAGATGCCTCACCCCAAATCCATCCAGCTATTGGAGTTCACTGGCAAAGTCTGAGAGGTAAGAAATTGTAAGTTTTTAAACACCACTAAAGGAACTGCTTTTCCCTACTGCTAAAAAAACCAATGGTTTGGATACTCCTTAGTACCAAACAGGTTTCTAGAAACAATCCCATTGGGACAGCAGCACATTTTTTTTTTTTTAAACAGAAAGACAAAAGGTAGATTAGATCTACTTTTATGTGTAAGCCACCGCAGAACATCACCAGCTCACAGCCATCCCAAGACACTGGAGGACAACAGCTACAAATTTCTTATTCATATTTCGTTAACTGTACTTACAAATCCCCACCACCATTTCTAGACAAGCTGATGTTGGAGGAAGGAAAGAAATGTCTTACTGTTTGGGAGAAAGAGGAGAAGTAAGTTTGCTTGTTACTCACCCAAAGGAAGTCTCTGTAGGCATAGTAATAGAGCCAGTCATGCACTACCACGTTCCAGGTTCGGTAGTAGTTTGCATAGGAAGTGGAGTTCCACCAGTCCTGAAAGCATTCAATGAAGAGTAAATCTGAACAAGCATAATACATTCTAGAAGTCCTTTTGGGCATACCACAACATTGATCAAAGTAACACCAAACCAATATAACAAGCTATGCCATGAAATAGTGTGTTCCACTGCACTTCCAACATTTTACTCTGTACTATGTACAGTTTTATCTCAAACTGCAGTGGCTGATATGATAAAGGAAGAGGAGAGCACTAACAGGGCTATTAGACAGGTCTGGTGGCTGGTTCTGTTCATGTAAAGGCCACATGACCTTAGAAAAATTCAGACTGCTAAATAGGTCAATTCTCTTCTATATTGACCTAATTCTATAGTCTATTCTAAATTTATTGCTAATAAATTTAAACCCTAACAATATACAACAAGCAAAACTGAATGCTCCATTTGGTAAAACTATCTGCAGTTACCTTCTCTTTCCATTTCACTAGAGAAAGAAATTCTAGAAGCTTTACAAAGCTTGCTTCTCCTAGTATTTTCATTTGACCTAAGAGAAGGAAAAGCTGACACTGGATGGAATACTAATAACCTATAGTTTGTGTGTCCTACCTTGTAGAACATCCTATCGGCAAAGCGCAGCATCTCAGCAAATGCATTAAGCCAACAGTGAAGGAATGCAAAGAAAACCAGGAAGAGAATCAGTACACCTGGAAACATGGAAGAGAATGATTTTGTAGTGGTTTTGCTCAGATATAATCAGGAATATGTAACAGTCAAGACTACTCTTAAACATACTGAAGTTGACAAGCTTTATGCTACCTATAAAAAAAAGTAAACACAATTCAATTTCTCACCACACAGGGTCACCCTTATACAGGGCAATTGCAAAGCTACCCCAGAGCCTCAAACCTAGCTATGAGAAGGCTATATTCAAACCTAGCCTTTCACTTTGCGCTGCTCATTCTGAAGTCTAGCATCACAACACCAAAGCCTCCCCACAAAACCTCCTTTGCTGAGCTTTGCCTGATGCTTCCCTCAGGAAGGATTCCTCTTCTACTTCTGAATGGACAAAAAAAAAAAAAAAAAAAAAAAAAAGCAAAAAAAGCACTGTTATCATTAATGTGTCTTATAACACTTATAACAAGCACTTCCTCTTCCTTCTGCCTCTTCCATAGTTGCACAGAGACTGCAAGTCCAGGCCTTACCTGGCAGAATAGAGTTGAAGATGCAGAGGACCAGTCCTCGAAGATTAAATGTTTCTTGACTACTGTTGCGAAACTGAGGAATGCAGAGCCTCACAAAGATGTAGTAGGCATAAAAAAGCGAACCAAGGACCTGGAACAAAAAAGCTTGGCTTCATAAGAGAAATGCACAATTAACACATCACACAGCTCCAGAAGGATAGAACAGCAGCTGCCAGTATAAGTCAAAGTATTTTATTTTACATTGTTACCAATAAGCTTCCAAAAGAGTACAAGTAGAAAGTAAACCACAACTATCTCTACAGCATGTTGATAGCAAAAAGCAAAGTCAACCACAGCAGTTTTAAGTTCCTCTTGATCCTATTTATTTAAATTATGATGCAAAATGCAAAACTTGCCAATGCCAAGTTAAGTGTGGAAGGTATTTTGTGATCTAGGTCTGAGACAAGAATGGAAACAACTAAAAAGTTACTGTAGTTCAATTTAATGTTTGATCCCAGAAGAGATGTTAACAGGACAAACCACCTCAGAGCTTATTTGGCTAATGAACTGATCCTCCAGAAGTAGAGCTCAAAATGCAAGCCACTGCTATAAGTGACTGGGTGCTTGTAAGCCACCTGTGTGCTTTGCCATCCTCTTTTGTCAAAGGGCAAGTGGCCAAAGGTCCTTGCATGTTTTAGGTTTTTCATTTGTTTTTTGTTTTTTTAACAGTATGCATCATGTGAAAGCACAGGCTTTGATCACCTTCTCAAAATTCAAAGAAAGTCATTATTTGGAAGCACATCTGCAAGAAGCTATTGAAGCTCATGTCCAGACAGGTTCTCTTTCAACCCTGAAGTGAAGATCAGGTCAGACTTAAGCTCAAATAAGTACCGAAGACTTGATTTCACGATTTCAGAACTGAAATCGTGGTCTGAAATTGATGGTCTGAACATCTGCAGATAATTAGTTGTGCCAATGTAGTACAAGAGTATAAAGATGGTCAGAGCATAGACATTGCTCTCCCGCCACTTTCCCCAAAATTAAGGGGTCTTTTCCTTATAGAATGGAGTCTGCCTAAGAATAGCTCAGTTAAGCACACGGTTTTTTTGGACACATTCATTAATGCAGTAAGATGACCATGACTATTTTTAATCACTAAAAGGTATTCTTTTCTACTAAGTACACACCAAATAAAAAGCAATTCAGTGCAAAAGGCACAGTTGTTCAGCAACACAGTTTGGATTTCTGAAAATGCATTAGTCAGATAACTGCATTACTCACCTGTGCAAACTTGGTAGCTACATACCCCCATCTTATTGTGGGATTCCTAGGAAAAGCATACACAATGTCACATCTAAATATAGTCTCAGAGCAGCAAAAGCCTCCTTTCACATACTGGTTTTACTACCCTATACCCTAAAGAACCCATTTTAAGAATTCGGAGGTTCTTGATCTGTTGATATTTTACAGGACATCTGCTCAAATTGCTCATTCCTCACTTTCAACTAAAGCAAGACAACTACAACAATTCTGTAAGTGGGAAAGTATCTTGAGAGTGGCATTATGCAATTACGTAGGAGGTGGTGATCCACCCAATACTGACATAAAGGATTGCTGACTTGACACACTCAAAGTGCAACAGAATTGTTCAGAAGAACACCTGGTCTTAAATGAGTCAACCTGCCTCCTCAAACTCAAGATGGGGTTGCTTACTAGTACCACATCAAGCTTAACATGTAACCCTTCTGCAGGACTTCTGTATCACTCCTGCTATTCAGTAGCTAGATCTTAATTTGTTTCACTTCAGTGTGCCTCCCAAAGGCACTGAAACTGTAAAGTTAGAATACTTAGTGAGTTTGCATTACCAAGTTCTGCAAAGAAACTTGTATTGCCCTTGTCAAATTACCAACTTAACTATATCTGAAAGCTCCAACTCAAACTGAACAGATCACATCCAGGGATGCTTAATGCTGGCTTCAGTTTTTAGACTACTTTAATGTTCCACTGATGTTGTTCACATTACCTGGGATAGTTGTCTCTATAGATGAGGGTGGGAGCAAAGAGGAAGTACAGGTACTGAGTAATTCGGGGAATAGGTACAGGGCCTGGAAGAAGTGGGAGGAAAAAAAAAAGAAAAAGGAAAAACTTTGCAATACTGAATCTGTGCACTGAAAGGCCAGTCTCCCCAGTACTCTTTCACAACATACCACCCATCTCACTTCAAAAAGATCAGTCTGGAATGAGAAGAGTGGGATATCCAGGGAAAAAAAAAAAAAAAAAACCACACACAAACAAGCTAAACTTACAGATTGAATTACTCACATGAAACAGTTTAAAAGTCAGGGTTACTGACAAGCAGAGTTGTGTTAACACCTTGATATCATATTTTCTCTCCACTCAGGGAAGAATGAAACTCTAAAGCCCATATCAACATGTGGGTTCATGTTCAGTTCTGACATGCCTTGCTGGAAGAGTTTCTGTGCTTCTAGAATTGTTACTTCAACTAGAACACTGAAGTGGATGGCAGACAGTGTAGAGGCTGCCTTCCCACTGACAAGAGCAGGAAAAAGGGAAGTGCTGTTGAAGCAAGACTTCAGATTGATAGCTTAGACCTGAACAGAATCTGTCTCATTGTCTAATACCAAGTCAAAAGATTCAGGCTGAAATTCATGATGCAGAATGCCAGCCTAGACCCTCTTCAGATCCCCATCCACAAAGTCACCTACTCAAACATTGCCTTGAGCTGGCCACATGAATAGGAGAAAAGTAGCAGAGGGAATACAAGAGCTGCTTGCATCCAGCTGCAAGAAAAGTTACTCACTGGACTTCTCCTTCACACAGGACAAGACCCGGGGAACATTCTCTCGGACAAATGAATGAGCCTTCATAACAAGACGAACCTGTAAGATTGAGAGACTGAGATAGAATTTTAGGGTAACCCCTCTAAAATCTTGGTATCTTGCCAATTTTCCCCTTTTAAAAGGAAATCGCTGATTCATCTGCTCACAAGCCTGTTTAGTTGACACATATTAGAACAGTGCAAGGGGAGAAATGCAGTAATAGTTGTGACTCAGGAAAACCAAACATTTCATTTACTCATAGGACTGCAGTCAATGCAAGGAAACCAAATCAGGGAAACCAAATCAGGGCAAAAATCATTAACAAATTAACATCAACCTAAAATTGAAACAAACAAACAAAAATCAATCTATTCATTTCAATAGCCAATTATGTTTTAAAGCCCTGAAACTGAGTCCTTGAGGTTAGATATATTCCAGTTACCACTATGTTGGAATAGGGTGATGCCACACACAGAGTCTGCAATAGCTACACAAGGTTCTTCAGTTTTAAAACTGAAGAACCAAAACAGGGTCCTCAAGCCTGCACTCATCTCTGGCCAACCTTGTTGTCTTAACCTGATGCTTTGACAGGTCTTCCATATGAACTCTCTCACCCTCCAAAAAAAAAAAAAAAAAACAAAAACAAAAACCCCTCCACTCTCAGTAAAATTGTCACAGACTGCTGCTTCTTGGGAAGAGGAGAAAGAACAGTAACCACTTGCTGACTACAAGTGTCTGTTATTTTAGTTTTAGCAGAATGTTACATCTTCCTTTAAACTACGGCACAAAGGGTTCTTAAGCTTGTTTTTAAGCATTTAGCATCCACAAGACAGCTAGAAATAGATACAACTTCAGCCTTGAAGTATGTTCCGAAAACAATAATAAAGTCCTTCAACACAGGGTAAAAACAAGAGTGGTTTCCAGGCCAAAACAAAATTTACTATTTACTCTCTCTCATTAGACCTGCCTCACAGAAGTCTGTCTTCACCTCAAAGCTTAGCCCGATCTAGAGCCCTGGCTTAAATTAATGAATATGAAAAAAAAAAAACCCACCAGCACTTGTGACCCTTAGAGATCCTAAAGCGATCCTTTCCATTTGAAAGTAAATTTCACTGCATCCAAAGATACCAGGTAGAGACCTACCTGTTCCAGTATTACAATAAATCGGGAAGCCGGAGGCAGGGCATATGATATAGCAACATAGGTCGGTCCAAGCCCAAGCCCAACTGTCTGGAAGAGCGTGAACAGCATCCCATAGAAGAGAGAGTGGATTACACGATGGGAGGAACTGCAGTAGCCCTGGGCCCATTGGAAGAAAAGACTGTACGGAACAATGACTGTGGCAGAGAACATGAACAGCCAAGTACAGAAAACAACAGGAAACTTTCCAAAAACAAAGACCAAGAGATCAAATCCCAGGACCAGCCTAGAAGACACAAAGAGAGACAACATTCAGTGTCCGTTGTTTCGTTAAGACACACTTCTACTCAACTTAATGGCTACAGAAGGCCAAGTTCCCAGATCCTAGTTTGACAGTTCAGTGAGGAGCCACTGTGACAGTTTTAGCTCAGAAGCAGAGGGCTGTCTGTTGCAGATTTAAGTGACCATCAGATAGCACATCAGAAGATAGAAGATGAAAGACTCAAGTCACTAGTGCTGTCAAGCACAGCTTATCTTCAAATCCTACAGGGCTTAAGCACATTAAGACCAGCATGTGCTTTAAAAGTGTGCTCAAGCTCATCCCTGATAAGGAGGAGCATGTGACTAAACAATCCACTGCTGAATCAGTCCAAAAAAGCTCCTGAGGAACACTTGTAGGACATCAGCTCAAAGATTCAGTTTTTCCAGGAGTTTGAACACCTAAAGAGGCTTTCCCCAGACCCCTTAGGCACAGCGCATTTAATCATCCTACACTCAAGCCTGATGTAATCCTGTATGGTGAAAACTGCAGGCATTCCACATGGATTCAGTTTAGAAGTCACCCAGAAGCTTAGGGACATTAGATGGTCAGTCCAAATACCCAAGCAGTGTGCACCAGATAGTTCATTTCATTAATCAAAATTTTAAAAGCACTAGATATTTAACCAAATACAGCAACACAATTTGTTCCTGTGTAGAGGTTCAATTACAGATTGGATCCAAACTTTCAGATCTAGCTGAGAATACAGCTACTCTCCTCCCTGCTTCAGTAATTGCAAAGAACCTCTCCCTATTAGACGATTTTATAGAGGTAAATGCCTATTTTCCCCTCAATGCCCATACTACTACTAAGATAGTAGTCAGCTAAGTAATATTCAGTACTGCATCAGACAGTTTTAATACTTAGACAAAATGGGCAATTATAACCAAGACAGGTTTAGACACTAAAAATAAGATAATCAGCAAGACAAATATGTAATCCAACTTGTGTGCAGCAGATATTTTAAACAGTATCTTTCTGGCAAGCTGTAACAAGCAAGTGTTAAGAAAGCAGTCTTTCACAATATTGTTCAGAACCTGCTACCTGCAGAGTACAATGTCCTTGAGGTTTCCCTCAGGAAAAATAGGGCTCTATTTTTATTTAAGCACAAGCACAGTTCTCCAGAACTATTACTTCTAAACAGAGAAAGGACTGCCAAAGCATTTAAATGTTTTTGTAAACATTGTCCTCCTTCAGTCAAAACAGGCAGTTGAAAGCTGCTGTTTCCCTAGTGGCACTTGCAGAACTAAAGTAGTCTATGTTCAAAGGCAACCCCTCCCTTATATCAGTCTTGCAATGAACTAAGCACGTGACCTAAGTGTACTGGCCACAGCACTCAAGGAATACATACACCTGCAGGATTTTGCAAATGCTTGGCTACCTGATTTGAAATTACCACTTTGCCACAAAAGGCATTTCAGCATGCATTTTAAGCATGTCAATTCACCCACCCCCACTGCACATCCCAGGAAAGCATTTCCCCCTTCTTCCTTCACCATTCTGCAATTTCATGTACCTCTGCTTCCTCAGAAGCACACACTTAGCAGTCCTGTCCCTTGCTTTTTCAAAAGCACTCTTACCTTCCTTCATCAATGAAGTCTACTAAAAGCGTGCTGAGGATGAAGACAATGAGAAGAGCGATGAACATGTGGTAGATTGTCCTGATGTGACTCACTTCAAACAGTTCACTAAGGGGGAAAAGAGATTCAAATACCATCAGGTCATTGACATAGCACATCACACCTCCAATATGTTAGCCTTACAAGCATTTCACAGTAAGGCAAGATGATATCACTGCCATCCCAATTCAAGAGACACAAAGTTAATGCACAGCTCAGAAATCAGTCTCCATGCTTGCCACTTCCCTCAGTTTATCCACAGATAAAGAATAATTAGTCATCATCTCAGTGGAACTGAGATGCACTGTAACTAAGGTTCTCATTAGGAAAATCCTGCAAGTTGCAGTAGAAGCATGCTAGAAAGAAAAAGGTGATTAAACAGAAATTGGTCCACAGCAGTTTGAACATGAGAAGGAAAAAGGAAAAAGAAAAGGCTATTTTGCTAGCAAGAGGATTTTTTTGTTAGTTCTTCCACAGGGAAAAAAGTCAAATTAAGCTACTCACTCCAGCAGAGATTTCCTGGCTGTAAAGATCTTGCCATGTTCTGGAGGGGCTCTCAAAATCCTGCAAACAGAAAAGGCAAACATTCAAGACAAAAAAGGAAGTAAAGCTCCCAGGATATGTAACTTTGTTATAGGACAAACTTAAAACTGACTTACTTGGCTTTGTGTAGGTCTTTTTCTGAAGAAGAGAGGGAAGATGAAGAATCCAGGAGCGCTGATTTTGCTACCAAACTGTTCACAAACTCTGTGAAATGACTGTCTACTTCCTTCATGAAAGCTGGCTTCAATTGCTGATAGAATGGAAATAGCACAAGTTGTTTAAGCCTCCCATACGTTTCCGTAAGGGATTTATGCCAGGAGACAACAGGACAAGGCATCAAAATGCTCCTGTTCAACCTGCCAGCAGTTAGAGCCAACTTGGATAAGATCAGGGGCTTATCCTGACCTATTCACACACCTCAGGCCAGAGGACTTAGAACAATATTTATCTTCTCTATTAGATGCAATACAGAGCAGGAAAGTAAATACTCCAGCCTTCATATAAACATCTGGAGTGGCAGGTATTTTATGTATTTTATGGAACCAAGAAAGTTTAGCTCAGCTTAATAAGTAAGCTCCAGAAAACACTTCCCATGCTTAATCAGTCACACTATTAGCATAAAACCCAGTACAAACAAGATTTACAGAGGCCAATCTAGTGTTACCGGGGAAAAATGGAAGGATCTAGTATTTAGTCTCAGAGCATGAAGGCTTAGAGAACTTCTCCTATACCCTAGGCAGAGTTTTTAAAACAAGATGCATTTTGAACATTTTACCACATGAGTTAGTTGTTTCTGTAGAAAGTGCAATACTGAGCTCTAAATAGCTATATACCCTTTCCTGCAGTACAAATTCTCTTATTCTTTATATCAAAATAGATGCCTGGGTGCAAATCTCAGAGCAAGCATTACACTTCCTACTAGAAAAAGCAGGTAATATGAATTTTCTCAAGAAAAAAAAACCAACATGCACTCATTTTACATCTTTAAGAACTTAGGGAATCTAAAGTTCAAGACCTGTGTCACTTAAGACAGTGATTTATAGGACTTTTGAGCATCTAGTTCTTCAATGTCAAACCCTCAGAAACAGATTTCTTTTCCCAGTATTTGAGTCTGGTGATGAAGCATGACTGAAAGCTAACCCCTGAGTTCCTGAACCACAAGCTTTTCCAGAATGCTCTGTCAAGTCATCTTCATCACAGGAGATAGTTAAGTTTCAAGAAAGGACTACAAACCCAGCAGCATGCTATGTTTTGTTTTCAGGCAAGTGTCTATTGGTGACATTTGTCTGGCCATCCTTTGACCTGGTATTTTCCCAGTTTCTCTCCAGATTCAAGGACCTTTTTTTAAAATGGTAACTATTTATTATTTATTTATTTATTATCTAGTCTTCCTACTGATCAGCTGCTCAAAACATTATGTCCCTGATCACCTTTAAAATTTTTTACTGCTACCATTTTCTAATCTTTAAGGCTGATAAGGAACAAGAGAGAGAAACTCATTTTCAAGGAGAGAAAGAAAGCAGCAAAAAGTTGTGTGCAGAAATGATGCATTCTGAAAGGCCCATTTGTGACACATGGTTCTTGTCAATAGGTGTTTATGGATCACTGCTGCACTTTTTTTTCGCTGAAGAGGAACAGGAATGAAGCCTAACGAAACAGGGAAAAATTAGACAACTGAAAACAGGAGCTTTTAGCTCTAAGCTGTAGTATTGATCTGGCTCTCTCAGAGATCCTTCCACAACTGTGTTTTAAAAGTCTTGTTTTCACTGATTGACGCTGGTCATCGGTGACATAGCTCTCATTTTCCAGACATGCTCAGAATGATTTTTAAATGGTAGACTTCAAAACACTACACTAAGACCACCTCTTCTAACACAGGAGCTTTTAAACTAAAACACATGATAGACTCTTACAAGGTGCTACTGTCTAATATGTGGCAACAGCCAAGTGCGCAACGAGTTTAACTCTACAGCAACATATATAACAATCTGAAATAAAGCTACATGAAATCAGAAGACCCTGAAGTCAGTATGTATCAGAACTGTTTCTCCTGTTTCACAGCAGCCAGATCCAGAGACACTTCCCAAAAGAAAAGCTGCAGTAGAAGAAGGAATAGATTAATATTTAACTTAAACATTTTCCCCCTATTTGGCAGTTGCCAATGTAGAACAAACAAGCTTCACCAGTACTTAATGAAACAGCAGCTCTCAGTAGCTAGTTACTCTCAAAAATTGCTTTCCAAGGGGTAGTGAAGAGGATTATTTTTCTCCTGCAGTGACCATGTAGCTTTGTTCCCTTTATAAACAGGAAAAAAATTAGAGTACTCTAGAACTACTACACGATCTGAATTTACAACATGCACATACCCCTACCAAAAAAGCCATGTTGAAATTCCCATTCTTCTTGGAGCAAGTTTCCACACCAAAAGAAGCACTACTCATTCCTAGCAAACCAGCTTTTTTTGTTTTGTCTCCCCCCTAGGTGGAAGCCCTGTCTTCAACCAAACGAACTGTCAGAGCTCAACAGATTTTCCTTAAACCAGTTCTTGGTCTTTAAGGCTTTCCTCTTCCTAGCACAACCCTAACACCTACTTATTTGCATGTTTGGATGGGAGAGAAGGGGGGGAGGGAGCAGAGCTTAAACTGTCATTAGATTTAATCAGATAAACCAGATTACAAACCCTATACTAACTGTAATACTGTACAACATATACCAGTATCCATTGCCTATCAAAAGGCTGTCATTTGAGCAACTGCTAGTGTACCCGTTAGCGCTTAATAAGCCACGTGTATTCCACTCAGAAGTGGAAGAAATAATACACCTCCCACCAGCTTTCACAATAGTAGCCTTGTTGTATGCTTCTCCAGTTCAGAGCACTTAACCAAGAGCTTCCTGAAGTATACTTAGTCTTTACAGACAAGGAATTGAGCAAATCCACTCAGCTGTCACAACTAAAGATAAACTGCTCATTCCAAGAAAAAGAGAGGCAAGTATGAAGAGAATGCTATGCCATAAAAAGCAGAAGCTGGCTATAAATGATCAGAAGTCAGAGGAAGTTGAGGCAAATATCCCTGCAACCTACCACTAAAGGAAAAGTTGCAAGAGTTCTCTAGTATTTTACTCACTCTTTTGTTATATTTTAATAAAATACAACCATAATTAAAATATAGTAACTCTTTAGCTATATCTGTTAATAGTTATATACCTACCACCTGTGAAGGAGGGGAAAAAGACTAATACAGAAAAATCTCAAAGGTACAACGCTTTTCTGCCTTAAAAGCATTCATTCCCTAACTTGCATGGAGGACTGGGACAATTAGATGACTTCATCTTTATCATTGAAATCTCCACAGTAAAATGAAGCAAGAGTGTAGGACAATTTGCCCTGAAGAATACATGTACTAAGAAACAATGGTTCGCATGGAGGGTGCGGTTCATCACTGGCTAACTTCACGTAATTTGGGCGTAAGCCATCTTCCCCACAACAGTCTGGAAAGGTGCACAAAATGCCTTCTCATCTCAGCTAAGATAACAGCAGCTCTCAGACTCAAAATACATTAAAAATACCCAGCACTATTTTCCTTTAGGAAGGAAAATGTTGGTATCGCTTAGTGACAAAAAAAGTAGGCTCAAACTCAGGAAGGTCTTTTCGATCATTAAAAGAACAGAAGCTGTGGAATACCAGCTACATGCTGCCTTTTATTCAGTGGATAGCAGGACACCAAGCACTTTAAACATTTAAACATTAAATATGCATGCCGTCAGAGGGAGCAGGCTCAGCTGACAATCACATTGCCAGAGGTTAGCAGCAAGGAAAGTCCAGTTATTACAGGCCTCAAAGTTCTAATCTTTGGAGTTTAATCTTTTGGGGCTAAGTAAGATAAAACCGCAATTTGATAATATCAACTCTTTTGTGCAAGGTGAGAAAAGTAAGATGCAGAGGATGAAGAACAGGTGGTATTAAAAAAAAAATAATCACTGCTCTCACACTGCCCATGGAAAGAAGAGTGTGTGTTCCAGAACTAGAGACTCTCCGAAAGATGTCCATAGACAGTTATCCCCCTTCTCTCCACCAACATCCATTAGAGTATATTTACCTCAGCTTCTGCTATTAGCTGCATTTTCCTTGTTATCACATGGTCCACATCAACTCGGCCTAAGGAAGGAAAGCAAATATTTAACAGTTGCATTTTCAATTATATGACTTGCATGACTGAAAACAAGCAGCACCGTGTGTAGCTCAGCCACCAATTTTTTCATAAATGCTTTTGACTTCTAATAAGGTTCCAATAAGTTCACAACTAAGCAGCAGGAAGTTCACAGACTATAAGCAAATATTTTAGACAACCATTCAGGATCACAGCATTGTAAGGCAGGGAACAGCTGATAACACATTGGACTTTTAAAGCTTTATTTTCCATCAGCAATTCTGCAAATCTTCAAGGTCTCTAAATATGTTCAGCCTTGAAACAACAACTAGAACAACCTCCAGAAGGTCATATGCAAGTGTGCTGATCTTTTATCAGGGCTTTATCTTATGCACAGTGAACTAGACATAAGATTAGGTTGTCTGGAGGACTTTGCATTGCCAACAGACAAGGTGGTCAGTCATGACTATCTGTACAAATAGAGCAAGTTATCAGCTCTGAAGACAGGCAGAACAGTGAGTTGGAATACTAGCCCATACTGAAACCTGGCTACTCCCACTCCTTTCATCCACTAGACTTTGGTCTGACTGTATTTCTCACTGATTTATCACTTAAGCAAACAGAATCAGGTCTAATTATGTCATGAACATCATCTGATTTTTGTCATTACCAATATCTTTGGCTGATAATTCAAATCTCAAAAATCCACTTGTCTTTTGCATAAAGAACTATACACATCTGACATGCCTGTGTTACATACAGAGGAACACCACACAGAAAGGAAATCACCATTTCATACAAGTAGTGTTGTAAGACCATCTTTGTCTGCTATGGTTGCACACTGCTGATAAACCACCTGGCATTTTACTTCACCAAAAACAAGAACTAAAATAGGGAAAACAGTTACTTAACATAGAGGTTCTGGCATATGAAGAAAAACGACTAACAGCAATATCTACTGCCTAAAATACTGGTTAGTGTGAAGATACTACCTTTATCAGTAAACCTTGTCTTTTGTGTGTCCTTCAGCAATTATAGCCACAGTACCTTACATAGTAACTCATAGTTAGTATTGCAACTTCTATATTCAGTTTCTAAGATAACATTGCCATGTTTAGAAGAGATGCTACAAACTGAATTTCTGTATAACATTTCAGTAAAGCCCAAATTACCAGATTTGCAGTTTATGTAGAGGTGCCAATGTTGTGCTGCTGCGTAACCAGAAAACAAATACATAAAATATCACAGTTCATAATGTAGCCTCGTTGTCCCTGCCCTGCTTTTATGCGCACAAGTTACACAGACTGTCCAGTGCTATTCCAAATAGAAGAAAGTGCTTCTGTGATGCAAACTAGTCTGAAGGTGCTCGTATGAGCTGCTAGTTATAAAAGGTACAGATAGACCTGCTGCAGCAACGACTTCAATTCTAATACTGTAAGAGTTACGTGAAACAGGAGAAACTAATCAAGCCGTGCTCAGTTATCACAACACCTAGGACTGACAGCATTAGTCTGACGTCCCCCCACTTCATATCAAGCAGTAACATCAGTTTTTGTCTGCAAAAACTGCTACACAAGCTCAAGCTATAGACTTACAGATGGGCCAGTGGCAATAACCCATTTCTTAGCAACCTTGTGGTGCAGCAATAAACACAAGAATTACTAACACCATGGATTTTTGTATACGTAGCTGCATACAAAGATCCAATAAATAAATAAATAAATAAATAAATAAAAATCCTGGTTGCTAAGTATCTCATCTCCACAGCAAAAAATTACCTGAGCATTTAAGCTTATCACATTGTTACACTTGTTGAACGAAAGCAGTTCATGGAAAATGATTCAAAAGAGTGTAAGAGGCTGCTAGAGAATCCTTCCTCCCACTCAGCCTGTGCACTTTGCTGGAATCAAATTGGGATTCCTCCCTCCCCACCTCACCAAAACCAAGCTTTTCCATGAGCAGAACTGTTCTGTATGTATCAACAGCTCTACTCCCCGACTTCAAAACCATGTTAATACCTCATTATTACTGCAGCAAGAACCACCATGTGCTTATCTGCTAGCCAGCAGCACAGAGCTGTTAGAGCACGCTAACCTTTCCTGAAAAAGGTAGGAAATCTTTCTTTGACCCGGCTGCCAATCTCCAAGACCTTATCAAGTTTGCCTCAAGTTGTTCAGTGCCAAAGACAACAGGACACATGAGAATGAGGACTGTGCTACTTCCTGTATAAGCTAAGCTACAAGCAAATAGCTCTAGCTTTGACCATATACTTCCTGCCACATCTTGCATTTGAAGCCTTAGTTACTGCAACTACCCAGGAGTGATTTCCAGTTTGGAAATAAAACATTCTTTTTGACTTAAAAGATGGACATAATTTTACAGATACCCAAAGTATACCTCTGATTGCGCAGGAAAGGTCTGTCATGCTCATGCTGCAATTGCTAAATCATGCACAGCGTTCCTTCTGTCACTCCACCCACTCACACACTAATGTGCACAGACTACACAGGCTAAAAACATACCAAGGTTCAAAAAGGCTTTACATCAAGATCTGAACTTCCTTAGTGTACTCATGTAACAAACCAAGTAAAATAACTTGTAAGCTCAGTTGCCTCTTATCCAAGTTAAGAGGTCTCCTGAAAAAGAGAAGAACCACCCTGAACAAGTCATTCTGCTGCCTAGCACTGCCCAATAAACTCACACCAAGTCACCAGACAGGAAACAGAAGCTGTAATTCATCCTCTTTCCAAGTCATTCATCTTCTATTGTGCAAGCTACCACTTAATCTCAAAGAACATTCAAAAAAGGAATCACATGGTTTTGAGTCTAAAAGGAGTTGGGCACTAACAGAAATCTGAATCTTTGTTTTTCCTTTGACACTGAAAAATGAAAGCTGGCTCCCCCTATATCACTCTGGGATTGCAGCATTAGTACAAGAATTGGACTCGAGGTTGCACAGGACAAACAAGTATATCTTAACATTTAAAGCAAGGTGGGGTATATCTTAAGAGAAGAAGAAATAATTTAAAACTTGTAAGAAGAAAGTCTCCTTTGAAGATTATTATGAAATAGTAGCAAATTCCACAACAGAGTGAAACAGAATTTGCTTTAAAAGAGCTCTGCTACACAGAAAGAAGTTTCATTTTAAAGGGAACTGTCCTCCCTTCCTAACAGAAGGGGCACTGATAAGAACTTTTTCTACCTGACCACTTATCTTGGGCTTGTGGAAACAGATTCTTGCAAGATCTTTGACACCTCTGCACCCCCTCTTCCCCAAATTCAAAGCAGACTCAAAAATCAGAAGAACAAATAAGAAATTTGGAAGTAAACTTATAGCCTAGTTCCTAAGGCAACAAAAAAGATCACCTGAAAATTGAGCAAGGTTTTTACTGTTAAAAATTTTAGAAAAGTAGTTTCACAAGAAATTTTACATACGACCTTTTCCAAAGAGTCTCATTTCCCCTTTTTCAACCTATTCTTATACATGACTACAGAATCATCCCATTCATATGATGTTAGCACTGCAGCTTAGGATCAAAAAAAAAAAAAAATCCATGAGACTCTAATCCAGCACTCTACTGAACAAGCTTTACAAAATGAACTGTGTTAAAAAGCAGTCAAAAATTTTGCTTAACCACTAAGTCTGAAACTACAGCCAGAGGCACAAATGGGAATAAATCATTTGAATAAAGGCAGGGTTTTTAATGCAGTATCACTGTTTCAGCTTGTAATGACTTCAGCAGCCACAGGAGCTGCCTGCAGTTCAGCACTCTGAGCCATTCCCAGTCCAATTGGGACAGCTTTGTGGCAGCACATTTGTTATCAAGCAGTTAGGACAATCCAGAGAGACTGTTGCTGCCTAAATCACTGAAGAGCATTCATGACAAAATGTCTCCCTGCAGAAAAACTAAGGAAGGCACATGAAGAACAAACTACAGTTTATTGCCACCTGTACTTCAAGAAAGTTATTTCCCAGATTGAACAACCAATCACACCAGAAAAGACTGTGCTAGACAGTCACTCACAGTTCAGAAGGATTTTCCCTTAATGTTTACAATGAGATCCTGAAACTAATATCTTGGTAAGTCCCAGCTACAAAGCGATACTTTTGTATTTGGTATTGCCCCTACCCTAAAAGGGTTTAAAAATACTATTGTTAACCATTCTTGATTGGGCATCTTACTACTAATTACTAATTTCCTATTACTGTCTGATACCAAAGCTTCTCTAACCACTGAGGATGTTATCTGAAGGACAGCTATGTTAAAGCCACCCTAGTGCAAGTCTACTGCAAAGAGGGAAGCTTTTCCATATCCACTACAATACAACACATTATTAGTTTGATGCAAGTAAGCCTTACTCTGAGTTATGCTAATTTGTTTGGCCAGTCAGCAAATAAGGCAAGTCATGACGGGACTGACTCCACAGTTCAGCTGATCTGCTTAAAGAACACAAAGGCCATATGATCATTGCGACGCAATCTGGCAAGGAATTCAGTTCAGGAGTCAAGCCTGCAGGAACACAGCACCCGAACAGACTCTACCCCAGCAGAAGGAAACGCTAGCATTTTCCAATTTGTAAAAAGCCAGCATGGCCTTGGGCTTTCTACATGGACCTCTTCAGCCTTTACCAAACCCATGTGTTGCAAACCAGGAAAGAGTCTAAAATTACCAGAATCCACTTAAGATTAGAAATGACAACTCTGATTCATCCCCTTGAAACATATCCAAGAAACCTCAACTCAAACAACTTAATTCCAAATTTATTAATCTGCAAGAAGTGGCCTGTACAAGTCACCCTTGTTGCCGCAGGTCAGACTGCAAACATTAAACAGCTTTCTAAATTGCTCCCTTCATGAACTTTTGCACACAGAATGGTCAATAGCAACCCCATAGCTAATAACGACACATTTCAAGATCAGCTTCACCAAACAGGCTTACTTTAGCAAAGATATGCTACAAAGCTTGTCTGCAGATCAGCCAGACTTGCAGACCTTTTCTGATTTCTTGGGATACAAGGGCAGACCCTACAACCATAATTTTGCTATTTTGAGGGGTCTAATCATAGCATTCTTGAAGCTCTCTAAGGCATGTTGAAGACCTATGTCTTCTCTAACTTTTCACACCTTTCCAGCTAGTTTCTACTGCAGTAAGGCTTTTCTTCCACCAGCATCATCATCAGTATCCCACTAGGCAAACAGCTTTAGATTCATTTACAAATTTTCAACTGAAAACAGAGAGGACTACTTTTATTAAGGATGCCTGGCTCTCAACAGGGGATTATCGCTGCCTAGATGCATCACTTGTTGACTCCATGTCAGTACAAAATTAGTTATTCAAATGACATTGGAGCCAATTCAATAGAGGGAAAAAAAAAAAAAAAAAGGAGGTAATGAGCCTAAAGTTCAGCTATTCTGTGGGAGCAAAATTATAGGCTGAATCATTCCAAGATAAACACAAAGACAGCAGAATCCTTCTGGCAATCTCAAAGTTACGAACATTTCTACCTCACTATAAATGTGGAAAAACCTAAACACAAACTGTTCAGTCATATAACTTGGCAAGCAGTGAGATCATTTCCAGCAACACTGATGGAACAAGGAAAAAAATTGCTATACGGATAGAAGAACCAGAAACTTTCATCTAAAGCCAATATACAGATTCTAATTATGCTTCCAAACAGGTTCAGGTCAGTCAATGCATTTTAGTTTTAAACAGGAGAGGGATAACTGGCCTAGAGGTCTCTGTAAGGAATTTATGCACTTCTGGAAACAAACGACTCAGCCTCTGAAACAAACTCAAGTTTAAAAGCAGATTCTGTGCATTAATCAGAAGACTCAAGGATGGAAAAAATTACAGTAGTAGTTTAACTTTTCTGCAGGAAGAATTGCCACAAAGATGCTACTTGCATACAAGTTATAGTTATTACGGTCTCTAACCTGTCTGGAATCCCTTGATTGCAATAAACATGCATCTTGTTCAAAATTCTGCACAGCACCCAGTATTAAAATGTCACAGTGTACGTATGATGTTGCCAGACACATCAAACCACAAAAGGCAGCTCGAGACTAATACCAAGGCTAAGGCCTGAGGAAAAAAAAAAAAAGCTATTCACAAGTGAATGGCTAACACAAAAGAAACCATTCTCCTGAGAAATTCTTTCACCTGAGCTGTTCTTTCAGAGAAAGACCTATTACTGGTATAAACATACCATACAACATTAAGAGGCCACATACTCAGCACAGGAGTGCTTTCCTTAACTTTTGAAACCTTACCAGTTTGTGTCAGAGCTGACAACCTAATCCCACCACGCATACGAACTTCTGGCCAAAGGGATACATCTTCCTCATGTTCTATGACGTGGTCAGGCATCAGAGACTGACTCCTGTCTCCTACCTGCTGTGGCACTCATACTGCTCCTATCACTGTGTCAAGTGAAGCATCTGCAGAAACTGGTAACACTACTGAGTCTTCATGACACTTCTGAGTTGACAGCAAAGTTCAGAGACAGAGACTCCAATCTCAACTAAAGAGGAGTCCTCTCAGCTTTCCTTGTTATCCTTTACAGCAGTTTGGACTGTATTAAAATGTACAGCTTCACACTTAGTCCCAGACGGGCTCAGATGTAACACGTCAGTCTAAAATGATACCCAAAAATGAGTACTTAGACAAATGTTTCAGCTCCAACCCCAGGGCCAGCCTGCTCAAAATGCTGCTGGTCTTTTTGTCAACTTAAGCCTCATAAAAAGGGAAATTAAGAAAAGGGACATGGTAACTTGTCAGCATTTCACAAAAACACAGGGGTCTGCCCAAACTCAAACTGCAGGATTATGGCTCTAACATACCCATGCACCTTAGCTTTGCAAAATAATCAAGAGCCCTAATATTACAGCAAAACCCACCAGGCATACGTGTACAGATGAGAGCTTAGTACATATTCAAGAGGTCTGCCCCAGAACACTTACTTGCTCTCAACCCACACTATCTTACCTACAGTGATACTGTCACATTTCAGAGGGATTAAAAATGAAAAGGCTTATAAAATGAGCATGCTCACCTACAATGCTCACTAGCACAGAAAGCTGTGCCTTTATCACAGCTATATTCATTCCTCATCCACAAGCCAGCAAGAACTCGATCTATCTTATCGATGTTTCCACAGATAATGAAGTAGAAGACTGTTTCTAATCCCATAACTCCTTTTCCAGTTATCACTACCTCCCTGCAAGTTTAACACCACCATGACTGGAAGTCACATTTGACTGGCATAAAATGTTGGCATCACCAAAACCTTAGAATCTCATTCTATAAACTTCATGCAATAGTTTTCCCTCCAACATATTTTTGTAAGAAACATGACTCCTCCTAAAGGGGACAGTATAACTCACAAGTCTGAGACTATTGGTGTCCATAGAACACACACAGGCAAAACCTAAACTCCCACACAATTTCCCTGCAAATCAAGGAACATAAATATATGGCAGCAATCACCCCACAAAACCAATTCAAGCCACATAACCTAATATTATGGCCACATCAAAGGTAAATACAAATTCACTTGTTTTTGTATTAAACTTTGTCTGGTAAACAAGGTTAAGAACAGGTAGGGGTTATTTGGACAGTAACATAAGGCACGTTAGACACTCTGTGTCAGCCCTACAAGCACCAAGGACAATTCTTTGTGGCAGCCTGCCATCTCCCACAAACACACACACTTTGTCTGATATGAGTCTTCAGGAACACACATACACAAAGCCTATGTGGAAGGAAGAAGTCCCCAGAAGAAGTGTTTAAATACGCCACGAGTTGAAAGAAAAGAGTCAAGACACATTTACACCATTTATAGCTTTAAAGCCTTTCCTCCTCATCTCACACATTTTTGTGATAATTAACCATTTTACTCCAGATCCCTGCAAACACTGCAGTCCATATCCCCCAAGGCAGGCTTCTGCAGAACAGCACTCCAGTCAACCTGAATCTGCTGAGAAATGCAGTTGGTACACAGAGAGCTCCACCTTGGGAACCAGTCTAAGAGCAGAATAGCTGAAACAGAGTAAAGGGGCAAGAGCCATGAGCTGGGAAGGAGACTTTAGGGGAGATCAGGTGTCACAGATAGAACTATCCCTGAATGAATCTCACCATTGCTTGCATTTTGGAATGATCTCTCGCCCTCAGCTCTCCTCTGCATTTCTTCATTTTCAGAGGTCCTGTAGGTCATAGTGGAGCCAGACTGGCGTTTTCTTACACAGTCTTCACCTGCCATTGTTATCTAGTGGAACAGAAAAGGATAGGAAATTAGTAATGAAGAAACTCTTAAAAAAAAAAAAAACACTGATTAAGAATAGATTTACAAAGCCTTCTTCATCCTAAAGTTAGATTTTCTTCCTTCCATTACAAATGCAAAGCAAGGGTAGGGGAAAACAAACATATATGTATATCAGCCATTTATTGTGTATCACACTCCCTACTTTTTCCCCTACTGCAAGTTCTAAAGGAGTAAAGTAACCAAGCAAGTTACAAGTTAGTCAGTTAGTTAGTTACAAGCAAGTTAGTAACCAAGCAACCACAATAACAAGCCCTGCTACCCCCTGCAAACCTTCTAAGTAAGTATTTAAAGTAATCTAATTCTTTGCAGAATCCTAAAGGCCAAAAAAGCCCTTGCAAATGCCTTTAGATAGTTCATCTATCTGTCATGTTCTCATGACAGCAAAAACGGTCTTGCAAGAGATCTGGCATGTTTGTTTTGCAGAATCACCCACAAGATTTCATGTGAGTCAAGTCCCTTCCTGTCAAGCCTTGAGTTCTACTGAAAAAGCAGCTTCCTCAATAGATCTTTGTACTCCATTTGGCCTGCAAATCAGGGAAAAGCAGGAAGAGAGAATCAGGTTTGAAGTACACTACATTCAACAACAAAGGTCACAGCTGTGGACAGAACTGTTAGCAGTGAACAGTTGAACTACCAGAGTTAGGCTGAAAATACAGTGGGGGGAAGGATGCTTTCAGATTCTGATCTGGTCAAAGTGACACTCCAGCATACACTCCACTAAAGACAACTCAGGAGACTCTCAGGTGTAGCTAGAATCAGGGACAATTATCAGAACTAGGCTTCTAGAATACTGCACAGGCATAAAAGTAGTTACATTTACAACTAATGCTTCTCTTCTATGATACACTTTTCACACCGGTGCAAACTCTTTAACAGACATGCATTTTGTTGTTAGAAAATAGAATAAACACACTAGCACAGATGGGTCATTAGAGACAGGCAAGGAAAATTCACACACCTGGAGAAAAAAAACTAGAATAGACAGGATATAATTATTTAAGGTCTGGTTTATTCAAAATACTGAGACTGTCATTTCTGCAAAAGGGAAACAGGACTTCTGAGATCACATGCTGTCATGACCTCAGCTTCCTGCGTTTGTCCCTCTAGCAGAACCATCTCCTACCCTCCTTTTGAGCACTACAAAATACAGGAAAAAAAAATCTGCAATACCAAACAGCAAATCACTAACTTGATCTCCAACATTGTTTCTTGCAGCACACTGCCTATCCTCATCCTGTCTTACAAAATCACAGCTAGGTCAAGAAGCTATTAAACAGAGACCATAAAAGTGACAAACTTTCCAGCTGACAGCTCATGCTGTCATAATTTTCATAAAGTAGAATACATTTTTACTCATACTCTTCAGAATAGAAGAGAACCAGGCAAGAATATGCTAAATCTTCCTATAGCAAGTATGCTCACTAGCACAGAAAGCTAGTTCAGAGACCATAATCTACTTCTACCAGCTCTGTCAGTAGCTATTGCTACCACCCTCTTAAATAACCCTCTTAGCTTTAAATGGAACACAGTCACCACCATGAAGACATTGCATCTTCCACCTCCCACTTTTCTATACAGTTCCACGTACAGACGTCAGCATGAAGAATTATTTTGCCCACTGGGGGCTTACAACTGTAAGGAGACTCTGGACAGGCAGAAATTTCAATTCTTCTCTTACACATTTAAGATGCGCCAAATCCTATCACACCCTCTTCCCAGCTCTAACAGAGGACTAAGAGTTTGTTTCTTTTCTCAACATGCTCTCCACCCGTTCTGAGGGGTAATAAAGATATTCCTTCCTCTCCAGTGCAGCTGTGGGAGTGGTTACAGTACCTGACTGAAAGGTTAAGAGAAAGAAATTAAAGAGATTCAGGATGGAAGAAGGAAGAACCATGTGTGAGAATAGAGTTAAGTCATGAAGTTAAAGAGTTGCTATTGTAACTGAACTTTATGACTTTAAAAACTGTAACAAAACAACTCAGTTCAGATGGCTGACTGATCAGAACATAGCCTTTTTGGCAAAGCAGCAAGAATTGCACTGGGGAGTCTAGAAAGACACGAACATTTTCCTTGTGCAGTTGCCATATGAAAAGAGGTATAACATCACAATAAGTAAGCATCTACCAGCACACCAGTCTTTAAAGAGGACATCAGATCTTCCCCCTAACCCCTGCTAGAGCCAAATCAATCCCAACAGAGTGCCAGGATAAGTCTGAAATGTTCACCATCTTCTTCACAGAAGGAAGCATCTCCCTGCAGTTTGAAAACACTCCTTTCACCCCACTCTGAGCACTTGTTGTGTATCTGGAATCACAAACACATCCCATTAGCAGGCTTCCCAGCAGAAATGCACCGATTTTATAGCTATTCTGACCATATTATAACACTCGTAAACCAAGTTTCTCCTCTTTGCCTTTCAAAAGGCTGCTACTTAAAAATATGCCTTAGGAGGAAAGCAACACCCTGCAGGAAGTACACCTTCAAGTTTCAGAGAGTGTAGCAACACAGTCGGGGCACATCTTCTAGTTCCCATAAAGTTTATGCTAAATAACAAGCTCACGCCAAACACCTTTGAGCATCCCGCAGGTTTTCCCTTTGCCTTTAGGCACAGCTTTAATTAAGAGAAGCGCTGCCGCAGCAGGAGAACTCTTCCCGCGCTGCAGAGGTACCGGAGCGGAGCTGTCTCTCCACAGCCGGCCGCAACACGCAAACCCCGCAGGAGGAAGCCAAGCCCAAAACCGCCACGCAGCAGCGGGAGCCGCCAAGGGCCCACGGCGGGGCGGAAAGGCAGCTCCCGCCTCCACACACACACACACACACGGCAGCGAGGACGGAGCCCACCGCGAGCGACACGCCGCCCCGCGCCGCCCCGAGGCCTGAGCCGCCCGCACGGCGCTGCCCGCGGGGCCGCCGCCTCCCCTCCGCCGCGGGGGCGGGCCGGGCCGGGCCTCACGGAGCGAGCGAGCCCGCGGCGGGGCCGGGGCCGCAGGAGCGTCACCTCGAGGGCGCCGGGCGCCGGCTCTCCGCGCGTAACGGCTTCCCGCCTCCCCGCGCGCGCGCGCGGGGGCCCCTCTGCGCCCGGCCTGCGCACGTCACCGCGCAGGGGCAGGGCGGAGCGCCGCCGCCGCCGCCGCCCATTGGCTGAGGAGCCGTTCCGGGAGGAGGGGGGCGGGGCGGCACGCGAGGCGCACGTGGGCGTGCGCCCCGCCCCGCCCGCGGCCCCCCCCCACCCCGAGCTCGCGCTGCGTCCCTCACGGTTTCCCGCCTCCCCCTTCCCCCCCTCCCCCACCGCGGCGCGCCGTAACGGCCGGTGGCGGCGGGACGGGGCGGCCGCCGGTCCCACCCGCTCCCGCCGCCGCCCGCCTCCCCCCAGCCCTCTTGAGGCCTCTTACAGATGGAGGGGGAGAGCAGTACCTAGCCCTAGAGACGGGGGACGGTCCTGGCTAAAACCACAGCAGACCCCCGCATCCTCCCCGCCGCCCCCCAAGCCCCTCCGCGGCGCGCGGAAAGCTTGTTTCAAAGACCCGGGAGGACACTCGGTCAAGGCTGGGAGGCCGAGGGGAGCTGCAGCTCCGTGTGTCCTCGTCCTTTGGAAGGAACACAGCGGTTGCTCAACAAGTGCTTCACCCGGCCTCCGGGGATTTCGTACACGTGCCTGTCCCTGGTTGTGAAATTCCAGCAGCTTCACAGAGGCGAGGATAAAACTGAGGATAACTATTTCTGAAGGGGAGTAGAACTGGAGCGCCTGCCTGTTCGAGTAGCACCATCAGTTATCTGCGCCAGGGGATAAATAATCACAGAAGTTTTCCCCCAGGGACTCCAAGCTCTTGGAGGAAATGTTTCCTGTGAAGGAGCAAAGTTGGCGGTCCCCAGAGCAGGAGCCCAGAAAGGGACCTCACAGGAGAGGTCTCATCCCAGGCTCAGCCTGTCACCTGCCGTGTCAAAAAACTGGGTGAAGGGCTCAGGTTTGCGCTCTGGTTCCTGTCCTTGTCCGGGAAGGGACAGGCATGTGACAGACCGTGAGTCACTGGAACGCTCAGCAGCAAACAAACTCTAGTAACCTTTGGGGAGCTGCGTTTCACAAGTGCAAACGGGAGGGTATTCCCGAAACAGGGAGAACCAACTCACTCATTTTCTACCAGCAGGCACGTGTCTTCCCCATCTTTGCATGACTTCCCTGGGCTATGCACCCTACTTCTGTAGATACATCTCCGGAGGTTGTCTCAAAGCTACGACCTGCTTTTAGAATATTTCATCGTTTCTGTCACGCTTCACGTTATCAGTCCTGTTCTCTGCTGATAAAAACAAATTTGTTTTGACCAACACATACCTGAGAAACACTTTTTTAAATGTTTAACTCTGCTGGGGCTCTTTGGACTTTTTTAAAAAATAGTCTTTGGGGACACTGAGCAGAGCCACTGAGTGAAAAGTTAGAGAGAGATTCAGGTTTGCAATATTAATCCACCACCCATCTTTCACGTGGCTTAGTATGAGAGCTCCTGTGAACATTAAAAGCCAAAGCCTATCATTGCTAACACGCAAGCAGCCCCGTGGATGATACCACTGGGAATTTTCACATAACTGACTGCTGCAAGCCCATTTTAACACATTTCTTAGAGCTACCCTAAAGTCAGGCTATACATGATCACTGATGCTGAAAATGCCGCACCAGCCATCTACACTGAAGTGTCTGGTGGTGCCAACATGAGCTGCCTGAGCAAGTGAAAAAGAAAAAAAAAAAACTCCAGAACTTCCCTAAATATGCGCTGTTCGTGAAACTGTTTCATCAAATAAGTAAAACACTAACTCTGGATGGAGATGCCTTTAACAGAAAGAAAAGCAAACATAACCTTCCGAGCTAATGAATTTGTTTTTCTTATTCTGCACATAAAGAAGCAAGAGACAGGTGCCATCACATTTTATTAGCATCTCTTAAAAAAACCTCCTCCGGTTACATCATTAACTCTGCTTCTCGCCCATGTGCTTATGATGGTGATTTGTCCAGGAGTGTTATTTCACCTTCATCCTGCTAGCTGCATTGCTCAACGATTGCCTAACCACCGTTGCTCTCCCATCCGAATCGCTGTAGGGTCATTTCCATGTGTTGACATGGGAAGCCGTGCCCTGACACTGCAGCCGTTTGCTTAGGCCTTGCTCGCTCTCGCCTCACCTGGCACCGGGCAGCCACTCCTGCCTCTTCGATTTCTGCCGCTTGTCTCCGGTTCTCTTTTCTTTTTCTTTTTCCCTGATTCTGTGTGCATGTTCTGTACCAGCACTTAGACTGCTGATGCACTGGACGCTGGATGTGTCTGCCTTAAACCTACCAGCTAAGAGGGAGCATAAAGAAAAGCCGTTGTATTTATTATGTTCTGCCTGGGGTGGATGGATACACCCGCATCATGTCTGGGAAGGGTCCGTGCAGCCGAGCAGGGGCAGCACGCGAGGCAGCAGCACGGCCTGTATCGGCCGGCGTTGGAGAGGTGGGGACCGCGACGGGGGGAGGCAAAGGGTTAAGGCTTTCACATCCCCACTGGAAAATCTGTGCCTCATCCTGTTCCTTTCTGCCATTCTTGGCACTGTTGCAAAAGAGATGTGATTAACGCTGCCTATTTTTAATTCTATGTAACTCAGATTTACTTTCTATTTTAGGATTTTTGGTTTCAGTTGTCTCAGGTACTAAGTAGCTGTGGTGCTTTCTGATGCCTGCATTTATTGCCACTGATTTTAACTAGAATGACTCATTCCTTTATAACTTCTATCTGGCCTTTATAGTCAGTTATCCAAGAGCTTCAATACTTCCACATATTTTAATATAGTGTAGTATTTCCTAAAATATACTGCTTAAAAGTACAGTTTATAATTTCTCATTAATGGAAACAAATGCATGCACCATAGCAATGTCCTACTGTATTAATGAAAGAGCTCCCTCAAGTGGTACAAAATGTTGTACACCTCCACCTTTCTTTGAAGTCAACTTTTAACCTTTTAATCTAACACTAATAAAATGCCAGTAAAATTAAATGTATAATGCAAAACTGGCTATAAATGTAGCAATGAATGAGCTTCCATCTTCCCACAACCAGAAAAAATGTCACTAAGACTGAGATCAAAACTCAAGCAGCCAACTGCTGCTGTTAAAAATGACATTTAAGAAACTGTAGAAGATTTCAGACTGATCAGTAATGCATGAATGAATTTTGGCAAGGAGACCTAAAACTAGCTCCAGCAGATATCAGGTTGTTGAGGATGTCTGATGTGTTTATAAATCTTAAAGATTATTTTCTAAAGCTCAGGTTCAAGTTTTCACAGTTCCTACTATCACCATATCAAGATTTTGCATGTAATTACCCTTGCTCCTCTTTATTTTGCATGAGGCATACAGTTTTCAAAATATTTGGTGACAGAGACTGAGCTTAGCAGACTTCTGGGATAAGAAAGAAGCAGCAGGAATCAAACTCAGACTTCAGAGAGTAATTCCTCGCGCAGTTACGTTCCAAGCAATAAAGTCACAGCATTTTTGCTGGCAGATGGAACAGTCAGAAAGAAACAAGTTTATTTCTTTCAGCAGAGGGCAGTGGTATCCTTACTGGAGCATCACGCCACCTCTTGCTCCTGGACTGAAATCCTTCCTTAACCCTGCTGCCACCAGCAGGTTGCTGGCTTCCACTCAGACCTCCGCAAATCACGGGTTGAGCTTTTTCATCCGACCAAGCAGGAGACACATCAGCCAACTTCATTGCTGTGATTCCATTGCTCAAGTATGAAAGGGGAAAATCTGCGTTACTTTCTGAGGGGCAAATAATTTTCTTTTTCCCTACCATTTTCGAAGTAATCACATTAATCTTGCCAACTGGGGTACTGTAATAGCAGTTTTTTTTTTTTTTTTTTTTTTTTTTTTTTTTTAATGAGGAGGTTATTTCTTCAGTATAGTTAAAAAGGAGACCCTCCTAACCTGCTAAACAGCAAATTAGGAAAGATATTGAATCTGTATTAGATATAATTACCAGGTAACACATAAAACACAGCTTAGCTGTGTTTTCTGAAACTGTTCTTTACTTTCCATAATAAAATCAGTTTTTCCTCTCTTTTAGGCTGAGAAACAATTTCATCGGGGTCTCGACAACACTATGCCATTATAATCACTCTCCTTGGGGCACTAGCTCAGCTTCAGATTTATTTTGCAGCATGTTCTGCTGCTTATTAAAATTGCATGAAAAAATTGAAACCAGCTCAGTGATAGAGTCTCTGAAGTTGTATCAGCAGGAATGCTCTGCACAAAATGTGCAGTCAACCCTGGAAGAGTAACTTCAGAGATTAGTTCCAGAACAAACAGGTCTAGTTAATGGTATTGACTCATCTGCTTTTAAGGGCTTTCTAAAATTTTTTTTTTTTTTTTTTTTTTTTTTTTGTGGAAATATAGCACTGAGTTTGGCCAGGCTCTCCTTCCCATTCCTACAGTAGCAACCGTACATATTGCTTGAGACTTCACAGATTTCCAGCTGTGTTGTAGAGCTGGGACCTTTGCTTGTAAAGGTAGGATACAGTACATGGAAGACTAGACATTTTGCACCTAGTATAATGCCTGCTTACTATTCCCTAGGTCATTTGCCCCGCACTGTAGCTGTGGTGGCCCTCACAGCATGTTGTGTGGTACTGGTCTGGACAGAGATGGACGGGTGCCTTCTGCCCCAGGCAGTTAACATCTTGTTGTACCTGCTATGGGTCTGTTTTGGTCCTTTCAGACATCAGTCCATAAACACTTCAGATGTTCTAAATTTGGTCTTCAATACGAATGCTAGCTTAAAAGGGGGAATTTTCTGGCATATTACAAATAAGGAGAAAGCAAAAAAGAAAGAGGAATTTAACTGCAGATGTGCACAAACACATATCAGAAAAAAATAGTGGATATAAATGTCATGTGATACAATTCTGAAAGATGATCTGGGTCTTCCTATATTCTCTTTGTGGTGTTTCTTCTGCAACAAAGAAAACCTAACACTGCATCTCAGAAACAACTACGCATTGCTCTAATGTAGAAAAGCCCAGAGCTGAAGAGGAGCTAGCATGGCTTGCCAATAAGATCCATTGGCTAGCTGCTTTGGACCAGAAATCTCTTCCTCTCAATATTTCACAATAATTTACATTTTTTTTCTCTTTTTCTTAATGTAAATACAAAAACAAAAAAAAATGCTACAGTTCTCCCCATAAGCTTCTAAGATGCTCTGGTAGACAAAACTTCCTTGTCTCCTGTTTGTTTTGTAACAGTATAAATCCACTGACTGCTGATAAACATGGGGGAGAATTAGGGCTTATGTAATGACTGGACCAGGAAAGGCAGTTTTTTTGGAGGTGATCATACAGTCCTACCTATTTGGTATTTCACAAAGCACAGGTTATGGGAGCTAATAACCTTCCTATGTGCAGTAATGAACATTTTAACTTTTCTAACATAGGAGATTTTCATAGCTTTCTCTACTTCCCAGTTCTAGAAACAGTAGCATGTTCTAGGGACAGGGCTGTGGCAGATTCCAACTTGAGTTGGAATATGATTTTTTTTGTAATCTTTTATACAGTTTTCAGAAATAACACAATAAGGCAATGGGAAAAGTATTATACTTGAAAGATGCAGGAAAAAAAAAAAAAAAAAAAAAAAAAAAAAAAAAAAAAAAACCTCCAGCTGGCATGGTGAGAACAAAGCAGCCAGGTTTTCTCTTTAAGGGATTGTGAAATCCTTAGGGTTATTTATCCTGGAGAGAAGTTACAGAGACATGCAATGTAGATAGTCACTGTTTACAAGATATATAGGGAGCACCGCAGAGAAATCTAGAAGCATCAACATGGCAGCTAGAAGCATAATGCTAAAAGTCGTTGATCTAAAGATAATGAAAGTCCCCAAAAGTAAGAGGATGTGGAGAAAAATAATCCTCCTCAAGAATATGACTATTTCTCAGAGGACAGCAAGTATGTTCATAAAGCAGCGGAAGGTTGGCTCTTCATTACAAACTTAAGACAGAAAACATGCTTTCAGCTTTCACTGTAAGACATTTCTTCTTCCTCCACCTTGTTTTAATGTCTGCAAAGATAGGTGACATCTACTGAAAGTAGTCCCAAGCAGGAGACATTTCTAAATCTGTCCAACCAGTTCTTTAGCTGTTTCCATGGTAATGATGCAGCAAGGCCTGCTGCTTTCCCTTCTGTGAGAGCCTTTATCAAGCTTGATACGGATTGAAACACCATGCATTTGCAGCTCTCCTGCCAAAAACTTCCCTATTCTCTGCTCAAGGCCATTTCCATCTGTTCCTTTTTACTCCTCCCTGAGTACTCCTTCCCTTTGGAAATACCTGGCCAGAGAGGGTATCCACACGTGTTATCTCCCTGCTCAGTTCTTTACTGAAATGTGTCTGATACAGGCAAAAGGAGGACTGCTGCTGGTTATACAAGTTGAGGGAGGAGAGGGCAGCACTTACTTACACTCCAAGCTGCCTTGGAAAGAAGTTCTGGATGACTGTAAGATAAGTGAGAAAGCTGTAGGGTCCAAGAGCATAAACAAAACTGAAAAAAAAAGAAAATCCAAATTTCTATCCAGTCATGTCTAGTCTCCCAAAAGAATCAGACTGAAACTTGGCATCTCTGGCCATAGCAACAAGTAGAGCAGTAAAGAATGTGCAGACTAGGTACAATGCAGTGCTTATTGAAGGAGATGACAAGCCTGAAGGAACACTTCCAAAACCCTGAATTCAGATAGATCTATGTCACAGCTGAATCTCTGGCAGCTCTCAACAGAATTTTGAAAAGGGGGAAAACAAAAGGATCAGAGTTACAAAACCATTCTCTGAAAGAGGAGCTTTTACTATCAGCTGAGCACTTGCAAAAGTTAGAGACTGTAATGGAACTACAGTGGGTCATGAAGCAATCTGCAGGGTTTGCTGCAGCTGATCTGCATTGGGCTGAGTTGATGTGGTTACAAAAACATCTTTGTGTTCAGCAATATTCCGTTGTTGGCCTAGTGCCTTGAGGCTTACATGCTTTGGAAATATGGATGAGGAGATGAAAACTTGAGCTTGTTTAAAGGATTTAAATCTGAAGATGGCAGGCCCAGGAGAGGGATTCTGAGTTCAGGCACGTAGGTCATGCAAGAGAAGTCTTGTCTTTGCTAGCAAGTTAATATGAAATATAGTAAAAGTATTCCTGTTAGTTCAACCCTTACCCCCACAAAAAGAAAATTCCCTTATTGCATAAAGTGGCTGGAGAAACAAGAATTGCCATATAAATGAGAGTACAGGGTAAACCTGGAGTGAGTTCACTTCATCCCTTAACCTGCTGCCATTTCTCTGCAGTATGGACTCAAGTCAGCACCATCAAGACAACCAGCAGTGCTCACTCCCCAGTCTTTTCCCTTGTGCTTTCCTCACTATCTGTCTGCTCCTTGCTTCCTATTCATGAGCTCGTTCATCCAGTGGCATAAGGCTTCCAGCACCCACAACAGCAATCACCAGTGCAGAAGTCTTTGTGTTATTATTATGAAAATGTGCCTAATGACCTCATTTCACTGTGCTGCCTGCTGTTCAGCCATCAAGTTATGGGCGAATCACTGGTCTGAGGTTACTGTAGTCAATGATCTTAGAAGCAAGGATTCAAGCTGAATTCTGGTGTTATTCCAAATGAGATGTCATGAGAAGAGAATCCAACACACAGGACCTCTGTGCTAGGGAAAAATTAAAGGGATTCAGGGAAAAGTGTAGAATTGTAAATGCTAATTCAGTAACTGCCCAGGAATGAGCATGTGCCATGCTGAGACTGAATGCATCATTAGCAAATCCCTGAGGCCGGAACTCTGTTTCAGACTGCACGGTATAACAGCTCCAGGGAACATACAAACACAGAGGATGCTGATAATTTCACGTTTCTGCTTCCCTGTGAGGCAGAAAATAGAAGCGCTCTGAAACTCTTTCCCAGAAAAATAGTGTTGTCAGGCCCATCAAAAGCAGATGAAGACAGGTGTGTTCTCTGCAAGCTGGAAGGAAGTAGAATAATCTGGTGCCATCAATTTGAAAGGAGTCATTCAGCTGATCAGACAAGTATGGTGGACTGAAGCTATACAACAAAGCCATTGAAGAAAAGATTTTGTGGAGGGGGGTGAAGCTTGTTCAGGTAGACAGAAATTTCAGGATTACATACAATCCGTAGTGCGTTCAAGTCATAACAACCTTTCTCCCAGCAGCACAAATTTATAATGCGTAGTATGTCTGCCCTTTATCACAAAGACCTTCTAGAAAAACCTGAGGACAGATCACTCAAGGCAATTTGTAGTGTGACCAAATCCTGAGAAAGAATAAGACAAAAAGGGAAAGGCAGAAAGCCAGGCGGTCTTCAGCATGTTGAGGACAAATACCCCTTTCTGTCACTCGAGGGTATGAGAAAGTTGAAGAAGACAAGACAAGTAATAGAAATATTGAATCTATGTCTACTGATGGTGACGAACAAGGCAGCAGGCAGACTTAAACACACGCTCATGTGAGCACAATGATATAATCTCTGACTATCAGAAAGAAGATGCCCAGGTTTCACTGTTAAATGTCTCAACTCCTCCGCATAGTTCAGATTGCACAGTAAGTATCTCAGCCGTAAGAAATGTGCTGTTTACTCTAGGGAGGTATTATTTCAGGTTGACTGCACCTGGGAGTACATAGCATGACTTCAGGCCTCATTAGCTGCACATTTGACAAGTTTTCTGCACAAACATAAAGGGAAGAAAGGTTTTCTTAAGGAAACAAAGGAAACAAAGTTGCCGAATGTACGCCTGTGGAGAGGGCGTATCTGTCTGGCCTACCTGCCTTTTACCTCCACAAACTTTTGAACCTGTTGGCCAATTTTACCCAAATCAGATGAGAGATAGCAGTCTCAGAGATAATCAGTTCCTGTGAGTTTTGTAAAAAAGTTAGCCTGGTTAGAGGACAGTCTTAATTACTGAGTTCTCTGAACGGAGAAAACCTGCAGCTGAACCCAGCTTTTATTAGAATTACAGAACAATTTAAGTCAGCAGGGATCAGCAGAATTGATGTAGTCCTGTCTCCTGATCAAAGCAGAGCTAGTTTCACAGCTAAATCAGGTTGCTCAGAGTCTCATCCAGTAAACTTTTGAAACTCTCCAAGATAGCAGAGAATCCACTCCAGATCTCAGCTTCACAGCACGAGTTTAGAGCATGCGACTCCTTTGGCTCTGCTGATCAGGGAACTACTTTTCCCCCTTTTAAAAGAAAGCACAGAAGTGGCAGCGAATGGTAAAGCCTGCAACCAGACGTCCACATGGCTCTGCTTTTGTTAAATGTATTTAACCATCAGCTAGTTGCTTTATATTGGCATTCTGCGTTAGTTAATGATTAAAAGTACAAAGGTCAAACTCAGAAACACAAGGCTTTGTATATCTCATGATTTGATTTACCAGAAGCTACAAGGGAAGGAGCACTGTTCTGTATGAGCAGGAACTGCAGGATACATATCCAGCCTGACAAGCTAATGAGAACAAGTCATTCATTAACAGACGACTTGCTGCTAGGCAAACACACACAGCTGGTATGGGAGAAGAATTTCGATGTGAAATGAGACAGTGTAGTTGTTTTTTTGTATGGCATATCCTACTTTAGCAAGTTTCCAGTCTAAATAAAGACCACTCAAAACACATTAAGAGCCTGATCAGAAGATCTGGGTTTTGCATATTGTGAAAGATTTGGTAATGAACAGAGAGGCAGAATTTGCAAAGAGAATAGAAATATTTAGCAGAAGGAACAAGTTTTAAACTTTGAGACTTGATTACAAATGTATGTGCTGATACATTTGGATCTTGGATACCACTGCATTCTTTGCATTCACATATAAATATACATTCACACAGACATGCTAAAAAATCCTGATGCTTTCTCCTACTTCATTTGTATAAGCCCTACTTTCTTTAGTTTAAGTAGTTTCACACTACTGTATATTTTAAAAAGAAATAAATCTGAAAACTGGAAAGCAGGGATATTTATATTATATTACACTATGAGGCAGGATCAGAATGCCATTTAAAAGACAAAGTAATCACTTACAATTCTTGCATAATTAAATAAAAAAGCCTGCCAAGGAAGAATCTATCAGGTCTTTGTAGAATTAAACAATAGCAATAATTTATACTAAACTTTGACTTTAAAAAGTGATTTAATTATTTAGGACTATTGTATAGTGCACACAGGCATATGGATATTTACCAAAGCGATCCAGAGGGGCTGGATCCCTGCCACTCTATAACAGAGAGCACCAATCCTGCAAGAAGCTGTGCCCGCAGGCTTCCTTACAAGATCAAAGACTAAATTCATAAGTGTATACAATTCAAAATAATGCGAGGAATGCCATCACAGGGAGACTAATTATTGTAATAAGGGCGACATTGGAAGATACAGTTTTCAGTATAATTTAGAAAAGAGAAGCGAAGATGCTGGGAACTCACTGGTTGGCAAAGGGTTTTGAACATAAGTGACAACTTGAGGACACTAGAAAAAAGATACAGGTGAAGGAAGAGTAAGGGAAAAGTGGCATGTAAAGCAAAGAGGAGGGAAAGGAAGTGCTGATAAATCTTAACTTCATCTTACTTTTAGCTGAACATCTTGGAAAAAACAATCTCAGGTGAAGAAAAAGGAAAGAACTGAATCGATCATCCTTCCATAATCTCGTACGTAAGCTGAAATCAGAGGGAAGCGTAACAAATTTTCTGAGAGAGATTCCTCTAATAATATTTCAGTTCTGACTAACATAGCCTTTATTTTGTTTTGGAATATCTTGGTGCTTATTCTAATTCAAATACAGTAGTCATCAGAGGAATCTAAGATGGGACGAGCTGTGCTGCAGAGGCACTGATGGAGACAGGCACTATAGCACTATGCTCCAAAGCATTTACTGTACCTTACCTACATGTCAGCTTTTTGGCTACAAACCTTTCAGGGAGATAAAAACAGAAAACACAGGAAGAAAAGCTTCCATCTGCAAACTAGACATCCCTCACTGTTCAACGAGCCAGTAAGATTTCAAATTAGGAACCAAAAAAATCAGGCTCCTAAACAGGAATTAAGGAAACCCTGGAACTCTGGTAGCAAAACACTTATCTTGACTCGCCTGAAGGCAAATGCCTAAAAGCCTGAATCATCACCAGTGCTTCGAGGGACCTCATATTACCTCAGCATATGTACTTTATCAGTGATCACACTGTGCAAGCTGAGTACTAATTTGCAATTCCCAGCAGAGGCAGAGACTTGTAATCATTTTTGCTTGGTAGAGGCATCATTTTTGCGCAGAAAGAGGCAAACAAACAACATTCCTAATGTTTGTATTAGCATACCCTTCTAGAACCGTTCATGCCTTAAACAGATGCTTGGGAAAGACGTGTAGCTGTAGTACTCAAATAAACATATCAGATAGGAAAACAACTATTGAAGAAGTCCTTATAATCTGCTTATTCCGTGTTCCCCCACTCCAGCTCTACTCTGGCAGAGGCTATGAAAAAAAGAAGAGGTACCACGATGAGTATAATTCATGCAAAATCTCAGAGCAGTTCATGTTTTCGTACTTAAAATTAATCAAGAAATACACAATGAGCTGTTGTGCACTGTTATGATCCAGCAAAGCTAGACACTCAGTATACCTAACACAAAACTACAGGGGCAAATAAACGAAGAATCAGGATCCCTAACATGCTGTAGTGGGCTGGTTGTGTCTACATACACTCACACTGACTATTTCTCACTACAGTACAGTGCACCTACGTCTCCATGCACAGCCCTATATTTGCTTTCTCTACCCCAAGTGTTGATATTTAAAAAAGTAGTAGTTAACTGTGACAGAAGAGGGTGGCTTGAAAGAAGATTATGCTGAAGCAAGATCAAAGAGATAACGGGAGTTGGCAGCACCTTTCAGTAGAAAGGTAGAAAGATTTTCAATAGAAAGGTTGAGACGGTGGGATACAGCATTTTGGGGGAGGGTGTGTGTATACAGAGAGTTTGCATTTTAACTATGGTGGAAGAAAGAACAGCTATTAACAGAGGAAATTTCATCAGTCAAGGGCTGCATGTGAACCTTTCTGTGCTGTTGGGCAAAATTTGTCGGAAAACCCTACTTCCTGAGAAAGCTTTTATGTTTATAGACCCTCACAAAACAGGCATGTGAGTAACCCAAGCTATCTTTCATGCACTGTACAGAAATTCTCATTTAAATCGTAGCAATGATTAAAAATAACTCTTAAGGCAACACTGAAACACTAACTACTGTGCCATGAAAGATTTGTGTAGACAGTACATTTTAAGAGCTGTCAATCAAAGCAGAAAGAATAAGTGCTCGTATATGTTTCATCCAGAAATGACACTTTCCTTTAAAATAGCTCAGCACTTAGAAGCTTTCAGGGTTTACTGCCGAGCTGAGCAACTAACCTTATGTTACAAATCCATTATCAGTCCAGACTTCAAAATCTTTCTGTATCTATGCTTCTTTTTTTTGTTTTTCCATGTCTGTTCCCCAAACCCCTTCTTTAAGGCTAGGAGAGGGCTCCCCAATTTTGCACAAGGGTGGGGGAAGGCCAGCGGTGTTTCCAGGTACGCTAGGCAGCAATGCCAGGGGCCATCTAGTGGACATTACACCCTGCCTCTGCAGACATCCCAGGGGAATTAGATTGCCCTCATTTCCAGGATTTGTTCTGGCATTGCAATAAAAGCACAGAAAGCCTGACATGTTAAGTGCGTGTAACCAGTATCGTTTGCTCTTGAGAACTCTTCAAATGCGTCAGTTGGGATCAGGCCTCTGTTTTCTTGGGTGTTTTACAAATACATCACTTAATGCCACCCATCTCCTTAGTACCAGCTAAATGTTTAACAGAAGTCTGTTTCTCGGTGTACCTTTGATACAGAGAAGGCATATGAGCTGGAAGAAAAGATTACTCCTAGAATTAATTTTCAAGCCAGTGACAGAGCAGCATCAGTTAATTTTCCAGAGTTACAAACAGGAACTGCCCCGTTAACTCAATACTTAGGCTCAGGAGTCTCCAATTTATCCACAGGCTGCTTCTGGCACAGAAACTACACTTCAGGCAAGCGACAGTGACGGCGGTGAGTCCGTGACATGTAACGCAGAGCACGTAACCCTGCTCAGCCAGTGATTATTCGATCGTGTGACTTCTGGAACCCGCTATGAATGCGGAGCAGTGCACTGCCAGTGTTTGGAGGAAACTCTGAGAAATGCATATATGGAGAATATTTAAAGTCAGCTCAGAAGTGATTTTAGAAATATCCAATTTTTGGTCAGGCATATCACTGCAATCTCAATGCTGCCTTTGTTCCTTGGTCCTTTTATCCCTTATTCGAACAGCTCGTGAGAATGAGACAGCAGATTGACTGGAAACCCCAAACTGTCAGGAGGGCAGTAACTGTTAGGATGCCTAGTTAAATGCACACCACCAGACCTCTTCAAAAGAAATTACCGTCTGAGAAACCACGTCGTCCTAACACTTCACGAGCTTGGTAACATCACAGCTGATAATAGCAGGGAGCATTGATACAGATTTTACCTCTTCAAAGCACTTTGTAATCTTTGCATAATTTATAACCACGACACTCTGTGAAGTAAATAATTATTAGCCCCATTTTAATGATAAGAAATGGTGTGACTCAGTGTCTTCAGTGATGCAGCAGGAAGGACTAACTTTCAATTTGGGGAGTTTCTTGTTTATATCCTTATTGCTTTTCTAGCAGACAGTCTAGAAGAGTGGCCCTCAACCAGGGCTTGACATTGCCTGCTGCTGTGTGGGGCCATAGGAAATGATAACAATAAAAAGATGTTATTGAGAGCACCAAGCAGGATAGAGTCTGAGGACACGGCCTGTTTAGCACAGCGTCCACAACCATCAATGGCTCAGGCACTAATATTGAAGCTTATTACATAGGGTATGGCATGGTCTTAAAGTACTATTACTATAGCAGACAGTAACCATTTTGCAGCTCCCTTCCCCTTGCAACAGGCCTTTTTACAAGCCCCCACCTGACTCCACACCCAGTAAGGTGCATCTGCGGGTCAGAGAAGTCCCATGTGATCAAACATTAATATAAACCCCGCTGAGTTGTTACATGCACACATTGATATACGCATATTGTTATGTGCACATATTGATACGAAGAATGAGGGATTTCATGAGATCTAAGGAATAAGAACAGCAATAAACACAATTCTCTTTACTGTACTTAAGCATAGTAGTCTCTTGATATTGGCATCTTCTTTTAAAATGCTAATGGTCTTCCTCTGGATAGTTCTTTAAGATTAGTACGTAAAAGACATTAGGAAAGAAAAATACGATTTCTGTTAAAGAGTAGTTCTATTCTACAGTGCAGTTGTAAATGGCATAAGAGAGTTTTAGGTTTGTTTTTTTTCTACAGTCTCCAGAGAACATACATTTTGTTTACAAGGCAAACCATCTGTAAGTGCCAACCCTGCAAATTCTGGCTGGAATGAAACCAGGAAGTATCTCCACTGCAGAGTTCACCCATGTGGGCCAACCCTGCTTGAGACTGTCCCGAGAAACCCTCTGCTCATATTCACATAGTCACATCCATACTACAGCAAGACTGTCTGTAATTCCTGACCTCCACCATGTTCTTAGTCCATTAATTCAGTCAGCTGAAGCATTTCTGGCTCCACGTGCTCCTCGACCTTATTTATTCTAGCCTGTGTCAGCGCATACACCAGCCCAGCTGGATGAAATACCCCTATTTGAGGTTGAACTGCTACTGCAACAGGGCACGACTGGAGTTTGCGACAGTACGGAGAGCGTTTTGGTGCACCGAGAAGGCAGATCATAACCTCAAAAGTGTTGCTAACGATTTCACATAAAACAGCTGACTCGCACGGGGCGCAGAGCGTTTCCCCGACCTTCCCGCCCCAAGGCGCCTCCGCAACGGAGGCCGCACGGATCCGGGCGCGGGCTGCTGCGTCTCCCGGGAAGTCGGCTGGCTCCGAGTACTACCGAGCCAATCTGCCGCTGTCGTGTCGGCCCTTGGCGACGAGCCGCGGTGACGCTCGGCGCCCTCGCCACATCCCTGAAGCCGCGAACGCTGCCAACGCGTTGCTGAAGCCGCGGCCGGCTCGTGGGGAGAGCCGCCGCCGAAGGGGCAGCCCCGCCAGCAGCCCCGCGCCCCGGCGCTTGCCGGCGTGAGGCCTGCCCCCTTCCGCGACCCACTGCAAGGCCGCCGGCTGGCATCAGAGGAGCCGAAGCCACCAGCGGAAAGGTGGTTTTGGGACAACAGTCCCGGCTTCGAATCTCGCATCTGCTTGGATTTGTGTTTCTTTGCTGGTGTAAAATGTAGAAAGTCAGGCGCACGGGCCCGGCTTCGGCGTCAAGCGCTCTCCAGCACGGGGAAGCCTCCAGCAGGGGCCACGGCTGGACGCGTGTCACCCCCCGCGTGGGCGCTGCCCCCCGCCGCGAGGGGCAGCGTGCACAGACCGGCCCCTCGTCCCCAGCTCCAGCGGCCCCGCCGGGACAGCACGTCTACCCCGCCGCTCCCGCAACAACGCGTCAAAGGGCCGGGGCGCCCCGCACAGCTCCCCTCGCAAGCGGGGAAAGAGGGGAACGAGCGGGCGGAGGGGCGGCTCCGCCGGGCCGTGCCGGGCCGGGCCGGGCCCGCCGACACGCGGCGCCCGCGTGTGCGCGGCGCGGCGGGGGCGGAGAGACGCGGGGCGGGGGGGGGGGGGGGGGGGGGGGGGGGGCGGGAGGACCGGAGGTGGCTGCGGGAGCCGCTCTGTCCGCGCCGCCGGAGCTCTGTGGTTAAGATGGCGGCGGGGGCTGAGGGGGCGAGTCCGTGAGCGCCAGGCCGGAGCGCGGCGGGGGCCGGCGGTGGCGGCGAGGCGGGCGGGGGCCGCCGCCGGGAGCCGCCGCGCCGCGCCGCGCCGCGCCGGCATGTGAGCGCGGCGATGGGGCAGCAGGTGGGCCGCGTCGGGGAGCCGGGCGCCGCGCTCCAGGCGCCGCCGCAGCAGCCGGCGGCGGCGCGGGGGCTGCGCGGGAGCAGCGCGGCCAGGCCGGCGGGCCGCCGGCGGGAGGCGGCCGGGCGCGCCGCCGACGGCGCCTTCAACGTCTTCGCGCAGCACGGTGAGGGGCCGCGCCGCGGGCTCCCCCCCCCCCCGCCCTCCTTTGTTATTGTTATTGTTATTGTTATTGTTGCGGGTGCCAGCGCCCCCCCCCGGCCCCTCCTCAGGCGACGCTCCCGCCCGACCCCCCCCCCCCCCCCCCCGGTCCGCGCCGCTGCGAAGCGGCAGCCGCCGCCTTAAACGCAGCGCGGTGTTGGTCCCTGTCCCCCCCCCCCCCCCCAGGAGGGGCCCGCAGCTTGAGCTCCCCCCCCCTCTTTTGTGACCCCTCTGTGCGCTTCACTCCCAGTCTTCGTTTTGGCAACTTCTTGCTGCAGTGCACTGGTTTGAGGAAGTATAATGCGCCGAAACCTGCCTGCCTTGGCAAGCGCGTCGAAAATAGATGTTGTGTTGATACGTCTCTGCTCGTAAAGAACCGAGCCTGCTACTGAGAGCATCGCTGATTTGGCTCGTTTGAGGTGGAGAGAGATGTCAGTGTTTATAGAACAAGGCTGCTTCTGACAATACATGTTTTCCTTCGCTCAGTAGAATGAGCACAGGCAAAAAGATTAAGGAACATGCAGCCAGCAGTCTAAATGTAAATATCGTCTGCTGTGACTGCTGACACGTAAGTCGCTATCAAAACAAGAGTGCAGCACTAAATCTGGTTCTTAAATTCTCAGTGTTATCACAGCTTTTGGGTTCAGGGAGCACTGACAACTTCAAAACCAAAACAGAACTCCACATTTACTGAAACGCCTGACCTGCCATTACTACAATTAAAGCTAACGATTACTAATTTATTTCGCCTTTAACTGCGATATCATCAACATCATGTTTTACTATATTTGTCTTCATTGCCTTTCCTTTTTTTACGTAAGGCCTATTGGGAGAAACATTAGTAAAAAGCAGAATGCTACTGTAAATCAACGTTAGGAACAGGTCTCATATCATGCACTTACCCTGATTCTTTTCAGTATGCTGAAGCCTGAGTCTTTAGAAGCCAAGCAAAACTGCTTTATAGGATGCTTAGCATAACTTAGCAGCTAGAATACCCCCACTAACGGCAAACTGTTTTTTAGTGTTTTGGTAGCAAAGATGGCTTTTACGTTCTTGCTCTTACAAGACAAGCGTACTATGAAGGACAGAAAGGACATTTGTGGAAAGTATGGTACAGCAGGCGAGGCCCTGTAGGTGCTTAAGAGAAACACAGTTAGGATTTCCTAGATTCAGTACCTCTTTTCACTTCTCTGTGTTTTAGTAATAAATTAGTTCAAGATCCCGAAAAAAATTTTCTTTTCCTTTCCTCTGCCCTACTGAATTTTAAAGGTAGAAGTCAGGGAGAATTATTTACTTGCAGAGATAGGGAAATGAAGAGAAAAAGCTTTCTTTTTTTAAGCAAGTGTGTATATCAAGACCACTTGACAAATTACATGCTCTGTCCAGCCTTCTGCTCTGTCTTACATAGAGCTGAAAACAAGAATGATCCTTGAACACTGAGCAGTCTTACTCAGAGCCTGTTTGTGGCAGTTAAAGAGAGCATTTCTCAGTGGTACAGTGATTGTAACTTTTAAAATAATTGCTATTTATATTGCATAGTTTATCTACATCTGCAGTAACCTGATAAATATGATTTTACTCAGATTTTTGTTTTCTGTAATTTTCTTTGCAAAAGGTAAAGGAAGGTGTGTCTATTGAAAATAAGATACAATGTAGCATCTTATTCTTTTAGATTATGTAAAAGCCTTTTTTCTGACAATCCAGCTTTTGAGAGTTGCAGGTGCAGCCTTCAGACTCCTGTCCCATCTCAGTGAATATCTCAGCACTGTAAAATTGACCCTCGAGCCCAATGTATGTTTCACTAGAAGTGAGTAGTGAACACCTTAACTCCCTATGAATAACCTGTGGCAAATGTTCCTCGGTGTTGGGTACCTATTTAAACATTTGTTTTGGGCAATAACCAAAGCTTTTTGTGGTGTTCCTGAATCAAGAGTTCACTTCCTTTCTCAGAGAAATTGTTTTCTCGTGATCCTCACTTCCTCTTGTCCGAGAGATTATTTTCCCTAACTTCTATTCTTATTTTTCATTTACTGACCTTTTCCTGTCTGTCTTAACCTGCCTTCCTGCTCATTTTCCTTAAGAGCTCCACTTTTGCTGAGAGACTGGTTGCTGGCAATACAACTTGATTCCTCTTTTCTAGACATTTCTTTACGAACCTGACCTTCCATCCCGTTTCCTGTGGGAAGTATTATAGTGTGTGACAAGTGATGGAAAATCACAAGATTATGGGCTAGTACTCTTGGACTAGTGACTAACCCAGCCAGTCTAGGAATAAGTCTGGATTATCTGCCTTCCTTGGCTTCTCCTGACACATTCACGGATGCGAGGAAGAGAGCCAGTTGGCTGCGCTAGACCCCTACAGGTATAAATCCCTGCTTTAGCTCCTGTTGGCAGATTTGTGTCAGGAGTAAAGTAAACCTTACTAAATACTCTTGCCAAAGTTCATTTTGAGGGGTTTACTGCTTCTGGGTCACTTATGAAAAAGGATAGCAGTAAACAATGTTTTCTACCTAAGGCCAATTTGGTTACAGGATTTTGAAGAACTGTTTGTCTGAGGTCGGTAAAGAAGTGTAAAAATCTCTTATGCTGTGCTATGACGAACCTGAGACAATGGTATTTTTTATGCAGCTAACATCAACTGCAGTTGTCCTTGAAAAGTTGAAAGGCTGAGTTCTAGCAGTTTGTTACAAGCTCGTTTTGCGCGTTACATCCAATAGCTGGAGTTGTGTAGGAGAAAACAGTACAAGTATCCACAAGTAGGTAGTGCCTGTATGCCTTTCTGGAAGAAGCAAGGAATTCAAAGATGTTTTCTGCTTTATGGAAAGAGTAAGGAAATCTGCACTGGGGTACCTCACTATGCCATCGTAGAATCAGTAAGGTTGGAAGGGACCTCTGGAGATCATCTAGTCCAACCTCCCTGCTCAGAAGGGTCACCTAGACAGGGTTGCATCCAGGCGGGCCTTGAATATCTCCAAAGAAGGAGACTCCATGAGAACAGACACCTAGACTCCCTGGGGGTTTCATCTTACCATAGCATTGGATCCTGTGAGCGCTGCTATGAAGTTGAGCAGCAAAACCCTAAGGAAGCTGATACACTGCTGTGATTTGTTACCTGTGGAGCAGAGGTTCCTCAAGATGCAAAAGATTATTGTGGATTTTGCAGCCTTTTAGAATTAGTCCTTCAAAGTGTCTCACTACTAGCATTCCTAGTACATAATCTGTGACTTATAAAAGCAAGCAAGGGATCATCAAGCATGTTTAGTTGCTAATGTCCTAGAAAGAAAGAGTAAAAACTAAAGAACTGTTCAAACACTAGTGATCTTATTTACACTGCATCAAAATTAGTTAGTAAGGAGAAGTTGTAGCAAATACGAGTTATGATCAGATTCTTATATTTAACTCAGTGCAGCCAAGAAAGAAAAATAATACTTGGTGCTGTTACAGGATGAGCTTGCTTTGCCTTTTAGAGAAGAAACGGGGAGAGAACAGGGAGGTAGGTTTTCACTTCTTTACAGCACAGTGTTCAAGGGGGAGCAAACAACCGATGACAACCAGCAACTTCCAAGTTGCATTGGCTCTGCTTGACTCCTCATATGACCTTTGAACAGGCTCACGCTCAAACTTTCTTTTTGAAGAGCAGTGATAACTGCCTACTTTACCAACATACTCTTTAGCATGATTTTCATCTCCAAAAAGATTTGCTGAATGTTGTAGAAAACTGGAGGAAGATCAGATTATTTGAATCTTGGCTGGGAAGCATTTGCAATACCTGCTTGCAATACTGCTACAGTTGCCTTGGTGATGTATTTTGGGGTGGTGGCAGGCTCTGCCACACTTGAGCTTTTGATCTAGCAGGCACAGGACATTTGTTCCCTGTTTTGTTTTCTAGAGGAGGAGCTTAGCAACCCTTTACTATGTGCATCAAGGTCAAGCAAGATAAGCTTATACTTTTAAAAATAAAATTATCATTAAAGCTCTCCTAAGGCAGTTGAAGTGCTATGCCACATGATAAAAAACATTCTAAAATAGGGAGAAACATAAATAACACTATTCCTTTGAAATTCAGTGAAACTGAAGGGGTTGGATTCAGGAAAAGGGAAAGGAGAGAAAATAGGGTCAGTTTAACAACTGAACTTTGTGGGCCTCCTAAAGTGTTCTTTATTTTTCATCACAGTGAAATGCAGCAAGTTTGGACCAGAGCTGTGTGTGCCCGCAGACCTTCCTGTCAGTAAATGCCCTGTGCAGATGGAATATAATCACTGTATTCAGTGTGTGACTCTTTGTACTGTAAATCAGAAATCTTGTGGGATCATAATGTATAAATAACTCTCCTAACTAATTATTTGGACAATAAAGGATGGTTCAGCTGAGTGTCCGGAGGAACACTCCTCTCCTGCAGAACATTAGGTCATAGGCGTGGTGTTCTCTATTGCATCATTCACTGTGATATCTAAATTATTCCTGCCGATTCACTTGCTTTCAATACTCTTTTCACACCTTGTCTTAAGCTGGGGTTTTTGCACACGCTGCTGCACGAGTGAGAGAACTCCACCAGCTTCATGGAAGGGACAATACAATACAGGCTACTAATCTGTTATGAGTTTGGGCTTATGAAAATTTCCTATATTCTTTTCACGTGCACAGGGGAACTCAGTCTAAAGAAGGCAGGACTGAAATGAAGTTACTCCAGAACATGTTTGTCAGAACTACCTTAATCGATTTTCAAAGCCCAGATGGATCTCTGCAATTTCTCGGCTCTCCACATGTAGCAGATGGTGTGGTACAAGTTGTTCTAGCAATATTTCACAAACTTGCTATTGCTTGCAAGTGCCGTGTTTTACAAAAAAAATGTACTTTTTTTTTTTTTTTTTTTTTTGGAAATAAGGACATGACCAATTTCATGGAATGTGACTTTGAGTGAGAACCCTGGACACAAAAGGAGTCGTCACGGGTGGCTTATGAAGTCTTTTTTAATGTAGCTGGACTAACAGCTCGCATAGTCCAACTGTCTCCTCAGTCCACCTATCTCCTAGAGATGCTATTGTGGAGCTGGTTTTAGGAAGATCTTATTGCTATTATTGATTACAGATTCTGGGACAGTAGGCTTGAAATCATGTTTTCACTGGTGTTTAGAGTAAGTGACCTGTTCTGTGACTCACTCACTTCAGCAAATGTCCTGTTTGTTCCTAAAGCAAGCCAGTCCTTGCTAAAGTCAAATCGTACTTTTTAGATCTTTGTTTTACAGACAAAGATAAATGATCATCAGTGTGACGTAGTCTACCCCATTTTGTCAGTGACCACCACTTAATGTTTCCAACATATACTGAAATTACTATCCTAACGTTCTCTTCTAAACACTGCTGACAGGTGTCTAGTTCAGACTCCTAAGAAACTGTGCAAAAATCCGGTTAACATAAAACAGGAAACAGCAGTTTAATAATTTGATACTTATTTTAGTAGGGATCTGTGTGAAAGTTAATAAAAGTAGTACCATGAGGTTTTGCTTAGTGACTTGACTTTCCAAATTAACTTGCATGTGGTTGTATTTCAGAGGGCTAAGGACTGATGGCTTTTCACTAAAGCCTCACCTATATTATAACTGTTTCAGAATCTGATATCCCAAATCACTGCTTGCTGAATGTTTGGCAATAGTATTATATACCAACAATATATAATTATGAGTGCAGCAAAGCTTGGTAGCTGTAGTGTGAATGGTGCCTTGATTTAATAAGCAGATGAATTTGCAGAAATAAACATACAGGTTCCTCCTTAAGAGCATTCACAGGAGTATTTACTTGAAAAGAAATTTTCCCGTAGTTATTTGGACCACCAGATACTCTTTCTCTCAGCAGCACAGGAAAGAAAGAAAAGCTTGCACTGGTTGTTTTGCTGGGTCGGAAGTAATAGTTCTCTCACTGCTGTTGTATTGTCCCTGACATTCGTCTGGTTTTGTGGTTATGAAATACTTTGTTTTATTTTAAAGGCTCATCTCAATACTACCCATAGAGATTATTCCGGGTAGAGTAAGTGACTCTTACAAAACCATTGAGGCTTCCTGTTGGTAACACTGTAAACCACAACAACAAAGCTTAGTTATATTAGCAATATCTGCTTAGAAAGTTTAATGTGCTTTATGGAAAGACATAAGCAATCATATTGGGAGATGCCTGTCTGCAGCTTTGTGTAAATTAACTTTTTAATGGGAAAGGTAATTTCCAGTATAAGCTAAACAGCTACAGGAGTTTCAGAAAACAACTTTGTTGCTTTTAGGGGAGGTAAAGATGGACAGAAATGCTTCACTAAGAATTGCATTGGTTTTATTCCAAGCTTCTTTGGCACTTGAATTGCCATTTAAATATATTTCTTCTAAGACTGGACTTCAAGGAATTTTTCTCCTTCTTCTTCCCCCTCTCCCCTGGCCCCTGAAAAAGTATTTTAATCTGCAAATATTGACCTTAGAATCTTAATTTTCCTACAGTACTTCAGGTAAAGACAATTACATGTTTTAATAAACTTTGAGCTTCATTTACGTTGATTTGAAAGTATCTTAATTTAACAGTGATGTTAAAATTGAGGCTACAGTACTGAGGGTAATGTTGCTCTGAAATAAAGGAAAACACACTTGCTGTAGGACAGTTCTGCATCTCTTAATTTTTCTGTAATTTGATAATGTTATTGGTTTGTTTAGGTTTTTTTTTGAGTTATGTTATTTAATACTAAAATGATAGTGGAGCAGCTTCTCTTTGGTTTCAGCTACATATGGAAAAGGCACAAGCACCATCTTCTGCTCCTATTGGGATCAATTTTCTAATAAAGTTAGAGAAGGAGTGGGTCAGAACACTTTGGATTTGTGACCTTATGCACATTCCAGCCTATTTCTCCTTCCTTTCTCCTCTAATTCCAACCACAAAGCATCAAGTGCTTCTGCTGTTCCTGTTTGTTGTCATCTCAAGTAGGATGTGTAGGGTGAGCAACTGTAGAGAAGAAAATCTCCAGAAAGACAGATAATGTGGGAGAAGAAAGAATAGGAATGAGAAAGACTAGGGAAAGAAAAAAAGGTAAAGATGATGTTGCAATGTCTCCCTAATATTGCATTTCTGTATATTGGATTGTTCACCTTTGCAGCTATGCTCTAAAATACATTCTCAGTTATACTTAATACTGGTTGAATGAGATGAGGGTGGGGCTTCTAAACCATCGTGCAAAGTCAGATGTGGATTACTGACTATTTGAAGCCCTTGTAAAGGGTAGCATACCAATAGGGGGGATTTCCCCAATAGCTGAAGACTGACATCAGACACAAAAAGATCAAGTGGCCACCTAGATTAAGAGATAAGAGACTGTGGACTTTTGAGAAGGAAAAACCCACCAATAAGATCTCCTCCTCCTGTTCCCTTCTTATCAGTGGTAGTCTCACATCTCTCATGAGAAAAGGCTGAGAGAGCTGGGACTCTTTAGCCTAGAGAAGAGAAAACTGAGGGGGGGGGGGGAATCTTCTCAAGAGGCCAGGCTCTTTTCCGTGGTGTCCAGCAATGGTAGGACGAGAGGCAACGGGCACAAGCTGCAACAAAGAAAGGTCCAGCTAAACGTGAGGAAGAACTTCCTTACTCTGAGGGTGATTGAGCACTGGCACAAGTTGTCCAGAAAGGTTGTGGAGTCCTGGGCAATGTGCTCTAGGTGGCATTGCTTAAGTGAGGGGATTGAGCTAGATGATCTAGAGGTCCTTTCCAACCTCCACCATCCTGTGAATTGCGAATAACTGAATAGTGAATGCACACCTGTACTCTCTAAGTTCAGGGATGGGGGACTTACAGTGGGCTGGCATAAGACATTGCTAATCACTTTTGCTGCAGGTTAAGTGTCCTCAGAACCATAGCTAATTTTGAAAAGGGTGGTAGGCTTGCTTCTGGCTGAAGGAAACAACTTCAAATTTGTCTATTGTGTTGGTAGTGTGTAGCATTAGTAATGAAGTTCTCCTGTTTTTTCACATTTTGTGTTCCACTAAACCCAATATTTCTGGAAGAGCTGACTGTAGCATGCCTGCATGCAGGCCAGCATTCAGTAGCATGCCTGTTCGGTAGCTGCTAAAACTGGTCAACATATGGACCCTGCAAACTGAAGAGCATATTCTCACCACAGATCTTTAGATGTTTTAATGTGACCTTAGCCTAGAAACTTGTTTTAATTTTGTATCCAAGTAAATTAGTATTACCTCCTATATTTATCCTGGAAGTGAGGAGCCTGAAAGGTTTTCACAGAGCAAGGTTATATGCTTTCTGGACAAAAACCAGAAAAGCTTTGTGCACGCTCATTTAGCATTTCTTAGATTGTGACGATAACCCTTCAAACTGAAACCGGGCTATGAGTTAATATAACGAGGCTTTCCTTAGTTTACAGGGTCAGCTTAGTTTCTCAAGATTATTTCAAAGCTTTCGTGGCCCTGGGTTCATTTTGCTAATTTTGCTTATTATGGAGTTAACAAGACTGTTCAGTTTTACTGCTGCTATTCAGAAACTTGTGGGAGGGTGTGCAACTGCTGAGAATATCAGTTTTGTGTTGCTCCTTAGAAAAGCCAAGAGCAGAAGCAGAGGCTAGACAGCGACACTGGTATCTTTGGACTTTAAAAACAGAAAGAAACTATAAAAATGATTGATTTAGGTTATCCTTGAATGGATTTCAAAAGAAGTCATTTTAAGTGTTGTTTCTAGTCCAACAGCTTAATGTTAGAACTTGCAAATTAATGAAAGCATGATGATTGTTTTAAGCAATAAAAACTTTTCACGCAAACTTTTTAAATCAATGCAAGTTAAAGTCATTTGAGAAGAGAAAATTGGAGTCTCAAGACATATCAAAGTAGCCTTGAAGAGCTTTGAAATAATCTGTGGCATGACTTCCTTTCTCCTCTCCTGTTAAGTTACTAGACCCAGCAAAACTTGAGTTTCAGCTGGCCTGAGCTGGATTGCATAAACATAGACTTACTCACTGCTTGTGTTTTAATGCAGTTTCTTCTTGGAACACAGATTTTAACTGTAAAGCTTTCTTTGTGTCCACAGTTTACTTCAGTACAAGAGAGAGAGAGAGAAACAGTGTCCTTTGTGTTTGAGAGCTGATTTGTGGTTCCTCTTCTTCTGTAAATTAAGTCTTTTCATCTTTAGAGTAGCTATAAACCAGCACATCAGAAATCTAGTCCAACAGTTGGCACTTCTCAGGCTCCAATATAAGATATCTGAAGCTAAAATATCAAGTTCTTCAAATGTGACGTTTCAATAGCCGAAGGTCCTATACACTCTCTTTAAAAGTAACTTGACCAAGACACAACTGTAATATCAGTGATACTCTGGAGTTGCGCATTGATCAAAGAATAAATGTTGTGGTATAGGTAAGACCTATAGAATAGAAGCTTTGAACGTTTCTTCTTTAATAGCTTTACGGTGATATGGCTCAGATCTAGCTGGTTTTCAAAACTACTTTTTTTTTTTTTTTTTTTTTTTTTTTTTTTTTTTTAAACTCTGTGGCTAGATATCAAGTGAACCATGATAAATTTTATGTGGTGTGGCAGTAATGTGTATAAATAGTGAAAGCCTGCTCTCTGCAGGCTCCAGAGAATTCTTGCACTTCTCGATGAGGAAGATGAGCATTGTGTTGGTTTTTTCTAAGGCGAAAAGGTGTACAGCTTGGGGAAGGGTACAGAGCCTTTGTAAGCGATATCAGTGTAAAACCTGTGCTCTGTCCCAGTTACCCAAGGAAGCAAAATACTTTTCTACTGATCATAAGTTTTATGCTTCTAATCCAAGATTAAATTTGCTCTTTTTACTTAATTTTGATATATGGCTTTTTTAAAAAAATCTCAAGGGTAAGCAGAGGTACTTCATCAGATTAGAAAGGCTTTGTCTAGAGAAGGCCCCGGCTTATATAGGGAAATAGTATGTAGTTTCTGGCAGTTTTAGCATTTCAACTTGGGTATGAAGGTTTACAGTATAATAGTGAGGGAGAAGCTAATTTTTCATGTTAGAAGCAGCTGAGATCTGTTTTTCAAAGAGTCTGATAAATTTGAGTCTGATACAAACTGCAGAAGAACATCTAGCCTAATTTTTTTTTTCTTCCAGAGATGGATTATGTGGTTTAAGATTGATGTGCAAGATCAGTAGATGCTTAAAAGATGGAGTAGCCTGCCACAGCTAGCTGGTGAAACAGAAGTCTAGCAGTCTTGCTCTTCTGATAAAACCACTTAATCTGTTTTATTCACACAGTTTTATTGTTCTCTGTTTTTAAGTGATCATAGTTATTAATTGTATTCAACTTCTTTAGGGCTAAAATGTTTTAAAACGGCATTGCACTCTTAAGAGTCATCATTTAATTGCAAAGAAATCCCGCACTGTGTTTAGCACCTAATTAGAAATGCAGCTAGACTGAGAAGTTGAAATAGGACATAGCTTTAAGTTAGTTAACGCTAAGCTTGTCTGTAGTCTTGTACAGAAGTTATAACTCTTATTTTTGTGTATAAGTCTGTGCAGCTTCTATTTTATCCAAATGGTTAAGCTAAACTTGAATAAGGCTCTTGATAGGCGTCCTGTATCAATGCACAAACTTGGAGTATAATAGTAAAAGTGCAATGACTTTCTCTGTGCATGCCTTGTGGTAGCATTTCTGCTTAATAAAACACTTTTGTCATTTTAGAGATTGGTGGCAAAGCACATAACCATGCTTCTAGGTTCAGCTTGGCTCTGGTCTAATGCTCCTCTACTCTCACAATACCTGCATGGGTGGAGGTGCCTGGCCTTAATGCCAGCATTATACTCACTTGTGATCTACAGAAGCTGACATACCTTAAGGCAACACAATTACAGGCTGTTTGGACTCAGGTGAGCATTGCTAGTGATCTTGCTTTGCACCTGGGAGAAGGGTATATCCCCAGGTGCTGATTATAAGCAAATTTTCTCTTGGGTGTTAGCTGCTGTATCATACAGTGCAGCTGGCGTGTGAGAGACATTGGCAGTTGGTATTTGTTCCTGAACAAGAACGGCATCAAACTGAGGAACCTTTTACATGGCCTTTTCTCCTCCTCAAAGCCCACCTTGTTATGCTGGAGCAGGGAAGCTGTCTTTGAAACGTGTCTTGCAGCGGGTGAGTGAGAAAGCACAGCTGTCAAGGTGCTGGAGAAGCTGGGGCAGCACCTAGAAGGCTGTGTGGAGTTAAAAGCAACTTGGTCAAAGGATCAGTTGCTGCTCCTTAGGTAGGACACAATATTCCAGCCTACCATGAGAGGGTGCTACAATCCTTTAACTTTCCTGCTTTTGAAAGGTTTTTGTGTTAGGAAGAAGTAGAAGGGTTTTTGACATTACCATGGAAAAAGGTGTTTTAAATAAACTTTGGCTTATGAAAGCAGGCAAGATCCATAATAAAAAAAAATGTATGTAGCTGTTTTAGCTTTTAGTTGATTCACGTTTGTGTGAGATCTGCTTTTGCCTTAAAGTGCTAAAGCTTCCTTTTTAATTGTTTAGTTTGCTAGGCTTTATCCTAGTTAACCTCATCTGCCAGTAAGAGGCATTTTCCAACTGTTTGTGTATATTTTTCCAAATGTTTATGTTTAAAAATACAAACATTTCTTGTGTGAAAAGACAAATCCGATTCTTGTGCCAGTTGATCTGAGCCCTGAAATTAGAATTAATTCTAGTTGCTCCTGTGCACTTCTCTCTTCTATAAAATGGAAATAATGCTGGCCTGTCCTGTGGAGGTGTTTACACTTAAAACTCTTGCATAAACAAACACAGAAAAGCTGTCTGCAGGCTAAATGTTGTCATGTACTCTTGTCTCATCTTGGAGGCTGTTGGGGGAAAATGTGCTTGTTGTGGTTCTAGTGTATTTTCCAAAACGTTTGTGGCACAACAGTAGGTCTGTATGAAGGTTAGTATTTATCCTGAGTTAATTGTTTGGCTTGTCTTGAAATGGAAACTCAAAGCACTGTGCTTTGCTGAATATTTTCTATCAAATTTGCTTGTGGAGTCTGTAGTTGTAATGAATTGGCAACACAGTGAAATCTAGTATACTATTTGGTTGTGCTTATTGCTCTACTAAACAAAAAAAAATAAATTGCAGTAAATATTCATGTACTTGGATACTAGTTTGAGAGGCAAGATCTTTTGCAGAGACTCTAACCCTGATGTTTAGGGCTTAGGCATGTAATTGCCAAAAATAAGAGCACCTGACACTGTTGCAGAATTGAGCCTTGACTGCTGAACTGTGGAATAGTTGATATGCTAAATTGGGATGCATTTGTATTTTTCTACAAGTCACCTGTCATTCATTTAATGCTAGTCACTTAAAGTCATTAAATGGAACATATTAATGGATCATAATGGATAAAACAGACAACTAAAAAGGAGATAAGAAAATCTGTTTAAATCATAACTAAGACTGATTACCCCAGCTTATGCACTGTCATGTAAATGCAAGGGCATAGCTTCTGGTATGCTGTAGCTGTCCATCTTCTCTCCTGCACTCTCCTAAGTTGTTAGGAGGGAGGGGATCTAGGTGCTTTTTCAGGCCTTGGCATCAGGCTTTGGTGCATCTATCCATCCATTATTTCCTCTTACAGAGAGATTAAAACACTCTTCAGTACGCAGTTATCCCTAGCCTCCCCCCTCTAGCCTCCAGGGGCATGGATATGTAATACTTTAAACCATAAAAAGCTATTATAGAAGTAACATCTTAGCTTGTTAATAAGAAACGCGAGTTTTAGAATATAGAAGAAACTATTCTGGCACAGTGGTGTTTCATTTCACCAAACCAAAGGTTACCCTTCCAGGAATCATACTGGCACTTTTTAAAAATAAGATTATTCTGTGTGTTAGAGAACCAGCAATGTCATTCCATGTTAAATACTATGTGGAATGAGGGGATCTGTGGCTCAGATGAAGGGAAGCAAAAGTGAATGTCCAGGAATTGGTGTTGATGACAAATTAGGAAGAATGGCTATTTCCTTTCCTGTGAGCATGCAGCATTCTTATTCAGCTGCCTATATCTTTATTTTGAGCCCTGTCTGTTCTGAAAGTAAGACTGGGGTAAAGTCCCATAGCAGTGCAGCTTAGTCTGTTCCCTTGTCTTGCTATTCCTTTTGGATCTAACAACTCTGTTGTGGGGATCTTGCGTTGTTTTAAGGTGTTGCACTACCATTCCTTGTTTTCAAGTCTAGTTTCTGCCCCTACAGTTCCTTTCTGTGTTGTTCAACATACCAACTCTTCTGTTACTTCTGCACTTTTCATCCTTCCGATTATTTTCATAAGTTGTCTGGCTTCCCCCCTCCCCACCCCAATGTTTTGTTGCTTCCTTGAGTAGGCCCTCCTCTTTCTTGCCCCGCTAACACACCCAGTATATTCCTAACTGACTCTCGCCACTTGGTGAAGCTGAGTTTGTACCTCGGTTGCTTGCATGTGCTGACTACAGGGGGCAGCTCTGGAATCAAAATGAAAAAAGTTTCTCCTGATCTTGTGTCCTTTGTGTTGAAAGCATCACTCTTGAGTATGAGATACTGAAAAGATACTGTAATGAAAGCTCTAAGTATTGAACACTGGGAAGAAATGCTGACCAGTGCTAGTCTGAGTCTGTAAATAACTGAGTTTCTTTGCTTTAGAGCTTCCTGTGCACAGCAGGGATATTTCCCTGCTCTGCAGGGCTGTCAAGTGAATAAAGTATCAAAACTGTGAGGCACTCAATACCAAGTGCTGTGAAAATACGTTATGCAGTATCAAGGTATAACATTAGCGTGCCCTGACTGAGAATGTTCACTGGCAGTGAATTTAATGCATGTCAGAATGAGCATTTAGTACTAAGGAAGGGTACTGCCTGGTTCGCACTGCAGGTCATCACCTACCAAACAGGCAGGGCCTCGGCAGAGGCACGTGCTCTGACGCTCTGTATTCCCTCTTCCTCTTTCTCTGGAGGGAACAAGCCAAAGGCACAATGAGTTCCTTAAATTATTAAGTTTTATAGCAAAAATTGTGGTTCTGTGTGTAGTTGTGGTTACCTGAGCAGGCTAGGTGGTTACCTACTAGAAGATTAAGATCATGTTGTTTGGAAATAAATCTTAGAGCCATAGAATCAGTAAGGTTGGAAGGGACCTCTGGAGATCATCTAGTCCAACCTCCCTGCTCAGTAGGGTCACCCAGAGCATGGTAGACAGGGTTGCATCCAGGTGGGCCTTGAAGATCTCCAGAGAAGGAGACTCCACAACCTCTCTGGGCAACCTGTTCCCTGTGAGTGACAGAGCCCTGGAAGAAATTCCCCCTCATGTTCGGGCAGAACTTCCTGTGCTTCGATTTCTGCCCATTGCCTCTTGTCCTGTCACACGGGACAACTGAAAAGAGTTTGTCCACATCCCCTTGACACCCTCCCTTCAGGTACTTATATACCTTCATTATGACAAGATGCAGAGATCTTGTGCAAGTCTGGAAAATAATGCTGCCTCTAGAGACTTTAAAAAAAAAAAAAAAAACTTCTGTTTGGGATGAGATGCTGCTGCTGTTGTTATCTAAGAGTAAAAGAACAGGCTCGTCACCATGTGACACGTGTTTGCTCTCAACTTTGCATGTTAGCAGTCATGCAATTTTAAATCCAACAAGAAATACTACAGCTCATCTCAGGCCCGGTCTCGGAGGAGGAATGTCCTGTCCGTTCGGCAGCGTGCCTCCGAGGACAGCTGCACAGCGCGCCTTCACGCCTGCCAGACTCTGCTCTCCCCAGCGATCCCCACCCCGAGGCTCCAGACAAAAACAGGATGTGAATCGCAGCAGCTGCTGAAGTCTGTTTGTGAATCTTCGAGTAAGCAGTTATTTTGCAGTTTTCCTTTTTGTAACTCTCTAACGGTGCTTTTAAGGGCTACATAGCCCTGTTCAAGTTGTCAGGGTAAGCCTAACCTCTTTACAGAGGTGGTCTGAGCCCGCGTGACTGCCACTTCCCTCTAACCATAAACACTTGTGTACGCTATTTGGCGTCTCTTACGCTGCACCAGTGAGCTCTCAGTTGTCCTTCCTCTTTTCCCCTGCCCAGGTTGTACCTCGACGCATGCAGAATTTTCCAGTTATATTTTTTCCTTGAGAATAGGCTACCACCATAGCGGTTTCATAACGTTGGAGCAATGCCTATTAAAACTTGGCTGAAGCCTCCACACCCAGAGCTGAATATTTTTCCTCCCTAATTTAAAGGAATGACCTGCATTTTGTGTATTTGCCTTAGATTACAGCAGCCACCTTCCTGTATGAAGAACAAAGCCAATACTGTGTTTCTCCATAATTACATAGTACATGTCATTGTGTAGGAAGTCCTGCCCTGTCTTTGAAGTAAAATGGTTAAATTCCATATATTTTAGTTGAGTCATTCAGTTTCATTCCTATTGCAAGGGCATATGTCTATAGTACTTAAGGTTAATGGTAATCTCCCCTTAACTGGGCCAACAGTAGTACTACCAGTAGTATGAAGTCCATCATAACTAATCTCCACCATATTCACAGTACATAATTTTTAAAAGTTTCACTCAGGATTTTCAAAGAAAGAATGCTTATATTAATTTTTTTTTCCTTAGGAAGGTTTGTAAGTAGATCCAAGAAATACCTAATCTTGAAGTAAAAATTATAGAACATAGCCACCTTCAGAGCTGGTTATTTGAATTTCAGTATGGCTAAACTGGTGGAAAACTGTCAAAAGAAAAGCTTTTTCCCCTACTACTGTGCTCTTTCCTTACCAGCACTGGTTCTCATCTAGCCCTGTGGTGAGCCAGTCCAGGGAGCTAAACCACCAGCAAACTCGGAAGCGCTCGTTTGGTTTCCTGAAGCAGCACACTGCAGAGCAGACGGATGTGTGGGAAGCAGCAAAGGAGGCAGCCGGGAGCAGGGGAAGAACCACCTTTCTGGCAGCTGCTGCCTGCTAGATTCACTTAGCCACATGGTCAGCTGGCACCCTCAAAACCTTAAACTGGTTCAGTGGTTTTGTCTGTTGTGCTTTGAATAAGGCTTTTTTACAAGTCAGGTTTAAGATTATTTAAAAAAAACAACAGTAAACTTTGCACAGACACTTAGCATTGCATCTCTTTTGCAAGATTGCTGCCTGAAACAAGCCCCTTAAATCTGTCCTTCTTGTCTTTGAAATTCAGAAGTTGGTTAAGTTGGATGCTTAGAGAGTCAAAGGCAGGTATCTCTTAAGAGGTTACTTCCCCAGGTTTCTAAGAATAGGGGCACCTCTTACGTGCTTTAAGATTTTTTTTTTCAGTCTACTTGTTGAGTTCTTAGCCTTAATAGCTTTCCACAGTGCTATACATGTATGCCTTTAAGGAAAGGCTGACTGTATCCAGTGCTCATGAACAGCATCCCTTCACTGCTGTAACTGAACTGATGTGGGACTGACAGCTAAAGGAGAAGACTGGCTGGCCTTCATGCTAAACGAGGTGTGAATTTTAAGTTCCATTAAATAAATGGATTACTTGACCGACTTCTGTCAAGAAATTCACAGTTCTGTGAGCAGATCGGTTAGTCTAGTTTCTCTAGTGATTAGGATTCAAGTTTTTTTACGTTGGTAGTCTTGCTTTCTGCTGCATTTTACTTAAATCCAGTCAAACTAACTGATAATTGAACAGTCATATTTGATGATAGTAACAATGACAACAAGCAACAAGCCTAGATTAGTCAGTCCTTTTGAGGACTGATTCAATTTGGAGTATTTGATCAGCACAATTCTGTTTGGTATTATTCAGCTTTTCCAGCTTCAGAAGCTGGAAGGTGTGACCTGGTGTTTGCTTAGAATTAGTGGTCTTTCTGTTGAAAAGAGAACATTTTGGGCTGTAGGCAGGTCTCTCCTGGGCATTCATCATGCTCTCCTCTTTGCATTTCAGAGTTACGGATTTGTGCACTGTTAGTCTTTAGAGGTGCTTCAGAGGCTTCTCATTTTGTGGATACTGGTGATCTGTTTCTCTATAGGAAAGCATAACCTTAAGGAGTTTTCCCCCCAGAATCCTTGCTGCTGATGTATCCTGTTGGAGCTCGGATGTGCTGGGTGACCAGCATGACTGAATGTGCAGCCCTATATAAAATTTAACATTATGTTTTTGTGGTTGACTTCAGCTAAGGTTTAGAGGTTTAGATATCAAGACAATACATCCATATAAACATCTTTCCTTGCCTCACTTCTCCTCACCTTTTTTTGGTAGCTTTGGCACCTGCTCAGTTTTATAACCTGACCAAGAAGCTATTTCTAATCACCTCATGCAGTGTGTGGTTATATTGGCTTTGAGTGCTGAAAGGGGCTGGAAAGAATGGAAAGATTGTTTCTGGCAATGATGAGCAGGAAGCAGGTCAGTAATTCTGAAGACATTTTAACTTTCAAAATATTGCTTGGCTTCCTATCTTAAAAAGTCTTTCTAAGCTCAAAGACTCGTGTTAAGCCTGCATGGTGCAGCAGCTTTCAATCTGAAGATGGTTGTATCTGCTTCTGGATGCTTCATTTGCTTGCTGAATAGCAGTTCTTTAGCTGAGATGCATCTTGTACTTTACCACAAAGGTACTCCGTGAGGCTCCTTTTTCAAAAGCTTTGCAAGTTAAGTAATAAGCCACAACAGCATGGAATTGTAATCATAGAATCAGTAAGGTTGGAAGGGACCTCTGGAGATCATCTAGTCCAACCTCCCTGCTCAAGCAGGGTCAGCCAGAGCGTGTTAGACAGGGTTGCATAGGGTAATAAAGGAGTGCCCTAAAAGATGAGGATTTAGGTTGATAATGCAGAGGCAACTTAAGAAACCGACAGTGTTTGAGTACCTTTCAAATGTCTTCCAAAAGATGAGACTGAGTAGGACTTTGTTCGAACCAGTATCTACATGGGATGGGAAATGTTCTGTTTCAGCCACTGCACAGAGGAGAACCACAGGTATTTTGAAAACATTTAAATACATAATTGTCATGGATAAGTGCTGTAAGTACTAGAAATATAGCTGGAACTAGATACCAAAAGGCAGAGTTGCTTAAGTTTCTAACACCTGGACAAGACACAGAATACAAAATTCTGTCCCTCCTTTTTGAAAGGTTAAGTCAGAATTGAGTTTGAGTTCACTGTAATTTCAGATACTTATGTATCTGGTTTGGAATAGGCTTGTACAGAAGAGAATCGAGAGGGAGAATGGTTTTGCGAGAAGCATTTGCAGCATTGCCTGTTGTCTTGGAATTTCAGATTTGAAGACAGCACCTGGTATGCTGGTGTCGGTGCAGTGGCGAGCCCTGGTCCCAAAGGAAGCACTTAGTGTGGCTGGTTCCTGAAGGGATACAGTATAGCCCAGTGTAATCCAGGCAGTCAGCTGTCCTGACAACCTATATAGGCTAGAAACAACTGGGAATGTTTTTCTATGGAGTGGGAGGAAGAAGGAATGAGGTGGAACACTCACAAGTTGGGGCGGGGGGGGGGTATACGGGTATATTTAAAGAAGATAAAGGGACTTTCTTAGCCTCTCAGACCAGATGATGAAGGGGCACTTCAAGCAAGTTGCCTTCCAAATGTCACAAAATTAGACCTTGTTGGCCTCAAGATCAGTTAAAATTTACAAAACATTAATCCTAAGTTATGAATGAGGGAGATATGTAAAACCAATGTAAGCTGTGTGACACAACTGGCAGAAATCTTGCCATGAGTCTGTGAGTGCAGTTAAAGCTCTGTTTTCAGAGATCTTATTTTCTAGTTTAGGTTAAATCATGTTGCCCTTCACTGATTTCCCCTCTCTTTGTAGAGAATACAAATATCACTTCTGCTATGGGCTATAGGTTCTCCTATGAACTATATAGTTTGTCTTCTATTCTGTGTGTGACTTGTAAAAAGTCACATTTTCTGTTTTGTTCATGCACTTCATGTATCGGTGATAACTTGAAACAACTTGAATGGTTGTTTCTGAATATTTCTGCTTGTCGCTGCTGCCATTGCTGGTGGTGATGGTTTAAAATCTGTCCGTGCCGCAAGAGGCACAGTGGTATTGCTCTGCCCTCCTAGGTTAGGATGTAGCTCTTGATGCTTTGTACTCCTTGTCTCTACAGAAAAGCACATTACCTTCCACAGCAAACTCCACAGAAACATGTGTTGTAAATGGGTGCAATTTAAAAACTAACCTTTGCTTTACAGAGCAAGAGGAAATGAACTGCTGAGTGAGCAGCAATGTTAGACCTCCCAGTGGGAATTTCCAGCCCTTTCCCTCTTCCTTCCTCCCTTGGAAAATATATAGTAAATAGAGTAAATTAACCATTGGAGAAGGAGGCGCCCAAATGCAGAAGTAGTAATAGAGGCTAGAATAACCTTCAATTAAAAACAGCTGACAATATCCTGGCCAATCCCCTGGGCACCAGAGTCGTACCACCGCAAGTGCTGGCCGCAGTAGAGATGTCCCAGACAGCCGTGCCAGTATGAAGTGGGAGGAAGGCTCCGTAAATAACTAGCAACAGCTCTGATTCCCTGACTGTGTCAATACTGAGGTTTTTTCCCACCCTCTGAACAGGAAATATTGGTGAAGTAATTGTGTGGCAAACAAGTGTCCAAATGAATTTTTTTTTTTTTTTTTTTTTGCTGCCACTAGTTGTTGGATCTATTTTTGAAGGAAGTGGACCCTATTCTTGTCATTTTGCATTTCTGTTCAAAAGCCTCTGAGCAACAAATGAAGATCAGTAATACCTGATGATTTAACCAGGTCATACACTGCACTAAGCACTGATTATAGTGTGTGACTGCTTTAATGCCTTCACTTTGAGAAGAGTTACTCAAAATGGAGCAGCTATCAAATAGGAAGCTGAATATAGAAGACATTTTCTATATTTCTGCATTTCTTCAACTCGCATATTTGCTCCTTAAAAGCTGCTATTAGATTATAACAAATGTGAAAAGGCAGAAATTGAATAGCAAAGTGGTAAAGTTGCTGATAATGCCAAGCTGCTCAAGACAGAGACAAAGACTGACAGAAGAACTGCAGGAGGATCTTGTAGTATTGAGTGATTCATTGAGGAAATGGTGTGAAATTAAGTGTAAATTTGTGGAAAGTGACGCAGAGAAAAACAGTTCCAGCTTTACAAATGATGCTGAGCTGACTGCTAGTGCGATAGAATAGGAGTTATAAGACAGTGGCATGAAGATATCCCCATATTCAATGGCAGTTCAAAAAGCAGACTGTTAGGAATAGAGGGAAAAAATCAGTTAGGCAGCTTTAAAAATCTGTTTGTGCAGCTATGGGTTGAATACTGTATATAATTCTGATCTCTGCATCTGGAGCAGCGTATGGGGAAGGAGAGAAGAAACGCAAAGGAGGACTACTAAAAGACGACAGCAAGTAACTACTTCAGTAGCCGAATGCCTGAGACCAAAGCTCTTCAGCCTGGCAGAGAGATGGCTGAGGCAGGGATACAATAAAGGCATATAAAATCCTGGCTGGCGGAGAAAGGAGGATCGGGAGGGTTCAGCATCTCCCCTTGTAAGGCTGCACAGCATCAAATGAAGCTAGCAGAAGTCATGCTCGGAACAAATGAGAGCCGGTTCTTCGCCGTGCGGCGCGTAGCTGAGCCGCTGGTGACATTGCGGCAGGATATTGTGTGTGTGACAGGTTTAGTTTGCATGACTTCAGACAGCGACTGGACAACGTAAGGGAAGAAGCCTGTTAAGAAGGTTAAATGCAAAGACGCCAGCTCTGGCTCATCAAGTCTCTCAGATGCAATATGCTGGAGGCTTGGAAGTTACTCTGAAATAATTTCATTACCCTTTTCCCCAAGTAGCTTCTGTTGGCAATGTAAAGGCAGGATATGGGGCCATATATGACCCAGTATGGCTATTCTCGCGTAATTGAAGAATCCCAGTTGTCAGCTGGAGACTTACTTTTGTTGGCATGCTTAAGCCTTTTAATGAGTCTGAGAGCAGGGCTTGTTTTTCTTATCACACTTCCTTCAAATATTCTGTTGTTCTGATGTGAATAATAGGTCTCTTTCCATAATCAAGAAGTATCTCTACTTAAAAAAATCTCAGTACCTACTAACTTTACAATAAATGAAACATTTACTACCTCTGGAGTAGTGGATTATGTAAAATGTATGTTTGTGTCTTAGCTGCTTAACATTCAAGTTGAATATACTTGCTAGTCCTGTCTGTCTTCAATTATTTTTTTAACACTTCTTACTTTTATTATTATCAAATAAATCTGACCTCTACTGAATAATATTCATAACTAACCTACCACACAGTAAACACTATCAATCCACTCAATTTACTCATAATCCTTGTCTTTTCATTCACAGTTACCCTTCTTTGTAGTAGCACTGACTTTTAATTAATACACCGGCAATCCAAACAGTGACTTTTTTGTAGCGTTAATCCCCCAGAAAGGGGATTTTTGTGAACATGCTATTTCAGCGAGTCCGTTGTTGCCTCAATACGGGACTCAGACATATGAGGACTAAACACTGCTGCTAGTAGATTTGCAAAAACAACTGTAGCGACAGCCTGAAATGGCAAAGCTGTCCAAGCTGAGCTAGGAATTCATCCTGCCGAGCCCGGGGTTTGTGTTACCCTGGTTCTCCAGCAGCTGTTGGAAGCGGGCGGTGAATGGAGTCCCTTGTCTGCTCCGCGGAGCCGGTTAGGAGCGTCTGGGTTTAGCCAACGGGAAGTGGCACAGCAGCCAGTAACTAAGTATAGGTCAGAGAAACACAGCTATTGCACTCATATGTGCATGTTCACACTGCCCCGCGCACAAGTGGATCAGCCCACAGGACTGAGGAGGGACGGGCAGCTAAGACTCCTTCAAACCAGGACTAAGCCGAATATCAGATTCTGTGCATGTCTTTAACAAGAATCCGCATTTTTTTTTAAAAATTCCGCAGTTCAAGTTAATAGAGCCTGCGATTTTTGAGCACATATTCATGCTGAAGTTGGGTTTTTCTTGGATAAAAGGAAACACTGGTTTATTTTCTAAGGCAAGAGTATCTCAAGGAGCCAAGATCACAAGAGTTTTAGTCAAATGAAGTAAATATTTTAATAAGTCATCTGTCTTCAAGAAAAGAAAATGGCTGCAGACAATGCCTTGAAAAGCATGTTGGTTGCTGACAAATGAGGTTGACAGTTTTGATTTATTTTAGCTAAAGTACTTAAAAAAAAAAACAGTACTTCAAGCTGTGCAGCTTTGGCAGTTGCTGCATATTCAGTGTGGGTGGATGGAACTGAGAAGTCGCATCTGTGCTAACAAGCATTTTGGGATTGCATTGAAAAACTGAACTTGTTAAACTCATGTATTGGAAGCTGAAGCTGTATCAGCTCACCTGGGGAGCTCTGCCCACTGAATATCCTCCAAAAGGTAAGCAGTAGTGTTGCCTGTTCCAGGAACTTGCAAAAATCATTACATGGGCCTCAAGTCATGATATTTAATCAAATTTTGGCTGTTAGTTTGACTTTTTCCTTTGACTCTTGAGACTAGAAATCAGTGAGTTAGATTCTGCCCCTCCTTCCAAATTTTCCCCTCTAACTACAAAAGCTAAATATAAACTTTAAAAAGCCAGCTGAGAAACAGATGAACATGGTCATTTCCCAGGTGCTGAGTCTGAGGAGAGTACCTGATAATGTAGTACTTCTGGTAAGAGTTAATTATGTCACTTGGAAAGCAGCTTGAACATACATGTCATGTTAACTCAAAAGATGTGATCAGTCACTGCTTTACAAGTAGTCTTTTTGCAAGAGCTCTCACTGCAGATGTTCGTTTTTCCTCAACCTCCTACCCCACATAACACTGTGTAAGCAAATACCTGTGTTTGATTTGCTTAGAAGTAGACAATATCTTGACTTCAAGCTAGCTGGTATTAATGGCTCTTCAGGAATTCTGTTGGAGTAAAGTTTAATCCACATTAAGCAACTTCTTTCCCACAGCACTGATTAAAAAATGCTAAATGACTTGCTGTAAGCTTTCATAATGTTTGGCCAGCCCACCTTTCCTGGAGAAGGACGGGGTGATCTAATCCTCCTTACCCTTCATACTGCAGATGTTTACTGGAACCTACCGCAACTGAGGAAGAATGTCAAATAGACTTTTGATCTACATGTGTGCAGTTTCCCAGTTATCTTTGAAATCCTTGTGTCCCTTCGTAGCGCTCCTTTCCCTAAAACTGTCATTGTGGGAGTAGTTACTGTCCATTATAGGCAGGATTCAGAGGAACAAAGATTGGAACTTCACCACCTCTGTACTCAATGGAAAGAGGTATGTAACAGAGCATCTCAAGCTGGTGGTCTCTCTGCTTGTTTCTAGGTACCAACAATTGTAAAGCTGTCTAGCTTTATAGCAACTGAACAAATCCGTAGTAATTAAGGTAGCAGACATTTTGATACAGTATTTAGGATTTTTAAATAAGGTATATTTGTAGCTTGTCATTCTAAAAGCCCCCTTTTCTGTCTTATTTTAATTACATTAATTTTTCTCCCACTGCAGAAAAGCTTTTTCCATTGCCTGTTGTGCTGTTGAGTTTTGTCAGAATGAGCTGCATCATTTTGCTAGCTGCCTTTATTCCATTAGTGTCGTCCTTTCCAGAGTTTTGAGGTGAAGAAATATTATATGTAATGAGAGCTTGTTCAATGAGTTAGCAGCTTTTGTCCTGATTACATGCGAGTATGTTTGAAATTCTCTCCTGAAACAGCAGTGCTACTAAATGTTTCAGTAGCGGGTACAGTAACTTATAGCCCATATAGGCATAGAAGTTACTTATGTGCCTTGGATTCAACAAGGAATGATCAAACAGTTTGAAATGAGTACTATGGAGCTTAAGCTTGATTTATTTCATCATGGATTTTATACCAAAAAGGTATTTCCAGAAATTTGTTCTTTACAAGAGAGAATGTAGAGAAATTATGAATTGTTGCATTAGGTAGACATGGAAGAGAAACAGCATATGTGCATCAGTGTTATCTGAACAAGGAAACAGGCTAAGGACACCTCTAAATGTTTGATGGCATTAAAGTGTGAGGATAACTGGGACCAGTGAAAAGACAATTTCTTCTTTCAAATTCTGTGAGTTTGGGGGTGGTTTTGTTTTTTAATCTTGCATAACAAACCTCATATAAAGTTCAGGTGGACTCAGAAAAGGTCTTGAATTTTTCACACTTAGATTTAGCTCAGTTGGTTAGAGTATAGTGCTAATAATGCCAAGGTTGTGGGTTTGATCCCTGTATGGGCCACTCATTTGAGGGTTGGACTAGATGATCTCTAGAGGTTCCTTCCAACCTTACCAATTCTATAATAACTAATTGAGATCAATCTGTCTGACTTTTTCCACCATTTAAACTTCGGTGACACCAAAAACTCAAATCTTGTCTTTACTTGGATTTTATATCAAGCTAGACAAAAACATCTTCTAGATAAAGACCCACCACTCTAACCATGAAATAACTACAGGGAAGTACCTCAAGCAGCAGTGTCCTAGGTTTCAGAATAAATTTGTTCTTCAGAGCTTGAAGGAGAGCTTTTAGATTCTCATATAGTTTATTCTCGCTAACCAAAGATCACTTTTATTCACCTTTTCCTCTTTCAGAAATATTCTGATAATTGAGGCAAGAAGATTCTATCACTTCTGTGTGTTTTTTTTTTTTTTTTTTTTTTTTTTTTTAATGATTTGGGCTGTTCATGATGCAATTTTGTCGTTGACACTGAAGTCTCCTCCCACTCTGTTTCTCCCAGGCTGGGACCGTAAATAGAAACCTATTCCTCACCCATCTCAAATTCTTGGTTTGGAACTGTGTTTCTTGGCTTTACTTAGTGGGTTGTTTACAGTCCTTAAACCTTGTGCTGCTCTGTGGGAGGCCTAAAGACTAACTATGGATCGGTGCTTAGCTCAAGCAAACCGCGTTATTAAGAGTCTGGTTGCTCGCAGGAGAGGAACACCTAGGAATGGCATTTAGTTAGATTGCCTGTATTTTACCAAAGCCATATGCGAGTTATCTGAAAGCTTTTAATCTGATGTTTTTCATGGCCACATGTATGTCAGCAAAGAGACTAGGTGGTCTCTTTAGGTGGGGGCTAAAAATCTGTTAATAGGGTAAAGAAAGTTCATAGTTCTACCTCTACGATACCACATTATTAGCAGCAGCTTGCCCTATTCAGCACTGGTTGGCTTTATAACATGGAGTAAGTTTGCCTTGAGTATTTTTGGTTAGTAGGAAGTGCTGAGACTTGGCTTCAGCAACGAAGCTACTGTAGAACTTGACGCTATTCCAGTCATGTCAGCAAAATAGGAAACTTGCTTGCTGCTGTATTACCAATTTTGTTTCCTCACATTCATTAAGACAGAAATGCTCCCACTGACAAGCTGGTTGAAGTTCTCGAAGTCTAGCGCGCGAAGTGAGGTACACTTTGAAGATGCAGTGGAAAACGCCAGCCGTGTTAACAATGATTAGTTACTTGGCCATCTGCTCCTCGTGATTTAAGTTGACCAATGCCTATTCCTTGATAGTCTTAAAATCAGGCATATAGAATGAGTCTACATATGCAATAGCAGCATGGATATTTATACTGATACTTAAAAACCCAAAGTGAAAATAAAGTGTAAGATGTGGCACGTGCAGGAATCTTTGTGGCCTTGTATTCAAGCATCCCTTTGTAAATAAGAGGCCTGTGAAAAGCCAGAAGCTAGAACCCTGTTTATACACCTTATGTTTTTTAATGTGTAATGCTAATTATCTCAGCTTGAGACTGTGTAATAAGCAGTATTTACCCTATAGCCCTTCCTTTGTCTCTCTTCCTTCCCTTGCCAAGCCAGTCACTTCGGCTTATTGCCAACAACACCAATTCCTTTTCAGAGCTGTATTTCTATTTACACATTCTTTTGTTTGCTTAAGAGACATTGACAGTTAATAAATTTAAATATATAGCGATTTTTTAGACGCTCCCTCAGCTGTGCATTTCAAAGTATTGTAGTCAGCAAAGATTTCAGATATTTACATTTAACTCTCTCCCACTGCTGGATGAGCTAGAGAAATTTTTCCAAATGGAAGATTTAAATCGTACAGGAAGGGTAAGCAGTCTCCGGAAACTGCTTTGAACAGCACCACAGGGAACAGTCTCAAGACTTTGGAAGAGCTGCTGTGCCTAAGAGGTGGGTTCCTCCACAGAGGAAGCTGAGTATGCCAGAATGAAGAGTTTATATTGCACCCTTACTGTGAAGGGAATAGGAACAGGAGGTTTATTGTGGTGGATGCATGTGCCATAGTGATGGGCAAAAGGGAAAGTAACTATCTAGAAAGATTGCAAAGGAAATAATGCTTATGTAAAAGTCAGGGGAAAAAAAGCTGTGTTTCTTTATTCTGCCCGGGTGCGTTTGATGGGGACTTGGGAACAGCTGCCTGCTGCGCAGCACGGGGATCCCTGCGCTTGCCCCGGTTACAGCAGTGCGAAACACACCAAGCAGCGCGGCTGGAGCGTTACGGGGACAGCACCGCCGTTTCACTGCGGGAGACTTGGAGAGAGAGGCGAGGCGTTACCCAGGCGCCCGCAGCTTTGGCCGAGAGCACGCTTCCGATAGAGGCCGAGCATAACAGGTTCAGTAGATATGGTTGCAAGTTGCATTTGGAACCTAACCTGCCTTCTGCTAACCCTACCTTGTCCCAGCAATACTGGTGACACATCTCTTGTATTTTAACAAATAAGTAAATAAGTTATTCACTTTTTAAACTGTTACAGTTAAGACTAATTTATTAACAAAGCTATATGTAGCTTGCCATTTCTTGATTGTATTTCAGCCCTAACTCAGAAGCTTGCTTGTCCCAAACCTAATCCACATTTTTTCTCAAGCTATGCATTCTTACAGATTCTGCTTATTCTGCTCATCAGAGATACCAAGGTTAGTTTAAGTACCAGTGTAATTCAGTGCACATAGGAGGGGAGAAAAGAGTAAACTACAAGAGACAAAAACCAAAGGGGAGAAAGATGAAGCTTAGGATACTTGTAAGGAAAGGCAGGTTGGCCTCAAACAGGTTGCATGTTGCAGGGCTCAGTAAAGCTTCATTATGGAGGAGCAGGAGAGCAGGTGACTCAGTTGTTAGAACTTGAGGAAGACGATGGCACACTGGGATCCTAAGACATTTTGTCTAGCTGTTTTTTGCACTTAGGTAATACAGGGGGATTAACTATAGCACAGGCCATATAGCAGAAAAATAACTCCTTGTCAGCATTACACCAGGGCGTCCACAGATTTATCTCATAGGTTTTCAGTCCCATAACTTTACAAAACACAAGAATTTAGAGCAAGCCAAGTCACTCATTTCTTACCTTTAGTCTCTTCTGAGTCCTTATCACGTGGTCCAGCTGCTTTTCCTGCTGTGCTGCAGCAGCAGCTCCTCTCCCTCCAGAGAAGGCCAAACCGCTCACCCCCCTGTGCCTGCCCCCTTTTATACCCCTTGGTAGGCTCGCCAGGCTCCCAGGTGTGAGCCCTCCGAGGTGATCCCTTGTTCCTTAACCCTTCCTTGCCTGCATGTTAAGAAGAGCTTCTCCTGCTACAAACCTTACAAGCTTTGCTAGAAACCTGAGGCTTTTCATCAAGCAATCCTTACGTTTTTGAGGGGTAATTTGATAGTGTTCTTTGAGAGAGCGGACCTGAATCTTACTAAAACAGCAAATTTGCAGCTCTGAATGGGCTTCTTGTACTGTCCTTCCTTTCTATTTCTTTGTGAAATCCTGAAACGTTCAGGAGTGCTATTTTAGGGCTTGTACCTCTCTTTTGACTTTTAGTTTCGTGAGTGTTAGTTTCCTGTTGATTCATGTAAACAGTGCTCCAGCAATGGTATGTGGAGTGGAAAATGAATCAGTCTGGGCGGTCCCCTTCGTGGATGAGCTGTTCTGTGATTTGTACAAAAGAATTTCTCCAAGGAAACTGTTTGCTTTCTCCCAAACACTTTGTTGCCTAACTCTAACGGAACAAAACTGTCCGTCTTTGTAGCTCATCTCAATATTGCTTCGACTTGCGCTCTGGTCCCCACACCCGCTGTTTGTGCAGCGCTCCCTGGGAGGCTCCACCCTTACTTCCAGCTCGTAACCCGGTTGAATCCGCAGCTCGGATTTTCCGCGTTTCTCCTTCACCGGCTCGGCAGCGCTTTGCTTTCTCATTGGCTCCCGGCCCGGCGAGCGTTGGCGCTGGCAGCGGCGAGCCGCGTCGTCCGGTGGCAAGCAGCCTCTTCGGCTCGCTGTGAAGGCCCAGCATGATCGTGGGGACGGTCCTGCTCCAGTCCAGCAGCTATGGCAAAGACGAGGGCGGGCTGCTCGGCTGCCTGGCTGCCGATGCCTCTAAGCCTGGTGCGTCGGGGTTCGCAGGTATGATGCTCGGGGCGTTGCGCTGTGCCAGCCTTTTCCTCTATCACTCGGGGTGCTTAGAGGACAACACGGGTCTTTTTCAAGTCTCTTTTTGTCTTGCAGTACGAGACCAGCCAAAGAAGGGTGAGCGCGTGCGCTTTTGCCTACTTTTGAGGATTATTGAAATGGTTCATTTTTATGAGCAGTTACACAGCTAGTGTTTCAGAAAAACAGACCACTTCAGCAGTTGATAGGATTCTGACATTTGAGACTTGGCGTGTGCGAGGCTGTTCCCCTGTTGGCTCTTGGCCACGTGAGATCGGTAACTGTAGTCTTGGCAGCGCGGGGTGGGGGACGTAACATCCCGTGCGTGCTGGCAGAATAGGAAAAGCGCTCATGGCCGGAAAGAAGCGTATTGTATTGTGGGAATAATGAAAAGGAAGGAGATGGATGAAGCATAACCTCCTTGCTTAATCGTGTAGAATTTGTACAATACACCAGGATGTAAGCTTTCCGTTGTGTGGGAAATGAAAGTAGTAATATACAATTTATGGTTAGGCTTTAGAAAGAGCTGATATAAAACAGACCTTTGCACCTCACTTCCTTATTCTTGGTGTGAACCGAGCTTATGAAACATTCACTCGGAGGGGTATTATTTGTCATATGTTTTGATTATGTGAATGTTTCCTTAATGAGGTCTATGCAGTTGTCATATTTAACTAGTCTTTCGTACATGTTGGACCATTTAGATCCTGCACGGTGTAGGTTATTACATAATAATATGTGCTTTTATACTCCGGTAAATCCCCAGTTTAATAGCTTTTGGGTAAATCTTGCAGTTATCTAAGTGTCTGAGTCACTCCAAAAATGAGAGTGAAGGAAGTCAGTGAGATGTGAGCTCTTTAGAGCATTTCATTTTTAGGTATGCACTGTAGCTAAGTGATTAAAAGTCCTCATCAACCATTAACTTCTTTTGGCTCTTTTTGTACATAAAACGCGGGTGTTAGGAACACGTGCCAGCCTCCCGGGCATTCCCAAGGAAGTGGTAGTAGTCCCACATCTGCTTCGAATCCTTGCTGGCAGCTCAGCGCAGCACCACAAATGGTTTAATGTGGGCAGCGCCGCTGAGCGCCGAGCAGCAGGTGGCCTCGGCCAAAGCGCGTGCTGCCCCGCTGCGAGGCTGCTCCGGGCTTGCCCGTCGGGTACGTGGGGGGCCGCGTGCTTGACCATGCTCTCCAGTAGCTCAAGGAAGAGTTCGATGCTCAGTTCTCGCTTGAAAAAGAAACTGAAGAAACTACGCTTTGACTGTAAAATAAAACGAATGCAGGTATTTTTGTTTAAAGCCTTTGACATTTCAGCAGATATTTAATTGGAAGTTACTTGAACAGCATTAAGGTATTATGGAGCTGAAAGGTCGGGACATTTCCTGAAAGCTCTGCATGCTTCTCTGTTTGCTCCTTGGAGCTAGCGCAGATCAAAGTCACGTTTTGTGTACAGCAGACTTGCTGAGTGATTTTGCTTAAGGCACTGAAACGCTCTCACTAACACAAGGCGCTATAGGAGTGCAAAGAATGTATTATTTAATTCATATGTACTTTTTAACTCCATAAATACAGCTGGATTTAGCAGTTGGTGTTCTTTTCTGCTGCCACCCAGACAGCTCCTAATGCTTAATAACTTGGCACGTTTATGCACGCTCAGCCCCCCAAAACTACTGCTATGTTTGCAGCGGTGCTCTGATGTAGCAGGCTGGGAAGGCCCTGGGATTTTCCTCTTTTCCATGATAGTGCCAGGTTTCTTATGTTCTTCATCTGATGGGTTAGGATGCTGTAAAAGTAATTGCAATTGATAGTTAGGAACAAGAAGTGTATGTTAATATTGCATCTGCAGCCAATTAAATAACAGAAGTGGAATTTTGGTCACTGAATGTCTATACACTTTGTTCTTGCTAGGAGGACCTTGGTAGGGAGTTAAGCTATTAAATAATTGCAAGATTAGCAAATTTTGCAAGCAGTATAACTTGGAATTATTACCAGAAGTGCATTCAGAAGACACTTAGCTACATGTTTAAAACCAAAACCGAACAAACCTGAACCGTTTACTTTCTTGTGTACATATAATAAGGTCCAAAAATTGAATATAGATTCCGGGAAACCCCCTGCATTCTGCTTTTCCAGGCTTGAGCTTGGTCACGTGACACGGATTTGGCGTATGTTTGCCTGCTGCTTGGCATAGACCCCTTCCTGTTTTGTGTCTCACTGACTTCCCAGTTTTCGCGTCCTGCGTCGCGTTTAGACTCTGCTCTCTTTTGAAGTGCCGCGTAGGGTAGCTCTCGCTCACGCGTGCACACGTGGGAGGGTGGGGACGCGGGCAGCTATGTGCACGGCGGTCTGCTCCAAAACATCCTGCGCCTGACTTCTCTGCCCCTCAGAATTGTGCCAAAGCAATGATTCAAAATCAAAGAAATCCTCAGACTTTGTAAAGGAGACTTTGTATGTTTGGTGCATTGTAACTGAGTCTGTTTACAGTATAGTTCTGTAAGTTCAGGAAGAGGATTTGGAAATGCACAGCAGGGCAGAAACTTGTTAGTTGTGCCATCAGAGGAAACGCTTGTATTCTTACACTTTTTTTGCTCTGCTTGAGCAGCCCGCATGTATGAAGTTACATAATTGCTCTTTCTCTTATCTTAATATTGAATTTTATTCTGCTACATGTTCCTGGAAAGCTTCTTTGTGGATGAGAAAGCTCATGATGGTCTTAGAAAAAAATTCTAGTTATAACACTAACATGAAGTGTTCATTCACATTTGCTTTTTACTACAGTTCTTTCCAAAACCTGGTGTATTTACATTATTTTTATCATCACAAGAACTTTGGGGTTTTTTTTTCCTTTGGTCTATAAAACAAGCTCAAACCTAGTACCTTCCCCCACGTCCTTGTACTATGAAGTTTGCATCAGTTGTCATATGAAACAGCAGAACAGAATTATCTGGGTTTTCAGGAAGGCTGCCAGTAAATACCTAGTATCACCCTAACATCTTAGTCTCCCTGACAATATTAAACCTCTTATTTATACAGTCTTGAAATGCATCACAAATCACCATCATTCCTACTAACACCAAATCGGCCACTCACCCAACCCTGTAGATCACATTCAGTCTGTCCTAGCTGCTGTAATGTTGGCTTCAAATCCAACTATCTACTTCAGCCATGCAAACAATAGAGATTTAAAGCATAACACTTCAGTATAGACATTTTTTCCTTTGTTTCTTCAAATCACTTTTAAACAGAGGTACAGCCTCCCTAAGAAATTGGGGGGGGGGGATTAAAAAGTGGGGATTGATCACTGATCTGAATGTCCAGATGTGGTGTTCCTGCTCCATAAAGGGCATACTGCGCAGTAGGAGCTTTGCTGTGCTCTATGCTGGATTTTGATTTATTTACAGTTGTACACAAAGTGATTTGCTCATCTGCTCTTTCTTTAGAGGCCCTGCACCGCCCCTATGGTTGTGAGGTTGAACCCCAGGCACTGACCGAAGCCATCAGATGGAGCTCCAAGGAGAACCTGCTCGGAGCCACTGAGAGCGATCCCAATCTCTTTGTTGCACTTTACGATTTTGTAGCAAGCGGTGACAACACACTCAGTATCACCAAAGGTAAGGGCTCTGAGTCGCGGAGCAGCAATTAGCCTGTAAACGCAGCCACACAAAATAGAAAGTCGAATCCTTCTCCAGTCATTTTGCTGGAAAGAACAGGAATGAACGTAGCTGCCGATTACTTTTCAAGTTGCTGAGAGCAAGCGTACGCCCTCTCTCACTTGTGTTAGAGGGACACCTGCTGGGAAGTTCTCCTAGTACAGCGAGGGCTTTGCATGATGTTGCTCAACAGTCTAGCCAGCTACTGCTGTTCCTATCCTAAGCTCCCCAAATCACCTCCCTGGGGAGGGGAAGGGAAGAACCTTTACATTATTGGTGATAACAGAGCTCATCACTCTTTCAAGTGGAGCAAAATCTACAATTTTAAGAACTGTCCAGAGATTTTTCTGTCTCTATTCACTGTGTATATCAGAATACACTCTGTTGCACAACTGTTTTAAATCAAATGCTATTTAAGGCTTCAAGATGGAGACAATCCTTAGCCCTCCAAGAAAAAAAAAAAAAAAAAAAAGTCTTGTCTAAAAATCTGAACCACGGGAAGCTTTTGAATTGATCATCCAAACTGCAGTAAATTAGGGAACAGTATCTTAAATCGTTCTGTTATCTATCTGAGACTTTACTTTTAAAATATTTTAAATAGAGCAATGCAATTGTGATTTCGCTGCTGTGGATTTTTATTGTTAGCTACAAACATAGGCTTATTCAGCTCATTGTGAGTGTCTCTCTTAATGAGACCCAATAGATTATTTTGCTTTTTTGCTTTCTGGTCCTAGGTGAGAAGTTGAGAGTCCTGGGTTATAACCAGAATGGTGAATGGAGCGAGGTACGTTCTAAGAATGGGCAGGGCTGGGTACCAAGCAACTACATCACACCGGTGAACAGCCTGGAAAAGCATTCGTGGTATCATGGGCCAGTGTCACGCAGTGCAGCCGAATACCTGTTGAGCAGCCTCATCAACGGCAGCTTCCTGGTTCGTGAAAGCGAGAGCAGCCCAGGGCAGCTATCCATCTCGCTCAGGTACGAAGGACGTGTTTACCACTACAGGATCAACACCACCTCAGATGGGAAGGTAAGGTTCTCCGGACAACGCTGTGGGTAGAGGAGATAAGCACATTAATTAAGAGGTGGTGCAGATTCCTAAGCTGCAGACTGCACTAGTTAGAGGAGGGATGTGTGTGAAGGAAAACAGGCCTACTGGCTTATTAATAAAAGAAAGGAACATCTCTCCTTATGCTGTATTTCTTAACTCACAGAGCACCACTTTGGAGAAAGTGCAGACAGTATTTATCCAGGCTGAGAGCGTAACTGGGGAGCAAAGCAGTTGCTGTTTGATGCAGCGATATGTTTCCACTGGTCCAGTTGGAACAAGCAGAGCTTTGTTATATCAACATTTTTAACCTTGGTCAATCTCATAACAGCATGTTGGGTCAAGGGGTGCAGAGACTGAACTTAACCCTTGGCTACAAAGAATTCCAGTTTCTAGTCCTGTAAAGCATGAGGCAGGAGGCAGCACTGCTCTGGAACGATAGCCCTCTTTCATTTCCAGCTGCCTTCTGCTGGTAAAAATCCCATAGATAGAATATTCATTTTCCCAAACTGTGAACAACAACTACTTTAAATTATATTTCTCATAGTATCTTTTTAAGCCATTACACGTATTTGTCTTCCAGTGTTACTGAAAGGTTCCAGCTGCCTTCTTTTAAGTAGATTCTTGGTTCTTTTTTCACAGGTATATGTGACAGCAGAAAGCCGTTTCAGCACCCTAGCAGAGCTGGTGCATCATCATTCAACAGTAGCAGACGGACTGGTGACAACTTTACATTACCCAGCACCCAAGTGCAATAAGCCCACTGTCTATGGGGTGTCTCCCATCCACGACAAGTGGGAGATGGAGCGAACTGATATCACTATGAAGCATAAACTTGGGGGAGGGCAGTATGGCGAAGTGTACGTTGGCGTCTGGAAGAAATATAATCTCACGGTTGCTGTGAAAACATTAAAGGTAAGTTTATAGATTGTTGTGTACCAGTCATTCTGCCATCGTTCATACTCAGGCATAAAGGAATTGTAATGTGTTCTCAATTCTGCCACCTAATGATACAAATATCTCATCTGTATAAAATCCATGCTTGCGAGCAGTATGTAGAACAAAGTTAGCGTATCGAACTTGCCACTACGCATGTGGCTTGGAAAGGATTTTGATTTTTTTGGCCCTGCAACCTCCTGCTGGAGCGGCGTATCCAAGTCAGACCTGTAGAAATGGTTACCAAGTCCACTTCTTTTCCCTCAGAAGAGATGTGGAGGTTTCTAAGAAACCAAAGGTGCTGGAAACATCATCTACAAGCTTTCCTCTACTCCTGCAAAAATTCAACTTCTCCGTTTATATTTCTTATCAAAGCCTTTTGTTTATTTCAACATCACAGCTGCAATTCTAGGTACCTCCTACCTAAGGGAGCTTTGAAACTTGATTTTATATCTTCTTATAGTAGAACTAAGTCAGTGACCCTGAGAGTTTTCCTCTCACCACCCACACTACTTTGGTAGCTGTAGCATCTACCAACCAAAAAGCATAACACCTTCTGGGTACTACATATCTGTCGCTTGGCCACGCTGCAGGCTGGCCAGCCAGCTTTTCAGGTCTGTTAAATTCCCTTTTTGCTCTGGTAAGAGCCAAAATAGCAAAATGGAGATGAGTCTTCTATCATCTATATTCAGCTAGAATGTGTGGTGTTAAACAGACCTTGGTCATAAAGATAAATTTTGTCATCTTTTGTCTCCCTGTTTGTCTAGGAAGATACCATGGAGGTGGAAGAGTTCTTGAAAGAAGCTGCTGTAATGAAGGAAATCAAACACCCAAACCTAGTGCAGTTATTAGGTTAGTGAAGTAGCTTGATCTTTCTATTCTTACTTGTTTTCCATCAAATTGAAATCTCCCTACAAGCAGTGGCAGATACTCTCTATCTGTATAACTTCTTTTTCAATCAGGTCAGGTTATGGGGTGATGCTTTTGACAACTTGCTCCTTTATGTAGTGTTGGAGATAAGATAAACTGATTTTAAACAAAACATCAAATAGCTACTTAATACACAAGTTTGTTGTTGAGGCCTGACTATGCATTATATACAAGTTTACCATGTCAGTCTCCTTTAATTTATACCCTTGGTTTTAGCTGTGTTCCAGGAGTCAGTTACCAATTAAGAGTTTGATTCCTTTTCTGCTTAGTTAAATGAGCCTTTCAAAATAATTTTCAGTCATTGTATTGATAGAGCAGATTGAAAACATAAGAGCATTCAAAAGAGAAGAAAAAAACATACTGGAAATGCAACAGTTATCTTTCCTCATGTTTCCCATTTAGCAAATCAGAGATGTCTTTAGAAAAAGCAGCACTAAATAAAACAAATCTATCTGTAATTAAGTACAAGACAACCAGATTGCTGCTGCTGTGAGAAGGGACCACTAGATATCACCAAATAAGTACATGAGATCAAGGCAATGGAGATCAAAGTCAATTAGACAGCACATGGATGGGAGAAATCTGTAGGCTTTACAGCTTGGCTGTGCCCTGCTTATCTCTCTGGCAAATGCATGACATACATCTGATGATATGATATGAAATCACTCTTAAATAGTCCAAATAGCTGTTAATTCTACATGTAAAAGATTCTTAAGCAGATACCTTTACTAGTGTTTAATTGCATCTGGATTTCTGCTGCTTTCAGGAGCAGAAGTGTCAAGCCAAGTGTAGGATTAAAGGAGAAATGTGAAGAATGTGAATGATTTTAATAGTCTCTACTATTCTGTACCCATTTAAGAAATGGACACAGACGATATGTCTGCCCAACTGTGTCTGCTACCAGGAGCAGAGATGAAGTTTTCTGCTCGGATGCATTTTTGCCCTTCTGATGCACAGTGTCATTTTGTTTTACTCCTGTGTGCGCTTAACAGAATGAGCAGACATTCAGCAGCACTGCAGTGGGACAGAGAATGCGTTGCTCAGAGATTTGGCACGAGTATCCTACTGCTGCCCTCCTCTGCTAGGACATGCTTTGTACATAACTGCAATGACTGTAGCAAGTAGTCATCTGAGGAATGTGAGTGTGAGAATGCTGCCTTAGGAGCAGGTCCCACAGTGCTGATCACTTACCAGCTAGCACACATGGGAGTGCTTCACATTACTCTGTAGTGACATTTCAGTCTGGAAATCTTGCCAGTTGACAGGTACCTCCTTCCAGCTGGCCACTCTTTAGCTTGAGGAAGAGGGAGGGGAGGGAAAAAGCAGATAACATGCTCAAAATACCTCCTATTTCATTCTGAACCCTCCAAAGGACAGAATGGCTCCTTTTTGTGTAAAGAGCACTGCTAATTTTATATACGTGTTTCTCTCTATCCATAAAGTGGAAGGACAGCTAGATCGATAGAAGTACTGAATATTAAGTTAGGCTGCACTAATCCTGGTTGTAGATGAAAATCGTCAATTTTTCACAAAAATACTAATTGGTACAAAATACAACAAATGGACATTAGACCGTTAGATTGGTGAGTTAAGGAAGAAAGGGAAGCTTTACTCACATGCTCCTTCTTTCTCGCTGCTAGGTGTATGTACCCTGGAGCCACCTTTTTACATTGTGACAGAATATATGCCATATGGGAACCTGCTAGACTATTTACGAGAATGCAACCGGGAGGAAGTGAGTGCTGTTGTGCTTCTTTACATGGCCACACAGATCTCCTCTGCTATGGAATACTTAGAGAAGAAGAACTTCATTCACAGGTGGGTCAAATCCTATTGCGCTGGTACAGTCTCAGGTTGTAACGATGGATGGGCCACCACCATGGTGGCCCAGGAACTCCTTTCTCTGAGAAGCTTTCTTCCAGAATTGGGTTTCATGCTGGGACATCTATTGGCTGTTTTGTTTTTGACATTACATCTTATGATGAAAGGAGATTTGAATGGCTTTGTAATGTGCTGCCATTTAGGTCTTTGGCACTGGCTTGCGTTATCTTCTTCTCATGACTTTCATAGTAAACTTATAATCTTGTGCATGACAGCCTGACAGCTATGAAAGTTAGTTGGTGTTCCCAGCCCTGATGTCCCCCTTCAGGGCAAAACATTGAAAACCAGAATGTCCTATTTTAATCCCATCAGATAAAACGGTGCCATAAAGCTGTTACCAGTACATGATGAGCTACTGGTCTCATCCTGTTCTTAGGAAACATAAACCTTTTACCGTAACAGCTGTTGTACTGGAATCGCAATAGAATTTAAAGAATGAACCCTAATCTTACTGTTCTTAGGAATAACTCCAATCAGTGTCTAACCCTATTTAGAGTAAAGCTCATATTATCTTTACCTGCTGCATGTAGAGAGTGCTTTTTTCCTAAGACAGAGGGACAGACTACTCAACTACAAAACTGTATTTAAAAGTGCTTTTGCCTCAGTAAAACATTGTGCATTTTTCTTTATGCAGGGACCTGGCAGCCCGGAATTGCTTAGTTGGAGAAAATCATGTGGTGAAGGTGGCTGACTTTGGCTTAAGTCGACTTATGACTGGAGATACCTACACAGCTCATGCTGGAGCCAAGTTCCCAATCAAGTGGACAGCTCCTGAGAGCCTGGCCTATAACACCTTTTCAATCAAATCAGACGTGTGGGGTAAGAAAACTCTAATGTTCTGTTCTGTTGCATTTTGTTTTTCTTTGATATTCTGGAGAGTAGGTTGCTTTCTGTCCTGGGCAGAAACATATGGATAAGGAGGAGCTCCAATGCCAGGCTATAACATCACAACTCAATAGCATTTTTAGCGTGTAATGTCTCTGTCGAGGCTGACCTGAAACATCTGTGAGAAAGAGATGCTGCCTCAAGCTGCAGTGAAGGCCACAATTTTAATACGCCCAAAATTTAACAAACACAAAAGATGAGGGCAGTCTTATGACTCGGATTTTTTTTTCCTCCTTTTGCAGCTTTTGGGGTGCTGTTATGGGAAATTGCCACCTATGGCATGTCACCATACCCAGGCATTGACCTGTCTCAGGTGTATGATCTGCTGGAGAAGGGCTATCGAATGGAACAACCTGAGGGGTGCCCTCCGAAGGTTTATGAACTGATGAGGGCGTGTAAGTATTTTCTTCCAGTCTGGGGGACAAAGCCTGGGATGGGTGGGAGAAATCTGTAATTAAGTCTTTTGCTTTCTATGTGCCATTCGGCTAGCTAGTGTAGAAGTCTCCACCTGAGAGATACCTGGTTACTGATGCCAGGCAAGTCTAATCTCAAGGGGGTGAGAATTCACCACCAAAATTATCATTGTTATGAGTACAGCTAGATAGTACATTGTGGCAAATTGTACTAGAATTTTGTGAGCGGTAACTCTTGCTATGGAAACACAAAATCAGAAGGAAACTCATTTCTCCTTAAACACAGCAGCTGTGCAGGAGAGCTGTAGTTGTGAAGGTTGCATGAAATGAATCCTCCAAGACACTGCTCATCAGTGGCCATGAAAAGCTCCCTTGTGCTGTTTAACAAACTGAAAATCTAGCAGCAAATGACCTAAAGCCACAGTTAGTGTGCTACAAGAAGAGAGCAAAAAAACATTACGGGAATTGCCAATATCCTTCAGTCTCAGAAGAGCAGAAAAATATATTCAGCAGAAGGCTGAAAGGATCCTAAGAAGCAAACCATGACATGTTGTTGAGGAAAGTAGACAACTCTGAGTAGACCCTGCCAGTCTGACCGAGGTGATGCTAACCTGTGTTACTAGTGTGGCCCTAAACATACAAGACACATGAACCAAGGCTTAAGAAGGCCCTCTGTGATTTGTTTCCAGCCCAGTACCAAGCTCTTCAGGGAAAGGTGGCGGGAACTTAAGTTAGGAAACAAGGATGCAGAGTAGTGAGGAAGGAGATTCCTCCAAAATCTCTGCAGGACAAAAGCTAAGAGGCAGGTAATTAATATGATATTAATCCACCACAACATGAGCAGAATGCCAGTCACCTTTCACACCACTCGCTGACGTCAAAAGATCAGCGCTCCCAGGATACCTTCCCCCAGTGTAGTTTTCTAACTATAGAAATTCCACCTTTTATCATCATTCCGTAACTTACCGAGCTCTGCCGTAGAGCGCTGCGCTCTGTTCCTCCTTCCCCACAGGGCGCGTGTGCACACACTTTTCCTTTTGGAAGAGACTGTCTGAATTTCAGTATTCAGAGCACATGAGCAGAACGCTGCCTGCAGTTTTTTGCAGACAGTTATCTGTGACCTGGTAGATGAGTTCAGTCCCCACAGCCAGGATAGCAAACATGGAATTCTCCTTTGCCTGGAAGAGGAAAGGGGTTGGGGAGATCAGAAAAACCTGTGGAGAGGGGAGAGACTGAGCTTTCTAAAATTGGTTCCTTTGCTCTCGAGACCTCATTTGTTAGGTTATGTAAGGGCGATTGCCGCTGTGAATTAGTACCTGACTGAATCTAAAGCCTACATAGTAGTAGGCGGTCACAGTCTGCGGTTCAGAGAGCTTAGGTATGTTCTGCCTCCTGAACAGAATAAAAAATTGCCTTCTGTTGTGCTTCAGAGAGAGACCTTTCTTTTCTCATGCTGCAGGTTGGAAGTGGAATCCACCAGACAGACCTTCTTTTGCTGAGACCCACCAGGCCTTTGAAACCATGTTCCATGACTCGAGCATCTCTGAAGGTGAGTGTCCCTTTTGCCTTATTTCTGAAATATTAGTAATACAGTTTCACCTCCAGAATGCTATCTGGAGGCTTATGGACAGACTCTTAAGGCTCATCTGCTGGCCTTGAAGTGCTAGCCGTGTGATGAAGGCTTCATCCCTTACTTAACTTTTCAACTCCATATCTGCAAATATGTCATCTTATTTGCTGCACAAATACTGAATACATTTTAGAAATATTCTGGTGCAGGGAACAGTATAGTAATTTATTTGAGCACCAAGGTACAAAGGAACAGATTTAAAGAATATTGTCTCTTGCTTCCCAGACTCGAGCATGAAGGTGAGTGATGCTGAGAGAGAGGAAGATACATGCATATCATGGTCCATTTTTGACTTTAGAAATTGTGTGATGAAATATTATTCTACCAGGTTTCATTTTAGAAAGTCTGCCTTGATCTCTGGATCTTCTGCTTCACTACTTCTAGGAGCAAAACTGTGCACCTAAGCTCTCAAACATAGTCAACTAGGAGATAAATACTTGGGAGAAGTGTGAAACTAGACAGGAAATGGGCAGAACCATCCATCCATTTCCCTACTACAGAAAAAAAACCACATCAGGTGATTGAATGCTATCAGGGAAGATTTAGAACATGCACTTCAGTTGGTGCCCAGCAATGCCAACCTGGGGGTGGCCAGGAGATCTGTTTTTGTTGTTTTTAATCGCTTACCCTGTATTGGTGTTGGGAAGGAAGCGTGCTGTCTTCACTTCTAATAGGGAGATCCAGTGCTTTGTCTCAAGCAAAGGAGCTTAGATCCAGAGGGAACACAACTTTGGGGGATCCCAACGACATCTGTATGCAACACCTTGATTAGAAACAGAGGCAGCTGCTTTCTAGAACTTGAGCTCTAGCCCGTGAGCAGCCCTTATCCCAGCACAGACCTTCTCTTGTACAGATCTTAACCACCTTTTTTTGTGCTGAATTTACAAAGATATAGATGAGTTAATTTGAAAGCATTAGGGGAGGCATCTTAGCATAAACACCTCTGAACTCGAGCAAAAATTGCGTTTATAGATTGCTTTCTCCGTCATGTACCTCTTCTTCCTAGTCTGGGTCTGCAGACCTAGATTTCTTTTTCCCTTCCTCTGCTGGTCTCTCTTCCAACTATTCCCTCTGTTTTTTTTCTTACAGAGGTAGCAGAGGAGCTTGGAAGAACAGCCTCCTCCTCATCCATAGTTCCCTACTTGCCCCGGTTACCCATGCTTCCCTCCAAGACTAGAACACTGAAGAAACAGGCAGAGAACAAGGAGAATATTGAAGGAACACAAGATACTGTGGAGCACTCAGCTTCCAGCTCAGCACCAGGTATGGGCATTAGGACAGTGGCAATGACACCGTGTCTTCTGTGATAGGTTAGCTGCTGGTGTAAGTTGCCAGAGAAATAGAAGAAAATGGAACAACGTCTCCCAGCTGGAGATCTACAGCAAACTATCCTTGCAGGATGGCTTGTTGGCTCAACGTTTCAGTGAGGATGCAATTAAGTACAGTGACTTTTCTGAATTTGTAACCCAAATGCAGTACTTACTGTGTTTCTATAGTAGGAGAGGCAGGGCTAGAAATCTCCCTGGCTGTGTTTACTCTTGAAGTAGTGAAGTGGAGTGGTCAGAAAAAGGGAAGATTTGCTTTGCTTTCTCGGGGAACTGAGGCAGCTGAGGGATGAGATGACTGATGTGGAAGCAGGAGAGCCTTTTTGTTTGGTGGTGTAGAATGGTACAGGACGATGGGAGTTCTTGATCACAGTACAGGTGTCACTTTTCATTGCTGAGAATGCAGGACTACCCTTGACAGCTAAGACCATGTCTGGGCAGACACTGCGCAGACTTCTCCGTTTTGTTGTCAGGCTGTGGAACAAAGGAACAAAATCCTGGAACACGAAACAGTTTTGTGGCAAACGTGCTTGCGGGCTCGGGCTAGATGATTCTTCAGGCTTACTTAAGTTGACAACTAAGCCCACATCTGGCCCAAGCACTCCTTCCTGTGACAGGCCAGAGCTTTGAGCTGCAGGCATTCAGGCTGTTTGCCACTGCAGCAGCACAGTCATTTACTAGCAACTAGAAGACACTGCAGCTTGTTGGTTGTCCTTTCAATAAATGCCATTGTATTTTTTTCCTTTAAATTTGGTTTTGTTGTTGTTTAAACAAGACAGCTTCAAAACTAAAACTGACAAAATACAGCAGGAGATTTTCTTTTATAATGGCTGTATTTAGGGAAGGAGGACAAAGCTACAGGAAGAGAGTAAGAAACTAACTGGACAAAAAAGAGCACGTCATTTTCTCCTGAACTCTCTCCTAAATGCTAGGTAATAGGCAAGTTTTACATGCAGAAGTAGAGAAAAAGAAATCAAAAGCACACCAGCACAAAACCAAAAATGCTAGTTTCCTCTCTCAGTCCATCTCTGCAGACCCTGGGCAGCTAAATATCCCAGGACCGTAAAACCTCCTGCAGCATAGGAAAGTGGAAACGGAGAATGATTTTTCAGATTTGCATTTGTTTATTTTGTCTAGGTTTTATCAGAAGCACACAGCCAACAAGTGGGTCTCCTGCGCTGCCTCGCAAGCAGAGGGACAAGTCACCCAGCAGCCTGCTGGAGGATGCCAAAGAGACCACTTTCACTAGGGACAGGAAAGGCGGCTTCTTCAGCTCCTTTATGAAGAAGAGGAATGCTCCTACACCTCCAAAGCGCAGCAGTTCCTTCCGGGAGATGGAGAATCAGCCCCACAAGAAATACGAGCTAACGGGTAACTTTTCATCTGTTGCTTCCTTGCAGCACATAGACGGGTTCTCTTTTGCTCCCGCTCAGCAGGATGCAAGCCTGGCACCATCAAAGTGCTATGGAGGGGGCTTTGTGCCAAGGACCTTCTACAGTGATGACAGCAGTGGTACCAGTGCTGGTGGGGGCGTGAGCACCAGTGGCGGGTGGTCGGGCATCACAGGTTTCTTTACACCACGCTTGATCAAAAAGACACTGGGTTTACGAGCAGGAAAACCCACTGGCAGTGAAGAAGCTTCAAAGCCTTTTCCAAGGTCAAACTCTACATCTTCCATGTCCTCAGGGCTTCCAGAGCAGGATAGGATGGCAATGACCCTTCCCAGAAATTCCCAGAGGTCAAAAATCCAGCTGGAACGGACAGTGTCCACCTCCTCTCAGCCAGATGAGAGCATGGGGAGGGCCAATGACCTGCTTCCCAAAAGGTTTGAAGAAGGCCCTGCTTTGACCAGAGAGAGACCAAAAGCAAAACTCTTGCCGAGGGGTGCCACAGCTCTCCCTTTCCGAACCCCCTCTGGTTTGGAAGAAAAGGAGGGTCCGGGGCTGGCAGCAGCTCCTAAGAGTAAAGAAAAAAACACTGGCCCACGACAGGGGGCCCTTGAGGATGGTGAGAGACCAGGGTGGTCATCTCCAGTAAAGGCTGCAGCAATACTTCCAACCACTCATAACCACAAAGTGCCAGTCCTAATCTCACCCACTCTAAAACACAGTCCAGCAGACGTGCAGCTTATTGGCACAGACTCTCAGGGTAATAAATTTAAGCTCTTATCTGAGCATCAGGTCACTTCTTCTGGCGACAGGGACCGGCCCAGACGGGTAAAACCAAAGTGTGCTCCACCTCCACCACCAGTGATGAGGCTCCTACAGCAGCCAGCTGCCTGCTCAGATGCAGCAGAAGATCTGGGCATCATGGCAGGAGTGCAGCACGGACTGGAATCGAGTGAAGGGAGTAAGAAGGCGGCGGCAGCAGCAGCAGCACCTGTTGGTGGAAAATCTGGGAGGCCCGTGCTGCCTCCACCTCAAGTGCCTCTGTCATCGTCTTCCACCTCCCCGGTGAAAATGGCCAATGGCACAGCTGGCGCAAAAGTGGCGCTGAGAAAGACCAAACAGGCAGCCGAGAAAATCTCAGCAGATAAAATCAGCAAGGAAGCACTGCTGGAGTGTGCAGATCTTCTTTCGAGTGCCATCACCGAGCCAACACCAAACAGCCAGCTGGTGGACACAGGGCACCAGCTGTTGGATTACTGCTCAGGCTACGTGGACTGCATCCCGCATACACGCAACAAATTTGCCTTCCGCGAAGCTGTGAGCAAACTGGAACTCAGCCTGCAGGAACTGCAGGTGTCATCAACAGCTGCTAGCGTCCCTGGGGCAAACCCTGTCCTTAATAACTTATTGTCATGTGTCCAAGAAATCAGCGATGTGGTGCAAAGGTAGCTACTGTCGATCTGGGTAAGAGAAACGTACATGGGTGGGGGGGGACTTTTTTCTGTACTGATGCTTTCAAAAGGAAAGATTGATACTTGAGTATGTGAAGTACCTCACATCACTGAGTTCTCCTCACGTTTACAGGTTCATCTCAAAAATGGGGAGGGAGAGGGTAGATTAAAGCTGTAAGGGACAGAACACCAAGCATTTGTCCCTACCCAGTCAGTCTGATCTGCTTGGGTTGGCAAGGGGAGGAAGTTCTTGCTCCTCCCTTTGAGGGGCAGGAGAATCAATGGCAGGTTCTTGCTTTGGGCAGGACGGTTTGCCGCGTGATAGCTGCAGTACTGCAGTGGCTGCAGGCCACTTGGCTGTACAGATCCTTCCCTGTCTGCACTAATGCATGCCTTGGCCTCCTGACAACGCAAAGGAAAGGCACTGGGGCTCTGTTTGTTGGTACCAACTGCCAAGCAGTCTGAGCTGGAGCAGCTCTGAAGGGGATGGTAGCATGCGTTTGGGGAAAAGGTCTAATGCACTGACAGTATTTGGAGCTGCTGGAGGTGGATGCACGAGCCCAGATGGCTTACTTCCACAGTGCTGTTGCTGCTGTAACGAGAACTACACAATGAGTTAATATATGGAAACTGTCCCTTTTCCCTCCTGTCCACCTCATCCATCACACGTTCTCATTTTCATTATACCTGAAGCATCAGGGATGCTGGGCAGACTTACCACTGGAATACCCTGCTTCCCCACCACACAGCCTTCACTTGGTTGATACCCATTTCTAGTGGTCTAGCACGGGTGCTACTTGATGGTCATATGTGAGTAGTTTGGAGTTCTTGCACAACTTGCCAGTGTTGTCGTTACTGAGGGGGTGGTGGTGTTGGGTTTTGTTTTGTTTTGTTTTTTAAGTAAGTAAGTGCTAGATTGTTTTTTAACTCGTTACCAGGTTGACCTCCCAATTCTGTTTTGTTACCTTGGGGACCCATAGTAGGTAAGGCAGAGCCCCCACCACCTGCATCCGCTGGCTGCTCTCTACATTCCTTTAGCAGTCAGAGTGCTGCTGCAGCCAGCTGGAAAACCAGAAGATACAGCCTTGCCTGCCCTGCTGCGCCCCCGCACTGCTGCAGGCATCACTGGACCAGTCGCTACTCTGCCATGACACTAACTCTGCACACTGATAGCTTTCTGGGGTTTGCTCTGTTGCCTACCTTGCAGGCACTTCACCTCCCCTGGATACGAAGGTGAAGAGTTGTGTGAGCACGCGTGGGAATCGCAGCCATCTTTTCATTTGCTTAGACTAGACCAGACTCGCATGCTGCAGGGTAGGGAAGGTGCACATATAACTGCACCCTCCTCTGCCCGAGGCTTTACAAAAACTAGTATGGCTCTGCCTTGGAGGGGTCCCACCGCTCTCTGCTGCCTATTGACAATCCCAGAATGAAAGCAATCATGTGGTGGACGGTGTCTTCCTCAGTCCTAGTGCTGTTAGTAGACTGTGGTGGCCTCAAAAAGCCAGTGTCTGTGTACGCGCACAACTCCCTAGGCTGTAAACATGCTGGCACATAGGAAGACCTCAACCAATCACTTGGCTTGAGAAAGGGAGAAAACAGGCCTGGTGGTACCTATCTCCAAATACAGATGTGCTCCTGCATGCTGCTGCTCACTTCTCACACTGTTGGTGATGATAGAGGATCTGGCTTGCTTTGCACCTTAAATCTTTTATTTTTGGCTAAAATGCTTTTTAAACTTGTTTTTGAAGTGTGACTGTGCTGCTTTTAATCTGAGCATTTAGAGTTGAGCTGGGGCACAGGCGTAATTTAGAGGATTGGCACTTCTATTTTTATCTAGAAGCATTGCCTTGTTGGTGCACAGAAGTAGGCTGCGCAGTCTCAGCATAGGTCCCTAGCTTTTCCAATGCAGCCTAGTGAGACATTGGCCTGAAAAATCTTTAAAAATGTGCTAGTGTCTGGGAATCTTTTTTTTTTTTTTTTTTTTTTAAAAAAAAAAAAAAAAAACTGTTCTGTGGTAAGTAAAGCTGTGTCACGATGCATGAATGCACACCGGTGGAGCGGTGCAGAAGGTGAAATGGACCATGCAAGTTTCACTGTCAAAGTAAGTGAAATGGTGGGGGAAGGAAAAAAAAAAACCCTCCACCATAAATCAGACAGATATTAAAGTGATTGAATTGATCTCACAAGTCAGTTTTACTCTGATGAGCTGGTACCAAGTGGAGACAGCCTGAGTTAGTTAGCAGGCCGGACTTAGTCATACGGAGCCCACCTGGCAGAGCCTGCTGTCTAGTTTTGCAGTAGCGTGGAGCTCCTGCCTCTCCTCTCCTATAGTCCTTACGCTCCAAACCCCACTGAGCAGCGGGGCAGAGGGGATGGCGGAAAGGCTGCACTGGGATTCTTTCACAGTAAGGCAGAGTACCAAACCATTATCTTGCAGACTTTACTGAGGGCTTTTGTGGTTTACCTTATCTCTTCCAGTCATCGTTATTGCGTGTGTGCATCCCTGCACACCAAACTGTCTGCCTTTGGAAAGGTGACCTGCAAAGGGAAAAGCCTTGTGGTGTTGCTTCATGTTGCCTTTTAAACATCAAAGGGATTGAAAAGGTATGCGAGCTTCTGTACTGTCAGATAGCCAGGTCTTGCGTGTCCTGGGAGACAGTCTTACCGTTTCATCGTTGTACTACTACTCAGCCTAGTAGAAACAGATTGAAACTGAAGCAATTCTTAGAGGAAACGTGTTTTAACCAGAAAATTTTAAGCCTATTATAGACATTACTCCAATTCTGATAAGAATTTTGAAAGAAGCCTTTTTTTTCCCCTGAATGCCAGTCTCCCAGAAAAGCTCCAGCAAAAGTGACAGAACAGCAGACAATTCCTGGAATTTCTAATTATTTAAACTCTCTTTCAACCTGTTTTTACTCTTCTGGGAAAACTAATTGTGTCCTATCAAACTGATTCCCAGCACTAGTTATCCACCCTTCTTTTAAGATGCCCAATTTCTCCTTCCCTACTCCAGAGGTGGTGGACAGTGTGACAGAGCAATGCCCTGGTCTGGTCAGGGCGGTATCATTGCTCTGCAGTCTCTGAGCTGAAAAACCCAGCTGCTTTTAAGTGGAAGCTGAGTGTCAATTCTGATCCCTCCAGCAGAGGCAAAGCAGGACAGTGGAATTTGGGGGACTTGCCTGTCACTGGTTCTCCAAAGAATGTTTTCTTTGCTCGTAACATGTACTATCTTACTGGCAGCTGGTAGACGGTGATGGAGGTATTGCTGACTTGACACTCAGTTCCCCCCACCAGCACCTAAACATTGCTGCTGCCCCTGCTCACTCTCTTGCCCAACATTACTTTATTCCACAGTCTGAATTTCCTCATGCCCTCTGGCAAGGTAGCAAAAGGACGGTATCTGGGGAAGTTGATTCTGTTACAAATCACAGGTCAAATTTTCATCCTTCCACAGCCACTCTCCTAAATTGTCACAGCTCTGTCTCCCTTCTGATGATACCAATTTAGCTTTCTGTTCAGCTTTACAGCTCTCTACTGTAGCAGTTGCTCTGCTTTCAGCCTTGCACCGTATGTTTAAAATACCATAAGGAGGCAGAAGCCTTGATACTTCTTCCAGTGAAGAGCAGGCGTTGCTCTGCTGTTTGTGGAGAAGGCATAAACACCTGTTGGGTTTCTTTTTCACCACTGTGAGAAGGACTTGTGCAGTAAGAATGCAGTTGTAGCCTGGCTCCCTAATTAACTTGCACTAGTACGGGCTAGAATTTAAAAGTAAGGAGATGGTATCAAATAGAGCCTGGTAATGCCAAGCACAAAGCATGTGCTCACACAAGTGAGCTGACTTGGAGCACTTTCTCTTCTTAGCTACTGTGGGGAATTAGCCAGCTCCCAGGTGCAATTCTCTTCTCTTCCTGCAGTGCAGACCCTTTTAACCCCCAAACTGGTGCACTCTGCTGTCTGACTGGCAGCACTTTGATTTAATCATGATTTTCATCATAGGGATGAAGCTGAAATAAGAGTTTTGGTCTTGGGACTGCATCAAGTTAAGCAGCTGGAAAAGCAGAATTGAAGGGAGCAGTGTTCCTGACGCAGAACACGGTGGGGAGGTGCACCTACCTATTCCTGTCATCCTCACGCAGGACCTTCCTCCTCAAAGCCACTGGCCTTATGTCAACGAGAACACAGTCAAAACGCCCGCGTGTTGACATGCAGTTACGAGTGTGCTTGTCTAAGAGCTTTGTGGCACGCCGTGCTCTGCAGGCAGCAGGAGCTGAACCCCACAGGGAGGGGTTCAGTAATCCCTCTGTTACTGCACTATGGGCAATAGCTGTACCAGAACTGCTGGGTTCAACGGAGCAGCCCTTTTTTTAAAAGGCAGAGGGGTGAGACTGATCAGGTAAGACAGGGTACGTGCCCTTTGCAGTCAGTGTGTTTCAGGTAAAGGAACACAGACGTCGTCTGTACCACTTACCTGACACCGGCTTCCCAGGCAGCAGAAGGGCTCAGGATTGTATCCGTTGGTGCTCCTGGGCAATAGCAGCTGTGACAAGCACTAAATGAATCAAGGTGCATTTTTTCTTTTTGCAAGTGTTGCAGACTGCTGTTTTGTTTTAAAACACTCAACCCCAGGCCTGTTACTAACCAGTAGCTGACAGAAACTGAAGAGTAGCAACTACAGCATGCTCAAAAACCTCCTCCTTCTGTGCAAATAGCATTATCCAGTTCCTTGTGCAAGTGGATGTTTTGCATGAATGGGCAGTGGAGTTGCACTCCAATTGCCTGTAGTATAGAACAAATCCTTTAGTCTATTCCATGCTGGTAGGAAACAATCTGTTACAGGACACACGACTGACTGACTGACTTACCTGTAATATCGACAAGATGAGAAGTGTCTGTACCAAAGGAGGTCGCTCTTCCAAACGCGTCTGTTGTGCATGGGGGGGGTGGGTAAAGACTGATCAACTCAGCACGCTGTTTGTATCAGTAGTGAACTTGCAGAGGACAGGAATGGATTAAACTGAAACACATTAATCACCAATCACTCTACCAGTGTTGTCAACTGTTTTTGTTTTTAATTGTTATTGTAATATATTTTGGTTGTTTTTCTAATTTAATTTTCTCACTATTGTCTGACTGTGAACTGCGAACAGTGTTAAACTTGATGTAAATAAGGCCCTTTGAAGGGCCTCTTTGCCTGTCGTTCCACAAAGTTTTGCCAATTTGCATTTTGTTTTAAATAAAGGTTGCAATATTTTATTGGCAAATAAACGTGACTAGATGTTGCTTTTTTTTTTTTTTTTTGTAAGTCTATTTGAGCTTGCTCATTATTAAGCTGAAATTTGTTATTTGGGCTTGAAAAGAAGAGATGATTTATAAACCTGTTAATACCGGAGGTAATTTAATTCTGCCAGTTTGCAAAGAAAAGCAATCAATCATCTTTATTTATGCCTTTAAAACTGAACTTAATGGTGCCATGGAGTGGTCATGGGAAAGTGGTTCCTGGTACTGCAGTTGCATAATCAAATGCTCACTTAACTCTCAAACATACACCCTGGTGTGACCCATACGCCCCGATGTGACCCACCAGCATGCAGGGTCTTGCATCATCAGTTTAATAGTTGCCCTCATTACTAACACTGCCTTCATTTAAATCAATAATGGTAAGAAGAACTGTTCAACATGCCAACTTCATACAAGCCCACCACTGTTGAAATGCTTGTCAAAGCCACTGTCTTCCACTCTAAGCAGCAGTCTGAACAGCTAAGGATTCTTTTCTATTTTTTAAAAAATCTTAACTCATCCTGTCTTAGAAAATTAACTAAGCAGGTTAGTTAGTTATAACACAGCACCTGAGGTGTGCTCCTGTCATGCTGCATTCTGACTTTGTCAGCTGACTTCCCTGTGCACATCTCCCTCTTCTCTTAGGCTGCAGCATTAGGATTGAGGCTTGTGATCAGATGATCAGCCATAAACCAAAGCTCATAAAGTAAGTGCAGGCTGGCATAAACCTTAAGGTCCCAGTCCAGAGTCAAACACCAGATAGGTTTAAAGTAACTTTGCATGAAGAGAAGAAAGCAGCTGGCCCATCTGCCTGCCTTGGACTATGAAGCCTCATTAGATAACGAGCCAGCAGGCCAGGAGGGAAACACTAACCTGCGGTCTGCAGTAGTATTAAGTATGTCTGGTCAATCTTTTCCCAGAGGTCGTGCTACTCACCACTGGCATCGCAGCGCCGTTCAAAGCTTAAAATAGACCAAAGGCCACACATCCAGTGGCCAGGTAACTAAACACTGTCCTTGGCATGTGCTGTTTCTCCTGATCTTCCTTAGCATGGCTGTGTTGGAAGGGAGTTTTGACCTAGAGGTCACAAAGCAATTCCTGTAACACTGTTGAAATTTTTTGGTCCTGCTGTAACATACTTATCATTTGGCAAGTACCCAGACAGCAAACAGCCCCTTTGTGTAGTAATACTGATACTAGCCTAAAGCTACAGCATGCAACATACTTACTTAAATTAAAAAATAATAAAAAAACCCTTACTCCATCTCTGCAATCCAGAACTCAACGGTAACCTCTTCTTTTGATCACTATCCTCTTCAACAGCCCTTTGTCCTTGAGAGTGGAGTTCACCTCTCCCTAAACCAGCTCCTGCTGTGGAGCAAACAGCCCTTCAAACTGCTTAGAAAAATAACTTCAGTCTCAGCACATGCCCTATGTTCACCTCATCCCCATAGTTGCTTCCATACAACGGAAGACTCCAATGGGAAAGGGGAGAGCAAGGACACTCCAAAGCAAGAGCCTAAGGGTCTTACATCTCCAGAGGAGATGATTACTCTGTCGTTTTCTTCACGCAAGGGCCTCCTTACTCAAAAGCATGAACTTGTCATGTGTGTCATGGCAGACAATCTTGTGAATGCAGGAGAGCAACAGAGAAAACTCCAGCATACAGCTGGGTGCAGTGTGAGAGCTTGTAAAGCGACTGAGAAAGATGGGGCAGGGAAGAGGGAGCAGTTTCGGCTGGACTGTCTCACTAACACCAGTCGGTCCAAGGCCTTCACTACACTGTAACAAAGCAAGGATTGGGGCACCACTGCTCACCTGAAACACAGCTTCTATCAGCACAACCAAATCACTACTTCAGGCTAATACCTGCTAAAAGATGGGACTTAAAAACACTGGATGACTTAAAACACAGTCAAGTGCAGGCTGTCCCAGTGTCCCATCAGTAAGATTCAGCAGGGTGCACTTCCCTGCAAACAGCCCTCACAGTAACAAGGAGTGAAGTTTCTGTCCCAGTGCAAGTGTGCAGCTGGGTAATCTGCTTGCCTGATCTTGAGAACGGAGAGCAGCTCTAAGTATGCAGAACCACCTTCATCACTGGCATAGTCCCACCTAGTGTTCAGGGAAGAAAGTAATTGATACGCTGAGATACAGATTTACAGCCCTGTGCTGAGAAAAGTTTCTCCTCTTTGGGGACAAACACCATCATCTTGGCCACCTCATCAAGGGCTGCCTCTGTGTATGGAAGTCCACGGGCCAGGAAAGCATCCCTTGCACACAGTTTCACGTGGCGATACTCCAAGGGCAGGAACGGCACAAAGAAGTCAATGAGGTTCTCTTCAAGGAAGTGGCTGCGGGCGTAACTGTTGTCTGCAGCAAAAACCAAGACAACACAAACTTCAGAGCAGTGAACAGCCCTGCTTGTTACCATCTGCACTTGCAGAGTTTCACACATCTTAGCCAGGCATTAGGAGAGACTGTGCAGTCAGGAGAAGCCACCTTGATAAGGAAGCACAGGCCAAGAGAGGTCAGGTTGGTCTTGCCGGGGTTACATCTTTCAGCTGAGATCTGGCATCCCATTGCAAATACATCTCTCTCTCCTGAAGGGCTGTCTCAGATGGCTCATCCAGCCCTACGTGCTGGGAGAGAGACACCCTTCCACTTGTAAAAAGTTGTCCAGTAGTCTGAACACAGCTACGCCACCATGGCTTACCCACCAGACGCCAAGAGGAGCCTAAATTCCCTGAGGAGCCCTGATATCTAAGACATTAGATGTGCCCCTTGGCACAGCCTGCAGGAAAGGCTGCTTTTCACAGCCTGGCTGTGAAAGGGGGCAAGTGCCTCATGGCTCCCTTCTCTCTGAGCTGGTACTGCAGCAGTGTCATGCTCACAGGGCTGTGCTTACGTGGATCAGGTAACAAATACACAATAAAAATAATCCTGGGGCAGGGCTGGAATAAATGCTTGTTCCATGGTGCGCACACCTGAGCACCACAACATGCACGTTACTGTGTAACCAAGGACCCCGGCCAGCACACGAGGTCAGGCGTGCAGCCTGCCTGCGCCACCCCAGACAGCCCAGCTCTGTTACCTGCAGGTTCCAGCAACTCCAGCCGCAGCTGCTGCTCCAGGAACTCCATGGAAATCTCTTCCCGTGCCCGCCCGGCTCGCCAGAAGTCCAGGGCTACCTCATTGATGGTGTTGCCACCAATATTGCTGCAGAGACAAGGGAAGTCACTCAACCTCACCACCAGTGACAAACTGCTCAGGGCTGCCAGCAACTTCCCCTACGAACAGGTCTCAACAATTCTGCTAGCAATAAAGAATTTACTGTATAGGATCAGCACCCGAAATATTCGCATACAGGGGAACTTGCTTGCTTCCCAAAGAGCCCCTTTCTAAAGGCATCTATAGACCGAGTATCTTCCACCATGCCAGCATGGACCCTGAGGCAGCTGCTTTCTCTCCCAGGATGGCACCAGGAACCAGCAGAGCCCCCCACCATCTATCAGTCTCCTGTCCCAGCTACGACGCAATTGGCATTGCAGGTGACCCTTGGCCTCCCACCAAACTCTGTCACTGAAAGTGCAAGTTAGAGGGCAGCGCACATGGCAGGAGTCCCACTAGAAGCAAAGGCCCTGGGAAGCTATTCAAGCAGCAGCCCAGGACTTAGCAAAGCATCCCCTGCCTGAGGGACAGAAGAGCTGCAGTTCCTATTTGAAGACTCCTCTGAAAACCCACCACAGGGGCAGCTGGATGCCCAGGGACACAGGGTCCTGACAGCCATCAAGGCTCCAGGGCAGCCCCTGTATTTCTGAAAACAGTCCCAGGTCAGACAACCCCCCGAGTGCTGGTGAGGGGGTTGCAGCACGCTCAACAGCCATTGGCCCCTAGCAGTGCTCTACCAGCAACCTGGTGATACTAGAAACCAGTTGCCCACGGGGCTTGTGTAGGCAGGAGGCAGGAAGAGGAGCCTGGCACAGGATCACTCTGATCTGAGACCCATTTCCTCTCACGTCAGTGACTCTTGACCCCTTCCCCCAAACAGAGGGAAGGCAAAACAAAAAAGCCACCCGTTTTCCTCCTTCTTCCAGCAGAGCTCGTACTGATTCTGCTCCTACCCAGACTGCAGGAGGAACAGCCAGTCAGGCAGACTGACACAGCCAGTCCCATCCCATCCCCATCACCCAAACCTGGCCAAGGCTGCACGACCAGGCCAGCACCTGCACACGAGCCCTGGGGGGACAGCCAGCCCTCCTGCAGCAGATTTGTGTCATGCTGCCACAACATATGATGAAACCACCCCAAGATTACACGCTGCTGCAGTTCATGGCACCCTGCTCCCATCTGTTTGGCAGCACCAAGGGGCTGACATAAGGTGAACTGGCCCAGTGCCGTGCTGCTCCCTGCAACATGCACCTGCAAGGCTTGCCAGGCAGGGCACAACGTCCGCTCAGCACGGCCACCCTGCCAGCAACAAACGCTCCGACCGGGAAAGCGAGCACAACCAGGGAGAATCTGCCCCTCTATCCATAGCCCCTGACAGATGCCTGTGAGGGTAGGATTGAAATCTGGTCAGCTCAGCAAACACCAGGCAGACACACAGGTCTTCTGTAAGCAGAAAAACTCCCTTGGGAATGAACCAAACTTGGAGGTTAGAACACTTGTCTGGATGGTTGGAGGTAGGGGTAGAAATCCCTTCTCATGTAGAGAGGAAATAGAATGTGGCTTCTACATCTGGGGCAAAGGTTTTACCACCTCATGCCTGTGGGAGACACCTCCCACCAGAACCAAGCTGAAGGCCATGAATTCTGAAAGAGAGGGGCCCAGGATGCTTCTCTCGCCTCAGCATTTCTCTACCTTACACCCTAGTTTTGGTGTGCCTCACTTGTCCCTCCAGATGCTGTTCTACCTCAGCCTGAGTAAGGGATGGTGGTAGGGTACAGAGATGTCAAAGAGCTTTGTGCCTCTGGATGGAAAAGGAACCAATTTCCAATCAGTGAACGCAGGATGAGTTGATGCCAGCATCAGCCCTTAGAGTATACAGACTAATGGCACCTCAAATCCAGCCTCCAGCCACAGCCAGACAGGTGAGAGCTCCCTTCTCCCACTGCTGACTAATGGTGCAGTGCTGCACATGAAAAACTTCCCATAAAGGCCTGTGGCCCCAGTTTCACCCCCCAGAGAATGGGATCTCCCACTCAGCCATTCAGGGTGGCACCATGCTGGCTGTGAGCTACAACTCTCACTGGTACGCCCTGGTTCCTCATCTCAGAGCCTAGACACTGGCTCAGGTGTCCCAGCTTAGACGTACCTCAGCTCCTCCTGCAACTGGCCTGTACCCAGGGAAGGTAGCCAGCATCAACAATAAAACTGACCCTGGAGCCAAATAACCCTTGCAGGCACATCTCTTTCCCTTCTCCAAAACTGAGCTCCTCATATCACAGGTCCTAGGGACAGAATCAATCACTTCTGTTCCTCCTCATGTATTTGGGGTGCCAGAAATCACCTGAGAAAGAGGAAGATGGACCTCTGGTAATCCACCTGGCCCTTGTTGTCATAGCGAGCCATGAAGGGTTTGATTGTGTCCAGAAGGCCCAAATGAAGTTTCTCGGCTTCATCAAAGATGAACAGGGACTGCTTGCAGAGCTGTATGGTCTCGCTTATTTGCTTCTTCAGCTGAACCTGCAGATCAGCAGGGAGGAATATGAAATGCCTGGCAGCAGCCACAGCCACCAGCAAATGGTAAAGGCTGAGCCTAGACCATCACCCTAGCAACACCACGCTGAGAGCTCTCACCTTGTATGAGTCCACGTAATTGTGATGGGGGAAGTGGAAGAGAGAGATGAACATCCTGACACATTCACTCTTCAGCCCATCCCGATATAGGTGACTGGCCACCATCCGGGCCACAAAGTTCTTGCCTGTGCCAGACCAGCCGTGGAAGGACAGGACTAGAGCCTTCTCTGGCCGTGGGCTCTGCAGAAACCCTCGCACTGCCTGGACAACAACTTCTTTGGCCAAGTGCTGCCCATGGAGTTGTCCATTCAGGTCCAATTCTAGTCCTGCAGGAAAGAGAGAAAGCAATAGCTCGGCTTTAAACCTCCAAGTCCAACTGCTGCTGCTTCAGGTAGGAGTAAGAGGAGGAGAGAGGCCACAGAGCTAAGGTGGGTTAGCAGGGTTCATGAGGCAGATCACACTTAAAGAATTCTGAGCACAGCACAGGAATGGAGAAGCTTGTGCTCTGCCTGCATCTGCCACTGACTGCAAAGAGACACAAAACTTCCACAGACTCAATTTTTCCTTTGGAAACCGGAGGAAATACTTGATGACTGTTAAGAGAGCACTGAAACCTAAAAGGTGCTCATGAGCTCTAAATACCACTCAGCAGACAGCAGGGAATACCGGAAGTCTCAGCGCCAGTAAAATGCAAGGACATCTGCACACAGGCCTCAGTGTACCCTCCTGACCTGCAACTTGATACTAGGCCAAGCTGGGTCCCACTGCATACACCCGGGGACCGCAGGATGGACAAGGGCAGGACTTGTGGAGAACCAGAACAGATATGCCGTACTACAGAGGACATAGTCTCAGAACTGCAAAGGTTCTGAAACAGGACTTGGCTCAGCACCTCAGCCCTCCCCACCTGCTCAGCACCCAGTTGAGAGAAGCACTTTAGTTACATCACTTGCTCAATAAATAAATAAATACATGTTAAAAAAAATAAAAAGAGGAGATAACAGGGAGCAGCAGCAGAGAAAAGCACCAGTTGGGGTCTCCCAAGGGGCAGCACAGCACCTACCTGTGATGTTGTTGACTACCCTGCAGTCTCCAGTCTCACAGCACTTGCCAAAGCTGCAGTACCAGGAAGAGAGGATCTCTAGGTAATCCTGGCCCACCAGGGGCAAGCTCCAACCTGGGAAAGGACAGCAGTCAGAACAGAGAAGTGCCAGCTACTGTCTTGCACCTCAAGAGGGAGAAGAGCCCCACTCATTTCTGACTGCCCCCTAGACACGAGCTAACAGTCTGCTGGTGCCGTGCACATCCGCAGCAAAAGCCGTGAGCAAGGGGACAGGTAACTCACAGTCACTCAAGGGCATGCACAACCCAAAAGCAGCTGCTGAGATACAGCCTCTGTCCTATCACTGCGTGGAAGAACAGACACCTGAGAAAAACAAAGCAGGCCAGCACGGCCATGAGACAAACCCACGGTGTGCTGAAAAGCTCAGCGGGACTTCTTCCTTCAGTAGGAAATGGGCATCCTCTTCCCTTCCAAAGAAATACCAGCTTGGCACTGCAAGCCCCTCATGCAGACAAGAGTATTTTGTGTTGGAGCTCAGCTGCGCCTTGTTATCAGTCACCCCCTCACAGATGCAGACAATTGCAGGCTGCCCCACCAGGCCCCACACCAGGGGCTTGGGGAGAGGGGATAATCATGTACCTGGCAGCAGCTGAATCAAGCAGGCAGGGAGCCACGCGGGGCATAAGCACACTGCCCTCACCAGCGCATACAGTTGTAGCAATGCATCCCTGCTGAATAACCCTCAGAAAGGGAACTACACCAGTCTGCAGGAGTTGGAGGTGTGGACCCCCCAGCTGGCCGCAGGAAGGAGAAGCAGCAGGGTGTTTTATGGGAGAGGGAGAGAAAGGAAGAACGTTCTTACCTGGATGGAGACCGGCCTCATCTTCCTCCCGCTCTTCTTCACAGCCCTCCTGCCAGACCTTGCAAGCCAGCAACTGCCAGTACTGCTTGGAGAGAGCACCCACAGCTCCGAAGTGCTTCTTCAGGGCTTGGTACTTTGCTGTGCCCCATGGTCCCCCCTCTGCCACTGCACCATGATCCTCTTCCTGGGAACTCTGTTCTTTTCCTCTGCTCCCCAGCGCTTCGGAGCCTGCCAGCAGCAGCAGCAGACAGCAAGCCAACCCCAGGCAGGACAGGAGCATGCTCTGGCCCATGGCTGCTGGTGGGGGACCCACAGTGGGGGTGTGAGCTGACCCTCCGCCCTAGCAGTGCCGGGTGTCCGCAGGCTCCCATCTTCCCTTAAACCGCGGGAGCCGTGATCTCACTTCCTGCTCGCCGGCAATTGGAGCCGCTGCAGGGAAAGCCGTGGGGTGGGATCACCCACACGGGTGGGCCTGGCCTGCCACCCTGCAGCCTCCTCCAGCCATCCCTGGCTCCTGACACACGGAGATCCTGCGTGCCTCCGCCATGCCCCGCTGCGCCTGGCTCAGGCGCGCCTTCCTCCTCGCGTCGCTGTGCAGCAGAAAGGACCCTGTTCCTGACGGGACGCCCTGGCGACTCCGCACATCCCACCTCTGCACACCACTTGCAATGGCAGCACTGCCTAATGCCCGAGGAAGGCAAATCGCCTGACTTTTAAACAGCCCAATAGCCCAACTGCACTTTTGCTGCCAAGGAATTACACAGCTTTAGTGGGTTTCATTTTCAGGATTAGGTTTTTTTTTCCAGCAATATGCCTGGGTGTTGGTTTAGTACTGAAACTTCAGATTTCTCTTTCGTTGAAATACATCTCCATTTCAGTGGAAATCAGAATACTCAAATGCCAGCAGGGAAATGAGGGTGGATGTTGGTAGCACATCTCTATCTGCCTCCTATCTCGCTGTTCTCAGCAAAAAATTGGTTACACAGGCCTGTGCACACTGGCAGTTGCTGTTCATAAGAATCATAAAATCGGTAAGGTTGGAAGGGGCCTCTGGAGATCATCTAGTCCAGCCTCCCTGCTCTGCAGGGTCACCCAGTGCATGTTAGACAGGGTTGCATCCAGGCGGGCCTTGAAGATCTCCAGAGAGGAGACTCCACAGCCTCTCTGGGCAACCTGTTCCAGTGCTCCATCACTCTCACAGTGAAGAAATTCCCCCTCACGTTCAGGCAGAACTTCCTGTGGTTCAGTTTCTGCCCATTGCCTCTTGTCCTGTCACACAGGACAACTAAAAAGAGTTTGTCCCCATCCCCTTGGCACCGTCCCTTCAGGTATTTATCAATAAGATGTTGATAAGATCCCCTCTAAGTCTTCTCCTCCCCAGGCTGAAGAGGCCCAGCTCTCACAGCCGTTCCTCAGAGGGCAGGTGCTCCAGCCCTCTGATCATTGTTGTAGCCCTGCGCTGGACTCTCTCCAGTAGCTCCATGTCTCTCTTGTCCTGGGGAGCCCAGAACTGGACGCAGTACTCGAGATGAGGCCTCCCCAGGGCTGAGGAGAGGGGCAGGATCACCTCCCTCGACCTGCTGGCAGCAGTCTTCCCAATGCACCCCACGATACCATTGGCCTTCTTGGCCACACAGGCACATTGCTGGCTCATGGCCAACTTGTCATCCACCAGCACTCCCAGGTCCTTCTCTGCAGAGCTGCTCTCCAGCAGGTCAGCCCCCAGCTTGTACTGGTGCCTAGGGTTATTTCTCCCTAGGTGCAGGACTCTGCACTTGCCCTTGTTGAACCTCAGGAGGTTCCTCTCTGCCCAGCTCTCCAGCCTCTCCAGGTCTCTCTGAATGGCAGCACAGCCCTCAGGTGTCTCAGCCCCTCCTCCCAGCTTGGGATCATCAGCAGACTTGCTGAGGATGCACTCTGTCCCTTCATCCAGGTCACTGATGAAAAAGTTGAACAGGATGGGACCCAGTACCGAGCTCTGGGGGACACCACTAGCCACACACCTCCAGCTAGACTCCACGCCACTGATGACGACCCTCTGAGCTCTGCCTTTCAGCCAGTTCTCAATCCACCTCACTGTCCACTCGTCTAACCCGCACTTCCTGAGCTTCTCTAGGAGGAGGTTATGGGAGACAGTGTCGAAAGCCTTGCTGAAGTCAAGGGACACAACGTCCGCTGCTCTCCCCTCATCTACCCAGCCAGTCGTTCCATCAGAGAAGGCCATCAGATTGGTTAAGCAGGACTTCCCCTTGGTGAATCCATGTTGGCTACTCCCAAACACCTTCTTTTCCTCCATACGTCTGGAGATGACATCCAGAAGAAGCTGTTCCATCACCTTTCCAGGGATGGAGGTGAGGCTGACCGGCCTGTAGTTGCCTGGGTCCTCCTTCTTGCCCTTCTTCCAAGACTGGAGTGACACCGGCTTTCTTCCAGTCCTCAGGCACCTCTCCAGTTCTCCAGGACCTCTCAACGACGATGGAGAGCGGCCTGGCAACAACATCCGCCAGCTCCCTCAGTACCCGTGGGTGCATCCCATCCGGGCCCATGCATTTGTGGCTGTCTAGCCTGCCCAGAAGGTCTCTAATCCTTTCCTCCTCAACCAAAGCAAAGTCTTCGCTTCTCTGGACTTTCTCCCTCACGTCCAGGCTGCAGGATTCCTGGGGGCTGCCCTCAGCAGAGAAGACTGAAGCAAAGGCGGCATTCAGTAATTCTGCCTTCTCCGTATCCCTTGTCACCAGGGCGCTCTCCCCATCCAGTAGCGGACCCGTGTTTTCCCTAGTCCTCCTCTTGCTGCTGATGTATTTGAAGGAGCCCTTCCTGTTGTCCTTGACATCCCTTGCCAGACTCGACTCCAGCTGGGCCTTAGCCTTCCTCGCAGCATCTCTACATACTCTGGCTGCATTCATGGTTATTTCCAAGGAGCACAAGAATAACAGGCATTAACAAGGGAGCAAAGGACAGTCAATGAGTCAGACCAGCAGCATAAGGAGCTGGGATGTGCTATCCAGAGAGTATCTGTTAGTTGCTGTGGTATGAGTTCAGTAAAACAGTTTAGCAATTAGATCAAAGCTCTAGGAGAAAAGATCTTGCTGCTGGCTCTGGGATGGGCCTACTGTGTGACTTTGGTAAGTCTCATTCCTAATCTACCCTAGCAAGTTTGGCTGTTTGCTTTTGCATCTGTGCATCCTTATACACTGATTGACACAGGTAGGGTGGGCTCCACTCAACCAGCTATGAAAAAATTTCAGATCAGCACAGAACCACATGAAAAGAGAGATACAACTCATCACAGCCACAGCGAAGCACACCACCACCAACCACATGCCAGTTTCTCCAACAAGCTGTAAGCCCTCTCTGTACAAGAAAGCAGTGAGTGCAGTTATTAGGGCTGGCTGCTTCTGCAGGAGATTCTGGGATGATATGCAAAGCCTGACTTTTTGGAAACAGGTAGTAGGAGGGGCCCAACTCAAGCCTCCAAGGAAAAACTGGCAGAGTGCTGTCATGCTAAGTATACAAACTGGGTTGTGTAGTGGAGATGAATATGTGGGTCAGCCCCATTTAATATGCCTTTTACCATAAGCTATACCCACTGCTGGCTTACTGTGAGATACTAACACCTATACAAATCACTGAGCATCAAGACAAGTTCATCCACAACTTACCGTACTAACAAGGCTGAGATGCATCGCTTTGGAAAATAGGAAGAATTTCAAGGACACTAACTGCTCAGAAAAATAATGAAATGCATCTGAAGTCATCTAGTTCAGCAATTCATTCATTCAGGTAGATGGGGAGCTGACTTCCGGCATGATCAGGGCATGGAATGGAACATAAAGCCACCTAGAGGTGGCTATAAATATTACAGATCTGCATTAAAAAGATTAAGCATTAATACAGTTCCCCCTGGTCTAGCTTAAAAATAATCTATAAGGCCCAAACCTTAACACTACTTGCAATAATTTAACTGAAACAGAACTAAAACCAAGGCACATAAAAATCAATTAAAAATTGAAATTGCTGTGGCCATAGCAAATTAAATTAAATTGCTATCAGCCTGTTTGAAAATTAATTGAGACATCTGGCAGGTTTCATTTATATACAGCTTATAAAAAAAATTCCTAGCTATGACATTCAGTGCCCTGTCTCCTGCAGAAAAAATGCTTTAGCTAAAAAGTGCTTATCAAGAGGGACAGACTTCACAGAAAAATACCTGAGATGCTTCTAAGTCCCAAAGGAAAAAAGTTTGAAAAAGCAAATTCTGAAAGATATAACGACTGGCCGTCCATCAAGACACCAGCTTCACAGTAATACAGCATAATTCCTCAAATGTTAGCTTCATTTAATTGCAGCACATCCTAAGGGCTAGAGGGGAAAATACAAGTAGCTGCTTAGCAACCTGCCAAGTATATGTTGTTTGACCAGGCTGAGATTAACAAGACACTGAAGGAAAAAAAAAAAATCCCAAACCCACTGAGTAATTGTCAATTCTCTTTGCATGGCCTCAGGCAAGTCTGCTTTCGTGACAATATAAGAAACTATGTACAAGGAGTAGAAGGGAACCTGCAGAACCCTGGAAGACACCCCGCTGCATCAAACTGAGACCCGCTCACACCTGACTGGGGAAGGATGGGGTCTAGGAAACACAGCAGTCAGCACCCTACTACATCTTGGCAGCATTACATCCCTTCCCTTGCGGGCCTCTCACTCACTGCAATACTTGCTAATCTTCAGTTGACTGTCTCACAGGAAGAAGAGGTAGCTGCAGGGATCTGCATGGCCCCAGAGTAGGATGCATAGCTTTCCACTTTGCAGCTGGCTAATTCAAAGCAGTCCCGGCAAGCAGCCACCATCTGATTAAAAATTCACGATCTCAGGTCAAGACAAGTCTAACAGTGGAGATACCACCTGAAAAAAAAAAAAACAAAAAACAAAACAGCACCACAAAAAACATGGTTATGTCTGGCTTGTTCAGCACCCTAATACAACTCAGCACAGGCAAGTACTCACTGCAGTCCAGGTGTTCACACAACAGGCTGTGTCAGCTGGTGTGCCTGACAAATGGCAGGGAAAGGCCACCGATCCTTTTATGGTTTTTCTGTTTCCATACAGTAATTCCCTCTGCGCATCCATATATAAACTCTGATAGAAGGCAGCAGCAGGAGAGTCTCTCTCCAGCAGCTCACTACAATGCAGTCAAGGAAAAGATTAGTAAATTAAAGGAAAATCTGAAATAAATGACAGTTGGGAGTCCCTCCCCTTCCTTATTTCCTCCGTCTCCCAAAAAACAAGAGACTCTGTAAAGAAGAAATAATGGACCACTAGTCCCGCAGGTGAGATACGTGAGCTAAGAACTGGTTTTCATCTCTGATTTTTAGAGTTGATAAAAATTGTAAGGAAAGAATCCAAAAGACATTTGGGGAAAATGCTGATTTTCAAACCCACTTGTTTTCCACTGGCTCAAAGTTGTTTCTATTCATTTTTCTGTAAAATTGTGACAATTTTATAATCAATACTTGAAAAATCTTCTAGTTGTAAGAACTCCCATCCTGTTACTAACGCCAAACATGTCAAAATTACATAGCAGTAATATGACGAAGTGTTTGTAAAAACAGCTTTCAAAACTAGCTATTTTAGCCTTTTAGAACTTAAAAACTCTAGGATTTGTAGTTTCTACAAGTTGCTTGAACTGCTTATACAGAAGCAGGAATCCTGTCCCCTCCACTGAGCAAACTGACGCATGAAAAATAGAGATGGAAGATATGAAAAATTGTCACTGCACAATCTAACATGCAAAAAAAAAAAAAAAAAAAAAAAAAAAAAAAAAAAAGTAAACAAGTTCTTACAAAACTCAGCAATGTTCAAGACCAAGATTTCAACATGGAAACTGCAGCTTAAAGAAAACAGATGCCTTTGGTCATTTACCAACATCTATCTGACAGGCCAGACAGCTCTCAATCGCTTCATTTGCTTCCAGATGCCTGACCTCTAAAACTGGGAGCATCACCCTCCTAAAAACCTCACTGCAGCGAGCTATTGAGAAAACAAGCTCTGGCATGGCTGGATGACAACCCTGTGCTCTCTGGGAATAGATCTTTGATGTCTGCTTGCTTATCCCCTGCCTCAGAAGGGGCTTCAATAAAACCTTAGAAAAAACAACCACAAACACTTGGCAGCGGCATATACATCCCTTGCTAGTGCAATATCCATCCCTCAACTCTGTGTAACAGCCAACTTATTTAAGTACCACTAAGAAATTCACCTAGATGCTTTGCAGCTGCAAGGCCCTGGGATGAACCTTCTAAAGAAAAAATATGCTCTCTCTGGAGATCATTTAAACCTAGGTGTGTGGTTCTTTTGTATCGCTTTGGGACACTCCTCTTAAATATGTTTCCTTACCAACACAGCACTGCAACCAACCTCCACAGCTGACCCCATTCTTGGAAATGAATTATTGGCATAAACACTATTGACGCTGCTAGTGAAGGAATAACGAAATACCAGTAGCAAAACACTTTAAACATTTAGCTTATCACATGTTCAAATAAGAGAGAGAGATATATATAGAGAGAAACACTTAAACAATCCATCAAGGTTGCTTTATTAAAATCTTTATTCACACAATGTTGCTTTATGCAGAATCTGACCCTGGGGGATACACGCAGAGAGTCGTGATTGCTTCTGTTTTCTTATTAGTAACCTCCATTTGTGCAGCAGCTCCCAGAGGCAATCCCCTGACAGCTCCAAGCGGGGTGTGTGTTTCAAACATTTTGCTCCAGCTGACGCAGCAAATAAGTTACCTTCTTAATAAATTATTATTTTTCAATTGAAGTTTGTCTGGCAAGACACACGCCAGTTCATTAGTTGCTGGAAGAGAAGCAGATTTCAGTGTTTCCTCCTGCCTGACTGCTGATTTAGGAAGAAGGAGATAAATAGCATACAGCTGAGGATGTTTGCTTTTTAATTAGTTCTTGACTTCTTTGCTTCAAGCACTCCAGTATTACTAATAACCACGACACAACAATTTTCTAGCATCTGAAGCCAGCCAATCACAGTGTGCACAGCTTCTGGAACAAGAATTAGAAGGGGTCACGAAAAACTCGTTGAGCATAGCACCTGCCTCCCAAATAAACAATGCTATTTTTTTCCAAAGATTCAAGCGGACCCCGTTCACACATGGATGCTGCTTTTTATTTCCCTTGCAATAGTTATAGTTGAGTTTAAAATTTCTCAGAGTTCTGTATACAAGCAAAAGAACGATCACTGCCAAAATGTCAGAGGGGACCACAAGGCCAAAATTTGATCTTCCTAATCTTGGATGAAAGAGGAATTGATTCTTTCCTGTTGCAGAACACCAAGCTCCAGTGCGTGTACAATAAAGAGTCACCAGGTCAAGAAAAGAAACAAAAAAGCAACCTTTTCCTGCTTCCTTCTCCTCAAGCTTCCTGTTCTTCACACCCTTTGTTTACAACTAAACCAATGCAGTGCCTTAGTCTTTGACGCTCATACTGTGGGAAAACTTACCCCCAAATCCCAGCTGACTCCAAGAGCTGCAGCTTAAAGCCCAGGGAGCAAACAAAGCACAGGGTCTGAATACTAACTTCATTGCACAGAGAGAGCAAGATTTTTTTTGGAATTCATCATCAAATCAAGCATAAATGATCAGCAAGTGATCAAACAGAAATCAAAACTTCAAATTCTGATAAATTTTCCCCAAAATATTACATGTTAATAATTATGTTCAAAAAGAAGAACATGCTTTTAAAATGCTACAAATACTACCATGTGCCTCACACGCTCCCTCTTTGTGCGAACGATCTTCAGTTTCTTGGGAAACAGTTTATGCCAAAACACCCGAGTATGAAACTGTCTTGCGTTAAAATAAAACCATTCATTAAGCATCTGTTACCCACCATACTTCTCAGAGATGTTCCCTGAAATCTGACTGCAAGCCAAATGACATCCTAGCTCGGCCAGCAAGAGCCAAGGGTAATCCCTCAGTTGTTCTTGCCCACGCTCACTATTAGCTAAGTGCACTCAAAACAGTTCTGCTCTAAGGGAACCCACAAGGTACAACCACTATAGTAGGTTAAATTTGCCAAAGGATCACGGCTTCTAAAGTAGGCATATTATCAGGTATGGCAATAAATAGGCACTAGTTTAACACCAGAGTCTGAAGAGCTGACTGTGCATTTCAGTTGACTAGTAATACCTATAAATACTCCAGACCCAATCCTCACTGTTTGGCAAGTCGTGATGTGGCATGTCCAGAAGAGATCTAGAAGAACATAGGATTAATTTTCAGGTCAACAGTTGCATTCTACTTTCAAGATACTCTGCTTAGACAATGACAAAGTCTTAAACAAAACAAAACCACATTTTTAAAATAATCTCTTTCACTAACACCTCTGATCGGGTACGGCAGCAGTCCAATAAATACATAAAGGAAGCTTCAGGAAGTGATCTCTTTCCTCACTCCCAAGGACCAAACTGGCTGAACTGAAAATCAAAGCAAAGTAGTTATATTCAGAAACATAACAACAAAGCTTCTTCCCTTCTGGAGACAAATTTAAACCTATCACAAATGTGACAGGTTTTACGGCTGCAAGTTCATCTATAGACTGAAGCACTGCTGAGGGATGACAGGACACAAAATGAGTTTGTAGCACAAAATGAGAGCTGCAAGTCCACACTGAAAAGCAAACTTGCACAGACCCTCCCCATCTTATGACAAAACCATTAGAAGTGATCCAGCATGATCACCTCAGTCAGAACATCACAGTGAAGGTGACAGGAAGCAGCTGGGGGAGGAAGAAAACCTACAGGAGTTGCTCACAGTTTCAGAGCTCAGCCACAAGCCAGGTCAAGTAGAAGATGGGACTAAAAAACTGCCGGTGTTTCACAAAACAGCAGCATCGAGCTGTGATAATGACCACAAGCAGCAAGAAGCTCCCTCCATACAAGATGATGAGGAAAAGAGCATGGCTCAGGGTTCTCTATACACTTCAGGGCCTTGCCCACAGCTCTTGATTACTGGAGAAGTTCAGCAATACAACTCTTTTGCCAGTGCTATGAATTCAAATACCACCCTCTTCCCTCCCCCCCCCCCCCCCCCCCCCCATTAAACAGGGCCTACAGTAAGCAGCATAACCTGGCTAAATGGAACCTGCTTCCAAGGACAGATTCTGTCCTGCTTTTCAGCTACAATATAAGAAAAATTTGGTTAATATGGACACAGGACTGCAAGGAGGGGATTTCCTACACTCAGACCTTGCTAGATTCCTTATCAACAGAAAACAGTGATAGAACACATGGAAATTTCTCCTGGAAACTTAGGTTAACCCCTTAATGATTAAGTGCTTTTTAACCACCCTGTCCTCCCCTCAATCTCCAACCCTGTGGATAAATCTTTGATAAGACTTCAGTGATAATACTGAAGCATTATCACGTACAAGGCAAACCCCTGTCCCAGACTTTTAAGGAGAGGACAACTGAGTAGCAGAGGTCCCCTCTCTCACACCTAACGGCATTCACAAGAACATCCCACCCCTGGAGGGGGTGCAATTGTTCAGTCTAATAATTAATTTTATTCACCACTTCCTCTTTCTTTAGAGAAGCAGTAAAATGCCTAACCAGCTCATAGCTGATTATATACAACCCTGAATCAGACAAAAACTCCTAAGAGTATATGTGGGGAAGAGAAGGGGAAAGGATTGCACTGTTCATCTCCATTTGCCCCCTCTAGAATCAGTCCACAAATTAGTGTCTGTATTCTACACACTTCCACCAACACCAAGAGCCATTTTTTTCCAGTGCAATGTCCACTGCCGGCAATGGACACACCACAATGGCCACAATGCCATTATGGGTACTGAGCCGTCCAAGGCTCAAGACTTCCCACTTCCTCTCATGGCTGTCAGCCCAAGGTAAAAGCCAGTATCACCTTTGTTTCTCTGGCTTGGAAGTTTTCCTGTTCATTTCAGTTCATCCTGGCCACAGCCTTTTAGAACTGATTGTGCTGTTTTTCTATGATTTGGGTTTTTGTTTTTTGTTTCTGTTTTTTTTTTTTAAAGGAGTTTCATCTGTGTTCCACTACAATTACAAATGAGACAGTGTCATCCTGTCTTCCACCAGCACAACATCTGGCCCAAACTGGTCTGTGCACTGCTTCACTGTAGCCAGAACGCTGAGGAGTCGCTGATCTAGGGCATCCAGATGAGCATCGGAAAGCACTGGTGAGATGGGGTCATGCGACATAGCAGTTTTTAAGGCAGACTTTAGCACTCCATTCTTCAGGTAATTGAGTCTGTTCCAGGTAGAAACCCGGATGCTGCAAAAGAAAGAAATGCACATCATCTGCACTGTCCATCTGAAGTCTCATAAGCAATACCAAAAGCCAGCCTCTTGAGGGAGCCTGTTACATCATGGTTGCATCTAAACAGAAAATAGTAAGTCTAACCACAACTGGTTTGGGGATGAAAAGGTCCAGTTATAACTGCCAGCATACACAATACCAAAATAAGATTTAAAAACTGAAGGTGAAGAAGTAAGAATCCAACATGTCGCAATTCTTACGAGAGTTATTATATGAAAACACTTTCAACTGCTAGCAAGGAAATTCTTCAGTCCTGAGCCTCCCAAAGTTCGAAAAGGGAAGAAAGTAAACCAGCCTAACTGCTAATTCAAAAGAAAACTCTTATTACTTCAGGAAGAGCATCACTGACCAAGAGTTAATCACCAAGGACAAAAAGTCTCATGACAGAACTTCCACTGAAAGTAGAAACAGATGCATCAGTGATCTTTATATTCCATTTGCCATTGCACTTTTCATGTTATTCTATATAAACTGTTTGGTCTGTGAAGTTTCTTGGGATTGTCTTCAAAATTACCATGTTTTAGCACCACCAGTTTAAACTCTATTCTTAGCCCTTGATGGCATGTACCATAATTGTTTTAACCATATATTTGTTATGATAGATTTTAGCATGTGACTTCTTTTATAACATTTGCCTGGTATTAGAAAAAAGGGATATCTGAAAAGGAGGGAACTGCAAACTCTGTTACACTGATAAATTTCTCTTTTGGGGCTGTGTTTAGGAGACTCTGAAAAAAGGAGACAGAAATGCCAAAAGATCCTCATAAAACAGAAAATTAAAAGTGCATTTAAAATTAATGTAGGAAAACGAAGGAATTTGAAAACCATTTAGTTAAACTGTTCTCCACATGCCTCCAACTGTACGTCTCCAACTGTTACTCATATCACATAATTTCACTCTGTGTTACACACACCAAGAGAATCGCAGAAGAATGTAGGTCTGACATACTGTAGGATGCACAGAGCTTTGCTCAGAGCAAGCAGTGGGTGACTGCTCAGGCCTTCTGCATAGGTTTTGCAAACCTTGAGCAATTCAGGGACACAACCCCTCAAGGACAGGCTCAAGAAACTCCCAAGTAAACACCTATCTAAGGAGAGTAATTGCACAAGAAAAGTAAAAAGTATCTCTGTACTCTACTCACATGCAGCACTGATAGAGAGGAGCAAGGATGCTTCTTTCATCCAGGGCAGGGTTTCCAAAGCTGAAAAACAAAATTAAAAACAAATGGACCAGTTGAACACTTAATGTCTTTCACATCATCAACAGATTTGTAAAGAATTCAAAAATCAATACTAGACAATTTCATGCTCCAACAGCTCAAATAATTTAAGTTAAAATATAAGTAGGCCATGACCAATCACAGATATAACTGTCAAGAGCATCAGCTAACATACCAGATAAACAGAAGCAGTATCAGTGTACCTAGGTCTTTATCTGGCCAAGGCACTCTGCAAACAAACTTCAGAGGAGTTTAGAAATTGAGCTCATTTGCATTCTGGACATAAAGAGGGGGAGCAATGCATATTTGACTCAGCTAGACAGGGAATGAATGAAATTGCCATTTCAGATGGCCAAGCTTAGACCAACGATTCAAACATACAGGTGATCACCTTTCAACAAGATGATTGCATTTCACGACAACACTTTCAAAGGGGCACCTTTCAACAGGATTTCATAGTACTTTTAAGCTTCACCTAAACACATGCTGAATTTTTTTTTCATTATTTCTCTCTCCTCATAACATCGTTTCCAACAAAGAACTTTCTCCTCAATAAGGATAATTTATACTACAAGTCAGGCATTATTCTGCTCAAATAATTCTGTTGTTAATAGTTGTTCTCTCCCAACACACAGCACTTATCTCAAAGAAGCTGGAAGAACTTTATTCAAGTTGTCAGGAAAACAATTTACTTCTAAGCCTGCAAAGCCCCAGAGGAAATAGTTTCATAATGTTATGAGCACATACGGTAATAAAAGGTCTGACATGACCTTCAACTATCATATTTACTTCCAGTGACAGATACACTAACTTCCTCCTAGACTATTGGCAGAGCATTATAGAAAGATAGTATTTGCCAAATTCACCTACAGCAATCTGAAAGCAGCAATAATTAAGCACACTCATTGTGGAACACATCTGCTGGCATAACTGAAGGCGCATTACTGAAAAGCCTGATGCCCAAAGACAAAATACTCAGTCACTTCCAATTCAGCCAAATGAGAACAATGGATGGGAGAAAGAGAGGGACAGAATCCACTATAGAAAAAGTAGAACTGGAAATAAAGATCAGTGAGGAAAGAGTGATAACTGTAAGCCTTTCAAGGATCTGTCTAGCTCAGAAGTCTCAACTGCAGCGTATACATCCTACACGGGAAATGCAAAGCCACTGCAGAGCAGAGTGAGGCACAGGAACCACCAATGCTAACAACCATAAGCTGATCCATTCACAACGGTGAAACTCACTGCCACTGCAGATGGTGATACTCATCAGGAAAAAGCTTGAGAGTCTCTAGCCTAAGTCATTAAAAAGCAGGATGGGTTATTTTTGCTTTTAAGAAGAATTAAACAAGTTATGTCCAATGGGATTTTTAATTTCAAACATGCCAGCCAATACGCTAGAATGGATAGCAAAGACAGAGCAACTCACATTTTACACATACACAACAAAGACTGGCCTCACACAGGACTTCTCATCAGCTCCTCCCAGTTACAACATGCTTCCTTTTTGTTGTGAAGATGGTTAATATCTTATAACAACAATTAAACACGTTCATAATAGGGCTAAAAATACTGAAGGGACTTTGTTAAAGGTGTGATGCTACATAAAGTGGTACTTCTGATCAGGTTATTGCACGAAAGTACGGCTTTTTCTCATCAGTCCCAGTTATTCTCAGAATTCACTGGCTGGTGAGTTAGGCAGTTAGTACCTAACACACACTGGGCATCATCCTATTTTGCTCTCAATGGCAAATTTATCTCCATTTTAAGTTTTTAGACTTTTATTGCTGCAGTAGACAGATTCATAAGGCAGGGAACAACAGGTTATTCAGAGACACATTTTGAAATGATCTGCTTCTACTGCAGCACTCCCTAATACATGCTAGTAGGTAATAAATCTTAAGTTTATAATCCTCCACCACTTGAAAACACAATAGGGAGGGACCTGGGGAGGAGGAAGGAGAGAAGACACAAACAAACATTTGAAAGTTTCTCTTAAAATTCAAATCACATTGTGCTGATTTAGAAGTCTTTGTAGTTTGATTAAGACTTGCCCGGTGCAGTCCTAATTACGTATCTAGAAGACAGAGTAAGTGCCACAGGCTTTGAAAGACCCCAATATTTGGTAAGTAATTTCTAATAAGAAGAAAAGCTTTGGGTTTTCAGTACCCAAAAGATATTACTGAAAAAATACTTAAAAAAAAAGAAAGAAAGAAAAAAAAAAAAAAGAAACACATAGCAGATAAATGTGTGCCTTTGTGCTTGCCACTGCCTTGCCACCAGGATTCCCGTGATCCTCACCTCTTGGCATTATCTAGGAGGATGAGCATACTGGCTCCTTCATCATCCTGGAAACTCTCATAGTGATGCCGGTCAGCATTCCCAATCAAATAATCAAAGATGGCAGTGTCAATGATATCAAGAAGACGAGGACCTGAATCATAGGGTGAAGTCTTCTTCACAGCATCACAATAACTTTCGTCATACTCCCACCTGTGCGACAACAAGAGAAACTAAATCATATCTTCAAGGAAAGCTCCATCATTGTACACCATTTGACTTGTGAGGTACTTATACCTGCTCTTTTGTTCATATTTGTGCTTAAAGAAAAGGCCAGTACAACAGTTAAGTCTATTCAAAGACAAAAGAGTTAGACAAACGTATCTTATTAATAGAGTAACTCCTACATTAATATCCTGTATTAACATACAAAGCAAACTGTAGTCTTCATACAAGATTAGTCATCGTTTGCCTACAGAAAACAAGGTCAGAGTTAGCTTCCTTACTGCTCACATTCAGCCATGGTTGGCATGCTTCACGGCAAGATTTTTGCTATGACTTGCCTCCCTTAATTTCCTAAGGTCTTCAAGTACAGCGTTTATTTATATTGCCTCGACCCATTCCCATCAGTCTGTCTTTCCAGTGATCCTCTCCTCATTTTTCCTTCTAATGCAAATAACCTCATCATGGTTACTAGTGACCGCCACTGGCCTAAGAGGAAGCACCTCATATATGTTCATTCTCCCTCACTCACAGATGCTACTTTACTCCCTATTTTTCTTTCAGAGTATCTTACCTGCTTCTCTCCTGGCAAGATTTCAAGTTTCCCTTTTCTCTCCTATCCTTACATACATAACTTAGGCATGTTAGGAGTAGGAAGATTTTCCAAATCAACAACTGGCTACGCCACTGGTGTTGGCAACAGGGTTTTGGATTCTATGACCACGGTTTGAAGATCAACAACTGGTGGGGAGAGATGGGATTCACCTTTCCAAGCAGGGCACATTTGCCTTTGCAAGCAGGTTTGCCAGCCTAGTAAAGAGCGCTTTAAACTAGGTAGGAGGGGGAGTGTCATAGAGACAGGGTAGACAACAAAACACAAGTTGGGCTGGGGGGCCTCCAACGGGTGCATGCAGCTGAGGATGTGTGTTTCGGACATGGCTATGGGGGACCCCTGTACACCCTTCCTGGGAAACCTGCAGGCATGACCACCTCTTTAAAATGCAGGTATACTAATGCACATGGCATGGGGAACAAACAGGAGGAGCTGGAGATCTGTGTGCGATCGCAGGGCCATGATCTCATTGCAGTCACAGAGATGGTGGGATAGCCCACATGACTGGAATGCTGCCGTGGATGGCTATGTGTTTTTTAGGAGAGACAGGCCAGGAAGGCGAGGTGGTGGAGCTGCTCTTTATGTGAGGGAGCAACTGGAGGCAGGCCTAAGAGGGGAGGAGGAGGAGGAGGCAGCCGAGAGCTTATGGGTAAAGATCAAAGGGCAGGCTAAAACAGGGGACACTGTTGTGGGTGTCTACTACAGGCCACCTGACTAGGAAGAGAAGGTTGATGATGCCTTCTACAGAAAGCTGGAAGTAGCATCAAGATCACAGGCCCTGGTTCTCATGGGGGACTTCAATCACCCTGACATCTGCTGGAAGGACTACAAAGCAAGGCACAGACAGTCCAGGAGGCTCCTGCAATGCATTGACGATAACTTCTTGTCACAAACGGTGGAGAAGCCCATGAGGAAGGGTGTCCTGCTGGACCTTGTCCTTATCAACAGACAGGGACTGGTTAGAGATGTGAAGGCTGGGGGCAGCCTTGGCTGCAGTGACCACGAGATGGTGGAGTTCAGGATCCTGCAGGAAAGAAGTAAGGCAACAAGCAGGACTGCAACCCTGGACTTCAGGAGAGCAGACTTGGGACTCTTCAGAGACCTAACTGGTGGAATCTCATGGGGTTAAGGCCCTAGAATGAAGGGGGGTCCATGAGAGCTGGCTAGTATTCAAGCATCACTTCCTCCAAGCTCAAGAGCAGTGCATCCCTATGAGTAAGAAGCGCAGCAAAAGGGGCAGGAGACCTGCATGGGTGAGCAAGGAGCTCTTGGTCAAATTCAGACAGAAGAAGAAAGTACACAGACTGTGGAAGAGGGGACAGGCTACGTGGGAGAATGATAGGAACGCAGCCAGAGTATGTAGAGATGCTGCAAGGAAGGTTAAGGCCCAGCTGGAGTCGAGTCTGGCAAGGGATGTCAAGGACAACAGGAAGGGCTCCTTCAAATACATCAGCAGCAAGAGGAGGACTAGGGAAAACGCGGGTCCGCTACTGGATGGGGAGAGCGCCCTGGTGACAAGGGATACGGAGAAGGCAGAATTACTGAATGCCGCCTTTGCTTCAGTCTTCTCTGCTGAGGACAGCCCTCAGGAATCCTGCAGCCTGGACGTGAGGGAGAAAGTCCAGAGAAGCGAAGACTTTGCTTTGGTTGAGGAGGAAAGGATTAGAGACCTTCTGGGCAGGCTAGACAGCCACAAATGCATGGGCCTGGACGGGATGCACCCACGGGTACTGAAGGAGCTGGCGGATGTTGTTGCCAGGCCACTCTCCATCATCGTTGAGAGGTCCTGGAGAACTGGAGAGGTGCCTGAGGACTGGAAGAAAGCCGGTGTCACTCCAGTCTTGAAGAAGGGCAAGAAGGAGGACCCAGGCAACTACAGGCCGGTCAGCCTCACCTCCATCCCTGGAAAGGTGATGGAACAGCTTCTTCTGGATGTCATCTCCAGACGTATGGAGGAAAAGAAGGTGTTTGGGAGTAGCCAACATGGATTCACCAAGGGGAAGTCCTGCTTAACCAATCTGATGGCCTTCTCTGATGGAACGACTGGCTGGGTAGATGAGGGGAGAGCAGCGGACGTTGTGTCCCTTGACTTCAGCAAGGCTTTTGACACTGTCTCCCATAACCTCCTCCTAGAGAAGCTCAGGAAGTGCGGGTTAGACGAGTGGACAGTGAGGTGGATTGAGAACTGGCTGAAAGGCAGAGCTCAGAGGGTCGTCATCAGTGGCGTGGAGTCTAGCTGGAGGTGTGTGGCTAGTGGTGTCCCCCAGAGCTCGGTACTGGGTCCCATCCTGTTCAACTTTTTCATCAGTGACCTGGATGAGGGGACGGAGTGCATCCTCAGCAAGTCTGCTGATGATCCGAACCTGGGAGGAGGGGCTGAGACACCTGAGGGCTGTGCTGCCATTCAGAGAGACCTGGAGAGGCTGGAGAGCTGGGCAGAGAGGAACCTCCTGAGGTTCAACAAGGGCAAGTGCAGAGTCCTGCACCTAGGGAGAAATAACCCTAGGCACCAGTACAAGCTGGGGGCTGACCTGCTGGAGAGCAGCTCTGCAGAGAAGGACCTGGGAGTGCTGGTGGATGACAAGTTGGCCATGAGCCAGCAATGTGCCTGTGTGGCCAAGAAGGCCAATGGTATCGTGGGGTGCATTGGGAAGACTGCTGCCAGCAGGTCGAGGGAGGTGATCCTGCCCCTCTCCTCAGCCCTGGGGAGGCCTCATCTCGAGTACTGCGTCCAGTTCTGGGCTCCCCAGGACAAGAGAGACATGGAGCTACTGGAGAGAGTCCAGCGCAGGGCTACAACAATGATCAGAGGGCTGGAGCACCTGCCCTCTGAGGAACGGCTGTGAGAGCTGGGCCTCTTCAGCCTGGGGAGGAGAAGACTTAGAGGGGATCTTATCAACATCTTATTGATAAATACCTGAAGGGACGGTGCCAAGGGGATGGGGACAAACTCTTTTTAGTTGTCCTGTGTGACAGGACAAGAGGCAATGGGCAGAAACTGAACCACAGGAAGTTCTGCCTGAACGTGAGGGGGAATTTCTTCACTGTGAGAGTGATGGAGCCCTGGAACAGGTTGCCTAGAGAGGCTGTGGAGTCTCCTCTCTGGAGATCTTCAAGGCCCGCCTGGCTGCAACCCTGTCTAACATGCTCTGGGTGACCCTGCAGAGCAGGGAGGCTGGACTAGATTATTTTCAGAGGTCCCTTCCTAACCTTACTGATTCTATGATTCTACAATTCTACGTACTTGCAGTCTTATAACATGGATGTCATGTCTCAATTCTCCACAACTAGGATTTTAAGTTTCCTCATTTCTTTCTTTAGTTTTCAAAGCTGTACACCACCATCACCAAAACAGTCACATCTCCTTTCCATATGTCATCACAAATAACAAGCATCACATCTTCCACATGTTCCAGGGACTGAAACAGTCCTTTGCTAAATAGCAGTTAGATTAGAAATGCTTTAAACCATCTGTGAACTGGAAACGGAGAAAACAAAAGCTGGAGAAACTCACTGACATGTTCAAAATCGCACAGTAAGTCACAAAAGGAGGGGGAATATCAAACTTAACTGCTACAGCTGTCACATGCCCCACCCTATCTTCTACAGATATAGGCTCAGAGCTCCCAATATGTCATTTTTCCTCCAGTTATCCTAAATACAGTGACCAAAAGCTTATCTTCTCGATGTTTGGGATAATATACCACAAATACTCCTCATTCCTGACTCTAGTTCCCTCTTCCCTTTGCAACGTCAAACTTGCATTCATCTTTCAGCATAAAACCAAAGTCTCATCATATACTCTTCCTTGTATTCAGCATATTTCCTTTATACTACATTTCTTTCTCCCTCAAATGTTTCTTTTTCTCTCATCTTCCTCTAGATCATTACTTAATCTCCTTGTAAGAGCTTTTCTGATATATGGTGTTCTCTCTCCTCTTCCTCTGATTTTTCATTCAGTCTTTCCAGAGAGACTTTTCTCCAACGTTTACTTCAGATCATTCATACCGTATCAGCGTAGGACTTCAAAGGTCAGAGATTTTATCTATTATGTGTCCATTAGGATTACGTACACTAATGGCTCTATATGAATTGTGTTCAAAAGGTCAACTTGGGGCAGAGCAGAAGCAGCTAAATGGAGAAGAAAATTCCTACAAAGTTATTTCTCCATAATTATCAGATGCAAAAAAAGGAGAGCATAACATATAGAATGTTTCACCTGATGCTCTCAGAGCGAGAAGTACAACATGACATGGCGCATAACACAGAAATAGAATTTTGCAATCCCATCACAGCAAGACAAAACCAAGTAAGTTTAAAATACAGTGAATATTAAAACAGATTTTAACTTGTTAAAATCACGTGCAAGAAGGCCTCTGTGATAAAAAAACAACCTCTCAAAAAAAGAAACATCTCCAAGAAATTCAACAGATCCATTATTGCAATTTAACATGTACTAAATACAGCTGATTGTGACCTTTTAAAAAGGAGGTAACTTCTGCTGCTCAGAAAGCCAACTGTACATTTAATATTCTAAAACATTTCAGTGAAGTCACTGAATATGAGATTCTTTCTGAGAACAGTCACATCATTGGGAATCAATGGAAGTTTTGGCTCAAGGACTAAAAATCTTTTTCTAACCACTTGTCTAGGCCCAACACTTACAAAAATATTACTAAGTTCAATAAAATCTGCTTTAGTCATGGCAAGTAGATGTCCTTCACAAACACACTGATATAGTATATCTTAGTACATGCAGCAGCTAGATTCCATTCTTGTCCTTCTCTAAAAGCAATTTTTATATGCTGAGCACAGTCTCCAAATACTAGTGATGTTTGTATCAGTGAAGAACTTTTCAATTCTTACCCATTTAGGTTAGATGCACTTTGCAGAAAATATACATATAGAGAAGGTCATAAAGAAGCAAGCAGTTCTCTATTTCACAACCATACTAAATCTTGCTAGGAAAACTTTTGAGGCAAGTAAAGAACACTTAAAAGCAAAAGGAAAAACAACCCGCCTAGCTCCTGGTTCTCCCCCTTCCTCTCAAATCTCCCACAACTCTTGTACAAAGTTTAAAGATCATGAAATTAGGTTTATCATAAAATAGCACAGTGTCATGGTATTTTACTAGGCCAAAGATAGGCATCCAAAAAAAAAAAAAAAAAAAAAGAAGTTTAGTAGAAAAAGAGAAGAACCTTGATTTGCCCACAGCCAAGATGTCCAAAGCCTGGAGTGATTGTGTGGTTGAGCTATATTCCAGGCAAAAAAAGTAGAAAAAGAACAATACTCAGTATCCTGAGAAATCATGAAAATTTCTTTCTTGCTCATTTTAATCTAAACCTCATCCTAGACATCTTCTAATATCATGTCAAGTTAGCCACTGCTAAAACTCCAGATTTTGAGAACATCTGCTCTGTAATTAGCCATTGTATTGCAAGGGTTCTTCTAGTCTAAATTATCACGTATAAGGATGAACCCTATCAGGTTCTCATACCTGGCAAGTTTCCCTTCACGGTAAGTCCTACCCCACGGGTGACGGTGCTTCTGGAGAGGCCAAACATCCGGTAGCCAAAGAGTCACTGACCCTTCCATGATATCTCCATCCGCACAAGCTGGTTCTGTTTCTCGACAATAGTAGCACTTCCCATAGAAGCAAGTGCTATTACCTTAAAAACAAAACAAAGCAAAGACATCACAAGAGCAGAATTTAATCCAAGGGACGTCAACTGAAATTCAGGAGCATGTTGTTGCAGCAAAGACACCCCTGCTGCAGGACTTCACTTCACCTCATGCTTCCTCCTCTCTAAGGTGGGGGGCAAAAGAGATGAAATAGATGTTCATTCATTCAAAACACCACGAAAGATTAATTTTCAAAGAAGCCAGTAATTATATTGCCTAACGTTTTTAACCATACTGACAGTTAAGGCAATACTGTATTATCAACAAGTTTTTGTGATCCCTTTCTAATTCCTCAGTGACTTGACTTCGCAACCTTAGCACTGCTTGTTTAACACACTCCACACGACAGGTTTCCTGATTTTTTCAAAAGGCAAATGAAAAAAGTCAGGTGAATAAAGACAAAGTACCACTCAAATGACGCTGGAGCCCTTAGACTTGCCACACATCTCTGCTACTTGAGCTGGAAATAAAAATGAGCTGCCATTCCTATGTGACCTAGGATCATGGATCTGTCAAATTTCATGGATGTCTTCTGACAGGCGGGGAGTAATGAAACCCAGCAGTCTTCAATCCATTAATGGCTACGGAAGAGGATGTTATTAACTTATTTAGCTTAACCTCTTCTGCTTCATCCTTCTAACCCTCTTTACTTTGTCCCTTGCCAAGTCAATCACAGCTCCACATGCACAGATGTTCTTCCAAAGCACTCCTCAACTAAGTCTCACTTCCTTGATTTCCCTTATTCTCTTCCCTTTCTTCCTTTGGTTCCACATCCAGCATCCTCTCCAGCACAGGCCCAGCTCACTGACAGATCTGTTTTTCACTCTCTAGCCTTACATCGTGTGTGCAAATTCCACATCACAATTCTTTACTCAGCCAACACTCCTTTGCAGTTCTCCATCCAGACCTGGCTCTGATGCTCCTCATATATCTGAATCAGATAACTTCAGGACATCAGATAGATGACCATTTACAACAGAGAGCTTGCAGTGGACCACATGTCTATTTGCATAAAAAGTCTTGCAAATCTCTCTTTCTACTCAAAGTGCAGCTGACCTAGCAAGGGCCAGAATTTCCCAGAATTCAGCTGTAGCTCTAGCAAAGCTCTACTGAATACGTTTGAACTATCATTTCTTCAAAAATTCAGAAAAATTGGTTAAATTTGGGTCGACAAGTGATTTACTCCTGACAAAAACATTTCCCCAATTCTGTCAATTTTTTTAGTTCACGCTCTGCAGAACAGGAATCTAAGGAAAGGCAACAAATATTTTTTTTGAGTCATACTTTTCAAGTCAGCATTTTTTGCTAGAAAATTGCCTAGCTATTTTGGCTGAAATTAAAAAAAGTAAAGTTTGCCTGAGGCAATCTGAATGCAAAAAGAGGTTGGCAAGGCAAAGCTACTCTCATCTGAAAGCTAAACCTTAAAACTAAGTGTTAAGCAAATTTAGTAGGTGAAGAAATACACACACACATATATATCAGCTGTAATGAACAACTGACTCTAGATTCTGTCTGAAAAAAAAAACAGTACCTTCATATTTCACAAAAAGCCCAAAGGAGTTAAGGCAGTAGCATAAGTCTTTTGGGTGCTTAATGAACACCTTGTAGGCGCTTACATTAACAATTCCCATTAAGTGCCCCTCACAGTATTATTTCTGTAAACAACATAAGAAGTTCTGATGCATTTAGTTAGGAATGCTCAGTAGACTGATGTGGCACAGAAAACATCTAACATCAGCTGATGCACCAACCCTACAAATTATCCCAAGTAACTACTGTATTTACATTAGAGTTAAATACAATTCCTTTTTTTCTTTCAGGTCTAGTCAAAGTCTTCAAAGACTTTCTAACCATTTCTAACATCAGAAAGAAAATACTCAAAAAAAAAAAAAAATCTCTAACAGCGGCCTGAGGGAACAGAAAGAAGTTATAGATAAAACCAACTACATTTTTGGAGAAAACTGAGACCTCTTCTCCCACCAAATGGAGTTTTACAAGTGTTAAAATTTCTCTTGGGACTGAAAGAGGCTTATAACCTTCCACTACCATAGCTAACTGTTCCAGACCTGTGTCAGATTCCCATGGCTCTTTTTCTCATTTAACATGATTTTCTTTACCAGGCTGCATAATACATAGAATCCACTTACCCGCAGTCATGAAGGTACCCAGAAGCTGCTCTGTGGCAACTGGTTTGATCTCTGTACGAAGATTCACAAACCTGCCAACCACCAATGGAGCTCGTCGGAAACCTAGGATTCTGATTTTGGGTGAAAGAACATGATGAGGGATGAGAATTTTTGACACTAGGCAGCAGTTCTAAATTTTAAAAAAACATTAAAAGGTCTCTGTGCCATTGCAGGAAATCACAGATTTGAGACTAAAGTCGGAACCCCATGACAACCTCCTCTCTTTTCCAGGGCAAAGTGAGGACCCTCCTTTTTCCTAAGTGCCAAAGCATAAAATTTGCTTTATAGGCTGCCAACAACACTCTTTTATTAGAGCATTTGCAGAAGAGCAACACAGGATGCATCATGCTCCAACTCCCAGAAATCAGATCTCATACAAGAAAAAAAAAAATCCATCATCTCTCTTGTGTACAAGCTCAAGCACTAACCATACAGCCTTTAGGCTGCTCACCTGGAAAGATCATTTATAATTTACAGGAATTAGTATCTAGTAAAATCTTACATTTATGCTCCAGTTCAATGACACTTCAAAGCAAGCAGTCTGGAAGTTATTTTGTTTGGCATGAGGGAGAGGAAGGAAGGGAGAGTGGTAGAACAAACGTGAATGCTTGATGCATCAAAAAAAAAAAAAAAAAAGAGGTGGAAAGGATAATCAAAAAATTGGCAGTAAGAAGATCCAGGTTCCACCCTTATGTCTGCCACAGCCTTTGCTCTGTGACTGCAAATGATTTGGGTATTTGTAATGAGACTTTAAGAGTGCTTAAAGGAGGACTACAAACGTAAGTGCAATGTCAGATCTACCTCTCTTAAAGCACTTCTGATAATCTTCACATTTCAGTTCCCTTCCTTCCCATTTTTTGAAAAACAGACAATCTCCATTCCACAGAGATACAGGGAAAGTTGCTCTTTAACAGCTGCAAACTATTTTTAAAATATTCAAGCAGTAAGTTCCTTTCTGCCTCTAAAGTACAAAACAGCTCTAAGAAAGGACAACACAAAACGTCTGCCTGAACAAATCACATAAGCACAAAGACAAAAGTCACAGCCAATAAGACAGTTGCGCACAGTTTGAGAAAAATGTAGGAGTTACAGGTTAATAAACACAGAACTTAGATCTGGAAAACTCATCTCTGTAAGTTCAAACCCACAGGTGAAAGTTCAGTATGCTGGATAATACAGCCTCCCCCTTAGCAGTAAGCACACATCATCATTCAGGTTCTTGGTGAAAAAATAGCACCTGGGGCCAAGATATCTAATTGCCACCATTCAAAACAACAGTGCATGCAAAAGTTATGTGGGCAGGTAGTTTCTGCTAAGTATTCTTGAAAGAGATCAAGGTGCATATCTGAAGCAAGAAAGGTTAGAGAAACCGAGCACCACAACACAGTCAAAGAGAAAGTAAAGAAGAAGTAGGACAAAAGGAGTTTGGACTTTGGTCTAGCCAGAAAGCGGCTTTTAATTGTTCCTTTACATTGTTTGATCTTCATATTTTCAGGGAAACTGAACACTGTATTTTTCTTAAAAACACAAATGAATAATAGACATTTGGCTCCAGGATCAACTTCCTGTCTTAAAGTAATTCAAAGATCTCAACTTCATCCACCATCTGAAGATTCCAATGACAGTGCTGGTATTATACAACCAGTTATCACAAAACCTTCCTAGAATAGTAATTTCCATAGCCTGTGCAATAAGTTCCAAAGATAAATCAGGACTAATAAATGTATCTCTCACCACCTATGAATTTGGCCACAGTAAGAAGCTTCTTATTTATGTACTGAGAAAGGAAGAATAAAATCTCAGTTTAAGTTGGACCATTCTGTTCTTTATTTTATTAGTTGCTCATCATTCTTATTCCCAAGATTTTAAGTCTCTTCACATGAAAATTTTTCACATCTTTAATTAGCTTCATAAACCTTCTCTGAAGCAGAAGAGTAGTCTTTTTAAAAAGGAGAGACCAAAACTGCAGTCATTTGTTCTACATGAAACTGCACCACTAACTTACATTTTGTAGCTATCAATACTCAGCATTTAGTATTTTCCATCCCATTCCTTATGTTTCCTCTAGCTGTTTTTCTTACAGTAGCTGCACCTCCAGCTTGAGTCCACAGTAACGCCTGGAAATCCCTGAATGCAATCAGGATATGAACACCTGTTTTTTTCTGCAGGATGCACTGATTCATATTTAGAATTATTAGCCTAATTAGACTTTTTTTTTTTAATCACACTGGACATTATTTTAGTGTTTCAGACTTTTCCACAGGACTTGGCTAAGCAATTTTTTCCATATTATATGAAACATCAGTGGTGTCAGTCCCTCATCCACCATTTCAAATTTTTCACAAAAAGCTTAATATTAGACTCTGGCACAGATCTTTGAAATGAAGCTTCACAAAATAAATGTTCGTTTTTATTCTTGGCCTCAATTTGTTAGAGGCACATGTTAGAAACAATTTACACCTGGGATGCATTCTTCAAGAGATGTCTGCCCCGTTTCCCCCAACTCTGAAAAAAAATACACCACAGACAATAAAACCAAATAATCTAACAGATACATACCTATCCAAGTGAAAGGCTGCTACTTCTGCATTGTGTCTGTCATATCCAGCATATGGCTCTCCTTCCACAACATAGTCCCTGGCATATCTGTAATTGCAATAAGCCAGAAAGTGATTCATGCAGGATTCTCATCAACTTTGCCATTCAGAGTAAAAAGTGCATGAACAACACCAAGTCAAACAGACTCTGGGTCACTTTCAAAATGATTGCTTATGGGAGAGAGAAAAATCATTAATGAGAGGAAACAGTTTACAGACTGATGAAGAAGTAAACAAGGAGGAAAGGTCAGTAATTCACAGTGGTCTCAAGTGCTTGGGAAGCTGGGCCCATTCAAACTAATGAGTTTTAATTCAACTATATGCCAAATCACATCTAAGAACAGAGAATACAAACCCAACCAGAGAATAAGAGACTATTTATACTGGCAAGCAGTAACTGTGCAAATGATTTGGGGTTAGAATGGATTGTAGATTAACATGAAAATACAATTTGATATCACAGCAGAAATGCCAAATGCAATCTTTGGTAGTTAGAAGATCAGCAAGCATGAATCTGAGGAGAATATTGGCTATAAGAAGGCCCTTTATTTTGGTAGAGAAAAGGCACAATGAACAGAAGAAAAAGAAATTAGACACACATAACAGCAGCAATGGTATATTTTGGCAGAGTGAAGATTTGTGTTTGGGTTTTTTTTTGTTTTTTAAATAACGAAGATGTTACCAAACTAGTCAAGGCAAGTAAAAATATCAGAGATTCTTGAAACCTGAATCAGGTCTAGATACTCCTTAAGAGGTATGCTTCAGATATGCATAAATTACCACAGTCAAAACTGAGGAGCAAATGGGTGAAATGAACTATATTTTCACATTAAGTAAAACCAAAATAGATTATCTATTTTCTCATTTCCACCTATGAATCTAAACTGTATAAATTCGATTATTTCTAACAAACTCAGGGTTCAAGCAGCAGTGTAAGTTCAGCTGCAATGCTCTACTTGGATGCTTTAACCCTGCCCAGAGAAGACCTCTAGGGCAAGACAATAGACCATTTCATCGGACTGAGTAAATGCCTTAGCTTCACTGCTAGAAGCTGAGAGAATTAACTAGTACTAAATGATGTAGAGCTCTGGGGAGGCAGATTCCTGTCAAATTTGGAACTTGCTCCAGACAAGCATCTTATTTCACATAAACTACTAGCATGTAATGGCAGCGAGTTTTAATCATTACAAACTTAGAGATGGACTTCAAGTAATTTTGAGATGAGATGGCTATCCTCAAAACAGGTCCTCAAAATCAGGTCTTTTCTATGTATTTACAGCAGGCTTTTGAAAGTATGGCCACACTTTGAAAGCTGTAGAGCTGATTTTTTGGGGGTAAAACACAATCAGCTTAGTGCTTCCCTGCATAGCAAATAAAATCTTTATAAAACAAAAATGGCAAATCAAGAGAATTCATTCTTCCCAAACCAGTAAGCTTTCTCAAAAAGACTGTTTAAACATATTATCTTGCAGCAGCAAAACAAGACTCTATCTACATGTCAAGCCATTCAGTGGTCACAAACAGAACATGAGTGTACCAGTATGGCCAAGGCCACACTGTCTAGTATTCCCATAAACTGTCTAGCATTCCTATAAACATTCCCAGTTGCACATGTCCTTGATGGAGCATACTTGTAGGCCACTTTGTTGGCCTACACAGATGTTCCATTACTGGAATGTAATTTAATGCTTCAAGAAACACTTTATAGCATTCACTTACATAGAAAACGCTACAGCAATGCCATGTCTTGTTCCTGTGTTTATTGGAAAAGCTGTCTGTGGTGCCACCAACACTTCTGTGCAGAAGGCTCATACTGTTTAAACACAGCCCAGCCCTTCAGTGCAGCTCCAGCGAGACCAGTAAGCGACCATACAGGAACAGCATTGTGAATTCAAGTAGTTGAGGGCAGATATTTTTTCTCATTCTCTAATCAGTCATTACCCTGACAGGAAAACTTCATACCTCCTTCAACCAACATCCGTTAGGGAGAGACGTACTTATTTCATGATGTCAAACACTACATATTTACAGTGCACTCCCACAAAACACCTGCCTTATATCCTTACATCTTTGTTCCTCCCAAAGGCAATCAATCCAGAAAGCTTTATAGGCCTGCCCAAGACTCTTCATAAATGTTCTGTCCCGTCAAATTTCCCTACTGACAACTATCAAAATAAATGCGAAAGAACTACATCCAATTGCCTCTAGTTTAGTAAGTCCCTGAGCTGCTGATCACTGTAAACACACGGCGTACCAAGGATCACTGCCAGCACACCTCATTCTTTTATTGCCCCTCTGGCACTCACTGTCAGCCAGTGGCAGAGACAGGATCAATCTGACCTAGTGAGCCATTCTTGCATTCATCATGCAGAAACACTGGACACCCAGATCTACTTTTAAGACCGGTGTCAATTCTCACTCCTTCCTTATTCTTGAACTGCATTCTCACATGGAAGATTGCCATGACTCTTGTTCAGGAAGATCAGGCAAGATTTCTCTCGACACTTCCAGAACCTGTAAATCCAGAATCAGCAAGACACTGCTCAAAAACACCAGGCTTAACCAACATTCCCTTGGGACTGAGCAGAAGGTTATTCTTTTAACCTAAAGAAAGGCTGTTTTGAGTATGGAAGCTATATTGCTTAGGAGTCAGTTGGAAGAGCCACCGAATGAGACTAGAAGATGAGCACGACACAATATTGCCCATCTCCCAAACGGCAGAATGGATTCTGTTTATATATGAATTTGTAAATTAAAAGCACAGCAAAAGAGCATGTAGACAAAAATACATGAAGTAGTAATTCATTCAATCATTGAAGGGAATATTTACCTCTTAGGTTTGAAGACTACCTTCTGTCCTCCTTCAAGTATCAGCAAAGCTTTCAGCTGGGTCCCTTTATATCCCACATCAGCTTTTATTATTTTCTTTGTCGACATGGCATGCATAACAGCCCCCAGCTCAGGTGTCTCCTCAGGATACACCTCCCGGGGCACCACCCACTGGGCTGCAATCTCCCAAGGGGACTGCAATGTATGGTCAAGTCGGGGGTCTAGTTCAACACGGAGGCTCGCCATCATACGGTGAAAGGCTCGCTGGTCTTCACGGTTGGCAGCTGAGGTGTCCAAGTTGTCAATGAGGAAAACTTTTGTGAAAATGAAGATAACAAGGAGGATGGCCAACAGCACAACTCGCTGCTTTAGCTTCATGGTGACATTCAACCCTTGCTCCCTGACTCTTTCTTCCAAGCGTTACAGGAAGTCTATAGGAGATCAGGGTGAGGAGTGAGATGTTAGTTGATGAATTTCATTCATAACTTGCATTGAGAAAGAGTTATTGCCACCGCAGCATCTTCTGGTTCCTCTAGAAAGAATAAATAAATAAATAAATAAATAAATTTACAGAAATGCCTTCCTTTAGATCCCCCAAAGTTCAAAATCTAGTCCATTTTTGGTGCATAAGGCTAGATTATATATACTTGTATCCTAAAGCCCTGGCATTTCTGTTAAAACGTAAGGGGTTGGTCATCTCCCCATAGCCTTTAAGTGATCACACGAAAGGAGGAATTGACTGATACCATCTCTACTCAACTGAAATCACAACAGCTTGTATTGCTAGATGTGACTACAATTGGTAAAATATTTTCAGAAAATTATACCGCAAGTCAATGGCTTCAATTTCACAAACACCTCCCTGTTATCAACAGAACCTATGACCTCTGATTTCTTAAAGATTTGTCCCTCGAGAGAGTTCCCATGCAGATTTCTCCGACATCTAGCAATGCCTGTGCAGCCACATAGCGTAGTTTCCTAAAGATGTAATGTATAAGAAGAGAAAAGACTTAATTTGTCTGTTGCCTTTCATTTTCAGTTAGTCTAGTTAACCCACCTTTTCTTCATTCTCAAAAACAATTTGAGGACATCCTTATTTCCTCGTACCTAACTATGCACCTTCTGCAGTCAATTGTAAAACTAACGACCACAAAAATATACAAAAAAATCCATATTCTCAATGCCAAAGTAACACTGAAAAAACAAAATAAAACACTAATTTTGCCTCTTCTCATAAATTTAACCCATGTATAAAGTCACACTGTTTTTCTATATTTATGGTGGGCTGCAAGACATGCCTCACTTCTCAACAAGCCTTTGCCAGCCAAGTTTTAGTATACAGGGATCATATAATAAACAGCTCATCAACTGTAATTCAATTACAAAGAGAGAATTTATCTTCATATTATTAGTGAAATATAGTTGAAAACCAAACAGAAACTGATACTTAGTCACATCTCTGAGGAACACTCAGAGTCAACAGAAAATTTCTCTTTCCATAAACTGTGTTAATCATGGAAACCACAAACGGCACCCTGAACTGTGGTAAGACTAATATAAGAAAGCTGTCTCATGCAATTTAACAATAAGCATATAAACCAGTCGCTATTAATCATGTCACTGGAAAAACAAGCTGCACAGGCTAAGTTAATTTGCCAGTAGCAATCAAGGGACAACAAGACTACACGGCCAAACACAGACCACAACCATCTTCAATGTCTGTGTGCACATCATGCTCTGCTTGCAAAGGTCACAAGGGGATTCAGTTGTTCTGAGAGACCTAAGCATCCCTTGTGAGGTACGTCTGTATTGGAGTTAAGGCTACAGCAAAGAGCAGATGACAGTAAGGTGCATCCCTGGACACTGAACAAGTCATCACTACAGAATCAGGTCTAGCACAGTATGAGAATACTGGTATAAAACTACACGCAAGCCCTAGGCTGCGATTCTGCTATACCTTAAGTAAATTTGCATTAGGTAAGCAGCAGACTCACCCTCCCCCTCCCAGCCATGCGGCTCTCCCACCTTCTCATTTGTCAGTGCTAGCATTCATACAATCAGTCTGTGAGCCAGTTCAACAACTCAACCAAACAACAACCAAGTTGCTGATTCACCCAAACATGAACTATTTTCTTTGGTTTGTGTGGACAGGTTAGTTTTATGCCAGCACATGGCTTATCATCTGACTACAAGCAGCTCAATACTGGTTAGCAAGTTAGAGAGAGAAAAGAGGTTGGCACAGCAGCTCCAATAATGAGGTGACACAGAAACTGTACAAAGTCCATCTCCATACAAAACTGCACCTCAAGTTACTCAAGTCCGCATTGCCACCTAAAAAAATGTCCTGTCGTGCACATACTTCCCACCTTCACAAAATAAACTCCATGAAAGACCTGATCAGTGTTAAAGTTTGAACATTTTTAATTACTGACTTTTAGCTAACAGTTACTGTTAGCTGTAACTGTTTAGGAAACAGTTACAAAAAGCCCATCTTCAGGGACAAGGAAATTCTTTAACAGATTGTGAAATCTTTTGCGAAGTAACTTTCAGAACAGCCACCAAGTTGAACACCACTCAAACTTATAGGCAACCCCCTTAGATGATATACAAGAATGGCTTTTAACCTTGCTTACTATTTAATTTTTTTGCTGCCATTGTCCTGCTTTGTGTGGCAGCTCAGTGCAGTTTGGCTCTTCCCAGGTAACACATTTTGCCTCTTAAATTCTCTAGATAAAATCTGTCTGTAGAAGCAGGTAAGAAAGTGAAAGGAAAAGGTAGAACATAGAGTAAAAAGCATCCACCAAGTATCACAGATGCTTTAAACAATACTATAGCCCCCTGTCAGCTCTGTAAATTTGACTTCAATCTGTACTAATAATGAAAGACAATAAGCTAGACATTTATATAGAAATTAAAACAAATTCTTGTTCATCTTGTTTCTGTTCAGGCGCCATATGATTCCTCCAAACAACCTGACAACCTGCATGCTACACGCAGGAAACACGAGGGTAAGCACAGGCAAGAAAGATAGACCTGACCAGAACTGTTACAGTCCGTCTCTTGGAGAAATGGCTGTAAATAACGAACACTATTTTTAAACTTAAGAAAACAAAGTAGATCCAACTAGAACTCTGCCCTCAGATAGTTATTTCATTTCTTTCATTACTTAATGAAAGTAATTTCTTTCATTACTTTCTAGTAATTCTAAATCATTTTGAACTTTGCTGTTATCAAGATCTACTTTCATTCATTGCTTAAACTGCAAGAACTTGCATGGAAGAATGCTGTTTATTTCAGAACCATTATTCTCAATTATGACACTTTCTATTATGAGATATAAATATCCTTTAGAAGTCTCTCACTCTAATGCTGTTCAACTAAAGTACTGGGCAGAGGTGTTTCACACCTTTAAACTTCAAGCTGGGCAGTCATTTACCTGGTATGATTTTCAAGAATGCTGAGCTTCTCTGAGATGTAGGGTTTTTCTGTTTCTTTTTTTTTCCCTTTTTTTTTGGGGGGGGGGGGGGCACAACATAACTAGAATCACTACTTAAAGATCATTTACTTAGCTTATCCTTGTGATAGTTTTGAAACTCATTTTGTCTGAAAATCTCCAACTACGTAGAGTTTAGCAAAAAATAAAAATAAATATTTGATACAAGATATTTTAGTAATTCCTTTAATAAGAAATTCTCACTAAAAATTTCCCTCAAGTTACGCCATCAACCCTAACAGCCCTACACTAAACTGTTACTATAATTTTGCACTCTACAGCTTTAAGCAGGTGAGACTGATCCAACCTAAGGCTGCTATACAATCAATTTCAGAATAGCTGCAGAGCTGCACAGTTTGTTGCTGTACAAGGCAAAAAAACAAAAAAAAAAACAAAAAAAAAAAAAAACACACACACACACACATATACATAAAAGATCAATCCCTTCATGAAGAAGTTTACCACAGAGAGCAAGAACTTAAGCGTTACTGTTTTTAATTAAAGTTCGTAAGAGTAACAGCACTATCATATCATAAGAAAATATTTACACTGTTTTGGAAGAAATTAATTTGAAGATGAGGACAGGTCTCTGTCACGATGGATTGGAAAAGCAGGATAATGAAAACTCAGGAAGCATGAAGCTGACCCTGGAACGAGGACAGATACGGAAAGGCAAGCTACAGAAACAAATGGACAGGGAAAAAATAAGAGAGAGAGAGACAAAGCTGAAAGTAAAACTCCATGAAACAGAGGGCAAAAACATCTAGGAGATGAAAGTAAACCCAGAGGTAATCTTGGAAGGAGATACAAAAAGAAAACAGTTCCAGAAAAAGTGATGGGAATACAGAGTAAGCGAATGATCTTCCAACTTGCCAAAAAAGAGGCAAAGGGCTCTCCTTTGTGGATGAGTACTTTTGTGCAAGAGCCATAGGAATAAGAGATGTATAAAATGATAAAATGATGCCTTTAAACAGGCATCAGTGCAGCAGAAGCCAAACAGTTTCCAGCAGTCAAACAAATATTAAGCCTGCAACCTGAGCTGACGTGACAGCGAGAGACTAATCCCTACATGCACAGTCCCAGGACACAGACTCCTCACGCTACCAGGTAGCAGCCACTGATCTCTTGCCAAGGTCATGTAATTGTAAGTTTTCAGGTTTGTTTTCATTTTTTTGTCTAAGTTTCTTTTTTTGCATCATATTCAGCCATCATTAGTGAACGGAAGACTTAATCCAAAGAGATTTGTTGCTCCATTATCCAAATTCCATTTAAATGTTACAGGACCACAGAAAAGTCAAACTCCCTCTGTGCCATTTTATCATATCCTTGATCTACTGGAAAAAAAAGAAACAGAAGTAAACAACAGTACCAGCTTTTTAACAGTGTAGTCGGCTGGCAGGTTTGAATCAAGGCTTCCTGTTTTTCACCATCTCTTCAGGATATTTCCTGACCGGTTTTATTTCTACTTATAGTCACATCTGTACTCTCAGCAAGTAACAATTCTTCCAAGACAATACCCACATAATAGCATCTGTTATAGTCATTATGCATGCAAGCACCTGAGCTAAAGAAGTTCACTAGCATTACATACCGACATGATGCTACTTCACTCCCAGTTCAACAAGCAGCATGAAACTTGCCTGCTATGAACAGCAGCAAAATCATACCTACTGTAAGCAGCCTACAGAGTGCACAAAGCAGTATATCTCAGAAAATATTTTTCATTAGAGATGCAAGACCAATGCTGTCACATATCGTATTTTTTTATAAGGCTAGAAAACTACTATCTCAAAAAACCTGTGTACATTAGACAAGGATTTTATTATGTCCCAAATGAAAGAAAAGGTCTGACATCAGACAAATGTTAGGTCTGTCAGCACCCAGACACAGAATATCATAGTTCAGGCAGATGACTATCTGGAATAAATATGGGCAAGTATGCTTTAAATGATTTTCCCCCTCTTTTTAAATAAGCTTCTTGTGATCTCCTATGAAAAGGTCTTTAAAAGTTCTCCAGTAAATCTGTGAAGAAGTAGTGAAGAAACAGTGTATACAGTAGTAACATTTTCCTCTTCCTAAAATGTATTTCAGTCTCATTAGACCAATCTTTGTTCCTATCCTCCTCTCTTTGGCAGACTCCTTGGTAGCTTAACTTTTTCTCTCTGCAAAAATGTTGTTGCTTTAGCTTTTCTAGCCAGGCTCCCACAGACCTTAGCTTGTATTTTTTTCATTCCGTCACTTCCATTCGCTGCATGTGGATCATTCTGAGTACTAGTTTAGTAATCTCATGCATAAGGCTTCCTACATATTCCCTTATTCTGTTAAAACTCATACTATCTATAGACACAACTGTTCTTTTACGTACCCACCACTGCATTTCCGGATGACAGCTAGAGTACAGATAAAATATAAAAGATCACAAATATTTTAACTGCTGTATTTTCTGTGCCTATCACTATAAATGTCAGTAATTGCCCTAGATCATCTCAACAAATTTGAGAAACAAAATCATTTTGTCTGTCCACTTTGCCCATTCCACAGGCATTTATTAAAAAAAAGAAAGAAAAAAAGAAAAAAAAAACTTGCTGGATCAAGGACAGAAAACTCAAAAAGTCAGGAATAACTCATTCCACATTCTCAGTCTTTACCAGCAGCTAGTTGGCCACTTTGCAAACAGTAAGATCTGAATCAGCTAGCTACACAAGGAATATGGGGCAAGCAGGGAGGTGTGAAGGAGCTCGGTGTCCCGTAGGAGAGACAGAGGGTACACAAGGCACTAAGGGTCGTGGGAGACAGGCGGGAGGGTAGAGAAAAGGCAGGCAGGAATTACTGTAGTAATATTGTGGCAAGCAAATTCACAGGAAACCAGGCTTCACTAATTCTTCTCTTTATAGGAAAACCTTCTTTTAAGCAGTTTCCTATGGAAACAAAGTTTATATAATCATACTTTTACCAGTAAACTTTTGGATCCATTGGCTAATTCAAAAAAAAAAAAAAAAAAAAAAAAAAAAAAAAGAAAAAAAACCCAAAACAGTAAATGTTTCAAAGATAAAGTTCATGTGTTTATTGGAAATTAGCAGCTGGCTAGAGCTAAAGGAAAGGCTGCAGCATTAGCTCAACAGTTGTCTGTTTGCCTTGGCCATCTGGCTAACCATCGTGTGCACAGCTGGTACATGGGAGAGAGCTGGAAGTACTGTATGAGAAAGAGAGAATCAGAAATATTGTAAAGTGGAATCATAAGGGACATGGGCAAGAGCTAGGGTTACGGAAGTGGTGGATGGTGCTGAGATCCAGAACAGAAAATAACAGAAAATCTGTTAAGATTTGCTACTCAGGGAACAATTCTCCCTTTCCCCCCACCCAAGTTATTGAAGTTCTACCTAACTATTAGAGATAGATGTATAACTACCGCAATAAAGAAAGCTGCAAACATTTTAGGGAGCCTTGTTCAGCTTTGAAGTCAAGCCAAGGAAGTAGGAAAATTCTGTAATTCTCCTTTTCAGCTTGACATTCTTATATTTATTCAGTTCACAGGCACCAAAAATCCAACTCAAGTCCAGGCATCCATCTAGTATTCAGCAACAATAAGCCTAAGTCTGCCATAAGATAGCCCCAATCGATTTCCATCACTCGCAAGAAAGGAGGCAGAAAGCAATAAACCACAAGGTAGGAGATTCTGCTGTCAGAATTTAGATGCCAACTTTGTTGATGTACAAGAGTTCAAGAAAAGCACCTCACCTGCCTGAGACTTCAGACTGCAAGCGGAAACAAATTTTGTTGCAACTAAGTAGGTCAGAATTAAGGACATGAGATGTACACAGAGTCACCTTCAAAATAAAATCAAATCAGAGTATTAATGCTCTGTTCCCCCACAAGTGTTGGGTGAGATTCACTGCTGTAGAATTCACAAGAGCAGAACCTACATTTTCCAGGTTCCTCTGTTCGCTCAGAGCCAAGAACGTTTAAGTATTTTAGGACTAGTGCCTCAACCAGCACAAACGAGAACAGCTGCACTACTCATACAAGCAGCTACCTAGTAAGGCTCCATCGACCAGGAACAAGACAGAATTGCTTTAAAAAATCATTAAACCCCTTGCATTTATGCTCAATCATACAAATCTTACTTTTCACAACTACACAACGGCATTAGCTGAGCTGCAAGTTGTACTTTATGCATCAGCAAGACAGCTATTCACAAGTGTTTTTAAAAGATAGATTACACAGCCGTAAAAGGTCTTTTTGCATCTGACACCAACAATCCAGACACACAAGGAAATGCAAGACAGCAGATAAACATTCACGTGTGTTACAGGACCATCAGCAGATGAAATCAAGTGGCGTTTCTGGAGATGGATCTTTCGCACGCAGAAATCGTAAACGCGCTTTTAACGAAGCAAACCTGCCGGGGCGCCAGGCTCCGCTCTGCCGGCGGACCGGGCTGCGCAGACCGCAGCCTGCTGCTACGGCAGGCGCCGGGCTGCGCTGGGCCCGGCGGGGCCGCCGCGCGCCGCCAGGCCCGAGCCGCTGCGCACCTGCGCCGCCGCCTAACGGCCCTAACGGTTCTAACGGCTCCAACGGCCCCGCCCTCACGGCGCCCCGGGCCGGGCGAGGCGGCGGGGGCGTGTCCGCCCCTCAGGTGCCACCGCCCCGCCGAGCCACGCAGGCAGGCAGGCACCGGAGCGGCCCCTCCTCGCCCGCCGGCGGCGGCGCGGCGCGGAGCGGCGCGGCCCGCGCAGCCTCGGCCCCCCCTTCCCCCGCCGCACTCACCCCGCGCGGCGCCCACGCTCCATGTCCCCGGCCGGCGCCGCCGCCGCCGCCAGCTCGCCAACATGGTGCCGCCCGGCGCCATGCCCCTGCCTCGCAGCCAATAGGCAGGCTCACCGCCCCTCCCGCTGCCCGCCTCCCAGCCAATCAGGCGGCCGCTTTCTCCTCGCGAACGGCAGCGGACGCGCTCGCCCATAGGCCGGCGCCTCGGACCCTCTTCCCCCTTCGTCCAATAGCAGCGCCCGATGGAGCACCGCCTCTGGCCGGGCGGGAGGGGGAGTAACCGCCCTCCCCGCTCCCTCCCACGGGTCACACACACCTCGCGGCGCCATGTTGGCGCTCGTCCGGCCCCGCCGAGCCTGAGCAGCCCCTGCCTCCCATCTTTCTGCCCCTCGCCAAGCCGAGGAGAGCACGCAAAAGGGGCAACGACCGCTAGCTTATCTGCCAGGGTGCTGGCTTGCAGGCCAGGGCCGCTCTAGGGTCCGCAGGCCCCAGCCTTTAAGGCAGGAGCCTGAGGCGCCAAGTTACTCACCAGCACTATGGAAGAGACCTAGGAGGCGGCAGGGGCTACTCGTGTACAAAGCAGCATTGCTCTGAGCAGCGAGGGGCAGGGGAGGGTCCGTTCACCTGCCCCCCACTGGCTGCTGCAGCATCTCGCCCGCGCCCTGGTCCTGCGCTGCCCTGAGAAGCCCAGATGGCCCCGTCCCTCCCTGGGGATCACCCTGGAGACATTGGTGACTGTTCCCTCAAGCATCAAAGGTTTCAGCAGTATCGACAGGACAGCAGGCAGCAGAAAGCTATCACCACTTAAAAAATTTTTAAAAACGCCACACCAAGTCAAATAACAGATCCAAAGAGCTGTAAGGGCAGAAAGCCCATCCAGCAGAGCTCAGCAAGGATGGCACCAAGGAAGGCAAATCAAAGCTGTGCCAGCAACCCTCATGCGCACGCTGACAGCAGCCTTCAGTACAAGAGGCATGTGCTGTTTCTTCCCCTGGGTCCCAGCACACAGAGCAGATAATACCTAATCAGTTTTCACCCCTTCTGCAAATCAGATGTTAAGGTCTCTAATAGGACACTTGGGAAATGAGGAAGAGTCTTATGAAAAGCCTAGTTTAAATAACTTGTCTGGCATCACGTAGGAACTCTGACTGAAGCAAGACTGGACTTTCATCCTGTAAGAAAACATTTAACCATTGTCACTAGGAGACATCTTTTTTCCCTTCTGGGCATCCCTGCTAACATGTGCAAAAGGCAAGGCAGAGTCCCACAGATATTTCCTTCACACACAGCAGTCTTCCCCAAAGGCATAAACACACTCTCAAAGGATGCATTTTCCCTGTGTAGTCTATGGGTCTCAAAACTGCAGCTAAATCACAATAACCGCATTTAAATGGCAGCAATGATAAAGATCCTTAAGCTGATTCTGTTTCACTTTCCTTTCCCTCCCTGAGATTTCTGCCTGACTACAGTATTCCTAACTCACCAGCACCTACCAGTTTCATACTTGCCTGCCTTGTATATGGGACAAGATCTAGATCATACCCTTCCATACATCGCTTGGAAATCTCAAAATACTTTTAAACTAAACACAAGCCCATACTTGGCTAGAAGTGAGGATATGCTTTAACAAGGGCTTTACAAGTCAAAGCCCTTTTAAAACTTGTTTAAACAAGAACTAAAGGCTAAAGGCTTAAAACTGCTGGCTTTGCATCAGCCTGTCATTTAGAAAAAAGTCTCTTAAAAAATGTAGTTTATATTTTTCTAGAATAACATTTTATCAGTTATTATTTAAATGACATGACTGTAGCTGTGTAACTGCTCTTCATTGCTTTACACTCCCAAAACAAGGCAATTCCCTGGCCAGCAGTGCCCTGGCTAGTTTTTTCTGCTCCATTTCTCTTTACAGTGTGTCTTGGCCTGAGAGCTCCTTTTACACTGGCCTCCCTTTCCCATCTGACTTGCTTTTTCCTTTTAGTCCCCAAATTCAGACAGACATCCCCTGTCCCGTCCCCAGGATTCCTGAAGCTGTGGGTCATTGCAAATTTAACTCAGTCAGAGCCCTCCATTAGTGTGCATCTGTTTCAGCCCTTCGGCTTCCTACTCTCCTATAGAGCACATGCAGGGAGACACTACTGCATTCAGAATTAAGCATTTTGCTTATGGTAGCCAAGCTGCAACTGTATGGACTACTTAGTATTTTATTATTCCAATTGAAGGAATTAAACATTTTAGAATGAGTCAGTAGCATCAGTGGAAATACACAACCTGTTTTAAGGGGCTTTAAAAATACCAAGCTCTTGCTGAATGCTGCAATCTACATTTAGAGCACTGCGTGAGCGCAGTTCCTCAGGGAATCTTTTACAGATTCAAAATAATAGATGATATGGCTTTATACTTTAGTTAATGGATATGAAAAATATTATGTCAGTCTCAAATAGATTTTGTGACAAAAATTCCTATAGCAATGTACAAAATATTCAGAGGTATCTGATTTCTGTGAATCTAAAAGTATGGACCTAAAAATATTCCTGCTTTTAAAATTCACTTATAGCATGAATACAATATATATATTCACATTCATGCTATTTAAAATAATCCATTTTTCATTTTTCTATGTTTATCCATTCCTAATTAAATAAAATAATGCTACAGTGTTGATTTAATTTAGCAGGAATTACTTGGAACTTTGGCAGGGGATATGCAGCTGGTGCAATGCCAACCTATCTCAGCAGGAGTCACCAGTGAACAGCATAGAAATGTTCTCAGAAAATATTACAGCAAGTAACACAGGGGAGCAGTTGGTTGACAACACACAGCTATTCCAGTCACGCACACCCAGGTGCACAATCCCTCTATTCACTCCATATTGCCATCTACGCATCCCACACCTCTATGGTCCCTCGCTATTCAAGAACACTCTCGCCATCTTTACAGCTCCCCTTGCCGTTCCCGATTGCCTTTTGTCCCTTTTGCCTGCTCTGCTTCTACTTGGTCTGGAATTAGTCCATCAAACCACAGAAGATCACTCGCTCCCTCCCTCCTACTCCTCCTGAGAGCACTCCATGCAGAGCAAAGCATTTGTACTACTGCAACGTTCCCAACCAACCTGGTACACCATCCAGTTCTCCTAAAATTGCATCTTTTTATTGCACAAACTGCTGCTTAAGACTAGACGTTTTTTTTAAAAAAAAAATTTTTGCCTGAGAGGAGGCAATTCCCTTGCATATAGACTTGCAAGATAGTCTCTTATACAAACCATCCCTTGGATGAGAGATGCAAATTAAGCAGATCTGAAGGCCAAGTCAGAGAAACAGGGAATGCCAAGTCTTAATTACTGGGGTAATGAGAGCAACTAAACGATTTCCATTCTTCCAGGATAGATTCTGTTCTTGCAGTCATTCACAGTGAAGGAAATGAGTTGCTACTCAGCAGCTTAGATACTCTCCATCTCTTGTTTTCTCCTTAATGCTGCAGGAGAACAGAGCTCACCACCAGCCAAGGAGGAGCTGCAGGAATGCAGACATGTTTCTGGTTGTCAAGAAAGAGTGGGGCTTGTTGAGAAATGCACTGCACTTCTGTCCTGAGCAGTCTGACTTCTGATTCCTCCATAAGCCAAAAAACCAAACAAGCAAACAAAAAAAAAAAAAAAAAAAAATCAAAAAAAATTTTTTTTGTGGTGTTGGAAAGCAGTCTTGTCCAGAAGAAAGGACAGAATTTGGCTGGGATTTTCTCATTTTGCATGTGGTTATAACCTTTTCTGCGCAGAACATTTGAGATTTGTTCGGCACTATACATCCCAACAGCACTATCTTTGTTATCATTGCCCAACTGTGACTAGATAAGCATATTTCAATGCAATACCTTTTACTCATTTAGAATTGCAACAGTTACTGCATTTGCAAGCTGGAACAACTGAAGTGGAAAATAAATATATCTCTTTCCAAGGATCTTCCCTCCCATACCCTTTCATTTTTAAGTTTAGGGATGAAAACTTTTAAAAACAGATTTTAAAAAGGCCCTTTGAAAGTTATGCCTAATATTTTATGATTTCCTACTTCCAGCCTCCAAGAGTCACATGCAAACATATTCACAGACATTCATACACAATATTCTTTCCTCGTGCACAGTTATTGCTAGAGGAAAAGATACATATGTATGTAGTAATAGCATAGTTGCATTGTTATGGACTGCATTGCTGCTAAGCTCTCATCAAATTAAAGTTTTAAACTCAGCTACAATTATGATTTTCATTATTAATTACTACATCAATATTTTAGTGCTGAGCACTTGGGTACAATTACAGAAACATTAACAGCTAGAAGTGGCCAAATGGGTTAGGTTATGGACAAGTCACAGAGCTGGGGGTGATGGATGACAGGGGGACCTGGAAGAGAGCATAGCTGAGAGAGGCAACCACCTTTGGAAGCGGACAGATGAACAGCTCTGTTATCCTTCGCTGAGGAGGGACAGCAGACTCTGGGAAGATCAAGAAAATGAGCTGAGAGAACTGGGGTTGCCTAGAAAACCTGAGCTAAAACTGGCTGTGGCAGCAAGGACTATCTTGGTCTGGGGAACAAGGTCTGGCTGGGGAACAGCAGTCAAATGACTGCCTCAAAAGCTGGGGCCAGTATGGGAAAGAAGCCAGAGAGACTGTTAAATAATTCTATCTGCTCCAGGAAAATCTTTGCATGCCCAGAAAAGAAAGCTTTAAATCAACATACACACTGTCACCAGATGCTGCACAGATCTTCCTGTTAAAGAGGTGTGTGATCCAGGCAACAGACTAGAACCACAGATTTATAAAATAGAAATTCCTAAGTCAAGACCACCACTTAGACCCAGTGAAGTGTGTTAAGTGTTGCTCCACAGAAGATATCTGTATAAAATAAAACCATGAGCCAATGGAAACAATAGGCTAAAGTTACAGAAATAATTTCAGGCAGGGTGACACCAAGGTCAGGTATCAATCACAAGCCATCAGACAATCTCTCAAACCAAACAGGTGCTCTCCCCAGCTGTGTATTCATCCCCATGAGGCAATAGTGAGAACAACAGATATCACTGCTTTTACTTTGGAGTTCTTGAATACTGTGGGTAATGGAAATAGCAAAAGAGCCTGAAATAGCATGACCTGCTCAGTGCTTGTTGGCAGCACAGACAAAACAGAGCCTGGGGAAGGATGGGGCTGAGTGGGTCAGAGGCAATTTTATGCATGGAGTCTTCTCCATCTTGCCAGACCTGGCCATATTGCATAAAGTTAGTAGGCTGGTTAAGGCAACCCAGTGCCAGTCTCCCACACGCTCCTTGCGGTGCTAACTTTAGGCAAAGGTCACTGTCCATTAAGGAAAAAAAAAACCAAAAAAACCTGCTGCAGCAAAGCTTTCACAGTGACTAGAACGTAAGTAGCAAAGGGGCCCCTTAGTCAAAAGGTCAGATCCTTAGTCCTGAGACCAGCTGGTTGGGAGTCAGGCTTTGGATGATACACAGATCATGTAGGAGTCTCACTGCTGACCAGATCTCGACAGCAGGTGCTGGATTTGTGCCTTCTGTGCTGACTACACAGCCCACTGCACTGCTCCACTTCCATGTGCTGACAGTGAGTTGTAGGCACCCTTCTTTCATTCACTATTTCAGTTTAAAAAAAAAGAAAAGATACTTGCACACATCAGAGCTTTAACTACCAGCTAAATCAAGCCAGCCTTTGTAGGGCAGAGGAGAAGCAAGCATGGCACGAGAGGACTCAACCAAGGTGACCTAATCAGCTGTAAGTTCACAGCAGCTTTGCTGGCATCTAGGGAACAGATAGGCCAGATGGGGATTGCTCCTCTTTCCTGACCCCTGTATAGAGGAAAGGACAGGGACTCTGTTTTGTGAAAAACTCCCCCATAACCAGTGAAACACCAACTGCTTGCTGCACACAGCAGTATGTCCGTACCTATGGTAGAGTATAAAATGTTGGACATGTACAGCCAGTCACAGTTCCAAAGACAAGGCTATTTAAATAAATACCAGTATTGGGCATCTTCACAAGGCAAACTTTTACTATAACTATAGCAACAAAACTATACCCAATTTTTTATTAGATCATAAAAATACATCTATCACATAAAATCAGATGCTATCACATGAGAATGACCCAAACTTTGCACTTGCACAGAACTTGGTATACACACAGACCTCCCTTTCTAGATCCAGTCTGATAATAGTGCAGCCTTGGGCTGCCCCTTGCTTCCCCTTGCTGAGGCCACCAGCACCAAATTTCTGCCAGCAGAGAAATCCTGCATTACCACCATCCCCTAATCTGCTTCAGGGAAAAGTCAAGAAGGTGGCCTTGTACAGGTGCATTAATTTGGGGGATTTTGCCTGAAGCAGATTGGAAAATGCACACAAGAACTGCTCCCCAAACAGCACCAACAGTTAGAATAAGAAACTATACGTGTTAAAGTATGAGTAAGTCACCACACCCTGAAGCATGAAGTTAAAACAGTTGTACAAGAGATTGCAGAGTCAAAGAAAAGGCCATCATGAATTTCAGCAGAGGTTTTCACTGACCTCCAAAATAAGAAGCAAGCCAGGGGTAAACTTAAGGATTATGGAGTACTGGTCATTCAGTATATTTATTTTGGATATTAAGGGGGAAAATAGGGAGTCAGGCTTGTTTATAAGGTTAAATTCTGATTTCTATAATTAAATAGTTGAGGATTCCCCCCGAAAAAAAAGCTTTAAGAGAAACAAGAGGTATATGCTTAATATTTAACCTCCTCTTTAATTGCTTTTAAATGTTGCTTAAATCAACTTTTTTTTTTTTTGCTTGCAATACAAGTGACAGGCAACGCTAGCACTCGGCCGCTCCATCTGAGCGAGGAGACTGGTCAGAACATAGTACAGCATCAAAAACTCACATTACATAAGCTGATTTTATGCTTTCTGCCTCACCACTGGCATCTACGTGCATACCCTTAAAAATTCATCTCAGTGCTGGAAAATACCCCTCATACATTCTCTTTTCTCTAGCCTCCTCTCCCCATGTAGATGGTGCAACAGTAAGAAAAAGAAATTGAGTCTCATCGATGACCCCTTTCAGGCTGCCGCCTATTTTTGTGTGGTAGCAGCCAAATCCCAGGTGGATCAGCTGGTGGAGCAGCAGCCAGTTCATTATCGATCAGACTCAGCTGCCTCTTGACAAGAGGGAAGGAGTCCCAGCCCCTTCACCACAAACCTTTCTCTTCTAAGTATTCAGAGGAACAAAATGAGTGATAAGCAGGTAAGTCAGTAATGGCTTCATGAAACCCAGATGTTAGTTGGGGTGGATTTCCCACAGAGCACAGCTACATCCTGCATCCTTCAGCACCAGCGACAGTGTCAAGTGGAGAAGGAAAACAGGAATCATTAATATTTCAGAGGCCACTAAAGTGGCCATTGCAAATTGGTCAGCTCAGACATTGCATAAACAAAATCCAGGTAATTAAACGTTTTCTGCATGTTCATGTTTTGCAGCAAAGGAGTAAGAGATTAAAAAGCGCTGTTATTTTGTTGAGAGGACTCATTTTTAAACTAAACTGCAAATCTGGTTGGGTTGTGCCAGGAACTATCATGAGTCAAACTCACTTTTTGTAAGGTAGAGTCTAGTAAATAAAACCTGGGTGCATTATCATGAGCCTTGTTTGAAAGATTAGGTTTCCACGCAGAATGGGGAAAAAAGAAAGGAAGAGGAGGGCTGCCTTGCACGGCAAGCAAATTCCAGAGAGCAGGACAGCACCAAAGAAAAGGAGCAATCCTTGTAATATTGAGAATTGTACCATTCCCATTAGAAATTAGTGTTACAGATACTGGGTTCAAAAAACAACACTCTCACTAGGTTCTCATAAAATGAGCCCCATGCAGCTGAGAGGTCAGAAGAGCCCCTCTGCTGCGATGAGATGCCAGCCAGGTGGGGTAAGGTTTATATACATTTGTTTCTTTCTTTTGTATGCTTGTATTAGCCCACAGTAATTAAAGATGATATCTAAATCATAGCTCTCTGACCCAAGAGTCTTTGTACAATTTACTGGGTTCACTCTAATGGTTCTTCCTGCTGCTTTTCTAGGCTGTGAGCAGACCCATGCAGATATTACTGTTTTATCTAATTCACAGGGCAAGAGTTCTTCAGTCTTCAGGCAAGCTTTCTAAAATGAGCTCAACAGTCCTGAGATAGCTCAGAGCAAGGATCCTGAAGACAGGCTTCAGAGACTGACTTCAAGACCTGCCCCCCTCATCGCCTCACGTTATTTAATCTTGACCCTAACCTGACTGCCTATATGACAGTTAAGATCCTGGGGCAGGAGATAGCTGCTTTAATGAAAAAGGCCACCAATTTCATCTCCTGATGAGAAGGGAGATCACCCAAACTTGCTTAACCTTTATTAAAAAGGAATGATTGATACTGTCTGTACTGCACGGTTACGGGTCGAGACACATCCTTACAGATACGCTCTTGCTCGTTTCCCTTCAGGGCTTTGAGCAATTGCTGCAGAATATGGGATGAATTCACCTATTTTTGTTCAGAAGGCGGCTGGAGTACCATTCCTAGGCAGGAGACAACTGCAGGGAAAGACACCACTGGGAACAACAGGCTAGACCTTCCCTCCACCCCTTTTTTTTGGAGGAGTGCGGGGGGGGGAAGGGCAAGCTCAGCTATTTGGGGCTAAGCTAGTCATATTTAGAGTCTTTAATCTCATTTCCATGAGCTTTTCCAGTCTTGGAAGCTGGGCCTGTGCATAAAAATTTTTTAGATGTCTATAAATACCTTTTATCTCAAAGCTCTTTACAAACAGACATGCAAGGTCTGCACAGAAATCCCTTCACCCATCATTGAGATAGGGCTCCCTCTTAAAAAATGAAGTGATGGGTTGGCCAGCTTATTGCTACTCTACACAGCAGTTTTGGATAGAATATTAAATATTGATCTTAATCCAGCTAAAGTTATGTGGGTAGAGAGAGTACTGACCTGGCTTGTTAGTTAAATAAAATTGTAATTGGGCCACCACCCTGGAGCTGAAATACCAATTCTTACAAGCAGCAAGATGGTATCCTTGAAGGTCTTGTTATGTCACAGCTTGAGCTTCCTGTAAGATGGAAAGTGTCTCCAAAATGGAGTGCCAGTCCAGCACTAAGACTGATCCCCTAGCACCATTCCTTCAGCGGGCAGATGATTCCTGAGCGTCCTATAGCTTAAGAGGAACAACAACCTGTCTTATCCACAAAAACAAAGATTAAATTTTCCATGCAGATTGTTCTAGCAACAGTGAAGTTCATTTCTACTGTGCCTTCTTGTCCCTACTCTGCCCAATCTGCCCTGAAAGTTTTCCCCTCTGCAGACAATGCAAATGTGAGAATTAATTACATTCTAAAGCACCAGCCTTGAAGGAAATTAGTTAAACAAGGCATTCTCAACGTGAATACTGAACTACCAGCGTTCAATTTTGCTGTGTTGCAGGGAGAATATGAAAAACAGAGTGCTCTCATGCTTCCATCTTTTCCTGTGCAACGCATGGTTGCTCCCAAATTACCAGGGACCCCCTCACTAGGCGTCCTCTTATTTTTGATCTTTAGCTCTGAATGCCAAAGGAGATCCCATCCTCAACTGGAGCAAGCAGGGAAGCTTCTCCCATTTTAATTGGGTCTCTTTTTGCCCAGAAGTAACGTCAGACCACACACACACATGGTAGGCCAATCTGAGGGGAGCCTTCCTGCAAGTCCCACTTGCAATAGCTAGGCGGTCACATACATCATCCACAGCAAGAACAAGCAGAACAAAGCTATTGCTTCTGCATATTAGAAATGCACAGTTACTACTGGACAAACCTTTTTTGCTCTTACGTTTTTAAGCAACTGTCCAAACCTCACTGCAACGTGGAACCAATCGCTCCGATGGCTCTAGCTGCAAAGAAGAAAGTCTCTTGGAACTAAATCTTTCAAAATAGTTCTCACAATGCAAGAACTGTTCTTTTGGGCAAATGAATTTCTGTGGATTTAGCTACAAGATAATTTGTTTTAGCTATGTATTACTTTTAACAGAAAAATATAAAGGGCTTTTATATTTTAATTATACTTCTGCTTTACAAAAAGATGAAAATTTTCAGTGAAAAAATTTAAGTTTTATCTAAAAAGAGAGGACATGCAGGTATATAATCAGTCATTTCTGGTCCCAAATTATCAGGAACAAGAATGGACTAGACTTGCAGAATGTCCCTCCATGTGTCTCCACAGGGTGTCAGTGTTATTTCAAATTTGGGTCATTTTACATTGGGATAGGATTAATTTCCTCATTGCATTATTATTATGAGTCTGCTCCTCCGAGAGCAGAGCAAACAGCCACAGCCCGTTTGCTGCAGAGCTCTCTCCTTCTTCGTGAGGTCAGCGTTAAAATAAAACTACTTAAAATGGGGAGACAGAAACACAAGGTCGCGGAGGACTGCAGACCCAACCGGAGGATTTCAGAGAGATTCGGGAAGGCAGCTGACATTCACCACTCTGCCCGGTGGTGTTCCCAGTTCCTCCTGTGCGACTGGCTGTCAGCAGGCGACCCAAAGCTCTCTTTTATTTGCACCTACCCAGGACTGAGCATCCTTTCCCTGATAATATGTAGCCATATCTCTGGCTCCTCAGGAGATTGCTGCAATTCGCTCGCTATTTTAAACCTGCTTGAAAGGCTAAACCTGAGGCAGAAAAAAGCTGTTCAAGTTGAGACCTGCCAAAAATGATTTTATCATCATGTTGCTAACATGGCTCTACTGAAACAAAGTCCCCGCCAAAGCCTGGCAAGGGTGGCAACTGTGGGCCACAGCACATGGTATACCTGCCAGCCTATCCCCAGGCATATGCGGACCAGCTGCGCTTCTTCTGCAAGGACTCTGCTAGGACACTTGCCAAATCAGCACTGCTGTTCTCGGTCACTTTCCTCAATTTCCATATCCGATATCCATTTAAGCCCATCTTCAGGTCAGGCTGACATTCACACACTAGTTCCTCAGCTAATCTGCAATTTGGGGACAGTTATTGGACTTAAAATTGAAGCCTGGAGCCCAACGGGGATGAATCCTGGGTCAGGAAGTTTCCACAGGTAAGTTACTCATCATTTCAGTTTGTTATTGCATTATTCTAAAATGGGGCATTTCTTGTCTGTGCTGAGAATCAGCATCATCTCAAAGAGCTTTTGCTGAAAACAGCACTTGAGAACAAGCTTGTGCGGGGACAGCCAATAAGCAGGCAATATGCTGCGTGCTTCAGCCCCACAGATGATGCACTCTGCCCTATATATTAGGCAGTAGTCTGGCAAACAGTTGTATCTTTTTACAGAGAAACCAGCTAAAGGTACCCCTCCTTACCACCCTTGTCACTGTTTATCCTCCCATTCCTAAGTCAGCCCCTGAGCTGTGTGACTACAGTTGTCTGCAAGGCCTTGCAGTAAACCAAATGGCAGAACTGAGCTAGGTTTAAAAATAATCTGGCAAACAGTAAGTACAGCCATCATTTAGCCCAGAACATTTATCCTGCCTAATTCAGCAGCTGGCTGCACAAGATTGGTGCCAGCAGGAGCAAACACTGGAGGAGCAGAGGGGAGAAAGGTGCCGACCACCTAAGTCGGTGCTGCTGCCAATAGCAATGTTCGACCAAGACCCTTCAAGTTTGATCTGCGTTAGAGCAGAGATGAATGCCCACATCTGCAAAAGTATCTGGGGGGCTTGGGGGGCTGATTTCCCATAGATTCAGGAGGACCATGAAAACCCTCCGTAAGCAAGCTCCTTGCTTTCCTTACGAATGCATCCCCAAACTCACGAAGCCAACAAGCAGGGGCTGGGAAGAGGCCCCTGGGCTCCACAGTAGTTCTCGGTAGCTCACAGGTAACCATCCATGTGATCACAGTCAGTCAGAAGCTAGTCTGTGGTCTGGGCTTTACCCTCCACTCAGTGCCCAGCAGCCCCTGCTATAGCCCAGCTGAAGGATGACTCTCCTATGGGATGCCCACTACCCCTGCAAAGTTATTGCTGCTTTTTCTATTGCAAGAGACCTGGAGGAATTGGAATGTGACAGGGCCAGGCCACCCAACAGGCTAAAGGCCTTGCATTGCATTAAATGACCTGAAGAAAGGCCAAGCTCTGGGACCTCTACCAACTATTTTCAGAGAAGAGGCAGGACAAGAAGAAATTTCCTCAGGCCACAGCTTGCAAAAGGTTATGTGCCCCCCAAAACACTGTAGAACAAGAGAGCATCTTGCAGACTTTCAACGAGACTCCAGCTGCTGCTCTCTGGGTTGGAACTGGCTGGACGAAGACAGCTGGTCCTTTCTCCTTTCTTTTACCACAGCTGAGCAGAGCGCCAGACAGCCTACCAGCCTCACAGCAAGCCTCGCTCCTACTTGAAGCTACCTGGTGGTCTGCAGAACATTAAAAAAGAAAAAAAAAATTTGGAACAGCTGCATGAGATGATGGTAGAGACGGGATACTGACTGGGACCACTGTGGCTATTTCTTAGCCTTTAAAAAAAAGAAGTATCATGGCAGCTATTTAGTATGGTTTTGAAAATTCAAATATTGACAGAAGGAAGTTTTCCAAAGGATGCCAGCAGCTTTTGCAGCAACCCCAGCAGTAGAAACACACTGCAGTGTCAGATGTGGGCTGCAGCACAGACCAAACCCACAAGCTCCACACAGGCAGGAGAACAACCAGCTGAGCAGCAGCAGCACTTCACCTTTCCATGAGATGTTTGCCTGTGCACTGGAGAAAGGGGCCGCAAGGGCTGGAGGATGGGAGGGAGAGACTGAAATGCCCTGAGGAACTACAATTGCGCTTGCCAAATTCTGCATTTTACTGGGAAAGGGAGAGAGTGACTTCACTTTTTACCCCCCTTCCCCACTTCCCCTGCCCCAAACAGACAGATGTGGCTTTGCATGAAAATTAATTACAGATGGAAGCTAAAAAGGGGGGAAAAAAAAGCCCTCAACCACAAGGCTTTTTCCTCTGCAGACTTGAGGATGGATGGGGCGACCTGGGAAAACTGGCAGATGGAAAACTCATTACAGATGTGAAGTTTGGAGAATAAGGCTGCAGGACAATTTGAGAGTTGTAAATTTTAAGTTTGGGGTGGGGGTATAAATGCATTGCTTAGCAACAAAAAACAAATAGGAAACAAGAAGCCACACAAGAGAGATGCTTAAATATTTTCAAATCCGTATTTAAGGTGAAGACTACATTACCAGAGACCTGAGGAGCTGCTATTCTCAACAGCTAATGCAGTGAGTTGAGAGAGAAAGAAAATCGGGACTTTAATCTCTTTTGTGCACACAGGTTGTGTTTAACTTATTTTGAGGAAAAAAAAAGAAATATTCATTTGTTTCCATACATGTTTTGCACAGTGTATACATGACAAGCTCAGAATACATGGTGCACCTTTAAGCACCCTGCTGCTGAGGAAAGATTTCTCACTATGTGTGCAAATATCTGCAGGAAAGCTGCTTTGCTGGGATGTAGAGTCATTGCTACCATATGCCTGACCGTGACTACGTGGTCCAATGCCTTCCTAGGCTGCTGCATAAATCTTATCCTAAAATTTCTGACATGTCAAAGGATGGCCAGGGAATCCTTTAATCTTTGATCCTCTGAATCTCCATCTCAAAAAAACAGGAGAACGGTGAAAAAGAACAGATCACTTGGAAATAAGTGTTGAATGCTTTGCACCGTTTCTTCACCAACATCAAAAAAGACATTACCAGCTTTGGAAGGTCAGAAGTTACTGCTTTTAGCTTTTTTTTTTTTTTTTTTTTTTTTTTTAATCCCTTCATACACTAGGAATAAAAAAAAAAGTAAAGTACAAAGCTTCTAGATGAGCCAGTGACCAAAGCCTCACCTTCTGCAGGAAAACAAAGGGAACTTGTTAAGTATTAAAAAACAAATTCAAAAAAAACCCAAAGCTCATCTTTTCCTTCCAAGAACCTGTAAAAGTAGTTCTTCAGATATACATATATATATATATATATATATATATATATATACACACATGCATACACTTGTATATAAAAGTAAACAAAGGATTAAATCAGCCTCAGTTAGTTCTTTGCACTGGTATGTGCCAGGTCTGGGATGTTGAAGTGGTAGGAGCAGGCGCGGAGCCCGTCCTGCACCACCGAGCCTGACGTCTTTCTGCTTCTTTCACGGGGGAGGCCCAGGTTAGCGCAGCTGTGAAATAAAAGCCAGAGCCTCTGGCTAAAAGGGATGCTCTGGCCATCTCCCTCCCCCCTCCCTCCTCCTTTCTGTGCAATCCTTGGGAAAAGAAACAAGAAAAAAAAACATCAAAACTCCTGAGATGACTAAATTCCATAGCTTACAAAAGTTGAAATCAATATGAAAGTTTCTTAGAAGCTTAAAACATCAAGTCAATAAAAAAAAAAACTGTTTGGATGTAAACATTGCCTTCAAAATTAAGGAAGAAATGGAAACATACTGGACCCATCTCATTTAACCCAAAGGTCAGAAATCCAGAGAGCAAACGAACACTTGGAGAAAAGGCATTTTGACACTAGCCTCAACAGTTCACCACTCACCTGGCTCTCCTAATTTGGAAGGCCGTAAGGGTTTTGTCATTCTCTGGAAAGGAAAGACAGGAAATCCGGTGTCAAAGGCAACTGAATTTTTTTCCTAGAAAAGCATTCAGTTGCAGTAGTCTTTGGTATACTAACGAAGCCAGCTCAGGGTTAAAAAACCTAGCACCAACAAAAAAAACCTCTCCAAAACCAAAAATAACACAGCCTCAAAAAAACAACCAGGAAATCTGGGTAGTCATCATTCTTTACTTCACTAAAGGACAGAATAAGGACGGCCACCTGGAAGGGCGGCCCTGGGCCGTGGTGCCCTGTCTCGTCGCAAGCTCTGGGCTCACGTGATCCCTTCCAGAGGTTCCCTGAGCTCTCACCACCAAGGCACAAGTCCCAGACTGCCCTGGTGGGACAGTCACAGTCACGCTAGCCAGCTACTGCCCTCTGCTTTCCAGCCCAGGCGTATTCTGCCGTAACACACTGGTCTCCTGCTTTTGCAGGAAACATTTTCCCCTCTTTCTTTCCTCCTTCCTGTATCCAAGCTTGCTAATCTTTTTCTAAGCAAGTGCTCCATCCTTGGTTATCAGAGGAAGCTCTCTGCTCTCTAGACTTGCAACATGGCTAAATCAAAATCATGTTTGGCAACTCTTGTCAGCAAGTGCACTTGAGGGAAGTGGGGCTTGGGGGGGGGGGGCTCTAGTTCCATCTCACAGTATGCGCCAATTTAAGCTCTATCATTTGTCTCCAAAGCTAAGAATTACTGTTCAAAAAAAGTGAGGTAACATCTAAGTCACCTGAAACTGCAAAGATGATGTTCATATGACAAACATTAACTTAAAATAAATAAATAAATAAAGTTACTACAACGTAAGGTATTTCTATATAGATCCTCTGTTCTGTTAAAAATTAGTGATACATCAAGTTTGAATCTTGACCTTAGATATCTTCAGAATAGGCTTCAACCATAATTAATCTTCTAGCATTGGAAGTTGTCCAAAATCCAGGATACCATAGTGTAGCACACTATGTAGACACACAGCGTAAATCAGAAAACACTGTCTGCTGCAATATGTCTGTACACCTGCCTAAAAGCCAATATGAAGCCATTCCTAGAAAATAGGCCCTTGGGAAATGGTTTGATGTTCAGCCCAGAGTGCCACGCAACAAAACCTTGTATAGAAAAGATTTGAGAAAGATGGTTTTAGCTTTGCTTGGGACATGAGCAGAGACTAAACAGGCATACAGTGCAAAGGCAGAGTACTGAAGGTACATGAACTTGTCCACCCCCCCCCCCCTTTTTTTTTTTTTTTTTTTTTTGAGACAAGAGAGAAAGGTGAAGATGTTTTGAAGGGCATCGTTGGTCTTATTTTCCTGTCTTTCTGTTTCCCTGCTTTGGAAGGGAAAGGTGGATTTGATATAGCAATAATACTCTAGAAAGAGGGAGGGGAAGAGATAGGAAAGAGGGTAGGAGACCTGCACAGCCTTTGGCCATCATCAGACACATCACATGCAGTATATCAGAGGGTGCTAGGTGGGTGGGTGGGGGGCACAAAACACTAAATATCCCCTTTTCTCTCTCCCTCTCTAAACTGTGCTAACAGGACTACCGAGACAGCTTTCTTCCATTGTCCTTGCAAGAAGTCCCCTGCTTTGCAGACCAAAGTAGCCATCCACATATCTCATTTACCATAGTGAAGAATCAGGAAAGGCAAATCCATACTGGTGCAAAAATCACTTGGTACAGGAGCGATGACCTTCATAAACAAGGCCCTAGCAGCTCCCAGGGTTTTTTCAGCCATCAGTTAGAACTAGTTGACAAGATGGTAAATATATGCCAGAAGCTGAGGGTCTCATCTAAGCCTGGACTCCTCGCTGCTGCTACTGCTGCTAGTAACGCACCTGGTCTAGCAGGTAACATTAGCTGGGAAGTTTTACAGAGCCCCAGTAGGCGGTCAGGGGCTTTGATTTCTAGGATCAAAAGAGACAGGACAAAGCCTTGGATCTCACACGAGAAAAGCCCTAAAATTTCTTCATTTTCCCTCTCTCCGAGATTCATCTTGGTCTTCATTGTACAATGCAGGAAAGCAAAATAGAGAACAAACTCATTACTCCACCTTTGCCAGCTGCTTTTCATTATAACAAAGCTTCTTTTCCCATAATGTTCTCATCACAACCGAACAGGGAGCGACTGGCCTGTTGTAGCACTGCCGTGGAGCCTGGCCTGCATTTTTCTGGAACAGAGGGGCATAGAGAATGTGAGAAACAAACCTTACTTGGCTGTTTATACAGGGAAAAAAAATAAAAAAAAAAAAAAAAAGCCCACACCCTCAGAGTTTACCCATCCTCCTGAGTGATGCTGCTACAAATTACACTCATATTCAAGAGCATTCTGTGTGGAAACCGAAATCTCAGATGTTCCACTGGAAAAGAGACAGAGCAGCTTCTCCAAGTGCAAGACAGCGCTGCTGCTCTCGGAGAGCGAAGGGGAAGGAGCAGCCAGGGACTTGCCCGGCCGGACAAATCTCACCATCTCACCGCTGCCGAGACCCTGTGTTTGATCCGCACTGCATGCGGAGGAGAGAGATTTGGGGCAGGAGGGCTGACGGGAAGGAGCGGGCAGAGCGATAGGAAGGCAAAGGGGCTGCTGTGTTTCTGAAACCCCTGGCTGCCTCCGTCACTAGTGAAAAGACTCCTTCAGCTATACATATCTGTCAGTCTCCAATCTGCCTTTCAAGATTATGATGCTCTTTGATTTCATTCATGCCTGCTGGAGGCTTTGCTTAAATACAAACAGCACCGTATTTCAGCAGGAATTAAAAAAATACAAATAAAAAATGAAATAAGCAATTCCCCAAACCTCCAGGCACATTTTAAAGCACATTAAAAAGACACAACAGTAACAGCTTCATGCATACCACAGCTCCAGTGATCTGGAGCAAGAGTAAGAAACGTTGAATGCGCTAGTGTTTTGTTGTAAAATACGGCCTGCAGACTTCGCCTTCGGGCAGGGGACCTCTGCAACACCAAGATTTCCCCTTCCCAAGCTGCATCTTCTGCTATGCGCAGACATTCGTTCTGGCCTTTGTCAACTTCGCCATCCTCTTGGGCTCCGTCCTCCTTCCTCACCCGCAGCCTGAGGGTCTGCATCCACTCAGTGAGGCTGGAGAGAGATGAGGACATCATGCCGTGTGCTCTGTCCAGAGGGAAAGCGCCTGCCTCCCTGCGTTTGGCTGTGAAAGATGAAGGCAGGCAGCACCGACCGAAGCGCTCGCTGCGTTTCCAGAAGGGCCATTTGCCGTCTTCTGCGCTTCCCAGAAGCTGCCTCGAAGGAGGGCGAGAAATTCACTGATTCCCGCTCCTCCCACCCTTATCCCTGCTCTTCTCTCTGCTTCACATGTCAAACGGGCTGGACTCTGTGATAGCAGAAGCTTTTGTAAGGTCCCCAGGACTCCAGGAAACACACGCAACTTTACATTAGGATTTACAACCAGTAGGAGAACAACAACTCAAGAGGTGTTTTATTACTTGTGATGAGGGACTATCAAGGCAGCCACAAGGTACTTTGCCAGCTGTTTGGTGTTGTTTCTTTAGTTCTTACTGGCAGCAGTCTTGGCTATTGCTCTATTTTTCTTTCCCCTCCCACTCACTTATCTTTCATCTTGCAACCTCCAACGTTGGGTTAATTGCAGCGTACTGTGTACGTTGGAAATCAATACGCACAAATGCCAAAGAAATTTCGGCTGCTAAAAAAGGGGCAGCAGCTCAAGCTCCTGACAAACTTAGGCCTGGACATCACTCTAGCACTCTCACCACAGTACTGGCTGCACACCAAGTAAAAAAATGAAATCCCGATCCTCAACTTCAGAGCTCCTAGGAATCGGGAACCGCGGCCTCTCAGCAGAGCTTCCTGCGATTCTGCTCCGCCAACGCGAAGGCTGCAGCAAGACTAAGAGGAACTAGGAACACGGCCCTTGTGTTGGACCGCCCGCAGCCACAAAACCCACCCTGTAAAAACGTGAGGACAATCACGAACCCGTGAGCTCCTTCCTTCTTTACTCAACCCAGATGCTTACCGCATCAGCTTCTCTTTTTCTTCTGTCCAGGCGACGAAGCTTTGCTGCCCTTGTCTGAAGGCTACTCCGCAAACCTCTCTAGCTACCGGTAAAGGCAGAGTGCTCGAGTGCTCGTGTGCAGATTTTGACATTTGTTGTGTTCTGGTTTGAAACAAGGCCAAAAGATGAACGGTTTTTCCTTTGGTAAGCAGAGGGACTTGCCAACACACGCAGCTTTGTGATTAACGGTAATGTCCTGGTTTCCTTTTTTTTTTTTTTTTTTAATGATTTGAAGATTCCTCAAATACTAGCAAAAAAAAAACAACAAAAAAAGCCTGATTTGCACTGTAAATTGCATGTGTACAAAATCTCTCTCTGAAAGACAAAGCAATTTGCCCATTAAAAAGATGTAGGTGAATATATACTGACACTCATTTGCACTGTGTGCAGATTAAGGGGCCAAAACCAGGGCAGTTGTTTTATAGCATCACAAATGTCAGTAGAGACGGACTAGCTGCCTGTGTAACTTAAACAAAAACGGAGAGAAGGAGGTGGTATATGCTGCTAATCTATGCTGGAGGGTTTAGAAGCAAATAAACTTCTATTAATCTTCTCAGGCTTGTATGTACAGATGTTTTACTTTTGGTAATACTATTTTAAGTTGAACCTAGACATCGTAAATCAAGTTGCATTGCTCATTAAAAAAAAAGAAAAGAAAAGAAAAGAAAAAAGCAAGCATTTATCCTTTCTGCAGCGCTCGGAGGAGCTCACCAGGGCAGGGCAGTCACCCCATGCACAGAGGACCTGCTCCATGGCAAACCTGAGCCTGGTCACAAAATGTGGTTCAAAAAGCAGCTCTCTTTGTGACTGCTTCCTCCTCACGCTGCAATTAGAGACTAGTGTTTCTCTGAAACAGAAGGCGCTGGTGTGTGTATACACACACACACATATACATACGCACACACACACACATATGTGTGTGTGTATATACACATATACATATACATATATATATATATATATATATATATATATATAAATAAGAAGGAATGAGATGACAATGACCATAGTTGTTTTCTTGCCTTCCTCCATTTTTTTTATTTAGCACCATGTACACTAGTTTTTTAGAACCAGATCCATTTTTTGGTTTGTTTGGGGTTTTTCGTTTGTCCTGCTGAGTGCTACAAGACATTTTGGATGCCAAAACTGAATTAAAAAAAAAAAACTATCAATTTTTAAAGAATCAGATTTATGTTGTCTTCACTAATAATCCCTCATGTTTATGCAAGCCCCTATTCACCTTTTTCAGGGACCACACTGTTTAGAGCGACTGTTCAATTCTATATACCGACTCCTATGTAAACAGCCCCACGAGCCCAAGCAGACACTCATTTTGTTTCTCCAACCTCATCATTACTATTGTATTTACTCCTTTATTTTGTTTTGCAGGGCCTTTTCTTGGTCTTCCAACTATATTTACTAGCTACTACAATCTTTACTACTACCAAATTGTTCAAAATAAATGACTATGCTGTTATGCAATAAAACATGAGAACTGCACTTTCTTATCCAAAGGATAAAAAACTGCAGTCCAGGGTAAATCACGATGGGACAGTGATAATAAACCAACCTTATCCATGCCAGAAAAAGCAACAAATGCTCATTTAACACACCAAATAATTTATCCTTAGCCAGAAAGACACTCAGTCTTAAATTCAAACAGCCGTCTTTGTACATACAGAGAAGGTGCCAAGTCTCCATACTTGAATGATCTCATAGGCACTGGAGAAAAAAGAAAACAAGACATTTTACCATACTAGCTGAATACACAGGGGCACAAAAGGATTGACTTTAAAGCATTTTAGAGGTTTGGGTCTCAGTACAGGTCTGTAAACAAACTTCAGGGGAAAAAAAAAAGCAAACACAGAAAAATAAGACCCAAGCAAAACCTTGTTTTAAGCTCTCACCGCTACAACAGAGCTATCAGTAAGAAACAGTCCCCTCTAAATATCTACTTCTGTTCTCTACCACAGTCAAAAACAAACACAAGCTGCACTTATTTCACAAATAAAGAAAAAAAATACGTAGCAAGTTATAACCACCATTGCAGAAGTTAAATTCTTACGGCATTAACGCTTTTCTCTGACCTATCACAAAATGCAATCGGTTTTTATCTATTACGACTCTCTCTCTTGGTTTCACGAGGCAGCATATAAACAGAAGGGGAAGGAGAACAGTGGACAACCGAGAGCGCAACAGGAGAGGACGAGGACACAAGCGAACAAGAGGACATTGAGCAGTGTGCTGCTAACCGGGAGGAATATCTGCGCGCGCAGCAGTTGGCTTGTGCTTAGGACTGAGTACAGCTCATTACTGAGCTCAGCTTGGTTCCCAGCTGTGTACACTGGACCTGATCCTCTACTTGTATAAGTTTCCATAGTTCACTTAGCCTGTGAACTGTGACAGTTTTACCAGCTGGAGACTGGCTACATTTTGGGTTTCTAAAAACACTGCAGTTCCTTTCATCATAGGACTTCACAGATGAAACGGGCCTGGGAGCACTGAGGTTTGTCTTCTCCTGGTTGGGAGACAAAGGCAGGCAGAAACTGCAGCTTTAAAAGACTGATAGAATCGGATCCCCCCTTTGCCAGCTGCTAGGTTAAGATGGGCAGAATTTCCAAACATGCTACATACTCAAACTCCCAGCTGACAAGAGAGACCCATAGTCCATAATAGCACTGAAAATTGTCCCTTGATGTGTAAAGCCAGCCACCAAATATGTATACCCAATCTTAAAAAAACAAAAAAAACCCAAAACCCAAACCAGGGTAAGTTACTTGCTTCATCTCACACAGTGCATAAATTGCAGAACATGGCAAGAGTACCAGGGGGTATTACGGAGAGATAACATGATTTTTTTTGAAGCCTTACGTACAGGTATCTACAATTTAACAATATGGTGAAGTATCTATGCTGCTTTTCAGAAATGAGGAAAGCGACATCAGATGCAAAAACCGTTTCAGAAGCTCCAGCTTATTATCCTTCTTTCAGCTTCTCCCTTCCACCCCCATACAGCAAAGGCCTCCTGCGCTTCCCCAGTCCCCTCTGAGAGCAGGACCGCGCTGGAACCGCCACGCTTGGTGCGTTTGAACGTGCGGTACATAAGCTCAGTTCTGTCCGTCTAAGTCCCGGGACTGTGGTAGCTGTGTATGTATGGACAAAGCTGTGCCAGGCTCTCGCACCCTGCTGCACACACCTGCAGGTAGTTCACACTCGGCGCACAGCTCTGGAATCTCTCTCCCTAGCGCTCTTGGCATAAATCACGCAGCGGGGAGGCTCAGAAACATGACGAATGCATTGGCTGGAATATCTCCTGCTGTAAAGACACAGGGAGGAAGGGGGATACTAAACTAACCTTGCCTTGGATGGAAAAGCAGCTGGAATTTAATGTTCTTGGAAGCTGGCCCTGGCTGTTCAGACATGGATCTGCCAGGGAAGTCCCCAGTGGAGGCATTGCTCATTCTCCCAAGCTAAAATGTCAAGAGAAAGCACTGGAAATCATTAGGCACTCTGTTCAACATTTTTTGGACCATCTCAGGCAGCGGGAAAAAAGCCCTCAACCACAAACACAACAGAAACAAATTTGCAATGTTAATACAAAACAGGAGAGATCATCAGAAATCCGAGGTAGGATTTCGCTTAATCTTGTCAGTCTGAAGCATTACAATATTGAGCCAGCCTTTAAAAAAGGGACAAGAGCAGAAGGAAGGAGCAGAAAAGGGAAGGAAAAAATTGCTTTGGGGCCTGTGTCTTCAGAAATTTCACTATCACAGACAGCTGTGTGGACGTGCCCCTGCGTCCACCACACCACCTGCACATGGCAGGCCATGCTTGGGTCCGCTGCAGATTCCCCAGAAAGGAGAAGTTGTGATCAAACAGAAAGCAGCAAGGGAAGATTTCCCCTGAAGAACAGGTTAAGAGTCACACAAGAACTAAAGCCCACTGGCATAAATCCTATTTGGACTCACCACCACTATTTTCCCAGCGTTCAGATTAGAAAGGAGGTCATCTTGCCATTTGCTACAAAACTCCAGCTCTATAAAAATAGGTTGTGACAGTTTTAATCCTACACCTATTTAGGGACACACACCAATTGGCTATTATGAAAATAAGCTTCTGGAGTACCCTGCTCCTCCTGGGTAAGGGAAGGCAGACGCGCCTTTCCTCCAAAGCCTTCACTAGCAAAGGACCTTCTAAATTACCAACCAAAAAACACAATCAGTGCTGAATTTGATACCATGCTAGGGAAATGTGCACCATGGGAACCACCACCTTTCAACTGAAATATAAATCAAGAAGTCACATCCATTGAAGTAGCTAAAAGCCCGCTGGCTATTTTCACTAAGTCAGGAAAAAATACAGCAAGTTTAACTCGATGGTTAACTTGTGGCAGGTTCAATTGGAACATTTCCCTGTTTGATGGTAGGAAGGTTCCTACATTCCTACATACAAAATAAAGTTCTGTATTTCATGAGTTGTGGGAACTGGTTGCTCAGTGTTGACTAATCCAATAGGTGTTAGAAATGCTTTCTTGTTTTCTGTATGATTTGCAAAGCATTTGAGGCTCCTGTTTTGATGAATGCTGATATTTCAAGGCAGAAAGTCAGTATTGTACTCAACTGAAGGAGTATATTCTCAGGAGCTGATTAAGAAAGTGCTCTGCATTACCCAAACTTGATTTTTTTTTTTTTTTTTTTGAAAAAAAAGCTAAAATTAGTAGTATTTCTTACAATGCTGGAAAATACAGGTAACAGTACATTTTCCTGAATGGTCATACCAAAGACCACTGCACGTTAATGAAGCACAGTCTCAGAGCAACGGAAAAACAGACTTGATTCTCCTCCCTGAATGCCTGGAGAGGCTTTTCCTAAGGAGTTGCTAGAGCGCACACGGAAGGGACAGTTTTTGAGGCAAGCTAAAAGAGTGCCTCTCCCCCAGTGTGATGCTGAGCAGCTCTTTGAAACTAGACCATATGTGGTACCTGAACCCAGCAGCTATTATTGCTGTGCATCAAACCGGGGCCCAAAACACAAAGACCACCAAAACAGGGCTGAATGGCACAGCTGTGCTACTTCTTTGGGGCCTGCAAAGGGGAACAAGAGCAACAGCAATCTCAGATAGAAGGGAGAGGATTTCCCTAATTTGTCCATACACATGTATTAATGGGCATGTTCCAGAAGGAAGGGTGGATGCTGCTATAAAAAAAAAAAAAAATGCGGAACAGCCTGTGTGCTTTGGGATGAAGCACCTCCTCCCAGGACAAGCTTGCAAGCAGGAACTCCACACATTTATTCCAACATCTAGCAGCCTATGCTGGATTTAAATTCACAGGATTAAAGAACGAAAAGTTTCTCGCCCTGCAAGCTGTCTGGTATAGCAATTTTCCTCTAAAGCAGAAGCAGATCACCACGACAAACATATTCACAGGGATCTCCTGTCAAGAAGTCTCTCTGATACAAACATATTGGGAGAAAAGAGAGCTCACTAGTGACATCAGCAGAACACACTATTTCCATTTAAATGGAGATTGTGGCAACTTCAAAGTTTCAGTGGAAATTAAAGCATACTGGCATCATCAACTAACTGTTAAGCCACTTAATTTTTATTTTTTTTTTTAATAATACTTCTGAGTTGGACAGACTGTTAATACTTCCACAGATCCAATCCCACTTTCCATGTGCACTAATGGAACCCGTATGGTTCTTCATTCACGTGATCTGACATTGTGTTACCACAATAAGCGTGTTGCAACTTGAAATCTTGAGCTTGATCTTTCAAAGACTGAAAGAGTACTTTTCCGTAGCTTGTGATTAGTTACACACAAAATATCAACATGCGCATTGTTTTTCTGATTAATCCTCCAGTATGAACAGAAGAAGAAACCAGCCTCATCTCTGGATAAGCTGCATCAGTTAAGTTTGCTTTTCAGCGAAGCTGAGAGACACCCACAATTTAAGATAAACAGAAGCTCACAGGTACTTGGAACCTCAAATTCTTTAATGTTCAAGCACCATAACTCGACTATTTTGCTTCTAAATGGACTAAAATGGAGTATTCTTGTACTGATTACAAACTAGATGAAAGCATTTTTAAAAATACGTTTTGAAATAAAAAAAAAAAGTCTTATCTTCAGCAGTCTCTGTGATCATCCATAAAAAATACAGCACAGAAGGGACTTCCTGTATCTGAGGGCTGTCTCTTGGCATTGCAGAGATTAAGTAATATTACAACTCCTTTTGTGATCTGATAAAGCTCCACCAAAAAAGCAGTTAGGGGGTTGTTTCTTTGAGCAGTTCACCTCTTGGATGGCCTGAGACTTAACTTTTATTCATAGCCAGTTTAGACACATTTGTTCATGTGACAATCTTCTCTCTTACTTTAGATGGTTCTTCTCCATTCATGGGGGTCTAAGATAGGGATTTAAGAGCATTTTCAGGTTCCAGAATGTGGGAAATACTAAAGTAAATTAGGAAACGGATTTGTAACAGGAGTGTAACTAATACATGAAAGTGCTGGGTGTCTAAGTAAATACAACTATGAGAGTAAAATTCATCTAGTTATCAACATGCAAAGCAACATCAACTTAATCCAATTTATTTCTTTGCTAGCAGCATATTCTTATTTTTGATTTATTTTCTTTGCATAGACTTGACACTGAAGGAACAGGCAAATACTACATTGATATCATCAGGGCATTCAATGTCATTAACTAGAAATAACAGTGAGAACAACATATTAAAGAACTTGCATGTAACTGAGGAGTTGCAAGAGCTTAGGGCAAACTAACTTGATGCATCAGAAGCTCATTCACAGCAACAAGAAAAGAAACCAAGTATCTTCTTGTTTCTTTGTATCTTCTTGCCCCACAAATGAGGCATTTCAAGGATCAAAAGAGGGCACAGAGCAGAGTTACAGAGCCCAGCATGATTTCCATTACCTCTTTTTACTTTTGAAAAGGACCATAACATGGCAATGATTTAAGAGGTTTGTGTACTTTCCCTTTTAATCAATATTTTCCCCCTTACCTTTTCATTTTGAAAGAACTATTTTGCTCAATGACTTACCCCTTCTGAGACTGGCAGGAGAGCTACAGGAGCAGTAGGCTGTCTCACAGTCATCCAAATGCATTAATCATAAGTAAACCACTTTTGGGGAACACCAACTGATGCGCTATTGGAAAGCCTTCCACCCAGTAAAAATTTGTCCAGAAACCCTTTCTTATAGTGGTTCTTACAAGCTTCTTTGAGTGAAAAGCTCATTTTGACTGCATGGAGTCCTGCTGAAGTCCCTGGGGTCCCACTTCCTACCAGGAATGAAATGACTTAGCTTGCTTAATGCTTTTGTCAGTCTGTCTGTCTGAAAGACATGGCCAGGCCACTGATGGTTTTCCCGTCCCACAATACAAAGTCATATGATTTAATTTGAATAATGGACATACTTTCCCCAGAAACACTTACGTTGTTAGAAGCAGATATGCTCCTGGAAGTTCTTGTTAATTTACTCAAAGCTGAAAGGCACCAGAGAGTACAAGGACTGCTCATATACGGTTACGGCCCACCAGAAAGAGCACTGGATATAACCTAAGCAGAGCTGGCTTCATCTCCCGCCTGGCGCCGTTGCATACTGAACAAAACGCTTGCCTCTTCTCCATTGTGTCTCAGTTTCTTCATCTGTAGCAAAAGGATGATACAATTCCAATTTCCTCTATAAGACACTGTGAGGCTTGATGAATCCCATGGCAAGAGCAGACACGCTTATCTTAAGATACCTTAGTAGCAAGTATGGTATGTCTGTATAATGGCTAGCAGATAGCTCTGATAACCAAAAGGTTAATAAGTTTATCCTCAAATATTCCAACACCTCAAAACTCAAATGCAAAGCTGTATGCCACACTCTTACACATGAACACTACATAAAATATTTTGACTCCTAAAAAGTCTGTAACAAGATGTAAACTAACATTTAAGACAAAGCCTGCAGCACATTTCACATTGGGTCTAACTTCGCACACGGCACAGTGATTCTGCTTTATTATCCTACATGCGCAGCTTCAATCTCTTTGAAAAATCATTTTTTCCTGAACATGCACAGAAAGCACCTCACACTCCCCTGCCTTTCCTCTGTCCCCTCCCCAAATACACCTTGTGATTTACAACAAAATAAGCTTTACACAAAGAGCTTCAGGTACAACCTTGCTTTCAGCTGACATGTAAAAAAAAAAAATTCTTCTAGAGCTTTGGTGGTACACAGTACTACAGAGGCACCAAGAATGGACTGTCCCTTCCTTTATAATTCTTACATTTGGATACTACTGGAAGCAAAAATTTAGGTTAAATTAACACTGAGCACATATACTGAGAACACGATCCTTGTTTCCTATCTGGCACTTTACTAGATGCATTTGGCGCTTTACTAGCATACACGAATGTTGAATGTGCTGTTTATACGGCCCGTCCAAGTCATCACCCCGATACGTTGCAGGGTAAAGGGGTTGCATGCTGCAATCTGAGGTCTCTAGGTTTGCCTGGTCCCTTTCACCAGCATTAATATTAATTTGTATAAACCAGAGTTTGCTTCCAACGGGAAACTGGAATTTAGTACTTACTGTTTAATATGAATAGTCAGCTGAGGCCTGAGGAAGGAGTTCCCATAGCTTCTGAGCTCCAGCAGACAGCATTTTATGCTATAACATATATCCCTTTCCATGTATGTTTTCTCATGAATTGGATCCTTTCTAGAAGGACCAAGATTTTTGTTCAGCCATTCATTTGCTGTCCAGTCTTTAACAAAATATTCATTCTGCAATGGAAAGCGGGATTGCTGAGATCTCCCGTGTGCTCTCTCATACGGTCAATTAAATGCTTGCAAAGGCTTCCGGGTCAGACAAGACCAGAAGCAGCGCTGGTACGTGTTACTTCTTTTGGAAGGGTATTTAAGCTAGCCTGAGAAGTCCCCACCTCCCTGGATCCACAACTTGCAGTTCTCCTCGCTGTGCTGATAGAGCTGTTTGCAGGGCTACTTTGCAGCCTGGACTGCAACAATCTATGTTTAAAAAGGATCATTTTAAACAAACTTTTAACATACCTCTCAAATACATTTATTTTCAGAAGTATTTTAGCTTTCATTAATGCACATTCAGGCAAATTTATGCCAGGGAAACTAAGAGATTAGCAGGACCATTTCCATTACTACAGCTACCATCAGAGTGGCTGACATTAAAAAACTCCCAACTATAGAACCCTCAAGACATGAGCCAACCATCAAGCAACTGAAGCTACTTACCTTGCTAAAGCTCACCCCACCGCTGCAGCCTGTAGGCTTCCTCTTTCTTCCCAAGGCCCTGGTGCAGGTATCAGAGACGCGCTATTACAGCAAAAGAACCACTGGCGTAACACAGCGTTACAAATTTCAGACCGATGGAGAACTCCGAGGACAGCAGCTCTGGTTCGGTAACTGTCTATATTGAATATTCTGGACACGTAGCACAAGTCACAAATTCCTGAAGTGCTTGCTAATACCACATATCCTGAGTCAAAAGTTACAACAGATCACAGTTACTCCAAGGACTAGTTAAGACTGCCTCGCATTGAGTAAATCTTACATGTCTGCATGCTTACAGTCATTAAAGCACAGACCGTTTCAGCATTGGGAAGTTTAGAATTTGCATATGCTTTTCCCAGTTCTATCATTTATTGCTACTGAGCTATTCACGATGCTGTAAATTCTTCTCTAAGCCACTGCTTTGGGATTGCGCCTGGGTGAGGCAATGACTCCCTGTTCCCATGCTTGCTCACTCTAATTCCATATATCTTCATCTACAGAATGAGCCGCTTCTGTATTTCCAGACAGCCCTAAAACATTAGAGAAATTCTGCACAGTCAGTTAGCGAGCCACACAAGCCACAGTTTACCCTTGGCTGCACTGCACCTTTTCAGCGAGCAATGAATTACCTAAATGTTTAGATATATTATTTGACCTTAAAACAGTTCGACTCCTTATCCTTTTTCCATAATGAAAGCAAAATATTTTCCTACCTGGAAAGAAAACTGAAGATATATTAGCACTTTACTGCTGGCTGTATTCTAACATGAGGTATCTCTTTGGCTTTAAAAGCGTCTTGGACATTTTTGGGGGGTATTGCTACATGTAAAAAGCCTTTTTTAATTTGAAAACATACATTTTCATTTTTCCCTCTGCAGACTACCTTCGGGCAGGCCATTTTCAATGTTTCAGAACAAAAGTTGCATCATACCCTGGAGCTGTTCATCAATTCCTCTGACATCCTCTATCATGTTACACACATTATATACAAACCGCTTTTTTTGAACAGCTAGTAAAGGCTGGTTCTGCACAGCAGCATCTAACAGGCTCTTCAACTAGTTCAGGGAGAAACTGGCTGATCCTGTTCAGTAAGGCTTAACAGAATCAAAAGGGCACAAAGCAGAGGAAAGTGCGTCAAACTAAGCTAATGAAGTAGAATGCTTTGCATGTTGATTAATCAGTTCTTCCTTTTTAGTTTACCTTCCATGCAGTTGCTCCTTAAGTTAAAAAGGAATCTGCCTGAGGTCTGCTTGCAGTGACTTAAATTTATCATACCTGTATGCATAGAGGCAACAAAAGAAGAAATATCTGATAAATTGTACGCTATCGTGAAGAGAAAAACACATGCTCAAATGATTTAACAGAATGATCTGTAAAAGCAAATAAACCCAAGTCTTTTCAGTGAACTGTATTTTCCTGCTAGGTTATAGATTTCTTTCATACCAACTGACAGTGGTGTATTTCTATGCTACATTTTAGAGGTTTATTGGAAAGAGCTACAAATAAACTCAGGCACCATTCTGAAAGAGTCAAATTCCACATTCCCCAAATTGGTTGCAATATCAATGCATCCCTCCCCCCCTTCTTAAATGAGAAATTAAAACTTCAGACACAGTCCATATTTTAAATCATTTATTTTAGTAGGAAAAATTCTTGAAACCTGTACTTAAATTCATTTAAACTAGCTTATGCAAACACACAATTTTCACACACACACTTAAGTATTAAAAAGTTGAAGAAAAGGCTACAGGACAGCCAAACTGCACATCACTCAAGGAGATCATAGTGCAATCGCTCTATCTCTATAATGCCTCACACCAGCAGGGAATATTAAAAATGGCTTGTGTTCACTGCATGACAATCTTGATCCCTCTTCCCATGATGGTTGGTCCTAACAGGATTATTAAAGATAGATGATTTCCTGGTGCTCTCCACACTTCAATACAGTAGTATTTGAATGGATATCCGTCTCTACACAAGGAGCTAGGGGCACCCTAGAAATTCTTTCTTTTAGTGTTTAATAAATCAGTTCACACTGCTTTTCAGTTTTAGCTGTGAACAGTCCTGGAATGGTAAGAAATACCTTCAGGAAACATATTTTGAGGCCAGAAGCTAATAAAAAAACTATATGCTCATCAAGCACACAAAGGCAATGGAATACTCATGTTTTTAGTCATTCAAGAGCAAGTTTGGGCAAACAGCCACAACCATGCTGTGATCTGCAGAAACCTCCATTTCATTACAGCCCTTTTCTTAGCAACATAACTTCAAGAAAATTTGTCAGCTGTTTGGTAACATGCATGGCTAAACTAAGTAATTTGTCTTTTCACCTTTGAGCTAATCCTTTCTATTGTCTTGAAGTTTCTTAGAAAGGGTATGATCAATTTTCAAAGTTATCCTTCCCTTTCCAGCATCTGAATTTATCAAACTACAGGAAAACTGCTATTTTTTTAAGGGTGCATTCCAAGAAAACAAAACATTTAATAGCTTAAGAACAACATATTCTTTCTTTCATTTCTCCTTCAAAAGCTTACAGATTTGCTAATAAAACAACCTCTAGCATTTGTTGCAGTGAAGGTCAGTACTCTCTACGTAGTGTTGAAACTGGACACAGAACATGCAAGCCTACAAAACTGAGCTTATGGGATACAGAGAAACAGCAAGATAGATTTATTCAAGCCTTCTCTCTCTCTCTCTCTCTCTCTCTCTCTCTCTCTCTCTCTCTCTCTCCAAATTTTCCCTGTAGTTACATATTTTACATTAACAAAAAGCTTGTAAGGAATAAATCCTTTCAGGGTTAACACTTCAGTGTTAAATCAAATAAAAGGGAGAGAGAAAAGCATTCTCATTTCTAAAAAAAAAACTACTAAGTTTGTATGCTCTAGACCATGACTTATACTACCCTTTTCAATTCTCCTCCTTCTCCCCACTAATAAACCTATTTAAAGACATACCAAATACAGAAGTCTGAGCTATTTTTGATAAAAGCTGTAAAAGCCCAAGCTATCAAATAGTGCTGCACTTAGAAAATACACTGAAGCAGCTCAAGTCACAACTGCTCTACACTGACCAAAACGACTTCTGCAGAAACATGAGTGTAGGGAATATCACCCCTCTCCCTATGTAAAGGGCATAGTTCAAATCCACAGTTGTGATTCTCTAAGCACTGAAATAAAAGAATTAGTCTTCAAGCTGATAAGGCACTGACCAAAGTCCTCTTTAAATCCATGCACTCACCTCTTGACATGTCATAAAATACAGTAACAGTTTTAAGAAAGGATAAGCTCTTCAAATTCAGTATCCACTTGTACAAATTCTGTTAGTTACAACTTTCCCAAGCCAATCACCTCATCCACAAGCCATTTTTAGACTAAAAGGAAAGAAAAAGGGTAGTATTTAAACAACAACAAAACTTTAAAAACTTGACCTTGTAAGGAGAATGAACAAATTGATGCGATTTAGTACCAGCCCTGGTGTCATGATGTTTATAACAGGCAGCATACTACAGCCAGCCATGAAAAAGATCAGAACTACTAATATTGGTGTGTTAGCACACAAAAAAAAGGGGGGGGAGGGGAAAAAAAAAAAAAAAAAAAAAGGAAAAAAGAAAAAGTGTCATCAACAGAGCCAGAAAAAAACCCAACAATTTATCTCATCTTGATTTGGAAAAGGTTTGCTAAAGCTAAAGAAAAAAAGCACAAATTCAATTTGCTTTTGATCAAAAGGGATCCCAAACTGCCTTAGCAGCACAAAAAAACCACAGCTCTCCTGGAAGGGAAAGCATTTCCTTTCAAAATTTATGTCTCACATGAATAGAACTGTATTGTTCCAAGTGTATAAATGTAAATAGAAGAGCCTGACATTGCAAGAAAAATTATTTTACTTCCCTTAAGGAAAAGATAAGCGATAAAAATCCTGCTGTATTCTTCTGTGCTTTCTTTTACTCCACATGTTTTCCAAAATACATACTACTACTATAAAAACTTTTGCTGGCAAAGTTCATGTACTCCACAGTTGAACCGCAAGGAAGAAAGTTAATCAGCCGATTCCCCAAAACAGACACCGATGCTTTAAGCAAGAGCCTAAAACATTATGCACAATTAGGGAACTGCTTAATGTACAAGCTGCAGAATTGACAAATAATGTCTGCCATTATGTTATTTTCCTGTTCAGATCTTTTAAGCAGTATTTGATTTCTACAGCAAACAAAAAACCCAACTGCAACACAATTTCAAAGCCAGATGTTAAAGCTCTTTCATTGAGTATTTATTCATTTAGCATTTATAATTTTAAAACCTAAACTTAAGTACTTGAGGAATCACAATAACCAGAGCAGTGTTCCTATGGCATGAGATGTCCGCAAAATTAAAAACATGCCTAGGATGAGCTATATTTACTCAAATTACCTTTTTCCAAAACCAAACCTCCTTACTTACTTTCTCGAAACACAAGCGTAGAAGACAAACTTGAAAAACCTAGCTAAAATTAAAAAAGATTGAGTTGGGTGATAAAAGCAGCAGTAAGTATTCAACGTCTACTAGCAAGAGATCTTCAAGGCCCGCCTGGCTGCAACCCTATCTAACATGCTCTAGGTGACCCTGCTTGAGCAGGGGGTTGGACTAGATGATCTCCAGAGGTCCCTTCCAACCTTACTGATTCTATGATTCTAAGAGCAGCGTAATTATATTTTTACTGCATTTGCACCAATTTTTTAAACTAGACAGTCTCTGTTGCCCAAGCTTTCCCCAAACCACTGGTTTCACTAACAAAAGCGGTTGGCAGTCAGCAGGTGATTTACACTTACATATAAAGTTTTGCTATGAAGATCTATTCTAAATGACTTGTGTTCATATTCCTGCAACCAGGAAATTGTAAAGGGGAATCTTTAATTTCAAAACCAAAATACTATGAAAAAAGTGACAAAGATTAGCTGAAATATTTCAGCAGTTACTGACAAGATGAAGACTTAGAGCAACACATTACAGCATTAATCAAAGAGAAACAGTCAACTGAGATAGTCTGGATAACAGTCTTACCTGAACAATACGTGCTCACTGCTGTCCTTGTTTTCTCAGCTCTAGTTTTACTATAGTTATTATTTTAAAAAAGGAACATTATTTTCTTTACAATGTATATGACTTGTCTCATTCTTTCCAAAGCTTAACTGGGACAGTTTTCCCTCAGGTGACAAAACCATCACCCCTTCCTGAGGGCCATCTATCTCCAAATACGTTAACACTTCAGTATTTCTGTGCTCTGCAGGATGGCATGAATAAGCATGAGGTAAACCAGAGGAAAGCACTGTAACAAGTGCCAATGAAGTTTTCTGTGTTATTATTCTCTCCAGTCTCTCTACCGAGGTATTTTAAGAAACTCCTCCCACAAGAGTCAGTCTGCCCTGTGGCGTGTCTGCCCAAATGGCCAATCTCTGAGTAGAAAAGCAAAGATGAAGAGGAGCAGGAGGCCCAAAGTTTGTAACAACAATTCACTAGATGAGTTGTGCACCGTTTTCACCATCCTCCTACCACAAATATCTAACATAAAACAGCTGGAAAAATACAAAAAATTACCAAAAAAATACAAAGGACATCTTCTGATCTGGCTCTGTCTTTAGCAAAGCTGAGAGGTCAGGCTGTGGCTCCCGGCTGCATGTTTCCTTTCACTAACAGGAAAACAGATACAATTATGCTGCAATGTCTCTGTATTAGCTTATTTAAAAAAAAATCAAAATTCACAGGGCTATTATCCACAATGCTTAAAAAAGTACACACATTGTTAAAAAACCACTTGGTTGTTGAGAAGAAATACACATTAAGTAATATTTTTTAAATGAAAGACCCAAACAGAAGTTGTGCAAATTCTACTACAGTAACACTGCCGGCTATGAAGATGTTGTCTTTACTATACACCCAACGTGGGTTAACTTGGGAGACATGAGAATTGAAGAGGGATTCAGCACAAGCAACCTCTTTCCAAAAATATGTGACTTCAGGATCAGAACAGACTATTCATTGCCCATCAAAACAGTAAGAAATCGCAAAGGGACACAAATCCCCACACTACTTTTGATGTAATTCTAACAGAAACATCCTTCTACTGTTTTCTCTCTACCAAGAGCCAATCCACAAGAACAACTCCTGTAAACATAATCCAGCCTATTACTATTTACTCCAGGTCACCAAGAGGTTGTTTTTTTTTGTTTTGATTTCTTTTAAATGAGGATTATCCTTCTCTCCCCCTCCCCCAAATCAGAAATTAAATCATTTCTATTAAGAGATTAATTTGCCTCTGGAAAAATTAAAAAGTGAACTTACAGGCTTCTACTCTGATGCAATAAATAAACTGTACATTTTCAAAATAAATCACTACTACTAGCAACCTTTATTACATAGAGAACTCTGCCACAGACTGGTAGATAGTTTGTTTCTTTTCAAAAGCAGCATCATGGTGGAGTCTGCAAGCTTATTTATGGCCACTAAACCACAATGTCAATGGAACATTTACTTACTTTTTCACAGACTAGAAGTTCTGATATAAATTTTTTTTTTGGACAATGTTTCCTTGCTTTAAAAAGATCACATTTCTGAAGATTAAATAAAGACTAGCCATCTAAGAAATTCCATCCGACTTCACGGAAATCCAAACAAAGCAAGAACCAAATTCTTACGCGTAACACACACATGTAAAGCATGGCTTCCTTTTTACAATCCAAATGTTTGTCTTGGAGAGTAATTTCAGTGACCAAGAATTATTTCCATCAAGAATGGAATATTGATAATCCTACATCTTTTCTTTCCCTAAGATATTCCAAGTTTAACTAAATTATGTATTTTTCTGAAGATCAAAACAGCTTCTGTACATATGGTCTGCTTTAGGTCACATCACCAATAATGCTCAATGTCATATTTTGACTAAGATAGATAATAAAATCAGTAATTGCAAAATGAGAACATGAAACCTTGAAATTGTGCCTTTATCTTTTTTAAACGTAGGCCTTTAAGCAATATTAAAGTGTTCCCTAGCTGGTAATTAATAGATACCCAGAGAAGTAAAATGCCTCAGTGAACTTCAGCAAGGTGGAGGTTTTTTTTTTGTCATGGAACCTTCATGTGTAGAAGTTTGAAAAGCATAGAAATAAAAAGGGAAGAAAACACTCAGTTCTGACCCAGCATTGCTCTCAAAGGTCTCTTTCACACACACCAGCCACCCAAAACACGTGAACTACGTTTTAACCAGTAATTAGGTAACAACGTACCAAAAAAATTTTTGGTGTCTAAGTGCTCAGCCTTTATGCCACTTGCCGGGACTATGGCTCCCATACAGTACTAAGGTTTGCAAGCTTACTGCTATATTAAACCTGCATTTGTTACAATTTTCATACTCTTAGATCTGAGAGAAATGCTGCTGCTCCAGGTTCAGTGTGCCTGGGGAAAGCTCCCATTGAGAACTCCTGGTATAGTCTAAACAACATCTTTAGAATGTTTAGTACCTCTTTTACTCAGTTTTAACCCAGCCTTTGATACAACCCTCAAATATCAATTTACTTGTTTTCTTAGGAATACCTAAAAAGGTGAGTTATTTTCAAAATTAGTATAAAGTTAAAAGAAACTCAAACTAGCTACAATCTATTTAACTCAAACACAGCACCGCCAGAAGTTTCTCACACGCTATTTGGTGTTTCATGTTGGCTTTCCTTTCACTCTTTAAGGCAGTGGTTTCCACAGGTCAGTTCAGAGAATATCACGAAGCATGGTCCATGGCAATTTATGTTGTAACTCCTTTCTTTTTTTTTTTTTTTTTTTTTTCCTTTCCTTAGAGGACTTACTCCCCAACCAGTAGCGTTTTTTTCAGGGCTCCAGAGTTCCAGAGTTCAGAGATTGAGTTGACAGGCTCTGTTCTGGCACAGAATACAGCTGGCACATTTTTCATCAGGACCTCATTCTCAATTATGAGATGGTACGAATTGTTCGCTTTTTGTTTTGAATTAGCCTATTATTCAAAAGTCATCAAGTTGGCGGGAACCTGAAAATGCAAGAGATATAAGTAACAGCTGATGTTGTGTAGCACATTCCACTGTTTCAGACCATTCATCTGTTTACATGTATATTGAAGCATTCAGAAAAAAGGGGAAAAACCTAACTGTAATAAAGCATTCAAGTATACTTCAAGCTCTAGAAAACCCAAGTATAACCAAGATATTAAAACTAGAGCATGGTTTATAGTTATATTGTATGGCTTAAGATTAAGTTTTGCTAATTTTGATGAAATTTGAGCTGTAGAAGAAACAATATTAATATGATCATTCTCAGTGCAAAATTGTACAGGCAGAACCTTCTCACTTGATTCCCAGTTAAGAGACCCAGTTAGAGGTTTCTTTGCACACAGGTCAGGGTGCCTCTGAAACCCCCAAACAAAATACAAAACCTAACTTTGCAGTAGATTTCCCCAAATAATGGAGGAGAGCTATTCTTTTGTTAATTGTTAGAAAAAAAATGGAAGCCACAGAGGGCAGTGCTGCCAAAATCATAGGGTAGGTATAGGCCAGAAGCAAGTCAGCTGTTTTCTCCCCACTGAGGATGACATTTTGTGAATGTTTCTTCCTACCACCCCCACTCCAACACAGGAGGGAAAAGTTTCAGAACAAGTTTCCTGTTTTATATCCTAAGGTGATTCAAATTAGACTGAGAGTTTTTAATGGATCTACATCATTTTTATGATATAGATCTCTAGAGGTGTCTTGCCTTTCAGCATCAATAAATCTTTACTCTGTGCTAGACTGAACTTTCAGGATCTGAAAAGTCTTTCCCCTGCAAGTGACTGAGGTAGACCCTCTAGTATTTGAGATGAATTTATAAAAACAAGGTACATAAACACTTCCCTAGGCTTCTCTTATAGAAAAGGAAAGTGTTTGTTGTGGACATCACTCCCTTTCATGAATATTAAAACTATTCTGAATTACTATAGTTTACATTCTTTTGTCTACAGAAAATTTGCATGACAGCAACAACTCTTGTTTATCCAGGTTATTAGAGAGCTGTTGCATTCCTGATGACTGCCAGTAACTATCCAATTTGGTCATATTTGAAGAAAGCATTTCTTGCCTACATTTATCATTCACATGGAGTAAGAATGTTCAGCTGGGCCACCATTAAAATTTTTTAAATTGTTAAAATGATTTCCAGTACCATTCAGCTTGGTAGGTGCCTATACTCTATCAAAAGCAGGTTTAAACATCCAAGCTTTTTTATGCAGTCATTCTCTCAATAACAGAGCAATGTGTTCCATTTTCATCAGTACTACAAGTATTTTTCTAGGGAAAGTACTGGTCAGGAGTCAAATCAGGATAAGGAGAAAAAAATTAAAAGGATCATTTTTACTCATTTTACTAAGGAGGAGGAAGATTTCAGGACAACAGAATGGTAACTTCAGAAGGTATTTTTGCAGAATGTGAGAGTCAGGAAGAATTTATATAGGAACAGGAGAATTAGTAAGCATTGGAATGGGAGTCTTTCCTTTTTGATTCACAGAAAATTCAAAACAGCACTATAGATAGCTATCTGGACCTGATAGTGAATGCTACAGCTTACAACGTTTCATGTAACTGTAAAATAGCCTTTTTTTTTTTTTTTTTTTTTAAATGGACAGTGACAAAAATATTGCTACCAGGACAGAGATTTTTAGAGCACTTCTTCCATTTCCCAAATTGCCCAATTGCTTTAAATTAGTGTCAAGATAGACAAATGATCTTTCTTCATTACCACTGAAGCTCTGGGGACTTGTTTACAAAGGAAAGCTAAGGCAAATCTATAAGCAAGTGAAATCAATGCACAGACTGGTCAGAGTATTCTGCTTTTCATACAAAGTAATTCATTGCAGTTTGGTCATCTTGAAGATCTGTCAGTGCTGAGCTCTTTTGCAACACCTTGCTCTCACCTGTTGTCTGTTACTTTGGCAGGCAGCACTCAAGTGTTTAAACCAGAGCATTGCATTCATTCTATTTCCAGCTTGAAACTTATATGAATTTCCTAAGTGAGAGAGGTAGGGAAAGAAATGATGAAGAAAAACAATACTATTTTTAATTTCTATTTATATCCAAATAATTCTAAATTGAAACATTATCAAAACATTTAATTGCAAAAGGTTCATGTAACTTTACACATTTGACTGGCATAGGTACAACTTAAAATGTTTGGCCTAGTGCAAGAGAAGTCTCAGCTTGTGAAGGACCATCTTCCTTCCAGATGTTACAGATTTCAACTAAGACCAGAGACAAATAGAAGAAAAAGTTTCCCCAAATCATACCACTAAGATACAGTTTTGTTCAATGCCATTATTCCAATTATAGTATATCATTTCATTATCTGTATTTCTATGAAGTACTACACAGCTCTGAAATGCATTTTAGAAAGCTACTTTTGAAAATATTTGAAAATTAATTCTAAACATATTGATGTATTTCAGACCAATATTTTCAGCATCTAGTGTTATACAGTTCTTGATTGCATGCTTGGGCCCAGAAAGGCCAATTATCACAAAAGTATTTCTGATTGCTGTTGTTAAGGTGACAAGTGTTCATAATTTATATTAGTAATAATTTATGCATCAGTTCCATAGGAAAGAAATTAAAATGTACTGAGACGGGAAGTGAACAAAGCAATGAATAATGTTAAGCTATTCTAGCACAGCTGCTTTTGATGCTCTTTCTGCTTGGTTTGAAGTGCTATGGAAAAGTAACAATTTCTTAACTCACAGTTTAAACTGAGACCAGAGCTCTACATTGGAACAAAGGGAACCATTTTTTCTTTTTGGTTCTTTCACAGCTTCTCTCTCTCTGCAATACAGTCAAATTGTACTGTTTTTCAGGGTAAGAGTGCTGCATTTGATTAGATGTTTTGCCCTGGGTTTTGGTTTTATCTGGAGAGGATTGGGGACTGGTCTTAGTAGAATATTGAATTTTTTATTGTCACTTCTATCATCGTGTATTTCAAAAGGTCTCTGAATGGCCTAAATATAGTTCAAAAGAATGCAAGTGAGTACTTAAAAAACATAAAGTAGATTTGTTGTCATTTGACAACACTGACTCAATTGTCTTTGGCTCAATCTGCCAATACAAAAGGAAGTCTTTATAAGGAATCTCATCTCTACAGGTAATTGTTCCCCTAACACTGGAGGTAAACATAGAATCATAGAATAAATAAGGTTGGAAGGGACCTCTGGAGATCTTCTAAGTCCAACCCCCCTGCTCAGCAGGGTCACCTAGAGCACGTTAGACAGGGTTGCATCCAGGCAGGCCTTGAAGATCTCCAGAGGAGGAGACTCCACAACCTCTCTGGGCAACCTGGTCCAGTGCTCCATCACTTTCACAGGGAAGAAATTCCCCCTCACGTTCAGGTGGAACTTCCTGTGCTTCAATTTCTGCCCATTGCCTCTTGTCCTGTCGCACAGGACAACTCAAAAAAGTTTGTCCCCATCCCACATGACATTTGAGAGCAGCTGAGGTAGTAAAATTCCAAATTACATTATAGTTGCTTTTGAACCTCACAACAAAATAAGTGCTTATTCTGGGAATCACTGCACTGCGGATGTTGGTGTTACTTACCCTTCTCAGAATCTGTCAACAAAAAGAGATCTGGATGTTCAGGGTCATCTGCCATCATCACCATCCAGCCTACCACTGACACATTCTTACTCGGTGTGGATTTGAACTGAAAATACAAGCACAGACAAACTAATGTAAAGTAAAAAGCATCCACTTGACTGACAGCCCTACACATAGCAAATTCACAAAGGTGGTTCCTCTCAATGTCACTGTTACAGACACAGAATAATGTTATTAAATTTAGTAGAAGCATAGCAGTTCATAAAACTTAGGCAGGCTGAGTTTTAAATGGAATTAGTGAAAACAGAATTTGCCACAATGAATGAAATTCAAAATAAATTAAAAGTAACACAATCCAAACCATGTGTTGACAAACATCTGAACCGCACTGTATGAACATAAAAGCATTCCTCACCACGTTATTGCACACATGTGAGCATCATAGTACAAAAAGCATTACGAGAACATTAAGGCTGCAAAGCTAAACTATTAATTGTTAACAGAAGAACTAAACCTGTCTGTGCAATAACTGCTCAAAGTTAACATGCCAGTTGATTACAATAGTCTGTAACTACACATAGCATGAGTCCTGTAGACAAGGTAACAACCATGTAATTAAGTATTATGACTTTATAAATGAAATGCATGAAATGAGGGAGAATATGATAAACAACTACACAGAACATTGTGTTCATTTGTTGTCAGGATATTAGAAAAAGAGTTTTCTTGTTCAAGGTGTTACTTGTACTTTGAAATATAACTTATGCCATTTCTTCCAAGCACAGTACCTGTCTCCTCTTCACTAGTTTCTCCCTCAACTGCCCCTTGGATCCCAATCCTTGTCATTCACCTGCTCAACATTATTTTTCTACTTCTCAGGCTTCTCATCCATGTTCCATGCAACCTGCTCATAAAATTCAACTCATTTCCAACCCACAAGCTTCCTTCTCCCTAAACTCTTTATCTATTAGCAGACCATCACAATTCACCTTTTACTACATGCTCAGACAGTCCTGTCTTTCTCCAATATCTAATTCAGTCTCCCTCAGGTCTTCAGTTGCCACATCTCCTCTTCCCCTCATTCATGGCTCCTTCACAGACTTTTCGTTCAATCTGAGCATTCCACCTTCTGCAGTGCTTTATCCCACTTCTGAGCCCAGAACCACCAACTCTGCTACATCCTGTTCCTTACCAGATGTGTTCTCCTCCTGTCTCGTGAAATCCTACTCTTTTGTAAGGTAACATTGACCTCTAATTACAGTTATCTTTTAGAAACCATAAAGTTAAAACATCTTATCACTTTAGAAATAACACTGTTTTACTGCTATATGTCTAATAAAGAGGGAACATTAGCAAGAGAAATCATTCCCGTCATTTAGTTTGAAGGTATCATGAACAAAATAAGAGTTTATATTACCTTGTTATAATTATTTCATAAACAAAATATTCCATTGCAAGTTTAATGTCAGTCATTCCAATCTATACCATACATTAACCAGAGACTTTAAATATCTAAAAAAGTTTAACTGTCTGGGAGTTGTGCAAAAGGCTACATTTTAAAGATCAGTCTAAAATACGAACAAATTTTAAATGAACAAGTGTTAGGCCGATACTTGAAGAACAAAGCATCTTAACCAAGTTCAAAACAATTTAACACCACAGTCTCTCCAAACCTTACTGCCTTCTGAATGCATCACTTGCATACTGTCATCTCTTCATTGCTACACTTGCAGGGAACATTCCATTTCAAGTTCCTACCAGCCACATTTAGCTCAAAATTTCATAGCATCAGTGGAAATACAAAACTTGGAAACTCTGAAGTGATGTTTTAACTTAAGTTTTTTTTTCTTTTCTTTCTTTTTTTTTTTAAGTGAAAGTATATATGAAGGACTTGTTACGGACTCACTGAAGACACTGTCTTCAAAAATAAGATGAAGACTTACATTTAAAAGTGATCGAAAAAATGCAAGCTTCAAATAGTCTTACAATAGTGTATATATATATATATATATATACACATATATATATATATGTATATTTTTAATACAGATGTGGAAATATAAGTCAAAGAGGTTTTAATGGGTTAGAGAACAGCACTGCAGCTCCTGAACTGCACACATATTTTTAAAGTTTCATGAAAATGAGAATAAATGACATATAACCAAGGTGGCTAAGAGCAAATTCACATTTGCTGACAGTAGACCTACAATATATGTAACGCAACTGAAACCGCTAGAGTTTGCCTTTATTTTTAAAAATCACCACTGCAAGATTTTTTAAATCTTTCAGAACAATTAGTTAATCATGGAGCTTCTCCAGGAAATAATACAGTCTGCACTGGGGAAGAGCCTCCTGCCAGCATCAATCCATCATCACTCTAAACGCTTGTCAGCTTTCCATCCATTTGCACTGCTGGATTCATATTCTGTGTTTATATAGTCCCCCAAGGCAGTTCATTCTCCACTGATGCATAGAGCCTTGCTAACAGCAAGTCTGCTTTGTTCACTTGAAGGGAATGAAAGCTTCATTGTAATTTAATGTTTCTGGTTTCTCTTTGCCTTTTCATATAGGCCACTGGAATGACGCTGTCTTATTATATACATAGAAAACTACAGAGCTCTGGTGCTAGGCTTCACATAACTAGCTTTTTTTGTTGCTGTTCTGAGCTTAAAAGCATTTATACAAAAATCTTTGAACCAAAACTCCGAATTCACTTGTGAACAGACTTTCCAGTCCAATCTCTTGGCACATACAGTCTTCCTCATCTCCTGTCAGGGTTTTACAGCTTTCTAATATTCAAATTATTCTCTCAGCAGTGGAACATACCTCCTAGAATGACAGCAGTAAGAAGTGCCAGAGCAACAACTACCAAGTCTTCCAGAGCTCTAACAAACAGGTAAAATTCTGTATACAACACGTAGAGGTAAGTTTGGAATGAAGAAAGGTGCTCTTGAGAGTGAAGGCTCAAAGTCTCTGTTGCTTTCCCAAATATTTGCAAACATGGAAGTCTCCTGAGCATGCTATACTGTCACACAAATTTTTCCATCCCAGTCCCTATGAGCAGCCTTTTATTGATGTATTCTAATTTCTCAACAAAAATGCTTTTATTTAAGTCTAAATTTAAATATGGCTGTTTTCACTGTCTATCTTTTCTAAAGGCACAGAAGTGCTGTAAGTTTTATCATAGATATCTATTGTGGGTACCGTTTAAACACAAAAGAAAACCTTAAGCCTCCTCCAAACATTTGTCTGAAATTCTCCTGTACCTCATCTCTGCGCTCAAAGGTTCATGTACTCATTATAGACAATTTTTCATTACCACCTTAACTGAAACCTTTTCACTAGTTTACATACAAGGCTCATTCCATACAGTAGTCTTACCTGGTGAGCACAACACAAGAAAAAAAAAAAAAAAAAAAAAGCAACTAAACCAACCCACACTGAAGTTTATCCAGAGCTAACAAGTTTTGTCCCATCTAGGTATCTACAGCATCTTCTTCATTTGAATTAGTATTGTGCCTAGAATACACACTGGAAGTGCCTCTTTTTCTTTGACCACAGGTATGTCAAGAAGAACTGGTCTGCCTTTGCCTAAAAGAGGAGATTTATTGACCTTTTTGTTAGATTACACTGCGATTTTTATGAGGTACTTTTCCAAAGAGGTTGGCTATCAGTTGAGGTTGGATAGCTTGGAAGAGCTTTCAGTGTCTGCGCATTCCAAGTCCTCAGTCTCAACTGCCTGAAGCAATAGCAGCAGAACAGCCAAACGCATGCCTATAATCAAGACCGCGATTTACCATTAGAGCTCTAGCCAGGAAACTTTATATAGCACAGACTGACTGTCGTTTCCAGCGTTCCTTTTCTTGTCACAGAGGCCTAGAGAAAAGCAATTGCAGAGAGATTCTATTTGACTGCAGATGATGTCGGGGAACATTTTAGATACAGGGGACCCCACGTAACTGCTGCCTATCTACAGTTTATTCTCTCTCGATTAAACTTTCATTCTGAAATTACAACCAAGCATGAACTGAAGCATGACCCTTGACAAACTGTCATCGTAAACTCCAGAAGAAAAGCTGAGGCTTTGGTACAATAACCCTGTAGCAACATGGTTGGAAATCTAAACCACCAACAAAAGCACAAAGTACTACTACATGGGCAGAGTAACTAAACAAAGTTATCATCATCTTTTATTAGGCTGTTTAATAAACTGAAGCCTCTCCTCCTATTCCCTCAATCTTTGTCTCCCACAGGAATTACAAGGGTATCTTCCACCTTAATTCCAGCATAAAGATTACACTCTGGGTGAAAATAATCTTTGGAGCAGATACGTCTACTCACAGTGAGCTGTTTACTTGATAAAAGTAATACAATTCCTACTAGTTACAGTTTGAATCGTCTTCTAATTATCACTATACTTGGGAAACCAAATTACAGACCTGGGCTTCACAATGTTCTTTGTGAACAAAAGCAGGAAAAAAAAGTTTGCTGCCTTAAACAGCTAAAAGCAAGACATCAGCTGCATATAGACAAATCCAAGGCTGTGCTGGATAGTTCAGTCCAATTCTCTAAAAACAACTGTTAAAAACAAGTCTGCTCTAGGAGGCATTGCTCTTTACTACAGTTGCTCCATCCTCCCTTTCTTGGAAACTTCACTGCTCAAACTCAGCTCAGCATTCACCACCTATCAGAAGCCTGCCCACATTATGGATTTTAAGGTCTCCTAGCCTCCATCTATAAACGTGGTTATTTGTCTGCCAGTATATCCTTGAACAAATAGGACAGCAAAAGGATGCAAGACATTCCTAGAGATGTTTAGCTTGCCAAGAACTTGTCTCAGTTCACTAGCAGTTTGGTTCTAGATATCACAAATAAGAGTGATCTGGGGGAGACAAAACTTAATTTAATGAAAATGATTTTTCAAATCCAGAAAATGATTTCTGAAAGAGCATTGTAAATGGATACGATTCCTTTGTCAAGACCAAACTAAAGGCTTTTGGACTAACTGAGACTCAAGATGATCAAATACCAGATTTAAGTTTTTATATTTGATATTTTTACTTCATTTACTTTTCTTGAAGACAGACAAAATATTTAAATGATTAAAACTGTTATTCTGAAGGAAGTGTATAAGCAAATGGACCATGTAAAAATGCAATTCACCAGTCATGCATTCCACCCCTCCCCCTGAAGCTCTCTGTATGTTATTTAGGTTTAAGAACATTTAAGAACACAATCACAGAATCGCTGACTTTGGAATGGACCCTGGGAGATCCATCTTGTCCAACCTCCTTAGCTGAAGGAAGGTCACCTAAAGCAAGTTGCCCAGGACCATGTCCAGCTGAGTTTTGACTATCTCTAAGGATGGAGACTCCACAACCTCTGAGCAATCTCTTCCAACATTCAACCACCCTCACAGTAAAGAAGGGTTCTCTCATGTTCAGACAGAACTTTCTGTGTTTCAGTCTGTGTCCTTTGTCTCTCATCCTGTCACTGGGCACCACTGAGAAGAGTCTGGTTCCATCATCTTTACTCCCTCCCATCAGATACTTATAAACACTGGCAAGACCCCCCTCTCTGAGCCTTCTCTTCTCCAGGCTAAATCAGACCTTGGTCTCTCGGTGTAAGAAAGCAGGGACTCTCATATAAGCCTCAACTTACACATGAGATGCTTCACTCCCTTAATCATCTTTGCAGTCCTTTGCTGAACTCACTCCAATAAATCCACGTCTTTCCTGTAGCCCAGCCTGGGAGCCCAGCACTGGGCCCAGCACTCCAGATGTGGTCTTACTAGTGCTGAGCAGAGAGGGGAAGGATCACTTCCCTCGACCTGCTGGCAATGCTCTGCTTAACGCAGTCTAAGATACTGTTAGGCTTCTTTGCCACGAGGGTACATTGCTGGCTTGTGTTCAGTTTGTCCACAGGACCGTCAGGTCCTTCTCAGCAAAACTGCTTCCCAGCTGGTTGGCCCCCAGTCTGTCCTGATACATGGGGTTATTCTTCCCCAGGGGCAGGACTTTGCAGTACTGAAAAGCTTTCCACTGAGTAGGTTCATGTATGGTAAAGTCTTCCATCATTCAATACTCTTGACAGAAGAAACAATGAACAAAAGATATTTACAGAATGCATATTCTGTTCTTAAAAGAAAACAGAGTACAGTTTTGGCATAAAGCCTAAAGTCATTACATCAGCAACAGAAGCGCAATGTCTGACATTAGAAATTTTTTTTCCCCCCATTTCTTGTTTTTCCCCCAACTGTTGGTGACAACGTCAGTGCAAGTTTTCTTTTGGTTGTTTCTTTTAATTATGTAAAATTTAACTTTTAACAGCTCGCATTCTCAATACTTCACATTTCTGCTCATAATAGTTGCTCATAATAGCATAATAGTCTGCTGTTTCCAACTACCTTTATTTTTAATGAGGCCGAGTCCTTCCATAAGTTTTTCACTGATACTAGAGGTAAATGAATACAAACACATACACTTTTAATTCTAGACATCCTGGAGAGAGGATGATGGCTAACAGGCCTTTGGTCTGGACCAGGATAGTAATTTTTAACTGATAGAACAAATTAAGTAGGCTCAGCATAGCTTTCACCTAAGCAATCAAAGCCAGCAAGGGTGAGGCAGGCTGATGACGGTAAAGAAATTATGCAAGCCTTTCTACAGATAACTGGCTATTATTCAAATGACTGAGTAGCAGAATATTGTTTCCTAATTAACTACTTTTGATGAAAATGAAAAATACTTTTTTGTAAATTATGGCAACATTATACACAAAATTTACACATAGAACAGAAAATTCAAATATCCAGAAGCCTACTAAATCAGAAATTCTAAGCTCTGCCCTCTGAATACAAAAATGCTAGAATCATGAAGCAGTATTTTGTGCCAAAAAGAAATGAGAGTCCCCTTTCTAAGATTCCACAGCACATCTCAGTTTCTAAAATTACATAACTTTATGCAAAGCAAATGTTCTTCAGTGACAGTTGTCATAAATTAAACCGAATCACTGGCCAGGGCAACTGCCTGCAATTAATGGTTACAGAAGAAAATGAACACATAAAAAGACCCCTCTCAAATTTCATCCATTTTCCTAGCAGAGATAATCTGTGGCACATCCTATTCCTTTATAGCTAACTAGTGAAAAGAGAAGTGAACTATGCACAGCATAACATCCCTTGAACATCTACAGAAAAATCCTTTTATTACTTTCCCACATAAGCACAGTATTTTTAGCTTTTTTCAAAGTTGCAGTGAATGAGAGGATAGCCATCATCATGTGATGGGCTGGCTCTGTGTGACATACAAAGCATTTTGTAGTCAGTAGTATTAAACTACAGGAGAGTAGAGCAGAGTAGTCTAATTTAACCTCATATATAAAATCAGGACATGTTTAATTTCATATATGGTGAGTTCTCATTCTTTCCACACCAATGCTTGTTTGGATTTCAAGTAGGAATAAACAACTGCAATGCTTGGAGGTCATCAAAAGATGCAACTTCTACCTTATAAAAGCAGGCAGACCAAAAGGCATAACTCCTTCCTTTCCAGACTAGCAGTTTTGGAGAGACCTATGGCATACGCAAAGCAGATGTTCCTGGAGTAGCATGTAACAATGCATGGTATTTCCATTAGGCCATACGCATATGAAGTGACAGACTGACTGGAAGACAGGATAGTGCTGACTAGAAACCAAGCAACTCCTAAACTACTGTATTTACATCAGAAAAGCACATTTTAATTTGGCAAATACCTATTTACATACATGTTTTCTCTCTGTAGCCTTCAGAGACTTTGCAGCATAGTAGAAGAGTTGAGTTCCACACAGTGCTGCCCAGTATTTCGTCCAAGACGCTACCTAGAGAGACAGAGAGAGAAGTGAAGCTTTTTGTGTTAGAAATGTACGTTAGAGCTATAAAATAGTTGGCATCATTCTGCAATAAAATGACAGCACTAACTCTCCAGCCAAGCCATCATCCATTTTTTTCAACTCTGCTGTTTCTAGTTAGATTTATATAGGTCCACAAATGCATTAAGAATCTAGAAATGCAAAAACATGCATTTTTCCTCATAACTTGAGAAAATTTTTCCATATCTTCTACTTTTTGTGCCCTTTATGGAACACTGAGCTAGACAGAAAATACAATGCAAAAGAAAAGGATAGGTATGTACTGCCACAGAGTGTCACCCACTGCCAAGAATTAAAATATGTGTTCTGATTTACAATTGATATCAAAGCATTTACAATGCAACTATTTAGGGTTACTACCTATTAATAAAGTTGTCAGGACCCACCTACTATTCAGGAAGATAAAACATGCTCCTCCTCTGTTATAAAAGTTATCTGCAATTGTATGTAATTTTACGTAGCATTACACGTTGCTTCCTATCCCAGTATTACAGGGCATAGCCTTATAATTTGAATAAATTCAAATAGAAGAACATTAACTCTAGCAGTGCCCATAAGCCTTAATCAGCAAAGCAAAGGAGATCAAGACACTCAGCTTAGTTGTACCACGGTCATTTTATAATTGGCCAAAAGAAGATGGTGAGAGAATGAATTCAGAAGTCTTACAGTAGGTTTTTTGCCTTCTTTCAACAAAGTCTTCCTCCTGAGAACACCTTGAATAGTAACTGCTCCTGGATACAAATGAACTGCCAAGTCTTCAGATTCTAGAGAGCTGAAAGGAGTATGTAAAGAATAGCATGAAAAAATATTTTTCCTAAAGTAGTTCTCCAATCATTACTTCAAGCTAATGCAAACATCTGTATTTTAATTTAGAAATGCCAGCTTTTTATTTATTGGACTTCATTGTGGAAAAAGACTTAGGCCGTTACAAGGGATTGCTATTGTGGAATTTACAATCACAAGCAAAAGTGATCATAAAATTAATTAGCCAAGCAGGTAGTCTATAAAAAAATTAACACTCAAGACAACTAAAATTCAAGAACAATTAATTCTAACTGGCAAACATTCACAGTATATTTATATTGTTTTGCAGCTGTTAAAACCTCTCTTTGAGCCCTTGCAGGAAAGACAGTGGTTTTTGTTAGAAACACTGGAATCATTAACATATCAAAAATGAAGCAAAAGCTCAAACATGCACAATTTAAAAAATATCTGAAAGCAAGAACAGTGGCAGGAGCAGTGATAAAGAACAGAAACCTGAACCACAGCTTTAAGGTGTTTTAATGCATTTGGTGCTCTACTAATCCTCCACCTTGTGTCGGGTCTAATAGGATAGGCACAAAAACATATGCCAGAACTGTGAAAAAAAAAACTAGTTTTATTAAAATTAGGAAGCTGACCAGCTTAAATAACATTTTCAGTTAGAAAAAGAATTTACAACAGGAATCATTTCAGTAAACACTGGTCAGAATATGTAACTAAATTGCTGAACCCAGCAGTTTTCTAAAAAAGTTAAACAGTGCCTGAAACATCTTTTGAAATAAACCAGGATTTGCCTCTTATCCATCCTAGCACTCCAGTGCATTCAAAGCAAAGGGAAATTTAGCAAGTATTTTCACTGCAACAACTGCCAAGGACATGCAATTTTGGACACTGACATGGGCGTGAACTTAAGTCACTGAGAGAATGCTTGCTTCTTAACGCAGGGGGGAAAAATAACCGTAACTGCTCTCTTTCACCGCTACAGTGCCACACGGCTGCGCGCAGAATCTGCCATTTGGTTACTCAGCAGAACGAATGCTACGACTACGACACCTTTCAGAGAATGCTGCGTTCAAGGAGTTGGAGCCAGTTTTAACACGTGACTCATTTTAACCGGATCTGTTACTTTGGGGAAAGGGGAAAGCACAAATTCAATTAAAAGCTGTTAGCAAAGAAAACATCTCGAATGCCATCCATGAGCACAAGCAGCAGCTTTGTTGCCCACATGAGAACTGCCAACACTACCACACAGTGACACACGGCTGAAAAGCTGCCTACAGTAAAACATCCTGATACAAAGATGCAATGGTTCAGAACTTGCATTTGCAGACCAGAGTTAACTAAAGTCCATATGGTGACTAAGTCAGAGAAGAGGAAAGCTCTAAGATTTAAGAAAAAAGGTCTATACCTTTATTTTGTCACACAAGTTAGAAAGATAACACCAGAGAACACCCGCTTAATTATTAAACCGAATCACCAACACCAGAGGGAAAGCCTGTGCCCTCTGTGTGCAGGGGAGATTGTACCTGCTGGCCTTCATGTGGCCTCGATAGCCATTTCGTGCCACTCTTGTCCCCGGACCGAGAGAATGGTACAACCTGTTCCTGTTGGATTCCATTATAAATTGTACGTATTACATATACTTTCATTCACACAAACAGCACGATTCCTACAACAGCGTAACAACTTTTTGTGCGTGTCACAAAGCCGTTTCTTCTACATAAGAAATAGAGGATAACTTTATTCAGGAAAATGCACAAAGAGGCAGATATCTCCTATTTGAGGAGATATGCTCTTTGTCAGTACTCATAATACGGAGCTGTTTTATCAGCATTGAACATTAGAAAACTTTGAGAACAAAGTCCGCATTTTCTTTGATTAGATCAAAACATAAAGAAGGGGCAATATGAAAAAAGCTTTGCCGTTTTTCAATTCTGACTACAGATTTTACTACAAAAGCCAGAGGTTTCAAATTCTGTAAGTAGGCACACACTGCTGGGCTGAAAGGAATAAGAAATTTGCTAAAACAATTTCACATATTGGCATTACTTCTTCAAACCAACCACTGAAGCCAACAACTCACAATGAAAAATAGGACTCTGCTATGATACAGTATCTAGTTAAATCATACACATTTTAGAAAAAATACGGCCATTTCACTTGAGTAAGCCCGCACCGTTTGAAGCAAGTCAGCAGATCAATACCATGGTATCAGCTAACACTTGCTGCTTAAAATGTTGCTGTGTTAAGTAACGCTGAAGCAAGCTCAGCAACATTTCAATCCCCCAATTTATAGAGGCTTTGAACTTTACATACAAATCTCACATTTCAAAGCCCTTAATCTGATCTATAAATCTATCCGTATCTAGGACTTGAGTTCTAGTCTTATCTTTTGAATACATTACTTTGCTTCATTCAAAGCTGCTTTTCCAGACCAGATCCTTAGTTGACAGAATGCTATTTAAGTCAGTAGAAATACAAATACATATACTGATTTATACTGCTATACTGTTGCCTCATTTTTTAAATCTTTGCTTTTGTAATTTCTTTTATTGTCTTGAAAGAGTGAAAATCAGCTCTAATTCTGTAGAAATCATCTAGTTAAAATACAAGAATGTGGAATACAATTCTTGTTAAATACAGTAAGTTTACAAGCAACATCTCTTACATACTACAAATTTAATAAATAATCTGTCCCCTGTCAGAGGTGCTTTGTACTAACTGAAGAGCTGTTTTGGTGTGGACAGCCAATATTTCTCATCATGGGAAATCTAAACAAGTTAACATCTTCAGGTTTCATTCTGAACACAGAATAGCATACAGCAGGCAAACAAAAATCCTGGAAAGCAAGAGTTTTAAAGGGACACAAAGATCAAAAGCATTAAATAAAAAGTACAATTTTAATTTCTTACCATCTGAAACTACTTCCTTTGCTGAAGGAAGAATTACCAACACACTACAAATGAATTACCACCTACTAATCTTTTCCAGAATAAGCCTGATTTTCAGCATAATAGAAATCTTTGAATTTATGATATTAAATAATATAGTCAAGATTTAGATAAAGCAATAATTAAAACAAAATTGTAATACGAGTTGTATATCTGTGTATACGTACACTTTGCACACAAACAAAATACATTTTATTCTTACCTTTAAGCTTGATTTTGCATAACAAGGAGGCTATCACTCTGGATTCAAGCTATTTCAGGTAAATCTATTCAGAGACACTCAGGATGACAACCGACGAGACTAAAGCGTCACTTAGCATACTACCCTCACAGGATACAACTGCCAGGACTTGGAATTAAAACCCTTTTCTGACTGATTTTGATTAGCCTAAAGGGACTCCCATTGGTGTAAGCTTTTTCAAGTTTCAGTCTAACTTTCCTTTGCTTTTAAGCACAATCAGTGACTCTGAGTCTCATCCCTTCTGCATTTTCCAGTTACAAACAGCAGGAGGGCTAAGAAAACAAAAGAATATTTGATATTACACACACGGATTTCCAAGGTAACAAAAAGAAGCGTATCTCATTTCTTCCTGTTAGGCACGTCATGCTGATTTAAGCCCTCCTACCCAAAGACCCCGTTGCTAAATTGCTGGGCAATATCATCTTCCCACTCACATGATATAGGAAGTGGTCATTAAGATGACTGGATACATCCCAGTTGTTAACTGCTATCAATTCCAACCAGCTAATGTTTTTTCCCTGCTTAGATAAAAACTCTTATAATAGAAATCCACTGCAGAGATTAAAACTACAGACACGCTCTCTTAACATAACTTAACATACTTATTTCAGTGTATTACCTATTAAAATCCAAAACATGTTTCATTGCTTTATACAAAGAATAGATGCAAGTACGTTGTGTATCTGCAGGAATTTCACACATGACATTTTAAATGTTCCTGCAGAATTCTATCCCTGTCCTGGGAAGCCTACCAGAGAACCTGTCCTCAGAAACATGCAACCTCAAATGGTGTTCCCAAAGAGCTCTCAGGAAAGAAGAAAACACTGAAGGCACATGGAATTTGGAGTAGGAGGAGAAAATTTGAGACAATTATGCACAACAAGGAGCAAACATTTTAATTCATGGGGAGTCTTGGCCAGCCAGTTTTCATTATGACAGAGATGAAAAAAACAAAAACAGACCCCTCTGCTTTATTTCAAGAGTCACACAAACAATTCTGGAGAGCATTATTATTCTCCAAAAACATGAGCTTAAACCTGCGGATTGCTAAAATTTAAATTCCCTGTGTCTGAGGTATGAAAGCACTCAGTTCATTACTTTGTCTAAGGCTTTCCCATATAACTTTTTGGGCCTGAAAGATAACCTGGGCTAGATTAATTCTGTAATGCAATGGGAAAGGAAGAGCAAGAAGAACACCCTTCTAACATTGCCTAAGTTGCATAACAAGTTGTTGCAACAACAAGTTGCAAGTTGTAACATAAAAGTTACAGATTTCTTTTCTGACCCTATTTTCTTTCTATGCTCATGTGAAACACTTAGTTCTTAGCCAGTGGAACCTTAACAGCATTTCTTCTTGTATACAATCATATTTATAGAATAAAATATCAGAGGGTTGACCTTTGGCACTGAACAAACTTCAAAGCTTCTTCCAAAGAGTAGTACAAAACTTGAACTGCTTCAATAAATGCAAGCAGAATAAAAGGTTTGAGACACACTTCCTAACTACAAAGAAAAAGTTCTTTGACAAAAATTTCTACCAAACGTGTCTTGATACCATGGCAGAAAAAGCACTCTGTGGCAATTCTGAGGCTGAAGAATTACCTGAAAATGAGTTATAGCAGCAAACTATGTACTTTATGGTACATCTTAACTGAGTTGTAGGAAGACGAAATTTCCACTTTTCACCGTATTCAACTACTGTTGTTAGTCTTTTTCCACATTCTCAAACACACCATGAAAAAGGACTGCCGTGGTCAACGCCAGCTGGATGTTTGCAAGTATTTAATTAAACAGCAGGACATTAAACTTCAACTACATAAAATCAGACCTTAGCAAGGGTCCCTACTGCACTTTGTCAGGTAAAACGGGGATGACAGTAACAATGAACTGAAGAGAGACAGAACAGGTGATGATCTCAACAACAAAAGAACCAAGGATGGCAGTAATCTCTCAGGTAAAGTGAAAATGGAAAACAGGTCATGTGAATAGTAGATATGTAAATATTTAAGAACAGAATATCAATGGGGGCTTGGTGGCACTCTGGCTAGTCATCTTAGAAGATTTTGAGCCAGGAATAAGCATCCAATTAGACAACACTCTGCTAACTACTAGTGAGCAGAAGCTACTTCTCAGCTGCTTTACTAGAACTTAGTGTGCGAGCTTACTATGGTTTATTAATATCGGCTCTCAAATTCTTACAGATTGAAGACTTGCACATCACCAAAATAAAGCATCATTTAAAGACCTAGAGAGTCTAAGCAAGAATGTCTGAAAAAAGAGAAATGCCTATTTTTAGTGACAGTTTTCCTTACCTTTCAAATGCTGGCCAGGATGTCTCTTCACTAAGTTCAGAACCATCACTGCTACCTTAAAGATCAGAAGGCATGATAATTGAACTAGTTAGTTTGATGATGAAATAAAGTATGTAAATTTCTTTTCAGAATATTTATTAAGATTAAATGTGTAGCACATACTTCGCTAAAATATTAGAACAAAAGTACTTTAGGATATGTTTCAGGAATTTCAAATTAAACTGAGGTAGAGATTGGAAGAGACAGGTTCTAGATACTGATTAAGTACAAAAAGCACAGTCCTCATATAGAGGGAAGGCATTTTTGAAATTCAGCGGTGGTTTCCAAATGCTAACTTGATGATTAACACAATAGGCATTTAAGAAGAAAGTTGCTTTATACAAATAATTTCTTAAACCATGTACAGTGATGATGAAGGCGTACACTTTCAGTATAATGCAGACTCATCACAAAATCTGTGATATATTAAAAGGCTTTGCTGATACGTGCAATTTCTATAACTTTAAAGTTGTTTCCCACTTATTATATCAGCTCACAGCAGCCTTTTTCCCTTTCATACTTCATGAAGACATCCAATATTAGCACAAGTATTTTGTTTACCACTATACAAAGTGGAGGAGGATGGCACACACAACCCACTTATCTGATGCATCTACTCGTGGCATCTCAGTAAGTAAACTAATTTTACAGTTACAGTAAATCCCTTTAGTGTGAAAGATAGTATTTAAATATGAAGAAAATTATACATATGTATATAAATCTGTGATTAACATCTCGGGAATTTGAAACAAGCCCCTGACAAACATATTTGCCTTTTTTTCAGATTCATCTTACTTACAAATGCTTCGTTTTTAACGAGAACAATTTTAGGTGCATGCATTTGAAGTATAAAGGCCCTTAAAAAAAGAGTTGAAACAAGCTCTACAGTACTCGTAATTGCTTCCATTTGTATCAAGATGCTAATTTTTGTTACTGCGCCTTAGGTACTTGTAAGGTTTCATTGCCAAAGGATCAGTTTTAAATAGTCTTTATCTACTCCCTCAAAAATCCACACTGCAATACAGAAGCATTGTTAACTCTCAAAGTGCAAAATGAAGCTAAAACGTCACTCGTTCAAGGTTACAAGAGAAGTCAGGCTGTGCTAGGTTCAACTGAGTGCTCTAAACACTGGATACTTTCTCTGCCACCTGTATCAGGTACTTACATGTGTACATTTACACACACAGGTATAAAGTATACACACACGTATGTATGTATATTTTAGTACATAAATACTGTTAACAGACCTCAGTAATTTCAGTTGGTGTTATAAATTACACTCATGCTGCTCTCTTGCTGCTCTTTACCCCTCAGCCCAGCCTCCCATGCCCAGCTATCATCCTTGCCTCCACTTCCAGTAAACATGTGATGTTGGCTCCAGAAAAAACCCTGTTCCTCAGTTTCAGCTGAATCTATGTCAGCCACTGCTAAAGTCCATCCTCTTGGGTTCCCAATGCCATCCAGCCAACATCTAGCACATCTAACCAAAAACCGAAGCTTAGCGACAACTACAGTCCTATTTGCTTATTACTGAAGGGATCTTCCTTTCTATTAGCAAGAAGTATAACTTCAATACTAGAACTCGGCTTGATTGTGTTGATAGTATCTATATTAGCTTTGCTAACAAGGTTGCATTTCAAACACTGCATTATGCATTCTACAACATTTAAAAGCTAATTTAAAGATGCAAAACAATCTAGTAAAAAAGAGCTCAAGTATCACCTTCCCGAAAGCAACAATCCTTGTTACAGTATCATTACAGTTACAAAAATCAAATGCATTTTGGGGGTGTGTAATCAAAACACTACTTTTAAGTTTAATCAAAGAAATTACCAATTACTCCTCTTAAAACAATGTTAATATAGAAAAACAGGAGGGTACAGATCACAGCTGTATGCTTTGATGCCTATACAGTTTTTCAAAAACTAACAGAAACTTGGAAAAGGTTGATTTCTAGTGTTTGAAGTGTCCTGTGCTGCTTTAACATCTATAAAGAACATATAAAGGGATCTTTTTAGATTCTAAATGTTTCTAAAAGGCTTTTTCACAACAAAAGCTCTGACACACAAAAGCACCTTTCCTAAAAAAGCAAGGAAGTATACAACCCTCCCTCCAAAACAAAACAGAGGTGAAACAAGCCGTTTTTAACTTAGAAGTAGTTAGGTGCCTAGCCAATTTCTGCTGAAACATTAAGTACACTATTTGACTATCACCTCAACTGGAAATATTTCATTCATTCAGTACTTTAAAAATATATCACCTTCTTAAATTCTTCTTAAGTATGTACTCAATATTTTTTTCACTTGACAACCTCAAGTAGGTCTTCAGGTTAAAATTAATAACACATCTTATGTAGTTTAAACTCTTTCTATTAAGTAATTTTTTATACAACTTTCAGTTTGACATTAGAAACCACTTGGGTCAAGCCACAGTGATTTTCTTTACTGCTGATAAAATTATAGATTACTTGCATGGCCTTAAAAGCAATTGGAATTGTGTTTTTCCCTACTCCAATATAACAGAAAGGCTTCTTCTTCATCTTAGGTATATCATCAATTGGCAAAAACAATTTTCAAACTATGGTGAAGATCTCTTGTGACATTTCAGTATTTTTTTAATGCAGATCTCTAGTACTGCAGCTGAATACTGCGGCTGAATTTCGTGCCTGTGGATTTGTAGATGTGCGTATGCAGACATCTTGGCTGTAGCCACCCAAACAGCATGAGGCTAGGTTCCTAGTTATGTGATAGGGGAATATCCACAGCACGGCATACTCATTTCCCCCTGCCTCCAGTCACAGCATCCACTCATTCCTGAAAGTTTGAGCATATGGAACGTTTAACACAGGCTTCCTTTATCCATAACCTAGTCCCCAAAGTTAAACAGGTGTTAATATAAACAAACCAACCCCAAAATGTTTAAAAAGCATTCAGTCTGAAAATTCTTTCCCCCTTGTGCAACCGACACACTTTTGGCTCCAGTTATACAGTGTTTCCAGAGCTCTACTTGCTATAGCTAGTCACTGACCTGAGGGAACTTGAAATGCTAATGTGAAAACACCAGAATTGGTCAGCAGGCCAGACCATCAGTTGGTATAGCATGGCACAGCCCTGCTAAGGTCATGGAGATAGACTCCATCTCCCAAAATTCATGGTCTGCCCAGTTGAATCCATTATTATACCAAAAATCCCCACAGATATTTTAACTACTGCAATGCCACTAAACTATTGCACTATAAACTTTAAACAAGCTTGAGTTTGGCTTGCTAGCCAAATAAACAGGGGGCAAAGACTGGCAAATGGCTCACACAGTAAATTGCCAGAGAATCAACGCAAAACACACAGTATTATCACTGACAGATATGAGCTGCATTACCCAAGCAGAAGTACACATAACCAAATGTGTAATGTAAATTAAATATTGTCCAACAATATTTAATAAAAGCCCATTTGCTGCACAACTATATTTGCAGTTCCCACCTATTGAAATCCCACTGGAAAGGGTGGAGCTTTCTGCCTGCCCTCTGGATGGGGCATGAGGTTCCATGACACTGTCATCCAGCAGGTGCCTTGGTCCTGCATTGGGGAATGTTGCGCTTTTAAATTCGGCCGTATTCATTTTATGTATGAAACTAGGAACAAATAAAGATAAAATTATGTTATTTTTGATACCTTTTAAAAGTTGCTGCTTTAATATTCTGAAGGATATCATGTAGCGTGTTCTGAACCCCAAACAAAATCATGGTTTGCACCATAAGCAAGAGTGTAAGAACTGTATTACCTGCATGAACTGTTAATATCAAAACTGCATTCTCAGAGCAAAGAGAAAATTAGAAGGATTTAAAAAGATTACTTCTTACACTTAGGGGCTTTTTGTCTCAACACTTACATGATTAAGCTTCGGAATTTCATTCCTGTTCATAAAATGAGGGGCTAGCAAGTACACTTATACAATAAAAAGGTAAGAATTGAATTACAGAATATCGACAATCTTGCATTTTGAAAAAGCAACAAGAGGACTGATGAGATGACGAACAAAATATTAAAGTAAACCTAGCTAGAAAGAGGAACTAATACCATTATTTTTACAAAATTATATAACCACCTACAAAACATCTCTCGTGACAAGAATACCAGCAAAACAACTATTTTAGAATTAAAGAGTTGCACTGGGATTTAGCTATAAGTGATAGTTTTAAAAACTGAAAATAAAAAAAACCCCATAATTTCTGCTGCTTACGTAAGATCACATCAGCATTAATGACTCTTACATGAAAGCATATGAGTCTCTTATGTGAAAGCTTTGTTTTAAAGCCTGCAATGAAGAGATCCATGGGAGAAATTTCAGGAAGACCCATTTTGTCATTACCTGAGCAATTTCAAGGAAGACAAACTGTAAGAAATGCACAGTTTATTCCAGAAACAGAAACACAGAACATGTGTTTCGTGACCTATACTTATTATCACAGTAGCCACACAAACTATTTTGACTACTTATCTTCATTTGGGAAATTCACCATTATATTTCTGAGCTTGCTCTCTCATTATAAATTGATCCTTAAGTGAAACTGAGTATAAACAATGTTATTTTTTCAAAGTAAAGCTTTTATATTGAAAGACGACACAATGCGCATCATAAAGTTTAGGATTAAATAAAATGCTGACTTGTATCCCAGACTATGACATTTCCTATGTCCATGGGGTATCAAGTTCCTAGGTGAAGGGGGTGTTGGTGGCAGCAAGGCTCCTTCAGCTGCAACATTTTTCCGTCCACTTTGTGGAGATGCTCCGACCTCAGAGCCTAGGAACAAGACAGACATAATTCTAAGTTTATTCAGAAGTAACTATCAGAGCTACTTCTAAGAAAACTGTGGGCGAGTTACACAAATAACTTCCTAAACTCGAATTGTAAAAGACAGCACGTGGCCCTAAAACTCACTGCTGTATGCATACGGATATTTAGAAAAACTGTATTTGATTTCTGTTGCACAAGATAAAAAGAAGTTCTTAAATTTGCTGCATTAGCCGCATTGACATTAAACATGTCCTATTGATTTCTGCATTTTGAAACTCCTATCTTCAACCACTTCAGATATAGATCAAAAATAATGTACGTCTTTGGAAATATATTATTCTGTAATGAGGTTTCGATGAAGCTGTTCTGTCTAGACAGAGTAAAGCATAAGTATTTAATAATTCTTCACTCCAAATGACCCTACCAAGCTAGTGCAACAATACATACAAGAACCTAAACACCTGACCCAATTCCTTGAAAAAAATCTCTTTAGAGAACACACTAGATTTTTTATTACCAGTATACAGTGTTTACAATTCCCAACTCTTTACTATCCTCAGGCAGGTATCTTCCATATTCACAACTCAATAAAGTATTTGATCACCTGAAGTCTTCTCATATTTATTAAGCATTTACCTACTAAATCTTCTCTGGAAGCAGCAGAATGTGGGGTGCTGGTCCCTGGTTCTATCTTTAACGAAAGTCTGCATTAAAAAGTATTAAAAATTACTTTACGAGGAAAGAGAAGGATACAAGAGTACATTTTTGAAAACTAAAAGTTCTCTGATTTACAACTGAAAGCTTCTCGTTTCTATAATTGCAAGAAACATGATGAAGTTAATACAAAACTTGCACAGTTACTATCTTTAGTACCTAGTATTCCCAACCATTCTTTTTCTCGAGTGAAAAAAACTACTGCTGCAGCAGGGTCCAGGGTTCAGAAAAATCACATGCTAAGGCACAGCACAGTAAATAAGTCTATTGCTTTGGATCACAGGGAGCAGGACAAGCTTGCAATATTATGCTAGGGGAGGACCAGATTGCAACCAAACCCTGGCTACAGAATAGCACTACAGCATCTTCTGCCCCAGGAAACCAGGCAGCTGCCAGCAGCCATGGGCAGCAATACAGGGTTGCAGCCAAACAGCCACCAGTTGCCCTCCCCTCTCTCTAAGCAAAAGCTCACTATGAGCTGCCAACCAACCGGGGCAGAGTCGCACTGTGGAAGGAGCGAAGGAAGAGGCCACAGGTCTGCATTGGCACCAGCCTCTGGGGAACATGCAGCCACACATGAGCTGGGGCCACACTGCCCAGGGACCACCAGCAGTTACACGGGACTCTGAAATTACCTCTACCCTAGCATAACAAGGCTAAAGACCAAGCAACATGGCAAAATATTTACATTTACTGTATTTTGTATTTTGAACTTTCTGTGAAGTAATAAAAGCGTGTGCACAAATGTGCACAGTCAAACCTTTCGTTGCCATTACTAGTCTAAAAAAACCAAAATCTTTCTTTGGGATTTTGGAAAATATATGATCAACTTGACTGGGTCAATCATTCTAGCCTTCTCTAAGACAGTTCAGTACTTTTCATTGGTGAGCAATCCATCCCCTTGCAATACTAACAGAGATAACCAGAGAACGCCAAAAAAAGATCGAGTGCCTTGTAACTCAAACTGCAGACCTAGAATCTTTGAAATTAGCAAGTTTAGAAAAGCTTCTACTTAATGGTTAGAAGAAAAAGCCTAATATTTGACAGCTCCTCTCCCTCTAATTCCCAGTTTAGTATAGATTCATGACAACTTTAAACTTTCATTTTCTTAAATATAATTCCTTAGCAAGAGAAAACAGGAATTCAAGTCACAATGATGGTTGTCTAACCTCAGCCTTTTCACAGATGCCTTATGAGAGAAAAAGTGTTTTCTAATGCTAATAATGTTTTTTCAAAATATACTCTGCCTCCATCCATATTTCAGTCTGGGGACATGTGTAACTCACAGGTGTAAAATCAGACTCTTAATAGTAGTCCTGGCCATTGCATTATAAGCAACTGTCTCCGTTTTCCAGCTACCAAAACTGGGGTCGTATAGGCTAAATTGACTGTAGCTCCTTCAGCGATACAACTCCCACTACCATAGAGTCCCGACTAATGAAGGAAAGTGGATTGTGGAATTCATAAAGACTACATACCACAAAGAACCAGACACTGCAGTTAAGTTACTTTATTTTTCTTCATCAAGTGTTTAACCACAGAGCTTTACTCTGAGATAAGCAAGCAGTACTTCCAAAGGCAGGCTATAGAACGTTTCAGCAAAAAGTTAAAACTAGATGCTTGCACACTAATGTCGAGACAGTGCTCCAAAGAACAACCAACCCACCTTAAAGACTATAACACTTGGAGAAGCCAGGTGTTCGAGCCCTTATTAACTGTCCCTTGACACAAACTGAAGGGTGCCTATTTGTTGCCATCTAGTAAAGTCTAATTACGGCTATTAAATGGTAAGCCATTTATAAATTGTTTTTACAAGAGATAATCTGTTCCTTCAGTGTGCCTCCCCCGCCCACCATAGAAAACAGCTACACAAGCAACCAATTCAACACACCCGCAGGGACAAACTTCCAGGGTGGGCAGGACAGGAATGGGTGGGAACCTCCTTGAGCAAGTCAGCCAGGGAACAGAAACTTTCCTCATGTGCAACAGATTTGCTTTAGCCAGCTCCCTATCCTCTGGGTTTGTTCCTGTCTCTTATCAGACTTGTCCAGCCCTCGGTTTTACTGAATGCCAAATCCCTAAATATAATAACCTTCTAACTCGGGAAGCAGAACCCTCTGTTTGGGGTGCTATAAGGGGAGGCAAACAACACTTTGCTTTTCAAATTCAAGCGTTTACATCTGATTCACCCTGTGAACCTTACTCAAAGGATAAAAATTTAAAATGAGGACTTGAGAAAGCAGAAATTCCAAGTCCTCCTTGGTAAGACCTTAGGACCAGATGCACAGATGCACTGTTCTGATGGAAAAAAAATGACACAAAACAGATCTGACAATGAGATCCACATCTTACTCTCTAGAGAGTCTTCCAGAACAAACACTCAGGTCTGCAGATTAAGTACATCCAACAGACCAAACATACCTGAAGCCAGTTCTTGATGCAGATGTAGAAGAGAAAGGAAACACACCATTTATCATGTTGAAAATAATTCTTTCTGAGCATAGGACCCTGCTACAACCTTTCTGGTTGCAATAGATGCACCCGAGATTCAAACTCTTGTTGCAAATGGAAACAAAGTGACAGGTTGTTTGTTACTTCTAAAGAATTAGTCAGTTACAACATTTCATACTTACTTGTAATTGTCATCTTCTACAAACTTTTGTAGCTCTTCTATGTACTGAACTGAGTTCAGATATTTTTGGACATGAGGCAACAGAGGAATATCTGGAGAACAAATTACATCCATTAGCCCTGTACCACTCATAGGTAAGTGAAGTATTTTCTGGAATGTATTTATACAGAACCAGACCCCTTACCTTTTCCACATGAGACAGAAGTACAAGCTACAATCCATACTGATGTTGAAATATTTATTTATTTTTAAATCCTTCATACCCATTACCATGCACCGAGCTGACATTCCCTACATCCACAGGGCTGCTACAACACTTTGGGCCGCTCTGCTTATCACAGCACGTGGAAGAGAAGAAAGCGGGAATCTCTGGTCAATCTAAAGATCCAAACCTGGAAACTGGAGCACTGTGTCAGAGCAGATTTTCCCTCACGGCCCAAGTTTTCATTATATTTTGCTTTTAGTGAAAGCACAATTCAGGGCTAGTATCACATTCCATTGCTAACGGTCAGTCTGTACCATAAAATGTAACCTTATAACTTTACTAGAAGAGAAAGCGGAATTGGATTGTGAGGGAGACCACCTCTGAAGGAAAAAAATTTTCTATGAACAGCACTATAAACGTGCAATAGACAAGTTTTATGTATTTTACCATCTCCAGTAAAAGCATACTCCAAAAGCAATCATACTATTTTTAGGACCATAGTTATAAAAATAAAATGTATATAAATTTATAATTTACTAGCTTTTGTTAAGTTTGAAGATTGTATTTCACATTTTCATCAGAAAGAAAACACTGCAAGAGGTGAGCTGTAAGAAAAGGAAAATTTTATTTTATCTCTTCATACTGATGCTCCAACAACCTACAATACCAGAATAAAGTTTTAGACTCTGAGGGGACAGAGCGGTGGAGGGAGGGTGGTAACAGCACACAAATGGATCAGGCCTTATTAAGACAGTATTATGGAAGACAAATATTAACACTTTAGAAGTTACTCTTCAATACTACAAAATCAACATGCTAGCTTACCATATTCACAGGACTGCTGTAAATCTGAGATGATTCGAAGTATGTTGTTCATTAAATTTGTTCTTTGCTCACTTTCCAGAATGCTCCCTGTTGATGGGTATGCAGAATCAATATATGTCAAGTCTGAGAGGTAAATACCTGAAAACATTAGAATGAAGAATTTTTTAGTCTCACACTTAACAGAAAATTAAAAAAAAAAACAGTACTTTGGAGAATTATTTCTTTTCTTGACTAATGGACATAGAGATTGATGACAGCATTACTTCACTGTGTTATTTTTGATGTATTTGGAAAATAATCTCTAAAAGATGTTCAAGAACCTCTGCACTTCAGAGAAAAACAGTAACTATATCTGGACTTACAGGAAAGTATACCACCATACCACCACTGTCTGGGATTCAGTTTGAATCACTTCACCCTCAATTTTGTCAACCCTGTCTTACCTGTATTTGCAGATGCCATGTTACATATCCAGCTAGGTTTTTGAGTGCAAACCCTTCGTTCTGCACACAACAAATCAGAACGGGAGATGGAGAGGGTCTTTTTCTCATGCATCATACCAAACATGTGCAATATGACTTTGTCTTTGACAGTATCGCAATTTCTAAATCTAAAAGCAATTATGAGGGTATGCACAGCTGCTCATGATCTTGATCTTCTGTCAAACTACCAATTCACCATTCTCTTGACAAATATGAAGCATATTAAACATAAAACGCTAAAATACATAAATACTAATAAATTTATGAAGTTGCCTATTGCTCCAACTCAGCACATTTCAAAAACCACAACAAAAACAGACAGAAAAAAAATCTTTGTAATGTCAACATAAATAGAAATTGAGAAAAAAACTCAATTCGTAGCAACATGAGAAGTGATATGCACACAAAAAGTGCATTTAGACTGAACTGTAGCACAAATTCTGCTGTTTTTATTAGCTTTAACAGCTAAAATTCCACAGGCTTAGATTCACCTCTTCAAGTCTTCTACCTGTTTCTTTCCATCACCGCTGTCTTACTATTCTGCCAGTCTTTTTGTCATATGGAGAACAGAGAGGAAAGCTCTCTTCCTTGAATATTATTGCTGCAAATAAACTGCTCATTTTAATTCGAATTCTATTAATTTCCAAAACTTTACCCAAAGTCTGATCATTTCCTGTCTCAAACAAAGCATCTCTCAACCAACTTCACCATTACAAAAGGAAAAGCTCCTCTTCTCCTTCATCCTCCACAATATGAAAGCCCTACATAACTTAAAACATCCAAACTTACCTAGTATTTTCTAGAAGCTGTTACTGAAGTAACCTGGAATTTCTAAAATTATATTTTTCTTACCTCAGACTTTTATAACCAAAGTCATAACAAGAAGTTTGGCTTTACAGGTGGAAGAATATTAATACAACCTCACTAGAACAGCAGTTGTGTTTGTATAGCACCTAGCCAGTAGGTTCTTCAGTCCCGAGTTGGGGAAACTCTGGGCACCACTCCAAAGTCAACACATACATGCATGGGTGCACACACACACACAGAAACAAATTAAAATACTTGTGGTTGAATGGTGGCACAAAAAAAGTGAATAGAAAGGTATTACACATGACCTAACATACTACTAAATTTTTCGATCTTGTGTTCTACTAGAAGTAGTTTGTTATAAAATAGAAAGGATGATCAGAAAAGTGTTATTCACACTTATATTCTAATGCTACCTGAACTATGTAAGTTGTCCTTAGCCTAACTTTGCTAAGCAATGTCCAAACAGGCATTAAAAAAAAAAAAAAAAACCCAATCCCACTCAATCTTCCACAGAAAATCATGCTTATTATTGATAATGAAATTCATTATGAACAAGACCCTGCAATATTACACAAAATTTTATAAATTTGCAGGATTATCCTTCTGAATAACTTCTAAAGTAGTACCTTTTTTCTTGTAGCCAAGACAAGACTTTTGTCGACAGCTGTTCTCTAAAATTCATTATTTCATGCATCTTTATAAAATCTAAAACAACGTTAAAAGACTACAAAGGTAATTCTTCCAAATGCAGCTGTTTTCAGTTTCTTTGGAAAAAAAAAAAAAAAAAGATCAAGGAAAACAAAAGGGATGCGCTTAAGCACTGCCTGAATACTGACAGAACTAAAAGCAGTATTCTGCATTTCCTTTAAGGTACGATCTCTGTGACTTTTGCTACTTTTTACACTAATCAGATCTTATTGAATATTCTGATACCTACCCAAAACCATCACGTGCAGTTTTAATGTTTTCCACATGTATCAGGGGCTTTGAGTTTAACAACTAGAACTGTTTCTTATTAAGCAAATGTCAAGAATTGAACATGACGTTCGGCCGAACAGTCGTCAAGCCTATGAACAGTTCATTTTTCCTGTTGTATCCAGTCAGGCTGCCTTTTTATTCCCGGCAACACAAATCAAGATGCATCAGTCTGAAAGAATCTTTCTTCTAAATGAAGCCCGGTACTGTAATAACTTGAAAGACATCTTTAGGCTCCGTAGTAAAAATGTTTGATTTGCAATTGCCTGCTGAACTCGGGCACAGCCTGTTGCCATCTGGTACCCTCCCTCTGAGGGGCAAACAACCTTTCCTTGTTCCCAGCCGTGCTGCCTCCCTACCCCCTCCGTCGCTGGCGGGTCCGGATAGGAAATCCGAAGGAGGAGTTTTGCAGGCTCGCAGTGACATCATCGGGGAGCTGAACGCCCAAGTGCTGTGCGCTCGTTTAAAAAAACCTGTCCAAAGGGGATGTACATGGAATCTGGGTCAGCTGTAGCTGGTTAGTGCACTTCTGCGTGTGAGTGTGAAACACTGCATCCTCTTCGCTGGAAGAAAATACACTGGCATATTAATTGTTTTGTAAAAACGATGTAGTTAGCTTGGTTATCGCACGGAGAAACCCAATTCCTCAATGCAGCTTGGATCTAACAGAGAAAGACAAAAGCAGTTTTCAACTGCAACTGCAGATTAACAGCCCACAACATCGGGTAGCATAAGAAAACGCCAAGTTGGTCTCTGGATTTTGCATCTACTACAGAAGCAACGCAGCTGCACAATTTTCTTCTTGGTAAGTTTTGAAGTCATTCTTACTTGCAAGCTTCATTTTGAACCATTTGCAAATTCTATGTGCATCTATCATCTGCACACATCCGTGTGCAGACCCAACTCTCTGCCTAACAACTATCTGATAGTCTAAAATACAAAACTCACTCTTATGGCATTTGGCAGACTCTGGGAACTTGGAAAGAATTAAAGACAACTGGCCTAAGAGCAGAAACTAGCTCATTTTGTTTGTGAAGATGAACAAGCTTTAGCAGTTTAGCTGTAAAGCTTCTGTAGATTGTACTATACACAGTTACAGAAAATTAACATTGCCAGATTCTTTGCTAAGCATATTATTTGGTATTGTGAACACAGCAATAATTCTGATCCTACCACCAAGCAAAAGCCAAAATTCCTCTTGATTTCAGGGAAACTAGGATTTTACTCAAAATCAGAGCATAGACCTAACATTACTAGAACTAGGAAATGGATACCTCACTAAAACCACCGTAAAAAAATCCCAAGTAAATCAACGCACACCTCTTAGTTAATTTTTAGCATATCTTTTCAACTAATTTTTAATAGGGACTTCTCAGATCAAAATCTTCAAAAGTAGCCTGAGCTGTACAACCAAAACACCCGTCATCATATAAACATTCAGAAAATAATTCTATTTGTATCACAGGCAATTGTGCAGTTGAAAATCCAAAGAAATTACTGGAGCAGATGCTAACCCCTTCCTTCAGCAATTTGGGGAATAATAGGGAAGTTAACTGTACCTTAATTTAGCAGCAGTGTTCCTAAATAGATTTATAAAGATGAACTTTAAAACAATGAGCATTCATAGTTGAATTTTTGGTTAAAGTACAAACCAAGCAATGCATGTGTTTCATGAACATGAAATGCAGCACACAAAGCAACAGTGTGCTAAGTGGAAAATAAAGTTTTTGTTACAGCTCTTTGGAGGCAGGGGGAGGGGGGGAAGGATGCAGTTGCGAGCCAAAGACTAAAAACCAGAAAGCTTTTCAAAAAACTCACAAAACAGTACAGAGAAAAACCTCCCAGAAGTTAAAACAAATTTCTACTGTTTGCCTTTTTTCATGCTGTCTTTGAAATAAAAATACAGTAAATAATCCAAAACAATGCAAAAGAATAGAAGTTACATGTTTGTATTAAACTCTCAGAAATGTGTGCAAAATAAAAGAAAATGAAGGGGTGATTCTAAAGAGAGAGAAAGTGTTACAGAAAGCAAGCTTAATTAAAATTTAGTAGCTATGGAATGAAACGACCCCTGAAGCAGTCTTAACAGAAAAATGGATCCTTTCCAAGTTCTTAAGCATTTTTTTAAGCTATCCTTTTTGCTTCTCTCCAAATTTAAAGAGAATAATCTAAACAAACAGAAAAAAAAAGAACTTTTGAAATCTACTTTGTGTGCTTTGAACACCAGGCTCCACTCATTCATCATTATCCAAGCTTTTGCTGAGCACTGCTTAGAATAATTCCTAAATCTTTGACAAAAGAAAACAGCTGAGTCAATAACTTTAAAGCAAAAAATAAGTCTGCAAGAATTTAACTCCTTCTCCTTTGCTGTCTTCTAACTTGAGTTCAAATTTTGAAATGATAATTTTAAATAAACAATGGACTAACGTTACAGTGTTGCCAAAAGACAGCTCTGAAGCATAAGAGAAAAACATTCCATTTAAATTTTACATGAATTTCAGTCACAGTAAAGAAATCTTGAATTTTGCAACTTTCATTATTGTTTTCACTATCATTTTACAAGTTTTAGTTTGTTGTTCACAACATACTCTATCTAGTCCTTGAAATTTATACACCAATGAAGCAAACTTCTTATAGCAAACATTGCCAAATGCTTAATATCTTCAATATCCATCTGATAGGGCATTCTAGATCACCTAAATAACACATTTCTGAACACAAGATGCCTCAGTGTGTTGTGCCTGCTTGTTAAAATGTTGCAAACAAACATAATTGGTTCAAAAAAATTAAAAGAACCTCCAGCTGCCAAAAAACTAAGCATTGCATAAAAATAACTTCATAAAAACTCTGAAAGAGTTAAGATATTTTACTGTATTTTCAGAACGTCTAAGACGAGCTTTACAGAACTCTTCTGCAGAGAGAATTTGTAAGAGTCTGTCAGTTTATGGAGGACACATTTTTCAATGACTACTTCAAAAGCACTTGAAGATTTTTAGATTTCTTTTCCTAAAAGAAATCAGATTCCTGTTACTATCAGAGAAGTAGCATTCTGTGGCTCAATACATTGTACAGCCGACCAAAAAAATCAAATCTGTATTATTCCTGGTTTCTAGTCAATACAAACAGAAGTAATCCTGTTACTTTACCAAAAACAGAGTGACTTTTTGGAAAAAGGCTTGTTTATACAGGGAAAAGTAATTCACAGAAGTACGCAGATACTGTATCATCAAAACTCCTTGCAAACGTTTCTCTCCTATAGCAGGACTGCTTCCCCAGCCCAGTTCAAGTTCTGATGCTACGGACACTGTCTGACCAGATATCATGTTTACGGATATCATGGAAGCATCTTTATTCTCAGTAGTATCATTTATTTCTGTTTTTAAAAAGTGGCTATTCCTCTTCCTGTTGCATGCATTTAGAAACACAGGCATATATAAGAGGGCAATGTCAGTATTTATCATTTGACTTAATAAGTATTCTGGATAAAAATACATACTGAGACCATGCACTGAGATCCAAGACCACCAGATAGAAGCAGTCTGTCAGCTCAAAAAGAACAGAATTTCTAGTCTGCGCTGCAGGGCTCCGAATTCTACATCTTGACCTGACAGTCACAGCATTTCAACAAGTACTTTTCTATTTAGACAGTTAAAATATGTCATACTATTTTTTTGGGTAATATACCCCAAGCTGTAATAGTTTCCCCGTGAAAGTTAAAATGCTAAAGCTTCACTTTGCTCTCAAGTGGAATTTTGTTCCTTATTGCCAATTAAGTATGGCTTTTTAAAATAACATATCAGAGTAATTTTGGAAATAGATTTTTTTTTTTGGCATGAGGATCAGTGAAAAGAAACAAGAAAAAAGGAAAAGGAACAGTATTAAGCTCGAAATGTTATTGAAGTCCTACCACAACTTGAATATTTTTGACATAATCATTATGAGGTTTATTGCGCTGACACGAGCAGTTCTAAATTTTCTTCTGCAGATGCAATAAAGCATCAACACGCCAGAACACGTGTAATACCACCTCCTCAGACATATGAGGGACAAAACTGAGGGACAAAGAAACATGGCAGAACCAACTAAGTAAAGGGATCGTGTCTGCTAATTTCAAAGACATGACAGCTCACGTTAAGTTAGGTATTGCATTTTAGAGTAACAGTATCTGCAGTCACTTTTTCCTCTTGTTTATTTGTCAAGGCCCGCGTTTAGGTTCTTCACCAGTACCACCACAAGCAACTCTAACCTTGCATGGCAACTTTAGACTGTGGCTCTACGTGAAGTGATCCCTGAACCTCAGCCACTTCATCCCACAGCAGTTATGGCCCTTATTAAGGCATAAACAAATATTCAAAATGACCATATACAATTCATTAAAAGAAGTGTGGAAAGCAGACTGCAGCAGAATAGCTGATCAGACAAAGCTGCATTGCAACATGCCTGTTTTTGAAAGATTCATTTTTAGTTCTTGTGTGTTTGAAGGAAGTTAAATGTGCTCTTTTCTTCCCCCAGCCATTCCGTATTTAAACAACGGCACTGAAACTTTAACATCAACTACACATAGGTTATTAAGGAGCCACTGTACACTGCAAAAGCAGAAACACTAGAATACTGGACTTTCGCTAGCTTCACCCTTAATGTGTCAAGAAGTCACTTTCCTGCATCTGAAAACACTGCATGTAAAATACTGAAAAATAACTTAAAGAGGACCAAAAAGTTCCAAAGTCCAGACAATTCAGCTCCTCTTCGTTGAGCGCCACACACAGTCCCATTTCCCATGTTTGTAGCCACAATTCGTGTGAAAGCACAGTGTAATGAACTTCCAACTGAGCACTGCTCAACCATTATACTAAAGTCTGAAACTTGAGAAAATCAGGTGGTTAGTTCCACCAAGCGATGCTTATCCGATTTTTTTTTATACAGAGTGTACCTTTAGCAGTCTAATATTAACTAAAATTGTTTTTGAAAAAACTATTTACCTGTAGCAGCTCATACACCAGAACAGTTACTACATACTAACAATAAAATATACAGGCATAAGTATTTAAACATAAATGCATAATTCTCAAACTTCTGCGTATACCCAGTATTTATAGAGGGTAAGAAACAATTTTCAGTATGCATTAAGACCAAATGCTTTTTCTTCCTCCCAGAAGCACAACTTGTAACACAACTGCCAGCAAGACAAGTTATTTTTTAGACTACAATAGACTATTCGACCAAGATTCCTAGATCGAAGGGCCGACTGTACGTACAGCAGGCTTTGAAGGTGGTAACCACTGCACTTAATCAAAAACTAAAGATTAGATACGCTCATTCTGAAGCGGACTGGGTATCATTCGCAGCAATAACATTAAAGCCACTAACAGAACGGTGAGTAGCGACCGGCCACAAAAGCCACCGCAGCTCACGAGCTGGGCAGCCGAGGGGAAGGCAGCACTACTACGCCGCCTCTCCTTCGGGCAACTGTCTCAGGATTGCCAAATGCACTTGAACTTGAATTTGGCAGGGGCAGCATGAAAAGCATGAACTTTCTAGTTTTATTTGATTCCTCTTGGGAACCATACCGAGGCCTCTGCACAAGGCCTTGTACAACGGTACCAGTAGACTGGAAAGACAGATCAAGGACTGATATAAGACAGAGGAGAGTGATCCGCTTACAAGGTATCAGGCAAATAACACAGAAAAAATTTTTCCTGACTTGAATACTGCTGTTTGAAATCTTAAACATGTAAAAAGTAAGACAAAAACAAGTCTTAAAAATATTCAAGTTTTTCCTCACTGCATTTTAGTTTTTTCACACATTTTTTTTTTAAAACACTACTTTCAGAAAGGCAAATGACGCACTCCAGTGTGGTATTTATATTCATATTAACACACCTGAGACTTCAGTGTTATTTGGATTAGTGATCTCATAAAAGAAAAATGAGATCATAAAAGGATTAATGTTCTTATAAAGATGTCAGGAAGCAGAACGACAACAATTTAGAAACATTTGTCTCAGAAGTTAGCTAAGTAGACACACACGTATTGAGCAAACCACCGTATACGTTCTCTCCTCCACAAATTTAAGGGTACTCGAATGCATGATTTTAATCAATAAATACAACTATATTAGACTAGCCTAACACTAATACCAAAAGCAGGTTAGATATGTAATTTCATATTATAAGTCTGTATGTGTGCATGTACCTAGAGTAAACTTGAAAAATGTATGTATGTGCATAGATAGGTGAATAGATGGGTATATAGTGAATACATTTTATATACGTGTGCCCTTGTAAACCTAAATAAGCAGAAAGGCCAGATTAATCCAAATTACAAACATTCCAAATGATAAAAATTTTTAAGACTGTATCAACCACCTCTGTCTCCCTACTTTCATTCTATGAAGATATTCTGCAAGAACTGTAAGTTTTATAACCTCATGCTTTAGTTTGCACTGATTACAGATCTAAGCAAATTTATAACAGAAACAAAACACAACCTGAAAAGGAATGTCGTTTCTGGAAGCGTACTCATTACAAATGCCCTAATATAGCTAATATACAAATTTTCAGGGCTTGCTGCTCAAAATAGAAAGCTGTTCTTTGAAATGCTATCTGATGGACTAACTCCACATAGCAGATTCCACCGTCCAGTCTACATCCACATGGCACGGCAAACCCCCATCAGATTAGATAGTTTGGCCTTAGTTATAGCCCAAATGCAAGGAAGTGTTTTCCTCCAGAACAGTGCTTGATATAATGAAATCTGAAATTATTTTACCTTTGATCTGTTCAATAGTCTCTTCTGAAAGTCATCACCCTTGCTTGAAAATGAAGATATTTAAAAGGACTTTGGGTGTACTACTGTTCCTCCTGTTGTCTATTGGACGTTGTACAGAACGCTCGAAGTTTAATAAAACATCCCAACGGAGGCACCCTCGTTCAGCAGATAGCGGAGAGGAAGGAAAGAAATGTGGTTACACATTCTTGGTCCCAGAACAAAAAATTACAGGGCCAATTTGTGTGAATACCAATGGACCGAGTACTGGTAACAGAAAAGATGAAGTCACAAGAATGGACATAGAAAACTTGAAGGACGTGTTGTCCAAGCAAAAGCGTGAGATTGATATATTGCAATTGGTGGTGGATGTGGATGGAAACATTGTGAATGAAGTAAAATTACTGAGGAAAGAAAGTCGTAATATGAACTCTCGGGTCACTCAACTCTACATGCAACTCTTGCACGAGATAATTAGAAAGCGTGATAACTCACTTGAGCTTTCCCAGCTGGAAAACAAAGTCCTTAATGTTACAACAGAAATGTTGAAGATAGCTACAAAATACAAGGAGCTTGAAGTAAAGTATGCAGCGCTAACTGATCTTGTAAATAACCAGTCTGTGACTATCTCTCTATTGGAAGAGCAGTGCTTGAGAATCTTCTCCCGACAGGACACCCATGGGTCTCCACCTCTTGTTCAAGTGGTGCCACAGCACATTCCCAACGGCCAGCCATATCCTCCCGTTCTTTTGGGAGGTAATGAGATACAGCGAGACCCAGGTTATCCTAGAGACAGAGATGTAAGACCACCACCTGATCCAGCTACTTCTCCTACAAAAAGTCCTTTCAGAGTTCCACCATTAGCTTTAATTAACGAAGGTGAGTTACCTATCTCTACTTATCTAACCTGAGATTTCTTCTTTCAGAAAGACTCTCTAGACCATGTAACTAGAATGAGGAATAAAAGTACCTGGCACAGCTAGCTCTTTCTCCCAATTGTGATTTTCTCCCCCTACTCTCCCAAAGAAAGCATCAGGTTTAATTTCCCCAAAGAGTCTACTCTTAAGCTATTGTTGCAGAATTTCTAACTTTCATCTGCAAGTTACTGGGTTTTTGCATATTACAACTCCAACGGCTGAGGTGGATTTATGGAAATGAACATTCAGTTTTAGAGTTTCTTTGAAGATGCCTATTAGTTATATGTTACAGCATTTGGCAAAAGTGAATGCAAAAGCAGCTAATTCATATTAAATTAAAATAATTTTAAATAGTTGCCTGCATTTGCCTGAAGTAATTCATGTTACAAGAATTGTAGTCTTACTCTAAACTGTTTTAAAATAGAGACCTAAACCCACCAACACAATGATGCAAGGAGGATTTTTTGGTTTTTGCTTTAAATTGTTGGTTGAAATACTAAAGAGAACAAAGTAAGTTTGAATGGGTAATTCAGTAACAGATGATCCAATCAGATACAGTCAACTTTGAAAATTTAAAACAAGTAACTACATTCTCAGTAATTTGATATTGGCAGGGGAAGTGAGTTAAACTAATACCATAAATACTATGGAAATACATTCAGAATACTATATCACATTCTCAAGAGTTGCACTTTTCAGGTCATTGCACAGATTCATTTAGCACTAGAAATAAAACTAGTGATGAGGAGAAAATGTCTTTCCAAGTTAAACTCCCTGATCAAATCCCTGAATGCTATCATGATTCTCAAGTCTGACAGAACTATAACTTGTTTTTCTGAATCCTTAGATTTATCACATTTTCCTCAGGCAATCATCTCTGCTCTTGCTTTTGTTAGATTACATAGCAAAAGCCTTCTATTTTTTAAATTGCCTTTAGTCATTTGAAAAGTCATCTTGGTTCCTGAGATGAAGACACAGTTATGACTGTTCTACAACATTACAGGCAACTAGCTGCCGATGTAAAGCAATTATTTTTATTCGGGGTCTGCAAAAAATTCAGGCACAAGCCCAACCAAAATGCCAGATGTCATGAGAATTTAAATCACACATCATGATACAAAGGAAACTACTAAAAATAAAAGCATTACGTTAATGTCTGGTCAGACAAAGTATAATTCTAAAAAACAGTGATTTCCTGTTTCCCAGGAAACTCATTCTTTAGAGTTTTGTTTAAAATACATTTTTTTCTCTCTTCATATGTTGGTTGTACATACACTAAAGCAATAGCACTACATTTTTCCCCTAAAGTATCCTCCACAGTTTTTGCTCCCTCTTCCCACTCCTTCGAGTTCAGATTTCGCATCCAAATTTGCAAGAAAACACAAGGGAATCTCAGGGAATTTTAACAATATTCAACTTCCTTTATTAATATTTAAGTCCTGACTTAGAGTTTAAGTAGTGGTTTTTGCGGTGTCTTGGGAAAACAAGAGTTGAGAATTACTGCAGCTGGCAGAGCAATCAATCATTAAAAACAAACACAATTTATCATAAACTGCAAGACAACACCTAGTTATCTCTGAGGTTTGAAATTAAGATAAACACGCTTAATGGAATACAGATGCAAAATGGTCTATGCTATTGAAAAATGAGGTTTCCGGTTAAAAGATAATGACTATTTATATAAATTATAAAGACATTAAATAAGACAAATGAAAATCAAAGTCCCCATTAGAAACCGGATTGTCTAAGACTTGATTATGACAGAACAACTGGATCAACAATTTAGGATATTTCTCCTATCGTTTTTGAAGAAATTTTACCTTACTTGCACACACCAGAAGTTTACAAAAGGCTCAAAATGCATCTTAAAAGTGTGCAACAACTTTTGTTGTACAACTCAAAAGATAGGGGGAACAGAAGGATGAGGTCTTGCAGCAGGAGAAGTATTTCAACTTGCATAAAAGTTGCTCTGAAACTTCAGGAAGACGTGTTCCTGTGCATGGAAAAATTATTTTCATAATTTTCTTAATCACTGGAATAATAGGCAATGTACAAAATCAGTGCCACTATGTTGCAAAATAACTGCAGGTAAAAAAAGGATACTTGAAAATTCCACACAGAGCCCACTCTGCTGCTAATATAGCTTATAACTTTTTTTTTTTTTTTTTTGGTAATGCCCAGTTTTATCTTGTAATTTTCCTTTACTGTTGTCCCCAAAATATTCTCTATATAGCTTAAAGTTAACAAGCCTGATTTCTAAACAATCTGCCTACGACAATCTTTGGCATCCTAAATTAGGATTCAGTCATTATTTACTAAGTTTCCAACTTCAAATATTGCATTACTTTTCCTCTCTACCATCTAGTTTATGTTAAAATACGATGCGCACCAAATCATTATAAGTGTAACAATTTTAGAAGAGAAATAGTTAACAGTCAGGTCACCTTCACAAAGAACCCTAAAAACCTAAAAGCCAGTTTCATCTCTAGGTCTGTGTGTCCAGACTGTTATAAAAGAGTAAATAATGCATTGAGATGCATATCTAAAGTTTTAACATGAGATCATTTTCAGTTTACTTCCTTGGATTTTAAAAAAAATAAAAATAAAAAAAGGAAATCTTAAAACTGTTACAAATCCTGAAATACTAGTGAGGATTAGTTCTGAAGAGACTCTTAAAACTAAACAGCCATGAGTTTTGATACTGTTGCCCTTGTGATTACAGCAGCACTCAAGTAACCGGGCAGAATTCAGTGCCGGGGGTGGGGGGGACAGACGGACAACGTTAGAGGACACACGACTGCATTTCTGTATCACTCCCGCACTGAAAGCTTGCCAGCCCGCTCCACGTGCTGCCCGCCGACGCGCCCGCAGCGTCGCAGTGCACGCACCGACCGCCGGGGCTGAGAAGCAGCAAGCCGACCCTCGCAGCTAGGCGATCTGGGATGTTAAGAGCTGTGTTTCCTGCTAATATTGCATTTATGAACGGCAACTACACAGACATCATAGCTAATCACATTTTAAATAGGAAAATTACACAGCTTTTTTTCTTTTTTAAAAAAATTAGTCAGTGTCCATTCAGACCAACACTGTGGGGAATCTTTCACAAGTGTCTGCATTTCCCATGAACAAGAATAAGAAGTGGATTAGTTCTTACACCACAAACTTAACACAATTACATGTAGTAAAGAGTTTGCTTTTGAAAAAATGTTTTAAGACTACAAATCAAAAGTTAGAATAAGGAAATTGAAAAAATCCCAACTTATGTTAAGCACAGACAAATCCAAACATCAAAAGGCAGACAAGTTACGGCCTGTGACCTGAATGCCAGCTGAATTTTGTAAGCGATCCGTCTGTTATATAAGCAGTTTAGTATATTTGTCTGCCTCTAAAGCTATTGAAAATCACCCCAATATCTGCTTGGGTCTGTCATGGAGAAGCAAGTCCATAATTCCTCCTCCAGAAGAAATCACGTCACATAATATCTAGCAGATCTATTGAGCTAACCTTAATATTCAGTCAATGCTATAAAACGATACTACTTTTTTTTCACTAATGCCATTATTGCTTTACAGTAATACTTCTAGAATGACCCATTTAGTTATACAGCATCTAAATTTACTTCAGGTAATACATGAAAAGGAACGAGACAGAACTAAGCCCAGGGAATTATATATTCACTGTATAAGCTCTGCAAGGTGCACAAGCTGCACAGAAATTCTGATTATGAACACAGGAAAAAGCACCCAAACCAAAAACTACCATACTACTTTCCCAAGTTATTATTCCATGCTTGCTTGCACATTGTAAGAGTGACAAAACCATCATCAAATATTGACAGTATAATACACAGCAGCACTTACAACAGTCTAGGCTGAGTGCCTGCCACGTTCATGGGGAGCACTGTCACAGCCAGCTCCGAGTTGTCACCCTCATTAGGCACATGAGCTGTTTTCACTCTAACACACTATCTTTTTAGGATTTCCCGTTGATTATGGATTTATGCAACTATCAGCGACTATCGATTTGCTTTTCTCATTGAACCTCAATTTGTGATGAGGGTCACTTGTACTCGAACTCTCCTTTACCTGAGGAATAATCACAACTGTCCTTATGCTTCCTTGCACATCAGCTTCTCTTGTGACTGATAAAGAGTTCTCTATGCTTTCAAGCAGGTTTGAAAAAAAAAAATCAGCCGTTAAATGTTAAATAGTCAGTAATTATTTTCAGATTTAGTGAGTTTGTATTTTCAAATACAGGCATCCACCACTAACAAGCCACCAGAACATAACCTGCTCTTCATTATTAAATAACTGATCTCTAATCAACTGCTTAAAAGTAACAGAAGTAACGACAGCTGGCATAAAATCTGTTCTAAAAGGTGGGAAAAATAAAAAATTTGAAAGGCAGACAAAGCAAAGCAAAGCGCTTAGAGGTATGTAAGCTGCATGCTTCTCAGAGTGGCTAGATGCTCTTCTGTAAATAGTGAGACAAGTTGCAAACCCAGTACGCACACGGCTAAAACAGAACCTTCAAGCAGGGCTGTCAGCAGCAACAGCGTCATTCTGGAACTGTAACCCTTAGAGGAAGCCAATGAGCTCTACTAGCTGCTCAGAAGACCCTTCTCCATTACATATGCACTTTCTTCACTAGTAGCCATCCACACATCGCACAAGGACAGCATTTGAAACATATATAGGTTTCTATCTACAGTTAATAGGGTTAACCGGGAAATGGGAAGGTACATAAAGGCAAAAAAGTTATGTAGCATAAAATATCCTATTTCACTAAATCCCATACCTGTAGACTTCGACAGTATGTCTCCTATAAAAACTCTCCATCTAAAATTGTGTATGTATTCAGATGTGTGGAGATTTGGTTTGGGGATTTTTTTTTAATTCAACTAATGTCAAAAGAATGCACTAGGGCAAAGAAGCAAATTTACATCAAACCTTCGTTAAATGGTACAGAAGAAAATAGTTAATTAAAAATCACAATGCATTTGAATATCAAAAGTCAGAGCAAGCATTTTTTAACATGGTATATAGTTACTTTAGTGTTGGTAAGTGAAATGTATTATCTGTTCAGTAAATTAATGTTTTTGTTAAAAATATATACAGGATATGAATGTATTTTAATATATAAGTACGCAATCTAAGACAATATTTTAGATCGTTTTCCATGGCAGTTTTATATTTAGTTATTATTGGCTTTTTATTACCTCCGAGTCTTTCACTGACGCACAAAATATTCAACAATTTATGTACTGCTTAGCCAAGCTGGAAAACTTACAGTACCTCTTTTCAAAAAGGTCCATTCAAAGATTGTCAACAAGCCAAAGAAGCTGGGTACTCCAATAGCGGGATTTATATGATCAAACCTGAAAATAGCAATGAACCAATGCAGTTATGGTGCGAGAACAGCTTGGATCCTGGAGGATGGGCAGTTATTCAGAAGAGGACAGATGGATCTGTCAACTTTTTCAGAAACTGGGACAGTTACAAGGTAAATTTGGGAATTCAAAGTCAGCAGCTTCATTTTGGTGCAGCCATGATTACATCATCTATTGCAATGAGGAGGGTGCTAACATTTCCAGTGCAGCTGCTCATTGCAAGTGTTTGTACTGAATGGTAAATACTGAAATGTTGAAAATAAAGCATTAATTGCTTAAGCTAGACAATTGAAGTGACTTGTACAGAACAGATATCATCAAGAATCTCTCAGAGGCAAACATATTTCAGCAGGAATGTCATATTTCACTCAAATGCACTACTTTGCATTAACTAACTTGCGCTCTGAAATATTCTGCATTTGTAATGCAGAACAGGGCTGTGGAGAGATGTTGTTCTAGAGAATGACTTGGAACTCATTGATTACAAAGCCTTAACTAAACACATGATTTCTATTACAACACTGAGAGCTACAGCACAGTACTTGAAAAGCTGAATTGTCTCCCCTATGACCAAGTAGTCTCAGCCACTGGAATTATTCATTGAAGCAGACTAACAGTTTTGCAGGATCAAGGCCTCAACTTAAGAATGTTCTTAATAATGAATTAAGGGAAATCACCTCCACCTTTAGAATTAATGTTGAAATCTCCTGAAGACACAGACAGGGCTGGTAAAAAAGAAACAGTCTTGTGCATGTATCCTGAGCTAAGCTCTGCTTTGCATAGTTTAACTTTGGAGTCCAAATTTCAGCAGGACTACTCGTGCGCTCAAAGTTATGTGTACGTTTAGCTTGCTTGCAGGCCTTTAGAGACATTTGGGATCACAGGACTAGCAGGCACCATATCTAAGGCAGCCACTGCATGCTGCTTTGGAATAATTACATGCTAGACGGGAAATGTGAAAAAAGTTTCTTTTTATATCATAACCATGCTTTGACCTCACACATATAGGACACAATTTTTTCCCTCTGATACTGTGATCGCTTTAAATGGATCCACAGTTACAATGTGCTTTGTAATCAGAGAGAACTGAGCTACATTTACATCTAACAATATCATATATACAAAGGCAATGACAAAAAGATTACCATATGGATTTTCACTTTTACATTCTTGAAATTTAAACATTTAAAAGGGTATTCTTAGTAACTGCTCAATCTTTACTTCTCTAAGTACAAACTCACTTATGTGATAAGGTAGTTAAGGAGTTTAGTTACTGCCTTATTTCAACTACCTAAAGGTGCACTTTTGTGAGCAACCTGGGAAAGTGAAGACTGCATCCCCGACAAAAGGGGCAGCCTATTCCTTTCTCCCTTGCCCACACTTCTACTTCTTTGCCGATCTGCGTGGCTGCCCAGCTACAGCATTGATGCAAGGGAAGCACTGCAAATGTGGCCAGGAGCCAGGAGAAAAGCAGCACTACCATTTTTGGCAGCAGCACGATCCTAGATCAACTTAAGCCACTCATTAAATGTCAGCTCAAGTTAGAAACCTAGACTATTTACTTACTGGAGAGAGAGACTCCCTCAAAGTGATTCAATCCAGGACATTAACAGCAGGCCCCACATAATCGATGGCCATAGAAAGGAGGGTAGGAAGATCTCAGAAACAACAAAACTTTAATAGATACCACTTATGTTGTTAGGTGATGTAAATACCTACTTCGGCTGTAACTCCAAAACACCCACAGTGGTTTTTCTCAGGAACAAGAGATAGCAGGCATAAAATATCACTTCAAGGGTACCATGCTGGTAGTCCACAATTCAACAGAAAAGTATCTTTAGATCTCACTTCTAATAAATCTAGTGAAGACTACAGACAAATTACCCAATTAAATCTATAGTAAAAACAGTATTTGGTATACGAAAGGCAACAATAGGTTATTCAGTTTGAACACCAAGATTGTTAATCTACATATATCTTTTCCACCCTAAACAATTTCACTATTCATACGTTCTTACAGATCCCGTTTAGTGTACCATGAAAAATACTGTTTCAACTCCCTATTCTCTATACTTTAAATAAGCAGAGGACGTCACAGAAAATAGACACGGCTATTTTTGCTGCCTGTACTGATTTTGGTAGTACCTTATATTGTGAGCAGTCCAACTGAGTAAATGGCTAGTGCAGCAGAATAAAAGCATTTAAATGCATGGAGTGAACAGTCATTCAGAAGCTTAAAAGACTTCCAGTACCCAAGTTCCCTTGGTTTATAATACTTCTGCTGATGAGTGTTTTGACAAACAAGACAGACTAAGCTAACATCACATTCTCATCTTTTGCGCAGAAAGGATTTGGAAACATTGACGGAGAGTACTGGCTGGGACTAGAAAATATTTACATGCTTACCAATCAGGATAATTACAGACTACTGATCGAATTAGAAGACTGGAGCAATAAGAAAGTCTATGCAGAATACAGCAGTTTCCGCCTGGAGCCGGAGAGTGAATTCTACAAGCTGCGCTTAGGAACGTACCAGGGCAACGCAGGCGACTCCATGATATGGCACAACGGAAAACAATTCACAACACTGGACAGAGACAGGGATATGTATACAGGTAAGGAAACTATTAGGTAGGGGAAAAGTGAATACAACAGATATCACTGTGGCGATACCACCTTTAATGAAAGAATACAATACACAAGCCACAGAAATTCCAATAAAAATTCTACAGAAAGATGCTTCAAACAGATAATGATAAAAATCTCACTGACAAGGCCCCCTTTAAGCTACTGCACAGTTCAGAAATTCAGATTCTATCATCTTCACTGCAGGTACCCCTTGAGTAAACTCTGTATTCAGTTAAATTATATCCTTACCACTTTCATGTGACTGAGGTCAGAGCACCATTCCGGGTGACGTCTCGGCGAGCAGTGCTGCGGCCACCTAACAGTAATCACCACTGACCAAATCTTCTGAATAGCACGAAAAGAGTTTCAGCTGTGTGCAGGTTTAGTTACACACCAATACTTGAAAAAAGGGCAGGTCCCTTTCTTTATTTCCTTCTCCTTATGAAGGGAGGCATCATCTAAAAGGGATATTCTGACCAAAACAGTTGTAATTACTAAACTTTTGTCTTTGCAAAACTGTGGCTACTTAGGACCATATCAAATGACGTAACTTCCATTTAAATATTTCTAAACAGTTCACAATTTAAGTTTCCTAAATGCCAGCTCATGGCAAGCACTGCTTGTAGTCCGAGAAAAGTCCACCTCCTTAGTTTTCAGCTGTCGCATTAAATCTGTAGTTAAAAAAAAAAAAAGCACACTAGGCACATCTGTATTGATCTCCTCTACTGGCAATGATACTACAGAATACTTAATTTAGGTAAAAGCAACAATTGATATGAGCACAAGAGGATCCAAAGTGCTTCAAACCTTCAAGAATAACACACAACACAGAAGAGTTAACCTATACTATTTCTCTTCCTAAATGCTGAAGTTTACCTATTTCTTTCTGTTCCACAGGCAACTGTGCTCATTTTCACAAAGGTGGTTGGTGGTATAACGCGTGTGCACATTCTAACCTTAACGGAGTGTGGTACAGAGGAGGCCACTACAGAAGCAAGTATCAGGACGGAATTTTTTGGGCAGAGTACCGGGGAGGTTCCTACTCCTTGAAAGCAGTTCAAATGATGATCAGACCTATAGACTGAGAATAAAAATCCCACAGCGCTCAAATGATTGAATAACCTTCAAGTGCTCGAGTTCCCCAAAAAATAAAATATTACACTTAAATGAGTGTTTTGCACAATCTGCTTCTGCAAAATGCAGGTCTACAATTGTTTTTTTCTTGTTATGCCCCTCCCCCCTTTTAAAACCCCTTTTCTTCTGTGAGAAACGGTATTTTTAAAACATACAGATTTGAGTAACTCAGAAGCAGGTGATTGTATTTGCAATGCATATTTACTTTGTTCTAATCCAACATGCATTACATAAACAGTCATTAAAGCTGGTAAAAGAAACTACAGATAGGACAAACTAAGTTTTCATTTAAAAAGATTAGCCTTTTCCAGGTCAACCGAATCCTTAAATATAGATACGTGAACTGGCATTGTCTCGCTTTAATGTGAAAATTGATTGGTTACTTAACAATTTATTTTAAAATTGTTAGGATTACTTTCAAAGAAAATTACATTACTGTTTAAGGAACTGAATACGTTCTAGCTTTGCCAGAGAGATATTTTGCAACAAGCAACTATTTCAAAATGAAGTGGTACATTAAATACAAAATATATAATTTCTTAATGGTGTAGAGAATTCCTTAAGATCCGCATATCCTACCTTCTGTAAAACACTTCAGTAAAACGTTCCTAAGATAATTGTAGAAAATGGTTGATAAATTTTAGAATAGCAAATTACTTCTCTACTTCTTACCTTCATATTCAAAACTACAACATAACATTCTATTTAAGCAAAAACATTTCTTGATACACCAAGCTCAGATGGCAAAAGAGTCATGACCTACCATTTACAGATCCCTCCACTGCTCCAAATTAGGAGTAATGAAAGCCAAACAAATGTTCAGCTATACTAAAAGAGCGATACTGTAAATATTTATAAAATGAACTTTTCCCTCTAAGACAGCTTTATAATGCTAGAGTAAAACATCCAGACTAGAAATTAGCTCTGAGTGTATTCTCCCTGTCCCCAAACTTGGGCTGCTCTCACGATATACAGATTTCCTTTCTCCTACAAACTTAATCATTATAACTTGCGTTATATAAAGTTTAAAAAAACCAAAGTCCCGACAACCTTCCAGAATTAGTATAAATAAAAAAGTAAAACATAGCACAAGGAGGCAAAATGAAGGATGAAAATCAATTTATGAGAAACACTACAGCTCTTACATATCTACGAACGGAATCCATTTCCCTCTCATCAATTAGGACTTCTAAAATATTAGTGTGGTTTGGTGTCATAACAGCAGTCACACAGGTTTTCCTTTCCAAAGGGACACGTATACAATTGATCCTCTAGCTTGAATTTTTGACTTTCTGGATATCAGTTTTCTGCAGAAATTAACATGTAATTGAAGAAATTAATTAGAAAGTAAATTTCCAACTTAAGTACAGGATACTGCAGTAAAAAAAAAGATACTTTATAACCTGAAGCACGAAATGTTCACTTTAAGCACCAGAGTGTCTGAAACTAAAGCTTTCTTCCTGGTTTATAAAGTTACTTAATAAATTGTACTTAGTCATACATCTTAATCTTTTATGCTCTATTACAAGAAAATTAAACACACCATTTTAAACTGCAGCTAATATATTTGTTTTACAATTCAAACGGTCCTTCAGGATTTTATTGAACTTTGGTCTCATTTAATCTAAGAAATCTTAGCAGCTAATCAAAAGAGGAATCAAATCTTGTTACACTTAAATGCACTAAAATTCATAGCCATGAAAAACACTGTTTCTAATTCAAGAGGGAAAACAACATTTTGGTTTCAAAATGTCTTCTCTGGACTAAATAAAGCCTCGTTGATATTATAAGGCTGTAAAGGTTGTAGTTAAATCTGTCAATGAGATCAGAGGCAATATATTTCAATATTTGAGAGGTAGAAGGGGGAAAACACAGAATTTGACTTAGCATATTCCTTTCTCAGACCCCAAGAATTTTAACTGAAACAAAAGCTTAAGATTACAACATTGCAGATGTTCTTCATTTGGACAATCTACAGCCTAATCTTTTTTCTATGTCAATGGGATAAAAGAGCACTTCAGGTAAATTTAAAAGCTGAAAAATATCCTCTGAAGCATTCCTTCAAGAAATACTTTTGACAGCTTTAGTTTTTTCAACCTATAGACTTCCTCTCCTTGGAAGAGAACTTACTTTTCCATAAAAATCTACCTTCTGCTACAGAAATGTTTTATTCAAACAGTCAGTTAAAAAAAAAAAATTCTACAAACCCCGGAACAAGTGAAATTAGCTTCCATTCAGCCTTTAAGTTAAATGTTATATATTTGACATCTAAAACAGGTAGTCTCTCCCAACTTAAAGTTACAAGATGAGGTTATCTAAACCTTATTATAAAACATACACGGTAAGCTCAGGCTGCACAAATGCTGGGCTCTAGAACGAAAGAATTCATTTTAAGTTGCCAGTTTAGGATTACAAGTATCACTTCTTATTGAGGCTGGTCCACAATATGTATGATAATTTATTATTTTCAAAAACTCATACTCTACCAAATTTCAACCTTTGGGTTGAGTTTTCTAATGACTTCTGAAATTCAGAGTTTTTGCCTCTGAAAAGTTTTTCAGAAGAGGCTGTAGCATCCCTCAAACTTAGCGCCCCTGAAATTCAGAAGCAGTCTTTGTGTCAGGATATAGCTTTCATCATTCCTGTGTTATCAATCACATCTAATCAAATTCCCTTGAAAAGTTTAATCTGTACTAAGATCTGACACACAGTTTGCACAAATATTTCTAAAGTCTACTTGCAAGCATTATCACTTCAGTCATATAGTGAATAGCTGACTATTCAACAGATAAATGTTTTAATAACCTGTTTTTAGCTTTCTCATTTTGGATACAACTCCTGAAAGACAGACATAAGAAACTGTATGTTACAAGACAGCACGCCTTCGTTAAAGTAAAGATCTTATTTCCAGAGACATGGCTCAATTGTTTCATTGTGCAATTTCAAGTTTGTCAGAATTAAGATGTTCTTTCAGTAAGGTCTTTTCATCCTGTGGCAAAACATAATTCACATTCATGTAATATTTTCCATTTGCTTTGGCTATTTTAGTTGGCAAGGTGACAACGCTGATGACTTGCACCAGATCAAGTAATGTGGGCCTAAGGCTGAACATCTGCACTGGTGTCACCCAGCTCTTAACATTCTTGTTTAAGTTACGAGTCCATGCATTTCTCTTCCTTGCCTTTCTGTAACTTTGGAATCCCATCTCTCTTCTTCCTGCAAGGAACTGAAATATCCTATGGGCATTTTTTCCCTATTTAAAAGTGGAAGGACATCTTTATCTTATCCACAGTGAAGAAGCTGTATTAAGAATAAGATCAATACTTCAGTGGCTCAGAGTTCATTTCCACAGCAAAAAAAAAAAAAAAGCATTTAGGCTTCATCTTACAATCCTAAGACATCAAGGAAAACTCCACGCTCATGTTTAGATACTGGACTGCACGATGCAAGTCTAGTTGCTTCTGAAGGGTAAACACTCATCCTGGAAATCATAGTTGAAATTCCTTTATATGCACGCTCCCTGCAATCTTCCAAGCAAGGTCCATCACGAGCAGTGCCAGCATTGCTCTGGAGGGCCTTCGCAGCAGCAATCATTAACCTGTGGAAGGCTGGATTCACTGTGCTCTTCTATGAGGAATTCAGAAGAACAGTGACTTCAGGTTCTCTGTATCACCACTGAAGAGAGCTCCCCCCATCCCTGTCTTTTCCATGAAAGGAAACGGACCTCACAGGAATTCCCTTCCCCAGCACATGCTATTAGTAGACTCTCAGGTAGCAAACCTGCAAGAAGCAGCACTATTCCCATAGATAACTCCAATACTGGATGCAACAGCAGAAAAAACCTACAACTAGAAAGTTTCAAACACTAAGTAGAGTAAGTAACTTAAGCTGCTTCTGTTCCATACTCTTGTTTCATTAGAAGAAATTCCTTGGAAGGACATTTTAGAAATATTCTTGCAAATCTGCTGAAGTCTAACTGGAGATTAAAGCTTTGTTCAAATGAGAAAAAATTTGGCTCAATGGCCAATCTGCCAACATAGATCCTGAGTTAGCATGACTATGATTGCTTTCTAACCAAAGAGAGAACTGAGCCATATTTAACTCTATCAGTAACTAACAGAAGTATCATAGATACAAAGGCAATGACAAAAAAAGATTACTACATGGATTTTCACTTTTACATTCTTGAAATTTAATCATTTAAAAGGTTTCATCATTTAAAAGACTGCATTCGTTGGCATTCATTATTCCTTTTGAAAATAATATAAATTAAATAAAAAGGCTTGAGGACATTCTTCAGGTCATTAGAAGAATTTCATTAGAAGAATTCATGCTGTATGAAATCAGATAAAACATTAACTACAACCGGTTTCAGCAGAGTGCAAAGACTAACACCTTCCTCCTCACTCGAAGTAGAAAGGCAATACACGTTTAGGTCTTTAAAAATAACTAAGAAGTCAAGCCCAAAGCTTATTCTACAAAAGCAAGACAGGAAATTGCTACTGTATTTAAGGGGTTCTTGTTAACAGAGCCAACTTAAAATACTGTTTTCCAACATTTTTGCTTTTTATACACACACACATCTATGCTTGCACAAAAAGGAAATCTTTTTAAAAAAAATACCAAACAAGTATACCAACAGTGGGTTGGCTTGAGACTTTTATAACCAGCGAGGAAAAGATTTGGGCCTGGCTTCACACACATTTCATAAATCATAATATTTATAAATATATTATATACACAATTTACAAAATGTATATATGTGTGTGTGTATATGTAGATATATATATAAAAAAATCTGTAAAAGCTTCTGGAAAGCTAGAAACTGCATTTCTGACCTACATAGTAGGCGTATGTATTGCGTGTACACACGAAGGGAGAGCCGCAAAGTAACAGGCTGAAATCACACTCACATTATGCTTGGCTGCTTCTTTGCCCCTTTCAATTCAGGCCTAGTTTTAGCAGCTATGTCACCAAGCAGGGTAGCCTGAGACCGCACGCTACCCCAGCAACTTTCACACACGGACTTCAGACAAAACAGGCTCATGCCAAGTCTGTCACACTTCCATTCTAAGTGATACCAACCACCCACTGCTCAATACATGAAAACACAGAATTAGCAGCTGTTAAGATCACGCTGGAATTGCTGGATTTTTTGGGGAGCCAAGAAACAGGGAAGCAAAAAGCCTACAGAAAGGAGAACAAACTCCACAGGAATGCTTGGGATTGAAATTATTATTGGTTCTCCACAGAAATGTATTTTTCTAATTGAGCACAAAACATGTAAAAATTCAAGCAACTTCACAAAATAATAAGTTTAATACATATTTTAAATGTACCATTCCAGATTCTAATGTCAGTGAAGGTCTTGCCCATTGCATCAAGCTATGAAGCAATCAAAACATCATGACAGGCACATGGATCTCAATTTAAAGAATGTCAAGTTAAATAAAATAGCCCAGCTAAATAGAGGAGGTGCCTCGCCCCTCACCCAAAATAAGAGACTTCAGGAACAAAGGGATTAAAATTTCATGAACTTTAGTGACTGCAGGAGGTCATCTTGAATGTAAATAGAAGAACAGGTATCTGTTAAAAATATCAACCATCTTTTCCAGAAAAGGAAGCAAATAGGAAAACATTTCTTTAGTTTTATGTAACTACTAACATCTTAGGCAATCAAATAAAAGTTACATAAACTTAAGAGCACACTGGTCACTAAGCAAACTAAAATATTTTGAGATGTTGAGTAACACTAGATTATCCTGGCAACAAAACCAATACACATTGAACAAGAACATATTCATCAAGATTTCCCAAATATACAGCACTATCACTTACTCATAGTTATTCCATATAGCTGAAGCAGGAATAGCAATCCAATTTCTATCATCACTAATGCAATTAAATGTAACAATACCTGCAGATTTTAGCATGTTTCAAACCCTAAGATCTATATCTATCTGATTTATAGCTGATAATATAGGTGATTTATAGCTTCTCATTATTTAAAAGCCATCATTACTGTAACAGTCAAGTATTTAGTTCTCAAAGAACACTACCAGGCCTAACAGTTTAAGTACTTCTCCAGAAGTCAATCCCCACATCTACACAACATCAGGGAAAATCATTTCCTAGAAAACTGATACCGTATGTAAAACCTAAATAGTTTGGGAGAGTTAATAGAAATTTCTTTCTGAAGGTAAAGAAGCTTTTACTTGCCATACACAGAGTATTGAAACCAACTAGATAGTAATAGATTCTCTGCTTATGTATTGAAAGAGTTTCACGTACTGCTTAAAAGAGCGTTCAGTTTGCGTAGTCACTGGAGAAATACGCTTTTCTTTAATGCTCTCCTAAGAAATAGTTCAGCTTACCTAAATAAGGGATACATGGAGTCATCTTCAAGCTGCTGATATAGTCTCTAAGCCTTTTGTAATTATCTTCTTTACTCATTACATACTCCAGCTTTTCAAATGTGGCTTTATCCTTCCGACTCAGTAACTAGAAATTAAGCAGAAAACAGATGAGCTAAAGCTTGACCTTTACGATTTCTCTTTTGCCCTTAAACAGATTTAATTTTTTTTTGCTTTTTTCTTTAAAATAGGACATCTCTAGAATTGTAGCATTTACTCTCCAAGGATGAGTACTATGAAAATTTACAGAGAAAACGAGCTAGTTTGGGAGTTAATTTTAAATTAGCCTTTAAAAAAAAAAAAAAAAAAAAAAAAACCAAACAAACAAACAAAAAAAAAAAACACAGTAAGTGTTGGTGTCCTAGAGGATCCTTCTGAAATAACGCTAGTTTTCCCTAAGAGTCACCCAACTGAAATACATTGCAATTTCATGTCTGCCCACATCTGCAATATTTTAAGGCAGTCATTTATTCACTGCAATTATCCGTAAGTTAATGTTTCTTCTTTAGATGTTGAGAAGTTTTTACACACAAAAACCCAACTTCCAAAATATGTTCTCATTCTTAAGAGCCTCTCAAAAAATTTTCAAGACAAAATAATAGCATTAGGATCTGATAAACACCTTTAATTAAACTACAATTTTAAAAACAATGAATGCATATACATGCATAGCCACCAACTTGATGGTCTGGAAAGGAATAAGGATTTGACCTGTTTTGGGTTTTTTTCCTCTTCAGAAAGCTATGACAACCTGACTACAGACTGTTGTATTTTGCTCCGCCAATAAGCAAGCAGTTGACTTGTGGTATCACAAATCTCCACTTAGAATTTTAAGTTCATGGATCTCCTTCGTCCCTCGTTCCCTCCCTCTCCCCCTCCAGATAGAATTAACAGCAACTAAGCTCTCTACAAGACTGGGACACCAAGTAAGATGGGACTTATCTAGTTGAACTACTATTGCAAAACCACATTAAAGGGCTTTACATTAATTTAGAGCTAAGATTTAAAGGGTAGAAAACATTTAGTATAAACATTTTGGCAGAAGGCTCACTATTCTAATCTCCAAGCTGTAATTTCACTGCCATATAAAAATCCCCAGTAGTGCAAAAATTATATAGACACAGATTGTTAAGTTTTTATACATATTCCTTTTTCTCTTTCAATTAAAATTGACCTATGTGATCATGGTAGTTGAAATGAAATGCCTCTTCCATAAAGCTTTAATTTCACGGTTTAAATAACTGTTCTTTCCAGCTACGATTTCTATACTTTTGTCTTCATTAGGATAACTAACACACTGGCAAACTGAACACCAGCTTTCAGAAGAAAGTCACTTCAAAAGAGGGAATTGTTTTCCGAGATACACTGCTCTCTGTCATTCCAGCACTTTACACCTTTAGCTTTGGCATCAGTTTTCAGATGAGCAGTATCTCACATTCAGTAAGACAGCAGCTATCTGTCAATTCCAGGACAAAGAAACAGTAGAGATGTATGACTGCTTTCCAACCATAGAACCATAGAATCAGTAAGGTTGGAAGAGACATCTGGAGGTCATCTAGTCCAACCTCCCTGCTCAGCAGGGTCACCCAGAGCATGGTAGACAGGGTTGCATCCAGGCGGGCCTTGAAGATCTCCAGAGAAGGAGACTCCACAACCTCTCTGGGCAACCTGGTCCAGTGCTCCATCACTCTCACAGGGAAGAAATTCCCCCTCACGTTCAGGCAGAACTTCCTGTGGTTCAATTCCTGCCCATTGCCTCTTGTCCTGTCACACAGGACAACTCAAAAGAGTTTGTCCCCATCCCCTTGACACCCTCCCTTCAGGTACTTGTACGCATTGATCAGATCCGCCCTCAGGCTTCTCTTCCCCAGGCTGAAGGGGCCCAGCTCTCGCAGCTGTTCCTCAGAGGGCAGGTGCTCCAGCCCTCTGATCATCGTTGTAGCCCTACACTGCCCTCTCTCCAGTAGCTCCATGTCTCTCTTGTACTGGGGAGCCCAGAACTGGACACAGTACTCGAGATGAGGCCTCCCCAGGGCTGAGCAGAGGGGCAGGATCACCTCCCTCGACCTGCTGGCAGCAGTCTTCCCAATGCACCCCAGGAGACCATTGGCCTTCTTGGCCACACAGGCACATTGCTGGCTCATGGCCAACTTGTCATCCACCAGCACTCCCAGGTCTTTCTCCGCAGAGCTGCTCTCCAGCAGGTCAGCCCCCAGCTTGTACTGGTGCCTAGGGTTATTTCTCCCTAGGTGCAGGACACTGCACTTGCCCTTGTTGAACCTCAGGAGGTTCCTCTCTGCCCAGCTCTCCAGCCTGTCCAGGTCTCTCTGAATGGCAGCACAGCCCTCAGGTGTCTCAGCCCCTCCTCCCAGCTTGGGATCATCAGCAAACCATCCGAACATGACATCCACCTTTTGAAATTTGCCAAAGATGGCTTATAAACACCTAAAGCATTTTTGTCTCCATTTAGTGTCTGTAAGGTTTGCATGTAGTTTTGTGGTTTTCTGACCGAAAGGTACGACATAACTAACAGGAATAGTAATGGTGTAAATTTAGACTGGAATGAAGCTGACTGCATTTTCTTCAAAGCACGCTGATTTGCACAAACTTTTTCAAGGCTCTTTAAACAGTCTCTAAAGAAGTTGTTCTCATATGAGTTTCCCTTGTACTGATGGTGCAGTACGTATCATGTTTCTGCTGCCTGTGTTAATAGGAAAGTGCAAAGAACCTGAAAACATTGCACGCACTACCATGTGGGAAAGGGCCCAATTGCTGCTACTTCAGTTTTGGAGCTATCGCTTTTCCTAAATAATCTTTCAGCTGTCTCTTCTGGTATCTTATGCTCAAAGGATGCAAAGAATGATAAACAGATGTACATACGCACAGACAACAAAAGCTAAGGCTGACAATTTACTTTTATTGTAGCAGGGAAGGATTCAGACCTTGCTGACTACTTCCTCTAATTAGAGCACTCCAGGACTGAAAACCACCTTTGCGAAATGCCAGAAAGAAGAGCTGGGGTTTAAGGACTCTGGTGGAGTGTGGCAGAATTCAACTCACTCAACTTCAGATGTCTAGTACTTACTCACGTCATCCAAGTCCAAGCTAGTCATCTATACTTCCTTTATATTAAATGGACAGAGGCAGTGTTTCAGGAAGGTTCACAATTAAGTCTTGAATGGTGCAAATCACCCATTAGAAGTGGTTGTTACTTTCCACAGACTTCAGAGGGAACATAGGTAACAAATGAGACAAGTAACTTTCAGACACTTTCAGACATCAGATGACATGAATTTCATCCTGAATTACTGACATTAGATTATGAAGCAAACACTTAATAGCTTCCTTAAACTCTTAATTCAAACAAAAAAAAAGTTTCTTTTGAGGAAGTGATTATATTTACAGCAATTTGCCTCATTATGTCTAAAGTTGAGATAATTGTAGGTTGTTACAAACTCTCGCCCCCCCTGAATGAAAGCATGAGGAAAATCACTACTGTAACAAGATTTAAGCTCAAAAATGGGCAGGAAATCCTTCCCTACCTGAAGATTTTGGAAAATTACTAGATAACTTATTCAAATGACAGTAATTGCTTGGTGCTCCTTTTCATGTCTTTTCTTGCTTTTAATACACAGAAAGCCAAAGCCTTACACTTACTTCAAAAATTTATAAAGTGAACCTCCAAAAGAAAGATATCTACATCAATTTGCAGTACACACAGCTAGGAGCTATCCTTGCAACTTTGCAAAGGCTTAAATTGATGTAAAGCACAGACTTCCCTGGGATTGCATGAGAAATCAAACACACCTGAGAAATGTGGGAGAAGCTACATGGCACTTCAGAGGTTGAAAAAGGACCTAACTTGAAAAGAATCATATACATCACAACAGCGGAAGGAGAATCCTCAAAAGAGGTGCAAACTAGCATCTGCAGGTCAACAAAGGAGAAAAACTGGGGACTCCCAGTCCTGAATAGCATAATCATAGCAGTAACTAATACGGTTATGTTAGTCCAGGGTTACAGTGGACACTCACTTTGAGTCATGCAGAAAAATCAATTTGGCATCACTATTTTATAGAGCTGCTGAGGTTGCCTCAAAGCATCTCAAGACAAAACCATAAAAACAGAAGTGCTCCGCCAGAACACTTTGAAGTGTTAACTTCATTAAGGTTTCCTTAGAAAGATCTGGGCATTTTGAAACAAGGAATGTCTGTCCTAACTATTTGTTTGCAAAACAAGTAACAAAATTCTGAATGAGTTAATCTTAGCAGAAGTGAGCTATATTCTATTTCGGTAACACATTTATCAACAGAACAAGATTATCTTCCAGTTATTCCTGCCTTGGTAGGAGAAGAAAGCAGACAAGGAAAGAAATCCCTTGTGAATCACAATGCAAAGATGCATCAACGTGTCTTGCTGGAAAATTTTCAGGACTCTTTTTAGTGATCTATTTACATGAATGCCTTGCAGAGGAATTTCGGTCACTTGATTATCTCATTTGTTTATATGGCTCAACCACTACCCAATGTACAGCTGAATCAAGTTCCCCGTTTTCCTGAGCTCTCTTATCAGTGAGTTATTCCTGAAGTTCTACTGATCCAGGATGCAACTATACAAAAATCATATTAACATTTTAATCAGAAAATATGGGTAAAATAGATGTTTCTAGAGAATAAAATTATTTCAAAAGTGTAAAACACAGACATACAAACATATTGTTTAGTACAGCTACTTTAACTATGAAAATTATGCTAAGCACACTGGACAAGATAACTAAATTTAGTTATCAGTAAAACACAAATACTTTATGGAAACCAAATTGGAGTTTTTGGACATCTGTTCTCCATAGAAAAAATTCCAATAGTATAAGCCCCTAAATGATTAAAATACGACCCACTTTGGCATTCAGGATTTTCCAGCAACTAAATACAAAATAGCTTCTGGCCAAATTAGAAGCTTCTGCATTTAGTAGAATCTGCAGGGAACTATTTTTCAAAGGAAAAATATTTCTATGCCAGAATGGAAAAAACTCAACAGGAAACCATAGACTTAAGAGGCACTAGAAACATTATGTACACAGCACAAGAGATCAAGAGCATCTGTAATAATCATCGTATTCTTGAAAATAAGCTATAGGACTATTACAGTTTTTTTCAAGAATAAATTAAAAACCCTCCATTATCCTGCTGTTTACTTACCGCCCACGTTTTAGTTAGCCTGAAGATTGGAGCACTCTGTAGGCCTGACACAACTGCCATGAGAGCATGCAGATTATTCAGCTCATAGAGTTTCTGAGGACAAAAAATATATACAATAACAAACAGGATTTCAGCTATTGTTAATAACGCACACAGAATAATGATCTAAATGTACGCAAAGCCTTTTCAATATGGCAACATTATGGAAATTTTGTGTGCTCTGAATAATTATAGTTGACTGATGTGCACCTACACCACCCTAATTTTTTATGACACCCCTCCCTAATTTGTCAGCATTTTATCTATATGATTTTGGATGAGATAATATTAGCTAATAGTTCAGAGATAGCTCATAACATATTTTTGTCATCTCTAACTTCTTTAAAGGCCGACTATGGGGAGGGTCATATATCAGAAGTGCTGGAAATTCTGACATTCAAAACCAACAAGTTTTTCATAGCATCAATGGAATTTTCAACCTTAAGATGTTGAAGAGGAAAACCCAGTTGTGAACGATGCAATCACAGTAAGGTTTAATGGTTAATCTGGCACCACAGAGTTACAGAGCTATTGATACTGCAAAGCATCTAACCAAAAAAAAAGGGGGGGGGGGGAATAGTTGCAGGATGAAAACAAGTGGTTAAATTTTGAAAAGCGTGCAACTGGAATACTTTTCTCATTGAAAGGCAATTTTCACTAACTAGTGGAAAAAAGCAATGATAACAAAATTGAATGCCAAAAGCATCAGAACAAAAATGATTTTCTTAAAAAAAAAAAAAAAAATGTAGAACAGATACAGCATTCACTAACACAAGAAGGCAGCAGAAACAGCATGCAGTTCCTGGCCTTCCAGCATCTCCACCAGGACAGCCTAGAGCAGTGCTTCCTATCACATTCTTTTTACAATAACAGCAACATTTACAATATACATCTACATTATTTTGTTATTTTTCTTGTGGGATAACATTTGGAAATTTCTGGAGCTCATAACTGAAATTTAGTAGTTCTGGTGTTTGTCCAACCATTCACACAATAGCTCATTTTGATTTCCCTACATGTCCCCAGACAAGGCAATGAAGTGCACAAACTGAAGAGGGATGCAGCATAATAATGTAGCTGATTAAAAATGAGAAAAGGCTTTCCTTGCCGCTGCCAACATCGAAGCAGAGGTCATAGCTATTCATGATACTCTGCGAACTTCAGGGGAAAACAGCTATTAAGTTCAATTAGCTCGTGCATAAAGCAATATAACACAAGATACCATTAAAAGACTACTATCTAATTACTGTATGGCTAGCAGTTGGCACAAACAAGTTCACTGCAGAGTGGATTTACAGCTTCCCTAAAAAAATTTGATGTGTGTGACCTGTGGCACAAAACTGCTTTGATAATAGTTTGGTGTAGACAAAATCCCTCAAAGAGTATTAGCCGCAGTGACTTCATGTTAGCAGACATACATAAACAAAGTCAATAGAATACATGTAGTAAGTAAACTAACAGACATAAAAACACATCATATATAATTATAAAAAGCAATAAATTGTAATTTTACAGTGTATAGCTAAGCAGTGCTTAATCAACTTCAGCTGTTAAAGCACATAATTGTCTCAAAAAGATTACCATTTCAGCAGAAACTGCTGCCTGTAGCCCACAGATGAGATTGGGCACGTGGTGTGGCTCTGCAAAAACCTACAGTATCCCGTATTTATGGGCAGCCTCCCACCCAAGTACTAACCAGGCATGACCTGCTTAGCTTCGAAGATCACTTTTGCACTACGATCGTTACAGGCGAATCCACCTTCTCTACACAGAGGCACTAATTGATCATCTAGCAATTTTTTTGTACATCCATTTCAAACAAAAAAAAACATTGATTTTTTTAAATACACAGGAAGATATATCAAGTCTCACCAGCTACCCAAGAATATTTTAGAGATACTTGGTGTCTTTGTATTTTTAATATTCTCAACCATTATGACTACAGCATGATTACTGAGCAAAGTTTGCAAAATCCTACAAAATTAACTTTCTTTGCACAACATGTATGCAGTCATAGCCTGTAAGATTAAATGACGAATATTGATTGGGTTTTTATTTTTCTGTTGCTGAAGAAATAATTTCCTCTTCTACCAAATATTCAGATATGAAAGATTATCACACATTATTTGATTTGCAGGAAGTGGCATGTTATTAGCCTGTAGTAACTATTAGGCAAGCGTGATTTAACTTTGCTTTTTAGTAACTGTTGAAAGTTTAAACTTGAATCTGAATGAATGTACAAAGGGTCAGCTGATGAACAGAGTCTGAGCCCGCAGTCTTTAATCAACAATATTTTCCTTCAACTTTTAATACAATTGTACCTGGCACTATGTGGGGTCATAAGAAAAGAAGAACGTGGGTCACTTGCCATGTTGCACCTCTGTATCAGCAGACCTAATCCTGTAGCCACACAGCTTTAAATGCCGTACCACTCATTCTTGCAAGGAAAAATAGAGAATTCAGAGGTCTGCTGGGATCCTCAGCTTTCCCCTTCCCCTACATGTCCCTATGACCGTCACTGGCAGTGCGACCAGATGCAATGGCACTTACCCTAAACTCTACAGTCATCTTAAGGACAACTTTAGTTCACTGTTTAGCTATGCACTTCCACACAAGACAAATTTTCCTCAATATAATATTGAAATTCAACAATATGCTCCCTAAAGTTATGTTTACATGTAAGCTGAAGTATGACTTATGTAACAAACAATTAGTTGATTTTGGGGATCCACATATAAAAATTGAATATGCGATACTAAGGTTTTCCCACAAGTAAAAATAAATTCACCCACAACAAGAAGATCTCTCTCCACACAAACTCACACACCCACATTTATTGTAAATCAGAGACCCTTAAATGCTACCTGTCCACTTCAAGGAAATCTGAAAGTTAATACAGTAGTCTTGTGATCCATCTCACTGAAGTAGATTACAAGTTTACTTGCAGTATTCATCGCTACAAACCATACAGATAGGACCTCTTATGACTGAAATGCAGCTTTTTTTTTTTTGATGAAAATTCATTCTGATTGATAACAATTTCAGAAGTTTGAACAAAAACATAAAATACATTTGGTCAACGAAGCTCATTCCTTGTAGAAAAGGGCTCAATATGATTACTTAAAACTTAAAATTAACACCTTATAGAAAAAATTATTATCTGTGACAAAACCACCTCTGACTTAGGAGCACAACAGGGCACTAGGCTCAGGGAAGACTGGCGGGTAACATGCTCAGTTATAAAATTAATGGTTGATTAAGATGGATGAGCTTAGTTAACAAGCTCATAGCCAGAAATACTATGTACACAAAGCCACCCTTCATCCATAAGGGCTGCAACTTCAAACAAATAACATTTGAAAAATAGATGCCATGATAATTAACAAATTTAAAATCATTTTAGCAGGTAACCTGTGATGGTCAAAGTTAGCTGTTCTAACCATCAGCCATCTTGTGACAGTAAAAATCTGGGAAAAAAATATCCTTCTCTTTACAGTATAACTAACAAGTTTGATTCTGTTTGGAGGGCCAGGACCCTGGATCATCTGCACCTAATTCAAGGTTTGCTCCCACTTTTCATCTAAGTGGGAGTGGTAAAAGTCAGTGGTAAAGACTTTCAGGATGATATCACAGGGTAAGAGCTACCTAAACACTGATACCACCAACTCTGGAGCCATCTGCTATTTCATCTTCAAAATGTCTGACTCCAAATACGTTTTCAAAACTGTTTTTGAAACAATGTTTATTAGGTTGATATTAGCCATGCCACACCTGCAAGAGGTAACAGACCCTCCCTTCCAATAACAAAAGCATGAAAGCAGCACTTCCAACAGCATCAGTCAGAGCAGGACTGATTCCACATGTACTGTTTGGGTTTAACCACCGTTAGAAAACACACTGTAAATTACATTACCTAGTAAACAGTATTTGAAGTGAATCATTTCATTCCTTAGTTAAGCAGTTGTTTTGGTAAATAAAAAATTCCATTTGGGGATTTTGGTTTGTCACTATTTCTGTCAGCTTTGTTACATATACAAACCAAACACCTATTCATGTCAACAGATAAAACCATAACTTGAGCGTCAGACATTCATTCACGTGTATTCTTGAAATTACCAATTTAAGCATAAGACTCACCATGGTTAACCCCAAATCAAAACAAAAACAAACCCAACTTACCTTAGCCGTTTTAATATAGTGGCTCAAAACTTCAGCTCTTATTTTTAAAGTTTGTGCATGTAGAATTTCTCTAACAACCCAGAAGCTTACCTAAAAAGAAGAAAATTGTTTTCAAAAATATATACAGCTTCAATTACACTTAATATTTTTATTTCATAAACAGCATGAAAAGTTACATAACACTCAAGTTCCATCTATAAAGAATGAATAAATCTGAAAGATGCAAGTCCTTATTCTATAAAAATCTCAACCAATACAACTGAGCTACTAGGTCTTTAAGTTAATATATTAAAAAAAAAATACAAACATGAACTTTTTAATTCCACAATCAACTTCTGAATTTCCTCATTTTAATATTTGAATAGCATTTTTAATGCTGTATTTGTGTAAAACTTGCACAAAATGCTGAACTTTTAATAAACAAAATTCTTGTTTCACAGAAGTATCACTTCTCACAGTATTTTATCCTGTCCTAAACATCTGAAGAGAAAGACACTAAGCTCTCCACACAGCCTATAATAAATTTTTTTTAGTAGAAACTTAGAATACCATATCTAGCTTATTCTTTTTATGATCAAAGTCCAATATATTGTTTTTTCATTAATACAGTAAACTATTCACCACAGACCAAAGATTTTTTTTCTTTGAAGTTACCTTTCATGTTAGTCAAAAGCTTAAGTTGTCACCTAAATTCTCTCCTTAGAGCTAAGCAACTTCAAGTATTTCAACTTTTCACAATCATGCTTTTCATTCTCATTCTCCTCTCCAAGTTCTCTTCAACTGGATAATATCTTTTGTAGTATAATGCCTAAAACCAGACAGTTTCACAGCTGTGAAACCACTGGGTAGTACACAAAGATCATGCAAGATATTAAAAAAAAAAAGTGTGCTATACTGCTGCTTAAAAACAGCACCATTTTTTCCAGAGCAATGCAGCACAGCTTGCCTGTGCAAAGCTCTGATCCACGATAACCCCAAGATTCTCAGGTCTGCTACTGCATCAAGTCATGCAGGTAGCTCCCATCCTGCATTTGTGCAGCCTAAGTATAATATTCAGTTTTCAATTCTCTTCCAATTTTTCAAACTGTTTCTCTAGCTTGTTTAATCCTTCCTTCCCATATACTTGCAGTCTCCCCCAGTTTTATCTCTTTTCAAAACGTAAAACCATCATCTGTCAAAAAGAGTGACCAGAACAAGGACCAGAATGGATTCCTGGGGACCTCCAAACCACACATCATATTGCCAGGTGGGCAATGAACCAGGCATCCCCAAGACCAAACCTTCTGCACACAGCGAGGGTGGATGCCAACCCATTGGCTATCAGTATTTTCATCCGGACTTGTTTCTCAGAGGGAAAGAGGAGAAAGTGCTGTTAGCTGTTGGGGAGCACGCGGGAGCAGCGGAAAACGGGGCCAGGGAAAACTAAGGCCAAAGCAGCTTTAGGACATATTTGGCGAGGGAAAGGGCAGCTGGCCAGCAAGATGCAGGAGTTCACAGCTGCCAAAAGCTCCTCCTACTCCAGTCTCTCCAACATCCACTTGGCCTTCTAATAGCCTACAATGAAAATCAGAGCCAGGCAATCCAGAAAGCTTAAATAACTGTTTTGTAACCTTGTTTTCTATGGTGCTGTTTTTAACACTTTAATAACGGCAGGGTGTTACTGTTGTCTGCAGCTTCCCTCTCGTGTCTGAAAGCACCAAAGGTTTACCTGCTTAGTCATGTTTGACCCTCCCACCCTGTGGGCATGGAAATAATTTGAGCTTGGATGTTTGGTATGACTAGCTTTACAAATTACCAACTATCCTTGTATTTAACTCCCAGAGCTAAACTATCACAGTTTATTAAAATTACCTTCAAGTCCATGCTTTCAGTTTACCGTTCTTCCCTTCCTTCAAAAACTCCTGAGAACAGTGTATGAAGAAACATATTCTTGCCTACATAAACAGCTTTCAACTTGTCATGCTGCTGTGATTTTTAAGAATAGTATTAAACTTCTTTTATGCCACAGTTGTACATATATTTTAAGGTTTTTGCCCTTAATTTCAGTTAAAACAATAAAATACATCTTGTTTATCCTCTCCCACACTGCGCAGTCTGACAGCTCAAAATATGTTTACACAGAATAGCACCAGGAGGATCCAAGTCTCCAAAAAATATGCATTCTCACTGAAATTAAGAGTGACTTGATGAGAAATGAGGTATCAAAACACCATGGCTCTTTGGAAGTGGTTAAGGAAGCAAACATGCAAGTTCCAGCAACCTATAAAATGTCCTTAGCATTTTTTTTTATTCATTCTTTACTGAGGTCAATGGAAAACCAGAACAAACCCCCAAACCAGAACATCTTATACAGCATCCTCTTGCTATTGGTCTAAGGCTGTATCAGCCAGCAAAGAATTAGACACAGAGCTCAGTTTCCCCCTCTTTTCTTTTAGGCTTCTAAAGAAAAAAAAGAAGAAAAAAGAAAAAAGAAAAAAAAAGGCAAGGAAGCCAAGTAGCTCCAGATACTACCCTGACAAATATCAAAAATGGTTCTGTGCAGACAGCATTCCTATAAAATATGCAAGTACTGAATATATACCTCACCAAGTACTGTCAAAAACATTTTAAACCTCAGTTTGATGTTCTGTTGTAGATACACAGCTTGAGAAAACCAGCTTGCCCCTTGACTAACGAAAGGGATTTGAGGAGAGAGTTCCCCTTTGAAGATGAAAGAAGTGTAAAACTGTAATAGTTTCACATATCATAAAGAATCAGGCAGAGACAACACACACCTTGCTGTACGTTACAAGCCTAAATCTCTTCAGTGAAGTTAACAGAACTTCTGTCCTAGTCCCACCAGACTAAGGCTCAACATTGCCAAGCTCTTATAGGAAAAAACAAAACAAAACAAAAATGCACAATATTATTCTCAGCCTGGAGCCCTCCTACCTCTCCAGTGACAAAGGGGCACAGGAGATGTGGAACAAAAGGAAGCTTCATTCTTTCATGCCAGCTGTTCTACTCCTCTTGGACATGTTTTTACTGGCATCAAGATTTTTTTTTTGGCTGGTCTTATCCATTTACTGGTATCCTTTAAAGAATACCTCTACCCAATTTCTTCCACATTAGAAAAAAATTAAATAAAACCTATTCTTTTAATGAGCCATATAAAACCACTCCGGTTTGGTCCACATTCTTAGGTTCTTACTTGAACCAGGTACTTAGGTTCTTACCCCAGTGAAATCACCAGGTATTTGGGAAGCAGGCAAACTTGACAACTATCCACTCTGCCAGACCTATCAGTAACAATAGCACTCATTATTTTTCTAAAGAAAAAAAATCCAAAAAAATAGAAATCAGTGTTTTGAAAAGATATGTAGAGCGATTATATATCTAAACACAATACTTAATAGCAGATGTGTAAATCTGCAGACTACCTTGTATCAATCACTTCAAGATTTAAAGAATTCTGACATGGAATGATCCAATGATTTCTCCTCTTTCCAAATTTGATCTGTTTTTTTACAGACTCCATATGTAATTATCAGACAACTAATGCTGGAAACACACACTTCATTCTCAGTAGACTGCAATCTACTGCACATAATTACTGTTTCCAAAATGCTATCAGCAGATCCGTTTGCTGTGAAACAGCTGTTAGTGATTTCATACTCTCTTTTCTTAAATACACATGGGTTTCTTGTGGTGAGTTGGGGAAGAAGGAAAGACAGATGCATAATGCATAATTTAAATGCAGTGAAGTTTCAGAGGTTAATGTCTAATGAATTGTATTCATGCCAGATAAAGCCAAAAGCCACAGTTATTTTTACTGATTACTTCAAATCTAAAAGTTAGCGCTTCTCAAGTGAAGAGCGTAGTGCCCAACAGGAAGTAGATTCTACTGAATGAGCATCTGGTGTAGACCTGAACTTGGCTACAGCAGATTAGACCTAGAGGCAAAGACAACAGGAACTGCCTGCTCCACTACATGTTCCCATTCCCAGCTGCTACTGCCAACCCTATTTGAATTCCTGATTTTCACTGCTTCCAAGAGGATGGCAAATCTAAACAGAGTCACACTATCAGAACGCACAACTCCTTTGCAATGACAACATTTTGAACCATAAGCCCACTCATGATGTCAAAAGTTATTCAAGCTACTGTCTCAGTAAGTCAGAAGTTGAGGCATTAACATGAATAAAATAAGAACCTGCAACTGAAACAATACCTCCCCCATTTCGCTCTCCTCCTCTTCAGGTAAGACTGATGACTTTCCTTAGTGCCAGAATAAAGACTGATACAAATGATGTGTCCCTCAGCCAAAGCTGCATACAGCAGTTCCCCAGAAGGTGGTTCCAGTCAAACTAACCCAACATTTGGGTAGAACTTAAACAGCTCAGCTTGCCTTTTTTTTTTTTTTTTCTCTCCCTTTAAAAGAATTTTTGTCTCTTTGTGGCAGAGTTTGGTATGAGTTGTAGCACAAACTCTTTAACTGACATGTTAAAGACAGCAGAAATGAATGAGAAAAATGAAATAGGAAGGCAGGTCTATAAATACCTCAGCAGGAGGAAAACAAGTGACAGAACAGCTCAAAGCCAATTATAGTTCTGCATTTTATTTAAGGCCCTACTTCACTGAAGAAATAAAAAACCAAAGCAAAGCAGAAAAGACATGATGCACATCTTCCAGTCTGTCTGAAAGCAAACAAGTTCAAAGACCACCACAAAGCTTGAAAATCACCTAAATTTATAATTTCCTTTAGATATGACTTGTCTTTTAATCAAAAGTAACAGTTCCTTGATATAAAGTACAGTAGAAAAAGGAGATTAAAGCAAATGAAATAGCATGTATTTTGGGATAATAAAGTATATAAAGGTTCACCTTATCAAAAGCTTGCTAGAGAAGTGGGACTGCTGACAAAGTACTCAGTACTACAAGAGGTGTTTCCAGTATTTTGTTCTCTTTGTTACTCTTACAGTATGCATATAGCCTTTTCTAAAATAGATTTTTTTTTTTACACAAGACAGAACAAAAAAAATCACCCAAATTACACTGAGTAATCAAATCTGATAGAGATTTCATAGAAAAGTAGAATACAGACTATCAAAAGTAAATATATATATAGAGAGAGAACTCTGAAATCTCATTTGGTCACAACAAGAAATCAAGGATGCGTAAGAATGGGAGATGTAAGATAGGATTAAGATAACAGAATTTTGCTAACAGATATGGAATTACTGTATGAATACCAAGAATACTGATACTGCCTAAGAATACTGCATTTAACAGTTTTCTAAACATTCAGCAACAGATTTAACATCTTTAATGATTACTTTTAAACTGTATATCTCTTGCTGGTCCTGGCCAGCACAATGCAGGTCTTTTCTCCCTCTATCCTTAACATACTTTACAAGTTGGATATCTCTCAACTGTGGTTCTGCAATGACAAAAGTCAGTTTGCAGACAGTAAGTATATTTTACCAGTTCTCTAATTTAGCAAGTCTGAAGTCAAATTTCTGTTTAGCAATTCCTGCAGTTGCTATTATACAACAAAGGAGAAATGAGATACTTGATTAGGGGTGCACTACTAGTACATGGGCCTTCCTATGGAAATATTTCAGAACTCGCTGTCCACCATCCAGCAAAACCAAAGTGATTCTTTGATGAGAGAACTTATGGGAATAAACAAGACAAAGGCTGGAATTACTGGTACATCAGTGAGATTAGGAGCAGTGTAAGAATAGCCTTGGGCTGGATATACAGTCCAACAGACAAGCAGCTTCAAAAGCTAGATCAGAAAAATTTCAGCTATAACATCTGTTGAAATCTGTTTATGGTCAGATGAAGTCTGAGGTGTAACGTTTTTGCCTTTGGTCAAGAGGCAAACCAGGCAAGAGTCCAAAACATTCAAGGACAACAAGCACTTCAGTCATTAGATGATTAAGAAATGTAGTAAATATTACAGAGAAGCCATAGAATTTGGTCATATCTTGAATATGAGGAATGATGGTAAAGTGTAGTAGTACACAGCAAGTTTGCTTTTTGTCCCGTCCCTCCCCAATTGCCCCAGCAATAGGAAAAAAAAAAACAAGAAAAATTAAAAGCTTAGCTTGGCCCAAGTTTAAGAGCATTAACAAAGATGTCTAAAAGCAAGACTAGGCACAGAAAATAGGCCTGGAATTGAGCTTGTATGTTTGAGACATTAAACATTTACAAAAGGAGAAACGTACTTCCTCTAACATATAAAATACGGCATTAAAAAAGCATTACATTTTTGAGACTATTGGCTAACTACATACTTATTCCTTTAACTGTGGAAAATGCTACAATTTTATTCATGTAAGTTCACTTAGTACAGAGAAAGTTTTAAGAAAAAAGCCACTTTCACATATCTCAAACGAATATATTCCATCTGAATAATTATGCTTGACCGAAAATTTAAAGGTAAGTTTTGTAGGATCAAATTGTTTAGAACTAAGTTTGCTCAGAATTACCTTAACAAAAACCTACACTTAAAGGTTCAAGTTGCTAAGGACAAAAACTTCCACAGAAGACACTTAGCTGTTTCACGAAAATAAATTATATCCAATTATTAGTCCAATTATTAGTCCAAACATCCTTCTATACATTAAGCCTTTAACATGGGATGGAGATTCAGTCTGAAAATGACAGACATCATCTGCAGGGAAAGGCACTTAATATTTTATTGGTCAGTAACTTTAAAAAAAGCTTAATGAAACAAGCTGCAACAAAAACATAGCTATATCTTCAGTACTGATTTGGTCTAAAGCAATCTTTCTGTATTTCCAGTAGATAAGGAACTCCTTTAAGCAGGCATTTGGAGTAATTAGCTATAAACAAAAATGAAAGTGATGTGCCAGAACACACTGTCCACTAAAGTTTTAAATACATACATGTAATGACACTAGGGGAAAAAAAACTCACATGATTGAATCTTCTGGTGAAAGCAACTGCATTCGGTGCTGAACTGTATTTCTCTTTTTTATTCCACCCACAACTTGCCAGTTCCTGGAAGCATAAGGATGAAAATTCATTCTTTTGAATTAGGGAGTAAGGTAAATTCAGAGCCAAAGACAAACAGACAAATCATCTAAATTTCAAGATATTTATTTTTCCACATTTTGTAGCTAACAGAACAATGACACATTGAAGAAATACATGCAATTGCATTTCTTCTAACTTTTTTTTGTAAGTCTTTTGTAAGTTTTGAGATTCCACAAATATCATTCATGAATTGTTTTTAAATATTTTCACAATTCATCTTCTACTGAACTAAGGACTTCTCTTAATTGAATTTTTACTATTAAAAACAAGTAAAATACAAGGTCTATTCCATTACCACAGAAAATACCCCTTTAAACTTAAATTTGAGCTAGGAAGAGCACCATGCCTCATGGTTTTAGATGACCTTAAGACATTTATTTTTAAGTCTACCAAGTTGGTATACCTCATTAGCTTCATCTAGACACGTCCCATTGTTTTTAGTGAGCTGCATTGAAGGAAAACCAGAATTGTCATCTTTTGTGGCAACAATTAAAGACAACACTATTTCCAACTCTCTTCCAAAAAGGCTAGTTTTATTTTATTAAGTTAGCACCCAAGCAATTAGTTTGAGTAAAAGGGGGCCAGTGGATATGTGTTTAAAATATATACACATATAGTTCCTGTACTTGAACACTCTATAAAACTGTAGGCTTAACTGATTTAAATAATTTATAAAGTCTAAGAAAGCATTACTTTGTGACTCCTAGATGTTATAATATCTAGGATCAGTCAGCAGTTGGGCTGACTAACTTGTCTAACTGACAAGTAAATTTTTAAAAGTAAACACTAATAAGCTTCTATTCATGTAAAACAGTACACAGAATAGATGCAAATATACACAGCATGCAGCATATATAGCCTATTCCGCAGCGATGATCGAAACCCATCATGAAAAACATCCTATACAGAGACAACTTAATCGACGTGGCAGAATAGCAAGGTCCAGCCTTTCATTTTTATTTACTCATATTTTATTTTCACATCTTCCACTCAGTTTTATTACATTGATAATCCCTTAGCAAAACCATTATTGCATTATGCATTCAACTAACATGTAAAGTAGATATACAGATTCATATTTCACTAGTAATTGTACCATTTAAGACAGCCATATTTAAAAGGAAGATCTCAGAATCTGGATATTCTAAACTTTAACCTCAGAACAGGATGTTATCCCGAAGTGCTCTAAGGGGAGGAGAGACATTTGAAAAGCAGTTAAGTTCTAATTAAATCTCCCACTTGAAGTCTGTGCATTTGGTAGAGAAGACTACAAACACTCCTGTTCACAGACACTGGAAAGAATGCAGTCTAACTTTGCATTTAGGGCCATTCCTCTGAATTTCTCCAGGAAGTTCTGCATTCAAAAGCTAGCCTGGAAAATTCTATCATTTATCACACGCACATCTTACATTTGCGCTTCAAAGATGAAGTGCTAGATGTCTGCTCAGCCCTGAGTTGTTTCCATTGCAAGGAGGTACAAACAAGAAAGGAAACAACCTGGGCGCCTTCCTAAGATTCTCTATGCTTCAACATCTCCCAGTGCTGGAGTTTCCACTGGATCAACATAAGCACAGCACTGCATTTCAGGAGAATACACAGCAACTCATTGCTACTGGCATCTGATTATTACAATTCCTTAAGAGTGGGGGGGGGGAAAAAAAATCTAGCTGCTATTTGAAGTTTAGTGAAAACATGGTAATTTTGTAATAATTCAGGGCATGTCCTTGCATTCATTCAATTATCATTACTGAGGGGAAAAAAAAGCTATGATGATTCAGGGTAAAAGCCACCCATCTTGATACTGTACATGTAAGGGCTTACACGGTACATATGGCAGAAGCAGACCTTGTTAGTTGGCACTGGGGTTGGTGGCACAGACAATTAGCTACAGAAACAACTTTTAAGTAGAAAATACTACTAAGGACCTTTAGCTAGTACACAAGTAACAGGATTAAGCTTAAGGACAAATTTATATTTATACAATCAGAATTAGAGGTGGATTAAATTTGTGGAGAATGCAATAGGAAACATGTACAGGTTTGAGGTATACAACAAGGTAGGTGAGTTATGAGTAGATTCGAGCTCCAAGATTTAAAGGGGAAAGAAGACAACCTCTGAGATGAGAGGAGGTAGGAGGCATGAGCTGAAGTTGTCAACTAAAGAGGAGATAAAGTAGCAAAACACCAGTAACAGATTTAGGGTTAAGATAATTTGAGAACATAGGGGTACGGTAGAAAGAAAATAGGAACGGGACTGAGATGGTTCTAGACTACATTGCATCCCCTGAGAAAAGGCAGGGTCAAAGGCTTATCCTTTCTTACCCATGCTTGAAACTTAGCACAGAAGCAGAAGTAACTCACACAGCAGTACCGGTAGCTGCTTATGGCATCAAATTTGAGAATCCTTTGGCTCTGTGCACGTTCTTTAGTGAAGAGTTTAACAGGCACATAATAATGTTCTAAAGATTCTGCTCATGACTGAAAAGGCACGCATCAAAATCTTTTAGAGAAACGTTGAGGAACAGTTATGCAGGCCCTCACTCCGTGCTGTCGCTTCAGGTTCTTCGAGAGCTTAACCCAACATCTACATGACTGGCCAGCAGCAAAGTAACTGCAGTAGAGACACAGGCTTCGGAGCTTTCAGTAGTGTAAGAAAAATGTAAAAGGCATACAAAAATGCACGCACGTATCTTCTTGCTTTAATTTCCTCTCTGTTATTAGACATTCTCTTCTACCTCCTGCACAGATGGCTTCTCCACTTTACTTGTGGGACATCTCTCCTATGTATAACTAGCTTGTTTTTCCCCTTCAATAGTCCCAAAATGGAACTAGCTTCCCTCTGCTGCTTGTCCTTAGTTTCTCCAACATTCCCTCTGTTATTATCCTTTTCCCACACTGATTTTACATCAGCATTACTACCTGCACATTCCACTTCAGGACAAGTGCCATTTATTAACATATATATGTTATTAACCTAACTAGAGGCAATACAAGTGAGCAAACCCATGACCACCCTTTGCTTTTTCATCATTGCTGTCTAGAAAATTGTAACCACTAAAAGAAAGAAAAACCAGTTCATTCACAGGGAACAGATGGAAAACTTATGACTGACTTGAGGAATTCCATGTTTCTTGTTTCACAGACAAGGAAAATGCAGATTGCTTTCATACAGATTGAATTTTCCACAGCAGATAAAAGTTCTTGTATTAGCTGCATTTCTTATACTGTAGTCCACTCAGAATAATTATTAATAAAAAAAACAGTTCTACTTTGCTTTCTCAAAAGTAACTTGCAACAATAAGATCTGCTGAAAGCTCAGACAAGGGATGTCACTGTATACTACCTAAGCCATGGTAACTGTTTAGATGAATGCTCTGGGCTCCCCCTGAACAAAAGTGATCAACTGCACTATAATCCTGAGTCACGTGAGTTATGCTAAGCTCTCCATCTCTCTTTTGCTAGCAGCATGAAACAAAGTTGTTGTGGCTGATATGTAGGAAATCAAGCAACATGTTTGAACCCAGGATATTAATACAGGTCAATCTGTGGGGCAGCAATTAGTACTAAGGAAAAGGCATGGCTTTACAAGCTCAGGTAGGGGCAAACCGGATAGCTACTGCTACAAAAGGGGCAGGGGGGAGAACACCACTAATAGCAGAACTGTATCACCACCTTTTGTTTCGACTGCGTTGCAAAGATTGGTCTTTCCTAATTAAACATTTCCTTGCAATATGATAAAGCGACATTAGCCTCATCTTTTCCCTCTATTCACAAACTGCCAGTCAACTTGATTGCTGCTGCTGTCACGATACATATATAGTGTATCAGAAATCTTTTGACGTGCTATTTGCTTCCCCAGTCCGAATAGTTTGTTCCCACTTCCACAGAATAAGCTGCAATTTTCAGAGACTCTCCCTGTAAAAAAGCTAATGAATAGATTCCACTTATATTGAAAATAATTCTCAAGCAGCTGCCTAACACTGTGCAATAAATATCCTATTCGTCAAAAAAGCTATTATTAATGTGGACTACTCAAGGTTCATCCTTAGACAAGATGTGCGTAGAAAGCACAGGTTATCACTCTGAAGGACTGCCAACAGTGACCTGTATTTGGGGTTTGCTGCCAGCTTCCCTAAGGACAGCAGGGGACAGAACTGCCAACCTGTTGCAATCTGATAGGCCTGATTTTGCCAAATCTGTCTTTAGGCAACAACATCTAGGTACATTCGAAAGTTCTTTTCAGAACTTCCTGAGACAGAGAATCAAATGCTTCAGACAATATACTGTTTCAGAGACTGCACAAAAAAAGGCAAAAGCATCTAACAGAAATGAGGCAACTGACTGCCAGCACAAAATCATGAACCTGAAAAAAGCAGGGATGGAATAAAGGCTGAAAGGCGTCGTCTGAAACAAATAACAAATTTCTGCTTTAGCTCTGTGGAGAGAGAACATCAATAAAGGACTGTCAAGGACTGGATGAAAATCTTTTCATTGTTTTTTCAGATCAATAGAAAATAAAATCTTTGGGAGCAGTACACAGGACTATTACTTGTAATAGTTGTGAGGCAAGAAACAAGCTTAAAAAGTAGATGGATATGGTTTGTTCAAGAGCAACAAAGATAATGACTACACGGAAAGCTTGTGTGACAAGGTAATTTCAGAGTTTGGATTTTCACCGCTCTAGCTGAGGTAGCAGCATTCCTGTTGGTCACAATACAAACAAGATTTTAAAAAAACCTATTGCATTGTTTCAATAAAATGAAGTGATACAGACCATCATTATTTGTTACTTTATAATACAATTACAGCAGCTACTTGATAATAATTGACTTGATAGTAACTGAAGTAAAAAGTTAGCACGAACCACAATCCGGGAGAACAGTCTTTCACAAGAAAAAAGAAACATCAATTCTCTTTCCAACTCTGTAAAAATGAAAACAGCACACACCACTCGCTGTTCTGGACTTTTTGCTATAGATGAACAATGAGGTCTCAGCAATTCCCTGCTATTAGTTACGCAGTTTAGCTGTGGAAAAATGCAGACACCAAGTGATACGGTTACCTAAAGTCTTCTAAAGAGGATGTTTGGGGGAGCGGGGGGGAACAACATGAAAAAAAGCATCAGTGTTAGAAGAGAAAAACAAACCAAGACATTGGCCCATGAGAAAAGGCTGCTATCTGCTAGCCATCAACAGGAAAGAACTGCAGTGGTGGTGAACTCTAGCTCTGTTTGTAATACTGACTCCAAAAATTTGCTTTCATAAAGTCTCAGTAGGAACCGACTTGCTATAAGGTTCCTGAACCTCTGTCAGTCCACAAAACCATATACCGCTATTAGGAGTGCGCAAAGCCAGCTGAAGACTGTTTACAGGTCATATTACTCAAAGAGTTTGTGTGATACTGAAATAGGATTAAAATTAAGTACCTTGAAAGCAAGGTTTGTGTTTTTGCATAGAACTATGTATCATTACCATTCTTTCAATGTATTAGTCTGAGTCCATGAGAACCATGGATCTTTCAAATATGCATCCTTAACTTAATTCTTTGCTAATTTATTCTATCCAGCATTAAAAATGAGAACTTACCTGTTTCCAAAGAACAGAATACACGAACCAGCCCTCAAGTGTTACCACATCTCAAAAAACATGCTTTGCTATGATACATTGGACAACAGGAATTTGAATATAGGCAGGAAAAGCTGTATTTGTTAAATACACTGGCAAAAGGCTCAAGAACTGCTTAAGTATGTGCTATGAGTTTGCTCACTAATTTTGATGCCTGAAGAAAAATTACTATGTATGACTGTAAAAAAATTAGTTCCTTGACAAAATCCAGAGCTGAATGACACCAAGGAGAAATAAAATTCTGATGTCAGTTTTTAGAAAACAAGCCTTCAATACTTTAATGAAAAAGATTCAACACATTAGATAGCTGTTCTTACACACTTCCTAAAGGTGAAAATTCACCTCTGGTTGTACTAAAAAAAAGCATATTGGAATACACCTTTCAGAATCCTTACTCAGGAAGGGTGGAACATGAAAAGCTATTAAACTGTAACGAACACTCATTCAAATATTGTTTTATGAAGTTTAGGATGATGATGGAAATTCAGACTGTTAGGGTCTGCTAGTGAACTACAACCATCTGTAATAAGCAGTAGGTTTTAAAATATTTACGTGTCAGGGAAGACGCTTTTTATACCCCTCCTACTACACACACGGAAAAAGGCTGTTATTTCTAAATAGAGCATCTATTGAGTACTGATGTTAAAAAAAACTCACTCTCAATGCGTTTAATGCATTTTACTCATTTACTCAAGCTTCAATTTAGAAGTGCTTTTATATGGAGAAAATAGGCTCAGTGGTTTGTGTTTAAGTGCACATCTAAAGGCATGTGTAAGGGCCTGCCTCTTGAATCAAGGCATGGCTATAGCATGCCTAGCCTGATAAATGCTTCAAAGAAATTCAGAGACCTAAAACACTTCATTAATCTGCTGTCAACACATCTCTGGGCACACTGGGAGTGTTCCATGTCTGTTCTCTTCTGAAAATGGGAGAAGAGCCTTTTAATTGTGCCTAGCTGTTTTTGACCTGAAAAGCAATCTGTATGCCCCTTTTCCATATATATGACTCAGAGGCATGTCAGATGCAAGACCACATACCTCCGCCTACCTGTGTTGGAGCACCAATGGATAGATCATACCTGCTCGTTGTCAATGCCTTCAGCTGCCTGTGTGCAAACATGTGAGGAGTGACAAAACAGTTTCCTTATAAGGTAAGGTTATTTTTCAGTGAATACTTCTAGGAAGTATAAGTGTGATAGGGATTTATATGGCATAGTACATACAGATTTCTTTAAAGGAATTATATTACATTGATTTACTTTCCTACCTTAATTTCCATTTTTTTCAAAAACAAAACTCCACTACTTTAGTCTGCTTTTCCCCTTCACGCTTTACAATTAATGAGTTGAAATAGCCTGTAAAACTAGGTGTGGTTTCTTGACATTGCTTCTCTCCCAGTGGCTTGCTGTAGTGACTTACTCATACTTATGAGTGACTTGCTCATACAACAAAGCATGATAGAGGAGGTAGTATTAAAACAGCAGCAAATTCTGAGATATGGAGGTCTGGATCACTACCAATATCTCTAATTCACTTATTTCCTCGTTGTGGCTGTTGTATAGCTGACTGCTCGTTCTGTGCACTCTATCATCAAGCTTGAGCAGTGATAAGATATCTATGTATATCATTTAAACTAGATTTCTGCATCAGCAGATCATTAGGAAGTCTTAAACAGTTAAACTGCTGATGTTTTTGATATCCAGTCCTTTGAAGCTGTGTAACCAAAAGAGGCATTCTGTAAAAGCATCCAATACCTATTCAACTTTATGATTCAAGCAAGAATCAAATAAAAAGAAAGAAAAACCCTACACAGCCATAACAGCATTAGAAAGAAAAGTACACAGATATGAGGAAAGTATTCAAAAGGATCAGCAAAGATGGTAAAAGACTTGAAAGATTATGAGAAGGGCAATTTTTACACTGGTGTCCTAGTGGAATAACCTGGTAACATTCTGCCCATTAAAACAAACAACAACAACAAAAAAAAAACCTGCTACGGAAGACTAAAATAAGCCAGAGACATGAAACAGAAGGCTCTTTAAGGGATTAAAACAAAAGAATAAACAAGCAAAAAAATACACAGGACTGTTTGCTGAAGACAGGAAAGCTAAGTCACAAAATCTTTTACAAATACACACTAAAAGGAAGTCTTCAAAAATTTGTGGGTAGACAAATGATCAAATACAGTAATCACAATTAAGGGACTTATTCCACAGTTGTCTCTGCTAGAAGCAAAACTTTCTTCAGCAATCTGCAAGAGACAAATAGCAACATGACAAAAGCTTGCTATCAGTAAAACAGTTTGATGGTCAAAGTATGACTGACGGGCTGAAACGACTTCTAAGCTACTGGAACAAATGGGCAGTTAAAAAAAAAACTTTGAGAAGCATAAAACAGTGCCCACAGAATAAAAAATTTATAATTTTAGTCATTGTGTAGACTGAAAACATCAGTTCAAGTCAGGCTACAATCCGAAAGGAATATGGAGTTATTTAAAAACAGAAAGAAAACAACAAGATATCTGTATATTATCCTAATATACCCACAAATCAAATGCATCTCAAATACAAGGTGCAGTTATGATCACTTTTTTTCCAAAGAAGATGTAAAGCAGTTAGAGAAACCCAGGAAAGGATGAGTAAAGGCACTATTTTTCCCCTTGCCATATAAAGACAACATGGGTAGTATTTCTGTTTCAAACTGAAGTTCAGAAAAGATACAATAAAAGCATAATAAAATCCTGAAGGGCATAGAAAAGGCAACTGCAAAATAATTAACTAGTGCTCAGAATAGCACAAGTCATACATAAAATAAGATTTAAACATAAATAAAATGAAGTATTTTCATATTACACTTCAGTTGCAGAAAGCATTGTCTCAGTAAAATGTGACGTGTAACTTACTTCCAATTTATTACCATGAGTATAATCAAGTTCAAAGTGGGTTAGCTGAATTCATAGAAGAAATGCCCATCATGAGCTATTAGACATGGCATGCGGATGGCAGCTTTCAGCTCAGGAAGTCCCTAGCTTCCTACTGCTAGAAGGATATACGAATATATACATACAGTTTCTCATACCGTCTCACTAACCGTCTACTACTGGCTACTTGGAGAAAGGCTAATAGGACTCCTGATATGGCTCTATAGGACCATTCTCATGTTCTCTGACTTAGAGATAAAAAAATAAAATACATACCTCTGGCATAAAGTACAAGTTTGAAGGCTAAGAATTTCATACATTTTGCTAATGTTGAATTCCCCTATTCAGAATCAAGATCAAGTACAGACTTACAAAAAATCCACGAAGAAACTGCTATGCACATGTGAGGTTCAGAAATTAGTTTTTGCAAGAAAAAAAGAAGCATTTGAATATTGGTTCAAAGAACAGCTGAAATAACCAGTTACAAACAATACCCCTCTCCTCAGTGAGGCCACACACAGCAATATAAAAGCATGACAACACTGAAGCACAAAGGCTGCTGATACAACAGAAGCACTATTCAGCTCCTGTAAGAGACAAGACTACACATTCAGCTACAGTTTCTGTTAAACTTAGATATGACAAACTCCATTATTTCCATGTACAAAAAAAAAAAAAAAAAAAAAAAAAAAAAAAAAGCTACTCAGTAGCTGAATTTAGAGTCATGATTGAAAACTAGGCAAAACTAAGAAAAGTTACATGCAGCTATTTGCTAAAAAACACCACTAGTTCTGGTACACAATATAGAAGCTTTTGAAAATGTTAGCAATTACTGAACAAATCTCATTAAAGTGCAAAGTTAAAAAGAATAACAGAAAACATTAAAGCCCTTTAAGGTGCATTTTCTGCTGGAGATGAGACTGCACTTCTGGATCTCCCTCATATAACTTTGGGCCAGATGTGCATGTGCACTCTAGGTAGAGCAAGTAGCAAGAGTGCAGAAAGGCTGCTGTATCCATTAAGACAATGTAATGTACATGTGCATACATACAAAGAGGGATTGCTATTTGCTTTTAGCTCTACTAACATTTTAACTTCTTCCTGTTATACCTTTAATATATGCTGAGATGCACAGTTAGTCTCACAACTCTAAGGCTGGGATGGTATCTTGTTCGTTAAACATTTTCAAAAAGTCAAAAAATGTCAATTCAAACTTAATACATATTTTGGCATACTATAACTTCAATTCAACCATTAGTTAGGCAATAGTTTGTTTTTTTCTTTGGACCTAACAGGAGCTGTAATCATGAACATGACAATCAGTACAGTCAAGATGTTTATGGAATCTAAAACATTATGATCAGTATAGTCAAGAAGTTGAACATTCGAAAATATTAAAAACAGATACTTTACCCCTAGCATTAGTTGAACATGTTTAAATACCAATAGTTCTTTCCTCAACACACTATTAGTTCCAGATATCTTTGTCTAAAACCATCTGCTTCAGAGCTGTAAGAAGTGGAAAAAAACCCAATATGCATTGAATGTACTTACACTTTCCAATTCCAGGATTTATGTGCTAGCTGACATTGCAAGAAATCCTGAACTTTTCTCGACTAGAAACTGAAAACAAAATCCATGAACTACTCACCTCTGGCTGAATTGCTTTAAATACAGGAACATCCATTAGCGTTATCTGACCCTGAAATAAAAAGTCGTAAGTTAAGCTCAAAATTAACCCTGTTCCATTAAGATGTTGTGCTGCATAATAACAACTGTATTTGTTTTTTCTAGTTTCCTTTTATTATTTCAGTTTTATTCAGTAGCTAATTTCAGAGGTTACAGCTCTCAGAGCCAGCCTGTACAAGAGAATCAAGTGGTCAGAGGTTTAATAAATTATGAGAAATTACTTTCCTTAACAATCTTGCAGTTGTATGGGCAAATCAGTTTATATTTAGAAACACTGTATAGAAACTATAGGAAGTAACTTCAGTTGCTCAAAGTTTCTCTTAAAACTGTGAATCTCACTCTAGGTATTGCACACTTCTGTTGAAATATCCCTAAAATTAAGTCTGTATTTGGACTGTAGTTGAAACATAGGAACCAGCAAATTTAAGTAATTGTTCAGTTACATAGCAACAGATATTTTAAAAATAAGTATAGCTATTTTACTTCTAAGGAGTCAGAATTAACAAGTACATTTTTAATCATGGATGTCTTTTAGTTTTAGGACAGTAAGCAAAGGTGAACTCAAAAAAAAAAAAAGTAGCTTCGCATTTTGAAAAATATTCACAGAGCCTTCATTTAAGCACAGAATCTGCCTATAATCCAAAGGAAAATATAATCTCTTTCAAAGAGTACATAGGTAGCCCAGAAAGACCAGTACCATTTGACGTAGACATTACAATACCCTTGTAACATTGAATCCAGAGATTTAAGTTTCCTTAGATGCAAGTCACACAGATGTTTTCCTGCATCCCTGAAAACTGCAGTTTCTCCTTGCATTCACTCTGCAGCATGTACTGGCAGCTTTGTGACTCTTGCAAACTAATTCCCATTGATTGCCATAGTAGAATAGCTTCTCAGGTGAAGTCAATTTTACAGAAAAGAATAAAATATGATCCTGTATTTTACAGAAAGCAGTAGCAAGGAGAATAAAATACTCTAGTAAATGAGAAGGGATGTGTTTAGCCAAACAAGACAGAAATCTATTTTGTAGCAGATAAAGCTCCTTGACCCCTACACCTACTTTTGGGCATGAATTCTGGCATTCAAACACGCTAAAATTATATTGAGCAGTAACAATTTCTATAACCAACACTCGATGCAGGAGAAAATCTTCCACTCTTTTGCAGGAGAAAAGAACTTATTTTGCCACCATGGCTCTTTGGAGTCTTGCTTCCTCAGTAAAGAGTTCCAAAAGAAGCAATGAGCCCTTCATACACTTCCTTTTTCCAAGCTGTATGGCCCCTAATTTAGTCTAGGCTCAACTTTGTCAGCTGCTGCTGCTGCTGCTTTAGACACCTGCTACTGCTTCTAAAATAAATTTTTTTTAGAAGCTATTTTATATTCCCCTAATCTTAGGATAAAGTGAGACTAAGACAGACCAATCCAAGTAGAAATCATATACTCTCAACTACAAATAACATGATACGCACCCACAAACGTGCTTGTCTGAATGCTTTTTTGTAACAGTAAATCCTGTACAAAACCTTTACCTCTTGGTCCTCTAACATGAATATACTCACATGTGCTATGATGTAGATAATTTAGACCTACAATTTATTAATATCTAGAAACTATTTAAATGTCAGCTTAAAAATTAATTTCGTAACTACCATTTTTTAATGTCGTTTAACAATCAATCAACAACACTATCCATCTCCAAAGTATAAGTTAGAGTATATGTTATTATTAACATGTATGTTAATAATATAAATGCTTAAATGAAGTCAAGCGTATCAGACAAATCAAGGTTTATTTTAGGAGCCAAGAATTAATAAGAACATGAAGTCAGGAATATGAACGTACCCCCAAATATTCTTTGCCCTCAACTCTTCTGTTCCCCTGTACTCACTGCAACTATAAGAATATATGATAACCTTCTGTCAAAAACTGAAGATGGCTTTCAAATTAAAAACAAACTTGCTGCATGAAAACATTCTATTATAATTACAAGGCATAACAAAAGTTGACTTAATCTTGAAAGAAAAAAAGCTCTCACCCTACTTTTAAGAACTATTTCATAATATTAAGTATTCTATTTCAAATCACCAGGACTGCAAATGCAGTGTCCTTGGCACACACCTATTTGCAAGAAGGGCAATTTTAGCTTACCCCACAAAGAACTGACACCAACAAGTAAATTATACTTGAAGTGAGATTACCTTTATTTTCTTGCAGGCACCAACATCTTAGCAATAACTAACAGACCTAAAGAACACTGTAATCAGTTCAGTCTCTCAACCAGCAGTCTATCAGCTGCCAAAGTAAGGTACCAGCCAGTAAATAGAAGTTCAAGATGAATTGGTCAAACGCCCCTTCACACTACAGGAACAAATGTTCATCCCTTGAGCCAGAGATTTCTGTTTTTTCGGCTTTGGTGACGCCTGAAGACAAGCTCTGGGCTCCTCCCTATTGCCCGGTACACACCTATGGCAAAACTGGGCAAAAGCAGCCCTAAAGTAACTTTGCTCTCAACCCCAGCATCCCAAAACTACATTTTTTTGCACTCCAAGGTTGGTGAAGAAATTGAGTAAGTTGTGAAAGTGCACCAGACAACACAAGCATTTACCAATTGCAATTAAGAGAATTTTGCTTCAGAATGATTTTGCACATAAGCACAGACAAATGTTGGGGATTCTTCATGCTATTTCCCACCCCTTCCCAACATGGTCAGATTATCTGGGAAAGGATTAGGATGCCATGGACAGGACACTACTGCCACCTTACTAACAGCCACCACATGCTTGACAACTCTCTGCAGTAGATGAGGATACAGCTGAAACTTTACATTACACACACATGATCATCAGAAAGGGAAACATCAACCACACAAACCGATTTCTTGACTTACCCACAAATCAAGATGAGTTCAGAGACCACTCTTACAGAAAAAAATGGAAACATAACAAATATAAAGGCTGCTGGAAAAGCCATTTTCCCTCAAAAGGTGTGGAAGGAAGACAGCAGGAGAACAAGGGCTCAAAAGGATTCTACAGATGTTATTTCTTAAATTTTAAGAGTCTTAAATAGAGCATGCATAAGAAGTGCTTCCCTGAGAGGCCAGGATCTATCTAAATACTGCACAGGGAGTCTGTACCATTGTAAAAAAAAACTCCTGTAACAGAGGTGGGGTCTGCCACCCCCTGCCTTAAAAAAGAAAAGCAGCTTCTGGAACAGATGTCACTCACTAGGAAGGACAAGATCTATCCCACTCCTGTAAAGCATTCAACAGCATTCTGGGCAGACAAATTATACTTCCTTGCCTGCAGCGAATACTCAGGAGCTAAAAGGACATGAGCACAGCACGGATTTATTCCTCCTTAACCCAACCCAACTCACTGAACAGCCACACATTGCAGCAAAAAGGTTAATGCTTCCTTTTGGTTTCCAAGGTGAAGACTCCCGTCCTGAACACCAGTTACAGGACCCAACCTTCGGTCTCCCGTGGGTACACACCAGGGCTTCTGGAAAACGCACGGTTTTAAGTCAATTTGGGGCTGAATGTATCATTGTGCTTCCCAATATATGAACAAAACTAAAAAACTGGGGGTTGAGGGGGAAAACCCAGAAGTGTGGACACTTAGGGTCCAAACAGCAGAGACAGGCTATGAGGAGAAAATTTCAAAGCTTTCTTTCAATTGCATTCTTGTCCTAGGTTCAAATCCCTAGCAGCTGGGAACAGACTGGATCTCTGTCCAGCACCTCTGCTGAAAGAAAATCAAGTGAAGAAAGAAAGAGTCTGTCTTCTCACAAAAGGAAAAGCAAAATAATGGGAAATTGTGTCCTTAGATTTCTGATTTTTTCTGAAAGAGAATGAGTTCTTCAAAGTTTCTGAAATAAGCATGACAAAACCTGACTAGACTAAGAGGTGACTTTCTTAGTATGGCATTAAAAGTTTAATTGACTCAATGGATGTATTCCTGAATCTAAAACTTTTCATGATGAAATTCTTTAAAAAGTTAACTTAGCCTGCAAAGCTGATTTCTAAAAATTAAGGATTGCCACTATTCAGTGGTCTACTGTTCTGCTTGCAGAGAATTCATCAGGCTGTCTTCTTCAAAACAGTCATTTTTGTTCAATGGCTTAAAGACCAAGAGGGCCCCAAAAGACAACTATGGCTTGCCTCATATTTATAATAAGTAATTCTCTATTGCATCTTCAAAGAGTTGATGTTTAGCCATAAAAATGGATTTTACACTGTTACAGGAGATACCATGTAACAGGACGAGAGACACAAAGCCAAGGTTCGTTACATGTGAGAGGGATCCAGGGTAGATTAAAAAAAAAAAATCTTTACAAACTCATGCATTTCAATGGTTACTGACATTCAAGTGCAAACTCTCACTACAAACTCATGCATTACAATGGTTACACCGACATTCAAGTGCAAACTCTCACCACTAAAACAAAATTACAACAATAGCCTCAAAAATAAAACAGAAAACTGATTTGTTGTTCATACAAAATGCAGAACAGAATGCTGGGGAATTTGTTCCTCCCCCCCCCCACCCAGGTCTCCAAAATTTTTCTTAGTTGATTTAAATGTCTTAGCTAAACTAGAATAATACTTGCCTGAATACTGACTCCAAATCAAATTGCTACTTTAGTGTAGGAAAAAAAGAAATCTTTGTTCCATAAATATTTGGTAATAACTTTGTAGATGCGACAGTGTGCCTCAGGTAATAGTTTAGAAATATGTTTTGTAAAAACATTTAAACATTAAATTATTCAAAGTCATAAAGCCTAAATACCTTACTGAGTGTTTATCCCTTTAAAAGGTGGTTGCTCACTGCTAAGCAAATCAAAACACTGTAGTTCTAATCAATAACATTTTTAGATGACAAAACTTAGAAAATAATTTGCAATATTCATCTTACATGGCACTGCTCAAGTCTTATAAATAACTTCTACCAAGACCATACCAAGACCAAATCATGAGCAATTTCAACCCCAACAAACAAGGACACTAGTTTGGTTTCTATAGTGCAGAGATGCAATAAGTAGACTTTTCTCCTCCCAACTCCTTAACCCAGCCAACGCAAATTCCTGGATAGCTCCCTCTCTTGAACGTGCCTTAATGTTTTGCTATTTGAACCAAAAAACAAGCATTCACACTGATTACATGAAGCAAGCCAACAATAACCATTCTGCTTTTTGAGCTCTCAGCTTTGTACGTTAGAAAGAGATTATATGTGCAATATAAAATGTAGAGGTTACCCTTACTCAGCATTTACCTCATCATTCTGTTGTCTGGACAGCTCTTTGTAAATAAGCATTTCAGTTATACAAGGATAAGGAAACTTAATTTTTTCTTCTTACAGATGTGTTGTGTCTAGCAAGTTCATTTATATATTGAAGAGCTTCTTCATTGCCCAGGCAGAGAGAACAATATATATATATATTTTTATTCATTTTGGTCCTAAATCCTATATTAACAATTCAAGCAGTTTTTTTTTTAATGTATGAATGCATGAGCAATATTTCCAGACCCTCAACTACTTGAGAGAAAATCATATTTTAGAAACAGTGAATGATCATCATGCAATTAAGGCTCTGAAACAAGACACTGGCACAGTTGGGAGATGCCTTCTTCCCCCCTGCATAACTATAGGAGTTTTTGCATGCCCTCAGGGAAAGCCTTTCCATGAGAGTCCCCACAACTGAGTTTAAAAACATTTTAGCCCTCATGGGTATTGAGGGATTGGACTTGGTACCGAAGTACACCAAAATACTGACCCAATTACCACACAGCTTCATATAAAGACATTTTCCTCTCTCAACAAGGCTGTCAGGCTAGAGATTCTTCACTGAGATGAATCAGAACCATACCTCATTGCACTTTTCCTTTGAGAAATATAGAGAAGCCCAGTGAAACAGAATTTTAAAGTATTTCCAATTCCTTCCCTCAGTTCGGTGAGCACATATGGATTGCCTTCCTTCTCAGAAAACCATAACTTACTTGCAGCAATGCAGCTCCTATCCCTCCTCCAGATTCCTCTTTGAAAATTCCCGTTTAATCTGCATTATAATGCCATATTTCCAGTCCCTAGATCTTCTCAAGCAAAAACTCATTCTATCCAGTTACTTACTCTATTACAGCTTTGCCTGACACATTCCTACCACAAGAATAATGCATGTTCAATAGCTCCAGCAGAGCGTCTCCTTGCGAGGAGGAAACAAAAAAAAGGAAGTTTGTGTGTGATTTTAAAAAAAGATTTAAGTCAGTTTGGTTACTGAAAAATGCGCGCCATATTCTGATTTTCCTTTAAGCCATGTTGGTTCTGCAAGCAGCACTTCATAAATTGTTCCATAATCTGAATTTTTCAAATGAAATACATTTAAGACTTCAAACTTGGCTTAAGCATGGTCTCTCTGGGCTCCCAGAGTATTTTTCCTCACAGGAAAAAAAAAATATATATATATAGCTGAGTCCATTAAGCATTGCATCAGTAGTAAAATAATTCTGTTCCCTTAAATGAACACTGTGGGATTACAGTTCCTATGCTGAAACTCTACTACTTTCCCTCAAAGTCTGTTCCAGAACTTATCATTAATAGTTTCTCTACACACTAAAATGAAGTTGCTTCCCCTTGCTCTCATTTGGAACATACTTAATATTCTTCTGTAAAACGAAGCTAAGTGAGACTGGAATGTATATGATCAGAAGTCCTGTTTCTCCTGAAGCTCCTAGGGCCCCACACCTTACTTGACGAAAACTGTGCTCAGAGGCGGACAGACCCACCGCCCACTCCCCAGCCCACGGACAGCGGCCGGCGGCCTCCGGAGAGGCCGGGAGTGGGGCTACGCCACAAGCTGCTCCCCCAACGGCACCAGCAGCTATGCAGCAGCTCGTGCAGGCAATTGCTGAACCCGCTAGTGTCCTGCGGAAGCGAGGAAGCTCTCCTGTGGGCAAGCATCAGCCAGGGTAAGTTATTTTTCTTCTTTCAAAGGGGCAAAGAAAATGAATTTAAACCCCCTCCCCCTGCCATCTCAACAGCTAGTCCTGTACTTTTATTACCCAGGTAATGTGTTTGCAGAACTCTTGGTATCTGCTTCATTTACAAAAAAGAAAAAAATCATGCTCTTTACCACATAAAGACATCTTGATGTTCCACTGGAATGCCTCTGAGAAAAGTCTCTTATGTTTCACCTAGAGATTTTTAAATAAACTTAACTCCTATACTGTTTACAAAATAAGCAGTCCTTTTTCCAGACATCCATTTGATCAACTTTAAGTGGAACAAAAAAAAGAGAAGGAACATGCATACACCTTAATCCAAGCTTGTTTCATAGCACTTTTAGAAACCACTGCAAAGAATAAATAATCCCTCTTAGGTAACTAGGTGGAAGAAAAAAAGCAATGGATTTATACAGCTGCGCTTCCCCTAATTCTACCTCAAATATTTACACCACAGTAGCTAAGTTGAAGTATAAAATGGAAAGAGGAGTAAAAAAAAGCAATAAGCCGTTAAATAATTAAACAGTAGCAGTCTAAGGAATAAAAATTTACTGTAAAGCAAAAAAATAAATATTTCTTCAGCCTGAGGCACACCAGTATCTTAATTTGGAGCCCATGTTCCCAAAGCATTTTCTTTTCCCTTCCAGTCTCACCAACAACCCTTTCTTCTGCCCCCACACCATTAATAGATCCCTCCCCAACAAATTGGGCCATGTACATTCAAAACCACAGTTCTCCCTTGAAAGAAAATGGGCAGCATTCACTGGAGCTGCCGCTAACCCGGAAGGGCACAGAATGGCTGCATCTGCAGGGCCAGACTCCAGCGGGCAATCCTGGCACCAACCCCTCTTGTGGCTTCTAGCCATTCCAAGTCAGCGAGCAGCCTGAAAGCCGGGTTCAGATACAGGCAGTCTCCTCACCAGCTACAGCTAGAAAGCTGTCTGCAGAATCCTTAGCAGGGGACAAACGTGTCCTGCTTTATACTCACTGCACAGGGTTCTGCATGCCCCCCAGATCTATGGACACGCAGGCATTCAAAAAATACTCCCAGAAACTTCGTTTTTGTCAGCTGCAGTGGAGTAAAATAAATTAAGTTTTCAAAAGCAGCAGCTAGTCCTAAAGAAGTTCTCACTTGTTTCAGCTTTAACTTGGCCCTTTTGTTTTTTTGAGCCAAGACTCCTGAACCATTAGGTAGGCATCTGTCTAGCTAGCTCTGGTGCAGCAACTTCCTTGTATTGCTATTGTACTGGCTTTGTCACATTATATTTTCTCCCCAAGCATAAGAAACTACAGAGCCCACAAACTATTTCCTCTGTTCACCACTTCAAAAAAAAGTCATCTAAAAAACAGCCCTCATTCTGCAGTCGGTAATGGAATTCAGCCTTCCCTAAATCACAGATGTAAGTAGTCTGTGCTGCTTCCTCATCTTGAAAAAGCAATTGGTAACATATCCACGTCCAATCTGAGGTGTGCATATCCATTATAAGGAAAAGATTACTAGCAGAGTTTTGCATTCTCATCAGTTCTGATAGTTCAAAAATCTCGATCATACTGCACCACTCTGGTCTTCATACGAACATTCAAATCCAGATGAAGATTTTATAGTTTATCAAGGCAGGACTGAAAGCGGGAAGAATAAGGAAATGGCCAATAAAATGCAAACAAGGGGGTCAGGTACCTTGGAGGAAACTCTGTGTTTAAGTTCTCAGCTAATTTACTTATTTCCACAAATTTCAGCAAGAATGACTAGAAAAAGATAACATCCAAACAAGCAAACGCTACTGGAAAAGCATGTAAACTTGCCTAAGAAAACAATCATCAACTAAGAAGTGCAGCTGCATACAATAACATCCTTGAAAAAATGAAAATTATAATTTTTACCAATGGACCATACACTGCCTACTGGTAATTTTGCTCAACTGTTCAGAATGCTGCCAATAAAGCATTTCAGACCTGATCAAAGCAAAAAAAAAAAATAAATAAAATAAAAAAACAGAAAAAAATAAAACAAAACAAAAAACTCTCACACATTGAAATGAAGAACTAGATCCTTTAAGAGAGAGAAGGCTAAGAATAAAGCTAAGGGTTTTCTAAAACACAGAATCTTCCCAGAAATTAAGAAAACAGAAAATTATACAGGGTAATATTAGCCAAAAAATATAATCTTGTACTTGTAGTATTGTGAAATGCTTAATAAAATACTCCTTTTTCTAAGTAGAGCCATATCTCATTTGAAGCACAATATGAAAAAAAAAAGACTATTTTAATAAATATTTTTATCTAAGATTGACTAGGTAATGTTTTATATTTAAAATGCCCATACAACCTATAGGTTTCTACACAGAAGAAATGCTTTAGGAGAATAGAAGGATTAGGAAGCATGATGCACTCAAAGAATTTTTGTATTTTCCTATCCAGGGCAGTGACAGCAACCGCACAGAGACTAAAGAACTACCAGCTGTGACAGCATTCGCCACTGGCTCTCCCATTTAGCCAAAGGACGCTAGTTATTTTGGCCTAAATGTATAATTTAACTTGAAATCATGCCACCAACCCAATACCATGAGTGCTCAGATATTCTTTATGTAGAGAATGCATCTTATGATTACAGGATAAAACTGAGAGGATGGCCAGCCCCAAACACTGCTGTCTGCAAAAAGTCACCAATTCACTGGCCAGCTCTTCCTGACCACAGAGCAAGGAAGAGGTCTGAATGGCATGCCTGGAGCCTCAGTCAGGGGTAAATCTACTAACTACCCAAAAAGAATTTAAGATTTAAGTACCACCTCATAATCCAGATGCTTAAAATTTTTGGTATGCTCATTAAAATTAGTTCATTCTTTAATAACTAAGACAGGTATTAATGGTTTAAAAGGCCAGCAAATTTAATGGTAATGCTCTCTAATTTATACTAATTTCTCATGTATATACACATATAGACCATCTCCCCATGACAACTCACCATGAATCTAATCATATGAATTGATCATGAGATATGAGTGTTTATATTCACAATCTCTAACAACCTCTTGCAACATATGTAGCAAAAGAAGCCACTAACTGAAATATTCAATGTTTAGCCTCAATAAAAACTCTTCAAGAGCAACAATCCAGCTTGTGCTCTGCTTTGTTACTGTTGACCTTCAGCATTTGTAGGCTGTTGATGAACTAAAGGCAATTCAACCTGAGAATCTACAATCTTGAATCATAGCCAACAAATGTTCAGCAGAACTATTAAAAATGCTATTTTGATGGAGAAGAGATGAAATGCAAAAAGACTTGACTGAATATCACACAGGCTTTATGCGACATAATCAAGAACCCAGACTGTTCAACTATAAGCTAATCATAATTACATTTTTTTCCTTGAAAAGCGTAAAAAGTAATTACCATGTTCCCTAAGCTAGGCCAAGATTATAAAATAAAATGTTTTATATAACATCTTATTATGATACATTACATACAAGAATAACATGAAAAATGCTAGAAACAGCTCAGGACACAGCATGGCCTCAAAAGACTAAATAAGCAGAATATACACACAAAGCAGCTCCATTTTTATAGTACAGGTTCCTTTTGGAGTACAGGCCCTATTTTTGAAACTCAAGGATGAAAGAAGTTAGGCACAAACCATAGGAACAAAGAAGAGGAGGAAAAGTTGCCTCCACCCACACCCCCCAAAAGTGTATTTACACATACAAGTTACTTAAATTGCTTACTGCATATTCTTCTGGTGTGACCCTGAGAACATCAAATACCACTGCATCAAAGCTCTTCTTCAGTTCAGCTGAACCTTTTTCACTTAGGGATTCAGAGCTGCTACTCTTCTGCAGAAATATAAGCAAAAAACACTGATGTTTGATTTTTTTTTTTTTATCCTTAACAACATTTTTTTTTTTAATCCTTAACAACATTTTCTTCCCCCCAAACATCACTGTCATACTACATTTTTCTACCTGTCAAAATCTACTGAAACAAAATCACAAGATATTTTCTCCTGACATGGAGACCCCTAAAATGAGAGGGCCTGAAGTTGGCAACGAACTTCAAAGGTGGTTCTCAACACACAGTGCTTATATTTCAGGGCATAATTCTTGCCAATTTTGTTGACAGAAAAGTTTCTTAAAAAATCAGTTCCACTGAACTCACAGAAAATCATTATAGTGAGAACAAAATGCAAGGTCTGCTCCAAAGGAACAATTAACATCAGAGGATGGTATCATTCTCTTCCTATTCCTCCTACAAGCATTGAAACTAATAAAAAAATACACTAATAGCTACATGTGTTTCCATTTTAAGAAACTCCATAGAAGCAATTTTAGTGACACTTTTTTTAATGTAAACTAAAAATTCAAGTTTTGAGAAGACATCAGATCCTATATTACGATTATATAGTTAGAACATATCAAGACACTAGCTTCCCTGCTAAATACAAATACGGTTCAAAAATTAACGCTTCATACAGTATGAAGACAATACATCTATGTTACGAGTAATTCTTTTGATATATAGCTACAAGCTTATATTCTCTGTTCAATCATTATAAGAAAGTTTGTCACACTGAAGTATGAAATATCACATCCAGATGTGTATTTCATAAATGAACTCAGACATTTATTTTGGAAATACGCATGTTGCATGCGATCACTTTGCCCCCCTGTCACCTCCTAGCCCTTTCCTTTGAGGGCAAGAGCAGTTACACATATTCCTATTCGTGGTTTCTTCTCACTTTCAGAATCCTTGGGTAAAGCAAACTCCTGATTAAAAAGCAAAACATATGATACACATGGACAAAACCTTATGAAAGGCCTCAGTAATTATGGTCAGTAGCTTCAAATACTTTGACTTCAGCAAAAAAGAGGAACCCTTGAACCACACTATGAAGCCTATGGGCTTCAGCAATAGCATAACCTTGAAGCTCCCACAATAGTTTTGCTAATACTTTGTAGAAAACATTCCAGAGGAAGAAAACAAGTATTGACACACATTGTATTCTCACTATTGTTGTGAGCTCTACCTCAGCAGTGGCAAAACACACTGAACAAAACAAGACCCATTTAGTCTCATCTTGGAGACTGGATGTATCCTTAGGCACTCTATTCTATCATTATGTGGAAGGCACCTCTTAGGAAGTTTAACTCCTTACTAAAAGGCAGAAGAGCAAATATCCTGATCTTGGAGTGATGTCTGTTCAAAAAAAAATTAAAAAAATAAAAAACACAAAAGAAAACAAGATTTGCAGGATATTATCAGCAAGTAGCTGTTACATCAAGCAAAACTGCAAGTACTCCTAAAGCAAGAAACTGGAAAGCATCCAAAAGACCTTTCCTTGAGTGGATGTCAAGAAGATACATGACTAAGTCCTTCTCAAGGGGAGCAGCAGAAATCAGAATGCCCAATTTCAGGAGCAGATGAGAAAAACAAGCAGAGAATTGTTGGCTCGGAGGATGGGATGTTTGCATTGTTTTAACATTTTCTCCTGAAAATCTAACAAGGCAGAACTATTATAGCTGTACTACGTATTTCTACTTTCACTTCCCACTCACAGAAGTGAGAACATTTGAGTTCCTGAAAATTCAGCCAGCTGAAATAAATCCTGCTCCATTTTTAAATATTTTGGGGTTCAAAGATCTGAAGAATATATTTGCTTGTTTAATAATCACAACTGTTTTAAATAGTTAAGTTCTTCTGACAGCACCATACCTTTGAAAAAACTGATTTTGGAAAACAAAACAAAACCCCCAAACTACACAGGCATCCGTTTTCAGTAACGTGTACACTGTACTTTCAGAAACTTTTCAGTTATGAATTTTCCCTCCTCCTCAGTTAGTCATGACAAACTATAACCTACTGAAGGCAAATTCATTTAGTACAGTTGATACAGACTCTTAACTCATGAGCTGTCCAATTCCAGATGGTAGAAACTTTGCAGGGGGGTCCCATACCAATCCCTCTCAAGTCCAGGAGGGAAAGGGAATGACCTTATCATTCCACAACACTACAGTGTCAGAACCCCAGTACTACTACTGCTGAAAAAGATAGTATTTCCCACGGGCCTCCCCAACTCCAAATATTGTGCCAAGAGTATCTCACACTATTATAACTTAAAAAGAAGAGCTTTCTTATCTGGCTCTGATGGAAAATGACACAGAAAAGGCAGTTACTGACAAGGCTGTGAATAACAGTTCACGCTTTCTATTGCTATATAAAGATCAGAACTTTAAATTAATCTAAATTGTGGAGCATTAAACCACAACACCCATATAAGTAAGAATCTGCTGCGTAAGATCTGTTAAAAGACAGACACTTTTGTTTGGGGGCATTTTAAAAAGTTTTAAGTTTTATGGTTTTAAATACTCAAGCACTGAGTTTTGTAATCCTTACCTCTGAAGCAGTAGCCGCAATATTAACACTGCTTGACTGTCCGTTCATTAGGTCCATACTGACCACACTGTTAATCTCCTGTCCTACATTTAAGGCAGCAGGATCATCTCCAAGGCAACAGAATAACCATTCCTACAAAGGACAAATAATCAGAAGTCATTTTGTTCAAGTGTTTTAAGAAAGATTCAGCATTGCAATCATAATAAAACCTGAACTACTTTAAACTGCTACACTGCCTTGAGGAGCAAGCTTTAGTTTCAAACACAAATTATCTACTTCAGAATGTCCTCATACACACAACTGAAGATTCTTCTACAATCTGTTACTTCCTGCTAGTATAGAAATTTTCATGGTTTTTATATTTTCCTTTATACCAAGCATTGATATGTAAATGCATGCATTAACCCACAGCTTAGAAGTTATACTTACGGCATTAGTTGAAGATTCTTTTCCTTTGATTACAAATGTTAAAATCAAGACCAACTCTATCAGATTTATTTTTATAAGTTATCCAATAGCCTTCTACTTTATATTCCTATTTACTAGCTTCAAGTGAAAAGCATCACAATGAAAGCACTTTAAACACACAAATGAAAGTTACTTTCTTTTCTTCCAGAAATCATTCCCCAAATTACTGTTTAGGCAATAAAAATATCACTAATGCATCCATCTGACACATCCTTGCAAGAAGGCTACTATTTCAGTTTTCATTGTTACAGGGAGAACGCTGTAAAGAAATTAAGAATTCTGGCCTCTCTACAGAAGGCACAGGACTACCTAATACATAAACATTGTAGACAATAAAAACTTGTTTGGGCTTAAATTTCATGGGATGTTAGTGCCCTCTAGCGTGAAAAAGAGGTCATAAATTACTTTTCATAGGTGCACATTTATAACAAGTCTGACTTTTTCCAAACTTGCAATTATTTACGATATTCACTTTTGGTTTGTCACTTAACTCAACTACAGACAGGCTGCAAATTAACGGAGAAGCTACATGACAGGTAACTACAAGTTATGACAAAACAGTATTACAGCATTTCATATTTAAGACTTCTACATTATTGAAAAATAAAATAAAGTTATGTGAAAAGCTCTATCTGCAAGTGATCTAAAAAGAGGTATAACAAATAAGCCTGGAAGGCAGGAAACTGCAGTGTTTGTATAATAAAGTGTCCTCAAAAAAAACAGTATCTTGAAAATGTCATTGTAGGAAAGTAATACACAAAAGGAGATCAACTGAAATAGAGAACCATATAGCAAATTTCAGCCAAACACTATACCTTGTAGGCATAGTGTTAACATGTATTATATATGTATTAACAGCCCCATCCGATCCATGTTGAGCTAGATTTCTGCAGATCAGAACCATCATTCGTGGTAGTTTTGTGGGTGTGGGTGTGTGCATGCTTTTTTGCTTAACCCTAATGGGACTGTCTCATTCTCAGGGTAGAAAACACTGCATTTCGCTTTAGTATTACGTTCCCAACTGTAAGCTGTAAGGTGATGTAATTGCCTTCACTAATGTCAGAAGACCTAGTGACTCTAAAAAAAAAAATGCCAGCTCAAGTCTTAGGATAACACACTTATTAACTGTTCTAACTGTTCATGTCAAAAGAAAAAATATTTCATCTTTGGCTTGTGACTTAGTTTCCATCACCACCATCTTTCCCCATCCCAATTACCCTCCAGATTGTCTCACACAGCCTATTTCCAAATGCTTAGCTCCCCAGTGCCTTTTTCCTGTTCCCTTTCCTTGACGTTTACAGAACTGAAGAGCAAGGAAACAAACCCTGGAACTGATGTAGTAGTGATGGTAGGATACAGAGGTATCACAGCTCCAAAGCCAGTTTCAGGCTCTCTGCACGTTCAGAATGTCATTCTTGTCCCAAGATGGGAAGGTACTTGCAGTTTTATTATGACACAGAATAATCAGTATTTTTAAAGAAGTTGTGCATGTTATAGAAGCCTATAGAGTTGGCAGAGCAACCTAAGAGAAGCAAGAGAAATGATTCCTCTATAAGCAACACAGTTAAAACCTAATTCCCTAACGATTAGTCTCCTGTAACCCTTACACATCCAGATGGGCCCCAGCAACGTATTTCCCCCCCCCACACACACACACCACCAATACTCCCTATTGCTTCACCCTTGGCCCCTTAATACAATACTTCCCATTCTCTACCTGCTCTGTAAGCTTTACCAATTTAAACTGTTTGCATCTTCCCATCTACTTGGAGTACTAGACAGACAGGTACTTACGGCTGCCCTGACCCAACAGCAGAACAAAATAAACATGGAAATTTTGCAATGGATTTTTTTTCCCCTTGGGAGTTGGGGGGGGGGGGGAGAGGTACAGAGGTGGTGAATACTGATCTGGGTTTTTCCTCTTCTAATTTTCACTATAGTCACTAATTTTAAAGAAATTTTTAAGAACTCTGCTCTTATGAACTCTATCCCTTGGGTATGGTTGAAATTGGCCACCATGCTGAAAAGTGTGCATAGATAGGCAGCAGAGAAAGCAATCGCATATGCCTCAGGAAGCTAGACTTTCCTCTGATCTCTCCTCTCCCCAAGCCCCCAAGGCATCCCAGACTAGGTCCACCAGCCTGAACCACATATTCCCTTCTCCCTCTCAAAATCCAGCCAGAGCTCTCTCCTCTTCAGAGGACAGAAAGCACTCTCTCCAGACCCAGGCTGCAGCTCCAGAAGCAAGCTTGTCTTCCTTCTGCTAAAACTCTGTCAGCTGGCAGGCAAAAGAGACTTTCCTGTGGATTCAGCAGCCTATCTACTCCACCCCTACCAGAACAATTATTCTTGTAACTTGTGCAACGATAAACTACGCTCTAGTGCTGAAGTTCAGATTTCAAGAACTACTCCTCTCAGACTGGTAAGACCATCAGAGGCATACAACAAAACGTGTGTTCAACTTCCATTTTAAATAGGTAGAAAATTGCTTAGAAAAACCCTATATTAAGAGGAAATCAAGATTAAAAATATTTACAAATTAGGTTTATTATATCAAAGCTGTCCATACAGTCTTCATTTCATACCCATTGCTGCATTACTACATTATCTTTTATTACATTAATTTATTACATTTATTACATTATCTTATTACTACTTTTACATATGCTTTTTCCTACTTCATAGATATTTAGTAAGAGGCTGAAACAACAATCTAAGTTAACATTTATCAACTTCCAAGTCCTGGAATGTGCAATACCAAGCAGCATACTTTTGAAAGCTTTATTAGATACGAGACCACCAGACCCTTCCTAAAACAAAGAAAAGGAACAGTAACAATTTTGGTCAGTATACTAGACGAGTGTAAAAATAATCCTAACCCTGGAATAAGGAAATAATGCTTTGCATACTACACTGGCCTTCTGCTTAATACCACAATAAGCAGTACTCAGCAATATCAGGAAGATCAACAGCAGAGTTATTCAGAACAACATAATGGGATACGTGCAATGACTGTCACCACACTGCAGTAGTGAGTCACACAGCTTTTAGTGTGTACCCACTATATCCAATTACAAAAACTAAATTACATTCAGTAATTTGAACTTCCAGCTTGTTTCTCCTCTTCAAGTCAATAAATGCCCATGTTCTCAGAAGTGCATTAAATATGGAGGTGAAAGTTTCATATGAAGCATAAAATGCTGGACAAGCAGGCATTTGTGCCAACCTGAAGTCTGGGCTACTGGATGCACTATGTGGTGCTTTCCTACCTCTGTAAGCCATGCATACTGTACATAAGGGGGAAAAAAAAAACACATCCAGTTAAAATATTCATCAAGTCCAAAGAGCAAAAGCATCTATACTAAGCAAGGGCTGCCATCTTCAATGAGTCTGAGTTTTTGTGCAAATTCACCCAAGGCTGTATTTGATAACTATTCCGTTACAGTAAGGTGTCTAATGGGAAGCCTAACCTTGAATCCTTTCCACAGCAGAATTCAGGGAAATTCTTGCTTCAGACTAAGTATAACACTGCCTGAATAGAGGGAAAGAGGGAGGAAAAAAAAAAAGCCATACAGCCGGACAAACAGCATTTTAAAGACCACCCTAAGGTTACATTAAAAAATGAGCCAGCTAAGCTCACTGATCAGGGCAATCCACGAGCTTTGAGGAGACAGAGCCACCGCTAGGTTTATGAGCGGCTTGAGTCACAATGACCAAGATCCTATTTTCTACTAACATTATGAATTGTAACAGTGCCATTTATTTTGATCACTGTTCTCCAAGTTAAAAAACAGAAGTGCCTTGCATGAATTACAATCAACTACAAATGCAAGGCCAGTACTAAAAACTCTGGGACCAAAGAACTGTAAGAGTCGAACAACAGTTCAGGTAAAATTAACTTGTGCATCTGATCTTGTGGAAACTCTAATCATTATCTTGAAAAACAGTACAGAAAAGGTATTTCCTTTCAAACATGAAACAGAAGCATACTGGACTCCACAGAATCTGCACTTCCCTATGAACACAGATCTACCTAGGTTAGTTAAATCTCCCTATTTCACAGAAGTCTCACAAAACACTTAGAATTCAGTGGACGGCTGCATGATTTCAAATTCTGGATCAGAGCCTTCTCACTCATAAAAGTATACTTCTTCCTACACTGCTTGGCACTTTCCAAATCATACCCATTGAACAAAAGGTACAAACTTTAGTGAAACAGAACCTCAAGATCTTCAAGCAACTGTCACAGTGGCTTCATATGCACCAAGTAGGCTTCTTCTGGCTGGAAGTACCTTGTGGAACTGCTTCTGTATTTAGGATGCTCACTGCCCTTTAATCAGAAGTTAAATACAGAATGGGCCAACTAATCCATAATTCCTTCTTACCATAAATAGCTACAATTAAGCTAAAATAAAGAATCCCTATTACAATTATTCACTTGGCACACTAATGTTTGCCACAGATGAAGAACACCCACATTCAGAAACACTGATCTTTTGGATGCGGGTCATCTCCATACTCCATCCAGTGGCTTAAGGTACAGTCTCTGTGCTATAAGATCCAAAACAGTATGGCCCAAATAAATCCAACACCAAAAAAAAGGCACATTTATTATATTGCTATCTTAATTGCCATCTTTTTTTCTTAACTTTTGCAAGATGCACACTCATGAAAGACCATTTAGTCTGTCTTATTCAGATAAATATCTTGTGGGAAGTACAATCCATATGCCTCCAGGCAAAACAGAACTTTCCGAATATTCTAAAACCAGGTTTTGTTTTTGAAAAAAATCAATGAAGAACTTTGAAGTGCACCTCTCAAGTTATCAACAGATTGCTCAGAGCCTTGTCTAGCTCACTTCTGAATACCTTCAAGGACGGAAATGCCACCACCTCTCTGGGAAAACTTGATCAGTGTTCAATCACGCTCATCACGAAAACGTTTTTCCTAACATATGATCAGAATTTCCCTTGTCTCAACTTGTGTCTGTTATGCCACATCCTTCAACTTTGCCCTTCTGAGAAATGTTTAGTTCCACCTCCTCTATAGCCTCCCCTCAGGTATTTGAGGACAGCAATAAAACTCCACCTAGCCTTTTTGTCTTAAGGCTGAATAAACCCAGTACACTCAGCCTCTTGCAAAGCACTTCTCTCTAGGCATGTGTGCCAGTCCCCCAGTTCTACTTGTTCATCATACTGGGCTTGTTCCAAGTACACCAAATGCCTTTCCTGTACTGGGGAGCCCCCAAACAGACAGTTCTCCAGATATAGTCTCATAAGTGTTGAATAGAGGAGAAAAGTCATTCTCTTAACTAGCTAGCTACCTTTCTTTTAAGGGAGCCCATTGAGCTGTTCGACTTCTTTGCTGCAAGGGCACACTGCTGACTTGCATCAACTTGCTGTCCAGTAGGACCTTCAGAGAAAAAAAAATTTAAAGTAGCACAAGTTTGAAAATAGAAAATCTGTCTTATGTTCACAGAAAGGCATTAAGATCCTGTCTCCATGAGTCTAGGAAAAGCACTTGGTAAGTCACCACAACCAGTGAAGGTTAAGACTAAGGACACTACTAAAAGAAAGTAAGTGGAAAAAGACATGGATAGAACAGAGATAAAGGGACATAATCTTGAACAGAATATTATACTGGAAAGAGACTACTAACAGTTATTAGATATGTGACGCTAGCACAAACATTAAACATTGGGAAATACATGAGAACACTACAACGCAGGAAGAATAAAATCATCTAATGGACAAGAAAATGAAAAGTAAAATTCAGTCATAAAATTTGAGAAGATCACTCTAAGTTTCTGCTACGACTTTCAGCTCATTTCTTGGAAATCACTGTCACCCTGTTCTAAACATGAAATCGTTTTTCTTCATACCTAATGCAAAGGTTTTTACTTGATCTCATGTGACTACCACCAAAACATTCCACAAGAGATCTTGACTGTTGTATCATACACAACTCTAGACACCCAGCTTCAAAATATTTTCAAATCCAAATATATGCAAGGAGCATACCATTATGTAAGAGCCTATCATGTAAACAGAAACCAACAGACCTCAGGTTGCCCAGGCTAACAAAACAAAACCTGCAGCAGGATACACTTGCTATGTGTAAATATCAGGAGGGCAAACAAAAGGAGTATGAATAAAGTGTAAATTTAAGTCAGAAATCAGAATATAACAATCAGGTTGTCAAATATTTTCCCCAAAACCATAAAAAAGCAAAAAGTCATAGCTGCAAGTCGATACTACATTCACTCCTTAAAGAATTTGCAGTATGATGCCTGCAAAAGCAGTAAAGCTAATCCAGTAATGCAAGAGATTTCTTTTTTTAAGGTTCAGTTGATCCTGTTTTGCAAGCTTAAAGCATTTCTATATTCCTTCCAATAAGACTTAGTAGCTCAAAGTTGTGTAACATCTCTCTCTTTTCCTAAGCACGTCTTGCCCATCAGAATAAACACAGTACCAGCTGAGTTCCAGATATGAAACCCCAAATCCACAGGTCTCCATCAGAGTTTGAAAGTTTTAAGACAAAAGAGAGCCCCAGGTAAGTAGATAAGTTTACTGCACAGGAATTCAAGCTTCTGTTCGCAAACTGCCTAAAAACTATCAAGTTCTCAGAACCTCAGGTTCTTTCTTCATAGATCATTTACAAGCCTCTGTTCAACTTTGTTGTTCTTTAGAAAGAACATCGCATACAGAAGCATTTTATTCTTTTGGATTTTGCTACTTTTTTCAGATGTCAGAATCAACTAAACACTTAAAGTTACGATGTATTGTTTGTTTTTCCCTCCCATATGCCAAAATATAAATATTAGAGAAGCCAATTATTTAAGCACTGAAAGCATATTGCGTATTGTAAGGTTTTGGTCTCCTCTTCCTCCAGATTTCAAGTCTACTGTTAGTCTAGCAAATTTTTTTAGAAATAAGTATAGTCTTTCTCTAATTGCTTGAAGAAGGAATCAAAACTTGTTCAGTCAGGAAGCAGAGGAGGACCTCTCCTCACAAACACACACAAAATAGGAGAAATCCGATCTTGGAGATAAGTTTGAAAGACAGGAACTATGACAATTAGTTCCATGGATCAGAGGTACAAAGGAAGCAAAGAAAATAAACAGGAGAAATTTAAGCTGAGACAGATGCTCCAATAAATTATGCAGATCTATAAACCTTTCCACAATTAGCTTTACCAAGATGTCCACCACATGGCCTTCGAGCAATCAGCTTTGTTTGTAAACAAGATGAGTAGAAGATATGCCGATTAACTCGTGTTCAGTTTGCAAAGTATCTTATGGTTTAGAAGTACAAGCAGGGCACCAGTGGAACTACAAAAGGAAGAATACAGCCACGGACAACATTCTGCAACATCATAAACAAAATACTTAAAATAAAGCAGCAGAATACACAATGCCACTCTAGTGTGAACTTCAAGACCAGTAATGCATTACTCTTGAGTTATCTGGATCCACAGTTTTGCTTAATTTCTGGATACTGCAAACAATACCAAGTAAGGGAAAATTATTACAGACTTTAAATCAGAAAAGATACCACTTGTTCACTGTGAAAAGTCTCTAGATGCTGCCCTTTTGAATCTTAGGTCTGAGAACTTAATAATGCAGTAGCAAGAATTTCAGCCTAGCAAAAATTCCAGCAGAAGAGAAACTTGGAGATCATCATTATAATAGGCTACAAATAGATCCACATGGGTGACAAATTGTGATCAACCAACGAACTCTTACAATGGAATAGGGTTCAGAGGAGATGGGCAAGGGTGAGGTGCCCAGGAAGCTCAGGAATGATGTAGTGTGTGATTCACTGACCGCAGCTGTGGCACAGAACCCTGACTAGCTCAACACAAAGGGGACCAGAGGGTAGCCTAAGATAAACAGCTATGTCAGTTGAGTGGATTAACTGGTGTAAATATTTCTTCCTGAGCTTATCAAGAGTGTGAATGTGTCCCTGAGTCAGCCAGACCAGCAAGGGAGAAGTGCACACACTGCTCAGCCCAATATAGAGTATAAAACCCGAACAACTAACAAAAGAATTTGAGAGAGCAACCCACAGATTCCTTCTTGGAGACTGGGGACACCCAGCATCATGACGGTGAGCATACTAGAGACCAGCAATGGGGACCACATTGGTATTGCAGTTGAACTGTATAATGTAATTGTTGTATTTTGCTAGGTTTATACACTTGTACTGTGATTTCAGTATACTGCTGTATCACCCTGCTAAATCAAATATCCCATGTAACACCAAATACCTTCAAAGGAAGCTTTTATATTAAAATATTACACACTCTACATGTAGAATATCTAAAAGAATTTGGTCAGAGAGTATTTGACAAGTCTTTTGTCTTCTGACTGAAATATCATTTAATGAAGAAAAATGAAAAAATTTAAAAAATTTTATGTACAGCTACACACCTGCAAATTCTGAAATAACGGGGACAGAGAACACATGTTCTTTATTACTGTCACTAAGGTGCAGGAACTGTCATCCACAACCACCACCACTTATGCACCAGCAGCTTGTATGGTTAAAAAAAAAATGTATCAGCTATGATAGGATGTAGACATTGAATACTCTAAAATAGAAAATGACAGATACCAAAAACAGCTGGCAATCATGAGAACTTTTTCTTAACCAAAGCAAATAGTGGCAACAAATACTACAACAAAATTATGGGGTTACCTGGAAGACAGCAACTAAAAGACTCGATTAGAAATCACATTCATTTTAAGCTAAATATGAAGGAAGTCTATACTTCACACATGGATGTAAGAACAGCTCACATAGCCACACAGCTAGCTCTTCGAATAATCTTCTACAGACAGTAAGTGCTACATAAACAACAAAATCAAAAACATGATAACCAAACCAGGTTAGGGGTAAGTTTTTAAACAAATGAGATGACAAAGTACAACTGCTGCCGAGTAACAGTTTTCAAAGCTACAGAAATAAAGATTCAGTACGATTGTCTGCCTCAACTGAACTCTTTCTTTGTTCAATAACACACAAAAAAAGGTAGATTTCTTGTTTCGGAGGAGGAAGGCAGAACTCCTCCCACTGAATACCTCACACTTTCTAACGCAGGAAGAAAATACTGTTTGAAGAACACTTTGATTGATGATTTGATGGTTTTTGAGAAGACATTAACAGGCAGTAAGGCTCTTACCTGAACAGACAATGTCTCAGACCATTTTAAAATTCAGCATTTGGAGAGATCAATACAGACCTTATCAATGACACCCATGATGACATTTCAACAATGTTCTCCATAGTTTTTTTTTTTTTTTTTAATTAGCATGCACCTATATAGAACTTTATACAGTTGCTATAAAAATGGTGCTAACAGGAAAAATCCTGACAGCCTATGAATTGCCTACATTCAGCATGATGAGTATTATGGGGAAATGCAATAGTCATTTACAAAGGGGAGCTGAAAATCCAGAGTGAATTCTGCCTGTGCCATTATCCCTAAATTTGTTTGTGAAAGGGTGTTGAGGTCAGCTTGTCCAGCTTCTACAAGCAAACAATGCATGTAGTGGTTACCCATCCATCCAACCATTCACACCTTTTCTGAGTTTCTAACTCCTTTTAGAAGGGCCACAGTAAATCAGGCAACTGATTTAACAGCAAACACTCAAACACCAGTAGTTTAATATTAAATCCTTTTCTTCACCCAAGAAAAGTCAGCAAGAACTATGTAACTGCTGACCACCAAAGCGTCTGCATAAGAAAAAATGACACAGAAATAGGATAAATCTGGGTGAACTCATGCAGACCTAGGACTTCAACAAAACAAACAGATTTTAGAGTCTTGTTATAAATGCTTGAGAACCACCAGAAAGATCTAACGACTCATCAGCTGGCTCAGCTAGATGTCAGTGGCGTACTGAAAATGTCTGAAATTGAAGACTAAGCATATGTTCATTTCAACCAAAATAATTTAGAACAAATATTTTCAAGAAGGAGAATAATATATTAAGATATTATCTGACACCAAGTTTCTGTTTGAATAACAGGCAAAAACAGGGAAAATTTCCCCGCAATTTACCAATATACTCTATGTAAACAGGAATTTATTTGGAAGTGTGAAATTCTTGGTACACCAATCTTATTCTTTGTGCACTAACAGCAATAGCTGAATCACCACAAAAACAAAAAGTAATTTTAGGCAAATGGATAGTATAAATGAGAGCCCTGGTGGAGCTATTCCCAAGCCATCTATCTACATTATTGATGAAGAATTTGCTCCAAAGAAGGAATGACATAATAACTATCTACAGTTTGCAGAACTTGTATAATTGATGTAGCATTCAGTGTTTTCCAGGACACATCAAGAAAGATCCTGAAATACAATACAAGCATTAACTTAAAAGACTTAAAAAGAGCATAGCTAGCAATGCATGGGAACCAACTATGCAGAATCATTTGCATACCTCTACTAGTAAAGTCAAGTCTCAAATTCTTGGTTACAGAACAGGGGAAGATGACAAATCACAGGGGGGAGGAGTGGGGAACATGATAATTCTTTACATCACACACAGCAACCTCATGGTAACTAGTAAGAGACCAAGGAAAACCAAGTAATTTTTCAAATTACTTCCTAAGGAGGTAGAAGTACGTTATTGCATAAGTAAGCAAAGCTTCAAATAAGTGCAAACAGCAAAGATGCTCAGATCCCATGAAAGCTAATTCTTGACTTTATCTACATGCAAACACAGCACTCTTTGAGATCTAGCCACACTCACCACTCCTGCCTTAAAAATGAGTTTTAAAAGGCTTGAATTGGCACCCAAATTAATAAACAGATTTACCAAGACAAACATTTTTCATTTCACACAAAATTTACCTTGAAATGAGGAAAAAAGTGCTGTAAGACTGACAGAACTGGAAGGATCTGGGGTAGTTTTTAGCATTTGGATCCAGTATCACAAATTACGATTTGGTGAGGGATTTGATACCATTTCATGGTATCATGATGATCATGATGACCGTTACTGAGGTCAAACTGTCCACAGCCTGAAAGGACAAGAAAACTGGTCAACAGGGGAAAACATGAGTGGACACTACACACCAGTAAACAGCCTGGGCTGGGAAACACAACCTGAGCTAGGAGGGCTGGATGGGGAATAAATTCTCTGTTAACGGTTGGCAAGAAACTTCATTGCCCTACAGAGACAGAACACAGCCCATGGACTGCCAGTTGAAGAAACTGTTGTAGAGAGTTGTATTTAAATTTTATATTTTTTACTGCGTAATAGATACAAAGAAGATCATGCACAATATTGACCAAACACTATTTTAAAATGCATCACTCCCAGCAATCAGCTTCTGGCACGGGCATGTTCTCTTAACCAGGAAAGACAGCACTGTGGTAGATATCTCCTAGTTCTGAGGTATTTGCGTGCAATCCATACGGTCTCTCTCCTTCAACATTAATGAGACCTAGAAGTAGGTCACAGTCCATTTTGTCTTTCCAGAAAAAGTGTCATAGCAAAGCAAGACTGCTAAACGCACGCACAGGTTCAGAGGTAAGAAAGCCTGAGGATCCCAGGATGAGAAGAGAGTTGTACTGAGGGACAAAATACCATATTTTGGTATAGAAATAGGAGAGAAAACCTGTAACCCACCATGCCCAGCCTGCAGTACAAGCAAAACAGCAGGGTGTCATGGAAGAGGAAGGGGAAAGGAGAGAGAACCTACTCCAAACACAAAACTTCCCAAACCTCACTGTATCTTTGTCAAAAGGTTTCATAATAATTGATACTTGCCAATACTGCAACACTTTATGGTATCAGTACCATAAGATTTTCAACTGCTACCACTCATCAAGATCTCAGATTCCAAATAAATTTGAACTACAAATAATTCTTTGAAAGAAGTAAAAAAAAAAAAAAAAAAAAAAAGACCAGACAATTTTCTTCTGATTCAAAACCAAATTATTTTAATTAGATAAAATAAACACAGATGTTTTGGTGTTATCTCAAAAGCCAAAATCATCTATTTCAGGGAAATCTCACCTGCTGCCTTTACCTACCGCATTTCTCTTATTTAGTTCCATATTCGACTTACAAGGCTGACTGTGAACACCATTTAAACACACACACACAAAAGGTTAAGCAGCTTCATAGATTGGTAATATCTAATTGCTGAAATAGCTAAACAACAACTTAGAAAAAGTCATTAGCCACAATACAGTTACAGTATTTAGGACAGGTGGTATGCTTTTGAAACTATTTCACTACTTAAAAGAGCTGAGATTCTAATAAGCTATATTAGCTTATTTTCCACCAGCCTCCAAAACTGAGGATACCAACCTCAGCAAAACCAGCATAAATGCTGCTACCTATATACACAGTATTCATACAGTAGCCTTCTGATCTAAGAAGCTAGTTTTTTTCCAAGAGCATCAGATGAGGGCTTTTTTCAGCTAACAAGAGCAAGCAAGCAAGAGTTCCATGCAGCTAACAAACAGTGTAAATCTGGCAGAGCTGTGAAACAGCAGGCAGTAGGGCTGTGCTACCACAGACAATGCTGCATAAACCTCCTCCCTTGCTGAGGAATGAAGCAAACATCCATTCACTATAGGATCCAGTTGCACGCTCGACTCAGCCCCACCCCCCCCGAAAAAAGAACGTGATGCAAACAGTGTCTCCAATCTAGGAACCACCCCTTTGTATCTTCCAAGGTATGTTAACTGATTTCGAAGATCATTATGTCAAACAAACGTTAGCCATCTCTGTATTAGAGAGGTAAAAACGCCATTTAAGAATTCCAAAACATTCCAATTTTCTTTCTGTAAGCAATTAGCTCTATCAATATTAGAAGAGTAATAGAGAAAAAGCCACAAAGAAGTACTGATCAGCTTGTCTAAAGATAAGATCATAGAAACACACCCTACTGCCCTAGGGAGGAAAAGAATATCCGACTCCATTAGTGACCTGGAAGGTAATAGGGAAAGAAGACACCAGAGAGAGTGAGACTGGCAAGTAAAACTTCAGTTGCTGAAGCCCATCACTTCTCCCCATCTTCCCTCCCCACTCCCACAAGCAAAGCCAACAAGACATCTGTGACACTCAGTACCAGTCTGCCCAGAAATCTGACACCTAGAAGCAATACAGAAACTCCAGATGTCCCCAGACAGGAAAAGTCTGAAGCTTGTTTCCTATTCCCTGGAGAGATCTCATTCCTGCCCCTGTCCTCTAACTCTAAGACTCCCCAATTCTGTTCTTTACTTAAGCCTACTGCTTCAGAGAGCAAGGGGAAGCAAAAATACTTAAAATAATGCAAGTTAAAGAACAAAAGTGCTATGGAAATAAGAGCTAACTTTTAGTAGGTACAGATGAAATAATTATTAAAGCCTTCAGCTTTTCTACAATATACTTATGCTTATGAATGCATAATGGATTTAATGGAAGTTTTGTGAGCACAATGGCATAGCCTGACTTCTTTCATTCATTTACTTGCACTATCAAACAAGTCTCCCTTTTTAGCAAAATCACTTCACATTGGCCAACGAGATTAAAGTCCATCCAGCCTAGCATTACGTAGATATGACATCTCCAAACTATTACAGTGCTATAACAAAATCTGTATTAAATGACTAATTCCCATTACAACATATTTCATATTTTCCTAAACTATCATTAAAAAAATGCTTTTTGGTCTTAACAATATTCCTTTAATTAATACCTTCATTGTCTAACAAGTTATAGAATTGACACCATGAACTATACTTCATCAAAAACGTGTCAGCCTCAAGTCATTAGCACGCAAATTCAAAACGCAGTTTTGTTACTGCAAGTCTAAATTTGATTAAAATTCACACCTACTTCACATCTTCACTTTGGACTTATATCAAACATACTAAGCATACAGCTTAGTTCCCACACCCATAGGCATTTCAGTTTTCTCCTACAAGCTAATCAAGTTACATATGGAAGGTAGACCATTTCACAGGACAAAACACATTTGTGATGAGTTTCTCCAGGCATCCTGGGATAATGTGATCATAAGTATTTTAAAATTTATATTGTACATGCACACAAGTAATTGGGATCATGTAGTAAGAAATACTCAGATACTCCTTTTCCCTCTCCTAGTCATACAATATTCCTTACCAAAAGCTACAACAAAGTAAAGCTACTGCAGTTCTGATTGCTGGTCTGCAACAGAACTTTGAGACCACTTCTTTTAACAAACTGAAGTCCCTGAATGTCATCTTGCATACAGATTTGTATGAATACTTAAGACAAGTTTCTCACTCTGAAACATGATCTAGTACCTAACAAACAAACCTTACCAACATTAAGACAGCTTCAGGAAAGAGTTAAAATGGCCGAGTGGATGTATTAAACACATATCACAGACCCTAGCCACAAAAACACAGACCCGAGCCACACAAAAAAAAGCAAAGTGTCAGCAAGGTAATTAAGTGCAAGCTACTACATGCAGACATTGGGGAAATACTACCTGCAAGCAGATCCTAAAGCAGAATATTTGCTTGTGAATAGCTGCCATTCTTCATACATAAAAAAATCTCCAGAATAATTTTCCATTTCTTCAGCATCACTTTAATGTACCTTCAACTTTCCAAAACATTGCATATCTGGCACCCACCCCAAATGAAGAGTATCAGCTTGCTTTCTGGGTTGCTTTGCCGACTACAATTCAGTTAACATCACTTTCCTCTCCAAATTATTTTAGTATTATTCTGGACACTTTGAACACTTCAATACATACTGCAGTATAGTTAACTAAGTTCCACAAATAACATAAATTTTCTGTCAGCATAGCTAGATTTACACAAGGGCTTCACATAGTATAAATGATAAGAACTATAATTTAATATTTAAACTTGCTACTATTAAAGCTGGTACATACTTCTAATAAAGACCAGGACCAAGTTTCCTCTTCATTTTTGAAGCTTAACATAACAAGCACTTTTTTTTTTAAAGTTGCACTGAAAAACATCTATTACCATGACTGGAAATTGCATATATTAGACTAGATCAGAAAGCAAGCTACCAACTACTAGTAAGGAGAAGAACACTTTCAGAAAAACAGTAAGCGTATTAAAATCCATTAGCAAAGAGTTATCTGGCAAAATTTGTTTCAAATCTTGCTCTGAAGCTTGGCCAGACAGTTCTGTTATTAGTTGATTATGCCTGACTTTTCCAAACTGAGGGTAGACCAAGCATATTATCAATACTTGCAAGATGATCTCACATTAAATATTCTTCTGTGTGAAGTGCCAGAGGTAACTGCTCAAAATAAGCTCAGATGAAAAAAAATCCACACATCATCAATACAGAAAATGACATGGGGAAAAAAGGAAAAAAAATTCTAGATAAGCACTTTTTAAACTAGCAGCAGCAAAAGTATTTCTACCTTTACATAGGGACATCTGCTATTATTATATAAACATAACACGAAACAATTTCATTAGAAACTGCATGCCTGATATCATCCATGCCCTGAAATAGCATATTTAAAAAAGCAAAGCCTTATACTCAGGTAATGTTTATTGTCATCCTATCTTCAGGCAGACCTGCAAGGCCTAGGTTTTGACCTCCCCAAACAAGTATCTCAGTCTCCTTGCCAGTACATTCAGTCCTCAAAAAATAAAGGGTTAGCAGCTAGCTAAGAAATCCTACTTCAGTAATTTTGCATGATAATCTCAAACAAAGTACCTGTAGATCACCTTAACTTGGTAGAAGGACTGAACTCAAATAGATTCCTACTGTTTTTATATCAACAGGCCTTTTTGTAAGACACAATCTACACTTCCAAAAGATTTTGATCACTAAGAGGACCACAATTATTCAAAGTTACCTACCAGGAAATTGGCTAGTAATCAAAAACAGATTGATGGCAGAGTGGTCTGGATTCACTAGCAACAGCAACATATTTCAGGTGCCCTTTAACCATACAAAGTTAATTATGTGATAGGGTAGAAGAGGAAACACAATGCTTCTGAGCCATCCCATTTCACTATATGCTTTCTCAAAACACCTCATGATATTAGAGTGAGTAACTAGCACAAAACAGTGATGCATTAATAGAAAGAGTAGTCCAAATCTTTGAGTTTTTTTTTTTTGATTTAGCACTTCAAATAGTTTTTATGCATTTTGTAAATCAAAACATATGCTTAAGAAACTATGAGATGCTACCAGCATGCTAATACTAAACAAAGTTGATTGTAGTTGATGTTGTAATCCACAAAATACTCCAAAAGTTTGAGGATTGTTTAAGACAGATAGCTCTAATGCCCAGTTTTGAGTAACATCAACATTACTCCCAGCTCATTCCACTGGGTTACTGTAAAAGATGTTACACTCAAAGTTAAGCCCTATTCCAAAGAGGTTTTCAAGAACATCACAAGGATCCCACAATGCCTGAAGCGTTTCTGTGTGCAATCTGATAGGGCTTTAGTTCACCAGTACGGATAGACTAAGACAGCTGGAGAAGACTAAGATTTTTTTCTTCTCCCAAGCTAGGAATTCAAAACAGATTCCTTCTTGTTTTCTATTAACAATGGTTCCACAAGCTAAGTTAGAGCTGAAGAGACAACTGACCCCCTGTCTGACTTCAGTCAGTTTTACTAGAGCATTGATTTTGCATTTACCAGTATTGTCTGCCCCCAATTGCTTCCTCCTCCATTACATTTGACAGGGTATCAGCACAAGAGTGTGTACGGCTGCAGAATCAAATAGCTTGGGGGAAGTGATCAAACTGAAAAATAAGATAGTGGGGGGGAGGGGAGGGTAATTTCTGAGCTGGGTAAGTTCACTGATCCAGTTCACCCAACTGGTATTTCTGCAAGAATAGACAGTGCCAGTAGTGAGCAGTCAAGAAATACTCTGCCAAGAAAAAATGTACATGGCGTAACAATTCAATTACAAATCATTTCAATTCATTATCAAGTTGTAGTCCTCCACATTTGTAAAGTGGGGATAAAACTTAAGAGCAATAGGAATAAAGTCACAATTTGTTATTAAAACAAGTAGACTGGAAACAGGAGCTGTTAAAAAGTTTCTAAGCTTGAGTTTTATGCAAAACTAACAAGTCAGAAGTCCACCCGTAGTTACTTGCCTCTTCAATACAACCAATTCAGACATGAAGCGTACAGAGAAAACCTCAATAATTTGAGACTTTGTTTTCCATTTACAGACTCCTCAGCCTGCCCATACATTATTGCTGCTTGATAATCTGAAAATTATGTAACTACAGAAAGTGTGCTTTGTACTAGTCCTATTTGTTCACTCATTCATCCAACTGTAGCTACTTTATCACTTTATACCATGTATTTTTAATCTGAATAAAAAAAATATAATACTACAGTTAAGCCAATTACCCAAAGCCCTTGGTACCTTAATTACATGATAAAAGCAATCTGATTTGCCAACTGCATTAAGATCACTTACTCAGGATGTCTGCCAATCATCTCACCACTATTATCCAAGAAATACACCCTCTTCTTTTTTAAAAAAAGATCAATATTATTCTTCCTCAGCGTGATCTGAGTCACTCTCAATGAGAAAAGCAAACGCCATAGTTTCAAAGTTGTCTCTGAATGCATAGTAAGACAGGTTCAAATCTAACAGCTTTTAATGCCATACTACTACAACTATGGTCAGAGAGTTGATTCTTTAGAAGCCAGTCCTAGTTCACTGCAGACTTAATTGATTGCAACCAATACTACAGCTCCATTAGGAGAAAAAGAGATAACAAATACACATCTGAAATATCAGTGCTGCTGATTGATAATGGCTCCAAAGCCATCAAAACATTCTGCACAAGATTGCTTCCACAGTTTTAAGACACAGTTTCAACATGAACGTCAGCAAATCTCAAACTTCTCCTCTTCAACCCCCTTTATACACTTCTCTCCCACTCTGACAGTTTCAGCCCTCGGACAACCTACGGACATATAGTAGAGACAGTATAAGCACAGAGATTCAAGACCTCCTAGGAATTCCTAAGTCAAGTCCACCACTTTTCAGCAGAGGACCTCATGGCAAGATTAAAAATGAGTCTCCCTCTATCCCATTTCTGATTATCCTCTGGCAAGCTGTTCTGTCTTCCTTAACTTATCCACATTTTGCCCATGTTGTGCTTCATTATTTGCACTAAGAACTGCTAATCACAGAATCATAGAATTGGTAAGGTTGAAAGGGACCTCTGGAGACCACCTAGTCCAACCCTCAAACAAGTGGCTCGCACGGGGATCAGACTCGCAACTTTAGCATTATTAGCACCATGCTCTAACCAACTGAGCTATACCTAACCCCAATAACGACCTAAAAACAAAGGAGGAAGAACAGTAACGATTTCTAGCCAGATCCTAGTCAGATTAGGTCTCAGTCTTCTAGTTAAAGAACTAAAAAAACTGATTTTACTGTTTCATTATGATTGCTAAAAAACAACTAAGATCAGAGGGCACCGACGCTTTTACCTAACAGCAAATACACTCCTTCAATCAGGAAGGCCAATAATTATATCCACATCATCATGTATACTTTATCTGGATTGAACCTCAGCCAGCTTGTTCTAATCCATGTCCAAATCTCAACTACATGCTGATGAGGCACTAAGCTACATTAACCACTTTTGCAGTATATGGGCAAGACTTATAGCCCCCTCCCCCCCAGTATAGACCAGAAAGAAAAATAGAACAGACAAATGCCTTTCCCAGTTCACTTACAATCTGAAGATTATACTGTTTATGAAATACATTTCTATTCCCCCCTCACCCACAAAATCTAAATTAGGTGTAGAGAACAGACCACAAGTCCTACATCTCAAAGAAACAGAATAAATAACTATTCTTAGAGTTTACACCAGTATGAACACAACTAGAGGACTGCAAGCAATATCCACCTTAAAAAAAAAATTAATAAAAAAAATAAGGGCTTTTAATTTAACCATCAAGCAACAACAGATGTACTGCTCTCAAATCTGGCATCACATCAACTGCCATGTTACATTCTTAATCTTTAACAAAGGAGGCTGCTCTTCACAACTAAGAAATAAGCAGGTTTTTAAACCACCAAGATAATGTATACAGAAACGCCCTGTCAGCTTGCTTGACATTCTAACAAAGAAGCTCTTCAATTGTTCAATGTTCAGCAGAGAGAGACCCTTGCAGAACATCCAGAGATTTGCTTCAGCCAGAAACTAACTTTTTGATGCACTTGATACAGCCACAAAGAGCCAGAACACAGCCAGACAAGTATAACCCTAAAGAAATAAGGGTAAAGCTTCTAGAATTTGCAAATTCTAGATTTTTTTTTCCAGCCCTGCAGTACTACCTAAGCAGTCATCCTTGCACTTCAAACAGTACAACAGTGTGGAGGACAACCTTGCCCTTACAAAAAAGGATACAAGAAGCACAGAGGCAATCACCTCTCTGCACAGAAATTACAGCCTTGAAAAAAGAAAAACTGATAGTAAAGATGAGATTGCAAGGTTTGAAAGCATTCTCAAGGAAAGCTCCACGAGTTCAAAAAAGACAATATTTATGCCATATAGGAGTCTACAATCTGTCTAGAAGCCTTTAAGGAATTTTGAAAAGGCCAAGTGTAACCGTACTGGCACATAACTCCTCTCAGAAAAGTGACTCCAAAGTTAAACACTAACCTTTTATGCATTTTGGGAAAACGGTCTTTCAAAATATTTAGCACTGGCCCAGTAGAGGCCCCTGTATTTTGTTTTGCTATGCTAGAAGATTCCATGAAGAGGTTGAGTTTTTGTAGTCAAAGTCTCCGACAAACTGAAACCTGTACATCAGGCAGAAAGACATCAGACTAAGTCTCCCTCTTAGCAAGCCAATGAATGGGTTCAATGCCTACTGATTCCACCACACTAACTTGAGAGTCACGGCAAGAAGTTCTAGCATTCAGAATATACCATGCTGCCCAACACCTGCTCCCCTTCTGTGATTTAGGGCCACCCTTACCTTTTCCATTATCTTCTCTGCTCCTCACAGTTGCTTCTGGCTACACAAAGCTGCTGCCATCAGCTTCGTCCAATGCCTGGACTGCCGCTGGAGCAAGAGCTGCAGTTTCTTCATCTGACACACCACTACAGTCTTCCTAGAGCTCCGATTTCATATGTCCTTTTAACTGCTTGGCAAAATGCTGGATTTCACTAGCCTGCCCACAAGTAGGATTCTAATGCCAACTTCCTTGGAGCCCTACAAAGTTTTTAAGGACCTTTGCAGAAGGAAAGAGCTGCAGTTACACATCTGCATGTTCTAGCAAACAAAGTACACAGAGCATCTGCTTTGAACAGCCAACTCTAACAGTAAGCCTCTCTTGCTTAAGCAGTCTTCTGAGAGGATCAGTTTGTAACAGGAAAAAAACAAAACAAAACACAAGCTTGTGTTCATGCAATAAAAAATATATGCATGCACATACTCATGATTAACAACATTATTTTTACTACAGCAGTTCCAGGTATCTAAACACAAAGGCATTAACGTGTTCTTCCAAATATATTGAAAATGTATTTAAGTATCTCCTTCAATATAATCGCATCCAATAAAGGGCTATTAAAAAGTCAAATCAGAAGCATACCATGGCTTTGATGTCTTACAGTTGGACAAAAGACCAGCATTTACCCTCCTCAGCTTTAAAGCAAGTTTTCAACCAAGCTTCCATTACTGAATCAAAGGCGGAGCCCAAGTGATTCATAGTTCCAAGGAAATATAAAAAAATTAAAAAACTAATCTCAATGACAGGGAAATAGTAGAAGAAACTTTAAGATAGAGATGTGTCCTTATCAATTCAAATCTTTTAATAATTGAACATAAGCCAAATAGAAGATTAATACACTAAGATCAGTAGCTTTTTGAAGTCCTAAACACCCATTTATTAGACAGATCAGTTTAAAATAAAAGTTAATACAAGTAATTGAAGTTTAAAAGTTAGCTCTCTACATTTATACATATTCAATTATACTCATCAGCATGAAGACCACCAAAATACAAAAATAGCAAGTGGGTTTTCTTGGTCTACACAGTCTACCAAGATGTAAGAGTGCAAGCGAAATAATCTTCAAAAAAATTCTGCACAAAGGTAATTTCTAGAGAAAAAGAACTGACATTAAACAGGATATCTTCTTGAACACTATTTTCCATTGATTGAATAATAAGATATAGCTTGCTAAAAATCTAGCAAAATAAACTAGAAGGTAGAATATTTCACAAGGAGGTCAACAGGCTCGAAACTACTGGAGTACATCTTCCACACATTTTTCCCCAAGGACCACTCACCCTCCATCTCAAATATGCTATACTTTAGCATTTTAGTGAAGAATAAACTTCAATTCTTTTCAGAAGGAATATTTAACTTCAGAATAGCAAGAGTAGTTCTTCATATATACTCCGAATTCTAAATACAGATGTCACCAGAGGGCACTATTTCAATCCAAGTGACTTAGCTTTAGCAGAAGTTCTGAGCAAGACAGTAGCCAACCCAAATGCAGGGATGTGCAGAGGCTGTATAGGGACTAACAATTTGCTTCTGCAAGTGATTCCCCTAAAAAAAACAAATAAGTGAAATGAAAAATATTTCACTTTTCTGAGATATTTACAGCATAAGTAGAGGCACTGCTATTAAACAGTTAATATCAACTTACTCACTATGCTATTCTGTGCACTTGATGACACCTTTCAGTTCATTCATGCAAGTTCTTTAAACTGATGTTTCACACAAGTGCAAAAACAAAAACAAAACAAAAACACAGGATCCATGCCAGTACAGCTCATGTAGGGCTTTCACAGGCACCTCTATGACTGTATTATCATTGATTCTAAACTTTACAATAATACATGAAAAAAACACGTACAAGTTGTCAAAAGATCAGCTTTGAAAACAATATATTTCTCTATTCCTCATTGTTCTGTATTTGACACTGTGTTGAGAGGCTCCAAAATTAGACTATTAACGCAAAGATAATGCAAACATATCATTGATGTCAGTACATTTCAACCTGTGGTCCACATGTCATTTCTAAAGGTCTGAGATCTAATAGAGATTAAAAAAAATCCAGGTGAGTTGAAGCTTACTAGACAGAAATGTGCACAGCCACCAGAAAATGCAATAGGTCTACAAATCAAAAGAGGCTGCACATCTCTGTTCAGTGTGAATAGAAAAATGTGTCCATTTTATTCTGAAACAGAACATCATCAGCACAGCAGTAGTAAAAAAAAAAAAATAGTTACAAGCAGACAGTGACAAGAAAAAAAAAATCCACTGCACTTCCCATGGCAATTTCCAGTCCTTAAAAAAAAAAAAAAAAAAAAAAAGCTGAAAACTGTATGTCTACAAAACACTGACTACCTGGTTACCTGCCTATACCATTCACCCACCTATCTCACTTTTAAAAGGAAGAGATTCTCCATCTCTTTCATCTACCTGTGTTATCAAAACCCCTTAGTTCCACATAAGAACAAGAAAGAAGAAGCAAGGTCTGCACAAAAGCATTTTTTGTTAGCATAGGAATCTCTCAAATACACAAACATATCTGCCAAGACTGACCAGGCAGTCACTGCCATTAAACACACAGGTGGAAGTTACTTCGGACTATTACCTATCATCACCACTCATCTCAGCTTTAAGAGATACCTGTAACTGCTTTTCCAGCATCTGCTGCCAGGAAACAAATACGTCGAACAGGTTTGATGTCAAATAAACAGCATCTGTTTGTCTAACCTCTAAAGCAGATCCCCGTCTCCTGCAGGACAATGGTATCGCCAGTCTTCGTGCAGCACAAACCGCCCTGTTTGACAGGGAATTGCTATCGCGGCTCCACACCCCGAAGAGCCCCCCGCTCCCCTCGGGCTGGGCGCACCCTGCCCCGGCCTAGGGCTGCTGCTGCCACTCTACACCTCGCCTCGCGGTAACGCGGCTCACCCTGAAGGTGCCCCAACCCCCCGCTCTGGGCGCCAGTTGCTCGGTATCAGTATCCAGCAGCCACAGGCGCGTCCAGACCGCGCCACCGCCACTTCGCCCTGCGCTGGGGCCTCCGCAGGGCGCCCTGCCCGGCACCGCGGCCCCCGGGACCGGCCGCTGCCGCCGAGGGCTCGCGCCGCGGCCCCGAGAGGCTCCCGTGGCGGCGGCGGCCTCCGCGGCCCCTCACGCAGCCGGGCGAGGCCGAGGGGCTCGCGCGCATCCCTCCATCTTGCGGGCCCCCCCCGCCGCGCGCAGGGGGCGCTGCCGAGCCGCGCGCCCGCCCGCCCCCCCCCCCCCCCCCCCCCCGCGCCACCGCCGCCGCCCCCTCCCTTCCCGCCCGCCCAACGGCCGCCCCCCGCCGCCGCGGCGCCCGCGCGGGGAGCCGGCGGGCAGGGCGGCGGGCGGGCTGCCGCCGCCGCCACGAGGAGCCGGCCCGAGGCAGGGCGAGCAGTGGGAGCAGGGACCCTCCCCGGATCTGGGAGGGGACGGCGCGCCTCCAATCCCCGGCCGGCAGCGCTGCAGGGCCCGGCACGCGAGCAAGCTCCTGCCTCTCCTCCTCCTCCTCCCGGGAGCCGGACAATAAGCCCCGCCGCGGCTCCCCGCGGAGGCGGGCGCCGGCCCCGCCACAGCCGAGCTCACCTGCAGGAGGGAGATGAGTGAGGCGCGGGGGCGGGCGCCGGCGGGGAAACCACCCCGGCTGCTGAGAGGGCTCCGCTGCGGTCGCTCAGCGCCTCCGGACTCCGCTCACGCGGCGGCGGCTGCCGCGGTGAGGGGCAGCCGCGAGCTCCGCCACACACATACACACGCGCGTGCACGCGCGCGCACACACACACACACATATACAGGCGTGCGCGCGCGGGCGGGGGAGGTGTAAAGAGCGGCGGCCGGCCGCGCATGCGCGCCGGGCCTCCCTCGGTCCTCCCTCTCGCCTGTGGCGGAGCGCCCGTGCCCGTGCGAACTGCGCAAGCGCCACGTGAGGAGCGCGCGCCCAACGGCCCAACCGCCGCCGAGGGGGCGTGGCGCACGCCCGCGCGCGTTGCCCTGGCGACGGCGGGGCGCGCGGGCTGTCAGGCGCGTCTGCCAGCAGCTGTTCCCCCCTCCCCGGCTTCCCCCTCCCCCCCCGCTCCCCGCCCCAGCCCGGCGCCGGCGGGCGGCGCGGCCGCCTCAGCGAGCGCCTCCCCGGGGGCTCTGCCCCCCTCGCGGGGCCCCTGGGGGCCCGCTGCCGCCTCGTGGTGCCGCCGGCTGAGCCCGCTCCTCGCCGCCGTTTCGCCTCGCTGACAGCTGTCCCGACCGCTGGGCGCGGCGGCTCGCTGCAGACCCCTCCCGCCGGCGAGAACGCGGGCGTTGGTGGAGACACCGAAACACGAGCGCTGCTCGGGGGCTCCTCTCTCCTTCTTAAGGCAGCGGGGACAAGGAAGCGGACTGGCCCCCCAAGCACTAGTAAACTAAGGCATTCGTTCGTTTAAAAGGAATACAGGGCAAGAACTTTCTAGACTCTTCTCTGCTCCCAGGAGGGTTAGGAGATTATTAGCTTACAAAAGGAAAACGGGGGCCCGCAAGGTGTTTGCATCATTTCAGGAGGGAAAGCTGTCGGAAAACCACCAAATTTTGCAAGAGTTGCCATGAAGTCGGAAGCGGTAGCAATAGTGCTGTCACGGAGACGAGACTTGGCATCGCCCACTTTTCCCTTCACCTCCCCTCCCCTCCCGGGGATGCTCCAGCCCAAGTGAGTGATCATAATAATTAATAGTTAGTGTTTATACATATTCAGAGGGCTTTACAAACAATACCTAATCTCATTAACTAATTGACTTGCTGTTTTTATCCTGTCGTGGATTTAAGGTGGTTATTGCTTCTTTCACATTCTGGGGAGAGGGAATCAGTAATTCATTCGTATATGAGCTGATCTATTGCTGCCATCCAAATAGGGCCACCTGCTATACATCGTCCCTCCCTTCTAATGCAGCTGCAGACTGCTGTGAATATAGATACCAGGATCTGAGATACCTGAGCAGTCTGGATTAAATGAGCAGGCCGAAAGGATAGTACTGACGTGGTATCGAGCGCTTTCATTTTGTATTGGCACAAATGATAGGAAAATAAAATGCCAAACTCCACCCTTCTGCAAAGTTTTCAGCTGGTGGGTCAGTGGCAAGGTCTGTGCAATCACAAAACACTTAGAAATAAGAAAGGGATTATAGGAAGACAGAAAGGAATTAAAGACAGCTCAGAAGAGGGAAGCAAAGGTAAATTTTGTGTAAGTTGCTCTCTTTCACTGAAGCAGGAGGAAATAAATTTACTTCACCAAATTTCTTAGAATGAATTATTTAAGTGATGGATAGAGGGGGCTGGGTGACACAAATTTTGAAAGACGTCTTAATGTCTCTTGGGAAATGCTTCCAGAAAAAACACATAGTAGGTTGTGAGAAAGAAGGAATGCTGCAGACTATAAGCAGAGATGAAACAGGAGAGCTAATGCTCAGTCAAAATGACGGTGAAAAGCCATTAGGAAGGTGTTTTAAGATCCTGAGCTAGGATATTTATTGTTAACACATTTACAGATGGTCTAGGAAAGGACAGAGCAGAAGGAGACACGGCAACGCTCGTAGAGGGCACATCAGCCACCTTAGTGGGGCAGATCGTGAAGATACTTGAAGTCACCTAACTGACGAGGAGTGCAATGACAAATTCAATATTGATAAATAATCATCAATAAAACATAGTGTATGCTGAAGGGAGGAAACCTGCTTATATATTGTAGAGGATCCCATAACGAAGGTTAATGTAGGTAGTTTAAGAAATACATGGACATCCTTGACAGTAGATCAGGAGAAATGTCTACTCAGTATATAAACACAGTCAAGCAAACAACATGCCAAGATGTGAAATGGAGAAGAGTAGAGAAAATGTTGGGATCCCATGCTATTATTTTGTAGCAATAACAAAAGGTCAAAAAGACCTTTAAAGAATTTGGGAGGGAGGAGAAGTGTTAAGAGAAAAAAAAAAGGATCTTTTGTTACTCATGATAAATTGGACTGTGGAGCTGAAACATGCGGCTCTGTTTAAGTGTTGAAATGCTGCAGTTTCACACTGGAGCCTCATGTTGAATTGTTCTTCCCCTGGGATTCCTAAATCTTTTCCAGGACAGCATTTTCCAATATTCAGTTGCCCATTCTATATACATGGCTGATGTTCCTTTATTATTTTATAGGTATAGTTTTCCCCGCTATATTAAACACTCAATTTAAAATTCATTATTAGTAGAAAATTCCAGCTGTGCTGTTAAATATTCAAATGACAGGAAGCATCAAAAAGAGAGGAAATGACTAGATGAAAATGTGTGGCAATATAGTTGATTGTAATGCAGAAAGCTCCTGTCGAAAGTAACAGGAAACCACTGTCATTTGTGACTGTCAGACTGTTTGGATATGTGTACAGATGGCCAAACCTGAACAAATATCATTACACAAATTATCTCAGAATTTTACTGCTCAGGGGACATCACATTTGCCATCACCACATTCATTTATGAGAATAAATTTAGAAATTCTTTTTGCCTATCTATCCATCCTGCAGATAGGTACTCTTCTGAATAATTATTTATTACAGAATCTCAGAAGTTAGTTTTCAGACATACTTATCTCTAATCACATCAGCAATGTTTGTTTGTATGTCCCATTGCTCAGCTCTGTCTCTCTCCAGAAGTGTAAATAGTTTCATTGTAAACAGAACCGCCTCGATCTATAAAGAAAATAATTACTTCTTTTTGAGACTCACAGCTTGCATCTTTGACATCTATCAACCAATTGAAATTATGGAAATTTATCATTTTATTTCTAATTTCACAGATTAAAAACATTTTTTCCATTAGGCAACATAATATGTGTATTTTTCAGAATACAAACTATAGTATGTTTGCAGTAGCAGGTATAATGAAATGTTGTTGAGGCTGCAAACAAAGCACTTACTATTGCAATTCAAATCTAAGTCTATAAAAATGCCAGCAGATTGCATTCACTGTTTATTATACTTTTATTAAGAGAATATAGTGTAAGCATTTTAGAATAAAAAATTTATAAATTACTTTAATGGAATCTGCGTTGCTTGTATAGATCACAGAACAAATTATTGTAAAATTCTAAGGCAAAAAAGAAATGGTATTTGATTATGACAGATCATATCATGCTGCGTACAAAGCTCCAGTATTAAAACTGTACATTAATATAAAATCAAATTAATTCAGTTGCCTTTCAGCCAAGCTTCCTGAGTACTGCAGAGTGCTGCAGAAAAGATACTCCTTAATCTTGTTTTAGTAACTAATGATTTGAAAGAATATAGTTTACATTTTGGCACCTAGTTAACACTTCGTTAATTAGTAATTACTTGGCACTAAGTAAAGTTCTTCTAACATTGCCTGAATCTAGAAACAGTTATTATCATAAAAAGTCGTTAGTTAAAATCAGTTTTATATGAGCTGTCCCAGCAAGATAGTTGTTAAAGTATGTCGTTTCCTAAGAATGAGAATATAGGAGAAAATATTTTACTTAGGTATGCTAAGTGCTATTCTTTTCTGCTCTTATTCTTTGAATAAGTCATTCCATGAGTCTATCTGCGCATAATTCATGCAGTACTTCTGGAAAATAGATGATGAAGAAATATAAAGTACCGCTAAACTATTTTCACTTTATGAAAATAAAGACTGAAAATATATTGTTTCCGACTGTACAGTCATAAATCAATCGCTTTACTAAAGCAGAGTTGGTTTATATGCCACTTTAATTTTGTTGTTTTATAATTTTGGACTGCTTACCTATACAAGTCTGACATTCTAGAGCAGTGCTTTATATTGTACATACTGGTGTCCAGGTTCTAGTAAGGTAGGTAGTCTCTGACATTTATTCCTATGTTTTTGGTCTATGTTTCTCTCTCATGTCCTTGACTTTGTTATAGATAAAATAAGAGTCAAAACAGGATAAATGTAACTATTACCACCTTCCTCTTTCCTTTTGGAGGATGTTTATGCTTGATACATATGAGAGACGTACTGTCTTCTACCCTTTATTAAGGAGGATAAATTTCCTGCTTCAGTCGTAACAAAATGCAATTTTCAGTCTGTTCAGTTAAACATGAAACTAATCATAAAAATATTCTAATGGATAAAAATGGCAGCACTATAGGAATCTGGTAGAAATAGACACAAGACACTGTATTTTTAGAGTTTACAGTTAGAGGAAGAAAGCATTACAAAGGATACTGTATCAAAGAGTAGAAGTGTACTTCACAGCTGCTCTAATTCAATGTGTTCAATTGACATGCTAATATTTTCTCCTAAAAGTAATATGATTAATAACAGAACACCTTCTTAGGAAGGCGTGTCTACTTGTTTCTCAAATTCAGCAATAATGTAATAAATTCCGAGTTGGAATTACAATTAAATAGTAACAATCTGAACTGGTTCTGTTTTTTTCTTAAATTTTTAAGATCACAAGTTTTTTAAGAGTGTATTAAAGCAGCAGCTTCTAATTTCACCCAAATACGTATACTATGTACATATATATATATATACATACATATATATATATACACACTCACTTACACACACACACATGTGTGTGTGTATAAAGGAAGCTGCACATAGATAACATTATTTCCTCACTGTCTGTCACGCAACATACGGATTTTTCCACAGGAAGAGAATTCTTTACTATATTGCCCTCCTTCACCCAAGAGCCATAGAGGTAGGAAGGTCAGTAATTTGCTTTATGTTAGGATCCCAAGAGGAACCATCTGCAGCAGGGACAATGCTGATAGTATCAGAGAAGGAGCTATAAGCAAAAAACTGGCAGTGTAGAGGCTGAATACAGATATTCTTCTTTTTCTGTTCTCCCAGTACCGCTGTATATCACAGGGGACAGTACATTATTAGAGACAGCACTAGCAGACTGCTAATAGAAAGAAATCCCCCACATTTTTTTTATGTTGTATAAATATCTATCTGCACATATTTTCCATAAAGAATGGAGATGCTAGGATCCCTAAATGATTTATACACAGTATGGAAGTAGGACAAACATAAGGATTTACAACAGGTTTTAATGACCATCTGAAGAGGAAAGATCCCAAATACGGACAACAGCAACTGCTAATTGTAACTGGTAATATTTCATCTATGTAAACAGTCTAATGATCATGTCTGCCACAAGACTTCAAGAGATTTATTTCCAAGCTCCCTAATATGGATACATCTGTCCCCTGCTTAAATCCTGTGTTCCTGCCATCTGCTCCAAAACAGTTCTTTCAACCTCAAACACTGATTAAACAGCTATTTGGAGAAGGAAAAAAAAGGTATCCTCTTCTAATTTTTGGCCAAAATGTTTAATAACCGAAAAAAAAAACAAAAAGAAAAAAAACAACAAAATGACACTCCTTTTGGATCACCATTGTTTTTTGTGATATGAAATGTCATTAAGAGATGCTCCACTAAAGTTTCCAGGTAGTATTTAGATTTGATCATACAGTAGGGTATATTGCACCCACAGATTCAATGTAGTTTAATTATAGAATGCAATAAATTAGGAGCTAATTAAGTTAATATTTAGTTAATCAGCCAAATTGGCTTTAAGAGGTAACTTTATTTTAGTGAATCAAGAGGCATTCTGGCTTAAAAAGAGGCAGAGGCATCTCCTTAAAAGAGGGGAGCTTCCTAGACTTCTTTAGTTGCACCACGGGAAGTTTGGCCAGTTACATTCCTTTGAGATGTGCTATGCACTTACCTCTTCATGTCTGGGATGTGGGGATGGGGAGGGACAGAGCTATAGTGCTCTCCTTTCTGTATGAGGATAACCAAGGCAGAGAATTCAGTAGATCCTGTGCTCCTGCTTTCTGGGGCAGGACTGCTGCCTGCCTGGTCCTTATGTGGGCCGTGTAAATTAGGAAAGCTCCTTATTCTGGATCCATCATTCACTGCAGTCGCACAATGGTCAACAACAATCCATCTCTTAGTGCTTATTAAGAGCATTGAAATCCTTGGAAGGTATTAGAGATGTGCTGAGTGTTTTGTTACTTGTTGTGGTAGAGGCACAATGCAATGATAATAGTCATAAAAAGAAACATTAAGGAATTTCTCTTATCCTTTCACAATGAGTTTCATCAAAATCCTTTTTTTTTCTTTTTCTTTTTTTTTTTTTAGATTGTTTCTTCCTCCTGCATAGAAAAAAAATAAGGATTTCACCTCATCATGATTCCCCAGAGCTCCATAGGAGGTAACTAGACTCAATACCCATGCTTTTTTGCCCTTGCTCTTTTGGCTGGTTTACTATGCTTCTACTATCCCCTGCAATTATAATTGTTACTGCTTACAAGGATATGTGAAACAATGATGTGGTGTCTTTCAGGAATAATGTACATCAGAGCAAATGTACAATGTCTTTTATATCCACAGCTAATAATCTTTGTCTGAAAATATTAGAATATTATGTTTGTTGGTATAAATAGGTGCAGCTCTGCTGGAAGGCCTTGCCATCCATTACATAGCCTTGCTATGTGGGAGGCAGATGGCGTGCTTGTGCAGATTTAAATTTAATAAATATCATCATTTAAATTATTGGACACAAATAGATAAAATAGATTGCTTTATAGTCAGTGTTTTCAGAATTATCTATTTAACAGTTCTTTTAGGTATTACTGAGATAAGCAGAGGGGCAAGACATCATCTTTTATAGTCTATATACTAGCAGATAAGACCTATAGAGCAAGATAATCACTTTGATATCATGCACCTGCAAGTAAAGCTGCTTGTCAGGAACTGGAGTTAGACAACTTAGGTATTCTGATGTTATGCACCATACATACTTAATGAAAATTAGGAAGGCAGATTATAACATACTTTCAGACATCATGTGCAGATGAACAGAAGAGGTAGACATAAAGTCTCAGATACTTCATACTTTCCTGTATATCTCAAGCATTATGAGGATGAAAGAATTTCATTTTAGAGACAGAACATCTAGGAAGTGCTGAATGCTTGGAGCCAGCATATGTTATTCAAGATTGTTTTTGTTAAAAGAAGGAAAGACAACGTAACCTTTAGAAGAACTGTGTGTGTAACAAAGTATCAACATCTATTATTAGAACTATCTGAAAAAAAAGAAAGAAATTAACCCAACTTTCTAGATCCAAATTTCATCTTAAGCCGTGAAACAATGTTCACATCAATATAAATATAATGGGGATTGTAGAAACTTCAGAAAATTTCACTTTAAAAGGATCATTGTGCCACTTTCACAGCCCTAGAACATGCCTACTGCAAATCACTTTAGCATTCATCAGAATACCATCTATTAAACAGCAAAAGAAAAAACAATAAACATTTTTTATGTAAATAAGTCACGGTATGAAAACAAGGCCTATTTCATGAGAAGAATCATCTGATATGGAGCAGTTGTACTGGAAGGTCTAGTGTTTATAAATGTGTCTCAGCTGGAGACAGCTGTTGAACTTTTGAAATAGAAGAGATTTTTCCTGTATACTCTGGAAGGGCTTCAAAGTGCATGCAGCAAGCAAATTCCATAAATACAATGGGCCTATTTTGGCCAGTGTTCACCTAAACTTTTACTCCAGTCTGATTCATTCTGGGGCCAAAACTGACATCTGAAAACTAATTTTCATTTGCATTTTATGCTTTCCCACTGACATACTTGGGAAGTTGAAGAGTGAAATCTGAGTCTTAAAAATCTAAACTAGATATATGCTAAAAATATCAGAGAATGAAACCTCTATTTCCACAGAACTCTGATCTTTCCGAAGAGAAGCCATGTATCATAAGGACAAGGAACCCCATCCTTGAAGCTATTTTATAGAACAGCTTCTGACTGTTAGGATGAAATTTCTGGTTAATGCTGTCTACAAATTAGTTCTGTAAAGATAAAAGCATTAGAAATAAATATTTACCACTATTAAAATCTAAAAGTTTGTCACTGTGTAGTGTCCTCCCTGGCTGCTGCTATATGCCACACATCAGCAAAAACATATGCCTGAGATTTGGGAATATTACACTTCAAAAAATTACCTGTTACAAATTAATCTGTGAGAGCTGTATGAAAAAACTTTGTCAAAGATTATTCTAATATAATGTAGAATTTGAGTATTTTATTCTGTATAACAGATTAGTATGTTGCTTTCATCACCGTGCTAGCTAAACACTTCTCAGCACATTAAGAACTGCAACTAAAATTTGACAGGTTTATTCTTGTTCTCTTCCTGGAAGAGAAGTGCGAATAAGCTAAATTGTTTTGTTACACTTCGTCTTTTAGATGTAGATGCAGATATTTTTAGTTTTCACTACAGAAGACAAAACTGAAGTACATTTTGAACTTGGTTGAGAAATTAGTGAGTTTCACCGTGGTCTTTAATTCTTACAGGAATCATTTCCGAAGTTTCACCTTGGCCTCCTCTTGCATAGATGATATTCACCTATATAGCAGAAAGCTCTCTTATGTCTATGTCTAATTTGTTTCCAGAACTGAGTCTGTTATTTAGAAATAGTGGACTTGGATCACTGACTAACCTGAGCTAAGACTAACACTTCGAACATGACACGACATTATGCAGAAGGGGAATGCAGAGAATAGGAGAAAGTTTGATGTGCTCCTGATAGCTCACATTGCCCATACTGCATCATTTTTTATTAACTGGCATTTCTTAAGAGCCACTATTCGTTACCCTTCTCTCAGCCTGAGTCAAAACCTGTTTAAACTGGAAGTGAGACAAATTTAGAAAATTCTGAGTTTTCAGAAAATACCTACAAATAAAAATAACTACAGGCAAAGACAGGACTTGCAGATGTACTGTCTTTTTTTTTTTTCCAAAGAGAAAATATGTGTGATAATGTCCTGATCTCCCTTTCAGGGAGAAGGCTGCCAGATTTGAATGTGTGTTGTCCTTGGCATTCCCAAATAGTCATACACTTATGCATGCACACGCATTCAGCAAAAGCATTTGGAGATAGCTCGCAGTTATACTAATTGGCCAATGAGGCTAGAAACAGCTGGGTGAAGGGATGAGGTTTGGGACTGTTCTGGGTGGCTGCAGGAGGTAGATCAAGGCAGCCTTTCACCTTTGGAGGTGAAAAGAGGTGGAAGAGGATGGCACAAGAGACAGGGATACAGTTTTGGTGAGTGGGCTGCTGTGAAGTCAGACTCAGGAGAAGGCCGATGCCTTCTCCTGCGTGTAACTACAGTCACTTGTACCAGGACAATCATGACTTTTACATAATAGCCAAGCAAAGTGGATTTGCATACCCCTATCTAAATCAACAACAGCTCAGATGAGTTTTATGGCAATAAGAGAAACATAATGAAATGGAAATTTTTTCTTTTGGATTTTAGAATATAGATATAAAATCAAGTATGTAATAGACCTCAGATATGAGTATATTCCAATAAAAACAGAATAGGGCACCAGCACTGTGTAACTAAACAAAGTATATGGAAAACACAGTGAATACTACAGCATTTTCCATAATATATCCTCAGCTTAAATGCTATTTTACATTTTGGCTTTTGGCTTTAAAAATGTATCAAAAATAAAAGAGGATCAGGAAAAGGAACCTAAAAGAACAACAGGAAGAAGGCTGTAAGAGAAGACGCTAGAACAAGATAAACTAAATCTAGCAAATTTAATTGTTTTCATCTACAGACGAGAATTAGAGACAAATTTCCTATCTGCATTATCGTCATCATCCAGTGAAATCAGCCAGCCAGTACATGAACATATAGAAAAAGACAGTTTCTACTAAAGATCGAAAAGATCAATAGCATACAGTACTACAGATCTCTTCTAGCAGCACGGTGGGCTAGTTGTGAGAAGAGGGGGTGCCTAGGCTTCCTGCAGAATTTACCCCCCAGCCTTTCTCACTGCCGCAGTCCCCTGCGTCAGGCCCATGTTCTCCCACCTCCAGCTTTGCTCTGCTCTCTGCAGACAAGCGTGTGAGCACAGCTCCCAGCCCAGTCTCTGCTCCTGTGGCAGCTTCCCAGCTTGATTCAGACACAGAGCAGCAGTTGAGTAGAGACTTCTGTCTTACCCCTTGGGGAGAGAGAGGCCAGGCAGTATGAGCCTAAAGAAAACCTCCGCACAGGCAGGGAGGTATAGCTGGACTTAGGAAGCAAACAAAACACATGAGAAAGAAACATTTGAAATGAAGAGACAGTGAAAGTTTGCATGAACACCCTCCTCCCTGCAGATGCATTTTAATTTAATATACCACTTTGTCTCTGGAACTCTGTGCTTTAGAGCTGAGAGTTCAGCAAATGAAACAAATGGCTTAGAAGATTTTTTTTGAGGATTAGACATGTACATGAATAACAACGACATGCTGACAGGGAGAACAACTGCAAACATTAGTGTCAGTGATGCTTAACAGACTGATCACTTACTGGAGACATCTCTCTCCTTTATATGTTTTGCATAGGTTTCAGGTACGTTATGTTTTCTGCTGAAGCATTAAATGTAGGTTACTGTTGGAGATAGAGGAGATACTCTAGACTAACAATGCTTGGTTTTATTCTTTATTTTTAATTACTAGTTATTTATAATACACTTTTAAAAAGTCATACTGTACCAATTCTGTTTGAGGTGGCATATGTAAGAGAGAGCAAGCATGTGCATATGTGAGATTTAAGCCAATGTGTATTTGGAAAATGAACCTTAAAGTATATGTCCTTTCACCTCAGAAATGCTTTCATATACTCATTCTTTCCTAAGTTATTCTTAAATGCATTTAAGAAAGAAAAAGATCTGTTTCTGCCTTGTATCTTCTAATCTCACTTGAGCTAAGTGCTTATAGTTGGATTCACACAGGTGGGAAACGTCTTTCAAACTTTTCCGTTTCAAATTAATCTGTTTCTTCTGTTGGTTTCTTACTGGTCTGTTAGATAACTGGAAACATGTATTTAAACTAATCATTGCACAATGAGCCATGAGAAAAGGCAGCAGGTTGGACGAACGCTTGTAAGGCAGGAGGCTTGAAGTATTGACAAGATATTACCCAGTTTACAGCTCTTATCTGTCGAAAGCAGCAGAACAGAATGAGGGTAATTAGACTTACTAGCTGGTCTACTGACCTGTAAGAATAAAGGGAATAAAAGTGCCAGGGTGTAATAAAACAGGCAACACTGCAGAACAATAATGGACCATGCATAATAGTGCAAGAAAAGCCCTTAGGAAAAAATTATCTTTGCACTTGGTTTTGTTAGGAAAACTATAAATGGAGAGAATTACCAACAGCTATGCAGAATAGAGCTAGCACTTCAGGGAAGTATACAGGGCCAGATCTTGCCTCCTACATCTGCACATACTGTCTGTTCTTCAGGCCCATGGAAATAAGCCAGGAAAAAATAATCGTCAGAGGACTGTATTATCTCTTCTGCATAGTTCTCATGCAGTGTCTCAGAGAAAGACCATGCAGCTAGGGCAGTGGCAGGAAAAGCTGCCTGCCAGGGGAAAGCTGTCCTTAATTCCCACTCCATATCCCTGAGGATATGCCACATATAGGTGGGGCATCTCTTTCTTTTCGATCTGAGATGATCTGAAGAATTCTGTCACTGAGATTTTCTCCATGATGAAAAGGAAGGGTTGATTTGGGTGTCAAGGTTTTTTTACACACTGTGTAAGTTCGAGGCAGAAATGTGAATGCTGATACAACAGCGACTGTGGAAGCGCTGCTGGCCACCATTAGACGGCTAGGCCATCCAGTCTGCTATTGCCTTAGACATTTGCTAGAAGAGGAATTGATTTTAGAAAAGGGAACCAGGGGCATTGTAAGTCCTGGCTTCCTCCCATACAGCCCACTCCCTCCCCTACCAATTACCCCTCCCCTACCTTTCATTTCAGTAGTTTCCAGGTACCCAGGGAGAAGAGATGATGTCTGAAGAATGGATAATCCCCTATTTTTACATAATATAATCATAAATTCATGATCTAGCTTGCTGATTTATAAAGGAAATATCAGACAACCTTCTTTTCAGTTTCCCATTAAGTAATGCATATCTTTCTCTTTCTTGTCTAGTGGAAAATCCCACAAAGTAAGAAAAACATCCTGGAGTTCGCACTGATGAATTACTTAAATTGCCTCCCTAGTAGGGGTCTGCAAGACATATGGAAGGGTCATAGCCCTCATATCCCCAGACCTAAGCTTCTCTGGGGAATTCTACATCACTTCGATTAAGTGTCATTGGAGTATCTCCCCTCCTCCATCATTTCCTGCTCCCTTTTCTGCCTCCTTACCACTCTTGCAGCAGTGCTCACTAAGAAATTGTTTTGCCATTAGCTCCCTCCCGTATGGCTGTTCACTAATCCATGATCCCACACACGTTCATGCAAAGAGAGGAGAAACTATAGATGTAGAAGAAATGCTTCACTGAGCAGCACTGTTTGCTACTCAGATTATATCTGGCAATTAAAAGATGCAAAAGAATCGTGCTAACAGTAGTACTGCTTCTCTCCCCATGCCTGACAACATCTGCAGAGCTCTCAAATATTCTGAATTTGAAAAAAAAAATGTTTTGAAGCATCTCGGAATTGAGAGGTAGCTTATAATCACTTTTCTTCTCTGTTAACAATCTCAAGGTATTTTTCCACAGGATTTTTTATTGTTATTTTTGCTCCTCTGTCTATTCTGTTTGGTCAAAAGAAGACTCAACCTTGGAATTTACTGAAGAGTGAGGGGAGGTAGGAAAGCTATTCACTGAAATCAAACCAGATTTGGGAGACTAACTTTTTAAAAAACTCCAGTCCTGCTTATTTACACTGAAGCTTTTTTTACATCCTGAGAAGCTTGTCAAGAAACAGACAATTTGTCAGGTGCTTACAATAGTGAGCTCTCAGCTCACTGCCTAGCAACTCACTCACACTGTATACGGGTATCCTGGCATGACACATACTGTCACGTCTCGTTGTCTAATACTCGCCTTGATGCTGTCTCACTTGCTAACAGGCCATTACATCAGGTCCCTCACTTGGGAGATGCTAAGCTGCTGCTCTGTGTTATCTGGCCCAGTGAGCTCACCTAATTACACCAATAGGAAAAGCAGTATTATGATTTATCTAGATACCAGATTTACTACACTACCGAAGTCACAATGTATTTACACAGGATTTTATGGTAAGTAGAAACTCAGCATTGGTGTAGTGTGAACATCAGGCACCTTGAAATGTCAGCAGGTACTTTGGTATGTTATTTCCCAAAACGAGTTAGCACTGCCCTGTGGAAGAAAGCTGTAAACTTTAAGCTAAGAGAAAAACCCAAGCACATAAAGGCCTTTTGCTTTACTCAGACAAAGCAGCCCAGTAGTTCAGTAAAATGTGATTTGGTAATTGAATGAGCTGAATAATGTTCAGAGTCAAGAGCTCCTACATAGGAAATCTGAGGTTCTAGCTCCCATCAGTTACAGCAATTCATATAGAGTATTTGCAGCCTCAAATGATGGTAGTGTGCTATTGATTGTCATCCTGCAAGTCATGACTTCCCCCTCAAAAAGTATTCTGTCCTCCAAAACTTCTGTTATAGGACAGGGTAATTGGAAGAACAAAACAGAATCACAATCCTATATTATTAAAAACCTTTAAGAACAAATAGAAAAACCTTAAACTGAACTCACTAAATAACGGGCAGATCTCAGAGGTCACAAGAATGCTGATTTTTGCAGTTCTTCATAAAGCTCTCTGCTGTTTTCAACATGGCTGTGTTAAATACTTGTATTCTGGGAATATAAAGCACTAAGGTTTGCGACTGTGGCCAGCAGCAAATGCTTTTCTACTTTGGTCAAGAGTTCTGAACCACAGACTTTAATTTGATGTTGAAGAGATGATTTAAGCAAGAAGTAGTATAAATGTTTTCCCTCTACTGTGTCTTTCGCTAGACATAACTGTTGAGAAATGTAGTCTAAACCTGTGGATTCTGTGCTTGTATATAACTTGGCATTGTCTCATGCATGTACATTTTGAATTCGCTGCACATTCCTGTACAACTGTATGGGGAATAGACAAAAACACAGATTTTTTTTAATGCAAGTCTTAATGCAAAGTCAGTGTAACAAGGGGCTCTACTACATACAAAAAATGGAAAACACAATCCCCAACTAAAGGAGTCTGGTGGTAAAAGCATCTCAGAGGGTTAAAAGTGATAAATTACCATGGAAGTAGAGAAGTCCTGCTTCAGGGAGTGCATCTGTTTAGAGCAGAAGAGCCGAACAATCCCTGAAATCTCTACTGTTCACCTCGATCACAAATGCAGTGGTAATGTTTACCATGCTCTTATGGCACAGCAGAGACAACATCTAGCTCCACATGCATACTAGACAAATGAGCAAAAGGGGCAAACTGGTTAAATTAATCCCTACAAAGTTCTGCACAGGACCCTTAGACCTGATCAATGATTTTACATCCCTAACAAACTAAGGCCTCTCCAAAAGAATACATGACATGTTTCTCAGTGGGTTTCATTCATACTTTTGCTAATCTATGTGTCTGGGATAGTATCAGTAGTGATCAGAGGAAGAAACTATTTTTGACCAAGTGGACAAACCTTGTGCAATCAGAGCAGAAGACTGCCCGAAGAAAGTTCTTCCATCGTAGCTAACGTGCTGTATATATACACTGCAGTGGGACATGAAAAGCTAGATGATTTTTTAGGAAGCCAAAATCTAAGAAATCTTAATTAGAAGGGTTCTCTCTGTAATTAATCCTTTTGTAATTACCTGAATATATGCATAAATTCTTATTTATTTCTTTAGTAAGCTCTCTTAAATACAATTACTGTACTGCATGTCACATAAACAAATAGATTTTCCATGGAAAAATTGTATTATTGATAATTACACCTTTTGTATTAATCAGACAGCAAGGTAAAACAAATAACTTGGTGAGGGTGGTTTAATCTAATACATTTCATTTAAGGTTGTAACCAGGCGGGTGTGTGCACTAGGCTAGTTGTCATGTCTCAGCTGAGGATATGATATGGTAATAATTAAAAAAATGCTAACATGACTTTTATGAATATAACTCTGTGAATCAATAACCTAATTCTGTTAGAAAGACTACTGAAATATCTTCTGATAAAAAATAAAGCCAGATTATATACAGATTTTCATTTTTAAACAAAGAAGAATCTTGCTGTAATGCTACTTTATCAGCACGACCCTTCATTTGCCTCAGGAAGGTTTCGATAAGAACCAAAACACTGTCGGAACTGCATACTTTACAGCATTTGATGTATTTGGCACATTAGCAACTCTACAAACTCTGCCCTCTGCATTACTTTCATGAAGCCTTCTTTTCTCAGACCACATTGAAAGTATCTGTACAGATGTAGGTAATTATTATGCTAAGTGTGATTCTTAAGCTTAATTTTGTCTAGAAAACACATTAAATATAGAAAAACATTTTAAAAGTCTTTAGAGTCTATCACATTTGATACTTCATTTGATACTTGGTTTTTATTGGAACATATCTATTTTTAGACACAAACTCATGCTAATCATTGCATCTCTTTCACAATATGTCATAAGGACATGCATATAAGTGGCACTTGTATGGTACGTATTGTAGCACTAGTGGAAGATGTAGATGAACATGCACACAGACATCCCCCATCCCGTTGCATTTTGTGCTCTGTATGTAATCACCAGCCTGTTATTCTTAATCAACTTTATTCTCAAGTAAGGATGGGGTGGTGCACATCAGGGAAGTAGACCTACTTCCTTGGTAGCTGAAACTAAGCTGAAGAACTGCCCATGAAAGTGTATAATTGCTTGCCAGAAAATTAATGCAGAAAGAACTTGGACTCGAAACAACAAAACTGTCTCACAGATCATTTAGCACCATGCTGACTCAGTAAGTTATCCAGTTCCATAGAAGTTGATAGTTCTTGAGCTTGTTAGTTAAAGGGGTCATCTGAATTAGTATGTCTAAAATTTGAGCTAGCAACTGCATTTCTTTGGGCAGCCTGTCCCTTCAGTCTCCCTCTCTGCCATATTCATAGGAGCAGGCTAGGCATTGAGAAATAATTTTCCTCCTCAAAACACTTAGGCATCACTTTGCCTTGCTGCTAAGCCAAAACAGAGCGTAGCAAGGTCCGAGAGTGGCTTAGTGTCTAGACACTCCAGACTCACTGTGCTGTACCTGCCATGGTCCCAATCTATACCCAGAAAGGGAAGGAAGGTCTGCAGTTACTTGATTCCATAAATACCACACAGCCAGTTGAACCCAAGGGGCAAACTGAAATGGTTTTGGCTCAGTACAACAAGGGATCTGTGGAATGCACCCGTGCTCCAGCCATGCCCTTTTCACTGTCAGCTCTTGCCTGTATTGGAGGAGAAATGAGGATAATTCCCAGCTGACTGCACAGCTGTACCCTTACTAGGGCTCTTCTGACACCTGAGAATCCTTTTACAGCCAGATAGCTTTAGAACTATTTGGTGGTGTCCTACAGTGCCAGAGGGTCTCAGGGCAGGGTTACGCCTGCTGAGCCCTTGTTCCCACATGTTCTTTTCCATGCTGCTAGCCTGGCTGTAGTGGAAATGCAAAACATCTACACATGCTGACAAAGAATCATGTCTAAGATACGTGTTGTGGTCTGCACAGCAATGTGCCCAACCCTAGTCATGACTGGCGCAGGAATGGCAGCCCAGGCCTACACTCACATGCACTGGTGTTTAAGAGATCGAACAAAGCTTTCCTCAGCCCAGGTTGGGGTGTAAACACCAGGCTTTGGATGCAAGTCTGGTCTCAAATGCATGCCCAGACCTGTGCTTGACTGAGCATAAACTAAGCTACGTGACTTCAGCAGAGCCAGGATGTGGCTATTAAAACTACAAAAAAAAAAAAAAAAAAAAAAAAAAAAAGGCAACTTACAGATTCCTATTTTAGTGTTACCAAAAAGAAAGAGACAGTATGTGTTGTTAACAGCTTTTGTAGCTTTTGTTTTGTGAAGCTATAAGCTCTTCCAAGGTTCTCAATCCCCACAAAATGGTATCATGAAAGAATACGAATATCCACAAGTCATGCAATAGTAAGGACCCATACTCCTTGTGGTTTTACCTAGCAAGCTCACATCTGAAATCTTGTCCCTGTCCCTGCTCCAATTGCTAATATTGCCAACAGTTCAAGTCCTATAAGGAATTTCCTACTGTTTTTTTTTTCCCCTTCAATCTCTGAGTCTTTGTATAGGTTACTATGCTTCATCCAGCTCAGGTTTCAGAGAGAACTTTCTCTAGCTATTCTCTGTGCTAATCAGTCACAGGAACCGCACTGTCAAAGATGCCAAATACCTTCCTCAGTCAGTCACTAGCTGAAGGAGATGTTCTGGCAGACTGAAGGAGAGAGAGAAAGATCCTGCTGGGCTGAGGTGTGGTGTTTCCACTCAGATAGTCCTGACCTCTTAAAGATTTCCCAAGATCCATTCAGTTCTTGAAGAATCTGCACAACAGGGATTACACCTATGTTTCATTTAGAGGAAAGGTTCAAGAGTGGATTTTATCCTATGTGGGTCACTCTTGTGAGCTTTCCAGTTTGGATTAACCCAGATGTCAATGATTACTTGCTTATCATAGAGAAAAGTAACTATGATACTTGAATAATAAGAATAAGAAGTTCCTTTATCTAATTCCTCCTGTGTTTTTAAATCTAAATAAAAACTTAACAGAGTTCATATTCAAATATCTGGAATCTGTAATAAGGGCTGAAAAACAGTGAAGCAGCTCTAAACCTGATCCAGAAGCAGTCTTCCCTGGAGCTTTGTCCATGAGCGCTTGGCTCAGTATCATGACAGGTGTTGGGTCGGGTGGTTTCTGAAAGTGGATAATCTCTAACTCTTAGAAGCATAGAGATTTCTTAATTGCATAAGTCTTATCTGAAAAATAAAATAAATGTTTTAAACAAAAATTAGATGAACCAAAACTATGGAGATGGAGATACAGAATCATCACACAGCAAGACTGGGCCTTCAGGTGATCTTAAAGCTCTATAGTAACACAAGGGTTTTAACTTGGCTGTATCTTACTAAATTCTGCTATGTAAGTGCAATTACAACTAGCCTGAGAAGGCTTAAGGGACAAACTAGATTTTTGATTTGTAATACAAGATTTTTGTTTGGCTAGTTCTGTATTGCCATATCCTCTAATCTGGGCCTATTACTTACAGGAGATAAATGTAATTTCAGGTGAAAGTAGCACAAAATAAGAAGTATCTGTGTCTGTAGAGATGGTATTAGCAGTTCACTAATGTAAAGTGAAATGAACAATTCTGCATTAACTATTTGCTCCCTTTTTTACATTTTAAAACACATAAACAGAACATTTGTTTCTCCAACTTGAGTTAATGCCAGAAGTCACCTCTTCAATATAAGAGGTCTAAACTTCTCGCTGCGTGCCTTTTACGTGAGAAAGATAAGTTTGACAGCAGGAAAATATCATAGGAGAGATGAAGGAGGAAACTGATGAGAAGAGTTTTCTAGAAGTGATAAGCCTCTAAGATGGATAATACCTTAGCACAAATATTTGTTTATAGAAATTATTGTGCAATAGTTAGTATCACCATTTGAAGAATATATATACATACATTCCCCATGCATTAATCTCTAATAACTATTCACTTTTTCAACTTTCTTGTTAGAAAGGGTTAAAGTTACTGGGGATGTTTAAAGTACCAATGTCCTGAAAGACACCATACAATGCCACATTTCCTGTTGACTCAGATACTGCCACATACAGACATAAGGACAAACTGTTACTGTGACTGAGGCAAAGAACAGAGCCAAGCTGGACACTGCAAAGAACACTGCACATTTGGTGGCTGCAGTGATTTTAAATAGAAGTATTTAACATGAAGTAAAAGAGCTAAGGTATTTCTGGTTAAAAAGCATGCCATGGTATAAAGGCGGAATATAAGGGTAGATAAACAGAAGGAGAAGATTTATTTGCAATAGATGTAAGAGAAATCGTAATGCATGAAATGGGTTCAGTACAAGGGGTTCAGTGTCATGCCTGCCAAAAGCAAGCAATGTGCGATTATACATTGCACTCACTACAAATTGGAAAGGAATTTAGTACCAAAACATATGCATGAACCTGCAGTCAGAGAATGTTCTGTTTATGGTAGATTGCATTTTAGGGGGCATCCTAAAATGTTTACAAAATAGAAAAGCAAAAAATTGCTTTAGAACCTTGTAAATAAATGAAAAGGAATGATGTGAAATATAGCTACTGAAATGGAATGCTGAATAATTGTAATAAGTGTATAAAATATTATTGGCAGGCCTACTTTAAAAGAAAGAAAGAAAGAAAGAAAATAAACACTGTTTCAAATATGAGCATGTGGCAAATGGCACTGCTAAGAGCAGATGTACCTCCACAGGATTTGTAGTAGCAGAACAAAAAGTCCCATATGTGCTCAGGTTAAAAAGCACTCCTCAGATGAAAATGATCAAACTGGTATACAAACCAATCTACAGAACAGGATGCAAAAGCTAATCCTAAGGAATTTGATTAAGTATTTAAGAGTCTGTAATACATTCAGGAGATAATATCCTATATTAATACATGTACCAGTGTATTTATGTATTATGTAAACCATATTAGCACAGAAAATTAACCTAAGGAGTGAAGCTGACCAAATGCTAAGATGAGATGTTATTGACAGAATATTGGTATTCACTAGATGAATTGACTATTTGGTACCCGTAAGAGCAGCTATCAAAAATGTGCATAGTTCGAAACAACAAAACCACCCAATACTGAGTACTGCTTCATTGGGCCAGGTGATGACACTGTCATTTCTAGATAAAGATTTCAGAAGATAGTCATTCCAACAGAGAAACTCCAACAGTTACACTCACAGCTCCCCTTTTAGCAACTTTTAAAAAAAGTAATCTCAGAACCGTATACTACTTATAATGCTACCTAAATAATATTATGCTTAAAAAAAAAAAAACACACTAAAATCTCCATCAATATAAACACATATGTGCTAGGAGCCATCCAGCAAGATTCCTGCCCACCAGCGTATATTTAGGACTGTCTAAAATTGACATATCTATAGTATAGAGGTTTCTATAATGTAGAAGGACACTTCCTACTCTTCAGAAAAATGATCAGGAGGCTGCAAAAGTACGTATCAGCTGTGAAACACACGAGCTTCTAATAGCTTACACTTCTCATTGTAAAATCTGAAAGCTGCAGGAGAAAATATCTTTAGGAAATATGACTCAATACTACTATTTCTTTCTGGAACACAAAGCAATATGTCAGATTCATATAGGAAATATGAAATGGCTCAAACTTATCAGAGCTTGGGAAAGTAACACTTGGTGGAGGTAAGGGTTGCTTCGTTCTAGGTGATGGGGGAGAGAGAAAAGTGCTCCATGATGCACTCCTTTACCCCAGGAGCGAGGTCCCCTGCACTGTAAAGGAGAGGACAGAAAACAGGAGCCTGCCTACCTGCTTAGTTGGTCTGCCTCCCTGCTCCATTTGCATTTGGGATCCTCAGTTACACATTGCTGTTATCGCGCCATCCTCTTTTTATTTAAAGAACAAAAGTTTACCATCCTAATAGTTTCACTCCCGGTTCCAGCCTTTGGTTGGCTAAGTCCTCATCTAGTGTACACTTAAATTCATACAAACTTCACATTGCTGGGATGCTTTGGGATGAAAAATGTGTCAACCCCTAATGTCTATAAAAGCCAATCCAGATGATCAGAAGGTGAGTCTATTGTGTCCCGTGAGGTACTTGCAACTACATTTCCAGAGGTGGATAGGCTGCTTTTCTTGTAGAAGTGGATGCAGAGTGAGGAAACATGCAGCTTCTATTTTGGTAATAAGTAGTTTGGTAATAAATGGTTTGACCTTTTATTTTTCAGACCACAATAGCCTTATTGACTGCAAAGTCCAAAAAGAAGAGTTGCAAAGGTCCTTGAGCTATCCAGAAAGAAAAATATCACAAAAAGTAGAGCAATTAATTGGCTATTATATACATATTCTATTGCTGTATACTGAATAGTAACTGAACACTTTAATTTAGGAACATAGGTGTTTAATTTTAAAAGAGTCCTTTCTTTGTCTAGAATTGTAATTATATAATTTTGCCAATAGCAGTCTTGCCTGCTAGTATCATTACTCCTGATAGATACCGAACATACACACCCTACATTTCAACTCTTTTTTAAAACTTGGCCTCAGAATTTAAATGGCATTCTTAAATATAAGCAATAATAAAGCTCCAGTCAAGGCAGTTTTAAAGATCCATGATCCACATTATCAGCCTAAAGGGGGATGGGGGAATTACAAACTGAAAGAGAGAAATATTCCAGTAATAAAAGATAAAATAGAATAGACAGCAAACAGACTGTCCGCACTCCAAATCCTTTTAGAGCTGGATCTGTCATAGCCTATTCAATAGAATATCAGCATAAACTTCCTCTAGTGCTAACATGCCCCTTGGGTTTCCTCAAAGTATGAGAAGGAGAAGAAAGTGTTTTCTTTTTCAGTACTGCGAACAGAAATAATTTTTGAAAAACAGTGTTTTAGGATGTTTGCTATGGAAAATTAGTGTCAAAAATTAAACAAATCCATCCCAGAGCACAGTCGTATGGAATTACAGTACCCCTCAGCCAAAAGAAGAAAATAAAAATGACCCTCCAGATCACTGCAGATACACTACCAGCACAGGTACTCACAGAGAGCTTGGCACTTCTGCAGGGTTTTTGTGGAGTGATCCGTCAGGCCTAGAGCAATCATGTGTAATAAAGCTCATCTGTTATGGGTACCTACCTATGTCACATGCTAGGCAGACAGCATTTGCTTCTTGCTAAAAATACTTCCCTTCCCTCTCCAAAATGACAAAAGTATAACTTTGCCTGACCTAGTTTTCGTTCTTATTAATTCTGTGCAAATCTTGCAAAATTGATACCTAATTTCCAGGTGCTGTTGCTTAGCTTCCTAAATTATTAATGAGTGTAATAATTTTCCCTTTTCATCATCACATGGAACAGGAAATAGATGCAAAGATTACAATCACACCACTATCATCATATCTGAGCATGTTTAGAGTATCAGAAGATAACTTCTGCCACTTTCAATCAGTGGGATGTATTATTACAAGATGCATTTTATGCCATGGTCTAATGATATTCAGACATGGCCTCTGCTATTCTGTGAAGATGAATGATAGACCTGAAACTCTTTCTTTAAGATCACTGGATAGCAAGAACATCTTTGCTATTCTTAACTTGCATGTTAAGGTAGTGTAAGACTTGGAAGCCAGACGGGCAAGAAGTGCTTTGCTTCCTCCTTGCGAGATCGATACCGCTGAGCTCTGATGGGCACATGTAAAAGGTGTATTCCAGAGACAGAGACCTTTCCCTGGGAACATCCTACCATCAACATCTTGCCAACAAATACTTCCACTCCAGACTAGTGCTCACTGAATATGAATCACAGTTAATCAGACAATTCCTCACAGGAACAGCCCCATATTATACTAGTCCAATCCTGGGCGCTCCTGGGACAGAGCACAAAAAGTACAGGGGAAATACAGACCAAAATCAGGGATATCTGATTTAGTCAGTGTATTCAAGAGTGTTGCCAAGCCAAAAGCCTTCAATGAGTCGGTGCATAGTGTGTGCTGATTCTGACATGAGGGGGAATGAGAGGAGCAGAGGAGATGTGAGACTTGTGAAGGAGAGTGTCAGGGAACTACTGAAAATTAGGAAAAGTTCAATCATTCTGTAAATGTTAGGAATGATTTCAAAAGTGAAAATGAGAAATATTCATGTCACCATGTTTTCACAGCTATCCTTGTACCAGCATAGCCGTATCAGCTGGACTTCCTATCAGCAACACAGCCAACAGGGAGAGTTTTTCTGCCCATCTCCCGAGGTCAATGACAGACATCATTATCTGGCCCTTCCTAGCTGAGTTGACTGAAGATGTTCTGCCTTGCAATCCCATCAGCATTTGCTAGCTGAGAGTTACCACCCACAGAAGAAATCACTTGAGCATTCTCATATGCTATGGAAAATGTTGGGTGAGTTAGCTCTGACCACTTCCGTCAGCATTTTAAATTACTACATTGGACATATTGCCTAAAGTGGACTGTGGCATAATCTCTTCTCCCTTTAGATAAAGGTGGCAGCAGCTTCTGGAAGAGCAATAGCAAGCCACCAGAGAACAGTAAGATCTTCCATGATCTTCCATATTGCAGTTTGCAATATGGATATCTTCTCATGGCCTGAACAACATCAGTCAAGGTAACAAAAGCACCTGCTGGTCAATATTTGTGCATCTACACCTGTAACTTTTTCTGGTATGGCTATGTCAGCAGATCTTCAGATTACTATGACTGGAGTCACAATTGCTGCTGTATTTAGCTGTCTCAGCTAAAGATGTTTCTGCTCTGAGAACTGTGAGGCAGTGAGCTATTAGTCACTGTAGCTAAATCCAACAGGGATCATCAAATAGAGCTCCTGACCTCCACAATTCACATCTCAGGAAGCTCAGCTCCCTGGTGGTATAAGCTGCTTGTGTAGGTGGTGACCTGTGGCACTTGCAGAGCAGAGAAACAGCCTGGTGTGCTGCCTGTGCTGTGCATGGGCTGCCCTCCAGGAGAGAGGCAATGAGGACTGGGAGGGCAGGAACTTCCTAAATTACCACAGCCTGAATGGCCAGAATTCAAGGGAGTAGGCTCTAGTCTGTACCAGCCATGGGAAAAGAGAACATTTAGCAAAGCACTAAGAAGATAAATCAGAATGAGATGGGAGGAGGCTACTTGCTGGTGAAAAAGGGGGAACTGGAACCCAACTAAGTGGGACAGGGTGAAGAACAAGTAATGAATGCCAAGTGTTGTGGACAGCTGCTTTCACCCTCCTGTTGCCCTGTCCATCTACTCAGAATTTACTTTCAATCTGAGTCCTATTTCTACCATCTTGTCGTTTATGGATCTGGTGCTTTCCCTCAAAATCATTTAATCCAGAAAAGATGAATTAAGAAACAAAGAAAACTATTATTTAACATGCAAATTCTTCACTCTCATAAGTTTCTTTTAGCTGTATTTTCCCTTCATGCAGTCAGGTCAGAGTCTTGTGGCTAATTTATTACAATCATTTAAAGGTGAAAATGAGTTCATACAACCATGTCTAATTGTGTTACAAATTTTTCACAAGTAATCACAAGTCCTGGCCATATCCGAGATTTAAGGCCAAACAACTGCATACTGTTGGAAACCCCTTTCCCCCCACCCCCCCAAGGAAATACATTCACTGTCCTCCCCTTCCAGAAGAATGGAAATCATTAGTAGAGTAAGCTCTCCAAATCAATCTGTAAATAGCCTAGTTCACAGTTTTTCTCTCCAGAAGAGAAGGAAGTGAGGAAAGGAGCAGTTTAAACAAAAGGGCTTTAGCTCCACCCAGTGGTAATCAAAAATCTTCAAACCATTCCTCTCCCCATCATTTGCCTGCTGTGTTCCAGGGTCTTTTCTGGGAATCTGATGCCGAGTAGATATACAACAGGGTATTTTTTTTTAAGCTGATGTATTAGAGACCTCTGCTTACAGACTGGTGTGTTACAGGTGTGAATTGTCTTTCCTTATTAGAGTGTGCCTTCAAAAGCTGGTATTAACTGTTATGCTGAGATTGTCTACATCAGCCATCACTATCCTCTTTGGTATTTGCAAATTTTGAACATTTCTCCTCACTCACCAGCTTCCAGATAGCCAGCTGGCTGGGCATGGCATCATGACCTCTTTTGGACCTCTTCTCTCTCAGCAGTGATTTCAGGGCAGGGGCATGAGCAGGGTGTGGCACTTTTTTCATTATTTTTTTTCCCCTGGTATACCAGCGTTTCACCCCCCCTTCTTTTCTTTTTTTTTTCCCTAATAGGACACCACTTTCTAACATAACTCACAAAACTATTTTTAGACTTGTGGAGTCTTTTAAAGAAGGGTTTTTCTTATCCACATTTTCAAGCACAAAATGGCTCTCTAAAAGGACTTTATGGATTTACATGACACGCATCTGGAGGATGTTAGCTGGCCAGCAGTTCCCGACATCTGACTTCATTAATGCTTAGATACATATCATCAACTCTCAGGCTCTAGGGCATAAACCCATGACACCATCAGCTAAATGCATTATGCTTTTTAGGTACCACTAAAACATCAATTTTTGATTCTATTGGAAGCAGGGTTCTGGGTGAGAGGAACACAAGTCCTGTGGGTAACTCTGAAATGCTACAAACTGTATTCATTATCTTACAACCCTTTCCATCCTTCCTCTATGCCCCTTCTTAACATTTTGGAAGGAGTTTCTCGTGTTTTACCTGATCATTGCACCACATAAGTATCATTATCGTGGTTATATTTACATTTCAAAGTGTTGAGCCTGTTGCATTTGTCCATGGATTTTGAGATGATAAGTAGACTGAGAGTGGCTCATTTTTAGTTAACCAGTTCAAAACATATGTATCTGGACTGTATTTTAAACCAGTGTGTGCTGCATGCAAGCAAAACTATTATTTTTCCCTGTCTGAAAAGCTTCCAAGTCTATTCACCTTATACACTCTGTTGTGCTCTCTCTCACCTCCTTACAGATTCTCATATTTGTTTTTCATTTTAATAACATTTTCCACCACAAAAGTGATCTGATATTTTTAACAATCAAACTATATCACATTCATCAATTAAGGTATTAAAATGATATATGAACAACACGAAACAAAATTCAGCCAGCCTTTCTTCTCCCACACAAAATCTAATTCATAAACCCCATATTTCACAGGGTGTATAGCAGCTATTTCATTTTTCATCTCATCAGTGACATCATAACCCGATAAAGCCAGTGTTATACGCAATAACAATTTGTACAGTGCATTGAGTAAGAAAGACATTATGTGTTATTACTTACAGGAGAAAGGGAAGTAGCCAATTCACATAGTGGACTTGTATTAATGTCGGTCTGTCGAATGGCAAGAATGTGGAGAAGTGGCAGGTTGTGCAGCCCAGGCGCAATGAGGCTTCCTGAGGGAACCTAGAAGAGATGGTCATGCTCTGGCTGCCCCCATCCCAGCATTGCTTTTGCTGCCAGGAACTGTCATAGAGAAGAGGCAGAATTTCCCTGACTTGAATTCAGCATTTTGTCGTCAAAAACGCCTCAGAATTTGGCCCCTTCCTAACACACATCTCTAAGACCAAGGGAGTTTGAGACACTGAGCACTTTGAAATAACACCTGATAGACAAATGAACCTTATCTACCCGAGTAGCCAGATCTCTTCAGCTATTGCATTTGAAATCTGAAGCCCTGCTGTGCAACACCATGCTACCTGTCAGTAGCGTCTCCCACGCTTGTGTAGAGAGAACATCTTGCTAGACAAGTTGCTTTCATTTTAACACCTACATTCATGTATGCAATAAAGCCAAGAGAGTTACCTTAAAAGTGCCTTTCCTGGGCCGTATTCAGTCAGTCTTCTCTTGAACTGCTGCCCCTGTTATGTCTAATAACCAGCTACCTGGGTGTGACTCCCAGCACCCAACCAAACCTGGATAACCAGGCAAGTGGCTACAAGAATATTGCTTGGGGAACTGAACGTGTTCCTCCTCACCTACCTATCAGCTCTGGTGCATAATTTAGAGAGGCAGCATCTTCTGAAGCAGCCCAGCCTAACCTTTTTTTTTGCAGCTATAATCAGTTGCCCATCAGCTGTGGGAGAAAGAAAAAAAAAACAAAGTCAATTCCTGCGTGTTAATCAAATGTGCTGAGTGTACCGTGAGCCACAGCTAGCAGCACCTCTGATGATATGAAACCCCCCCCCCCTTTTCCCTCAATCTATTCCCTTTTCCCTACTGTTTGAGTTGTGGTATCAGTGACTGAGGAGGTTCTTGTTGATTTAGAGTATTTTTACAATGCAGGAATTTGATTTTCTTTAATGGAAGGTGGGCTTTTACACATTATGTTAGGGGAAAAAAAACCTTACAAGAGATATGATACACAGATTTATAAGAAAAATAATTCTCTGCAGAAAGAACAGTTGTTACTTCAGCTTTCTCTTTCTAAGTTATATAGCAAAGCTGGAAGATAGATGGATAGTTTGTTTTCTACCTTTCTGTCACTAACACAGCTGTTTGTTTCTGGCCTTTGTTCAAGTCTTTGGCCAAATGTGGCCTGGTGGCACATCTCCAAATAGTGCTTTAATACTCAGGAAAGTTTTCCAGGAGGAAAAGGAGAATTACAGCTCCACACCCTCTGAAGATGACCAGAACCACAGTTCATATTTCAGTTAAGTTCTATCAGGTAGATTAAACTCAAGATAAAAACAAACATCAGGTTGCCAAGCAGGCTACTGCTAGACCACAACAAACAAACAAGAAAGAAAACCAGGCTTTTACCAAAGTCAGCAGTGACGCTGATGATAGGTAGGAATGCTTTGATATTTTCATGAAACATTAACCTTCAAACATAATTGCTATAGGCACTTAAATTGTACCTAAGGCTGCACTGTTGGGGAGAATTGCTATGAAACTGGCCTGCAGGGCAAGACCATGGCAGGTAAACAAAAGTAATGTTTGTGGAGAGATACTGGGATACAGGTCAAAGCATAAAAAACACAGCTTTAGGGAATGGAAGTGCTGTTACTGACAGGAGATCTGTGCCACTTTCTGCATACCAGCAAAGGTGATGGTGACTAGTTTGATATTGCATGAATAGTAATCTCTGAAGACAACCACTGCTGAAACATAAAAAGCTGGATGTTGGGAGACCATAGAAACAATGCTTTCCCCTTTAAAAATCTTCAGTTATACTGTTGAAACCATTTTATTTTAATAGCTGGACAAAATTAAGCTAGATCTACTCTGAACAGTTAAACGTCTGCATTCTGCCCTGAGACTCGAGATTAAAGAGTCAGACGTCTCAGATGGAAGTCTGTATTTGGAAGATTTCCAGCCCATATTCACAGATTTATGAGTTAAGGAAGACACAAAAGATAAGCATCCAAAATCTTGTGTGGTTATAGTCTCCCTATCTCCAATCTGTATTATCTGGTATTTGTAAAATACAAGGGCTGAGACTGTGGGCTGTTTCTTCTGAAAATATGACATGGAGAGGAAATGACAGGACAATGCAACTTAAAATCCAGCTATGGAGGGCTGGATAGCATAGTATTAAATCTAGCAGAGAGGTGGAAGGGGCCAGGCCTGTTTTGTGTGATTTTCAGAAGTAGCTGAACTGGAAGATCTTGGTGTACCAACTCACTCCAGGTAGGCATAGGAAAAAAGGTAGACAACAAGTTTTGAACTGCTGCAATTTCCACCTGAGCGCTTCTTCTTGGCCTTCTAGGCTTTCTATGCCTGGGATAAATTTAGGGAGGGGATTAGGGATTGGGTGCTCTGGCCCACGGTACATGGAAGCACAATCTCTTTGCAAATGAGGTTCTGAAATGTTTAGTACTTAGAAAAAGCCAAACCTCTGGTACATCAGCCCTTCCCCACCTTCTCCTGCTGTTTGAATCAGTTTTTAAATATAGAAAAGAAATGGTAACTTCCACCCATGTGTAATTTAACCAGTGCTGAGGAGTTCTAATCTGCTAGGAGGAAAAAACTAGTGTGGGATGAGCTGTTCCTCCCAGCCAGCAGCAATTCTACTATCCCATTTGGAATTTCCTCTTCTCTACCTACTACATATGCTCTTTACTGCCCCAAGGTGGAGATGTGCCTGGAAGGCCAAGGCACAATATGGCTCCACTTCCTATACAGCAGGGACACATCACAGCATCACCTCTGAGAGTAAAGCACAGGCCAGACCGCAAGGTCTAAAGCAGAGGGGCAGCCAGGAGGTTTGAGGGCAGGGATGCAGCACAGGACAAATGAAGGCATTGGGATCTACTGACTTGCTGTGCAGTCCTGAGCAGATCACGTTGCCTCCTTGACTCAGTTTCTCTCTCTCAAACAGAGAAAAAGAGGCTACCTAAGGCTCCTTTGCTGCTTCCCCAGTAAATGCCTGGTTGTGGAAACAGGAAGGCTGTATGTTTTAGAGATGAGATTACAAAATCAGCTTTCCCCAGTATTCCACTGAACTAAACATAAAGGACTGCAGCTCATGGCAGCCACAGCTCTGTGTGCAAGGTTGCAGGGATGGTGGAGTGTCACTTTGGGTTTGCCCGCATGTCATCTCAGAAATCTGCATGCTTTGGTGACTATGATAATTTTGTGTTTTAAAACCATTAATGGTTCGATCACAGAGCTGAGCTCAGTGGCTTTTACAGCATCCTTCTTGTCTGCTTTCAACTCTACAGGGGACCTTTCTGGCTCTAGAGATCAGTGCATGACAGGAGAGGGGACGGCAGGAAACACTGGGACTCAGACAGGCGCACATCTTCCCTGCTTTCTCACCTCCGTAGTTTGCAGTATATAGTCATGAGCAGAAGTTCTGCTTTTGTGTTGATTTTCTGTTCCTGGCAGACTTAGTGCCTCAGGAAAGAGGGAGCTAGTATACCTAAGTGGAAGCCATTGCTTTGTAGCTTAGTGTAAAATGAAGATAAGCCCAAGAGGTTTCTACTGAGAATACACTACTACAATCCTCAAACTTGGATTAACTTCCTCAACTCTGTATTGGTTTTGACCTGCTTGCCTAGCATGTGTTTTGGACGGAGCTGCATAAGCCAGCTCTCACAGGCTGCTGCACACTTTGAATAATGCACTGCAACGTGCAGATGTCATTCCCAGGGCAACTAGCATCCTCTAAAATGTTATCATCTCAGGTGGCACAAAAGCAGAGTCTCTTTTCAGTTTTGTTTCCAGTGAGAAAACAAGCCAGCCAGTGTGACTGGTTACTTCTCATTCTCCCCAGGATTTCTGATGATTTTGAGCACATGGGAGAAATTAAAATACCTGATATGGGTAATGAACTATTTCCATCCCTTTAAAGGAAAGGTAAATAACATAGTGTTCCCATGACTCCCATATGGTTTGCATGGATGCACGCAGAACAGCATTGCTATGCCTACTGTTTGACTGGCTGATAGGCCAGCTGGAAGTCTATCATGCGTTTCTACACTGTGAATTATTAATTATAACATGTAAATACGATCACAGTGTTCTTACTGTGTCTACTTTCAATACAACTTCCTTCCTTTTCCCCCACATAAACCTCAATTCCTTTTATCCTCATTCATAAGGTCATTCAGTTAATTTTGTATGATGTTGTGGTCCTCCTGTGTTTGCAGATGGCTCTCACCCTTGTTTCCCAACCAGTCTTGTAAGTACATTTGTGCTGTTCCTGCTGAGGTCAAAAAAAAGCCCATTAAATAGGATCTCAGAATTGCAATTCATGTTTCAGCACAGTATGTTCCTCTTCAGACCAATTTACTCTCTTTTCAGTCTGGTTGTAATCTTCTGATGTCCAGTCTAAGCAATAGCTTTCCCTGTGGCAGCCAATATTTTTTCTGAGCTCAGGTAGATAGATCTACTGCATATTCTTCAGGTAGAAACCCCCTGATTTTCCTAACAGAAGCTGTTACCACTCCTTGTTCCCAGAAACATGTTGTTCTTTACTCACAGCTTCAGAGCTTGATCCCTGACTTGTTTGTTGAGTTGAAACCGTATTATAGAAAAGTAGGTCACATGCTGAAGAACAGGGTAAATCTTCAGAAATATGACGTATAGCGGCTATAGATACAAATATTATCATCTCTTCTCCCTCTCAATTCTTGAAAATTCTTCCTGAACTCCTGAGGGAAGGCCCTAAGGGCACAATAATGGGAGGGAGGCTTTCTCAAAGCAGAGGAGGAAGAATTTGGATTTATCACTAGTCTATTAATTTGGATGCCTTACATTAATATCTAGACTGCTCCAACCAGTAGTCTTGGTTTAAAGTCAGGAGTCAGTCACAGCAAAAGAAATCAGCATAGGCCAAGAGTTAACAAACAAACAAACAAATAAATAAATAAAAGGACTAGTGGAACGTGGCACAGTACTTACAGAATGTTATAGAAGCGCAAAGCTACCGTTTTGCACTGGTAGCAAATGCCAATGTCTTTTATCGCAGTTGTGTAAGGGAAGTGAAGGTGAAACGACAGGCAAAGCAGTCGGCTATGCTGCTCTACAAAACCACGCATGTATGTGGAAGGCATCAGTAGCTAACCTAGCAAAAGCACAGCGTTACGATGGCATCTAGGCCTGACGGTACGACTGGTACTGTGTTAGCAAGAGAGGAGTAAATGAAGCAGCCAGGGCAAACACAGTGTAGCACCAGGACAAATACCAGTACATTTGTGGGTCAGCTTTTCCAGGGCAATTGCCCTGAGAATTGACATTTCAACTTCTTCTAGGAGTAGTTTGATCATCCAAGAGCCTATTTAATGTAGATTTTCATGTGTACGCAAATTTTCTCCCCAGAGTAATCCCCCTAGAGATTACACAGTGCTGCTGCTTCCATTGCTGCCTGCAGCAGGTAGGGTGTTTCGCTGCATTTGGATTCCTGACTTCAGGGTTATGCTTAGAAACAAGATCTTCTGCAAACTTCATTTTACCTCACCCCCCCCCCCCCAAGAACAAAAAGATATTCTTTTTTTCCTCTTTGGCCTTTCCTTGTGTTATTTTTCTGGAAGATCTGTTGACAAGTTTGTTCTTTGAGCAGATATGTCACTGGGAAGCTCTGTGTCTTCGGACCTTTTCCATTAACAGTTTTGCATTTTTTTGCATTTTTTTGTGATCATCCTTGTTCCTAGGATATCTGCTTACAAACATCATTAGAGGGCTGGGGAGTAGAAGTAAAATTGGAGGAAAGGAATGGAACAAGGTATGCAAACTTAAGTATTGTATATGTATGGAATTCCAAATAGCCTGTTTGAATCTTGCCTAAATTCACAATTACTAAAAAATACAGCTTTACATGGTATTTGTTTGACAGCTCAAAAGAAATCATTTGCCACAATTCCTATCAAAATGTGTTGCTGCTACTGGCTGTTTTGCAGTCTGTGTGATGAAGGACTGAAATACCTTTTTATTCTCAGCATGATTTGCCCAGCTTAGGACTCATCCATGTTGATCAACTGTATAAAGTTGCCCACGCTGCTCAATTTAAGCTGTTTATTCACATTACTGCATTATTGCACACCGGTTAATCACTAGTTGTCTTTTCTTACAAATGTCACTTCTGTAATACGTACATATTTCAGATCAGTCTGAGGGTGGGAAGGAGAGATTTGTTATTTTGCTAATCAGTATCTGCTTTGTGCACTATTTTGTTTCCAGAACTTTAGTAGTGCATTAATTCGAGGACAGTGTGTGTGGGAAATCTTTGTGGACTTTGTCACAGTAACGTATTTGATGTGGTCTCAGATAGCGTGGGGGTAATTCAGCGTGGATGGCCCAAGGCTTTCAGGATAGATGAACACTTTACTGACAGCAATTCAAAATGTAGTGAATTGCAAATATATCCCTGAGCCAATTTGCTGATAACACTTGTAGCATCTGCACAAGTGTATTTGCCCCCAAGATACTCCACATACTTGTTTGTCATGCTGATAAAGGAGCAGTGGTTAAAGAAACACTTGTAGCAGTGCATGTTCGTGTGTCACGTCTGCATGCAATTCATTTATCAGATTAATTCGAGATTCACTGCAGTAGGGGCCTGTGTGATAGCTGTTGCCCTTATGAGCCACAGCACACAGGTGAGCCAGAAAGTGCAGTGGGAAACAGGAGAAACCAGAGAAGAATGGTCATAGGGCCTGGTACTCAGTGCAGTATGTACTCAAATGGTCATTTATAAATGTATTAATAGACTAAAACAGAAGGAAGACTGTGCAACCTGCATGTGGTATACTGCCAATGAGAATTAATCTTCACTTGGAGGAACCATGGTTATGTTGAAAGCATGTCTCCAACACTCCTGGCTCACCAAATTTTCTCCCTCTAGCTGCTGCTGCTGATGATGCTGATCTTTCTGATGAGGAAGACTGCCAGCCTGCTACCAATTGGCCTAGGCCCAGTTGTAAGCCAAGCAGATTCAGTGTTGTTGAACTCCTCCATGCTCATCAGCAGCAGACTGACACCTTCGAGCTGCTGTACTGCCGAGATCACAGGAATAGTCCCTTATGGCCAAGCGCATCCTGTTTCTGACCAGACAACAGCAAATATCTTACTGGAAGGTGTAAAAACTTCCCTGTCAATATAAATATTCAAACTATTTAATTATATCCCACTTAGTGTTTACGGGATCAGCACCCAAAGTGCTGATTTGCTGATGCCATTAAGCCTGTGGGACAATAAGCCTTTTTACTTCTGTGCTGAGTAGAGTGATTAAGAACATAATTGAAGCAAAAGCCATTTTTATTGTTTAGGATATGGAAAAGGCTAGGTTAGCATTTCCCCAAACCAGAAGGCCACACTGTTGGGGAGCATGAAGTCTGTACCACAGACCTGTCCTGATTAGAAGGAATAAATCTGTATCAGCATACCATACATCTGGAAACTGCTGTGAAACTGGTATACTGCTGGGAAAGGTGTAAATACGGGAAGGATGCACAGAGCAAAAAATCACCCAAAAAACATCTAGCCAAGCTTTAGTTTCTACAACTGAGAGACTGAAAACAGCCAAATACCCAGATCCACAAGATACTTAAATCCACTTGAAACAGATGCCTGAATATTTTTGAAATAAGAACTAGCCAGGCTCCCTGGGAACACAAATCTCAGTGGCTTCTAATGGCCACTGTCTCATTTTTGATCTTCTGTCTTTGGCAATCACTTTGTTACCCACAGCAAATTTTTGCATGGACTCCTTAGCGGGCTGGGACCTTTGGTTGCACTGCGTATTTTCTTTCTTGCATCTAGTCCCATCCCAGGTAGTTTCCAGTCATTGTGCTTTTACATTGGTCAGGCCTGATCTGAGATGGCTGTAGCTAAGGAGTATTACATGAGCTGCTACCCAGGCAAGAAGACTTCCTCAGTGTGGTAGGCCTACCCACAGCTGTTGGTGCAAGGGGTGCGAGGGTCTGCAGATGATGGGACATACGTGTTCCTATCAGCTTGTTTTTCTTCTATGCCACCACAGGCAGCTCTTCCTTCTTCACTCACCTCCTCTGATCCTAATCTCAGCCTCTCTGCCACTGACTAGCTTCTTGCTGCAAAAGTAAGAGGCCCAAGAGCACAACATCTTGGATGGAGGCAGCTAACTTCCACCCAGGTCCGCCAACACAGCTCCGTCGTGCCCTAGAGCATCGCAGCCGTTCCTTTCCTCCGCTGAATGGGCAGAGATGAGCAGTTTTGCGAGCCCCTGAAGCCAGGTGACAGGACACACACATCTATGTGAGGTGGGTTTGGGACTGTCACCTGGTGTCCTTTAGGAATGATTGTAATGTGCATTCAGGGCCCAAACAGTTAACAGCTAGTGAGATAATTTTAGTAGCTTCTAATAGCACTTGAAAAGCCACTATCAGTACTATAGCAGTAAATAGCTCTTTTTACCCAGGATTTTTGATCTTTGGGATAACTAACATTCGCTTTTCACAGACTCCCCTGGCACTGATACTTTTTCAGCAGCTAACACAGGAGTCAGCGCTAACACTCTGCTTCTGTCCCTAACCACAACAGGAAATGCTTTGCATACAGATGGGAACATTACTGTTGGTGATATTATGCTAACTTTACTCTCTAGGGAACAATCATCATGGAAAAACCCAGTCCAAGCCTTCAGGAAAATTTCCTAGCAGCTGTTAGACCACCAACACGTTGGCATAGGTCTCCTAAGAACACTTCCGCCGTGACCGAACAGAGCGTTACTGTGCCCGCATTAGTGAACTGGAAGAGGGACCAAGTGTGCTGCCTCCTAGGTTTTCTCCATCTTACCGTTTTAGGAACACAACTTACTCCAACATCACAGTTGTCAAGTCAGCAGTTGGACTTTCCTTTTTAAGCTCCATATTTTGACAAAGCCACAATCTGGAATCTGCCTGCAGGAAATATATTTCTTTCAAGAAAAAAAAAAATCTTATGCATGGAGCAGCAATCTCTCTGTCCTTCAGTCAACTCCAGAGGAGATGGTACCCATTCTTTCAGCTTTTTTTAGCTGTATTGGTTGCTGTGGAAATGACTTTCTAAATGTAGCCTTATTGAGTGTATATCCTGGCATAGTGGGGAGCTACCATTTGCACAGTTTCCCTGTAGTGAAAAAAAAAAATCTCAAAGGGCAAATCTGCATTCTCCAGGGATTCCTGATACTGAAAAAAAATCCAACAATATAAATTAAAATGTTGCAGTGGTTTCTGGTACTAACAGGGAATATGAAGTCTGCCCTCCTCTTTCATTGCCTTATTGCCAGGGAAGCCCTAGATCCTGAAAAAAAAATCCTTTGAAAATACTGTATGAAACAGTACACACAGAAAATAATGGAGAGCAAAGCTTTAAATAGCGAAACTTAGACTATTTAACCACACCTGAGATGAAGGAAAAAAGGCACACATTCTAGGAACAAACTTATGGACAAAGCCCTATGTGTCTAAAGGAGATGTATGATCTTAGGTACTTCAGCTAAATTGCAGGCAGAAGTTAATCCACTGTTTGTGATGAGGACTGAAACCCAGCCCTGAACACCTTTTAAAGGCCTTTACAAAGTAGTTTTTTACAGGATAGTCCTGGTTAGTGTCCCCTGTAAGGACAAGCCTGCCTTACAGGACAATGCTGGCTCTGCAAAATGAATCTCTGCACTTAAGTCAGCTGCTGAGCGTGCAGAGGGTGTTAGGCTGTCTGCCAGCGCGGGAGAGCAGCAGGCAGGTGGCTCTATCAGGGAAGACCTGCCCTCTGAGAAAGAGAGCAGAAAACAAGCCAGCAACACATTTCTTCCTTCCTTCCTTCCCCATATGCTGTCTCCCAGATGAGGGACATCTCACCCAAATGCCTGAGTCCAGATGGGGAGGGGCTCCCCCAAATGCCCAGCCAGGCTGGTCCAACACAGGCTTTCATGGAGATCAAACCAGCTTCTCCTCACAGGACCTGCTTCTGTGACTGCTGCTTCCTGGGTGGTGGTTGAACACAGTTGGTTGTTCTCCCCCATTCTGTCAAGCCTAGAAGAAGGTCCCATAAAAAGTTTCCTTTTCTTTAGTGAGCTCCTGCCGTATTATCCACAGAATGCTCATGTGAACAAGGTCTCCTTCAATCTCTTCTTTGCTACACCTCCCAAAGACACAAATCTTTCCTTCTGCCTCAGCCAAGACAAAGGATGGGCATAACATTAGAAGCAGCACTGACACCGAGCCTCTCGCCAGCAGTTTTTTTGCAGGCAGTAGGCTATTTCAAAGCACCCATCTCAAAGGCAGGTATCTACTACAGCTTTACTTTGTTCGCTTTCATTCCCCATCATGTTTGTTTTGCTGCTGCAAAACACTCTCGCACAGACTGCCTGTAGCCACCTCTGTGAGCCTTCCAGTGGTAAAGGGTGTCGCACGTACTACCAGGAGGAACTGTCCCTTTGTGAAACCACACACTGTATGGTACTCAGCATCTGTTCTGTTCATTGGTACTACTCTCTTGTAAATATACTGGGCGCATGATTCTGCAAATGGATTTTATCTCATGTGGCTCTGAAGACCTGAAGAACATAAAAGAGTAGTTAACTTAGGGAGGCAAGATGCAGCTCTTATCGATAAAACAGCTGTTCCTGCAGTAATGATTTGTAAAATGATGGTTTCATGTAGGCTGCAGCACAGCATCTGCACGTTGTCTGACATGAGTGAGCTAGGTGGAGACAGAGAAATAGTGAAGGATAGGAGTGAATAAATGCAGCCTACAAATTAGCTGCAGTTCTTTCTTTACAGCATGCAAGTCATCTTTTCCTAGCAAGATTGGAACTGTTCTCCGCATCTGTATCCTGCTGCAAATAGAAGCCTAGGCAGCAGGGAGAAGGGAGTGAGAAATGCCATTCATTTCTGTGCAGATCATATTTCATCCCACATTAGTTTCTATCATTACCATATCACCCTTCACTCCTGCTCCCAGCACTGTTATTTGTCTCTCAAGGTTCCCCTCTCCGCAGTGTTAACACCACTGTCTTTAGGGTCATAGCAGAGGCTGAAAGTTGGATGAATTCAGGGGGCAAGGGGAACCCCTATCCTGAGCGCCCTGCTCTTGCCAGCCACACTGCAGTCAGCAATGCTTGGTAATGTGCCTTTCCCTCTACTTCAGCCAAAGCTGTTCTGTTGTTTAGCTGGGCCAAGCGTGTGTACTGAAAAGGGGAGTCAGGTCTGCAGAAGCCACGTTCCCAGCGGCACCAGCACGATTACGTGTTCCCATAGAGCTTAGTAAGGACAGGTATTCATACTTGCTGTAGGAAGAATTAAGGGTTAGCCAGGTTTCATGCCTACAACCAAGATATTTGATCTACCTCTCTGCAGCAAAAAGCCAGAATTTGATACATCTTCTGGAGACATGAGGATATTCAGTCTGTGGGACCAGGAGAAAGGTGAAGGGCAAGAACGTGAGATGGGTTCTAGTAACAGCAAGTATTCTCTTCTCATGAGACTAATACCTCAGTGTAAGCAAATTGCTATTCCACCTGCTAATGCATTTAAGCAGCTGCTGCTCTGTACTTAAAGCAACAGCACACACATTCCAGCTGGGGTGGGTGAACTCCGTAAGCGATGAGCACGGACTCCAGAACCTGTGCTAGTTCTGGATACTTTGTCCAAAATATCTAGAAACGGAGAAAAACCTGCATATTCACATATAAGAGCTTTGCACAGTGGAAGTAAGGAGCACATTTAAGGTAAAGCAGAATGTAAACAGCTCAGCAGGAAGTAATATGTGAGTATCAGTAGCATGGTGAAAAGCCTGAACTTCCTGCAGTTTTAATTGCATTTCCCCAGTGCCATCCTAACTGCCTTTCCCCCAGTGCTCCTGCTCTCTCTTGGTTTCCTCCCTCTGCTTCACTCAGCACACGCTCTGATTGCCCCCCGCCCCGGTCTGCCCGTGTCTGCCCATCCCTCTCCCTTCCTGTTTATTCCCCACTTTCCAAAATCACAACACTAATGTGAAGGATACTGAGATCACTTTGCCCCTCCAGCTCTACATCCCATCCCATCCCTTCTCTCCCCTGCATCTGCCGTGGCTTTTTACATCACGGCTGCTGGCTCTGCCGTCTGCAACTCTCACGGGTGAGCACTGAGAAAACGGACAGGACATGGGTGTGGGAATTCACAGATACGCCGCCTCCTTTAGAGATGCTGTTCGTGCTGCCCTCGTGCCCAGAAGCACCAGGCATCCGCTGTTTTGGGTTCTGTACAAACACGCAGGAAGACACCCCTTGGCATGAAAAACTTTCAGCCTAAGCAAGAACAAGGCACAACATGTAGGGGACTCGAGCAGAACAAGGTGTAGGGCCAGGGTGGAGGCACGTGGTAACAACTAACAGTTTGCTGTCTGTATTTTGCAGGCTTCAAAGCTATTGAAAAAAAAAGCATGCAAAATGAGAATAAAAAAAGCTTTTAGCAAAACATCCCCCTGGGTATAGATTTTGCATTCAACAAGAAAGGTTTTTCTTTTCTTATATAAAAGATTTTATACACATGTGTAAAGATAAGTAATAATTACCTAGAATCCAGCATTTTATGCGAACCTGTAAATAAACATTCTTCTGCATGTCCACACTTCAGATACTGCAGCTGTGGATTGGTGCAAAAAACCTGAAAACCAGGAACTGACAGAACAACAAAATTGGGCTGACCACACTTCTCTTTTCCAGTGTAATGGGAATAAATCCATTAATAAATGCAATGTAGTTCTTTTTTCACCACTTAAGTTGTTAAAATAATCAAAAATCCCATGCCTAAGATACGATTTCAGGCTAAGTAGTCTTTTAGCTTCAGAAAAAAAAAAAAAAAAAAAAAAGGCAAAGCATTCTGTAAAAGCAGAGAGCAATTCTCCGTATCACCACAGATCGTCGCCCTCTCACTCCGCATTGCCACGCATCTGCGGGCAAGTGGAAGGCTTCAGAAACCACCGGCACTACTGCAAGAGGGAGGCCGAGCTCGGACGAAGCCCCGCACGCCCGCGGGACTCCCCCTCAAAACGCCTGTCCCGGAGGCTGTGTCCCGGGAACACGAGGAGGGAATTGCTCCCGCTGCTCTTCCCGGCCACAGACGCCCGCAGTTCACCCAGGCAGCTCCCGCTCCCCAACGCACCAAATCCAAAGCATTCAGCGGCGCCGTCTGATTTCCCCCCGCTCCATCCTGTTACACAAAACCCAGGTACAACCTGACAGCAGAGAGAACACAATTTTAAATCAGCACAAGTTGAATGGGACCAAACTGTTTAAAGTTAAAGTTTATTTGTATTCTTTGTAGGAATATCAATAAAAGACCTCAAATGTATCTATATCTGTACATATACAAGAACCTTCAAAAATTATTCACAGAACAAAAATAAATCTTCTTTAGAACAAACCCAGGCAATGAAATGCAGAGATGGATCTCAGAGACCAGACAGTCCAGTGCTACTAGCATAAAAATACAGCTTGAAAAACAAGTTTATTACTTTTTTAAGGTGTACTTTGTTGAAATAAAAAATAAATTATTTAGAGCTATCATTGTAAAACAGTTCTGTGTAGTAACACTCTTATTAAGGCCCTTGAGACAGAAAATCTATTTTTACAGATAGGATTCCTGGCAGGCATGATCTGCAATGACATGCTCTCTCTCATGGGAGTTAACTTACTGTGAAGAAGGAAACGTCTAAAAGCATCAGCCTAAGTTTTTAACCCTTTTGATCTGTCACACTCGGTTGGGTACCTGTGGCTGAGCAGAACACGTCTACACGGTTAACGCTAATCACCGATGTAAATACACGTAACGGTTTCACCTTGGACAGGAATCGTTCTTCAGGAACAACACAGACAGTTTTGCAGAACACACACATTTTTGCAGAACACAGATAGGTTACATATGTAGTTACCTGACAGATAAATATTGCTGACACAGTCCCAGTACATTGCTGTAACAACGTCTGACTTTGATTGTTGACTATTCAAATGAAGTTAAAAGCTGGTGGGTTTAAGTGAGCAATAAAACATGGAATTAATACATCATGTAGGGGAAAAAAAGCCTAAGCCAATTCAAAGCAGCTGTGAGAACACCAATTAGAACTTAGTAGATGGATACAGAGTTTATTACTGGATATACCCCATAGTCTCTTAACTAGAAAATGCACACATCCCTTTCCATGCTCCTCTGGATCCCTGCTTAGAATTATTTCACTTATGAGGAAAGTCGCAAAATGTGCAGCTGTATGGATCTTTTACACACAGCTGCCCATTTCTAATACACAGTTGCTACTTCCCAGATGTGAAACCTTCTCATTTCCCGTACTAAAGGCCTGAACTCCTCGAGCTGCAAGGCACGGGCACTTCCAGCAGTGCTTCCTCTGCTTCCGTCTTCCTCACGCACCCTGCAGACACCATCCACAACACGGCAGAAGGCCACAGTGCTACAAAACGCTGCTGTGTTTCTTTGCTCCACCATACCAGCCAGGAGCTTCTCCTGAGAACCTGGAAGCCCAGCTGGCTCTGCCATTTGGGGAGGATCATCCTTACAGCGGTGTTGAGTGCACATGGCCAGCAGGGACTGAGATGCCACGATGGGGCAATTTTTCTGTTTCAGCCTTGGGAACACACAAATATCCCTCCTACTGGCTCGTGATTTTTTCCTGCGCTACTTCAGCTGTTCCCAAATGAGAGCAGTGGTTGCTTGCGACAGCATTAGGCGCTTCTGGTGCATTTGGTTAAGGCATGAACCAAATCCCAATGACTGCAAGGTTCATCATCCGATTTTTGCGTTATTTACTTTTCCTCTCATTGCTGCACAAACCCACCAGCTGTTAGTCCGAAAGCAAACGTGATCAGGCCCAGTCAGGGCTCTTGCTTCAAAACAGGCAGACCTTTTGGCTGCCACGTGGTTTAGTGCCACTGCAATTCAATCAGACTGGACAAAATAGAACCTGACATTTTTGCATTTTGTCGGCTTGAAGCAGCTTAAAATTTCTCTAGAAAGCTGCTCGGTGACAAACCGGGAGAGACAGCTGCCTGCAGAACTCGGGAGCGTAACGTTTTGTTCTGCTGCTGATCAGTTTTAGTCTGGCAAAACTGCGAATCTGCGACCTTCACCCCGTTGTGGGTCTACCGGCAGCTTCTCCCTGCGTGGACAGGGACAAACACTCTGCGCTTCAGCACAGAAACTGATACACAGGCGACACCAACCAGCCTAGCAGCAAGCTGTGGGCGGTACTGATAGCCAGGCCCGTTTGGAACGGCAACTTTTCCCAGTCTACAAGCTTAAGAAATACATAGGCGAAAGGTCGTTATTCAGAATGATACATCACTAAAGAGCTCGCCAAAATGTATAAAACTTGGGGCAGGTATTACGCCTCTCTGGAGGAAAAAAAAAAAAAAAAAAAAAAAAAAAAAGGACTGAAATGTCGCCCCTATTGCACTCCTTTGCAGAAACCAAAGCGCACGCCTTGGGCTCTTCAGCATCTAACCACAGAGCTACGCCAGTGGTCTTTAACACGTTACCAGAAAGCTGGTGAACTCCGGTGAAATGCATTTCCCAAATTAATGCTAAACTACCGCTACCAGAATGACTTCTCTGCTTCTGCCTTGTTCTTCTAACCTGGAGGCAAAAAACCCCCACAGCCAATGCATTCAAGCGACTGCTTGCTCTCACGTTTCGGTCGCAGAACACCCACGCCGTCTGCACTGCGTAATAAACGAGCAATGCCCGGGCCCACCCGAAAAGGCTCCTCGGGGGAAGAACTCCCCACCATGCAGCTGGGTAAGTAAACAGCAAAGGGAGAGATGCAAGTCACACAAACATACTCAACAAAAAGGGGATGCAAACGGTGGTTGTAAGAGAGAGCTTCCCCGTATAACAGAAATTAAGCCATACAGGATGCCCAGCTACAGCTGGGATGCACGGATGGAGGAGGAAAGCAGGAGGAACTGAAAGGCACAGCTTGAGGAAGAAAATATTGGAGGTCAGCGATGACCCACAGCTGGAAGACATCATTTGGAAAGTATTGGAAAGAAGCCGCTTCTGAGCGAACGCAGCGCGCAGCCCCGTAGCTTGGCTGCGCCGCGCGAGCAACGAGGCGGGAACGCTCCCCGGCCTGCAGAACCGAGCCGCGTCCGAGCGGCGAGAGACGGCAGCTTTGAGCCGGAAGAACTAAGCTTACAGGTGAATCCCTACTCACTGCTGACGAGTCTTTTCCTCAAGATGTAAATTAACAGCCAAGGCCCTGTTAAGAGATTCACACACGTGTTCCTTATGCCTCCGCCAGCGCAGGAGATGTGGTCTCAGTATCTATGCGTAGTTAGTAACGTAACAGGCGCGTGGGACAACTTTTAACTGAAGTATCTTAACTCACAAAGATCAAGGTAGAACAGTTAACTGCTCCGCAAACTCTGCCGCAAAGTGAATTTGCCTACAGAGGTGAGATAAATCCATTTCCAGACATCGAACGTGACAGCAGACACTGAACGTGGGCCCTCAGCATTGCCAACCCTTCACGTGCAACACGAGTCAGGCTTCAAGTCATGAGATGAGCTTAGAAATCCCCACATTTTTCACATAACACAATTTTAGAGACTCGGAAACTTAAGGCCAGGGACAATCAGCTCATCAGCTCCGACCTTCCTGAAATTACAGCGCCCCCGTTTCCATCGCTCAGGCTCTCCTGGTCCAAGCGGGAACCGTTCAGCTAAGTGCATCCCACACCCGGGAGGCTGCGTCCAGTTTTGAGGACATCTACTTTTCCGGTTTCCACAGTCTGTGCGAAGGGTTAATCACACTCGGCTGTTATTAGTATATTCCTGTAATTCAAAACTTGAACTGCTGTTGAAGTGATTTTATTTACTTTCCGAGTCCAAATCATCCCAATTTTTCTGTAAGAAAAAGGGGTTAGAAGTGTACGCCAAGATGTGAAAGTGAAGACTCACAGCCGACTCAAGAAGCTGGGGCTTTAGAAACCCTCAGGCTAAGTACTGCGACGTTTGAGGAAATCAGCAGAACTGACAATTCTGTGTCATTTATCGTGAATCTCTTACGGTATGCGAACATCAGTATCTTCCGCGAGAAGGTCACTTAGTAACTACAGGTGCATTCACATAGAGCCCGCAAGTATGCTTCGGTGAAATGCAACTGGAAGTAATTGGAGAGGAAAAGTTTAGTCTAAACTCCTTAAGAAAAATCTGGTGAGTACAGAACGCCAAAGAAATCCTTAGGAGTATTCAAAGATGGACAAATTTCAAAGGAAACAGAAGATCTTAAAAGAAAAAGAGCAGAAAGCATCTTTCAGCAGAACTAGACTGGCTAAACCAGTGGCTGAAATGGTGAAATTGAACACTAGAGGGTTAAAATGAAGAAATCATCTAGAAAAAATGTATTTTGTATACAGAAATCTATGGTGCTGGGCATGGGGACCCTTTGGGTAGCCCCTTCTCCAGAGCGTTAACCTGCTTGTTCCCGATGGAGGGCAGAAAATGAATTCAGGGTGCTACTGCATGGTGCATAAAGTGATTGGATAGGAAAAAAAAGAGAGAGAGAAAAGTATTTACAGGCCTGTAAATTCTCAAAACATAAAATTTAAACTGTGTTAGAACTGGTATAAAAAAGAAAGAATCCTACCTTGAAAACTGCAGATTCCCTTTCCCTGTTTGATGGGAAGGCTGACTTTGTGCAAATGTAAGGAAACAAGCTCACTGCTCCAAGTGGAGTTTTTACCCAGGATGTTCAAAAAGACTGTTTTTTCTTTTTTCTTTTTCTTTTTTTGCTGGAGTCCTACCAAAAGTAACTACAAGTTCCAGCAAGAGCCAACCTTCTTGCTAAAATGTTTGCTATTGAGTTTGCATTCAGTTAAAGAACAACTAGGGAAGAGGGGAATAAAACCAGCAGATGAGTCTTTTTACAAAATTCATTTCGCTACTATTTCACTCCACTTGTGTACTTGCATCAGGCAGCCTGATATATACAGCTGCTACCTAAGGTAACCCACTGCTCATCTCTCGCTCTCACCCACACCACACATGCACTCACACTCCCCTCTTTCTCTTCCAAGGACTGCAGTGCTTTTAACAAGAGGAAAAAAAAATAATAAAAATAGCAATAATTAAAAAAAAAATCTACAGTATTCACTTCCTTTTGGTATATTACATGGGCATTTTCTGTACATGACCCAAGAGATCCCTTTATTTACATGGTGATATGGAAGGACTTGTTCCTGGGAGCCCAATTCTCCTGGCCTTGAGTGGGGAATTAAGGCCCTATTTTTTTTTTTTTTTTTTAAGAGTTCTTCTTTCTTTTCCATTTTAGCAGCATTATGTAAACCTGTGAGGGGAAGGAGGGGTTCTCGAGCCTGCTCCCTCTTGCTCTTCTTCTGGGGAGGCGGCCGGCAGCGTCTGCCCGGTTAGCAGCTGCTGTTCTTGAATTCACCGTTCTCCGTGATGGAAAGCTTGGTGGGATTGGTGGGCGAGATGCCGTTGCGCACCTGCATGCTGTAGCGCTCCTTCACCTGCGTCAGGGCGCTCATCAGCCGCGTGTTGGCCGAGTCCAGCGACACGATCCGCTTCTCCTGCAACGAGCACCGCAGAGTCAGAGCGCCGGCGCGAGCGAACCCCCCTCGCCCCAGCAGCCTGCCTTCCCCGGAGCGGCCGGGAGCCGGGGCCGCGACGGCGTCCGCGGACGGCCTCCCGGCAGAGGCAGCCTTACTGACGGTCTCTGGCGAGACGGGGGATCTGCCTCTTTCTGTTTTCCCGGGGTAACATCGCCCGCAGGCTTCTCGCACGCCAGTGCGGCCCCTCCGCGCCAGGGGAGGCGACAGTAAGTCAGAGTTACGCTGGCGAACGGACGGGGTCACGGTGGCTTTAGCCAGGCAGCCTCTGACCGAGGCTAGGTGGAAATGCAATATTTTGCCATGGAAGGGAAGAGGAGGGTGTGAGTGTTAATAACAACAGCCAATTTTTTAAAAAAAACGTGTTAGAAAAACAGAAACAGGCAGCAAAAAAATTAAATAAAAATAAATAATAAAACCAAGGTGATGGGAAGCTTCATTCAGCAGAGAAAAGCGCAGATCATGTCTAAGGGCCATCGTCTCCGTACGCGGGATGGAGAGTGCTCAGAATAAACCCACGGTATGTTTGAAATCAAAAAGAGCAAGTAACGGCAGCCTGTGGTCGCCAGCAGGAGCGAGGGGGCAAGAGCAACGCAGAACAAGCGGCAGCCAACAGCTAAAACTACGGGGTTATTCGAGGTGAAGGGCAGCGGAGGGGGAGATGCCACGGACAGCACACGGGGACAAACACGGAGCACCGCTCCCGGACCCATTCCAGCTCGGGGGGCTCCCGGGCGCTGCCACGCCGAGGCGCCGCGCGTCCCCGCTCCGACTCTGCCGGCTCCTAGCAAAAGCGCTCGGAAAGCTGCGGGACGTTTGCTGAATTTATCGACACCAAACCGAACAAAAAAGCAGAAAAACACACGCGCCGACGAAAGGCAACCTGTGGATTGCTAGGTTGCCCGCGGGGGGACACAGTGCCAGCGGGTCAAGCCGAAACATTGGTGGCACAATTAGAAACGTCAATTTTCATCTTCCTTTAAAAAAAAAAAAAAAAAGACAACCCACGTCCTAAAAAACCTGTAGCCGCACAAAGCGGCAATGGACATCGCAGCAGGTGAACGTGCTCCCAGTGAGACCAGCACGTTGGCTTTTTTTCCATCAAGAAAGAAAAAAAAAAATCTTTAATTTCTATTACTTGGGTGAAAAAAAGCTGCATGCAGCGACTCTTCTCAGTCCTGTCGTGGGAGAAACAAAATGCAGGAGAAGTGACGTACGCCCGGCACAAGCGTTAAGGGACAGGTCGAACACAGTGCTCAGGAGATGTGAGGGCTACAGCAGCCCCGTGAGATATTGATCCCAGCACATCAGCTATGCAGCACATCTGTAACCAGTAACGTTTGCTCTCCTTAGGGGGCTTCTGCCAGCGAGTAAACGTCAGGTTAAAAAAAAAAAAAAAAAAAAAGGGCAGAATTTAAATATCGTTTATATTACAGCCCTGAAAAATCCAAGCTCTGTGTAATAGAGCAGGACGAGGAGGAGGAGGCAGGAGAGATCACCAGCGAGGCAGGCTACAGCCTGCCCCAGTCTTTTGCCTGATCTAGGCAACGCAAGCGAGAAGGGACGAGGGAGGCGATGAGGCCTTGGCCGTTCCTCCCGTGCCGAAATAAATGCTGGGGAAAAACAAAACAAAACAAAACCCTCAAACAAGTGCCGTAGCAGAGCTGTATTTCTCAGCAAATTAAAGCTCCTCCTCCTCGGACTATATTTTCCCTGCAGTTTATTTTAAAATTTAAGCTTCTTTCCAAAGCGTGTCGCTTCACGACGAGTGAGAACAGGGAAGGCCGGGTGCGCCCCGGCGTCGAGGAGCTCCCCGCGCCGGCTGGCAGCGCGGCTGCGCAGCGACGCCGGGGACGCGGACCTTCAAAGCGCGAGCCGGGCGAGCGGGGGCACCTTCTCGCTCCGAGGGAAACCACGGTCTAACCAGACGCGTTCCCACCGCGCACGGATTAGGCACGGGCAGGAGGAGGAGCTGGAATGGGTAGGAGGGCAGCGCGCTGGGCCAGGGCTGGGAACTGCTCAGCTAGAGAACTGATCGGGTTTTACTTGCCTGTTTGAATTATCTCAGCCCCATTTATGACCTGTAATTTAACACAGCGGAGACGTCACTCGCGGTAGCAGCCGGGCTAGCGCTCCTCGCAGCTCCGCTGCTCCCGGGGAGGCTTGGCCAGACCTGCCCTGCTCGGGCCGGGACGCCTCGGGCGCGCCGGGGCCTCCCCGCTCGCCCGCGCGCCGGCTGCCAGCGCGGCTCTCCCCGCGCCCTGGCTGAACCGCGCAGCTGCACCTCGTCGGTGCTCACGGAAGGAAGCGCAAGAAGCCCAGGGTATCGCTCTTCCTGGCTTAAACCTTCGAGCAGGTGAGACAAGCCAGGTTCCAACTCCGCTCCACACATCTCGCACCTTTCCTTCTCTAGCCACTGCGAATCCCTCTGCCGCACGAGCCCCAGGCTAAGGGCATCTTCCACGCGCGGTTTAGAAGGATCACTGCACAACGCAGCAAACGCGCCGGGGCTCCTCTCCTGTGTCCCCTTGTTTGAATCTTTCACCTGTTTCCTCTTCTGCTTAGACACCCACCACAGGGCCGCGACCACGAAGCCTTCCCTGCGACCGACACCGAGGCAGTTCAGGTTTGCTGATGCCCTTGCTTTAAACAACGCTACTGTCTTTCCAACGGTTCCCACTGCAGGGGGGAAACGATGCTTCACTCGATCAAGGACCGCACCTGACCCGCACTGAGAGCTCGAGGCTTTGCAGAGCCAGCGAGAGCCCCCTCTGCCAGCTGGCGACAGCGAGGGACCAGCCCCGGTGGCTGCGCTGCACCCTGCTAGCCCGAAAACGCTCACAGCACCACGCAGGGGCCAAGCGCCTGCTGGCCCAGACGGTGGCGGAGGGAAGGGCAAGTTCCTCAACCAGTCACAGGCTCTCGGATCCTCCCCTCTAACACGTCTTTCCCTGCATTCGTTCAACGCCCCTCTCCCTTTCCCCTTCTTGAGGGGGATGGAAAAGGTCCTTCATCCCTCAAAATCAAGCTACTGTTTGCTGAAAAATGGCTTGGTACATTCAACTTCTGCTCCAGCTTTTAACCTGCAACAGTCCTTAATCAGACTGTAGGAAAGGCCTGATGTCCTGCTCCTCCCTGCACCTGCCCGCGAAGAAAAACAAGAAAGAAAGCAAATGACTACATTCCGGTTCCTTGTCCAGCCCTGCACTCCCTTGCTCCAGATTTTGAGTGCAAGTCCTCCCAGAAAGGATTTCTTCTTGAGCTGCATCTAGAAAGGGCAACAACACTGGCATGCCCACTTAGACCACCTTGCACTATAGCTAGGAAACACAGATGGTGTAATTCTAGTACAATCTTCTTATTCTACAAGGTTAGGGAACAGACGGACCACGTTATTGTACACACGTAATGCGCTCGCATTACATGACATGGACCCAAAAATCCAGCTTTCATGAACAGTCTTTCTGAAGAATAACTGGGGAAAAACAGGCAGAGGCAGCAGACAGAAAACTTCAAACTCCTGCCATAAAGCATCCTCCTAGGGCCACCGGTCTTTCAAGAACACATCTTCTCTCTATTTTGTATCTTCTCTACACTTCTGCTTGAGCTCAAACGTTTCAATTATTGCTGGCCATTCGACAGCAAAGCAACGGCCAGGGTGGGCCTTTTGTGCTCTCTTATGTCTGTGTTTCATACATCAGTAGCATCTTCCGCAACGTTCAGCTGAGGCGTCTGGTTTTTCCACCCCACACTAGGGCAGAGAACTTTCTGAAATAATCTGGGATGCTGCTAAAGATGTAATCCCCTTAAAAAGTCATCAATTAAAAATATTACACAGTTGGAACTACTAAAAAGCCCAGAAGCAGGAAAGATGCCCTCTAAACGCAAAAATCACAAACGTAACAGGCAGGCAGATATCGAATCAGTCTCAGGTTCTGTAGTCTAAGCTTTGCTCTCTGGCAGCAGCATGGACACAGAAGAAAAGCAGGAATGATCCCACACGATACATTCACATGCATCACCCACTAGGTCCCACTTTGCACAACTAACTTGTGCTGACTGGAGGCATGTAGTCAGGTTGGTGGCAAAGTGGGCGTTCCTCCCAGACTGACACGGATGGTCACATGAGGTGAAAGGCCACATATGAGACGCTCGATCGGGCCATGCTCCGTGGCAAGCGTTCTCTTGTCTTGCACACTCAAAGCCATGTTTTAGCTTGCATAGCTGAGATGCATGCACATGGCAATCAAACTACGCTGGTATGAAGCACAGCTTTTCCAGCGTTCCCAGGCCCACGCTTGGAACAATGTCTACACAATGCATCACTGTTCCTTTACCACTTGGGATCTCCTAAAGTGAAAAAGGTTTTGGAGAAGCAGCCAGTCCTGTGATTTGCTGTCAAGGTCTTTCAAAGCCCTGTGTCAGATAGTAGGTCTTTGTTGTATAAGAAACCCAATTCTCTCCGAGGAGGCACTAAGTCATGTGTGCAACACCATGGGCCAGTACTGGCTTGGGAGGTAAATAATGCTGGGGCAGGAGGACAGGGGAAAACAACAGGCTCTAAGCACAGGACACTTGGCTCCTGGAGATCCTGAGCTCCTTACCTGTGCATCAATAATTTTCTGCTTTGCATCGATGACAGCTTGCATCTCTGCATGATCCTTCTTTAGCTCCTCTTCAACTGCCATGAGTCTGATGCGCGAAGAGAGAGAAATTAGGACAGTTTAATACTATTCCTGGGTGTTTTGGCTACTCCGGAGCTCTTGCCTTGACCTCTCTGATTGTCCTCTCTCCGCAAGAAGAGAATTTTGCTGCATTCAAGAAAGCTTATCTATCCCGACACCCCAATTGGCTGCATTTATTACTTACAAAGTGGGCATTGCCAAAAATCTAACTGCTCTGTAAAACTATCCCTTGAGTGTAGTTTCCAAACAAAGTAAATAGACCAGTTATGAGTACAGCAGAGACTAGGGTTAGAATTCCTAAATCTTTTTGTCTGCTCTCCTGGCAATCCGAGGCAAGCCTCAACACTTCTATCTCAGTTTCGTCGTCCCTATGGCAGGAACGGTATCAACCCAAAGGTATCAAGAGGTCCACATAACTACCTTCTTTACTGTCAAAGAAAACATGTGACAAAGGGGAGCTTCTTGCCCTACATGGCCTGCAAACTTTCCAGCAAAGGCTCACCTGCTGATGATACTTTTCATCTGGCTGTCCTTCTCCTCCTGCTGCCTGCGCAGTCTCTCCTCGCTGTCTTCCAGCCTGGACTTGTACTCCATCAGCAGCTTCTGCATTTGCTGCTCCTGCACCAGGAGGCGCCGCTCATACTCCTCCAGCCGGCGACTCGACACCTTCAGGCGTTCCTTCAGCTTCGCTATCTCTTGTTCATACTGCATGTGGAAGGAAGGAGAGAAGGAAAGAATCAGACGCAAAAGAGAAAGGAACAGATCAGATTATTATTTTCCACTGCTGTTGAGAGAAAGCCACTGTTTGCCTTCATTAAAAATAAACTGATAGAAGCAAAGGAAATGACAAGCAGACAACTGTGGGCAACCACAAAGGAGCACGTAGGCTCCCATTGAGCATTAAGTTATTCCCACACTGCAGGAAGTCTTCCTGTAGCACAGTTTAAGCACTCGAATAGCTGACACGGCTCCTCAGTCTTGCCTGGTAACATCCCCAGTTACTCCAGACTCAAGGAGTTCCCAGACAGAAGTTGCTAATAGTGCTCAACTGTAAACCCTGGGGTGACCAAACTTGTGAAAGGGACCAGTATTGTGACCCAAATAACTCGTTCTTCAGGACCTAAAAAAAGATATGAAACCAGCTGTCCCAGGCTGAAGGCAGAGCCTATCACTAACTACGCAGAGTCTGTGAATTTAGTTGGCTGAGGTGTCATTCTTCCATCTACTGTCTCTCTGGATAATCCCTTCTGCAACAGTGCAATGAATCTCAGCACATTCCACGTTGGTTTTGGTTCATTCATCTTTCATAAAAATTCTGTGTTCCCACTTCTCCACCACATGTTCTCCTCCTCTCCTCTACCTGCCCTCTCCAAATACCAAACCCCTTATTAGACCTCATCAATGTAGCAGCCATATACATGCAAGTTTATTTGGAAAAATGACATCTACTCTGGCAAATAAACACACTTAAGAAAAACGTCTCTCAGGAGATGATAGACATTTCTGCGTAGCCCCAAAATACTCTACCATCTAGATGACAGACATTTGCCTTGGGTGAAGCCTGAGACAAAATCTGAATGCAGTTGCTGATCAAGATTGTATTGCATTTGCAGAGACTTGTACAAGCACTTAGCACATACCAAACTATACTCGATCATTTTTTAATGCAGTTTCACGATCACTAAAAAATTTTGCAAGTGTAGAAAAACGGCAGTATACTGTTGGTATATTACTGTCACAAAAATAATGAGTTGAGCACTCAGGCAGCATGACTTATGATGCAAGTAAATGCCAAGTATCAGCCTGTAATGTATGAACTCTCAGCTATGTCAGCATGCACCCATTTGACATGGTACAGCCTGTATAGATTAATCTATAGCATGGGATATTGTACTACAGATACTGTATGACAGCACGTACAGTGGGAAGCTACGTCAACAAGACCTGTGGCTGACCGCAGCACAGCAACACCTGAAAGCCACCTTGAACCCAGCTGAGGGGCGGATAAGGCTCCCTGGAAGCCAGAGTGTCTGTTGCATACAGAATAAAATCTACCTTCTCAGCGTGCTTGACTTCATCTTGATTCTGCTCTGCATCCTCCTCCACTTCTTCATACTGCCCGTTGTTGAGAACCCACGCAGCTGTCCTCTCCACTGGTGACATTGTGGCAGAGTCAACAGGCGAGTGAACCTGGAGCAGAGATACCTGTAAGCATTTTTCAAAGAAATTACATACGAATCAGCTCTGAAATCACATTTATTCAGAGCAGAAAAATGACCATGGATCTGTCAGTCTCAAAGCTTCCCCCCAAGCCCCTCTTCCAGAGATGCTTCATCCTCACTGGACTTTGGAAGCACAGCACTCATTTGAGTCCCTCTTAAAAAGAAAAAAATAAAAAATCAATGCACTTGAGAAATATTTTTTTCTCTTTGTCTAGGTGAGCTTCTCTCTTTCTACAAAAGTTCTTATTTCCAAATCCTGTCCTCATCCACCTTCCGCTTCTGCCAGCTTTTCAGTAAGATTACGGCAATCTTAGGTTCTTCTCACACTGAAAATAGAGCAACGAAGTGTCACTCAGCCTGTTCAGGAAAGACAGATTTGTTGCTTTGGAGGATTGAGGAGCTTAACTTGAGAGCAGCTTTGTCGGCTGGGCTACAGAGAGCATTCGCAACGGGGTACCGGGCTGCGCGGCTTCGACAGGAGACAGCACAGTGGCACGTAAGAGCTGCAAAGAGCTGTAACGCTGCCACTGCGGCGCCTATCCCATTTAGATGGTTTACGCACATACGCTCAGTCAAGGCTGGAGAAGAAAGTCAGGGCAAGCGGCACTTACTAGGAGAACTTAAAGAGGAGAAGCCTCAGATTAGGTTTTAAAGGGAATCGCTAAAGAAAGCCACGAGAAGCAGCATGAAAGCCTGCGCCTGGATGAGGAGAACACTGCTTGCTAAAATGCCAAGCAGTGTTGGTGGACAAAGGCAAGTTTATAAGCACAGCAATTAGCATAATCCCCCTTGAAAGGGCTACACTGTCTTAACTCTTGGAGAAATGCGAAAGATCGGCTTTTCCCCTATCTGTAGGTCCTTCTCGTGCTCAAGCAGCTCTTCAGATCAGCGCCCTGTTTCAATACTGTATAAAAGGAAAATGTGCTTTGTGGTGGGGGGATCTGGAAGTCCACGTTGCCACCAGGAGCTCTTCACGGGGGAATAACAGCTTCTCAAGGCGAGGCAGGTGAGGGACCCTGACAGCTCCCGCTTGGGCTCCTCTCGCTCACGGGGACAGGGCTGCCGGACACTACCTGCGCCCCACGCCAGTTCCACCCAGGAGATCTGCCGAGGGCGGCTCAGCTCTCCGGAGCAGCGACGAGGGCTCCGGCACTGGCAGACGCCTTAGCGCGGACGGCTATAAAGGCAAAGACGAGGGGAAGGAACTGAGCAAAACTCTGGTTTTAGGCAGAAGCCCCGTGCCTGAAGGAAGTGTTCGTGGCAGAAGGACTAGGAGCTCCTTTCAGCTCCAGTATCACAGCTCAGCAAAGCTCCTTCAGCTGGGTATTTCGTGATGGCGCCTGCCGCCGGCCAGCTCCTCGCAGAGGGAGCTACTTTGGCATCGGGAATTGCTGGAGAAATCAGAGAGGGCTACGAACAGTGTCACTGTCCCTTGGAGCTGCAGAGGAACAGGGTAGCAGCAGGGCGACTACGAACGGCATCGGCAGCCTCTTACCAGATGCCTGATCCCCAGCAAACCTTGCCAAACAGCCCTTCGGCTGCAGGGACCACGTATGTTCAGCAGCCAAGCTCAGAAAGTCTGCAGAGACCAAGCAGAAGTAGATGGCAAGTACTTAAGATACTAAAGGGTTATAAATTATTCTAATATGGGGGGGGGGGAAGAGAAGCTTGCTAGGAATGTGTATTAATTCCCCTCTTTGCCCCCCTCCCAGAGGGGCACACTGACACTTCTGTTCCCACCTACCGACTAAATGGAAATGGAAGGCAAAAGCTGACCTCTCCCAGCAAATAAACGGCCTGCCTCTATATCCAGAAACAAATGGGACTTGTAGAGAACTGAGTCTAATAATTATAACGCCCACAAAGCATGCCTGCAGAGAACATGCCAAGCTTCTGCTCTTATTAAAAAAAAAAAAAAAAAAAGGGAAAAAGGAGAAAAAAGAATTCCACAACCCAATTTGCAATTAAAAGGAAGCAATAGAACTTGCTGCTGGCCACTCAGTTTGGCACACACCGAGCCATTTCTCATGGGTGTGGGGGTAAGGAAAGAACAAATTGATTCCTGTGACTGAAGCTGGAGCGAGTACTCTAATGAATCCAGAGAAAACAATTAGCATGGAAAAGCAAGGGTGGAAAACCAAGCAGATGCACAGCAGCTACAAGAGGGAGGAGGGCGACCGCCCCGAAGCCAGCCGTACTTGCGAGGCGCTTGTGAAGCTGAAGGTAAAAAGTAATTGGAGAGGAGGGAGGTCCGAGACCTCCCTTTGATGCTAAGCAAGCAAAGATAACTGATTTACACAGGGGGGCAGTCGGGTAATCGGCAATATGAGACGCAACAGGCAAACGAGGGGACTAGCCAGGGCTTTGCAAGCAGCCACCCGAGCGTTTCTCTTAAACACACAAAGGGCAGCAGCCACCCGTGCAAGGTGGTTGCACAAAGGCTCTGGAGACAGGTCCCCTGCTCCTCCCGAGCCTGATGCCTTCGGAGCGAAGCCGCCGGCGTTCGTTCGCCCAGGCGCTTCCCTATCAGGCCCCAAGGAAACGCGCCGGTTCCACCAGGAATTTTGCTGTGATACTGCACAGAGCCATATGCTACAACTCGCAGATCACACAACGCAGCTTCACGCTGCGGGCCTGAGAACTGCAGAGGCGGCTACCTGATTTTCAGCTTCATCCCTTTTTATTGGCCTAAAAATTTCCCAACATCTCTGTGCTAAATTTAGATTTATTTAATATACTTATTCTATCAACCTCTCCGCCTAGGTGTAAAACAAACACTCAAAAGGAGGACGCAAACATATGCACTTCAAATAATATGCAATTACTTTCTTTGGTGTTACTAACTTGGTGTAAGTGCCTTTGCTTTGTGATTCTGTGTGTCTGATCTCCTCGTACTTTAATGAGCTTGAGGTATCAAAGCAGTTTTGAAGCTCTGACTGCTCCTGGGTTCCCAGTCATCATCCAGACTTTCCTCCTTTAGATGGCAACCTTCAGGAGAGTTTGCCATGAAAGCTACACCAGCGGGCTGATCCCAGTAAACCCCTCGGCAGAGATCCAGCTCATGTCGGCAGCTATGTTCTTCTGCCAGCTTTGCTTTACCAGCCAAAACCCTCCCCCTGCATAACTGCGTCCTCACCAGTGCTTTTGCCAGAAGGGCCTTGCCAGTGAAAGAGGTCCATAACCTCCTGCTCCTCACTGGTGTAGCTCAGCTGTGGGGCCTTAAGCTCAGGGGCTGCAGCTTTCTGGAGCAAAAGTCCTCCCTCGTGCCTGCAGGCAGAGCAGTGTCCTCTCTGGAAGACCTTGCACAAAGCAGGAGCTTGCTGAAGCAGGGCCAGCACCAACCAGCACATCCCAGCTCCACGCACAGAGCTGCAACAGCATCTGCTTCCCTGGGAGCTTGCAAAGTTTGTTTCCAAAAAACCCCCTTCAAACTAGGTAAAGTAAATCAAATATCCCCATGGTTACCTGTCACAGTGACTACAGAAGACAAACATTTAACGCCAAGAATGGCGCAGATGTTGCCCTCAGGAGCCTCACCCTGCCCAGTTGATAGGCTTGTAACAAAAGCACTGAACACCACCTCTTTTTCCCTCTTTACTGTGAAAGTAATTTAAGAAATACTGTTTCATATGCAGCAAATCACAATAGGATTTTCTTTTTTTCCTTTTTTTTTTTCAAGGTAAAAGTATGTTGGCTTTTTGTCAGGAAAAATCTTGATTTAAGAAAAATTAAGTATATGGAGCTGCCTATGAGCAAGTGAGCAAAATGCATTAGCAGTTAGTACATATAAACACTCCTTTCCAGAAGGTGTTTGCAGTATTCATAGTTTGGGATGATTAATGAGGAAACAGTATTTTGGGGGAGAGGGGCAGGAGGCAGCAGCAGATTGTTGCCTTGTGGTGAAATACAGTTTTCTGTACACTTAAGACAACTCTACTTAGTTATTACTTTGGCAGCTGTTTCTTCCATGGTATTTTGTCTTTATTCATGTCTCTTTTTAGCTGGCTATCGTTTGAAACGAGCACCACAGGGCATTCACATGTGGCAATCAACTAGCATTTGGAACACAGCTTCTTTTCTTTTTTTTCTATTCTGGGAAATTTTCAAGTTTTATTTCTTTCAGCAGGCTTGCTGCTACCTTGGTAAATGCAAAACAGTTTTTTTTTCTTTTAAGTTTAGTACAAGAGCATCCAAAAGTAAAAAGTAAGCTAGGCTTGCCAAGCTAGTAATGGTAACAAGCACAGCTATTTCTTGTACTTGCTACTGGGTGCTGTTTAAGTGTCTTCTTCAGCCACTGCTCTTGATTCAACTCATATTCCTCATCTCACATTAAAGTCAAATGACAGCTTTGAAGGTCAATGCAGTAATCAGCTAGATATCCAAGCAGAACACTCTAAGTGCCTGGGAAAAGACTTTCCTTACCTGCTGTGTCTGCTGCCTCTGAATTGCCCTCACCTTTGGGACAGGGCTCTCTCTAGAAGATGAGGACTGTTGCCGGGACCGACTCCCATTCTGGATGGGTTCGGCCACCATGGCCCCCGACACCGCCGACATGCTGCCGGTGCTCCGCAAGGAAGCGCTGTGCGGCAGGGACTGCGGCGCCTTGGCCCTGGCACCCAGCCCGGCTTGGTCCATTTTGCGGATCTGCGCTTGGCTGCTGCTGTTCTGGCGGGGCAGAGCGATAGGAACGTGCTTGTCCGGCACTGCGTGCCGCCGGGAGAAATCCTCGCTCTGCGTGCTGCGCTTGGTGAAGTCCTCCATGCTGCTGTTGCTGGGTCCACTGAGTTTGAAGTCTTCGCTGTTGCTTCGGCTCCGGGAGCTGGCAGTGCTTAAGTTCTCCAGGCTGGAGTCCACGGAGGCCTTTGGCATAGGCGGAGGCGGGTTGTTGAGATGGTAAACTGGGTTCTGGAATGACAGAGGCTGGAGACTGCCCTGTTGGTTCAATGCTGGGTGCAGAGGCCTTCTCACCTGGGGAGCGCTCTGGGGCGTGCTCTGGGTTTCCCACAGCTGTTTGATGTTGGCCACCTGTGTTATAGAGAGCTGGCTGCCGGCCAAACGCAAAGGCACGTCGTGCATAATAGAAGCGTGATCGCTGTGAGCCGTGTGAGGGTCCTGGAGGTCCATGAGGGAGATGCTACGTCCATTGGGCAAGATGCTTTCCCTTTCATCCTTATCGGAGTAAGTCATGCTCTGGGTGGATGCCTGCTGTACCAACAGTAAGGTCTTGCCTCTAAAATATCCATCTACATTTTCCTGGGTTGGAGACTTCAGCTTATGCAAGTCACTGTGGAACAGAAAGGAATTTGGTTATTTTTTAACCAGCCAAGATCCCACGAGATCTGTCCCAGAGAAGCCTTTCTACCTCATTTAACCCCCTCGCCCCGAATTCCTTACTCGGAAAGCTTCAAGGAACTAGATTTCCTTTTATGAGCTCCCTGTGTTTCAAGTGGCAACACTCTTCCTTAATTACCACTTATCTTTAAGCATTGTTTGATTCAAGAAGTGCTTCATACTTATTTTTCACAAGTGAAATGCAAACCATTCCCACCAATTCCTCCCCTCTTAGACATTTCTCTTCCCAGCAAGACTTCAGAACATTTCAGATTCCATTTAACCCTTTGCCAGCTCTGCATTATTGCGCGTGTCAAAATTCAACAGGAGCTGTGTGAAGGCTCCTGTAAATCTAGGTAAAACAGAGGGAAGGCGTTTCCAACTGTCAAAACGGGACCTCATACTTGACAGCGCAGAAGCTAGGCAGAGGCCAGAGTATGCAAGTTCTTTGGTGTTTTGCCATGTCACAGTTTTTTGCTTCAGATTAATCACTACTGCAATGTGGGAAATGCTATACCAAACCGAGCAGGGACTGTCTTTGTTATTCCACTTGATAACAAGCCCCACTTATGACACAGATTTTTCATCGGCGCTAAAAAGGCAGCCCAGTCTCCAGAAGGAAACATTACAGTTGACTTTATGCAACTGCTCGCTCAGATCGGCAGTAAATAGCAAGACTGGTAGCTAAAGTTACTGACTTTAGCCCATGTTCGACTTTGGGTAAGTTAAAAGCTTAAAGCCTCGAGTGCTAGCTCATGCATCTCTTACTGGGATGTTGACCTCCCTGGGAGAGGGTGCCAGGTGTAGGTCAGTCCTACAACTGACTTAGAAAGTTCAAGCAGTGAAGCATTCAACTCTCCCTGGGTGATCTTACATGAGCTCAGCCACCCCTCTTATCCCACGTGTCTCCCCTCGAGCTCTGGCTGTTACCTACCCATCAGTGGGGTCCTCGAATATCTTCTGAAGCCCTGAGGAGAGACTGCCACTGACGTTTGGACTAGAGCTGTGCTCAGTGAAACGCCTCAACTGCTGCTGTATAGGTGTAGGGTTGGTCATTGACTTGGTGATGTCAGCAAGAATACGAGGCAGAGGTCCCAGTTTTGCCACGGTCGCCTGTAGGAAGGAATTTTCACCCTAATTGGACAACAAGCACCGCGACATCCGCCAGGTTTTTGATAACGATGCACAGAGGCGGAGGGGTGGAGGTGGAAGGAAGGAGGGTGGGTGGTTGTGTGCGGGTGTGCCAGGACCGTAATGCAGTGTTACGGAGCAGCGTAACCACGGCGACGAGATGGATGGAGGAGACGAAACGGGGTGCAGCAGACATTGAGGAAAGAAAAGGAAATAGAAAAGAAATTAGGATTGACCCCCCAAAACAAAAATCATGCTCAACAAAACCAAACTGTGGCCATTCCAATGCAAAACTATCATGCAAAGCAAACTAAGGCCAGGGTGGGTGAGGTCAAAGTGAAAACTACAGTATCTACTCATTAAAGGGGATTTGAAGACTACAGATTCAGCTAGTGGGAGGGAACTTTCCAGGCAAAGGGAGTCATGTGGTAAAAGAAATGCATGCCAACAGACAAGGGATGCGGCATTCAGGGGATCATGAGAGATTTGAGAGGGTTGAGGGAGATGGGGAAAGGAAGGTTTTCATTTCAGAAGCCTTTGGCTTTTGGCATCCTACACTGATGCCATCTTCTGTAGCAAATTTTTATCAAAAATTAAGGCATTCCTCCCTAAAAATAACTGCATGAAAACCTCAGTGACCCTTATTCCAACATTACCATGTCAGGTAGGGATTAAACGCTTAGCTTCGTATTTAACTATGCGTCAGCTTGGTGTTGGCCAGCCCGAGCATGGCAGCAGCTGCCCGTAAAGCAGCCCTGAGGGGAAGGTTGCTCATTTAGATCCTTTATTTTTCCCCTCTTTGGGTCATTTCTGGTTGTATCACCTACATGGTGCCACTTGCTCTTGTGACTGAAGCAAGGAGCTGAAAGTGCTGGAGGTTTAATGATAAAGTAAAAACCCCTACAAAGACAATCTTCTTTTCAAAGATGTCCTTATTTTGCCTGTAAGCAGGTATTTGGTCAGTTTGACTCCAGAGAGACGTCTCTTTACAGACGCTTTCTTACAGTGCATCTTCTGGTCTATTAAAATCTTTGAGGTCACTTCTCTCATCATTTTCCAATCATTACCTACAGTAAAGCAGTATCACTGTGTAACTTTATCCCTTAATTCTCTTTTTAGCAAACCACTACGCCAGCTCCCAAGGGCCTGTTAGCATAGATCCATACATATAACCTACAGAAAGGGCAAAGCACATCTGCTTTAATGGTTTAGGTCTGGTTCCTTCCCCTCCCAGCTGCCCAAGATATTTAAGATTTTTTTCATTTGGAGAGCAGCTTGCAGCAGCTAACCCCCCAAACCCATCTGCACTTGCAGAACCTGGGTTCCCCTTGACCTGAAGCCCTGACCAGTTGAGGAAGGTGGCACAGTTCACGGCACTGACGGATTTACCCCAACTTAGAGAAACGGAGGAGCTGGTCTTTTAAGTGCTCCCTTTGCCCGTTTTTCTGAGGCTGCTGAACAGTCTTTATAGCAAAGATTTTACTGCCTTTGACACTTCGAGTGTAAACTGTATGCATGTATGAGGGAAACAGATAAGCAAGACCATAAACTGTTATCAGGCTAAGATTAACTAAGATTAATATACATTGTCCTTCGAAGTCAAGGACATTTAGATTTACCCTGATGCACAAGCTATCTTTTTTTTTTTTTTTTTTTCCAAATAATGTGCTGCAAGAAAACAAATATCCAACAAATCACTACCTTGGCAGACCTTACTAGCAACAAAAATCATTAGCAGCACACTGCAAGTCACCTCAGCTCTCCAGTTTCAAAAGAAAAAGACATGGAATATGGACAAAATAACGCACCTCAAAAAGCTGAAATATAAAACAGTTCTAAATACTTTTAGGAAAAGAAAAATACTGACTTGCATCTCCACTTCTCTGTATCTTACCAACTTTGTTTAACAAAGTTTTAATGAGTTGGGGTCTTGCAAGCCATGTACTCAGGGAAGAGCAAATCGGACTCTGCTCTTCTGTAGTTAAATAGAAGCAACACTTATTGCTGGAGATGAGCGTCTCCTGTGGCAAGAAGGGAGCACCAGCTCCTGGAAAACCCAGCACAGAGCATCTCGCTTTTGGTGCAAGGTACCACAGAGTGGAACAAGGCTTCTACCTGGCACCCTCTTAAACTAAAAGCTAATCCAAAGACCACAGAAACGAGCAAACCTCAGTGGGCTTTGGGGCAGGTCTTCAAGGAGAAGAGTTCTGCCTGGCCAACACATCCCTTCACCCCAGCTGGGCACCGCCAGCCAAGTACCTCGATTAGCACCACAAAGGCCACCTCCACATTTCCATTTTCCATCCAAATGCTCTGCCTTTTTCCCAGCTCCCTTCTGCGAGGGGCCTGGCTCCCCAGGGAATGCCAAGCTTGCTTTCAGCGTTGTCCCCTCCACAGTCACCACTAAGTGTCACCACTACTGCTGAAGCCCAACCACTTCACACGCCCAGCTTTGGGCCTCCCAGAGCCACCAGCCGGAGTCATGGAAAGAACAATTGTGAAATACAACTATCGCACATTCCTCTCCAAAGCTGCTGAATACTTTCTCCCCAGAGCGGCTCCGGCTGCTCCCTTGATGTCTCCTAGTGTTTACAGTTGCTACGATACAATCACAGGATTCACCCTCCCAGGCCTCCAGCTTGCTTTACCTTATCAAGCTGAGACACAACCTCCCACAAGAGGGAATGCAAAACTGAGAGCTCTCTGCCCAGGTCGATGTAGCCCTCAAATCCAGGCATGTTTGAGATGGTATCTGGATTAGAGATCTCGAGGAGAAAACGCTTCATTCCCCCCCACTCATGTTCCAAAAAGTCATTCATGAAGGCCATATACTCTTCCTTATTACCAAACCTGGAAGAAAGGGGAGGGAAAACCCAGTTATTAACCACCACAAAAAGCACAAGGATAAAATAATTGTCTGTAAACACTTAATGGTTAACTTTTGACCTGCCTTTCTGAAAAAGGTGTCTGGGAGGGGAAAAAAGTGGACAATTTAAGAGACTGCCTGCATTCTTGGACTTATTTAAATACTAACAACTCACTGTTCATACTGTCAACAAGGGGTCTGATAACATCTCTTCCCTCTTCTCCCTCCTGCAGAATTTCTTTCTCTCCTCCACCTTTTCTACACCCCTTCAGCTAGGAGAAACATGCCCCTTGGCCCTCGTTCAGCTGGGAACTTTGGGGGTGGAAGGGGGGGAAAAAATCATGGTCCTTAGCAGGAACAGTACTTTCTTCTTTTGAAATAGCATACATGCACACACAAACTGACATGCTAATGTGCGATTCTCTTCTTGGTTTTCGCCTGTGTCCCTCTGCTGAATTCAACATGGCCCAAATCTGCATATGAGAAGGAGAATATACCTAGCTCAGCTCTGAGGTGTTCTAAAGGCAACAGGGTTCAGATATAGGAAACTTCTTCCTTTTCTACATCTACTCCAATTTGCCTGAGAATCAGTGGCCTGGAAACATGACCACCAAGCAGGGCTCTCCTTGCTTCACCCTAACATTCGGTGACTTGCACCCCTGGAGGCAGAGATTTCAGGTTCATCACCATCACCTACTTAGCAAAATTGGCGAGATTCTGAATGACTTTAGCAATAAGCGTGAGGGTGCGAGATGTCCGGTCATCAGGATACTCCTGCATGAGGCTAAAGAGGCTGGGGGACATGATAGCGGGGCACAGGAACCGGAGGAAGAGTGAGGCACTGATCAGGCGTTCGCTGATGTCCTGCTTGCCCCTGCTCAGGCATTGCTGCTTCCAAGACGCAAACACTTCCTTCAGCTCACGAGGGAACACGCTGAAAAACAGCAAACCAAGAAAAAAAAATGGTGTAGGCAAAGAGATGTACCAAGCTGAAATGGTGACCAATCACTTGAAATAATTAACTGTGAGAAATCACCATCAGCTCCATTTTTCCCCCCTTCTCTAGGCTAGGAAATGTCATTAGGCATCTATTCTTAGATCACCATTTGATCTGGTGATACTTAAGTACTGGTTAAATCATCCCTTGTTTAAATACGTGAAATGAAGCTGTTTTCAGACACTCTGATCTGCAAGCTGAAAATCACCACCACTACTCTGGGGCAAACATGGTGCTCGGATATCAAAAGCAAATTGGACCAAACTGAACTCATCTCTATAGTTGAAATTCGTATTTTGCCTGTTAAGCTCCCCGACTGCTTTGCCCCTGCTTTGCCCTGAAGCAGAAAGACCATTCTTTTAATGATACTCAGCAGTAAAGATTAATAAAAATCTTTCAGCTGATGTTTTCTCCCTGTGATTTCCTGTTCGATTTTACCGATCCAAAGGGTCTGAAAAAAAGCTGTATACACACATCAGAACTACCTTTTATTCCAAGGTCAGACTAAACTATCTTTGCACTTTATTCTCTCCTCATTCAGTCACGACTCACTATCTGTTTCCTTGCAGAGCATTTCAGTAGAAGCTCCCACTGGAATCCCCTGGTTTGGGCAGAAATACCACCTACAATACCATGTTACAGGCAGTAAGGTGGCGAGAAAAGGAAACGAAGGCAGTCTCAGAAGGTAGATGGGTCTGTGCTACTTCCTTGCGCAACTGCTGGTTTCACGTCTTTAGAAGAGGAATCTGCACGTTGGACTCAAACGAGCCATGGGAGAGAGAGGGGAGGGGAGATGCCTCACCAGTAAGAATTGATGATCTTGCAGAAGGCCAGCTCACAACACATTTTCAAGTTGCTCTGATGATCTGTTAATTCGCTGGACGAACACTTGCTGGGATCCACTTCACAGTTTTCATCTGACTCGTACAAAGCCTTGATAAACTCCCCTGGACAAAGGGAAGAGGATGACAAACCAGGGTAATCATACGAAAAGCCTCCTTGACACACCTTTAAATCCTCCTTATGCCTTCCTTAGCAACTGCACTCGCTGCTCTCTGCGTCTGCAATACAGTCTCTAGACACCAGATGTTGGGGATCTGTCTTCTCCCGGCTCCTCCAGAGCACAGCGCTCGCCGGGCCGGCTCACGCGACCGACCGGTGCCGGGCTGCTTCAGCCTCCCCTGCTCCCGCTGCCCCCAAATACGCGACCGGGATGCCTTTGCCTTTCGCCCCTGCGGACACTTCACTTAAATTGAAGAACATGCTCTGACTTTGTGTACAAACGGTGCTACCAGTCATGAGATTGCTCACAGGCTTAGAAAGGAAGCTTTGCTCATTTTTAGAGCTTCCCCGGGAAATGCACTTGACAATGATATTTTTAAAATTTTTTCTAAACCAGCTATCTTTACACTTCAAAAGACAGCTGGCTCTTGAATAAGAGTAATACCTGAGTGCTAGATAAATACTGCTTGTTTTCTCTCTCTCTTACATTAACATTTTTATAACGCGCATCTTTCAAAGTCCTTTGCATTTCTGTCATCCTCTTACAGCATCACAGCAGAAACTGGACACACACTCAAAAAAGCACGAGGTTTCCATTGTTTAATGTATTTAAATGTACTATTCACTGCTTTTTTTCGTACATATGCTGGCATACTAAGTGCTTTTTAAACTGTTGCTGTTCACCAAGCAAAAACCCTAATTCATTTGTTTAATGATTCAGTGTCTTTTAAGTTCACCTCCTTGGATGATCTTGCTGGCTCCGAGCTAACACCACAAGGCTTGTTTGTGCAAAGGGGTTTTGTTTTATGGTCTCTGTTTACCTAAAAAGCTTTAAACAGCCACCAACCCTGCCAGAGCTTAAGTCAGCAGTGTTCTCGCAAGCAAATCAGGTGGCACATTTTCTTAGACTGTCTTGCTTGGGTCCAAAAAATTTCTGCTGAGGGCATCTAGATCACTTGCTTGCTACACTCTCAGCATCACTTCTACAAGCCAACTCTCTTTTAACTGTTGTTTCCTGGATTTTCTTTTTCCTTGAAACATACTCTCTTTTTTTTTTTGCCTTGAAACATACTCTTTGTGGTCTGCAAGGCCCTGCCTTAATGATGTATTAAAATGCTCTTACAGATAAATTAAACAGCTAATACCAATGTAATGTCATTAATTCTTTCAAAGAACATGGCATCTGAGTGAAATCACTAGAGACATTCACAATTTGACGAAGAATTGGAGGAATGTATTGTCATGAGCAACCTTGCCCTGGGCGACAGACAGACTGGACGACTTAAGGGGTATTTTCCATCTCAAACGTCTATGATTTACGATCTTATCACTCAGCACCAATGTTCTAAACGATGTAGTAAAAGTCATTAATTTTAAAATATCTTCATGCAATTACTGCGCATTAAAGGGTTTGTTGTCAAATGTAATATACTGGGCCCACAGCTGATAATTTGGTCTGCAGAAAAGTGCAGCACAAAGTAATATGCTGCTCATTTCTCCATACCAAGTGAGGGCCTGAAACTGTGACTTGTGCTTTAGTGGTTCCACCCATGAGAATAAGACTACCAGAACTGGCTCATTACATTCAAAACATGGCCAAGAAGCATATAATCACAGACCTGACGCTACTGACCCTTGGAACCCTCACTAACTTAGCCAGCTATCTCCTTGATGACTTGCCAGTATCTAGGACTGCTGGGAAAGGCAGCTGTTTTTTTTTTAATTTTTTGTGAAAGGATGTGGTATGGGACTTGGCTTTGGCCTGCTCTAATTTTTCTTGTATCAGTGTCCAAACCTTTCTTCATCCAAGAAACAACAGGGGTATGGGTGGTTCTCTATGCAATCTCGGATAAGAAAGACGTCAGCATCAAGTTGGCAAGAGCTAATTGCAGAGAGGCTGAGTTTCATGGGAAGGGAGCATGCATATTTTGGCCTTCCTTCTGGCAATATTAGCTGTGTGGACAGTAATTCTCAGGGCAGTGGCCAGACCAGAGCAGAACCTTTTGGTGGGGAGGGGAAGATGTGCTGTTACCAGAAGCCACTCTGGCATGTAACTGCCAACCTTACAGCCCTGCTGGGGATTGAAGTCGATCATCCCAGCCTGGCCAGACAAATATAATGTGGTGGCAAAGAGAGCACTTTGGATACACACGGTCAGAAGGCGCCCTAGATAGTCTGCATCTTGGTCTCCTGCGCTGAGGTGCTCAGCAGCCCTTCAGGCTCATTCCTTCCGGTCATGTTCTCTGGGCTCAGGCACCAGTCTATAAGGTTAACATGAGTATTTAAGTGCCGTGTTGCAAAGGTCAGGGCCGAGTGAGTCCAAGGGTCGCTCTGGAATATGCCAGCATTATCAGTGGTTGCACCTCAAGCTGCTGGAAATGAGCTTTATTGTAATGCCTGCTTTCAACCCAAACACTGTGTTGAGTGTCTAAAGCTTAACACTTGTTAACACTATAGCTAACATTTGCTGTTACCTACATTAGCAAGGCAAAGACTGACTGGAGACAGCCCAGCAATATGTATTTGTGGACAAGAACCTCTGCTGTCAACCAGATACCCTTGAGTATATCTAACTGCCTAAGTGATGGCATTTTGGACTAAAGTGATTGTAGGAGCTTCTTTAATGTAACGGGAAACAAGGAAACATACTGTGAAGCAATGTGAAAAAAGCATTTATAATCTTTCCTGAAATCTCCTCCTAATTGGATTGCATGTGATACTGGAGGCATCCCTGATGCCACAACACAAATTACTGGACAGTATTTGCACTGTTAAACTATGCATCAAAATCCATTTTAAAGCCAATTCTTATATCAGATGGAACAGTCACCACCATCCACAGACCAGTTCCAGCATTACACCTCTTTATCACAACTCTAGACACAAAAGAAGGTTACGCAGAAACATGGAGTGTGGTGATACAATAAGAGGGACCTGGCTATATCAAACCAAGTTTGCCTTTTTTCAGGTGCTACTCTTACAGGCACCAAAAAGCATCTTCCTTTGTGGGAAGGAGGCATGAAGAGTATGGAGCACATATTTTGCTCTCTGGATACCAACACTTGGGCTCAGTGCCGAGGTGGTTCCTTTCCATTCTGCATTCCTAGATGTGCCAGAAACAAGGCTTCAGACATGTCACAGAAGTAAAAATTCATGCTGGGATGCTTATATGCCACCAAACCTCATGGTAAGGGTTCACTAAACACCTCTAGAAAGCATCAGATTTATGGGGGCAATATGGCACAGGTACAAAGGATAGTGTTAATTAGTAATGCTGGAACCATGAGATCCCTTCCAGCTTCATCACTACAGTGGCAGTCCTTGGATGGGTCACCATCCATGTCCCAGCACACAAAGAGTCCAATGCAGTTACTGGACTGATTCTCTGCAACAGGATTAGCCCTTGCAATCCAAAGAACTGACAGGTTGGCACTTTCTTACCTAGTGCATCATGAAGATACTTCTGCCCTACCAATTTTAGGTATTCCTCAATAGCTTTGGTAGCAAGTGTGTTCTCCCTGAAGATCAAGACATCATGCTCCCCACAACGATCTACCTCAGACATCACCAAATCCGTCAAGAAGTCCTGAAGAAAAAGGTCAAATGGGAAGAGGTTATTTTAACCAGACTCAGTCATGCTAGGCAGAAGCCAAGGAGGAAGGATAAACAGAGGAGCTAGAGGATCACTGAAATAATTGCCTAACTCGGGACATGGTGTGCAAATGGTATATGTAGTATGGGCTACATGAAATAGCTAGGGCTCCTCTTGCACAATGTAGCCATCTGCCCAAGCCAAAACATGTGCCTGACTCGAATAATTTTTGATTCTTCAAAATGGAAATACCATTTGGGAATGAGCAAGTAAAATTATAAAAGGAGAAGCAAAAGTCTCCAAAAGAAAATCTTTACAGACAAGCTTCTTGTTTGTCAGTCCAGATCCTGAACAGAAACCCTGATGTTTGTTCATCTGTGGCCTTATCTGCTCAAAGAAACAGATATATTGCATTTATCTTTTCATGTTTAATATTACAAACTAGACATTTAAAAACTGAAGATGGAAGTTATGAACAAATTCTTATAGTTCATAGAAATTTCATTAAGAAGAAATGCTTTCACAAAACAAAAATAGCTCAGGATTTGGTAAAAAAGTTAGCATACTTGCTGTGGATCACATGGCATTCAAATGCCCAGGTGAGAGTAACAAGCAAGTTTCATTACTGTGAATAACCTCTTAATATAGGGCTTAGTTCTACAGTAGTATTTATTTCCTCACGCGATAACTGCACATGAGTCAAAGACACTCAGCATTTCACAAGAAATACTCAGTACTCATAAAATCCAGTATCATTCACTGTAAAGCTCTCCAGGACAAGAAACATATTCTTCTCCTATGTTTTTTAGTTTTTAAAATCCTCCTCTCAAAAATTCCACCATGCTGAATTAGGACTAAATGATAACTGTGACTTGCTAGTTCTGCTGCAAATGTTGGTGTCCTCCAAAGTCCGAAGAGTGCTGCAGTGAGGTATCCTAATCCCATTAACTACACAGAACATAATGCAGTACTAACACAGAAGTGCAAAACATTCAGAACAAATTAGTGCAAAATATTCAGAACAAATTAACTATGATAAAAACACACGAAGATGACTTTTAGTACGTTTGCTCTTTAATCACTTACTATGGTTTCTTTCTGACAAAATCTGAGAGAAATATTTTTATGTGGTGCAAGCTGGGGACATGCAGCTGTATCACCACCACAACAGTGTGACCTGCAAACGTACCCTTGGTAGCTGTAGGTTGTGGCAGCCTAGACCACTCAATCTGTCTAGAAAATAAAGGTTCAAAAACACTGGGGCATGTGGAAGACAAAATTATAACATTAATTTATCTGCTTACTGCAGCTAGCACTGCAGGAATCCAAAGGCTGCTTTCTGAAAGTATTTCAAAACCATCTTAGAGGAGTTATCCTAGCTAGCAGCTTCTCTGAATCAGATAAACAACGTGGTGAGGCATGAGCTCTTCTCGCATGCTGTCACGAAGGAGCAACCTTTCAGAGAGGTATGGCAAGGCGAGAATGGTAGAAGAGTGGCATATGATTACGTCCACATAAAAGGTTCTTCTGCAGCATTGAACTAGGCTGTCATCGCTCGGATGTTGCGAATGGCCTTTCTTCCACATCTCAAACTCTCTAACTTGCATTTGGTGGTGCTTAACTTGCTCTAGCTGGCATTAATGCAATAGTTAGGCTACAGCTTGGTATCCCTCTCGTACACCCACCTGCCGGGAGTATCCAGATAAATAGATGTCTTTTAATGCTTCTCTGAATTTTCTGAGACCTACAGACTTCTCCCACCCTTCTTTTAGAAACCGAGACTCACTCCAATTGCTGCTTCATAGAGAACCACCACTATGCGCACAGAAGTCCTAATAACATCCTTGGGGCTGGTGGGATCAACATTAAGTGAGCGTGGCTTCTGCAAATGGCTGTTCAAACCCTGACCAAACGAAGGTTAGTATTGATTAACTGACTTAGCACTAAATCAAAGACGGCATACTGCTGTTTAATGCATTAGGGACATTTATAGGAGTTATTTTCTAGCTTAATTTCTCTCTTGCTTTTCTCTTCTCCTGTATCATGATTTCGGAAATACAGCAAAAGCTCCGGAACAGTCAAGTGCTCAGAACAATCCTCAGTGCTCAGAGTAATATCAAGTTATACAGCCCTCCAACTTTCTCATCTACCCTTTGTACATAGTGTCTTCAATCTTTGTATCAACTCAAGCACTTTTGATGATATGATACCTCTATATGTGCGCTTGCCCCAAGTCCTTTAAAATATGCTCTAGACCCTTTTCTTAGCCTTATATCCCATCTCTAGAAATGTCATTAGGCACTTTCTGCTGTTACACATGGTCATGCCAGCTCAGGCATCCTACATTCTGCAGTGTTATAGCCCAAAAGATACTATCTGTTAGGAACAAGAGGGAATCACTTTGTCAGGGGGTGCCTGCTCTTACCTTGGCTCTCCCAGTGCTCTGAAGAATGTGCACCAAAGCACAAGCCATCTCTTCCTTATTCCTTACGCTGATCACCGGCTCTAGCACGGAGCACAGCATCGTGTAGTTGCTGGTAACAAACTCTGCAAACTCTTTGTATTGTTCCATGGGCAAGATGGTTATGGTCTGATAACGGGACTTTATCCGAATGGAAGGTCCCCCTGATTTCCCTTTATTGGGTGTAGGTGTGCTGACTGGGTACCATTTTTCCACAAACTGGCGACCAGTTACACTGGTCATGGGAATGTTGACCAGGCCTACATAGTTGTTCTTGTCCTTTTTCTTCTTCTTCTCCACATCCTTGTAGATGTGAACTGTGATGCTATGAAGAGGTGGGAGACTGTAGAACTCAAAGTGCTCTCCCCAGAAAATGTTATCAGCTTTTGTTTTGCTGGTGGTGCGGGCAAAAAGAGTGTCATCAAGGCACAGCTCACAGAAGTATTTCTTCTTGGGGGCAAGGTCCTTTGCCTCAATGATCCAAAGACGGAGCACATTTTCAGCTCGACGGCAGTTGTCCTGTGTGGAAGAAAGAGCTCAGCTTTAATTCAGAATCTCTAGGAAATCAAACTCTTTCTTTCCTAAAGCAGAAGCAAAGGGATGTCTTTTGCATGTCAAAGGAAGGGACGAGAACATTTTTCTTCTTAGAAAGCTGTATTTGAAATGATTTAGAAAACAAACACTCTGCACAGGGGCCGCTCAAAAGCTGTCAGACTGCTGAGACACAACGTGCTGTTTGCTCTGGCGACTAGCTCCAAGAGTATGGTGAGCACATCCCATAAAGGCAGCATGCCAGCTTCGGAGGTGACCTATCAGATATTTAGCAAGGGATAACCTGACTTCCCTTCTCACCCACCCAGGCTCTGAAATCCCTTTTCGTTTTTGCCAACACCGTGCCCCCACATTAAGCCATGGAGCTCCATGTCCCTTGCTTCTGAGGTGCACAGTATTGGAAACCCAGGCTGAAATATCGTAAGCAGGCACCAGGGCAGTGATCGAGAAGAAAGGAGATATGACGTTTATTAAAGGTCTAACCTACTGCACTCAACAGAGTAGTGCACAGCTGCTTTTGATAGACTGATGAGTAGACTCCTCTCCATACTAAATTAAATGAGCAGGCATCTGTGGGATCCCTTGGTACACTGGACTAAAATCCAATCATACCACCTCCATTCCACCCGGAATCTTATTTCCGCAATTTCTGTTACCTTATTTGGCTGCACTGTCCTGCGTAGGTTTTCCATCCACTTGTCTCTCTCTGCTGCAGAGGAACAGCTGAAACATTTACTGCCACTGGAGTAGGTTACCTGGAATATATAAACGACAAGCTGAGATCAGGCAAGCCTAGAAGACATGTTAGAGCCTGTGAAAAGCAAGGAAGACAACTAGGAATGTTTGAGCAAAAGGGAGTAAATACGAAAAAGGCAGGAAAACGTTATGAGATCCCAGAAGGTAGAGACTGAAAGGCCTACGGAACGCAGAGAGAAAAGAAGGCAGTTGAAATTAATATAAACCTAAAAGGAAACACATGAGGAAGCAAAGACTCCTCTTAAAGCCTCTTAAACAAGGCTAATCAGCCAGTTGAACTTCTTTTTGATGCTTTTTAATTGATCCATAGCTATTAAATGCTTCCAGTTTTTCCAGCAAGTCCCAGATGATTTGGTCGTGTCTGTCGGAAAGACAGACAGAACTAACAGTGTACCAATACACAAAAAAACTCCCTGGAAACGGTGTCTTCAGGAAACAAGTAGCTACTCCGAGGGTCAGCACGTGCAGAGCAGCGGTCCAAAGCAAACAGCAGGAGCTGTGCCCCGCTTCAGGACCCCACCGCTCGATGCCACGCACAGCTCCACTTGCACGCGGGAAGGAACCGTCTTGGTTTCCTTCCTTTGCCTTGGCCTCACAAGCTTCGTTCACTCTTCCCATTCACCCCTGCGCACAATTAATGAGTGGTTTATGGCAACAGCCTCAGAGCGATGTTGTTGCCAGCTTTTTCACTCAGCTCCCCTCCCAAGCAGGCTGGAAAGTGCTTCCAACAAAACGAGGGCTAATGCGAAGTGAACAGGAACAGCTCCTGGCTCCGGCTCAGAGGAGAAGAGCCTGGTACGCTGGCTTTCTGCCAGAGCAGTTCTCCAGGTTGCACACAGATCTTTGCTCCACAGCTGTAGATGCATCCGAATGACTCGCCTGAAGACAGATCAACTGTCCCCCACGCCCCTGCCGCAACCGCTCGTGACGGCCTTGGACGCATCCAGCACACGTTAACATACTGCTGGCCTTGCAGGGCAACGACTGCGCTGGCGCAGACAGCCCGTTTCTGCTGCAGCCCCTGCTGAAACGCAAAGAGGAGCTTTGCAGCATGGTGCCATGGACATGTCCTCTGTGGCCGGAGCTTCTCCTCAAGCAACCTAGGAATGGCCTGAGCTACTGCAAAGTGGTTCGGACTGGAAACGACACTTCTCTGTTACAGTGTATTTTCAAAGGGAATTTAGGGGGATTTGGAGAGGATGAATACCCAACCTACAAACACTAGCTACACTTACACCGTACACTTGCGTGCTACTTAAAAATGCTTAGAGACTTCTCAAATTGAGAGGTGTTCAATTAAAAAAAATGCAGTAAGTGAAAATTTTTTCTCTTTGTTGACTGATTGAGGCCATTCGCCTGCAGGACTTCGGGATCTTGTGCCGATTAGAGAGCCCGCACCCAGACCTCGGGATAGCATATGTTACTGATTTGCTCTCCAACTACCCTGCCACGGAACAGTGTGCTCCAAGGATTCAAACCGACTGACAGCATATAATCTGCTGTGCGTTTGGAGAGCGTTCTTCACCTCAAAGCAGAAGTCTTGTCCAAGGATGCTGCTATGAAGTGGTTTGACAAAGACTTTCTCTTCCGCCCCGAGATCCAGGGCCTCCACCGCGCTGCCCGGGCTCAGTAAAGACTCATGGGAACGGGACTCTTTCAGCTTGGGCAATCCACGGGACCTGAAGAACAACAACAGGGAAAGGAAACGTTATTTTTCTGACAATTGCTAACAAGAGCTGGCAACATCCCACAGAAAGCTGCAACTTGTTGGTGTTTCTTCAGAACAACTTCTACAATTAATTTGTACACCTTTGGAAAACAAAGGTAGGCCTGTAACCACCGGCTCCTAAGGAAAAGTCCAGCCTCACAAGCCCTGGCAGTCCTTTCCTGCAAATTGCAGCTGCTGCACCATTAGTGAAAGAAAACCAGCAACTAATTCAAGACTCTACTGGAAGTGAAAGAAAAGCCATGGATCTCTAGGCTTAGGCATATTATGGGAATTATTTATGAGCTGATTACTAGGGAAATGTGTACTAACAGCAAAAAGCACACTCAAACCTCTCAGTCTCTAAAACAATGCAGAAAGATAGCCGCTCGCATTAAAGCAAAGAATTCCCCCTGCAAGATGCTTATTTTTTTCTTAAAGTCTTAAAGTCTTTAACCTAAAATCAAATACAAATTATTTCCCACTTTACATCTCTCTAATCATTTACCTACACTTTAGTTTTGTAATTTCTTCTTCAGCTGCTCCTTCGTTTTAATGCTTCCTGCTTTTCCTCCTCCCCATCCCACCGCCACCGCTCTTGGCGGCCCCCCAGCCCGTCACATGCGGCTTCTCTTTTTCAGCCCCTACATCAGCTTCAGCAGAGCAGCCAGGCAGAAGAGGAGCCATTTACCCGGCAGGTAAACGAGATCGGGACATCAGAGCCCGCGCCGGTCCCCGCGCCGGCACGGCGATCCGGGACTGCGCGTGCACCGCTACGGCTGCGCGTCCGACGAGTGCAGCACAGACGCGACAGCGCAAAGGCATCAGCTGCGCCCGCGTTATGCAGGGAAGAGCGATGCTTTGGAACGATATTATCAAATGGAAAAACTTGTAAAACCCGACTTTACTGGAGGAGCGATGAGCAGAGAACTAACAGCTCTGCAATTCTGAAAAACACACAAATAGTTTTTATATACTTCCCTGGCACATCCTATACAAAACAATCCTAATATTTTGTAACGCTAGCAAAATCAAATTCCTCGTATCCTTGTGCCATCCTACTAGGAAACAGGAAAGAAAAATAAGCTTTTGGAGAAGGCATCTTCAGCGCTTCCAAGCCCTGAGAGTCACGGGGGGCACCGAGACGACACGCAGAGCTCAGCCCCCGGCTCGCCCGCGCAGAGCGAAACGCTGACGGTATGCTGGCAGACTCACGCAGGAGAAGAGACACAAAACACCGAGGGAGGACTCGGAAACCCAGCGCGACGCACCGCTTTCAGCGCCATCTCTGCAAAATCCTCTCTGATTCCTCCGCTCAGGGAAGCGCTGCTGAGGCCGCTTGGCTCCGGTCCCGGCAAGCCCAACCGCAGCAAAGGGCTTCGGCAGGTGATGCCGGGCTGCTGGCCGAGCGCCCGCGGCGAAGCCCGGCCGTCGCTCCTCCTAACGGAGGGCGAGCGCCGAGCGGGCGCAAAGAGGAAGGGGAGGAAAGAGACAAAATAAAAGGCGGCGGGGTGGAGGGGGGAACAGGGGCTCTGGAAATCGCGGCGGAGGCTGCGCGCGCCGCGAGACCGCGCCAGCACACCTACGGGAAGCAATCGTGCAGCCACCCAGCAGGGCAGCCCCGGAGCATCGCGGGGCCGCATGCCGCAGCCCCTCCGCTCTGGCTTCGGTATCGGGGCTACGCGGCAGGCGGAGGATCCCGTCCGGAGAGGAGGGCAGGCATCAAACCCGGGAGGAACTCCTCCTCAAGCCTTAGCTTACACATCCGAGGCGGGTGCTGTGGCTGGCCGGCCGGCAGGCAGGCAGGCAGGCGAGAAGGCGAGCCGCGGGCGCGCAGGAGGAGCACGGCGCCCCGGGGACGCCCGGTGCCCCCCGGGGCCGTTGCCACGGCTGGGCCGCGTCCCTCCTCCCGCGCGTGCCGGGATGAACCGCGCTCGGAGCGCGCGGTGCCCCTCGGCAGCACCCGCTCCGCCGCCTCCCGGGCCTGCCCGCTTCCAGCGCTTGCTTTCGGCGCGCGGAGCGTAAGCATGCTGGCTCAGAGACCCGGGGCGAGGCGAGGAGGAGGAACATCCGTGGCTCTACCTATCCCCCAAGCTCCTCCATTTCAAATATCGAACGTGAGCAGCGTAGAAGCGGCACTTACCCTTCGGCAAGCAGCGGGGCAACGCTGGGAAGCTGCTGGCGAGCGCATATACAAGCACACGCGTGCCTAATTACTAGGATATATATTTCATCTATTGATAGATCTGTAAAACAAGTCATTGACTCGTGCCTAAATTAGCAGCATGCCGGTCAATAAAGGCAACAACTACGCGGCAATCATTTTTAATACAGTCGTTCTGTGCTTCTTCAAAGCCTCATCTGATATTCTGAAGCTGCAAGCAAGGACGGAGGAAACCTGCTCGCTGGCCTCCCTTCTGCCCACAGGCAGAGTTAATAACCCGAAGCCACCACCTTCTTTTCCAACGTCCAGCAAGAGGGCTCGATTAAGGGAGCCTTTCCTGTACTAGGTGGGAAGCTACTGGTAAAATGAGTATTGCTTAGAGTCGCTGCCAGGAGAGCGGTAATCCCAGAGAAGCAGATTACTGTAAACAGGCAGATCAGGCGTGCCAAAGGTGGGGGAAGGGCTGTCTGCACAAATCCGTTGCTGCTAAACAGCCCCATTAACAACCCAAATCCCGATTTAAATTACAGCTCCCCTCGGATGATTAACTTTTTTTCCTGCTGCTTTTTCTAGCTACCGCGCGCACCAGCAGCAACCACCCCGCAGAAGACGTTTGAGCGCAGAGCAAACGGTTAGCAGCAGCACGGTGAAGTCGTGCTGGCCATCATTCCTCCCCAACAGGAAAAGCAGGTGGAGGAGCAGCACGCCGGGGAGCATTTTAAACTTCTCACCTCTTTTTGCACTTGGAGTAATGCTCTTCAGCGATGCAGCGTTTCCTCCTATACCAGAGCCCGGCCAGTGCCCCAAACCACTGACCCCGCACAGCGGGAGCCGACCGTTCTGCCGAGGTCCCTTCCCCACCAGCCAGGCCGACCCTCTCCCCACACGCCGCCGCTCGGTGATCTTCCAGGACGGGAAGAGCGCGGGTGGGAGCCGCGGGCGCTGGGAACGCACCTCGCCGGCTTCCAGCGGCGGCCCGCGGCACCCAGCCGCCTGCCAGCCACCTCCTCTCACAAGTCTGCTCTCCGAAAGGCACACGAGATAAAGGGTTAAAAGCCTAACTGCTCTGGTTATGAAGCTCTCCTGCCGATTTTGACCTATTTAAAAGCCAAGCTACCAAGCATAAAAGACTCTCAATTACTGCGCTTACGAGGCAGAGCCCTGCGCTGTTTGGAAACAAGCCTGTGGACATCAACAATCCAAAAGACAAAAATTAAACACGTGAACTCGCAAGCAGCAGAACCGCATCACCTTTCTCCTTTACCAACAAATCAGTGCAAAGTCCAAGAAACCCGGAAAGAGCTTTATTCTGTTCAGCCCAAGCACCCCGACCACGGCCAGGTCCCAACCGCTCTTACTCTAAACGGCGCGTGTGCCAGCCTCAGACAGCCCCGGCACAACGCCCGCACTCCTAGAGGTGCTCCCTGAGATCAGAAAGTTGAATTCAATACTTAGCCGCTTGCAAAAGCGCCGGGGACAGCTTGCACGCTGCGGCAGCGAGCTTGCTGCTCCACGTCACCCTGCTTCCGCGGACCCCAGCACCGGCGGTGCGGGGGCCCTCGGCACCAGGCGTGTTTTGGAGGCATCTCACCCCGCTTTGGTGTCCACCTGCCAATTAGCAAAACATCCTATGACTTGGAAAACCGTTCCACAAGTCCGACTGGTTCCATTGTTATTATTATTTTTAAAACCCGAAACGCAGGGTTACTTGTTCCGACGCAAGCGCTGCTCGGCTCCCGGGAGAACGGCGGCTCTTCCCGAGCACGCTGCTTCTGCCTTCACCGGAGCTCCTGCTCGGATCCGATTGCAAGGCCCTACCCAAAGCCTCGTTGTTTGCCGCGCGGCTGTTTCGTGTCCAAAGCCCGTCCCTGCGCTCCGTACAGATCCCAGCTTGCCTAACGCGCACCTCATAGGGTGCTGCAGGCCATGCTGCTGCATCTCCCAGGAGTAGCAGTCTCCTAACTCAACGGTAACCCTGGTCTCTCTCCTATTAACACTGCAAATCTTTTTATTTTGCCGAGATGCTTGACCTATCAGACCTATTGGCTAATTAAGCAATTTATTGATGAATGACACGTGCAGGAGCCCATGGTTTGCAGAAAAGCATCAGCCACAAAGCAGTACGTTTTTATAAAGGGGTCAACCGAGCCAGCCGCCAGGACAGAGCTGTTCCCCGCCAGGGGGAAGGGCTGCGACAGCAGGCTTAACGCTGACGTCTTGTTCAATTTTCCGCTGGAAAACAAGCAGCTGCACAGGGACCGAGAAAACCGGCCGAAAGAAATATGTTCATCAAACCAGGAGCGAGACGTCTCTCTGGAAACCAACCGCTCCTCCCCTTTCCCCGTACTCCAGCACGCAGATAGAAACAGATATGCTGAATGAATACCAGCTCGGAGTGAGTCAAGCCTTAATAATGCATTGCGTAACACAGATTTTTATCCTCAAGTCTCTGGCGGGGTAAAAATCACCCACTTTATTTTTTTGAAAACTGGGATTAAATTAGAACGACTGCAGAAGAAAAACATGATGAGATCTGCTTCCATTATTTATGCGATCTGTTCTATTTCCGCGCTGCAAGGAGGGAGGAGAGAGCACTTACCGAAAGTAGAAAAAGCTGTCATTCGAGCAGCGATAGCGCTTCACCATGAAACCCAAGGCCATGGCCACCGACTGCTCCCCTATCTGAGCGCACCCATCCTAAGCAAGCTCAGGAAGCATCCTTCGCTGGACTACGACCAGCTGATAATGCTATAAAATCACTTTTAGTAAATCGGGAGGAGTCCCACGTGGCAGTAAATCCCAACAGGGCAAAAGCCTCCCAGCTGTCCACAGAGCTTTACTGCAGTCGCTGAGCCCATATGCAGCTGGTCTCAACCATGTTTGCATCCTCACCATAAACAAAAGCAAGGTGAGAATTATGGGGTCTGCTTGGAAATATTCTCAAACTCCCAGCCCCAAACTGGAAATATCAACTTGAAGTCTCCTTTCAAATTTAATTTTTATCAAGTCTTTTCCCTCATGCTTTTTACCATCAAAGTGCATGTTTTATATATTATTGACACTGAGAAAGTGTATGAGAGAAGTGTGGGGGTTGGAGAGATCAAACAACACAGTGGGAGACAAGCTAGAAGAACCGCGAAAGCCGATGCAGGAACACGGTGCCAGCTATCCTTACGATGAGAGCTGCTGATATCCCACCGAAGTGTTGTATTGGCTCCGCATGTCTGAAGGGCTTCACTCACATTTGGCTGGGTCACAACTAAGAGTCTCAGCAGTTACACATCGTGCCTTGTGAACATACAACACAAGTTCTCAAGAACAACTTGCTCAGGAGTTAGCCACAAGCTGGAGTAACACAGGTGATGGGAACTAAAGACCAAGAGGTTGTTGAGTCACACAGGACACTTGCAGACTGACCCATAGTGGCCTCATGAAGTTTCAGAAGGTCTTCAGAAAGTCTGGTTACATCTGCAACTCATCTCCAACGCTCCTTCCTAGAGCCTTCCTGTATCCTTTCTAGTGTAACTCAGCTCTGAACAGACAACATCCATCTTCTGTCACCATCCTGAATGAGATGCAGTGTACAGTATCCAAAATCTTGATGTGCAACAGGATAACCAATATTCCTTATTTGAGAATTTTATATTTATTTACCTATAAAGATCTCCTATTTCTTAACAGGACTCATATAGCTCAATAGTATGCAAAAAACAATGTGACAGCAGCCTCTGTTTCCTTCTCAACCTCCCAAAGTTTTAATTTATAAAGCTACATAATACTTTCTTTGAAGGAAGTGCTCCGTATTTGTTAGAGCAAGAAAAGGTAGATGTTATCAGTCGATCTGGCCCTGGAAACCTGTACAGCACCATGATGTCACCTAGCACCACCTGCTTAAAACAGCAAGAGGCTGATTCACCTGGGCAGGACAGAAAAACACATGGGGGCAGGGAGAGCAGAAGACTGAGAAAATGATCATTCCCTCATATGAATTCAATATAGTTACACACACTCAGCTGCTTTATGTTACCTTCTTTTGAATCCAAATAGTTGTAGCTAACTTGTCCCATTGGAAAAACACAGATGATATCTTCTTAGCCTTCTCTTCCCTCCAGCTCTTCTCCTCCCAGTATCCTAATCTCTTCCTCATCTTAAGCGCTTCATTCCTACATGATTTCAGAGTTGTTTTTCTTGCTAGTGTATCCACCAACTGCATTTTCCAGGCACCCCAAGATACACAGTGACACTTTGGGGTAGTGGTAGGGGAAGAGAAGAAACTATTTTCAAATTTCACTTTACAGTGGAACTGAGTTTCCTTTACAGTTTTATTCATAAAGTACCATCAGAAAAGTAGATGCAACTATAAACTTTCAATACTGCTGTGTTCAACTGGCGCACTACCTGCACGGCTGACTACTGAGAGCAGAACTCCATTAAATCTTCAGTCTTTCCAACAGAAGGTACCTATGTGGTCAAGCAGTGCCGAGATGCTTTCCTTTGTCCAAGAAGGACCGAAGAGTGTTCTTGACCCTCACAATGCTGTAGCCCGTGGCTTCACAAGCACATCAACCGAGCTTGGCACGAGGCTCATGCTTTTGAACAGCGCTGCTCATTTGCACAAGGACTTCTCTCCAAAGAAAGTTCATCTCAGCTTTTTATTGCTTTGTTACTCTCAGAGGATCTCTGTTTTCAATACTGTATGCCCTCCATTTGCTTCAGCAGACACACGTCTGAAAGGAGGAGGATCACATAGACTGGTTATCAGAAACGCTTCCTTCAATTAGCAGCAAGGGACGGTGTCAAGCCGTGGCATATTCACGTGCAAATGCATTAAAGAAAACCACTGCTCTGTCTCCAGCTCTACAAGCACAAGAGGCCCTGCCACAAGGCTGGCGTAGGAGGCCCAAGGAGGAGATGCTCTTTGCAATGAAAAGAGTAGCTGCCAGCTTGTCCTTATCCAATATCCTCCGCACCATCAGCTTCTCAGGCCACTCTTTCCCAAATCTCTGTGTTGGGCCCTGCCTCTGCTCATTTGCCTCCTGGATCCTTGTTTTTAAATCTGTGCCTAGGAGACTTAGAGGACTGATGGAACAGACCAGTAACACCTCGTGCCATCACCACGTGGACTGAATTTTATGCTTTGCACACAACAGGAGAAAAATTCACGCATCACTCACAACTAGCTGACGATTCACTCCCACATTGGCTGGGGGTAGAGGAAAATCCACCTTTGAAGAGAGGAGGGGACTTTGCTGTGTATAATATCATGCATTAAACCAAAGTAATAGGGATTAATTATAACTATACTTACTGACCTTCCCAAAACAATATCTTTTCCACTGTAAGAGGATGTGTCATCAGTCCACATTTACCACGAGTACCCATTATGGAAACACTTATGTTCTTTACATTATTTATGGCAGAGAGATTTTTGCATCACAGAACTTCAAGGAAAGCTGGTAACAGAAGTCACTAAAAGCAATAGGTACTTTACCACATGGTGACTTTATTTAGCATGGTTATGCTCACTGAGTTGTTGTTTTTATAGCTTCGTTGCAGCTCCCTGAAAACAGGGATTTATAACAAACCTTTACTCAAAACAGACTGCCTGACACTGCCATGACTAAAGGAACAACATCAGCCACAGTGTTAGTCCCAACTGGTGAGCAGTAACAGCTTGCACTCTAACTCCTGAAGTTAACAAGACCTTTAACATCTGAAGCCATGCTATCTCCACAATTTTATGGTGCTGCTTTTTAGATGGAGAAGATAGCACCACTGATTGAAACAGCACAGCACGACAGGCTCAACTAATGAATTCAGCTCAGCTAAGGGAGTTGCAAAAATGCACTAAACAGCGTAAAGTCAGAGAGCTCTTTAGCACAGAGCAACCTATTTTTCACTCAGTCTGATACTCAGCTCCTGCTGAGCTACTGTGGAATAAAACACACAGTAAGGTTTAATGAAGACAATTAAGACACTTTACAAACAGTTAGGAAAAAACAGCTTTTACCTGCCTCATATACAGTCCATTTCCAACTTGAATTTCCACCAAAAGAGAAACAAGCAAGAATTTACCAAATGGAGCTAGAAGGTGGACAGAATTAAATTACTTACTGAGTTTTCTGAAGAATAGATTACGTGTTCATTGTAGGACTCTATCCTGCAGCAACCATACAATCTACTGACATTAGCAAGGACCTTTCACGTACCTGAGCTGCACCGCACACCTTCGGGGTTTGCTAGGGCTCTGGTTGCAGTGACCCACTTGCACCAGTACAGTCCCTTACACTGGCTCACTGCACTGATCTATGAGTATTTGCTTGCAGGCAAATTTCATTAAAGCCACCCAATCCAATAGTTTTCTATCATGAAATTTAAGGCTTGTAGTTTATTTGAAGAAATGCTGAAGAAGAAAAAGGTATTTGAGCACAGATGTTTAACCTGACCATTTTGTCAATTGTTAAGCGTAGTAAAAGGTTTCAGTCTTGTGTCAGTGCTATATCATATACTAAGAAAAACAACAACTAACATACCAGTCAGTCCAAAAACCATCCATCTGCCAGTTTAACAACAAAATCCTTTCCTGGTTCTTACTCTGTCAGCAATACTCATGCTCTAGGCGGATTCTGCCAAGGGCCTGTGGATGAGAAGAGATCATCCGGGGAGATGCACTGACCCTTACCTGTCATCGGTATTGCGGAGAGATGGGAGACGGAAACTTGTGTTCCTGTCCAGCTTCGACTGACTCTTTGTCCTCTTGATGGAGCCTTTCAGACGTTTACTGAAGAAGCCCTAAAATGAGAAGTCACAGCAGTGAAACAGGGAAACTCTTATGCCAGTAACAAATCAATCAGTGCAGTGTCACCGAATCCAAACTCAGCGATTCCCACTGACCACGATGAGAGGACACCCTGGATTGGGATTCCTTGGAGCAGAAAGAAAAGCAGGACAGTATCATTAATGACAGTTCCACTATGTGACAGCTTCAAATTGCAGTAAGTGGTGCTACGCATGTTACAGGTGAACTTCAATGATTCTGATCACTACACAAAAGACTAAAAAAATAAACAACCCCCCCCCTCCATTATTTAGTAAGCAGTAGCCTTAGGTCTCAGTACTTGACCCTAACTCCCCTTCACATACCATGTTTTTAATTTTTGGTCAGATTAAGACCAGAAGATGCCTTTTATTATGTGTTTCTATTGCACCCACAGTTGCACCCAAGTTCTCCTTTTCGATTTAGATACAACAAGTAAGTCTTACAGAAATTGGTAATTCTAAAATTCTCACTAGCCAGAGTTAAAAATCTTTAAAGATTTCAGTACTAGTGATTTCAGGTACTAGTCCTGGTGTTGCTTTGAAGCAAAGCTCAACTCAAGATCTAGCCTGATCTAACCATATTACTTCTTCAGCTAATCTGTCTTCTAAACTACAATCTCATCAGCAAAGCTTTCATCTGTTAGAAAAATTATAGAAAAAAAAAAAAGGGTATGGAAAAATGACCATCAGCTCGGCCAAAGACATACTTGTTGGAAGAAACCCTTGGGGGTCACCTAGCCTCTCTCCTGCTCCAGACAGGTCTACTGCCAACACAAGATCAGCCCAGCTACGACATTATCTGGCCAAGACTTGAAAACCTCCAGGAATGGCGATTTCACCCCCTTTCTGGGCAACTCAATCCAGTGCTGCATTATCCTTCCAGGGAAAAAGTTTTTTACACATTCAACTTAAACATCCTAAGCAGCAATTTGCAGCCGTTGCCTCTCATTAGAGCACCTGCCATTACAGGGGAAAGTTTGGCTCCATCGTCTCTGCAGCTTCTCTTTGAACAGCTGAAGGCTGCTTCGTATCACCCCCCTCCGCCGCCTCTTTCCCAGGCGGAACAAGTCCTCACCCTCTCTGCACACCTATCTCCTTGTAGAGACCGGTAAGAGCTCCAGCTGTACTGCCAGTAGCGTAGCACGAGAACATCTGACCAAGGGGCGCGTGCGCGTCAATGTGTGCGGAAATCACAGCAAATATTCCCAAAGCGGCGGTGTTTGAGCCTACCCCATAAACTCGCACATTAGTTTGAACATAATATGCATTTTAAACGATATTGTATCAAAATATTTCCAGGGCTTGCAGGCACACGTGCACACACATTCTTTGGCATGATCAAAGCAAATACAGAGCTCCTTAATCCAACAGGATTAAGCAACACTTGAGCGGCTGAATCAGTTCTCCCCCTGCACAGCACAGCTGCACAGAGCCGCTGTGCGGTGTTGGCCAGAGAGCTATCACGATCAGGAAAACCCCGATCGCGAGGAATATGATCGGCCGGTTGGTAGAATTTGCTCAGAACGAGCACTCTTCCGTCGTAGACTGAACCAGCACATCCACAGCCTTGCTTCAGAGGAAAGGTCTAGCGACAGCGGCAGCCCGTTGGGGCCAGCCCTCCATCCCGGCACCACGGTTTGCTAGGACAGAAATCGAGGACAGCTAGCCGTGAGCCCAGGAGCAAGGCGACGCTCCTCCAGCGGCGCCGGGACAGGCAGCAGGTGCTGCCCACAGCTGACTCCCGCCGTGCAGCACTGAGCACGCGGCGGGTGGACCAAGTCTCCTGTCCTTCCCGCACAAGACCACTGACGAAGCAGAAGTGTTTTACATGCTCCAGGCGACTCAGCCAGAAGGTTGCCCCCGACTTGTTCGTTTAATGAACTTGTAAGAATCGGGCCATCACACCAGAAGACGACTGTGGCTGTACACTTTTAGCCTGAAAATTCTCGCCTCCCCTCCCATACCCTCAGTTTTCCTTAAAATACCAAAAACCACCTCCTTAGAAAAGCACATCCTTCTTCAATCCCCTCCACCTTTCCTCATTCTGTTATTCTTAGGCCCTTTATATTTAGTTTTCCCTCTTCTTCCACATGCTTCACTCCTCCGTCCTAATCCTCCTGGAGCTGCACGCCCGCCCTCGTCCTGTGCGCCGATTCACGGGTCAGGCTGGGCTCGCTCTCCCCGCGCTCACCTCCCTCTGCTCCTCCAGATGAAGGACAAAGTGAGTCCTGCCAGCTTGTTTCATGACGGAGCCAAGTATTAAAGCAAAAGAAATCCATCCATCCATCCATCCATCCATCTACATCTTTCCAAGGCTAAGTGCACTCATTTGCTCACCAAAGCCTCGGGGCCTCCAGCATGTCCCCAGGAGCCCTTCCGCCAGCGCAGCAGGGTGGCCAGGCTCCTCTCCGCCGCGCAGCTTCGGAGGGCTGCGTGTTAGCAAAAGCCTGTCCGTCCACGAGGCCGCGTGCAGGATCTCTGCAGCACGCACAGCTCATCTTCTCCCGAACGCTCTGCGAAAAAACCTGCTCACACGCACCAGGGCCCGAGAAACGGGCGCGCGTGGCGAGCACCGGGACGCCGCAGGGCGGCCTCGGGGACGGTGCTGCGCCGGCTGGAGGAGGAGGGAGCCCGGCGTCTGCTCCTCACGCCCTGCCGCAGCAGCGGGCTGAGAACTGCTGCACTCTCCCGGTATCGAAAATCAAATGGGAAAGAAAAGGCATGATACAAGACGCTGCAAAAAATGAATCTAGGTAGTGTGCTGGGGGAGAAGCTGCTGTCAAAAAAGGGAAGAAGTATTTTTATCTGTATGTCACTCAGGCACTAACCACGTTTCTGCATTTTTTTTTGGCCCTGTTAGTGGAAAAAGTGCCTTTGGGGGAAAACAAAACAAAACAAAACCCTGCAATCACTAGATGCTCTTGGGCTTCTCCTGGGGCCACTGCTGGAATTCAAGTAGAGGATGTGAAGCACTTTCAAAGGCACTTTCACATATTCTGACCTCTCAGCATAAAAGGTAACACCACCAACTGCAGGGATTCAGATCGGGTGGACTTTGGCGTCATTCCAGTACCTCTCAGGCTGCTCAAATTGCAAACATGAAATAAATTTTTTTTCCCTTAAGGGCAAATAAGACAAAGCTGACCCAGTTTATTATGGGATCCAAAGACATTTGTATCGAGTCATTCCAAATCCCACTCGGACAGCTACCATGAATATTCATTTTTGCGGGAGCACATAAATTTAAATCAGCATTGCTTTAAACTTAGTGAAAGATTTTCTTGGTTTAATCAAATGTAACATACTCTTTAATAAAGCAAATAAGCTGCCTTGGGTTGAATAAGGCTATCCAGAGACGATTAAACCAAAAATTAAACCAAAGAATATATTTAAGGCTAAAAATCATTAAAGCAAAGAGCGTGATTAATGGTGAGTCTCAAAACAAGAAGAAATTTGTAACATTTGCTCCCTGCGCATTGCTGGCACCTTCTGCAGGGCCGGTGCTTACAGATGGACAACTCGGGACCAGCATGAAAAATTCACATGTGCCAGGACTGAGCGGAGCTTTCAGACTTCCATTTGCCAAAGGAAATCCTTTTAAATGCTGAATGTAGGCATAAAAGGATGAAATGAGGAAAAATATAAGCTTATTTATGTAACAAATACCATCAAACTCACCCCCCACACCAGTTTTTATTTTTCTTCCTATATAGGAGAAATCCCTGACAATTCTAATAACTGTAGTTCATAATGCTAAAAAGACAAAAAACATCCCTTATTTCTTTTCTTATTGTCCACGTATTTCTCCTAAAAACTTATTCCAACACAAAATGCACTGCTGTTTGTCTCTCATCCCTCAATATAATGATGAAGTGTCTGAGCTTTAAGAACCCTCAGGAAACATTTTGGAAGCAGTGGGAATGTAATTCCTTCAAAAAAACACCCCAGGACAGAAAAAAAAAATAAACCTATTAACCTACTGTCAGAAATGATGAGAATATCTTTTTATTAAAAACACACAGAATATTGGCTAGGATAGATCAGCCGGAACGATTTTTTTCAAAAGATCAGTGCTGTGTACACGGAGTGTTTTAAAAGAGACCAAGGAGAGACCAGCTGTAGAAGAACGGTGCCCAAACCAAGACACCGAGACACGCAAGACACAGACCTGACAGCTCACATTTAACGGGACAAGACTCGGTACAAACTCCTTTCGGTACCGATGCCTCCGTATATTAAATTAAGGGGAGAGTGCATGATTTCCAGCTTTGGCTCTGGGAAATGCTTGCTCTGGGCTGAAGGGGACAGCTCGGTAAAGCACCACCTGAACTCTCCAACGAAGTCGAGGCAACACCAGCTACTCAACTCGCCGACGACTGCTCCCCGTAGACACGCCGCGTCTTCGCTTCGGAGGAAACAGCCCATGTGTGACGAGTAACGCTTCTCTTCGCTGCTTCAAAAGTCAAAGGTTAATTCAGCCACGGGCTGATAAAACTACATACAACACTAACACGAACTATCCACCGGTAAAACGCACCGTTATTAGCAGAAGCTTCAAAGCAGAACGGGCTGGGTAAAGCGGGCGTGAAGCAGCGCAAAGGCTCGGCTGAGCCGAGCGGCGTCTTCACCTCTCTCGGGCGTTTCTGGGGACGAACGCGTCGTCTTCGCAGAGCCTCTCGAACTTCTACGATTCTCGAGGAGGAGCATTAATGCGTTATCAAAAACAGCAGGCAGACGGCTGAATTTTCAGAGTAAGGAGACTTTTTGGATCGGAGGGGCCGCAAAGGTCTCCCAGCTGCAGCTCACTGCCAGCACAAGGAGAATTTTGTTTCTTTGGTTGTTTGCAAGCAGGTACCAAGGGGGGAAAAAAAACGTAGCCAAGTGAAAATACTTTCCTGCTCATGCATCACTCTTTGCTGATCTTCTCTTCTCCGCAAAAAAACCAGAACAAAACTGAAGTCCAGGATGTAAAACCTCATTAGAGGCAGCGAGGAGGAGGATTTACAAAAGGCCTATTTCAAAGACCGATTATTTAGTTTTGAAATAAAAGCAAGAAGGGATTAGAGACTTAAAAAACAAGTAGAATGGAACTTGCCTAAGCTCCCCGCTCGCCCTGTTATGTAACACGGCCAAGGGGCAATTTCACGTCAGAGGTAGCAAATTCGAGCATCGAGAAAGGGCCCCTGATAAGTGTTATCTGTAAATCAGCTGGTACAATGCACTACCACAAGATATCACATAGACAAAATTTTCAGCAAGATTAAAAAAGGATTACATGTTTATATAAGGAAGAATAACATATGTAGCTGCATTAGTCAGGTTTAAAAATAACAGGAGTGAGCAATTGTCGTGCTTCAGGACACAAGCTGATCAGCAGCAAGGATCAGGAAGGTATTTTTTCCCCCCGATGGGACAGCCCTGCAGATTTGGCCAGATGAATAATTCCACTTTCCAGTGAAAAACTGACTATTGCCACAGGAAGGATGAGGAACAGGATGAACAAGTTTAAGAACAAGAAAAGGGAAGAAACGGAGATTGCACAATACCAGGCATACATTGATGATATAACTACTAATAAAAGGCATCAGGAGACTGCATGTATTCTGCATGCTATGCACGCCAAAGGACTACAGGAATCAAATTTCCCAGGCACTGAGAATCGTACTTAAAAATTCATGAAGCAGCAAGAGCTGCCCGATAGCTGGGGAGAGGTGTGGCAGAGCCCCGCAGCCCGGGCGCATCCGCCTGCCGTCCCGGGAGCTGCTCCCAGACAAAAGAGCGCCCGGGACTGAGGGAGGACAGCCAGAAGCCTATCTAAAGAATAGCAAAACAAGGGCAATAAACCATAAATACCGTGAGAGACGGGTCACCCGAGCCTACCGGGGCGTCCGACCGGTCTGTGGGACGAGCGCGGCACGCCGGGACGCAGCGCCGGCCCCGCACCTTCGCCAGCCGGGCGCACGCGGCTGCCGCCGTCTCCGTCCCCAGCACGCCACCGCTTCAGCAGCCAGGAAGCCTTCCGGCACTGCTGCCCACCTTCTTATAAGAAAAAATAATTGAAGGGAGCTTTGTCAAACCCAGACTGCTGACCCAAACCGAGAGCTGGCTGCAGAAACAGCCGAACGGGGCAATTACGACACATGATAATGTATCACGACACGAGGGAAGAGTCCAAAGCGATGCGGCGGGCGGTAGTGGCGTGGCTGGTTCTGTTTAACTTCTGTGTTAATGATCTGGAAGAAAAGTTAAACGGTACATTAATTACGCTCGGCTATATTAAATCAGGAGGTGAAGCAAGGGCCAGCAAGGACGACAAATAACCTGGGGTTGTGAGCAATCAGACTTGGGTAATGTGCATTCCTGCAAACTTCTACAGTGGGGCTCCGCGAGTCGACCAAAGGGAGTTTCAAAAATAAAAAGCAGGAAGAGTGATAAAAGGGCCAGAAGGCCTGGTTTGCAGAGGGGGCATTAATTAAACTGTGCATAACTCGACTAAACCGTGATTTAGAGGTGAAGAATAGAACGAATGCGCCAATACGCATGTAACTATGAAACCAAGGACAGACTGGAACGTGATCAGGTGCTTAAAGCTATCTACAATAGCTCCCTGACGTTCATCAGAGGGAAATTAGATAAAACAGTCAAGTTTACACTAAATAGAAGTACGTTCCTGCTGTTGAAGTTCAGCCAGTATCACGCACTGTGGAAATACTCATCGCTAGACTCAACTCCAGAGAATTTGATGTAATGAACAACTCTGCCTTGGCAGGAAGATAACGGGAACGTCCCGCGGACGGCGTTATCCCAGAATAACGGCAGGCATGAGGCACCCTGTCCGTAGCGATCACCCGCTTCTTCCTTCCAACACAAAACCCTTCAAGTAACAGCCAACAAAACGAAGCCATCTTCTACCATCACAGGCAGAGGAAGAAAGTGCAAGTGGATGTAAACAAACATCTCACCGCGTTACGGTGAGAAAAGGCAGAGCGGAAAGCGGAAGGAAAACGTTCATCCAACAATAGGGTGGACAGGTTTGAGCACGGCCAGATTTTTCACGAGGGATGCCGAAACGCCTCGCATGAAACGCAAGGCTACAAAGCCATCTCTGCATTGGCACTAGCACAGAATTAAAAATATGTACTTGTAGGCTCTCCGGTCACACAGCCAGAAAAGATCAGAGTGGTCCTAACCTGGCAGCGGAGCTCCAGAGAAGCCACCATCTTGCTGGCTGCATAAAAGATGAGGCTGGGCAGCCGCGAGCTCTCATAAGGCTCTGACCTTCACTCTGGCCGGCTGCACGGGCTGCTCTTGCATTTAGCAGCGCTCAGCACGCAAAGAGCAGAGAGGCAGACAGTAGTGCTGCAGATCCAATTATACGCGCAACGAGAAACAAACCAAGGAAGCCAGTCCATAAGCATCACTCTATCCATCGTATTCACACAGAGTTCCTAGAAAAATCATTTTATTTACCCCAGACATTATGTGCTGGCTTTCCCATCTTGTTTGCACTTGTGTCTCTGCTTCCTTCTTGACTTTTCTTTCTTTTTTTTTTTTTTTTTAATAACCAACGCGCTTGGATGAATCACATACCCTTTGCAATAAGGAAATCACTAACAAAATTATACCAGAAAAGCAAAGTTGATGAGAGCAATACGAGCCTGCAGAGTGGTTTAGCAATACCTCGAGCCCTTCAGAAGGTCTGAAGGTTTAGACAATCTCACATTTACCCTAGTCTCCGGGGGAAGAGCAAAGAGGGGAGCATGGCACGTTGTCGCAGCACGGCGGGGAACGGCCTGCAGCAGCAGGGAACGGGATGCGCCGAGCCCGAGACGCTGCCAGGACCATAGCGTGCGTGGGAAGGGGAAAGCTGGTCTCTCGCCCACCCGTGCGTCACGATGCCTACTTCTAGCCAGGTCCGTCTGCCTTTCTATTTGCTCAGTCCAATAATGCTCATTATTAAAAATAGGACTTTTTCCTACAAATGCAACATCTATAAACAACATACATCTGCGTACATGTGAGAGAACATGCTTACACGCTCCGCCACCTCAATTTGCCCATCTTTCGTGCCCTTCTGTCCTCTACCAATCCTCACCGACGTGCTTGGAAGTTGTCAAATGACAACTAACACAACCGATCCTAGATGGAGACTGATGTTACCAGAGACAAAAGTATTGGGGAAAGAGGGAAGAAAAAGCAACGAAAAGGCACGAGAGCTCTTATGTCTGCACATAAGCTTCTTACGCTGTCCGCTGTGCAACACTGGCGACAGGAGAATCTGTTTTGTTCCCATCAGTGGGAGATGAATTGAACAAGCCCATCAGACATGTTGGTCCATGCAGTGGTTAGTTCTAAACCAAATTATGTTTATAGTTGCTGAGATTACACTTCCCACACAATAGTAAGCTTAACAATAAAATGCCTTTTCCTCCAGTGCACACAGAGGAGGTAGGAAGGCAAATTTCCCAAGCGTTAGGTGTCCATCCCTTCAAATAAATCCTTCGCTGACCACCTCCACTGCAGAGATTACTTAAAGACGTCTCCTCAAGGAAATAGTCACTTAAAGGCCATTATGCAGTTATGAATCAAAATTCCAAATGCGAGACAAAGGCCCATTAGCTGTATTACAAATCACAGCTGCCTTGTTCTGCGCGAGTACCACTGCCTGGTGTTTGAGGGAAAAACTGCACAGAACACGCTGGAAGTCACCGTCTTCTTGAGGAGGCAGTTTTTAAATAGCTTTTCGGAGAGGCAAACTTAAAAAGCTGCAAATGCAACTTATTTTGAAAGTCTCAGCATAATTCTTCATCAGTGTGGAAGAAGGTTAAGTCGTCCCCTGTCTTAAGGTGCCTTCTGCTAGAAACCTCAAGCAGCGAGCAGAAAAGGTATAACACACTTCAGATAACCTGCTAAATTTGTGGATTTTTGCAGATCTAGTGATGGTAAAATAGGGAGAGATGTTTCTTCCTTGGTGACACTGAGGCTTTCCCAGCTCTCCGGCACAGGTAACATGACTTGGCTGCCTCATGGAAGTCGCACATCAGTGGTCTGCAAACAGCTTCAAGGTAAGGCCATAAGAGTGCCTATAATGACTTAAAAATATATACATTTTTTGAGATCTATTGTAGACATTTAGAAAATGGGTATTAAGGGAACTTGTGCTTTTGTTTTTCCAAACAGTGACAGCTACACTGCAGACTTGAGGGCTGAAAGCAGCTGTAGTGTACTGCTGTTTCAGTTTTTGGTTTTGTTGGAGTACTTCTGGTTTGAACTCATTTGTACTCCTAAGCAACCTGCAGCTTGCTCTTCTAAACAGATCAGAAGTTGGCATATAAATGGTATATATAACAGCATACAACAGCACATAAATGGATTATTCAGAACAAGCCTACTAAGCCAGAAGCCTTGTACCTCTGCAAGGCAGAAGGGTGCATTACGCTCCTGGGTATACAGGTGGCTAGACAGACAGGGAAGCACAGTACCAGTTACATGGGGCAGAAATACCTTCTAATTTTTTCTCCTTTATGTCCAAGGAAGACAGCTTGCTTCCTGAATCTCTTTGCCAGAGATTCTTAAAACCCCAATAATGTGCCAGAGGACATGAGAAATATTCTGCAAGGTTTTTGCTTTGAAGAGGAGGAGGGCTAGTAAGTATTAGAGAAGAATTTGAGAAATGTTAAGACAATATTTAAAGGTATGATCAACATAAAGATGCACAAAAATGAATAAAAACACACAGAGAGGTATAAAAAACGCAATACAGATAGTCAGTAAATGATTCTGACATATAGCTTGCAGTTGTCAGACAAACTACCACTATATATATATATATGTATATGTGTGTGTATATATATATATATATATGTATATACACACACACACACACACACACACACACATCTAAAGGCACAGCAAATATACTCATCTAAAGGCTAGGGCAATTACTTATAGATGAAGACAAAGAAGATGGAGAACTTGCCATAAATGAAAATGAGAATTGCTAAGACTTTTGAATCTTCTCAGAGTACAGAAATCCTCCTGGAACCATATGGACCACAGTTGATCATCAAAATCTCAGAATCTGACATAACAGAATATTCTTGCGATAACTTCACATGCAACTAGAACAAACAATTTTTTCTCTCTCCCAAATACCATCCAGAAAACAAATCACTGAAGCAATGGAGGACACTTCTTAGAACCACAAAATAGCTGGGGTTGGCAGGGACCTCTGGAGATCATCCAGGGAGTCCAACCTCCCTGGCTCAAGCAGGGTCACCTAGAGTAGGTTGCTCCGGCCTGTTTCCATTTGGGTTTTGAGTATCTTCAAGGACGGAGACTACGCAACCCGTCTGGGCAACCTCTTCCTGTACTCAAGTCACTCTCACAGCAAAAAAGTTTTTTCTTATGTTTAAACAGAATTTCTTGTATTTCACTTTGTGCCCACTGACTGAGCAGCACTGAGAAGAGTCTGGCTCCTTCTTTATTCCCTCCCATCAGTATTCGTACACACTGATAAGACTCCCTCCTCGAGCTTTCTATTCTCCAGGCTAAGCAATATCTTCTGATACAAATGCTACTTCAGATATTTTCAGACTAGATGAAAATGGATTCAGAGTTTTTCAGCAGACATTATCAGAACAAGATTTAACTTCTGAGAAAGCCTCCGCACACACACACACACACACACACACACACACACACACCCCAAAAAAATGGTCACAACGATGACAGTCAAATATCAGGACAGGCTGCCCAGGAGGCTGTGGGATCTGCATCCACAGAAACTTTCAAAACCTGACCAGAAAGGTCCCGAGCAATCTGCTGGCCCTACTTGGAAGAGGGGGGTGGACCAGAGACTTCCAAAAGTCCCTTCCTATCTAAATTATCCTACGATTCTAAAAAGGGACTAAACATGGTTACCCACTATACTTACACTGATTGAAAGAAGTTAGAAAGCAACCAGGTTGTGAGACAGCCCTTCCCTCTGCTCTCCTCTGTAATTCCAATACACCATGAGTTTATACGTTGCTTAAGAGATCACATTTTCTATAAACTCTGACCTACCTTTTATAATTTAAGTAGCTGTTGTCAAATTCTTTGTTTATTTATTTTTATTTTTAAAGATGACACAGTGTAGGACTTCAAGAACAAGTCTAGACACATGTTTGGATCTGAAGTGAGCTAGGAAGTATGCTTAGAAGTGATGAATGTAACCTAAAGCAATACAGGAATATATAGACTGAGGTACCAAAATGGTACCCATGTCTATAGAGAATATAAGAAAAAATAATGTTCACTAGACAATTCTTTTCTTTCCCCACCCCTCAGGTTTTAAAGGAGAGAGATTTCTTCCCACATAGGGAGAAATATTAAAGTATAATGCAGTATTCAAGTTAGGTATTTTAAACCAAGAAAAACTATTGTTAAAAACATTACTGAACACTTCATTTTAAATTGAGAGGCATTTGCCTTCAGTCTAACATTAGAAAGGTCTTTGTGCTCCTGCTCTGGATACACTGTCCAGAGATGGACCCAGACAAGAAAATCCAGACTTGAGCTGAAAATGTCTCATCTGGATGCAGAGCCAACTGAACTCACCGCAAAAGATGCAAAGAGCAATCAACCTTCATGCAGAGATTTCACCAGCTTCCAAGCAAGCCATAAAGCCATCTCAATTTTCTATGTATTTCATTGATACAAAGGAAAAATAACATGCCATCACTAACCTAACGGATTTTTTCCTAGCCAAAAATTGAATGTATAATGCAAACCCTGGCAGTGACTTCAGAACTATTTATATAGGTTGCTGCCCACATTAATGCTGATGTGCTGCTATTTGCAGCTTTAGATCAATCCAGTACAAATAAGCAAATTACAGATCTACCAGAAATATTACCGGTAATATACAGCAGCTGATACTACCACCTCCTGACAGATTAGCAATACTAACTAAATTCCCCTTCCTTCTCATAGTCTGCTTCTATATTATGATATTTCCAACTCCACCTCCGATTCGATGGGAAAAATTGCTTGCTGGTAGGGAGGGCACACTTACCGGCACTTTGAAAGGAGAGGTGTTCGAAGCATCCATGGAGTTGGTCTTCTCCGACGTGCTGGTCCCCGAGATGCTCCGTCTGCGAGGAGATCTCTCTGCTGGGACCTCTGAGAGGAGAAAAAAAGAAAAGGAAGGTGAACGGGCGCAGGAGGGTGGGCGACAAGTCGGGTTTTACGCTGCACAGGACAGACGCCTCGGCAAAGTTTCCAGCGAATTGTAAGCTGCTGAATTACACTCGCTTATTTTTCTACGCCCGATTCACTTACTAAATTACAACGGCATTTCCACTCGCAGATTCAAGGTTATGAATCCGACCCGATCCTAGGCAATAGGCAATTAAAATAAAAAAACTGGTGCAGATCAATACCCAAAGGTATTTGGTATTCTATTACTGTTCGTGAGCTACTATGCCGAAAACTTTACACTATTCCTTTTTTTTTTCACATTAGCTATGCAGTAATTAACAGACGACCGAAACCGAGACACGGGGAAGCTCAATTTTAGCCCTGGCTGAACACGACTTGACAAAGGTCAAAGTTCGGTCCTATACGATCATCCTGCGGGCTCAAGGCGTACGATCATCAGAAGGCTCGCGACTGCCTGCAGAGTATGACATACATATCTCTGCAGATTTAAAAAAAAAAAAATATACATATATATATAGGTCAAACTCTCCTCGTTCTGGCAATATGACCTTACTAAGATACGACTTTGGCATCCTAAATCCATGCGGGCTGCTCTGACGAGCATAAATATTCCTGCGAGACATGCTTGTATCTGGTTGTAGCGACCATAAAGCATGCACACCGGCGCACGCAAAATAAGGTCTCCCGTGCAAACGGACGCGCAGGACACACAGACGTCTCTCCCCACGCGGCGAGGCACGCGCAGCCGGCTGCGGAGCACACGGATACCTTTATCGCAGCTGCTGCCCATCTCCAGCTCGGTCGGCAGCCTTAAAGCGATCCGGCCGCGCGCGGCATCCTTAACGCGGTGAAGGGACGACACCGCTGCCCGCCGGGGAGCCCACCGCTACCTGCCGCGCCGCAACGGCGGCTCCGGCCGGCGGCATTTCGCCTCCCGCCCTTCCCGGCTCCGGCCCCCGGGATCCGTGCTACTTGCAGGCGGGAGCGAGCGGCTCCCGCGCCGCCTCTCCCTCCCTCCCTCCCTCCCTCCCCCCTTTTCCCAGCCTGCGGAGAGCCGCCGAGCGAGGGGGAGCGCAGCGCCCAGGACTGCAGCGCCTCAATCAATCGCTCGCGCTGCACATCCTCATTAGTTACTTCCAGGCTATTAACAGACGCCCAGCTGCCGGCTTCCCCCCGCCACGGGCAACCGCGCCGGGCCTCCCGAGCGGCAGCGGCACCGGCGGAGCGGGGCTCGCGGAGACGCGCGGCCAGCTGGCGCTGCGAGAGCCGCCGTCTCCTCGCAAAAACCAAAGGGAAAAAGGAAAAAAAAAGAAAAAAAAAAGGAAAAAAAAACCCCACCTTCTTCAGGGACAGCGTTACCTGTGATGCCTTTGCACGCAGGATTTTGATCTCGCCCGAGCTGCGGTGCCGGAGCTGCAAACCCACGGGGGCCACGCGCCGCCGCGGCTGCGGACAAACCGCCCCGCTTCCGCGGCCGCAAACCCTTTCCGTGCCCTCTTCCCGTCTCCGGAGGAAAAGACGACCTCGGAGGCGCCGCGGGGGGCTCCGGCCCCGCGTCCTACCTGGCTCGAGGCGCTGGGGCTGCCAGCGGGCGAAGCCTCGCCGCGGGGGAAACCGGTATCCTGGTGCAACGAGCTTCCCCCCGAGCGCGGCTGAGGGAGGTGGGAAAACACCCCGCTCCGGGCTCCGGCGGGATGCTACTCCCCCTCCATCCCGGCGGGCCGGCAGAGGCCCCGGAGCGCGCGGGGAAGCGGGCGCCGAGCGGTGGGAGCCCCGCGCCGCGCAGCACCGCGGCCCGCGGCTCACAAAGGGCGCCGGCGCTCCGGGCCGGAACCGGCGGCGCCCGCTGGAGCCGCGGCCGGCGCCGAGGCAGGCCTGCCGCCTCCCTCCCGGCATCGGGGATCAGCGAGCAAGCCGTGCCCTTCCTTTTTTTAAAGCAAAGCTGTTCTTTTAAAGACTGTTTTGGGGGCGCGGGGGACACACAGGGCAGCGATGCACCCTGAGAGGGTGCCAGCAAGGGGGAGGTACCTAAAGAAAATAAAGCACCCGAATTACGCAAAGCATCCTTGATTACTATTTTTTTAGTGCCGTTCACTTACCTCTGGGCAATATTTTCTTTTTTTTTCAAATTCAAGTGTAATTTAAGCGGTTATCCCCGGGTATACAGCTGTCTTGCAGATTAACAGAACGAAAACCCTGCAGCGCTTTCTTGCGACTCGCCGTTTCTTTTACGGGCGACGCTTCCAAACCCAAGGGCCTCGGGTCCAAGCGCGGACGGGCCGCAGCACGCCCGGGGCAGGTAGCGTTGGGAGACGGGACCCCCAAACGCAGCCGCCGGGCGAGCGCTTCGCCGCGGCGATGCCCACAGATCCCCCCGCCGCCCGCCGGGCCGCGGGAACCGCCGCGCTGGACCCTCGCTTTGCACAGGGCGGGGGAAAAGAAGAGACCCAGAGAGAGCTGCCGCCTCTTCGCTCTGCTCCCGTCGGCATTTTTTTTCCTCACCGCGAGTTGCCGAGCGCCCAGCACAGCACGTAAATAACGATTCCCGAGACGCTCCCGCGATCCCCGTGGCTTGGCCTCCTCCAGTTTCTTTTCCGACCCGCTGGTTCTGCTTGGTTTTACGGGCGGGAACGCGCAGCTGGCCTGCTAATGAGAATACTTTCAGTCTAAATAAACTGCCGCGTTGAGCCTATTAAAAAGGGAGTCTCTAATTCACTTTTAAAGCCTTCTAAAAAGAAAAAAAAAAAATCAATAAGCGTTGCAACAAGTATGCAAACCCCCCCCGCCCCAAGGCGATGTCCGATGGATCGGCGCTGCGCCCACCTTGAGTAACGTTACGGCGCTCGCAGCTTTGGTCGGGCGGAAGAGACCGTTTCTGTCCCGTCGTCCCTACAGGCTTGTGTCCGAGCGGCCAAGTGACAACGCTAATGAGAAAGATCTTGCTGGGGACAGTCACTCTTTACTTAGGGTTTCTGCTTAAATAAATAAATAAATAAATAGAATAAAATGAATTGGGGGTGAAAACATCTCCCAGCAGGCAAAATTACAGAGAAAATAAAAAGCAGCAAGAAAGCAAGCGTTGGGAGATTTATAAAAGGGAACAAGAAGAAGAGCTGTGTCTGAAGAGCATCTTCCAAATGAGCACTACCCAATGAAATAACAAGTCTCATAAGAAAACAAATTACAAAAGGAAAAAGGTCCCTGTTATCTCGTGGGGTACGCATTCTTTCATTTTTCTCACTCAGAGAGAACTCAGATTCGGGCCCCATTCACAGACCATTATAAAAAAGTAATTAAACGCCCACATAAAAAGCCTAGATAAAAAGCAAACTCAGAAAAAAAATATGACTTGAATTTTCATGTCCTGACATCCAAACGCATTCTGACCAAAACACATCTTGGAAATTCTACCAGGTATATCTTAATGGAGAAAACTGAAATTTGCTGTGATAGTTCTTCAATATTTATTGAGACATCTAGATATGGAGTAAAAAAAGACCAGAAGAGATGTTCTCATCCATGAGCAGGGATTTTCAAGGAAGACACTGTGCTTCACTGGGGATTGAGGATCTGAGTGAACATCACAGACTCTGAATTAACATGAAGCTAATTCTGTTGGTGGTAGCTGCTTGCGTTGCGCTGGCACTAAGAAAAGTGCAATTGCATTGGGCCCACGGCAGAAGGCATGCAGCAGACAACCTCATGGCAGCTGAAGTCATTGAAGTGACATTTTAAGCCACTGAGCCTCCAGGAGCTCACAGTCTCCAAGACGAGCAAAACCAATGAATACATGGAGCAGGCTGGGAGAAAGGGCACGAGCATCCTTGGAGACATCCGTTAGCAGCTTTCAAGTGCTGACCATCAGGGTCACTTTCTGCGGCATGTTCTCGAGAACCTGGAGGTGGCATTCAGCAGCTCCGACGTCGGCAAGCCCCCGCGCCAAGGCAGCCTCCAGCTCCACATATGCAAGCCAGGGGGAAGCAGACACATGTCCCAGCTTCCCAACGTACCCTCTGGATAATGGGCATGTCCAGTTGAAACGGGAACAGGCAGTTCAAGGTGCCTCTTAACCTCCTTACGCGTCAGCCCCCAAACCCCGTTCGCCGCTGGACGCTACGTGCAGAGATACAAACGGCCAGGACCACCGTGCCAATGACATGCAGCAGACACGAAGAGCTTCAGCACAGGACCCAGAGATGCTGATGGCCTTGCTAGCTCCTAACGATCTTGGACTGCCTCTGCTCATTCAAATTACCTTGTGCTTGCTGCACGGAGAGACTGCGCACACGCAATTAGCACGGCTCAGCTGACGCACGCTACCTCGTTCCTGCAATGCAATTTGCTCAGAGGCTTATGGCTTAGACGCACATGAGTATGATATCAATATTTATTATCCTCATTATTAACCGACAGCCTCGAGCCACGGCTTTCAGGAACCGTCTCTCTGCAGGGCTGCAAATTGAGATATTCTCCACAAAGCGCCCTTTTGCTCTTGTTCGCGGGATATTCTCGCACGTGACCGGCGCTCCAATGCAGCAAAGCTCTCTGGCTCTTCCCTGCTCCTCTCAGCAGGCCAGAAGACCGCTCTGAGCTTCAGCACTTCTTGCTCAGGACGGCAGGATTTTGCCCCTGAGCAGGAAGAATCACCATTACGGACACAAAAAGGAGACTCTCAGTGTATTGTAGGCATCTACAGGATGCCACTGAACCTTAAACGCGGCCGTGGGCTACAGACAGAATTGGGGAATTAGTATCTCTAAGAAAAAAATATTTTACACAAAAATACATACTTGGAGGCCAAAAAAAGTGCTCTGCTACATAGCTCACCTCTGCGGCACCGTTCAGAGCCTGGGCTGAAAAAACACTGCCTGGTGCTTCGAGGTGCTGGCCAGGAAACATCCTGCAGACCCCTTAGTGCCGAACAAAATGGAAACGTGGGAGAACAGAGGAAATGAGCAGCCTCCTTGAGAGCGGCGGTGGGGCCCGACCCACGCATGCCCTCGTCCCTGCTCCCTTCGGGCACGATGCTCCCAACGAAGGCCACGGCATACAGCGACGTGCCCGGCCACCCCAGGAGCCCGCTCACTGCCTGGGTGGGGGGCAACCAAAACCTGCATCCGCACTGAAGGCTGCCTGCTGGACTGACAGCTAAAAATCCACAAGGGTGGCCGCTATTTCTTGGGAAAAAGCCGCTATTTCTTGGGGAAAAAAGGATACCGGAGCCACCACAACTGGAGTTAATAGCCCGTGGAAACGGAAAAGGGCACACCGCATGTGAAGTTGTCCTTCTGAACCGTTCAGAGCCTAGAAACTATCAATACCAAACAAATTCTGAGGACAATCAAAAACACGGAGTGAGAAGGAACCGTTTACAGAGAAAAGACTAAACGAACAAAACCAAGCAACAACAGCTCGACAGAGCAACAGCTCGGAGGGACACACGGAACAGCAGTCAGCTACGATGCGAGAATGCTGTTTAATACCTGTAAGAGTTGGAAGATGCATTAAGGCTGAGCTATAGATAAGATATTCAAAGTAAGTGATTTTCTACTCGAGGGCGGATAAACTACTGCGTTAGTATCCAGAAGCAGAGCACAGAACTGTTGCACTGTGCTTTCTACATTTAATTTCTAGGCTACAGAAGTACCTGATCATCCTTGGGTTGAAATGTTTCTTTTTCCTTTTTTTTCCCCCTTTTTTTTGCAAGCCGGGCTTGCAGCGACACTGCTCAGCCCGGGAACGCTCCCCGGCCCTGCTCGGGTGGCACGTGCCCGCTTACAACTCGGGCTTTGCCCCTTGGCGACTATTTTAAGCAGCTTCTAAGCGAGTTTAAAAGCTTTCACAAAGTAATAACGTCGGGTGACTTCGGACTGCAGGGATTTAAGCGCCCGTGGAAGCGGCAACCTCCGGAGAGGGTCAGAGAGAACAGGAGCAGCACCCTACCGTACCGAGGAAGGAGAGGAGGCTTTCCTCATCTTCGGCGCTGCTATCCAGCCGCTCGCCCGCATCCCCCGGCGACAGGAGACTCATTCTCCAGCCGGAAGCCTCTTCCCTGCAGAAGGCGGTAAGCGAGCGCGGCGGGGAAGGCAGGGGCGGGCAGGGCGGGCGGGCAGCGCTGCCTCCCCCCAGCGCCGTCCCTCTGTGCCACGCAGAAACGGGGAAAGGAAAAGGGAAAAAAAAAAGGAAGAAAAAAGGAGGGGGGGGGAGAAATGCACCGTTAACGAGGGGACATGGGACCCCTCGTTCTCCTGTTTAACACGGCATTAATATTCCTGGGGAAACTCATGGCGGGGGGGGGGGGGGGGAGGAAGTCTGCAGAAATCCTTCCCTGCTACTTGCCTCTTTCGGTGCGGTTTAATGGCTAGAGAGAGGCCACAGCATCCCGCAGGACACCTGGCTGCGCAGCGGAGAGGTGCAGCAGAAGAGAAGGGCGAACGGGAAAGTCCTCCTCAGAAGTCATTAAAACACTACAACTAAAAACCCAGAAAATTCAGAGCGACTCTCAAATGCCGACGAACCCCTGGCATTTAGCAATAGCAAAATCATCAAATTTGAAAGCAGCAATAATCATCGCGGTCACCTAATCTGATTTGCTTGAAACACCCCTAGAACGGCACCCAGCGCCTCTCACCTGTCCGACACTATTTATACGTGAATAAAGACACCTCTAGGAGAAAGGTGTGCAATTTGAACGGCCACCGCGAAGGGTCAGCCTATCCCAACGGCTAACTGCGCTCACGGTCAGCCGTTTGCTCCCCATTTCCAAGAAGGATTTTATCTAGCCGCATCTCCTAACCGCTGCACTGGTTGACATTTGAATGCTTTAATGCTCTCCAATATCAAACTCAGGCATCAAAAATCACCTCTCTATTTACATCCTTTGCAAATGTCCGCTTTCAATCACTCAAAAAAACAAACAAACAAACAAAAAAAAATATAACCAAAAAACCCCAACCCACTCCTCCATGACACTTATTTTAATTTTGAAAACTCTCGCTGTGCAAAAAACAGACAAAACCTTCTCCAGGACTGCAGCAGGGAAGCAGCGTCAGTCTCCTTTTAAAGCTTGCCACAGGCAGAAGAAAGGCAGTGAATAACTTCTTAAATGTGTCCTTCTCCATCTTAATGTGGCTCTTGTGTTTTAGAGCTTTTCAAAAATCTTTCAAAAAACTCTTGTCTGAATTTTCCAGGACAACCAGTGTTTGAGATAAGTTGCAAATGTGCCAGAGAGGAATATTCAAAACATGCTGAGAGCACTACAGTGGAAAAAAAATTGTTGAATCCATGCAAATACACGTACAAATTGCCCTACTGACCAGAGAGAAACTAGGCAAAATGTGAGATGGCAAGCATCCATTACCGAAAGCTAAAGGTATGGAAAGGTAGGAGAAATTAGCAAAATAATAGGTTAAAAATATATTTATAAGAAACTGGTCTCTGCCTTGAGAGACTATAGTTTTCCAAAATTAGCACAGGTACCTAATATAGAATAGCATGTAAAAATATGAAAAGTCTCCTTTGAACTGCTGGGATTCAGCTCCCCTGCTCCTGCTTTCCAAAGCGCCCACAAGGCTGAAAAATTAAACCAAACCTTTACGTTTCGGAACATCTTATATAAGCTAGTAATTTAAAATGTGTATACATCCCCAACTGGTAACTCTTTATATTACCATCAGTGAATGAGCTTCTGCTCCTTTTTCAGCTGTCAGAAATGTCACCCTCCTACAGTTATGATGTTGAAACCTATGAAGCTAAGCAGCTTTGCCATCCCGTGGCTTTAAAAATTACCACCCTTGCTAAGTGAAACTCACAGAAGCACAGGGGCTCAGATTTTGCTAAAGGAATTTTAGTAAATGATAATTCCTAATATATGCACATAATAAAGTGCAGATGCCTTCTGATGCGGATGCTTTGCCAGCACCAAGCAGCAGGAGCATTATAAATCATAACGTATTAATGCTCTCTGCATGAGGCACTTACAAGAAAGGAAAAATGGATCGCACTTGCGCCAGGGACAGACTGACTGACTGATTGATGGATATTGCTATAGCCAGTAGGCGATTTCTTCACAGCAATATACATTAGACATTGTACACCCAAGTCATTCTTGCTAAACTGTTTCGAAGTTAATTTATGAGTGGAGGAAGACAGGATATTTATGCACTTGAAAAATGAAATCCTCCCTCCAGAACAGTGGCAGAGTGGCTAGTGAGAGGGCAACTTTTTTTCCCCCAAGAAGAAGGCAGGCAGAGACATATAAAATAGCTTGCCTGGGGTTGCATCACTAGTTAAAGCACAAGAAACAATAAACCTCTGCTTGCCCAACTCCTGGATCAATGTCATATATACTAGACAACGCTCCCCACCTCTAGGCCGGTCCATTAGGAAACAGGAAAAATTGAGCCATTCTGCATGAGGAAAAATGCCAAGTGGTAACAACTTTCCAATCCTATTCCATGCCCTGGCACAGAATAAGCAAGCTAGCTTGAAAAGTAAGTTTTCCAGACATCCAGAAGTGCCAGTTCTAGATGCAAAAGGCTCCACTTCCTGCATTAAATCAGTCTAAGTGCCTAGCTCAAATGCAAGTCCCCTTGTTTTGAGAAGCGTTATTACAGTGCAACAACCTGAACTACATTCTACTCTAGCTCAAAAGCATCTGGGTGGACAAGACTGAGTAATTCATTTGCACTACAGAACCACAACAGAGGGATTCACAATTATTTTGTGACACGGATGACTTTCTGGCTTAAGCTACAAAAGCTAAACTAGCCTGTAATGTTGTGACACCATCCTACGGGCAAGCTACGGACAGCTTAATGGGATTATTCCATTGCACTGCAGGTCAACAGTAGCCTTACCTCGGACACAAGACACGGAGAGCCTTATCGGAGCACGGCAAAGTGCACAGAAAGCCCTTTTTCTTCAAGAAAAACTCAAAGGACAGTCAGGTCCTTCTTTAAGCCAGTCCATTCTGCCACGCTGAGTGAAACCGCGCTAGTGAATGACAAGCTCGCCCATGCATGTTATCATCCAGTACTTCATCTTCCCAGATCGCTTAATGAAGTGATTTTAGCACAGCCAGAGGTCTTAAGTGCTCTTGCTCAGCAACTCTTGTCCAGCTGAATACAATCTCTACATGCCACAGCACCTAAGCAATATAATATTTTACCACTGGAAGAGTGTCCTTTACTTCACAGAATCACAGAATGGTTGAGGTCGGAAGGGACCTCTAGAGACCATCTAGTCCAACTCCCTTACTCAAGCAGGGTCACCTACAGCACGTTGTACAGGATCGCATCCAGACAGGGTTTGAGTATCTCCAGAGAAGGAGACTCCACAACCTCCTCTGAACAACCTGTTCCAGTGCTCTGTCTCCCTCACAGTAAAGAGGTTTTTCCTCACATTCAGGTAGAAATTCCTGTGTTTCAGTTTGTGCCCGTTGCCTCTTGTCCTATTGCTGGGCGCCACTGAGAAGAGTCTGACCCCATCCTCTATACTCTCCCTTCAGATACTTATACAGATTGATAGGATCCCCCCTCAGTCCTCTCTTCTCTAGACTGAACAGGTCTAGCTCTTGCAGACTTTCCTCATGTGAGAGATGCTCCAGTCGCTTCAGCATCTTAGTAGCCCTTCACTGGACTTGCTCCAGTAGCCCCATGTCTCTCGTGCATTGGGGAGTCCAGTAGTGGATGTAGCACTCCAGATGTGGCATCACCAGGGCTGAGCAGCAGGATCACCTTGCTCAACCTGATGACAACACTCTTCCTCTAATGTACCCCAGGATACCATTTGGCCTCTTGGCCACAAGGGCACACTGCTGGCTCATAGTTAACTTGGCATCCATCAGCACTCCCAGGTCATTTTCCCGGTCAGGCCGCAGGCTGTACAGGTGCATGGGATTATTCCTCTCTAGATGCAGGACCCTGCACTTGCCTCTGTTGAACCTCAGGAGGTTCATTTCTGCCCAAATCTCCAGCCTGTCCAGGTCCCTCTGAATGGCAGCACAGCCCTCAGGTGTGTCAGTCCCTCCTCCCAGCTCGGGATCATCAGCAAACTTGCTGAGGAGGCACTCTGTCCCTTCATCCAGGTCACTGATGAAGAAGTTGAACAAGACTGGACCCAGTACTGATCTCTGGGGGACACCGCTAGCTACAGGCCTCCAACTTAATTCTGCATCACTGATCACAACCCTCTAAGCTCTGTCATTCAGCCAGTTCTCAATCCACCTCACTGTCCACTCATCTAGCTTGCATTTCCTGAGCTTGCCTACGAGCATGTCATGGGAGATGATGTCAAAAGCCTTACTGAAGTCACGGCAGACAACATCCACTGCTCTTCTTTCATCTACCCAGCCAGTCATCCCATCACAGAAGGCAAGAGGTTGATTCAGTATGATTTGCTCTTTGTGAATCCATGCTGACTACTCCTGATCACATTCTTATCCTTCATATGCTTAGAAACGGCATCCAGGATGAGCTGTTCCATCACCTTTCCAGGGACTGAGGGGAGGCTGACTGGCCTGCAGTTCCCAAGGTCCTACTTCTTGCCCTTACTTTCTAGGGCAAACACTACCATCCTTCCAAAACCAACTGAGATCAGAGGCAAAGACCTAGAAGCCACCCGGGAGGGAAGGAGAAGGCAGAATTTCCCAAATAGCAATTCCAGGGGCAGGAAGGACTCCAGCATCAGTGAGGACTATGCTTGTTGACAGTTTCTAAAGGACAGGAAGGCTCAAATGATGACAGGCAACACTAACCTAGAAGTTCCCTAGTGGCTGTTCCTACTTCACCTTTAAGACAAAGGGGGCACAAAGCCCTTACCACAAACGCACAGCTTAGAAATAGCTAAATACGTAGGTCCAGCCAAGGGTCCTTCTCAAACAGGATTCACTTAAGTCACTTCACATAGATGCAAAGAACAATGACCAGCGCAGAGGTCTTATGCTCCCCTTGCAATGTAAAGGGACACTACTTACCTATCTGTATGGGTCTAATCAATGCTTCAAAACCTTCTCTTTAATAGCAACGTATGTCTTAAGAGACCCACATTTCACTGTGCTTCCTTCCTGCACAAACTATTTTGAGTACAGCAATATCTTACTATTATAGACCTGCTTTTCATGTTAAAGAAAAAAAGCTGTCAAAGATCTATGAAGGGACTAAGCTAAGGAGCTTAATTTTAAACTACTTTTAAAACAAGACTGACTTTTCCACAATATTTTCCCACACTTTGCTGCTACTGCATATGCTAATATGGCAAAAGCAGGGCTGCCTTTTTTAGAAGGCTGCCTGCCCTAGATCCCAGTATGGTGTTTTCCTGCCAATATAGTTGCAAGACTGCAATGCTGTAATGGCTGGCAACGAATCCCTCATGCTGCTGACTGTACCTGCCCACAAAATGAAGTTTTGCCAAATCTAAGACTATTTACCCCTATCCTATAATTCTTTTCTCCTGGCTGTACTTATTAATGAACAGATGCTTGAGGGGAGCATAAAGCCTAGGAGTCAAACATTAGTTGAGGATCAACCCAGAGTCAGTGAGACACCACAGTACCATCATGCTCCTCATGTGCAGCAAGAAAAAAGGATGCAGCCATAAAAAAAAAGAGAAAATCCTCCTTTAACTGAAAGATAAGCAAATTATTTTGACTTTGGTTCTTGGGCATCTTAACTCTAAACAAGCCATTTCAAAAATCAGAAAAACTAGCAACAGGAAAGCTGTACTCCTGCAGGTCAAACCATCCTGTTACATCCTTGTGCACGCTCCCACGGAGAAGCACTCTGTACTGCAACAGTGACCTCTCAGAGGCAGTCAGGAGCTCCGCAGGAGGATCGCTACCAGTGAGAATCACCGCATTTTCATAGCTTAACTGATGAAGCAACCATGCACACTAACTTAAATGTTACATTTTCACACCAAAGCCAGCTTCAGGTCCCCCTAACATAGCTGAGGGATTCGGCTAAATTATGCTGCCAGCAGCATTATGGAAGTAAGTATCTATTAATGACTACTCTAAAAACACTAAGCTAATTTAGCTCCAAATTAGGGCCAAGACATTATTTACAGAGTCATCCACCCCATAGACGGCAAACTGTGAGCCATATGCCTTGTGTAAACAGACATCTTGTATTAAGTTCTGGCTATCTATTTAACAACTACTATAGAGAGACTACTTAATTTCCGATGCCAGCATTCACGCGATGACTTTTATCCCAGGAATGTAAACACAAACGAAGAACACCTACATTCTTTCTCCTCATATAAAAAACAAGGTGTTTAAAAGAAAGAACAGATTCAAAACATCCCGAAAATACTGAGCTGGAGTAATAAAATAAACACAAACACAACCGACCCCAAACTTTTCTGTATTTGCCAACCACAAAGATTAACAAGGAAATCCTTGCTCAATAACATGGTAAAAAACAGGGCATGAATGCTTAAGTCTCTGTTATCGTTAAAAGGGGATTTCTGAACTAGCATCGTTACTAAAAATTTTATGTATATGCTTAACACTAAAATTAAGAAGAAAAAGCCTCCAGAAGTGCTTCAAGAATGGGTGAATAACATGAAAGAGTTCAGCATTTGGGGTCTGAACTCCTGTCCTGAGACCAGTCACATCACCTGCTTCAAAAATCTGAAGATCCAGCCCAGAAGTCCAAATATGAGAGCTTTTCCAATTTTTAAAGCAGTAAGAAAGAACGACAAGAAACAGTCTTTGAACTCTGATACTAGCAGGAGTCTCAAATGATACCAGCGTTACAGTGCTTTTCTGAACAAGAATTTCCAAGAAAAAAAACAATCTTCAAATACAACTTCAACATGACAAATACAAAAGTTAACAGAAAGCCAAGAGCTTGTTCCCTCCTGTCCCTGGGCTTGCACCTCTCGGCCCAGGGAAGCAAAGCTCTCTCCAAGCCGGGAAGGCCGACGGGCAGCTATGCTGCCTGTGCTTCCACCTCTCTGGGGTATTAAAAAGATAGAGGGAGGCAGACACACTACCGGCAGGCAGGTTGCTAAAGCATCCTTTCCTCCCTGACCCAAAAGGCACAAAAAATTTGGCTTGACCAGCTCAGGTACAGCCCCACTATATTTTACATATGATCTTAAAGTCCCTTGGGACTTTAACTGTTCTAAATTATTATAAAGGAGCCTTATTAGAAAGACAAATGAGGAGAAGAGCTTAACATATGACTGATTTATCAGAAAATATACTGGAAAACCATGGAAAAAAAAATGTCTTTTAGCTAATTCCTAGCTAGAGAACAGACGGGGCAATCTGCAAGTTATCGCTGTCCAGGAGGACACTGCCTTGACCCTTTGCACTGCAAGATGTCGGCTTGCTATGAACCATCAAAAGGAGAAAATAAGCAGGTGAGCTTTGGGAGAAACGGGACAACTTGCACTAAATGACTTCCAAGTTGCTGTCGAGAGAGCAAAGCATTTCCCCACGAGCGCAGCAGTCGAGCATGGAAAACGAAAACACCTTTTCCTGCTCACTCCGCAGGCCAGATGCTTTGCACAACTCACGTCTTCACAAATGCTAATTTTGCCCAAATTCAGAAAAGCAATGCAAGTGAAAATAACTGATTAAGGCAGGTTTGTGGGAATACCACTGCCCTTCAAGCTGGCCTGTACTCTACCTTCTGACCTGCTGCTTAGCCTTGGGCTCACACCATCCCATCAGCCGACTTTGGGATTGCTCACCCTCTTCATGGGTGCTTTCGTGCAGGCTAGCACCGGCTCTTGGGAGCACTCACTCCCACAACAACTCCAGCTTTGTCTTCCCGAACAAACCAAGCGCCGACGCTTCTTGCAGAGCAGGGCGGACGGCGCTATGCCAGTGGAGAGCTTTACTCCACCCCGAGGTCACCGCTCGTTCCTTTTAAATGTCAAAAATCCCAGAGCTCTGCCAACATCACCAGGTGGGAACTGAACTCTTCCTGCCCTGCTGCATGATTGGCACAGACTCAAAAAAAAAAAAAGTATTTCAAAACACCTCTAACAAGTCAGAAAACCAGCAACTGGAAACTTTTAATGCCTAGTGGCTCGCAAACACACAGCCTACACTCACCAAGGACACAGCAGAAGAGCAGGAGCATTCGGGAGAGCGCGTGGTCACGGCCAGCAACCCCATTTCCAGCCCTGTCCACAAATCAGCCCCTCGCCCTCCCTCTCCCGTCTTGGTTCCACCTGTGTTTATAGAGACACTGGGTTAATCTCCGTACGTGCACCAAAATAAGACAACTGCCAAAGCCCCAAGGCCTTTCCAAACACTGGAGATCAGTGCAAGAAAAGGCAGGAGATAGATTTTTTCTTTTTTCTTTAAATTTGTTTCCAAATGAGAGACTAAATTTGGTGGTGAAGCAAGGAAATGCAGCACAGTAAGAGACTGGATAGTTTAGGGATCTTAAAGACTGCTCTCGGATGTGCTGGAGAGATTTCCCCAGGAGAATAGATGCAACAGTTTAACATGAACTCATGATACACCAGGACAAAACTTCAAGAGTACGAGGTCAAGCACGGCTCCGGCAACCAGCTCCCGGCGTTTGCCGGCCCCCCGAGCCAGACGCCCGCGACGCAGCCTGCGCAGGTGGGCACCGCGTTCAGCAGCACCGCTCCCCGTTAAGCCCACAACGCGCGCGCGCGCGCTGTAAGCTTGTTGAGCATTTAACGCTTGCAGTCGGCACCGCTGCAATTAAGCGGTGACTGTCGCTGCATCTTTTGCTTGCTGACTTCTTTCTCGTGCAGCTTTTCTCGGCCTTCCCAGAGCAGTGACCCACATATAGAGAAAATTATACGGAAGGGGATCACTAGGTCTCCGTTCTGCCGTTGGCCCAGTTTCAAACCCCACCATTATTAGCTCTCCTCAAGAGCATTTGTGCCGTTTGATACCAATTAGCCAAGCAAACTAGGTAAAAGGAAGTATTCCCTTAGCGGAGGGCCACAGTTTCGAGCGGGCACCCACCTCTACGTGCTAGAAAACGCGTCCGCGTCCTGATGCCGACGAGCCGCCTGGAGACGCCATCCCTCGGCCGTATCGCGCCGCTCCACGCGGTTCTTCGACCTCAGCGTCGCATTAAAACAACAGCTGGTGGGAAACTCGCCCCCAGGTACGGGGAGACGGCAACGAGCCGGACCAGCTTCGGCGCAGCAGAAGACCCCTTCCTCCTGCTCACGGCCACGCAACGAAGCTGCTTCGTTCCCGCGAGCCGTAAGGAGCCGTGACGGACCCTCGTGACAGAAGTTATCTCGAGCGTTCGCCAGAACGGCGCGGCTCCCCCTGCCCACGGCTCGCCCCAGCTCCCCGGCTCCCGCCGGACCTTCTGCTCTTTACCTCCCTGCCGCGTTAACGGGCTAATCGTACGAAAAAGCCCCGAGAAGAGATGGGGAACGCGAAAGGTAACCCTGCCAAGACCTCCTCAGCGAAACCCCGACAGGACCGGGGCTGCGCCCCGGCGAACGTCCCGGGTCGGTCTGCCCAAAGTTTGTGAAAGAAGCGTTTTTTGTCCCGGAAAGCTGTTGCAGGCGGTTTTCATTTTCGGAGCTGTAATTCAAAAGCAGCTGCAGGATAACCCCATCCAGAGCAGGCTCTCCACGCCGGCAAGGCAGGGGCTCAGCAGGGCCGGAGGGGAAGGGCTTCGTCAGCGGCGCCTGCCGGAGGCTGCTTCCAGGGCGGAGAACAGGTGGACTCCCGAGTTCCCGTCCCTGGAGCCCTCGGGCAACGTTCGCTGCGTTTGGGCTACCGAAAAACGTCCGGCCGTACCGAAGGGCGCCACGGCTACGCGCGGCCCAGCTGCCGCCGCTCGCCCCCTCCTCCGAAGGCGAAAGCGGCGCGTCGAAGACGCCCCGGCGCGGAGTCGCGTCAGGTAGATAAAAGCTTTCGGGCAGAGGGAGAGAAAGGGCAGCTCGGAGCCGCGAGGAACGAGCCTGCCAACTTCAGGAGCCAAAACAAAACAAAAAAAACCCACACAGAAAGCACGGAAACGCGCCCCGGCCGCCTCTCGCCCCCGGGAGGCCTCCCGCGCCCCGCCGGCGCCCCTACCATGATCCCGCCGGCGTCGCCGCGCCTCCCGACGCGCCCGGCGGCCCCGAGCCCCGCAGCCGCCCGGGGGATCCGCGTCCAGAGCCGGGTCCCGTCGCTGTCGTCGTGCCGCCGCCGGGTCGCTCGGCCCCCTCCTCGCGCCTCCGGCGAAGGGGGCGGCGGCGGCGGGGAGCCGCGCGCGACCTCGGCTCGGCTCGCTTACTCCAGCTTTGCCGCTCGTTCGCGGCGGGTATCCGCCGCCGGTTCAGGCCTCTTCTGCTGCCCTGCGCTCCCCGCCCCGCGCCAGCGGCTTCTCCGGCCGCCGAGCCGGCGCGCGCGAGGGAGCCGCGATCGCGCCCTCTCCCTCCCCAGCCGAGCACGCAACTACGCGCAGAGCTGCGGCTCAAGAGCAGGCACGCGAATCAATAAATAATAAAAAAAACCAAACTCTCTTCTCCTTAAAAAAAAAAAAAAAAGCTGTCAATAGCACCATAAGAAAATAAACAGCCCTCCTAAAAGACAAATCGGTCTGAGCTGCTGCTTAGAAATGTCTAATTACCGGAAACGGCAGGGCAAACCGGTCTCATGAGCTCAGATGAACGAGATTCCTTAAGAAAAAAAAAAAAGGAAAAAAAAAAGCGCAGCAGCGGGCTTAGGAGCGGCTGCAATCTCCGTCACCACCCCTGCTCTGCACCCCCCCCCCCCCCCGTGCCCGTGCCCGCCACGCCAGGGTAATTACAGCGAGCATTTCGTCCCCGCCGCGGCGCGCTTCGCCAGCGCCGCCCGCAGCGCCGCTGCCGAGGGTGGAGCAACCCCAGAGACCGGCCGCCCGCCACGACAGGCGGAAGAATTAAGGGCTGGGACACCAGAGCTCGCCTGGATTTCTCTTCAAAGCGGTCGAACGTTTTGATGGGCTTTTTTTTTTTTTTTTTTTTTTAAGTCTGCCTGATTACACCGCTGGTTTCGGTCTGCACGCGCTGACCGGTGCCCCCCGCCCCGCTTTCTCGTCCTCCACATCCCAATCCTTTACTTTTCAGCAGGTTCAAAGAGACGGGTCAGGCTCTGGTTCCAGCTCAGGAACGAGGCCATGATCTGCTCCCTTCCTTCCAGACAAGCAATTTCTAGTGACTTGGTAGGTTCGGGACTGGCATCTACTTTTATCAACCCTAAAACTTGCTGTACCAACCTGGAAAAAACAAAAAAAAAACAAAAAAAACCCTTCCTTGCTTCTGAGGCACCTACCCAAGCCGCTCCGGGAAGCGGGGAAGCTACCGGGAACGGTGACAGCGTCTTCTTCCAAAAGCTGCCGCGAGAGAAACCTATTGGCAACAGCACAGCAAAGACACCTGAGATCCAATTAATAAGATTTAGATTTTTTTTTTTAAAAAAACCCTACATTTTAAATGCAAATCTATCTCTCTTAAGAATTAAATGAGGTCTATCCGTCCTATGAGCTATGTGACCCATCTAAATAAAGAGTATTTATTGGAACATTATGCTAGCAGAAGACTTTAAAAATGCCGAATAATGAGTGGAGGGACATTTAAATAAACTTTGCAATAAAAATTCTAAACATTTTAATAAGCTTTCTCCTAACATTTCCAGTTTGATAGTTGGATTTTTATTTAAAGACAGTTGTTGTCTGCATTTAGTAAAGTTTCTAATACCGATTCTTAATCAGTCTTCCGCAAATAATTCACAAACCAAATCTAAAAGTTAAGAAACATCATTAAGTCTTCTAGCAGAATTAGAGCACTGAGAATCTGAATACATTTATATCGTTAATATTACTGTTCTGAGTGCTGAATACAACTTCTTCATTACCAAAAAGTACTAAATTTACACTTTATGGGCCCATATATTGATCATCTTCCCTTCAAAAATATGATAGAAAGAAGCAATGCAATATAATAAAGGTATCTCAATGTAGATCATCATCTTACCGCAAAATTCCTGATTGCTGACAGCATAAAAAAATAGCATCATTTTATCTATATTTCTGCTACTTACTTAAAAATGTCATACAGCTTTGGCTCCCTCTTAGAGGCTCTTTAGTATGCTTTACCACTAGCAGGAATAAAACATGTCTTCCAAAATTCAGGGTCCCTAAAATCCTTCCTCCACAGAATCCTCTCCAAAACAGCACAAAACCTCAGAAGTTCCTTAAATCCTTCCTGTTTGCTCGCGGTTACAACAGTTAACACCTCGCCCGCAGCGTCAAAGGAAAACCAAAGCACTAGTCGAAAGATAATCCACAGAGATCGGCCTGAGGAAGCTCCATCAGGGCTTCCCGCCCCTGAGTCCCAACATTCCCGTGATTCTTCCCGTGGGAAGCATTCCCCAACATCACCCGCAGCCAAAGGGTAATGGCACCGCTGCGAAAGCAAAGCGCTGCAGATTACTTGCATGCCACCTTCGGGTCAGCCAGGTTGGTGACCACAGCTCTAGACCTTCCAGGGTTTTAGCCCTGACACGGCACAAAAGAGTGAAAAAAGATTGAGAGGAAAAAGGTTGCATGAGTTTTTAGCATTCTCACTGGTCAGATCCTCATCTAAATTATTTGCCACTCTTTTGGGGGATGAAAAAGGTTGCTAGTCAAGCAAATGTTTACAGTCCTACCCAAGACAAAAAGGTAGAAAAAACGCTCCAGCTCTTCACTGGGTAATGCACAAGACAAAGTAGCCTCAAATATGCATCAAGAATTACTAGCTTGTAGCCAAAAGCACTTCAGTGGACACCACGCTGAATCTTAATGAACAGTAATCACTGCCAGCACATACAGTCCTTTCCCTCTCCCAGGCTGCTTCTGGGAATCGGGGATTTGCCCGCGACACCAAGGTGCCTGTTAGGAGAGTTTATGATGAACTCCGGTGGAGTTCAATAGCCTCCTTTTCCTCTATGGCTTTATTATTTTTCTTTTAAGTAAATTATCTCTCTGCTCTGCTGCTGAAACATTTTTGACTGTTTTGCAGATAAAATCACAAATACAATTCTTTCCTCCCCTTGTGCTACGAAAGAGCCATCAGTTATGAGAAGGGTAGCAGGTTAGGAAAATATTCAATACACACTTGAATAAGTCTAATTTAACATCTAAGCCACCTCATAATTATGTTAAAAAAAAAAAAAAAAAAAAAAACAGCCATAAAAAGCAGTAACCCAACAGGAGGTGTGTCGCTACCTCAGTGAAGTGTAAATAACACAAGATATCACAGGAAGCATGGAAAACACTGCTTCTTTTAAACTCCACTTGCTTGCTCCCCAGAGGCATAGCGAAGATTAATTAGCTCATGTTCATAGAGCATTTCGAAGACATAAAGTGCCATGTAAGTAAGCACCATCACTGTCTGACGGAAAAAGCATCTCCTAAGGTCCTGCATGGAAAAAATCTAATATATAACTGACAACGGATTTCTTGCCCTGCTGTAGTTTGCTAAGCAAGTACTGCTATCATCTTTGATCGGCACCACACTGACTGGTACTGCTCGTCCATATTCCTTCATCACGAGGAAGGCCAACGGCCGATTACGGGGAGAAAGAGCATGCCGAGGACAGGGGGAGGCACGAGAGAAGAAAAGGAGGCTTCAAACCTCCCCGAAGCACCACACGCTCCAGGAAAAAACAGCTACCCCGTTTTGCAAGCTTCATTAAAATAAAAAATTGATAGTTTATGATGCATCATGGTGTGCTTACTGAAAACAGACTTATTGCTTTAAAGCTCCCTGAAGCACGGTTTGAGTGGTCTTCCACGAAGACTACACGCTTTTCCCCTCTTTTTATACAAGCTTGTCCACCAAGTATCGCGTGTGCGTGCATGTTCTGCTATGAAATTTGGACCACAGAAAGATTACGGAAACCAGCTGAACGCAACGGAAATGCAAGACCTTGTAACACAGCGCAGGCGCCGCTAGCGTGAGACAGGGAGCTTACGGCTGCGCCCAGGACAGAAAAACGTGCAGCCCTCCCAAAATACTTCTCAAAAGCGAGGCAGGAGCGTACGGCAAGGGCGAGCCCCAAGCGCAACGCGCGGACATACCAGAGCTGGCTCACACAACCGGAGCTGCGCGCTCCACCACGGCGGGAGCGAGCAGAAAGGAGCGTGCCCGGCCCTGCGTAAGGGGAACCCAGGCGATTTAATTTGGTACAAACCTCTACACTAGATGCACTTTGTCCTATTTAATAAATATTTGCATTGGGGAAGTATCAGCTGATGCTAACCCGATGTCACGCTGATAACCAACTGATACGACAGCTAGCGCTCCGAAACGGGTTTAATTACATCAACATGTTTTAGTTTTGTTCAGTGGTTAAAATTAACTACAGGCAAGACTTAAGATAGAGGAATGCAGGTTGTAGGTGGGAAGCCAAATTTTCCATTGGGTTTTAAGCTGGTTTTTACTGAAGGAAAAAAGAAGAGTATACACAGTTGGGTGAAATGTAATTAATTTTTTTCCCTCCCACAACATCAAACGAATGTAAAAGAGAACCTACAAAATTTATCAACCTACAGTAAGTTCACGTATGATTTAAGGCAAATTTCTCTGAAGAATTTCCTAAGCACCTTTTCTGGTTTTCTTTTTCCCCGTTGTTTTTGTTGTCACAGTTTTGAGGAAGCTAAGAAAAATGACAGCTTTCTTCATGATAAACTGAGGTTTGATTAGAACATGGTAAATAAAGCTGCCCCAAATGTCAAAGAGTTCCCTCTTCTCAGCAACAGTATATGGTACATGGTCTACGCTCTGCTTAGTAAGCTGCTCCTTATGCTCACGTAAGAAAGTTTCAAAATCTTCTAACGCGACTTCTTGTGGGCGCTGGAGGGAGGAGGGAGGGACGCAACACGTTTCCAAGAAAAACGCCTAACGGATTGTGCATCCATACTAAAGAGTTAAGATTACGTGTTCATACCCCTTTTAATCTCTGCTCTAAAAGGGTTTAAGATTTAAACTGATAACATTTGCTTCATGACGAAACTTGGCTTTCAGTACAGATGATCCGAGTCCAAGAGAATAAAGTCGCAGCAGCATTTAGAACAAAACCAAAATCCTTTGGCTTCTCTTGGAGTTATACAAGAAGAAAAAGATAGCAGCTTGGCAATCTTCTGTATACAAGTAACTCCAATTGCCCAGGGGGAATGTCATTGAGATCTAGGCATCCTGTCTGAAATATCTAGCCCCCCCGGAGTCAGTTTTAATTTCAGGCAGGGTTCTCTAAATTCTTCATCGTTCCCAGGCAAGCAAATTGCACTGTACATAGTCCAAATATCAGATTACTTTGGGGCTTTTCTCAAAGTTTCTTAATCTCTTTTGCGGATGCTGAAGATAGCAGGACGTTTTTCACACAGTAGGTGTTTTCTAGCGCAGCTCATCAATTTTTTGACAATGCCACAAAGCAGCTGTCTTTCATAGGAGATTTTTAAAGTGCAGCTAACAGTTTGCACGTATTTGCATTTTGGGCCAGAACGCCACGGACAAACAATGTCTTCTAAAGACAGACAAAACTTTTAAAACTCCAGCTGATCTCAACATAGCTGTAATCCCTGCTACTGATCATATCCAAAAGGCATGAGGAGACAGGGATCCAGTGCACTAGAATTAAACAGGCAAAAAAGGATAAACAGCCGTTAGCAGACCCTTGTGCATGCTATTATGTAACCCGGGGGCTTCAGCTCAAGGCTGGGGACCGGCTCGCGTGCAAGAGCGCTTGCAGCACCTTGGGCAGGACTGAAGAGAAGCGCAAGAGCAGAGCCATGTGGCTGAACGTGCACAGTACCCACCTACGGCACACAGAAATCCAGCCAGGGCTTAGGCCACCACGGAGAAGCATTACACTCACACAAGTGCAGAGTTGTACTTATTGCATCGATTTCATTAAGAGTATCACCTCTCATCTGTTGGAGATCTCTTGACTTATGTTTTTGGTACAAAGGACTCAAAAAAAAAAAAAAAAAAATCAAAACCTCCACCACACTCAAATCACTTTTGGAGGAAGCTAATTTAAAAGAAAAAGACAACAGATCGTAATGCATCAGGTCCCTTAGACTCCTGGGTCTGGATAAAGGCAAAGGTGAAGCTCTCCCACACGTACATTTGTGCATGTACACACAAACACGCACATGCAAGCCCAAATCAGGCGAATCCCACGAGCTGCAAACAAACGAAGTTGGCTCATCCGAATCCCTCCCCCTGTCTGAGGTACTGGTATGGATGTGCACACACACACATCCCTCCCCTCAATCTGACAACTCAGCCCCAAACCCCTCTCTGCTTGCCAGCCATGCACGCAGGTTGGCAGGAGATGAGTATTTTGCACAAAGCAACACAGGAAAGAGCAGATAACTCTACTGGCAAAATTTTTTCATCAGGATGGATCTCAGCTCCATAAGGCAGAGACACAGAGAGCTGTACACTGCATTTTCTCATCCTTACTTTGAAAAACAGACACTCTTTGCAAGCCAAATTGGGTGATGGTAAGTGAAGGGCAAGACCTCTTTTCAGTGCATAGCTCTCTTAGAAGTTATTGTAAACCTGTTTCTTCAAAAGCTTTCCTATTTCTTAAGCATACCTTTGCTGAATATTTAGAGACTGGTGCATTGCAGGTTCTTTCATTGACCAGGTCACAAACAACGTATCTTCTTCCAAAACACACTGCCTGCCACATCCCCCCCCACCCCATCCCTTGAAAATATTACATCCCTTTTCAGGTAATCCTCCCAGACCGAACTGCCCAAGGACTGTGATTTTGTAGTGTGCACACAGTAAATCTATTTATTCCTTCTTCACAACATATTCACTCCAACTGGAGCACAGAGAAAGCAAACCTCAGCTTTGATTGTTTTAGCGGCAAACACCACCACGGCTTAGAAACAGCTACTGAAACAACCCCAGAAGTCTTTTCAGTCCATGACTATTCTCTCCCGCCAAGTTTTCACCTGAAGGAAGAGCACGGACTGTGCATTTTCTTAGCGCAATCATCCCCACCTAGACAGACTCAGCAGAGCTTGCAGAAATGGTTCTAAAAGGTACGTTCCAGGCAGCAGTGAAACTAGCTGCTATTTAGTTAATCCTCTACTGCTCACTCCATTCCCACGCCTCTGGACAGTACCTTTTAAAACAGTACCGAGGCAAGATTTCTGTTCAACTAACTGGTCACCTGAAAGCAGTGCAGGAGGGATCTGGCACCAAAACAGACTGGTGGCTTACTTATTTTTTTAAAAACCGCTTCTTCCCTTCTTTGCTGGATTGGAGAATTTTCTGAATTCTGTGGAATTTTCACTTAAAAAAAAAAAAAAGATTGAGTGAGTGAGTGCAAAGGTTCAAAGGGGGTGATCACTAAAGAGAAATTCTTTCATCTGCGCAACCAAACCAACAGACTGAGAAGTTAAATGTAATGTGTGAAGCTTAAAATTCCGATTTCAGTAAATGCCATAATTGTACGTGCAGTGTATCACAGCATGGCAGTGAGCTGTGACAAATACTTTTAACACTGAGGTAGACTCCTGAAGTTGTTTAGCGATCTAAAAATCAGCCAGGTTTTTAGCAGTTTCAGTCTTTGTGCAAGAGAGCGCGATAGCGGCAGTTCCTCGGAAATTCAGCCCTCTTGTTAACTTGCTTAACTTCAGGAAATCCAGGGCTGAAAAATTTTAGCTCAGGTGATCTTAGTGCCCAGCTGGAATTCCAGAAGAAATTCCCCACGACACGTACAACGGCTAGGTGATCAGGGACTTAAGGGTGCCTAGTTTCCTACCCATTTGTGTTTTGGTGCTGGTCTCCCAACTGGAGCGCACACGGCAATACCATCTTCTTCAACAGCAGTCTAGTCTCTTTTCCACGTAACAATTAGGTCATTCTTTTTATGAAAGTTTAAGGAGTTTAGTACTTACAGGGCCTTTATTCTTCTCTCAAACTCAGGATTAGTCATCCAGCAGACCCAAACAGTTGGAGCAAGAGATGGGACAGACAGATACGGTATCAGTTTTACTTCATTGGAGAAAGAGACTAAAAACAATTGGAAAAGAGTCTCTGCACAAGACAAATTGTAGTTGCTTGATGATAACAGGCAAATAAACATATGTTAGAAGGAGAAAGTCAAAATGGGATAGAAAGTACAGCAGGGAGTCGCAGAAACACTGGTCGGAAGGAACCTCTGGAGGTTATCGAGTCCAGCTTCCCACCTAGAGCAGAACCTCGCCCACACTGGATCAGGTCAGCTGTGGCTTTGCCTAGCTGAGCCATGAAGGCCAGGAAGGATGAAATTTCCACAGTCCTGCTGTGCAGCCTCATCCTGAGCTGCACCATCCTCCAAGTTTCACTTGCTGTCTCCCTCAGCCTCTTTTCATAAGTCAGGTGGTCCTGGACAAAACTGCCTTGGCAGACCTATGCTGGACCATCTCTGGGTTCTCAACAACCTCCCTGAACCCGGGCTGGATCCAGTACGCCAGGTGTGGCTAGTAAAGGCCCTTCCATTGCCATGTTACTGGTCAGCAACGGCAACATTTACAGAGGCACAGAACTGCAATATATTAGGGCAGGGGGACATTTGCCCCAAGGAGAACAGATGCTAACAGTGGGTTACATGGATGAAATTGTATCGAAGGAATGGGAAAAGGGGACACGAGATGACAGTCAGCAGCTAAGTGACAGCTACAGTAATACTCCTCAGACAAAGCTAAGGCACTAGCGGCCAGCTGGCCCTCTGATGAAGCAAAGATGAATCCAGCACAAAAAAACTTAGAAGATGAGCCAGGGAGCTAGGCAGGCGCTGCAAGCAGACACTTGATATGCAGAGCTGACCATACAGGAGTTGCTAAGAGAGGCATAAAGCTTACTGACCCAGATCATCCTCAATCTTGATGGTCATTTTATCTGCAGCCAAGAAACTGGAGTACGTATTAGGTAAAAATACCTTTAATTTTGCAGTTCCAAACACTTTTGCCAGCAACAACACTGGTTTAAGGAGTACCTGCCTCCTCCCCTCTCCTCTCCTCTCCTCTCCCCTTTGCTCACTTGTACTGCAAAACCATACCCTAGTTGCACCAGCACGGCTGTCCATGAGGCTGTATAGTGATCTGGATTAAAAAATAGCTGCAAAAATCAATGAATGCATAGTGCAAGGAGACAAACTTACTCACTGGGGTGGTGGACGGAAGATGGAAAGTGCTTAAACCAGTTTTGCTGCCAAGAGAAGTGCCAGCCAGACTGTAGCCCGTTGCCAGAGCTCCTAATCAACTTTCCATGGTAATATTGTTTAGTACAATTAAATCAGTGAAGGCAACAACCTGCACACTAGTGTGTAACAGAGGGTACATATTATGTTCCCCCATTATTTAGACTCAGTGAATTGGATACAAAACAAAATTTCTCAGTGCTAGCAACTGACAAAATGAAAACTTGCACAGAGCTTCTTCATGCTTGATCTGCTTCTAGCTAGTGCTTACAGTCTTCCCAAGAGCTTTCATACTCAAAGTCAGAAAAGAGACAGAGAAAAAACAGGGCTGTTTCAACAAGTGAAAGTCTTTACTTTCTTTTCCACTGACTTTGTCTGCAAATATAAGAAGAGAATCCATCTGCATCAACACTCAACTTCCTGGGAATCAGAGAATGTACAGAAATCTCTCCTTGGTGATATTCTTTCCTAATCATTGATATCCCAATTAAAGGAAAAAAGCATTCCCTCACTTTCAATCCCTCCTTATATATTTTGATGCATGTAGGCAAAAAAACTCCTATTAATGCCACAAAGATGCACCCAGATGCCAGAATCAAAACTTTTAGCATGTATTTTCCTTAATAACTCTCATTTATTATGAGCAGGTGGTGAGAAGGAAGCAGAGTACGAGAAAACAGGATTATTTCGGGAAATGAAACAATAACTGTGTTATTAGTTTGTCAAATAGTATGAATGGCTGAAGTCTGAATCAGGCTTTTGCTGTTCGACTGGTTAATTCTAATATGCTATAATAAGTAATAGTGCTTTATAAAGAATGTAATCTCCCTAACAAACAAAAAAAAAACAAAAAAAAAAAAAAACAAAAAAAAAAAGAAGAAGAAGAAGATGATGCACCTGTTAGAGAACAGCAAGACCTGAATTTGAAACAGAGGCAAGCACAAGGCAGGGACTCGCTTGAGTTTCTTCATGTTATCCTTTCCTATTCCAGTTGGGTGCTGGCCCTCAGAGCTCATACCACACATCGTAAGAGAATTAGCCCACCGAAAGTCGTGTTTCAAAGAAGAGGGTAAAATGCCAGGCCTAGGGAAAAATTGCAGCTATGTTTTTAGCTTCCTTGAATAGAAGCACCTCTGAAAAGAAGTGCTGCCAAGACGAATCCCTAGCGAATAAATGAGACATTCAGAGTGTGCCTATTTGCTTGCAGATAGGTAGCACTAAAATGATACAGGTTATGTACCAAGCAAATTTCATGGGATATATTTAACAGGGAGCCAGGCACCTTAGTTACACAGCTCTGCGCACAATGTACCTTCTGGGTGGCAATCAGGAATATCAACATTAGAAACCACCTCTCCACTGCCTGCAAACAGAGGTCAAGCTCCTGAGCTGGTGGATGGCGAATGTCCTCTGGAGTTATGCTTTTTAAATGGTCCTATTAGTTTTTACTGTTTGAACAAGTCACTTTCTATCTTGTGTTTTATCTCTGTGTCTGCCCTCGAGGCTCTCATTCAGGGAGGACTATAGTGGTTTCTGCCTGCATGAAAGGGATGGCTCAGCTGCTCCTCCAGCAGCTGCTGAACCATCACAAATTACAGCTTACGGTACTGAAGTATGTGGAAATTGGTGTCTATCTTAGTCCATGGGACTGTAAACCACGGTGGTTCAGCTGCTGCCTCACAAACAGCTGAGCCAACCCTGCAGCGAGGGCAGCAACGAGAGAGAAGGCAAGAACGACCACGACCGCCTTGGGTGAAGCACCCCGGACTCGAGGCCGAACTTTGGCGAGCAGAATGGGTGCCACCGATCATGCAGAAGCACACGCACTCTAACATACTGCCCTATTTACAAAAAGGTTGACTCGATACAGTATTGGTGTTGCCTTTAAGGCATGACTGTAGTCCTACAGACAAAAAAAAAAAAAAAAAAAAATCCGTCATCTGATTCCCTCCTCTCCCACTTCTCTTTTTAATTTAAAGGAGGAGGTATGGCAACCTTACACAGAGGGAAAAAAAAGCACATGCCATCAGTATGTGTTAACCTTTGTATTAGAGCCAGCTCTAGAAAGCTCATCTATAAGCAGTAATTTCAGATATCATCATAAGATGCAATGCCTTCTGTTGCCATGTTATGCACATGCTTCCCTAGGACAAGCGAGATACTCTTATCAGCTTGGCAGGGCAATTTCTCTACTGGATATTTTATCTGCCTCTGCTGAGCTGTTCAGCTTTTGGTGTCCATTCCAAAGCTATTTTCGTCCAGCTGCTATCTGTGCTGCTGGTGATATGTTCTGGCTGCCACCATCTGTTTCTTTCTCTTCACAAAGATGTTCAGTGGTTTCCTTCACTGGCTTGTCCTCTGGCTGTACATCTTGACACAAAGTTAGTCCCACCATTTGCTTTATCATCCCACCTTTTCCCGTTAGCAGGAATTCCGTAATCATGATGAAATACGTTTCTAATCAGGACGTGAAAACAAGGGAACCTTACCTAAGCTGTTGTGATCAAAGACTATACAAAAACCTTCCCTCCCACTTGCTCTCATCCTTCCTCACAGTATGGGCGTTGCTCAGTTTTTCTCCATCTCATGCCTTTCTTCCTCCCCTCCCACTGCTTGCCCACTTCTTTCAGCTGCAGGCTTTGTTGATATCTATATTCACTATAGTTAGCTCTCATATGGAGAAGACCATGTGGCTATGGGTTTCTCACGTACTTTTAATAGGCTCTTGTCAGGCATACACCAAGCAGCACGCTACAAGATACCACACGCATCTAAAACTGTTGCAGAATGCATAGCAATGCATACACCCAAATAGCACAGTCATCTCATCTGCACTGCAATTCATGAAAAATGAAGGAGGTTACAAGGTTACATCTACAAACTTAGCACTGGCATCTCCAGCTATTCAGATGCTCAGGGAAGCATATAAATCCTTCTACACATTTTTTGCATGTGGTACAGAAAAAGAAGACAGAAAAAGACACTTAAATCTCCAAGATTTTGAAGCTCTCTCTAGCTTGCAAAGTTGCAAATAGTATCTACTGCCCAGCACAGACTGGCTGCAACATGATTCCTCCTTCATCTCACTAGCTATGCATCTGGAGTAGGTGCTTTACCTGTAACACAGCGTAAAGCATGATCGTAATATTGGGCTTATTTCCAAACAAGAATGAGTATTTGTTCGTGTGGCACATCAAGAGGATCATTTAGAGCTGCATTTGAAATGCGGCAAGCAAACCCAATAGAGTTAGGTTTACACCATTCATCCCCATGTATTCTGCCATTTTTCCTCCTAAAACTCAAGAGTTGTCCTCTTTCTTTTCAGACATCTAATCCAGGAGACAAAAAATACCAAAACTAAACACCCCCCCCCAAACTATCTTCCCTCCCCCAACCAAGGAAGAGTGAGGTAGCACCGCTGGCAAGCACAAGTGAACAAGCACTACAGTTGCAATCTGTTAAATAACTGTTCAAAAGAGTGGGATTTTCTAAGTTCAGCTGCACAGTACTTTATCTTTTAATGACTTATTTACAATTCACTCACAGAATAAAAATTTGGCAGAAAAAAAAAAAAACATCTGAGCCTGTGGAATGAAAAATACCTTGCCTGCTATTCACCCTTGGTAATGATGTTATCAAAGCTGTTCTACCATAGAGCTCCCTCCCAAGATTATCTGGGTTTTCTTTTCTCCAGCTAACTTAAGAATTGCTCCTGGACCCTACCAGCAATGCCAAGGAAATTTTATTGCGTAGCTTCTGGTAGAAAGAAGAATTTACTTGTATGGGATTTTGCCTCCCTTCTCTCTTCCTTGCTTCTGGGAAGAGTTGGAGCGAAGCTCTTTGTGCAGCTGCATGTGCGGAGGAACAAAGACGGGAGAAAAATCCTGGGGAACTCGGCCGAACCTGGACTTGGTAAACTACCCCAACAGAGCCCTGCCTGCCATTTTTAATGCCTGCCCTTCCTTTTGCTTTCCTTACATTTTACTATTTATAATTACAACCAACAGCAGCAGGTACCTTGCTGGGTCTTTTAGGATTTGCACTCCAAACAGGCATAAGGCAATTTCTGGAAACAAAGCCAAAAGCTGTTATTCGGTACTTGTTACCAAAATACAAAGCAAAGGAGCTTCCAGAGAAGCTCAAACTGAGGCAGACCGCAGCCACGTAACAGCGCTGATGAGCGGCAGGAACCTCTCCCACCCAGCCGCAGAGGATGCACGACTACTGCGCAGTGCTCAGCAGCTCTCAGCGTAAATCCCATGGCCCACGAACGCAGTTACAGCCCTTCGCGCGCGCGGCGGCAGCCCACCGGCTCCAGCAACCTCCGGGACATCCGGACGAACGCCGGCGGGCTGCTGCGAGCAGCGCCGCGAGGCAGCCACGGTCGCGCCGCCGCCGCGCGGTCGCGACGCCAGCGGGCTGGCTCGCAGAGACGACGCTGCCGGGAAGCGCCGCTGCGGCCGTAAATCCGAACCATCAAATAAAAAAAAAAAAAGAAGAAAATCCACGCAGATACGTTTGCACTTACCCAGCTTGGCGGCCCCCTCCGGCGGGTACTCGGGGAACTGGCCCTCGGAGGGCACGCTCACCGTGCGGCGCAGGCAGCGTCCCTTGGCCGCCTCCGCCGGCGCCTCCTGCACCCCTTCCACGGGCACCTGTGGAAAAAGCATGCCGACACGTGTCACTCGCCGCCGGGCCGGCCTGCTAACGTGCCACCTCGGTAAGAGCTTAATTCGGTTTGTTTGTACCGATCCAGCAATAACTTTGAGACCTGGCCCGGCGCGCCCGGCCTCACCACGCCGTCCCCGAGAAGCAGGATGCTCGTCAGGCGGCTGCCCGCGAAACCCGGGGGGACAGGAGCGCTTAGCCCGTTTCGGCACCGCCGCCTCCCCGTTCTCGGCACGTCCCAGAGAGAAAGGGATATTCAGCTGCTCCTACGGGTCACGTCCAGAAAGGGGATTCACGCTGCGACTGCTCAAACTCGACCTAAAAGCGGGACCTGGGAGCGGTCCTGGGGTCCTCACGGCAGCGGCCCCCGAAGCGCCGTGAGCGAGCGCTTCTCTCCAGAGGTCCTGAGCGCGGGCCGAGTCCGGCAACCGCCGCTCCGCACGCGGACAGGCGGGCAGACTAGCGTGCCGGAGAGCCACGCGATTCAGACCAGCAGCGGGACGGCACCCTGCGCTCTGCCCTTCGGAAAAACGCACGGGTTGTTTTGAACAGGTTCAGCAGGCGCAGAGGCATCAGAGACAGGCAGCTGAAGACAGAGGCTACGGGGAAAAAAACCACATCTTCAGGAACAGGTTAAACAAGGCCTGCGTGCGACTCGGGAGAGACTTCTGCGACCGCACTTTGACGAATTCTTCGCTCTTGTTATTAATCCTCTGATGCAGCTATTAACTCATTCCGAAAAGGGTGGTTTAGGGCCCAGCCACAACGGCCCCAGAGGCCGAGCAAGGAAGCTGCAGAAAGCCCCTGAGCGCAGCGAGATCCTGTCGACACGACACGTTCCCTCTGGGACTCGAAGAGGTCCGCAGCACGGTAAGCTTTCAACCACACGCGCAAAAAAAAATCTGTACTGCGGCGAGACTGTCGGCACCCCGTCTTTCGGAGGCCGATGCCTTTCCCCAGTTACCTTTCCTCGTTTCACGCACCAGCGAGGGATTTCTCAGGCCTCACTCAGCTCGGGAGGGAGGAAAAAGGTTATCCGAGCTATCAGTGAAGCTGGAAAAAAAAGGTACAAAACTGACTGGTTTCTTTCCATAATAAATATCTCGGCCAATTTCCATGAATAATTTTTTTGGGAAAAAAAAACAACAGTTGAAATTCAGCTGAGCAATAATCTTTCCAGTTTTTCCTCACCAAGCAGCCCTATAAAAATCGAGCGGGAAGAGGCAAACTTGCAAAACCCGGGGAAACACGAAGCCCTGCCTGAAGCCCTCAGAAGAGGCGGTCCGGGCACCTCCCCTGCACGGCCGACGCGCGCGAGTCTTCGTTTCGCAGCCGTCCCCAAGCACGCGGATCGTACTTCGGGGCGGGCAGCATCTCGGCGCAGTTTGAACGAGGCCGTTGCCTTCAACAGTTTGTGTAATTGCACTTTTTTTTTCCACCCTCTCTTTTTCTCCAGGTAGCTACACAAGAAACCGCTTGCAGCTAGGGGACTGAAAGCTCCTGCCACGTCTCCTGTGCTGCTTATCCTTTTGTACCTTCAAGCAGCTCTGAAAACACAGTATTAATAGCAAGCAAAAAAGATATTATTCATTCGTACTGAAGGCTGTACAAAACACAGAAGATACGGTACTATTTTAGAAGCAGCCTGTGCTACAATGGCTCTCACAAACTAGTTCTGGCATTTCCTGACTTTCGAGCACTTATCGTTCTCTTAAGGTCATTTTTGATGCTATTTATTACTGCGCTAGTCTATCCGTCTCCTTCAAACAGTGCTCGTTTTTTTACAACAAGTTTCCCAAATCCCCCGCGGTTGTCCTGTTAAGGCTGCTTTCTTTGCTGGTAGATTTTTACATCAACTCCTTTGCTGAATGATCTCCACGTGAGAGCTCATTAGGACGTTAAGCAGAGACTAATTCTGTTTACGCTACGTTCAGTCAGTCAAGATCATGCATTAGATTTCATCCTCCTTCCTCAGCCAACCTGTACCTACACCGAAAGGCTCGTTCTGCACCAACACAGTGCACGGGGTGGAAGACCCCTCCGCGATTAGACCTTTAACTGAGAAACAAATACAGCCCCTTTCCTTTAAGGCATGCCTATCTTTAAGGCCTCCCTAACACCGGATTTACGACACGATTTTTTTTTTAATGGCACTGAAGAAAAAGCGCTAGCGCCCCACCACATCCAGCGCACCCCCTTCGCGTCCCTGGGAAAAGCAAACAGGCTGCAGCGGCCCGCGCCGCTGCCAACAGCGGGTCTCCGCTTCTGCATACCAGAGGGAGGATTTATCTTCAAAGAGGAACCGAGCCGTTTACGGCGAGCCGGGTCCCAGTTGCGAGTCACTCGGCCCTTGGCACCGCGCAGCTCCCCAGCCCAGAAACACACGGGCAGGCTGCGCCCTGGAAAAGGCGCGGTGCAACTACAGTCGTCCTGCACAGCCGACGCCAGCCCCCAAGGCTGCTTTTCTTAGCAAGTCTATAGGGGCTGGAGAGAAGACTGTGGTTTTCCTGGTACTTTTTATTTGACTCTGGATTTCCCTACGCTGTATCAGGGATAGCTAAAGAGAACCCCCTAAAGCCTGACTTGAAACACTGCGGTGTTATTGGAAATAACACTCCTCCAAACCCTTAGTTTCAGCCCAGACCGACAGATAAAAACTAATTTTGAGATTGCAGGACTGCCCTGCATTGCTTAGCGTAAGACTAGGCTGTTCTTAAAAACACACCGTCGCAAACACGCTGAACGAGCTCAGCCAGCAGCTCTGCACCTCTCGGGGCCGGACGTTTAAAAACCGGGGTGGTTTTTAAACACGTATACGAGCTGCTCTGCGGTGGGTCAAATGCATTCAAAGGCTGGATGGCACCGAAGGACGCACAAGCGCGCAGCCAAAATACAGCGTGACCAGCACAGACACCAGCTCAGGCATCACCTCTCAATCCCCACCTTGCCAGCAAGCACCTCAGCAAAGGGGGAAGGAGAACCGCCGAGCGCTGCGAAGACAGCTTTCGGCTATTTTTTTCCCACATGCTTTTGTCATCGCGTCCCCTGGGAACTTCTTGCACTGATTAATGACAAAAAAATTGAGAACTTACAATCTCTTGTGAATGAATAATCAGAAAGCCTGGAATCACGTGAAAGAGTCAAATAAGGGCAAAGCTCTTTATATTTTCACTTTTACCGTCTTATACGAGCCTTGTAAGAGGCTAGAAGCTGGCTAAAATTTTGACATAAAAATCCATTTAAAAAATGATGGCAAACACGTCTGTGGAATTTTTGAAAAATTAATTAATTTGGAAATTAAAGCAAACGCTCTCTTATGACTGGGTTGAGCTTTGATAAATTGGTACTTTCTAGCAACACCTATTTGCTGGAAGACGCCAGTGGAAGGACTCTTTCGAGAACGGCACGTGGCACCTCCGAAGCACTTCCCCACTCCCACGTACCCGCGTCTGCTCTTGCGGTTTTCTCTGGGAAGCGCTGCTACCGATACGCTACCTGCGTCAGCCACGGGAGTCGGAAAAGCATAGGAACATACACCAGAAACGCCCTGCTGCTGGCCTCCGTCCCCAGCACCAGTAGGTCCTGTCGCTCTGAACGCGGACCTCGACTCTTTTACCCTCGAGCAAAAGTCTCCTTGAATCCAAAAGAAAGATGAGGTTTTGGGTGCAAGGAGGAAAAAGGAGCTTAACACACTAGAAACATCGTCTTTAACTTATTTCCAACCAAAAAACCAAAATAAGAAGATTCTAGAGGAGAAGAGCCATTACTTGGCTGTTTTCCTGCTGTTGTGACGATGACTCACGGAAACCCAGGCCAGCGACAGATGCTGCCCTTTGCTACATCGCTCCCGAAAAGGCTCCGCAGCGGAGCCTCTCTCCGAAAGCACGCCTCAGAAGCGCGAAGCCGTTCCGCTTCCCCGCTCAAAGGGCATCGCTGCTGCAGGCGCCCTTCACCGCGCCCTCGCTCGGAACGCGTCCGTGGAGCCTTCGGCCTAGGGAACGGCTCGCGCAAACCACGAAAGTCGCTGCACCTTCCCAGCAGTGGGAAAACCGATACGAAACGCGTCTTCCTTGGAGAAGAAACGCTGTTCTGTAAGTGAATCAGCCTAGTCCTGTTCTCCTTGTCTCGGAAAAGGCTGCAAGATATCACCACCCCAGGATATCGCCTAGTAATTGCACATCTCCTGTCACTCAGGGCTCCTTATTTGCCTAGTTGTCTCCCACTCCCTACAGGGGTTCGTTCTACCGGCGTTCGGGGCCTCAATCTCTGCTCTTCGTTAATAGTCTTCGTTCACCAGTCTCGCCCATTTTTCTTTTACAAGGCTGACAAGGTGTCAAGTGATTAATATTAATCTACCCTGCACAAGGTGATACTGTCATACTATTTTTGTTTAAGTAATTACAGATATTTTTGGATCGAGCTGTTCCTTGAAATTCCTCCAATTTCCTACCTACTGTTGTGATTCACAGCGCAGAGTCTCACTGCACAAAATCCATCTCAAACTACCTTTTCAATAAATCTGTACTAGTAGGATAGCATAAGAAAATGTTTTCTTACTACTCTGTTATTTCTGTGCTATTCCCTCCGACAATCTCAAAATAAAAACCCATATAATCCACAACACAGTATTTTAACTGAAAGAAAACAAACTTAGTATTGCTGCTGAAACAATGAAGACATCTTTCATCACCTGTTTGCATTTTGTACATGTTTTTCTGCTTTTTGGCTTTGGCATACATACTTTATAATACTTTGTATAAGCATTATACAACATCAAACATTTCTGCTCCCTTTCAACTTCACACAGGCTAAACTTCTTGGATTTTTATTCCATGAAGTAGCAAAGTAGATGCATAAAAAATAAAACGAGACTCCTCAGACTAGCAGTTTTCCAATTACACCCACCTTTACATTATGCAAGCGCTCCTTTTTGGCAGAAAGGACACTCCCCTGTCAACACCTCTTCCGTTTTCCCTCACATCCGTGCCCTTGCTAAGGTATATCATTTGATCCTTCATAATGTTTCTAAGATCATCTCCACCAGTCCCAAAGACATTCCAGCCCACTCACTGTATGAGCAATTCCCACCGGCACACTGGAGTCTCTCACTCCTCAGCTTCCCAGTGCCTATCTCATCGGTGATATTTCAGGTTAACAAAGAACAACCTCAGGATCACCTTGTCAATAATTCTCCTCTACACTTTCCTACTTTCTTCTTTTAGCACTCTCTCTTTTGCTCACGACTAACTCTAGCTGTTCCTTCGCTCGGTGTGCCTTTACTCCCACCCATAGTCATCTTCTGTTTCTCCTCCTCTTCCAAGCATGTCTCCCCATCACTGCCTTAGGCCTTTACTCAAGCTTGCTTCTAGACCACCTTTCACTGAGCCTCTTCCAACTCCTGAGTAAGCTGCCAAATAAAGTTCCCCAAGTCACCTCCCCTTCCATTTCTCATAAAACCTATCAGGAGTACTTCTACTTCAGAAGCATTCGAGCTGCAAGTCCAGCCTATCAGCTTTATGCCTCTCTAACTAGCAGTTTGACCAGTGTACCTGTTCTGTGCTTCTTCAAGGGATCACACTTGGAAGACTTGTACACTGCCATTCCTACAGGCTCAGAAGGTAGATTAAAACAAGCTTTTATTTTGCTGTAAGATACTAATGAGGATGGAGCTCCCCTTTTCCTTCCACTTACAGTAGTTCCAAATTACTTGAAAATCAGAATGGCAAATATGACTCTAGCTACCAGCTTCTGAAACAAATCAGGTAGCAGCGTGTGGAGTTGCATAATTTGTATGCAGCATTTGGCCCATTTGCATATAGCATTTTCCTGAACAAGTTATTTTCTCATTGTATACAGTGCTGACAGGCTCTGTTGAGTGCACAGGGCAAAGATTTGCTCTTCTGCTCAACATTTTTTTTGGAACTGCTCTTCTTACCCGCCCCACATGCTGTATGCCCTGGTATTGAATTTCTCCAGCCTCTGACAGAAGAAGGCAAAAAGCAGAGCGTATTTAAATGTCACATAAAAAGACTTAATAAACCAGTGATGCATCTATCTTCCCACATTTATTCCTTAGCATCTAAACAAGGGACTCATCTTACTGTTCTAACTGTATGCGGTGAGTGCAATTAACAATCCATTAGTGCACAGTTACCACCTGCAGATAATTATTTGTGATATGAGCCGGTGTTTTTTCCAATTACATTTCTTTAATGACATACATCCTTTACACCAGCACAGCTGGGCTAAGTACAGTTTTAGAAATAATTCTCACATGTCCTTAATTTTCTCCAGGATATACTTTAATTCCCTACATGACATTCCTGCAAGAATAAAAAAACAACTAAGCAGTAAACAAACATTATGATATGGGTCTTCCATTTATTCTTCATTTGATCATCTCTCCTGCCCAGCAATGTTTTAAGTGTTGCAATAACAGAGCACTGATGTTATGTTGCTCCCTTCTAATAAGTAACATCCTTCTCCAGACCTTTTCCTGCCCCTCCCTATGCAAGGAAATATTTCAGCTCCTGTAAATACACCTGACCATAGCTCAAGATAGATAAGGATAATATTTAGTGCTACGCCAGCTCATTTTCAGCCTGTGCGCAGCCATATGTAAAAGCTTCAAAAAAATTAAGAAAAAAGCAAAAACTTCAGCTCACCTCCAAATGTAGGAAACCATGGTATTAGATTCAAATTCATGGACATAGAAAATTCTTCATAGAAGAATCTACTTCAGTAGTTTGAAAGCATTTCCATCTTACGGCTCCTCCTAAAATATTTAAACTGTGTAAATCTATAGCTGAAGAATTAAACAAACAAACCCAGGAGCATTATCAGCTTTTAAAGCTCATGTATTTGTGCAAGTCTGTAGGCATCAAATACCACCAGAAAAACTACATCGCCTTGTAGGCTAGGAGAAGGGACTTATCTGCATTTGTTTGTTCCCAGTGCTCCAGTCAGCCGAAACATGCCTATTCGGTAATCAAGTTAACGTCATGTTCATACCAAGGCGCATCGCCAAGTACTATGTACTATGTACACACACACACAGATCACACATGCAGTAATTTGATTGTTAAAGCAAAGAAGGTTGCAACAGCTTCGAGTCCTCCATGCCAAGGGGCACCCGATTTTGTTTGCTACGTTTAGCAAGAGAGAGGGCAAGCCCATGTCTCAAACAATTTACCTTTGGACTGCAGCAAGGATGAAAGGTTTCACACACCTCTTCTTCTCAGCACTCCAGTACGGACATACCAAAACCCTATTCCCCTACGTTTGCTAAGCCTATGGCTGCACTGACACAAAGAGGTTTGACTGCAGCATAGGTTTACATAGCTGTAGGGGTTTTAACCAACATTAAAGCAGCAACAGCATAGAAAGACGTAGTGGCACAGACTTAAGTGCAGTCTACGAAGTCCCACTGGGGAGCCTAGCTACACAGGGCTTGCCCTCACCTTGCCTATGCAACTGGCATCTGAGCTAGCTGCATTAAAACCGAGCGTGAGCCCTGCCATCCCGAGGCGGAATAGGTTGGCTCCCTTCCACGCAGTTCATTAAACTCATGAGAAAAGGAGAGGGGGAAAAAAAAAAGAAAAAAAAAAAGAAGTTGCCTTCCCGTTTTACCGGGAAAAGAAAGGCCCAAGGCAAGTCCTGGGCGGCCAACGCGAGTTTGTCTCACCTCTTTCTCCCTGTTGAGCAGCACCAGCTGGCTGTCTGTCAGGATGCAGTATTTCCTCTCCCATGTCGTCGTCTCGGCGTAGGGCGACTGGCCGCAGGACAGGCGGTGCGTAGGTGGTCCCTTCACGTCTGCGAACAGAGAGCACCATCCCAGAATCATTCGAATGCTTCGTTAACCGCCCTCCTCGCTTTTGTGTCTCTGCGGCTAGATGCAAAGCAAAACTGCAACCGGTACTTAAATAGTGCCTGGTTCAGCATACTAACTCCCAGCCCGCTAATCCTGGGAGGCACCCATGTGGAACGCCACATTAGTTACACTCTGCATCCTTATTTACTTAGAGCACAACTTTTAAAAAACGGCAATGCCTGGGGTGAGTGGAACTGCCTTTGCGAGAGGGCTCTTACTCCTCGCTTTTGATCATATTCTAGCGCTTGACAAACTCCGACTTCCCTCAGTTCCCTTCTCAAAAGCATGGTTAAATAGGCAGGGCCCTGCCTGGACCCGAAAGGCTAAGAAACGGGATTATTTGCACAGGGAGACACAGGGAGAGAAGGCAGGAAAGCTGGAAGGAGGGAGGGAAAGTTTGAAAGGGAAGCACATTTAATTGACGATGGCTAAGTAGCTTTTTTTTTTTTTTTTTTTTTTTTTTGGTAGGGAAGCTGCTTGGTCAAATTGTGACAGATCGGAGCCTTCCAGCATGTTCATTTAGCTATAGCCCTAAGAGCTTACAGCAACAGAAATGGGAAAAGGATTCCGACCTCCGTGGCTCCTTGGGCCTCTTTCTAAATTTCCAGGTTGAAGTTCTGGTTTCTTTTGTAACCTTTAGTTTCGTTTTTATCTTGCACCCTAGCTTTGCACAACCTCTCTCGCGCTGATCTCAATCAGTTGTTTTCAGTCTGTTCTCAGTATATTCCCAAAGCCTCTGAACTACTTCTAAGCACAACTATTAACAGGGGCTTAAACTTTTAAGGGTCCCTAAGGCAAAACGAGTGTTGAAAAGCTACTCAAAGTGTTTTTTAATCTTAGCTTCCTTCTACTACCCCCACCTAAACCAGTGTTTGCACAGAGCGCAGCACAGCAGCCCATTTTAACTACTACACAGCTTCACCACTAGAGGCCAGCGAATCCTCAAACACGCAGCATCTACCCAGTTTTCAGGAAGAAGAGTATAAAAGAAAACACAAAGTAACCAGCCCCTTCGGCGGTCTGTGGCGCCTGCAGACCTGGCGTGTTCCCAAGCGTCCCGAATTCCCGAACGCGTCGCGACGCGTTCCTTCCCTACGCGCACACCGCCGTGGTCGCACGCGGGAATTTGGAAAGCGGGACCCTTTAAACCTGGAGAATTAACTTGGGTACCAGTTTTCGGCAGCTCCTGAAAACCTCCTGTTGCGTTAAGGGTTTTTGTGATTATTCAGAAAAACATTCGAAATAATGTAACCTGATGCTTTTAAACAGGGGAAAGAAAAAGCGCACCGGCTCTGGGTAACAGCGCAGGGCACCTTCGCCTCCCGGATCTCAGCGGGGATAGTTCAGAAAGCAAGCCGAGACTCAGGAGCAGCCCGGGTTCTGCGTCCCCGCTCCCAGTGCGCGCGCGTCCCCGCAGCGGCAGGCTCTGCTGAAGCACAGCAGAGCCGGCATTTCTCAAAGTCGTCCAAAACTCTGCTTAAGACGCGTGATTAAGGGAAACGACCCCAGTCCCTGGGCTGAAAGTTTGCACTCGTGCAAACTCCCGGGGCACAAGAGCTGCTCAGCTTTGAGTTACTCACCTACCGGGCCACCTTACACTCCATAACACTCCAGGTACTTGCACCAAACCACTACACAGCCGCAAAGCTGAAATACCGTCGCTTCCGCCCAGACCCTAGTTTCCCAAACGGCAGCGCGCTCACCCTACTTGTGCCTAAACAGGATGGAGCCACGAGCAATGGGTGGATGGAAGGCAAGACGAGTGAGAAAGATGAAGACGGGGCTTTTTAGGCTGCGTGCATAATAGAAACATGAGGAACAGAACTTTGGAGACCTTGTCTTCTGGGTACGAAAGCCTGCGATAAACCACCGAGGGGGTAAAGGAGGAAGGCATGCCTCATCCTGCTCCCGTGCGTGGGCCAGCAGAGAGCCGGTGCCTCCGGCTGCTGTGCTGGGTGATAACCAAGCAAACTAAGCTCAGGAACCTGCAGCAGTCTTTATTACGAAAAAAACCCACTCCTTCTGAGCTATTACCTTCAGTGGAGGCTCCAGAGCCACGATGCGCCCAAGCCCAGACCACCTTCTCACCGTAGTTTCTGCTAGCTGCAGGCCTTGGCAGTATACCACCCAATCGATCGCGGGGCTGCACGAAGGGATTAGAGAACGGAACGACTTCTTCCTCGGCAGCAACAGCTTCGGGACTCGACCGAGCCACGGGGTGCCGCCGGCCAGCCACGGCCGCGCTGCCAAGCGGCTGGGCTACGCCATGGCAGCTTTCCACAGCCAGCTGGCAACGGACCGCGCCGCCACCACGCCCGGAGCTGCCGATGACAAGGGGGAACGCTGCAGCGTTAACACCTTGCATTCACGCTGTGAGTTAGGAACGTGCATCGGGGCACAGCCCCATCCCCGCCGCCGGCTGCCTGCAAGGAAGAAGAGCGGCGAGTGGTTGCGGGCTGGTTCTGCAAGGTATCAGATGCTGCACCGCAGACCTCTCCTCAGGGTTGACAGAAAGCCCTTCTCCCAAACGACATGGAAGCAGAATACAAACTACAACCACATTACAACATAAATTTTCCCTTTAAAATTCTTTACCTTGCGTAGCATCGGTGTGTCTGTACCTAGCACCCTCTCTGTCCTCTTTATGTCATTCTCCAGGTGGCCTTGCAAAGCAGTTGACTTCTTCAGAGCCTTTTGCAACAGCTGTAGCTTCAGAACTTATTCTGAAGAACTTGCTGGTTTAGATAGAAGACCCAAAACCTTTGGGACTTCACCGAGGGTCATGCCTGCTCTCAGCTGCTTAACAAATCTTGTTCTGTTTTCCTGTGCTCTTTCCCTTCAGCTTTCATTTTACATCCTTGACCCCACGCATTTATGTGAACATAATAAAACCCACTGAATTCTGTCATTAATACCCCATAAAACTATTTCATCACTGCTGTTTGAATCACTGTGGAGATCAACAGCAAAAAGTCCACGTGCGACTAGGACCACTCACACTTTAGGGAAAGACTGCACCAAAAGCTTGTGCTTGGGAAGGTAACTTGCTGAAGAAAACAAACTCTGCATTTTGGACAGAGGGGGAGAAGAGATTAGGGAGGTGCGCCCGAGAGACCCGCGGGTGCGGATGTCACCCGTGGAGCGGGCTCGCGCAGGCGGGCACCCGCGAGCAACGCCGACGGACGGTCTCCTTCCCCGGCCTGACGCAGCCCTTTCCGTTCTGCGCCCTTACAACGAGGCATTCGAGAAAGCGGCTCAGTTAGTCTACGCGCAGGATTAGAGGTCATGCCTTACGTGCCTTCAAATGCTAATATCAGTTAAGTAACAGCTTGGAAAAAAAAATCCCCTTCTCTGAACATCCTCCCCTGCTGAACCGGGAAGAGCATCGCCGCCGCCTGTCACATCGGACGTAGCTGGAGATCTGAAACGCCGTTGTTGCTCCTCGAGCCTCTGAAACGCCATTAGGCACATTATTAATATCCACAAAGCTCCCTTTCTCTCACCCAAATGACAACTTGTACCTTATTATTCTTTAACCGGAGAGCTTATTTAAAAAAAAGGAAAAAAAAAAAAGGCACCAACAATGGTTATAATAATAAAACAGCATAATAAAAGAAGCGTTGACTGGTATAGGGAGAAGAAACAAGGAAAAAAGAAGCCGGTGCCAAGCTGATCTCCTCGGAAAGGGATAAGATGCTTTGTGGAAACCTGTGGCAGTTAGTAGTGTCTAGGGAATAGCACTGGTGATACAAAACGGGAAAATCTCTGAATCTTCCTTTGCAAGCATGCAATGATTTTTTTTTAAAAAAAATCCAAATGCATCCAGAAGTCAAGAATATTTTTCAAAAGCAGACTGTAGACAGAATCAGACAATTATTTCCAAGAGACGACAAGCATTTCAGCATCTTTAGCCCCAAACTGCTCTTTTACAGAAAAAGGGCATCTTTCCTCCTCTTCAGAGTCAGTGGACAGTATAGATTTAGCAGAAACCAGGCGACAAAATTGCCTTAAAAGTAAATTCGTGCCTTGCATTTCTTTGCAAAAAAGTCCACTCTCCACCTACAACCAAGAAAAACATGAAAACCAACCTCCATCCCAGAGATGACAAAAGCGACTCTGGCAGGCGTCAAAGCTCCCGTTTGAACTGCGCTCCTCCTGCGGTGGAACCAAGGGCTTACTGAAGGCATTGCCGTGACTCTCATCAACTTAACTGGGGTCAATATTCTGTTCCTAGGATTTCTAATAAAGAGCTTCCAAGCAGCATAACTCACTTAACGGACAGGTTTGCACACAGGAAGGATTTTTTGTCCTAAAGAGTAAAATCAGCAGTAGCTCTAACACCTTCTGACAGCAGATCTACTTGCTCAGCGTCCACGTTCTCCTGCTAGTTTACGGATACGCCTTGGTGACAAGGCTCCGAGCCGTGGGTAAACGCCGTCGGCTGAGCGCTCGTCAGCACGCTAACCCACACGAACACGCACGAGCCCGCAGCTCGCTTTGAATAAACGTCAGTCTGAGCCTTCACGCAGCCTCCGAACAGCAGCCGAAGCGTCGAGCCTTGCTGCTGACGGGAAGCCGCACAAGACGAGCGGAATTTCAAAAGCCTTCGCTGAACTTCGAGCAGCTCTGGGAGCTGATGAGGGTAACGATTCAAGGGAAAGATGGCAGAAAGGGAAACGCCCCGCGTCTCAACACGCTTCGCTCCCTTAAACCCACCCTTTCTAACAACACAAGATTTCTGTAAAAGAAATCAGCCATAACGCAGTTGTAAGAAATGCCGCTATGCATAAATGCAATTATTTCAGACTGCTACACAACATGCAGAAGATGATCCCCAGGGCACCAGCACACGCGGTAAGTGCGGAGAAGGCAGGAGCCTGAGCCCGGAGCATGGCCACGGGCACCCGCACAGTCCCCGCTCAGCTCGGAGAGGACACGCCAACCCCCCGACGTTCACCCGGAGCAGCAGACAGCAGCGGCAGTTCGCGGAGGGGCTGCTAGGAAAAGCAAAGAAAACCTCCGCCACCTCGCCCGCTGCTCTCCGTGGCTTCTGCTGACATTTCTGATTGCTCAAACTCCAGCTCCTAACTACAAGCAGCTGGTTGTGGCTGCTCTTCTGCCCAAGCAGGACTGCAGAAAGGCGCTATCAGAAACAACCGCTCAACGAAAACCCTCGATGATGAACAAATCCACTTTGGGAGACGGAGGGGGAAAGCATCTTTCGGGTTTGCACAGCTAGCAACCACAACATCCCAACACTGAACCTGCAGCGCTACATGGCTTGCAAGATAATCGATAAGGAGAATTCAGCAATTTCAAATCCAAGGACCACAGGTCATCTAGGAGGCTTCCTGGAGTCCCTGTGAGATACAGCGTTGCTCACTTCTCAATCTAAACCACTGTGTGGTATGGCACCGCATTTTTGTGGTATAGGAAAGAGCCCAGAACCTGGTAAAGCAGGTGTTATTTTTAGTGCAGAAAGCACGAAGAGACCTTTGGGATGAGAGGCATGCCGTTTATGTAGGATGTTATTACAGAGGTATCCAGCGTGAAGCCTTTCTGTTTTATTTAATGCCTGCATTCAACAAGCTTCAATGCACAGGCAACGACTAGCCCTCCATTCTGCTGCACCCAGGCGCTCTCCTCCAGCAGCTGCGTGCAGCGATGATCGAGTTCTCCTACGGAAACCCGATATCGAGGGCAGGAGGTAAAGAAAGATTAGTCAGACCCTCAGATTTCAGTGATCTCAAAAGCTTTCACACCAACTGCTTACAGCCAAAACACTACCTGGAAAATCCATTCCGCACAGAATAAAGCTATAAAAGGTTTAAAATAGGTTAAAATACTATTTTGAAGCTAGCAGAACCTCTGACTAGCGGCATGACTTTCAGATTCCAACTCACTGGCACCGTGACACCGGTTCTTTACAAGCTCTTTGATTTCTCTAGTGGTGGCTGGACTTGCAGTGTTAACCTATTAACTTTTTACTTTACTTTATTGAGCCGTAGTGACCAGACACAGCTCAAAAACTGGTTTTCCATTATCCTTTTCAAGCAGCGGGAGACAAAATACAGAACGCTACCTCTTAACGAGCCTGGCACCTCCCAAAAGGATGAGGTCCTGCTGCCTCTCCCTGCCGCTGTTTCTACTCCCACCTCTTCTTCCTCGCCTGGAAGAAACACAACCTGTTTGCCCAGGAGAGGCGGCCAGCGGCGAGCAAGACGCAGCAGGCTCGCTTGGCCGGCCGAGCTCCCCACGGCGCTGCCAGCTGAACCCGGGCCCGAGTCGCTACATCTGCCCTGTACCCGCCACGTCACCTCTTCGCCTATCGAAAGCTTGGTAGTTTTCACAACACGGCTGACGGCACGTTAGACGACAGCCAAGATCTCCGCTCTCGTTCCACTGCGAGACACGCAGCTTAAAACCAAACCTTCCCAAGATCTGCGCTAACACGTTTTCCACCCTCGGCCCTTAGCGTTTGCTAGGAGCAGCAGCTCCAGAGCACAAGTTCAGCTGGGCCGCAATGACGTATTCGTGTGAGCGGTTTCACTGAGATTTTCTCCTCAAAAGGGAAAACCGTGGAGTCGTTCCAACAAAAGAAACCACAAGACTTCAAGCCTTACGAGTAGTTTAGCTAGCAGATGTTGAGTGTGCCAACAGTTGGAGCTTTTTCGGTTTTAAAAATGAACACTAAGGAGCTGGTAGCAAGAGCAAAATTAGGCACTGAGTTAAAACCAGTCCGAGACAACTCGGCAGCCTGAGACAGGGTGATTCGGGCTGGGACGCAGGAAGAGCCACCAGCTCACCACGCGTCTTCTTCAAGCAAAAGGCGTGGAAGTTCTTAATAGCAGTTTAAAGCTGCCAATTAGCTTGAACACTGCTGAGCTCCTGTAAGCTTCTTACCCGCTGCACAGCCGATTGCTTCGCTTACAAAGGGTAAGGGATCCTTGCTTCCCTCGGCTGCCCCCTCTGCGCTCCCGCGCGCTCCGCGAGAGACGGCACGAGCGTCAAGGATGCACGAGCACGAGCGGGAGGAGAAGTCGGCACCTTCTGGAACGGGCCAGTGCCTGAAACCTCAGATCCCGCAATCATCTTCGCGCTCTTCACAGCTCAGCAAGTGGAACCAGAAAAAACAACGCAGTCAAGACGGGGACCTTACAAAGCTCGCAGGCGCGCTTCGCGTTCTGCCCAGCGTCCCGCGCGTGCCTGCACCAGGCGGCTCCTCGTACGCCCTGTCAAATCTCACGACATCACCAGAAGAGGAGCTCCGATCTGCGCAAAAACCAACTTGTTTCCCTGGATACCCAGGATTTCAAACAGCAGTCTGAAATTAGTCACTCAAAGCCAGCCCTGGACCCTCCCTGCAACACTACGCAGGCTTCCCTTCCGCTTACCCCGTTGTCCTTCTCTGCCCCAGGCCACTCATCTTTGCTCCTGAACATTAACTACGTTTTTCTCTTGCAGTTAAATTCCCATTTGGTCTACAACATACTTTGGAATCTCAAAACAGAAATTGATATTATAAACCTGTAGAAAGGATTATAAAAGATTACATGCCCTTACTACATAGCTGCCAGCTTCTGAGAAGAGTCTCAAGCGACACTTCTCCCCAAAGCAAGTGAAGGCTTTCGTTAGAGGCTTAGCAAGTGGAAAACAGAGAATAGGTGAAACGTTAATTATTCCCTGTTGGTTTTATTTATTTATTTATTTTAATTTATGCACAACCCTTTTCTTGCCCAGCTCTAGACCCTTCCCTTCTCCCTGTTTTCTCTACAATGCTTACTCTTACCCCCCCCATCTCCATCTCAACCTCACCAGCAGCAAGGCTCCCGACCAGTCCCTTCCCTCTTCGTTCTTTAATCTTTGCAGCCAGGCGGCCAGCAGCAGCGCAGGAAGACGACTAGAGGAAAAGCATCCTGAACTTAAAATGTACTTTGGCCCAAGGCAGCCGTGAAAAAACAATCTGAAAGGAAACTCTGCTCAGTTCCTGCACGTTTTTTGGGGACACAAGATACTAGTGTTCTTGTGGTCAAACACCATACATGTCCCGCAGCCCGTGCGTGCAGTTTGGCAAAAAGCTATTAGCAAACAGCCTGCACCCCAGAAATGGCTTTAGTCCCCACTCCTGCCAAAAAAGCTTCAACCAGCTTGACACACAACTCATTCGAGCCATCAGTTTGGGAACTTTTGGTTTGTCCAGTTACAAACCTCTTTTGCACAGAAAATAAAAACCATTTTGTTTAATACGACAGATTTCCTCCCCTTCATTTTGCCTGCAACTTAGCTACAGACCCTAGTCTTGAATTTTCATAGTAAAATAATAATTTAATTTGTAATGTGACTTTGGCTGAAAAGATTCAGCAGCCTCTTAATCTGTCCTAGAAACAAACTATCACAGTTTTACGAGTTTGCTCTTACTCTACCTATCTATGCTGTGCTCTCCCCAAGCTGTTCCATGTTCTAGCAAACGAGTTCCACGCTTGCTAGACTTTGGTATAAAATGACTGAAATCACTTTTCTTCGTCACTTCCCAGAGACTGAACTCAAGTATCTCAGGATGAGAACCAGCGCACTGGCTCTACCCAGGGTAAACGCTTTAGGTCACACTGCCCTTGGGAGCCTGAGGCTCATCTCTCAGCGCTCGCCGAGCGAGACCCTTCTGCCACGTACAGGGAAGGAGGTACTGGAAGAGCATTTCTGTCAAGACAAGAACCAGCCACAGCCATGCAGAAACCACAAGTTGAAAAAAAATTGAAAATGCATGCACTCTCTTGAATTTGAATTACGCTGTGCAGGTTGTGTCTTCTAGAAGCTTTCATCTTGGGCTTTCCTTCAAGAAAACTGAAACATTCGTTGTCACCACTTTGAACAACCTCAGCCCCTAAACTGCTCTCTCAGTCCAGGACTGGGATCGCTGAATTCCTCTCTCCTTAAGCCCACCCCTACGAAACCCGCAGCACTTGTGGTCTGAAAAACAACCGCCTGCATATGGCTACGGCTTTTGTGATGAGAGAGAAGAGTAAAGAAAAAAAAAATAGATCACAGAGCCCAAGGGGATGCTCTTCCACCTAGGAGCTTTAAATGCGGGTAACGCTGCCATCGCTGCGCAGCCCGTCCCGGCCGTTCTCTTACAGCTGTTCTCAACCTCCCAGACTCTGCTGCCTGAATGTTTCTTGAAGTCTGAATATACATGTGATCAATCAGGTATTTCTTTTGTTTTTTTACGATTTTTTCGCTTGATTGTTTTTTTGGAAAGGAGAATATAGGAGCTCTGACAGAACAGTGTATTTTTCTCGCAAAATGTGAGGCCGCTCACAGGACAGTAAAATCTAATGCAAAAATCTGCATTTTTATCAAGGTCATTCAGGCATATAGGCCGAACTTAGCTTTCTTATTTTGACCACTTAAACATGAGACTTAATAACGGACTATCTCAAGGGATTCAAACACAACATGAAAGAAACTCTCCAGCAATTTCCCATGCTATTTGAAAAGACCCACTCCACCCCCTTCTGCTATCTTTAAAATGTTTTCAGAAAAACCTGGAACCAACCATGATACACCAGCGAGTTGGTTCGACATACTCGTACGCAAAAGCCCACAGAGATGCACAAGAGTGTCCCTCACGCCATTTTCCCCACTATGTCTACGGCGTCTTCACGTTTTTCAGTAGCGCAGCGCTCAATATACAGAAGACGGGACTTTTACATCCTTTAAAGAAGGCTCGGAGGGTTCTGACAGCACCACAAAAAGCTTTGGAGAAAGGAGAAGGGACCTTACGTGAACGCAAAGGGGAAACTGTGCTGTAATTAAATTTATGCCAAGCAGCTTTACTGCAAATAATCTGAATCCCATATTTAATCCAGTACAGAGAGGTAATGAGCTGTAATACTGCATTTTTTTTCAGTTTTAGCCTTTAACCTTCAGTTAAAGGTTATACGAGGGTAGTTTCCCCTTATAAATTAATCTAGATATTTATTGTATTGGTTTTTAGGGAGAGAAAGCTGACTTTGTGAGAAAAATCCACTTTGGCTAAGCAGGAGGAGGTCACAACCAATTTGGTCGAGGCTGGACACTGGGTTGCTGGTGGAGATTAAAGCTCAAGAGTTTGAGAGGACTCGGACTGCTTTGCCATCATTCTTGCCAAACAACCTAAGTATTTGTGAACTACAGCTCCATTTTGTTCTGAATTACCTGAATATAGTGAATGTTTCCTTTTTCCCCTCCCTTGTCTGCACTATATGATGTTGTGGGCAAGCAACTGTGTGGGCAACACGGCAAGAAATAACAGTGCCACAGCAGCGAAAGAGCAGTCGCTGAGATAACACTATGTCAAAGGAAATACAATCTTTTAGGCCAACGTGGTCTAGACATCTCAGTCAAGATCAAGGCTTCTGAGATACCACCAAAACAGGTGAAGCAGGTTTCCTGTGCTTTTGGCAAACACACATAAGCCAGACTAACGTGTCCTCTGATGACAGTCGAGCTAATTAAAGAGCGTTGTAGCTACGGGGCAGCATGTCAGGAATTCTTAAATTCATCGATTTTCGCTCGGGCACTCAGCTCAGGTTCTGCAAGGAGAACAAACAAACCCATGCGGATAAAATGGCTGGTTGAGAGAAAACATCTTTCCGACGGCAGGATTAAACTGAAATTCATAGGTCGCAGCCTTGCCGAAGCAGTCCCGATAACATCTCATTAGCAGCTCCGCTGTGCAACTACTTTTCAGTAAATCCAAATTTTTACTGAAGAGACTGGGAGAGGGGCAAAGGAGACTCTTTTTTGAATATAACCATTTTCATCCAATTTGGAGAGGTTTGCTTTCCTTTGCCATTTTGCGTTTTTGTTTTTTCCAGTAGGAATAATCAATGCACAGAAGAACTTCTCTGAGTTAGTACTGAAACTCCTCTCACTCCTTTTGGGAAACAATTTACAGGGGCAGCACCACATTTTTTTTAATTATTATTTTTATTTTTTAACTGGAATACTGAGAATCCTGTATGTTGCCAGAAGATGGGTGGAGAAGGTAAAGAAAGTTCATGTACCCAAGAGACCACTAAGTAGAACCAACTTGGACAATACGTTTGAGAAGCATTTCCTTCCAGCTACTGTAGATAGCTGTCCTTAACATGCCTTTACTTAAGCAGCCAATTTTCCACCGCTGAGTACAATGAGATTTCAAAACACACACGAAACCACCGTATAAACAGACGCAAACATCCACTTAGGGACATAACAAGAGAAAAAAGGGGGCAAAAAAAATGAGCTTCTCTCAATTTGCTGCCCCTGTTATAAAATATCTCAGCATTTTAAAGTCTCCTTGCTTTTTTTTTCTTGCATAAAAAAAAAAAACAAAAAAAAACAAAAAAAAACATCCAGCATTAGCTCAGAAGACCCACTTAGCTGGCGTTGTGCAATGGGGTTCCCGAACAAAATGTATTTCCCCAGGACCGAGGGATAAACTTCACTCCATGTAATTGCAATTGAGTTTGAGATGAAACGGGAAACGAAATGAAAGAGCGAAGAGCGACAAATTAAGGAGCAGCTCCCTTGAGAGGGAGGTTTGGCTCGCCGAGGACAGACCACGCGGCCTCCGCGTCACTGCGCTGGAGGGTACCCTACCCCCGGCCCCTGACGGATGTCAAGATTATTTTTGTAAATCTCTGGTGATAAAAACCACGCATGGCATCTTGCTCATTTCCTCCTTACGGCTTCGTCTGCCAAAAAAAAAATAATAATAATAAAATAAAAAAAAAAAAAAAAAAAAACCAACTTTGAGCTCTGCCTTCCCTGCCCCATCTCCAGGCTGCTACAGTTTGCTCCGGGCTCAGCGACTCACGGCGGTAACGCGGATCCCTCCGCGTCGTAACACCCTCTTTAACGACAGCCTGGGAACTGAAAACGCTCTCTCGCTTCCCAGGACCAGCGCTGCTAGCCCTGAATCACTCAGACACGATGGTAACAAGGAAAAAGAAGAAATCTGCTTTTTTTTCCCCCTAAACTCTCACGGGATTTAAGTCCATTAAAATGCAAACAGACTTGAATTTTATTTTTACCACCAGTGACCACGCTTTGCTGTCCCTGGGCTATGACTGTTTCTTTGTGAATTCTCTGCAATGAGGAGCTGTAGCTTTAGGAGCTATCAGTCTCGAAAACTTTGCTAAATATATCTCTCTATATTTATATATAAACACAAATATTATATGTATTTTTTTTTTAGCAGTGATCTACGTTTTTTGCATTGATTTACATGGACCTTTGAAAAGTAACATTCAGTTTTGTGTTGGTTCAGCTTTGAAGCAGCAGAGCGAAGGCTGCTGGGCATCCAAAGACAAATGAGACACTACAGACGCAGACAAACCCTATCATCACCCTGAAAGCATTTCTCGTGTAAATCATACGGCCAGGCAGAAGGTATTCATGACAGATTGCTAATACATGTTTTCAATCCAACCTAGGGTTGTTGGCAGGGGGGACGGGGCAGGACAAGTTTGATGAGGCTCTCTACTTCTTTTCCCCCCCCTCCATGTAGTTGAACATGACAACTCAAAACCACGCGGCTCAGTAAGGACAAGCCACTTGGATATTTAGGCACGGTAACAGATGTTGCCGAATTGCATATACAGCATGTGTGCCTGGACTTCTGCCATTCATGGTGGACATCTATTGAACACGTCCACCAAGCACAACCATTTACACGGAATACAGTCAGCGCACCCACCGCGCTCGTACTGCACGCGAGCGCTGGTTTCCCGTCCGCAAACTTTGTCCCCTCCTGCCTCAACAGAAAAACTGTGTTTCAGGTACATAACCAGTCTGGAGCTGGAAATTATAGTTTCCACACGACCAACACTAAGCTGTCAGAGGTCTGAGCACAGCTGCTGCACAAGGCAGCTAGGGTTTTGGAGAACTGGCATACACCAAATTCAAAACACTACATAGGCACGATAAAATTGGCAGATGTGCAAACACCGATTTCTCAATTAGTGTATGGGAACCATTCACATCTTTTGAATTATTTTCACAAACTGCTCTGCTCAAGTAATTTCCCCTCGACAAGCCCAATGGCACTTTACTGTTACATTTAATGGCCTTCACTTCTGATTACAGATCTGTGGCAATCCCAGAAAGCTTAGCAGAAGGCTCCACAATCGAAAAGGAGGAAAAAAAACGCCCTGGAAAGAAGTTGCTTCCTTTTGCAAATGTTAAGGTGGATCAGAGCAGGAGCTAATGACCTATCCTTAAAACTAGCTGCTCAGGTGGGTGGAGGGGCAACCTGCACTGAGCTCCCTGCTCCTGCCGATAAACCAATTAAAAGCTACCTCGGGTATACCCATGGCACGGCTGGAATAGCGGCTGCAGCACTCACATACAGTAAAATAATTATAATCCTCTTAATGCCTAACACCGCGAAGCAACAAGGGCCTCAGCTCCCACCCTAATCCACCCCAGCAAAGCATTCAGCGCCTGCCTAGGTGCCACCTGCTCCCTCCGAGTCCTTTGGCTTAAAAGGCTTTTACTGACTCAGGTCATCCCTAACACTGAGAAGTGGTAACTAAGAGTCAACCCTTTGCGTGACGGAGACATGCAGACGTCGGGGTAGAAATCACGGTCAGAAACTGTAAAAACCACGGGTCAGACAAGCCACTTTGCTCCATCGCAGCGGCTGCGCAGAGATTCTGCATTCCTCTCCCTGCCCCTTTCAACACGAGATCACGTTTTTGATAAGCAAATAGGATCTCATGATCCTTAAGCTCTACCTCAGATAGATAAGAAGCTCAGCAAAGGAAAGGACTGGCATTTTAAGACACTGACGTCTTAAATCACACTCATTTTATCAGGCTACAGTAGAGCCAGCAGGAAACCTGCCATCACAGCACTGCAGCAAGACACCTGCCCTTGCCAAGCATCTCGCACATAGCAACAGAAATCCAAAAATGCTACCATCCTAGCACATAAAGGACACAAATCCTCATTGCTTAGTAGAGCACAAGAGCCAGTTACTAAGACAGGCTATTTTTACAGGACGCAGCCAATATACTCGAGCAGTAATGTAAAAGAACGTTGTTTGAGAGGAGACAACTGCAGTCCAGTAATCGAGAGTTATTCAAATCTGTGTATTTATTTTCTTCCCCTCGCACACAAATCCTTTGGTGACACTACCACGAGCAGTGTTTCTGATGAAGCTTCTTCTCATATATAAAGTGCTGTGAGAGCTAATAAGAGGGATAAGGTAGACAGAGACACACAAAAATCTAGAAGCCTGGCAGAGCTTTCAGCAGCAATTCTCAAAATCATATCCCAAAGCATCTGTGTCACTGACTGCTAAAGCAGAATCACTCTTAAAAAGTGATGACATTAAAAGCGCATATTTTTAGTCTTAGAAAATGGACTGTAAACTTACGGTTCCAATTAGAAGAGAACGGCAATCTCAGGAGAACTCAGCCAAGAAAAAGTGACATGCAGCTAGAAGGCTGACCATGTCATCAGCATCATCACAAAAGCGATGATCTTCATCTCTGAAGATTTTAGGATTTTACTCAGGAAAATTTTAATACAGGAAAAAACTGTAAGTATCTGTAATTTTTTTTTCACTTTTACTTACCCTAATAACTCCATATAAGGGTTTTTCTTCTTTTTTTTTTTTTTTTTTTTTTTTTTAAACTTTACATGAACAAGCTGTCCTGTAACTTGTGAAGCTTTCTCTCAGCCACAGACACAGATGTCTGGCTTCAGCTTTTTCTCAAAGTAAGAAAAAACCCATGCCATGGACAGTTGGTTTCCATGCTAACATGCCAAGAGTCTTGCGCGTTATCTCGTTGTTTATGTAAATAGCTTCCTCTAAAACGAGTCATGTTCCGCAGGATTATGGGGTATTTATTCCAGAAGAGTTTAAAGGGGCCTTCTGAGTAACCACCATAGAAAAAAAATATCATCACAGAAAGCACAAGGGCACCCAATAAAACAAGTTAATTTAGTTATAGCAAGGGATGGAGTGATTCTATAGCAGAGCAATGGTCTAAGCAAGGCACAGCGGTAATCTCACGTGTGTTTGTTTGCTTCTGAAATACGGCCGCTCTGAGCCCTGCAGCGCACGCTGTTAGCATGACAAACGCGCGCCATTCATTATTCGGAAAAAAGAAAACAAAGACCTAAAAACAAAGACTTTCCTTCGGGTTTGTTATTTTAAGAAAAAGGGTCAGTGTGCCTAGGAAGCGCTCCTTATGTAAGCACGCAGGCAGTTCTCATCTCCAGCCAAGTCCCGCTCGGGGCCGCGTTTGTGGAAATGCCCAACAGGGAACTCGGCCCTAAGAAAACTCTGCCAGGGCAAGACTCGCCCTCTCGCTGCAGACAGCAAACGGCCAAGGTTACAAGGATTACGCTTCCCTTTTCTACTGCTGAAGAAACTGAGATGTTGGCAGAGTCTTCCAGGACAGCTGGACCGCTGGGTGAAGTTCCCCTTTCCGTCCACCGACACAGCTGGGGTTTAGGTCTGTTTTTAATAAGAGTTCAGGATTTGGAGAAAGGGCTACCAGAGTTTCCTTGCACTGCCTTCTACGTACTCCAAGCCTGCCCTCCCTTCTCCCTCGATGGAAACCCAAGGGAGCGGCCATGCTTTTGGGCTGCGGGGTGCCAGGCCACGGCCACCCCCCAAAACAGGGGCTGCTCCTGCTCCCCTCCCCAGTTTCATGCCTCGTTGGGATCCCAGCTACAGGGTTTTTTTTGCCCCACCTTCGGGACTCAATGGTTGAAACAAGAAGCTATTAAGGTCCCCGAACTCAAGTGCTCCTCAGACATAGCCCCTCTGTGCAGCAAGGACCGCTGCTCCTCCTCCTCAAGCGTCTCTAGGACGCAGAGATGTCCTCTCTCCTTAGAGAGCTCCCAGGCAATAATTTCTCACGATCAAGCTAACAGCAGATAGCAACACTGTCAGCACCAGCTGTCCGACTCCTCTGCACAAGAGGCGCAAAGCAGAACAGCCCACGACGCCGCGGACGCAGACTGCAACACCAGCACCAAGGAGCAACCTGGAACGCGAGGCTGTGTCATTCCCTTGCCATGACTTCGTGAGTCAGAAAATAGCTCTGACAACTATCAATGTTCTCATTCATCCCAGTGGATGTTAATTCTGGGATTTAGACAAAATGGGCTGGGGGAGGGAAAAAAGGGGGAAAAAAAAAAGAGAGAGAAAAAAGAAAAACCCACAGACAACCCTGAAACGAGCAGAATTACCTGCCTTGGAGACGTCATTCGTTACCACGCCAGTTAAGTGTAATTTTATTAGCCTCAGATACTTGTGCTAATTAGTTTGTTTTGATCATAAACATTCAGCTGAGAAGCATTAGCCTGTGATTACAGGTTCCAACCCATGCCACATGTTACAGTGCTCTCCATGACCAGTCCTTAGTCAACAAGGAAAGGAAATACTCGGGGTGAGGTTAAGGCGGGTTTAAAGCTGTCAAGGGTTAGTAATGCTCCCCTGTGCATCCTATCCCTGTGTAATTCTCAATATAATATATAATACAGTATTTCCTACCCCCGATGCACACTGCAATCCAATACTGGAAAAGCAGTATATCAAATATACTCTCGTAGTCTATGCACCGAAGACGACTTATAAAATGAATTCAAGTGTGAAATCGAAATTTAAAAGACTGAAGAAACAAATCTTTCTCCAGGTGAAGAAAGAGGAGGAAATAATTCTGCAGGAAATACCATTATGAAAATCATAACAAGACACTGACTGCAGTAGCCAAGACACACATTAAAGAAAATAAATCAGTGTTTACTCTCTCCTTCCGCCAAACCAAGGGAGAGCTACTCAGCGAAGGTCAGGATAATTGATTTTACTGAAGAACTATTTTGTCATCAATCTACAGTTAAACCTGCCCTGTCCTGAGATCCAGATAAGCAGGAACAGTAAAATTAATGTTTTCTGGGAATAGGTAGAAATTTAAAAAACAAGATTTCACCCACAACCCTTGGATCCAAGGCTTTAAGTTGTTTGCACATCTCCTTCCTTATCTTACTTCTACCGAAACCACGATGAGGGTTGAGAGGCATGCTTACAGTTAAAACATCTACTGGAATGATATTTCTCCTTCCTCAAGCTGGAATACCGGCTGGAAGTCAAAACGTTCCAAGGTTTCTTAAGTGCTGTTTGAGAATTCGGGCTAATTAAAGCAGAGGCCAAGTCCTTTTAACTGGAGGCTTTGCACGTGACGATTCCAAAGCCAGCTTAAAATACCCGGGTCCAAAACCAGACCAAGGCGGCCCGTGGGCGCCAAGAGCGCTTCGCCCGCGCGCAAGCGCCCGCGGGGCCGCTCCGACCGCTCCTGCCGGCCGCCCGCGCTCGCGCCCCTCCAGCCCGGCTCGAGGTGGAGCGGGGGGCGAGGTCAGGAGCCCCCACCCGTCACCGACGGCTCGCTGCGTCCAGGAGGGACCTCTGCAGCCAAGACGCGATGAAGCAGTGTCTGAACACGCTTCCTAGACTGTGAGACCAACTGGAAAATATTTAGCCAGATTTATTTATTTATTTATTTATTTTTTTATTTTTTTTTAATCCCACTTGCCTCTTGAAGCTGCCAGAAAAGCAGCCAATCCTCTTTTGGAAGGAAAGCATTTTTTGAAGACGAGAACAGCTTACGCTTTTGCCCGGGCTTACAGAGACGGCGGCAAACCCCAACCCCACCGACTGCTGCACGAACCCACGCAGAGGAACCGGCCTTCGCGGCTCCGGCGCGGGGGTGAGACAGAACACAACAGGACAGGCAGGAAACTTTGAGAAAACCGATAATCTCTGCAATTATTTCAGAGTAAGGTGGAAATATTTTTAAAGTGAGCTGGTAAAAGTCAAAGGCTTGGCTCTTTGGACAGAAAATAGACAAAAAAAGAAAAACATGCCTCTAGGCATTAAACTCCAACAAAGTACGCCTAAAACTGCGTTTAACATTACAGAAAAGGTCCTCCTTGATCTGGGGTCACAGTGGCTAGAAATTCAGCCCAAACAGAGGTTTCCTGGGAGACTTTTGATCCAGCTCTTGCCAAGAACGCAAACAGTTTAGTTTGGAGAAACTCCACGTCTCACACCACCACTGGCTAACAAACTATCTGGGCCGAGCCCAGACTTCGATTTCCCAAGGATTCCCAAATTCTGCCTCTCTCAGGGGCCGGGGGGAGGGAAGTAAATAAATAAATAAATAGATCTTGGATTCCTTCTTGAAAAGCAGACAAGACTGTGGGCGGAAGACACCTTCTGCCCGCCCCGGTATCAAAACCATCAGTGAGTGTGGGGTGACCCGCACTGAACTAAACTTGTGTGGTATCTGAAGGGAATACACAAGATCTGATTACTTCTGAAAGTTTAGACTGTGGCTGAAGAACAGAACATTTAGCTATATTTATTCCCTCCCCCCTTGCTTTCAAGTCGCCTCCCTTGGACCCGAGATCTAAGCCCACACGCCCGGAGCTTTGCGACCGTTTTGTCGGGTCTCGGTCCACAATACTCCGTATGCGTCAGGAGTGTCTACCAGCAGCACCAATGAAGTCTGGCAAGAACAGTCCTTTTTAAGCAAAAAATTCAGCCAGTGGAAGGCAATTAGCTGTCCTACAACTGCATCTCCCACAAAACAGTGCGTCTTGTAATCTCACAATTATAAGGATTTAAGCTGATGCCTGCCTGAGCAACGGATGACCAACCTTTGAGAAGGAGAAGACCATATAGAAACCCCATTAAAAAAAGAAAAAACAAAAACCAAAAAACAAAAGCAAAAAGCCTCACTTAACGAGTCTTCTCAAAGGGACAAGTGCCAGCCCCACCTCTTCAGTTATTCCTATGTATTCCATGAAATTTAACAAGCATCATCAGCCCAAATTCCAATCCAGCAAGGAATAACAGTCCATGACCACACACAACTAGTTGTGAACAAACCCTAGGAAGCTGAGTGACATAGTTCTTTTTAGTTATTTCTTCTTTTCAGTCATTTGTTTTCATTTTAAAGCAATGTGATGGCTTCCAGTAGTAAACATAAGCCTGAGAGACATTCCACTGGGATTGAGAGTGACTGCCCATGTAGACAGAGTATAAATCTAATAACAACATGAGTTTTTCTGAATCCTGATGACTTGCTCAGCAGTCTCAGCTGGATCCAGATGTTTTCGGGGTTCTGATGTGACAAACCAGAGGACTCTGGAAAGTGCTGAGGTTTTAGGAAGAAGGAAGGGTTATTTTGGGTTTTTTTTTTTTTTTTAATTTTAATTATATTTCCAAAGTCTCATCACTTATTTGGCTCAGACTGGCTAGTCCGTTAGGAAGTTACATGAAAAAGACCATGAGAAATAAGGCAAATTTCTGCCCTTCTCAGCTTTATGGGCGTTGTTCTCAGCAGCGCAGCCTGAAATGAATCTCTGCCTGGCATCTTGCTGGCCTCGATCCCAGCTCGCTAAACTGCTGCAAAGTCGCTGTCCTTGGCATCTACCAGAGAGCAGACCTCGGTTTAGCTGCTGGATTATAAAACTGTGAATCTGGTATGAGAAATTAGATCAGTTCCGCTGCCTTGAACAGTGTTTAAAAGACAGCTTTATTTCTCTCTCGCCCTAGTACTGCACTTACAGTAGCCGGTTTGACACATTAATCAGTGCACTACAAATCCTCGGAGGCTACTCTGCTCGCAAAACTGCATCCACCACAGACAGTTCATTTCAGAGAGAAATGCTACTGCTTCTACCCACCAAAAGGCATTTGTTTTAAAAAGATCTCTAAATTTTTAAGCACAACCTGAAATATCGTACCACTTCCCTCTTGAGAAATGTCTTTTCTCAGTTGCTTGCTTTTTTTTTTTTTTTAATAAAGGTACAACATCAGGGTATCATAAATCTCTGGTGAACAAGCATCAAGTTCAATTTTGAACCGCTATCAAATATTGCAGAGAAGGTCTGACTATACTCACCTGCTACACAAATAGACAAAAACCCAAGTTCATTACCTGTACTCAAATCAACCTCATCATCCGTCTTCCATTCACTGACGAGCTCGCTGCCAGATCCCCCTTTTCGATTCATTATCTTTGAAAAGCCACTCGAGAGGGTCGAGAAGATGCCGCGGATGAAATATCCCTGCTGCTCGCAATCCACTGAATGCCCCAGCGGCAGAAATGGCTTTGCGCTTCTGTTTCCCGAGTGCGGCACGGGTTCGGAGAGCGATCGGTTGAACGGGACCCGAAACGGTCTAGTCCTTGCCTGGAAGAGCGTCTCTGCTGGGCCTTCGTGGCCGTCGTCCGCGCTAGGAGCATCCAGGTGTGCAGAACTTTTGCTGGGACTCGGCTCATGACAGTCCCCTTTCAGGCTGCCAGCACGGTCCTTTTTGCTCAACCAGGGAAGCCTGGGATGCGTCTGCCACCTGTACGCCCTGAGGGGTTTCTCGGGGTCAGAAGCTGCTTGTTTATTCATCTTCCTGCTTTTCATTTGGTGGTACCAATGATAGTCCTTCAAGGACGCAGTGCCAGCATCTTGCTCAGACAATGATCTTCTAAAGACCCTGGGAGAGGGGCTGGAGTGCTTTTTAAAAGCGCTCATTCTTCCAACCCTTGATTTTTCAGCTCTTAACTTACATTCCTGATAGTTTATAAGTCGTATAGCTGTAGTTCATACTTTAAGCTCACTCACCATTTTAAGGCTTGAGTCATTTTCTTCACGGTTGCAACCGAAAGACAGTAGCAGCTCTTCCAGAAGCACTTCAGCATCAGCTCCAGAACGCTGTATTCCTGCATCGCAGCAGCAAGAACAAGCCCTCACCTACAGCGAGCCGATTTCGACCACCACACTCGGCTTTGCTAAGCCTCTCGCCGCTTCCTGCATTGTCACATTTCTGCACCAAAGTTTCAGGAAATGACTAAAAGAGCCCAGCCATGAAAACCCACACTGGGGCTCTGCACCAATCACGCTGCACCCTCTCATTCGACAATACAGGGTTGGTTTAAAAAAGAAGAGAAAAAAGCGAACATGAAAGTACTTTACTCCAGAGACGCAGCAAAGTCAGAGCAAAATGTTAAAAAAAAGGTAATACTCTCAAATGAGAGTCATGCACATTATGTTCTTGAGTTAATTAGTGAAGTGCACCAAACAAATAGCTTCAAGTAATACACATGAAGACAAGTCCTAGGGTTTATATTTACCACAGGTGTCTTGTATCGCTCAAGAACACCTCAGTTTCCTTTTAGAGAGAGATAAAATTCCCAGCTTCATCAGAATCGAGCGCTGGAAACCTCCTAGAGCACAGCAAAAGGGAGGAACAGAGTAAGAAGAAATGCCGCAGTTAATGTACTGAGAGTATAAATACACTGAAGGGAAATAAAAGTAAAGGGGAGGAGAAAAGGGACAGAGAGGGTGGGTGGGATTTCATCAATCATAGACCAAAGCAAAGAACAGGAAAGTTTTGAGGCAAGATTTTATGGCAAATGGAACATGACAGCATGCCTCTTTTTTTTTTTCTTTAAAGAAGAGAATGGAGTTTTATTTATATAAATCCAGTTGGGATAAGTGGGATGGAAAAAATAGTCCTATCTGTTTAACCAAAAGGAAAAAAATGGTTGCTTTCTCTACAATTTAAGAAACAGCTGACTATTTTAAAAATCTCATAAAGAAAATATCTGCTGGTGAACTCAGATCATGCTTGCCAAGTTTTGACCAGAAACACTTGAGAAAAGAAAAAAAAAAAGAAAAAGTCTACTTAAATCCCTGAAAATAGGGGGTTTCTAATGGAAATGCTGACAGGCCCACGGTAATTATTATAGAAGTGACAATGAATACTCCTCCGGTTAAATAAAATGATAATCTGGTCTGGCAGACCAATAAAGCTTAACTGACCCACTATGGGATCTCGCCTTTTAGCTAGGTTTCATTCATCAGCCAATGTGCATTCCTGGCTGTTGTGGATGCAAAGCTTCCTTACTTTTCTGTATATGTATGCAAAAGGGTACCACCGCTCCCTAGAACAGGGAGGGATGGACCCGAAGACCTCCATCGTCTAAAGAAACGATTTCTCTATTCAGTAGCAAGTTATGTTCTTTGATTATAAGCAACATCAGTGGCTAGCTAAAGCTGCCGAGCTCAAGAAGTTGTAGTAACCAAACTCAGCAGTAAAGATGACTTCAGGCCCCCAGTATAAATTCTAGGTCAAAAATAACAACTTTGAAGTGCTTTGTAGGCAGCTGCACTGCTCAGAGCATGAGTCTTAGCAGACAACAGGCACCTCAACTAAAACTCTGCTGCAATTCCCACCCAGAGCAACGGCCTCTCAGGAAGCCACGAGGGCCGTGAATAGCTGCAGAGGTACAACTACTCCCACTGAGAAAACGAGATACTGAATTCACTAGGAAAAATCTTAGCTGAGTCTTGTCCAGGCAGACCAGGAAATATTGATCCCAGGAGCTGCTGTAGCCCATGGACTTGCATTGGTCACGTCAAGATCTTCCAGGTGCCCCCTGACTTGACTCTCAGTCACTGCTGCTGGCTCCTCCTGATCCCTTTCATCAGGCACAGAGGCCTGGGACATCTTGTTTCTGAAGACTGAGACAAATAAGGCATTGAGTGTCTCACCTTAACTGTTGCCTGCTGGTACTAAATCAACCACCTCCTTCAGCAGGGGGTCCGCATTTGCCTTGTTGAGCCTTTCACTTCTAAATGTGACAGCGCTGCTCTCAACAAGTGCTCTGAGTTAGCCTGTCTGGTAAAATTGGCTTTACAGCGCTTCAGAATAGGTATAAATAAATACGACAGCATGGTGTGGTTCCCTGTAATGACGCAAGCCATAATCAGAGAAAATTCAAAGTGCTAGGCAGGTCTCTGGTCAGCTCTGCAAACCCTACTGAGCCGTGCGCAGGTTTCTGCTTGCACATCTTCAGCTTCTTGGGGAAGTCCAGAGGGGCAGGAGAAGGCAGAAAGCAAAGGCAGACCACACGGCAGCTGAAGGCCTCCCATGGCTTTGCCTCCTGTATATCTCTAGGAGGTTTTCTAACGGCTGTTGAAACGTAACTACCAAGCTGAGAGCACTGATACGGACCGTGCTTGGAAAGCACCTATGTGCCGCACGGGGAGACTGAGCGCGGCAGTAAGGCCAAGGCAAACGGCTCATCTCAGCTAGGCTGCACTTAGCTGTGGCGATGTTACTCTAACAACGTGGGGTTCGGGGCAAAATGAAACTTCACGTTGAGGCCATTAGCCTGCGTAAAGACAGGGATGATCATCAGGACGGCTCCCATCCTGTTTTTGTAATTCATCTCCTTTCCAATACGCTTTGCATCACATCAGTCACCACCTTCTTCAGACCACCCATTTCCAAAAAGGCAATGCGCACAGAGCAAGATTAACGGTGTATCAAATTACAGAATGATGCAACATGCAGAAACAATTTTACATTAACTTCTACATAAAAATATTTTTATTCATGTGGTCAGAGCTTGGACAACAGCTCCACACAGAACTAGTGACACAAAGGGAAAAAAGTGTGCTTCACAAGGCATCCAGCAACAAGTCCAGGAACATCAAAGCCACAGTTTAGTTAAGTTTAAATAACGCTAGAAGGTCTTTTGATTTTTGATTTCACTTTTCACTTCTGATTTGATACTACCATTGCTCAAAAAAATGCATTTTTAGATCAAAGGAAATAGTTATCCAGCTGTTTGCAGTTAGCTGAGATCTCACTGTTCTGCACAGAGGGTAGAGGGTCTTTTGCAAAGTGATTCTAAAAACGACATGCAAGGCTTACATGTTTATTCAAACAGGCTCACTGATGCACAAGTTTGCTTAGTCTACAAATAGGGCAATTCCTTTAAACTGCTAAATCAAGCACTGGGTCAAACTAGACTCTTCCTTACGCACATCATCACTAGCAAAGATGATGCCCACAAAAAGCCTTCATCTGCACTAATCCAACCCCACAAAGTCAACATTGGCTTAACTTGGCCTTCAGCATTTCTTGCGTGCATGTAATACGCATGGAAATATTGTATTTAACAGAATGCTTCCCTGATGTACAGTGCAGTTACTCACGGGAGAGAACTCGAGTTGTTCCCGACCAGCAATTCATCTTGGGAAGCATTTACACGGTCTGCTATCACAAGCAGATTAATGTGCAACAGTGACTACTAATGTGTTGGTTATGCTAGATCTCTAACCATACAGAGCCACTCATTAAGCTGTCAGCAGATAAAATAATTGCAGTGGAAGAAAAGAGCCTGTCAATTAACTGGAGAAAATCTTGAATGTTTTCACTTAATGCTTCCTGTTTTAATACCTACTGCATAAAAATGTGACATTTAGCAGGCAAATTTGCTTGGAAGATTTTTTTTTTTTGGGGGGGGGGAGAGGGCAGGGGGGAAGTATTTCTGTAGTTCATTGTGCCAGATCATACATTTAGCTGTTTCAGAAAATTACTATTTTCTTCCTTACCATTGAGTCATTTAATCATCTGATTTGACATGTTTAACAGCATAATACTTCCCTACTTCTAGACTTTTAAGTAATTTATGCACAAAATGCAGATTTGCTACACTGGAATAAAGCTATATTTCATCTTTAGGATTATATTGGCCAAACAATCCTTCTTAACTTCATAACAACATTTCACAGAAAATTTACACAAGCAGCATTGCATTTTCCCCAAGCTCACGAAGATAACTGTTTGGCAGAGGCCTCCTGCATGGGAAGTCCTCTCTCCACCATTTGGCTCTCCAACAACCTACCCAGCTCCACTGCACGAAATTGCAGAAATCCCTCAGAGTATCAGTTTGTTAAATACTATTAGTCAATTCTTGGAAAAAAGAGAAATTGCCAAGCAGCTAGAAGAAGAATCCATGCCTGATGATTAAATTTAATGTTTAACACCCTCTCTCCGAAAGCTGTCCAGTGCTTCAATTAAGCGTATAAAACTTCAGTTCATCTTTAATATAGCTATTACTGAGAAAAAGATGAACTGAAACCTTCTGTGACTGAACTACTCCATTTTAAAACAGTTTGAGACCAAGCACAAGCTTATTAGCTTCTCTTTCCCCCCCCCCGAACATTTTTCAAGATCGCAAACCCCAAACCCTACAACCAACCCTGAAGCCTTGCTCGACACATGTGGGTTTTAAAGCAAGTCCTCTGGCTCTAATCACAGAGCAGGTAGGAGACCACGACTTCCGCGAGTAACCTGGCTAAGTGCCCAGCTGTCAGCAACCTGCTCAAGTAAGGCAAACTGCACCCTGCACCCTTCCCAGAAGAAACAGAAACGATTCAGTGAGTCAAGGATCCTGGATTCTGCAGTCTAGATCACCTTAACTTTTTTCTTCCTCCAAACTAGCCCAATGCTCACCGTACTGCAACTTCACAGAGGAGTAATGCATATGCGAAGCAGAAAATGCTTCCAATCGACCCAACTTGACACGCAGCTAAACAGCACGGAAGGTGAAAGATTTTTCCTTCCCTTAAAATTAGAGACTTTTCTAAATGTTGAGTTGTGTTTATGCAAGGCTAAGTAATTAATGACCTAACATCCCCTTCCCATCGCCTATCGCAGAGAGGCATCTGTTTCCCCCTGCACCATTTCCTGCAGGTGACCATCACTTCTCCTCAGCCTGTGTGTCCAACCTGCACCTGACACGTATTTGACCGCTTCGTATTAGCGTGTGAAGTTATGCAGCGGACAAATGAAATACTATCTTAAAAACTGGCTTCATCTGGGATTAAAGCGACTGCAAAGCTTGCTGGGGTTTGGATTTGACAGGGCTGGAACACAGATAAGCGACCGAGCCCAAACTGGAGCTCCTGCGAGCAGAGCTGCCGTTATCCGGCAGCTTCCGCACCAGGTACGCATATCGGCGTCTACACAACCGGCTCACCTGCCCCAGACAAATCAAAAAAGGTACATTATTTTCACTACCACTACGCTGAGAATTAAATGCAGCTAGGAAGAGTGATAATGACAGGTTTAAACGCCAGCTATCATTTAGTTTTCACCATCCGACCTTTCCAGGCCCAGGCGTGCTCTAAGTGCTCCACGGCCCTTGCACGGTGTCGCCGAGTCCTTTCCTTTTCACCGCATCAAAGGATGCGGCGCCAGCTGCCGACTCGCGCGTGCATTTGCTGCGGCCCCGCTCCTGAAGTCAGGTACGCCAAATCTCGTCAAGATTTCTGCCCTCTAACTCTGCGGCAGAGCTTTTCTGATAATCTCTCGGCTGACAAAAACTCCCAGCTTGAAAGTTTCCTGGCTTCGTCTCTGCACGCCGTTCCTGCGATCTGCACGAGAAGCTGTTACAACACTGTCAACCAAGCAGAACGGCGAGCGATAAAATAAATTCACGAGACCCTGGGTTTTGGGTCGATGCCAAGAAAAGTTAGTAAGAAAATCCCATTCCAATACATCGCAAATAAACCTGCAGAACAGCGATGCCAGATTTTAATTTCACTAGCAATCTTTTTGTTGTTGTTGACGAAATACAGTCCACGCCAAGTTTCAAGGGCCATAAAAAAGCACGTGTAGGACCCAGCCAAGTGAGCAGGGCGGTAAGCGAGCCCACACACAGCTGCCAGCATCACCCCCGCGAGCCAGCCAAGTAATTTGGAAATGCGCACGGGCGCAAATAAACAAATGCATATCCTGAAGGTAAACACTCTGGCAACTACTCTGTATCAAAGAATCTTAGCAGTAGAAGTCTCATTTTTAGTCATTCAGACAGCACTTGACTCTGAAATTTGCACAGACAAGTTGCCACCCTGTAGACGAGCCCTGGGAGCAGCCCTGCACCACCATCGCCCCAGCGATCCTGCAGCAGACAGGCACATGGACCTACTTCCCCGACAAGTCTCGCAAGACTCTGTGGACTAAGGATATAACAAGAAAAACAAAGAAAAAAAGCAAAAAAGCCAAACTTCTTAATCTCACTCTGACATCCATTTCTCCATGATTACAGATGGGGTTTAGTGCCACGTGAAATACTTTTTACCAACCTACTGATTTAGCTTTTTCGTGATGTTTTTCAGGAAACAGACTCACTTTTCCATCCCCCTGTGCCTTTGCCAATCGAAATGTTTAGGATATTTTGAGGAGGGGCTGGAGAGGTTATTCCTGCAGTCCTAAAGCAGCGTTTTATTAGCAGAACTCAAAATTGCTAGAAGTGATCACAGCATGCATCAAACTGCATCTCTAGCATTACTAAGGAAGGAAAAATTGTCATTGTATCTAGGCATGTTAATGGATAAACATCTCGGCAACAGTCCTGATAACTACTTTTACGTAGAACACACACGTGTGTGTGTGTAATTATATGTAAGGACCACATCCTCAACGCAGATGGTTAAAAAAAGTCAACTATCAACTCTAGCATGCCCCACATCAGGCATAGGATGGCTGGGGACAAGAACGGGGTGAGAGACGGAGAAAAGACTGGTAAGAGTATCATTTCTGTGGCGTAAGAAAGCATTGCTTGCTGAAAGGCAGAAAAGCAATTGCCAACGTCCTGCCACCCCAGTAGCATCTGTGCAGTGTTTTTTTTTTTTTTATTTTTTATTTTTTTTTTTTTTACAATCACATATTCAGGAAAAGTGGTGGAAGACTGCACATAAGCTTTAACGCTTACCTATATTTATGCTTGGGAAGAGAAAGATGATTCAGAAGGTGTTTCCTCAAGGTTCTTCCGAAAGTTATCTAGGAATTTGGTTCATAATTTCCAACTATAAAGAAAGGATTTTTAATTAATTGCTGTAGCTCTGGTGGTCTTATTTTGCCCTGCTCTTTCACCTAATGGACGACCTCAGAGTGAATGTACTACCTTCTTTTCAGCAAACCTTTCATGGAATACTAGCTTCGTAAATATATTTTACGACACAACATCTCAGACACTGGAAAACCTGCTGTGAAGCCAACTGGTATTCCAGACTAGCAGCAAAAGTTAACCACCAACTAATTGACAATACTCTCAGATATCATTATATACCAGTGTACTATTACGGTATAAATAAGGAACAAACTTCAGCAACATCCATAATTGTAGCTCTTGCATTTACCATATAAACACCACAAATCTTTAAGAGCAACATTCTGTCTCCTTACACGTTTGCCATTCTGCGTCGGTGTTAAATGGCAAGACTTTGCAGTAATTTGGGTGGAAAGACGGACAGCAACGGGGTATCAGTCCATCTGTACAACCGTTTTTCCTATTTGCTCTGCCAAGCACTTACACATGCAGAAATCTAGTTCACTGCTACAAGATGCCAACAGGGAGCCTGGGGGTCTTCCAGGGCCAAACCAGCAAGGTATTTAAGAAGTCCAGTGGGTAGCAAGAGAGGAAACAATTAGCTCACACAAACCCAAAACATCCTTTTGCACTGTTTAATACCCAAGATGTTTGGCATTTTTAGAATCTGTGCACAAACCTCATCTTTGAAATGACCAAAGACGCACTCAAGTTGCTGCTCTGTTTTCTATCCGGTCTGCGCAGAGGCTTATGATGTTTTTTATGTTCAACAGTGTTTCTACCCGTTGGATTGGCCTGCAAACCGCCATGGTTTGAAAACCCGCATATGTGGCTGTTTGAAAATTTTACCCACATGCAAAGGCAGCGGGAGCGGGCTGTAAGACTTCTCTCTCTGCAGGTTGTCCGTAGGCAGCTGTCCGGGGCAAAATCCGGAGAAGAGGAGCGAGGAGAGGGTGCTGAGGAGAGGGTGCTGCTCCTCGAAGGAGGCAGCGTGGCCTGCCAAACTCGGGCTACAGCTGTGACCGAAGGTGCCCAGCGTAGGACTCTACTTACTTCAGAGCCACCTTATCTCTGGCGGATGAAACCACGTGCCATAACCCTCCAACCCTGGGTGCTTTCCTCTGTCATTTCCATTGCAAGTGTCTCACCAGGAGCAGGAAAAGTCGTATCTTAGGCTTTTGCTTAGAACAAAACCCACTGAATTAAAGTCCTGGAGTCATCGTCTTTTTTTTTTTTCCTCCCCCCTTTTTTTTCTCCTTTTTAAGGCTTTAATACTTGCTCACTTCATCAGTAAAAGGGAAAAACTTACTTACTCTTGTTAGCTTGACCACACTAGTACCCTTCTCTGTCTTTAAAACTATATCTAAGAGTTTCAAAAATTCCTCAAAAAATCTGCCAATACATTAGGCATTTCCTTTAAACGCAAAGCACTAAACCATGGGTTTTATTTTATTTATACACAACACATGCATATGCAATTCCGAGGCTAGGCTAAATTAACACACCCAATTCTGATAGCCTGGTTAGCAATCACATGGCTTCACTTAGTCCACTATTATCATCCCTGTTTTATAAAAAGGTTTTGCATAAATGAAGCTCTCAATTACCAATGAGCAAAAAAGAAAAAAAAAAATCAGGATGCAATCAAATCTCTGTAGCTTTATGCGCAAGTCCCTCGGGACTTAAGTCTGCAAAACTAAGTGTGAATAATTGTGTCTGCTTTCTAATACAGAGCATGTGCTTCGGGAGGCAAGCACGCGAGTTTTCAGCAGATCTGCACAGTAATTTTGAAGGTATTTGTACTTCAAATAAGCCATGCAGTTAAACAGAGATAAACATGCACACGCGCCAGCGACCTCATTCAAATAACGCACCAAATCTCGTGCGAAATCTTGCTGCCAAGCCTAAACACAGACTTTTGGGGGAAGAAACACAGGAGTTTTAGCACGAGGCAGCCGTCCTGCGTTTTGGGTTTACCCAACCAGCCCAACGACGGTGCAGCAGCCCGACCGCCACGGGTGCTGGGCGCCCCTTCGGCCCCGAACCGCGGGCTACCACGCGCAGGTCAGTTATACGGACACAGAGTGACCTGCCTTAAAGAAATCCTCTGGGGAAGCACAGACGCGTGGAGCTCTGCTTCTTCATAAGTATCTTCCAAAGGAGCGCTGGAAACTTTGCACCCCGGCCTGGTGCTGCACGGGGCAGGAGCCGCGGGCAAGGGAAGAGGCAGCGCGAAGTAGCTTTTTTTTTTTTCCCCTCTTCTTTCTTTTGTTTCAAAGTTTTGTTTTCACCTTTCCAAAAACCCGGTATGGACAACCGGGATGGGAGCAAATCCCGGTTTCTCCTACCTGAAAAACAGCCAAGTTTATTAACTCCTCCTTTTATCTTGTTGACTGTCTAAAAAGAGAAAAGAATTGGACGCAGAAAAAGGCTGGGAATTACTCTGGGATAAGCCATGGAACAAGAAGGAAAAGGAAAAAAAAATCAGGGATAAATCTGAGTTTATCTTCTCATAATATAAAACCCCAAGGGTTTATATTGCATCTGTGCATCTAACTGCATAATTTCCTTCAATTAATAATAATTTTTTTTTAAAAAAAAAAAACAATCCTCAACATAATCCTTAACAAATCACCTTAAGAGTTTAATGAGGTTTGGGGGCATGAGGGGGATGTGGATTAGTGCTTTGAACTGACCTGTCAAGGCTACTTCTCACTTGCAGTTCACAAACGCGACGGCAGGAACAGGCAGCGTTCGAGACACGTTACCTCCGAGGACCACCAAGACAAATTTTTCAAAAAGGGATTTAAATTAATTCTTTAAATAGCAAGAAATCTAAACTGTCAGCTTGTATAATTTGCAACTTTACTCAGCTTCTGCAAAAAAAAGGGATTATATTCATCTGCCAAGCACACATCACCATCAAACGAAGCTGAGTGTCTTGCTGTCCAACTTTTGGACAGATCTCCTTCACCCACCTCCATAAAAGCTTCAGCTGACATCACCACCATCATGCATTAACAACAAATTCCGGATGCCAAAGTGCTTGAAAATAGCCAAATATTCTATAGGTGCAGACCTACAACTTAAGGCAGGTTTAATTTTTGATATTTAAAGTCTCAAACACTTAGATACAAGAAGTTATCAAAGTTATTAAAACAAGCTCTCCCAAGCTTCCTTATCTTTCCTTTCTGGGTCACTCAGGTGTACACAGAGGCTCAATTTCCCACGCAGAGAAGGTATCAGCTCTTTTCACTCTATTTTCATACTTGCTTTGTCTCACACGCAGAAAGGCCTTCACTAATCAGCTGAGAAACAAGGAACGCGATGTTCCTTAGGGCAGGCACCCTCCTTCGGCACGCACTCGCTCCCAGGACAGCGCGCGACATCTCCCATACGTTCCCTCCAGGATCCAAACCATTTTACAAGCTTTCAGCGTGCTTAAATTAAACATGTTTTTGTCAAATGGACTAACCACTATGACATATTCAGATTTTAGGTCGTACACTCAATTTAATATGCCATAGGGGTTTGAGTGGAAATTCAGGTATGCACATTTTGAGAGGAGTTTGCAAAGCTGCAACAGCATTTGCAGAGGAAGGACCACAGAGCAGACCAACTCTGTATTTAGCTTTGCATCCTGGATTGCAACACAAGCAAATTCAAAACACATTAGTCACACGAAACTTTATTTTGAAGCAGAAGCTCTGGTTATAAGGTGGTCTGGTGGGAGGGTCTGGTTAGTCTGAGGGATTTTTTGGTTTTTGTTTAAGCTTTCACTTCAGTTTACCATGTGGTGTCACAGGCAAATAACTTCTTAAAACTGGCTTTGCCACTGAAATCAGTTTACAGTGGAAGTGCAAGCCTGCAGAAGGTTTTCCAGAAACAACATTAAGATTTATATATAGGAAGACTGCACTTCAATTCCTTATTCAGTATCTTGTCACATTCAAAAAACGGTTGTACTTCTAGCTTTCATTTCTCAACCTTCTGAATTTTTATTCTTTTCCACCGTCTCTCCCCTCTGCTCTTCTTTCCGCGTAAAAGCTATCAAGCACAATCAATCGACAGGTTAAATCATACAGCTTTCCGCCTTGTTGTATTTACTGGCTTTTTCCACAGCAGAAGAGTTCATCCCCGATCCGCGCAGATTTTAAGAGATTACGTATTACTGACATTAACGGGAGAGTTCATACCTAGGCGCTCTTGCTTTCAGGCTGCGTGCAGACTCGGGCACACGCAAGACATTCATCTGCATTTAGTCCATATTCAGCTCCTTTACCATAAGAGCTCTAACTCTTGTACTATGGAGTTAAGAGAATTTCTGAATGAATCAGGAAATGACAATTTTTGGGCAATTCCATCATGGAAAAAAAAAATTATCTCTGTTCCTGCATCTTTTTTCCTTTTGTTATATGCAACAGAAAAGGATTCCTACTAAAATAACTGCAACCAAGTTCCATAACACACTGCTGGGCAAACTAAGCAGTAGGAAATCCACTGCAGGCACACAGAGCACGTCAGTGACGCACAAAAAGGCCCCAAGAGAGTAAGGGATAAACTTGCATTTAAAGCTCAGAAACGTAGAGCCATGCACGAGACGAGAAACATGACACCAAGAAGAGAGGAAGAGAAGAGAAAGAAAAATAACCAGCATTATCTCAGCATCTTAATTGCAGAGCTCTTCAGAGGAGTCCAGGCGGTGCGAAGAAATTCGACTGCAGCTTCTTCCGACGTAGCTGCCTCAAAACCGCTGCCGTTTTCTGGCCGTGTGAGTTTGACAATTTACGGAGAGCACTTGAAATCGGGCAGCCAGAGCGCTGCCGTTTACCAAGGGCAGTTATTTTTGAGCCTTTAACTCAGGAAAAAGCTGAATTTAGCTCAGGGAAGAACTGGCCATTGCCTGCGATTGTTCCAGAAAGTAACTGCCCGCGTCCACAGACTCACGCGGGCCTTTCAAAGCTTTTGAAGGCGAGACACACAAGCAGGAAATTAATCGCTTACAGAGAGGTTTTTTTTTTTTTTTAAACCAGGCTAATTATAACTTCCAATCCCAAAGCAACTTTCAGTATTAAGTGCATCCAAACTTTTAATCTGCTCACCCCTCCTGCTGTGCGCTTGCCTGATTTCCGACCTCGTCTCAGGCCCTGCTAAGCCTGGAAATCTCCTCTTCGAAGTGGATTCTCCGCCCTGCTTTCGTCTGGTAACAACCCTCAGGATCGCAGCATTTGGCCACGCTACCAGCACAGACCAGCGCACCTGGATGTTTCCACCTGTCTACGGCCTCAGGCATAGTTAGTGCTGCTCGCTCAGTAGCGGCTTTTAGCTCCGCTGGGAGCCGAGCCGGGAGAAGCTCTGCCCACCGCGCGCGGCTCGCCAGGACCTCGCCAGATCCCTCGGCCCGCTGCTCCGGCCGTCAGCGCTCTCCGAGCGGACGGACGGAGCGGACGCGCAGCATTACCATTCTCATCCAGTTTTAAAGACCGAAAGTCCAGATCGTCGAACGTTTCATGGACTTACGAAGAAACCAAACCTAAAACCCGTCGCAGACCTAGGAGGGAAAGCCTGCTCCGCAGAACTGCCGGCAAATACCCCTGGCACCCAGGGAGTAAAGAAATGCCCTACTTTGTCACATCAGAAGGTGACCGCAAATTTATTTTCACAATAAAATAAACAGTATGGAAAACGTACCACATTAAAGGGCTGCAAAGTAGTAAAGACCCGTCAAGAAGAATTTGGCTAACTTTATACTGCATTTTCTGTTAGTTAATGTTTGGAATGATGGTACCCATTACTCCATATACCATATTCTTTTTATATTTTGCAAGGCAAACACTCATGATGTTTAAGAACAGCCAACTTCAGCTGACTTAAACATCTCTTCGGCTAGGGTATGACTCAAACTATTTTTAGTTTATTGCAAATTGGTTTTTGGACTTGAATTTTCTCCTGCAGCTGAAGACTAGCAGACAGCCAAATTAAATAATATTTAAAAAGTGACGGGGATCTCAAGAGCAGAGAGAGAAACATAGTACCATTCTTAAAGCTGGCAAAATGCCATTTGGCTACTTTAACCCTGACTTTCTACAACTTTTCTGGTTTTTAAATACAGATCTAACTCTTAACACTTCCAGTTCCATCAACAGTTCACAAGAGGTTCACAAATTCTCTTCCATAACCATCCTTAACCGTATTTATACGGAGGAGTCATTAACAAATAGTGGCTAAAAGTAAATGGAATAAAGTGCTGCTGAAATACCTGTGACCGATTCTTACAAGGAGGTCTACCTTTCTGAAGAACGGAGAAGGACTGATATTCACTCATTTTGTTCATTAATCCTAAACCTCCGGAAGAGGGCTGCTGCCCTCTTTGTGGCTGAACAAATACATAAATTCAGACTGTACAAATCCAAGAATGCAAAAATAAATGTGATGGAAAATATCTACAGGAAAAAAAAAGGCACATTAGTCAGTCAAGTTAAAGGAACATCTTTCCATTTCAAGCTGCTCTGTTACCCTTGCACTGTCTTGAAGATCGGGATCTTTCAGATTGTTCAATATGCAGTTAAGGGATTTTAATATCCAAGAGCATATTAACCCTCTGCAAGAAACAGCTGGAAGATAAGAAGTACAAGTCTAATTTAATTTGGGGTTTTTTGCAAATCCTGACTCTTGTGTCAGAAATATGTTTTAGACATTACTAGCACGAACCCATGGGCACAGGCACGTGAGAAATTATTGTAACAAGTCTTTGTTACAGAAATTCGGTACAAATTAGCTATAATAAAAAGAGGTTTCAGGCTTTGTCTGTGAGTGACACGACAAGCTGCAACGCAATAAAACTAATGCTTCTTTAGCATCAGCATGATTAAATTAAACCCCCAAGCAAACAGCACACAGTATTTCTTCAATATACTGACTTTGTAACACAGGTCTAAGACACGTGCCTCAGCCTGAGTCTCATTTTCTGGACACTAGTTTTGCTCATACGTAACCAAACACCTGCGTGAGCACAAGCAGCAACCGAGAACCTATTGCTTCCTCTCTTCGTGTCTGAGCTGCCCGGACCCAAAAGCCAGGGGAGCAAGGGTACTACCTTCCGAACACCAAAGGAAGGCAACTTCTCCTTCAAAAAACACCGTGGCAGACCTCGGCACCTAGTAAACAGCACCGAATCGGGGAGAAGGCCACAAGGCACTTAAAGATTTTTTTAAAAACTCTTCCCCCGGCATATCAAGCACAGGATTATCACATATAGAAAACTGCACTATGGAAAAGTAGATCCTTAAGCATGAGGTAGCCTCTGCACAAACTTCTGTGACTAGAGCACTGTACAAACTCCAGACCTAAAAAATAGTAGCCAATAGAGTTACCCATTCTGTGTACGCCAAATATTTAACGTATTTACTCAGTACTGCAGAAAGTGTATTTACTAAATAGCTTCATTCTACGTGTATCATACAGAAACTTAAACAACTAAAACACCAAGCTATCCCATGAATATTCAGTGAAATCAAATTTCCCTGAGCAAACCAAATAGGGAAGGAAGACAGGCTTGTCATTAGTCCATTAGTACAAATACTGAAATTTTTGGCAGAAGGTTTTGATAATCCATCTCAATTTATATTTCATGAAGATTTCACAGCTTGATACGTAAACTGCTGCTGATGCAAGGTGTAATATACTTTCAGCTACACCTCTAAGCCAGTACCTCACTAGGAATGGAGCATCAAGGAAAATAGTTTTTAATAGGGTGAGGAGAGTTAAATAAATACGATCGGTAATCAGAAGGAGACTCTACATAGTAAAATCAAAACATTCATCACCATATTTTGGTGAAGAAAATTCTGCACCAAAATAATTACAGAATTATATGTGATAAGATGGTATAAGAAATAGATGTATATCTTTACTGCTGCCCATGCCTGAATTGGAGGAAAATAAGTACTACAGGTGAATTTATTGTTCTTTAGATCTTTTCCTTATTGCACCGTTTCTTTTCCTGTCTGAAAATTCATTGCAATGCTCCTTTTTATCCACGCACGAGTACAAAGGTTGAGGCAGAAGGCTGGAGTTACAGAACTGAGGTCTTAGCACCCTCAACCCCCCCCAAGCGAAGAGGCCAAACGGGCTGCAGAGACGCACTCTTGTGCTGTGCACACTGGGGCAGAAAGCACTTGTGTTTTTATGCACTCTCCAAATATTTTGGCAATAGAGAAGCCTCTTCTGGGGCTACCTTATAACCTACTATATTTCATAGCATTCTCTTAGCATCTCGAACTATCATCCTGCGAGTATTACAAACCAAAATCCATTTAACACCCATACCTCACAGTGTAAATCATGAGATACAAGTCCTGAAACCTCTCCCGAGGTTTCCAAATTATGCTGAAAGTTATCAAGCTGACGCTCTGTCTACGCTTCCCTACAGGTTAGGTTTCTTTCATCAAAGAACTGCTCTTTTAAAGATGGATGCGCAAGACATCTCTGAAGAGGCCTTCATAAGGTAACTGTATCTTTCAGTCATTTAATACCTGCTAGATTTTGCTATATAAACTCTAGATTAATTCCCCAACTGCCTTTTCTTCAAGTGAACTTTCAGGTACAATCATTCCAGCTTCCTTATCTCTGAAGCTGAGTGATACGTAGATTCAGGTTCTTTCTGTCAAGACGGGTTAATTTATGCAGTCGCAAGTTATTTACAGCGAGATCGGCAGGATCTGTTCTCTTCACGCCTCCGTATTTTTCATGCCACGTCTGCTACAATTCAAGCAAGGAGACTACTCTGTTTCAGGCACTATCTCCACTTTTCTTCAATTACTCAAGGCTTTTTGGAAACCATGCATTTTCTCTGCTTCTAGGAAAGCAGTGAATTCAGACCAAAAGGGAACACCATTTTCTAACGCAGTCTCCTTCCCAGCAAAGGCCAAAGCAATCCTTGCACACCGAGTCCCTGACTTCCAGGCAAGAGATGTTGCTTACCTCTGTGTTTGAATCGCCCCCTCCATAAATCGACAGAAGCTAAATTGCTGCTTTGTAAGAGAATAGCAACAGTCAATAACGCATGACTGAGTTATTGTCATGAGTTATCGTCATTCTGAGCATCAAGAAAATGCCGTTTCCAAGAGAAAACCTTTCATGGAGGTTTATACATCGATAAAATCGGCACTTGCACAAACCTTTCCACGTTTCCCCAAAACTGTGACCTCCTACCCTTATCCACCCCACTTTCCTGGAGCAGAGAGAAGTTTCCCTGCTTGGGGAGGGATTTTTCAGCCTCCAGTAACTCACCCAATCAGACCTGCTTAGCCCGAGTCATTGACAAGCTTTCTGTCCTATGAAAAATCTGATTTACTCAGATACACTGGGGCAAAAGCTTCCTGCTGCGGCTGTGAGGATGTTTGCTTTGCAGAACGGCAGCACGAAGAAAGGACACTTGTGCCAGAAAGACACTAGGCTAACAGAACAAATTCCTGCTCCGATGTGAGCCAGTCTCCTAAAAACATCCATCTGCTACGTACATAACCACGCTCCACAGTTCTAATGTACACAATTAGGAGCTCAATAAACACTGTAAATTTAAACAAAAAACCCTCAGCATAGGCTCGTGCTACAACTGAAGTGCTTTTACAACCCAAAACACACAACACAGATGACTACGATTTCTATAACCAATCCAACATCAGAGCACTGTACTGGAGCCCAGTTAGGTACTCACAAAAAAAAAAGAAGTAATAACATTTCTTCTCCTGCAGCTTACTAGCACTGTTTGCTTCTCAATCTCACCTTATTCTACAGTCACACCTGATGTGCGAAAGCTTATATGCTCCTGAAATGCACATCATCTGCAAATTCCCCACTCTGCCACAAATCCCCCAAATGGGAAGACACCCAGTTTATATGGGCTGCTCCTGTTATTAAGCTAAGCTAAGGCAGAACACCTGGGGCAGGCTGAGGAACAGGCTTTTACTTCCAGTGGATATGCCTAGTACACATCTGGCATTCCTCTGAATAACCCTATCTCCACGGGCTAAATTTTTGACATTTCCAAGTAGCCCTCTCCCTCAGGAGAGAGAAGACGAACATAACAACAAAATCAAAAAGCTCTCTACCCTCGAACGCATTTCTTTTTCTAGGCACCTCCAACAGCATTTTCGGATCAGTTATCTTTTCCATCAGGCAAGACGTTTCTCATACTCACCGCTCAACGGCTTCGTCTGCACTAGCACCTTCCTCACCAGGCTTGCCATACCGGAATTTTTACCCGCGTTGTCTAAACCTGCTCGGAATCAAACTGGGGAGAAGAGTTCATAAAACAGCATCTAGTCCGCATAAAACTGCGGAGACTGCACCTAGTCTCTGCAGCTCTGCCAGCCCCTTTGCTTTTTCTCCGGAGCCTGGATGAACGAGGCTGACAACTCCCTGCACACACACACACACACACACACACATACTTGCACACGCACGGGAAGTTTGGACCAGACTCAATATTAAATGCACCAACTTCCTTCTCTGTGCTCCAGTGTCCCTGCTGTAAACAAACAGCACATATTAGCTGGGCGAAGCTGAAAAGTCAAGCAGAGACGGACAAAAGCGGGGAGCGGCTCCAGCGAGGAATAACTATTTTAAATACACAAACATCTTCCCATCAGATTAACGCTAACTTTCAACTGAGGCGAAATCTGAAGCTATTGTTGTGACAGAATAACTAAGGACAAACAGGAGACGCGGCTTCCTCTTCTCGAGAGGTCTCCTGGTGCTCCAATGCGAAGCGCCCGTAAGCTTTCTGAGTGTCCGGGCAAGAGACCCGAAGAAACCTTCACATCGCTCCTGGGACAGGAGGCGAAGGCAGAGGCAGAAACAGGCCCCTGGAGAAGCACCGAGGGCAAGAAGAGCTGCGCCTCGTGCCATAGGCACCATGAGGTAGAAGAGGAAGAACATGAGGCTCTGCACTAATGGGGCGAAATGGGGCGACGTGGCCAGAGCTGTTAGCCCGGCACCAGAGCCGGCCACCACTGGTCACTGACTCCCTGGGGAGCACGTTGGAGGGAGGGGGGGGGAAAGCATGAGTGCGTGCAGGGATTAGACAGCAGTCAGCGCTGGGCTCCCCAAGAGCATTTCAGAAAGGATGTGCTCGTGGTTGAAGAGACCTCCACCTCTTCCTGCATAGCTTCAGGCTCCTTCACTCTGCAAGAGCTTCGTGCTTGGTCAGAGCGAACCAGAGCACAAGCAGATGAAGGAGGCCCCCTGCTCCTGGAGGGCTCTCACATTTGCCCATTTTCTCTGCCAGTGACAAACAGGTGGGCCAAAACACTGCAGAGGGAGATGAGTGCCTTGACCACTCCACCAGATCTCCAGAAGACCTGGAGAAACCATGCACTTGGCGGGCAGGACATGCGCAGGCAGCACGAAATGGCTGGCTGATAGGGAGCAAAGCGGGACATCCCTCCCCACCTGCCCGGGCAGAACAGCCAAGATGCACATGGCTTTGGGGCACTAGAAGGTTTTCCTCATCTCTGAGGGAGAATATCGTAATTATAGCAGGATGTGGTCCGAGATCTTCAGCAGTCTATTCTCATTGACATGACCACCAAAATAATGTAGGACAACTGCATGATCTCTCAAACTAAGTAGCTCAACGGCCAGCAAGTAACAGAACGGCAGGTGAGAAAGCCGACAGCTTGGCAATGTTTAGCCCCAAGATAGTAGCAAGTACCTTGTTACGCCTTTTTAGATGGCTGTTATTTGTCTTCCTGTTTGAGATCATTGATCTAAAATATAAGAGCTTTATTACATCTAAGCTAAAGCACTACAAGATCTGTGACTGTTCAACAAATAGCCAACTTTGCAAGGCGATAATAAAAAGGACGTTAAAAAATTCTCCGTTTTTTCTTCCTTCTTAGTACAGCAACACCAGGTTCTCCAGTCTACCTTTTCCCTTGCTCTTCACCCTGTCCTTCAAGACAGATAAACCAAATTCTCAAATAATGTCATACACTGAAAAGTAAATTTTAATTGTTGCTATCCTTTAAGGCACAGAGCTGTGAGACTGAGGGATTAGAGACAGTTCTTAAAACCAGAAACTTCAAGGGAACCTTTGCAGGGAGCACAGGGCAAGTTGCACAATAACCCTCTGCGTAAGAGGGGAGGCGAGAGCAAACTCGTCACAGTCCCGTCAGGCTTTCTCCAAAAGGCTTTTTCTTGTTCCATTGTCCAAATTTAAAAAGCAGGATTTCTACCACAAGAGAACCGGAGACAGTTTCAGAGCTTCATCTCCATTTACCCAGAAACACCATACTGGTGCTTTTATTCTAGCAAACCCTTCCCTACTGATCTTTCTAGTGGGCCCTGCCATCGCTCTCTATAACCTGACTGAAAAGCTATCAACTCTTTCCAACACAGAAATTGGAGTCCACATCCATTTGGACTCAAGACTGCCAGGCCATGTAGAGCAAGCCACCTGCCAGGCATCAGGACTGGGCCAGGTTACAGACATGCACATAGATGTGCACCACCAGGAACGGTGAGGGCCACCCCCAGTCTCTTGGGTAGCTGATCTGTGAGAGGGTAACATAGGGCTCATGCACCAGCACAGTCGCTTGACACGCTGCCCTGCAAGTGCTTGCAAGTGTTCATTTATAAAAAGGACTCCCAGAATTTCACCGTGCAAATGCAATGAAGTCACTGCCATACAGTAAAAAACCCGAATCATAACTTTCATGAGTGTCACCCAATGAAGCATTAACATTAATCCCCTCCATCCTTGCCAAGTATTAAAATAATTACCACAGGAGTATTAAGAGAGATTCCTTGGCAGGATAACACTATTATCATGAGGGATTTCAAGAAATGTAGCAAGGTTTTCAGAATAGGTCTCAAAACTGGTATCACTTTAAAGAGCAATTACTTCAAGCATCAGACACACCTCAGCTGGGTTACACAGGATATTCTCTGTATTAAAAGTAATGAGCCCAAGGATGAGGCTGCTTGGGAGCAAGAGAAACAAAGTATTGCTAATCCCATCAACTGCACTCTTGAGAAGTCCAAGTCCTTCATGTTTTCACAAAGGAAAAGTAATAGCAGCTCTGCTGCTCTCGACATATCATAAGAGGGAGGAGGTCTTAAATACAACATCATCTTTTTGTGTGATCTTAAGTAGGACAGTCTGGTCAGTTAATCACTTTAGGTGCAAAGTTATTAAGATATATTTTAAGCCTGCGATCCCATATATTTTTGATGTGCATTTCTGAATCAAAAAAATAGAGAGATTGTTGTGATGTCAGGTCAGATTTGTACAGAGGATCCACTAGCACCTCCAATTTTACAGGCTTTACCAAAAAGGAAGGACATCCTTTCCCCACCCTTGAATACCTCTCCTACTACATAGTTTAAAGGAAAAAAAAAAAAAAAAAAAAAAAAAAAAAAAAGTTGACACCCAGCACAGTGACCTGATGTTTTCCATGCATCTGCTCTCCGATAAGCACACAAATGCCTTCTCCTGGGCGTTTTCCCTGTTAACCTTCCTGAACAGGGACATTAACGCTCAGAAGAAAATGGAACCTAATGCAGTAGGTAATGATACTAAATATAAGTAACGAGTGAACTCACTTACTTTGTTTCTCAGGCATTCAGCTTAACAAGTCGTTTCAGAAGTTCAAAACCACAGTCCTCTGCAGACCGCAGAGCAGTCGGGCATTTCTGGTTTTCCATGCGACAACTCTTTTAAACTGAAATGTGCTCTCAGAAACAGAACTATTGCAGAACCCCGGGAACCAGCTGCAATTCAGGCAATTCTTTGCAACAGCCGTTGCTATTAAAAAGCTTTATCACCAGTGATCAAGGAATAAGGTTTTTATTACAGCTGAGAGCTGCAAACATTAACAGCATAAGCGAACAGCCGAGGAACAGCAACAAAAAGCACACGGGACAGGGAATATCTAGGTGACTGCTGCGATTCCTTTGAAAGAGCTGGCTTCTCCCGGGGCTCAGCAACGAGGCAAGCGGGTCGCAGCACGCGCTGCTCGGGCGAGGGAGATTTAATTGGCTCAGGTGGCCCTGGCAGGGCACAGCGCTTATTGAAACGGAGCACACAGTGCCGAAACCCGCTCCCAAACCCCGACTTAAACTAATGACAGAGCCCAAAGAATTCAGCCATCCTTGAAAGCAAAGTATCAAGGCTGGCAAAGAGACAGAAACCCAGCAGGAGATGCTTCCCGCTCTGCAAAGGGCAGTGGGAGGCAGCTTTTGAAACAGGAAGATACACACTTCTTAAAAAGAAGAGATCAAATACCTGACAGACAAGTCAATGAAGGAAATCAATGTTGCATTAATAGTTTTGATCATTCCCGAAGTATTTACACAGTCTGTACCTGAAGAATTAAAAAAAAGGGGAAAAAAAATCCACAGATGAAAGACCTGGTAGATTATATAAAAAAAAAATATTCGCATATAGATGTTCTTTTTTGAAAGTTTCTCTCTGATGATTCAACAATTCCTTCCTTCCCCCCACAAACGTGGGCAACCTAGAAAAAGTCAGCTAACTGGAATATTCGGTTCTTTCAAGCCTTTTTGGTATCAAGTCCCTCTGTACAATGCTCAGGAATCGAGATAGCCAAGTACTGAGACTACAGGAAAGATTCCTATAAATTAATTTCCAGAGATGATCTTTACCTGGGAGCAGAAGTGCATTTATTTTCTTTCTATGTCTAAATGCCAATAGCAGCTTTGTGTCTTCGGTTTGCTTTTGCAAAATTTGAAACACAGGCAAGTAATAGATAACTGCAGACATTCCTGCTGCACCGGATGGAACAACAGTGCTGTATAAAGACACCTATAGGAAGAGGAGGTGTCGGGAGAGGGAACATATACAGCTCCAGAAACGCACTGGTAAAAGTGACAGAGGTCTTCTTGAGCCCAAAATGTCAGAACAAATCTGCCTAATGACTCCTGATAGGACAAGAAAAACACCATAAAAAACTTGCAGATAGAGATGGGGTCACCTGTTTTTGCATGAAATTCAGTAAAATAATGGACTCTATTTTATCTACATTTTTCTTGCTGCAAAATTGAGCTTTCCACTAAGAGTCCAGCAGGTTGTAAGAGCGGGCCAGGGGCTCCTGCTCCCCTCCCAGCCAAGTTTCCCAACATTGTGGAGCTGGAGGAAGCGCGCTCTGAGCACACATGTGGTGGCCCTCGGTGTGCTTTCCAAGAACCACCTCTTTTTTGCCCCCATTTTTTCAAAACCTCCAGCTGCTTCCCCTGAACAGGTCTCCCTTTCTTCCCCCAGCTACCTAGCTCTGCATTCACCTCCTCTGGAAGAAATCCCGTTCCTCCCGCAGCTTCTTACCCAGACTTGGGCACCTCGTGGTGGAAAAGAGGAAAAGGGAGAAGTGCAAAGCCAAGCGCAGCACGACGAGAAGCTGCGACCTGCTGCTGGGATCTGCAGGGCAGGTCCAGCAGCTACGAGGGCCACGACACTAAATGCATGATCTGCCACTGGGGCAGCTGCCTGTTGTGCCCCACGTGCAGCTGGTAAGGAAGGGGTGAAGAATTCCCCCCAAAACATAGGCTTCACCACGACGAGTGCTTCTCCCTTCTAGCATAACATACCTGAACAGGTTAGTTCTGCTGAAGTTCAGCCAGCACTTCAACGTGTACTAAAAGAAGCCTACAAAAAAAGTGTAAAGTTTAAATTCTGTCAACACAAGGTTTTGCTATGGAAGAATTTGCAGATTCTTCTCTCCCTCTCCCAGCATCCTCCTTCCCCCTGGAGATGGACAGGTTTTTTTTGCATAAATGTGCAAGGAAAGCCATGCTGAAGAATGCCTTTGAGCAGCAAATTGAGCCAGATGAAGAGTGACAAGACGCTCAACTCGGAACATGGGAAATTTGAAACACGAGGAAATGCCTTCAAAAAAAAACTGTCCAAATTAAGTTCTGGCCAGCGAGGTGGGAAAGCTTCTGAGGCTGATGCGCTGACCGTGTGTGCCAGCCCGACAGATTTCAGTTGCAAGGAGTTTGCACTGGTCTAATTGCCCCTCTTAGCTGTTGAGGGAATAATCCAGAATCCGGGCAAAGAGGAAATTTATCGCAAACTGCAAGAGAAATGGACAGTGGTTCGTTATTCAGGTTCAGTGGCTTTTAAGCAAAACGAACAGAAAAAGGGATTGCAACTTTTTAATGAGACTATGCTTTTAAAAGAAGCACAGGAGGGAAAAGGGAAATCAGGGAGACAGAGGGTGGAAAGCTTAAAAAAGGCTCGTGTTTCTACTACAGATTAAAGGGATATTTCATTTTCGTAAACTGACTTTCTTCCCGGATTAACGATCCGGTTGTCCACCCCAGTGTGGAGAAAAGGTGCCCCCGGTCCCGGCCTCACGCTGCCCCCTCGTTTCGGCTCGAACTGAAGGAGGCTGACGAGAGGCAGCGGCGCCTCCGCGCACCGCTTACGGGACGGGGCCCTGCGCAGAGAACACGGGAGTCGCTCGGACGCTGACACATCACCTATTTATCGCGGGGCATTGCCGGGTTAAAATAACGCAACGGCGCCCCGAGTGTGCTGAATTACTTCGGGGGTAGCAGACACCTACGGATTAACAACAACAACAAAACTCAGTTTTCTAAGAGGGGCATTAAGTCAGAGATTTGACAGGCGATTGCGACCCAGCCCACGGAGGCAGTATTTAGCCAGTAATTTCTTTCTCGGGCGAGACGCCTTCCCAAGCGCCAAAGTTCGGGATTCCATTTTCGTAAAAGGTGAACAGCGGTTGGCACCTCCAGAGCACGATTTCAAATGCTAATTCACAACCAACATTTCAATAACCAGCTAGAATAAATTATGCAAAATAGTTTTTACATAAAGTGACTGTTTTAAAGGAACAGGGGCAGAGCGAGCGCAAGCCGCAAATCCTATTGCGCCTTTATTTCCCTGAATGAAAAGGAAAAAAAGAAAAAAGAAAAAAAAAAAATCTTGGAGGCTAAGGGGGGAGCACAGTAAAGATTTTTCCCAGGGGCACGGACCGAACAAAAAGCTTGGCTTCCTCCCGGCAGCTGCTGACAACCTCTCCGGCTCTCTGAGGGTCGGAGAAGAAGAAACGCAGGTGGAAGAAGCCTCCAAGAACATCGCGGTCAACAGGCTATGAATTGCCATAGGACATCTGGAAGGTGCCGTGCTACCCGAGGCGGGGCGGTGGCTACGCAAGGAAACGTGCTTAAGAGACCGCAAACTACACGAGAAGGAAAAAAAAAAAAAAAAAAAAAAAAAAGGGAGAGGAAGAAGAGAGAGAATAAAGCCACAGGGGAGGGAGGGGACGAGATGAAATACAGAAATTGTAATAAAGCGTGTAGAACTGTTTGTTTCCTATAAAACCTTCTCGAAGGCCGGGCGAACCCCGCGAGCCCCTCAGCAAAGCCGCCTGCTAGCCCAGAAGTCGTCCTCCAAAGAAACGCGCGGCCCTGACCCTTCTCCTCTGTGAACGGCATTGTAAATAGAAATTCAGCTTCTCAGGTCAAGCCTACAAAAGTCAGCTGCATAAAATATTTGTATTTTTTCTACAACTTGTGTTTAAGTTTATCCTGATTCTGCACTTAAAGATCATGATTCGGGTGGATATAAAGCATTAGGAAAGTATTTAACTTTCCCAAAGAACACCACAAAAAAACCGCTAACGGGAGCTGCTACATCCCCACTATACGAGACTGGACACACAGGAAGCCCCCTTGGAAAGGAGCTAATCGTTCACATGCAGCAGAAACCGAGCAGCAGCAGAAGGCAGGCGGCGCAGCGGGGGTCCGGGAAGGCTGTCGCTCTTCACCTCCCTCTCCACCTCCTTTCCTCTCTTTCTCAAGGAACAGGCCAAACCGCGGCGCCCGGGAAGAGCGGGAACGAAGCGGGAACGCAGCGGAGGTCAGGCAAAAAACAGCCAGAACGGGACTACTCGCGAAGAAACCCTGGAAATCATCTCGCTGCGCACGGCCTGCGCTGGGGTGTCTATCTTTCACAGCTTTTTCTCGTGCATCTTTGCTTACGTCTGTGATTGCTTTTTTTTCGAGAAAACCACACCGAACGCCGCGTGGGCTGTCCCCCGGGAAGGGCACCGCCACTGCAGCAGCAGACAGCCGCTCGCCGGCGGCCTCCAGAGCTCAGGGATAGCAAATATTTATCTCGCTCGATTGGCAGACGTGGCTCTAGCACACTGATATTTTATGCACTCCAAGCTTTCAGTCTGAGAGACAAAGGAAGTTTCTAAAATTCATATTTTAGACTTCCACGGGAAACTGAAGGATCAAACGTTAAGCCCGTGGTGGTAAAGAGGCACGCAGACTCAAAGAACTGCTCCGACAAGACGTTAACGCTCTAAAATTTTTATTACCGGCTTCACAGTGAAGCAGGATACCTGAATTATAAAACAATTTTTTTTTTTGACAAGCATCTCATCAGATTTACTCCCAAAGAAAAAAAACTACACAGGGGCAGCTACAGAACAGACACGGAAGGAGCAAGAGCAGCTCTAGAAGGGGAACGTTTTCGTTTCCCACCTTGAGCGATGCCGGCGGTAAATACAAGCAAAGCAAGTTAAAAAGGGGGGAAAAAAAAAAAAACACGTCTCTACGCACCGCCACACGAAGCCGGCGCTCGGCCACCTCCGCGAGAGGAGCGGGCACCCGCAGGCCCGGCCAGGCAGAGAAAAACGCAGTCAGGTACGCAGGAGGCCCGTCTAGTTCGTAATCCATCCCGTTTGCTACGCAGGCGCTAAATCAAGACGGGGTTAAGACGGACTCCTGCACGGCATTGCATTCACGAAGGGCGCACGGAAAATCCCCGCTGGGAAGCTTAAATCAAAGCCGAGGTAAGACGAGCGCGAGTGCAAAACGAGGAGAGCAGCAAGAGAAAGGAGCAGGAACGTTTCTCGGAGGTTAGACATCGCAGCAACCGTCTAGGGAGTTTCTGCTTCAGCAAAATCCCTCTTAAACAAGATCTCCCCAGCGCAAAGGACCACTTCAAAGTCAAGTTATCACTCAGGGAAATTCTTCATTTAAACTGGAGCAGATCCCTCCAAAACGGGCTTCAAATTACATAAACTGGGCCTGAAGGCTCCTCATAAAATTCCTTTATTTCTATAATCTCCTTTCTATAATCAAAGGAGACTAAAGAAGAAGCTAAAGCACAAATATCCTAGCTAAATAACCCCGAAGCCTGCCAAAGTCCTCGGGACAGGGCTCCGTCCCCGCCGCGCTCCCGGCGCCACCGCACACCCCGCGTTCCTGCCGCCCACCCAGGCCTGGGAAGGCCCCAGGAGCGCCGCCGAGCTGCGTGCGGGACGGTGCAAGGTGCAGCCAAAGTCGATGCTCCCATATCCTGTTTAATTCCTTTTTTTTTTTGGGGGGGGGGGGGGAAGGGAACGAATAACAACAATCCCCCCCCAACACTAATACACAGGGATGGCAAAACTAACTCGTGCAAGCCCAAAAAGGAGGGTTAAAGGGACAAGAATTTACTGTATTAGCCACAGATCAAAAGGCAAAAAAAAAAAAAAAAAAAAAAAAAAAAAAAAAAAAACACAGCATAGCAGCACACAGGAATAGCAATAAGCAGCTGCAGGCAACAGAGCCCGACCAGACAGTCCCTCGGGATCGATGTCTTCTCCAAAGAGCTAGCACAGCACAAGCTATGGCAGCAGACAGAAGCCATGACACTCCAGTCTTGGCTTAAGCATACAAGCTGCAAAACAAGGATATATTCTCTCTTCAACACAGTCAAGCCTCAACATCTGCAAGATATACAGCTGACATATAACTTTTGTTCAGCAGGGAATGGGTGAAAACATCGGATTTGCTCTACATAGACCAGAAAGCTCTCTGATGCTTGTTGGTCATAATACTCTGAGCTTATTTTCACCAATGACCTAGATATGATAGACAAATTGTATCAGTGCGAATCCAGACTAAATCAGAATAAGCCAGTGCATGCATTTGGGGGAAACGGGGGGGGAAGTAATTTTTCGTTTAAGTGGTACATCACAAAGTACTTAAGAGCCTTCACCTAGACTGAGGAATGGAAGAGGACAAGTAAATAACTTTTAAAAATTCAGCTGCATGTTGTGATCATCAAGCTACCCACTCAGCTAGAACAATAAAAGGATTTCAGCCAAATGAGCATCACTTCCTCCGGACTGTCTTTTTAAAAAATTAAAAATAAAAAAATACAGTCATACTCTAAAAGATAACAGTCTTGTTCAGAGCTATTTATAGCAGAAACGTTACAGTGGCTAAAAATGCTAAAAAAGAGGTGGCGGGAAGGGAAGGAAGGTAGCTTAGAAAAAACAGCGAAAGGCAAATTTGCCATGCGTCCATCACGCCTGGACTTCATGCAACACTTGGATGAAAGTTTGGAAGCTGCAAGTCCTGCAGAGAGCGAAAGCCCCGAACCCTGCACCACAGCCCAAGACATACCGACGCCCCGCAGATGTTGACAAGCCAACACAGGTAAGAGGAACGTGCGAAGCAAGCGGAAAAATTAAGGAAAGAGTTTCTCACCTTGCTCTTGAGCTGAGCTGAGCGCGCGGGGGGGACGGGAACACCCCCTCCCACGGCGGCACCTGACTTCTCAGAGCCCACGCTCAAACGAGGAAGCAAGCTGCTACGGGGGAGCGAGACCAGGCCATTTTATTTTAGGCTAAAGGGGAAGCCTGTCCGCAGCGGCAATTTTACCAATCAGAACAAGTAAACGAGAACTTCAAAGAAGCCCCAACGCAGACGAGCCCTGCGCGAAGAGGAAGAACCGCACTGCCAGGCTCCTGAATTAACCGCGTCACGAAGCGGCTAAGGAAGAATCTCATTTTCAAGTGCAATCCTGGACTTGTGCTTTCTTGCCTTATGATTTTCCTTTTAACCCTGTAATGAAATATTTAACTGTTACCTTGACAGCACACATCCTAACAACCTTTTCCTTTCATCCCCAAACCCTGCCTGGCACACGGGTGATCCAAGAAGGGCAAAACACTCCCGCTCCTTTGGGAACGGCAATCAACGAGCAGAGCAAACACACAAATGCAGAAGACCCTTTGCCCAGCACGAGTGCTGCGGCTCACCTGACCTTGGGTAAGACCCTTCCTTCTAACAGGACTGGCTCTGCTTAAGGTGAACTGTATCCCTGGATAACCATCTCCCTCAGCAGGTGACAGAAGGGACATGAAAACAGTCTATGACTCAAGAGAGCACCCTCTAAAAGCACCTGCCTACAGGCAGAGGACCTGTCCCAGAGAAATACTGGTTCGTTAGGGCTTTTTTGAGTAATAATCTTATTATTATAACTGTGAAACAACACTGCACTTCATAATTTTACTGAACTAGCTACATCAAGATAGCAGGGAAAAAAAATCTGCACCATCAACTGACAAGCCAAAGCAACAAAAAGCTAATATAAACACGATTATGTCAGCTGGCATTACCAAGCACAGGCAAGCCCTTCCCACCTCCACTGCAAAAACAAACACATTTAAATGGCTGGTGGAGATGGGAGTGGTTGTTAACCAGTCTTGTGCAGTAAACTGAGAAGGTGGGAAATACAACCCACGTCCTGGAGATACTCAGGACGCGCTAATCGCTTATCTGCTTGGGGTAGTCCTGGCTGAGATGGAAGAGACAACATGCATCTCTCATGGTCTACAGAAGAAGAGGAGAGACTTCTATTTAATTAAGCTTTCCAGTGCACAGAGCACACGTGTGAACTCTTAGAGCAGCGACCTACAACCTTCAAGCTGATCGCAGGAGCCAGGGCGGTCTGCGCTGTTCAGGGTGACGGCACTAACACATACCTGAAGATACAGAGGAATCCAAGAGCGTGACACAACCGTGGAAATAACTGACGGCAAAAAGAAAACAGCTACTTTTTCCTGCACAAGCAAGTGGATGTGAATTAGTAAATCAGACTTTCAAACCCATACATTAACTGTCCTTATTTAAATTTAGGGGATTCCTGACAGATGTTACCAAACCAACATTAAGGTACATATGAGGGAAAAAAAGAAAGGCAAAAATCACCCTAACAAGAAAAACTATCATTGGAAAAGATGCTGGAAAGCTACAGAAAAGGTTTCATGCTTATTCATACTGGTTACATAGCAGAATGATTTTTCCCCTGATGTTTGTAAAATCAGCTTGTAAAGTTGGAAAGTAAAGTTTCACCATCTCTGCAGCCAGCACAAATACCAAGGACTAACCTTTGCCAGGCTGAAATGAAGTGCAGCTCCATGCTAACTAGGTTAAAAAAAGGAGATTTGGTTAATCAAGAAGTCCTAATCAAATGGCAGAGCACTAGGACAAACGTATTGCCCAAGCTGAAATCACATTATCATTTCCCATCATTGCCCACAGGGGAGGAAAATGCTCAAGAAAGGTGGGGAAGGGAGTTGGGAAAATCTGTTACACATCTGACCACAACACAACTCAAAAGTGAAGCAGACACCTCAAATAAAAGAAATGATTGCCTTTTTGAGAGCTAGAGCAGGGCTGGCTCTCAGGGCCTACAGGCAACGTGCCCGTTTGATCCTAGCACGCTGCTGGCCCACGTAGCCACAAGCCTTCCCTACATCGCAGTCCACCTATGCAAAGGCAGAAACCTTTGCAAATACTAATGTTCACCAGCATCTTCTGCAGCTAAAGCAATAAATGTTTGCTTCCACAGATGGAGAGAGCATTATTTAAACCACGATACTATTCTAGTAAATCCCAGACAGATGGACAAGGATTCAGGGACAACTGAAGTTGCTGTGTTTATGATAAAGGAATTAGAGTGACAAAAAGCCTCTTGCTGGGAAGCGTGGGAGCTGGGAGATTTGCATTGGCTTCACAAAGAAGGGGAACGCTCAGCAAACACGCTATTCAAGGCCGGTGAGCCAGAATGACTTGAAGGGAGCAGGTCAATCCCAAAAGAAAGCCCACGGATTTCCAGAAAGGTGTTCTGCAATGTATCGGCCACCGAATCTTGCAGGCCTCTGCAATAAAATCAGAAATAAGTTGTGACCTATGTAGTTAAACTCTTAATTTTGTAAATAGTTTGGGGGAGAAGTGGGGAAGAAGGAAGGTGGAAGAAACAAAATCCCATCCCTCAGTTCACAAGTATGAGAGGAAAAAAAAAAAGCATATCCAAAGTCAAATTTGCAGCATACCGTCCTTTAGCATATTGATAGTGATGCAGAGTATTTAGTGCCCATTTATATCAAGCAGACAAGCGTTATTAAAACTTTTGCATCCCATATGGTCAAAATATAGTCCAAATGAAGACAGGATTTAAACATGTTTTATGTCCGTCTCTAACTCTAGCTACAAGGCTCACTGTACAGAGACTTTCTTATTTCAACTGGTAAAGAGTCAAAGGCATTAGTAGGTAGGTTAAAAAGGTGGACCTGATACCAATAGCCAGTGAAGCAAAATTTATCCTGTTCAGCAGATGTTGACTGATGCATTATTCAGGCAAGGCTTCAGATAAGTCATTGCTAAATTCTCAAGTCCCACCAGTGCATTTCTGGGCTCCCTGCTCTTGGCATCATCTACCAGTCTTAAGGCACTGCTAATAATACAGTCAATTAAAAAAAGTTTCATATATTGTTACAATAGGAAATAGATGCACATATTAACAAGACTTTTTTTAAATGGTCATTTTTCTAATGAGACAGTATTTTAATGATGCTGCCTCAAAGAAGGATCAGATTAACCAGGCTGTAGAGCAGGAATGAGGACATGGGGGGGGGAATCATATGCATATTAACTCAGGCAGCTGCTGAAGACTATTTAAAATGTTTAACTGGGCAAGTAAACTATGGTAAAACTTAACCAAATAATCCAAATTCACTGAAGAGAACCTGGACGATGTCACGCATGCCAGCAGGTGCTGTGCCTCTTCCTTGCATCACTGCCAGGCTGCTGTTAGTTTGCTCTCTGACCGTATACATATTTTCAAAGCAGGCAGTGGCAGCCAGATGTTTACTAAACTTCTTACACGGCGTCTTCTTTTCCCAATTACTGACAAAGCTTTGAGTAAGATAAAAAAAAAAATTCCTTTATACGGTGCCCGTTTCTGGCCTCTCACTTTTAGCTCACCCTGCACATTCAGCCTGGCAATAGGAACGGTGCCAGCATTACTAATGGCTCACAGCTTGCTAAAGAGGATCCTGCAAAGACCGATGGCAAACCAGTACTTCAGATCTCGACCTATTTGAAGGAAACTGGAAAGAAGTACAAATATTGGAGTGGAAACTCTGAAAAGTGGGGAATGAATGCATGTTGTACAGCTTAAAATAAGCAAAAAGTTTGTAGCCTCGTGGTCATTTTCAAATCCAAGATATTTTCCTTCCTTCAGTGGACACTGGTATTTCCCACCATTAGGAAAAAAAAATACAAACTAAAAAAAAAGGATATCTCATTCCAGCAGGAAACAGAACCAACAAGTTCACTAATTCAAGACTGGAATACTACTAATAAAAAGGGGTTTTCATACAACGGCTTTTTAAAGCAGTCTTCAGCTTCTCACGCCAGCTGCAGAGGCATTCAACACCACCAAAGGGCCAGCGTCAGTAGGTAGCTGCCATTCCCTACATCCATCCTTAGGAAATCTGGGAAATGTAAATACTTCCCCACCAAGTCAAATTCACCTTACACACTGCAACCAACACAACCTTCTGGAGAGACAGTGTATTTTCAAGAGTTCCTTGAAAAGAAAGAAAAAAAATCCAACACTTAAAATGCAGGTGTAAGGGGCACTTCATCTCTACAGCAAAGCCCGTTTCTTCTGGTCTTATCAAGATTTTTATTAGACTTGTCTTTTAATTCCCACTTTTACTGCTTGCATACATGTGATGCAGAAACACTTTTAAATAATCTTTATCAAGCTACAGGCTTAAGTTTCGCCACATTTTTCTTTTATCCCTCCAAAGTTTCTTAAGATTTAGAAGCAATTTCTTTCTGCAACACTGAACCTGTTCCTCCTTGCATCAAACAAATTCCAAAGGATGCAGGGTTTTTTGGTTTGTTTTTTTTTCCTCCTCATTTACACACAATCCTTCACCCTCCATTTTTAAAATCATGCAGTTCTGGGAATACCTTAACAAGCTGCCACTGAAAAGCCTGAAGATAAAATAAGCACTGCAACCATTTAGCAGTATTAATTTTCACTTACCAGCAGCCAAGCAGAAGCTTCAAGAAAAAAAAAGAAGACATCTAGATTTTAATGTCTATTCCCAGTACTAATAGACACAATTGAAAATTGTAAACTGAAAAATTTATCCATGCTTTATTTCTATCAAAAAAGCTTTGCTAAAGGATTTTGATAGTTATGAAATGCCTCTTCTGCATTTATTGACTTAAGAAGACCGCAACATCCTCCCAAACCCATCACCCCCAAAAAGTCAAAACAGCAGGCGCCCAAAGGGCTGAGGAAGGAAGACGGGGAAACTGCTGGTGGGAAAAGAGACAAATGAGGAGCATCAATTTTACGAGACAGAACTCGAGATTAAGCCAGTATTCGCTGGGAAATTTGGATTTGACCTCAAACGCTCGCGCAGCCCCCTCACGGGCAGCTTTCCAGACCTTCATCTGGAGCGCTGGCTCCCTTCTGCTGACTGCCACTTTGCTCGGTGGGGTGCAAGACAGACTAGACAGGCAGGAGAAGACTACCAACATTCAAAGCTGTTGACGGGAACGAAACCGAGGAAGGAGAAGCGCCGAAAGACACGGGGTGATCGCGGACAACGTACCGAACACGCGATTGCTGTGGAAAGCTGAGCCAGCAACTACGACAGGTTTTGGATGCAAATGAAGCATCCCAACAGATATGTGTTGTGACTGTGCCTGGATCACTGTGATAATTTTTTGACACCTCGTGGCTATAAAGTTGCTCACAAACCGAGAAAGCAAGGAAACGCAACAGCAAAGAATACCAAACAGCAAGCTGCGAGACTTAATTTCAGCGGTGTGACAACATAAAAATCTTGCCAGCTTTGAAGCTGAAAGTAGGTTTTTCTGCACCGATCCCTGATCCCAACCAATTTCTGTGGTTTCACTGTGTCACATTCCTAATTTCTTGATTACTGCCCTTTTTATCTTTTTCCTCTACGAAGAAAGGCCAACACAGGGAAAACTATCCACTCCACGTGGCTGGGAAACGACGGCCGTCGTTGTACGCAAGCAAGCAAACCCGATACAAAAACCCGACAAGCCACACAAAGTAAACTCCCCAGCCTCTTCTAGGTACAACATGCAATAAATACCAGGCTTTACGGACACGCAAACCTACAGCGTAAGCCTCATTTTTCTACGTGCCAGCTGCTGCCTGCAGAAAGTTACCTTCCAGACACTCGGAAGGTAAGATGGGATCTCTTTGCATTTACTGTCAGGTGAAAATAAGAGAGTCTCAACATTATTATTTTCTGGAAACATACTGAATCCCGGGGTATACGCACCAAAGGAAGCGGCGGAAGCAGCATAACTTGAAGCACGAGGTTAGGCTGGAAACACCCCTAGGCGTTGCTTCCAACAGATCTGCTCTGATGATGGGGATGAAGGACTGCCGTGAAAGACTACGTAACTTACTGAAAGAGTCATCTGCTGAGGACATGCAGGAGGGTAAGAATATTGTTAAAATGTTTATTGTGGTAATACAGAAATCAATTTAAAAAAAAAAAAATCAGTTCCCGCTAGGCAAAACAAACTTATCACAAGCTTACGGCCTAAACATCAATGCTTTATCAGAATAAGGGTATTTTGCCTCCTTCTCATTTTACAATATGGTACAGTACGTGGTACTTTTTTGTTTTTTTAAAGACATCTCCTTTAATACACTATTACCAAGGAAACAGCGCACTAAGAAACAGAAGTGCCAATCTTTGAAAGGCAACAGGATTTAAAAAAGAACCAACAGGGGGAAATGTCCCCCTCTTTTTCCCTGCTTGAAACTTGACTTTTGTTTTATCAGTAACCTGCGAGTACAGCATGCAGCTGCCAGCTTTCATTTGGAAACCTCAGGCAAAGGTTCCAGCTGAAAGCAGAGCAGTTAGGAAAAAAAAAAACGAAAAAAAAACCACACTGCATTCAAAAAGATGTTATTTTGTTTATAAATACCAACTTCTCCTCTTCAAAACTGGGGCACACCTAAGAAAAGATGAAATTAAAACCCATTTCGTCTCACCATTACCCTCCTTACTGTGTACCCTCGCACAAGCCACTCAAGAGCAACAACTGATATTTGGAGAGGAGGAAAAAGCCATCGCAAGCGTTTGAACAGTGCAAACGAAGGACATACCTCGTGCCCACTAGCCATAAAAGCATCCACTTCATTACAATAAAGGTAACGAAGGTGGAAACGTTCCACTGAAATACTCCCGTACTGATGTTAAATGAGGTTGATAAGACATCTAACATATTACTCTATTCTTAGCCCTTTTTTCCCCTCCCAAGATTAAAGTGATATTAATACGCTGTCTTGCCCGTACTCCAAAAACGGAAAGGATCGTGCTTGGGAGGCAGCATTTCATATTGAATCCTCCTCCGGGGCATTTGCTGCCCAGGTCTCTCACTAGGCGCTTGCCAGGAGGCATCTATACTTCCATATATATTTTTTGGCTAGTAAGTTCGATGCCGAGGTTAAGGTGGGCCTCCAAGTCCCGCTCTGCTCACGGCCAGCACGGCAGATGTGGCCTCCCTGTGAGCTTACGCAGTATGAGGAGGTCTGGCAGGCACCCCAACTTTGGTACAGCGCAAGGAAGTAGGAGAAGCAGCAAGAATTTGTTTTTAATCTTGCCATACAAAACATGAGCTACCTCAGAACAAACAAAAGACAACCCCTCTGAATGTATAACCCTTTTTTTCCAGTGGAAAACCTGAAAACGCAGCAGTTCTTGCATTTATTTTCCCTCTCGCAGCAAGGAATGGCAACGAGCCTTCAAGTTAGAGAAGCAGAGCTGTCCCCGGTTTTGCCGGGTCCTAAATAACATTTGTGCTGCTCTCCTGAATTCCCACGTTAGCTCCTCAAACCAGAAACACGGCGCAAGGCCAGCTGACACCGTTTTGACGGCAAGTTACTCCCGAGCCGTCTGAAAGCACATCCTTCCTTCTGCACGCTCCACGTAGCACACGAGCAGCGGCGGGTACGACACGAACGTCTCCGGCCTCTGACAAAGGCTCCCAAAGCCCAAACAGCCTGGCAGGCGGCACATGCAGTTCCCGCCGTCCCCGCGCAGCCGAGTCGGAGCCGCTCGTCCCCTCTGGAAGCAGGCGGGGCGCGAAGGATCACGCCCCGTCTTCGGAGCCACGGCGTGAACCAAGATATCTGGTATTAGTGCAACGCAGGCACGATTCAAGCTCCAGTAAAGTCATTTATTGGAGCCGCTCAGCGCAGCTGTTCTTCCCCTCTCTTGCCACCCACACCGTACTGCAAGCATTGCGAGCATTAAGACGGAAACTGAGGGGTGAGGCAAAGAAACCAAGTGGGAAAACGAAATAAATCACTTGGCAAACAGCTGGATGGTAAAAGTGCTCAACCCTTAGGCTGGGGAGCTACTCTAGATCCTGCTGTTTTACATTACTACTAACTAGAGTCTAATTGCCATCTGTGTAAGCAAGCTACACTTTAAGAGACACGTAAATTAATCCACACTTATTTCCAAAGATAAGCTGTTACTGGAAAACACCACTCCCAGAGAGTTTGGAGCAGAGCTGCTTTAACTTTTTTGAGGCAAATGAACTTTTCCACGTAAATGCTACAAAAAATTTATTCTCTATAAAGGATTTCTTCCCATCACAAATAAATCATGTATCAGAGCCACACAACTATGAACAGAATAGGAGAAAATTCATCATTTCCCAAAGAGTTACCTCAAATTCAGGCTACATTTGTAAAAACTGGGAGAGGAGAGGAGGAAAAGATGCTATCCGCTCTCTCTCCCTCTGTTGGCAAAGGAAACTTGAGCAAGGCTTTGAACCAGCTGGTAACTCTTCCAGTTCTCAACCAACAGCATCCAGGTTGGAATATAGGCTTGAAGACGACAAAAGGGGCAAACCGCAGCACACCACCCACGAGGGCTGGTCATAACATCAGGGAGAGCGGGGATTCTTAGAGGAATCGGATGCTTCAATGCTCCGTTTAAGCATCTAAACAACAAAATGCAGACGCATGAGTGAGTGGAATAGATTTGCATTGTTTCCTATCCTCTGATAAAGGATAAAAGAGTATAAAATTTAGCAGTTTTCCCTCATGGGTGACAGTGTTCCAGCTGCCTTCTCAGATATTTCAACCAGAGAAAAAGAACACCTTAAAAATAACTGTGAATTACTGAAAGCTCTCACGTGCCATGCCTCTGTACCATGCTTGCATCCAACTTGGACAGCATCCCTCCCCCCTTCAACTAATACCCTGCTGGCAAGAAACGGGGAGAAATAGCTTATCCGTCCGGCAATCTACTTGGTAACGCAGCTTGACACCACACTGCAGCTGGCACCCACATCTCTTGCTGAATTCTTCATTCTCAGGCGCACAGCACTGCTACCACCAACGTGCTATGAAAGACAGATGCTGAAGTCTTAAAGAGAAAAGGTGAAGACTCGATGAGCGAGTGGCAACCCCTCCCAGCAACTCAGCGAAAGTCAATCTCCACGAACATGAAAAATAGATCATTGAACATTAGGTCAGGCAGTAGGGCAATCTCTGTATTATCATCATATATATTACCTTTTTACAATATTTTTGACCTCTTTAAAATGTTAAATATGGTTTGAAAAGCTCAGGATAAACAACTTAGGCGGGAAAACTGAGATCCCTGTAAAGTAAAAAGCAGATATTGGTACGTCCGTGAAAGATAAGAGAATCAGAGCTTGAGACATGAAGTAAGCTTAACTATCAGCCTAGGAAATAAACTGTCTTGCCATAAGGGAAAGAGCAAATGGTCATGCAGATATCCTATCTCTGTGCCCAGTTTCAGAGCCTTCCCAGATATTAAGAGAAACAGACTCCGGCATCTCCCAAAGATACCCAAATCTTAATGGCACTGAGTCAGAGATTCCCTGCTTAGGTGTACATCCTGCAGGCTGCACGTTCCCCAACCGCATCCAGTGCCTTTAACCTCAAAGTCTTGATAACGGTCAGCTCAATGCCCTAAGCCTGGCTCCTGATGCAAGCGATGCAAACGTAGCTAAAACTTCTAGCTACCCAGTTCTCCCGGCACTATTCGCTAGCATACGCATCTGCGTCCAGCGGAACACGATACGGAGCAGCAAGAAGAGGAATGAAGAGTGTCATTTATAATGATGGGCTACAAGAACTTTCTCCTCAAATGCTCCACTACTTGCACCACTGGCAAATATCTCTTGCTAGTTTATGTTCTTCACATCCTCTGCAAAAGGGTTTCCTAACAGAAAGGGAACCTTCACCAGCTCGGTATACCCAGCAGCAACGCAGCATAGCTCATCTCTAGATTATAACGGGAACTGCACATCACCTTTGCTGAAATTCCTTTGATACTTATACACACGCACACAAAACCTACTTGCTTCCTGCTTGTCTTTAATACTGTTGCAAGCAAAGGCTGCCCAGTTATGTTGAACGGTACATCCACCTTGTAACATAAGACAGACCTGACTCCTCTTTCCTGGAAACTGAATGGCTATCACGGTTCGAGAGAAAAGACTGGCATTTATTTATTTATTTTTCATTTATGCTAACCAGTATTTCTACCTGCATGACACCCAAGTGAAGGGGGGGGACAGGGTGGGAGAAGCAGCAACAACTCCTATGAGATGAGGATTACACATGCTGAGCTACATCCCCTTTGTGAGATTATAAATGTGAAATATTCTTTTCCAATGACATGTAATACCCTGAGGTATTAATTCCTCCATAAGGCTTAGCTAAATGCTATGTGGCTGCTGAAAACTGCACATCTGCATCACATTAACTAGCTTTTAAGCGTCCCCACAAATAAGCAAGCACATACCTCACGCCCCAGATAGAAAGCAAAAGCTCCACTGGTTGAAAAGAGATACAGCTAAGCCTTAAACTGAATCACCACTGGTGGAAATTACAGGAAAAACCCACATGGAGGAACGCAAAGGAATATCCCAGAATGAGTAAAAGAAATAAAGACTGGGATGGTCCTTCCTCAATGTGTGCAAGCGCTGAAGTAACAAGCACATGACATACAGCTGGCCCCTTGCAAGGGCAAGGGATAAATGCAACTTCCTCAGAGTCACAGGGCTAACCAATGCGCAGTAATGAGTAATGAGAGCTCCAAGAAAACGCACGCATTTCCTTCTCTAATTCTCCAAACATCCACCTCCAGGATTTCAAAATGATTAGTGATGGAGATTAGGAAGAAAAGTGCCCAGAAGTTGCCTTTTCGATACTGGGAGTAAGAGGAAGGCCACTCAATCTGTCAGGTCCAAGTTTCCGTCTACCAGTGTTAACGACTGACCAGTAAACTTCTAACATTTCTTATGGAAGGCACTTCCTTTTGGGACAGAACAAAAAAAGCAACCTCAAAGCAGTGAGCACAAGTTAGGTCACAAAGAAACCACATCAGTTGTCTGGGAACAAAACTGGGAGGGATACTGGGTCAGCTCCAGAACCACATGGTTATTATAAATGGACATCAAAAGTACAGTTAGCAACGTTTCAGGTTGTAAGGCATTTCAGGGAGGAAATATAAGCATGCAGTAAGCAATGTACCACAGCTTCTCCTTTATAAATCGCCTCTGTGAAGCTACTGTAGTTTAAAACAACACTGCATGTTTTCAGACTGAACTCATAACCCCTCCAAACTCCATCAGTAAAAATAGCAATCTTGACACTAAGGATTTATTTTATTGAGTATCAACCTTCAAAAAAAGCACAACAGTTTTAGCACAAGATCATCCAATATCCTCTTAAAGCCAGCCACGTGCAGGTAGATCTGTAAATGGATCTGCTGCTGATATTCTACAACTGGACCAATATGGCAAGCAAGAGATCTCATGGCATGGAAAATACTAATAAAGCCTCAAATGCACCGAGCAGGCTAGGCTGCCAGGCAAGGCTGCCAGCCTGAGCACGCAGACACCTGGGGTCTATCAGCCCACTCTTGTTTTTTTCTAAATCGGTAGCGTAACGTCAAAGTTCATGTAACCCATGCACACAGCAAGTAGTTTCTCAGCAAGGAAGAAGTGGACTCATTTCATTTTTGTCACTGGTTTGCAGGAACACCTACCTGCCCACGTGGGAAAGGGCCTCAGCTCTCATTAAGAGCATCTTCTGTGTTCTGAGCTGATCTGGTTTCAAAACTGTTCTGCAAATGGAGTCAGCCAACTGCAAGGAAACTAGGCACTCTCTCCTGATAGGAATGGCTGCTGCAGATCAAATTCACCGTAGTGATGAGTCAAAAAACTAAAAAGCCAGAATACAGAACTGAGGAGACAACCTCCTCCTAGCTACTTATGGATACTTCATAGTTGCTTAGTGGTTTATGTATAAAAAGTATGTATGTATGTATAATTGGCCACCTCCCCTTTCTGAGCATCATGTTAAAGGTGCTGGGAGAGCTATCAAACCCACGTCCTCTAGAATATATAATATGAGATAAATAGTCTAATGCCAGGTAACTTTAAGATGCAAGGCTTTAGCTCTGTGCTCGTGTTCTCCCACACTAAACATAGGTTAGTGTTGATAGCCAAGCTGCATTTTCAGAGTTTTCTATTTCAAGCCTTTTCTATTTTTTCACATAAAAAAGTGCAATGCATACTGACAAATAAATAGCAGAAAGCAAGTTTTGCCAGTACATGAAAGATTAATGCTTTCATACCATTTAGCTATTTCATCATTATTACTGCATTCCTCTCAACTTTCTTCCTCCAAAGTTTCATATATTTTTATTTTAACAGCATGCAAACTCCCTTCCAGCATCAGCCAGGAATCAAAAATATTTATTTCACTTCTTATCATAATTCCTCTCTCCTACACATTCATCATTTTGGTAAACAGAGGCTGTTTAAATTATACTTATGACTTCCCTGCTACGAAGTCCAAACAAAAGAAATGAGACCAGAAAATGCTTAACTTCCTTTTATAAGGCTTGTCTAGACTAACAAAAAAAAAATTTTTTTCCTTGGTCGGTTTTAATGTATTTGGTTACACAAGTGAGAAATTAGTAACCAGTGGAATCAAATCCAGTACAGTAGAGCTTCAACTGACCCCGTTTCACATTGCTCTACCACTACTTATGAATCCTGGCATGAAAGACCATTTACTGCAATGCTGGGCTTCGCTAAGCAGAGGATCTGCTTAGAGGATCTGCTTTTCTTTCACGGGGGCGCATGAAAGAAAATTGACATAAATATTTATAGCAAGACCATAAAACTCTTCTCCTACCTACCTACTTTATATATAAAAAATAAGTGATGAACAAAATTCATCACTTCCAAGGAGCATAGGCTCTTTGAAAGCCTCAACGCGCAAGGCTGTAGCTACCGGAAAGAGTTAATGGAGAACTCCACGAAATCTGCTCAGCAAGGTAATTGCCCCCACTGTACCTCCCTGACATCCTACCTACGTGCTGCCTGCAAGTGGCAGAGACCCCGTAAGACCCTTATGCCATGCAGAAGATAAATCTACTCAAAACAAAGAGGGTGTTGAATTTTATACCATACCCTTTTGCCACAGCTTGCCTTCCGATTTGGTGATACAACCCCTTTCTTATTTTCCAAAGGAAAATTACTCACCATATCTGAGCAAAAAGATGGAAAATGATTACAGATATGTACCTCAGAACAGCAAATACTGTCTTATTTGATGAAGCCTAATGATTTCCTAGCGAGTATTGCATGGAGCAGCAATTTTGCTCTACAGCCTGAGATACAATCCTGCAAAGCAAATAAACATGCTTCTCGGCACGCTTTTTGTCTCCTCTTATTTCATAGTGCCCGTTCTGCACTGCACTCCTGCACATTAGCACGAAACACCTAACCACTACAGAAAACTGCTATCAGCCAGCTCTCCTGGCAAGGCCAGCCAAAAACGAAAAGCGTTACCTGGGGCACAGGCTCTCCAATGCCACAGAAAGGACGTTAGAGCTGGTACGAGCTTTGCTCTGGGGTTTTCCAGTCTCAGTTTTGATACGTTTCCTCACACGTGAGCTACCTACTTGGAAACAGGAATCGTCACGCACCTGGCCCCGTTCACAGATTAAGAAAAGTTAATCAATGCCAGCTACCCAAACTCCTCCATACCAGCAGCGGTTCGGCCTGCTACCGCCCCGAGGAGACAAGTTTCTTAGTTTTTGAAGGTCAACAAAGCTTCACCGTTGCTGTTTCGGAAAAGCGCAAGCAGACATCGCTCCCGCAACGAAAGCTGCCCCTCTGCGAGCACCTTGCCCCGCTAACCTACGGCTCTGACAGCCGAGGTCGTGCAGAGGATCACTCATGGTCGCAGGGGGAGCCGAGCAAAGCAGCAGGCTTACGGCCGCCCCAACGCGAGGCAGCGCGACGGGACGCAGGCAAGCAGAGCGCTGCGCAGGGCTCGCGAGAGCGGACTTCTCTTGCCAAGTTTCTCGTACGTCCTTGGGCGAGTTAGCAGACCTCCTCGCGCCTTGTTTCTTTACTTTCCTACTTCACAGCAGCCCTCTGAAATAAATCCATTAATGCTTCGGATGTACTCCAGCAGCATAGCAATGAACGGTACCGGCGAGTCAAAACGACCTTTTTTTACCCTAGCTGGCAGCAGAGGAATCGCTAATAACGTGATCACCATTTCCCACGTCAAAACGGTACACCAAAACCAAAGCTAAGCAACCGTTCGTCTCCTGACGGAGCCTCCGAGCGCTGGATGGGGCCCTCCTAGCCACGGCCTCTTCCCGCGTCCCCCTTGGACCTTCCTTCCTTTCTCTCCTCCCCACCAGCCCCTTCCACGGCGCTGGACGCCTCGCAGCGGATACGCCGGCAAAGCCGCAGGCGCTGCGCGCGGGCAACGCTCTCCGCTTCATCTGCGGCATCACGCTCCGGGCGGCACGTGCCAGCGCTGAAGCGCTCCGCCGGCTCCCAGGCCCACACGGCAAGCACGCCGGCGGCGAGAGGCACGGCGACGCGGCTCCAGACCCACATTCCTCAGGCATTAAGCTTTGTCTAGAATCCTATTAAATTGTCTTTTAGTTCCTTCATGCCAAGAATCCCTAAAAACAACCCTGACACAACACTCTTCTTCCAAAGCCCTGACACGTGGCCGCGAGCATCTGCCGTGTGTCCTGCGTGGTTAGAGCCCACGCGAAAGGTCACTTCCTCGTTTCTTTTCCTGCCCCAGCAAGCCGAAATCCAAAGTTCTCACCTTTGTTTTCAATGCTCCGTCCCTCCGTACTTTGCCCCGAATCTCCATCATTTCGAGGACAAAGGAGGCGCTCTCGGCACTGATGCTACGCTCTCCACGGTCTACCTGAAGAAACGTCCATGCTTCCTGCACCACGCAGGTTGGAAGGGGACCATGGCAAAGAAGTTCTGCTGAATCCTTCTGCCTGTTGCACGATAGCCTACCATTAAAGGGGATTAAGTCTGAGACACAGGTGATCACGTTTAGTCTCAGGTGCTTAAACAGTTCTTTTCCTCTCATTAAAGCACTGATTTCCGTTCCCACAGCTCCATAAAAGCAAGAATTCAACATACACAACCCCCTCCCATCTCACGATGCTATACTGTATCATTCTCCATCCACTTCCAAACGCATTTGCCATTCGTCATCTTTGCTATTTTCTTTCTTCTCTGATCCAGGCTCTAAATCCCACAGCAGAGCAGCCTTTGTCTGCAAAACTCCAAGCGCATCCACACTGCAGCACTGTGTGGATATAAAGAACACAGAAGAAAACAGCGTATTTTCTATTAAACCACTGAATGTCCAAGAATGCAGACAGAGCACGGCAGGAAGGGAAAAGGTGCTTGCAAGTTTTAATCGGGCCAGAGACCGGGAGAAGCGTACGCATTCTTATGCAAAACGACGCCAGGCACGTTGCACATCTGCTGAAACGGGTGTCGTTTTCCCACACTTTGCAGAATTAATGTGTTTAACTAAGCGTCTGCCAGTGCTTTCGGTGTAAGAGCTAATTTTTAATGGAGCATTCCCAGATGCAAAAAAAGAAATCCTTTAGATAACAAGGGGTCTAAATCCAGCACTTCGTTTTAAATTTATTTAAGTGCAAAGACATCCCGTCACCTCCAAGAGCTTATTACGCTCACTATTTCAACTTGCTTCGTAATTAAAAATAATCTAGATTCTCGAATAAGAACCCTTCTAAATTCTGTGACCTTTTGAAAGCCCATTAAAGGGAATTAGCAAATGTTATTCTCAACCAATTGTTTCCGTAAGGGCTTTCTGGGATGGGGGAGTGGGTCAAATCACACAGAGGACCCTTACATTTCCAAACCAAAAATCCAGAAATTTTTCCTCTTCACTTGGTTATTTTATCTGCAGATAAAAACTGTATTTCCATGATTACTCTGTGCTTTTACAGAGATTTTGAAAGAATTTAGTTTGTGGGCTTAACTCAGTGACCTTGGGGCCAAGAAAGCATATATGCTAGAAAAATGCTGAAATCTCAGCTATTTTTTGTAAAAAAAAAAAAAAAAAATCTATAAATATCAGCTGGAAGGAACCCATGATCTCATAATAAGTCAATGGGTCACAGCTACACTCCTCTTATCTTCCCTTTTTTTCCTATTGTTTAAAAATAGGAAACAGCACCTCATGAAAACGTTCAGAGATAAACAGTGCGACTAAAATACAGGAGTCAGGAAACTCGTGTTTTAGAACAATGTCATCCTCGTTTTCCCCAACATACTCTGGGATTGTTGATACTTCCAAATATTTAAGTGACTTTTTAACAAATCAGTAACCCAGGCAACATTTGGCACAACACAGCCAGCTAGAAGAGCCAAGCTAAAAATGCTGAAGGAAAAAAGAATGAATCATTTATGTACAAATTAATGTTACTTTAAAAGATTACAGGCAAATGCTATTTAAGGACAAAGGGTTAAACCTGCAATAAAGTTTGGGAGTAAAGCAACAGAGAGAAGATAGGCTGCATCCGGCCCTCAGCTGCACTAACTCAAATTGTAACTGCAAACACAGGAGAAGGTGAGGAGCGATCCTACAGCTGCAGCAGTGCAGAGGAGCCAGGATTCACCTCCCCAAGCTTGTAACAGTCCCCTGCAGTCAGAAGGGGCTGCCAGGAGAGCTGTCAGGCGGCAGGTAGGAGCACATCGTCCCTAGGACTTACTCGGTCCTGCTGTTTCCCACTGCTGCCTGGCAATGGAAAGCAGTACCTGCGCCCAAATGTACACTTGTGCATCTATACCCTAGAGCAAACGTTGTTACTTAAAACCCTGCTTTTGATTAAGTGCTATCTTCTGCAAAGGACTCTCAGCTAGAAATGACTGCTACTTGTCACCAAAAAAAAGGCTTTATTCCTTTGTCATTTAATGTCTTTAACTAATACACTGTAATGGTACCTGAAGGCCACAATAAGGTCAGACGTTATCTGGACAACGCTCACTGTAACACACAAAAAAAATAACATTTCCTCGCTCAACAAGGTTTATCTTCCTACCCCATTACTGCACCAGCTTTCTAGGCCAGTTAAAAATAAGCCTATTGATCAAAAAAAAAGAAAAATGCTCAGAAACATTGACCTTTTCTATTTTCCAATACAGACCGCCTACACATGCAGCTTCTGAGCTCCCCTTCAGCGTACCTGCAGCTTGTCTCATTAAGTCGCTTGTGACTGCAAACGATCTCCTGGAACTAATCACAGCTCGGCAGGTGCCTTACGTGCAGTACTCCACAACACCGAGCCGAGCTACGCTACCTGCACGCATCTCGAGAAGCAGGAGAAAATCCTCCACGACATCTGACCCTCAACTATCAGATTTCCTTGTCGTTTCAAGGCTTGGAGGATTCGAGTGGGTCTTTTTGTTTGTTTTTCCAATAAATTCAACCTTCCTACCTGTTCTTTGTTATATGTCTCTCCGATTTTTTTTTTTTTTAACAACTTTTGGAGATGAATGGCAAGGGGCAGAAATCGCCCGCTATACCCCTGGGACATTTCGGGAAGGCTCTGGCATCCCTCGCACGACCGTAATGAAAATGCCGCCACCTGGTGGGATGTTCTTGGGTCAGGTCAGGCCGGGGAGGTGACCGTCCCCAGGGGAGGTGAGGTGACCGTCCCCAGGGGAGTCCCAGCTTGGGCCCATTCTCACACGGGCATCTCGGGCAAAGCTCACTGGGAGCCTGAACGCCGCTCGTTTAAGCAACGCAATACGGACCCAGATGCTACTTACTGCCAAGGCCTCGGGGCTCATCCAAAGAAAGAAGGTTTGGGAACAGAACCTCTGTTTTTAGGTGCCACTGTAAATGGTGGAAGAACTTAAAAAAACATATAAAACCCACCTACAGAGAGGCAGGGTGTAAAATCAGCAGAGCCTCAGATGCCCTGAGAATGTGCTTGTGATTTGGAGTCATTTATATAATAAAGCTGAGCAAAGTAAATGACAGATTGTTGGAACGGACAATTCACAAAAAATAATGGGCTTTTGGACTGCATTTCACATCATTAGGAGATGCTTCTGTTCAGTGCTCAGGTCACAGCTATTTTTTAATCTCCACATGACACTACGTGGATTACCAGGGCTTCAGTCTTGAGCACGGGCCTAATACTTTCAGAAGGATGATACTGACTGCCTGGAGCTCGAATTTGAGGCAGCCTAGAGACGTTTCTGTCTGGGTCCAAGGCTGCTTTCGGAGTCAGAGGCAGCGAAGCTCTGTCCGAAGGCATCAACAGCCACGCAGAAGCGTGGAGCCCTCCAAGTCCCCATCTGAAGGGCATTAACCCCAAACCGGGGCGAGGGGCTTACTCTAGCACTAAGGAATGTCTCCAGCCCGCTCAAAGGACGCGAGGACAAGGTGATGAAAACATCCACGTCTACATTAGCTACTATCATCTTTCAGCACCGCTGCTAAAAAGAAAGACATTTCCTAGTCCAGATAAGGCCACAGAGCAGCGGCGTCTTGTTCACAGGATGAGCGTTCAACAAAGAACAGATTCTCCTACATGCTACTTGCTTTGCATTTCAACAGCTCCCGTGTTGAAATTAATCATTTTAGGGCACGAGGGTTTGCAATGAGCTTAGTGCAGCCACGCTCAAAACCAATTTGACAATCGCTGTTATAAAAGTTTACAATCTGTTTAGACACAGACTGTAATTCTGACAAAATCCGATTCGGCCCCCATCGCACGGAGCACTGAACACGGGCGCTGCGACGCTACCTTTACCGTTCGTTGTTCCCAAACCCACGGACGCTCAGCCAGCCGGACCCGGCAACACGACTGTCTCGCTCTGACCGCCAGCGCTGAAATGCTGCAAACTCGGCCACTCTCCTGCCCCCCTCCCCAGTTCTGCTCCCAAGAGCAGAGGAACGGACCTTGACTCGAACACTGGTGGACGCCTTTGAAAGGCGGTGATTTCTTTTACGGAGAAAAATATCACAGCATCAATGCGAGCAAGACGACCTCTTCTCCCTTACCCACATTACACACATGCCGCAGATCTGAAGGAACCAATCATCCAGAACACATGTTGATACACGTTTTACAGAAATACTAGTTGTGTGTCAAAACTAGTTCTTGGAAACATCATCTAACAACATTCATGTGATGTGTGTTTCACGAGCAATTAGACCTTCCATTTTGACAAGCAAATTCGCTGTTCCTGTTCACTACTCAAACATAAGGTTAGAGGAAACTATTAATGTTATAAGCATTGTTCTTCTGCAAGGAAATGGTATTTTCAGGGTTTTATAACGTTGTTATTAATTCGTTTAAAATCAGAGACTGCCGGACCTCCAGCAAACAGAATGAAAAAGCTACGCTGCAGTCTAACTCAGGAAATGCAAAAATAGCTACGCTATGATTTAGATCTCACAGTGAAGTCAGACAAGACCTCAGTGTCACACTGAAATCACATCCCAGACATTGCACAGTCCTACTGCGTTCACATCACTGTCATACTGCTGGCAAGCCACAGCGACCAGTAATGATGGTGCTTCACTACTGAATTCTCTGTGCTTACAGACAAAGTTTCACGGGCCCTGCAAACGCACTAGTTCCCCTCATGCTAGTAATCAGCTCCGTGGGCAGATACAAGCCGAACGGTAGGCTGCAGAACAGAGACGCACGCAAATTAACAGTTGTCTTTAAGCAGGCACTGAACTCCTTTGCTTAAAAATGTGCGTGCCCACTCTGAGAACCGCTTCTCAGACAGTCACCCTTCACTAGGAACAACTCCCCGAGGCAGCAGCTGATCGCATTCATAAAGACGGGCAGAAAAGAGCTGCTGCGACTCTCGCTATGCTAGAAAACGGCTCTCAACATTTCGGATGCTAGATATTCCTTCCCGCCCCCCGGCGCTCATGGCGAAGTATTGAGTGTCGGTGTCGGTGTTCGCATTGTTTCCCAGACAATACAGACCACAGGCTTTCTGCTCCTGGCTGCTTTAGCTATGCTGCTGCGGCTCCTCGGCCAACTGCGCAGGGCTCCGCTCCAACCCTATAGATAAAGCTGAAGTACGTTACACGTTTGTCGCTCACAGGTTTGGAGCCCACGTTTAGCCGGGCGCAAGCTCGGCACGCTCCCCGTCCGAGCCGCTGCCTGCAAACTTCTCCGGGTCTGCTCACGCAAGGAGAGCAAGCGGGAGGGGATAAATAGATACTAGCTAATGCAATCGCAATTTCACAGGGAAGGAGAGAAGACACCACCACACCAGACTCTTCAAAAGAGAGAAAGAATGAGGGTTTTTTTTTTTAAAAAAAAAAAAAAGAAAAAACAAAACAAAAAAAAACAGACTATAAGTAATTACTGTCCTTGGGCCGCAAGATGCATCTCCACGTGCCGAAGACCTCGCTGATTTCCGCAGCCTTCGCGCCAGCGGCCTGCTCGCGGCGGAGCCGCCGGCCGGGGGCTCCCCCCGCGGCCGCGCTCCCGCTCCCACGCGGGGCGGGCGCGACGCGCGCGGCCGCGCCCGGGCACCCTCCTCCGCGGCGCCCTCTCGCCTCGCGGGCGACCTGCTGCCTCCCCAGCGCCCTCCGGCCGCCGCCGCACTCGGGGCAAAAAAAAAAAAAAAAAATTATTAAAAAGACAAGAATAAAGAACCGCAGCCGGGGGCCCCTCACCGTAGACGCGCAGCCAGCCCTGCTGCTGGCACACCGACTCCAGCAGGACGCGGTCCAGCGCGCCGCCCGCCGCCTCCAGCTCCTCCGAGCCCAGCTCCGGCTCCGCGAGCGCCTCCGCCGCCCAGGCCGCCGCCGCCGCCGCCGCCGCCTCGCCGGCCGCCCCGCCGGGCGCCTCCATGCCGCGGCCGGGGGACGAGGCGCCGCCGCCGCCGCCGCCGCCGCTGCTCCGCGCCGCCCTCAGCGGCCGCCCTCCATGGCTCCCGCCCCCGCCGCCGCCGTGCGTCAGCGCGGGCGCGGGGCGGCGCGCGGCGAGGAGGCGGGCGCGGCGGCGGCGCCCGGCGGCGGCGGCCCCGCGGCTCCCTCGGCGCCGGCGCCCGCCGCCGGCATCCCAGGCGGGCAGGCGCGAGCAATGGAAGGCCGAGCGCCCGCCTGGACGGGGCCGGCGGCGGGGCCCAGCCAGGCGCGAGTAATCGCCGGCCGAGGCCGCGCGCTGGGCCCCCCGGGGCGGTGGGCGCCGGGGGGAAGATGGCGGGCGGCCGCGACGGGAACGGGCTGGGGCGGGTCGGTGCCCCCGTGCAGCGCTTGTCCCCGTGGCCTCTGCCTGCTTTGCCTTGCTGCCCGTTTCCATAATTCCCATGGGAATCTAATTTCCACGTGGGCCTCTACCTCTGCGTCTATTTGGGTCGGAAGGGAGCAGCGGGCTGGGGGCTGGCGGAGGCGGGCGGGGGGCACGGAAGAGCGGCGTCGCGGGAGCGTGGCGCCCGCCGGGGCGGACGCGGGACGGTTCCTTCGCCTCTCCTCGGCGGCGGAAGACGCGCGGCCTGGCCCCCGGGCTGCCGGCGGGAGCCTGCGCGGAAGCGGCGCTGCCGGGATGCCCAGGAACTTCTGGCTCCTTCCCGGCCCGAACGCGCTCTGATCCGTGGTTCCCAAGGGCTGGAAACTGAGGGTGTGCGGGACTGTCCCTCCCAGAGGAGACATCTGCACAAACTGGCAGAAAACTACCGTGAAGTAGAAGCGATGCCAATTTTTCTCCTCTCTGCCCTGCTCGCTCCACTGCTGCTGACAGTATAACACAATACATATTCTCTGGGCTCATCATTTATGGGCCATCATCCAGTAGATGACTCAAGGTTTTCCCTTCTTCCCTCTCTTCCCACACGCCTCCTTCTCTCTTTTAGCCTCCCGAAACCTTGTGCGTCCTAAGCCCCTTCCTCACCCGAGTCTGGGGTGTTTACCTGCTGCATCTGCAGCTAGCTCGCACACACAGCTGCAGGGGAAAGGGGGACGAAGCCGCTTTGAGCAAGAGAAGAGAAGCTGGCCTTTTCTGAGGGAAGGATGTGGCTGCTGAGCTACTGCCAAAGAGGAACAGCAGAGATTTTAAAAGCTGCCACACAGCCCTAGGGCAACAATTACACGGGACGGGTGTAGGGCACCAGCAACTGGCTCTCATCAGCTGAGGACTATTTGCGACTGCGACTACGATCGGCCCATTCTAAATGCAAGGGCTGGGCATGGGTAGTGGGCTGACTGGATAGTGAGGTTTCTGAGATGAACGCTGCGGCAGAAAACAAAATCCATTCTTCTATCTGTGCATTTGGTGCACAGTGATGTAAACAATAATAACTAGCAGAGATGACTAAAATAGGAAGGTTGATTCTGCAGGCATGGCAGTAGCAAAAATAGACATATTTTGTAAATAAAGATGTCATGGAAATCAGAGACACCCGAGTTTCATGCTCATCGATTCAGCTGTTCTGGCTTGGGGTCCGCTCTGCCAGCAGTGCATAGGGGATTTGTGCAGGCATAAATGTACCGTAATGTAAGCACATGCATGGAATTCCCTCTGTGTAAAACAGCCCTCTTAGTTGATACACTTATGGACATCGTGTTAATGCACAAGCACTGGTTAAATTAGGACTGGAGTTTAACTCAGCCTTAGAATAAGTTAAACTGTGTGGAGAGAGCTGCATATTTATTTCCGTGAAGCCAAAGAGCGTATGTGGTGTAGAAGAGTCTGTCTTGAGAACATAAAGCTTCCAAACTGAGCTTCTTCCGGGAGAACGAGTTCACATCTTCAAGTCTCAGTTCAGTGAGTTTATCTCAAATGGGCAATAATAAAATAAGAAAAGGCACACAGCAGGGTGATGAAGACAGTGGAAGTGATGGAAGAGATGCAGCCTGAGGAAAGAAATGAACAGACACCCAGTCTGGAAGAACAAAATTTGGGAGACAAGCGGAGATGGGAGGAGGTCTGAGGGATGTCTCTGCCTTCGTGCCACGGACATGGACTTACTGTTCGCTGTTCCTCACAGCACCAGAGCTAAGGAGCATGGAGAGAAATTACCAGCGCACAGAAGGAAGTACTTTTCACACAACACATAATTATATTGTGGAACTTACTGCCACAGGATGTCACGGAGGCCAAAAGTATAAATGAATTCAAAAAAGGATTAGACAAATTCATGCAACCTCCGGCTCAGGAAATCTCTCCACTGCTGATTACCGGAAGCCAGGAGGGTATGCCGGAAAAAGGATCACTTTATACTCTCCCTCTTCCTATATCCCTTCCTAAGCATCTGCAGCTGGCCGCTGCCAGACCCTGGCTACTGGCTTAGGTGAGCATCTATTCTGGGCCAGCCTCACAATGCCTATATCCTGTCAGCAATTCCCCGCGGATGGACCTTACCCTGCTTTATGGACTCGTGACTTCTCCTCTCCCGATACAAGGCTGACCCGGGCTCAGTACTTGTTACCTTTAGCCCGACGTAGTGCCAGCACGGTCTGTACTGGCCACCCTTCGCTGATCTACACCGATGTAATTGAGGCCAGATTGAGCCCTGAAACCTTCCGAGAGAGTCTTCCGCTCTTCCTGCCCCTGGGATTAAGAGCCGAAATCTCCGCGGTAAAACCCTCTTTGAACTGGGAGGGCAGATAATTCACCAGCTGATTAAAAAATCCAGCGCTAGGGAAAGTTAAATATTAAAGAACCAAGGCCCAGTTTTAACTGCTGCTGCTGTCCTTCCTTCATCTCCTGCCAACTGCCTCCAGGATACATATGCTGACACAGAATTTCTGCCTCACAAAAGCGGCTTTAAACTCAGGCTATTAATGCCGGGATAGGAAGCAGAAAAATAGAACAAAGGCAGCGAGGGACTCGGCTCCCTTCCACGGACTTCGGCCGTGCCCGGCGCATCCTCCGCGGCGTCATCGCCAGCCGCGGCGCCCCAGGGTCGCTACCCCCAGCCCTTGCCCCAGCGAGGCAGTTTTCCAGCCCGGCTCCTCCTCCGCTGTTTCCTCTGACCTCCAGACATTAGGAGGCCTAAAATATTTTGCCGCGTACTTAGCCCGGTTTTAACTAAACTGTAATTTTCACTAGCAGTGAAGAGGGATTTCAGAGAAACATCTGGTCTCATTTCATCAGGATAACAGCTCTGTCTCTATTTATACCCGCGCCAGGATCACTGTCGCGCTCAGCTGTTCCTCCCTCTCCATCCCCTTTCAGCCCTCACTGTCCCGCTCTGTCGGGGCAGGCACAGGGTCGAGGCCAGCCTGCTGCCACATGAAACAGAAACCGGTCCTAAAAATGTGGGCTTGCGAGGACTTGTTCTCCCAACACTTGGTGCGCTCTGTCTGCCAGGCGCATGACACCGTGCCTCCACGGAAGGGGTTGCTCCCACCCTTCCATCCTAATGGAGAGGAAACGAGGAAAACCCGTCCGACTGGGAAAATAATCGCAATTTGCTCAGCAGAAGCGGTCCCGCAGACTTCAGCTGGTCTGGGATCAGGCCCGCAGCGAGCGGCAGCAGGAAATTACAGCGTGAATTTCAGAGGAAAATTCAGACCATCAAGAGACCGGCTGCCCCCTCCTCTTCACTACCGGGTGCTAACAAATAGGGCTGCGACCCTGCAAAGACCTGCGAAGGTCAAAGACTCGGCTTGTGACAAGGCCCATCCCGCTCAATTCACCACCATGTGTATCCGTACTACGTGATACTTGGTGGGAATGGTCTAGTGTTGTAACTTCTTAGTGCCTAGAACAATACTGCTGTGTTAAGTGGAATACGAATAAGTAACTAACAGGGTCTTGGAAATCTGTGAGAAAGAGCAGCGGTTGGTTGCATATGGATTCTGTGGCTGGAAGCCACAGAATAACCGTGAGAAGCAGTCAACATGAAGGTCAGAAGTTGAAGAGTAATGAAATAGCGACCCCCAAAGTCAAATGTGGCCCCCGAAATAAGTCTGCATGCGGGCGCAGTATCACAGCCCGGTTGTGCAACCGGGGCGGAGTTGGGCTAGACTCCCTGCACTTGCTGGCCCCAGGTGCCGGGACTCCTGCCTACCGCGAATAACCATAAATACTGGAATTTTTCTGAAGGAGATTGAGGCTGCTACACAAGAGGACCATGTTGCCTCCTCGGAGATGCCCGAAAAGATTGTGCCGTCTGCCTCTCTCACCATGCAGACGATCGGGACAAGCATTGAGGTGGTCCTTCTCGAGATTACCATCGGGTCAGTCTGTTTGTAAGTATCTACTAATAAACTGCTTGCTGTTGAAGAGTGTTTGTGTGTGTGTGTGTTTGTGCTGGCTTGCCAAACTGGACATTTGGCCCCCGGGAATCTAACTGGAGCACCGTAGGAAAAAATCATTGGGCCGCCTCCACTCTGACACTCACAAGGCATCGCATCTAATTTGGCGCACTTAAATTCCCTCCAGTCGAACGGCTGAGTACCTGGAAAATCACCAGAACACCCGTTCCTCTGCGCACGTCACTCCGAGAACGAGCGATCATCTCCTGAACGATGGTGGAGCGGAGGTCAGCATTAATCATCTCGAGAAAGTCGGCCCTGCTGAGTGACCGCCCTGCTTTGCCCTCAGCCGGGCTCTGCCTCCCCTCCCACCCAGACCCACTTCTAACTTGCCTGTGCCTGAAACGCAGCTATTTTAGCTTCCCTCCACTTTTTGTCCTTTCGGAAGGTCTGGGACCATCATTAAATACTGTGTCAGAGGCAGCCAGGAAAGCACGAGCCACTCGGAGGTGCAGGTTTTTGACAACCAGATGAGGCCCGCGTTTTCAGGTGTGATTCTTGACCGCGCTAGGGCTGTAAACTCCCCGCAGCAGGACTGTATTTCGCCCTGCGTTCGTACCGTACCACGGGGATCCCACCCCTTCAATATGCTACTTCAAAGGACAAGTCGCAGCAGTGACCCGGGGTTGGGTAGATCAGTATTTGTTTACTCAGCTTAGGTCTTATTTTCATACGTGCTCGGTAATCCAAGTCCACCTGAACGCAACAGAGACGGCAAGCATTCAGGATCCGCAGCTCCAGCCGGTGGCATGAGCCGAACAGACTTCTGCACCCTTTCTGAAACGCTGCCCTTTAGGGGCAAACTCTTTTTGGTCTTCTACGAGGAAGGAAATATGACTCAGTCTGGGGAGAACGTGCTCCAAATATATCCCTGGTGATTCTCCGAATGCTGTATGCGGTGGAGGGGGGACTCCACTTCCAGCGTTTGAATCTGCATGTGTCGGGGCGCCCACTGGGATTGTTCAGGACTCTTTTCTTTGGGGAACTTTTTTTTTTTTTTTTTTTTGGTGCATTTAATTCACCAGTACGTTGGGACCTTGATATAAGGAGTCAAAAGCATACAGAGCTGGCTGAATTTCTGTTTACTTGCTGAGAAATGTTCTCTCTCCCTGAGAAAATCTACCCCAAGGAGACTAATGGAGTATCCTAAGATAACATTACGTCAGTGTAGGAGCTGCCAGCAGGATGTTCTTAGAGTGAAATCTGTCCTCATTCCATCCCCTTTATCAAAAACAAATTTGGAGGCATGCTTAACACAGATCTTTTCCCCTCCTGTGGTATTTGGGGGAGGAGGGGAATGGAGAAAGCCTGGTAGAGGAATTTGAAGTTCTCATTCTGAGTTTCTTGTCTTCGGGCACTGGGCGGTCAGGGTTAGACACAAAGCTTTCAGAACGGGCTCAAGGAACGGCTGGAGGTGACCTTGCCAAAGTGCCCGAAGCCTGGGCATAAGGCTCTCAGAAATCTGTGCAGAGTCCTTGTTAGAGAAGACAGAGGTTCCTTTCTGTCTGCTGGAGAGGTCCAAACCCTCTGCTGGGACAGTTTAGCCCCTCACCCTGGAAGTCAGGACTATCCAGATTAAAAAAAAAAAAAACAAAAACAAAACAAAAAAAAAACAGCTTGTGAAAAGCAGTTAGCTGGCTCTAAAGCCCAAATGACTCGTTTCTTTTTATTTCCTATTTCTCTTTTTGATGATCACTGCCTTTCTGGAAGAATGCTGCCGCCTTCCATTTAAACCAAAATAACCAGCCTCCAGCAACCTTCAGAACTGATCTGCGAAACTCCGGGACTGACTCTAAGAAGCAAAGACGAGACTGTGACAAACCTGGCAGTTTCTCTTCATGCACTGGATCATCTTCAAGGAGCGTAGGACTAGCATTTAAGAATGCAGTCTTTTAAGTGGTCTTTTCTGGTGATAGAGTTGGTCCCCAGGATATCTGGGCGCTGACGACAGCCAGCGCTGTGATGACAGATACGTGTCATGTGCAGAGGAGGTTCTGGGATGGACATGGGGTCAGTGAAAGGATAGGTTTACTAGCTTGTGCTCAGCTGGAAAAGTTTGGGCTTTATCTTTGGGCAAGAAGTGAGGTCAACAAGGAAGGAATGATTTATTTATGCCTGTTTTTCCTGTCAAGCTCCAGGTTAGATGACTTGGCTTGAACTTTGAGAAACAAACAATCACTAGATTTATCTACAGTTGTAGGAATGCAGGCTTCTTTCTCCTGGGCTGCCTATATTACTAATTTATCCAGTTTCTCTCTGCTGTATTTTTCTTCTGCGTTGCCTGAACACGTGGGGTCTCTTCCTTTGCTATTGCGAGCACAGACGGAGGCAAATAAATAGGAACTCATGCTCTGCTGTGTGGTTACCTAGAGAGACTGTTGTGGTTACCTAGAGAGACCGACTTTTTGGTACTGATCACACATGCCTTCAGCCCAAGGAGCGTAGCTAGGATTTAGGGTTACAAGGAGAAGATTTAGGACACTGGAGTGATACAGAAGCAGACTGCCAACTTTGGACCATAAAAACATCTCAGGCATTTTGGTAGGAACATCTGTGTGGAAATCCCTCCACTGGACACAAGGTTATAACCAAACGGTAATAACAGCCGCAGCGACACAGTGATGTAGCTTCACATCTCCGAGCAGCGCTCGCTGCTGGGGTGAAGGTCCAGGTGTTTTCGGTGACCACATGAGCCTCAGGTCTCAATCCCTCAGCCCTTGTTTTGCCCGCCAGAGTCTCCCCCAGGATGCTGGTGTCCTCTTCCAAAGGTTGTTAGCAGCCAGGTACTGGTTTAAAGGGAAGGGCCTGCCTCCAGGAAGGCACCAACACCTCTAGCTCCAAGCGAGACACACACGTCCGGACGCTTCGGGTGCTGCCAACCCAGCCCAGCTGCCATTTTCGCAGTCCCTATTCTGCCCTTAATTACGAGTTTAAGTGGTGGCTAATAAAGATGATACAAAACAAACAAACTGAGCTGCTGCTCTAATTAAGCGGCTTTTGCTGCATGCAACGAGCCAGACCCGGCTGTGTCAGAGTTCAGCAGAAGCCAGTGGGGTTCCACTAGGGATTAATTTGAATCGAATGTGAATTGCTTCAAGTGGGAAAAAGCAGCACTGACCGTCTTGTTTCCTACCCTGCTAGCCAAGAAATGCTGGCCCGTTCCTCAGACGGTCGTCCTGAGCGGGCGCGCAGTCGTCCACCCACGGTTCATTTGATTGTACCTGCCCGTACCGCACGCACGTTAACGCGAGACCTCCCCCTGCTCGGGGACGGGAAGCATAAAGCTGTTGGGAAGCGGCCACGGTTTTCTTCACCAGAGAGTAATGTAAAATAAGGCAAGACGCTCCAGAGCCCTGCCTCTGCTTTCTACTCAGTCCCGTTCAGCAGAGACAAGAAGCTACTACTACTGGACGCACGCTTATCTGATAGACGAAACGAGCTGCCATTTCCCCTCGGCAAACTGCAACAAAAGGGATTTGAGGGCATCCGTTTCGTTTCACAAGTCGGGGCTGACGCCCGGGTAGGGCAAATGTGAAGGACGGCTTACACGGGAGGGCCCACGCCGTGACTGTCTGGTGGACACAGAGCTTTAATTTCAGGAGCCCGAACTCCCACTCCCACACGCGTCCGCTCTGCCGAGCGCGCTCTGCCCGGCCGTCTGCGCAGGTACCGCTCGAAGTCTCGGGCTCTCGCTCCGCAGGAGTGTGGAGTTTTGCCTCGCTGGGAAATGTGTAGGATATTTCTCCTCCCTCTGCTGGATTTTCCAGGGAAGAGTGTGGTACTGCGAGGAGCTTCTGTGACCACAGTTGGCATTTTAAAAATCCACTTGCCTCGGAGAAGAGCCAGGACACGGTCCTTGAGCAGGACCCTGGTTGAGACCATGCATGACATCTTGTGACAACGTGGCCTGGCGTAACTACAAACGGGATCAGCACTCAGCTGGTGCCCGCCGCCGTCTGCCTCCTCGTGTAACTGCGCTGCACCACGGCTAGCGTTCGATGCGATCCCGGTAAGAAAGGCGGTGCCGAGTGGGATCCCCATTTTTTTTCCTCGTGTCCCCTCTCCCACGCACGGGCCACCCGCCACCAAAACTCTGAGTTGCTGTGAGATGTTTCAGCTTCAGAAAATACACTTTTCTCTGAAAATTGTAAGTAAATGGGAGCGAGGCTTTGGAACAGGAGGTCCCTGGACAGGAAAGGACGGGCTTGTGGTTAGACCATGGGATCAGGAGTCAGCGAGCGGCTCTGGGTTTCTCATCCGGGCTTTGACTCACCCGGTGCCCTCTCGGCACCGGTGTCCCTGCTCGCCTTCCCCGTCTGGGACAGCGGCGCGATGCCGCACGGCCATGACCGCGCGCGGCGGCCGAGAGCTGCTGCCGGCTGCCCGGTGTCCCCGCAGAGTGACCGGCCGGCGGGACGCCAGACCCCTCCGCAGAGCCCGCCGCGGGCCTGGCCGCCGGGGCCGCAGCGCCTGCTTCGGGCGCTTGGCCCCTATTTGGACGTTCAACCCACTCGGGAAGTGCCAGACACGGCCGAAGCGCCGGATTTCGCGGGGGCAGCACGGCGGGAGGCCGGGGACCCGCGCGGCCTTGCGAAGCGGCCGCGGTGGGGTGAGCGGGGGCAGCGCCCGCCCCGGGGCGGGACAAGGCGGCGCGGCCGCGACGCGGCCCCCGGAAGGCCCGCAGCGGCCGGGCCGAGCCGAGCCGAGCCGGGCTGAGCCGGGCCGGGCCGGGCTGGGCGGATCATGGAGCGGGTCATGGCGGCGGCGGCGCGGCGGTGCGGGCCCGTGCGGGGCGCTGCGCTGCCGGGGCAGAGGGCACCTCCCTTTCCCTCTGCCCCGGCCCTTTGCCTTTCACTTTCCCTGTGCCTTGTCCCTTTTCTTCCCCTTTCCCCACTCTTTTCTCCATCCCTTCCCCTTTCCCCACTCTTTTCTCCATCCCTTTCCCTTGCTCCATCCCTCCTCCCCACGGAGAAGGGGCCGTGGTGGACGGACGCGCTCCATGCAGCAGCGGGGCCGAGGGCCCGGCGCGGCGCGGGTCTCCCCTGTGTGGGCTGAGCGGCCCCCGTGCGCCTGCGTTTCAGGGTCGGCGTCCCGGGACGAGGCTGCGGGAGAGGCGGCGCGCGGGGCTACCGCGCGGCGCTGTGCGCCGAGCTGGCGAAGCCGCTGCTGGTGCGGGATGTGCCCTCGCCTCCTCTGCAGCCCCAGCAGGTACAGCGGCCGCGGCGCCGGGACCCCCCTGCGCCGCCGGTAAACCGAGTCACGTCCCCCCCCTTGCCCTGCCCTGCCCTGCTGTGCCAGGTGTGCTCCTAAACAGCGCAGAACGGGCACGTGAGCAGATGAAGGTTTCACGTAGACTGAAATCCAGAAGCCTCTTGTTGTGATCAACATACATGGAAAAAAAAATCATCCCAAAATGGGGGGGGGGGGCAGGACAAAAGTGGCCCCGGTGCCATAACTGGTCTGCTGTGAAGGTTGTCCGTTTCCCATCAGGTCCCGTGGAAAACCTTGCAGGGGGGGAGGCAAATCCACGCGGCCACGGCAAAACCAGTGGCCGTCCCTAGTTTCTGCAGCTGAGTCTGAGACCCCCTGAGTTAGAAAGCTCCCGTATCTCTCGAGAGCTGGGACCGCGCGGTGCATAGCGTGGGGCGCTTGAGAGATCCGGATTTATTTTTCCAGGCTTTGCTGCAGGCTCAGGGCAGTAAGTCTCTATTTAAAACCCTTCTGCTGTTGCTCGAATGGAAAGATTTATGTTTGTCCCCTTCTGTCTTGCAGGTCCGAGTGGGTGTTCATTACTGTGGGTTAAATTTTGCAGATATCTTGGCCTGCCAGGGTTTGTATCAGGAAAAACATACTCTTCCGTTCACTCCTGGTGAGTAGGAGGTGACTGATTTGTGCAGGAGGTGTGGAGTGACTAACTGACTGCGCGTAATAAATTCTAATTGGACTGAGAGCCGATCGGCAGCCCCGGAGGATAGCGGCGTACGCAAACGTTACCGGGGCCGGCTCGAGGCGTTTTCGCAGAGCAGACGAGGCCACGTTTTACCATCCTCTGAAAAAACGCTCCGCCTAAAATTGCATTTGCAAAGCAGCGTGCAAAGAGCGCTGATGCTTGTCTGGGGAGAGGGACAGTGAATATTAAACTCGCCCGAAAGCTGAAGCGCAGCGAAGCTTGGGGCAGGGCTGGATGCCTGTGGCCTGAGCCTGGAGCTGCTCAGGGCCGCAGGATTTCCCGTAAGGAGCGCTCGCGAGCTGCGCCAGCGAGCGGCTGCCGACTCTCGTGCTCGTACTGCCACCCTCTGCCGAGCCGCTGCTCTGCCGTTGCAGGCTTCCCGCGGCGCCCGGCCCAAAGACCCTCTCCGTGTGCCCGCCCGGGCTCGGGCGCCTCGTGACCCGGGCGTCCCGGCCGCTGCTCCGCGCCGCGCTGCCGTAACCGGCTGCGCCGGGCCGAGCGTTCGCCGCGACGCCCCGGCCGCTGGAGCCTGCGCGCCCCTCGTGCCGCCGGGCGGTTGTGCCGGGGTCCGTAGCGTGCGCCTGCCCTTGTCGCCCCCCAGGAATGGAGTTCTCGGGGACGGTGACGGAGACCGGGGAAGGCGTGAGCGCCGTGAAGGCGGTGAGCGAACCCCGGGAGGCGAGCGCCGCTCGGGCAGGGGGAAGGCGCCGCTGCCGGCGCGGCGGCCGTCGGCCCGCGGCCTCCCGGGCCAGGGGCGCGGGGCGGGAAGTACGTGCGGGCAGCGCGGTCGCGGAGCGCGGCCCTTCCTGCGGGAGCAGGGAAACGAGGTGCTCGGGTCGGAGGCAGCCGCCGGAGCGGGCGGCGCGGGCAGCGGTGGCTCCTTGGCAGGGGTGCCGGGTGGTCGGCGTGACGGCCGGCGCGGCTATGGCGCAGCAGTGTGTCGTCCATCAGAAGGTAACGGCGCAGCGCGGGTGCTGGCCCGCGGCGCGGGGCGGGGTGGGGGGGGGTTGTTCAGGGCTTTGGCCCCGTCGGAGCTGCTGCTCCGCGCCCCTTCGGGGTTGCTTTATTCCCCTGGCTTTGGCCCCGCCGGCAGCGCGGGGCACGGCATGCCCGGGGCTGGCGGGGGTCTTGCTGCAGGGGAGCGACCCCCTGCCCGCCCTGGGCGGCCCGGCGGCGCGCTGCCCGTGTCTCCGTGCAGATGCTGTGGCAGATCCCCGGAGGTGTGTCCCACGAGGCCGCCGCCGCGCTGCCCGTCGCCTACGGCACTGCCGCGCTGCTGCTCCGCCGCAGGGCGCGCGTGCAGCCCGGGTAAGCGGCGGCGGCGCTTCGGAGGGTGGCGAGGGAACCGCGACGCCGCCCCGGCGCCTCTCCCCCTTGCCGAGCCCGCGGCATCCCGTCCCGTCCGCGCAGCTCGCTCCGCGTTGGTGGTTTTCTCCACCTCTGGGGTGGGGGGGCCCTCGGAGGTGAGGCCCGCGCAGGCCCGGGCGGGATGCAGTCGGCGAGAGACGGGCTCGACGGCTGGTGCCTGTCGCGTGCAAGCGGTCCTCAGCCGTCGGGGTCGGCGGGGGAAAGGTCCCGGGAACGAAAAGCACGGAGGTAAAGCGCAAGCTTTACAGCTGTTGGACGGGAGCTCTCTGCAAAGCGTCCGACGTTCGCGGTGGAACCGCTGGGCGCTGCGCAGCCGTGGGATTAATTCCCCGTTAACGTTGCTTCCCCCGGCCTGGGAAGCGAGGCAGGTGTGGCTGCACCCGGGGCTGGCCGGCCCTGTCGGTGCGCGCCTGACTCGAGCTTCTCGCGCGGCGGGGCGCTGGGGCAGCCGCTCTCCGCTGCAGGGAAGCGGGGTTGCTCTGTCGTACCCCGGCTTGGGAGCCGGAGGGTGGGAGTTTTTTTAAACTCAATTTTTCTGTGGCACTTGTCAGCTGAAACGCTGAGTTCTCTGCTTCTCTGAACCAGAGAAATGTCACCCAAGAAAGCCATAGGGATTAAGCAACTTCCTGGCGTTAGTACAGAAGGTCACAGCGAAGGTGGGGACAGCACGCGGAAATCATTGCTACACCCTGCTTCGCGCAGTCCTCCTCCCCGCCGGCAGCGGGGGCGTTTGCACGGCCTGGCTGAACGCTGCAGGAGAGACGTTTTCTTTACACCCTGCTTATAAAGTCCTGCGGCGAATGCAGGTCTCGCTCATGGGATCGTTTCGCTGTGCACTCGGGCAGGAGGAGCGCTCCTGATCTGGCTGATCCTGGGGAGACGGCAGGAGGAGCCCCCGTCCGCCCGCCGTGGCGCCCAGCACGTCCCGGGCGGCCGGCTGGGGGTTCCTGCGGCGGTGCAACGCGTTACGCCGCTCGGGAATCGATGACGTGCTCTTCTGCTGCGCCGCAGACGCTTGCTTTCTCCTTCCCTCTCTCAGGGAAACCGTTCTGGTGACGGCGGGAGCTGGTGCCACAGGGCTTGCAGTTATCGACCTGGCTGTCAATGTTTTCAAGGCAAAGGTATATTCTCCTTCCCACCGACGCGTCTGCCCTGGTGTGCTCGCTCCAGTGCCACATGCCGCCCTGCTCCAGGGCCCTCCTTTCTCTGGGGACCCAGAGCTCCTTGCAGGGGGCAGCACAGAGAGCCCCTTAGGGCAAACAAGTCCTCCTGCCCTCTGCCTTCTGGACCTACCACCACCAGCTCCGTGGGCTGAGAGCAGCCTCTAGTGCTGCGGTGACTTAGTGGCAGAGGAGGGAATTGAAAGTAGGTATTAGCTGGGTCTGATAGACCGGCGACCTATTAAACTGCTTTTCCCCTACCAATTGCAATATCCCCTCTTTCTCTTCCACCTTCCACTGGCTCTGCTGTAAATCTTCGTTACTCCCTTTGAGCAGTGTACTCAGTCTGTATTTCCCCAGTGGGTCATCATTTTCCAAAGGGGTTTACATACTCATGTTCCTAGCTTTCGTTGAAAGTCTATGGCCCTAGGCTGCAAAGTCATTCAGGCACTTGTGGAAACAGTAACTTAGTTCTTCTTTGAAGAAAAAACAGTGTTTATGTCACACCATGATGCTAAGCAAAATCCCAGAGACACCTGTGCTGAGATAACTCCAGTCCAGGTTGCGTTACTGAATCTAAAGTGATTTGGTGGCTAGTCCTCTCCCTGGTAGGGGACATCTTGTCTTGGGCCGTCACATGTCACGGTGCTGCCTGCAAAGCACATAGATGCCTTCAAATCTCTAAGGCTTCCTGTGGGAGCAGTAGGCTGAACCCAGGCAGAAGCCCAACTTCTCTAAGTCCCACTGTGACTTCTGACGGAGGAGAGTTTTCCTCTGCCCTTTCTGGTGTATCGCTTTGGGTGACATGGCTCTGTAGGACTGCTGCTGCCCTGCTTCTTCTGGAAAGCTGAGGACAGGAGAGATGTCATTTTTGTCTCATTTTCAGTTTGCAGAGGACAGTGGGAGCTTTAATGAGGTGAATAATGGAAGTGCTAAAGCTTCCAACTCTCACAGGTCGCAACAGGGCACCTGAAACACTCTGCCCTTTTTTGAGCAGAGCTGTTTTTGTGCTGGATGCTGCATTTTTCCGTGGTCACAGGTGATAGCAGCGGCTGGAAGCGACGCCAAGTGCGAGCTGGCTCTGAAGAGTGGCGCGAGCCACAGCGTGAACTACAGCCAGAGCAGTCTGAGGGATGAAGTGATGCGACTCACAGATGGCAGAGGGGCCGACGTGGCTGTTGAGGCTGTTGGTGGGGACATCTTCAAGGCAGCTCTGCAAAGGTACGCTGAAGTAAGAGTCCTGCACCTTGCTCTAACTTAGGACAAAGCCATACGAGCACAGGTGATCCTGTTGACACGTTTGAAGGTCTTTTTGTTGACTATATATGGCTTATTAGGGGTGTCAAGCATGGTGCCCCCTGGGACACCTCTTTAGGGTCCATGGGTACCTGGCCAGCTCCCAGGTGCAGAACTTGGGTATGCCAGGGAGGTGTGGGTGGGACAGGGCCTTGCGTGTGTAGCTAGGGTTTTGAGTATGTTCTCTGAAGACTGATACTGGAGTACAGCAGTTCAGACCAGAGCTTTTCTGGGCACTAGTTTGTTTGAGCTTGGGGGAGAGCTGAGCATCAGCAGCTCTTTGGCCTTCCTCAGCATGCAAGTACTGCCTGGAGGAAAGGCTCTGAGGAGACCTCCAGTGAATCTAGTTTCTTTCTCTCCTTCTTGCAGTTTGGCTTGGGAGGGCAGGATTGTGGTGATAGGTTTTGCTGGAGGAAAAATCCCCTCGATTCCTGCCAACTTGCTGCTTCTGAAGAACGTGTCTGCCATGGGAATGTATTGGAGCCGTTACCAGAAAGAGAATTTCCCTGTTTTCTCCTCCACTATCTCCTCTGTTCTTGAGTATTGCCAGGAGGGAAAGATCCATCCTAACGTTGGAGCAATCTTCAAACTGGAAGAGGTAGGTGCTGGTGGGATGCTCACAGCAGTGTGGCCTCATGGGACACAGGCTTCTCTGACAGAGGTCAGTGGAAAGAAAAGGCTGTTGGATCAGTTAGGGTTCTGCAGTGTTCTCCAGAGTTTGATCTCATGGGTTAAGGAGACAGAGATGCAGGTGGATGTCACCCTCTAAATATCCCGCCCAGACAAATGTCTGGAAACACAGCAGGAAGGGAGCAGTGCTGGTCGCTCTATTCAGATGCTTGCATAGGTTGCATGCTTGCATGAGCCGTGCAGAGCTGGTTCCTCAGGATTATTTTTTGTGAAGTTCTTTTTTGTGGGTAAAAGTAAGATTTTGTGAGTAGTTAGCCGCTGGCACAGAAACCCCTGGAGTCCTATGAAACAAAAAAAATCAAGAAATCCCATTTTTCCTTACTCTTTTTAATCTTCTTTCTTTGGGTTTGAGCCAGGGAGTCATTAACTCCTGTTTTGGTACTGCAAAACTGCAACATGCCAAATGGTAAACAGTCATATGAAAAACACATACACTGTACCAAAGAGTATTCTCAAAGAGTAAGTTGTTGCGGTAACATTTTAGAGGTGATTTAGTTGATTGTGATGTTTTTTATTTACATTTTTCTCAGAGCCTCTGAAGGTGTTCAAAACAACACTTTTTTTTTTTATGGTTTGATAGTATTTTAATCCTTAAATAACTGCTCAGCTCATCAAAAATATTGATGTAACCAACATGCAGCAAATTCAGGGATTTAAGGCAGTCAAATATGCAGGAGCTGGTCTGGTCCTGAGTCATTTTAACCTATCACTAGAAAGCCCAGACTCACATGCAAATTCTGGACTATTTATGCCAAACAAACTGTATTACAGTCTATCGTACAAACTAGATAAATACAACCAGACACTTATTTTGTCTTTCGGGTTTTTTTTGCTGTGCAACGTTGCAAACATCAAGAGGCTGATGCAAAACTGAGTTCTCCTACGTGTTCTCCTTCTGCCATTTCCTTCCCCGCAAAGCTGTTTCCCACTCTCAGAGTAAGCACCTGGGGCTTTGTGTTTGCAGGTAAATGAAGCTTTTAACCACGTACTGCAGCGCAGGTCCACCGGAAAGGTCATCATCTCCATGAAGTAGATCAACGCTCTCCTCCGGACTCGACCTCCTGCTCTTTTCCTGTCCCGAAGAGGAGGCTCTCCAACCCACCTTCTCCCAACAGCAGACAAGCAAAATGAAGCAGGGACATAACAGAGATTGGGGCTTAACAAGTTGCTGTCTGTCAGCTGAGCAAACAGCCGTAGATGTTTGAGTGCATGTTTTTAGCCTGTCCCAGTTCTGAGCTTAGCCACCAGCTGGAGCCAAGCCACGCTGTGTCGCGGAGCAGCCCATGTGGATGGGTGAAACTCTTGCGACTGCCACTTAGTTGTACAGCAGACACTTTGCTTTTGCTTTGTGCTTGCAGACAGCCTAGGGAACCTGGTAGTACTGTGCAGGATTTCTCAAGTGACTATATGCAGTATAGTAACCGTGAGGAATCCTCACCATCCAACTTACTTTATGTGTCCTTACAGCCACAGTTGCAAGAGCAGTAATTTTGTTGCACCCCAAAAACTTGATTAAATTTACACTGCTCTCAAAATTTGAGCCAATTACACTTCTTTGTGACAAAAAAAAAAAAAAAAAAAAAAAAAAAAGAAAGAAAATCACATGCATAATCCAGACATAAGCTGACTTCTTACAGTTTTTCTGCCTTTGAAAGTTGGATTTTCTGGATCACTTTTCTTATTGGCAATGGCCTAACAGCCTGTGTTGGCACATTGCAGTTTTGCAGTACCAATAGCATGTGTTGCTCAAGGGAGCACAAAAAAGTCAGTTCCAGCTTCTTTTAATGTAGTTTGAGTGGGCCAACAAGCAACTGAGTCTAGTTGGGGTCCCACTGATTGCTCTTTGGGGCTGCTGCCTTAGAAGATCAGAGAACAGCACTGAGACAGGCATGCTACAAGCAGCTTGACAGAGAAGTGAGATTTCAAATGAAGAACAAAATAAGACATGGGTCATGGGGTAAAGGCCTGCATGTTCTGAAGAGGGAGTGAAGTCATTGGGCCATCGTGCCCTGAGCAGTGAGCAGCAAGAAGAGAGAGCACTTGCATGTCTTCCCTCCCTCCGTTATCAGCGTACCCAGGCATCTGTGCGTGGGACGAAAGTGTGCTCCTGACCCTGCATCAGGTCACCTTGGCCCCAGGAGGGGCGATTACAGGTACAGTTACCTTCATGTGCATTGCTGCAAACAAAAGGAGACTGAAACTCTAGTAACGAGTAGGTATGCTCTTTCAAGCTTAACAAGACCAAGCTACCGTGGACGGTAGAGATGCAATGCTCAAAGCATTTGATCTGACAGTACTTACATTTGTCTGTGCTACACCCTACTGTTCCAGCTTCCAGTACTGGGCGGATGCAGGCTACAGGCCCCTTCAGCGTCCCCACAGATTACAAAGTACTTACTCTTCTGCAGTAAACCTCCTGGGCTTTCGGCGGAGTTTTATTTTTGCAGTGACTCCAGTGCTGTTTTGCTCCCATCCTTGCTGCAATGAAGACCAGCTTCTGCCCAAAATGTGCTTTAGATTCTGGGTGAAGACTCCTGTCCATGCCTTAAAATCTTCCTGGCATGCACTATTTTGCACGGCAGAAGGAAGATGCTTTTTGAGCTTACTTCACTGGTAACACTTCACAGCAAAAAATAAGCTATTACAACGAAGAGCTTGTCCAAATAAGCTATGAGCCATACTCATGCTACAGGGAACCAACAAGAGCCACTGAACAACCGTTTCATTTTGTATGCTCAAGCTGTGTGCCGAAAATTATTGACATGCCACCAATCTTCCATCAAACTTCTTGGGTTGCATCTATCTGTCTGCTTTTTAAACTTAAATTCATGGAAGGATGGTGTTTGATCTGTTGAAGTAGTTACTACCCCCAGCTTCTTTAGATCACACGACAGGGAATTCTGCAATTTAATTACGCACTGTCTACAGAAAAGCCAAACAAACTTGATTTTAAGCCCATGTAATGATGTTACTTGGTACTTCTTGTACTACAGAAAGTACTGAAGAACCATTCCTTCAGCATTAACTTTGTCAATCATTCATGTACATTGCTACAACCTCCATTGATCTTTCTTTGCCCAAGTGGAAGAGCCTTAAGGCCTTCAGGAGGCCTTAGAGCTTACAGTCTAGCTCCTCAAGGTCAGCAAAGCCTTTTGAGGACTTTGATTCCTTACTCACAAATAACTACAAAAGAAACAAAGTAGTACACTTTTTTTGTATTTCACAGTTCTGGAACATTTTTCAGGCTTTAACCTTGGCTGTTGCTCCTTAGCATGGTGAACAGCTTTCATAGACAGGTCTCTGTTCAGGTCCTTCTTCCTTAAGTAGGCCCAAAGTTAGCAGAGAGGAAGGAAGACTAGCTTTCCCCCTCATTTTCTGCTCAGTCTTTTTACAAGCTCCTTTCAAGCGTCTGAGGGCATTTATACCTTAATGGCCCTGAGGAGCCTCACCTGGAGGCTCTACCCACCCCCCTGCCATGGGCCCATTTAAGCCCAGCTGAGGGCAATTAGTCCTACTTTAGGCTATGGTGGAGTGGTGGACATTTCTACTTCTGCTTGGCTACTTGCCCTACTGATCTAGGCCCTAACCCTGTGTTAACTCTTTACCCATCCCTGCAGGAGTGCCAGGGACTGGGACTGCCCCGTTAGTGGAATGCATGCTGGCCCATCATACTTCCACCACAGCAGGAGCTTTGGGTCTCCTTCTGCCCCTTGGACTGGCAGCAGAAGCTATCTGGTGAGCTGTTTTCCATGTCACTTCCTGGATGTGGCTTCTTGGACAGGAATCCTGTAAGTCAGTTGTAATAGAAAGCAAAACACTGCTAGGAAGTTGGGGTTATCTCTGTCTTGGAGAGCCCCAGGGGCTGGTTGAAGGATGGCTGTGACCAGGAGCCGTGTTCTGCAGGGGAAACTGCTTGGGGTTTGCAAATCTGTTCTGAAACCTTACCTGAGCACCCTAGACCAATATCACAAACCCTGGGTGCTGTGACAGACTGGGCCTCGTATCCAGGCTTGGCTTAGTTGCCTTGATCCATGCTTATGGAAGGCAATAAGTGGTGAAGGTGAGTGCCTGCTCCCTCTTGCCGACTTGCGTTCCCCTGAACAACACTTGTCTGCCTGGCGCCCGTTGGCACAGAGACCTGGGAGAGGAGCCGGTGCCCTGCAGCCTGGCGGGTAGAGCGAGGAGAAGGAGGGGGAAAAATGCGTATCCCTGAGGCGTTGTCTTTCCTGGGAACCGTGAAAGACTTCTTCAGCTCTTCAAAACGTCTGGAGTTTTAATGCTTATAATCAGCAAAAATTGGAGTGGAGTATCAACAGAGCACAGCTTAGAAAACTCATTTTCTTTTTCCTTTCAGGCTGACAATAAGATTTTAAGGAAAACTTTGAATAATGGATACACTTTTGAATAATGGATGTTTCACAGCCGAAGTCCCCTGACTTTTCTTTCTGTGCCTGAATGAGAAGCCTTTTAACTGCATTGCACGTGGTGCGGCGGGTGCAAGCTGCTCTGTTTCTGGCTGTGCTGATTAAGTGATGTGCACAAACCTCGCATTAAAGATTCAGAGAGGGGTAAGCGTACCCCAGCTCCGAGCTGGATGCAATGTGCCTTGCCTTTCATCAGCTAAAGATCTGGCACAAGACGTTCTGCATTTTTCTCTTGTCTCTCTGTCACGGCTGATCATAATTCACTTTTTTTGGAGGGTCGAATCTTCCCTACGTCCGTGGCGGTGGTGGTCTGCTCGAAGAACGTGCGTGTTGCCGATGCTCTGGGCTCAGGTGGTTTGGGCATGAGGTCACCTTGTGAAGCAGAGACGCTGCTGCCTCCTCCGTTTATCCCGTGGGACAAACTTCTAAGCGGGGCTACCCAAAGCGGCAGCGCTTCTCCCGCGGGCTGGCCTCGGAGATGGTGGCACTCGACTCGCCCGGGCGTTGCATCGTGCCAGGACGGCGGCTGCGATGCTGAGAGCCCTCCGAGCGTCCCGCAGATCGCCCTGGCGGGGGGTGGAAATCGGTATGCACGGCGTTTCTGTGCCTCTTCTGCGCTGCTACAGCGGCCTGCTGCTGTCTGTCCCTGGTTCTGGCACGTCTCCAGATTAATTCAGCTATCATGAAATTTTAACTCTGAAGCAAAAAAAAAAAAAAAAAGGGGGGGGAGACAAGGCCACTGAAAAAAATGTGAAGGACGGTTTGGGGTCAGTGGGGTTCTTTTTGTGCTATATCTGTTTCTCAGTCCTCAGTTTCCCCGATGCCTGGTGTGGTACCCAGCACTTCGAGTGAAACTAAACGGGTTCAGCTGAGTGAAACCCTCTGTCAGTGCTCCTCTAACTCTGCTGTCTGCAGGGAAGCTCCTCGGAGTCGATTAAGTCTCCTCTCCAAGCCTGGGCGCTGCGGGGCGGTGCTGAGCTCACGGGGTGCGGGAGCTGGCAGGCGCACGGGGGTGCTGCGGGGAAGCTCGAGGCTGGAGCCCTCTCCAGGGGACCTGAGCCCGGAGACCGAGTCCCGCGGAGTAAGCGCTGCCGGAGCCAGGCCGTGGCGTGGTCTCAGCCCTCGGTGTCCCGCCGGGCTGAGAGCGGGGCTCAGCAGCTTGAGCGCCGCTGGCGTAGAAAAACCCTACAGCTGAACATTTTACACTTGACGCTAGACCACGGGAATGCCCTTGGAGACCCGGTCGTTTGGTGTGGTGCAAGGGGCCCCTTGGGTTCCGTTTTGTCGGGCTTTTCCTCTTCCTTCGGCGAGCCTCCCTCCCGCGCCTCACGGGAGGGCGCCGGCAGGTTTCTGGCTTTGTGGAGAGCTCCTTCTCTCTCTCACACACAATTTTGCTGCTGCTTGACTTAGAGGACAACTGCAGTTTAGTTTTATTTCACAAAATGTGACATGACTCGAGCCTGTGATTTAGTGGCCTTGAAGGATATATAGTGTGTGTAACTGTGGCAGGCATAAGAGGCTGTTCGTGGTAGAAGAGTCATAAATTGAGACAAAAAAAAAAAAAAAAAAACAAAGCGAGGGAAGCGTTACTGTCCGACTTCACAAGGTAGCACGCGGCGCGGGGCGTGCAGAAGCTCTCTGTAACTGCCGGGGTCTTTACTGCGCCCCGTTCTGCAGAACGAGACCCGCCGTCTCGTCCGGTCCGCGGAGGCAGCTGGCGCCCGAGCGCCTCCGAAGACGCAAGGTGGCAATCTCTCCAAGAGCACGGCGCCGCTCGGCCGGAGCGTCCCCAAGCCGTCGCTCGCTTCCCCGGCTCTGGCGCTCGCTCCCGGGGAATCGGTGGCTGGTGGCGCCGCCTGCAACCCCGATACCGACCGGCCTTCCCTGCCGCCGCTTGAGCTCCTCGGGGCGGCCGGGTTTAGCAGCTGCCGCCTCCCCGGGGGCCCTCGCGCGTCCCCGTCTGGGGGCCGACGCGGCGGGGCTAAGCTTGGAAAAAGAAAAGCGGCCTCCTCAGGGTCTCCGCGGCTCCTTCCTGCCGTTCCCGGGAGGCCTGGCCGGTCCGCAGTCCGTATTTGCCTTTGTTCGAGGCTCCGTAAAACTTTGAACGGAAGCTGTGAAGCTGACGGGAGCTCCTGCATTTCGCCAGGCCGGAGCAGCTCGGCAGCGCCAAGGCGACGCTTCCCGGCTCTGCGCTGGCTCCGTGCTCAGTCGGCTACCGGGTCGTTGAAGTGCTAAGGCGACTATATATGTGTGTACGTAAATATATTTGCGCTCACGCAGCGCCGAGGAGAGTTGGGACGACGCTGGCGCGGGAAGTCAGGCGGGAGAAGAGCCGGCTTCGTGCCAGCCCCGCCGGGCGGGTTTCCCGCGGCTCTCCTCCGGCTGGGGTGCGGCCTCCTGCGTTGGACCAGGCGAGGCTGCGGGCCCCGGGAAACGGCCCCTTTCCGCCAGGCCTGCGGAAGAAGCCTCTGTCCTCCGAGGCTTTGAGGACCGCGGCGCCCGGAGCGAGCCGCCCTTTGCCCCGCGCCGTCAGCCGGGACTTTGGCCGCGGGGCGCTGACGCCGTTTGGGAATTGCGGAGCCAGGCGCCCGCGGAGGAGCCCCGGGGCGAGTCCGCGATGGATGCCCGGGCGCCGCCGCGGCCCCGGGAGAGGCGTGCAGCCCGGGGCCCGCAGCGGGACCTCCGCCGCGCGGCGCTGCGCGCGGGGGCCGAGCGCCCCCGGCACGGACCCGCTTCCGGGGCCGAGCGCCGCGGGAGCGCTTGCTCTGCCAGGCCGTGCTCCAGGTGAGATCCGCGTGGTGCCGACCGCGGCCCCCCGCCTCGCGCCTCCGCTCCCCGCGGCTGCTCCCGCTGAGCCGTGGCTGTCGCGGTGCCGGCGCGCGATGCCCGCCGGGGACAGCGGTGCCGGCCGCGGGCTCGGGCAGGCAGCGCCCGCTTGCCGCCCGGCCGCCGCCGCTCGCGTCCGAGCTGCAGCTGCAGGACAGTCGCCGCTCTGATCTCTGCCTTACCATTGCGGCTTCTGCAGTAGCTGCTCTGCAGGCTCCATCTCTGTCCCAAGGTGTCTTTTTCTTGCAAGTTTGATTAAATTTCTTTTTTTCTTTTTTTTTTTAAGTACAAGGTGAACAATAAAAACGTAAGTGGATAACATAGGAATAAAAGGAAGCTTGCAAGCTCAGCTGCTGAAACAGCAGACGGTAGAAGGATAAAACGTGGGGCCGAGGCTGCCTCAGTGAGGAGAAAAAAGCTTTGAATACTCCAGCAAGCCTGGGCTGCTTTACCTGAGTTATTGCCCTCTGAGAGTTGTAGGGAGAACGACACAGCTAATGCAGGGCTTTCTGCTGAGGTTGTGAAATGCTTGGCCGGGAAGGCTAGGTATTGCGCAGGACTAACTGAATTACTGTGTAAATTGTGAAGGGTTAAGGTGCACGTGTGTTGGGTGGACAGCTTGCGCTCTGGCTGGGCTCCAGCACAGCAGGAGACTCCTGCTGAGGTCTGCAGGAGATGCAGCAGCTTCAGAGGTTGACAGGAAAGATGCTTTCTGGAGGTCTCTCCTAAAGCATCCGTGAAAAGTGCTCCCTCTAACAGCTCAGTACCTGAGGTGATTGAGCAGAGTTCCCCAGCATCTGAAATTGGATGGCTTCTGAAACCGCAGAGCACAACTCTTTCTCAGTGACAGGGATGGGAACGGGTCCAAATCTCCCACCTCTGTTCTCCCTCTCCTCCCTGTGTGCGATCCTGGATCTGCTCCTGGCTACCTGTCCTATTTTTGTGACCCCTTCTGCCTTCAAAGATTCCCAACTGGGGTGCAAATCTCACCCCTGGATGTGCTCCCAGCCCTCATCCTTTGCCCTGGGGACCTTCACCTGGGAGCTGATCAGACACGAACTGTGCCCCTTGGAGGATCTGGGCTGGGCCTTTCTGCTGGATATCTGTGCTGGCCCCGAGATGCCCGTCGTGAATATAGCTCAGGTGTGGTTTTCTTTCTTTCTCAGCTGTGTATATTGTGGTGTTTCAGGCAAGGATATGAAGACCCCTACTGGAACTATGCAGCCCCCAGCTATGGAGATGACTATGCTTATTGGTGCTACCACAGGCAGCCTGCAGCCTGGCAGGATGACAGAGGTACGGCCACCTCTGTGGTCTGGCCAGGCTGGCCGGGCCAAGCTGTGCGCAGGAGTCCTGCGAGAGGCGTGCTGTGTCAGACAGCGCGCACAACTGTCACACCGCCTTGCTACCTCCAGGAGGGATGATTGCTGCTTTCTCTGCGATGGGCTATTCTACCTGTTGCGGTGTGAGGGCTTGGTACAAACCATCTCAAGGGGCTTTCTGCTGCCCACGCTCCCAGGCCGTGGATGCCATTTTCATGGTGCAGCCCTGCCTTGAGTTTCCATTTGGAGCTCTAAGTGGGAACTAGGTGCTCCTAGGGAACATTTAATTTTCATCTGCCTGGCTAAAAAAGCCAGAGTTGTTCCTGCTTGCAGGCTGAGCTCAATCATGCTGATCTTGCTGTGCAAACAGAGCTACTGGGGCCCAAGTTTTACCACATTTATGGAATTCCTGGACTCAAAACAGGAAAAAAGAGAAAGGGGTGTCTGTGCTGTGTCTGCCAACAAGTACAAGGCTTTATTGTACCTCTCTAACTCATCAGGCTAATTTGGAAGCAAATGGGGTGTGCATGGCAAATTGTCTGACTCATTGCTCTTCTGTAACTTCATTATGGCTTGTTGCTTGGGAGGAACAACACTAAATCTTGATTTCTCTCTGTAGATTTGAGATGGGGAGAGCCTTATGGTCCCAGTTACCAGGACCAGCACTACTACCGGGGTTACCATCCTAACCTGGTAACTCCATCTCCAGGGCAGGACAGGTAAGGGGCTGCAGCGGGAGGGTTGGGCTGCCTGGAGGCAGCTTTGTGGTCCCTCCGGTCAGAATAGCCACTGCTTCAGCAATCAGGCCAAGCCGTGGATGAACCAGCAGAAAGTTATAGTGCTTGGGAAAGGGATTAATGGTGCTGGTGAACTCTTCCTGTGCCATCTTAAAGTAATCACAGAGCTCAGGTACTGAAACATCACAAGAACATTGCAAGAACCCCAATGATATAGTCCAAGAAATAAATGCCTCTCGAGATGGCATCTGCTGCAGCAAAGTCTGCAACTGATCCCAAGACCTTGTCTGGATCCTTCCTTTTCCCTTCAGCAGGTCAGAGCCCAGCAACTCATTTGAGGAGAGCTTCTGCTCAGGCTCTCGGTGGGGGCAGGCAGGGGAAGACTCCTTTGGCTCCTCTGAGGAGGACAGTGGCCAGACTCGCAAGGTAACTTCACATGAGCAGGGCATGGAGGAGGTCGCAGCTAGGCGCCCCAGAGACTTTGTAATGCCCTGTGAATTATTACCATGGGTTATTGGTATTTATAAAATCTCCATCTGCCGGTCTGTCACTCCCATAGGTATCTGGTTGCATCTGCCTACTGCACAGTGCTGAGCACTGGGCAGAAAGCCTGGCTGGGTGGATTGCTTTTCTCCCTGTCGAGCGATGTCTGCTTTTTCTCTTCCCCTCCTACAGCCTCCTTGCGTAGTGTGACACCTTGTCACCCCTGCCCAAAGGAAGGGGCTGGCTGCTCCTTCGCGCTTGTGTCCCGATTGCTGTGCTTTGCAAAAGAGCAGATCAAGAGATCAAATCGGAACTTCTCTCTGAGTGGTTTTGCTTGTAGGCAGTGCTTTTAGTGATTCCCACGTACAGGCTGTGTTAGGGAGCCTGTGTTAGGGCTAGGAAAGCCATCGGGCTAGATCTGCAGCTAATTACTTTAAGAGCCATTGGTATGACCAGGGTATGTACTGCGATGAGCCTGAGATACTAATGTGCTCGAACTGGTCAGATGGGGATAGCCCGCACTGTGGTGGGTGCTGCTCGGGTCCTGCTGGGCACCTGCCTCACTAGGTAAGGGCAGATGGACCATTTGGGCCTGTTTCTCTGAAATGAAGCATTTTTTTCCTTCCTTCTCATGTTGGTCCTTCACCTCTGTGCTTCCCTCTTTCCTCGCAGCCTACCACCTCTGGCGAGCCCAGCCTGCTCGTGCAGTACCGCGAGTCTGGGCTTAGCTCCAGCAGCTACGAGCTCAGCCAGTACATCTGCGATAGCGCTGACCACTACAACCTGGTACCCATGGGGGCTTGGAGCCCGGTGCAAGTAGGTGAGATGAGATGGGTTCCTAGCACAAAGTGCTAATGGGGCCTGAGTAAATGGCCCATGTCTCGTGATCCTAAGATTCACTATCCCATCACTCAGCCAGCTGCAGCCATTCTAGCGTGCAGGTCTTGGAGGGCAGATACCCTTTCTTTGAGAGGGGTGTGTTGGGTGCAAGGCATGACTGAGGACCTAGGGCACGGTTAGATGGTTCTACATGGTCTGGTGGGTGCAGGGAGGTGCTGCACGTTTGCCATCTGCTTTAGGGGACTGTCCTTGCATGGACAGTCCCAGGCAGTGGTGGGCTGCGTAGGTGCAGGACAGGCTGGGACCTGGGTACATTGTCCATGGCAGAGGTGGTGTGGGGCCAGAGTAGGAGGACTCACTGTGGCCTGTGCCTCTGTCATGCAGGAAGAGCTTCAGTGTCTACACCAGCCCCGGTGGCACCTCAGAAGTTTCCATTGCCACATATGCCAGTGTGCTTTGGAGCTGGAGGGCAGCTGGTGCTGGTGTGCCCCCACTTCCCTGCAGAGGGGCAGCCAGCTCATGTGGAGCTGCACAGCTTGGAGGTATGCCACAGCCTCTGAAATAGCAGTCTCTCATCCTGCTGAGACAGACTCCTCTGCTTTGGGGGATGTACACATCATTGGTTGATGCCCAAACAGCCTTCTTAGCCACCTTCCTGTGTCCTACTACCATCTCCTCTCCGTCTTTTGTGGCCTCTCCAGTCTGTTTCATACCAGACCCCTCCTGGCCATTGCCTTCAGCCTTCACGTCCTCTATACCCTGCTCCTACAACTCTGTAATCCTCAGGTATTGCCTATAACCTGTTCACATCAAACCCCCCCCAAGGATGGATGAATGCTGGCCTGTACCTCTCTGAAGGACAAATCTGCTTACCTTTCTGAAGTGCCCAGATACACAGGCCATATTCATACCCAGAGCAGGCACAAGTCAGCCACAGCATTTGCCTCTATCCTATTTTGCTTCCCCAAGGAGGCAGATACCATCTCAAGAGGCATCTATTTCTTGGACCACATCATTGCGGTTCTTGTGATATTTCAGTGCCTAAGCTCTGTGGTTACTTTAAAATGGCACAGGAAGAGTTCAGCAGTACCATTAAACCCTTTCCCTAGGCACTGTAACTTTCTGCCAGTTCATCCATGGCCTGGTCTGACTGCTGAAGCAGTCCAGATGCTGAGTTAGCTCTTGCTTTTCAGGTGATCCTTCATGGCACAAAAGAGCAGGAGGAGCTGCAAGCCTTCCCAGGGCCTCTGGTCAGGTATGCCTCCATGAGGCCCAAGATCTGTTTTCTCTGGGGTTCAGGCACTGCCTGAGCTGTGGTCCAGGGCCACTGGCTGAGGAGGACCAAGAGATGAGCCGAGGACAGACTTCAGATTCCTCTGTTGGAGTCCCTGTAGTTTTGGGGGATAAGGATGTGTGCAAAGGCTAGATATGGGTTAATACTGGGAGGCTGTTCCCTTTCCTGAGGTGTAGATTGTTTTGGAGTGTAGATTTTAATTTTTTTGTGTGTATATATGAAGAATATTATATCAGTTATACCAGTACAATATACTAGTTACACCAGTAAGCCATATAAGTGACTTGTGGTCACTCATAACCAAAGCACAGAGAGAGTAGCAGTGTGTAGAAGAAGGAAAACTGTGCACTGAGTAAAAGACTTGAGCAAGCTCAGAAGCTGGGTAGAAATCTGAGGAGCTGGAGGTTAGCAATTCTGCCAAAGGGGACTTTGCTGATGTTAGAGTCCAGATAATGTGTTGGTGTGGTTGAGTCAAGATCAGCATCTTGCTCTCTGCTACTCTTCCTCTCTGTCCCACAACCACCCTTTCTTTCCAGGTGTCTAACTCTCTATTGCAAGACGCAGGGTGTGTGCACACAGCTTACAGGTTTCTGCCTCAGACCAGACGGGTTTATGTGGTCAGACATGTCATTCTCCCTGCACTGTATTAGTTAATCAGATAAAAGATACTGTCTTCATGCACAGCCTTGGATAGTTATGGCTGTAATAGCTCTGCTGCTAAGCAAAACTGAGGTTCTTTGCAGATGGATGGATGAAAATGTCAGGAGGGCAGAGAAAGGATTTGACATGCCTTCTTCAGCCTCGAAACATGGATATCTGCAAAATATCACAATAATAACCAACCTTGTTAAGCATTTTTGAGCTGAATGTGATCAATGCAGTATGTGGTCATTGACATACAGTGTTCATGTGGTCATTGAGGGTCCTCCCTTCTCTATCTCTTCTTTGAATCTTTGGGATGCTTGTCAGCAAACCTGGGAACCCTTCAGTTCTTAAGAGTGCCCAAGCTTGCATTTGCTTGGGTTACTTTTGATTCTTTCCTTTGCTGCTGCAGGGAAGATCTGCACAAGGTGGATGTGATGACATTTTGCCAGCACAAGATAGTCACAAGCTGTGATCTCTCAACACAGAGAGGCAGAGATTCAGCTCTTCTCTGGAAACTCCTGGTCCTCCTCTGCCAGCAGAATGGGGTAGGTGTCCGGTGGAAAGTGTTGACTCTTTTAATCTTTGGAGTCAGTCAGCTATATACCATTTCTATGCCTCTTGAGCAAGTTGCTGTTTTGGGGGAGTGCATCTTAAATGCATACCATTCCCACAGTGCCATCAACCACTTTGGTACTGCCCAGAGCATTTGAAGAAATATGTTCTCTTGGGTTGCTTTTCATCCTTGTGAAATACCAACATTGTAGTGGAATGGCAGCTCTGAAAGGGACCGGTGCCACCTTCATTTCAGAGTCAGTGCTTAAGCCTAAAAGGAGATCAATCTCTTAACTCAATGACACCTACCCAATCTAATCTGTGACCGCTTGTTGGAAGCGGGTGGATAATATCTTCAGTCTGGGTAGTGCTGTGAAGGTGCTGTGAAGTGCTGGTTGTGCTGACTCCCTTGCCCTTAGATACTGCATGCTGGTGACTGAGGCTAGTCTTGCTGGGGCACCTGTTAGGACATGGATAAGAGCTTATGATCTCCCTGCCCAGGGGCAGTTTGAACAGGAGTGGGTGGGTGCTGCTCCTGATGACAAAAGCCATCACCTGAGTCTGGGTGTTGGACTAGAAATGCTCTGTCATTGCTCAAAGGGCAGCCTCCATGTGCTTCATACCTCCTCTTCCCTGTCACAGTCCATGGTGGGCTCAGACACAGCTGAGCTTTTGATGCAAGACTGTAAACGCCTGGAGAAGTACAAGAAGCAAAACCCTGTGGCTAATCTGTTCAACCCGTCAGACGACGAGTGGCGGGCACATGGGCCAGGGATGGTGGACCTCCTTACAGGGGAGGTCCCTCCCATTGTGGAGACACTGGCACAGACTGTGGAGAAGTTCACCAAACTCCTCTACTATGGCAGAAAGAAAGTAAGTGGTGAGTGGGATCTAGCATATAGGGATGATTCTTTCCTTTGCCTCTGGATGACTCATTTGGCCTCTTTGGCAAGGTTTTAAAGGAAAGGGAAGTCACAAAGTGCCTTGGGTGTTTGTGATGTCTTTATGGTGTGTTTGAACCACAGGGCTAACAGCAGAAGTTTCCCACTTCTGGGAACTGGGATGGGGACCCAAATGAAGACCAGATGGACTGTTGTTGGCTTTCTTGTTGTTCTTGAGGGGTTTGGGTAAATATAGCATAGTCACCAGCGCTTTTGTGTAAGTCCCAAGTCTGCAGAGGGAAGAAGCAGAGACCCAGTGCATTCCTCACATGACCTAGCCATGTAGGGGGCTAGAGATGCCCCAAGGAAACTCCAGCAGAAATAGGCTACAGAGCCAGCTAGATAAGCTGATGTTCCCTTCATGGTGGAGAAGGACAGGGGAGCAGAGTTGACGCAAATGCCTTTTCCTCCCCACATTGGCTGCAGGAAGCTCTGGACTGGGCTATGAGAAACCAGCTGTGGGGCCATGCCCTCTTCCTCTCCAGCAAGATGGACCCTCGGACCTACAGCTGGGTGCTCACTGGGTAAGCTGGAGAAGTAAAAGTGAGGTGTGATGCCTGGGACCCCTCTCTGACTGATGTTGCTGAGCACGCATCCTCTCAGGTGCCCTTGGCCCTGAGGTGCTGCAAAAAACACTAATTTCCATGAGGCTCTTCCAATTCGGTGTTTTTTCTACCGGCCAGAGCAGGGAGGGATTGTCTGTCAGGTTGGGCCCAAATCTTTCAGGCTTCCTGCCAGGCAGAAGGAAAGGAAGCAAGAGAAAAGTAATTCCCTGGAGATACGAGGTGGATTCACTCTGAATCTTCCACTTTGCTCTAGCTGCAGAGATCAACAAGAGCGGTAAAGCCAAGAGTTGGGGCAGGGGTTCAGCCCACTTAGCCAGGACCTAGCCCAGGCTGGACCACAGCACCTCGGCTGGCAAAATGATTCCCAGTGAACTGCCCATGCAGACATTTTCTGCTGGACTGAATATATTCAGGAGAGTTAACAAGGAACTCTCTCGCCAAGCAGTATCCTTTTAAGGAGGTATTATCCAGCATTGGCCCTGAGATTTGCTCACTCTGGAGGTAACAGATCACCTTGTGGAGTTTGCTTTCCTTTCTGCCTTGGCTTCACCAATGAGCTGAAGCTCCCAGGAGATGCCATTCCTGGGGCGTTTGAGACGTGCTCAACCACGCTGAAGCTGAATGCGGATTTGGGCTCTTACGCTGGGGTTGCAGCACAGTAGCTGTCTCTGCTGCCTCCTTGCAGGTTCACCAACACGCTGGCTGTTAATGACCCGCTGCAGACCCTCTTTCAGCTCATGTCAGGAAGGGTTCCCCAAGCAGCGCAGGTATGTGAATGAGAGCCCCCATCCCCTAGCAGTGCCCTCTGGGTTGCTACTGGGTGAAATGCAGTCCTGTCTTCATGCTACAATGCTACGCTTTCATGCTTCGACACCTGTGTCATGGTGCAAGAAAACACTGAGAAGGATGTTGTGGGGAGTTGTGCGGCATGGAGGCTCTTTTGCTGCAGACTGGCCAGCCCGTGCTGTCAGGCTCAACTTCTGTCTCCTTCCTTGTCTCCCTCCCAGTGCTGTGGGGATGCCAAGTGGGGAGACTGGAGGCCTCACCTGGCTGTGATGCTGTCCAACAAGGTTGGAGACACGGAGCTGAACCACCGTGCCATCGTCACCATGGGAGATGCTCTGGGTGAGCCGAGGCCTCGTTCAGAGGCCGGCTCGCAGCCCTGCTGTGCCTACGGCTGCTTCTGTGTGCTCCTTTCACAGCACAGAGGGGAGAGGACATCATCCATTAGCTGCTCTCCTGGTGATACCTGGAGCAGCTGGGGTACAGGTGGCACATGTGACTGGGGTCTGAGGCTAGCGTTTTTTCCTTCTCCCTTCTCTCCTTCCCCATTCAGCTGGCAGGGGATTAACAGAAGCAGCTCATTTCTGCTACCTGATGGCAGATATTCCTTTCGGTTACTTTGGAGAGAAAGCGGACCGCATGGCTTTGCTGGGCAGCAGTCACCGGTGAGGAAATCCAGGCAGGCAGTGGCCTGTCAGTACTTCCAGCTGCTTTTCCGAGTTGTCTCCTTCCTTCTTCCTATCCCTATGATCTCAAATTGTTCTGCAAAATGGGCTGGCAGCTCCCCAAAAGTTGGAGTCTCACAAACAAAAGTCTTACTGGAGGAAGAAAATATCTCTGTACCTGCTATTGCTTTGAGTTCCCAGCAAATTCAGGAATATTGCGGGTTCTTTGCTTTCTTCTGGTGCTCGTTCATGCTCTGGCCTCATGGAGATGATGTGTTTCCCCTCTGGAAAGCAGAAAGTAAAATTCTGGCGAGTAAAATCATGGGATTTTACTGCTCTTGGTTTTTGCTCTGGGCCTCTTCAGCATGCTCCAGGTCAGCAGTGCAGAGGAGCAGCAGACCTGTGTACCAGGCTCTCTCGAAGGGAGATCTCTGCTCCACTCCCTGAACTGCACTTTTCCTTCTCTTTTGCAGTCAGGCATTTGCCCAGTTTGCCAGGACGGAGATTATCCAGCGCATGGAAGTCTTTGAGTATTGCCAGCAGCTGCGACAGCCCAAAGCCTGCCTTCTCTCCTTCCAGGTAGCAGAGACTTGCAAGCGTGGCCAACAGCAGCTCAGACCAGCCTTAAAAAACTCCCTGTTATATACATCCCTCCACATGCACCCCCAAGCCCAGTTGCAGGTGCTCCAGCTGGATCAGGGCTGTTGTTCGAAGCCCTTCGAGGCTTTTTCCCTCTTTGGCTGCGGGAGCTGCTCTGCCCACTGGGCTCAGCACGGGTTTCTCGAAGGCAGGGCTTTCAAATCCTCTTCTCGGCACAGCTCATGGGAGCCTGAGCCAGGGCAGCTTGTGGGGCTTGATGCCATCTGTGTTTGATCTGTGTTAACATGGGTCTAGTTCCCCTCCTGTTCTGTAACAGTCCTGGGTAATTGATAGACTTTTCATATTGTAAATAAGCACCCAGCTGCCACTGCCTCGGGCACTGCACAAATTGTGTAGATGAAAGTTGTGGCTGGAGTCCTTCCCTGCCATCGATCTGCCGGCACAGTGAAGTCCTGGTGCTGAGGGGAGCACAACTGTGCTGCCCAGGGTCAAGGTGGGGAAGGAGGGAGGGTGTCCCAAATTAGCAATGACCTCTTGGTGGTGGCACCTGTGACCTGGGATAGTTTGAGTCACACTAAGGTGATCTGCTGCTGCCTCATCCTAAGAGCTTAATGAGTGCGCTGTGCATGCAGCCTGCGAACTGTACTCCTTGCACCATGGCATGAGGGCGTGGGCTTCTCCTGACTCAGCTTCCCACCCCACAACTGTTTATTTCCTTCCCCAAGGTGTACAAGCTCATCTATGCCTCTCGCCTGGTGGACTACGGGCTGCCAGCCCAGGCCTTGCATTACTGCGAGAGGATCGCCACTGTGCTCCTGGGCCAGGGGCTGGCCAGCCACCCCACGCTGGCCAGACAAGTGATGGAGGTGAGTCTCGTGTCATGCTGCCTTGTGGCCACACGAGGGATATTCCATGGGTTTCCCTGGCTCTGGTGGGGGCACTGTCAGGGACCTGCCAAGGTCAGTATGTGGGGCTTGACCCATCCTAGAGATGCTTGTACACAGCTTTGGGATGGTACTGATTTGTGATCTTCTAGTAGGAAGCTTTCTTTCAGTTTCCTACAGGCAGGGGGTGTTCAGCAGCTCTGGAAAGCAGTTCTGAAGGTTTGCTGGCTGGTGTGTGCACAACTGGGCAAAGCCAAGACCTTCAGGATCTGCGCACGGCAGCTCTCTGTTCAGGCAGCATCTGCCTGAACAAGAGCTGTGCTGACCTCCGCAGGGCCCAGAGAAAAGCACCAATAGCTAACTCCAATACCTCAGCCTTTTGTGGTGGGAAAGAAGGGAATTATGCTGCTGGTCAAATAGGATGATATGTTTGGAAGCAACGGATTTCTTTTTTCTCTGAAGCTTTTTTGAATTTATAAGTGGCACAGATTTAAGAAGCTGAAACTGTAAGTAGTTGCTTGACACTTCTCCAGTACCTCATCTCAGGATGGCACTGGCCTGCCAGGGTGCTCTCTTGGGGTGAGTAGGAGCATGTGCCAGATTTTTGGCATTGGTTTCTGTCCTCCCCTGGAGCTGGGCAGCGCCGTGGCTGTTCAAAGCCAGCTTCTGCTGGGAACAGAGCAGCAGCTGCACGGGCTGGTGGTGCCCCAGAATGGAGAGGCAGGACGAACATAGTGGAGACGCCTGGCCGAAACAGGCTGCAGAAAACCACCTGATAGTCTGGCCTGAAGCTTGGCATTACGTAACGCTGTGCCGCGTTCGACCCCTTCATGGAAACCTATTTACTCTAACAGCCTCTCAGATCTGCTGTTCTGCTGGGAATAATGCTTCTCCTGGGAGAAAACACTTTCATCTGAAAAACCAGTGCATTCATAGACGCTCTTGTCTTTGATGTTTTAGACTGTGTTACAAATTATGATACACATTAGTGTTTGATTAAGACTTCCCCTCTTTTGAAGCTGGGGACGATATACAACCAGGTGTTGGTTCATTAATATTGGATCAAAGTGCGTATTAGCTTTTGGATTAGACATTTCTCCTGTTTAGGAGTAATCATGCTTATAATTTCCTCTTTCCTGCCATTGATTTAGAATGAACACATGTGTTTCCAAAGAGATCTGATGATGGTGTCCATCAGATTGGAGTAGAGTAGCCTCCTGGCACCCAGCTCAGTCACTCCAGCAGTGCTCTTAGCTCACGTCAGCTGGTTCCTGTCCTGACTCGGGGACAGGCCATGCTAGTTTTGTTTCACTGTAACCTCCTGGAGGTGGGAATTGCATTTTAGGCTGTTTTAGACAATCAGTTTTTAAATGTGTTGAATACGAAGAAACAGCCAACGTGGCAAATCCCAAGAAGTGGGCTAACATCAAACACGTGTTACGGGTGAGAGTCATCTCCCCTCATGCCAGGTGTCATAAAACTGAGTGTCCTAGTCTAAGCAATTTAGCCAGACTGTCACTGTAGTGACTTGGAGGTAATGGCTCTCTGCAGAGCCATTCATCTCACCTTGAGATAGATGGGATAAATTGCCCCAGGAGTGCGTCTCCCTCTCTGTTTACTGTAGATGGAGCCCCTTGTCTTTTAGATGGCTTTTAGATGCAGACCCTTCCTTTGCAGGAGAAACTCAACACCCAGCAGCAATACTGCAGAGAAGGACCTGGGGGAGACAGTGGAACATGGAAGAAATACAAAACAGCAAAATAAGAGGATGCCTTTTTTTTTTTTTTTTTTTTTTTTTTAAGCCAGTGTTATTCTTGGCTCGAAAAGGGAGAGTAGCATGTGTGAGACAAGGAGGTGATAACCCCCTCTGCTTGGGCCTTGCGGGGTCTTGGCTGGGGCACTGTGCCCTATTTGGGATGCTGCACTCTGAGATGGTGCCAAATTGGAAGAAGTGCAGAAGAGAAGAACAAGAATGATAAGAGACTGAGGAAAGAATGACCTCTGAAGGCCTCAGGGTTATTTGCTCTAGGAAAGATATTCTAGGGGAGGAAGGAGGTAGAGGGGGGATGTGATAACCATCCTCCAATATGTAGAAGGCTGTTTTTAAAGAGGCTGGTGCCCAACCGTTGCCCACAGCTACTGAGGGAGCAAGAAGCTTAATTTGCAGCAAAGATTTCACTTGGATATCAAGAGAAGCTCTAGCTCTAAGGACACTAAGCATCAGGACAGCCCTAGGGGAGGGAGACTGTGAAATCTTATCCATGGAGATTTGTAAGTACCAATCAGACAAACAGCTGTAAGGGCTGTGTGGACATACAGGGTATCTTTTTAGAGTAGGCAGATGGATCAGGTAATCTCAGAAGGTCCCTCCCACCCTCCTGTTGTTTGCTGCTGTTAATGATGATAATGCTTGTTTTAAAGCCTTGAACCAAAGGCCGCTAGGGTAGCGGGAAGTGACCCTTCCTCTTTACCTGGCTGGCAGGTATCTCCATTCCCGGAGTGGTTCAGCTGCAGTGATGTGGCTCAGCCTTGTTAGGTAGCAGCACTGTGCTAAAAGGCAGGGTGGCCCCAGGGGCTAGTGAGCAGCTTGGGTGCAGCTCCTGTCTTTTGTGCTCAAAACCAGGCAAAGAAAGATGGCTTGAGGATCCTGGCCTGTGCTCTAGCCTGCAGCCAAAAACCCACCAGCTCCTGTCCTTCATGGGACAGGTGAAGGTCTGATGTACACACCTGGGAGTCTGGGTTGGTTTAAGAGCCCTTGAGGTCCTGTTAATCCAGCTGTGCTTTGGGCTGGCTAGCTGACAAGGGGGAATAACAGTGCTCATTTGGTTGGAGTATAAGAAGTTCATAATAGTTTCCTGACTTGCTAATATGAAGAGGATAATGGTACTTCAATGTACCTGTCAGCAGAGAAGTCCTCTGAGATCCCCTGGTGGGAGGCACTCAGTATGGCACAGAATGAGGGGCCTGGTCTGTGGTCAGCACTTCTCAGCAGTCATGCAGCAGAGGTAATAGGTCTTGCATAAAAAGCAGGTGTTACTCGTATTTCTGTATTACAGGGAAGTGCAGCTCTTGTCCTGTTTTGCCCCTGGCCTCTGTGCCTGCCTGTGCATTAATAGCTGTGAGTGTCGATCTCCAGAGCTGAGATCTTACTTAAGAACCCTGTTTCCCTCCTGCCTCTTTTTCCTGGCTCTGCAGCTAGCTGAACGGCTGAAGCTCTCCGACCCACTGCTGCTGGAGATGCCAGATCATGACCAGACCCTGGAGCCCGACTGGCTCGTACAGCTCCGAAACCAGTGCCGGCAGTGGGAGGTAAGGATGAGTGGAGGAGGGGCACCGCCTGCCTTCTATTTTGGCTGCCATGGGTTGGGGAGCTGTAATGGAGCTGGTTTCTGGTTTGTGGTTTGTCTGAAGGGGTATCTTCCTCCTTCCCTATCCTAAATAGGGGGGCAAGTATCAAGGTTCAAAGGCCACCTTTTTCACTGAGGCTTTTCAGAGCTTCTTTTCCCCTTGATTCATGAGCAGGACATGCTGCAGTTCAGGGATATGGTCTCATATCAGGGACCTGCAGTTTCAGCAGGAGCAGAGAGAGGATTGCAACATACTTGGGGAAGGGCAGTGAGGGCTACAGAGCTTTGCAAGGGGTGAAAAGCTCCTCTCCTTGTCTTGACTCGAGAGCAATAAAAGGGGCTGGCTGACAAATAGAGATCCCTTACTGTGAGGACATTGCAAGGCACATGGCCAGGGCATTGCCTTGCAGACGTGTGCTCTGTTCCTTTACTTGCGCTAGAGAACTGATCTGGAACTCAGATGGACACATTTCATTCATGTTTCATGTCTTGTTCTTGTTCTTGCCCCTCTTTCTCTCTGGCTTCCCATTCTGCCTGCTCTCGGCACAGTGGTGGTCACGCTACAGTCTTGCTGCAAACGAGCTGTAATTGCGCTGGTGCCAGTGGAACCTGTGGCTCCAGGCTTCTCCTGCTGCTCTTGGTTTTGAGGAGCCCGATCCATCCTGTGGAGTCTTTCCCACCACTTGCTTGCTCTGTGCTTGGGTGGCTGAGGAGCTGATGCTCCTCCTATCACTTAGGCTCCTCAAGCCAGTGGGGGAGTTGCAAGGCAGAGCTTGCCAGCATGTGGCTCTCCTTTACATTGACTTTGCAGTTGATTTAGTCTCTCCTGCCTTCCTGTGCTGTCCGGTTTTCCGTATGCAGACCTGTTCTCCTTCTGGTTTGTCACCTTTGTTTTCTGACTCCTTGTAGATGAAAGAAGACCTCCTTCCTGGGCTGGCATCAGGTGAGCCAGAGCTTTCCAGAGCCAGTGGATCAGCTGCAGGTAAAGAAATGGAGCAATGCATTGTATGCTTCTGTCCGGGGCTTCTCCACACATAGCATGTGCAGTTATATTGCCAACCAGCTGAGGCTGATCCCAAGCCTCGGTGCCTATGTGATCAGGTTTTCAGAGCCAGCTGGCGTTTCTCAACAGCTGTCCTCTGCCCTTGCATCTCTCCAAAGCACGAAAGTCAGCACGCGTGGCCTGATTCCTCCTGAGAAGCGTTCCTCTGGCGAGGGGGTCTGCCAGGGACAGGCTGCATGCTGAACCTGGTGTTCTCTCCCAAGGCAGCTGGGAAGAACCAGAACCGTGCCAGGAAGGCTTCTAGTATGCTCTTGGACTGAGCATCCTTTCTTCTCCTCAAAGGCCTGGCTCTAAAGACTCCCTCCCCTCCCATTCCCCTGATATCACTCATTGGCTCCCTTCTGCTGGGAAAAGGGGAAAGGAACAAAGCTAGAGAAACCTAGTCTTGGTCAGGGGAGGGAGGCCTTGGTGACAGGGAACTGGCTAGTTCTCCTTCCTCTTTTCTCCTGTGCAAGACCCCTGTGTGTCCTGGAAGCCTGGTGAATACAAGGGCAATCAGCCAAGACGTGTGGAAAGTAGCAGGGGGCACTCAGTCCAGTTAGACTCCTCTTCTCCCCACTGAGGAACAAAGTCTGCTCAAATAATTGGGCCTAATTGATGCAGCTTCAGGAGTCTCTGTGGGCTTCATGGAAGAAGGACGGGGTGGTCACAGTGCCAGTCTGGCAGGCAGCCAGCTGGACAAAGCCTGTGTCTCCTTGCCAAGCCTCCATCTCCAGGGAGCCTCAGGGGAGATGGCCTCATTCTTAGATGGTCCTCTGAGGACACAAATTGGAGCTGAACTAACAGGATTTTATACTTGCTCACAGACTGAAAGATTCAGGAAAGAACTTGTCCTTCTACATGCCACGATTAAGCGTGCGTATTGATTAAGGCCCAACATTCATCCCCCCCACCCCCGGTTCATCTCTTTGTTCTGCCTCTCTGGGACCCTGGGAGTGCTCTTTTGCTCTGGGACATCCAGAAGATCACATCCTTGACATAGTCTTCAGGTGAGACATCAAGATGAAGGATGCAGGCATCCTCAAATGGCTTCAAGGTAGAGGCTGGAGAGCTTTCAGTTCCTGTCTAGAGAACACATCAATTGGGCAGTCCTGCACACTCATCAGCATTGCTTAATAGCCTCCTCTGTCAGTAGGCTGGCTCTGGCATTGCTTTTTGCTCCTTGATGCCTGCTCATACCCAGTCTTCTGGCACCATGCAGCAGAGAAGCGGAGGTAGAAATGCCAGCATTGATGGGTGGGGAACGAAGGCTGATGCAGACAGGATAAAACATGGCAAACTTCTCCAAGTCATTTCTTCCTATCAGCTTTCTCTGATGCTGCCAAATTCCTCTTCAAGGAGCTCTCCCAGGCAGTAAAAAGTATCATCAATCCTGATTGCCTTCTGCTTTTATCAGGGCTGAGCACTGAAACTACAATTATCTTCTGAAAAAAATTGCATGTATGATGGGAAGGTTTCTCAGAGGCCAGGACTACTCCAGGTATACCCTGTTACCAGCAGCTCATTTGGTGCTTTCATTCATTGAGAAGGCTGTTCAGAGTCACCAGCCACATTGGGTATTGACTTTTAATCTCTCGTCTGAGGGATGTGTGTGCAGGGAAAGCTGGCTCAAGGCTGAGTTCATCCATCTCAGAAAGACAATAGCTGAATTAACTTTGCTTGGACCCCGCTGGCCCTGTTCCAGGGCTGACCATTCTCTTAAGTTTAGTTTGGGGAGATCAGTGGGGAAACTGAAGCGGGTCCTACCAATGAGCAAGATGGGACCAATACAGTCATGGAAATCTCGCTCTCTGTCCTCACTGTTCTTCAAGCAATAGGTGTTCTCCCTGACTTTCCCCAGCATCTGTAGCTGCTTACTGGATGAACTTGTCAGGCAGTGTGGAGACAAGTGGCAGCAGCTCCTGGAATCAGGTGGCTCTGTCACCTTCCTCCTCACAGGATCTCACTGACACTGCAAAGATATCTCCAGGACTTTATGGGAGTGGTTTACGGGTGAAAAAGCAGTAGCTGAAGCTAACCCTTAGCAGGATAGGAGTGATGATAGCAGGCAAAGCAAAGAGACTTTTAGCATTCTTTTGAAAAGGCTCCATAGTCAATCCCCAGGCCGGCTTAGGGGCTGGATCCTGGCTGATGGCCTCTGTCAGCAGCAGGGCTGACACTTACCTGTGCAGAGCCTGTTTCTGTCTTGGATGCCAGCCCCAGAGCTGGAACAAGCAGTCAGTAGGAACTGGTATGCATCCTCGTGTCCCTTGGTGCATCCCTCCCTGGGACGAACAGCAGTGTGCTGCATTGTGTCTAATGCCAGATAGAGCAGCAAGTGCGTTTGCTGAATAAAACAAGCCCTTGCCACTTACTCAACCTGTCTTTCAAACAAACAAAAACATCAGAACATCCACCTAAAGCAAGAAACTCTGTGTTCCTGTGGAGCAGGAACGAAGGCTAGGGCTTAACAGATGCACCTCAGAATCAGAGAATTTTGTTTCCTGCTCAGGGCATGAGGTAGGAGTGAAAGAAAAGGCTGGAGGCTCTGGGATCCTTTGAACTGCTAGGCACATGTTGCTTTCTCTTCTGGTCTCTTTGCTTCCATAATGTTCCCATTCTGAGTTTTTGTTTGCAACCTCAGGCATGTTCCCAAGAGATTTTCCCCATCTTTCACAACCTACTTCCCTTGAAGCATATAAAAGGTCCTTGCTATCATGCTGTGCCATATCTCCTTCCTCACCCACGCATGTTCCACTGGGATTGCTCCTCACCATTTCTCACGATCTCCTATTGATGTATAATGGAAAAAGAAAATTCTATGCAGTGATGCAATAAGATTGTAAATACTGGAGTAAATTCCCAAGGTATGTTTTCCAGATGGAGAATTTGGCCGTGGGTTTGCCAAGAGCAAGGGCTACCAGCATGACCAGTGGCACCAGCAGAGCAGCCCTCTGTTGCTGCAGAGAACAAACTCCCAGGAGGACTCCTTTCTCCAGCCCTTGGCACCTCCTCTGGCATCAGCATCTGATCAGGTCAAAACATCGCTGCCGCTCAGTATCAGGCCAGAGCACCAGGCAAAAGTGCTCAGCCCAGGGACAAGTGTCCTTCTAGGAGAAGTTTGCTATGACCGTTCTCCACGGGTGGTCCAGCCAGCAGGTAAGCATGGTGGTGTTTCCCTGGCAGCACTCTCCAACCTGTAGGAGGAGAATTCAGTAGAGAGTAAGTGTACGTTTGTGTGTGCACAGAGCAGAGGAAGGATGGTGTAAGCGAAATATGTGTTTGGTTCAAATCAGCCTGCCTGGAGCGTTCCTGTAAGGGTAGGTCTGGGTAGATATTAGGCTACATTTGGGCTTCCTTTGTATTCATAGGAATAAATGAGCGGGAGATAGGTCTGAAACACACCTGTTCTTCCTTGTTTTTCTACAAAAGTGCCTCTGCCCCATTCATAACAATTGCATGGGTCTCCCCTGGGGAAGTGTGACTGAGGAATCCTTGCACGTCTGGTCTCCTGAGGCACATGCATCACTTTGAACAACACTCTCTAAAGGCACTGACTTCACCTCAGTGCCTTGTTTCTTTGAAAAAAAGCACTCTAATACCGTCTCAAACTTGGCATCATGTTTATCCAGATGCTTCCTGTACACAAATCACTTCCCATCAGGACTGGCCACCCTGGGTAGCTGATTCTTAATTTTTACAAAACCTCGCCCAAAGCAGCAAGGGATTCTATGATTCTATAACAAACTCCAGGGCTGGCAGCTGTACTGCTTCCCTGCTGGGTGGGAAGAGGAGCTTCAAATTCAACAGCACAAACCAGATTTTTGTCTGAGAGATACTGGTGCAACCTTCTGGCTTACTCCCTTCCTGATGCCAATACAGTTATAGGCCTGGATTTTTGCATCTATCAGGGAAGGACTTTTGGCCATGTAGCCTTGCTCTGGGGTAGTGATGTGACGCAGAAGGTGAATTGCTTAGGAGTACTTGGCCCATTTCAGCAGTATAAAAAATAGAGGAGGAAAGAGGCATCTCCTGATGTTAGTGTTTTTGGTCTTATTATGGAAAAGCAGCTGATTGCTGTGTCTGGCTGGAGGGGTCTGGCTGTTCCTGGGAACCAGACTGGTTTCTGGCTGCACATCCAGCTTCTTGCAGAGCATGTCGGCATGTGCCTAGATTGATTTGGCCTCTAATGTGAGCTGAAGCATCTTGCAGCAGAGAAGCCAGCTGAGTTGCTGCCTGGATTCTGTAATGATGGCAACATTATAAATACCTCTAGCCAATGCAAAAATATTTACCTGTGGGAAAGTCGCTCCCAGCAATGAATCCTGACTGTGCCCTTCTCTCTGCATCTTAGGAGATGCCAAGGAGCCTCAAGGCTCCCCACTGCCCCATGGGGTACAGCAGACTATTGCAGGAGAGCAGGTGAGATGAAGAAGGATGCAGGTGACTTGCCCAGAGAGGTCGGACAGACCATATTGCTTAGTGGCCGGGCAGACCTGGAGGACTCTCACTGGTTTATCTCCCTTCATGTGTTTAACCTGCATGAAATGCCATGTCATGTTGCTGTCTGTTCCCTCTCAGAGACCTGATGTGATATGGTAGCTCTCAGATCCTTCCACCCCCCTCCCAGCTCAGTGGGACATTTGGCTGCACCTGACTGCCCTAAATTGCTCACTGCACCCTGCTACAGGTCCATGCTGTGCAGCCTCATGCACCGGGGTGGGGGGGGAGGCACGCACAGCTGCTAGACAGGGGTCCTGGTGGAGTGGTTCCTCAGATTGGTGCTGGTTGTGTCCACCTATGATAGTTAACTTCACACAATTCTCCATGCTGGACCCTGGCACCCTTGGTCTCCAGACATCTTCTAAAGAAGAATATTCCTTGACATTGTCTCTTGGGAAAAAGATTATTTCCAAAGGCTGTGTTGTGTACAGGTTTCTGCCCTCTTGGTATGGCCGTGGGTGAGTTGAGGCTGGTAGGCTCAGCCTATTGTTCCTTACATCTTGGAACCAAAACCCAGCGTTTTTATTTGTGTTCTCACGTGTTTTTAATGGGACTGATGATCCCTCTGACGGCCAGAGAGCTCTGAGGTTCAGACTGGCCCAGCCAGCTGCTATGTTAACTCTTCCCTGTCTGCTGCAGCAGGATATAATAGTTCCCTAGGGATATTATCCATTGAGCCTGAATTAGAGGAGTCCCTGGACCACTCTAATCATGGTCAATGCAGATACTCCATGAATGTCAAGGCAATGTAACTAGCTTTATGATGGCCTTGCTCGCCTCTTTGTAGGTCTGCTTGATGCAGGTCTACAGGAGATAGCCAGACCTATAGGACAGACAGGAACAAAACTGGGCTTAAGCCTTTCCAGAGAGCTCAGGTCCTGAAGGGAACTGACCCGTGTTAGCTTAATTGCCCCTGCCTTTCAGGATGACTCCTCGCTGTTGTCTGTAAATCCCCATCTCCCTGGCTTCCTTGTCTGCTTCTTCATGATATTTATAACAGTATCTCTGACACCAGCATGAGTTAAATGTAAGGGCCCGAACAGTCTCAGAGAGCTCTACCATCTCTATGGAAGAGGACATTCAGCCTTCCTCGGAAAGCGTGGCCGAGGATGTCACTGATGAGCAGTCCTCAATGGAAGAGGAGAACCCAGATGAAGTTAAGGTGAGTACCCAGCAGCTGATGTAAAGACAAATGCCCCTAGCTTGTCCCGAAGCCTCCTGTTCCTGAGGCTGAGCTGTCTTACCTCTGTGCCTGGCCTGCCCTGTGTAACCACCCAATGCTGTCCCTGACCACTGTGGTCCAGCTGAGCCCCACACAAAATGGGGTGCCAGCTCCTGAGGTGCTGTGGCTGTGCCTGGCTTAGTGGAACTTCTCAGCTGTGCTGCTGCTTTGCTCTGGGCGCCCTTTCTGGCAGTGCCGGTGAGGGGGACAAGCAAGGAAATCCCCCACTCTTGCTCCTAGCCCAGTAGCACGGGCAGGTGCTTGCTCTCCTCTCCATCATGCCTGGGGCTCAGGAGGCAGGAGTGAGGCTGGATACCAGGCTCTTGTGGGCTATGGTATCTCTAATTTATCACTGTTTTTTCTACTAGTTTCCTTTTGATTTTGAAAAACTATTTCCCAGAGCTCGGGATTCAGATGGTTCGGTTGGTTTCGATCGAAGCCTCCAAAGGAAGCCTCTCCCAAAGCCACGTCCGACACACTGGGATCTCAGGTACCAAGAAGCCTAATGAAGGCTGTCCTGTCCCACGGTAATACCTCAGGGCACGGCAAAGAAAATGGGTACTGTAATTCTGCCTTCACGTGCTGTATCTCCCCTCACTTCTCCTCGCGTGCGTGACTCAGCTGTGCCCACTGGACAGATTTTCACTTCTGTAGCAGGCCTGCTTTGTGCTGCCCTGCACGGGGATGGACTGACAAGGGAGACTGGGAGCCCTTTTAGCCTGGAAGTGAATTCTTTATTATTAATAATAGTGTATTTATAAAGCATCTTTGATCTGGAAGGTTCTCAAAGTGCTCGGCAAACTCTGCAGGGATCGCTTGCCCTCCGCTGAAGTGGAAAGCAGCAGCTGCTAGCAGCAAATGGCAATGCTCCAGTGGTTGTTAGGAGCTGAAGTGAAGAATAATTTCTTTAACTGGAAATGCAGCAGAGATGGGGGGACAACCGCATGTAATTACCCCCAATCCTGGCCACATCCTCCTTGGGACATGCAGATACATGCACATTGTGTCTCTGTGGCCAGAACTATTGGTTTGGAGGCAAGGATGTCTTGGAGCGATCTCTGCTGGGGAAGTCTCCTCCTCATTCAGAATGACCTCCAGTCCCATAGCAGGAGACTGGGGCACGTTCTTCCCATAAGAGACAAGGAATCAAGGGTTACAGCTAGCCCGGTTGGCCCTCTGCACTGCAGTAGGACAACAGGCTTGGTGTCCAGCCTCTTACCCACTTTTGAGCTCTTCAGGTAGTTTAGATTTGCGACATGGCTCTCGCCGTGGGATCACTTGCCCTGACCAGTTACAGATGCCCTTAGCTTGGGTGCTTGAAGCTCTTGGGTCACCTGGGACAGGGGAGATCTTCAGCAGGATTGGGACAGACCGCTGTCCCAATGATTAAACACGAACCTCTCTCCAGTGTGGAGCCATTCCCTTTCTGCCGTGCAAGGCCCTTTTGCTCTAAACCAGCGGATGTGGTTCCCTCCTCAGGAACGGTCTTCGCCATCCCCCCTTGCTTCTCCTCTTCCAGTGCCTGGGACAAGCCCTTCAGCTCAGCTTCCTGGGGGCTCATCTCCTACTGCACCCAGTCCTGCCTCCAGAAACCCAGGTAAATGGGGCAGACACTGAGTGTCTCCTGTTCACACCCAGCCTTTTAGAAGCTGCTCCTTCATATTTTAAGGGTTGGACATCCTGGAATGAATGAAACATGATGCCGATATCCTTGTTGTCACCCCAGTGTCCGTGGAGATGAAAAGCTCCTGGGGCATGGACGGCAGCGAACTGGCAGCCTTTCCTGAGGCTGGAGATGAGGTGAGGAGAGGAGGGTGGTTCACGTGCCTGTCTGTGGTTTGGGGTGTCTGTGCGTTTTTGCCCTCTTTTCTTAGAGCAAAGTCGTAAGCAGTAACACTCCTCTGTCTCCATAACGTCTTCAAACCTTGTAGGCCTATTTTATCCGAATTTGCCAAGGGGTCAAAAGCTTTAGAGTTGCTATGTTTGTACAAAAATTCATTAATATAGGTGGTGAGTAGAGCTTTATTTGTGCCTTACTGTGAACTCAGCACAAAAACATCCCCCCTGCATACCCGTGGTAGTGGTGGGGAAAAACCTTGATGGCCGTTTGCAGCTTATTACCCCTCGGAGGACCTGTGACAAAGATGGAAGTCCCGGGTTGGGTTCCTTCTGCCCAGCCAGGGGGAGGATGGAGGATGGATGTCCCTCCTGACCTGGTTTTGGTGGTGAGCCCTTAACATGTGGGGCAGAGCAGTGCATATGGGGGGAGCCCCCCTCTGCTCTGACCATGGGGGGTGGCCACTCAGCTTCTCTCTCCGTGCGCTGTTCCAGGAGGGCTCCCGCGCAGCCCCGACGGCGGGGGCCGTCCCGCTCTTCAACCCCACCCAGGTCCCTCAGGTGAGAGCGTCCTCGCAGGCGTCCTGGGCGTGGGGCGTCCTGGGCGCGGGGCGGGGGTCCGGCCCCGAGGACGCCCCACGTTCTCAAGGTGTTTCTGTGCTCCTCAGTTTGCTGCTGCCAGGCCCCACCAGCCCCGGCTGCTGGCCCGGCGGCGCTACCCCGACCTGCCGTGAGCCCCGGGGCCCTCTCCTGCCTTTGCCCCGGAGGGGCTGGAGGCCCCGCGCGCCGGGAGAGGCGCTCAGCACCCCCTCGCCTAGGCGGGCCCGAGGACCCCCGGCGCTGCCGTGGCGTGGTGCTCCCCCCTCCGAATAAAACCGTTCTGGTGAAAAGGGAGCGTTGTTTTTTTCATTTATCGAGGCAAAACGCAGCAGTAAAACGTCCGGGGGAGAGTAGTCTGAATTGGGTTGTGGGGCGGTGCCCCACCTCACCCATTGGACTCAGCAGTGCCGGCCGTGAGTCTGTCTCAAAGCGCCGCGGGGCCGTGGGCATCCGCCGGGGCGGGCGGGCGCCGCCGCCGCCCGCGGCTTCTCCTGCCCGGCGCGGGCCGCCGCGGCGCCCCGCCTCGCTGGTGGCTCACCCGCCCGGCGCGGGCGGGGCCCTGCTGGGGCCGCCGCGGCCCCTCCCTCAGACCTTCCCCGAGGCGCGGGCGGGGTGACGCGCACCCGGTGCGTGGCCTCGGCGGTGAGCTTCCCCCGGACAGCGCTCCGCGCCGCCCCGCCGCTATATGCCGCTGCGCCGCCCGCCTGCCGCCAGCTTAGGGCGAGCCGCCGGAGCTACCCAGCGCGCCCCGCGCCGCGTCATGCTAATGAGGGCACGCCCCCCTCGCGGCTGCGGGCGGCGGGAAGGTGGGAGGGCAGCGCGCGCGTGCGCGGCCGCTGCGACCGTTGCGGCCGTTGGTCGGGGCCGGTTGGGGCCGGGGGCTGCCCCCGCCCCGCCCCGCCCCGCCCCGCGCCTCGGAGCAGGGCGGCAGGTAGCGCCCTCCGCGCCGGCGTGTGGGCGGCTGGAAGCAGCCGTGGGGCGCCCCTTCCTGTGTGTGTGGCGGGGGGCACGGCTCCCTCAGCCGTAGGCAGCGGGAGAAGCCCGGGGGCCGTGCCGGCCCTTGCCGCCGAGGGGCGCCTCTGAGGCCTTCATCCCTCCCCAGCGAGGCCTCGGGAACGTGGGGCAGCGCCTGAGTCAGGTGGCAGTAACGGGAGGGGGAGTCTGTGCTGGGGAGCAGAAGGTTTGCCTGGCTGTTAGGGTGCAGGTGGCCCCATTTTAAGTGCCCCTAATAGTGTAACCCTGATTAGCTGTGGGGTCGCTTGTTTGCTCTGAGTGCTCAGCGTTGCCAGCTCGGCTGTTCCTCGTCCCAGGGCTGTGACGCCTCTGGGTTTCGCCCAGCAGGGCTGCATGGGTAGAGGGGAGTCGCTGAGGCCCAGGCTGTCTGCGCTGTGGTAAGTCTGACCTCTGGGTGGCCCTGTGCGGCTGGATAGTGCAAGCGCATTGGCTCAGACTGTGCAAGTGATCTACTGGTGCTTGGATTCCTAGGCCTGGGGTAGTTTTTCCCCTCTTCTCACATGCGGAGAGAGATGAGCCGCAGGGCTATGTGTTTCAGGCTCTCTGAGCTTTGCTGGGGCTACCGCCCTGCTGGGCATCTCGTGTCTCTGCCATACTGTGGGCTGCACTTGAGTCTTCTTCCCCCACGTTCTTAAATCTGGGATGCTTCTGGCCCAGTGCTTGTGGGCAATCCTCTGTGGGGTCAACGTGTCTCCTCTCTGGCTTTATAAGGCCCTTTTGCTCTTTTCCAATCTTCTGAGTTGGTTTAAGCACTCTGAGTAATAAGTGAAACTCTCACTTTGAGCTTTAAACCTCATACTGAGATTGAATGTGGTTTGTCCTGGTCCTTTGGCAGCCTCTTTTTTGGAGGAAGATAATCTACTTAAGGAGATTTCTTACTTATGTAAGTCTGCAGTGGTGGAACAGGTCTGGCAAAGACTGGTGGGGATGTTAAATTAATACGTTGCTTGGGTGTGCACTGGGACCAGGCAGTATTTGGAGCAAGTGAGCTGAAGAGGGCACAAGTGGTGTGGAGATGTGAGTGTGTGTGGGGGGGTGAATGGTAGATCTCCCCTCTGAGGGAGGTGGATGGCAAGCAGTCTCTACCCGAGCAAATGGGGAGACTCTCCTGCATGTTGGCACAGAAATAGAAAAGGGTTAAAGCGTCAGGAAAAATACTTTTAAAATTAAATCTTGTGACTCGGGGATTGTTCCTTAGATTTTGGGGTTTCTCACTCCATTTCTGATCCTCCTGAGGTTGCACAAGTGGTGTGGAGATGTGAGTGTGTGTGGGGGGTGAATGGTAGATCTCCCCTCTGAGGGAGGTGGATGGCAAGCAGTCTCTACCCGAGCAAATGGGGAGACTCTCCTGCATGTTGGCACAGAAATAGAAAAGGGTTAAAGCGTCAGGAAAAATACTTTTAAAATTAAATCTTGTGACTCGGGGATTGTTCCTTAGATTTTGGGGTTTCTCACTCCATTTCTGATCCTCCTGAGGTTGCCAGAAGTCAGGCAGTGAAGTTCTTCCGAGATGGAGCATGCTGCAAACTCCTGTGAGAGAGGCAGCTCAGAGTTCAGCAGTGCAAGGGAGGCAGGAGTTCGAGGTTTACTTGTTTGCGTGTAGACTGTTGCAATGTTGCAAAGTCACAAAAGAGTTGAGAGGCTGAATCTGCATTGTTTGGTGTGCACCTGGCACAGGTGAATCTGGTGCCAGGTTTCAAGGAAAGAGCTAAATCAGGAAAGGCTGTGGGTAATGGTGGTGGCCCCTTGCAAAGGGAGGGGGTGTCATGCTATGGGAGAGGAGTGATCTTCCGTTAGCCTCCCTCTGTGGAAAGGTAGAGGTAGGCCAGCTGTCTGTTTGGGCTGGGAGTCCATTTTTTTTCCTGTGCTGCTTCAGAGGTGATGAGAACATCTCTGTGTGGAGGGACAAAGTCCCCCTGGCCCTGTGGGACGTGAGAAACCGTGCAAGTTTGCTCAGATAAGGGTGAAGGCATGGGATCCTATTGCCCTACGCCATGGCACCAGCACGTGTCCTGGGAGTGACTCTCTGAGGTGCTCGGGGATCAGCCTTTCAGAGGGAATAGTGGATTCACAAACCTGTGCAACAGCACTAAATATCCTGAGGGAACTGAGCACCTGGGTGGCTGGAGAGGGGCAGAGTTTGCTTGTGAGTTTTCTTATGGCCTTCCAGTGAACCTGTGGTAAACTGGAACTAAGACTTTTTCTTCCCTCCTCATCCTCTCCTGAGAGCACTGGAAATGCATTAACCTGACACTAATTGTTACTCTGACTGATAACAGCAATTAGGGCCTGTAATCTGAGATCAACTCTCTGCTATGTGGAGTGTTATAATTGCTGCCTGGGGGAGCTCTCTGTTAAATACCCTGAGCTGGGAGGCTGAAAGGAAGCTGTGGGATGCTCCTAAATGAGATGTGCTTTCAGGAAGAGGTGAGCATGTGCCAGGCTCCACAGGTGCAGGGCTGTGTCTCTGCCTGCTTCACCTCAGCCTTGCTCTGTCTCCGCTGAGGCTGTGTATCAAGGAGGACCCTTGGGGGACCAGGAGAGAGCAGGTGAAGATGTCTGTAATCTAGGCCATGCTCAGAAATGGATCTGCGTCTCTGTGGTTCCTCCCTGACCTGCCACAGGGGTTGTTTCCTAATAGTGTTATGCTGTGCAATGTGGCAGTAGGTTGCTAGAGAGACTAGGAGGGGCCAGTGATGTCTGCCTTCACTTGCTATAGTAAGTCCTCAAACCTTGCTGGCAAAGTGGCTGGAACCTTAACCAGGCTGCTGATGTTTTCTGCAGGCAATAAGGCTGTGTATCACTGACTCTCTCTGAGGTGAGTCTAGTTCTCAGCTCCTAGTCTTGCTCGTCTTAGGAAACTTTACTGCTATCCACTAATTGTGTCCTGACTCCTTAGAAAGTAACAGTGCAGTCTGGAGGTCCTGGAAATACCTCAGCAGCCTCCAACTGCGATGTGGGAGCTTTGAAATCAGTAACAGTGAAGAAGACTGTCAAAGGCATGTGCTCTCTGTCCCTAGGGCTGACATTCCTCAATGCAGAGGAGTTATGGCTGGAGAGCAGCAGCATGCAACTGCCCTGCTGCTCTGCTTAGGGAGAGCAGGACTGTGTCTCCTGGGACGTAGGTTACCTTAAAGGGGCAAAGTGAAGAACTGAGCATCAGTAAGACAAAGTCCTCTTCCCCAGTGTCTGCTGATGAAGTTTTTTGCCACTTTGCCATTGCACATCATCCTTCACCTCCACTGCATGCCCAGTCTTCAGGCTCATGGGATGGAGAAAGTAGGTCCCCCCACCCAGGGCCCACACTGCCCCATTGTGTGCACCCCAGATTTGTAGGCACTCCTTAGAGACTTCTTAAAGTGATGGTGTTTGACAGTGGCTTGATGTCTGATGGATTGAGATGACCGTAGGGATGCTGCAAGGAAGATTTTTGTCCTCCAGGCCCCTGATCAATGAGGACAGTCCTTGTATTAAACATCCACTGCCTTTGCCCCTAGCACAGGACAGCCCAAGCAGGGAAAGCTGTGTGGTAAGTGTGAGAGCTGGGCTGGGCTTCTTTAGGGGCAGGCTGAGGGTATTTCCACTGGGCTGGGGCTAATCGTGCCCAAAACACTGTCGTGGACTTTGAGATGTTTAAGAGTTACATAACTGAGCTGGTGGTGAGCTACTGCTTCATCACTTCTCTGCTGCATGGTAACATCCTGCTACTGAGCCTTTCCCAGACAGGGCTATCATGTGCAGGCACTATGGTGTCTAGCTTGCAGTTCTGGCATCCACTTCTTGGATGCTTTCAGTCTCTTGTGTATCCCACTGGGTATGGCAAGGCCATTCTCATTTAGAGCTGTTATTTATTAAAAGAAGTGCTGGGTAATGACCCTGTCTCTGTCCCTTCAGTTCTTGGTGACATCTGTGACGCAGCTGGTCTTAAGAGGTCACTTATTTTCCCCCACTTAATGATCTGCTGTAGAAAACAAGCTTTCATTGCTTGTTCAAGTGTCAATGGAACATGAATATTAATAAAGTCTTGGTTGTCCTGTGGTGCTAACTATCACACAGCCATGGAGGGCTCATTTGGAGCTGCTGGGCAGTGCGGAGAGCTCCTTGATGGAGCTATAATAAAGTGTTCATGAACTCTGCTCTCCGAGGCGCAGCTCAGGCCTTTGAACTGGCAGGTTCCTGGCACAGCACAGTAAGGCTGGCTTGGCTTTTTCCTCAGGGCTAGGCTCTTGCATAGCTGTATGAGTGTTAACAGGAGAGAGACTAACAGGAGTGCTTCAGATACCACTGGCATGGGTGGTTTGTTGGTTGCAATGTCAGGTGGAAAGTGGTCTGGTTAATGGAACCTGACGTCATTGGAGGCTCTGACCTGGGATCAGGAGGGGAGGACAGATGCAACATCACATCTATTAAACTAGCCTCTTCCTGCTGCTGAAACCAGCTGAGAACCGAACATAAGGTTTGAGATGACAGGCTATTGTCTGTTACATACACAAGGAAAGAGCATAATTTTGAGTCTGTGGGAAGCTGACTTCTGCTGTGTTAATTTGGGCAAGTACCTTTCTACTTCTGTTTTCTTATGTTGAAAAGTGGCAGTAACAATTGAGGCCTTCCATATAAAATAGAAGTCTTTAGAAAAACTAGGCTTTCTACATATGAGCCTGGAATATACCAGATGGGCACTGTCTTGTGCCTTTAAATAGTACACATTTAATATATGTGCTCTACAAATAGCATGAATAGCATCAAAATTGTTCCCCGAAAGATGAACTTGGAGAGATGACTCCAGATCTGGGTCTCTTGCTCTGAACCCTCATAGGTCTTCTGGAACAAGAGCCCAAGGTTAAGCAGTTCGGGGTGGATGGCTGGCGATTCTATATTCTTTATCTGTTGAGTTTAGTTGCTCATTTCTCGAGAAAGAGAAGACTGTGGGGAATATAGCAGAACTGACTTGTCCTGCTTCAGTTACAGCAATATCTTCTTTACATCCCACCTGCCGTTCCCTGCTCATAGAAGTCTTGGGGGCACTGATTGTACTGTTGAACATCCTCCCTGAAAAACCTCTTGTATCGGTTCCTGTAGGAATTTCCCTCCTGCCTCCCTTGCTGAATTGGATTTTGCCCCAGGTTATGTTCCTGAGATCCTCCTGCTACAGAGAAGAACTTCCAAACCCATCTATGATCAAAAGGAGCATTGCCTTTCCTGCATATCTTGCCAGGATGGCACAACTGTGCTCATTTAGTTTTAAAAATGAATGCTGAGTGAATGCTGGCCTGTGTTGTCTCCAAGCTATGGCTGTTGCAGGCTGTCGTATCTTAGCAGTGTAGAAAGCTTTTGGTTCCCAAAGTCAGTGTGTGTACTGTGAAGTTACTCACTTCTTTATATATCAGACCCAAGAATGAAATGCAAAGGTAGAAACTGATGGCTCTGTTAATTATAAGCACAATGTCTGGCTGCTCCAGTCAAACTGGCTTTCTTTTGCTTAAGTACTGTACAAACAGATCAGAAATATCCTCCCCTGCACCTCCCTGAAAACTTGCAGGAGAGCTTAGCTGGTGCAGGAACATGGTGCGCCCAGGAAGTGGCCATCTGCTCTGTGTTCCAATTAGGGTGGCCTGGGAGGGTAGCAGCGGAAGTAAAAAGCAAAGGGGCACCTGATGTGGTAGGAAGACTAACAGGCTGCTTTTGGGAAGAATGCAGAGTGGTTCATACCTTCTCTTTGCTCAGAAGCACGGGAGATCTGTAACCTCCTCTTAATGATGATAGGAAAAACTGACCTACAGATCCTGAGCCTGTGACCACACGCTGTTTTTTCTAGGAATGTCATCCACACAAGTAAGAAGTAGGAGGGGCTGCACTACCTGCCAGCCCTGAGATTCTCTGCCACTGATCTTGGAGATCTCATATACCGGATTTGTAGATGTGAGTATAAGGATGTAGATTATCTTCATAGACAAAAAAGCAAAGAAGAACTTTAGAAGCCTTTGACAGTGTAGGGTAAAAGCATCACCTTTCTTGACATGTTTGTCTTGAGACGGCGATTGTATCTGCTGGGTAAGATGAAAAAAAGTTACACACTGCCTGGTGTTAATTACAAAGGGAAAAACACATGAAAATCAAGTGAAATTGAATCCCACTACATTTGATATTCCCAGAGTTGAAGGCCTCAGTGCATCTCATTAGTTTAAAAACTCTGATAGAGAGAGCTCAGCTTGGGACTGGAAATTGATATGACATTGAGACCGAGGAGAGGATTAGCCGCCTGCCTGTGAACTTGTCCAAAGGAGTTTAACGTGTAAATGTTCCAATAGAGCGGCTCCCTGTGAGAAGGCATGCCCGTTAATTAAGGCCCTTGGGACTGCAAAAGTGCAATGAAGGAGGGCTAAGGTCTGTGTCTGTGGAAAAGGCATGCTGCTGCTTTAGCTGTGCTGTCAAAATACTGCATGGGCTGTATAAGCAGGCCTAAAGCTTTGGGTGTGTGGTCTCTGCTTGGATGCTGATGAAAGAGATGCTTTGTTATAGTTGGTGTTGGGCTTTACAAGTGCTGGATTAGAACTGAGCTACACAGGATATGGTGGGCCATGATTTTTAGGACTAATATTTTGATCCCTTTATAGGAGATATCTAAGGAATGTGTGCGGCTAGGAGACAAACCTGAATTTGACCTACAGGTGAGTTAGGGACTGCTATTGTGGCAAAGAGATTAGTTCCAAATCTGGACTCTACAGACATGCTACATACTTAGAGCTCTGGGAATCCTGCACTTGGATACCAAAACACATTTAATTACTGTGACCCAGTGTCTTTGTTCTGATGGTTTGAAAATTGTAACCAAACCAAGGCAATGCCCTTGCTGTATATAGAAAACTGCAAACCCTTCTTTTCAGTGCTTGAGCTGATAAGAGATATTCTTCAGAGAATGAAGACCGTCAGATACATCATGCTTATCAGTCTGTACCTGTGATCCTGTCTGCTTTGAGCCCTGCTGGTCTACCTTTCTGATGAAGTGCTTTGTGACAGCAGTGTGTGGAGAAAGGGCCATTTCCTCTTGCAAACACCAGCTGTGCTGTGTGCTGTCTTAAAGCAAGGTGATAATGATGAAGAATCCAAGACTCGGTGGCACACCAGGGTTTCAGCAGCACTTTGCTCCTTTTGAAAAGGAAATGTGTTCCTGGGCTGAGCTGGCTGATCTCTGTTGCAGATGGAGTTTGCAGGCCACACAAACCTCTTTGTGCTTTTCCTGCATTTGGAGGGCAATTTCTAGCTGAAGCAATACTGTGACCCTGATAGGATTACTGGAAGGAGGGCTAGAAGTGCTCTGTTCTTCCAGCTGAGCAAGGCAGGCTGTGAAAGCCCACGGGGATCTGGCCATCAGCATGATGTCCCTCGCTTGGGTGGAACTCCCTGCCCAAGTAGCCAGAAGATGACAAGCTGTGCATCCCTCCAGCACAAGCCTTCTCAAGGCAAAATCTTTGGCCTCTGCTGAAGAAGCAGAGCCTGCCTGTGGCAGGCTTTGTACTCATGTAGGGGCAGGGATGCCTCTCACCTATCCTTTGCCTGTGCATCTCTTACTGCCTGTCCTCTCTCCTGCCCTGCTTAAAATAAACAGGCCTTCAGATTCTTCATTGGAAGAAAGCTCTGCACCTCTAGTGAGGAGCCACAGAGGAGAACAGCTGTCCCAGTCTAACGTATTGTTCACACTGACATTGGTGCTGGCGATGTTAGTTGGAGCAGGGAGCTATGTTTTATGTAATTCTATAATACTGCAGTTCAGACAAGTGTGTAGGGCTGTTCCTCATGGTAAGCATGTGGGAGAGCTTCTGTGTGAGGACAGACTAGATCAGGACTCACCAGCATGGAAAAGGCATGAGTGAGGAGGGCTTGTGTGAGAGACATGTAAAATGCTGAGCAGTGCTGAGGGGGTGATTAGGAAATGATTGTTTGTTGTTTCCTGTAGTGCAAGAAGCCGGGGCTCCCTGCTGAATATATCAGGCTGCATGTTTAAAACAAACAGCATTACATGCTGTGTGTGCGGGGAAAGTAATTCAGCCGTGGAACTTGTTGTCCTGGGATGTTGTGGAGGCCAAAAATATCACGAGCCTTTGAAAAGGAATTCAGCAGTTTCATGGCAGATAACTCTTTGACAATGGACCTAAACACAGCCCTAGAGCAACTTACAGCTTGGGAGTTTATAAGCCCTGGGCTGCTAGAGGCTGGAGGAAGTATCTGGGAAAAGACCATTGTGTTCCCTCTCTTTCTGTTAGCATCAAATTTGGCTGCTGCCAGGGATAGGATGCTGAAGTAGAGGGATCTGTGGTCCCTTGGCTCATGGCTGTCATGAGTGGCCGGTTGGGTTACTGATCCTCTCATGCACTTTCTGAAATAAGGCCCGCCCTTTTTGGGAGGTTGTGATCAAAAGAGCCATTTCAGTTTTAACCCGGTAAAGTGTGTTCATAGGTACAGATGCTTGAGTGACTTCTCTCCTGTCTGTGCAGAAGTTGAGGTTGTGCTTAGGGGGTTGCTTGGTGACAATTCTTCTGGGCGAGTTGGAGAATTAAACAGTAAACAATCAGCTAAAAGATTAATGAAAACATGTCCAAATATGTAAACATATGTATCACATCTCTTGAAGATGATGAAGGAGCAGTTAAGTATTTGCAACCAACTTTCCTACTTGGAAGCTTTCTCTGAAAGCAATTGTTAGACACTGCTCAAAAAAACTATCCACTTCTATCATTTTAACAACCTGTTTTCTCAAGGCAATTGAGATGACTTGCTTAAGGAGCTGTCTCCCTTCCTCCCTGCTTGTGATATATTCTGTTTTACTAAGTTTTTGCCTGGTCTCTGGCTCCTGGCTGCATCCTCAGCTATTAGGGCAGGGGCTGGATCTAGTGTTAGCTGGGTTGCTGCCCTGCTGAAGATGTCAACAGGGTGGTTGGACAGCTTTGGTGACAGTGAGATACCTACATAAAAGCTGGCATGGATAGGGAGTCAGGCGCTACCTCAATGAGTGGCCTGGGTGTATGTCGTTTGTAAACAGTTGCTGTACTGGGCAGAGGATATCTTATTTTGGCAGCTTTGGGAGCAGGGCACCTCTTTTGCCATCTTGCTGAAGCACTGCTTCCTTCTGGTATGTACTGAGGAGCTGCAGGACACTCCTGTTCAGTCATTTGCCCGCTAATGCCTGTGGCCTGTCCTGGTTCTGTCAGTGCCAGTACACATCCCAGTCCTTTTGTGGGGTAGACAGAGATGCAGGCATCCAACTGTTGCTACTAGGATACTTGGGCATCGTGTAGGTATGGATGACTCTCGTCAGGTTTTTGGAGCCGTGTTCCTTCCTCTTTGTAGAGAGGAGTTAGTGTATGGGTGGCAGGTTTCTAGAGTAATGATCTGTCTTCTTGAAGATTGTGGGTAAGTCAGGGCCAGGACAGGGATAGTCTGAATCTCCATGGTACCAGTCCGATGAGGACACAGTTATCTTGGTCCTAGCTCACACGAATGATGGCCTTATGCTGCTTCTTGTGAGAGCTTTGGAATTGCAGGCGAACTAGCTTGTTTGGGCTCTGTTGTCTAGTTTTGTCTAAAATATCACTATCTCACCTTCCAGCCTAGTCACAGCCTCAGAAAGGGCTTGAAAGGTTAGCCTAAAAGTGAGAATGACTTTGTGCTCTGCCCATTGATAACTGTAATTTATTCTTGACTAAGGAAAGCTTTCAGTGCCCATATCATGCTCCTGCTTTGCATTTCCCTGAGGCCCTTGGAGCTGAGAGCCACATGCCTTGTCTTATTTCTCCTGTTCCCTTTCTGTTTCATGGGGTTACTCCCTGTCCTTCTCTCTGAGGAGTGTCTGGGCTCTGCTTTGCAGGATAACTAATAGAACTGTCAGTCCTGTTGTCCCAACAACCTGAGAAGATAAATGGTCCAACATGTGCAGCAACTTTAGCAGGTCCTGGGGCCCCAGCAGGAACCAGCAGCATGATAGATGGGCTGACAAGCAGCGTTGACACAATTGGGTCAGTGTGAATGTCAAAGGGGTGAAAGCTGCATCTCTGTCTCCCCTTTGCTTGGCACCCTGGTGCCTCTAGGCCAGATGGTCACTACTTATCACCTTCAGTTATCACTGTAACCTGGCAGCACATGTGTCTGATCTGGAGGAAAAGCACTAGTCCTGGTCCTGGTATTGCTCTATAGAGTTGTCGTCTGTCCTCTGCCTAGTTGCTGCTACCAAGACAACATGAGGAACAACCCAGCTCTGATACTCTGTAAGATTAAATACCTGGTTAGACTATGCTCTACCCCTTTTCCTCCCTCCCCAGCACACTGTGTTGCTGTTCTCCCTCCAGGAAGGTCAGCTTCATGTGTCTGCGCCTACGTATATGCCTGTGTGTCTTTAGAGAGCTACAGTTTTGTGCTTTGAGGCTTGATTCCTCTTCCCTTTCTTTGCTGCTTGCAGCCTGTTTGCATCTCCTCTCCCACCCAGCTCCTGCTAGTACAGCACAGGGTGGGTTAGCTGTGCCCGCATGGGATTATGGAGCTCTGGAGCCATCCTGAACAGCGCAGGGGAGGATCTCTGAGTGTGCTCTAGGCTGAAAGAAACTTCCTTAGGGAAGGCCACATCACAGACTCAGGTCTACGTAAGTGTGATGTGTGGGGGAGTCTTGGAGGTCTCTGAACAGTTGAACCTGTTGTCTGTGTGAGGAGATCTGCCGCAGGCCACCTGCTGCACCACTCTCCTACTCCCTGTCCTGATTGCTGGCAAGTTGCCTTTGCAAGCTGCTCTGGGAGAGAGTTGTAAGCACTTGTGCCTGGGATTCAGCAGGCCTATGCCAGTCATGAGCCTTTTTGTAGGGAAAGGGTGTGAGCTGTTCCAGTGACCTGTAATGATAAGTATTGACCAGAGAGGTGGGAAAATAGATTACCCCACCAAAGGTTGCCTTGTGTAAGTGGTGGGGTATATGATGACTGCCTGCTAATGACACCAATACCGCTGTGGCTGAAGTGAGGTTCCTCTGGCTTCCTGGAGGAATGAGCATGGGCTCTTTGTCCCTGTCTCACTTCCTCTTAGGAGTTCAGGAGAGGAATGTGTGTAGGGGTCCTGGAGAGCAGAAGAAAGCTCTCACGGAGTTCAAGAACACTGCCTGTTTGCAGCCTAGAGAACTAGTGCAGTGTCAAAGATACACCTACCTGTATGCTCGTGCAGATGGCTTAATGTCAGTGCAAACTGGTCGCTGGTTGTGCAAGGCTATCTTCTAGCATCTCTTCATAGTGTATCTGTTTTGCATCTTTGATTCCTCCATCTTGACTTTTCATCCAGTCCTGACATGAACTGCATGTCACAGCCCTGACGTGGCAAAGCCAGAGAGCCCAGTAACCTCCCAAAAGCTGACACGATCTCAGGCAGTATGCAGGGGCCCTGGTATTGGGACCCAAACCCTTAGTCCAGTAACATGTTACTGTTCCTTCTGCTCCCTACTCTTTTTTTCATTCAGCCCAAATGCCATTTGGCATAGCTTTTGTGCAAAACTGGCATCATTCATATAAGGATCCCTCAAAGAGCAGGGTTTTTGTGTGTCTAAGGTTTACAAAATAACCACGGTCTGGGGGTTTTGAGAGTTGAGAATCTTCTTTCTGTTTGGAAAACTATAAAAAAGCCTTGAACTAAAGATGACTGCATAAATCTGTGTACTGCAGGACATGGCTGCTTCATTGAAAGCTGGAGGAGGAAAAACAATTCTTTGGCTATTGAATGTGCTTGAAAGCTGTTTGCACAAAGTATCTTTTGAGAGCAGGCATGTGTTGTTCACTGTGATGTGTCAATGCAAGAGTGACTTGCTCTCCAGTGCAGCAGTCTTTGAGATCCTTCCATATTCTTTCTTAAAAAGCCCACTGAGGCTAGAGATCTCTTTGCCTCTTCTAATGAGGGACAAGACCACCAAGGGTCTCTGTGAGATCCTGAACTGGCTCTTCAGAGGCCAGTTTGTACCTCAGCAGTCTCCAGGTCAGTGTAGGCTGGGCTGGTGCGGTCACCTGCATGCCGCTGCCTGGCTAGCGGCATGAAGAGGTTACTTTGCTTTGCTAGAGGGAAGCAAATGCTGAAGCACATCTGAGGCTTCAATGACTGCAAGTTTAACAAGATCAATACCACCTCTGCAAAAGATTACATGGTATGCTAGGCAGCAAATAGACCACTTCTGCTGGATTTGGAAACCATTTATAGAGTCTATTAAGGACGGTAAGGTAGAAGGGACCTATCCGGAATGAATTGCACGGATACAGTACTTCAGACTCTCACATTCAGGTTTTTGCAGTCTATTAAATAATGGAATTAAAAGCAAAGTAAGTGAGAAAATTGTATACAGGAAGCTTTACCTCCAGCCACATCATCATCAGAAATGGCACAGCTGGGCTGTTGCACCCCTCTGGCTTCTGCTGCTAACTGTGGAAAGGCTAAGCCTGAAAAAGCACATTCAGTATTTTGACTCTGTTATAAGACTGAAGCTTTATCCCTATAAGAAAAATAGTGAGAATATAAAAGCAGCCACCCAGAAAACAAGTGCTTGCTGGCCTGCCTATTGGCCAGTGCTACCTCTCCAAGGCCTTGAAGGAGTCTGCAAGCTTTGTGCCATTGCAGAGAACAAAAGGTCAGGGGTTGAGACCTAGGCAGGTTTGGAGATCCTTGCTGCTCCCACCCAACAGGTCAGTGGATCTCCTGACCTCATGGCTGGCCAGTCAGAATGTGTTTGATGCTGTAAATGTTCCCTTTCCCCTGCTCTGTCCTCTGACCCATGCGGTGTGCTTTGCTGTCGATGCTGATGCTGCCCCCTTATGCGGCCCTCAGTGGGCAAGCTAGAGTTGTGGAGCACTTTTGGGAGTAGCCTCTCTGGGACCAGGCTGCTCTGTTGGCCTTGTCTGAGCTGCCCTTGTGTTGCCATCACCTCCTGCAGTGCCCTCTGAATAATTAATGCTAATAATACACGAGCAATAGCCTGGCTGGTCACCCTGCCCCTCCTTGGAAGCAAGGCAGGGCGTTCTCCTCCCATCATTTCTCCAGTGCTCTGTCCAGTCTCATTTGAAATGTCTTGCAGGATAAATTACAGTGCTCTAAGGGAATCTGCAAAATAGGATCACAGGCCAATTGAATCCATCTGCAAAGTATGGGAGGACGATATATCACCCTACTAATGGATTTTTTTTCTCTTTTTTTTTTAATTTTAAAAGACTCTTGGACCTAGTAAGAACAACAAATACTTATGGAGCAAGCTCCATGGTGTAATGAACTGAAGAACTGGGTCAGACCGTGCTGACTGAAGACAGGCAGTGCACAAGGAAGCTTGATGCTAAGGATATGTATGGGGAGGAAACAGGCAGCAGTGGGTAGGGAAGTGAGTCAGGGACTCATAATGTGGCATTGTCCAACCTGCTTTGCTCCTTCCTAAGCTGAACTCCATGAGTCTCCAGGAATGTTTCTGTGTGCTGGGAGAGGCAGGAGGTGAAAATGTTTAATGTCCATGGGAGGCTTTAGGGACAAATAACTTGCTCAAGTTGTTCAAGGCAGCATATAGTGACCCAAGGGAGGCTCTGGAGTGCTCTGCTTTCTCTAGAAATTATAGGTGTTGTAAGTGGGCATGTGTGGAGGTCTTGAGTACCCTGGAGCATCTCAAACAGCAATGTGTGGCAGCAGTGGCATTGAACCAAGTCCTTAAGGCTAGAATTTGAAATTCCTTGCTGACTGCCCTGGATGTATTCTCCTGCGGATGTGGTTCTGGTGTGGGTGGACTGCTGAGGAAGGAGATAACCCCCTTGCACTCTGGGTAGATTGAGGTTGGCCTTAGGTTAGTTACTGAAGCCTCCCTTCTTCTACAGCTAGGATGCTCCAGTCATCACCCGAGGGGGAAGGGAAATGAGTTAAACCCATCTTCAGACACGTTTGTATTGATTCTGTCACTTTCTTGCTGCTTGCTGACAGGTGATGGATGGCTCATAATGCGACCGGCACAGTACATTACGTTTCCCATCCAGGGACTCCTAAATCATTTCAAATTTTCAAATTCCCTAATCAATATTTTATCAGTAGCAGAAGAAAGCGGAACGGGCCCATTTCTCAAGAGGCAGAAGTGTGTGCGTGTGTGTGCCTGCACTTGTGTATAGGCATGTGCGTATTTATATAGGCATGTGAATTTGTGTATTTTTAATAGCAAGTAAAACACTATTAATACAACAATTACAATTCTTCCAACCAAAAACAAACAAACAAACAAAAAAAACCATGAAAGCAGCAGGGCCAGGAGATGATGCTTTAATTTAAGTGACTTGAGGATGAAGTAGATTAGAGATTTGGATTTCTGCTTTGCTCATGCAGGAGTAATGCTGGTAGGGCTTCAAATGATTTCTAAGCTGATCTTTCTGAGCAGGTTACAGGCAGGCCAGTGGCAAATGGAAATGTGCCTAGGGTTTAGAGGAAGTCTGATATACAACCCCCTGAAATGTAATGGGGCTCAGACTTGTGGCCTTTTCCTCAAGTGGTAATAGGGAGAGGTCCCTACTGGGCCTGTCTGTGTTTGGTTTCCACACCCCAGGCATTTGTCTGCATGGGAGGGTAACTGGCCAGTGTGGTGCAGCTTTCTTGGGGACCAGAGTGCAGCAGGCAACAAAGGGCTCTGTTTGTAGCATGGATGCATTGACTTGTGATAGAAGCTGAGATATTAGAGGACTTAGTGGTCGTGTGCTCACAAGTGTATGTACTATCATGTGCTTGAGTTGGTCCCAAACAAGCATCCTATGCCTTCCTCCCCTTCTGCTGGTCCTTGCTGTTGCAGCAGGATGTGGTCCAGGCCCTGGAGCAGTCCAGGTGTAGTGTGGTGAAGGAGGCTTGGGAAGGAAATGCTGATGCTCTTGGGAGGAGGTACAGGAGTGCTCTGGTTAGGCTACAGTGTGGAGCATTAGATGTGTATTGGCGGCCCTGTTCCAAAAACTTTGTGTGCCTTCCACACTGGCTACCTTGTGTGCCAGCCACACTGGCTACCTACATCAGTTCCTGCGGGGCATCTGCCATTCTGCCAGGCATAGGGATGCAAGAGCTCAGGAGCAAGGAAGTTCCCACTGCTGTAGGAGGGGAGGTTGTGAGAAGCAGAAGCAGCACACGGCTTGGTCCTCCCTCCCCCTCCCCCCCCCCGCAAGATGATCCCACTGAAGCAGCAGGACAAGCAGGGAGAGAGTGTTCTTGTCCGCTCCACAGACAGTGGACAAGGATCCTTTCCTTGAATCCTGCCCCCTCCTGGTGGTCTGGCTTGTTTGCTTCCTGCTCTTTGCACTCCCAGATCCGTTTGGTTCAACATCCTTCCTCTACTGAATTACCCATACTCTTGGGCTGTTTTTTTTAATTCCCAGACTGGATGTTTTTCAAGTGAGAGATTTCTTAGTCTTTTTTGAGAAGGGATTCCAAACAGCACAGATGTGAGGCTAAACATAACCCTCCTTGTTACTGTCACCTCTCCTTAGCGTTTTCCTGGGTGATCTGGTGTTGTCCTTGCTCCCGAGTGTTGTTTCACAGTTTGGTTGTAACTTGCTGCTGGAGTATGCAACACAGTGTGCCTTACAACAGAAAGCTGGGCTTCTGGTTTGGGGAGCAGGTAGCTGAGGCTCTAAGGCGGCACTTGCAAACCTGTGCTGATTTCCTGGCTGTGCCCCAGGCTGCATGGGGGACCCTGGCCCCATCTGCTAGTGTAGTGGCATAGACTGTGTAATAGGGGAATCGGACAGTACAGGTATTTTGTTTAAGTAAAAATCTATTGCTTATAGAAACTTCCTGCCCTTCCATCTCATCCCCATTCACTGCCTCTCTTAGAGGGAGACACAAACACTCTCCCTGCCCTTTCTGCAGTGCAATAGCTGTTTCTTTGCTTGGCAGAGGGAGGAGGGAGATATATTATTATATTTTAGCAATAGTGCTCTCCTGTGTATCCAGGGACTTTTACAGACTCGACCTCGGGGACTGGTTCTCAGTTGTGCATTGCTGGATGTCTTTGTGGGGGTGAGGTATGCCACAACACCCTTATCTCTCACCATCATCACACACAGAGCTGCAGCTCCTGGCTGCTTTGCTCTGGGCCGATTGGCAGGGATGGGAAGGGCCTTTGCCTCTTAGATTGTACTCTCCAAACTGCTCCCTTTCCCAGAGAAGCCGTGTGCAGTGTGGGAGACAACCCTTGGGTCTCTGGTTGGTCATTGCCACAAGGTGCGTGCAAATAACTGATTTCCCTCTTCTGAAAGCCTGGACCTGATCTTCTAGAGCTGGAATCCCTATGAAGGACTCCTGTAAATGTGCAAGGAGGTTACTCCAAACCAACAATTGGCAGAGCTCATGCAAGTCTGTCCTACAGAAGTTAGAAAGGCTCCTGCTTATTTTGTGCCTATGTGCAAACAGGAGACAGGTTGTAAAAGACTGTTTTCCCCTTTTCTTTAGTTAAAAGAGGAAGACTTAGCTGAACCGGGGAGTATTTGTTGTGGTATATAATAGTTTTGTGGGCCATTTTGAGTTGGGTCTCAAAGGACTGATGAAGTGGAGCTCTCTTTCAGCCATGCTACTCTGGGCAATGTGTCTGTGACTCTTGGAGCAGAGAAGGAGAGAGGAAAGAAGCCTCTCGTGTATCCCAGAGAGATGAGATGTTCGTCATGTAGCTGCCATCAGCCATTGTTCAAGGCAAACGTGATCACCCAGATGGCCTGCCGTCTTCCTTCTTTAATGAATAATAGTGTGAATGGTCTTTTTTTTTCCTCTTACGTTAGTCTTCAGTGTTAATCTCTGCTGAACTAATGCCTGTTCCGATGTTTCCTCAAGATGCGTAGTATGTTTCACTGTGAGTGAGACAAGAGTCAGGCTCAGGTTCCCAGACCTTGATGCTCTAGAATCATCACCCTTGCCACACATTTGTGTCTCTGTCAATAGCTGATCCAGACAACTGCTGCTGCACTCAGCTGATAAAATCAAAATTTCAGCAGAGGAGATGATAAAGCTCATCATTTGGGTTACGCAGACAGAATCACAGAATGGTTGAGGTCGGAAGGGAGCTCTAGAGATCATCTAGTCCAACCCCCTTACTCAAGCACGTTGTACAGGATCGCATCCAGACAGGTTTTGAATATCTCCAGAGAAGGAGACTCCATAACCTCTCTGGACAACCTGTTCCAGTGCTCTGTCAGCCTCACAGTACAGAATTTTTTCCTCATACTCAGGCGGAACTTCTGTGTTTCAGTTTGTGCCCATTTGCCTTTTGTCCTATCTCTTGGTGCCTCTGAAGAGAGTCTGGTCCCATCCTCTTGACACCCTCCCTTAAGGTGTTTGTACACACTGATAAGATTCCCTCTCAGTCTTCTTGTCTGCGAGAGCTGGGCTTGTTCAGTCTAGAAACTTTTCTCATGTGAGAGATGCTGCAGTCCTCTAATCATCTTCCTAGCCCTATGCTGGACTCTTTCCAGTAGTTCCATGTCTCTCTTGTACTGGGGAGCCCAGGACTGGACACAGCACTCCAGATGTGGCCTCACCAGAGCTGAATAGAGCAGCAGGATCAGCTCTCCTGACCTGCTGGCAACAGTCTTCTCAATGCACCCCAGGATACCATTGGCCTTCTTGGCCACAAGGGCACATTGCTGGCTCATGGTTAACTTGTCTGCCAGCACTCCCAGGTCCTTCTCCCCAGAGCTTCTTTTCAGCAGGTCAACCCTCAACCTGTATTGGTGCATGGGGTCATTCCTGCACTTGCCCTTGTTGAACCTCAGGAGGTTCATTTCTGCCCAGCTCTCCAGCCTGTCCAGGTCCCTCTGAATGGCAGCACAGCCCTCTGGTGTCTCAGCCCCTCCTCCCAGCTTGGGATCATCAGCAAACTTGCTGAGGAGGCACTCTGTCCCGTCATCCAGGTCACTGATGAAGAAGTTGAACAAGACTGGCTGCAGGACTGACCTTGGGGGGAGACCGCTAGCTACAGGCCTCTGACTAGACTCTGCACCATTGATCACAATCTGCTGAGCTCTGCCTTTAAGCCAGTTCTAAATCCACCTCACTGCTCACCTAACCCACACTTCCTGAACTTACTTATGAGGATGCTGTGGGAGACGGTGTTGAAAGCCTTGCTGAAGTCAAGGCAGAAATTTAAATTCTGGAGCTCAGGCAACCATTTCCTGCAGAAATGCTAGCTTAGTGAGCTCTGTAGGGACTAGATACAGTTCCTTCCTGTGCTTGTGTAATGGTCAGATCAAATGGGAGAGGTTTTGTCAGGCAGCAGAATAACCATACAGAGGCTCTGTTTTCTGTGTGCCAGAGCCTTGTTATCTTGAGACTAGTCATAGGAACTGCTGATCTTGTTGAGGGTCAGGGTTACATTGCTCTAGTCAACACCTCTTTCCCTAACGTCTCTGAGCTGGGCTGCTGCGGAAGTGGTACAAAAGGCCCTGGCGTGGGCTTGCTGGAGATGGTTTGGGTCTAACGGAGTCTGGCTCTGGTGCAGTGCTGGGTGAGCCAGGTGTGCTGTCTCTGAGCAGAGCCCCTGGGTGTGTCTCTGCTTTGCTCTCCAGTACTTCTGTTAGCCATTGTTTAGGATGTTGTACATCCCTTGCCCTGGGCTATGAACAACTGATGAGATATTTATCATCTTCCCTCTGAGAAGGACAAAGAAAGGAGTGTAATGGTCCTTCCAAACACGCTTTACAACTTTGAGTATCTCTATCCAATATAAATCTGTCTAAATGGGCAGCTTTTAAAATTTCCATTACTTTTCAGGACAGTTAAGCCCTGTGATGAAGGAAGAACAATTCTGGGAGTTTCTTCTCTGATGGTATTTGCCAGGGGAGTATGAGCTGTGGTGTGTTAGCTCTAGGGGACTCTAGCTTGTGCCATGCTGACAGGCATCTTGAAGTGAAGTTGATTTATTGTAGAGGACTTAGCTAGCCCTATAGAAAACAGGATGCTTAAGATGAGTCAGCTTCACCTGGAAATGATGCTTCCAGCAGGCAGAGTTACATGATAAGTTAAAAATGACACTAGTCTAGCAACCCCAAGGCCAGCACAGATGACAGATTGATCACATCAGATTATGAAAAGGGGTCAAGTTAGCTTTGTTAGCATTCCTCTGAGGGCTCTGAATCTTGCAGATCCTCAGAATACCAACACCCAAAACCTTTCAACCTACACGTAGGTTTTAGGGGCTTTCAGCTGGGCTGATTCTTTGAAAGAGCCCGGGGTGGATTTGATGCCTCACAAAGCTGTAGGCAGGATCTCAGAAGCCCTTTCCAGGGGACGCTCAAAATAGAGGGATCTTACTTTATATATTCTCTGGAATATAATGAATAAAGAAGGAATGCCTTTGTGTGAAGCAGTCTTCCGAGCCTTTCCAAGATTTCCTCCTTACTCTTCCCCCCCCACCACCACCCTTTACTATTTCCAGCTAAGGCTCGTTTTCTGCTTCTTAAATTCACATAAAGAGATCTCCTGACACTGACAAACATCAGCCCTTTTTTGCGTTACCAAGGAAAATGGTCTTGCTCCTGTGGCATTTGGAGGTCAGTTATTTCGCAAAGCTTTTTGCGGAGAGAAGCTGCCTAATCCTGTAAGAGCAGTGAAGAGTCTCATGCATCTAAACAGCCACGTCATATGACTCGGCTTGTCTTACAGACTGCTATTGAAACAAACTGGTTGATACAGAAGCAGGAATCTACAGATGTGAACAGCTGTTCTCTTCTTCTGGAGAGCAGCTGAAGTTAGAACTGGTTGGTAAGCACAATCCCATTTTGCTATGGCATGTGACGTGTTTGGAAGTGATTACAGAAACTGGCAGGAGGATGCTATAGAAATGCTATATGCTGTTGATTGTGCAAGCCTTGAACTGCTCAATTCTGTCTGTAGCTCAGGAACCAGGTGAACTTACTGACTGTGTCCTTCTCCGTGTCTCAGCACAGAGTATCACTGCTGACAAAGCCCAGGGCATGTGGCTGGTCCCTAGTGAAAGAAGCAAACAGTCCCATTAGGAGGAAATCATGCCCGGGCGACATTCCCCAGGGACTGCTGTGCCGCCAGAGTTGGGGGGGCCACTTAAATTCCAACACCGAGCTTGTCGGTGCCAGATCTCATTTGCATCACTGTGAAAAATGGTAAAATCGTCATTAGGTGTTCACTAAAATACTCTAAATTTTGCAGAACATGAGGCATGAGTCAGGCACTGAAACCAGCATCCAAAAGAGAGAGGGAGGGGAAAGAGGCAGCAGGAGTGCTTATGAAATATTTTGTTTCATTGGCAAGAGGACAAGAAATAATTGGGCCCTAAATCAAGGAAATGAGAGAAAAGGAACAGCAAATCAAGGATAATGGTGGAAAATTAGGTCTTAGAGTAATGTGTACACATGGGTTATCTGGTGGTTCTGGCAAAGATATGTGTCCGTACATCCCCTCTTTTAACCTTTTTCCTGCTGCTGGAAAGGGAACTTGTGTCATGTCTACTAACACTGTCTTTTACAGAGGCAATTGGTTTGGCTTCCCCGTGCTGAGCACCGTCTGACTGGCCTTAGCACCACTCAGAGGTAGTGAGGGAGTTCCTGGGGTGTCTGGACTCATTGTGGAGACTCTAGAGACTCTTACCACTAATAGAGGGTCCATCTTCATGTTATGGCAAGGGGTTGGGTGGGTGGAGTAGGCCATGGAGAATGCTCCTCTAGAGTTGATGCGTGTATGAATACCTTGGTTTTCATGTTGGCAGGAATGACTGGTATGATTTACTCCTCATACACTGCAAATTGATGCACTTCCTGATTTCTAGAAGATGAGGTGGACTTTAAGCAGTTGGGGAGGACATGGTGATTGTATCTGGCTGCTACTGCAGACAGTCAAGGCTTCCAGTGGCTGAATGGGATTGCAAATGCATCCCCCACAGCATTCACAGCACTGATGTATTCTGTGAGGGGCCTCTCTCTTACAGCCCACCTTGAGGACTGGGAGAAAAAGGTAACTGGTAACATCCTGCATGGAGACCCAAGCACCTCCCTTCTTGGGCACAGGCTGTTCCAGGAGGCTGTTCCGGCTGCAAATCTTTAATTCTGCTATTTTTTTTTTAATCCCTTATGCCCCTCCTCCTTCAGTGTCCCTGGCTCGTTTTTCCTATAAAAATAATGAAATATAAAAATAAAGCTTTCTCTGTTTGCATGCTTCCAGCCCTCCCTCCCACTGCACAGTGCTCATTAACTCCTCTAATGCTCAAGTCAGACATGGCCTCTGGTTAAAAACAGCAACCACCCTCGTGCCTTGCCTGTTTCCCAGGAGCTGGCAGCCAGACAATAACACCAGTGGGATCCTCTTCATCAGAACTTGTCAGCCCCTCTGTGAAATTTAAGTAACTTGAACTTGGAGTCAGAAAAAGATTAAGAAAAATGCTAGAAAAGGGAACGGAAAGATCAGAGGAAAACTGCTGTTACGAGAAAGGCTGTTGGAGATCAAGTCTCTTCTTTCTTCCTCTCCACGCTGGGGGAAGGGGAGTTTTAGGCAGGCAGGAGTTTCTATCCTGGGACAGCAGGCAACGTGAGTTACGTTGCTGCTCGTTTCCCAGTTTGTAAAATCAGAATAGGTGACCTTGTGTGTGTGAACTGCTCTGAGATCCAGGGATGAAAATAGCCCCCGAGAGAGGAGTGTTACGTTATTCTGCTGGAAACAGAAGTCTCGACTGAGCACTGTTTTAAAATATCCATATGTTTGTGCAAGGTTTGAAGAGCTCTGTTAAATAGATGGAAACGTTGTCTCCTTATTTGATATTTAAATGTAGTGGAAGTTTCCAAAGGTGTCCAACATTAACACTGTTCCAGGAAAGCCTTTTCTCCAGTACTAGTGGGCTCTGGGTCCAGCCCCATGGGAATCCTGTGTCATTCTGGTGTTAAGGGCAGAACCCGCCACGCTGGCTCCTTGAGGACAGCCACTGAAGGAGGAAAGCTGGAGCCCGGTATTTAAAGACTGCCAGGGTGCTATGAGCTTGAGGTTGTGTGGTTATGCTGGTCTCCAACTCCTGCTGCCCACTGGAAGCAACGAGGGAGAAGACTGCTTTACCTGGCTGTGTGCCCCTGACCAGACTTTCCAGCGGCACCGAATGAGGCCTTCCCAGAAGGGAGGAAAACTGTCACCAGCTGTTACAGGTTGGGAGGATGTCATTCACATCCCCTTTGGCCACCTAGGAAGAGTGTCCTGAGCTGTTTGGAGAAAACTCTTTCACTTCTGGCTGTGAGAGGAGCCCAGTTAAGTGTTACGTAGCCTTGGAGTTCAGAGTACATGACATTTGGTGGATCTTCTTTGAAGGTCTGTCCCTTGGGCTTTTTTAGTTAGTGAGAGTTATTATAGCTCCAAAGACTGCAATGGAGCTGTAATTTATGCCAGCAGCAGCTGAGGGTATCAGTAGTTGAGTCCATTAAGCAGAACTTCAAGTCCTGGCTGTTGTGCTGTGTCGTAACGATCCATAGATGATGACGTGTCTAGGAGATGCCAGGCAAAGCTGGTTGTCTTCATTGTTTTGTGCCTTTCTAAATGTAGGAGATGCTGGAAGGTGCTGTTTGGGATGTGTGTCCAGGCACAGCGACACAGCTTTTCCTGCATGTGCTTTCCCTGCTTCAATCTCTGCTTGTTTGTTTGCTGCTCTTGTGGGTGTATCTTTTCCCCATTCCTTTTCTAACATAAATTATTTAGCCTGAAAGCATGCAGGAGCTTATTGTGCACAGAGAGTCACAGCACAAAGGATTCCAGAAATGATCTCGTTTCCTCACACCAACGCGAGCAGCACAACCAGATGATTCAGAAACATAACATCTGCAAGTCTTAAAAGGAGTTATGCTCTGTTTGACTGCGGCTTAAAGCAAGGGGAATGGGGGAGGGAGAAGCCGTTTCAGAATCTGCTGTTTCTATAAGACTGCTTGCTTTCCTGTATAACCTGCAGTATAACCTGTGCAGCTATGCTAGCAGATTCCTGCGTTTGGGCTGAGGCCTCAGTCAGCAGCTGGTCTATAGAATTAGTGATCAGAAGAATTTCCAGTGGCAACATCAGCTGGAGTCCCTGGCTTGTGGGGAGTGTAGATATCTCCCCCAGGTAGGCTCAATGCATTAGCTTCAGAACAGCTGCACTGCTGCTGTGTCTGCACTCACTCGTCCTGACATTCGGCAAGGTTCATGTATCTGAATGCAGACCTCCCTAACAAAGCAGTGCTGCTTTCTCATGGTGCTGTCTCTGGATCTACCATGCCATAAGGATGGACCTGCTTTCTTGGCAGTAGCTTCAGGTTTTCAAATGCTCATATTGCCCAAAGAGGTGTGCACAGGCCCTTTCAAGGTGTCGTCTGCAGGAACCTCGAGAGGTGTGTTGTCAGGGCAGCCCAGGCATAGGGTTGACGCACCTGATAAAAGATCAAGAAACTGTTCAGTTTTCAGGTCTGTCAGAGCTGTGCTGGATAAACTTACTTGGGTGCTGTCTTGATGGTAGCTGTTCCCCAGCCATGTTGTCCGTGGCAGGCATGGTACCTCTGGGCTTGAGTTCAGCAGAGCAGTTTGGTCAAAAACCGAGTGGTGTGTGTTTTGTTCTGTGGCTGTGCTGCCTTCCAGTTTGCTACAGCTGTGGTCCAGCTGGGGCATGATGGAGTGTTTCTGATTTGTGGTGAAAACGAGTCGCTTCCCCTTCAGGTGTCTACAGTGCATTCTTGTCTTTGGATGTGCACTAACTGGAGGGTTGAAGCCCCCTATGCAAGCCATTCCCTCCAGTCTTGCGGGACAAAGCATTTCCAAGCCTGTGAGTTCATGTCCCAGTAGGAAAGTGCTCTATGATATGCTAGGACTTGGGTGAACTCTTCCATCTCTCCTCGAGTCCTGTTTGAATCCAGAGCTGCACCAAGTGGGAGAGGAGGAGGCATTCAAGAAAATGGCAGGGACAAGCAGCTTTAAAACACTGTTTGCAGAGTGCTATTTCTTTTAACCTTTAACATCTATGTTTTGCTTCCTTTCAAAGCCTCCTGCTTTGATTTCACATTCACAGTTGTTCTGGCAGCCCCTGGAAAAAAAGAAGTATGTGAGGGTTAAAGAACAGCTGCGGGAACATAATTAATGCTTTGCAACATTTCTTACGGCCTTTAGCACCTTGCGGTGACCCAGCCTGTAACATCTGTGTGTTGGCAGCAGCCAAGCTGTAAAACTTCTCCCCTCCAAGTCCTGCACAAAGCAACTGTCGCCTGCCCGAGGCGTGCAATCAGGGCAAAAACTTAACAAATCAGTACAAAAGACAGGCTGCAATGCAGATGGCAGGTCCTTTGGTCCTGGAATTGGCAGTGGTAGAGGGCTTCCAGCTGCTGATCCTTGTAGATCTCCAAAGGGGGAGGTGGAAAACCGCAGCTTTTACAAGGATTTGATAGTAGAAATTGGACATATTCAGATTTGTGTGCAGTTCCTGTGCTCTGTTCTTAGCTGTTGAATGGATACAGGCAGAAGCCTGTACCCGAACCCTGCCTGGAGCTGTTGGGATGATTGTCTGCACAGCTGTTATGAACCCCAAGGGATTCTGTATGAGTCCCCATTTGGATCATGTTGTTTTATCAAGGTCTGTCTTTTGCAGTAGTTTTCCCTTTATATTGCTAAAGGGCACCTTCAGGGTATGCCACCTTCATTTTTATGTAAGCCATAATTCAGTATAAAAGAGACACATAAGTGACTCCAACTCTCAAGGGCTCCAGCTAGAGTTATCCTTTCAGTCCCAGAACAGAAGTCAGAGCTGTTGCTACTTTGCTGACCAAAGAAAAGGTGAACTCAAACAATGTTTTTGTTTGTTTGTTTTTAAGATAAACATTTTCTTTTGGCACATCTCGCTTTTCTTTGCTGTTTCATTGCAGTCAAGCCCCCTGAGTTTCCAACCTTCAAAGCCCATCTTATCCAGCTGGATGGGAATGAGCTTGCCAAGGGGAAGTATTCAGCTTTTGCTCTTTTTGGTTTTCTGATGGGCCCCTGACTGGAATGAATGCCAAATAGCCCTGACCTTCACCTGACTAGGGGTCCCAGCAGCTACCATGTTACTGCAGAATTTCTGCCTGATACTAGTTCAGCTCAATTCCCCATTCCTGGAGATTTTATCAGATGAATGGGTTTCATTTCTGATTCTAGTCTCCTTTTGATGGACCAGACTGTCTACTACCTGGGAGAGGTTCATAGATCTGAAAGGCCAGAAGGAAGTATTACGTCCCTCTCCTTTGCATTCTGTTAACAGTGTGCCAGAGAGATTAATCTGGTATTTGAATTTCAGCTGGAAGGGACTGTGTCTTAGCACCCTCCTCTGATGGACTTCCCAGCACTGCTTCTCTTCACACCTTCCTTGCTTCTCTTGCCTTTGGGCAGGAAGGAGGTGTCACTAGTGACACTAGTGACTTGCTTTAAAGAAATCTCTTCCTTCACAAGTTAGACAAGGATGTTTTTGCTGCATCTCTAGTGAAATTTCTTCCCTTGAAGAAAATGTGGTTGATTTTGCAATTGGCTTCCTCCTGGTAATAAAATGGTGGGGTTACTTGAGGGCCAGCAGCTGGGAAATTAGCGTTTATGCTCTGAATAATAATAATATATTTTAGAACCTCTGAGATCTTCCTTTATGTAACTAAACAATGCGTAAACCACGACATCCCTGTATTCTTGGTGAGTGCCACAAGCTATATGGCCTCTCTCCAAGTAGGTGACCTCTGAGACATCTAGTTTTGAAGCACAATGTTCATTTGACTGCATGGGTGTTCTTAAATGCTTATTTCTTGCTCTCCTCCGTAAGAGGAATATAAATTACTTATTCACTGAGAGGCAGTGTGGCTGTGCTTGTATTTTGGTAGTGAATTCTTCCTTTTCTTTTGGTGGATATTTGCAAGCAGATATCACTTTTCCCTGTGCCTTAGGGTTGTAATTCATGACTAGTTCTTCCTGTGCTAGGTGTTTTACAGTCACTTCTCCTCCTCACCCTACAAGCTGCTCTAGGTTTATTTAAGGGCATAGGAAGAAGCAAAAGGCATTACTTTAGCTTGGGAGTTGCAACTGAAATAGAAATTGCCTTGCTCTCGTGTTCAATCCCATATCAGGCATGTCCAAGGCACTCTGGTTGGAAAATGTTTAGCAAGTTGCTGTGGGCTATATGAACGTGAAAAGAAGAGAGCATAATTCTGGAGAAACGAAAGCTGAGATAACTTAGAAGGTCAGATGGAAATGCCCTGGTGTGTGTTGGAGGGGACCCGCTTAGCCATGCAACCACTCCAGAGCTCAAGGGAGAACAGGGCCTAGTGCATCACCACCATTTGATTTGTTGCCTAGAATCCCAACAGCAGTTGATCCAGAGATGATCTCTTCCCACACAGAGAGAAGAGCAGAGATTGGTCATGCCAGTGGCTCTTGGCTGTAGTCCCCTGAGTGGGTGGAGGCAGAGAGAGGGAGGGAGCCTGGAGAAGGGCAGGTTTGCCACGGCAGTGAGCCAGGAGCTGAGGACTGAAGCCCTCTTTGACAGCTGTCAACAGGCTTCTGTGCCTGGTGACTTCAAATGAAATGAGCAGTTAGGGGTACGTGCTTGCAGCTGGATGGGCTGTGTGGGCTGGCAGCAGGTGGTGGAGTGAGGCTGCTTGCACTACTTAATTCTCCCCACAGGTCCTACTGGATGCAGAAGGCCTTTAGCTCATGGTAGAAGACCTAACTTCCGAACCACCAGAGTGGCCTGGGGAGAGGAGCAGCCACCAAAGTATGGTCACAGAAAAAGCCTTGTACCCTCTTGAGAGGAGAGTGCAAGGAACTAGATCTGTAGCAGCTCTTTGCTAAGTGGGTGTTTTTCCAAAACTGGAATCACAGAGGGCCCCTCTCTTTCTCTCTTTGTGGGCAAATCTCTTATCACAGGTGCACAGCTCTTCCTGCGTGAACTGCTATCCTTGACAGGAGAGGGAGCAAGGTACAGTGGCCAGAGAAGGAACGGCGTCTGCAGACAAAGAGCCTGGTTGTGTTGGAAGAGTTTGGACCTGATGTTCCAGCTTGTAGATAGAATGCTGAATGTTTCCAGCCAGTCCTTCTGAGAAGAAAAAGCACTGTGTTCCTCTCCTTTTGCCTCCTAGTAATGATTCCAGAGGCACTGAGCTTCTGCAGTTCCCGCTGACATGGAGAGGGCAGAGCAGCTCTGAAAATTAGGCCTGAGATCTCAGAAGAGCACAGGCCCCTCCTCTTTGCTTTCTTGCTGTTCCAGTTTATAGTGCAAGACACCAGACATGAGACCCAGCATGTCTGCTATGTGTAGTGTTGCCTCAGGACTACCCATCTGTTTCATAGCTCTGTGCAGTGGGTTTCTTCAGCCAGCAGTTGACTAATCAGGCCAAATGACAGGAACCTGACCTGATCGCCATTGCTTTTGGGTCATCTCCTTTTATTGCTTGGTATAAATCTTCTAAGGAGCTATAGGCAGAGATAAATACATCAGCCAGGTTCTGGCTGCATAGCGAGACTGCATGTCTGAGGGTTTGCTTGGGTGTTTGTTCACAGTCCTATTGATGCGGCAGGGTGCAAAGGACTAGTTAATCAAACTGGAGAAATTAGGTGCCAGCTGGCTGTTTTTCAGTTGTCACCTGGAGATCAGACAAAAAAGCTGCTCAGACAGCCCTGAGAACTCAGTGTTGTTCGACAGTGAATTAAATAGTGAGGTCTTGTTCTCTGCTCCTTTGCTCTGACAAATTGGGACTAAGTCCTCAAAATCACCATTTACCTGAGTGTGGGAGGAGGAAAAGCCAGGGTTGCAGAATAAAATGAAACAGACCAGTCAAGTAATATAATTCTTAAATCTTGTCTCCCTTGAGCTAATCTCCTCCAAACTGTTCTTTGCTCAGGTCAACTGCTTTTAATTAGCAAGCTTCATTGGCCAGGGCAGGAGTGGGAGCTGGTAGGTTGCTGTCCAGGCCTTTTTAATTTAGAGGCTTTTCTTTCTTGCTGAAGGGAAGGTATTACCAAGAGAGGAACCTGGCAGGAAGAGCCTGAGATTGTTTGAAGGAGGCTGACCTGCAATTGCCTTTACTGCATCTCTTCTGGCAGTATCAGATGTTGGCTAATTTTCAAGTGAAGAAAGGAAAGGAAGAGAATTACCTTGACAGCAGGTTTTGCAAACCCTGAGAATTACTCTATGGCTGTAGTTGCGGGCAGGTATGTATGCATATGTTATTACCATAAGGTTTCTGTCCTCACTAGGGAGGGGAAAGAACTGAGAACCAATGCAAACAGCACCAGCCTCCCCAGTGTGGGAAGATGCCCTTCTCCAGTCTGCTTTCTCAAACATGCCTACCCAGCAGCATGAGTAAGGCAGGAGCACCTTTGTGAGAAGCAGAGCAAACGGTGCCTGTTCTCCGCCTTGTGGCGGGATTCTCTGCATCTAATGAGAGAGCAGTTCTTACCATGGCTTCTCAGCCTCTTGTTGTGGCTCTTCTCTCTTTTGGGGTTACGTATAAGGACTGGGCACAGCATGTAATTGTATCTTTGCACGTGAGAGTACTAACTGGGTTCTCTGTCTGGCGTTTCCTGAGGAAACCAGGCTAAAGAAAATTTGACAGCTAAAAAACGCCCTCTTAAACTCCTCCACTCTCCTAAAGGCAGAGAGTTCATTGTTCTGCCTCTCCCTGTAAATGGAGAACAGCTGTATACCTGGTATTAGTCCCTGTATACTCCATTGCTGGAAGTGGTCGGACCCCTCTGTATCAAACATGTTATATGAACCTCTAGAACAAATGCAACAAAGAGATGTAGATAGACCAGCTTCTCTGTTCTCTGCCAGGTTCTCACATGTGATCATGGTAAGTTTGCAGAATAGTCCAGGAGACTTCCTGCCTTTAGATGAATTCTTGCACATCTAGCAGGTTGTGCAATGATTGCAGATGTGAATTTATAGGCTGTTGTTACATAATCACTGTCATTGCTCTTTCTATCTCTGGGCCTCCTGCGATTCATAGTTAAAGAAAATACATCTCATTAACACAAGTTTGCTTTTTTATGGGTTTGATCAACTAAGCTATGAAAATTCTGAAATGATGTTCTGTTAGGTAAATCAAACAGAAAGGAAGTGGCTTTAGATCAAACTATTGAATTAATAAAATTATCTTATTGATTAAATCATCAAATAAACCTACAGCTGCTTTATCTGCTTTACTTAGCAGTTTGGGGAGGCAACTGTCTTATTTAGCTATCAATCCCCAAAGCACCAACCTTGATACCAACTGATACCTTTATATTCCACTCAAATAGCTGATCTAGTGAAGGTTGCAGCGATCTCTGGCAGAATCACACATGCGGAGCAAAACTCTGATGTCCATTGTAGCTGATGTGATGTCCATTGGTATAACACAGTTTGTTACATCTCAAATTACAGAAGGAAAATGCTGGTAAGTCATGATCTTTCAGGATTAAACCTGCAGTGGGAACATGCACGCCTGATTTAGTAGGCAAAGGGCTTCATCAAGGGCTGCTTTTGGAGCTGGGGAAGTGCTTTTGAGATCTTCTCTGATATGTTGGGTGTCTTGCATTCTGGATGGAAAAAATAAAGTGTTATCCTTAATGAATACTAACATGGGCTAGGTTAGGGAAATCTCAAAAGAGCTGATGCTTATGTAGGATGATCAAGGTGTTGTTCTGTTGCAAATAATTTTAATTAGTGGCTTTAGTGTCTCAGTTGCTTAATTTCTCAGACTTACTAGTGGACTGGAGGTTGCTTTCTTAGACCTGTCAGTTTTGAAAGCCTGCGAGTCCTCCATGCTTTTTCGTTGCTGGCCAAAAAGGTGGAAAAACAGCCACGTCAAAAAAAGGTGGCATCAGTAAGGTAGAGTCCAGCAGCAGTGATGGCAGCCACACAAAGCAGTGGCACTGATTTATAGAGGGAAGTCAAGCTACACTGGCACCATAGTACTTTGTGTTCAGTGAACCCAGCAGAAACGCTGGAAGTACCCTCTGATCACTGTCCTTGAGTGCATGGCTTCCCACTCACCCCTGTGCTCTCGTCTCTGCTACTGTGGAGCTTTGGAGTGGGGAGTGTTTTCCCCCTTAAAAATGAATCTGTAAAACATGGTCTTGACTTAAAAGCAGAATCAGTTTACAATTGGAATAATCCAGGTCTTTAAGCAGGCAGACAAGAGTTGAGTCTGATTATTCAGAGACATGATGATCACCAAGTCCACGTCTACTGACCCCGAAGAACTCCCAGTTTGAAAACATGGAGAACTTGCCACATGTTAGTGCTAAAATTGTCATCGAGCCCCCAACAAGATCTCTGCTCCAGAGATGAATGCAGGAGGCAATTTCTGCAAGCAGGTGTTTAACTTGTTCTTAGGCTTCGAAGCAATGCTGAACTCGCACAGGACTTTGGCAAAAGGTTGGGGCTTTTCCGAACATCCTATTTTGGGCTTAGCTTCCTTCTGCAAGCCTCTGTCTATCTCACAGGTCCTTCAGCCAGCTGCCCTGCTGGCTCATTGCTGATAAGTGATGCAATTTCATCCTTATCATTCTGACTGACATCGGTGAAGATTGACTCATCACCAGCACTTGTTATCTGAGTTTGAGTTTAGCCTCCAATTGTGCTGTAAAAAAGAAGAAAAAACAGGACTGGTTCATAAGGAGGGATATATGTTTTTTCCTGTTTAGGGTCATGGTCCTGTGGCTCAAACACTAGCGGTACTCCCAGCCTCCAAAAACTCCCTCCTGATCTGCCTCAGTGAGACAGAAGCTGTAAAACAAGAAGCATGATGCAGGTTTGCCTTTCTGCTGTGCTCAAACTTTTCTGTGGTTCCTCCCTCTTCAGGAGACAATTACTCTTTAGGTGAGGCATGAAATGCTTTCCCTGAACAAATTGAAAGAGACTGACTTGGCCAGGGAGAGACTTGAATAACCTTGTGCTTATATCAGTTTGGGGAGGAGGTTTCCAAACTTCCTCAGATGCAGATTTCCCAGGGGCGATGCTTTTCATCCTGCATGTGATTTTTTTTTTTTTTTTGGCAAGCTGCCCTTCACTCTGTTTATTGCTTAAGATGAAATGCCTGAGTGAAGCATGTCCTTTAGACTTAAGAAAGCAGCTGCATAATCAGATTCACCTTGAAATGCTGGAGAGCTCACAGGGGCCAGCACCTTTGTTACCCTATATTGTCAAGGTTGGTGCACTGGCTGCCATCCGTTCAGATGAGAAGGACCAAAGCCTCACTTCCTAGTAGAGGTGGCAGCAGGAGATTGAGCTAACAGAGGGACGATGCAAAGGAGGCCGAGAAAAAGGTGTGGTTCCAGCCTCAGTTTCTGTGTTTGAGATTGCATCTTTGCTCCTGTCCCTTCTGTGGCGTGTCAGTCCTCTCCTGGTTTGTCTCCAAGCCATGCCATTTCTTCAGGGTCCCTCTCGAAGAGCTGTCATGGTCACCCATGCCTGCCAGAACCCTAGAACTGCAGCTAGTGGGACCTCCCTGTTGTCTGTAAAGCTTTGCTTTCTCCTGATACTGTTGTGACACATGGGGCATCTCTCTCGGAGCTCCATCACAGGGAGATATGTTCAGTGGAGTGCCTAATCTCTAGGTACAGGTGAATGGGAATGGCTGAGGAAACATCTGGTTGAAAATGTGTGCAGGCCAAGCACTGTGAGAGCATCTTTGGCCTGAGTCAAACTTTCTGGCCCTGCACCACTGAAGTGGTGATGAGTGATGTTTATTGCAAGCATCCATAGGGTGAGAGAGATCTATCTGCTGGAGAAGGTCTCTCTGTAACAGGTATATGCTGCTCTGCTCGTGCTGGGTGCAGTTAACACCATGTCTGGTGTCAGCACTCTGATTTATGACCCTGATGGAGCCACGTTTCCCTGAGCTACAGTATTGTAGGACAATACTGTGCAGACCACCTCCTCTCCTATTCTGATGCCTCGCTTGCTCTGCACTGACACATTTAAGGGGCAACTCCTGTAGATTTGTGTAAGGCAGGTGCCTTCTCTTCCTTCTCCTCCTCCTCACTTATGGTATGCCTGAACAGGGCGCCCTGCCTCAGGAAGATCTCCTGTCCCTTCCCCTGTCAAAAGCCTTCCCCTCTGTTTGTTTCAGCCATTCAAGGTATGAGGCAGGGGAATGCTCTAACTAATGGACTGTGTTGGGGCTCCTGGACTATGCATGAGTTGCAGGCAGGAGAGGGTGCCCCAAGGTGCTCAATGCCTTGACTTTCTTTGCATGTCCAAATGTGGTATCTCAAGAGGATGTAGCAGGAGTTTACTCCCCTTCCTCATCTATATTCTGTGATCCTAAGCTCTCCAGCCCAGCATTCGCATTCAGTGTTGGTGCTGGCACCGCTTGCAATATTGGAGCTGGGATAAATTCTTGCAGCTGCTAGGTGTTTACTAACTGCCACACTGCACACGGTAAAGGCTCTGAACCACTTCAGCCGTGCGGCTTCTCCCTGCCTCTTTAACCTTCCTTGGACTGCAGGTGTGTCTGTATGGGGCTGTGGCGCTTTGCCCTGTGGAGGATGCCGAGGCTGGACTCTTCCCTCCTGCTCCTTTCTGGCAGAGCAACAGTCTGTGCTTAGGTCAGCTGTAATTTAATCAAGTGGTACAAAGGATTTAGTGCACCTTGCTGATGGAAATTGCCTTGGGCTGGACAAAAGAGATATGCGTGCCTCTCTCTCCTGCTGCAGCTGCTTCCTCTGTGGCTGGGTTTTTCTTCTCCCTCCCTGTTCCGAGGCATACAACTCGGAGGTAGTTTGCGTCTCAGTGTCTGGCTCAAAATGTTATGAGGCTTCTTCCGTAGCGGTGACGAATTCAGTGTATAAAGCCCAGAACCATGATTTCCCTCAGGATCCCTTGTAATAATAATTTCTGTAAATAAAGGCTGGAATTGGGATCCCTGTTGTAATAGGATTTTGTTTGTGCAAGGCCAGGGAGCTGCATCCCCCTGATACTGCCCTGTAATAGGATTTGGGGCTTTCTCACAGCATTGCATGCGGTTTGGGAGAGGCCACATCTCCCCTGATGGGGAAGGAGAGGGGTAGGACTTGCAGCTGGAGACATGTTGGGATGTTTGCAGGCTGTGAATGCAGAGCATCTCCAGTCATACTTGACCTCTCTGTGACTCTTGATTTGTTGAATCCTGTCATGCTGGCAAAATGTCTGGTTTGTATTACTGGTGGACTGCAGGGGTCTTTGCAAGCCAATGGCCAAGGTAAAGCCCCCTGTACCCTTTGAGCGGACAAAGCCTGTGCATATTGAAGGTCTGGGAAGAACTAGGGAGGACGTGATCCAAATAGGTTTCTGTCTACAGGTGGCTTTTGCTGCTGCTGTAACTCAGTTGATCTGTGTGTAGAAAAGCTGCAAGTTTTTAATTCCTCTCTGGGCTCATAGAGTTCACTATGCTGTAAAATACATGCTGTTGTGAGAGAGCAATTTGGAGGCCTCTGAATGAAGGGTGCTAGAAAATGGTGCCCTAAATTACAACTGTTTGGGAAAGAAGTGGGTGAGGAAGGCGTGTGTGATCACAAGCCTTTGGGGCTGTCACATTATTTTTCTCGCCTGCTGTAACAGTAAGAAGTGCATGTGCGTAGGGGGGAGCACGTGTGTGTTCGCACGTTCACACTGCTGCCCCTGCCAGGTGGAACAACTCTTCCTCTGCTAGTGAGTGGATGCTAATGTAAACTTTTCTTCAGCTGGAAGGTTGCTAGTTGTGCTGGAAGTGATGGGAGAACTTTGTTCCCAGGCTGCTGTAGCACAGCAAAGGATGTTACAACAGCGAGAGTCCCAAATGGCTGTGGTGAAGTCAGTATGCTTCTAACATAGACTCCACAGCTATATTGGTAAATTAAGATTTCCAGTTTCTTGTTAGCTATGTCTTGTCCCAAAGGGCTCACAGCCTAAATTGATCCTACATTGAGATCCAGTGGACTCAGTACCATGTGGCAAGTGAAGAGCAGCCTTACCATTTCCGGATACAGGGGTGAAAGACTTTTCCCAAGAAAACAGCGATAGCAAATGGCTGGTACTGAGTTCGGCAGCAGCAAGCTGCATTGTTGTCAGAAATAACTAGCCGCCGAAACAGTTTGTCACTGCTGCTTTTTGAAAGGTGTGCTGGCACTACACATACCTTGATAGCATCAGCCAGAAGGCTTGAAGTTAGCTCCGGCAAAGCCTGTGCACCATTCACAGCGTAATTAGCACCACAAGTCTTGCTAATTGTTGAGGGCTTCTCCCCTCCATCTCCCCACTCCTTTCCTCCAGCATAAAATTTTGCTAGTTATCTTGGGTTATCGTCATGGTAGACAGCATGCTAAGCCTGGATGCTCCTTCTGAGGGCTGATGTCAGGAATAATTACTGCTGTAGTAAGCTGATCAGCCCTTCATTATTAGCTGCTGTTGTTGTTACCCAGCATTGATTAGTAATTTGTAGCTGCCAGTGCTTTCCTCTGCCCTCAGAGCTGAGTGTTTGCTGGTGCCTCAGTGATGTTCTGCCAAGGACAAATGAACACCTCTCCTGCTGCTCCCCCTTCTCCCTTCTGCCACTTCCCTATCCGCACTTTGTTTTTTAAATATAATGTTGGTTGCTTGGAGAGCAGTGCTAGCCCCATTTGAATGCTGACTTTGTAGCTGAAGAACACTGTGGGTCCCAGCTGGCTGTGATGATGGAAGATCCTACAATGACTGAACCTGTAGTGGGACAATATTTGTAATTTCAGATTGAGTACCTTGCAGCATTCCCCTGAAAACCCCACTGTACCCAGGTCCTGCCAACTGGAGGGAGCAGCAGAGTTACCACCATAAATATTAACTGCTGCTCCAGAGTGTTTGGTGACATTTGTACGTGGCTGCTCACATGCATATGTGTCTGGGCTGGTGAGCAGCAGTGAAGGGGAGAGTTGGTCACTGTGCTGACTCCCTCTTTGCTCTCCTCATGCCTAGGTCTGTCTCTTGTGTGTCTTGGCTGTTCCTCCCTTGATCTGTGAGCCATATGCCATTGCTTGCCTGTCTGATCTTCTGATTTTTGGACTAGCTGTGCCTGGCAAAAGGGGTCAGGGAGCAGAAGAAAGGCTAAAAGTCTGTGCAGTAGCAGGAAGGGAAGTTTGGAATGGTGATGTTGGGAGGCAAATCTCTTCCATGTGATCTACCTCCCAAGTGCGTCTCTTGTGCCAGTGTGTTGTTGGCTTCTATGTTGGCTCAGGATGTCAGCAGCCAGCTTTCCAAGAGATTCAGGCCGTCCAATGTGGTCTGGTTCCAGAACGCCATCGTAGGAGATGGTCTTGTTTTATAAACAGCCCCTGCGGGCACACAGGCTGTTGATCTGCTGATCATGAGCTTAGTGTTGCTGGCAAGGTAGTGGAGATTAGCTGTCCTCTGTGGCGGGGGGATGGAGGAAAGTCTTGGGCAGGTACAAGTGCCTAATCTCTGTGCTGCCCACCTGGCCCCGCTCTCCAGGGGGAAGGGTTCGCTCTAGGGTAGGCTGTGCTGCAACTGCTGGGAGGCAGCGTGTGCAATCTTGCCAACATATGTAAGCGTCTGTCTAACGCAGCAGGTATAAATCATTCATGGGTAGCCAGAGACAGCAGGGAACGCTTCTCTACCACCCCCACTCTGACTAGCATCCTTGTGATGCCAAGGGGGTGGCAAGGGGCAGAGCTTGATGTCACTTCTTGGCACTCACACACATGAGGATGTTATTCAGAGACTGTGACCTCTTTTGGCATACAGAGCACTGCCAGAGACCTCCAGCCCCATGTCTGCAGCAAATCAAATGATGTGTTGCAGGAGAGGAGGGTTGGGACTTTGCCATCCATCATGGACCTTCTGACCGCAGAGGAAAGGAATAAAAAGCTGCCAGGAAGCTTCCTCTCCATCAGTCCTCAGAGGCATCTGTAGTTTAGCCCTGGGTGTCATCTTACTCATCCATTAGCAAGTACTAGCCATGGCTGCATCTATGAGCACGTTAGTAGTTGCCTGGCCTGGACCAGCCCTAATTAAGTCTGAATAGTGGTTTCTTTTCAAAGTCCTTGTTCAAATGTGTTTTTCTAGTGTCTCACCATCTCAGCTGAGATTTCGGGGGCTCAGGGTGATGTTGGTATTTTTTCCAGTGGTTCGCCAGTTTAAAAAATGTGACAGAACTGCAGGAGACTCAACCAGAGTTGTCCCTGATCAACACATTGAGAGGATTTTATTAGCTTTTCTTTTCCTCCCTGACAGCTCAAGTGCCAAGGTAGCTCAGGTAGAAAGCTGCAAACTGCAGGAATTAATCTTCGCTGACAAAGGCTTCCCTGCTAAGGACTGGTCTGAATTTGAGGATGTGCTTGAAGCTGCAGACTCTATGTGAGCAGGGGTACTCCCAGGTAAGCTTGGAAAGATGTGGATTGCAGCAGGGCATGTACCACCACTGCAGTGACAGATTGCAGCAGGCTGTATATTTGCCTTTGGGCAGAGTTAAGGTTATGTTGGCTGTTTTCCAGGCAAGACAAAGTGTATGTAGTGGCATAGCCCTTGTTTTCTGAGGCTTTGGAGAGTGAGACCAGAAAAGCCAGCCTGCAGTGAACTGCATCTCTCTTCCAGGCTGCTCTGCAGGGTTGACAATTTCTTCAGTTTGGAGGCTACTTGCTCCAGCCCCTGTCCTCAGCTGGTGCGAGCCAGTCTACTATCACTGATTTCAGTGGCTCAGCCTCAATTTATCCCAGCTGACCCCAGGCTTGAGCTGAATTCCCTGGCGCATCTCTCCCCTTTGGTCTGTCTGGCCCCCTGTTTTCCCTGCCTTGCTCATCCCAAACTTCATGTCCATCTTACCCTGACTGTCAGGGCCATCATCTCAACCAAAAATGTTAGGCTGGGCCTTACCTGTTGACTAACGTCTTTTTAAAAGAGAGAGTCTACCACACTTTCCCTCTTCCTTGTGCTTGTTTCAGCTCCTATCAGGTCTTGAAAGGGGGCATCTTCTCTGTACTTGCACACTCTTTGGTTTCAGAGGGCTATGCAACCATTTGTGCCCTTTGCTCAGACCCCTCCAGCCTCCCTTTCCACTCCATAGGTTTTGTGGTGCCAAGGCTGAGATTCCTGGGGCCTTTGGTGCACATCTGATGTGTACAGCACTGAATGTGCCATCGGAGGATGTTGTTGGCAGCCCTACAGGAGATATTTATTTACCACCTGGGCTATAATGCTCTCTAGAGAGCCTGTCTCTCCCTACTCACCAAGAGAGGAGCTAAGATGAGTTTGCTGAGAGCAGCTTCCTAATTTCTAGGTGGCAAGAGAAGCTGCCTTCTTTGTATCTGTGTAAGCAGCACTTTCATGAGGGGGCTCTGGCCTTGGCTATTGCCTCTGAACATGCTGCACTGAAGGCAGTACGGAGGGAAAAATCTAGGGCTCTTCAAGATTATAAGCCAAGCAGTCTTGCAGGAAGGACTTATTTATCCAGCAACGCTGATAACTGTTGTGATCAAGACTGACTGTCAGATTGATGGTCATTGCTCCATTCAAGGTCTGAAGACTATTTCCCAGGTCTTTAGGACCATCCCTGAAAGTCATGTGCAGCAACAAATTATAGTCTGGCTGCAAGGTTGCCTAATGCCAAGTAATCACTAAACTGAACCTGAAAAGGGGTCAGACTAGCCACAGCCAGCATGGATGCCTGCTTCAGCATTAACTTCCTTCAGAATCATCTATCTTAAGTGCTATAGTGGACACCACTGAGCACAGCTCTTGGGCTGTGCTCCCTCTATGCATGTCGGAGGCAGAAGTGCTCCCTCATTGCAGATGCCGTGTGTGTAGGGGGCTGTAGTACTCATGGGAGGCTGAAGCATCCCAGATGATCATATGAGGGATGACTCATGTGCTAATAAGGAACAATTAGTGTCTCAGTCTCAGCTGATGATGCTTAGGAATGGCATAACAGTTGCTGTGATGCTCACTTGAGTGGCCATTACTGCTGCAGGTGGTAGGAACTCCTAGTCTGAAACAGGAAGGTAGGTCCATAGAGCCCATCTCTTTCCCTGATGGGATGGGGGAAACTGCTGAGGTGCTAACTGAACTTCTCCTTTAGCCCATTTGCCTCTGCTCTTAGCTTTGCATAACGAGGACCCTCAGGAAGGGCTGAGTGTGGTGGGATAACCCCTGCCTGTCTGAAGGTAGAAGGATCTGTGGGCTGTCCTGGAGGGGCGTAGAATGCAGCACATGGCTATGACCTTTGAGATGTCTGTACCTAGGCTGTACTTCACCATTTGAAAGCCTTGTGCTAGAAACCCAAGACATTCACCTCTATTTTGACAGGTCAGGCACAGCCCTTTACTGCCTCTACAGATTATTCTTCTGGTTCCCTATCCTTTGCTAATGTGGAAGCTGTAAGGAAGTGGCTGATCTGATGAATGTTCAAAGCTTATGTTTTGCACTGTTCTCTGTGAAGTTATTGGACTTTAGAGCTGAATTCTAGTTCAAGCCTTCTGGAAGCTGCTGGCCTAGCAAACTTTTTCTGCTGGACTGCACTTGTACCCCACAGCTCTCCATAAGAAAATATCTGCAGTTGCTTCTTGTCTAGTCAGCTGAGAAAGCCTGAAGCTCTGAGCTGGTATCTCCAAATGCTATCTGTTCCTCATAACCACTGGCTGCACTCTGGAGTCTCTCTTTGTGGCCTGATCCACAATGTGTTTGGCTGGATTTCCAGATCTTCGGCACAAATGCCAGTTCTTTGGCCTTGGTTCTGGCTGTTGACTTGAAGACATGGAGGACTGAGTACAGGCCTGAGTTCCTAACTGGGAGATGGAGGGGGAGAGGTGCTCTAACCTGCCTCCCTTGGGTGACTGTCCAGGGATACAGGATTCTGTGCATGGGGCACAGGATCCTGCTCTTCCCTCCACTTCTCAGACAGCTGCACAAAGTACAGCTCTACTCTGGCTGAATCCTCTCTGCTTGCAGTCTTGCAGGCAACGGTGTGCTGCCCACCACTGTGACGCTGAGAAGACAGCCAGATGCCTCCTGGCTCCAGGCAGGGGGATAAGATCTGTTTGTGTGTGTGTGCACATGTACGCCTGAATGTGTGCGCATTTCCTCTTTCTGTGGGTGATGAGGACTTAGCAGCTTGCCCAGGAAAACTTTGACCCTGCTGAGTGCCACGCCTGCGAAGGTCTGAGAACTGTCCCTTGGGCAAATGTAGACACGAACTCCTTGGGCAGTTGATGTGTTTTTGAGGAGAAGACATTGCCCCAAACCCTGCTTTCACCGCCTCAGGAGGTGCCTGATATGCTTCTAGTATTCGTGATGGAGAGAAAGCAGGTAGGTGAGTGGGTCTGTTAACCTGGAGATGCGTGGGCCAGTAAAGCTGCCGGAGAATCTCTGCTGTGGAACAGGGGCGGTGTCCAGAACTGGATTTGCTGGAATCTGAGCCCACCTTTACAGAGGACTTTGCTGAGTTGCTGGCCCTTTCTTGTGAGCAGAAGGGGTTTTGAGATCTGAGCCTGGTGCTTTCATACACAGTTTTTTTTGACAGCACCCATGATAAGGCACTGCTGATGTCTTCCCATAGGACAGGTCAGCTCCCTCAAGATGGCCTTATCTTGGGCACAGGGGAGATTCCTCAGCTCTCACTTCTCCAGATGGGTTGCTGAGGGTAAGACAAGTCTTCAAAGCACTGAAGCAGGAGAAATTGTTGCCTTCACTCTGGCCAAATTCCTGCAAGGAGGAAAGACAGGCGTGAGTATTCAAAACCCCCTGAAGCTCCCTATCCAATTTTAATTGAGATCTCTTGGAGTCTAGCCTATGCTGTTCTTTTAAACGTTGGGACCTCTGTCCCCACAACAGGTCCCTTTTATTCCACACAGAAACTGAGGGGTGTGGAAATTCTTCCCTGGTTTTCCCAGGCCTTTCCACAAACAAGGCAAGAGGGCCTCTAGATGGCAATGTTACTGTACAGGAGTCCAGCAGCCAGTTTTCAAAAGTGCTATGCTGTTTGCCTATGCACCTCGCTTTGGAGAAGCGCTGAGATTTATGCTAGGCTGAAGCAGACGACTTAGCACCCTGCTGCTTCTTATCGTTTCCTTAGCGAAAGTAGCTTGGTTTTTGCGACCTCGGGAGAGCAGTGGTTTAGAAGGCTGGACAACAGTCTTCTGGCTGCTTTTCCGTCCATGTGATTAAATTAGCTCAGGCCTGATTGCTCCATCCAGCTTCAGACAACTGTCCTGTTGGTCTGGGAGGTACTGAGGTTTCTGGAGGTGATGAGAATCTCATGGTTTGAATGGGAGCTGCTGGTAAAGTGCTTGTCGTTATTGATGTTCAGCTTGTTTTTCACGTGTGCTTGAGGACATCAGAAAGATTGCTCCCCTCTGTGAGAGGAGTCTGCTGCCTTTGATACAGTCGGTGTGTGTGGAGGGAGCATGTGTGGAAATAGTCGTGCCGCTTGCCTGGAGCCGCCTTCCCGCCTCTGAGTGCTGTGCTGTGGGGCACGTATAGACTGGGATCCCAAAGTGTTGTCCCCTTACTGTCCTTGAGAGAGCTGGTGAGAAAATACAACCCCTTTCCAAGGTCCTTCAGGAGAGACAAGGGGGAAGCAAACACTATGGGTTTTTTTGTTGTTGTTTAAAGAAAAAATCTGAGCAAGAGATCAGGCAATCACCTTGTACATGTTCATGAATTCAGGTATACCTTCATCCTGTTTCTGTCTTGTGGACCTCAGATTGGAGGTAGAGAAAGCTCTTGCTTGAACGTGGCTTCTCTGAAGTCTGGCAAGGTGATAATGGCTGACTTAGGACCTGGAACTGCCTTTGCTTCAGTTTTCGGTTGTGGTTTGGGCTAACTTTTGCTCTGAACTTCACCTGGCTGTGCCTCTGTGCTTCAAGACTGGCCTGGGTTTGGAAGTGCTTGGAATATGGCCAGAAAGGCCATGGTTTTGAGGCTGTAGCCCTGAAATACTGGAAGATGCAAAGTCAGGGTGTCAGGGCCCAGTGATAGATAAAGGCAAAGGAAGCAGATACTCCAGAGAATTGTGATACCCTTTCTTCCTTGGAAAGGCCTGTCTTCCTTGGAAAGTCAAGCTGTCTGTCTGCTACCCATGAGAGAATGGTTGAGGTGTGTGGGATAGTGTTTTCTATAGAATCATAGAATGATAAGGTTGGAAGGGACCTCTGAAGATCATCTAGTCCAACCGTCAGTGTAGATCATGCAGGGATTGAACCCGCGACCTTGGCATTAGCAGCACCTTGCTCTAACCAACTATGCTAAACTATACCCATGGCAAAAGTGGGAGTAGTAAGCCCTGCTTCTGAGTGTCTCCCCTTGCTCTCCATCCCTTCCCTTTTCCCATTGGTGTGGCTTGACTGGCCTGGCTCTCCCAGCCGTGGCCTCTCACCCCAGGCTGCTCACGCTCTGCTTTGCCAGTGCGGCAGAGGAGACTGGAACTGGTCCCAGCTGGTGAAATGACACTGTGTAAGAAGTGTAGGGCTGTGTGTAAGGCCTTGCCGGGGCTACAGGAGCTACTGTCCAGTTTCCAGCTTTGTAAGAGCAGAGGAGAAATCCTCCCTGTCACTCTGTGCTTCATTTTTCTCTGCATGAAACAGTGATCCTCTTTCTTGCCTTTCTGAGTTAATGCTGAAGGGGAAAGACTGACTATTTTGGTGTTTCCCCCCCCCCCCCCCCCCAACTTGAATAGTAATTGTCTCTTTGGGGTTGGCGTGCTAACCCAGGACACTCTAATCCATGAAGAGGCCTTGAACCCTGGCCTAAAATGACTGCAGCAGCAGGTCTGTGCTGTGTTTCCTCAGTGAGTTTCCTCTCAATATATTCAAGGCCGTGTTAGAGCTATCTCTCGTCTCCAGCCTATGCAGAGCTTTTCCTGCCAGTCCTGCACCTGCAGCACTGTGAAGACGGCTAGAGTCATGCTGCAGTGGGCATGGACAATTGATTATAACTGGTCATAGATTACCTGGAGCAATGCTATTAAATTTAATACAGTTCTCCACTGCCTCTTTGGGCACAGCCTTGGGCTGTGTAACTGACATCTTGTTGCAAAGCATTTTGGGGACATTGCTAGGGGCGCGAGGCAAAGAGATTCAGCTGCAAAGCGAGAGAAAAAGATGAGTTTCTGTTGAGATTTATTTCCTACCCAATAATTGCCCAGAAAGGCTGTGTAAACCTTCTCTGTTTGTGGAACAAATACTGCAAGAGTTACTGCTCTGACCTTTTTTTTTTTTCTTCTCCTTTTCCACTGGACAATTGTCTGTGCCCTTGCTATTCAGAAGCCTTGATATGCCGCTGGCAGATTTATGCCTTGCTGAAACCCACCTCTTACTGCATCTGAGTGGGTTGGAAGAGGAGAAACTTGTTCACTAAAAAATAAACTACTGCCATATGCCCTGCATGCTAAGTTAGGGTTGAAGTTTAAAAGTAATTTGGAGCACTGGCCTCCCTTCCTTGGCAGCTCCTTCTCCTCTGTCACTGTGTCATCTGTGAAAGTTGGATAATCAGCTCTGAGCAGGATCACCGCTGGATTCAGGCAGGAGTAGGATTCCTTATTCCCAACCACTGCTGTGATGCGGTGAAGGCATTGCAAGCTGTGGGTTTGATGTGTCCCAAGTGAAGGTCTGTTCAGTGCTCAAATCCTGCTCTGGCTTAACAAAAGCTTGTGGCAAATCCCCATGTGTACACTCTTGCATTGATTTGGCTGCTGCTAAATTTGGGAATAAATCCACCTTTCTTGGCAGCAATAGTAAATCTGATGAGGCATGTCCAGCAGGGGTTTGGAGTCCGTTGTAGAACGTACTTAGTTTGTGTGTGGTTCAGGGCTTGCCCATGCTGAAGAGGTGCTGGCACTGAAACCCTCTGGAACAAACCTCTGAGTTGAAATCCTGTTCTTAGTGAGATCCCAACAGTTTGTTAGAGCTTTCTAGAGGCCTTCATAGCTTTGTAAGCCTCTGATAGTGGTGATAAGTGGCCCTCTGCTCTCTGTATCAACACAGAGCTGATAAGCCGACAGAGCTGTGTGGTAGCCAGGCGGTCTGGAGAGGCTGTATGAAGGCCACTTAGTCATTGATCTTCTTCTTGGATGCTGCACAAGAGCAGATGTCACTCAGCTCCTCTTCAGTTTTGAGTGGCTGTACGGCGCTGGCATTTCCTGCACACCATTGCTGCTGAGGTTGTTTGGAGCCCACACCCACCTCCATGCTGGCTGCCAGAGAACAGCCCTATCCCAGAAGAGATGATTCTGCCTGTAAGTTTTATTCCTGGTGTTTTGGGATCTTTGGTATCCAGTAAATGTCAGCCCACATTAGAAAGTCTGCATTGTGGGTGTGTTTCTCCTTGCATACAGACCTGTTGGAGGCTGATGTTACTGAGTGTCTGAGCAGAGAATCAGGCCCTGTATGTATGCATGCACTTCCTGCAGGTGACAGGAGAGCGGAGGGTGTGGGTTTTAATCAGTGTGTGGGCAGCTCTGCTGATGCTGTTTGTCAGCTGGAATCCCAGCATAGGGCTTTGCAGCATCAGTCGCAGGTTCTTTTTTGCCTTCTGTCACATTTGGAGGGAGGTAGGGTGTAGCTGAGTCTCGCAATAGTAGGTCAAAACATACTGCAGCACTAAAGATCAGAGCAAAAGCTTTCTTGTACAAACACATGGTTTTATTCATCCTCCTATTTTCTTTATCAAATGCTTGCTTGCCTTTACAGAGCAGCTTTCAGTCCTAGGGAAAGCTAACCTGTTATTGGAAGAGAAGCTGGGCTAGTGGCTAGAGTGGGTCACAGTTATGGAGGTCCAAAGATCTGGGCTGTTATTCCTGGCTCTGCTCTGGCCTGGAGTATGACCTTGGCAAAAGCCACTCTATGTTTCTGGCCTCATGTCCTTCAGATCTCGGTTAAGACTATAAGAAATGGAGAGCAGGGACTGTCTTTTGCTGCATGTGCATAGAGCACATAGCATGGTGGGAGCTTCAGAGCATCCCTGGTATGGCAAGAAATGCTATTCATGACATTAGTGCTGTGAACCAGAATTGCAGTGCTACTAGAATACAGCTGTTTGTGGGTAGGTAGCAGTCTGGTTAGGGTACTAGAGCAAGCTTTTTTATCCAGACAGAGCACTGCCTGGGAATCTTAAACGTCCAGACATGCAGGCAGCTTATTTTTAAGGTCTCATTTGAAAGATGCCAGCTCCCCCTCCCTGCTCTTCCCCAGGCAGCAAGAGCAGAAAACTAAATTTATCTGCATCGGGACAGAAAGAGATGGAGTAAACCAGCCAGGCACTGCTCCAGATATGCTGGGTAGAACAAATGGCATGCAGCTCTCTGCCTGACTGTGTCCGAGATGCTCAGGGTGCTGCTAATGCTGGGATGGCACTGAGAACTGCACAAGGTTTTCCATTCCAGCTTCTGGATTTCAGAAGATCAGAATTTGCTGAGAAATTTGTCTTGTGAGGTGGCTTTTTATCTGACTCAGTCCCTAAGGTGATTTATTTTTCATGTGTAAGGCAAAACAGTCCCTCGGCTTTCTGAGAGAAAGATGAGGAGTTACATGCCTCGTCCTCCTCTCAAGACCATGCAAGGACCCCAGTGTGGAAATAGCGCTGGAGAAGAGGTCAGAGTGGTCTGCGAAGAGCCCTTGTTGCTTTAGTGACTTTTGAATATCCTGTAGGTAGTACGTAAGTGTGGTAGCTGTAAGGGACTCGATACTGTAAACTTGCCACTAGCGTAGCTGGTTTGTGGTGCTGGCCCACGGCTCCCTTTTTGGTGATGTTGTTGACTGGCACAGACTGGTGGAGGGGAACACAGGGTAGATATGTTGAATGGGTCTGTGCAACACTGGCTTCTGTGTGCCTGAAGTAAAGATGAATCCCTTCCTGAGGGCCATCTCGGGGAAGCTGTGTGTCCATGGACAGAAAGGGATGGGGTGGGATCTATGCTGCTTTTTCACCTCCTTCCAAAAGTGCAGCATTCATCTCTGTCAGGATGCTGCTGATGAGTTACTTACACAGAATCTCCTTACTGGAAACTCTTTTCAGTCCAATTAAGATCTTGCAATGTGTCAGTTATGACAATAAAAGTGAATTAAGTCTCATTTCTCCTTTTTTACAATGTTTATTAGAAGATTAGAATACTCCTTTAGAGGAGCTGATTGTGGTTATTTATGTGTTAGCACCAAGAAGCCCCCACTCAGACTGGAAGCCCCCGCTCAGACTAGGGACCCATTGTGCTAGTTACTATATGCACCCACAGATGGAAGCGGAAACTGCCCCAGGGAATGGACTGACCGTGTGGAGGGAGGCTGTTTGAGGTAGCCAGACTCCCATGGCAGCACAGCCCAAGCTCAGTGCCCCCAGTGGCAGGATTTGCTGCTCCTCGGGGGACACTTTGGGAGTCACTGATGCTGGTGGATCTTTAGAGGTCTGTCTCCACCTCTCCACTCAGTAAAGATCTCTGAGCAGCAGAATCTTTCATTTGTCTACTTGGTCTTTCTCCTTGTAACCTCTACCTCTACCTTGAGTGACCTCTACCTTGGGCAACTGGTCCCAGAATTACTGGAGAGCATGTGCTGGGGGAGATAGGTGGCCAGCCACATTGTATAGCCATATAAACCTCTCTTTTTGAGGAAGGCGGAGTAGAAATAAAAACTGAAAGCTTTAACTCTGGAGCACAGCTCAGGAGGAAGGGTAGACTGTGTCAAGGGGCATATCTGATACTCCTGTGGATCCCTTCTGTTTCACACCAACTCTGTTATCCTCACCCCCAGGCTTTTTGTTTGCAGGCAAGCAGGAGTATGCTTAATTTGACTCCCCCCTTGAGCTCCTTTGGTTCTGGGGCTTGGCCAAGGCTTAAAGGAAGGGCCTTTCCAGGGGCCTGGGCCAGTCAAGATGTTTTCTAACACAACTAATGGGGCAAAGGAGTTGTGATTTTATTGCTGTGAAGGACCCAGGCAGAAGGATGCAGTAGAAAAAGCCTGTAGGAAGGTTCCTTGAACCATCTTGTTTTCAAGAGGGGTTTAGGTTTATACTTCTCAAAACAGATTACACCTATCTTTAACTGATCAGGCTTAAAGGACCCCGCAGCTACAGAGATCCAGGGATACAGAGCTACAGAGTCAGAGAAACAGGCTGGGAAGGAGAGAGCCATGTGTCGAACTGCTGATCTTTCCTGACTGTCTGTTGTGCAGAGAGCCTGAGCTCTCCTCAGCTGCAAGACAGACTCCACACCAGTGTTCAAGGAAAGGGAAAGGGTCTGGTCTCTGTTGCCTTGGGACTTGGCAGGGTCACATGGGGAGGAATGCACCTCAAGAAGACTTAGGTGGATGAAGATTTAGGGGCAAATGTTGAGGGCAGGCAGCAGAGTTGTCCTGTGGGTCACTGCTCACCCATGCTGTGATCAGTCATTTGTGACTGAGCTCTTGGGTACTGGACTTCCTTCTGTGCATGGTCATAGCAGACATCAAGAGGGAGCCTAGCAGAAGACTTTCTGGAACTGGCAGACAGCCTCTGTGCTCTGTTTAGTGCCTTAAGTCCTATCCCTGATGGCCTGCTCAGCTCTGACATCATATCCACGGTCATGGATGTGATCCTGCTCTCTCTGACCTTGTGCTAGACAAGCTTCCAGTTTGGGCTGGGCCTTTCTCCTAGCCTGTATTTTGGACTTACAGATGTCTGACTTTCAGCCTGGTCCTGTCTGTGCTTCTGCCTGCCTCTTAGGCTTCTTTGTCAGGACCTTTTGCTTTGTGATGTTGACTCTCACGAGTGCAGTCCTGGCTCTAGCCTGGCTTAAACGCAGACTTGGATTGCCTATGAAAGTCATTATGTGGAGAACAAAGAGGATGGCTTTGAAGACCACATTAGAGATGCAAATGGGGAGAGTCAGGAGACACAGGGCTGCAGCAGGATGTGCTGGCTGGTTCCCTAATTCCCTCAGCATACTCACCCTTTTTCCACCTTATTTGGGTTGGGGTAAACAGGCAGCAGACAGTCCACACAGAGCTGGTATGTGGGTGGTTGAGAGTCTGCGTGCTTTCTTTGGAATGACACTGGCTCCTGATGGATCAGCATGCGCTATCCCAGCCCTCCTTGCTTTGCATGAGTGGAGACAGCGTTGAGAGAGCTGGGACCTTAAAGCAGGACTAAAGGTATCCTCCTTCCCTGATGCAGGAAGAAAAAAGTGAGAGAGTGCCTTGATCTGAGGAGGTAGGACAGAGAGTACCCTGCCATGCCTTAGAGGTCTGCCTTTTCCTTCGCAATGTGTGTCTTGGGAAACATAGGACTTGGCAAAGCCTGATTTCAGAGGAACCTGCTATCTGCTTTGCTTGCATATGGTCAGCCCGGAGCTGAACCCACAGCTTGGAGCCCTCCAGAGAGGGAGAGCCGCTACACTCCGTACCTCAGTGTGGACATAGTGGTTTGTGCAGCCTGGATGGGCAGGGTAAGTGCTGAGCAAATCATCCAGCAGGCACCTCAAGCTGGGCTCTTGCTTGGTACCATGTAGGTGCTTTGTACCAGAGCTCCAGCTATGTGAGCCTGCTTTGTGGCAAGCAGCCTGCCTTACTGTGTTAGACTGGGCCATACCTCTGTAATGAAGGCAAAGTGTTTGACATTATTCTTCCTCAGTCCCACAGCTGTTGATGGTTTGAAGTTAAGAAAACACTTAAATGATTTAAAAAAAAAAACAAAACAGTGGTGGTATATCAAGGGAGTTTCTAATGAGCGGAAGGAGGGGGAATAGATGCAGGAGGGGCAGCAGAGACTAAAAGCCTGGCAGAGCACTTGTCATCTTGACAACACAGTAAGTTCCAAACTAGGCTCACTCTTGACGTTTGCCTGAAGGTATATTTAACTAGCGCAGGAGATGCTGGAGTGGAAGTGTGCACCTTTAAGCCCAAGAAAGCCTCATTGGGGAGCTAGTGGGGTTTTGGAGGCAGGGGAAGATCTCCACTTGTAAAGCGTACATCCCTCCCTCCCTGTCTGCGTAGCCAGACTGAAAGGCTGCGCTAGCAGCTTTGCAAGACGGGACGCTAATGAAGCGTGAACTGGCTGCGTTCAGTGGCGGCTCCCATGCTATCTGCCACCAGTTCACTTGCCTGCCTGCCTGCCTACTGCTTTCATTCTTTCTGCGTTTGCATGTTGTGTGTCTTGTGTTTGACGAATGGAAATTTGGTTGTCTTTTTGAAGCAGGAGGGGTTGTGAACGAGCAGAGTGGAAGCTGAAATTTTCCTTTTCCTGAAATATACTAAATGTTGAAGAATGTATGTGGCATGTCGAAGCACTTTATAGTCTTTGAGACCTGAGGGCTGACTGGAGTCCCTGGGTTATGCGGGTTCAGTGGGGTGCCAAGAAGGGGCTTTTGCAAGGCTCCTAGTTCTGCCCAGAAATCCATACTACTGTGTTCAGTCCTTGACCACAGGCCCAGACTTAGGAGTTCCAGGAGAAAAAAGGATCCTTGTCTATGTGATGCTATCAACATCCAGATGGAGCAAAGCCAATACATCTCTGCCCCTTCCTTGCTGGGGGTTTGATCTCTGCCATTTTGTGCTCTACATGCTGGCTGTGCTCGTGCTGTTTCGTATTTCTCTTGTCTCTGCTCAGAAGGAGGGATATTAGCCCCCATACAGCCCATGAGCGAGGGAAGGTGAGCAGTCCTGAAGTGCAAGACCTCAAGGCCAGATGACTGCGCCATGCTGGCCCCAATCTGCCTGACCCAAAATCCTCCATGCTCCAGAGCCACTGCTGCTACTTGACCTTCTCTCACCGTGCACTGTGCCATGGGGATTTCTGGAATGTACATATAAGCTGTACTTTCCCTAAATCCTAAGATGGTGCCTAAAACCCCAGGCTCGTGTGTTTTGCCTGCATTATGTGAGCACGGGAGTGGAAGGCATCCTCTCTCTGAACTCGCCTGCTACTGAAATAGGCCAGGCAGCCACAGGAGGATGGGGCGTTTTATCCCTTCCTGCTTGCAGGGGTAGTTGATGAGAGAGTGGAGGGGTCTGATCTTGTGTAGTGGGGCTTTTCTGTGGCAGAGCTTTAAGTGGACCACTGATACTGAATCCTGCTGAAAATGGATGTGTTTGGTTGTCTTTTAGCGAGTAGCTTTTTCTCATTTAAAACCTTTCCAGGAAGCCAACGCAAACCAGGAGGCAGAACATGCTGGGATGAGGCAGACAGTGCTGTGAAGGCGAAGCTTGCTTTTATTGTGTGCCTGTGCTTGAGAGCTAGACAGATACCTTGGAAAGAAAGGTCTAGGGAAGCGTGGTGCTACTGGGTAGGTGCTCAGCAGCCAGCGTCGTCTTATGCTAGCTTGTGTGTTCAAGGGTGGATGCTAAAAGGGGCTGACTCTATCCTTCCACAGGCTAGCGAGACCTGCAAGAGCCCTGCCGCCCTCCAGACCATGGGAAGGAAGGTGCTTTAGGCAGGTTCTGATTTGGCACGTGAGATGTGGTCATGTGATGAATGTAGTGGGTTTGCTGCCTTGCTAATGACAGGCTGGGATTTTCCTCCTGTGGCTTGTGTCATGTCCTTAAACATCTCATGGCACCTCATCTGTCAATGCAAATACAAGGCAGAAACATCCAGAAGGGTTGCTTTGCTTACTGTGCAAACACAAGCCCCAGGTGGGACATGGCTTATTCTCCCTCCCTAGCAAGCCAGGATCCACAGGGAGGTTATGAAGGTGTTTTGAACTGCACAGGTCAGTTCCTTCTCTAAAACTTCACTGCAGGGCTTGTGCCCTTGCTGTTCGGAGCCATGTTTCTATTAATGGGTGGGCTTGTTAAAATCTGTGGTGAGGTATTTGGTCTATAAACCCATTTAGTAATCTAGGCTGAGAGAGTAAACAGAAATACCCCTCTCCCCTAGTTCTTGTCACGTTGCTGCCATTCGTTTACTAGGATATACCCTAATTGTTAATAAACCCCACCAGTCTGAGCTTGCGGGTGCCTTAACTGTATGTAGTAAAAACTGCACTTGTGCTAGCACCACCAAACAAGGGCAGCAGCCTTCCAAAATTAATTATAGTAGACAGAGCCTGAAGTACAGCATTAGAAACTGGAGTGGGGGCCCTGTCCGGGAGTCTTGACTGGAACCGGGTATCTGTGGGTGTGCGGGGAAAGGGCTGAGATCAGAGACGTTAGTCCAAGCTTGTCTGTTGCAGCAATGTAGCTCGATCTTCCTTTCCAGACTGATTTAAAGATATGGGAAAACATTGATGTTCTTCCTGCAGGGGAGACTTGCTGAGGTCCTTAGCTGGTACAAATTGATCTCTAACTCACAAAACACCCTATGGGGACATAACTTCGATAGCAACCTTCCCCCTGAAGTTTGATGCAATTTCCTTTTCTTCCAGCCATGTACTTGCCCCTTTTCACTGTGAAAGCAAAAGCTGTGACAGCATGGCATAGCCTAGGAGCTGATCTCCAGCTCCTTTGTCCCAGCCTTCCTGCCCTCATTCAGAAAACCCTGAGTCATCAGCTCTCTGCTCCACCAATGTTGTAATTCCGCCCCCCTGCTTGCCCCCCACCCAGCTGTGATGAAGAAGCGAGAAAGCAAATAGGAATAAATACCTCCAGTCATAAAAGTAAAATAAATCAATACCTCTCCTCTGAAGCCAGAGATGCTTAATAGGCAAGGATCACTGCCAGATTGTAAAAAATGTGTTTAGTGTGTGGCTGGGGCAAGTTTAGCCCTTGGACAAAAACAGCTGAGCAGCTTCTCTCACCTTTGAATTAAATAACTTTAATTGTGGAGGGCTATGATTAATAGAGGTACCTTTGGATGGGATGCACCAGGTATTTTGTGCCTATGGATCATCTGAGCAATTGCCTGGGAAAGAAAAGTGCCTGCCCTTCTGCAGGCATAGCGGCACTTTTGTCTGAGAAGGGATAGCTTTGCTTGCAGGTAAGGTAGCTCCTGAAAGACTATGCTGAGCTGGTGGGACTTAAGCCATCCCTTCCAGCTTCTACGGACATTTCTAGATCTCTAACTTGCCATTCTTTGACAGGAATGCAGAGGAGAAAAACTGAAGTGGTAGGTAACCTTGTCTAAATGAACTTAGTTCTGCCCATGCTGGAAAAGAGCTGAGGGAAATTCAGTTGTGCGGAGGTATGTCTGGGGCTTTCTCAGCGCACAGGATGAGAGTGTGTGAGTACCACCATGCTGAGGACGTAAGAACAACCGCCATGGAAGGATAATCCATTTCAACGGGATACGGAAGTCGAGGTTTGTCTGTTCTCCTTACAGGAGTCACTCCAAGATCCTGTCCTGGAGAGGGCGTGAGGGTTTAGTTGTCCTGTCCAGCTCTCTAGCATGCATTTCTTCTCTTTGCTTGAGTGACAAAGCTATTGTGGATGTCTCCCAAGAGAGGACAGAGAGTAAATCTCCTAAGGGCTGAGACTTAAAGCTGTGGTGAAGGAGGGCTGGGACTCTAGTAGGGCCCATATTTAGTGGAGTAGGCCATGATTTCATGTGATGAACTTTTTTTGCTTCTCCCTCTCCCCCAAGGACTTGTCCTGCTAGACATTCACAACTTTCTGGATACTGCTTCTCCAATGAGTGTGAGACATCAAGATAACAGGTGAAGTTGGAGTGAACATGATTATAGAAAGCTCTAGCAAGGTGTTTCTGAAAGGCATGGGGAAGTGTTAGTGCTGTTATTAGCTAGTTCCAGTGAGACCTCATCAGGAATGGTGGGGATGTACTGGTCACCCTTTCTGATGGCAAATGAAGTGAAATGGGAGCAGGTATGAAGAAGCCCACTAAGAAATTCAGCTGTGCAGAGATCCCATCACACTTAACGAGTTTAGCTTCACAGAAGCGATGCTGAAAGGTGATGAGCTGTCTGTGTACTGGAGCAGAAATAGTCAGGAGGGAGAAGAGCTATTCAGATTAAGCAGGTGTTGGCACAAAGGCAGCTAGTTATGTGCTGGCCATGAACACCTGAGGCTGATGACAAGCAGAAGGTTTCTGCATGTGAGAGCAGCAAGGCAGTGGGCCCCACTTCCAGCAGTTACAGAGCAGGGAACCATCATGACTAGTTTAAGGTGAAGCAGAGCAGGAATATGTGATGCGACTCCAGCACTGCTCAGAAATTGGATGGAGGGACATAGGGTTTCTTGCTGCTCTTATTTATGACAGTCTATGCACCTTTTGATGGGGCTGTGAGCTTACAGATTGCCAAAATATTTCAGAATAGGTTTAGGGTCAGTTTTCCAGCAAAGCCTTCTTGCACCTTTTTAAGCTGTTTGTTCTCCCAGCACATGGACTCGTCCATGATTAAGTGCTGCCTGGAATGAGAATGTTTTCCTGAATTAAGGTAGAAGTATATTGCTGAGAAGAGTCATGTGATGAAAGTTAACTTAAGAGCAGTGCCGCTGGGGTCATCTGGCACAACTCTTACAAAGCCAGCTGCTCTCCCTGCTAAAGGAAGGCTGTACTGGGAAAGGTGGTCCTGCAGAGACTTGTGTATGTTTTGCTTTCTCCTCGTGCTTAAGGCAGAGCGAGTCTCTTGATAATATACCTGTGGTAGTCAAAGGTTACGTGAGCTTAATATTGAAGCTAACAATAGGAAAGGCTGTTCTGAATGGGCATGATTTTGGGCTATCGTCCTCCTGTGTGAGTTTTGCCCTTGCTTGGGGTAGGGGAGACGCAGAGATTGAGGTGATGCTTTGTATAAAATGGACACGATCTGTCCCATAGCTTGTGTGAGGCTTTCTTTATGGTCAGGAGGGGAGAAGCCTATCCTTTTTGTCAGAAAATTTGATTTCTACTTTTTCTTGACAGCTTGTCTCCACTTCACTTTGCTCTGTACCCATGCTTGGTTTGACAAGCAGGTCCTTCCCATCTCCCCCTGACACCAGACTTTCAAGTTTATACCCAAAAGTCCTTGCAGTTGAAGCATAATCCCTGCCAGCTTTTTTTACATCTAAATCTACCTCGTTCTCAACCCGTCTACCCCCCCCTCAAATGGGTGCAGTGGGGTGGACAGTATTGCCTGACTGCGATCTGTGAGTGTCTGCTGCCTTCAAGGCCCCAGTCCTTTGCCCCGTAGGGAAGTTGTTGTCCTGTGGATGCCTTCTGTGTGACTTTGTGCATGTCATTCGTCCCTCATGTCATCTTTGGCCTGCAAACTTAGGAAAAATACTCTTCGTGTGGTGCTGTGAGAGCTGTCTGTGAAAGCCAGGCCATGGCAGAGCTAGTGAATTGCTTTTCTGCCTAAGGCAGGCAAAGTGCTCCCAGTGCAGTAATGAATCCACCCAAGAGTTCCCCCAGCTTGAGGTGATTGCCCTGACTTTATTGTGTGTGTAGTGTTTCCCCTGTAATGGCCATACACTGTAATGCCCACAAGTATGCTGCTAAACCAGCAGCATGTGATAGCGTGCCCACAGGCTGGGGTATGCGTTTAAAGGGGGTAAAATTCGTCATGGAGGAAAGCCATGGCCACTACCCGTGCCAGCAGGAGAGCTGCTGACACTTTAGATTCTTTGGCATAAAATCGCAGTGGCAGGTAAATCCCAGAGAAATAACATAAACCTGACGAAATTAACCCAGGACCATGTGAAGGAGGTAGGGAACCTTTTCACTGTGTTTTCTCTCTTGTGAGCATCACGCTGTTGTGGGTACTTTTTCAGCTTGCTGCAGTTGGAACCAACAAGGGGTCATTGCTGATTAATCCTAATGAGGGAGAGAGGCCAGCTCTTTGATGGCCTGAAAGTATCATGTTGCTCTTCTGTTTCCTGGAATAGTAAGAAAATGGACTAGCTGGTTTTCCTGGGCTTTTTGGGGTGCCATTTGTTTCTTCCCCAGACTTTTTGGTGCTATGTCTGAAGGCACAGAGGGTTTGGGCAAAAGATGCTCCCTCATGTTAACCAGCTTGTTAGGTCCAGCTTGGCCTTGGTAGGCTCTATGGTAATAGCTTCCCCCTGAGACAGCCCATTGGGGAGGAGCTGTCACCCAATTGGTATCTCTTGGGGAGGGAGGCTGGGAAGTAGCTTTTTGGCAGGATCTGGGTTGGGGGAAGGGAGAGACTTGGTTTCTTTCAGGATCTGAGGGTGGATTAAGTGAAGCGTTCCTTGTTAGCTAATTGAAACAGTCAAAATGTCAAATGAGGCATTTCAATAATAGCAATGTTAGGAGCTCTAAGTTTTTATTTCTCTCCCTTTCCGCTGCTCTCTTTTGTATTGTGCATTCAAGATACAGGGACATCACTCCCTGCCTCTACAAAAACCCTCTTAAAGATGGGTTTCAGAGGGGCTGGGGCGAGGATAGAAGCAGTTTTAATTCCCTCCAATTCCAGCATTATTGTGTTTCAGCAAATATTTTGCAAAAGGATTTTCAGGATGAACTTCAAACAGGCAAATGCCTCACTCCAGTGACTCGAGCAGCTTTGCAAATTTAGAAAAGAAAATGAAGATTGTTTTAGCTGACATTTAAACCTCTTCTCTTTCTTTCCCAGCCTGTCAGTAAGCTTCATACACTTTGGGTCAGATGCCCTTTCCCTGAAGTAGGAAAGGATATTTATAGCTAGGTAGGACCATAACAGGGAAATGTCCAGGCCGCAATACCTGTCAGATGATGTTACTTATGGGCCCAGTAGTAAGAGCCAACATAGAATTTGCTATAAGAAAGTAAAAAGGTGAAGATGCAGGCCATGGAAACACCGAGAGGTGCAGTCCAGCTAGTCTGGCCTTGCTGCTTGAGGGTGGAGTTGGACTTGGTGGAAAGATGATGCTTTTTGGGCAAACATTTCCCTTATGGCTCAATGTGCTGTGTCACCCTTTTGAGACCCGGGGAGCGATGGAGGAATTTATACAGAGAGCTCTTGAAGTGTGATCTGGATCATTCTTGTCCCTTGGGGAGGCAGGGAAGTGGTTAACTGGACACGCAGAATCCAGAGAAAAGCATTTACTGCACAGAGGCTATGGCTTGCTTGCCTCATGCGATTGGGAACTCCTGAGGGGCTGATGGAGGCACTTTAAGGAGCGTTTATAATGTTTGAGCATTGTTTTGTTTGTGCTTTGAGTCAGGCCAAAGGGACATCCATTTTGTTGGGCAGGGTGAGGAAAGGATTTCTAGAAGGAGGGTGAACCAAGAGCATCTGGCTGCAGGTCTTGAGTACTTCTTGCTTCCTCTCACCCAGGCCTGAAGCCAGGCCAATGGTGCTGAGCAGGGAGCAGCTGTCAGGGCTACGGTTGGAACAGCTTACTCCCAGGGATTGGAGTCACTGGGGTCTCTTAAGGTAAAGACAGCTTGCAGGGGAAAAGCAGTGTGTCTGGGGACAACAGAGTTCCACCATAACCTGCTTTCACCCACAGATGTACGCAGACAGCTTTTGCGTGCGTGTTGCTTATGATTCACTGCCAGATTGGAAGGAGGGTAAGGGGCTGGGCAGTCTGGTGTGGCCTGTGGGAACCTCCCCATGGGGGGCCTGGATTGGGAAGTGCTGTTGTCTTGTGTGTCTGATGGGGCTGCACATGTTTTGGCAAAAGCACCTCTGGGCTCTGGGACGCAGTCTGAGGCCCCAAACGTGGTGCTGAGGACTTACTGATGTAGCACAAGGTAGCTGGGAGCTAGATGAAGGTTGATGCCAGGCTAATTGAGACTTGAGAGCATGTCCCAACCACAGGCGTAGGTCCATCCCTTCTTCTTTTAGCTAGAATCTCAAGCATGGACTGACCTTTTTCTTTCCTTTCCCAAGTCTCCCCAATTTTTAAGAGGAAGAAATCCAGGTACAGTGCTTGAAAAGGGAGCCATGATGTGGTCTGGCCATGAGTCCTGATTTAACCACAAGGGTCTGTGGATGATTTCTGTAGAATCTGGGTATAACTTCTGCTAGTGTTGGGTGGTGCAGACACACTTCTCTTGCATGGAAATAGGAGTGAAGGAATAACCTATGCTCTTATGGACCACCTCTAATGGCAGTGGAGGTGAGATCTGCCCAGCTCCTTTACCAGAGATTGCAGGGGGACCATCAGCTGGTATTGCTCTGCTGAGCTGTTGAAGCCAAAGGTCCCTGGTCTCTGTGCTGGCTGATGGCCTGCAGTCCTGTTGGCTGTGCTGCTGGCTCCTCTCCCCTGTCCCTTCTGATATCCTCCTTAGCAGTGCAGTCCTAGAGCCAAGCTGCCTGGGTTCTCACGATCCTTAGGAAGAAAAGCAACAAAGCTTGTCTGTGGAGAGCTCTCCAGAATGGTTTTCCTGACATCTGCCCACCCCAATGGATGTTAACAAGCTAGTAGATCTAGACCTGCCGTGCCTTGATACAAAGATTTATTTTTAGGGCCTTGATATTTAAAATGATCTGTTATAATTTCATGCTTAAATAATGCTAAATAATGTTCCCTGTTTGCGCAGTGTAATTGGAAGAGGCAAATAAACCAAACAAACTAGCTATGACTGATCTTCCTTAGTATTTTCAAACTTAAACAAACAGAAAAAAAAAAAAAAAAAAAAAAAAACAAGGGCCTGGCCAAGTTAACGCTTTGAGAGTATTTTCTAGCTGGCATCCCATTTTTTCTTTTTCACAGGCCAAGAAACACAAGAACTTTAAAGAGCCAATGGCTTCTTGCCAAAGAAAACTCGGTCTTAGATTAAAAAAAGGAAAAAATTCAAAGTGAACTTATTGTTCTTTAGGAACTGGCGTGGCTAATGACTCTAGAAGTGCCATGGGATTTTATGCAAGTGCAGAAGAGACTTAGAAAATATTCAGCAAGTTCATTTAGCCTCCTTTCATGCTTCTCAAATCCTGAAGCTTTTTTATTGCTGCTTTATGTCAGCTTGACACTGCTTGATTTTACTGAGATGGCATTGCAGTATTCGGTGCTGAGTGGGTCCTGCACTGATCACATCTGTAACATCTCGTTTAGTCTGCATGGGATTTTAGGTGATTGAATTAGAGCTTCTGAATTCATATGGCCCTGTTTGGGGACAGAAAGTTCTGCCTGGGCTGCCGTTACCTATGTGCAAAACACAGGCGTATCATTTAAGTGATGTGATTTTGCGATTAGTCATGAATGTGTTTTGTGTTTCCTTCTGGAAAACTACCGTTGGGGAGTGTATGCAGCCTAGGCTTTTTAAGCTTCTGCACATCAACTATGTGCATCCTTAGCTGAAGGATCCCTTGCATTAAAAGGGTCAGAGTAACTTTTCCTTTTATGTCTATATGCTTATTAGGTTGCTCCGTGGAGCTGTGTCAGAGGCTTCCCCAGCTCCAGGCTGTGGAAATGTTAGTGCTCCGCATGTCCATGCTGAGACCTGGGTTCATTTCTCTCTTGCGCACTGAGGTGACGGCAGGGACCTGTCCTGGTGCCCTTCTACTATTGCTTTAGGAGGCCTGAAGTCCTTGGGGAGCTGAGAGCACGCTTGGGAAGAGAGAGAGGCAAAGGGCAGAGAGCACCCAGAGTGAAGAGGGCATGAAGAGAGTGCAAGTACCACTGCCATCTCCCCTGACGGAGTCCTGCGCGTCCACTCCTGTGCCCTCCCTCTGGGGTTGCTTCTCGCTCCGCAGCCCATGTGTTCCTCAGCCTCCCTCTTCTGCGCTTCCTTGAGCCTCCCCTTGGCAGCCTTGCGTGCTCTCTGTGCTTCCCTTCCCTCTGGTGCCCATCCTCCCTCCGTCCAGCCTGTGTTCGGGAGAGCTGGCTCCCTGCCAGCACTTCCCCTTGTTCCTTCTCCATCTTCCTCTCCCTCTGCTTCCCCCACCCCTCCGCTCTGCACAAGCCTCGACTCTGTTTGTGCCCACATTAGCATTTCTGCTGACTGGAAGGATTGGTTTAATTTCATGGGTGTCATTTCCTTCAAGAAATCTCTCTCTGAGCAGCAGCCCGACGAATGCCTGATAAAACATATTTTCCTACGGTAATGATTTTATGGACCCATAAGTCATGAATTTATTATGATCTCAGCCCCTGCTGCTGATTGCTGTAAAATGCAAAGTAATTAACAGCAAGCGGTAGCAGCTATTCCCACCTGGTAGCGTGTTCTTTGGTACGCTGATGGGTTTGATTAAAGTAATGGCTAAAGTGTACAGCCTGGCTGTAAAATATTAGCATGATTAATGCAGTATCCTAAATAAGAAACAAAACTAATGGGAATGGTTTAAGGAATTAAAAAAAATTATATATATATTCCCCTCCCTCCCTCCAGCTATTGTTCTGGCTCATTTATGCTTTCCTTTCTGTTAAATAATGTATGGGCTTCAAGGCCAGGGGGCAGGCTAGAGATGCGTATTGCAGTTTCATAACATCTTAAGTGCTTGTGTTAATTTTTCACTCCTCCCTTCTCTTTCCTCTCAACCTGCCATCTCCCATTGGATAAGGGAGAAAGATAATCAGGTTTTCTGAACTTGGCTTGAAGTCAGGTGTGATTTGATTTGGATTGCAGACAGCCCAAGGAAGCAGCATAGAGGCAACTTGGAGAGTTGGACTTGGTTTCTGGCCTCACAAAATAAAAATCCTGAGACTGTGTTGGATGCACTGTTCACATTTCCATGGCTTGGGGTGATCTTAGTTCAGTGTCTGAAGCCTGGAGCCCGTAAGTTTTTCTCACTAGAAGAATAAACGTGTGTCCATCCAGAAGGTGCAGTGCTTCCACTGAGAAATGACTGTGGTGGTCTCTTTTTTTTCCCTGAAACACTTAAAAGTCAATAGGTGACTTGGTTGAGTGAGAAGTTAGCTAAATAAGGCACAAGAAGTACAACTACCCATCTAAGATTTCTCCTTTTCTTCCTTACTCTGCCACCTCCCCCCACCAGAAGGTGTAATATGTAACTGTTTACATGGTGATCTTCAGTGGGAAAGATCAGAAATTACTTGATTTCTGGGATGAAAGTGAAAAAATGCTATTTTTTTTATTTTGTGTCAAACACTAAGAAAAAATTATTTGGAAGTGAGAAAATACCCATTCGCAAGAACGGCTTTTTTTGACCTATACATTTTGATCAGCTCTTCTCTTTAGACTTCTGAAAGTGCATACACCAATGTCATCTAATTCCCTCTGATCTGCCTGTAACTTTTCAGGTGTATTGATCTGCTCTAGTTTATGAAGCTACTGACTATTGGAAAGAAGAGTTTATAAATAACAGCAGAGAAATGGGCTTCCATATCACAGGAGTTCCAGCTGTGTTGTTTTTGTTTATCACACAACACACATTTTTGGAACTTTTCTTAACCAGGAGATTGCAAGGGAACTCAGTGTGCCAATGTTACTGGGAATTGTTGTGCTGTATTGTACTGTGCAAATGGCATTTTCTCTCTCTTGGGATGGAGAGGTTTCTGGGTTTGTTTTTGTAGATAAGATATAAATTCTGTAGTGGTTCTACTAGTATATACAAGTAGCCCCAAGCTCCAGAATGTGTCTTGTTGGTCCTTCCAGTAATTTGACAAAGGCTCCTTCCAGCAACCTCGTAAAAGTACAACGCAAAAAATGCTGTTTTTCCTTCAGAACCTGAAACAGTCAAACAAGAGGATGCTGAGCTCTGTAAATAACTAGTACATGATGGCCAGAAATCTGCAAATGTGGGCAGATGTTTTAAATGTTTCACCCCTGTTCAGTGGAGGTCAAAAACATGAATAGACATAAATTATCAGGAGAGCGAGAATGAAATTGGCACTGAGATTGCTGCCATTGGAGCCGTGATTACCTACTTTTGGGAAGGATATAAGAAATCTCAAAAGATCAAAGGCATGGAGGAGCTGCTAAGAAAGGGGAGAGATTACGCAGATTGGGATACTTCAGTTCGGGAAAGAGACAGCTGGGAGAGGGGTATGATCAAGATGTATATAGTCCAAAATGGAATAGAAGAAGTGAGCACAGATGATCGTTTGCAGTATTTTGTGATTCGAGCTCTGAGGGTTACCCAGGGAACTCATCAAGCAGAAGGTTTAAAGCACATCAAGGGAAGTATGTTTTCCTGAAGTGCATAATTATATACGCAATTCATTGTCATGGGCTGCTGTGGAGTCTAAAAACGTAGAATAGATGTGAAGAGGGACTAGATCACCATGGAAGGCAGGTCCCATGGGGATGTTGAACATAACACTAGTGTTTACAACAAGAGGTGGCCTGTGAGTATCCCATCACTTGTTTGCTTCTTCCCTTCTCCCAGAGGCAAGGCTGTGGTCATGTTCTGCCCAGTGTGTCCTCTGCCTTGAAAGATCCAAGGCTCAGGGGCTGAGCACTGGAGGATATAACTGCTGTGATTCGACTGATGACGTTCTCTCTCCTCAGAGAGTTTCTGCCCACTTAGTGAAACCTTGTGTATTGTGGGCTCGTAAGGGTAGAAGACACCACAAATACGTGAGATTGATGCTTAGTGGTGGGCTGAAGAAGGTAGGAGCTGAATGTGTGAATCTCATCCCACCTATGAGACATGATAGTAGCACAGGGAACACCGGAGCATGAGGAAGGTGTCTTGTGGCTGGGCAGCAGGAGATGTATGCTTTTCCTCTCTAGTGCAGGTACTGCCTGAGCCAGTTGCTACAATCAGACAGCAGGGCTGTGGGGTTTTATTTGGACAGCTTTCTCAGGAGTGCGCACACCTTAATGATGTTTGAGAAGCAGTTTCTGTGGGAGACCTGGGAGCCAGGCGGCTCTGCAAATCAGACCATTAGTATTTTTAAAAGATAGGCTCCATCCTGTAGGAACTGCTGCGGCTGCTGGAGAGGTGCCAGAACTGTATTCCAGGTTGCTTTGCTTCTGCTTCTCCTACTAGATCTTTCACTCTGTCATTTTATCCACTTATTTCCTTTTCTCGTGGATAGAACCTTTTATTGCTAGCCTCCAAAACATACTTTAGGTATTGCCTTCTGTGTGTCTCTTGCTTGGAAGTTTGCGCAAGGAGAGGATGGTGGATTTTTTTTTTCTTTTTTTCCTTTGTCTTTTTGGAGCTAATCACCATAGTGAAATTGAGCTGTAATGCAGTTGGCAGTGGTCAGATTGAGCTGAACGTGTGTGCTTCAGCACATAGCCGGGTTCTTGCATCAATAAAAATGAACAGAGACAGACGCAAAACGAAAGAGGTATCGCACGGCCTTGTTTAAAACACACTCACACAAAGGCGTGAGCAACCTGAACAAAAGCAGCCTGTCTCTTCTTTTGAGGCGAGTGAAAGAAGTTATTGGACTTGGACACGCACAGTGAGAGGGGGAGACCATGTTCCCCCAGCTCCTCCCGTGCTAGCCGCAGCTGAGCGGCAGGTAAAGAGGAGATTGCATTTGGCGGGGAGGGTTTGTAACTGTCGCAAGTCAGTCAGAGTGGCAGGGTGAATCAAGCCTGACATTTTTAACATCTTCCCCCCACAAAGGGGGGCAAGGGGGAATGGAGGAAGGAATTGTAATTTTATGTCTATATTCTGCTCTACTAATTAAGGTGAGCAAAAGAGATGCCAGCCGGGGGAGATATTCTTCTCCTTAGCGTGATCATTGCTTTGCTTTGATTTTTCCCTTCCTTTCCTGGACAACCATAGCAGTCTCCTCTGTGGAGAAAGAAAGATCCAGCTAATCAGTGCTAGAAGCAGTGTAGACAAACTGTCCATGCTCCATGAGACTGTCGTAGAATGTCTCCAATCAAGTAAGAGAAAACGCTTGAAAAGAGCCCTTGCTCCTTTAGTTGGCTAGTCTCCCACGGGGGCTTGGCCTGGCAGCGGCAATATGGTGCATCACATCCTCTCCCGGTCCCCTCTGCTCATCCATCTCTTAAGAAGCACTGTGCTCAGCTCAGGCTCAGGCTGATCCCTTGAGGAAGGGAACAGCTGGATTATAAGGCGAAATGAATTCTAGATTTCCAGCAGCAGGCAGGCTCCGGAGTTGTGCTTGGTATGTCTTGTCTTGCCTCAGGCGTGTGCTGCTACAAGCCCTTCCTGTGCCTTTTATCCTGCTCCCAGTGTAGGCTGTCTGATTCCCTCTGGTGAGTAAGGAGAGGCACGTAGGCAACATAAATACATACATTAAGTCCCTGTTCCTCACCCATCTTACGTTACCATCCAGAGTACTGGCACAACATACCTCGAGCAGCCTGGGTTGAAATGCGGTGATTTATAGGATGCCTTACCTTGTGCTAGAAGGACCTACCTTATGGCAGAGACTGGGACAACTTGTGCTTTTTAAAGGCTTGTGCTACTCACTGAGGAAAACAAGGGAACAAGTCTCTTAAGGTGAGCTAAGGCTTCAGGCAGGAAAGAGCCCCAACAGCTCCCATGTTGACTCCCACCTGTTACACATTGCGTGGCCTCCCAAAGGAAGGCAGGCCTTCCGAGGCAGAGGCTGGACAAAAGGGACCGTCTGGCCCGCGGTTCCTGGCTGAGTCACTTAGCAGTGGAAGTGTCTGCTGGGAATGGGTGGAGGAGCCGGTGCTTCGCTCCTTGACTTCTGATGGAGGTGGGCTTGGTATGCCAGACGTGTTGTTGCGGTGGCAGACTGTGACAACCATCTCTCCTCATCCTGTTCTTTCCTGATGCAGCCCCTTGCTGGGGCAGAGATGATGGGTTGGTTTGTGTAGGTGGGTCAGCAGGGAAGAGGACAAGTGGCTGCTGAAGCAGCTACCCAAGCGCTGCCCTTGGCTGAGATCCTATTTTGAGTACAGGTGTAGTCTCCTCCTCCCCCGAAGAGAGCAAGATTGGCCCAATTTGTGCAGCTCTGAACTGAAACTGTTGAGCAGCAGTAAAAGCTACCTGCTGAGTCCATGTGCCGTAAGTGCTGGACAGCATCATTAAAACTCCTTGGGTGCCCAGAAGTAGACTAAGCCCACAGCAGAGGGCAGGGAGCCTCTGAGCTCTGTGGGCTCATGCTGACTTACACCATCTGGGGACTGGTGCCAAATCTGTCTCTTTCAATGAATAAGCATTCAATTTTTTTTCTCTGCTATCAAGCCCTTAAACAAAAGCCAATTGAAATCAATGGGGGAGACTCTCATCATTTTCAGGGTTATAGGCCTAAAAAATTGGATAGCTGAGGAAAGGCCAGGCAGGGGAAGGGAAGAAGGAATAAGTGCTTCTGTAACATTATGTTTTACAATGTAAACAAATGTGAGTGAGAAAAGCTTTAGTAACAATTCCCCCAGCAGCCACAATTCAGGAAAGCTGCACATGGAAATACATACATTGAACAGCATCCTTTTTTATGTAAACTGCTCTGGAGGCCCAAAGGGAGCTGCTCCCTCTGAGATTTGTTTCTCTGCATGTCCTATTTCTATATGTAATTAAGTTCTCTTCTTCCGCTTTCCCATTACACTTAGGGTTCTTGTTAGTGGTAGGCAAGTGCTCCATGGGATGCCTCTCATGCCCAGAAACGCAGGAATAAGCCCTGCCTTCTGGCACTCCGCTTCCAGAAACCAGCAGGATTTTTTGCGATAGCTGGAAGAGGGGGAGGTTAATATCTTATCCAGCCTCTGACTGTTTTTGATAAAATCCTTTGTCCAACGACTACAACGTATTTTGCAAGTGTGGAAGGGTAAATCCTCTTCAGACAGGTATTATTTGGCCTATTTTTACTGCAAGCAACAATTCAGATTGAAGAAAATTGGTGGCTGAGTTGAGAGCAAAGCTAAGAATTTGCAGTTTTCAGACCCTTCTAGGATGCTGTCTTCACCTTGTGATCTCCTCAGCTGAATGAACGTGTCAGCATCAGCTCTTTCAAAATCCGGTCCCAGTTGTAACACAGCCCTCCAATGAGCCTGGGCAGAGTTAGACCTGTCCTACCTCATCCACTCCATCCATATAACCGGTATGACAATCATCTTTTCCCCTGGGTAAACATTTCATTATGCAATGCTGCTGAAGTACCTTACCAGGGAGAAGAACTTACAGACAAGTCTGCATTCTCATTTTGGATATGTTTGTGTGCCTGTTTTCAGCTTTAACTGTCATTCTCTTGCTTTGCCTGCTCATTAGTTCTGCCTGAGTGCAGGACCTCTCCGAAAATGCAGTGTTGGCAGTGGGCATGCATTCTTAACGACTCCTGTCTCTAACGACAGAAGCCGAGGCCAGGCAGTCGGTTTGCTTGCTGAGAGCAGGAGATGCAGAATAGACGGTAGCTTGCTGCTGGTGTCGCTCATAGTGGAGTGAGTTCTCAAATCACGGGAGAATCTGCAAAATATGCTCAGGTGTTGGCCTGCTTCTCATGCTGTAAGAAAAATTGGTTGTAATGACAGAGGGAAAGAGGAGAGGTGCCTCTCATTCTGTGGAAGGTGTTGAATCTGTTTTTAATGCTCACTCTGGCTGCTCTCTTCTCTTCTACTCAAGAGCTCAAGAACATATCTTGGCTTGTGATCCACAGCTGAAAGTCCCAAGCTCATTTTGCTCAGTGCACTGTTGTGCTGCCCAACTTAATGCAGAGGGAAAATATTAAATCAGTGAAAAACAAACAGAGCAACACAGTAATCAATTTAAAGAAAAAATGCCAAGGATTCCACTCTACAGAACAGTAGAAAGACTTACTTTAATGGGTACTTATATATTTATTTTTAACAATGCTTTTCTTGTTTTTGTTGGTGTTCTGTACCTATATTCAAAACTTCCTTGGCTTTTTGCAAACATAGTTTTCAACATAAGTTAGCTTTTCCTTTTACATGTTGTTTTTATTTTGTTTCAAAAAAGAGAAGTCTTAACAAGTTGGGATAAGTGGGAAGGGAAACTGAATCTTGCCTAGGTGCCATTCATTGTGTTTCATTTAATGGCAGGCATAAGAAGAAAAAAGTTAGGGGGGGGAAATATTCAAAATCTTGACAGTTCTGTGGTTCTCAAAAGCCAAACAAGAGAAAATTACAATTTTTTTTGTGAGAAAAAGCCCTGAATTTTCATTTTGATGGATTTCTACTGAAATGTCACTTGATAGAATTTTATTGTTCCTGATGAAATCTAAGTGTGTGGTAAGAAAATTTCAAGTACCTTCTGGGCTGTTCGCTGCCTCTTAGAGCCCTGCTTATTTCTTCATGTTTGTCTTTGTTTCTCCTTTCAACCTTTCTTACTATTTGCATCTCTCCCTTCCATCCCTGCTGATGCCTTTTTTTCTACCCCTACATCACGTTCCACTAAAATTATCACCACCAAGACAACTAAAATGGCTATGAAGTGTTTCCCCCCTGAATGGAATAATTGAGGTTGAGATCTTCTGGCTTCCTAGAGCTGATGTCTCAACTTGACTTTGTCCTTGAGAGCAGGTTGCCTCTGTTTTGCAGACTCAGTTGCTGGATAGGTTTTCTTTGTTTGGCTCGAGGTACCTCTGTCCAGTTCTTCTGTGCAAAGGCAGATTCTGGGCTTGGGGTGTTCCACGTAGGTCCGTCTGTTCTGCTAGGGCTTTGCTGTGCAGACTGGGCTGTCAGTCTGGCTTGGCAATAGCTGAAATACAGCCTCCTTGTTACCTCTCTGCTCCTCTGTAGCTCAGATCAGCAGAACGATGGAAGCCATTTAGAGACTCTCCCTAGCCACAAAGGGATCCTTGATTTGGGGGAAGGGGGAGAAAGAGGTGAAGTATCCTGGTTATGATTGTACCTCTTGATTTTTACCTTTTCTCTCAGCCACCTCTGTGTCCATGGCCCTGGTGAAACAGATTGGAGTTCAGCCTTGTTCTGGGGGACAAGTGCATGCTGAAACATCAATGTCTTGCGTGTTTTTTGGTGCTCCTAGCAGAGAACTCTGAAAAGCAAACGTCCCTGGAGTCTGGGGCTTTTTTCAAGCTCTGAGGGAATTTCATCCAGGTGAAACCTGTGACACTTTCTTGGAGATGTGGCCGGCCCGTTCCTGGACCAGAACTGTCTGCAGAAAACTGGATCCACCACCTTCTGTAGGGCCTCGATGCTCCAGGCTGTGGCTGAGGAACTTGGTAGGTAGCAATGTTCCTTCTCGGTGTTGCACTGCGACCTTTCTCTTACTCTGTGGGATTGAGCCACAAAACAAATTATGTGGCTGTGTCTAGTCCTGAAGCCAGAGATTGGCTTTGACAACGTGTTCTCAGATGAGTGAGGTTTGGCTATAACTGCTTGGGGGGGGGGGTTTGCAGAGATACCTCAGCCTGTAAAACTTACGGCTCCTTTGGAGACAGGCTAAAGTTCACTTAGACCAACTCCACTCTTCCTATAATAAGTGCCTGGCTATCCTGCCCATTGAACAGCAAAGGGGACAGATTTTGATGAGGTTTAATGCTTAAAGAAGAAAAAGACAAGGCTTGAACAAGACATTCAGCCATCCCTGACTGAAACGTTTGAGACTATATGGAAAGTGGCTGAGGTCTGGAGAATGCACAGTGCATCCCTGGCAACAGCTGCAGGTCTAACTCTGGGATGAAATATTCAATATCCGTTTGTAACGAGGTCTTTGGGGCTCTCTGCTCCGTGTTTCCCTGGCAGGCAGTTTCCTTCTTGTCTGTATACTTTCAGCCCCACGAGGAAGCATGTTGATTCCGCATTCCGCTTGTTCTTGAGGGTGGCTTTTGAAATCCTGTCGTAATTATTCACAAGCCATGATTGGAGCCCACGCGCACAAGGGTGGGGGCTGTTATTTGCATCCAGGGAGGATCTGATTATAATTGTAGCAGGGAAGTCTGTTTGAGACAGATCTGTTGTCAGCTTGAAATTTTGGGACGATGCTCCATGGGCAGGAGAAGCATGCGGGCACAAGGTCCAGAGAAGGTCAATGAAATGGACTGGCGGTGCCGGGTTTGGGTATGAAAATTGCTTTTACTTCAGGAAAGATGAAAGCGATAGGACTGCTTACCTGGAGGAAGAGCAGAGCAGTAGAAACTAAAATTGCACGATATCTGACTAATCTTCAGGGTACTGCTGTTGTCTTCACCCTAAAGACTTAAGAAAGATGCATGTTCTGTTCAGGATGGTTGATTTAAATCACCCATTTTAATCATGATTTAAATCAACAAGCAGGAAATCTTGATTTAAAAAACACATTTTAATCTTGTATTTTAAAGTTCATTTCCTAATGAAACATAGTTTCTCATTGGTTGGCATAATTTAGTACTATTTTTGGCAAAGCAGAAAGAGACGCGACACCCATACATATTTATTGGTGTGACTGTATAGCTTAACATGTATCTATTCCGATTTGGAACTTTTACATCTTTTTATTACATTGGAGAAATGGAAAACATGTAATTTCTGATTTATTAGACTTTTTTTAACACTTATCTCAAGCTATACAAGGATCAGAATTAAAATGCAATTAAAAATGCATGAAGAAAGCACTTTGGAAGTTTGTGCTCATATCACAGAGCAGAGGGCTGGTGGAAACCACTGCAGATAATCTGCTCTGTACTTTGGCACTGAGGCAAGATCAATTATACCTTTCCCCTCCTTGCAGGTGTTTGTTTAACCTTTTTGTGGCTGCCTCCAGTGAAAAATTCTTTAACTCCCCTGATATCAGTTCAAGTGCAGAAGTTTTTTTTAATGTCTAAACTGATGTTTTCTTTGCTCCAAGTTAAATTATTTCTTCTTCTTCTGCCACCGTGAACACACAGAACAATTGACTGTTGTCTTAATGACCTGCCAACTATGGGAAGCTTGTTAGGCCTCTGTGCCTGTGCCTCTCTCTTTAAAGACTGAAGGAACCTGGTTCATTTAACCTTTCCTTGACAGGTTTTTCTCCTAAACCTGTCAATTACTTTGTTATTTCTTCTCTAGTGCCTCCTGATTTTTCATCTCATTCTGCATATTCACTGAAATTGCTTTATGGATGCTTCAGAAGGAGAGATTACTTTGTGTAGGCAAACTTCGGAACTCCTTGCTACAGGATGTTGTGGATACTAAAGATTAAATGTGTTTTGAAAGCATTTAATGAGTTAATGAAAGATGTTCCTGAGCTCTGAATTGCTGGAAAGCCTTGTGAAACTGAGACAAGGAAGACAGAGGGAGGAGCAGTAAAATGCTGCTGCTTGGTTCCATGATTTCACTGCTGCATTTGGGGTGAAGCCAGCCCTACTGGGGTCATATATAACTTATACTGGTCGTCTGCTCTGCTTCCATGCTGTGCTGTTGCTATGTGTCATGCCGTTCTGCTTCAGAGGTGGGACTTGGATGAGCCTCACTCTTTCTCCCTGAAGCCTCTCTTTATCGCAGTTTCTGGCCTGTAACTAGCTCTGAAAAAACAAGATCTGACTCTGACTTGAGCACACTGGAAGTCAGAGCCTTAGAAAAGCTGGATGGCAGTGGAGGTATATGAGTTTGCTGGAATTTGTGTGGTAACCAGAGGCTGTTGGAGTGATGCTCTGCTCTTTCCTATGAGAAATGTGGGGTGGTGACAGTAACTTTGCTGGAGCACAGCAGTGGTTAGTACTATTCCAGCCAGAGTGAGCTAGCGCTGTAAAGAGCCATTGCAAAGCAGAAGCCCCTCTCGCTTCCCCAGAATGAACTGGATTCAGCAACTCTTTCTTTATCTGTTCAGAAAGTGCTGAAGTGTTTCTAGCTGCTCTTCAAAAGCTATTCTGCGCTGCCCAGAGAGGGCTGTAATTCATGTGGGGAGGCAGGAGAAGGTGATGCTAGTCATCTCAGCAGTGTGTAAACCACTTAACTTCTGGCTTCAGCTCTTGAGTGAGATTTACAAGTTAGGTTGGGAATGCAGTTGCAAGGACTCAGTGGGTCACCAGTGAATGGGAAGCCATCACTTTGAAAAAGGCAAGATTTAGGGAGAGCAGTAGTTAGTGCTGTAGTATCTTCAAGGATATTTGTAAATGTAATTGCATTCCTTGGCTTTCCTGTTTGTCTTGACCAAACCATGCTTTGTGGTTTTCACAAGAACACTCAGTTATCAGAAGTCTATTAGAGAGCAGTAGCTCTTTGGCCCTGTTCATTCCTAGAGTTCCAGATTCCTTTATCATCTCATTTACAGACATAAACACTCTCTGATGGGGCCTAAACTAGACAGATCCTGCCTCAGTTGAACCCTACTGAGGCCAGTGGAGTGCAGTACAGAGTACGTCCACAGCTCCTTGGCTGAGAATAGCTGCTTAGCTGCTTCAAGGTCTGTTGGAAAAGGTGGGACGTGGTTATTGATGGGCTGAGAATGGGCAAACTGAAAAAGCTACTTAGCATTTTCCAAGTGATGCTCCCAAGAGGACAGCTCTGGAATGGGCTCGTCACAGGTGTTGGATCCCTTGCATTTCTGAACAAACTTTTGCACTAGGTGATGTCTTTGTTTCAGGAAATAATGAATCTGGGCAGCTTGCAAGCCGTGGGCTTGTGCTTGCCTTATCCCTGACGTTCATGTGCTTGGCTGCGTCTCTGCTTTTGCTGATGGAGCATGGGTATGTTTTTAACTCTTGCTGCTCTGTGAAAGGCAGAGAAATAATAGGTTTGGGTTTTGCCTGTAGGCAGGGGGTCAGCACCAAAACCTGTTCCTCTTCTTTAATCTTGAGTGCTGAAGGTGATCAGAGCTTTATATTAGACCCTTATTCACTGACACCTTAATTAACTAATGATCTCAGAAAGCCACTATGGAGCAATTGGTTTCATCTGATACAGTATTATTACCGTCATCCTACTGACACCCAATCTGTTGCTCAGCCGCTTCTTGGATGGTGAAAGCTGGGCTTAGTTTGCTTTCCCAAGCTTGTTTTGTATCCATAGGTTTTCAACTAGAGATCTAGATTTAGAGAGAGCAAAATCCTCTTTGCCTCATAGCTGCATGGGGAAAACGTGGCTGCAACCAGTCCTAGAGTTTGGGTGGGATGGGGCACAAAAAGTATTATTGGCGCTATTTCACTGCTACCTTGGCTCGCTGTGTCCACTCCACGCCTGATCTGAGGACATGTGGGAGCAATTCACTGCATTCCTCCCATTGTCATGCTGTGTTTTTTCCCTGCCTATGGGGCTTGAACCTAGGACTTTTTGTTGCTGGCTATTGCAGTTTTACTGGTAATCTTTCTGGTGATATACGTTGAAGTCCCATGTCACGGGAGCACATAACAGAGAATCTCAGCCTTCCTTTTATTAAAAGTTACTGCTTCGCTACCATAAACATGTGTATATAATAAAACACAACAGAGTCCTCAGACCTAGGTATGAGAAAGCAGAGGGAAGATTCCCCTGAGTGTGTGTATTTAAATACTTTCGCAGTGCGAGGACATGGATACCTGGGATTGTCAGCACCAGATTCTCTGAAGTCGCTGCGATGAGGGTTGCCAGAGTGAACAGGGATTAGGAGAGAACTGAGGCTTGCTCTGAGAAAAATGACCTGAGTTCTCCTCCAAATTCATACTAGGTTGAAGTTTGCATGTTCTTTGCTGAGGGTAGAGGAAATTCCAGGGCCAAGAGCAAATGGCTTTAAAACTTGATGCGGGTCTTCTCCTCTCCCATCCCTCCAGCTTCCCCAGCAACCTCTTCCACCCACATAGCGCTGAGCCCACCATAATCTGGCAGCTCATCAGCCAGCTGGCTGAGTGCATTCACTTCTGGTGCATGGTCCCCATGCCCTTCCTACAGCTTCAATAACCTTGTAGGCACCCTGGAGAGAGCATGGTGGATTCTTTTCTGGAACTAAAGGCAGCTGCTTCAACCCTTTGTGCCCATGGCTCTTTGCATTGGAGGGAACTACTTCTGTTTTAAAGAGGACTAAACCAGCACCCATGATGGCATCTTTATGCAGATGAGTTAGTGGCCTAGAGACTGCTCCTTCAGGCCTGGAGGTGGGGTGAGCCATCCCCTCTGCTCCCACAGCCCCTTGGACAATCAAAGCTGACTTCGTCCCATGTTTTACACCAGCCTTAGTGGGTCCTCCTGGTTGCTGGTAGCTAATAGGATGGTGTTGCTTTGATTGAAACCCAAGAAGGATCATTAGGTCAACAAGTTTGGCTTCCTGCATGGCTATGTGAGAGAGCCCAGGAACCTAATGGGCTGTTCTCATGGGCAACAGCTCATGCACGATATTTATAGAGAAGTGGTACTTTGAAAAGATCCAATTTTTTAACTTCTCCTGCTGTTCTCTAGCTAGTGCTGAGCTTTGCTGTTAACAAGGGAAATGCAGGCATCTCTTCATAGTGAAGGCAAAAAATAAAAGCCCTTTGCTTTCCTTCCCATCTTATCAGGAGCACCCTGCTGTTCCCCTCTGCTTTCTTCCTATTTCACAAAGAAAGTGGATTCTCTCTCTCTGTTGTTCTTCTCACTTGAGGATTGGTTGCTGGGCATGTCCATGCAGCTCTACTGTATCCCCTAAGCGGGCTCTTAGTAGCAGACAGAAAGCAAAGAGCATTGGTTTGGGGGAAAAGAGAGCATTTGGAAGACCTGAGGTTAGGTCTCTGTTGTGCTTTGCATTTACTGTATAGCCTTGGAAAAGTCATAGAATCGGTAAGGTTGGAAGGGACCTCTGGAGATCATCTAGTCCAACCTCCCTGCTCAGCAGGGTCACCCAGAGCATGTTAGACAGGGTTGCATCCGGGCGGGCCTTGAAGATCTCCAGAGAAGGAGACTCCACCACCTCTCTAGGCAACCTGTTCCAGTGCTCCGTCACTCTCACGGTGAAGAAATCCCCCCTCATGGTCAGGTGGATCTTCCCGTGGTTCAGCTTCTGCCCATTGCCTCTTGTCCTGTCACACGGGGCAACTGAAAAGATTTTGTCCCCGTCCCCTTGACACCCTCCCTTCAGGTACTTACACACATTGATAAGATCCCCTCTCAGTCTGCCCTTCCCCAGGCTGAAGAGGCCCAGCTCTCGCAGCCGTTCCTCGTAGGGCAGGTGCTCCAGCCCTCTGATCATCCTCGTAGCCCTACGCTGGACTCTCTCCAGTAGCTCCATATTTCTCTTGTCCTGGGGAGTCCAGAACTGGACACAGTACTCAAGATGAGGCCTTGCCAGGGCTGAGTGGAGGGGCAGAACCACCTCCCTCCACCTGCTGGCAGCAGTCTTCCCAATGCACCCCATGATACCATTGGCCTTCTTGGCCACAAGGGCACATTGCTGGCTCATGGTCAACTTGTCATCCACCAGCACTCCCAGGTCTTTCTCTGCAGAGCTGCTCTCCAGCAGGTCAGCCCCCAGCTTGTACTGGGGTTATTTTTCCCTAGGTGCAGCCTAGGGCTATTTCTCCCTAGGTGCAGGACCCTGCACTTGCCCTTGTTGAACCTCAGGAGGTTCCTCTCTGCCCAGCTCTCCAGCCTGTCCAGGTCTCTCTGAATGGCAGCCCAGCCCTCAGGTGTCTCAGCCCCTCCTCCCAGCTTGGGATCATCAGCAGACTTGCTGAGGAGGCACTCTGTCCCCTCATCCAGGTCACTGATGAAAACGTTGAACAGGATGGGACCCAGTACTGAGCCCTGGGGGACACCACTAGCCACACGCCTCCAGCTAGACTCCATGCCACTGATGACGACCCTCTGAGCTCTGCCTTTCAGCCAGTTCTCAATCCACCTCACTGTCCACTTGTCTAACCCGCACTTCCTGAGCTTCTAGGAGGAGGTTATGGGAGACAGTGTCGAAAGCCTTGCTGAAGTCAAGGGACACAATGTCCGCTGCTCTCCCCTCATCTCCCCAGCCAGTCACTCCATCAGAGAAGGCCATCAGATTGGTTAAGCAGGAAAGTCATTGCTCTCTTAAGTCGCTGCTCTCTACATCTGCTCTCAGCCTATAAATGCAGCCTCTGTCTGCCTCAATATGATCTCTTAGACTTCTTTAGTATTAAACATAGTCATGTGTTGCTTTTTAACCATATTCTGTCCATGGAGGAAAACGTGGGCCTTGAAAGAAGGGTCACTTTGGAACTGAGGCTCACACTTTTATATTTCTCAGATGCTTTTGGAAATAAGATCTATGGTATACGTTATGGGCTGGAAATACTGCAAGCCCTGCTAGCTTTTATTGAGATCCTGGCTCCTACCAGTCTTTGCAAAATGAGCCCAACACCATTTACTGCGTAGCTTTAGTGGAAATGTGCTGCTTTAAGGTTTCTGTCTGTTCTGTAGGTAAGTGTTTTTCTTCTAAGGTGTGTGTAATCTCTCTCTCCAAAAAAATGGAGGTTCTGGCTCTGAAGAACTTGTTAGATGTGTGTCATAATTTTACTTCCATTTTATGCTCTGTAAAATTACCAGCCATGCCAAGATCTCAGAAGAGAAATGTTTGTTAAAAACTCAGAGAGACACTTTTCTTGGTAAATCCACAGGAGAATCTACTTTCCAAGTTGTCTGTGAGGGCTATTAGGAGATTTATTTATTCTACTCAAAACCTGCAGGCTTATAAACATAAGCTGTCTTCTTCAGCTGAGTTGAAAGGATCAACTCCCATTTGATTTCCTTTGGGACTGGAGTTGACTGTCTCTATTCCTCTGTTTAGGACCATAGCAGTGGGGAGAAGAGGGACAGAGAGAAGAGCCAGGAGAGAGCAGAGGTGTTGATTTACACTGGACTGAGAAAACCTGCATCGTGGTGATGATTGGTAGCAAATTTTGTGATTACACACACAGTAAAACTTGTGCTGCTGCAGCTGTGGTTTCCTGCCAGAAGGATTAGCCCTGTTAGAGCTGTTGCTGCCATATCCCTTATGTAGGTGGGTGGATGAGGAAGGGGCTGAGGACAAGATTTGGCTCTTAGGTTGAGGATTGACTACTTAGCTTTGGAGGGTGGGAGGAGGGGGCAACTTTTCCTGGCCTGGTGCAACATTTGGAAGAACAAGCTGGTGTTTCTGAGGCCTCTGAGTGACACCAGTATGTTGAAGACAGCACTGGGATTGTGGCTGGCAGCTGTTACAGCATTGTGTGTAAGAAAACCCTCAGTGTCTGAGTTTGCAGAGCTTGTTACAGAGTTGAGATTGGAGAAAACATGGAGGTTGGCCTGCCTCTCTCCCCCCCCCCCCCTTTTTTTTCTCTTTCTCTCTCTCTCTCTTGCGCTCTTTTTTTTTCCCTCCTCCTCCTGTGCCTTGCTCAGGAGGATTCAAATACTCCTGGGACCTGTTTAATACTGAATCTTTTGGTCACCTTGTAGCTAGTGTAGTCATTTTTACCCTGCAAAATGGATTGAGATGCTTCTCACTGGAACCCCTTGTTCTCCTGCAGGGATCAAAGTGTTGTGATCCTTGGCTTGTGAGACAGAATGACCACAGGTGCTGCAAGAAGTAGGAAATCACCTCTGTAAAGCTATCGAGGAAGCCTTGAATTCAAATGCAAACTCATGTTTATAGGAACATAAAAGGACCCATGGAAACTAAATATGGGTCAGAATACCAGCAAGTAGAAAAATCAGAGGGATTGCAGAGTTATGCTAATTGCTCCACCTTGGGATTTGCTTTGCTGGTTTTAAACCTACCCAAGGATTCTAGGCTCTAGAGGAGTTGCTGGGATCCATAAAAGGAAGGAATTTTCTGGGGAAGGCAGTAGACAAAAGACCTCATTTAAATTCCTGGCTGTGTCTTGGTCCCTGGGCTATTTATTTAAGACCTGTTCTGTAAGAGCCACATGCTCTTCAGTCGTTGTTAAGTGAGATGCTGCTAATTGTAGTGTTTCTTTTGAACCCCAAGGGAAGTTAGATACCTGGATAGAAATTGAGAGTTGTTGGCCTGGAGCTTAAGCTTTGCTTCCTTCTGTTGCCTTATCTGGAAGGTTATCCTGTTCAGCTCTGCATGGGCTGAACTCCCAGGAAGCAACTAGGTGTCCTGTCAACTGTTAGAGGCCATTAAAGGATTTGTTTCTCAGCGTATGAAAAGGCTTAATTCAATTCGTGTTCTCTCCTAGTGTTCCTCGGAGGTGAGTGTGTCCCCTCGGCATGAATCCTCGACGCCGCTAATTGACTTGAAAGTATCTCGTGTCTCCTTGGAAATGTCACCCAGCCCTTTTCAAGTGCAATTCCAGGCAATCAGAATCAATATATTTCTTTGGCTAAGCGTATTAGCACATGACTGACAGCTCTGCGACATTAGCTTATTCATATGGACTTCCAGATGCTCATTTCTCTTCCCTGTCTCAGCTCTGATCCCAGCAAGGGAAAGGGGGTGGGGGAAGGGCTTAGAGAGGAGCCATTCCCTGTGCTGCATTTGTGCAGTGTTCAGAGCACTGGCTGGTACCATGCTGGCCCTCCTGAAGCAGCTCCAAACCTACGGGGGGCTCATGTCCCCTTACACCCTCCCCCATCTCCCAGGCAAAATCACCTGTGTTGCCCCATCCACTTGTTCATCATGTCACGGCCTCATGATGCTTCAGAAAGGCAGGGGCTGAATTTTCTGCCCAGTGTAATCAGTTCAGCGCTTGGTTTGATATAAGAAAAGGTGTCAGTATATTTTCACTGTACCTTTTGCACAGAGAATATTGCTGGTATAATTCTCTCCCTTCAGATCCCAACCCGCTCTTGATCCCTGGGAGGCTCTGGTCCACAGCAGAGGACTTCTCTTGCTTTTCCCTTGTGATACTGCTGTTTGTCCTGGTACTATTCTGAGATAACACTTGGGTTCTTGATTTCTGTCTTTCAGCAAATATACACCCTCCATCTTTGTCTCGGAAATGTTTTTGAATTTGTCTTCCCAATACCTCTGTGAGGGAGGAGCATGCTGCTCTCTTGGCTTAGATATAGGGGATGAAAGTCGCAAGGAATGAAATTAGAGGTGCTTTCAGAAGCACCTGACACAGTGCTTCCATGAGTGAATGAGATCTGGGCCTAAGTGCCTTCTGTTTTTCTTATCTCCCTCTTAAAAAGGCTGGCACAGCTGTTGCACTATTTCTGTCTCTGGAGAGAACTCACACCCCTCCTGTACTCCCCCTGTGCCACTCCCCTTAAGTGGGAGAGCAGACCTCACCCCTCCATGTTGGAAACACTGACCCTGGTGATTTAGGAGCAACAATTCACAAGCAAATCAAAGAATATTTCTGATTCTCAAAGAAACACAGATGCTGAGAAACCATGTAACATGTCCTAATTGAGAAAATATTTCTCAGTTGGAGGAGATACAATTCTTCTGAGTCTGTGCCATTCTTCCTTATGGATATTGATATTCCCAGCTCTCAAAAACCCTGCTCCCTGACATTGGTGCAGGTTAGAGCTGCAGGTGGAAAAAAAAATCTGAAGATAGCTCCCAAGTGGCAAGCATTAAAATACTCAGTAGCAAGGTGTGCTGCATTGTGGTGCTGAGAAAAATTTTGAGGGCTTTTCTGCCATGCCTTGAGTTTGAGGGTCTAACTTGCAGGGCTGATGCGCATGATCTGCTGCTGTATGAGATTTGATACTGTTGCTGGTGCAGAGGTGAGGAATGTGTGTCAGGGAGCTTTTAAAGTATTGTTTCTGAAAGTCATGTCAAAAGATAAACGAGGAAGCTTGCATTTTATTTATTATTATTTTTTTGATCATGAGGCTGTGTGGATATCTGCAGAGTGCTCTCACTGAAATGTGTCCTGTGAACTTAGGCAGAAAAAGTCAGGAAGGAGTTAACAAGTGTAACCTATGAAACAACCAAACAAGTGCATCCAAAATGCTGGCAATCAGAAGCAAGCAGCAATTATTAACGCCTCAGCATTTTAATGTAGCAGATCGCTTACACCCCCAGTTATTTTGTGTGTTCAATTCCAGAGCCCTTGCAGTTGTCACTCAGCAGGTCCATAGATCATGGCGACCTTAGCATCATGTCAAGGGGCTTCACTCCATCAGGGATAATGAACATCTCCCACCGTTTCTTCCCATCATTCATTTGAGATCCAGAAGTTCATCATGCAAATGACAAACAATGTTAATTTTCTGCAAATAATTCCTCCAGATGTCCATGGGACTCCAGCACTCCTTGCCCAGAACAGTAAAATATGTTCATCTTCCTCCCTATAATTCATCAATGGGTCCACAAATCTCCCCAAACTCTCTAAAAACAAAGCAGAAGGCAGAGTGCAGGGTATATTAGTCCACTGCAGCACAGATGTGTCTCCAAGTCTCAGTAATGCCCATTGGAAAAGGGGTGCTGGAAGAGGTCAATAAGTTTCTCCTCAGGTGAGCTGACTTTGCACCCAATCTGGCACATGAGCATGGTAGTCTTAGCCAAGTCTCACACAAACACAGTTCAATGTGGGAGGAGAAACTCAAGAGGACTGTTTTTGGAATTAGAATTTAAGTCTGCGGTGCAGGAGCAGCTAGATCTGGAATAAAAGCTGAAGTATCTGCGTCACTAGGAGACTTTCAGTTAACTTGGTCAGGCTTTATTATGGATCTATACCAAGCTGTGTTTTCAGATGAGTACTAAAGCAAATAGGCAGAGTTTGCTTGGTTTTCCCAAGCATCTCTCCACTCCCTGAACTCTGAATCCAGCCAAAAATAACATAAATGTATGAAGAGAGCTCAAGTCCAGGGAGATTTGAGTCATGGAGTACAAGAATGAGTTTTGACTTGGACAAATTTGAGTATATGAGGCAGAAATTAGCTCTGACACACATTAGCTTGGAACATGTATAGAATGGTTGAGGTGGAAAGGGACCTCTGGAGATCATCTAGTCCAACCCCCCCGCTCAAGCATGGTCACTTAGAGCATGTTGCCCAGAACCACGTCCAGATAACTTTTGAGTATCTCCTAGGATGAACACAATCAAGAATATGGCAGGTCCATGATGAGACAGCCACTAAAATGACTGTGTTCTTTGCTCCCGCAAGAGGTTGGTAAGCAGCTAGGACAAAAATACAAGGAGGATAGTGCAAATCCTGGGCTTCTGCCCAAGTTCAAGAGAACTTGGGGGTATCCAGGTTTACTTCAGGCTTGAAAAACTCCTATACTTGTGATTTTTTTTTTGAGTGGATGGGGGGTTTTTTTAAGACTTTTTTTTAAAGACTTTTTTTTTTAACTCTTATTTTTGGTTCTCCATTTCAGCACTGGCTGCTGTGAGCACCCAGCAAATATTTCTGCCTTACATCCACACCTCACGAGGTGCTTGAGTCAGTTTTGGGCATTGGTTTGTGGAAATGGCTGTGGGCAGGCCACATGCAGGACTCTCTTAGCACAGACAAATGGTGGAGACATCGGTGAAGAGTGAGGCTTGCACGTGCAGGAGGAGACAGTGTCCATGGTTCTGGGGGCTCGCATGAGGGCGCCAGTCCCCTCTTGCTGGTGGTCCAGCTGAGCGCTGTGTGGTGAGTCACTTAACTGAGTGCAATTTTGACTTCTCCTGAGGCATCCTCTTGACTTCAGCAAGCCTGAAATCCCCTAGAGGACAGGCCCTGGCTGCCATGGGGGTGTGCTGGTGTCCTAGTCAACACAGTGTGATGCAGGAATGACTGCAAGCAAGGGTTGTAAGGGAGAGTTCGGCATCATTGATCTCCACCAGCGCAGGGCTGGACTGGCTCTGCTTTGATGAGTGGCTATTTCTGCTCTGTGCTTCTTGACCTGTTTTGCTGCAGCCCAGGAGGCCCAGCTCTGCTCTGGCATTTTCCTCTCCATTCGCCCTCTTCGTGCCAGCCATTAAATGGCATGTACTTGCTCCCTCCTCTGCTGTTTTTTCCAGACTGGGAAGAGTTTTTAAAGGTCCCTCTAAATAGCAGCTACTATGTGGCTTTTTCTTTTTTCCTTTTTTTTTTTTTTTTTTTTTTTTATGATGAGCTGGAAATTAATTTCTTCTCCACTGGCATTGGACTGTTCATTCCCCACGTCACGGTGCAGAATGAGCTCATAACTCTCTCCTGATTGGCTTGTGGCTGAGTTATAGGATCTTCTGTAGCACAGCTTTTGCAACAGACCCTTGTAAACAACAGTGCACTGCAGAGACCAGGGCTGAACAGGCCTTTCGTTGTTTCCAACCTGATGTCTTGCGCAAGAGAGACCCAACTCCACTGCAAGCCTTTGGGGCAGGAGTTTAACTATGGATGTTTTGAAGAAAGCAGTAGACATCTAACAGCCATCTGTTGCTTTTGCTATCCATATCCTTGGAAGGTTTTTCCTGATGCTTGACTAAAAGGTCCCTTGTTCTAACTTAAACTTAGGATTTCTTGTCCTTTCCACAACTGACCTGGGAACAGGTCTTTTTGCTTGTCTGAAGACTGTAACCATGTCTCTGCCCTCTCTTCAGTAGATTTGAGCCTCACAAGTGCTTTCCATCTTTCCTTGCCAGCCAGACTGTACAGATTTCCAACCATTACTGTCTGTCTCCTTTGGACCGTCTCCAATTGTTTTATATCTGTCATGGAGTCATGGACATCATGTACCAGCTGAGATCTTAATAGTGTAGAAGGCATGTTAGGATAATTTGGATGGTTTATGCATGACATCCTTTCCTGCTTTGATCCATCTTGCCCTTGAAGTGATCTTGAGCCTATTTTGGGGCAAGCGGGGTGAAGTGTTTCAGGTATTGTCTAGGCCACCTGCTGAGGTCTTGCTGTCACTACATGAAACGCTAATAAGACCATCTGTTGTAGGAACCTGTGTCTCGAATCAGGGATGCTTGAGTGAGCTAATATGAATGGACAAAAGATGTAGAGTCTATTTGCAGGAACTGAAGCTCATTAACCCCTCTGTGGATGCTCTCCATGTAGGCTTCTCCATGAGACTACTCATAGGGCAGTTTAATATGTGTGAGATGCCTATTCATATTCAACCTGTGTTGAGCCACACCTTAACTGATTTGCCTTCACTTTCCCAAGTATTTGCTTGCAGCCAAATCCATGCAGTATAAGTTACTTGTCTGGAAGAGTCAGCAGTGACCTGGATGTAACCCTTGTTGCTGAACACATTGATATCTCTCACCTCCCTATTGCTGAGACTAAGAGAATTGGCAAGCATTCTTACCCTTGCTTCTCTTCCTGTTGTCTTTCATTCCTGCAGGCTCCCGACTGTCAGCTCTCTTGCTTTTTTTGACTCCTACTGAACAACAGAGATTGGCTGCATATCCACGTTTTCCCAAATTCCAATTTTGGAGACGACGGTAAGGGAGAAGAGTCATTCGTAAGCTCTGCTCCTCAGATCTGCAGAGCGTGGGGTCAGTCACAGGCCATGACATCAGAGGCTTGCTGCCTCTTTAACATTCCTTCCTTAGGAGGAAAAAATAGGTGAAGTTGTATCTACTGGAAGAGTCTTCTACCCATGGAGCTCTAGAGGAGCTATGAGGAAAGAAACAAAATCTTAGCTCATTCCTCATTCCTAGCTCTTTGTCTTTTTGTAATTTCTCCTTAAAATCATCAGAAGACTCATGTATTTTTAAGCCCAGCTGTCTTTGGTCCATTTAATGGGTAATAACACCTTAACAACAATCTCTCAGTAAGACTTTTTCCTGGGAGAGCAGCATCTAATCCTGTATTATTTGCTCAGTCAAATGGGTCACTATTTTTACTGGGTGTGCAGGAAGGGCATTTTAAAGATCTAAGTGCAATTCAGGGGTTGGATTATGTCCTAGGCTCTTCCAAGGGGGTGATTACATTCTCTCAGGTTTGACACACCTTGATTTTGGGGTGTTGAGGGCAAAATTGAGGTGACTAGTCCTGGAGCAGGGTGACAACTACTGTCAACGGTGGGAAGAGATTTGGTTCCTGTGTGTACTTGTCCGCTGACTAGAGCAGCTAACCTCGCTGGAGGTGGCAGGGAGGCAGGTTTAGATGATGGCTGGGAAAAAAAGTAGTCGAAAATCACAACCTCCTGAGGGAAGGAAGGACTTAGATCTGCAAGCTGCTGTCATCCTTCTGTTCAGGACTGGGCCTAAATTAGAGGGTGGTTCTGACAAAACCTAAAGGCCTTACGATATTTTAGCAGTAAAGATGGAAAAGTAGATTTGCTGTGATGCAGTCGTGTAACTCCTCAGGTGATACTCGTTTAAGTGCAAGGTATGCTGCTTGTGGTTTAGCTTCTGCCTCAGTGGAAATGACCTGAGAGAACCTGGGAAAAAAACTAATGTTATTCAGGAATTTATTCCCCAAACATGGAATTAAGTCAGTGTAACTAATTTGACTTACCTTTACCATGGCAGCTTCCCCTTTGAGGCTGTCATCTATTTCTGGCTTCACTTAGACTCTGTTTGCAGTCCAGATCTTGACAGTTCTGCAGTGCTCCCTCCATCTCAACCTTGAACTTAACTCCTGGAGTCAGATGATTGTATGAAACTCTTTCATTTAAGTGCATTTTTTATCATCTGTGGAGGGAAGCTAGCAGATGTCATCTTTAGAGGTAAAGAAAATGGAACCAACATTTCATATTCCAGAAATCTCATTGTTTTCCAACTAATATGCCAGTTTTGGATGCTGGGGACTGGCAGTGGCACTAAGGATTTTGCTGAGTAAAGCAGAAGCAGATCCATCCTGCAGAAGTCTGCAGGGGTAAAATATGCATTTCCTGTGCTACTGGAAAACTTAAATTCTTGAAGTCATGTCAAAGAGTGAGGCATTGCGGGTAATATCCCTGAGACCCAGGCTTGGCGGTAGATTGCACAAAAGGAAAAAGAAGTGTGTTTAAGAAGTTACTTGATACTGATCTGTCCAGAATGCTTTTCCCAGGCTGGATTTGAGAGGGAGGATTATCTCAGATTTTCATTTAGTTCTGAAATCGTGCATATTGGTTTTATAAACTAAAAGCCCTTCACAGCAGGTTACTTGTTATGTATTGTTGTTTTAGCCAATGCATAGAAAATAATTTAAATTTTCCTGAAAGGACAGGACCAGCTCATTGCTGGGGTAAATCAGCATAGTTCAAATATTTGAAGGCAGATGCATCAATCCTGGCAGCTGAGGATCTATCTTTCTTTGATTAATGTCTGACCAAGATTACTCAGCTTTATCAAGGGACTTGGATTACTAGTCTATAAAAAGAAGAGTAGGAGAAGAGAGGACATTAAATATAAAAATAATCCAATGAAGGACTTGAAGCTAAACTCGCTGCAAATTGAACAATAATGCAAACATTCTCCTTAAACAGGTGGAGGGCAGCAGGACTTACAGGAAAGTGCAAGACTTGGAACTATGTCTGAATTAGAAATAGATTACTCTTAGGTTGTTGATGGCCATGGCCTAGTCTTTTAAAGACAGAGTTTTTTCCTCTCTAAAGAGAGCATTGCTCATTAGAAAATCCCCAGGGGAGTGTGCAGGAGGAGATGTGGGTGACAAATTCTTTGGAAAATCCTTGCTTCTGCTTCCCCAGGAGACCTGGGCTAGTGCCAAATCTCACTAGCAAAGAGCTGATTGAAGCTGAGGAATGGAAAATCAACTCTCTTACATATTTCAAGATGTGAAGTGCGAGTTGACATTAAGGTTTATTACAATGGTTGAACCTTCATTTCTCCCCATCAATTGCACCATTTTTTGCTGGTTCTTCATCCCTTTTTAAATGTAAAATGCATTTGAGGGCTATTATTATGCCATGTGATTACATTTGAGAGACTTGATACCCCGTTGGGGCAGCAGAGATTTAACTGTTTCTTTAAATCGAACCTGTTGGAGCATGCTGGCTTGCTAAATGTGGTTGCTTGGATGGGGAGTGCATCCGTTCCTGATTTCTGTTAAAGATGTTTGGAAGGACATTTTCTGCAAGAATTGCAGAACTAGTGGATAGGATGTCATTGTGACTCCAAGATGGGTAAAGGTGAACAAGATGCATGGCAAGCTACCTGATCCCTGCAGTCTCTCTGAGTTGACTGGAAAATGCCTTGACTGTGTTGGAGGGCTCTGAGAGACAGGAGAGTGAGGCTGAATGGCCTTAAAAATGCTGGTTATTTAAACTGGAGCATCTAATAGTGCCTGAGGAAAGGAGAGAGGGTCATTCTGAGACCTCCCAGGCAATTATGTACATGGATGGTTAGCAGTATCATCTGATGTTGCGCCAGCAATTATGCCGCTCTATCCAGTTTTCTTTAATTGGAATTATGGTTGGATAAGGATGACTGTTCCTTAGTAAGTATTTGCTAGGAGGTGCTTTCCCTTCTCTCTCTTCCCCATAAAACTGGTAATTTTCCTTTTGCATCATTCCACTTCTGCTGTTCTGTGTGTCGTGCTCTGTCATTCCGTAGCACTCACAACCGCAGAGCAGGAGGAACGCTGCCAAGGCTTTTCTTTCTGGGAATTTGCTCTGGTCGCGCTACTTCCCTGGGAGCACCCAACTGATCATGTTTTGTTCATGTGTAGTGGGGAGGGAACCCCAGCGGTCAGCCCCATCCCAGCCCCATCCTTTTCCAGGTGCAAAAATGGGGGCTAACAGTGGCCCATGGAAGAGCACTTTCTCTGCCTGAGAGGTTATTTGTTTCCATTCAGGCTGGGTTTGAAACGAAACATTTTTAATTGAAATGTACTGGGGAACATGTTTTAAAAACACCTTCCACTGTCTTGTTTCAGACATGATTATAGCCCACTTCTCCAGACTGAAGCGCTGCGGGCGGAGGCAGAGACACGGTGCTCTCTGAGCCTCGTTAGGCCATTCGTTTGTTAGCATGGGTTTGGCTGTCTGATGCTTCAGAGGGACACTCAACTTCCCCTCAGCTCTTTGCAGATCTGAAGATCAGCGGTCCTGCAGTCATGAACCAGAATTGTGTTGAACAAAACATTGTATAGAGATGGGACCAAAACCCTTGTCAATCTCAAAGTGTGTATAAGCAAACAGCTGATGGTTCCCAACTACCAGATTTGCACGGGACACTCTAAGATCAAGTCCCAGCAAAATTGGAAGGTGAATGCTAGGTATGGGATTCTTTCCGTTTCTTTCTTTTACCCTGGGGGTGAGAGGAATTAAAAGTTTCAAGCCTCTCCTTGAGTCATTTGGAGTAGAATAAGAATGAGAGAGAAGATTGTTGCGCAACACTCCTGACTCCGGGAGCAAGTGCTTTACTACTGCAAGAGCTGTCGATGCTGTGTAATTCATTCCTGATACATAATTTCTTCCAGGTCTGGAGTCTTCTACCAAATATCTTCACACACAAAGCTTGGAGAGTATTTGATGGGAAAGTGCCTTTTTTCCTGGGGTGTGTGTGTGAGTGTCTCTACCAGATAACAGCAGCTGCAGGGCTCTTGACCACCAGAGAGGGCCAGAAGCACGCAGGCAAAGGACTGGAGAGCAGTAGTCACTAGATTTGTATAGCTCAGCGAGCTGCAGCTGCGCCAGCAGCACCCCGGGATGCAGAGCTTGTGTGCTCGCTCAGGATACCTAACCTCAGCTCTGGGTACATCAGGGCTGAGTTTCTGGGCTATGCTTGTCCCTCCATCCTACCTTCATTTCCTCTTCCTGAGGGCTCTAAGCTTTGGACAGGTCAGCTGTCCAGGCTCAGTGCTTAACACCTTCTCTGTAGTCTTTAGTTTGCTTTCCAGAGAAAACAGGGTTAATGTGCTCTGGCTCCCTTTTGCCTGCCCCTAATAACTTTCCAGCCTGATGACTGATTCCAACTGCATGTGCCAGACATCTCAAAGATAAAAAGTTCCTACCGGGTGGATATAAATAGATGGCCAGGGAGAAGACTATCTTTGCCCATCTCTGCCAAGTGAGTACAGTTCTTATCAGTCTAAGACTGTCTGTGTAAGAGAAAAAACAAAAATGAGAGAGAGATTATGAATGCCTATGGGGAAAGAGCTGGCATCCTGCTACGTTGTGGAGAGTCTACCTGTGAGGTGTAACTCTACAGGAGATCGAAGTATTGCTAGCAGTGCTACTCAGTGAGTACCATGTGAGGCTTTTCACGGCTATCTTTTGCCGCAGCCTTTCGTCAGAGGCTGGAAGTAGCAATGTGTGAGGTGCTGCTAGTCTGACCCAGAGCAGGGAGCTCAGGGGCAGCAGCCTGGCACAGAAGCAGAGGGTTGCAGCCTGCTCCAGGGAGATGGGGCTGTGCCAGTTGGTTGTGGAATAGCTTTCTCCTGCAGGAGCACTTGTTTTCTCTGAGCAACAAGCACTCTTTCTAGCATGGTCCTCTGGCTCGTCACCCAGTTCTTTTCCTGTTCTCCTTGCCTTCTGCAGAAAGCTCTTTAAGCAAGGGTATATTAAAATACATTTGTGTACCGTGGTGTCAGCCACCCAGCTGCAGGGAAATATATGACTGTTTTCTGTCCACAGCCTGTGATGGATTTCATTGCTGTGGGAGTGGGAAGAGGGCAGCAAAAACATTTCAATTACATCTGATCATGGCATCTTGCAGGCTTGTCCTGCCAGTTGTTCTGTCACAGCACCATTTAGAGCCCGCCATCATGGGCATATTAGCTAGGGGTTTGCTGAGCGCGAAAGGAAAATATTGATACTTCACTACTGATGTCATCTTGGGGCTGTCTCTTCTCTCTCCACCTTCCCTCTATGGCATCAGCATCTTCCACAACAGCAGATTTGCCACTTAGAAATAGTAAAAACAAATTCACCCTGCCCCATGCTGTGGGCATCATTTTGGGGCAGAGCAGGACCTTTCTTAGGAGATCCTTCCTTGCTGGGAACGTACTTGTGAACCCTTTCCCCCAGCTCACAGGTTGGTTTTGCTGCCAGCCAACCTCAGGGGCTTCCCTTTCTCTCAGTCACTCCAGAGTGTTTCATCTTATAAAGGGAAGGTTGAAATGCTGCCTCTGACAAGATTATTTGGGAGAAGAACAGGTGAAAGAAATGAGGAAAGCTGCTAGTTTTACCATGCTGAAACACCTAAATCAGACCCTTAGGGGCTGGATCAGTGTGTGGAATAAGTCAGCTCTCACGGAGAGACAACTAGGAGTACAAGTGCAATAAAGCACGTATTCTGAAACGCGTACTCGATGAAGGAAAGCGCAACTTGAGCTGGGTTCATGTTGAAGTATTGCATCTTTATATGGCTTTAGGTTTATTTTCTCAGACACTGAGGGCCACTGTTTGATATCTACAGTGCTGCCTGTATGGTTTTTTTTAGAGCATTCACCAGGTAGCAGCTCCCAGTGCCAGACTTAGGCTAGCCTTTTTGAAGTTTTTAGCATGCAAAAGCAGAAACTATTTGAATCTCCAACAGGGGTTGGAGGAACAAGAGCCCAGAGAGGAGGAGGGCAGTTAAGATTGTTTTGCACTGCCATTCTTTCTGAAGATTTTGCTTCTGATTTAAGAGGAATCTTAGTCCTGAACATCTAGAATTTCTCAGTGTTGGGAAGTGTTTGAGTTCTTAAGAACACTCAGTTGTGTTGTTTCTTCCTCTTAATACAGCCTCAACAAGAGGTAACAGAAGTGTTTTGTCTGAGAATCCTAGATGCTCTACGCTTGATGCACTGTCTTCTTGCAGACACAGGCGAACTGTGCTCCTCTCTTCTGGCCTGGGTTGTAATGATGGATTAACTAGGTAAGTAATAGAGTGGTAATGAGATAACCACTGACATCGAGCATTAACGTGGGAATAAATGAAGTTACCATCCAGAACTAATGGCCTGAACTATCACTGGGCTGTAATTAATGAGTGTGGTGGCTGAGATTTACAAGGATATTTTAGGATGCTGCTTGCATGCAGCTTTGGTTTTTATGGCTTAGTTGGAGAGAAATCAATTAATGACAAGAACTTAATGGATGGGCTGAAGCTATTCTTTGTCAGTTTTTATTGCCCCTTTTTTGGAAGAGGTGAGACTGGTATGGAGCATCCTCCTTGTTTACTTCAGGATGGTGGAAGACAGTAGAATGTGGTGGGCTCCGTCTTCCTGGGTAACTCACTCTTCAGTGCCCCAGTTTTCAGAGATTTTGCAAATTATATGGGAGATCTTGTTTCTTCCTCTGTTTTCTCAGGGCAGAAGAGCAGGAGTCTTCATAGAAACAGTGCATTTTAAGTGAATCCTTGCACCAGGCTGACAAGTTTGTTTGTAGAAGGGATTGTTTGTGATGGGGATTCTCCAGCTGGGATCTCTGAACAGCTCAGTGACAAGCTGCCCTATTTCACACCACAAGGGTGGGACAGCTATTTCCTTCTTCAGATCTCTCTGCTGTGGCCGTAGCCCTACTGCCTGCATGTCCTCCTTCTCTGCCATCGTTTTCTTGCTCTGGGAATCCTGTGTGGCTTGTTGTGTGATCCAATGACTAGCTAAGCTGCATCTGGTGTCTGGGCATTCTGAAGCAGGAGTGAGGTGTCCAACCTGCTTATATGTAATGGACTCATACTCAGGAGGCCTTGTCTGGAAAGGTATCCCTCCCAGCTCACATAGTTTTCTAGACTAGTGACCCCTGTCAAGCACTTATGAGATGTATGAGCAACATTTTTGATGGGATTGCTAGGCTCTTTCAGAAGACACAGAAAAATAGTCAAAATTCTTCATGTTAGCTGTTGGGAATAATTCAGCCAGCTATACTAACTGTTGCCTCCCTGATCTTTCCATGGCAACAGCTACTGTATTGCAGCCCAGGTGCTCTTGGTTGGATGTATTGGGATTTTTGAGCCCTCTGTCTTCCAAATCACTCCTGGCTGCATGCAGGGAACATCATGTGATATGTCAGATGACTTCACTTCATGTAGCCACATTCTTTTTTTGTGCTATCAAAGAAACAGAAAATTTTGGAAACATATATGAATTGAACCCTCACATTTCTCTGGGGGAAAGAGCGGTTGCCCTATTTTTAAGCTGGAAAGAAAGGTATGTAGAGGTGCAGAGCAGTGAAGTGGTTGACCTGAAAACTACACAGAGCAGCCAAAAGCATAAATGGAGTACAGAGGAAGAGTCATCTATTCTGTGTTTTATTTCTTGGATCGTTGGTCACTGGTGGATAAACAGAAGAACCAAAACAATGGCTTGAGTCAAAGTGGACAACTGTGCCTGCAAACCTGGGCCAAATTTGTTATGTGCCTGAACCACGTGATGTCAGTAGGAAACCAAGAGCAGCTGGAAGAGTAGTATATTTGTCTTCCTTCCCATGGCTGAAGCCACCACACTGTTCTGAGAGCTGGAGGAAAGAGAGGGTCCATAGCCCACAGAAAAGATGAGCAAAGGGCAGCCTCTTGCCCTCTCAGAGGGGCCGGCCTGGATGCCACTGTGATGCCCTCTTCAGGAAACTGGGCTCGTGGCTGGAAGGAGTTGGGGGGTGAGGAGAGGGACGGTGCATAGGGAAGAGGGAGGTGGCTCAGGCAGTGCATCATCTTCGTGTCTGCTCTCTGCTGCAAATGCAGGTGTGTGGGACACACCACATGTGACAAACGGGGCACCATCCTCTCCCAAATTAGGCAGGGTCTGGCATCACAGAGCGCAGAGCTGCTGCTGAGACCGGGCATCCTCTCTTTCTGCTCCGTGCCATCTCTCTCTGAAGCATCATACATGCATATTGTAGCACTATGTCTTTTTTTTTCAGGATCCATTTTACAGGCCTTTTTGATGATTCCAGGCAAAAATGAGACACAGATGGCCAGTGACAAACCCAGCCGAAAGCTGCCCAGACTTGCAGAGGGTGCCGTTTTAGCTGGAAGCCCCTTGGTGCAGGCTCAGTAGTTCCCTCCCATGCTAAACTGGAGTAAGAAATTTCCACCCGCAGGACCAGTGCGTGCCAAGACCAAACTGAACAAAGATCAGTTGATGTATTAGACTATATATAAATCCCCCTCCCCTAGTCTTGGGAAGTTTATTGCTCTGAACAAAACACATAATATGACTGCCCTTCTAAAGGAGCCCATGCAGGCTGTTACGTGGCCAGGGAAATTATCCAGCCTGTTCTCCAGAAGGCAAGTGAGCAGGAATTTTCCTCCAACTGATTCAGAACAAAGTTAATGCCGGGAAAGCTATTAAAATTAATGCTGGTAGACAGGGATAAAAAGCAGCAGGGTTGTAACAAAATTGGGATAGATTGGGCGTCCCAGCTGTTACATTGTGTGCCAACTTGAAGGCAGCAGGTTGGGGGGCTAAACCTAGCTCAGAAAGCTCTTGTCAGAGAGGACTGTGAGGCTTGGGGCTTGGGAGATCTGGGATCCACTAGCATTGACTCTTGATCCAAGCATTTTAATCCTCTTGGGCCATCTTGCTTCTCTGGGAAGCAGTAGCACTGTTTTGTCTGACTGTCCTTGTATCTTGTATTTATTTCTGTAATGATTATCTGTTTTCCTCCAGAGCCTGCCCTCAAAACTCAGGCCCTTTTCTTGGCCTCTGGGAACTTGCTTGCATGTGGTTACTGACTACACTTCTATTTATTTTTATTTTTATTTTGGTATGAGAATGTATGGGACCTGGATATTGATTTATTTGGGGCAGTGACTCACTCCAAGCAGCTGGTTCTCAGTGTTCAATCGGAGAAGGTTAAAGGATATCTCTAGGCCGTCAGCACACCAGTGTAAGACAGTCAACTTCACCAAAACTCTTGGCATCAGATATTCAGCTGACTTGATGCTTTGGGGTAGGAGGGCATCCTCAGGTCCAGTATAATTCAGCTAAAATTTCTAGCGCCGGAATTGGCCCATATTTTACTGAGATAAAGTGCTGTGGTAGATGTCTCTTGCTGAGTGTGGGCAAGAAGAATGGGATGCCTGAAGTGCTCATCAGCATCAGAGAGATAAGGGAAAGCCTAATCTTGAGAAGGCTGTTTTGGGAATGAAAACAGTTTAGAGGCAGGCCCAAAGCGAAGGCCTCCTTAGGAGCCCTTGTCCCTGCAGGCTGCCTCTGCAGGGAGACCTCTGGCACCTTTCTTCAGTCAAATGACCTGCTGGTTACTATCTTGGAGGCACTACGGGTGGGAGAGCAGAACTGAAGAAATTTCTTATGTTTTTAATGAGAAATTATCGAAGGTCAGGTTGAAAAAATATTTTTGTGGAATTGACTACATCAAACATTTTTTTGTTTAAGTCTTTGAAAACCCGAAACTGTTCATGGATTTTTAAAATTCATGTCTCGTCTGGGTCTCTTTGTTTTGTTTCTTAGCCCCTCTCCCTTATCCCTTGAAGGGAACTATCCAAATCTAAACAGTGCATCATTTCTTGAGGAAATGTAGTGAATTCATTTTCCTGAGAAACACAGGCTAAAAATGCTTCTGGTGTTTCATTTGTCTGAGAAATTTCAAGAAGCTTGGATGAAATGGAAGCCAGGCTGGTTCAGGGGGAACTTTCTTGTTTTGTTTGAAGACTCACATGGGTGGAGGGGATTTTTTTTTTTTTTTTTTTTTATCAGAAAAAGAAATATTTGATAGGCTTTGTTAGGGAGACTTGGGCTCCAGCTTTCTTCTGCTGCACCTTCTTGTATGGTAATAGGAGCTGGAGCCTTAGCAATCCTCCCAGCTTCCTGTGGCTGCTGCATTGCAGAGTTGGGCCACCTCTTACTCAGCCTTGAGCCTTGAGCCCTTTGCTCTCCAGAGATACCAGTTCTGCCAGATGAGTATCTCAGCCTTGTGTATACTTTGTACCAAAGGCCTTCCCCAAGACTGAGAGACATACTGGTGCAGAGCTGTCTCCTGAGAGCAAGAGAAACCCGTTGCTATTCCACGGTGAGGGGCCCAAGTCCCACATTCACCATTATGTTCTACTCAAGGTCTTTACCACCAGGAGCCCTTTCCTGAGGTTTCCCAAGGTCCAGTGAGGTTTGGAGTCAGGCATCCGAAAGGCAGATACAGCAGTAATAGCCATCGTAAAGTCTTTTGCAGGACTCTTCCTTTGGCCTTCAGTTTCCCCAGCTATGAAGCAGGTATGTTTTGATTGTGTGCTCTTCGAGGCACTGCTCACAGTTTTCTTTTCCCTCATGCAGCAAGGAGTAGTGGAAAACAACCAAGCTGTGACAGAAGTCAGAAGAGCTGATCTGTCACGTCTTAAGAGCTCTCCTGGATTTTCACGGCTGTTCTCATCATATCTGTTGGATGTCCAAGAGGTGGCTTGATCCGAGGCAAGGTGAATCTCAAGCAGAACTGAGCTGGAGAGGCATAGGCCCTGTGGGTGCTTCATATAAGACAGGAGAGGTTCCCATTGCTGACTGCTTTGTGAGCTGCCAGCTCTGCTATCAAGTGCTGGCCAGATCTACAGTGTAGCTGCTCGTCTCCAGTCCCTGCCTTCTCTGGGCCCCACATGCTGCTTCTCCTATAAATAGCCTGGCGGGCAGCGAAGCACAGAGCCACTGCAGATGGCCCCAGTTCCACATGCAGTCATGTGTGAGATCCCAGACAGGGGCTGTCAATTCCTTGCCTAGAGCCACCCATGAAACCTCATTAAAAACGATGTCCTCTTCCGTAACCCCCAACGCTCCCTCCCTTCCCACTTTGACTTGCCTGCATTCAAGCACCCTTATTAAACATGAACTTCTAAGCAAGGAGCGCTGACTTCCCCTTAATTGAGGCATAATAATTAGAGCATTAACACATTAGGAGGGTGAGACAGCATGTTTAGCTTTTGTGATTAATTATCTGAGGATTGTAATAAGTTGTTAAGACATTAATTACTCTGGCATGTTTATTGCTCTTTATTGCAGAACAGACACTTTGTAGCAGCAAGTGGCTGTGTATCTGGAAATACAGCAGGAAGTGAGCTGGGCAGAGGAGACCATCTACTTGCCCACAGTACAGTGTGAGCTGTTGTTGATGGTGGGCAGGGTAGGACCATTCTTCTGAGTGGACCTCAGTGACCAAATAGATTTATTTTTTTTTACATCTCTAGGAGGCCGCAGATGGGTAGAAATTATATCTGTGTGCCTTCAAATAAGCTGCTGTTGGGGTTATGTTTAGGACATAGAAGGTCCTTTCTGAGCTTTTTCACGTGGATTTTTTCCTTCTTTCAAATGAAGTGGTTCCTTTTTGCTGGTTTTGAGCTTTCTCTCATTTGGATCTTCATTTTCCGAAGTCCAGGCAGTGTGAGTGAGTCTGGATCTTACGAGAAAGGTTGTCTGTATTACAGAAAGGCTAAAGTTCAGAGTGTCAGCAGTGGTCAAAGAATGAGCAAGGACCCTAGTGCCTTCACTCGCTCCTGTTTTGGATGAGTATTTCTGTGGTGAACTGGGAGGTAAATTGCAGGAAGGTTTTACTGTGGCTGCAGGAGTGGATTGGAGTGCTGTAGCCTGTTCTTTAAAGAAAAAGCTGTCTGTGGCCTTTAATAAACTCCATGGTGACTAATGAGACTGGTTCTAATGGTAGAGCTCAAGTCCAGAGGATGGGTAGATCTTGTGTGCTGCCGAAGTTGTGACAGAGAGAAAAGGCGTGTTGCTTTTTCCCCTTTAGCCGTGATTGTTCCTTTTCCAATGGAAAGTGTTTGTCAGACTGGAGAGTGAATGTTTCCTTGCTGTACTCTGAGGAGGAGGGAATGATGCAGCTAAACTGGGATTGATACCATCCACATGAGTTGTCCGCCCTGCTTCAGGGACAGAGGCATCAACCACAGTGTAAGAACCTGACCAGGTCTTGCATTAGAGAATCCTGAATTGTTCAGGGGCATGTTCTTTCTGTGATCTTCCTTGCCATCATTGCAACATTAAGCCTATGTGGGAGTAGAGTTGCTGAAGTTTGCATCACTTGCCAGAGTCAACAGCATAGTGACCTGTGCTCCTGGTCTGGAGAGAGCTGAGTTTGCTGGCAAGGGGTCCCTAGAAAGAGTGCGTGTAAGGTCTGGGCTCCTAGGATGAGGAGGCTATTGCTACATCCTCGTGCTATTGCAATGTGCACTTGTGTCAAGGACAGGAAGGGCCTCTTTTGCCTCTTTAGTCCAGTGTTAGAGTTATAATGTGTGGTGACCTTATCCAGCCTCTGCTTATGAAGGAATGACTCCGTGGTCTCTTTTGCTGTGGCTTCCACCGGCTTAAGCTGGTGTAACCATCACTCAGTTGTCCAGGTTGCTGGGAAAGTGCTCTTACAGTCCAGGCCTGGTGTCTTCCCCATGTACACACTGAGATCCAGCTTGTGTTGGCTGAAAGCCGTCTGCTTCCTTCAGCCTGTTGGAGCCTATGCCTGCCTCTCAGTAGTCCAGCCTGAATTTGGCATTCACTGTCACGTGTCTGATTTCTGCATTCAGAATGTGGAAAGTGTCCGCCCAGCATTTCCTGCTCAGCTCCTAGGGACAAAGCAGGTCATGACTGATGCGTTTCATCATTAAAAAGATAATTTCCTCTAGATGTGTGCAATAAGACAATTGCACTGACCTGTGATCCTGGCATTGCACAGCATTAATGATTTCCCTGTGCAGGTAATAAGCAGCAAATGTACACATTTTGGGGAGATTGGATTTTTTTTTCCTTTTAAGATTGCTGGCTTCATGGACCAGACTTAATTAGTAGACCTAATTATTTCTTCAAATATAACTTGACTTCCATTGAATGAGAATTGTTCAGTGGATGGGGAGCAGCAGAGCAGTGCTGCAATATTCATATTGTTTTAATTGCAACATTAACATTTCATGCAGCTCTTGGCATATTTTCAGGTGCAGCTCAGTGCAATGCTGTGAAAGGTTGGATCAGAATAGTTAGGAAAGAGTGACTCAAACATGTTTTGCTGGTTTTTCTGTCATTTTGCTGGTCTTTCTGTCGTTGTGGTGTAGCATGTTTAACTCCTCTTTTTGCAGAGCTGAAGCCCTGCAGGTATGCATTCTATATGGTACACTGGACTGACAGCATCTTTGTGGACTTGACCTTTGCCAGGTGAGTCGGAGAATTCCCAAAATGTGTCTGGCCAGCTGGACCATGGTCACTTATGAGCTGGAGGAAAAATGGCTGTTTTCCACTTCACAATTACTTCCAGGGCTCTGGGTTGTCAGATGCCTGAGGCTGGAAGTGGCGCTGTGAACAGATAAAGACTGGGTCAGTGGAGACCCTAAATGATCACGTGGGTTGTCCAATCTGTCTCCTAATAGCGTATGAGACTTGGCTTTCTTGCACAGTGGGGTCAGCAAATGGGGCAGGTAATACTGAATTACTGGGCTCTACAAGCTCCAGTGACCTTTGCCATCTTGCAGTGTGCCACACAAGAATGTTTGCCGCTAATTTTTTCTGATTGCGCTTCGCTGTCGTGTAATGGAGAGCACTGTGATCGGTGACGGGAGAGTTCCTGGGAAGAGGGGTTGAGATTCCACCCTGGAGCTGCCCAACTATGGTCTCCTAATTGGGTCACTGAAACAAGGTGATCAATGAAGGCCAGTCATCAGCTCTAGTAAGTGGCTTCTTAGCATTGCTCTCAGAAGCAGTATCACGCCGAGCAAGGTGTGCACTGTTTAATTACTTGCTAGTGGTGGAGGGCGACCAGCGTGGCCTGGGCCTAAGAGGCTGGAAGATGGATTTGCCTTTGTTGGCCAGAGCTGATGCACATTATATCCGTGGCTTATTTCTAACATCTGTGCTGCTGGGATGTGAGCTGGTAGCCTCTGCTCTTCTTCCACAAGCCTTGGCCTTCGAAGAAAGCTAAGAGGTTCCTCTCCACATTTAAGAGAAAGAGGAAGGGTTGCTAGGGCTCTCTCTGTCCTCTGGGGGAAGGTTGAGATGTGCACCCACGCTGCTGCCTGCCAGCTCCATGCTGGTACAGGCTTGCGAGTCTGTAATGAAGCTGATGTGTGGGTCTTGAACAAGTAGGGTGTCTAGAGGGACAGATTCCCTCTCCCATACAATAACAAATGCCATTAATTCGTCATGCTGCTAATGGGTAGCCTGATGTATAAGTGATACTGCTGTGAGCTCCGTAGCCTCTGGGTTGCGTTCCTGGTATTTGCTGGCAGCAGCCTGTGGATGAAACTTCTTGCTGGAGGCTGAAATCTCTGTCATGTGCTGGAGAGGAACTGGGAGTGTTGCAGGAGAGAGAGAAGCTCTCTGCCCATCAGTGCTTCTCCTTGGAGCTGGCCTGCCTCTTCCATTTCAGGGAGCATCTGAATTCATCCATATGGCCGGGATCACAACAGTGCTCTTTAAATCACCAGTAAAGCTGCAAATGGAGCAGCCATTCCTAATACGTTCAACACCAAGAGACTTAGTCTGGTAAATTCAACACACCAGGACCTCAGCATGGTCACTGGGAGAAAGGCAAAGAAAGAGCACACAGCCTTTTTTCTGAAGACTTTCCAGAGGCTAAGGTGCCATTTGAGCCTGGCTGGCTCTCATTTTAGCTGAACATGTCTAAAACCTCCAATTAGTATTGTGTGCAGTGGAATCCATGAAGTCTCATTTCCCAAGGATATATGGCTTGGATTTGGATTCTCTGGTGTCTAGTAAGCCACTTAGGGTGAATGAAGCAGCTTCCCTGGCTGGGATATTTATAGCATCTCTCTCTCCCACACAGATTATCTGGTGTCTAATAAGAGATGATACACGGCAGTTTGGAAGGTGCTAATAATCTCTCTCCTCTGTTTGACAGTCTGTTCTATGAAATGTATAGACTCTGACTATCTCTGAGACCTCAGTGTCTCTGTCAAATCAGGTTGAAATCTGTTTGCAGTGGCAGAAGTTACTAGGGAGGGGGCAGGGGATAGACTGATTCAACAAGCTTGCATATGCTATATGTCTCCTAGGGGATACGACTGAAAATGTGTCCAGCTCTGTTTCCTGCAGATCTGGGGTGCAGCTGTGGCTCTATTCACCAAATTGTGAGTTTGGGAAGGCGAGATTGTTGAGTGGGAGGAAGGAGATGAGCTCAGATAATACCCAGGAGAAAAACTGCAGTGCCCCCAGCCATCTTGCACAGGGTCTCCATGCTGTGGGCTAGTCAGACGGGCCGCGCTTCGTGTGCCTGAGGCAATGATTGCCGGTGCAGAGCACGGCCTCTGGGCGAAGCAGCCCCCATGGATGAGAAACGAGCACTGCCTGAACTCCTGGCTGCTGTGAAAGATTGCCCACCGGAGGGATAACGATTGCCGCAGCAGGAGATGGAGCATTGCTCCGAGGCCATTCATCCCCTTTATTGCCTTGCTAACAAGCCCCAGAGTGACTTTGGAGAGACTTCTCTGGAGCAGCCCTATCCTTCACCCCTGGGGGAGGCTGGGTGCTGGGGGTCAGAAATGCTCTGCAGGAAACCACAGCCCCCTGCCCCCCAGTAACAACCTTGTTTGCTCCCCAAGTCCAGGCGTCATCAGTAGCAACTGTGCACAGGGTCTGGCTTTGATGACATGGGAAATGATGCTTCCTTCAGGACCTGTGTGGTGCCAGCTAAGACATTCAGATATAAAAGCCAAGCATCAGTCCTTTTAAAAGTATTTGTGGGCAGCAAGGGCCTCACTGCACCCTTTGGAGGATGGCTGTGTCCTAGCTCCCAGCTAGGAGGGGGGGAAGATTTATACAAGACCCAACAGGAGTCTGGAGCCGCAGGCTGGGAGGTGAGTTGGTTCTGCTTCACTTACAGCACAGCTGAGTCTGTGCATGAGTCTTGTGTGAGGAGGAGAGGGCAGGAGAGATGTGCTCCTCAGAAGAGCTAATAAAAGCTAATTCATCCCTTTGCTCCAAGACAGTAGGAAGCATTAGTGGCTGGCTGAGTGCCTCCTCTGCTGCAGCAGCGTGGCTGTGTGCCTCCTCCCTTCCCCGGCTGGGGGCAAAGCGTGTCCTCCCGCAGAGGGGAAGATATCTCTGTCAGCAAGGGTTGTGCAGTCTGCGACTGCACGAACAGGCAACCTGTAGTGCTGCCTGCAGTCGGCTTCCCTCCTGTGAAGGAAAAACAGCCAAACAGCCTGGACAGGTGGTGTGCCTGGGAATGAGGATGGAAATCCCTTGGGCAATTTCCCATGCTGGGCCTCAGCTCTGAGCAGGCTCCTCTGCTTCCTCCTAATGGCTTGGGCCACAGCTCGGGAGAACAGAGGAAAGCACCAGCCCTGACTTCACCGGGCTGGCGGAGACCCCCAAAAGGGCTGCGGCTGTTTGTGCCGAATACCCCCAACAAGCAGTTTGGGTGCACGCTGCACGACGAGTGAACGCTGTCCGTGTGCTGCGCAGGCAGGTACATGGTGTGCCAGTCCTGCATCCTGTTCCCTACCCAAGTGATTGTGTTTGGGTTACAGCGCACAGTAGGTGAGCATTAAGTAGAGCTAATTGCCAGTAATTAGAGAACTTTTTTCTGTTTCTTCTTGTCTCCATTGCCTTTGATTTCTCCTCTTCTGGATTTAGTTGTTGGAAGATGCATTTTGCATGGTCCATGGTAACCACCCCACATCCAGTGCTAGCAGCAAGCAAGGCTGGGGGAGATGGGAAGGGGAGGAGAAGGGAAGGCAAGGAGGAGAGGTTGTGTTGTGTTTGTGCGTCCTCAACAATGCTGTTGATTTGGGAGGAGGAGAAAAAATGCAAAGCCTGGCAGGTAGAGGGCATGGAGACTGCTGTGACAGGCAATTGAGTTGCTCCAGTAAGGACCAAAATAACAGAAATGCAATAGCAGAGTGAACTGAGGCTAAGGAGCTTTGTGCTTTTCAGTTCCAGTTCTGGCTTGTTAAGGTCACTGCAGAAGGCCGGTTGCTGCTTAGTGCCTCGGTTTCCCCATCTGGAGAATTAGGCTGTGACCGCTAGCGTACATGTGATTTTAGGATTGAACAGCCAAATAGCAGGTCTTCCTTCAGACTGGCTCTTCCTCATCCCTACCCCCAGGCCCTGGAGTTTCAGAGGGAAAAGAATTCAAATTCTCCCCCAAACCTGGACATGTACAGTGAGGATATGAGTGGAAGATGGGAATGTGGTTCATATTTCTCTCCTTTTGGCAGTTCCCATATGCCTGAGGATTTCAAGTAGCTCAGTAACATCCATACCATTCCCACTGCTCTGTTCATTTATAGCAATGAAATTTGAAGTGCCAGCAATCTCTCCTGGAGAAAGGCTGGGTTTCTCACACCCTTGTGTAGGTGGGGATGGTCTGGAGCATGTTTGCAGAGCTGTCTGAACCTGTGCTTGGCTCTATAGCAGAGGAGGAAGCATTGTGTGTTATGGGGCCCCATGTGCCCTTGAGCATGAACAGGCAGGTACCCCAGTAAGAGGATTGTAATCCTAACCATTTGTCTGTTCCTCATTAATAGGTCTCGAAACATTTTAGAGAGGAGACTAACATACTGAATTGGAAAACATTGCTTCCTGATTCAGAGACTCAATTCAAAGCAGCCAGAGGAGCCAGGGATGTGGCCTGCAAATGGTGAGTCCCCATCACATGCTGTAGCTCCTAGACCCAAATATTCCGCACTCTTGACTTTGGCACTTCTCCCAGGTTGCCTGTATTGGCCAGACTGGTAATAAGGAACTCCTTGAAGAGCAACTGCAGGACAGGTCACTTCTCCCAGCCATGCATGATCGGCTGGAATACCTCAGAGAAGGATTTCTGATACGAAATAACTCCTTGAAGTGGGCAGGAAGAGTTGAATTTGTAAGAAGCGCGCTATGGTCACAGTCTGAGGCAGTGTGGATCCCTTCTCCCGAACTGGACTCTCTTTGCTTTCAACTCCAAGTTCGTAAGGAGTTCATTTACAATTGAGAACATCTGGCATTTTTTCTTCTCCCACCGGCACCATTAAACATCGAGTTGAAGGGAAACATAATACATCACCTTCCTCATGGGCTGCCATTCAGCCAAGAGTAACAGAGATTAGCCTTCAATCACACAGGGGCTGGAGCTGAAGGAAACCTTCCTGAGGACACACTGCAGAAATGTTTTCATTAGCGGAGGAGAACCTGACAGAGATGAAGTGCCCCCTAACCTTGAATGCTGGACCTCTCCCCTGCCTGTTGTTAACAGGATGGGTGAAATGCTAATGAAGGAGCTTGTGCCAGCTGCAACATTTTAAATACTGTCTGTATCCAGATGTGAGAAACAGCTGTGACACAGCTAAGCAGCACTTTTATGGTCCAATGAGGGGTAAATTTGTTTTTTTCCTGCCTATTGGCCAACGCTCACTGCTGTAATCAAGCTGGCTCTTTCCAAGCTGTCCACTGCATGGAAGAAATGGGTGTTAGGTTGACAGCCATGTACCTTAATAGGTACCCTAGCATAGGTCGGAAAAAGGTGTCCTTGGGTGATAGGGTCCAGGCTCTAGGAGGTATCATGGGCTCTGCCTTCTACAACATCTTTTGGAAATATGTCAGGACTACCTTAGGGGTACTGAGATTTTCCCTACTTCTCTCCCTTCTCTCTCATAACCTGCAGCCCATCACAATCATTTTCTCTTAGTCTCTATCCTCCCAGGGTAATCAAGACACTCGGGACTCGCTTCTACTGCTGGCGTCTCTGTTGTATAGGAGAAACAGAGCTTGCACCCCAGCTCGGCTCCTGGCACAGAACTGTCTTTCCCGGTTACTGTGAATTAGCCACCAAGATATCTGCGGTCGGAGTCTACCTTCCCCCACCTTGGCTGTCTCATCTCCCTGGGGCTGGCATGCTCCTGACAAACCTGTGATCCAGTCTCTTTCACTCACTGTTGAAGGATGCCTCGGCTGGTCCTATCTTGCAGCTTGGAGGGAAATCGTTTTAATTTGTGTGGCACGTTCCTTTGTAGACAAGAAAAAAGAGAAGAGAGAGAGAAAAGAAAAGAAAAACAAAAGAAGAAACAAACAACAGAAAATCTTTTGCCATTCTGGGTATTTTTAGCTCTTTGCAAACGACCATTATTTTTTTTTAACTCCCTGAAACTATTACTGCTGGAGCTGCCTGTGATACTGCATTAACCTCACCACGTTTGTGCTGTGAAGGTGAGCCAGTGCCCAGCATTACCAAAGCCCCTGACTTCCAGGGAGCCTCATCTCCTCTCCCCTGACCTTCCATTTCCCTTGGGAAAGGCTTCATGGCCAGGAGTGTGAGAGGCTCAGAGACTCTCACTTCTGACTTGAGTTTTACTGGGAATCTGATGTGAGCTCCCTGGGATGGAGGCAATACAGCTCAGCAGATAGGACATTGTTTGGGGACATGAAATCAGTTAACTTGTGGTTTTAGCTTTGCTGCTAACTGGTTGGGCAAATCTCTAATCACCCTATACCTCAGTTTTCCCTTTTGTAAAACAGGGAGAGGAAGAAGATCCTGAACTCCCATCCTGAACTGCTTTAAGAACACCCTCCCCTACCCAGAAAGAGTGTTAAGAGGTCAGCTGCACACTCAGACTTTTATGGTAGCTGATAATACTGTTTTTTCACAGGGAGAGTCCTTACATTAAGGTCTCTTTCATTTCCCTGCCTCCCATTCTGAACTGAGAGCAGCCAAAATCAGAGGAAAACTTGGCTCCTGAGCTTTTTACCCTGAACCCTTCGCCTGGCTTGTTTTCCTTTCCTCCTTCAATCTCGGCTGACTGAGTTTCAGTGTTAAGCTATTGAAAGGAGAGGCACGTGCTGACTTACAGAGGGAGAGGAGCCCAAGAAAGAATAATTCTGGAAACAGTGAGACTTGGGGGACACAAGTCTGCTGCTCTGACACTTTTGTCATGGAGCGAGGCTGCTTGGGAATGAATCTTGAAGTGCATGTTGCCAGATGACATTTCTGCCCGATCCCAGCAGTAACCTTCACCAAGCCTTGCTGCCCAGCCCTATGCTTGTCCGTTCCCTGGACCAGGGGAGCGTGTCAGCTGGAAATGCCACAGACAACAGGGCTACCTGGGGGTGAATCCCTGCAATGCGCTCCTCGGTCTTGGCTGCCATCTCCCTTCCTTCTAGGAAGGGAAGGGAATCTAGGGATTACTAGGCCTTGGGTGATACGTAGGGGCAGATGGGCTGCCAGTGCTCTGACTCAAAGCAAAACTGTTTCTACAACAAACAGAAAGGTGCTCGAAGCACCTCAGGTGAGTCTGAAGGAACCTGAACTTTGAAAGTAGAAACTTTGCAGGCCGTTAGTGACTTCAGCTTCTGGGCATGTTTATTGCTTTGAAAGGAAGGTATTGGCCTCTGTACTTGTTTTTCATGTCAGAAATGGAGTGGATGCAACAGTCAGAGATCAAAACAAAATCCTCCCCAGAGGTGCTCAGGACAGGTAACTTCAAAGGCAGATTAGCCCTCAGCTCTGGAGAAAGGAGGAAGATAAGATCTGCTTGTTAAGTAACTTGGTGATGAATTACTGGCTGTGCTCCATGCAGAGGCTGGAAGCCAGTGGAGATTTCAAGTTACAAAGTGGGTTGAGCAGAGTTTGCCACACTCTGCTCCTTTGCAATATCGCTGTCAACTTAGATTTCACATTGGGAGGCTGATGCTGTGGCTGGCGGTGACTATAACAGAGTGTCACTAGAAGAGGTGAAATCTTTCCCTCCATGGAGGTACTTCTTTTTTTCTCTTCTTCTTGGCTCATACCAAGAACTGCTTGCTCTCAAAGCCATACCTACACACTACACGAGGGATGGCATGTGCTGTACTGAACATAGTTCTTCTTGTTGTGTCAGTAAGCATCAGTTTTCTGTGTCACTGATGACTCCTCAGCAGTAAGGTTTGCTACGCGGGTGACCTAGGACAGGGAGCGAGCACTTGTCACTGAGCTGATCTGGGGCTGTTGGGCGCGGCTGCATTTGCCGTCACAGGGGAGCATTGCACTGTGAGATCCTGCGTGGTGCTGGTGCCCTCCTGCTGGCGGGGTCTGCTGGGGCTCTCCCTGCAGAGCCCTGGGGTCCATCTGTGCTCTAGGGGAACAGGCCTCATGTAAATTAAGGTCTGAAAGACAAAGTGATGATGGTTAATGTTCTCCACAGGCCGTGTCTCACCTCCTCTGTATAGGAGGTAGTCTTATAGAAGATGCCCGTGCCCACGCTGCTGCAGCATCCCGTTTGCCAGCCCTCTGTGCTCAAGGACAAATCAGCAAAGCCTCAGTGCTGTTTTGGTCCAGCTTTTGTTTTCCTTCTGATTATAGAGGAAAGAATGAGGGTGGTGGTTGCTGCCAGGCCATGCTAGAAAACAGAGGCAGGGGACTAGCCTTTCTGTTCACTTTGAGATCCAAGAGTTTAATTTGGTTCTGATTCTCTATTAGCCCTGATCCTGTCTTGCATCTTTTCCAGCTGATGCCTGAGCCTGTCTTTGTTTTGTTTTTGTTTTTCCCTTTTTCCCTAACCTTATGAAAAATGGCTTTGCCATCTGCATCTGTCAGGAGTCTGTGGAGCGGAGCGTACGGCTCAGTGAATATACAAATGCATGGTTGGACTGTGGCTGCCTCTGACAGGCCAGAGCTCAATACCAAACGTGCAGGGAGAAGAGCATGTTCTCGTCTTCCACTGCTGGTGCCTCTAATGGCTTTTTTCCCCCCTTCTTCTTCCTTTTTCTTTTTTATTTTTAATCTCAAGGTATGAGAATCACCTTTGGGAGCAATGCTTCCTTCTGCTCCTGTTCTGCCTTGCTGAGGTTTGGTTCTCTGCCATCCATCACCAGCTGTGTCCTCTCCTCATTCCCACATTTTATTTGCTGACAGGATTGCCAGAGAAAGGGGTAACTATTTTGCCCTGTTTTTTCATACCAGTCTTTCCTTTCTGCTTTTTGCATCTGGCCTCCCCAGACCATTACAAGGCAATAGGCAGGCTGGGGTTTGAGGATGCTTGATTTCACTTGCTGATGCCAGGTGCTCTTGGAGAGAGGTGGGAGATTGTTCAACTTTAAATACAGGGCTTAAAATACATCTTTGAATAGAAGCTCTCAGCAGTGTTTTGCAGGGCTCTGGCCTGCTTATGTGAACTTGAGCGTACTGACAGGATTGGAATCCACTGGGCCTTTAACAGACATAGGAATGCTTGCTTTTAGAAACCCAAACAGGTGTAACCTCATGTGTGCCCAAGATGTCTGTGCATGTTTTCCCTCAGGACCCACTCTGGGGCATAGCACTGAGCTGCTGCAGTGAAGACTGAGTGACTCCATGGTAGGTGTGGTGTAAGTACATCTAGGTTTTGATCTTGCTGGGCCTCCTTTTGCCAGCATAGAAGCCAGCACTGAGGACTTCTCCAAGAAGTGCACCTGGCTGTGAGATGCTCCAGTGGGGTAACTATGCAGGATCGCCCAGGTATCCAAAGGGAGGTAACAACCTACCTTAACACCACTGGCTTTGGCCACCTGCATCCTGACTCTTGATTTCGTACAGTCTAGCACATCAGCCACTTCCCTGGCCTCAGCATACTAAAAAGGTTTAAGCCAGGTATGCTCAGAGGAGCAGGCAGGCAGAAAACTAAATGAATCTCTTCATGCTGTTGCTACAGGTGTCTGGTGGAGGGGAAGTTTCTGGGAGGGTGGGCCCCTGGTTTGGCTGGAGGAGAGAGCAGACAGCTTGAGCTGAGCTGGGTTTTTTTGACGAGCAGATGGATGTTCAGCAGGGGCCCAAGAAAACCCTCTTGCTTCAGACTAGTTGCAAGGCCTCCAAACCATAGCTTTGTGCTGACGTGAAAAAAGCATTGCTCCATTGATGCTAAATATGAGTTACCTCTGTTGAGCACCTCGCTTGGGTGGCAACAACCATTGCCTCTTGCCACCGGCTCCGAGGGAAGAGCCAGCTGTGTGCTTCTGACTAGGTAAAGATGCAGCAAGAGCATGCTGAGAAGCAAACGACCATCAGAGCAGGGAGGAAGGTGAGCGATGGCAGATTCCTCTGGCGTCTCCACGCCGCAAGGCTCTTGGCACATGAGCGCTAGTCTGCTTTGAAAGCTCTTAGTGCTCCTGCAGGTGGGAGCCAATTTGTCTGCTTTCCTGCTCAGGTGCCATCTGTTGTAGGATTGCCTGTGTGTGCCTGAGCACGACAAGGATTGCGGAAGGAAGGGGTGGAAGAGATGAGTCTAAAACTTTCTAAGCACCCTGGGTAACCTCAGCACTTCTAACTGCTGTTGCTCCCTCTTCCCTGCATCGTGGTGGGGAAATCACAGCCTGTCATTTGCTGTTCCTAGAGCGTGATAGGGAGCTGAAGCACCGTTAATAGCAAGCTATCATTTTAATGCTAATTTCCAACCATTAGCTGAGGCTGGGGGAGGCACAGCCTCAGCAGAGGGAAGTTGTTAGCAGATGGAGAGGAGGGATGTGTGGGGATTGTTCTGCACCCCAAGAAGGGACTTTTAGAGGACAGATAGTTAACCACCACTGAGAGAACTGGTATCAAGTGCTGAGGTCAGTCTCTGGTGCATATGGGAGGGATGGAGAGGGTCACTTTATTACAAGTCTTGTTCTCCCAGTGGTTTTATTGAGTGCCTGGGGCTTTGTGTTCATTGTGGTCTTTACTGTTCATTGCCATCCTTTGCCTAGTGACCCAGAGGATGTTCAGAGCCCTGACAGGCCTGAACTGTGCCTGGTGGCACAGTTGTTCTTTTAATGCAGGAACTAAGTTTTACTCAGGGCTAGGTTTAGCTCCTGTCTTTTTGTGAGGAAAGGCCTCAAGATAAAACCCCTCGGCCCCTGCCAACCAGAAGGCTAGGCTCCCTTGGAGGATGCCCAATAATCCTCCCCAATTTAAGGACGAGAATATCCATACTGGGTGGTGATCTTCAAAGCAGGGAAGTTTCGAACCTAGTGGGCTAGGTGGTGAAAAGTTGGAGTACTGTCCCAGGTCTGGTGCTATTGTCCCAGGCTACTGGTGGCCTCATATCCAGATCTGGGCTACGGTGAATTGCCTGGGGCCTCTTGAGTCCTAATCCCATCTCTGCTTAGTGTGACAAGAGGAAAATTAAGCCCATGTCTATTACTGCCAGCTTTCAGTGGCCGCCCAGTAACGCTTTACATCAAATTGGGGAGGTTTGCTTCACCATTTGGTGTCTGGGGGATGATGATGGGAAGTTCTCCGTTGTGCTTCTAGTTGTCTCGGGGGTGAGTCTGTATGAGTGAGTCTGGCTGGTTCTGCCTGAGCTCAGTTGAAGAAATAGGTTGCCACTCCTTAGCTAGTGGCTGAAGAGTGGCAGATAACCTCATCTCCTGATGGATTTTCTCCAATTCCTGTCATCAGGCCATCTGCAGGTTCAGTATTGAGAGCTGTGTAGCCCAGTGGCTGGAGCATCTTACTGGAAGTCCCTGGCTTTGGGGATGAACTCAGAGCTGAGTGTAAGAGGAATCACTAACTGCACGCAGCCTTGGCACTCCCCGTCAAAACCAAAGGCTGAACATTGGCCTGATCATTTCAGGTGCTACTTAATGGTATAGGCATCATTGTTGTGGGGCTGTTGGGAAGCCAGACAGAGGTCTTGAGGCAGGTTGAATAGATTTGAGGTTTGTCTCCTGTCCCAGGCAGAATTGGCACAAAAGGGAAATGAGATCAGATGTTTTTCCTAGCTGGGAAGAAACCAGTTGCCTACTATTGACAGCATTGCTTTAAAGCAAGGGCTCAGTAGTCTCCTGGTTATCAGCATGATAAGGCTCCCAAAAACTCACCAGCCTGTGCTGATCTGGTCCATGGGTTTTACCATCTCCCATAGCTAAGTCCTGCATTTCATGTGGAAGCATGTGTGGGCTTCTAAAAGCCATTTTAAAAACGTTATGGCATCTGGCAGAGAGGCAATGAAAGGACAGAAGCAACCACAATAAAAGGAAAAAAAAACAGCAACTGGTTAAATGGCAAAGGGGATAGGAAGCCAGGAGGGGACCATTCTGCCAGGAGGACATTAGCACAAGGTTACACTCGCACAGCAGCATTGCTCACTGTGGTTCCCAGCTATCAGATCTACCCCAGGGTGGAGCATGACTCACTATTTTTAAGGGAGCTATTTGCAGCCAGAAAATGGCTCCTATCTTTTCTAGAACCTCTTCCTTCTTCAGGCTAAGAGAGAAATCAAAAAGTGAAGGGGTAATCTTTCCTAGCTGAGAGGAAATGAAAAACTGAACTTTCTCTCTAGTAGCTAAGTGATGAAATCAGTGCCTTACACCTTTCCAAGAATAATAAGATCAAGTAGTTAAAAAGGAAAAAAAAAGTAGTAGTAGTGTTGCTCTGAATAATGAGCCTACAAGCTGGAGGGAGAGCTCCCGGGAGACACGCCTGTGTATAGAAGACGGACACTCCTAGTGTCTCAGATGGGCCAATATCTGAAGCGATCTCTCTCTAATTTTCTACATCAGTGAGAACATAGCACAGCACCATCAATCATAGTCAAAACTACCTCAGAAAGCCACCTCCTGCCTCTTTGTAGTGTAACCCCCACTCCGCTTTTACCCCTAGCTTGGGAAAACAGGTGTCCTGGCTAACAGCTCCTGCAGACACGCTCTGTCCCAAGGGTTTCTGTTTCTTCATGTTTAAGCCTTCTTGCATGTTTTCCTTTCTTATTCCTCCACCCATAGCACCAGTTTCTTGCTGTTTTATTTCCAGCCTGTGTTCAGGTCTCAGAGTAGGGTGCGCATGGGGGCTAGTGATGAAGAGGTGTAGGGAAAACTGAGCTGGATCTGAGGCACCCCAGACCTGACTATCTTCAGCATCTAACTCTCTCCCCTGTCTTGGAGTAAAAAGAGCTGAACACATTTTGCCCTAGTGAGGAGAGAGTGTGGAGCTGTTTGTCCTGGGATAGCAGTCCTTGCCTGGTTCCTGGTGAAGGGGGAAGGTGGTTTTGGTGCCTGTGCTGCTGTTGTGGGGATGGGGAGGATTAGGGTTTACAGGATTCCTGAGGCTGGTCCTACAGTAATGATCATCAGGTCATGCTCTGGGGGATTGCTGAGGCTTAGATCTGCTCCTTTGCCATGACTCCAGCTCTGGGAGTGGGTCTCCCCAGCTCCAGTGTGACTAAAGGAAGCAATTCTTTGGTCTGGACTGGTCTTGTGATGTAGCAGCTGTTAGCTGCTTGGTTTCTTTTGTGAAGTCCCTGCTCCCTCTAGGCCTGGCTGTGCTTCCACCAGAGCCAGGGCACCTCTTGTACATGTACCTGCACAGCTCCTGCCCGGGAGTGGGTCCAGGCCAGACACATTCCTAGCCCAGCAGCAAAGCTGGAGGGAAATGGAGTTGTGCTCATGGCTGCTGCTTCTGCTGCAGTGTGGACACAGCTAGTGGATTTGGTGGCTCTTGGTTCTCCATCCCTCCTGTGCTGGACTGAGTGCTCTCGCTTTCCTGAAGTGGCTCTTGGTACTACCAGAGCCAGGCTAACTGATACCTGCTGTCATAATGCAGAGTATTCCTTGTTGGGTGGTTTGCAGTCTCATCTCTGGCTCCATGGGCTCAAGAACCAGCTAGAGCCAAGGACCATTCGGCTTGCTTAAACACGACTCTAGACAGAAGCATCTTCTGAGTAAACCATTGCAATTGCCACCTGCCTCTTGGCCTCTTAAAGGGGCTTCTTGTGCCTCAGACAGAGCCAAAGATCTCTGACCTCTCTTTCAAACATGGTTTTGTGCTTGCATCAGCCCTGCTCTAGTGTTGTGGAGCTATTGCTGGCTTCCATAATAGCTGCTTTGTTTACGTCTCAAATGCCTGCCCTTTCAGTAATGAGCTATAATTCATCTTGTTTTATACAGTGCTCAGAGATACCTGGAGCAAGCAAAGTGTGCCATTAAAACCACCTTCTAGTCTGCTCTCTAGATCAGGGGTTGCTGCTCTCCTGGAGATATAAAACAGGGGGATAAGGGGAGGGGGAGATGATTCAGGGGAGAGCACTGAGATGGGGAATCACTGCCTAGCAGGGTAAAAGAGGCTGACTGGGTTCAGATCTGCTGGGAGCTGACATGTGGGTGCAGAGGAAAGGCTGCGACAGGCAGACAGGGTGGAGTAAAAATGCATTTCTGTTTTTTAAGCATTTGCTTTCCTCTCTTCTCCAGCTTTATAACCAGTTTTTATAGAGACTGCATGAGAAACACGTTTTTTTATTACCAGCTTGGGAATGGAGAGTAATAAAGATTAATTTTTTAAATAATTCCTTGCATTATCTTTTAATTTCCTGTGGCAGGGTTTGACTTTTAAATCTGCAAGTAGAGTTAACCACTAACGTGCTCATGAGTTTGGAAGCGGCAGCCAAACGGACTGCCGGTCTGCGTAGAGTTAGGAGAGGCCCCAAAGGCCATAGGGATCGGTTCAGGTTTGCAGCTCTGGGCTCTTTCACCGTCCCAGGAAAACTCTGAGGGACTCTAATCTATGCTGTGGTTCATGGTGTGCATTTTGCTTTCTTCTATTAGCAGTAATGATGAAGCTTCCCTCGGTGATGAGGGCAGAGGGAAACCCAACAGCCCTGCTCTGCTGCTGTGCATGTTACATCCTTGCTGGCCCCCATCTGAGACCGCACACACTGCTGGGACCTGTGCTGCTGACCGGTGTAGGATGGTAGGTATTTGCATTTTCCAGACCAGCTGGGCTGCCTTTACTAGCTCAGATGAGCTCACTGCCAGGTAAGCGTGCCCACAGCAAGGGGGCACTAAACCTGGGCAGAAGTGATGCCCAGCACGCAGTCACCCTGGCCCCAACCTGGATCAGTGGTCACTGGATCCTCTTTTTTTTTTTTCAGCCTTGTCCTTCATCATCAGCCATGCCAACTGCTTCAGTTTTCTGATCTTTCTGTAGACTGAGCAGTGGAGGCAGAGAGCAGTCGTTACAAGGAACCAGCCAGTGGGGATGGGAGCATTTTGGCTAACACCAGTATGAAAGCAGCTGTAGCACAAGTGCCTGGTGTGGGCTTTGGGGAGTCAGAAGGAAAGCTGAGCAAAGCAGGGAGCACAGAGCACATAATTGTCATGAAAGAGTATTTTAATGGATTGCATCACTACTGTGTTGGAATGTGGACCAGGAGAAAGGTTTTGGAGACGCTCAGTAGCGGAGAAGAGCTGAATCGTGCATCAGTAGTGCTCTGACCCAGACAGCTCCCTGCTCCCTCTGACAGATACCATCTGGAGCAGGCTTTGTGCGCACTGGGGCTTCTCTGCACTTTGGCAGCACTCTGGCAGCCTGTACTGTTGACCAAGTGTGGAGGGACTGTGCTCTCCCTCGTCAGAGCACGACTGCCCAGGGCATTCATGCTCCCATTGCTAGAAGTTTCCTCTGGCCTAACTTGCACTGGGGAAGGGGACAGGGGAACCAAACAATCCTCAGCCCTTCTCTGACCACAGCAGTGTCCCACAAGCTGCTCCTGATCCAGCTGAACAAGGACTAGAGTTCTAGTGGGAGTATTTTTGTTTAGTTGCAGATCCCTGGCTGAGAGCTGGCAGGCTGCAAGGCGTTATGCTAGTGCTGGAGGAGGTACGGAGAGTGAGAGCTTCGGGATGCACTGAGAGAGGGCTGAGCTCCCTCTTTCTGATTCCCCTTCTCTGGGTGATTTGAAGATTGGCTCTGCAACATGGCAGAAGGGCTCCCACATCTTCCCTCGCTCCTGGAAAAAGAGAAGTGCAACCTGGTCCGGTTCCAGGTACCAAGTTGCCCCACGCTGGGATGCTTCTGTTTGTTGGCATTTTGCAGAGAAAGCTGTCCCTGATGGTGCAGGTCTGGATTTGCAGAGGCACAGTGCAGGGGGATGTGAATTGCTCTGCTTCTGAGGCTGTGACTGCCTGACACCAGCCATCCACTGACAGCAATAAATGTGGTTTGGGTTTTAGTTTTGTACCCTAGCAGTGAGCTGAGGTCTCTTCCCACTGATTAGGCTTCGTCTGGCTGGGTCCTGTGAAGTCCAAGAGAAGGCTTTGGTACATGGGGTGCCTGCATGTGTTTGGTGAGAAAGCACATTTCTTATCCCTCTTCTTGGATTCTTGATTTATTAAAATTCTTCTTGCACAGAAAAGGACCCCATGCTCTGCCAGCAAGAAGACAGCATTCACGTGCCTTATGAATGCTGCTGATGCCAGTCCCTTTCCCAGGGGCACTGACCAAGGCCTGCACAGCTGCAGGGAGGAGTTGAGGGCCTGCCCCTTAGGAAGAGGTGGCCTTAAGAATTCTTGTGACACTTTTCCAGATCCAGTGTTTACAGTCAAAGTCACCTGCCTTGGAGCTCTGCATTGCCAGGCCTCCAGTCTGTTACTGGGAGCTCTTGAGTTCCTGTGGGGCACCACTGATGGCACTGCTTTGGTGAGAACTGGGGATTTGGTTATGAGTGAGAGCTCAAGGGCAGAAGTATTTGAGTACCCTGAATAGCCAGTGTCCTCACTGCCCGATGAGGCATGTGCCCGGACAGAAAGCTCTTGGGGATCCTGCCAGGGCCCCGAGGGGCTAACTGACCTTAATTGTCCCCACTGGTCTCTTGTGGGGCCATGAGCATCCTGCTGCACTCTGATATGGGGTGTTACCACCAGTGCGGATCCCAGCACAGGCTCAAGGTTGCTTTCCTTGGAGGACTGTTTTGTTCTTGCTGGTTTATACCCTGACTATAGGCTGTAAAGGAATCATTTCTGATTTAAGCTAGCGTAAGTGGGAGGAGGGTTGAATACAAACCTGCGTCTAACTCCTTTGTGAAATATATTAGACTCAAGTGGCTGTTGCCATGAGTGGTTTACTGCTTGGAGGCTGTAGGAATGGTGCTTATAGTCTCCTAGTGAATATCTTCTCTTCTCCAATAACCTCAGCTGCCTTACCCTCTTCTATTGCATTTGGGATTGCTGCGTGCTTATGCAGGGCGCTTGCATCTCAGTCATGCGAGCATCCTTCCCTCTGTGTAAGGCTGCTTGTACCTTACATGCTGTGATAGTTCCCACATTGGAGAGGTATAACCATCCCAAATAGCCATAGCCGTGTGTTGGACTTGAAAGTGGCATGAATCACTTGATAAAGTTGTTGGGTGTCAGGAAAACTGAAGGGCAGTCCCCAATTGTCAATACCTGTCCAAAAGCAGAAAGCTCTTCTGTTGTTGGGTTTTTTCTGTTTTTTTTTTTTTTTAATCACATAGAGAAAAATGGAAATAAAGATCAGCAGAGAGAGAGCTGTTAAAAAGCTTAAAGCTGTCACAAGGCATTGGTTAGTTTATGTGCAGCGAAGTAAACGAACAAGTTTTCAGCTTGTTGGTTGGAGCTGAGGAGTTTTTTTGTGATAAATATGTTTTATAGGTCTTTTATGGGATTGTTTTAAATGGCTGTCCCAATAAATTATTTACCAGGATAATAAAAGATCAAGGAAATTGTTCCAACCATATCACAGAGCAACTAAATCCCAAAGTTTTACTGGGGTATAAGGAACCCCTGAATTCCCATGGCCTTATAAAACATGGTTCATGCATGCTGTTTTTCTATTGCATTCTTCTGGAGGCCAGATCCCCAGCTGACCCTGTCACTAAGCGTATCTCTGGGAGGTCCTGGGGGCCTGACACCAATTTTCAGCCCCTTGGCACCTGCTCCTGGAGACTGATAGCATTTCCCTCCACCACTGGCTCTCACAGCTGCAAATCTCTTGGCACTCTCTGACTCTTTATTTAAGTTTCCAAAAGGCTGTAGAAACAGTGGTCCTTCCTGGTAGAAAAGTGGGTGGTAAAAATCACTGCAACTGGCAAGGATATTGATGAACAGCTTTAGCCCCAGCAGTACAGGCTGGAAAAGCTCCCACATAGGTCCTATCATACAGATAGTGGGGACCTCCTCCTAGCCTGGATATCTGGGAGGATGCAGTTATCCCTGCTTGGTGTCAGCCACTATATAAGGGAATGGCCAGGTTCTGCTCTCAGCTGGCCTGAACTCCATGGCAGACAAGCCCAAAATAGCCTTTGCATAGGTGACGTAAACCTTTTATGGCATTCCAGTCACAGAGTCTATATATGTCTTTTTGACTTATGTGGGCTTTAGATTGGGCCTTAAGAAGCTCAGACACTCTACTTCCCCGATTCGCACAGTGGGTCTGCGGGAAGGAGAGGTCCTGCTGAGGGTCCCTGTGTGAAGACAGGGCATACACTCTGGCTGTGTCTCAGATTTTTGTATTAAATGAGATTATTGTCGTCTCCCTGATAGGGTTTAAAAGATACCCAGTTGTCAATGCTGTGAGCTTTGTAAGGATCCTGGTAGAGAAAGATTCCTGTGTTGTAAGCTGGTCATAAATAAATTTAGGCTGGATTTTTAGGAGCAATTCCTGAGGCTTGAAGGGGGCAATTCTGGAATGGCCTCCAGAGGGGATTGTGGGTGGGAAGAGATGTCCACTGTTTGAAGGTAGTTCTCAAAAGTCATTATTCATTCAGCGTCTTGCCAGAGAGGGAGTGCTTGGGTGTCTGTTGTGTTGTATTGAGACTGGACTGATCTTTTCTGGTAGCATTTTTTCTTATATTAATCCCATGTTTCAGGGCCTCAGCTGTCTTCTGTGTGGGGACAGGAGGAGTTCTGTTCTCCACTAATGCCCAATTTTGCTTCTGGGGTTGGTGTTGCTCATGTTTCTCTCTGAGGCACTGGAGAGAGGTTACAGCTGGAGACCCATCTGGGGACAGGAAGAAATTTCCCTGATGAGCTGATGGAGAGCCCTGGGCTTTATCTGTCTTCCTTCTTGTGCCTTGGATCCTTCCTCAGATCTCATAGAGTTTTCTGAAAGAGTTGCCCTGCTGTTTCAAGGCCGTAGGAAATCTGTAGTGCCACTAATGTTCCTTATTTGTGTCCTATGCCATATTATAATGATGGCTTTTGAATTTGTATTTTGTTGCAGGGTGTTGGGCTGTTTCTGCAGCGCATTGGGGCATAGCTGTGTCTCCAGTCCTTTTGGTCTACCAGAAATCCTGGATGAAGGGAGGGGCTGACCATGCACCAGATCCTGCCAGCCCTAAGCTGCTGTTCTGAGCTGCCCTAAGCCTGGGAAGAGGGCAGGCAGTGAAAAGGGCTTGCTCCCCTAATCTGGGAGCTGGATCAGAAACAGCCCCTTAGAGTCCTTTCCCCTGGCTAATAGCTGCCAAAGTCTTGGGGTCTGGCTGCACCCCAAAGGATTTCAGCCCTGGTGATAGAGGCATCCACTTCTGCAGTGCATTACTGGCGAAAGATTGAGAAGGGCTGAGAGATCAAAGAACACGTACCGTTAAGGTCCTAGCTTTGCAGAAGTTAGACTGAGGCTACTCATTTAATGGACGATCTTTGTTGGTTTGGCTTTTGTGGTAGCATCTCGGGACTACATCTCAGAGCAGTTTTCACTGAGGGGGCAGTGGCCAGTACCAGCTATTACATTTGTAGTGAGATGTGTCTTTTTTCTTTCTTTCCCTTAAAAACATCTCCCTTCTTAATTTTAAACATGGCCTGTTATTTTGGCAATGAATGGGTCCTGCCATAAATGTAAGTTAAGATTGAGCCAACATCGGACAGGCATCAGAAACCTTGCCCAGATGATGTGTGCAGGCCAGGGTTCACATCTCCTCCTGCTTGCTCCAGAGACTAGCATGACGCCACTGCCTTTGGTGGCATTTCCTCCTGGCCTGCCTCCTCATGAAGGGAGCTGACCTGGGCCTAATTGAAAAGTATGGGGCACTTGCCGACAAACTGCAAGCCGTGTTTCCTCAGGAGCTCAAGTTTGTTCATGGAAGGAGCAGATACCTGCATCGGGGAGAGGAGAGCAGCTGCAGTATACTCTAGGAGGCCACCAGCCCCAGAACTTTGGGGGAGGGGGAGGGAAAGCTCTGCGAGCTACTGCCGGCTGGGCTGCTGTGGAGACCCCAAAGGAACTCGTGGGCTGGAAAAGCAGGGTGATGTTTTGGGAAGGCTGTGACTAGGGCAGCAGGTTGGACCATGATCTCTCTCGGCTTGGGAGTATCATTCAGCTGCTTTGCTGAGGGGCACTAAGCACCCTTCACTGTGGCCCTATGCAGTCCTGTAGCGTCAAGCAGCTCAGGGTCTAGGTCATCCTAAATTCATCTCCATGCAAAACTCTCTGGAGGTGGCTGCCTGTTGCTGAGCAGACGCCCATGCCCAGAGGGGAGCCGATTTCCTCAGCTGCTGGTGTATGAACAGAAATTTGCTCTCCTTCACGATCTCCTCATTGCTGGCTGCAGGACTAACCTCTCCCCAGAGGAACTTTCTGAACCAGGGACTGATCTCAAAAAGCACCCTGTGGTCTAACCACCTGCTGCTGACCTTGGGTTTTGCATCATGATGTCTCCCTGCCTGAGTGTCATTCAGAAGATGCTCAGGGAGGTAAAAGGTTCCTGCAGTTCGCACAGTCCTGAAAGCTAACAAGAGCTTAATATACACAGACGGTGCAGCAGGGCTCGGTGTAAGGCCAGAGTTGGAGACGCGAGGGCATTGTAAATCTGGCACCTACAAAGATGCGGGGAACAAAGCAGCAAAGCATCTGCATTTCAAAGAGTGTTGTTTCTGTAACCGCAGAGAGAGGAGGAATGTGACTCCCCGCCAGCCTGTCGCCAAGGCGAAAATGTGGAGCTGTTTGATGCAGGTTCTCTGGGAACCTGTAATAACCACAGACTCCACATTTAGGGCACGTTTAAAGAAAAGCTTTATAACCCTGCTCTAATTGCAATGTGTGAGTCCAAACTTTCCCTTGAACATGAAGACCAGTCCCCACCTTCCAGTGATCAGACTGGAAGGTGGTATAAGTTGCACACAGCTCTGTTTAACACCAGAAGGCTTTATCAGATGAAGATGTGACTTGAAACCAGACTGTGCTTTTAAAAATACATGGTCCCTTACAGTGCCAGTAATGGCAGAAGTGTCCCTAGCATTGAAGCAAGGCTGATGACGCTAGTGCTAGTAGCTGTACATCTACTTAGCAAGGACCGAGTCTTAGTCTGAAACACCTGCAGTCCAGGTAGTCTGGGCGGCCCTAGAGGTAGGAGGTGAAAAAAAATACACAGATGAAATTTTTGGGTTTTATCTTCTAGTTATATCGTGGATTAAATGAGAAATGACTGGGAACCACTGGAGATCTAGCCTGGTGCACAGTCACTGGACAGGGTGGCCTCTTTCCCTCTGTGTTGCTTTTCTTTTTTTAAAAAAAAAATTTTTTTGAAGGTTTTTTGAGGGCAGTGGATTTTCACTTTTTTGTCATTTTCCGAAAAGAGGAGCTCCAGAGGGTGGATGATTTCAGGCTGCACAGCACAGTTTTCATTTCTCTGTGCTGAACTGCTCTACTGGAGAAGGAGCAGCGATTCCCTGGCTTTTCTGGCTGTGTTCTCACTCCTCAGAGAAAATCTTTCTATGAGGAAGAGGTGGGGAGAGCGGAAACCAAATTCCCAAGTGACTTCATACTGCCATGCCTGGTTTGAGGTCCTGACAGCCTCATTTCAGAGTGGCTTTGAAGGTTCCTACTTGTCTGGCAAGCAGATCTCTGCATTTCTTTTTGCTGCTGCTGACATGCAGACGCTCTGGGCTGAGACTGTGGGAACTGGATCCCAACTCCTGGCTTGTGTTGAAGAGGCATTGCATGTTTTGAAGGGACAGAAAGTAGTGCTGGATTTAAGGAGAAATGCTTCCTCTGGGAAAGAAAACAAAATAGAGCAAGACAGTGGCTGGAAATAGAAAATAAGACGGTCTAAGGTCCTCTCGGTCATCAGACTGAGTGGGGAGCAAGGATAATTCTTGTAAAGCAAACTGTTCTCCATGTCTATACAGGTCAATCCTTCATTCAGGTCATCAATGTGCCGAAATTTACATTTAAGAGGGTGCTGTCAGGGCAAAAACAAAGAGAAGGAAGAAAAACCCCATCTGTGCTGTTCAAAACACCTCTGTTCATTTGGGCCCTGGTCCAGATAAGCACTTAAGCGTGCATGAACACCTCGCTGGGAGGCAGTGTGTGACATCCTTGCCTAGGAGGGAGGCAGCGGGGGTTTTGTGTCTACTGCAGTGGAGCCAGGCATCTTGGCCAGGAGCCAAAAAGGACCTCGCTCTTGACCCCAGCCTTTACAGCATCCTCATGAGATGCTCTTCAAGGTAGCCCCTTTTAATGATTTCTCATGTGTTCACTGCTAATCACAGGCTTAAGAAGGTCATTTTTCTTTTTTTCTCAAGTGACCCTGGTTGCGAGACATGTAAAGCTGCCTAGAAATGAGGACTTATTTCTTCCTAATGGGAAGACTGGAGGTCAGCGGGATGTCACCTTGAGGCAGGTCAGCTTTTCTCAGACGAACAGGTACTGTGGGGTCACTGGGATGTAAAAACAAAGTCCTTTGGTGCTGCCCACTGTTCAGGCCAGAGTTGGACTGAACGTGGTCAGTGGAGCTGCAGGCTGAGTCCAGGATTGTCTGAGCCACTCTGCATGGACCTTCCAGTGACAGGGTGCAGAGCTGGGGAAACAGCCTTGCTTCACTCCAGCCACCACCAGCATGGTATAATAAGCAATGTGAGCTCCCAGCTCGAGCCAGCTGCCGGTGTGCAGGGTGCCACATCATCAGCATGCAATTGTGCATTTGCTGTTTTACAAACCTTGGCTGTGTCATTAACGGAAGAAGGAAATAAAAAAGCAAGGGCTCCAAATGGATCCCAAAGGGATTCCCTGTAGCAATTAGGTTTATACTTGAAAACATATTTCCAATCTTTACTGCCTGCTCTCTGTATTTGAAATAATTTTCTACCCAATAAACCTTAGTAGCCCCCAAACATAATTTCAGCAGTGCATTAATTAACAACAGGCAACCTCCTGGTTCAAAACCACAACAAAAACCAATGCATGTATTAGGCAGAGGAGCAGTATTTCTAAGACACTAACCACGGTAATGCATGGACGCAAGTGTACTTTATATAGGACATTGTGTAAGGATAGACTGGTTGGCTGAGGGCGCAGGGCAGTCTGGTTTCTGCTGCTGACTGACACCTGCACTGGATAACCACACTGGAATTTGAGAGTAGATGCATCTCTCTCTTCCAAAACTCTTGTCCTTTTTTTCAGTCTTTCATTAAGAATAACTTTGGCTGTTAGTAGGCTTATAAAAGTCTAACCCTTCTACACACCTGGAAAACCTCTTGACCTTCCCGGTACCTTGTGGCAGTGAGTTCCAGTGGTTAATGATGTGCCAGATACTCTTTGAGCTGTCTTTGATTGTCTGCTTTCCCTTTTCCTTAGTTTATGTCCGTCTTCATGCGTTAACCAACAGAGCTCGTTGAAAACCCCATTGCCTCTTTTACCCTTACTTTCTTTGACAGTAATTCTTTCCAGAGGGAAGCACAAGCCTTGAGATGCATGATTGCTTCTGGGAGTTTGAGCCCTTCAGTCAGAGCTTGTAGGCTCATGTAAGCCATGTGGCGGTGCGGGAAAATACTCACCTGGCTGTGCCGAGTGGGGAGCTGATACCTAGTAGCACTGGGCTCCCCAGAGTCCAATTAACACGATCCCAGGGCCATCTGCCTGCTTCTGCTTCCTTACCAGCTTCTGTTTCCTTTCCAGCTTTTGCAGTGAGTATGCGGAGATGGGGGGAGTTTTGCCAAGGAGATTGGATCTGGTCCCTGTGGGGCTTTACAGAAACAGCTCTGCAGTTGGAGCCCACTGTGGGCAGAGGATGACACACTGGCGTGATGCCTTCATCAGGACATAGTTGGCCACCTGGGAAACAATCAGCTATTATCTGAAAGTGGCTGTGAGGTTGGGAATCCTGCTGCTGGCAGGCTTTTGTGGAAGCAACCAGAACACAGATCTGGTGTAGCCAGGTCTCTGTGTGAGGTAAGCTTGTAATCTCCTTCTTAACATGAGATGGGAGGTAGTTTTATAGACTGCTACCACTGAGTTTTCAGCTATCTCAAGCTCATCCTACTTTATCTGTAGCATGTAAAATATCCCATGTAAAGCTAAGCAAAGCTGCAAAGCTACCATAATCCTTCCTAAAGCCACACTGCCCCTCAGTGCAAATATTGCATTTGGTGATATGCTTATTAAACATGTCCAACAGAAGTTTTACTTCCAGTGAGAGCTGATAGTCTTGAAATGCTGTTAAGGTAATAATTACAGTACATTGTCCTTGATCCAGATTTCAGATGGTAATTGTTCACACCTGCTTCCATGCCATTTAAGTGATAGCAGATGCAAGTGAAAGGCTTTTTGTTAGGGGCAGTGTGGCCCTGGCTGGGTAATGTGCTGGACCTGGGGGACATGTTTTGGCTCCCTGGGGATGTTTAGTCACCTCTGTTGCCTTTATGCCACCAAAGTGCTGTGTCCAGGCTACCCCACAGCTCTCTTCTAGTTCTCCACAAGGATGGTCTGAAAATGGGGAAGAAGGTACAGGGCTGCATGGGGGTAGGACCTGGGATGCCTCTCTGGCAGCCAGCATCCACTCTGTGCTGGTGCTGTTGCCCACATGTGAATCAGTGCCTCTGTCTGGGACCGGATGAAGGGTGAGAGGTTTCCATCCCTCCCTTGCATGTCAGGGTTTTCCCCACACCTTACTCCCCAGCTGACCTGTTTGTAAATGATGATGGTGCCATTTAACTCCTTCATAAAGTCCCTTTAGTTCTGCTGGCAAACTGAGTGATGGAAACTTCATGGTCAGAAGAGGAGAAAGGGAAGGGAATCTTTGAACTGAGACCACTCATGGCACACTTTTCATATGTATGACGTTGCTGGTTTCAGGTTGCTCCATGTTTACATGTTCTACAAAGAGCAGGTCATTGGCCAAACCCCTGTGCTGGAGGTAAGGGACAGAGTCATGGACTTCACTTTGCCCCTGTGAAAGCCCTGGCCCCTCCACTCACAAAGACATGGATTTTCAGTGAGATTTTCAGTCTCCAGGCTAAGGTGAGGTCCTTCTGGCGTGAGGCTGGCTGCGTGTGTGCCAGCCTCACTATTGCTGTTTGGGACCTCTCGATCCATTTCTCCCCATGACCTCAGGGACCCATCTCAGTGTAGTACATCAGGACCACATCTCTCCCCCGTGAGCTCGACAAGAGAGCTGTATTTTACATCATGAGTGTATGGAGTGTGGTGGGACATGAGATGCATGCTGATGTTTGAGTCTGTTTGCTATCTTTGTGCTGTTTCTCTGCAGGAGTCCATTCTCCTCCTCCTGAACAAGGCAGGGCTGCTTTGTCTATCCCCAGAACACTGCTTTTCTTGGGGATAGCACATTTATTTCTCTAGCATCCAGTATCACAGAATGGGACAAGATTTTTGCATATATTCAGAGAAAGCCTGGACTTCCCTTTTTATCTCCTCCATGGCTTGCCAGTGCAGCCATGACCTGGGATATGAGGGATGGAGGGAACCAAGTGGCTTAGCAGTGTTTCGGTGATGAGTAGTATACTTGGAATAAATGGCATCATCTTAAGGACAGCCCAGTGGACCTACCCAACTGGATGCCAGATCAGGACCCTCTCAAGGCAGCGCTAATAGACAGATGAGAGTAGTGAGGCCAATCTCACCCTGAGGAAGCGTAGTATTAATAATGCTCATAATGCCTTCTAGAGTGTAGATTGTTCCACACCCCACTGAATTTGCAAGACAGGCCCAGGACGACAATCTCATATTTCTATTAGTTGTGTGGAATTCATGTGTACCTGTAAGGGAGCACTTCAGTCCCAGGGTGGAAGTTGCATGCACAAATCAATCTAATTCAGCATTTAATGGAAGATCCTCCAACTGTCCCTTTCATTGCTGGAATGTGTAACAACTTATCACAGATTTCTGTACACATTTGCATAGGGAAATGTAAAGCTGAATTAACTTAAGGCAAGTTATAAAGCTCTTGATATTCTGGCCAACAAGATTAGTAATACGGAAGACTACGAAGGCGTGCTGAGGTGTCTCCCTGAGTTACAATGACCCTTTGCTTCCAGTGAAGAAATCAGTTCTGATTTTGCATGAAATAGGATTGTTCTGAGGGACTTCGTTTGACAGCCCTGGCTGGAGCAGGAGGCATCCTCCTTGTACTTCAGCCTCAGTGCGACGGTTGGTTCGGCTGCCTCAGTATCCTGGAGAGGGATCCCGCCTCTCCTGAACGCACACACAGGAGAAGAAGCTGTGAGCTGATGGTGCTTCTCAGAGGAGATGAGACTTCTGTGCGATAAAAGGGAATCCCAGGAGGACATGGCATCCCAACCCAGCTGTACTTCCCTGGCAAAGAAGGATTTATAGTCTTCTCTCATAAGCGATTGGGAGAGCTTTCTCCACCAACACTGACTCTTGCTACTGTGCTATCTTGGAATTAATTTATGTTTGTGGACACAATCCCATGAAATCAGTAAGAATCTTTGTCTTCATCTCTCCCTGCTGGGAGCTGGATCAAGAACTAAGACACTGGCTGGAGCATCTTATTGCATTCCCTTGGATGAGTAAATCGGGACTAACAGCAAGCCAGGGGAGCTTCTTATAGCTGTGGGATGAGGTACCAGTTCTTAGCAGAGGTTGTTGTGAAGTGCTGTGTGCTGATTAGCTACTGTTAGTGTCTTCAGTTTGGGTCTGTGGCATAAAAAAAAGTGAGCTAGTAATTGATTTCCGAATGCAGTCTGCCGAATGGTTATTCTGTCCACAGAGATCACTTAGATGGTAGTCAAACCACCTACCATATGGTCGAACCTCTCTAGTGCTGGTGGCTGTACAGCAGGTAAAGGTCTCTAATTCCATCGTTAAGGCCAGCTGAAAATGGTGGCATATGCTCTAGGAACCTGGTGGGCCTCAGCTCAGCAGAATTAGGTTGCTGGGCTTTGTGCTTTGCCTTTGCTGCTGTGTCCTGCTGCCTTGAGTGCCAAAACTTGGTTTAAATGTAATTTACCTGCGCTGACATTGAGCTAAACAGATAGACATGCCAGGGACCTGGACTCCAGTGCTGGGCATCCCATCTTCTGCCTGCAGCTTCCCACTTCTCTGAATTTCCAAAGAAGAAACTGCTAGCAGAAGTCTAACATCATTCATGGGTAGGTAGTGATCAGCTGCGTTAGTATGACAACTGATTTAGTTTAAATCCTTCCTTTGCCCTCTCCCATAGCAGCTCTGTATTTTCAGGAAGAAAGAGAATGGGAAACAACTTTTTTAATGAAGTACAGCATTTAAATTCTCTTTATATTTAGTCCTAGTTGGAGCTCTTTACCCAAATGAAGCAGAAGGCATTTACAGCTGTATTTTCCATCACACCAACCAAGGAATATATTCATTTGCAGTAACATGGTGCTTATTGAAGTGGAAAATAAGCTCCAAAAATTGCTATCACTGTGAAACTGTCTCAATAACTAGGAAAAGCCCGTTTGGATTCTACTGACCAGTCACTTGATTATGATAAAAATTAATTTGGTCAAGCACATGAACTGTAGCAGAGTAGACACTTGGCCCTGAGATAGCTCTGCTCAGGGCCCACCTCAGAACAGGGCTTGGGACCTTGCTCCCCGCCTCTGCTCTCCTACCCTCCTGCTTCTCAGCGTCATTTGCCCAGGAGACCTGGCTGGGAACCCAGCATGCTTGCTGTGCCCCTTTATTTACTGGCTCTTGATCAGGCTTCTTCCTGTAGTATCTACTGCTGGCTTCTGGCAATGCAGGAGTCACCAAAATTGCTGCTTTTACTGATAGTGTAAGGCAAGGTAGCTGTGGAGCAGGCATCATGCCTGCATGGGAGAGCAGTGCCCAGAGGGTGGACTCCAAAGGGCCATTTGGAGTGGCACATGGTGGGGGGATTCATGGAGCCCCTTTGCCCTTCTGTCTTGGAGTGAAGGCTCTCCTTGAAGCCTGTGGAGCTGCGACCTCTCCTCATACATCGTGTGACCAGTGCATGACTGTAACCGTGCCTTGTTTGGATACGCCTGCCATTCTGGAGGTGATGCCAGATCTGACTTCGATGTGAAAGATGCCCTACGTCCCTATCAGAGCATTAACAGCTAACGTGAGCCTGAAGCCCCGTTTAAGGTATGCGCAGCAGGATTGGGGCTGAAAGCTGTTTGCACGGCTGCCTTGACCTGCACAAACTCTCCAGGTAGCATTGCAGTCACTGCGTGGTGCTGCGTGGTCAAGCCATCCTTCCACCCCATGGTCAGGGGCGAGCACAGCTGGTTGGTCCATCTTGGATGAGGCCATACTACTGCCTCCCCCCAGCCCAGGTACAATGTGATAACATGATTGCAACTGGTTTGTGACCACGGTAATGGCTACATGGTATTTTTCCTGTCAGCAGGCTACTGCTTACTGGGGGCACTGGCTAACTCCCCTCTGGGCACATTCTGTAGACTTTTAGGAAGGCAGAAGATGGGTGTTGAGGGTCGCATAATATTTCCAGTGCTGTTTAAAAATCTCAGCATCCCCTCTGCCTAAATTGGCAGTACCGTGGGTAATGCCATGTGCACCCTGCTTCTTCCGTCCTTTTGACATCTGTCACGTGGCTGCAGGAGGAGACAGTGCCACTACCGTGCCAGCTCCAGCCCACAGTCCTCAGTAGCGTAGCTCTCCAGGCACAGGCTGGACGTCGTGGGCTACGAGTAGAGGAGGTGTAAGCGGGTTTCTCCTTCCCACTGCAGTGACCCGAGGAGGACGTGAGCGGAGCATTAAGCGGATACAAACTAAACACCAGTGGAGGGTTTTACTAATTGCTTGTGATGTCTAGTCCAACTCCATTGGCACAAGCAACAATTGCTACTGGAAATGCAATTAATAATTTAGCGCCCAGCCCTGGCAGGTGTCAGAAGGAATCCAAGGGACCCGGTAACTCCCGCTTCTGCACCTCCCACTCCCTGCATGAGAGCCTTCAGCACCAAGTAGGACGGGGCCTTTCACTGCCTTGATCAATACTCTGTAGGATGCAGATTCACACCTTGAAGAAACAGCCTGGTGGTGGTGTTTCTAGAGAGCAAAATACAGCCGCCCCCCGTTTATGGTGTGGGTAGTGGGATTGGGGCTGAAAGCTGTTTGTACAGCTGCCTTGACCTGTACAAAGTCTCCAATTGCAGTCACTGCGTGGTGCTTTCTGGCGAGGTCAGTCTCTACTGAGGATGTTTTGCTGATTTGTTCTGTCCTCTCTCTAGAAACAGAGTGATTTGGTGTTGAAACAGCTCAACAGCTTTTCTCCACACTGTTGAAGACTGTTAGTGTCCTACCCCAGGGCTGGCATACCCACTGCAGGGGGAAACCAGTGTAGCTCTGCTGCAGGCAGCTGTACTGATCCTCACCAGCTGACATTTCCTAATTAGGGGACTCTGCCTCTGCTCCCAGACGATGTGCTTCCCAGCCAGGCGGGAATGTGCTAAGGAGGGTGGCATGCAACGGAGCAGTTCCAGTCCTGGCTGGCAGAAAGCAGCAGTATACCTTGATGCATTGAAACTTCCTGCTGGATTCTCATTTAGATCCCCCCAAATAGATACTCTGTCTTACTGCGGTCTCAGGACCCCTCTGCAGGGGTCAGGCTGGCCGGCTCAGACAAGACCGCTTTTGCTTGCAGCTTTCACTGCTACTTGTGGTGAGTTACAGCATTCTTCAAGCTAGCTTTCGTTTTTAATTACATTTCTCCTTTAAAGATGTGTTGGTTTGCTGCTACCCCCCCACGCTCTTAATTTTTTTTTTTCTTTGTGGAGGCCATCCAGATTCTAGTCATCTTGAGAAATAACTTCAGCTTTTAGAGGGTGCAGAGCCTCTTCCCTGTGTAGCAAAGTGCTGATTTCCTACCACAGGGCTGAGTGATGGTGATTCCCTTATTAAATCGCACTTAAAGGCAGTGACTGTCAGGCAGGAATGGAGAGCTTCTCTGTTAAGTTGGAGCTATTCATTATTAAATTATCTTCATTCACTTGAACATCCCATTTTCATTGAATTAGATGAAAAGTGCTCAAAGCCAGCTGGTGCGGCTGCTTGGAGGCTGCCAGAAGTGTTGTGCCAATGTCACTCCTGGCCTTTCCTCCCACCCCACTGGCATCTGACCCTTTTCATGGGACAGGCACCCTCCAGGCCAGGTCTTGAAGCTGGTGGAGATGTCTTGGGTGTAGCTGGGGAGTTGTACAAGCAGATGGCCTGGCCCTAGGGATCTTGAATCACCCACTTTGAGAGCTGGGGCTAACGGGAATGGAATTGGCTGGGGAACTAGGCAGTATGGGAGGGGCTGATCTCTGCTGGCTGCAGGCCCAGGCAGGGACCACCAAGCTCAGCGTCCCTGTTAGGGGAAGGTGAAGGGTGTGTGATCCCTGCAGAGGCCTGACAGTATTTTGAAGGCTGTATCTGCTGCTGGGGGAAACAGGCATCTCCTCCTGCTTTGGCAGGCTGCAGCTGGGCTTAACAAGGTTGCACCAGATGAGGGTCTTCTCCTGCCTTCTCCCATGTCCTTGCTTTTTCTTTCTCCCTTTCTCAGGCCTCTGATGTGGGGCATCAGCCAGCTAAGTATAGAGGACAAGGCTGTCACTATATGAGATGCCAGCCAGACTCTGGATGCTTTTGAGAAGGACTAGTGATGGGGCATGCTTACTTTCTGCTCTGTGCACCTGCAGATCCTTGTGGATGGTTTTACCACTGCTTCTGCCTCTGCTGCACCCTCCCAGGCTGGGGATCAGTGTGTCCACCTCAGGGCACCCACCTGAGGCTCTAGCTTTGGCCCTTGTGTCAGGATGAACTGTTTTGAGTCCTAGTGTTTTTTTTTTTTGTGTGTGTGTGTGTGTGTGTGTGAGAGAGAGAGAGAGAGAGAGAGAGAGAGAGAGAGAGAGAGAGAGGATGCCATCTGGCTGCCTGATATCTTGTCTCCACTTTCACCTTGGCATGAGTAGCTGGCAGCAAGCCCCGTTGCTCAGCACAGATCCAGGGGGCTGCTGTCTGGGCTAGCAGGATTGCAGCTCTTCCAGAGGCTTTATGGAAGCTGGGCTGATCGAGAACTGCCTTCTAGGAATGGGAGGGTTTCATCACAAGGCAAAAGACCATGGACGTGTCACACTGTGCCCAAGCACCATTAATCTCTTGTGTTGGTACGTGGAGCTGGATCCTTCCCTAGCAGCTCAAAAGTATAACCCCTAGCTGCTAATCAGTCCCAGACTTTTCAGCAGAAGGCAGAATTCCTCTTGCCTGTCACAGTCGTAGCCTCACAGATCAGTGAAAATCCCTTTGGTTTAGTGCTCTGCCCACTGCAAAGTCCTTCACACCTCCTGCCTGCGCAGTGGTGGAGCAGCAGCTCTTGTTTTTTACATGAACATCTACGAACATCGTGTTGTTCCCAGCGAGGACCTCCAGGCCCCTGGAACAGTTCCACAACAACTGTTGCTTTTCCTTGCCAGGAAATCTCACCCGAAGAAACTGCTTTGATCAATGCACTTGGATTTCAGGCTTCAGCCTTGATCAAGGCAGGAGGAGGGAAGAGCGCATACTCACAGGCTCTTCGGAGAGACAGTCTAGAAAAAGAAGCTCACTCTCCAAGAAAAACCTGCTTCAAAGTAAGAGGCAATGGTGTCAGAATAAGAGTGAAATAGGCCTGGAGAGGAGGAGTAGGAAGACTGTAAGGTTTCCTGGGGCCCCAGATGGGCAGGGACAGTGGTGGTGGCATTGCCAAGGGGCTGGAGCTGCTGGAGAGCATCACTTGGGAGCAGCCCTTGGCTGATGGTGGTGGGGAGGCTGTGCATCCTCCCTACACTTACTCTGCCTGCAAACCCATTTCTCTTCGGGCATTAGCTTTTCAGCTCTGCCTGCCTCTCCCAGCTGTAGGGACCTGGGGTCAAGAAGGTTTTCTAAGCTGAGAAGTGATTGTATTTACTTCTTGGGTCAGTGATTTCTTCCTCGCTTTACGTTCTCTGGGACTGTGCTGCAGGTCTGATGTTAAGGAACTGAACGCAGCCCTGGGACTAGGGGAGAGGTGTTTTCACCTGTGGGAAACGACATTTCCTCCTTTCCAGCCATGGTCTGTTTTGACTGTTTTAGCCGTGAGCTCTCTGTGCTGGATGAAAGGAGAGGGGTGCGTATGTGCAGCTCTAGCCTTGATCAGATCAGGGCTTCTGATTAATGGTAATTAATTGCCGGGCAGGCTGTCCAGGAGAAGACCTCCAGGGACTTGGCTGCTTCCCCCCCGACACACACGCTTCTGCTCATTTCCTTTCTAGCAGTTCTCCTCCTCGTCTGTCTCCTGCTCGCGCTCCTGTACGCTGCTGCCCTCCCTCTCAGGTGTGTGCGCACACGCACACCCTTCCTCCTCTCCTTTAAGCTACAGATGGTAGGCAGAAAAAACAGCCAGACAGATGTGTTTTTCATAGCTCCCAAGCCAGGCATAACTAAACATTTACATTTATTACCAATTAGAGGGGAAACAGACTGTAGTTTTATGGACTGAGTGTGTGTGGATATATTTCTTTCTGTGACCTTACTTAAACTGCCCCCCAGCAGCTCAGTATCTTTTATTTAGGGGCAATTTCACCTCCCCCCCCCCCCCCCCCCCCCGCAGGTGCCTTCAAAGTGTGCGGCGCACCGAAGGGCGAATGCCCCTTTCCTGGGGGAGGCCCGTGGGCGCGTAGAGCTGCTCCTTCCCGCTCGTAACCGGAGGTGCCAGGGCGGCCGCAGAGAGCCTCCGCGGGGCTTCGCTCGGGGACGGTGGCAGGTGCGAAGGCCGTGCAAGCAAGCCCCGAACCGCGGGAGAGGTGGTGGTTCCCGGAGGGGCTGAGCACACGGGGCCTGCTCCGCTGGCCTGCTGCGGGCCCGTGCCGCGCAGAACCCCCGAGCTGTCGCCCTGCTGGTCCCCGGCGCTGATGCAGAGCGGTGATTTCAGCGCTGCGTGGGTGGGAGGTGCGTTGTCATGGTAGCCTTCATCGCAGGGTCCCTCACCCCAGTGCCGTTACCTCCCCGAGGCAGGGATTGCCATGGTGCCCAGTCCCCGTGAGCCACGTGCGTTAGCCGCATGTAAGTATTCGCACGTAGCGGGGCTGTCAGATTATGGCTTGTGCGCGCCCAAGCCCCGAGGATCCTGAGGGAATATAACAGCAGCTCCTAGCGACGTTCAGGCAAGCAGTAAAAAGCTGAGAAAAAAATCATATCTGAACCTTGGGCCTCTCTGAGAGAAGAGATGAATAGGAGAAGAGGTGAAATGAAAACAAGTTGTAGTGGATGTGATGCCCCACAGTGAGATATCGGAGAGCTGGTCACCGAAGGACTGATGTCCTGGTGAAGACTAGATTCTGTTTAGCAATGGTTTGACACCAACGTGAGCTCCACCATGCAATGCCATTACTCCGCGTCTTGCTTTTCTGTGCAAGGCCAATGGTTTTAATGAGAGAGTGGGTTAGGCCAGTAGGAAATCAGGACGGAGGTTTTTTGTGGCCAGCTGGTCTTGGACAGACTCTGGACCGCGTGGGGATGAGTTGTTTCTGGCTATATGGGCACCCTGGATTTGCGAGGCTGGATCGCTGGGCCGTTGGCGTTTGTATCTTGCCGTGGGGAATCAGTTAATAAGCTGCAAAGACAAAAAGTCCCCTTCTTTACCATGCCTTCAGGCAAACTGCACCTCCAGCCAGGATGCACTTGACAAGTATTTTTTTTTTTTTTTATGAAGTTGTCCACCTTGTCCTGGGAGCGTGGCCAGGCCCTGCAGTGCCAACCCACGTGTCAGCCCAGTTGGGCCGCAGGATCCCACGGCCACTGACCCCACATGCTGGCTGCCTGCGTCTCCTGCTGCCTCCTCCCTCATCCATGCAGGCAGCAGCACCATTGATTGGAGCTGTAGCATCCCAATTTCTTCAGCACTCCTCCCTTCTCCCTGACAGGGTCTGTAACCCTCCAGCAATCTTCTGGCAGAAGATCACCTCGTGCTGTGCTGGCCGGATCCATGCATCCATCTCCTCTGTTGCCAAGGCAACAACCTCTGCTTTTGATATGGGATTTTGTTTTCCTCTTTTCCCAACACTTGGAAAGGTTTGCAAAGGCGCTCGTGCATCCTGGTGAGAGGCATGCCGGAGGAAAGCCACAGGGTTGTGCACATCTCCACCACTGCTGGAGACACCAGAGGGGTTCGTTTCTGGGCCTTTGTGCAACCACCAGCACACCCAAGGGGGCTTTGGAAATACAATGTTTTATCAGAAGCCTATTAAAGTGCTTGAACAGTTCATCAGAGGTGGTTAGCAGAGTGAAGATGCTGGCTCGTGAGGAAGGGTGGGGAGTGCTGCGTGGGAGCCGGAGCGCAGAGGGAGCGCGGCGTGCAGGTGTGCACCGGGCAGCTTTCGCCCTCGGCTCCCAGCGGGGCTGCCACTGATGCAAATTGAAGCGAAGTGTGGGTGGATTTTAAACCTGAGCAGGGAGAGAGATGACTTGGGTTGGTTGGAGGGCCAAGTAATACTCTGCAAGAGGATGACAAGGAATGAATAACCCAAAGAGCAGAAGATGGATGCGAGGGGAGGAGAGGGAAGGGCTGCCGAGTTTTGGCAGGGAGAGCTGTTAGAGGAGGAAAGGGATGTGGATGCAGTACCCCTCCGGGCTGTCTGAGAGCAGGGCACCTGCAATGTGAAGCCTGTTCGATGGTCTTTGCACTGAGCTGTGCCACAGCAAGGCACTTGCTCTTAGAGCTCTGCTATTTCAGGTTAAGTGGTTCCTGGGAGCAAAGTGTCTGCGAGCCCTTTGGAGAGGGCTGCAGAGGTGGCAGCATGGGATGAGCCTGACAAGGTGTAGCCCCCAGGGCCTTCCCCTTCCCCTGGCAAAAGGAGATGGGGTGCCAGTCTCAACCACCTGCCGTTGGGCCCTTCCAGACACAGCATGAGCACAATGACCCTGGGCAACAGCTGGGAAAAAAAAAGAGCCAGCCGGCAGGACAGAGAGCCCAGGGCCTGGTCTGGCAGCCGCGGCAGTGCCGTTCACCCTCGCACTGGAGGGAGACCTAGGCATCGGGCTCCCAAAAGCAGAAGGGAAGGAGCTGGTGGGGGAGTTGGCTGCACGGGGAACCTCCCTTTGGTTCATCTGGCACCGCGGAGCCTGGGCTATAGAGGAGCCTGCTCCTGCTGGGCCCCTGCTGTAGAGATGGGAGATGGCTTAATGCATGAATTTGGCCTATCGTTCTGCTAATCAATGAACACATCAGGGACAATTTAACTGGAGAGCAGGGCTTAAGATTAAAAAAAGAAAATCTTTTTTTTCCCTTCTCCTCAACTTTGCTAGAGCGTGACAGGGGTGGGAGCTCTTGGCAGCTGAAATGTTAAATGTTTTTCCACATGGTCTCTTGATTATTAATGGGTTTTAGCACTTGACAAAGTAGAAATTAGGAGATAAAAGCTATTAGAAACTAATTTGGGTAATCACTGATTCTGTTCCCCCAGGAGCATTTCTGAGAGTGCTGCTCCTAACACTACTACCAATTCTCAGAAGAGAAGGAAATCTCTTTTTAACTGAGTTTCATGAGCTTCAAGGGAGCCCCTGATTTATGGGAAATGAGGGTATGGCCTGGATAGGGCAGGCACAATCCAAGCATCTCTGTTCTCCCAGCAGCCTCCGGGGATTTATAGTATTTCACGTGCTCTCCTGGACACTGCCTACTTGGGGTGTTTTATATGCTGTATTTTTGTACTGTTATGTCAGTAAAACAACCACAGAAAGTAGTTTGGAAAAACAATGTGTGTGTGTGCAGAGGACAGGAGAGATAAATCCTCTGCTGTGCAGCCTTTTTCCTCTCACTGTCCCAGAGATAAAATGGGCTACAGATGGGCTAAGACTCTGCTCTTTCAATTCCTATTTCATCCAACTGATCTCTAGCACGAGAGGCACGGCTGGACGGGGAACATGCCCTTGTCTCAAGAGCCACAGCAGTGTGTAGTATGAAGGGAGAAGCTAGAAGTTGGCAGCCAAACTGCTCTGCCAAAACGTGTGCTGGGCTGGATTGTTTTTTGGTGCAGAAGTATTATGCCTCATGGATTTTGGTGGTGTGACCTTCATAGGCTTAAACACCAAGTGTAAGTGCCCCGGTGGATCTCCTGCCTTAATTCTCCTGGCTCAGAGGCGGGCACAGTGGCTGTCCCCTCTGGCAAGCTTCCTTAGAAAGACAGAAGCCCTCTGGCCCAAGGGTGACATAAATTAAGTGCTCTCTGGGGTTTTTACCCGTCACTTGGAGGCTGTGTGCGGTGAGAGGAGCATTCCCATGTCCGTGGGAAGGGAAGGCAGGACACCACCTGCATCCCCACCTTCCCGTTTTTGCTGCAGAGCTAACAGAGGCAATGGGGGGATCCTCAGTGATTAGCTCCTTGGGGTTAGGGACCCGCATGGTTACCCAGAATGACTCCATGGTCACTAAATCTCGCTGATGAGGGATTTGCTAATGGATGTGTGCGTGGCCCTACAGCCTCCCTGCTGCAGTGAACACCAACATGACAGGCAGTGAGGAGTTCCTAATGCAGAGCAAACCCGGGCGTTTCTGAGGAGGCTTCTGCTGAGGAGGGAAGCCCTGCGTTTGGGCAAACTCCCAGAGCAGCTCGGAGCCTGGGGCAAGAGGCATTTCTCCCCTCTGCTATCCCCTCTAATTCCCTGCCAGACAGCTGCCCCAGCACAGCTGCCTGCAGACCCTGCTTCAAAACTCCGAGTCTCCAGTGTTTGCTTAACCAGGCAGTGTTTCCTTTTATTTAGGTGACAGTAACGGCGAGGGGAAAAATGAGGAGAGGAAGGAGAGGAGGAAAAGTGGTCTAAGAGAACAAGAGGGGCATGCAGAGAAAAGAGCATTGGGTGTGGGAAAGAGAAGCAATCCGGTGGTGGAGATGGCCCCAGCCCGTGTGCTGTGTAACCACCACTGATTTTGAGGCAGATTGGCTTTGAGGGTTTACGTATACCTCATGCATAATAGAGGCTGCTGGTAGGCTTGGGAGAGCAGTTTTTAAAATAATTTGTTGTAAGGAAAAGGGGGGAAAAGAACCCCAGCCCTGTGAGCAGATAGACTAACCTCGGCCCCCTTCTTTTTTTTCGTCGACTCAGGCTCCGCTTGCAGCAAGCATATCAGGAGTGAAAGGTCTGGCTTGTAGCTTCAACTGGCCTGGGCAGAGCCAGGAAATAATTCCCGAGGCCCTTGAGAAGTTTGCGCTGCCAGCGCACAAACCACCACTTCTGACCCAGCGTGTGCGTTGCTGTGTCAAGCGAGGGCTTTGTGGAAGAGCTGCTCTAGCAAAATGCCGTTCCAAGAGAAAAAGATGTTTTTCAGGTAAATGTTCTCTTCTTTTTTTCTGAAGGGAAATAACCACAGGGTTTTTTGTTGTTGTTGTTGGCTAAGATGCTGGGGTTATCTTTTAATAATTGGAAAAAAATGATTATATTGTGCAGAGACCACTATGGGGGAGACTCAGCAGTGAAGAGGAGACCCTGTTGAGTGGGGGGTTAAAATGGAGGTGCCAAACCTTGTGATTTCTGCAGGGGACCAGCACACTACCGCGCCAGACGGCTGGCACGTCCCTTGCAGGACGGTCTCCCATGAGCCGCCTCCTGGAGCACCCTTGCTGCATGTCCCCCCCTTGCCGTGCTTTCCCTTTAATTGGGTTTCTGTGTAACTCAACCATTATTATTTCATTCTGGCAGCTTCTCTGCCTTCAAAGCGACCGGATGAATCCTCTGTCCCCCCTAAAGGCCCGTTACATAATCAAAAGGAAGTAAATTTTTCAGATCGGAGAGCAGCCGGGCCAGTAGAGGAGCACGGGAGCATGTCGGCAGGGCCTGGGGATGGCTGGAAGTGCGGGGCAGTGGTGAAGCGTGCAGGGAGAGCTGCACGTGCATGTGATGGATGGACGGACGGTGTCCGTGTGCGAAGGAGCAGGAGCCGCCTGCGCATCTGAAAGTGCTGAGCAAGGAATGCAGCACACGCCAGGGACCATGGTGCCCTGCCTGCTGTGGGGACCAGCACCCGCCCTTCGGGGTGGCTACACCAGGACCCGGTGTTCGGCCAGGCCGGCAGAGTGGGGCTCAGCGTGAGTCTTGCTTCAGGTCTGCCCTGAATAGCTCAGTGCGCAAATATGCGCGTGGCTGGCACGTGGAGTAGGGTAGGGTAGGCGGTAAAGGCTGTGTGTGTGTGTGTAGCTTGGGAGACGATGGGGGATCGGGATTGAAGGGGAGGAAAGTCACCTCCCCCATGCTCATCCTGCTGCGAACGCGGCTTCGGCCGCCGGGTCTGGCAGTGGGGCACGGTGGCAAGGCACAAGCTGCCTGTCAGGAGTGACAATATAGATGCCGACAGGCCTGGGGCTCTGCTCTCCCTGTCCTGCCCGTTGTGCTGGAGTTAAAGAGCGAATTGTTTGGACAAGCTTGTTAAGTGAATGTCTTCCTAGAGCTAGCAGGGAAATCTTCATGAGCTCCTTCTGGACTGAACCGACATGCCACTGCCGAGGCCTTTACCGTGGAGGGGGAGCTGGCGCCATGCCCTGATACTGCCTCATCCCTCATCTTCTGCAGCTGCTCATGCTTGGTGAAGGAGAGGGTGGAGGGCTTTGGGAGGGTTACGATTTCCCATCTTCGCTCATGGAGAAGTGAGGTAGCTGGTGGGGAGAGAACAGAAGAGCCAGGGAGCCCAAATGCGAAGCTGTGCCCTGGGAAGTAGAGCCCTGGGACTCATCCCAGCCAGGGAGTAGCACCACGGGGACGGCTGGCAGCAGTGAGCGCAGCAAGGGCTGGCAGTGTCCTGGGCAGCATGAACAGGACCAGGAGATCAGGAGAGGGATCATTCCTGGCCTGCAGAAAGGGTGTCAAGGAAATGGAGCTGGTCCCCTCACAGTGGTTCATGTGGGAGAATGTGAGACTGAGCATAAATTGCAAAAGTGTGGATATCAGGAGAAACTTTTTCAGGTGCTCAAGCAGTGGTGCAGGCTGCTCAGAGGGGCTGTGCTATCTCCATCCTTAGAGGTGTTCAAGATCTGACTGGGTAAAGCGCTGAGCAACATGGTCTTAGCCTGGAGCTGCTTTGGGCAGGAGACTAGACTCGAGACCTTCTTGAAGTCCTCACCAGGCTGGGTGATCAATCCTATGATTATCCTATGGCTCCAGTCTGCACTGGGCTCTTGGAGGGGAGCGGGAGGAATGGCTTGGACCTTTCCTGCGTGCCTCGATTTGCTGTAAGCTCTCCCTGTTTGAGACGGTTGCCTCCTCCTCTCCTGCCATCTCCCACTCTTCCACCTGCCCTTTGCAGTCTCTCCTCTCTTCTTGAGAGCTGCCAGCGTGAGGCGGTGGTGGTGGAGGAGGGAGGAAGAGGCAGAGGTCATCATCATTTCAAGAGCCTGTTAATTGTCCCCCCATGCTCCCTAGGAAGTGGCCATTTACTGCAAGCCCTGAAAATCCTCTCCAGCAAGGGAACCCCAGGGAGCGAGGTGTGGGTGGATGAGAGCCCTCAATAGCTTTGAAAGAGATGGCAGAAAGACAGATCAGGGAGGAAAAACCCAGCCCACCATCAAAAAGAGAGAGAAAATAGAACGAAACAGAGAGAAACTGAAAATGTGCTGAAGCAGCTGATGACAACCCAAACAGCAGGGGAAGGCTCCTGCCTGCCAATTAACGAGGCTCTGGTGCTAATTTGCCACCTTGGCTGCGCTTCTGAGCTTGTCAGGAGAAGGGAAAAAGACAAGGCTAAAAAAGAAACGGCAAGGTTTCATCTTGCCTCTTAGCTATGCAGATGTTGCTGGGCTTTGGAGAGAAATGGGAAAGAAGTTGCGCTGGGGAAGTGAGTGAATGTCCACAGGAGACTGGGTGCCTGTGGCAAACTGGCCCTGGGCCTGGCCTGCCCCAAGAGCTGCCCTTCAGGAGCAGGGGGGCCACCAGGAACAGGAGGGGTGTAGCTACACACGAGCTGGGGCTGGCCAGGCTCAAGACTCAGGTCAATCCCTGTGCAGGTCCTGTCCATCCACAGCCCTGATGAGTTAACCAGCTCTTGGGAAGCAGCCCATTGAATGGGTCTGCCACAAAAAATTGCATTTGCTGTGGGGAAAGAGGAGGAGGAGGTTGTGGGGGGCAGTAAGTGAAACCTGAGAGGTAAGCATCTCCATTTCCTCTCCACTATTTGCTTAGATACATCTGGAGATCCCCAAATTGCCAGTGAATCTTCCAGTGTAGAGGTTGGGTCACTCTCTGTTTTTCTGCAGGAGGAGGAATTCCGCCATGCCCTTGCACTTACACACACACACAGGCCTACACACACACACACACACACACACACACACACACACACACACACACACACACACACTTGCAAGCATTGATCAGATGTACTTCTGCACTGGATCCTTTGCACTTGCCTGCTTACTGGAAAACACGACAGAGGGGATTGGAGCCAATGTGGGAACGTTGCCTCGGTGACTTGAGCACTGAGTTTGTTTTTCCAGGTGGGGAAACCAAAGTGCACTGTGACCGTGGGGCGGGCCAGAGGAGTTAGAAGAGGGTGATGACAGATCTCCATGGGTCGGTAAAGCTGCTCAGGGCTGAGACACTTTACAGGCTATCAGATCTGGGATCCTGGTTTGGTAGGGTTTGGAGCCCATGTTTTGCTCTGCAAGTTCAAAGAACATGGATACATGGAGACCTTGTGGGTGCCTAGGAAAAGCTATGGTAGTACAACCTGGGATTTGGTTTCTGCATCAAAACCAAGGTGAGAGGAAGTACGTGGAGCAGCCTGATGCCAGTATGGAGAGATCTGCAAGTACCTTGCCATTGCCTGCCTTCACTAGAAACACCAGTCAAATGCCGAGAGAGCTGTCATAGAGCACAAGAGCTCTGTTCAGTGAGTGTCTGATGGTTAAGGAGCTAATGCTGTGTGTCTAATGAAGTCCGAGGAGCCCTGAACAAAACCTTCAGCAGGAAGCCTCTGTCTGAGCAAAATTCTGTGATTTCCACTTCTTCCCCACCTTGCAGTCCAAACCAAGAGAGCAAAATCCGTGCTGAAGGTTTCCAAAATTTCCACGCAGATTCAGGATGGATTTCATGATAACTTGGCACCAATGCGCTGTTTTTGTATGAAGTGAAAGAGGTTGCATCCCAGAAAATCAGGCTAGCTGGAGATCTCTAGCCCTCCCTCACCCCCCAAGGGCTGTAACACGTCCTGTGCTGCCCTTGCTGTTCTCCCAGACTATCACATCATCATCCTTGGTTTATAGATAGGGAAACGGGGCAGGGTGGAGCAAGGACTCGCAGGCAGGAGCACAAGCTCAGCCTCACGGCCTCTCGCACTTCTGGCTCCTGATGGCAAAACTTCCCTTGCTGCTTTTAGTACAGCTTGACCCTGAGACACTCTTGGCCAGGGACACCCAGCACCACTGTCCAAGCTATAGGGGGAGCCTGGGGGACTGAGATGGGGCCAGGGAGAGGCTCTCCCTGTGTGCCTGGGGGTTGGTCACGCTGGACGGAGCGGCACGGCGGTGGTGCTGGGCGCTGTCACCGGCTGCCATCAGGCCCCAGCTGCTGCGGTCTGCTGATCGAGGAGCTCAGCTCTGATGCAAGAGGCACCTTCCCAGCTCCTCTGAATGCAGTGAGGGGTTTTGCAGTGTGTGTCAGTGCAGCGGCTTGCACCAGCAGGCAGGAAAGAGGGTCCCAAACACACTATTTTTGAAAACCGTGTGGATTTGAAACTGAATTCAACTGGTGTTGGGTGGCAGCGCTGGAGCTGCTGGCTGAGCTTGGTTTAAACCGTGTCTTCTTGCACCTGGAGGCCGGATCCTGCCAGTGCTGCGCGGTGAGCAGTGTCTGACCTCCCAGCTAGCCCCGCTGGTGTCTGTGTTACTCTCTGCAGAGGAAAGTGCTGCGAGGTAATCAAATGCTGACCTCCCCTTGTTAACCTTGTCTTCTTAGTCACCTCCTTTGAAGGCCTTAATCATGGAACAAGAATCTGAGGATACACTCATTGACGCCCCAGGTTAACACGCAGACTGCCAGCCTCCTCCGTGGCCTCCCCGCTGTACAGCCCTCGCTGTAACTCAGTCGCTTACCCCATCCTAGCAGCGAGAGGGGTGAAGTACTCCTCTTCCAGCATGCGGTAATTCATCAGCAAAACTCAGGGACCTGCCCCTGCCTCGTCCCACCTCTATCCCTGCGTGCGAGGAGACAGTCGCTCATGGCATTGCCTGCCCGCACCTCCCGCCAGCGCCCCAGGCCCTTTGCCCGCGGTGTTTGGGCCGCAAAGCCTTCACCGCCGATAGCGTGAGCTGCCGCTTTCGCATGTTCTGAATAGCAGCGAAGAGCGTGAAGAGCAGCGGCACTTCCAAGGCCCTCACTCGCAGGGGAGGCGAGCGCATCCACGCCGGTCCGTGGTGGAGGCCCACCTGCAGAGAGCTCCTGTTAGATGGGGCGCATCTGCCTGCGGTCCAGTGCGCGTCGGAGTGCCCCAGTCTTCAAGATGCCAGATGATACCCCAACTGCTCCTTGCATTTCTGTTCCAGTGCCTTTAGCATACGTAACTGAGCTGCTAGGTTAACTTCAGAGAAAAACGTGACAAGAAATCTGTGCCTAGAGGAGGCAAAGGATGGGGGAAGAGGGACGTTATAGCCTTGTGCTTTAGAATTTTGGGGAGATGAAGGCATCTGCCCAAGACCTAGGAGTGCATGTGGCAAAAGCAAGAAATTCGGTCCCTCTAACTGGGACAAACCTTCCCAGGAGCAGGCATCAGCCATCCAGGCAAGGCTGAATCTGGTTTCTCTCTTTGTGCTCCAGGCAACTATCTCCATCACCGCAATCTCCAGGAAAGGCAAGTTACCCAAGGAACATCGGAAATCAAGCCAGATGCTCTGCCAGATTCTTGAAGTGAAGCAAGTTGAGCCATTGCCAAAAGTCCCCAAGTTCTTGGAGTTCTCCTTAGCAAGAATTTGTTGCCCAAACCACCTCCTCCCGTGCCGGTGGGCAATTCACTTTGTGTCCTGGTCCTGCAGCTGGGAGGGCAGGGAGCCAGGAGAACCCTACGGTGGGCGTTCACATGGCGGGGTCTGCAGCCAGGAGCTGGCCCTCCCTCCTCGGCCCAGGACAGGTTTCCGCTGGCTCCCCCGGGGAGCTGCCTTGATTTGAACCAGTGCAGGAAGGCAGAGAAGGTGGCGCTGAGTCCCCGTTCCCGCCCGGTGTGTTTAATTGCCTGATTTCCCTTTCAAGGCTGAAGACGAGGGAGAAGACGTGGGCAAAGGGAGGCAGATGTAGGGAGAGCAGAAGCCTGGGTGACAGATTGAGGGATGCTATAAACACAATCGACTGCCTGATGGATTGATAGATTAGACAGGGAATATAAATAGCAAGCATAGTTTCTCTCTCCCGGTTTTATTTTCCTCCTGCTTATCTCTATCTGTCTAACCCGAGGATGGAGGTGGGGGTGCAGCCAGGCAACAGAAGTGGGATAGATGGGTTCGGGTTGCTACGGCTTTTGCGGGATTCAAGCAGGCGAGTTTTCTCAGGGTTTTTTCAGGATGCACGCTGGTGCGCTTTTCAACCTCTCTCCCTTTTCCCTGCACCGGCTTCCCTGTCCACGCCGCTGCTTGAATGCTGCTTTAAATGGTTTGGAGGACCAGCTTCCTGCTCTCGCCAGTGCGTCCTCTGCTAATAAATGTCTCCTTTGCCAAGAGATGCGACTGGGAGCCAGCGCCAAGAGCGAGGAGTGAGGACACAGCCCCGCTCGCGTTTGTACGCGTGGTTGTGATGGGAAAGTGGGGCAGCGCCGCGGCTCGCGGTGCCTGTCAGGCGGTGGCGGGGACAGAGCGGGACCGGTGCAGTGGCTCGGGGAAGCTGGCAGCTGTCAGGCTGCCTGTGCTGCCAGCCCGTCGCCCGCGCCGACAGAGCCGCCTGGGAAGGGGAAGCGGCCGCGCTGCCTCGCTGCGCTTTGGTGCGGGGGGCAGGCGGTGGGGGGCATGCCCTGCACCTTAGGGTGCACCCCTAATGCTCCCTAGGGGCTCTGCTCAGCCCAGGGGCATGCGAGGGGCCGGTTCCCTTCCCGGTCCCGGAGCGGCAGGTGGCTCCTGACTGGTGGCAGCGTGCCGAGCCTGGTGGCCGCGGGTCCTACTGTGAAGCACATAGACAGTCCTGAGCCTGGAGGTGCAACCTGCCCAGGGCTGGGGGTGTCCTCCAGGGGTCAGAGGGTGCTGAGCTGGGTCGCTCAAGAATACCTCCACTGCATCGAGCCTTTCACGTGCATCTCTGGAATCTCTGGAGCATGATAAGATGAAAACCAGCAAATAATGCTGTTAGCAAACAGCACCTTCTCTTTTTCACCTGGAGGGGGTTGTTTGCATGGGGAGCCGTCCTTCCTCTGTGCAAGGATGCAAGGGACCTGGGGAGCTGCAGGTCCCTGAGATAAGGCGTTCTGCGGAAAATGGAAACATCCTCCTTCCCCATTGTCTCCTTTCACCCACTCTTTTGCCCCTTGAGCTGCAGTAGGACTTGTAAGGTGCCCCCAGATAAGCAGTCAAAGCCTTGCTTTAGTCACCCCATTGCTGTGCCCTTGGTTAGGCCCAGGCTCAATCAGAGCCGGGTTCTCATTCCTTCGTGGTTCTTCTGGTATCTGCAGGGTGCCTTGGCCAAGGCCCCCAGCCCAAGGAGCAGTGTGCGTCTCCGTGTTCCCATCTGCTGCCTGATTGCACCACTGAGTCTTGTTCCTCTGCCAAGAGAGGCTGAGCGCCAGCCGCATCCCCACCACGGGTGCCATTCCCAGTGTGGGGTTGGGCATGGGGCAGAGCCAACCTGCCTTTCAGGTTGAGCTGAATTCTCTGCATCACACAGCAATAGCTGGTGCCACCTGGGGCACGATGTTCCCAGCTGAAGGGCTTCTGTGGTCACTTCCGTTTGTCTCCTCATATACGGGTGCCCAAGAAGGGCATCAAGGATACCAAAAGTATGGAGCAGACCAAGTCAGGGAGCTGAGATGCTTCAGTCTGACAGATGGCTGATGGGGGATCTCATAACTGGCTATAAAATCAGAAGTGGCCTGGAAAGGGTGAATGAGGGTCAGTTATTCACCATCTCATCTAGTATTAGAGCTAAGGGTCGGCTCCTCTCTCTCTCATACGCTTGCAGTGGGGATGGAGGAGCCATATGGAGGGAGGAGATGAAAGTAAGGCATTAGCTCTTCTCTCTCCCATGGATTTGCAGGCAAATCTTATCGGTACCAGAACTGGGAGCAAATGCGAGGGTGAAAGGGAGCAAGTGGGAGCTGCAGCACTAGGGCATCTGGCTGCCTCCTCCCCACCACCTGCACCAAGCTGTGCTCAGGCATGCACCGTGGCCTCCTTGCTGTTCCCTCCCAAACACAGCAACAGAAAAGCCAGGACCAGAGATGACAGTAACTGTTCTTTTTTTTCTGTGGTTGTTTTTGGTTGCTCTTTTGCTCAAAAAGGCATTTTTAAAAAATATATTAAACGTAACATTTTACTAAGATGTCTCTTGGTTGTAGCCACTGACAAGGAATGACCCTCCCCAAGTAAATAGGTTAGGAAAAAAGAAAAAAAAAACCCTCCAAAACAACCAGATAAATACATAAATAAAACTTTTTTCCTTTCTCTCTCTCTTCTTTTTTGTTGTTGTTGTCATAAGGAAAAGCGGCCCAAAGATGTCCACATTCATCCGTAACAGCAACATCCCTGGAGCGGATGCCGAGTCCTTGCCCACGTGAGCAGCGATGCCACCTCGGCTTGGTGCACCGCGGTGCAGGACGAGCGCGGCAGATGAGGGACGCTTGCCAAGATGCCTGCCTTACCGTGATGGGGCAAAGAGGCCCCACAGAGTTTCCCAGCCCCGTGCCACGAGCTTGTGCGTGAGGACGCAGCTGTAGGAAAGCGTGTGGGGAAGTAAAGCAAAGGTGGTGGTAGACTCCTCTCTTAAAAAGGATACAGAAGTGAGGGTGCTGAGGACACGCTGCTGCTTTCCTCCGCCCAATGGGGTGTGGAGGGTCCTCAGCACGCTGGGCCAACGCCATCTCAGGGTTTGGCTCCTCACCTGCCTGCAGCTGCCTCCTGCCGAGCTGCTTCCCCCACAACCTCACATCGGCTGTGAGAGCCGTGCATCCTTCCTGGAGCGGCAGCGGGAAGGTGCGTTAAAACCACAGCACTGCAGGCTGGGCTTGCTGGCGACATCCCTACGCTTGGAGCCAGTCTGAGCTGCACGAGCCATTCTGCTGCCTTCCTTCACTGGCGCGAGCGCTGCCATCTCTTTGGCCAGTCACTGGGGCTAGCACAGAAGCATGCGGTTGGCACCAAGGTAAGGCCTTGCTTTAATTTTTTTAAGGATTTTTTTTCCTGGAGTCCTTTTTCCTGGCCTCCTTGCTCTGAGATCTGTGCAGCCCTGGCTGTTAGCTGCACAGCTTGCCTGTCTCCTGCTCTACCGTGTTTGGCAGTTTGGCGTTGAAGGCCCTCAGGGAGGACTGGATCCTCGCCACTTCGTTGTTGGCCAGCTTGAGCCTGTGGCGGAGCAAGCACGTGAAGAGGTCAAGGCGGGTTTTGCCAGGGGGTGAAAGCCTGTTCACCCGGTCCCTGATCTCTAAAAGCTGTAGCATGGCCGAGTCCTGGGAGCCCTGTGTGTAGGGGTAGTCCAGCTGGAGGATCAGGTCGCGAATAGCATCCGGTTCAAAGGGCAGGCTGTAGCCAAAGACTTGCAAGCTGTTGATTTTCATGTACCCGAGGTTCTTAGAGGGATCTGCCATCTCCAGGGGCTCATAGTAGATTGTCTCATTGGAGCTATCATCCAGAGACTTGATGCGGCTTCGCAGGTAGACATGGACCGTTTCAAAGAAGGCCTTCCACTTGTTCCCTAAAGTGAGTGTCCAATTTTGGCACTGGGCAGAGGCATCCACGTTAGTCCTTTCCCAGTCTGGGAAGTTGCCCTCGTTGATGGGCATGAACCAGCTCTCTGAGTGGCTTCCCCCAAAGGGGTTGACATAGATGGCCATTACAGGCTCCAGGGTGCTGTTCTTGGTGAGGCAGATCTGCAGAGAGAGGGCCAGCATTACGTGAACTAGCCCAGGCTTGTACTTGTTGCTCTTCAGCGTCAAGAGCATGCGCTTCCTCCAGGAGGGGTCAAACCAGCTCCCTAAGCGCATGTCATTGCTGATGAAGATAGAGTGCACCTCGATGCGGCTGTCCCATTTCTGGAGGAGGTACTTGAGCTCCAAGTCCTGCAGGTCTGTCTCGAGACCCAGGTAGTGCTCCAGGGAGTCAGCCACTTCGGGACGGCAGAAGCCCTGGGTGAGCACATAGCCATGGTTGCAGGCCCCACAGCGGGTGCTGTTGTCCTCAGCACAGCTGGCACAGGCTGGCCCTTCGCCCAAGGCACATGGTATGGGCCCCTGGCAGGAGGCTTGCTCAGAGGGGCAAGTGCAGCTGTGGCTTTCTTCCAGGAAAGTCCCAGGCATGGTGGTCTCGCTGCAGTACAGGAGCGACTGAGCGCGGCTCCACCAGTAAGGTAGAGACCTAGCAGAAGAGAAGGAGGCAAGGGAGGAGGGATGCTTACGTTGGCCATTGTGAATGAGTGACTGACCTTCTCTGGGGAGGAAGGACCTTGTGCCTGGGTGGTTTTTGTGTGTGTGCGTGTGTGTGTGTGTGTGTGTGTCCCCATTGTGCCTCTGATGACCTCCCCTAAGCTGAGCCTGATTTTCCACCTCCAGGCCTTAACTCAACCTGCACTGCCTTCTTACCGCCAGGTTTCCTTCCATCATGGTGGGGGCTCCTCTAGTCCCACCCACCAGGAGATAGGCAATGGGTCTTAAACTCCACTCAGAGATTTGACTTGGGGGACAGGGCCAAGCCAGCAGGGCTGGCTCATTGTGGCTGGTGAGGAGATACCTACCTCTCCTTTGGCAGTTTGAAGCGAGGTTGCCTGTGGCAGCGTTTGCTGAGGTTGAAGAGCCGCCGGATGATTCGGTGGGTTTTTCTGGAGAGCAGCTTCAAGCTGGTGCCCAGCTGCTGATAGCGATGCTGGACATCCAGGTCCGTAGCCCAGTAGTGGGAGATGGCTGTCCTGTTCAGAAAACGGTCCCTTGGCAGTCTCTTCACCAGGGCCTGAAACTCTTCTGTGTGGAGAGGAACTGAGTTAGTAAAACTGGGGAGGCAAGCAGCAAGGGAAGACGCAAAGGTATTGCTGGAACTGCCTCCATCCAGCCTTCCTCCAGGTGAAAATTTGCCCTGCTCTGCCCCTCAGTCTGCCCAATACTTGGTCTCTAGTCAAGGTACAGCCAAAAAGTATTGGTGGAGAGGTCATTGCATGGTCTGGGGGAAGGCCCTCTCCTGTGTTGCCCCAGCTCTCAGTTTGGTCCTTGAGAGCTTTCAGGTTTGCTGGAGCAGTAACAGCACGCTCTGCAGCGCTTGCAGTGACTCCTGCCGCGCTCAAGGCTGGATGCTGGGCGAGCCAAGAGGTGAGCGTGCCCGGTTCCTGCACAAACGTGCCCTGTAGTCCCTGGAGGTTGCCACTCTCCATGAAAAATGCCCATAGGCTCTAAGGTCTTTGCAGCAAGACCCATCTGCATGAGACTGGGAGCTCTGCGGGCACGAGCATGAAGTGGTACTTCTTAGATTCACTCTGTACCTTGCCTAGATGGCTCCCTTTGGAGCTGCATGGGAGCTGAGCTGAGCATCCCCAGCGAAAGCTGGTCTTACTGCCCTAAATCCTGCCCTGGAGCCTCTGCTGCACCTGCTGCCTTTCTCTGACAAGCAGGATTTCAGCTTTCTCTTCAGACACAAGGACGACAGTAGGGTTTACCAGGGGCTGGCCCCACTGAGGTGTCCCCGTCCACAGGAGCCCTGTGGTTCCTGTGCTGGTTTCAGGGCTGGTCCCTGGTGGTTCGCCGTGCCCTCACCTGACTCCTCGAACTGGCCGTGGTGGTTCTCCCAGGCGCGCTGGAGCTGGGCCAGGCTGCCCTCCATGGCCTGGATGTCCGCCTCGGGGCAGTTGCACTGGGGGAAGGCAGGGTGGCATTGGCAGCAGCAGTCGTTGCTCCGGCACACCAGCTCCCCCTCGGAGCCGCAGGCGACGTAGCTGAGGGCGGCCGCCACGAAGCGCTCCCGCAGGTGGTGGGGCAGCACCGTCTGCAGCCCTGCCGGAGAGAGGGGTCCTTGAGGGGCTCAGCGGGCGCTAAGCTGGCCCCGGCCTCCTGCTCTGCAGCACCTGGCCTGGGCCGGACGCTGGGCCAGGCGAGGGCGGGAGGAGGCTTTCCGGCGGCCGGGGCCTGGCGCCCGCCACCGCCTGGGTGGCGACGGACAGCGCCTCGCAGCCCCGCTGCCCCGCAGGGGTCTCACCGCCGCCTCCATCCCATATTCCTGACAATTTGCTGCGGAGCCGCTTGTCTTGGCTCTTTATTGATCTTGGCTCCTCTTGGCAGATGAGCAACAGTCCCTTCCTGTCCAGCTTTGATTTCCCCCCCCCAACCCTTAAATTAAAAGCGACAGCTTAATTGCAGCATGCCCCATCCCCTCTGACAGCCCCTGCAGGCCCGTGGGCGTCCTGCGGTGGCATTCAGCGGCGCCCCTGGAGCAGCGCTGTCCCTGCCGCGCGGGTGGCCACCCCCGCTCTCGCCAGCGGGTTGTCGATCGGCTCACCCAGGCGGCGAAGCCCGAGCGGGCGTCTGGCTTGCGTTAGGCATCCTGCCCGGCCAGCACCGGGCGTCTCTGCATCTTCGCCACGCGTGGCTGGATCACGATGCCAAAGGGCCTTCGTTTCCCAGGGTTTTTATGCCTGTAGAGGCCCCCTTAATTATTTGCTAGGGAATAACGTGCTTTTTCTGGCTGTGGCCGCTCCCCTCCCTCCCTCCCCCCTCCGCGGCCATCCCGGCCCTCACCGAGGAGCTGCACTTTGTTCTCGGGGCTCTGCACCAGCACGGAGCTGACCGAGTCCAGGTTGTCGTAGTTGCTGCAGCCGAGCGGCCCCGTCCGCGTTTCCGTTACCTAGGCAGGAGCAGAGACCGTCAGGGGCTCGGGAGGGACGTACGGACGCAGGACGGGGGCGATTCTGTCAGCGGGGCTGAAACGCTCCCTCGGGAGGGGCACCGGTGCGAGCAGAGGGGTGGCGAGCAGCCCCCGACAGAGCTGGCCCCACCACCTGAAGCGAGGGGATGCCGCGGCGGCTTGGAGAGACGTAATTGCCTGCTAATTGGCCTGTTGGCGGCCAGCAGCCCTGCCTGCAGCCCGCTGAAAGACGTGGCTTCATTAGCGTGCCCAATTTCCCATAAATAACGCAAACGTGCTAACTTTGCCGGGGCTCGCTCGCTCCCTGCTCCCGCTGCCCGGGGGGGCCGCTTGCTTAGCGGAGACGTGGGTTTGCTCGACCCCGCGCAAAGTGCTGCAGCAGCAGCCGCTGCCTGCAGCCGTGCAGCCCCGTGCCCAGCCCCGTGCCCTTGCTTTATGGCCTCCGCCAGCTTTAAAGGGCTGCTGGCGAGGCCCAGGGCGCTGTCTGCCCCGTGCAGCCCTCTCCCTCGCGCTCCTCGTCTACCTTGATGGCCGCCGTGGCAATCTGGATGTGGTGGAGCCGGCGCAGGGTGCTCTCCCGGTCAATGAAGTAGGAGGCAGCCAGCTGGTGCAGGGTCTCCAACGAGACCACCGAGCCGTTCCCAGCCCCTCCTGCAGCGCCGACGGGCTCTGCTCGCCGGCTCAGCTTGCGCTTGTCCACGAAAATGGTCAGGGACTCCTCTCCTGCAGGGACATGGCACACGTTTTAGGGGCAGCTGGGTTTCTTGCCTCCCCTCCCTCAGCCTTATTGCTCCAAAAACATCTAGAGTGTTTATTTTCCAAGCCATCCGTGCAGTTGGAAAATGGAGCGAGTGGCGCTTGGAAGCCGCGGCCTCGGCCAGGGGCCCAGCGGGCACTGCTCACCTCCCAGCGTGGCGGCGAGCAGGAAGTGCGTCCCATACTTCTTGATGAGGTTGTCGGTGATCTGCTGCAGGCTGGGCCTGCGTCCCAGCAGGCGGATGTTGCGGATGAATTCGGGGGCGAGGGGCAATGGCAAACTGAAGAAGTCTTTCCTCTCCAGGGCCAGGTTGTTCACCTTCCAGCGAGCAAACTCTCTGCGGAAAGAAGCCAAGGAAAGCAGCCGTGAGCCGCAGGAGCCAGATGAGCCAGGAAACAGAGGTGTGAGAGAGAAGGGAGCGCGCTGTGATGGACAGAAAGCTGGCAAGGCTTTCCTTGGACAGGGTGCACTGGGGCAGACGCAGCCTCAGGACCACCTTTGGAGGTCTGAGGGACATTTGAGAAGCTCAGGACAAATTGGACTTCAGCAAGGCAAAGCAGGTAGCTGTGGCGCTGCAGAGGATTAATAGTTGGAGAAGCTTCTAAAGGGACCATCTCAGCCTCACTACCTCCTTGGTGGAGCTGGAGCTGAAGGACCTGCCCCTCTTCCAGCTCCTCAGTGCAGGATCACTGGGAGATGGCCAGGGATGCAGCCAGAGGAGCCAGGCATCCTGCTCTCCCTGGCCTCAGGGTCGCCTGGGCTGATGCTGCAGATTATGGATGGAGCCCGAACGAAACCTAGGCCCTCCTTAAGCCATCAGTGGTAATAATGAGCTACAAGTATTGAAGATGCCTGCTAGCCTTGACGAATCGGTCAGCTCCGCTTGGCATTAATCACCAGCGGGTACGGCTCCATCGCACAGGAGTGCCTGCATGTCCGGACGGGCCTAATCCGTCTCCAGTTCCCCTCTCAGACATCGCATCCTTATGGATCCGGGTGAAAGTCCGATAGCTGGTGCGTATTGCATTGAAATATTGATAGCGTTGTGTACAAGGCGGGAGATGCTGGGATGAGCTGGGCTGTGGCTCTGCAAAGCAGCCGCTGCGGAGAGGGTGAGGGGCGCTGGGGTGCCCTCCCAGGCGAGCCCGGGGCTAATTCGTGTTACGCACGTTTTCCGTCTTCCCGGGCTGCCAGCCTGGCGGGGGAGGGCGTGCGGGCGTTGGGTGGCTGCATCCCTGCGTCCCCTCCTAGCCCTGGCGGCGGCACCCGCCGCAGCGCCTGACATCGCCCCACGGCGCGGAGGCAGCCCGCCAGCTCGCTGCCGTCTCAAACAACGGCCCCGTAAACAACGTTTGGCCAATTTCTGCCTAATCATCACCGTTTTGCTCTAATTAAAATCAGGCTGCGGTTTTCAGACAGTTTAATTAGGGCTGATTGGGAAAGACAGAGGAGGAGGAGGGAAACCAAGCCAAGCCGGGGGAAGCCGCCTGGGGGCTCATAGGGTGCCGGGCTGCCTGCCAGGGTGACCTGCGGGCCCTGCAAGCCTAGTACCAGGGCACGGGAGCAGTGCTGGGTGGCAGGGAGCGAGGAAACCGTGCTCCCGGAGGGAGGGGAAGGGGCTGCCCGGAGGGCGGGAGGCTAAAGAGCCTGGGGCAGAAAGGGAGGACGCGCCGGGGTGACGGCGACGCAAGGTGGGAATAAGGTTTTGCACACCGCTGCGTGCCAGGCGCGGGCTGCTTCCAGCCCCGCGGGCCGAGCCCTTCCGAAGCTTTTTGGCAGGGAAACGCTGGGCTGTAAACCGCAACGCGACAGCCCGTCCTGCCGGCAAAACAAGCTGCCGGCCCATTACCCGCCTCGGAGGAGGCGCGCGCGCACGCGAGCGAGCCGGCTGCGTTCCCCCGCGGGCTCCTCCCTGTCCCGCCAGCGTCACCGGCGGCCTCTGGGGGCTGCGGGGGCCCCGGCACAGGCACAGCGGCACGTCAGAAGGGGCGCAGGAGCAGCCCTTAGCGGGTGATGCTAAGCCCAGCACTGCCGTCCGATCCCCCAGCAGGAAGCACGGGAGCCCTGCGCTGGTGTGAGAAACCTCCTCTCCAGGGAGGGGGGAAGGAATTTAGGGAGAATCAGGTGGCTTCTGCTGCTCGTTAGCAGCAGGTTTAGCAGCCCCAATTAGCAGCTGGGCAGTGGAGCAAGGGCTTGCTGTGGGCTGCCCTTGCAGATGCTGGTGGAGCCCGCTGCTAACGAGGCTCCTTTGCAAGAAGCTCCCCGGCACCAGCCTTGGTGTGCGTAGCGCCCTTCCCCCAAGATGGCACTGCCCTCCCCACACCGGCCACGTTGCTCCTGGGCGGTCGCGGCCAATGCTCGGCCGACGTGCTGGGGTGGGAGCCGCTTCGCGCATGGCGTGGGAAGAGCGAGGAAAACCAGCGCAGTGGAAACCGTTGCACCGTGCCTAGGCGGCTGCCAGCAGCGAGCAACTACAGCCAGTTACGGGCCGAGCTGGGGGTGTCCCGGCCTGCTTGGCCCCGCCGCTGGTCCCGGTCCCAGCGGACCTGTCCGCGCTGCTGCCTCTGGGCTCTCCATCATTGCAGGTCTCCTCCTGGATGGCCCAGGGGCCATCAGAGCACCGTCTGGCGGGGCCGTGCCGGGGTCCGACCCCGGCATCCGTGTCTCAGCCCACCCTGCGAGGGGCTGGGCCAGGGGCTCTGCTCTCCCTGGCACGCGGGCTCCGCTGCCTGGCCGAGCCTCCCTTCTCCTCCCTGGGGTGGGACAACCCATCCTGGCCAGTCTGGCTTAGCCATATATTGGGATCAGATGCTCTCCAGCCGGTGCCCTGCGACACGAACCCCTCCGCCCTCGAGCTGCCCCACTGCGCAGCCACCTCCCGCCGAAGGACCAGCCCTGGTGCTGCCGCTCACCTGTAGATCCTGTACCTGGTGGTGAAACCCTGCTGGTAGCGCTCCACAAAGTCCACGTACTCCTGGGCTCGGTAGAAGGGGCCACGGTCGGAGAGGAGCCAGTCGAGGGGTGCTGCGTTGGAGGAGGAGGAGGCCGCGGCGGAGGCATGCTGCTCGGGCGCCGGGCCGGCCGCCCCGCGGCGGCAGCACGCGCTCAGGGCCAGGAGGGCTAGCGGCCACGCGAGCATCCGCCGGGGCCCTTCAGAGCGAGAGCCGTCCTGCCGCCTCATGCTTCTGCTGCCCGGCCGGCTCCGTCATTCTCGCCCCGCGCCGTCCTCGGGGACACCAGCCGCCCTGCAACGGCGCCGAGAGGGCGGCCCGTCAGGCGGAGACGGCGCGGAGCACCTTAACTCCCGAGGCAGGGAGGCGCCGCGGAAGCGAAGGCCTCCTGCCAGCGCGTGCGTGCACGTACCTATGTCTTGCACACGCGCAACATCTCACACCGAGGGGCTCAGCCCTGGGGCCTCCCCTTGGGCTTGTCCCCTCTGCCAGCTGCGGTGATGGCAGCCCCGCAGCGGGGACGTGGGCCAAGGGACAGGGCAGTGAGCGCCACGGAAAGGAGAATTAGCAGCAGATCAAACCAGCTGCATCGCAGGCTAATTCCCCTCACCTGCCTGTGACGACCCAAAGCACAGACTCTGCTACGAACCCAGCACCGGGGCATTCAAGCCATGCGGGGTTTCAGGTGGAGCCAATTCACCATCCCAGGAGAGGCTGCAGGTCACCGGGACCTATATATAAGCCAAATGCAGCCCCAGAGCACAGGGAATTGGAGGTGGCATGAAGGGGCTCTGGAGGGCACTGTTAAATGCAAGCCCCGTGCTGAGGTGCGCTAGCAAGCAGTGCTGGAGGGGAGCTGGGCCCACCTTGGCGGTGCTGCAGAAGGTAGGATGTGGTTACAGCTCTTGAAGGAGCTAAATGAAATCCTGACTGATGCCTGTTAAAGGCACTTCTGGCCTTTGCTGTGTGGCTTCTCCTGCTTGTGTCAGCCCAGTGTGCTGGGCTGGGCAGTGCCTGTGGCCTCAGGTAGCTGGGGAGGGCTGTGCCTCGATGGGATGAGCTGGGGAGCAAATCTCAGCCTGAGCACTGGCAACAGGTCGGTGCTCTGCTGCGATGCCCTGCTGCTTCCCTGGGGTTCAGGCTCTGGCTGCTGGGGGAAGAAAATCGGCTGTGACAGTGATGGGAGCAATCTGTGGGAATTGCAGTGTCAGATGTCAACTCGGATCAGCTAGGAGAAAGGGGGAAAGCCAGGCAAAGCTCAAAATCCACTGCAGTAGAAATGGGGCTGGGCTCTCAGCAGGGTACGTGCCAAGAAGACGCAGCTCGTACAGGGTGCTTGAGGCACTGAGCTCCTGTGGAGCACTGAATGTGGCAGGAAACCCTCCCTAGGAGAGTCCAGAGAGGAGCTAATGGACACAGAGCGTTTTGGGGATGTCCATCGTGAGTATGCGAAGCCCCTTGTGGGTCTGTTTCAGCTGGATTAAAAAATAATCCTCCAAAGTGAACTAGAGAAATGAGCTGCACTGGTTGTGGGTGCAGGTTCACACCTGTGTGATTGAGGTCTAGACCTGTGTTTGCGGGGAGATGTTGGACAGCGGAGCAGGTCTCCTGGCCACCGGGGCCAACTTGCATTGGCATTTTGAAGGTAACGGGCGCTTATCTCAAGGTGCGACCGAGCTGGTCTGATGGCCCGGCCAAGCTGGCACGCAGCTCGGGGGACCCGTGCTGAGCACCTTAAATGGGGCGCCTTGGCGGAGGGCAGCGATCTGCCGGGGGCTCTCAAGGCCGGCCCGGGGTTGGGACAGGACTGGCAAGCTCAGCCCCGCGTGTGCGTTGGAGGGGGTGAACGGAGACAGGGCGTTGCTGGGGCCGTGGCTTGGCAGAGCAGGGCCGGACTGCTTCCCACCTCGCCTGATCTCTGGAGCCTCACGAAGCCTGCTGAACCCAAGGGCTTGTTCTACCTACGCGGTGGCTTCGTGCTTCATCTCTAGGCTCTCCCGCGAGGTAAAACCGCTGTAAGCGGGCCACGCTGGGCCGAGGGGAAGGTGGGCCGGGAGCCGCAGCGCTCGTGCCTGGTGAGCAGACACCAGCCCCGCATTCCCCCGAACTGGGGCTTGGCAGATGAATCATCAGATTTAAACACTTTTTTTTTTTTTTTTTAATTTTCCCCTTCTCTTCTATTTTTAAAACCCTTGAGGGTGCGCTTTGATTATGCTCTTCCAGCCTCTCGCTTCCGCGGCTCTCAGGGCCGGGTCCTTGTTAACGCCGAACAAAAGCGGAGGTGGCCGCGTGGCGAGACGCGGGGCGCCGGGGGAGGCGCCGGGCGAGCCGGTGGCACCGCAGCCGGCTGCAAGCCACCCCGCCGGGGCGCGAGTGCCGGGAGCGGCGCCGGGCTGGCCGGGTCGCCTCGCCGGCCCGCCGCAGAGCTGGCGCTGCCGAACCGTACCGAGGTGGGAATGGTTTTGGCCGTTCTGCCTCCGACGCTATTTCTGTGCTTTGCCCTGGTTTTCCCAGTTACCTGAGCAGCTTTCTCAGGTCAACCTAAATCGCTCCGGACAAGCCTTAGTGGGAGGAAAATCCACCCGCAGCGTTTTGGGGTGGGGGGACGTTTTCCTCTCCCTGCCCTTCCTGCATTAGGCTGGAGGTGAGGCCTCCCCTGAAAGGCAGCAGGACCCGAACGAGGCTGCTGCTGGACGGGCGCTGGCACCCGCGAGCAGCCAGCGCCCTGGGCCGGGCGCGTGCGGCTCGAGGCAGCAGACCTTGCGCCCGGCTGCTGAAGGAGACGGGGTGGGGTGGAGGAAAGCTGGGGCCGCTTCTCCGTGCCGCAGGCCCCAGCCCAGCTAGAAACCCTTTGGGGGAGACGTTCCTGCCTCCCTTCCTAGGAGGTTTATTGCAGGGTTCGAGGCCGAATGCGTGACGTGTCCTCGTGGGCACCTTGTCCTTTCCTCCTCAGCAACGGGAACAGGAGCAGTCGCGTGTTTCTGGATTTGGCGGGTGTAAACGGGTGCAGATCTGCTCAGTGAGGGCTCCGCTCCCCTCCCCTCCCCTCCCCGCCTGGTGTGTGGAGGCCTTGCAGTGAATTAGCAGGTGGCTGTGCTGCTGCAGCCCAAGCCCGTGGTCCAGCCTCCTCCTGCAGCAGCTTGGGACCACACCTGCCTCTCTCACGCTGAGCCCGGCTCTCGCTAAGGGGTGGTCACTGATGTGCACGGGCCTCCTTGCCAAAAGAAACTCGAACTCCAGGGCCAGACAGGAGCAAAGGGGCCGGAAAGCACTCATGTGGGTTGTGCTTTGGGTTGAACCTGTCACCTAGGAGCAGCTATGCCACCCTACGTGGCTCTGTTCGTGAGCCGCTCTAACTTAACGGCTCTTCGGCTCATGGGATAAAGTAAACCATTTACGTGTAAATATTCTGATAGCTCTGTGTATTCCTTAGTCCACACGGCTACAAATTATTATCCGTATGCTTCAGCCCACTGCAGACCTGTCCTCAACCACTAGGTGAGCGCAGCTGTGGCTGTCGAGAGCAGGGGAAGGGCCTGCCTTAGGCAGGGAGAGAGAGGGCCAGGGCTAGTCCAGAGCAGCCTGCCTGCGGGGATGGCTCCCTTCGTGCGTCCGCCTCCTCCGTGCGTCCTGCAAACCTGGGCAGAGCCCAGGGAGCCTTAAGTGGGGGGATTGGACACACGAGGCCGTGCTCTGTAGAGCTAAGATTACTTCTGCGGGGTGCACCTCTGCCTGCCCTCACAAGTGTCTTCCTGGGAAGTCAGGGCCAGCAAAGCTCCTTGGTAACACGTAACCTCACTGACCCTACTGCTAGAGCTGGAAATAACTTCTAATCACTTTTCCTTGATCCAAAAGAATGGAGATTTGATGAGAAGCATCTACCTTTTTTTTTTTAAAAAAAAAAAGAAAGGGGGGTTTGCATCATGCAAGCTGAAAAACATCCAGCTTGTTAATTTTTTTATTCGCTTCCCCCCTCCCCATAAATACTTTAAAATCAAGGAAGAGGCATGCCAGTGCAACTGTTCTTGGCAAACTTTTTCCCAGGACCACAAGCTGCTTTTGGGCCTGTTCTGCTCGACCTTCTCGCAGCCCCTCTCTGACCCCAAGAGCCGGAGTCCCCCCGGTAACTGCCAGTCCCAAATCATCAGTCAGCACGAGCAGTTTGCTTCTGCCCTGGGTGCCCTGACTCCGGCGTGCCGCTGGGGGCGAGGAGGAACAGCAGCACCCCCTGCTCCCCTCACCCGGGAAGGGCCCGGGCTGGCTGGGAGCCGACAGCAGCAACCTCCTGCAGAGTTACGCCGAGGTCCTGCTTGCTTTGATGCCGAAGGCAAAGCATCTCTGGAGCCGCGCGCTCCACCGCTAATCAGGCAGAGTTCAATAATTAAGACATTAGCTAATTGTCAGGGACATTAACATTGATTTCTGCCCTTTCATGCTGCAGCTATATATATATGTGTGTGTGTGTGTACGTATACACCCACTGAAGTGGGCATGGGGGAGAGGCGCTGTGTTGGCACAGTGTGGCTCTCCCCCAGCTAGTGCTGTGTTTGCTGGGTGCTGCTGCGAAGCACGGGACCCCCGACACCTGGGTGCTCTCCCCCAGGATTTGCTTAGCAGAAGCCTGCAGTAAAAGCAGGGGTGCTGCTCCCCAGGCAGGCTGGTACCTGTGGTTAGTAGGAACGGAGCTGCTAGGCAGGGGATGAGGACGGCTTGCCTGGTCACCTTGCATCCCCTGGGAATCCAGAGTTTGGGGGATATTTGGGACCCAGCCCTTGCAAACCTCCCTGCCCTAGCTAGCCAAGAAGGGGCAGAGCCTATGTATGGGGGCAGCAAGCCCCAGGGAGCCAGACCTGGTGCCTGGGGCTGGCCCTAGTGCTCCTGCCAGTGTCCCAGGGCAGAGCCCAGCTCCAAATTGAGTGAAAAACGTCCGCTGCAGCCTTGGCAGGCGCGAGGAGCCGCGGGCTGCACCCTGCCTTGTTTGCCCCAGCCCCGAAGCCTTTCTTGGACCCGCCACACGCCGCTTCAAGCGGCAGCGCCTTGCTGGGTGTACCACCACGCTCACATCTTGAGCAGGTGTCCTCTCTAGTGCAGGAGCTCCTTGTCCCCACCCCTGCCCTGAGAAAGGGACGGGCTGGCAGGGCCGCACGGGGCCGCGGGTGAAGGGGAGAAGCTGCACTGCAGGGCGGCGCGTGGAGCAGGGACCGGCGGAGCCAGGCTCGTCCCCAGCTCCCTGCGTGGCCCTTTTGGTGGGAATGGCAGTCGCCTGAGTCACCTCCTTGTTAAGTGTGGGAAAGATTTATCAAATTAAGGCCACTTAAAAGAGCCTGGGCAGGGGCTAAGTGCAGGTTAGCTTTGGAAGTGGATTGACTCGGACAATCCTGCCGACAGGGATTCACGTGGGCAGCCGGGGAAGCGCTGACAGGGTGAGCCCGAGGGGGCTGCTGGGCTGGTGCTCGCGCCCCCCGAGCTGGCCGCCCTCCTGAGCCGCGCGGGCGCAGCGGGCTGCGTCCCGCGGGGCGCCGAGGCTCCCCGGCAGGGTCCTCGGGGACCCTCCGGGCACGGCCCACTGCACACCCGCGGCGTGCTGCAGCAGCCCCCTCGGCCCCAGCTCCCCCCCTCCCTGCTCCGCAACCAGCCGTGCGGATCTGGCGGCTCCCGGGACTCATCGATCTGCCCGGCTGGCAGCAGTGGGGTAATCCGGAGAGGGAAGCAGGCAGCGCTGCGGGGGGGGGGGGGCGGCGCGGCAGAGGGGCTGCTGGCCCCGGCGTGGGGGGACACGGCTCCGGGTGCCGCGGCCCTGAGCAAGGGGGGCCGGTGCCGTTAAGGGATCCTGGAGAGGATCCCCTGGAGCCTGCGGGATTGCTCTTGCTAAGTGACTTAAATAAGTCGCTCCCTTTGCCCAGGAGAATGCTTTGAAGACTTGTAAGACTTTATGAATTGGGGTTTTTTTATTATTATTATTAATTTTCGTTCCACGCTTAGGAGCAAAGAACTTAAAGATGAGAGCAAAGGAAAAATGTCAGAAAATTCCCACACTTGGGGAGCTAAGGATTTGCATAAAACGTCAAACGCGAGGAAGCCGGGCTGCGGGCGCGGGCCGCGGCGGCTGCGTGCAGCGCTGCGCCGGTGCCAGGTGTTCGGCCCTCCGCCCTCGCGCGCGGCCGGGGGCGCGGACCCTCCGCGGAGGGGAGCGTGCGAAACGTGTCTCCCCCCCCCCCACCGCGCCTCGCGCTCAGCGCCTGAGCTTTTGGCCTGGAGCATCCCTGCGGATGGGGCGCTGGGGCCGGCCGCCTGCGGGGCGGAGGACGGCGCTGCCGGCCGCGGGACCCGCTCCGCGGGCCGTGGGGCGAGGCGAGGCCGCGTCCCCTCCTGCTCCTTCGGGCGCCGCGCCGGGGGGCCCGGCGGCAGCGGCCTCCCCCTCCCGGGAGGGGGCTGCGCGGGAGCCCGGCGCCCCAGAAGCGCCCTCCAACCCCACCGACGGGAGCGCGCGAGGGCTCGCGTGGGCCCCTCGGCTGCTGACGGCGGGGGGACACTGACACCTGCCGGCGGCTCCCGCCCAGCCCTGGCCGGAGCCCCGCTCGCGGCCGCCGTGGCACGGGCCGGCCCACGCGCGGACGGCGGCGCGTGGGCCCCGCCACGGGGACGCGCCGCCGCGCTACGAGCCGCTGCTCCGCGGCGCCGGAGTTACTCCCCCCCTCGGGTCAGAAGCGATCGCGCAGCGGGGGGGACCGGGCCGCCCCGCGAGCGCCGCGGCAGGGGCTCCCGGCGTGGGACTCCCCACGGATGCGCGTGTTTTAGCGGGCCCCTCCCCGGGGCTGCCCGCGCTCGCGCCGGCGTGTCCCGTGGGTTCCCCCCCCACACACACACCCGTGGCAGAGCCCTCCGTGCGCCAGCACTTACCCAGGCTGCGGGAGGCGGAGGCTCCGCGGCGCCGGCTGCGTGGCCCGGCCCGGCCCGTCGCAGCCGCTCAGCGCGAGCCGGGGGCGACGCCGCGGGCCGGGGCCGCGTCCTGCTGCCGCCGCCGCATGGCCCCAGCCGGGCAGGGGCGGCCGCGCTGCCCCCTCCCCGCGGGCCGAGACGGGCCGGCCGCGGCCGCTGCCGCCGCTCCGCCGCCGCCTCCCCGCGCCCGCCGCCGCCCCATAATATATGCAGCGCCGGCAGCCAATAAAGGGCGCCGGCGGCCTCCCCGCGCGCTCCCATTGGCGCTCCCGGGCCCGGCGCGGCGCCGCCATTGGCTGCGGCGGGGCGAGGCGGCGCGGAGCCACGGGGGGCGGCGGGCTCGCGTGGCGCGGCGCGGGCGTGGGGCGCGGAGCGGAGCCGGGCGTGGGGCGGGCGCGGGGCGCGGAGCCCTGCGTCGGGGCCGGCGCGGGGCGCGGAGCCCGGCATCGGGCGCGGAGTCCTGCGTGGGGGCCGGCGCGGGGCAGGTCTCTGAGGGCGCGAGGTCTCCCGCGACGCGCGGGCCGGGCTGCGTCCCGCCGCCGTCGAGCGCCGCCGCGCCCTGCAGGAGAGCGCTCGAGCTCCCGCTCCTGCCGCCCGGCTCCCCGCGGCTGCTTCCGCGGGCGCCCGGGGGAGAAGGTCCCGGGCAGCGCCGGGCGCGCGGCCGGTCCGCGAGCAGAGGCGGGCGACGCCGCGGGGCTGCGTTTCCTACCTGCTCGCCTGCAACCCTGCACGGGCCTGTCGGCGCCGCGCCGGGGCCCAGCAGCGCGCCATGCCGTAGCAGCGAGGGATGCTGCTGGATTTTGAAAGGAATCGTGTTTTTGCAGAATTATGCCATCAGTCGCATTAAATGATTAATGCGGTTCAGGATGCAGAAGTCAAATGTCGAAAGTTTCTAGCAGGCAGCATTACGATGCAGCTGGGGACGGTGGATTTGCCGTTCTGTTCCTCACTGGTTTATTTTTAAATGTTTTACTTATTTGTATTTATGATTGATGCCATTCAGCGAAGCCCGTTGTTTTCTCCTTTTCGTGCTGTGTTAGATACTAAAGGAACACCGTTCTCTGGAGATGCAATCGGCCTGCAAGCACGGGGCCATTCCCCCAGAGGCATGCCTGCTTTTCAAGCTGCTTCACCTTTTCTGATTTTATTTTATTTTATTTTATTTTATTATTTCTGTTTTGCTGCCCCTGTTGAAAACTGCAGATGACTAGAGTTGCTGGAGGGGAGCGTTGCTGGAATATAACCCGGACTTTCCCAGCTAGTTTACTCCTGAAAACATCGTCAATGTTTTACGTAGGGGTTTAGCGCTTGGTTCTGTTTTTTAACATGACTGGAGCACAAAAATGATGGTTTCTGGTTGGTATTGCTATTATTTTTTTAACTCTCAGAAATTACGCTACCCACTTGGTCCAGAGCAGTGGGGATTAATACGCAGATTCTTGCAAATCAGCAATGAGGCCAGGGGAAAGCGGCCGGGTTTTTTGGCACAGCCCTGCAGCTGGCGGCCCGGGAACCAAGCGAGGCGCCGGCAGCAGCGGGTGCTGCGGCCTGGGGCGCGCGGGCTCACTCTGCCCCCCCCCCCCCCCGGGGATCCCTGTGCCAAAAGGGAGGGAGACAGGCAGTGCCCAGAGCTGCTCTGCGTGTGATGCTGTTCGGAGCTCCCTAAAAATAAATGAATAAATAAATAGAAATAATAATAATAAAAAAAAGCGTTAGGTGCCAAAATCCCACGCTGAGCTGAGATTGGCCCTGATCCTCCATATATATGTGTGTGTGTGTGTGTTTGTATATATGGTTTTTCTCCCCCAAGATAAGCAAGCTGGTGGACTTCGTATTTCTGCAGCTTCTTTGGGGTGAGGGTGGAGGATTTGCGAGTTATTCCCGGGGCAAAAAAATAAAGGCGGGGGGGGGGGGGGGTGGCGGGCTAGCAGCGCCCGGGGCGAGGGTGACGTCGGGGCTCTGGGGAGCCCGGGTAGGCGAGGGAGGGGGCCGAGCCGAGCCGAAGGGAGCCGAGGGGGGCGCCGAGCCGAGCCGTGCCGAAGGGAGCGGCGCGGCGCGGCGGCGGGCGGGGAGGCGCCGGGCCCCGCGTCCCCGCGTCGCGGCGTCCCCGCGTCCCCGCCCCCGGCGCCCGCCCGCCCGCCCGCCCGGCGCCGGCAGCGCGGCGCTCCGCGATGGCTCTGGCCGGGCTCTGCGCCCTGCTCGCCGGGTGCTGCCTGGCGGCCGCCAGCGGCCCCGCCGAGGCGGAGGCGGCCAAGGAGCTGGAGTGCAAGCTGAAGAGCATCACGGTGTCGGCGCTGCCCTTCCTGCGGGAGAACGACCTCAGCATCATGCACGGCCCCTCGGCCGCCGAGCCCAAGCTCCTCTTCTCCGTGCGCAACGACTTCCCCGGCGAGATGGTGGTGGTGGACGACCTGGAGAACACGGAGCTGCCCTACTTCGTGCTGGGTGAGCCCCCCGCGCGGCCCCGGCCCGCCGCGGCCCCCCGGCTCCCGCCCCGGCTTCGCCCCCCGGCTCCCGCCGACCCGCCCCGGCCGGCGTTTACGCCCCGCTAGCCGGGCCCCGGCGCCCGCCGCCATCGGGGGGTCCCGGGGTGCTTCTGGCACCGCCGCCGCCTCCTTTCTTTGTGCTGGGCCGCGCTGCAAAGCGGGCCTGCTCCTCCGTGCGCCCCAGCCGCTGCTGCCGCTCTCCTGGCCGGGCGCCCCTCGCCCGCGGCCTGGCCCCCCGGCTGCCGCCCCGCCGGGGCGCGCCGCCCCCCGCCCCCCGCCGGCCTCGGGCATCGCCGCGGCACCTCTGCGTTAGCCGGGGGCCTCCCCCCGGGAAGTTTCCCAGCGGCGCCCGCCGTGAAAACGCCGCCGCGGGGATGGCGGGAGGCCGGGGGTGATGGGGGGCGTGGGGCGGGGAGGGGGCCACACGCCCCGCAGCCCCCCGGCCCGGCGCTGCGGGCCCGCTGCGCGATGCTGCGGCGAGGCCGGCCGGGGTTGCTGTGGCAACCGGGGGCCGCAGCGGTGCGGATGCAGCAGGGAGGCGGGAGCGCGGCTGGCGCCCGCTGCCGCCCCGCCGTCCCCCCGTCTGCCCGGGCATCCCGGGGGGCCTGCCCCGGAGGAGCCCTCGGGGGGCCTCCCCGGGGCGTGACGGGCCGGGGAGCGGGGAGGAGGGTTCGTGCCGCGCCGTGCGCGGGGCCCTTCCGCTCCCTCGTAGGTTGGCAGAGCAGGCAGGCGCCGATCTGGCGGCCGGGGTCGCGTGGCCCTCGCTGCCCGGAGGAGGCAGAGAACCCGGCTGCGCTGCCCCGCGCGGCTCTGGGCCGGGCTGTGGGCCTGGGGCAGCGCGCCGTGCGTTTGCCCTCCCGGTGCTCTGCCCGCGGGTCCTCGCTGGCTCCTTCGGCTCCTTTGGTGGGCTTTGGAGACACCCACCGGGGGTAGTTTCTGTGCGGGGACGCCAGGGCCCCAGCTGCAGAACCAAAGGGCCTTGCTGGGCCCTCGGTTTGCCGTGGCTTTGACTTCTCCAGGTGGGACAGGGCGCAGGGAGAGGTGGTCCAGCTTGTTCTGAGCCTGGCGAGACCGCCCCGGCGTGCGTGGGTACTTCTTCGGTTTTGTCCTTTTAACCTGGGCAGTGCTTTTTGCGTGCTGCAAGTCCTCGGGGGCCTGGAGGTCTTGCAAGACCAAGACTTGGTAACTCAGAGAGGCCCTCTGGATCCGGAGAAGCCCTCTCCCGGGAAACGCCTGGAGGCCTGAGTCAGCGCGGCGGCGCCAGGCAGCGCCGAGGGCTCTGCGGGCGGACGTGGCCCCGTTTGGCTGACGCGCAGAGCCTCTCCGTGCACGTGCACGGCGGAGGCCGAGGTCTGCAGGGCTCACGGCCAGGAGGTTTCACGCGGTGCTAATCGCACTGTCCCAGCCAAAATCCAGATTGGCTAATCGGTCCGTGCCAGCCTTGCTGAGGTTAAACGTATAATAACGCGTAACACTGATGTGTAGTACGTGCGCCTACCCGCGCGCTTGCGTCGTCTCGGCGTCCGAGACCGGCCCGCTTGGAGGCCTCTCCCCCGGGCGGCTCTGGGCCGCCGCGCGTGGCTTCCGAGCGCGGGGAGGGCTGGTGTCCCGCAGGTGGGCGGGAGGCTTCACCGCGGGGCAGCGGTGCCCTTGGGAGCGCCATCGGAGGAGCCGGCGCAGCGGCGGGAGCAGCGCGGTCCTCCTCGAGACGGGGCGTCGGGGGGACGTAACTCATCCCGGGTAACGTCTTCCCCGGCATCGTGGCGCCTTTCAGGCCATTTTCCGTGATGAACCAAAGCTGCCGTGGATTTATTTGTGGGGTGACGTGGGCAGAATTGGTCTAGTGTGGGAGCTCGTCCCGCTTTCTCCGCGGAGGGGGTACCTCCGTCGCCCTGCCTGCTCCTCGAAGCCCCTCCAGCGGCGCGAGCGCTTGGCGGCTCGGCCCGCGCTGGCGGGTGCGTTGCCCAGCGCCGCGCCGGGGCCCCGCGGGTGCGCGTTTGGGTCGAGCTTTCTCTCCCACGTGGAGCAGGCCCAGGTCTCCGCTGAACGTTGGGCGCCCTTGGGAAGGGGGAGGTGAGCTGGGCACCACCTCCGTGGCCCCGGAGGCCCCGGCCTCGGCTGAACCCAGCGGCGGTTCGGATGGTCCTTCCCGGCCAGGCGAGCGGGATCGCGTCCGTTTGGGCGTCGTTCCCATTTCTTTCACGTCCAGGCTGGAAGCCGGGCAGAGGCGGAAGGGGCAGGTTGCAAAGGGGCCGGCGGGCTCGCAGAGGGGCTGGTGGGCTTCCTGGAGCAGCGGGGAGCCCCCTCGCCGCCCGGCGGGGACCGTCCCCCAGCGCCGCGGGCGGGAGGGCATCGAGGGCCTGCGCGGGGGTGGCCGTGGCGCCGGGAGATGGCGAGACCGGCTCTGGGACCACGGGGACCTTCTGCCCGTCCTCGGCGTCCCCGCTGAACGTCTTCCCCTAGGGCGCAAGAGCCTTGCGCTTGGGTAGAAGATGGTGAGCGGGGTCCGGGTGTAGCAAGACCGCTTCTCAAAAACGCGTTTTGTGCTTAAAATGACTCGAAGAGCGGAACGGGAAGCCGCAGCTGGTGAGCTGAACCAGCGGTTTCCGGGCACGGCGTGGCTCAGGATTTTGAAACGATAGCTGGCTTCCTCCCGCGCCGCGTTTTCCCGCGCTCCGGAGGGCTGAAGGAGCTTTTCCCACCTCCCCGGCTTCGGAGCCGAAGCGTCTCGGAGCCGAAGGCCCGGGCGCCCGCGGGCGGCGGCAGCGTTTCCCCTCGCGCCCCCAGAAGCGTCTCCCGCGCCGCCGTGCCGGGGAGCCGCAGCCGCGGAGGGCGTCCGGGCGCGCTCGGCTGTAATGGATGGTCATAAACTCCGGCCTTAATACAGGCTGTCACGATTTCGCATTATCTTACTTTTAAATTAAATAGATTCCTTTTTAAATACAAAATCAATTCCAATTTTTTAGAGGGGTGAGATTTTTCAAAGGTGCGGATGAGCTGGGCATATTTAACTGCTGTTGATTATCTCCCCGAAATATCTAATCTTTCTTTCTTCCTCTCTCTCTTTTTTTTTTTTTTCTCCACTTTAATCTCTCCTAAGCTCTTCGCTTCGCTGGCAAACGACCCACGCGGGTGAGGAGCAGGGGCCGGCGCGGAGCCGCTCCCGGGCTCGCCGCTCGGCCTCGAGCCGCGGGGAAAACCCCCGTCTGCATCTCTCCCGCCCACAAGGGCCGGACGACGCTGGGGGGCGAGCGGCCCTTTTTTTTCCCCGCCGTCGGGTGCCGTGAAATCGCCGGGAGGCCGCGCGGGAGCCGGGCGGCCCCACGACCCGCCGCGGTGCTCCGGTGCTAAGCTTGCGCCCGCGGAGGGGCGTAATGGCCAAATAATGGAGCAAATATTAAGAAATTCTTAAGTACCTCGAGAATAACCAAGTTAAATTATACCAGAGGAGCTCAATTGCCTCGCCTAGATTGATTGAATTACTAAATGAGCCTGACTAATGGATCGGAGTGGATATATCGGACTTTTACTCAAGATCCTGAAATAATTTCTCTAATAAGATTGTGAGCCATTAATTGAACTTGGCTTTGATCCTGGACGCTGCCGCCCGCACTGCAACGGCGGCGGCGCGCTCCGGGCTGCCGCGCGCCCGTCCGAGGGGGCTGCCGGTGGCGCGGCGGAGGCCTCTTCCTCCTCCTCCTCCTCCTCCTCCTCCTCCGGCGTCCGCGTCTGCTGGGGCTGCGGGTGCCAAATCCAGGGACGTCGCCTCCCTCCTTACACCCTCGTAACGAGGGTACCGGCGGCGGCGGCGGGCAGCAGCCAGACCTCCCTCCTCCGGTTTTCTTTTCCTTGGAGCGTCTCCGCTGCTCCACCTGGTTGCAAGGGGGTTGGGTGGCTTCCACGGGAGCTCTGCCGGGGCCCGAGGGGAGAGACGGCGCTAGGAGGGCGCTGATGGCAGGCGCTCCTGCGGCATGCCGGATGCCCTGGGAAAAGGGGGGGGGGGAATGAAAAGAAAGAAAAAAAAAAAGGATTTTGTCTCTGGGAACCCGTTGCCACGGCAACTGTGCATCCAGCCTGCCAGCTCCAGTGACAGCGGCAGGGCTGGGGAGGGGATCGCGCTGACCCAGAAAGCGGAGAGGGGAGCAAGGTGGGGGGTTAGCGTGTGGTCTTCCCCCCCCCCCCCCTTCTTGCCGCTCGGGAGCGCCCGGTGCCCCGGTGCCGTTTGCACAGCCTGGTTGCCGCGGGGGGAGCCGGGCGCCCCGGCGGGCGCTGGGCCGGCGCGCGCCCGGCTGTCCCAGCCGGTGCCGGCTGCGCAGGGCTGGAGCATCCCGGCACGGCCCCGGGGAATCGGCTCGGGTCTCGGCGGCGAAGGTGACCCGCGGGCAGGCGCCGCTCTCTGCGCAGGGGGGCTCCCGCGCTGGCAGGAACTGCTCCTGGGCCCCATCCCAGCACCTACGTCCATGGTTTTTCTTTTTCTTTCTATTTTTTTTCCTTTGATAGCTGCTTATCCAGTTAAATGGAGGATATGAAATCATCTCTCTCTGTGCGTCAGTGCAGAGCGGTCCTTCAAACGAGGGCGTTTCTGCCCTGCAGGCTCAGGGAGGCAGCTGGGTGGCGAGGACGGTGCCGGCGCCGTCGTTTCCAACTGGATGTCCTTTCACTTGCAAACCGCCGGGGCTCGGCCCTTCTGCAGCCCGCAGAGCCCGCGCCGTGGCTGCGGCTGACGGTCGGCCCTGAACCGTAACGCTCGCGCGCCTGGGGGATTTGTCTGCATACGGGAAGGTTTTTGGTTGCCGGTTTGGGGCTGCCCAGCTGCAGGGACGCGCCGGGGAGCGCCCGGAGCAGAGCCGCCTCCGCTCCTGCGCGCCGCGTTGCAGGGACGCGTGGGGCTCTCCGAGAGCTGTGTTTGGGGGACGCATCAGCCCAGCGCGCCGTGGGAGCAGAGCCTGGCGGGAGGGGGGACAAGTCAAGGGATGGGAGATTCAGGGTGGCGTTCCCCAGCGACCTCTTTGCATCCCGCCATGTCGGGCCGAGACTGGCCTCCCCGAGCGAAATCAGGTTTTCCCCTCGCACGTGTTTGAATTCTCCCCGGCACTTCTGTGTGGGCGCGTGTCCTGGAAACAGCATCCTCCAGCTTCGATCCAGACGGGGCTGTGGTCCGCGTGGTCTGGCACGCCCTGCCGTGGGCAGGCCCCGTGTCTCCAGTCCCCACCATGTGGCCGGTGCTGGCTGCCTGGCACTGCGCGGGCCCCGCGGAGGTGGGGCACATGGGGCAGCTCTTTCTCCCCCTCCCCGACCCATGCCTTCTTCCCCTGGCTGTAAAATACAGGCTGCGGCCGTGGGGGTCAGCAGCGAGGTGCCACCCTCGCAACGCCGCCGTCCCTGCCTGGGAAAGCAGAACTAGCAACCTCGAAATGTCCTGGGGGCTGGCTCTTGTGTGGTGGAAGACGGTTACCATGGAAACCTCCTTAAAAAAAAAACAGGAAACAGAAAAACTCAAAACCCCCACCAAACCCCCAAATTTAAAGCGGTCCTTGTAGCTCAAAGGAACTGCAGACCGTATTAAGTAAGAGTTTTGCACTCCCCTTTTTTCTTTTATTTGTTCTAGTTAGAGGCTCCAGGAAACAAGCCAATTAATCTGAGCATCCCAAGAGGGAAGGGAGGAAGAGGGCACATTGCTGGGAAACCCACCGCCCCCTCCCAGGAGCGGCGAGCACCCGCTCCAGCAGGTTCCCTTTCCTGGTTGGTGGTACTGCGGTATGGATAACTGCTATCGCAGCAGGCAGGCGTAATCCTGCAACAGGAAATTTCTCCAACAAGGAGAAAGAGGCATTTGCAAGAGCTGGTTCAAGACTTAAAAACACCCCATAGGCACCGAACAGCCCATGTTCGGTGGAGAATGGTGGGATTTTGGCATGAGCAGAGAAAGGGGCCTGGGAGCTGCAAGACGAGGGAAGCTCCACCAGCAGGGAACCAGAGAGAATGTCTAAAACGACCGAAGGACCCACCTCCAGCGTGGGATCGGGTGGCTCAGTGCAGGTTGGGATGGTTTGCCTTTTCATGTGTGCTGTCACACGTCCTCGCTGTTTCTCCTGCCAGGAAGAGCCTTGGCATGCTTCAGCGGGGTTTCTGCCATCAAGGATCCCAATCCTCAACTCTCCGTGGCATGGAGAGCTCCCCCAGGAAGGCGAGACATGGGCTCTGCACGCTCCAAGCCTGCGAGTCAGAGATAAACCAGTCTGGCTGGGTTTGGCAGGGAAGAGGAAATGTCTGGAGAGGAGAGTTCACAATCCAACAGCTTCTTGCCAGGGCCTCTTTTGTAGCTCTAGCGGTGGACTGCAGGATGCAGGTGGGAGCCGAGTCCAGCTTGCTGCAGGCTTTGAATCGGTGCAGAGCTGTGGTATCACCAGCCCAGCACTCTAATGGTGTCCCCAACGTAATCTGAAGCCAGCATACCCGGAGAGTGCACGGTGGCTCAAGGCCTCTCCGGGTGGTCACAGCTTCTCTAAAGGCTCCTCAAAGATTTGCTTTCCAGTGGTTCCCATCCTGGAGCAGCCGAGCTGTGGGAAGACAGCGTAGTTTAATGAGATACTCTAAAAATACACCTGGCTGCAGCTCTGGGCTCTCTTCTCTGTTGCTTAGCCAGAAACAGCGCGAGTCCGACTTTCTCAGTCGCAGGGAGTGAGACAACCAAGTCGAACAGGCTTATAGGTGTTGACCACCAGTTATTTGGTGGTGAAACTGGTGCATTTCAGCAGCTTTATGCCAAAGAGGTTTTTCTCGTGTTTTATTCTCTTGCCAAGGGATGTAGTGGTGGCAGCTTCCTAAGAGGCAGCTGCTGCCCAAAGATGTGAGCAGTTGCTCCGCTTTACGTGCTTGCCGCTCTCGCTGTGTCTCCCCTGTGGGCTCTTGGCTGCCTTCTCCTGGTGACGCTGGGGAAACGCGATATCCCTTGCCCTGTGATGGATCTGCTGCCTTGCTCTCACGCTAGGAAAAGGGACACTCTGGAGTAAACTCAGAGCAAGGGAACTTGTCTTTGCAGGCATACGTGCCCTGGGAACTCAGGGGGAATTAGCAACCTTGCTGCGGAGAGCGTTTGATGAGTGCTTGGGCTCTGCCGGCCCGCGAGCGAGGATCTAGAGGAGCTGGCTTTGCAAAGCTGCCTTCTAGGCTCGTCTCGAGCCGAGGCTTGTTTCAAAGGCACCGCCATACCCGCTCCGCGACGTGCATCCCAGAAGCTGCAAACAAGACGGCAGCCGATGGGCAGGCTTAATCCAAAACATCCTTTCTTCTGGCGGGAGGGAGAAATCAAAGGCATTTCTGCTTGTTTAGCTTACTACAGGGTGCTGGTCTCTTCCTGGGCGTGTGCAGCTCCGCGAGCGTTCGGACCTGATGGGCAGAAGAAGTAACTCAGCACCCTCACGCTGCTGATGGTGGAAACGTCCGTCGTATTGAGTGAGAAATGCGTTACACGAGCCGCGTGGGTTTATTCAGTCTCCGGCCTGGGTTTGGCTTCGTTACTGTGTCTCTCGCCTCGCTTGCGCGAGGCGCATCCCTGGTTAAAGTGAGACGAGGCTGCAGCCCGAAATATCTGAGTCTCTTTAAAAAAAATCGTGACTGTGTCCCCCTTGCGCCGCCTCCCCCCACCCCAGCGCGGGACCTTTACTGGAAAAAAACCAAACTGGGGCCCGCTCGGAGCCTTTGTCGTTTTGACGGGACGCGGCGTCCCCCTTCCCGCGGCGCTGGGCGAAGGAGGCCTTTTCGCGTGCCCCGGCGCGAGACGGACGGTTCGCGTGGGACGCTGAAAGTGTAAAAGCATCAGGCAAACGGAGGGACCGAGAGGTGGAAGGAGAAACGGGGTGGGCAAGAACCGGAAAGTAGTTGGAGGAACGGCGCAAAAAGGCCGATAAGCAACGGGAGCCGGGAGCGGCGGTTCTCGAGTTAGGGGGACGCGCGGATAAAGCCGCTCGCGCCGGGAACGGCAACGGGGCCGCGAGGGGCACCGTCTCCCTGACGCCCCTGGGTGCCGGCTTCGAAGTCGCTTCCTAAACACGTCCTATGCGGGACTTTATTTGGGGTCGGGGGGAAGCGAGGAGGGGGCTGAGGGTTTTCCTGCTGGCTCCCGGTTGGGGTGGTCCCAGGAGGAGAGGAGGTTGTGTCCTGATGCAGAGGTGTCCGTAGATGCAGGTGTTTCTAGTTACCCAGTGCTCGGTGTCTCGTAGAGCTCTTTGCTCTTGAGACAACCAAAAATGCAGCTCGCTCCCAGACTGGATTAATTTTGTTTATTTACAAAAACACCATTTATCTGCAACAGCCCGGCGCCTCTTGCCTTTGGCGCGGTCGGAGCAGGCAGCTCCCTTTCGCTGGGACGCTGGTGGGTTCCCCGGGCGAGCTGCGTGCCCAGGCGTCTCTGCGGCGCCCCGGGGGCTCCGCCGGGGCTCTCGCCGCAGCCCTGGCCGCTGGGAGCCGGGGCGCCGCTGGGAGCCGGGGCGCCGCTGGCCCTTGGGCTGCCCCGCTCCGGCCCCGTCCTCGGCTAGTTTTCCCTCTTTGAAAGGGGCCTGGAAGGGCTCGCGTGGGGATGCTCTGGTCTCCTAGCGGCGGCTGCTTGCCACTTTGGGTTTAAAGGATGTGCAGGGAAATACAGGCAGGGCTGTCTTTACGTGCAATCATATTAATGCGTTGAAGACGAAGAGAGGTGTTACATAATTTGGACTGCAATGCAGAAGCACTCGTTTAATTTTTAATTATTCATTTTTTGTGCGTGCGTAACTCTCTACCTGAGCAGAGGGGTTGGTTGTGGGCTTGTGTCCCGGGTCCTGCTTGGGGAGGGTGATGAGCTGCTCATGGCTGAGCCAGGTTTCGGCCGGCTTCTGCAGCTGAAAGCGTTGGTGGCTTTCTTACCGGAGCGCGGGTTAAGGTTTTGTGGTTTAGCTCTAGCCCACCTTGAAGTGCCTGTCCCTCCTCGGTCCAGGAGGGGACCGAGAGGGCACCCTGGCTGCTTGTCCTCTACACCTCAGCCCTGCCAGGACTCCCCATCTCACCGGGACGAAGAGCCAAGCGGTTGGGAGCTTTCTTGAACCTCGCTCTCCTGTCCAGGCCTCACGGGACCATGTGAACGCGGTGCAGGTCTGGGCAGCCTGAGTTCCAAAATGCCCCTCGAAAGCTGGGGGTACGAGACGTCTCATCCCGCACCAAGGCAGAAGAATGGAGCTTGTGCAGCGCTGCCGGGGCGGGGAGAGGGGTTTGCCGTCAACCCCACGCAGAGGGACGGGGGTCCCGAAGCTGGTGGCTGGCCGACGGGATCGCTGATGCTGCAAGCGTGGTCCTGACAGCGGCTTAGCCGCTTACTAAAAGACTTGAGCTTGTAGGGTGGGGAAGCCCACGAATTTTAGGCTGCAGCCTGGCCCTGCCCCTGGCGATGGGCCGGTCAGGACTGGGACTGCAGCTCGGGACCATTGGTGGTTTGCAGGGGCTGTCCTAGCCTTCAGGTCTGAATCACCTGCCTGTTTCTCTGCTCGGTTCTCCCCGTGTTTTCACCTCCCGACTCTGCGCTTTCTGTCCTTCTGACAAAAGCGTCAGGCTCAGAGCAGCTTAGGCTTCAAAGCTCCCAAAATAACAAAGGTTAAAATTCAAAAAAGAAAAAAAAAAGAAAAAGAAAAAGAAATCAGTACAAGATCAAGTCAACGCCCGACTTGCGCCCAGGCTCGGAGCTTCGGAGCAGGCTGCCTACAGCCCCCTGCCGCAGCTGCGCGCGGCAGTGGAGCAGGAATTTCAAAGCTTGGGAGTCCCCTCGTCGTCCTCCCGGAGTCGAGGGAAACTCTGTAGGAGCTGGGACAGGTCCGTCGATAGCAGCGAGCGTTTTGCCCCCGCTTTTGTGGCACAGGAGAGCAACCCTCGGAGGTTTGCCGAGGAAGGAGAAATACCCTGGATTTCTCCCGCCTCCGGGGCAGGGCTGAGAGGAGCATCGGGCAGGCGCCTCTGCAGCCAGGAGGGGCTGGTGGTGACCGAGGAAAGGGGCAGATTCGTGGAGGGGAAGTGGGTTTTCTCCCCGGGCCGCGCTTGGCACACGCCGGCAGCCTCCTATTGCCAGGCAGGTAGGCAGAAGATTCCTCCTCGGGGTGGATGCGCGCTGAACCCGGTGCCTTTGTGCCTCTGCTGGCTCTGCTGATTTATATAGATCATCAATATGACAATTATATACACCTGCAGATTTAATTACCTCCATTTTCGTCAGGCAGCGGCAGATTTATGCCTCTGTTCAGTTCCTGTAAATCTGAAACAAGCTTGACTAGACCCAAAAGTCCTCACATTGATCACTGCGCACTGGCTGGTCTCTGGCCCTCTTGACAAGCTCTTCTTTCAAAAGTGATAAATTTAAGTTGCACAGTCAACTTTTTCCCTTCCATATCTTTTCTTTCTTTCTTTTTTTTTTTTCCTTCCCTCTTGGCTATCTCTCAAAGTCTCTCTGCACGCTTGAAAACAAAGCTGGAAATGGAGTTACGTGCTCCCACGCACCTGAGAGTTTGCAACGTTAGCCCGCGTGGGGAGCCGCGGTGGGCAGCAGCGGCTCCACGCGCCGGTGGGCAAGGGGCCCCCCTGCCTTCTCCATCTTCTTGCACCGGCACCGGCGTGGATTCATCCTGCCCCCCCGGCGTCAGACATCAGCTCTGGGCCCTGCTGCAGAGGTGGGAGGAGGAGGAAGGTCACCGCTACTTGGAACAAACTCTCGGTTGTGCCTTCAGCAGGGTGACTGCTGCAGCCCGCCGGTGATGAGGAGCGACCGGCCACTCTCGTTTCCCGTGCAAAGGCTGAGGATGCTAAAATAACACCTAATTTGCCTGACCTCTTGGCCTCAGCATAACGAGCACTTAAACAAATTAGTCTGGGAAAGCAGGCTGAAGTTTACCCTTGAAGTGGAGTAAATCTGGTTTCTTTAATGCGTCCCTCCCCTGTCCCCCGATGTCTCCGCCTGACCTAGCCCGGACGACATGCTCTGCTGTCTTGCTAAGTGCCTGGCAGATGGTCGGCAGTGGCTGGCCGTTACCTCCCCTGTCAGCCCACCACGGATATAAATAGCCATTTGCCTCCCTCTGCGAATCGCTGCTGGCTCAGAAAGCTGAAGGTAATCTGGGAAGATATCTGGGAGGATTTCAAAGCACCGAGGTGAAGAGGGAGGGGGTCATCGACGGGTGGTAAGGAGCCCATCTCGAAGAGCCCATCTCTATGTCTCCATCCCCCAGCAAGGCAGTGCCTGGAGGAACAGCGGGGCAGGACAGTCTAAGCTGCTTGTGATTGGGACATGTTGACATGGGACGTGTCCTCTGGCAGTGGACTGGATAGCACCAAGCAGGCTTTGTAGCTGCCCTTCATCCCAAAGATGTTGGCTGGTGTGAGGGAAAGGGAGGTCAGAACATGTCTTTGGAGTCTATAGTTGTAGGAGGGAAGTGCGAGTGAGAAATCAGGGATTATGAGGGTGAAGAGCCCCTTAGACATTGTGGGAGGCCATTTCATGGTTTATCTTCTTACTGATTTTACTGGAGTATTTAAAGAAGTTGAATCCAAGCCCTAGCGCTGAGATGGTGAACCGGAGGCGTTCGACAATGTTGGGCTATTAGACTCTCGCTTGCAGGGTAGAAATCTTAGCTCTAGCTCTTTTCTGGTCTTCAAAACAGCTTCCCATGGGAAAGAGTGAACCCTGGGAGAGTTGAGAGGTCCCCTGGAGACCTATCAGAAAAGGAGGGCAAGGACATTTCTGACCAGGTGCAAGGGAGACAGGCACCCCCAGGGTGCTGCAGTCTGTGGCGTGGGAAGTTCTTTTCCAGGGAGGTGGAAGAGTAGTGCCTGGCTTGTGGAGGAAGCTGGGCGTTTTCCAGATTCCCGTTTTACCTGGTGAATTTTGAGTACATCCTTTGCGACATCGTGCCGCTTTGCAGGATCCCAGGTCAATCCAGCTGGCCGTGTATCTTGGCATCTCGTTTCCAACTATGGCAAGTAACTGGTGTTTGGGAAAAAAATATAAAAACATGGCATATATTGTGTAGCACTCTCCTTACAGTCCAAGTCTGCGCCCTGCGGGTTTCTTGTGCAGGAATTTGTCTCTGCTGTCTTGCCAGATACGGATGGATCTGTTTTCCTTGAATTTAATTCCTTTTTTTAGTGTTTTTATACTTTACAGTGGACAAAACATTGCCTTTTGTTAGTTTTTACACTCCTAATTCTTGTAGTGTGAGAAATAGTGAATAATCATTCTCTTTTCAGCTGCTCCAGCAGCTTCATGATTTTATGTGGTTTTTCTCATATCCTTGCTCAGTTATTCAGTTTGCTTGCTGAGGAGTCCTAGTGCAGTTAGTTTCTCCTCTCCATAAAGCCATTTCCAACATCTGATCTTCCTGGTCCCCCTCCTCTGACCCCTTTTAGTTTCGCTGTGTCTTGTCTGAGGTGAATGACCTGAAAACAGCTAGCGACATTCGAGATCGTGTTGCTCTCACCAAAGCCGACTTTGACCTGCCATTTTCTTGCCCACTCTCCTGTAGCACTTCACAGCTTTAGCTTTGAGGAGACTAAATTTAGGATTGGTGGCCAACTTCGTTATTCACCTCCTTTTCCCAGAGCATTTCTGCACCTCTCAGGTCCTAGTGAAGATCTCCGCGGGGTCCCTGTTAACCTCCTTTTGCTGGGAAAGCTGTCCCCCCGTTTCTTCCCTTCCTGGTGGACTTCGAGAGAGTGTGCCTTCTTATCCGAGGTAAGGGTATCCAAGAGGGTGGAATGTGGCATGAGCTCTTTGAAACGAGGTTATCACGCTAGGTGACCCTAGTCTGCTGGCTTACTGGCAGTGGCGAGTGGTCCGTGTTTATCCGTGTGCCTACCAGTTCCTTTTCTTTATTGCGGTTCTGACCGTCCAGGGCAGAAGGAGGATTTACTGGTTTGTGATTTCCAAGGTGCAGGAGAGCTTTTTGAAGAGATTGGGGTCTCCTTTGCCAAGTTTTGTTCCTCTGCTGGCTCGCCCTTTCCGAGCGATAGGTCAGGCGTTGCCGGAGCCCGGCAGCTGTCCTCCTTTGGCGCTCCTAGGTGAATACCGTCTGGGCCAAGTGATTCATACTGCTCGTTTTATCGATTTGTTCTAAAACCTCCTCAATGAACCTGCTGCTGTTCGAGCCGGTTCTGCTGACTTGTGCGCGAGGAGGGCACCGCTCCAGGGTGGGAAATGCCCTGTGCTCTCCAAGTGGACGCCGGAGCGGGGAACACACCCGGCATAGCTGAGTCTCCTCTGGGCGCTCCTCTTCCTCTCCATTTGACCGTCAATCTTAGTGATGCGCTGGCAGGCTGCCCCCATCTAACGAGGGTTGCATCCACTTCAGAGATGTTGTGTAATAACTCTTTTTCAGGTGGGTCATTCCCCCTATATTGAATCCTGTAGGCAATTTGAACCCAGTAGGCAATTTGGAAAACCTTGGCTGTGCTGGGCAGGCAAATGAGGGGATGTGATTTTCATCCATTTATTTATTTATTTAACGGGAACGTGCAGGCTTACAGATGTTGTGTCTGCGAGAGTGTCAAGCATTGGCCGAGGCCTCCCGGGTGCGGGATGTCCGAATGTGGTCCTTCCTGGCCTTTGGATATGAGGTTTGCATCGCTGAAGTTAGCAGCATGCGCTCTCTCTGTTTCGGTCACTGTCGTGGTCTGGAGTGCAGGACTCTGTTTTGTTTTGTTTTTCTTTTTTCCCCCCTGCGACCGTGTCTCCAGGATGTTGGTCCAGGGCGTAGATTTGTCTCTCTTCCCAGATCTCAACTGTATTTCAGGTTTATGGCAAATGGAAGTGAATGAAGAAAACATGAGTAAAAATCAAACACTAGCAAATGTTCTAGCCTGCGTGTTGCAGCTGTGTGCATCAGCCAAGCTTTTGCCCAGCTTTTGGTCAAACTCATGAAATGCAGTGGCACAAGTTCGGCCAGGCACGTCCGTGGGTGTGCAAGGGCCAGTGGAGCAACGGGGCACATCTTGTAGGGTCAGGAGCTGCAGAGCAAAGTCAGTCGGCTGGGACCTGTTAATGAGGGATTGGTATCCTTCGCTCTGGACAAAGCGCGGCACAATGTCGTTCCAAGAGTAAAGGAGGGTTTTGCTGTTAAAGGAGCAATTGGGGCAGTGGCATATTCGGGACAAAAATCCCAATTCAAGGGTAAAGCTTAATACAGCTTTGGAGAGTAACTCCTGGTGTTGCTTGGCGACTTTCCCGAAAGCGAACGCACCCTGCACCCCAGGGAGAAGCCTGGTTAGCAGTCAGCCTCGCAGCGACCGACCTGCGTGCAGACGTCACGGTGGGGTGGCATCTCTGACCTGGCCAGAGAGTGGCTCCAGAAGTAGTGTGTGGCCTTTTTCTTGAATCTTTAGATTCTCCTGTGCCCGCAAATCCTTTGGAAATTTTGCGTAAGGTGCCTAGAAAGAGTGTCTGATAGCATGGAAAGGCTGGATTGGCTTAAAAAGGCAGAATAACCTACAGGCTCGGCTCATTTTCCTACCTGAAACTGAGGAGGGGAAAAAATAAAATTAAATATAGATACTCAGTGATGAATATCTTTTTTTCTCAAATGATCATAAAAACGTGAATATTATCCCATGAAAGATATGTCAGTAAAAACTCAGAAGTAAAAAATCTTTACGTGTCAGGATATGCATTTTGACATCTGAATTTATTTGAATCAAATTCTGAGGTGGAGATGCCCGAACGCATGGGGCAAGCAGCTCGTTGTGGGAGAGGCGCCTGTCCGGTTCCCACAGTATTTCCGAGGACAGAGATTCCTGAAGGACACTGCGGCCAGAGCTTGTGTCATTTGGGCTGGAGCCCTTCAAAGGATGCACAAGTTTTCGACGTAGAGCAAAAGGGTTAGCTAACGTGGAACTTAAATAAAAACACGGTCAGGTTCCGGATGGAAAATAATCCAGGTTTAAATGTTAATGAGGAAATATAAGTCCAAGTCAAAACCTGTGCTCTGCTATATAAAATGAGTCTGCAGAGACTGACATTATGGCAGGGTTCATTTGACTAATCAGAGGCATCTATTAGTGCAAAATGCTTCCAAATGGAAATGAAAATTGTTTTGCCGGTTTTCATCAAAATGTTGGCACGCGTTTTTAAGGAGAGTTGCTTTTTTGCATGCATGCATGTTTTCTTTTTTTCCCCCTTCCTGACAAGTTGTCAGGTCTCAGAGGGGGAATGAGGAAATGGGAATAACTTGATGTCCGTGCTGGGCTCCAGCTAGGGGGTTGTAGTTACAACGTTGCACTATCTTGAGTAAATAAAAGCAGGCAAAATTGAGCCGCTGAGGCCAAGTTTAGCTCCCAACAAGGTCCTCGTTGCCTTCAGGAAGACCATGAGCTTGGCAGCCCAGTGGCGAAAATACCCTTTTCTCTATATTAGCTGGTGGAGGAGAAGTGGAGGAGAAGCAGAGACCTTGGCCCCACAGGTTTCTGTCCCTTTCCATCCATGTAGGGAGCTTGGCTTATCGGAGCAGGCAGCTTGGGGAAGATGTAGGCATGAACCCACCCTGCAGGGTGTCAGGTTTGTTGGAGATGAGCCGTTGTCTCCCGTTAATCGGGGTTATTTGGGAAACGATCAATAATGAGGCAGGTGGCGGACCTGCAGCAGGTATGAAGCTGCCAGCCTCCAGCTACTTCATCTGGACTTTCCTCTTCTCTCGCCTCGATCTGCTCCTCTTCAACCTTTCTTGTCCCTCTCCTTCCTGTCACAGATGGATGGGGAGGGGAGCAGCTGCTGCCATTATGTTGGAGGCATCAGCTGGGGTCTTTGGAGGCTGATGTTCCTGTAGATGTCAAGGACCTGGGCCACATTTGATGCCAAGCTAACGCATTGCGGTGTAATTAGTGGTCTCCTGCTGTTATTAACCCCTGACTCGGCCAGACTATTTTTTAACAGAGGTGCAAGAAGTTAATACTAGTGCTAATGGCTGCACATCCATGGCCTTAATGAAAGGCATGTGGGGACCAGGCCCATCATCAATATCTTTCACGCTTTGAACTTGAAATGATCCTCTCTCGTCCCGCCTTTTCGCGGCTCTCCACGTGTCTTTGGGATGAAGCTCTGGGTGCTGCCCTGAGCCATTACCCCGGACGGGGGCAGCGGCCAACGGAGCACCCTTGCTCTGCAAGTCCGTAGAGAGGTCATTGCCCACCGGTTTTGGGGGGACACATCAGGCTGCTAGGGACTGGCTTTGGCATTTCTCCTCTTTTCTATACTTCTGACTTATTTGCGAGACAGCAGGGAGGGAGGGAGGGAGCACTGAGGGTCGCTGGCGGTGACTGGGGGGAGAGGAGATAACCTGTGACGGCTAGATTGCGCTCCTGTAAAATCAGAAACCATTTTTTATTGAAATACATTTTTCTTTTTTAAAATAAGGCTGTTTAAATAAATTTGAAATTATGACAACCTATTTTAAGGCCTAAATTTACTATAATCTATTAATCATTTAAATAACTTCCATCAAGGAGTCCTCCTCAAATATTAATGAGCTGAAGGGGGCTGCTTTTTCAATGATATGTCAAATCAGGAGGAAAACATCTTTAGCTCTAGCTTTCTAAATGTCACAATGTCATATACTTAGTATCTATTATTTTCAGTTTTCACAATGGAGCAAATGCTGGTATTTACATTTTTCCAAATGTCAGTGTGTTGAGTTCCTGTTGTGCATAAAAGCTCTTGCCTTAATTACTCCTAATTTCACGTTAGAAAGCAGGTGCGGGGAGAGTATTTCCTTCAGTTTGAGCTAACTCAGTTGAAGTCGGGAAACCGTGGGGAGCTGAGAAGGCAGGAAAGCTTGTTTGCCCCTTTCAGCCTACGAATAAAGACCAGGTGGCAGAGGAGGAGATCTGCTTTTTCTCCCCGAGACCAGATTTTCAAAGGGGATCTGTGTGCCTAAATGTGCAGCTCAGCAGTCGGAGGGGATTTCAGACGTGCTTCCGGCTGCATAGATGCTTTAGCTGCTCTCGGTTTTGCTTCCCGGCGATGTGGGGAGAGCGCGGCGTCGCTCTGCTTGGGACGCTCGAAGCGCACTGATTACCGCCAGAAGTATGGCCCGTGCTGAGCAGAAACGAGCTGCCAATTCGCTTGCCACAGCTAATGTTTCTTTTGATTAATCAAATCAGTTTGGAAGGGCGAACCTGGTTTCTGATGCAGTTTTTTTCCCCCTTGGTAGCTAGCTCACTTAAGGCAGCCTAATGAAATTAATTAACGGTAAATTTAAAACGTTGTTTTTTGGCACCGTAATTGAATTCCGGTTTTTGTTTGAAGGCAGCTCGAGACAGGCAAAATAAAGATGACAATTTGCAAAGCGAGCCCGTGCTATTTCCCAGCACAATAAAAATACGCCTCTGCGAATAGGAAGGAGAGGATGTGCACGGCCAGACTGGGTCCTGCGTGGCGGAGGTGGCGGGGCGAAAGGCTGCGTCTCGTTGTGAAGCTCATCGTATTTTTAACGGTCATTCCCACAAATGCAAATGAAGCTCATTTTTCAGGAAACACGTCCCCGTCCTCAGTCCCTTCTGCTTGCGTTTCCCTGCCTCGAGCATCTGCTGTCGTAACGGCATGTAACGTCGCGCCTTAACCCAGCCTGTCCCGGTGCAGAAAAACCCTGAAGTTAAACATCCCTGAGCAAGGTTGGAGTGGCTGGGGAAATGTGCGGGTGCATCGGGGGCCGTCCCTTGCGTGGGCAACTGCAAGAAGTGGCCAAAGACTGAGACCTCTTAAGGCATCTTTGTTACAGCCAGACTTGCAGGTCTGGTCGTGGACATGCAGACTCGTTCATGGAGGAAGGGGAAGTATTTTCTGTTTGAAATAGTGGGCAGCGGGATCCCAGCGATGCTGCTAGTGCTGCTGAGAGGTTCTCCTAGATCCTCGGCTCCCCTAGACTGGGGCTGCCTTTAACATTGAGCGCGCGTGTAAGTCCTTCCTGAATTCGGGCCAGAAAGCTGCTGTCAGACTTGGTGGCTCTGGCCAGAAGATGCTGTTGGTGCGTGTCCCGTCCCCACACCACAATTACAGCTGGGCTCATTGGCACCTACTTGTGGAGCTGCCTCTAATTAGAGAGCAAATTTACTCTGCCGTTCAAGGAGAAGAGAGGCCACAACCCTAATTTTTCTGCGGGGCTTCTTCTGGTTCTGGGTGGCTGGCAGTGAGGGGGGCAGTGGTGCTCCTGGGTGAGGAGGTGGACGGACACCTTCAGCTTGCAAGCTCCCCAGGGCACGTGTCTTGGAGCCAGCTTGGTGCCAGTGTAGCTGGTTGCTCCTTCAGTCTGTCCATTTTTTGGGAAGAGGTGACAGCCCTGCTAGTGGCCATCCTGTGCTGCATTTCACACTTGTCCGGCTTTCCTTTTACAGAGATCTCGGGAAACACGGATGACATCCCCCTGGTCCGCTGGCGGCAGCAGTGGCTGGAGAACGGCACGTTGCTCTTCCATATCCACCATCAAGATGGTGCCCCTAATCTGCCTGGCTTCGAGCCCACTGAAGAACCCCAGACCGAGTCGGCTGAAGAGGAGCTGAGGATCCTCCACATCTCCGTCATGGTACATGCCACGAGGGCGCAGAGCACCTTGCTTCCCCTCTTGCTACTGTCCCTGCTTCCCAGAGCTCTTAAGGGCTGGGATTTAAAGCTGGAGAGATTTAGGGATCCAGAAACCATTAGAAAACAGTGTCTTTGGGTGTTTGAAAATCCATATATTTCCCCGTGTTGCTACAGCTGAGCGTGGCCCAGAGGGCTGCTGTGCGTGCGAGGGTCACTGAGCAGGCTCCGGACAAGGAGCAGGGCCGAGCTCGGGAGCATCCAGATGTTCCCACCAGATGGGCAGCTCCCGGCCGATGCTGGTGCTAGACACGGGGCTTGCTCCTGAGGCCCAGGCAGAGGTGATTTTAAATTTAAATTTAAACGTCCCCCTTTAGCTCGCATCGCTTTCCAAATGAATGCCGCCTGATTGGATCCAGGCTATGGCTGTCTCGCAGGTGTGCTTTTATCCTCGGCCGTGCTGCGGCTTAAAGGTCTTAACTGCCTGCCTAGGGTTAATTCAGATCGACTTTTTTTGAGAGTCCTTTTGCCCTGTAGCTTGCAGACACCACACTTTGATTCTCATCTGCCACTGGCACCCAAGTGACCAGAAAATAGCAGCCACTGGCCCCTCTGGCCAGCTCAGAGCTCAACGTGGCCCCAGAGACACAGTAGAGCGAGCGGGCGAGCGGGAAGCCTGCCCGGAGCGGTGATGCGCTCCAGCCCCGCGGGGAGCGGGAAGGGAACGTATCGCTCCTTCTCCGCCCCCGACCCCGCAGCGTCTGCGCTCGGTGCAGATCCGGCACCTGCTGCCTCGCCACGCCGCGATGCGACGAGCAGCACTTTTCCACCGGCCGCTCCGTCAGCGCCGCTTTTATCTGCGCTGCAGCCCGGTGGCATTGATTTTGCAAGCCCGAGCTTCCTGTGAGCACACGGTGGAGAGGGCTCTGCGTTCCCTCGCTGGCTCTCTCTGCTGCTCTCTGAATTTAATGGCAGAGAAATGGGGAAAGGCAGACAACAGGGTTTTTTGAGGTGGTTTTGGAATTTTTTTTCTTATTGTCGGCAAGAATCTGAAGAATCCTATGGGATTTTTTGGGTTCTTTGGGGTTTTTTTTGCCACCAGAAGATAATTAGCTGGAGACAATGTGTTGCCGAGGCTGCAAACAGGCTGTTTAATGGTGCCTACCCTAACAAGAGTGTCAATAGCTCTTCCAGATTGCAGCCCGAGGCCAGGTTTCTCCTACATCATTTGTGCTTGATTAGTCTCGGGGAAAAAAAAATCGTTGGCAAAGCCAACTCCAAAATGTTGTGGTCCAGTTCTTTTTTATTCCTTCCTGCTCATGAGATGACGAGTGGCATCTCAGGGACCAGGGGACATGATGGACTTGCCGGGAGAGCCTGAAGCTAGGGACTGGCTTCCCAGGCTCTGCAAGCTTTGCTCCACACGGACCTCACTTCCATTTTCCACCAGGGAGAGCAGCAGGCAGGGCTGCACCTGCACCTGTGCCCCTCAGCACAAAGGCTGCGTGTCCAGGCTGGGGGCCAAACCCTCCCAATATCTGCACGTTTCTCCAGCCATGAGGACAGCAGCTTCACAGGGGACTGGTTGGCTCCTGTAGTGCTTGTTCGGCAGGTCTATGTCTCCTCCTTTCCCACCCTTCTGGCTTCACAACCCCTGTATGATCCTGTTTGTACAGGTGAAGCCTTTTGGTCACACTGCATCTCTTGGGTAAGCGGAAAATCTGCATCCTTTCAGTTCTGGTTGGCAGTGGTGGCCCTTGAGCTTGCTGTTTCTACATCTCTGCCTTGGTGGTTTTGGGTTTTCCCAGGCTTCAGATCCCTTAGGGGTGGCTTGCTGGTGATAATAGAGAAGGCTGAAGAGTGGCGGTGATCTTGGCCAAAACACGCAGCCATGAAGTGAGATGTTAAGTTATGCAAATGCCTGGCAGGACCGCCACCGTTGTCTTGACTTTCTTGAGCACCGGCGAATAGCAGGATCCAGAAAGGAGTCATTGAGATAGGGCTTATTATCAAGTTGATGAAAAGGATGTCTGTTAATTGCTGCTCTTGTACCAAAATATGTAACTACAGATTGAATTCTCCCTCTCCCTCTTCTTTTTTCATCACTCTCAGTGCCTCTCAGGCAGCATCCTCACACCCGTACAAAAAGAGGTTGGTTTTTGTGCCAAGGATCAGCATCACGTGTAATTTTCAAGGCTGGTTTTCTTTCCTGTTTGGTTGCCAAGAGAAGAAATGTGAGTGAGAGGCTGTCTCCATCGCTTGAAACCACTTGTGATCGTGGTCTGCACACGGACCTCGTGAGGCTCTCTGTTTTTTTCCGAGAAGCACTCCAGCATATCTGTCTAGTGCAGGGGTCCTCTAGCAACTGCTGCTGCCTGTCCAGTGTGATGTGACTGAAGCCAGAACTAGTTTTCTGTGTTCACATGGAGGGAGACTTTGCATCTAAGATAGTTCCTGCACTTTCCCTGACCCGCTCCGACTGGTAGAGGAATGACGGAGATACTGGTGCTGGTTTTAGTGCCTCCCTCTTGAGCCTCTACAAGTCTGAAGGGGCTGGAGGCTTATTCTCAAGCACAGTTTGAGCACTCAGAGTTTGAGCAGAAGACATTCCAGTTTCAATTAAATACTAAGCACTAATTAGAAACCCAGAAACAGACTTCTGCCAAACCTGAGCTTTTAACTTTTTGTCCCTTATTTATCGCCAACCACAGGTAGGTGTAACACAGAGCTTTCTGACATTTGAGGGATATAATTTGTGTACAGATGTGCCATGAAAGCCAGGAGTGCCATGGCGTTACTCACATCTGCCTGTCATCTCATCTGCTGGTGGGGTCTTCCACGTGGTGAGGGAAAGCCAGGATGTGGGAGTCCACCACCAGTGGGGATGAAAATAGCTCCTACTTATTTATGGGGCAGATGAAGGGAGATTTGAGCATGAGGGAGAACTGGGCCCTGACTGTGTCTTTGCCATTGAGCAATGCAGTTTGAGCAAGGCCAGGTGGGAATCCAGCACCACCTTTCAGCCCTGGTGAAAGATTTCCTGTCTGCTTCAGCATCCTGGCAATGCAAAAAAATTCCCTGGGAGGAGTGTAAGGCTGGAGAGACCACTGCGTTCCCACCAGCCACTCTGTCCTCTCCATGGCTGCTGGTCTTTATCTCTGGATTTCTCTTTCTTCTCTTTTTTCTTCTTTTTCTTTTGGGAAGAAGTTTTTGAAGGAGGGCTGGGAGGGTGCATTGCCTCACCATTATCCTGGGAATGAAAGAGGGTTAAAACGTAATGACCATTAGAGCTCTTTTTGCCAGCTGCCTCTCCTGTTTCCCATTCAGTAATTCCCTTAATGTTTTGTCCTAATGGAGCAGATTATTACTATTATTTTATTTTATCAAGATCACCTACTGCATAAAAAGAGGAGGGGGACTGGAGCCAAGGATGGACCTCAAGCTCTTAGCTGGCTCCTGTGTATTCTTTATTATTGTTATTATTCCTGGCAGACAAGACTTAAAGGACTAGCTTGAGCTTTTATCTCCCCGGCTGCACCTGCGGGCTGGGCGGTGCTGTCTCCGAAGGAGGGCGACCTTGCGGACGGCGGCGAGGCGGCAGGGCTGGGAGCCCCGGCACCCGGGCACGGCCCGGGCCGAGCAGCAGCAGCACCTCCCGGTGCCTGTGGTCCCTGTCGCGGGGGACGTTCCCGGTGCCCAAGCTGAGGACCAGCCACATCCCCGTGGGGCAGGAGTTTTTTCGCTCCGTTTGCCTGGGCGTTCTGCAAACAGCAGCTCCGTCGTCTCAAGCCTTGGTCTCGTTTAATCTGCACTGAAATTTCTGCAGGATACCCTGGGAAAATTTCCCGAGAGTGAGAGTGACAGTGCTGAAACCAGTCGGAAATGGGTCAGAAAAAGTTGCCCGTAGGAGCATTTGCCTCTAATAAATCTGAGCTCTGCTTTCAAAGACTAACGGGAGAGCGAAACAAAACAACGCTCTCTTCTAAACGCTTCTTTTTTGTGTCAAGGTAGCGACTGCAAAGCCAGCCCGGCTGGAGCCAGGCTTCGGCTCGGAGCTCTCTGCCAGCCCCGGCGCGCCGCGTGCCCGCGCGCTCTTACCGGCGAGACCGGGCTTCTCCCAGCGCTGGCTGCTTTCTGCAGCAGCCCCAGGGCGCTTGCAGCCCCGAACGGGTTCGGCCGTCCGCGTGCCCCTCGCCTGCCAGCAAAGTCGGTGCTGGGTTTGCTCGGGCTTCGGCAGAGCCCCCGGCGCCCACGCGCTCGCCTCGCCCGCCCGGAGCCGTCGCGGGCGGCTGGCGCGTCCGGCCGCAGCCCCGAGCGGGGCCGCGGCGGGAGGACTCGGATGGCACGCGGTCTCCCCCGGGCTGGCAGCTGGGCCTCGTTGGGGAGCGCTTCTGAAAAGCGGGAGGACACCGGAGCGATTAAAAGGCCAGTCGGTGCTCGGGATTTTCTTGGGGTGGCAGCGGAGGCGTTTGGGAATTCAGGCTCTTGCGTTTGCACCCCCAGGGAGGGATGATCGCCCTGCTGCTCTCCATCCTGTGCCTGGTGATGATCCTCTACACCCGCCGGCGGTGGTGCAAGCGGCGCCGCGTGCCGCAGCCCCAGAAGAGCGCCAGCGCCGAGGCGGCCAACGAAATCCACTACATCCCGTCGGTGCTCATCGGGGGCCACGGGCGCGAGAGCCTGCGCAACGCCCGCGTGCAGGGCCACAACTCCAGCGGCACGCTCAGCATCCGCGAGACCCCCATCCTGGACGGCTACGAGTACGATATCACCGACCTGCGGCACCACCTGCAGCGGGAGTGCATGAACGGCGGCGAGGACTTCGCCAGCCAGGTCACCCGCACCTTGGACTCGCTGCAGGGCTGCAACGAGAAGTCCAGCATGGACCTCACGCCAGGTAGGGGAGGGACTCGGGGCATGTGGGTTGAACTGGGTCCTCTCTACCTTGCCTTTCTTCTCTGCAAGTGAGGCATCGTTGCGTTTAGAGAGTTTTCCCCCAAGTGACCAGAGGCTGCTCTCTCTCTGCGTTTCCCCGACACGTGAGATGTTAGTGGGGTCGCAACCCTTTGAGGGCGTTTCTTGTGCTCGGAAACCTTGCGGCGAGGTGGCTGCAGGCCCTGCTGAACGGGTCACGGCTGGGCATTGCAGGGCTGAGGCTTGAGAGGCAGGGCTGTTGATAGCTGAAGTGATATCCTTTCCGGTCTCTGCCCCTGAACGACTTCGCCTTAACGTCTTCCCGCCCAGGAAGCGATAACGCCAAGCTGTCCCTGATGAACAAGTACAAGGATAACATCATCGCCACGAGCCCCGTGGACTCCAACCACCAGCAGGCCACGCTGCTGTCCCACACCTCCAGCAGCCAGCGCAAGCGCATCAATAACAAAGCGCGAGGTACCGGGGGCCGGGGGCAGGCGCTGGCGGTGGGGATGCTGCAGGAGGCCCCAGCGGTGACGGCGCGCGGTGTCGCCCGCAGCCGGCTCCGCGTTTCTCAACCCCGAGGGGGACTCCGGGACGGAGGCGGACAACGATCCCCAGCTGACCTTCTACACCGACCCGTCGCGGAGCCGCCGGCGCAGCCGAGGTGGGTCAGCGCGGCAGCGGCCCGGGTGCCGCGCGGCCCCGGCGAGGGCTGGGGGTTGCAGACAGCCGGCCGGCACCGCTCTCACCTTGCCGCGCAGGAAAGGCTCTGCGGCAGGTCCTCTCCGCGAGCGACGCTTGCTCTCCCTGCAGCCGTAGCGCCGGGTAGCTCGAAGGCGGTCAGCAAGCCGCTCCAGCTCTTGCCTTGTTCTCCTTCAGCAGGGTCTGGGCTGCGAGTTCGGACACTTTCCGTAGGCAAGGAGTCCAAAACCCCACCGGGGCATGCCGTGGGCATGCTTCGGGCGTCCCCTCCGCCCGCCGGCGGGCTGCCTCGCGCTCGTTGGAGGAGTTTCTCAGCGGAGGATGGTTTTGCTGGAGGCAGCTGCTTGCCTCTGTTGTGTATTAATGAGGAGCGCGCTTCAAAGGCTGGCCCGGCAGCCCCCGCGCGCGCCCGCCCGCCGCAGCACCTCCGGGCAGGTGGGGCGACGCGGACGAGAAGATGAAGCCTGTCGGCCGAGTCGGTTCTCAGCAAGGTGCCGCGCGGCAGGGAGAGGAGGCAAGCGGGCTCGGTGCGGAAGAAATGCGAGGCACGGCCGAGAAACGCGAGGCAGAGGCAGGAACCAGCCCGCCGGGGCGGACGGGAGCAGTCGGGCTGTCCGTCGCCTCCCGTTCGCCCTCGTTAGCCTGGGGCGCCCTGGGCTGAGCTTCGCCCCGCGGGGCGGTGATGCTCCATCTCTGTGCTCCCCGGCGAATTGCCTTGGTGTCTCAGCCCCCATCTGAGCCCACGGAGCGGTGTTTGCTGTAGAAATACCGTTTCCCACCCTTCTGGGTTTATCCGAGAGAGGCAGGAATGGAAAAACACACGTAGGGTGTGGAGCGGAGGAGAGGGACGTGCGTGGCCCCTGGGCGGGGGGGGAAGCCGGGGAAGCTTCCCCGGGCCAGGCAGATCCCCTGCGGGAGAGCTGAGCGCCGAGGCGGCTTCCTCCCCTGGGCACCTTCGGTGGGTGAGAGCTGAAACGCCCAACACCCGTGCGCCCTGAACGGTCCAGGCTTCCCGGGGCTTTTCCAGACGGATCCAGGAGGCTGCTGTCACGGCAAAATTAACCCGAGAAAAGTTGCCAGGAAGACTACGAAGGGGGAGGAAAAAGGGATCTTGCCTTTACCTTCCTCCTCCGCGGTATCTCTGCCCTGCTTTAACATCACGGCACCGCGCCGGTGCTGAGTGCTGCGGCACGCCGCCGGGCGCCGCGGTGCCGCGAGCGAGCCGGGGCTGCTGGCCGGCCGCCCGGGGAGCTCCCAGCCTCGCAGCAGCGGCTGCTTTCTGCTCTCGCGCTCTTGAAACCCTGCAGCTTAGCCGCATCCACTCCAGGTTTGCGGCCCGGGACGGGGAGCAGGAGCGGGCCCGGGGAGGGTCGCTGCCCGGCTGCGGGGCCGCGCGTCCCTCCGTTCCCCCGCGGCTGCGCTGCCCTCGATGCTGGTGCTGGCGGAGCAGCTGCCTGCCTGGGAAAGGGGGGGAAAAAAGGGAAAACCAGGAAACCTGAGCACCCTGCTGGGTTTTCTTTGCACCGTGGCCCGAAGCGGGGTTAGAGGCGGAGCGGAGGGGCAGGGGCACGGGGTCTCCCTGGGCGCTCTCCGAGCGGGAGCCGGGGCGGCAGGTGCTGCGTCGGCTCTCCCAGGCTTCACTCCGCTTGCTTGCTTCCCAGTGGGCTCGCCCAGGAGTCCCGTGAACAAGACCACGCTGACCCTCATCAGCGTGACGAGCTGCGTCATCAGCCTGGTGTGCTCGTCCCACATGAGCTGCCCGCTGGTCGTCAAGATCACCCTGCACGTGCCCGAGCACCTGATCGCTGACGGTGAGCAGAGCGGCCGCCCCGCTCCCGCGCCCCTCGCCCGCGGGGATGCGCAGCGGCGGGTCCCCGTCCCCGGTTTGTTGGTTTGTTTTTCCATCGGCCTCCCGCCCCGGCAGGGAGCCGGTTCATCCTGCTGGAGGGGAGCCAGCTGGACGCCAGCGACTGGCTCAACCCGGCGCAGGTGGTGCTCTTCTCGCAGCAGAACTCCAGCGGGCCCTGGGCCCTGGACCTCTGCGCCCGGCGCCTCCTCGACCCCTGCGAGCACCAGTGCGACCCCGAGACCGGTAAGCGGGAGCATGTTTCGGGGGGGGGCGAGGCGATTTAAATGCAGGAGGGGCTCAGCGCCGGCCCCAGTGACTCGGGGGGGGGGGGGGAAGAGGGAAGACTTTTTGCGCCTCGTCCCCTCCTCGCGGTGGTGCCTCTGCCGCAGGGACGCCGGAGGCGGGGAGTGCAGCGGGGGCCGTGCTGGCGCCAGGCGCCCCGGGCCGCCGCTGGCCGAATTTGCCAGGAGAGCACTGGGAAAGCCTCGGCGCCCGCCGGGGCCCGTCCCCCTCACGCGCCCCCCTGTCGCTCCGCAGGCGAATGCCTTTGCTACGAAGGTTACATGAAGGACCCCGTGCACAAGCATCTCTGCATCCGGAACGAGTGGGGAACGAACCAGGGGTAGGTCCGGGCGCTGCTGCCGCCGCGGGGTTGTCGGAGCTGCTTGCTGGCGGGGAGGCGGGTAGGTTTAGAGAGCAGCGTGCCCGCGAGAGAAGAGGAGTGTTGCGGTTAGAAATAATCGGCGCTGAGGAGCGTTGACGTGGAGGAGGCCATCATTAAGTTTCAGGGTAAACGCGCCCCCTCCCCCAGGAGGATGGGGGCTGCTTCTCTGCCCTTCTGGGAGCTCTCCTCGGCAGCCTGCGCTTTGCGGTGTCTCAGGTTTGGATGGGAGACGTGTCGCTTTGCCAGAAAGGGCAAACCGGGCAAAGCCGCGCCGGCGGAGCTCGGCGGGTCCTCGGCCCCTCGCGCGAGCCGGCGGGGAGGAGCGGCACGGAGCGGGGGCCGCGGCCAGGCACGCAGCCGGCGCTGCCCCAGCTCAGCCCCGCGTCCCGAGCGTGGGCGCAGAGGACCCTCCCTGCAGAAAAGCCTCCTTCCTCCCCCGTCGCCAAACCCTTCTCCGAGCCTTTCGTTTTGGAGCCCGCTTAGCACTGACACGCGATGCCGCGTGCCGGCTGAGGGAGCGCGGCTTGGTGGCACGAACGGGGCGGCCGTCGTTTCGGGCGCCCGGAGCGGCGCTGGGGACGGGGCGACGTGGACGGGACCCCGAATCTGCCCCGAGGATTTCCCCATCCTGCCTGGATGGGAAAATACAGACCCGTGGTGGCAGCTCTATCCAGAGCTGAAGCCCCACAAGGACCCAGCGCTCCCCAGCTTTGCTCCCCCATTGCTCCCGCTAACGAGCGGCATCGTGTAACGAGGGCGGGAGTGGGATGTCCCTCCTCGCAGGGGCTTGGCCGAGGGGTGTTGAGCTCGGCGATACCTCGTAGCGGGTCAGCGGAAGCTCGCTGGCCCTCTGGCTTGGATGCCGCCCTGCTCCCGCGCCCTGGGTCCACCGCGTCGCGAGAGGCGATGTCGGGTGACTGTTGCGTCCACGGTTGAAGTGTTTGCGAAGCGCGTGGCCCCTCGGCGTGCGGTCTGCTCTCCGTAACGAGCTCATCGAGGGTCCCGCGGCGAGCGCCCGGGGTGGCATGCGGCACCTCTGCTCGGGAGGAGAAAGAGTAACGGCCCTTTGATCAGGACTCGTCTGCCCTGCTTAATTCAAACAGAGCTTCATCGTTGCTCGGATAAATAGGACCCAAGGACCTTGGGGGTTTTTCTACGAGGTTTTTGTACTATCATTCTTGCTGTATTCATTCTTCTCTGCCCCTTTTTCCTGCGGTAATGCTCGTATCTGGCCGGAATATATGTCGTCTTGGGTCTCTTCTTATATACTTAAGTGTCCAGCCGTTCATCACAAATTATGTGCAGCGTTTCCAACGTACGCTTCTGTTCGGGGCAGAGGAACCTGGCAGAGCCTCTCTTTTCTCCCCCGCCCCCCTGGATGATGTGTAGCCCTGGATCATGCAGGTGCCATTGAAAATCCCGCTGGCCTTCTCTGAGCTCTCAATAAATCTTAGATGCTCAGCAGTATCTGGGCTTTTTCATCAGCTGCGCTTTGAGAGTTGCTCACTCCAGCCGTTTGAAACTGGGGTCATTTTGTGTTTCTTCCTTGAACTTGTCAGATTTTGTTTCAGAACATGGTAGGAGCTGAAATTCATACTTAGTGCAGTCTTCCCTGCTTGCAGCTTTCGCTATTTATAGGGACTCATGAAAGCATGTCCACACTGGGAATCTCAGTGCTGGGGCCATTTTCATGTTTAATGAAAATTTTTTTACTGCACTGTGATCCATGCCCGCTCTGCACAGCAATTCCTAAGGAGGGTCATACAGCGTTTAAGGTCTCTTCTGCCCCATCCAGCCTCCCCTAGTGAGTCTCAGACAGCTTCAGCTGAACAACTGAGTCGTTGGTTATTTCCACCCCGAGGAGATTTCGTTTGCACTGAGGTTGCTGGTCAGGAAGCACATGCCATTGGATCTGTGCATGGGAAGCAGGTCACTCTCTGCCACCATTTGAGGACGAGCTGTGTAAACATCTTAATGTGCCCCGTCACGGTCTCTGCAAAGTCATTTCTACGAGGACTTCTGCCTCACTTTGGCACAACAGAACTTACTTGTCAGAGCTTGCATGCCTTTAGCTCGTCTTACTGAACCTGGTATCTGTGTTTTTTGGAGGAGACTTTGGAGAAGGTCTTTTGGTGACCTTCTCTGATGCTGGAGGGCACACAATCTTTTGTTGTGTTCATTGGCTCATTTGCAGCTCTAACCTGACAAAATTGCCCATAGGCTCATTAAAAAAAGAGATATTTTGAAATCAGCTGCTCTGTCCAGCCTGTCCCAAGGCAAGATCGATCATGTCTGAACCATTTCTGAGAGATATTTGTCTAGTGCATTCTTAAACCCTCCAATATTGGAGCTGTGCGCTGTAATGATTAGTAACACAGGTCTTCGAAACTATGCAGGTGGTGAGTCGGTCCCTGGGGGAAGTCGCACAGACGCAGCCCTTAGCACAAGGGAGGTCATTAAGGCAGAATTTGGGGGCTTTGCCTTTGGGGTGGCTTGCCAAATCCCTCAACGTGCTGGGAAGCGATGTTTCGCTGTCCAGGTATGACCTCTTTTGTTTTGATAGAGTGGTGGCTTTATCTGAAAAGTCATTTCAACCCTTTGGATTGAGATACGTTTCTGACTGGTTTGTTTTTATTTACAGTGATTAGGAGTTGACTCAGTGTCTCAGCAGCATCTAATTTTGGTCATAAAGGCAAGCTCATCTTTGAACTTTATTTGCAACAGCAGTGAGCTTTTATGTGTTGTGTGTATTTTGGGTACCACGCTGAGATCCATATCACTGTGATACATCTTTTACTTAACACATCCAATCCCTAAATCATCATCAGTTTTTCAAAAATAGTCTTTTTGATCATGTTTAGCAGATACATTTGATTATCTACTTTTGTGTGCTGCTCTTCAGCTGTTTTAGACAAATCTGGCTTGTGCTGTTTGTTTCTTCACAGTCTGTCTTTATCCTTTGATACGCATTTTTAATTAGGGAAAGAATGGAAAGGCAGCTGAAATTTCTCAGGTAGGAAGCTGTTTTCAGCAATTCAGCCTGGTCATTGCTAATCAAATCTAATTCCCGCGGTTCCTTCATGGTGTGACTCTACCAAAAGCAAATCAGCTAATTCTGCCTTCAGTTAATAATCCATCTGCTACCTGTCCTCATTTGTACTTCTTCATCTCGCCCCATAGACTCATCATGCAATTGCCCGTGACTTTTTCATTCCCAAGTGATGTTCTTGCCTGGGCGCACTTTTAAGACACCCTGGGGTAGGCATTTAAGGTGGTCTATGTTTCAGGGGTCTTTCTCGTTGTGCCTCTTTTGGTACCAGCGCTCTCCAGCATTGCGAGTCTTCAGTCGGATTTGCCGTTGTTGCACAGTGTGAGCAGTCTTGCGGGAAAGGGGAAGGACGGACTTGGTGGTGGTCTCCAGTAGGCTGAGCTGCATAGCCAGCTCTAATTTCTTCTGGCAGGGGATAAGAGGAAGACAGGGTATACAACTAAACTTGTTTTTTATGGGTCTGAGAGAGCAGTACCTCTGCTGAGCCTGTCAAGGGTGGGGTTTGGGCCGTGGAGGTCAGCAACAGGTCCTAGAGATGGGACCAAGGACACCCAAGGGAGGTGGGTGGGTACCAGCAAGGGCTGAGAAGTACGTGGGAAAGCGACCCTTTTCTCCATCCCAGAGGCTTGGGGTCTTTTTTCATGCCCTCACAGGTCTCCCTGAGCATCTAGGCTGCTCTCAAGTAACCAGTTCCAGGACCTAAACTGGTGTAACATGCCCTACCTGAACTGGTTTGATAGTCCATACTTGTGCCCGTCTCAGCTGCCTCTCTTTCCCACTGTGCCACTTCTCTCCTCTTCTATTCCTCCATTCGCTTCTTCTCTGGGTCCCTTCTGCTGGCTGTGCATGCACCCACCATCGCATGCACCCTTAGATGCTCCAGCCCTGTGGAGGAAACAGAGGAACTGGGGACTCGTGATTCCAGCCAAAGTTACAAGGACAGCACTTTCCCTGCTTTAGTTCTTTCCCTCCCCTCTCTCTCTTCCCCCTCCCCCTTTTTCTTTCTGTCTTTTTTTTTTTATCTGCCTCTTTCCATCCCCTGCTGTGTGCCTCGGCTTTGCAAGATTGAAGGACGGCCAGATAAAAAGCTTCTTTTTCTTTCAGATCCTTTCACCAAACCACCCATCCGCCTCCTCCTCCCCGCCCCATTCTCCTCGCAGATTTACAGGCAACCCAGGGAGAAAGTGTTGGCATTAGCATTTTTAATAAAGAGCTGGCTGGGAAGGATGGCAGGGGGGTGGGGAGACAGGAAGTGAAAAGGCGCAGACAGCTGAAGCTCAAGTGAAGATGCTGCAAGGCAGAGCAAAGACAGAAGAGGAGCAGAAATGGGGCCGGTAGCCGGTTCCCGTGAAGCAGGTGGGACGGGGCACTGCTGGGTGAGATCAACCAGCAGCTCTGGGCACTGGTGGTGCCTGCTCCTTGCTGATGTCCCATCTTCTCTCTTTCCTGCCTAAATTCTGCCTGAATTAGACCGTTATTCTTTGGTCTTCCTCCTCTCATAGGGAGAAGACCATTGGGCAGAGGAGAGAGCCACATATGCTGGAGGGACATTTCTTGCCCTCTTGTTCTGCACCTGAAATCCACTGTTGCCAATGAAGGGGCCATGGATAGTGCATTGAGCTTGCAGTGGTCTAACTGGTAGTTCTGCCTGTTGTCCACTTTTGAGAAGTTAAAACTGTCACACCATTCATTTTAAGCATATACTTGAGGCTGGTACCTTACTCATGCCAGTGGCGGTTCAACTGGACATGGCTCAGCTCATCGGTTCTTGGGCTGCTGTCTTGGGGGGGAGCCCTAGACAGCTCAAAGAAACAGATGACTTGTTTAGTGAGCTATTTACAGAGCTTAATAGCAGCCGCCTTCTTCTCCAATGACATTTTAGCCACAATCACATGCAGTGACTTCTTAATGCCATCTCCAAACCTTCCTCTCCTGCAGACCCTCTGGTCTTCCTGACAGATCCCTTGGAAGCTGTGATAGCTCGTGGTTATCTCACCTTTCCATGGACTCCATGCTGTGATTCCTCATCCCCTCTGTTTTTTTTTGATTGGAGAAAACTCTTTGCAGTAAGTCAGAAGCAGAAGTGTCGGTCTTGACACTGGGAGCTAGTTTGGTCTCTGCCCCTTTAGGCTGCAGTTTGAGCATTGCCAGGCTCTCAGAAAGGTAAATTAGAGCATTAGAGAGGCAGATTAGAGCATCATAAACAGCACCGAGTCCGGACGGCCTAGCAGTTATTTTGGAAATTTCCACTCAAGCTCAGAACTGGAGCAAAGCACAGATGACAGTCCAGCTGGAAAAAGCAAAGAGGCCTGAAGGTTATCCTGGGGAGGCACTGGCAGAGCTTTGGTTGCAGGAACTCACTCGCTGAATTTGGTGAACTTGGTTGGTTCTGATCTGCTCTACTGACTCCCCATTTTGTATTTCAGATGTCTACCTGCATGCCAAGGCTTGCAAGGAGATGCGAGCTGTCATTTCTAGCCCATTTAATCCAATCTGATCAGACGCAGAGCTGCTTCTGATCAGTCTCTGTTTCTTTTGTGAGCTCTAAAGAGCATGCAACCAAAGTACCCGCCAAGAGCAACAAAAACAGAGCAGCGAGGCGCCTCTGGTGATCACAGAGCGTGGGGACGGAGACAGATGCAGAGGCACACGCTTGCACGGATGGGAGAAGAAAGAGGGGATGAAACAGAGTGGCAGACTCACAGGGGGCAAAAGGCAGTGATCGCGAAAGTGAGACGTGCATGGGGAGAGGAAACCTCTGAGGCAAAAGGCACAAGCAAACAAGAAAAGGTGCCTTTTTTTCTGCGTGGGCACAACAGTCAGCGTCGAGCTGCTGAAGAACTTCAGAGATGAGGATGGGCAAGTACCTCTTACTGAACTGGAAGTCTTCTGCTGAGAACATCCCAGAGCTTCCTCCAGGGGCTGGGGCTGAGCATCTTCCTTTTTTTAAATGCTCTGCTTGGGTTTTAAGGTTAGCTTCTGCCTTCCCTTCCTGGGGCCTTTTCCCAAACTTGTCAAAGTGCCAAAGGGAATTTGACACCCGCATCCCTCTGGGACTCAGCGGGGCCAGGCCAGGCTCCCCTCTGCAGCCCCTTCGAAATCCCACGCCACGTAGTCGTGCAGCTAAAGGCTGAGCAATGCCTAGTGCAACCTTTGTTTTTATGGGCCCTTTTGATGCAGAGTAGGTACCAAGTGGGGCTGGCTGGGAAGATCACGCAGCAATCTCCCCAGGGGCTCTTCCTAGGGCACTTAACACTGGAAACCTGTTTCCAGGCTTAAAACCAGCATTGCACTAATTTTAGCACCGGTGGGAAGCTGCGGCTCAGAGGGATGCAAGGCGGTCTGGGCGCTGATTTACGCCTCCCAGGCAGGCGAGATCCCACCGGCTGCGTGGCACGGACATGTCAGCATCTGCAGGCTGCCAGATCTGCCTGTTTGTGGCTGAGCAGAGAAGTCCGCCTTTCCTCCGTGTCGTTGCAGCGCCTTCCCCAGGGCTGACTTCTGGAAGGAAAGTGCCGCTCTCGTAACAGTTCCTCTGCGTGAGTCGACGAGGAGCAATACTTTGCCTCTACTTTTGTTCCCTGCCTGGTGCTCTCCTGAGAAGCAAGAGCAAAGCCCATCGGCAGGAGGGTTGAGAGGTGGAGACATGAAGCATTCGCGGTACTGGTGAGATGCAAGGAGCGCACCACTTCCCTTCTGAAGCTGACCTCTTTCAAGACAATCCGGTCGGGGGGCTGAATGTAATCCTCCACTTCTGGCCGACTGGACAGAAAGGTGGCACTGTGTCCCAGCGAGGAAATTAGGTGGGGCCCTGTAATCCTGCAATCGGGATTTTTATTTTGTCCTTGCTGAAATAACTTTGGATTAGAAATTAAAATGCTTGTGCAGGAGAGCTGCAATTGCCTCCCAAGAAAATCCTCGGCCTTGCGGACAGCAGGGTACTTACCTTGTGCCGTGCAGGGAAGCCTCTTCTCGCTTTTCTCGCTCGGCAATGTGTTCTTAAAGGCAACAATACGATGGGATGGAAATTTCTTTCTCTCCCCAGCTCTGATCTTTCCTCCTGCAAATGGGATTCGGAGTTTGAGGGTTCAGGATTGGAGGGGGCGAAGGGCTTCGCATTTGCATTGTGTTTCACAGTGTTCCCCGAATTCTCTCCAGTTCCTCGATATCTTTTTGAAAATGCTGCAGCTGGACGCCAGCAGGTTGCAGAGTATCGTGTCCCTGGATATCGATGCCCCGGTGAGCTCAGCCCTCAGCTACGCAGGGGCAGCTAGATCGCATTTCTGGTTTGCAGTTTGTTTTCTGTGGGCAGCGCGTGGTAGCAGATACCTCAGGTGGGCATCAGCGTGCATCGCGCCGAAGCTGCACGAGGCTCTAGATTGCATTGCTACGCAGCTCTGTGCTATGTAGGGCAGGGCGGGTGGAGAAGACGGGACCCATCAGCTCTCCAACCTCCTACTTTGCTCCAGACTCCCAGTTTGTCTTTTAGAGCAGTTTGCAAAGTGATGCATCTTCGTAAGCCGAAAATCCTGGAGCCGTCGGTATTTAGGCTGTCGGATCTGAGAGAGGGAACCTCCTCCTTTAGCATCCTCGCTGCTGGATGTATGACCGTCACCATGCAGCCCTGAAAGCTGACGCTGTGCTCCACTTTCTGGCCTCAAGGGAAAGGCGCCGTATCACCCAGGCATTACAGCTCTGCAACTGCCGGGCATTGCAGCTCATGAGGCAAACTGCAGTCCTGGAATATGTAAATAAACAAACATTTATTTTTTACTGACCTCCAGGGGAAAATTCCCCATTTCTGAGGCAAAAGGAGAGAAATACTTTGGTTATTTTTGGATTAGCACCCTTCCCTCCAAAATAACAGTGAGAGGTAAGGGAATGCAGTCTGGTGGTGAGACAGCATCCCCAAACCCGCGAGGCTCCCTTTTGAAAGCGTGGAAGAGAAACGTTGCAGTTGCCTTTTTCTTCTTTTTGCGCTTTGATAGATGTGACGCAGATCCCTAAAACGGGAGCCGGGTGGGTGGTACCGGCATGTACAGAGGTGCGTGTGGCTTACAGATCCCGGGTGCAAGAGCGGTCTGGAGTATGTCCTGCCACCGCTTGCATGGTATATTTTAGGGAAACGTGTCCGCGCGCATCGAGCGCAACGTGGGTCTCGCGGCGCTCTGCTCGCTCCGGCGCCGCCTGCCTGAGCTCGGGGCTCGGGGCTGAGCCTGGGAAGCATTTTGGCCGGTGGGCAGCAGCACAAGCATGAGAGCAGTACGATTGCCTTTGCTTTGTGCTTGCAGGCCCTGGCCGTACACCATATTCCAGCGCGGGTTCGACTTGGTGCTGGGAGAGCAGCCGTCGGATAAGATCTTTCGGTAAGTGTTGCTGCCGTTCGTCCCTCCTGGCATCGCCCTTCCAGCCCCCTTCCCTGCCGTGTTCTTCCTAGCAGTAGTTTGATGCGTTTTGCTTGGGCTTCCCCCCTGTGCCACGGGTTTTCGCCTCCAGTCTCCCCCCTTCCCGTTTCTCTAGCCATGGGCTCAGTTTCCCCCCCAATTGCAAGCCGTGTCCCGTGGAGATTGCCCTTTCCAAAGGGCATATTTCAGTCTTGATTTCCCAAGGGTCAGAGCGTGGACGTGCTACTTAGGTTAGTTGTGATTTAGGTGGAAATCTCCTAGAAGCCAGGCTGAATGAGCACCGAATCCACCTCGGCACTGGGCCTGAAAGAGGCCAGCACAAAGGCGGCAGCCCTGCCCGAGTATCATGGGCCACTCAGAGGACAACCTTTCTCTTTGCATCACAAGCATTTCTGCTCCTAATCCACATGCTCTGACACCATGGTGGTGAGAGGGAGGACACAGATCCTAAGCACGCAGGAAAATGGGGTGTTTTGAGTGGGTGAAGAGCCTAGGCGGTGGCAGCAAGCACTCAGGGCTTGCTCCCAGGCTCCAGGGCTCTGCAAGCAGCACATCCTCTGGTTTCCCAGACCCGGTGGCTTCTAAGGATGCACCAGCTGATGAGCTTTGGACCACTGAGTGGCCTCAGTGACATTGCATGTCCCCTCTCTGCAGCGGTGCTGGAGACATCTGCATGGAGGCTTGCTTCCATCATGGTGGCAATGGGGAGATGTAAGATGCATGGAAGGGGGCACACGTCCCAGCGTCCCACCATATTTGGGCCTCTGGGATGCTGCAATCTCTCTCCTTCCCCTTCCTGTCGCTGGTGATGTCTGTGATTTTGCACATCTCCTCCCTGGTTTTTATGGTGAGGCTTCAGCCTCAGCCCTGCAATGCTGCTGTTGCACTCCCTTGAGCCTAGCCTCGTCCATGGGATGGAGCTAGCAAGCAGATGATGTCATTGGTAGTGAAGATCCTTGAGGTTCCTCAGATAGCCAAAAACCGTGACCTAGAAAGAAAGAAATACTGAGCAAAGAGGGGGGATGTCTGACTAAGTGAATGTTTGCAAAGGGTTCCCATGGCTGGTAGGAAAAGCTGCCTTGGCTTAGAGAGATATGAACAAGGAAGAGAGACAGTCTGTACTGCTGCAGGTTAGAAACACATCTCTCAGTGTGGCTTATGTTGACTTAGCAGGATTTGGGGACATACGGATGGTGCACAGTGATCTCTTGAAACCCCTCAATACCCTCTTTTCCACATCTGTAGCCTTCAAGGCACCTTTCTGCTCCCTCACCCATGTGAGATAGTTTTTACCCCACCTACCACGATGCCCTCAGCAGCCTCCCTGTAACCCAGCAGGTTGTGGCAAAAGGCAATACATCTGTGGGCAACAGGGTCAGCACAAGTCAAGGCTGCCTTCACCGAGTTTGGAAGGAGAATTGGGCATCGCCCAGTCATCTGGTTTGGGGGTGAGAAGAGTTGTAGCCTCTAGGAAGGCTTTGGAGAAGCCCTGACCATGCAGCCAGCATAGGGAGGGCACACCGGACTGTTTCACCCTAGTTGGGGACTCTGGGAGGACTCAGGTGGCTGCACATGGCTGTACTGTGCCACCTCCTGGAGAAACATGAGCATGGCCAAAAGGCTCCAACCCACAGCCAGAAAGGCATGGGGTGATGTATTTCCAGGGGCTGGTTCCTCCTCTCCCTCCTTGATGAGAGCTAGTTTGGGGCTCTGAAATAGGAGGATACCTACTGGAAGGGGAAATGCCTGAGTTTTTTTTTACTGATGCTTTTGTGGGTCATTGAAGAACCTTTGGAAGAGCCCTGTCCCTTTGTGCTGCCGTGGCTGTGTGGTTCATAGAGGTATCCATGCGTGGTATCCACGCATGCCTGCCGCAGCGAGGCATCTGCTTCTGCTGTCTATTCTCCTGCTAACTCTGGAAGGTCTGGACACCTTTGAAAGGAGGAATAAATACATGAATTATCCCTCATTGTCCCTCCCTCCTCCTCCTCCTCCTCCTCCCCCCCCCCACGCTCCCTGTCAGCGCGTGCTGGGCTGATGGATGGCAGCTTCCCATGCCTGTCGCGTGCGAGCGGGGCCGAATCCTCCCACCTGCCTGAATCGCTGTTGTGGCTGCCGGGCTCTTGATATGAGGAAGGCAGTGGAAATGTCCTGTCCATCTACCTATCTCCGTGAGGCGGCTGCTGAACTCCTTTCTCCGTTAAAGACACAAAAGGCAGAAATACCAAGAGATATCCACATAGGAGGGTAAAATTCCTCATCAAGGAGCCAGCTGGCTGCACCAGCCCATTCAGTTTGCAGGACGGGACTGTTCAGACTTGCGCTGGGACCACGTGCCTTTTGTTCTAATGTAAAACCAAAGTGTTTGATAAGCCACCTGAAGAGGGGTGCAGGTGCAGTATTCTGGGTGGGCTATGAGGTTTGTGGAGTGGGGAAGCTAGAAGACATCCAGGTCTGGTTAGCTGCCCTGCCTTGCTTGGCATTCCCTTTCATCGCAGGTCTCTTTGCTCTATCTGGCAGGTTCACCTACACCCTGGGGGAAGGCATGTGGCTGCCGCTGAGCAAGAGTTTTGTCATCCCACCGGCTGAGCTGGCTATCAACCCCTCCGCCAAGTGCAAGACTGACATGACGGTGATGGAGGATGCAGTGGAGGTCAGGTAGGTGCAATCTCGGGATAGAGTAGAGGCGCTCCACAGAGGCCGTGCAAGATCCTCAGGAGGGTTTGATGCTGGAGAACTCATAGCCTTGGCATGGCTCCGTGACACTGCTGCTGTGCGACCTAGCTCTTTGGAGACCAGGGTGACTGTTTTTGTTGTGCTCCATGAAGCGCTTCTCACGGCCTTGGGACAAACCCCAAATCTTTCGTGACTTACTTCAAGCAGAAAGCTGAAGAGAAGTAGTGGGGAAACCTTTCCTTGCCCCAAACCTGATGATGAATTTAATCTCAATATATGAGCACAGCCTGATATTGAGAGGTATTCTAGCAAGTATGCCAGCGCTACCACGCCAGGTATGTGCCTGGGACAAGAGGGCCAACCCAAAGCACATGGGAATTGTTAACAGTGACTCAGCCTATAGCCCCGCATTTCATGGGCAGAGATCAGTACATCCGCCAACACCTGCCCCTCCTTGGGCTCTGCTCCACCGTACCTTCCAAAGCTGAACCTTCAGAGATATCTCCCCTCATCTCAGTAGAGAGCGTGTCTCTCTAAAAGCTTGACTAGTGTAAGGTTCATAGCTTACTGACAGCTTGAGGAAAAGCAGGGCCATGGAAAACACACGTGACGGCTGTGGTTGTGGGTGCAGTGCCTTCCCATTGCAAGTAGCTGGGTGGTGGCACGTGCAGGTCTCACTCCAGCTCATCAGGTTGGCACCAGAAGGAGAAAGGCTGCCCATCTGGTATCACTGGAGGTGCAAACCTGCGTGTGAATGCATGTGTGAATGTGTTGTGCTTGGGTGGGTGTGCTCTCATTAGCACTTTCTAATTTCGGTTAAACAGAACGGTTCCTAGAGCCAAAGCGCTGGGTGTGACTGTCTCCTCCTTGTCGCAGGGAAGAGCTGATGACCTCCTCCTCATTTGATAGCCTGGAGGTCCTCCTTGATTCCTTTGGCCCTGTTCGTGACTGCTCCAGGGACAATGGGGGCTGCAGCAAGAACTTCCGTTGCATCTCGGACCGCAAGCTGGACTCAACAGGCTGTGTGGTGCGTACTGCTGCCCAGCGACCCCCAGAGTGCTTGCTTGCCTTCTTCTTGAAGGCTGTGAGAGTTAGCAGAGATTTCCAGAGCATGAAACCGAGAAGGATCGAGTCAGCCCAGTCCTTAACATGGTGGGGAGTGGAAATCTAATTTTGGGGGACAAATACAAAATGTTTGTTCCCTGTTTAATCTCACTGGTGTTGTACAGGAGATGGCTTCAGCTCCTGCTTCCTGACATACCCTTGCCTTTGGAGGGGACAAGCAGGGGGAAGGACCCTTGGTGCCAGGGAAGGTGCTGGCTGAGGGAGCTGTGATACAGACCTCAGAGAGGAAAGCAAATGCACATGAAAAGGAGAGGGAGAACAGGAGGGGAAAAGACAGGGGTGTTGGCAGGCGCAGGGGAAGGAGAGCATGCACTGGTGGTCAGCCACTTGCCGTGGGGTCTGGCTGAGACACAGGGCATTGCTCTCCGGGGCCAAAGGGTGGTGCTGGAAAGGTTCGTTGGTTGTAAGTCCCCTTCCTCTGTGGAGGACAGTGTTTTTGAGGGCTGGGAGGGCAGCCTGGAAGACATGGTGGCTGTTGTATGGCTCGGCCTGTGAACCTGCATCTCCATGTGAAACTGCCGTGTCAGTGGCGAGGAGATGATGCAACCCTGCTTCCTTCCTCTTTTCCCATTGCCTTGGGCATAATGTTTTGAGGTTGTTTTTGTACCAGGAGATGTTTTCTGCCTGGGCTGCTGCAGCATCTCCTGCATCCCTGCCCTTGCTGCACACATGCGAGCTGCTGCCAAGGCGAGCGAAAGCAGCCCATCTGCTTCAGCAGATCTCCAGGAAGTCCCTCATCTTTCACGCACTTCCCTGTCAGTGCTGCAGCTGTTTGGCTGCATGGGGAAAGTGTTTGCCCCTAGACAGATGTGCTAGCGGGGCTGGGGGGAGCCAATTGGGTTCCCCCAGATGGCTGCTGCCAGCAGTGGTTTTCATTCACTGTATCGGCAATAGGGACGTGAACGTGGCTGTATCCCTGCTGCTGCGTGCTGCTGTAGGCTGTGGTCGTTGCTCAGGAGCACCTGCACTGGGGTGCAAGGGCTTTGGGGCTCACCCGCGGTGTCTGCCCGCCCGTAGGTACGTTGGCACTGCTCTGTCGTGTTGCATCTCGTGTGCCTATTTCCACCCTGATTCTTGCAGAGAGCAATGCCCCATACTGCAGAGCCCTGAAATCAGCTCTGCATGGTGCATATTGCCTCCCAGGGCTGGAAAATAGCCCCTTTGCCCAGACGTTAGGACACCTCTCCCCATATGTCCAGATGTGCACGTGGCTGAGCAGCTGGGTGCAGATGAGGACTCCGGGTCCAGGAGGTGAGCAGTGGTGGACAGGGAAGGAAAGAGCGTAGTTGAGGCTGCTCTGCGTGCTACCAGCTCGTTGCGTGCGAGGCAGGGTGAAGGGGCAGTGGACTCGAGGCTTGCTCCAAGGGCTCCCACCTGTGGGACTAGGCTCCTAGGGGCCACAAAGTGGCCTTAGGGCAGGAGGAAAGTTTTCTGACCAGGTAGCCATGTGCTGCCATCCCCACACTCGCCCATTCCCCTCCATCTTGGTTGGCAGCTCCTGGGCTGCGTCAGCGCATACGCCTCTGGCATCCCTCCAGTGTCCCCCCAGGCTCCTATAGTGCCAGGCCAAACGTGGAGCAGCTAATTGAGTCTCAGGATGCAAACTGGCTCCGTGCAATGTGCAGATGGGGGACGTAGATGGGTTTCTTATTGTAAGGGCAATGCTGCCTTCCTGAAACACGGCCCTCTGAGGTCGGTGCAAATTCCTGACTATTTGCTAACCATGAAGCTTACTTTATATTTCATCCCCACTGTGGCCCTCTTTCTCCAGAGCCTGGGCTCACCTCTTGCTCTCTGCTCTGCTAGTGCCCGACGGGACTAAGCCCCATGAAAGACGGCACAGGTTGTTATGACCGTCATGTTGGCGTGGATTGCTCGGATGGCTTCAACGGGGGCTGTGAGCAGCTGTGCCTCCAGCAGATGGTCCCACTGCCCGATGACCCTCTGCTCTACAACATCCTCATGTTCTGTGGGTGAGCGTCCCAGGGGTCTGGCCACTGCAGCATGCAGGGGTTCTGGAGGAGCACAGGGCACTCCTTCCTCACCAGGTGGATACCTGTAAGCAGGAACCTGTAATGGGCTCCGCAGCCCATTTGTATTCCTCACTCGAGGAGGGCAAACAGGTGCAAGTTTATGAGCTTACGCGACCAGCTGTGAAATAAGATCATTACTTACGCTCGGGATTTGCTGCACTGTAACCTCTTCCCAAGCAAAATTCAAAGTAGGCTGGCTCCAGCTCTGCCACGTGCCAGACCCATCTGGAGATGGCATGTGGCTGCAAAGTGAGTGGGGTCGAGCAGCAGAGCTGCCTCCCAAGCACCGCAGAGCCTCGGCTCCTGAACTGGTGACAGCCCAGCTGAGCAAGCGGGAGGAGGAGGCTAGGTGCTGCTGGTGAGGAGTTGTACCTGAGGTCATAGGATCTGGTGGCTCTTGCAGCCAATGTTAGGCAGGGTCTACTCCACTCCTGGGGTCCCCAGTGGGGTAGCTCAGTGTCCCTGGTTCTGGGGGCTGCAGCCTGATGGCAGGACTCTCATTGCGTTTCCAGGTGCATCGAGGACTACAAGCTGGGCATGGATGGGCGATCATGCCAGCTCATCTCAGAGTCATGCCCTGAGGGAGGAGACTGTGGGGAGACCCGAGAGCTGCCCATGAATCAGACTCTCTTTGGGGAGATCTTCTACGGCTACAACAACCACTCGAAAGAGGTGGCAGCAGGGCAGGTGCTGAAAGGGACATTCAGGTGAGCAGGGATGTTGGGAGATGACCCCTGGCAGGATTAGTCCTCACCGTCCTGTCTGAAACCTCAAGAGATTGCCTGGTCCTTCAGGCTTGGTAGGACATCAGGAGGCTGGTGCGCAATCCTGCTCCTGAAGCTTTCCATGGAGAGCACGTGCCCTTGTAAAGGGTATATCCAAGGGTGGGCTTGAGGCTGTACTGGGTTTTTGGAGGGTGTTACGTGTCAGATCAGAAGATCCCAGGAGGATTGCCTTTCCTCCAACCCTGCCTTCCTCTCTGCAATGAATTTCCAGGCAGAACAACTTTGCCCGGGGCTTGGAGCAGCAGCTGCCAGACGGGCTGGTGGTAGCTACGGTGCCGCTGGAGAACCAGTGCCAAGAAGAGCTCTCGGACCCCATGCCTGACCCTGAGTTCCTCACTGGTGAGTAAGCCCAGTGGCATTTGGAGCCCTCTCACCCCAACCCTGCCACCAGCACACCTGGCTTCAGCCTTCATCCCTCGTGGAAGATGCCTTCCCAAGCAGTCCAAAAAAGTCAGGTCAGGCTCCCGTCTGATTTATCTAATCTGGCTTTAGCCTCCCTGGCTCACCTGTAAGATAAAGGCAATATATTTCCCACAACATTGTTTTTGGTCAACTGCAAATGGAGGGAGTCTGTAACGTTGCCTGGATGGGGCTGTCTTTTGCCAGATCGTCCATTTGCGGGAAAGAGGATGAGAGACTGAGTGAGGAACAGCTATAAAATAATTGTGTGTCATAAAAGCTCAAGTATCCAATGGCTATTTATAAAAAGACTTTTGTTTATTCAAGGCATTTTTTTTTCCAAATGCCTTTCATTTGATTTCCAGATCAGAAATTCTTCGCCAGTGTGACGAAGCATTCAAAACCTGTCACAACCAAACCAAAATATTTCAGTTCATCCCAACAGAGCATTACAGGCCGTGAGAAATGAGGCTCTTGGATGCCTAGACAACCTTAAATGATTTACCTTTTTCCCACCAAGTTGCCAGCACTCCTAAATAGCCTTTATTTCCTTGGTGCCTGTTTCTGAGACTTGCGTATTGGTTGCCAACAAACCCTTCCCTGCTGCCTCCTGGGAACGAGCCCCCCTCGGACCCGGCTCTCCTCGACTCGACCCTTCAAGCCGGTGCCGAGGATGCCGAGTCCAGAGGATAAGCCCACCTCGAAGAGGTCCTGCTTTTCGTCCCCGCTGCCATTGCCGTGGTTGCACCGATGTAACGAAGGCGGTGCTGCCACGGCCTCAGCGTTGCGGAGGGGTCGGTGGGACTGGAGCTTCGCTGGCAATTATGTCAACGAGGCAGAAGCCGGAAAATTACGCTATTCATTTTCCCCTGCTCTGCCGGCTCTTTGTGGCTGATTAAGAGGAAAAAAAAAAGAGAGAGAAGAAGTGAAATCTCTGCTTGTCAGTAAGCAGATCCGGCTACTGCCGTGAATACTCGAGAGGCTGCTGAGTAAGGAAGGGCCGGTTTCGCATAAACGCTCTGCAGGGAAGAGCAGCACTCTAAAGCCGCCAGGAGCAGCCGGCACCGACAGGAGAGGCGCTGCAAGGCACAGCGCCTTATCCTCCACCTTCGTTCCTTGCTACGGAGGAGATGCGCTTTATCATCCTCCCGACCTCCTGGGGCTGATTCGCAGGGGCAGGACTAAGTGGCCACCGAGGGGCCTTACCAGCCCTCTTCTCCACGAATTTCTGGAGCACAATTTCTAGTGCACAATTAAATGGCCAGAGAGTGGGTCTCTTTGCTTGGAGAAGATGCTAGTTGCCCTCGTTAATACTAGTGTGCGTGCTGGAGCTGGCACATCTGCTAGCTTACCCCCTTCTGCCCCAGGAAGCTTCCCAGAAAGCTTCTGGCCTTACCCTGCGTCTCTGCTTCCATGCCACCAGTCACTGTGGCCATCCCCATGTCTGCCCCATGTAACACCAGGGTCCTGACCCACATCTAGGCCCTTTCCAAAGGCTTTCTGGCCTTGTTCAGCCCTTGCCTAAGCTTAGCACAAGCATTTGGAGGCCCATGATTTCCTCACCTGCCACAGCCTCCTCCTTAGCTGTGTCCAGGCATGTGGGACACAACTGTCGCTGACACCAGCAGGACATGTGGCCTGGCCCAGCTGATGAACGGCTCATTAAAAAGCACCATGCTCATTAGCAAAATAATTAACACACCTGGGCATGTCTTTGGACCAGTCTCCGGGAAGGAAGCAGGAGGCAGTGGAGGAAGGCAGCTCCTTAGCTTCAGAAGCAGAGCCTGGGACTGCGAGAAGAAATGAGCCTGGATGCTTTCCTTTAAAGCTGTGATTTTAATTGCCAGGGAGCAGCTGACCTTCAGCCCTTCTCCAAATACGTCACCACCTTCCCCCATGGGTATACACACACATACACATACATGCATGCTTGTTCCTACCCTGCTGGTGGATTACTCTGCCCAAAGCAAGGTGGAGCTGGGCAGCTTTGCTTGGAGATTGCAGGAGATCAGGAGGGTGCTGGTGAAATGCTCCTGTGTAGATTGAAGGTAGCTCTGAGGTCAGAGAGCAGAGGGGACTCGCTGTGGGTGTAGTTCTGGCCTGGGCACTGGCGGTACTGAAGCCATGGTGTTGTGTCTCCGGCAGGGATGGTGAACTTCAGCGAGGTGTCTGGTTACCCCCTCCTGCAGCACTGGAAGGTGCAGTCCGTCATGTACCACGTCCGGCTCAACCAGCTGACCATCTCCCAGGGTAAGGGTGCAGGACTGTGGCTGCTGGGGCAGTGGTAGTTACCTTTGGGACAATTTGGATGAATTGAGGAGTCGCACTGCTGAAATACTGTGTTGGGTCCCTGGGAAAGAAAAGGCAGCGTTGTCATGGCTGTTCCTCAGAGCTGAGGGGAGGCAAGAGGAAATACAGCCTTATTTTGGCAGATGACAGGCTCAGAGGTTGGTTCCCTGTTGCAAGCGAGGGGTGTATGGAGTGGCAAGGGCTTGGGCTAGGGCTCCGCTGAGATTTGAGCACCTCCACCTGTCTCCTCTGCAGCTTTCAGCAATGCACTCCACTCTCTGGATGGAGCCACCTCTCGTGGAGATTTCGTGGCTCTGCTGGACCAGTTTGGCAACCACTACATCCAGGAGGCCATGTACGGCTTTGAGGAGTCCTGCTCCATCTGGTATCCCAACAGGCAGGTCCAGCGGCAGCTCTGGCTGGAGTATGAGGACATCAGCAAAGGTAGGAGCCCATCTGCAGGAAGGCTCTCCCACCATGCACAGATCCCCTCCCGTGCACCTGCCTCCTCCCTGGCTCATAGCCGTGGGGCACCACGAAGCTCGAAGTGGGGTCGCGCTGGGCTGTGCTGCCCTCGGCGTAACAGGGAAAGTGCCCAGCCCAGAGTAAGGGCTGCGTCTCTTTTCGTTCTTATTTATACTCCGCTCTCATGCCCTTTGAAGTGGTCGAAGGACTCCCATGGACTGCAGCAGGCATTAGTCCAGGCCACAAATACCCCTATCCCCAGGGAAATGAAAGGCGAATGCATTAATCCTGCCAAGCCGTCCTGTCCTATTCTGGACTTAACTGTTATTTGTCTTTAATCCGATTCCTTCATTTCTTTTGTCTCTTCCATATCTGCGCTATTCCACTTGTATCCCAGGTCCAGACTTTTTTTTTCCCCCTCTTTTTTCTCCTGTAATGTGGTTTCTTCTCCCAGGTTGTTAAGGCTTTGCTTATAATGCCTCAAAACTAGTTATGAACTGGTCACTGGACAGGACAGCTCAAGGAAGCAGGGAGCTGGGAAGGAGCCAGGTACTCACTTTGTTCTGCCCGTTAAAGCCAGCCAGGGCGGCTGGCAGATCCTGGGTGCTGAGCCGGTTTGGACTTTGATGTCGAGAAACGGGCGTTTGAAATGCGCTTTAGAAATAATGCGCATCAGTGAAAACTTGGAAATCCCTGGCATCAGCCCCCGGCTTTGCAGACTGGCGACGGCTCGTTGGCCTGTGAGCAGTTTGGAGAAGCTTTCCGAAGGCAGAGGGAGCTGAACGCCTGGTTGCCCTTGGACGTCGCTGGCGCCTTCCTCTCGTCTGGGCCTTTGGAAAGCAGCTTGGAGATGTTCCGTTGCCTTCTCCCTCCCCAGCACGGCTCTGGCACTCCAGGACCGAGGACTTAGGCTCTCGGCATCCCAGCAGTTTGCTTGGGATGGCGCCACGCTCCCCATAGCTGTCTCCCAGTCCCAGACTCTGGTTAGCACGGAGCAGAGCTGTTGCTTTGCTGGGCCGGAGGTGGCTTTGGCTTATTATGTCTCGCCCAGGGTATTTACGGCTGCGTGCAGCCAGGGAGCTGCCATTTGCGGCTCAAAGGCAGTGTGACCTGATACATCATTTTCATCGTGAAGCTCCATAACGCTCAATATTGGCACCAGAATATTGCGCTGGTTGTGCTGCACTGCAGCCGCAAAGACGTTTGTTTTCTCTCTGGGGCTGTCATGCGGGAAGAGCTCCTTTCCGAGTCTCTGTTGGATCCTGTGGATTCAGCCCTCGTGGAGCCTGGCCCTCTTCCCGAGCCCACCTGCAAGAGTACAAACCCGTCGCTGTTCTGCTGTGGGCTGTCTCCAGATGTACCATCTTTTGATTGTATTTACTTTTTTTCTCCTGCAATTTCCTCCTCTTTGATTTTCCTGCTTGGAGACTTTTCAGGTCTGGCAGTCTCTTTCCACCCACAATATCACATTTCGGTTTCACTCTGGCACCTGCCACTTTCCCTCCTTCGCTTTTTTATTTGCAAAGTCAAGAGTTGGTTATCGATTGAGAAATTGCAAGAGACAAATCATTCTCAGGCTCCTCCGCTTTCCCTCTGTGCCTGCTAAGCTGCAATTCACAGCTAGCCCAAAGTGCTCCATTTCCAGCTCTATGGGATAGCAAAGCAATGCTCTTGTGCCCTGTTTTTTTGTTTAACAGTCTTGTTTTCTTTGCAGGAGTCTCGGAGATAGGCCAGCGCTGGCCTGTTTTGCTACAAAACCTTGAAATGGGAGGTTCTCCTGCAAGGCACAAGATAGAAACAGACTGTTTCATTAGCTCAGGCACCAGGTCTTCTCGCCCTGGCAATAACCCACCAAGGCACACAGTGTGGCATGGGGTGACAGTCCTAAGATGCAGTCCCCAGGTGGGACTGGAGAGGAAATGCTGCTAGAAGTGTCCAGAGCATTTTTGTCAGAGCACGGAGAGCAAAGAGCCTAAGAGTGCACCTGGCTCTGCCCATTCCCTTTCGCAGCCTGCTACCAACTCCAAGCCACAGGACTGGGAAGAAAACTAAGGAGGCATTGGAAAGATCAGTAGATGCTCTCCACTGTGATTTGCCTGGACGTCCTATGGCTTCCCTGCAAGCCCACCAACCTCTCTAGTCCTCATCCCCATTATTCCCCCTGGGCCAAATGCTGCTCTCTCTTTCTTTGGCATAAAGACAAGTTTTCTATCCTTTGGCAGGGCTCTTGGATTGAGAGCACCATTCTGCACATCAAGGCTCACAGCAGTAGGGCAGTTGCTAGCTAGGGGCACAGAAATGACCTGCAAATCCTACATTTTCATCTGCCATGAAATGCCAGTTTCCCCCCCTTGCAGCGTGCCAAAGCATTTCCTGCTGCATGAGCATCAGAGATGCTTCCACCTGGCAACATCAATACTCTTCTCTCTTAAATGGCAAGGATCTGTCAGCTCCTCTGTTCAAAGTGAGATGCAAGGCAGTGTGCCAGCCAGTGGCTTAGCTAGCCCCCCAGCTCGCCTACTTCTTTTGCCAAGGACTTGCCTTCCCCCAACACTCTCTTTTGCCCTCTGCTCCCTGGCACTGACCCAGCAAAATAAGAGGGAAACGGTGTTTGCTGGATGGCAACCTAGATCCCTGGATGCCTAGGATCCATCTTTGCTCCTGGCCAGTCCTGGGCTTAACTTCGTTTCTCCAGGTGCAGTTGGACATGTTGCCCCTGCTCCCACCACCCTGGAGAAGGATCCTCCCTTCTCCTGGAGCTCCCTGCTTCATAGTCGAGTCCAGGGCAGGTTGTCCACCTGCAGCCACCCATGCATGGCCTTGGGGCTTAATATCGAGAAAGAAGACTTTTCTACTGACCAGTGGTAGAAAGGGCAAGTAGAGCCTCAGGGTGCTGTGTAGAAAGTCTTTGTGATGCCATGGACCTGCCTTGAAGCCACAAGAGAAGTAGTTCTTCCTTCTCGGTGTTCCCATGTGTCAAACGGTTATACTGTTCCTTGCCTATCATTCAAAAACAGGCAGGTCTTGAATGCTACCGAAGGGCCAAGCCCTGCTACTCTGCCTACACCACCTGCTTGGTGCCATACCGCAGGGACTACAGTGGCACACAGCGCCACTACCATTGCTTAGAGCTCAGAAAAGCATAGACCATGACAGTCCTTTACTGCTGCAAATCTTCTGCTGAGAGCGCTCGGGGCCTTCGAGGTCAGGCAGGCAGTAGAGTGTGTGACAGGACTGTGGCAGCTCTAGCAGCGGGCTTGCTTCTAGAGAATATGCCTGCTAGCACAAGGTGTCTTGCAAAGGCTCCCTGTGACAAGACTTCCCATGGCATTTGCTATTGCAATGGCCATTTCCACAAGGACCTGCTTTGCCTCCCCAGAGATTGCATGTATTTAAGACAGATACTGAAAATTTTCCCAAGAGTTGCTATTTTACTTCATCCACAACCATCTGGGTTGAAGTGCCATGCTCACCTGCAAAGTGGAGTGCTGTGGCTGCATATGGGTGCCCTGAAGGAGAGAGACCAGTGCAGGTTGGTACTGTTTGGCCCCACTCCTCTGTGAACTTGCCCAGCTCATTTCAACCGCTCCTATAAAAGAAGATTTTGCAGGGCTTTCAAAAACGATCCCAAACTTCCTTTGCTATAGCTGCGGGTCATGTTTTTTTGAACACTTAGATTCTTGCTAACCAGAGCATATGTTCTCATATGTTCTCCTGTTATCTTTTAATTGGTTTCTCTTCTAAAATTGATACCGACTGTTCATGCTGGTGGCGGAGGATGCCACTGCTAAACCAGCAAAGTGTCTGCCAGCTTCACAGCTCTGCATGAAGACATAGCCCTGTAAGTGTTTTTGTGCGCCCCAGCCTGCCTGATTGCTCCCTGGGCCCTCTCCATCCCATCCCATCTTTGCTGGCTTCTGGGAGAAATGGCCCAGAAGGGGCTCCTTCCAGGCATGGGCAGGGATTTGATTTCATGGGAGGTCACTGAGCTTAGGTCTCGCCTGAAATGTGGAGGCCTATGGTGGAGAGGGATGCTGAGAGGCAGAGCCAGGCAGCTTTACCTAAGCTGTCTCCAGCGACATTTAAGCAACATATTCTTAAGACCTCCATAGATGAAGCTGCTGTGTCTTCCCTCGATAATCCACTCCAAGGCTTTCTGCATCCCCACCATTTGCACACAGGCCACCAAAGCCTCCCCAGTGTGGATCTGCTGTCATGCCCTGGGTGAGCTGACAGCTCGTATCCTCGCTGCAGAGTCCCACATCGGGTTATCTTGAGCTTTGCTGCAAGGCATGTTGGCCATGAAAGGCTGGCAGGAAGGCTTAATGTGCCTTAGGGCTCACTGCAGGATGGCAGGTGAATCAGCTTCTACCCGTCCTGGTACCTGAGGCATGGAATTTGGACTTCCTCCTGCCCTGTATGACCCGTGATGGCATTTTTGTTGCATATTCCATATGAAGCTCCCTATCTTCTGTTGCCTCCAAGAGCTGTGGAATTAGGCTGCATTTGACTTTGCAGAGTTGAAGTGGGATTAGCTCCTTCAGACAACTGGCACAAGTATTCATCCTCTGGGGTAAAGACCTGACCCCAGCCATAAGTTTGTGAGCCACTGTGCAGACAGACCTCCTCCTTGGGAGCAATTTGGGGTACCAGCGTAGCCCCCTCCTCTGCAAGGGAAAGTGGCTAGTGTTGCTCTCAGGAGAATCCAGCTCTGCTGAGTAGCTGTTACATCTTAAGGTGGAAAAACTCTCAAAAATGCCTGTGATGCACCAAAAGAGATGATTCATCCAGTGTTGCTGCTTGCCTCTTCCTTTCTGGGTGGTGCTAGGTTCGCCTGGCACTGTGCCCTTCCCTGTGAGAGCAGCTCATCCATCCGTCAGGTGCCTGGAGATAGCTCAGCATCAGTGTGCGGCAAACTTTGTTTCCTTTCTGAATACAAAAAGATGCAGACAATTTGCCTGGCTTCAGGTCCACGTCGCCTTCTTACCACAGTGTTTCACTGCAGAATGACCCTGTCTTTGCTGTGTCATGGGAGGCATCTCAAGAGAGGCTGTAGGCGTGCTCAAGGTCCTGCCAGCCAGGCTGTTAGATATCCTGGTCCACTTGTTTCACTTAATGTAGGACTGTGCTGGAGCTCTTCTGTTTGGATATCTCTGCCCATTTGAGGCTGATTTGTGACGAGTAGGATGTGGTAGGAGTAAAGAGACTACAATAAGCAGCAACTGTGTCTTAAAGGGTCCTTGACAGTTCATTAGAGGCTCTGAATTGTTCATGGAGGAAGAGATGCAGTTTAGTATATTATTCAAAATCTCCAGGGAATTAGGCAGGGCAGAGGTGTCTCTGCCTTACCTGGCTCTTTACCTGTAGGCAGCCCACAAATGGAAGAGCATGACCCAAACTGAAAGGAAGACTAGGAGGTCCCATGGCCAGGAGGAAGTCTTTGGAGCACATGCTTCAGACGTGGACAACATTGCCTGGCACAGCGATATAACAGATTCTTTATTTGGGGGAGCTATGAGAGGGAGTAGGATTGGGGGCCGGCCATGCTGGGCGAACCAGCGTGCAGGGGGGCAGAAGGACAGGCTCTCGGAGCCCTCTGGCTATCCTGTCCCATCTGAGCATGGACTCCTTCCATCCCTTCCCTCTGGTTTGGACAAAAAACAAATAGACCTAAAGAGCCAGGGTTGAACTATGAAAACACTCCCTTTCTCATGGTGAGAACCCAACGCAGGTATGAGGAAGGGACTGGAGAAGGTCTTGATGATGTGTGGGTTATCCAAGCTGTGGAGGCCATTCAGAGCACCCTGAAATGCTTGGAAATGTGCATTCAGGAAGCATTTCTACACTGCTGTGTGCAGACAACAGCTGCCAGAGCACAAATTTGAGGTCTTTGTGTCTTCGTCTTATTCCGCCCACTCCCTATGCTTGTATAAGCCTCTGCCCACAAACACTGATGGCTACTGCTGGCTCTGTTTGCACAGACAGGTCTCTGAGACGTAGAGATAGCCAGGAGGTAGGGGGAGATGGCTGGAGTCCTAGCCTGCACAGCACACATTTTTGTGGTTTTGTTCAAGGGCAGTAGTAGCAGTATGCTGGGCTCAATGTGCTTGTGATTCAAAGCAGACCGCAGCCACCCTGGGAAGTGATGACTGCCCACAGGCAGGCCACTGGCAGGGTACACCAGGTAACCCTTATGTATCCAGTGCTGGAGGTACTGCTTGTAAAACTGGGGAACTTGCTTTATTCCGCTGGCAATCAGTAAAGACCCGACAATACCGTCCACATGGGTCGGAAACCAGCTGGATCAGTCAGTGGATGAGAGGTTCCTTCCTAAAACTCCAGTTAGCTCATGATCAGGTTTAGCATTCTCTTTCTTCTGCGAAAGGGACAGAAAGAGGGGCCGAGCCCATATAGCTGCTATATGGCCTAGTCTGAAACTGAATTTCCCTGGTTTTCAATGTGTTTTTGTGTGTCGCTGCCCACAAGCTACTGGGTTTGACAGTGACTCTTTGGGGACTAAAAGTGTCAAGTAAAGAAGTTAGCTACAATCCAGACAGGGCAGAAAGGACTACTCGCAGGCTCAAGGGGCAGACTGTGTGGAGGCTGGTGAGGAAGAGCTTTAGCACCAAAGGGTTTCTGCAGAACGTTTTGGTGGAAGGCTTCAGCATAGGGCAGGGAGGAAGGAGACCAAGCAAGTGCTCCATAACCCTCCAGCTGCAAGAAGATGGCTCCCTCTCGTGGAGACTGGAGCTGGTGCAAGAACAGCTCTCCCTCACAGGTCTATCCACCTGTGCCCCAGGCATTGGGCAAAGGCAGCCAGGGAAAGTCCAAGCTTGAGGAAAACGAGGCATGGGGAGACAAAGGTGTGTGCAATGGTGGGGTCCAGATGTCAAGACCTATCAGCATTTCCTCTTTACGGAGCGAGGGGATTTTCTGGGCACCGTTACCCTAAAGCCTGCTCTCCTGGAGCAAGGGAGCACAGTAGCCCTCCTGCATCAACTTACAGTTGGTTCAGAGCCCATCTTTACACCCATCTTTCCCCATTCCCCAGGCAACTCCCCATCGGATGAGTCGGAGGAGCGAGAGCGAGACCCCAAGGTGCTCACCTTCCCTGAGTACATTGCCAGCCTCTCCGAGTCGGGCACCAAGCGCATGGCAGCTGGCGTGCGGATGGAGTGCCAGAGCAGAGGGCGCTGCCCCTCATCCTGCCCACTGTGCCACACCACCTCCAGCTCTGACACACCTACTGAGCCCATCCTGCTTGAGGTCACCAAGGCAGCACCCATCTACGAGCTGGTCACTAACAACCAGACCCAGCGGGTAAGGAGCTGGTGGTGGGATGGGACTAAGCTCATGCCCGCCTGGAACTGACCACTTTCTCCTCCCTCCCAGCTCTTGCAGGAGGCCACCATGAGCTCACTGTGGTGCTCAGGGAGTGGGGATGTCATTGAGGACTGGTGCCGATGTGACTCGAGTGCCTTCGGGGCCGATGGTTTGCCCACCTGCGCGCCTCTCCCGCATCCCATGTAGGTCGCCAAGTGCACCCAGCCAGCCCTCCTTGCACAATGTGAGATGCGCTGGGTCTCAGAGGAGGTGGTGATGGCAGTGGCTTCCCCAGCACCCCAGCAATGGGATGGAGTTGTTCCCAGTGGTGTGGTGGCACAGCATAGTGGAAGACAGCAAGGCAGGCGGATGGGGGAGCTGCAGAGGGTGCAGAGACATTGTGTCTTTTCTAGATTGAGCTGTTGACTGGGGACAATTTGTTGGATCCATCCTGGTAGAGCAACCTCAGGAAAGGAGCCCAAGGGGATACTGGGGGACTAGGTATGCCCGCAGCCAGGAGGGGTAGGAGAGAGGGAGTCACTTCCATCCTTGCTTCCTCTGCTCTCACAGGTTATGGCTTTGACGCCTTTCTGAAAGGAGGCCATAAAGGTGGGTCAGGTGGGTGGTAGGGTGGCTGATAGACCTTCCCCTCTCAAGATGCTGACCAGCTGGCATTGCCTCCCAGCCTGCGGCTGTCCACTGTGCATGAGCCCAGCAGCACCTTAGTGGTGCTGGAGTGGGAGCACTCAGAGCCACCCATCGGGGTACAGATCGTCGACTACCTCCTCCGCCAGGAGAAAGTCACCGACAGGATGGACCACTCCAAGGTAGAGACCGGTGAGTGGGGGCTCCCATGCAACCGGCAGCACCCAATTATCTCTGGGGAGGGTGGAATGGGTACTCACTTCTCCCTCATGGCCTCCTAGTTTGCATGTGTCACAGCCAAAATAGCTCCCTGTCCACACTAGCAGCAGTCAGTGTGTTAGTGGGCACAGCCCTTTCTACCCAGCTCCCAGCCTCAGCGCCTTCCCTTGCAGCTCGTTTTGGCCCCAAGGGCTGGGTTGTCTGGATAGTTACCTGTGGTGCGTTCTTCCCTCTCTCCCTAGAGACGGTGCTGAGCTTTGTAGATGACATCATCTCTGGTGCCAAGTCACCCTGCGCAATGCCGGCCCAAGTGCCCGACAGGCTGTCCTCCACCATCTCCCTCATCATTCGCTGCCTGGAGCCTGACACCACTTATATGTGAGTTATCTTCCTCCACCACCTCTTGCACGCTGCAGTGCCCTCACTTCTGCTCTTAACTGTGAGGACAATGCTGGCGTTTCTGGTTGGCACCTCCTAATATTATTAACCATGTTCATTCATTCTTGATCATGGTGCTGGGTGCCTTTGCATTCCCCCATGCCATGTTTGGGTGAGCTTCACCCAGCTCTGCGTGCAAATGCTCTGCCACACCAGCCTCCCCTCAGCCAGCACTGCAGGGGGAGAAGCTGGGACCGCCGGACTCTGCACCTGCTTAGCGGGGCTGTTTTGTGCTTCCCCAGATGCTCGCAAGGTGGACGTGAACAGCACACTGCACGCGCCAGTAGAGTCAAAGGCGTCCGTCACAAAGCAGAAACGCAGGAGGAAGGTGAAGGACTCAGAAGCCCTTGCTCTGCCCAGATCTTCATTACTTTCCTTCTCCAACAGGTTCACGCTCTGGGGAGTTGATAACACAGGGAGACGCTCCAGGTCCAGTGATGTGACAGTCAAGACCCCCTGTCCTGTGGTAGATGACGTGAAAGCTCAAGGTGAGCTGGAGGGGCTGGAAGGAGCTGCCTGCTCATTCAGCTGCTCTGATCCAAGGTCTCAAACTTGTGGGCAGAACTGACTGATGCATAGAAAGAGAATGCTGGGAAATAGCTTTGTAGTGCTGGGACTCAGATGTGGTTTGGAAAGGCCCTGCATGGAGTTCAGGACCAGCCCAAATCTGTGTCACTTTGTTCCAGGACCCTCCCCGCCAAACACCCCCAGCGTGGCTGGTGCTGGGATCTGCAATAAGCAGATACCCCTTCCAGCCCATTTCTGCTCACATCTTGTGGCGCAGTTGCAAGACGTTCTTCCCCTGAGATGGCCCCGGGTGCTGCATGGCTGCTGAGGGCTGAGCTGGAGAAGATATCTATTGATATGATGTAAATTATGTCCTGGGGGAAGAAAGCTTAGCTCTGACAGAAGCAACAGAACATTTGTCTCTTGGGTTTAACTAAAGCTGGGCGCTATCCCAGTGGGCTTTATCCATTCCTTTTCCACATACCCCTGTGAATATCTCCTCTGTCCTTCTGTCCAGAAATAGCAGACAAGATCTACAATCTCTTCAATGGCTATACCAGTGGCAAGGAGCAGCAAACGGCCTACAACACCCTGCTGGATCTGGGTTCCCCCAGCCTGCATCGCGTCCTTTACCACTACAACCAGCACTACGAGAGCTTTGGGGAGTTCACCTGGCGCTGTGAAGATGAACTGGGGCCCAGGTATGCTCAGGAACTGAGTTGGCTAGTTAGGTGGACCTGCTAACCCAACACGCTTAAGAGTCTGACGATATTGCTTAGAGTCTCACAGTGTGGTTCCTGTTTTGCTAGATGCTGTGCAGTGCTTGGGATCCAGCCATCTCCTCTTACCCTTGAAGGATTTTAAGTATTAGACAAGGTGGAAGATGGTGGGCTGTTGTCAACCCAACATCTTCTACTATCCCACCATCCCTAAATTGTCTCTGGAGTCTGGCCTGCTCCTTTCATGCCTTGCAGGGAGAGAAGGGGCCAGGGAGGGGATTCTGCTTTTCCCTAAGTAGCTGCTGCCTCAGGCAAAAAGGCAGAAAGTCTTGGAGAAATAAATAGCATACCTATGTATAATGGAGGCTGTTACAGGTGAGAAGGGAAGGGTATGTGGTTGGAGAGTTTTGCTTGAGAGGGGCCATGGGCATTGAAGGAGACGTGAGGGAACAAGGAGGTGGCTGTGTCTTCAAGCCTGCTGAAGAAGGTGACAAAGAAAAGCTTGGCTGTGAAAGCTGACGCATGAAGTTGTGCATGCAAACAGAGGTACACATGTTGAGACATGCCAAGGTCAAACTTAGCTTTCCTCCTTTTTCCTGGCCTTTAGTTTGACTTGAATTCAGCTCTGAGCATTGAACTTGTGGTCTAGGGCAGGCAGTGAATTGATATTGGCTCTGAATTGCTTGTGTGTTGCTGCCTTATGACCCCTTCCCCTGGTTGTGTAGGACAATCTTGGGGATAGATGTGTTTTCTGTGCCTGGGCAGTGCTGAGGTGCCATGGCAGGTTTTGGAGGAGGTTGCACTGTACCCTTCCTGGGTAAGATAGTTCTGGCCTTCCTGAGAGAGCATGACGTCCTCTCCATGGGAGCTCCTCCAGGTCATTGTGGGCCTCTCTGGCTGGCTGGGGAGGGGATGCCTCATGCCTTGTGATCACAGCAGCAGCTAACTTGTTTACTTCTTCCCAAGTCCTTCAATATGTGCATTTGTCTGGGTGATTTCCCAGCAACATGGATATTCCCATTCAGATTAGGTAGCTGGTCTGGGAGATTGTGTGGACTGTAGTGGTAATAAATAGCATCTAGCCTTCAAAGAACTAGAGCCCTGAGCCCATCAAGTAATCAAGATTACTTCAAATGCCTGTCAACAACAGCTCTTATCTATGAGATGCATGGTTCTGCCCCTTACTTCACGTGCCACGTTTCCTCTCCCCAGCTTCACTGCTAGCTGTCTTCCAGTCTTGCTTTTCCAGGGCTCTGGTTTATACCCTCTTTTCCACTTTGTAGAGGGAACTAGATGATCACTTGTGGATTTCTAGCAGAAGATCAGAGATCCTCTTTACAGTTTCTATCCTCAAAACCTCTGCTGGGACATCAGAAACACTCAGCAAACAGCTGGTGGCTCTCTAGCAATCTTATATTTAGGTGACACTCCTAGTGCAGCTTGGCGAGGAAACTACAAGTGTTCCTTAGCTTCCAAGAGCTCCTCAGAAACCTTGCTTTGAGTCCTGGGCAAAACTGAGATCTCTCCACTTTTCCTTGGTTCCCACTTACATTCTAAGAAATCTAAACTCTTTGAGGCAGCGCCTCAAAGCTCAGTAGAGACAACATAGTATATGGAGGTAAGTCCCTGGCGTCCAAGACTTGCCATTGAAGACAGTCTCCTACAGGCTTCTCTGCCCAGGATTGCTTCTTTGCTATGACTGCTGAGTGAGACCAGCAAGCTTGGACTTACATCTCACCTTCATCTTGAGCCCAGCTCTGTGATGCAGCTCTATTTCTGTTTCCACATGTGAAATCCAGCACTGGTTTGCACAGACCATCTGACCTCTGTTGTGATGGTTTGTATGAGGAGAGGATAAGTTTCCTAAGTGACAGATTGGACTCATTACACAGTTGCTGCCACCGCCAAGGCTAAGCATTGCCATTACTACTGATTGCACCAGTGAGGAGACTAAGGACTGAGCAGAATGCCTTCACAAGGTAGAGCTACCTTGGCTTAGAGTGACAAGAAATGCCACCGACCGTCAGCTCTGAATTGCCTAAATGTTACCATTTGCTGCATGGATCTACGAGTCAGAGGGTTAACTCTACCCTCTGGAAATGTTGGAGCATTTAAGACGGGATGACGCAAGTTGCTGATGAAGTGTTTGCAGCTCGTGCTATTTGGAAAGAAACATTTAGGCAGCTGCAGTGGGTTCTGGTGATGACAAATCTTGGAAAGCAGACCTCCTGTTTGATCGTCTGCAAGGGCGAAGCATCCAGACTGGTGGTGACAGGACAAATCACTTGCAGATGACATTATTTAGCCAGCAGACAGAGTGTTTGTTTGACTGTTGCTGATGCTCCTTTCAAGTCCTGGATATGGACCCACGCTATTCTGACTCTACCATGCTACTCCACCTCCATCCTGCTATGCCATGTCCCTGGCTCCACTCACTCGCGGCATGCTCATCTCCTTTCTCAGCAGTACAGACTGTTGGATTGATGGAAGCAAAGGTGCATGCAGATAACTTGTTTGGGGTTATGGAAGCATGTTGCTCCCTTCCAGTCCGGGGAAGGCTGCAAAAAGCCCCATACTTTGGGTGAGGAGAAGGAATGGAGGAAAAGGCAAGTTATTTTCCAGCAAGAAATAAGTGAAATTAGGATTTGATCAGAAGTCTAGGGAAGTCTATTGGTTTCTATGGGCTTTAGGTCAAAATGTGTAGGATCATATTCAACCTTCCTATGACAGTACCTCTGGAGAAAAAGAGGCATCACTACACCTCACTTAGGCACGGAGGTGAACAGCCCAAGATCTACCACCTTCTCATGACTGGAAGACCTGGCCAGCTTGGGTGGCAGATGGTCTGGACAGATTGTCTCTATCTTCAGTGTCAGCACTGCACTGAACTCTTGTGTCTCTGCTGTGCTGTACAGAGGTTCTCTGGATGTGAGCCCGGGTACTGCAGGTGTTACAGGGCCTCAGAGCGACACAATCTCTCGGTGGCTCCAAAATAGCCCCTCTGAGTTATGGCCATCTGAAGCCTGCTAGCGAGGTGTGAGTTGTGCTAGGATCATCCATGCTGTGATGGACCTTATCCATCAAACTGGGGCTGGCTGTTGCTGGGCTTGAGGTCCTACCTCACACCTTTCCAAGTGTCTCTTCCAGGCTCAGAACGCATACCCTTGAACTGTCAAACCAGCATCAACCCAGCCGTGTGGTCCACACAAAACCCCTGCTTATCTAACAGAGAATGTGACGAAGAGGGTTTTTTCCCCAGCATTGTGATTTGTGTCTCCACTACCTGCCCCGTGCTGAGTGGATGCTGAGTTATAGCCACTAAAGGGGTGTGTCATCTTTTACCTGACTATGCCAACCCACAAACTGACCTTGAAGCTGACCAGGAAACTTACTCCAGCTCTTGGGACACTTAAATTTTTGTCTGGGCTTCACAGAATCACAGAATGGGTAAGGTTGGAAGGGACTTCTGGAGATCATCTAGTCCAACCTCCCTGCTCAAGCAGGGTCACCTAGAGCATGTTAGACAGGATCACATCCAGGAGGGTTTTGAATATCTCCAGAGAAGGAAACTCCACAACCTCTTTGGGCAACCTATTCCAGTGCTCTGTCGCTCTCACGGTGAAGAAATTCCCCCTCAAGTTCAGGCAGAACTTCCTGTGCTTCCGTTTCTGCCCATTGCCTCTTGTCCTGTCACACGGGGCAACTGAAAAGAGTTTGTCCCCATCCCCTTGACACCCTCCCTTCAGGTACTTATTGATAAGATGTTGATAAGATCCCCTCTCAGTCTTCTCCTCCCCAGGCTGAAGAGGCCCAGCTCTCACAGCCGTTCCTCATAGGGCAGGTGCTCCAGCCCTCTGATCATCGTTGTAGCCCTGCGCTGGACTCTCTCCAGTAGCTCCATATTTCTCTTGTACTGGGGAGCCCAGAACTGTTTCCAGGCATGTCAACAAGATATATTATTTGGATCCATTATCTTCCGATTGCCAGATTCCCTTGTGATCACTTGAAGTGCTAGACAAAGTTAAAATGAGCATAATGTGTTTTATTTGAATAAAGTGTTGTTTTTAGTACCAATATGAGAAGTGCAATTCTCTAAGAGAAAAACATGAAAAAAGAGAGCACAATTTACGCTATATTTGACCAGGATGATTCAACCTGTTCCAGTATCTCATCTAACATGCGGGGCTGATGACTTAGCACTTCCCCATTACCAGAACAAACCTGTTCCAAGGCTATGTTGCCTGAGGAGTGCTACATATCTGTCTTCGGCTAAAGGTGGATTACTCCTGGATCTCTTCTCTGTCTACCACTTGACTTTCTTTCCTAGTTCTTCTCAGTTAGTTTATGCAGTTAGGGTGTAGACTGATTTATACGGAGCTCTTAACCAAATGCAGCTGCAAGGACACTGTTTCCCTTGTTTTGTTCTCTGCAGTAGGAAGATGCAAAGTCCTGTGCAATAAGTGGGACACTTCACCACATCACCTGCTCTCTCAGAACTTCTTAGGATCAAATTCTTACTGTATGCCTTAATATGTTCCTTCTAGTTTGCATGCAGTCCTGTAAGACCCATTTCCTGAATTTCCTGAAAGTATGTTACTAAATTTTATAAATCATACATCATGAGTCTTGTGCATTGTACTTGGATCTCATAAGATGCATAATTTTCAGTTCACCTTAAGCCTTCCATACAGACCCCACAAGTCAGATATGTACAGATGACTGGCATGATATTTTGAGTGTTTTTTCTGAATTTCTTTCTCCTTCTCTCCCTTCTTTTGGTCAGTTCTGGGAAGGGATGTACTGCTGTGACATGGGTTTTCTAATGAGTCACTGCCTTGCTAGACTTGTGTTTATCTCTTTGTCCTACGTGTGTCACTTGTGGAGCACAACCTTAAGCTAGTCTGTACGTAGTCCCATTCAGTGATGTCTTAGCACGCTAATCCTCAGGACCGTGCATTTAGTCTCCATCACGTCCCACTTAAATGACAGGATATCCTACTCTTCAGCAACAGAGCAACATTCCTGGCCTGTTGGCCTTCTCCCTGCCCTTCCTGCTGTGTTCTTTGGGATGTCCTGCATGAAGTCGTGATTGACTAGCACCATTCCTAGACACACTGTACATGTCCTTTCTGGAGAGGACACAGGCTACATGCCTGTCACCACCACCCAGGCTGGCCTACCACATCATGCCTGATGATTTCTGTTTTTTTTTTCTTTTTTTTTTAATTCATTCAATTGTAAGAATTTCTTGTAATAGTGTTTGCTCCCACATTTCTGTCCTGTTATTTGGAGTCTGATAGCTTCAGTAGTGACAGATGATGCCATTTGAGTCTGTTATGATAATGATCCCTATACAACACTCATGCTGCTATTTCCCCAAGGGGTGTAAGGGGTTTCACAGCTGCAGCTGTGACTCTCTCTCCCTTCACTGTATCCTTAGCAAACCTGGTCTTGTTGCAGGGACAATACAGATTTCCAAGGTGGAAGGAGAAGGGGGGACAGAGCAGGGAAGCATAAAATGAGTCCCAAGACGAGTACAGCAGGAACTGTAATGCCGTGGTGGTGTTGGTACCTCTGATGTTGGTATGGTTAGCTCTTGTGTGCACTTAGACTTGTAATGCTGCCACAGGGTCAGCATTTCCTCATCCCAGCTCTGCTGTCCCTCCTCATCCCTGGTGGATCCCCGTCTGTCAGGCACTGGTGCCTGTCCATTGTGTGGTTTGTGTCAGCTCCACAGCTCTCCTTGCTGCCTGACTCTTACTCTCTCTTTTTTTCCCTCCAGGAGCTGTCATGGTTTCCTTAACCTTCTTTGCTTTTCTCTCCTCATACACTCTTTCTATCCTTCCTGCCATCTCCCCATCATTTCTCCATCGCCGCTCCCTTGCTGTCCCCTGGCCTCTCTCCTCGTCCACCCTTGCTGCAGGAAAGCTGGCCTCATTCTCTCACAGCTTGGGGACCTCAGCAGCTGGTGCAACAGCCTCCTGCAGGAGCCCAAGATCAGCCTCCAGCGCACGTCTCTCAAGTACCTCGCCTGCCGCTACAGTGAAATCAAGCCCTACGGGCTCAACTGGGCAGAGCTCAGCCGGGACCTCAAGAAGACATGTGAAGAGCAAACACTAAGCGTCCTTTACAATGACTATGGTGACAAAGACTACTGAGGGTTGCAGACACCCACTCTCATGTTGGTCTTCTCAAGGGCGTTTGTGAGGGTTTTATATATATGGACCTTCAGTGGTGGAGGGAGGGTGTCACTGGCCTTTCTGGAGACGAAAACTTGGACCAGGGAGAGAAATGATTGCTCTGTGCAGGACTCAGTATTAGAATCTTCTTCAACTTGGCCAAAAGCCTTTCTAGTTAGAAGTCTTGTGGGACCCAGTTTTCTTGGTTTATTTTATTCATTTTACCGAGAGGTTCCTCAAATTGCAGAGGTGGATGCAAAGTGTGGAGAGAGCAGCCTGGGAGGGCACAGCCCTTTCTCCATGCTCGGTTCCCCTTCCTCTTCCCCTGGCTGCGGCAGCCAATGCTGATGACGGTGGATCACCAGTTACTGAAGAAACACGGTGGCAGAGCCAGGAAGGGAGAGCAGGTCCCAGTCGGTAGTGATAAATGCAGCAACTCAATTAATTCAGGATTGGAACAATGGAGGCCAGGCATACAGGTCAGATGGAAATGCTTTCCTTGAACGGTTATTGCTGAACAAAACAGCCATCATACAGCCAAAGGGGATTTTTTTTTTCAATTATAAAGCATGTGGTCTGGATGACGACCTAAGCAGCTGTGGCACCTTTGCAGAGCAGGGCTGGCTTGAGTCAGACAGAGGAGAGTCAGGGAGAGGGACATTAGTGAGCACATCTGCTTCGGTTTGGTCTTGTGCCATCAAATCCTGTATCTACTCAGACGTGCAGAGTCTTCCAGGTCAAATGCAGCTTGACCTCCGAGAGGCTATGGTCAGCTGGACATCCCTGTTGACCTTCCAGAATGTTTTTCTTGTGGGACCAAACTCCTAGGAAGTTAACTTAAATACTCCTTCATTTTTTTTTCATACAGCATAATAAAGATTTCTAAGCAGTGTCTACTGCTCAAGAGAGCTCCGACAAAGACAAAAGTACCCAGACAGCATGAGCAAGGATGTCTTCTGTATTAGCTACTCCTTAACTATGGCATAGCCCCAGCTCTGCATAGCAAGAGGAGCCTGGCATAGCATAGCCCCAATGAGTTTGTGCCAAATCTATATTCCCATGCTGTACCAGGAACTATCTGTTGAGTGCCCCTATGCCTCCTGCTCGCTTTGCACTTGACAGAAAGCGCAGCCGCACTCGTGAGCATGCAGAGTTGCTACCTGTTGAACTTCTGCATGGCGCATGTGAAAAGTGATTTCAGGACAGTTGCATCAGGGGCAGAACAGGCCCATTTGAAGAGAGACTCCTGCTCTGCAGGTCCAGGTGGTCTTAGGGACCTCAGGACTGCCAGCTTTCCCTTCAGGCATGTTGCATGGATGTTCCTGGTCCTGGTACCTGGAAGGGGTTGAGGTAATGGGTGATGGTGGGCAGGCTTGTGGAGTTGGTACTTTGCCATATTTAGACTCAAGTTTGTAGCTATCACCAATTCCTTTTTTTAAACTGGAGAACTGAGGTGGTCCTGGGACCCTGAACTCAGTTTAGGACAAACTGTTCTCCAAAACCCTGTTACCACAAGCAGTGTTGGAGGCAGCAAATGGCTTCACTTTAGCTTCAGCATCCTGCTTTTACTTGCAGAAATCTGTTTTGAAGAGGAGGCATCTTTTAACTTGTCAGCTGTGCATCTTTGATCTGGACAAGCCAGAAGCCCTATAGTGGGATTTTTAATGATGCTCCTTCAGAGCAAAATTTCCTTTTCATTTTTCAGTTTTGGCAGGAGCAATCTTTAGCCTGTCTCTTATGATTTTTTGCCTCATTCTTCTTGCTACCTGCCAAGGCTATGGCTCGAATATTTGTTTTGTTTTGGGAGTGAGGTTGTTGTGGTCCATGGCCGGTCACAGCTAGCAGTGCTGCGTCACGGTGTTTGCACAACAGCAATTCAGTATGCGTGGAGAGTATCTTTCTGCTCATTGCATGATAAAACAGTGCTTTGCTCTTCTTTTCTTGTGGATAAACCTCTCATATAAATGCACTGGCCAGGGAGCCAATGGGAACAGCCATTAGTGGTCAGTATTACCTGGAAATCTGAGTGGCATTTGTGTAATGAATGTGGCTGGCCAGGGTCACCAGGCAAAGGCCTGCCTGTTGCAGGAAAGGAGTTGAATCCTACTGGATCCTTTTGGCTTCCTGTCACAAGTGTCTCCTTAAATCCCAGATGACCTGCCCCGCTACTGCCAGACGCTGCCTCAGTGCGAGGCTCAGAACAGGACCAGCGCTGTCTCCGTGTGCATTTGCCCACCAGTGCTGATATGGAGAAGGAAACACCACTCCCGACGGCGAGTATCCTGGACGCCCCTCTGTTCACCTGCCCAGCTGACATCCCAGCTGAGCAACGCATGGGCCTGGCTCTCAGGGCCAGCAGTTCCCACTCAGAAGGTCTCAAGACACATCAGACAGCAGGGCTCAAACCCGCTCCTGGGTGTGTTGCAAGTATGAGTGGGCAGGTGCTCTGTATTCAGCTGTTGCTCCTTCTCCTTTCAGCCCCAGGAAGTATTGGCCAAGATACTTCGGTTTATCCTCTTGCTTCTTCCAGCAGATGCCGAGACAACTTTAACTTTCAGCCGGGCAGGCATCCAGGGATGGGCAAAGGGCACCTCTGCTCAAAATCTTGGAAGGATACTTGAATGAAGGCTCCTCTGGCTCTGAAGCAAGTTGGTTGCTTACCAAGTAATACCGCTTACGTGGCCTTTATATGAAATGCAGACTGTTTTCCTTTTGGTAGCAGACTCCTCTCGTTTATGACTTACTAGGTGCAGCAGCAGAGATGGGAATGGTACAGTCTGCCAGCCACTCCCTGTGAAAGCTGCCAAGAAAACCGTGCACACTCCAGACACTCCACACATTCACACCTGTCTAGGTTACTTTTTAGTCCAGTCTGAGATTTACGATGGGGCTTTGCAGATATTTCCATTCTGCTTCCGTTCTTCCGTTTGAAAGCACTTGCGTGGTCATTCAAAAGAGATGGTCAGCTGCTGAGCCTGACTCTTCCCCAGATACGAGCTCTCCCAGCTTGCCTTCTCCAGCTCCCAGCTGGAACGACTTTCTCTTGCTGTTCTCCAATGCTCTGTTCAGGTCACTGTTGAAAGGCCTGGGTTTCTCCTAGGGACCCAGATCCAATCTCAGAGCTGTAATTTGCTCAAGAGACTCAAAACCTCCTTGGCTACAGAGATTGCCGGAAGCAGCAGTAATCTGTAAGTCATACAGCCCAGTGGTTGTTTATGTCTTTTCCCATAGAAGATCCTCGTTTGCCACTCAGAGCAGTTAGTTATTTGTGTCATGCTGTTTACAGGGAGGATCCGTTGTCCTTGCCTTTTGTGGGGCTGGGAGATGAACGACCCTAACAGGTGTGGTAACGTAACAGGTTGGCTAGATGCTTGTGCAGTAAGGGTGAGGGAAAACGATTCATCCAAGGTTGTCTGGCAAAAGCGTTGCCCAAACGGGTCTCAACGTCCACCAAACCATGACACGCCACTCTACCAGCCAGATTGCACTGTCCTCGAGTGATGCTGTGCAGGAGTGAGCGCTTGGCTGGGGTGAGCACACTCTGTGTGCCAGAGAGCCACAGCTGGATCTTGCACCATATTTTCTCTCCTAGTTTCTTGGCATTTTGGAGGCTGCCAACCACATGAAAGCTGTAGAAGATATAATTTGCTGTCTGTTTCCACAATCTCCCTCGTCCCCCTGCCCTCTCTCCTTGTTTCATTTCTGAATTAATGAGTGATTATTCACTTGAGATGAACCTCTAGGTTATTCTATTTTCTTTGCTGCACCCGTATCCCTGTAATAGCATTACTACCTTTTACTTGTCGTGCAGTTATTTAACATAAAAAGATGGTTTTGTCCTTTTCTTTAAAAAGATGGGTACAATTCATGTTCCTTGATGTTCTATTAAAACTCTGATGTGACGTTTTGCTACTGTAGATTGAAAGTAGGGTGCTTTAGGGTGGGATAGCCACGTGGCAAGAAACACAAAACCCTTCAGGATTACTTTAAAAAATGGTTTTAAACAAAACAAAAGCATTGTATCACTATGTAAAACTCCAGATGACAATTTAACTGACTATTAAACAGAGCTGTTAGTAATCCGTGGGTTTGGCAAGCTGGAATGTTTGTTTATAGTTTTGGTCCAGTTGATGTCATCTTTGGTAGCGGATGAAAAGTGGAGGCTACGAGTCCCATGCCTTTGAACTTCAGGCACTCCAGTCTTCACACAAGTTTAGCATTAGCCTGTCTGCCCACTGGTTCAGCCAAGTCCTGACCCACTGGATACACAGAGCCTGGCCAGAGGCCCTCACTGTGGCTTGTCTACCTGCTCCATGAAGCAAGATGTCAAGCCTTGGGGAGCTGAGTGCCTGTGGCATGTCAGGTTTTGGAGGAAGCCTTCCCACCAGCATCTCTCCCAGGTGAGCTGTGCCTGCTGTGGACTGCTGTCCTGGTGGCAGCTTTAGGTTGCTCTCAGCTGTATTAACATACTCTCTGGAAGGTGTTTCCCGTCTTTGCTTTGCAGAGCTTTGCACAAGTCCATGGCCACCAGACATCCACCTTTGAGCTCTTGCTGGCTTCTGCTCCCTGGCAGTGCATGTTCATGGCTCACACTGAGCTCATTTTTGGCCAGAGGATCAGACCTCAGTTTCTCAAAGACTGCAAAGCTCTATCCAGCCTGGCAGTCTACTGGTACTCCCATGGGCCAGACTGGTAACAGTCACTGAGCTTCTTTGTGATAATGGAAAGGCCTCAGTGGACTTCAGGAACTGGAGAGCAGATTCCAAAGGAAGAGACCTTCCTCCTTCTCTTCTTTTAGCCTTTTTTTTTTTTTTTTAGACAATAACATGGACACGATTATGTTGGCTGGTGATCGATCATCTACAAAGACCTTTCTGGTCAATTTGGCAGACTTTTGATAGAGGAGTAACTGTGTCAACAGTATTGACTTCCAACAAGTTGTGCAAAAATCAGTGCCTGAGCAGAGGTGAGAGACGCAAAGGTGTGCCTCCGTCAGTTATAATGTAGTTTCTTGTCTAGCGCTTTGGCCAGGAGGCCAATCAGCACATGTATAACAGCTGGCTCGTTAACCAACCTTAGCATGTGCTCCAGCTGACCCAGCCAAGTGGGTGGGAGACACAGGAGAGAGCTGGAGATAACTGTGGGGGGGGGGACAGGACATGGGATGGGGGGATTTCGGGAATATAGAACATGAATCCATAGGAAACCAGACTTCATTAAGTCTCATGGAACAAGTTGATCTTTTTTCTTCCCACTGCTAAATTGCAGGAAAATAAGCTAAAAATACACCCAATACTTTCCTTCTGCTATTTTCCATGCAGTTAAGTGCTGTGGCTGCCACCGGATCATTGCACAATAACCAGTGGCTGTAGAACAAGACACGGGGAGGAGGAGGAGGAGACAGTCCGCATGTCAGCATGGAGACAGCAAGGTGTGTGGTTGCAAATGCAGTCTACAGCGAAAAGACATTTCTGTGTGGCTTGGTTCATCGCCTTGTTCCAGACACCTTCACTAGAGTAAAATCTTGGAGTTCAGCTGATCTGAGAATAATAGAGTAATAGAGCTTTGGAGAAAGTCACCCCAGCAGCAAAGTAGACTGTAAAGGATGCATCACTGACAGATTGAAGGAAAATGGCAGTTTTTCAGGAATGGTCTGTGTTTTTCCCCAAATGAGAGTTTCCCCAGGTGCCCCTTCTTCTCACCTTGAGTTTCCCCTCCCTACAGCTTGGCAAGTGGCCACAGTTCATCTCCAAACTTGCTTCTTGTGTCTTCTTTGCATCTATTCAAGCCTCCAGTTGCTAATTGCAAGTCTTTCTTCTGCTAATTAACAAGATAGGGACTACTCATGTGGCATCCTCCCTGAATCAAAAGGCAGAGAGTAGCACAGGTAGGTTCCTTATTTGCTAGGAAGAAGGAGATGATGGATTTTTTTTTTCTTTCCCTACAAAGGAGAAGGGCTTTCTGCAGTGTTTGCCTGAATTGCTTAACCAGGCGGACAAAGAGCGGAAGGAGCCTGGAAGAGCCCTTCAGTGTGATTTACATGAGGAGAAACACCTCTGTGTCCAAACCTGCCTGTCTTCTCTTTTTGCTTGGCATGTCTGTTGGCCATGATATTGCCTCTGCCAAACAAACTAGCCCTTCTCTCGGACCCAGATCTCCAAAGGGAAGAGCTAGTTCCCATAGCCACCTTGAGGGCCATGGAGAAGATGTAGAGACACAGCCCAGGGCTCTGATTCAGCACATACCGTGCTTCCACTGATGTCCCCATGGTTGAAAGTGCTGCTCTAAGGTGCATGTGAATGTGTGTTTGAAAAGGTTACCATTAGCAAGCAACCCATTAGCAATTCATCCTTTGTCTAAAAGGGGGTACTAGTAGGGATTTCTCTAATTCAGACAGTGCATAAATGACATGTCATGGCTTAGGCCTTCACACAAGACACCTGTGTCTCCACAGTCCCAGCAGCTGCCCCATTTTTTTAATGCCTGGCTGTGCAGACAAGCATCGTAATTGCTGACAGAACTTTTCAATCCAATTATTTGATTTTGTTCAGTAAAAGAGTCACCATCCTACTCAACTGCATGTGCCCTTTGTCTTGGAGATGGAGCAATCTGCCTCTGTTGAGGCTGATTGTTTGGCAGAAAGGAGGACAAGGGCTGAGAAGGGGGTCCCATGGAAAACAGCTTCTCACTTGGCTGTTGCCATAGCCAGCTGCCCTGTTCATTTTAAATGCAAAACGTATGGTTTGGGTCTTGGTTGCTTGGCAGTCTCTCTCTCCCCCACTCTTGAGGCTACGGAGCCTCATCATGTGCTGTCCTCAATGGGAGCAAATCTGGCCCTGGAAGAAAAGCATTATTTTGGGAGCTGTGCCCCAGAGAGGATGGACATCAGGTGTCATCAGGACCTGCTGTTGCTTCTCAGGAGAGCATCCATGCAAAGAGAAGTGGAGGAGGGAACCGTGCGGACTGAAGAGAGAAACGTCAAAGAAAGACATGCCCAGAAGAAGCGAGGTTTAAAGACAGAATGGGAAGTGCAGGGAAATCAAAGATGAAAAGGAGGGAAACTCAGGTGAGTTGACTATCCCTAGCAGAAACAAAGCCCTTCTTGGCTTTGGGCTTCTACTGAAATCCATGGAGCTGGGGTTTGGGGCTGGCAGAGGCCTCGCTCACGTCCAGCAGTAACATAAAAACCAGAGGCATCTCAGCTTGTTTCAATCAGGGCCACGTACTTATGCCTCCTGATTGCTCGTGATGGGATGGTCCCCGCACACCCGTGGCTGCAGGGGACTTTTCCTTCCCTTTCCCCAGAGCACTGGCCCACTCCTGCAGCCCAGCCATTCATTTGGATGAAGACCCTTGACTCACTCACGTCAACCACCACGCGGGAGGAAATTTTATTGCTTTCTGTAGCATTTGCCCCTGGGGCTGGGGGCCATGGTGTTCAGGTGCTTAGGGAGGTGCGGAGCTTTCCGAGCGCTCGGGACCCACTGCCGCGGCGCCCCAGCCAGGCCGCTGCCGCGGGGCCCCGGCAGCCCCTCGGCTCCCTTGGCCCCTCTGCAGTCACTGCTGTTTTTCAGTCCTTGCCGATCTTTCCGCTCGCTCAGCCGTGACTCACCTTCTCCACCATTTGGAAAGGAGGAGTGTGGCAAAGGAAAGATAAATAGCTTCTAGCACAGTTTTGGCCTTTTAAAATCCCGCCGGTGAGCTGTGAAACAGCACAGGGCCTCCGGGAGAGGCCCCGCGCGCCAGCGCAGGTAAGAGCTGTTAGAGCGGGCTCCCGCACGGGCCGGGCACTACTGGCCGGCTGTGGCATGTGCCCTGAGCCATCGTTCAGAGCACCCCTGGTCCGGCAAGGGGAGAGGCTTGAAATGACCCCAAAATTGGGGGGGGGGGGAGAGGGACGCACTGTCAGGGCTATTTTATTTGCTGAGGCTAAACTGTCTTTAAAAAGGAAACATAGGCTGGAAACCGAGAAACCCCCCAGTGATGGAAAACACATCAGTTGGAAGTGAGGAGACCCTCTCCCCTGCTGTGCAAAAGTGAGGCGGGAGAGGAGGCGCTGCCTCTGGGTGGCACGCGCGTGGCAGCCAGAAACGCCCTCTCGATAGACGGGGGAGCGGAACGAGCTGCATTTTGCATCCTTTTATGATGGGTTAATTACAAAAAAAAAAAAAAAAAAAAAAAAAACAGCTCAGAAACACATCATTTAGTGGCATAAGTAGTGAAAGCCCATTTAATTGGAAAAGGCTGTGATGGTCACCTCTGGGCATTGCCGGCTCGCCGGCACTAACCTGCCTGGACAAGCTGGGATGGCAACACCAGTGGCCCAGCGCCTGCCTGTAGACAGGTGCTCGCCGTGGGGGCGCAGCCGGTGTGGCAGGCTTGACCATGGCAGGAATTGGCCATCCCCCCCCCCCCCGGCAAAAGAAAGCCACTGCCAAAGAGAGCTCTCGGGACAACAGCTGGGAAACCCACAGTCTGGGGCAGAGGAGGGCATGAGATGATTGCAGGTCCCAGCAGCCATCAAACCACCTCCCTACACACACCCACACCCACACCCCCACACACACCCCTCCCCACACACACACCCACATACACCCACACACACACCCACACACCCACCCCCCCCACACACACCCCCCCACACAAACCCCACCCCCCCCACACCCCTTGACACACACACACACACACACACACACACACACACACACACACCCCACCTCCCCACACACACACACACACACCGCCACCCCCCCCACACACACACCCACCCACACCCCCCCACACACACACCCACACACACCCCCACCCCCCACACCTACACACACACCCCCACCCCCCCACACACACCCCCCCACACAAACCCCCCCCCACACACACCCCAACACACATACACACACACCCCCACACACACCCCCCCACACCCATACCCCCCACACCCACACACCCCCCCACACACCCACACACACCCACACACACACACCCCACACACCCACACACACCCCCCCCAGTCTGGGCACCTTTCTGCTGCAGCAGCCATGCAATATGAGGCAGAAGAGGTGGAGGATGAGAAGATTATTTATTTTTCATAGATTTTTATAAAAAATAATTATCAAATACAAAAAAATAAAAATAGCAGCAGCCTCCGTTGTGAATAAAACCCTAAGGGGGACAAAAACCGCTCAGTGTCGCTATAGAAGAACAATATTTCGGTACGTAGAAGCTATCTGTTCACAAGAAGCACAAATCTCTATCAGCCTAGCCAACACCGACCCTCTCCCCAGGCCCACCTGGCCCCCGGCCTGGCTCACAGCTCGGGGCCAGCCTGCTCACAGCCCCTTCCCTGCACCAGCGCGTGTGGCCCTGCACCCTGCCAGTGATAAGGGCCATTTAGGCACGTCACTACTGAGATGAGGTTTTTTTTTTTCATACTAAGAGGGTGAAAATTTGGCATCTAACTACTTAGGTTCCCAAGTTCATAGCCTGCCTTGTGCTCCAGCGCTCAGCTCATGCTGAAGTCAGGCAGGGAAGGGTTTGACGTGGCAAGAGGCAGGTAGTTGAAATCCTCCAGTCTCCCTCTGAGTGTCACCCTCATTCCACATATCCACCACAGCCACCACTTCCCTCATTTCTGCTTGCCCCCACTCTCCCAGGGCTTGGAGAAGCTGACAGGACTCTGGACAGCCCTGGCACCTCCCCTGGGCTTAGCCACAACCAGTGCTTTCAGCTGCGGGATGGTGTGCCTCTTTGCTCCCACCACGGTTATGCCTGGACTGGCTCAGCCCAACAAATGCACTAGGTGGAATAAGCTTTTTTTGGGTGAGCTTTGTGCCCTTTGGGGAGGTGACCTGCCAAGGAGCCATAGGTAATCTCGGGATTGGAAAAGGGCTTGGTGAAGGATGAAACAGCTCGTTTATGCGCACATGGTGGGATGTCTAGCTGCCTCTGTCTCTGTTCCTAGTCTCTAGCCAAACATACCTTTTGGAGATGCCTGACAAAAATCCGGGAAGACCAGCAAGAGCCAAACGATGAGATGGCCGCCTTGAAAAAAATCCCCAGTCTCTCCACACTGTGTCACCCTCTCTCCGTCTGTGCTGGCCAGACCCTGCCCCTGGCCTCACCCCTGCTGCAGGCATGCAGGCCTTGCATGTGCGGGACAGAGCAAGGCAGGCTCGGCCTCTCGACCCCCAGCCGGGAGGGCTGCAGAGCGCATCCTGGGCCCAGCTGGGTTTTCCCAGTCTGACTGTTATCCCTTGTCTTCTCTCTAGCCTTCTTCTCTGCCTGCTTCATTTCTCACATCTGGCTGCAGAGTTGTTCCCAGCACTCAACTGTGAGGAATTGGAAGCGGACACAATGACACCCCAGCACAGCCAAAATCCATCAAAGCCAGGTGCCTTCTCTATCCTCTGCATCCAGACTGCCAAGCCAAATGCTTGAGAACCAGCTTTGGATCCCAAGGTTTCTAGCTGGGCTTCTTTTTACCCAGTACCTATGGAAGGAAGATACGCATGATAATCTGCAATTGTAAGCCCAGCAGTGTGGGTTCGGTGACAGAGATGATAAGGAGAAGCTCAGTGGAAAAAGATGATGCTCAGAGTCTCCTGACAGGTCCTCTGTGCCCCATTTCTCCCTATGATGTGGGTCTCATCTCCTCACAGAGCTGCTGGCCACACTGCTGAAGGCTTATGTTTGGAAAGGAGCTGTGGAGGGGAAAAACAAAATAAAACCAGCTTTCCAGCTTCATTCATTTCAGAGCATCACACGGTTATTCTACATTGCCCTCCACAGTTGGGTTGTCACCAGCTGAAACAAAAGGGGGAGCAAGGCAGAGAGTGGGACCATGGCGCGTCTTTGCTACTACCTGCCATGCCGCAGGCCTCATGCACACGTCACCCTTCCCAGAGGTCTCTCAAACAAACAGTAGGCCGAATCTGTCATGGCCTTCAGCACAGTGATGCTCACCTAAGCTGCAGCAGTTACTGGAATGAATCAAGGGTACAGTAGTATTTCTTTTCAGGTACAGCTGTGCCTCAAAATCCTGTCTCAGGATGCAAACCAGAGAAAGTCAAAGCACCTGAAAATCACAAGGCAAAACTTGGCATTTTCAGTTGCTGAGAGCTTCTCAAGGTCCCACCTTGCAAGCCACGTGCCTCGGGAGCTGTCTCCTCCTGTAGTCCAGTTGTTTGGCTTCTCTTTCTGACCTCTTTCCAGCTCCCTCTTAGCAAATGAGGGGAAATTCCCTACTCTTCCTGCCCCTACCTTCACTTTTCCCAATGATTTGTACTTCACAGCAGCATGGGTGTGTGACAAAGGATATCCTTTCTCAGCTTCATAAAGAGCAAAGAAAATATATATTTATATATATATTATATATATATATGTATATATATATATATATAAAATTAAGTTTAAATATTTGCAGAGAGATCACAACTACCTCAACCTTGCTAAAAGAAGCCTATACAGTAGAGAGGGGGGAGTGAATAGTGACAAAATTCAGAGCAAAGACAGACACTCAGAATTGGCAACCCATCAATACAGTAACAGAACCAAGTGTCCGTGGCAGCTTCTCAGCTGTTGGCTTGGAGCCCAGCCCAGCGCGCGGCCAAAGCAGTGGCCAGACTCCTTGGTGAGCCCACTCACATGCATGGCGGGCCCCAGTTGCCGGGTTTGATTTGGGAGGGAGCCTGAGGGGAAAGGTGCAGTGATGAGAGGGGACCGTGGCAGCGCAGTGAATGCATCTGTCCTCTGCCCACCGACTTCCTGGTGGCTTCGCCCCATCCCTGCCGTGCCCATCACTCCTCTTGCATGCGGTGCCACAGGACGCTGGGCAGCTGCGTTGCTGTCTTCCCAACTGTCCAGCTCTTCCTCTTACGTCTCCTGACCCTACCTTGTATGTCCTGCAACCCTCTCAGTGGCCCCTGTTGTTGCCCCTTTGCTCCTCTGGTTCTCGCCTCACCGAGAGAGGCCTTTCGTGGCGCCGCTACTGGTTCTCCTCAGCTGCTGGGTCACGGCAGGTGCATTCGTCTTGGTCACAGTCAGCAGCAAACGGGATCACCTAGAGGCATCAAAAGGTAAAAGTAAGTCTGGACCAAGCTTCTGCCTTGAAATTCCTGGCCCACCAAGACCCCTTACCTCAAAAACTCCTCTCCATCCCTGCATGGACAGACTGACACCCTCGGCAAGGTTGATGGTGTAGAGACCAGCATGCTCCACTCTCACTGAGAAACAGACTTTGAGCCAGGGTGCCCCTGGTGCTAACTGTGACACAAAGCTGAGTTTTGCTCTTTGGGTTTTTCCTTTCTGGTAACTTGTGTTGCAAATTTTTTCAGTCAAGGGCCAACCTGAGGGCTTATGCCCCAAATATCAAAACTTTGGGAGAAATTTCCCATGGTGGTTATGGGCTTCTGGACTGGAACTAGCAGTGGTAAGATACCTCTAGATTTCAGGTCTAGCTTCATCCTTTTTAGATGGCCACCCTTTGCCCATATCACAGTCCATGGCCCCATCCTTCAAGCTAGGCTCGACTCTTCCTGGCTCAGCTATAACACCGCTCATTGCTTTCTCTACCTCAATTGTACATGCCACGCAATCTTATGTCACCTGTGCTTTAACTGGTGGCAGCAGAACTCGGTGAGAAAGTACCAGCAAAGCATCTGGCTCATGGTTGACTGCCTAGCAGTGGGCCATAGGAGCTGAGGAAACAATTTCTAGTTGAGGCTTTTATGCAAACCAGGATAAAGCCAAGAGGTTTTCTTACTGTAAAAGCACATTATATTTTTCACAGCCTGAACCAGTGAGAGGCTGGAGCTGGTTGTTTTGTGTCTGAAACCCATATTCCTAGATCTGCTTTAACAGCAAAAGTGATGGAGGATGGCATGGCTGGAGAGCTAGGACCTGAGGGGGATGTGAGCTGAGGCAGGGTCTCCTGAGAGCTTTGGGACATGAATTCCTCCACCTTCCATTACAATCCTGTCCTTTATTCTGGCTAGAGATCAAGATGTCTCAGACCTCCTGAGAGCCATGCCATGCTCCAAGATGTCATGATATCACTGGGGAGAGTTCACTCATCACTTGGGTGTAAAGCCTTTTCCCTCCTGTCTGAACTGGATCATCCCAGGATTTTATTTTTCCTTTCTGTGTGTGTATGTGTGTGATGAAAGGAAAAATGATTCAAGCTCCATAACAAAGACACGAAGATCCAAATTCACATAGTTTTGCAGTGAGAAATTATCTCATGCCCTATGGTTTGTTTTGCTCTTTGATACATTTAGGAAGGATGGGCTGTGTGTGCTGAATGGCAAGTTAGGTGGGAAGGCAGGGTGCAATGGGGGATGAAGAAGGGTCTGCACATCTCTAACTCAAAGTTGCTACCTCTACATTATTCCTCCCTCTTTTCCCCTTGGGAGACTTGGAAAGGAAAAACAGTTCAGACTGGGCTTGTGGATACCAACAAAAAATTTAAGTCCACTGAGATTGTGCAGTTATTCAACAAGGTGCCTTCTGACTCATCACAACTAGCACTAAATCCTACAGAAGTAATTTTCTAAGGACTTGCATTTTAAATGAGAAGGAATCCCATGAGCCTGAGTGGGTGCCTGGTTGAGCTTTGAGTTCTATTGGCCCAGGTCTAAACCCTGCTGTAATCAATAAAACAATGTCTATCAGCTTCAGCTGGCTTTGGTTTAAAATCATGGATCTGTGCTCTACTCATGGGAGAACTGTCTTGTAGGCCTGCTTCCACGGTCAGCAAAGCCAAAGAGACTAGTGAATTGTGAATGCTTAATCCTAAATCTTGGCCTGTGCCACAGAAGGTGCTCACTTACCTTCCTGGAGGACAGTGTGGAGGAGCAGCAGTCACCCCCATCATACTGGCAGTATGCCCGATTGTTGATGGTGTCACACCAGCCATCTGCTTGGAAAGGCTATAAGCAGAGAAATGAGTTGCTGCTGAAAGGATTATTCAAAAGTGGAAGGTTCATCCCAATAGCAGAGATCCCAGATCCTCAGCAAGTCTCTTAGACAGCACTATAAAGGGCAGGGTCCAGTTACACAGCGCACAGCCACCTCTTCAAAGCCAAAGCAACACCCAAAGCAACACCAGAAAACTGATATCCCCGTTAGTGTGTATGGAGGACTTCATGCTAAGAGGACAAGAGCTGTAGCTCAAGGATCAGCTTTCTCTACCCAAGGGAACTGCATCAGGAAATGAGACATCAAATCCATGTCTTTAGAAAGGGCCTCACACTGAATGCCAGAAGTTCAAGTCTCCATCCCACTCAGTGCTTCTCCCTGGAGTCCAGAGCCACTCAACTGGGAGTGAGTTCACCACCTTCTCTGCACAGCACCGCTTGCTGCTACTTCATTACACCACTCAAGTGCAGCTCCACTGTAATCCATGTCTCTGTGCTAGTGTAGCCAGGACTGGGCTCTGTAAGAAGCTGACTCAACTCTTCCCTGCAACACTCTTTCTTCTTAAGAGCTTGACTCTGAAATTGAGCTTTGTGACGCAACTTGGGCAGCTAAGTATAGAGACTGATACGAGGATTGACGAAGGAGCCTGTTAGAGGATCAATATCAGAGCCATCGGACTCCTTTTTCTCCCTTGGATTACGAGAAAGGTTCATAAGGTCAAGCATTTCTCAAAAATTCTTGTGTCTAAGCTGAGTCAAACATTGACAAGTGCTGGTTGCAAGGACTAAGCTTTTTCCAGAATGCTCTTGATCTGGCCCAGGCCCTAACCATGCAGGAAGAGGGACATATCCACAAATTCCTCTAGACTCGCCTCTAGAGAATCTAGCCCTTGCTGCAACACTCAACTCTGCTAAACCTTGCCAGACTGGTCTACAAGACTGCTTTTTCTAGGCCAGCTGAGGAGGGCCACTAGAGAAATAATCTTTATTAAGCGCTAGCTCCCTGCAGGCAAAATCCAACTCCGGATTGAATAGAGGACAGTTGCCTACTGATAACCAGAGATACTGGCAACTTGGTCACTTTCCATCTTTGCTGATGGCCACTCCCCTCTTCATTTCTCCTCTTCATGGCCCAGATCCCACCCTCTATAAAGATGGTGTAATGAAGTTCTGTGGTTGCATGCCCTTCCTAGAGCTAAGCAGGAAACAATTCAGTGAGACAAATGCCTGTAGTCATTCCCTAGGACTTGCAAAAGCATTTGTTGCTGTTAACGCTCGTGTTCTGGGAACATCTGCAAGTCAGAGCAGACATCTCCAAAGTACGCAGGTAGTCCAGGAGCACAAATTCCCACCAAAGTCAACAGCACTTCTGCTCCTAAATCGCACAGCCACTTCAGAAAAATCCACTTGCTCCATAATGGAGGATTTTGCATTATCAGAATAATGCTAATGTTGTGTATGCTTTGAGACTGTAAATGGTGCATCTTCTTTGTACGGCACAGCCCAGTGCCCTTTGCTGCTCTGCTGTGAATCACTGTTGGATCTACCTGAATCAGTAGGAATTTGCAGAGCTCAGCTTGCTTTGGTGCAGCTCAAATAAATGGCCCATCATTAACAAGCTTTCTTTGATTATTTCAGCTCTAACATGGAAACAGAAAGCTATTCCAATAGAATAGGTTTCTGACCAGAAATGTTAGATGGCACAAACAGCCATTCAGAAATCCGTTTTATTGTTGTTTAGTTACATGAGTCATCTGGTCAGAGAAGAGAAACAACTAGGGTTGAGAAGCAGCCAACTAGAGCTGAGAAATAACGCTGTGTGACTGGTGTAACTAAAGAACTTGCATGTGAAACATATGCAATGAACTGTCAGGAACAATCTGCAACTCAGGTTTATTTATCATAGATATACATCAGCACCGCCAAGTGACGAATAAACGTGCTAACACAACGGAAAGGCCATTCATTAACTGAGTGATTAGTAATGAAATGCTTCTCTAGCTCTAGGCTCCGTGCTGTTAGCTGCTGATGCAGAAACAGTGGCCGTACTCCAGAAGGACTGCTGTCACCAGCAACGGTCCTGGAGGAAAGCTGGCCATCCCTTTGCCCATGAAAGTGGCTGTTCCATTTTGCTGGATCTGGTGGCCTGAAATGACAACTGGGCTTCTCAAAATGTACCAGAACTCTGCCTTTGAAAGTCCCTTACCAGTAGCACCACTAAGCCAACGAACTTCAGACTGAGAAAGGTCACCATACCATGACAGGCCTGTATCCACTACACTGAAGCCAACATGCAAGAATGGGTGATACTGCCACAAGGAAATTATGGCCAAACCAGGTTACTGATGTAGCCTTTTGTCATCATGACTCACATGGACCAGAAACAGGCCTACTGCAAATTAACATCACTGTTGTTTCATAGAATCATAGAATGGTAAGGTTGGAAGGGACCTCTGGAGGTCATCTAGTCCAACCCTCAGCATAGTCCATACAGGGATGGAACCCGTGACCTTGGCATTAGCAGCAGCACGCTCTAACCAGCTGAGCTAAACCTGTTTCACCAAGGGCAGGAAATAAGAACACGGATTATGGCAAACCAATGAGTCTGGCAATGGTAGCAATATTACAGTCACAGCTACAGTCTCTGGGCCAAATCCAAGCATCAAAGGAGAGATTGCATTTGCCTCTCCTTTCTTACACAAGAAGAAATGATGAGCCTTTCTACAGCAGAGAAACTGAGGCATAGCAAGGCTATTTGACTCACTCAAACATCCAGAAAGAAGCAGTGGCAGAGGAAGTGAGTTGACACGAATCATTGCCCTCACCATGACACCTACTTCCTAGGGCTCAGTGGCAGTACAGCTAGACACTCAAGTCTTGGCCAGATGTAGGCAATGTCTAGATACTTCAGTTCACACTGCACAACTGCTCACAGAAGCTTTATGCCCCCAGGAACTGCAGCACCTGAGCTCCTGAGGGATGTGGGATGACAGGTCAGTTTCTGGAAGACACACAAAGGCTCGAAGCAAAGTCCTTTACAAAGCTTATTCTGGTGCCACGTGTGCAAATCAGGACAACCCAGAGAAAAGTACTGTCTGCATAGGGGCTCTCACCTTGCAGAAGCTGTTAGCTCTTGCAAGCCCTCAGCAAAGCAGAGGAAGATCAGTGCCATTTCTCACGTGGGGAAACTGAGGAAGAGGAGCTTAGTGACTTGCCAGAGGCTGCCTTCTGAGCTACTGCTGAAGGGAGCTGGAAGGGCTGAGCCAAGCCCCAGCACTGGGGCCCATTAGGGTCACTTTTTTCTATTTGAAGACTAGAGGATGTCAGGGTGTAATTCCCCACACTGGAATATCATCAAGATGACAGAGTTAACACTCCTCTCGCAGTGAAAACTGCCAACAGGTCCTAAATAACCGTGAGTGAGGAAGGCCTTCATTTGAGCTGCGAAGCAGCTCTGCATGCCATCGCGGCTGGCCGGGGTCCCCGCGGAGCCAGGCCGGAGCTGGCAGGTACAGGGGGTTGATGGCAGGGGACTGGCCGGGGGCTCACCCGGCCGCTGGCGGGGAAAGCGCTCTGGGTGTGATTTGCTTTTGCAGCATTCCATACGGTGGAGTTTTTCCTTGAGCTTTGCTCCATATGTCATGACTCACTGGCAAAACAAAACCCACTTCTTCTGTAGTTTCCATATAATTATTGCGGAGGATTGCCTGTCCCGGCTGCACAGGTCTGAAATGATTTCCAGATCGTGTCTTGTGCGCAAGGTGGGGGGAGGACAGAGACAGGGACAGGACTGAGAACAAGTGGCTCTCGCTTTCTCGCTACACCTATTAGGGTTAATTGCCCCCTCCCCTCAACCCGCCAGAGCCCGTACCCCACCCTAAACAAATACAGGCTCCTATGGTAACACTTGTTGGGGAAACTTAACAACTCATGCTCCAAATTACATTGGAAAAACATATGAGGGAAAAACAGAAAATGACTAATTGGTCTCGAGGCTCAGGAGAGCCAGATGCATGGTTTGGGGACCGATGGCTCTGCTCTGCGCAGCCACCCAGGCTCCCCACAGCTGTCTCAACCACCTCTCCTGAGCTGAGGCTCTACATCTAGATCGAGGGGGCAGGTCCTGTTTCCAGTCCTGTTCCCTCTGGTCTTACTACTGCCATCAGGTCTCAGGGCATGAGGCAGCCCTGGCCTCAGCATGGTACAGGTCAGACTGGCGCTGCTCAAGGCCCACGACCATGCTTACCCACTGCAGGCCTGAGCTGAGATCTTTTTTCACATTCTGTTCTCAGTCTGCTGCTGTCATTGTAACAGCAGCTCATCTCCAAAACAGCCGTACCAAGCTATCCAGACCCTCTCATACACGATCCACAGGGTTCTGGGCTAATCTAGAGAGCGCAGCAGGCCAGCCAGGGCAGTGAGAGACCCACGGCATTTGTGTATCACTCAGGGTGATGTCTCTTCCTCTCCCTTCCTGTCTCCACTGGAATCAAACACTTCAGGAGCATCCTGGGTCAGGATAACCCCCTGTGAAAGAGCCCAAGCATGAAAAAGTGAAGGGGCTTGGGAGCACAGCAGGGCTAGGAAGGAAGGACAGCCAAGCTGTAGCTAGCACTGCAAGCTCTTCTGCTTCTCCGTAACCCAGTGATGTGGCTCTTGCACTGCCACAACAGCTGGTACTTTTTATCCTATGAGAGGGCTGCAAATCTGCTTCTTGATGAGGTAGGAGAATTTCATTACTTACATGGGCTTGAAACAACTCAAGGCTAGCAGAGTTGGGTTAGCAAGGAGCTGCACCTCTCAGTAGTTTTCCAAGGAAGATAAAGTGAATCCTATTGGTTTGGTTTCTCAAGGACCTCCAGTTGCTTTCAGGCTTTATAAACAGAAAGAGAAAACTAAGATGCTGGTGGATCGACCTTCATTTATGAGGGCACAGGTGTGGGCTTTGATGTTCATTTGGTCATACTTGTATCCGTCTCACTTTGGTTTTGCAAGAGGCAAGGCAGAGGAGGACACCAGCTGCATGAACAGCTATTTCCAGTGCAGTGCAAAAGATGCACACAGCCTTTTTTCAGACTACGTTTGAGTCATGTGACTCTAAATTAGGATGCATAGAAAGCAATGCCAGTGGTGGGAGAAGGGAAGTTTGCTCATGTCAGTGACTCAAAGAAACATTTGACAAAATTTTAAGATGCTGGCAGGAAAAAAAAATGCAGATCTGGAAAAAATGTGGAAAGGCAAATGCAGCCAGGTGAAGGCAAGTGCATGTAATCCAGGAAAATGACCAGCTGAGTTTCAATCGCCAGCCTTGGGAAAAAAAAGGATTGATTCAAATAGCTTGTATAAAATGGGAAAAAGTGACTAAGGTAATTGCTGTAACTGCTTCACACTGAATTAGCGATATGGAGCTTCTCAGCTAGGGTGCATGACACCTCTGGACTGCTGGAGCCAGCCAGTGAGCCGGACTGCGTCAGCTAATTTCCCCGCTCTTGCCATTCGTCTTCCTTGTTTATTCAGACAGCAGCTTCACTAGGGCATGTGTTAGCCTGTGGCGGTACAGCATCTGGCACCGTGGGGCCTGACATTTGCGCCACCATAATTAAAAATAGTAACTCTGAATAAAATGCTTGGCAATTTAAATAGGCTAAAAAAAAAACCCCACACTCTCAAAACTGGGAATAGGTATGGATGAAAAAATGGGGGGTGGGAGGGAGAGGGAAAAATATTGCAGGATAAAGTGGAATCTGAGAAAAGATCATTCAAGTCCCGGAGCTGCATTGCAGCCTGCTAGGCTCCGCATGCGGGTGCATACTGCCTGTTTAGACTGTGCGATTTCCTGGGCAGAAGCATTTCAGAGTGTTTTGCTGCGTCGTTTCACTCACGGCTCCCAGGAGATGCTGTGCAGGGAGCAATATTTTGTACACAACTTTTTCCACTGTCTCTGCAGATCCCTCAAAGCCAGGGCTGAGCTTGCTGGCTCTCTCCTTGTGCACTGGCCCCTTCCCAAGCCTTTTACATAGTCCAGCAACGTGGGGGATCATCCCAGGTCCCAGGGTTGCTTCTTGAATTCTCTTTCTCCTAGTGTCACTGCTGAGGTGCGCAGCATCCCAATACATTTTTCAAACCACCCTATATATAGGCTGATTCACTATGAAAGAACTTAAAAGGGTGTGACACAGCAGGGGAAAGGAGGTAAGCAAGACAGCCAGAGAAGATGGATTTTGGGAAGGCAGTTGAGTATGAAGAATAGATCACAAGTGATATAAGTATCACACATATTTTGATGCTGTGTCACAGTCACTTGATGAACATTATTTCTTAGGAATGCAGGTTTTGCACTAGTTGAACAGATCTGAAGGCCCAGTAGCTTGCTTTTGGCAATGACCCATTCCAGATGCTTTGGAGGAAGGTGAAAAAAAAAAAAAAAACCCAATATGCACCTGGCCAATTATGTAACTTTACTCCAGCAAGAGGGGAGAATTCCTTCCTCGCTCCAGCTGAAAGTCTGCTTCTGTGCTCCCGAGTGGGATGGAAAGTGCTTGCGATTTCAATTTGTCTATAGCTAGAGAAAGCCCAGATCCCAGTTTCAGGGGATCAAGTCCAGACTTATTAGGCAACACGTCTTCCCAAGCGTTCAGGAGGCTGCGCGTGTCCTGGGCTTTGTGATGGTATTCCCTTCAATGCTTATCCCATCCAAGGAGAGCACGTAGTTTTGCTTTATGTTGTTTCTAAGTCAGCAAGAATTTTGTTGCCCCTGCATCTTTCCCTTTGGGCATCAGTATTTTGGGCTTTGATGTTTGAGATCTCAGATGTGGCTGGTCAAACCCTTTGTGTACTCAAATGACCATGTGAGACCCTGCAGCTGATCACACACAGTTTTTTTTGTCCTCATCAGCTGTAACTTTCAAAGCAACCACAGAGGAACGGGGGGAAACATCAGTTCAGCACTGGAGATGGGCAGGTACCAGCCCAGAAAGGCTGCTGTTCCTACATGATCACATCCACACCTGTTGCAGAAGCTTCGCCGCTATTCTTTCTGCTCTTCTCTAAGTGATTAGTGGCTCTCAAAACTTTGGCTGAAAGATCAGTTGAAGAACATGGAAGGGGCTCTACAGAGATATGGTGCAGCAAGGGAGAAAGGCACATGGCTGGGCGATAAAGCTCTGCTGGGGAGAGGCATCCCTTTCCTGAGTGCTGCGGCCTTCCTGGCCCCACTGCATTGGCAAGGCCTTCATCAGAAGCAGGGTAAGAGTAAACTCCTGCCGATCCGTTCAATATACGGCTGGACAGGGGGGACCAACAGAGCAGCAACAGCTGCAGGTTGATAGCCAGAAACCCTTTGAGATAGTTCAACACTAATTAACCCCTCATCCTGCCCATCCACACCAACTCTTCTCCTCATCCACATCCAGCAAGCCTCAAAAGAGAGCAGTGCGTGCTCAGCACCAGGAACAAGAAACTAGCAACAGCCAGAGCCTGGCTGGCAGGTAACACAGCTGGAAACTGCAGACAATTGATGCCATTTGAGAGGTCAGCCCAAATCAAGGCCCACTCCCAAGTCACTCTGACAGCCTTTGCACCCCGTACCACAATAGTGCAGGGGACTAGGAGACCAGAGGACTTGAGGACGTATACCTGAAGCAGCTTCCAGTACTAGGTACAGCCACAGGTCTAAAGGATCTGAGGCTGGCAGGAGAAGCAGCAGCCCAGGCGCAAAGCATGTATGTGCTGTCGTTGCATGTTGTGGGGTGGAGCAGGCTTGGGGGGCAGTCTTCTGCAGAGGGACAACGATAAAAGGAAGCATGAAGAGGCTGTGATACCCCTTTGCCAGCAGTAGGAAAAAAGGACAGCTTGTCCTGACTGCATGCCCTTCCTTTCCACCCCATATCATTCACTAGCCAGAATATTTCAAAAAGTGTAAGTTATTCTAGCATGTTCCTGGCAGGACACGAAAACTACCCAAGTCCTTGTTGAAGGTCTGATTCAGTTAAAACCCCAGTGCATCCACTGCCCCAACATCCTGGCTTGGTATGTGAAAATTCCCCCTCCATCTTTCTGTTCCTTTCTCTTCAACATCTTTCCAAACCACTGCTTCCCTTTAGAAAACTGAGCTTGTTTCAATCCCTTCAGCTGCAGACATTGCAGGAGCTAGTTAAAGTGATGCTACAGCACAGTGTCCCTAGGACACTTTCCTTATACATACACACGCACACACATGCACACACATGCACACATACACACTGGTGAGGCAGAGAGCCCGGCAATTCTTGGCTCCTCCTGCTTGCCCAGGGAAGTTGACTGGGAATGCAGACTGTGGGAGGAAACGACAATGTTCATTGTTTGGATTAAATATTTTTCTTGGCCTTCTCTCTGTTGCAGTGTGTCTATTATTTTATTATTTCCACCACCACCCCCAACACCCCAGCACATTCACTTTCCCTCTCTCCTTCCTGAGGCTCTCTGGCATGCAAAGAGGAAATCAGCTCTGAAAAACACAGAGGGGGCAGAGAGGGAACAGTGCTGGCTTCTGGTCAAAAAGTGCTTTGGGATGCCTCAGTGCCCTGAGCTACCCTGAGCAGTAAGCTAACTACCTGGCCCACTGCACTGAGGGAGGCCAGGTGAGCACAGCTTGAGGGAAGAGAGCTTTAGAAATTTGGCAAGAGGCACCTGGGACCGAGTAGCCTAAAGAGGAGGAAACAAATAAATTCCTACAGGCCCAGGACTTCATATATTATTTCTGTGTCTTCCAGCTTCTGTGCCCCCCCCCCCCAAGCCGTTCCTGTGTGGTCTGTTAAACTATAGTGGATGACCAGTGGAGGCACATGCTGCTGGAATGGCTTGCTTGGAGAAATCATGGACTTGCACCATCACCTCAGACATGGCCAGAAAGCAAAATGGAGAAATGCTGGTTGTTTCTGAGTTTGCTGGTGTCCCTGGGCTACTCACTTATCAGCTCAGTATGCAGAGTTCCTTCATCATGTTTTCTCAGTTCTTCAGGAATGTCTGCTCCATCTCCAGCATCCTTCTCCCCATTCATCACTAAGGGAAAAAAAGACTTCTTGTTTGAGAAAGAATAATCCATGTTCACATATCAGCCCCAGCTTTCAGTGGCATTGATACAAATGAAGCCAAATTGTGCTTTTAACGCAGGCCAAGATGGACTTGATCACTTGGTCTCAGAAACCAAAGCTGTGCAGGAGAGACAACAGCAAACACACCTTCCAGGGACCTTCAGTCATGTACCATCAGAAATGGCTGCTGCCGACCAAGTCTGCCAGGGCCAATCACAGCGACAGGAGAAGGTGTGCGGCCTGCACCCACTAAGCAACAATTAGTCTCTTTTGAAGGAAGAGGAAACAAGATGGAAGGAGGCATCCTGCGGGCTGGTTTTAGTCCATGTGCCACCACTTGGACTCTGCTGTCCAAGGTAAATAAGACTCAGTTCCCAGCAGTGGTACTAATTGCAGTGTTGGCTGTCTGGAGGAGCTGCAGCTTCAGGTGGCCTTCAGGACAAAGAGGTTCCCCTGGACATGGGTTACCTACATACACATGGGTCCCAGTTGAATTAGTCTGGATTGAGTTTGGACAGGAATGGAGTCTGAAGTCAGATGAGAGCAGAGTGGTTCAATCACTGCTTGGTCTCCTGTTCAAATGCTGCTGTAGAGGACCATTCTGGGAGAGCAGGTTCTTGCCTTCATGGTGTTTGAAAACGGTCCTATGTCCTAGGCCAGGATTTGTTTTGGACACCACTCTGCTATAGAAGTTAGTTTGTAGTACCTCAAACTACTGAATGAGGATGCACCACTTCCGCCCTGACAGTTTCTCTGTCTCGCTCCTCAGAGACACTGTCTTTCAGCAAACAGCAATCCAAAAAGGGCATTGCCACAGCCTACAGGAACAAGACTGAAGAAAGAGACGGAAAGATGGTGTAGATGAACACCATCTGAAAGCAGGTCTTTGCCTCTGTGGTGACTATAAAATCTTCTGTGTCTATGATCTGCTCATGGCAGGGTCCTTAGCCTAATCCTTTCTACATGTTGATCTCAGTACTGACAAGAGACAAGGGGAGGGGAAAAAAAAGAAGCAGGAAAGAAAGGCAAAGGAGAGCACAAGAAGACACTGTAGGTAGATAGTACTCTTGGCATGCACAGTAGCACTGGGAGGTGGGTCCCCAGCATTCTCAGTTCCCAGGGCTGGTGTTGTGTACATGCGAGAGAAGCCAGAACTTCCTATGCCACTAGCACCAGCCTGCAATAGTACCCTCAGCAGCTTGCCTCTTGCCATGGATTAGATCTCCTGGCAAGACACTTGTGCAAAGTATGTTGCAGGATAGAATGGTTTATGGAAAACAAGCCCTGAAAACCACAAAGGGCCTCCCGACCCACTTGTATCTGGTTTCTGCCAAGTTCTTGTACAGATCTTGAACAGAAAGAGAAAAAGGTACAAGGGATGAAGGAGCTGAAGAGGAATATTCATGTTGGAAGAACCGTTGGCTGGACTAAGGTTGAGAATGTTTATTTGCTATCAAAAAAGACTCATTGATTTTTATTTCAGAGGGTATTTTCGGTGCCCTTTCACTCCCTCTGATTGTGTTACAGGGTGCAAGACCTGTGATTAGTTGAGAGAGAGGGGAAAGCAGGACACAGGCAAGGATGGAGGTACAGCAACTGAGCTGCAGAGGGCAGAAAAGTAGTAACAGGTTGGGAGACCTGAGGGAGATGGACACAGCCATGGCTTGCAGGGGCTGACTGCTGCTTCTGGTCCCTGTTCCCTCACAGTTCAAGAAACAAGCAAACTATTTCACTTCTCTGTGCCACTGTTACCCACAGCCAAATTCCCTTGTTTCTGTCCTTCCTGGAAAAGCAACCAAACCCCACCTGCCTCTTTAGGTCTCCACCACCACTGGCTGTTGAAGTCCTATTTGCACTAACCAGCCTACCCCACTCATGACAAGGGCAGCATGAAAACATACCCAGCAGGTATTTACAGAGCTTTCCATCTTGTTTTCTGCCTCCCCTTCATGAAAGGCTTCGCCCTTGCAGATCAAGTTTAACAGTATTGCTCCATGAGGGGGGAAGGGATTAGGAAGGGAATCTGGTTGGAGCCAGTCCTCCACACATTCCAAGGAGGTAGATGCTGCTGCAGGACCTGGTAGCACCCAGGCACCCTGACGCTGCAATTAGGAAAGGAACAACCTATGCCCCCACTACATGCACATTGTTTTTGGTATCCTTTGCTTCCCAGGGGGAAGCTCAGGGACGGGGAAGAGAACATGCCCTGAGACAAGTAGCTGCCTGTGAAAGTAGATCTACCTTTGACAGGCCTGTATACCTTCAAGATGGTAACAAACATCTAACCACGCTGTTGGACTGCTGTCCTCTCTGCACAAATTTCCACATCCCACAGTGTTATCAGTACAAGCTTGCAGCTAGATAACAGCTTAGATGGGCCAGGATAAGAACAAAAGTAATGACAACTAGGTCAGAGCAATGGTCCATCTAGCCCAGAACTCCAATATCGGCTGTAGAGGTGGTACACAACAAGTGAGACTGACCAGCATTTGCAGTCAGTGTTCCTTGTACTCCCCTATCATCTACAGTTACTGCATTCGGCATGGTGGGAGGTATATCCTTATCTTTTCCTTTTAGTATCTGTTCCACTAATGCCCACTGATTTGTTTAATCTCTCTTTGGACTTACAGCTACTATGCACCTCTGCAGCCTCATATGGCAGCCAATTTCAGACTTCAGTGTTTACTGTGTACAAACTACTTTTACCTGTTTTAAACAAATCCCAGTCACAGTGAGTACTCCTTAGTTCTGCATTCATCTTATCCAGTACATTCATGTTTTTGTAAACCACAAGCAGTCTTCTGCTTGCCAAACTGAAGAGTCTCAGCCCTTTTAGGTTCTCCTTATAAGGCAGTTGCAGTGTCCCCTTAATCATTTTAATAGCTTTTCTCTAACTCTGCTATGTCCTCTTAAGATGTGGAGACCAACAGTGCCTGCACTATCCAAGATGTGAATTTACCAAAGTCTAGGGCAACAACACACTGAGCCATGTTTGGTCACTTGAATCTTATGGATTTGTAGGCTTTCACTTTGGTGGGACCCCTGAAGGAACTGCAATTGCATGGTCTGCTTCTTGCCTGCTTACAAGAACAGCAGTAACATCCAGTGGGATCCTCTTCACATTTTCAAAGTCAGGTGGAAGAGGAAGAGTGCAGACTGAATAAAGGTGTCACAAAATGCTGTGATGGAGACAGGAGATTAGAGGTGAAATAGTGATGACATGAACACCATAAGAGGGTGTCTTTAAATTCTGGCCATGCTGAGATTCCTGGTTGCTCTAGAGAGTCTCCTTGGAGAAACTGGGGTGCTTGTAGTCCTCATCGTCTTCAGCCCATGGAGAATCGAAGAGGATTTCTCAGTGTGAACCATCCCACCAGGGTCACACTTCTGCCTGGTTTCGTGGGCTGAGCTTTGCCATGATACAAAACTACAGCCCCTTGGGTCTGGGAGGAGCGACAATAAAGTAGGCAAGGCTGGCTAGACAACTACCCGTCCTGAGGGCTTCTCCTGGTTAAGATGTTGCAGGTGATGTAGTAACAAGCACTTCCTACTATCATCGCTCTTTTAGCTAGAGCACAGCGCAGGAAGGGCTTTGCAGGTTTTTGAGGCATGGACAGTGATTGCATTTACCACACTCTGCATCTTACTCTTCTGTTCTCATATTATAGATGCCTACTCACATCTACGCATACTGCCCCTATCTTACAGTTACCTCCGCCTGCAGTCAGCCACAAAGAGACTGAATTTTTGCCCCAATCTGCCGCAAGACATCACTGATCATCACCTTTAGATTTAATCTTTCACAGAGATGGAGCCACAAAGCAGACAGGTTGAGCTGATGCTGTCACCTTGGCAGAGGCCTCCACACCCAATTTTCTATCCCAGCTGCAATTTAACAAAATTCAACTTTTGGCCTGTGCTGCAGCCTTACTGATGCTGACGAGCAGAGGCAGCTCCTTACAGCTGGTCCCAGGCCCCAGTCTTTTGAGTAGGAAAGCGAGCTAGCCTCCTATCACAACACCTTGGCAACACTAAAGCACAGTGGGACTCTAATTTTAGATGAGACTTCCCACTGCTACTATTGTAGATGGTTTCAAAGGGGTTAATTATGTCTGACAAATACTGGACATAGGCCACAGACATGCCAAGAGAGGGTTTTGTGCATGTTAGTGGGAAGGGCTGTAGATGGTCCTTGACCAACTCTTGAACAACTTTTAACCACAGACGTGCTTCAATCCCCTTTTTATCATTTCCATAGTAATTATCTAGGAAAACCACAAAACAGAAAGTGGATTTGTATTTTACAGTTATGATAACATGACCAGAAGCATACATAAAGGCAGCTAGACCTTGTCTTCATGCAGGGAAGACCTGAGAAATTCCCACAAGTTCATGCTAGTGACATTTTTATGTTATGTCCTCTCTTTACCCAGGGTGTGAGGCAGTGATCTCATGCCGGAGTATCTGGATGTTCCCCTAGCACACAGGCAGGGCGGCTCACAGGGAATGAAAACAAAGCCAAACTCAACCAGAGAAGGTAGTACAGCAGCCAACTCAGTTCAAAGGCTACCAGAGTTTCTTGGCAGGGGACAGCGCCTCTGTAACAGAAGCCAGGCCACTTCAATCTACCATGTTGCCCTGCCACCAGAAAGCTTGGAGGGTCACCACAGGACCATGGACGCACACAAATTCCCCATACTTCAGCTCTGAGATTTGAATCAGGGAAGCTGCCTGTAGCCTGTCCTTTCCAGAGGAGCTGCAGGCTGCCAACTGAGCACGTGTGCCTCTATGGCCAGCATGAGTCACTGGTTGGCTACCTAAGGCCTATGTCTGGGATACATATAAGACAAGTGGAAGAGAGGAGCGAGGAGGGGGAGTGGGATAAGGAGGAGAGGATGATGAAAGCAAGGCAATGATCTGAAAGAGCATGTGGAATGCAGCTGCAGATGTCTTGGATTAGAGGATTGAAATATGGCTAGTATCTACTACTAACCTTAGAGAAATGCCACACATGAGTGAACACAGGGAAGCTTCTCACGCACACGCAGTCCTGCTGCTATTGCTTTCAGACATGGAAATGAGCAATAAAAGTTGCCTGCTCTACTAACACTGACAGGTTGGGGTGAGAAGGAGGTGCCAAGGATTGATTTTGGAGGAGCTGTAACCATGTATCAGTTGCTTCATGCACAGGCCCTAGTTGTAGATTGGGAACTTTCCTCCTGGTTATCACCAGCACTCTCCGTGTTTCTCCAGACCCACTAATGACATGACAGAAGGAAACAAGGGGCACCTTGTCTGGGCCTTGGACAAAGATAGGGAGGAATAAGGCTGGAAAATGTAGCACACACAATCAAGTATGAGAGCGAGCCTAGTCACTGGCAAGAAGAAGACAGTTCAACAACTTGGAGGTATGGAATATGCCAGGAAGCAAAAGAGGCAGTCTGCATTCAGCACTGAGTCACATTAGGAAGAAATTGCTAGGGTAGGAGACAGACCAATAGCTATTTTAGCTCTTGCCCAGTTCCAATCATAACAATATGAAGCTTTACCTGCTAATGGTCTGTCCAGAGCATGCTGCTTTGAATCTCTTGCCATGAACCCTTTGCTACCTGCACACAATGATGAAGAGCAACAGGAATGATGAGGAGCAGCAGCTTGCTGAGCATACTGGCTTCCCAGAATAACCTACCCACATCTACTTTGATTGTTCAGAAGCAGCCAGTGTTCTTTGCTCTGTATGAGCAGGATGATGGTAGTTACTCCAACCTGTTAGTAACACTGGATAAACATGATGATAATGAAATAAGTAATCTTTATCAACTAAACTACAGTGTGAGAAGAGAGTGGAAGAAATGGGACAGATCTGGAGAGTGGCACAGCCTAGGAGAGGCACTATAACAGCTGGTAGCAGCTGATACTGGCCACATTCAGACAGCCACTACATGGACCATTTTAAACCATGGCAGGAACAGGCTAAGCAAGTAGCTTGCAGTAACTTGTAGCCTGGATCTCTGTACATGCTCTCTCCTCCTCTGTAGGCAACACTCTCACTTCAGCTATCCCTTGCTCTTGGCCACAGGAGGAGTGTGGATGAAAGCTTGTCACCGACTTACGGCTTGGGAGACCTGCCTCAGAGATTGCAAACGCCTTCCTAAGCTGACAAGTAGAACATCAGGACCATTACTATCTCTTCTCAGATCTTAGGGAGGGAGAAGGGATTTCTCTGTTGCTCCATTCCCCTCTCCACCCAGCCCCAATTCCTTTCTGCATGCCCTCTCCTTTCACTGCGCCTTGCTGCCATCTGTTTTTCTACTGATGGCATGGGATGAGATGTTCCGCTAGCCGTTGAGACGTGAAGCACACTCGGCAGTAACTCGTATTCCCGATGAGCTTCTGGAATGCTTTTCATCCCTCCCTCCTTCATCCGCTGAACTACGTGCCTCCACACTCTGGGAATGGGGAACTTGGCAAGGCATAGCGAGAGATCAGGAGGCAGATGGACGACAAGATTAATGGAAAGAGAAGGGAGGTGGGGAGAGGAGAGAGAAAGAGATGAGCAGGCAGACTGATCCACCGCCAGTGTATGATAAAGATGAGTGAGAATTTCTCTAATGTCATTGCATAGTGATCTGAAATTTCCAGCAGGAGATTTGTGAGGCAGGGCTCCATCTGGGGCTGGGTAGGTTGGAGGCTGAGCTTGGCTAGTGTTCCCACACCCGAGCCTAAAGTGACTCCTCCAGGGACAGACTGTAAGAGGAGTCAAGAGGCCTAGATTTCTCTTACACATGGTTGTTCCCCTGAGGTGTCCAGATGAGAAAGCTTCCTCATCCAACACGCTCTCTGCTGTCAATAGAGAGACAACAGCATCCCCAAAAGGTGACTTAGACCTTAGATGACCTGCAGTCCATTGGAACAGCGTTTCTCTGCTCACTGCACAGCACAGACTGCCTCCATTGAGGGATTAATGTGAAATGAGGGACTGTGAATTTGGGACTAAGAGACACAGCTGGCAAGTCAAGCTGAACCAAGCCAGATCCAGCAGGGGTTATTAAAGCAAAACATTCCTGATGCAGATAAAAGAAGAGAACAAGGAAAGGAGATGGGGGAGGCTCATGGAGCAAGAACAGATTAGAGGTTATATTCTATGCCTTCTCTTCTTTCCTTCCATCTGAATGTGAAGAAAAACTTCTTTACTGGTGGGTGACAGAGCATTGGAACAGGTTGCCCAGAGAGGCTGTGCAGTCACCTTCTCTAGAGATATTCAAAATTTGCCTGGACACAGTCCTGTGCGACACGCTTTAGGTGACCCTGAGTGAGCAGGGAGGTTGGACTAGAGGATCTCCAGAGGTCCCTTCCAACCTCAACCATTCTGGCGTTCTGCAATTCTGTGATTCTCCACATCCTGCTCTGTCTGATGTCTCCACATCCCCCAAGAGACTGGCACTCAAATGAAACAGCTTTCAAGAACTACCATGCTTTTGGTCACAAGGTTGAAGGCAGGATAGCTAGGGGAATGAGTGTATGGGGACAAAAGTGAGCACAGACGAAGTGGAAACAAAACTCAGGGCATTTCCTGTGGTTAGACCAGGGGGACTGGTAATACCTCCCTTCCCTCCAGTGCCAAACAGCAGCTCCAAGTGTAATACTTTGAATGAGTTGTTTTGGTATGAGTTATTCTTTATGGTCAGAGAATGACTATTCTAAATAATAATAATAAAAAAAATATAGAGGGGAAGTCATCTAGCAAACTTGGCTTTTTAGGCCAACCTGAACAGCATGCAAGATTGTAGAAGAAAACCCAATGAAAAGAATATTTAAAGACAAATATGTGAGAAGTGTGGAGAAGGAATGAGGGAGGAAGTGGCTGCAGACTTTTTCAAAAAAGGAAGGATCAGGCTGGAAGGAACAATCTGAAGCTCGATCTTGTTTAGTATTATGGTGAGTGGCTGTGACCTTAAGAGTAGGATTGTGCTGATGAAATTGCTCATGAGCCAAAGGAAAGAGACATTGTTCCACAGTGGAGGATCAGGATATCTGACAAATCATTAGTTGACCTGAAGGACTAGGGAGAAAAACAGGATGACGTTTATTTGTATAAAATTGAAGGGTAAGCACTGGAGTACTGATAGTAAAACATCTGCTGTTAGCTTGGAGTTCATCAGCTGGAAATAAAAGAGCTAGAGAAAGATCTGGGTGTACTTGCTGACCTCAGGATATCTCTGAGCTGCCAAGCTGATGCAACTGCAGAAATGACAGATACATTCCTAGGTCCTGTCAGGAGAGAGATCTGCAGAACAAGGATGCTTGGTCATTCCTGCTATTCCTGCTGATAGACATAATTGAAAGCAGAAAAGGTGTAGAAAAGTCTACAAGGGTGATGAAGAGCATGGATTCCCCATCTTCTGTTAGGACATTCCAAAATTTTGGCTTGCTTAACTTCCTGTGGGCTAAGACAGTTGTCTGTAATTGTTTTCTAAAAGTAGATGGGGACTGGTGTTCACCCTGAGTACATTTAGGTGGCTAATGACAACACAGTGACAATGTGAGATGCTAGGATTTCACATAGCTGCACACTCGCTTGCATGCTCGCTCTCTCTCTCTCTCTCTCTCACACACACACACACACACAAAACACACAATCTGGCATTTTTTCATCCTTCCCTGTGGGGTATCTTGCTGAAGACACAGATTCATGCTGAGACTGTGTCTTCTTTCTCTCTCACCTGAGCCATATGGGAAGGAAGCAAGGAGCACATCACATAAAGTCTACTTCTTTCTGGAAGGATCAGCTCACAGAGATGTGCGGGGGAGTAGCCTGTTGCCTAAAGAGGCACCTCTGTTCATTCAGTTTGACCTGCTTGCTAGCTGGACAGCCAAAGAGAAGGTCACAGCTGATGTGAACTGCTTCAAATCCATTGCCTTTGAGCTGTGCTAAAGACTATGCTGTAGAAAGACAGCGCTCCCATGACAATGCAGGATCCATTGCTAAGCTCTGGTACTCAACCACCAAACGTCTGTAGCACGTAGCAGACTATTCCCCTATTTTTGGAGCCCATGGATTATGGTGGGTACATACAACATATCCACCAAAGCTAAGAAGTAATTCTGCTGCATGGTCTGCTGGACCATAACACTTCCTTCCTGTGGACATGCCCCCTGCTCCTTGCAAAATTCAAATCACACAATCACGTGTTGTCATATACATTGCCCTTTGATCCACACTTCAGTTGACAAAGACCTGAGCTGGGGAAAACCGGTGAACAAAACCAATCATTTGCAAAGAAAAGAGTGTATCAAAAAATATACGAGCAAAACCCAATGCTATTTTTGGTGTGCAAACTTAATTTACATTTTCCTTTTTGGTAAAAATCCCAAAGTTTTAGCATACAACATTCCAAAATTCCCTTCCCCTCCCCTTTTCTTTTTACCCTCAATCATAATAACAAGCAGTGTTCGACAAAGACTGTCTATTTTTTCTTTCCTTTGCGAACTGACTCCAAGCTGCCTATTATTTTCTCGTGCCTGGTCATTACTCAAAATGAAATGAGTGGCTAACCAATTTCTGCAAAGAATTCTTTGTCTGCAGATTCTTCAGGAGTGGTTTGTTTTGTATATACGATGCTGGAAATCCTAGTTGTTTTGATTGGATGTGTGAATCACACAGGGCTCTTCTGGATCAGTATTACTCTAGAACTGTGGTTCTGGTTAAGGAAATATTCAGGCTTGGAGTCAGCACATGCTTTTTGGGGATACCCCTTGCCAGTGAAATCCTTTGCTAGAACATTCTTCCTGACTCAGCCAGGAAGAAGTGCACAAGCAAGGAAATACGTTATGAGGACCTGGCCCAATTCTGCAGCTTAGCAGTGCATTGCAATCTCATTCCCCAGCCTCATCCTGGCTTCTGTACTGTACACTCAGAGCAAGATATGGAAACGGCATTCACCACCATGCCACCTTCTAAGCCAGTAACACCCTGCCGACCCCTCAGCCATGCTCCACTCCAACTAGTTACTAATCCAATCCCTTCCTGCAGGACTGTGGCCCACAGATGGGTTTGAATGGGCAAGTATCTTTACCTTTGATCATTCCTTCATCTCATTCATTTGCATTTCTCTGTTAGCTTTGCACGTGGACTGCAGAATTACATGCTTCTCTTACTGACACTGAGCATGTTGGAGATAAAGGGTACAGTAAAAGAGCTGACTCTCAATTTTCTTCCAAAATAGGAGTTTCAGAAAAAAAAAGAGAAAACTTCCGTGCATTCCCATTGAACTTCTGATCTAAAACATCCTCAAACTTCAGGGAAGCCCAAATCAGCTTCAGGAGTCTGTCCTACTAACCCCAGACCTAATTACTCTTTCATTACACAGGGGCTGTGGGCAGTCAGAGGCCAGAGTGCCAGGAATCACATGTGAAAATCTGTGGTATCTGGAAATCCCTGGCTGAGATCTGGCTGTTCTCCCTCTAACACTCAGCATGCCTGCACTGCCTGTACCCGTGGAGTTTCCTCCACCCTCTGTGATGTCTTGGCAGTATATGGCAGCTCTGAAAATCCAACTTGTCATCGCTGCACTTTCCCAAGTATGCTTGTTCTGGTCTCTCTGCTCAGCCAGCAAGCCCTGGCCCAGCTCAGAGTGAACTAACTCAAAGCTGTCCAGCTCCACCTTCGTGCTGGAGTGAGTCTGAATTGCTGGGAGCTCTCATGCAACAAGCAAGCTACTCATGCTTGGAAAAGGGGGGAGCTTACCTCGCATGACTGGATGCAGTGAATGACGGAGGGGTCTGGATACCATCGCAGCCTGCCCGTGCATACAATATGCTGAAGAGGAAAGGAGAAAAAAGATGTCAGGTGAGGTGGGAGAGTGAGTGCAAAAGCCCTGGATGCTCTCTGGAGGTGCTGTGTCTCCTGCATCACTGCACTGCTCATCACAAACTGCAATACCACACCAGGACCCTCCCTGCACTTCTTTCCGGAGGAAAGTCCTTTCAAGTCCATCAAACTTGAGGCAACTGCATCTAGTTCACCTACAAACCCAGCTACATTGCTTAAGGTAGAGATCACACAAATGGAAACGACAAAGGGAGATGACAGGGATTGCCAGAGAACCAAGGCTGGCTGCAATAAACTGGATCCTTCCATTCACCTCTTTGCGTGATGCTTGGTTTAGCAGCTTCTCACTTGTATCAGAGTGGTGGGGCCCAACCAGTTGTCACTTAATGCCTGTGTCAATGAGTTCCTTGATTCCTGCTCAGGCTCTGAGAACCAAGTTCTCCAAAGGACACTGGGGCACTAACCTCCCTGGACCCAATCTGAAGCGGATACACCAGACTCATGTTCGTATGTGCGGATGAGGTTCTCTCTGGTATTTACAAAGCATTAAGTCAGCTGTTGCGACCAGCTAGATACAAGAGTAAGATATGAAGGGCTTGGTTTCATCTAAATGGAATGCTCCATCCCATGAATTCTGAAGGGATATTGTTAAGAGCACACATGATTATACAGAGGGAAGAAAAAAACCCACCACACATACAATTTCCTCCTTGTAAACTTCAGGCAGACTTTGAAATCTGAGGCCCCATAAAATGATGGTTGGCCTGTGAAAGTGTCCTAGGATGCCCTTCACAGTACAGGAATCGTACAGAAGGGCACGTATATTTTCCCTAGTCTCACATTTGAAATGTACAGTGGAAGGCAGCCCAGCTTCAGCATCCCCAGGAATCGTGCCAGCCAGGGATGGGGGAGCTCTCTCCAGCCAGTGGGAGGTCTGAACTCAAGGGGTGCCGTTAGCGGTGTGTTCAGTTGACAGCTGCTGAGGCAATGATGTGGCTCAGCAAGTTACACATTTAGCCAGGTGAAGGGTGAGGCAGCAACAAGCTGGCTGGCTGGGTTATCATCTGCTTGATGTGCCCGTGTTTGCTGATGATGGAAGGTGGCCAGAAGGCATGCTGATAGCAAGGATGTTGCTTTTCTAACACTCTTGCAGACATCAAGAGACATATGAGATCCTTGTTCACCCAGACCCCTTGCATTTTGGTTACATTTTTCAGCTTCTTCCTGCTGCAGTCAGTCTCTATGAGCAGTCTCTGTGTCAGCCTGACCAGTTGCCAGGAGCAAGCCTGGACTAACAGCACCTTACAACACAGTAAAGGCAACCCAGGGGAAGCCATGATCAGATGGGACAGAGGCCCAGGATGCTGGCTGAGCTAGCCAGTTCCCAAGCAGCCTTAAGGCTGTTTGTATTGTAACTCTGTTAGGATGTTTCATGTATGGTTGCTGTGTGACTTGAATGGCAGTTTAAAACACTCATATTGCAGGTCGGGAAATTAAGGCAGAGAGCAAACCTGTTTGGGTGCAGCACACAACGAAACAGTGTTGAAAGCAAAACAGGACTCTGAATGGTTCTCCCAGAGTGGTCTGTACAGCTTCCTGTGAGGAGGGCCAGCATAAGCTCTAGTTTGCCTCATCTTCTTCCTGTTACCTCAGAAGCACAGCAGACCCAGATATGGCAAGCCCAGACAGCCAACGCTGCACGAGCAACGAGGATTAGAGAAGCAAAAGTCAGAGGAGTAGAGGAAGAAGCTGAGGAAGAGATGAAAATAAGATGTTCCAGGGAGAGCTCCTGGCAAGGAGGAGTGCCATTTCTTAAAATAATGCCTTCCTCCCTCCTCCTCCTTTCCTCCTCTCTGCAAAATTCTTTCCTTGCACGAGAGCCCACAGCAGTGGTGAAAGGAAAGCTGAACACCACCGCCCTGCCGGGCCAAACCATCTGATCCCTCAAATTTATGGCCTCCTTCCAACGCTCGTGCTTAACAATCCCACATGCCACGGGCATCCTCACCCCTAGACAGTGATCTGTGTGGGTCTGATTCAATATGACATATAGTAGTATCAACAGGCACGAAGCACTGGTAATTCTGGGCCTCCTGTGGGTTCCCAGGAGGAGGGGAAAGTGTTTGGATGGGAGCACTGGCTCCTAGGAAGATTGTTTGCTTTTCTTTGTTCCGCCTCCTTCGTTATGCATCTCATTTTTATTTTAAGAAATATTACCCTGGTGGAGCTGCTTTTTGGGAGAGTTGTGCAGTTAAGATCCAAAGTATTTGAGCTATTTGAGCTGTTTTGCCTACAAAATGAGTAAGAGATAGGGAGGAAAAAGCTCCCAGTTCCAGAAGCGGGAGGCAATCAGCAGGTCAGTGGGTCCTGGCAGCAAGAGACACCTTACAGCTGACAGTGCCTTGCCTCCTTCTTAGCAGGGAGATGCTTGCTTGGGGCTGCATTTCAACTGCCAGGTAATTGGGGACCAGAACTCTCACTGTGCCAAGTGTCAAGGGTGGCTTTTTTTCCCAAACTCAATCCTCTTAGCACACTGGCTGACAGTAACAACAGTGTAGCAGATTCAGGCACACACTATGTCCTGAAAAATCAGTGGGATTCCTGCATTTAATTTCATTCTTTGCAATATCCTGCTATCCTTGAGAACTCAGATGAGAGCTGGTAGTTTTTGTTGAATAGGTATAGGGATAGGAGAGCAGGAAGCTCTGCAGTATCATCTAGGAGGGACAGAAAACAAAGAACTCGTGGGGATGGACGAGGATCTTGGCACTGGGATCTAGTTATAAATTGGATCAGGGGAGCTGCATGCTTACCGAGAGTTATCTTGAAGCCCTGTGGCCTCCGCTAAAGCAGGCATATGCAGAGAGACTGGTGAGAGCTTCCACTGACCATGCTGAAGGTCTATTGACAGAAATGTAATTGAGGAGGTGTGCACAGACAGTGCAAAGACCTTCGCCAGAGCTTGCCAGAAATTGGGGAAATGAGAGCTTGAATATCCAAATATATTAGTCTTTAAAAGGGCAGAAATGTGAATATTTCTCAGCCCTCCTATCCTTAAGAAAGACCATACCGTTTTTGTTGAAAGTGAAATAAATTATTTTAGCTTAAGAAGAAGATTTGGTGTGGAAAATTGCAGGCCAGGAGGACATTCATGAGACACACGGTATCTCAGCATAGAGCTCCAGACTCCCTCTTGGCTTTGCCACCCAGCTACCTCATCACTGCCAAGTGGATTTACCCAGAAGGGCTCAAAATGGGTAAAGGAAAGTGCCATTAAGTAAGGGATTTCACTGGGAAAAGGTAAGAAATTTGACTCTCAGAGCCAAAAGCCATACAGATGCTACACTATGGCTAACATTTCCAAGAACAAAAGGTCTCTGATGAAGGACCCGCTGCCATATGCACCAATTATTTCAGGGGATAGTTTCCCTCTTGGCCATACAGATGGTGCTCATCTGGCCTAAGTTCAGTACTTGCACATCCTGCAAGGCTTTCTCCCTGGCTGTGGGAGCTCAGCCTCGTCTCCTTGTGGACATTCAGGCAGAGGTGGCCAGAATGAGCAACTAGCAGCTATCTCCACAGCACGCAACCTCTGCAATTCCTTGGAGAGAGACAGTCAAACTCCACGTATATTTATGCTGCTTCCCTCTTCAACTTTTACCCCTCTTCACCCAAAGCAAAGGGCATTTCTCTGAAAACCACTGTAGAAAGAGGAGGCAAGACTAATGTTGTCACATGAGAAATATTCTGAGGCCTCTTCCCTACGTTTGCCCAAGGCAGGCATGGGAAAGCCAGAACCAGAGAATCAAAACGTTGCTAGCGAATGCCCTGTAAGAGAAACGGCACCTCCCCTTTTACCTGGACTCTAGTCGGCTGCAGACGGTGATCCATAGTCTCAGCAGTGACATTTTCGGGCAGTATGACTGGATCACTGGGGGGGATAATACAGGAAGGTATGCACACAGCACCTGCAGGAGGAGAGAAACAGCCCTGAGGAACCAGGCAACTATGTTTTAAAGGAGGGCACCAGATGCAAATGTCTGGTGAGGCTCTTCACTGAGGGCAGAAGCAGTGGTAAAGCAGATCCTTTCCATCCCAGTCCGGGATGACAAATCTCTCCCCAAATCCTGAATTACTGCAGAGACTGTAAGACCTGTTTTGGTCAACCAATTACCCTCTCCCAGCTGAGCAGAAAATCAAACATGACCTAAGAGATGGATCAAAGCTCAAATAGCAGGACATCAGATCCAGCATGAAAATAAAAGTGCCCTGATGTTATGGGATGTTCGTTGGTATGTTAGGGAGCTCCTTTCATAGTTTTCCTACCAAGCTGAACTCCCACTGCCTTCCTATGACCCAGAAGCTGCTCCTGCTGGAACGTAACCTATTGGTTCTTCTTGCATTAAGCTCTTAGCTGGAAATAATGATATGGTAATTAGTTTTCTGAAACAATGTTGGCACCTTCCAAGATGTCTGAATACTTGAACAACAGGTTTATCCATCATTTCCATTATTCTGAGAACAGCAGGAAAACAGCTCAGCCCAGAGCCTTCGTCATCAAGAAATAATACAAGCTTAACTGGCCCTACTGTAACCTAAGTCAATTCCATAACGCCTGGCTCTTTATAGCTAAGGGTAAAGGGTCTTAAGAACTTAAAAACTAATAAAGTCATGCAGGGAAAAAATGCAAAAAGCACTCTGAAAAACCAGGTGGGTCCCAGTCCTAACTCCAACCTCACATTAGATCTCTCCGAGGCTTAAACTTGGCAGGCCCTGTCCTTAAACTTGCCTCAGTCAGTTTTGATCAGATGCAGATGATCATTGTGTTTGCTTCCGTGGTGCAGGTTTTGCTCAAGAGTCTAGTCCAGCAGGATACCAACTGAGACGTAATGATTATGACTGAGAATTGCAGCTTTTCCTAAAAACATAGAGGTACTAAAACCCAAGAAACACATGGCGCGGTCCCTCATCTGGTGAAAGTGCCCTGTTACATGTGATTGTCACTCCAGCATTCATCTAGGACCTGTCACATTAACCCTGCAAGTGTCAGCAATAATAATAAGTGGAGAGACATTGTAGGGGTGCAGGGTCAGAGGAAGGTAAAATTACTGTAAAGGCGTGGGTTTGCCTAGCTTCTTCTAAAAGTACAGATCCTTGCACTGAAGCCAGCTTTAGCTGGGCTTTAGTTTGTCCATGAATACAATCAGTATACGTACGTAGCTAATGCCACCCAGCTGTCTGTGGTCACAGAGAGGACAGAAGAGCAAACAGAATTCTGTCACAAATTTAGGGGAGATTGCTACAGCAAGAATAATCATCATGACCTTGCAGCTAGTTCTCTGGGGAGCGAGACATGACTGAGTCAACAAAGAGCCTGTTCCAAGGAGAGAAAATGGGTTTTGATCAGGACTCCACAATGTTTCAGTTCTTGTTTTGTTTTCATCTGTTCTCACCTATTCCATGCCCCTGTTCGCACTTGTACTCCACAAAATTCAGCTCTGGAGGTGGCGGGCAGTTCCCCTGCAAGTTCTTGCACAGTTTGAACTCTTCTGTCCATAAGCCGTCCTTAGTACAAAGGATGGGAACCTGGAAAGTGAAGAGAGAGCAGTCCTCTTTACTACAAGCCAGCTGCAGGGCTCACCCCGACCTGGCTACTAGTGATATTTTCACACCAGCTGCTCAGCTCCAGAGGGTAATAGAAAGAAAAATAACCCTCTTCTGCCTGTGAAGTCCAGAGCAAAATTCTCCGGAGCAACTGGGTTGTGGCCATCTGGTCCAGTCTAAGGATACTTTGTACTATTGACCAGAAAGCAAATTGTTTTCCAGCTGCTGTTGGATCCCACCAGAGGGAATTCACTGTGCTTCTTTCGACAAGACCTTTCCAGCAGGCCGGATGCAAACCTTTGGTGGAAGAGCCTGGCAGGCAGCAGCCTCCATCCCCAGGCAAGCCCCTTGTCAGCAAGTCTGCTGCAGCAATGTTGCCAATCATCCCACGCAAACACATTAGCAGCTGCTCTCAAAGCCTGCTGGAAGCCCTCTGCCTTTCATTTCCTACCCTTTTCATTAAAGACAAGCAGGCTTACTGACAGGACAAATGCTGTCTTTTGGAAATGCTACCAGGGACAGAGAGAGCATCCCCAGCTGGGTGTGCACCCCATGCCAGTGCTAGTATCCACACAGTCGCAGTCATTGCCCAAAAGCAGTGAGCGAGAGTGGAAAGAGCTCCAGGGTTTGTAGGGTAACCACTGCTCAGGGGCACTCAGCTGCTCTGCAATGCTGAGAGGACGTGGGGCCCCTCTGTGCAGTGGGTACAGACACCCCAGCCCTCCCACGAGGCTGCCTGTGGCCCCTCCGAGCCTCGTGACCTCCCATGCAGCACTCTGATCACTAGCTTCAAAGTCCTACAACCACTTCACATTATCTGGAAGGCACATTATCATGAAGCCAGCATTTGCTCCCAGGAGCACAACTGTGCATATAGTTGGAAGAAATATTTGCAAAGTAAATGTTTTTGCTTCCTTTAGATTTCAAAGAGCATCAGGGCCCTGTTCTTCAACTGTTCTTCAAGGTCACATCTTGGTGATCCATGCCCCCTTCTCTGTAGTGCTGTGACCCGTTTTCATATGCTCAGAAGCACAGTGCTTGGCCAATCTCTGTCCCTCCCCGAGGTCACTCACCCTCTCACTCTGTGGCTCGCAGCTCAGGATGCACTGGCTGTCCAACTCAAAGCCTTGGGTACAGTTGTACATCCCCTCAAAGACCGGGGGAGGTGGATCACACACCACAGGAACGCAGTGCCCTTCTTCCCACAGGCCACTTTCCAAGCACTGGATCTTCAGGAACTTCCTGGAGAAACACACCGGCAAGACTGGGCGGCAGCCCCAGAAGGGCACTGCATGCAACTCCCAGTCACCACTTGGCCCTACAGTCTCAGGACCTACAGAGTCCTTAAGGGAAGGGCTCTGCAATGCTGAGAGGACGTGGGGCCCCTCTGTGCAGTGGGTACAGATACCCTAGCCCTCCCACGAGGCTGCCTGTGGCCCCTCTGAGCCTCGTGACCTCCCATGCAGCACTCTGATCACTAGCTTCAAAGTCCTACAACCACTTCACATTATCTGGAAGGCACATTATCATGAAGCCAGGATGCACTGGCTGTCCAACTCAAAGCCTCTTCCCCCAGTGAAGAGCCAAAGGCCACTCCATCAAATGGCAAGGAGGGCATCTAGTTGGTCAGGAGGAGAAATGAGATGAATGGGAGAGGGGATCAGCCCTTTCTCCTTGGAGATCAACTGTAAGAGAATCTTAAGCAGATGATTTCTATGGGTCAGCAGGGGAGGACATACAGGTTTGCTCTTATTTTCTTTGATCCCTGAAGGTGGCATCCAGTGGGGCCTTCAGGGCACTGGCACACAAACCTCAGCCCCTTAGCTTTCCCTAAAACATCCATTTGCGCTTCAGATTAAACATACACTTCTCTTGCTGGAGGGAGAGACTTGCCGAGGTCAGCCATGCACACAATGCATTCGAGCACAGCCCTGCTCAGCCCAGCACACTTGCCATGGGGCCTGACTGCAGTGCACCGTGCTGCCCACGAGATGTGCTGGACTCTGGCTCTAGCCAGCCAGAAGAAAGAGCTCCTCTGTTCAGATCCCGTCTTTGCGGGAGCCGAGCTGGGGGCTACCTGCCTTGCTGCACTGCTGACAATAAGAGCATGGCCTGTGAGGCCAGCAGCACAAGGAAGATTGTGTGACGTTTGGTGGAGCACCCTACATGAGTGCTGCCTCCCCTTGATCTCTTAGACAACCTGCAGAGGCACGAGTGGTCATCTCAAGGCAGCTCCCTGGGACGCAGCTTGATTCCCAATCCCCTGTGCACAAGACTTTCCCATGCCATCCTGCCCCCCACTGCAGACAAGTTTCCTGATGGCCATTCCCTGGTACAGCCCAGGTTTACCTGCCTCGCTCGAGGTCTTTCCTTACCTGTCGGGGGAGATCATACTGATTGAGGAGTCCCGGACTCTTTTTTTCTGCACTTGCTGCTTGTTTCTCCCGCTGATCTTACTTACTGACCCCTGTGGTGCCCCTTGCTCTCTTTGCCCCCCAGACCCTGCGGGTACATGCACTGAGTTGCTTTGTCCCACAGCCAGCAGCTACATACTTAGCTCAGTCAAATGAGCCTCCACTAGTAAATCCTGCTGGCCTGGTCCCAGCTATTTCTGAAGCTCCTCTTTGTACTCTGGCCAAATCTGTCAATCTCGTTCTAGCAGAGGAATTGTCATACCAGAGCAGACCAATATCATCTTGTGTTGCTAAAACAGTCCAAGCACAAAATACTTGCCAAAAAATGATGAAAAAGAAAGGAAGAAAAAGTCCAGAAGCAGAGCCCACCCGCTTCAGTCTCCTGTCCCTGGCAGCGATATATATACCACATCTTTTACATAAAGGCATAAAAAGCCCATGATGTACTGGGCTAGCTGGGGACTGCTCTCCTGAAGAGGACATGTCACTGTGACCCTCGCTGCTGCTGAATGCCTTCAATACACAAGTTTTGACAGCGCTGATGAGTTTTACTTGCGTGAGTGCTGACTGCAGGCCTCCATCCTTAATGAGACCTTTCTTTCCTCTGTAATGCACGCCTGTCCTTTTTTACTAGACAGCCTGCCTCAGATGTTTCCCTCTGCCCTCTCCCATTCCCTGTGCCAGCAGGCAGGGCTCCAGGCACCGTGTTACAAAGTTTATAGCATGCCACAAGTACACAGAGGGAGATTTAACATCTCCTGTGCTGTGCAGCCCTGGGTTAGAGAAATCCCTGGGGCGAAGGTACTAAGTTCCCTCTTGTTCCGAGCTGATGCAGTTATTGCTTGGGACAACCTGGCTGTCCCTTATTGCATGGTGCAGACGAGTGCCTCGTTGTTACTATCCTGGCCAGTTTGGTGCATGGTCACACAGCCTGGAACACAAAGGTGACCCCATCCAGGCCCCACCACCATAACTGAGGGGAGAGTGAAAGGACTGGATGTCATCTTCATTAGCTTTACTCTAGTGCCCTTATAAGAGTGACAGAGGATTCCTGCTCTGTTGAATATAGGCTTCAAATAGATAACCCAGAAGGGGGGAGGCAGGTGCAGGAAGGTGATGGGATTTACAGGTCCCTCAATATGGCACCACACTGCTGGTTACGGGATCACAGACTCTCACAGTGTGAGCCTCTGCGTAGCAAATGATGCTAGAAAGTCATTCTGCTAGTAGTAGGCTTGAAATGACAGATGGGAGGTGAAACAACGTAAGACTTGTTTGGAAGAGTGGTGGGGAGAAACAATCCTGGATGCCATTGTGGACATCCACGGCTTCAGAGCACTGCTAATTTCATTTTCTTGGTTGCCCACCATTTCTGCTGGAGTGATGCTCACTGCCTTTTGAAGACTTCCCCCACCAGCCCTTGCCTCCTCTTGGGCGAGTTTGAATGCTTTGCTCCACCCGCTCTTCCATTTGCTTAAAGGCAAGCAAAGGCATATGCTAGGAGGCACCGATCTGTGATGAAGGTCCAGATCCTCATGTGGCAAATCTGTTTCCCCTTACCGAATTGCCTGGCGTGCAGGGTGTAATTTAGCTGATGAGTTACACGAGGTAAATCAGAACAAAACAGCCCTTTCTTACACTGCCATATCAAGCAACATTGGAGGTTAAGCTGGTGCCACTATGGCAATACAAACTGGCAGTACAAGGACTCACTGCTACAGGCAAGGCCTCAAGCACAGAGCAAAAGCCTTTAAAAAACAGGATCATCCTAGATACATGCTAGTTCTTACTCACTCACCAGACACCTGGGTATAACTGATCCAGTCACTGCAAATCACTGTTGCTCTTCCAAACTGCAGTGGAGGGCTTTTACCTAAAGCCATGCAAGGCCTGGGGAGAGAGGCTAAGCATGGGGAGGGCCACGTCTCAGGAACTTCCAGTTTGCACAGCACACACTATGTCTTGCAGCCCTGTCATGTTCATTGGGACTCCTTGCATTGACACGGTACTAGAATGGCTCCAGCATGAGCTCCTGGTGCACCGTGCACTGCCTCCCCACAGGAGTTGACCTGTCTGTTGCATTGACCAACCAAACTAGGGAGAGAAGAGGAGCAGAGATTTGTCATGGAGCACAGAGATCATCTTCAAGAGTGGTAGAATCGTCTAGGACGATTGGCACAACTGAGTTCCCTTGCTAACCTCTCTGTTCATCCCTGCCACCTTTCGCTCTCTCTCCCTGTCCCACTACACCACTGCACAACCTTCAGAGCTAAAATCATAACTCAACTTGTGCTAGAGGCTCACTCCACCACTAGTGCCCATGCTGGGGAACTTCAAACAGAGCTGTCCTGGCCTGACCCCAGGATAGAAGGTGGTATGTGGACCACTGCACTGGTGCCCATGAAGTACAAAATTTATATTAAGGCATGGAGAAGGGAAGGGAGAGGCTTTTAAAAAAATACCTTGTAGCAACTTGAAATTTCCAGACCCCCCAATTTCTTCTGATCTGGGTTAGCAGCATTTCTTGAGGATTAACAAGGAAGCCAGGAAAATCAGAGTCAAAGATTCCTTCTCCAACTGGGCAATCCAATGTCTAATGGGTAAAGGAGGCAGGGGAGACATCTGAGGCCAGCAAGGGCTGCGTTTGATGGGAAGGCATGAGCATCAGCCGAGCTCCAGGACTGTGCATGCAGAAGTCTGGCCAGGATCCAGTGGTGTATTGGAGTGGCCAGATTTTGAAGTACTAGGTGCAGTGTACAGGAACAGTGATAAATTACTCCAAAGTCCACCTCATCTCCCCACGGTAGGAGACTTATGGCTTCACAAAGAATAGGGGAGAAGCAGAGAGGCTTTGCTGGTAAATTAAAAGAAAGCAATGCCAGCTTGTAGAACTTCTGCTGCTTTCCTCCCCTCTCTCCAAACAGCCTAGGCAACCTGGGCTGTAAATCTTCATCAGGGGCCCTAGAGGTGGAAATGACATGAGACAGCCTGTGTTTTCTTTACCTGGCTTTATGGCTCCAAAAGCTGCATGTGTGTTTGCCTTTTATCTGGAAGGGGGTCAGATGTGGGCACTAGAAGTGAGAGCCCCATACCTATGCACCCACCACAAATATACAATGGCCCAGTGCCCTGCTAAACCTTGATGCTCTTGGGTTAGTCTGTCCTGCTTTGACTGCTATGATCTTTCTGAAGTGTTTCCAGCCCTCAGTCTGCTAACTCACTCCAGTTCATTTTCTCTTCCAGATTCCCCCGCCTTCTCTTCCTCTTTCATGGTCGCCGTTGGCCCATGTAGTCTTTGAATGGGGAGAGGAAGTGGACGGGCTAACATCTCCATGAAAGTTTACTGGGGGGACTGGATTGGCGGGGCTGTCTCATAGCTCCCTTGATCTCTGTTGAGGGGCCGAGGTACCAATTATTCCTTAGTCCCACCAAGGTGTCTCCTATTCTATCCTGCCAGCCTCTCAGATGTGCCTTCTTGGAAATAAAAGGCTAATCCCAGGAAAGGGATAATGATGAGAGAAGAAGGAAGGAAAAGCTACCTGAAAAGATCTGAATGCCCAGTTATCATTTATTTCATTCCAAAATGCACAAAATACTGCTTTACCCCCAATATCACATTGGCTGAGCACAATGCTAGTAAATCACCAGGATTTTTTCCCCAAAGCATTAGGAAAATCTTCCCCAATTGAAATATAAATGCTGAGATTAAATTTAGCCAACACATGAAGGGGGTAAAATGTTAACTCTTACAAAATATTGCCATTTGTTCTCATAACCCTCAGTCTCATGATCTACGTTTTATCACTTATATGAAAGACAGCAAAAGGTCTTCCAGCATCTTATTACATCATTAGCTTATCACCAGTTTAAGTCCTGAGAGTTTACAAAGACTTCCACACACATGCTTAATTTTCAGCAAGTGAAAAGTACATTGAGGCTTGCAGGACAACTCACATACTTCAGGTTAAAGCATCTAATGTACGTGTGTGCGCAATGGCAGCTTATATCTTGTTCCCACCTCCTTCGAAATAAACTAAGGGAATGTCTCTCATGTTTCAAGCAATGGCACATTCATGATCAGAGCAAACTGCTCTGCCTTCTTCCTACCCCACCAGCCAAATCAGCTCTGCAATGTTGTCAACATACAGTGACCTCTTCTCCTTTCAATGACCTTACTAGTGTTAGAAAAGTAGAGGAAGGAAACATGGCAGAACAGTGGAAGAAGACGCATCATAGACTTACTTCTTAGGTTTGCCCACCACGTTCTCTGCCACGTGGTATCCAGGTTTACACTTATAGCGACATACTGAACCCACATCATGGTTCCCCTGCAGGCACTGTGGGACCAGTAGCTTGGCATTGGCCACCGCATGAGGAGCATCACATTCCACTTTGCAGTAGGCTTCAGGGAGTGACCAGAGTCCATCCTCAAGGCAGGTCAACCACTGGCTCATTCCTAACTCCAAGAGAGAAGCAGCATATTCAGACTTCAGCATAACTGGGGCTGGACCTCTGGAAGTCAGAGAAGCTCATAAGAACCAGAAACCCCCCCTCTTCTGGAGACTGGATATTGATGCTAAGAAAGGCAGTAAGTATGAAAACCAACAACCTCATTGTGTGGTTGGTCAGGCTGGGACAGAAACTGAATCCCTTGAACACAGACAGGAGAGGAAAAGTGATGGCTTCTAGGGGATGGAGAAAAGATCTTGTTTCTGCAAATCTCAAATCTCTCCCTTAAAATTCCTCTCTCCAGTGACACCTCATAAGAGCATTTGATGGGCATTTATGTATGACAGCTATCTGCTGCATGTAGTTCAGGTCATGCACCTTTATTCCAGGTAGTTTTTGCAGCTTTTCCAGTACTTACCCTTACAAGCTGTCATACTCTGTGTTACGTACATAGTGTAACATAGACAATGCCAGCAGAATGCATACAGAAATCTGAACTAGTGTGATAGTGAACTGAAACTGTTTCTAAAGGGTTTAATTTGAATATAACGGCCCCCACTCTTCAGTGTTTGTCTATAAAACAGAGGGTCTGGTAGGCCTGGCTAATGGGTCGCCCAAACTGGAGCCTGTGATAGGTATCCAGGACTGTATCACCTGCACATTGTAGATCTGAACCCAGGCCAGAGCCATTTCCCTGGGAACTGCAGAGCAAGACAAAAAAAAAAAGCTAGACTGAAGTGAAGTGGAGTCCTTCCATTGAAAGATCTGGATCAGGTCTCTAGAACAGGTTCTTTGTATAGCCAAATTTCTCCACAGTCCCTTCAAGCATCACTTTCTTATTATAGTATCATGGCTCTGTCTACAACTGCTAGTAGAAAAGGCCAAGAGATTTGGCAGCCTCAGATAGCACCTCCAATCACAGCTTGTGTTCCCGGCGGGCCTGCGCTCCCAAGGATCGGGCTGTACGGGTTTCTCCCGCCTCCAAGCTCCGCAATAGAAGCCGTATGGCTCGTGTAATCTTTTTCTCGTCTATTCTTAGTATTTATTAGCATTGACAGACTGCCTGTAAGGATGTAAGCCTTTGGGGAGAACAAGAAGTAGACACGTCCCTGCCTCAACAGTTTAGTGGAATCAATTGGGCTTCTCTGAATTTACCCACAACTTAACAGCCTTGGCTTAACACCACCAGTTGTGTCAGCTGCTGGAATTCACCCAGGGTGCTCCATGGACGGGCCTGCCTTCCCACCAAGGGAGCCAATGGCAAATCTCCTGTTGACTTCAATGGGAACAAGAGGAGGCTGCTAGTGAAATCACAAATTAAAACTCTGCCCTCAGCTGACCCGCCAAATGCAATGGCATTAGCTTGTACAGAATTTGGCCTGTCAAGTTGCAGTTCACAGACTACGCTCTGACCAGCTCACATTGGAATCAGCTGGCATCCCCTCGTCATGAAATGAGACCTTAATTCCCTGCAGTTTTTACTCCTTAGATTTAATCAAAAAAAAGTAGTAAATGATTTTCATACGTTTCAGCTATAAATGTCTCCGTAAAATAGGGCACCCAATAAAATGATTTGTTGTATGTAATTGTTCAGAGCAAATGCGCTGGTGGAAACTCACATAAAGTCCCAATGCTTGAAGCTGTCAAGGCAATTACCCCCGAAATCCCATCCAGCTCAGTCTTGTATAGACAGGAACAGTAGCTCTCTTTCTCTGACGTGGCTTAAAAACATTCCTGCGGCTATTGATGGAGTCGGCAGAATGAGAGCCAGGCCATGGCATGTCTGGAGGACTGTTGTATGTCTGGGTGGTGCACATCTCTGAGACTGCTCTGCAGCTGAGGGCATCAGTCTCTATGGCTTTGTAAGGCCCGAGGCCTCCTCAATCACATGCTTTCACATGGCCACAAGGCAGCATGCCATTCGTGGCTTTCTGAAGTCCTCTCTGTTTGTCTTCATGGCTGCCTGCACACTTTGTGCTTTCCTCACCTCTGTAATGCCAGAGCCTGCCAGGACCTCACCAGTTATCAGGAGAAGATATCCCCACACCCTGAGGTGGATGGATATGAGCTGCCAGCTGGCAGATGGGAAGTCACAGAGTATCCCCACACTGTGGTATCTCCGCTCAATGATAGACAGATGCCTGTCATTTCAGGAGGTCTCTTAAGAGCCCAACTGGCTGGCAGAAGCCAAGATAACACAAAAATCCAATGTTCAGTTTGGAACAACTTGGGATAGGCACAAAAAGGTGGCACAAAAGGGGGAAGGAGGATTAAATACCTCAGCACCAGGGACTGTACCTTGAAGCTTAGCTGGCCGGATGCAGGAGAAGGAACATCTCTTCAGGTATGTGGTCCCCTTCGGGCAGGAGAATTCAGCATAGTACACGTGTGACTGGTCAGGGACACCACAGTCAACAGGGTCACAAGTCACAGATCTGTCCCATTGCCCTGAGCTGCACGTCAGCACCACCTCCTTCTGCAGAGAAAGCAAGGCTCCATTGGACTCCTATCACTGAGCTTTAGCCTACTGTTTTACCACCACAGCAAAAAGGCCTGCCCCAAGTTTCAGGAACAAGAAATGCTTTTCTCCATTTTCCTCTCCCGATTGCTACACTCCCCTCTGGACACTGAGCTGGAGCCCAATGTGATACAGTGCAAAGCACCTACCTGTTCGTGATGTGATGTTTGGAATGTGGAAGCAGTGACTAGTCTTCGACAACATGCAAGCCATCTGCATTACAGACCTTATAATAGCTGGTCTCTAACTGGCTGACTCTCCAAAATGCTAGCTGAATACATACTGTCTAAGCAATACCAAAGCACATCAAGAAAAAAAAATCAAGATATACAACAATTTCCTGAACTACAAGTTATGTCCAGCTCTGTGCACTATGGTTTTCTCCCCTGTAAGATAAGTCTTACTTCAAACGTTGGTGGGCAGCTCTCCTGTTAACTGGTTTCCCGCAAATGCACTGATTCTATCATACCTCAGCCCACAGACACCACTGAAATCAGAGGTCCATATAACTTCATTCGTAACGCATAATTAGGCAGTCCCTCTTACATAGCTGGGGAACCACATGAGAATCTGACTCCAAACTGCCAGTGATCCCAGTCCTAAACACAACCAGCGTGCTATGCACTCAGTCAAAACAAAGCAGTGTATGATGGTGTGCCATGATTTCCCTTCTCAGACCATTTAACACTATCCCAGCAGTTCTCAGACAAGACCTGCAGTACAAATAGATTTCATTCAACTATTCCTGATCTCCATTTATTGGTTGAGTACAATCAAGTTGCTTATACAGTCAAACTTCTGATTTGTCCTCTCAGCCATTTCAAATGAACATATAGGCCTGTATGTGGTAGCTCAAAAGGGCATTCTTAAATTTGAGCCTGAAACTATCTGGTGCATGACAGGACCATGTTGCAACTGAACTGTTTTGGTAATGCTCTTCCCTTACTATTGCTGAGTAAAGGACAGACACATCTGCAGGGCTCCCTGGGAAAAAAAACAAACCCAGAGTCCATTGCCACGTGGAGAGAATATCCAGAGAAGAGCCATACATTTTTGCCCAGAATGCCCTGAGATGAATACAGACATACTGTCAGAGACAGGGAAAATGTAGTGAGCCATGGGCCCTGCAACCAAGTGGATGGCTACACCACATCCTACTCCATCCTCTCTATGGACAAGCCAAATAGGGCACCTCTTTTCTCCAGCAGCACTCTTTTAAGAAAAGTTCATGTTACTACATCCTGCCAAAGATTTGTCCCATGTCAGAGCCCCCATGCTGTCCCCACTTGCCCCCTGTAGAGGTAGGAAAGCGAGTTAACATCACTTCAGGGCTCAAGGCAGGGCACTTGCAAGCTGCCTTCTGTTGCGACAATCACAAAGCGAAGCTCTGTCGAGAAGTTTCCCATCTCACTGCCAAATGTCGAAAAACTGTCACCCACAGCAAATTTATTTAGTGTGGTTTCATGTTAGAGGAGAACGAGAACATTCTGTTTTCCTTGTGAACACACTGGTGTGTGTTAAAGGCCTGCCTTGGCCCGCAGAACTGTATGGTCCTGTAATTAATAACCTTCCACGTGACATGCGGGACAAGCGGGGCATCTTGAGCTGCCCCTTTGCACTCTGTCATGCCTCACTTTCCAGTGCCCACTTTGCCCCTTGTTAAACACTGACTGCTGTAGCACAAGTAATGTGTCTGCCAGACATGAACACTGTCAACTCTCTGGAGGGAAGAAAAGCCCAACCTGCTTACATCTCCTGACTTACCTCCATCTGTCTCCACCTCATATGGGTTCACACCCTCTCATTTGGGCTGGTGTGCAAGGCCCGTTCAGTCCTGGAGGTTTATGTTCTCTCTCCAGGAACAGAGTAAGAACAGGACAAATTGTGCCCATAACCCTGCCAAGGTGACTACCTAGATGTGAGGGAGTTCAGCTCCCAAGGACCTGTCAGTCCCAGGTCTCTTCAGTCAATGCCTAAGCATGGAGTTGGCTGTGGCTTTTACGAGGCAGCCCCTGGCCCACTGGAAAATGGGCTGAACTCTTTCATGCTGAGCTCTCTGCTACCCTGCTGGCTTGGGCAGCACTGATTGCAACATGATACAAAGGAAGAAAAGCTCTCGGCCCTGTTGGCCGTCTTTTCATCTAGAGCCCTCTAAATTTAGTCGCTCTGAAATGACTTCATTTTTTCCTGAGCAACTAACTTCAACTTTAAGAGAGAAAATGTCCCAGGGATATTTAACCCTCCCAGCAATGCCCATAGAGAAAACAGAAAATGTCTACTTCTGCCTCTGCAGGAACAGACTCAGCATGGACTGGACTAGGATGTCACACACACAGCTTCTTTTAGTCTGGCAGAGCCACAATCTGCATGTAGCACTGGCTATGGGAGCTAGAAGGAGTAGACGGGAGACTGTTCCCTGGCAACACCAGCCATTGGCACTGAGGTCCAGCAGTGAAGGGTCCATTGGACTGAGACTGGTTGGCCAAGCTGTGAGGAACCAGAGCTGCAATTACATGGTATCCTGGGGTCATTCCTAACCCCCTCAGGATGCTGAAGTCTATCTTAACAGTCTGTCCAGTGGGTCATGAGGTGATGTCTGCTCTGCTGTCCACTCACCTGCATGGAGTCCAGGCTCTTCCCGTTGCTGGAACGGAGGACAAATCCCTTTTCACAGGAAATGACACACTCCATGTCCCTTGGACCATTGGAGGTGCAGTTCAGGGTGGCAGTGTGAGCAAGCACTGGGTATGTGCAGCTTCCCAGCTCTGCACAGGTACGGTGGGAACAGCTGTGGAAAAGGAAAGAGAAAGGCTCAGCAAAGCAGTCCTGATGCTTCTGCAGTAAGAAGGGACTCCCTTCAGGTGGCATCTGCTTGGGATGTTCAGAGGCTTGCAGATGCAGAGAGAGATGCGTACTTATGCCTCAGTTCCAGACTTAGAAATCTCTTGAAGATGATGCCTTGGTAATTCTTCCTAGCTCTGTCTTGGCTGGATCTCTGTCCCACCCCAACACACACTTTCCCATGCATGATGCTACCCTTCCAAGCAAATGGAAAGATGTATGGTCTAAGACTGTGCATTCAAAAATCTAGGATCTCTTCCCAGCGGAACTAGGGAGCTGCCTGGTGTGACTCCTTGCGGTGGATATAGCTATCCTACGCTGCATGTGTAGCAAACATGCACGCAAACTTGCAGCATGGAGGGAACTACTCGGCCAACCATCAAACCAATTACCTCATATGGCTAGAGCAACACCCTCAACTCAGATGTAAATAGGGGTCTGCAGAGAGCTTCTTTGGGCTCTCATGACTCACAGCAGGTGCAAAGCAGGATCTTCCTTTGGCATGGGACACCACTCAAGGATACTCCTTGAGGTTGAGAGACCCTCACACTTAACCAAGAGGTCGAGGTGAATGATGAAACTGGTAATGCTAGCAACTTCCCTTTAGTAACTATTTTTTCCTTTTCCTCCCAGTAATCAAATAGCACGTGCAGTGGATCGTGATTGCCATTCCAGCCATTTGAATAAACCTGCAGTTAGAGTTATTCCCAAATTTGTGTCATCTCCTTTGTTTGGAGTGTACCTAACTAGAACACTACTCAAGCTCCTTTGTCTTAAGGAGCATACAGAATCTGTACAGCGCCTCACACAGAAGGACCTTATGATGCTTGGTGTACATGGACTGAGGGGAAGGAAGGCAGGGGGAGAAGACAGGCAGGTTTGCCTATCCAGCAAGGGTAATAGACAAGAGAAACTATAAAACAACAGTTATTGTATCAGCTTTCTGAAAGAGCTACAGCTTCTTTGGAAGGAAAACAGTTGCTACACACGACAATTTCTAAGAACATCTCCCTGAGAAAAGTGATGGTATCAGGTTTTCAGAAAGTTGTACGGCAATTTTTGGTTTCATTTGTGCAGTCAGACTGTGCACAAGCACGCACACGCATGTGTAAGGGTGAGTGCATATTTGTTACACATAGGGAGGAATGTGAGTTTATGAGTTGTGCATGGATGTGTGTAGTTGTCCCCTAACAACAACTTCTGAACATATTATCAACTGTCAGCTAGATTTGGTAACCAGGTTGAAACTGCATAGATGGGAGAGGAAAGAGACTTTACAGGTGCTGTCCATTTTCTGTCCAACAGAGGGAAGATCTCCAACATGCTCAAATCACACTAGACACCACAGAATTTGTGGCAAAAGAGACTTCCTGAAACTGAGCTCTGCAGTGCCATAGGGAGTGCACAGTTTGAGAGCACTCACACGACTGCGGCCGCTCACACTTGTCTTCACATGCATACTCTGCTCTTGCACGTGTCTCTCAGAGACACTACTGAGCATGGCGACAGACAATGGAAAGCACGAGGTCTGCATTTTCCTAAGGCTACAAAACTCAAGCAACAACACCGGGCATTTCTCCTTTCCAGTAACTTTTGAATGTACACCTCAACTTCAGTCAACCATAGCATGAGATCGGCAACCTGTTCCAGTGCTTTGTCACTGTGAGAGTGACAGAGCACTGGAACAGGTTGTCCAGAGAGGTCATGGAGTCCCCTTCTCTGGAGATCTTCAAGGCTCACCTGGATGCAACCTGTCTAACATGCTCTAAGAAGGGAGGTTGGACTAGATGATCTCCAGAGGTCCCTTCCAACCTTACCGATTCTATGATTCTATGAGATAAGAGCTTCCAGCGCTGTTTGTTCTGACAAGGTTTGTAACAACAGAGGGCCAAACGGAAAAGACAAAAAGGCCTTTTTAAAGACCCTGATGATAGAAGGGCTGACAGGTATGTTAAATACTGTATTAGCCATCACAGAATCCATATCAGCTAGTGTCACTACGATGTTTCAACTGCAGGGAAGGGTTCAGTCAAAGTAAGAACTAATTCAGATACTGGAGAACCATCCACAAGATGCAGCTTCACATGGGTGTAGATGTACAGCCACTGGTTCCTCACCTTACAAAATTGCTTGCTTATGGTGTTTGCTCAAATTGTCAGGCTCACAAAAATATCCCTCATATTCCCATAGTCTTTCCTAGGTTTCCTGAGGACCACACTCCAACCCTGGGGCATCTTGTTGTCTCTTTGAGGACATGCGTGCAACTTCGGCCCTTCAAGCTACATGCAGTCACAGCAGAGCATCTGTAGTGGCAAAGGGAAGCTGGACATGCCCCAGCTCTTCCCTCCACCCCACACTGATCACCATCCCACTGCTCCTTCCCACTCTCCTTTGATGCTCTGCCCTGCTCTTCAGGGCTCTTGCTCTTCCCACAGTCCCATGCAGCATTTCAAACCTACTCATCTTGTGGATTTTGATGCTAAACTCTTTGGGGAAAAGACCACAGTTCAAAATAGTGTCTGTCCAACTCTGTGGGCTCAGCTTAGTTCCCTAGGCAAGACACAGCTAAAAGGAAGAGGGAAAGCTTGCCACGTGTCACCTGTCTCCAGGAAATAAATACTCCTCTCCTTGCCACAGCAGCTTCCTGTCAAGGACCAACCATTTGGTACTAATTAATTAAGCATCATAGACAATCCCACAGTGGGAGGGGAGTGCTGGCCAGGGGGCTAAGTTCTCCATCAGTGAAGTACAGCCAGTAGATTAATTACACAGGATGGAATCAGACCAAGACATGCGGCTAATATAACAGCTCCCACAAGAAAACGCCCTGGTTATTTGGTGGTCAGGACCAAACACCAAACAATGGCCAGGACATGTCCCAGCACTAAAACTGACAGCAGCCCCTCCTAAACAGAAGCTGGCTGAATCTTCCACATAGTTTCACACAGTAACTGCAGAGAGTAGAAAGGGAGGGACATCTGAACATCCCCCTTTCTGCTCTTTGGCATTCCCAACTCTGCACATGACTGCTGACAATTTTTGTGCACTATGTTTGGTCCACGGGAGGCAGAGGCTGCACTGCCACCGTTCGCTCAACCTCTCCAGCCAAGGATGTGCAGAAGTCACAAAATAGGTGCCAACACAGAAGATAAGTGAACACAAGGTGCTGTTAGCTCTGCACAAGCCCACTGAGCCAGTCATGAAGGAAACCTGCAAGACACCTTCCCATTCATGGCTCTGAAATGCCCAGTGGGCACAGGCAGAGGGGAAGAATGGCACAGGGAAGGGACCACAAAGGAGAACAAGAAATGAAAAAAAGGCTGTTTTTTCAGTGCAGACCTGTTTATGAAGTGAGAAATGGTTTCAGGGCAGCTGCTGCAAATTCTTTCACTAGCTTATATTTCCATTTGCTTCCTTTTTAAAGAATTTGTTTTACGAGTGCAGTGTTTGTCAGGTCATTAGCTTCTGAGGGCATCTGGTACCAATTGTAGCCCTCTCCCCTCCCCTCCCCCAGTTACCTCCTCCAGGCGGGTGCTTTGCTCCCTGCCTGTGCCCCCAGCACATGCATGCACGCACACACCCACTCTCATCTCTGACTCCACCTCCCAGTGATGTAACCACTGTCCTCAGCCTCCCTGTGTGCGTGTCTCTGGACATGCATGTGTGAGAGGGGCTGAACTGCTTTTCTTTTCGGGCTTGCTCTTACCTCCCATCCCCTCCCTCACTGGTCAGAAAATTAGACCATGTTTGGCAAAGCTTGCCATTCTGCACACACAGTGTCCATGGGGATCTATGAACCGCTATTGTGTTGTGGGAACTGCAAGAAACCCCAGGCAAAGACCAGTATCCCGTTGCCTCTTACTCCAGGCTTGGTGATGCACTGGCACATCACAGTAAGAAAGTCCTTACCCCTAGATGCCTCCAACACATGGAGATTATCTAGCCAAGTCACAACCCACACGTCAAGAAGTTGGGCTGAAAGATGAGCAGTAAGTTAGCCAAAAGGCTGTAGGCTATGTCAGAGTGCCGGGACAGCTGGGTTGCCACATCAGATTCTGCAGAGCCCCAGGACATGTAACTTCATCTGCTTATGAAGCTGTGATGAGTTATGGAGCGTGCACTCATCCAGTGCTAGATAAGGAGAGGGTAGTGACACCCTCTGCTCATATCCAGTCAGACCAAATGCTTCATTAGCACAACCCTGTTGACGTTGATGGAGCGATGACAGACCACAGAGCCTACATCGTCTAGGAAGACAATGCTATTATTAAATAATAAATAACGAAGCATTGATCATTTGCATTACTACTGGGCATATTTTGGTTTTCCAGCAACTTGGAAACAACCAGAAATGCTGATATAAGAGAGATCAAGACATCAGCAAGTTTCTTATTCTATACACATATAACTATATACATCCATATAATAAGAGATTCATAATATGTAACATAACATGAGATAGAAATCTTTTTTTAATGTATTACATACATATAGGTATGTATATTCTGTATGTGTGTGGATGTATATATATTTTAGAAATAACTAGCTTTCTCCCACTTTGCCCCAAATGTTGGCTAACTTATCACCCTTTTTCTCTTTGCAGCTAACAGCCTCCTTTCCCCCAAAACACCATCTACATTTTATTTTAGAGATGATCCGATACATATCTACTTAAGTTTTGAGAAATTGTTCTCAACCTGTACATAGCTTTGAAGTCTGATACTTCTATTCTAGACCTCAGGAGAGGCTTGTATCACTGAAAGCTGTCTACTCCTCTCAAAAACATCAGTAAGTTTAATGAAAAATATCATCTCATCCTACAAACTTTGCCTTGATCATTTCTTTTATCATCATCACCACTATCATTGTAATATATGGGCAAGGATACCTTTGTGCCTGATGTTGTATGAATCCAGGACAAAGAAACTATGTGGCCTGGCACCATCATGATCCATATACCTTACCACAGTTTGGGTAATGTGATGGAATAAATCATTGCTCCCAGCAGCTGGAACATCCTAATGATGGCTGGACGAGGAAATGGTGTAGTTAGCCCAGTTCTGATCTCAGCGTGAAGGAGTTCTTTCTCCTTTTGATGATAAATAAAATCCCTATATCACAGCTGCAAACTCCTGACATTCATCCATTTTTGATTCAGGCCATATATAATTCATGACAAGTCAATATATTTTTTTCCATATGAAACATCCAAAAAAATTCCATTTTTATCTCAGCATCTTTTGAAGCCCGAACTAATGATTTGTCAACAACATTTTTACAAAATACAGGTTTTTTTCTCCTAGCTTATTCCACATCAGCACCACCCTGCATTATTTTTCTGGCTCTCTAAGTTTCATAACTCATACATCAAACAAAATTTAAAATCTGGAAGTCTGTGAAATTCTCAGCAGTTTAGTGATGGCTCTAATTACTCTGGAATGATAAGAGCTTTGTTATGAAATGGGACCAATTCTACAAACTTATCCATTGGTATCCTTCATGTTTCTATAGTAAGAGCAGGAGGCCACTGCCAGCAATGAAACACCTTGAATCAATGATGACAACGCTGGTAAAAAGAGATTTTTTTGTTCTTCCAAAAAACAAATTCTGAAGAGTTGAAATTTTGCATTTTAGCACAATTATTTCATGGAACCCAGAAAATACTGATGGATTTACTCAACTTAAACTAAGCCAAGCTGAATACAATGCAGCTGCCTAAAGCACAATAAACCATCCATAAATTACTGTAGTATCTACCCAAGCTTTCAACCCGAAGACTGTTGTTCAAAGAACCCTTATCAGCAAGCTCTAACTTTAACATGGTTAAAGGGGAGAAGAAGAGGTGTTGATGGAAGTCAATGTATGCAGTCTGGTGGAGTCTGGATTCTATGACTGAACATCAGTGAGATAAAAGATATTCTCCCCAAAGTAGTCTGGCAAAGGAGGAAAATTAGAAAATGAGAGAAGATACTTTGGAAATATTGGGAATTTCTTCTCCTTTCAGGTAAGCTTCTTTTGAAAGGGAAAAGTCTCACACTTATATAGTAAAGCTGATGGCATCCATCTGCGTGGTAGCAGGATGCATGTACAGACCCAATGGCAGTAATGCTTCTTGACTAAGATCTTCATTGAGGTTGCCATCTCAAGCACAGTGTGTTTGTTTTTGTACATGACTCTCAAAGGAACTGGCAGAATAACATTCCTGCAAGTCATCCATTGTCATGTACATAACAGATAGAGAAAAGCGAGCATAAGGTGTCAAATGACCTGCTGGCCTCTTCATAGCCAGAGTGGCAAATGTGCAAGAAGAAGCAAGAAGAACTCAATCTCAATATATTTCTGAATGGTTTCTTTCCATCATTTTTGTTGCTTGCTGCAGCAAAATAGGTACACAAAAGCACACAAAGTGAGGCTGAATGGGATCTCAGGTTCACTTTAGACTATTTCCAATCCGAGGAAGAATCAGCTGTAGCTTCATCATTCCTGACAGATGCCATCTTTCCTGAATGAAGACAGCCTGTCTGTCAATCATGAGACAAGCACACAGGTATAACTTATCTGTTAAGCTGCATGCTTTCCTGTTACTGAAGACAAAACCCCTCATAAAGAAGTCTGTTAGAACAGGTCGACCATACTATTTTGATGCTGAAGTTCAGCACGGAGAACACAGGACAGCGCTGGCAGTGCAGAGGAAGTCCCTGGAACAACGAGAAAGGTTTTTTCAGCCGCTGGGCTGAAAAAGTACAGAGAAAGTCTGCCCTTTCCAGAGCAATCCAGGGCTTCACCGCATTCTTGGCTGGCCCAGATGGAAGCTATAGCAAAGACCCTTCATCTTCTACCTGCACTTAACCAGAAGCATATAGGGGTAGCAACTTCAGTATAGTTATTCAGGCCTTTGTCACACAAAGGGACAGCCATCATTTACGTCAGTCCATATCACACCATATAAATTCATCTGGGCATCCATCCATCACACATTTGTCCATTCATCCATGCACACGTGATGATATACATTCATCTGTCTATCAGTCAGTCTGCCTGACCAACACTAAGCACAACACCACACACATTTTCCTACCTGTAGGGTCAGCCAACAAGTATCTGTTCGGTTCCTCACTGATGCATACATAGTCAACTATGCCAAAGACCACTTTTATCTACATCCTATCAAAATGGCAACATGCTATACTTTATTTCTGCCACTTCCTAACTTTTCTAAGTGCAAAGAGGATTCACTTTTGATTTATATCCTTCTTTCCAGGTCCTCACTCACAAGATCTTGTCAGGTACCCATAGTTAGAACATATTCATTCAGACAGATTGCTCTGTAATGATGTACCATATAGCAGCCAGGAGCTGGACTCTATTGCCTGCCTCTCTAACTCTACCATGTCTTTGAAAGTTGACAAACAAAACTAGCCTAACACTGCTAAGCACCTTAGAAAAAGGGCTCTTGGAAGGGCCACTAGTGTCAGTTTGGGACAACAGGTAGATCCTGAGCTTCATGTGGCTCTCTGGCAGTGTTTGGTCCCCACGTGGTCCCCGTGTTGGGGCTGCATCATGTCACCAGCAGCAGGGCTATTCTGGGTAACCCAATGTACAGCTAGGGTAGAAACCCAATCAACAAGCCAGAACAACTAGCAATTGCACTAGTTTGTACTGAGAAACAGTAACACCTTAGTCCAGCTTTCTCTTACAGACATCTGAGACTCCTAATGAATTACTTGCTGCTTTCAGTAAAGCATTTCTAGAATGATCTTGCCTTCAGCTTTGTCACAGTACCTGGGTTGTGCTTGGTGCCTCTGGGCTATGTGAACATGTTGGTGTGAAGCTTATAGGCTCAGAAAAATTCACTCTCACTATGATGTTTGTTCATAAAAGTCCCTTCTGCCTTTACAGTCTGGGAATCTAAAAACTGGTGTGAAAGGTGTGGAGGTGTTCATGTCACTGTATCTGCAGGGGAATCACTTCACTCTGAGAATGTCATGCTACATTGTGGGTCATAAGGATGAACAGAGGTAAAGAAAAACTTCTGATAAGCAATGATTGAACAGCTGGGAAAAAAAGACGACTTAGAGGGATACAACAGTGGCCTATAAAATTCAGGATGGCTGGGAGTAAAGGAAAAAGAAATAATTGTTTGTTGTGTCTTCCAATATGAGAAGTAGATGACCTCAAATGGAAACAGCAGGCAGTCAGTTCAGTGCATACAGAAGAGTACAGTTTTGCTTTCAATGAATGGTCAAAAAATGAAACTCCTTGCTGCAAGCTGTGTAGGTGCTAAAATTTTATGAAAGTTCAAGAAGGATCAGAAGAAAAGTTCCCTGAAGGCAATTAAACAAAGGCAGCACCTCTGTCTCATGAAACTCCTGATCCACAAAACATGGCAGGAAAGAGCATTATCCAGAGAAAGTACTTCTACATGCTCACTATATACTTAGTCTTTCCTGGCCTCTGTTTAGCTGTTGCAAAGATGGTGGGGCCAGTAGCCAGAAGGATAATTTGGTTCTTGGAGATGAAAAAAAAAAAAAAAAAGAAAAAGAAAAAAGAAAAAAGAAAAGAAAAAAAAAGAACCAGAAGGAGGAAGGAAATGATCTTGCCTTTGTACGTAGCATTCATAATGGTACTAACAAAACCAAGAAGGAGTAGGAATACTGAGGGATATTAAAAGGCAGCTGCAAGCAGGATTCACAGCTGGCATGCAAAACTATGAGATTTAAAAAGCAGAAACTATACATCACAACAAAGAGGAGATGGTGAAAGGCTCCAATCACACTATACAAACATATGCACACAGAAATAAAATCTGTTGTCGGGGCATTTGGACCTTTCTAAAAAGGATGGAACAAAAGCCAGTGACTGGAGTTGAAGATGGACAACTTTCATCTTGAAATCACAGGCAGGTTCCCAACAAAGAGGGTTATTGGAGATAAGAATAGCTTAGTAGGAAAGAAGGTGGACTCATCACCTCCTAGACTCTGTAATATTAGATAAGAAAACCTTCTGAAGGGCGTGTTTAATCCAGTTTCTGGGAAAAATCCTATGGCCTGTATGTGACACTAGGGATAGCAGGGTAGAACAGGGGCAGGCTGGCTGGCAGTGGTACACCTAGATTCTCTGTAGGTAAACCTCAGAGCCTACAAACATTCATTCCCTTCTTCACAGGATGTGGGGAGAATATCTTGTGTATCTGGAGTAAACTGTTGGACTGGGTAGCCCTTCCTCTGATGAGGCATCAACCACCCTGTTTCTCAGCAGCCTGGCTGATCCATTTAATGTTCAGGATCCATTTGGTGGGAAAACCTAGGGTTGGAAGATACTTTTTTCTAGGAAATTGGCTAGTCTCTGGGAAAGACAGAAGATGCCTTAAGTGTTTTTTTAAAAAAGAAAAACATATAGAAAGCATTAAATTCAAGAAGCAGTCATATTACCATCCCCTTATTGGGCAGTGAAGCCCACCAGTTGACAGAAACAAGTCCTGTGGTAGAGCCTTGGCCACCAGTGTCTGTCAGCCAGTCAGTGACCTCATGAGAAGCACCACTGGTCAGACAGCTTTGCTGCAAGAGGAGAAGCACCTTGAGAGGTCTCAAGGGCAGAACCAAAGGCTGAGGTGGGCCAGTGGCCTAGGAAAGATGATGGTCAGCATACTGGCCTTGGTTCTTTAGAGGCTTTATCCTCCAGCTCAAGGGGACAGGATGCACATGGTGCAGGACACACATAACCTGTTCTAACAAGTTTCACACTGTATTGAGGAGGCTGTGTTTGCCTAGGAAGAGGAAGGAACAGCTGTTCAGGCAATACGTGATATCCTCCGGGCCAAACTATTCTCAATGCCTGCACATTGCAGCTACAAGATACATGTCCCAGCCTTGGGATCAAGGTAGAGATCCATCCTTTGCACCTGGGCGCTGCACCACTTTATCAGCTGTGATCGGAGGACAAACTAGATTCCTGAGTCACCATTCCATGTCATTTGGCAGTACCACATGTCTAGGACAAATATTTTCAAAGCAAACCCTTTCTCGGTCATTTGTGTCTTCTCCTGTTAATGACTGCCATGCTTTTCCTCTGCCTCTTGTTTGTCCTCCCTTTCTGGTCCAACCATGGGGGACCCTAAGCCAGGATAGGTGGCACAGCAAGTCATTCAGTGGGAAGGAAAGGAAGTGCCAGCATCTCTAGCCAGCATCCCCACAAATTTTCATGCCAACACAGATATAGTTCATGAACTGACCCTGAATTAAACTAGCACACTGGGGAAAGAAAATAAATCAAACAAAAACTGCTTTTGAAATGATACTTCTCTCTTAGCTGAATAAAAACAAAGATTAGCAATTGACAATATGTTAAAAAATAAAGAAAAAAAGAGAGACTTCATCTGATTCTTCTTCCTCCCTGACACTCATTTGCCACATAAAAGAAATCCAAATCAGACTCTCTTTTAATACATTAAGCCTGCTTTCAGGCTAGCTGAGGAGGGCAATCGTATAGGAAATAGAAACACAACGTGGATTTCATTTTGCAGCACCTTTCCTGCTAATGTGCCAAGGCATTTCCCAGCACACACTAACATAAAATAAAACACACTAAAAATAAAACCAAGCTAAAAATAAAAGTAACAGAGGAAATGAACAATGTTCCCCTGGTTTGATATGCTGCCTGTACCAAGGAAAACAGAAGTGACTATGGCTCAGTTTTAAAATCCAAAGGAAAAGAGCAAGCACGAAAGTTAGAGTTTAAGCCTGGCAGGATGGCAGTCCTGATGGGGCAGCACTCCCAGTCCCAGCTACAGCGGGAGCTTGGTCTTTATCACCACTGAAAGGGGACAGACCCAAGGGACGGTGCTGCTAACACAACAGCGCCCTTGGTGAGGCTTCCTTTCAGGCACATCCGTGTCTGCTGCTGTGAATTTTCAGGAAACTCATTAACGCTTTGATTTCTGCTTGACCTCCTGAGTCTGTGAATCATCTGAGAAAGCAAAGGGAAGCCCCGGGCTGCTGGCAGGGCCAGTAGAGAGGGAATCCCACAGCCCTGTGCTGCCAGAGCAGCATTATGGAGGGCTGTTTCTGCCTGCGGTGCTCTTCCGGCCTCCAGCCCCACGAGATGGTCTGAAAGGAGAAGACTACTTTCTTCAAAACAAGGCTATGCTTTGGCTAGTGTCAAATACCTGCTGCATCCTGACCCAGAGATGGCTGCATTTCATTTGCAAAGAACAAAATGTCTCTGTTTTCCTGAGCCTGCAAAGCACTTAGATCCTTCGAGATGAAAGATGCTATAGAAATACCAGGCTGTTACAAATGTATTTTGGCAACGAGCATTTCTAGACTGAATTCATGAAACCTCTTTTTGCTGTTGCTTTTGTTAATTTGCCTTTTTGGGGCTATTTTTAAGGAAACCGTTTACAAGCACATGCTGTGTATGTGAGGCTGGGTGCGTGTAAATGGTCAGTTCAGTTCTTTACTGGAATAACAGAGGCTTGATTTTTTACAAACGTACTTAAACTTCTTAAGATTTTATATTCCTCGATTTTAACAGGAGATTTCCAACCCCAGACTCCACCTGCCTTTATGCCAAACCAATTATTAGTCCTTAAAAATAAAAACACTGCTGTACATTTGTTTTGGAGTTGAAATAGATTTTTAACATAAAATAAGGGGGAAAAATACTTGGGCACTTCCTGACTTAACAAAGGCAGATCCTTATTGTTAGCAAGACTCCTGGAGATTATAAATCAAAGCCTAACACTCTCCAAGTATTCAAGTCTGTTGTCCAGAAAAGAGAAACCATAAATAGCATCTCCTACTCTTAAAACTCTGGGGATCCCGATTTACTCAGAGCATTTGCTAAGGACACTTGTGCAATGTGTAATTTAACATACTACCACTTTGCAGCTGATCAGGGTAATTTATTGCTTGGAGGCCAGTAGCCTGCTTTTGAGGTGCTTCAAGTTACCTTCACGACTGAGGAGGGTTAAGGCTAATCACATGGTCATTGCAGCAGCCTGGCTGATGAGTAGAAACATTTTACACCACCATAACTTGAATGTTTTCAACCCTATGCCTATCCTCTGTGAACAGCTGGCACCTCATGACACCTCCAGCCAGTGGAAAATGTTCTTATACCAGATTTATAGGTGGAGATAGGAAAATGCAGGCCTCCATTTAGGATGGATACACAGTGCATCACTAGGTTTTCTGGCCCTGGACAGACCGTGAAGGGTTTGGCCCTCCCAGTGGAGGTCACACTTGCCAAAGAGCTCAAAACTCCTATAAAACTCTGAAATAAAGGTGTAATTTTCTGAAGTGCCTCCAGGTGAGGAGATCTAGAATGGGGAGGCTCATCTTCTCCAAAAAGCAGCCGCTTGCTTGACTTGTCTCAGTGCCAGAAAAGGGGAAGGCAGCCAAGACCCACATACCCAAACTCAATGCTACACTGCCAACCTCAGCACTGCAGGTGTGAGAAGGCAGAGGGAGTGGCCGAGAGATGTGGGGAAGAGAAGAGCCGTGGAGACTTTGCCAGCCCTGGCCTACTGCAGCCAAGCCAAGGCCACGGGGGAGCCCACAGGACAAGAGCAAGACAGGGAAGAGAAGACTTAAGGATCTCATCGGGTCTTTTTGTGCCCATCTGTGAAAGGATGGCAGACAGTCCAGCATACACTGGAGATACGGAAACAAGCTTCATATGAAGCTGTGTTTCATGGCTGATGGGCTCCAGTGTCTGAAAATGTTAAGCAAGGCGCCTTTCCTGTGACTGGGATGTTTGTAAGATCCCTCCCCTATGTGGAGTCACTAGTGTCTGGCAGAGGTTGATCTGACAGGGTTTCCTCTCACTCTTTCTCCCCTCTCGCCAGCTATACATTTTTATGAAACGCAACAGACATTCAAGATTGTTGCTCCACTATCAGATTTGATGAAAACTGACTCCTGACTTCAATGTTACTGGACTAGGGTCAGGGGAGTGAGGCACACGCACAACACATAACGCAGCAAACGCTAAGTACTGCATCTCCAGCAGAGCGGGGCACTTTATGCAAGCTGAGAGCAGGCACATGAATGGTTCCCCCTGCCCAGCTGCTGGCTGGTAACTTGTAAGTACTGGCCACTTGGTTGCAGGTCTCCAACCAAAATCTACTTTTACAAACGCCTTCCCTGAAATCCTTAAACGGAGACTAGAAAAGAAAAATATCATTTACTTTTCTGTGCATTTCTCCCTGTATGTGCTTTTCTCTTTATGCAGATGATACTCACCTTCTCCTGGTCATTTTTTTTCCTCCTTGCAGTCATTTCCCAACTTACGAGGGGGAGGGGGAGGTTCTCAAGCAATGAGAGAGCAAAATTATTTTAAAAGATGAGAAAATGTAATTGAAAAACCACATCAGTTGGCCAGGGTCTTGGAAGTATGTGTGTACATAGCTGTAATGGCTACCAGGAGGAAACTGATTGCATTTCAGGTGGACACTGATCCTTTAATGTAGGACTGAGAATAATATTTATATGCTGACTCACTAAGATTTATGTTTCAGTATAAATCACACATGCACTCAAAAAAAAGAAGAAAAAAGGCAAAACGTACATAACATAAATCAATTGTACTATGATCCCACAAGCTTTTAGACAAACACACACACATTCACTCATTATCAGGTATGTTCGTCCATGCAGGGCCATCAGCAGAAGAAAAATACTGATAGTAATAGTGATTCAATGACCCCATGCAAAGCCCTTAACACTTAACACCCTCACAGCTTCAGGAAAGCTTAGACGCAAACTTAGCATTCCCAGTCGTATAATTTGAGTAATTGGCTGGACCAGAGCCCTGGATCTGGATACTCGTAACTTCAGGGAATCTGGGATCTAAATGCAAAGCCAGACTTTGCAGGTCTGGCTGTCATCAGCCCCACTGTTCCTCCAGGACAAAGCTGAGCACCTTCCTTTAATTCCTTCTTGGGTCTGCATCTCTGCTCAGCACGTTCTTTCTGCCTTGTTTATTTAGTCTATCTTGGATGACAGTTTTTCCCCTTGTCCCTTTGCCAGCACAATTTACTTGGAACACAGTGCCCCGTTCTGCAAATACTGCTTCTCATTTACTGCTTTATGAAGACATACAGACGCCTGCGAGCACTGGATGTCAATAAATTAAAGTGCTGTTACTACTACTATTGTTATCGCTGTATTATAGCGGGGGCAGCGTGAGACTTGGTGCAGGGCCTGGGATGGATGGGAAGCCAGAGAGAGGAGGAGGAGGAGATGCATACGGAGATATTTGAGTAATCTTCCGTGGCACCCAAGTCTGAACTGGGCGAGAGAGGCTCCCGCTTCCCTCCTTTGGGAAATGGGCCTGGGACACGTGGTGGTGGTGTGGAAGGAAACCAAAACCCAGACAGAAAGGCAGGCATCTGCAAGGCTCTCGCCAGCAGGCTGTTTTACAGAGAGTCACCCTTGCGGTGTTTTTCCTCCACTTTAACAAGAGCAGTGAGTGTGCCAAACATGACCTGGGAAGCTTCAGCTTCGTCTCCCAAGGACCTCAGCTAACCCATGTGGTGTGGCTGGGAAGGATGGAGATGAATCTGACTAGCCCACTCTGAGGAGGAATGCAAACACAGCCCGGACTATAAACCACTGGGTATTTTAGTTGATGAAATTTTGTGTTATTAACAGAGATGCTCATGTGCTTAGAGTTTAGCACATTCTTGGGTGCCATGTCAGAAGGAGGTACAAACAGGGCTCTCTAATCCTGCAGAATAAAACTGTGTACCTTCATCAAATTAAAGAGTATTGTAAAGCACACTCAAAAGAAACCTAAATTTTAGTTTCAATGGTGGCCCTTAATGAAATTCTGTATCTGAGAGAGCTTGATTTTCCTATCTGAAAAGGTCCTTTAATATAGTTTTAGGCAGATGCACAGACCACAAACAAAGTCTACCTTCCTATGTTCCCCCCACAGAGAGGTAAGGAAATTGAGTCTTATTACACTAGATTTTTCAATTGCCTTTCAAAAGTCACCTCCGAATAGTCAAAAAACAACTCAGCAAGTAGATAAAAACCGTTTGTATACGAGCGAGTAGAGCTGAAAATGTCAGAAATTAAGCACAAAGCCCTGCAAGACAGATGGGCTACACGTGCCCATCAGAAGGGGCCACAAGGAGGCAATCAATACCTGTAGGTCTGGTGGCTGTGTTCTTCCTCATGTTCCAAGAGGCAGGTGGTTGGGTTGGAAGAACTGGAGTGAGCAGATGTCCGCAAGGCCACAGCTGCGATGCCCACAAATGGGGAGGAGAAATTGAGCAGCACTGAAGCGATCTGGTGGGAAAGGTACTCCTGGCTATGGGTCACGTTGATGATGAGCGGATTCTGCTGACACGATAGCTCATGTGTCCCTAGGGGAAGGGGGACCAAAAGAAAGAAGCCACTAGCTCAGCTCTGGTGATATTTACTTTGCTTCTGATTTTTCCCATTGCTAAGATCCTCCCCTCCTGCTTTCCAATGCCTCCAGACGCAAGCTTGGAACTCAGTGAGAAGTTTGGGAAGCAAAAGAAGCCAGGAGCATGGATGGGAACACCAGCACCTAACCCAGTGGAAGCCGCTGGAGGCTCCTGGTGTCTCTGTCACAAGAGCAACAGCTCTTGTCATCTTTGACAGCAGTCAGAAGCCAATAAGTGTAACTCTGTTCACACCCACTGCATTTGCAGGCTTCCAAATCCAGCCCTGAAGGAAGGGGGGGTGGGCAGAATTCAGCGGCCAGAGAGAGAAGGTGAAAGGGGACACAGGGCTAGTGCTGCAGCCCATAGGACACTCACCCAAAGAGCGGTTCAGCCCATTTGTGCCACTCAGCTGGACAGTGACAGTTGGCTTGCGCTGGTCACTTGGGATGGTGCCATCAGAAGCCAGGAAAATCAAGACGGAGGTAGGCACTCCTGGCCTGTGGAAGCACACCTACGTGAGAAGGCAAGGAAGACGCTGAGAGCGAGTGGGCAGCAGAAACACTTCCCCGCAATGAACGGCAGAGGCAAATTTTCTGGTCCAATACAAATGAGGGGGAGAGAGAAAACGAAGGCAGAGAGAGTGGCAGTGGGTCCAAGGGACCAGTAGATTGCAGGTGGATGGAGCAATGAGTAGGTGGAAAGAGCAGGAAAGGAATGGGGGTGAACAGAATGTGAAAACAAGCAGGAGCAGTGGGGATGCAGAGAAAGAAAAATCAGGAACACAGTCCTTTCGCACCTAATCTTCCTCCTCCCTGTTACCAATTTTCCCCATATGTATCAGTCCTTGCAATAAATTTGTGACATCTTCCCAGATCCACAATGTTTGTTACTCTTAACCTTGAGCAACACCTGACCCAGGGCCAGATAGGCTCCGACTTCCACACCACACGGCGTGGACCGGGCATGTGAGGCATCCAGAGAGCAGAACCACCAGCTGTGCCACTGAAATATTTCCATTAAAAACAAAAAAAAAAAAAGGCCCCAGTACCCAGAGCGACTGCACACCGTCTGTCAGCCAACAAGTGGAAAGATTTGTGGCAGGAAGTCCTGCCTATTAGAAAAGCTTACAGTTCCCCGCTTGTCTAGGAGCCCTGGCTATACGAGACAGCCGGGAAATTCGTGGCATCAATCACTGCAGAGCAGACATTCTTTGGAAGTAAGAGGGTAGAAATGTTTTTCTCCCCCACCCTGGTACCCCCCACCCAGTGCTGCGATGTGTTTTGATCCAGATCCACCCTATGGAGTGTTTTTGTGGAATCTAGGCTTAAAAAGAACTTGGAAATTCAAGACACACTATATTTCAGAGGAAGGCAAGTCCCAGCTGGCTAGGCACGGACAGGGAAGCAGGTTTCCCACCTTGCAGGTGGGCACACGCTGCAGCAACCACCCCTTGGGCAAGCCCTGAGAATGGCCGCCCCTCCTCTGCCTGTGCTCTCCCTCTGCCACCGCCTGTCTCACCTGGGGGTTTGCCCCACTGGGAGGAGCAGCCCCGGGGAACGGCCCTTGCAGCTTGGCGCATCCCCCGGGGGCTGAAACCATCTGTACCTGTCAGGTATCCACCTCCAGCCTGAGTGCAGAAACCAAAGGCAAGGGGGAGAGAAAGGGGAAGGGAAGGGAGAGTACAAAAAGCAAAGCCACCAACCAAAACACAAACAAAAGGATGAGAGGGCAAAAAAAGAAGAAAATCTAGCAGTGCTCAAAGCCTATACGGAGCAGGAAACCTGTTCTGAGGGGTCTCTCAAGCCGGAAAGCTGCAGCTTGGCAGGAGCTGGCCAGTTTTAGCCATGCTACCTGCTGCCCATTCCTCCAAATGCAGCTCACAGTTCCTCAAAGGGGGGGGGGAAAGATGTTTTGAGGAGTCAAGTGAGGCTTTCCATGGACTACACAACTTGAGGTGGAAGGTTTCACTTCTCCCTTCCTACTGTGTATTTGTTCAGCGATAAAGGGAATCGTGGTCCTGAGTTAGAGCCGCAGCAGCTGACTTATCTAAAATATCCTATTTGGTTTTCCTTTTCTTATATTATGCACTTGGTCACACTGGGCTATATTCTTAATCTTTTTTCTCCCTTCCATTCCTTCCCTTTTCATTTAATTTTCTGTTTGTTACACATCCTGATTTGCTTCCAAGTGATTTTGATTCCTCCCTTCATTGGATGTGTTGGAATCCCAGAACAAAGCACAGCCACAGATCTGCAAATTGTAACGATTTCCACCTGCAGACAGACCCAAGGTGCACGGTGGAAGGTTCGCTAGGTGGCACAGACATTTCCATGTCCTGCTCTGGCTCTAGTTTGCTCACAGCTGAGTGTCTACAAGCAAGACCCAACGTTTCCCCTGCTCGATGGTGCCACCTTTTGAAAAATGCTGTTGAAATCAATTCTTACTCTGTGATGAGACTTGTGGTGCCATTTTAATGCAGGTGACACAGGTGCAGCTTTAAAATGGCCATGGGAGTGAACAGGCACAAAACAGTGTGCACGTGGACGTACAGGTGTGCATGAACAGCACGATCCCTGTCTGCACAGGCGGGCGTGCTGGGCAAACTGTGAACAGGAATCTGTCTTTCCCAACCCAATATGTTACCAATCAGGCAAAATCTATTAAAAAGAAAAAGAAAGAAAGAAAGAATGAAAAACAGGGAGAGAGAGCGAGTGAGAAAGAGAGCACGAGCGAGAAAGAGAGCGAGAGAAAGAGAGCGAGAGAAATAAAAAGGGCATATTTATTACTAGCCCATAAATAATTTTATGGGCAGAAAATAATAGCACTCCCAAAGAGAGCATAGAGAACCAGTAATGAAAGTCTTTAATATAAACATCCATAGAGGAAGAGAACTGACCACAAGCTCCAATAAAACTGGAACACGCTTTAACTCCTGGTGAGAAGTGGAAAGCAAGCTTTCATCTAGGTAGGACAGAGAGAGAGATTTCTGCTTTCTTGCTAGCAAAGGAAGAAAGGAGGTACATATGTCATGGCCTATGCCTGAGAAGGAAGCCAGAAAGTAGGTTTTAAGTACACAGGCAGGGAAGAAAAAAAATCCATTTAAAGAAAGTTTTTTGGAGAGGCAGAAAAAAGTCGGAGAAGCAGAAGACTGAGAGGTAATAGCAACGTTTATTGACTAAGGTTTGATGATTCACTGAGTTTTCAGAGTGTCTCATCAAAAGTTCCTCTCTAGACAACCTCGAGCAAAGCAGGGCAAGGTGCCCCTCATAAACTGCAGAGGAAGAAGTAAGCCAGATCACAGCTTTCCAGTAACACAAGGCAACAGCCACAAAACCTCTAAGCTGGGGCTGAGGTCAGAAAATGAACGCTGTAAAAATCGCTTTGGCCCAATCCTCTCTCGGCCTCCTCCGTCCTTCTTCTCTGCCTGCCATGACAGAGAGGTTTGACCCTGCCTCCGAACACGGGGAGTCACGGGCTGGCAACTGGTCCGTGCTCCCCTTGGCCACCCCCACCACACTGGGCACTCTCCCAAAGGCAGCCCACTGCTGCGGAGCAGGCCTGGAGCCCACCATCAGGCTGCAGGACCCGGCAGCTTGGAAATATAGAAATGCTTCCTTTAGTCTGGAGGCACTGGGAGGGCAGAAGGACCTGCCTGCCAGGGCTGATCCACTCCGGGATCAGGGTGCTCAGCACCAACCTGACATGCTCAGGACCTTTCAGGATGACAGCACATATCCCAGTGAAGTCAGTTTTCTGTCTTTAAGTAAGCATTTTATTAAGTTGAACAGAAAACGTTCTGATCGTTATCCTGGCACGTACGGAAAGCAGTCTCTCTCGGAAGCTCAGACAACAGGTCACTCCATCCCTCTTTAGAAGGCTGCTCTTCCTGTAACACTTGTGACTTCTGAGCTACCCTCTGCTGCTATTCATAACTGTGAGGAGTGAGGGCAATCTGGCCTTTAAACATAGCTAAATGGGCTTGTGTCCACCCTGTGCTGGTGTCATGGCACAGCCTGGCTACAGAGAACTGTCAGAAGCTAATTTTTGTTTCCCAACTTCAAAACATTCCTGCAGACTTCTGTTTTCACATACAATCCTCCTCCCAGCAACCTGTACTCAGGATGGGTTTGCTGTAACAGGTCCAGATCACAGTGTTAGTGAGGCAACCTACCTCAGGCACAGGCATTTGGATTTTGTGAAGAGTCAGTAGGATATTAAGTCCTATCTGAATAGTTTTTAAGGCTGACATAGCTCCTGCTGAAGGACAACCCAAGGCAGAAAGGACTGGCCTCTCTCACTAAAATGCTGGAGCAAAGACAATCAAATTCTCCTGTGCCTGAACACACATCCTTACTTACCTTGAGCCAAACTCTCTCATTATCCAAGGGCATCCTTTCCCCATCTGAATCCTGAGCATTGCCTTGGCTGGAAGTACAAGGGAACCAAGCAGCAAGGGGAAGGTCCTTTGGTACATCATGAAGGTGGGATTTACATATCTGGAAAGACAAGGCTTTTTTTTAATCCAGAAGGAAGCAAGGGAAATAAGAGAAGGACAGAATTAAACAGCACCTACAAAGCCTCATGAAAGAGTCAACACAACGTGAAAGAGAGAGAAAAGCCCTGAGTCAGTTCCTAGAAGGAAGATAATTGGAATGTGGATTCCAGAAGCAGGAGTGGCACCTCATCACTTACACATATGCACAGGAAGCTTTTGCCCTTTTGGTGTGTTGTGAACATGCTATGTTGAAGTACCTTGTGGTTTCTATGGGGCTGAGCAAGAAAGAATGAGCTAGCTGTACGACAGGACGAAAGACCACAGCCTCCAGATTTTGACTGGGCTAACAGGATCTGAAGATGTGATATATTTGCTCAAACACCAGCCGTCAGTGCCCTTGATGTACTGAGGCATCTGTGACATCTACCTAGCACTGACCCTGAAACCTAGGAGACACTTGTACCCTTCTAGAGAGGCAGATGCCAGAGCCCAGGGTTTCTTACTAGACACATATCTGAGCAATTCAGCCATGTTCTGGGTCTCAGGAGGATGGTTCCTTGCATCAAGTTAATAGAAACACATAAGCACAAAGAGCTATATGTATGCCTTCTCTACAGGCTAGTTTTTCCGCCTTCTTCAGCTCCTCAGGAAGAAATATACACAATATATTAACATTTATCAGGCAAAATTCTATCCTAGATCTCCAGGCTCTGCTCCAAAGATAGATATGAAAGATGGAAATTTTTCCATTGATTTTTCATTGGCTTCAGATCAGACATTTTGAGAACAGCATAGATGCTGATGTATGAGTGATTTTATGCTTTCAGGTTCTGACCTTATAAGCTATTAGACTTACAGTTTTTTTAAACAGACACAATGGGACTACTCACAATCTCAAAGCTATGCATTTACACATTTAATGCGATCTTATTTCTGCCTCAGTAAACTCCTGTGGCAGTGAGTTCCTCGCCTTAACTACGTGGGAATTGCTAGAAAAGTCTTTTCTTTTGTCATGCCTTCTCTCACCTTCACAACAGGCTCCCCTGTCACCAAGGAAACAGGACATGACGTCTTATCGTGATGGGAGGCATAGGCTTTCGCTGCCCACTGGTCAATGTATCCTTCAGGTGTATAGAGACCACAGTCCAGAATGCTGCTTGCTTTCTCAAAAGGCTCACACACTCCATCCCCATCATGTACATAGCATAGGCTTGGCTCCCCTGCAAAGAGACCACAGATGCCCTGTTTATAAACCGAGTCCAAGGCACACATGTCCTCCTCCTTTCCTGGGCTCTGCAGTACTTCAACCAGGACCATCTTGAAAAGCAGTCTTATGAGAGGGATCTGGACACACACACTACCCAGAGAGAGCCCCAGAGAGTAGAAAGGTGCATACTGAGATTAGCTCCCAACGAGGCCACAGCTGGCAGGAGCTGTGCTAGCTATCTGGCACAGAAATTTTCCATTACAAGGGATGGACAAGCTCCATGGATCATTCTGGCTGAAGATCCATGTTGTCTTGCAGGGAGGTAAGTTACCACATGCTCTGAGAAGTGTTTTCAGAGAGGTGTAAGTAGTGCCATTTTGATTCCTGTCTGGAAAGGAGCAGTCAATCCATTTGGACTCACCAACACAGTTGAAGCCTTTTTCCTTTTTACACATCCTGGAACAGCCATCTCCATCCAGCAAATCCCCATCATCACATTCCTCCTCCAAGTTCCTAAGAGAACAAAACCAAATGAGTTAACACTGCCCCTGACTCAACATTTCCTGGGTGCTTCAGCCCCATGAGCAGTGAGGACTCAGCTTCCTGAATCCATTTCCACAGGACAAGGGAGAAGAGGAACAATCCCAAGTAATAAAAGAAAAGATCATATCTTCCTAGGGGACAAAACTGGGTGGAAAGTACAGAACATGGGAGAAGGCAAGTCTATACCATGTCTAAAGCCTGAGGCAAGAATCATGGCAGAAAATGAAGCTATATACAACACAGAAAAGTGCGCAAAAATGGAGCAGCAGGAACTGGAGAAAGCTAGTGCTGGAGACAACAGGAGGTTCTCCAAGATGGGGCTGGTACTTCAGTGGGAGCTGAAGAAGGAGAGGTAGGGGAAGAGAAAAGGAGAAAGTTAGCCAAAGAGGGGACAAAAATCAACCCCGAGGTGACAGGCGTGGCATCTCAGAAGAAAACAAAACAAAACACACACACGGTTTCCATGAGAAGGTTCAGTCCCTCTACTGAAAAAAGTAGATCTGATGTGATAAGCTGAAAGAAATGCCTTGATTCCTACACATTCATACAAGCACAACTACACAGAGTTATGCACCCTAAAACTCAAGGACAAAAAGCTTCACATACATACATTTTATGGTGCTCACCTATCTCCATCCATATCTAACATGAAAAATCAAGTGCTCCATTTTCCTATCTTTGGCTATTCCACTCAACTGTGGAAAAGGAAAAATACAATAGACAAGGCTTACTACAAGGTCTTCCCTTCAACAGTTCAGGAACAGGAACGTCTGTCATATCTCAGTGGGTTTCTGTCCATTTCTGCTGCTGCTTCTAGTTTTCACTGAAGCTGACAATGTGGTCATTTGCTCTCTCTGAACCAAGTCTTCAACTGGTATAAATTCACACCAAAACTATATCAGATTACATTAATTTAAGATCTAGCCCCACTGTAAGTCTTTTTCCCTTGGTGGGTCTTATATGGTACCATAATCCCTCCTGCACTAGCTTTAGCAAAGCAAAAGCAGGCAATTAAGACAGCTGTTTGCAAAGGAAAATGATGCCGAGTAACACAGAAGTTTGAAGTTTGAAAAAGCTAAAATACGGAAATTTGGCATAATCATCCCAGATAGGGAAGTTTAACCACCGGAGTTGCTCACTGTGGGGTGTAGTGCATTTCTTTCTTACCACTCAGAGTTTTAAGTAGAGAGTGGACAGCTCTTTAAACGCACCGAGGCATATAGAGCTGTGTTGCTGCAGAATCTACCCACGCAGGGCTACCGTGTGCCCTGTGCAAAAGGTTACACTGGATGATCCCAAAGATGGATCCCACTGGATCCTGACTCTGTGACTATTCTCAGAGAAGGGCCAGAATCCAAGCACTGCAGCCACCACACATCGATGGGGAGAAAGTTCAAGTTAGACCCTTCATCCAGACCCCGCTCCTCACAAAGACCATCTCCATCTTCTACTAGCGTGGCATTTTATAAAACATAAGCTTTTAGTCCAATCTGTTGCAAGTATTCAGTGCAGCTTTCTTCAGCCAAGCGTTTCTGAGTGGAGGATCAACCCAGCACTTCTCTTTAGGGTAGAATTACCCGATAGCCTAAAGAACCTCTCTTGAGAGCATGGAGGTCTTGACTTACGTGGTCACCTTCCCATCCCCACAGTAGGGAGCTCCATGGACATGGATTAGCGGTGGGGAGGCTTCTCCTAAGGTTGTCCCAGAGATTGCCTGCACTTGGTAGCGATACACCTGCCCAGGCGTGACCTCCCTGCAGAAACATAGAGGACTCAAACAAAAGCAGGAGAGAACAAGCAATACATCTGCAGTAAATTTGTTCATAAGAGTTATAGCAATCACATGTTTGTACCCGGGCAGCATCATAGTTTGACACACATCTTCACATTCTAAATTGCCAGAGGCAGAGACTGTGGGAAGAGGGTTTCTGCCAGATCATGCAGAGGAGCCTGCCATTTATTTCCCTAGGGCTTAATCTGGAGAGAAGTTGCATTAACTTGAACAGTCATTTTACTGGTCTTATTTATGGAGAAACGTTTCTAGATTTAATGAGTTCCTTCTAGTTATATTCAGCTCCTTGGCAAGGGTTGTGCTAGTATAATGGGCCTACAACAAGCTTACTGAGGCCTTCTCTTGATGCTGAATGTGGAATCTGTTCACAAGATTGAACACTGTAATACCTGTGAAAATCATTCATGGATCTAAATGCAGAACCTGAAGAGATCATCAAAATTAATGCAACCACCCACTTGGCCTCTGATGAAGCAATCTTTTCACTCACGTGTCAGTGAACTTGCGGTGTGCTTGTGCCATTGTGGCAGGGGAGCCATTAGCAAATGGAGGATCACGGAGGACTCGGTATTGTATCGGTTTGCAGGTGGAGCAGAGAGAGCTATGAGGCATGGAGGTCAACAGGGCTGTATCTATCTCCATCCTCTCATCAAACGTATAGATTTTGACTCCAGACACCTTCTTGTGGATGTTGAGCTTCACAGTCAAAGGGACATCACAGAAAGTGTCTAAGGGGCCCAAATGGATGGATTCTCCATGCTCTGTTAGGATTTCAATGTCAGACAGTGCCTTAGGAGAGTCCGTGGAGAGATAAGTTGTCCAGAGCGTGAGAGAATCTGGATACACAGGGTGCAGGAAGCGCAACTCCAGGATGCAGCCATCAGGCTGGGGACAAGGCACGGTCATGTTCATGTGGTACAGGTGGAGCTCTGGACTCCAGGCCTGCAAGCTGGGCTCACAGGGCTGATCCACATCTGGGGGCCCTAGATAGAGGGACAAGGAAGAGACTGATGAGAGTTAGGGCACAGCCGATTTCACAGGAGACCCAGAGTAGCAATCTGCCCTACAGGTACGTCATAGGCATAGGATCTTATGCATCTCTATGCGATAGCTGCAGGTTCCTTTGCTACACAACAGCCACACTGTCGTGTACCCACTACAGGCATGTTTCAAAGCTGGTAGTATCTGTCCTCAAATCCCAGGAAGCAATAAACAGGAACAGTTTTCCAGCTACTGGAAACAGACACGAACACTGGCTCTGCCAAGCCTGGTTTGTCACAGTCCTCTAACAAACTGGAAGATATGGACAATGGTACCCACACTACAGCTGGTCTCAGTACCACCAGCAGCTCCAGCGATAGTGTGGACACAGCTGGGGAGCACATGAAACTTGCTCTGTAGTCTCATGGGAGCAGATGATCTGCCAAGAGGGCATCTGATGCCAATGCCATAGGACTTTTGAGTCCTTGAAGCAGAATGGGTTGGATAGAGTACAGAGATACAAAGCAGAACAAAAACAGACTGAAGTTATCCTGCAGCTGTAGCTGAAGAATCTTGTTTCTTCTGAGAGAGTGTTACAGGTACATGCTGGAATAGGATGTGGGCAGGAAGGGGCCAGGTCCAAAGCAAGCCTGGGAACCAGGCTCTGGAAGGCTGTTTCTCAGTTGGGACTTCTAGGATGATGCCCAAGCTGACCTCAAATCTCCAGCCTGCCTCCCTTGGTGAGTGAACTGGCACTCAGAAAAAGAAACGAACTGTGTTGGGCTTTAAGTTTCAAGAAGTATCACCTGATTTCATAATCCTGTAGTAGAAATACCCTTGCCTTCATCAAGCACTGCAAGCATTTCTTAAAGCTCAGCATCAGTTCAAACCTGCATCCATTTAATACTGTTCTTCTAAAAATTATAAAACCTGTTTATTTTCTCACCAGAGCAATCATGCACTTGTAATAATTGCAGGCTCATGCAAAGGAGATAATAACATCCAATACTTCCAGAAGCAAGACTAATTTGCCAGAGAACCAGACACACGGGGGAAGCGGGAACCACTAACAATAAATAAGCTAAGCTTTGATTTGTTTGGTTTCAGTCACTAAGCACTAACTTGATTTTTTGTTTTTTGAGCAACTTGGGATCCTAGTAAGAGAGCTACTCCCACAATCTATCAAATCTAGAGGTGAGTTTATAGGTACTGAATCTCAGCTGCATCCTGATACTCCTGTTCTCAAAGCATGGGCTTCATCTCAAAGGGGCAAAACAAACCACATTGTACTTTCTCAGCAATCACTCTGGCACATTTTCAGTCAACATCAGCAGCTCAGAAACACATGTGAAAGCACAGAATTAACAGATCCTCTGGCTCCATGTGGTTCAACTGCAAATGCACCACAGGCAGCCCACTGGGATTATTTCACCTGGTCTCCTGTCTCATCTGCCGTGACCTCAGAGGAGACGATATAGCAGAAAAAACTCCCCAAACCCTTATTGCAACTGCTTGCCCCTGCAAGCTACCATGCCCAGGTAGCCGGTGAGGTCTCCAGATCCCTAGAGGTGGGTCTCCATACTAGCATCTGGCTCAGCATAAGAAAAGTTGAGCCAATCTGATCTTCACTTTGTCATTGAAGAATTGTGTCCAACCCAGATTGCTCAGGACTTGGTACGGACTTTTTGTGATTAAACAAGGGGATCATCCCTGCTACCTTTGGACAAGGCTATCTCAAAGCCTGTGAATGCCCCTGTTGTTTTGGATGGGGCCCTGAGATCTATATAATGTTAGGTTTTTTTTTTCAATGAAGTGTGTCCCCTTCTGCTTAGTGTCTCTTCCTTACACCCTTCTGGGAAGTGGCAGGAGTTACTCTCATGGTGCCAGGGTTTGTTTGCCAAAAAACAGCTGGCAGGGTGCCTCCTGGGCACCTGGAAGTCCTTCCTGAACTAATGAGCTGCAATAAAAGCAGTTTCTTTTTCTTTTTCCAGCAACATCTCATCTGTCTGGAGGATTCACAGCCAGGAAAAGAGAAAAGGACTTTACCTTCTGCCTCTTCTGGGGTCCAGTAGCCAGAGGAATCACAGACCCGAGGGGAAGAAGCCTCGTGGACATACTGATGGAAAGTGCCATCTTCAGCACAGTCTTCACAAAGTGTGTCAGGCTCCCTACAGACCAGAGGGGAGGAGGGAGGGAGGGAGGGATGGAGAGAGAGAGAGAGAGAGAGAGACAAAAACACCTGCATGTATAATCATGACTGACTCATTTTCCATCCAGTTTGTCCAGGCAAGATCAGATGGGAAGCTGGAAGACCAAAGAAACTAAATTCTTTGGAAGCTTCTTGGCGTGTCCTTTTGCTCTGACAAAAAATAGGAAAATACAAGTGACCTTATATAAGCTAGGTCTAATCCCTTCTCTTCTACAGGCTAAGTATTCTTAGATGAGCCATTAAGTTGTCTGTTCCCTACCCATGAACCCCATGAAGTGGAGCTAGTAGACTCCATGCTTCTTAGGGCAATCACCTCTGTAGTAGGGTGGGTGCATGTGGGCCTGTCCTGCCTAAGTCCCAAACTCTTTTTTTTTTTTTTTTTTTTTTTTTCCTCCTTGCTTTCAGGACTACTGGGATGCCACAGAAATGTCAATTAAAGAGAGTTCCACTGTGCTAATCAAGAAAGAAAAGGGGACTTTTCCACAATAATTGCCTGCTTCAGTCATTCTCCCTGGTTAGTTTGTCAGCAGGGAAAGCAGAAACTGCCTTCACGGGCCAGCTCGTGAGCTGTTTGTGAAAAGGATCACACAACGGGTAAGCAGCAGGGGCTGGATCTGATGATTCAGTGTCTGCCTTCTAGGCCCATTTTTTCCTGTTCCTGAACGGCCCCACTCTCCACCAAAGCTGTTTGTCTAAATGATTTGAGTCCACCCAGCCATCAGAGCTTCTCTGTGCCCGCTCTCATTTCCTCTGGGAGGAAAAGTCCATTATGAAGAACATCATTTCTTTGAAATGGCTAGTGAACACAGATTCAGCAGTTGTTCTCAAACACTGGTTTTCTTTGAATTGGAAGGATAGCTTTGTGAAGGAGCTTTAAAATATGTCTAAAAAGCTGTTTATCTTTAATCTATGCTTCAGGTCCAATAATAAAAGCATAGATCTACACACTAGTAAAAGCTGAAACACTTTAGTAAAGGGAGCTGTTGAATAGAGGCATTAGCTGGTGTCATATTCAGGTCTTGGCGACTATTTTCCAGGCCAAGAATAATCAGGAGAGTATAACAGGCCTTCATCAAAGCCAGAGGATTTTTCATTGCCATCGCAGGGCTCTAGACTTTTGCAAACTGATTTAAAAAAAATGGCCAGTACCCACGTTCAAGATGAAAACCTCAAGAACCAACTGTCTCTAGATCTCTAAGCACCAACCCTCCCAAGTCACGCTAAGGGGATTACAGATGTGTAGTCACATCACCAGAGGTTGGCATACCCACACGTTAGAGGGATAAGGAAGCGTAGCAGCCCTGGACTTCAGTACTGCACGTGGCTTGCCTGCCAAACGATTCAGGTTCCTCAGCACAGTTTCTCCAACTCGAAAAGTTTCCTGACCTACCCCCAGTTACACAGCAAGTCCGTGACAGTGCTGGGAACGAAACCCAGCTCTTGTGGTTCAAGCTCCCTGCCTTAACCACAAGGCTGCATTTCCTCCTGGTAAATGGCTAGTTTATACAATAAGTGCTAAATGAAGCTCATTTTTTATTCTGTGATTGTGCTCTTGGGTTTAAAAATTGGCATCAGCTCCTGATGCTCTTTGGCTTCCTCTCCCGGCACCCTAACAGCAGAAGGCTTGTGGGAGAGCCCTTGTACAAACACAGCCATCGGAGCAGTACAGCTCTCACGTTGGTGGGCTCTGCTGGAGTTGGCAAGGCAGGAAAAGGGGCTGAGGGGGAGGCTGGGCCTCATTTCCCCCCATCACCAGGGCAGCTGCAGAAATAGCTACTCAGTCCCCACCGCAGCCAGCACAAAAGGCAAGACTTGCCAGTTGGCAAGGTGTGCAAAGGATATGCCAACCCACTCTCATTGCCTTCACTGACTCCTGAAAAGTCATCCCTCTACTGCCTGCCTGCCCCCAGCTCTGTGCCAAGCAACTTCTGTGGTGAATCCCTGTTCAAATAAACAGTGCTAGGCAAAACAACCAGCACACAGCTTGTGAGGTGGAGCTCATGAGCTCCAGTTTTAGTGGGGGATCAGACACAGCACCACAAATGGAGCCTGCATCTCACGGAGCCTTGCAAAGATTTCTTGGTCTTTCCAGCAGGCAGAGGGCTCCTGTGCAAGCCTGAGACCATTACGATAATGGATCTCTGTCCTTTTCTCTTACCTCTCATGTATGACACCACTAATGGGAGGCAGCCAATAGATGCTGAGGGAGTCCTGTGTCTGCCCTGTGACCATGGGGGGAATGGGGATGGGTGCAGGCTTCTTGCTCTGGCCCCAGCGCTGGTACACCAAGTCCAGGTAGCAATGCATCCGGGCCACTTGGTTGGGAGTGAAGGTGTTGGTGCAGTCATCATCTGGGGGAAGAGAGGGCAGGTTGATGGTGACAGGAATCAGCTGGCAGATCACGGTGGTACATGCACTTTCGGATCACTAACCCCTGTTTGTGGGACGTCTGTGGAGACCTGACGGACACCAGGTGTGTGGTGGCCAGCCTGCCAGCACTCTTTCATGTTATGTGTTCCCAATGCCACAAGATGGCACTGCCTCAGCAGCTCGACAACCCTGCACTTGCCATGGCTGCACTGGAACATCAGGACTCTCCGTACCGCTGTGGCCTCAGCAGTGTCCTCAGTGCTCATCTGACTCATGTAAGTTTTTACACCTTGGCCTCAAGGGAGTTGCTCTCAGGAGTTGCTCTCAAAGGGCAAAAGAATTGCTCTCCAGGGCTCAGTCCTCCTGGCTTGCCAGAAGAAACACCAGCCCTTCCCAGCATCCCTTTGGAAATCAAGCCAAAGGGGCTTAACCTGAAAGTCCAAAATTTATATTAGGCTTCTAATAAGATGTTGCTTCAGGAGCTTAAAGTGGAGAACGAATGCATGCCACCAGACAGGCAAGACTGGACTCAGTACATTTCCAATGATCCACAGAAAGGCAGGGAGAGGCAGACGGAAACAGATCTCTGTGAAAAAGGGGCCAAGTTGTTTCTGCAAACATGGACTGTAACTTTCCCTATCCCTGACCATCAGGAGCAACTGCAGATCACATTGAATAGGGCATGAGGGAAGCAATTATCCATAAAGGTGGAAGGAGCAAAACTCAACTTTATAGTGAAGACTACCCACTACAAATTGTTGTGAAAATTACTCATTACCTGTGTAACTCATATAGTTGTTGAAGGGTGTTCCAGTGAAGTGTGTCTGGCCACAGGTATCATTTGTAGGGTCTGGATCCCGACAGAGTTTACTCTTTGGGGTTGGAGCAGTGTCAGCACAGAGGTCTCCAGTCTCCATAGAAGGAGTTGTCTCCCTGCAGGGATCGTCACAAGATTCCCGCTCACTCACTCCCTTAAAGACATGGTACAGCCCCAGGACATGTCCCACTTCATGGATCATGGTGTTTGTGTGGCCATGCATACCGTAATAAGCTGGATTGAGGACAACTCCACCTAGAATTATAAGCACACAGAATATCATCAAGACAAAGAGACACTGGGCAGTTGCTGTTACTCACCTTTGCTAGCAACAGTTCTGCCGCTGCGCTTTCTGGTCATATGGAAACCTGAAGATGGATGTATTCCACATCTTGTGGGACTGGAAGAGAGCTCCTCTGCTTTAGAACAGGGTGGGTGGGTGGGTGGGTTTATTTTTGCTTTTTGACATCCCCCCCCCCAGTCTATATTCATTTTAGTTACTGTTTCCCTCTGTATCATTTCCTGTGTCTGTGATTCCAGTGCCTGCTCTGGATCACACTAACACACAACTCCAAATGGAGGTCTAAATGGGGGCACCAGAGACAAGCTGTGGTTTTATGGGGAGTAATCTTTTGAACCAGAGGACAAAAGACCTTCCTAAGCCTAGAGATCTTACCTACAGGCCCAGGTAGCTAAAGTATGTATGTTCCTGTAGCTATAAATAAAACAAATGAGGTGCCTAACAATGTACTGACACAGTTATCTCTGTCAGCTAGAAGCAGTCTTCAGCATGAGTCCATTTAAAAACTCAAATGCATTGCTTCTGGTCCCTACTGAGACAGCATCAATGGTCTGTTGCTTCACACTCTGAGCCAAAGGGTTAAATTTAAAGTCATATGAGGTGCCATCGCAATCCACTAATCTCCTAGCACAAACCTGACCCTGAATTCACTGTGTACTGTGGAGTGAGATTTTCTAAAACAGAGTTTCCCCTCCTTTCTTTCAGAAGGATCTGCATGTGGGCGAGGAGCACTATAGGGACCATGCCAGAACTTCCCATTCATTGCAGCTGCAGTGCAGCCTTGCTCTTCAACCAAGGTGTCCCGGCCATTTGACTCAAGAGGGCACAACAGGGTAGTTAATCTCCAAGCCCACTTGATGCAGGTTCGTGTTCCAAAGACGCTAGAACACAGGCATGGATTAAACCCCAGCAAAGACTGCTCAGAGCTGCTACCTAATAGTGATAGCAACAGCACAGAGCTGGACAGGTCCTGCACTTGTCCTCACCTAGGCTGCCCCTTCGGCTGCAGGACTGGGTGTTTTCCTCTCCTGACCAACTGCCTGCAAGTGAAAGGACAGGAAGAGCAAGGAGCAGTCACACTGAGGAAAGCTAAGGGGAGCTCTCTTTGCACACTACCTGGGTATCTGACTCCTGCCCCAGGATGCACACGTTGTTCTTACAACTCTGTATTACATCTCCTAGGAAATTTTCCATTTGGGCTACCTGTGAATGAAACATCTCTCTTTTCCCCTCTCTTGCTCTGTTCTTATTTATTTACTTTTTTAGCCTAAATGAAAACCTCTTTGGAAACTCTGCTTCTCTTCTCCCTATTTTGAAGCTTTTCAATGGCAATTTCCTACCCCTTCAACTTTTCTTCCTTGCCCCTCTCTCCACCTTTTCCATTTTGCCATAGAGTGGAGGAGGGAGGGTTGGGGGGAAGATTAGAGAAATGGAAGGGAAAAGTGGATCCCAGCATGTGTTTAGGTTAACTCCAGTAAGTCAGGCAACATCTTTGTGGCATGGCAGGCTGTTTTTACCCAACTACTTTTAACCTAGACAGCTTGGATGGCAGTACAGCAAATAGTTGGCTCCACCACAGCTTGCTCCCTCCTTTGCAGGGCCCTGGAGCATTTATTGTGCCAGCTACCTCACAGCAAAGCCTCTGCTACTGCATCTTTGCTGCTGATTGCTGCCCCTGTCTGTGAAGTTATAATTGGCAGAGGGCCACTATGCAATCCTGACTCCAGCCACAGCGTAGACAGCTTGAAATTTGCTCCTGGATCAGCTCCGTACACTACTGGACTACCTCACGTCTTCAAGTACAGGGCATTCCTTCCAAGAGAGGGCTTCCTTCAGATCAGAGTGTCCTTGGCAGGACACCAGTAGGACTAAGACTCCTTCAGTGGAGCCATGCTGGACGAACACTGGGTTGGGATTGGAAAAGGGGCCTTCAGGGATGCTCTGAGCAAGTCGGTGAAGCAATAAGGGCAGCATCTTCTATAGTACATCTTATTTGCATGACACGTGGAGGGGCTCAGAGATGACATTAACCCATGAAGCGGCACCACACTCTATTTAAATATTCATGTTGCTTATTCTTCCTCTTGTTTCCTTCCCACCGAGTGAATTTAACACCCACAGCAGCTTTTTAGCCTGAGACAAAATAGTCGTGCAGTAGCTGTATGTCCTTTCACTCCAGCTGTAAAGTCCCAAAGCAGAGGAGTCCTCCTTGCATTTCCCCTCAGTCAGCTCTTAGTCCTATAGCGCTCTGATTAGAGATATACCACAAGGAAATAAAGAGAATGACAAGATCTGTGGGGCTTTTGTGTCTGGTTGTATCCCTGCTGTCCACTAAGTTTGTGTATACCACTCCCTCTCCCAATTCCACTCAAGCAGATTGGTAAAGACTATAGATAGCAGAGAGCACCCCATTGATGGAGAGCCCCAAAAATGTTGCTTGTCATTTTTAATACAGAGGAGCATGAAATAAGGGTGAGAGAAGAGAAAGAAAAGGCATCTCTGCAACCAAACCCAAGTCTGAAAAAGACAGGGGGCTGCCTGCCCAAAGGGCTGAAAGGAGAAATGTTCAAGCAGAAAGAAAAAAGTGCTCATAAATAAATGAGATGTGAAAGCCCCACACTCATTCTGCAGCACTGACCACAAGGAACATGTCTGAGAACTTGAGGCCCTGAGGGCCCTGTGATCTAACAGTCCTCTTTCCAACAGAAATGCAAAGCTCTTCCCATGTGGGGGAAATAAATGGGACTCCAGTAAGGGGAGGGAGAAAACTGTTGCAGAGGCAGGATGCCAAGACTCCATAGCCAGTCACTCCCTCCTCTCTGCCAGCTCCCCCTATCCCATTCCTCCCTCACACTCCACAAGGAGAGTCATATTCTTAGTACTTTTTATAGTTAATTAGATGGAGGAATTAGAAACAACATGAGAACTGTCTTCTTTCTCTATCCCTCTGTTCTCTGTCCCCACAGCTCCTTGGTGAGCAAAGCACTCTCGGAAGCTCCCAGTTTTGGAACAGGAAATTGTATTTTCTCTCTGTAGGTCCTCTCCGTGAGGGCAAGATGTGCAATTATTACTAATATCCATTTGCAAAAAAACCCCAAACAAACAACCCCCCCCCAAAAAAAAAACAGCCTCCACTTTCCCTTCTCTGCAGATCAAGCTTTTCCCCTCTCTTATCCCTCCTCTCTGTCTCCTTCTGATCTGGCAGAAGAGCAGCATTGGGCTTTAAATGAATTCTGCCTCTCATGCCTGACAGCCAGCCTAAAGAGGCTCCCCAAGGTCAGCATTTACACAGCTAAACTAAAAAATTCACTATATGGTCCCCGTGACATCTAGGGAGTCTAGCACTCCAGAGCAGGTGAACCAGAGACTTCCTTGGACTTGCCCACCAAATTCAGGCCAAGTAGCTGGAAAGCTGAGGGTCTGACCTTGCCCTGTCCCTTCAGACAAGGCCTACCAGTTACAGGTGCAGAGTTGGTAACATCCCAAAGATCAAGCCCCAGCTCCACTCACACAGCAAGAGATGCCCAGCCCATAACTGCAGTGAATGATTTGCACTGCATGGACCCCACTTCACCCTCAAGCACACTTCCCTCAGAAGCCCCCCAGTCCCAGGACCATGCTCTAGTTCTGACAATGATTAGTAACAAATGTTGAAGGGCTTTGATTCAAAACAGCCTCAAAAAAAAAAAAAAAAAAAAAAAAAGAAAAGAAAAAGAAAAAAAAGAAAAGAAAAATCATCAAGCTAGGATCTTTCCTACTTCACCACTCTAAGGATAGCAAGAACTGCAGAGCTTGAAGGAACAAATGATAAGTAAGAGGCACAAAGATGATGTCTTCATGGTAAATAAATGAAGATGGGTAGTATGAAACTAAAAATCTTTTTTCTTTTTTTTTTTTTTTCCTGCCAAAGTGGGCTGGGAAGGAGCTGTTCTCTGATCTACCAACATAAAAGAGTTGGACAGGTGCAATGGATCTCCAGTAATCTAGTGCCAGGTTCCTGGTTCAGGGATGTTGTGGAGAACTGATGCTCAAGACAACATGAGATCTTTCAACAGCTGTGAATGCAAACAAACCACAAACCTAAATTTGTATCACAGGCCCAGTCTTCCCAAACACTGAGTCACAGCAATTAATGGAACAAACCCATGAAAGTTAGTCAGACAGGAAGATGGCCATTGCATAAGGTACCTCTGATGGAACAACTGGCCGTCCTTCAGAATCCACTGACCTCAGTCAGATATGTGAGCTGACCTCAGCTTATATAACTACAGTAAATAGTTAAAACATTAAGCATTCATGATTCTGTTATCTTTCAACCATGTTTATGTAAAATTTACATGCAGCTACCTATAATGTTTAAAGTGTCTGCATTATTATATTGCTAGGGTTTTTTGAGACACAACAAATACCACTATGGAAAGCTTTCTTTTTTTTTTTTTTTTTTTTTTTAATAGCACATTTTTGTAGTTAGAAGATTTGTACATTTTCAGAAAATTAAATCCAGAGTCCAATCTGAAACATTACAAATTTGAGAAGAACTCACTGTGATTATGGTGGAAAGAATGAGAAAGATAGTATGGTTAGATGGAGGAAACACACCTGAGATTTTCTCCCTTTACTGCCAGTTTGTCTGTAAGCTGCCTCGGCCTACAGGCTCCACTGCAGTTGAAATACTGCTACAGAAATTTGATAGAGTAGTTCACCTTCCTTCAGCCAATCATTATCCCTTACACCTCTATGACTGTTGTTGCTGTTCATTGATACTGCTACTAGGCTAAGATCAGGACTGAGTGCTACAGGAACATAGACAACGAAGACATCCTGGAATCACAGTGTGTGTGGCTCCAGGAAAATGCAAGAGTCAAATCCCAGTAGACTTGGCATATACAGAAATAGGAGACTGCACTCATAAGCAAGACAGGCTGTACTTCTGAGCACAGCACCAAAACCATTTATCATGTTTTGGATAGGTAGGAATGCAAAGGAGAGATCTGACAAAGGCACCCTTGGGATTGCCAAGGCCAAGGCAAGACACAGGAGAAAGCACTGAAAGAAGGGAGCACTGACTTACAGAGATAGGCTATGAAACGCTTTGAAAGAGAAATGGGTAGCTTTAATTAGATAGAACTAGCTAAACTCCTGCCTCAAGAGTTGGACCAATGCTCCTAACACTGCATGTTGAGTGGAGGTCAACAAAGCAAGCATCTGTTTTTCAAGAGGATGCAATGCTGCAGTTACAGTGAGAGAGATGTTAAGAGATAGGACAAGAATTGTGATAGATGGGAATGAGCATCCTGGTCTAAGGAGAGATGGGGGGAAGATTTGGTTTTTCAAAGCTGAGTCTTGGGAGATGATAAACCATCCCAAAACCTTCAGATAGAAATGGGAAATTCAAATTTAGTGAGGAAAATAGTCTGAAGGAGAGCAGTAAATCCAAGTCATCAGCATAGAAATGGTGTCCAAAATTCTGGTAGCCCAAAAAGTACAGGTGAAGAGAAGTGAATGAAAAGGAAAGTTTACTGAAGACTTTCAGAAAGTGAGGATGATAATAGGAAGGTGAGGAAGACTCTCTTGAAGATCACACTCAAAGCTCAGAGAAGGGTTTCCATGGAGGTCAAAGGGCAGACTGAAAAACATCTATAAGGGAACTGATGGAAAGCAATTTGGAATCAGCACATTTAGTGAGCTTTGCGGTGAGACGAGGACTTCAAACAGAGGAACAAAAGGGAGTTGAAGAGAAGTCACATGATACTCCTCTTGAAAACATGCAAGAAAAATCTAGTTCAGAGAGACAAATGAAGGTAAATGGAGAGCAAAGTTTGACATAGTTGCTGGAGCCAAAAGGCAGGTTAGCTTCTTGAAGTTGAGTCAAACTCAAAGAATCAGTTTGATTCAGTAGGAAAACTGAAGCACAAGAGAACAGTCGGGGGCAGGGGAGGTTGGAGAGCAGTGTGGCATTTCTGCTCTACAGGAGCAGACAGTGGTAGAGTCAGTAGACTAGCAGGGATGACCTTGAAATATCAGCATCAGGAGAGGCAGGACAGTGGCAAGAATCAATGCAAAGAGGGAAGGAGTGTATGTTCTTTGAGACCGACTCCTCTCCTGTATAAAAATCTGTCTCCTCTCCAGTCACTATCATGTTCTTATACAACACTTGGGAAAGTTTCTCCTATTACTTTCACTCCTCCCAAGGCTTTCCTTGCTCTTTTCTCAAATTCTCCAATGGCCTGATGAGAGGCTTTGTGAAAAGCCTTAAATCAGTGACTTGCTCAGCCCTATATTTTGTCTGCGCTGACAATAATAGATGTCTTGCGTGGTACGAAACACTTGATGAAGTGGTGGAGTCTACTGTTTACAGAGAACAGAATTCATCACCCTCCCTCCCAAGCTCATTAAATCTTAAATCAAGGACAGTCTTCAACCAAAGCCTTCAGTCTGTGCCAGAGTCTCAAAGTTGTGCAGATCCAGCTTCATACTTCACAGCGCTGGCACTGGAGCCAAGACAACACCCCTTTTCCCCTGAACTTCAGTGGTAAAACCCTGATCCAACATTTCCAGATGGTGCCACCTCTGCTTAAGGGCTTTGGCTGGACACGAACTCTGGGACCAGAATTAAATGCAAGCTTTTGATCAAATCAGTTACCCTGATTACCCTCCTGTACATCTCCTTGTGTGCCATTGGGAGGGGTCTGAAGAGAACATGTGTGGCTGAAGCACTTACTGTAGTAAGATGATTGTCAAACTGAGCCTTGGAAGTGATTTCTGGAAGCTGAAGGAATAAATTTCATGGAGATTTGCTTTCCTCAACAAGCAATTGTAGCAATATGCTATTGAAAAACCAGTCCTGAAACTCATTGAGGGAAGGAAACTGGCACAAAAGAACTTTAAAACAGGTCTTTAATGGCAGCATAAAACTTTAAGGGTTGAACATCACGCACTTGTAAAAGCAGAAGGTCTAGGTCTGCTGTGCAGGTGTCAGGAGTAATTATTTCCAGTTACTTATTGAGAAACACTTTAAGTGTTTTGACTGCAAAGTGTAAAGGCCTTTGCCAGAAAACTCTGACATTGAAGTGGTGGAGGGAGAGGCAGGAGAAAAAAAAAAGGAAAGGAAAAAGAAAAAAGAGAGAGAGAGAGCATACAAGTGCGTGTGCAGAAACAGAAGAAAACACACAGTGCATATACATTTTAGTGAAGTAATTGCCATTTGACTATTTGTAGTCTGCCAGGACTGGTGACCTTAAAGATCTGGCTCTAATTCACTGAAGCCAAAGAGAATTAAGCCTTCAGCTTCAGTAGGTAATAAGCCAAATTATAAAAATATGATTTTAGTTGATAGTCATCCTCACATTTGCAGTTGGATTTGAAAGTGGCAGGTGCTCTCTGCCTGTTCAGCTCTGGAGTTACTCAAATCTGGAGTCTCAGCTCTGAAATTACTGGAATTCTTAGTTCATTTGTTTGTTGTTAAGTTCCCCAAATTGAAGCTCACCATTTCCAGAATCATGGAGGACAGATCTGGAAGGTCTCAGAGAAGCCACTTTACCCTGTTGCAGGACCAGCCTTACCTAAACCATCCATGACAAATGTTAGTCTAATCCTTTCTGCAGAGTCCGCACTGATGGTGAACCTGTTACTCTCTCCAGGCTCTCTGTCCTCGTGCTTCAACACCCGTACCATTTAAAGAGTTTCTTACATCAACCTGAATGTGTCTTGCCAGAATGCAACATCATAACCTTATCCACCATGGACGTGGGGAACAGGGACTCTTTTCCTAATAGCAGCAGCTGTTGGCACATCCAAAGTCAGTTACCATGATCTTCTGTTCATTAAATATCCTCAACACTTTCCTTGGAGGTCATATTTTCTACACCTATAATCATATATGCCCTAGTTGTGGCAGCCTGACTAAGCACTAACTGGAAAGCACAAAATTCTCTGAATTTTTCTGTGGGCTTTGTTTGGCTTCAGGGACCATCAGTGTAACACTTCCATTCCTACTCATCGGTTCCCCGAGCCTAGTGCTTACACTCCTGTGTGATGGCTATAATAGTGATTTTTCCCTAGATCCAACCCCCTAGTTAAAACATCAGTGCTAGTCTTCAGAGGAAATTTGTGCTCAGCTTCATGACTGACCCCTTCCCAAAAGGCTGAGTGTGTCAGGCACAAATGTCCTTTTCTCCCTGAACACATGCTTGCTTATCACCAAAACACCAAGTTCTACCAAAGAAGGATTAAGGTAGAGGGGCAGGTACAAAGTTTCCTGAAGTGACTTGTATTTTAAGCCAAAATACTCTGTTTCTCAAGCCACAAGCTTTCTTCACTCCCTCATCACTCATCTCTGAACAGTGTTTACTGCCCATTCTCTCCAGGTCAACCAAGAAAGGTAAAAACAACCACAGACCCTAACAAGTGGCATTGGCTTACTCACCCAGGTGACTAAGGGCCTCTTTATCCCATGGCCAAGTGGCAGCACCTGCCAACTCTTCCCTCACTGAGCTGGCAAAGTAAACATTGAGGAAGTGGGTGCTGTTCAGCTGTAGTGCCTCCTTCAGCTCCTTCACGCTCATGTACGCCCTGCAAGGACAAGAGATGGGAGACAGTCAGCAAAAATATTAATGGAGCAAAGAGGAGATGCAAAAAACACCCCAAAAGATCTTCCAAGAAAGGGTGCAACAGACTCCACCCTCAGCCTTCTGAGGTCAGGAGCATCTGGGAAAGTGCGATAGAATTTGGCTGGTTTCAACAGGTGTCCCATAAGACTACTGATTCTGCCCTGTGAGGGGTGTGGACAGGATGCAGTTAGGCAAATCTGAAGAACTTCTACCAGTAACAGTAGCTTTGTTGTTATGGTTGAGTTTTACTTTTAAAGGCGGCTTTGGAACAATGAGGTCAAAAAAGACCCTAGAGAATGGAATAAAAGGAGAATAAATGGGAGGAGAAACAAAGGGAGAAGAAAGAGAATTACAGAACAGTTGGGGCTAGAAGGGACTTCCAGAGATCATCCAGTCCAACACCCCTGCTCAAGCAGGGTCAGCTAGAGCAGGTTGCCCAGAACCACACCCAGGCAGGTTTTGAATATTTCCAAGGACGTAGACTCCATAAACTCTCTTAGCAACCTGTTCCAATGTTCAGCCACCCTCACAGTAAAGAAGTGCTTTCTTGTGTTCAACTGGGATTTTCTGCATTTCAGTTTGTGCTCGCTGCCTCTCGTCCTATTGCTGTGCACCACTGAGAAGAGCATGGCCCCATCCTCTTTACACCCTCCCATCACATATTTATACACATTGATAAGATTCACCACCACCACCAGTCCTCCCACCTCTAGCCTTCTCCTATCTAGACTAAGTAGTTCCAGGTCTTTCAGCCTCTCCTCATACTCCAAGGTACTCCAAGCCCTTTATCATCTTCATGACCCTCACTGAAGATGTCTCCTTTAAACCCGTGCCTTTCTTGTGCTGGGGAGCTCAGCACTGGACACAGCATTCTAGATGTGGCCTCACCAGGGCTGAGTAGAGGGGAGGGTTCACCTTCCTCAACCTGCTGGCAACACTCTGCCTAATGCAGCCCAGGATATCACCAGTCTTCTTTGCCATGAGGGCGCAAGACTGGCTCATTGTCAACCTGTTGCCCACCAAGACTCCCAGCTCCTTCTCTGCAAAGCTGCTCGCCAGCTGGTCAACCTCCAGCCTGTACTGATGTAAGGGGGTATTCTTTCTCAGGTGCAGGACTCTACACTTCCTGTTGTTGAACTTCATGAGTTTCCTCTCTGCCCATCTCTCCAGTCTGTTGAGGTTGCTCTGAATGGCAGCACAACCATTGAACCAGGTGAATCAGCCTCTACTCCCAGTTTTGTATTGTCTGCAGATTTGCTGAGGGTCCAGTCAGTCCCATCATCCAGGTCATTAATGAAGACACTAAATGGTATTGGTCCCTGTATCAACCCCTGGGGGATATCACTAGTGATTGGTCTTAAGCTGGACTTTGTGCCATTAGTCACAATCCTCTGAACCCAGAAGTTCAGCCAGTTTTCAGTCCACCTCTGCCTTCTGCATAGGTCAAAGGTCTGCATCTTTGTTCATCAATACACTAACAATCCTAGTGTTAGTCTTTGTGGAGTTTACATTCCAAAATAAGAGGATCAGGAGCTAACTTAATAATTGGTATTTGTAGCACAGCCCAAGGCCCTAAAATCCAACTTACTGTTGGCATTATTATTATTCATTTTAATCAAGTACTACCATTCCTACCATCAGTGCCATTAACCTCACGGACTAAAACAGTGTTGGGAAAGGTAGCTCCATTTTTTATGAGTCTTCAAAATTTGGGGAGCCTGACCCACAGTTTGTGAAGCTATAGGGAAGAATTCATTAACTAAAGAGATTATGAGGTGGGGGGAAAGGTATGGAAAGGCTTCAAATATATCACCACAGAAGGGTGATGGAAATGCACCGTTGTGGAAATATGTCATAAGAATGACTAAATCTGCAGCAGAAGGCCAACAGCAACATTAAGGTGGTGGAAAGCATTTCACTTATTCCCACGCTTCCAGAAGCAATTGGCATCTTCAAGCTGTGCGGTCAGATTATGAAGGGAACGCAACCATTTCTTTATACTGGACTAGCCGTGAAGACACATCAGCTATATTTCAACTAGCAGCTTCCATAAAAGTGACATCCCTTAGTGGACTCCTTGCCACACAGAATTATGTAAGAAAGCACAAAAAAACCCCACATGTTCTCATTTGAGTTCTGAAATGAGAAAGAAAACCAATGAGAGTGAGAGATATGCAAATATACAACTTGAAATCGCAGGATCCCTAATGAAGGGTTATTAGAACAACAGAGATGTTTAGAAAGAGAGAGGTCGCTAGAGCAAATGGAGGAGGAGAAGGAGGAAAAAGTGACTGAAAAAAAAATAAAATAAGGGAAGAAGATTCCAGGAGTAATTTAGAGCAGGACGGCATGTTGAAAGCAGGGCTTTAAACACAGAGGTGGCCACTTCTCTGGATCTGAAATTGCAAAGATTTTTCAAAAGTCATTACTGACTTGGGAAGTATCTGAGGGTCAGCACCTACTGAGTACCTCTCCTCTATCAATCAGCCCTGATAAGCTACTGTGGGCTGCACATCTCAACCACCTTCCCGGCAAAAAAAAGTAGCTCCAAAACTTAAGTCACTTGAGAAAAACCTTGGCTAGACTGTATGGCAGAACTTAACGGTGGGATGAAATGACCAACTTGTCTTCATCAGGCCTCAAGATCTCCCACCACAAAGCAGCATTCTCAGAACACTTTCCCCAGACACATCAGTTTGCTGAGAGAAAACTATCCTACCGGAAACAGCAAATTAGGATAACATGATCCCTTTTCTGTGATGTCTCGCCTGAGCATCTCAGACGCGCGCCACACTGACGCCATCTCTTCAACCCAACTAAGACGGGAGTAGGGCTAGAGGAATAGATAGGGAGAAGAATAAATAAACCTGAAGGACATATTTGTGGCATGACTCGGAAGGAAAAGAAACAAAAATTTTATAGAAATAGAGTGTAGAGGAGGGGAAAGGGGGAGAGAAAATCTTCCTCATGCACCAGAGCTGCTCAGAGGACATGGACTTGAAAATAACACTGATTCCTGACCTATGATATCTTGGAAAAATAGCCGAAACCCTTCCAGGCTGTCCAAGTTCTGAGAGCTGACGTCAGCCCTATTCAGAGGGATATTCCCGCTGCCTCTCTTCTGGAGACATGATGTTTTTCTGGCTGTCGCCTGCTGTTCCCTTGACATTAGCAACATTTTTCGTCTACCCTTAATTATAAATAACTTATTTCCTCCATTGAGAGATTTGGATAGTTCAGCGTGGCGTCAGGGATAGGAGAAGCAATTCCAAAAGAGAGATGCTCAAATAGGATGGATGGAGAGGGAGAAGACAGGACCCCGATTTCATCCACTACAGCACAAAAAGAACAAATACCATCCTGGTGGCATCCCTAAAGATGCGAGAAAGACCAAAAACAAATCTAGAATGATTCCTCTCAATCCACATTTCCCACTGGCATCCTTAGCTTAGACATGTAACTGGCGCCTTCACCAGTCATTTACTGCCAATGTTATGCTCCCTCACTTCTTCAGCACTTCTATGATTTTCCCTGGAGGGAAGGCAGAACAGCCTTTGGTCTCCACAAATAGGGTAAATGACAATCCTCTCCTCTGCTCCCCAGAGAGCTTCCCAACTTCTCCAAGGCTGGAGGATTACGAACTAGATGATATTTATGGCAGGGTGGGTGCTGCAGGCTGACACAGAAACACATAGAGGGCAAGAACTTGTGAAGGCATAGCTTTCAGCCAAGCAGCAAAAATAAAGAATAGAGCAGAAGTCAAAACTGAGGCAGAGAAGGGTCGTTGGGTTTGCCGCATCCAAAGCAAATATTTTTCCAGGAATGTACAAAACTTCGGTGAGCAGCTACATTTGTCCTTCAATTATCTTGGAACACCACCTTGACCTGCTACAACACAGAGGAGCTTTTACCCTGAGAGAGCACAGCTTGTCAAAAGAGTATATGCAGCAGTAGTCAGCAATTATGGAAGGAAGGCCCACAGGCTGCCATTACTAGAAATGATTGTGGGCATGAACACCATCCGAAATAATAGTGTTTAAAGGAATGAGTCCAGATACGGATGCCTCCCATAAGACAAGTGCTCACCTGTGATACTGTTGACTTCAACAGAGCTCTCCTGAATGACACTAGCTGACAGTCTATTCAAAAGCAGGCTTAGATACCACACTGCATACTGTCCTATTTGTGGGACTCATGGTTGATGTAAGGCAAGATAAAGAAGAAGTCTAGACCTTGTATGACTCCATAGCATTGTGGTAGAGCAGCACCAATGCTTTTGTGTTCCTGGTGCTTGGTCAGGAGTACTTGACTTTGTAAGGGACGTAATGATGTACTGTCATTGCATGATATTTCAGACTATGAAGATAGGAAAGGAAGACAAGAAGTCCAGCAGCTTCAATTACTGTATCATCACCAAATTGTAAAATCATAATTATAATTTAGGTTGGAAGGGACCTTCATAGGTCATCTAGTTCAACCCCCTGCTCAAAACAAGTTGCTCAGAGGCATGTCCAGCTGAGACTTGAACATCTCCAAAGATGGAGATTTCTCAATCTCTCTTGACAACCTGCTCCAGTATTTAATCACCCTGATGGTAAAATAAATAAATAAAAATTCTAATATTTAATTAGAATTTCTCATATTTCAACTTGTGTCATTGCCTCTTGTCTTATCACTATCTAACTCCAAGAAGAGTCTAGCACCATCTTCTATGTACCATTCAAGCACATCAAAAGGGAAAGCCATTGCATGAGTATTACTTTGCATGGAAAACTATTACTGTCCTAAGGTCTCAAGACACAATGCTTTTTTTACTTGTGGTTGAAAAAAAATGTGCTCCACCCATGCCACCAAGCCTCTCTGGAGAACTGTCACATACCTCCTCATGCTTCTGCCTTGACAATTTTGTTCTAGTCTATGGAGGTGACAGTATCTTTCTACTCATGTTGAAAGTCAAGCTGTGGACTAGTTTGATAAAAGGAGAAAGCTTGATGTATTCTGGAAAGACAGAGCTGTTGCTGCTTCTCCAAGCAGCAATAATAGTGCCGCTAGTGCACAAATGAGAAAGAGGAAAGAATCTGTTAATCTACTGGGCAGTACAAGACAATGATGTTGTCACACAAGCTTAATTTGGTTTAAGGTGGGAGAGGAGGCGCAAGAGGGCCAGATTTTAGTGATAGCCATATCATAAAGGGAAGACTTGGGGCCTTGCAGGGACACAAAAATGGCCATTACCAATGAAAGACGAATGGTGGCATTTCTGAATGAAAAGCTAGGCCATCACGTACCCCATGCAATGTTATAAATCAAGTCGAATTCTCTGGGTATTGCAAAGGATGCAGTGTGTAATGCCACAGGAATTCCACTGCAATTCAAAAATAGGAGCCTTTTCCCTATAGACATTTCAGAGGGGATGTGGGAGTGGGGTTGGATGGAAGGTGTCCAACTGCCCTCCATGGACAGCTGGAAAATACTTGAGATCCAGCCAGTTCCATGAAGCCTTAATGAAGTCACAGGGGATTCTGGCTCTGTCTTTGTATCCCTCACCCACTGCAAGGAAAATCCTCTTCCTACTCCTGCCAAGCAGGGAGGCTGCCTTTTTCCTTAAACTTCTGCTTGACAAATGAGGAATCCCTTGGACTTCCCAGGAGCAAGCACCAACTTGCCAGTAATTTTTTGGTTTAGCGGGTGTACTGACAACATGCTCCACAAAGGCTGAAAGTGTTAACACAACACAGAGCAGCTGAGCTGAAAAGAGCCACAACTCAACCCATGAAGACAGGTGCTGAAAAGTGGCACAAACTATTTTCTGAAGGCAGACTCTCTCAGCTGTATAGTCATTGAAGAGATAAACTCCTCCAGATGTCCAGTGTGAACATCCAAGTCCTGCCAAAGGATACCTTTCCTGTTGACGCTACAGGAGAATATCTATAGAGACTATGGAGATGCCACTATAGAGACTTATTCCAAACTTAGGCTATTGTCCCACACCGGAATCGTCTTTACTAGCATTTACAAATCCCCATCTCTGTTTCCAACATCACTTCATAAGGAGCAGCCTAGAAAGGATGAGCATCACCTTCGACTCTATTGCAGGCAGACAAAGCCCACTCCCATGACGCAGACGGGATATGGTACCGCCTTGGCACAGCATATGAGCTGAGATGGGTTACTTGGTCTGCCTTCAGACTAGACTATGATGGTTCTCAGAACTATTGCTGCTCCACACACTCAGTTTCCCTTCCCTGAAATTTCTTGCATTGTTACAAATGGGGGGATGCTTATTTTAGATGAAAGACAAAATCTTCCTATACTCATTACGGCTATTCACATTCACAAGACCGTGGCCTAGGAGCTCTGCCTTGAGGCCAGCACTTTGTTGGTATGCCACAAACATAAATGCCAGCACTGCAACAACTTCACAAGGCAGTAACATCAAAATGACTTTCACTGAGCTGGCAGGCCCTGGTAATGGGCACAGATATGAAACATGTACAAGAGGTTCAGGAAAGACTGAGTAACAGCCAGCCATTCCCCTGGGATCATGAGGCACAACGATGCTGGAATGATGCCCTCTGTACTCAACAGGAGTCTCTCATCAGCTTCAATAGGTATTGGACACTAGCCGAAGAGTTCAAAGCCATTTCCGTACACAAGGGAAGAGGGCATCACATACCTTCTTGGACCTGCCTGGGAAAACCCATCTCTGAGGCACTGACACCATCAGCAGAAGAATGGCCTAGAAAGCAGCACTGCTTAAAAGACTAAGTTTAAAATTTGAATGAGGGACTGAGGATCAACATGCCAAAAAGGGACCCAGGGCAAAATCGTTCTGTGATGGCCTTAGGGATCAGGAGATTCCTTTACATATGAGCAATTCCTGCTGAATTCTAAGGTTGCCCTCAAAATCCCCGTGGGAGGTGAATTTGGCTTTAGGATTGAAACAGCAGGCTTGGAATGAGTTGCATTGGCAGAGCTTTGGGCAGGATCAGAAAGACAAGAAGGGCTCTGGTTCAAGATTGTGATCTTTTCACGTAGATTTACTGAGAAAAGAGACTAAGCAGTGTACAGACCATTATCCACACAGTATACCTGCTCCCAGTTCTATCCGATAGTTGTATGCAACTTCTTGAGGTCGGATTTGGGTAAGAAAGTCAATAATATTAGCATTAGACTAGAAAGCCCTAAAGGGCATTTTACCCTAAGATAGGCTGAAGAACAAATGCTGCTAACAATAGTACAGCCCAGCTATTTATTACTAACAGAATTTTTCACTAAATTACCACTGAACCAGCAAAAGGCAATGCTATTTAAGACCTGGTTTTGGTAAGCAATGTATGGAAGAGTTACACAAGAAAGCAAGCCTTCTGATCAATTTAAATGAGGAGTGGGGGGAATAAATACATGTCTTTAACTAAGAATGGAATGGAAAAAACAGGACTGACTAGCAGACAGCACTACACCTAAGAGGCTGGTGAGAGCAAGGGTAAAATGAGAATTCCCAGAAGTCAACCTGACTCCAGTGAAAGCAAAGAGTAAAAGCTTCTTTTAGAAATAAAAAGAAGAGCACAGAAGAAGAGCAGTGTGTCTGCTAGACAGGGAGCTGAAACTCAGCATAACCGAGATTCATCCACGAACAAATTAATATTTGGTCTCCAACTTTTTTTAGGATGGTGAGGTACAGTTTTAGTTTTCTTCCAGGAAGGTACAGCAATATTAAAAGCATGGTACTGGAGCAGAGCTCCAGCTGGAGAGAAAACATGGTAGCAGTTGGATGGGCGGTGGGTGACTAAAGTGATATTTGGACTGAATGGGAGGAAAAGTGAAATGATGAAGATGAAAAAAGTAGGACAGGGAAGTACAGCAACGAAAATATTCATGAAAAGAGGGAAAAAGAAAAACTCAGTACCTGTAGTACATACAGTATGCAGTACATACAGTAATGCAGTACATTTCCAGTGGGGCCCTGGAGAAATGTCACCCTGAAATTTGAAGGATTGACCACAGGTCATCCTGAAGAGCAGCAAGTGTGATACATATATTGGATCTACAGGAGCAACAATCATAATAACACAAGCTGATGTGGTTGTTCTCACTCTAATAGACTTTGAATCCATTTAAAAATTTCAATAGACTTTGAAGTATAAAGGTTTCCACATTATTAGTTCCACCCTTCCATCCCATCCCCAAAACCTCAACTGAGAGCGCTCTGCTTGACAGTCACACCTTTTTAGGCGTCAGAGAGACCAATACCAAAACAGATCCATAGGGACTGAGATTTCCTTAGTGCTTGAACACAGGCAATGAAGTAGATGTGATCAGCTGGAGTTCAGTAAACTATAAGCAATGCCCTCTTTGGGAAAACTCTGAATAAACTGGCAGGGAAACCAAATTTTTAACTAGCTGACTGAATCAACAGATCCCAGATACTGCAGGAGTGAACACAGGCAAAGGCATGCTCTATATGCTGGCATTTATTTCAAGAAACCACAATCAGACATTAGGGACTTCTCTTTGCCTCCTGGCACCATGCCATGACACCTGATTTTAGGAAACCAGGTTAATACCTCACCACCAACCTGTTCAAAGCTGTTTCTTTGCTTTTCAGCTATGTTTCCTCTCTGGATCTTGCTACAGCTGTGTTGACAGTTTACATGCAGAGTGAGGGAGCAGGGGCTTGTTTTAAGCCCCTTGTTTTCGTTGTGGTACTTTGCACACTTGAATTCACATTTTGGAGGCTGGACAAGCAGCTCCTCACTGATTAAGGCTTTACAGCTCCTCAGGCACAAAGGACAGGCCTCGACAAACGTTGGATAAATGGCAACAAACGACAGCCTAGAATAACGTTTTCACTTATCTTCTGATGTGAAAGGGAGACTTCTCAGTGACGGAACAAAAGCAGAAAAACCAGCTGTGCTTCTAACAGTTAGGTGCTTTCAGCTGTCCGAAGGAATACACGCAGCATCCGTCTGTCTCGACAAGCTTTGTCTCAGGAGTGGTTTATTCCAGACTGCACTCTCACACCACCACAGTCGACTCTCAGTCATGTGTGACTACACATGTACACCCCACCAACAGATGTTCTGACCTCCTCTTCCAAACGCTGTGGCTTGCAACACAAAAACACTGCCTTTGGATATAGCCTTCTCTTGTGGCTTTTCACAGGAGGCTTTGCCAAATTTGAGGCTTCTCTTGGAGAATGCTAAGCCATCTACATCAACCAGCCCCCAGCCTCCAGGATTTCTGACCAGGACTGCAGGAGTAGGGAATTCCCTCTATCTCTCCTCAGAAGAGACTAGGATCTTTAACGGATCTTTCTTCAGCACAGCCTAATCTAACAGGAATTTAGAATGGATGGGCTGCCAATTAACTTCCTCAATCTCATTTTCTCCTCCACCTGACAGCGCCTTGAGCTCCACACTGAAGAGGCAGCTTGGCCTGTTGGCTTAAAAATCTGTATTGATCAAATGTGCATCAGATGCTTGCATCTCTGGAACACTGTTTTTACAATGCATGCACACTCAGGCTGAGGCCAGCGTACTGCCTCACTCCCCTGCTAGTTGTTGCACAGATGGTGGTGGACACCACTGCTTCCCTGATGCGAAGTGGCTGCAACCCAGTACAGCTGGAGGGCACTGCTTAAGCATCAGGATGGCTCTTTTGGGAATCCCAGCAGCTGTCAGAGGGAGATGGGCACTGCTATGCTATGGGGGTTGTACCTCCAACTGCCTACAGCAGCACATACTTCAATGTGCCTGTGCTGGTTTCCCAGCTATAACTGAGATGGGACCTGGCCTTAGGACATCTACTAATGAGGTGAGGTTTTTGAATCATTCATGAGGACCTAAGCACCAGTATTTTGTCCAAGTTGCATTTCAGTTGCCCAAGAAACCAAATGGTTATGTGGCTACTTGAGACACCTGTAGCCTCTCCTGAATTCCTATAGGAGTCAACCCCACACTGCAGAAAGCACCAGGACCAACAACCAGTGATCCCAAGGGGGCAAGGCTTCCTGTTGGCTGTATGGCACAGGAGAAAATCCCACAATATTTGCTCTATAGATAGGTATCTACTCTTTCTCGGGAGCAGGAATCCACATTATGTCCTCTTTGCTTTCCTCAGATTAAACTTCCTTAGAAAGTGGGAGACTAATTTAATACTTTGGCTCCTTGATTCCCAACCAAATCCCATCTAGCATTGCTGTGTTGCTGGAGAAGAAGGTGCATCTTTCTGCAGTGCCCTTTTGGAGGAGGCCTCTTAACATGGCCCCATAACACAGACATCATCTCCTAGGGAAAAGGGGCTCAGAGAGGGGACAGAGCAAAGGAGAGAGGAGTATTGGGTCAGAAGCAGGCACGCACACACATGGCAATAAAAACGAAGGCTGTCGAAAGGGAGCAGAGGGCTGCAGTGAAGCTGATTGAAGGAGGCATGAATGGAGACAAACAAGTGAAACCAGACCTCTGGCTCAACAGGAACTACCTGACCTCTCCCTCAGTTGGGGCACGGCAACTTTCAGCTGACGCCAGCAGCCAGCCCATGTCTTGCAAGTTATTTCTGTTTGGCAGAGACAGTAAGCAGCAAAGCCCTAATCGGAAAGGACAGCTGGACTGCAAAGCTCCCTCATGGACCTCTAGTTCTCTGCTGAGCCAAGACACAGGAGTCGGGGCTGAGATCCCTTTCTCCTGCACTGCCATTTCCCCATCTTAGTGCCTCCCTTGAGAGAGGCCCCCAATTTCTAAAAGACACAGCAGCCACACTGAAGGGTCTCAGCCCTTTGGGTCACCTCCTGAGGGAGATCTGCCAGAGCTATAACCTTCTTCCATTGCCAGTGGTGAGTAGGAATATACAATACCTCTCTGCTGCACAGCTCTACAATTGCACAGCATGACATGCCCTGTTTCAGGACCTCACACCTCTCATTACCCACGCACAGAAATCCAAAGAGCTACCAGGAACATGTGAAGAGGGAGTATCCCAAACCCGTTGCAAGCCCCCAGTCACCATCCTTCCATCTCTCAAGCCACTTCTCACCCAGAGGCAACCCACAGGAATACTTTGCAATCCTACACTTCCAGCACACTCGCAGCCTGCTTTAGGATCCATTGCAACACCAATAGCCCTACCCCAAAGAGCTTCTACCCTAAAACAGAAAGGCAAGGACTTGGAAAAAGAACACCTCCTTTATAAGGTGACTCTACCACCGAATTTTCTCATGCACATTCTCATTCATATACTGATATGTTTGGGGTTTTCTCTCTCAGAAATCTGGATGAGTACTAAGAGAATCCGCACACTCAACCAAGCTGTATAACGTACACAAAAACGTATGTATAATTCTATCTGGAAAACACTATATGGCCAAGAATAGACCCACATATTCAGCATTCCTTACACGGCTTCAGCCCTAATGCATCGTCTGGTCTGGTGAAACAGGCAAAGCCTTACAGATCCTCTATACACACTTGAAAGTTAATACAAAACAAGCCAAACGTTTCCTGGAAAGCTCCCCTAGGCGACTGGCTTTGAGCTTGTGATAGCACTACTGTTTCACCCTGTGAACCTTCCTTTTAAACACCCCCTCCCTGCCCCGGGGAGGACAAATCCATGCAAGTCCCATAAACTTCCTGGCTTATGTGACAATTCTTGTGTTGCTTAAGCATAATGGGCCATCAACTTTCCCCTGGGATAAATTTGTCCTGGTAATCCGTGTTTTAGCGCTCTACATCTTGGGGGAGTTGATAGCATTTGGGGTTTATTTTAATGGGAGTTGGTTGCTGTGATCAATTGTAGAAGCTCTATTTCCACGGAAATGAGTATTTAATAGATTTTTGAAAATGATGGTTATTGACCCAATGGGCCTTAATGGCTTAAAAACCATCTGATTGTAGTATGCAAGAGTAAATGCAGGTTTTCAAATGCATGCTGGAATAGGTAGTAAAAATCCTTTTAAATTACAGGGACCTGGTCAATAGGGAGTTTTCATTTGCTTATTTGGCCTTTATTTCTATCAGAATAAATCATGACCATCTCTTCCTCAGAGAGACTTACTGTTTCCTCATGGGTGAGATCATCTTAAAACATGTGACCCATCCGAGTCTCACACAGGTACAGGCACGCCTTTCATTAGATCGGATGGTGATGTAGAGCCAAGCTTTCAAAACGGCTCAGTTTCCAGCTGCTCTCATGAGTGGGAGCAGAAGACACAGACCTCATCACTTGCCCTCAGTGGCTTTGGGCACTCTGTTGCTCCCAGTGAGTGCTTTCCAGGAGCTGGAACTCCAGAAGTGCTTCTAAGACCCTTGTCCTCCTGAGTTGAACTCACTCTACAGGTTACCAGTTGATGTTACCTACGTTTCTCAGGCAGAATTCTTGGTTTATCTAGGGATAACATCTACCAAAAATATAAGTCAGAGTGAACTCAGGAAAGAACTAATTACTAGACAAATAATGCTGGAAGCAAAGAACAGATTAAACCTTGATTCTTATTTCATGGCATCTGTGATCTCCAACTGAAGCTTTTTTCTCCCCACAGCTAAGGCACGTATTTAAGGTTATCACTCTCACAGGCTCTCCAAGGTCTGTGAAGGTTCAACACAGGCTGCAGTTACTCCACTCCCCAACTTGGGGCATCACAGGGTCAGCTTCCCTCTTGTGGCTGCCTGTTTCCACGAGCTTGCAGGAACACAGAGGTCTGAGATCTGCACCTGTCTGTTTGAAATCAACCAACGGGTTCAGACATTGCGAAGGGGTAGCCCAACCCACACATGTGGGACAGCAAGGCCATGTACCTGTCACCTGTGTAGGAAGCCAGGCAAAAAACATAGACCTGAAAATCCTGAGATTGCAAAGGGACTTCTGTCCTGCTGTTTCCTCTGACTTCCACCTTTAAAAATCCAACAAAGCAGGAATTGAGGAGTTGAGATTTGCAGCCTTGTCTCTCCTGTTGCCTCCCCTCTATATCAGTGAAATAAGAAAAGGAGACTCATATTGCAGCTCACCACTTGCTATTGTCCCACTGCTATCCTCAAGTAGGTCCATAACAGCTGCAGCAAAACTCACTACACCCCCACATCTCAAGAGCGCATGAGGAAGGAGCAACAGCACTGGCCAAATGTGGCCTGTGAGCGCAACCCCAAAGCTTGTGCCCATCTGAGTGATGGACCCCACATGCGTGGGCTTTCCACCTGCATCCAGCCCTGGCCACTTGTTCTCAGAGGGCATGCTGACAGTGCCTCTGGGAAGGAGGCTTAGACCATCACAACAATTTCTAAAACCCATCCTTCATCTGCCAGATCACATGCCCGGCTACCTGTGAGAGCATGGCTCCAACTACAGATCTAGCTATCTGGGAAGCTACTGTGCATTTGCAAGGGTTGTGTGAGGACTGTCTGAAAATTTGGCCCTAAAGAAGGAGAAGAGAGCCATCACTGCAAGACATCATCATCTCTGAAAAGAAAACAGAGGGGAATAGAGGGAAGAGAGGGAGGAAGAAAAAAAAAAGTATTGCGGAGGAGAGTTAATCCAAAGATCCAGTTTTGAACTATTTAAGGGAAAGAAAGGAACCCTGTCAGGGAGGAGGACAACATAGCAAAGCAGCAGCTTGGGAAAGGAGGGAAGAACTGCAGTCCAGCATTTCTCTTAATGGCCGAGCTCCAAAGCCCAGCAAAGGCAGCATCGCGGCTCCAGTGCACACCAACACACTTTGGAGAGACTCACTATCCACTATGTGGGATAAGCACTCGCCTTCTTTTTATAATGTTGATGCTGGCTGACGAGATGCTTGCATTATGCAGAACGTGTGTGAGAGAGGATGAGTGAGAAGCACAGGGGGAAACAGAGGAATATGTTTGCAGCCCCTTGTGGTTTTGCTATGTAGAATCCAACAGTGGCAAGTTATTCTAGAGCAGGCTCCAAGCTAAACAAAACCAGGTACAGCTCAATGTCTGCCTGTATTGTTTGTTTCAAAGAAAAATAAAAAACTTCCAGGGCCAGGATAAAGTCTTATAGCTCTTTTTCCCTGTCTCCAGTTATGAAGATAAACCCTATCCTACCTAAACCATAGCTGATTTACATCAGATCTAGGCCTCTCTTCATTTTTTGCTGGAAGCAAAAAGCAACAAACATTTTAAGTTTAGGGAGGTCTCAAGACCTCTGCAAAGACATCTCTGTTCCCAGGAACCTGAATTTCACTATCGATTTTTATTGTGCATATCTCAGTCTACTGGGGAAAAGGCAGAGGGAAGAAAGCAGGCTAGAGTCATGCTCTCCCTCCTTGCCATTGCATGGGCTTTTTGTGGTCAAGCAGAGCCCTTCAGGGCCAAGAGACTCAGCTAAGCACTCCAGACAGAGGGGAATTGGGCAGATAGGAGAGTCAATTTTTGCCATGTATTTAACCAGCGCTGTGCATCGTCAGCTTCATCTCCTGTCATTAAATGACCCTCTGCCCCAGCCAGGAACTAGGAAGCAGAATGCCAGAGCCCCATGGCAATGCCAGCTCTGTGCTGTTCCATGATGAATAGATGAGACAGCTAGGTTTTCCGTACCTCGTTTTTACCAGCTAAGGAGCAGGAAATATCATTGCCTATAGCACAGGCAGGTGGGTCCATGTTTGCAAACACTACAGAAGACACGATATTTGCTGTACGAGCTTTTCAAAGGAGCTTAAAGAATTTAGAAAGCCACATCCCACTGCTGTTCAACAGAAGGTAAGAGTCTATCTGAATACCACCGTTTCACTAGGTGCTTACTCCTTTCCCATCCATCTCCCACAGCATCTTCCCTGTAGGACAGATCTCAGAGAGCTGGTGGGAAGAAGAGCTATGGCCCAGATGAGTGTGGTGAGTATGACCCTAAAAACACATGTGCAAGAAGGCATGTGCCACACTTCTGTTGGGTTTCCATGCAACTGGAAAGCAAACTAGTTTCCATCAGGATGGGAGAGGCCAAGCCCCTTAGACTGAGTCTGAACGAGTCCAAAAACTGTCCTGATGACCACTAGTGGCAAGCAAGGGTCAGTATCACTTCTTTATCCAGCCTGCCTGACTGATACAGCAGCGGAATAGGACGGATTTCTGAGTGGTGCTCAGCTGAGCCCAGAGCTGAGAGTTACAATGAGCACACGCAGCGATGAGGCAGTACAAACCAGCAGAATACGTCTACAAAAAGATGTTCGGAAAACAGAGTCCTGTTTTTCCAGCCTCTGGGCTGTCATTGCCCTTTCCAGCTCCTGCCTGCCTCATCTGTTCAGACTGAAAGCTCCTGGATATTGGCAAGTAAAAGACCTTTTTAACAGGACTGGCAACATGGGGCGAATTTGTTGGGCAGGGATCAAGCTCCAGTGGGATTGAGGAACGAGTACCTAGTTCCTCTGCAAAGGGAACCATGCCGCCCTATGTTTTTACAAAGTCCCTCCTCTTGAAGTCTTCACCACAAAGGTAATCTCCAGTCTTGAAAACAGACCTAAAATTTTGCTACATTCACTAGAGCAGTTTTTCACTCAAGGCCAAGTATTTGAAGCCTTGATATTGGTTATGAAAGGGACTGAGACAGAGAAAAAGAAAAGAACTGTATTCAACCCAAACTTCTCTTTTTTCTTTCTTTTTCTTCTCTCTCTCTCTCTTTTTCTCTCTCTCTCTTTTTTTTTTTTTTTTTTTAAGGGAAAAACCAAGTCCCAAGTCTCCAATTTATTTTTAGGTCCAAGAGATTGGGTGTTCCAGCCCAGAGCACGGCGCATACAAGCCAGCATTCTAAAAATGCCTTCCTCTCGGATATAAAAAGGACACGAGATAATTTATTGGGGAAGTTTTGTAATGTAATGATCATACGTTAACCACAAACAAAAAATCCGATGCTGCCTCTGGACCCCAGCACAGCCCTTGGCAGGCGATAATCGTAAATGCTTAGCGTCCTCTCCCCCTACAGACCCTTCAAATGAGGTTTTTTGCCTTGCACTGTTCTGGTGGGTTTGGGCTCCGCAGAACTCGGACCGTCCTGTTCCCTCTCCCCCCAAACCCAATCACCCTCTGCAGATGGACAATTTGATTTCCTAAATAATGAGAATGGATGAGCCAAGGAAAACTAAAAACAATATGTTCATTTAACAACTCCAATGGCTGCAGCTCAGCCTGCCAACCCAAGCGCTGGATAAATCATTCCAGAGACACCATCAATGCAGAGCTGACGAAGTCCCACCAGACTGTTGCCAAGCTCCTTGCTGCCCTGCTGTTTTGTTTCTTGGGGTCTCTCTAGCCTCATGAGGGTCTCAGCTGGGGCCAGCTGCCTGCAGACAGAAATACAGACAGACAAGCAGGAGTCCCATGGAGGGCTAAAACTAAGGACAAAGTGACATCTCCCCCCCACACACACACCACCACCCCAGCCCTTGAACACACACTGTTCTTCACAGTTGTCATCCTGATAAAATCAGCCCCTTAAGTAAGCCTCCGGGACAGTTGTGCTTGCTAGAACAATAGCTCACATCTGGACAGACTGTTTTCCCCGAAAGCATCCAGGCTGCCTACAACTGCTGGGCAAGGATCCTCCCTTCCCCCTCGCACGCAGATCCTTTCTTCTCTCTCTGTGCAGATGCAGCTATCCCTGGCGGTGGGACCTGGCAGGTACCACACAGCACATGCTGCATGACAGCTTCAAACTTACAGAAAAGCTTGCAGGAGTTAATCAAGACATGTCTTCCAGCTGAGGTTCATTGGTGATTAACCTCTGAGCCTACTACCTTGGGAAAACAGTGACTGCATCACTGTAGATTTTACGTCTTACTGGCACCCAGAAAGACACATCAGAAGATTTGGGCACGTCCAGGAAATGCTACAACTTGCTTTTCAGAATGAGACATTTTGGCTAATGCCAAAGAAAGGGCTGGTAACCAGCCCCTGGACTTGTAGTCTGAACCCTCACACTCCTCTGCTCCCCTGGAGTGACACAGCTGAGTTCTAGTCCCACTGACAGAGCAGCATGCAGGGAGCCAGTGCTTTCTCATTGATTACAAAAGGTTCAATATGTAGCCCTTTGCTCTTGACCAGGATTTCCAAGACATCGCCTGCCTCCTTCCCTAGATGGCTGCACAGAGGTGCCACCTCCCATTGGAAGGAAGGCATTGTCTCCATGCTGAATCCCCAACTCACACCTCCTCTGACACTCTGGACCTCCTTCTGTGGACCACTCATCACTGTCTGGGGACACAGCCCTCAGCTACTCTTCCTTTTCCTTCATCAGCCCACATGAGAGATGCTATTATCTCCCTCTCTCATGCCTTCTATGGTAGAAAGTAATCCCCAAAGAGTCCTTTGGGATGCCTGACTCCCAGCCTCATTTTGCAATACAGGTTGGGAGATGCAATACAGTTCTCTCTCAAGAGCCTGGAAGAGGTGCAGGTAAAAAATGAAAAGACCAGCATATGGAATATGTCACAGGAAAGACTTGTGTATCAAATGGAAGGAAGAAATGGGAAGAGAAAGAAGGCAGTAGCCAGCACCAACCAGAGGCCAAGGGCACGCAGTTCCCCAGGACTACCTGGAGGTGGCATAAATGTAAAAATGCCACAGATCTCACTAATTGGCACTGATCAAGCACGCAGCACACTCATCTTCTCAGGGTTTACACACCCAGATGTGCATCCACAAGCATCCCAAGTCCTGAGCCCTCTTGAGGGTGAGGGACCCGAGACCAGAGTCTCACACTGTTGGGCTTGTCTTTGGCACAATACACCAGACTCTTGCTTACTAAGGGCTTGTTACATGCAAAATACTTTACGCGTATTTTGTCTGTGAAGGTCAAAATCAAATTCAAGGTCTTCAGTCCCAAGATTGGGCTCAGCTTGAGCTCAGTAACCTACAGGCATGTTTGTATGGACATAGTCTCTGAAAAAACTTACATTACAAGCAAGCAATTTAGTAGATATCCCATCCTCCCCACATAGTGAGTTATACCAAGGACAATCTCTTTTATCATTGCCAAGTCTGAAAATCTGGAATCAATGGAAAAAGTTCAGAGAGCCTAGGCTCTCCAGTGAGGAAAGACTATATTGTTTAATGAACTCAGAGCCAACTATTCTCATGATACCTTAAGGTTTTCACCAGAGAATCCATCAAGGTCCAGCAAAAAGCACTGTTAACTACCCTCTGTGCCTCCACAGCCCCAACAGGTCCATCAGAGAGGACGAACAACAAGCTCAGTTACCAGTGAACCCAGTTTAGCCACCCCTAAATTCCCCAAAGTGCTCATATCCTCACAACCACACTTAAAAGACTCCAAACTCAAGTTCAGTGCTTGAGGCGTGGTCCTTGGTGAACATCAGGCCAACACTTGTATCCAGACTAGTGAGATTCCAAGAGGTGCTGTGTGGAGCAAGGAAACAATTGGGACTGAGGCCCTGAGCAGAAGCACCTCCTAACCATGCTTTCCTCACATAAACACAAAGCAAGAAAATAATCTCTTCTAGCTGACATCTCACAGGCAGCAAGTTCAGTAGTTTGTAGGTTTGTACTCTCTGTCCTTCCCACGAGTAACAGACCACCCCAGGCAGTAAGCGAAGGTGTCTGCAGACACCTTCTAATTCCAGTCATGTCCATGCTCTGCAAAAGTGTCAACAACCTCATTTTGCTCCCAGGTCTTGCAAATTTAAAAGAATTTTTTGCATACCTGATCTCTTTTCCTATGAGGAAGATCTACCAAGGCTTCTTGTGGCAAAGAGAAGAGGAAGTGAGCAGCCTTACTGTCTGGATGAGATTAAAGTCTGGACAGGTCAGCTGCTGCCCCAAGATATTGAGTTGCTCCTCAGCTGCTCTCCATTTTACTTTTTTTTTTTTTAACTACCAGTACAATCAAATTCAGCTGTTTTCCGACAATGGACTACTCAAATACCAGAGAATTGTTCAGAATAATACATTCTTCCTTGGGGGCTGGTCTACAAAACACATTCAGTAAAGTTAATCTGGATTACTTTTTGAAGAGGTCTGCTTAAACAGCAGGAGTCTCCCAGGCAGCCTTAATCCAATTTAGCATCCTTCTCTTTGGAAGGGACGCCAGCGAAGCTTGCATTAAGGTTCATCAGATTCCCTAATATCTCAGCTACGGTCAAAAACATCCCAGTGGAGGCAAAATTGAATTTGCTTCTCCAGGAAGGAGGGGCTAACAGGGATCCCCGCTCCCAGAGGAAAAAAAAGGGGGAAGAAGTGGGACAGACAGAACCCCAGGCAGCTGAATTGGCTGCTCCTGCTGGGAGGAGAGGGGAGAAGAGGAGTGGGGGCTCTTACTCAAACAGCTTGTTGTGCACCCTCATCCCTTCCATGGCCTTGGTCCCTGCAGACAGCCTGGCCTTTGGGGCCATGGCACAGGCCAAGTAGGAAGGGACCCAGGGCCACTTTGTCCCCTGTAGCAGCCTGCCACTTTAGGTGACTGCCTGTATCACCTGTGCTCAGAGCTGCTTCTGGTCAGCCTGACCTCACTTCCCAGCGTATCCCTGGCAGACAAGCCTTGCTTAGGCCACTAGAAGGTTTGAGATGCCTGGTCATTGTTCACCTTCTTTTGTTACCTCTGTTACTTCTACTATTATGTTGAATATTGAGATGAAAGGCCCAGCAGCTCTGTCTTTGCCATGCAGACTGCCCTGCAGTATTTCTTTTCACATTAACTGTGTCACACACCAGAATCTCACTGACTAACTGCCTGAGGGGGACCCTCACTGAGTGTTAATTGCTGTTAATGAGCTGTTGTTGCTTTCTTTCCAAGAGCACCAATTAGAACAGCACTCAGGCACAAAAGATGTGTGTCTGCAGCAAATCAATGCAAATTTTACTCCAGACCCTGGCATTGCACTGCCAACAGCTGCCAACAACTCCTGGAAAATGCTTCATATCAGGGCAAGACTGGGTAAAGTATGAGAGCAGACAACTCTTCCGTCATTGTCTATTTTCTTGTTCTTAATACAGCAAATCAGGGTGAAAGAGAAGTTCTTAACTCACTATTTATTACTCCTATGATGTTGCCTTACAGGATATGTCTACACTCATTTGAGCTCCAAGTCAAATTTAACTCTAGTCACAACACACAGTCCCTCTGATACGTTTTACACGTGGGTGTTGGCCCATCTAGGGGGTAAAGGACAGAGATTAAGTTTATCTCAACTGGAATCTGTTGAAGATTCTAGTAAAAATACTTGTGTGCCAAAAGTCCTCCAACAGCCTTCCCATAAACCATATTAGGGTCAGGTAAGCTCACCTGCCTTGCCTGGCAGGTGGTTGTGGCTCAAAGAACAGTGGGATTTGTGCTGTTGCAAAGCTCTGACTAATCTACTTTCAGTGCTAACCCTGTAAAGCAAGGTAACAAGACTTGCTTTTCCCCGCTTAACTTTAGAAAGGATATTTGTTGCTTTAGGCACTCTACAAAGTGAATCTAGCCCTCTCCCAAGACCTCATCAGACCTTAAGTAACCCCACTGGAAGTTTCATGGACATAGAGGGAGCCCACAGCAGCTTTACACCTAATGTGGTCCTTCCATATGGGCTTGCATTGAATAATTCCAGGCCCAGGGGCTTAACTGTACAAGCTAAGCAATGTTGTTCCTGCTTGTCTTTCCTCTGCTAGGGGTAGGAGTAGCATATATGTCCCAGTCCTGCCTGCTGTGTGATGCTGTGAGAGACTATGGTAGTCTTGGGTCATGGTTCGAACCTTCTTCTCCCTGGTGTGTTCTTTTTCTGTATACAGGGAACAAAAAGAGTCCTTGTATGCTACACAACTGAACACAGATTCTAGGAGTCTCCTCCAGGCCAAGGCTAGGACAGCTTAAAGTTGTAGCCAGAAGAGAAGGTGGACATACAGCTGACACAATCTCCTCCATGTGCCAGGTGATTCAAGGGCTGAACTCATTAATCCCTCTTACCCTCTAAAAATTGTAAGGAAATATGTCCCAGGCAATTGCTATTAAATACCTAAGAAGCAGCTCTTCTAGCATCTTCTAGCAAGGCCTGAAGTGCATCACTGACACAATAGCGTTGGAGAAGTAAACAAGCTCAGATCTTCCTAAGGAAACAGTGTACGTTGCAAAACTCTGGCTGCAGATCAGAACTACTTAGACGAGAGAGAGCTTCTCAGGAAAAAAAAAAAAAAAAAAAAAAGCTGATTGAACGCTATTAGCGAATCACATAGGTTGGAAGGGATTTCCACAGGTCTCTAGTCTAACCTTCTGCTAAAAGGAGGTCCAGTTAGACCAGGTTGCTCATGGCCTCATTGAGTCGAGACAAGCTATCAAGACACTTAACCAGAACAAACTGATTCTTTCAAAAGCGTTGGTAAGAAGTTGTCCAGTGTCTCACTTCGACTCTCTCCTTTACACTATTTTTGGCCATGCTAAGAAGCATTCACATCTAAATCATTCTGTTTCCCCACCAGCACTCTCAAAGCCACAGCTCCCTCCAGCTCAGTCCTAAACTCTGACTCATGGTTCTTCAGCAGGTATAAAAAAAAAAGCACAGATTGCTCAGCTGAGCAACCAGCTCACTCACTCTGCTCCAATTAGAAACCAAAATCAGATCTGTTGTTCTGACCTAAGCACCTGGCTCCTATTTTGCTGCCTTTCCTCAGTTTGTTAAATTTTATTTCACATTATTTCTCCTGTTTTGGCTTCCACTCTAAAAATCCTTCTGCAAGTTCCCCAGCTGCCCTATCCTCATAAATGTTCATTTAAGTATAATAACTTATGACCAAACCCAGAGATACTGACTCAGTGGGAGCTTTGCCTGAACAAAATGCCTCGGGCTAAAGCTTTCTGCTTGTGTATGTTGGGATTTGTCCACCAACTTTGGAGGAATGGCACTCAATCTGTCTGTGCTGCCTATCAGGTGTTCCCAATGGCGCAGTCAAACTTTCCTTGATTTTTCCCAGACCTGTGCTACCAATTTCCCGGTGTTTTTCCCACAAAATAAACAAATTCAGATGTGTCACAGGAGAGTCAGCATTGCAGACTTGGAGCACTCTGTAGTTAAACAGCAGCTCCCGCTCACCACATCTGCTGCAATGTTCTGCCTAGCTGTTATGCCACTGTTGCTCCTGCTCACCTCTGCAGCGCTGGCTTTGTCTCAGCTCTTTCTGAAAAGATTCAGCTACCCATGGCCTCAAAAACGGCCTCCTTCACAAAAGAAAACCATCTAAGATGAGGTTGTCAATTCTTTTCAGGGATCACCCCGAATATCTCAGAAATGCCCTCACCTCCACTACTGCTGGTTGCAGCATCATGTTTTGGTGATTACTCACCCACCTCAAGTTTTGGGCATGGCTTGGGTGACCACACTTTGCCAAATGTGACTGCCACTTTTCTGTCCATGCTGCATCACTAAACACAGATTACTCCTCTTTAAAAAAAGTCCTCAGACTTTCCCAATATATATACAGAATTTGTGCAAATGCTCCCCTTCTTCCCCAGGGATGCAGGCACCCTGACCATCTATTGGAAAGGATGAGCTTGGAGAAGAGAGGAGTCCACAAACTTCTTTGAACAAGTCTGCAAAAGATGGCTCAGAAAAAATTGTCATTAGCAGGAATCAGTTCATGCCCTCACATTTCCCAAATGCAGGGCACACTGGATTTCTTTTTCAGGGTTTAGAATACAAATAGTCAATCTTGTCTTATATTCTGACCAATGAGATCTGTGGAAAGAAAATTGCAGAAGATTTGTTATTTCCCTAGTGTTCCCACTTTCCCATTCCTTTCCCACAGAAGCAAGTTGTTGTTGTTGGGTTTTTTTTTTGTTTTTTTTCCCATCTTTCAGGGGAAAATCCTGACAAATGGAAGCCCTGATTCATACCAGCAAAAATTTGGCCTTTTTAATTTAAGGTGGAGCCCTTTGTCTCTGAGGATGAAAACATTTCTCTAACTACATACAGAGGGCAAGGACCAACCCTTTGCCCTGCTAAAACAAAGCCATTCATGCAGGCCAAGTGATGCTGGATGGATCACAGCAATGCCATGTGGCCACCAACAGCAGAGGGCCAACCTGGAGACAGGAGAGCAACTTCACCTCCCCTGCACTTAGGAAAATACTCCATGTGCTTGAGCGGTCACAACTTCCCATCCGGGTCTTAGTGTTCGCAGAGCATTTGGAAAGCAGAAGGCCTGGTAGAAACAGTGCACTGAAGATTGTGGTCACGGGGGAGACTTCCACAGGTGCGAAAACATCTGCTGGCGGGGTACTCAGTCAGAGACACAGCTCTGCAGCCCCATGGCTAGAGGCAAGCCCTGGAAGAAGGGCGCTCTCGTCCTCCTCCTGCATTTTCTCATACTTCTGAAGGACATGTGAGAAATGCTCAGAAATGGATGAAAAGAAGCACTGTTCTCCTCACATCATCACTGCTCGCATCAAAGACACCTGCTTCCCCCTACCCTGCATTTACCACCTGGGAAACAGCAGACATAAGAAGCCAGGCTCAGAAAAAAAAGGTACTTAGGGCTGCAGCCTGCCTGCTCCCACAGCCTGGGGAACAGAGTGAGAAGGGAAGCGGGTCGAAAGAGCTACATATCCGTAAAAACCTCCTTGTAGTTTTTCTCAACAGACCATGCCATCCAACCTAGCATCCTCACTGCACTGCGCCCGCTTAGGCGGACCTCTCTGCCCATCGGCATGAACAAACATGCGTGAGCGAGAGCTTCTCCTGGTACCTCCTGGTACCTGATAGACACAGCACACACACAGAGCAGCGGCGAATGAACAATTTTCTCTGACACAAAGACAGAAAGGACTTAAAAAAAAAAAAAAAAAAAAAAAGGGAAAGCCATAAACCATGACTTTTTTTCCCCTTCCCCGTCTCTGTCCAAACACTACACTTGGCAGAGCCCTGAGTGCTGGAAACGATCAGTGTAGCTGCCGGTGCTTCAGAGGCAAGTGACACAGCAGGCTCAGCTCCCGTCTGGCGCCCGGCGCGCCGGGGAGAGAGGGCAAGCGAGGAGCCGGCTCTGCCGCGGCCTCGGGGAGGCGCGCCCAAGCCCAAGAGCGGCCACGGACGGCACCAGCGTCACCTCTGTCCCCGCTGCCCAGGGCCTCCCGTCCCGCAGGGAGACATCTCCTCTCCGGTCCAGCCAGGCTGCCGCCCCCCGAAAGCGCTCCTCGCTCCGCGAGGGCCTTGCGGACGCCGCGCAGCCTCCTCCCGCGCGGCACGGCTTGGCCAGGCCTGGCCTTTGCAACGACAGGGCGATTCGCTTTCAAACCGCAGCTCAGTTCTGAGGCAGCCAGGAGACCTTTCTCACCGGGTACCGGCACCCGAGCTCTTCCTTCGGTTTCCCACAAATTGTTCTTTTTTATACATATATTTTTTTCTGCTCAATACTTTCTAGCAGCTAGAGGCCAAATCTGAAAATATATCAGGGAAGAGATCAGGGAAAGGCTTGCAGGGAGAGGTGATCTTTTATTAGCTCATCAGATACAGCTGGAAAAAAAGCACCAGCTTTCGGGCACAAAAGCTCATCGCTATCTTTCAGCGCGCTGGCAACCTTCGCCTTTGATCAGCCCCTCGCCGCGCCGGGCCAAGGCCGCTTCCCCGGGGGATTTGGAGGTACTCGTGCCTGCTGCTCCACACCTCAGCCCTGCGCCCCGCTAGCAGGGCTACCTCCGTCTCCCCCGCCCCGGCAGGCAGGGAGACGCGTTTGAAACGTAAAGGAAAACGCAAGCGTTGGGTTTTAACCTCGAGGCACGGGGCTGGGGGCAAGGTGGAGACGGGGCAGCGATTCCTCGGCTGCTTTCAGCCCGCAGAGTCGGGGTAGCGGGGTCCCTCGTCCGTCCGCCCGAGCCACGAACGCGGGCTCGCCCCCCTGCCACCCGCGCGCCCGCCCCAGGCGACGTGCCGGCTCGACTCGCCCGTGGCGCCCGCGGTCCCGGCTCTCCGCCCCAGGAGTGGGGTTTGGGGGGAGGTGGGGGGAAGCAAGCACCCTGCCCGCCCGCCCGCCCTCCGGCCGCAGCCCCCCGCCTACCGCTGCGGCGAGTCGGGGTCGAAGCAGGTCTTGGCCACGTCGGTGGCCAGGGGGTCGCAGCAGTCGCCGTCGTCAAAGTCGTCCAGCATGTTGTTGCACTCCATGTGGCAGACGCCGTCGCGGCGCTTCCAGGAGAAGCAGCGGCCGGGCCGGCGGCAGTCGCCGCCGTCGTAGCCCGTGAGCGGGTGCTCGCACTCGGGGTCGCAGTGGTCGTTGCCGATCTTGCTGGGCTCGCAGCCGAGGAGCACGGCGCGCCGGCGCAGCGAGGAGTTGCGCACCTCCAGCAGGCTCAGCTGCCACGAGATGTTGTAGGGCCGGAAGGCCTCGCTCAGCGCCCGGTGCTGCCGGGCCACCTGCTCGCGGCTCACCGTGGGCCGCCGGCCGTCGTCGTCCAGCACGTTGACCACGCGGTAGCGCAGCACCTTCTCGCCGCGCAGCGGCCAGTGCCCGTTGTAGCCGGCGGCCAGCTCCACGTTGTCGCAGGCCGTCTGCCCGCAGGCCGGCGGCCCCAGCGGCCGCAGCACGGGGGGCGGCGGCGGCGGCAGGGCCCGCCGGCGCGGGTAGCTCGCCTCCCTGAAGGGGGCCCAGCGCTCCTCCGGGGCGGCGAAGCCGGCGGCGAGCGCCAGCCCGGCGGCGCCGGCGGCCGCCCCCTCCAGGAAGGGGCGCTGCAGCCGGGGCTGGGGCAGGGCGACGCGCCACAGCGCCAGCCCCGCCAGGTGCCCGCGGAAGTTGTGGCCGGCGCCCGAGGCGTCGCCGCCCAGCAGCAGCGTGCGGCAGGAGGCCATGAAGGCGCTGTGCAGCGGCCCGGCCTGCCGGCCCGCCCGGCCCACCCGCGCCCCGTCCACGTAGAGCGCCATCCACCGCCCGTCGTAGGTGGCCGCCACGTGGGTCCAGGCCTCGGGGCGGTAGCGGTGGCGGCCGGCCACCACGGCGGCGGCGGCCGCCCGGTCCGTGCGGAGGGAGAAGAAGAAGCGGGCGTCGCTCTTGCCGCGGAGCTGCAGGGCGCGGATGCCCAGGGCCCAGCCCTTGTCGCTGGCCGTGTGGGAGCAGTTGTCGAACACACCTGCAGCGGGCGGCAAGGCGACACGGGGAGGGCTCGCGCGCGCGCCGGGAGCCGGGCCCTCGGCGGCCGCTTCCCGGGGAGGGGAGGGAGCGCGAGGCGAGGAGCGGAGAGGGGCAGGAGGGGGAAAGCGCCGGGGAGGGAGGGAGGGAGGGAAGGAGCGGCGGCGCGAGCGAGGCGCGCTCGAGCGCTCCTCCGGGACGGCGTTAGGCGCTAAGCTTTTCATCTGCGGGCCAGAGCTTTTAAGAAGGAGAACGCAGCAACCGGAGGCAAGAGAGCCTCTCCTGGGGACTGCTTCCCCGGCAGCTTCCGGGCGGATTCACGGCTCTCCCTCACGCTCCAGTTTGCTTCGCAGCCGCGCGTCGAGCGCAGACGGGCGAGGGGCAGGGAGGGAGGGGAAAACTCCTGAGCGCCTGCGGTCGAGACCCAGAGGCCTCCAGGCACTTAGTACCCCGGGAAATCAGTGGCCCTGAGGCCCTGAAATACTAGCGAGGGGAGATAAAACCACCCTTTGAAAACACCGCCTCTGGGCCCCTAATTCACCGAGGCGCCCGGACCGCTCTCCGGAGAGGTCCGTTCCTCTCCCCCTCGACTACAGGAGAGTCCCAAAGCGCCGTGCTCCCGCCTAAGGCGGGCCGAGATGCGGCCGGGCCTTTGGGACCAGACCTTCCCGCACAAACGGTTCGAGGAGAACTGGCCTCTCCTCCGCCTCAAATCAGCGTTTTAACTGCTGGAGCTACTGCGAGCGCAGCGCCGAGAAGCGATACTTTCACTTCAGCGCGGCTCAGGGCAGGCTGGGTTTATTGGTGCTAATTCCTCCTCTGCGTCTTCTCCAGCCGTCTGAGCTGCCTGTAGCCCCACCATCAGCCACAGGGAAGCCAGAAGCAAAAGGCAAGAAGTGGCCGAGCTGCTGCCTGCCGGCTGGCCCACTTCCCTGGTAGTATAAGCTGATGTATTTAATCTGCAACTGAGACAGGCTCAAGGTCCCCTTGCAATTAATTATTGCAGCTCTGCTGACAGCTGACGGTAACCTGCTGAGCCACCATATCTCAGGTGCTTCCATCACACAGTCGTAACCCCACATGTGTTGAAACCAGCTCAGTTTCTGCTGCAGCCAGGTTGTTCACACAATCATCTGCTGGGGTGAGCAGGCTTGAAATCACACTCCCAAGCCCTATCGGTGCCACTTTCTCATGGAGACAAGGTTGGCCTTGATTTTCAAGGGTGTATCAACATTCGGACTGTCCGGCTGTTGGCAGGTCAGATTTTTCGGAAGGCAGGTGCCAAGCACTTTAAAATGCCTTTCCACGGGCACTTAGAAAGCTTTGCTTTTTAAAATCTTGGCCCCGGACTGAATTTCCCTTCAGCCAACAGTGACAAGCTGGAATTCAAACCATCTTGAAAATCCAGCAAGCAGGCAGCAGTCTGGTTCTCCAAGCCCTGCATCTTGGTATCCCGCCCTGAAGTGAGAGTTCATGATAAACTCTTCAACAACAACACCTCCTCCCCGTGCCTCTGAGCCCCCTGCTCTCCCATTCACCACCAAGACAAATTGCTTCCAGATGCGATGGCTCTCCAAGCAGAGAGAGCCAGAAAGCCAGGACTGCAGTGTCTTAGACACACACAGAGCCCTCGCCGCCTTTCATCTGCCTCAGCAAAGCGTCCTGAGGAACTTCATTGAGGTCCTAAGCCTGACTGCTGCCACTGAAAACCACTGCCATGCCTGAAGCTCTGCTGTGGCTCCCGTCTTCTTTTTATGTTCTTACTGCAAATTTTCTTAGGCTTCAGCTTCCTGTTTTTCCCTAGCCTTGTCTCTACCCAGCTGCACAGGTTTCTCTTGAATCAATTTAAGCTGAAGTTGCCCCGGTTCAAAACTTGCAGCAGATCTGCTGCAAGCTAGAGTGAACTGATTCAAGACAGTACTTGAACATATTCACACACAGGTCCTCACACGGTCTCTGTAAAGCTTGGCCAGAGCTTCTCAAGCCAAACCTGGCCACCCATCTCTACACCTGGATTAAGTAGCTCCGCCCACCCTCCTGCTCCTGTCCCATACACCATCTGTCCTGTTCCCTGGCATCACGGTGTCAGGTAAAAATTAGGAGCCAGTCACTCCGTTCCTGTTCTGGCTTTCTGCCTCCCTTCTCCCTGGGGACTGTCAGCGTGATGCACACCACTCAGCGGCAGTAGCTCTCCAGCCTCTCTTTTCCTCTCCTGACATCACTCCTTTCCTCTGGCCCTGGGGAAACTGTAGCTGTCATCATTATTTCAAAGAGGCCAGTGGAGAGAGACAGATGTATAGAGAAGAAGCTACTCAGCAGGACCTCCTGGATTACATCCAAAGGATTTGACTAAAGCCAGGTTACCATGACCCCACATATTCCTGCCAGCCCTCATAAACACGCCAGCCTCGTGGTCAAGTGTGCCAGAGGATGCTAATAAATTTGCAAAGGTTATTTTAAGCCCCTTTAAAACTCAGGACAGGCACCCCTCCCTGTCCTGTTCCTTTAATGTATCATGAGAAGGGTGGTGCTTTTATTTTTGCAATGGGTTGTAGCCACCGCAGACAGGGATACATGTCACCACTCACTGCAAAGGCAGCCATGCACAAAGCTCACGTGGGTGGATGGGGTTTGGCCAGCTGTTGTTTTCTGATGGATTGTGAAAGGGAGGCAGAAAGACCAGGGAAGCTGAGACAGAGGGAAGCCAAGAAGCAGGAGAAAGTCGAAGAAGCCCTGCAGCCGTAAAGAGAAAATAAAGCTGGAGAATACTTTTGAGCTGAATACTGGCTGAAAGATGCTTGGACCTGCAAACTCAAAAGCCATCTTCTAGTATTTGGTCATCATCAATGTAAAAGAAACAGGGCTTGGTATCTTCTCTATTAGGAAAACTCATGCATTTAACCTGGTAACAGTTTAGAGTGCCCCAAATTTGATTAAGCACTGAGGCAAAAAACAGGAAAATAGTGTCAGGATGGAAGAGTTTTCCAGGGGGGAACGTGAGCTGAGCTTGTATCTTTGCAAACTTGTATTGCAGCCGAGCCTGGAAGTGCCCCAAAAATTTTAAAATGTTCAAAAGAACCTTAAACAAACCTAAAACAAGGTCTGGAGACCTCATCAGAGCAATTCAAGTAAGGCCAAGGTCAGTTCTACATTAGGGCTGGAAACCTGCTAGGACGGCAGCTGGCACTTCCTAGAAAGGGCCAGAGAGGAAATCTCTGCTGCAGCAGCAGCTACGAAGCGTGCAGGCAGGTCAGCACGTGCTGCGGCTGTGATCCCATTTCAGAACAGCAAAGCCGGGCCTTCAAGGGACTGCCACCACAGCTCCTCACAATCAAAGCCTTCCTATGAAAGGGAGCGCCCACAAAAGCTCTGGTCTTCTCCAAGCCCAGCTGCTCAGAGAGGACAAGCTCCTGCGCTAGCCCTTTGGTACCTATCCTGGGCAGCAGACTAGCTGCAGCTGATAGTCTGTGGGGCTGAGCACCCAGCTGAGAGGTAGCCAGAAACAGAAAGACAGGAGTCTTTTTGAACCCATAGGCCACCATGGAGATGTGGCCTTGTGCTCCTGGTATCTCCCAAGATCCTTCACAATAAACCAGCACCAATTTCTAGCCCCTTGAGTAAGCTAGGGCTAGCAGCTCCAGATCAGTGAGGGGAGGTCCTGGAGACCTGGGAGGCTGTGGAGCTTGCCGAGGTACTTGAATTTTTTTTCCTGGGGGCTGCCCACCAGAAAGGGAAACAGCTGCTTGCAGAGGAAAGGGAAGCCAATTGCCTCAGCACTTGTAAGTGCAACTCTGCTTTTAATCTATACGACGGGAAAAGGGAAATCTAATAGGGTTTGTGATGTTTGTCAGTGATTAGAGTGATAAATTCAGGTTTAAAAACAAGAGTTGTTGCCAACCATGCAAAAAAAAATGAAGAGAAGCAGCCTTGCTTAAGCACTGATACGTGAAAAAAAGTAGCCACAAAAATGCCCCCCAAAGAATTCAGCTGGGACCTCCAGGGCTGGTGGAGAAGGGCATTGCAAATGCTGATGAAAGCTTCATGCTCTGGCCAAGAAGTGGCCAAGTACCCAGTTAAGGCAGGAAAGCTCAGCAGTGGAAAGCGCGGTCTCTCAGTGTCTGCTTGGCAATGAGGCAGCAGCACGGAGAGTTTGGCTATCTGGTACGTAATAGGATCTCCAGAAGGCATAAGAGCAGACACTGGCTGACACACACCCTCTATTAGATCAAATACACTAAAAAATGTTTAGGGAATAGCGGACACAAAAATGAGCTGCCACACAGGCTTCAGACGGAGACAGGGAGCAGGTAAGAGGAGCCTGTTTGAACACTGGTCCCCTGCGACTGGACCATAAAGTCGGCAGAGCTGAGAAACAGATAACTTGTTTGGCTTCAGCTGCGGCTTGAGATTACACAAAAGCTGCCAGGAAGGGTGCCTGATGGAGGGAAAAGCCTCTAAAGAGGTGAAACGCTCCGCGCGGTAAGGACCACATTCAAAAGCAGCATGTTCTGCTCCTGCCGGGGGCCAGAAGCTGAGCTACCCGCTCCTCTCTTTGCAGCACAAGGGATAGTTCAGCTGCGCTTTGAGACTCAGGCACGAGGCTGCTAAAGCTCTAGAGGGTCTGAAACAAGAACAGCTCCTGGCTTGTTTTGCTAAGTCTTAACCAGGGCAGTCAAATAGGAATCAGCTAGTAAACACTGAGGAAAGTAATGAGGGAAGGGAAGGGAAAACCTGAGACTATACCAGACAATGTGCCGGACTCGGTGCAACATGTGCTCTCCCAACAGGACCGGACGTGGCACTGTTCCCCAGCCAGGGCCATCAAAGCGCCCTCGTTTCCTTAAACACCTTCACCAGTGGAGTTTTGGCCAGAGTGGGTTAGCGAGTGTCTGACAGCAGCCAGAGCAGCTGGTCTGGCCACCTCTCGCAGCATGAGGCGGTGAGCAGCTCAGGGCAGCCGAAAGGTTCAACCCAGCAGAGCTGCAGCCAGAGGAAGACACCTGGTTTCAGCCTCAGCCACAGCAGAAATTTGAGACTGCTTCTGGTTAGGGATTTTCTCCTGACCCAACAAACCCATGTTTGATCTGAGTAATAACAAATCACAGCCTGGCACGAGGGGAAATCACTTCATAGTTTACCAGAAGCAGAGCAGTCTTGGATGAGGGAAAATGAGAAAGGCAGAAAAACAAATGACGTCACATGAAAGGACTCTCATCTGCTGCCCAAAGTGAGAGAGATGCGGAGGAGTGACAACATCCAGTGCAAGTAGGATGAGTCGCCTTCCATGGAGGTGGCCGCGGAAGGGCAGCCGGGGTCATGCCTTGACAGAAATCCCCCCGATGCAAGAGGGGCTAGCAGGGACTAATGGCCCCATCCAGGGCATCTCTAAGGGGAAATAAAAATGTCTACAAGAACAAAGCCTGAACTCCTGATTCTTTGACAAAGCGAGCAATTCCTGATGCAGCCGAACCAGCTGACACAGCAGCTTTTTTTTACCTGGACAGAGCTGCCTGCTTGGCCTTATTTACCAGGCAACAAAGCTGGGAGATGCTCAGCTCTGCCCTGCTTTCCATCCACCTTCCCTCACACGCACACCAGCATCTGGAGCATCTCCAGCGAACAAGCTCCTTCACAGCTCTGGCAGCCTCATGGCTCAGTCCCCTCTCCGCCAACAGGACCGGGAGCAGCAGAAAGGAGGCAGGCTCAGCACGTGTGAAAGGGCTCGCAGCTCCCTTGGTCACCTGCTCTCCCCAAACGCCAGCCGGTGCTGGCCGCCTCGCCTGCGTCCCTCGCCACGCACCAGGCCCCGAGTTCCCAGCTGCAGGGAGAGGATGGGAAGCGGGCAGCGACTCAGAAAGCAGGAGGCGCGGGGGACTCGAACACTGGAGCCCAGAGGCCGAGGGATATTACTTGAGTGCGTGTCAGTGGTTATGGACAGCGCTTTCCTCTCTGTGTAACAACTGGACTGCCCTGTGCAAGGACAAAAAATAAAAAAAAAAAAAAAAAAAAAAGGAAGAAAAAAAAAGAGGGGGAGTGGAGATACTGCCCTAGCTGGGAAAGTAAAACCCAATACCTGCAGGCCTGATCTCCAGAAGCTGGGGAGAGGGCAAGACCCCGAGGGGAAGGCAAGCAGCAAACGAAGCGCTAGGCAGTTTCCTCGTGCACGGCTTTTTCCCCCCTCTCTGCCACCCAGCCGCCAGCCAGTCCCTCCTCCCTTCTCTGCAGCAAAGACACGGCTATCGCTCCAGCAAGCCAGGGAGAAAAATTAATGAGACACATCAGGCAGGCAGTGAGGCAGAGGGGGGGTTCAGTGGCGGGATCACCAGCGGGGAGAGTTAGGATAGGGAGAGGAGTTTGCGCTGGGGGAGAGGGAAGGTGAAGCTCCTGTTGCCCAGCCAGACGGCTCAGAGGCGGCGGCACGGGAACAGAATGGCCCTCAAGATCTCCCAGAGAGGGACCCCAAAACCCTCTGACTGCAGTTTCCTGCTCTTTCCACCCTCACCCCAGCCCTGCCTGCCCTGTGCAGGTGCTACTCCTCTGATCCACCAGGACTGCATCCTGCCGCAGACACCTGTCCTGGCAAACGTGCACGAAACAGCGGTGCCGGGAGTCCCCCAGCCCTGCCTCCACTGTCAGGCAAACTCAGGGGAGGTCCCGAGGTCCCACCTCAGGCAAGCTCAGGTGAGGCCTGGACCCCTTCCTTCCCACCTGCCGCACACCTCCCTGCCTCTGCTTTAGTCTCCTGTTTCTCCTCAGGCTCTCCATGCTGCGCATCACCTGCCTGTGCCTCAGCCTGCCCTTCGAGACGGGAGTCGAACTCGCAGCAGGCAGAGCTGCCGCCTCTCTGCAGACGGGTTCTGGGGCCGGGTTCACGGCCCAGAGCTCGGGGACGGTCCTCTCCAAAGCGGGTCGCGCCCCTCAGCAGCAGCTGCTGCACTGCAGCCACCACTGTTGCTTTTGCCGCCAGGCGGAAAAGAAGAAGGGAAAAGACGGAGACGCCGCTGCCTCGGCGCTGCTGCGGGGCCAACACGCGCGGCTGCCGCCGCCGGGGCGGCTCCGCCGTGCGGCTCGGCTGCCCCCGCGCGGCCGCGCGGCCCGGCCCGGCCCGGCCTGGCCCGGCGCCGGCTCCGCCGGGGCTCCCTGGCCGGGCACCAGCCGGCCGAGGGGACTCCACCAGGAGCGCGGCCAAGCCGGGCTGGGAATGTGGGAAAGCGGCAGCCGCTAGCTCCAGGGGAAGAGAATAGGAAAAGCCCCCTCCCGCCGGCGGGCCCCTCCGCAGGCCTCCGCGGAAGAAAGGAATGCAGCAGCGGGGCTTCGAGGAGCCGCGTAGCTTGGGGCATGGCCCCAAAAGGGGCCTTTCAGCTCCCTGCCCGGAGCGCGCGGATGAAAGGAAAGCTAGAAAGCAGATAGTAGCCCAAGACATGGGAGCCTGGATCCCATCCAGGTTTAGGGCTGGCTTCCCGCGGCACAGAGCGACGCTCAGGCCTGGAAGGACGGGGGAGCTGAGGGAAGGGGAGGGGGTGATTTTAGGTTTTGCTCTCAAGGAAACAAGGAATATTTCGCACTCGGGACCTTGCCGAGATCTGAGGGCCCCGGGTCGTGTGGGGGCGAGGTGTCACCTGCCGCAGAGCGGCGAAAGGGGCAAAGCCAGGTGAGCGGGGGGCCAAGGCGCCAGGTAGCCCCGGCTCCCCGCAGGACAGCTCAGGGCTCTCGGGGGTCTTGCCCCGTCCCCGGCTCCCCGTGCCCCCAGGGGAGCCAGGGCTTCCCACATCTCCTCCCCTTGCCGTGGCGCTTTGGGAGGGCTCTGCCACAAGCGCCTGGGGATGGACCCCTCCGTCGGGGCCGAGAGGCAGCCCTGGGGACTCGGGGAGCTCGTCCCGGCCGCCCTTTGCCCCGGGACGGCCGCGCCGGGCAGGGGGCGAGGAGGCAGCTGGGGCGCGGGGCCGGCCGGGGGCACCTGCGGGCGCGGCGCGGCGCGGCGGGGGCAGCGGGGCTCCGTCCCTCCCTTCCCCGCCCGGCCCTGCCGCAGCCGGGGGGCGACGTTACCTGCGATGATGGCCGGGTTGCTCTGTCCTCCCTCCGCCTTCACCCACACCTCCACGGTGAACTGCGCCCGCGGGATGTCGGGCAGCGCCTCCGGCCTCGCCGCCAGCTGCTCCCGGCTCCCGGAGAAGTACAGGGCGGAGAGAGCCCGGCCCCGGGGGGGGCTCGGCCCGGCCCCGCCGGCGCCCTGCGGCGCCCGGCCCCGGAGCCCGTCCCGCCGGGGGAAGGCGTCCGGCTCGCCCCACGTGTCCTCGGCGCCCCGCGGCCGCCGCCGCCGCGGCCGCCCGGCGCCCGGCGGGGCTGCAGCGCCGAGCACCTGGTGCGCGCCGGGGCCCCGCGCCGCGCGGCCCGGGTAGAGCCCGTAGGGGTGGTGCGGGGGGGCGGCGCGGCGGCCCGGCGCCGGCAGCCCGCAGCCCTGGCCCTGGCCCCGCGGGGGGCCCGGCGGCCGGGGCTCCGCCGCGGGCTCCCCGGCGCCCAGGCTCAGCGCGGCCAGGAGCAGCGCGGCCAGGGGCGCCCCGCGGCTCCGCATGGTGCTGCCGCCCCGCCGCCGCCGCCGCTGCCGCCGCCGCCGCCGCTCAGGTGGGCTGCGGCCGGCGCCCGGGGCCCGCCGGGCAGCGCTGGGGCATCCTCCTGCCCGCCGCGGCCGCTGCCCCAACTTCTCCCCGGCACCTCTCGCCTGCCCTCTGCTCCTGCGGCCCGGGCGGCGGCGGCGGAGGAGGCGGAAGGCGCGGGGACCGCCGCGGGGACCCCCTCTGCCTGCGGGCGGCCGGGCCGGGCCGGGCCGGGGGCCGCTGCCTGGCGGGGCACGGCGGCCCTGCGCGGCTCGCACTGCCGGCTGCCCGCCGGCTCTTCGCGGGAGCCCCGGCGCTGCCTGCGGGAGAGGGAGATGCGTTAGATGCCCTTATCTAGGAAGCCCCGAGGCGCTGCCCGCTCCCCCCGCCAGCGAGGGGGTGGGGGGGGGCCGCCTTATTTAAAGATGATTATGTCCAATCTAATAAACCCCGAGCGGCGCATCGCCCTCCCCTCCCCGCCCTCCGCCTCCCGGCGCTGCCCAGGGCGCTGCACCCCGCTCCCCGCCGCCGCGCACCGCGGGGACCCGCCGCCCGGGAGCGGGCGCGCAGGGGGCTCCGCCGGCCGCGGCAGGACGGGGCGCGCCGGGCCGGGCGCTGCCCCCGCCGCAGCCGCGGCCGCGGCCGCCGGCACCTGCGCTGTCCTTGCCTTCAGTCGCGGTCGCAGCCCCGGCGGCTGCGAGCCATCCTTTCACAAGGTCTCAGGCAGCTGCACCGGGCTCCAGCCCTTCCCGATAGCCTCGCTCGCTCCCTCTCTCATTCCTCCGCTCACCACTCTCCCGGCTTGGCAGTTCAGCGTGGTTTTTCTTTTTCTTTCTTTTTCTTTCTTTCTTTTTTTTTCCCCCTAAGTTGTACCATGTCTGTGTTTTCCTCCTGTTGTAGCTTGGCTGTGACATCATGTGCCTGCCCACCTCGCCTCCATCCTCCATCCCACTCCTCACCTACGAGGGGGAGGAAGGGAAGGAGGAAGGCGGGAGAAGGACCCCCCGGCAGCCCTCCTCTCGGAGAGGGGAGAGGTGGTCTCGGCTTCCGCCTGTGAAATCCACGGGACGGAGAGACCGAGGGTCCCCCCTCAGCCGGAGATCTCAAGGGACTTTGCTTCTTTTTCTTTTCCTGTTTTTGCCCAAACAGTGATCCCATCTGTTTGACATGTGCGGAAAGGTGGGCTGGAGGCAAGTTAGCTGGGCGAGAGGAAAAAGCCGTGTCCAAAGCAAAACCCTATCAATCTACCAGCCTACACACAGCTGCCTCCCCCCTCCAGCCTCCACACACAGGGAGAGAAATCGCACCACGAGAGCCGCTGCAGTGGGAAACGTGTCTGACCCACCCACGGTGCCAGAGGGTAAGGCACGGGTGCTGCCAAGGGAAAGCCATTTAAAAAATACGAGTGAGAAAACAAACTTCCGAAGTTTCCTATTTGTTTCTGAGAAGCTGTCACACAAGCACACGGCTCGGGAGGTTAGGTAGGCTCCGTTTGGAAACCTCAGCAAGAAGGGATTTTTTATTATTATTATTATTATTATTTCACTCCAAAACACTATCTGTGGCGGTCAGTCTGAAGCAAGGTTGCCAACGAAAGCTGGGAGGCCCCTTCCAGGGTACAGGCTTTCAAACCGGCGAGGCAGGAGGGAACAGATTTAAGAACAAACAGCAGGAGCTGGCTGCATTTTTTTTTCTTCTCAAGGTGGGAGGGTGATGAGAAGGGACGTGGGGGGCTGGTGCTTTGAGGGGGGGGGGAGACAGGAAAAATATCAGTGCCGGAAAATGTTGACGGCTAGGAGGGGTGAGCAAAATGCTTTGACAATCCCCTGTAAAGGAGAAGGTAACCATATAGAGAGATAAGGGTATAGGGAGGATGAACTAGAAGGCACACTGAGAGAAAGAGAGGACACACACGGGGCAAACAAGGACAGGCAGAGCATTAATTACTCGCTCTACAAGCTAGAGTAGGACCAGAGGAGGAAAGGAGAAGCATGCGTTGGGGTGTGAACAAAATCCAAACACAACAAGAACACCCATCGCTTACAGGGAAGCAGAGAGAGAAGAGGTTTCCAGCTCTCCTGCCAACGCAGGTTGGCTGCAGAGCACGCACCAAGCGCGCAGCAGTACCTGTCCACCTCGTGCTGCCGTCGATGCGCGAAACAAGATAACCCAGTCCCGCACTTGGCATCGGAAAAATGGCCCAGCAAAAGTGTTGTCCTGGGGTAAATGCCAGCAATTATTGCTTATAATGCGTATTCATTTAGGAATGAACTGAGCTCCTGATATCCCTGTCTACCAGGGCTTGATAAAAGCAAATCCCATGGGACTGCTTATTTGGAATGGTGGTGACCTTATTAAGTGGTTATTAATCATCTTGCCGTGCAACACCCTATGAAACACAGGCTTTGGACAAGGAGCCTGGACTCCAACGAAATAAGAGCTGAGAGACCCTGAAAAGTGTGGTCTGTGATCTCAGAGGTTCAGCAGAACGGGGCTCCGCAGGGACAGCCTGTCTGGGACAGATCCAGGCATCGTAGCAATAAAACCCTCCAAAAATGCGCCCAAATGAGGCCTCTATATATAGGCTCTGGACTGGACTAAGCTGCTTGCTTGACGAAATGACACCCAGAAACAAATACTTCTGCTGTTTGTTGGACTCCTACTCAGCAAGAGCCGCGAAGGACTGAAACCCCACTGAGGAGTCCCTGTCCAGTGGGGAGAGACTGATTTGTTGCTCCCCTCCACATCCAGTGAAAGCTCTCCATCTCTGCTGGCGTTATGCCTTGGGATTGAAGCACGTGGGCACAGTGGGCATCTCATAGCACAGAAGAAGTGAGCAAGCAGCTGGTTTATTGGGCAGCTGGACTTTCCCTCACAAGGATGTTTAACCAGGCAATGAGAAGAGGTCGGGCCCTGCCCAAGATCAAGACGAATTAGCACCTTTGCAGACCTTGCAGCAAAAGCCAAGGCCACCGCAGGGTTGCTAGCAGCTCGCCCACCACCACGGAACAGCCAGATGTTGCAGAAGAGACATCCTAGTGGCATTGCCTGCACCACCTCCATGGATCCTGGAGCATCCCATGGGACCTTGATCCACCCTGCAGCCTTCAGAGATAGATGAGAGCAAGACTAGCTGTAATGACCCAAGCCAAGGCTTTCCTCATCGATGCTGTAGCCCCTCAGATGGCCCTGCCTGGCCTGGCTGAGCCCGAGTCTGGCTGGCTCGGGAGCTGCAGGATTTAAGAAACCCCCAGAGCAGACAGCAGAGCACATTAATCATTACCTCGCGTTGGCTCTCACATGCTTTTCATTGACACGCACGCAGGTTTGCATCGCAGCCGCTGCCTCCGCTGCCAAGACGAGGCCCCGAGGGGCTTGGTAAGGCCACAGTGGATAAAAGCAAGTCAGGGCACACTACCCCGGGCCAGCTCAGCATCTGGCAGAAAAGACGCCACGGAGCTGAGGGCAGAGATGCCAGGGTGTTGTTCCCATCCCTAGCACTACTTCAGGCTACAAGGAAAATTGGTTCCTGTAGTTTTGTTTTGTTTTCTGAAAAAAAAAGGGGGGCAATTAGGTTGACCAGTGTTCTTGGGTGTAACGAATGCACAGCGTGCAAGCCAACACGGGCCTCGGGGATGCCCGGGCTTTGGTTCAGACCCCTCAGAGAGAGCCTTGAAGGCGGCACAGGCAAGGGACTGGGAACAGAAACTTTTGAAATGCATACTGTAGATATTTAAAACCATGGCCAACTTTGCCAGCAGCACAGACATGGCGAGTTGAGCTGTGTGTTTCCAGTGACACTGATCACAGCCACAAGAAGTATTTTGTCTACCCAGCAGACAAGGATAAACACTGGCACACAGAGATTTTTGCTGAGTAAAACCTCATGAGGGTGGCAAGACATATGGGGAAGAGCCTCCCCCTTTGCTCTTTGCCACAGACGGTCATTAAATTATTGCCAGCATCAGGCTGTGACTGCCCAGAAGGTGCCAGAAAATCAAAGTGCTAAGGACAGAGACCAAAGAAGCTGCCATGGTCCAGCCTCCCTTTGCCCACAGCAAGGGGAAGGGGGATGGAGCAATTTCTTCTTGCCACTGTTGCTGTCACCAGGCCAATAAAATAGCAGTTGAGCTGAAGCTGCCTTTTTATTCAACCCATATCGTGCTTCCCAAAAGAGGCTCTGTGTCCATCTTTCTGCTGGTGCTTGCTGGCGTTTGCAGATGCAAGAACACACTCCAGCCGCCTCTATCTCCTGCTGCTCTGTGTCCAGTCCTGCTTTGCAGTGTGTGCCACACATCATTGCCATCGGGCTCTCCAAGATGCCAGGGTAGCTGCAGCGCACCCTCGGCACATGCTCCTCAGAGGTTTCGTGTCTCAGGAAAGCAGGACGTGCACCTGTGAGAGGTCCTAGCTCAAAGCTCAACTCCCTTGCCACGGCTTTGTGATGGCTTTGCATCCTCTGGGGCTCGCTGCATACAACATCTGGAGAGAGGTGCCCACGCCAGCTGCAGTTTGAAACCACATAGCCAATTGGCTGGTGCTCAGGAATAAGAGGCAGGGTGTAAGACAGGAAGATGAAGCAGAAGAAAGTGGTGGCGCATGGGAGAGGGTAGATTTGGCTGGATATTCCTCATCCCTTACCTACATGTCGCTCTTCCTGGCATGTTTGTGTGTCCTTGCTGCGTGCTTCTTGGATCCCGTGGGCCGAGTCTGAAGGTCTCTGCAGCTGGGGTTATTTGGGGTGGGTGGCTCTTGCTCTCAGCCACAGAGAGCCTGATTTAGCAAGTCCACCACCACTTGGCAAGAGCAGCAGGCCCACATTGAGCCCCAGGCCAAACTGTCCCAAGGAGGGGAGTCTCATACGCCCATCGAAGAGACATGCTGGTGACAACTGCCGCAGGCCCGGGGCTGCGGGGTCACATCCTGGCACAGAGACTGGGCTTCCTAACACATCCTCAGCCATGCCACAGGTAAGGTGGAGAGCAGCAATCTCGCTGGAGCTGGGGCCGAGCTGTGCCACCCCCACTTCCACGCCTAGGAGACAGGGTTGGCTGTCAAGAGCCATCAACAAAAGCCTTCGTCTCCCTCCGTGCTTTAGGAAACCACTGGAGATCTCGACATGGGAAGAAAGAGACCGGGAGAATCTAGCTTTTTGTTTGTGGCCAGGCAGCCAAATCCGGCAAGCCCGAGACAGCAAGCATCAGCAATCAAAGCAGCGCGCGACAGCCGACTCCGCTGAGGGGCACAGCCCAGCCAAGCCCTCCCCTCCTCTCCCTCCCAAGTTCAGCTTCTTTTCCCAAGCAGATTAGGAGCGTGTTCAAACGCTCAGGACCCCCAGAGGTCAGCGACTCTGGCCTTGCGCACAAGAGGTTTGCTTGGGAACTCGCTGAGTTTCCTGCTTCTGGTTGGTCTGGAGATAAGCCCTGGGGTGCAGCCACAGCCGATGCCAGCTCCGGCAGGGATCCGCAGCTGCACACTAAAATAGGCAGCAGAACCTCCACAGTCCTCTCGCTTGTGCATTTACGCCCTGCAGTTGGGCTTTCCTGTCTAACAAGGGCTAGCTGACAGCCGTCGCTCTTCCTGCCGCTGCAGCCCTCCTAAGGGCTCTCTGGTCTGGATTCTCCAAGGTCTGATAGGAAGGCTGAGCTCCCCCTGCAGCCCTTCGACCCTGGGGCTGCTAGTACGGACTCCTCGCCCTACTTTTCATGACAGTAGTTTCTCCAAGCCCCTCTGCTAAATTTGGCCATAACTGACTAAAGAGTTCAAAAAAGGGATGCATACAACCTCAACTCTTTGGCAACTGAGCTCTCAAGTAAGAATGAACTTTAAATAATAGCAAAAAAGCAGCAGTCCAAGGATATGTCTTCTCCATCATTCTTACATCCATCTCCCCACATTTGCTTTAAAACCACCTAGCGTGTGGACAGCTAGTGGCATAGCTACAGCAGCAGCATCAGGAGCCCCCGGAGGAAGTCGATTGACTGGGCTCCCCTCAGTACCTGAACTAGCTGAGGCAGTTTAAAGCTGATTTGGCAAATTGCCATCAGGTGTAGCTACAGGAGCTAGTTCAGTGCAACCTCAGCTATTGCACTGGAGCCCTGGGCTACTGGAGCTCGTGCAGGGCTGCGCTCCGAAGGACTCTTGCAAGCCTCCAGTAAAAATGATCTGCTTCCCCTCTGAAGATGGGAAGCAGTGGCAACGATTCCCCGTTGTCCCCTCCCTGGCCATGGAGCTTGTCCCTGCAACTACCTCGGTGTGTCGCCTGCACAGCCACAAGGATGCAGATGCTCAGGACAGCAGTTCTATCCCTACGTAGTAAAGACATTCCCTGCACAATAGCCTCCAGGGGTCGTTCCGCACCCTGGAGTTTTACATTTCACCAAGAGTTTGCAAGATGCTAAATTAAGATCATCTAGAGAACAGACCATGACCTTTGCCAGATGGGGTGTCTTAGATATTGAAAATTATTCCAACTGCTCACAAAAGGCAGGGAATTATCTGCCTTTACGTAATGTAGCTCTTTAGCAAAAAGGAAAAAGGAAAAAGGAAAGCATACATGAAAAAGCTAAGCAGGCAAGGTTGGGAATCAGCCTTTCACTTCCACTCAGTCACTGTCATTTGGGAATTTCAGCCCCATTAAGTTCAGATTTTTCAAGTGCATCTCAGCATCCCAGCTAGGTGGAAAGCATCTGCCAGACAGAAGCGATCAGAGAGGCATGATGCTGCGTGGCTCTTGTGCCAGGGGCAAAGGCAGGATCCTGAAGGATGTGAAGAGGCAGGCACCTGAGAGAGATACAAGTACAGCTCGGTCCAGACGAGACTTCCAAAATCTCAGCACGAGGAGAGCTGTGCGCTGGTGGCAGGTGCTCCAGGAGAGCACCACGCTTGCAGCAGCCCAGGTGGTAAATCCCGGCAGAATAATTACATGACCTTGCCGTATTTTCAAAGGCCCTATGCCAATACCAACATCCATTGGTTAGTCCCCCTTCAACGTGCAGCTCACATGACAGCATCTCTTCCCCAGGTTAAAATGACTTTCTCTGTGTGAGTTTCAGTGCAAACAAGCCTTGCTCTCTCCACATAGTCTCCACTTTGTCTTTTCCATTTGTATACAATTTCCACATGTTGTCCAGGCAGAAAAGCCATTTGCTAAATGAGCATGAGAAAGTAAATAAAATATAAAAGGAACATTTAATCTGGAACAGGTATTTGAAGAATTGGGGGGGGGGGGAGGAAAGGGCTAGTGCTACCTCATCTACAGTGGCTGAGAAGCGAGTATTCACAGATGCAACTCCCAACTGTTGCTGAAAAATCCCTTTTGAACATCTCACCATCTAACCCGTGCTGGGTTCAGGGACCAGCTGCTGCAGCAAGAAATGCAGCAGGAGGAAAAGAGTGGGTTGCCAGGGGAGGCGAAGGGTTGCATTTGTTAACTTTGCTCCCCTTTTTTCTTAAGGTAGAGCAGGACTTTGGCACTCCTTGGCACTGAGGCACGTCCTAATTGCTGGTCCAAAACTTACACTGTCATCGTGACATCCTGAATCTGCTCCTGGGTCAGCTGGGAGAACCTGCTCTACGATTTGGCAGTGAGCAATAAAAAGAAGTGTGAAAGAGTCAGACTCTTAAAAGCTGGCCAGTGGGGCTTTAAATATTGGGGTTTCAGACAAGTTTATCACAACAAGGAAACACCTCTGCCCTCCTCACTCATTTTTAGAAGACACAAATAAAAATAGATGCCCAAGGAAAGCTGCAGGCTCTTGGTCCGTGCTGCTGTCTCAGCAAGTGCGGCAGCGTGAGGGAATACATCACATTCCTGCCGGCCGGCTGCCTAGGCGGCTTTGCTGCCTGAGTCTGTGCTGTTCAGTGAGTTCGTGTCCCATCACCTGGGCAGGTCTGAGCCCTGCGGGGGAGCCTGCTACCTGGCAGGGGGGCAAGGGGAAGGCTGCAGCTGGAGAGACGGAAGAACGGACAAGCACACGCACATACTCGCACACACACACACATACGCCTATTTGCCCTTTTTGAGTAAGAGGAAAGAGTGGTTATCCTATGCTGGGCAAAAGACATCCCTGGTTTCCACTGGGCAAGGAAGGAGACCAAGAGACAAATTCTAGGAAGTGCTGCTTGGCACCGCCTACAATTTTCCAGTTGTTTCTTCATTTGGTTGTTGCAACCATAATTTCCAGTGCCAACTATCCGATCAGTTTGATTTTGCCCATATTGTGGGCCATGCTCCCACAGATCCCAAGTACTCTTATTATTACCGGGATTTCTGTCAATATGAACAGTTCTGGTAACCTTTTTCCATGTTATTTATCCCCTGCCTACAATGCAAACTACAGAGCTCCTCTCTGTTCTGACAAAACACTTCTCCCCATGGTGCTCTTCTTGGACCTGCTGAAGAAGCCTGTCCATGTCCTGCAGTGCCAGTGAGACCAGTATCTTAGTACCCATGAGTCTGATCTCTTCAACATATGTGCTTGGAGCCAGCGGGCACCAAGAGGACTGCTTCCCCCACCCTTTGCCTCTGAAGTAGAGGACAGCTAGGAGAACCTCTGCATTTGCTGGAGGATAGGCACTGCCATATCATGTTATCATGTCCCACACTGTTTCCCACAGTAGGGCCAGAAGGACAAGGTCATGGTAGAGGAGCTCCAAGGATTCTGCAGTCTCCCGCTCTCGCTGCCAGCTGCAGGCTGTGCTTCAGAAACATCTTCCTCAACTTTGGTGTCCTTCCTGTTCTTCCTCCTTGGATATCACCAAAACTCACCTTCATATGGCTCCCCACAGAAGCCATGCAGATCCTCACCTGTTTTTTCAGAGCAGCCCAGTGCCTTCCAGAGCCTTGCATGCTACACTTGCACGCAAACTGTTCTTCTAGAGCACTTTCTTCTCTCCCAGGGGCCTCCAGACAGGGAGCAAAGAGCATCTTCTACTACAACCTGTCACCCAACGGTCTCACCATAGGTCCACCATTGCGTGCTGCCCTCAGCCAGAGTACAGCCATCCCAGTGACCACTGAATCCGAGTGGAGAATTGTGGACATGCCGCTTCACAGCAGGAGAAAAAAAAAAGGAGGTTGGGCTGGAGGAATGTAAAGGTTGAAGCCTCATCTTGCTACAGTATCAGCACGCAGGCTTTCATGTGACCAGCCCTCTTAGTTCAAGCTGGCTGACAGTGCAAAAAAACCCAGGCCAAGCACCTCCAGCAAAATCCCTTAGTATAAATGCAGTGGTACCCATAAGCGAGGCTCTGGCTTCAGAGCATCATAGCAATGGGTAGATGTGGGCAGCATGTCTGCTGAGTTTTTTTCATGTGTTGCAAGCTGACCCTTGCATTGCCTGCAAAGAGGCTGCTCTAGAGGCATCCCAGGAGGCAATTCTAGCAATGAACAGTCATAGTGCAAGGAGCATGTTCCTGGAGTCTGAGCATGTCCTTGAATTTTCTCCTGTTTCTGAAGCTGTGAGAAATTGCCATGTCCTTCTGAGGTCAAAAGAGCCCAAGGGAGGGCAAGAGCAGGAAGGCAGGGGGGAGAAACCACTGGCAGACACTGTAGAGGACAGATGCCATCCAAAATCACAAGCTCCTGCAATAGCACCTTCAGTCTTGTCTAAGGTCTTATTACAGACTCACCGACAGGCACCTGGCGATGAATTCATGTCTCCTTCCGTGTGCATGGAGAAGAAAAGCTGCACCTTTCTGTATTGCACTAGGATACCCTGCGGCAGGCAGTGGTTGGCCCTATCTCCTTTCCCAGCCAGATTTCCCTTGGCATTTGGCACAGGCACAGCTCATATGGGTCTGTGGGGATGAGGTTAGAAGGACCTGGCCTCAGAGCTGCTGGTCACTGCAGCTGTGGTCCCATTGCCCCCACACTGGCCGCTGTGGGCCTTGGGGGAGAGGAACCAAGGGAGATGCCTCAAGGAGGCCCATTCTGTCTACCTCCTGCCTCGTGCCTAGGTTTTTACACCACCCATTGAGGGCCACTGCAGGGGGAGGAGCTCGTGTCAGGCAGTTAGCTAGGAGTATTTCACCTTAGCTCAACTCCATGAAGCTACATGCCATCTGGCTGTGAAGATGGATGGGGTCCATGGTGTGCCAGCACACACAGCAGCACTTCTCCGGCATCTGCCAGGCAGCAGGCGGTAGGTTTTGGGGCACATGTGACCAGGCCAGTGTGCTGTTCCCCAACCTGTATTGTGCCCTCAGATACCTCTGCCCTAAATGGTCCAGCAGCCCTCTGTGGAGGGCCTGGGCTTCGCATTAGTGCTTGCTGCCATTCCCCGCTTGGCTGTGGGACCTTACCCTCTCTCAGGATCCATGGCTTGGAGGGGGGGGGTATTTTCCAGCCTGGCATCTGTGGAGGGTGTGCTGTGCACATGAGGCACAGGAGGAGCACAAAGAAGTAAGATGGGAAGGCAAGGTGAGGAGAGGCAAGGGATGGGGCATCTTCGGTAATTGTTGGGGTCCCAGTGCTACATGGGTGCAGTGGGAGGAGATGGTGGAGGTTTGGCCATGTGGGCATGCTCTGCAGTGAGGAGGCTGGTGGAGAGGGGAAACCATTCTGTTGTGTCTTTTGAGCACCACAGCACACACTGCTCCTCCAGATCCCAGCTTTTCTGGCTCCAGGTCACGTTTGCAGTGATGTGCCGGTAGCACACCAGTCTGCCTCCTCCTTGGAGCTCTCCCATGCTTCGCCTGGATTACTGAGAGGAGTGCAGTGGGGTCTCCATTTGCCCTCTAGCACGGAGGAGCTGGCAGCTGAGTCACTCTGCACCCAGCTGCCCTCCTTTCCTATTGCAATAGCTTTGCTGGCCTTCAGCACTGCCCGAGAGCAGGAACATGGCTTAGGGCTGCTCTTCAGGCTCCGTTCCTGTGACAGGTAGACAGTTTTCTCTTAGAAGTCATCCCTCTACCTCCTTCAGTGGCCGATCCTGCCCTGGGTGTCTCTTGATGATACATGCCTACACGAAGCACTGCAAACCCCAACACAGAGAGGCTGGAGCCCCAGGAGATGCTGCAGAGGGTTTTCTCGCATGTGAGGTGGCTGCGGGAGGAAACCTTGGGCGCACAGGCCTGAGGGGGGCAGCTGTCCAGACCTGGCACGTTCCCACTTCTGGGGCACCTCACATTCCCCCAGGAGCACCGACATGGCAGGGACCCGGACCCCCTGCGAACGCACTGTGGTTCTTGGTCTCCCCCCAGTGACCAGACCACATATAACAAAGCGGCGGGTTTAGCTCATGCGCTGGAGGCTCCCAGACGGAGGATTACAGCTCATTGCCCCCAGAACAGGCATATCGTTACCAGGTAATTACACTAATAATAATTTCCCTGAATCCTCCCAGCGAGTGAAGCTCTCTCCCTGGTGCTATTGCTTGTTTTTGAATATTTGGAAACAGGAATCTATTTCCCCATATACACGAGCTCTTGAAATGTATATATTCATTCATTAAAGCACACCGATGCCGCTGAGGCAAATGACCTGTCAACAGATTTACAGCAGGAAGTAAGTCACTGCCTCCAAGCCTGTGCTTTTAATGTAATTAAAGTCCTCTGTTTGGAATTCGTTCCTAATTAATATTCATGCTCTGTTGCCCATCTGCCATTCCTGCATTGCTGGTTCCTTCTGAGATTGATCAGAAGGTTATTAAGGCTGCAAGCAGACAGAGACGGAAGGGGGAGTGGCTGGTGGGAAAAGAGTTGTATCAGCTTTTGGTAACGGAGCGAAACTGCATCCAAGCTCCTGACTGGTCTGGAAGGGGCTGCCCTAAGTAACGGCCAGTCTCGCTCTGTCACTAAGTGAAAATTAAAGGGGTTGATGGGAGCGATGGATCAAGCGAGGCCTACTGGAGAGACAGACTCGATCGGTCTGTTCCTGGAATCCCTTTGGCTTTCTTCTGCTCTTGGAGGAGGAAGAGAAGCACTGGGATCTCCAGAGCCTGGCTGAAGAGGACCAACTAGCAAGTCATGGGGATGATGAAGCCTAATTGAGAATAAAGCCCAGTCAGCAGCTCTCAGGGCTTGACACAGGAATGTAGCAATCTCAGCCCAGCATCATAAACCAGACCCGCCAGTGGGGTTATTTGAGGATGGAGGTTGCCATGGATTTTATGATGAAACTGTACTCAGCTGGGCATATGTGCGGGGTCAAGGCTGTTGGGATGTCAGGGGTGTCTGTGGGCACTCAGAGTCTGCACCAACCCAGTGTGAGTCTCAGGGCAGGAAGGCATCTGCCAGGACACACCGGTTGGCTGCTTTAGGTGTGCACTTCTTGCAGCTCCTTGCAGTGACAGTGCCACAGGCTCTGCCTTTAAAGCAGGCTAGTGGCTGCCCCTTTGCTCGAGGTACAGACCTGCTCCCTGCCCTCTCCTCTTGCATACTAGAAGTCTTATTCTGCTTTCCAGCCTGTATTTATCACAGTGTTTTTACACCTAGGAAACATCCTGCCATGCTGAATGAAACAGCACTGGAATTACCATAATTGCCCACATTTTTAGCTGAAATCTGGCAAGCACCAGCCACCACTCTGTGTATGAAATGTGTCCCTACATTAGGGGCTGGGTACCATCACGCTCTACACATGGGTTTCCGTGAGCACAAGCTGTGCTCTGCAGCAAGAGCAGACCAGGCAGTGAGGTATTTCTTCAGTGCTGGCTCTATATAACCCCATAGCTCCCATCTCCAGATGTCCCCATGCCCCGTGGAGATGCTGAAGCTGGAGATTTTCTGAATTTAAAAGCATTGCATTTTTTGTAAAGTCTCTTGAACATCCTTCCTGCTCCCTGGACACAACCCCAGATAACTGATTTTCCAAGTTTACACTTTCCCCAATTCAGATAGGGAAGTGGTGGATAGAAAGCTGTAAGGAAGATTTCACCATCAGCCTCTGTTGGGCAGGATGCTGCCCTTCTTGCTTTCCTGGGCACCTCTTGTTCTCCAGAAAAGGTAGAAGAGGAAACACATCATTTCAAGACCGAGACACCCAAGGGCTGCCGAAGGGATTCAAACACTGCTGAGCCCCAAGTACTGAACAATATTGGCTCTGCTGGGGCCCCAAGGCGCAGTGTGACTGGAGTTTCCTCAATTAATGAAGGGCATTTCAAATGGCTTTTAGATCCTTAAACACAATTGTAGGGCTTAAATTGGATGCACCCAGGTTTGAAAGCTGAGTCCCACTGGCATCTCCTGTTTATATACGAAAAATCAAAGTGATTTATTTATCTGTCTAAAGCATAGCTGCTCTTTGACCGTCCATCCATTATGCTTATCTATCTGTCCTAGTTATGAGCCGAGCAATCCATCTTACCCAACCTAATGTATTCCAAATGACTCTGTAATATGCTGTGTTACGAGTGGGCTCTGCTGTGGTAGACGACACGGGCCTGGTTTTCAGCAGCGCTAACACAATTGCATTGACGTCAACCGGAGCTGCCCGTGATCACCCTCCTAGAAAATTAGGCCTAGTACGACAGATCCGAGTCAGACCTTGAAGCGATCTGCAGCTGTAATTGGGAACAGATTTGCCAAAGAGTTTGCAAGATGATGTGATGAACGCCTTGGAGAAATTTGTCCGTGTGGACCCTACGCCTGGTGAATGATGTAGGGAGCGCGTGTGTGTGCCTGTGTGCAGAAAGCTATGCGGGCCCATTTAACCTGGGCTTCTTGCTTCTCCTAATTAAATTGCAAAAGAGGCTGAGTGGTGCAGTCCTGGAGCAGTGTGTTCTCATTCATTATTGAAAGAACATGCTGCTCCTGTGTCACACAAGCACACACCAGAGGCAGCCAGCTGGGAATGTGCTCCTTGCTCTCATTTGCCCTTAACGAGAGAAACTGGAGCGGCACAACTGGCTGGCAAAGGCCAGTGGAAGAAAGTAGAATGGCTGCAAGGAAGTGCCTGCAGAGCTGGCAGGAGACGTCCCACGCAACAGCAGATGCAGTCGTGGACACATCTTGGGGGCAGGTTGCCAGGAGCGCCTGCTGCCCTGCCTGTGAGCAGCTGTGGCAATCAGACTGTGAAGTGGTGGCACCTTCTGTCCTAAGGCCTCTGAGGGCTTCAAAGATAATAGCTAGCTGCAGCAGTCCCATCTCCAGGGAGGAAGAGATTCCCCGCATTGTAGAATAGGAGTAACTGAAGCAGCAAAAGAAATTAGCTCAGAAAAGAGGTTGCCCCCTCTCTTCTCATCTTTCATCAGGGATAAGCGGTTGTGATAGGCTGAGGGTGCCTGCGAGCCTCTTGTCTGTGGGTACCCACCGGGGAGGAGCAGGGTCTCTGCTCTCCATTGCAGTATCTGTTCTTATCCTGGACTCTGTTGGGGCATTTCAATCTCATGGCCATGGAGGCTTGGTCATGCTGAGGCTCAGTTGCACAGCCACCCCCGCAGGAGACTCAGCTTGGAGAGGACAGGCTCCAGAGCTGGCCAGTCACGCTCACCACCATGCACCTTCACTGTACTACCCACACTTCACCACTGCTAAGGAGTCTAAAATAGAAGCTAAAAAAAGGAAAGTCTACAAGCTTAAACTTGCTGCAAAGGGTATCTGCACTCCCCCAGAGGAAACTAGGAGCGGTTTGTAGCTGAAAAAGGTTGAAAGCATGGCCCCATCAAGAGTTTTCTGCTGGGGTTTCTGTTTGGGGTGGATTTTCTCTGGCAGAAAGGTTCCTTCCTTGCCAAATTTCACATCACGAATCTAAAACACAGGATGTTAGAGCTTTCCAAAGAAGGTTTCTTAGGATGCTTGGCAAAAAGCAAACCAAATGTTTTTCCCCTGGCCTTGTTCTTGGAAGTGGCTGACCCATTTTGGATGAAACTTCCCAGAGAAGTTCAGACTGAGGCAAATGCCTGGCAGAAAATTTCTGCCTAACTGATCGTATTTTGGCACTGTTACAAGCAACGGGAAACACAGCCTTATAATGGGAAGTATTGGGTAACCTCAATAACAAGCAGTGTTATCTACCCTGTCTACAACAAAATAATTAATTCTCATCTGTCTACAACAAAATAATTAATTCTCATTAAGTTGCCTTCTTTGCCTTTGAAGAGGATTTCCAGACTAAAAAAAAAAAAAAAAAAAAAAAAAGAAGGAAAAAAAAAGAAAAGAAAAGAATGAAGCAATGGAATTAGCCAACCCCCTCTGGAATCAAATAATTCCAGATCTGTACAAAGGCATATGGCCAGAGCAAGAAGAGGTGTTAAGTGCTGTGGTTAGGAGACCTCTGAACTCATCTAATAAAAAAAGATTCTTGCTGCAGCCATGTCTGAGCAAGACATTGGTTGATTGAACAGTTTCAGAAGAAGCTTTTGGATCACAGAGGAAAAGCAGGGGGTAGTAAGAGTAAAACATCAACACATCCAAAAAATGCAATCCTGGAGAGAGAAGAACAAATAAGAATGAGGTGAACCAACTAAAATCAGACCCAAACAGAGCTTCAATCCCAAATTAGACTCAGGTCATTTCTAAAGTTTGGAATAGTTTCATTATTTTTTCTTTCTCTCTCTCTCTCTCTTTTTTTTTTTTTTTTTTTTTTTTTTTTTTTTTCCCCTTCTGGCTGTTCAGAATTTAGGCAATAGACATGCAGAAACACTACTGAAGAAAAAAAGAAAACCTCTTTTCATGGCATTTGAGGCACTATTTTCATCTGTGCAAAATAGTTAAGCAATGCTCTTGCTTCAAGGATCTCCAGCTGCTCCCACTGGTAGCACACAGATCACTCCTGGAGTGGCCATAATGCTGCTGAATGGGGTTTATAGCCTGTCTGAAAGTAGAAATAATGAAAAATTTTTGGAGAGATTTCCAACCTGAGGAGTTCAAGAAGTTTGGATAATCTAGAAAGCTCCAGGTAAGCATCTAAATTTGGGGAATCAGGTAGACCCAAGCCCTCTCAGTCAATTTTTAAAACTGATATCAGGATGTACAGGTAGTAGTCTGACTTCTGCTACTGTTTTGGTAGGTCCCAGTGATGCAAAACGACCTCCCTGACCACCCACCATCTGTTGTTGCGTCCTGGTTGGACTGGAGAACCGAAGGAACAGCTGCTCCTGCAATGCTCAGCAGCTTAGGACTTTCTACTGTGCCTGCCCACAGGGAGGGATTTGCATCATCTAGCCAGGCTCTTGCTTCCCCGTAATCCGTAGAGGGGGTCACAAAAAAGACATCTAGACCCTGCTTCAGAAAGTGGAGACCACTGATGCTTGGAGCATGTCCCTGGTCCTTCCTGCTAAGCTCCATATCACTTTGAGGGACTCTCACCTACGAAATGGTGGAGCAATGATGATGCTTCTTCAGGGAGGTAGACTGAGCATTACTGCTGTTAACATTGGGAATGTGGCAATAAACTGAGCAGTCACCACATCCAAGACTGAAACTCTTTCAATACTGCCTTTCCCTTCTAAATTTAGAAGCAGGGAAGTTGTCCAGAGCTGGAACAAGAAACACGGGAATCACCCTGCACTTGCATCTGCCCACCCTCCCAGCTCTGGCTCTCAAGCAGTCAGACCCTGCAAGCCATTCTGAGCCCTGACTAATTATCTTCTGGAAATTCTTGGCTGTGTTGTGACAGATCACCTTAATTTGACCAACTTAGTTGCTTTAGTGTCAGATGACTCCGTCTGTGAGCCACAGTGACTTCACAGCTGACATGAGGCATGGGGGCACTCAGCACTTGATCAGAATGAAGTCCACAAGCCAAAAAGGTGCTTTTGTGCAGTGAAATTATTTTCACGTAGCTTAAGTCAAGCAATGAAATATTCATAGGACACTAAAGCAGTGGGCTCACTGACTGTCTTCTTATGGGAATTCAATAATACTGGAGACAGCCTTAATTCAATATTCAAAAGGCCTCTTTCTCTCTCTCTCCATCTCCTAGCTGTCTCTTTGGGTTCAGAGCTCTTTTCAGAAACCTCACTTTTATGCTCTGGTTCCATTAGTGGAGGAGAGAATGGAGGGTTGGATGGCGGAGAGGAGGAAGAGGGGGGAGAAGGAATGGAAAAGCAAGGATGGGGACCACACTCAGAAAGCACGGGGATTTCTGGTCCCCAAGCTGACTAGTGATGCTTGACTGAATAGTCTGAAATGACCCTTCCTGAAGACATGTCTATGTTATCTTTTGGGGCTAGACCCAAACTTGTGCTCAGACATGGCTGGTTTAGAGTCAGTTCTGGTCCAAGATTTGTGTAACCATGGTATCATGGTCCTGCTCACACCGCTAAGCCTACTGAGAAATAGGCTGCTTGGCTCAGCCATAGTGCCATGCTAATGAGACTAAAACAATTTTTGCCTTGGTATCTATCCCATGGAAAAGACTGTGGAGACGAAGCCTATGTCTACCCCTGTGGGCCAGATACCATGAGTGCTGGGGTCAGACCCTTGGAAGGTATAAAATGCTGTGGTTGAAATGAAATCAAGGCCATTCTGGTAGTCTGTACACTGGGTGAGGTTGCAGATGCTAGTAGAGCTCTAGCAAGCCTTTTCGATGCTTCCTCTTGGCCCTGCTGTCGCTACAGCTCTGGATTCATGTCCCTGGAAGAGCATTTCTGACACCTCTGTCCCCATCTCATAGACAGCAAGCCTGTGACCCTTTTCCAAGGTCATCTTTTTGGTGGAATTGCACTAAGATAACTCCCCTGAAGCCAATACTGAAACACAGTTAAAGCCTATGAGGATACAGGCACTACTTCATGTTGCAGTAGGGGGAGAGGGAGTGGTAGCCTTGCTGGTAGGAGTTTTCTGCCTGCAACAAGCAGGGCAGAAGCTCTAGGACCTTTTGTTTTTTTGAGTAGTTGAATGGCCTAGATGTTCCAGCCGAGATGAGTGACCTCCTGCTGGAGATAACATGCCAGGCAGAGGGGAAGAGACAGCCAAGCACTGGCTGTGTTTTGGTTCCTTCTGGAGCCAGGAGTGGTCCACACCCCCTCCTATTCCCCCCACCGAGCTGGCACTCAGGAAGTGGAGCTGGACACCTTTCTTTGCCACTTCACTCTCCCCAAACAGGAAAAAAATGAGCAGTGATCCCTGCTGAAAGATTTTCTCCCACCTGACCCATGTTTGGGTGCTGTCCTGAGCTAAAGATTTGTCACAGCCATCTGCACAGGGGGAAGCCTTTGGCTTAGAGACACCTGAGGAGGAATATGACTGAAAGCCCTCTAGCTGCAAGTAGCCAGGATATTGATGGTTTGCTGGTTCTCCTAAGAAAAGAACAGAAGGCATCAAAAGAAACTAGCAGAGGTAGGTGCAAAAGCAGCCGAAGAGGTGACTTTTTCCACCCTGTGCAGCTGAGCTGTGGAGCTCCCTGCTGCAGGATGCCATGGGAGCTAACATCTCACTTGGGTTCAGACTGCAGTCAGAAAAATTCAAGGAAGAAAGTTTTCCAAAGACTAATACATTCACAGACTGCTCAGGAAGCCCCAAGCCATGTGGTGTTGGAGGCTGGGAAAATATTCTAGGGAAGCAGGGCTAAACGCTTGTCCTGTCCACCTGCTCTTCTCTAAGCGCTTGCTGCTAACTCCTGCCAGAGAATTCAGGAGCCACTTTGATGAAAAGCTACAGGAATTGCAGCACTTTTTTAAGTCTCCCAAACAGGCAAATTTTGCTTCCACAAAATACCAACTCATCTCTCCTGCCCAGCCTCGTAAGGTTTTCACTTACAAGAACATTGAGTAGAAAAGAGGGCTAGGGTGTGAAGCACAGACTTTCCGTGCACACAGCCCCATCCTGCAGAGCATCTGAGCCACATGCCAGTTAGGAAAAAAAAAAGAGACAAAGATTAGAGGATAAGTTTAAAAAGGGACTACTAGCAGAGCTGAGTAGAGCAGTGGGAGACACGTTTGTCACCTGCAGTTTTGGACAACAGTGCTTTATAGGCATTACAGCAGAGGGGAGATTTAAAAGAGCAACAGCTTTCAAACACTCAGCAGGGTTTTCTCCTCTAGGATCCTTCCCAGAGAGTATTAAAAATCAAATTATTTACTCCACAATGCACCGGTTATTTGGTTTCTTCTGGCATCTCCCTGTCTTGAATGCCCTAAAGCAGATCAGTTTCAACCTTCAGAAAATGTCTCTATTAGCATTTGATCTTGTCAACCTCTTTTTATAGCCACTCTTAAAGCTAAATGGAAGCTGCCTCATGGCTGTCTTCCATGCTGAGGAGGGCATGCAGATGCCAGCTAGCAAGGGCAGCACAGCCCAGTCCCTGTGGGGGAGACTTACAGGGACCAAGACTCATCAAAACGATGCAGAAAAAGTGGGAGAGAAATGTTGCAGTGCTCATGTGATCAACTCATCCCGTGGGGATGAAGATTAGGAAGCTCAACCCAGCAAACAGGCTCTGGAGCAGGCAGGAAAGACGGATGGCAAAGCTGGTGGGGAGTGTGCCCTTGGCTGTGAGCTGCTTCTCACCTCCAAGACTAGATGGGAGACCTTTGAAGGGGAAAAAAAAAAAAAAAAAAAAAAAGTCCCTTTGCAAGGACAGTGTCTGAATGATTTAGTATGTGCCAGTTCACCCTGAGAACCAGGCTGGCAAGGTGCCCTGGCTCGGGATACTGGTGGTGTGTCCCGCAGAAGGAGAGGGCAATCTGGACGCCTGCTTTCACTGTGCCCATGACAGATCCTTTCACACATCCTGCAAGAGCCTGGGCTTGAGCCTGGGAGCCTGGCCAAACTCCAGCGAGGATCTGACATGCTGCCTCCCTCTCCTGCACTTTCCACTGGACACGCTGCTTTTCTCAGCCTGACTTCAACTGCCACCTTGCTGCTGCGCCGCTGCCTCGGCTCACCCCAGCAGCAGCGCCTTTTCCACTGGGCATCAAACCATTCCTACGTGTGCCAAGCCTGGGAATGCCTTCATCATGCAGGGCATGACATGTGCAGTGCTTTCACAGACCGAATTGCAACCCCTGTGCCCCAGCTCCCTTGGGAGCAGATGGTACCAAAAAAGCAGGTAGAACTAGCCAGATTTTTTTCAAAAGAAACATGAAAAAGAGACTTATTTTTTCTTCCATAAATTACTTCAGCATCACCAGGCCTGATTCTGACCATGCAAACAGAGCAGAGATACTCCTTCTCCCTGCAGATACTTTACAGATGCTGTTTCTAGCTGTGCTTGGAATTCTTTTGTTGTTGTTGTTGTTATTTTAGACTTTCTGGCAATTTGTCAGTCCCACAAATCACTGCTTTGGAGCAGATTTCCCTGTCTATTTGCAGCAGGTGCACATTTCTTGGTGGGTCCTAAGAAGCTCTCATCATCCCTGTCCTCTCTGCTGAGTGCTCTGTGTGTCTCAGTCGCATCACACCATAATGAGCATGTAGCTGCTTGCTTATCACCCCAACAGTTCTAGGTTTGGGGCTTCCCTCTCACTCCGTGTCTTCGAGCCAGGTGGGATAGCTAGACTACATCTCCAAAGCAGTACTGGTATCTCCTGCTTCTGAGACACACTGGTGCAGCCTGGAAATCTTCTGATCTATTTGTGACACCTGATCCATGGAGACCAGCAGCAATATGAGGCATCCAAATTACAACTCCCAAAAGGCACTGTCATTTTCCTTCCAAACAGAAATTTGATGGTGTTGGGCTTAAACTTTTCCAAATTTGATGTACCCTCCCAACATTTCCATTTTAAAACACTGAGTTTCTTGTTGAGAGTCAAATGTAAGAGGTTCAGGGCAGCCATGGGCAGCCATGGCTGGCTCCAGTCTATACATTTTTTCTTTTCTATAGAGGATATTTTTCTTCTGTCTTCTTTTCTCTAGGCATAGATAACTCATAGCATTTAGCTCAGGAGCTTTTCCTCACCAGCCAGATCCTTATGAACTGGCTCAATGCAGTGTGACCCCAACTGGGGATTTCTGAGAGCCTCACGATTGAGGAGTGGCTGCTGAGTTGCCTTTGCAGAAGGGTCTGTAGGTGAATATGTGGCCTGTTGAGACTCACTTCAATTTGGGATTGCCTTTGAATCCTGAGAACGTATCCACACTTCATGCCCCAGCAGAACGTAATCGCGGACAACCCTGACTTCATCATCTCCACCCCCAGTGCATGGACTCCATGCCCTTCAAGTCCAAACTCTGCCCTGCACGCAGCGCAGCTCGAGGGGCTACCTCCTAGGCACCTCTGCCCAGAGTGCAGAAGCAATGCAGAAAGGGGCACAGCACATCTCATGCTGCTGGCAAGTGGCCACGGGATGGGTGCATCTCACCCCTGAGATCTGTTTTGTGATCACCATTTTGTGATCAGAGCAGCTAAGACACATGTACAGTATATAGGTACCGTCCTCTCTTTCACTCAGATGATGTCATATGGGCTTGTTTTCTCTTTTTGGTCTACAAAATCTGAGTGAAAGGTTAGACTGGATCTGTTTGTATCCCTGTGCACAGAAGCATCACAGGGCAGGCTGGCAGAAAGACTCTCACAATTAGCAAGTGCCCTGCATGGGAAACAGCCCCATTTAGCACCTGATGGAGGATCAGACAGACACCCCTAGCCCATCCTCCCAGTCATCTGCCAGCCTCTGCTGGGGCTGCTCGATGGATGTGCACCAAGCAACAGCTCTAACAGAGAAAGCACAAGAGGTCCAAGTATCACATTACAGCTTCATGCCTTCAAGTTGGCAACCCAGGAGGTGCCAGAGAAGGAAAAATAGGCAATACTCTTTGTGCAAGAGATCTTGGATGTGATAGTGACAGGATAGGCACAGGAATCCGCAGAGACATGCCTACGCCCGCAATGGAGCTGCCAGCCACATGTCCCCAGGCAATGCCTATTTGCTGAAAGAGATCTTGAGCACACATTTGCTGACAAGGAGGAGAGAAGACATCTGAGACATGCAAGTCTGCCACCTCATATACCAGTACTGTGGCATCAAAGAGCAAAGGAAACTGCAGCTGAAGACAGCATGGACAAAGAAGTGATGCAGATTTCACATACTCAAAATTGTGTGTTTATAAAAGCAAGATGAGCCTCTACTGCTTCATCAGAGTAGTTATTCATGGTTTTCTATTCAAACCAAACCTGATTATGAGTGTTTCTGGCATGGCCTCTATGAGAACAGATTAAACTAGACTATAAATGACCCTTGGTTGCTGCAGCTGGAACACCACTTGGCTCAGGGATTAATTTGTTCTGAACATTTCTTTCTTAGAAACCCTGGACAAGCCTCCAGTGCTATGTTGTACCAGGTGATTCTTGTACCAGCTCCACACTCACCTGGACAGAGGGGAGGATCTTGTTGTTTAATAGTGTTCCTCCAACTCAGGGCTAACCTGTGGAAAGGAGGAGCTGGGGCCAGCACAAGTGCCAGCAGGGATCTTGAGATGGCAGCTTGCTTTCTGCTGGGTCAGTCATTGTCAGAGAAGTGACTTGCACAGATCTTTTTTGATGCGCATGTAAGAGGGGGTGGGCTTGGGTGGGCCCTGGTTCCTTTGCTCTACTTTTCCATTGTTTTGTAAAATACAAATGTAGCTTAAAGTTGTTTCACAATCACCTCTCATTTCCAGTAACCTTCCTAGGCACTAGAGGCTGTTGTCTCCTCCCTTCTGCTATGCCAAGCCAGCAGGGATGGGAAGCAGTATCATCAGTCCCTGGAGCGAGATGTCCTTTCTCCACCTCACTCAAATGCATCCACAGGGCCTAGAGGACTCCTCATTGCTTTCTCAAAAAAAAAAAAAATCAGAAAAGCTTGTGAGGAGGAAATCCTGCCAGAGCCTCTTACTTTTCAAGGAAAAACAAGACAATCCATAACAGTTTACAAGCGGATAGGAGCCACTAGTACGACAGTGCACGTGCAAGAAGCAAGTTTGCCTTCTACTCTGTGGACTGTGAGCAGAGGACAAACCCACAAGCCTGGCCCCTGGAAGCTGCCAGTTACTTGCAGAGGAGAGGGAATAACTCTTGGCCCTTCAGGCTTGGTAGGGGTGATGCTCCTTTTGCTCTGGGGATCCTCCCTTTGCATTCCACATCTATTTATTTGTACACATTTTTTTTGGCAAGTTTGCACCACTCTTCATTTTGGAGGGGTTTTCCCCTGAACAGCCCAGTTTAAGTTGTAGTCACCAAAGTTTCCTTAACTGCTTTAAAATTATTTACTGTCTGCAATAGCATCCTAATGGAGAGCTTCATATCTTGAATACAGCATGGCAAATCACAATCTTACCGTAAATATAGCTCCTGTTGCCCTATCTGTGTATGCTCGAAAGTGAAGCTTCATTTTCTTCAGACTTTGTGTCTTATACTTCAATTCCCAGTTTTAGACAAAGCTCCTAGGTAGGCTTTTTCTATATTTGTGGTGTTGATAACATGTGGCACTCACTCTTCAAGCTGGCAACTCCCAGCAAGCATCAGAGTACAGGTAAATGCCAGCTGATGGATTCAACAGATATTAATGTTGAGAGGAAATGCATCGCAATATTTAACAAGGGAAACAAGGTTATAAACTAGGCTAATTAAGATTACATGGGAAGAGTGTGACTGAGCAGGGACAGGACCCTGGGTCTCCAGTAGTCCTCCTCACCTTGTTTTGATCCCTTTCCTGTGAAGGACAGCTTGAAAAACCAGAAGGTCTAACTTTGTCCAAGGCACCTACTGTATCAGCAGTTCTTGGGCCTCATGCCTGGTGAAGGACTTGCTTTCTTCTCACATAGTTTTACTCATTGTGCAGCTGGTGGAAAGTTTGCATCTGTACAGGGATACCCCAGTGTTTCCTGACTGCTCCCAGGTTTTCCTTTGATGAGCTGCCTGGTTGAAGACACTTGCAGACTCATAAGCATCCAAAGTAGACCTGGGCATATGCTCTGTGAGGAATAATATCACTGATGAATGTTGCCTGTCTGGGTGAATTGTCTGCTAGTAGGTCACAAATTACTCAGATGTGTCTATTACTCCCAATTATTCACTGATTCATGTGGCAGTTTACGTAGGAGCTCTTTGATTAGATTCTTCAATATCGAATGCCCTGGCTCTTTGGCCTGAGTTTCTTGGACACGTAAGCCTCAAGGTCATAAAGCATTCTTATCTAAAAATCTTGACCTTATGTTTAATTTTATCTCTATTGACGTTAACGGAGGCTAGTTAGACTTAAGCTGAAAGTTAAGCTTTCCTGTATCAGGGCCTCAGTATGTTTCCCTGCACTGACTGATGACCTGAATTCAAAGATGTCTCTTCCCTGGCTTCAGTGGGTTTCAACTCTGCATGTGCATAATTCCTGGAATCAGTTTTCCACCACAAATGATTATGAATCCATCATTTGCTTTCTGCAAATATTCAGCAGAATTCCCTCAGCATTCAACATGCTGGCAAACTTTCCTACCAGTAAATCAGCTGGCTAAATGGTTCCTGGGGTAACAAATACCAGGAGTACAGATCCTGTCTGGAAACAAATGGATTTAAACATTTGAAATGAACTTTCATGGGATAACTTTTTTCAGCAATACCCCAGTCTCATGGTATGTTAAAGACAAGGACATGCACAAGAGAATTAACATATGGACAGGCACAGGGTAATCTAGAAAGGATCTTCATGTTTTCAGCAGGTTCTTATGAATCTAAACTCCAATTGGCAATTCCATGGAAAGTCCTTGTAATATTTAGGCTAGATTCATCTCACCTCACATTAGAGGTCTGTAAGTTGGTTGTCTAAACGAAGACAATCAGTGGGACTCCCTCTCTGGAGAGTGAAGGGAGATGAGGGAGAGAAATGACTTCAGGCCAGAGGTTAATTTATCCCAGCTACCTGAGACAACCGGCTTAGATGAAAAAATTCCTCTCAGCTGGTTGATGTCTCAGTCCTTTGGCTATCAAGGGATCTTGGATAACTTGCTTTTGCTGTGACAAGGTTTCAGATGGTTGCAGTTAGTAAAAGTGAATCCTGCCCTTCAGTGCCTATTTGTGCCTTTGCCAATCTTCCCCGCTATCCAAATACCCCAGTCTCCACAGTCCGCTTTGCTTTATCTCCAAGGCTGCTGTTCAAAGAAGGGTAAAATGCCTTCAGCTGAGTGGTGGGAGAGAAGCAGACAGGGCATTGTGGTTCACTGGACAGACGCCTTTTCCTGTAGCTGCTTCCAGCACAAGGTTGTCCTCTCCAGGCTCATGAGCTGGTGCCTACCACCACAGGGTGGTTCTCACTGGTTTTCTCCTGGTGCTCACAACCATCATAGCTGTGAGAAAGCTGCAGGCAGAAAAGGGGAGGAAAGAAGACAGAAGCAGACATTGGGAAATGGATAAAGAAGGAAACCCAGGAGTCTGTGACAAACTCTGCACTGAATCGTTGTCAAGGTTTGCTCAGAAGCAAAGCAGAAAGGTTCTCAAAAAAAAATAAATAAAAGGTTTAGAAGAGACATAGAAAGACCAGAAGACCAAGCTCTTCCCAGTGCCTTCCCGACAAACCTTTTCTAACTACTACATAAAATTCCCTGGCAGTGGGAACTCTCCAGCACAACGTGCCCTAATGCCTTACCCTTTTCCAGGTAGGAAGAGTTTTCCTCACATCTTAGCTAATTCTCTTTTGCTGCAGTTTAATCCAGTCACTTTTTGCCTTTTCCCTGAGGGACATGGGGAACATTTCTTTCCTTCTCTCTGGCAGTTTCTAACATATTTGAAGGCTGCTACTGTTTCTCCCCTCAGTCCTCTCTGCTCTCAGAGGAACTGCCTCAATCCCTCTCTTGCCATGCTAGCTACTTTTTCCCCAAACCCACAGAGTAAGTTCTCAGTATTTGAGGCAGCTTAAAACATAGATTTCTTCCAGCCCCAAGAACTGATTACCAGCATCTTTTAAAAAAGATGCACCTACTTTCCTAAAAGTATTCAACTCCAAAGTCCCACCAGGAGTTCAGTGGGAGTGGAGGACTCCTATCACCCACAGAAATCACATCACACCAGTTTAAATATCTACCTGTGGCTGTGGAAGTGGAGGTGTCATTATCTGGGCCAGATGTGGGTGTTTGTGTATTGGCATAGCCTACAGCGTGTTTGTAAGGAGAAGTGAATCATATCTATGATCAAATCAGATCATTTGTTGACTGCTGCCCCTCTCTGCAAACTATTCTTGAACAGATGACAATTCTCTCCAATTTAGTCATTAGTCCTAATTATTTACTCAATCTCTCCTATTAATAATAGGTAGACAGCGGATTGACAATAAACAGCTCTGCACAGTCATTTTGCTCAGTTAAGTCTGAAACATGAGCTGTGCCAGGTATTTCTGACAGGGCACATATCATGCTGTGAAGTTCTGTCTACTTATTGCACGGATATGAAATCCTAGAATTGCATTTCTGGTGTGAATGCTCCTGTTTGCAAAATGAATACGTGCCAAAAAGCAGCTGGTTCCCAGACCTAAAGGCATTTGTTTGAATATTTGTGAAAAGTGAATACAAAGAAGGACCAAAGCAAATATATTTTAAATAGCTTATAAATCACCGCCAGCACAGTTTTACAGGAGACAGTTTTACCATGTCTCCACATATTAAGTGACAGCACAGGTATTTGCCACTGAAACTAAGCGAAACTGCAGGGGTGCAGGAAAAAGTATCTGATATTTAATTAGCATGATACTAATTAGCCAGCTCATATTCTGTTCTTCCATCTGCACAAGAGCCAAGTGATGTCAAGCATTTTAGCAGTGTGAAGCCCTCTGTCTTTCTTTCCCCATGTTATCTGGGCAAGGATCCTGGACATCATCAAACCATCAGCAAGCAAGTTGCTTATTATGGCTAAGCAATTTTAGGATCATACTTGAGGCTGCAGTCCTAGATTTCACTCTTCGCAGGGAAGAGAAACAGGAATCTCCTTTAAAAATGTAAAGGCCTAAACTTTAAGCCACACATCAGGCAAAGTCAACAGCTCATGAGCATGCCCTTGTCCTCAGAAAGAGGCGGCTGCCATTCCAACTCAAACCAACTCCAGACAAAAATCCCTGCTAGAGAAAATGTATTGACTTCTGGTGGCGAGAGCTTGTTTCTTGGTTTTAAATTCACTCGAGATGCAGTTTATCCAATTATCAGCCATCTAGAGAATGAAACATGGCTTCATTCCAAATAGGCAGGAGAGAAGATGACAACCAGGTTAACCCTTTGTGTACCCTTGAATAGGCAAGGGTGGGCAGCAGGACAGCACCAAGTGAGCCTGCATACATGCATCATATGTTTCTGAAATTAAAGCTACCAGCTCACAGTCACCACAGGCAGAAAAGGCAAATAGAGCTTTTACACTGGCTATTCCTTGTAGAGCAGGTGGAAGATAAAATTTGTTTGGTGTGGTACCCAACAGGAAGATGTTCTCTACACAAGCCCTGTTTTGTAATGGGACCCCATGCAGAACAAAGAGCTCTGTCCTCAAGGGTCACCCAGGGCTGTAAAAACAAGGAAAGAGACCAGGAAAACATCTGGTTCATTCTTGCTCTGAAAAGCTCTCTACCATCAGGTATCTTAAAGAAAGACCCTGGGCCAACAAGGGGTTTGTGGACTAAGACTGAGATTCAGTGGAAAAGGCAAAGGGGTTCAGATATAACTGAACTAGCAAGATGTAAATCCTTGCCAAATGCTCTGGAAAGCACAGAGTCTCAGGCCAGGAGTGACTGCAGGGACCACATGCCAGCACAAGGATCCCTTGGGTGCTGTCAGAGCTGCAATAGTTTAAGCTTTCTTTGATCCTCTAGGATGAATCCAAAACTCCTGAGGACCAGCCATTTCTAGTTTTGCCCCCTTTGCTTTTGAGCAGTGTGGCCAATTTTCAGCAGGTCTCCAGAGGAAGAACTCCCAGATACACCAGTCCTGGGAGCTTTGGTGCTCCTAGGAGCACAAAAGTCAGTAAAAGGAAACAGGACACAACCTGTGCGAGTCTCCCACTGAGGCCAGTGAGGCAGACCTCCATGGCCACCCTGCATCCTTGGTAGCAGCAGAATCCACACCTTGGACTTTCTCTTTTCTCACAGAGGTGGCATTATTACAGTGCAGTTAAGGATATGGAGGTGCATCTTAGGGAATTGAGCTTTGTTAGTTCTCCTGCCTTAGGACAGTTTCCTTCTTTTTCCTCCTTCCCACCCACTGTAGCCCCCAGTTTTGATCATGTGATAGCACATGCAACCTGCTTTGCACAGAAACAAAGCATTTATCCATCTGTATGCATACAATCCTCCCCATCCAATTTAGCTTATTAGACAGCTTAAACTAAGCAACATTGTGGCTGGAGAAAGTCAGCAGCTTCACAGAGGCTACCTCCCTGCGAGCTGGTTGACCACAGGGTAGAGAGACTATTTCCCGCATTGAGGAAAAAAAAGCATAGAACAAGCACAACCCATGCTAGACAGAGAACCCACACCAGGAAACGCTGTTATGAATGCCCCCACCAGCACCCACCCTTTCTGTGCACGAAGGACTCCCGCCACGCACATCCAGCTTTGGGGAACCAGGCTTTGCCTCCATGGCTCAGAGCCGCTCAGTTTCTCACCCTTCAGGAGTAGTTACTTCATTCTGCACTGATAACTCAGCCCTCTTTACCCTTTGATTTATATTTCAAAGGGAAAGGGTACAACTCTTGCAGCAGGACTCCCAGGTTCAGCTCCCAGCTACTGAGTCACCTAATGGCCTTGTATTTCCATATAGCAGAGATAATGCTGCTTGTTTTGCCAGGATTGTGAAGCCACACTCCTTTATGGGTCTGAAGAGCAGCAAGATGCTGGATAAAAAGAAAACACGAACCAGCACAGCTTTAGCATATGCTGCTCAAAATATAGTCAGGCGTAAATACAATTTGCACTGGAAAACAAAACATTGGGAAAGGTTATGTTGTATTTGAGGATGTTCAAGCACAAATTTAGTGATTTCTGGGGGGTTTCCCTCCTTTATTAAATTGATCTGACTTAGACCTGGGGGGAGCCTCACAACCTCTTTGGCACTTACAGCAAGCTTTGGCATTCTTGAGAAGCAAGATTTGCTCTCCAGGGGATAGGGGAGAAGAGTCATTCCTGGCAACATCAGCTCTGCAGCATCCAGAGATGGGAAGCTGAATCCATATGCTGGGCTCTCCCTGCAAGAGGGACGGGAAATGGCATCACTTTTCTTTGTCATTATCTGACAGCAGAAGCCTCAGGAGGGATGGATTAGGAAAGTAGCAGGTTGCAGGAACTGGGTACTGAACACTCTCGCCTGGACTGAGTTTGCCCTCTGATGGTAAACACCGGTAGTGAGAACAAGTGGTCTCCAAAACCCATCCTCTCCCATAGGGCTCAGGGGGGCTTCTCCATCCCCAGCTGAGGCACCTGATGCTAATAAAACATTTTTGCAGTGTTACTGCTGTTCAAGCATCCTCAGCTCCTGGGCTAAGATTTATGCTGGTGAAAGCAGCATTTTCAGCCGCCTCCTTAGACCATAAATAGCAGAGTCACACCCTGGCCCACACAGGTATTGCCAGGGACAGGACCCTTGGCAGACAAGGGAGCAGTGGAGCCAGCTTTCAGCCAGGGATGCAACAACAGAATAAAGGGAACAGTCAGTGCAGGGAAAGCTTTTCTGAAACCCAATTAAAGAAAAAGGCAATCAGGGAACAGGAAGACAAGAGAAGAAAAAGAAGAAAGAAAAGAGAGACATTTTTTGCCAGCAATTTACCAGCTTACCCAAATGCAGCAGCTGACTTTTTTGCATGGGATATTCCTGCAAGGATAACTCCTCTGGCCTGCCATCATCAGAGCCCTGCAGAGTGAAGGTAGGTTTAACAGCCAGGATACTGCCATATTTGTGCTTGCCACCTCTTGGCTAGCACAAGAAAACAGCAAGAGCAGAGCTGCCCCCCAAGGGGGACAAAACAGGAGCCAAGTGTGACCCTGACATGGGCAGTGCCCTCACAGACCAGGGTACAGCCCCACAGAGTCTGAATATAGCAGGTGGAGCAAGGGCCTGGAGACACAGTCCACTGACAGTCCTAGACAGAGCAAAGCAAACAACCAAGTCCTCCACCAGCCAAAGAGCAGCAGAAGACAGGGCCAGAAGCAGGACTAGGGCAAATCTACCTACAGCAGAGGCTCCCAGCGATGCAGGAGTGCAGACTCTACTCCAGGCTGACATACCAGGGAGCAGAGGGCAAGAGTAGCACACATTCACCAGGCAGAGCAGCTCAAGCCCCGGCAAACATATGTGTGTTGATCTTCAGGGTTGGTTCAGACAATAACTGAGACCCTGAGATAGGTTGTAAATTTATTTGCAGACTCCAAAGCCCTCAGAATAATTTTTCTAAGCAGATAACCAGCAGAGACATCATTTTACTTCTGCTTCAAAGAGGAGATGCACCAGACATTTCCTTCTGCCCCTGCAGGGTTTGGATTTGGGCAGTGAAGAACTGCCCAATATGGGTAGGATAGAAAAGCGCAAGGGGGAGAGGCAACTGGGCAGCCTGGATTTTCCGGGTTGAAAGTCACCTCCTGAACCCCACCAAATGGTCCCAGGGAGGCTTTTTAACCCAACAGCTCTACCATTCAGGGCATGCTAATAGGTTTGTACCAGGAGAATCAGTCCCAGTGAATGAAAGTGGGCTGAGAAATGCTCAGGCTGATCAGTCCTACCACCATCATTTGAGAGGCCTCAGAATCATGAGAGCTGAAACACATTTCTTTACGTAAGTGTTTCACCTTTGATTTTTTGAAATCTTACAGCTCACTTTTTCCAGACTGCCTCTATAACCACCAGGGCCAGACACTTATTCTTTACAAACACCACAAAGCAATGTGTCTTATGCAAACACCAGATCTAAGCAACCGGGACTATAGGAAAACATCAGCTTTGGCAAGCCGTGCAGTAAATCATAACAGGTGGCAACATTAAAGACAGATGACTTTTGTTGTCCATAACATAATGGGAGAGAAAGAGAGACCTCAGATACCAGCACATGCTACTGCTTAAAAAAACAGTTGCGAGTTGCTGAATAGACCTGTTCCATACAACAAGGATACATAACTACATCAGCGTCAATTATATTTTGTGGGAAAGAAATCATCCTGGACAGAGAGCCCAAATTAATCTTTATTAAAGTGACTCAGTAGAGTTACATACGGAATGAGTTTGATCACGGATGTATTTAGGCATGGTGTATTAGCGGAGAGTTGTAGCAATAGCAGCAGATGAGTTAGGCTGTGAAAGGAGGCCTTAGTTCGGATTTGTTCAGAAAGCCCACCTGTTGAACAGAAGGACTCTCAGAGAGAAAGTGCCTGCCACAAGGCAACCTCAACCCTACCTGCTGGGCACGTGCATTAATTATAGTGTGGTGTTTAATAAAAGATGGTATCGTTTTCCCTTGTAAAACAGATTTCATAATTCTGAGCAGTGAATCAAGTATTTCTGCTCGTACAGGTCAGAAATGAAGTCAGACTCTTCTGTAGCTTCACTTCAGTCTGAACACATTAAAATGGAAGTTGCACTGGTATTTCTTGAACATACAGAGATCTTTGGCTCCCTGTAGTACCGGCAGCTTTGGAGATGATATTTCAATACTACAGAACATTCACTAAGTAATTTTAACCTCATTTTGTAATTCTGTCAAGTCAAATGCCTCTTTAGAAGACCTGAATGATATAGATTATGGTGAAGGGACCAGACCGCTTCCAGATACCAATATATCTTTTTAAGGATCAGAGCTTTTTAAACACAACGGTAAATGTTAATATTTTATTTTCCTGTCTCTCCACTTCTGAAAATGACCGAACCACTTTTGCTCAGAGTCTCTACAATAACTTGGAATTAGGCCGAGGGCTAATGCATAAAGTTCCATCTGGAAGTGGTAAAAGCGTTGTTATAAAGAACTGAAAAAAAATCCTTTGCTAATAATCCTGCATAACTCTAACTGTAATAGATATCGCTAAGCATCCTAAGCTGAGAAGGAGCCCTCTAGCCTGGGTGCCAGTGCCTGTCTGATCATGCCCTCCAAATCCCCATGTCTGTGTCAGGCTTCTTGAGCTCAAGTTTGGAAAGTCACGTTCAGGTTTCTCCCAGTAAATAGGGGAAGGGGGGTACCCAGTAAGTAGAAACTGCATCTTCTGGATAGCTCAGCCACAGTTTTGCTCTGGGAGAAGTTGCTGACAGCCTAATTTTCAGATTTATGGAGCATTAAGAGTTCCCATTGAATCTGTAACCAGGTGATGAATCTGTCCATGCTTCATTTTCCTCAGCTAGAAAATGGGAGAAATGGCATTTCTGTCACTGGCTAGCTGAGAGGTAAATGCAATGATTATTCATAAAGTTCTCTAAAGCCCTCTGGAGCAGCAATTCCCAAGTGAAGGGTGGCAAGTCTTGGCGGGGTTGCAGCATTCCTGAATGGACTAACAGACGCAATGGGAATTAGGTGGCAGCAATGGCATCAGAAATGGAAGCAGGAGTAATTTCCGTAATGAGTCACTGGCAATCAGGAGCCAAGCCTGGAGGGGACTGTCACTTCCCACAAACATCTGCCGCACACACCCTTTGACACAGGGAAAAAGTTGTTGTCCCCCTGGTGATCGCATGCAGCATTTTCTCAATTATTTTCTGGGACTGGGCTAGCAGCAGGCATGACCACTGCAACAGTGTGTTGTACAAGTAAATGGAGTTGCCATTGCAAAAGTCACACAGAGTTTATATCAAGTAGGATTTATGTACTCAGAAGAGCAGAACCTGTATTGTTATTAAGGTTCATTCAACTACAGATTAATGCTAGTGCTGGTGCATCTCTCCTTGCACAGGATAAGAATTAATATACCACCGTTCAGGCTGTGGTCAGTGACCAGCTTTGGAGGCTGGAAAATAGAATAATGTAAGAGCAAAATCCTACAGCCAGTCTTACGAAATGCAGGGGCTCTGTGCAAATTTTCAAAGTAGGTAACTGCAGGAGAAAGTGGCAGTCATATAGGAATTTGCTTCAGTTAGGTGCGCAAAGTGTGCAATTACATCTGACAAGGGAAGGGAGATGTCTGATTCGCAAATGCGATTGCTGCATACCTACGCCAGCTTGGTACAATACAATCGCCTGGAGTTTCAGAGGTCTGAAACCTGAAAAGAGAAGGCCAGCAGTCTCCCAGAGCCCCAAAGAGTAACAGCCTACTGTTTGCTATCAGCCAAGAGCTGGTATTGAATTCCTGCACCACTCTCAGAGTATCATTGATACCAGGTATGTCTATTACAAATATCAACTTAATTGTATAAAATAAACTTGCCACTAAAGTCTAGGGTGGGAGACAGTTTACCCCACCATAACTGTCTATTTTGCTTTTTGTTTCAGGACAGTCCGTAACAGGTCTTGTTTACCGTCTGGGCAGGAGGCATTTGCCTTGCTGTGATGAACATGCCTTTGAAGGCAGACAGGCACAACAGCTAGTCCTTGAGGAGGAGATGCAAGGGTAATACCCAGTTTAGGTGAGGAAACACAAGTAAACCATTGGAGGCAAGCGTGAATCTGAACAGGACTTTAGGAAGAGGGTGCAATATAAGGGTGCGGATATCCGCGCATCAGGACTCTCCTCTTCACACTGAACGCAGCTCCACGGTTTCGCTTGAGTACGGGATCTCAGCTGTGAGGCAGTGTAAGCGTCTGGCACATTGCTAACTGGAGGAAATAGCGAAAAACCTCTTACAGCTGATCTATAATATTTCTCTTTTGTATCGCTGCCTTTGAGCCTAATAACTGTGTTGTCAATATTTAGACTGTAGCAAATTACTTCTTAGTGTGCTCACGTTGCGCTAATGGGGATTGGAAGATAACTGGCCCTCTGCAGCGCCTGCTGCAGTGAACTTCAAAACCGTGAGGTTTGCCATGTCCTCTATTTCAGCGCAACCCACAGGTATCTCCGAGAGCTAGTGTGTAATCTTCCCTTAGGCTGCATACAGTGATCTGGGAATTGGTAATGCAAGGCAATCTCGGCACAGGAATGTTTCTGGGGGTTAGCAGGAGCCAAAGGCTCCTCAGTATACACCAGGGCAGAGAAGAGAAGGTTTTAGCTTCGAAGGCCTCTAACAGTCCATAGTGATCTCCTACAAGCTCGAGTATTAGGGAGCTGATCTTTTTGGTGCTGAGTGTGCTGTGTTTCCATGCTCACTGCCAGCCCTGGGGGTGGAGGTGTGGCTGAGGAGCAAAACTACATATGGACAAAACTGGGCATGTTTTGGCCCCTCTATTTCTTTCATATTTATGCTAGCTTTACACCTCTGAATGTTTAATTTTACTGGCTTTTCCCTGCATCATTTTTTTCTCCCTGGAGGTCAGAAAGTAACATTAAATACCAAGGAACAGCAAGACTTTTTCAAGCATCAGCCAATATATCAGTAAACATGAAGCATGTAGACATGCTATTGCCTATACTACTACTATTGCTACTTTGCTCCTCCACTAGAAAATCTGACAGCCCTTTGCAGGCACTCATCCATAAAGCTTTGCATCCCTCTAGAAGATAGTGAAATGTTGCTTTCCTTTCTTTTAGCAAAAGAAAATTCCTTTTGCTATTAGCAAAAGAAAATTCCAAAGCTGTTCAGCTGAGTTTTTGTCCATACTGCCTAAGTGTATTGCTATCTCAAAAATATTTTTTGTTAAAAATAATGCTGTAATTTGAAGCTAATGTTAAAATACGCAAAAAAAAGTCCTACAGCCCAATGAAGTACATGACAATGAAAGACCAAAAAAAAAAAAAAAAAAAAGAAAACAGCTGTAACCACTAGCTGCTCTTGAAGCTGCTGATCTGCACTTGAATATGCCCAACGTGGTCCTCTTAAAAACCAGCAAGAAGAAGATGGGAGGGAGGGAGTTTTGCCTAGATCAGTAGATCACTATTCAGTTATTTTTTTCCTCTCACACATTGTTTAGCCAGCAGTGTTCAAGAGGCTCAAAGAAAGGTGTTTAGGCACTCCAACTCCCACTGAAAGCAGTGGGAATTGATGTGTTTTAAAGACTTTATGGAGTTAGTCCGGAGACTTGCCAAGGTCAGGAGGCTATTTATAGAAGGCAGTGGAACAGAATCTTTTGCTTTAAAAAAAACACACCAAGAACGACAAACAGGAAACTTCTAATTGTAGCAGCCCAAGTTTAAATCATAGAAGTGACTAGAAGCGACTATAATGGCAAATGTCATCTTGCAAAGGTGAGACTACTGATCTGGATGGTAACGAGAAGCTTCCTTAGAAATTCCTGGCCTGCACTGATTTATTTTTCTGTGCTAGCATTCTTCACACAGACAGTTTTGGTTTTGCTAGATTGTTTCTGGGTACGGGTTGGTTTGGATTTGGTTTGTTATTTTTGCAGGGTGAGGGCTGAGTACACAGCACTAAATGCTTTAAACGTATTTGAACACACTTGGAAGGGGAGCAGGGACAGCACAGCCGTCCGCGTGCATCAGCCTCTCTACGTTAACTCCAAGTGCTGTGCTTTGCTGTGCTCCCTGGGGGAAACGCGGGATCCAGGCATTCCTGCGGCAGGCCAGAGACGTCTCCGGACCAGCGGCGCCGGCCTGGAGCCACCTTCTTCTCTCAGGCCGGCTTTACCAGCCGGTTTGGTCCCACTGCGATCTGTATTCCGCGGACTCCTGAGAACTCTGGGCAGGTGAAGCTGACAGCGGACGACACGCTCAATTTAAAGCGTGCAGTACGTTTCCGAAGCTTGTTGGGGGAGAAATGAGGGGAAATGGCAGGTACCCCTGAGGTATCGGCCGCCCGCCCGAGCCGAGGAGGGGGCAAAGGGTCTCTCAGGGAGGCCCGCTCCTCTCGCAGCACCCGAGATCCCTGCGGGCAAGGCCGACTCGGCCCCACGGGCTCCCCGCGTGGACAAGGAGAGGTCCCCGGGGCCCAACCGGCGCCACCCGCCCGCGCCGGGGCAGCGAGAGCGCCCGCCCCGCCGCCTCAGCGCGCTCCCCGCCGCGCCGCCTCAGCGCGCTCCCGCCCCGCCGCCTCAGCGCGCTCCCGCCCCGCCGCCTCAGCGCGCTCCCGCCCCGCCCGAGGCCCCGCCCCGAGCCCCGCCCCGCCCCGAGGCCCCGCCCCGCGGCGGCGCGGCGCGCATGCGCGGCGCCGTGTTTGCCTGTCAATAAAGATTCAACAAGAGGCTGGCGGAGGGGCGCGTGCGTGTGCGCGCGCGCGGGGGGAGGGGGCGGTTTCTTCTTCTTTTCTTTTTTTTTTTTTTTCCTTTTTTTTTTTTTTTTTTTTTTTTTCCTCTTCCTTCTTTGAACGAACTTTATTGTTCCCGCGGCGGCCGCGCGGGGGATGCGCTGAGGCGCCCGCTGCGCCGCCCGGCCCCGGCCCCGGCCTCGGCATGTCGGGCAGCCGCCCGCCGCCGCACCCCGCCGCCGCCGCCGCGCAGCCGCCCGCCGCCTCCCCGGCCTCCTCCTCCTCGGCCATGGCGCCGGGCTCGTCCTCGGCGGGCGGCGCGGCGGCGCGGCCTGTGCTGGTGGCGGCCGCCGTGTCGGGCTCGGGCGCGGCGGGCGCGGGGCTGGCGCGGCTGGCGGCGGCGGCGCGGCCCGGCGGCGGCGGCGGCGGCGCCTCCTCGGCGGGCGGCGGCGGCGGCGGCTCGGGCGGCGGCAGCAGGAAGAGGCCGCTCCTGGCCCCGCTCTGCAACGGCCTCATCAACTCCTACGAGGACAAGAGCAACGACTTCGTGTGGTGAGCGAGGCCGCCGGCGCCCCGCGGCCCCCTGAGGCGCGGGGCCAAGCGCCCCCGAGCGGGTGCTGCCCCCCGCGCCCGCCCCGCCGCGGCCCCTTCGGCACCGCGCTTGGTTGCTTCTTGGCCCTTTGTAGCCGTGTTACGATGCAGCCCCCCTCTCTCTCTCTCTCTTAGATTTTCCTAATTTTCAGACAAAATGAGGTTACTCCCAGAAGTGCGAGTGCCGGGTGAGCCCCGGCCCAGCAGAACTGGGCGCCCCTCCGAGGGGGCCTGCCGCGCTGAGTGCTTTTCGTAGCCTGTTGACATCGCAAGCAAATGTTCCCTTTTCCAAGCCAGGCTAGCGTGGAAAAGGGCTAGAACGGTTCCAGCCTCTTGCATGTGCAAAGGCCTCTCTGGCCAGAGGCTAAGTCTTCCCAGTGCCCCCTTACGACCTGTTGAAAAGAAAGTCATTAGGGGATTTTTGTGCTCGTTCAGGTGGTCTGGAAGTACGTCCCCTGGTTGCTGATAGGGGAGGCAGTTGATAGCACTAACAAAACCGATGCAGATTTTTCTCTGTTGCTGGGAAAGGATTGCAGCTTGAAGTAACAGTAGCATTTGTGTCAGTCTGACACCTAAAACCAGATGAGTAGGAAACTTCTGTGGTGATGGGATGGCTTTCCTGAAGCCATTGAGATGCTGTCCTAATGTTCAGGCAAAACTATGTTATGATTGGTTTTCAGCAAAAGTGGTAGGCCAAGGCCTCACTATGTCTGATTTGAGAACTACTGGAAGTCTGCAGCTTTTACAGAAAGCCCACTGCTAATGGGCCTCAAACCTCCTGACATGAGAAATAGGTTTAATTTTATAAATGGTTATACGTGTATTAAAACGTGAGAACAGAACACGGGGGTAGGTGTAACATCTGTGAGAGATTAGAAACTAGCCTGGTTGATTGAAAAGTCAGGTATGTGAAAGAAATGGTTTTTTAAAAAAAGTGGATAAAAGTGGGTAACAGCTTCCAAGACAATCTTGTTTGATTGTTCCAGCTTTCAGATGCAGGTTAGATATTCAGCATCTCTGTGGGATAGGCACTCTAGCAAAAATCTGTAAACTTGATCTTTTAAGTCTTCTAAACTCTCTAGCAGTTTAGATAGGAAATATAATCACTGTTTCTGAAAGGAGAACCTGAAGCTGCTAAAAAGCTAGCCATAGGAAAAAAAGTAATGCCATCTCACTAGTAATAAGTGATAATCTAGAATTACTCTTTACCACTGTAAGTAGCGGTTTGCTCAATAGCAGGATTGGGATTAGAATACAGAAGAGAAGTATAGAAGACTTCCTCTTCTATCTAAATGCGAGGCCATGTTAGGTGGACTTAAGGACACTTGATTTAGGAGATGGTTGTATTGCTGCTGTTCACCTGTTTTCTGGTTGCGGGAAATAGTGTCCCTGCTCCTTTGCCTCAGCTGCAGTTATGCTCTGATAGTAGTGGTCTGCAATCATCATTTCCTTCCCCCTTCCAGTCAGTTTTCACTTAATGCTTTATTACTCATAGAAATGAGGGAGTTTGAGCTAAAGGGAGATGAAAGCTCTGGCAATAAGTTTGTGTGTTGAAATGTTTTAAGTTAATTCAAAAAGCTTGCTCTCTTATTTCTTTTCTTTTTCTCTCAGATAAGTTCTGTGCATGCTTTGAGAAGGACACATAATTAGCCGAACTCTTCTCAGTGAGGAACACTGCTGGCTAAACAATGTGTGAGAGGAAAAAAAATAACTGAATAGTGATCTACTGATCTAGGCAAAACTCCCTCCCTCCCATCTTCTTCTTGCTGGTTTTTAAGAGGACCACGTTGGGCATATTCAAGTGCAGATCAGCAGCTTCAAGAGCAGCTAGTGGTTACAGCTGTTTTGGGTTTTTTTTTTTTTTTTTTGGTCTTTCATTGTCATGTACTTCATTGGGCTGTAGGACTTTTTTTTGCGTATTTTAACATTAGCTTCAAATTACAGCATTATTTTTAACAAAAAATATTTTTGAGATAGCAATACACTTAGGCAGTATGGACAAAAACTCAGCTGAACAGCTTTGGAATTTTGAGCAAGCTCCAGAAGGACAGGTGTATGTGAGTTTAAATACTTGATTTAAATAAGCTTTGGATATTTCAATCCGAGAAGCAAAAACTTGCCATTTGCCATCCTCTCTGGTAAGGACACTTTAAGGACACTGCCTGCTGCAGGGAACATTTGATAATCTGGCTGAACATGGAATATGAATTACTATTAGATTACAGCTATAAATTCTGTAGTGGATTCTGCCTCTACCAGAGTGAAGTTGAGAAAGAATAAAGAAGTTTGGGCAAGTTGTGCGCATGAAAGTGCATGTGAAAATCCTGTCAATAGCATTAATGTGCACAACCTCTCTGCCTGCTTCTTGAAAATGCTCTTTCAGCAGCGTGAAGTCTAGGCTTTAACACAAATGTTGGTATACATTGCTAGTCTGGATTGTGAAAGGTTCAGCAAATAGTGTGCTCTCTGGAGTTCTCAAATGTGTACCATTTGTAGTATATTCCAGCTTCTGCCTGGAAATGCTTAACTCTAGACCAGGAAAGCACATTATCTGACTTACTAGACACTTTGTTATAAGAAGGAAAACTTTTTTTGTTTGGTCCAGGATGTAGAATTTAAACATAGACTTTGTGCCTCTCTTATAGCAAGGTCTCTTTCCAGTTATCTGGAGAGTATCTGGAGTAGAGTCCTCTAATCAGAGCACTTCCTCCTACCCAGCAGTGTAATTGGCTATGGTTTTTCCAGGCCTCTCAATTAGTGGTTGACTGAACCTCCCTAAAACCAGTTAATGTCTGCTTTGCTTCCTGGACAGAAGGTGTCTTCCTGGGAGTTCTAGGCTCTCTTTTCAGGGACTGTTTCATACCAGTGCTTGTTTTTGAGCTCTGGTATAAATAAGAACATATGACAATGTAGGCATTGCTTGGTGTACCTCTCAAGGTCTGTATACAGACTCAAATGTGAGAAGCACTATTTTGCATGCCTTGAGATGTCTAAAAGTCTGCATTATGGGATCATGGGTCTTTTAAGAATAGATCTACCTGTTATTACTAATACTAAGCATGGACTGAGTGTAATTTTTCATGTTTATGCGCTTGTGAGTTTCTCTAATACTGGAAGCTAACCCTGGAGGTCACAAAGTAAAAACACAGCAGACTGTTTATGTAACATGTAAAATGATGGCTTTTATAATCTGCTCAATATGCAGTTCAAACATAATAGACAGGAATGGCAGTGTTCTTTAACCTGAGCACATTCTGAGTAAAGTACAGAGCCTGAATTGTGCCCTCTCTTCCTGCTCTCTTCTTAGGCCAAAGAAGAACAGAATGAAAAAACTCTAATGGCTCTTGCTTGTGGTGAAATAGAAGGGAGCATGAAACATGTTTAAAGTTTATCCTGAACACTTAAGCTAGATGTTCAGGTAGCAAGGAGGTAACAATAAGATAAAAACCTTGAGAATGACACCTTGAAAATGAGTGATAAGAATTAAAGGCATGAACTTGGTTAAAATGATTAAAAAAAAAAAATACCTGTCCTGCTAGTCTCAACCATGGAGAAACAAAATGTATCATAGAGGAACCTTTGTGATTTAGATGGTCTTAGACAAACTACTATTTAGTAAATAAGGCATCAGTATTTTGTAAAGAACAGTGAAATTTACTGCTTGCTGGAATAATTTTGCATCCTTTTTACCTGGCTCTACAGCTTAAGACAGACAAATGGAGAATAACAGCTGCCTCGTGCAGAGAATGATTTTTTTTTTTGCCATAACTATGCTACTCAATTTCTGCGTGTAATGTGAGCCATCATATGTCTCAAGTTCCTGGTTTTTGCTTCTCTCTATTCCTTTCTTAACTTTCCCTCTGTGTTAAAACTAAGTTAAAATAACTGGCACCTAGCAACTTTTATGTATTACAACCAGCTTGACTTTGATAAGTATTAAAAGACATCAATCTTGTTGCTACTCGTAAAGCAGAGTATTTTGAGGGGCAACAATCCTTAACGGAAACTTCAGGCTCTGTTAGGAATGGCCATGGCACTTAATAGGTACGTTTGCAGGGTCTGATTGCTTTCTTTCTCAACTATTTTGATGCTGTCACTTCTCCCATCAAATCGATATGAAGAAGAATACCTTTGGAAACAGTGATCTTGGATGGCTGTTGTGTTAGGGAGAAATCTTCCTGGTTTAGCTCTAATTTGTAATGTCATTTTGCAGACAAAAGAGCATCAAGACCTTCTTGATTCACTGCCCTTTTTGGAGGCAGGGTGTTAAGAATGTAGCAGAGAAGGTATCTGGCCCTGTGGGAAAAGCAGTTTTTAGCATGAAATAGAGAGTGGAGCTGTGTTATGTGGCATAACAGAAGGAGATGTTATTCATCAGCAGTGGGGAGAAAAATAGACTCGGATGCTCAAAGTCTTTTTTTTTTTCTTTTTTTTTTTTTCCTGTGTATTCTATCAGCTGGCCTTAAAAGAATCCTAATTCTCCTCTTATTAATATATTTCTCGTTGGTTAACCTTGTCATAGTTTATTCTAACTAAACAATGCCTTGAACATAAATAACTTCTGACTCAGAAACAGTGACTTGAACTCCTGAAGTTGAGTGCTGTTCCAGATAACTGATCTGCAGAAGGGGCCTGTCAGGGCAGAGCAGGGGCTAGTGCTTGTTGGTTATTTTGGTAGCTTCTTTCGAGGAAAGGAGTTAGTGACTCAGTTGGTTCAAAGCACAGCATTGCATTTTGGTTGGTTTGTCTTCACATCGTGTTTTAATAGATGGTTTAGTCATTTAGTTGTGGAATATTTAAGACAACTTGGCTTGTATTTCAGGTTGGACAAACCTTTCAAGGCATATGTGTTTTGCAATTTTCTCGTTCTGAGGGGGGTTGAGTTGACAGCGGTGATAGCTTCTGCAGTCCATAGGTTTAGAAAATATGTGTTTATTTAAGAGGGATTTCTTCCATCCAATTTTAAGATACTAAACAGGGGTGACCAATGTTAGCCTCTATAACGGATGGCAGAACGGGAGGTGATTTGTGTGCAGTGTTAGGATGCTTTCAGAACAAAGTGGAGAAACAGAAATGAAACAACCTGCTCACCTAAGCACTGTCTAAGAACTGAGTCTGAGATCAAAACATTCAAAAGACTTTGTGCAAGATTTACTTTATTTATTTATTTATTAACAAGCCATTCTGTGGAAATTCTTATTGGCAGAGTATGGGAGGAGGATGTTTCTGAAGAGAACAAATACTGGCTAGAACCTCTCTGGATGGAGATCAGTGTGTATACTTGTAGAAGTATGAGGAAAGTATTTGGATTCGTGAGATATTCTCTCTGTAAGGACCTGAAAGCAAGGCAAAGCTTGTGATGCAGCTGATGCAACAGTTTTATAGGATACACTTGTAAAACTGCTGTTCCCAATGCCTCATTAGATAGCTGGTCAAAACCATAGGATGAGTATTGTGCAATTGCCATCTCTGATTAACTGGTAAGGTAAGCCATGGTAGTACCCACTGGAAACAAGGTATGCCTCTCTTCTGCCTTCACTTATATTTCAAACATCGATAATGAGGCAAAGACTTCCTTCCTTGCCGTTTCACTTATTTCCTTTGTCATTTCTTGTCTTGCTCAAGTTCCTGTAGAACCTTCTCTATTTGCACATATTTCCTCTTCTCTTTAGCTGCCTGCTAGCTCCTTGGCAGTCCCTCCAGAGAGCTAGCTCTGTGGTTTCAAGGACTGCACTTGCTTCCATCATCAGCTTGTCCTGGAAAAAAATAAAGCCCTTGTTTCCATCTGCGTTGTTTTGCCCTCTTTATTAACATCCAGGATTTTAACTTTTTTTTAACCTTTTCCTTTGACTTCATAATACTGCTTGATATGTTGGTTCCCTCTTTCAGTTGCACTGCTCCTTTATAGGTATAGAGTTCTTCGGTAGCTTTGGCTCTTTGGCCATTTTCTGCAAGAACACACCCCTCTCTGGCACCTTCTTCTCCACCTTATTAATTCTTATAACTTCATTACTGACCTATCTCTTTTTCGTTTTTCTTTAATTGTGCACAACTTGGCTGCAAAAGGGAAGATAAACAAAACTGTTTTAAATTAACACATTTAACAAGATATTTATAAATGACACCAAGATTAGGTTAAGTTCAGTTGGGATGTAGATGGATGGTTGGGAGGTTTTTCTGTACTTGTAGAGAATTCTCTGGCTTTGTGTTTGAGTAGTTTGAAACTCTTGAAAGCTTCAAGAATGAACACTTGATAGTTTCTAATGTAGCAAACTGCAGCATAGTTCTGAGTTCAGATAAGCGTTAATTGCTGTTTTGATCTTTATCCTGCCTAGTTGTTGTGCCCCCCACCCCATTTTATGAACAGAAAATATTACATAATAGAGATTAGATGACTGCCCTGAGTTAATTTTTTCCTCCTTTCTTAACATAAAAAGGCATCTCTCTAATTTTGTTTTCAGCCCCATCTGTTTTGATATGATTGAAGAAGCCTACATGACGAAATGTGGACACAGCTTCTGGTAAGATATCTGTACTGAGCAAAATGTCTGTCTCTTACAGTATGTGTAGGCTGACGCATAAATGAATTCTTTCCTTTTCCAGTTTTCTTTCTTTTCTCTCTTCTGTCCTTGCATAGAAGAAAAAGATTTAAAATCAAATTTGAACAGATGACTGCCAGATGGTAAAAAGTGAAGTTGTCTTCATGTTTAAAACGAATGTTGTGCCACCATGTTACTTCCTTTGTAAAGACACAGTGGTCATGAACCGTTGGTGGCATCCAGTACCCAGAGTCATAACAGCTGCCAACTTCTTATCCATAACTGGAGAATGGGGGCTTCTCAGCTATTTTTGCTTATTATCACTTGAAGCAGTAGATCCCACTGCTGGTAAAAGTAATGGATGTGAGTGCTAAGTGTGGGTAGGTGGTCCTTGCCTTTCATGCAAGGCCGTATGCATGAAACAGCATGCACACTGGCTTTAGGAAACCCGTGATTTTTATAGAATTTGAATCTACTAAACTTTTTAGAGTGTACTTCAGACTTGTTTTTTTCTCTCCCCCTTCCCACTGATATTTTTCTTTTTGAAAAATTTTTGCTAGGCAACTGTTACATTGAATTGGCCCAAGGTCCATATATTCTTCAGTATGTTATCTCTGGCTGTCACAAGAAACAAATGTTTCCTGGAGAAGTACAAGAACCCTCCAGGGGGCAGGTGTGGAATTATCTACTCCTTCTGTTCTCAATTAGAGTTTGGAATAAGCTTTGAACCATGAGGTTTTAATGTCCTGTATGCACTGCACTCCTATGGTGTACGTTAACTAGAAATAAGTCTTGTACCTTTTATAAGTAGTAGTATTTTTAGTAGCTTTAAACACTTGTTTCAAGCAGCAGATTCAGCTATTTTTTAGAATATGCAACAGATAAAGTAACAACTGATTTTGTTCCTTACACGGTAACTAACATTTTATTCCTATGTTTGATGTTTTAATGTCTGAAATGAGAGGCGTTCAAATATCATTCTTTAGAATGAACAGAGCAATATTGTGCCATAGGATGTCTCTCTCAGTAGTTGACATGAAGCTAAAAATCGTCATAAGAGATACATAAACTTTCTGTTAAAAGTGCATCTTGTGATTTCTCCATCCCTCATATAGCTAAAAATTGAACAGAGCACTTGTGAAGTGCCTTGTATTAATTGCATACCCTGGAAGAACATCTAGGGGGTGGCAGAAAATGAGAAACTGGAAGAAAGGCGTTCCATCTGTGCTCGATTACCCAAAAGGCACAACAGCTTTTAATGCCTCTTGCTATGTATTTGGTTACCCTGGAAGAGTTGCTTCTGAATAACAGAGTCTGTTTTGTTAGCGTTATTTGTGTAAGAGGAGCATAAATTCAAGATGGAAGTGTGATCGAGGTGTTTTCATTGCAACAGTCCTTGGTGAAATAACTGAGAGTTAAGTGCTTAAATACTGCTCATAATCCTTGCCAAGAAATATAATTGTCTTTTTGTAGTACCACGCTTTTAGTTAATATTGAAACATTCTGGCTTCAGTGTTGTAGGATCTTCACAATGCAGCTGTTAGCTAGCAGCACAAATAGCGTACCTTATCTATGGTTGGTAGTGTTTAGCTTATGTAAGATTTTTCTTTTCCTTGAGGTTTGCTCACTTGTTTTTCTGGATTTTTATTTTTTTAATCAGCTATAAATGTATTCATCAGAGCTTGGAAGATAATAACAGATGTCCAAAATGTAACTACGTGGTGGACAACATAGATCATCTCTACCCCAACTTCTTAGGTGAGCCCTACCTTTTCATTATGTAAGGAACACCTTAGCTGTGATGAAGGTTCACCTGGTTCTGTATAGCAAAAGTGAAATCCACACATCAGCCCTGTGTCAGCTGTGTTTAAAAAAAAAAACAAAACAAAACACTTGGTTAATAGTATAAATTGTTAGTACCCCGCTGCCTTCAAAAGTGCAGTATGATGATTTATAGCAGAAAGATTCAGACTTGCTGTTGTTGACCTACTATAAAAAGCAAAACTGAAGATGTTTTCTTAGACTACAAGGTTTAAATCTCTATTTACTTTAGTTTTCTTGGACTGTCATCTGTCTAGTAATCAAAAACATGCCTTGTTTACAGAGCATGAACACCAAAGGGAGCTGGTTTACATATGGTATTGTTTTGACCTGGATTTAGGTTTGATTGGCTACTTCAGTGAGGTCCATGTCACTTGTGTATGTGTGTAATTATGTATAGAAAGAATGTGCACACACATATAAATGCATATGCTTAACTTTTGGTCCTTAAATAGAGGAGGGAAATACTCATAACTGGAAACAGAAATAAGACTGGGATAGTGGGGAGAGAAGATCAAAGGAAGTATATTGCAGTGTGAAACATCAAAATTAAATGTTTGATTTCCTGTGCTGGGATATCCATTTAATAGTAAATGGATTAGAAACCATAGCAGCCAGAGAATGCTTCAGAAGTAGGCACTTCCGATTTAAGCTCAAGTGTCAAATATAATGCTGAGGTAAAGCTGGGAGTGTGTTAGGCCAAAGAATGTTGCTTCTGTACATCTATTTTTCAAGGGTGTAAGAGTTCTGTTTTGGGGAAAATAGAGGTGGGGAAGAACTTGTATACGTGTGTGTAAAGGGATAGGGACAGATGAGGTTCTCTTCTCTTTACACCATTCACAATATTGGTAGGAAATAAAGCTGTAGCAAAAATATTTGCAAAATATGAAAATAGCAATTAAGGAAAAAAGTTATTCCATTTGACTATACTTGTTGTCAGGCAATAGTAAATCTGTTAATGTTTTATCTCCTTCATGCTCTCTTATGATGTACTTCTGCCTCAGAATTGAAAAACTTTGTCCAGTAAAGAGATGTGGGTGCTCAGGAAAAGAACTAAAGCAGTTCTGGGAAGGTGTAGGCATTATGTTTGCAAAAGGATTTTTTTTTTTAAACTCCTTATCCTTCACAAATTTATCAAAAGAATAAACTGGTCAGAAGAGATGCTTTTTTTTACCCTTTAATTACTAATAATTTTAACCTTGAATTTATACTTGTGTTTTGAACTTTGAGTTATCTGTTCATTTCTTGCTCTAAAATCCTATTTATTTATTTTCCTAGTCAATGAACTTATTCTTAAACAGAAGCAAAGATCTGAGGAGAAAAGATTCAAACTGGACCATTCAGTGAGTAGCACCGTATGTTCCAGCTTTCTTACTTTATATTTATTTAATGGTTCTGTAGAGTGATCGTGTCGTTATGTGGCCTAATTTAGAGTAAATTATATTCTTGAGATGATGCTTTAATTTGCTTTACAGGGAATAATCCCAGCCTCAGTAGCATTGGATCCCTTCAACCTTGTTAACTCTAATTCTTCCTGCCAGCCAGTATATATGCAGAGGCAAGCTGTTAGTATAGTTCAGTGTCATGCGATGTACTGAATATAACCTGGGAAATTACCTATAGAAGCATACCTATTTAAAGGTAATAATCTTCACTCAATATTGGAAACTACAACTACAATGAGAGTAATAGATGATTAGTGGTGCCACAAACTTCTCTCTTTATGTGAGAGAAGCAGTTTTCTACAGGGAAATTGGAAGAAGGATAATACCAGCCACAAGAGGGAGAAGGATATGTTTAGAGTACTGACATTCTGGCTCTGATCCCAGAGAAAACATTTTGGCTCTATTCTAGACTTTTTTCATGTTACAGAATTGGGATACAACTTAGCCTAATTATTTTTTTTTTTGTTGAAACTCCTGTATTGCAGCAGTAGAAACTCTTGTACATTAAGATTTAATTGAATACATGCCTTCAAGTGGGAAACTTCAAAACTATTGGTCTTACTGTGTCTGGTTTCCTTCTTTTGCTTCTATAATTCATAAATATACTTAGAAAGTAATATTAAAGATCATGAAACTCCCGTTTCTCCTCTGTTGCGAAAAACCTCTGTTGAGTGCTACTAATTTAGGGGCTACACTGTAGAAAATTACACTTTCAGCAGTTGTATGCTTTAGGAAAGAGTGCCTTTAAACGATTCATTGGCTTACAGCTAGTTTTTTATATTTAATATTGAAGGTTTTCACATCTGTTTTAAAATGTGCACAGCTGACCTGAAGACAGCTACATAACTTCTTGGAAATTGGTTCTGCTTTCTCTCAGTAGCACACCTTTTAAAAACCATACCCGTAGATGTGTCTACATTAGATAACTGCCAGTAAGTGTGGAAATCTGCCATGATTTTATTCTAAAAACAGTATTGTGTCTGTCTTTTGGCAGCAAATAAAAATGCCAACATGTCTAAAAAGAGAAATCTTACTGTTGTACCAACTTTTCAGTGTACCCGTTCTCCTTTTGTAACCTGCCTCAAATGACTTGTCTTAACATCAGAAACATTACAACAAACGAAGCCCACGCTAACCATTTCTTGGCAATGGATTTGCCTTGTTAATTAAGGAATCATGTTAAGGCATCTCTAAACTTTTCTGAATAGTTTAGCTTGTCCATCAAATTAAGGGCACTTGTATATAAACTTTTTTCCTGGTCCTTTCAATGTCAGTTAAGGCAGGCTTCATACTGTATACTGTAAACAAACAGACAACATTTTTATCCATAATGCAAACACCATTTTGGAATCTGATATCTAAGGGAAATGAGTCTCTGAATTGTCTTTTCTCATTGTGTTGGAACACTTGCTTTCCTTAACTTTGCTTATTAGGTCTGACAAATCTGTAAACAGTGTTCCAATTATATTCCATTTCTGCAGGAAATTGTTTTCCAGGGTTGATCCTTTTAATTCTTAAGTCTCTGAAAATGAAAAATTTTTTTGATCTTTAACAATTTCACTGTTAACTTTACTAGTTCAGTATCTTTTTTTATCCAAAGTAAACTCCTTGTGCGGCAGTTCCAAATCAAATGAGAATTTTCTTCCATAAATCTGATTTTATTCTTTCTGTTTTTCTAATGAGAATACAGGATGTCCTAAAAGTTATTTTGGAGGTACTAGTTATTCTCAAATCACTTGTGGACTTTAAAAATTACATAATTTCTATTTTTTCCAGTTGCCTCAGAATGAATTCAAGGTTTTTTTCCTAGAGGTTTCCACAGGTTACCTGTTGAATGCTTCATAAAAGAAACAATATTCTGTATGGATGTTAAGTTTTTAATCTATCCAATAGAAATAGTCTATAGCCTCTTAGAAAATGTCTACATTGGATGACATTTCTTGTTCTTGCAAATTGAAATATATTGTTTTAGTGTTATAGCTTTACAGGACAGGATTTTTTTAAAATCCAGATTTCTTTTTTAGAAGGCCTTAAAGTCTTGGCTGCTTCTTTTGATTCCTAAAGCTTTTTAATGTAAGGCTATGTTAGCACTAACCTGTTATTCAGGCTTTGCATGCTAAGAGATACTTTTTTTAATGTGGTGACTGATAATAAGAGTAAACACCCTGGGGGGAAGGGGAGATGGTCTGAGTGATAGCATGTTAACACTGAGGAGTGCTTTACAGTTCTAACAGGTTGAATGGAAAGATTACCCTGCGAGTTCCATCTTCTTTGTTGTTCTCACATTTCTCTTGGAAATACTTTTGAGAGGAGGTAGCATAGGAGAGGGGAACAGAAGAAAGACTGATACTGCCTTCTGCCATTTGAATTTTGCTTGGAAGGCCTCACCTATTACTTGTATAAAAAATAATTAAAAGGTTTTGCCACTTAACAGTATTTCAAGTAGAATTAGAATTCAAATAAGCTTGGATAAATGCACTTTTTTCTTCTTTCCCATAGAAATATGTCCTTGAATTAGGACACAAATCAGATAAAATTGTGCCTGTGAAATATTCTCTTCATAGCAGCAACTAAGCTCTTGCAAAGGGCGCTTTCTCAAAATATCTTCCAAATAAGATAAGTAGTTACACAGAAGCAGTAGAATAAGAGTGGTATCCTGTACACGTGGGAAGATTGGGAATTCTGATTCTTGAAATCTGTTTGTGGTTTTTACGAAGAATGAAATACTGAAGTGTTGCTTTTAATATCTGTTGTTTGACATAACCGTGGATTGCTTGAACTTAGTCTCCCCAACATCTCTTCTTAGAATGGCCATAGGTGGCAGATTATTCAAGACTTGTTGGGAACCGATCAAGACAATCTTGACTTGGCCAATGTCAACCTGATGCTGGAGCTGCTGGTACAAAAGAAGAAGCAGTTGGAAGCAGTAAGAAGTTTCCTGTGTCTTAACTAAATTTTTTAATTTAACCTTTGATTAGTTTAATCTTCCACACTATTATCTTTTTAAAGTAGAATTTTATTGCTGAATTAATTACTCAAAGTTTTCTATCACATTTTGGTATTGAAAAGTTGGCAGTCTTAACTTTTGTTACAGCAAACTGTCTAATGCACTGCAGTGTCGTAATTGTGCTTATAGTGTTGCTGCTGGCAGGGTTGTGCAAATGGAACAGGCAAAATGGTAGAGAAAGTGGCAAGCAGAACATGTAAATATGTATGAAGATGTTTGCTAATTGAACAGTGCACTAGTAAATTTTCAGATTTTCCTAAGTAATGAGTTTTATCAAGTTTACCAATAAACCTACAGTTTGGCCTTCTTAAAGATATCAACATGAAAAAATGACTGTTTAGTTCTACTGTAATTGGTAGAACTTGAATGACTTTAATCTCTGAAGACTGTTTCTCTAGTATTTAATACTTGAGCGAAAAGTTCATATGTTTTGTTTAAGAAGTCAATTTGAAGATTTACATGACATGAAGCAAGCTGCTATTATGATTTAACTGAAATGTAGTTGGTTTGGGTTAGTTCTGTGTTTCGCCACTTCTGGGATGTGTTCACGCTATGCTCTTGGTCTCAGCTGATCATTTTCCAATTATAAGAGCTAGATCTTCTAAAGTAAACTGGGTTAGAGAACTTGGCCTCGTGAAGTCTAGGTAGGAGGGTTGATTTCAAAACAGGTGAGGAAAACAACTTTTTTGTTGAGAATTACTTATCTTACTCACTCTTGCAAAATCAGCATTTACACAACCACTGGTTCTGATGGAGGGAAAATAACCCAAAAATCTGCTTACTTGACTACTAGTGTGTCATATAGTATCTTGCTGTTGGAAAACTTAGTGTGGTGTTTTGTTTTTGGTTTTTTTTTTTTTTTTTTTGCTGCTGTTTGACAATAGATGAGAGTGTGGTTTTTAACTGAAATGACAAACGTCAGGGAAGACACAGGATTGAGTGTATGTATGCTTCTGAACAGAAACAAACAAGTCTATTAAGACTTAAACCCCCCAAACACTCCTCCCCACACACACCCCAGCCACTTAAATTACAATTTAAAAGCATTTTTTTCTTTCTAGTTCTATGTGCTTTGATTTCTCACTATAGTCATGGGGATAGGGAGAAAGATGAAGAGACTCATTCCAGAAAAGTCTTTTGCTTCCTAATCTGCAACTGCATTTTTCTCTTTACCCTTCCCCTCTGGGTGCTCATATGCCTTGAACCTTTCTGAGTCTGTGCTTGTGGTCCTTTAATAATAATTTTTTTTTCTGGAGGTTTTAAAAGTGTCTTAATGTCAGGGCAGAATTAAGGCTATATTAATGCTGGAATATATATTTTTTTCCTTCCTTTTCTGCTTTCCTATTTCTCTTGCCACATGGAGTGGTTTGCTGGTTTAGGTGAAAATGCTAAACTGATGATTGAGGAAAATGAGCTAAAATGGAAAAACTGGAAAAGGATTCTTCAGTTCAATCAGTGAACTCACCTTTGTCTTGGCTTCTGGAGAAACCTGTAGTAATGTCTTTACATATGCACAAATGTTACTTTTTGGGAGAGGTGTTTTTTGTATGTATACTTAATGTTTCAATATGTTAATTACAGAAGTGGATGCTAATGATATTCCAGGATAGAAGATGAGTCTGTGAGGAATCTGTATTCCGAAAGCGATTTCAGATGCATTAGCCAAGACAGTGCTGACATATTAGTAAGCCCTCTGTAATGCACAAAGGAGACCTGTTACAAGGATGTCTTGCTTCGTGTAAAACTTGCCATGAGCCAAACAAAACCTTAAAACTTTTGAGGCAAAGTAAAACTACCATTCTTGTAACTGTGCCTTAATAAGCTATTTTCTTTTACTCACCTCTAAATGAAAGCTGTTTTTATGCTAAGTTAGAATTTGTGTGTAAAATGAATGTTGGTTTCTCTTAAACTATATGGAAGAGTTACACACCCTTGTTTACTGTGCATTACAGGAGTCCCAGGCTGCACAGTTGCAGATCCTTATGGAATTTCTCAAAGTTGCCAGGAGAAATAAACGAGAGGTAAATTTCTTTTTGTATTTTTAAGTGGGTAAGGTGTTATCCACTGCTTTCTCTCAATGCTTTTTTTTTTATTATTATTATTTTTTATTTATTTAAGCAATGTGTTAGCCTGGTGTTACCTCTGGAGAGAGAAAGACAAGGTGTGCTTCTTGGTGGGGGGGAGGATTTTAAGCAGATGACACCTGGATTTCAAGGAAAACTAACTATTTGCATGCGACGGTTTCAATTTTTGATCTGTTTTGCCTTTTTGTCACACAGTGTTGGTGAAGCATATGGGATGAAGGGAAACTGAGGATAGCAGTTAATGAATTTGATGTGAATTTGCAGTGTGGAAACAAGGTTTTCTGTGATAGAAGAGTTGAAAGATAGGGAAGAATTGAAATAGCTGTCTGTCTTAAATTCTTTCTTGTAGCATGTGAAATGCCATGATTAATCCATTGCTATAAAAGAAGGTTATTCTACACTATTTCTATAATTGTGCCTCAAAATAGGGGTCTCAGGGAATGAGAGAGGAATCTATAATGGATATACTGCTTATCTTCCACAAAAACCAAAACTAAAAGGATATGAAAGGAGGTGATGATTAGGAGACTTGCTTTGGACTGTGACTGAGCATGCTTCACATGACCTTAATTTGTGACTGTTGTAGATTATCAAGTCCCAAAACACAGAAGAAGTTCATCTTTTTTATGGCTTCAGCAGGCTTATTTTAAATGTCATGCACTCGAGTACCAGAAATATACCACAAACCTAAACAGTGGTGAAAACAGTGAAAGGACACATCTTTGGGAGACCCTAGTTTATGATGAAGGATGTGAGGGAGGTGTGGATATAATGTTGCGAGTGTAAGGTGTAATGCAAATTGAACCAAGTAAAGGCTATGGGTGTGGAAAACATACCGTAGTTCAGAATGGTTCAAGGCTCTGGCTGCAGGGTCACTGCAGAGCAAGCTGTTGAGTGTCCAGTGACAAACATCCATGGCCTTCAAACCAGAACCATTAACAAGAGTAATAGGGAGTAACTAACCAGGTGGGAAGCCTGAGTTTAATAGATGCATTCATAGAGTATGGGACCTTTTGGACTAGATCTAGTCTCCCATAGGAGGTGAAAATGCTATTGATTAAAAAAATGCATAAACTTGAAAGGAAAACATACACTAGAAGATATCTTAGCGATCACTGGAGGTGACCAGTGAAGGCCAAATGGCATGCTTCCTTTTCTAATTTTTGTTCAGTATGAAGCGTACTACTTGTTTGAGTCTTCAATGCTTTAAAACAAAACACTTAATGTTTCGATTTTAAGCAGTAAAGGAACAAACATTGCTCAAAACCAGTAAGATATCTTCTAGCTTTCACTTTTTAAATGGTGGTGGAACTTTTTATGGCAACTTAGTCAATAAGCACCTCTCTGAAAAGCCTTCAGAATCTCTATTTTTATTTTTTTCATACTTAAAATGTTAAGAATTATGTGGAGAATGAGAAATTTGACCCATCTTCACTTCAGAACAAATGCAGGCTCTGGCCATTGTCCATCTGCACTCATTAAACACCTTCCATCAGGATTTGGCGCAGCTGAAGGGAACACTAAGAGGCTGTAGAACTTTTCTGATGGTACTGCCTCTATTTGGGAGGTGAAGTGAGAAGCTTATGCTTCAAGAGGCTCATACACTGCTTACCTGGGGTGGTGCTCATTGGGTAACCCTGTGTGATTCAAAGTGCAGGGTGGCTGCTACTGTAACAATACTGAAAGCTTTTGCTTTCTTCTCCAGTCAAAACTGAGTTTGAACAAATCTCACTGAAGGAGCCATTGATTACCTTAGATTACTTGTTTTGAGTGGAAAGGATGAAAGAGGGAAATGCCATAGCTTCTGTTTTGTTTTGTTTTCCATAACATAGCATTCCATGATTTTTTGCATCTGGGAAAACTCTTATCTAATCTACATCTGCCCTTGACTTTAGTAATAATGGACAAAGGTGGCATTGTATCTACAACTGAAGAAACCTGAGTGGGACTGCAGATTCTCAGAATGTGGCTATCTGGACACACATTCTGTCTCAGATCCTTTCTCTTGCTGCTTGTGTGTTCTCCCTCTTGCCAACACTTTGTGATGTTATTTCTTAGCCTTCTTCCTATTCCAGCTTGAAAAGCAGACTGTTGCATCTCCAAAGACCTTTGGGCAGGCTGTCAGTTCTGTCCTTTCCTTGCGGTTAGCATTAGGCCCTGCCATCCATTGTAATGGAAATGGTGACTTATCAGACTTGCTGCTGGCAACCTTTCTTTTTCACTAGGTAAGGATAAGAAAGATAAGAAACAATAGGTGGAAGTGTGGAAAGTACAGATCAGTCAATAGGATGATTTTAGAAGGCTATCAAAACTTATCTTCAGCAATCAAGACTCCAGCTGTACTCATAGACTACATTAAGCCAGTTTATGCTGGGATAGTAAACCTGTATTACTCCTATAGATGGCAAGTTTTGTGATGTTACTTCTATCTGCAAGAAGTTCTGCACTGGATAACAAAGATGGTACCATTTTGAAAAAAGAATAAGTTATGTCTGTGGTGAAGACTATCAAAGCTCAACCTGTGTGGAGATGTCAGAAAGTCTGAGGTGTTAGTCTGGAAGCCTAGAGAGGAGAAGTTTAAGTGAGCGTCCTAACATTCCTCTATTTTACTTCATTATCATCAGATCTTTTAAGTACTGTAGTTTCTTTTGATACGCTAATAGGTCACCCTTTAAGGAACAAGGATGGAGCTCAAAGAACATGTGTAGTAATTAGGACACTTCTAAAAATGTATTGGGTGTAGCTATGAGTCTTATGAGCAAACTTTATTTTATGGCGAGAATTAGGAATTGTTTTCTCCTTTCCCTGCTCCTCCCTCCCCTTTAATTATTTAAATCTGATTCTGATAGATGACTGCAGGGTAACTGCAGTTTGACTCACTAAGCCACAGCAAGCTGTAATGTTAGGTTATTAAAAAACTTCTTTTGTGGATGGCTGAGGCTGCCTGTTTTAAATTTCTGGCTTTAAAGGGATGTCTGTAACTTTATTTTCTGATATGCTTCCTCATATATTATTGCTGGAGTTTAACGGGTTTTATTTATTACATGTTGCAAGTTCTTGTGTAGGCGTTTTATTAATACAGATACTGTCCTACAGTTAGTCTACTTGATAACAACCCCTTGAGAGTGCATAATAAGTTGCCTGTTGCCCTCTTTGCTTGACCCCAAAGTTCTTTTTTTTTCCTCTTCCTGTCACTTTGAAATCGTGACTTCAGAGCTTATTGAAAGGGTCTTATATCTAGAGGAATACTCTATCTTTATAGACTGATGCTTAAGAATTCAGAATATTGCTGTAGTCAAGTACTTTGACAAATGTCTCTCTTGCACTTTTCATCATTTCTCCAGAAGATAAATGTGAGGTTCAGCACCTGCAGAAATTTCCATTAGAAATCTTGTTTTGATGTGTTCATAACTTTTCAAAACATTGGTATTTCAAGCTGAAATTTACTGCATATTTTTTGCACAAAGGTATTTGAATTTTTTTAGACTTAAGAATTTTGTTTTCTTGCTGACCTAGAGCAATGTGGCAAAAAGCAAACCTTTGGCAATATGGATGGGGGAATCAGACTTGCTTTGAAAAAGATTGAAAACAAATGACTGAAGCTTGAATACTATTTTAAACAAAACTACAGATTTTTTCTTTTTAGAGGGGAGAACTGTATTGTTGGTTGTCTGTAAGGCAAATTTAGCACAGCTATGTGCTTTTCCATATGTATGCACAGTTAATAGAATGTACACTTCCAGTTCTTTGATCCAGCAGGCTCTTGTGTTGAAATCAAAGATTCAAGGACCTTAGAAAGTCAAGTTAAATAACAAAGTACTTGTCGTCTTTTCTAATTTTCAAGGGAAACCAAATACAACAACCTGTGACTTCTAAATTCTTATTTTAATGATACTCTTTTAATGCTGTTAATGCTTTTAATTTTATTGTATTGTACATCTATTTGGTTATATAAATATTGCTGAAATATTAATTCAATGTTTACTTTTAAATAGTCACACATTCTTTCAACTTAAACAGTTTGAAAGAGATCTGATAACATCAGCTAATACAAAAATTTCTACCCACTTCTATATTTGGAGATATACCTATCTGCATAGATACAGATATATTTAAAAAAAAAAAAAAAAAAACATACAAACTCTTTTGTCAGGATTTGAGTGTTACCAAATGATGCTGGACCAGGCCATTCTTATGTATATGTCCCAAAACATTTTGAGCTGGACTACCTAGTGGAGTGTCTGTTGTGTGTTTCTGTTAAGTAGCACACTTACCTTATCAGAGGAGCTTAACAAATAGCATCACAAATCAAGTTATATGACATAGGAGTTGTACTCCTTACCAGCATTTATGTTTCTCCTGGCACCTTTCACTTCACTTTCACCTTTTGTGGGGCTTTTTCATTTTAATAATGTCACACCAAGTATTTTGTAGGTAAAAAATGAGACCTTTTCCGTGTCAGCTAAATGCAAGGAGGCTGTTTTCGGCACGGAAGTGTTGTGAATCAGAGGAATAATCCTGGAGTGTTCCACTGCTTTTCTGTGCTGAGTGCCTGCTCAGCCTCTCAGAATCGTCATCTTTCCTGCTGCCTCAAAAGCACATATTTATCCAAATGTCTTCACTTACTCCATATCGTGAAGATGTTAACCCCTCTATTTTTAGTATTTAGTTACTGTGGAATAATCACAGGAATTAGAAGCATGAATTCTCCAGGGTTGTCATTAGCTTGTGTTAATCTCTTTACCTGTCACACCTTATTGTTCTGTACATGCACTCATGGATGGACTAATGAGTAGAAAAGAGTGTTGACAAAGAGGTGACAAAACTAGAAATCAGTCATGCTCTTACGTTGTCATACAGTCTTTATTGCATTCCAGGACTCCTGATGTTATAGCTATAGTAATCTTTCCTATCTATTGTACTTAAATAACTGGTATTTTAAGCTACTTGATGAGAAACATGACTGCAGTAGTAAGCCAAGGATACAGCTAATATAGGCGCAACAAGCTAGAGGCTTTAATATGCACGTCAGTGTGGAGTCTGCTTGCTTAATGTAATGGAGAATTTTTGCCAAATAAACATAGGTGGCGAGCTAATACTAGAAGTGATGTAGCATGTACAGTAATGTATTAAACTCTGAAGCAATTTATATTTTTTAATATAATCTTGAAACCCATTTATAGTAGCACTTGGTCATACTAGAGTTCTGTAATTCTAAAAACAAAATCTTTAAGCCTTTGCAGGGAGCAGGGGAGACTTGGAAGGCATGAGGACAGACAGATATGTAAATCACCAAAGCAAGGTTTTTTCCTGCCCTCTTTTGGTATCCAGCCAGTTCTGTTCTGACAAGACTCACAGGCTGTCTTGTCTTCCCCACCCTTTCCACTGTGTCTTTCCTTTTCAACAGTTTCAAAACAAAGGTGTGGTGGTTTTTCTCTTTTTTTCCTTCTAAATGGAACAGTTCTCAAACAGTTTTTGTCTCTCATTAAGTAAGTGATTTATCTCCTTTGGAGGAAGGACTAAACCGGAGAGAAGAAACATTCCTTACAAATGTGTTGTATATATGGCCAGCCTATGTATCTAAAAGACTTGAGTTCCAAAACTGACCCATCAAATTAACTTGAGGCCGCACAAGTATTCTTACCTTAGTTTTAAAAGAAGCCTTGCATCTTTTTCACTCATGCAAAGACTTTATGCCATGTATGACATCAAATTCATAGAATCATAGAATGATAAAGTTGGAAGGGACCTCTGGAGATCATCTAGTCCAACTGTCAGCGTAGCCTATACGGGGATTGAACCCGCGACCTTGGCATTAGTAGCACCATGCTCTAACCAACTAAGCTAAACCTACCATTTATTAACACTTCAAAAAATAAGTGAGATTTGCAATTAATATAAAAGGCTAAAATCCCTTTAAACTCTGAAGATGACTTTCTTGCTGTTTTTTTACTGTATGTTATAGCAGGCTCTGTGTTAAAGGCAGTGGAAGGAAAAATCTGGAACAGACAAGGCTTTCAACTGGTTTCCAGAGCAAGAAATTAATCTCTTTCTCTGTAAAGCTGTAGTTAAAGTATTGAGCTCTATGGAAAGAGATTAATTTCCTTGGATACCCTTAGGAGAGGTTTCACTATTGATAGACTTAGGTTTACAGTTCAGCTTATTACAGCAGTAGTTGATGGAAGAACAAGAATACATAAGAGGAGGTAATGTTGGATAAAGTTATGAGGGAGGAATGTAGATACTGTCCATAGACTGCCTGATTTATCCTCCTCAGCGGAGGAGAGACAAGTTTTCACAATGAACACACATCACAACGAGAACAAGGAAGAAGATGCTGCCTAAGCGATGGTCTCCTCCTGTTGTCTTGAAACCTGCAGAGTATATTGTGATGAATGCTTTTGGATAAGAGCCTTTTCAAAGTATCTGCCTGAATAACTTGCATCTCTTGCTATTTCGAAGGCACGGATCCAAAAGTTTTATTTAAGCCTCTAAGTGAGATTTGTTTGTGATTTCACCATATTTTTTTTATGAAATAACTTTTACTGTTCTTTGCTTGTACTTCTTCTGAAATTGGAAAGACAGTTGGTCAAGTGTTTTCAACCTTTCCCCCTTTTTATTTCATTTTATTATTATTATTATTATTATTATTATTATTATTATTATTATTATTTGACTAAGCCTTTCTAGGCCATTTCTGTGGCACTGGGAAGTTCTTCTTGGCCTTGGCCTAAGTGATAGTTTCCTGGATTATCGGAATGAATAAATGAGTCTCTTGCCTCAAGCAATTAAGAGAAGTGCCAGGTTCACCGTGAACAATACTGATGTAGTGACAGCTTTTATTTTTTGTAAACATTTAAAACTGGCACCAGGAGATGCAGTCGGGATTGCTTTTTTGTCTGTTCTGTGCAAACATAAAGGATGAAGTCACTGCCTTCGGGGGCCCTCAATCCAGGAAAAACAGGAAGCATAAGGGTGAAAATTGAGTACTGTGCACAACTATGTTTTGAAGTAGATAGCTGAAATCAAGTTCTGACTGTGTCCTGCTGTTCAGTGTTTATATCCCTGTTCCCTGTTTAGGTTTCTGTGCAGAAGGTCAGTACTGTGTTGGGGGGAGTGGGGAGTATCTGGGCTCCATCTCTGCGTAGCTTTCACCATAGGATTTCACTTCCTCCAAATGGTCCAGGACAGTTATCTTTAGAGGGCTCATTGTATGTGTGTCTAGACAGTCTCAGACTCAGACCAGAGCATCTGGAGGGGACAGTCATTGATCTGAAAGGGATGTGAATGTGAAAGCTTATTCAAGAAGAAAACTGAGAGCCTAGAGCCTACCTTTCCCTACTGTGGTAGCTTCTCTTCTGTAGCTACTGAGGATAAGTTTCTCTTTTTGACTCTTGCTTTCATTTCCTGTTTTGACCTCTTGCCACTAGTCTCTCTTTGAACAAGAGTTGCCTGTGATTGTGCACTTCAGGTTCAGCAACCTCTAAAAAGACTGAATTTGAAAGAGCGATGTTCTACTGCCCTTATTGGAAGTGTTTAAGACTGCTGGCTGGGGGTGGGAGTGAAGGTGCCTGTTCACACCAGAGTATTGTGCAGCTGGTTCTCCAAGTAAGATTCTCACTGCCCTCGAAGCTCTTTGCTGTGAATGTTGCTTAGCACAGATTAGTTCTGAGCTGCAGCGTGGGCTTGCTTTTTCAGAGTGACATGCGCTTCTGATATTGGAGATCTTCCTGGTCTGTTACAGTTCTTGACTTGTCCTCTGAGATCTCTTTTTCCAGAGGTGATAAAAACATATGCTATTTTGAGCCTCTTCCTTTTTTTGTGTGTATGTATTTGTGCGTCACTTAAAATCAGAGCCTTCTATGCCTCTTGTATTTTATTCACAGTGGAGTTTAAATGACTAGGTTTGTTACGACTGCTGAATTGAAGCCTTGGTCATGTTGGCTGTGTCGGTTCTAGGAAAGCTTCTGTGTCTGAGAGAATTCATTTGTATTTTTGTTTTACTATAATCTTAAATATTAACTCTAAGTATTTTTGCTGACTTTAGATTAGTCTTACGAGTCTGATTCTGCCCATCACTAGACTTGCTTTGCCTGCCCTGCAAAGAGTAGCGCTCTTCCCATAAATCTGAATATACTGCAAAGACCTATTAACTCATTTAGCTTTTCTTAAGCCCCTCTCAATGGCTTGCAATTATAAATCAGTAGTCTAATTTTTCAGAGTTTAATTAGAATAAACATGGACTGATTTTAATATTTTTGGATAGACTAAAGCTGAACCATGATACATGCAAGCCAAACTACAAAAAGTCTCGTGTGCAGAAATAAGTCATTTGATGCTAGCCATACAAGAAAACTCTTCTAAAATAAGCATCTTGAATTTCAGTTAACTAGTTTGCCTAATTGGCTGCTTGATATTCAGCCAGCTGGTCAGCTTGTTCTTACCTATGAAGACTTCAGTGCCTTTGGAAATAACATCTCCAACCCATCCTTATGCGTTGCTGATTTTTTTTTTTTTTTTTTCTTTTAATGCTTTTGCCTTGATCTGCTCTTCCCCTTTGTGTGGGGGCCTTTGCGACTCATAAAGTCCATGGTTTTTCTGTTGCTGAAACATCCTGCTTTGATAATCTCTTCTGTTATGTTAAATAGCATTACTTTCCTTTTACCCTCCCAGCCTTTTCTGTAGTCTGACATCAAGGATTAGAATCGTATTGTAACACCCCTTACCTAGGTTTAAAATTTGCTGCTAGCTATAAAGTGCAACTAGAAAGAAGTATTAGCAACAGTAAATGAAGTCCCACATCTCATACTTCTGGCTTCATGTAATAGTTAATAAAAGCTGGCAAATAGTCTCTGCTCTTGTGCCTATAAAAAGATCTTCACTTCATGTGATGGCAACAACTGTCAATTATTTTTCAGTCTTCTACTTGGACTGCGAGCCAGTACATTGTAGGAACTTATCTCCTTGCTATAATTTTGGAACTTCTAAGTGTGTTTTTGTTGCTTTTTTTTAAATGGAATTTCTGAAAGTAGGAAACTAAGGGTATTTGACTGCTAGAGCTGAACACTGCCAGGATACATGCTGTGTAAGTGTCACTTAGGTTTACCACTACTCTTGGAGGTACAGCACCACCTGCTATTCTTGCTGTAGGTTTTGCAAATGCAAAATGAATTATCTGTTACGGTTTAATAGTTTGTAAGTTATCTGTGGCAGTCTAGTTTTAAACCATTAAACTTGTGTTTTCTATGCCTATAATTAAATACAAACTGAGAACCTCAGAGTAGAGAGATTAGGATATAAATACAATGTCATCTTGTTCCAAGGAAAAAGAAGCAGTGTTTAAAAATGGGTGTGGACTCAGCAGTCCTTTCCTCTTCTGCCTTTGGAGACAAGTTTTTTTTTTAATTTTGAAAAGGTAAATTAAAATAGCAGATTATCTGATGCAGAGCCTACAGATAATTGGAACTGTGATCAGTAGTGGGTGTCTTACTGGTTGGATTTTTGAGGTTTGGGGGTTTTGAGGGTTTTCGTTTTGTTTAAACGAAATATCCTATCACTTGAAGGATCTGACATAAGCACACAAGGGAGTAAGTTTTTTGGGAGTGTTTTGCCAAATGTTCTTGGGAATATGTCATAGCTTTGGATTTGGACAACTTGACATTCCCATATAAATTCATAAGGACAAAAGTTTGCCTGACCTTTAAAGAATGTGTTGTGCTTAATAAACTTTCAGTGGACTGGCCAACTTGATAACACATACTGGTCAAAGACCTCAGTACTAGCTGTCTGTAGTGTTCAGTGTGAGTTAAGGTGAATTAGGTAGACGTTCAGATCTGTTTCTTCATTAGATTGGTGAATCTGGATCAAATATACGTTGAAGTTGGGTTTTGCCTGCCTTCAGTGAAAAGGCACAAAGACAAGCCCACTGGTGAAGTCCAGGCTTAAAGAGCTCTTACCTAGAGTAGAGTACGTGTATAGGCTGTGTGAGTGTTTTGATGGGACCTCTCCACTGAATGAGGGTGGGAATTAGGTGTTGATAAGCTCATAAGGTGATACTCTTGCTTAGGAGTAAACAGTAATCACCAAATTTATAGCCTCGCAGTTGCATGAGATGAGTTGAGAAAAGTTACCAACTGACTGCAAAGTAATTGCAAAAACCTGAAAAATAGCATGTGTGACACAGAACACAAAGGGCGTGCTGGCTGGGGAGAGGGGAAGAAAGGCCCCTTCTCTCCCTTGCAGTGGCAGCCCTCGGTCAAGATTGACTTGAGCCTATGGTATAATCCAAGGTAAGTCTTGTACCTGCCATCTGATGTTTATTTGGTGCCAGGAGCAAATCTCTCCATGGCCATAAGTGTTTTTGTCCATCTGGGAACATTTTACTTTAAATTGGCAGTTGGCATGATTAACTGCTGGCAAGAGGAAATAATGTTCCGCTTTAGCAGATTTTGACAACAAGACTGATGTTTTAGTGAAGCGCGTATCATGTTCCGTTAAAAGATAGTGATCACTGTCTCACTCATGATTGTTCTTTTTGTTGGTTTTCCTAACAATGTTCAGTGTTTGTAAACAAGTTATAAATACTTGCATGGGAGGTGTTAGAGGAGCATAAATGTGTTACTTTGAAAAATGTAGATGTTTTTATGATTGATGTCAAAGTACATCACGTTCTTGCTTTGTACTGTTTCACAATTACAGCTTTGTCTTGAATGTAGTTTGTGCCCATCTATGTTAATCTAAGCATATAAATTTCTTGCAGCATGACTTTTTTGCTATTTAAGATAGTTAAGGTTTCTCTCTGAAAAAATCTTAATTTATCTTGGTCACGGTGCAGTGCATACTGGTTAAGATTTCTGCTGTTCTCTTATCCACAGCAATTGGAGCAGATCCAGAAGGAGCTAAGTGTGCTGGAAGAGGATATTAAGCGAGTAGAGGTGAGGTACCTAGACGTTGTTCCAACTCCAGCAATTTTTCATTTCCATCAAGCTGTCTGCTTGCTATGGGGCTACTCTGTTAAATTTATGGGATTTGCTTTAGTAATGGGAAAATGAACAGATGATGGTCTGTCTTTAATTCGTATCATTTAGTTGATGTGTGCAAGTTGCAGGTTGGTAAGAGAGGGCATCTTTAAAACCTAGCTCTTAAATAATCATATTTTTCATTTTTTTTATATTGGTAGCAAGTATAATTGCCTAAAGTCAACAGCCAGCATATTGATCATAATTTACAATTTTTGTGAGTTGCATTAATCTCTAACCATCTGCACAGCCTGTCTAAGACTAAGCAACATGCCACTCTTAAAATGGAGATGTATCAGGGGTGCACAACAGAGCAGTAAGGCACACACTGGGTAAGAACAGAACTGACTCTCACTGTGCTGCATATCAAAACGGATACAATCTGCTACCTCCTGATGCAGCTCTGATGCCTTAGTGATAGGGATCTCTTCAGATTTTCACTAAGAGTTATTCTCCAAGTATTTTTAAACCCATCCTGCTGCCCTTATTTGGTTCTTAAATTCCTCCTTGGTCTTTTCCTCTAATCATTCTCATGTTCTGATCCAGAAATAAGAAACTGCATTGAATTCTGCCACCTTTTAAAACAGCTTTCTTAAAGTTCCTTGGGAACCAGCTTGCATTGCCCACAAACCTGACTTCTAGATTTCTTGATTTACTTACAATTTATATGTACTGATGCATTATCAAAATATAAATAGGACTGGCAACTGCAGGAATTTCCTTTCAGCTGGTAGCTGTGCAAATTGTAACTTGATAGACAAAAGCAGGTTTCAGACAGACTTTCCTGAAATTTTTCTCAGCTTCTTGGGAAATAATGTATCTTAACATGTTTCCCTGAGATTTCTAAAATAGAACTCCTTTACATCTCGGAGAAGCTATTCCCAGAGCAGTGGGATCCCTTGGAGAATATCTAGCGACTTGCTTTTCTGCTCTTCAATCAGGCAGTTCAGCTGGCTGTAACTGGAGTACATACCTAGTGTGTGACAGTGACCTTTGTTTTGACCTTGAAAGCCTGGGATCTCTCTGTTACAAATACCTTACTTTCCAACTAACAGCTAATGGGCACCTAGTGGGAATTTAAAAGCACCAGTACTGTTGTCCTGGAACATTTTGCCCCCCTAACTAATGAGCTGCAGCATCCTGCATAGCTTCAATTTCTAAAATAGATTAAAGATACAGTCTCATAGCAGGCACACAGCAGTGATTTAGTCTGAAAATGACAAAGCCAAGTTTAACTGAAAAGTTTTCTTGTGCACCTGCCCTGCAGAAGACTGATAGATCCTCTTGAAAGTCTAGCATATAATACTGTTTTCACTCTGTTTCCTTGTGGCTTTTTGTTCTTGCCTTGACCCGTATCCCACATTCCTCTACAGCTGTGAAGTCTGTTAGATAAAAGTTTGCGTGTATCTCAGAAGTGTGGTTACAGTTTGCTTGTTCTGCCATGTTTGAAGGAGGAGTTCAAATTCCTGGTAGTAGTTTAGAGACAACTGAATGCTAAATAAATCCATTGATTTTTGAAATACAGGCTCCAGAACTGTCTATTTCAGGGCAGAAAGCACTGCGATTGCAGGATTTCAGAAACCCAGTCGGGATGAGAATTAAAAAAGCATCAGGTAGAGAAAAGATTTCTAAGTCTTCTAAGTGGGAGTCTGATGAATGTAGACAGACTTGGTTACGTACTTGAAAAAAAATACTATGTAAATACTGTTATTAAAAGGCACCTGCTGTTTATGTTTTGTCAGATTTGTTCTACCTTGGCTTTCTGTTTCAGGAGATGAGTGGCTTGTACTCTCCAGTCAGTGAGGATAGTACGGTGCCCCAGTTTGAAGCTCCCTCACCTTCACACAGGTACAGAGCTTGCAACTGCTCAGAACGTGGCTTTCAGACTGTTCATATTGCACTATACTTTCTGGTCCATGCAATGGACAGAATACATAAAATATTTGTGTGTTATCCATTTCTTATCTGGTGTGAATGTAGATAAGAACAAAACAGGCAAAGAAAAAGCAACTGAGCGTACAGCTGAATAAAAGTCCACTGTAAACTAGATGCCATGGAAGGTTGATGGTTTTAAATGTAGAAGGATTAGTTAACTCAGATAATTAGCCTTTACTGTGATGTGAAATGTTACCATTATATATGTGTTCTATTTTCTGAATGTTATGCAAATATGCTTGGCCTAAAGCAAAGTCTAATTTTTGTATTATATCGATGGCCTCTGACTTTTCCAGTAGGTATGAATGGTTAAAAGTACAGGTTCACAGGATCAGGATTTTAGATGTACACGCTACTGGCTCTGTTTATCTGCTGCCTGCTTTGATTTAATGAAATGGCTTTCTATTTATGTATTGTAAATGTGGAGTTTTATCTGGAATACTGCGTAGTCTGGTTTATTGATGATAAAACTGTGGATACTACTTGTGTCCAAGTTGCATGTGCCAGGGTTTAAAGTGTTCTGCTTCTTTATTGCCATGTTTTTCAGTTGTCAGCAAGCTGATTTCAGAGAGCCAAGTTATAAGTCTAAATGTTCCTCTCTCTCCTAGCCCTTCCCAGTGTATTTTCCTAACAGTAAAGTTCTCTAAACTGTCAATTTCTGTTACAAAAATTGTATTGGTACCTTTTCTGCAATTAACAGCTCTAAACCTAGTAGGCCAGAAGTAAGAAAGAAATGATCAAACTTCCTTCCCTAGAAAGATTTAGATACAGTGCTTTGGTAAGAAGCATAGCAATATTGTCTGGAAATTTTTATAAAGATACTGTTTGGATACTGAGACCAGAGTCTGTCTTATTTCCATTAAGATCAGTTCGCCATTAGGGAAAGGACAGGAATATGGCAAAGATGGGAATAGCCTTTATTATTCTACTCTTTACTGTTTTACTGATTGTGTGTGTGTGTTTGAAGCTGTAATCTTGTCAGGTTCTACTAGTTTTTGGTTACTGCTGGTTAAATGGATTGCTTGTTGTTTCGTGTTACTGCTATTTGGGGAAAACTGAGCAGTGGTTGGATTGAATTTGTGCTCTGATGCAGCACTGTCATGTTAAGCACCATCTTCATTGTCTCCAGACCCTGAAGCTTTTCTCTTGTCCTTCTACCTCAGTAGAAATGTACCTCTTACTTGAGGCAAGTTAATAAGCTCTTCAAGAACTCTTAATTTCCAAAACCTAAAATAACTTTACAGCCTGAGAGTTTTGATGAGTGTCAAAATCTGTCTAACCTATGCTGGCTTTGGCCTGCCACAAATTCTTTAGTATTGCTTGATGTCTGTTTATTTCATGCCCTATGGCCATTCATTCTCAATTTTTGCTTTTGAAAATATAGTGTCCCAGATATTTTAGTGACTTTCAACTGATGTGCTTCATCTGTGGTCTGGTAGGTGACACCTGTGGGTTATACTGTGGCAGGTGCATTCAGAGACCAGGGAGTCTTTTCCTGACCTAATCCTCTTGTCTGGTTCAGTTTAGACCATGAACTCTCTCTTTTTTTTTTTTTTTTTTTTTTTTTTTCCTCTTGCGTGATATGACACCAAGAATGTGATACAACAGAAGTTTAAGGGTTTTTCTAGGGTATGTGGAGTTGCCTTTTTTTCTCAGCTGGAAAACCCTCTTTTCTATTCCTTAATGATACCGTTGCAGTAAGAAGTGGTCTTGCATTTTCTTTAGTCAACAAAAAAAAGCAGCATGTGAGGGAAGTCTGTGGACAGGCCTCACTTGTTGCCTGACTTCTGTAGCCTCTACCTGTCTTACGTTGACAGGAGATGTGTCCTTCTGTGCTTTGTGTACCAGACTTGAATTGTGTGGGCTCAGGTTCCAGTAACTTCATGAAATTCATTTTCTTGTCAACGTTAAATATACAATTTGAGATATTCTACAGAACTTTGATTCCCCCCTTGGAAAGAGTGCTGCAGAAGAACTGACACAAGCTTTAAAATCAGCTGACTTTTCTAGTTGCATGTTAACTGAAACATTTAATCTGCAAAGTGCCTTTTAGAGATTCAGTGAACTAGTAAGAATTAAATGCAAACCTATTTGGAGATAACTTCATTTCCATGCTAAAATGTTATTAAAATTGCAGAGACTTTCAAACTTCCCTCTGAATTAAAATGGTATATTTAAATTGTTAACATACTTAACATCTTGCTAATGAATTGTAACATTTTATTAATGTGGTTCACAAATACTACAATGCTATCATAGTCCCATGCTGTGATTTTTCTTTAAAAAAGAAACCTCTTTAGCCTTTGGTTTTAAAGTTCAAGAAGATAAAGTACTTTGGAATTTGCAGTTTTGTCTGGTCTCCAGTGACTTGCCCTTACTCATCTACTTTCTCTAAATTACAGGCTGCTTCATGAATTCTCTACTCTTTCTCATGTTTGTATTTTTTCCCCAGCATGAACATCTTCAATATGTGAAATTACTCGATGTTCTCATTCTTTGCCCCCATCCTTCATAAGCTCTTTAGCAAAAAAAAAAACAAATATGGCTATCGTATTCGTTCCATGCTCTGCTTCAAGAAACAAGTGTTTTCTGTTTTGTGCTTATACATCGCATGATGAAATATTAAATTGGGTAATAGTGCAGCACTTGTTTACAGGATTATAGACTGCTGGGTTTGTGTACGAAATAGAGAGCAAGAAGGGAAGAATAGGGAAGAGAACAAATAGTTCTGTTTAGGGTTTTTTCCTGAACAGCCTCATGCTATTTTTGCTGTCAGTAAATGGTGCAAACAGGAGATACAAGTAAGCATCTTTGTGATTAAATATCCAAGCAGTGATAACAATAACAAACTGCCATCCTAGTAGGAGTTCCTGGGGAAGGATTTTGATTTACGAATTAGCTGCTTGGTAACTTTGATTCAGTTATTGAAATCCTAAGCTCCTTACCTGCCATTATTCTAACCCCCTCACCTTATGCCCTAGCCTGGTACCAGTATAGCAAATTCAGTTTTTAGTCTGCAAGTTGCTACACTGTTTTGTTGTTCCAGATTTTTTTAAATATTCCATATTACTGTACCTGAATTTCCTAATTGTAGCTACTGTTAAAAGCTTTATGAAAATCAGAAAATTGCAAAAGATTTCCTCTATGTTCTTACTTGCTTCCTGTATTTTTTTTAAAAGGAAAACCTTCAAGCACATGCCGTTTAGCTACAGGCACTGCACAAAAATGATTTCCAATTTGTATTCTGGTTAGAGAAATGACGTCCGTACATCACCAGACAACCTGCAGCAAAACGAGACTAGACACTATAAGTCTGTGTTCTGCTGTTAATTGCCGCTGTACCTGTCTCTAGTAATGGAGTACTCTTTCATTGCTTCCCAGCCACACATCTTATTCATGCTGTTCCCAGCAGGATCTGCTGTACGTGTTTCATTATTTCGTGTGACCACATTCTAATTTAAAGTTCATTGTCCCTGACCATGCTTGAAATGGCACTGCTGTTACTTCCTCTGCACTAGCTAGCAGCAAATGATGATTTTTATCTCTTGAATTTTCTTTGTTGCTTTTCTTCTACCTATAACAGAATCCTAATTAATCTAATCTTAATTAATCCCTAATATTTTAAAATTCTCTCTCATTGTCTTCAGTTTATGCTTGCTTCTACCTACCATGGAGCTTTAAAAGAAAAAATAGAGAAATACTTAAGCACTGATACCACTCTTCGGTCCTTTTAGACTTATGGGTACCCTGACTAGCATTTCAGCCACATCACTTTTCTTCCTGGAATGTCAAGTCCATTCATCAGTTCTGGCAACCATTACACAAACATGAGTTGGTACAATTCTGTCTTACAACACCAAGACCTATAACAATGTTTTGGCAGCTTTTTAAAGAAACCTTCAGCTTTCCCAAGAAATCCTTAAGTCTAAGGCCACCTTGTAAGTAAAACTGACAGAGATGAAACTGGATAGTTTTCTGTCCAAGCCAAAGGACATAGCAGAAGCGAGTTAAAGGATAAAGGCTTTTAGGCACAAACCATGATGATATTTGCAGTGTGTTTTCTGTAATTAGTAAAATGGTGTTCTTGTGTCCTAAAAGCTTTAGGTTTTTGAATGACACAGGTGTTACAATCTGGCTCCAGTGTTTTATTGGGATGGCTAATGTTTTGCTATATGTGCAAAAAAACCAAATAATCACCTGTTTGTTTGTATCAGTAAATCTTTTTGCAGTTTTGAAAGATGAATCTCTTGCATTTGCACATGTATGTTATGTTTTAAAAATACTGACTAAATTGCTGTATCATTGTAAATAACTACATAACTGTATATGGCTTAGCATTTTTTAGCCCTGTGTTTGAATTGGTTCTTTGAAACCAAACATAAGGAAAAGTGGAAGAATGTAATAGAGGTATTCTTGAAATATAATTCTGGCTGGCAGCATCTCTTGAATTTAATTCTGAACTTCATTATTTGTATCCAGGTTTTGCATGTCTTCAGAGATGTCTGGAACAGTAGCATTCTTCAGAAGCTGGTTTCTCTAGCATTTTTTTTTCCTTGTAATTCTCAAATGCCATGACATTAAATTTAAAGCTGTGTTATTTTCAAACTGTCTTACTCTGCATATTTCATAAAGAATACAGTTTTGCATTTTAATTTGGAATTATTAGATTGCACTAACATCAGTTATGTGACAGTAAGCAAAAACTTCGGGGGGGGGGGGAGATCCAAACGGTATTTCTTCTCTCCTTTCCGTTCCAAACAACCAACCTTGTCTTTTGTGTCTGTAAAATGAATTTCAAGGGCAAGAATGCTGTTGGATGTAAAGAAGGGGTGAAAAAAGTAAGCTGAAAACAAAAAAGGATGGTTGTATAGTGATTTAAGCAGATGTTTCTTTTGATTTTTTGCAGTAGTATTATTGATTCCACGGAGTACAGCCAGCCTCCAGGCTTCAGTGGCAGTTCTCAGGTAAGGTATACCTGTGCACAGGGGGACAGGCGAGAGGGAATGTGAAGGTTAGGGAGAGGGTGCACACAGCTCCAGGATACCAATCATCTTGACTCTTCAAATCTAGCATGTTACCTGGCCATCTGAGCAAATTGGTTTTCTTTGATCATATCAATATGAACATTCATAAACACACATAGTCATTCCTACAGCAGTAGTCTTGACTCCAGTGTAGTGTGTTTAGACATGGGAAGACATGGGACTTAATTCCCAAAGCTGACCCTTTCAGGGGAGCAGGGATTTTTTTTGAGAGGCTACTCTAAAGAAGGAAGGTGTAAGTTTTGATGCTTCATTTCTTCTCCCAAATGAGTTAGGGTTGCATTGACACTTTGCAATGACTTAAAGCTTTGGATTAGTTTAACAGTTAAAAACACGAAATATTTGTTTTGCAAACATACAGTTGTCTTGAAGTGTGTCAGTGTGAGAGCCTTACTACCCTAAGCTATACTTCTTAATACCGTCTGTAAGTTCAGTATACAGTGAAGCTGTTTGGCAGGCAGACTTCAAACTTGGTTTGATCTGCAGGGCCTCCTGAATGACAAACAGTACTGCTGTAGGATTATAGCTTAGGGTGGTTCAGCTGGGTTACAAAGGTGGCAGTGGTATCCAGCTCACAGCTTAAAAGGTCTAACGATTTTGAGTTAGACAACTTGTGGTTGCATGCTAACTAGTGCCCTGGCTCTCTGATAGTGGGCACAACAAAGCATTAAACAATTGGTAAACTAACATGTAGAAGTGCTGTTGGATCTTACTCAATAGAGTAATCAGTTTAAAGAAAATACACAAATTCTGGAATGATGTTTGTGCATGCAGGTGTCTTGTTCTGCAGCTATCTTGCAGTGAATTGGTAATTAGGAACTTCCCTTTATTAGTTTATGAAAAATGTTTGTTGTTACTGCTGCTGTTGTCTGTGGGCTTTAGCTTGGGCAAAGAATTATAGCTTTGCCTGGTTTTAAAGGGGTATGTAAAGCTTCAGTGGAGATTATGTTCAGAACTGTGATACAATACGGTGTGTGTTTCGTCTCTATTGATAGTATTTGTCTTCGTACTTTAATTTTGCCTTTACAATGAAAAGAAATAGCATACCCGTAATAGCAAGCACACAGAACAATCTCAACTTTTTAGTTGCTTTGTATGACAGCTTTATTTGTGTGAGAATAATCTTGTTTTTGTCCTTGAGAGTGCAAGATCTACACTCTAGTGCAAATTTGCTAATTAGACTAATGTATTTTTGGATGGGGAGTTAAGAGACCTTGAAGATCAGAAACTTCAAAGTTCAAAGACACTCATTCCAACAAGACTTTGCAGTGAAAATAGTGCTAAGAATATAAACTGTATTGCATTCTTTTTAAATTTTCAGTCATGGTACAAAACCGTACCTTGGGCACTGCTGGCAATAAGCTAAACTAGAATTAACAGCATAGCTTTCTTTCACAGTATAATTAGTTTTGCATTGCTTACAAATGTAAGAACATGTTCTTAGGGAAGGATTTGTGTATCGCAATCCTACAGGACAATTTTTCTCTCAATTTGAGATTCAGAAATAGTGGAAAAGTCACGTAGGCCCTTAGGAATTTTGCAAGTAATATTTAGTTTTAATACCTTCTTCTGCTAGGAGTAAGGAGTTTGTGTACAGCTATGACGTTTTTTCCAATTCTTTTTAAGAATATTCTTTAGGACAGCTAGTAGGGTTCAGACAGCAAAATAACTCATGCTAACACATTAATCCTAACTAATGTCCTCAACTAGAACAGCCAGAATAGGCTTCTCAGGTCTTATATTATAGTGAGCATTGAATAAAAAACACTTGGGTATTTTTTTTTCCTGTCCTTATTTTTCACTCCTGTTTTCCTAGTAATGCTTAACAAGTAGCCAGGGAGCAGCCGCCTTTACTCAATATGTGTTTCGTACCAGCATGAGCAGTTTAAAATACTTAGCTGCCCAGCACCTGATCAAAGTTGGGTAATACAGACTGTGTCTCAGCATAGCTGAGCTGCTGTGTGCTGGTTTGGGTCCTGCTCCGGTGGAATTTTCCTCTTAAGGTGTACTGCTTAGCAGGGAAACTACTTAAAATGATTGGTTCCTTCCCAGTGTGGACTGGAACCAGCTAGCAGATCAGATTCAGACTTGGATTATATAATCCAGTTATACTGGGCTATTGTACTGGAGGCAGTGTGTCTTGACTGAAGTGATTGCTCCCTGATGCTCGCAGTCATCTTGGGCCCTGATCACTTACGTTATGTTTTGAGAGGCTGCAGCACTTGTGGACTGGTGTGCAAAACTCATGCAAAGGTGCTATAAAACGATTCCATTAAATAGTCCTTAAAGCTGTAAAGATTTAGAAATTCATAGCTAAAAAGCATTGAGGTAAAAAATACCTTCCAGTGTTCTAGATGTGCTTTGAGATTGGGGTTGCTTTCAAGATGAAACAAGTTATCTAGAGCTTAAGTGCAATCAGCATGAAGCTGAAATCGTGAGTCACGATGTCAGAACGTAGCCAGGGGCCTTCCACAGTACATGGTGTTCAGAGGTTTCATCGCTTACGGTTTGGTGGAGGGGGTGTTGATTTGGGTTTCTTGTTTTTCCTTTCCCTAAAATGTTAGATTACTGTTCATGCTGTTACAAGCTGAATTTCAGTGGGGTGTGAGCATCTAAACTTAGTTTAATCCTGTTCTTGGCTTTCTCGGCGGCCGCAGCGTAAGAGCGGCCCGTTCTCCTGCGTGGATTGAGGGGGAATTGTAATCGTTTGTGGCACCGGCTGAGCGTTGCTGTTAGTGCTCTCTGGACCTCGTCCGCTCACGCTGCTCATGTCGCGTGTTTTATATGCATAGTTGTATGTTTTGTATGTGATCAGGGACTTTACTAATTGTTCTTTAGGGAATCCATGAGTGAAGACTTGTTAGCTTTTTAATTCCATGAAGTTTCCCATTAGCTCTGAAAATGCAATAGTTGAAGTAAAAGATGTAAGCTTAAAACAAGGTGTTCTTCATGCTTCTTGTTGTAGAAGTTGTTTCTCTTCCTGACTAGTGCTACAAACAAGAAGTATCTTGCTCTGTTTTACTTCAGGAGGAGAGCTTGTGTATAGTTTCAATGCTTTGCTGCTTCTGTTCCTCACTGTTACTGCTTGTGTGGGCTGGGAAGTACTTTTTATGATGAGTTTCATGGATTTCAGTGCAATCAGCCTTTCAACTTGATGGTGTCCTAGTCTGCTTCTATTTCTATCCTTGATTGCTTAGCTCCCCAAAGGTTACTAACTGTCTGTTCTGTGTGTGAGGCCAAAACCTGTAAATCTGCAGAGATTCAGAAAACTGTTTGTTTAAAAGCAGCTTTTCTTGTTTATAAACAGAGGGTACCCTAGTAATAACTGTATATAGTAGGAAGATGGTCTTTATCATTGTTTTAGACTTTTAGCCCTCTAAATAGTGTATGAATTGCTTATAATTTGGTAAAATCTATTGAAATAGAATGCAGGCCTGGCTTTACCTTTCTGAAGAGATGTATTCTCTGTTCTCCATTCAGACCAAAAAACAGCCATGGTATAATAGCACACTAGCCTCAAGACGGAAGAGGCTCACAGCTCATTTTGAGGACCTAGAGCAGTGCTATTTCTCCACAAGGATGACACGTGTCTCAGGTGAGTTCCTCTTGCATGGTGATCAGCTTGAGTGCTCTAAAAGATAACTTTACTTTTGAGAAAGCAGCTTTCATTTTTTTTTTCCTGTGCAAGTGGTTCCTGTAGGAATGTTGCTATCCATACTTACGCATGTTACTCAAACCACCTTTTTTCTTCTTGACTGGTCTTTGAGGTTTCTAAATGCAGAAAATTTAATGCCTTCGTTTAGAAGGGGCACATATTGCATTGTAATGTGAAAGGGCATAATAGCCATAATAAACAATTTCACTGATGCTTGTTCTAAAGATGCAAGTGCTTGAATGCTGGGTAGATGTGGTACAAATGCAGTAGTTAAAACACTGCTATCAAAATACTACAGAGGTGTAGACATAAACTGACAAATTATCCCATATTTAATATGCAGTAGGTATTAACCTTTTACAAACTTCCAGAACTCAAAGTTTATCCTGTATGTTGTCTCGATTGTGTGTCTCTGTTAACAAATGGCTTAGAGAAGTATAGAAGCTGAGCATGCAGCAGCTATCTCAAGCTCTTGTCCCATGGGGCACACCTTAGATTTAAGACTTCTTTTGTAGAAGCTCCTTTCACAATTGCCTAGATTGTCTCATTCATAATTCAGTAACAGCAGCTAAAGTAATTGTTACATAGTGGATGGATGGTTCCTAATTATATGACAAGTTTCTTTAAGAAACGAGCAGGTCAAATGAATGCCTCTTGAGGGAAAGGGAGGTTGCTCTGTTGGTGCGGGGGGGGGGGGGGGAACATGCTTTGGGGAGAAGGTTTAGGGCAATAGGCTGTGGAAGGCAAGTGATTTGCAGCACAGAACTGTGAGCCACAGTTCATGCCTAGGGTGACAGACTGCAGTGAGGAGCAGGGAGCACCCAGCTAGTGCTCAGGTGGTGGGAGAAACTTCCTAGGGACAAGAGGAAACCATGCAGAGGTGGTTGAGGTAGTGTGTTCTAGCTAAGCCTGGAAGTCAAGGACCAACCTCTCAGGACTCAGAGATCGGTAGGAGAAGTAAGAGAGCTGAGGTAGAAATACTCTTTATCTATTTATTTTTCTTCCCCCTTTCCCTGTCCCCCCCCCCACCTTTTTTTTTTTTTCCTCCTCATGAATTTAGTTTGTTTGCATTTCACCTGTTCTGAAAAGTTGGATTTGATAATTTTGGAATCCAAGTAAAACTTGTGGGGCATATCTACCTCAACACAGCAGGTAACTCCAGGTCTCATCAAGCACAGCAAAATTATTTTAACAAAGAATGCAGCCTGTTGAAAGGTGCCTTAGTAGCTGGAAAGTCGGATAAGCCAGTTGCATATGACCTGCTGGTTTCCTGTAAGGTGCTAACAAGTGCTTTGCAGGCTTCCGCTTCACAGATAGTGCTGTGTGAAGACCTTGCAGTACAATCTTTGTGATGCATAAATGTGTTTATGCTAAAGTAATACTTTTATTAATCAAGAATATCAAATTACTTTCCCCAGCGTTCCCTTATGGAAGACCTTTTTCTTCATAATTGGAACTACAAATATGAACCTGATGAAACTAAACTTTTTTTTATGTATATAGATCGGCTGCACTAAAGGTGGAGGATTTGCAAGAGCATTTTTTTTCCTAAATAAGGAGTAACTTGTGATATTTAATCATTTTTTTCTCTCTTTAAGAGTCATTCCTGTTTTTTGACATGTTTTAAGTAGGATTTAATATGGGTATAAAGCTTTTTGTAAAAGATGCCTCTGACTGTTCTAATAGGAAGTGGAGAAGTAATATAACTGTAATTATGAAATGGCCTTGCCCTTTGACAGGGAAAAATGTCTTGAAAGCTACCATTCCATTTTCCAGGCGTGGATATAGGATAAATTATAGAAAGACTGAATGTTTGATCTCTAAACGAGGGAAACGGAAGAATAGCAGCTCTTCGCTCTTACTCAAGTGTCAGAGGCAGAAGCAGTCTTTGAAAAATACTGGCCGTTTACCTACCATCTCGTTTTCAAGCTGGTTCCTGCAGCGGTCAGGTGCTGATGACTTTAATGTGGGGCAGTACTTTGTTCGCTTCCTGCCTTTTAATCCATCTGATAAGGGTGTGATGTATATGCTAGTACTCTTAAACATCCTAATTACTAGGCTTCACCTTTCCTTTATAAAATCAAACATGAAATCGCGTATAAGGGGCACTTCAAAATGCTGTGCAATTGTAGATCAAGCTCATTAGTTCTGAGGGAGGGGAATTACTGAGGTACAGAAAATGTTTTTTCTTTATTTTCCCACAAGCAATCACCGCTATACTTTCCTGTTCCACCTTAACTTTTTCCCTTTTGCTCTCTATTTTTCACCCTAGTATTTTCAGAGCTTTCCAGTAAGTTGAGCTTTATCTCTTCCTTATGCTACTGCAAAGTTACTTTTAACTAGTGCCTGGTGTTTGTAATTTGCACTATGTGAGTGAGTAGTGTGCATTGCTCTGCTGCTGCAGTCTACCTTGGCAAATACAGTGGTTTAGGAGAAGGCAAGGTGGACGATACTGTGACTCGGCACTGTGGACTATGTGAACGGAAACACACTGCATTACATCTGTGAGAGTTATTGGGGTGAATAGTTGGTTCTTTTGCATTGTGTTGGCGAAAAAAGGCAAAGGAAACGTGTGAATGTTAGATGAGGAAAGAGGCAAATTCCTGCAAATCCTGGGGGTTGTTACAATGCCCGAGGACTCTACCTAGTGCTTGACCTTATGGTTGATACATGACCATGTTAGGAAAGCCGGGTTGTCCGTGTGGCACTGCTGAGTTTGTTTTTCCGCTTATTCAGGAAATGTTAATGATTTAAATAAAATTTTGTTCGTTTACAGGAAGCATATGAGGAATGAGAATGACATTTAGGCTTCTATGCTGCAATTTAACTTCTGTAGTAGATGTTCCATTTTCCACAGAATATTTATCATTATTTTTCAAGCTGGCTCAGTTTCACCTTGTCTGCAGAAGGTCATAATTTTTGCAGAACTTATAGCACAGGGAGTCTTTTAGTTTCATGCTTGTCTTCCTTCTCCAGCCCTGAAACAACTCTCCCTTAGCTCTATTGTTTTTGGAGTAAGAAGAGAAATATTTGCTCCATAAGTATTTTGAATGTAATTGACACCAAATGGAGGCATACTGTAACCCAAATACAGGGAAAGGAATATATTTTCACCTCCATAAAATATCAGACATTCTTAAAATGCATTTTGATATGCTTAAAAGTCTCCTGTTAATAATCTTTCTGGCTTATGAGCCAGAAAGAATTTGCATAAAATGAGTGAGCTCCTCTACCTGGAAAAGCTGTATTTTGATTTCTAGGCAGGTCCTTAATATAGTAGCTTGAACCAGCCTTGTACTGGAAAGAATTTATGCTCTGAAACGTTCCCTGCCTTCAGTGAATGCTAGAAGTGAAAGAAAGAATAAAGGTTTTGACCAAGAATCCTCCCTAAATACCAAGCAGAGGTAGTGTCATGTGAACACTTTCATCTTGATGATTCTTGTTTTTGTTGAGTTTATCTTATGCTGTCCTCTGTGATTTTGCTGCCTCTCCCTAGATGACAGCAGAACCACAAGCCAACTGGATGAATTTCAGGAGTGTCTATCCAAGTTTACGCGCTACAACTCTGTCCGACCCCTGGCAACACTGTCTTACGCTAGTGACCTCTACAATGGTTCCAGCATAGTATCCAGGTAAGAAGTACTGAATTTGACAATGCATCTCATGAAGAGATACAAGCTGGTGAAGCCAGGCTAATAACTTGTGTTATGTAGGTACAGACCACATCTTGTTTAATACTTTCCAGTGGTTTCCCCAAGATAATTTTACAAATATATAATTATCATTCATCAGTGAAAGCACTTAGCTACTATACTGGGAAAATTTCTTCCAGGAGGTTTTGATCAGGACTAAATCTAGAACCTTTGAGATGCTGGTGAATATCAAGTACATGATAAACATGAAGCCTATAATAGGCTCAGTCTTCTGTTAGTTGTGTTTTAAATGATGTAGGTCTAGTATTTTTAAAGAAATATCCATTTCCTTTGGTATTGATAGTTTTGCCTAAAGATCCATGCTGTTGGTTTAAATGTTGGTGGATTTGGTCATCATGGTAAGAATAAATAGCTGAGCTGCTTGTGATTGCAGTTGTTTCAACTTTGCTAAGTGCTGGCAGCTCTGCTTACACTGCTAAATGCTGCTGGGGCGGGCTAGGTGGTAAAAACCAACTGATAGTTCTGTTGTTGCCAAAGAAAGTCTGTACCCCCTGCCGTAGGGCACAGTCGTGTCCCTTGCACCACTGCGGAAGCTCTTTGGAGCCTGCAGTGTACCAGTTTAGACATTTAAACTAGCAAAAATGCTATTGACTGTCTTTTAACAGGATTAATTTCTAGTTTAGCACCATTAACCTGCTCCCTGAGGGATCAGGCTTAAGAGAGCACGTGGGATGGAGAGGCTGGGACAAGCCAGCAGTCCTAACCTTAAACTGGTTTCAATAGCTGTGGAAGCATACCTTGGAGGACTTGATTAGTCTGGGTTAGCTTGTTCAGAACCGTCAGTGGTGCTGGAAAAAAATGATGCAACATGTTAATTGAAATCTTTTCCTCATGGTATATATATAGGAACCAGTATCTTCTTATGGGCACACCTCACAATTTGTGTTTATCATTCACAATAACCTTGAGAGAGAGAAGTAGTACATCCCCATTTTATATATAGGGACCATGAGATTCAAAGTAGCGATACGTGACATCTTGAAATAAGTACATACTTAATGAAATAATGATTTGAACTTAGGTTTTTCTGAGTCTTAGTCTAATGCCCTGAGAAGAGGCTATTCAGAGAGTGACAGAACAGCTTGGATATTGTTGAAAGCCTCCAAGAAGCTTGCACTGTGTGAAGAAATTGAGGCATATGTAGCATGATTTTTTTTCTTAAAAAAGCAGCATTGATTCCTTGACTGCTGCAATATGTAGCTGGAATATATAATGTCCGAATTAGTCACAGAGGTCAGAACACAATAATCACTGATCTGACGTACGTTTAACCTGCACTGATTGGGTTCACACTGGCTGCAATGAAATGCTGATGGGAATCTCGCTGCACTGTAGACAAACTTCCTTAGCTACGTTCAGCGTGGATTGGATTTTGCTCTCTTGCCCTTTCTCTTCTCCTTGACATTCTGCAAGAGCAGCATTTTTGTGGTATTTGGTTAGAAAATGCTGGAAAGGCAGTAAATCTCACTCCCGTTTTGAAGGCATTAGAATAAAATTCTTGGGCGAAATAAACATTTGAAAAGTATGTGGTTTATTGTTGCTAAAATGAAGTTATATGGGGGCCATCCTCCAAGCCAGTGCTAGTAACAGTAGTTATTTAATGTTAAATGCATTTAACCAGAAAATATCTTGGCTTACAGCTTAATGTTCTCCCCCGCCTATACTTTTTATTTATCTTCAGGTTTTTAGTATGTGAGCTGAGTAAATCTGTTCACATTTGAGCATGTCCTTAAGTGCTTTGGTAAAACAGGGCTGCTCAGTGTGCTGCTGTTGTAGCTCACGTTAGCTTTTGGCTATACAAAAAGTTCCTTTGAAGTTTGAATCTGTTAAGAGTTTTCATATAATGTATGTTGGCCAACACTTCTGGTGTTCACCATTCTTCTGCCAAATTAGTAGGCTCAAGTTCAGAGAGAATCTGTGAATCTAGTAAGTGGGAGGTGCGTATCTTGGCGCTGGCAGTTCAGGGTAATAAAAGAACAACTTTTAGGTGCCTACAGATAGACCAAATTAATTAATTATCAGAGGCTTTAAAAAGCCTTGTTAGTGAGAGAAATGCAGTGAAAAGTCTTACTGTTTTTTCTGGTCCACTGTGCTGAGCCCTGAATCTGTTCATGGGGCGTGCTGCAGAGAACACTAGAAATAATGACAAAAAAACAAGTCTTACTGGCTAGCAATTGCTGTTGAGACCTATACACTTAAAGCAATTAAGAAACGAATCTTCCTCAATTTAAAAAAGCCCCTATATTTAAAATGAATATTTGAAACGTGTTTAAGAATAAAAGTAGAACTGACACAAAGTTGAACTTCCTTGTACTTAATTTGGTGAATGTGGTTTAAGAAAAAGAAAGAAAAGAAACTGATGTTACAAACTGACAGAGTGCGAGGGTGTCTGTTTAAGCCACTGCAGTTTGACATCCAGTGAGTGAACTTCATGCTCAGTTAAAGCAATGCAAACCAAAGAGGCTTTTAAGGTATGTTAGGCTTGTGTTAGAAGAAAGACAATGGAAATGTGTACAGTATCTGCAAAATCTTGATAGTTATTTAGAAGTGGGGGGGGGGGGAAATGGATTTATGGTAACAGAATGAAAGAGTAATTAGGATGGTGTATATAAGCAAACACAAAGCTCCTAAACTGAACGCCAGTATTCTCCAGAGCTCCTTGCCGCGAGCATGTTTATGAATGACCAGACTTTGCAGGGATGAGTAAAAGGTCATAGGTAACACAACGTGCATGCCTGCATATGATGGTGTTAGTAAAAATTCTGGGGAAGTACCAAGAGCGCTGCAGTTTTCTTTTGGAATGAAAATACAAATCAATGTTTGACTCCACAATGCCAGATTTCCCAAGTCTGGAAATCACTTTGCCCAAAAAGGCAAGCTTTGAGCCCCGCTTCTCCACGCTTGCTGGCTCCACCTCAGCTATGCTCTGTGGGCAGCATCCACACGGTGGCAGCCGACGTTTGCAGTGCCGCCGGAGCAGGGCTGCATCCAGGAGGTACGAGGGGGTGGGAGACTGCTGCTGCATGGCTGATACCTAGGCTCTGTCGTCTTTAACCAAAGTGGCTTGCTGCATGCGTGTTTTTGAATTAAGATCATAAGTCCAACGAAGAACTTCCTTACTCTGCTTAGAAACAGTGCTTGCAAATGAAAACTGGAACCCTCCCTCTTTTTCTTCTTTCCTCCTTCCAAGAATAGTTGAGATTGAGGGGGAAGGATGTTCAATGAAAACATATCCAGGGCTTTGAAGTGGTCAGTCACTCAGCATTGCTTTAACATTAGGGAGACTTTCAGCATATTTGCAATACGAATGGACATGTACTTCAATATGGTGGATGTTTTTTGTATACTCAAATCTCTTTTTATAAAGTTACTTATCCAGTTTTCACAAGTATATTAAGATTTGTTAGAACTGGGCTAAGGAATAATTTTTCCATGTATTATGCCATCAGACAGAACAGTCATCAAAGCTTAACTTTTCTTCTCTCTACCTACTGTGGCAGTAAATAGTAGAAGGCTTTCTTCTAAAGATGAGACTGTAAACTGCAGCGTTAGCATTACAATGATTTATGTAGAAAATTGCTTTAGTGCTGTCAGAGGCCTTCAGAGAATAATGTGGCAGTCTTTCATACTAAAAAAGAAAAAGAAAAAAAAAAAGGCAGAAAAATCCAAGAAACGGACTACGGCAAAAACTCTGTCTGAAACCTGGTTATCAGGAAGCTGGTTCTCCCTACTGGGTAGTTTCCAAGGCTGGTAGAAACATGGGTACTTGTGTCCCAGAAAGCCCTGGATCTTCAGGTAAATGGTTGTCAGCTTTTTGTAATCCACTTGGATTTCAAATTCTTCTGGGCTGGCTATCTGCTTCTCTGAAAGGTCTCAAAAGGATGCCCAAACGGGTTTGCACAACTAAGGCTATGTTTGCTTAGGAGCTTAGTGATACACTCAAAGGAACGCGTCAGTGTTGTCCTTGTTCTGCTGAAACTGTACTGAACTCCTCTGCTGGAGCTTCAGATCAAGCTGCAGTGGTTCTTGCTTTTGGGGTTTGGCTTCTTGCTGTGGGGGTCTGCTGTTTTTATACTGCTTTTTGTTGCATTACCTCCAAGTAATGGACAGGATACGAAGAGGCTTTTCTTAGCATTCAAACCATATGGTTAGGTCACCATTTCAAGATCATATTTTTGTGTTGAGCCTTTCAATAAAGTGAACTGAAATCCTTCCTTTGAATCCTTTCGAAGGTAAGATTAAAAGAAAAAAATCCATTAAGAGTATGTTTTCCATTTATTCACTGAACCTATTCTGTTTTTTTCCCCCTTTTAACTTTGGACTAAAAGTGCTTTTCCATGTAAATTGAGATCCATGCTTAATAAGGTACTCTTCAGTTCTGTGTCAACCATCACTAGCTTTTCTTTTTTTCTTTTTCTTTTTTCTTCCTTTTTTTTTTTTTTTTTTTTTCAATGCACTGGACTGGTTTGGATTAACTGAGCCTTTTTTTTTTTTTTTTTAAGTTTGTGACCTAGCAGTGCTTCTGTTTTTGTGATGAAGATAAATGTGTGAATGAGTTTGTTTTAGAGTACAGTAGATGCTGCTTTTTGAGAAGAAGAGAAATGAGATTATTTATTACATCTGTGTTAAATCAGTGGGGTGTTTTTTGTTAGTTTAAAGTTGTGGAACAATCTATCTTATTCTGAGTATTCCTGCAACTGAAAGGAAAAAAGAAATGCTTGGATAAAGAGGCTTTAACTTCAAGATTACAAAGGAAACTTAAAGTGTAATATCCTACCTCTGTTTAAAGCCTGTATCTCTTCTGTCGTTTTGTTACCTTATTTTACATGAGAACTTTACTTTCTTTTTCTCTTGAATGCTGAGCTGAGAGATTTTCTAAGGCATAATTGTGGTCTGGATCCCTTGAGCAGAGGTTAGGTATGATTTGTAACCAGAAGAAGGGTTATATAGATGTCAGAGCTCTGAATTTAGGGCAGTCTCCACTCAGTAATATAACTCTCAAAGTCCTACAGATAGACTTTCAGTACAAAAGAGGCTATGAAACCTGAAAAGAAATGTCAGCTACTATCTATCTCCAGTCTTGACTGAAAAAAGTAAATCTTATGATGACTTTGACACTGCACAGTGAGTGCACTTACAAAGTGAGTCAGAAAGTAGCTCTTGAATCTACATGAGCTTTCACTTTTAGGGATAAAATTTACATAATTTGAAATTGGTAAGTTAATGAATGAAAGTTTCACAGCCACCAGTGGGACCTTATTTTTCCTAGTAATTTCAGACTGTCTGCTAGTAGGAAGATCCTTTTCCAGAAATCTTAATACTTCAAAGCTGTCTCCAGCTGCAGATAATTAGATGACTTTTTAAAAAATTTAAATCAAATTTTGTGCTTTTTTAAAATGAACAATCTATAAGATATTGTAGCATACTTAACCAGTTTGGCAATCAGTTTTTAAACCAGATGTATTAGGTAGTGATTGCTTTTCTTGATCATTCCTCTTTTTTTATAACTTTGAGTTATTTAAGCTAATTTATACATGCAGTAGAAAATTGCCTTGTGCATGTGTTGATCAGCTACAGCACTAGGTAGTCAAGTACTGGAGCAGCTTGCTCAGGTTTTGCAGAAACATCCGTCCTTGGGGGTTTTCAGTAGTCAACTGAGTAAAGCCCTGAGTCTGGCCAAAGGCCTGACTGTGCTTTGAGCGGAAGGCTGGATCAGAGACCTCCCAAGGTTTCTTCTAGCTTGAATTAACCTATATTCTTAGGTATTGTATCATTATGTAAAGCATAGGAAGTTCTGCCTGAACGTGAGGGAGAATTTCTTTCCTGTGAGCATGACGGAGCCCTGGGACAGGTTGCCCAGAGAGGTTGTGGAGTCTCCTTCTCTGGAGATCTTCAAGGCCCGCCTGGCTGCAACCCTGTCTGACATGCTCTAGGTGACCCTGCTGAGGTGACCCTGATGATCTCCAGAGGTCCCTTCCAACCTTACTGATTCTATGAAAGCAGTTTGTCTTTAAATGCAGTTTAAAAGATTTTTTAAAAAAATCATTCTCACCTTGATTTATTTCTTTCCCCTACTTCCCCCCCCCCCCCCATTACCTTTTCCAAGTCTTCCTATACTCTTGATGAAAGGCACATGACCTGGTTATTAAAACTTGAAGTTCTGTTCCCAACTTTTTGCCAAGTATCATCTTCTGGCCTTAGGTCTTGAGGAGAAGCAAGTGGCTCATGTGGTTTTGCACATATCGTGCAAAGTGAAATTCATGCAAAATACTCTGGGATCCTCTGCTTAAGAATGCAGGTTAAATGCAATACAGTCGAGTTATTAGGATGAGACTGGGGTCTTGCTGAGGAATAGTCTTGTAAGAGTGCAGAAATTTAAAAATGAGTGCTACCATGTCAAGAATGTCCCCTCTGAGATTAATTTTTAGGATGGAGGGTACATAGCATGTAGAAGTGGCATTGCGTCGTTGCAGCTACCTCTTTCGTTATCAGAACAAAAATCTTTTCTGTGAGGCTGCTCCTCTTCTGTTCTCCTTGTGTTCCCTACCAGGTGGCCATCATCAGGCACTAGTGTTGTGTTTTGACTTTAACTGGCAAACCGTGAAGGCTGCAGTTTCACAGCAGCTTCTATTTGGAAGCTTCATGAGGAAAGCACTGATAAAAGGCAAGGAGAGATTTCCCATAACTTCTGTCCTTCCCCCCCCCCCCCACCTTCCCACAATTTCACAACTTTCTTTTGATGTTGAGCACTGACACAGTGAATTTTGCATCTAACTTCTTGAAGAAACAAAGCGCATCCTTAGCAGAGCACAAGTTTGTCATTTTGCTACATTGCTCTTAATTCTCTAGCAGTATTTGTAGGAAATGCCTCGCTTTGCTAGTAGAAGATAATCGGAAAAGAATTAATGTCCCTGGATTTTTTTTTCTTTTCTTGCTTTCTAGGGGAGTTAATTTGTTATGGTGGATCATTATTAAAAAAATGACTTAAGTGGTCTGCTAAGGCACATCAAAGCCTTGAGCTAATGATAAATATTAACACAGACAATATTAATAAATACATAATTAATTACATGTATTAATACATTAATAACAGGCTGTAAGACAAGAATACTTGGAATTTGTATGTTGCTTAGGTATTTTGTAGAATAGCTTAAGGAGAGACACCTGATATTCTTAGATAGCTATAATATGCACGTGTATACATTTATAAAAAAGAAGGTGGAAGCAGGATCAAATTTCTCCGTTTGAAACTGTGTGAAACAATATCCATCAGTACCTTTAATTTTTTCTAAATAGTTAGGTGTGGATAGTGTAGAGAACACTGACCAAAAAAGATTCAAAATACCATCAAAATAATCTCCCGAAACCAATTTGGCAGTCGGACTGAAAATGTTTCAAATGGCATTTAGCCTCGTTCAGTCACTGCCAGGCAGCAAGACCATCAGAATTAATTGTTTCAAGCCATTCTCTGGCTCCTCTGGACTGCTCATCTGCGGTGTATAGAGTTGATGTTTATGAAAGCCAGTGCCCTGGTCCACCAAGCCTGTTGGATTTAGCTGAGGCATCTAAAGAGGTTACTGTCTCCGGCTGTCCTTCCGGATGCTCTGCTACAGGGTGTCTGGCAGACAAGCTGATGGCGGTGTCAGATGAATTCAGAAGCCCAGGTTAATAAACTGAAAAAATAATATCTTTGGTGTAGTAGAAAATGAGTTTCCAACCTTTAAAATAAATGTAGAAGGCACTTCAGTGTTTATCCCAAGAGACTGAGTTCCATCCTACTCGATAGCATTATTTTGATAAGCTAATACTGTTGTGCAGACAACCTTGCAACTGCCCTGAATTAGTCTTTATGTGTTCCCTCCCTGAAACCTGTTCCATTTGCAGTTTGGGAAGAGGCTACGGTTGTCCCTTCCAAGAAATGTTTCCCAAGCATGAGTGCAGAAAGAGGAGGAAGGTGAATAGGATTGGAGGTTTAAAACTTCTTCCACCATAGTATTTTGCATCTTTGAGGCAGTTCTCACACTATTGTCAGAGCTGCTTGTAATGTGTTGTCTCAGCCCAGCTGGGAGATACTGTTTTTCAAATATGCATAGCGTGTGCAAAATGTTACAGCGGACAGACTGATAATTTGCCTGGAATTTTAAATAGCGTCATAAGAAACATTCTGCATTTAACTGCTGGCATTTTTAGTTAACATTTTTCTGCTTTAGCTTATTTAATGTGGTGTGTGTGGAAAAACTGAATCTAATCCTCATTAACTTGCATGGTAGCTTTTTGCTTGACTTTGGCTCATTGTACTGTTGTGTATCTGGCATATAAACCCTGGGATTGTTGTCGTCTTCTCGTCAGCATGCAGAAGAGCATCGCCTAGCAGTAAAGAGGCTTTTCATCAATACGCTTTGTATTCAGTTGCTTGCAAAATTCAGTAGTTCCCCATAGGCTTCCCCATCATTAATGCTAATTAAGCAAAGTTCACTGAATACACATGTGCGTAAAACTTGCAGAGTAGAACAGAATGGCTATGAGGCTGTATAGCTATTCTATAGCCTATGTCGTAAGTCCATCGCAGCTTTCTGAGAGATCTCAGCTCTTACTTGGAGGAGCTAGGTCCAGGATCATTTCACCTTGTTTCTCCCCCCGCCCAGCAGAGAGGATCCTGGTTCTCAAAGTTTAGCTATTGCAGGAAGGACAGTTACATAGCATAGTACATACTCTCACTGGATTAAAGAAAAGAATAATATTATTGTATTTGGCAATGACAAAGCATGAAAGTAGCTCTTGTTTTGATTTTGGAACTCTTAAGATTGAACTAAACTTACAAACTTCTTTGATTCCCATTTAATATTCTTTAAACAAGCTCTTTATGGATTGGGAATATTAGTCTCTATTAGAACTGATGGCATTTCATTACACATGAAAGGATATTTTTATTAGCATGAGGTAGGCCCAGTATTAAATCTAACTATATAAATTTTTTGGTTTGATTCTCTCTATACTTTTCCATACTTTTCCTCAGTTGGAACAAAATAAAACTCTAGACTATTCTTTCTGTGAGAAAGATGTTAAAAACAAGATTCCTAAGTGAAAGGGAAGCCCAGAACTGAGGTCTGCCCTTGTTCGTGCACTGCAGAATTCAGTGACCAGTGATAATGGCCTTCCCTGTTTTTCACAACTTTCTATTAGCCTGGAAGCAAAAAGGTAGTCAACCCATGAAGAACTGAGTCTTCAGTTTCTGTTTTTGATGCCACGAATAAAGGTTGCTTAAGAGGCGCTCTTCCTATGTGATGATTAAAGCTGGAAAGAGGTGCAATGACAGGGGCAGGTATCTGACGTGCTCTCAAACAGCATCTGCAGAACCTAATGCTGGAATATCCCTAATGGCTCCAAGAAACAGCATCAAACTAAAATGACTTGCGGTCCTTTGTGCTCTTGGTATAAAGATGTGCCATAACAAAAAAATGTAGCAGTCTGGACTGTTGGTCGGTAATGTTCCTGTTTATGCTCCCACCCTGGGAAGGAGGGAGATACCATTGCAACAGGAACACTGATTTTCCCTGCTGGTGCTGCTCTTAGGGTGCCATGTAGAATCTCCTGGAATTCAGTGCGTTGTTATCTACTGGAGATGAGTGGGAAGAGACTGTCTGTTGGCTCCAGCATTTCAGCAAGTCCAGTGAAGTTAAAACTGAAGTCTTGCTCTATCCTCCTTCGTCCACTGCCTTGGTTCAGAGCCAGATCTACCTTGTGCACTGTTGTGGCAAGCTGACTGTGATTCTTAAAGTCAAACAGTGAAAAAAACAAGAACTCACCTGTATCAGCTCAGGAAGCTGTGCAGCTCGCAGATACGATGCCCTGTGGTCAACAAGGTTTCTCTCAGTTGTGCTCCTGCTGTCTTGGAACTGCCAAGCCCTTCTGCTCCCTCTTTCTTGATGCCATTCTGTTAATGGATGGAGAATCATGCCATGGGCATAGGAAAACTAACAGTATTCCTTTATGGAAAACGATATCCTTAATTTTGGGTGGGAAAACTCACTTTATAAGGTAAATTGCCCTTGCTAGAAGGGAACTTGGTTAAAATAGAGGTCTGTGAATAATAGTTGTAACTGAGGCTCCGTTATCTTTTCTCATGAAAAGCAGGATGTTGAGGTAGGGCATATGTAGTATTGGAAGGGACCCCAGGCCTAAAGATTTGTGCTAAAACACTAGGATTTTTCCCATGGCCAAATAAAAATAACCTCATTATATGCATTTAGTCATTGATTTGGGTGATGGAGCTCTTGGTGGTGGGAAGTAATTGAGAGAACTGCCAAACCCTCAGAGAATAGGAAGGATTTCTCTGGTTTGAGTCATTCATTTGTTTACATGTTCGTTTTCATGTGGTAGGAAGTGAAACACAGTCGCAGAGGTGGTTGTGGACTGAAGTACTTTTGTTCAATTAACACAGCTGTATATATTCTCCTGTTCTCCCTATGTTTCCTTTCTATTGGATTAAGCCCACAGCTACTATAACTGAGATTACCCTAGTGACTAACTTATGACTCAGACTTTCCAGAGGCTTCGTATCTGGGAGCTCTTATCTTGTGAGAATCCAGAGACAAATCAAGGCACTTAGAAACTTTGAAAGACCAAATCTGTTCAGTTTGATGGTTCTAACCCCAGGCTGCTCTGGTCCAGAGGAGAAAACATTTCTATCCCAGACTGTGGCATAGGAGATGTCGTCATTCACAAAATCAGTGATGGGCAGTTTTAAAGATCACCTCCATCCTCCAGATAGCTTTTAGACCTGTTTGAACATCTTTTTTGTGTGTGTACTTGTTGCCTGCTTGGGCTTATTAGTTTGGAGGTGGAGAATTCCTATAGCTTCCCCCCCCCCTTTTTTTTTTGTTACTTTTCATACCCATAAAGATCATTTAGGACTGCCTACAGGTGAAGAAAGTGCATCCAGTTTACCTTTTGAAGCAAATGAATATACAAACACCAGGTTTAACCTTTGCAAAGTGATTGGTTAAATAGCTTTTTAGAATGTTCTGTGCTCTGTCAAGTAATCTCTTGGGATGAGACTCATCCACTGAAAAAAGTTTTTATCAGGTCTATGTTAGACTTGAATCTGATCCATTAAAAGGCCATAATTATAACAGCTAGGACACCTTTAGCTTGATTAGAAGAAAAATCTGGCAACTTTTGGCTAATCTGGGGGTTGTATCTAACCAGTTTGTTTCTTGGGCATGAAAGTGTGTGTGATGTGATAATAGAATGCATTAAGTGGGCTCTCCTTTTATGTCGATACACAGGTTAAATACAGTCTAGAGAGCTGAAGGGGTGTTTTTCCTTAAAATATAGGTATTGAGGTAACCTCTCTGGGATCATGGTACTCTTACTCAGCTTATATTTTGGAAAATTTATTTTCTGGGACAGCTGTTTGAATGGAACATAATGAATGTGCCACACTAGAGGCATATTCATATAGATCACCACAGTGGTCTATACTTGTTCCTGCAGTGCAGCTTAAAGACTTAGGGATAGCAACAGTGACCTAATTTAAGTGGTACATTTGAATATATGAAGAAATGAGTGATTGATGCAAATGTTGCTTTGAAATAAAGTTTTTAAGCAATTAAAGAAAAATGTGTTCATCCACTCAACTTTAGCACAACAGTATTTTCATATTGAAACTACTTATGCTTTGTCTCAGTACCCTTTGTTTCTATATGTGACAAAACTTAGACTTTGAGGTGATGGAGTGCAAAATATGATCACTAATTGCAGCTTCTTATGCCTGAATATAGCTTTGTTTCAAAATCTACAAATTAGTATGCTACTGCATACTTAGACACTAATTGCTTTGCCTAAAATAAGTCTGCTGTAAAAAGCAGTCTCTGGGGAATGTGATATTTATACCAATTTGTTGTTCACATTGGTCTCAGGTGCTGAACAGTCTGCAGTGCTGGTCATGCTGTTGGACTGCAACCTAGATTTCTAATCTTTTGACTTTAACTCAAAATGGATCCTGGCAGTAGGCAAACAGGCTGTAAGAAGTGGAATTTGGGATTGTGAAGACTGGCAGGATGTGCTTCAGAGGCCAGGGAGTGGAAGCATAAAGACAGACAGACTTTGTTAAGGAAATGTAAGCAAAGAGGAAAAACTTGCTCTTAAAAGCAGCTCATAGAAGTAGGAAACCTGGGAGGAATACAGCCCCTAGGATGTAACTGAGGGCTTTGATGTGCTGCCCCCTCTCCTTTTTCCCCACTAATGAGCAATCCTGAAAAATAAACAAACATACCCATATTACTGTTGAATATAGGGCCATAGTAAGGTAGGGGATAGGACTGGAGGTACAGAAACAGCATCATATTGTTAGAAATAGAATTGAAAGACCCTGTTATATTTGGTGAAAATATATCCCCATGAGACCAAGTCGTCAGCTGCGTGAAAATGACAGCCACTGCGCTCGCAGATCTGGTACCAAGTCAGGGCTGAGGCACTTTCCTAAACACTGATCCTATGTTCCCTGAGCCTTTATAGTGTTTCTCATAAGGCAGCTGCTCCATCCGTGTAATCGTTTTAGCTGCCTTTCTGTATGTGTTCTCCAGCTCCAGTGCATCCCCCTGAGGTGTGGAAAACAACTGCATGCATCATCAGGATGCGAATGTACCGCGGTTTTGTACAACGGCAAAAGTGGCAAACACTCTTTATTTATTGCTTCTCCACAGGTCTGCTCTCAGCATCAAGCCAAGCTTCCAGGCACGTTTCAGAAGCAATTCATTTCATAAAGCCTTTTGTTAGCTGCGAGTGCTCTCTAAGGTCTTAAGTTTGTTTACTTAGGCTTGCTTATTTTCCAACAACTTCCAGTGATATTTCCCAGCAGGCTGGTCACTAGCTTCTTAGTGATCAGGAAAAAGAAAGCAGTTACCTGAGACTTGGAAAGATTGCTTCTCTATTTTTCCAGGAGTAAGACAATTGATTCCTTCCTAATTTAATTTTTGTAAGTGAAATCTGTTGCCTATAGATAAATCTTTTCCAAATACCCAAGATTTTTAGTGTCTCCAAAAGATTCCATGTGTAAAATTAGATAGTCTTTGGTTAGTCAGAGCCTTTTATTTTTCCTTCTTAAGAAATAAAGGAAAGAGGAGCAATAATTCCTAGTGTGCACATCTCTCAGGAGCAGGGATCAGAGCTAATCTGAAAGAACATCTGTGGACGTTTAGACTGTTATGTGTGGCTTACCTCCAGTGTTTCCTTTTAAAAATAGTAATAATAAATGCACTGGCGCTGTTCTTGAATTTTGTTCTGTTCTTGATATCTTCATTGCAATGATTTAGAAGCTTTTTTTGACTCATCAGAAAAGACGAACTGAGATTTCTTTGTGCATGGAATGTATAGCATAGAGAAGGAGGGCATGTTAAGAAAACAAAGTAAATTTCCCACAAAAAAAAAATCATTGCAGATATTAATGATTAACTTCTAGCTGTGACCTGTACTCTCTCCTTTCTGCTGCTGTCTGTGCACTACACTTTGCTCTCAGCTGAGGCTTCTCATACTTGCTTCCTTTCCTGCAGTGAGCTCGCTGGCCATCGCTTTTCCCTGTGCATTGTGTTTTCTCGGAGTGAGCACGTTTGTTCAGAGCAGGAAGGAGCCACCGCCTCGTTCAGCTCGGTCGCTCTGAGTTGCGACTGTTCCTAATGTCAGCGCAGAGGATAGTGGCTAAATGGGTTTACCAAAATCTGCCGGGGAGAAAACACGAGCATTTCACTATACTAGCGCTGCACGCTGTGCGTAGGCCATGGAGACGGTGCAGCTGCGTGTGTTAATTTGCTATGTTAGATCAGCCTGCCTTTCTTGCGGCGGATGAACATCTCTACAGGTGATAGTTAACTTCTGCATCAGTTTTCTTCCTGCAGTGTCTTCGAGGCTGTTTGAAGGTCATAGGTCTAATCATCAACTATCACTAGTTGCTGCTTTTTATTATTCTTTTGGTGACATGTTAACTTTTATAGACATATTGAGATAGTCATTTGTTACGTCTACAGTGTGTCTTTACTTCAAGAGTTTACTTTGTAAATGTTAGAGAAACAAAATCACCTCAGGTAAGAGAGGATTCTGTTCTGTTCTACTAACTTGGCTTTCTACCAAACATTACAGTGGGGTTTTATTTTCTGTGGATTTCCTTCCCCTTTCCCCCGCCTCAGCAGCAGAAGGCTGAGGATATAAGCTGAATCCAAGTAGATGAGTCGCTGCCATCAGTCTAGCTGTGCTGTACCAGAATCCACAGGGCTGTGAACAGTAGCTGATACAGCAGTTCAATTAAGGTTGTGGTACAGATAAATCCATTGCTTTGTTATATAGGCCCCCGATTATAAAATTCTTTCATTGGGCAGAGTGAGCTGACAAGACAAGGCAGACCTGAGCAGTGCTTTTATGATGTGTTTTTTATATATATATATATATATATATTATATATATAAATTGATTTGACTAGGATAGATCTGATGGGGGGGGGGAGAGAAAGCAGTCTAGCTGCTTTCTTTCCCTCTCCCCTTTCATATGAATAGATGCATGCTTGCTTACTTCATTCCCAAACACATTTCTTTCTCTTCCTTTTCTATGGGCTTGTGGATTTGCAAGCTTGGCCTAACTAGTCCGTTTTCCCTATGGCAAGCAAGCACTTGTGACTGGGGCTGTTTCCTGCCGCTGCTTCGGAGATTTTTAGGTACCTGAGACGACAGAGTTGCAAGCTGTTTCACTGAATTTTATATCATAGGGCTGCATATGAACAATCTATTCTCTCTATTTAAAAAGTAACTCATTGGTGTCATCTTTACACAGATTCAAAAACTCTATTGCTATTTAAATTTATTTCCATATGAAAGTACTGCAATGCCTTCAACTTCTCAGCTATCACGAGGGGGAGAAAACTCTGGGCCTTACAGCTATGAGGGCAGCCTGAAGAGCCCTCTCCCTTCTCGTAACTGGTTTAGTGCTTTCTAACTGTGTGGAAAGGCACCTTAAGGCCTTCTGCTCAGCATTTTTCAAGCTGTATGAACGTGGAATCTGATTGTAAGCACTGTTTTCCCCTGCTGTCATTCAGAACTTCCTGCCTATTTCACAAACACGGTGGTTTCTGGGAAAATTATGAGACGGATTATGGACATCAAAGTTAATTACTGAGCAGCAGAGCCCTGGAAGAGACCTCTGAGAGTAGTAGAAGACCAGTTAGTCGAGAGACTTGGGGAGCTGGTTATCAGTCAGAGCAGCCGGAGGGCTCGGAGAGCAAATGCTCCCGTGCCCTTTCGGTGCCGTATCTTGCCTTGCCGAGGCCGGTGTTCCTGGAGCTAGGTGGGTCGAGCTGCGTGAAGAAACACGGGCTGCAGGCAGCCTTTCTGAGTAAGGAAGTACTTCTAGAAAGCAGTTTTAATTCTCCATTAGATGTGTAATAAATTTCTTTAAAGCCTTTCTCAGCTGTGAAAGTGTTAGCTTTTTGTAACCTGCTGCCATGCTTTTTCTCACATGTATTTCATGTACAACCTCAGGGTTTTCTCATTTGCAGCTTTAACTTTATTACAAGGTGACTGCTTTTACTTCTGACTTCATTGATATCTATTATGAACTTGCCCTGCAGTTCAAGGCAGTGAGTGTCTCTGTTTCCACAAGCAGCCCTAGGTGGAAGTTGCACTGTGTGAGGTTTTTACAGTACTGATATACACTTCAGCCCTCTGCTCAGGGAATTTAATTTTTTTTTTTCTTTTTTTTTTCTTTTTTTCCCGCACAAGTGCTGATATGCTGTGCATTAACGCATAGAGTTCACCAAGGTGCCCTACAGAAGAGCTGAGGGAGGGAACAGGGCAACTGAAAGAAATGAGTCGGCAGTCCTCCCATGGCACGTTGTTGGTAGACCACACAGTCACATTTTAAGTACCTCCCAGGGTGAGCTGTCAGCCTTGACGTTTGGGTACCTCGTAATGTGGATGGTGTACTTAAACAGAAAAAACCTTTGGAGTGCCTGAACAAAGGCACCGTCTGCAGGAGGGAGATTGTGCTGCCACAAAAAGTCCATTTCAGTAAATCAACTAGTTTAAGAGGGGATTAGCAAATGGTGCCTAAAAGCAAGATCTCCATGGTGTTTGAGCATGTGCCAGACAACACTGAGTTGCCTTGAATGCAGTGTTTACTAAGTGTATTCTTCAAAAGAATTGTGATTATCAGCTCTGCAATACTGAGACCAGTTAGGTGTTAAAATATACTGCTTGTAAGTACGTGTGGTGTTACATGGTTCTCAATCTGTGCTTTTGTTCTCAGTATTGAGTTTGACCGGGACTGTGACTACTTTGCCATTGCTGGGGTGACAAAGAAGATTAAAGTCTATGAGTATGGTACAGTCATTCAAGACGCGGTGGATATTCACTACCCTGAGAATGAAATGACCTGCAATTCCAAAATCAGGTAGGCATTGACTTTGCGTTTAAATGTGGAATGCCTTTTGCGTTAGTCTGTGTGTGCAGTTGCTGTTCTGTTGTGGGAATGTGTTGTAGGGAAGGAAGGGTGGAAAGCAGGAGGAACTGATAGAGAGCTTAGAAAGCTTGCTTTGAACTCTGGGTGGGATCGGGTGGCAGAGGCACTGACACCTGCGTACACCAAGCTCATCCAAGGCAATAGCAGGCCTAGATGTCATAAGGAGAACGGAGTATATGGTAAATTACCTTCTTGTTCCATGCAAATGCTGTTGTATACCTGCAGAGTTTAAATGAGAGTATGAATGGAGTAGTGGATATGCTACAGGTAACGCCTTAGCTTGTCTGAATGTAACTTTTGTGCCCAGTTCTTCATAATAGCTGGTAAATTCATTCGTATGTTGCCCTCTACTCACCAGTTCCTTTCCACTCTGCTGAGAGGCTGCTAGTCCTTGTGCTAGTGTCATCTTAGTGACTTAAAGAAATAAATTGACTACCTTCTCAGAACTTCAACTGGATGTATCCAGATAACATAACTTTAATAGAAGTTTTGAATTAGGATTTTTTTTTAATTCAAAAATAAATAGTATAGGAAGTCAAACCAATTCACTACTATAATACAAAACTTCAGCATTTCTACTGAACTCATTTTTATTTGATATTCTACATCTAAAACCAAAATAAAACACAAGTGTAACTAAAAATTTTTATGACAATCCAATTTCTACTAAAACAAATGTTACACAACAAGAGAAATGAAAATGTTTATGAATCTACTTTATAGTGTAAAACTCGTACTTAGTTTTGTAGTTGATAACATATCTTAAGACAGATCAGTCACTCCTGTATCACTCATGGTGATTATTCTCAGGAATTATGTAACACTGTTTTAGGAAGAAGATGTAAATGCAACTTTACTTTGGGATTTTTTTCTAATGTATGCATTTTTGGGTGAACATTCACATTTTAGGTGAGGCGGCATACAAATGTAACAAACTCTGCTGTAACAAACAATATACAAATACACAGATATATATTTAAATGCAGCTTTGTTTGGACTGATTCTTTTCTAATCACTATTACAGATGTGTCTTTCCCTTCTCTTTCTCTGTCCTCTTTTCATAAGATTGGTATTTTTATCAGCCTTGTTCAACTGTTTTTCCCCACTCTGACTCATAAGGAAATGAATATAAGCAGTCAGAGAAACTGGTATTGATAAGCCATATTGATTTTGGATCTTGTGTTTTAGTGTACATGTTTCAAAGGGCCATTGATTTATTGTGTTATCCCCTTCTGTTACTCTTTCTCTTCCCCCACCCCAGGTTCAAATTCTGGGGAATGTGTGAATATATGGAAATAGATAAATTTGTATAGGCAAATACAGGCCTGATTGAAACTGCTGAACCTGTCACTTTCCAAACTTATAAAATACCAGGACTTCTGAAGATGGATAGTATTTTTGACTGAGTCAGAGTTCACAATACTGGATTTCAGCTTGATTTTTGAAGAAAAGAGCAGAAAGATAGGAGAAGGATCTGGTAGTTGATTTAATTCCTCTTGCCATAATTAGAAGGGGAAAGTAATGTGTATTTGGTACTTCTCTGTCTGCCTGAGACTAATTCCAAGCTGAATTTGGTATTTCAAATGTGATAGGAATCTACTCTGACAGTCTTGTCAGGCATTAGGTAGTAGTTCTCCCTTCTCAGGCAGCCCCTGGTGAGGGGAGAGTTGCATCAACACGTTTAGTGATGTTGCTCTTGTCAGCTTTGTGCTCCAGACAAGATACTACTTGCGTCCAGGTTTTCTTCTTTCTCATATAAATTTAGTGTGTGTGCATACATACACATAAGTACATATACATATCTACATATATATATATAGATTTATGCGTGTGAGATACTAAATGTATTGTCCTCTGACACACTGCACTTCAGCAGAGATAGACAAGGTCCTCTCCTATCACTTCTAGTTTCTGTTGTTCCTCCTAAGAAACGCATTTTTTTTTCCCGTTGGCACCTCCACATTGCATCAACATTCCTTCAGTATGTGAGTGCTTTTGGTTTTGACAAATGAAGCTAGACTGTCAGTCGGATGTATTCTTACTGTCCCCATTAACTGTGCTGCCAGTCACAGGCTCTGTGGCTCACTGTGGCACTGTAGTAGTGTAATAAATTGCTATTCTAAAGTGGCGTAGCTTGAGGGAGAAGAGGATGTATGAAGGCTGTAATTTCATTACAGAATATTGCAGAATGCCAAAAGTGTGCCTATATTAGAATAGAAATCTTAAAGTATGTCCTGCCTCTGCTTAAAAAAAAAGAAAAAAGAAAAGAAAAGCAAAGCAGTGACTTAGTTGTTGATTTTAATCTGGGTGGAGATGCAGCCTCCTCAAAAGTTGTATGCTAACTATCTGCTAATGTCCTTTCTGATATGAGGGGTGTGTTGTGTATGTGTGTGTATATGTATGTGTGTATGTATGCATTGGTGGCACATCTCAACAAAGAGGCAAACTTCGGCCCGTTCCCTCTAAGGATTTTGCTAAAGGTCTGTTCTGGAGTTTGTGACTGTATCATGCTGCTGTTATTGAAAAGTCATTTTGTAGTAAGGGAGTCTTGTGGGCTGTCATGTCCAAGTTATTTTTAGGAGGCCTTAAACAACAGAGAACTTGCGCAAGACACTAATTAGCCACTGGTGAGTGTAATGGTGATCTTGGAGATAGCTGAGGATGCTTAGCTGTCATCACACTTCAGAATGTGTTGCAGGACGCACTAGGGGCCTCTCAGTGCACGTCCCCGGGGACTTTCTGATGCGGCAGAGTGAAGCAGCAGGAGAGGCGCGTGAAGCTGCTGCTGAACCTGCTGAAGTGGGCACGTGGCGTGGGCACAGTTTGTAACGTCCCTTCCTTCCTTCCCCGAGCCGCGCCAGACCTGTCTGCCTGCAGGCGCTCCTGCTTTCCAAGTACACGTCACAGGAAGCTTACCCTAAATTGATCCTGGTTAACCTTGTTCACAGTGACGATGCTAGAACATAAATCCTCAGCTGTTACGCTAGTGACTCAGCTTTCAGAGCAGCAGCTCTGACAGGCTTTTAGAAAAGCGGGCAGGTGACAGCATTTGTGAGGGCTCGTGTCTGGCCAAGAGCAAGTCTGCTGTCCTGGAGCAGCTGTGCGAAGGGAAGCCCTTGCCCAGTTCTGGGCTGGCACCGTCCCAGCCCTGCTCTGCCCAGTGCCAGCTGGGCACTTGCTGAAAGATTCTGTTTCACACTAGGAGTAATTGATTGTAGGCTTTCCTGGAGCAAAGCCCTTACACCAGCTGTATCCGAGTCTTTTTTCCTCTTTTCTCCCCCCCTTCTATGCCCACCTGCTTCTTAAATACATTCTTTTTTTTTTTTTTTCTTGAGCTTTCTGATCCTTATTTTTAAGAATGGGGCGGAAATTAGCATGTCAGTTTTCTGGTAAATGTGCATAGATTCTCCGAGAATGACAGCGGCATAAGCTTCCAGGAAAAACACAAGATGACACATAAATCCTCATAAAAATCCCATTTACAGATTCATAGCTTCAGCACAAGAAACAAATCCTGGCATTGTGTAGGAGCTATAAACAGCACCCTGTGAGCTAATTATGATTTGCCGTGTCCCAAGCTATGACAGACGACAATCTCTATCTCCCCCCAAGGCAGAGGGAGGTGGAAAAGGACAAGGAATGAGCAGCTCACAGCAAATGACAGTTCTTCTGTCATTTCTTCTGTGATTTATTCAAGAGGCAGAATTGTTGTTTTGCCCTAGGTTGCAGGAGCAAAAAAAAAAAAAAAAAAAAAGAAGAAAAAGGAAAAGGAAAAAAGAAAAGGAAAAAGAAAAAACAAAAATATTAAAGATTTAGTGTTCAGGTGAAAGGCACTGGCATTAGACCTTGTTAATCTACAATGGGTGGTATGCAAATGTGGTTAGGTAAACACACTTTTGAAATAAGCGTTTAATATTCTGCATGCTCATCGCAGTGAGTGTTTGCAGCATCTGTACTTCTGTGATAGATGTTACCACAAACCTCCAAAATCAGCTGCATCCGTTTAGTCAACAGCAGTAAAAACAAAGCATCAGTAGGCTTTGCTTCTAGGATGCTCCTAGTATTTTGTCTTCATTTTCAGTGCTGATAAATCAGGTGTGTGATTTCTCTGTCCTAATAGTAGTTCGTAGGTATGCTACTCTGCTTTTAAAATAGCAGTAAATTCTCACTAGTAAGTTAAAATTTAAGCCCCCCCCCCCCCAAAAAAAAAAAACACTTGCCTTACAGTGTTTTTCAGCTTAGATTCTTTGCCATTTGGAGAAGTACAAACTGTTTATGCTGATGCCCTTTTCTGAATATTTGTGTTGAAACCTCCGTATTTCCAGAGCAGAAAATGTTGGAAGACAAACAAGTTGTAGGGAAATATACCTTCACCTTTCATTCACTTCAGTTTTGAGAGTAACTACCTCATTTTGCAATAAGATCAAGGAAAGTGGGGTTTTTTTGTTTTTTTGTTGTTTTGTTTTTTTTAAGGAAAATTTTTTATTAACCGTACCAGAGGTTTTTTTTGGATTGCTTAAAAAAAAGAAAAACACACACAAAACTACCATTACAAATGCGTGTGTTTTCTGTTTATGTAATTTTGATGTCTTAGAAGTGTTTGGTTAGTGTTGACGTTCACATGGATGTTTCTTTCAGGAATAGATCATTCTTTCAAAAACATCTCAGCCTCAAAATTACTGGCTAGTCATTGATTCATAGTAATTGACTGGATCTGAAGCATTTGCCATGCAGGTCAGAACACAGCAGCTTGTACTTTATTAAAAGCTTTCACTCTGTTTAACTCTTATTGCCAGAGGCTCGGTTGACACCTGGTAACTTGATCATGGATTTGAAACATTTTAGCTGTAAAGCCTGGCTTGCGAAAGAAACTTCGGTGCAGCTGACAGCACTAACCAAGCTGTCCCATTTGTGTCACTGAATAAAATAATTTGCATAAATTCTTACAGATCAGGGTTTCTGCATCCAAATCAGATGCCGAGGTTAGTGTATTTCAGCGGTGGATGATTACCTTTCAACTGGGCCTTCCCTGAGAGTTTCACCTAGCTGTTCTGCTAGGGAGAAGAGCTGTAAAGCTATCACAAATCATAGCAAGATCAACCTCAGGAGCATAACACATTACATGCTGTTTCTGGATTAAAGAACAAAAAGTAAATAAAATAATAATAGTTTTTAAAATAAATGGTTAAATGGCCATCGCTTCAGGATGGTCTTACATTCTAACTCCTTTTAACCCAGTGCTGAATTGTACATTTTTTTCAGCCTTAGGTAGATTTGTTGTTGTTTTTGTTTTCATCTTGCATTGCTTCCACATTCTGTTTCCTCCTGCCTGTATGTGGTTGCAGGCCATTAAAAGATTGTCTACAGAAAGTTATTTTTGTGTATTCCTGGGGTTTCAGCACTTAACTCATTTGAGGCCAGAGAGTAAGTTGCCTTTTGTAACTTGCTCCTCTGTGGTCTTTGAGCCTGTTGTTCAATTCATCACCCATGAGGATATCTTAAAAAGGACTCTACCCTTCTGGGTTCCAGCAGGTTTCAACAAAACTGGCTGTGCTGGGCATGGAAAAAAATGTGCTTTCCATGCTCAGTCTGAGGGAACATCGAAGTACCATTTCAACCCTTCGTAGATCCCAGGGAATCCATGTGGAAGAGATTGTCATGTCCCAAGCACAGGAAAGGTGGTGAGGTTTTTTGTTTTGTTTTTTTTTTTTCACTGTGTCGTGGTATGTGCCAGAGAATGAAATCAAGGGCCAGTCAGACATAGAGGTGTTCAGAACGACTTTTTTTTAATCTTTTTGCAACCTTATTAGAGGCAATATCATGCTGATGCAAAGAATAACCATTCTTCAAGACTAAGAGGCATCCTTTACCTGGAGAGGGAGCTTACCTCTGCCTTGTCAAACCCAGAATTATGCCCTACAAAAAGTTACTTTTGAGGATTTAAATTATAAAGAACCTTGAGTATTGCACTATCAAGCAGAACACCCTGGTTTAAGAGTTTTAAGAAAGCTGCTGGATGGTGATGAAGGGAGAGTTAAGTCAGAGATGGTGCGGGATTGGTTTTCTCTTATTATGAACCTTTAATCATGTTCCTTAAAAATGAAAGATGTATAGTGTGTGTCTTAAAGGTGTTAATTGAACCACTTAGTTGCTGCAAATCCTTAAACATTTTTCACCTGTCAGTTTGTGTTTTTCCTTTCTCTGTCTTTCCATTTGCAAATGCTTTCCAAGTGAGTGTTAACTCCTTGTTAGTACCATCAGACCTAAGTGATACAGACTGCTTAGAATGATCTTTGCTTTGAGGCACAGAAGCAGTTCTTTTTCTCCATCTCTGTCATTTGATATGATGTTACCTCTCGCTACAAACCTGGCATTTCTTACATCCTTGAATTTATCACATCTCAACATTGTTTAACTCTCAATCCTCTTTTTTTTCTGCCTACTCAATTCCTAATTTTCATTGTTCAGAGTATTTTTCCTTTTTGACAATATATGTAATTGAATTGTGAAGATAATCATATAATTTGCCGTGTCCAGTTCACTTCTGTAGGTCAGATATGGATCTCGTGCTCTCCTAGTATAGTACATCTGTCCCCGAATTGGTCAGGATGGCACCATCATGTCTTTCTCGAGGGCTCTACTGTTTCCTGCTGCTACCTGGCGTATTCTCAAAGCTGTCCTGCTAAAGGCAGAATTTTTGAGATATAGCCCTGTGCTGTATTTCTTCTGCTTTTGTATGACTACTAAAACTTGAAATTTTTTTTTTTTTTTTTTTTTTTTTTTGGATGTGGAGTGTTTCTGGTTCCTTGGAGCCCTGACTTAAGCAGAGATAACAGGGAAGGAGGGAAACAGATTTAAACTGGTAAATATCTAATGCACCCATTCCTTTCCAGCACTGCTGCTAGTTGGAGACTACTTTCAGTCTAGAGTCCAGTTATGTTGCAGCTCTAGGTCTCTAAAGTATTTTTGCTTCTATCAGTGACTGCTCCACTGGAACTGAAGCTCCAGACTACTAATGAGCTATTTCTGGACTGCTGCAGCCTTTTTGTCGTGGTGCTGGTGGGCACTGCCTGCCAGTGACAGCTGGTCCTCAGGGAGTCACTAGAGCCCCTCCGGATGAAGCTGGTAGTCAATTATAGGCTATCAACACCTGCCTTTCTGAGGATACCTAAAGGTAGTAGAGTTAGCATAAGGGTGTCTCCATGATGATATATTTGAGGACAGTCCTTACACTTAGAAGTGCTGAAGACGCTAATATTTCCTAATTGCCGTATTCTGGAGGAGATGAAAGCAGGAAAAGCACACCCTGAGCTGTATCACTTCCAGTTTTTCCTGCCAGCTGGTAAGAGAAGATAACTTTACAGACTAGGTGAGCAGACAGTGAGGTGGACTGAACACTGGTTGAATGGCACTGCTTAGAGGATTGTGATCAGTGGTGCAAAGTCTAGTTGGAGGTCAGTAACTAGCAGTGTACCCTAGGATCAGTACTGGGTCAAGTCCTGTTTAACTTAGTCATCAGTGACCTGGAGGATGGGACAAAGTGCACCCTCAGCAAATTTGTTAATGATCCAAAACTGGGAGGAGTAGCTGATGCACCAGAAGGTGGTGTGCTGTGGTTGAGCTCTCAAGAGAATGGAGAGATGGGCACAGAGAGAGACCTCATGAAGTTCAGTAAGGGGAAGTGCAGAGTCTTGCACCTGGGAAGAAATAATCCCATGCTTTGGTACAGGCTGAGGGCAGACCAACTGAGAGAAACTTCACAGAGAAGGAACTGGGGGTCCTGGTGGACAAGTTGAGCATGAGCAAGCCATGCACCCCAGCTGCAAGTCCAGCAAAGGGCTACTAAGATGGTTAAGGAATTGGAGCATCTTTCATATGAAGAAAGGCCGAGCGTGCTGGGACTGTTTAGCCTGGAGAAGACAAGACTGGGGGGGGGGGGGGAAATCTTATCCATGTGTATTAATGTCTGAAGGGATAGATAACTTTCTGGATGCAAAATTTTAAAAGCACATGGTACTCTTATAGGAAGGAAACATGCAAGTGTGCGAGCAGCCTAGGCGAATATAGATGGGCACAGAGAGCTAAGTCTTGGTGACAGGTTGAAAGTAAAACTTCTGGAGGAATGAGGCATTTAAGGAGATGAAAAAAACTACTTATGAAGAAATGGAACTTCACTTCCAGGTTAGGCAGAGACTTCTAGAGATGCTGAAGACTTGTATGTAGAAGGCCAGAAAGGGCTTGGAAAAACATTTACAAAACTTTATGCTAGTAGTGCAGGGATGGGTTATTGAATTCATAACCTGCATGAATTTCTTTAGCCTCAGTGTCAGCTTAGGCAGTCCCTGTTGCTTTTCTTGCAGTGCTGAGTGCTTATTCCCGTCTCCATCCTCTTCTCTCTGCTGTGCTGGAGAGGCCAAATAGCAAAAGCAGATCAAGGCTGTTCAAAGCTGGAAAAAATGCATTTTCCCAGATTGTTTTTGATTAGATCAGTTCCCCAGTCTAGTCTATTGTGGGATGTGCTAGCCAGCCCCAGGGTTGATGTGGGATCTGCTTAACCTGGCTTATAGAGCACACCACTGCCAAGACAGATAGTGTTGCTGAATGTCCTTTTGGTCCTGGCTATTCTAAAGAAAGCTCTGAGTGAGGAGGCCCACGTGAAGGAGTGTCCTGAAGGTTTTCTCTAAGCATCATGCAGTAATGTGAGAGACTTGCTGAAAACTGCTGCTATCAGATGATTTGGTCTCATTTTTTGTAAGTCGAAGATTAACTTGTGCAGACAGAGAAAGTCAGAACTGAAAGGCTTTTGAATTGTTTAGCGAATAGATGTAAGCACCAATAATACCTCCTTCCTTTCACATTTGCTCAGATTCACTTAAAGACAGCTAGGTTTCTTGCTTTCTATTCCCTATATACATGGATGCTGCAGTACCTCAAATAAGCTCGTGGCTCCACACAACTAAGCAGCAGTTAGCTGTGGGAGTGGTCCTGATTTCCATGTAGTTAAGTTCACACCCCAGTAAGCTAAGTTTGAATGTAGTCAGGATTAGAATACCAGTGCTGCTTGCTGTTGTTCAGCTAATTAAAGAACAGCAGTACTAATATTTTTTAAATGCTTTAACAAAAGGAAAGGGATTTGTCTTCCCCTCTGCATGTAAGTGCTTTATTCCTAAGGGAGAAAAGGCTGCAAGTGCATAGTAGAACCAAGAATTTTCCAGGGTAAGGTACTTCTAAGTGATTCCATGTATCTACATTGTATTTCAATCTATGGCTACATTAGTCAGAGAGTAAATAGTTACAAAATCATGAACTTCTATTTTATATTATTGGTTAAAACTTGGCCCCAAGACTGCTATAATCCAGTTATCTATGTTGAAGCTGCTTGACCTGCAGGAACTGGATCTGTTAGTTCAGTTTCTGCTGCATGCATCGCGGTTGATACCAATTGGTGTGCTTTTGTGACAGATGGTCCAAAAATTGGTGAACAGTATTACAAATTCTCTTACCTCTGTCAGATTTTCAGGAGTCAGAGTAGAGGCATATTGCCAAAACAATGTGAACGGGACTTGGTCTCCGTTGTAAACAAACTGCTGTTTTCCTCTGGGTAGGAAGGCGAGCTTTCCTTGTTTACAGAAGGCTGAAAGTAGTTTGTCAGAAGGCACAAACATTGGGTTTTTTGCACATAGATATAGAATGCACATATGCATCAGGGGGAGAGATTGACTTGCAACCCACATAGCTGTATATTTTACATGTATAGCTTCTGTTAGGTAAGTAGTTATCACTGTGGTAATAAAAGTGGTAGTTACTGGAGAGAGATTAAGAAGTCAAAACTTCTCTGTACATTTGTATGGAATTCAAGTAGAGGTACACTAGTAGTATAAAGAGGTGAATACATATATTGAAAAAGAAAAAAACACTCACCCCAGGGTTTATATTGAGGGGAAAGATGTCATTTAGGCTAATAAACACTTTCTTTTAGCTGGGAAAGGTTTGCCTTGGTGGCTTTTGGTTTTGTCCTTGCTTGAGTGTTTCAGCGGGATAACTGATAAAATGTTGCAGGCTCCTCAAAGAGGCGAATTGCCTGACATATTGCAAGAATGTTTATACATTTATATATATATATATATATACACACACATATATAATGTTATAAGATATGGTTTAATGTGAGACTGACCAGGGCTGTTTCTCTTTTTAAGCTGTATCAGCTGGAGTAGTTACCATAAGAACCTGTTAGCCAGCAGTGACTATGAAGGCACCGTCATCCTGTGGGATGGGTTCACAGGACAAAGATCCAAGGTCTACCAGGTAATGCACAATCAGTAAGCAGTACTGTTCTTCGCAACCGTGGACCATGTTGTTGGGGATGGTGTTTGGCCAAAGATGCTGCTTTTAGTCCAGCAACTAAGTTCCACAAGGTGAAACAGATGCACTTCCTATTTGGCAAGTTTTGCTAGATTGACGAATGTGTACTGGCATCTGCTTCACATGTCTTGGAAGTCTTTTAATTACCTTGTCTTGGCTAGCTTTTCATGTCATCTTCTTGCTAGCTGATGCAAAGGCATTAAACAAAGGCTTTGACTGAATTTCAGGTTTCATTCAATGCAACGTTATGTTCCCATGCAGAATGTGCCTGTGTAGCAAATACAGCTCTTCAGTGTTTTGGGAGCGTACAGGCTTTTGCTTAGAGTGGAAAAACACAGGATTAGACACCACATATTTTGTTTAGTACCTCAACAGGAAGATGAGGTAGTCTTCCACTTTCAGAGGGGAGGTATTGGAAATGGCTTAGAACAGATATATCAATATTAGGAGATACAGCTGTCTTACATTAGAACAAGAAGCAGCACACACTGGAACAACAGTGACTCAAACCATGCTGGAAAAAGATCTTTAGCATGTTTTTTCTTGAAATCATTATTGCTTTTTTTTCCAAGTGGCAAAAAATCAGTGGGTTTTTTAATTGCTGTTCTAGTATTTTCTTCTTTCATGGTATGTCTAACATACTACAAGCGTTGGTCTGATTAGGGAAAAAAAGGTTGTTTGAGAATTTATGAAACATAGTAAGCTTCTCTGACCAGGAGTCTCATGCCAATTTATGCTTAACAGCATATTTATGCTGTTAAAACAAACATAGTATGTTTTCCTATTTTATCAGATTACAACTCACAGTGTACTTTAATACTTTTCTTGTTTCTGTAAACAGGAGCATGAGAAAAGGTGCTGGAGTGTTGACTTCAACTTGATGGACCCTAAGCTATTGGCTTCAGGCTCTGATGATGCAAAAGGTATCCTTTTTTTTTTTTTTTTTTAGTCTCTGTGCAGAAGGCACTTTGTGAATTCCCTTTGAGAGATGGAGGAAAAAAAAAGGTGTTTCAAGTAGCTGATTCCTCAGCTGCCTTTGATATTGTAGCTGACATACTAATGTGTCAAGATATTACTGAACTGCTCAGGACTTAGAAAGAGAGCCTTTATTTGGATTAAGATTTCTTGTTGTGATATTCACATTTTGGGGGTAATGCACTCTAGCATTTTCCAGAACACTAAACAAAGAAAAACGTATTTTAACATAGTAAAGCTTGTTGAGTTTAAAGCCTTGGGGCCTTTGAAAGGAACATGTGTATTTGTATTTCAAAAATGAGATTGTCAGTGAAAAAGCAAAAAAGTTAATGCTTGATGGTCAAATGTTGAATCTTGCGCACAAGGAGAAGCCTCTCGATTTCATGATGCACAGTGTGTTCCTCAGAGCTTAAGAGTTGGATGATGGACTGAATGAGAGCATTGGGAGCAACTCTTGACTTTACCTAGTCTCCTGGGCCCTTTTGCCATAGGGCTTTTGGAGGCACCTGTTTATAATGTGCTAGTTCAGAAATGTTCCTCCTCTAAGAAGTACTAGGAGAGTTCTGAAGAAAAAAAAAAAAAAAAAGATAGCACTGAGAAACATGTAATATTATTCATCCCTAAAAAACCCAAGATTGTATCTCTTATTTACAATATCAAATTAGAGTTACTAAGCAGCAAGAGTTTTTAAATTCTGTAGTCAGTGGAGATCAGCTTTCCCAAATGGGCTATCACAGTCCTGGACAGAGCTGTTCCTGATTAGCTTTGAAATGATAAATTAATTTTGCATGAACATTAAATCTTGCAAGCCTCTGCCCACTAAAATGCCTTTAAATTCTGTTTCAGAAGAAAGCTGTATTTAGTGTTCCTCAAATGCATTTGACATTCTTGATGTAGTTGGTAATTTTGCATACAAAAATATGGCTTTAAAGATCGTTTTATTTTTAAGGTGGTTTTAAAATATTTTTTAATACACTTCCTCCTATTCGGTGGAAGTCGAGAGTGTTTTCTGGGCAATTAAGTACAGTAAGAGAACATTTACCTTGTAATGGCCCACCTTTTCATTATTCTGCTCCTCGCTTATGTATTTTTAAAAATGACATTTTCCAGATAGACATGCACCTATTGTCATATTAAGAAGTTGTCTGGCTTTGGAAAGGCGACTGCAAGCAGAACTCCTGTTTCTAACTTAACCATTTATTTCTTCATTAATAGTTTCTAAAAAGTGCAATGCTTACTCAGATCTGCAGACTTTATCACGAAAATTTCTACATAACTTGTATTTCAATTCAAGACGTGTCTTTCTTTTAAAATAATTTTTTTGTGAATAAAACTTGTCTGGAACATTTCGTCCATTCCTTCTACCATATTTTGACTGTGATTTGCATATGTAACACAGACATTAGCGACAAGTGAAGTCTTGTGTGAAAGTGCATGAAATAAGCACAGCTTTTAGAAGTCTTTATAAGATAAGAGCAATAGCAGCAAATTTCCAAATGAAACTAATGTTAGAGCATCCAAATTCCATTGCGGTGAACATATTGGGAGGACTAAGTATATGGAAAAGATGTTGTCTATGATGAGTTATCTTAACCAGCTCTCTACTGTCCAAGTTAGATTTTGCCTTTCCGGTTATGTGAGCGTGTTATCTGAGTGAGTTTTGACTTTGGATATGTGGCAGTCACATGCTTGTTCGATCAGGTACAGCATTTGGGAAGTTCAAGATCTATGTACCCTTCCTGTTCTCTTTTACTACTTTTGTTTTTGTAAGGGTACAGTGGATTTTTCTGACAAGAAATTTCATTATTAATAGTTATTGGTGTGACCACAACTGTTGGAACTAATCTCTCTGCCCTTTCCTGGGAAGCATGGGTATACAATATTCCTGTAGAGTGATCAGAAAAAGCTAGCAAAGAAGCTACAGCTTTTTTACCTGTGGATGTGTGTGCTTCCCCCCCGCCCCCCCTTTCAAGCTAGAGGCTAATTTTTAAGCTCTTGGTACACTCAGGCATGTATTGGGAAAGGAGGTTTTAGATGAATAATCCAATCATCAGTGCTTTGCAGCCTTCCCTGCCAGGACTTAGAAACAGCAAAGGGGTGCTAATGAGTGGAGTAATGCTGAGGAGAAAATGATTCTGATACAATCAGAAATGACATCCTTGGGTCCCACCTCATCCTCTTCAATAAATGAAGATAATATAGGATGCTTATTTGTGGAAAACCTTTCTATTTTGATAGCTGATAATGGGAACATAAAAGCATTATTGTATAAATGCAGTAGGTATTTGGAATAAAAGTCTCATTTTTATCTATAGTTGTCATGCTCTTTCCTTTCAAAGAGGCAAAGGTAGTTGAGTATGTCTATAGGGATGCAGAGTTGTATGCCAGCTAGATAGTGGTAAGTAAAATTAAAGTACTTAATTGTGCTACAGGCATCTTGGGAAACTGCACAGCCTTAATTTCAGTTCCTTTATGTACTTGTAAATGCAGAAGCTATAATTCTTATTTAAGTAGCAAAGGATGACTTTCTATTGTTTGAATAGAAAAGATTATTTAATTTTGTGGAGGAGGAAAGTCACTAGTGACTTGCAGCTGCTTTTTAACCCAACATTGGTGTCTGCTCTGGGTTAGGAATGTAGTTTAATAGTCAGAGTAAAGTTGGAAAAGGAGAGCAAAATATTTGGTGAGACTATGTGGCCGAGACTGTAGGATTTAAACTTCCATTTTGGTGAAGACATGTTTGGAGTGGTCTTAAGGAAGTTATTTGACAGGTTGCCTGTGCAAGATGGTCAGGCACTTACGCCCTGTTCTGTGGTTGTTTTCAAAGCTCCCTGAAGCACATGGAGATGCAAGCAATACTGAGAAATTTATCTGCAAGAAGAATGCTGGATTTATGTCCTTTCTGTAAGCTATAGTCTCTTCAGCTATAGTCTCTGTTTTCAGCTGAAAGTAGAGTGGTGGAACAGGACAGGAGCACGTGAGAGCCTTGGGTCATAGTGGGAGGTTACTTTTCACTGCCTCATGACTAGGAGGAGCACAGGCATCTATTTGGTTGCCTTTAGGGAAGGTAACTTCTAAACTGCCTTGATAAGGAAATAAGACCATGAGTTCTAATCCTGCTCCTGTTTTTTTTTTTTTTTTTTTGTAGTAGTAATAGCCCTGAATTCAGGGGGGCAACACATTTGCAACATTGGCTTCATAAAAAGTAAGCATGGCCTTGTAGATAGAGAACTAGCCTAAGAACTGCAGACCAGAGTTTCCACCGGAGCTTTGTGGAGGGTTTCCAGAGGGTTGTTTTGAGGTTTCATTTCCCCTAGATGATGAGTTCCTTCAGCTTCTGTTGGCTTTAACTGGAGGTTTAGGTGTTTTACTGCTCTTAAAATCAGGCTGAACTTTCAGTTTGTTCATTTTCCTGGCTAAAGGAAATAGGATATCTTCCTGGTGATTTGTGGGGTTGTTGGATTCAATTAGGAATGCCTTCAGAAGTCGTTCAAGACGTTGGTAGTTACAGTGGCAACTAAAATTTTCTGACTGGCTGTGTCTTGCGCTTTCCCTTGGCAAGGAGTACCACCCTGCAGTCATTGCCTGGTAACATTGCTGCTTACAGCGTGCGCCCGCTGCCGCTGACCCGCGCAGGACGGCGGGTTGAAACTTTCACCTACCAGGGCAGTTCAGCAGCTTGCTCCTGGCTTCCTCCTTGGCTAAGGACTCCCTAAATCTATGCAGATGGCTTTCTCAGTAGTATATGATATAGTACAAGCAGTAGTAGTACATGTATATGAATGTGCTTCAGTATATATCCCATTCCTTTATTGCACGCATTTAAGTATGGCTCAGTTACACTTCTCTTAGAGCACTTGCCGAGGTTGGTTACGTATGTGGATAGCACGCTGTTGGAGACTTGGTATTTCTTCAAAAGATGGAATGCAGTGTTTTTCCTATAAGCAGATTTTGTTCTTCAGCTACTGCAATATAGGCTTCCACTTCTTAGTGTTTATGCACAAAACTGGTGTATAGAGGATTGATTTATAAACTGATGCATCTGAAATAAAACTTGAACCAATTAAAAAACTTTGAAAAGATTTAAATGTTTTAACCAAGAGAGGCACTTTGTAGTCATCTTCCTTGTTTGATGAGGGGAAGATATTTGGCCTTATGGAGAGATGTATCTCAGCAACAGCAAAATTAGGAAACATATGCTTTGGGAACATGTGTTTTAGGAATAGTTGATCTCAGATGGTTGCTTGCCGCATCAACACAATTCCGAGTGTTATCAAGACATCTGTTTGTTGTATAATTACTTCCTCGACCTCAGCAAAACTGCTTAAAACTACAGCAAATAAAGTATAATTCATGAGGTAGAGTTTATTAGCTTGTCAGTTTTTTTTAAAAAAAGGGACAACTCCAGGTAGAACTTGACATGTTTCATTATGTGTTGTCATGTCGTGTATATCCTTTTTTTTAATAGCACTAGCTAAGCTGTAATTGGAGCCTGGTGTATTCCACAGCAGTTAGATCACAGAAATTGTTGTAGATCCTAATCTTAGTCTGTCAGTTGTAATGAATATTATGATGGCTTTGAACACACGGGTTGACTGTTCACCAGATGAAATAGCTGAGCTTGTGACCTGAAGACTTAAAGGAAGAAAAAAGAGCCGAGTTGAAACTTAGCCCTCAATTAGCTTCTGCTACAAAACTGAGACCAAATGGCTATTTTTTATTACAGATGGTGTTAAGAGACTTCTCCATTTTGCGCACAGCTTTAAATATTGATACGTGATTAGAAGGCTTCAAGGCAGTCCTTGGGTGTAGTATGAGATCTGGGCACAGCATTGCTTTGAATTGTGAGCTCATTTAACCTTCTTGTGCTACTTTAGTTTAAGCAATGTTGTCTGCTGACAGTGTCTCCTTTTAACCATAGGATTACTTGGTTCCTATACCATCACATCCATAAACTTGATGTCCTCTACTGCCACTGCAGCGTAGACTATACATCTGTTGGTGTCTGTTCGCTGAAGTAAAATGCCAATGTTCTGTTGTTTTGCAAAATTGTTTCCCATCTGTCTTTTCACTCCACCCTCTCCAGTGCAAATACTACAGAAGTTGTATCCTCCAGCCTCACTTGAGGGAAGAGAAGGTCTTAGGTCATGCTTGCAGAGCTGTTGGGTGTTAGTTGGGGTTTTAATTTTTTTCACAAAAATGCAGCTAGATGTTTAGAATGTATATTACATCTCTGGTAAGTGTGAATGGGTTTATTTTTGAAAACCAACAACAGAGTGGGTGCTGTTTTCACTGCATTTTACATAACACCTATGTGCAAATACAGTATGCATCAGTGTTTGTGTTTATGATGGATGTGTGTTCCAGACAGCTGACAGATACCCACACACTGTTGTTTGAAATGATTCCTTAGTGTACTCTGAGCAGCCGTGTATTTCCTTCATCCTTGAAGCAGTTCTCCTGCATATGGTCAGAAGTAGTGCAATCTTTGCTTTTCACTGTGGACTATAAAAAGTAGGTGTGCTAGAACAAACCCACCAACATTCCTCCTTTTCCTTGACCATTGAAAACATCCTTGGATAGTCCACGTGGAAGCCATATTTCTCCTTCAAAATTCCTAGGAAAGAATGGCAAAGAGGTGATGGAGAGGGACACTCTTAGGGGGAAAAATAAATTACAATTCTCTTTTGCATTTTTCTTGACCTTAGTGGGAAACAAGATTTCTGCTCTTGCCACTTCTTACGCCTCCAAAGTGAGCCCTCAGTAAAAAGACAACAGACAGCCCTTAAACCACAGATCTGACAAGGCTCAGTCTGCTCCTGGGAGCTGTTTACAGGATCCGACCTTTGTGTGGCTCCTCTGTGCTCACAAGCATTGCCTTTGGCTTGCTCTGCTTCCTGCTTCAGATGCTGTCCATGGTAACTGAGGACAGCACGACCCTTTGCTCGAGAAAAGGGAGAGAGGGAACAAAGCACATTGCTAGTGTTGACTTCAGTCTATCTTGGAGGCTTCTTCTGGGTTGATGCCAGTTCACCTGGGCCGAAGGCAAAGTATTTAATCTGTAGTTTGTAAGCTATGCAGCCGTTCTCTGTGAGATTGGCTCTGTGAGGACCACCTGACACTCTTCATCTTTGAATTTAAATAGCACTGGAAGTGTTTGGGGAGGGCAGGGAAGGCTATATTTGAAAAGCCTTTTGTATTTTCTGTTATTCTTCCTGTGAAATGGTCTGAAGTGAGTACTTGGGGGAAGAGCTTGTTCTGTACAACAGTTTAATTGATGTTCACACAGTAGTCCCATAAAACACTAGAATTCTTTGTACCAATAAAATATGTCAACATAGGAAACCAGCATACTGATTTCTTTCCTGCCAATGCCAGCTTTTAAAGAGTGAGATAAATTGTTCTCACTTACTATATTTAAACATACAATCGAGTACATTTATTCTGCGCAAAGCACTTCTGCCTTGGAGAATGGAGGACTTCAGATCACAGCTAGGTGACAAAGAACAAACAGGATTTAAGCCTTCCTGCTCTTGGTTATATGAATCCACAGACCAGGAGCCTTAAATATTGAAACTATAACATGTGGTTAGTCACCTGCTCTGCAGCTCCCAGCCACACAAGCTTTTCCATCGTCTGGTGTGTGTTGGAGATGTATAGAATCATTTGAAAATTCTTTTCAAGCTCACTAGCCATCAGCTATAAATTAACCGTTTATAATCACTGACTTCCTCTTGGCAGCTGAGGAAGCTTGTTCCTCTTGGCAGCTTTTTCGGACTTATTTTTGAAGTAACTAGATTTTATGCCTTTCAGATGAGTGTTTTTGTTGTTGTTTACTTATTTCTCTTGTTTGTTTCCTAGTGAAGCTGTGGTCTACCAACTTGGACAATTCAGTAGCCAGCATCGAGGCCAAGGCTAATGTGTGTTGTGTCAAATTCAGCCCTTCTTCTAGGTATCACCTTGCTTTTGGCTGTGCAGGTAGGTAAAAGGGACTGGGGTGGGCAATGAGATGATCTATTCTCTTCTCTAAGTTCCTGACTTCCCTCTAAAGATTTGAACTTGCAGTTAAAAAGCTTGAGACAGATTTCTCAAGTGTGTAGTCACCCAGAGGACTGTAATGGTACCTGAGTGTCGACTTCTTCATGCAATCCAATCTAATTTTGTGCCTTTATCAGCAATAAAAGCTTGTGAAAGCAAATCACGTAGTGCATTTTTTTGAGATAACTAAGGGAACTGGGCAAATCTCAACTTTATAAGTCTCTAAGTGAGGCTAGCATGTTAACGTGGTGGTGGTAGTTTTTTCTGGTTCATAGCTGTGCTATGTAAATGATACAAGATCATACTGGGAATTTTAACTAGTTTTACCTGGGGCATATTTTTAAAACAGAGGCTGTATATGTTTCTCGTAGCTGCAACTGTAATATCTATGGATGGGTTTATGCTTTCCTAGGCTGGACAAAGTATCTCTGTTAAAAGGTTTCTTTTTAATAGTCATTGGGTAAGGTATGATAAGCCTTTTATTCATTTAGGTTAAAATAGTTTTTAGTGATAATACAAAAAATTGAGAACAGAGTGGGTATTACTTTGGGAGGGAACTACATCATGCTATACATGCAACAGCGGAAAAAATCTGAATTGCTTATGAATGTTTAACTGATATGGTGAATTGTGTTTTCTTCTTTCTTGTGAAGTTCTAATGTGCTTGTAAGTGTATGTTCTGAGGGCGCATTTTTGGATTTCAGAGATATCTTGATGATATTCTTCCAACTGGTAGTTTAGTGTTTCATTTAGGTGTTCCAGTTTCCAGGCTGGTTCTACTTAAGCTCTGACTTTTAAGAGTAGAAAATAAATTTGCATTTTGATACACTGCAAAAAATGGATTGAAGTTGGAGAGTAAAATATTGACTTATTTGACAGACATCTCGTTGAAGTTTAGCAAATTGCGTGCGAGAATAGGATTGAATTACATTACTTACCAGCAGCCTTTGAAGGAAAGGGGCTATCTGTGGCTCTAGGGAAAGAGGAGAGGCCCAACTCCAAGTGAATCAGCTGCTGATTAAAATAGATAGGTAAAAGCATCAATAACTAGAATTCTTCCTCATAAACCAGTAATTGGGATTCCTTTCCACCTGAAAGGAAAAAGGAGGATAAGGCACAGCTAAATCTGTGGTTGGTGTCGGGACTGAGGCAGGTGGAATGAAAGCAGTCTGAAACGTTACTGTCCATCAGGCCGCACTCGCTCCTAATAAAGCGCAACGGTCTTATCTTCAGCCAAAGAGGCATGAGCAAACATTACGGGTTATTTGGAGGTTTTAGATTACTTCATCTGCGTATTTAAAGTTTAAAGAATGCTGAGGGGTAAAATGGTATTTGTACTGGGGAAGAATGCAGGGGAGGGAGAGAGAATGAAATTGAAAAACCATATGTTTACAGCTGCTTGATGCTTGATAGTTGAGTCTCTAAATAAAAATTAAAATGGGTATTTAACTATGCTGAAAGAATTGCATGGAGTAATTGAACTGATGGGAATGACTTGCCCACAAAGGAATACCTAATTGATCTTTCAACCACAAACAAGTGTGAAAAAATGCTAATGAAATAAAATTTAAAAATGACGTGTTTTACAGGGTGTAATACTTATTTCTGAACTCCTAAAAATCAGGAGAAAAACGTTTGTTTTTACCATATGTACTGTGAAAGTGTTGTCCAGTTTAATGTGTTATGATGGAGACGAGACGTCTTTCTCCTCCATCAGTTTCAGCTGATCTTGCTTACTAATTTCATTTGGTCTATATATATTTAAAAAAAAAGCAATATAACTTCTAAACTGTGTGGTTTGTCACATAGACTGTAAAATTAATAAAGGAAGAGTAAAAACTGGTTTCTTTGAGCAGTATTTAAAAACAAAAATGCAAATTGGACACACTGATTTGTCTGTTAGCCCCCCATAGGAATCAAGATGAGCAGCGCAAAGCACTAATTGATTGACCAGTGTAATAGGCAATTTCAGAAAGCTGTTCTGTCTCTGCCTTGGCTTGTTCACATGCTCTGTGGATTCTTCATGGTTATGTAAATTAATGTTTCAGTTACTTTTTCTGCAGCATAGTCAATGGTAAAACAGCTGATATGTTCTAGCATTACGCGCCCAGCAGAATTTTGTATAGTAGTTCAGTAGAAATGGTGCTCCTGTACGTATTCCTATTTTTCCTCTATTTGTTGCTTTGAGGAAACTTAAAGGAAGAAGAAAATCTGTATTCCACAGTGAGTATTGCATTTGCAGGAAGCAGGCAGTTACTGAGGTTTGACAGTGTGCGTTCATAAGCTGACTTTATGTGACCGGATCGTAACATTAAAAGACCATTCTTTCATCCTCTGGCCTTCACTAGGCTGTAGCATCCTGAAGTGCAGATGTACATGTCATCACTAACTGTCAGTTCAGTCAGCTGAGTGGGGTTTTCTGCAGTTACTGTATTAGCACTAGGCAACTTAAAAATCAGTGAAATAATAGAGATATATCTAGTGAGTGACTTGATGAGTTAAGCACTTGATAAAATGGCAGGTGTAGGGAGAAAAGCTATTGGTGCATAGTATTAGGGGTGTAAATGAAAGAAGTAAATCAGTTTAATATACAGCTATTAAATGTACATATGTTTCGGTTCCACTTTTTCTTCGTATGCAGGAGAAATTGCAGGTTGGTGCATCTTGTTTTAGCAGTGTAATTTGAGCAGCTCTAGAATGTTTCAGTGCTGGTGTCTTGAAAGGTAGTGTGCCTCTGAATCTTCCTGTTTTTATTTTCTCTTGAGGGCCTTTCTTAACCATCCTTACAGCTGAAATCCCTTTTCGTAAGGTTTCCTTCCTTCACATTTAATCAAAATAGAGCATTTGCTCTGGCCTTGACAAATGCATCTTGCCCACTTGTGTCCATCTATTCCAAGTTCCTCTTTCATAAGTCAGCTTCTTGATGTCAGCTTTCCTAATCAGATGCTTCAGCTATATCAACATCTTTTTGATCTCTGCTGGTTCTGCCTTTGCATTCTCCATAAAAATCAGATGGTTATCTTGAAGCCCTTTTATCCTGTCTCCAGGTTTCATATTCTTTCTCATTTGCTAGTAAAATGTTGATTCTTAGCTTACCTCTATCAGTGATGCTGTTCTTCTTTGTGCACTGGCAAAATATTCAGACAAGTACTTTCGTGCTTCCTCCTAGACTGTTTCTACCATTTAGGGGGAAAAACTCCCCATAACTGTCTTATTTCTCCTTAAAATTCTCACGGAGCATACCAACACAAGTGGCACAAATTGAGCTGATAGAGCAGCCCGTTGAAATTCTCCTTTCTCTTATATTCCCCTGTCTTTCTCTCTGCTGTCCTCTGGCTCTGGTACTCAAACTAGAAGCTCTTTGGAGTGGAGTTGGTTTCTGTTTGTACAGTGCTAAGTGTGATGGCAGCTTGGTTTTTGGCTGGGGCTGCTCAGCACGTCTGCAGTGCGAATAGTGACTGTCCCATACTTGCAGCTTTGGATCCTCCTTGGCAGGGAACATCCATTTTCCCCTCTGTGCTGAGTTCCTCTGCAGCTTCCTGCCCTTCCTCAGCAACAGAAATAGCAAATGAAATGCCTGTCTTGAATATTGCCCTCTAAAAAGGACTTGACATGGATTGAATTGGAATTTATTCTGTCTGTGGATTTCTTAGTTAAACCCCCTGTGCTTCAGGATACCTGTTGAAAAATTAGAGTAGTGATAGTAGAAAGAGGTGCAATGAAGCTTTGATTTAGATGCAGCCGTGGTCAAAAGTGCTATTAGTGCAACTCCACATAGAGCTCTTTTTTCTTTAGTATCAGCTACTGGCTTGGCTTCAAATAAATGCCATGGAAAACTGTGCTTTAGTTGCCACTATAGAAACAAATCTCAGGATTATCGTCTAATATGGATGAAATATATATTTCTTTTCTGGCTTCTCACTCTGAAGGCTTTTTAGATGACCAGAAGATCATTTTGGTAGCTGAAAACAGAACAAATGAGCAATAAATGGGAAATAGAGCTTATACAAAAGAGAAATGGATATTTGGTTTAGAAAATAATTCTCTTAAAATAATTCTCTTAATCAGACAGGTGCTTCAGGTGACAAGGGAGCTAGAGCGTCTGACTAAAATCTGATAAAAATCTGTGGCAATGGAGAGAGCGTATAAAGAAGGAAAGATTACTTTTGTCTGTGACTTTTAATAAAATATTCTATTTGCATGCTTACTGGGTTGAAACATCATGCAGTATAAACTGTAATCACTGCCGAATACAGAATCAAGTAATTGGGTTTTTTTTTTTTTTTTTTTTAAGAGGTAGTGTTTTATCCTGAAATTAGCAGTATAAATCATGGCTGAAGTTGTTATTGTTCTGCCTCAGCAACACCACGATGCCCTCAACCCATATATTTTTCCAGTAGCACTGTTTCCCCACATAAAATAGGAAAGTGGCTGAAAATGCATGCACTCTGCAAACACGTTGTTGAGCTCATGCAGTCACAGTGAGATCAGCCTGTCTGCTAACTTTAGTGAGCTAAGCATAGCTATTGATAGTAGGCAATGCTTTATTCCCTGCATGCTGTAATCCTGTCAGCAGCTACTGTTTCCCATATATTATGGAGAGATTAGGTCACCAAGACTCAAGATTCCTGAGTTCTTGCATCGTCTTCTTGCATGCTATTTTTTTTCTTTTCTGTAGGACCCACAAATCTTGCAGGTTGGATCTGTGGGTATTTGAAGAGGGGGAGGTGTCATAAGTGGAGGCAAAGGCTGTACCTGCTCTCCAAGAATTTTACAAGTTAGCAGAAGCAGCAGATACGTAGATGGAGGGATACAACAGAATGGCTTGAACATGATCAGAACTTAACAGTTTGCTGGGTTGCTGCTAACCTTGATCGAGTCTCTGGACTGATCGACTGTATTGTCCCACGCTGCCCAGAGCCCGTGACAAAGTGACCAGGAGAGGGAAAACATGGGGCAGCGCTGACTTAGGTTGGTTTTGATGCTTACATGAAATCACTGCCTCAGGGTTTGATACTATCCGCACTGAGGTACCATATTTCTTCCTAAGCATTCCCAATTGTGCTTTTCCAGTTCCTTCTTTATCCTGGCAATTTTATTGCTAAAAATGAATCACGTTTAGTGTAGGAAGTTTGGTTTCGCCTCTGAGCGGAGTTGGTGGGGGGGGGAGGAATTGGTGCAAGTTCTTCTCCTCATCTTTCCCCCCCCCCCCACACACACACACACCCTCAATCAGCTGATAATGGAGCATCAGCCCTAGAGACAAACTGGCCCTCAGCAGCCTGAATAAATTATCAGCATCAGCTAACAGGGAACCAAATCCTCACTGAACAAGTTTGCTGAGGTTTCTCACATTTCTCCTGTCCAACTGTAGTTTCTTGCCCCTTCTGTCTTTCCGTGTTCCTTTCCCCTCTTGTACAGTGATGCTGAGCAAGAACACTTCCCAAGGAAGCCTTTTTTCTTCAGACTGTTTTGCCCTTCTCCACCAGGTTTTGCATGTTATGTAAAATTCTTCCTTTGCGGAGAAGCTCAGTGAGGCTGCCCTTCTGCATGTGCTTTGATCCCAGTGCACACTCACCTTCCCAAATGTGTTAGGGCCTTCCAGATGCAAGAAGCTTGTGTTCAACTGTTGTAGTCTTTCTCTTGTGCTGTACAGCAAAAAGATGCAAAAGGATGAGCTCCCTGTATTTTACGTCTTTAGTGCTTTTAGCCAAAATCTCCAGAAGCACTCTCCTCCATAGATAATCTAAGTGCAGAGTAGCTAGAGGGATGCTACAGGGTTTGAATAGCTTCTTAGAGCAAGAGTATTCCAGCATCTTCAGCGTTACAGAACAGCATCATACCGAGGCTTTAAATGCTGCAGCCTTTCATTCATTGCTGAAAAGCTGCAAAACTAATGACACTGATTCACAGCATATGCCATGTGAAAGGGCTCCTGTCGCTGTGCGAGTAGCTTTGTTTTAATTTGCAGTGGGTTCCCCACCCCCTTAAGATCTTTGCCCTGCCCTAATGCACTTAAAGTTCAAGGTCACGTATGGCTTCTTTCAGCATCATTCAGGTTTACTAATGTACCAGCTGTCTGGCAGAACCACTTTGGAGACCATTGTTATCCAGTGGAATATAGATTTTACTGCAGTATCTGGGGCAGTGATTTCTTTTTTCCAAACACCTCTTTGTGCAGCCGGCCTTTCATGCTGCTTCACATCTTGATGATTTGCCTGCCTTGTCATTCAGCTCTGAAACACAAGAGTGATGTGATATTAATGACCAAGAAGGCAGTGTGCCTTTTTTTGGAAGAGAATTAATGTTTCTCAGCTAAAAGCAAGGTCTTACCTTAATAGAGTCTCATGGGTAAGTACTCTGCTCTATTGAAAACCTGCAAGGATTTAGAAAGAATCTATTTGTGCAAATGTCTGACACGTTTAGGGTGGAGTTAGGCAGCTTTTCTGGGCTTAAGCTGCAAAATTAATATGAATTTAAAATGCAGTATTCAAAGGCAGAGACAAAGATTATGCATTTCTCTGAAGCATGTGGAAAAAATTCAAGCAATGCTTGAAATTCAGCCTTTATGAAGTTGATGTGGCATGCAGCAATCCAAGACTTCCTTGTTACTGTATGCTGAACTTGATTTGAAGGATGTCTTGTCTCTTTGTGGGTCTTCAATAATTTTCGTCTAGTCTGTGGTCTTGAACTATGGGACAAGTTCTGTATTTTGGAAGTGGACATTTGTCATCTCATAAATTACTTATCTGCAATGACTTCTGAAATGAGTTTGTTTCAGTTGTTCTAACCTTTGAAAGCATCCACAACACTTCAGTGCATTGATGGTCATTTGAAGGAATCTGTACTTTTGGCTAGTGTGGGGGTGATCATATTTCTGTACTGACAGGACTTATTTTGGGATAAACACTAGGCTCAGAGTGGGATTGTTTAGAGTACTATTTTGAAAGTTTGTGTGTTAAAAATTATTTCCCTGCATAGATGTTGGAATATAATTAAAAGTGAAATTTCAAACTGTACCTTCTGCTATCCTAATGCGTGTCTGAAAATCTTTCTGGCGCTGATGATTTCAGAGCTGGTTGGTAGATTATATTCCATTTCTACTCAGGACTGACAGGCAGAACTGCTGCAGCTATGCTGTATTAATCTGACTTACTTATATTTGCACATCCAAGAGACCACCAGATTAGCCAGGTGCTCTATGATGCCTTCCTACAGTGTAGGAAGGTAATGCTGTAGCTGCTTTCTAGGAAATCATGAAGGAAACGAGTCCTGCCAGAGGCACTCAGGAGGTGGCGTATGTAGGAATTTCACAAGGCAAACTCCTTCCACACTCCAGATCTGACAAGAATAGTCTTAGTGTAGATAACAATCCTTTTTGTAAAGAGTAGATCAGCTCCTGAAGCACTCTTAAGAGTTTAAAGCATGACTGCTTATACAAGAGTTGTCTCTGATTTCTGTTGATTAAAGAATTTGCAATAAGCTGAGTAACAATCTTGAGACGTATCAGGAGTTTCCAAACTTTATGCCAGAGGTGGTCATGCTTTGGTAACAAGCGAAGGAATAAAGTCAATTTGAAAAGCTCTGTGATTCACTGAAGAACAGAATTAATCTGCTGTTAGCAGAAATGGGCATGCTGATTGTTTGCTTAAATATTCTTTTCCTGAACAATTTGTCTTACAACTGGTATAGAGTCGTTTAGTCAATGTTACAGCATTCAAATTAAAATTGAAATGAGCCTTGAAATTCAAGAATGGAATAGACAACTCCGTGATTAGTCTTTTCCACCAAATGCCAAATTGCTCTTGCTACTAGCTATGGCCATATTCAAAAGAATTGCTTGATGGAATGACGTCTTCTGTAATGCTTTACTGTGTCATCTACTGTTCTAAGTGCTGCATAGTTAAACCCTTCCAGCCTTTTATTTGGGTACAGCATCCACTTAGATCTTTGTAACATATACTACTTTTTCCATACCAACTGGTAAGAATTGCCACATTGCATAGCACACAATCTGCATAACCTGCAAATGCAATGTGGTCTGTTATCTAGAAGACTTTATTTCTTATTATCTGAGTATCTAAACGTTGCAGATGTTTTAAGAGGAGAATTTCCAAATACTTGAGCCAGGTTGAGAACAATTCCTCTTAAGAGGCACTGCTAGCCATTTGAATCTACAGTCTTGCTTCTTGACATTTTCTTGAGATATGTGTCTAGCAATTCTAGCCCTTTTACTTGACTTATTTTTACTGCCTAATTGGATCAAATTGCCTCTTTTCCGATTTGGATATCTGTGTATCATCATGTTTTTTTCCCATGCTTGTTTAAATGTCTGTATAATCCACCATAACTTTGACAGGCTTTTTTGTTTTTTAGTCTAAGCGTTCTTATCCGAAGCTTGAATACCAGTGATTATAATAGCATACTTAGTGTCTATTATTTTTTCAGTAACAGTAGAGTCTGCCTGGAGCGCGATTCAGAAGATGAACAAGATCATCATCTCCAGAATCTGGTAAAAGGAGGCTTATATCTCCTCAGATTAGTCAAGCAAAATGTAGTTCTTGGGCGAAATCAGGTCTGACTGACAGTTTGGCAAACTTGGGTCTTCATATTGTAATGCATATGGCAGCAGCCTGCGCTTTTCCTAGAGCCAGTTTTTGACTGTTCTGGAGCCTGTGTAGCTTCAGTGTTCTTGCCTAGACATGTGTAGTGTGTTGAGATGGTTTTTATCCTCCATGTGGTGCCAATTGCTGGAAGTGTTTTTTGTCAGCTGTGGGAGCTGAGAAGACTCTGCCTGACATGACAGTCCTGGGCAGTGCTGCTGTGCAGTCTTTCTCTTCCTTCATAGGGGAAGGTATCCTCCTCGCAAGATGTTTGACTCTGTTTTAGGATCTCTGCTGATATGACAAAAAACTCTTTAAAAAAAAAAAAAAAATTGCTTCCTAAATACACTCATAAAATCTTAGGGAGAACATTCCTTTTGGTGTCCAGCTTTCTTTGTGTCTTAAGCCCTTATTTACATGATCTGCACGTGATCTCTTTCCCTCTAGATCATTGCTCAGAAGCAGTTGACGTAGGTTTACAGTAAGGCAAATATTGGGTGAAATAGGTAGCTTATATTAGGAGAGATTTGTTCAGCAGGTGAGGTAGTATGTCTGATTTTGATAGATGTATCCAACAATCATTGTACAAATAGGACTTCTAGTGCTCATACAATAAGCTTCAAACCTTCAGAGGTATAGTCCATGGAGACAACATGGATTGAAGCACCTTTACGTAAGAACAACTGTTCTTCACATGTTCTTTTTATGTGTCAAAACTCATCTTGCGGATTGGTCTACATGCACCAGTGTACATTAGGCTCATATACATACGCATTTGAGCAGAAAAGTTGTATTAAGAGCCTAAATTTGCTCAGTGAGTACATCATCTTCAGTTTTCTTCTTCAGCCATAAAAAATGGATTCTTCCACAAGCTGTGAGTTGTTACCTATGTTACAAAACTAATGAAGACATTAGCTGTAAAGCTTCCTTATCTGTCCTGAATATCTTGGTTTTTCTAACAGTGTGATAGAAGGCAATCTTTGAATTGCAGAAATAAGGGATGGCTGTATTCTTTTTGAGAATTCTTTGTAGTTCTTAAAACCATAAAGGTCAGAGTTTCAAAAGAGTTCTGGAGAGATTTGTTTTACCTTCCTTCTTGTCTGAGCCCTTTGCTCAGCTGATTAAGATCTCTAATGTTTTATGTCTCCTCCTTCTCTGCTTAATATGAGACAAGTTATTTAGTAGACGTTTTATGGGCTGCTGTGTCAAAAGCTTTAGACAAGTCAATAAAAAATGTCCCCAGTGTGTAAAGGCCATTATCCATAACCCAGCAAATGTCATCTGTAACTTTAAGCCATAGCGAACCTGTCGAATACGAAGGTTAAAAACCCAGTTGGCAGTTCTATCAAGGCTGCTGTTCCCTTCATGTGTTCAGCAGAGGGAGATATAGATCTTTAGTGAAATGCTAGTGTTGATCTACATTAGCCAGGGGAGGGGGAAAAAGTACATTTGGTGCTGGTAGGATACTGAAATCCCTGACTGAAGCAGGATATCAGCTCCTCTGCCAAGCTCTGTCAAAATGTATCAAGTGCTAACCTGTTACCCTCTGCTGTCACACCCGTGAGCCCTTGTTGCTAAAATGCTTGCTGTACTAACTGGTGGGTTTGCCAAGGATTAAACTGAGGCTACCAGATGTGTTTCATATAACCTCAGCTATGTTTAGTTCAGAGTTCATGAAGTAAGCCTTTCTTACGTTGTTCGCTTTATCCAGTTTGCTAAACAGGCCATCACTAAGCATTTTCTTTTCTCAAAGCTCTGCTCTTTCTTCATTTAAATGACTAGCTAGACTAAATTAGTGTTGGATGTCCAAATATGATATTTGAAGACAGTTGGCCATCATCTGTATTCAGTGTAGGAAAATTAGACTGACTGAGCTGACAGAATGCAGTCATCCCTAAATACCCATTTGCCTTTCTCTGCTTTGGAAAATTCCTTTATCTCCTAAGACCACCACTGGGTCTGGGACTTCTTCACTTGTCAGATTTCTAACATTCTGACACCAGAAGAATAAATCAAATTGACCTTAGCTACTCCTGCATGGTCTTCGGAGCATGTTGTAAGGGGAGAATTTTGACATACGGAGAAGAATCTGTTGAATGCTTTTCCGCACTTAAATCCCTTATTGGGTGGCCATTAAGTGTTTGTGGCACCTACAAAGAAAGGGTATGTGGGAACTCCCTGGGAATCTAGCACAGTGGTTTTTGAGACCAATTGTCTAGACAGAACTGATAGCAAATATGAAGGACTGCATCTCAAATCGTCTTGGGCACACATACGAAATACAAAACAGGAATATTGTTCCAGTTCACTGCTGTGAACCACAGCATTGCTTCTAGAATAGAACACTAAGATTTCAATAAGGCAAAAGAAAATGGCTATTCAAAGGAAAAACTGTTACCTTGCTGCGAAGGAAAATCCAAATAAAAAGAAGAGATAAAGCAAATGCATCAATTGAGTAATTTTGTCTCAGTGGCAGAAACAAAGTACTTGTAATTTTGACAATTTCTGCTAGCACAGAAAATTGTAAATGCAAAGCCATATTCAGTAAACATTTTAATTTTGCCTGTAACAATGGCTGTACTGGAGTAGATTTTTTTTTTTTTTTTTTTTTTTTTTTTTTTTTTGAAATGCAGGTATGGGCAGAAGTAATTAAAAAAAAAAAAAGAAAAGAAACGGTTGTCTTGTCTTTGCCTGTGCGTTGATGGCATACCATAGTTCTGCAAGGGGATGGTGGGGATGAAATAGGTTTATTTCTGTTCTCCTCGTCACCTGATTTGTTGTGTTGCATGTGGAAAATTGCATGCTGCATTCTTCAGCAAAATGTTCTGTGTAGTTTAGTCTGTCAAAGGATCTTTGTATTAAATCCATTTTTAATCTCCTCCTTTCCAGCAGGCTTGTAAAGAGGGCACTGATGTCAACTCATAGTTGTCAATATTAGATAAATTCTCCTTCAGAAAATTCCTGCGTTAATTTTTGTTACAGGGCTTTGTTCTCTTGAATTTGAGTTCCCTGTGTTTACTGTTCTTAATGTGATCCTTCTCTTCTGCCATAGCATTCCTTTTCCTTGTGTAATGACAGCTATCCTATTTTCTTCTCCCTGAAATGACCTATAGTAGACCAAAGTCTGCTGATCATAGCCCATTCTAGTATTACTCTGCCAAGTGAAAGAAATCTCTCTATAGTGTTTGGCTTAAATGCCTCCTTGCCACTCTTCGAGTGCCCAAATGCCACTCTACCTTTCTGCTGCTATGGTAAAGACCTGGAGACCTTTTTGCCACATACTCTCTGTTATGCCCAGAAAAAAGACACATGGTAAGAAAACTTTCTGGCATTCCTGTAACTCCAGTTCCTTTCAAGGAACTGTCAAGTTCCTTTCTGGTTGTGTTGAGTTATTCCCAAAGCAGGAGTGTTCACGTTTCCCACAGTCTGATCCTCGAGCTTCCTTTCTGGAATTGACCCACGCATGAAAGTTGAAACTCTATTCTGCTGCTGTGGTGTAGGGGGAGCTAAACCTCCAGCCTGAATACTTTCACCCTAGTCACACGAAGATCTCAAAGCACTTTTGTGCTTGTTGTTACAGATTTGGTAAAAGTTAAGAAAAGTTCATTAGTTCTTCAGTATCCTTTCTTTTGTTAAGAAAACATCCTCATTAAAGGAGAAGTAAGGTTGCTTTGCAGTGCCTCCTGCTACTTCCATCATGTGGGAGTTGCTAGACAAAACCTTCAAGTAACTGAGAAGCAGGAACCTTGTGCAGCAAAATACAGCCTAAACATTTATGTTGTAGTGCTGAAAGTTGAGGTAACACCTTCCACCTCTTCTACTGATAACAAATCACTTATGTAAAATTTGCGTAAAAAGGTAAATCTAATCTTTTGAAATAAGAATGCTTTTCAGGGTAGCCTAGACCAAAGAATTTGTGGAAACTTCATCCTTGGAGATGCTCAAAACTTGAGCATGACCTTGAGCAAAATTACTTAACTTTGAAATTGAATTTATCTTTACATTTGGCCCTCCTTTGAGCAGGAAGCGGGACCAGATGAGTTCCAGAAGTCCCTTCGAACCTACATTATTCTGTGACTTCTAGGGCCCTTGAACAAAAATGGAAACTACTCTCTACATAGAAAAAAACCTGACATTTAATCTCTACCTCATAATTTAATTCTGAATTGTCTTTTGTTTTGAACAACCTTTTCTGAGATACCACAACTTTGTTAGGAGGCTATTTTTCCTGGTGTAGATACAGGGGAAGAATTGCTATTATGTTACTCTCTAAATGAGTGACTCGTTAGGTGGTTTCCAGGTCAAAACTAGCATCGAGGCTTTTGTAGGTCTAATTTCAAATGAAAGGATATCTAACTTAAAGTATTTAATCTTCAGAGTTTAAGTTTGAGAGCAGCTGTCTTTGCTTGTCAGGTTTTTGAGAGAGTGCTTGTTTACCTGGCCCTTTTTCAGGTTTCTGTAAAGACCGAGACATCTAATGTGCAAAGTCATCCTAAAGTACTGCAATATAGTATATTGTATTATAGCGTACTACTGTTGATTGAATTTATTTTTAAATCAGGATGGTTGTCTCTTTATCCCCTTCTGTTTTCTCTTCACTGACAGAAGAAGTTTTGAAAGAGTGAAAATTGGAATTGTACATAAACTTTTGATTCTCTTTCCATTTTTATCTAGCCAAGGGCTTCTCCAAGGATGGAGGTTTCCCTTTTATAGGAATAAATCATACTGAGTCTAGCAGGAAATAGGAGCCTCTTGATTAATCCATCTTGATGTTAAAAGTCTGTTATTCTATTGTTGGTGTATGTTCAACAAAACTATTAAGGTGGCTTATCTTTTCTGTTATGGAATACCACATCTGGAAATGATCTGTCCTCTAATCCAGACACTTGAAACAGTCTGTTCTGGACATTTGAAGATATAAGGATATGATTGTTTACTAGGAAAATAGTTAGGTATGTGAATTAGTAAGTCTAGATTCATTTCATTTTGTCAGTTCTTTGTGCTCAATATTCTTGCTTACAACATGACCATATACAGAGAAGAAAAAAGTGAAGGGAAAGTTGAACTTATGTAGATAGATGTTTAAGCATACGTAATTTTAGTTAACATCTTCAGTATTTACTGAAAACTAGGTGTTTCTTTCAGGACCTCTGAAATCTTTCCTAGATATTGACAGTAGAAGTACAATCAAGAACTACATGAAATCATCCTTTCTTAATAGAGATGCTTTGTGAGCTTTTTATTTTGTTGTTTTGGTTTCTCCAGGATAGCCTAGTGAGAGGTGAGCAGAGGTGCCTCATTTATATTAATTTTGCCATGATTCAGTTGAAAGTGTGTGTTGTTGGGCAAGTCACTTAAATACACTCCTCCACTCCTTAGTCAGACTTCCAAAAATACCTTTAACTCTCATTGTCTACAAACAGAATTTCACTGGGATAAAAACAGGCAGCCTTGATCCAAACTTGAATTTCGTATGAAGAAAGGTAAATCTCAGGGAATAATCAACCAATGACCTGAGACATTAAATGAGACAAATAGATTATCATCATCAAAGAAATATAGAGGTTATATTCTAGTCTGTTTTCCCGTTTCAGCAGAACAGTTGTAACATAAGCCATATAGGACTGCAGGTTGTAGCTAGAAGCTTAAAATTTGGAATGAAAATTACCCCTGAGTTTGGTATGGAAGATCTTGATCATTCAAAAAAACAAAAAAAAAAAAAAAGGAAAAAGAAAAGGTGCTTTGATAACTGAAGTCTCTTCATGAACCACTTAATTAACATCTATTTTTAAAGAAAGAGTAATATAGTAATTAAACAGAGTAAAATGAACTTGGTGTGCTTAAAAAATGGCATTTTGCCTTGTAGGGAGCTTTTAGCATCTCCTACTTCTTTACCGATTGGCTTCATACTCTACAACCATTTTGTGAATGTTAAGCCAAGATACCATATTCTCTGAAAAGCAGTAGTGAGCACCATTTACTCTCAAGTGTTAAGCACTTAAAAATCTGAGAACAATGTAAATTATTTTTTTGAGTGAAACAATAATCTAAATGTTGAATAGTTGACCTTTTCTTACTTTGATCATATGTAGGAATGGGAACTTCTAATCAGTTTTCTGATAATTCAGTCTCCCAGTGGAGAGCCATGGGATCTTTTTATTCAGCTTTTGGCACTTTATAGTAGCTTTATCTGTAGAATATAAAACTGTTGCAGGTAAGTTTTGTTTTGCTGTCCTTAGCTTGATGTCTCTTCTAACAAGTGGGTTTCGGTTGAAAAAAGCTTTGGGGGACCTGTGGGTTGGCTAGAGCTATAGACTGGTTAGTGTTTATGGTAAAAGTGGCTGAAGTAGGTGGCATGGAAGACGAACATAACTCAACATTGCTAGGTATCCGGAGAGCTGAATTGCTCAGCTCTTCAGTCCGTGTGCGTCACTACTCCAGATATACCAGCACTCAGTGAAACATAAAAAACCTGCTGCAATGCGATAGTCTTTTCTCACCCTTGGCTACCTAAGGACGCTTTATGGTGTTGCTGCTCCTTGATGAACTGTAGGAGCTTTGTAATAGGTGATGTGCACTTAGAGCCTTCTTGTAACGGCTGTTTTATGAATTCCAATAGCAATCTTTCTAAGCATAAGGAAAATCACTTTTGCAAAAACACCGATTTTGACTCTGTTGTTGTTGTTGTTCTAAACAACCAAAACTCCAAAAACAATTACAACTTTCTGAACTGGAACCACTTAGTAACTCTCAGTTCTCCTTTTGTGATATTTTTTTCTTAAAATTTGCTTAATCTTATGGCTGGTTCATCCTCTCCATGTGCCCCCTCCATGGCGCAGACCGAGCCCGGTTCCCGAGATTCGGAGGAGCTCCTCTCCTCGCCACGCACACTGCAGAACCGTCCTTCCCGTCCGCCCTGCTCCCGAGGGCTGGAGTCTGGCTAATTTATGAGCTGATGAGCAGTGAGAGATGCCGTTCTTTGCTGACGCCGGTTATATTTACTGAAACACTTGTGAGGTCTTTCCGAAGTTTTGTTAGACTTGTCAATGCTCCTAGTAAAAATTCTGAATTCTTGACTGGTTGTCACCCACTGGGTCAGCGGTGAAAGAGTAGTCTGCTTAGGGGAGAAGTAAGCGGTTTCTGCACATTCTGAAAAAAGCCCTATTTAATAACTCAGGCTTGTGGGCTGAGACCTTGCAGCAGTAACAGCAGAGCTGAGCTGCCCTTTTTGCCTTCTGAGATGATTTAAGGAAGGAAGGAAAAAAAAAAAAAAAAAGCAACCATAGCTATAATACGACTTGCCAGAAAATTTTGAATTTGGAAGGAGGATTCTGTCGTGCTCAGCTTCTCCTGTGACATTGAATTAGGCAAGAATTGCTTCGGAGTCTTTAGTTTGTTATGGTGTATATACACACATTCTTTCTCATTTTCTTGCATATATTTCAGTAAGCCAGAATGCAGGAGAAAAGGCAAGTAAGGCAGTGAGGTACTGGTGCGCACGGGTTAAGCATGAGGCTTTTCACAGTGGAAATGAGGTTTCCAGCTTGAAATCTTTCTGAACGAGTGTGTGTGTGTGTGTTCTGGTCAGGAATGGAAAATAGAGAGCTGCAAAATTCTGCTGAGTCCTTTAGATAATCGTGGTGCTCCTGTTGGAGGAGCAAAAGAAGCAGCAAATAAGCCTGTGCGTTGCTGGTTGGCAGCTGGGAGCGCTTTGTGGCCTTCCAGGAATGCTGCGGCCGGGAGCAGATCCCAGGCGGATTTAAGGGCACTTGCAGAGTTCTGAGAACTGCTTGCTTCCCCTCGACGTGTATTTCTTCTATTTTCCTTACCTTGCGTTGGCTTTTGCAATTGCTGCCTTTTCTGAGCTCCCCAGAACGCTCCACCGTCCACCTCAGACACACCGGCACGCCAGGGATGCCGCCGTTTGCGGGCAATTTTGGCTGATTAACATTCGCCATGAGAGACTTTTGCTGAAGTACCTGGGGATTGTATTTTCTTCTCATTAAGCTTCGTTTTTAAGATCTCTGCATCCTTAGCAGATGGCATTTTTATCTTGTTTCCTGAAAGTCCATATGGCCTAAAAGCAAGACTATCTCTTTAATTGTAAAACATGACCACCTGTTCTGATTTTAATGAATGTAGTAAGCATTTGTCTTGATATATCTACTTAAAAATAGCTACCTCAATTGAGAGGGGGAAAAAAACCCTCCTCAATTGGGCACCAACCCTTCAGCTGCTGAACTAATCAATTAATAATTAAGTGGCTAATTTTAGAACCCAGTGGCCTTGCCATTCCCTTGGACTTGTCCTGATCAGAGCAGGCAGTGATTGATTGCACTGCTGACGCGGAGAGGCACGTTGTGCTGGGGCCAGATGCCAGCAGCGTTTGAGCTGTTTATTGCGATGTTTAGAAGGTGAATGCAACTCTATGTCTCTTTGCTGCAAGTGGACTTGTCATTTCCCGCTATATCTCTTTCCTTTCCGTGTTACTCCAGCTGCTTATGCACTTGTCTTCCTTCAAGTCATCCGTGGGTACAACTTGCCTTGTCTCATCCTCTGAAGGATAAAATCTGAAGTGCTCAAAAGGTATCCTAATGACAGTCCAGCTGGAGAGGAGGCTGAAATTCTGAACAAAAATAGACTTAAAAGGCTTATCCACTAACTGACTCCTAATGGGAAGCTGTGCTAGAATCATTCTGCTCGTTAAAGTGACGGTTGCTGTTTAACTGTTTCGTAGGTCTCCAGGTCTGCACACCAGCCTGATCAGGAAATGCATAGTCTTTTGGCTCAAGTTTACTGAGACGTGGAGGGGAGTTGGATGCCTGAATCTTGTTAAAGGAACGCAGACACTTAATTCCAAGTTGCTTTGAAAATTAACACCTTGCTGTACAAGTCTATCACAATGTCATTTTATTCCAAAGGCAATTAAAATGTCCAAAGCTTAGGAATATTCTGCGATTTTGATGGAGCGTGTTGGCTGTTCTGAGGGTGAAGGCTTCTGAAGTAGGGGCATTGGCAAGAGTGCTGCGAGTACAGCGCTTCCCAGTGCATCAGTACTAGCTATAAAGGGCACCACAACTGCTGAGTTTTGGAACGATGGTGTAATTTGACAGGTCACTGCCTGATTAAATCCCAGCATAAATGGGAGAGAAAACATGAGGTGTGGCTGCTTTGGGTATCTGTTCGGACCCATCGAGAAGGGCATGGTTTGAAAATGAAGGCACTGGAAACCTCTCATCTGAAACATCTTTGATGTGTAGAGAGTGAGATGCTGGAAAAAAACCTGAAGGGAAGATGACTTGCCTGCTCATCCCTCTTTATTGAAGATGCTTCTGACAAAGCCACCTGTCCTGCCGTGACCACCAATTTGCCTGTTAATACAGGTGAAAAACTACCTTTGCTTGCCCCAAATCAGTGTTTATAGCTGTAGCCTGATTGATGTAAATCCAGTTATCTCTCAAACCACGTGAGGTTTTGAGACAGCTGGGTGTTGTTTGTAAGGCTCAGAACAGCACTTTGAAATTCTGATCAAATATAAAAATAGCTGCAGCTTTTGGCATTGGAATTCATTTATAAGTAACCTTTAACTTCCATTGGTGCTTTGTTGTTTCAGTAGGAGGATGGTCTGAACAGTTTTCAGCTGATCTGTGGTATTGCAAGTGGCTTGGTGCAAAGGAGGTTCCCTCTTTGGTTGCAAGGCATTCATATGGCTTTCCTCTCCCTCCGCTTCCAGGATAGCGGTGACTAGTTAAATGGAGCTCAACATTAAAGATGGAAAGTCAGGAAGGAAAGAGCTTATTAACCTTGCTGAGCTGAAAAAGAGTGCTGGGGTGTTTGGAGCTTAGATCTCTTGCAGGGTTTTCTTTTTTTTTTCTTTCCCATTCCTGGGAATTGACATTTAGTTGTGCAGAAAATAAACTGTATCACTCGTTCTGTTGCAGTTCCTTTTATGTGGTTGTGGCAATGCAACACATCTGTGAATTAATTCTTAAGAAGAACTGGAGTTTAGTCTCTGTTTTCTCATTAGCAGGAATGCTAATTCTCTCTTGATTTGTAATGAAATCAAAGGACGAAAGAGAAGGAAAGCAGAAATACAGAGGCTACGCATTTAGGACACGTACAAAAAATTTAGTCCATATTTTTCATGATCCAAATTAAGTAGCAGACAGACTGAGTCTTTAGCTTAGACTTCTTCAGTTTTCCAGAAGGGAACAGATTGAGGAGGGGAAAGGGGCACAGAATTAGAAACGGGCAATTCGAATGGCCGGGCACAGAGCCAGGAAAGAAAAGACAGGAGTGACGGGAGTCCCGTTAGCTGCTGTCTTGCATGTGTGAGGGATGGACTAAATGGGGCTTGGACAAGGGTGTGTGCAAGCACACATACACGTGTGCACCTTCCCCTTTCCTCCCCCCCAACTCTTTGAAAGGCTGCTTGGACCTTATGGACCCATTTTGGGTCTACAGACTTCTTTCATATAATGCAGATATTATCCTAGATGAGGTTTTAAGTGAAATGTGAAAGCTGTAGTCAGGATTTCTGTTGTGAACTGATTAACTCTTAGAGATGCCACGCGTTGAATAAATGTTGCCTCTTCTTTTTTTTTCCTCATCTCCAGATCACTGTGTTCACTACTATGATCTTCGCAACACTAAGCAGCCAATCATGGTGTTCAAAGGGCATCGCAAGGCAGTCTCCTATGCAAAATTTGTGAGTGGGGAAGAAATTGTCTCTGCGTAAGTATATTCTTTTAGGTAGGTTATAAACTTGGTAGCCCTTCGTTCCTGGCACTCTTTGAGTCCTTTCCATGGATACAGTTGTGCAAGTTCACCTGTGTAGGTGGGTGTACATCGCCTGCATGCGAGCTCCTGTTCTTTTAGGAAGCAGATTGTGGCTTTTTGTAAGACAAAAATAGAAATTTATTCCTAATATCACTTGGCTCTTGTAGAGCCTGAGAACTTAGGAGGAATACCAAGAGAACCTGATCCAAGTTCTGACCACAAGCGCCGGCTCTGGGAAGCTGCAGGCAGACATTCCTTTCAAAGTGCTGTGTGGGCTGAAGGTGCTACTGAGCAGGGCCTGCTGTGGATGGAGGTATTGGCAGAGCCTTGAGGGTAGTAACTTCCAGCAGAAGGCCAGTAGAAAAACAGCCCATGAGTGACAGAAATGTTCAAATAGTACTGCTAGGTCTGAAGAGGATGTTTAGCCACTGCCTTAATAACAACTCAGAACAACTGAGTGGGCAACTTTGTGGTAATGTCCTAATTTCTTCTGCAAAGGCTGTTTGAATTAAACTTAGAAGTTAGAAAGTAGTCAAGACAAGCTATATTTTGTGGTCCTAATGGTATGCAGCTTTTCAGCCAGGGTAGGCCATAAGGTCTGATATGGAGACACTGAAGAATAAAATTGTACAGCTTCTGCTCAATTACGTGGCCAGACATGTCTGCCCCAAAACCAAATGCGGCTGTCTCAGTTCACACTACATTTTCAGTCTTTTGGGAATGAGCATGTCTGGATTACATGGCAAGAGGTTGCTTATGTGACTTGGTACAAGCGTCTCATAAATAAAACAGAGGTGAGCCCCTTTTTCGTGATGGGGAAAATACAAGCAACGTTCGGGGGCTGCAGGCTGCTAGGAAAATCTTTGATCTCGACATGCTCATGTATAACACCTGAGGGCAGCAGAGGTGGATCACAGGGGAAGATCTAGCCCCAGAAAGTATGTTGCAGCTTCTTACTGAGTAGATGATTATCCGTCTCAGTTTGATCCTGTGTTTTTACATAGCTTACTCTACAAGCCTTGAGCCAAAGCAGAGCATTTTAAGGTATATGTATGAGTATTCAGCTGTTAGTGAGTTACTCTAATCTCAGTTGTGTGATAGAAGGTTCCCTAGTGAATTCCAATACTGTTTATAGTTAATTAGTTTCTTTCTTGTTTCCATTAACATTATAGCTCTCTGTACAGGTGTAAACTTGTATCTAGAACACAGAGCAAATTAATTTGTGCTTTGGCCAAATCTGGATAAGAAGGCATTTAATAAGGTGGAATGTTTTACAGCCATGATCAAGTGACATGTGAGATGTCGGATGTTTCAGGCCCAAAGGGCCCTGTCCCATTTGAGCTGGCCATCTGAGAATGCATATTCTCTGGGAGAAATATCAATAGAGCTGTCAGACTTGGGCAGGCAACAGCAGAGTGAGGGAACTGGCTGGGGGGGGGGGTTCTCATATCTTCTTCTGTGTATACAGAAAGAAATGCTGAAGAGAAGATTGTTTTTCACGTCTGTCTTCTGAAAACTTGGTAGAGGAAAGAAGACAGCAGTATTGTCTTCCAAGAACCAAGTATTAATTCCTTTTGAGGAAAAATATATGTATATTCAGATTCTCTTGCTTTCTAGCTAGAGCTGTTTTATAGATTCATTGATTTATTTTGCCCTGAGAGTTAAATTTTGGCCTCTGGGAAGTTCAGAACTGCCTACTGTTTAGCACTATCTATTGATTGTAGTGCTGACTTACAGAGAGGCTGATTTAACAGAGCAGCACATCCACAATCCTTTTTGGGAAAGGTATGAAATCAGGAGAGAAGTGTCACATCAGAAGGATCAATGGCCTTTTCCCCTCCTCATGGTGCAGTCACAGACAACTTTATTCTTTTATTGCATACTTGAAGCAATGAAAACAAGGCTAGAGCTTGATAGGAATTTGTTAACAGTAAAAGTCTTCCCTTAGTAATACATTTTAAGTGCATTTATTTTAATGAAGAGATTTAGAATGTATAATACCAAAATTAGGAGGTTAAGTGCCTACCTAAAAAGTCTTTTTGATGGCTTAGCTAATAGCAGAAGCTGTCCCAAGAATCTTAACAGCCTGGAGACCAGAAAGTAATCTCTAGCTGCTTTATCCTGCCTCCAGAAAAGTTTATTCTCCAGGTGACTCTTAAGCAGTGTTTTAAAAATAATATTGCTGCCCTAATAGTACAGGAGGTGAATCCATGGAGCTTTGGGCCAGTAAAAAATAATATGCATCTTCCACTTTTTATGAGCTGTGGTGGTAAGTAGGGGAGGAGGAGAGTAAGCTGCAGCATAGGGCAGTATGTGGATAGGGAATAGAAACCAAATGCTCTGTTTTAGGGTTACTGTGGTCAAGACTTAAGACCAGAAATTTACTTCTGCTCAAGCCACTGTGCTAAAGATAAAGCTCACAGCCCTCATTCTGATCTGACCTTGTGCTATTACTACAAACGACTAGCATCTGGCTGCGGCTCCCTTATCACTCCTCTGTCATTACAGCTGTCATTGAGGTCTGAGATAAGGTTTTTGCAGTACAGTATGAAGTGCGTCTCCCCCCTTCTGTTGAATATTTTTAGGTAAATGTGATACTGGTACAAGGCTATTGTGTTACATTGGTGGTAATATTTTATTGATATTGGATTTTTCCTATCACTGTTAATACTCATAAACAAGTTTGATATGACTTGTACTGAGGCACCGCCACCCTGCCTTAGGAGGCTGACTGGTCCTATTTCTATCTCTTTCAAATTTGAGATTGGAACAGCACTACCTATTTGTTTGCTGTCTCTTTTCTCAAAGATGGGGCTCCAGTCCCCGCCACTGTGAGCATTTATCACAGACTGTGGCTTGTATCACCATAAGAGATCAACTGCAGCTAGAGCTGCAGAGCCTGGTGAGTGCTAGAGAGTAACTCCTGGCAGTAAGAGAGGCTCAGGTCCCCTTGGATGGAGGGAATAAATTGATCCTGAGTCTCTCTGAAACCTGCAATCTTCCTGTCTCCCATGAGCTCTGCCAAGCAGATAACTCTTTCCACTTCCTTCCTTTTACCAAAAGGGAAATGTTTGCTCACAGTAAATAAAACAACATTTTTGCATGAAGGCATATTTGCATATGGGTTAACAGTGAAAAATACCAATTTGAATATAATCCAAATAAGGTTTTATATTTTAATAGTAATGGTTAGCTTTACTGTCAAGGTGGGGAAAAAAAGTTTGAGATCTAAATTTGTATTCATACATTCTCAATTACATATGAGAAAGCCACATCAATTTTAATGTTCATAAAAATTTTGCACCCTCATAGGTTTCTATATGCCACTGATTGATACTGGACAAAATCATTGGAATTGGGCATCAATGCTTTCAGGGCAGCTGGAGGAGGAGGAGACTGCTTCCCAGCTTGAATCCTGTAGAGGCATGAATGAGAATTTAGCCATCAAGCAGAAAGGAGCAGATTTGCTATGCTCTAGAGGTTAAAAATATATATTCAGCATGTCCTGCATAGTTGAGATATGGAGGAAGCAATGATGACCCAAAGGCTATTCAGTTCAGTGGAGGACTTCACAGTCAATAGGTGGAAAGGAAGAATAATACTTCAGGGAAGTTTTGTATTCAAACATGTAATGCATTTTGACAGGCTTTTAAAATAATGTGATACCGTTCTGAGTTCAGCCAGAGTTGCGTATGATTGAAAGTGGGATAAATCTCTTGGAGTGTACTTAGACTTCCCACACTTATGTTGCAAACAGGGTATTGAGGAGCAGTGTTTCAAGCTGGATTACCTGCCATATGGCAGCAGTGTAACTTTAGGTGTTGTTTTCAGGTCAACAGACAGTCAGCTGAAGCTGTGGAACGTAGGGAAGCCTCATTGCTTGCGCTCCTTCAAGGGTCACATCAATGAGAAGAATTTCGTGGGGCTGGCATCCAACGGAGACTACATTGCCTGTGGTGAGTAGAGCAGCTATCCAGTTTAAATGCTTATGCAACTCCACAGAGCTGCTGCTTCTCCAATTGCAAAGCACACGAGGAATTGTACCAAGTAGCCAGAATGACTCTTATGGAAGATTGCTATGAGCTTTCACTCCCCTCTCCCTTTCCCAGAGAGCTGTGCAAAGAGCCCTAAGTCTGTACTTAGTTTCCTCCATTTCAGGTGGGTTCTTTGTACATGATGATTCAGACTTGCTGTCACCAAAAATTTGACTACTAATGTAGTAGCTGTTGCTATGACATGTGTCTTCTAAGATGATAACTGACAGATCCTCCTGCAGCTTTCTAACAAAGTACAGTAGCCTGGATCATTTGAGTGATCCTATAGTTGTCATTTAGTATGGTATTCTGCATGGTGAAACAATAACACCCTCGGTCTGAACAGCTTTCTAGAAGACCACATCATTCTTAAAAAGTAACTCTTGTGGCAGTTTCTTTTTACTGCTTGAATTGGACTGTTTAACCTCTAAATGAAGAAGTCTTAGTGAGAAAATAGTGATAGGCTCATCACCATGGCATGTGTAGGACACCCATTCCAGCACTTACGAGAAGAACTTACCTTCTATCTTTTGATGTTTGCATGGTTTGCAAGGCAGAAATTGGGATGGATTTAAAAACAAAGCAAATGTACGCCATTTAGTCCCTCTTGCTCAAACCTCCACAGATTAAACTGCCATATTTGAATGCCACAAGCAGAACTGTGCAAATCCTACCTATTGTCATAGCTGTAACATTGAGAATACTGGCTATAATAGCATCTCATGCTGTTGTGTAAATGCCCTGCCTGTTCTGCTCAGGCAAAGTGCTACACCCTGTGGAAGTTGTAGAATAAGGTTGGGATTCTGTATATTTTGCAAGTGCTCTGCATACCACAGTAGTTTTAATAAATTCTGGATCCACTTTTAAGCATCCTGAATGTTTGCTATGGAGCAATCCCAGTTAGCAAGGCACCACAACCATTTGTGGTGAGATGATAACTGAGAGAAGGAATTCTGTTGTCTTTTGCTTAAACAACTAAAGAGCTAGGAAACCTTATTTTTCTGTGTGTGCTTTTAGAACATGATCCTGTATATTTACTTTTCATTTCTAGGAAGCGAAAATAATTCCCTTTACCTATACTATAAGGGCCTCTCAAAGACACTGCTGACATTCAAGTTTGATACAGTCAAAAGTGTCCTGGACAAGGACCGGAAAGAAGATGACACGAATGAGTTTGTGAGTGCTGTGTGCTGGAGGGCACTACCAGATGGGGTAAGTTTTCTGCTCCGTCCCCTCGGATGGGTGATAAGGTAATGCCTTCTAATCCCTTAGGAAACGGCGTTGTTGAAGGTTGGCTGCGCCTGGTGTTATCCTGTATGTGAATATTGCAGAGCAGATTGATGTTAGAAAGTGAAGATTTGCAGGAAAACTGAAATGCTCTGGGCTGGGGGAGGGGGATGCTCAGGAGGTCAGAGGCTACTCTATGTTGTTCTTAACTGTTCCACCTGGGTTTCTGGATTTCTTTACTTTTGCATTCAAAATCCCTAAACCAGCATTGCATTTAATTTTTTGTGTGTGCATTAGCAGGGTTTTTGTTTGATTTAACAAAGGCACCTATAGACTCCCAGATATTCACCACAGGCCCTTACTTAAATGTTAATTGTCTATATGAGCTGGCTTATTGAAATACAGACTCTATGTGTAGATGAGTAAATATGTAAATGAGGTAAGCGCAGGCTGCAGTTAACTCAATGACTATTTCAGTGTCAGCTAATGTATATATATAATGTGTGTGCTAATGCTGCAGGCATACCTGATGCACCTCTTGTGAATGTCCCTTAGGCATGGGATTGCATTGGTGAATAAAAATGCTACTTTTAAATCCCAAGTGTTCTTGAAAACCTTTCATAAGAAACTTGAGCAAATAACTCGTGTGTGTACGTGTTTGCAGATGAGATGCTTAGCTGGTTTGCTGGGAGAGGGAAAAGGGAGACTTCTCTGTATCTAATCTTTCAGATAGCTAAAAGGGAACGTTGCCTAACTGATGTCCTGAGACATTGCAGGCAAAAAGACAGTGTTTTGAAAGGTTAACATCTATCAATCTCAATATGAAGAAACTGCCTCTACAATTGTGATTCAAGTGTCTCTGGCATAAACTTATTTCAGGTAGATGCTTCTGAATCAAAACTAAACTTTTTTTAGGTTTGAAAAAACATGCATCTGAATTCAAAGACTGCACCTTTGATTTATGAGTAGGAAGCAGGCTGCTGTGGTTTGAATGGTTGAAATGGGGCTACATGGCATAGCTTTGCTAGCTTTTTTTTCTGACCAGGAATTTGGGAAGACTTAGTATACAGAGATATCATGTCTGAAATGAAGAGTGGATATAGGAAGTTTTATAATCCATGTTTCTGCAGAATAAAATATGCTGCAGGAACTTGTGCACCTATAAAGAAATTTAAAGAAAGGACATTTACTGGATTATTTTCTGTTGGGTTGTCCTGCCTGCTTTAACCTCATGTGCAACTTCTCAGTAGGCAACAGACTATTAGTGGACCCCATCCCTTGTGTTATTTCTTTTGTCCTCCAGTTCTTAGTATGGTCTTTCCTCTGATTATCATGTTTTTACTCTGACAAACCCTCTGTTGAAGCAACTGAGAAACTTCTGAACAGTTAACGAGGGCTGTCAAAGAATTAATCATAACTGAAAGAGGAAATCTTATACAACAAAAATATAACAACTTAGTAACAGTTAAATCAGGCCTATGAAGACTATGCACTAGAAAACGTTCAGACCGCAGCATGCAGAATCTATCGCCATTCTGAATTTGTCTGTCGTTCCTCTACTTTTCTCAGGGCTTCTTCTAAATTAGTATCAGTTTCTCCTGTGGCAGCCACTGTTACCTGGCACTAGTTTGCAAAGAAAGCAGGAAAAAGCTGCCTGTGATCTGAGTGCCACCAGGCTGAGTTTCGCTTCGGTGTTTTCCTCCTCTCTGTAGTGCCTGCTGTCCTGCTTTATATACTGAACAACCAGTGCCACTTGCTTTTACCAAGAGGCCTTCATGTTTCCTTGTATCATACTTCCAGTTTCCTCCGAGACAAGGAGTGCCCTTCATCAGTGCATCTGCACATACCTCTCCCTCTTGTAGTGGTGCAGTGGTCTACTCAGACCTAATTGAAACTTTTCTCATGTTCTTGGTGAAATAAATTACTACGCAAAGGTCACTTATGCCCACAGAGTCTTGCTTAAAGGATGAAACTCTTAGTTTCCATTTTGATAACATTTCTTAAATTGGAATAGGTTCTTCAAATGGGCTTCGTATATACAGACTTTTCATTTAAAAACTGATGTGTTTTAAAGATGCTTAGGTGAACTAAATAAAGCTTTTGCCTTGCAATACTGCCAGGATGCATAGGAGCCTACATCCTATTTGTGGCTTAATTGCAGACTGATCCTGAGGGGGTCACTCTGCCTTAGTTTCCCTAAATGTAAGATTTTTCACTGCTGGGTGGTGATGATGCCTGCTGTACTGCAGGGGCACGTGTATCAACGCAGCTTCAGCCAAGCAGCACCGCAGATCTCGGCACGGGCCCCAGCACCTGCCCAGAAGCCATAGTCAGCACCACGGGCAGCCCTTGTGCTGTTGTGGCTGTGCTGTTCTTGATACCTTGCTCGGCTGGTTCAGGACAGTCTTGTTTGTCTCCGTGGTGGTGGCCGCTGTGCATTCAGGTCCACTTGCTACCTGGAGGCTTTCCGATGGAGGGAGGGAGGTAGAGGCGCCGCGTGCCCGCTCCTCCTGAAGACTCCCCACTGGAGCAGCCTCTCTTCAGTTTCCCTGGGGGGCCGCTCGCCTGGACAGTTCTTTAATTAACCTTTCGAGAAGAGATGAGTAGGTTTCAGATCTGTCACTTATCTGGGGAAACATAAGTACGTGCACTCCTTCACTGCATGTATTTTAGTGCAGAATCCTGGGTCCTAATTAAAACCAAATGAAAACTTTCAGATAAATGTCACTAGTTTTTTCCTAAATCTATTTTTGTTTGATTCAAGCTTTTACTTCCTCCTGAGCCAAAGTCAAGCTGTGCCAGGAGCCCTTGCCAGATCTGTGGGGGTTTTTTCTGTTTTTTTTTTTTTTTTTTCCTTCTTCCTCTCTCCTGTCTTGGTCTTCCTTTGCTTACGGAGATGCAGACACTCTTCTGCTAGAGCTGTCACCTCTCCAGCTGCACAGACCTGGATAGCACATTCTTTCCACGTGTGTCAAAGCCATAATGAGATAATGAGTTAGAGAAATTGTTCTCCCTACGTGCTCATTACCATTTTGCATCAGGCTTGTTCACTCTTCACTTCTTACACTTAGGTAATGTTTGGAAATGAGTAGTAGCTTGTATGCTAATGTTCTTGTGTTGGGCTCTTCAAAAAATTCTCAACGTGCACATCAGGAAGCAAACCTTTGCACTTATGCAGCAAGGTAAATGAACCTTTAAAAAAATTTAAAAGCACTGATTTATAGTTTGTGGGGAATACAAGTTCTCACTTATGCACTTCAAAATTGATCAATGTTTACAAGTAGAAGGAAATTCAGGAAATCTTTGGCCTTAGTGACTCGATAATGTAATATAGTGAAGTGGAAGCAGGGCTGTGGATACATGTCAGAACCTTCCGTGAACCAAATCCTTTTATTTCACAAGACAAGAATTTTCCTGTATTGCCTCTGTCATCCTTTGTTGCTAGCACCTAAGCAAGATTTAGACAACTTTATTTGAAACCTACATCTGTTCTTGAGATTGCTAAGTACTTCCTTCTGTTTCATTAGGACATCCTCAAGATTTTCTTGCTTGGGGAAGAGAAATCACAGCAGTAGCTCACTGCAGCTGGGCAGGTGGCTATGTCTCTTACCCCTCTTGGGAGGGTATCTCTAGTTTTGTCTAGGTGTCTAGGTGAGAGCTGATACACAGGTAGTGTTTAGAGAAGATGAGTTTTCCCTTGTGTCCTATATGATACTTCCTTTGTTCCTAAGTGGGACACCCTTCATTCCTACCTGATTTGCTGTATTCCAGAGTTCAAGGTGCACCTCATCCTTTTTTTTTTTTTTTTTTTTTTTTTTTTTTTTTTTTATTATTACATCTCAAGTAACACTACTTTTGTTTCCTGGTCACACTTAATGTTTGTAACAAACGGCTGTCAAAAGAGCAACCAGTGCTCAACCTGCTTCCAGGAGAGCAAAAAGGTATTACTGCTTTAACACAGAAGCAGTTTGACTATGTAGATTAAGCATAGCTCAATATATCATAATTGCTGTAAAGAAGCCATTTAATTTCGTACCTGTTTGTGCGAGTGTTCATTACTGCAGATAAGCAGGTTAGCCAGGGAAAGATTTCTTGAGCAGAAATACTGTGGCTTTGGTATCAGCAAGGAGATACAGATGAGAGCAGGAAAATGCCAGGTAAATTAACTAAGGTTAAGCTTTTTATTATTAGGGACAGGGAGGAGGGAGGTGATCTTTTGAGAACAGCGTGATAGATTTTAACCAAGAAGGTTAAATTCATAATTAGTCTTCATAATTAGTCATATATCCTTGAATTTCTCTTTATTAACCTGGTGGAAATACTCTGTTTTCTGAAGAGACGTACCAAAAACTTGTTTAAATAAACTTCTTTCCATTTATTTATCAGCTTATTTCTGGATTAAGTGATTTTTGGCTTGTTTTCTTAATTCAGCTTTTTTTTCTTGATAATATCTGACTTGAATTCTTTAGAAACTTTAATTTTTCTGTGATAAACTAGTCATCTAATAGGACTGGATCTGGTCACTGATATAAAGTATCCATCCTTTGTTTCCCAGTAGCCTAATAAATAGTACACAACATACACATGAGCTAGTGAGGCACTCTGATAATTTACAATCACCAAATTGACTCCTTTCACTGGATTTAATTTCACTGGTATAGATTATTGCAGGAAGTGATTCATTGCCATTTTTAAGCACTAATTAATTTGGATGACTTATGAACAGTAAAAATGAAAACTCCTTTGTCATTCCCGAATAACCAAATGCATATTCAGTGTCCTTCTAAATAAGTTGTATTGATTGTAGCCACAGCTCTTGTAACTTGAAAGATTAATTTCAGTGGAAGTTTGGGGGAAGATGACTGTTATTTCTTATTCCTTTTTGCTGCTGAAAAGTTTACTTTTTTTTTTTGAATTTCAAGCAGCTGAGAATTTTGACTTATAATTTAAACTCAAACTCACCTTATTTTTGCAACATTCTCAAATGGTCGTTCAGATGACAGTTAAGATATACCTAAGTAGTAATCTAAAGCTTAAGAGAAATGCCTACATTAAATGATTAAATCCCAACTGTCCTTGGTCTCCCTCTGATTCTAGGTGGTTGCACAGGCAGTGGCGGTGTGAGGAGCTCCAAAGGGAGTATTTCCATGGTGGGGATCAGCTGTTTTCTGACTCATCCTTTCTTTTGCAGACCAGTGGAGCCTGCACAGCTAGGTCAGGCTTCTTGCAAATCAGCCCGTAGCATTCGTGTGTGGTACCTCTCAAATTGGTATTCCTCAGGTTGTTCTCTGGCGTAGTATTGCACAACCGCTTCATCCTAGAAATGCAGCAGTCTTCATGTTCTCTCCCGTGATCAAAACCCTTAATGGTTTACGGTAAGCGGAGAATAATCAGCTTTTGAGATTTGACTTTGGTCAGACTTCTGCTTTTTACCGTGAAGATTTTTTCAGATTTTCCTCCTTTCTGTGGAACGTGTCTTAAGCCACATAGCATGGGTGCTGTGAAGCTCGCTGTCTCTGTGATGCCTTCCTCTTCCTCTCTGCTGCGTGTCGTGTTCTTTCTGGCTGTCCGTGACCTTTTCAACTGAAAGTTTTATTTGACTTGAGTTTTGTTTAGCTGCTTGATGCTTTCCAGTCTCATATACTAAGTTGCTTGAAAACTCTATTTTTATATGCAGAATAATTTCTACCTTGCAGACAAAAAATGCTACGTCATGTTCAGTATATATGCTTCTTTGCTGAATATGCTCATATTCTTTCATATCCGTATCTTTCCAAATGCTCACTTTGGGGTTCTATTATTTTTGCAACTAAAGAGAATTAATTAAAGAAAATACCCAGGTGACTGTAACAATATTTTACTCCTCATCACAAACCCTTGAAGCCCAACTGCTGAGATCTTCATGGAGAAGAATCATACTCTATTAATGATTCATGCATTATATTGGAATTTCAGTGGTTTGGAACTTCAGTCCATGTGTAAGACTATCTTGATAATGTGATTATGCAAATTATAGGGTTTAGGAGAAGGTGTTTAATTTATTTTGAATCTGTTTTGTACAAGAAAAAATCTTGATGAATGCTCACTCAGTACTCTCTCCCCAGCTCGAGGCCTCCCTCGGAGTTTTCTTTCTGTGCAGACAGGGCTCGCTTGCATGGTCTGACAGTCAGCACTGCTGTCACAACCAGGCATGGACAGCGGTGAAGGGTGTCGGGCAGCCAATTGATAACACTGATCTCCATCCACTGTCATCCTCAGGTCTAGTGCATTTGGGGAAAAAGGTGCCTTACAACACTTCCTTTCCTCTTCCAAGGCTCAAGGTGGCATGGCAATAGGTAGGTAGTGTGCAAATGGATGCTTTAACTCTCCCTTTTCTAGATGCAGAGTAGCTGCCATTACAGCCTCTGCGAATAGAGGGGACGAGTCTGTTGCTTTTGTTCAGCACTTGAAGTTCAAGTCCCTGTGGTACTACAAAACTATCATTTGAGCTTTTATTTTAAGAACAGCCTTTCCAAGGAGTGCAGGTGGCTTGTTTTTTTTCCTTGTTGGTTTTAAGTTTACATTTGCAAACTCGATTTCTCTCTCCTCCTTCAAGGCGAGGTATTTGTTCTTTTTTCTACCTAACCACAGAAAATTGCCAAGGGGGTGGTGTTTTCTGAAGTGAAGGCAGATCAAAGTTGCGCGTAGCTCTTGAATGAAGGCAGCATTTGCTCTCTCAGACTTTCGTAGCTGTTATTTGCTCACCAATGCATCTCTTCTAATGTCCACAGAAGTAGAAAGCGAGATGCGGACGGCTCGGAGATCCTCCTTGTTACAGCCCTCTCTTTTAGAGTTGGTGAATGACATAAGTCGATATGACTCAGAGTACTGTTATCATGACAGCTTCACCGGTTGATCCCAGTGGTGCAGCTGTACAGATAATGGATTGCAGTTCATGACTAGTATAAACAGAGGTGTGAGCAGGTGCCTGTTGTTTCCTAGACTTTAAAAATAACAGCGTGCCAACTGGGAATTGTATTGGTATGATAAACATTTGTGAAAGGAGGAAGAAAAATCTCTGTTCAGCTGTCAATAAATTTGTAAGTAGATGTTTCTCTTCTGTTGGGCCTCTGCTGCTTTAATATCCATCAATTTTTATTCAAGTCTGAGTCTTGTAATAGCTGAACACAAGTCAGGAAATTCAACTGGAACTTGGATTTTGTTCCCATCGCCATCCTTAACTCCCTACTGAACCATACATAGTTACTGCTGCACTTCAGCTAGTAGCTTGTGAGTATTGTGTGGCCCTTCATACAAACTATATTCTGAACATCACCACTTAACAGAAAGCTGTTTTGTAGTAATACTCAGAGATCCCTTATATTTCATGCTGAATTGAGGGGAGAATAAGAGCAGATTTGTACTCAGAGAGCAATTCTTTTTAGAATTAAATATTGGTACAGCTTCGTTCTTCCCTTCCCCACTAAGCCTCTGCGCTGCTTCTGTTAGGCCTCTTACTCTGAACTCTCAGATCTCCTGATGGCCTCTTAAGACACTGCTTAAATAATTGATTAGACTGTTGTAAGATTTGGATTTTTTCAGATGATATCTGGAAGCCTGAAAACCTACTTTGTGAGCTCCTCTTTCCCCATACTCATTCTTCCAGTGCTTTGTCTTTCTGTCGGAGAAGTCAGCCTCACGGGCTTTCACCCTCTATCGTCCTAGGGGTAAAAGGTGGCAAGCTGGTCTTCTCTTCCTCCAGAACTCTTAGCATGTGGGTAAGGACTGTCCCTTACATTTCCTCTTTTATAATGTTGCTTCCCCTTTTTCATCCCCTATATAGTGAGCCTGCAGCAGAAACCCTAAAAGCCGTGAGTCATGGTAGGAGCCAGGCAAGTTGTGAAGGTACATTGTGTACTCACCAGCATCTATTGCCTGGATCCCAAGCTCCAACAAAAGCCAGTCTCCTGAGTCAGTCATGAAGACTACGTGAGCAGCCTCTGCCATCCTTTCTACTCTCACATTCATGCCAGATTTTTTTTTCTCTCTCCCCTACAAGTGCCAGCTATCTGCTGAAGTCTCTGGTTGCCACAAAATGCCCATGAGATGAGATTTGAACAATTCTGGATAATCTCAGTAAGCTGGGCACTATTCAGTCAGACAATGTTGTGTCAGACAATGTTGTATGAAGCAGATAAAGGATGTCATTTAAGATGGTAGGAGCCACAGGGGAAAAGCCGTATTTCAACCATTCCTGCAAAAGGAGGAGCCTGGTTTTGGACCAGGAAGGGCAAGGCAAGTGACAGTGAAGTAGTTTTTCAGAAGCCACCAACATTGAGCTAACCACCACCTTTGAAGTTTGCTTTGGTAGAGAGGCAGAAATCCTGCACCAACAGTGTTTGAAACCCTCGCTGCTGGTGTTCCACTGTCACAGCTGTTTGAGCAGGGTCTTATAACCTCGTCACCTTTAACAAGTGACACACTGCTTCAGTTACCATCAGAGCAGGCTTCCATTAATTTTTCATTTTTTTGGTACATCTAACCTATGGCAAGCTCTGCCAGGGCATCAGCATTTAGTAGTTATAGTTCATGAATCGCATCAGCCTTTTGCTCTACTGCTCCTAATTAAGCACTTTTAATGTCAGGATTTAATGTTTTACAGAGTCTAAATGAAGTGGAAAAAATATGAACTAATTCTTTTTCTTTCCAACATGAGGTTTTGAACAGATAATTTAACCTCTAGGTGAAATGGATGTACTAGTGCAGAAGTATTTATGCGCAGATAACTTGTCTGTAAAAGCATTAGTTTATGGAGGATTCTACATGAATAATTAGTGCTTAGCTTTGGAGTACCTGTTCTGAAGGCTTTCTAACCCTTTCTGTCCTTCTGATATCAATACAGAAACCCCAAAGTGTCCTAGAATGCGGGAACTTCTGGCCAATTTAATGTCAATGACATTGCCTATTAAATCAAAAAATAGAGCTTTTGAGACACACTATTAAAACAGGTGATTTTTCCAACAGCCAGATAGGATTTTTTTTCTATCATTTTAACCTATTTAAAGAAAACTGAGTTTCTTTTTGGTGTGTTGTCCAGATCTAATTAACTAATGCTAGATGAGCTAGGCTACCTAGGTGCACAAAGTAAAAACAGTTACTACTTTGAAAGCCATCTTATGTCTGAATTGAAACTCCCTGGATATGTAATTATTTTAGATATATAGGATACACCAGAATTATATCAGTATTTCCTAAAGAAGGGAAGCCAGTACAGCAGGAGGATCTCAAGCAGGGCAGATTATTTAGTATATTAGTGAGTAGCTCCTGGGCAGAAACAATATAACAAAATAACAATACCGTTAATGTTGGGGTTATGCAGCTGAATAGTTGTGTTCACCCTTATGAGTTGTTTTGGATTCAGTGAGGGAAACAGTGCTTCAGACAACTTTGTTTCTTATATATTATTATATATCATAATCACTTCCTAATCTCTTATCTGGTTGCTAAAGCTGCAGAGAAGCAAGCTGCTTGCTGCTTTGCTGGCCTTCTAGGTGTGCTTTGTCTGAAGTGAATATTAAGTTAAACAGAGGTATAGTCTGGGGAGCAGGCAGATGAGACAACTGTATTGTTTCTCACTTATCTTTCCTACAGTATCTCTCATTATTATAAGAAATATTGCATATACTGGAAGGAAAGACTGGTACAGATCCATTTGAAAAAAAATTACCTATAATCTGCAGATAGCTTATAAATAAACTGCAGCAGGAGGAGAAGTTGCAACCCTTCTCACTGTCCCCAGTGGCAGAGACCTAGCCTTGTTAGCCAAACCTCAAAATGCAATGCTGGCATAAATGTGTTTTCTGGTTTTCCCTAGTTTCTCAGTTTGTTGGTTTGATTGTCTGAATCCTTGTTGCCTCTTTCTTCCAAGAAAGACTTTGTAAAAGCAGACTGCTCTGGCCAAGTTCTTTCTCGCATTCACCAAATAACGGAAAGCTTAACTAGTTTGTGAAGTATGGGCTTATGGAAAGCTGTGACTCATTAAAAATTTCCTTGATTAGAATAGGAGGAGAATAGTGTTTTTCTGTTTGTGTCTTGTTTTGGAACTTACATGTTGGCTCCAGCATTTTAAAGGATAAATTCAGGCAAGCAATGGCAGAAACAGGAGAAAAAATGAGCTGGAAGTCAAATACAAATGTCCTTATTTAGCATGAAAGGATGCCCCTCACTGGAGGCTTCCCCTTCTTGTTGGGTTCGTGTTTGACTGTAAGACAACAATTTTGAATTGTTGATGTGCATTGAGAAGTTTCAAGTTTTTGTTTCAAAAACATCTCTGTTATATTCTGCAATTGCGCTTACAGTTCCCATAATAAAGCTCCTAACTTTTTCCCAAGACTGAAGCCGACCGCTGTACTGACCATGTAGCTGGGGATGAGGGACCCACCTCTGTTCATGCAGAACCTGGGAACTGCACGTTCCGGAGTGGGGAAGGCAGTGGAGCTGTGAAAACCCATCTTTTTTTTTTTTTTTTTTTTTTTTTTTTTTCAGCAGATTATGCCATGGTTTGTGGTGGTTTTATGACACAGACAAGTGTATCCTCAGCCAGGCTGAGGCTCCTGTATTAATTTTAGATAGCACGTGAATGTGGAATTTGAGCCGAGCTCACTACAAATAGACAATAATGAAGTAATGAATCTGATGCACACTAAGCCACACTGTCTCTCCTTACAGAGAAACATGTACTGTATGTGATGATGTGGTTTTCGAGAGGCCACTTCTTAAAATATAATTGCTGTCTTCACTGGAAGCCGTGGTTGCAGGAGCATACGATCCTGAACTGTCTCTTCTGCTGAAGGTTGTAGAAATACTCCTTACCGTGATACAAAACAGGCTGTGTTCAGCGCTAGTGGAGAGCGGTTGTTTTTGGCATCTTAGGTCCAGTGATGGTAAGCAGTAAAGCATACTGTTTTTAAACGTTTGAGGAGTCGGCAGCCTGGGAGGGAAGCGCTGGGTTGCCTTTGGCTCAGGTCACCATCGTGTCTGTTGAGCAGTAAGTCAACTGCAGCGTCTACTCGGAAAGAATATTTAAAAGGTAGTAGTCTAGGGAGAGTGAAGCAGACTAGCTAAATAATCAAATGCAGGAAGTGTTTGTTGTCTTTCCTCACCCTCATCAGCAGAGCTTCAGGTGTGCATTTGAATATTTATGTAGCCGAAAGGTGCAAAATCAGAGACGCTGTCCCAGCGCAAGGCTTTTTGTTCACTCGTATAATTCCAGCGTGAAAATGACGTGCTTTTCCTCGTTACCGGCTTGCATCTTTTTACACTTCCTTTTTGCCATTAGTGTTGCTGGTAGCTTAATGGATTTTCTTTATTGCTGAGCTCTTCTTTTTGATATATTATTGCTAATCTGTGCATGCATTCAAAATGACAGTGAGTGTTTTATAACAGTCATTTCAATTTGAGGTATCTAGAGAATTTTTTTTAATACTCACTATGTGAAAATAACTCCAAGGATAGAAAAATTACCCACTGTAAGAGAGATGATTTTACTTGAGAATTAGGTTTAAAGATAAAATCTTCCCACTTCATGGGACTTGGATTTCCTATTCTTTGCTCTTTGTCAAGTTTAGTCAGGAGCAGGACTTAATCCAGAAAGAAGATGATTAAATTGTCCTCAAACAGTGAGGTAGAACATTACCCAAATCTCACTTTACTGAAATCCTTTTTTGTCTTGTAATGCTAAGAAATTGGGAGCGTGTAAGAGTTGCTTGTGGAATGCACCGTATGAAGAAGCATACTTTCTCCTTCTTTGCTGGCTCATTAGAAAATGAAATGTTTTCTGCTTATTGGAATAGGTCAAACCTGTGTATTATAGTAGGCAGGCAGAAATTATTTTAGTATGAAATAAGCAGAAGCATCCCCCTACCTGTAAAGCTTAAAGGTCTGCTGTTACCAAGTTGCTGCTGGGTTTGTGGGTTTGCTGGGACAGAAAATCCAAGTGCCTTAATACAGTTGTGTTTTCACCTTTAGAAACCAGGTTTAGAATCTGGCAAAAAAATTGAAAAACAAGGATGAATTTTGGCTCCAGGTGTGCAGATGCGTTGACAGTCACGTAGTGGGCGCTGTTCAGGAGAGCTTTGGGACCTGAGCAGCAGCAGGCACTGGAGGGCAGAGCTGACTAGCAGTTGGGGTATTCACCTGCTCCTCCTTGTTGCCTCCAGGCCCTACTGTGCACTTTGGATGCAGTGATGCTAGCATACAAAACCATGCTTCTAAGCACTGATAACTTTTTAATCTCCCATTTTTCAGCAGGAAAGAATGTCAAGCCGTTCAGGTTATTCTGAATTGCCAGTTACAGGCTAGAACAAAATAATCACTTTTGCATCCGTGTTTTGCATTTTGGAGAGCCGAGGGGAAAGTGTGTGTATCGGGGGAGGGGGCGATCACGCAATTCAAGCATTTCCAGGCTAACACGGGAACTTGGTGTTCCATCAATTCGCTTCGGGGCGCTTGCCTGGAAGCAGTCCGTGATCAGAACCATTGGGAAGGAGGAAGGACTTGCTTCGGATACATGCACCATGGTCAGAAAAGCAGCTTGTTTAATGGCCTCGCTGGAAGGACATCGGCACTCGGCTCGCTGTTGTCGTGCTGTTCCTGCAGTTTAGGAACCAAGCTGAGGTCAGGAAAGTTGGAGGCCTGTTGAAGACGTTGCAGTTCCAGGAGCTACCTCTAACTAGCATTTGAATCCCAAATGAGCTGTTCCCCGAAGTGAATGACAAAGGAGCCTTAGGTGCCTTGTGTATGCTTTTATTCGTGTGTGCATATCCTGAGCAGCCTGTTTTTGTTGTGCCTAGAAAGATTTTGACCTTTGGAGTTGAACTTGCACGCTTACTGTCATTTTTCTATTGTTTGAATCCTTTTCTTGAGCTTATTTGCCTGCATGAATTCATGTTTCATTTAGGATTTCATACAGTCAGAAGCCTGGGATAAAAAGACCATGTAACAAAAGGCTTTTTTAATCATGAAACGTTTTAGAACTGGAAGATGTTGGGACCAATTGGGACCAGTCACGTGGACAGATGAAGTGCGTTTTGTCCACTGTTGCAGTCTTCCTAGAGTAAAGTGGAGGCCTCTGTCTGCTTTAGGAGAGTCAACTGAAGTAGATCGTTCCCCTCCATACACATATGGTATGCTGCTCCGTGTCGAGACGGCTCCTGCAGCTGCCTCGGCAGATAGCTCTGCACCCTAGCCGTAATGGTCCCGCCACGTGGTGAAGACTGATTAGGCAAGATTTTGTCTGTAATTTTCAGAGCTAAGTGTAATTGTCTGTAGTTAATCTGGCTCTGTATTTTAAAACAAGTTTATAATCATAGCTATTGGGCTTTATGTAAAAATGTTTTTTTCTTTAACCTCATTAGACTTAGTAAACTGGCTGTAGAGGTCACTAAATTTGTGCTAGGGAAGTGCACCCAAGTGGAGCAGGGCTGCGTGCCCTGAGGTTCCCCTTCCTCTTGGTGGTTCTTTGTTTCGAGAACCAGTAACAGTTTACAGCTATTGAAAGTTACGGTGCAACCCCCAAAAAAGCAGTTAGTGTGCCAGTGATTTATTTTTTTTAAGTCCTGGCGTGAGAGTTCCCTGGGATGCCAAGGGCCACCAGCTGTAATCTTCTGGTGGACCTGGATACCACCATTCAGATAGACATCACCATCCATCTAAATGAGCTGGTACTTAAAGTGCTACAGCTTCCTGGTCCAGACTTTCCTCCTCCCCAGACAGGGTCTGCTAAACCCCCAACAGTCCTGACCATGTTTGTCTGCTGGACAATATGCCACACATATACTGAAAGGGAAAGTGAGCAGGATTAAAAATTACTCTGATATCTGAGATGATTATTAAGTACTGGCCTAGTGCCTGATTACTGTCGCTGTTTTGCAGAAGTGAGACAGATTTGGAAGAAGTGGTCACAGCCGCGTCGATGAGAAGTTGTGCCCTTAGCTGCTGATTAAGGAAGTGGCAGTCTCCGTTTGCATTTGGGGTTTTCTTTTTTTAAAGAATTGCATTATATTACACATGAAGTTGCTAGCAGTGTTTATTTATAGCATGACTGAACTGGCAAGTTTCTCTTGCTGTTCTTCTGGTACATCTGTATTTCACCTGTTGTGTACTTTGCTTTACTGTCTGATTTTTATGACTTCAGTGCTGACAGCCCTGTTCTTTTAGTCCTTGACCTCTCCTATGCAGACACGAGCCTGTAATGTTTCCTATTTTGTCTTTGTACTTAGGCTGTTAGACTGACTGCCTATTATTTACAAAGTCCAGGGGAGTTTGCAGATTCAGCTTGACAGTTCCTCTCTGAATTATTTAATGACCATAAACCAAAAAGCCCATGTGGAGCTTCAGATGACTTTTCATCCACTGTTGTGGAGAATGCCTGGTATGCAAGTCCCACTAATTTTGCTCATTTGTATCCTGTGATTAGTATAATAGCAAATGCAATTAGAATTCAAGGGCTAGCTCCTGGTATCCCTCAAGGGGAAGTAAGCTGCAGAAAGGTGAATGAGTAGCTGAGAGAGAGTAGAAGGTGAATGAAAGAATAGACAATTTCTCTTTAGTTGAAAGAACTGTGTGTCTAGTTTGTCTGGTCTTTTTTCCTGTCACGATCGATGAACTTGTCTAAAAACATCCTATGTTTTTCTTCTGACTTTAATCTGTCTTCAGTGGTTTGGTGTATGTGTTTTTGTGTTTTATTTTTGGGTTATTTTTACATCCTCTTTTTAAAATATTTTTTTAAACAGTTGAGTCATCCAGCGATTTCTGATTTCTCAGGTGCATTTCTGTTTCTTGTTTTTCTTGTCCTTCTGGATTCTGGGATGTTTTAGATGCATGGGATCAGAGGAGTAAGCAGAGGAGCCCAGGTGAATCCTCCAGGTGATGCAAAGATCACTAGAATCTTTGGGGTGTTCATTCTGTACAACTAACTGGAAGGTGGTGTGCTTTGCACTCATGGCACTAAAGCTGTATTCTCCTCGCCAGAGGTATAGCCTCTTTTTTTCCCCAACCTCAAATACGATAGAGAAAGTGTCAGTAGTATATTATAGAAGCAACCTATTATGTGTCATCTACTCGATATGGCTTTATTTAATGAAGTTCTTCTTTTATGTACAAACAGACCTTTACTCCGTATTAAATTTCAATTCACTGTACGTTCAGTACTAGTGATGTGATTTACCAAATGGCACTGATATTGCGCAGTGTGGCCTTAATTTGGGCTTCAATGTATCTTCTGAGAAAGATCTTGGAAACCTTGACAATTCACAAATGAAAGCTATCTCTTATCCTGACAGTTTTGCAAACATGGCCCAGTCCAGTTCCACTTGCTTTTGCGTGTGGTCATCAATAATAAGGCTTTATGGATACCGCATTGGCCATGAGTCAGTGTGACTCTAGCCCGGTTTTCAGCTTCCTTGGGTGAACAGGGAGGTGGTTCTGTTGCCTGGCGGAGGATGCCCGGCTCAGCTGACCCATTTCTATCTGCACTTTCCCTGTAGCACAGGAATAGGAGATAGTTACCCCTTTTTTAACAAGAGTAACCATGACTTGAATGTGTGCAGGGAGGAGATCTGTTAAGTAAAGCTACTTTTTATACATATATATAGCTAGTTACTTAGAATAAAATTGCACTTTGATATTAAACACGGTTGGCTATCATCAAAGTATCCTGCTGTCTGCATGTGTAAGTTCTAACCATTTTTCATTGTCAATCTTGAGTTTATTGGCATATCTTCTCCTACATAAATTTCTCACATGTTTGTAGGATGCCCTGACCAGTGAAAATATATAACTGCTTACTCTGCCATTTGGTGAATTGTGAAACAGTATTTTGAGAAAGATGTGCTTATTTTTAGAGATTATAGAAGGCTACATGGTATCGTAAAGTTTGCGCTGCATTGCAGGAGGCTTCAGATGCCTAGTGCTGCACCTGATCCTCTTTAAAACATTAGTTGAATGTTGAAGGAGAGCAGGATGTGAATTATTCCAAGATTAATGGAAACTTTTGTTTTACCATAATTAAACTTTCATTTTTTGAATCGAATTCCTCTTTCCCAAGTGGGCCTATGATATAAACAGCATTAGTATAGCTATAATTTCATGAAGCTTATATGCTTGCTAGTGTTTACAGTATCTGACTTTTCTCCTCTCCACAGGAAATGCTTTGCCCTTTTTCTCTCACTGGGTCCTGGTGATCTCACCTTTGCAGCAGACAAAAACCCTTCCACTGAAATCTCTCCTAGCTTTTCTGACGCACTCCACATCTCTTTCCAGTCTGCTGAAAACTGTGAAAGCGCTTGTGTGTTCAGGGCCACAACTTAATTGTGTATTTTCTCCTGTTTTTTTTTTTTGTTTTGTTTTGTTTTTTTTTGTTTTTTTTTTTTTTTAAGAAAAAAAAATCTGTAGTAGTTTAGATGGCAAGACCTGGGCCACCTGCCAGGCAACTACTCTTCCTCCCTGTTTCTTTTATTCTTTCGACATGAGGTGTAGCCCTGTTCACTGGGCAGAAGTAGCGTACAGGGATCAGATATTTTTGCTTTCCCGTTGTGCTGCCCTTGCCCTTGTTCTTCAGGCCTTGCTGTAGTTCAGCTTGCCACACTGATGCAAAACCTTCCCACCTTGCCCATGTCCTAGACTTAGCTGGATATACCAAGCATGCTGTCATTTTGCCCCGTAGACAGGTGTCCACCATGTTGATGCTTAGACACGTCTTTTGTTCTAGTTGCTGTTAAAAATATTATTCCTGACTTAAAGAGAAATCAAGACTTTGATTTTCACGGTTGTCAGACTTCTGGCCCATCCAGAAGCACAATTAGAAGGCTTGCAGATGCTGTGAAACAGTTTTATTTATTTTCCAGCTGGCATGAGCAAAACATTCAGAATAGTGTTTCATATGATTGGGGCACTGGAATCCCTGTGGGACATTGATTGCAAGACATATTAAGGAAATGGTTGAGATTTTAATGTACGTTCAGAATTTTCCAAGTTGGTTTAATTGTGGAGGGAGAGTCGGAGGACTGGCAAAAAGCCTGAATCATGTTCCTCTCTAGACCTTCACACAGCTAGGTTTTGATATCCTGGATTACATTCTCTGGGCAGCAGGAAGCTTGTGAGAATTTCCGGCCAAGTAGCCTGTCTCTGTCTGATACTGTCCCAAGCATGAGGGAGACAGTCCACTGCTGCAGCTCTACTTCATGTGGCAGATACCACGCAGTAGCTGTCAAGGTTCACGTGTCACTGTAGCGTCCGTTTGGTGGTGGGATTGCACTGGAAAAATGGATGGCTGTGTTCAAGGGGCATTATTACAGTTACAATTAAAGCAGGCAAATTAAATGTTAGAATTAAGGTTGCCTTTGTGCCCTTGCTTGAGCCCTTTTGCATTTCTGTGGCAGAACAGTTTTATGCTGGTGATTTCTATTAGGACAGTGTGGAGAAGCTACAATCAGCATGAGATCCAATTTGCTAGGTATTGTCCAGACGTATAGCAAGTGACAGCCTGTTGCCTTCAAAGACTTGACAACCAAACGATACAAAATGAACAGTAGTAGAATATGAATCTGTTATCAGTTTTAAATAAATTGATTTCCTCAGTCCATCAGTCATTTTTTGAGTTTCTGCCAAAGTGTTCTACTCTTACTGACCTAGTCAGGCAGGCTCATCTTGGCTCCCTTCATCTTCTATGATTAACCCATTCTCCTGTATTGATTGCCACTGTCTGGGTTGTAATGCATTAATTGTACTTCTATTTTTGCTTTGCGGGGAGGGTGTCATGTCAGGGCTTTAGTAACATTTCTGTTTTTCAAGTCTGCCCCCGTTGGCATCGGCCAGCACACGTTCCCACCAGTTACACAGCTGCCAAGACCTTTTTCCGCTGGAGTTAGATCCAGGCTGTATCCACCCTGTCTTATGCCTATAGTAGTTTTAGTACCTTAATATTAGTCAAGCCATACACCGTGTGTCTCTTCCTTAGGCTTTCACTAGGCAAATGAATTCTGTATTATTTCATCTTTAAATAGTATTCTGCACACCCTGTCTCGGACTGAAAGTTGTGCTGGGAGAGTGGTAACTTTGTAGTTACTTCCAAATCAGCAAGATTTCATGGCCCGTAGTGCTCAGAGAAGGAAGGCTCTGCCTCCTATCATCATGAGACAGACTTCACTCTGTGAAGACCCTTAATCACAGAGATCCAGCTGTCAGAGATGCTGAGGATGCATCTTGGTTTCAGTGAGAACTTCTGCAAGTCGAGCCAGTTTTGCTGAGAGGCCAACATTTGGATTAAGGAGACTGACAGCAGGCATCATCTGGATCTAAAATGTTTCGCCACATGATAATCAATACAACCTAAGGCATTTCAACAGAAGGTAATCACATAAACTGCAGAACATAAATCATAATTTTGGGGAAGCAGGGAGCTAGATGTGCCTTGGATAGGGTAGTGGACTGAATACTAGATGGCTCCCAGACGTGATCAAAAATATCAGCCCTGCAGACATTCGGGGCTTGATGGTTTGGGGTTTGACTCTCAGCTATAGCCTGGCTCCCATGAAAGTGTTTTTCTGTACCAAAGGGGAGCAAGCAAGCAATACTGCTGGATCTAGACCTGTTTAGTTTGATGGCACAGGGGAGCACGTGATCGAGCAGAACTGCCACCATCGCAGGGGTGTGCTGTGGCGGTGGTTATCTGCGTGTGAGAGAACGGCGAGGAGGGCAGCATGGGCTCCGCATGACCTGAAATGCTGGTTAAGCCATAGGCTTGTGAAGGAATGAGCATATCGGGACCCCTGTTATTCACCCAGATGTGTAGCCACTTAGCATGTTGTGAGCAGAGAGCTAGTGTGCAGCAGGAATCTCTTGCTCTTCTCCCGTGCTGACTGACACGAGACTCTAGTGGAAAACTCCACGAGGGTTGTGGAAGTAATTGGAGAGCTTGGAAGATTTCAGACACTAGTCTAGGTCTTGCTCCTAGGACTGCTAGATAAACGTCCCACTTCCCATGTGCTTTAGTGTGTGCATAGGTGTGAGTTGTGGGGTGAGAAGAACCATTAAATGTTCTTCAAAACCCCTAGCTTGACAGCACAGTGAACCCACTGCATTCAGCCTCACCTGGCAGGCTGTTGTGGTTTAGGGTGGATTTTCAGAGAGCTCGATAGCAGTTCGTAACAGTAGTCTGTCTGGGAGAAGAATGCAACTGGAATGGATTTCTCATCAGCAAATAAGCAAATACTGCAGTTCAGAAACAGAATGTCTGTTAGGAGAATTAAATCTCAGTGCTATTTCTCCCTGCTTTTTGTCTTCAGTTCCTCGTTGTAAACATATGGATTAACCTTGGGCAAATTCACTGAATGTGCTGCCTCTGTTTCCCCAAATGGCAAAGTAGAACAATACTTAGCTACCACCAGGGTGTTTATGACTCTTAATTAATGTTGTAATGTGTCTTTGGTTCTGCTGATAAAAATGTGCTGTGCAAATGCGAAGTTGTTTTTACTGATTGGATTGTTAATTAAATGTGCACATATAAATGATTTATTGGCATTATAGAATTAAGTTTTATTGATTTATTAATATTGAGGTTGTTGGGTCAATTTTGAGCCTATGTCATTCACCTATTTGAGGCTGAAACTAACAACTCTGGGAGAGGAAGAAAAGTAGGAGACTGACCAACTAATGACTTATTTCTTAGCATCAATATATGGAGTCTGATTTAGTACCAGGACCCAAACTCCAGTGCCTGGCCCAGGGAGACTACTGGCATTATCAACAGTGTGTTGGATTTCTTAGAGCACCGGAGAATGAGCTTTGTGCCATCTAGCATTGATCCCTGTTAGACTGGAGTAGAAACGATTTGCCACCATTTGGAGTCATGTGCTCCAGTTAGGCACAGCAGCTGACACTGAGTATTAGCTTTTTGTAATCAGGAGAAAACATGAAAGAAAGGATATCTGTGAATGTGTGTGTGTGTCTGCCAAGCTGCTGATGTGGACCACCACCACCTGCTGAAAGCTCCTGATATAGCAGCAGTTGTTTCCCACTGAATAACATGGAGTTGCAGCCTCTAACTAGGAGGCTCTGGGGGTGGTTTGTTTGCTCTTCATGGCAACCCAGTCTCTGCTTTTGTCCTCTTCTCCCTGTTTTCCGGCAAATGTTTTGGAGATGGATGTCGGAATGAGCTGTAGCTGACAGCAAAGAAAGGATTGGGACCAGAACAGAAGTCTTGTCAAGCTAGTGCATTAATGAACTCAGGGACCTAGAAGTAAAGAGAAGACAGCATGTGAGCGTAGATATGGTTGGTCAAATGATGGGATTACTGGGACAAGGATCTCATAAAAAAAAAAAAAAAAAAAAAAAAACAGAGGACCTGAGACAGTCTGGGAAAGCTGAGACTGGTCCCACAGAAACTAGGGAATTAATGGTGCAAGTTGCTGAGAACTCGACAACTGAAGGTGGTGAGTGAGTGATGAGAATATAGTTTGGCTGGAGGAGAAAGCACTGATTTGGCTAGAAGGAGAAGGAAAAAGAAAAGAGGTGAGAGGGATGGAGAAAACCCTTCATGACTGTGAAGGAAAGAGGAACATTAGAACTACCCAAACATGAAGGAGGGCTTAAACAAATTGGAGCTTATCCTTCACACTAGGCAAGGAGAGTGCTGTAGACTGCAGAGTACCAGGGAGCCAGAAGCCCAGTAGAGGAAGTCTTCAAGCATCTCAGAAGTCTTCCACCAGCATTTGTTCTTTCTGACTCAGCCTCTGCAGCAGTTCAGAACGGTGGTGCTTGCTGTACTTCAGGACCTGACTCTGCAGGACTTGTGGTAGGCTGTGCTTGTAGGACAGACTGCCTAATTTGAGGTAGTTTGGCCTGAGAAGGCTTTTCGCATTCTATTGATTTCTGTTTCCAGCTTCTGATCCCAGATGGTTTGCAGTTGATCTGCACAAAATCTAAATATACCAGTTCAATTGACAACACACTTGGGTGGCTTTAGAGTTAACCTCTTAATGTATCCTGTGATCATCTTAATTGGATTTAGGTCAGATTTCTTAACACTCTTATGCAAAATTGGTGGCATTTTTTTCAGATCACACATTTAGTTTCTGGTGGAATGAGCATTTGGGAGGGAAGCCTGTGGAATAGTGATAGAAATAGTAATGATAGCACCTTGTGGCTTCATTTTGCTGTGTTACAGCACTGATGGGCAAGGAGGCATGACCTTGGTGAGAGAGAGATTAAATTCATCACCTGCAGTGTGCTGTAATGACTGAGTGCAACAAACAGGGGAAGCAGGAGAAGGAGAAAAATGTAACAGCAGTAGGAATGCAGTTCTTGAACCATGCGGTTGTCAAGCTAAGTACTGCATTGCATTATCTGGAATTGCCAAATGAATGTTTAGGGGGTTTAAGTATTAAGAGAATAGATGCTAAAAACTGTTTTCACTGAAATAATGCCTAACTGTTCCCTGTGGTTTTGCAGTATTGACGCTAATATGTTGCATGTTTATGTATACATTTTTCTGTAGCCTTATTGCAAGCTATATTTATATACTGCTGACACTTTGTTCAAGGCCTTGAGCTCGTTGTTTATGGGGAGTGTCTGAAATCCCGGGATATATGACTGTAGAAACAAGCGCCTTTAAGACCTTGTCATAGATAGATGGGCAGCAGAGCTTGGTATTCCCACGTACAGAGAAGGAGGGAACTTGTCCTTGGAGGGGTGGGGGGAGACTATATGTATATGCATGCATGCGTTTGTTTTTTATGTTAATGCCAATGTAATTCGGTTTTAACATATGTCTCTCTACGTTGCCTGATGGGGAATGTGCAACAGCTGTTAAAGCTGTGTAGTCTGGTTTGTGGTAGATGTGGAAGAATAAACCTCTGACAAGTTATTCTAATCTCAGATTCTAAATAAATTAGATGCTCATCAAAAACAGTTTTGTTCCAGAATGACTAAATTACAGAGATGGTTGCTGGTAATACATCAGCAGTTCCTACAGTGGCCTTTCACGGCTCTTTTTCTTGCCTTTCCACAGCTTTCTCTGCATTCTTCCAATCAGTTTTGTGGGCTTCTGTTTCCATCTTGAATGCAGAGAACGGCATAAAGATAAGCACATCAGCAGCTGTCTGTGTGCAGCTCCAAGCACGCACATGCTTCTGTTGTCTTCCAGCCTAGTCCTCAGTTGCCTTGTTGATCCTGTTTTCTTCAGTGCTACAGGCTGTAAAGAAAGGTTATGTTAAGAAAAAGTGATTTCTCACTTGGCTGAGAGGTGGCTTACTACTTATTTGAGTGTGTCATTGGAGCAAGCCTTTGAATGTTCTCTTCTGTGCACCCATGTGCTGTGAATGCGGAGACCGTAGTATATATGATAGAAAATAAGCTTCTAGTCATATAGTATCTGCTTGTGCTGAGTTTGGACTTAATAGAAGTAGAAAAATACATTAAGTGTAAAATCCCAAAATGAGAAGCCTACTTCTTCAGGGAGGCTTTACTGAAGCAAGCAAGAAAGAAGGATATATTCTGTATATCAAGAGCCACAGTAAAAAGAAAAATACAAAATGTGGAAGTGTCAGAAAACTTAATTGAAAAGCCTCCATAGTAAAGAGGTTAAAGTATGGAATTGTAGAAAAATGAATGTAGGGATTAAACAAGATATTGAATTTCTACCTATGCCTCTTTCCTAGGGGAGGTCACTTCATCTCATGAAGAAGCTGCAAGCTTTGCATGATGTAGGATGATGAAAGTGCTAATTTGTTTGAAAGCTTTCTCCTCTTCCTCCCCCCCCCATAGGATAATATTTGGTGTCCATGAATTCCTATATGAGAAGAAACCATGCCAGTGTGCATGTGATTGTGGGCAACTCTTTCTGCATAAAACAGTCTGAAAGTGTTACTACCTGTAAATCTGCAGGTTAGTGTGTTAACAGAATATCTTCATTGTGCAGTGCAGCTGTAGTTGTGTAGCATTTATAAACTTAAAAACTGAAGATTTTGTGTTTGCAGCTGGAGATAGAAAGAAGCAGATGAGGCGTTTTTAGATTTGAGTTGTTGCTGGGGGGGGCGGGTTCCCCCTGGATAATTCTGGAGATATGATGGAGACTTGATCTCTGTGTGTACAAAGGAATTACCTTTAGAATGAGATAAAAATGCAGTTTCTGAGGATTAAAAAACATGATTTAGACATGTGCATTCTGTTCCAGGTTTAAAGCTTACGGAGCAGAGTTTCTCTTCTGCTGAGGTATCTTGGTATGACGTCTTTTGTATGTCAGACCTGTTTCTTTTAAGAACTGCTGCAGTTTAAAGAGGTAATTAATTTCTGCTTGGGCCTGATGCTCGCAGTATAGGTAATATTCCATTAAAAATGGTCAAAAGGGATTAATCCTGGGGGGACGGTGATGGCATATAATGTAAATTCCAGAACACACACAACAGGTTGTGCACCACTTTTTACCCATTCCAGCGTGCACATAGTCATTACTAATGCTCGCATCGTAACAGCGAAAGAAAAGAAAATTCTACGTGCAACATATTATTCAGCTGGGAGGAGATCTAATGTGGTCTGCGTGATGATGTACACTGGAGGTTCGTCTTGCTTCATAGGTTAGAATCTAATTTTCTTTCAAGAAAACAAAAGCTAACTTGAGTCATACCACAAGAAAAATAACCAAATCTTGGGGATTTAGAGTGAGAAGCCATTATACTCTGCTAATTACAAGGCGAAGAGTAATCAAGCATCGGTGTTCTCTTGTGGAACCATTTTCACACATCCTGATGTACGAAAAGGCTTTGTGCGTGGCGTCACTGGCAAAAGCTGCAGCGAAATTCGTCTTGAAGTTGGTCTGTAGTCCCAGGAGCAAGCAGCTGAGTAACAGGAGCCCTCTTTAATAAGGAATTAGTAGCTTTACTGTTGACGGATTTAAATGGCTTCCTATGTAAATAGTGCCAGTAGATTTAGTTGAACAGTGTGATTTTTATTCTGCCTATAAAAAAATACAAAACAATGGCCATCTGAGTATAAGTGGTCTCCCCATTATGCTTTTCCCGTTTTATTAACAACTTTGCTTAGTTAGCATCTAGCTCCTCTGAATAAATGTTCAGTCAGTTGGCAAGGAGGCTGTCTGCTTGAAAGAGAATTGCTGACAAACCAGCCGTTTTGTTAGCAAAAGTGTCTGCTAGGGAGGGAAGGTGAGAAGTTAATTTAAAGGAAGATCTTGAGGAATTCTAACTGTAAATCTCTAGGGAGAAAAAAAAAAGGAGTCAAAAATCTGGAAAATTCATACATAAGTCAAGAACTTACTGTGCTGTAAGTTTGAGGAAAATATGCTTTATTCCTGCAGTAAAATGAGGAAAGCAATGAGGCACAAAATGCATGGCCTGTAATTATTTATAATACAGTGAAAGTCTCAAGATTTGCAGTCCGTTACGTGAACAACATGTGCATATATAATTTGAAGAAGTCCGTCCTGCCCCACCACCAGCACTCTAGTTATTCCCCCAAATAATCCGTGTCTTCAGCCGCCTGTGTTACCGCCAGCGTTTGTAGAAGGTAGGGGAGAGCGCGGAAGCAGGAAACGAGAACGCGTTGCGCCGCTAGTCCTTGAGCTACGCTTTCCTCCTTCCTCAGCGTGGGACTTGTGGAAGGCATGGGTGGGTAAGCCTTGAGTATGGTCAAGTTTAGCGTTGTCAAGCTGACGGCACTGAGGAGAAACGCGTGTGCATCTTCTCTCTTGGGTGCGTTGGCTTACGTGCTCAAAGAGTGTTGGTGGTTTGATTTCCAGTGCATTTTCTACCTGTTCAGGTACTTTGCCTTTGTTCCTGGTAAGACTTGATTTCACGGGACTACCAAGTTTCCACACTGTAGAAGTGTATGTTATGCATGCACATAAATCTCTAATTTACAGTTTTACTCCCATTAGAATGACTGAGATGTTTAAAAGTCTACATCAAGACTTCTGTTGTGTAGACCGTTATCCAGCTCTTTCCTCAGGCAGGCTCACACCAGAGAGTGAGAACTTTTAAATTGAAACTTTTGTTACCACGCAAGTATGAATCCTTTTAAAGAGGAATGGTCTCAGACAAGTACAAGTGATTTGTGTTCATCCTTTTTATTTTGAGCCCCCTTTGAGACAAGCTCTATTTTATGTTTAAAAAAGGAAGACAAAATATCTGCCTGTGCTTTTTGCATGAGCCCTTCTGGCATGGTGAGTTGGTAAGTTTGCTTGCTCACCTTCTTACTAGAGGAGAGAGGTGGCCCAGAGGTGAGCCCTGTGGTTGTGCAAAGCGTCAGTTTGCAGCTGAGCTAACGGGTCTATCTGGAGCTTACAGTTGCCTTGCAGAGTCAAGTCTGCTTGAGTATCAGTGCATCCCTCTAAGGACATGTGTGCGCCCTGTTTGCAGTTTTAAATAGCTGTTCCATCTGGGCTGGTTTTGATTCAGTTTCGCCTCCCCCCCCCACCATGTGTTCTTGTACAAAAGCACAAAGAAACAGTGGAAGAGCTACAACCTCAGCTGTCATTTACTGTCTGTTACAGTGAAACAACTGACAATTTTCAGGGCTTGTTCAGCTGAATTTCCTCAAGCTTCATGAAGCTTCTAGAGCATTTCTGATTCTTTCAATGCTGACTGCTTTTGTGTGAATACCTGCAGCCAGCCAGACTTTTCTTTCTCCCCTCTTTTTTCCCAATACAAATTGTTTCCCCAGGGCTATCCAAACCCAGGGCTTCTCTTGGAGGAAAAGAAATCAGAGTGCTTCAAAATCCAGTTATCAGGTGAATAATTCTATTGAATGATGAATGCAGCAAGTATCTCGTCTACTTAAAAGGGTTCCAGGTTTGATTTTTGTTTTTCTTTCTCCTCAAGAATGTGATTCAGAAATTGCCTCTAATGGAGCAATCGATGAAAATCTCCTCAAATCCGAAGGGTAAAATACTCTGAAGTTCCTTTTGGTGAATGAGTTGTGTTCACCAACATGCCACTGTTGCCATAGAGCCACGATGCAGGAGATGAGGATATGTCAAGTTCAGGATGGAGGTGCTTGTATCTGGTCTCTCTTTGCTCTCAGGACTGATACACACCTTTTATTTTGTATAACACCTGCCTTCATTTGGATATGCATCCAGTCTGTAGGAAATACTGAAGATTTGTGGTGAATCCTGGTCCTTTCCAATGTCAAGGAACTGTCCTTCACGCCTCTTATAATGCTGTCACTACAGTCAAGCGAGAAGACTGTGTGTGCTCTGAGGTGGATTACTGACTCTTTGAGTGGTCTCAGCAAAGGGCTTTCAGCCCTGGAGCATCTCAGACCTGTTGTGGAACTGTACTCTATGTCAGTCTCTGAGGTGATTCCTGAATTGCCCTTACATTTGTAAATTAATCTTTCTAAATTCGTAGGTAATGCCAGGAGGCAAGAAGACACCTACTTCCCCAGAGTCTTGCTCTTTTCTATTAACTTGACAGGACCAAAACTATCTCCTATCAATTTTATGGCTGTATCTGGTTTGTTGAAATACTATGTTATCTCATCGCAAAGGATCTGAGAGCATCATGCAGCCTCTTCACCCATCATTTCTTATCTGCCTTGATGTCTGTAAGAGAGGTTGCTGCTTTTAGTCAGGTTACACAGACTATGGCTTTCCACAGGGGTACAGTAATACTTGATGTTAGCAGCTGCATGGAGGAAAATGCTGCTGTTTGGCATACAGTAAACTCTTGTCTTTTGATCTTGTGATGTTTCGGAAGAATTTTTCTTTGATCTTGTTTCAACAGAGGCAACTGGCACCCTTTGCCTCTACTCTCAAGAAGGGCTGCAGCTGCCAACCACCTATAGCAATATCAACTGAGGTGCATGCTTAGAAGAGGACTCACTCACAGTAATTGATTTCTTATGAGTAGATGCGAGTCAGGGTGGATTCCCCAACTCCCTGCCTCTGTTTTTTGAAGTTTTGGCTCCCACAGAGAATTCGAGAGCAGTGGGTAAAGAGCAACCTTTTGACCTTTTAGCCCAGTATAGGCAGATGAAGTGATACAGGCAGAACATACAATTAAAGTGCACAGTGATACCACATCTTTCATACCTGAGGTATATGGATGTACGTATTTGTGCTGTAGGAGAAATATGTATTATGTCATATGGGTCGTATGGTTGTCTTTTGAGGACATCTGAGACCTCGCTTGAAGCTGTGCTGTGCCAGCAAACTCTTGATACAAATTAAAAAAAAAAAAATCCAAAGCAAGAGTTTATGACTCCTGCTCAGGAGCATTAAAACTGTGGAAGGAGGCAAACAAAGTAACTTGATTCATACGTGTCCTGACAAAAAGATTGGTTCAACGTGCACATGGCTGTCATGAGTTATAACTCTAGAGATGATGTGCTAGCTGAGCACTTCACAACTTGCTTAGGTTTTAATGTGTTGAATATATTGGCTTTTTTACAGGCAATACAAAAGGAAGAGAATTCTTCCTTTAGAGGATTTTTTAAGAAGTTACTTAGCCTCTGTTCCCATAGAAGCAAGCATAATGCCAGAGTGCCTTAACAAGCAAGTCACTGTTTGCTCGATGACAGGTTTGCTGCTAATTTTGCTGCTGTCTGTTCCCGTTTGTGTCTTGCCGTTGCGGATGAAAGCAGCAGAGCAGTGATTAGGTCAGACCCTGCTGAAAAAACAGTGGGTTCTGAGGAACAAGAGAGCGAGAGTATATTACCCTCTGGCGTTTTTATTTTATTTAGCAGGTAAAATGTTCGTTGAACCGGAGTTCATTTACCGTGGTACCCCAGCAGACTGCAGCAGCGGTGTGAATTACCAATCACTTGCAGTGCAAACAGGAATAGTTCAGACCCTGGATCACCTGTGCTCAGGAGTTTGTCTCTTGTGCTGCACTATAGGTAGCTTCCTGGGCCTCTCCCTCGCCTCCAAAATCCTGCTGGGCACCCCGGCACTATCTGGTCTGTTTTAGGCCCCAAATCATATTTGTATATACATTTCCAGCAGTATTTGGCATTTGATTCTAATCCTGTTAGCCGGAAGCTGGGGAGTTCACAAGATTCGACTCTGTTAGACACCAAATTAATGGAAATTGGAGTGTGCGCTTCCTTTGAGGATACATTTTCTTAGAAGCTTTGACTTGGAGGATCATTGGTGAGATACCATCAGGAGTCTTGACTAATCCTCTGGTGGATAGTGCTGGGGGAGATCTATTTATAACAATTAGCCCAGTGGTTCACCGAAAGGCTATTCTTACCCGGTAAATGTGGGGCTTTCTTTTTCTTTTTCTTTTTTTTTTTTTTTTTTTTTTTCCACGTTGAATAGGCTTTTCCTCCCTTTGGTTCAAAGCTGGTGGTTCTGCAAGCTTCAGAACGTCGCGGTGAGGTGGTGGTCGGCGTAACCTCGATGCGTGCCGGGCTGCCGATGGGCCTGCCTCGGACGCCGGCGCTGAGCGCGAGCCCGCGGCTCCCTTCGAAGCGGCCACTGGGTTTATTAAAAGCGCACATGCTAAGCGATGGGATAATTACGGCAAGTTTGTCTGAGGAGGGATAGCAGCAGCGAGAGAAATTGAAAAATATGTCTGGGGGAAGATATCAGCTGTCTTTAGACAAATCGGTCTGTGCCAGCCGGTTTGGCAGCGTATACTGCAATTACTGGGGCTGCACGGCTCGGAAATAACAGATGCGGGACACTGTTCTGGGAAGCCTGCGTCAACCTCTGCGTTTTGTTTTGGTGCTATCTCATTGCTTTGGTGTTTTCTCCTGTCTCCTCCTGTCTGAATGACTTTGGGGAGGAGGGCTGCTTTTTTTTTTTTTTTTTTTAGTGCATTTGTGCTTGCTGGTCACATCGGGACTAGGGTCTGGCGGGTGGAGGTTATCTCCTCTCCGCTGTCTGGGACTGGCACTGGGTTTTTGCCTGGGGGTTGCCTCGCTGGTGTGGCAGGCCATTCGATTGCAGACGAGCAGGATACATCTAATGGAAACACTATTGATTCAGAGGAGGTAAATAAATGCTGTCTTTCTGATTTGAATAACAGCAGGGCCAAAGCCCTCTCTGTTTCTTTCCCTTCTGCATTTGGTGTATTTGCTGTTGCTTTCTCACTGTGAGTAAGGTGAAACTGCTTTCCCACCCACCCACCCACCCTTCATTTTACTTGTCTGAAATCTGTTGGCTGCGTGAGAGGTTGTGTGGCCGCAAAGCTGGAGAGGTTTTGTCATGGTGATTAGTCAGTTTAGTTAAGGCACTAGAGACCTTTGCCATATGCTGCCAAGAGATGGAAATGATTGTTATTATTATTTGCCCACTTCACAGACAGACTGCAAGGATTAATTCATGTCTGTAAATGGCTTTTGAGATTTAAAGCTCTATACAAGCACTAAAGATTATTGCTTTCTAATTCTTTAAGGTAAGATAACTTTTATATGGAATTTTAGCCTTGAAAGCATCTTGGAAATGAGAAGAGTTAAGTCCCTTTGAAATTAGATATACTTGTAATGTTTAAGATAAAAAGCAGCCACATTGATGTTGCTGCAGAAGGGAAGAAAAGGAGGAATAAAAAAACAATAGCAAATTCTGATAGTACCTCTTTTTCTTTCAGGAGTCCAATGTGCTGATTGCTGCTAACAGTCAGGGTACAATTAAGGTAAGTTATTTCATGCATCTTCTCTTTAAATGCTTAAATCTGTTGTTAGTGAAGATCAAGGTCACAGAAACCATACAGCCAGGAAAAACCATTAGAGGAGGTCATCCCAACTGTGAATGTTTGTAATTTAAATGATATATTTGCCTCTGGCACATGGAGGGAATGAGCAGACAGCACAAAAGCAATGAAGCCAAGTTAGAAGAAAGGTGTAGAAAAGATGCTGGCAGCTGTCCAGTAGCCACCATGCCTCTGCCACTCCTTGGGCAGTGCATGCTGCTTAGATTAAACATGAGCCTGTTGCTGGCCTTAGGTGTTTTATTTTTCTTGATTTTCTTTTTCTCGGTTTTTGACCAAGTGCAGTGTTTTAGTAGTCACAGCAGCCACTAGATTTCTGCGTTGGTTTAACACACACATGTTTGCACACTGATTTTTGTAGCAGGAAGCAAAAGCTGGGAAGAGGCTCTGTGTTAATTCACAGGCACTAGCCAAACGCCCTCCTCTCACTGCTGCTGCCGGCACGAGTTGCGGCAGAGTTGAAAGCTGAGCTCTTGATGTGAAGCCGACTAAAGCAATGCTTGAAATGAGCATGGATGCTCCTTTGCTTGCTGTTAACAGGGACCTGCTCTAATAGACAGCAGTTGCCAACATAGGTTCTTTGGAAAGCAACAGGATTCGCGTTATACCAAGAAGCTAGTGTTTTACCAGGCTTTGAACTCTGAGAAAAAAATAAGTCTGTCAGTGTCTGTGCAGTGTATGTCTGCCATGAAATGTAATTTGCAAAAGACTTTGTCCCCTTCTCTGTATGTCTATTGAACAGATACTCAAGCAAAAAAAAAGTAACAAAACCCAGGCTGGTGCTGAGTGCTCCAGAGAGCATCAATTCCAAGATGGTACCAAACTGTGCTCAGCAACATTTGAGGTTTGGTGGTTAACACTGCAGGCTTGTAGTCCAAACCTTTGACAGTTTTTTTTTGTAGTTGCTGATAAAGGGTTTTACTTGCCATCTTTAAAGTCATGCACTGGTTTCTTAATCTCATGAAATTGGGGTCCTCTTCCTCATGATTCTGCACTGTGTCCCTGTGGCAATAGCAGTTCTCTGGAACTACACAAGATTTGATAGCCTGAGCAGTCCTGAAAAAAATCACAGAAAAAGCAGAAATGAGGAGAGTCTTAAGCAGTCTGTGTTTGATCTGCATCAAGATATTTTTTCCTCCTTTGTGGATGACTTCTAACCCAGTGTGGCATGGTTACTTTTGCTATTGCAATATGTAATGTTGTAGCCTCTTCTTACTAGGTTGTTTATTTAGCAGGCTTTGGAATTGGTTACTTACTACTACTACAATTGCTTGCTTCTTAGTAAAATGGGCAAAATGCACAAAAGCTTATAACTCATTTAACTGAATACAGCAGCAACAGTAGAATGATTATAAAGGAGAGGTTTTGCTCATGTAGTTTGGTGGTTAATGAGAGAAGGTGGAAAGAAAAATATGTAAACAGCTAAATCATAGAATCGTAGAATAATAGAATTGGTAGGGTTGGAAGGGACCTCCGGAGATCATCTAGTCCAACCTCCCTGCTCAGCAGGGTCACTTAGAGCATGGTAGACAGGGTTGCATCCAGGCAGGCCTTGAAGATCTCCAGAGGAGACTCCACTACCTCTCTGGGCAACCTGTTCCAGTGCTCTGTCACTCTCACGGGGAAGAAATTCCCCCTCCCATTCAAGTTAACATAAAGTTGCTAGAATTCTGCTGTTTCCATTTGAATTTATCAGAACACAGTGAGGTAGGTGTACCAGTCTGACAGTTCTGGAAAAGGACTGGATTTGCTCTTACAGGACAGGCACAAACCCAGTCTAATTTGAGGGCAGGTGCTGTATCTGTCAGTAGTCACTGAGAACTAAGGCCACTTATAGCTCTGCCCAGTGAAGCCACACCTGACACACATAAAACCCCTCTACCTCCCTCAGGAGATAACTCCCCACTTAATAGTTTTTACTCTGCTATCTCTGGTCAGGGAAAGGGGGGGGATATCATGCAATCAGACTACTCCGCTATGTTAGCATGGAAAATTGAATGTGACCCCAAACGAAGGATTGAGAAGAACAAATCTTTGATCAATGAAAATGGGGCAACTGGTGGCCAGTCTTGCATCCTGCCAGGATTTATCACAGTGTGAGCAGGCATCCAAGTCAGGGTTCTTGCCAAGTGCTTATCACCTTTGTATCACATTGCTGCATGCTGTTGAATAAAGGGTGGAGACAGAAGGGTCAGTAATATCCTAATGATCTATATGCTGATGTGGGAGACAACGAATGTCATAAATCCATGTTCTAAATGTCTCATTCTCCCTATTAATCAGGTACTGGAGCTGGTATGAAGGGTTTTCTCTCAAGGCATGAGGTACTTGGTCCTGCTGATATGCTACAGTGTTCATCTGTGATCCTCAGTGGGACAAGAAACCGAAATCACCTTGATGTTCCTCCCCAAAACCATCATGTTTGGGTTTTTTTTTCCATTTATGGACTACTTAGGACATTGAGACACTGGGAACACCAGTGAACTGTCTGCCATCAACATTAACTCCACAGACTTTGCTGCTGCTGGTGGTGGTATGGTTGTCTAATTTTTATGATAGGAAAACAAATTCTTTTAAATAAAAACAAAAAGGAATAATAAAATTTATTGAGCCACAAGCTGAAGCTGGAAGATTCTCTCTTGTTGCATATGGGAACAGATTTACTTGGGAAGGGAGCTTACAGGACCACACAGGGCTGTCCTCAGTTGCGCATCTCCGGTTACTTTTATCTGGACTATTCAATCATCCCTGTTGGAAAAAGAAAGTCTCTAAACCTAATCTGGACATCTGAGCGATTTGCTTTGAGATCACATAGTGATATGGTTTAGTTGTTCCTTTTGATTTTTAGATGCATTAAATGTGTCAGCCAGGTTGACACCTCTGGAGACTGAAGTCCTCTGGTTATCAAGAAGAAAATGGCAGCTTCCCCTTCCTCCTGTCCTTGTGCATCTGCCTCAACCTGAAGGGGCTGCTCCTAAGGAGAGGAGTAATCTGTCCCTTTGTCCACATGAACCTAGGCCTCTGCTGCCCGCCAACAAAAGTGTGTTGAGATGATGTGAACTGTGGTTGCCTGGAACCTGGACTGACCTCACCAAAACGTCATGGGATAATGATCTCATCGCCACTGATCTGGCTGCGTTCGACTATCTCAGCTAGAGGAGAAAGTTTCTAGATCCACTTACCAAAGCCCTGCACCACTTAACCTCCTACATGGTCTAATTACATTTGCCCCTCTCTGCAAATCATCTGTGGAAGCCGAGCATTTTGAGTGTTGTAATAAGAGGGGGAATGGAACTGGTTTGTAATGTGTTTCAGAGCCATGATATAAGTAGCCTTATTTTTAATGGTCATGCATACACTTAATTGTACATATGGAGGGGGAATAAACCATGATGCGAAGAGGTGGTGTTACTTTGTCGGCAGGGTGGCCGGGACGGGGGGAAGACAGCGCAGCTGGTGTTCGTGAATGGCGATCGTACTGAGCTGCCAGTGTTCCCGCCAGCGCTTTCTAAGCTTGGAAGTGGAATTGGTGGGCGTAGTGTCTATTTCTAGCTGCATTTGGCAAAGGTGCGTTACACACCGCGATACCTGTAGGAAGTGTTTTAATTTACAAGCAGAATCTCTTTGAATTCATTTATTCCTTCCAGTACTCTTCTCCCGTGCGCCCCTGAGGCTGGGATTTCTGCAGCAGCTTCGGGTCTTGCTTTGCTCGTGTGGAGACTTGCTGTGGTCTTTGACTATGTACCAAGCAGGTGTACCGATGGCTTCGGAAAGCTGTTTCTTTTCACCTAGATGTTGTGTGGTTGTGATCCTGATCCTCCTGGAAGGAAGGAGGTGTGATCTTTGGCATTCTTTGGTCACAGGCAGAAAAAGAAAAACGAGTGGTTTGGGGGGGGGCAGTTGAAGAAAGGAGCAGGGATCGAGCCATACAGCAGAGTCGGTGACCAGGCCGGGTCGTGGCGCGCTTAACATGCGTGCCTGTGCCCGCAGGGGAGAGCTGTGACTCTTGGCTCAGAAGGCTGTGGGACACTGAAATTGCTGTTGGCCTCTGAAGGACTGTGTCCGGTGGGGAGAAAGCGAAGGATGCTCACCTCCGAAAGCTGTGTGGCTGCCACTTGCTCTGCGCTGTTTTTCTTCTGTGGTTCCTGGCATACAAGTACGGATGTGAGAGCAAAGAAGGGAGAAAAAGAGTAAGATAACGTATGTCCTGCTCTGAGGTGCTATCTTCAGGTCCTCATCATATGAGTCATCAGCGCTACTGTGGCAGAAGGAAATGAGATTGGTGCCTTCTGTCTCGTGGCAGCTGTCTGACACGTCCTGCTGAACACTAGCTTGATTCTGATTTTGCTGCATTTTAAAGAGTTTGGTCAGTGCCTGTTTGCTGAGGCCTGTCAGCTTTGTATAGACCTCCTTCCCCACCTCCGTCCGGATGTGGAGGCGGCTCTGTGCTGGGCCTCTGCTCTCGTACCTGTGTTTCCCAGCAGGAGTCCCAGGGATCTGGTGGCCAGCGGTGGTTGCCATTTCACTGGATTCAGATGCGGTTGCAAAGGGATTTCCCTCAGCCTCTGTCTCATAGCTTCCATCCTCTCTACTGATTTATTTTGCAAGCGGCTGCTATCATGGCTGTTATTTGTATCTGTTGTTTTGACAGGAGCCCGTGAGCCCTTCTCGTTGTACTCCCTGCTCTGTGCCGCTCAGCCTCTTTTTGACAGGTAACTTCATTCTTCCTCCACCCCCGCTAGGTCCTCTGTATTTTAGATTGAAATTACTCTGACAAAGCTGAGATCTTTAGAACAGAAAAAAATTGCTATTATAAATGCTCTAAGGTTACTGCTTGAATTAAACAGGGAAAACAGCTTAACCTCAGCCTCCTTTATTTTTTAAAAAAAGTTTTCATTTCAATCAAGATAAATGCAAATTCAGTGTCTAGCTCTAATTAGAAACACAGCTGCTCACAAATACAAGTTGATAGCATTTTTTGCCTTTTTCAGAAGTGATATGTTCCTTTTAGTCCTCTTAATTTTCATTCTTCCAGGTAACTCTTTGCAGCTGACATATGTAAGGTGCATATCAGTGCTTACTGTATTTTTTAAACAATATTTGGCTAAATTTATTTTTTTAAGTTGTGTCATTATGTCCTCTGAAGCAGAAGCAGCTAGAATAGTCTTTCTTCTCCCAAGAGCCATCAGTTTGACCTATATTTGATGCTAAGAAGTGACCCATGTGGTAGGGTCAGGCCTGAGGTGTCCTCCCAGTTATGTTATCTGTGATGGAGATGGTTATGCCACCTCAGAACAATTCTTGCAAAGACCCTCAGAAGGTCATCTCCCTTGCAGAAGGCCACTGCCCTTAGGCTTTGTGAAGAAGCGTCCTTCAGGGCAGGCTGATCCATGTGTGTTGCCTTCATTGATCCATGCGCTAGGTATAGCGATGCTGTATGCTGTTCCTCCATAATACTGTGGCCTTACACAACTTTTTTTGCCTTCAAAACTAACAGCTTCTCTCAGATCTTCAGCCTTTTCAGAATCTGAGAGTAATTGAGCTTGGGAGGGACCTCTGGAGGTCTCTGGCCCAACCCCCAGCTCAAAGGAGGGCTTACTTCAAAGCTCGACCAGGTTGCTCAGGGGCTTCAAGATGTTCAAAACCTGACTGAACAAGGATAGAAATTCATTAGCCCCTCTGGGAAACCTGTTCCAGTGCTTAACCACTCTGAGAAAATTAATTGCAGATAGCAGGCACTTACAGTTCTTACTCTCAATCTCTTATTTTGAGAGAGCAGGATTACAAAAGCATTGGTTGGTAGCTGCCCCAGAACAGTTTTGCCTCCAGCGTTCAAGTCCCTGGGAGAGGTGTTGGGTGAGTAAGATTTTTCTTCGAGAAAAGGAACTTAAAACCTTGCATAGCCAGCCTGCCTCTCTAATTAATTTTAAAGCATTTAATAGAAGAGTAGGAAGAACATGCTTCAGTGCAAAAAAGTTCATTGCTGGAGAGAATCAAAAGTGATGGTCAAGGGGAAATTCAAATTAACATCAGTACATCAGGGCTCTTCAGCAGTGACTGGAGATGGGCTGCTAATGCCAGTGTTCAACCTGAGTGCAGGATCCTTGTTTATTTAGAGTAATTTTGTTTAAGTATGGAAGGTCGTAAAGACAGCAGCAGGTAATTGGAAAGGGAAATCTCACTTCTTCCTTGCTCAAAAGTGCTCTTTCCTTTCTCACTTTCCTCTGGAGACTAGAAATACGCAGCGAGGGCCTGCAGCGGTCAGAGGGCGAAGCACACCATTTACTGCAATGTTTGGCTTGAGAAATCATTTTGTGCGTCGACAGCTTCCGCGAGAGTCACCTGTGAGTAGCTGCGCACGTTGTAGTGTTAACCCCAGCGTCCCAGCGCTCTGCCAGCTGAGGTGATTGCGTTCGGCTTCCTGCAAATCCCCACGCTTTCCAGTAAAGGATCTCCCCTTCCGCGGGCTTGCCTGGTTGCCGGAGCCCACACCGCTTTTGGAGAGGCGGTCGTAGCCCTGGTCTCCACAACCTCGTGGCAAACGTGGCCAGATAGTTTCTGTTCCAGTTTTGCTTTCGGGATGCATAGCCGAGAAGTTCTTGAGGTGGGATCTCCCTTTTCTACAACAGCTGCAAAAAAAAAGAAAACCGATTTTGAGGGGGTTTTGGTTCTGTTTTAACTACGGACAAATTGGAATTTGGGAGTCTTCTCATCTTTGTTCAACTGTAAGCTGATACAGGGTATTTATTCTAGGTCTTCAACGTTTTTTGTTAAAGAAATAAAATAGTTGGCTGGTTTAAAAGAAAGACTTCATCTACTGCATATATTAACAAACTATTTGAGTAAAATAAGTTTTGCCAAAAACGGTGCTTTCAAACAGATTAAATCTTTCCAGTTTAAATTTCATTTCCTCCTTAAAATTGGGCCCCACTAGTTCGCCCCCATTACTCAGCAGAGGCAGGACCAGGGTTTGTCATATAAAATCAGGCAGGAGGAAAATTACCGGGGAGAAAACTCCGGAGTTTTGACATCTCTTAGAAATAAAACATGATAAAGCTTCGTGCGCGGTAGTCTCCTTCCTTGGCTGGTCTTCAGTGAAAATGGTTGCTCCCTGGGTAGACGACGATTCCAGCTTTTTCCGAAACCGCGGTCTCCGCGCGCAGCAGCCGCCCCTCCGCCGGCCGCCTCGGCTCCGGAGCGGGTCGGGGAGAGGCTCCGCTGGGGTGACCGCTGCCTTTCCTCTGTGTGGAATAGCAAGTGTGAGCAAAGAGGCGGCTTTTGTGCTACGATCAGCAGGCTACGGGTGGAAAATAGCTTATAAAAGAGGGGAGAAAGGAAAACAGTCTCTTCTGTGATAGCTGCTTGCCCGGAGTCCCTGATCCGTGTAGCAGCCAAGACGGAGATTGGCGGTTTAATTTTTCCTTTCCCAATTTGCACAGGGGGAACATGTAGATGTGGATTCTTCAAAGAGGGTCAGCGAAGCAGCTGCTTTGTAATTGCCCTTGGTGATTTTTAATTTTCAGGTGTTGCCGTCTCCGTGGTAGAGACGTGATTAACCCCGCTGCTCTTGCGGTGCGATCCCTGCTGTCGCGGGTGGGGATGGTGCTGCGCCTCGCCGCAGAGCCTTACGGGCTGGGCAGCGTGCGTGGCGGAGGTGGCCGGAGCTCCGTGAGCGTCTCTGGCTGCAGCATCCTCCCTGGGATGTCGCTGGTGCTTCTGCCCTCTCCCAATTCCCACCGTCGTGCTTGGGGCGGGTGGGGGGGGCGCTGCCGTCGGCTGCTTTTCCGCGCTGGCAGGGAAATGGCTGGGGAACAGGCTGTCACTTCAGTCTCCAAAATCCCTACAGGCAGCCAAGGAAAATAATTTGGAGACTTTCAAATAATGTAAAGGCCATCCTTAGGAGGCATGAATAATAGCAAGCGACAGCTGAAATAAAGCCAGGAGCGCAAGCTCCACGTGAATCCGAAGCCGGGAAGCGTGTGTGTGCCTTCGCAGCCCTGCCGTGCCTCGTATTGCTCCCGTCCACCCGCTCCGGGAGACGCGCCAGGAAAGCGGCCAGGGGCTCGCGGGAGTGGTGGCAGGGTGCTGGTGGGTCCCCGCTCCGCCGCCAGGAGGGTTTTTCGCCGGGCTTGTGAAGATGCTGCTTTCCTTCCAGTGCGCGTAATGGTGCTTTGGGGGCTTTAGAGGGAGCAGGCTGCTGCAGGGGCTGGGCGGCATCGAGGTCCGGCGTGCCCTCACCCCGGGGGTTGGTCTCGGGTAGAGTTTCCTTCCCCTTGGCCCCTGCGCTCTCCGCTCCTTTCGCGTGGGCGCCCGGGTAGCGTTTTGCAGGCGGCAGTGCCCTGCCCCGTCGCGGGTTTGCCTGCCCTTCCCGACGCTGCTGCAGCTCCTCGGCCGCTGAACGAGCGCGGAGTCGCCCGGAGCAGCCCCAGCGCCTCGGGGATGGGGCAGTGCGAGAGCAGGGGATGCTCCTGTTCCCATGGGCAGAGCCACCATAGGGAGCTTCCCGCAGCGGAGAAATGGGGTTTAGCCCAGTGCAAGCAGGTGCAAACCTGCCTTAAAAAATACCAGCCAGGCTTCCCTTCCCAAAACTGCAGGGATTCGGGGTGCAGAGGGGCCGTGGAGTCCAGCCAGCGTGACACAGCAAGCCAAAAGTGGGCTGGAAAGGGTTTTCATTAGGAGAATGACCCATTTCAGAGTTGCCCCTGGTTTTTCTTTTTAAAGGCCCTCCCTGCATGCTTCCATGTGTTTTGCCGAAGCAGGAAGGAGGGAGGTGGAGGCTAATAGAGAAGCCGAAAGGTTTGGCAGAAATTAAAAGTATTTATTTAAAGGTTACCGTGTTATAACAGCCTGGGCACGGCTGGGCGGCTGCTCGCTTTGGAGAGGCAGGAGCTCGGCTCCGGGCGCCCCTGGGCCGAGCGGTGGCCCTGGGAGACGTGGCAGTCCCCAGGGCCAGGAGCGCCGAGTGTCCGGTCTCGGCTGTCCGCACCCGCGCGCTGCACGTCCGTCCCCCTGCTCCTCTCGACAAACGGGGCCCTTCACGTAGATGGCTCAAGCTCTGCTGGCAGCGGGGCCCAAACGCTTGCAGGCAAAAATCAGCGGTTTTGGTGCACGTCCAGGTTCCGGAGCCCTGTGGGGCGCCGCGGCCCCAGCCGGGGACTCGCTCCCGAGGTGCAGGCGCAGCCGGAGCCTGGGGCTGGCAAGGGTGGTGGGACCCCCGGGGGGGGGGGCTCCCCTTTCCCCTCCCCTCCTTGCCCCTCCAAGGAAATCCCCGGGGGAGAGCCAGCAGCAGCCTCGGGCTGGGCTCGGTGCCGCTGTTTGGAATCGCAGGGGGACGAGGAAGCGCCGGGGCTGTCCTTGGCGCCCTGGGAGAGGGTTGCTTTGGTGGCGGCTGGCAGAGGGACCTCGCTCAGCGTCCTCCTCCCCGGGAACATCACCCACTGAGCAGGCCACCCACCTCTGCGCTTGGCTTTTCCCCGCGGACGCGCCTGCTGCCGCGCACAGCACGGGCCAACGAGCCTGGGAGCTGCCAGCGCAGGTCCGTCCCCTCCTCGCACTGCGAAGCCAGAGTGACTCCTCGTTGCCCGCAGCCCAACGGAGATTCGGTCGCGGGCGTCAGTGCGGGTGGCTTGTCCCCGCCGGCCGCGGGCTCCGCTCGGGGGCTCCCGGCGTGGGTAGGACGCCCTGGCAGCCGTCCCTTCCCGCCCGGAGGAGGAGGTCGTGGGGACGCGTCGGCCTGTGGGCTGCCTTGCGAGGAGATCCGGGACCCCGGTCGCGCCTTGCACGGCTCCTCTCGTGCGACAGCGGGCACAAATACGCTGCTGCGCGTTAAACCCACGCGCCAGCCTCGGCCCCCAGCTTGCAGCATCCTCTGGCCGCCCCGGAGGTGCTGGGGGCTCTACCCCACCCTCGCAGCGGCCAGAAACCGTCCTGAAGCTGCCATCGATCTGCAAAGTGGCCCGTGACTAATCGGCCTCGGAGACCTCCGGGGGGAGAAGGGCAGTGGGGCAGGGACGACCCCTCGAAGGCAGAGGAGCGTCGCGCTCGATCCGCCAGCAGACAGGGTGGCCGAAGCGGGCCAAAGCCCAGCAGACCGAGACGGCATCGCCGCCAGCGCTGCCCCCGGCAAGGACAACTGGGGGGGGTCAAGGTGAGGGCTGGAAACCCAGGACGCGCGTGGGCAAACATCCATGGGACTCTGCTCCCTGCCGCCTTCTCCCTCTGCTTCTGGTGGGTGTTATGTTCCTTGAGGACCCTCCTAGGGAGGACCCTGGGGATGTTGGTCTTGCCTAGCCCCATGTGCCTGCGGTGGGGGTGTACGGAGGGATTTTGGGGTTGGGTGCTTTGCCAAATGGCTCGGGTACACGGGTGGGAGGCAAGTGGCAGCCTGCACCAAGGAGCTCGGCTGCTGTAGATAAGGTATCGTTTCATCTTCCTCCTCCCCTCGCTTCAAGCTTGGTGCAGCAGAAGAGAAAAGCCAATTTCCAAGCTATTTAAACGCAATGAGAAGTAATGACTTTATGCTGCTGGCAAAGGGCAGTGGAGTGAGGGCAGAGAAGAGCTCAGAGCACAACATCTATTTTGCAGGAGGTTTGTGGCTGCTGCTCTCCTGGACGCTGGTTAAATGGGTGCACCCGAGCAGGCGGCACGGCCTCAGCCTCTGGGGCAGGAAGCCCATCACACCGCACAGTGCTAATGAGGGAGAAAGCTGCATCTGCACCTGGTTTGAAATGAGTAACCTTATTTGCAGGAAGCAAAGATGACCTTTTCCCCCCGTCTTTTAGAGGCTCACACCCAAAGGAGTAGCTTACATTTACCTGTTAGTGCAGAAAACATCTTGGACCGCTTCAAAAGAGGTGACAAGCAATGATGTACCCACAGCCAGCCCATCAGTCACTCGGAGTCCTTCTCTTCATCAGCTGGCCTGGAGGTCAAACTGGCTTTGGGCAGGGTGGAAGGGGCCCTAAGGCCCCTTCTAACCTACATTATTTATGACCCTGAGAGAGCAGGATGAGCTGCCTCAGTTTCAGAGCCTGTATGGAAGCAGCTACAGCAGCAAGTGACAGATGTTCCTGGTGCTCGCTGTGACAGGGAGCCGGGGAGGAGACAGCATGAGGTGAGTTGTACGGCACCAGTCTGCTTCCCTAAACCAACTCCAATCGCTTCTCAGATCACCTTGAATGGTGGGGATCGTTTCAGATGGAGCTGTGAAGATGACGAGTGGTGGTGAGCTGAAAGCAGGAGAAGGCCTGGTGTAGTCTGCCACTCGGAAAAGCGGGAGAGATGGACCAGTGCCTTGGCTCACTACAGAGGTGGGGGACCATGTGCCTGTGGCTCCAGCCCTGGTGCTGAGACGATGTTGCGAGGAGACACATGCCAAAGGTAAAGAGGCTTTTGGCCACCATGGTGAGGAGAGCTCAACAGGATGATGCATGGGAAAAAAGGCAACTTCAAGAGACTTTGGGACTCTGCAGCAAGGACCAGAGATGAGTGAGCCCTGCAGCTCTCCAATAGGTTAAATATCTGTCCATCCCTATCTTCTTTCCTTTACACCTTAGGCTCATCATGCTCCTCGTGCACCAGTACCTCTGCTGACCTCACCCAAACCTCTGGACCCAGCCTCAGTCCCTTACTCTTTTCTAGGAGTATAATCATCTATTCCATCTTGGGGGCGGAGGGAAATAACCAAACCCCCAGGCAAAGCCCACTGCCACCCTGACTGCCCCCTAAGCTGCACATCACCTTCCAGCCAGGCTTGCTCCCACAGAGCCAGACCTCCCCAAAGCCAGGTGCCTTGTTGCCTGCAGGACTGGTGGTGCTGCTCCTGGAGAGACACTGACCAGCAGATGACAACAAGGGAAAGGTCTCCGATGAGGCTCTTCAGTCTGTTGGTCCACAACAGTTTCCTGCTGACAGATCTCCATCTGCAGGATGGTAACAACGGCTCAGGAGCTGATATTCCCATCTTTCCCTCTCCACGGCCAAAGGGACTCACCCTGAAGCTGTCCTGCAGGCAAGGATGGCATGGACCCCTCTGTGGTCCTCACCAAAAGGAGGACCTTTGCGGATGCCAAAGCCTGGCTAGCTCCAACGCAGGGAGAGCAAGTGAGCAGGAGTGCTCCGGTGATATGACACCCGGACTTGGAAATTATTCAGGAATAATAAATATGCTGAAAGCATTTGCATAAACAAGCAGCGAGACCAATGCGTGTTATTTACCCGCTCGCTCGCCGGTGAAGGGAGCAGAGCTCGGCCAAGGGGGATCTGCAATGCAAACGAGGCCTGCTCGGAGCCGGGGTGCCTTCTTTGGGGGCTCACCCAGAGAGGCTGGGGAGGAGGAGTGGGGACCGTCTATTACAGCCTCTTTCCCCCCGCTCTTTTCCTTTTCTCCTTTTCATTTTTTTTTTCCTTCAGAGATTAATGGCAACTCTTTGTCTTCTAATGTGGCTGCGCCTTATGAGTCCTCTGTCTCACCCTCATCCTTTAAATTATCCACATAATAAAATATGTATTCAGTGATTTCAGGTCATAATTTGATCTGCTTAGGGAAGAAAAGGAATGATGGAGAAGGGTTGCCAGCATGCTCCACTCTCCGCCATTTGTCTTTATTTATCATCATTTTTTCTTAATAACCTGTACACAGCCGAGCGACGGGAATTGCCGACACCTTTGTGCCATTCCCCTGGGGAGCGAGGGCCCCTCGGCACCCTCGGCTCAGCCCCGCTCCAGGAAGGAACGAGCAGCCCCGGCCGGCACCAAACCCACCGGCGAGGACGTTGGTCAGGGTGGGTGACGGGCTGGAAGCTGTCCTGGTGAGGGTCCGGGGGCGGCACGTAGCTCCTGGGACGTGGCCGAGCCCGGTGCCCGGCCGCGTGGAGCCCTCTGCCCCGCGGCGGCCGCGGCGGCGTCTCCCTGCCGGGCTGGCGGTCCGCGCGCGGGTGCCGGCGGCGGCGGCGGCGCGCTCCCGTAACACCTGAACGGATCCTCCCGGGGAGGAGGAAGGCGAAGGGCCGCGGCCGTGCAACGCGGCGGAAGCGGGAGCCGGGCCACGCGCAAGCGAGCGTCCCGGGCGTCTTCCCGGCTGGGGACCTCTTCCGCACGGGGCAGCCAGCGAGGAGGCAGCTAGGCACGGCGCATCCGCTGTCAAGCCGAGGCCGTATCAGCTTTGCTCGTAATGAAGTTCGTGGGTTGAAATCCTTGCGTTCAGTGCGATCTTGGGAAGAGCCGCTGCTTGTCCAGGCCCGTTCCCTGCGGGAACTCCTGCGGGTCCCCAGAGCTGCGGTTCGCACGGTCGCTTTGCTCCCCGCCGCCGCCGCCGCGGCCCTCTCCCGCACGCCTGGCAGCGCTCGGCCGCCTGCAGCTGCCGCGGCACGGTGCACAGCGCGGTTTGGGGTCGCGGGCTGTTAGACGGATTTAAAGATCTGGGTTTATTGCTTTCGTGATTACAGTCAAAGCCGCTGAATGTCAGTGCTGCTTCCCGGGTGCGCGCGCCGCGCTTCCCCCCGCCCCGCGCAGGCTGGAGCCGGCGAGCGGCTCCGTTGCCGCCCCGAGGGCCGCGCAGGCGGGAGAAACCCGCCGCCCGCCCCGGGCGAGAGCCTGCCCAGGGTTGTTCAGCCTTCCCCGGCAGGCCGCGCAGTGCCTGGACGGGATTTCGGCGCGCGAAAGGCGGCTCGTGCCCGTGCCCGTAATTTTTGCGAAGTCTCAGTCCGATGGATGGTTTCTGAGCGAGGCTTCGCTTGGGATCAGTGCGCTTTCCCCGGCGCCCGATGAAACGGGGTGCGTTGGGGGGTCGGTTTACCCGGCGCGGCCGGGGAAGCTGTTGTAACCCCGACCCGCTCGCTGGCGACATCCCGCAGCGGCAGGGTCGCACCCAGCGAGAAGGCCGCCGCCGCGCCACCGGTTCCCGCTCCAGAGGACGCCGGCCAGGTTTAACGCCCTCCGGTTTCTGACGCCTTCGGGGATCGCTGCCTCCCCGCTCGGGGCCGCGGGCCGCCCGCGGAGGTGCGCGCTCCACTCCTGCACCCGGCGAGCGCTTCTCTGCCGAGCTGAGGTATCGCGTAGTTACTTTTTACCACGGCTGAGGGAGGTCTCGTTTAACCCCCCCCCCCGGAGGTGAGCGGGGCTTAGCGGGAGGATCAGCTTGCCAGGAAAACGTGAGCCACCTGTGGAAAGTGCGTCTGAAGTTGTATGCGTAATTAGATCGAATTGCGCTTTTAAACTTCGGTTCACCAGCTCAACTGGAAAAAACCCTCCGCCAGCAACAATGCTGCTTCTTGTTGAGCAAAAAGCTTTTGAGGGCTTATTACTTTGAATATTCAGAGGAATTCTGAAGTCAAAAGGAATCAGAACACTCTGAATATGTTAAAATACAACATTACAACCTTTTCTGAATCCTCCCTGCGTTACTTTGGCTGAACGATGGTAATTGGCTGAATTTGTCAGGAATTCATAAACAGCTTCAGCAGCTCTAAACCTGCAAGGAGAGGCTTCAGCTGAGAAAATCTCTTGGACGTATTTGAGGTGGCGGCTGCCAGAGACGAAGACGTTTTTTTCGTGTCGTCCAGGTGACGCCGCTGTATGGCTGCACCGCGACAGCAGGGAGTGCTGCACTCGGGCCTTACTACCCAAATTGAGTAAGGCCGGTGTAAAAACACCTTGTGCCAGGCTTGGCTGTGCATCCCGCTGCTTTCCCAAGGCCTGGAGCTGCTTGGAGGCAGCGTGTCGTGCAGATGTGGTCCTCTGTCTCCATCCCTGCTGGAAAGGGGAGCCCTCAGAGCGAGGGGGGCCTCAGCTCCCCTCCGCGCTGCCACCCTCTCCTCCGTGAGCGGTATCCGGCAGGGCAGGAGATCCCTCGAGCAGTGGCAATGTCCTCTGCCGCTAACCTCTGGGGTGGCAGGGAGGCCCAAACCTTCCTGGGGCGAGGTTTGCATTCGGACCAGCACTCGCGCTGGTTTGCGCTCGCAGCCGCCGGGCCGAACTCGCTCCCTTCCTTTGCAGCATCTTCTGCTTCCCGCCCCCTCCCGTGTTGTTGCTTCGCCCTCTTGCCTGCCTGGTTTCCAGCTGCTGGGTTAATTTTGGAGCGGTTGCGTTGCGGCCCGCTCCCCGACGCCGCCGAGCGCCCGGAGGGGCGGCGGGGGGCCGGCAGCCCCCGGGGGGCCCCGCCGGTGCTGCGGGGCCCCGCCGGCGCCTTTGCCCTGCCGGAGGCTTCGGTGGGAGGTGATGCAGCAGTGCTGCGTGGGCTTTCGGGCGGGATTTTCCTCCCTCCTCTGCCCACTAGGTGGCTGCTTGCAGGGAGCTGGGAGAGCCCGGAGCGGGGAGGGAAGGGAAAAGGGGGGAGAGGAGGAAGAAAAAAAAAAAAAAAACACCCTGCTGCTGAAATTTAAGCAGGGGAGGGAGCGATAGCGAAGCCATCCGCCGCTCGCCGCTCTCGGTCGCAGCAGGCAGCCAGGGCCGAGCCCGGGGGGGATTTGCCCCCGCTGGAGCGGGGGGCGCCCGACTTTCGTCCCGGCTGCCGCTTCTGCCGCTTCTTCTGCTTCTTCTTCTTCTGCTGCTTCTTCTTCCTCCGCTTCTTCCCCGGCGGCGGCAGGAGGCGCCGGCCGCCGCGGCGCAGCAGCCCGGTGAGTGCCCGCGCCCGCGCCCGCGCCCTCAGCACCGCGGACAGCGCCGCGCTCCGCCGCTCCGCGGGCCCCGGGGCGCGGGGGCTCCGCGGCTCGGGGGGCTCCGCGGATCCGGGGGGCTCCGCGGGCTCCGCGGCTCGGGGGGCTCCGCGGCTCCGCGGGCTCCGCGGCTCGGGGGGCTCCGCGGATCCGGGGGGCTCCGCAGCTCGGGGGGCTCCGGGGGCTCCGCGGCTCCCCGCCCCAGCGCTGGCAGCAGGCGCGGGCGGCCGCGGAGGCCGGGGCGGGCCCGGGGCGGCCCGGGGGGGTCTCCGGGAGCGGCGCTTGCTCGGCCCCCCGGCGGCCGGGGTGAGCTCGGACCGCGCTGCTTCGCCGCAGGGGACTGCGTGGGGGGAGGTGTGTGCGTGTTTGGGGACGGGGGGGCACCAGCTCCCTGCACTTTCTTCTTCTTTTCTTTTTTTCTTTTTTTTAAGTTCCTTCTGTGGTTTGAATGAGGTTAAAGAAATCTGGCTGCTGGCGCCTGTGTCATAGCGAAGGAGATGGAATTGGGGGGGCGAGGGGGCTGCATCCTGCTGCGTGTTAAGGGGAAGCGTTGGGGGGGGGGCACATACACACGCCGTCCCCATCAGCCCCCGGTACCACTTCGTGCTTGTTTCTTTTGACCTCCCCCCTGTGTTTCCCCTTTGCTACGGCCACCTGGGGATGGCTGAGCAGGGAGCCGTGCAGGAGGTGGCGGCTGTAACTCCAGGTAGGGTGGGAGCACCCCTGCACAGCGGTCCCCTCGCGTGCACCACTGCCGCCTTCCCAAAGACGCTGTCAGCAGCCGCGATGACCGCCCAGGCTCTCTGCTGACCAAGAGGATCAATGTTAATCCCAGCTTTCTGGTTGAATTCTCCACTCAAAGTTTGAATGTGATTTTTGCCTCCTCTCAGGGATACCTTTCAGGCAGCTAGCTGGAGCCACCCTAGTGCAGCTGCTTTTGGGGGTAAAACCTAGGTTTTGGTCAGACTTTGTGCCCTTCTAGCTGGAAACCAGAGGGTTGAAACAACAGAGTCATCATTTTGGAGAGCACAGGGGTTGAAGTGGAGCACTAAGTGCCAGGCTGGGGAAACAAAACAGAGGAACCGGCAGTTCTAGCACTGCATGGCGAATTTCACAGGCCTTTCATTCCTCCTTCTCCCCTTTCCTCGATGGGGCCTTTCTCCAAGACAGTCGACCCTCTGGGCTGCCCTGCAAGGAGCAATCTGCAAGCTTTTGGCTGATAGATACTTCCTGAGCATTAGCAGAGCTGCGACTTCTCAGCCAGGGACCCGAGAGCTCGTGTTGCAAGGTTACCGGTAAACGGAGGGGTGGCAAAGCATCTGGAGAAGGGGCAGGTGAGGGTGTTTCCAAGGCACGGATTAATTAGGCGCACTCTGTTAGCGGTTACCTGTTACAGCTCCTGGCAGAAACCATCTGTCCTGAGAGGAGGAGGCTGAGCCTGGAGGAGAAATGCTTCCTGGAGGGATTTTTTTTTTGGGGGGGGGGGAGTTGCCAAGGTCCTGTGCAGCCCTGGGTGGGGGGGATTCCTGCCTGTCCTGCCTTTCCACCTGGAAATGGGGAGCTCCTCGCTGTTGTGTGTTTGCTGGGTGAGTCGGGCTGGGGGATTAGAGCCAGGATTAAATGTGCCCTGCCGTCTCTGCCTGGGGGTTCATACCGCAGGCTGCACATCCCTGCTCCCAGGGGCTGTGCCATGCAGCTCTGGGAAGCCTGGTTCCCTTGGAGGTGGCTCAGGACCCACCGGTGCATCCTTTGGGGCTGGCTGACTGGGGCGGGTGGGGGGGGGGGTCTGTGCTGCAAGAGATTTTTGGCGAGCTTGCTGCCAGCCGTGTCCCTGTGGCTGTCCCTGTCATCACGAGGGAAGCCCCTGGGGGACTTGTGTCCGCAGGCAGGGAAACTGCAGCACCGGGAACCGGCAGGAGGAGGAGGCAGGGCAGGCGGGCAAGGGAAGCATCAGCTTTGGTGTCGGAAGAGAAGGATGCGGCTGTGCCTGGGACAGGTCACAGGTCCCGTCTCCACGGGGGACGAACCAGGGCCGCGGGCTGGGGTTGGGCTGGGCTCAGCTCCTGGTGGGCAGGGGTGGACACGATGCAAGGGGACAGGCAGCGGCGGCGGCTGGAGCACCTCGGCGTTCATCAGAGCAGCCACGGGGAGAGAAGTGCACATCGCACGTCGCCTTCCCTTAGTTTGTCCGTGATGCTAAAGACTCCTCGCAGTAAAAGCCAGCTCCAGCTTCCTTGGTAGTCGCCCCTGATGCGATTCAAGCGCCAAGTTAGAAGGCAGAAGCAAACCCTAGGGGAGACTTCGCTCGCAAGGATGATCACTTTAAGGGTCTTCCCCCGGTGTGTGCTCAGCCCTTCCCGTGCCCGAGCTGCCGGGCTCCCTCGCGAGGAGCCTCCGGCCCCGCTCCGGCAGGGAGCTGCTCCCAAGCAGCCTGAGCGCAGGGCAGCCCGGATGGGCACAGCTGCATCTCCAGCATCCCTGGGCCCCGGCGAAGGGGAGGTGCACCTAAAGCCCACCTCGGTGCCGTGCCCCCGCCCGCGGCTGTGGTCTCCAGCCCGAGCCCCCAGACCCCCTATGTGCTCACGTTAATCTTTCTCGAGCGTGCAGTGAATGCTGTGAACGCCAAAAAACGCTGATCAGCAAGTACAAGCGCGCAGGGTGTAAAGTAAATGTTTAAACACATTATATAAACAAACATAAAGCAGTCATAAATCAGATGGTGGAAGAAGTCAATTCATTGATGGAACTGCCCGAGCGGGAGAGATGAACCCCGCACGCAGCGGCTCAGGCGCTGTGACACGACGTGCCTTTCGCATACAGGCCTCTCTCTTTTTAATTGGGTCTGCAACGAGAAAGGAACCGTCAATGACATTGGATTCGGCCGCCCCCCAGCCCGTCCCCTCCCACAGCGCCGGCGCGAGGGGTGCGAGCCCCCCCGCAGATGGCGAGGGTGCGCTCCAGACCCCGCAACCGCCGGAGCCGCGGTCCGCCGGGGCTCGGCCACGCGAGCCGGCCACCTGTGCCTGGTGGCCACCCCTGCAGCAAGACTCATATTAAAAAGTCACAGCGGGGGCAAAGTCCTCAGGGCTGCTCAGTCCCTCCCAGCCCTCGACAGCTGGTCAGTAACGGTGCCCAGTTTGCTGGCTGCAGTGACCCAGAGGTAGGCGGTAATTTGGCAGCCCTGAGGGTGTGAAGGTGAGGGAGTCATTGGAGCAGGTCTCCAGGGGGACCTGCTTGACAGCACGACTAGCTCCCTGCCTCCCCTCAGCCATGTCACCGCTCTTGGTCTTGCGTCACCCCCACCGTGTAGGTACCTCAAAGCCTTTCACTGACTCGAGGAGCCGGGCTGCTACAACCCTTTCTCCTAAGAGGGGATGGGTAAGGATGAGCGAGAGGAACAGAAGCGATTTCACGTCCCTCCCGGGACCATGGGATGCGGCTGTGCTCACCAGCTCTTCTCCAGCATCGCTCGGTTTGGCGCATGCCGTTTGTGCATCTGTTGTGCTGGAATCGTGTGTGTGTTTTCTTTTTTTTTCCAGCGTACACTCTTGCATGGTGTCTCTTGCAAGACAGGCTGAGCCTTTCTTAACAAAGCACTTGAAATGAATCCCATGGTGTCCAATACAATTTCAGTTGACCTTTAGTTAAAGATTGTCCCTATCAGATGACTAAGTTTTGCTGCCCTCAAAGGTATCTGCTTAAATTGAGTTTCATGAGAATTGAAAGGACCTTTCCTCCCCGTCCTTCACTGCCTCGTTCCAAGCCAAACTAAGGGGCTGTAGCAAAGCAGAGCAAATCTCGTCCACGCTGCAGGGGTGGAGTCACGCTGTGTCCAAGCCGGAGTCCCAGTGGTATGAACTTGCCTCCTGTCTATGCCAGAAGTGGTTGTTTTAGCACCAGCTCAGGAAAGTCAGCAGTGTCACACCCCTGTCTAAGGATGGGTTGTGTTGCATGGACCAACTGGGATTGGTGTTGCCAAGGGCTGTGTTATGGAAGTCCATACTGGAGGTCTCTTTGGCCTGAAGGATGGTTGTTCAGCACAAGAAGCTCTCTGGAGGAGCTCTGAAGTTTTGAGTAATTGGACTGCTTTGACCCACTTTTGCCATCAGTAAGCTTGGAGTCCAGGCTCGCTGGGTGACTTCCCCGGTGGGAGCGCTGGTCCCTTCTCCTTGACTCTAGACAACCTGCTCAGTTTTGACCACGAACCGGCAGCATGTAGCGTTGGGTGAGACCCACGAGCGCGGGCCGGGGCTGTGCAGCGCACACGGTCCGTGGCTGCCCAGGAGCCCCGGCCCCACCGGTGGGATGACAGATCGGTTCTCGGCGGCTGGAGCTGCAGCTGCTCGTCAGGGCACCGTCTTTACAGGCGCCCGGGGAGCTCGAGCTCCAGGCCGCTGCCCGTGGGGCACGAGCAGCACGAGCTGGGAGGTGGCTGCCCGGACGGAAACCGCTCCATTCGAATCGAGCCGCGAAGCGCCGGCACTCGTGTTTCCTGCGTCGTTTCCGAACAAGTGCCGCGGCTCTCGAGCCAGGCAGCTTGGTTTCTGGTTGGCTAAGTCCAGACCTGAGCGCGGCCGGGAGGGTTCACAAAACGTGGTGGCTCTTCAGCGGGGTTTTTGCTGCCCGGTGCGTGCACACGTTCACGCGTGCGCGCCGGCCGTTGCGCACACCGCGCTGCGGGGAAGCGGGCCGCACGCGCCCTCCGGGAAAGCCCGCGGTCCGGAGGGAGCCGGCGCCTCGCAGGGGCTCCCGGAGCTGCCGTGCCGCCCGGCGGTTTCTCTGCCGAGGAGCCCTCCGTCCCGAGGAAGGGAAGGGCACGGCAGGCGGCACCGCAGCGGGGGCGGCCGCTCGATCTGCGTTAGCCGGCGCATGGAGATCGATGGCCGAGTCGATGCGGAGGCCGCGCGGAGCCGGCGGCGGCGGCGGGAGGAGCGAGCGAGCGAGGGGGGCGGCGCGGGGCCGCGGCGAGCCCCCCGCGCGCGGCCCCGCCGGCCGCTCCGAGTCACGTTGCGCCGAGCCCCGTCCTTCCTGCCCCGCTGCTGCCAGCGGGTTGCTCCGAGTGGGAATAAAGAGCCCGTTTACGGAGGAGGCAGATGTGCCCGGTAAATGCCGAGGGGGCGGCAAGGCGGAGAATGCGCCGCCTGTGCCGCCGGCGAGCCGCCCCTCAATGGCCCCTCTTGGCTTTCTGCTTCCCGTCTCGGCGGCGCGGCACGGCCCGGCACGGCCCCGGCTCCCCGGGCAAAAGAGCCCCGCTTGTTTCTTCCATGAACTCGGGGGCGCCCGGCAGCCGGCGCCCCTCCAGATGTTGCCACAGCTGGCCCCGAGGCCGGCAGCGCTGCCGGGCTCGCCCCGCGCTCGGAGACGCTCCGCGCGGCCCCGGGCCGCTCCAGAAGCGCCCGCTGTCCCCTTAGCTTTTGCCTGTCGCCATCCCCCCTTCCAGTGGCTCGTGCTGGTTTCTGGCTGCACCCCCTCACCCAGCTTCCGCGCTCTGTTCTCCCGAAGCTCCTCCAGACACCGCTGCCCTAAATAACGTTGGGTCTTGCATGGCTCATTGGGATGCCCCTCTGTTAACGTACTTCCACCGCAACGGTTGACCATCAATCCTTCCCTTTCTCCAGCCTTCTGGGCGGTTTCTGATCCATGACAGAATCTACCTCTCATCTTAGTTTTCTTAATAGCCTCCGTGAAAAGACTTTATTAAAGCCTCACGGAAACGCTGAATTCATTACAGCTACTTATGTTCCGTCACGCAATGCTTTGCTGACTCCCTCGGCTCAGGACTCCAAGAGTATATAGGGGCAGCCTTGCTTTTTAGAGCACTTGGGCTGGTTTTCTTCCTAGTTCTTTATTATTCTAATTCTTTTTTTTTTTCCATAACAAATTGCAAGACTCCTTTGGCTGTAATTCCCAGGATCCTCTTTTGTGCTTTATGGAAGAAGAGGTAAACCGCTTGCCGGGCCTGCGGTCTAGACGTTGATTTTAACAACAGGTTATACGCTGTTCTAGCACCTCCGCATCTTTAGTGCGAAAAAATTCTCTCGAGCAAACGCAGACGGCTTCTGGCAAGTTACATCCTCCTCAGCGAGAGCAGCGGAGATAGTGCTGCCGTTTCTGACAGCACTTGCTTGGAAAAAATCAAAGGTCATTCACTCAGCGCCAAGCCCGTGTCCCAGTTCTCAGGCGGGTGATGCCGTAATCCTGCGCACCTCCTCTCAGGGATAAAACATGCCTCACTGTTAGGACCTAAAACAAGGCATTTTGCTGCTTTGGGAAAGCAAGCATCTCAAGAGGATTTATTTTAAGCGGCGCAACTATCGTGCTGCTAGTTCTATAGGCTAAACCTGTGGCTGTCCACGCTGCCCCTCTAATTACCCGGGAGGTTTCCATGGGCACGGCGTCCTCCCTGCCCTCCTGCCCTGCTCTCGTGCAGCGAGATGCTTCTGGGAGCTTTTAAACGGCAGCTGTGCCGCAGGCCAGAAGGGCTGCGTCATGTCCCCGCTTGCAGCCGGGAGACGCGAGCTTTCCAGCTGCCCCCGGAGGCCCATTAAACTGGCGTCGTTGCGAAGCTAGCACTTAGATGCTGAATGATAGCTACTGTTCGGCTCTGCAAAAAGCCAGCACCTGCAGAGGTCGGCTCGGGCCAGCCCCGCTGCCGTGGGCCCGGGTGCGGACGTGCACAAGCGGTGCAGCAGAGCTGCTCTCTGGGGACTTTCCGGGTGAGGAGACTCTCTCCTCCCTGTCGGAAGTGGTGGGGAGAGGAGACCCCGTTTTTATTGCCAGGGGGAACGGGACTGCAGCCATGCTACCTACACCAGCAATGCTGTAGCATGAGTGCTGGGGGGCACAGTCGTGGGGCTGTTTCCCTCAAGTATCTCTTTATCATCCCACACCTTTGGATTAGTTCTTTGAAAGTGTCTTTCCCTTCACTGGGAGCTCATGCAATGATGTTGACCTTCATCTGAGATCTTTTGACACTCACACGTGAGCATGGGAGCAGACTGCTGAATGCTACGTTTACCTTGCTGCTTCCCAGGGCCCATGTGGGGCACAGAAAACAGGCATAGCGTGCCCACAGTTGCCTTGTGCTCCCAAAGGGACACACCACTTCATGTTGAATTTTTAGATGTTTCCTCAGCAGTGACAGACTCATTTTGTCCAACCCAGAGACGAGAAAGCTCCACAGATGTAGTAACAGCTCGTGTCCAGCAGGACGTGGTGGTAGGGGGGTTCCTTACAGATACTTCTGGTTGAACAGTCATAGTCAGTAAGGACTCCAGGGGCTTGCCAAAACCCTGTGCTGGTACCTGCAGCCACACTTCTCACCTGCCATTCACCAATGGGCTTATGTTTCCAAGCAGGTGGGAGCAAAGGCTTTTCTCCCACCACCTGGAGAACAGCTTTCCAGACCTGGAAGGCCATAGGGAGAAGGTGATCCCAGCTCTATTCACAAGCCTGAAAGTCTTTGCTCTAGCCAAAGGCTCTAGGGCTTTCCCTAGAGCGTGGGAGTTCACTGTTATTTCATAACCCCATGGCAGCAGAGGAGGCCTTGAGCTCCTGCAGCAGCGAAGGGCTCAGTTATGTGCTGCCAAATGGTTTCTGGAAAGGAGAGCCCAATGGGGAGTATCTCATCTGCAGCAGAGGCAGCAAGCTTAATCCCTTTAAATTTCTCTTTATTGATTGCGGATTTATAGCTAAATCACTCGCTATAGAAATGCATTAGCTTCCTTATTCCAAGTGCATTAACAGAGCGAGGGAGTCCATATCTCGCAGGGCATCGCACAGGGGCTTCGCACGGTACTGGAGGCCTTTTGCACGCAGGGCTTAGCACGGGGCCGAGGAAATCTGGGGATGCACGGCATGGCTTAGCGCCGCCTCCCTGAGCCAGGCCCGGCCTGAAGACGACATGTCTTTTATTTGCAGCGTTAAATTGCGTAGGCAGTAGGGTGGGTTTAGCACCGGACAAGCAGAGCGAAACAGGCTGCGTTCCCCTCACACGCAGACGCGGATGCCAGCGCAGCCAGGAGCGTAAGCGTTTCAGTGGCAATATCAGTGCTCGGTGCCTGCAGAACCAGGCTGTCACCTCCCAGGGCAAGGCTCAGTGGGGGGCCAAGGCCTGGGGAGCGTCGGGTGCTTTGGGCCCAATCAGCCCCTGTCAGCCTCTCAGGTGGGTCCATGGGTGCAAGGATCGTGTATCTGCTTCAGGCTGCTTTGCAAGATTATCTGATTGAGGTGCATTGTATCTTCCTCAGCTGGTGGTCTTTTGCTCAGGTAAGTCCCAGGCGCACTGGGCACCTTCCGTTGGGTTTGGCCCCACTAGTGAGGAACATGGCACCGTGGGACTGAGCCCTTCCCGGTCCCCAGGCGCAGCCGTCCCTGCTCCTCACTCCACTCCATGCCCCCTCACTCTTCAGCCCTCTCTGAAAACAGTAGTCTCCAAAAGATATCGGCCTGCAAGTCCCACCACCCCCAAGCTCTGAGTCACCAGGATGGAGGGAGGGGGATAAAAGAGATTTCGAGGTGTTATTGATCTCCAGAGCAAAGAATCTGCTGCTCTGGAGGATTTTCTTTCAAGCAATCAATGGAAATATGTTTACCAAGAAAACGTGTTTGACCTGGACAAGTGTTTTAGTGATGTAAACAAAGCTGGAGAGAGGGATAGAGGAGGAAGAGATAAGGAGGGACTTGCGTGGAGAAAGACAGCAACACAAAAGAGCAGGAGCAGAACAGATGAGATGAAAGGGGCCGAGATAAGGAGAGTGAGAGAAGGGAATGAGCTGCAAAGTGCTTGAAGGAGCGCTGGGGAAGGGCTATTGTTATTGCTGGTGGGACCCAGGGGGGAGAGAGTGACAGTGAGGAGATAAGAGGAAAAGGGAGAGAGACAGGTAGTGGGAGAAGGGTGGGGAAGGGCTTCCGAGGCGACAGTGGCGACAGGGTGAAGGCATCTGGCACAGGGCTCATCAGGCCCACGGGGAAGGAATAAGGGGTGTCTCAGCATGGGGGGCCCTGACCAGCACGTACAGGTGGTGGCAGCAAGGCGTGAGCAGCCTCCGCTGCGGTCTGCAGCGACATTGCTAGCTGATGCTCATGGAGATGCAGGTGAGCAGCTCTCTTTTACTTCCTATTCACCATGCACACCGGGTCCTGGGTCCCAGCAGGCCAAGGGAAGCGCAGCCAGGGCAAGTCCCTCCCCGGAGAGCAGCCGAGTGTGTGCCTCTTCCCGTTTGTTTTAAATCGACCAAAGTAGGGAACTCTTCAGGCTCTTTACTGAGCCAGACTCAGCTGTTTTCCTCAAACCAGCATACGTGCATGCATCAGAAGGATGCAGCCTCATGCGGATAAGGCAGTTTGGTCGGTTCGGTTTTGACTTACTGTTGCTCGTACTCGCATTTCCACTGGTGCCTGTCCTCGGAGAGGGTGCAAGCTGAGTCCCGTCTCCCTCGCATCATTTCTGGGAGCTCAGCATCTCCTGCTCTGATACTCCACTCAGCGTTTCCCATTAGCTCATTTTTTATTCTAGTTTCTTATAAAATGAGGCTTATGCAATCACGTCTTCTGCATAGGCACATGCATCCATCTGTCCTCGACAGCTTCTGATTTTTGAACCCATTCAGGCAATAGGTTGAGAGTTTCAAAGGTCTTAAATATACACATTTTTTCCATGAAAATTGGCCCCCAGACAGTATCCTCCTTCCTCCACAGTGAGGCACAGTTTTTAGGAGATGGGGGGAACACATCCTCAGGGAAAAACACATCCTCCAGGGGAAAAAAATGGGACAGACCCACCTCTGCCAAAGCTGATGATAAAACTGCCAAGCACTATTTTTCAGGCACTTACACTGCTGATTCGCAGTTTTTCTTGCTCCCTCCGCTGAACTTTTCACTAGTTAATTTGCCGGGTCTTTTTCTTCTCGTGACTTATCGGAGCCCTACCAAAGCAGAGGAAAGCACAAGACCACTGTATTAAAGAGGCCTTGATTAGAGACTTTAATCAGCTCTCTGCTGCAAGATCTGATGGTCTAATGTCCACTTTGATGTTGTTCTACCGCATGGCTAGCCTAGGTTGGGAGCATCAAGGGATTCACGCTCAAGTGATCTTTCTTTTCTAGTTGTGCATTTTTAGGATATTAATTGGAACAAAATCTCTCTTTATGATAGAGATGCTGATGCCTGAGGCTTTGGTAATGGGCTTTTTCTTCTTTGTATGTAGCATCACTTGCGCTATAGGATCTCCAAGAAGTAAGAGAAACTGCAAACGCCCAACCTCGACATGCAGCCACCTCTGTTGCTTTTTAAGAGAGTAAAGAGTACACAGCAGTTTTGGGGAAAAGAGCACTCTAGCAGTTTAAAATGCCAAGGGAATTTATGTGATGAGGATGTGGTTAGTGGAGCGCAGCCAGTTCACTGGGTTAATGATGTGCCTACCCTTTGCAGAATGGACCAGGGGACATTTAATCGCGGTAAATAGTGAGGACCTCAATTTTACATCTGATCTCAAAAATATATGAAAGCTGAGCTGTCCTTGATTTTAGCGGGACATAGAGGATGGCAAGGCTTCTTCTCATGTTGTCTCCCACTTGCTGGTACCAGGGGCACTGGCTTGGGGCACTGGAGAGGGCAAAGTCTGTGGGTGGAAACAGGTACCACCTCAGCAGCACAGCTCCTTGCGGCGCTGGTGAATGTGTCCCAAGCTCTGCTGTTAGTGAACTTCTCTTCTTGCCACCCAGCTATGGGCCCCACAGGGTGCCCAGCAGGGCCATCTGCCCCAGGTGTGGTCTTAAGACACTTACTTAGCTGCCTGTAAGGCTCTTCCTCAAAGAGTGCATTTGAGAAGGTCACTGTATGTTTGCAGCAAGCCCAGTGCGAGGTCGTGAGAGGCACCTCCCAAGATGGGTCTGAAACCAAACTGTGCAGCTTTTCTCCCTTCATGATTCCTGGCCTCTTTGGATGTGCAAAGCAGCCCAGCGAGGCCGACGAGCCCAGGGCTGGCTGTCGCACTCCTTTCCATCGCTGTACCCCTGCACTCTGCTTCCCGCGTCCCTGCCACTGATTGCCCAGCACTGGGCCCAACTCGCAAAACACCTCCAGCTGATGAGCTCCGGAAACCTGCAACACGCCCCTGATTTCATTTCATCCCCTTGCCTGATTAACGGCAAGGAAAGGCTATGCTGGGGAATCTGGGGCCGGGAAGCACTCGTCCTTACGGCTCTCCAAGCAGACGGCTCTGCCGGGGACAGCGCAGCTACCGTCTCTCCCTCCTAGCTAATTGCCCCTTCCCCAGTGGGTTTCTCCCAAGAGCTGGGGAACTCATTGCCTTCGTCAAGGAGGAAACCCTTTTCTCTCCGCGTTTGTCCTAGGGTGAGTAAAGCAGAGCAGAAATTCACCTGACTGTGCCACAGAAAAGAATAAGCCATTATCTTTGCTTGATTTTAAACGCATCTAGGGCAGACGTATCTGTGTGGTGTCGCTGCATCTTGGGCACTGGTGCGCTCTTTGCAGACTGGCTTTTCCCAGGTCCTTCGACGTGGCCTGACCAAGCAAGCTGGCCAGCCACAGGGGAAATTTATGACCCTATTCAGCAACTCGTGTGAAGAGAAAGCTGGCTCCTAATGGATGAATATCCACAATGATTGTCTTGGCAAGGGCCACTTGCTGTTAATCTCAGCAGAGTCCCTGGCATAAGCTGCCGGGCCAGCAGGACCGCATCGCCCCGGGCTGGAGCAGCAGCTCAGGGAAGGAGGCGCAGTCCCAGTCGCTGCCTTTGCTGGGCACAGACAGCAATAAAAATCGAGTCGCTGCAGTCACTGCACCATCTCCCCGCTAGCCTCACACTGTTTCTGAGCTCTTACTGGCACACGAGGAAACATCATCCTTGGAGAAGAGCAGCTCAGAGCAACACAGTGAGGAGGGAACGAAGCGCTGTAGGACAGAAAGGGAAGGACGTCACTGATAAGATGGCACGGTGGCATTTGGGAGCCTATCTGCAGCCCAGATGTCTGTTTAGCCAAAATTCATCTCGCACAGCACAGTCTATAAACTCTGGTGCGGCTTGCTGGGACTTTCGGGATGGAGCCAGCTCACTGCAGCTCATTAATCCATCACCCAACGAGCAGTGCCCAGCACAAAGTCAATGTGCCGCCGCGAGGCTGCGCCCCAAGGCCGTGCCGCAGGGGTTCGCTGCTGGGCCGAGAGGCATGGACACACGGCCAGGCTCTGCAGAAATGCTCTCGCATCTCCTGCTCCAGCATCAGTCTGCAAGAGGCAGCCCCATGGGAGCGCGGCTCGCTGTGCCCAGAGCCCAAGCCCACAGCTGGAGGCAGGCCTGGGCCATCTGCAGGCTTCGAGCTGTCTGATGAGCAGAGGGCCAGATTCCTCATTAAAGGTCTCATTAGAGAGAATGATATTTGAGGCTCAGAGCACACAGCAGGCTCAGACGGCTGCAATTTGAGAGATTTCTGATCTTTGCATTTGATGTAACTGCATTTTCCCACGCAAGGCAGCAGCACAACGCAGTGAAGTCGGAGCAGGCTCTCACATCCTCCTGTGCGCAAAATCCGTTCCAGCACCCAGCAAACGCTCTTGTCCCACAGTCAGCTGGATATGAGGGTCATGGTGTAACCTTCACATCGAGTAATGTGCAATGCAAGTTGAAGACTGTCATGGCAAATCACCCCAGCCGAAGGTGATGTGTCTTCATATCCTGGCTGAACACCCAGGAGAGTTGGTCCCGCACCACCGGGAGCTGCTCTGAAGCAGCCCCACGCAGACACCCTATGCGCTGCCCACGTGGGAGAGGTGTTCAATCCAGGCGGCTGGGGTGACATGCAAGTGTACCACGCAGAGGGGCCACCCGCAGCCTTGCCCTCCCACGCAATGCCCAGCGAGTGCCGTTGCAGACATCTGTCCCGTCTCGCTCCGGTCGTAGTGTGTGCTCTGTCCCCTGCTAGCATATGGCCTGAGTCAGCGTGGGCGCTGATGGCTTTTTAATAAGCGCTTGTCTGATGTGGAGTCTGCTGAGCAGAGCAGGTTGGCACCGGTGCCACCTGTTTTCTGGGTGTTTGGTTTCCAAAAAGAGACTCACGTCGCAGCTGAACCAAGCGCATGGACCTTTCAACACTCGGGGGTGCCTTGCCCATGCCACCCACTTGCTTGATTCAGTTCTCCCACGCATCAGGCTGGGAAAAGTTGGCAGCAAGCCCAACACATTTCTTGTCCCCGTGTGACCGCAGCTGCCACCAGCAATGCCCAAGAACCTGGGCACTTCCAGGCACAAGTCCTCACTGGCCAGTGTGACTTCAGCCCCCTTCGGTCCTTGTCCCTGGGGCAAGGACAATGGGGTGGGTTTCTTCCCGGGCCTTCAAGGGGAACTCATTCCCCAGCACCCGTTGCCACCAGGCATCGCTGCCTTCCCACATCGCTGGCATGAGTCAGAGCCTCCCCCAACCTGCCGAGGAGATTGTGCTTAGTTGTGCTGTGCTATTGATGCCTGCATAATCCATTCTCTATGTTGGCCAGACAATACGGGATTGACTGCGGTTGGTGAGTCATTGGGGCCCGGAGGCCCCCAGTGTCAATGTGAACTTGTTTTCAATGTTTTCTCCTGGGGGAGGGGGATAGAAAGAACTGGTTATAGGAAGGGTCCCTAAAGGCACCATTCTGCCTAAGTCGTAAGAGCAAAGCACAGATTTCGGAGGGTCTCTGCAGGATTCTTGATTCCTGTAATATTGGTTCCCACCCATGGCACAAAGGTCCAAGGTGGGATGGGAGAAGAAGGTCACATACATAGAAAATATACTGTCTCTGGGATCCTTCACTCCTCTAGCTTAGCTTACTTTTCCCAGTCCTGCCTCTGCTCCAAGGGGTCCCCAACTCATAGGAAGCAGAGAGGAGGTCATCAAATCTGTTCCTCTGCTTCCGGGTGCATTGGTCTACCCAAATAATTTCTGATGGGGACGGTCAAAGCTGGATCTCCAAAGCCCCCAAATGGAGAGCACATGCAGTGCTGCCATCCACAAGCACTCCCACTGCTTGACTTGCACGAGGAGGACCTCGAATTTGGGTGCACCTTGGGGAATGGGGCAGCGGAGCAGGAGGCTTTGATGAGATTTAGTCACATTCTCAACCCAACACCGGTTTCCCTCCTTGTAAAATAAGAGTGTTTATGATCGGAGGAGCACCGGGAGACTAAATTCACTAACATTTGCAAAGCGCTGTTGGCGTGCACAGAAGAATGGGAGAGCAAATAGTACTTAAGGTATTAGAAGGCCATTATAAACTGATGATACAGCTCCTCAAGGCGTACCGAGCTCTGTTCAGAGTGCTCAGCACAAATGGAGGCTCCAGCAACAGCTGATTACATGATTAGAGCCATGGATGGCTTTCAGCATGAGGGACTACAAAGTTTAGTGCTGCTACCTGGGGCACCGAGATGAGGAAGAGCCACAGTAGAGGGATGCAGAATGAGGAGGGGGCAAAGAAGGTGCCCCTTTCCACCAGTACCAATAGCACGAGGGTGAAGGTAATGCCCGAAAGCGGGAAACATAAATCTAGAGCTCCAGGAACAATTTCTCCTTCTTTGAACCTCTCCAGAAGTGCCCAGTGAGCCTGGGGAACCTCCCGCCACAGGCTCCAATGGGAGCCAGGAGCAGCACCCACAAGGATCCATAATTCACATGATCAATGACAACGCTCAAAGATGTATTAAACAGGATGCAAAAGGAATTAGAATAGATATAACTCTTAGTGCTTTGTGGTGTAAATGGAACGATTAATTACCGGTGGCTGGGAATAAATGCCTCCTCCGGGCAGTTTACCCGTAACAGCCCACGCTGTGGTTTCTCTCCCTTTCCTAACAAAGCACCTGGAAAGGATCATTGTGGAGCAGAATGCGGGAGTAGATGGCCCCTGGCCTTGCACGGAGTCATTACACTCCTATATTTATAAATCCTTCCGAAAGCCTGATTGTCCATACAAATGGGCCGGGAGACTCGAGAACTGTATTAACTGCTCCTCTGTCCTGTGACCGGCTACAGCGGATGCTGGGCACAGGAGGGTTTTTTCTTTTTTTCCCAAACTTCTTGTCACTTAAAAACACGCTTTGCACAGGAACAGCTGCACCTTACTGCTCAAATGGGTCAGAATCTGTTTGGCTTCCTTTTAGCTCAGCCACCATTTTTACAGGCTGTTTTCCTTAATTATTATTTTTTTTAACCTAGACCTTTTGAATGGGAGTATATATAAAACAGTCCTGTGGTTTGAAAGCTCAGGTGTAGCAGAGACTAGGGAATCCACCAGCTTTGACTGCTGAGTTATCACCCCCTGGCTTGCACGCCAAGGAACATTTGAGAACTCCCTGCATTTATTCCAGATCACAGTTTTGCCCGATGCCTGAGTGCACGCTTGACCGTGTTGCTCTTCGGCAAAGCCTGTTCGACATGAAGGATGCTAAAAAGTCCATTTTCAAAACAAAATCTCCCTGGGGCATATGAGGGAAATGCTGCAGTGGGGTCTACTGGGGACTTGGGTTGCGCTAGCTGGGGTTTGGAGCAGACGCTGCTGCCCTGCAGTAGACTTTTTTTCCGGGATTTGTGCGTTTGCTTGCCCATTGCAGAGGACGACCCCGGGCCTGGCGCTGGGTGCGATGACCCAGCTGGTGCGAGCGGGAGCTCAGGGCAGCGAGGTGCCCTCGCCTGGCTCATCCGAGCCGGGCACGGAAACAGCTTGGGTGATGCAGACGGACCCGCCGACGCCAACCGGTGAGGTTCAGCGCAGGGAGAGCCAGCTGCAGGCGCTGGTCCCGACCAGCCGAACCGCGGCAGGCGAGACGAGCCCGCCGCGCACGGACGTGGCAAATCACCTTCCCAGGAGGGACCCGCTCCCGCGGCCGCGGCAATTAGCATTGGCCGCACGCCCTGCAGCACCGGGGGCTTTTATCCCTCCTAAGCTTTTATCCTCTCCAACGTAACTGAGGCTCTGCTTATTATCCCTTTCGATGTCTAATCCTTCCCCGAATCCCGCTAAGCTTCTGACGTGGATGTGCCTGGACTCGGATATCTGTCCAGAGATAAATACGCATAGCGGAGGGTCACGATATTCGCAGCTCATCCTGCTAAGACATGCCGGAGCCGAGCGCTCCCGCCGGAGCCGAGCCCTCCTCGCCGGAAAGCCAAGGGGATCCGGCCTCGACACTGACAGGCGTCCTCAATGGGCTAAAAATTAAATTGGAGAGAAAACGAGCTTGCTTTTGTTTCCTCCCGAGTCCTGCAGCTAGATAGGGAAACACGCTCCCGCTGCCCGACCTTGCTGAAAGCAGGGCGCCTGGGCACCCGGCTCCAGCCGAGCTCGGAGGTGCGAACACGATTAATCGGCATTTACAGAGGAAATGGCCTCGTCCTTTCTTTTTCATTTATCGTTGGCAGGGGAAACCCGCTAAAAGTAACCCAAAAAAACAGGGAGAAAAGGGCTTTTTTTGGGGGGGGGGGGAGGGGTGGAATTGGTCCCGCTCCGAGTTTCTGCTCCCGCGCCGCTCCGGAGCGCTGGCTTTCACGGCGCTTTTGCTGCACAGAGTAAACGGAGCCAGAACGCGCTCGGGGAAGGACGGACTCTGCCTTGGAGGGGCTGCCTGGCGGGGTGTTAACTCACGGGCAACGCCCGCGAGGCGGCCGGCGCGACGGAGGCCGTGAGCAAGACGGATAGGCGGATCACGGAGACGGAGCGAAGGGAGGCAGAGGTTACGAACGCGAAGGGGGCGAGCTCCAAACCGGGCAGCAGAGCGGCGGCGCGGACGGGGAATGACGAAAAGGACTGAGTAGCCAGAGGGCTAGGTAAATGTCGAATACGAAAGCAATAGGTGCACGGAGAAGAAAGCGAGATGGGTAAATAAAGAGCGAGAGGGAGGGAGAGCATCACCCGGGGAGACAGGAGTCCGGGGGAGGTGGGCGCAGGCAGAAGACACCGCTCCGTGTCCTGAGCTCTCCGGAGAGCTGAGATTGGAGCCGACGCTCCTGCAAACGTTTACCCGACGCTCACCCGAGCGGACAAGGCTGTTAAATTATATGTACTTCTTCCCTGGTATTTTCACTTTTAAACTGACGGCTTAATAAATAAATATATAAATAAATAAGAAGGCGCTTTAAGGAGAGGGGCTGTTTCAAAACGGTGCCTGGCAGCCGGAGCTGCTCCGGCTCCCGGGGAGCCGTCGGGGCTGGAGGCAGCAAACGCGCCGGGGATGCGCACGTAGGAGCGGGAAAGGCAAGGGAGAGCCAGCAGGAAGGTGACCTGAACGGACCCAACCCCGGGGGAAAAAAAATGGCTTTTTAGGGGGTTATTTCACCTAACCCTTATCGGGGGTGACCTTACTCGAGCCCTATTTCGGCAGCCCCCGGGGGCTGATCGCGGTGTCCGAGCTCCGCTTCGTCCTTTGGATGGTTTTAAGGCCGTGTTTGCTTTTCGGTGTTACAGAGATTACTGTTATTTTCATTTTGGCATCGAACTGGTGGGGAGAGATGCTGCTTGGAAAGCGCTTTCTGTTAGATTTAATTCATTTTTAATCAGCTGACTGTAATGATTCGATATAAATGGTCTTTCTGAATAGAGGTTAATCAGTACTGAGCAAGCCTTTCCCTCCATGTTATTTAGAGAGACATTTTATAGAAATACTGTTAGAGGGGTTATTTAATCGTATATTTGCCTTCATTGTGTACACAGCTTCTTAATGGCCTTCTCGGCATTTAACGCCGAGCGGTCTTATTTATTTTTGTCATTTGTCACAAATTCGGGACCGCCAGACCGTCGGAGATTGATGGTTTCCGAGCAGGAATAAGCTATTCCGAGCATCCCGGCTCCGTCTCGGAGAGCAGGACGCATGGGGGGCCGGCGGAACCGGGGGGCCCAGCGGGTCCCTTGCTGGGCCAGGTTGCAATGACGAGAGGCTGGCGAGGGTCCTGCCCGCCCCCGGGGCCTGAGCACATCGGGGTCTGGGCAGCGAGGACGGCGGCTTGGGCTTGCTCCGCTGCAGATCATTTTTCAAAATTACTTACTAACCTCATCAAAAATTTCCAGTGCTTCACAGCCCCCCCTCCCCCCCCCCCCCAAAAAAAAACACACACACACCTACTTGTTCATTATAATTTTTTATTTTGTGGCAGGAAACCCTTCGGTGCCTTTTAATTAAAAAAAAAAAAAACCCTTCCAGATGTGCTCTCTCCAGAAGTTCAGCATGGGTGTGATAAACAGCCGAGACAGCAGAAAAAGCTCTGCTGCAAAGGAGTTGCTGGGTGTGTTATTTTATTCTCTAAAGTGCTTGCCACCACTCCACCTGTTTTCTGCTAGTTCCTCATTTTTATTTAAGAAAATTAAAAAAAAAAAATGTTTGTAGACTAGAACCGCTGTCCCTGGCCCCCTGGAAAGACCCTCGTGATTTGCACCCGGGCCGGCACAGGGGAAGCCAAAAACCTGCCCGGTGCCTTGGCGGGCAGCTGCAGCACAAAGCAATAACGCGAGGTTTGATAACTGCTTTATCTCCATTTCTTTTGTTTGGTTTAAGGAAATCTGAATGAGCAAAGTCTCCCCCGGGGGCCCCGGTGGACTTACAGCACAGAGCTGTTGACTATAGACTTATCGTCCGCGGCGGCGCCTGACTTGCCCTTCGCTTTCCGTTCGCCCGTTCCCGCGCTTGTTTTCGGTCGGCTTTCGCCCTCTCGGAAGATCCGTCTTCCCCGGCTGACCAAAGCCGAGGGCCGCCGGCGCCCGGTGGGAAGCGGCTGCTTCGGGAAGCCTCCTTCCCGGGTGGAAACGCCGTGCCAGCGGCTGCCGGGAGCGGGGGCTGAGCGGCCAGGCCCGGCAGGTCGGCTCTCCCAGCGGCGGGATGCTCCCTGCCCCTCTTGGGCTCCCCCAGCCCCTCTGCTCTGAGCTGTCTTCCCTGTTAGCTTTGCTAATCCAAACAGAGGACAAAAACCTGGTAAGGGCAAGGTAGTATTTTTTTTTCCTCCCCCCGCTGCGGGATACATTATTTATGAAGCGTATTGATTGTGGGAAATAACCCAGGGGCATTTGAACATGATCTAAATCACATCTCATAGCGGGGCTGTTAATTACCTGCAAGCTGCTGGGAGCACTCGAGGCCTGTCGCCTGGCAGATGAAGAGGCTGGAGCCATGCATCAAGCGCAGAACGGGCTCTTCCCCGTCACCGCAAAATACCGGGAGGGAAGGGCGGGGGGGGGGGGCCGCACAGTATTTACATCTTCAACCGGGGGTGGTAATGCTGAATTTTGTCCGTTCTGGGCCATTTTCAGATGTTTCACATGCTTGGCTGTAGCTACATCATACCAGCTGAATACATTCATTAGCCACATTAATGGCCACCGCGCGTTGCCCACGGGCTGATAAGGTTTAGGGCTACAAGGAAATATGGCACCAGCTCTTAAGCAGTCCACAGGCTGTGATATTTCACCATTTCAAATGGTCTCCTGGCATATCTGGCTGCAAGTGTGCACCCCCCATACTTTAAAATGCAGGTACTGTATCAGTCATCCGGACTCTCCTGCCCTCGCTCCCGGCCGTTGGCTCTTTGTACACCTTTCTCTGCAGCGTTAAAGAGCTCTTTAGTATTTTCTTTCCTTGACAGTCCTTGTATGTAGTAATGAAGTCACCTCTCCATCTTCTTGATAAACTAAACAGGCTCAGTACTCTAAATTTCTTACAGTGAGGCAGTTTTCCCATCCTTTGGTCATCTTGTGACTCTCTTTGTAACGACTCTCATTCCTCAATGTCCTTCGGAAAGTGCGGGTGGCAGAACTGCAGTACCTTTGCAACCACTACTCTTCTTCCTGTAAAATCACAGAGATAATGAAAAGAATAAACTGAATGGACCCCCTTGCTAGTGCCAGGTGTGGCAGATCAGATGGCATAGGTGATGCTCCTCTGCCCATGCAGGAGGAGGAGGAGGACCTGGAAGTGTTACGGAGGCACTGATGGCTGGAGGAGGTAGTCCTGCCAGCCAGGAAAGTTGAGTGGAGATGATGGAAAGGTGATGTCAATAATTAGGACTGCAATAGAGATGAGAACATTGGGATTGCAATGAAGGTGGTGCTGATAACACCCGTGAAAGCAAACTGGGAAAGACTGGGCCTATTATGGTGACATGGGTGAAGATGCCTGCTCAGATCTCCAGCTGGCGCACATCCATGTGATATCATTGACCTGAGCATCGGTCTGTACCAAGGTACCAGTGCAACCTACGACACCTCAGGGAAGGGAGAATCGCTGGTTAACAGGCAATAATGGCAAAAGACAATAAAGCAGTAATGAAAAATAGTTAAAAGAACATCGGTGCGGGGATAATTACGAAGACAGGAAAGGCGGTGATAAGCGTGTCACCCGACAGAGGCGATGAGGATTGCCGAGTCGTAACGGCGCGCGCTGGTGGCGTAACGGGGCTGCGGAATTGTCTGGGTGGAGACGCGGATATCAAAATTGTAATGGGAATAATTATGACTGTAATGGGGTAATAATAAAGATAATGGAATCATAATAGAGGAGGGGATGGCTGGAAAGGAGGAGGTGCAGATAACATCCTTGTAAAGGAGATAAGAAAGATAATGGACAGTAATGGGGTTGTTGTTAAAGGTAATGGAGTTATAACGAGGTGACGATTGCAGCAGGTAGGTGGAATGGTTGGTTTAATGAGGACTACGATGCAGGGAGGACTATATTTCTGATTTGTCATGACAGTCAGCGGTGGAGGTGACCACGAGGCTAATAATAACCGAGGGGGTCAACTGCCGAGACAAACGCAGACTCACGACCAGCACAGCAGGGCTGCAGCCCCTGGAAACACGGCGGGTAGATCCAGATCCCTGGGGAGCGGGGGGTGTACTGTAGCAGAAGCAGGAGCTACAAGGCAAAGGACGTATAAAAAGGACTGCGACAAATGATCTGAGCGAGTCCTGCGAGGTTTGCTTCAGGCCGGGGCTGCCTTTTGGAGCCTCAAATCTGGCAGGCAGGGACTTGGGGAGAAGCTGCGAGGGCCAGGCACGTGGTGGGGTTCAACACATCAGCTTTTAACCTCCCCTGGAAGTTCAGGGCAAGGTCCCAAACCTTTCCTTCTGCTCCTTGATTTCCTTCCAGAAGGTCCGCCTCACGCGTGCCGTGCCCCAGGCTTCCTCCGTGCTGTAAGGCTGAGCGCAGCAGAGTTTTAGCAGATGCCAGGACTCTGAGACAGGCACGGCAGGTACAGCCGGCTGCTCGTCACCGGCTGGCTAGCACGCTGTGCCCAAGGGAAAGGCTGCGCCTGTGCTGGAGGAGATGAATTGCTGTGTTCCGTTTCTCCCGCGTAAGTGCTAAGTATACGCTCAGCCTCGTACAATTCCAGCTCATTGCTTCCGGACTACTAATGCAATTTGTCAAGCTCGCTGCGATTTGTGGCTCTGCTCGCTCTCCCCGCGAGGTCACTCACAGACGCCTTCACCCAAGGTGCTGCTGAACACCTGGAAGGGAACGAGGCTGGAGCACACTGCCAGGAGACCTCTTGGAATTCTCCCTGCCTGATCCCGGACACTTGGTATCAACCATCCAAGTGGCTAATTTTTCTGTCACCACGTGGCGATTCACTTCAGGCCACGTTTCCCCAGCCCGCTCGTGAGAACGTCATGCAGAACAGTGCCCAAAACCTCGCTAAAGCCAAGACACATCACACCCACCACTTCTCCCCTACGCGCTGGACAGGTTATCCGGTCAAAGGAGACAATTAGACTGGTTTCACATGATTTGTTCTTGACAACCCACGCTGGCTGTTATTTTATAACCCTATTATTCTCTTAAGTTCTTACAATTTGATTTTTTAGTCATTTCTTGTAGTATCTCTCCCCGTTTTAAAGGGAGGCGGATGGTCTGTAGTTCCTCAGCTTGCCCTGCTGAAGAACAAGTGGTGCCCTTGAGTCCTTCAGGAGTACGAGGGAAGCCTCAGAGCTGGAGAAGGGCAAAGAGATCCTTAACGTTTGAGAGGCTGCCTTAGCTCTCAGAGGATTTTGTCAGGCCCCAGTGCTATGAAAGCGCCTGGCTGAGCTAAATCCTCTAGAAGGTGTTCTACTCCTTTCTGGTTTGTTTTCCTGTCCTGTTGATGAGATTAATTTAATTTTCTGGTCATGACTAGGGAAAATTATCATAATTACACTTGAATTTCTCTTAGTTCTCCGAAGTATCAATGAAAGGGTTTTTTACATTACACCTACTTTTGTGGCCAGCTGAAGCTCATTCTGTACCCTGGCAGCTCTGCTTTTATATCCAGATGTACCTTTGCTCTTCCATTTTTTCTCCGTGCCTGGTATCCATCCTCGTTTCTCCTTTTGGGCAACTCTTTTTTTGGGGGGGGGTCTCGGCTCCAGCGGGTCTCCCAGCCGACTTCCTGGCGTTCCCCTGCACCAGGAGAGCAGGTTGTGGCACCTCTAATGCAGTCACTTGAAGTAACTGCCAGCTTTCCTGTACTCTTTATCCCTTAGATTATCTTCCCTAGAGGACTCAGCTACCAGCTCCCAGTGTTTTTTGGGGGCCCATTGCCTTTACTCTGCTGTTCTCGCTCACTCTTTTCCTTAGCGCTGTGGATTCCACAATTTATTCCCCAAAATTGCCTTCCGTTTTTTCCCAAGCCCGTTCTGTTCTATTAGTCAGCATCCAAACCAGAAGATCTGCCTGTCCACTAACTTTTTCCATCACTGGAAATAAAACGCTGCCCTAACGTATGAAGGACTTAACGCCTCTCTGTCCTGCCATTACTTTCCCAGCGGACGCAGGTGCGATTTGAAGCCCATCGCCACCAGACTGCATGGTGTGGAGGCATCCTCTGCTTGAGGAGCCCCTCATGCCCCCCGCCCCCCCGAGTTCATACAGCTGTGCTCCACCGTGGTTTCACCTCCAAGCTACCCACGTCCGAGGAATCTCCTGCCAAACTTCAGCCCAAACACATACCTCCCTTGGTGCACCTCTCGTGTTTCATTCCTGCCTCCTCCTCTTGAGGATGGCATCGCGAGAGCAAGGCGGGCGAGCTCCCAGCCAGCGGCGCTCCGGCCTCACGCCTGCGCAAGCCCACCCCTCTTTCTGGGGGGAGCATCTCGGTGCACGTGGGTTTGAAGTACCGTCTGCATGTGCCTGTAAAGGAGGGGGGAAAAATTGCCCTCTAAGTGCTCAAGCACCTGCAAAACAAATAGAAGAGCTAGCAAGAAAAAAAAAAAAAAAAATCAAGGAAGTGACAAAAAACTGGGAAGACAAGTGTGCAGGAGATAGCACCTCCCTCTGAGATAACCTAGGTCTTTATCACCAAAAAAGACATCCATTTTCAGTCACACATGGGACTTCTTTTTAATCAGTTTCCCAACAGAAAAAAAAAATGAAGTCAAAAAAAATCACCTAACACATCGAAGGACAAAGCAATTAGAAAACCTTTTCCTTCCCCCCCCCCTTGACTGGGTGCCAAATAAAACTTGGCTATAAGAACGGGGGGAAAAAAAGAAAGAAAAAGAAACACTACAGGGGTTCTCCCAGTGGGAAAAGGGGGAACGAGGCGGGAGCGATAAGAAGCCGACGGCCGCCCGGCGGGCGATGGGCTTGCAGAGGAGCCGCCGGGGTGCAGAGAAGGATCAGCAGCAAAAACTGGGCAGGGAAAAAGAAGGGGAAAAAAAAAAGCCACCAGCATTTGGCCAAAATCTAAGGATGCTTCTGAAATAGCTGGAAGAGAAGGAAGAAAAATAAATAATAAATAAAAAGGAGCTACAATCTCTGGTATGTAAGAGAGGAAGCAGCGTTATTTCAACTCTTGTAGGCACCAAAATATCTGTGTACGAGTTTTAAGTTTCCTGAGAAACTATACCCTACGGGAAAATCTTACCAAATTTAATAGCAATACAGCCAGCAGGGTTCCCCTGAAAGCCTGTAGAATTTAATAGCTCAGGGTGCTCTTTCTAATAGTGCTTTTAACTATCCAATACATTTTTATGGTGTGGACAATAATTCTCTCGCTTTTTAGAGCATGATCCGCAAAAAAGCTGTAAGAAAGTTATTTTCCATTAAGCCTTATATTACTTGCAAGGGGGCAAAAAAAAAAAATGAGAAGCAAGCAAGCAAATACATAACCAAAAGTTATTTCCCCAAAGTTACAGTTTATTTTTAAGATAGTTTAAGTCTTATGAGCTGGACCCTGTACTGCTTGGCATCCTCAGTCATTTAGTCCAGAATAAAATTCAGGTATGTCACCTCCAAAAAGCAAGAGTTTCCACAGATCTTTCAGAGTATTTAAGTAAATTTGATACAGGTTTGCAGGTTGTTTTAATCTCTCCAAATCCACCTTTGCCAGCCAACGTAACACTCGGCCGAAAGGTTGGGGCCCGGACGCGAAGCACGTTCGCGCTCCGCGCTGAGCGCCGGTCCTTCCGCGGACCCGCTCGTAAGCGGGTTCGTCCCCTCGGTTCCTGCCTCCGCTCTCCGCCCCGGCGGGCAAAACCTCTCCGTTTCAAGCCAATTCAACCCAGAATGGCTTTCCTTCATGGCGGCAAACCGCCCGGCGAGGCTTCGAGGGGGGGGTCCCACTGTGCCCGTCCCTGGCGGCCGCGGCGCCGGGGGGGAGCAGAGAGAAACGGGGATTTCACGGTTTTCCTTAGAGCTAACCGGGCCGTGCTCCGAAGGCCGCTCCACCGCACGAACCTACCGCGGACAGAGGTCATAAAAACACACCCCACGGACGCTAATAAGCGAGCGTAGGAACCTGCTCCCGGTTTCTTGAGCCCCGCTCTGGTTGCGGGCGGGCGAAACCGAGGGATGCTCGGCCGGCCGCGGGGACCTGCTCGCCCTCCTGGCTCCAGGTCCCTCCGGCAGCATTTCCAGGGGCCGGTAACGAGTCCCCTTCTGTCCTGCGTCTCTGAAGCCTGTATACGATTCACACAGCTCAAAAGTAAATAAATAAATAAAATCGATTTCTAGGCTTTTCCCAGACTGGGATTCGTAACCCTGAAGTCTCAGACTGTTTGCACTCAAGCGCTCGGTGGGAATTCAAAGGTTACCGAAGTGCGTTTAGAAAAACATTACTTAAGCTCCTCTGAAACTGAGGTACTTCAGCGTGGACTCTACTGGCTTTATATATTTAAAAAAAAAAAAAAAAAAAAAAAAAAAGATACCCAGCAAGGTGGGGGACCAGGCGCCTTTCCCAGCATCAATGGCCACGCTCAGAGCTTTGCAGCACAATGCAATGACCTGGCCAAAGCACTCAGAAGCCCTGGGATAGATATGGAATAGGCCTGTCCCCTCTTCGCTTCCCAACCGCCTCTTATTTACAGAGCACACAGAGGAGTTTTCAGCCCAAAAAACCCAGAAAATATAACAGTGCAGCTTTATGTCTAGAAGAAAAAAAAAAAAAAAAAAGGAAGAAAAACAACGACAACAACAGAGCCCTCAGGAGACTGTTATTAAATCCTTTAACTCACTAGATAGTCCCAGCTGCAGTCATGCCAGCTCTGAACAGTACGTTCTCGTGACTTTGGAAGTCACTGGTTTACCACTAAACTCTCAAAATAAGAACAAATCTCTGTGTTTTTCTTTTCATACACACACACACGTATGTATATATATATATATATATATATATATATATGTATGTATGTATTTTTAAAAAAAACAAGCTGTGCCTCCTGGGTTTGGCAAACGAATAGCACCTTACTTGATTCAAATACCTCTGAAGAGTGACACGGAGGAGCTATGAAAGCAGCACTGAGAAAAGGGGTCTCATCCAGGCACTCAAAATCACGACACGAGCTAAGCACCCCTTGAAACCACCAACAGGAAACACGGTATCACAGCTGGGACAGCAAGACAGGTGAAACGATGAGACTTTCCCATGCTGTCTCCTCCGTTTCCATGATTGACGGCCACCTCGAAGGAGGCAAAGATTGGATTTTGTTTTTAATGTCATTCTTCTCAGGGTAGGAAGATTAAAAAAAGACACACGAATACCTGAATCTCTTCCAAAACACGGGTTAGACGGGTTTCCTTAAGGCTGCCTGTTGTGGCCGTTCACCATCTCAGCTTTGCAGTCACAAGTATCCAGAAATTAAAAAAAAAAAATTATAGGTACATTTAAAACATACACACATGCACATATATAGCACAGCCAGCCACTCAAGGCACCACATCATAGAGGAGGATTTTTCACAGCAGAAAAACGAGACAAGCATGCCCAAACTCCAGAGCCTGCAGCAGGTCGATGCGTTTTCTCCTCCGAGGCTCCCAGGCAGACCATGTTCGCTCTTCCCAGAGGCCACCAGGCCACCTAGCACACTTAAAAATGTGCTGGAACAAGATAGCAATATCACCGTGATACTGGTTTCTCTGGCCCAGTATCGCTACCAGAGACGTGTGCTCCCAGCGGAGCTGCACACCAGCCCAAGGCAACGTTCCCACAGCCACCACACCAAGCTGGATCACCGTGGATGCTCCCTCTGGAAGCACAGGGCACGTGCAAGCATAAATCCCTCGCCTTCTCCCTCTTACCTGTTTCTCCGTCTGCCCAGCATTAATGCTCATTCTCCCTCAAACACAACCACTCCATACGCCCGCTTTTGCCAAAGACTCTTTGCTCCTGACTTCAGCTGATACAAATGAGAGCAGGAATCAGCAGAGCCACATTGACTTAAAGGAGTTGATGGACTGGCCTAATTATTTATGACTGCTACTACCCCACGTAATTAGCTGTAGCACCTGGGAGAGCCACAGCAGCGCTGGAAAGGAAAGGAAAGGAAAAGGGAGAAGGCTGAATTTCAAAACAATTATCAGCAACGCCTGTCATTTCTTCTGTTTCTCCGTAACAGCCGAGGCAGGAGTATATCTAGGAGACTAGATCTCCTGCCAGGAACATAATCATACATTAGAGCGATTATAATACTTGGCACTCGGAAAACCTCCCATCAGAGGACCTGCAAGCAGCAGTGAGCGACGGTGCCCCGGCAAGGCACGCTGCGGGCAGCGCGGCACGGCCAGGCACAGGGAGCGGGCAGGCTGAACACCAGCTCTTCTAGCTCTGCCCCGAGTTTTAGGGTGTCCGGGCAAGGGCTAGAGCATTTGCAGGAAACATCTCCCGCACCTCCATTTGAAGTCTTTGAGAGGGGGACAAAACCGAGCCTCTCCTCCAGATGAAGCTGACGCTGTCTCATGCATGCGCAGAACTTCTATCTCCACGTGCCTTGCCACCTGGAGGTCTTGTGCTCTTCTCCAGCATTCTCCTGGAACCTCTTTTCCTCCCTGAGGGACCCCTACAGCTCCAGGGCTCATCTGAGGTTGAGTCTTCCTCCAGCATGTTCCTCCCCCTTTCTAATCCCCCTCCCAAATTCTGCAGCCATATCCGAGAAATACATGCACTCGTAACTCCTGTTCATTCCAGTGGTGCTTTGCAGCTGTGGGAGAAGGTCTGAGATGACTAAGAGCAATCCTGGCTCCCTCCCTGTCCCTGGCTACGTGGTTTCTGCCTCTAATAGCACCAACTGGGGGAGGCAATTTGTGATAAAAGCCCAGAACCCAGCAGCAGAGCTTGTCACGTCCATGTGCTGCACAAAAAGTAATGTTTTTAATGGCAAAGCCCTACAAAGCTAAATATTAGACAAAAATACCTGTTAATCTTCCAGAAAACTTACACATTAAGAGAACGTTCTCCCATTTGCCCTGCTCTGCATATAAAAGAAGCGGTATCAGGGACACCATCATTCAGTTTTATCTCCTAGAGACCAGCTAAATAATATATTTAGAGCTGAGCAGGGCTGGTTGAGATAGCAGAACCCACCTAAATTTCAGACCAGATTATAAAATGAACCTTTTTTGGTAGTTTGGCAACAGAGTCCTTCTTGTCATCCACCTAAACAGGTGGGTGAGAGGATCTGTTAGAAGGCTTTCTCTTTTCATTTTTCACACATACATCAGTAGAGCATTTTGGACTTGTGTCCAGAAGTGCTCCATAATTGCACCTGGAGTAAGGGGACGTCAGGTTATTAAATATCCATGTAAAGTGGAAAATTAGACTGGCAGCTCCGCACAGAAGTGAATTTCTACCAGATCATTTATTATACTGTCATCCATAAATCACAGTATTTTACAGGAAGATAGCCCTACATTATCCCCGTTTTTCAAGGGGGCAATGACAGCAGCAGGAGGGATCCAAGATGAGACAGCAAAGGCTAGGGTCAAAATGGTAGTTAAATGCTTGACTACTGCTGTCCTTTCCTATCCTCTCTTCACTCAAACATACCACATGGATGAATTACATCTCCAGGGGCTAGGTCAGAAATAAAATAATCATCTGAAAATTGAATTAGCTGTGCCAGAATGTAAGCCTGCTTGAAAGCTTCACGGTGACATACTCCTGGAGGGTCACCTAACCCTAGAGGGAAATCCAGTCGTGAACAGAATTATACCTGTGTGGGGAATGCATGGGGTGTTACCTTTCCACCATCATCCTCTCAAGGACCAGTAGGTCACTCTGAAATGCCAGTAGATCTGCCCCTCACTGCAACAAACCACCACAGCGCACACACACAACACTTTCAAAAAATAAAACCTTGAGCCCCACCTGAGAGGGAAAGGTGGGAACGTGCGTTGGTAGTTAAAGAGCCCACCAAGAAAAGTCTTGGAGGCTTCAGCCCCAGCCTCTTCTGTTGCAGTACTTTGCTCTTTGGCAAAATCGTGACGGTCTGCTCAGTCCCACTGCGATGCACGTCAAGCCCTATCTGCTAGCGTCCTCACCGAGGACTGTCCCGGGACTCCCAGCTTCCACAAACAGTGGCCAAAATATTTTCTTACCTGCTGCACTGCCTTCCTCCTTGCTGCCCCCAGTCATTACAGGCAGCAAAGGTACCACAAGTGCCAAATGCTTTTGATTTTCAAAAAAAAAAAAAAAAAAAAAAAAAAAGGCAGCAAGTGTGTCACGCTCATGGCTCAGACTGTTATGGGTTAACTGAAAGAAGTCCAGGTGCAGCCATGCATCAAAGTGTCTCTCCTAGTCTGAGCACTGTCATTTTTGCAGTATTCAAGGTGCACGAGAAGGATCAATGTCCACTTCAGTGGTGCCTTGCGTCTGCCTAATTCAATAGACCTTTCCTACTCCCAGCTGAAATTAAGGAGTGTTTGCTCATCATTTTCTGTGGGAATAGGATGGAATCATTAATCCCTGGCTTTCAAATTACTGCACTTCAACGCTGGAAATATTTTTGGCTGTTTCCCCATTTTCCCACAGTGCTGCAATTCCTTTCCAAGTGATCTCATTTTTCAGTTCAGCAAACCCTACTCGGAAGGCCACAGCATATTATTTATCATTATTTATCTCTCTATTAGATCAAAAGTGAAGAAGGGCAGCAAAGATAGGCAAGAAAGGGTGTTCTAACTGACTGCGATTAATTTTAGCCTAGAAATTATAAGATTCTCCAGCTCTTAGAAACATGAGGTTCTGAACTGACGTCCTCATCGTGTTTATCAGCAATTGCATGTATGTGCAGATAGACACTGCAAAACAAAGGAGGAGGGGACCCAGTCCACACAAAGATGAATCTTGACCAGTTCGTGGAAGGGTTATATCACATCCGTGTCCATGACAGGGCCAAAGGGATCGTTTCCATCCCGAGTCTTGCATTCCCATGGAGTTCTTCAGCATAAAAAAGGGCATTAAAAATGATTTTAAGTGTTTGCCTGTATGCTGTCTAACCTCAGTACTCACAATACTAGTGGGAGAATTTAAGCAAGCAAAAACAACCTTGAGCTTAAAAAAAAAAAAAAAAAACAATATGCTTGCTTCCAAGCTCCTGCTCCCCATACCAGCTCCAGGCTCAATGAAATGATGTTATGCACTTATATCCGCTCTTTAATGACATACTTACCTATTATAAGGCAATAAAACCACATCCTGTCTCAGATCTTCAGCTGGTGCAAATCCACATCGTTCCACTGACTAGAGTTATTTTCCCTTGCTGAGGATCTTGTTTTTTCCCTAATAAAAGCACTGAGGTTATTTTCCGTTCTTACGTAGTGGTGTAAGCTTTAGAAGGATGCATTGGTTTTCCCGCTCACTCTCAGCAATGTAGGGGCCCAAGTCTTCCTCCAGATTCCAAGGGGAGCAAACACTTTTCTGACCAAATTGCTCCATTGCAAAAGTTTGTAGCCTGCCATAAAAGTGATGAAAAAGCATTTCTAGCATACCTTGACTAAAGCCATTTTAAACGTGTCCAGCAACATGGAGATCTTCTCTTCTCTTCTTTCCGTAATGAAAGACGGCACTGAGTTTCAGCCCATCAGACCCTGTCTTTGCAGTCACCCAGTCACAAACGTGCCAGCAACAGAATTCCCAGCGGGCAGGACAAAGTAACATGAGATAATCTGGAAGTTTGAAAACCCATTTCAGCATGACCTATTGCACCTTTGTACTACCAAACACAGCTGTCTTAAAAGCCGAAACCAGCCTCACATCTTCCCTAGCCCCCAATAGTCTCTGGGGGTTGGGCAGTAGCCTGCAGACTATGGTAGCCCTGAGTCAAAGTGGTCTTCAAGCATCAGAGCACACCAAGGTCTATGAAGTCACCTTTTTCTCTTTACTTCCTTATCCTCCTTTCTATTCTTCTAGCGTGCAGAAATGAGCCCCTGAAATGTTCAAAGATCTGGAGTCTCAACTTGTTCTCCCTCAAACTTTTTTCATTTGATGTGAAAATAGTTTTTAACTTCATTAGCAGAGAGCAAGGTGTCACATCCAGCCTTCAACACAGATGGGTGGCTCACAGCTTCCCCAGTGTTACCCCAACGAGGTGGTTCCCAGCAGCTCCGCGTTTCACGCTAGGAAGGGTACGGGGTTGTAAAGGTGCTCACGCATGCATATAACAACATCCTTATGGCCCAGCACAGGCTTTGAGATCAATCCGTGCTCTCCCATGGGAGCACTGCTATCCTTGCAGTAAGGTCCTTGCAGCTGAGCGGAGGTGGGCTGCCGAAACATATGCAAATTTCTGGGAGAAGGGTACAGCAAGAGATCAGTACGTTCCCAAGGAAAACTCCTCTCTTCCTCCCCCCCCCCCCATATGTCTTTTTGTGGGGAGGCTTTCTATAGGACACCGAGAAGTTCTCAGTGCTGAAAACCCAAGGGTAGCTGAAAGCACAAAGATGCTGAACATCCCTTGGTGCAAAGGATAGCCTCTATGTTTCTACTTCATTAAGTTTTTCTTCTTCTCTTTTCATTTATTAACTCTAGGAAATTTTAACAAAAGCAATCTTAAATTTATATCTTTGAAGCTTCACGTTTAAACATGAAAAAGTCAGGAAGTGCCAGCTTCCCCCCTCTGCTGCCTCTACGTGTCCGCCAGAGCTCCAGTCCCAGCCCTCACACTCCACGTTGCTGCAAGGCTGAGTGGCCTGAGCAGCTTTACCACGGTACCTTCTCCTGGAGCAGTGATCCCAAGATGTTTGAGCACTTTGCTGTGAAGCATTTAAACAGAATGATTTTATGAAACTTGACACAGGAGTAGGTGCAAGTAAAGAGATCCACTCTCACCCATGCAAATCCCATTTTCCCACCTTTGTAGCCTGAGATGTCAGAAGAGAGTGAAGAGAGGACCAAAGTGCCTTTCTGGTGGATGTCCCCCCCCACAGACACATCTGCTGCTCAGAGCCAAAGGAACAGAAAATTGGTGGGAGGTGGAGAGGGGAGAAGAGTCCCCAGATGTGATGGCCCTTGATTCACACCATCATAACATCAGCATGGGGTCATGAAGCGCAGGAGTAAAAGAGGGGTAATTCAGCTGGTGATCTCCAAGGTCCTATCTTCCACACTTCTCCTCCCAGCCCAGCGCTGGTGGCACACGTTAACCTCGGGAGCTTTACCGAGCTCTTAGCCGCGCGCCCGGGAGCAGCTCTGCCTTCCCTCTGGTGCTTCTCCTCTCTCTGCAGACGCACGCGTGTCTGAAGTCGGGGGGAGGGGGGGGGGGAAAGAGAAAAAAGAAAAAAAGAAAACCCAGATCAACCTATCTGACACACCAGGATCTGTTAACAGCCTGCTTCTCCTTTCGTAACGCAGGAACAAGCACCAGTCATTTCATTCACCGCCGGTAAGGAATACATCCAGGACGCGTCAAAACCCAACCTAGCCGGCTGCATCGGAAAAAGGCAGTTATCACTGCAAACTCTGTATACATTATTTATCAAACGAAGTCTCTGCAGCAGGACTACAATTCTCTTTTTTTCCCCCCCTCCACCCTCACCCCCTCCCTGGCGTTCGGAGAGGAGATGAAAGCAGCCGTTTGCAGGCGCCGACGGCCGGGCCGGCAGCAAGGCAGAGGTTCCCGCGGCAGCCCGGGGCGCGGGAAGGCTGCACGGAGGCGGCGGCTGCTGCCGGGGAGGTTTGTGCCCCGGGGAGGCAACGCCTGGTATTGTGGCAGCTCCCAAAGCCACGCTTTTCCCTTTTTTTTTTCCCCCTGCTAAAAGGGGGCTTTTTGCAACGCTGCAGCCAAGCAACTCCATTGTGTTGGACAGATGTGGGACGTTTGGGGATGGGAGGGGGCGATGAAGCGCTGCGAAAAAAGCTCGATTCGTACCAAAACTCACACTCCCCGCAGGACTCGGGTACCATTACCTGGGCACAGGGCAAAATGAGGATTTTCCCATACGTGAGGGTTATAAAACAGCTTTTGAGCCCCCAGCGCGTGCCACCCGCCAGTCACGTCAGGTCCTCTTCACCGCAGCTGCGTAAGAACATCCTGTGGGGAGGGAAGGATGCAAAAGCGCACCGGGGATGAGCATTTCTTTTCCATTTTCATAGGTGACAACACTTGTAAATCCTTTGTGTCAGGGTGCAAATGAGTAGGCAAACTGAAAGGGAACTTAAAAATTAATCTGCTCATTTGACTTCAGGAGGAGGGTTTGCTTTTAGAAAAGCTGCAAGGTTTAAGCAAGGTTGCCAAGAGCCCCCCCCCCAGCCCCCAGTTCCCATCCAGGGCCTGCTGCAATCCAATAATTATGCTAATAACCACAGCAAAAATAGCTATTCTCCCTCACCTGGTTTGCAGCGCTATTATCCATTTAAACACTACAGCATCGGCCACGAGCAGCGATTATAAATTAAGCGGAGGCCACGCACGGGAGAGAGGTAGCGGTGGGACGCACCTCCGCGGTCCCCAGCCCCAAAACACACCCAGCTTTCCCCCTCCCATTTCCCCTGCACGGGCAACGTGACTTCGCGGGGTTTTGCGCTCTTCCGTCTTCCCGGCGGCCGGACGGGAGCATCCCAAGGCGAGGGGTTCGCGCCCGCCGGGAGCCCCAGCCCCGCGGAGGGCTGAGACCCGGAGACGCCGATAAAACATGACAGCCCGGCGTCAGGCACGCGGGCACGAGGCCTCGCCGCCGCAAACGGAGAAAAGCAGGGGAGGGGGGAGAGGAAATAAAATCAGGAACGCGCGGGGCCGAGACGCCGCCGCGGGGCGGAGGGAGGCTTTAGCGGTGGCTTTTAGCTGCGCCGGCCCTTCCCCGCCGCAATTAATTACCGCAAGCCCCGTGCCCCGACCGAAGACGAGAAGAATCGTATTTATTTTTGTGCTTACATTTCAATTGCCATGTAATTAAGTCCTGCCACGCACTTAAAGAGGATTTAGAGGGTGTTTAACCCCGCAACTCAACGTAACTGCCGTTAATGCTTCCTCCGCGCCTTCAGCCCGTTTCCGACTCGCACGGGCCGCGTTTTGCCGTAGCGCGGAGCGGGCAGCGTCCGCACGCGAGCTAACGCCCGTTGGCTGCTGCTGCTCCGGCAGCACCCCGCGAGCTCTGCCCCTCGGCGGTAAGGACACGTCCTGCCTTCAGCTCCAGATCTGTTCGGTTTCCCAGTTAGCCATCCGCACAAAAATAAATAAATGAAATAAAACCCACAATTGTTGTGGTTTACCCAAACTGAGCATTTTGGGTACGTTCAGGAGAAGAAAAAGCAACGGCTGCATAAGTTCAGAAAACAGTTCCCGCACACCCATGCAAGTACGTATTCTGGGTAAGATGGCTCTTGCCAGAAACTAAACATTCACTTAGTTTTCACATTTTTATCAGCTTGGAAAACATCGTATCTGACTGGAGAAAACAGATGCTTTAGTTTTTCAAGTGTATTTTGAGGCAGCTTTGTTTTGTTTCTGAACTCCAGCAGTTCGCCAGAGCTGGCTCATACACACACAATCCCACGTTTCCGTGTTTTAATGGCCTCAGATCTGTATTTCTGAGCATGCAAAAAAAGATCGCCCCCAATTTCCCCAGCGCTAGTCCTAACCGAAACTGAGGCTTCTTGCCCATGGCTTATCCCAGGTGCCAGGCAGTCCCAACGCCAAATTTGCTGCAGCAAAACACCCTCCCCGAAACCCCCACTGTCACCCCATCCTGGGGACGGGATGTGTCACCTGCTCCCCTGCACCGGCTTCTGCCATGGCCACAGCTTTACGTTCGGCAAATTCACGTTTACGGGCAATTAAAAATAAATTCATAAATAACAAGAGTAGTCGACAGGACCACGATAAGCTGCTGCCAGTGCCGCGGAGCGACTGCATCTGCCAGCGCAGCCGCTTATAGCATCGCTCAGGTTTCCTCCCCGCTCGCCCTCCCAACACCAAATTGCTCACAAATACCACTCGTAAGCAAAAAAGAAAAATAGCAGAAGATATGTAATTAAGGTGGATGCACTGCATGATTTACCAGGGCTTTCCTATTTCTTCCTTCACTGGCCCATAAAACAAATCCAGGACAGAGAAAGGCCGTCAAGGAGCGGGAGAGCTTTGCTGCGTTGCGTTTGGCGAAAGCACTCAAATCCCTTTCTCATTTTGTATCACATGTCTTTTTATGGAGTACTTTGCAAATTAAGTGCAGCAGATCAATTATTTCACAGATTCCCCAAAGCTGGAGCGGCTTGGATCTGCGAGTTTAGCTCCTGCCAAACTTTAATTTGAACTTTAATTCAAATGCCCACGTTTCTAGGGGGATCACAGGAAAAAACAAAGCAAAACCAGAAAAAACAGCAGTGTTTCTCTAAGCAAATGGAAGGCTGCTCTCTTTGAGTGCAATTCCTACCTAGCATCCACACACAGCAGGGGAATAAAATTAAAAATAATGCAGCAGCTCAGCGTCTGAGTTTTACCAGTGAGCAAATTCAGGTTTAAAAAAAAAATAAAAATAAGAAACTCTCCCCTGTGCTCTAAGGAGAAGAGAAGAGGCAGTACAAGGGGAAAGAGAGGCAATAACAGGCTCCACGCAAGACCCAGAAAGTCACAGTTTGCAGTTCACATCCATCTGCTCTTTTCAATGAAAGGATGCCAGAAACTTGCTTTGTTTCCCCCCTTGCACATAGAGGCATTTCCTAGGGATAAGAAAGTAATTTTATATGTGTGTGTGTGTGTATATATATATATACACACACATTATATATATGTATATATATATATGTATATATATATATAAAATGTCTTGTTCCGTAACAACTGCGCCACTGGCAGGTGAGCCGTTCCCAGCGTCACCGGGGTGAGGAAAGCCAGCACCCAGACTGGAAATCACAGTGCTCCCCTCCAGGAGGGAGCGAGCCGGCCGGCAGCGCCGCGGCCCGTCTTTCCCAAAGGGATGGGGAGCAGAGTACCTTAGGAAAAAAGGAACCATTCACACCGGGAGCACGAGACAGAGAGCTTCGGTCCACGCGGGACCGAAGAGGAGGGCCCACCATGACACAGCAGGAGATCTGGCAGGTTGTGCAGCCATCAGCCCAAGGCTCCATCTCACCCAGCTGCAGTTGCCACAAAGTAGTCAGGGATTAGTAGGGATTTATGGCCAAAAGCATCCATTGCAGATTGAAAGTGAGCAGCATCCCTGGGTTGCTCAGGCCCATGCTGCAAGCCAGGCGTGATCTTCCCCCCCCCCCCCAGAATTGGACTGGCTCCTGCCCCTCAAGCAGCATCCAGGTGCTCCAGCAGCCAGAGCACCGTGGGTCACCTTCTGGTTCCCTTCCTCTCTTACTTGGTAGAGATTTGCTTGCCCATCTGCCAGCACCTTGTCAAAAAATAAAAGTTATAGCAATCAGAGGTGTAGTTGGGGGTATCATCTGGGCCTCGCAATCTTCCCCATGCAGCCGGTGCTGATGGAGTATTCAGAAGCCAGATCTTCCCAGGCTTTTCACCTTGTTGTGTTTCCGCAACAATTTCATAGGCTATTTAGCAGTTTTTCTACACCGTCTTTTTTGGAGGGTTGTTTGGTAACAGCAATTATTTCTTATCATTTGGTTCACCAACTTCTGCACCTTCTCCCAGTAAGCATCACCATAAGTTCCCAGCAAACATCCCAGCTGGGACAAGCTTTCTTCAATTCCTGGTGAGGCTGCGCCCTTCAAGCACAGCAAAGTCCTCATCTGGGCTTGGGATTTGGGTGGCAGGAGGAGGAGGAGGAAGGAGGGAAGGGAATCCAGGAACAGGCAACACCCTCCAAACAGTTTAGTGCCTCTTGTGCCTTAAACTGTGCGGGAAGCGATTTTTTAAATTCCTCAGCTGAAACTTTTCCGCCAGGAATTTCCTTTCCCCTGGGCTCTTCCTAAGCTGCAGCAAGTCACACGGAGGCCATTCGCTGCTGGGGAAAGGGAGGAGAACTCTGAATTTCTGCTGGAAGCCTCTCTCCTGCCCTAAAGCAACACACGCCATCATGTTATGCGCAGTCCTCACCAACTGCTGGGAACGTTAGGCCAGGCAGAGCACCCAAATCAACAGAGGAAGGCCTGCCTTCCCCCCACCCCTTCCATGAAGCATAATAATGTGCATAATAATGAAAAGAGAAAAAAAGTGTCTGGGAATGACGCTTCCTCTGAAACCCATCACTTGCAACCAGCTGGCACCAGCCTCTTTGCCGGCCAGCAGCAGGATGCGGCAGAGCTGGCCGCGGAGCTCCAGCTCCATCCCCAGCTGGTGCCTCCTCACGAACGGCGGCCCTCCCGGGCTGCTCTCCTCCACAAGGATAACGAGATTCAGATTGATGGGCCTGGCAGTTTCTACCATCAGATGAATGTCTTTTTCCTCCCCTTATCCATTAGGTAGCTGATAACTGCTCCACCTGCATACAGACATCAGCAAGAAGGCTCCATCATGCATCTGTTCTCTCTACTTTATCTGCCTACCTATCTCCTGTCCCTTGTACTGTCACTCGTCCCCTTTCTAGATCAGCCTTTTATCTACCTAGATTCCTTCTCCCTCGTTTCTTTGGCCGTGAAGCTCTGTTTGTGCTCATAAACAGGATCTTGTGCTTCTGCAGAGCCAGATTGAGCTTTGCTCCAAAGAGAAGAGCAGGGTAGGGGGGATTTTATTTCTAAGTGTCTAAGCTGCTGCCATAATCCTGCAAGGAGGTTTGCTTTGAAGCTCCAGCCTGGCTCTGCACTGCTGGCTTAGTGCCACAATTACTTCCCCTCCCAGCACAGGAAGGCAGGGAGAGAGGCCAAAGAGCCTGTAGTTAGCCTCTAATGGATACTAGTCAATCAAAGGCAGCAAGAGCTAATTAGTCCCAAGGTAATGGCTAGCAGCTGCAAAGGAGGAGGCACAGGGACAAGAAGTTTCTTCTCAGGTTGAGTGGGGCCATAAAGGAGCTACTGGAGACCCTGAAATGCAGACAGGGCTTTTGGGGGTTAGAAGGAGGTCTCCAAATGCAGTCCTTCCCCCCACCCCAAGTCACACTTGTAGTACTAGTATCAGGTCAGCAGCAGTGATTTACTCTACAAGGCACTGCCAGGAGCTCAGGGGGAGCCCTGGGGTATGGCAGAGGGGGCAAAGCCCTGGGGACAGACCCACCAGGGCTGGGGCATCCTCCCATGGGAATCAGTGGGATTACATAGTCTTTCCTGACACCACAAGTGCTGGGAACAGGAAGGGGTCCAGGTTACCTTCCCACCACACACCTACCTAATCTTAATCCTCCTTCTCCTGCTTTTTCCTTCCTCTCCAACTTCAGCAAGATCCCACAGAGGATAAGCTTGGGACACCAACAAGCAAACCAAGCTCCTTTCCTGTGTGCAGGGGCTACTGAATTGATGCAGCTGGCTTTACATTAGCATTTAGTGCCCATCAGTGCTTAGTTGCCCACAGCTGAGACCAGTTAGCCTCCTCAGGTCACCTGAGGAGAGTGGATCTCACCTCCAGTGCTGCTTCCTATTGCACTCTCAAGGCACCTTCCGCTTTCCTTCCTCTGTGAATACAACCAGAGCCCCTGCAGGGAGCAGAGGAGGAGAAGGAGGCAGCTACCCCACTTTGGAAATATTTCCACTTTTCTTTTTTTCCCTCAAAATATGAAGAAAAAGAGAGAACCTATCAAAGGAGCCCTGGGTGCCTGCGAAGAAGTAGCAGGCACAAAGCACAGAGCTGGGAGGAAAAGTGCAGCAGAAACATTGCAGTAATATAGGCTAATAACCCTGTAAATGCTGAGAGGCAGCTGAATAGTTGTATTTTCTGGAGTGCCATGTTATTGTAGGAGAGAAACCAGTAAACATATTTTCGTTTAGCAGCGGGGAAAAGAGGGGGTGGGGATGTACTGCCATTCCGCAGGGAAGCGGAGAGAAGGTACAGTGCAGGGAGAGTAATTAGAATTAATATGGGGCAATTTCCTAAGATTATGGCACTAGCAGGTCCCAACAAAGTCAGAACTCACAAGCAGCCCAGAGTGTGAATCAGCAGGCGAATTATAGCTGAGGAACATGCTGTATCTTCTCCACCACCAAATGCAGAACTGCTGGGAATATGATATCCCCAGCACGGACACTCTGATAGGGGCCGGGAAAAGCTGGCTCCTGGACCCTCGCTGGCTTGGCAAGATGACGGTCGGTGGTCAGCATTTCCTAGCACAGACCTAGTATTAAGACCTACACTAAATACAACTTGGGAGATTCAGCTTTGGTCAGCTCGTTGGAAATGTTTGACCTGCCGCTCCTTTGCGCCTCCGCTTCCCATTTATCGTATGCAAAAGCTACAGTGATAGGCAGCAGGATGCCCCTCGGATCAGACCTGGGTTAGATCCCATCTCCTCGAGAGCCTGCAACCAAATGTCTCAGAAGAAGGAGCCAGTTGTAACTGACAGATGTGGCAATCTTCACCTCTTGGCCCCGCACACACACTGCCCCTTCAAGGAAGGCATCATCCTAACGGATCATCCTGACAGAGACTGGCTCAAGGTTTTACGTTCTTCTTAACCCATATAGTCCCATGCACTTTTTTATAGTCTTCTATCCTGTATCGATGGCTGAGACTTCTTACAGTCCAAACACAGTTATTAAAGCCATTCATGAATTAAAGCTGGATTATCCAGGAACAACCATATCCTATCTTTGGATATATACACCTTAAAACACAGCTTCGAGGAGTATGGGTAAAGTTTTGGGTGATGCAGTCAGGAGATCTCCAGGTCTTTGATTCTTTTCATCATACTGGTACTTTAAAGAGCCTGTTAACCATATGTAGCATGTATAACGCTTCTTTCGCTTTTTTGGTGTTGGGGAGGCAAAAAGGTGCAGCCTGGAGAAGCCCATGCCTAGGTCCGGTCCTCTCCCAGGGATACAAAGGCACCTAAGTCACTCCAGTGAAAACGAGATGTCGTAAAACTCCGCTTGATTGCCCACAGTACTGGGAAGCACTGACCTCTGAATGATTGCCTGTAATTCCACTGACTCTGGTGGCTCTTGCAGAAGACAGTGCTAAAAATATACAGGTGCTTTGCATTTCTATTGTGTTGGCTAACAAAGAACCGCAAAGCACGCTCCAGCGTTCATTAATCCAAGCCTTACAAACCCAGCGCAGGTAGATAGCCACAAACACTGTGATTTGTGATTATCCCTAATAACACGCAGTGGGAAACCCAATCATACATTTCCAGTTATTAGTTGGAATTATTTAATTAGCTGCCCCATCCTGAAGCAGTGCCGGGGCACACCTAAGAGCAAGGGCAGGCGCCCTGGCTCTCCCGGCCCCTCATCTCTCCGACGTCTCCAAGCAGCCGTGCTCCAGCAATCCCACTTCAACTACAACTTAACTATCTAATGCAAAGCAAATACAAGGCAAACTGATTGGGTGCCGGTAAGCGGCAGGCGAGCCATTCAATCTGTCTCTGCTGTGCTAGGAATAATGAAAGTCCTCTGGCTCACAGACACAGCCTCGCCTGTCTATTAGCTTTATCCTCTCTGATAGATAAGGCGGCAATTCTTCATAGCGAGCCGGTTGGCATTAACTATTGGTCAGCACACAATAGCCCCAACAAGAGTAATGGGGCCAAATCCATCCCTAGTGGAACTGTACTGACACCGGTGATTTTAGGCTGGAGATAAATGTGGTCCTCGGAGTCTGGATTACCACCTGGAGGCTCTGAATCAATAACGAAATGAAAAGTTGTTTTGTTCCAAATCAAGACAACTTTAACCTATAATCCAGAGTGCAGGTAGGGGGTGAAACCATTTTAGCAAGAGAGATTTGTCTGCTTGGAGCATAAACCTAAACAAGCTTAAGACTGCACGGTATAATTTAATGGTGTTTAACATTGAAGCTGCCGTTCCTATAGCTACTGAAGGAAACTTAGCAACCCAGCACTCAGTTTCTGGGGCACAGAAATGCTGTCTGAGATAACCTAAGGAGAGTATGAGGATGTGTCATCCTCACCCATGTATTAACCCGTCTTACCCTCACGCACGTACCGCCATTGCGCCGAAAGCAGATCCCACAAGGGGTCTTTCTGCTAAAAATACACATATTTGATGGTGTCTTCTTACCAAATGACCTGTTTTCCTTTAAAAAAGTAATAACAGTAAGAACCAGCCTGTTTCACTGCTTGAGAAACAAATCCTGGCAAGAGGCAGGTTAAGTGCAAGGGCCCATGCAGGCACCTCCCACGGGTGCTAGCCCACGCACCGGCGAGGTCTAGAGCCCAGCAGCAACTGAAAAGCACCTCACGCCCCCAATCTAGTTGTTGGGGAGGCAGAACTCCCAACAGCCGAGACTGGGAGACCCGAGTTGGCCTCGTGCGCTGCAAAACGTTTTCTGATTCACCTCCCGCGCAGCTAGACAAGGATCCTTGGGTTAGGATGCAAAGGGCCAAAAAGGCACAACTGTTCCCTGGGCAGCTGCGGGGTCTGCTTGGGGCCGATTTAGCCTCTTCCCTCGCACCAAAGACAGCAAGACCGTGCTTGGGTCTAGTCTGCCTTGAACATCTTTCTGGATATCTCGCCCAGAAGACATCTCTAACATTAGCGCAGCTCCCCGATTTCAAGGCTAACATCACATGTGCTCTTTCTCTTCTGTGTCCCCAGGTCCTCCCAGACCTTGGCTGACTAAGGCTGGCTTAGAAGGCTCTTCCCTTTCCCAAGAAAATGGGGACTGACAGTGAAAACCCAGTCCTGAGGAACATGCTTATCAGCTTCAACTTGCTACTGCTAGGCGCCATCCTCAAGCCTTTTGAGTGCCGACTAGAAGTGACAACAGAGGCAGCCAAGAGGCCAGTGGTGGATGAGGAGGGCAGCGTTGCCAACTGCAGCCCAGCCATCAAAGAGCAGCCCATGGTCTTCCACCACATCTACAACATTAACATCCCCCTGGACAGCTGCTGTTCATCAATGCTCAAGTCTTCAGCTGAGGAGGTGAGTTCGGAAGACGACAGGATGGCGGAGTATGCAGAGCAGACCTCAGACAGCGAGAGCCAGGTCACCTTCACCCACAGGATAAACTTCCCCAAGCAGGCTTGCAAGTGCTCCACCTCCTTCCCGTCCATGCAGGATCTGCTGAGCAGGATTGAGATGCTGGAGAGGGAGGTCTCCATTCTCCGGGACCAGTGCAACTCCAATTGCTGCCAAGAAAATGCAGCCACAGGTAGTAATGTGATCCTGTCAGATCTGGCTGGGGACTAAGGGCTCAAGCAAAAGGAAGGAGGAATGAATGCAGGCTGGTGATGCCACCTGGCAGCCATGGAGGAAACCCCATGTTCACCCATGGTGCTGTGGCCACACCTTTGCTCAGGCTACTCCACTTCGTGACCTAAATTCATTAGGATGAAGCCTAGCTTAGGTCCTCTGAGGCAGGAAAGCTCCCAGGGGGAGGGATTTGGTAACTCAAGCACCTAGGCTGGCAGGGAGCAGCCCCCCCCCAAAACCCTCCACTCCTTAGCAATCCTGATTAGAGATCCGTAACTTCTCCGAGGACAGGGAGGAGAGAGACCTCTCCTGATTTCCTAAGGCGTTCCTGAGCTGAAGGCAGCACCCCGGGAGGCAGCAAAAAACAACTTCTTCATCTTCTCTGTAGGAAGAGTGAATAGATATGAAAATCAAAGCTAAAATAAATAAATAAATAGGGAATAACTTCTGTTGCCATGAAAGACACAAACAAAACCTATAACGCAGGCACAAAACTATCAACAGGATACTTCAGCTGAATGATAATACGTAAGTTTTATGAAGCTTTCTGTGAGTCCTCCGTTAGGGTGACTCTTTCAAAAGAGGCAGTTCAGCTCCTCTTTTCTCCAAGGCTGCTCTTCAGAGCCGGGAAAACAGCGGGCTGTTACAGTGAGACGGGCTGTGAGAGGTCTGGTTTACAGACCGGATTTCAATAGCAGGGGGGCTAGCGCGCGGCTCTTCTCCGCTCGCCTCGGGGAGCTCCGTGAGAGCGACGCCGCGCACGGCGCGTCCGCGTGCCTGCCCCCGGCCCAGCCCCGCGCCTGCCCGGCTCTGGGCCGCAGCGGGTGCTCCCGCCGACGGGCCGCGGGCTCCCGGCGGGGCGGGGAGAGCCGAGCGAGGCCGGGCAGCCCAGCGGGGGAACTGCTCTGCGGGCTCAACGCGACAACCGGGGGGGAGGCGAAAACAAAAACAAAAAACAACAAAAAAAAAATCCCAATCCAGCCCTTTCCTCCCCCGGGCCCGGAGCGATTAGTGTGATTTTCCGGCGGACTCCTCCGTTTCGGGGCGGTGTGTGTTGGGGGGGGTCTCCCCGGCGGGGAGGGTGCGGAGGCGGGCCGGAGCGGCCGCGCTCGGGGAGGCCTCTTCCCGCCGCCGCCGCCGCCTGACGCCCGCTCCCCGCGCTCTCCCAGGGCAGCTGGACTTCCTGCCGCCCTGCAGCGGGCACGGCAACTTCAGCCTGGCGGCCTGCGGCTGCGTCTGCGACGAGGGCTGGGCGGGCAGCAACTGCTCGGAGCCGCGGTGCCCGGGGGGCTGCTCGCGCCGCGGCGCCTGCGTGGAGGGCCGGTGCGTGTGCGACGGCGGCTACGGCGGCGACGACTGCTCCGAGCGGCGCTGCCCGGCCGACTGCGGCGCCCGCGGGCTCTGCGTGGACGGCGCCTGCCTCTGCGAGGACGGCTTCGCCGGCGACGACTGCGGCCAGCCCCGCTGCCCCAACGCCTGCAGCGGCCGCGGCGCCTGCCGCCGGGGGCTCTGCGCCTGCGAGGGCGGCTACGCGGGGGCCGACTGCTCGGCAGGTAGGGGCCCGGCCGCCCTCGGGGCGGCCCCCCGCGAGCCCCGCGGGGCGCTCGGCGGCCGAGGGGGCTCGCCGTCCCGCGTGACGCCCCCTGCCCTTCCCCGCCAGTGGCGCCGCCGGAAAACCTGCGCGTGGCCGCCGTGGGCGACGACAGCGTGGAGCTGGCGTGGGACGGCCCGCCGGCGGCGGCGGAGTTCGTGGTCTCCTACGAGCCGGCGGCGCCCGGGGGTGGCCGGCTGCAGCAGCGGGTGCCCGGCAACCGCGGCGCCGTCACCGTCCGGCCGCTGGAGCCCGGCCTGACGTACAACCTCAGCGTCTACGCCGTGCTCGGCGACGTCCTCAGCGCCCCCGCCACCGCCAGGGCGACCACCAGTAAGTACCGGCGGCGGCGGCGGCGGGGGGACGGCGGCCGGGCCCCGCGGGCGCCCGGGGGGCTCACGGCGCTGCCCCCTCGCAGAGCTCGCCACGCCGCGGGGGCTCGCGTTCAGGACCGTCACGGAGACCACCGCCGAGGTGCAGTGGGAGCCCTTCTCCTTCCCTTTCGACGGCTGGGAGATCAGCTTCACCCCCAAGGTAAGGCCGGCGGCGCGGCCACGTCCCTTCCTCCCGCTCCTCCTCCCCCTCCTCCTCCTCCTCACCCCTTCTTCCCGCGCATCGAGAAGACGTTGCCCTCAAATACCGCGTGTTTTCTCCACACTGGTAACAGAATCCGTACGTCAAGTATTTCCCCCGTATACATAATTTCCACAGCGTTTAGCCCTAAGTGCAGCTTCCAGCTGTATACGGAGCCTCTTCACAAGAGCGCTCATTCCCCGGCAGTAAAAGAACCGCTGACTAAGGGCTCCGCTAGGCCCTTCTCAGGCGCGCAGCGTCCTCGCTGCAGCAAAGGGCAGCTCTGAGAACGGCAGAACCTGGCCCGAAAGTTTCGAAAGCTCTTAACTGTAAAAGTGCAATCAGGAGGACTACCAAACGAGAGCTTGAAATAGCTCGTTCCCTGCTTCGCTTTCCAAGAAAAAAAAAAAGGGCTGGAAGGATCGCAGTGTAATTTTAGACCCACACAGAAAATTTCCTCCAAAGTCGAAGCTCCCGCGTGGCCGTTGTGAACCCAGAGGAAATTTTCATTCGCTGTCTGGATAAAATACTAAACAACGAGCTAATGGAAAGGTCCCCAGCGCTTTCGGCTTAGCCACGGAAACTAGCATGTCGTCAAAATGTTTCGCCGGTACTCACAAATTAATCTTTACCGGGTGCCCCCGGCGCGGGTCGGTGGTTAAATCGGCGTTTCGGCCCAGCGCGGTGGTGGAAGCAGGCTCCCGCCCCGGGCCGCTCCCTCGTTACGGCCGATCTCGCCCCTCGGGCGGCCGCGCGGACCCCGCCGGCGGGGCCCCGAGGGCCCGGTCCCCCGCAAGAAAAGTAAAATAACTGCACAGACATTTTCTCCCCGCCCTTTTGGCTTCCTAACTGCTTTCCTTGCCGTGGCGGTGAATGTTTCAGCCCATCTCAAATCAATTTTTTTAAGGACAAATTTGAGCTTTAAAAGATGGGAAAAGGTCCTCTTAAAACTCTCGAAACCCACCCAAGCATTTCAGCGCTTAAGCAGGGAAACAAAGTGCCAAAGGACAGCTGCTCCAGGGCTGCAGGATTTCAGGCGGTGCAAAGGGACATAGCTCGGGGGGCATTTAAGTCTGTGCGCATCCGTCAGCAAAGCGCCTGCGCCTATGTTGCAAGGCCCAGTTGCGCTCAGACGCCCGCGCGCCCGCAGCTGAAGGCCCCCTGTATCCCACCGCCTTTCCTCCTAAAACAAGGCAGAGGGTGCTGGCTTTCTACCTCCCTGGAAGCAAAGCTCGCTCCAGCCAGAGCTGAGCTGCCTCTTTACGTTGCCGCACCCCCAAATAAAAGCAAACGCTAGTCCAAGAGCGGGGAAGACCAGGTGCGTGCTCTCGCATTACTGTCGCGGCTCCCATCTAAGCAAAAGCACGAGCGCTCCACCCTCCCGAAAACGGGGCGAGAGGCCGGCTACGTCGGCGAGCTCACGGGCGTGAGAAAGGAAAAGGGAGAGCGAAGAGAAAACGAGCACGAGAAGCTTGGCGGTAGTGAGAGCGGCTCCGTGCGGCGGGGTGCAAAGATGGAGCAGTGAAAGGCTTAGGCACGAAAATTAGCGAAGGTAAAATGGCAATTGAGGAGTGAAATGGAAGATTTCCTGTTTAGAGAGAACAGAGAAGAATACGAATTGAAAGCTATGTGCAAAGATTTGTTTAGTATATTATTAGTGAAGACAGCAGAGAGAAAAGATCCATTGTCCAAACATTGGCAGGAAAGGTGACATTTGCAATTGCTTAAAGACTTATGTTTTTCAGAGCAAAAAACATGAAGTATAATGAATTTAATAAAGATACTTAAAAAGCAGTGTATGTCAAAATAAAGACCTTACAGTTTCATACCAATGTACAAACCACAGGAGGCTCCTGGCACCAGAATAGCAGCTGCAGAGGCAAAGGGAGACTAGCCCAGGCTCTGATTTTATTACCTTGTCTCTTCTGGAGGCAACCAGCTGTCAACATAACGCACAGGCGGCAAAATACCGCATGGCAGGGGGGAGAGATGGGGGATGGGGAGGGTTCTTCAGACCAAAAACCTGGGTGCTCGGCACTTGGTGGGTGCCAGATTTCTGCAAGTCTGTGAACCGAGGCGGAAAGTGCCGGGTGCTGGGGTCAGGGTGGAGGAGCCTGTTCCTCCTCCGATGGGGAGCAGACGGGGTGCTCCCGAGCCCCGCCGGGTCCCCGCCTGTGCATGCCAGCAGTGCCCCAAAAAGCTCTCCCGCTCTTGCGCCTCCATTAGGTGCTGCTAATCGCTGACGCTCGTTTGTCCCCCCGCAGAACAACGAAGGCGGCGTCATCGCGCAGCTCCCCAGCAGCGTCACCACCTTCAACCAGACGGGCCTCAAGCCGGGTGAGGAGTACACGGTCACCGTGGTGGCCCTCAAGGAGCAAGCCAGGAGCCCCCCCGCATCCGACAGCGTCTCCACCTGTGAGTGACCCCTGGCCCCCACAGGCCCAGCTCCCCAAAATAAGAGCCTGGTTATGTCCCCCTCTCATCTGGCATTCCTCCAGCAGGGGTAAAACTAGGGAAACTCGCCTTAAGCAGAGATATTTTTTTCATCATCCTTGAAAAGACACTGGTTTGGGGTTCTGTGGTGGCTTGAAATGGGTGGTCTGATTGCCTCCCCAAACGCCCTCTCCACCAGCGGTAACGGGCAATACTACCTTTACTGGACCAAGGCAAATAGCCCCTGAGCTGCGTCCTCTGCCCCACACCACGGTCAGGCGAGCCAGCAGCGCTCCGCCCAAGCACACAATAATCCCAGAAATCGCAGCCCTCCTGCATCGAGCTCGGCTCCAAGCCCAAAACCCGCTAACAAGACGGACTGGGGCCACAAAACCTGCCAGCACCTGGAGGTCAGAGCACCAAATGCAGAAAGGTGGTTTCCTTTAGTCAAACAGCCCGAATTTTGGGGGCTTAGCTGAACAGCCCAAATGCCAGAGATGCCTCGCGGCAACAGCTTTCTCGTGTAGCATTTTGTCACGCTGCCTCTCAAATTACCGCTGGCATAGAAGAAACGGTGGTGCAGTTAATGGGGTTGTGAGTGAAGGCACTGGTCAGCTATTATTATGCATCCAGATAAATTCTTTTTCTCCCATAATCTCGCCTGAGGTGCATTTCAGGCTGGACGCCCCCAAGAAGCATCTCTGTAAAGGTGCTGCCTACTCAAATAACAAAGAGATTAAAATTCCCACCTGTTTTTGTGCCACTAAATGCCCTCTACTCTCACCAATTCTGTCAAATTAGGCAGTGGGGCACAGAGCCAGAAACAGCATCACCTCCCCTCCTAACCAATTTGTTTGGCTGGTTACTTGTCCACCCCATTGACTAGATGAAATTCAGCAAGTGCAAGAGGACTGGGTCCTTTCCTCGCTGGAGGGAATCTGGTGATGGGCACAGCGCATAGCCACCACGCAGAAGAGGCTCTCCATGCCAAATCTGCTGCAATCTGACTTGGCAGCCAGGCAGCCGTCTACCTCCATCCAAGCTGTTGCAAACGGAAACGGCATTTAAATAGCTCCTGGAAGGTTATAACGAGGTGCTGTTCTCTTCAGGCTGCTAATTTGAGGCTTACCAGAGACAGGGGCCGTCTCCGAGCCCGTGGAGAGCCTGACAGAGCGAAGGGGAGGGTTTAGCCACCAGCAGCAGCCCTTGGCAGCTCGCTGCGGATTTTAGCTTCCTTGATACAGTCCCGTCCTACTGCTTTGCCTCTATGCTCAGCTCCGCGTGGCTTAACAGAGACATCTCCTGGTCAAGCAAAATCTTCCTTTCCCTTTCCCGAAAAGAAAAGGAAAAGGAGAAGGCTAATACGTCGAGCTCAATGATTTACCTTTGTAAAGAAGTGCCGCTAGCCAGGCAGGACCCTAGCTCTTCGCTCCAGAAGGCATCCAGCACTATCCTCTCTGCCACAGGTTTGCCCCCAGCATTCTTGTTTCCTCTCAGCACTCTGTGCTGGGAGATGGGATCCAGCAGGGAAGGAGCAGTTTCATGCCGCACAGCTTGCCAGCAGCTCGTTTGTAGCCCTTTGTGCTCTCTAGCCCTATCTCAATGATGGGGAACTGGAGATTCAAGAGGTATCTGGCCCTGGCTGTGTTGGACACCTGGCTCCTACCCCATTGCTTTGCACCCCAAACATGCTGCTTTCCAGTACTCCTCACTTTTCCACTGCAGTTTCTTTCCCAGACCCCCGATTGCCCCAATTTCCCCACACTTATTTCCTAAACCTCTCTCTTACTTATCCAGGCACTTCACCCCCGGGATCTTCCCATCCTGAGATAGAGCACATACTTATTACAAAATGACATTTTTAATATATAAAATAAATGAGCTGTACCTGCATTCAGAATAACCTGAATTACAAGACCAGTGTGTTTTTTCCTCACCTTGTCATCATATAAGCTGTCACAAGTGCAAGAAATCACCATACAATGAAAATGTGGAAAATAGACCGCAAATGCCTGGACAGAAAGTAAGTCATGAAACTGGCTGCCCAGTAGGTTTTGCATGTTAATGAACGGAGTACATGAGCAACAGCCAAGCATTTGCCCCCTTTCGGTTATTGAAACAGTTAAGACTTTGAGATGCTGTTGGACTCAAAGCATCACTCGATCAACTTTGAGCCCACTTTTTTTCAGAGGCTTAGCTTTTGGGGATGCAGAGCAGGAAAGACTCCATTTCTCTAAAAAAGAAAACTGAAATGTTGTAATAGTCTCATGGGAGTTTGAGGCCAAGGAGAAAGAAGTAAAGGCAGCAAGAGAAGGAGCAGCGCTCAGGAGATGCCCAGCACGAGCACTTTAGCTAAAAATCCCTTTTTTTGAAGAGGCCTGGTCGACACCTACTGTCGTTGCCAGATCATTCTAAAGAGTCACAAAAGCAACTGCCATTTTCTCCTGTCTTCTCCATGCTAATATTTCAAAAGCTGTCAGGATATTAAGAGCTGGCTAGCTCACCGAGATATCTCGCAGCTCAGCTACAAACTAGGAATTGGCACCAGAGAAGGAACATTTCTAGAGATGTTCCTCCTCACTTCTTGATCGTTTGGATCAGTTCTCGGCCTCAGAGTATTTAACACATTGTCAGTGCCTTTCAAAAGACAGAAAATCGTTGCTGATAAATTTTGCCAATGATAGAAAGGCTAGGGAAAGAGTAAGTCAGCTGTAAGGGAATCATCAATAAAGAACAATTTGAATGGCTTGAAGAGCTGGGCATGCGAAAACAATGTGTATTTTAACACACCCCAAACTGTGAACATTCGTCTAGGAACACAGACCGTGGACCACAGTCGGATGTAAAGATGTTGTCCTGGGAGGTGCTACCTGAAAAAGCCAGAGAGGACTTGCTGCCAATGAACAGCTCCAGACAAGGACACAAGCTGTATTATAGCTGTAGCAGGAATTGACGGGAAAGGTCTGGTATCCACAGTTCAAGAGAGATGTAGATAAAGCGGAGAGGGCTCAGAGCAGAGCTGTGAGGTTGGGTTAAAGGACTGGGAAGCCCACCACGAGCCAACCCCCTGGGCAACTTGGCAAGGCCCAGCTGGCCAGCCCTACAACGTTGGGCTGCTGCTGCCCTCCCCATGCCTCCTTTTCTGACCACCGCCCGTGTCTCTCCCCTCCAGTAATTGATGGTCCAACCCAGATCCTGGTGCGGGACGTCTCCGACACCGTGGCCTTCGTGGAGTGGACGCCGCCGCGCGCCAAGGTGGACGCCATCCTGCTGAAGTACGGGCTGGTGAACGGGGAGGGAGGGAAGACCACCTTCCGCCTGCAGCCCCCGCTGAGCCAGTACTCCCTGCAGGCCCTGCGCCCGGGCTCCCGCTACGAGGTGGCCGTGAGCGGCCTGCGAGGCACCAACGAGAGCGACGCCGCCCTCACCCACTTCACCACAGGTAGCGGCCGCGGACCGATTCACCGGTTTTCAAACCCAGAGTCTCACTACCCTTCATCGCCCTGGAAAGGGAGCGGGGCCGGCTCGCTTGGAGCCTGCCTAAACCAAGGTGCGGGGAAGGCGGTGCAGCTCTTCCCTGCTGCCACCCAGCTTTGCCCTTGAGCAAACGTCCCCAGCCTCCACGAGACCCTGTCTTGTGATAGCCCTTGAAATAGGTCCGCCGCACGGTGACTCACTGTGTGAGCTCTGCTTCTGCCCAGCTCCAGGGTAAATACTGCTCTGGCTAAGGATTTTTCCTGTCTAGCAGACCTGTGCAAAAGCCGCCTGTACATTTTTGCCTGCAGTATAGCAACAATTATCAACATTGAAAAGGTTCAGCTCCAGCCAGTGCCTTCCTATCTGCAAGCATTTGTTTTTCTGTTCTACTAGCAAATTGTTTGTGAGGATTAAAAACTCATCCCGACTCTGCAGAGCATAAACACTGCAGCACGAGTCAGAGTCTCCGCGGGTGTAAGTCGGACTGCACCTCTAGCGATGAGTGGAGCCGAGCCAGCGCTGCCCCGCGGGGCTCGCCGCTGCGCGAGCGCACCTCGGCGAGGCGGAGACGCGCGCTGCTGCAAACTGCAGATGGGTTGGCCTTTAACGAGGGCGTGCGTTTGCATAGCTGGATCCAAATCAAGGTTGCGCCAGACTGAGAGGTGTTCAAATCTGCCTGTGCTTTAGCAAGCGCCCCCCCCCCAAAAAAAAAAAAAAACAAATGAGCTGAAGTTTCATCTGCTGTAACAGAAGGAGATAGTAGCACAAGGAGAACATCAAAGTTAAGATTCAGGTCCAAATTAAGGTGTCTCAGATCCCATTACAAAGCAAATCAATAGAGTGAACGAGAGATGCAGCTCACTCTAAAGCAGAAAGCTGCTCGCTTGGCAGCTGAAGTGTCCTCTGTCCATCAGCCACCGCTTACTAAGCTCCTGTTCAGCTACCTAAACCTAAACCTCTAGTGCCACAGTCCCTGCTACGTCCTCTGCCCCACGGGGATCTCTCACATTGCCCCGGGCATCTCAGACAACTCCAGATGCCAGCGTTTAGGTGACTGGCTCAAATACGCGAGCTGAGGTATCAGTCTGAGGGTGAGTCCTGGCTCAGCCACCTCCCAGCGCAGCATCCAGCTGCCTGCGGGTTCCCACGGGGACGAGGTCCTGGCCAGCAGCACATGGAGCTCCCACCAGCTTCAGTGAACACTGAGGCCCTCAACTAGGCCGGAGCCTATGGCCAAACTTTAAAAACCAGAAGCCGTGCCCTTAATAACGCCTGTAGATGACCATGCAATTTTCAATGCACCAAAACTGTGGGAAATGTAGTACTTGGAGAGAAGGAAGGGACCTTCTTTAGGCCCGAGAGGCTTGATTTTAAAAAGATGGTCGCTCCTGTACCTGCTCAGCTGCCAGAGCCAAGGCAGATGCATCACCTGAGAAACCTGCAGTCGAGCACCTGAAAGCAACACAGTTAAAAATGTGGTTATCTTATTTTATATCTTATATGAATACTCTAACTGGTCAGTAAAACTTTAATTAATGTTAAGCCTGCAGATAGCTACCAGGTTTAATTTACCATGCTATAAAGGAGGAAGTAGAGAGCATATTTCAGTGCTATTTTATGGTATATAAATTACCTGCCATGTACATTACTAGTGGATACTAGGCTTCCATTACAATAACTGTAGTGCGTGAGTTGTGTGTGTACATATATATCTCTATATAGATATATATTTATAACGTGAATTTCACTGCAATTGATTTGCTGAGTTGGCCTTCCTTGCTTTATTTCTAAAAGACAACATAAAAAATGCCCCCATAAAAAAAGGATCCAGAAAAGAACAGTAATTACCCCTGCCTCCTAGCATTCAGCAGCAGCCAGATCCTGTCTTGATGCCTACACAGATCTGCAGCTCGCAGGAGAGATGTGTTGTGCAAGTCCACGTAGATTTGGTACACACAACCTTAGCAGTGCTGATAAACAAGGCGCAGCGTCAGCCTGAACAACCTTGGAACGCGAAGGAGCCCGTAAAGAAGCTCAAGGTCTTCCAAGCTACCCCATCAAAATTCACAGGAGCTCCGTTCAGCGCTTGGCTGCTGCAGAGCCCCCTTTCCCCCTCTTTTGCATGGTGCCTCAGTTTCCCTTGCTGCAAAATAGGAAGAAATAATACTTTTCTTCTATAAATAATTCATCATTAGCTCCAGGAACAACCCACTGAGGGATGCTGTGACTGCACCAGTGTCACATCCACCCTGATGAAACCCTTGGCAGCTCCTCGCCACGGGAGCCAGGCTCGGCCACGGCCGTGCTGAGCCGGTGCCTCTGTCCCTTGTGTCGCACAGAGATCGATGCCCCCAAGAACCTGCGCGTGGGCGCCCGGACGGCGGCCAGCCTCGAGCTCACCTGGGACAACAGCGAGGCCGAGGTGCACAGCTACCGCGTGGTCTACAGCACCCTGGCCGGGGAGCAGTACCACGAAGTGCTGGTGCCCCGCGACAGCGGCCCAGCGACCAGGGCCACCCTCACAGGTAGGCTCCCTCCTCCTGCAGAGGTCAGGTTTGGGTGGTAGGAACCCCGTGCAGCATCTCCAGCAGGTCCCATCTGAGCGCCTGGGACGTCCCAGCTAGAGCTGCTGGAGAACAAAGGGAGAAATAGCGGAAGGAAGGTGTTTTAGGTTGATCTGTAAACAGTATTATTTCCCTCTCTCTTCCCCTCCTCCCCCCCCCCAAAAAAAAAAGTAGCATTTCTGTGGTCCAGGCAGATTTGGGCTGGAAGTACACTGCTGTTGCTCATCCCAGAGCACTGTCTACATAAGCACGGAAGAAATCTGAAAGTCGCTTTAATGGGAAAGAGCCCCAAACCCAGGTATCCCATATCGCGCCGTTAGGAAGCCAGGATCCTCGAGTTCATTACCCTTTTCCAAATGAGGCACAAAGCCCTTTGGATCGGGGGAATCCCGTTTTTCAGCGCGTGCCCCGTTATTGGCGACGTTTAGGCGCTGCAGAGGCTGGAATTACGTGCCGTGCTCCAGACGCTTCCCCGCCACTGCCAATCTCAGGCGGTGTTAAGCAAAATCCCCCCGGACCGTGTTAACAACGTGTTCATAGATAGTGCTGTCCTTTAGTGCTCTCTGTAATGACTCTATTCCCCTCGGTATTTAGCTGCTCTTCCATTACATGCCTCAGCTCCAGAGACACGGAGGCTTAATCGGTAGCTGTAACTGATTTTTATATAGTGCTTGTTTTCCTTCATCATCATCATCATCATCTAAGTGCATTGCTTCTCGCTCCCAGGGTGCTGTATAATAAACAAACAAACAAAAAATTCTTATTACGGCAGAGAAATACCACCCTGCTAAAAGAGAAATCTCTTAAATTTGACTTGAAGGCCTCCCTTTTTCCGCCGCTGGCACTAGCAGCTGTTTAGCGGCTCCGCGGCAGCCCGCCAGCACGGAGGTGGAGAGCAGCACAACGCCTCCTCTGAGCCTGGGGAACCCGCAGCCCGTTGCACCCCAGGCCTGGGACGAAGGCAAGCCCGGGAAGGGTGGCGGGGAGGAGAGCCGGCAGCAGGCGCAGGGCAGCGCGGTCCGGGCACCGCTGGCCCTGGGAGGTGGCGCTGAGCTCCGAAGGGGCGTTGGGCAGCTTTCCAAAGATGCAAATCTCTCCTCGCTTCGCAGAGATGCAAAAGCAGGGCTGGAGTTTTGCAAGCCAAACGACAGCAGCCGCCCTCGGTCAGACCCTTGCCCGGGGTCTTCCCCACGCCGCCTTCGTCCCTCCCAGCCCACGCAAAACCCCACTGAGAAATGCCCCTGCTTCCACGCTGGGGCACCTCTCCTGGGAGGCTTCCTCACGGGCGGCTGGCGCAGAGCGCCTCGGAGGGGCTCCCCGCACCCGCGGGGTAAAAGCCAGCGCCAGCTCCTTTTGCTGGCTCCGTTTGCCGTCTCTGCCTCGCCTTGTCCTTCCAGCGCCAGCCAGCGAGAGAAAGTCTCGTGCGATGAGGCACGTGTGTTTTGGGTGCAAGGCGGGAGGAGGAGACCGTTGCGGGGTGAGGCTCCCGTGCTGGGCTACGGCAGGGCCGTCTCGGTGGAAACGAGCTTTGCTCTGCCGGTGGGTTTTTATAGCTTTTTCTAACCCGATGGGAGAGATCAATAATGCGCAGGCAGGAGAGAAATAAAGCCATCAGGAGCCAAACAGAAGTGACAGACAAACCCAGGAGATACTCCACTAAGATAAAATAATGATCAGCAATAGGTGCTCAGGAAATTAGCTAGATTAGCTAGATTTCCGTCACCCTTGAGGCGGGAATTGCAGAATATGTCAACCACAAAGAACATGTTTGATTCAGCTCCCAGAAAGACCGTGCCTTTATTAATTAATGTGCATTTCATTTACTCTGCATAACTTATTTTATTCAAGAAACCAACCCTGTGACAGTATTTGATGTTGAATTGCTTTGGAAACAAATTCAGTTACTTGGTCATTCCTATCTCAGCTTGCTTTCACTCACACGCACAATTTCTGTCTCAATGCAGGCAATTACAGCATATCTCAGCAACAAATTTTAAAAATTGCTTTTTTTTTTCCTGAGTTAGAATAATCCAATTTCCCTGGTCAAAGGTGTACATGGGGCGTATAAAACATGGACAGTTTTTTTTTTTTTGCTCAAACCAAGACACAACCCACACAGAGACTTGCCAACGACTAGGAACACACCTCACCTCTTCTACTGGCAGCTTCGCTACCTTAGCAGGTCTCAGCAGTGGTTACAATGCGCAGCTGCAAACTCAACCCCAAAGGCAATCGGAGCAGAGGGATACTGAAATGTTATGGCCTCATGGCCAAGGTGACAGAGGTGATCACCCATCCCACCAAAGCCTTCTCCAAAACCCCTTCCCACCTCAGTGACAGGGCTGGTTTCTGGTAGCCAGCATTTAGGTCCCTTGGGCACTGAAACTTCCTTTCAAGCCATCTCTGAAAGCATTGCCTGATGCTCTTCAGAGCGTCTCTTCCACTGTTTAGAGATGATTAGCTGGAGCTATCACAACATGCTTGCTGACGAAGGGGGAGCGGGGAGGCCGAGGAGCTCACAGCCCAGCAGCGGCCCAGCTGCACACTGCTCTCACCGCTTTCTCTGTGTCTCCCTTGCACCTGCTGGTAGATCTGGTGCCAGGGACCGAGTATGGCATTGGAATATCAGCCGTCATGGACAACCAGCAGAGTGTGCCAGCCACCATGAACGCCAGGACAGGTGAGTTTTCTGCATTATGGCAAATCATGGGCCAATATCACACAGAGCAAATGCTTCCCCCTCACCCAAAGCATGCCGAATCTTGCTTTCGGAGTATCGCTCCCTCATGGCAAGGCGTTGCTGTCCTCGCCTCCCCACAGGGGATTGGACATCCACTCAGTATGGCTTGCACTTGGGTATATGCATCCGCACCGCCTAGCTCCCACCAGAGCCTCCTCAAACCCTGCAACCCAGACCTTACGTGCCTCCTCCACAGAGCTCGACAGCCCCCGAGACCTCCTGGTGACAGCCTCCACAGAGACGTCCATCTCCCTGGCCTGGACCCAGGCCAAGGGACCCATTGACCACTACCGCATCACCTTTACTCCGGCCTCAGGGATGGCCTCCGAAGTGACAGTGCCCCAGGACAGGTCACAGCTCACCCTCTCAGACCTGGAGCCTGGAACAGAGTACACCATCTCGATCATCGCTGAGCGGGGACGCCAGCAGAGCCAGGAGTCCACTGTGGATGCATTCACAGGTACAGAAGGACAAACTGAGCCAGGGCCAAGCATGGCATAATCCACCATGCTGCCACTTCTGCCAGGGGGGATACATCCCTAGCAAAAGAACTGTCAGGATGGTGAGGGGAATGAGAGCGGTGATAAGGTGGCAGTTCATCCACATGAGAGCAAGTCCATGGCCCGGAGAAGTGGGCCAGCCTAGGTGCCCAGCAGGCTTCCATAGCCCTTTCCATCAGCATTCAACACATCTGTTTTGTTGTTGACTCCCATAAGGAAGAGGCAGGGGAAGAGGGACTCACCAACCTGCACTGTCCTCCTCTGTGGTCAGGTAGCCTGCTTGCCCATAACAAGGAGAAACTAAGCACTGAGGGGCCTCACAAGCCTCTCAGCATGAAAAGCCCAGACAGCACCCCATTACCCACCACAGAGCACTGGGGAGAGAGCTGCTTTGTTGGCAGAGCTGAGAAAAGTCCCATTTTTCCCCTCTCTTGATCTCAACATTGTTTCGGATCAGTGAAGAGTCCCCAGAGCTGGTATTTTGCTACGTCTGTTTGACATGTCCTGGACTAGAGCCAGGGTACTATAGTTTGAGTACTTAGTACGACCTGGAGGTCAGGATCTGCAGATTATCGTGCTGCAGATAGCCGTGCTCTGAAACAGCCAGGGTCTGATCTCCTGATCAATATGATCCTTCGCTGGGCACATACGCCCTGGCAAATCCCAGCCGCAGCCACCTCCCAGTAGCAGGTTTGCATCTCCCCCTCTCTGGCTTGCAGGGGTCCGGCCCATCACCCAGCTGCACTTCTCCCACATGACATCCTCCAGCGTGAACATCACCTGGAGCGACCCGTCGCCACCAGCTGACCGCCTCATCCTGCACTACAGCCCACAGGACAAAGAGGAGGCACAGCAGCTCACACTGGATGGCACCAGGAGACACGCAAGCCTGACGGGGCTGCAGCCGGCCACCGAGTACCAGGTGTCGCTGGTGGCCGTGCACGGCACAATCAGTTCAGAGCCCATCGTGGGCTCTGTAACTACAGGTAATGCAGCCACCCCCATGCCGGAATGAGGGCTCTCTGGCTCGGTTCAAAGAAGGGCTAGAGGCAGATGTGTGGCTTGAAGCCAGCAGCCAAAGTTGGAGTTGACAAGGCAATTTGTTTTCATGCAGGCAGACTTAGGAATCATTTTGTGGGATTTATTGTAGGTTGAGGTCCTATTTCACAAGCTGTATGACCACATCTCCTGCCTCAGGCTTCCCTAGATGCTGAACTCATATACCATTTCATCTCACTTTTGTCTGAGGCTCTTCTTTGACCTGGCAACAGAATCTAAAACAATGCCAGTGGATTAAGCATTTTATCCTCCCGTAATCCCAGAATCCCCACCTCAGCCAAAAAACATATTTGCTTTTTAGCTTGTGCTCCATAATCCCCTTAAAAACCAGCATCATCTCCCTTGCTTAGCTACAGCAGCCGCAACCACGCACAGCAGGGCTGGCATTGGGGCTGGGACCCAAGCCAGGCAGGGAAGCAGGGGCAGCAGCGTCAATGGCCAAGAGACCCACGTTAAAATCGTCCCACAGGCAGTTCAACCTACCTCGCCCCCTAAAAAGCTGGCGGGCCTGCTTTGCTCTTCCAAACTTTAGCACAAGCCAGTGATTAAAGCACAGCTTTCCTCATTTGGGGCTGGTTTTGGAGCAAGCGAACGCATCGCTGTGCCAGTGCTGCAGCCCAGCTTGGCCACTAAAGCTGGAAAGGGCAGACCCTGGCTCTTCACACCCTCGTGCAGTGCTGGCTGCCCAAGCTCCAAGACGAAGGCAGTTATCCACACCAAGAAAGGCAGTCTGATGGGATTGTGCCTGCCTCTGACACCTTTGTGTCCTGCTTTGTCTTGCCCAGGGATCGACGCTCCAAAGGACCTCAGAGCGGGCAACGTGACCCAGGACTCCATGATCATCTACTGGAGCCCTCCCATCGCCACTTTTGACCACTACAGAATATCCTACCGAGCTGCAGAAGGTAGGAGTGAAGCCAACTGTCGCTTGTGCTCTGAGCTACACTGCTGCAGACCCCTCCTGGACGGCCTCCAGCCCCGTTTGGAAACAAGCCACCGGGTCTCCCTAACCAGAGGGAGCCTCCCAGCATCCCTGAACAGGGATGCACTTTTAGGCATCAAACTCACTTAGGCCACCCGGCACCAGCCTCCAAGGGATGCCTGGCATTGCCCTCCCCTCCTGAGCATCTCCTGTGGCCTCAGAAAGGGACAGGGCAAGCCATGCTACAATGCCAAATCTCTTTGCTCTGCCCCTGCAGGGAGGACGGACACCACCGCGATCCCCCGCGATGCTACCGAATACACCCTCCACCGCCTGCAGCCCGCTACGGAGTATGAGATCACTGTGAAGAGCGTGCGGGGCCGGGAGGAGAGCGAGCTGGCCTCCCTCATCGTGCACACAGGTGGGAGGGAGCTCCCCAGCAGGGAGACAACGATATGACAACACCATGTCCAGCCTCGTGCTGAACAGGCAGACCCACCAGCTGGGTGTCTTTGCAGCCACAGTTGCATTAAACTATAATCCCCCAAACAGCTCCTCTAAATGATGAGTTAGGCTCATGGGGCCCCAGTGTGGGCTTCTGAAATACGTCTAAGTAAAGCCTTTCCCATACATGCATGGCTTGTCACACAGGGGAATGATAAATCTACTAGGTACTAGGCACAGGCAGGCCAGAGACATGATACTGGGTAACGGAAGCCATAATGACCTTTCCTAAATGAACCACATACTTTCATAAATAATCCCTGGGGAAAGACTGTCAGAGCCCTGACACAAACAGAGAATTAAACCTCTGCGAGAATTAAACCTCTGCTATCTCCAGACTGTCATCAACATCCTAATCAAAAGGCTCTTTAGAACCTAAAAAAAATGCTAACATCCTAGGCTGCATGTCAGGAAAACCTTGGAAAAGCCCAGCTGAGATAACAGAGAAGTGCAAACTACTGTAACTTCTGATATTCAGCCAGGCCAGAAATAAAAGTTCCATTATTACATATGTGCTTGATCAGCATGAGCTAGGGCCAGATCAGAAGACAACCTGGGAACAGCCACAAGAAGTCTTTTCAGAATGAAGTTCAGAATTCAGATAATCTCTGACGTGCTGACTCTCTCTTTCCTATGCAGCCATGGATGCCCCCTTGGGTGTCACTGCCACTAACGTCACCCCCACTGAGGCCCTGCTGCAGTGGAACTCACCACTATCGGACGTGGAGAACTACGTCATCATCCTCACCCACTACACAGGTATACTCTAATGGCTTTGGGAGGCCAAAATAGCTGAGCTAGAAGAGCATTAGACTGAAGATCTAAAGGTCCCTGGTTCAAGCCTGGGCTTCAGCAAGGGGGGGTCCTTGTTGCTGCAAGCCTGTCTAACATGCTCTAGGAGACCCTGCTTGAGCAGGGAGGTTGAACTAGATGATCTCCAGAGGTCCCTTCCAACCTTACCCATTCTATGATTCTGTGACACAGAAATTTCTGTGTTTATCTGTGCCAGCAAGCTGTGAGATTTGCCAGGGACTTTATTTCAGCTTGCTTCCATCAGAAACAACAAACAAGACCATGCTTTAGATCAGACACCATCACCACAGTTCAGCTGCCATGCAGCAGCTCATGGTAGATCAGCAGTGTAATTGCTTTTGCTCATAAGATGATATCCTTCCACACATTTCAGAGAACCAGCAAAAGCACCTTACCCTAACCCATCTTCTTTGGCTTTCAGTCACAGGAGAAACAATTCTTGTGGATGGAGTCAACCAGGAGTACCAGCTGACTGACCTTCTGCCCAGTACCACCTACACCGTCACCATGTATGCTACCAATGGGCCCTTCACCAGCCAGACCATCAGTACCAACTTTACAACTCGTACGTACAATAACCTCCTCCACTCCCAACTGTTACATGCCATTAGTCACTTGTCCATCCAAAGAAAAGAAGCTAGAAAGGCTGAGCCATCAAAGCTCGTTACATATGTGTGGATGTACAGGTAGCCACGTAGCAAAAGGACACCCAGATAGCATGGCTTCGGGCTGACACAAGAACTGAATTCTTATGACAACAAGTATAAGCCATCATTTTCATAGGAAATGTTCTTTCAATATCCATCCATCCTTTTCTTTGATTTCCCCTAGATGTGGTTTCCTAAGAAGAGAAGACCCTCGACTAGGTCTTTTTCTTGCCTAAAGCCATATCCTGAAGAGCATTAGAATCCATTTAGCTTCCAAGAGGCTTGACAAACCCTGTACCACATGCATTTCAGAGCCATTACCCTTCAGAGAGAGTGCAGGTAGAGGAGCACATTTAGAGGGTTTGCAGAGCTCTTTTCCAAGTTGGGGGTGGGTGATCTAGCCTGGATACTGAGGGCAAGGACAAACTTTTGGCTGTAGCACAGGGTTGTGAGGTCGAATCCCAGTTCACTGAGTTGGGGAGCTGCTTCTGTCGGACTTGAATGGTACCATTTGTGTGAACTTGCACTTCCTTGGGTGCCTATCCACCCTTGCAGTTTTGGACCCTCCAACAAATCTGACTGCAAGCGAAGTCACCCGACAGAGTGCCCTTCTGTCCTGGATGCCTCCAATGGGAGAGATTGAGAACTACATCATGACCTACAGATCAACTGATGGAAGCCATAAGGTGAGTTCTCTCAAAAAGAATGAGGCTCATCAAGTCAAGGAAAAACACGACCATGGGAGAAGCAAGTAGGAAAAATTCAAAAAAGCAAAAGAGCAATGCTTCTTAAGCCAGGGAGACCAGAAGAGCAGACAGTGCTTTCTCCAAAACAATATTTACTTCAGATAAATAATCGAAAAAGCATGAAGAGAATGCCTAGGGCAAATTTTTATGCACACCTGCAAGTCCGGACGAAGAGGGTATACCTGGAAAGTCTACAGGAACATGGGAAATTCAGATCCTATGAAAACACAAGCAAGCAGAGGCAGGAGAAAATTACCCAGCAAACAGGGCAGCTAGAGATGCTATTTGGCCTTCTTGCAAATAGGAAGATAGATAGAGACAGCTAATTAATCTTGCAATACAATATATTTGATTATTTAATGAGTGTGCCCATACTTGTCTGTCTGGAAGTACTACTCCAAACTATCAGAAATACGTCACTGCAAATTGTCTCTTTCCCATTGCCAGCATGACTTACTCACAGTGGCCAAAGAATAACAACTTTGCAGAAAGGGTTCAATATAATGCTGTGTGGCATTGGCTGAAGACCAGAAAAATTAACGTGACAGAAATTAACAGAGCCGAAACCAGCCAATAACCAGGTTTGGCCAGCTCTGCTCCTTACAGTGCTTGGGCAATCTGTCATGCCCTGTACTGAGGGCATTTAGATTTTGAGTCAGTAAATAAAGCACACTGACTGCAAGTATTTATATCTTTAGGAAAGAGAATTCAGCCTTGTGTCCTAACCAACTGTCTTTATCTTATCCAAACCATCCCAAAGGCTAAGTATGTTCATGGACTTCGTGCTGGCTTTCTGCACTGATCTGAAGTCCGTCTTAAGTAATTTGGGCCTTCAACATCGTATCACATTCTGTGAAGGCCCAGGACTACTATTATACGACGCAGCTCTCCATATTCCCTTGCCTCGTCACATCAGCCTTTTCTCTGGCTGATGTTTAAAGAACATGATCCCAGTCCCTCACCCTCACTGAACCACTGGTAAAATGAAGGTGATGAGATCTATCTAGTTTTTGGCTCCCTTTCCTCCTCGTTTGCCCCTTAGGCTCCCCAATGCTTTTCTCTTCTGTTGCTCTTGATATCTACCTCTTTCTGGGACCCATGTACAGGAGCTGATTGTGGATGCCGAAGACACCTGGATCCGCCTGGAGGGGCTTTCGGAGACAACAGAGTACACCGTGCGCCTGCAGGCTGCCCAAAACGCCATGCGGAGTGGCTTCACCTCCACCACCTTCACCACAGGTGAGCACTCATACCACCTCTTCTCAGCCAGGCAGGCCCAGCTATGCTGCTGGCAGCACGAACCACTGTTACCAACAGAAGTGCTCTTGCACTGAGTGGGGAGCAACTCAGCTGGCCTCCCCACTTTGTAGACAAGGTTTGAGCTCTCACAACTATGAAGCAAATGCATTTCCATCCACTTCAGCAGAATCACATCAAAGCGGAATCATTACGGCTGCATGACTGTGGTGCCACTGATTTTATGACTATCTTATAGCAATATTCTCCCCTCTGCCAACTGTAGAGAAGTCCTGACCTGCTAAGGCATAGAGGTGGTTTCCTTTATGAATCGAGTGGTTGGTATCTACAGCCACTGTAACTCTTACAGACAGAGCACTTAACTAGCAAGACTGAAGATTGCATGAAAATGTCATTATTGCCCCATTCTTTGCAACCATTCACATTAGAGAGCGTGGAAAGCATATAGTCCCTACCCTCTCTGAAAAGTCTTGCAAGACCAGGCACTTAGATAGAGTGCATTTTGTTCAGGGCCAAATCCAATTACATTTCTCCTGGACTTCAAAAGCGCTAAGAAGCCTGAAGATGATGTCCATTCCTGTGTGCTGAAATTCCTCCCCTCTGTGCTCAGAGCTCGATTCAGAACTGCTGTGAACACACTTTTCCATTCTGGTTACATGCAAAGGTCTTTTCACCTGCTTTTAAGAGATAATAGACACTATTTATGTCAACAAAAAGGAAAAGACACTTTTCTTATATTTCTATAGAACAGGCTTTCCTGTTGTTCTCACCTCTTATGTGGGCACATAAGGCTAGTACAATTCAGACAGATGATGGAAAAATGCGTGTAATCTTTGAGGTTGCTCTGAGGTCAGAGATGAAATTGCACAGGGTTGGATTCTCAGCTAGTATAAAACAGCAAAAACCCACTGATGGCAGGCAATGAGAGCACCGTTTCCATTAAACAAAAATTTTGGACCTTGACGGTGTTCAAGATGCTATCGCCAGCTGACGCGTCATCTGAACACGAGTTTAATTTGCTTCAAAGGTGAAGATGGACATCAGCTGGAAACCAGTTTCTCCCCATCTACCCCATAGATCTATGAAACAGAAGCTTCCAGGAACGACCACTAAGGCAAAGCAATCCGCAGCCAGAATCCCTTAGCTAGGAAACAGGGTCTCAGATTAAATTAACACTGATAGCATATTTGGGCACTTTGCAGAACAAGGAGTAGTGTTTGAGGAGGAAAAAAAAGCCAAGCTTAATTTAAAATGCTTTGCTTCCTTATGTTCACAGTACACGTCCTGCAGTTCTTTCATTCTTCCTGACATATCAATAGTTCTGCCTCTTTGTTTCATGTTTGCATAAGATTCTTGGGGAACTGTATACAGATGGGACAAAAGGAAGAAATAGATACAGTATTTATAATTTATAGCAGTTGAAAATGTCTTTCAAGGTCTGCTTGGCTTTTAAAGATATGAATATAAATTAAGAAACAAGCAATCTCTGCAGAGCTCTGGGGAGTCTGAAGTGGCTGTCTTTGAAGCAGTTTTCCTTGTTTAACACTAGAAAATGCAAACACTGTCTCACTAGACCTTGCATTGCAGACCATGGAGACAGGGAAAAAAAAAAGGAGGGCTCTTCAGTCTTTGGACAAAGTGACAACCACTGAGTCTCCCCGTCACAAGGGTTTGAAGAGTGGTGGGGAATATACCCAAATGGAAAATAACGCACGGGCTAAACTCTTGCCCCGCCACGCTGCCGGGTGCCTCGCATTTGTGATGCATGTCCACAGCTTGCCCTTCTCACCCTCTGAAGGTGCAATTGCAGCCTCCCTTTAGATCGTTATCAGACGTTGCTCAAAACGGCACTCATTTACCCACCATCCAGATGCGGCAGCAGAGACAAAAGACACAAATCTCCCTTTTGTGCTAAATGAGAAAGAAAATGAAGCCAGAGCCAGACTCTCAGTACTGCTGAAATGTGCTGAGATCTTGTGATTAAGACCAGCTGCAGTTCAGACCACCAAATAAAAATGTGTCTTTATTAGAAGACAACTAGAACATGGCCATGAAGCCCAGGCTACCTGTATCTAACAAATCTCTTACGTTCAGTGCCACAGGGGCCTAATTCCTGCTCAATCTGCAAATGACAGTCAGCCTGGTGTAAGTCTACTATCATTTACAAGGACATGGATCAGGAAAATTCCTCTGGAGTCAGTGAAGTCACGTACTTATGTAGAATTAGTGATACCGAGAGGAGAACAGGTTCTGGTACTTCACGGCTGTCCAAATATGCTGATGACAGCTTAAACCCCAGGGCTTAGAGGCTATGCCAACAGATTTTCCAAGAAGTGACATTTCTCATCATTCACAGCAATGTTATCACACACCTTTCTGATAAGGGACACATGAGAGATTAATTAATATCTGAAACACATTTACTTCATTAAATTCTCTGATGCCTTTGACCAAGATTTAAAGTTACCACTGCCTCTCAGAATAGCTCAGGATTCAGAAGTCAAGTTAGACCCTTCCTGGACTGTAACTAGCTGGGGCTGAGGCTGGCCTCTGTGGCTCATTGAAAAGGGGTCCCCCTGCCTAAGCTTTGCTTCTTTAATTTCGCAGGCGGTCGTGTCTTTGCTAATCCTCAGGACTGCGCCCAGCACCTGATGAACGGTGACACACTGAGTGGAGTCTACACCATCTCCATCAACGGTGACCTCGGCCAGAGGGTGCAGGTGTACTGCGACATGACCACCAACGGAGGAGGGTGGATCGTAAGTAGCTGCACGGATCTGTAACCCAAACGGGGCCTTGCCCCTGCACCTTTCTTCCCTCCTTGCTGGGATTTAGCAGTCATGCCAAGGCCCCTTCCTTCACAAAGGCAATACCATCGCTCTCAGGGGATGGCGGGAGCGGCAGGATCATGCAGCAACCATCCACCTGCAGGCTGCAATGATTTCAAGGCAAGAAGGAGTAACAGCAACTAGGGAGGGTGGAACATCTGGGATACCAGGCATCACTTCACCCTTTCAACTTTGCTTCAGGCTGTGGCTGGCTTAGAAGCAGGAGCACAAAAGGAAGGAGCAGTTACCAAACCTGCCTTTTCCTTGCATGTTGGCTACCCTCTCAATCCTCAGTCTCTCTCCTGGTCATTCGAGCAACATCTTTTCTGGGGGCACAAGTTGTCCCTAGAGAGGCAGGGTGGCATCGTGCTCACTCAAACTGGTCTGCAGAGCACTTCCCATCTGCCCTCGCTCAGCCCTCGCTCCTGTCTGCTCCCCAGCATTGCGGTCACAGCTGCCCGCCACACTACTGCGCTGCTCTCCACGTGAAAAGCAACAGAAAACATGGCCCAGTCCATGGCTCACTACATCAAGCAGCACAGCGGTCCCAGCTTTATCTCAGAGGCACTAGTGCAGCAGGACCAGAGATGGTTCCTTAATGACCAACACTCCCCCCCTGTAGCAACATGGTTTTCCTAATCCTTGTCCCCACCAAGGATGGAGCAAGCCCCATCCTGCTTAACTGGAGAGATACGAGGACAACCCAGCGGCGAGACGCCTGGCCGTGACTCCAGCAAAGGCACCGAGTGTGCCCACGGCGAACGAGGGCAGCAGGCTGCCCCATCCGGCAAAGCTGCCAGGCAGAGCAAAGCACCGCACCGGGCGGGATCAGAACAAGCTTAGAGCTGCACACTTCATTTCCCATGCCATAGGGAACAGCCCACGCGCCAGCACTAGTAGTTACACTTGGAGAAATGCCTTTGATTTATTTGACATGTTTGACGTGCTTTTGGGGAGCAAAATCTGCGAGTGAAGCTGAAATTGATTTATTGTTCTATAAATGAAATTAATGGCTAATAGCCTTCAAAGTGAATGATTCATATTTACTGCCTGCAATAGGAAGGTGTCAGGCATCAACTGGATTGGATCTGCAAAGGAGCATTTTAGAGGTAAATGCCCATTTTGCTGTTGAATTGCAAAATCACAGCTCAACTTGACTTAGATGGACTGGCAACTTAAGTAAAGAGTGCTCTGGCACTTTGATTTTATTTGTGTCACAAACACTCAGTTACATATATTACGCAAAGTTCAGTAGATGTGCAGGCAAAAGGAAAAGAAAAAGGGAGGGGATCCTTCAGAAGCTGATTTCTAGCACAGATCTTTTTTAGCCCACAAATTTACCTCCATCTCACTCTGCTCCAAACTATCCCCTCAATTGTCACACCAGAGGACTTGTGGAAGGAGCCAGCTAAATCCAGAATCACATTCTAGAAAACTAGAATCACTGTGTCTGGGGGCGAGCAAAAAGTTTGAAGGGTGATTTTTTGTCTCTACTCCTATTTTAACACTGATTTGCTGCGGACATCATTTAACATCTTTTCAGTTTATCCGTCTGCATATTGACTATCCCTAGCCTCACATGGCCGCGATTAACCAAAGGGGCATTGCAGTTTTCTCCCCTGAAAGGCACTACGGGAGAGCAAAGTATTCTCTTATTTTTTTGTAGCCCAAGGCCTAGCTAGGCAATCACCATTGCATTTTCTACCCCCTGCAGGTATTCCAGAGGCGGCAGAACGGGCTGACAGATTTCTTTCGGAAGTGGGCAGATTACCGGGTCGGCTTTGGAAACCTGGAAGATGAATTTTGGCTAGGTAACACCTTCACCATTTTGTCTTTCATTGGCACTGTCCAAGCCAAGATCACGGCAAGCAGCGACTCGTACAGCTTGCCTCTGCCTGCCTAATTCCTTTCCCTGCCTCGTTCAGTTGGTAGCTCAGCTGTCAGCTCCTTGCTTTTTACAAGACCTCTTTGCTCTCCCTCTCCTTCAAAACCATTTTTCTTCAGTTGTTCATTCCCTGCCCCTAGGATTAGAGCAGTCATACATGGATACACAACATAAAAGTGAGTTAAAAGGCCAGCAGGTCCCTAGTTTGTAAAGTTAATGTACTAGCCTTTCATTCTGACACTGGTTAAACCTCATGTCGGTAAAATCCCAGAACTGGACTGTTTTATCCAGTTCCTCGGGCCGTTTCTGTTTGCCTCAGGAACGTCCTGAATCAGTCCATAGATCCCTCCAGAGAGAGGCTCAAACTGAGAAGGGTGAACACTGGGGGACCTTGTGGGCCAGAACCTGGTATTTTCCTTGAATAACTAGAGTTTGTGTCGGTGGCATCTATGACTCACAGGCCTCCTCAGGCTTCAGTGAGCAAAACAGTTGCCCAAAGGAAATAGGAAAAGGGTAAGTGGGAGATTCAGCAGAGCTCTGAAATGGAGCACTCTCCCATAAAAAATGAGCATGACCAAGGCCTGCTCTATAGACTAAACATGCTCTGGCTTTTAAGAGAGTTTATCATCCACAGCCAAAGGCAGCTTTGTAACAGGAGAAGCAGCAGGACTCCACAGCTGATTGCCCCCAGACTCAGTGATGCTAAAAAGGGGAGAGAGAGAGTTCAGACCCAGCCAGTGCCAGGAAAGAGAAAAACCTAACCAGAAGCACTGTTGCTCTGTGGTTTCTCTCCTCATTTTCGTCGCCCAGAGCTATTGTATTTGCCTAGAGCTTTTTCAGCTTGCTAGCAGAGCATATCCAGGCACTGGGTCTCACCAGATGTCTCGCTGCTTGTCCTGCCAGGCTTGGACAACATCCACAAGATCACCTCCCAGGGGCGCTACGAGTTGCGAATAGACATGAGAGACGGCCAGGAAGCAGCATATGCCTACTACGACAAGTTCTCCATCGGTGACTCCAGGAGCCTGTACAAGCTCCGAATAGGAGACTACAACGGGACCTCTGGTACAAACTCAGTGCTAGCCAGCACCTAATGTGTTGTAGGAAGCTCCCGGGACCAGGCGGTCTGAAACTGTAAAGGAAATCCCAACTCAAAGCTGTTTCTTCTCTTCTGGAGCAGCAAGGCAATAAGCCATAGCTTCCCATAGTTCACCATGTAAACTAGATGGATAAATCCCGTTAAAGACATAGGGAATTTTCCATTGGGGATTAGACATTTAATATAGTAGCCCTTGCTGTTCAGATAATCAGGTCAATAGTCAGAGGTGTCATCTCACACAACAGTCACTACAGCTCACTCTGTTAGTGCCACGCCGTGCTGGAGGGTGAATTTATTACCCTCCCACAGCAATGGAAAATCTGCAATGCTCTGCATAGTTTCATCATATAGGGCCAAAACACTAGTCAGTTTTGCAAGGACGCTGTTAAACCTGCTTGCTTGGTTAACGCAGCAATGCTGCGCTTTGCCTATCGGAAAGCTTCCTGGGGAGACAGCCTCACACTGAAGCACCCTGGGCCGCAGGATGGCAGAGGGAGGGCACAGACAAGGAGGAGGAGAATGGGTGTAACTGCAACTACTCTAGCTAGGATGGAAATCTCTAATGGTGCAGACAAAACTTCACTTCTATGCCCTTGGCGAGGAAGCCCACATTGTATCTCAGATGCAGGAATTTTCCCGTACGATACCTGCTACTTGCCACAGGGGAAGTAAAGATAAGGAACTGCATTGCACGCAACACAGCACTCACTCTGGTCTTACATCTCAGGACACGAGCCTATTGCCAAGTAGGCTCAGGACTCAATCTGTTGCCAGAACGCCAGGGACAGTGCTTCAGACACAACACCTGCCTCTTCCCACCTCTTATTCCAACAGTCAGATCAAGGAACTTCTGCTGCACCTTAAGGGAAGAAAGGACTTGCCAAGTTGCTCATTGCTGAGAGGTTTTTGAGAGTCTCTCAGCATCTGTTCACAGTCAGGACTGTACGCAGTTACTATAGGTCCACTTCATATCTTCTTGGGGACCCCAAGGAGCATATTCAGAATGTCTCGTCTAAGCACATCACCTGACTGTAGTAATGACCATCACATATTTATTATTTTAAATTCAAGGGAATGAATGCCATTTCCAGGTGCCTATCCACTAGCGTGCCAACTCTCAGCTCCCTGACAAACCAAGAGAAAGACACACTACTGATGGCTGTGCTGGTCTCCTACAGTAAACTCCCTGAATGCGGTCCTGGGCACAGCTGGTCCAGGAGGTCAGCAGCTCTGTGGTTCTGTAATACAGTTAGGAATCATGGCAGCAAGAAAAAAGAATTTAGTTTTAACTCTAAAAGGCCAATATTAAGAAAAGTCTTAAGTCTTAAAGCTAGCCTTAGGCTAAGCTTTAAGAAAATCAGGTCTAGGGTCCAAAGTGTACGGATCACATGTGCTTAAAATGAGTTCAACACACAGTCCAGGAAGAGAAGCAGCCCTGAGCTTTGTAGCAGTTCCCCTCCTGCCTCCCATCCCTGAAGGAGCACAGATCCACTGTTTTTTTCTTTCTTTCTATTTTATAGTTCTGAGGGTGTGAGTTGGAGGCAGTCAATATTTACAGGGAGCAACAATCTTTCATGTTGGCTCTTCTTTCATCCAAAGGCAGGCTTCTTGTTCCTTCATAAGGAAAGCAGGTTAGGCATCTGTGGTGGAATAAGATATCACATGCCCTCCAGAAAGTTCTTCCCCTTATCCAAAGGATTAAAAAAAAGAGGGCCAAACATCTTGGCTCAAGAGATGAATGCTTGTTCACCTTTCAGAGAATATTTTCCTTTGGCTAATGGGAGGGGAGGAGGATGGAGAAGTCCTAAAGTCACATAGTTTTTAGATCCAGATCCAACTTTCCAGAAATCCAGAATGCCCAAATCTAGGATTTAATTCCCTTCTGCAGCCCTGAAATTTAGATTTGGAGCCAGATTGCAGATTGCCACTATATCTATCAAACCTAAATAGACCTAAATAGGATTTAGTTGAGTCTGTATTGATCCCAAACTAACAGCAGAGGATCTCAGATGAACCAATTGCTAGCAATTCCAGTTAACATTAATCCCACATGGTCCACAGCTGTTTGAACTGGTGACCAGCAGGCTGCCAGACTGAACATTAACGTGTCATAATTTCCTAGTGAAAAAGCCAGACTGCTTGAGCACCAAGGTGCACAACCCAAGAGCAACCTTATCTGTCAGTCACCCTTTAAAGCACCTCTTTCCACAGGGGATTCCCTCACCTACCACCAAGGCCGCCCCTTCTCCACCAAGGACAGGGACAACGACGTCGCTGTGACCAACTGTGCCATGTCATACAAAGGGGCCTGGTGGTACAAGAACTGCCACCGGACCAACCTCAATGGCAAGTACGGAGAGTCCCGGCACAGTCAGGTAAGATCATACAGCATTTCTTGTAACGGTGTGATCGCCACCCTGCGTTCTTAGTCCCTTCCCCCATTTTCTTGTTGCCTGCCAGATTCTATTCAGTGATTCTTTTTTTTTTTAAGGCAAAAGTGATGCCTCCTCAGCAAGAGAGCAAACATTGGCTGGGGCTGCAGCTGTGGTCAGTGCTCAGGAGTCAGGAGCACTTCAAGAGTTATCCCACCTAACTGAAGGAGCCACCTTTGAGCCATTTAGGCTGATATTTTGCACCTCGCATTGGCTGTCCTGGTCATTTACCATGGCAGCTTGCTAAATCACATTAAAAAAAAAAAAAAAAAGTATCTAATTTGATCAAAAGCCTTTGAAAGATGGAAATGACCAAATAAGCAAGATTAGCATAAGAATTTCTTGCTCTCAGCCTAACAAATCATATTCTTCCTTCTGGCACCTCCACAGAGTTCAAATTTGTTTTCTTCCTCTCCCACTCTTGTTTCGTGTTAGGTTTTTTATTCACTCTGTACCTTTTTCTCTCCCTTCTGCCAGGGGATTAACTGGTACCATTGGAAAGGCCACGAGTTCTCCATACCCTTTGTGGAAATGAAGATGCGACCCTACAACCACCGTAACATCTCTGGGAGGAAGCGACGGTCCCTACAGCTCTGAGCCAGCAGGACCCCTCTCCCACTTCCCACCACCTGACCTTTTCTGTCATTTGTTTGTATTTTATAATATGAAAAGGGTTAAAAGAAATACTACTCCTCTGAGATAGCAACCTGCCCCTCACAAGTCCTGGAGGGAACCACGGCACTAGTAAAGGCTGTGGGGAAGGAAAGACCTCATTGCTTTGCATCAGTCCCAGAGAGATACCAAATTTCCAGTCTCCCTGCCCCAAAACTCTTGCCCTTAACAGGAAAAGAAAGAGAGACAGATTTTTGATATTTTTTTAAAAGATCTAGAAATCCCCAGCAACCCGTCAGAAGTATTTCACTTGCCCTACGACCACCATCTCTGCTGTGAAATCCCTCCCCTGTTCTTAAGGCAGACCCTGTTCACCAGCGACTCTGATGGGCATAGGCCTTGCCAGAGTGCAGGGCAGACCCTCTCTTTGGACAGGCCACCTCTCTGCAGCCTGGGACCAGTCAACCTCTTGGGCCACGTGGCAGAAACCTTCACCCTCAGGATCTTGATGTAACCGTTTCCACCCTATAAGATTGGCCAGAGACACCAATCCTTTTCCTGCCTCCCTCTCTCCTCTCTGGCAGCAGGTCCTGAGCTTCCCATCACCCCACAAACACCAACTCTTCTAGCAGGTGAGAAGCCTGCCTCTGCCTTTGGCCAAGGGCGCACACAGCCTGGTTATCCCTCTCGCTAAGTACAGGCACTCTACAGGCACAGACAAAGCGAGGACCAGAACAAGAGGCATCACGTAGAGAGATTTGACTATTGCAGATCTCCCGATAAGGGCATGGAGAATATTTGCACATGCAGACAAATTCTAGAGAGACCACAGTTCATGTGTTAACCCACCAGCACATAGTCCACCACAGCCAAAGTCATCCTCTTGTGGATGGGGTGTAGAGGAGCAGACAGTATAGACCGTGAGCTGTTCTACCATCCAGGCGCACTTGAAAGCTGCATCTCCTTTGTGAGCTGAGCTTATCACGCTTATGGTGCATGATATTTATCTGGGCTATGTTTAGCTTGAGGGAGAGGAAAGGAGACAAATCAGACAACTGGGCAGAAAAAACATTTCCTGCAGTCTTTAAGTCTAACTAGGGCCCATTTCTTCTACTACTTTAATATGCCACCACATTGTCTCCCACAGAGGTAGCTGGTCCCAAACCAAAGAGTGTTAAAGACCAGCAACCGAAGGAGTTACCAGATGGCTATAGTCCAGCCAGAAGCCAGCAGAGTATGTGGCAATCTTCGGCATGGCCCAGGAGCCACAGTCACGGATCTCTGTGCGTGTGGCAGGAATGATGATGATGCAGTCGAGGGAAGAGAAGTGCAAGCTGAGAAATGCTCGTTCCCTTCCTGCTCCTACACCATCCTGTTCACTGTGATCGCAAGAGGACACAAATTCTCAGTGCCTTGGTATCATCATCGCTGTAACGGGAAATCAGCCGGTTCCCTTCCTTGAAAGAAGGCCTAGTCCATTAAGATTTGTACAGCACTTTGAGACCCTAGAAAGAACTGATGAGTTTGCTCTTCCTGTCCTTTACTTCTCTTGTCTTAAAGAAGACAGACCCTGCAGAGAGCTCCCCTTGTGCTGTTGTCGTTGGCACCGCTTCCACTTATCACAAACAAACATCACACTGGATTTAGTCCTCTCTGCCGCAGGCTCCGATCAATGTTGTGCATTGTAGTTAGCCTGGCGTAGGAGAAAGGACTTGTCCCCACTTCTGATTCTTACACGCAAGTACAATGCAGCTCGTATCTGGGTTCACAGCCAAGGGAGTATTACAAATGCAAAACATTGTTTTCGATTTTATCACACTGAAGCTGCTTTGTCTTAAGAAGCACTTCCACAGGGCAACATAAAGGCATCTTTGCAGTAGCTTATAATTCAGGCCACTGTCTCTGTCATAGTCATGCTCCTAGATTTTCTGATGTTACTCACCATTGATGTGGACCTGAAGGACATTAAGCAGCAAATGCAGCCTGCCTTATCTGTGCCATGTGCTGGCACACAAAAACATAGCTAACTCAGAGGTCAGGATTAGATATAGAGTTGAATCCTTTGAGTGGTCAGCTTAAAAGCTGACATGGACAGTCTGACCTAGAGGAAGGACGCTGTAGCTCAGTAGCACCTCACGTAAGTGAGGCATCTCTTCTTACAGTGCATCGGTGTCGAATCAGGCAGCAAGCAAATCATCTAATTGAGGAATGGGTCAAAGAGGATGAAGAAGATGGGATCTCTTGTAGGATGAGGCCAGTGTCACAGATGGTAGCATCTCGGCGTTGCTGAGCAGCGTGCCTCATTTTAGGCCCCAGAAGCCAACAAGAAGCAGCAGGCAGAACTGATTAAAACATAAGAAGCCTCCTAGTAGATCTGCATTGTAATATTTTCCCAATATGAACAAGAGTTTATAAGTAAGAAATGTGCTGACAAAAGCCCTGCAGTCCAGTGGTTATAACTAGGACCAGACACTGACAGTGGATGCATTCATTTCCTGTTTTAGAAAGTGGTTCAGCATGAGTGAGTGATGTGGTTTTCTTATCTACCCAGTGGAAATATGGGAACTCAACATTCACTGTCAAGTATAAGGCGAGAAACTTCTCTCTTTTTTGTAAGTACAAAACAACAAACAGAAAATCAAAAAATGCGCTCAACCAAATCATGACCTCATGTATCATATCAGAAGGAGCTTTCTTTCAGCCTTGTTTTTCCAGGGGGTTCAGAAGATCTTCAAAAAAGGCTGATTATTCTTTAAATAGATCTCCTATCATATGTTCCTCCCTCCCTGCTGATGTCTCTCATCCCTTTTGTAAGTCCTGTAGCCAGGATCAGTGTGCCCATTTGCCAGAACTCCATCATCAAGGCAGAAGGATACACTTGGAGATAACGTCTGACCTTCCAGTGTTCTTACAGGCTGAGACAGGTCCTTCCATAAAAAACAAATAGGGAAGTTACCAGCAAGAAGCCCCGGCTCCTTCCTGATTCTTCTTCCAGTTCTCCCTGCTCTGCTGCCTTCCACAGGCATCCAGCATCACCTGCCTGAGGAGTAAGGGGCCACTTTTACTTGGACAACACTGTTGCTGCATCCCTGATCTCACACTGAGAGCATCAGGGTGTTGCACTCGTTACCTTGACAAAAAGCATTTTAGTTTCTAAAATGTTTTAAGGGAAGGTGCCTGCACATTGTGGTTTCGTTCTCATGGTGATAGCCTAAGCAAAGCCTAGGCAAACAGTTCGCAATGACAACCTAGTCATTTTAGTCCTTGTGCCTCATTCGCATGGCCCATAAACAAGGTGAAAATTTTCAGAAATTTGTTTTCCAGCATTGTCTGATAAATGTTTTTTGGATAAAGCTCCTGCTCCTGATTTCAAGCATATTTGTGCTTAATATTGATGCTGCAGAACGGCCAAGTGATTAAATACAGTCTCTTACACTCCATCACTGGTTGGGCAAGCCCCTCATTCTCCAGCCAGAACAAATGTGTCTTTTTCCCTCATTAGCTTAGCTGTCAAACTGAATCAGATCTTGGCAACAGGCTGGAAAGCCACCAAAGACAAAGCTGGCTCCTGTGCCACGTCCATCTCCAGAGACCTTAGCTCCTGCACTTGAATCATCTCCAAACTCTCCGGTGGCTCTTCTGCCCACCCAGCTTGCAAGGCCAGGCCCTGAGGTTGGACCAAGCCCCAGAACAAACCAGACGTTATCACCCAAACTGCACTGCCACATGCAAAATGTCAAATCCCAGAGTGTCAACAGGGAGCAGCACATCTGGTCTTTCCCCCAGCAGAGCACTGCACGTGCTCTGGACCCCGTGGCCTTCAAAGCCACCTCTGCTTTCTAACCCAAAGCCCTGCTTGTCCCTAAGGATGGGAGATCTTCCTGCTTTAGCAACAGAAGAAAGCATTAGAGCCTAGGAGTTATCTTACACCCTCAACAGCAAATCCCACTAAAACCAACCATCAGTGTTTAGCTCGGTGAGGAGCATTTTGATGCTCAGCCGCTTTCCCAACCCACAAGCGAGGAAACGGGAGGTGGGAGGCTCAGCTGCTGAGCTCGGCTGGGCGGCCGGCAGCTCCCAGGCAGGCCAGGGCAGGCGTCGCGCTTACCGGCACTGGGAAGCACAGCCGCAGCCAGGCGCTCGTTGACACAGCAAGTCGACTACAGTAATTCCAGCATCTCCACCTGCAGTCCCACCTGCTGACACACGGAGACGGGAATATTAAACACACGGGAAGGCCAGGGGAATTTCACACCTCTTTTCCCCGAGTTGAATTCCCCTGTTTCCGTTCCTGCTCCGTTGCTAAGCCCCCCTCTGCTCACCCCTTTACAACGTAACCAAAGAAAGACGGATGGGAAGGACGAGCTGCTCCCCGCTCCTCCGGAGGGACAGAGCTCTGGGCAAGGCGAGGGAAAGCGCGAGGGCACCCGTGCCCGGGAGGCAGCGAAACCCAGGCCTGCGGCAGCAGCCCCAGCGGGCAAAGCCCCAGCTCTGCCGCTTGCTCGGAGCGGTCAGGACACGGAGTGAGAAACTAAAAATAATAAAAAAAAAAAAAAAAAGCAGAAAGCAGTCGCTTTTGTGCAGGTCTGACACTGAAATTGTGCTGATTGCTTCCAACATCCAACAACCCCCTAAGCAAGGAGGAAGAACGGAGACCACGAAATCCCTCAGACCGATTCTGACAAGCTAAACCAGAAATCGATGCAACCAAACTGGGGAGTAATAAATAAATAAATAAATAAAGGGGTAAGATAAATAATATAAATAAATAATATATTAAACGACCCTCCCCACCCCGTAATGAAAACGTAGCTTGGAGAATGGGATCGACGCTCGTTAACCATTGTTAACTAGTATTTTTAGTCCTGACCGCTCTTAGGCTATGTATAGTTCCTTTTTTTAATGCATTTTCTATACATTAATAAAAGAATCCGAAGAGAGCGCCCGGTGTGCCTGGTCCCTGGCGCGGCGGGCAGGAGCCGGAGGATGGGAAAGAGCAGGGACTGGTGCCTGGGGAGGGGGGAGCTGCTGGGCGAGGGGTCACGCAGCTTGCCTGGAAGAAATACAAATAAAAAAACAGAAATAGAACAGAAACGGAGCGAATCCCAGCCCCGAGCTTGGGGACATCGGCAGCTGATTGCCGAGGGACCGGGATTTCAGCTGGAGGGTTTGCAGGGCTAAAACGTACTTTCAACAGAATACGCTCCTAGGGAAAAACATGGGTTTAGCAGGGTCTGCGGCAAGGGCAGGTGCAGGCGGCCGTGGGAAGTCGCCTTTCCGTGAGGGCGCAGGCTTCTTCTAGCCTCGACTTCAGGATCTGACACGCAGCCAAAATGAGAAAGCCCGAAAGAAGATCTTCAGCCAGACAGCTGCGGTATTTCTCTAAATTTAATTTTGGAGAGACAAACTAGGGGAAATTTGCCTTGCGGCGGCTTAGAAACGCCCCGCGCGCCGGCCCCCGGGAGCGAGCGCCGGCCGCGGCCCCGCGGCAGCGCCGTCCCCGCCGCCCCCCTTTTCCTCTTGCCGCCCCGCGCGCTTTGCATCGCGCGCCCCGCGACTCCCCCCGGCCCAGCTGCAGCCTCCCGGGGAGGAGGCGGCGAGACTCCCCCCCCGGGGTGAAACGGTGGCTGAGCGGGCGCCGAGGCCGCCCGGGGCCTCATCCCGAGCCGCGCTCCGGAGCCGGAAAACCTCTCTCTAAACGTAAACAGCGGCGGAGGCTGCTATTTTTACGCGGCCTGGGCACCGCTTTATTTTTAGCGTTTGAGCGGCCAAGTTTCTTTTTCCCCGGCAGGGCGGGAAGAGCGCGGGGGGGGGGCACCAGGGAGGAAGGCTGCCGCAGCAGCAGCGCTGCCCATCGCTCGCTTTCAGGTCGGCCTGGGTGTGCGAGCGGGAACGGCAGCCGCCGGCGGGAGAGGACGAAGCCCGGGGCTGCACCCGCTGCTAACGGGGTCGAGCCGGCAACGCTAAGCGGCCGGAGCTGATTTTTCCAGCCGGAGAGTTATCCCGGCCCCTCCTCGGGGCAGGTCTCTGCTGCGTGATCCCCCCCTTTTTTCTAGCCATCATGCTGCCCTGCTTCGGTCCCGGTTTGGCCTCCGCAGTGGCTTTGCTGCAAAGCTAACCCCACCCCGCCACCGCGGGAACCGGCTCCCTCCCAGGGCAGCAGAAATAAGTAAGAACTGTCTCCTCCCGGCTGGAAAAACAAACAGTCCCGAGGGACCCTCCGGCCTCGGGAAAACCAGGCCGCCGGCCGCGAGCCGCCGCCAAGGCTCGGAAACCCGGCAGGCTGCAGGCTCCGGGCTTTAAAACCGCCCCAAATGCCCCTCGGTTGGCACCAGCCGGTCACACGGGGGCCTGACGGGGCCAGGCAGCGCTCGCGGACCTGGAGGGGCGCGGGGAGGAAGGAGAAAAGGGATAAATAAACCGACGAAAAGCACTGTGCGGAGCCGGCGTGATTCATCGCCGCCTTCTGAGTCAGCCCTTCCTCTCGCCCCTGGAGGTTGTTAAGGAGCAGCGTGGGGCTGGCGCTGCTGCTGCTGCTGCCGGGCCTCCTGCGCCCAAGCGCGGGGGAGCTAAGGCAAAAATAAATAAATAAAATAAAAAAAGGGGGGGGGAGGAAGGGGGGGGGAAAGAAAAGGAAAAGAAGGAAAAAAAAAATAAAAGGGAAAGGCGGCGGCGCGGTGGTGCCCGGCCCGAGCGCGCCGCGCTGCCCGAACGGAGCCGCGTCCCGGCGCCCGCGCGGGGGCTGCGGCCGCCGCGGAGCGGGGCGGAGCGGGGCGGAGCGGGGCGGGGGGCCCGGCCCGGCCCGGCCCGGCCCAGGCGGTGCCGGCGCCGGGGGCGGCGCGGAGCGGGGGCAGCGCCGCCGCCGCCCCGTCTCTGCGGACTCTCGGCGCGGAGCGGCGGCCGCGGCGCCGGCTGCAGGTAGGTCCGCTCGGGGCCCGGCCCGGCCCGGCCCGGCCCGGCGCCGTCGGGAGCCGCAGCGAAGCCGAGCGGGGCGGCGGCCCCGGGGCTTGGTGCTGTGCGAAGTTGCTTTTGGGGCGCCGGCCGCGTCGGAGCGAGCTCCGGGCGGCGGCTGCGGAGCGAAACGCTCGCGAAATAGTTTCGCTTTAACCCTGCTACGCGGCGGCGGCACCAGGAGCTTCACCAGGTTCAGGCGATGGAAGCGGCCAAGAGCAGCTTCTGCCTGAGCGGCTCGAGGGCAGCGGGAAGCGGCAGCAGCAGCTTTAGTTCAGCTTTTGGTTTGTGCCTGGGGAGGTTTTTTCTTTTTAAACACTCGAGAAAGATTTCCCGAGCCTGCTGCGGGGTTGCTGGAAGAACGGTAGCGAAGCTGTCAGCGCAAGGGCAACGCGGGGGAGCCGCTGGCGCTCGGCTAGCGCCAGGTTTCGTCCCGGCAGGTGCACGCGGGAGCAGGGGCGTCGGGCAGGCGCGCGCACGCTTCACCCCTCGCGGGCCGTCCGACCGGGGCACCCCGCCAAATCGGGCCCCGAAACGCCTCCACCGGGGCGCCGCGCGCGCCTCTCGGCTTTGCCCCCTCCTCGAGCCCTGCCGCGGGCAGCACCGGCGGCGGCGCGCCGGATGCGGGCAAGCGAGCGCTGCCGAGGCGACCCTCGCGGTTTTGCCTCGCCGCCGCTTCAGCGCGGCGGGCTGGAGGCCCCGAGCTTGGCCCGCAGCAGGCAGCTCCGGCGGGTCAGACCTGGGACAGGCCGGCTCGCGCCCCTCGGGCCGGCGGGGATTAACCGCCGGCGGGTTCGCAGTTCCCTGGCAAACCCTCTGCGTGGCGGCGCCGGCCACTGCGCACGGGGAAGCGGCGACGGCCTTCTCAGCCCTTGTCCAAAGCGCTCCGGGGTCTTTTTCCCTGCAAACAATTAATAACCAGTTGAAAAGGAAGTTGCAGCCCTCCTTCCCTGCCCGGAGCTTTGGAGGCAATAACTATAAAGCATCTCAGTGCAGGAATAAAATTATACATCCTGTTTTGTCTCAAATTAAGGGGTTTGGTTGGGTTGTTTTTCTTTTTTGGAGTGAAGTGCATCGTAGGAGTCCGGTGTTCCTGCCTGAGCAGGATAATGAGCTGTCAGGATATTTATGGATAAATGGCAAACTCGCTTCACCCAGACGGGCCAGGCCAAGGAAAAGCTTTGCTGTTTATTTGTGTTGCAGTTTAACTGTTGCTGTACATAGACCAAAAAGAAAAAAAAAAAAAAGAAGAAAGCAAGCCTTGGAGAGGATAAAAGTTGGGACACTGCGTTTTAAATAAGCGACATCCCACTTTTCCTGGGAGCGGAGCGCCCGCCGGCGCTGCCCTCATCCCCCGCGGGATGCCCAGGCTGAGGCGGGCCCGGCGCCGGCGCCGCGAGATCCCGGAAGAGCTTTCAGCGGCGTTAGCTCCCTCCGGAGGGGCCGGGACCGGGGCTGCCCGGAGGCCGCGGGGTGGCCCCGGCTGCGCCCGTGCGGAGCCTCGGGGCACCGCCGCTGCGTCGCCCGCCGCTGCGTCGCCGGCCCCCGGCGCTCTCCGGCGCTGCGGCCCCGGCCGAGCCTGGGAAAGCAGCAGCAGCTGTCGGCAGCGGTTGTGCAAGCAGCTGGAGGGCCGGGAAGGAAGGGGCCTGTTAACCCCACGCTGCTGGGAAAGCCCAGGCTGGCTTCACCTTGCAGCCGGCTCCTCTGCCCCGAGGCATTTAACCCTTTGCTGCTGCCTTGCTACAGCCTGCACAGCCGCCCACCGTCCGTCCGTCCGGAAGGCGTAGCAATGAAAATACTCGGTCCCAAAGCCTTCCTTCAGCCGAGATTAAAGGCGCCACCCCTAGCGCTGCGGTTCATTTGCTGCCTCTCGGCTGGGGGTTTCCCAGAAGGTCTCGCAGTGAAATTTGTAGATCTGTTTTCATCACCTTTCCCACACCTGCATTCAAAGGAAAAACTGCCAGTCAAACGTGGCTAGCGCAGAGCTGCGCTCCCCTGTAGACAGGAACATAGATCAGAAGCATCCAGTCTGGTTTTCATGGGGCAGGGAGGGGAAAAATAGCACCCCAGACCGAGCTGAGCACCTACCGCCAGCACCCAGAGGTAGCCGGTGAGCTGAGCCTGCACAACTCTGCATCCAAGGACGGCGCTTCCGCGGCGGGTTTTGCGTTGGGGCAGCCTTTGGGAGCCCCGCGCGGACCATGCTGGGGTGCCACCGGCTGCCCCCTCCTGCGAGAGCCCCGCTACCTCCCCGGGGCCGGGCACAGCAGCACCAGCGCACGCCCCAGGGCTGGGCTCCGGGTTCGCTCCCTAGAAGGGGCGGACGTCGGTTCCGCCGCTCGTTCGGAGGCAGCGCGGCAAGACCGAGGAAGGTCCCGCAAGCCGGCCGAGCGGCGGCCTCCTCTCCTTGCCCTGGGGCAGGGGCCCAGCTCCCAGGCCGCGCTGCCTCCCCTAGCCTAACCCAGGCCAAAGCCGGGTCCCAGCGCGGGCGCCGGGAGCTGCCAGGCAGACCCAGCCCGTGGCGGTTCCAGCGAGCAGGTGGAGCCCGACGCCTGCCGCGCCGCGGCTCTGCCGGGAGAGCGTCTGCGGTGCCGGGGTCGGGCCGTCTGCAGCCCCTCCGGGGACGGCTTTGGCGTTCACGCTGCACGCTTCAGGCTTTTGCTGTGCAAGGGTTGACCTTCCCTGCACTGTGCCTCAGTTACCCTTTCCGTAGAAACAGGGATTTCAGGATTCCCTGGAGGAACCCCGAGGCTTGAGGCAGCCTGGCTGGCAAAGCGCGGAGACCCTGATGCAAGCCGCTGGGCAAAGCACAGCGCTACAAAGTGCCATTGCTCCTGCGGCCTCTCCCGCTCGCTGCACAACTTGGTGACCTCCCACCCACATGCTCATGGGCACGAAGCCCTGCGCCCTACTCAGAGCCCCCCGGGCCCTGCCCGGCCCCAGGCCGGGGCCCGAACGAGCCGCGAGCGAGGGAGCGCCGCCCCCTCAAAGGCACCGGAGTCCCCCCCGCACGGGGGCTTCCCCCAGAAACCTGCTGCGCAGCAGCAACTCCCCCTCCCCGAGGGAGAGGAAAACCTTATGTCACGCCGCAGAAATGCTCCTCGGCCCTACCCATCCCTTGGAGCCGTTCCCAGGTGAGTCACGGAGGCCGCTCCGTCGCCGCCGCTGCTTCTCCCCTTTGCGGTTAGCCCGGGCTGCGCGGGGCGGCGGGCAGCGGGGACCGCGGCCTGGTGGGGACCCAGCCCCAAAGCAGCGGCTGGGGAAGCAGGCGCGAGGGCCGCGAGCGTGGCTCGGCCCCAGGCGGCACGCGCGGCCGGATCCCTCCGGGGCAGGGGACCTCTCACCCTGCTGAGGCTTTGGCCGGGCTGGCAGCTCCACGGAGAAAAACACCGAGGGCACAGCCCCCTGATCCATGTGATTTCCTGTCTCTGCAGGCACCGTCCAAAGACGCTTCTGGAGCTCGTTAGCTGTTTACAGGAGCTGAACATATCCCGGGAGGCCTTAAAGCAGGAGGAGCGTGCCAGACGCAGGGAGCAGTGCCGGCAGCCTGCCAGGGAGCCGACATGGAGCAGAAGATCAGCTCTTTCTTTAATTCCATCCTGGATCTCATCCGTACCAAGCACGAGGAAGGCGTCTTCAACACCGTGTGCCTTGCTGTGCTGATGGGCCTGCCCTTCGTTGCCCTCATCGTGTTCATTTTCATCTGCTGCCACTGCTGCTTCTGCGGCCGGAGAGGAGCATGCAGCAAGAAGAGCGGCGCCAGCAGCACTCAGCAGCTCCATGCCGAGAAGACCAAAAAGAAAAAGAAGAAGAAGGATGAAGAGGACCTGTGGATCTCAGCTCAGCCCAAGCTGCTCCTGCTGGACAAGAGGCCGTCGTTGCCGATATAGCAGACAGGAGGGTGACCAGGCCCTCCCACACAGACCCTGCCAGTCCTTTCAGCTGTGCGCTCTGAGGGGCAAGGAGATGCCACAGCTGTTGCCCCCTTTACAGTGACTTTCAAAAGAGGATGAACTCAAAAGCCAACCAGTGTTGAAGGCACTTGCTGAAGGCAAGGCAGTTGGGCACATGTTTATGCAAGCCCCTTTTCCCCCACCCCAACAGCATGCCTACGGGCAGAAACTTATGCAAAGGGACACGCATGCACGCAGACACGTGTGCTGCTGAGCACGCGAGTGACCTGCCGCCAGCCCATATGTACCCTCACCTAGAGATGTGCCTTCGCCACGAGCACAACGCACTTGTATTGAGCCGGCACTCAGCAAACTCAGTGTGAGCCTCTTTGCACTCGTGTGTGTAAGCGTGTCTGCTGTAGCACAGGCAAGTGTGCACAGGACCACGTGCACTTAATGACTAAGCTGTCCTTGCACACCCTCGCACAGACATGGACACCCGCATGCAAAGCGGGCACACGCACTCCTCATTCGTGTGCCCTGCCACAGAGATAGCACAACTTGACCTTCTAAGCTCCATCCAAATCCAGACCATCTTGGAGACGCAAAGAAAGCCGTGTGCAAAATGATGTCGCAGCTCAAAATTGTACTGTTTCCCCACCGCCCCAACCCAAAGGCAACAAGCTTCTGAAGACAGAGACACTCCAACATCTATCCCAACCTTAGAAACCTCAAGATACCGTTTAAGGCAGCAAAGCAGAAGGACGTGCTGCCACCCAGATGAGTCAGAAAGGCTGCAAGACCAGCCCCTTTGCACCAGCACTGAAAATCTCCTTGAAAGACTGTTTTAAACAGATTTGCCTTTAAACAGCCCACCATGCTGCAGCAGATGCTGCATCGCCTCTATGCTACTGCAAGAGCAGGAACGCAAGCTGAGGCAGCATAAATGCTCAGCTGTGGGCATTGGAGTTATTTATTGAATGACTACTAAAGAGGGGTAGGACCAAAGGCCCCTGCGACACAGGAACTGATCCAAAGCAGACGCGCTTTCCTGGCGCACGCAGCCGCACACGCGGCCATGCCCTCTCCTTGCAGCCCGTGCGCCACGTCAGATGCGCATGCAGACTCGAGCACGTGCCACTGCCAGCCGATGCCACGCGGGCAGCTCTTCCGCAGAGCACTTCTGTGCTCCGTCAGGACGGCCGGCTCTGGGATTTGGGATGTGCTGCAGGAGCAGGTTCATACCCACAGTCATCCTTCACCCATGTGCACATCACGTCCCTCCTGCTCAGCTGGACCCTGCACCCAGTTCCATCTCCATCCTCATCTTCCTCCGAGGTGTGACAGCCCAGCCCAGCAGCTGGCCACACCATCTGCAGCTCTCACCACTGCTGCCTTTGACTCCCTCAACACCTACGTGCCTAGCCCACCACCCGCAGAGCCAGGGGTCTCCTTTGCTCCCCACCACCAAGCTCAGCCCCTGCCAGCAGGAGCAGAAGCTGTGTCACATCTGGTTTTTGCACTGCATCTGTACACTAGATGTTTTCCTCCCACTTACTTCCCCTTTCTAAGCTGCTGAAGCAGAGGGAAGATGCCAGCCAGATATCTGGGGGACAAGAAGCCGAACCCACGAGGACAAGCCTGGAGGGAGCCTGCCAGACACAACTGCTTCCAGCCCTGGAGAGGGCAACGCTGCCTCCGCGAGCTGCCTTCCTCTGGGTCCCGGGGCGTACGCCAGCGCGGGCGGCGGTGAGGGAAAGCCATCTCTTCGGAGCAGTCACTCCTGCCAGATGGTCCCAGGGCAGCCCATTTTGTCCAACTCTGACAGGGTGGTGATGTCAACATCATATCACAGGGTTTGGCCTTCACTTGGCTGCCTTGGTAGCAGCCTGGAGGCCAGACTCCACATCACACAGGCCTTCGAATTGAGCCCATATGTGCCTTATTTTCCAGACTACTTTGTTACCATTGAAAAAAGTGACTCCCTTCTCCTCCAAAACAGGAAGCGGCATGTAACACCGAAAACATTAGGAATTGCCACACCTAGCCGTAGTGGGAAACGGCCCTGGTCTCCATCCCAAACCCTCAGTCCCATCGGGGTCTTGGAGAACCGGCGCTGCGCTCAGATTATTCCCTCCCCCTTCGTCCCCGCGTCCAGGAGCCTTTCCCCAGCCCTCCTGCCCCCGCAGCTCCCCAGGTGGGCGAAGCAGCCGCCCCTCCTCCCCCAGGCAGGGGGCTGCCCACGCAGGTGCTTCTGCTGCGATCCACAGGCAGCAAAAGCCCCAGAGAAAGGGTGTTGCTATCTGAGGAAATGGAAAACGCAGAGCTAAGGAAAACGAGACAGGAGGCCTGATGCTTACCAGGAGAGCACAGCGTACCTGGTGTGCAGCCGTGGTGCTCTGCACAGCTCCCTGCAAAGGGGCCTCCTCCAAAAGCCTTAGTACAGTTTCAGGTGAGGGCAACCAGTTCCTACAAGGACCAGAGAAAGGTCAGGGAAACATCCGTGTCCCCCTCACAAACAACGCCGCCGATTACAGGCATCACAGTGTTCAAATGCAAGTCAGAATTTCAAGAGACAGATTCACCTCTGCAGCAAGCTGAACTGGGCAGGAAGGGAACAAGGAAGGAAACAACTTAACCCATATCTACCCCACATCTACCCGACCTGCACTGTGGCTGAGGCCCAACATAGCCCCTACATCTCAGAAAGCAGAGAGCCAACTTTCTTGAGGGCTGTTTTTTAAAAAAATAAAATAATTTAAAAAATAAATAAATCATGGACTGAATCAGCCAAGATAAAGGACCAACGACAGCCTGAGGTGCCCCAGAGCCCACCATCATCTGTGGGCTGGGTTGCAGGAACCTTGCAGCACCCACACTAACAAGAAAGCAAGACAAGCATGGTACAGAAAGTGCTGCATGGGTCCCAGCTCCTCAGGCACCTCTGCACTGCCTCCCCACAGCTGCGTTTCAGTATCAGCCTTTTACTTTCCTAAACAGTTCATGCAACAGGGGAAATTAAAAAAAAAAAAAAAAAAAAAAAGAAAGAAAAAAGAAAGAAAGCCTTTTATCTTTTTGTAAAAAATATATATATATATATATACAGAAAAAGATCCATGTTTGTTAGTTCTCATTCACGTGTTTACTTTCCTGGAGAAGTCTTTCTTGTATCTGTGTTTTGGCCCTAGATGAGACACTGAGAGCTCAGTGGGCAGAAATGTGGTGCAGTCACTGCCTGCAGCCAGCTACACAGCTCAAAGACATTTTCTTAAAGAAGCAGTTTAGTTTAATCAAGTTTATTGGCCTTGACTTATTAATGAGCACAGTCGAGCTCCTCTCCCCCAGGGAAACAAGTAGCAGAAAGAAGAAAAGCAGCATTTCTGCTCCGTAAGAGGCAGGCAGCACGGAGGGTTTTTTCCTTGCTGAGGGTCAGCAGCACAGGCTGGTTAACCCCCGTTGGTTCTGATCACAGAAGTGTTCCTTGGCCGCCTCCAGCCCCTCTCTGCTGTTTGCATGAGGCCAGGTGCACACCTCTGCTGGGCAGAGCCTTTCCAAAGCGTGCAACGCCTCAGGTGGGTGTCTGCACCACTGAGCCTCCACAAAGACACAAAGCTGCTTCTCACCTGGATGCCACCACAGCAGCAGCTGCTAAGCACCTTTCCATACCACCTCGCCCACAGAGCTGAAGCCCTGGAGAAGACTGAGAGCAGGAGCTGCACAAGGCTGCAGCAACAAGTGGCTAAAATAGCTGCAAGGCAGCTTACGGGAGGGAAGAAGGGTGAGAGCGTGCACTTTGCGCCTCTTGGGATGGCAGCCTCACACACCCTTCTTGGCGCCAAGTACTCTTGCTTTTTCCTTAACTAAGGAGGGAGACGCACTGTTTTAAACCATGGTTGGAAAAGAGGCCTTACGCTCTCTCTTTTCCATCCACAGTCAGACTACAGAAAGCCCAGCAGCAGGTCCTACCTCTGCCTGTGGGGGTTTCAACCCAAAAGTCTTCCCCTTTCTTCAGGCCCAGCAGTGTAGAGAGGATGCAGGTGGAGGGAAGGGAGGGCAGGAAGGGCTTGTGCTCCCTGCCATAGCAGATCAGTTCTGCCCACAGCAGAAGGGATGAGGTTAGCTGTCATTCCTTTTCTTCCTCTGCCTGGCCCTTTCCACCCCACAACCCTAAAGCTGAGAAGCATCAGGGAATGAGCTGGCCAAGGAGGGAAGGGGAGGAAGGACTGAGGGCAGGGGCTAGCTGGAGAAAGGAAGAAAGTTCATGAGCCTTAGGCTGAAGTAGATTGGAGTTGAGGCCAAGGTCACAGCAGGCCAGGGAGCAAGGGAGTGCATGAAGAAGTCCTTTGTCCCCACAGGCCCCTGAAGCCCCGCCAGGAGGTGAGAGTTGGATCTTACTTACCAACCATTGCTGACTCTTCCTCCATTTCTTTGGTCAAAGCCTGGTGCAGGGGCCAGAAGCAACAATGCCACTTTCCAAGCGGGTCCCCAATGCTCTGAGACACCTCAGTTTTGTCTTCTCTCCTCAGCCCAGCAAACCTTGAGTTATTCCACTCAGGGCGTAAAAGCTTTGGGAATAGGCATGCCTATCCAGGAGGAGGGAGGGAAAAGTGCTGGGACGGTGGGGTGATGGCTATAGCACCCACAACCCCCTCTCCCCCCGAGAGTCTAGCTCACTGGGTACCCAATGAAAGCAGTAGCCACGCTGAGTCCCAGACGTAACACAGCAGATAGGTAACAGTTTGTGGGACCCAGCAACAAAACAGCATCAAGGCAGTGATGCCAAGGCAGAGGATCCTTCTCTGCCTCAGGGCAGAAGGCAAACTTCACTGCCGACAAAATTTAAGTATCTGCAGGACAAGACAGAAGCTTTGAGAACCCCCATTTTGGCCCTAAGGCACCCACACACACACAGCAGTTTTGTATCTGCATCCCCATTACAGGGGTGGGTGCAGCAAGAAAACGAGAGCAGCAAGAGGATGTGAAATTCTTGTGGGACTACCCCAACCAGCCCCAGCCTATAAACCAGAACAGCTCGTTCCTGAAGGCAGAGCAAAACAGCTGTGTTACACGGGAAGTCCTAGCTTCTAGAACTAGGCTACAGACCCTGGTTAACTCCAAAAAGACCTTTCCATCGAGGTCAGCTAGATAAGACAGTTTATCCTAAACTGCAGTGAATAGATGATGCCATCCTGTGGCTGTTTGGGAATACTGACTTCCCACACAGATTTTTCAGGAGCTGACTCTGTCCTTCCTAGTGAAGGAGAGGGGCTGATAATTAGGAGGTACAAATAAACCCTCCTCTGAAATTGCAAGTAAAACATCAAAACATATCACTTACATCCATTTCAGAGCTCTCCTATTTAGGAGAAAGGCACCTGAATTACAAAGCCCAACGCTGCTATTAAGAGAGTATTTCATAGCCCCTAGTAAGGTTCAGTTTTCGAAGGGGATTACACACTGCCTCTGAGATTTGCCCAGGAAAGAGTTGCTGGGAACAACCAAGCCTGCTGCTTTAGAGAGGATATGCTGAGTGGCTGTGTGTGAAGCTAGTGCTCTGGTCCCCTCAGTCACCTTCCTAATATCTATACTGTGCCCTTTAACTGGATGAAGTAGTGAAAGCTGTCTTCAGTGGCAAACCACCAGGCAGCAGGAAAAAATAAAATAAAAATAAAAAAAGACGACATCACCACAGCAAAGAATCCTCAGCATTTTCCTATGTCCTTCTCCCATGCTCTTAGCAGAGAGCTTGCAAAACACTTCAAGAGCAAATTTTCCTCCTCTCTCCATTACTCCTCTCCTTCCCCATACCTGGGCTTAGGTATCCCAACACAGCTAAATCTCTGCCTGCCTATATACACAAATGGCAAAGCACTGAAAGCACTATGAAGAATTTAATACCCAGCTTCGAGAGACAACTCACTTGCTAGCTCTCCTCAGCCAAGTCCTAGCAGCCACAGAGCAGTTCATTGCTTTGGAGTACTAAGAGGATGCCACAGAGTCCCCATCTCCATTTTGAAGCAGATTTTAGAGATCAAATTCCCGTGGTCCCAGCTTTTCCACATTGCTCTGGCAATGTTAAAGGGCCTGGGTATTGCCTCTTCCCTGTAAAAGGAGGCTTAGTTTTAAACAAGCATTCTATCATTTCTTAGACCCACCCAAAACAAGGAAGACAGAAATATTTCTAAGACTTCCTTTATTTCTAATTTTACTGCCTCCCCAAAGTGTGGGAAGGATTCTGTAAAATACATTATTCAGTTTAGCATGGGGACTAGAAAAAGCCATTAAGATATAGGATAATCACGTTCCAATCTGCTCAGATAAGGAAGCCTCTCAGCAAGCATTATTTGGTGAGCTCGTACTACCTCCCTGGCTGTGGCTCATGGTCCAAAAGTTAAAAATTCTCATGTAAAGGAAGTAAAGCTCACTTTTAATGGCTGCAAGGAATAAAACAGCTAAATGTGAAACCACGCACTGGAACCCACCTACATCTGCAGACAACCTGAAATAAAACCCTGAGGGGGAGTTCGCAGGACTCATTTATTCTGAGATGTTCAGTTTAGGGCTGGATGACAAGCATTATCATTTCAGCATCACTAGCTACAACACTGTTAATGAAAAAGCAGAAGGCAGCAGGACAATCAAATAGAGAATTCTCTTCATAGTCTGTACGTGGCCTTGTAAGCAAGCATTATGCAGAGGCAGGTTTTGGATGGTGAGCAGAGCTTGAAGGAATATAGCCTTGCACTCACCATGTTCTGGGCCTTGCCTGGGCCCGCAAACATTAATTCATTGTATGTCTCCTCAGGCATTTCTTTTGGCTGGCAGACAAGAGAAAAGCAAAATACAGAGCAGGATTTTAACCTGGACAAGTGTAATAGTGGAGGTTGAAGAACCCAGACTTAGCCTGGGTTAATGAGCCTTGCCAGCAGCTTGACAATGTTTCCCAAAACCTAGTTCTTTGACTGGAGAGAGGAGAAAGGAAGAAGGAAAAAAAAAGTAGTAGTAGTAGAGAATGCAGTGCCTCCACCGATGAGGGGAAAAGAAAAGACAACCACAGATCCACAGATTAAGACAGGGAATGATCAAAGACATTTCCTCCCAGCAATAGTTATGGCCCTGTCAAGAATGAATGGTAAATCAAGCACTTAACTGCTGTGAGGTGCTCTGACAGTCATTTGCTTAATAATTCTCAATATTTCCTAGCAAAGTAGGTGAGTATTATCATCTCCACTTTTTCCAGAGAAAATGAGGCAGAGGGGCTGTGTAACTTTAAGTCCAAAAGCAGATTCTTCCCAGAAAACATAGGTACCAGTTCCACAGGGGACATAACGATAGCCGTACCTGCCTGCATCTCTTCCAGACTCAATGCCACCACCTTTCTTTGCAGAATCAGACAGAGCTAGAATCACCCTTCCTGTTAAGGTCAAGATCAGGTCAATGAAGGAAGCGTTATCTGTGAGTCTGACTTTTTACAAGGCTAAAGGGGTTGGCTCTAAAAGAGCTCTCCATGTCATAACATGTTTTTCAGAGCAGCTGTGGGGATGAGTTAACCAACCAAAGACCTCAGGCCTTTCTTTCCTAAGCAGGTAACTGCACTTTTTCATCAGAAGTGGAATATGCAAAGTTCAACTTAAAAAAAAAAAAAAAAAAAAAAAGAGAGAGAGAGAGAGAGAGAGAGAGAGAGATCATATGAAAAAATAACCTAAAGAGAAATGTTCAAGTTCTCAGGTTATTAAACGTTTATCAGATTTTAAATGGAGGGGTATTCAAGTCTCCTGCCTTAGCAGCTCTAAACCAACACCCAAAGCCCTGTATAAGATGCAAAAGGAGATGTCCCAAAGCCACTTCTGAACAGACTAGAACTGAGGGGTCTCCTTCCATCTTCTGAAAATGGTAGCTTAAATCAGAAAGGCAGAGAGAAAACCACATCAAACTGTAGCCTTAAAAAAATATTGCTTTTAACAACCCAAGAAAGCTCTCCCCAGTCTAAATGAGGAAATTTTTATTTTTCAGTGGGATCAAACTTAATTTTTTGAGGCCTGAAGCTTCAGTGGCAGGTGACACAGAAAGCCAGAATTAAGAGGAGTCATCAGGCTGGTTTTTGAAAAGCAACAGAATGTGTTAAAGCTCATTAAATGAAAAATTTATACAGGTAAGTTGCGTACATTGAATTAGGCGTATCCTTGTCCAGCTCAACCAGTCAGGGGAGCTACAAGTTGAATGTTCCCCATCAGCCCCCTCCCAGTGTCTGGAGCTCCGAAGACTGGAAGCAGGCGGGGCCGCAGATCCAGAGATCTCTGGGTACAGGTTGGTCAATGATTGCCTCCAATGTATTGGAGAAAGCTGTCCAAATCTTAACTTTAAGAAATACCAAATCATCCTCTTCAGGCATTGTCTTCAACAAAGGTCAGTTTAAGCCCTGATCATCTTCCTTTTTCTTCTTGAAGACCTCTTCTTCCTTCCCAGGATTGGCTCATTACTGAAAGACTGAGGACGAATCTTCATCTCAGTAAAAGGGATGGAGAACTCATGGCCTTTCCATGGCTCCCAGTTAACTCCCTGTGAAAAGGCCAAGGAACTACTTTTAATAAATCACCCAGACTATGGGACTGAAATCTACCTCTGCCCCCCTGTAATACTATTTAACCCTCCCAGTAAACAGAGATGCTATTGTTTACCAGATTTTGACTTGAATTATGATCAGTCTTCCAGACATTTCTAACGCAAGTTAATTCTCCATCCAGTTAGGGACTCAACAGAAACAGAGCTCTCTTCAAACACAAAACAAGCCTGTGCGGTAAGATGCAAACCAAGGCAGGCACTGAGACCAAGGTATATGCAACATGAGGCAGTGAGCCTGCATCCTGGCATGCCTCATAACAAGTGCTCTTCTCTGCTCTCCACTGAAATCAAGACAGCTCCACCTCAAGTATCTCTACCTGTCACAAGAATCAGGTGGCCATGAACTCAACATCTGCAGGATCACAGAATAATGACTGGTATTTTCCTTATGGATCATCTTCCTTTCAAATGAAACGAATTAAGATAGCCTAGGAAACCCCTCCTGCTGCAACCAGACTCCCACATATCATCCCAATGCTAAAGGAGAACAGCTGCCCACTACACACAGCTTTGCTGCTCACCTCACTGTGCTTGCTCTCCCCATATTTCCCATTAAGGTTGGCCAAGTGGCAGTTCTTGTACCACCATGCACCACGGTGTGTCAGAGCACAATTGCTGAGAGCCACATCATTGTCTCTGTCCCACGTTGTGAACTTCCAGCCATTGTGGTAGGTCATTGCATCCCCTAAAGGAAGAGATTAAAGGCATGAACAAAAGTTAGAGAGGGTTGCTCAGCCTGAAGGCTTATACACCCTTCAGGCTAAACAGAGCAGGTCTCTCAGGAGAAGAGCAGCAGCACAGGATGGGTCTGGAGAACAATTTCTGAAAGGCTGCTTTAAGAGGTCATGTCAAAAGGTTAGACTACCCAAGGCTGAAGATCTAAATGTATGGCAGTAAAAGATAAAAGGGTTAAGTGGAGGCACTGGTAAGGATTTACCAGCACCAGGATGGCTACTGCTTTTGGGTAGATTCTTCACTCTTCTCAGCTCAGGGAGCCCAGCAGTTACTCCCTCATGCAGGCCACCTCCTGGAAATGCTTCCCAATGTGCTGGAAATCAGTTGTTTTGTTGGGTAACAGAGCTCCTCCCCAAGAAAGGGCAACTTTCTCCTCTACCCAGCAGGGGATAGGCTTGTGGGCACAAGCTACCTCAGAGATCGGCATCCATCTAACCTCACCTAGTGAGCCCACGTGCTACTGGCAAAATAAACACAGGTCCTAGCATTTGCTTCCCTGTGCAAAGCAGAAACACCAGAAGTATCAAGAATTTCTCACCAGCATTGCCTCTGTAATTCCCCACCGACAGCCTGTATCTATCCCTGCTTGAGGCAACCTGGAAGAAGTCATAGACAGCATAGGCAGATTCATTGGCTGTCCGCAAATCCACCCGGAGCTCGTAATGGATGGGGCTGTTGCTTGTGAGATTGTGCAGCTTGTCAAGACCTAAAAGAAAAAAGAATTACTCTTAAAAGGGAAAAAGCCTGTTCTCACTGTTGCAGTCCTAGAATATCACCTTGCTGCCATTTTGGTTATATGAGCTATTTCCTGTCTCCTTCCTTCCCAACGTTGGAGCTGTCATGATATTTTGTCAAGTCTGTACTGTCCTGTCCCATTTCCTGGCAAGGAGACAGTAGTGTCAAGAAGATCAAAAAGCCTAAACCAGCACATGACAAACTGTAGTGGAACATTACTTTCTAAGCCCATCTAAAGAATCTTTCTCCAAAGACTGGGACCCATTTAAAGCTGGATTCTCTGATCCAAGCAGAGTTAGCTAATAGAACAGGAAACAGAAAAATGAGAGTACATTAAGTTTCTAAATAAATGTCCTGGATTTCACATTTTTATAAAGGCAAATTATTTCACCTCTCATAGGAACACACAAGCCTGAAATAAAGTTTTTCAGGGGTTTGGAAAAGGCTGGCTTGCTCTGAGGCTGCTCCACAGCCCACAGATGTCAGTGGAAAGACTTCAGCAGGTCTCTGGAGATCCTAAATACTTCACTGGCACTTCTAGCAAAGAAGAGAAAAGCTGACAGTTCCAGACAGCAGGCTCAGGGGAGACAGATATTTCAGTACTCAGATGCTTCTACAAAGCTACCCTTTAGCTCTTCACCCTTCACTGGTCACAATCTGATACCTTACCAAGCCAAAATTCACCAGTTGGATCTCCAAAGCCTTCCACATAATCCCTCCAGCGTTTGTAGAAATCCAGCTCACCAGTGCTCCGCCTCTGAAATACCTGCAAAGCAAGGCTTGATTCATGAAAGGCAGAGGACAGACAAGGAGGACGGGCATGAGAAATGGGAGAATTCTTTCTTTGACCACCAAGAGCCTGCAATTCTCCCCATCCTCTCATCCCAATTCAAATCCAGGTGAGGTGGTCAGGAACAGACATATCTAACTGATAGTAAACTGCAGCTGAGCAGGGTACATACAGGAATTTATTTCCATTTTCTGCACAGGCAGCTCAGAGGTGAATACTTATATGCGCAAAATCTGCAGTTTGATTTCCACAAATGGCTGCAGAGAGCACAAATCTAAGCAGAATCTGAACACCTGCACGTGCCAGGACTAGGAACAAGATCCACAGACATACTTTGGTTTCCAAACTCCACCAAAATTAGCAGGAGTCTGGCAGTAACACACAACCATTCATTCGTGGAAAAAAAGCACTTACCACAAAACACAAGAGGTGAAAAATGAAATATAGGCATTTTTATTTGGCTGCTTAGGGAAACTGCTCACAATCTGAGATTCATTCCTTTACCCTCATTCAAAATTCCCTTCCTCACAGTCTACATTATAGGGCCAGCAACTCATTAGGGACAGAACTCAAGACTGTCAGTCCCCTCAAACCACCTTGAATTTCCTTCCTTCCACTTCCAGCTTTAGATTCTCTTAAGCCATTCAAGAACTACTGTGTGGTCAGAGTCCACACAATACCGCATGCTCACAATACCACCACTTAAAATGTTACCAGGCATCAGCTGAACTGCAAGAACGACCCACACATACAACCTTATCCTGTAGTCAAGGTAATAATGCAGCTCAGATAACCCATTATGAAAGACAGTTAAGCTAAGTTGTACAGCCTTGTCTTGCAATGCGGCTGAGTGCACCCTCACAGACAACTCCCGTGGACTAACTGGCAAGAGGTAGTAGGTTAACCTGTCATAACTCACTCATTGCCCTGAATCAGCAATAATATAACCTGAGTCACATACAGGACCAAGCATCCTACCATCAAGCTTTTGATGTGTTCAGCCCCCCCAAACACTCCCACTGACAGTCTGAAGGAGTTTATCAGCATCTACTTTCACTTTTGTGAAACAAAAAGCCAAATAAAAGAAACACTACACAAAGAAGCACAAATCACTCACTATCCATCCACCTCCATCAGTGGTCATGTCACAGTACACTTGCATCGGTCTGCTACCATCCCCATTCAGGTAAATGGTGTACATGCCACTGGCAGCATTTCCATTCTGCTGTGTCTGGCTGCAGTCTGCTGGATATGGGTAGAGGAAGCTAACTGTAGGAACAGAGGGCAAAATTTCAAGTCAGCAAAGCAGGCGGTAAAGCTGTAGGAGGCATTTCACACCCTTAGGAGTCTCCTAAAAGCAATGGTACCAGAATAGGAGAAAAAAACAAAATACAAAACAAAAACACAACTACACTGGCAGCAGCCCCACTGTGCACTCAGCAGTGCACAGGCACATCACAAGTCAGCAACCTTCCCTGCTGCTTCAGACTTGGCTCACAGATGGGGTCAGAGACTGCATCAGGTGCAATCCTCAGCCACAGGGAAAGCAGAAAGACAAGCCCTTGTTTGTGAAGGTGGGAGCATCAGTAAACAGTTTTATCTTCTGCACATCCAGGGGACCAGGGGACTGACCCACTAAAAGAAGTGCCCACATCAAGCCAGCATGAAATTTTGCTGGATTTGCTTCCATTCTGGTGTACATTTCCTGATCTCTGAAAATCATCTGGGCAGCTCTCCAGTGCCACACCATTGTTTATACAACTATGCCCTACCATTACTAGGATGGTGCAAAAAGATCCAGAGTATCACTTTCTCTCCTGCTCGCTGGCAGCTCACCAGGAGGCTGCGTCCGAGCGGTTAGCAAGGTTTGCCAACAGCTCTGATCAGCAGAGGCAGTCTCCACTCGCTATCCATTTTTGTTTCCAAGCCTCCAGATGGTGTGGCTAAGAACAAATACTCTGCCAAAAGACATGTCACTGACTTGCTAGGTAACTGGCTTAGGATCACATAGCTTCCCTGGGTGTCAGTAAAACAGCAACTCCATCACTGTCCTCTATCCATAAAGCACAACAGCTGCAAAGCACAGAGAAGAGCCCAGCACCAAAGGCCAAAACCCTACCTGTTGAGAAGACATTGCCTGCCTTTCTGCTCTGGCGATCTCCCTTATAGGCCACCACAGAGATGGTATACCTCACTCCTTGCTCCAGTCCTTCCAGCACAAACCTTTGGTCGCTAGGTCCCAGCTGCACTTCCTGCCAAATAAACAGACCAAAGATCAGTCCAACTTTGAATAGCATTTAGTTTTTCTGGACAACAGTGCCTTCATACACAATATGCATTTATGGGCTCTTCTTGTAGAGTTCAGACAGGCATGCATTAGCTATATATCCTTGAGGAGTCCATCTCCTCAAAAGGAAGATTTGGGGCAAGGTCTCAGGAAACACTATAAGGACACTGTATCCTGTATCCCTGATGAGTTCTGCTCTTCCATGTAGTAGCATATTATAAAAGCGGAATAAAAAGCAAATCTGCTCTCTGTATCCTGAAAATCTGCTGGGAAGAGGCACTGCACTGCCATAAACCCCCTCCATAGCTTCTACTCATGACAGTAGCACATCTCCTTCCTTCTGCCTCCCCCAGCCATGGATAGCACACATTCTTCCTCAGGATTGTTCTCCTGTGGTCCATATACCCACAGGATCCAACTGGCAGAGCCCATGGACATAGAAATAATTTCAGTGGGGTTAGTGGGGCTAAGGAACTCACTATACCTTGTTGCTGCCACCTAGGCCCTGGTAAGTCAAAGTATAGCCATCAATCTGTGCTGCTGGAGGAGTCCAAGTAACTACACCAGCAGACTGAGTCACATCCGATACACGGAGGTTTTTGGGAGGATCAATCTCTATTGAAAAAGGAAAAGAAAACGCAAATCCTGTTGTATAAATGAAAGGAGGCAACTCTAGTTCAGGGCTTGGGCTGCGTCAATGTCTAATCCTGTTAATTGGTATTCAGCGACTTCCACAGCTAACAAGAAGCATCACGAGCATAGAACAAACATAGCAAGGACTGTTACAGATCCTGTTTGGGATATTTTGTGTGCCCTGCAATTTGCTCAGATGTATGGGCACTCCCAGGGCTTGGGAGCTTCTGACATATCTGCCTCAGAAGCCTTCATCGGGCTTACCTTTGAGGAGCATGCACAGATGTATCAGCTTTGAGCTACAGGACCCAATCCTGGAGCCTGGCTCTAGCACACACTGCCTTTTGCCCCCCAGTTCCCCACCCTCTTGGATCTCTAAGAGAAGTGAAGAACAACTGCATAGGCTTTAGAAAAAAATTGTTGTTGTCATCATGCTTCAGTCTTCTTTAGTAAATGCAGTGATACAAAGAAACCCACAGCTTTACAGTTTGGTCTATGCTGCATCCGGGACATCACCTCCTACTGACAGCAAAGGCTTCGCCAGACCTTTCCTGTGCAGTCAGACTGCCCAAGCTCAGCATGAGAAGAAGCAAAGAATTATTTTTAAACAATACCAGTTCACATCAATTATCAAAAAAACATCCATCTTACGATGTAACCACAAGATGGCTCCAGGGCTTTCTTCATGATAATAGCATTTTCTGATTGCTCACTTTGAAATAACAGCAACAGAAGCAACCTCCTCCTAATTTTCATCCTATGCTTGCTATATTCTAGCATTTTGAGAACATCTTAAGGAAAACAATCTAAGGAACAGGTTTGTCTCAGCTGTTTCAGCTTTCTAAGTTCTAGAGAGAAAGTAGTTGGTGGGCAGCACTGGCCTTCTAGAAAGAGTGCTCCAGACCTGAAGTACATCTATGGCAAACTATAACTGAATTATTCAGCTCAATACCTACTCTGCCACAGACTTCTCTGGGTGACAATGAGCATGTTAAATAACTCATCAATTGATTCAGTCCTTCCTCCATATAAACAAGACAATGACACTTCCCAGAATCTAAAGAGCATTACAAAAATAATCACAACGATTTTAAAAGCAACAATGAAATATTACAGCCGTGAAAGGGCCACAGAGGAAGATACAACAAGAAGAATGGAGCACGGCACTTCCTCTGCACAGGATTGCTGCTTAAAACAGATACAAGGATAGAGAAGAAATCAAATCTTCCAGTATACGGAGAATGACAGAGATGGGAACACCAAAGTTCACACAGTATGCTGTTTAAAACAACAGCTATTCATTATAACTGAAGACCCCACTCCTGAGTTAAGTGTTAGATCATTATCTAACTCATGCTTTGTTTGCGAGATCAATAAACAACTGCTTTAAATAACCCAGGAATCTTCCTGGAGTAGCTCATTACAGCTGTATCTCCCATTGGACAGAAGAGGGAGCTAAAAGATACCAAATCCATCCATAAGGGACAAGTGATGGGAAGGGCAGCCTTAGCAGACACAGCACCTAGGATTTCACAGCACTGCTGTTAAAGGCAAGCCAGCAGTTTCCATGGGTGCAGGAGACTACTACACAACAAGTCTCTGCCAGTCTGTTTTAATACAAGGGAATAAATAGGTGCTATCTTCAGTACAAAAATGTATTTTTGTCAGAAAACAGATCATTTTTACCAACTGTGTCATTTTGGGGAAGTAACACCAAGAAAAACTAATCTTTGTGTAGATTGTTTTCTAAAATATCTTAGCTAATGCTAAGTATAATCCCTCTCTCAGCAGTTTCACTTCATGTGAGATTTCTGTATTTTCACACCAATTAAAAGGATAACGCTACAATTTACTGAAATTCTCTGTGTGTTTCTAATTGCAGACAGGTTCAGATTTCTGACCTCATGAAAACTACAGAGGCCCTCCTCTGCTGCCCTCGATCTCTGTAAGCACTGGGAAATGTTTTGTTATCTTGCCCTAAATCCAGATTTAAACTATTCTACCTCACATCAGTTTGATTCAGAAACTAAGAAAAAGTACATTAGGAAGGCCAATAACTATAGCCTGACCACGAAATGTTCCCAGCACACTTGTAATCCTTACAGCTGACCAAATAGAACAGATTTAAGCCTGCAATCTCCTAGGACCATCCTACAGTCTCATGAGCCAAAGGGCAGGCCATTATTTTTAATCATCCCTAATTCCAGCATGGTTTAGCTGTGTTTGTTAAACCTTTATTACTGTGATTGATAGCAGCGCTGCATGCTTTTGATTAGGGACTAGTGAAATGAACTGGATACCACAAGTTGTCATCATTCTTGTATTATCACTTCTGCCTCTTCTAGTAGTGTATAATCATGCACTTATCTCTAGAATGGATTTACCACTGTAGATCATTATTACCCAGTGATGCAAAGAGAAATCACAAAGTCTAAAATAACAGAGGAGTAAAGTTCCCTTATCCTGCTTCTCCTCCCTTCTGCTCATAATTACCTGTCAGTATGTCAGTGCTCGCCTTCTTGCTCTCCTTACTTCCCAGCTCTGCCCAGACGTAGATGACATACTTCATGCCTGGCTTCAGTCCTGTCAGTGTAGTGATGCTCTCTCCCTTCCCCACTTCTACTTCCTTGGTGTCCCCATCAGCAGAAGTGTAGCTCACCATATACCTGTCTATAGGAGCTTGGATGCTATCCCAGGAGATGGTAGCTGTATCCTCTGTCACTCGGTCAGTCATCAGGTTCTTTGGGCTATCCATCCCTAGGAAATAAAGTATGGGTTACTAAGAGACAACAGAAGTTTCACAGGCAGAGGTAGTATGTTTTATTACACCACTGAGTATCTATGGAAAAAGAAACAAGCTTTTGAACACCCCTCTGTGCCCAGAAACACAGAAGAAGGCCTGTGTGTTCAAAAGCCTGCTTGTTTTCTCCAACTCGATCTGGTACATCAAGTTTCATCTTTAGCTACAAACCATGTTTTAATCACGCAGTACAAGTAATTGATACTTAAGCAAGTTTCCTTGGGTATCACTACTTGTGGCCCCAAATCCTTCTGTACTCTCAGATACAGTGCAAGGTGCAAATAATAACAGAGCTACTGCTTGCAAGACCTACCATTCCTCACTCACTGGCAAACACACTTGTACTGTCAGTGCTGAGGTGGCTGATCTGGGCAGGGCCGGTTAGCCCTCTGCCCCAGCACCGGATAAGCTGGGCTGCCAATTTCTGCAGGAACAGTTAGGAATTATGAACACAAGTTGTCCCAGCAAGGCTGCATTAACTTCTTCCCCTCAAATGCCCTGGGAATTTTTTCCCCCTTCTCAATTCCTCACAGTGTATTTAGTTACCAGGCAGGACCACAAAGATTCCCCTAGAATACCCGTCACTGCCTCAGTGCTTATCCTCTTGCTCTGCCGGGCTCCTCTCTCTGCCCAAAGGTAGATGACATATTCAGTGCCAGGTTTCAGGCCCGTCAGGGTAGTGGCAGTTTTGTCCTTCTCCACTTCTATCTCCTCTGTGTCACCATCAGCAGAGGTGTAGTTTACCATGTACCTATCTAGGACAGCCTGGACCCTGTCCCAGGAGATGGTGGCTGTGTCTTCTGTCACTTCATTAGTGACCAGATGAGCCGGCCTGTCGATTTCTGCAGGAACAGTTAAAAGTAAAGAACACAAGTTGCCACAGTAAGGCTTCACTGTGATACTATGAGACTCCTTCCCCTTGAGAGCCTACTCTTTTCTTTTTTGACCCCTATTTCTGATCACATGTTGATTTGGCCAGCAAAGCTAGGAGATGTCAAGGTCTTAGGTGATTTGACTGCGGTCTATCTTTAATCCCTATAGCAGCTTTCTTGGGGAACAGCACAGCTAGTCCTGATCCAGAAAGAAGAGGGCCTTTACAAAGCAAGATATTGTTGCTCTGTTTCTCTCATGGTCACAAGCCTCCAGGGCTCACATACATGTCATCTGTCCAGGGAGTGAGAGAATATGCAAAGCTCTCCTGTTAAGAGATGAGGATGATCCAGCTACACTATTATCTGCCCTCCTTCAGCAACTTGCTGATCTTGAACATGAATCAGGATTCTGAGGGTCTTGTAAATTCTCATGACTGCTTGCAATCAATTCAGATGTTCAGCTTTACAATGTTATTCTAAACTAGCAATCCTCACACTGGACAAATCACTACATATCTTAAGCAGGGCTTACCCCAGTGAAACAAAGTCCCTAGTAAGAACAACTGAGGAACCAGGATTAATCATCCTGCCACAAGAAAAGATATCCTCTATTCTGTTGATCTCCACAAGTTTCAATTTCTTCATTTACAAAAAGGAACCAAGCTTCACCTCTGGGTGAAGGATAAACTAATTAACTGACAATTAAAAGCATGACTACACAAATACCCGAGCCACACAGCAGTAGAAAGGCATCCTTTTCACAGGTGAAGACCATGAATCCATACTAGCTATGGCAACACAGCCTATTTATAGTAATTAGAATCTCTCTGCAACAACATTGAATGGGTTTCACAGCCAGACACACTAACATGAAGATTGTTCGTTAGGCCTCAATCTCCCTCTGCTGTGAAACTGTCCTGGGACAGACTCATTCAGTGCAAGGGCACAGCTGTGTTGTGACACATACTCTCAATTCAACCTGCTGCCCTCTTACCTGTCATAGCCTCAGTGCTGGCCTTCTTGCTCTGTTGCTCTCCTTTTTCTGCCCAAATGTGAATAATATATTCCATGCCTGGTTTCAGTCCTGCCAAGGTAGTGACATTCCTGTCCTTCTCCACCTCTGTCTCCTCATTAGCCCCATCAGCTGAGGAGTAGTTCACTCTGTATCTGTCAATTGGAGCTTGGACTTTGTTCCAGGAAACAGTAACTGCATCCTCTGTCACTTGGTCAATTAACAGCTTAGTTGGACTGTCAATTTCTGTAAGTGAAAGTCACAATTATTGGATGTTTTAGTGTAGTGCTGTGGCAATCACAATGATCTAAACACATGGACAATAGAAGTTGTATAGGCAGAAGTAGTATGTTTTATTACACCACTGAATACAGCTTTCGAACATCCCTCTCTGTCCAAAGACCTGAAAGGGCCTGTGTGTCCAAAAGCTTGCTTGTTTTCTCTAACTCAAACTGGTACATCAAATGCAAGTTTTATCTTTAGTTACAAACCATGTTTTGATCATGCAGTGCAAACAACTTGCTTAAGCAAGTTTCCTTCGACATCACCATTTGCGGCTCAAACCACTTTGTACTCTCTGCTACAATGCAAGGTGGAGATAACAGCTACTGCTAGCAAGTTCTACCATTCCTTACTCACTGGTAAATACTCTCTTACTGTTAGTGTTGAGGTAGCTGAGCCTAGGCAGGGCCAGTCTTTCAATTGCCCTCTCAACTCCCATCTCTTATTAAAGATAGGCCTGAAATACAAAGCTAGAGGTGTCCAACCCTAGCGCATTTCAGCTGCAGCAGCAGGGCTCTTTGTTGGAGAGCCACAAAAGCACAGCCAGTTCCAAAGAGGCAGAGAGGAAAGCCTGACAAAAAGATATTACTGTCTCATTTTCTGAAGCTCATAATCTATTATGTTTTGTTCATTGCATTAGCTCAAAAACTGAATCTCTAATTAAAAACCTGTCTGAAATGCAGCTGTCCCACAACAAGGCTAGTTCATATTAAGACAAAACTATCTTAACTTAATCTTCTTCCCAGCTGTCACAGCTTTGACATCTGCTTTCTTGCTCTGCTGAGCTTCCTCCTCTGTCCAGAGGTAGGTGGCACACTTCTTGCCTAGCTTCAGTCTTCTCAGATTCTCTTGTCCTTCCCCATCCTCATCTCCTCTGTATTGCCATCAGCTGAGATGCATCTCGCCACATACCTGTCCACTGGAGCCCAGACCCTATTTCAAGAGATGGTGACTGTGTCTTCTGTAAGCCAGCTTGCCAGTAGGTTAATACTAGGCTATCAATTTCTTAAGAGAAAGTTTGAAGGGAAGGAACCAGGTGACAACATTAGTGAGGACTACATTCAAATTCTCCACCAGAAAAAAGCCCTTTTCAATCTTTTCCAGTTACCATAGTCCTTCCTCTGCCCTTTTCACAAACAGAAACATAATGCTAGATTAACTGTTAGGCCACTACTACAAATTAGCCTGCAGAAAGGTGGTCTTTTAAGGACAGCTCAACAGCCCATGACCTCTACAGAGAGCAGGTTTTTTTTTTCCCCCTCTCTGAACCGATAAATACATCTGCAGGTCCCTCACTCCTCAGGCTGCTGAGATGTGTCCCAAATTACTGGAGCAGCATTTTTCATTTTGTTGATTCTGTCCCAGGTGCTGAAGTTCAGAGTACAAATACACAACCATCTTACAGCCACATTATAATTTATACACACCAGCTGAGCTGCAGTGTGATTTAGCACATATCAGCTGAACTATGGTAAAAACTGGTGATTTGCTACTTGCATGTTCTTATTTCACCTCTGTTGTGAGGCAGAAACACATTACTTCACATTGCAATGAGAGATGTTGAAGCTAGTTTGTGTCACCCCAGAGAGGGGCAAGTGGGAACACATGTACTCAAATAACCACAGCTCAGCTAATAAACAGTATAACAGACTTGAGTGCGGCAACAGCCAAGAGACTTAAGGAATAAACTTGATTTTCATACTTGCAGCTTGCTTATAACTTAATTATAATTTAGTTATAACTGTGTGGCAGCTGGGTATGGGCTGTGCCGAAATGCACTCACAGTGCATTTAGCTTATTAGTTCCCTGGCAGATCCAGAACTCCCCATTCAGTCATATATAGCAGAGAGAAATGACTGGCTTTAGAAAACAGACTAACTTGAAATGAAGCAACTTGCCTCTCTAAAACCTGTGTATAGTAGAGGAAGCTTCATTGAAATAAGTACAATTGCCAAAGAAACTTGAAATTCAAACCTTGCTCCTTGCTGGTGCTAAAACTTACCTGTCACAGCTCTGGTGGTCATCTTCTTGCTCCACTGAGATCCCTTCTCTGCCCAGATGTGGATGACATATTCTGTGCCTGGTTTCAGACCCAGTAAGGTGAAGTTGTTGTTTTCATACCCGACTTCTATTTCCTTGATGTCCCCATCGACTGAGGTGTATCTCACCATGTATCTGTCTATGGGAGCCTGAACTTTATCCCAGGAGAGAGTGGCTGTAGCCTCTGTCACTTGGACAGTCATCAGATTGGTTGGGCTATCAATTCCTAAGAGAACATTTCAAAGTTCAGGATTAGGAAACTGAATTAAGTTGCTACAGCACCCATCACAGCATGTGTATATATATTAAAAAACACTTTGCCTTGCTGCTTTAGCCAGCTAAAACACACAGTCACTTAGGTCTTCCCTATAGCCACTGAAGAAAGGCACCCATGAGAAATCAGCAAGGTCAGAGTGGGAGGAAAGCAGGGTTGTCCTACCATTTAGATGAAACTTTCCATTATTTTCTGCAGGAAGATCTTGCAGGCTACCAGCCCCACCTCCAAAAGGTAGAAACTTGGAAAGCACTTTTGTGTCTGCCCTCCTCACAGCACCCAGCTACAAGCCCCGTCTACCGTCTCTGCCGTTAGCTATTTGTTGTTCCTCATCCTCTGTCTACCCTGCATCCTGTCCCTCAGACTCTCCCAGGCTACTGCTCTTTTAGATGGTGCATCAGAACTTAGTGCTAGCTCTTGCAGTAGCTGGTATTTTTCTCAGTTACAGCTTCTATGTTCCAGGGCTCTTCTAAGAGTCTGAGGAGGATCACTCATTGTGGATTTTATTCATCTCAAGAAGTTTTCTGACTCCCGCGTTTGCAAAGAACAGAAAACAGGAACCAAGGGTACTCCAAGTAACTGGAATCTACACAGAAAAGAACAGCTTTAAAACGACAGGGCAGAGGTTGTAGGTTTTGTTTGTTTGTCTGTTTGTTGTTTAAATCAATTTTCTTTTAATGGAATAATTTGAAAGAAAACCTCAGAAAGGTCAGGCCTGATTTGGGATTTTTCATTTTTGGATGCTACAACCCTACCTCTACATAAGAGAGTTGATTTTCAGAGTTTCCAGAATCTCACAGGTAGAATGAGAGCTCAGAATTCTTCAAGGTCCCTTCGGCAATATAATAGCTCAAAAAAATATTCTGCCACATTTTTTGGAGAACTTGAAATACCAATGAACCAACAGGGTTTGGCTGGGCTGCCAGTCACAGAAAAAAAAATTAGTCAAATAGTAGTATCCTCCAGGCCATCCAAGCTGTACCAAGTGCACAGTCTAAGCAGAAGTAAGCTTAAAGATGCTTTTGCTCTCTCCTCGTGCCAGAGAAGACTAAGTTTGACTCAGGCTCTGTTACAGAAAAGCAGTCCAAAGCTTCTCCATCTGACCTCTAAGGGCCAGCAAGTAGCTGAAGTCCCTTCAGTCATTTCAGGTGTAAAAGGCAGAAAGTCTCAAGCCAGTACAAAAGGCCAGGGCTGTGTCACTGTGTAGTGCACACCACAAGCTAAGTCTCTTCTCTGTCGGGCCTAGGACAAAACTCAGTATGGGTTACTGCCCAGAGCTGCCAGGTGGCTGTCCTTACTCCCCTGTCCGGCTAGAGCTGTTGATTGAGCTTTAAGGGCAAAGTTGCTGTACCTTTAAAACCAAGGCAAGAGGTTTGGCATAGTTTAATATTACACCACTACTATACTTATACAAGCCTACTGTAGGCCTGACTGCAGCCCGCATGAGAACAAAACCAGCTATGTACCTTTTTATTGCAATCTTGACAGAACCGTCTGTGAGCCCTACAGCAACATCATTGTCATAAAAGAAACTATCCACATACCAGTCCTGCCACTCACTGAGGATGGTTTTCCCTCTGTATCATCTTTCACAGGTATGATAGTAATCTTGTACTCAGTGCCAGGTTTCAGGCCTACAAAAACCGAAAAGGAAACAACCAATTAGAGAAGACAATGCTTTTTCTTAAAGAACATTATTTTGTTTATTCTACCCATTTCTAGTTTTGTAGAAGAGAAACTTAAATTGTGGGATCTAGATCTGAACTTCCTTTTCCTGTGGGAACATCTTGGTAGGATTTTGGGTTCAGGCTTACCATTAGAGCATGCACTGAATATAGTACGTATGGATTCCTACATCATCAGTGTTGCAAGCTCTGAAATAGAAGAATATGCTTTACTCCTAACAAGGGTGGAATTAAAGTTGAATGAATGTCTTGAAGCTATCCATGCACCACTTCACATTCAAGGCCCCCAACATGAACAAATACCACTAAAAACAAAGTCTCCAGGTCAATCACAAAAGTCTCTTGATGCTCCAATGATTTCAACTGAGAGAGAAGGACCCTCAGCCAGGATCCCTGTCCTCACCACCAATTCTCTGTACAATTCTTCTGCCAGAAGAAACAGGAGTCAAGAAAACAGAAGAACTCAGGTAAACAATGCTACTAAGCACACAACATCTGCTAAGAGATGCTCAGGACAGGACCATGGCTTGATCAAGAACTGGAAAGGTAACAATAGATGATATCAGGAAGAAAAAAAAAATAACCCTGCTACATCTTTCCCATTTGTCCAATGGACTATGCAGCCTACCTTTATGTATATAACACACTTAACAATTTAAGACATTCACTATGGGATGGGGGAAATCCCACTAGATCTCATCGTGGCCTAGAACAGACATGAGGTGAAGAAGAACTAGCCAACCACAAGAGAGAAGAATCTTCTCAGGCCTACGGTCTGACAATCAATTGCTCTTGCCACTTGTCCCTGCTTCTGTCTACTTTAGGATATATACAAGTACTCACCAGTGATGATGTGCCTGCTCTTGGGGTCACTGCTTTTGGGCACCACGACCTGCTTCTCATCCATCTCCACCAGGGATCTGAATTTCAGTTTGTAATAATCCACATCTGCAGAGGGGTTCTCCCACTCTACTTCCAGGGAGTTCTCCATCTCCTCCGTGACCCATATGTCACTGAGTGTGGCCAGGACTGGGGAGGACAGAACAGAGGGCAAAAGAAAGTAGCACAAGAAAAAAAAAACACTGAATATAAGATAGGAAGATACTAAACTGTCCCCCCTCCCTTCCAACTTGCCTGCTCTGAGACCTGAGACATTTTCTTCAAACTGAAGAAAAGTTAAGCAAGCAAAGCCCAATAATTGTTTTTAACATGCTTAGTTTTATCCATGGTAACACTCCAACTCAGAGTTCTCTGGCTTTCAACTCCCACCTGTTGTGCCAGAAATAAAAGAAAATGTCAAAATAACCTAACTTTTCACTGTTTTTTTTCCAAGTGCAGGCAGATAGTATGCTATCAGCTGCTTACAAAATGGCATTTCAGTTCTAGACAGCCTGCTTCAAATACTCAGTCCTTCCACTCCTCGCTGCGCAGCCACCCTATCTCACATTCTCTATGGTGTCAGGCTCTTTCAGTCTTGAGAAGAGACTGTGAGGAAAACTAGTTGCTGCAGGTTGGTTTGGCAAATTAATACGTGGAATGACATCCCATCTACTTTGAAGTCCCTTCTTTATCTAGTTGAACAGCACACTATTCTCAGTATTCTCAGCTTTACTCTGCATGCTTTCATTCCTGCTTTTGCAGTGGGCAGCGCTATGGAATCCCTGGAATTCAGGGGTATCAAACAACACAAATAGGATTTGGACAAGATAAAGGAAGGGATGGAAAACTTGCAATACATTCATCCCCAACCGTATGTATTCTGAAACAGATTCTTCAGAAGAGAACAGCACAAACTGTGACTGAGACCAGGGAGAGAAAATGCTCTCCAGAGTTTAGACATGCATGTTGAAAACCTGCAAAGCGGAACAGTTTGTTCCACTTGCTTGAATCTAACTTTAACAACTGAAAAATCCCGACTCTGGAAAAAAAAGACTATCCACTCCTACCTGTACTTGCTTCTAGAAGCTCAGGCTCACTGGCAATTCCCTTCTTTACATGACGAAGAGTGACATTGTACACGGTGCTGGGACGGAGACCCACAATCTCATAGCTGAATTGTTCTTTGGGCACTTGGACTTGTTTCACCAAGGTCTCATACCCCAGAGGATAATAGCTAATGAGATAGTTATCCACATCAATCATCTGATCCCAGCTGACTGCCAAAGAGTCTTCAGTGGAGTTCAGCAGCTGCAGGTTCTGAGGAGCAAGCACTAGAAGAGAAATACAGCAGCAATGAGGATGAAGTCTTGGGATCTGGTCCAGTGAAGTCACTGGGATTTCAGCAGGCTTCAGCAGAGGACGACTGATTGCTCTGTGAATGAAGGATGATGAAAAGGACTGTGTCACCCCACTGAAGCCCTCTGAATATTCACAGATAACTACAGTACCAGCAGTAACTGGAAATGAGAACACCTGGCAATGCAGAGAGCCAGGCAGGCTCAGAGTCCATTTGTACAGCAAACATTCACCTCCTTGCCTGGCTGAGTGAAGAAGTCACTATTTCATTATTCCTTCTCTGGAATGGAAAATAATTCTAGGCTGAGAGTACAAAGCCCAGAAGAGAGAGAGGGCCTTGGCCAAAGGGGCTGCCAGGACACAGTAAGTATTAAGGAGGTTTAAAGCTGTTCTGTAAATCTGGAGGTATGACTGTGAGTCTATAATGAGCAGAACTAGGGTCACATCAAGTGCTCAGTACGGACACCACCACAAAACAGACAGTTCTCCCAAGCCAGCTCACTATTGCCTTAAGCCAGTTTGTAGAATTTTAGTGTCATCGCTTAACACCAAAGTCAGCTACCTCTGTGAAGAAGACAGGCCTCAATACTTGCCACTGCACCGGAGACCAGAGCGCAGCACTTAAAGGAGCAGAGCAGTTGTCTCCCCCTCCACACTTGGTCAGCCACCTACTAGCAGCTGAAACCATAGTTCTTGGCACAAAATCTGGTGACCTCCACACAGCTGCAATACAACAGTGTTAAAGGCAGGAAAGGGAGTCATTCCCTGGGGCTGGTGGCAGCTATCTCAGACAGTGAAAGACAGTTCCTGCAGGAACTTACTGTACACTGGGAAGACAAGCTGAGAGGAGGTATGAAAGGAAAAATATTTACACAAAAGGGAGAGAGAGAAAAAAAATGTGCCAGATTACAAATGTACAGCATACTACTACAGGTCATGAGAGACAGACAGACCGACCGACCCCTCTTCTCTAGACTGAGGGATTTTTATTTATTATTTCAGTGTATGGTACAGCACTGATCCTCCTCCAGCTAAAGAACTGCCTGCCCTGGGGCACACGTGTTCTGCACATCACTTGGTTCTGCAAAAACACTGCTTGTGCTCTGATTCAACCCACAAAACCAGAGCATGGCCCTCAGCTCACTCCCGTCACATCCAAAGGGAAATAGTTTCCAACTTGCTCAAAGACACACAGTTCAGACATTGAGGCACTTGCTTCCACTATACTTCAAATCACAGTTGGCAATCAAATATGCTGACACTCTCAAGGGCTCCCACCCTGAGGTAGCTAATATATTGTACATTGTAATTTTAAACTGAGAAATCACTCCCACGCTTACAGAGCTCCAGTTAACTGAGCTGAATTCCACTCTTGGAGAGCTCGGAGTGGGGGGGGCTGTCTTTCTCCCCAACCAGCTCTTAAAACTCAAGCCAAACTTGCACTGATTTTTCAGAAACCAAAAGAACTGCAGGATTTATTAGGTATCTCAGTCACTTTCTGATTTTATCTAAAATTAAATGTAAAAATTATGACCAATTATGCTCTTGGAGTTTTTTGTACTTTGGCCAAACCAGAAAATAGTAAAACCCACTAAGATGACCACCCTCATTTCCAAAACCAAGGGTGGTTGTCAGAAAAACATTATCTTAAATTCCAGTCACAAACAATTTCCAAAACTGTGAAGTCTCACTATGACTAACTGAATTGATTCTTCCCCTCATGCAGGCAAACAGGTCTTTCCCATCCTTTCAGCCTTCTGATGTTCACATCATCTATGCAAAGCTTCATTATTATGTTTTATTTATGATCAGTTTAGGATGCTGTAATTTCTGCCTGTTCTACATGGCCAGACAAGAACCTTTTTCAAACCTGTTTTGAATACAGAGATCACAAAGAACCGGAATTCTCAATCCATGATCATCTTGGATGTACCCATTTCTTTCTGCCCAGCAGCATTTTATTAATTACAAGTGAATACTGGAGGCAGTAACAAATACAATAACTCCCTGGACTTTTTTCTTTTCCAGTTTCTAAACCAGGCTGGCATGAAGAAAAATCTCTCAAAGCTGACCTTATGCTGATGCCAGAAAGAGGGGGAAAGAAAAAAAAAGAAAAAGAAAAGAAAAAAGCTAAAATTTTCTTTTCATATCACTGCCTGAGTTACTTTAAAATGTCAGCTGGTCCCCAAAACTCTAGAAAACAGCTTCTTCACAGCAAGAGTAGAAAACAGCTTTACACGGATGGAAAAATTAAACTTGGTATCTGAAGAGCAGTGACCTCATAATAGATCTCAGGATGCCAACAGTGCTTTAACCTTTTGGCCACAAGATATGCAACTCATCAGTTCTGGAAAAAAGGTTGGGTAATCTGGTCCACCAGAGAAGGAACATCCTTTGGAAGTACTCATGTAGGACCAGAGAAGACACTCATTCAACAAGCTCATCTGATTTTAATTAGAAGCAATCACATCATAAACTGATCAAGCTCCAGCTACCAAGTTGATGTGCCCAACAAGTGAATTTCATTAAGGCACCAACTGATAGCAAACAACAGATTGTTAATACCAGGGTGTGGGGGGGAAACAGTATCTTCATTTTTATGGCAGACACCAACATTACGTTCTTTTCACTTGAAAGGCAGCATTCATTCCCTTGTATAGTTCACTGCTCTCACTAAATTCCATCCTTAAAACATGCATACCATTGTTTTTGACAAAACCTTTGCACAAAACATGAGATTGGTCATTCCTCCCCTTGTGATATGACAGATGGACTTGAGTTTACTTTGCAGTAAAATAATAAAGAACATATATCATGTAGTTTTCCCTTATGTCTACACATAGTTGGGAGTCGGGTGCATCTGCCTCTCTGAAGAGGAGAGACGTAACGTGTAAAACCAGCATCTTCTGCTCAGGGCGAAGCCAGGGGCAGCTTGCATGTCTCGGGCAGGGTGGTTTGATGCGTTCCTGCAAAGGCAGCGACCGTCCAGTCCAGGGGAGTCTGGTTTAGAAATGACGCGTTTGCTGTATCCCGAGGTGAGCCAGAGCCGTCTCCCCCAGCTGATGCGACAAACCTGAGCGCTTCAGAAATTCTCAGTCACGGCCGGGAGAAGCGACCTTGGGAAGGTGCAGATGGGAAAGACTTGGTAACCCTCAAAAATCCCCCCTCCTCTTGTTCTGACACGAGAAAACCTTCGGCTCTGAATCCAAAGGGTCCGTCACAGTCCCAACTCGCTCATAATTCCCTCGTGAGCAAGGGTGGCTGCTGGTGGGCAGTGCCGAAGTCCCTCTCATCCTCTGCCTGTTCTCTGTCCTCCCTGCTCTCCCAAATCGCTCTCTGCTCGGCAGCTTCTCCTGGGGAAGCAGACCGAGGCCCTAATGGCCTCAGCAAGCAGAAACAAGCAGCGTGTTTATAGATTCAGCACTGGGCTGAAAGCTCACACAGATGCTTCTTAGGGATCCTGGCTCTGCTGGGAGTGAAGAGCCCCTCTCTATTTTCCTTCCAGCTTTGCTGATTACACCATCAAAACACAGACTCTCTGGTTAAACTTGTATTGTGCTGAGACACTGAAGAGCATTTTATGGGATATTTTGGTTTTAAATTGGTGTTTTGTTCATCTTCAAATATCCAGCAGTGCTATTTTGTAGTAGTCAGTAAACAAAGTCTAGGAAGAACATAAGCCAATACCTGTTATTCGATGTGCATTTGTCCTCCATTTCTCCTTTGCAAGGAATCATAGGAGATCATACTGCTGTACGCCTGAGAGTAACTTTTAGATATTCAGATATGCCAGTCACCATAGCAATAAATAGCAAAATATGTCATTTCATTAGAGATATTTATAAAAAAAGAAACTTAAAGAAACAACTTTAAAAAGGCTCAGTGTAAATCTCCCAGTATACAGAAATCTACTCCAGTTTGGAAAAGAGACCATTTTAGAGCTAAAGGAGAGGAGCACTTGGCTAAAGATGCCACAATGGGAACAATGTGACTTTGGAATTAAAACAAGTTTTAAGCACAAATGGAAATATAGCACTCAAACAGCAGCAAAATCAGTTGTGCAATACATGTTAACTCTGTAGTGCTTACATAATCAAAGACCAGAGCCCACTTTCACAGCCTGTAAAAGATCTGCAGATGTCTCATAAGGAAGAACATCCGAGGCTAGACTCAGCCAGCCTCTCACCTCCACACCCTCGCAGAAGTACCTGGTTCTTGGGAAACCAGAAACAATCCTATTTGCCACCTTTGTGAGGGTGCTACTTCTTCAGCAACAAACAATAGTCTACTGAAAGGAGAACACAGTGCTAGAGCCACAGCGAAAAAACTCTGAACAGAGGGGAGAGTGGTAGAAAGGGTGAAGTGCTGATGCAGAGCTCTTGTTTGAGAGAAGAATTTGAGATAAAAATCCTTAAGTAGGTGAATCTTTGACTAGAGAGGTCAAGTCTGAGATGCGAGAGCTGATAAAGAGCAGAGAGGACCTGTCAGCAAAGCCACTGCAAACACCTACCTGAACAATAGTTTATGCTCAGTGTGTGGCTGTTATCCACTTCTTCCTGAGGACTTTTAAAAGATTAAGTTAAGCACTGATGTGCTAAGAAGAAAAGGCAGCTTCCAGGATAAAAGGTTGAGTGCTGAGGCCTGGCGTATAGATCTGTAGTTATAGGAAGATCATAGATTTTTCAGAATGCACACCAAGCCATCCAGCGTTAAGTAAAAACTGCTAGACGTACTTCAAGGTCAGCTCAGTCCGGCTTTCTCAGTCAAATCCTATTGCCTTTTAACAAAGTTGGGTAAGACAGAATTTCCCAAAGACTTAATTTCAAAGGGAGATTATTTAAAGGCTTTATGGATCTGTCACCTCGTAGTTTGATTTTAATCAAATCAACTACCTTATTTGCAAGTAGCACACACTGCAGCAAGCATAATTTTACTTTTACTGCCTCACTTTTATGTCAAGAGATAGACTCTGGTTCCCTCTGATTACAGGCTCCACACTCAACTCTGCTGTCTCCTTCAGCTGCTACACACAGACTTACACTAGTGATGCCTAAACCTGTGCCTGCTACCCTTTCCAATTCAGAAGGGCTTTCCATGCAAGTCTTGAAGGCATGGAGCACATAGCATTCCCTAGTCCAGTAGGAACTCGGAGAGGAACATGGTGACCCCTGGTTTGGCTGACCTACAGAATGAGCCAAACACTTATCAGGAAGGTAAGGAGGAAAATTCAAGTCAAAAGAGGGAAGAGAGAAATAATACGCCAGTGTCTTACCTTGGGAGCAGTCAAGGCCAAAGAAGCCATCATGGCAGTAGCACTCTCCTGTGTCACAGAACCCATTGCCACTGCAGTCCCCAGGACACCGTTTCTCACTGCAGTCCTCTCCAATGAACTCCTCATAGCACTGGCAGATCCCTTGGGCTGTGTCACAGATCCCATTGCCGCTGCAGTTCTCAGGACAGAGCTGCTGGCTGCAGTCCTCACCAAAGTAAGGCTCATCACAGATGCATCTTCCACCATCACAGCGCCCGTGGCCACTGCAGTGCTTAGGGCAGGTGGGGTGGGAGCAGTCACTGCCTTCCCAGCCCTCAGCACATTTGCAGCTGCAAGTCTCATAGAGGAATGTCCCATGGTTGCTGCAATGTGAGACACCTGGCCAGAGCCAGGATGCACAGCAGCACATGTGAGACAGACAAGGCAGGGGAGGGAGGGGGAAGGAGAGAGAAAAATTAGGAACAGAGGAACAGGAAATGGATAGATACAAATATTTATTCAAGCTCATTAAAGGGAAAGCATAACGACCACTGGAAAACATGGGCTGCAAGAGACCTCAAGAACTTGTTCATTTGCCTCTGCTCCAAGGAAAGCTCAACTTCATCCTTGCCTTTCCTAACATATTTGCCCATAGGGACCTGGAATGCAGCATCCATAATCATCTCAGACAATCCAGCTTCTCAGAGCCTCTAACATGAATCTTCCAAGCTACAATTTAAGCTCACCACTACTCATCACAGTTTTTAAAGCTAGAGAGTAGATTATTCTCGCCTTTACGTGGCCGTATCCGAAGACGACACTTCTCCCTCTGTCTCCATTCCGCAAACACCAGTTCGCTAAATCTTTTCTTAGAGATCATGTTGCATAAACCTTTGACCATAAATAATCCAGTGGCAGTGACAAAACATCATCAGAAACTCTGCTCTTTAGACAGTTATCTAACAGGAAGTGAAGAGACATTCTCAACTACAAGATTCTGGAAGCAGAAACAAAGAGGGAAGAGGCAGTAGTAAGTGCCTCCCTCATCCTCCACTCTCTCCTCCTTCCCCAGAGAATCCTCCACCAAGCCTCCCAACTATGTGAAATTCAGGAATTTTTTCCCTTTGTTTCTGGGAGATGCTGGGGGGAGATTTCTGCTGCACCTGTTCCAGATACTGCTGTGGTACTACCACGTTTTGGGACCTTCAGATTTCCATTCACAACACAGTAATCTGAATACTAGCACATCTGCAGGGCTCATGGAAAACTCCTATCGCTTCAGGGCATGGATTCTACGCCCAAAATCTCTGAAGAAAATAGGTTATGTTGAGAATATAAAAACAAATAGTGCAGTTATTACATACCTTGGCTTCCCCCACAGCATGTCTGAGGGCTGCAGAGTTCTCTCAGCTCTGCCACTTCTTTCTCCAACTTTTCCATCCTCTCAAGCAGGCCCTTAATGTGGTCCAAAGTTTCACAGTTCCCTGTGGGGCTGTGCAAGCGGATATTATGCCTAATGATGATATTCTGCTCTTCATTTTCCTCGGCCTCCCCAGGATCCAGCTGCACGTCACTATCTTCGTGCTGTAATGGATCTGCCTCCACTCTGATCTGGGAGGATGCAGGCACGTCAATCTTGTACGAGTGGCTGAAGGATATTTTTTGGCCACTGCTGGTGCAGTTGCGAGATGTAGGCAGTTGAATAGCACATGTCTGAAGAGCATAGCAAAGCAGTATCACCAGGGAGAAGGCACACCAGCTCTGGAAATCCATCTGGCAAGTCTTCAGAGAAATGCTGATTCCTAAAACAGCACAGCTGGTGTCAAGAAAAGAAAAAGAAAAGTGGTGGTGGGAAAGAAGTATCATCATGAAGCTGTTTCTCAGCTTCTTTAAAAGGTTTTTAAGAGACATGTGCTCTGTTTTGCCCTGATTCAGTAGTAAGCTGGGCAGAAAAAGAGCCACACAAGATAAGTTAGAGATTAAAGCTTCCAGACCCACTGATTAGGAAGATTTAAGCTTGCAGCTTTCAAATGAGACTTAGCACCACATTCCATTATGAACTTTTTGAACCCCAGCAGTTACAACAGACATTTCACCAGTTTCCTAGCCATGATCCAGATTATTTGTGGTCCACAGTAATTGATCTGCAGCGGTATCTCAGCTTGCAGGGTTTTCAGCTAGCAGACTGATAACTCTTTGTTGTATCCATCAAAAATTCAAAGTGCTGACAGTCATCTTTAGGTACAGGAAGTTTGGGAGATAGTTTTATGCACTTCATAACATGTGCATCATGACACAGAAGATCATTCCCAGGACAGCTGCATTTCTGGCAGGGATAGAAATATTTTCAGGAAGGTATTCAAGGGGATGACAAGAGCTTCTACACAGGCAGTGGTGTATGCCATTATTTTAAGGCGAGAGACTGGCTACACAAAGTAGAAGGCAGAACAGGTTTCACTGGGATACAGTTTGTATGTCTGCTTGTAGCTGGAAAACAATTCAAGATCTTTCTACAGGGCAGTGTTCAAATATACCTTTTTTTTTTTTTTTTTGGTCATCCACAGACTGTCACTCTATGAATGTACCAGGTTCATTGCAGGGCTAGATTGTGTGTATCACATGCTGACCTGAAAAATTCAATCCATTCAGTCCATCACTTCAAAAAGGTCTTTTAGGTTTAAATCATCAGTTGTTTGCCATGGAACTCAATCACTACACAAAATTAAAACCATCCTTCTCTTTTAAGATAGCCTACACTGTTACCTGGACAGGGGTAATTAAAACATTTCCTCAATTTGAAACTAACGTATTGGCATTTTGCATGCCTGAATGCTAGAATATCTTGAGGGATTTCAAGTTTATTCTGCTCTGACTCAGTATCTGATTTATCTCAACATTGGCAAGGTTCATTTAGAAGCTACTAAAGCATATCTCACTGTTCACACATGGAGTGAGAGAATGAGTTGTAACCTCATTTGTTTTCCTCTACTTTCACTCCAGAAATATTCCTTCTTTCCTACCCTGCTGGCATAGTAGCAAGAGCTCATTTTCAGCTTGATTAGGCCTCCGAACTGAAAGCTTTAAATTTTACATACATATATACACATATATACATACATATATATATATATATATATATATATATATAGTTGACATAACTGCACTGGAATTTTTAAGTCTGAACTCAAGTCAAATACATTAATTTAAAGGTTTTAAGTATTTAACAAAACTGTTTGCTGTATAATTTGGATTTAAGAAAGGAATACCTCTTATACAAGAACAACAGGAACAAAGGAACTGAATAAACACAAGTAGAAGAAAAAAATATAAAGTTAGAAACCTAAATTTATTGGTTGGTTTACTCAGCACTACAAATCCAATCTTGGCATTAAGGTAGATGTCAGTCTGAAAAGGAGATCATATATGCTTGGTTATATACTTAGAATTCCCTGTCACAGGATGTAAATACAAAATGCCACCATGTATGACTTACCAAGCAGTCATGTCATTCATTGCACAAGGAGAGGAGGGAAAAAAAAATTACATACATGTTACTTAAATACTAAATTAGGTAACTTGATAACTAGAAACCACTTGGCTAGTATGTAGCCATAGTAACAGCTCATCTGAGCCTAGAAAATAGTGCTGGCCCAGATAATGGTCTTTGAGGTAACAAAGGATTCCAGTCCTAAAAAAATTATACAAAAGACTAAGTTCTCTATTTCAATGCTGTTTCATATTGGTTATCAAATGTTTCTGCTCTTCTATTTCAACGGTTATCAAATGTTTCTGAAAGACACAGAACCCTGGGTTGTGATAGTAATAAATAATCTGTTTCTGTGAAATATCCCTATATCCACCAGCTCCTGAATGACTTTCCTAACTCTGGAAAAATCCCTTCCATTAGGTTCCTGCCCCTATCACTGGCAATATAGGTACCGGAAGGTCTCTTTCATGCTCAGAAACATGAAGCTTTGGCTCCTAAAATCAATTGATATACATATCATGTCCACTCATACCTATATTGCAGACAGCTCAAATTCTGGGTTCTAGCTCATCTGTCTTCAGGCAAAACCATTGCTGGCAAACAAAACAGGGTATAAATTTCAGATTCTATCTACAATTCTTTATCATAGATGATTTAAATAACATATAGTAATTAACTCTGTTTATTCACAAGTAGGATTTTTTCCTTTAAACATTTACCTACTGCAATTATCTTACCTCCCTCCACTTCCCTTTTTCTTTCTGCATGCTGTTCTGCTACATCCTTCTCCTCAAGTTTTGATGGAGCTTTCCCATCCCCAACCAGCTGCTATTGTTTTCCAGGCTCCTCTCCATCAAAGGGCTACAGAAATCAATCATCCCTTTTTTTGCTGTGTAGACTTCCGAAGCAAAGGAAGTCATACAAGAATGCTTCAAAGCTCTGAACAAACGTAATGCCCAAGATCCATAGAGTCTCACCATAAACCACAGCAAAAAACCCAAAGGCCTTGATTTGTGAGGTTTATTTCCATATCCCTGGGATAAGTCCCCTAAGCCATTCCCTCCCATCCAATGCACGCACACACACAAAAACCCTTCTCTCAGCACTGCATGCCAGTCTGGGTTGTAATATGATGTCATTACAAATTAGGGGTTTTTTTGGGTACCACAAATTGATCTCAGATTTTCCTGAGCCTGGAGATCATTCAAGAGGAAAAACCCCTGAACATAAGCACTTCTGTCAAGCATAATGAAAGAGAAGCACAGCGTTTCTGGCTCATCATCATGTAATAATGATGATTTTTCTCCACTGTTCAAAAAAAATGGTTTTAACTGATTCTTCATGGAGAATATCATGTAAGCCATGTAACTGGCAATAATAGGAAATTAAGGAAAGGAATAATTTAGGAAAAAATTCCTAACATTCAGATCTGTTATATTACAGAATATTCTCCTAAGAAAAGTAATGGAAGAAGCCCTGCTTACAACTTTTTAACATTCACAGAGGAAAACAGTGAATAATCCAGACCACAGAGAACTTAGAGGATTTTCACGGGAAGACTTCAGTGATCTAATTCTGATAATCGAAAGATCTAGATCTCTAATGATCTAATTGTATTAGGCTTTTTACATTCTAAAGGTCAGTGCTTGAGGATTTGGGGTACAGACCTCCATAGCATGGCCTTCTAGGCAACAGCTACCAGCACTTAGCAAGCAAGGAGACACGTGATGGGAAGCTGCTTCAGTCAAAGCAAAAGCTGATAAAGGCATAGATGTGGATACTAGTAGGAAAGGCACCCAGGTGACATGGAAATGAGATTGAAAAGAGAAAGGTGGTGTTACAGTCGCAGGAAGGAAATGAAGGTCTCTGATAGCTCCAGGGTTGCACAGCTGAGAGAGAGAATCAGAAGATCAAAAATTTAGAGAAATGGGGGAGCTAACTATCACTATGCTAGAGATGGCTACTTTTCCCAAAAGGATGACTATCACATAGAAATTAAATGAATACAATGGGATCAGTATACCTAGGCAGTCAGCAGAGTAGAATACGTACATGGCCAGGCAGCGAGAGTTACGCAGAGCAACACTAGGAAGCAACACAAATTGGAGCTGAAGGTAAATAGCCAGAAAAAAAGGGAGATGCAGCGAAAGGAGCCATGGGCTGAGACCTGCGCTTTCCCAATACAAAGAGATAGGATATTGTACTAGTTTTGAGCAAAGCATTTTTGAGCACACCATCCTAAAGTCAAAGCAGGCTTCTTGAGGAAGAAAAGAGGATTCAGTAACACTGAAGAGCAGAACTCATTCCTAGGGCCTACTTTTTCATCAGCAGTCCGCAAAAAAAAATGAACTGAGGGTCAAAAGATATTCACAAAATCACAACACACCTATTCAGTTGCTGTGCAGTCTAGCCAATCCTCCTATTTCTCCTGCTTGCATATTTTTAATTAGTGAGGCATTCAGTTGAGACTAGCTACAAATGTTACAGACTTTCCATAAGCTGTATTTAAACAATTGGCTTGTTTGTCTTTATTCTCCAGAGTCGTTGTTCCTATACTGTTGTTCCTAATGACATTTGCTTTAGAAAGCTGTACATTGGATTTCCTTTTCTCTTCGATATGTGTACATGCATTTAAATCTAACTTTGGTATCAGTGACATAAAAATTACATCTAGGGGCTTCCAAAGAAGTCATTTGTTGTAATTGCAATATAAGCTAGCCAGCATTCTGCTGTCAATGTAATGCAATCTTTAATCGTTATTTTAGCAAGAGTGTTTCTTCCGCAAGTGTCTTTTCCTCCCAATTTATTTGTTTTCCGACTGACTGAGAACCTTACCTAACACTAAAGAAGTTTGGGTTGATTTGAAATAATGATTAGAAAAAATGGAATTAAAAATCATCCAAGTAAATGGTGTGCTTCTAGATGCATCCTTGTATTTGATTATTTGATTCATCTTTTCTTTCATGTTAATTCTTCTATAAAGTCTAGTAAACAAGGTGTATTGACTACTCATAAGAGAATGACAAATTGCTTCCTAAATCCAACACATTCAGAAAATGCAGAATGTTTGCTAGGATTTTCACATTTGTTTGCTAGGATTTCATTTTGTAGCAAGTTACCTAGGTCTCTGCTGTTAAATCTCTGGTTTTCAGTTCCTTAAGCCAGTCTTTACCATTGCCTATATACAAAACACCTGCTCACAAGTTTTTATAGTATCTGTATTTGACCAATTTATTCATCTACTAACTGTCATACTAGTACAGTGATTGAGATAGCTTTATTATGAAATTAGTAATATATTTCTTGGTACACACTAAAGAACTTCTACTAGCTTCCACCACTAAGTGTGTGAGAAGATGCACTAAAAGCCATGGAAAGAGCTCTTGGGTAAGAAAACAGTGAACTATGATTACAAGCTTTATTTGCAATTATAATATATAAATGTGATCAAATTCCAGTATGATCTCATGACAACAATAAAGGCTTTTTTAAATAGCCAATGGCACATGCACACACACAAAACAGAGCCTAAAATTAAAAGTTATCAGGAATAAGCATTCTAAAATAACTAATTTGTAGGTTAAACCTTAGCTCCATTAAACCCAACTTAAGGGCACATATCTTGAGCAGATACGTGGTTTCATCTTAGATATTTAATTCTTCAGAGATGACATCTTGAGAAAGCTTAATTCCTTCCAACTGGAGTGACATTAAATACTACACAGTACACTATGAATTTTGCAGTAATAACATATTTGCATTACACAATTATTGGTGTTTGTGTAAGGCTTTCAAAGTTTTAGCAGACACATACTACAGAAATAAAGAAAGACTGGATGAGCTTTCCATACAGAACAAATAGTACTTCAAAAGAATTAAAAATTTCTCTTACCTTTCAAGAACTTTGAGTTGTCTAGTTCAGAGCCCTTCAGCTTCAGCTGCCTACTCACAAAGGCAACTTGAGCAACCTGAAAGATCACCAAATCTTCTCCTCTTCCCAATCCAGCTGGGAACATCCCCAGTCCCTGCTGTGAATTTAAGTCCCCACAGACCAGATGAAAGGAACCAATAGAGCCCTCTGGGCGTTTCCCTCCCAGGGAAAAAAGCAGGTTTGGGAGAAAAACCCTACTGCGTATTGGTCTCTCAGACCAGTAGGAAGAGCCATTTCCTATTCATTTTATGCTTAGCTTCTGATCAAAAGCCAGAAAGTCTTTCCAACTCTGTAAATACAGCAGTAAAGACCTCAAAATTTTTGCTGAGACCCACATATTGAGACAAGTACTTTCAAAGTATCAATTATCTGAAATTCAGGTAGTCAACAGAGCAAGCAAAAGTAAAAAGCCTTTTAAAATCACCAGTAGCTGAACAGATCATTGCGCTTACCTGTCACAACACTAAAAACAAACAAGCAAGCAAAACAGAAAACACCCCACAGCCTCAGGAACTCGAAAGAAAGTAAATTATGAGCTATTGGCAGTGTTAAGGCACCACACAACTATTTTAAGCATATGCATTGAGCCCAACCTTTAGCTTTCACAGACTGACCAGCTGCATTTACTTTTCCGCAACAAGAAGCTGTCTTGAGGGAGCTAAAGATTTTAACAGGCTAAGGGCTATTAACATGTGTCACTTGCCTTTGCCCTTCTCAGACACTGGAAGGGGGATGAGCTGAAATGCAGCATGCTTATTGCACTGAGCTGCAAGTATCTTCAGATGAACCTGGTGCACATGAACTGGTGCTTGTCCTTGGCTGGGCTCTGAAAAAGGGGGGGAAAAAAGATTCTTTCTATAAACTCTGTTGCCCAAGATGTTTTTAATTCAGCCACATTTACAAGAAATTTGGGAATACCTGGTCATCGTGTAGTTTTGAATCAAAGGGGAGGATAGGGGGGTGCATTGTAATTTGACATTTACTACCTGAGGATGCACTCACCAGGCACCCATTTTATAAAAGGGAGAAAGATAGTGCTGCAAATTCCTTCACAGCTAGACATATGCAAATTACACAGGAAGATGCTATCAAGCAAGACAGGGCTATAGCCCTGGCTCAAAAAAATAGATCACCTTCCCCACGCTCACCTGTTCCTTTCTCATCCAGGCCATCCAAACAAACACGCAGAGACCAGGCAAAAGGTAGAACAAAATATTGACTAAATAAACACACCGTCTAACGCACAAGTTCCCTTTGATCACACATGGCTCCCTGCTTTATTTGTTCCGTTGATGCTCTACAGAACATTTTTACCAGCTGGAAAACCGCAGAAATAGCATGCTATAGACAAAAACATCAGGAAAAAAAGAAAGCTTCAGATTCTCTTGCTACAAACATCAGAAAACAACTCCCAAGCTACTCACACACAAGAAGCACACTCCAAACAGCCTCAGTTTTGAAGATGCTCACAAAAGACTCACAGCCCAAGGGCTTTACAGGCTGAGTGTTTTCTGCTGCTAGAGCCAGGACCTCACACAGATGCAAGAGCAAACACATGGCAGCCTTCTGACTTCTCTGCATATGAAAGAGATACAAAAAGATGAAATATGAGACCAGCTCAAAGCACCTTGCCTCTCCATGGCTCACTAGACCCACCTAAAAGCAAGAAGAAGCAAAAATAACTAGATATTCATTTTTATCAGTTTAAGGCCTAGCATAACAGTAGTTAGTAATCTTGGTTCATAAGGGGAAACATCCACAAAATAAAAACCTTCAAGACAGTTAGCACCTTTTGGCAAGAAGGCCAAAAGCTGAGCAAGCTGTGAAGAATTAACTACTTATCAACTCTAAAATTGGCCTGTTTTCACTGATCACCATCACCTGTACCATGCAAGTGGTAAGTAACTGTGTAACCTGTTGGTGCTGTGTGTGGTGTGGAAAATAAAATCTGTGTTAACCATTTTCTTCCAGATTGGAACTACATACTGAAAGGAGCTGTGAACTAGCTGCAAGCCACCAAGCATCTAAAGAAAATGCCTGCCACACAGCATTACAAATTGTGAGAGCATCCCTTTTCAAAGGCATGACTTTTTTGATGTGTTCAACAAGCTGATAAGAATTAAAAAAAAAAAAAGCAAAATGATGAATTCAACCTTGAAAAACCTAATGGGCGTTCTACCTGAAATCAGGACACAGTTAATAGTGACCCACTCAGTAAAAGAGGACAGCTGCTGTCATAAAACATTAGAGTGATTATGAAGAACAAACAAAGCAACATTTCCGAGACATTTTTTTACCACTCAGGATTATGATCGTTCAATTATGCCTGCAAAATGCTGGTACCTAAGCAAAACTCATGAACTGAAAAAAAAAAAACCCCAAACTGCTATCGTAAATCTAGGAATAAACCCAAGAGTAAGGCAAGCAGATGAAGGAACGCTTAGGGGAGAAAAAAAGATTAAGGAAAGCAACTGACAGATAAACTTAGTATCACAGAAGGTTGAAGTTGGCAGAGACCTCTGGGACCATCTGGTCCAACCCCCCTGCTCAAGCAGGGTCACCTAGAGCAGGTAGCCCGGGACTGTGTCCAGAGGCTTTTGAGTATCTCCAAGGATGGAGACTCTGCAACCTCTCTGGGTGACCCGTTCCAGTGCTCAGTCACCCCCACACTAAAGAGGTTTTTCCTCACGTTCAGGCAGAACTTCCTGCTAATACACAGCGATGACTAGCATGTGGGACAGACACGGTTTTGTGAAAAATGACCCCACAATGCGGTGTATCCTTCAAGGCCACCTCATATTTTCCTGATGGACGTCCTTCCCCTGTCATTTTTACAAACTTTCCTCTTCCAGCCTCTGATCCATGTGGCCCACTCCACAACTGATCCTGAGGTTTCTGTGGAAGCTGCCAGTTCACTCTGATGAAGGAGGGATTTCTGACTGACATCAGCGCTGGGACACAGCCCTTCAGAGCGGTTTGGCTGGCACCTTTTTTTTTTCCACCCACAAAAGCACGAGAAATGGAGTTTTACCATAGAAGGAAAGCCCTCGAGAGCGGCCGACCCCCTCGGACGGGGTGGCGTGGGCAAGGCACGTCCTGCCCGCCTGTGCTTGCAGCCGGGTGAGCCCAGGCTCCGGCCACGAGCCCCGTTTGGGGGAACCGTTGCCCAAACATCCCACGCTTTCCTCTCCCAACACAGCGGGTTCTCTCTCCTGTAGCTACACAGCACTGCCAACTAGCACCGATTCGCGGGCAAAGACGGGGTCCTTACAGGGCTCTCGGTTTTATTTTACCGCCACCTCCCAAACGAGTTGCTTCAGGGAGGAACCAGGTGGCAGAAAACCATGCCGGTGGCAGAGAGCTGGCTCGGGAGAGGGTCATGGGAGCGAGCATGCCACACTGTCTCCTGTCTCAGAGGTCACTGCTAGTTCTGCCAACGCTCTCCACGCTTGGAGCCCGCTCTTCTTTCTTTTAAGCTTGAAAACTCGTTTTTTACCTTTCTTGTCTCTCTGCCCCCCCCCCCCCAAAAAAAAAAAAAAAAAAAAACTCCCGAAGCACCAGGGAGCCTGGTGATACATAGTGCCACGCGGCTGGGGGCTTTTCAGTGAAGGGCAGTGCCAGGCAAACGCAGCTTGAGGGAGCTAGAGGCGCCGCTGGAAATACTTTCAGCCTTGCTCGGGGGCGGACAGCGGCGGCGGCCGCCACACGCCACCGGCGCCGCGACATGGCCGCCCCCGCGCCGCGACATGGCCGCCCCGCCCCGCCCCGCCCGGCCGTTGGCGGCGCCGCCGCCGCGCAGCGACAAGATGGCGGCCGCCGCGCTGGGCTGGGCGCTGCAGGCCGCTCGGCGGGTACGCGGGCGGCAAAGTGCCTCCTTCCCTCCCTCTTTCCTTCCCTCCCCGCCATCTCCGGGGCGGCCCCTGGCCCGGCGGAGCGGGCTCGGCGCTGAGGGGGGCGGCCGTGGCGGGGAAGCGCCTCCAGGACTGTGCCTGAGGGCCGCGAAGCCCTTGAGAGTAACGGGGGGCGGGGGGGGGATGTTACTAAAGCCTGGATAACTTCAAGGTTATTTATATCATCTGTAAGATAAATTCACTCTTGGCTTCTGTACCACAGTCCAAAGCAACGTGCTTCCTCAGCGGGATTGTGCGTGGAGTTTCTTAGGCAACAGCAGCAGCGAGGGTGGATGCGAGTTCATGGGGGTAGCTCCAGTCCGGACGCGGGAACGGTACGTGCAACTGCTTTGCGTTTTAACCCGCGGTGCTTTCTAACTAGGTTCTCCCCGCAGCGTGCCCAAGGCAAGCGCGGGGCTACTACGTGGACTGGAGGATGCTGCGGGACGTCAAGAGAAGGAAGCTAGCGTACGAGTACGCGGACGAGCGGCTGCGGATCAACGCCATCCGGAAGAACACCATCCTGCCCAAAGAGCTGCAGGTAAAGCCACGCGGCCCGGCGCTGCGCTTCTGCACCGGCACCCCGCCAGGGCGGGACGCGAGCCTCTGCGAGGCCCGTGCTGCCCTGACGGGTCCCGGGCTGCAGGAGCTGCTTTAAAGGCATCAATACATTAAAAAAAAAAAAAAATCTCCTGTAGGGCATATGATATTTATGGTCACTCTTATAGTTTCCTGAACAAACCAAGTATTTTTTTTCTCCTGCATTCATTTAAAAATCTGGAAGCCTGATCCTGCCAAAACCACTTAGCTTGAAATATTTCACTTCTTGCGTGAGCTACAGGTATGTAAAAGCAGTGTCAGATGTGGGAGTTAGATCTCTGCTTAAAAGCATGCACATTCCCTACCCTGTTCTCAGCTTGCATTAGTAAGCATTAGGAGTAGTTGCAAGTATTTGGAGTATTCTTCTAATATTCCTGAATGCATTAGAACTGACCACACCTGGTTTTGGAGAGATGCTTTCACCCTTAGACATTCTCAGAGAGAATAAGTATGAATCTGCTTTTACGTCCTGACTTTACAATTCTCTTGGTAAATAATTTGTGTCAGATGTTATTCTGGGGGGCGGGAGGGGAAGGGGGATTGCCACTGGTTCTTTTGCTATTCCTCAGCTGTTTTTGTCACCTTCTGAACTCAAGAGTTGTAGCAGCAGTTAGAGCAAAGGAAAGACACAGGGAAAATAACTTTTTCCTCCCCTACAAAATATTATTTGGACTCTGATTTTAAAGTTTTAAAAGATACTTAGGCTACAGATATCTGCTGAAACCATAGGCTGCTTGCTTTAAAAAATCTGAACGATTCCGTAAGCCAAAAAAAAAAAAATCTGCAAGTGTGTGGCTGTACTAGACTATATACTATATAGGTATATGTAACAGCACAAAAAAAGTAATTGAAATATGGTCTTAAGACAAGTAGACCTACTGACCTTGTTAAAAACGTTGAAAGTCATGCAGTGGCTGTCTTGATCTGTTGCTCTTTAAGGTGAGATGCCTTTGTGTTATTGATTTTCAGCAATTTTGTTTAAAGTTGGTTAGAAGTGTTGAAAAGCTGTTGCTGAGCACTTTCTATGCAGCATAATAGGAGTTTGTGTAACCCAGCATCAAACCTTGCTCTTACCTCCAGTTGTCTTTCTGTGACTTCCTAATGTGACAGAACCCAGGATCCTTTGAGCCCTTCCATCCTTTAGAGTAGAGCAAATTAAGACTACAGCAGTTCAGGATGCTTACCTAAACTCAAGCATCCTCCTTTAGTCTGCATTTTCTTTGGTCTTACTGAGCTTACTCTTCTGAAATTTCAGTTGCCACTACCTGGCATTTCCTGAAAACATGTACACAGAGAAATCATTCTTAAGCCTTCTCATTAGGAGAGAGAGATTTTTGTCTTGTTCTCCTTCCCTTACAGCTCCTTCCAAAGTGAACTGTATAAAATCCCTTTTATTGGCATCAAATTGTATTACATAGGAAAGCAGTTAACAGGGAATGCATGAAACTAAGTTCAGCTCACTTTAAAGGGCTAGACCACCCTGCAACATAGACAAGGCCAAGTAGATCTTAATTATTGTTAGTGGCCTATGATTGTTCCAAATGTAATAAGGTCAAATTTTTAGTGTCCAAGCAGAGCATTTTGCAATGCTGTAAAAACATGAAGTGAGGAGGACATGAACGCATTCCTTATCAATTAGTGAAGTATACTCAATTAATGAGGGAAACTTGTGGTGATAACTGTCCTACAGCCAGTTTTTGAGGTCTGGAAATATATCTCCTCAAAATTCCGGGGAACATTCTTAAGCTCTGTGCCATCATCTTGTGTTTTTAGGAAGTGGCTGATAAAGAGATTGCTGCCTTGCCCCGGGACAGCTGCCCTGTGAGGATCCGAAATAGGTGTGTCCTGACATCCCGGCCTCGAGGGGTGAAGCGGCGTTGGAGGCTTAGTAGAATCGTTTTCCGCCATTTCGCTGACCATGCTCAAATGTCTGGGATACAGAGAGCTATGTGGTAGATCCATCGCATGGACATATGTTCACACCATCAGGCTCAGATTGTGCATTCAAGTAATTACAGCACAGTTGTCCTGTCTAGGAGTCCAGTATAAATACCAGACTAATATGGGGAGGAAGAGAAGCCATGCTCATTCATAAAGTTCACTTACTGGATTGTGATTAGTAACAGCTAACTGATGGGGGGGGGAAAAAGCATAACTGCACTAAGCCAGTCTGTTAGAGGCAGGTTTATTTTGAGACAATCACTACCTGATTGTTGCAGAACTATGCTGAGGATTGTAATAAGAACATGAAAAATAAAGACATACAGCACAAGACTCATTCAAGCAGTTTGTTTGGCACAACACATTTAAGTCCACCATGGTGAATTCAATAAAAGCATAAATAAAATTGCAGAAGTGGGCAAAGAATTATTCTGTGAACAAGGATGAGCATGAATTGAAAGTAACATGTGGCCTCAAGTTTAGATACTCTTGCAATGCAACCTTAATTATAGTAACAGGTAGGCAAAGAGTGGATAAAGAACCTCTTGGTGTTATAATATTCCTTTCCTGCTTGTAGTGCATACCTTAGTCCATTGTTTTAGGAACAAGGTAGCAAACGAGTCCTAGTCCAGACCACAACAGGAGAGTAATGGCTTGCTTAATTCAATTGATTTAACATCAAATAAAACTGTCGTTGGGAGATAGGTAAGTGTTAAGGAAGCAGCAAGGAAGGAAACCAGAAGGAACCCTGCTGCCTGAGCTTGTTTGCCCTGTACTCCTTCTCAGTGCAGGACATTTGAGGCAAAACAGCTACTTTGTCCTCAGCAGTAGGGTTCAGAGGCTGCAATAAACAGGCCAAGTATACTGTCAGATGGAAGATGCAGAGGCAGCAATTTGACAGTAGCTCACAACCTCCAATTTAGTCAAATTTTGGAGTATAAATTACCTCAACATACTTCTTTCTCTATTACCTTAAAACCTTTGATAGTTTGTTACGGAATAATGGAGGTCATTTCTCTTTTCCTCATATACTGCTAGAGGCAGGGAGAACTCAATATTCTGTATCAGCAGCTCAGTGCTCTCCTGTGACTGCCATCACTTCAAAGAGGCTCCAAGGAAGTCACAACTAGCACAGGGGCTAAAGAGTTGTCTTCATTTTCAAAAACCGTAAGGGGTTAAACAGCCAGTAATTCATTTCAGAGAGTAATAAGGTTTAGTACCACAGCATAAAGACCGTAATATTTCTGCTCAACTAGCAAGTGCACTGTCCTGAGATAGCAGTTCAGCTTTCTTCAGCATTTCTGCCTGTTACATGTCTTACAGTTCAACATGCTACCCCACATGTAATAAAACACACACCCATGTAGACTGACATAAGCCATTAGCCCTAGATGGGCACAAATATCACTTGCAACAAGTGGACTCGACCCATCTTAGTTTAGAATTCCTTTTCTTTTACATTCTTTCTTAAGTTTCACAAAAGTCTCTACTCAATTTTTTTTTTTTTTTTGAAGGAGGGGTAAAGATATACTATGTTCCACTCTTCAGGAAATGGCGAACCACTTGACTGAAGGAAATGCTTTATAAGCTATTTTATTTAAATATTTTCTCCAATCTGAAATGGAAAATGACTGTCTTTGCTTGGAAGAAGGTTGTGTAAACAATGATTTTTGCAGCACAGGAAGTCTCACATGGAAGATCAGTATTAAGGCGGCCCTTAGAGTACTTTCAAATATCCATTGGTATGTCCCCTTTGGACTGTTTTTCTCTGCTTTCAACCCAAGCCTTGTTGATGGTGCGCTTCATTTCATCATCCCCTTCTGCATACATCTTTTTCAAAAGGTTCATAAGCCCTTCACTGGGGTCTGAGGTGTCATAGGCTGCCTTCCTGCAAGACAAATGCACATGAAAAGGCCTGGCATATCTGCAATTCTCTGCAAAAATGTAAACACTAGTATTTGTTAGAAATACCCTGGTAACAGTAAGAATTTTGCTTTGACAAAGTCTTCAGACTACAGAAATCTTCAGTCATGTCTGACTTGGCTTCTAAGTAGGGGGAAAACCTAAAGCGTACATTTAGTATAAATGCAAGTCTATGAAAAATAATATATTTGGAGCTGTCCCATCAAGGATGATAGGAAGCATTTTGCAGCAAATTACGGTCCTTGAAGCACTACCCAAAATTAACCTTAGGAAGCAGAAGCTGAATATAACAGATACAGAGAATGCCAACATCTCTCTCTGTAGTTATATGAAAGTTTAACAGAAAGAAAGAACAGAAAAATGACCACACTCTGAGCCTCTTGAACTGACCATATCAGAACATTGCAAACTAAAAAGCATTTACTACTTCACATTTTTTAGTTTATCTCCAGAGGTCAAGTCACTGATTTTAACAACTGCATTTCAAAATGATTTTCTCAACTTACGAAGCCAACTGACAAATGCTGTCACCCATGTGGTCATAAGCACCTGGGTAAAACATGTCCCACATGGCAATATACAGCCCTCTGGTCATCTTTGTCAAAATTGCCTCTTCAAGCAATCTTCTAAATTCTCCTAGGTGCTACTAGGGTAGCTGAAGGCTACCTGAAAAGCATGCAGATCTAAACAGATCAACAGGGGGAGCAAGTCCTCCAAGTATGAGGCTAACAGTCAATCTCCAAGAGCTGAGCACGCAGAATCTGGAAGATGTATTTATGAAGTGACTCCAACTGCCATACTATAAATCCTCAAAATTTTGAATACGGATGCAATACTAATTATGACTGGGCTAGCCAATGTGGAGTACTTCTTTGCACAAGATGGAGGTTTAACCAAGCGACCCTATCACTCTACTCTAGCAACATGCAGTAGTAGTCAGATCACTTCCTCCTGATCTCCAAAGATATGGTTTGAGAGGGGAAGGTAGTTTTGCTCTGGATTCAGCTCTGGTTATATAGGATTGATCAGTTTTAACAAATCATCCTACAAGCATATGCAAAATAATCATTGGTAGGGTGCTTCTGTTTTCCTCATCAGAAAACTGCAAGACAGAACCATACAAAAGCGAGTGCTTCCAGGCTTCAGTGTGGGTGCACACATTCTCTTCTGGATGCAGACTCCTGACAGCAGGAAGCAGTGAAACTACCCAGCAAAATTGCCACCCTTTCATATCCAATCTCTACATTGCTTGTACGATTGCTCTCTACCACTTTAAGGAAAGTGATCTAAATCAGCTTGGTATTTTATATAATGATGCAAAATAACTAAAGGCCTATTTTTACCAAAAGGATGCTGACGCTTTTGTGCAAGTACTTCACACACAAATGCAACAGAACAGTAATTACTTCAACCAACATAGCTGCGGGGAAAATATGTACACATACACTTAGCCTAAGAAAAGTAAACCTTGTTAGAGCAGTGCCTGCAAGGAATGCAGCTGTCAAGATATAAATGAATCCTGAATTGGTTAATTACCTTCAGCACTCTCCGTACAGGGTCCTATCTAACTTATTTCCTATGATGCAGCCTTCATCATTAGCAATAAAACAGTAGAAGAGTGGCAAACTTAGCAGCTTGAAGTGTATTTCTTCCACTGCCAGTCATATTAGTACCAAAAGAATCCCAGCTTAACAATTCTCAAATAGCTTAAGGGCTTGTCCTCAAATTGAGCAATTCTTATGGTTAAATCACATAGTTGATACAGCACATACCTGCTCTCTTGGTGATCCTAATACAATTTCAGTCAAACAAGAAACAGAAGGTTAAGTGGGGGAAAAGGCACTTACTCTTTCTCTTTGCTTTCTTTTTCCACTTGAGTGAGACAGTCCCATTTTTCCTCCCGCTTCTTCTTACACATCACAAGGACAGTGTCTGTTTTTATCTGTATGGAGAATATCAAGACATGAATTTAGAATACTCCAAAGAAGGATGCTAGTCATAACCACAATGAATGACATTAGATTATATAAATCTCTTTGTACATCTACAGCTCCTTGAAATATTTACCTCTGCTATTGATTTATGTAGTGTATAGAAGTAAACATATACTCAGCTTCAGGGTACCAAGTATTAAACTCATTGTGGATAATTAAAATGGCACAATTATGTATACTACTAGTCTATATTAAAACAGAACATACAGCACTGTAGAAATGGACCATTCAGTGATTCTTAGGATGCTAAAACCACCTATGACTGCCTCTAAATGGTGGCTATATTTACCTTTCAAAAGAACTGGAAAACTAGCATTTTAAGGCCCAACAAAAAGTAAACTAAAAAGGGGAGAAACTTCACATACCAGTAGAAATCTGGACAAGTAACACAGATACGCACCTTAAACTGTCACACAAAAGCACTGATCTGCTGGAGGCATTTTTATTCTCATCTCCAGTACTTCCTGCCTATCCTCACACTAGCAGTACCTTTAGCAGACATTGCTGATATTCACTTGTACCAGCAGCACTAATAACACAGCACTCTGAACTCTACCTTCTAAGTCCATTACTGTACATTTTGCTCACAAAGAATATGTGGAATTCACATTTTCAAAAAACAGCATTAAATATTAGTACTGCATGTCAACTTACACCCTTACACTGTTCTTCCAGCTCCAATCCCCCAACCCACCTCTAAGTCTGAGCTGCACTGCCACCTTCACTTCTACTATTCAGAAGACAAATGATCTAAGAGTTCTGTAAGGATAGCCACTAAGTTCAGGCAGAGACCCACCCAGTTTATTTCTCCAGGGATAAGAGACTAGTTTCAGAGCATTACTTAACCTTTGCTTGTAATTTGCAAACACATTGCAAAGCCTGTTTAATTGATTGCAGCCCTGACCTAAATTTTCCTGCATGCCACAGCAGTCAAGGTTCTGCTGGAGCTTCAGCATAATTCACTAAGTACATGACCACAGTTTGCTTCCATATTCTGCTTTAAACTTCTAGACCATCACCCTTATTATCTCGGTTGTTTTATTTACACTGTTCTACTTTTCAGGGCACAGAAAAATTTGGAATTGAACTATTTTCTCTTTACATTAGATGCCACAAGGTAGAAACAGCAAATACTTACAACTGCACGAGATATCTGAGATATGAAAACGTGCTAAAAGAAGCAGAGTAAGGACCCTATTACAAGTTGCAATCATCAGCAATAAAACGTTCCTGGAATTTAAATCTGGAGCAACACACCCTAGTGAAGACAGAGGAGGTTTTGGACCACAGACAAACTATGGCATTATGCCTATTTACTCTATCCATGATTTAAAACTGCAGACAAGTCTCTAGCCCTTGTAGTTGCAAAGAATTTTTTGAGGATGTTTGAAAGCACAAGCATACAAACATGCCTAGTGGAATTTTCTGCTTAACTGTCAGTTATTTCTGAAATTCTGTTGGAGAACTACAAGGAAAATCTTCAGTATCTGACCATGATCTTTTGAAATAGAAGCCCAAGGATTCCAGAAAATATTTCTACAATTATTACAACTACAGATTAACGAAAGTCATGAATATACTAAAGAGTCTTAACGTAAAGGCAGGGACTGAAAGTCAATGCTCAGTCTCTTGAGCTGGAGTCAGGCTATGAACATAGATATTCAGTACCTACAGAAGAGGTACACTGACCTTTTTAGAGCTGCCTTCCACCAAGATGGGTTTCAGGAGGTTGTTGAAGGTCATGGTATAGTTCTTCCCATTCAGATTCTTCACTAGCAAATCAAATGACCTAGAACCAGAAGGTAAGGGGAGGAAGGGCACAAACAGAAGTTCCAAGCAGTGTAAGACTATTCAGCTCTGTCATCAAACAGTGTCTGAAAACCATTAAACAGGCACATTTCTTGGGAGAGCAAGCCAATAGGCTTTCAAATCTTCAACAGGATTTGATACTGACCACTTAAAAGGACTCATCCAGGATTCTCAACAAATAAAGAACTTCAGCGTTCTTCCTAACTTCTACCTCACTGACCCCTATGACCTGGGAAAGAAGTGGGGGGAGGGTCCCTTAATCTACATTTCAGTTCTATCACCATCAGAAAATAGGTCTAATATTACGTATCCTATCAAGTATGAGGAGGTATAATGAGCATTCGTAAAATTAAAATATTCTGACACCCACTAAGGAGAGCTATTCGTAAGTGTATGTGCTAAAGTACTATTAAAAGTTAATACTGTTAATGATTAATTAATGAGTTAATACTTTTAATAAAGTTAAAGTTAAAAAAAACACCACTACAAAATTCAACACAACACATTCCTGCATTTTGGTAATGTTCTACATTCATGCTCTCTTTCCTGGTATGGTGCAACACTATAACTCACCTCTCTGTGAAATTCACCTGCACATTCTCAGCTGGGAGCTTCTGGACTCCATTTAAAGAGATGTAGATCTTAATAAACTTATCTGACTGATCCCAACCTGCAAGTGAGAAAGAGATCGAGTTCTAACTTTTCTCAAAAACTTCATTAAAAAAATAAAAAAGACATTCCCTAGCAATGATCATGACCATGAACTGTGCCTTACTGAAACCATCTTCAGAACGATAACATTAATTATTCAAGAACAATTTGATGAAAAAAAGGAGGTCCTAGCATGTAGCACTGTTCTAACTCCTGGAAAGTCTGATATACCAGCACAGATAAAAGGACAGCAGCTCTGTCTGAGCAGGGGGAGCCAGAAGTAGATGCCTAGTTTTCCTGCACTTCCCTTGACTCACTTTCTCTTATGCTCTCTACATGACAAATATCTCAAGCAATTCTTTCTCCTTTTACCTATATGGCAAGCAGAGAAGCCAAAGCTTAGTCTTCCATTCTTGCTAAGCCCTAAGCAATGGAAAAATACTAGTAGGTGCATTAGGGATCACTAACTAATGTGTTCTCCCAGTAAAGAAAGGATATTACACAAACAGAACTAATACACAGTGCGGTTGGGACAAAGCACTAACCATGTAGTAGCTTTTTAGTGGGGTCTGTGGTGTGCTATAAACATTTGAGAATGCTCTTCTAACACTAAATGGCAACTAAAACTCACACTAATACCCCTGTATTTTATTCAAAGCAGAAGTCTGAGCTTTATTATTTGTGTAGAAGAGCCATCCTACCATAGTTGTTTATCTTCACTGTATATCCTGCAAGTGATGACTTTTCTTCTTCTCCTGCATCGCCTTTCAGCTTTGGTGGAGGCTGATTCTTGATTTCTATCTCTAGCTTGTGTTTTTCAGTCGTGAGGACATCACGAACCCGCTTCCTCGTGGTTTTCGTAAGCAATTCTTTAACCTCTTCCAAATCTTTCTGCAACTGATTTAAGAATAAAAGATCATGCATAACCATTAGATATAGCTCTTTTTACTCAGGCTTCATGTGGCTGGGCTCTTTCACTTCTGTCAGTTTGGGATTCAGACTCAGCAAGTCGAGTTACACCTCCCTCTATAATTTCCCCAGGACAAAGCCATCCATCGGTCTCTTACTCCATAGCCACTAAGGTTTTTAACTTCACAATTTCAATCTTTAAGTTTTACTCAGTTACAAAAAATGGAAGCTGACAGATGTTTAACATATAAAACACCTCAAAAGGTTTTGGACTACGCTAAAAACAACCTCTGGAAAAGTGACCAATGCACTCAGCCGTCAGACTGAAGACTCAGAAAGAGAAGGTTAAAGGCAGGTAAATGTACGTCCCAGATTACAAGCTATCTCACTCTTCCAGCCTTGTATATCTGTCAGCTGCTCAAATCAAAAGCAACATCTCACAGTACATCATTAACCTACTTTCTCCCTCAAGATAAGGTTCCTGATTCTAAGAGCTAGCAAATATAAGAGAACAAGACCAAAACTACTCAAACTCTAAATGAGGAGAAATGGTAAGAGGTTGTGCTTCCTTTCTAAGTGATTTATCGCAGAATTATATGATTCGGGAGGGGGTGGGCATACCCAACACGACCACTGTCTGCTCTTTAGAGAGCTCTGAAACACTAGCTTTGCTCAAGAAAGAGAAACGTTACAACGAGCAACCTCATCAGCGGAGAACTGTTTTCCCACGCCTGAAGGAAAGCATTCGAGTTAACTACCCAGCGGCACGATCGGCTCCACCGCCGACGGAGGCAACAGGCGGCCCCCCGAGCGCTCAGGGGAAGACGCCAGTGCCACAGCGGGCACGCCGTGACAGCGCCGAGCCTCCCCCCCGCCCCGAGGTGGCCGCGGTGCGGCCGGGCCCGGCAGGCCCCCCGGGGCGCCGGCGAGACTGTCAGAGCGGCTCCCGTCGCCCCCCCCCTCCCCTCACCTCCTGGTGCGCGGCCATGGCGCGGCGCGTGCCCGCGCTCCTGCCCCTGCCCCTGCCCCGGCGGCGCCTCTGGAACCTTCCCGGCCTCGCGCCGCGCCACTCCACGCCCCCCGCCTCGGCACGGCGCTCACGCGCCGGAAGTGGCGTCACCAGCCCCATCCCCTCCGCTTGCCCGCCGGAAGGAGAGGGGCGCGGCTCCCGTGGCACGCGGCGGCGCGGGCGTGGCCGTTAGCCGGCCGTTAGCGGCCGTTAGCGGCCGGGGCGGGGCGTGCGCGCGCACGGGTGATTCTCAGCGCTCCCGCCCGCGGGGCTGAGGCGGCGCCGCCGCCGCCCGGGACTGCGACCCCGGGACGGGCACCCCGCAGCCCGTCTCTGACGAGACTGGAGGCAGAGGGCACGGCGGGCTGGGGTAGCCCTTCGTGCGCCTACCTCAGCGAGTCCACGTCTTGACACCAGGATCTCTCCCATCAATCTGTGATAATTTGGAAACAGAGCCATAAACAACATGCCTAAATACTCTTTTTTTTCCCCCCTGAATATTGAAATCTTTCTTGTAACCCTGCTATAGGTAAGGAAATCTTTCATGTACAAAACATTGCTACGTGTTCTGGTGTGCCAAAGTGTCAGTAAGGCTTTCATACTCCTGCCTCAAGTTCTTGCTGAGCTCTAGTTTGAGTTGGTGAGCTTTTTTTGTTAGACAGTAGTTTCTTTATTAAACACCAGTGTACTATTTGATAGCTGGGTTGTATTAGGCATGGGCGTATAAGGAGATCAGTCCAGTTAAGATGAGCCCAAGAGCACTTTTTGCGTAAAACTTAAAAGCATCAACAGACAGGTCAGCTCAATGCCAGCCTGATGGCAACAGCAGTAGTTACGTTTTTTGGAAATACTTTGCAGCTTTGTGTAAAGGGTTCGCAAAATAAGTCACCAACTATGAGTTCTTTTCTGATTTTAGGTTCATCTATAAAAATCTACTTGAATTCATCCTGAGTTTACAGATTCGAAAATTATCAGCAAGACACAATCTGTCAACCCCATTTGCCCCAGGAAGTAGTAGTTAGAAGTCAGAAATTTTTTGATGAAGATTAGTGATTTTATTCTGATTAAAAGGTATCCACAAATTGGAAACCAGTTCGACTACAATATTGAGTCAACTGTTTGCCTTTAGAGAGGCGTTGAAATGATCTTCCTGGGTATTAAAACCCCAGTTGCAGTTCCTCCACAGAGAGAGTATTGCAAAGCAGCAAAGCATTTCTCAACACTTTTACTAAATCAGCTTAAAAAAAAAAAAAAAAAAAAAAAAAAAAGGCCCAGGGCCCAGTAAGCATTAAAATTTCCCAGGGGGAAAAAAAAAAGTTGATGGAAATACTTCTGTAAGTAGGCAAGTGGAAGAGTCAACTTTTACCTGTAAATGTCCTCATAAAACTTGGAGCATGGAGGAGTGTACAACCACTCAGTGTTGAAAAAGTAGCTTTCTCTCTAAGATAGGTTGCCAGTTACAACATTTAATTTACTGAGTTGAGGAATGCCAGCTCACTCTCCAATTTTATGGGCTTAGGTATTTTTTTTCTCTCTCCACTTCTAAAGTGAACATAAATAATCTTTGAAGAGTTTTTTGCAGAGGAATTGGCAAGGGCAGGGGAGGATATTGGATCAGGTTAAGGTAACAGATTCATAGAAAATCTGAAGCCAAGGACTTGTGAGGCTGTATTGCACAATGCAGTTTTAATAGGATTTACTGAAACCTTGCTCATGCCCCTCTGGTCCAGTGTTTCAAGATCTGCAGCTGAGAAACTGCCAGGAAAAATCTGCATAACTAACTGTAGTTATGTTTAATTCTTATAGCATTGAGGTTCATCCTGTAGCTCTCTAGCAATAGCACTGAAGCTGGGCTAGTTGATTTTTATCTGGAAATTGCATTATGGTCAATTGAAATTTACTCCTGTGGCATGGTTATTTATTTTTTGAGAACAGTTGCATATTCAGGAATTGTTTCCTTACGATGAGCAGCCACTGAGACGAGAAGAAGCTTTCCTGTGATGTTTCCTTAACTACTAATCTTTGAGTTTCTCCACTCCCAGTTGTGGTCTTGCATTAGGACATTCTCATAGCTTTAGCATTTAAATTGATATTGCTTTATAATTTAATTTCTGGATAGAGGAGAAAGCATGATGTGTTTCACTAATACATTAATGCATGTGTAAGTGAGCCTGTAATTCAGTCGTTCGCTAGGCATTTTGAAAACCAGTGCTTATTTTGTATGTTTAAATTAGGAGCCTTTTCAGTGCCCATGGTGCTCCCATTGAGTGACAGCTTACAAGTGGAAGACTTTATCTCTTTTCTAATGTAAGAACATGTCCCATGCAGGTCTTTCCATGAAGCTGCAGTAGCATCTAGATGCTGCATTCTCCCCTGGTTGAACGAAAAGAAAGCCCGACAATGCCCAGTTTTCTGTGTGCATTTTTACAAGTCGCCAAGTGCCAGGGCCTTTTGCAAGAGAGAGGAATCAGAGCAGTCCCTGAGTCAGCAAGGGGGAAAAGGAACTAGATAAGGATTGATGGGAATATTCAAACTCAACTGAAAGACCCTGGTCTAGTCTCTCTGGATGGCAAAACACTGTACAGTATATTGTTTCTCAGTGGTCATCAGCTCTAGGGACAGAAGAAAAAGCATCTGGAAGGGCTTTGAATGTGGCTTCCTTAGCTAGCCTGTAGTAGCTGTTCTGTGTGTAGGTACTGACCAAAATTGACAGCAAACAGTCTGGAGAGTGATGTGGAAGTTAATCAAAAGCAGTGTCTTGTCTGGTGAACTAATTAGTTGCAAATATTTATCTTCAGCTTTTCTATCCTTATGCCTTGATGCCTTCATCTCAGGTGCTCTGTGTTTTTCCAGTTATACAGGCAGCAGTGGCTGTTCATCTAAATATGAAAAAAAAAATCACTGTAACAACTAGATCAATTGTTCACTTGGAAAAAATGGTTTTATAAAGCATTTGAATATTTCTAATTGCTAACTTTAATGAGTACTATAACTTTTATTCTGTCCTGTTCTTGCCTGGCCATGCTTCTCTGTTATAAATATGTTTTCTGTTTCCTGCTGGTACCTTCTGCTCCCTGATTCTTCTGTTCCTCTAGACATGTCATGGCTCACTTACCCATTTCTCTTGTGTACTTCCACTGAAGCATCAAGTCCTTAAGAACAGCTCTAATTTCCTCATCTTTTATATCAACAACCTTCGGGAACAGCATATTGATCCGTATGTTCTCTGTGTTGTAAACTTCAGACTAACATTTGAAAAAGAGGACCCACGTGACCTATTAGCTCTCCAGCATAATGTCTGTCAGATTCTTGTGGAACAAGTTGCTTCTTGTGAACAAGCACTTTATACTATCAAGTTGAAATTGGCTATGTAACATGCACATCTTGGATGGCTGAGCTGCTAAATCACTGTATTTTAGTATAGCAGTGCTGCTTGAAAATAACCAATGAGTAAACTATTTCTGAAGACTGACACAGTAGTTATTTATTACTACAGACACATTTAAACTGTTTCTGAAGCAAGTGGCTTATGAAGATAAGCACCTTATTCCTGTTTTGTTTGCATTTCCATTTATTTTACAAGGCATCATTCACACAATGATAACAAGGTACTGATCCAAACAGTTCTGTAACAATTAAAAAAGTAAACATTTGTTGTGACCATGTACATTAAATTGCACTTTTAATAACAAGCATTACACTTATATTTCCATATTATACTTTATATAATACATGGATTTGTTGCACTAGAACTGGCAGTATTGGTTTGTTCTCAGTTAAAAGTCTCATACCACAATGATCCTCCATTTTCCTAACCCTTTAGCAAAGTTTATTTTTATGAACTAGAGGCATGCCCAGATAACAAACTTTGCCTGAATAACCTCAAACCTGGAAAATGTCACTGTGGATCACAGCTTTGAAGCTGGTCTTTATCTTCAGTGTTGTCAAGTCAATCAAACTTGATGTACAGAAAGGAAGGGATCTGACTCCAAACTATATCTGCTTAGATCCATTTCTGCTTTCACTCACCATCTTTTTGCTGGTTGAACAAGTCATAAGTAGTTTTCTTATGTGAGAAAGCAACAGTTCCAAGAGAACTTCTGGTAGCAGCTTCTGAAAATGATAGCTGTACCAAGGCAGCCCTGTGAATTACTAGAAGCAGGGAACTGAGATCTGGAGAAAAATCTGAGAACATCTGTTCCTGTTTGCATTGGTAGTAGCTTCCATGTATTATATAAAATACAAAAATAAGAGAGAAACTGAAAGGAAATTAGTACAGCCCAGGATTAACATGGTATCAAATGACAAACGAAACTTATGATACCAAATCCTTTTGATGTATTTATTCCCTTGTTATTCAGTTTCCTATATATTATTATATATATAAGATATAGTTTTCCAAAGATACATATATATTCCTTTACAGGTTAAACAAAAGCAAGTCCCACTGAATAAGAAAATAAGAGGAAGTAATGTTCTAATTTTCTACCTTTTCTTTTTAAGGTAAAAATAGCATGAAATACATTCAGTAGCAAAGCAGTGGAAATGCAGAAGAAAGGAGAGCCCTGTATTCCTGGAGGAAAAACCTGTATGTGTTAAGTCAAGACCCTGAAATAAATTATGTAGACTTCTGAGCTGGGAAAGACAGGCTCTTGGTTAATACTGAGGTTAGTGATCCAGTTCCAAATTCTCTGAATTTCTCTAAATGCCATCTGCAAATTAGCTTAGTTTTAAAAGGTGCTGTAATGTATAACTCAAAGGTCCAAAAATCAGTGCTTCATTGTGTCTCCCTTTAGTATTATTTGGAAGGAGGTAATGGGACAGCTCCCAGTAGGATATTAGCATACTAGACAGTAAAAGGATTTAGTTCAAGCCTTTGTGTTTGCCAGAACAAAGTGATGTCTGGTTCTGTGTATATTCACTGCCCTGGATATACACAGTGTTACATGTCTTGTGAAGCCAGCTAGCTGCTTGTACAACAGCCCAATGAGCAGGGTAGCTTTAATGCACGGTTGCTTGTCAACCAGGAGAACAGTCATTTAGTCTTCACATAAAAATCTCTGCCCTGATCTTCACATTCTGAAAATGACTTGCACTAAAATTTTCTCTCTAACAGCTGGAAAAAAACCCACATTATATATGACAAGATAGTTCATGTTTTCAGTGCCAGAGTTTTTTAGGCTTATTAGATTATGCAGAAGTGTGCCAAATATCCCTGAGTCTAACAGTTTAATAATCAAAATAAGAGGTATAGTTCTCCCACACACTTGAGTAGTTTCATGGATTTCAATGCAACTACTTAGTATAAGGACGAGAAATTAGCCGTACCAGTTTCCTGTGCAGAACTGCGGAAAAGCATGAATTTCTTACATAGTTTGTAAGTCTTGATACTTTAGTTTCAGTAAAGTTATATTATTACTTACTCCTAACATAGTTGCCCCATTTAGTTACTGAGTGACATCCTGACTCTGAAGTCAATGGAATATCTTTGCTTTGTCAAGGCAACTGAATTTTTGCTGTGCTTGACTTTCTTTTCCTAATGCGAGAAGAAACCTACCAGCTTTTTTTTTCTATCTCCCCCTCCTTTTGTAAACATGTTTTTACTTTGTTTTGTTTTCAACACAATTGCATGGGTGAAAAGTATCTACCTTAAAAGAAATTGAAAGGGCCAACCAAAAAGTCCTTTCAGACTTCTAACAAGAAAAAGAACCTGCTCATAACTTAGCTGTAACAAATTAGAGAATAAATTAATTAATGGGCAGAGCAAGGATATGTTTTTCAACTGGCAGTACTGATTACATCGCTACCACCTTTCCAGATACTGATTAGTATCACTAGATATTAATGTGTATGAACCTCAGGGAATTTAGTTTCTTGGATTAAAGTCAGACAGTGATACTTTTTGTCAGTTTTAATTCTGTCAAAATTCTAAGCACTATTATTTTAGAGTACCATGTTTGATTCACAAAGATAATACAAGACTAGTATACAGAACTACATTGTAACTAAGTGAACCTTGCTTTATTTATCCTGTAAAGTGTTACAGTCCAAGTAAAAACAACTTCTTCCTAAAGTGGAAAAAAAAAAAAAAAAAAAGAAAAGAAAAAGAAAGAAAAAGATTATTTCCATAGTGGGCATCTCAGGAACAGATTAGAATCCAACAAAATGAACAGTTGTACTAAAATATTCTTTGGAAGTTTGCACCTAATCAAAGTAAAGGCCTTATTTCAAAAGTATGCATTCTCAATAAAAGTTAAAAAAAAAAAGTTAATATATATATTAATATAAACTAATATATAAATAACTTATATGTTAGTTTATATAATCAATTACTTTTAATATGTTTGATGTGGACACATAGTTTGATACTGACTCAGATAAAAAATTTTTTAAATCACTCTAAGCTTGAGAGCTATGTTAATTATTCTAGTGCCACATGAACATAGTAGTTTCAGTTAGACTTTGATTCAATGAAGTTTCCTACTGAAAATCTAAACAAACACAGTGCCAGCTATCCCAGATAGATCAGTCACTCTGGGATCTGTGTGTATTTCCAGAAGGCACTTAGCACTGTCATCCACAGCTGAAAGGGCTAATTAAAACCCAAATATTTATCTCATAGGAAACTTAGTATCATAATAGTATATTCAGTCAACAGGTAGAATTTTAGGTAGAACTTCAGGTTGCCTGTTTTAATCCTGCAATCTTGCTACTTTCTGAGTTTCTGAACTATTCTTAATCATCCAGGAATTACTTTAGAAAAGCCACAGTTATTTTGCTTATTCTTCAGTAACTTTATGATGACTCAGTTTCCAAATGTAAGTATTACTTTTACAAATGCTTCTGCTACAAACACTCCCTGGCAGCTACAGATGAAAGGTGAAAATTATTTACTGTCTTTGTTGTTGCCAAGAGAGATAATTCAGCCATTGCCTTCTCAAGCTTGTGAGGCACAAGAAAAGCTAACTTCCACTCGTTCAGATGTTCAGACTCATCATGGCTAGCAGGTAGCAAACATTTTTGTCACAGAAATTTCTAAATTCAGAGAGCTGCTACACTGACAAAGAATCTGTCAAAGCTACGATTCCATGAGACATGGTGTCATACTTCATAGCTCTTTGATGAAGCGGGGAAGTCCTTCTATTTTCCCCTCATTCTCTTGTACTCATTGGGCCCTTTGAGATGAGTTTACTCAATAACTTGGCAAAAAGTTTATTAGTCAAAAAACAAAACAAAACAAAAAAGACAAAAACAAATCCACCTAAATTTTTTTCTAATCATTTCCAGTATGGGCCAAAACAAGGGAGGGACAGGACTGTAGAACAGCGAGTGGAAGAAATAGTGGAAAAATAAGATCTTTCAGAAGCAGTGAGTTGTTACCTTAGCTCAGCTGCTCGGGGAATCAGGGTCTTAATCATTGATTATTACTACAGTTTTCCAACCAAGGTTTTAAATCCACCTGTGAGTATGAGTTGAGTTAAATGAAATGAGAAATCCGGACACTTCTCAAATCATCAGTGTCGGTCATCAACACAGTACTCAAATATAACAATCAGAGGTTGACCAGGTATTCTTAAATGTCACTTCCACTTTATTACATAGTTTATTTCAAGTGTGAAATGGTACTGATAAATGAAATAATAATGCAAGGGTTAGACATTCCACATAAAGGAAACATTTATGTAAATATTATTAGCAAGAAAGTGACCGAGGAAAGAAAAAGATCTTTGTTTTAATGGCAAAACAAAATTCTTCTGCTTTTTCCACATAATCACTATTCTTGCAAGTAAGTTTATAAAGACCAAGAATTTTAACTCCTTACTCTTAGAAGATAGAATCTGCATTGTCAAGTTGCAAGATAGTTGTGTCAGAATAGTGATTATATTTTGATCTCTACTTCAAACAGCTGACTGCCTTTCGGAATGATCCATTTGGCACACACAAACATTAAATTTGCACTACTCTGTTGAAAATAATTCACAATTATGCTTGACAATAAAGCACAAGATGAATTTCATTATATTTTATTATACAAAACTGACAAAATATGGCATTCCTTAGAATTAAAAAATAATAATAAAAAATCAAAATAGAGCTAATGTCCCTGGAACAATTTGTAAATGGAAAAATTAATGCACAACCTTTTGTCCAGCAATGATATTTACCTGCCAAGACCTTCTTAGAGATGTGTTGGATATAATTAAAAAAATATTCTCATCAATTCAAGCAATAGTTTAATCTTCCATGAAATAAGTATTTCTATAAACACTTTATGTTAAGTGAAAACAAAAGCCTTTAAATTTTCTTACTTTAGAGATAGATACAAAACAACTAGACAGATCTGGGAATCATCAGAGAAGTCTGTCCCATGGGAGAAGTCTAGGTGTTGTATACCATTTGAAAATTTTTGTATTTATAAACATAAGTAACACACCAATGTAGCATTTCCTAACCAAACACTTAGAGCAAACAGATCTTGTTCCTGTGATGTTTTATTCACCAGTGCAGAAAAAACCTTTTTTTTTTATTTAGTATCTCCCTTCTGTGTCAAATTCAAAACTTGAATATAGACCCAGGGAAACTTTGTCATTAATTTTATTCATAAAACCTACCCTTTATTGCACAGGATTCACGAAAAGTAAAAGTATGGAAGGTCTGTACTCTGCTTCTTGGCCAAAAAAAAAAAAAAAATCAAATATATGTCAGATAGTTTTCTCTTTCTCCCAGTGGAAGGAATTGTGTCTTCAAATTTGTATAAAATGAAATTTAAAAAAAGAAACTAGATAATTTTATGTTAAATTCCAGTTCAGCTGTAAATAACATTTAAATAGCAGTGCTACTCAGTGCTATAAGGAATCGCACTACTTGCATTTCTGAAGAAAAAAAAAACAATCAAAACTATGAAATTATCAGGGAAGCTCGAACAATTGTGCCAAGAGAGCACAAGACTATCTTTACTATGGCCTAAGCTTTACAAAAAGTGCTTTTCTGCAGGACACAGTCACAGCAATAAAATTCTGAGATGGTCCTAGGGCATGAGTTATTCTTGACACCCACACACACACTAGTACTTATTACACTGTGCTTTCTGTGAAGAGGTTATGCTTCAGTACTTTACATTCTCTCTCTTCCTCCAGAAGAAGAAAAAACCTTTTATGCAAGATAAAAATAATTTTGAATAATTAGTCATGTAATAAAGACCTAATTTTGAATTATTTATTAATTTTAACATCTAGTCATATAAAATAAATTGTAAAAGTTATGAAGATATCAGAACGTGGCTTTCAGCAAGGCAGTTGGGAAATAGGAATTCAACATAAAACAGGATTTTCTTTTTTATTTCCCTTTGAAAAGGGTCACATCAGAATGAATGAAAGACACCGAAGAATTTCATTTCAAGCCTGCACTCCTGCCTTTTGTCCTTTCCCCAAGAGGAGAGACCACTGGAAGAATCCTCCAGGGTTTGTTTGAGTTATGTTGTTCTTTGTGCTCTTGTATCAGGGGTCTGGCTGGAACTATGTACTGCTCTCTTTGGGTGGCAGAGGTGGCTGAGGCTGCTGTGGTGGCTGTGTGCCTGTGGCGGTTTTGATAGAGTTCAGGGTTTTGCTAAACCAAGAGTTTTTGGCAGCTTGGATCTCATTCATAAGGGCTCCTCTCTGGTGCTCCAGCTCCTACGAAAGCAGAATAGTCAGAACTGATCAAAAATGACAGTTAACAAAATAGCATCTTCAGACTCAATCCCTGCAATCAAGCGTTTTAGTTCCAACCTCCCAGGGCCCTGGAGGAAGACAGATTGAAACCTAGCGAACAGCTGAAAACATTTAGATATTTCTACAAATGAAAACTTTGTTTGTTTGTTTTTCAAGACAGACAAAACTAAGATTCTGGAAATTCACTGGCATACATTGGTAAAGATACACACTCCCTTTAGGAACAATTTTCTGCATGATTCAGAATTATCATGTGCAGAGTACAACGAGGTTACGGAGGCCACCACACTGTAGACAGATTCCATGTACCTGAATTTTGCACTTGGCTTCCACAAGCTGCAGTTTGGTCTGTGCGAGTTCCAGCTCCATTTCTCTCAGCTGCTTTGTGAGTGCATCCTTTTCATCATCTGTTTCTATTCCTTGATTCTCCCTGCTTACAGCAGGCACCTTCAGTGCTCCCTCCTTACTGAAAATCTCACTGCAGTGTTTGCAGGCCATCACTTTACCCTGAAAGAGCCAGAAAGCTTGTTTTTAATCCATGTTACAGGAGCTGCTGTTTTCTGGAAGAAAACATTCTAATATTAGACTGGCTTTCTGTTAATAATGGTTGAATGGTATAGTACTGCAGTTTTCATTAAAGAATTTGAGCAGTTCATGAACTTACAGGCTATACTGAACAGTAAAAATATCCCTAAAAACTACCTAGCACATTGTATTTATGCACAGACAGTTTGCTTCTAGAGTAGAATTACACAAACCTTTTTGTAATCAAGACATTGCAATATTTTGCAGTATTAATGGCAGCACACTGCAGAAGAGCAAATTGTACTCTTGCATAAGAGCACTTGACCAAATGCTGAGGTGAATACAGTTCTTGATATTTTTAAAGAAATGCAGGTAGCTTTTCCGTATTTTCCAGAAGCAAGCATCCTGTTTTGGCTGCAGTGCTCAGTACTGTCTTGTTGGCAGTGGAATTTAAGCATCTTACAGAATAGCCCTTTTTGTCAGCAGCATCTGATGCACAGTAGTAACGTTCTTAGGCTGCCTGAAGAGGTGAACCACTCATGGCTAAAGATGTAGCACAACTGGCCTGGCCTCAGCCAAACAGAAACAAGCTATTGAACTATTTCAGCAAATTATAGCAACATCAATCCTGGTATTTATTTTTGTGATAAATACGAGATAAAAATTTGCTATCAGAAAGTAACAAAGGTTCACCTTGAGAACTGAGGAAAAACCTAGAAGATACCGCAGAAAGAAAACAATTGTGAAAGGAAATAAAGCCTTTAATTATTTACATCCCATGAAAAATGGGTGCAGGACTACCAGAGCAGCTTGATGGATGCCACTGTTGTTGAAGTTAACTTCAGCTCATGTTCTGTTCTGTATCATGGGCATTTAAGTATACTTGAATCAGAAACATCTGCTATGTAGAGGCATCATTCTCACCTTCACAACTTCCAGCTCATCTTTACTGGCTGCCTGCTGTTTTTCCAGCCTGGTACTCAGCTGGGAACAAATCTGTAGGATAGAAAGCAATACTTTAGATAAAGTTAATTTTACTAAAAGTTAACAAGTACTTTTGAAGAGTGATGTTTGTTACAGATGTTTGTCTTAAACTCTACCTCGCTCAGATATGCATTTCCCTTAACAAATATACTGCTGGTGATAACAAGACTGAAAAAGGCAGTATTCAATATCGAACCTTAACATGGAGACTGGAACATTTTATGGATGAATTGGTTTATGTTATTTACACTGCACTGTGTCACAGAACAAAGAAGCATTTATCTTACAGTACTAAGACTATCCAAAGGATACGTTATTCTTGTTTCCCTAAACTAGCAGGCTACTAGGAAAAACAAATACAAATTATAATAGATTATAATGCTTGCTCTCCAAAAGCCTGCAATGTAATGCGTCTGATTTAGAGGATGAGGTCTACAACTCTGAAAATTCAGCTCTTGGGTTCAAAAAGTTTACAAGTAAATACGAGAGAGTTTCTGTGGAATATTACCTGTTTATACTCAGCAATAATGGCTGTGGTTTTCTTAATCTCAGATTCTGCCTTCTCTAGCTGCTTCCTGAAGACCTCCTTCAGCTAGGAATTCAAGGAGAGAAGTTATATAGTATGCTGAAAGAAGTTTTCAATATGGGTGATGAAATTGTTCTCAAAGCTTTGCCGTGTTTACAGCAATACTATAGCTTTTTCCTACCAATTCACAGTTGTTCAGACAAAAGTCTGATTTACTCAATATACAAATTATATACATTATATTCAGTTATAGCCCCAAAATCTCTCCAGTCTATACTGGGATACAGTGTATCCCTGCTTAGAGCATTCTCCTATATAGTAATTCTCTCTCTCTCTCTCTCTGTGCTAAATGGTGTATCATGATCCAAACAATACAAAACAAGACAATTATAGACCATCTTGATTTTTTTATTTTATTGTTTGTTTTTTTTTCCTCTGCACACTATACAGCAGGTTTGGGGAAGCTTGGGGGGATGGGTTATCTGTTTGTTTGTTATCTGTTTGTTCTGAGGCTAAACAGGGCGAAAAATCACTCCAGCACTGTCACACTTCCATCTCCCTAACAGGAGAAACAATTCTGGTTTTGTTTGTGGCACTGCATTAAAATACAGCTAACTCCTTTCCTTACCACTGAGACACATTAAGCTTTGAGAGCCTTTTCAGTAAGGAAAAGGCCTCTACTGCCATAGAGCACAGAGCAAACAGAATTTGACAACCTCCATTTTAGAGAGAGACAAAAAAAATACTGTTTGGTTGTTACAGCCACTGTTGTCAAATGGCAAAAATAAAAATGAGCATATCATTTCTGAAACACAGGTAAACAGACATCATTGTTCAGCCTACAGATACGTAAACTTAAAAAATAAGATTGAACATTTTGCAGATCAGGCAGAATGAGGCCAGGTCTACTTAGCAAAAATGCCCCCAAACCTTTAACTCTATTGTGCTGTTCGTTCTAGCTTAGGATAAGAACATTACTAGCTTTATTTCAATGGATCAACAGCTGAATCCAGAATGACTGGAGTACATTGGACATTCAGAGCTTAAGTAAAAGGAAGATATTAGGAAATGTATCATTCTTAAAAACATTTACCCTGGCGATGTGAATTTTTATTGCCATTCATGCTTTTCTACATATCTTTTTCCTTGTTTTGCTAGATAGAAAAAGTTGGAATATGTCTAACCTGAGCAGTTTCCTCTTCCTGCTTCCGTTTCTCTTCCTCAGTCTCCACTAGTTTCTGTTTGGTCAGGAGAAGTTCTTTGTTCAGAACATCTGCTTTGTCTTCAGCCTGAAATTAGAAAAGCCAGTGTAATCTAGGTGTTATCTGTTCCAAAAGAAATATATTCATGTATATATCTCACATATAATACAGATGTAGGTTCTAGAAATGCCTTTTCTTGCCCTCAAATGGCTCACCTGACCTATTTTTACAGGAAATACCCTTTTCAAGTAGCTATTTTCTAAGCTTTTTTCATTGTGGTTCAACAACTGAGCAAAAGGATCCTTTCACTAAATACAAGCCATGCCTAGATTACAGGTAAGCAAGGATCATAGGTCATATATCTTTATGCAAACCTATTACAAAAAATGAAACAGAGTATTTTTGTTGGGAACAATATTAATCCAAATGAGAATAGCATTATTTAGCTCTTGTGTAACCTTAGTTAACTGATTCCATTTTTTACACCTGTAAATGAGGAAAAAGAGATATTGCAGAAAAGGTTAGGTGCTTGCACTGTACCTTACAAAGTGTCAGGGCTTAGACAAGTATAAAAGACACAAATAGGACTGTCAAGTTAAAAGGTTGGTTAACAATGCAAAATAAATACTTCCCGGAGGAACCAGATACTCTATGTGTACTGGAGAATATGAACCTTCTCCTTTCTGTGAAGGGCCAAGAATATGGTGAAATGTACTGGGGGATGCTTTGATTTTTAACAGCTATCCTTATTGATCACTAGGAGAGAAATATTTAGTCAATGTCAGATTATATTCTGCTGACTACCTCACCCCCTCCAGCTGGGAGACAAACCGTGCATCACACCACTCGTTCTGTTCAGTAACTGGGTGCTAGAACAGCCAGTGGTTGTGGTCAAGTAACACACAATTTGTTGAAAGTGCAAGAGGACAAATGACACTGTAAAACAATGAATGACAGTACAGAACTTGTCTCTGAATTACACTTTGTTTTTCTACCATTACTGGAGATATTAGCTTATCATCTGTCACAGTGTTAATTATTAATGAGGGTGTTGGTGGTGACAGCAGAAGTAGCTTCATTAAGGCCCTGACCTTAATGAACTTAATGAAAGAGATGGACTGAGGAGTCCTGCATCATTAGTCTGCAAATGGCCATATGAAAGAAAGGAATAGAGATGAGTAAAAGAAAGAAAGAGGGATAAGGTTGACATCTTAGAAAAAAGTAGTACGGGTAGCAAGGCTATTTATGATAAAATAGCTGTTTAATACCTGTAATATAAATACTATGTTTTGAAGTGAACTAAAAATATTTATTGTTTTTATTTGATCATTCCAGGTTCTTCTAGTGTCTGCAGGAGGATGTGATATCACCTGTTCTTGCCTGTGGGGATTGGCGAAAGGTACTTGCTTGACAGTTGTGTCCTGATACTTCAGAAAGCAACATGGGAAGAAGCAGACATTAAGCTTGTTCTGTATGTAACTATTCCTGGGGAAGATAGAGCATCTCAACACATTACTTTTGGCCTTTACATGAAAAGACCCCACTTCACCATGCATCTCTGGCTGCTCTTGCTCACCAAGATGTCTCAGATTTTTAGAATCATAGATCCAAAATAATAGAGTCTAATTCTCAAGAATTTCACTAAACAGGAATATGAATTTTAACTACTGTGATACATGTTAACAATTTCCTGTTAGAGAAAGAAATCCTGAAACTCTTGAAAATCAAATCGAGAAGCCCATTCAGGAAGAGATTTTACATTACAAGAAGTACTGTTGTCTTCACTGAGCAAGGTGCTAATCACCAACGATCATGGGACATGGCCCTCCTGTATTCAATACATTAATAACAACTGTTGAGGAATTTATTAGTGTTATATAAAACACTTTAAAGCAAAGAGGAGGGTGGAATGTGTAATTCTCTGAAAGTCAGAAGCCAGGTCTAGAATAAACGGCTCCGAAAGCCATTGTCTTCCACATTCCTGGCTTCACGGAAAAAAGAAAAAAAAAAGTTATCAAGGGATGCCCAGGAAACCTTTTAATTTTTGGTGCCAAGCTACTTCATTATCTCTGAATTTTGTTAGCTGTAGTAGAAACTACTGTGGAAAACAGATCCAGAAAAGATGGCAGACATTCTGCAAGGCAAAGTCCTTAAAGCTTTTCAACTTTTTCAAGTTATGTTCATCCTTTAGTATCTGCCTAAAAGATTATGGCCTTTATTTTCTAAAACTGACTCCAACAGAGGAATCACTGTCCGTGTCCTTAGGATAAAACTGTGTATGCCTACCTACACCTGCATACATTTGGAAATCTAACTTTCTGACTGAATGACAAACTAGATTGTCAGGAAAATAAAGGTACAAATAATAGTGCTTTTAATTTTGTCCTCATACTTTCAGTCGAATGTAAAACAGCGCTGCTGCAATTGGCGCTGCCCAGTCTAAGCTTGGACCCATCGCTGCTGCTGATGGACTCACCTGGTCCAAGTCATTCCGTAAGGCAATTTTGCTTGTTACAAGTTCATGTGCAAGGTCATCATTCTCCTGCTCCAGCCTCATGCTAGCTTCTTGGAGCCTGCGGTTCTCCCTCTGTAGGAAGAAAGGAACAACCAGAAAAAGAAGTTAATTCTTGTCAATATTTTAGAAAAGTGAGTGAGTATATTGTGTGTATAGAACACTGAGAAGGCAAGAGTGCACATTAAGACAGGACTGCTGCTCTGGGAAACAACAGTGAATTAAGCCAGCAGTGCAAATGCAGCAATTTCCTTTACATCCCAGTGGCTATGTTTGAGAAACGTAAGTGCCGCACTGATTGTAGGGCTTCTCTGTCAAAAGTAAATGCAGTCCTCTCCTCAAAAGCATTTCATTTCTGCTTGGTCATCATGGAAAGAAATTAGGCAGATAAAATACTACACAGCATAAGTGAAGAGGGACCTTTTAAAGAGATACTAGTGTTTCTGATCAGAAGTAGAAATCTGTCCTGCTCCATTTTGCAAAATTTTGACTGCAGGTAACCATAAAAGAGTCCATTTTGTAAATGCTGTAGTGACAACCACCCGTCTTCCGCTGGACTAGTAAAGAACAGCAGTTAGCTGGGAACTTCTCTGCAGCTCATATATGTTTGTGCATTTTCTCTGCAATTTGCACAAGCAACAACAGTGTCACTTAAAAGGACCCAGGCTGAGCACCAGCATCAGATGGAGAGCGGCTCTTGCTTTCTGAGTGGCAGGCGGCCTTCCAGGACTGTGCTTGCAGGCAAAGCCCGACACCACAAAAAGCAAAACGTCGAGACGGTGAGCTCCAGTTCTTCCCTGCACTGCCCTCACTACCACTTTGCTGTAGCATAAGTGACTAAATAAAGCACTAGCTAGTGAAGGTAAGTATACTGGAGAAGAATGAAAAGTAGTAATGCATGTTTCTTAAAAAATCAGTGGGAGTGACTATTCTGGAAGGGCTGAGGAGCAGAATTGTTTATTTAAAAGAGGTCTCCGTGTCAGTGGACTTCCAGCAGTCCACATCAAATACCTGGCTTCAGAAGGAAGCAGCCAAGTGGGCCAGATACAGGTGCTCTCCTCAAACAGGTTTGAAGAGGCCAAAGAATCTGCTGGCCTTCACTCAGGCAGTGCCCGTGCATCTTCCATACAGAACAGATTGTGGAGGCAATCAGTGTACTATGGAAACTCCAGGAAAAATGGTAAGTTCATGTGGAAACTCACAGATGGAGGAAAAATAACCTTAGCTCTGAGACTTCAAAAAGGCTCTGTGTTCACTTAAAAGGTAAGTTACGTTCTCCATGGAAAAACAGTAAAAGGAAATATGTACATCAGTTTTTAGGACAGCAAAAAAATTTCCAAAAGTCATTCAAGCTAATACCATCCTACAGAATGTGATTTCATTACAGAAACATATTATTCATCTTCTTTAACTGTGTCCTGTTCTCCAGTTATACTCAAGTATCTTCTTTTCAAAACGTAACACAGTGAAACAGCCCTGTTTTCCATTCCAAGAAGATTGTGCATGCTTGTTTTGAACAAAAAGGTACAACTACCTCTCTAAGAAAATGTTAAAAAAAAAAAAAAAAAAAAAGTAAATCCGTTCTATGTTGTTAACTTCCTCTATGGCAGGAAGCAGAACCCCTTCGCAAATGCTTTCTCTTTAATGTGACCTTATTGTGCAACTGAGTGCCTTAAATTGTACACTGCTCTGTACAGGAAAGTAAGTTTGTTTCCTCTTCAAAAGATCACACCTTAAATAACTGTTTTGTTAGAGAAACTGTAAGTAAAATACTTTTCTTACAGTTTAGCACAGTTAAAATAACCACTGCTAAAAGATGCGTAACTTTCAATTTTATTTTAATTGCACTGTACTCTGAGACAAGGAATTGTTAAAAGTAAAATTCTTCCATTAGAATAATACATACTTCAAAGTGTAAAACTAAATTGCAGTCTTTAATTAAAAAAAGCTCTGATGTAGCTTTATTTCTGCTTTTTTTGCAGATAATCTGAGAAACAGTGGTTTTACAGACGCAGCTCTGCCAGTGAGCAGTTATCAGAAAGTAACTTAAATTCATGAGGAAATGCAGACTGGTTTGGAGACTGAGATGATAATAAACAGGTAATACTGACAGCTGCTGCAGCACCAATACCTCTTTATAGGAATGTTGTTTAGAGGAAAAAATCAGCAAAGTTTTAGACACCCACAAAATAACACCAAAAGACATTTGCTGTAACATTTTTTGCTATGCTTTTGCCAAAAGCTTCAGTGTCTGCAAAGCGAGCTGCACAATGTGAAGTTTGAAGTTCCTGCTTTACATTCACAGACAAGTGGATAAGCAAGCTTTGTGGTTGGAAATGCGCTATCCTCCTCTTAAATGGAAACTCACACAGCACAGCTTCTGTAAGTTAAATTAAGTTAAATCTCTCTTACCTCAGGCATCCAGTCAGTAGCTATCAGCAATTTTAATCTTGTTCTCCATGTTTTTAATTTCTAGCTGAAAATCTCTTACTGGGCCACCTTTACTCTTCCTCCAAACAAGGCAGTCTGTGTGATTAGACATGGCCTGTCTTTTCCAGCTCCTCCCCCTAGATCGAGCAGTGAAAAACTGCCTCCTTGCTTGGGAGGAAATTCTTAATCTGCTTAAATCCAAATAAAACCTAGCATTACACAAGACAAAGACAAAAATACCAAGCAATGCTACTTGTATAGAGCAAATTATTTCTGAGGCTCCGAAATATTTACAGGCCTTTAAAAAATATCATTTGCAATGGGAAAAAATTAAGTTCAGTAGATGGAGGTTATTAGTTACAGGCAGACTCACATCAGAGACAGTATTCGGTAACCTGGTGTGAGCCAACTAGTCAGACCTGCTGGTCGTCCTTGGTGTAAACAAACAGCTTCCGCCCTTTCCCTACGTAACACAAACAATTCACTGACTACAACATTTCCTTCTCTTTGGTATTGTTCGGTTTCTACAATCAATAAAACAGGAGAGTCCTCCTTCCCAGTGAGTCTCCTCCCTATTGCTGCAAAGGGCAGCTGGTGAATTCTGGCTAGCTTTTAAAAGGAGGATACTGCATTTCCAAAAGGGACAAACACTGCTGTCACGTACAAACACAAACAAACTTACCTCCTGTAAAGTCACAGACCAAATACTGCTTTCAACCATTGATGTAAAGACAGTGAAAACAGGATATAAAATAAAATTTTAATACCAACAAAAATAGCCAAAAAACTAAGAAAATGTCGCTGATTCTTCAGTGGGGTTTTAGTTCTGATTTCTAAAGAGGATACGCTCCAGCTTCCATCACACAGTTGACTGAAAGAAGGCAAATTTGAAACCAGTAGGCAAGCGTCAACTCAGGAAGACTGAAAAGGCTCAACTCCACCCTCTGCTATCTCCCAGCTCGCGGGAAGGCGGAATACAGGCCGGGATTAGCCGTGACGATGCATCCTCAGTCTGTGGTGCCTCTGAGCTGGGCGTAACAATGTCACCAACCCTGTTAAGCAATCCAGTTGTCACATTTCCTGAGGACCAAAACCCCACTCCCCTGTCAGATCTCTGAGGGGGAACAGTTCGCCAGTGGTAAAACAAAAAGATTGATTAAAATTCATATTTCTGGATGTGAGCAACCTGAAGTCTTCCTAAGCTAACTGGAAAGCGCTCTTAATTGCAAAGGCAATTCTGAAGGTAAAAAAACAGAGAAACGAGACATCTGAAAAGCAAACTGTCCAGGAAGAGCCTCAAGGGAAGCAACACGGAGGCTTCTGGAGAAGGGTTGGTGTTTTGTTTGTTGTCTCTACCTCAAAAGAAACTTTCCTAAAATCGTCCTAGCATATTTTTTTAAACAACAAACAAAGAAAAGATCTACACTGAGTTACCTATGTTTTTCCTTGTTACGTTAATTCAGTTATGATGACTCAAAAATTACTGGTGTATTAATTTTTGCTTGTACTTCAAACACACAAAGAATATTATGTCCAAATTACGCATTTATTCAGATTGACAACTTCTCCTTTGCACAACAAGGTCCATAGAGGTAAAGGTGCTTCTACAGTCAGAACAGAACTCAGTGCACAAACGAGCTGTCTGCAGGTCTCTAGCCTGTCTTTATATTGTTATAACCTTTTAATTTTAAATAAGAAACTCAAACTCCAACAATTTTTCATCAAGTCAATCCCAGCCTTTCAAATACAAGGTTTTTCCAGACACAGAAAAAAAACCATCCACAGTTTGTAGAAAAATATCCATCTGAACTATTTTGCTATTTTTGCTGCACATACAAATCTTTTTCTTGATTCACTTTCAGAGGCAATCTAATTTATTTTAACCAAAAGTCATGAAATGTGGTGCCAAACAGTAATTTAAAACCTGTTTACTTTTGTATATTTTAAAAAGCTGACAAAAATGTTGGATATTTTGTTATAAAAAACAGATAATAAAATCACTCCACTGTAGAGACATCCATAAACAATCCAGTTTTCCCAAATATTTGTAAATACAAAGGAAATAAACCCCAAAAGGAATTTATGGCACTCTTTAACACGGTTCTCTTTGGCAAATAAAATCTATCAAAATCCACCCGTTAAGACATAAGCTGGTCAGAACTCGGATGGCCCCTGCAGCTACTGTAACACATGAATTCAGCCTGTCGCGGGAGCGCGGCGGATTCGGGGTGCTCCGACGCTGCGGAAAGAGCCCTTTCCTAGAACGCCGCGGGAGCCAACGGGGCACCCGCGGCCCAGCGGCAGCGCGAGGCAGCAGGAGAAGGGCTGCTGGCCCCGGCGCACCACCCATTTCCTACTCCTCCTCGCTCAGCTGCGCAGGGAGCCGTTTCCCTGGGAGGGCCAGTGCGCCAGAGAGCGTCTCTCACCAGGCAGCCTAACAGCTCCCCGCCGCTGCGCTCCAGCCAGGGCTGCTGCAAGGCCGCTGCCGAAGCGCATCCCTGCGGCCACGGCAAGCCCGTACTGGCAGCAAAACCAGCAACGTCCACACAGTAGTACAGACTGTAACAGCTACAGCTAAAAACGGCTAACAAGCTGAAACTGTTTCCATTCCTGAGCTGCAAGAGGACTTCTCTGCATGGATCTCCGCTCCAGAGATGCCACCCGCGACATGCCCGGTCGCTTCACAAACGAAGCCCAGCTGGGCACAGCCTGCCGCTGGCGCCACCAACACTGACCCGGCTGCTGCGCCCCGGGCACTGCACGCGCAGCTGACCAGTTAGGGGCCTCACTCCTGCCGCAGCGCCAGGAAGGGGGCTCAGACCCAGCCCGGCCCACGAGAAACCACACAGTGAGTTGCACAAGTACAAGCCAGAACCCTGTGCTGGGACCCCGAACAACAACAGGGAGTCATATCGGTAGCGGCAAAAAAGTCACTTCTGTATTCTCACTTGCACTCTGGGGGTAACATTCCTCACTGTTCATCCTCTGGGATTAATACGCTGCTTACTATGCTTCCACAGAATTTTAAAGATGTCTTCTCTATTTTCTAAGTATTATTACAATTCTGTGGTAGTATAAGCCAACCACTGTAAGAATACTTAGAAGTTAATTGGCAGCAAATTCTGTTTTTTTTTCTAAATAGGTTTGTTGACAGCTTCCTGACTGCTAATGCAGTTCCAGTACTCACATTAGAAAAAATAATCTAACACTATATGGCATAAAAAGAACTACAGTCAAAACATACTATTTTTCACATGTAAATACTAAAAAAAAAAAAAAAAGTCAGTTTTACTTTCTCCATAACATTAACTCTATCTCAGCATATTTATGAATTATGGCATAGTCTTTCACTACATTTTTTCACACTGTGAACTTTCCATAAGCTTACATATCATGTAAATCTGTTGCATCCTGTGTACTAGTGACTGCTCCACATTCCAGACAGCCTCTGTGCCAACGGCAATGGACTTAACAGATCCAGGCACAATGAGAAACAGCAGGTAATTAATACAGATATCTGCAAGCAATGTCAGTTCCCAGCCAAACAGGGCAGTGGGCAGTAAAGTGCTTCAACTCTGGCAGCTTCACCTAAGGAAAACTGAACTTTTTTAAAAAAAGGGATAAGTAGGAAATGAATCCTCAATACTAGGTACATAACCTAGAGCCAGAGCCTCTACCACACAAAAATCTACAGCAACAAAATGTAGCAGTGACAATAAAAGCAAATATATAGCAAAGATAAGCAATGTTGATCCATAATTAAAGAACTATTCCTTTCTGGTGAGCTATCAAGCTTTCATATGACTAACTGAAGCTTTATCTTCTCCTTTAAAGCAAGATAATTATTACTAATATTTCTATTGCAGCAGTATCTTAGGATCCCAGAAGAGCTGTGGGTCCCAGTGTACTAGGCACTATATTAACAAAAATTTACTATGTTTGCTATAAACAGAGATGAACAAAAAGAATCTTATGTCAGTCAAGGAAGAGTTCATCTTCCAAAAGTCTCTGTGGATGTTACTGCACCCAGCTTTTGCTAGAACAATGTGTATTTTCTCCTTTTTGTGTCAGTAGCTGAGAATCACCCTTTGTCTCTGCGTCTCATGAAGATCTCCCGTAAAAGTGCAACGTCAGGAGTGTTACCTACAAACATATAAACTGAAAGAAGAAAAATATTATATGTGGCTACTTGAAGATGTCTCGAGAGTTACAAATTGTGACTGAAACATTGCTGGACAAACACCAAGTCCTAGTGTTCAAAGCGAGCATTCAAGAACCGGGCTGAGTTTCACCTGCCACCTCAGTTCCCTGCGGATGCCGGGAGTGGGGAGCACGGGACCCCCACCTCTGTCACCCTGCGGGAACTGGATCACTCCCCCGTGACCCAGCCAGTGGAAGAGGTGCCCAAACACCAGCTCCCATACCTTGTATCTGTCCATGGGATCCTCCTGCTGCAGCTGGCTTTCTCGCATCGTTTGGTACTCCCGCTCATATTTCTTCAGCTTTTTTGTTGGCACCTGTGGAACACATTCAGAAAACATGTGTTTAAAGATTAGAGAAACACCAGAAAAACTGTCTGAAAGTTCTGCTTGCAAACAGGAAGCAAAGGAAGTGCTGGATAAATAAAACAGCTCCCCAGTGCCCCCCTTCTCTACTGGTGTTGACGGCGAGCCATGTCAAATGCTTACAGCTCACGGCGACAGAAATCCGCCTGCGCCTGCTGCTGGTATTTTTTCAAGTGTTTGAAGGAAAACAACACTGAGATAGAGGCATTTTCACAAGAGAAACAAGAAGGAAAAAAGCAGAGGCAGAAGGAACGAGCGAGCAGCAAGGAGGAAACCATTCTTTGATGCCTGTTGCTCACCGAAGCAAGGCTGCTTAGCGGTCACAGCACAGCAAAGCTGTTCAAGCGGTACGAGGGGAAAGGAGTGCGCCTGCAAAAGCCCTGGACCGTCCACTGGGGCAGAATTAGGGTAGCGGCTGGTACTGCCGGAAGAGCACGAGACTGCGCGCCGGCAGCGCTGATAAGCTCGTGAGCGATGCCTACGCCGGGCCAGGCACCGGGCTGCCGCATCGCTTCTAGCCACTGCACCGAAGTGGCGAGGCGATGGCGCACCCTGCACGCAACCACAGGCAGGTGGGTCAAGCCACCCACAGCTTAATTTCTATGAAAGCTCAGCTTTGAGCCAAAGCAGGTACGCGCTGAACACCGCAGTGAGCCACGGGAGGCACGGCGCTATCCAGAGTGGGTCCAGCTTCACACGTAGCTTCGATACCCGATTGCCATTACTGATTTTTCCCGTTTGACACCTCCTCCTTCTGCGGTACAGGAAGGACCCGAGCACGCTTGCAGCATTGCTGCGGAGGGGAGGATGGCGGCTACAGGCGGGCAACATGCAAAGCCACACGCCCAGGGAGCGCCAGCGCTGCCCGGGGAGCTCCGACTGGCAAGTGGAGAGCGCAGGAAAGCAGCGCTCGTGCCCCCAGCTACAGACAAAATTTTAAATTAAACCCCCTAAAACAAAGCAAAGGGACAAGGGGAAACAAATTGTTAATCATCCTGCAAGTAGGATGATGCCCAGGCCCTCCGTTAGAAAAGGCTTCAGGGCTCATTGCAAGATACCCCAACTTGAGCATGGTGACAGCTTGGAAATGGTGCTTAAATACAGTGAAATTCCCTCTGAAGGATTGGGTCTGGGAGAAAACTCCTATTAGAAAAGCAGTTCATACTAATCCACTAATCCCACAGATAAAAGCCTGAGCAGGCAAATTCAGAGACTCTTGCAGGAACTTAGCTTCACCACTGTGGTCTCTCCCACCACAGGATTCAAAGGAGTTGGAGAAGTTCCTGCAACGCTTTCTGTCCTCACTAGTAAACTGAATAAAATAAAATAAGAGAAATAAAATACCCATTTCCATATTCCCCAATTTAATTCCCTTAAACAGCTTGCAAATTCAACAGGTGGCTTCTCTTTAAGCCCTTGCATAAGTAAGTGCGTGTTGTCAGCTATGTTGTCAGGCTTTATGGACCGCTCCTCAGCAAAGCGTGCTCATCGACTTTCTGCAAAAGCTTCTGCACTACTGAGTTCTTCCTTCCTTAGCAGCATGGGCTAGAACTGCTCGTTATCATATTCTGGAGATGCTTCTGGCTTATAAACATTGCTCGTCTGTTTGTCTCACTATCGCCTCTTCCCAGCTCCTTCATTTTATTGCGCTCAAGCATAAAATCGTGCCCCAGCTACTCGGGTGCCCAGAGAAAGCCGTGCAGCTCCCCGGAGAAAGCACCCGCGCAGAAGGAGTGAACGAGCAGAACCTCGCAAGGGAGGAGGGCAACCCGCACCCTCCGCGGCAGGGCCACGCCAGCACCCGCGGGACGCCGGAGGCTGCTCTGTGCGGGCCCGGGCTACGGCCCGACCTCGCGGCTCTCTGTCCATCGTGCACCTTGGACCAAAATGCCAGCAACTGCCCATGCCAACCCTTTCCGCTGCTGCAAGGCGGCACCTGCTCCAGCCGCTCAGCCGCCCACTCGCGTCTTGCACTTAAGGCAAAAGTGACTTAACGCTCTGCTCTGGTGCAGCAGGTAACTGTGTTGTCCTCTCCTTAAAATGTGACTGCCAAAAGGGATGAAGAAATGTCTCGCAGCATCTGCCACTGGGAATAAAATCCTGAAGAAGCTGAGCAATTTATTTTCCGTTGGGAGGAACCCGTATTGAAAAAGAAAAAAACAAACTGCACAGTAACGGGCTGACTAGACACTACAGACTCTTGGATTAGGCTGTGAGGGCTCAGTGGGATGTCATACGTGATGCTATGCAGGGCAATCTCAGCAACCAGCCCACCTACCCTTTCCTTCAGGCCTTCCTGCTTTCTGTAAGCCCTCTCGTTGCCAGCTCTGCAGTGTAGGACCTCCTGAAGAGGATAGTCAGGATAACGCAGACCCAATCCAAATGCCAGCCAGAGGCAGAGGAAACCTGCCTTGGTGTGAATTTTTATTTGCCAGAGGCAGAGGAAACCTGCCTTGGTGTGAATTTTTATTAGCATTTTATTCCATAGCCTCATCGGCCCACTATCAAAATCTCCACCACAGCTCAGGGGCCCACGGGAATTTATAAAAAGAGGGAGAAGGTAAGCTGCAAATTCTCCCAAATTCCTGAGATTCCCAGCGGCAGCAGCGAGAGCTGAAGCCACGGGATGGCTTCCAATGCCAGGCCCTTTGTCCGACTTTAATCTCTGTAAGACATTCCCATTCACTGCAGCCTGCTCAGTCCAGCCTAATGCTTCATACTTCTATAATCCTTCTATTTAAAGATCTGCTTAGGTAGGCTCTGTTCCCTATAGAATAAACCAAGTGAAAAGAGCAAACCAGGACCAGGAGACATCCATGAGGCTCATTATGAAGCAATCAAGCTGCAACACGGGGAAAGAGAAGCAAAAATGCAGGAACTGCAGCTCTAACCACAGCCGTGCGCTTATTCCAGTCCTCACCGTGCTCATGTTTTATGGGCATGTATACCAACTGCACAGGAGTCTGTAATAAAAAAATAAAAAGTGTTCGAGGAAAGTGTTTTCTGCCCTATAGCAGAGACTCTTCAAAACATTCACCTTCAGATCCCCAGGTTAGCTTTCCTCGTTCAAAAATTCATTTTCACATTCAGATATCGTGAGCTTCTTATCCACTTCAGCTCCATTTGTTTTAGCAAAAAGGATGCACCCGAGTGGCTTGGAAGCAGTGCTTAGAAACAGCTTATTATTTTGCATACTGGCAGCTGATGTCTAGCAGCTCAGACAGAGAAAAAGTGCTGCTGCTCTCACCCCAAAAAGGGCTGTAGTACCGAGACACAGGCTGCAAACACAGATTGCTATACGTGCTCTGTCAGCAAGCATCTCTTTTGCATTTAAGTCAGCTCTGGTCAACAGCAATTATATATTGCTGTGATAATTATGTTATACAAAACCAAACCCTCAACTGCCCCGCTTTGAGGTCTGTCATTCCTCTTGATTCCACCCTGGCCCGTGTTCCCAGCAATGCAAAGGAAAGGGGAGTCTTAAATGTGGCTACGTGAAGCCACAGCAGTTTAAGGAGAGATCCTGCACGTCGGATGGAAGGCACTGCCAGACAGCCACAGCAAAAAGCCCTCCCTGCGCACAGCTTTTTTCACGGTGATGCCCAAAAGGCACAGACAGCAAGTCCTACCTACGGGGCCGATCCCCTGACCAAAGGTGCCTCCGCCAGGCACGTCGCGTGTGAGCTGCGATGTCAACACGTGACCAAGGGCTCTCCCCCAGGCTCAAGCTGATCTTTTCACATATTGCTGAGCTACAAATCTTAAAGACTCTGATGCATCTGGAAAATATGACTCTTAGCTCTCAGTGTGCACCCACCAATTTTTCTGAAAGAGAACGAGTGAAAGACATATCCCAGGCAGCAATTCTCAAACCGTTTTCCACTGCTCCCTCCCAGTTCACTCACGGTGGCCACTGTGACACCACCACCACCAGGCAGTGGCCCAGCACCGGACAGCCACAGAGTCTGCGGGTACTCGGCAGAGAGCCGGTCGTACCGGCTGGGGCAGATCAAATCTACTCCCACGGGTTGGAGCTAGTCCCGAAGACGTCCGAACTACATCCTCCCCTCCACATGGTCACGCTGTCCTGCTTTCCCCTGGGACTCCATCTGCAGGGAGAGAAGTGAAGTCTTCACCGTTGTCCCTGGGCCAAGAGACTCAGAGTCTGGGCAGAGTCCCCACCGCTTTCCATGCATCGCTCGGCAAGGAAACCTCCTCTGCAGAGCCAGGGCACGCGGCTGCGCTGCGGCAGGCCGCACTCGCCAGCCTTGCCTGTAGGATGCTGAAACCACCACAAACGTATCTTACGTTCCCAGAGACGGGAATATCGCCCAGACGAGGCTAGCAACTGGTAAGTAACCAGGTTTATAACACTGCTATTAGCAAGGCCGCAAAACCTGTCACGTTAAACGTGGAGTCAACAACCTTCAGCTAGGAAGCCTTCACCTGCAGACATCTTCCAACGCCTGCCAGGGACGGGTGAAAGCGTCTGCCTGCAGGGCTGTGTTCTGCCCCTGCCCAGCTGCCCAGCCGTGCCTCGTCCCCGGCATGCAGCTGCGCACTGCAGAAAGCAATACCAGGAAGAATCCCAGTTCCTGCTACGGAGGAGGGCTGGCAGAAACCCTAAGCCTGAGCAGGCGATATTCGTCAGTAAAGAGCATCGCGGTATTGTATGAATACAGACTCTGTTTGTTAATAGTCTTTTACATCAATGCTGCACCAGAGTATCAGTGAAATTGTAATGCTGCCAAACTTCAATTTTGCAAGTATCTTTAAAAGCTCAGCCAGGCTTCTCCCATGCATAGCAAGGGCCCCCGATGCTAAGACATCTTAAATATTTCTACAAATATTTCACCACCAAGTTACTAAGAGCAATTACTTTTAGTACATCCCTCTCCTAGCAGGAAATACGTACCTTTTCTATAGCAAAGCTAAACCATTCTACATTAGGTTCAAGGCTCCATAGTCAATTCTGTTACATCAAATGCTATGTTACAGTAACTAACAAAAACTTTTATCTCCTCAAAAAGCTCTGCCTTTTTCCATTTGCCCAACGCCATAAACACTGCTGCCAAAAGCCTTAAGATTAAAAAAAAAAAATTAAAACTGTATGCCTGTTAAATGATCTGTATTTTGGGGATATGCATGGGACAACTTCCATGGTATCAGAAACCCTCGCTGAAGCAAAGCACAGCATTTTAGTACCGTAATGAATCCTCTGTTGTCTCTCTTGCCCTTCACCTCCTGAGAGGGTTTGCCTCATGTTCATTCAGCAACCTCAATGAGGCTTCAGGCTTTGCCATGTTTGCACCTACCACTCTCTCGGGGACCCATGAAACACTTTAGCACGGAGCTGCAGGATGTGCAGGCCAGGAGAGATGCCGAGAGTTTCCAAGCAAGAGGCAGAGACACAGGGCAGCCTTACACATTTGCGAACTTGTGTATACAGGCTGCTTCTTGGTTTTATAGACCTTCTCCTGTTTCACTGACACATCTGCGGTTCCGCCAGCAACACCAGTGCTAGAGCCCTGCACTCAACAGTGGCATCTAGTTGAGGCTCCGTCGGGTTAGAGCCAGCAGGGAAAATCCAAAGAGCATCTTAACCACTGATGGAAGCCAGAAGTTTGCCCAAGGTAGCAGGGGCTGGAGGTGGAGGCAGAAAGCTGCCCACGCTGCCAACTCCAGCCAGGAAGTCGAGCAGGCTGCGGCCACCAAAGGAAGGGTGGCCGTTTGAGAGAGCCCAGGCTTTCCGCGGAGGAGGAGGGCAGGCGACTGGAGCAGCAACGTGCAACTCCCACCACGTCCCTTCTCTGGTGCCTGCCCATCTCGGCAGCAGAGAAGCAGCGAGCCCTGCTGACCCTTCAGCCTTCCTCCATCCCAGGTACCAACCTGTTCTGTCAGCTACTCCTCTTGCTGGGGAAAGAACCACCTGGCTAATGACCTGCCTCTCAGGGGAACAAAATCTGGTGCTGCCTGAACTGCTGGACAAGTTCAGCCCGACTCTGGTCAACCTCTGCCAGCTGCTTCTGGCCCACGCTCCCAGCTTCCAGGCTCTCCAGTGACATACAGAGTAAAGGACAAACACATACCACAACACCTCAGTTTGGGGTGACTTTGGTGACTCTGCATGGTGGTAAAACTATAGTGCTTTGCAGTTAACCTGAGCTTCGTCTTGGCATAGTTAATACTCTACCCTGAGGTCAAACCACCTACATTCTCCTGAGCAGAAGAGTCAAGCCCAGAGCTTTTAAACCTCCGCAGCCAGCAGAGCCAGCACTCCCATCACTGTAGTGCCACTTGTTTTCTCTCTGAGCTAATGTTGACACAGCTAGAAGGAAGCAGTTAAAAACAAAAACAAAAAAAAACCCCTCATATATTGCACAGCGTGCCAATAAAGCACAATCTGAACAGGATAAAAAATACTGAAATACACTTCCCACCCTCTGCACTGAATTCAAAAATACCCGGTTTTCATGAGACCTGGGGTCAAAAAGAGAGACAATAATTGCAGACGATGAAGACAGAATATTAACTAACACATTCACCTGGGGGAACTTTTTATTCTGTCTACCAGTAACTAAGAAATTAGATTTCTATGAAGAGATTTGTTGCCTTTGCATGTAGTTTCAGCACCCCTTGCCATATGGATTACAGTGACTTTCACTGAATATGGATAAATACATGAACTTTGCATTTGTTATGACAACACAAAAAGCTTTTGGTTTTGCATATGGCCTTATTAAAGTGCAACATATTATAAAGCAAAATGTATTAAATTACTGGGAACCTACAAATAGGAAAAGTAAGGTAGGAAAACTGAATGAGTCAGGCTTAGATGCTGTCATTTGACCAACTAATAGTTAAGGTTACTTATGCTAAATACTCACCCGTGACTTCCAAAAAGCCGTTGTTCTGCTTGAACCCTTTCTGCATTTAACCACAGGGATATGGCCTAATACAACCGAGGAATTCCCCACCTCCAGTTACAAGGCTCATACAGACACCAGACATGTTCATGGTCACTAAAACTAAAGACCGAAGCAATCAATAATGTCTAGAAACTTATTTCAAAATTCTTCTCCCAAACGGTCTTGCAACAAGGGTGGAAAGGGAAGCAGAGTTCCTGCTACGCCTAGAAAAACCTGCATTGATTCCATGGAAGTTCCTTCTAGGAAGGAAAGGAGGAAGCTCCAAAATAGTAAAATGACCCACTTTCGCATGTTTAATTGCAAATATTCCGCTTTTATTTAGAAAAGTGTTTATTTGCAACATTGCTTAAATAAATGCTTCTTGACTCAGTGACAAGTGCCCTTGCATGTACCAAGAAGAAACGTACGCAGAAAGGAGGAAACGCATAGACAGACAGAAGGTTCACTGACCAGGACTACCGGACGACAACCAGAGCAGGAAGCTGAAGGTAAGCGCTTCAGCCTCAGCCCAACGAGGAACAACGGGGACTTTGTCTTAGAGCACATGAAAGGCAAGAGGATCCCCAGGCGAGAGATGGTGCGGGGTGGCCAGGCGGCGGACGGGATCTCTGCTCTCCTCTGATGCTCATGTTTAGCGCGTCTGTGCGGACATGGCAGGAGCCCGTTTAGACTCAAGGAAACCGCTGCATTACCAATGTTCCCAGCCCGCAAACCAAATCCCCTAGATCGCTGGGGCCAGTGAGCTGGAGCTAGAAACGCCCTCCCAGCCCCAAAAAGCTGGCAGGGATGCAGCGGGCGAGCGGCAGCGACGGCACGTAACAAGCGCCACACCGACACACAGTAGGTCACGCATGGCTTTGGCTGATCAAAGTAACTGCCCAGCTCAGAAAGTCTTTCCTAGCACTAATCCCATTCACCCATGCACCCTGGCACAACCGCGGAAACAGTGAACGGTGGCGTGGGGCTGGGAAGAGAAGTGGGCGCAGGGGCAGGGCAGGCGACTGCGAACCAGCTTCGCAAGCAGAGGCAGGAAACCATGCCTTCAGAGCCAGGCAGGCCAGAGGAGCGAACGGGAGCCCTGGCATGGGAACAACAGCACAAACCAAGATGAACAGAGAAGACGCGTGAACCCTGGCTCACCAGCGAGACCAATACTGCACCCATTTCGGGATAACCCGGAAAAAAACATGAAGTGAACACAGAGCAGAGCCCCCTCCCAACGGGTTTGCGTACTGTGTAAACACCTCCCCACAGGAGGCGTAAGTCCTGCCCACCGGTGCGCAGAGGTTGAGGCTGGATAAATCTTCAGCTTTAGATCCTCTAAACTTCATCCATTTGATTCAACTTCATCCCAGTAGTGTTTTTTGAAAGTTAAAACCTGTTTTGAGTGAAGCAGCTCTTCTGGTAAAGCCTCCAGTACCGATTTGGACGTTGCAGGAGCTGGTGGGCAATGTAATCTGTTAACCTCTTGCTGTTCAAAGTATGTTTTTAACTTTTCAGATTCATTCTGGTTTCAGAATTCTTGGTTCTTGTGTGTGTTTTTGTTCTGAGCTCTTACTGCCTCGCCGCCTGCGCCAGTGCCACTCTGCCTGACTCTCCCGTGTCCACGTGCCGCAGGCTGCCGCGTCACCTTCCTGAATTTTCAGGAGGGCAGAAAGCAAAGGGAACACCACAGGAAAATAAAGAGCCCAAGGAATGTTGTACTGCTTATTCCTTCCCATATTTAATACTAAATGAGCGACAAAGGTTAAACCAGGAGGAACAAAGGTCAAACTATGGCCAGCTACTCCCTGCCATAGCGTAAAATGTGCTTCCGCGCTGTTCGCAAGTTCCATGTTTGGAGCTGAATTCACGTGTGTTACACAGGCACGCTGGGCATTTGGTCAGCTGAGGGTCTGCTCCCTCACTAAGCTTTGCTAGCGGTAGCAGGGACTTCTCCGTTGCAGGGATTAACTCCTGCCTGCCTGGCCAGGAGCTCTGCATGACAGCACACGAGTGTCTTGCACTGCTGCTGCAGAAGCTGGGCCACTTTCTCTAGAAACTGAAATCGTGAGAGTTTAAACCATGAGAAATCCAAGGAAGGAAGAGATTTGATTTTAAAGTGTTTAGTTTTAATAGTCTCATACAGTCTCATAGAAAAATTTGGACTGGAAGGGCTCTGCAGTGGGCATCTAGTCTAGCATCCTGCTCAAGCAGGGCCAGCTTCACACTTAGAGCAGGTTGTTCAAGCCCTTGCTGAGTTGAGTTTTGAAAATCTCTGGCAGGATAATTTTATGAGCTCACCAGTCCCTGTAGGCACCACACTCGTTGGGAAGATTTGTTTCCCCTTCTATTTAGCCAAAATTTCCTTTGCTGCAAGTTGTAACCATTGCTTCTTGTCTTTTTGCTCTCTGCGGAGCATCTGGCTCCAGCTTCTCTACAACTTGCTTTTAGGCTGCAGAAGACTGCAATTAGAACCCTCCTTAGGCTTCTGTTCCTCAGGCTAATCCAGCCCAGCTTTCTCAGCCTTCCCCCCTACATTTGGCCCCCCGTGTTCCTGGTGGCCCTCCACCGGCCTCTTTCCCATCTGTGAATACTCCTCTTCTACTGCAGGGCCCAAAACTGGCCACAGGACTTGAGACGCAGTCTCACAACTGCTGAGGAGGAGGGTGTAGCCTCTTCCATTGACATTGCTCCTAGCCCACTCCTCCAGCTTGTCAAGATCCCCCTTGAACGGCAGGTCCATCACCACCCTGTAGCTTTTTGCCATGTGAAAACTGGACCAGGGTGCATCCTCTTCCAGTGTCCAGGCCACCGCTGAAGACATTAAACAGTGTCAGCCCCTCTATTAACCACGAAGAACAACTTCCAGCCGGCTACCAGGCAGACTTCAAACCACCAACCTCTACCCTCTAAGCCTGCCAGTCCAGCCAGTTTTTCAACCACTTTGCACCTCTCCAGTTTGGCTATTGGCATTCTCTGGGAAACTGTTAGTCGCTGCCGTTGAACAACACCCACCGCTCTTCCTTCGTGCACCCAGCCAGTCACTTCTCCACAGACAGCTATCAGGGTCATCAGGCTTGATTTGCCCATGGTGGTTGATCCCAATCATTTTCTTGTCCTTCAGATGCCTGAAAATGGCTTCCACGAGGACTTCTTCCATACTGTCCCTACAAACTGCAGTAAGGTCGACTGGCCGGCAGTTCCCCAGATCCTCCTCCTCGCTTGTTCTGAAGACGGACGTAACATTTGTGTTCTTCCCCATCATCAGTAACCTCCGCTGCCTGCCTGATCCTTCCAGAGATGATGGCCCCACAGGGGTCTCAGCCATCTCCCGTACTGCCCCCGGACACCTCTAGCTGGGTCCCAGGCACTCCCAGGTGCCTGTCATTAGCCTGATCCTCATCACCTGCATGTTGCACTTCTCTCCCTCAACCTTTGATCCAAACACAGACCGGGAGGCCTTTCAGAATAACACAGTTCTCCTCCCTACACGAGACAGTGACACTTTCTGAAACTATTTTGATCTTTCAATTTACATATCTGATACTCAATGCTTTCACTACAGGCAGTTATCTCACTACAAAATACATGTAAAATCTACCTGGTCCTAACAGTAGCAAATTAAACTCATTTTGCACATGTAAAAGTGATTACCTAAGATGGAAACCAACAGAGAAACGTATCTATAAATCTCTTCTCTTATTGACTGCATAGCGAAGCAACCATGTGTCACGGTCACCCTGCAATATGATTAAATTTTAGAATAAAAAGTAAATGTTAGCACGGTACAATGCTCTGTACCGTGTTGTATCGGAGCATATTTAACAAAGCCTCATCTCAGATCATCTACCTTTTTCGCATCTTGTGCTTTAAATTATTATTAGTAGTAGTTGCTCACAGCTCTTTAATAGATCTACTAGCACCATGCATTAATTGTCCTTCAAAGACACAGTAAGAAACTTTTTGCTGTTGTGCAGGATATCTTATTGAGGGAAACATTTTTGTTTAACGCTGTGGTATTTATGTGGATCAAGTGAATGCCGCAAGACACAGCTAGATTTTCCACTGAAATTTTTACATTTTCCACCGAAGAATACAACTAAAATTAACAGGAACTGGGAAACAGCAAAGCTCAGTGCTGATTTCCCTCATCCAAGTTCATCACCCATGGAGCCACTAGAGCTGTACGTCTTGGTTTAAGCGGGGCTGGCCTTAAGCACAGCCTACTCCTGTGATCCTACTGGTCTTCTGTGGCTCCTGCCTTACGCAGCAGTGAGACGGAGGGCTGTAATCTGCGCCTGTTCTGCTTTCCGTATTAAACCTCTGTAACTTTGCGTTGTAACACACGGCTCCCCTGTCGGTGCAAGAGACCATCATGTGTCTTAGCTTGTTGCAGCATCTATATTTCTTTGCTAGTTGCAAGATTTCCTGACCCCCTGGCATCCAAAACCAGGAGCCTGCTTAAGTTATCGCTAGACTATTCATTAAAGAACATTTTTAAGCTTTTCTCTGCAATCAGAGAAACATGCTAGGAATGTCTTCAAGAATAAATGAAACCCTAATTTTGCAACTCAACAGATGAATCTGAGATTGCAAAACCTATCTGTGATATTCACACAAACTCTCAAAATAAAGAAAAGCTTGACATGGCTAGAAAAATTATCATTAAACAGAGTCTCACGACAATTCATACTGGAAACCTCTAGACATTTGAAGTCTAATATTTTTCAGCTCACATGCCAAATGTGAGACTGGCACGGAAAGAAACCTTATCCTAGCGCTCGCGTAGCAGCACTGAGGATCAGAATGCTGGGGGGAACAGAGCTCAGTCAAGCCTTCAGTACAACCAGCTCTGTATATAATAGGTATTCAGTTACTTCTGACAATAGTAGGATTTAATACTGATTTTAAATTCATTCAGCGTTTTAAAAAGAAAACCAACAACCAACCATTTTGAAGACAAAACCCTTGGACGTTCTTTCTGCAAAATCCTGCTTTACGTAAAGCAGCCCACCTTGTGCAATGAGGTAAAGTGACCAGAACAGAGTCAATAGGGTTTGGATTTCTCTCAACTTTTCCCACCTTGCAGTAAATTATTAAAATTATCCACTATTAAACACAGCAACAGAGACCTGAAAGGCACTTTATGTCACCCCTGCGGAGTGCAGGCTCCTGCACACCATCTAATCTGATCGCAATTCTGTCTAATTGCATCACCTTAAGCCTACAGGGAGTTTGCCCCACTATTTGCTTATTTAAAATATTTCAAAACTGACTTAAAAGAGTGGTTAGGTATTTTATACGTAAATCCTATTAAAAAAAAAAAAGAAAAAAGAAAAAAACCCTTAACCTATTCACTGGTAACATAATGTATTGAGACACGTTAATACTCTTTGATTCAGAATAAAGTGTCAGAGCGGTGATAAGAACACCTAGTTACACTGAAGTTAATCATTCATATCTTATCAAAAGCAGGAATAATGATACTTTTCCCTTCTACAGTTGTTTTGCCCAAGTATCTCTGTTTCCTGGGAGATAAAGCGTTACTTCAAGGAAAAATAATTTTTCAACAGGTTATTTCATCATATTTTCAGAAGCAGCCAGGGCGGCACCATGGCGCTCCTGACGCCGGCTCCTCTCGCCTCCGCGCCGAGAGACCCCAGGCTGCACCAGCCCGCGGGGCCGTCGCCACGTCCGCTTACGCAGAGCTTTTCCATAGCGTGGGCCATCCCACTGGGTGTAGTTTTCTGCACTGGATTTGCATCTTTATTAGCTAACTATGCTAATAGACTTTTTACAGTCTAGCATAGATGGAGCCATAGACAAAAAATAAATAAAATAAAATAAAAATAAAAAAAGAGATCATAACAAATGGTACTGGGCATAACTCTGCTTTAGGTGTGGAGCTCTACGGGAGGTGCAGGAGAGGCGAGTTCATGCACCTGGGATTTCCCCAGCAGGGAAGGGCAGAAAAAAACAAACAGCAGGTATGTGTAGAGAGATTTTATAACACAAAGCAATAAATCACATTTTTTCCTTTTCTGAGAAAACTGGATTTGTCACAGTTAAATAAACGACCTCAGCTATATCTAAGAGTTACTTAGTGCATGGATACAAATACATACACAGACCAAAGTGTGTAATTTATACATGCATATACGTTATTTATAAAAATAGAAATTGGTAGTTTAGCTAAAATTTTTTTTACAGATGCTTACTGCTGATTTCAAAACATAATATGGTATAAAAGTGTTAAACCACCGTTCCCATTAAAGGCCAGATCCGCAGCTCAGATTTCATGATCAACAGTGACCTACAGCACAGAGCCCAGGGTATCCTGAGCGTCTGGCCCGAATCTTTAATCGACATACTATGCTACAGAAATTTTTTGCATCACTTCACATTGCTTTCACTGTTAGAAACCTTCAATCATTCTCCTGTTTAATTATTTTATTTCAATTATTTCAAAAAAAGTATTTGCTGTTTTCCTATGGCAGTTAGAAGAGAATGCCTTGCTCAGTAGCTCAGAAAGGTATTATTTCAGTAATTTTACCTCCGTTGGAACACACTGTTAATTTCTGAAAAAATAATACAAACAGAAAATAATTACTGCATGGCTTTCAGGAGAAGGCCTGAACTACTGGAAGGGCATAACCCTAAGCGTTACTGGCAAAGGAGCAACAAGACCACCTACCACGGATTTGGGCTTGCTGACCGCCACCAGGTTGGCCAGAACATCTTCCTCGTACAGCTGGCTAAAGACGTGGGCATCGTAAGCCACCACTATGGAGATTTCTTCCATCATCTTGTCTGCAGACTGCCGCTAGCCGCGAGCGCGGGTTCGCAGGGCGCCGGCGGCCGATGACGCAGGAGCGTCACGGGAAAGCGCGAGCCGGCAGATCGGCTCCCGCGGGCATCTCCCTCGCGGCCTTACGGGAGGCACGCACCGACCGCCCGCTCCCGCGGGCGGCAGGCGACGGGGCCACGGCACCTGCTCAAGCTTGAGGAAATCCTGGGAAGAAGGCTGAATTCCAGCATGAGGCTGCAGGTGAAGGACGCAGCAGCCGAAGCGAGTTATTATTAACCAAACAAGCGTCCGCCAGTGCCTGGCAGCCGCAGCGCAGTTATTGCTGTTTGCCTCAAACTTTTCTTGCGATTGGTTATTCCTTACATCCCGTTTACATCAGAAGGCTGATACTCTTGTCAGCAGAATTCTTCCTTTCCAGTGAATTATTTCTTTTGGCTTCTTTGGTAAATTCGCAGTGAACACTGCAATGATGATTTCCTTCAGGTGCTCTTGGAATTTTCCACAACTTTCCAAATTGTCCCTTAGAAATCTTGAAAAGCGCTTGCTTTTATCCAGAGCTGAACTGCATTTTGTACCAGTTGGAGGCCTTTCGATTTTAGCAGGAAGATCATGGTAGTAAGCCACAACCTCACCCCATACAAAATCCTTTAGTTTCCATTTGCAGTGCAGGGTCAAACCGTGATGCAGAATGCTGCGCAAACTGCAAGTTGCTCCTTGAACAAGCCTGTGCCTCTCCGAGTGAAGTAAAACCAATTTATCCAACTGATCGTTTCCAGGACTGAGGGTTTTTAATATGAATCTAGGGCTGTTTTGCTTTTAATTACAAAGCGATACAGTATCTCTTGTCTACGAGCCCTGAGCAGCGCAGCAGCCTTCCAAACCGCTTCTGGCTTGCCAGGTCATTAAGCCTGACATCTACCTGACACAGAGGAAAAGCCAGCGCAAGGCAAATAGTTTGGAAAGGTTTTTTTTTTAAAAAAAAAAAAAAAAAAAATCAAACTTTGCAAAATGGGTTCCTCTGGTGAAAAATCATACCTGCGCGAGGAATACAGATCACTTCAGCTGCGCACGCTGCAAACCTCGCAGGAGCGGCCATTCGCGGGGTCCGCAGCGCACGCTTCCACTCTCGCTTTCCAGAGCCAACGGGGCGAGAGCAACCTGAGCAGCAACCTGGCTTTTCGCTTTTTCCTGCGCTTCTGAGGTATCCTTATCAAAGACCGTCCGCTATCTAAGCAGCACCAGGTGCTATTTGCATTTCAATAGGAAACCTGAGCAACAGCTGTAGTGTTCAGGATTAAAACCCAACATTTCTTTCACTTAACTGGGGAGGGAGCAGTGAGGAGGGAGGAATTACATGTGATTGCTAGGAAACAGAGAGCCTTCTAATAGGCTTATAGCAAACAAAAATGCAGCACTTGAGGTAAGATCCTTGAGACCAGCGCAGCTTCTGAGCATGCTTAACCCTTGCAGGAAGTAGAAAGGTATTTTTCACTTGAAATGCACCTATAATGCATTTCTTTTTACTAAAAATTCCTGTTCTTCCTCAGAGGCGCTGGCTTGCAGAGTCCCTGCAAACACGTCGCACAGGAGGGATCGTTTCGATCCGGCCGCAGAGGCGATCCCCCGCTCGCAAGGCTGCTCCTCCCGTCCCCGAGAACGAGATCGTACCTGACGTGGCCAAAGGTGGTCGCGTTTTCAGGAGAGCCTTAAGGGACCGCTTCCTCCTCCCGCTCCCCTCGCACCTTTTGGTGCTGGCCGGGGGGTTGTTTCCCTTCGAGCAAAACCGAAGCCGCTCGTCCCTGGCTCGCCGGGCTGCAGGCGGGACGCGCGGGGCTGCCCGGCCGCCTGCTGCCGGAGGGCCGGCGAGCGGCTTCCCCCAACACCTTGCTGGCGGCCGCGCCGGGGCCGCGACTCCCCATGAGCCGCCGTGCGCGCGGGGAGCGAGCGCGCTGGCTGCCCGCCAGCCCCGCGGGGCGAGCGAGAGCCCAGCTCAGCTCTGCAACGAGGGCCGGAGGCGGCGAGCACAAACCGCCGGCGGCTGCAGCGCCTCGGGGCCCTCCCTCCGTGCAGCCCACAGGCATTTTTATTCGTAAGAAACTGCAGACCAGAATCTATACTCACTTTTCTTCCCCGTAAGCAGACAGGTCCAATGATTTAACACCGCTGAATCCACGTTTTACTGTGTGTTACTGGCTGAATCATTCTTCTCATACGTGTTCCTAATTGCAGGCTTGTAATTTTGACATGTTCTAACAAGCAAGAAGCCTAACTACTGATTTGAATGCTGACTAATGTATGTCTTTACTTTAAAGAGGATGTTTTCCATCCTCTTTTGAATTAAACTGATTGACAGATGCATGTGTGTCCGGACACAGTCCGAGCCTGCTGCTCGCAGGGAAACCGGCGAGGCAAAGGTGCACGCGGGCCGCGCTCGGCCACCTCCCGGGCCGGACTCCGCACGCTACCCGGACTCAAACACAGGCTTCCCCCCGGCAAATGTTTCCCAGTACTGAACTGATGAACTATCGATCAAAAACCGTAAAAAGCATGCAGGGCTGCTTCTATCTCTTTGAATTAAACGGCGCTTCTCTATACAACACAACGTCTGCCTTGCAGCAGCCTCCATCCAGGCCCAGGAAAGCAGGTCGCGTTTTCAAGCGCGTTCCTCCAAAGCAGTGATTTATAGAGCAGTAATTCAAGCGAGCAGCTGGGAAGGCAGCAGGAGGGCAGGTGGGATGCAGAGACGGCGCAGCGGCGCCCACAGCCACCCCGGGGCGGTTTCTGCTACCCGTCCACCCCGCCACGGCACGTCTCAAATGGCTTGGCCTGTGACAACAACCGCTAGCGGAAAACCCCTCACTTGCAAGCTAAATACGGTGAACTGCAAAATGAAGCTACATGCTCTCTTCACCCAAAACGGTTCGCTGGCAATCGGAGAACAAGAAATATCCCAGATGCTCAGTCTGCACCCTAAGCTTCTTGAGGTAGCAGAGGATACCAGGATTGCCGTGCTCTGGAAGCCAACCTGCCACGCTGTCCCCGAGGAAAAGCTTTGATGCGGGAACCAAAGGCTGGGGAGCGTCTGCCCGCCCGCTGCAAACGTCTTCATCCTGGGGAACTGATGAGCAAACCCCTGACTACCGTGCTGACAGAGCCTTCGAGAAAGCGCAGGTTTAGGCGTAACTCTGTTCCTGTTTTAAACATCAGGAAGTAAATATCTTTAGGCTTTTTTTTGGGTTTGATTCAAAACAAGCACTGAATACCAAGCAATTGCTCATGGCGAATGCCCCCGATGAAAGCAGCTGGCAGGCTCTGGCTGATCTCAAAGTTCACCAATTGCTTCTCCAAGTTTTATTTAAAATGTCAAACCACAGGCTTTAATTCTTTTTTTAAATAAATGGGTGCTTGCAGCTGCGTCGCTCCCAAAACAATCCTCGCGATGTGTGGACGGATCGGGCCTTCACGTGCCCCAGCGTACGTACCTGCGTAAGGAACTCCTCCGAGCGTGCCCTGGGGCTACTAGTGCAAGAGCCGAGCAACGCTCGGGCGGCATCCGACCATGCAAAGGCCGCAGGGAACTAAGCTCCTCGACAAACTGATCCCGCACAGTCCTTACTGTGAGATTTATTTTAATATCGTAGCGCTTAGTCACTTCAACTGACGTTTAAAAGAAAACAAACGGAGGTCAAATATATTTTTCAAGAAAATTATTGTAGTAGCGCTGCTCTGCAATTGGAATTACTTACACGGGTTCCTGGACTAACTTCAGTACAGCTTGATTCAGGGATCTGAATACTCAAGTATCTGACAAGCTAAAACAATCAGATTTTCTTAAGAAAAAGCTCCACCGGACAAACATCATCCTCAGAGAAACAATAACCATACAATAAACATAACTACCACTGTTGTCTTCCATGGTCTACTGGTTTTTCATTTAGAGAATATGATCATCAGTCAAAAAAGATATTAATTAGCACCAAGTAGCACATTAAAAAGTGGCTTTTTTCACATGAAGAGACTCAGATTGGGGTCCAGCACTCCTGGCTTTGAAAACTAACCCCACACCTGACTGTCTCTCAAGGCAGATAAATCTCTTCACCTTTCCCTCCCAACAGGCTTAACGGTTCTTACCTACCTCGCAGTGGGACTGAGACAACTGAGAAAGCAAAAATGCACGGAAAACGCAAAACTACGGGTGTTATTACTGTTGTGCCGCCAGGCAGGAAGCTGCTACCTGCCAGGGCCCTGTGCGACGACGAGGCCGGGTGAGCCCGTGTGAAGCCCCACGGCGAAGCCGCGGAGACGGCTGCGGTCCCGGATGCCCCAGCTGGACTCCGGACAGGAGCCTAACGGAGAAGACGAGACCCTTCTATGGGTGAAAAAGCACAACAATAAGGGCATATCCCAAATCACGAAAAATAAGTCAGCAGGATGACTGCCTGTTAGATGAGATGAGGATAAGAATAATTAAGGCGGGAATGCTGCGCGTGAGCAGGGAACGGCACACGGTATTAGCTAAGCTGCACTAAACCGGACAGGCCAGTCCAAGCCGCGTGGCGGCTGAGGTACGAAAGTGAGAGAGTTTGACTGCGAGAAGCAGTCTAGACTGAGGCATGCTCAAAGACTCTGAAACGATACTATTTCATGCATTATGCACTAAAAGCATAAACTATTGATACAATATTGTCCCCGAAGGCAGCGGTTAAAAATTAAAGCATTAACTTGGAGGTCAAAGTACAGAATGTAGCCCAAAAAGGACAGAGAACAGAATTCACAGCATGTATTCCCACCAAAGATAAAGGACAGGGATCTGATAAAGAAACCATCGGAGAAGAGATCCGTCTGCAGCAGAGAATGGAAGTCAGCTAAGTCTGAGGGCTCCCTCGGACAAGTGAAGGTGGAGGAATTTGCACAGGTCAGGTTCAGGCGAGGGCAGGAGATCAGGGCTGAGCTCAGCCGTACGAGCCACCAGCGGCACCCGCTAATCTGAGGTTCGCGTAATCCTTTCCCATTAAGCCGCTATTCATCACCATACAGTACGGTGAAAGGGAAACTCTGCTCGCAGAAGACGATTCGGGAGACAAACTGTTTCAGTGCTTAACTGTGCTCATCTAGTCTCCTACCGCGAAAATTTGCATCTACATTTAATGCTTCAACATACCACAATGAGAAAAGCTTCTGTATTTACATATGATTTAAAGATTAACTTGTCTTGATTCCTAATAAGCTTATTTTCAGAGCTCAGACGGGCTGTACGTAGGGAGAGCGCAGGCAGGATCCCACACAAGTGGCTGCAACAGCTCTGCAAGGTAACGAAGCACTTCGTCACCCAGACCTCAGAGACTGCAGAGATCCCCACACCCTATTCCTGCCTCCCCAAGAAGAGAACTTTCTTTTGCTTTCTCCCTTTTCAATGTCGCTTATGAACAAGCAGGCCAGAGGTTCAGCCTCCCCCACTTGTCCACGTGTGTGCCCACACTTGTTCACAAAACACTCTTGCAGACTGCAAAAATAAACCCGGAGGGTTCTTTCTTTTGTCTGTAACAACGGTAAACATGACACCATCTGACAATGAAGGAAAAGAAACTAATAAACTAATTAATAATTAACAGGAAAAGGAAAAGCTATGCTGTAGTCTCCATATGGCTTCTGCATGCAATGTAAATGCACCTGGCATATGTCACATTTTGAAAGGTTACAGCTGTCCTTTCCTTCTGCATCTGCGGGGGAGCGACTCCGTTTCTAACCTCTCTGTAAAACTGGTGAAGGACTGGATCCCCTTTCCCAGCCAGACGGTGGTGGTGTTACGGGAACGCTACGCAGCTGTTTTGCTCTGTAGACAGGTCTTGCCGAGGAACTTCACGGTAACCTAGAGGACTGCAGATGGACCTAGCAACGCTCGCGGCACTGCAGGAGTTGTCCCGGGACTGGCAGACGATTTAGCAATGGGATTTAGCCCCCGCCAGAGTCTGAAGGTGAGTGAAAAGAGTGGCTGCCACCGGCAGTTCCCGGGACACAGCCAGTTCCTTAGGTTGTGCAGTACTGGCATGGCTGAGACCGCTGCTGTCTCTGTTGAAGCATCTTGGGGGAACAAATAGAAACAACGTGACAGTTTTCTCAACACTACTTAGGACTATGAAATAGAGAAAGACCACAAATGTTTAAGTCAGAGTCTTATCTCTCACAACAGAGTAGAACAGCAGCAAGAGAAAAAGTTCACTTCGAGCTAATGATCCAGTGTCCTTCTAGCGATCTCCGTGCTTTTGGCCTTCTGTTATTGGTACACTGCAAAACAGTCAGGTCTTTTTTTTTTGGACAATACTGTACTTCTAGTTTCACCTTTTTTATCCTCTTATTAGGAACATATGATCTGTGCTCCCTGTCTCAGTCTTGTTTGCACTCTTTTGCTCCACTTGGATCTCTCAGAGCTAACAGGATTTCAGGGTGTATCTATGCAGCAACCTCAAGAGCTGGCCCTGAGCACCAGCAGCGAAGATGCAGGAGGAGGCAGGAGCACAAGCTGGCGACCAGACCACAGAGCCCGAGGGCAGCTTTGTCTCCCGTAACGCCTTTATCCGAGCAGGTACAGTTTATCCTTCCTCAGCACTGCAAACTACCCTACGTTTTGCCAGACTTCTGAAAGTTCAAGGCTGAAATCCTGATTTGGCACTTTGTGCAGGTATGGAGCAAAAGCCCAGGACGTCAGGTGAAAAAAAGCCATGGCAGCAAGAAACGTAGAGCTCCTCATCTGCACCAGCTCCCAGCCTGTTTCTGGGTGCAATTCAAGGTGTTAATCATGATCTTCAGCTCCCTAAGACACCTGACATCTTCCCACATGAAAGACCCTTTTCTTCCTTTGAGTAACGAAATTAAGACTCAATCCTGCTGAAAGCTGCTGCAACAGCTTCTCAGGGCAGTACAAGTTTTCCTTGAGCTCCATTTGGGCTCATTCTAAGGCTCCTTTGTTTTCTTCAAAACTCAGCTTAGAGAATACCTGAAATAACTTAAATACTTGCCAGAGCACCTAGCACATTTCTGAGCACTATGTGAGTAACAGTAGCGAAACGAATGCACTAACAGAAATAGCACACCTTGCCTTGTGAAATTGCAACCGCATATTAAAAAAAAGAAAAGGAAAAAAGCATAGAGGGCAACAGATCAGCTAAGGGCCTGGAATCAACATTCCTCTGGGTGCACATGAAGTAGGGACATCCAAGTGATAGATCTACATCAGAAATGACAACAAAACCAAGAGTGCATTCTGAAAAATTCAGAATACAGCTAGATAAGAATGAACAAGCCATACCACCCTCTCAGAAACATCTGAGTTCTCCAAAATGGTAATTGACTGCTCAAAGCAAATGAGGAGAAAATTCAATCTGGACTTAAAATCTTGCTTTCCTCATCTCACTTTGATGTAAAAGATTTACATTCGGCCTCGTGCGCAGCCCCAGCTCTGCAAGGCTGCGTGTACCAAACTGAGCGCTTTTGGGCTTCTCTTTGGGCTGCTCCAGCGAGGGTCAGGTAAGGGATGCACCATCAAAGCCAGAAAATGTGTTTCTACCACCAAGTCATCCATGACGAAAACTCCAACACACAGGCAAAAAAACTGTCAGGCACTTAGCAGCTAAGGGCAATAAGCACAGGACCAACAGGCAACGGCTGTGGCAGAAGCACCAAACAGAGAATCAGCTCAGGATTATTGTGCCTGCCTGCTGAACGAAAAAGGGGGGAAAACATAAAGCGAAGAAGGAAAAAACAGTTTGGTACCTGTTGTTCTAAATAAATGTTGTTGTACTAATAAATTTGGGGAGCATGACTAGAGAAAACAGTACGGTAACAGCTTGGTTACCTTCAGCTACCCTTGTCTGTCCGCGGGCAGCCGAGGAAAAGGTCATCTCCCCACCACAAACGTCCTGGCAGTGAGTCTATACAACAAACAGGACACCGGTAACCTGCTCCTGCAGCTCGCAGGACTGGAGGCGCGTCGGGGCCCTGGCCCCGGCCCAGCCCCACCCCGCAGAAATGCGGCGGATCCTGCAGAACCGCTTCGGCAGGCTGCTCGGCAGCACCGGGGCTTCTCCCAGCACTAGGGGTTGGGGACTGCCGTCCTCACCGCCCAGCGGGGCTCAGGGAAGGCCCCCGCGGGCACACAGCTGAAATTAAAGCAGCTAGAAATAGAGTAAACATAAAAATGGCTTAAAGCCATCTTTGTTCCGTTCCTCTTTTCTTTTTCTTTCCTATCAACTCACACCAAAGACAGCACTCTGCAGCCAGCCATGCCTCTTAAAGACACCTTGTGCAGGCTCTCAGGTGCCCCTCCTGCTCAGCAGATATCACAAGGAATCTGTTGAGCTGAGAAACTGGAAAAACATAAAAATACAGTAGAGAATGCTGTTAGAAAAAAAAGACAAACAGATGTCCAAATAAAGTCACAAGGCTGCAACTCAGAAGCTTACAGCTTTGCTTCCGAGTTACGGAAGAAATCTGTTTAGCTAAATAAATAAAAATAATTAAACGCCCCTAACTAAAGGCCAGCTGCGGAAAAGCCGCTCGACTGCGGCCCGTTCGTTACTTGGGATGTTGCTTAGCGACAGGCTCTCTGCCGCGGGGCTAAGGCAGCACGAAATCAGCAGCTCTCCAGCGAAAGACAAACTGAACGTAAAGCTGGGGAGATGTCCTTTGGACGGCAGCAAGGAGGAAAGCGTCGACTTGTTAACCAGATACGGTGGGCACCTCTGCAGGGCGTTCCCGGAGCGCGCAGGATCGTGAACCAGCGTGGCGAAGGGGCTGCGCTCTGCACGGGTACCGACACCTTCCAGGCACGCCTGGCCACGTAATAATTCAATGCTGATTAAAACGCCGTCCTTTACAGTCACCTCACGGGTTAATTACTTATTAACGATCGGAAACGGCTCAAACCCGCTCATATCAGACCACCCTTGCTACGCAGCGCGCGCTTGCAGCTGTGGCGTTCTCTAACGCACTTCCCACCGTTTCAGCTCTGTGTTACCTTGATGCCACCTCTGCACTCACAAACACATTCGCTCCCTGCGAATCCTTAGTGACCAAATCTCAGCTTCATGGATGCCCTTGTTCTGGCCAAATAATTCTCCTAAATCACATTGCTTCTCGAACCTCCTGGGCCAGTCCCACGCCAACACTGCGAAATCCCTACAGAGGCAGCACCTCTTGGAAGAGAACTGACCGTCGAGAGCAGCAGGAACAGCAGCACCCGCACACGCCTCCTGGAAGACTTAAATCAGAGTTTTGACTGAAAGGTTTCTCTGGGTCACTGACTTTGGGGCCAGACTGTAAAAGTGAATTGTTTTCCCCTGTTAAATGTGTGTGAACTGTCCTCTCTCGGTGAGACATGTGCATGGATCCGTACACCCCGAGACCCGCTGGATGTGGTGCGGGAAGGCGGTCAGGACAGGAGGGCAACAGTACCTGGCTTGTCCATGCTCTCCATGAGACAGGAGAGGGGAAACAGTGGCCCCTTCCCCTCTTCAAAAGGAGCAGTGATAGCTCAGGCCAGGCCTCCCTCACCGAGTGCCTTACATTTATGCGGTGCTTTAGAAATAGAGTAAGACCTGCTCTTTGCCCTCCTGGGGCACGTGAGCCAAACGTGCTCTTTCACTATAACAGCAGGGAAACTCTTCACCTAGACTCTACCCAGTGCCCCAAGGGAACACACTCCCGTGAACGGTACGAAGTGTGTACGAGTCATTATCCGCTTCCCAGGCAGCAAACTACGGGCTCTGGAGAATCAGCACAGTGGCCGTTTTCAGTCCTCACAATCACCGTTCCTGGGCCCTCGGCGGCTACGCGCTCGAGGACGCCTTCGGTGCTGTTTTGTGCTTCAGTTTCTCTGGGGCTGAAAGGAAGGCAATTGAAGCTCGTTGGTGCGGCAGAGGAAAGAAATGGAACCAGGACAACAGACTGTCCTGAGATTCCTCATACACGTTTATAGGCTAATTGGGAACAACAAGAGCCAGTTGCTAGAGAAGCACATCGATGACTATACCTGGACATCTCCCTTTTTGCACTGCTGCTGTGTTAGACACGCTGGAGCATGCAGCTTCCACCGTCTGCTTCAGCCTCCCCTCCTCCAAACGGGAGATGATGAAGTTCTGCCTCACTGAGCTGCGGTGACGGATTCATCTCTGGGATACTTGGAGAGCCAAGTAGCTGCTGAAACTGCTGGCTCCCCGGACTTGAGCAAAGGGAGTGACTGGAAGAAGATACTCCTATTTTAGGTCTCAAGAACCAAAGACTATATCAAAACTCAAAAGGGAGGTTTTTCTACGCTTTCATAAATGAATCTTTGCAGATCCACTTCCCCAGTCTTAGCTGTGACCCAATATTGCTCACTTTCCAGTGCTTAGCCCCGTTTACAGAGAAGCAGTATGGCTTGCAGGGTAGCAGCTCCCTGCACTGCCTGTTGAAGCTGGCCCAGCAGCACCAGCAGGGCTAGGGCTCAGCACAATACCGACAAGCCCCATTCACTCTCTTTCTGATACTGTCAGAAACCTCCTCAGCATCAGCAGAGGCCAGAAAAGGGAAGCTACAGAAGTTGAAGCGCAGATGGGCTTCCCTTCCTCGGCAGCATGCACAGAGGGGCGAGCAGTCGCTGCAGGAAGTGAGTAAGGACCTGAGTACTCACGTGGCGACAGGGAAGATTCTGGGCCATGGAAACTCATGTGGAGAAGTGATTTAACATGCAAAAGTACAGACAAACCGGAGTCTTGGAGGCTGAATGTGTATTAGGAGGGTAAAAGAAGTGCAAGTGGAAGAGCGAACAGCACCAACAAAGCTTAAGAGTTTGGAAGAGAAGATAAACTAAAAACACATGAAATGTCTTAAAATGTCACTTTCTGACTACTGTCACAGTTTCCAGACTTTCAAATTGTAATATATTGTAACTACTTATGATTTGGACAAGGTCATAAAAATAAACGCTTAATACTTTCCTACATTATGGTCTACTGTGTGTTCTTTACACTTCTGTAGCAGCAAAGTCTCCTTTTCTGATACCAGCAAGTTTGCCTTTAGAGTAAGAATGCTGTTTTACATCCATTAGCGTAGTGTAAGGCACATAAAAAACTTCAGAGCCATCATTACTTGCTATTTCCGAGAAGCCTCCCAGAGCATGTACTTATATATCCTCTTGCTAATTGTTTCAACTCATCTTCATCATCAAAGCAACAAAAAAGGGAAGGAAATATGAAACCCAGACACATATGACCATACGACATCTGGTTGTTCTACACATGCCTTCATCATTCCCTAAAGACCTTAGGAATCCTTTATATCAGCGACTTTCAACATTTTTCAATCCTGCCACCCCCCAAATTCCAGTCATGATGCAGAATCTTGTATAATAAATGACTGATTGAGGGTTGAAAATCTGTAAGGCATATAGGTAAACAGTTCACCTAAAGAGATACTCTACAAACACTGCTTGCAACAAAGGCCTATACAGTGTTACTCTTACTGAAATTTTGTGGATGCCTCCGTAAGGAAAGCTGGAAGGAAAATAGAGAGGGGCTCTTCACTCCCAGCAGAGCCAGGATCCCTAAGAAGCATCTGTGTGAGCTTTCAGCCCAGTGCTGAATCTATGAACACGCTGCTTGTTTCTGCTTGCTGAGGCCATTAGGGCCTCGGTCTGCTTCCCCAGGAGAAGCTGCCTAGCAGAGAGCGATTTGGGAGAGCAGGGAGAGGATGAGAGGGACTTCGGCACTGCCCACCAGCAGCCACCCTCGCTCACAAGGAATTATGAGCGAGTTGGGACTGTGACGGACCCTTTGGATTCAGAGCCGAAGGTTTTCTCGTGTCAGAACAAGAGGAGGGGGGATTTTTGAGGGTTACCAAGTCTTTCCCATCTGCACCTTCCCAAGGTCGCTTCTCCCGGCCGTGACTGAGAATTTCTGAAGCGCTCAGGTTTGTCGCATCAGCTGGGGGAGACGGCTCTGGCTCACCTCGGGATACAGCAAACGCGTCGTTTCTAAACCAGACTCCCCTGGACTGGACGGTCGCTGCCTTTGCAAGAACGCATCAAACCACCCTGCCCGAGACATGCAAGCTGCCCCTGGCTTCGCCCTGAGCAGAAGATGCTGGTTTTACACGTTACGTCTCTCCTCTTCAGAGAGGCAGATGCACCCGACTCCAAACTATGCTTCAAAAAGGAAAAAAAACTAAGCATACTTGAAAGAAGTTCACTACCTCACAAAGTCACATTTCATGTTAATTTGCAAGAAAAATAATGACCCACTTTGCCTCTGGGTTTCCTGCTGGTATTGAAAACAACAGAGTTTGCATCTCTACGGGCCCTTGGGAAGATGACAACATCCAGAAGAGCTTCAGTAAGGAACAAAATTAGCACCACTGGTTTCAAGAAGAGGCTCGACCCAGCAGTGCAGAATCCACCCCGTAATCTATTACTTTCACCATCACAGCTTTTGTTTACAGTAAGTTTGCTGGGATCTATATTCTACCCAATATATTCACCCAACTGCAGTTCCTTTCACCGCAGGAGACCACTTTCATACTTCAGACATAAAGAAACCACATTTACTATTTTCAGGACCTGCAAAAATTGCAAAATATTGAGGGCAGCGATAAGGTGAAGAATTTTTTTTCCTGTTTCTGCCAGGTCAGCTAGATTGCAAACTCATGAAAACTTACAGTCTGACTCTTTTTACAGTCTGGGCTTTTTTTTTTTCTTTTTTTTTTTCTTTTTTTTTGGGGGGGGAGGAGGGCACTAAAGGCTGAACACAGAAAAGCCAGGAGAATGGTTTAGCGGGAGGTGCAGATGTTGTTTAATAGCAGTTTGCCCCCGGCTGTCTTTAGGAAGAGGGGGAGCGAGCAGAGCAGAGCAGAGCAGAGCATCCTTGCTGGGCACGCGGGAATCAAAGCCTTGATCCGCTTCAGATTTCTTCTGCTACTCATGACCAGCTGAAAGGTAATCAATATTCCCGAGCGTGTAAAGACGGGACGTCCCACGTGGCACAACCACGTGGCTCACGCCGACTGTTGTGAGGACGTACAGTAAGGTCCTGGATCTCGTGCCCTAAATTACAGGTTATCAAAGGGATTTCTGAGATTAAAAAAAAACAGTTCAGTCACTTGGCTCTGCTAAGAACTTTAGCTATGGGGTTTATTCTTTCAGCAGTCAAGGCCTTAACCTCGAAGCCTCCGAGCTACGTAAGCCACGTTGTATTTACGGGAGTGACCGCACATCTGTACTTGCTGTTTGGGCAAATGCTGAAGAATCCCCTCAAGGTCAGTGACACGCAGCTGCGCTGGAGGTTTGTTAAAGCAAAGGCGTTTGCAGGTCTGTTGTCACAGTAACTGGGTGACTCAGAGTGACACGCCGGCTCGGAGCCCAAGCCGTGCGCCCGCACTGCATTTGTGCCTACACTTCCCAATTTCAGAGGCTGCTTACTCTACAGATTAACTGCTTTCCTTCCAGATTCTGCAGGGATTTTTCTGAAGTTTTTCCCTGTGATGGGATTTTACAGTTTTTGCGTGGCTTTCAACCAACTTCCACTTTCATAATCAGATTTTACTTAAGAATTGTTGTCTAGGAAATTGCATTAATCAAAAAAAGGAAGTTGAAAGACTAATACACAGATATGGTAACATAACAAGGACTCAAGCCTCATCTGCTGCTTCAACAACGGAATAGAAAAATGCTGATACGTTGTCAAGGTTTCCCAATACATCAACCCACAGTAAATGCTTTGCTTTTCACTTCTACCTATCCTTACCGCTTCTGTCGCAGAAATAAGGGATGTTGGGCAGCCTGAGCTACGAGCAGCAGGAAAAGTGGCACGTGAATGCTGTATGGAGCTCACTTTTGTCAGCCTTCAACCTTCAGGGAGATGCTCAGGCTCCCTCTAAACTTAGACCTTTATTTGTCTTTAAAGCATCCCCTTTCAGCACCTTTCTGAGCCACTGGCCATACCCAGTCAATGACCAAAAGCTTTCAGGCAAAAAACCAAAACAATCCCCTCAAAAACCCACCAGGTTTTTTTACACCTCCTCAGTATACCTGCACATTTGAAGCAGGGCTGAATGTGAAACTTTGCGTACAGAGGCGAGCTAGCGTGGCGCTGGGGGCCACCCCCTGCCTCGGCGGCCACAGGAGACCTCCTCGCTTCCACCGGCAACGAGCGAACGAGCAAAACCTTACACTGTCATCTTTAATTACAAGGAGATACCTCAAAAGAAGGGGATAAATGTATTACGACATTTTGATACAGCTTTTCAGCTGGATCCTCCAAAGCCTGCTATCTACAGCCCTTCCAGTTACCAGCCTGATATAAGTTATTTATGCCTAAACACAAACAAATTAAACATCATCAACTAATTAAGTTGAAGCTTGCTACACTACTTACTCTGCAGAAAAGAAATAACGCTATCATACAGTAAATATAAAAGCTAACAACAGGAAAACAGAGAAATCTGAAGCAAAGAGATGAGGGAATCTTAAAAATGTGAGTATTACCATTAAAAAGCACTCTGCCGAGCTTCTACTCAAATAGCCTAGGTAACAGCCAAGTAACCATGCACTGAATTTAACTTAGAACAGTATCAACAACGGCAAAAATAACATCTGGAGTTTGCAATGGAAAGTTATTAATGAGAACTTAAGTTCTGAATTCCACTGTCACTGCAGTCCGCTGCATTTAAAAAATGCCTACTGCCATCGTTCTCTATTTACTTGTTTGCTCACTTGTTTTTTAAAGGTGAGAAATGCAATTGCAGGTGCTTGAGAAATGAAACACCAGAAAAAAATGCAGAAAGACACTGTCCCCAATATTTGATCTTTGTTCATTAGCTAAAGCTTTGATTAAAAAAATGGAATAGAGTTAACCTGTGTCCTTAAAAAAAAAAAAAAAAAATTGAGCTCTAGGTCTTAGTATACTGGAGCGCTTCAGAAATCGCTGCTTCATTTCATTCATCAAAAGCGCAGTTTGGACCTAGCTGTTCTCTGCATCACTCTGAGAGTGAGACAGTCACTGATATTTTTTTTCCCCAAAGCTAATGCACGCAACAGCCATTGGCTCTGCTTCACCTGAGCTTTGCGCGACAAGTCACGACTTACAGTTACAACAACTTGAACTTTAAGTCTTCTAACACCTACAGAGATAAAAGAACCACCAATGACGATGTAGAGTGCTTACGGTATATGTGAGAAAGACATTCATCAAAGAGGCTGATCAAACACAACACAAGACAGTTTGAAAACGTTGTCCAAATGTAATCTCCTCCAAATGCAAGTCTGTTGGGATTTCTAGGAACAGAAATAAAAGAAACTTGCTTTGTTGGCACTGAACTGCTGGTAGGCAAAAGAGCTTCTTCCCGCATTGTTCAGAAGGGAGAATATCGAGTTTCTCTGGTCACATGAATTGAGTTAAAAAAAAAAAAAATATAGAATATTTCTAACTGTCCTCAGTTCAAAAGCGAGTTCTCACAGGCAACATGGAGACTGAGGCTACCAAGGGTCTCAGCTTGTTGCCACCGGGGTCTCTACTATCTGAAAATGGATTTCTTACGAGTTACTGCTTTGATACTTACTGCTCAGCTTCTATCAGTTTCCTTAACATCTGACTGTTTGAAAGAGTCACAGAGAAGCATGTATGAATTTCCATCTCCAAAAAGATGTCTCCATCTTGAGCCTGAATACTTTTGTTAATGCTGAAGACACCATCAAGAAATACGAAGCACCTCTTCCCGGCCAATGTAATTTTGAAGCACAGAGATCTTTCCAGGCATTTCTACATCCACATTTTATTTATATGTTGTCTGCCCTGTGAAAGCCTGGGTTTTTGTTTGTTTTTCACTACAGCTGTAAGTATTGATCTCGGGATACATTTATTTTTCTCTACAGTCTGTTCTGCCTCATGGAAGTGTCTTCATAAAGAAAAGCCTCTTACTATGAACAACAGCTACTGCAAACCTACCGGGCACCATCGTCTCCGTCTTTCTCCAATCAAACTTGGGCATTCTTCAGAGAAAAACTAGTTACAGTTAACTGGGTTCTTTTTTTTCTTCCTTCAAAGGGAAGAGAGGGGTTAGACTTTCTCTTCTAAAGAACAGCTATGAAAGCCATTATATTGACCACGATGACTCTACATAGGCCCGCTGTAACTCAACAGACCAGTCACTGGAGGTTGAAAACCTCTTATATGTCATCTTAATTTCAGATGTGTCAATTCAATTCGGGAAAAATTTTCACTTCCTCTTGCTCATAGAGTAATGTTACATAAATGGTGGCAAAGAGGGCAGAAGACATAAACACCAAAGAACGTGACCCCCTGCCACCTTTCTCTAACACTTTTCTCTGCTTCCAGAATCCCCTTCACAAAGAGCATGGAAGATAAAATGCCAATTTTATTTTTTTCAGATTCAAAATTTGGAGTTACTGCTAGCAAAAACAATCAATGATTCAACTTATAACAATTTCAGTTGATCCAAATGAGCTTTATGGAAAATACAGTATTAAATATTGTTGTTATGCTCTATTCAACAGGCCATTCATTCTGAACTAAGGTGAGATAATTTAAGATTATCTTGGAGGAAAGCACAGGAAATCATTACATGTAAATACTTAAAATTTTATGCCATAGATCTGAGCCAACACCAGTGTCCTCCTCATACGTGAAGGGTAACAGTGCAGGTTCACTGAGAAATTATCACAAATGTGCATCATGTGAGATGCCTAAGAAAAGCCACGTAGGTCTCACTAAAGTGTCAAAGTTGTTATTCATCAAGAAACCAGGATGCAAAGGAGTCGTTATCCATCCAGGAGGAAAGAGCCAGTGCCTAGAAGCGCCAGAAGCCCCTCTGAGCATGCTACACCAGGGATCTGGAAGGGAGGAGGCCTAGCAAGCCTGCAAAGCTGCGGCTCCGGGGGGCACGGGGCTGAGCAGAACAAAATTTAGTGTTTCCCAGCTCTGTGGTCTGTCGGACCCTGGAACTGTTTTCAAGGGTCACCATCACCTGGTTCCATTAAACTGCTAATAGTGAGGATAGATGTCTTCTGGATGTGTGTGTCTCGGGGGTAATGCAGTCGCTGGGGATAGAGGCAATGCACAGACCTATTCCACTTCTTCACCTAAGACTTTTCTAGCTGTTAAAAATCCTTGTCTTCAGCGCTGTCCTTGTTGACGTCATTACACACAGAAGTACACGTACATATGTAAACAAATGACTACTACAAGGACATCAAAATATTTCCATTCAGTTACATACTCCTTCCACGTTTATAAAAAATAACTATATATCTGACTAATTTACAAAGACAATTCAAAGCAAATGAAAAAAATCAAGCAGTTTTACTAATGCTTAAACACCAGGAAAATATAACCTCAGTACCAAATGCAGGCAACATGTCTGTGCAGTAGGAAACCAGATATGCTGAATTCATAGCAAAAGCGGATCTTTTTTAGCTATATGAGGCTGGGTCGTCGATCACCAAGATCAGTGATGACAATAACATTAAAGGCCAGGTTGTACTGCAGGCACTCCAGTGTGACTTTGGGTGTCAGTTCATTGCACTGTGCAATAGCACAAAGCCAAACGGAAAGGAAGAAGCTGAAGCTGAACACGGAGCCGGCATTAAAAACCATGACCCTCCTTCTAACGGCAACAAGACTCTGCACTTCAGAGATAACAGCGCCGACACGGCGAGTGGAACTGATCAGTGCTTTTTGATACGAAGTCACATACAGCCACAGCAGTGTTTTCCGTAGATCTAAATACAATTCTCCTCAATTTGGTTTGGCCTTTTTCTTCAGAAGCTGATAACTGAGCAATTTTTTTTCCCCCTATCGGTTACATTAGAGGATTAATTAGATACATCACTGGTAGAGCCAAAGGAGTAAAAAGCTTGTGCAATTTCAGAGCCTTTCTACAGTTATCTCCTTTGATTTTTCTGCCACGTTTGTATTGTTTTACTTCCTTTCACAACAGCAAAAGCCCCAAACATCTAGATAAACAGACATATGTATACATAAAAAATCAGAGGGAGAATGCACTAAAGACAGAAAAGGAGGGAACAAGTGAGCTATTTTTATTCTGTTCCGCTAAAACTCACATAAATCAATATACAATTTCTTGCTAAAGCATGTCTGCAAAAAATTGCTCCCAGATGAAACAGCAACAGAGGTGTAGATAAAGTAGTTTGTCCACCTCAGTATGGTGTTAGCTTCAAGACAGGCATTTGATTTCAAAATATTTAAATAGTGACGTTAGCAAGAAATTTTGTTTTAAAACTCCATAAACAGCAATTTTTGATTGAGAAGAAGTTTAGACCCAGCTAGTAAAGCTGTTACCCGTGAACCACACAAGGGCCTTGGTACCAGCGCGAGGGTACCAGCAAGGCCCGACAGCCTTGTCGGTATGCTCGGCAGTGACCAGAATTTGCATGTTTGCTTTGCACTCACACAGCCACCGTTTTTCTGAAGGTCGTTCGTTCCTCTCCCCTGCGGTGTTGAGAGCAGCAGTGCTTTTACGCTGCCGGGTCTGCTGAGGAGCCTTATTTGCTCTTCGTGAACTCCAAAGAGGGCAGAGATTTAGGAAGTGTTTTATCTTATAAGAACTTCAATATACTAAGTCTTTTCCCCCCACTGATGATGATAACAGAATAGAAAAGACCTCAGTGCAGTTCATGGGCCATGTAAAAGAAGGTGTCATTAGAGCTGCTGTCCTACCATCTCAACATCTTCTCTGTGGGTTCCTTTATCCGGTTGCTACGCAGGCTCTCCAGCGTGCTCCTCTGACCTTCCCCGGGCAGGCGAGGGCAAAACCTGCTTCCTGGCATTTCCCCACTTACCCGGCCACTACGCTCAACTTGTCGCCGTTTCTGCATCTGCAGTGTAACCAACTTTGAATGTTGTATCTGCTCAGTTTCAGAAGATCAACAGAACAGTCAGGGCAGAAATGGGCAGAACTCCCAATTTATCTGAAAACTGGCAAACCAGGAAATTCATACGGAGAAAATCTCGGAATGTGACTTCTTCCTTTCTACAGTTCAACTGACTAAAGTCAAGTGGAAGATTAGAGCTGATAGGTTTCCTAAATTATAATCAAAAACATTCCCCTTTTCTTAGGACACGTACTGATCTTCACATGAGACTCTGCACTGAGAGATGCAAGAGAGGGCTGAGGTAGATTTAACAGGTATACAGAACATGTTAGTTGTTTCAGTGAAGTAGTACATTAAGTTTAACTTTCATTAACCTAGAAGAGGTTCTTTCTTTCTTCATTCTTTAAGCAGGGCTTCCAGAGGCATAGAAAAAATTTTATAATTCTTCATCACAGGAAGAATATGCAAAAAAAAAATATATATATATATAACAAAATATAAAAAGCATGAGTACAGAAAGTAGTCAGTCATTCTAAGATGCACAAAATCAGGGCAATTCCTTATTCTATAGACATAATACATAGCCTGCTTTGGTCAGCTAGAAAATTCTCACCCCCAAACCCATTTTCACAAGTGTAAACCTTACCTAAAACACCAGGAGGAACATCCCATTTCCCACCACACAGGCCATTGCAAAACAGAAGGTATGACCATTTAACAACTGTAGACCAGCAAAATAACTGGAAACAAAGTAGTAAAAATCTCCTGTGTCATCCACTCTAAATTTTCATCCTTTATTAACTTTTTATTTACCCTTAAATCAACATCTTGACCTCCTGCACAGAAAATTAATGTATTTCTGCTCTATTTTGGAGGTAGGAAGGAGAAATTTGCATGACATTGGGCTCTACCTACGTTAAGTCTTGGCAGATAACTGCATAAATTCAGTCTTTTAAGGTGCATTTATGTCTTATATTCTGCTAAAGTGGGATAAAATATATTAGCCAGGTATTAGCGGTATCCTAACTTTGCAGCTACGTAACATGCATATGCCAAAAACAACAGGAAGTTTCTTAGGCAGCGTTACTGCACAGTACGAACTACTATAAACACTTCCCCGCAAACACAGAATACACCAATGACTGCTTGCAAGAAAGTAACATCACTATTTCTGATTCCACTGACTTTGATCACAGTGATTTCCTCACTGGTAAATGATCCAAATTCAGACCTGGTGAGTAATCACTACAGATATTTCTAAATTGAGTGAGCCATTCTCTATCACATTTTATACACAATTTTCAATTAAAGGGACTTTTCTTTTTTTTTCTTTTTTTTTTTTACATTTCATTTGCAGAACATTTCTGTCCCTTGAGAACAGACCGATGTTATATTATTTAATTTGTTTTAAAAACAGTATAAAACTAACATTACCAACACATGGCTTAGATCTTGCAATCATGACCTAACTTAAAAATTATGAAAATCCAAGGAAAAAGTCTGAAGTACTTTTCTCATTTGCCTTTTCTAAAGCCAAAACAGAGCTAAAAATAATTAAAAAGGAAGCAAGAGCAGCTGGATTATTACATCTTAAAACTCCTGTTCTGCAGTGAAGTTAAAGAAAACATGAAACACTGAAAACTGCAGAGCAAAAATATGAAACCTGGCTACACCATGATTCTGCTTTCAAGTTTTGGTGTCTCAATCGTTAGCTTAGAAACCCAATGAAAATACTCCCTGACACTTACCGTGTGGTACTTTTTCTAAAAAGAAAATCTGACATTTAGTCTACAAATATCAACACAGAAGTGAGAAGCAGCACAGTACCTCACTCACAGAGCAGAAAAAAACACATTCAAGGGTTTTGTTTGTTTTCTAAACAGAACAAGTTTTGCCCCATCAGCGAGACAGGCAACTACTTCATATAACCTCTGCACTCCCTGAGACCTCAACTAATGATAATTATCAAGACTATAATTTCCTATTAGAACATGTCAACTCTTGTACTTATTAGTTCCTGTTTGTAAATAAATACCATGATTATAATATCTAATTATACAATCATAAAAGAACTGAGGTTGGGAGGCACCTCCGGAGATCATCTAGTCCAAGCCACCTGCTCAAGCAGGGTTAACTACACCAGGCTGCCCAGGACTGTGACCGGACAGGATCTGAGTATCTGTAAGGATGGAGACTGCACAACCTCTCTGGGCAACCTGGTTCCAGTGTTTAACCATGCCCACAGTAAGAGAGAGTCTTCTTATGTTTAAGCAGAATTTCTTGCATTTTGTCTACTGCCTCTTGTCACCACTGAGTCTCTCTCCATCTTCTTTATCCCCTCCCTCCAACATTAACACACATCTCTGAGATCCCCCCGAACTTTCTCTTCTCCAGGTTGAACAGATCCAGCCTTCTCAGTCTCTCCTCAGATGACAGATGCTCCAGTCCCTGAATCATCTTAGTGGCCCTTTAGTGGACCTGTTCCAGTAGGTCCATGCCTTTTCTGTACTGGGGAGCCCAGCACTGGGCTCCAGGGATGGCCCCAGCAGGGCTAATAAAGGGGAAGGATCACATCCCATAACCTGCTGGCAATGTCATGCCTGATGCAGCCCAAGATGCCATTGCCCACCGTTATCACAAGGGCACTTTGCTGGCTCACATTCAACTCGCTGTCCACAAGAACAACACAGCTGCCGAGCTGCTCTCCAGCTGACCGGTCCCCAGCCTGCCCTCGTGCCTCGGCTCTTCCTCCCCAGGGGCAGGACTTCTCATTTCCCTCTCTGTTAGACTTCATGGGGATCCTTCTCTGCCCATTTCTACAGCCTGTCAAGGTCCCTCTAAATTGCAGCACACCCATCTGATGTCCAGGCACTCCTTCCAGCTTTGTACCATCTGCAAACTTGCTGAAGGTGCCTTTGGTCCCATCATCCAGAGCATTAAAAAGACGTTAAACAGCATCGGCCTGAGCAATCATTCTCTGGGGTGAACCACTAGTTGCTGACCTCCAGCTGGCCTTGGTGCTGCTCATCACAACCCTTTGGGCCCAACAGTTCGGCTAGTTTTTATTCCACCTCACTATTTACTTACCTAGTTTGTACTTAATCAGTTTGTCTATAAGGATGTTACAGAAGGCAGTGTCAAAAGCCCTGCTAAAATCAAGAGGAACAACATCACTGCTCTCTCCATCATCCACCAAGCCAGTCATCTCATTGTAGAAGGTTCGTTAAGCAAGATTATCCCCTTTCTAAATCCATTGTGACTACCCCATGTTACTTTCTTCCTTATGAGCTGCTGATTTTCTTTTCCATCAAATAGTTACCATGCCACCTGCAATCAAAGGTTACCTTCCTGTGATTCAGATTTAGTTCTCAGTCGGTAAAACAGAGACAAATTGGTCCAAAGAAACCAAACCTGTGAATTTCAGTCAATTCAGCCTTTGGGTGCTTTAATTTAATGTGGAACACTGAGTTAACACATTCAAGGCACCATATAGTCACCCTGCAGAGAACTATAATAAAAACATTAAGATTGGCCTAAATGAAACATGAACAGAAATGTCTGCATGCAGAGGAATCAGAAGAAACAATATAGAAACGGGTTACAAGAACGGCGCGTATCAATAAGCAAGGACATGACTGACAGCAATCAAAGTGACAGACCAAAGAAACATCTTGTCACAGCTAGATCAGCAGCCCAGCACTCTGACGAGGCCATACCACAAATGACCAGTCAGTAGAAGACCTGTAGCAAGGCTGCAGCAAGGTATACAACATGTCACCACTGTATCACCCACCATGAGGAACCAAACTTATCCACCATTTACAAAGGCTGACGTTAGCAAGGCTCTGTGGCAACACAAGCTTTCACTAGTTTAGATCAACTATCCTGACCATCCCATTAATCCTGAAAACAACCTCACCTAGACCAGAATATCAGGTTGCTCCTCTTCATGGGCTTGGCTGCTCTTAGCTTAACTCTCCCAAACTGTCCAGTACGCAGCTGCAACCCCCTCGTGTCCCTGCCACCTGCACAAAGTAACGCACCACGTGCCCAGCGAGGGAGCGGAGCCCTGCAAGGGTGCGGAGTTACCCACGAACACAGACGGCAGGCGATAACGTGAACCTTTCGCTTTCTCCCACCCTCGGCAGCGGTCCAGGCCCTGAGTTCTCCTTCCATTCCAGTAATTCCTACTTGTCCTCACGCGCTTCTGTAACACACAGGGAAGCGCTTTGCTTCCGTCTTTGCTGAACTCACCCGTGCTCTTCCCTCGTGCATCTGTGGCCAGAACGTGCAGAACTCTGCACACCCAGCGGGTTCACCGTCAAGCCGCTCAGCTGCCTGCCCATCCACGGCAAAGTAAGTTGGTATTTCTTTCCTTTGGTTTTGCATGGCCCCATGTGCTGAAACCACGTAAGGTGCTATACCCTGACCATCTCCCTCAGGCGGATTTCAAAACACGTTCCAAACAAAACCCCGCATATAAGCGTGTATCAGACACAGTTCGAAAAGTTAAATAAAAAAATTATCGTGTGGCACACAATAGATTGCTGGAGAAGAAAATGAGACAGTTACGCCCAAGAAAATGCATATATATATATGTCTTTCAAAAAGCACCATGAGGATTTCTACTTTAACCTTGCATCAGAAAATTGCACACCAAATACACCCAGCACAAAGATATTTTGACTGTACTTAGTAAGTCTTTAAATTACTTATTTTCAAGAATTGAGCTTATAGCACAAAGGACTAAATATATCAAATTGAATTGTTATCTTTCACTCCCAATACTCTAATCTTTCAGTAGCAGAGATCAAATCTCAAGTTCAATTAAAAAAACCAAAAAAAACAAAAAACAAAAAAACACACCTTTGCACAGAACCTCTTTTCCTGGCTGGAATAAACCTCAGTACTGCAAAACCCCTTCTTTCACAAGATCAATGTTTTAACAAGTACAGAAAAAAACCCTGCTTAATAAACTATTAAATTAAGCAATGCAGAAAGAAATGAATATCGAACTATAGAGAGATATAAATAAACCTGGGTTAGAGAAGCGTACCTTCTAATGGTATGTTCTCAGCCCAGTGTTGGGCTATGCCAAACATGCATTTCCCACCAGTGCTCAAGCTCCAAGGAATAACAGAACCACTTTTTTTCTCAAGACCAAACGGTAAGCCCATCCATCATTGCACACATTCCAACAGAAAATGCCAGAAAAAATCCCAGCCCTTCTGAATGACAGCTTCATGAACTCCTGCAGTCATTTTTAATACAATATTCTGAGGCACAAATGCTTACAGTCATGATCCTGTAACTTGCCATCATTCATTAAATGAGCAATCCTGGTGCTCTACACCTTCAAAGAAGCCTACCTTTTGACAGCAAGGTCTTGGATAGGGTACAGCATAAAAAGATTTTTGTCCTGGCAAGCTACATACACAAAAGAAACTAACTTTCTACTCCAATATAATAATATGATAAAGCAGCATTCTGCAAATAAATAGCTTCAAAGTAAAATAAATAATATTTGACATATTGTTACATGGTCACATGGTATCTGGTTCATTGTTTTAGTGTTATGAATATAAAATAGTTTATGAATTTGGGGGCACTGATAATTCAATATTTTCATTATGCATCACTTCTATTTTAATTATTAGCCTGAGCCAAGTCAGACAAGGGGGAAAAGCTCAGTCCTTTACTTCCTTTAAATGTAAAAATCTGTGTGTGTGTGTATATATATACACATACACATACATAAAGTAATTAATGATTTCAGTACTGTGCTGCCCACATCCTACTGCCATTCGTAGCATCCCACCTTATTTTCCCTGCATAAAGTCTGGCTGAACAAGAAGAAATGAAGACTGCTCTTACCTTAATGTTGCAGGCTTGCTCCATCAGCCTCCGAGCGTTCTCCTCTGCTCTGTACCTCTTGGGCAACTGCACCCTGAAGAATTTTAAAGCTCCTTCAAAATCAGCTTGTAAAAGGTCCTCTTTTGAGGTCTGCAATTAAACAAAGAGAATGACTGTAAACCCTGAGAACATGTAGTCATGCTCTTTTACTGGATTTGTCATTTACTGAATATATTCCAAACCACCAAGATTCACATTAGCTCAAAAATACCCTCTATGGAAATAGTTCTCTAAGATAGAGCTCATAAAACGAAACAGAAGCTAGAACTCATCCAAGAAATCCCAGGCAGAGCCCTGCAATCGGCAGACTGTAACCCACTAAAATACTTCATTCTTCTGCACGTACCAGGTAGGAAGGGGAACCTGGCAAAGCCTCTCAAGATGCAATTCAGCGAGGAGAAAAACACAAGTCAACCAAACAACAAAACCCAGGAGTATTTATGATATTTTTTAGAAAGTTTGTGCTTCAGAGCACTGCTGATTTTATAATGCTGTCCTGAAAAGACAACGTATATATAGATATACATGGTTGCAGACATGAACAGCAGAAGCAGAAATGCCTATGACTCATAAGAGGCATCCGCAAGTCAACGTGCAGAAATCTGTGACACAATTTCTCAAAGAACACTGTGCCAGAAAAAGTCTTCCATCTTTATTTCTGTATCTTTCATAATATTGTATCTCTCACTGTGGTGACAAGCCAGAACCATAACAGGTCAGCAAATGTTACAGTTTCAACCGTAATTCAGTCCTGCTACTGATAGAGTAACATGATTGATAGGACAGCGACAAATATATTCATCTGTGGATTTACTAAGAGCTACGTCAAGAGATTTTACTGCTGTACAATACCAGGTCTTCAAACAGTTCATTGAAAAACTTCACAAAAACTGTATATCCAGACAAGACACTCAGGATGCCATCTCAAAACGTGAATTCCAAGGTCCTTACGCCAGAAACAGTGAACAAAAACGTATTCACTTACAGACCAGTACCAAGGAGCCTGGACCTGAAAGAACAGGATTATTGCATGTAATTCAGGAGCAACACAGCTCCCCCGGCTCAGGACAACGGCGGAAGGAGGGCTCGAGTTGCCATTGCCAGCAGTTTCGCCGGCGCAGTCTCTCCTTCCTCGGGAGCAGCGCGCTTCATCGGCGTCGGTCTCGTTGCACGGCGGCACACGCAGGCACGCAGCCTCCGAGGGAATCAGTCTGACTCCCGACTACGCTCCCATCTGCTCAAACTCCTTTGCCGTCTCCAATTTCAGACACCGGCTTTCCAGAAAACACGCTCAGCCAAACACAAGAGATTTGGCTCTACGCAGGGAAAACTGGGAGAAACTGCACCGCCTTTGATGGACAGGAGATGAGACTAGATCATACAACTAGTTCCCTTGGCTATTAAATTTGTTTTAAATAAATAAATCTAATTCTCAGTACATCACAGAGGAAATTACACTCGTGTTTTGTCTATGACTCATCACCACCCGCCCAATAAACTAGCATCTCTAGCTCATTTACATGAAAATAATTAAATCTCCTATGTAAAAGCCTTTTCAAGAAGCACAACATACTGTTTTCCAAAACAAACTGCACCCCAGTGTAGGACTGCAGATATCGGAACAACGTGATAGCGATAGCCAAGCGGAGCTGGACATACCCCACCGTCCTGCTGAGACTACCACAGCCAACCCAGAGGGGCTCTCAGAAACAGGATTATTAAAAAAAAAAAAAATCTTGTAAGACTGAAAAGGTATTTTGATCTGGCCTCTAATTTCTACTAGGAAACACTATTCACAATGAGAGAAACAATTTGGTGGGGGGAAGGGAGAAAGGGATTTTAAATTATTTCCTGAGCTCAGAAAAGCAGCAGAAGTCCGGATGGGATGCACCCATGGGTACTGAGGGAGCTGGCGGATGTTGTTGCCAGGCCACTCTCCATCATCGTTGAGAGGTCCAGAAGAACTGGAGAGGTGCCTGAGGACTGGAAGAAAGCCAGTGTCACTACAGCCTTCAAAAAGCGCAAGAAGGAGGACCCAGACAACTATAGGCCGGTCAACCTCACCTCCATCCCTGGAGAGGTGAGGGAACAGCTCATTCTGGACGTCATCTCCAGACACATGGAGGAAAAGAAGGTGATCTGGAGTAGCCAGTATGGATTCACCAAGGGGAGATCCTGCTTAACCAGACTGATAGCCTTCTATGACGGAGTGACTGGCTGGGTAGATGAGGGGAGAGCAGTGGACATTGTGTCCCTTGACTTCAGCAAGGCTTTTGACACTGCCTCCCATAACATCCTCCTAGAGAAGCTCAGGAAGTGCGGGTTAGACGAGCGGACAGTGAGGTGGATTGAGAACTGGCTGAAAGGCAGAGCTCAGAGGGTGGTTATCAGTGGCACAGAGTCTAGCTGGAGGCCTGTGGCTGGAGGAGTTCCCCAGGGCTCAGTACTGGGTCCCATCCTGTTCAACTTCTTCATCAATGACCTGGACGAGGGGACAGAGTGCCTCCTCAGCAAGTTTGCTGATGATCCCAGGCTGGGAGGCGTGGCTGAGACACCTGAGGGCTGTGCTGCCATTCAGAGAGACCTGGCCAGGCTGGAGAGTTTGGCAGAGAGGAACCTCCTGAGGTTCAACAAGGGCAAGTGCAGGGTCCTGCACCTAGGGAGAAATAACCCTAGGCACCAGTACAGGCTGGGGGCTGACCTTCTGGAGAGCAGCTCTGCAGAGAAGGACCTGGGAGTGCTGGTGGATGACAGATTGACCATGAGCCAGCAATGTGCCCAGGCGGCCAAGACGGCCAATGGTCTCCTGGGGTGCATTAGGAAGAGTGTTGCCAGCAGGTCGAGGGAGGCGATCCTGCCCCTCTACGCAGCCCTGGGGAGGCCTCATCTCGAGTACTGCGTCCAGTTCTGGGCTCCCTACTACAAGAGAGACGTGAAGTTACTGGAGAGAGTCCAGCGTAAGGCTACGAAGATGATCAGAGGGCTGGAGCACCTGCCCTACGAGGAACGGCTGCGAGAGCTGGGCCTCTTCAGCCTGGGGAAGAGAAGACTGAGGGGGGATCTGATCAATGTGTACAAGGACCTGAAGGGAGGGTGTCAGGGGGACAGGGATAAACTCTTTTCAGTTGTCCCATGTGACAGGACAAGAGGCAATGGGCAGAAATTGAAGCACAGGAAGTTCTACCAGAACATGAGGGAGAATTTCTTCCCTGTGAGAGTGACAGAGCCCTGGCACAGGTTGCCCAGAGAAGTTGTGGAGTCTCCTTCTCTGGAGATCTTCAAGGCCCTCCTGGCTGCAACCCTGTCTACCATGCTCTAGGTGACCCTGCTTTAGCAGGGGGGATGGACTAGATGATCTCCAGAGGTCCCTTCCAACCCTACCAATTCTATAATTCTAAGTCGCAAGGGTGTTTTCACGGTCAGCCCAGCCTTGGTAACCGGTGAGAGCAGGAGCTGGCATCGCACCCACTTGTCACCCAGACACTGGTCATCTTCATTGCTCCAAGACCAAACTTTCGTTTTGGGAACTGGCATTGCACAACATCCTTTATTTCCTCAATTAAGACCACATAACACCAAAACCTATGCTGTTGGTTTATCTATCACCCCATGTATTTCTGGAGACTGCAATACTGTATCACCCATACTGGACACGTGATAGGTTTTGCTGCCTTGATCCCCAGGGAAGGGCGAGACACCTCCAGACACAGCCAGCTACCTTCAGCGGGTCTTCTTCCCTGCAACCGCCGCAGAAAGCTGCAGGATGGGCGACTTCCTACCTCCCCAGTGCCAACAGCTCTCTCCAGCTCAACTTGATCCTCCCTCGGCTTGCAGCAAAGGGAGCTGCTAGGTCCTCGCCGAAGGGACATGAGAAGAGCCGCCTCTAGGGTGCTCATGAGAAGTGCTCAGCTCTATCAACTATCGCATCCGAGTTCGACCACGGGAAGCTGGCAGGAGTTACCAGTGGAGACCCCGTGCGACAGGACTGACAGGGCGCTGGCAGAAAGCTGGCGCAGACAGGCAGCTAGCGAATCGCACCCGCTGGAGATCACAGCTGTGGCCAGCGCATCCGTTCCCTCCTCTTAACGTCATGTTTGCAACTCTCGTTCTTGGGCAAGAGCTTTACAAAGGCTGCCACGGGCTCTAGACCCGTTCCACATCCCCCCAAGGGCTACATTTAGCACTATGGGCAGGCTGCAGACCGTGGCGGCCGCCCTGCTCAGCAGCCGAACCCGGACCGTGCGCAGTAGCACTATGCCAAAACTGGTGCTGGCAACCCCACGGCCTCCGGGTGAAGGCCAACGGGGCACCGTGGAGTCAAGAGCAGCACGCGGTTTGATAACCAGCTACGTCGGGAGCCGCTTCTCCCCTCCTCTCTCAGCAACGCGGCCGGCTGGGATCGCTACGCCTTTCCAGCGGGTCTCCCGCCGCGCTGCAAAGGTGCCTCCTTGGGGGACAAGCTTTGCGCTGCAGCCCCAGCCGCCTCGGCGTCCGCACGCTCACCCCCTCTGCGGCCTCCCTCCGGGGACCTGGCCCCCAGCTGAATTCGGCCCCCGGCCGTGGCAGCCCACCAGGTGCTCCCTCTGCACGGGGCACCCAGTGCTCACTGCGGCAAGCATGTGGTTTTTTTTTTTTTTTTTTTTTTTTTTTAAGAAATCAGAGAGGTAAAAAGATAAAAGTCAGTAACAATGAAATTACCCTGCCAAACCCTAAACCAGCAGATGCACCTAGCCCTTTACATCCATACCACTTCATTAAAAATAAATCCAAAAAAAAGAGACAGGGAAATATATCAGAACGACAGCATTTACATGTAAAACACTTAAAGATAGATTTAATACTCTTAGGCTTCTGCTTGATCCACTGGTAGAGTAATACTTCTAACACCACCAGGGGAAATTATTCATTCACCGCTGTAACCATTGAGAACTTCCGCGGCCCAACCCCGAAAACCTTCTACTCAATGGAAACCGGGGGGCAACGGTGATCCACGGGAACACGAACTTCTCTCTCAGACTTTGCTGGGTAAAGCCCCTACTGCTTGGCTCTTTCTGCTCTGCTGTGCATTTTGGTTTCATTAAAACTGTTGATCAAAACAGAGCCTCACGATTAAAATCGCAAGCAACCGAATTAACGTTTTGAGAGCGACGTTCGTGGGGTTGCGTATTCTGTGCATTTTAGGCTTTGTCGTATACATTATGCGAACAAAACTCTACAGATTAAAACCAAGAAAAGCAACGAGAATATACATATATATATACGGAATGCAAAATACATATAGCTTTGTTGGTATCCTACAATGCACATATTACAACCACTTTGTACTTTTAATCAATAAGCTACAAAGACATTTCGGGAAGCTTCTGGCAGCTGCTTGGCAGGCACAGCTTTGCACGGGGGTTTGCACACGGCTGCGCAGGCCGTGGTACTCAGGAACGACCTCACTAAAACATCAGAAAGCTTAATGAACCAATGACCAGGTTTGCCACGTGCACTGTATTTTTGTGCACCCAAGGACTTCAGAGCATTTTCTTATATTCCAAAGTTATTTTTCAAATAAGCATACATTTGGATAAAATGTTTTCTTTTAAACCAGGCAAAGAGAGGAGACCTTACTGAGAACCATAACAGTCATAGTTAACAATTTTTAAAGTCTCAGCTTGCCTTTCAAGTTTTGGCTAAATATGTTCCCTAGAAACTCCTTCTCAGGTGACTCAATTATTATACACTCATAAAATTATCTTATATGGAATAGCTGAAAATAAGGAAAAGCACTTTGGAATAGGTACTACAGAAACTTTCAGACTTAAAGGTAACATTCTGGGAAACCACAAGTGCTTGAAAAATAGGAAAAGATAAAATCATTTTTTTTTCAGAGAATTGTACTAAGTGAATTTTGATTTTTTTTAAAGTAAATAATGTTAACAATGTTACAACTAATTTCCTCTAAAATATTTAGGGAAATGTGATTAAGACAAAGGATCAAGACTTAGCTTTTTTCCTTTAATTTAATTCTACTGTCTTCAATTATTAATTCTGCAGTCTCATTCATTACTGACTGTATCAGCTAAGTCTCTTATTCCCACCTGGGAACTAATAAATTAGAAGAAATTCAGAACAACCACACCATATTTTCTTCACTTAATTCTTCCTCCCATAGATTAAAAAATCTACAGTAATTTCTATATGATTCTCTCTAATATAGAATATATATTGAGAATTTCTATGGAATGTCAGTAACCATAAATAGTTACTTAATCAAAAACCAGTATTTTACATTCGGATGAACAGGTGTCAGGAGCAAGGCAAAGCAAGGGGCAGAGAAGAATCTGGCCAAACTCTACACCAATATTTAATTTGCTGCTGGGACGTTCAAAATGCTCACGAGCCTCCTTGCACTGATTTTCACAACGTATCTACTCTGCAACATAAACAGATGTTCTTTCAGAAAATGCAGTGTAAAAATGAAGGTATGTCTGCTATTTTCTCTAACCTGGCAGCTCCCTTTGGTAGCAACAGACTGCAATGCTGCATGTTGCACAGATTTTTCACTCCGTTGCCCTTAAGCACGAGCCGCAGATCTGGCACCCGTTGAATCACCCCAAGAGGGTAAAGCTGACCTGCGGCGCATCCGACCAACGCTTGCAGTCGGGGGCTGCAACGTTTGACTGGTAAAGCGGCGCCGCTGCAGGTTCACTGGCACGTGCTTCTGACACACACACCCCAAGATATATATATACACACACACGCACATATATACACCAAGATACATATACACACATGCACCTATCCTGCTGCTGCCAGAGCTTGTATCCTTTTCCCTAATGCAAAGACTATGCCGGCAATAAGATCCTTTCCAGAGAAAACCTGTGCTCTCCCCAGAACACTGCTCACGGCAGAAACCCAGCGTCGCTAGAGGCCACAGGCAGCGGCCGCGCGGCGCCGGGCCGGCGTGCGGTGACTCGGCACCTCGGGCGGGCTCGTCGCGCGCCCCTCTGGCACACCTCTCCCCGAACGGCAGCCGCGGGCGGGCGGAAGGGGATGCCAACCCTGCCGCAGAAAAAAAAAAAGAAGAAAAAAAAGCCAACAGCTAAGGAGCGGCTGAAAGCACAAGCACCAAACCCGCCAGCGGCACCGAGCCGCAGCCGCTCCAAAACGGGGGAATCCGCACCAAACTGGTGCCGTCTCCCTCGCCCGCCGCCCCCGTTCGCCGGGCTGAACTCTCCCAAGCTGGCGGAAACGTTACAGACCCCGCTGCCCACACACCAGCACGGCGGCGTTCGCTCTGCCCGTCCGTCCTGGGCGGTCGTTCCCAGCAGCGCAGCGAGCACTAAGCTCATGTATTTGCTAAAGAATCCAGACCTTAGCTTTGCAAACCAGAAAAAAAAAAAAACAGTTTGTTTCTGTAGTATCTTTAGTTCTGCTTAAGGTACAGATTCCTGCGCCTCGGAGATTTCTCATGGTTTAAAAACCATTAGAAACGCAGTCGCTCCTTATCTATGAAAGGGATAGATGTCCAAAGGGATATATTTAGGTAACAAAACCTGACTGGAAACCACACAGATTCCACAAACGAAGGCTCCTGTAACGTAAGCATTAGGCTTATTTCTTTGCTTTTTTTTTTCTTTTAATAAACACAATTACGGCACTCAGGGAAGCGAGGAGGACGGGGTGCTGGATCGTGCTAACCCGCCTGGTAGCCTCCATCTGGAGAGCTGGGTGCACAGCCTGACTGTGCCGAGTGGTTGTGTCTCGGCTTCCCTCGGAGCTCCTCCGGAACCGCCCGGGCCGCTTCTGCGGGCGCCCGCGGTACCCGGACCCACGCGGGGCTTCGCTCCGGCACCGCCACACGCACGCCGGAGCCGCCCTCCCACCAGGAAACGCCTCGGCATCGGCGCCAGGGCTCGCTGTGCGGGCCCAGCGGGACGGCGGCGCTTCGGCACGCAAGGCCGCTGACCGAGCGGGCCTCCGACGGCGGCGAGCGCCGCTCCAGCCCGGCGCCCCGCGCTCTCGCTCTCGGGGTTTGGGTCTCTTCGACACAGCAACACAACCGCCAGAAGCAGCTCCGTCTTCCCTGCTCCCTAACACGCCACGCCGGTTTCGGGCCATTTCCACGCATGGCTATAAACACCTTTAGCAATTTACTTCTCAGGTATTTTTTATACACGGACTTTAAACTTTTTTTTTTACGTAGTGTCAGCTGGCTTTTCAAAGTCAAACACAAAAGCAGTAGAAAAAAAAAAAAAACAAACCAAGACACATTGATACAGTTTGAAATTTTATGACTATTTAAACCCTTTGCTGTTGCAACTATAAAATCGGAAACGGAGGCATTCCTGCCCTTTCCACCAGCCTCTAGAAGCAGACGGGGCACGCTGCCGACTGGGAACCATTACAGACGCGAGAACAAAAGCATCTCGGCTTTGGGAAAAGATTTGTTCACGCTGCAGCCCCAGCTGCGACCCTCCGGGCTGATCCCCCTCAGCGGCACTCGCCCCGGCCCTCCCGGGCTACCAGAAAGCCCCGGTGCTTAGGAGATGGGTTGGGTGAAGCCAAGGGAAAAAACCAGGAGACGTCTCCGTTCAACGGAGAGAACCGGGGTGGGGGGGAGCGGGTCTGGGAGGGGCGACGGCAAATGAATGAATCTCAAGAAAACGCGATCTCACCGCGAGCAGCCGAGGCACGAACAGGCGATGCCCCATCCCCAGGAGTTCCAGCACCCGACACGCGTACTCGTTCACCAGCTTGCTCCGCTCGTCATGCATGTCCTGGGACTTTTTGACCGGTGGTGTAAGCTTGGCAGCTGGGGTTTTGCAAGGTACCCCCTCTTCCATGAGCAGCAAATAATAAGTATCCAGAGTGAGAAGAACAGGCTTTTCACCACAATTTCAAAAAGTGCAATGTTAGCAGAGCCAGCCCCGGATCTCTGAAACAGGCTCAGACGGCTGCTACGGCATCGAACGACCGCCTCAGAAAGAGAAAAGCATCTTTGCTAGGAACCGAGGAAAAATATGATCCGCTGTGCTGGCTCTGCCAGAGTCCAAAGCAGATTTAAAAAACAAACTGAAGAAAACATGGATCTCAAATGTAGCTAAAAAGCAGGAAAATGGCAGAAAACGAGTGCAGGAAAGCCCTGACGGGAGAAAAGCAATGGAGAGCTGTCAGGGCCCGGCGTGCCCGGGGGTGCCTGCGCCAGCAGCCCGCAGCAGCAGCCGCCGCCGCCGCCAGAGCAGTAAAGCCGCGGCAGCTGCGAAGCTGCACAGAGAAAAGGATGAGCTCATTGCAAGCTCCGCGTCGTGACGAGCGCGGCGGCGGCCGCCGCCGCTGCCTCTCGCCGTGCATCAGCAATGAAGGGCTGGGAAGGAGGGGGCAGGGAGCGGAGGGGGATGAGCATGCAGAGCCTGTCTCGGGGGAGAATGCCGTAATAAGAAGCCAATAGTGAGCGGCTGGACAGACGTGCTCCCCCTCCCCGTCTACCTGCCATCAATTCAGCTGTGACAGCTTTTGCTGTTGCATCCCGAGCTTACAGACGTAGATGAACGGCAGCCGCTAACGTTTGATGTTTAGGAAGAGACCGGGCTGCCAAGCGCTCTAACGACTCCGTGCAGCGAAAGAGCGCAGAACCGCGGCGCGGGCCGGGCCGCGGCGGCAGGCCGGGCGCCCTCAGCCCCGCGGCGCGGCGGCTGCGGAGCAGGGGCGCCGGGGCACGGCGCCGGGCTGCCGCCGGCCCAGCGCGCCGGCCCGCTCCCCTCGTGGCCGCAGCCCCCGCCTGCGCAGCTGGGCCGGGGCTCAGCTCAACAATTCAAACACGGGTAATTTCCAGCACCGTGCTCTCAGGAAGCATTTCTAAATCCAGGGACGGTGAGCGGAGAGGGAACGGTTTCGAGCACGTACCTTCAAACTGAGTCGAGAAATTAACTGCAAATTGGTAAGGAAAAGGCTACGATGTCACATGAGAAATTGCCTTGCGTTCCTCCTGCGCACGGAGCAGGCCGGGGGGCTCTGCCGTCTGGTTAAAGATAACGCAGTAGGGTTTACTTCATTTCACAGGTCTGTGTTTTAAAAAGCATCTTTTTTTAATGCTGCTTTGCTTTTGACCTGCCCAATTATAAAAGGGGCTCTAGAGCAGAAGAGTACACGCTGGTTTGGAAACGAAAATGGTGCTTCCATCAGATCAGACAGTGACGTTGCACAGATATCTAACATGCAGAAAGGTAATAATCTGAACTATTGTGAGGATCTCTACAGATCTACAACGTATTAATTGCAAACACTTCTGCGAATGCAGATTTAACAATAAAATACTTGTCTAACGTCAGAGAAAATCGTATTTAGTTAAAACGATACTAATGTAGAGTGAAAATCAATAGCACAGTGTCATTAAGCTGAAATAATAAACACATGTGAGTAATCAAAACACGAAAATAATTTTAATTTACAGTGAACAAGCCTAGATTAATACTGCAAAAAAAAGAGAAAAATAAAAAAGGTTCATTTCATCCAGTCTGATCCACCACTCATACTGGACTCTTTTTAAACATAAAAACCAGAAGGTATTAGCAAAAACAGCCCCATCCTCACAGGTCACCTTGGCTCACAGCAACACATGAAGCAGGTGGGAAAATGATGAGAGCAGAAATAGCAGAAGTCATAAGTCAAAGATGACAGATGATGCCAATGGGCCCTTAACAATTTATACTGTGGTGATGTGGGATTTCAGACAACTAAAGCACCTGCACATTTTGTGCAGGATGAATAAGCTATTTAATATAAGTGGTCTTCTAAAAGCTGATGGAAGTACCTCAGACTGTGAAAAAGTGTTTTGCAGAGGAAAAACCTTTCATAAACACTGGTCTATAGAGAAGGATTGTGAGCATTTCTGTCTAGGCTGAGTTTAGGAATATTTACTGAGATCCGAGATCCTTTTAAAGAGAAATTATGCGTGAGCTTTTCTTTCTTTCTTTCTTTTTCTGTAATGGAAAAAAAAAAAAAAAAAAAAAAAAAGCCATCACATTTTTCATTTTGGATTAAGACTGCAGTGAACGCTCCTGTACTTCTGGAACTCCCCAGCCCCATGAATGCTCCTGAGCATGATTTCAGACAAGCCACAACATTAAAACTGCACTGCAAAAAGAGTAAAAAAGGCTCAAGCATGGGAGGAAAAATTAATAGATGCGTTTAAATTAGCAGAGGTATTCGCTTATTGTAGTACTGCCGTTTCTGAAGTGGCATTGACCTGCTTGAGGACAAAGCAGAAACAGGCAACACTTGCTTCAGCGGGCTGGAGGCCTCTATGTGCAGCTCCAAAGACTCCTTTCCATGCAGTGTATAGGCAAACACTGTAACACTGACCAGTTCTTCATCACAGATTAAGTCATCAGCTTGTCAAAAAGTAGGGAAAAGAAAATCATAGAATCAATAAGGTTGGAAGGGACCTCTGGAGATCATCTAGTCCAACCTCCCCGCTCAGCAGGGTCACCTAGAGCATGTTAGACAGGGTTGCATCCAGGCGGGCCTTGAATATCTCCAGAGAAGGAGTCTCCACAACCTCTCTGGGCAACCTGTTCAAGAAGTTAAAGTATTCTTCATATTTTTTCTTAATTTTTATAGTGTTTACATCCAACAAACAGGCACCGGTAAGCATGCTGTTCTAGAAACATTAGGTTCTCCTGTCAACATGTAAATGAAAATAGTACTCAAAATATTGAAAAGAAAGGAATGATAGCATCATACCCTGTATACTGGGAAGCAAGAAAGTTCTAGGACTGACTGGAAGCATCTAGGTGAACGGGCAGAGTCGCTGGTGACTTCAACACAGAAATAAGGTGCGAATTTTCAGGAAAGAGGAAAATTAACTACAAGACTAGCTTCCCAAGAGAGGAGGTCTAATACTGTAATGACACCTTTTACAGCAGGCCTCAATTTGTTGTTTAAAAGGAGGTCCTCTAAAAGCTGAAATACTCTGAGTCGTGGTGAGAAAACCTCATTATGAACCAAGCCCAGTGCTCGGCAGTTTGCAGGAGCTCCTAAGAGATCCTACCACATCGGTCGCGTCTCACCTCTCATTTCACAAAAGCTTTGTGGATATTTTTTGGGGGGTAGGGTGGGAGGAGTCTCTTCTTTGGGAGAGACTAGAATGGAGAAGAATGGAGAAAAACAGGCAGTGCATAGCAAATATTATGCCAGTTCCTCACACAGAGCTTGACAGTTAACTGTCACTCAGATTGGCAGTTTGAGACTTGTTGCATTCCCTACCATTCCTAACAACTTGTACATTGTAATTGAATACTATATCTTATTTTTATTCATGTCTGATCAGGAATTATGATTCTCTTTCACGTAGATTTCCCTACTCTTACCCACATCTTTACCAGCATTAGATTATTGTCCTGTATTTTTCCCAAACTGCCCAAAACTGATAGCTCAAGTCAGCCCAAAAAAAGTCTAGAAGGCAATAGCTTGCACACTTGGTACAATGGATAAACACATTGAACACATACTATCAGTGCCCGTTTGCCATGTTACAGACTACCTGTTTTTTTAAGTACAGTTAAACTCTGTTTCTGGCCTTGGACACTCCTATCCACAAAACTGCTTCTTCACTCACATTGTATTGCCACAGTTAAGATCACCAAAGACGTACGCAGCTGCGGTCCACCGTACTCAAAAGAAGTGGCTGCCAGCAAAATGTTCTCTATGCAATTCAAACTATGTAGACTCTGACTTGAACCTGCCTATATTTTCTGAACTCAGTAGCAAGGTAGCAAGGATCTTTAAGCTGAGTCATTTACAAATCTTGGTATTGGAGATGTGACTCCCTTTCTATGAAATATACACATATAAAGGCTGAGAAAATATCAAGGAGGGCTCAGGGGATTCCAAGGAAAACTATGGGTTTCTATCTGAGGTAATTAGTATATTACAAGACTTGCAGAGGGGAGCTTTGTGCTTCCGCAACTGTTTTCCATGGGGAAAAATTATGTGCCACCACAATCATTGCAGCTTCTGTCTTTAATATTTTGCCAAGAACGCAAAATGCCTGAAAAAATTTGTGTTATGTTTTCAGGGATTTCTTTCTCCTTCCTTTGCCTACCTGTCTTCCCCCTGCACAAGCAGCATAAGCCAGTCTTTTATTCTGTTCCAGTTTTTCCTGTAAAAGCATCACTAGTCTTGCAGGGAAAATCCATAGGAATTATATCATACTCACACAAGAGTGTCACCTCTTACTTTATCAGAAATTACTTTACCCTTTCTGCTCTTCAGGTCTAATTACAACTATGCAATCTGAATTTCATTAAGTTTACGTCTTTAACATTATTAGAGGGAACACAACAAAACAATCACTCATCCAGTGGATTCCACCAGGGACCTGTGCTGGGATCCCTGCTGGCAAACCTGCTCTTACGTGGCTTGGAAACACGGGGCAATGGCGAGGTGACAATGTTAGCACATACTACTAAATTGTTCAGGGTTTTAAAGACAAGAGCTGACAGCAAAGAACTGCAGAGGGACTGTAAGAGACCGAATCATTGGGCAACAGTATGGTAAATGAAAGTTAATGTAGATAAACATAAATTTATGCATGGGAAAAAACAATCTCAATATTACATATAAATGATGGACTCTGAGCTGACAATTGCTGTATAGGAAGGAATCCTGGGAGTCATCATGGGCAGTCCTATGAAAACATCAGCTCAGTGCTCAGTAGAGGTCAATAAAATAAATCAAACACTATGAATTAATGGGAAGGGAATACAGAACTAAACAGAAAAGGCCACTATTCTACAGTACAACTTTCATCTTGAATATTATGCATGACTGGTTGTTCTACCTCGAAAAGGAAATAATAGAAGAGGTACAGAGAGACAACAGGGTTCAGCAGAAGCTTCCAAATGAGGACGAAAAAATAAAGAGACCAAGAGTATTAAATCTGGAAAGTAACAGTTGATGAGACGTATAAAATCATGAATGGTCTGGAGAAAGTGAAAAGGTATCAACTGTCCAAAATCTTTTTCAATTCAAGAATGAGGAGCCTCTCATGAAACTAGCAGGTTTCAAAGCAAACAAACTGAGGTGGGTCTTCACACAATCCATAATTAAGGTGAGAAAATCAGTGTGGTTGCTAAAGCTTACTTGTGTTAAAAAGTCACTGGACAAACTCATGGAAGAACAAGCCATTAGGGGTTATAAAGCAGAAAAGGTACCACTTCTTTCTCCGAGAGTGCCTCAGACACACACTGTTCCACACAAAAACAGTATTATTGCCCTGTTCTTATAGTCTTCCCAATCTCTTGTTGGCAATGTTGGCTCAATACAAATATTAGAAGAATGATCTGGGAGCTTCTTCAAAACTGAATTTCTTGTACTCTGCCTAATGGAGAGGACCTTGAAAACAGAACGCTTGATAACGATCGCTAGCACCAAAGAGTTAGGACCCAGTTTTGTATGAGAAGCTTCAGCGCTGATCCTATGGGACCATCTACCTAGAGAAGCTAAAATGAACTGAGCATAAATACAAATGACTATTTTAATCTAGCTTCTAACGTGGACGCTTCCGTTTTATTTTAGGAGCAGCCTCTTGGAGATATAGCTCAGTGCACTTACGAAGTGGACTAAACCAGTTTATCTTAAAATCCCCCCTAAAAAATGTAGGCTGTCAAGCAATTCTGCATGACATTTCATCCAACCTTCTGCTTAAAGCACTGGTGACTTCTAAATTTCAGGCTCCTCATGGCATTGCATATGAAAAGTAAGAGTATAGGCAGAACTAGAAAAAACAGCTGTTTTCTCTCTTGAACACAAGGCCTAAGGCCACTTGCCTACACTCTGAATGAAGTTTTGATGTAGTAAGAATCACTTTCCAACAGCTCTCAAATAGTTACAGTAACTGTCATAATTTCACCCCTGCCTGAAAGACAATTCACATTTTTAAAATTATCTGTGTGCTGGTAATGTGCAAGTTTTACCTAAAATAAGCACCTGTCCAGTCTTCGTTGACATTCTTGAAAGTTTAGATGGTGAGATTACACAAAATATCAGTCTCTTATTTTAAGAAGATACTGAAGATCCCTGCTGCACAACTTTTCTGTTTCTCTTCTGCTGCATACTTTCATATGACTGATACAATTTATTCAGTAAGTTGCTGTTTCGACTTGCATCCTTTGGCGTCTCCCTTGACAAGTAAGAGGCTATAATGTTCAAACAGGTTTAAAGTAGGTGGATTTTTGGTTGTTTTCTTCAAACACCACTTTTTAAACACCAGTGCCCCCGGCAAGAAAGCAGCAATGATAATTTCAGCAGAGGGTACGTGCTGGGTGATAAAAGGAGGCATGATCTTAAGGGATGTTATTTTGGTTTACACTACAAGCCACACAGCTCCCTGAAGAAAAAGGCAAAACTTACTCAGGAACAACAGTATCTGAGACACACACATACGCGCTACTGCTCTAGCTATTTTTGGGCTTGCCGACTTCTCATGAGCATAAGCTTTTGAGCTATGCCTTAAACGCAGAACAATATTTCACACGTGATTTTAAAGCACTGGGCTGGTGCAAGTGGCAATTCAGGAGATAAAAGATGAACAGGATCTGAGACAGATCAGGTCAAATGTCTATGCAAAGATGACAGCATCTTGTGGAAAAAAAAATCTAGTTTGCAACATATTCATTGAGAAGTGAAATACAAATGTACACAGAAGCACAGCACAATTTTTTTCTAAACTTCTACCCTTACAAAAGTCTGTATCTAAAGCAGTGAAACAGTAGTTGCAGATCCTCTGGTTAGCCACAAATATCATTCCATACAAACGTAAGAGACAAACACAGTGCTCATCGTTAGCAGATAGATTTTTGAGAAATACAGAAATACAATATCAATACAGAAGGCATTTGGGGACCTCTCGAAGATCCCATCATCATACCTTACAAGATTACTACAGTTTTGAGGAGATGCAGAAGAATACTGAGATGATCAAGAATCCAAGAATATTGGTTTATTTAGTAAAGAATCACTGGTGTTTAAATACTTTAAGATGAAAAATACCACTATGTCTGGAAGGGGACTATTTAAGCTAAAAGATGATGTAAGAGCTGGGGAGTATAAAATGATCATTGACAAATTCAGAATAGAGTAAGAGAAGGGGCCTTCCCACAGCAATACTGCTGCTGCTGTTAGCTTATAAAACGGATGCCCCGTCACACAGTGGCGTGCAATAGCAAAGGAGAGGTATTTCCCTAGCTCAGGAAGCCCTTTTCTGGTCCATGTATCAAATGAAATAACGGTATCAAATAATGCTTGTAACGCATGGTGATTTTGACTTTTTTTTTTTAAAAACTAAGAAGCTTCTGTGTCAGCTACTTAAATTAGCAGTACCATCTGCCACGCGTGCCACTGCAACTGCTACGCTCTCTAATCTGTTGGGCACACACTGACACAAACAGGCTTGAGATGCGAAGGTGACAACAGAAATAACTAAGATTAATAACTGTCTTGTTTGCTTAACATACACTTATCACTTGATAACACGCGGTAAGAAGGACTGCTGGAATTCAGAGCCACCGCTGGAAATGCTGCTCGCATTAGCCTACGCTCAAGGAAGAGAAAGTAGAGGCACCGTTTTTCAGAAAACGCATGTACTGAAGTGAATCTCTGTAAGATAATACCAGCATGCATTAGCTGGGAAGTACAAGCAGTAGCAAAACACTTTACTATTTCTCACAATTTTGTGCCCATTTCAATTTGAATATCACATAATTTCCTTATAAAGCACTGGCTTTCCTTTGGCATTAAGCAACGTGTTTTTAATGGTTACCCAGATGAAAATGCTGTTTCAGCAACCTAGATACGAAGTGTTGTTACGAATCACGCTCAGTGAGTAGATTATCTCCATAATGAAAGTTTGGTTTGGACCTATTTTAAAAACTCATAGTAAATTCTTACATTTCCATTAATTCTTTTCTTCCTTTGCAATAATCTAGACCCTTATTTCTGCACATTCTCATATGTTAACACTTTCGCTAATTGTAAAATAAAGCTTGTATTTCATTTTTCTTCTTCTTTCTAAGGGTAGCAAGACCAGAAGCAGAAGTTTAAGGCAGTAAGTACCGAGATGCCCAAATACGAACCAAAGCTTACTGTTACTGCTAACTTCTTACCGTACGCAGTGATTTTCACATTTACTTTGTAATTTTCAACAAAGCAACTAGCTAGTTTGTGACAAAAGGGATCCGCAAGTATCCTGGCACTGAAGCGGCACGCTTCCCATCACTCGGGATTAACAGCAGCGCGGCACGATCCTCTCTGCTGCGCGGAGAGGGAAGGGCGAGGAACCGTCCGCCTCCCGCCGCAGCTGCCTACGCGCTAATTCGGGACTGTGTCCACAGGACAAACCTACGTGATTAACGTCAAACACCGCCGCCAGCTGGACAAAGTGACAGACGTGCACGCTGCGGAGCACACAAACAGCAGTGACTGCTGAAGGACATCTCTAAGAAAGCGTAATATTTGGATACTACAGAAAAAAAGAAAAAAAAATGTATTTTTCCCTAAAATGCAACTCCGCAGTAAGAAATCAGGATAATGCCCTATTACATCTGATAGTCTCCACAGACCAAGTACTTTAATCAGTGAGCTGTTTGTTGTTACAAACATAGTCCAAATGTGGGAGAGGGAAACGGAAAGGATTCCTCGGTCTTTTAAATAGATTTTTATTTTCTGAAGGGTACTACATCACGATGCCCTGGGTAATCGGCCACAGAAACAGTATCGGCATTTCAAAACTGACAACTGTTCAATCTGAATACAAGCAGCTGGTAGCAACAGTGAGAAACTGCATAAAAAGGGAGTTCAATAAAAAAAAAAACCTTTTGATCCTGTTGCTATTTAGTGAGGGATTATGAGGCACACACTTTCCAAGGAAGCGAGGAAAAATGGCATTTACACAGTAAAGACTCAAAGATTCTAGTGATGAATGAGTCCCCCTCCCAAATCAAAAATAACCCAAAAGATTGTGGATAAAAAACCCACTAGCTCTGTTTCAGTCCCTCAGGGGTTGTTCTCACTAGCTTCAGAGAAATGAAGTCCTCCCAAACACTTTTTAAAGTTGTTGCTCTGAAGCACTCACATTCAGTTCCTGTAATTTAAAAAGACCAATAAACTAAAACCACTCTGTTTCTAATGATTAAGAGAAATTACAAACATATCTGAATAGCAAAAATTTATTCCAGGCCTCAGAGTACAAAACCACCTTCCTCCCTGATACTGCTGCACACAAATTATAGAGCTACAGAGCATCACTCTTAGGTGCTTCTAATTTATAATCTCGTCTGATTTAGCTGTGTTTCCTTTGTGCTTGTTTTGCCTACAATATAAAATTATTTTCTGAAGATAACATCTCTTTACCATTTAGAGTCTATTACTGCCAAATCATACGGATGCATCATACCATACAAACATAAGAAGAAATGCTATTAGCAGAATTAAAAACAATTCTTAAAACTCTCGAACTTTTAAGAAAATAGTGACAAAATACTTTCTTGAATTTTCCTCTCCTGGAATAGCCAAAGAGAAATGTTCAGTTAGAAAAGCAGTATGCTATGAAATATATATACATATATATATAAACAGAATGGGAGAAGAAAGGAAAAATAAACAGAGCACTTCCTATTAAAAGACACTTGGGCTGATGGATCAACACAAAAGAAAGTCCTTACAATATGACATCTCTGAGTTAATGAATATAGTACTTTCTGACCCTTATCGCATTTTTTTCAGAAGTTGTTCCTCTTGCTGACCTCAGGCCCACTGCTGCCAGGAGCAGCAGCAGGAGTCCTAGGGAATCCGGACCGCCGGGTGCATGCCCACGGCCCGGAGGCTGGGCTGCCTAACTGAACTCGGGGCACGGCTGCTGCAATCCCCTCCCTAAAAACCTCACCAGCTGCTTTCAGCACCGTGCAAGCACTCCTCCCGCTCCTTTCCTTCCCCTCGGTTTTAAGAGCCACAAGGCGGTACTCCACCTGCTTCCAGAAGCAGTGCTTACTGCTGTGGCAGCTCTACCCGTCGTGCCGGAGCCTGCTAGACTTCCCATTAGCCATACTGGCCTTAAACAAGCAGAAGATGAGCAAGTCCCCGTAGCTGCAAACAAGCAGAGAACAGGCAGAAAGCGACACCTTGAAGCACTAGCTGCTCTGCGTTACGTGACTCTGGGCATTTCCTCCCCCTCGCGCCAGGCACTGATCTCGCAGGCACGCCGGGGTACTCTGCTCTGGTTACGCTCCATCGAGCGACAGGGATGACCCTCAGAGATTTCCAGCTGCTCCGCTCTCAGCACCACCACGCACATCCAGCAGGGCAGAGCGCTAGGGCTTCCGCGTTGGAGCCGAGGGGCTCCGCCGTGCTCCTCGGTGCGCAGCTCCTCCTCCAGCTGCCAACCCTTCCTAGAAAACGACGAGGCACTGCGAAAACGCACCGCAGCACTGGCAACAGCGACAGGCGACTCGCGGGTGTCCACATTACGGACATTACAGTGCTAGCAGGGACAGGCTGCAGCACCCTGAGCTTTTGCCTTAATCATTTGATGGGAATATCCCTTGAATCTGCAGGCGGAGTTTCAAATCCCATACCACGTGCCTGTGTGCAGCCTGGATCCGAGTCAGTGCCAACTTGCGAAGGATAACGTAAACGAACTTTGAGCTCTGCCACTTGTATCAAAAAAAGCCAAGGGCTTACCCATGGTTTAGGAGGCCTCCCCCGCATCTAAGATGGCAGTCACCCACATTACAAAATACTTCTAATTCCTCTCTTAATATTACAAATGCATTTGGTATCTAACGATATCCAATCATATGTTTCTTGACTATACAAAAGAACCTAGGCACAAAATAAGTTGTGAAATGAATCAGAACCGTTTTCTCAATAGCAGCTACCCGAGACATTTAAATCCTTATACTGTACCTTTTGTTCCAAGAACTTTATTATATTGTTAAATTTAATAAAAACAGTTCTACCATAAGAATTGTTTTGAAGACATCCCTACCAAAACATGTATTTCTCTTTCCTTGCTTCCCCTAAAAGTCCCACTATTATTGTTCCCTTTGATACGATAAATTCAACTAAGAATATATTCCATACTATTTTTTTTTGTCTATTAGAAAAAAATCAATGACTTACCTTTAAGAGAGCCAAGGCTACATGGAAGATAACATTCAGACCCTAAGAATAAGAAGAAAAAGACTTTGGTCAGTACCAGCATACAAATCCCTTTTCTTTTTTAGTTGTCACCATTAAGTACCATCACTAGATGCTGCAATTCTCTATGGCATGCCTCTCTCTTCCACGCTATACTTCACAGTTCTTCATTAAAGCCCCAAGATACAGTTTCCAAACTCCCAGCCGGGGAGGATGAAGGCTCTTGGGAATCTCCCTTTTCAGTTAACCAGGTGCTACGTGCGGCACAGGACATCCCACCATCCTTCTAGGACCTGCCAGGCCTGGTCTTTCATGAGCAGCGCAAAATGCTGCAACAAACAGGCCATCAAGGAAAGCCAATACGTACTCTAGCTGATAGGATTTGTGCCTGATCACTAAGAGCTGTGATTATCCAATGTACAAATTTTATACTGAAACTATAAAATCTCCAAGAACAAATATCTTTTTTTTCTGATATCAGTCAAAAAGCAAGATTATTTCAGAGTTACGCAAATTGATACCTGTATTAAATAGTGTGCTTTCTGATTTGCAAACGTTGGAAATATATGCACACAAATCTATTCAGTAAATAATGAAATGGCAATGTCCAATTACTTAAAAATCTAAGAAAGCAGAATATACTCTATTTACTGGCAACACAGTGGTGAAAAGGAATACATTTCCACTTAGGTTTTATATAAAAATACAAACTACCACACTCCTCCTTATGTTTAAGATCTCTTTATTTTGGCAAGTAAGACCTTGAGCTTTTCTCTGGGGAAAGAGGAATAAATGAATGAGGCTCCCTCCCAACAGTCTAACTGAAAACACTCTCGGGGTCGTGCTTGCAAAACCAGCCAAGCGCAGCTCCGGCCAAACGGCACGGGACACCAGGCAGGCAGGACACGCGCTTCCGCTGCTCATGGAAGAGACACTCTTGTCTCCACCAGCTTTGCCTACATATCTTAAATATTTAACTTTCTAAATAGCTTTGTGATTGCCCAAATACGAAAAATACCATTTACAACTGCCTTATGTGTTCAAACTGCTGTACGCCTAGATTACTTTTTACAAATATTCTTGCCTGATAGTTTAATGTCAAGACAAACCTCTTCTTATAAATGTCTTTTAGAGAGCTGATATCTAAGTGTCCCAACAGACTTGCACACAAATAATACTGTCATTACAATACGTGTCTGCGTGGGATTTTTATATGGGAACCCTCCACTACACTGCAATAAGATTTCAATCAATTTCTGGCTCATGCTGCACCACAAATTGTTTCAACAAACTCCTACAACAGAGCCTGTATGAATCTCACATGTTCTTAATAAAAATAAATGGATAAACTGATCTGGAAAGATGGCAGCTTTTGATTCTTGTTGCCTTTGCACCAAATCTGAAAGCTTTGGCAGCACTTTAAAAATTACCTCTATCACACGTTACTGCCAATATCCCACTATTAAAAACTTTCATACAGCAGCATGAGGAGGTGCCTTGCAGAAGGGAGACAAGTGGCCATGGGCTTGGGAGTGGGCAGGAACACTCCCTGAGCTAGGACTTGCCTCTGTTGGGAAAGGCCAAAGTCACAAAATTCGAGAGGCAGAAGCTAGGCAATCATCTGCCACTGCTGCAGAGAAAGCTGTGCAAAGACCCACTCCGTCCCCTTGAATAACGCTGCAGGCTGGGAAGGCCAGCAGCGGTCTCCCTCTTCAAGACATCTCTGCTTCTGCAATTGAGTATTTTTCCAAGTCTCCTCCTGAAACTTAGAGATCGTATTTAAAGGAAAACAAAACAAAACAGAAAGGCTGTGGAGGTTTAAACATGCTATGAAAGTCAGTCTTTAGAAAAGCCTGCAGAAATTTTTTTTAGAAGTGAGTTCTTGAGTGGAAATTTTATTTTTTTTTTCATGTGGGTAGTAGGGTGCCTCAAAGGGATTTTATCAATTACTGAGTGTTGGAAGTACGACTACATGAGATGTAATGAATATTGCAACACTGCACAAATTAATTTGCAACTCTATGCATAATCTTTATGATAACAAACCAACTTTTTCCACTAGAGGTCACAATTGTAGCAGGACTGAATCAGAAAGAGCGTTAATGGGAAACCCTTTTCCCAAAGGTGCTAATGAATATTTCAAATACAACAGAAGCTATTTTAGTTTTTACACTTCTTTTTAACAGAAGAATGTTTGGCTGTGAATTCCACCCAGGAGGTCGATAAAACCAGAGCACGGCCGCAGCACAGTAAGCTCGCAACACCTCCGTACCAGCGTCTCAAGGTTTTATTCCAAACATCCCTCTCGGCAGTAAGGACGCGCCAAGGACTTTGCACTCTCGCCTTTATTCCAGGAGCCGCCAGCAGCAGGAGCGCTTCGGCGTGGCATCTCCCGCAGCGCGCGACCGCAGCACGGGCAGCTTGCTCCTGCCTCGCTCTCCCCCAGGGGTGCTGGTGGCCCCGTGGGCGCGGGGCAGGTCCCAGGCTCCCTAACGGCACAGCAGACAAGCAGGTCACGGGGCGAGCGCCCTACCCCCGGGAGATCGCCGCAGGGGCTCTTCCGAGGGAAAGGTGACTCTCAAACCACGGGGATGTTTTAGACCCGCGAGGCGGCAATTTTGCCGGCAACGGCAACTCCACGCTGCCCTGCGTGGCCTTTCTGAGCCCGAGAGCCTCACGGCCCTCGCCGGCGGAGCGACTCGGAGGTGGCTTTCGGAGGAAAGGCTTCCCCTCCCAACTTTGGACGTACAGCAGGGTGCTTTAGACTGCGGAGGTGGTGCCTCGCCCGCCCATTTTCACAACTCATTTCATAATCGCTGGTCCACACACTGTCTGAATTATTTTTTTCAGTGCTCAGAAGACTACTCTGACATAGCCAAGCTTGTTTAATGAGTATGATTAAGAAAAAAGAGGCTAGTTCAGCTCATTTTTTCACAATCTCTTATTTAAAATCCTACTTCATTTACAACACACAGATTTATAAGACTCAGCTTACACTTCTCCATCTATTTTAGAAGCAGAAGTACCAAAAATACCAATGTGTACCAGACACACAAATCATTGTTAGCAATACCCCTCCAGCAATTTTATAATGGAAATACGAAAGTACATACAAATCATTCACAGTTGGGAAAAAGGAGAGAGTCCTTACTAAACAAGCTTTAAATAATTACTTTTCAAAATCAAAGCATTGATAACTAGGCATTTTGAAATAAATATGATAATATGCATATGATGCAGATCTCATCTTAATAAAATATTAAAAAAAAAAAGTTTGCACACATGAAAGTTATAAATAATTACCCAAAGAGTTGCTTGCTTAATAAACAACACCCAAAATTAAAAATATAAAGTATTATTTAACAAGAGCTACACTTAGAGTACAGGAATGCTTAGGGGCTTATCCTCGCGTCGTGCTGCTTCTCAGACACGCAGCTCTCAGCCACTACGCCCGCCGCCGCCGAGCCCAGAAACGCGGCGCGCGCATCCCGCTCCCCAAGGCACCAGCCTCCTGCACAGGGCTCTGCGCTTCCGCTGACGCCTTGCTCTAGGGGGTTTAGCCGCCCAGCTAAGCGCCCGCGCAGTATCTTCAAACAGGGCTCACTCAAGAGCCCTAGAGCGCTTTAACAGACCTCTTCAAGCTCAGGAGCTTCAGAGCCTGAGCGAGCCCATCCCAGAGCAGAGCGCTCGGCTCTCCTGCAGCCCGAACGGGCCAGCAAAGGGAAGGTTTCGGGGCTCGGGTCATCTCACAGCCGCTCCTCAGAACCTCCTTACGGCTCCGACTGACTGCACGCTGACTGCCCTTGACTTTACAAAGGCTGCTCAGTTTATATATATATGTATACATACATATATACATATATATATACACACACACATATATATATATAAAAGAGAGAGAGAGAGAGATTCAAACAGAAATAGTACAGTTTTGCAATTGTACCTTTCATAACTACTGGGATGATAATGCTACATGAACATTCATCATCAAGTAGTTCACCATTTTCCCACTGAGATTTTACTTCATAAAAGCATACTTTTATTTTAAATTATATAGCAAAAGATCACAGTCTCCAACACAGTTTGTAGCTAAGGTTCTCATGCGCAAAGCAGTGAAACCGTATCTCACAAGGCTGCAAAAATATAACATCTCAGCTGCAAACAATACGCATGTGCACTGAAATTAAGGCTAGGCTAAAATAATTAGAAACTTTATTATGTTAACTATCTTCTAATGAGAGATTTTTGCAGCTCCTTAAGTCCCTCTGTAGCCAAGATTCCTTCTGCAGCCAGAAGCACCTTTTCAGAAGTCCTCAATTTGAGTCCCTCTGTACTTTGAGATAAGAGATGACTTTGGAAAATCCCTTAGAAGAAGACAGAAACAAAGAGGAACAAGCAGAGATGGCAATGATCCCGTTAAAAGATTTGTAAAGAATGAGATCTCTGTAACAGGAAGGATTCCTTTACAAGAGAGGAGGTATATTTATCCATTTGACCTAGCAAGCCTACCAAGAGGCAGAGAAAAGGGAGTAAGGGGGCAGCCAACTAATACATGCTGCTCCACAGAGGTGACTGAAGAGATAAGGCAAACAATAACATATCACCAGGACAACATTGCATGGGGGCTTCTTTGGCATTTCTCTCCCATTTTAAAGCTTTTCGCTAGTATTTCTTTCTACCCAGCATTTGCTACAGTACTGGAGGGAGAGACTAGTCCCTCTCCATTTCAGACCATCTGATAAACCTTTCTATGATTTTATAGCAATACCCTCTGCATCATTTCCACAAACAAATCTCTTCAAAAAATATACTGGAAATTCATGTAATATCAGTGTTTCTTATCTGTGGCTTTGTTCCTAGATATGCATGACCTGTAGGAGGAAATGGTAAAAATATCGATACAATACTCTCCGCAGCTCAGCACCAGGTAGTGAAGATAAATGCGAGAGTCAACTGAGCATCTCTTTAAGGTCTGAAAAGCTTCAAGACTCACATGACATGCCATCGAAAGAACCACTTAACCTGTTCTGATTTTCTAATAATTGAATGTTTCTTTTTTTAAAGACAGATTAGCTATTCAACCAAAGTTAATTTGAAACGGTTTCATAATTATGTGTTCACTTGCACATTTTTCAAAGGAGCTGCAAAGGGTAATTGGGGTTACAAACCCAAAAGAAGAATTAAAATTCTATTTATGTTTTGGATTACTTCCAGCCAAACAGTTGTTTAGCAAGCAGAATATGTTGAGAACGCACAATAAATTTTAGGAATATCGCAAATACATTTAGGTTGCTGACACCGTAAATACAAGGTCTGAAGCTCAAACCTCTTATTGTAAAGTAAGGCAGACTTGGAGCACGTTCTGCAGGGATATGCATATTATTAGCTCTTGCTAACCCAGCAGAACATGCACAATTCAAGAAAGGAATGAGACAGACAGACAGACAGAGATCCTGTTCTGGCTCATGTGCCACCAAAGGAATTTTTAAATTCCACTGACAAAGTCTTTTAAAATTCTTGTTCTGGTAGGCTGAAATAAACTTAATATTCACATTCCAGGCTGACTCCACAGAACTAAAAACTAGAAAATCATGATGTCAATGTTGTATAATATAGCAACAGATATGTTGTATAAGCAACAGATATACCTTTCTTAAGAAACAGTTATCTCGGAGAGAGAAAGAACAACATTGCAAAGAGACCTCGCTTCTCGAACCAGGCTTCCTCCAGTGAGTCAGTATAATCACTTACTATGGTAACTCACAACAGGAACCGCTACAATGCCAGAGAGAAGAAAAGAAAACATAGAAATCTCCAGCCTGATACTGTGATGATATAAATAATATACAAACCCAAACTAAAATCAGTTGGCTGAATTATTAGATAAGCAGACAGCAGGGAGATGGTAAAGGTAGTGCCGCGAAATTTAGTATTTATTCTGCTACCTTCTGTATTTGATACTATGGAAAGGCATGGGAGGCAATCCTCATCTTCTATCAGTAAGTTTGCCATGAAATTGTTTTCTTAATAGAACTGAATATGATTTAGGAGTATAAGGGAATATTTACATGTTTCAGGTGATCTGCACAAAACTTGCTGATGAGATGTTGCTATGGATGGCTGAAGGCAAACTGCTATGAGATTAATACTTTTTTGTCTTCAGCTTCTGTGACGATAATAATTACAACCACAGAATAAGTCATTTTCACATATAAAATTGCTCCTGGGCATCCGGTATTTATGCAGCAGTACGTTCTTAATTCACAGGCAGCCGGGTATGGGACAGCGGCATGCTTTCTTCATCTGCTTGCCAAAGCCATATATTAACATCAGCTCCTGGCATTTCTGGTTTTCAGAGGCAAAAAGTAGGGTTTTTTCAGACACTTCTCTCCCTCTTATCAAATCGGATTAACATGGGGACAAAGAAATGGGCCTGAATGCAGACTGTGCATCAAGAGCCCTAGCAGGCCTTTTATGTGTGTGTGTGTGTGTGTATATGTATATGTATATATACATATATACACACACACACACACACATATGTATATATGTGCCTGTATTTACATTTGTGTGTATGAAGAGGAAAGAAAAAGAGTCCTCAGATCTCTGCAGAAAGTCAAGCCCTGCAGCCCCTGCATGCAGACAGGCAATGGCCACGAGTCCCTCTGCCTTCGCCTCTCAGTTCTTTTTCCCTTTCCAGCAGCTGCTTGAACGGGAAGTGCGCTTGCAGATTTTCAATACTTCATGAGAAAACACAGCGTCTCGGCAAGGCGAAGCCAGCGCCATCCTCTCTTCCAGAAGCACGGCCGGAACCGGCGTGCCTCGCCGGCGCTGTCGGCACCACGCCGCTTTCCCGCCCGGAGCCGCTCTCCCGCCCGGAGCCCTTCCCTTCGGCTGCTCCCGAGGCACCCTCCAAGGCTGCTTCGGGTACGCTGCTACTCAAACACAGCAGAGGGCACTAGCGTTAAGCAAGCGTTACAGAAATTCACTGTATTCCTAGGAAAATCCACCAAGTGAACATCAACTAGTAAGGGGCTAAAATATTTCAGCAGTGATGGGGAAACTTAATTCGGAGACATACTGGGACCTTGGACTGGGCGCCTCTCCCCTCTAAGGGCCATACCACGCCATCCACTTAGGTCCCTCACTTTGGCTAACTTTGCATCTGCACCTTAAAAATAGTTTCTGAGATGGAGGCAGCCACAGCATCTTAGGACCACAACATTTATCAACATCACCAGAAAGCTACCTTCTGTTCACGTAACTTATCTCGAATTACAGACTGCTGGGAGACAGTTTTTTCCTCTGTTGATGCTGAGCATTTATCACCAGCCTTCTCCCCAAAACACGTAAGTTATTTTGGGAATAAACAAGCTGTGGCTATGAATGAAAGATACATAAATTACGGGTGCTCACAGGAACAGCCGGACACCATAGTGCAGAGGGTTATGTTAAACTCGCGGCTCTCCGAGAGCCTCTTGGATGTACTCTATTAAAATACCCCAGCCCAGACTTGAGTTCTTTTAAATTCTGTATAGCTTTAAAAGCAAACAGAACATTTTGCGTTCCCCTGTCCCCGTGGCAATACGGAACCTTGTATTACATACCTTGGTATTTCTGCTGCTGATTGAAATCTTATATTCAAACACCTAATACTTCTTACGGCTTTCAGTTTGAAAATAACTTAAAATTTGTTACCACTTTAATCTGAATCATTTAATCAAACACCTACAAACACTATTAAAAGTTCCTTATCCACAAAATACGCAATCAAATATGACATCTACTTTTCTTTTTATTTTAATTTTGGTCCAGTACTGAAAAATCCACAGCGGAACATAGCTGTAGTCATGACACAAATTAAGCTAAAATTACTTTTAGCACGGCCTTAAATAACTCATCTAAATACATAAAAGCATAAAATTCAGGGCCAGAAAACCTGAGCTAACCCCATTGCAGACCTCAGGTTTTTTGCAATGAAAAAGATAATAACAGCTGACATGTAAGCAAATGCTTTTCCATGCATAAAGCTAACTTCTATTCTCAAAATTATCTACCTGAAAGTCTTTGCATGTATTTATATAGGATATGCATCACCTGAATCATCTTGCTTTGTTTTCCCTAGCATCATTTAAAGTTGCATCTATTTGATGAGGTGAGAGACTCTACACATAGTATATGCATATATATATTACTTTAATATTTAATAAGACAGCACATCTGTAGCATTTTTTTTTTAATAAAATTAATGCCGGGAGAAGCTTTGAAACGACATTTCAGATAGAAGCATCCTTCTTTCACACTACTGATACTACCTGTTGTCTTATAACCACGACTACATTAATTAAGAATAGTGTCATCTAATGCCTTTTATAAGTACAGGTTTCGATAACAGGAACTTGTGCATTAGTATGAGGCAAGAGAAGCAATATATTTCACCTGTTCTCAAACCAGTTCACTTGCACTTTTTCCTTCAGAACAGCAAATCCCGACGCCAGCAAAGCAGCACCAGTCGGCCGGACGCGTAGGTTCAAACCCCGCTCTCTGCCGCCGGGCGTCGGGGCCTTACAGAGACGCCCTGTTCTCTCTCACTGTCAAGTGCCTTCTCAAACCAGTTCAAAGCAACATCAGCCTCTCTCCCCGAAACGGCGGTGGCCGACAGAGGCTTTGGAAAGGAGAGCTAGCTCTGTAAGAGACATACTGTGCGGGGCTGGGGACAGGATAAAAAGAGACCATCTAAATGCCAAAGTCTGGTTGTCTATATACATAGAAAGGGAAAAAAAATAAAATAAAAAAGCCCAGGCTTTTCCAACTCACAGACATGACACTGACTTTAGTTTCGTAAATATTATTAAATACTGCAGGAAGTTTCAACATACATCCGCATCTACCTATAATTTAAGTCCAGCTTGTAAATATATGCTGTTACTGTTTGAAAACAGATTTTATTTTTAGCAAGGCCAGTCCCCCGTTGTATAACCATTTATCAAAACATGCATCAAGGAAGGGCTAACAAATGCAGACAACGTGACAGATGATATTTAATTCCAAAAAGTTTGAATTTGCTTCCCCTATAGATCTATAGACGGCCAAAAATTATACACAACATTTTATTTAATTCACATTTCATCTGAGTGTAGATTTGCAGAGGAAGTGGGTTTGTTCCTGACAATTCCTGAGGAAGTTTAATGAATTAAAATGTTAATCTGTTCTTTCTCAGCTGAACTCCCTTGATGGAATCACAGAGGTATTTGACAGTGACAGATAAAAAAATAACAGGTTTTTGTGATAGCTGCTCCCAAGTTAGCGCTAACGTGCGGCGACAGCCGGGCGCGTCGGCTGAGCGATCCCATACGGCTCAGCGTTTCCTGCCACATCCATTTTTCAGCAAGACGTATGTAAGACAGGCATCGAATCTTCGGTGCCAATAATTATCATTCTCCCAACATTTGCCTTATTTCACTACGCTGCAGCCGCGTCCAAACACCACACTTGCACATTTTAACTCTCCAGAGGTGCCCGTTTACTAGCACCGAGTCACGTCTTGTAAGATTTTTGAAAACACCCATCGGTCTCCGTGATCACTGACAGCTTCTCAATACTGACTGGGAAAGTTATTTTATACCAAATTGTGTGTGCAACACTTCACAAGTAAAAGCCAAGGAAAGGCAATATTTAGGTTTCAATTCGCTGTTCTGCCACGTGGTCCTGGGATAGGTAGTTTCGCTTCCCCGTTTTAGATAAATTAGCAAATATTAAATTATTATTCAAACGTGACAGATATCCAGTTGCATCTCCTTCCGTTCAGTCTTGATCATAAAATGGTAGCTCAGCAGCCAGGTAATTTTTGTAACAAGAGTATGTGATTCCTGATACTAAAACACAGAAATATCTGTATAGCCCAGAAGAGGCAGCATGTAGTAGTGTTCTACATATGCTCCTTAAAAGGGGAGAAACACTGTCCTTATGTATTTTATAACCCCAAGAACTGTACGCAAAAACAGCCATACGAACTTAAAAGGCAGGTTACCAACGAAGCGTCAAAAGTCTAGGTTAGTAACGGGATTGCACTTGAGCTTTGAATTTTCTGAGTTTTGGCAACATCGCCTATACTGTTTTAAGTGTTTTCTTTTCTAAGCAGAAAATGTAATGAAAAAATCATAAAATGCTTACAGTTTGTCTGTCAACTGATTTTCTCTCTAAAAAAAGACTACTTAAGATCACTTACTTGTTGCTTTTTAAATAAATATTTTAAGCTTCAATTTTAATTTGTAGATCTTAAAATGCAAAACAAAGTTAAATGCCAACTCCATGATCTTCTGTATCATTATCCAGGGGCAACTCTTACACTGGGGACAGCTCTACCTAAATAACATGCACATTGTTTTGATAAGCCACTACCTTTTGAGGGTGACTTTAAATAAATAATTTAAAAACTGTTCAAAAAAAAAAAAAAGCAAAGCAGAGCAGGCTCTCAAAGAATTCAATAACAATGTCATGTTGATAGACAAGACTGACAAGTCCAAATACAACTCTGAATCTCAACTTCTTTAATGCAATCAGAAATAGCAAAATAAGAGATTAATGAAGCAGCTGAAGCAGGCAGCTGAAGGGAGCCTTGTAGAAAGATCTCCTGATGATGCTAACGTTAAAATTCATCTACTTAGGCAGGCTCAGGAGCATCCAGTTTGCTGTAATCACCGGAAAACTTTCAACTGGATGAAGGGGTTGGTTGGTTGGCTTGCAGTACAAGGAATCAGACACAAATTAAGCATTATGTGGAACATGCTACCCATGGAATATCTCTGCCAGCCCAAAATTGTCTTCAGGTTTTTGTCACAGAAGCAATGAACACCACCAAAACGTGTTCCAGACACGGCGCTGCAGACGGGGTGGCTGACACGTTCTGTCCTCCAACTACAGAGGCATTTTTCTCAAGTAATATCCTAGGGCCACTGGAAATTTGGGGGTTGATATTTAAGATATTTAGGACTTGAAAACGTAGAGGACGTTCCAGTTCCTGAGGTAACTTCCAAATTACTATGAATTTAAACAAAATTGTTCTTTCTATCAAGTAACGTTTAATGTGGGAATGATGAAAGGATTTTTGATCATAACAGCACACATTAACCATTTCAATGTGATTTTAAAATTTTCTCAATAAAAATAATTTTGTTATTTATCAGCTATTTAAATTTCCTTTCTTGCAAATTTTCTCCCAAGTTTTGGTATTCTCTATTTAACAAGCTTCCCTTCTCCCTTTCCACTTTGCAAATCCATCCTCATACACATGCACGTACACATGCTGTTCTCTGGTCTCTCCGTATCTTTTGCATCATGTTCCTCTTCCCACTGCTAGAATCTAACACTCTATAAACTATTTTTCTTAAAAAAAAGAAAAAAAGAGAAAAAAAGAGAAAAAAAAGCAGTAACAATAATTTCATCCCCAAGCCACACTAAATATCACCCTGTTCCCAGCAAGCCCCGGCTCCCCCGCCAGCACTGCTCCTCCCCACTCTTCACCCTGCCGTGGGCCAGCCCACCGCCTGCCAACAAGACCTCCCGCACGTCCGGCTGCGCTCAGCCTCCAGGCATCGTCCCTCCTCATCCTCCTCACCCACGGCACCGCTCCCCAGAACGACAGCTGTTTGCTCTTCCAGCCACCGTTAAGAACCAGAGAGACGTACCGCATCCAGAAACTCCCGGGCAACCCAAAACGCTAGCCCACACTTCCACGAGTGTCCCGGGGACCGGAGAATCTCCCTAGGAATGCCCGGCTTGCAGCACCCATTCAGCTGCTCCTTTTTTTTTTTTTTAATACGATTTTTTCTGCCCTCGAATCTTTTCTTTCGCAGAAGAGTTGCTTAGGATGTAAACACTTTGTCAACCGCAGGCCAGATGGGGATACGGAGAACGCAGAGTCAGGAACAAAGTTAAAGGCGATTTAAAATTCGTCTGTATTTATGACAAATTAACAAGAAAGTTGGAAGCTTGTTTTTTAAAAAAAAATATACAATGCAGCTCACTTCAAAGACTTTTGGGGTTGTTGAGTTTTTTTTTTTTTTTTTAGAATATGTTCTACTGTTAACAGCTGTAACTGTTTTTTTCTCCATCCAATTGCTGGAATTACAGGCATGCTGTTTTGTCAGAGATAAAGTAGAGAGCAAATGAATGCAGAAAAAATTATTTTGACTGCTCCCTTGCTGCTTCCGGCGGCTGACCGGGCAGGCAGTTCCACAGTATGATTTCAGGCTGCCATGGAAGAATTACTTCTTTTCTAGCCTGTCTATGCCATATGCCTTCAGATTTCACCTTCCTTCTAGGAAGAGGGTCAGCTAGGTTTTCATTTTAATACAGTTATAATCTGTGTTCCTCTGGCCAGTTCTCAGAGCTGCGTGTTAGTTCGGACTAGCTGATTCCTGAAAATTAAGAAGGGTTTTCAGTGTCTGCGCTGTCGCCCCACTATGTTTTCTACACATTGCCTCCCTCTCAAGAGGTCTGCACGCATCTCCCCATTTAAAATCAAGTTTTTTACCATTTCTGACTCATTTTTAGACGCTGTAAAGAGGCTCCTTTAGCGTTATGGGATTACTCTCCACAAATGCTAGCAAGCTTCCCCCTCCCTAGCACCCTCTCGCTTTGCTCTCCCTTTCCCCTCGGATACTTTCAACTTTTCTCCTGTGTAATTCCTTCAGACACGCGGAGATAAACACTGACAGACGTGACGTGAATACAAATGTTTTCAGAGTCGTTGCTTTTCTCATTCTAAATACTAACGCCTAGATTAACCATGACTAAAAGATTTCTTCAGCATATTTTATCATCAAGCTTAATATAATAAAAAGCACCACAGCTTCACGCAGGATGTAATGATACTGCTAGCACAATCATCAGCACTATGAAATGATATTTTATACTTTTTGAGAACAGTTTCTTATAAAGGTCATTTCTGAAAGCAACTGTACATCAGGAGCAGAATGAAGAAATAAACTGAACGGACAGAGAAAGACTAAATCTACACCCCAATCCCATCCCGAAAATAAACGCGCTAGTAATTCCCAAGCAATCAAGGCGTTGTGTTCATCTACTGCTTGACTGGCTCTACAAAGAGCAGGATGAGGGCTGGAAAATTAACAGAGCTTGTCTTTTCCTCTTTATTTGCTTTCTTAAGATAATTAAGACTTTGTGAAAGAAACAGCTCAGGTATGTCTAAAGTAAAATACGTTTAATGTGGAAAAGTGAGACCATTATTTCTCTTTTACTCCCTTTAACACTTATGGGGTACCTGGAGATATTTCCTCGTTCTTTTTGATACCTGAGCACCAACATACATAAGAAGCAATCCTCTTAAGGAAAGAAATACTGAGATATGACTGGTATGTTATTTGTTTGATTTATAATGAATGCTATCAATGTGTGTGCAGCAAGCCTGAAAATCCTCAAGTAAAATACTTCACACTAAACTAGAACCAACAGCATGTCATATTTATGAAGCACTTTTGAGAATGTCAACTATTTATTTGTATATAGAAAAGAGAATATGACCATCTCTATGTTACAGACAAGGAGGCCAAGAGTAATGTCTGTCATTCATCTAAAGACAGAGAGTAAATCAGTGGTAGATTCAAAAACAGATTTAATTTTACTGATGCCCTGACTTCTCACTGACAAAAGGAAGTACTAATATTTTACCAGAAGAAGTATTCCAGTCTATCAATCTATTCTAGTTTTTTTTTTCCCAGAAGGAAGTGCTTGTATGTCTACAATACAGAAATATAACACTCTGTGTCTACAACATATGCTTATTTCGGTTGAAACAATAGGGAAAAAGGAAGAAAAAAACCCAACTGTGCTGTTTGACAATTCTTACTAATTAATATTAGGCTATGAAAGCAACTTTCAATACTCTTACCATCTTTGGACATTCTGAATTGGAAAAGTCAGTTTAGAGCTTTTCCACCAAGAGTCTACTTTTCATAGAGTATGACGTTATCTTCAGAAAATTAAAATCCTTACTTTTGAATCAATTATTTAACAAATTAAACAAAGAACAGAGGTGTATATCAGCAATTCCTTTTTAGACACCCTAACAAAGAATGAGGCAGTCTCGAATATTAATTTTAAAACCAAATCAGTGTTTCACTGAACATCTCTTCAATGTATCCACCATTTCTAAGGAATTTAGTTATATGCATTTGAAATTAAAAAATAAATGACTCCAATAAAATTAAACCAAAAGAAAAAAAAGTTCTTAGCACATCTGTCGAGAGGAGGGAGGTCTTTCTGATTCAGGTTTGTGACATCTTACCTCACAGAGTAGTAAGTCAATGATGTGGAAGACCATGCAGAGCGGAAACTTGGCAGTAAAGAGAGTGAGAAACCACTGGGATGCATACATATGAGCTTCCAAATTCAGGTCTGAGAAATGGCTATACAAGTCAGGCAGCTGTTCCTAGAACAAAGGGAAAAACAAATGCTTCAATACCACTCACTAATCCTCTGAGTTCATGATAAACATAGTTAGTAAGTACCAGGTTACTAAACACTGAAGAACAGAACAAAATGAAACCCTGGCTACATTTGAGCGATGTTTCTTCATATATTTCAGTGTCCATGATTATGGTTTTTTTTAGCGAGATACCCACTAGAGACTCTGTTCTAGAGAAGCTACTGTAAGATTATAGTGAGAAATTACAAAATCGAACAGAATAAAAGCAGACTAGTTGTGAAACATACGCCATACATGGTGTACATTTTTAAGAGTTATTTCTTAATTACATCTTATTATAAATGCTTCTGCTAAAAAAGAAACATGGATATTGGAACAACGAGTTTGACCTGCAGACCATAAAGCAGCAAAGCACATTATAACTTTCACAACTGCATGAGATAATCAGTAAGGTGGGAAGGGACCTCTGGAGATCATCTAGTCCAACCTCCCTGCTCAGCAGGGTCACCTAGAGCATGTTAGACAGGGTTGCATCCACGCAGGCCTTGAGTATCTCCAGAGAAGGAGACTCCACAACCTCTCGGGGCAACCTGTTCCAGGGCTCCGTCACTCTCACAGGGAAGAAATTCCCCCTCATGTTCAGGTAGAACTTCCTGTGGTTCAGATTCTGCCCATTGCCTCTTGTCCTGTCACACAGGGCAGCTGGAAAGAGTTTGTCCCCGTCCCCTTGACACCCTAGGCAGCATACATGAGCACCATGAAATTAGCACTGGAAATTCCACGTACATTAATAACATATGCATCTTCAGTTACTAAATAAAAATCTTTGTTAAGGTATAAAATGTAAATATTGAAAAGACTATATACCAAAGTAAAATATCAAATGAATTAGTATTCTATTTGCCATGTAGAAAATATGCATAAATCAACAATTGTAGTCTGTGAACTTTTTTGTTTGTTTTTAACACATCTCACAGAAGGAAATACAGACACCTTTCTGCCCTGGGCAGCTGACCCGAACAGCTAGCTTTCACTATGATAACAGAACCATAGGTCAAAGCTCACTGGGCTGTTAATAGCTGCTTATTAGTCACAACAACAACTTGCAACAGTTCATTTATGTTAAGTTGCTCTGGACATGAAACAATTACATCTGAGAAAAAGGAGCAAGGTATGCAAATCACAGTAGGTTCTACAAAACGACCTAACACTTGATTCATGTTTCATAAGCACCAGCATGTCCTGATTTGCCTGACCTCTTAACCACCACCACAAGTCACAGAAAGTAGGACACTGGTGGTGACCAGCCAAAAGATTCCCTGGCCTTAACAGACCACAGAAATTCTCTTTAAGTGCCATCACAAAATAGAGAAGAGAGAAAGTAAGCAGAGACAGGAAAAAGAAATACACCTACTCTACTTGGATACAAAGATTAGCAGTAAGATTTTGGATATGAAAGTCAAAAGAAAACAAATAAAATTGACTCACAATGTTTCGATTTAGATACTACACTTCCCCGCATAAGGGCTGATGTATCCAAGTTTTACTTCAACTCCACCTCTGAAGGAGAGGCTTTTTACTGTCCAGTAGATTATGAAAGAAAAGCTTTAGCCTCCTCCTCACACCAGCATTTGAATTTATGAAAGTTCAAGAATTCTTTACCCTGGCCCCACCTGCATTAACTTCTCCAGCTGGAAAAATTTGCAGTGGAGATCTTCAAAGTTATTTCTGTAGAGGTCCCTCAAGCCGTAGTCATACATTATTTTCACCAATACACAGAATGCTTGCTCTTCTGGCATCTATTTGGAAAAAGACACAAACACAATTTTAAAAACTGTGCTGAGGTTGGAAATTCCTTAAACAAATGCACACATACATCCACACTTAAATTGCTTATGCATGATCGATTCTAAACCAGAGATATATTAAGATTTTCATCACGGCACTCAGTATTCAGAATTAAGCAACTACCATCCCAAGGGAACTATTCTCCTTGACGAGCACCTTGATCTGGCTCTGTAAGAGTTTCTTTGAAGAAAACATGGGAGCAGAGCATAGGTCTATACGAGTAGACATGGCTACAACTGCACAACTCTCGTTAGTATTCTTTCTGCCAATACGTAAGAGACCAGCCAGTGCCCAATCCTCAGAACAACAGTTAAAAAAAAAAAAAAAAAAAAAAAAGATAAAGAAAAACAGCAACCCAAGACAGTGATTTCTACTGTGAGAGACTTGGTTAAAGGGGAAAAATGTCTGCGAATACTAAAGGACAAAGGAATCTTATTGAGAATAATGCTTATTTCTTTTCATCTAAACCCCAGGATTTCACATTCTCTGAAGTCAGGTTTCCCAAGACGGATGCGGAAATAACAAAGTCTGGCTTCAGAGCCTCCTTGTGAGACCAGGAGGGCTGATTCCACCCATTAACATCATGGCCTTTTCAGGAGCCTTATCTCTATAATCTCCGTATTTCGTCTTGACCAAAACTCCTTATCCAGCAGAATTATAGCAAACACTTCTAAGGGACAAACTATGTGAGCCACTCTAAAATTCTGTTCATTGGCTTGAGCCCATTGAAAGATAAATTTGTGTGAACACTTGTGTCATCAAACTTCCACTGGTAAGACATCTCCCCCATTCCCCCTGCCTTCAGGGAACATAACAGTAAAAGCAGAGTCACTGCAGACCCCAAATCAGATTGTAAATAACTTTAATAATAATAATAATAATAAAATCTTCCTTTTGCAGGCACCGGATTGTTTCAACTGAAAACAATTATGGAGTATCAAGAGTGACAACTCTTGACCTTTTAGTATATTCCTGCATTCACCCTCTTGCCAGCCCCTCAGCAAATATCTGCAATAGATAAAAGCTCAGTATTTTCTTCAAAGGGAATTTTAGACTCTTGATATTCACCTCCAGGGTTTCATCTTTTATGGTTCAGACTATGATTATGCTCTGTCTCCAGGGCCACAGTTGAAGCAGACGCTTTCATTTTCCGACAGCATATATAAAAGTAACTAGTTAATGTCAGGAAACGCCAGATCTACTGCTAGCGATCTGAAGGGGCTAAATTCACCTAGAACGAGCTGTTGCGAATCTCAGAACTCTTTACTGCAATTTCAGCTGGATAGAACGATCCCCACTGACAGCAGCTAAAGGCTGCAGACAAAGTTAAAGGAAGAAATAGCTTTATGTTGAACAAAAAGCTTGAATCTGCTCTGTAACAAGATGAATGCAATTTTCTTCTTTTTAATTTGATTCAGAAAGGAAGTAAAATATAAATGGTGTATTAAAAAGAGTGTAATTGCCATTTGGTACCCTTCTGTACAGGGCTATTTCTTCTGACATCAGACACACTAGAAATGAAGGTGATCTGCTATAGTAATGCTGGCATATGACTAAATGAGAGGAGCCAAAGGATCAGTCAAATGTTAAGAATGTGACACCCATTCATTTCAAAGCAACTCTGAAAATGGATTATTTTTCAAGCAGAAACTGAAAATTCTTCTTCAGGTAAATTTCTAATTGCAAAAATTACACAAAAATTGCATAAATAAGCTCATTTTCACTATACGTGGGACTGCAACGTGACTAATTTCACATTTATCTTGAACAATCTAATGCTTCTCTGTAACACTTTCATTGAGTAACATGCTCCTTAAATCTGAAAGAAGTCACAGATCTCTTTAGGTATTATAACTTACAGTTAAAATAATCTGAATTGTATTTCTTGGGAACTGCGTATGTAATACATATATCCCCAGCAGTCCTATACAGAACCACAATATGAAATGATTCCAATCACAATTAATAATTTATTATTTAAAGCCTGACAGAGAAAACAGGCAAGATCATAAATAATAGCAGTTGAGATTTGTATTTTTCCCCTCCATGTTCTTTACAAAACCCATACAACTTAAATCTACTGTTTATCCTCTGATACATCATGGAATTTAAGTAGACTGCAAATATAAAAATCGTATATTTATCTATCTACACACACGCGTGCCCGTGCGTGCGTGCGCACACACACATATATATATGTATGAACGATCAAAGTTTTTACAGTTTTTGGTTACAGGCTAAAATATCATAGCTCAAATTCAGTTTTCATTCAAAAGATTTTATAAAATGTCCTTAGGAGAAAAAGTCTTATTGAAAATGAATGAGACTCTGTTTGGTTAGCTGCCCTGAGACTATCTCCCAAAGTTGAATTTCTCGTAAATGCAATGGGAGTTTACCTAGATAAGGTATATTATGATATTAATAGATATTAATATATAACAAATTATTTTCAGGTTTTGGTATAACAGTACTTGATAATTTTAAAAAAGATAACCTCTATCATCAAATGTTAAAATGCTAAAAGATACATTACTTTCATCTACTAAAGATGCTGATTAATCTTGAATTAACAAATTTCACCTAGGCAGATTATATACACATTCATGAAGATAGAAACCTTTTCTATACTACTTGCCATCAAGTAGTAAAATAAAAGGATAATGAACACAGACAAATAAACAACAGTTAATATCTGTCAAACAGTATGTTACAGTACTACTGTTTTTAAAGTTGCTTTGGCTTCAAAATATCAAAGTTTTCAGTTTGCGATTAACTCACGTGAAGAAGTAGCACGGCCGCAAGGAAAGACTGTCCCTGGCAATAGCCGATGTCTCCATCGTAGACAGAATACGCCTAGAAAAAACAAAAGTCACCAAACGTTTCAAATCTGTGTGCGCATTACCAAAATGTATTTTAATCTACGCCCAGAATAAGTAACACCATGGAGGCTATAAAGATGAAGAGAGTAAGAGTGTGACCATTCGTGAACAGGCTTTCAGGACACTTCGAACGTGCACAGTTCATCCTCCATCTTCCACATCCACAATCTGCAATTTCTGTTTGCTCTATCCTGAGAAGATTTGGATACAATTTCCCTTCACTTACAGGGAATTCTGCTGCAGTCGGTACTGATACAAGGAGAAAGCCGTGTAACAAGTATGAGTTAAGAACCAGGCTAGTTTGTGCTACGGGCAGAGCGCCTGTTCCCTTCTTTCGGGAGAAGCACACTCTCACGTCAACTAAGCAGAGGACGCGAGGACGGATGTTGGGGTCAGGCAGCCCGAGGATTATTCTAGGCCGAGAACTTCACCAGGAACAACTTTTCCATGTCCTCACCACGCAGAAAAACGAGTAGGACTCGTTTTCCCCTGCTAAGACTGCCGTGCTGCCGCAAGGCTTTCCCGAGGGCAAAAGCTTTCCCAAGCTTTTGAACGCTGAGTTCAGGAGAATAAATTTAATCGTGCACCTTTCAAACTTCTTTTGTACTTTAAAACATTTAATAATATTTTAGAATTGACACTGATTATTTTTTTCTCCTGAGATTCTAAGAGCGATTCTTTTCTTTCCTAACTGTTTTAAGGAGCTGCGAAACAGTTCACGGTTTTGACATTGGAAGTGTTATCACTGGTGCTCCCTAAAACAGAGGGTTAGCACCCCGGGCGGATACCGCAGCAGTTACCCCCGCCACTAGCCGGTAAGCTTTTCCAAAACCACAGCAGATGAAGGCAATAAGGAGGCAGCTCTCTCATATTACAGCTATATTTTTTTTTTTTTTTAACTAAAGGAGTACTAAAAAAGAAAAGCTTCTGAAGAAGTCTGCCATGGTTCGAGAAGAGAGCTCTAAGGCCCAGAAAGCAGATTTCCCGTAAAGGGCATTGCTGACAAGCACCTATTTCCTACCAGCCTGGCAAGAAGCTAGCCCGTGCCTGCCAGCGCCCGGCCGCCTGCCGCGCCGCCGCCGCAGTGAGGCACGCGGTGCCCCCCAGAGCAGCGGGGACAACGCTCCGCGAACACGCGTTTAGTTTCATCGGTCAAGGAAATTTGAGAAAACTAGTCTCCCACGTTATTGGGGGGAAAGCAAAAAGGAAGCAATTTGCACTCTGCTTGTTTAACCCGTTCCAGCCACAGAAGTAAATACGCAGAGAAACTCCCGAAGCGTGTAACAGCAGGCTCAAAACTTGGAATCTGAAACACGGACGCTGCCTTGGGAAAAAAAAAAAAAAAAAAGGAGTATTTAAAATTTCTCTCCTTATCTACACTGAATTAATAGAAATATATTTTCAGCTTTTGAATTAATACTCCACATGTTTAATTAGTACTATCATTGTTTAATAATAAGAAGAATTAAAGTAAAAATTAAAAAAGAAAAAAATTGCATCAGTAAAGGAAGAATATTTTTCTTTATTTCTGTGTGTCCAGAAATCTTACTAGGATACAGATGCCTAATATTTTACTTCTTTAATATTCCAAAAAGATGTTCTATTTCTGCTTTTGAAAAGCCAGCTCCATTTAGAAACAGATATGCAAAATGACAAGTAACAAATTTCACTGATCTTTTTCATACTCTATAAAAACACTTTCATTTTTCTTTAAATAATCTAAGTTGTAAAATTAATAGGAAATGATGAACCTGTGTGGAGGTTCTCGCTGTTCTGAGAAGTATTATTAACACAATAGCTAACAATTTGCTAACAACAACAGCAAACGTCTTAAAATAAGTGTTTTAAAATCACCACATTGGAGCAAACAAATTTCCTCCAGAACAGACATGGATAAGAAGAAAGATGAAGAAAGCTACCAGAAGTAAAAAGATATTCCTTCTGAAATTGTGAAACAACCTGAAATTGTGGCCAAAGGAGGAAAAGGGGGGGAAGAAAAGAAACATCATCAAAACCCAAACTCTGCAGGTTAAATATAAAAACATTAAGGCAGACCAAGAAATGTTCTCCTGAATAACTTCCTAAACACATTAAAACAAGTAATAAATCTACTTGCAAACATATACAGAGCAGGAAGCCCAAGTCTTTACTTGGAAAATATACGATCCAGGTGCAATGTATTTTTTTTTTCTTTTTTGCTATATCAGCAAAGTCACGGGGATTTTGCGTCTGTTTTATTGCAGAGGAACTGCGGAGGTTTTCCTCTGCTGGAGCACTTGCTAATAAGGACCGTGGTGAAGGAGCTGTCTTGGCTTGAGCGTGGAGCAAGAGACTGTGAATTAAAATGAAGGACGCAAACACGAAAAGTTTATTAAGAAGAGGCAGTATTTGCACACAAAACTTGAAAGGAGCATAATTATGAACAGGCAAACCTTTAAATGGTCAGTTAAACTAGAAGAATACATGAGCAATGTGATAGTAGTTTTTAAAAAGAGGTGATCCTTGGAACTGCAAATCAATGAAGTACTGGATAAACCGGTAGAAAACAAGAACAAGAAAAAACAAACAAACTAGAGAACACAGAGATACATAAGAGAAAACTGTCTCAGTAAAATGAAACCATCATTAACAAACCTTTGAAGAAATCAGTAACTACAAAAAAAGAAAAATCAACTCATTTGATCTAATTCAGTTTTTAAAATAATTTCAGCGAGGTCTCTCCCCAAAATCTTATCCTCACTAGCAGCTCATATCAGACACTTAGATACTAACTTCATTCCAGCATAAGAATTAAATCAAATTGAAAAATCTTCTGCTGTTAAGTCTAAGTATCATAATCTCGGCAACTAAAGACTTTTTTAAATGAAGTCTTTAGAATCTATATAATTCCAATGTATTTGCCCAAAGCAAACAGACTTTGGAAGCTTCATGTATGCTACATTTCCAATTAAACTTTTTTAGATTTAAGTAACCTATGGTACTTGATAATGCCAAACATACAATTTAATTAACCAAAATACCCTCAAAAATAAGGATGCTGCCTATTTTACCATAATATGATATTATCAACGTAAGATCTGAGATGAATAATTTAAGATTTATCCTTTTAAGAGATTCAGGAGCATTAATTTTGTTTTTCTATACTTTGAAATATGCAAACACAGCAAAATCCCCAATCTCCTATTTCCAATTAAGTCAATGTGCCTTTACTTTTTAATTTCAAGAGAGTGGGATTTTTCCCAGGATGATCTGCAACAATGTTGCAAACTTTCAAATTACTATTTTCTTATGTGCATTGGGACTCTCCAAATACAATGCTCCAAATAAATATTCCCTCTCAGAAATAAGACTTAATAAAGATTAATAAATAGGACATAAATAAAGATTCTTACTTAAAACTCACTTTAACTCATTTTAACTAAATGACGAACTCATCTGCAGAATTAAAGCCTCTAAGTACTGTGCACTCATTAGTGCAACATTATCAGAAAGTGAATACTTCAGAAGCAACAGTCTCCTCAGAAAAAGCTAATGGTATCGAGCAGCCTGCTTACTGGGAAAATTCAGTGAGAATCCAGAGATGAGGAGGAATTCTTCTTTAAAGAAATTATTGGAGGAAAATGAACTGAGATCATAATCTTCTGTAGACAGGAAATCCAAATAAGCACCACTGAAAGGATGAACAGAAAGGTTGCTGACTTGAGTTCAAAATCTCAGGTTTGGGTTTTCTGCAACTACCATGTATGAAGCCCTACAAATTTTAAAAAGTGAAGAGTAAGGAGTACCCCTCAAACTCCAAAACAAACTGCGTGTCAAGACAATGAAAAATCACTGCGTGTGCTTGCAAAAGGTTCAAAGGTACTGGAAACAGCAAAATGCAAAACACTGACTAGCAAGTATCAGTAACTCAACTGCGCTAATCACAGTTAGGTTACAAACTAAACGGAGCTCATAAAGACTATCGCGACGGCATCTGCGTCGTGACGGGGGCTCGCTCTCGTCTGCCACAGCTTCCACTTCCGCTCGGGTTTCACAGCGAGCAGAGGAAAGGTGCAGGCAGAGGCTCTGCGGAGCTCAGTCTCTCCGTCTGGAATAGAGCCTTCTGGCACAGGAAGCTCCCGCTGCTCTGCCAGAGCGGCGGGCGGACTGGCAGGACGCTTACTAACAGTCACGCTAGCTACCCAGCAACCGCGTTCCAGAAAAAAGGAAAATCCAGTAGGAATCAAATGTAATTTTTAGGATTATTACAACCTCAGTTTGCTCTCATTACTTATTTCTTTGTCACCATCGCAATGATTGACGTGATTTAGGGAATACACTCAATGTTTGGGACAGAAATTGCTCTACTATATGCTAAAGTCCATTTTAGTAGAGTTAAAAGATTTCCATTGTATCCGAACAGCATCATCCTTTTGCGAGCTGATTCTGAGTTCATCTCCTACTTTCTGTGGGCCAGGTGGTTTCTCATATAATACATACATGTGTTTCTTCAGTCCCTAGTGTGTCTGTCTCAAGAAAACACCCAAGCTCTGCGGTGGACTTCTCGTGCAACAAGGTATTTTACGATACGCTTCGTCTCCGGGTAGTTGCAGTGACAGCGTTACTCCAAACTCCACACCTAAACTCAGCGCAAGGCTAACAGTCTAAGCAATGCTATTCCCACGACTGCAGTGTTTTGGATGTATCACATCCTACAAACATTCTGTGTTAACTGAAAGTGTATTTTTAGAAACTATTTACTCATTTACAGACTGTCACAGAGAGGCAGCTATATTTTACACAACAGGCCTCCTGCAGAACCGGACACTCTGTGTGGGCCCAGAGAACGAAGAGATCTCCACGTTCGTTTCAGGCAGGCCTCCTAATGTAATAAAGCTTTTATTTTCTTTCCAGCGCTCAAGATTCACAATCCTGACCTTTTTACTAGTACAGGCTGAGCAGAAAATCCATATGCAGGAACAGTCCTACTGCTTCCTTGCTGAGCACAGATGCACAGAGAAGGAACCTTACTAATATGTAAATTGAAGAAGACAAGATAACATTAAAAATCCTTTGCATGAAACAAGACAACAATATTTACTAAAATTGCTCTTCAGTGCAAGAGTGCAGAAAATAAACAACCAAAAATAGATGAAAAAATCAGTCCCAGCTGATTCTGCTTATGGCCCTTGCTTATACTAGCACTGACGATCGGCTGCTGTAGGAAGGCAACAGACCTGTCCTTTGACCAACAACCGAACCAAAGTGCACAAATGCAGCAACTTCCTCTTGGGAAACTTTAACTGTGCTAATAAAAGTCTGAGAAACGTAGAATACGTGCACTGAGAAAAAGCAATCTTTTGAAAAAGAAAAAAGGTGGCTGCAAGGAAGTGACAATGAAAAAGAAGATTAAAGACAAGCACTTTACAGGGCAGTTTTAAACAGCTCTAAACTGCATGCCATTCAGTAGTAGTTTTGCTAGAAAAACAGTTCATCATTCCCTCTCCTCGTCTGGACACCAGACAGACAGACACTGGGATTATGGTTAAAATGAAGAGTTCGGTGTCACCAACTACCATACCGATCCTGCAGAGGAAACTTCCAGGCAACTACGGCTGGGATTAGCAATAAACTACATATTTGAAAAAGCAAGGAGACAAGTATTCGGGAACCAAGCGCCTCATAGCACAGATGATTCATACCCTTCCACAGTGCCTTTTTCACAGGAAAAGCACTAAGACCAGCTTTGAACCGCTGAGATAAAATTCAACTATTTTCACAAAAACAGGGACGTGTTACATCTATTTCTGTAGTTTGCCCAATAAGACTATTAACCTAGATAAACCAATTGATTTCTCTGCAACATATTCTGCTTCTCTTATTAAAGTCACAGTGGTTGTTTGTCAAATAGGAGTTACTTTAATCAGAAAATTAGAGAAAACACATGTCACGTTAAATTGTGTGCTGCAGACACTCCAAGCAGTTGAGAGGACTATTTCTGCCAAGTGCTTTGATTCCCTGAAGCATAGAGCTGTTAACTACATATGTAAGCATCGAAGTAGGTCAAGAATATTATTCTATTATTCATCGCAACACGGAGAAGGAACTCTCCAAATACACCTAGAATTTTCCTAGTATTTAAACAGAAAGGGCCCAGGAAACAGAAGTATTTCCCAAAGATGTTCTGCTCTGCACAGATCTGCCTTATCTGATGTCCTCAGGTGAAACAGCAAATCCAGAAGCTGAGCTGCTAGCTCTTCCCTTTCATTGCTCATCACCATTGTCAGCCCTAAAAGTTTATTTTTAGATACTTTCTCACACAAACGTTCTGCAACAGAAAAAGTTTCAAGCTTTGCCGGTTTCCTACTGCCGTGCAGGAGAGATGAAGAGAAGGAATAAAACCGGCAGAGCAGCCGAAGTGAGGCAGCGAGCTTTCCGCGGGTTTCCTTTCATCTGACAGCTCAGATCACCTCTCACTGCAGCGGGGCACGGAGAAATTGCTCTCCCGCTTTTTACCCTCCTACTTCAGGACAGACTTTCTCTAGCCTTATTCAATAATATTACTCTTCAAATATCTCATTTTCGTGTTAGAAGGAGAGCACGAAAACCCAGTTCCTCTGTCAAAAGCTATTCTGCTAACAGAAAGCTGTCACAACTTTATTTTCAACACAGATTTTTTTCCTCCAATGAAACAAGCTTATAAAGAAATTAATTTTTTCTTTTAAACAATCTTTCTTTAAAACACCTCAGGTCCACCACAAACTCAAGGCCCAGTTAGCCACAGGTCATTCATAGACCATTGCCATGGCCACTGAGGAAAACAGTGCAAGGGTGGAGGAAAGGGGGCTGCCTAGAAAGCTGCACCAAAGTTAAGCCAGATCTCCACCCTGGCAAGCAGTGAAAGAATCAAGAATAAAATCAGTAAAGCCCTGAATAATACCACGTGGCAGATTCAGTTCGGCTGTTGTTCACGGAAGCAATGCTTCACCAACCTTTCTTGGAAGGAGCACATTAAAAAAAAAAAAAATCCAGTTCATACAGTCTACTGAGATTTTTAGAAAACCTTTAAGAAGATCCCTGCACAAAGACTTTTAAGAAAACTTAGCCATCATAGCAGAAGGTCCTCTTACGCATTCAAATAACTTTTTGAAGGATAGGAAACAAAAAGTAGGAATCAACAATCAGTTTTCATCCACGAAGTGAGGGTGAGGTCACTCCCAGAATCTTATAGAAAGATATGGTGAGGCTGGTACTGTTGAAAATATTCACAAATCCTGCACAAACCACATAAAAATGGCAAGGTAACAAGTTTGCTGATGATGTAAAGCTGTTCTCAGAGTAGTAAATCAAAAGCTGACTGCAAACATGTTATGCGGGACCTTTTCTTATCAAGAGAAAGTGGCAAAATAGCAGAGGTGATTCAACTGCTGATAAATACAAAATACTATGGGGGAAAAGCAGCCTTAAACTTGTGATACATACTGGTTAGTTGTGATCTAGACCTTTCAAAAAACATGAGGGTGAGGGGTCCAAGATCTGCAGGTCCTTTCTCTGCAGAAGGAGAGGCCCTCGGGGTGGGGAGAGCTCCCAGCTTTGGAAAGCAAATGAAACACTTCACCTTTACTACAGAAAGCTGGGGGAGAACTGAGAACTGAAATCTCTGCCTCTCTCAGGCTGCCTGCTAGATAGAAAATTCCTCTAAGTCATTTCTACTCAAATCAGATTCATCCCCTTATCTTCCTCTCCTTACTGAACAAAATAGACTGAGCTGCCCGAGTTGCTCATTCTAAGCGATTTGATCTCAAATCGCTGAATCATTGCCACGGAAAGTCTACAAACGCTTTCCCGTTTAGAAATCACTGCCTTTAATTCTGGACACAGAAATCAAAATCAAGAGCAGCTGCAGCAGCTGTAAAATACTGAGATACTCAAGTCATTCTATTCCTACATCAGATTCACCTATTTATACATCCTCTTGCCCTTTCTGTTATTTAACATTCCCCTTTCTCTGGGTCACCTACAAATCTTTATCAAAAATAATTTTTTTGTTTTCTTTTAGGTGACTAATATAACTGCATCAAACAAACAAGTAAGTTTCATCAAATCGTGTTTAAAACACGTTTATTCAAAGATGTTAATTAGAGGTCTTCTGGCAAGCCACCTTTGAATTCTTTAATGAGTAGCTTATTCATATTCTAACTTGTTAATTGTCATTTACAATTAAATGTAAATTGTCATTTACAATTTTTGCATGGCATCAAACTAAATGATCTACAGAATTTTGATAAAATTACTTTTACCAACCAAACCTGTATTTTCTTTTTTTAAAAAAAATTAGCTTGTCAAAATCTATTTTCAATAAACCCATAGGCATTCATTATAATACATTCCTCACATTTAATCCTCGATAAAGCTGAATGCCATTCCATCATTTTTCACTTCACTGACATCAAACTGACAAGCCAACAATTACCTGCATTGCCCTAGTTATTCCTGTTAAGGCTGACACAGGAATGGTTTTCTCTTAGCCCTTGAGAACACCTTCAGAGTTCTGAAATTAGTGTGAAATCAATACAGCCGGTCCAAAGTCCTTTCTGCTCTTTTATTTATCTATTTTTTTAATGTGAATTACCTAGGACAACGAATTTGAGCATATCTAACCAAAGCAGCTATATTTAACAGTTGCCCAATTATTGTTTGTTTGACTAGGAGACTGTATCACCCCAGCAGGTATTTGGAGAACAGGAGTATGCATCATCGTGCCCCAAAGGCAGGACACTGTTCACTGAACTCTTTTGGCTTTCCTGCTTGTTATTGACCACTCCATCTCACAGACATCTGTCTGTCAATCAGCTGGAGAAGAAAAGAGAGTAATAAGGAAAAGGAAGGGAAGTCTCTAAGGCACTCATTTATTCCATGTGTTAAAAAAATAAAATAAAAACTAAAAAAAAAAAAAAGACAAAAACAAAAATCCAATGATGATAGCCAAAACCACAAACAAAATCTACAGCTGACAACAGTGGAACCCCTTATCTAGCTGCGACACTCTTCCTGGCTCTCTCCTTAGCAACATGCCTGTCTGCACAACCCAGCCAAATCTGCTCCCTTCATACCTCGGCTTCCCCATCTGCAAATTGGAAAAAATTACAGATACTCCTTCATCAGAGGTGATTTGAGAGCTACGATTGGACAGTTACCCATACGTATTGTGAAAAGATGAGCTAATCTGTTCTCTAGGCAAATATCTCAGGGAGGGTCTTTCCTAACCTCACTGCTGAGCTGCTTTGCTGCTTTTTCTCTGACCTCTCTACTAGCAGAGCGAAGAAAGTTCAGCGGCTCCGTACACCTACTGAAACAGACCTTTGACATCAAACCTCCTGTCAGTAAAGCTAACATGAGCCTCTCACTTCTGATACGCATCTTAGGAGATATGAAAAATGGGAAGTTGCAGAAACTACTTCAATATATTTAGTACTGCAGAAACACTACAGTCTTCACATACAATCTAAATAAAGCTTTAAAATCCTACTGAGTAGTGTTTTGGATCAGAGAAGGTTTATGCAGGGAAAATACAGTCATAGAAAAATATGGAACACTTTAAAATTCAGAGTACTGACTGTACCTTACAGATTTTGTATAGAGATTCCTGACCGTCTCCTTCTGTATCTTTGAAATAATCATGTGCTGGAAACGTACGATGAATATCTCTGGTAATGACACTCTCCTGAGCAGAATCCTGTAAAAAGAAGGAAAAAAATCCCAAAGTATTAGCCTGGAAACAGTATAATTAAACACACAGAATACAAAATTCTATGTGCAGTCAACATGGATACATTAGATAACTGCTTTACTGACTCATCCTCCAAAAATGCATTTGAGAAGAAACTGAAAAACCTCTAGTCTCAACTGCAGTAATAATTTGACTGCTTAACAAGAGCAACGTGGCATGTTTTCTGTCCTTCAGGCTCACAGTCCAACTTTAAAACTCATAGGAAATGAGTAGCTATTTAATCACAGTTGCTTTTTTCCTACAGAACATATGCTTACTGTATTTCTCTATTAAAAAAAAAAAAAAAAAAAGAAAGAAAAAAAAAGAAAATTGAACTGTACCTTTCTTGTAACCTCAGAGGTACCAATTTTCAACATATACCAATCTAACAGAAAAATAGTGTTGATTACAAATTAGAACTATTACTTGGAAATGTTCAAAGTTTACCCCTGAGAAGTCCTTAAAAGAACAAAAATAGAAAAATAAAGTGTTAGGTTGTCAGAGAAATCCCATGCATTTCCTTGCTGTCAGAACATCTCCAACGCAATTACATTTTCACACTGACTAGCAATCAGAGATAAGTTCAGGTGCCTAAAGAGGGGCGTTGAAAGCCATTTTAGAAGCACTGAGGTGCCCTTGCCTGGCAAGCAGCAGCCACTGCAGAAGGAGTCAAGTCTCCCGCAAATGCTGCATCATCTCTGCAAGCTCCATGTGGATGATCTGCATATCCAAAGACATTTAAAATGACACTAGATGCCAATGTTTAGGCAACTGAATTGTTCCCTAGATACACCTAGCTCTGTACATAAGGAAGAAACTGCTTAGAATATTGTATTTTTATTAACATTGGAAATTGGAAAGATTAGAAATGGTTGCAGTCAGACCCGGGAAATTCTCCTCTGTGTATCAGAAATGGTAGCACATTGTCAGGGTTACATCTACAAAGACAACTCAGTTATCTTCAGGTTACAATTACTCTCAATGTGAGATAGTATCTTTAGGTTGGTAAATGCCAAACACTGCTTTTCTCTATTACTTTTGTAATCCTAAAGGAAAAAAACAACAGAATTCTCACATGTGACTTAAAGCAGAAAATAAATCCTTTATAAGTACTTTTGCCTTGAAAACAAAGCATAGCTATTTGTTACACAGAAGCGTCTAAGCCCTCAGACTGCAGAGTTCATAATCCAGGATCATCCCAAAAAAAAAGGGGAAAAAAAAAAAAAAAAAAAAAAAAACTATCCCACTTCAAACATGCTGGAGTCAGCTACCAGGGACTCTCCCAAGTTTAGGTGGTTTCTTGTTCATGTTCGTGTTTGCTATGAATCTTTACCATGAATGTTCCCTTACTGGTGTCCTAAATTCCAGTTGCTTTGCCTTTGCTAGGGAAGGGAAAGCTTCCAAAGCTTTTTATTAGACTACCTGGCACTGATGGAGAAAATAAACATGCTTTTGTGCTGAATCCTTTCATCAGGTTCCCATCACAATTTTCAGGATGTCTAAGCATCATGTAACTATGAACAACCAAAAGTAACCACACAGTCTAAACAGCATGCGACAAAACAAAGAATAAAAATCTAAATAATGAGCAGTTTGCTAACCAGACTTCTTTAATGAGCATTTTCATTTACACGGCTTTCAAACACACGGGAAATTCAATAGCTGCAGTATTCCTCTCTTAGATTGATCTAACAATTTTGTTACACACTATGAAATGCCTTAAATGCAATTTAAGATCTAGAGGTAGAATACGGTTACTTAGTCCATTTAAAAGTCTGTTCAACTTCCAACACCAATTGATAAAACCAAGTCAAGTAGGAATTCAGCTCAGCAATGACTGTAGCTATCAAACTGCTGGACTCATACTGCAGACTACAACTTAGTGGCCTCACGTCAACACTCCAAAAATTCAGCCTGAAAAGAGAACTATGTTAGAAATACTTCAGGAAGAACAATCTGGTATCACATTTTACACAGCTCTAAGCCCTTGACTTCTACAGGATCACTGTAAAACTTCAGGAGAACCATTAGCACACACAGAGAGTGGGAACTTGGGAAGAATATGCAAGCTTTTACAGATTTCCTCCTATTGGTGCTGAAGAACTTCTCGGGAAAAATAACAAGGCGTAACTGCTAAGAATAATTAAACTTTCCTTCTAGCAATAGTAGCAGGCATCAGATCGCACTGCTCTTGTTACCTGGGAAAAATCAGTCCCGGCCTGCGCGAGGGGGCTCCGCGCTCACGCCTGCAGTACGCGCTGCAGAGGCGCGGGCCACACCGCCTGGGGCGCAAGGAGCTTAAAGGGAGCTTTCTCCTCTCTCATTGACAGGGAACGCTTTGTAGAGAGCTGCCCATCACGTCTCCAAGTGCTTGGACTAGACTTGTGAAGGGAGCCACAGACTCTCACACGAGGATTTCTAGTTTCCCTTTAAAACTTCCTTGGGACACGGGCGATCCTACTGCATGCATGCTCTCCACCAAGCAACGCGAGGCAATTCCTCGGAGGGGATTCAGGCAGCCTTAACTCGCTCCAGAGCTTACACTCCGACAAAGTTAAATACAAACAAGCCAAATTAGAGTACAGATTTTTAAAACTGAGTTGTGATGTTGAACCCCACAATGTATTTGTAATACACTGTCCGAAATACCCTTTTTCAAGTTTTACAACCTTGATTAATCTCAAGAATGCTGATACAAAACCTTTTCTTTCTCTAATTTTAAGTGGTCCTAAAAAATACCTGAAACATTTAAGCTTTGCAGTCTATATAGTGAATAAAGACTCCAGTGAAACCTTTCACAAAAAAAATGTGAGTTAGAAATGATCGGTATTTTGTTCCAAGACCTTCTCCTTCTTCTTACATTCAGCGCACGACTTGCTTTCTCATACCCTTTCATCTTTCTCTAAGTCAGATTTTCTCAAATCAATATTACCACTTTTCCTATTAATTCTTCAGCACAAACTTGAAAAGAACTAAACGTTTTAAAGACAGTTACAGAAAGGCCACCATGTTCAGTGCACAGATGTTTTTTTCTATCAAGAAAAGAGGTTATGTCTTTTCTGTCTTTTTTATCTGTGAGTACAGAATATTATTGACTGTGCAAAAGTTTACAAGGTAGGTGTCCAAGTTAAGGCCAAAACATATTTATGCGTAAAGGTCTAAATGCAAATTCATTTATTTCTAAGTTAAAAGAAAGGAGTTGGAAGTGGAGTATTCTTTCAGCATTATGAAGAATAGATGTTTCTAAATAAAATAATTAAATGGTCCTACAATAAAAACAAGGATAAAAGGTATGAAAATTAACTTATTCTGAAAAGACAACATTAATCTGAAATACAATAAACCCGTGCTCTAACAAAAACAATAAAAGAGTCCAGAGCGAAGATCAGTGTACAGCTACATTGTAAAATACATGAAAAATATTTTGGTTAAGTTTCTACGTTTTTCAAAATACAATTTGTTTATAGCCCTCTTCCCAGGGGCATCACATCAGATCAGGTTACAAGTTTTCAGAAGATTTTTTTTCTTTTGAAAGTCATGATTAGTTAATTGTTAATGAAAAAAAGACAAGAAAGGACCAAGTCACGACCTGGCTAAGATGTGGCATATGATGTCAGAAAACAGACTGTTGGGTATTCAAATACAGAAACTATGTTAGAAGAAATTAAGGTTATGGAGGCACTCAAGAATTATAGGAAAACTTTTGCGTGTGCACATTATGAACTATTTTTTAATTAAGAACATTTCTCACACACTCCAAAACGACCTCTGCTCATTTATTGTCCTGAATGTACCCACTCTGGAGATGAGTTAGGGTTACACGGTAGAAGAGACTCCTGTAAGTAGTGCCTTGCTTACTTTTTCACTTGCTGCAAGAATTGCAAGGTAAGCATGGTATGAAGCACAAGAGTGCAGCAGAAGAAAAAAAAAATCTCGTAGGCCACATCTCAGTGCTGTCCCTTAAGATACAGGTTCTCTCCATGCCTCTACACAGAAGCTCCTGTGTGAAAACAGGCAAGTCTCTTAAATAAAAAAATTTCCTAAGTGGTCAGCTGAGTGTCTTTTATTATATAGCTGCCTGTATTGAAACCCTGCACTTCATAGAGAAATGCAGAATTCCTTACAGTTGCAGTTAAAGGAAGCTGGAGTTTCACTTTGGAAGTTTTATGTGAATACTGCCAAGAAAAAAAAAAAAAAAAAAGGAAAGAAAAATCAGGTCACAGGTGTTTCAAACTTGGCACTCAACCTTAGCAGTACTTCTGACCCCAATCTCCTTGTGCTCCATTTCCCTGGTTAATAATAATTCCTCTTCTCAGTAGGGTGTTATGAAAATCAATTAACATCTGAAGCACTGAAATACTGTAGTGATGAATCCTGTAGAAATGCCAAAGAGGAAAATAATAACTTCATCCTCAAATCCTGGTCTGAACAGTACATAGCAAGGTATGAGGCCACACAGTGAAAAATAATAAGGAAAAAACCCCTACTCATTAGATAACCTACTCATTAGATAACCACTACTCATTTTGTAAGCAGCCAGGCAGGGATGCTGTGAAGAAGAAACCAATACTCCAGGACTGTGCGTCATTAAAACTGTATCATTGTGCATACGGGTAGGCAATTTTCGTACTGAACTTCTTAACTTCCCAGGGCTTATCTCGGTAATCTGATTAAAGTTCTTTTGAGTTTGCAACAATACATATGTTACAAGCAAAAGCAAAACCATGATTTGTATCCTGAGAGTTAGTACCGATTTATTGGACTGGGCGCACTTAAATGCTCTGCATGTCTGCTGAGGTTCAAACAGCTGATTTTTCATCAGATTGCCTCACCTGTGCTTCATCCCTTCATCCCTTCTCCATATGCATCATAACGCTCACAGTCAATGTGCGATCCAACACAATATCCCAGGTTCCCTACCAACCAGTATCTGAAATAAAATCAATAGCTCTTCCTTCTGCAAATCTGGAATAAAAACTGCTTGGTCCATGCTCAGTTCTTCTGTAGCATTTTTGCAGTATCTACCTTGTAGTTTGGTTCAGCTCTTTTCTATAAATAGCTTTTCTCTCAATCATCAGCTTTGATTCAGTTGAGAGCATGTAATACTCAAAGAGTACATATTAACAGAAAAACAGAAACAGAAAAAAACAGATGATTACTCTTGAGAGATTTTTTCCTTTTTTCTTTTTTTTAGCAGTTACATATCAAGACATTTAAAGGGAAAATTGTGTTTAAGTTAGGTCACTAAATACACTGGTGAACTGAACTTTGCAAATTCTGCATTGTCATCAGCTGTGTTTATTGCTGCTTGGGCAAAACTGGTTTCTCCAGCCAGGAGGATAGAGCAGTTTTGCTGGACACAAGGCCAAACCAATAGCTCAGATCTGAGCAGTCCTGCGCAGCTGGCAGGTGAAGCCTCGATCTAAATTTAGGGTCAGAGTAACTCCTCTCTTCTCAGCATAATACTCTGAATTATTGGCAGAACTCTGCACAAGGAACTAGACATCTTCTCTTACCACACAAGCCCCCATTCTTCTCCATTTATTTTTGACTCGTGGTGGGCAGCTAGCTGCTCATGCCCCAGATTTTGAGGAACTCCCAAGACAGGATCCTCGGGAAGCACCTACTATAACCGAAATCCATGCCAACACAAAATTATCCATCGCTTCTAAATATCTAATCCTCTAATTATTGAACAGCTTGCAGGCAGGAACATTAATCCTTTTAGACACACCACAACCAGAACTGGATTGGTGAGCTGGGCATTATATAGTCTACGATTACTATTACTGTTTATATGATTCTCAAGGGTATCCAGAATTAGGTTAATTTTGAAAGCCTACCACTGTATTTCTTGCAGTGTTTAAATCAATCTTAAAACCACTTGGGAGGAGGAGAAGACCTGACGAGGTCAGACTGATCAGGTGCCCAGCATGAGGTTCATAACCTTCCCAAAATCTGCTGCTGATCATTCTTAGTTATGAGACACCAGACAAGACAGACTTGGGCCTGCAGAACATAACTCCAAGATTCTTAAAGACTGCACAGGAGAAAGGTAATACTACAGTAGAAGAGTTACTGGTACAAATACTATTCTATATGTGGCCATAAAAAAGGAAGAGATATTGTAGCATTCACACAGGAAAGGCAGAAAGAGCTCAGATCTTAAGAGAATTGAGCCATCAATCAACAACAGACCAAATGACATTTTTCTGTTAAAATTCACAGCAATATGGGATCAGATATGAAACAATGAATTCTGTATACACTCTCTCATTCTCAAAAACAAAGAATATCTATGACCTTTACTATCTTTGTGTTTTATTTTTCTTCTCCTTCTCTGTACACTCTCCTTCTCTTGTATACTATTGATACATAATTTATTGCCCTTCCTTTGTCATTCTCTTTCCAAAAGTTGTTCTCAAAAGAAAAATGCTGCCTGTGCTACTGGCAAGATGGTCAATCTCTGAATGCACTGGCTTAATTTTTGACATTGGCATGGTATGCTGTGAATTGCTGTGAATTCAGAGTTACCCTTAAACACTTACTCTGAAAGCTCCCCAATTTCCCACGAGAGATACGGAGCACTGCACACCAGCAGATGATTCTGTTTCTTGCATATGATGTGTGCTTTGCATGAAGAGCCATGTGCATCTATTTGTAGATAAAACAGCATTTCAATTTCAGTTTTATTGTATTTTAGACTGTAGTTGGGCCACACAAGCTTTAGCAAATATGATATCTAACTTCCTTCTACTGAAGATTGAAGAGAATTTTGGTAGCGATAGACGTTGCCTTAGGTTTGTTCATGTTGTTTCTAATAGCTATTCCTTAGGAAGGCTGGCCTCTGCAGAGGTCATGAAAATACTGCACACCAAGTAAAAGGCATGTTATCCAATTTATTCAGGAACACTTCATTTTTTTTTTTTTTGCAGAAAACAGTATAGGCACTACCTAATGATACAAGCAAAAATATAATTCACAGATTTATCAATTTAGCAAGCTAATTTTTTTCAAGCTCCTTCTGGTTTGCTAGTTTTTAGATATGGTATTTGATCATGTTTCCCCTGTTAGAGATACGTATGTATTTGTAAAGGATTAAAAACCCTCCTGTGGGTAAACCTTGATCAGAAATTCAAATATTTCTGGCTCTATCACCAACTCATTGGGCAAATTCTGCAAGCACATTAGGTCTGCTTCTAACAAACAATACTTCACTTCATTATTGTCAGATGGATGTGAAAAACTAATGTGAAACTGCAGAAAATGGGAAAAGTAGCACATTTCATTCCTTGATTACAATCTTATCTACTTTAATTGATGGTACCATAAAACATAATTCAATTTTTATCAAGTGCCTTGAAATCTTCATCACAAGAAGCATACCCCCCCCATAGTTACTGCTTAAAAAGACAAATGTATTCTTAAAGTAATCTTTGTATATAAAAGTAGAAGTTGAAAGATTAGTTTACCGCAGTGTCACCGACCAACTAGCTGTCTATCCAGTCAGTGTCTCTTAGTCATGCTTTTACAAATTCTGAAAATAAACCTCCTTTTGGAAATCAAAAGATGAGATGATCACTGTAACTGCTTTACTTAAGATTTCAAGAAATGGTTGCCCTCCAGAGAGTTGGCTGATTTTTCATTTACAAGCTGAGTGACTCCAGCTCTACAAAACAATCCTCACAAAATTCACAACTACCTAGGTGCTGCCTAATGCATCCTAACCATTAGCATCTTTATTGCTTGCTGTGAGGAAAATATTAACATAAAAAGAAAATGCTGTAATAGCAAGTAAGTTTATCTGCTTTGTTTCACTGTTTGAGTTCTAACAAGGAAGAGGTGTCTTGAAGCAGTACACAGATTATGATTTGCCAAAACATTTATTTTAAAATGATTCTTAAGCTTGTAGTTGTTGAAGTGTGCCTATTATTTCTTGAAAAAGGAAACATCTGTCCCTAATCTTCTTGAACTGTGGCATTCTTCCAATAATGCAGACAGGAATACTTCAGCAAGATCTCCGGTCAACTGTAACATTTCCAATAAGTAAAAGCACCCATTCAGTTACTCCCAGATCCTCTCCTCGATGGCAGCTACATAACTCAAGCAATCGTTTGATACCTTCAATGCATTTGTATCCGTATGTTCTGTGACAACATTGCTTGTACATTTTCTTTACTGGGAAGGTGCCCTGATATTCTGAAGCACCTACTTTTTGAACCACTCATCTTCCAGATGCATTAAGATCAACAACCCCGTTATAGATTAGAAAAGGATCAGCGAACTACAGAGACGATGCAATGACAGGAATAGAAGACATGAAAATAATTATACAAAGGGGACAATAATTCAGTCTTCTCCATTCTTTAGGTGGGAAACCTACAGACCACTGCCTATGTTGACTTGACAGCCCTACACATCACTCAGCATTGACATCGGACTAGAAGACTGAAGATGACTCTGGCTCTCTCGGTTGTTGGGAGTATCATCAACATCATTTTTCAACTTGATCTTAAAGTCTTTACTCCAGCCTCGGGAGACAGCACATTGCAGAAGATGAAGGCCACTCAAACAGCTAGGGGAAAGGACAGGCATACGAGCACATGGTTTCATCTCTGGCTCTGTCAGAGCCAGTTTGATTTCTGCACATATGCAATAGTGCATATTAATGTCTAGGTATCAAGTCCCTTATCTGCAAGCCTCAAGTGCTAATATCCACAAATAAGCAATTACTGTACGTCAAGCATTTTTATTGCTAAAATTGAAATCACTGTGGAGGTGGCAAAGCACTGTACTGATAATAAAAGTTATATAACGCTTGTATATCACTGCACATAAGATTTCCTTCTACTCTGTTTGTTTAAGAGAAATTTGTGAAAAACTGTTCACCTACAGTTTGGACGACACTTGGTGAGTATCTCCTCACCAGACCTTCTGCAGTGTATCGGACGATCGCAGACAGCCGCCGGAGCTGCAGCCACCCCGGTCCCTGCTGAGCAAGCACCGCCACCACGGGCGGCAGGTCCTGGGAAGGCAGCTCTGCAGTCTGCCGCGAGGCGCGTGCCAGCCCCGAGCAATTCGGGGACGCGGATACGGGAGGGGATAGCTCTTTAATCCTCTCGCTCGCACCTTCTCCCGGTTACAGAGAGAGGGGATGCAGCACAGAGGGGCCGCGGCCTCCGAGCAGTGCTGCACGCGGCTAGAAGCAGCTTTAAGCAGGTGCTAGCTGGGCTGATAATGAGTCGTCAGTACGTGAGCTTATGAGCAGAAGTCTTTAATAAAATCACAAACTAATGGGGAAAAAGGAGGAAAGAGAGCGAAACTAGCCCTAGCCCACTCTAATGACAAAGCTAATTCTCAAGCAAAATGAGCATTTTCAGCCTACATGGATTCCCTGTTTCAGCACAAGCCCTGAAGCCCTTTAAGCCCCTCTCTCAACAGCCGAGACAGCAGGGCAACTGCTGCGTACCGCAAGGGAAGGACCATGCTCTAGAGCGCGGCCCGCAACTGGGATCTATGAGGCTGGGTGGAAATCATCAAGAGGCTTCACGTTTTCCTTTACATTTTGGCTTGTTTTCTTCCTCTTGTTTCAAAACTGAAATTTGCTTCAGATTCAGTGTCACCTAAGATTCAGGTCAATACAGTACTGGCACGAGAAAGTATTAACCTGCTCACATACAGGTCGTACCAATAACGAGTAGCCAGTGCAAAGGCAGCTCAGAGCACAAAAAACAACCCTAACTGAGTTTCAGGTTGTATCAGTTTTTTTATATACTAATTCCCACTGTAGCTACACATTTCTCCAGCACGTTCTATAGGCACTGTAGAGGAAAAATCGGTTGTTTTCTCCCCTCAGAGGACAACAGGGCAGCTCACACCCACCCCGGACTTACCAATCTGTCGAGCTTATTCCACTTCTGCTCTGACTACGGCGGGGAGGTCACCTGCCTACACAGGCAACGCCGCCACCTCACAGCGGCCTCTTACCAAAACACTTGACTTTCAAAAGTGACCCAAACAAAATCTCTGACTCTCTGCATACATTTGGCATGACAAAACCACATTAGAAGCTGTTTAAATATGCAAATCAAAAGCGAACCAACACTGCCCTTCTTGGCACCTCTGACATTTATGCCAGGCAGCAGTTCAAACGGGAAATCGCTGCTTTGCCATCGCATTAGGAACAAGGAATAACCATGAGACACATTAAAGCAGCTACTTTCACCAGTAGAAGACGGCAGTGAACCCAGTTCAATACAAGCCCTCTGGCATGGGAGATTAAAAAAAAACTATAATGATAAAATAATAGGAAACCACAAAAAATACGTTATTCCTTTTATTAAAGGGATATTACTGAAAAAATGCCATGAGACAGTGTTTGCGTTTAAAGCTGCAGAAGCATGCTCCATGCATTTAAACTCATGGCTCAGTTAGGTTACTCCGTTATGTTAACGTCTATATTAAAAGCCAAAAGCTACGTAACATTTAAGTACAGCTAAATTAATAAGCAGTTTAGAAACAATCCAACTAAAAAAATTAACTGGACTGAAGTCAAGTGTATTTTCTTAAAATACGTTTCAAGAATCACTGTCAATTAAATATAATTCTGTAACTCGGAGGTTTTCTTTACAGTGTTACTCAATCATTACGACTGATGCAAAGAAAACCCATTTTCCCATCTTTACAAACAAACTTGTTTGCAGATACACATTAACTGTCACACACGGAGTCCGACTCCCCGGCCTGCCCACACCTCATCACATGCCGTTAGGGAGGTCCCCAAACCTCCACGTTTTAATTCCTGAGCCTCCAGGAAGGGCTTGCTCCCCTCTGCACAGCTTGGAGCGGTCGAGACGGCTCGCAGAGCTGAATGCCTTGTGCTCCTTTCCATACAGGCAAAGACAACTACAAATGAAACTATTCCATAGGAAATGGGCAGCCCATAACAGAGTTTGACACACTCTTGGTAAATGAAAATAGAAAATCAGAAAATTAAATTGACTTAGTAACCTCCCTATTGCCATATCCCTTCCACCTCCAAGAGCATCTTTAAAAAATACATATATATACACACACACACACACACACACAGATATATGCATGTGTGTATATATATGTGTGTATATATACATATACACACATGCGCGCACGCGTGTGCAGGTCTAGTGACACACAGCATCTTTGGGAGCTCTGGCACCACCTCAAAACTGCCACCAAAAATGACTCCTCGCAAATCGGGCAAGATTAAGCCAGACTGCTACGCGGGCAGGCGGAAGCGCAAGCCCACTTCCGCTGCGCGGCGGCGCGTAACGCTCAGAGACAAGGTTACGGCGGGGGGTGACCGCAGCTTAGTTTTTCTCCCTGTTTTTTTCCCCCCCTCTTGGCTTTCCAGGGGAACTGCTTCATGTCAGATTTGGTACTTCATTATACGTGTATTTGCCTGAGGCGAAGAAAAGGTTTCAACTTGTGGCTAAGCATTGACCTCAACATCAATGAAAATCGATTTGAAAGACGATCCAAATTAGTTTCATACTATCCAGGCTGCAGTGCTCTACAACATCACGTCATAGCTATCAGATAAATGAAAAGGTCCTTGCCTTTCTGAGTGCTATAAATATATACAAGAGTATCCAACACAACCCCACTGTCTCAACTCCTACAATACGCAGCTGATGTAGGTTAAATTTAAAATTCACAAAGTTGCTTATCTGCGTCGGGCTAGTTTAGGGGGATTTTGCTTTTTTGGATACTACTGCTCATTTCTTGCACTTAATTATCACAGCACGCAAGACTAAAGAAAAGATTGCACACACTGCAACACTCTTTAATCGGGATACTCACAGGTCCTACTGAGAGGAGAAAACAGATTAAAAATGCTCGGTCTTGTTTTCCTTATTTTCTTTCTGACGAGCGTTACTGTGTCTTGCACCCTGCTTCACCACTGCATTTCTTACCAGTCCCTTTCAGGCTCATTTAGTTATTAAGAGTGATTCCCTACCTATTCGACTGCACTTAGTTTAGAGTGTTTTAATAGTGAATTTGGCACTTTTACCACCATGAACTATGATTAAGTTGCAAATGGAAGGAAGTGTTATTAATTGAAAAATCTACTTTAAAATGTGTAACAGCGTATCAGAGACTACTGCAAATAGAGACATCTTCTTACTAATTCTGAAGCTACCTTTCTGTAGCATCACACATCCACCTATACATCCATATCTACGTAACACACATATTTCTATGTTATCTCACCATATTTATACTTTTTCTATTTTCAGAGAGTTTCTTCTGGAATACTTGGAAACCTTCTAGGTATCGATGGTTTTACCGATTAAATAGCCTATGTAACTTCAGATTGTTTGGCTCATAAAGATGAGATCCAACCAATTTTTGGATTGTTCAAGTAGGAGTTAATCCAAAAGGTCAAAAGCAATTTTCAGTTGTATTTTAAAGCAGAATACCATACAGTTTTACAAGAATGGCAGTATCAACACTTCCAAGGAGCAAGGAATGTGTTCAGAAAATTAAGTCCCAAATAACATTAAATAGTATTTCTTCCCCTCCCTGCCTTTTTCCTACTACAAAGTAGGGACAAAACTATTTTTAAAAAGTTATTCTTACTGCTGACAAACACAAACAAGATAATAACATCAAAAAGGAAGTACCAACAAACAGGATAGCTGACATCCTCCCCCTGAAATAGGGTGCGTAATTAAACGTACACAGAAAAGGCAAACAACTCCAAGCAAGTTAATGTACCATATTTGTAAAATCTGGAGTCTTCTAACACAGATTCCTGCAGAACGGCTAAACGTTATGCAGCAAGTGCCTTCGCTTCACGTCACACCAAACGGGTTGAGTGGTTTAGTTCAGGGGAGAAAGATGCTCTCTGCTCCATATTCTTACAAAAAAACAGAATAACTGTCTTAATTGGCAGAGCAAACGTTGACTAGTTTAGGAAGTGGGGCACCAGCAAAGTCGAGCCTTCCCAGCACCTCCACCTGCCCAAGATCAAGACCGAAAGCTACATTTGCTGTTACAGAAAAGTGGGTTGCAGGTTCTCACGGAGAGACTAAGCAGAGAAAACAGATTAATATCTGTCTATATAAAGGTCTGTCATGTCACAATATAAAAGATGGAAAACACAAAAAATATTATATAAAACCAGACCTCGTTCTAAACAGAATATGGTACAAAGTTTTCCATTAAGTATCAGCAGCTTTTTCTGCAAAGAATCAGAACTTTAAACACAGATTGCTATTTATAGGCAAAACAAAAACGTGTGTCCAGGAAACATCTGGAGTCTCTCGTTCTTTGGTTCTGCATAGTACTCTTCTACATGACAGCTGCCATTTTTCCAAGTTTTCTCTAAGAGGGAAGATATTTTACCTACAGGGTTTGCAAAAACATTCCACTTTAATCCTAATTTCTTGCAAAACTCTCGGAAAACTAGAGTAACCCATTAATCATGAAAATTTAAACAAACAAATGGCAAAACAGTAGATGTCGCAGACTAAGATAGGGAGCTATTTACTTAAAAGATAATGCTAGCTTTAATACTGAAAAAGCTTTTATCTAGCTTTTAAACCCCATTAAGTCTCTCTTCACACTGTTTATCTTGAAAATATATAGCGTGACAGTGGCTTAATCAACAGTGAACTATATTAAAGTTCATAGCTCAGTATTTTTAGTTCAGCCTTGTTTTTTCACTGGAAAAAGGACAGATCACAGAAGTTCAATCTGATGACAAATTTTGAAATCACTTTTACTGCTTTCCTCTGGCAAAATTTGTGGTTTCCAAAGAAAGCAGTGCCAAAATGACACAAACACTCTGGCCAGTCTGAGAACCTGGGTCAATTACAGATTTAAAAAATGAAAATTAAATGACACTGGGAAAAAAAAGTATGTGGTAGGTAGGGCCCAGGTTTAAAACCCCAGGGATCTGTCAATCTAATGCAACACTAAGCTGATTAAAATTTTTAATTTACCTTGTAGTACTTGGCATATTCTGCAGTTGGAACAGTTCATCACAAATGGTGCCTGGTGCTGGGAAGAAAGGGAAGGAAAGGCCACACCATCCATTCTGGACTACTGACTTCAGCCTCGGAGATGACTCCGACCCGCGACGGGGCAGGCGGCGTTTCCACCTTCCCGCCGGGGGTGATGAAGGCCGCGGGTACTAGGTTGTGGCTGATGCTGTACACAAACGCTGCAGGTTCAGAATGTCCAGGAGACTTGTTAATTCAGCGTATTCCCCCGCTGTCCTAACAGCATCCCTTCCTCCACCAAGCACATCTTGGGCAGGGCGACAGAGAGGAGAAAGAGAATCCGCCATGATGCAGCTAGGGATCAGACCTTTCATTTTTAAGAAAAAGGCATGTAATTTGATAGTTTTAATTGTGCCTAATACTCAGGCCCACCATAAAATTAAGTAATCCTCATTTTAGATCTAATTACATCTGTAAGGACACACCATTATCCTTTCAGTATGCAATGAAAATAAATAAGCCAATCATCTCTGGAAGAGTCAGAGGGGACATCATCCTAACAAACTACTTCCTTTTCATAGGACAGAGTACGTATTAAAGCAGACTTTTTTAGTTTGAAACAGTCTCTTGTAATTCCTCCTGCTAAATGTACGTCCTTTAACATCTGAAAATAAAACAAAATACTGATGCACAAAATACTAGCTGAGAAGGAATATTTGGTCTTTCTGCGTGCCAATTGCACAACAGTAAACCATTCCCGGTCGCCCCAGCTACGTCACCTATCGCAGCTTCAGCAAAGAAATACATGTAACGCATAAAACTCCAAGCAAGCAGCTTTTGCTCTGACTTGTTTTTCCCAGCACACCATTCTGAGAAAGTAATATAAACCACTACCAAAGGGCAAGACATTAAATTTGCAGCAAGCTCTTTCATTTGTCTTTGAAATTATTCATCGCGAACAAATGCTCCAAGTGCAGAGCTCATCAATAATTGACAGAACCATCGGAGGAAACTTGCAGGAGAAAAACAGAATTGGGAGAGCTCTGAAGAGCACCACGGAAGAAAATGCTCACAGACTACACCATCACGGGCCAAAATAATGCGCCACTGATCGCTGACACTGCAGTGATCACGGTAGTAAAGCAGGAAACCAGACACCTTTTTTACAGCTCATAAAGGGCCACATTCATGAAACAACTCAAAACTCGTAACAGACCCCAACACGTTACATTCGAAGTACACTAAACACAGTTTAAATTCTGGCAGAAGCACCCTATTCTCACAGCATTTACAAACTAAATGTATTTTTCATCAAAGATGTTTTTCACGCTGCATTTCTGTTGGATTGCTCAGAAATACACCAATGTTGTATTTCCTTTGTGGACTCGAACGAAAATGTGTGTGTAGGGGGGTGTTTAACGCTTAGGAAAAGTCATTTTGCACTCACAAAAATGTAATTGCCATTATGGAAACCTGTGCACCTCCAGCATGCCCAGCCACTCACAAGAACTAGGGTCAACACTTGTATAAGCTGGTTTTATTCTTTTTAATTCATTTTTTCCATCAAAGTTTTACTGTTTGGAATTGCTTTTGTGAGGCCAAGCCACAGCAATCTGCCCACGAAGAGCAACGCCAGCGCCGCAGGACATCTCACTGGAGCGCCGCCCCGGGGCTGAGCGCCGCCGGCACCGCGTCGCCTACCTCCCGGCTTGTTTAGGACAAACTTTAAAGGTCTTTTCCAGCGGCGAGGACGGGAAGGAACGCTCACAGCCCGCGGCCTCGGAGGAGGATTCAGGCAGACGCTGGAGTGCTTTACCGCTACACCTGACACAGTCTCGCAGGTCCCCCCCTTGCCTGCTACGCTCCTTCCTTCGTTAAGTTCGTTCCTTCGATCGTTTCCAGAAATCACAAATTCCAACAAATTCTCCCTTGTGAAGCACAGTGTGAATCGTCACCTGCGAATGGCAACCTTAGATTTGAAGAAATTGGGTTTGCCTGACTCTTAGTAGCTGATTGCATTTACTAAAAGTCACCAAACAGATTTTAAGGGCCTCCTACCTTTACCTAGTGTTCCCCATTCAAACTTTCCTTTCATTACTCATTTTTTTAGTCAGTCAAGTTGTCTGCACCTCTAGCAAGCTGTACTGTTCTATTTGCTTCCTTTAAATATTCACTTGCTTCCTTTAAATAGTTTTAGAGCTATTTCAGTATCATTTCAAATAACAGTATTTTTTTTTAATTGCCCTACAAATGTGGCAGCATGCTGCTGCATTTCTCAATTTTGAAAGTACACTGAAACCAACAAACCTGAGGCTTTAAAAATATGTAAATAGTAACCACTCAGGCACATAAGATCAAAACTTGGCCCAAAGACTCCACTGCAAGCTAACTGAAGCCAAAAATAAAAAGCTCAGCTATAAAGAAATGGAATCTAGCCAAGTTAATTTTGTACAAAACCACACAAAATAAGAGGGCAATACATTATGAGAGAACGGGATTTCAGATCTCACATGTTTTCTGTGGAAGATGTACAGTAGAGACTGCACAGATGGCACCAACTCAGTCTAATCAAAACTAATGAAGTTGAACTTGATACACAACCCTCTAACGAGCAGAACGCAGCTTCGTTTTCCCGTCCAGTTGAAAGCTATCACACAGCAAGGAAATCACGAAGGCAGCACTCGAAACACACACTGTACCACAGCACAGGTAGTATTTTGTGAGCACCTGAGAAAGCTAGAGGCAAATAGCGACGTACATGTTTTTAACTGAATTGTAGGCAGTTTTCCTTCTGCCATCACCGGACAGAGCCCTGGCACAGGTTGCCCAGGGAGCTTGTGGTGTCTCCTTCTCTGGGGATAGTCACAGCTCGCCTGGACACGGGCCCGTGCAACATGCTCGAGCGGGGGGGCTGGACTAGATGATCTCCAGAGGCCCCTGCCAACCTCAACCATTCTGTCAGTCCATGATTCCTGTCCCAAAATAAAGTTTAATAGTTACCACATACTACTCATGTTCAAAGGAAGAACTCTTGCTCTGCATTATTTGAAAAGAAACTTCACAAGTCAACACACTTAACAAAACAAAACAAAACCCACTCATTAACATTTAAATTCACATATTGTACATAGCCAGCAAAAACTCACTGTAACGAGAGAGGTGACATTTCACTTCAGTAGCAGCTACAGCACTAAAACTTTCTTGCTCGAGGGTCCGAGGGAAGTGAGGAAAACATGGGGAACAGTTAAACAGACTTACGAGGTCAAAACCACTATGTCGGCACACCACTCGATTCAAAACTAAAACTGCGCGTTTTCGTTGGTTCGCTTTTAGTTCTTCTAAAAACACAAACTATCTCATGACAAACAACGTTACCTACTCACGGGAAGCCAGAAGTAGCACCCAGTTTGCAGTCTAAACAAAAAGCAACAACAGAAACATGCAAGAGGCTTTAGGTGTCAAACTGGATGAGATTAAGCAAATTTCCGCCCGGCACTGCTGACACACGGGGCCTTGGGCCTCCGCTTCAGCACCGTCCCCCCCGGTGGCTTTTCTCCCGGCGAAACGGGGCTGTCCCGCACTGCGCAGGCGGCACCGCGCAGCAGCGGTGCCGGGAGCCCGGCCAACGCTTGCGGGAAGCAGGAAAAAGGCAACAGCCCCGGGAAGGGCTACCTTCGCTCGGCTCGTGCAAAAATTAAAACGATCTCTCCGTCGCTCTGCCTTTGCACACACCTGCTGCGAGCCCAAAGCCTGGATTTTCGGGGTCGCAGGCTGCTCCTTGCCCAAGTTTAGCTCCTCCAGTGCAAACACAACAGGTTACAATGCTACAAACCCAAACTTCACCCGGACGTGCCCAGGCTCAACACTGAGAAAATCATGTTTCACCTGATTCAGTTTTGGAAAACAACATTCCTTATGATGAAAACAGTAATATTCATCGTTTTAAAATCCTGCCCCTCTGCATTCCTCTTGTGCAGGATAGCAAGAGCGAGCAACACAGCAGAACAGGTTTTAGTAGCGTAATAGAAACATCCCTGTTAGCATTTTCCATTAACTATTTTCATAAACATATATTGTGTCTTGCAATTAAAATTCAGTGTGCCCGAGTTGCCATGGCAGCAGGACTTGCACAGAACAATAAATTCTTCAAGCTCCGGCACGAGCAGCGCTGCAAAGCTGAAACGGCGCCTCTGCTTGGAAGGCTTCTGGGGGGACTGGTGGAGCAGAAATCAAGGGGAAAAAGAAATAGCTTCCACTGTTTCTAGATTGCAAAAATCAATGCTAACCGATCCTTTCGTCCCCAGGGCAGCGCCTGCAGAGTGCGAATTCTGACTTTTTTCCTCCCGTTTTCCTCTCAGCCCCCTAATAGCTAAAAACAAGCCTGGCAGCCTCTTTTGGCAGCGCTCCGCTCGGGCAGATCGGCGGCAGCTATAAATAGCCGCTGCCGCCATCTGCCAGCGTCTTCCCGCGCTCCGGCGCTGCGCTCGCGCTCCCCGCCGCCGGGCCCGGTGCCGCGCCGCTGCCAGCGCCGCCAAACACGAGCGCAAGACGGAGGCAACGAGGTGAGGAGCAAAAACGGTATCGCTGCAGTTAGCCGCTGTTTTGATATCCACTACTGCAAAGAATGCAGATGAATGCAGAGAGCGCCTTAGAAGCGTAATTAGTAAGACTGCGCGCGCTCTGCAGGCAATCTCCTTACCCTAACACTCAAACGCGATTCTTCAGCACGACACCCTCCTTGCTTTCAGTTTCGTAAAAATAAAAATAAACCTCAAATACCAACTGCGGGAGCCAAAAAGAAGCCAAATCCAACTTTCTGCGTGAGTGAGCATGACGAATCTTGCGCGAGTTGAGAGAGAAGGTTTTGCTCTCGCCTCCCCCAGCTGCAGCTCGGCCGTCGGTACCGCGTCGGTACCGGCTGGGGACGGAGCCTGCCACTGTCGCGTCCCGATTTTGACGTCGCCGTTCCGAAATCACATAGGATCCAGCAATGCCTTTCCTCCACGGAGGAATCTGTGCTTCGCAGAGTTAGCGGCGGATCGGATGGATGCTCGCGCTCTGAAACCCACTAGACTTTCTTTGAGGAAATTTATCACGTTCCACATTATCTGGTCCTCCAATATTCTTCATTCTGTGAAAACGGAGCCCTCATTTATCTACCTTTTTATGTTCACGTTTTATATAGCAGGTCAAGGGAAGTGATCAACAGCAATGGTTACAAGTTAGAACAGAGGAAATTTTGGCTGAACATCTTTTCATGACGACCGTAGTGCAGCCCTGGAAGACGTTGCCCTGCGAGGGCCTGGAATCACTGCAGATTTTTAAAATTTCATTGGAAAAGGCCTTGAGCAGCTTGGTTTAACTCTGAAGCCGGCCTTCCTTCGAGCCCTCCAAGAGACCCCACAGTCTACATTTTTCTACAGATCTGTATAGTTATATAATCCCAAAGTCGGGATTATAGGTTAGTTAGGTTGAAACTTTTTCCCAACTCAATGTTGGGTTGCTTTCTGGGTTTACTTTTTGATTTACTTTTAGAAAGTAAAATCTTACTTTTCTAAATCATTTTTACAAAAAAATTGTTTTACACCTAAACCATAACTGCTTAAAGATTCTTCATTTAAAAAAGTGTAACTTTGTTTACTGTAACAAGATCTTTCAAGAATTATGTAACTTCATAGCCTGTCTGTGTCTCCTGTATCACTCAAACCTATTTTTTAAGTGTTTAGACATTAAATGAAGAAACAAAATTGTTCCTAAAATTTTCCTAAAAAAAAATCATACTAATGTATCATGCTAGAATAGTGCACTATAAGCTTGATTTAGCCTGCAAACTTTCAACTTTTTGGAATCCCTCTAGTGCTAAAGAAAACATGCCTTTCCATCCTCTAGAAAACCTAACAGATGTACAATGTTATTGGGAACTGGATCTTCAGAACTGTCTACACTGAGAATTAAGTGCCAGTAAGCCACAGCGAACTGACCACACACTAGCTACTCTGTACAGCAACTGCTTGGTCAAGGTGGCAAGAACAGGTCTGCTGCTAATCTTGATAAAAAAGACAAAAATGATGAAGCTTACTTACCTCCAATTACTTTTCTCTGAGATGTGACCTGTGTATGCACACTCACACTACGGATTCAGCTTGGACACCAGGAAGGTAGCTCAGGTTTCAAAATCTCTGTCCTTGGAGGTTTGGAGCACTCTGCCCAACAAAGCTGCCGCTAAGCTGACTGAGTGGTAGTGACAGTCCTACTCTGAGAAACAGGCTGGGCAAGGTGATCTCTAAGCACCCCTTCCCTGCCTCCTGGATGGACCTCATCTCCACCTCTGTCTCTGCTTTTGTTTAGGACACCTGCTGTAAGAATTAAAATGTCTCCCACCTGCCTCCGTGAGGTAGCGCAAATTAGGAGGACCTTCCGTAGGACTAATTAGAGGACTGTGATTAAGAGAATAAAAATGAATTTTGATTCAAAAGCTCAATCCATCAAATAAGGAAAAACTTGCACACAGGTGAGGAACAGGTCCTGTTCAGAAAAAACCTTCCATCAAACCCTCCCAGACTACAAACTTGAGGAAGCAGAACAAGATGGATTTGGATGCAGGCAGACAAGTTACCTGGCTCTTGCAGTATACCACTAATGCAGTAGTAGGAAATAACAAAAAAAAAAAGAAAAGCAAGTTTCCACTATCCAAAACATGGGCTGAATCAACATATTCCATGCACTGGAGATAAAACATCACTATTAGATGACCAATAAAATCAAGGAGAAATGGTATTGGATTTAGGCAATAAATAACATTTGTAAACATTAATCACTCAGAAAAAGCAAGATGATATTGTCCAGGCTCTTCTCTTGCAGACAAAACCAGACTGTAGCAAAACTGTCTCATATTGAACAAGTCTGATAAATCTGTGGGAAAGAGAGAAGACAGGCAGAAGGGAACAAGAGATTTTGAGTATTTCAGTTACCAAACTGCAAACCCTCCTGCGGAAGCACTCTCCTGGCTCAGGAGGGAAATCACCTGCTGCGGTGAGAATCTGCCCCAGCACAGCTCTCAGGCTCTGAATGGTGCTATCATGGTTACAGTTTTTCCCGCGACAGCAGCAGATCTTCCAAAGCTTTCGTATCTCCTTTGTGTTGGAGTACACAAAGCCAACTCCATGCAGAGCAGCTTAGTTTGAAAGGAGAGTGAGCTACCTAGAGAGTAGCAATAACTTTATTCTCTACAGAGCGAGTTAGTAGGAGGAGATCGCAAAAAAATCACGTTTACTTCTTATAAGATAATCTTTCTGACAAGGTGATTTTAAACATACTTTAATCCACATACTGCTGTTAACTGTATGCAATCTTGAGACTTTAAATATCCACTTTGCCTTCATATGAGAATTCACCTCAACAGCAGAGCCAGCCAAAAAGGAACATTCACACTTTCCAGGCAAATGACAGAATTTTAGTCTAAGCAATTCCATCACTGATTTTTTTTTTTCAATTACATGTTTGCATTGCCGAGGTGGGTAAAACATATCCTTTATAAAACTTTCATTCCCCAAAAGATAAATTCATCTGCCTGAACAAGCAAAAAGGCACAGAAGAGGTTTCTTCTAAGTACAGCAAAACAAAAATCATGGACAACTTTAGATATAACCAAAAGAGCAAAAAAATCAGTACAAAAATATACTGTCAAATTCCAGCAATTTCAGAGTTTTTCTACTAATATTAGAGAATTACAGGGGAGCTGAGGTTGGAAGAAATCTCTGGAGATCATCTAGTCCACTCTCTGCATGAGCAGGGGCAGCTACAGCAGGTTGCTCACGACTGCGTCCAGTTGAGATTTGAATTTCTCCAAGGATGGAGATGCCACAACCTCTCTGGGTGACCTGTTCCAGCATTTAACCACTCTCACAGTAAAACAGTGCTTTCTAATGTTTGAGCAGAATTTCCTGTATTTCAGTTCCTGCCCATTGCCTCTTGTCCTGTCACTGGGCACCACTGAGAAGACTCTCGCACCATCTTCTTTACAACCCCTCTCTCCCATATTTCTACACGTCAGTAAGATCCCTCCAAACATTCTCTTCCCTACGCTGGAACAGTTCCAGCTCTCTCACCTGCGCCTCATACATTAGATACCCTTAACCATCTTTGAGTCCCTTCTTGTAGCCCTCACAATGATAGTCTGCTTTCTTTGAATGTTTGAGAAAGAGTTTATAGAGAACTCCCTTTGATTTGGCTGGAATCTGGAAGATTTGGATTAAATTTTGTCTTTGGTTTAAGGAGAACTTACACGCATACTTTTCACGTCTCAAGGTCCTAGCTTTGTCCTGACTTGCTCCTTTACATCCATGCCCTTCTTGTACTGTGGAGCCCAGCACCGGACCTAGCACTCCAGGGGTGGCCTCACCAGGGCTGATGGAGGGGTAGGATCACCTCCTGCGACCTGCTGGCAATGCTCTGCCTAATGCAGCCCAGGGTGCCATTGGTCTTTCTTGCTTCAAGGCTACCTTGCTGGCTCGTGGTCAATGTGTTGTGCACCAGGACAACAGAGCAGCCGAGCTCTTCCCCAGCTAATTGGCCCCCAGCCTGTCCTGGTGCCTGAGCTCATTCCTCCTTAGGGACAGGACTTTGCATTTCCCTCTCTGTTAGACTTCATGGGGTTCCTCTCTGCCCATTTCTCCAATCTGTTGAGGTCCCTCTAAAAAGATGTCAGGCAACCAGGTCCCCAACTCTCACACAGGAAATACACAGTGTAATTACTGTTGATTCATGTGGTACAAAACCTGTATCTGTCAGAAAATGCTGCCTTGTAAAGGAAACTGTCTTTAGAAACAGCCTATCTTTGGTGAAAAAACATCAACTTGTATGTGCATTTATCAGGAAAATCACACTGCAGGTAGAGGAACTACTGGGACCATATCCAAGTTGCACATACTCTATTCACAGTAGACTGTGAACTGCATCTGCTTGTAGACGTTTACGGCAGCAGCTGGTTGCCAATGCTTTCACATGAGACTATCCATCTGGACAGCTATGTAACAAGTATCATATCCCTTTCAAATTTATTTGTGACCAAATATTAAATACTATAGATATGAGAAGTTACCGAAAGGTCACTTATTATTAATGTGCCATTTTATCTATATGGCAGTTCCTCAAAAAAAACAGAACATTATTATGAATGGTTAAAATATATCAAGCTTACAAATCAACACCTTTTCAAAGGGTATATTTATTTATAGGTGTACATATTTAAAGAAGACTAAATTTTTTTTCCATTTCTGTAGCAGACAGGAAGTTTCCATCACAGTCAGGTTTCAAGGCCAGAAACTACTGTTTTGATTGTAAAACATTAAACCTGAAGCACTACAGGAGAGCAGCAGAACAAAAGGTTTTTATCATTACCTTTCATGCTTTAATTACCTTTATCAAATACCATCTGAGACTAGCTATTTTTAAATCCCTCCATTGATTCTGTAATTACACTAACTCCAAATAGATTTTATTCTTCTCTACTTATAAAGCTCTATGCTAAAAAAAACCTTAATATGTTTGCGCAGAATGTTCCTTGTGTTATTTGCACACCTGAAAACAGCAACTCTCAGCAACAATTCTGCATGAAAGTCATCAAATACATACAAAAATTATAAAAGGAAAACAGCAGTGATGTACTAAAATGATTTAGCACTGGAGAACCCTGTAGCAGCACAAGCAAGTTGTCACTAAAAGAGCTGTTTTTATGTGGTGGAAATACAAACTGACACAGCCTCTTTTACTACTCCTTACACTGTGCCAGCATGGGAGGCAGAGCACACCCATCTCACGTCAGCTGTTCACCTCCAAGTTAGGACCTGGCGAGGTGAGGAGTACGTATTTATATTCTCCATAAACCAAGGACAAAATTTAATCAAAATCTTCCATGCCCTGACCAGTGAGCAGGCAAAAGGGCGGCTGGGGGGTGTCTCCAGGCTCTTTCTCAAATGTCCAAAGAAAGCAGACTATCATCACAAGAGGGGTCAGATGACTGAGCTCCACACTAACAGGTGGAAAAAAAATTGATATATTAACATGAAAACTGTACGTCATAAATCAAAATCTTGGTAAAGAGTCCATTAACACAAGTTTAAAAGGTTGAGAATACAAAGAAGGAGCAAAGATCCCTAAAGATAAAAAAATTCATGCTGTTGGATTTGCAAAGCTTCTCTCTCTTACACATTTTCAGCTGGACCAATAAATGTTCTTTAGAAATACCCTTGGTGCTGTGTAACTTGTAAATATGTGTTAACTCAAGATGTAAAGCAAAGCCCCATTCTTTGGGACGTTAAGGGATCGCAAGGTATAGCTCAGGAACTGTCACTATTTTAAAAAATATTTAATTTGTTCGCTCGATGTGCTTCTGCTTTGATAATTTTTCTTTTCATCTCTCCCTGACTTGCACGCCGAAGCGACCAAAGGAGAATGAACAAATAGAGGTAGAAGGAGAGCTGAGAAGCGGCATGGACTGGCAAAGCTCTGAACGCCTTCAATCACCTGGGAAATCACAAGCAGCAACCTCCTAACTTCTGCAGCTAGAGCCTCGTGACACAAGCTACCGAGCAGCTTTTAGCAGCTCACTGCTAGGTACAGTTGCGTTCTAGAGGCTTTTCCTCGTATTTGCGCTGCTTTTCATTTCTAATGCACTACTCTAATAACAGCTGTAGTTTGAATTTCATACTGGAAAACACAACCTGACTCGCAAGTTTGAAAGACGAGGGAAACGGTGGGGGAGGACTAGGCAGGAGCTCGAGCTCTGCCACGCGTCGGCCACGCTGGCTCGAGGCATCGTTACTGAGCTGCTGCTGGAAAACTATTTCAATTTATGAGAGAAGGGAACGTGGCAGAAGCAGCGATTCTGCAACTTTTCCATGAAAACAGAGCGGAATTGTCATTCGAGCCCATGCAGCCTTCTTCCAAACGGCCTCCCCGGCCACCAGCACCCACAGCCCCCTTCCACAAAAAGGAGCTCCTCACACTGCGAAAATGTTGCAGCGTCCGTACTGCAACTGCTCACATCGCAAAGACTTTCAAAAGCAGGATGAGAAAACATCAGCCTTTTATTTTTTATGTTTTAGAAATCAACTCTTCAAGTAAATAAAATTTCAGAGTGAATAGAGCTATTTAAAACATTACTGCAACATCCTGATTATATGGGATATAAAACTACAATAAATACAATCTTACAAACGAGAAGAATGAATATTCATGATTGTGTTCACAACATTAGGATATTAATTGATAGTCATTTACAAATCGGTGGCAGGCGGGATATTAGGTTCTTGCTTTTAATACCTTCCTAATCTCCATGTTCTACTAATTTTGGCAGCTACTGTCAGAAGGTATTTTAGAAATACAGTACATATTCCTCAAAAGAGAGATTACACGTCAGTGCTCGCTCTGCCGCGTTCCAGGCAAACCCACAAGAATTGTAGGAGATAATTGGTCACATTTCAAGAAAAAGAACCTGATTTTGTAAGAGCCCAGAACCGCGCAGCACTCCCTACAATTAACACACAATGGCACACACAATACTTTGTATTTCAACCCTAAATTTAGATAAACATAAATCAATATCTGCAAATTTTAACAGAGAAAAACCTGAAAGAAATTATATGAATTGAACATACAAATAATGTTTCATTTTTAAAAGAAAGAAGTATATAAATCGCCAAAAAAAAGTATTTCTAAATCACATTGAAACCTAAGAAAATAAGACAAGCTAGACAAAAATCAAGGCTGTAAAATAACAAGTTTGCAGGCTCCTTTCCTTCAAGGTTCTTTTTGTTCACGGAGAAATGCAGTAATTATATCACTGCTGAGGCCCAGAAGATGAAAATCAGAAAGAATAGGGTGAATCTGAAAGTAAACCGTGTCAGACCTGTTAAAACCCAATATACATCTCCCTAACGTTAACGGAGAGCCAACAGACACAAATAAAGTGCAGGCGGGAGATAAGCTGTTTGTATTTTTACTCTGCTTTTTAGTTAAGACTGGATTTTCTAAACTGCAGGGGCTTATTGAAAGCTTTAGGTAAAGTTCTTCTGCTATTTTTCAATAATTTTTCAAAAATTGTGACAATTAAAGAGAGAAAACCAGTGGCCGATTACTCTCCCGAGAGTAAAGCTCCCCGCTGCTATGAGCAAGGTTCTCCAGCCCTAAATTCTTCATCCTGTTTATCTGATCCAGTTGTATTCAAGAAAATCAAGTAACTACTCATTTTAGTTTAACTCCAGAAATACAAATGTTATAAAGACCTTATAAATAAAAGCATTCTAAACAGTGCCTCTTTATGGATTCAGACTTCCCTATTTTTTAGTGCTGTGATTATTTCCAGAATCAGTTTTCCATGTAGCTGTAGGAAAAAAAACACCTTCAGAATCAGCTTTTATATATCTATATAGATATGTAAGTAACAGTGCGTTTTTTCCCCGACCTTTTTCAGAGGGGACAATGCTTCCTTAAGTGCTGCAAATAAATAAAAATAAAACAGAAAGGGATCTCTCCATCAGCTCCTAGCAGTGCCCACGGCGTGCCTGGCACAGCCCAGCGCCAGGAAAGCCCGGCATGACGCAGCCACGGCGCAGGCAAGCGGGCTGCCTTCGTAGAGTGGTGCGAGAAGGAGAAAAGCATTTTTAAAAGGCCAAAGAAATAAAACGAGTTAGTTACTTACCTGAACTCTCATCTGCTGCCCGCTTTATAATGTAAGGAAGAAAATGTAAACCCCGAATTAGAGGAATAGGAAGACGGTGAGAAGGGCCTGGATAACGAAGCTGCACGAGTTAGTTAATTACTTTTATTGGCACCTGTGCAGTCTGGGACGCACGACAGATCCACCCAAGCAGCAGAGTCCAGCCGTGCAATGGCTGCTGCAGACACAACCGCCTTCATCCTCCACGGGGAAACGCAGCAAGCGGCTGAGAGCGAGCGAGCCCGCGCGAGCGGTGCCGAGACGGGAGCAGCGAGAGGGCCAGGCAGCCAGAGAACCGCCAACACGGGCCGTAAGGAGTTCTCCGGAGCAGCAACTCTCATCACGCTCACCTCTACTCCATGTATACGTTCTTCCGTACGTGCTCCTCTGAAGGCTTATGAAACCCCTTACCTTAAACAGCAGCAAAGGCGCAGCATTTTTAACCTACTGCGCAACAGGATAGCATTACTAGCCTGAAGATATATATGCAAAAAAGTGCCATCTTAAACGTCCAGTATTAATAATTAGCATCTTGATCTCATCTTTCTTGCACTACTAACACATATACAACATTAAGTAAACGCGAATGAAGGGAAAAAATAAAAGAATTTGATGTATAAGCAATCCCTAATTCACATATTTTCCATCACACCTTTCCTACTTCAGCACAAAGAATTACTTCTCAGTTACTAAGCAATTAATTCACAAATTCTAATTAATTACTGTCCAGTAGGCAACCAAAGCCTTATTATACATAATTCAAAACATGCTCTAGACAGAAAATTATTCATTATTATTTCTCACTCAGCCTTCATCGCTACGCTATGGAAGTTCTATATCAGTATTAGTGAACAAATTCATAACAGGCCTGTCAAATATTGCATCTATTTTACAGATGAAGAACTGAAATAGTCAAGACTAAAACTCCAAGTTTTGGCTGCTGCTTTCTCAGCACAGTTAATATTACTGCTTCAAAAATCTCCAGCTATCCCTTTTCCTACTCCCCGTCTCTCCCGCTCCCATTCCTTGCACCTCTCTCTTTGACCAGCCACTATCCATCAGGAACAGATGGTCCGAATCAGTAAGTGTGATCAACACTCCTAACGCTACAATAATACTGACTATGTGTAAAAAATTCCAAATTTTAAAACAGATTGTAAAACAAGCTCCAAGTAGGATTGTTCCAAACAAATATCAATGAATTTACATATCCTACCCCTATATTTGCTTGTGAAAAAGCACTAAACGCATACATAAAGTATTGTGTAAATATACTATAATTTTGGAAATTGTTATCTTCCCTAAGTATTATAATTGATTGCATACACTTGTTCTTTCTTTCTTTCTTTTTTTTTTTTTTTTTTTTTTCTACTCTGACATTACAGTTTAACTTTTTTTTCTTTTTAATTAGCTAATGTTACTACAAAGATGCAGGAGAGAGGCACTCTCAATTTCTGTACTTGCCCACGGGAAGGAGACACCTGCCCCAGGGAGAGGCAGCAGGAACCATATGCCACACCTCTCTCTGGCTTCTCTGAAAACCTTGGCTTTTGTCTTAACTTTCACAGATGAAACTGCTAAAATCATAGCCCAATGCATGAACAGTGTATTTGTCTCCCAGAGTATACTGGAGCTCTGCTGCTGTATAGTCTTAACCACCCATACCAAAATGTACATCGGAAAACCCCATTTCCCACTGAATAATGTGAATTCACTTAACTTAATTCAGCTGGGACCCTTGGCTGCATGAGTGCCACCTCCAGAGCGGCAGCGTGGTGGTCTCCACCTTGTTTTATCTGGTCACTCGCGAGAAGCACAGGACCCAGCGGTAAGAAGCACAGTCCCAGCATCACTTCCTAATACCAGGAGAGCTGCGAGTTCCTCCACTCACCTTGCATAGCTTGCAAGAATATCCCGATCTGTATTATCGCATCCTTACCTGTAGGCTGATCAAGGCAAACTGCAGGACTGCTCCCATCACCCCCAAGCTGCACTCACAAACACTGGTAAGGCCTCCGTGTCTTAGTATTCTCAGCCAAATCAGATTCAGTCACACTCTGAATCACCGTTTCTCTTGGTTTTAACTTCTCGCTTTGATTTTCTCATGAAGCACAATAGATTACTTTGCTAAGAAAAACTCCTGTTTTTTTTCACGCATGCAGTATCACAAAATATTTTGCCTGCTTGTTAGCATGGTGGGAAACCAAACTTAAAAAAATCTATACACTATACAATGAAATAGGCAAATTAATGAACATAAGTTAAACATCAAAGGTTTTTAACATAAATGAGAAATATGATGATTAATTATTAAAACATCTGGAAAAGCTATAAAGTTTAGTTTAAACTGTATGCATATACATATCGTGTTAGACACTAAAAGGGGTCTGTGCAGCATAAAAATAAAACACAAACTATATCAGTATTTCACTTCTTAGAAGAAAATTACTTCCTATAGCTAAGGCAAATGACTATACTACATAATCATTTAGGTTATAGAAAATCCATTGTTACTAGGTTTAGAACATTTCATGCTAAAATGTTTCTTAAAGTAGGTGTCAATCTCTTTGCAATAAGTAAAACACGTTATATATGACCAATGCTACCAAGAACGCTATTCTTTTAGGCGGTGGCATTCCTAAGAAGTATTTTTCTCTAATTTGCTTTTGCCTACTAGAGTCTCAGCCACTGAAAATTATAGGGGCAGAGAAATGCTGCTGCCGCATGGTACAACGGCAGTGCAGACTGCAACAAGGAACGAAGACAAGAGACGCTTCAGAGCCTGTTGATACTCTCACAAAGTAAAGGGTAGATCAATTTCAGAAAAAAAATTATGTTCTTTTAAATAATTACTGATGTAGAGTCATAAAATTAAGAGATATTACATTTTGCTTTTTTCTCCTTAAGAAATTATAATAAAAACTAGTATTTTAACACGAACACTACTCAGCAGACTTCAGTAACGCAATCTCCTTTTGCTTCACCAGTGGCACAGCCCCAAACCTCACCTCCCTTTAGCTGCTTGCTGGGAACCTGGGTGGCACCCATTCTGCAGCCAAGTCCTTCAATTTGCATTTGCTTCTCCCAGCTATCTCATCACCCTCAGGAAAGAAACAGCCATCTATAACCCTCATCGTCAAAATCAGTCCACCCCCAGTAAGGCCAAGGAAGCACCAAAATAAGAATATAATCTAAAATTCCAGTCAGTTTACTGTAAACTACTGACTCCAAGGTTAAGAAACTGCTGTCCAGAGGGCACGCAAATCCTCCAATGCTGCTTCAGACAAAAGCAGTTTGTTTATTCTGCACTCCACTTTTACTGTATTTATTATACATTCCCGTTATTTTCTCCAGTATTACTTGGTTGAATTGGTTGAACAGGCTTTATAAAATGCTGTTGGCATCCTGAAAGCATGTTCTGTTTCAGTAACATTAATACTGCTGACTAAACATTGGCACCGGTATCATCCATACACCATCTTGTCATTAAAAGTGTTTGTGTGTATTGTTTCTATTTTAAATCTTCTGTAAAAGCTTCATCATCATTCTGTGACCCTTGCTGCTTTATCTTGTCATTCCTATGGTATTTGTTGCAGCAAATAACACGGCCTGCTTTCAGGACCCAATTACAGGAACAATGTTATCCCGCAAATGCATTAGACAGCTCTTCATTAAACTTGTTCCCACCCATACATCACTATTAGTGTTGCATGAAAATGTATTTTTAGCCTCATTTCTTATGGAAATGAATCTTTGCAACCGCTCAGTGGGTTTCTGCCTTCCCTCAATTTGTATTTCCTTTCAACATCTAAGGTGAGGAGGGTGGAGGGTTTCTCACTGAGGTGTAAAGCAAAGTCGCTTGCAATTTTTAATTTTTAGCCAGCATATTATTTGCAGACAAGCTGTATATGACCATTAGTGCAGAAATAAACAATAATGACTTCCAAATCAGTATTTTCACTAAATCATGGTCTTCCTTGCCTCTGCAATTACAGTTGGGTAGGACAGATTTGTAAAGGCACTAATTTCTTCCATCTGTGAATAACTAGCTAGTTATTTAATAAAAATATGAGTGAATATTACCTTCATATTTCTTAAAACCTGAATCATTATATTTGAAATCCTTTTTTTGAGGGATTGAGTAGGAAAAGGTGGAAAGGCTAACATCCTTCGCAAAATCTCTCTTCGCTGCTTTAAAGGTTGCCTGAAAGATTCTTTACCACCCTGACACCTGAATTTCAAACAAAACCTGTGCAACTCTGGACAATTTGTCCTCACATCCGATTCCTCTATGTTGCTCATTTTTTGAAAAAGTATGTGTTTGTTTTCTAACATTCAAATCAGTTAACCTCATACAGAACACCTCAATTTCTTCACCAAAGGGCACCATGATTAACAGAAATACTTTCTCACATTAACTTGCTTGCCAGTCCCCAGACACATACTTTTTCTCTACTTTCAGGGCTCAGCTGCCTTCTTATTCATTTTTGAAGCAACTCTATTCAGCCACTTCCTTAACGTCATCATGCATCTACTTGCTCTTTCTGGGAGGGTACGAGGACTGAAACCTTGCTTTCTGTGCGGACAGAGGAGAGCAAGAACGACACGATAACCACCCGTAAGCAGGGTCAGCTGCAAACGAGGAACAGCCTGAGCAACACGACAGCGGTACTTGAAGAAATACCGATCCACGGTAATTTTATCTATCTTTTTTTAAGCTGCCTATTCTGAATAAAGATTTATAGTACAGACAACAGCACTCTGAAACAGTACATTTCTTTCCACTCTGTTAAAAATTCATCTGCAAGCACAGTACCCATAAACGTACAGTACAGAGCGAGTACTATCAGTGCAGTTTATCACCTGCATAACTTCTCCATAAGTAATGCTACCATGATCGTATAAGCTAGTGATTTAAGACTCCATGTACCAGCTGCATCCATGTAAGCACCAGAATTACTCTGCCACTTTATTCCAGTTTTTGAAAGCCAAATATAGGGGAGAACCATTATTCATGGGGTTTGCTGCACTAACAACTTAGAGTCCTATTTTCATTAGAAATTTAACAATTTATCTTAACATGGCTTGTATATTATTCATATCTTCTTGTCCACCTAGGACTACCATGAACACAAATGACTAACTTTACTTGGAAGCAGAAGTGTGAAAAAGTTTGCATTTAAAAAGTCATTAATTTTCCACCATACAATATTTATTACATAAAGATAACAGAATACTGGATGAAGTAATAGAGGTAATTTCTAAATGATTTTTTAACATTATACAGAAATTGCAGAAACACATTCTAGAGTGTGCTGACTTCTGAGGATAAACTTGTCTAAAATAATCGCTTCTGACTCTTTAAAATATTTTATGCCAAAGAAATTTGTCAAAGTCAGTATAAGGTTTTGTTATTGTTCTCTGCTCTCTACTTTGTAGAGTACCCTTGAGGGTTTTGCGTTTTGTTTTCCAGAAAATGCAGCCTCAGCAGAACTACAGTTTTCTGATCACACTTAAATCAGGAAATTTCCACGCTCCCAAAACTGCCCCGAGCTGGAATTTATCCTCACAACTGGACTTGCCGCTTTCCTGGAAAGCCTTCAGTAAGGCCTCAGTTTCAGCTCACTACAGGCTAGGAAAATTTTACAGATCTTTAGAAATAAAGCAACACCATTTCTAGCACAGCCCTGCTTTGCTAACAACACCCTTTAAACGTTATACCGGTTTTAAAAATTTGTAGGATGTGAGGCAGTTACAACAACTTTTCCAATACTGTATAACTCATACTTAATGCTCATATGGAGATAGTATTTACAGATAGTGCAATTTCTAGGAAACATTTTACTACTAATCCAAGTCTTCAGTTACATAAACCCTGAAGCTAGAAGAAACGCAGCGAAGGAATGGAGGTTGTCTGCTTCTTGGCATTAACACAGAGTTAAAAAAAAAAAAAAATCTCTGCTCAATGATGTAAGGAGATAGAAAAACAAATGCTGTTGATTCCACCAGAGAAGAAATGGGATTTATTCTTATCCACTTGCCACCCACCTAGCAGCATTTAAAAATGATTCCTTTTATATTAGCTGAAGAACGGTACAAGCGACCTCATTCTACCACGTAGCCTGGGAGCTGGAGACAAGTCTGACAGTCGAGTTAGTTTGTTAGAAGTGCAGCACGCTCCAAAATTAAATTTCACTGAAATGCAGCAAGATCAAGCTATCCATCAAGTGTGCCACAGATTCACAAGCTGCCCTTTGTGAAAGGAAGGGAAAACGGACTGAGGCAAGTCACCATTTGATTTGCCTTTGTTTTATTGCCTTTTCCCATGTATTGCTCAAGCTCTCATCAGCGGCCCCTGTGCCCTCCCAGCTCGGACGCTTCCCTTCGCAAAGCGATTCTGAATCTTGGAAAGCTGCTCTGAGGAGCACAGCTTACTTATTCTGCAACTGTTTTCTGTCATGTATTCATTGCTTGTGCCCTGGAGACTTCCAGTTCCCAATTTAACCTCCAAAAGAGTGGTATTTTATCCGAATACCATAACTTTAATCCATATTCAGAAAGGTTGCCTAACTCTTCTTTTCAAAACGTGGCTTTGAAAAGGATTCAAACCATCTGGTTCCTTTCAGTCCCCTCCTCTCACCAATTTTCCTCCTCTTCTCCCATCACGCTGCTTCCATTCGGGATGCTCTTAGCACAACACAACAGGGGATATTTTCCAAGCATGTACAAAAAGACTGCAAACACCTGACTGCAACCACAAGGAAAAGGACAACCGAAGAGAGAAGACTGACCACACAGATGCAATTAACACAATACAAATGGATGGAAAAATGAGGAACGGGAACCGAACCCACTCTGTAGAGGGACCCATTAAGTTCACTTCATAGTAATGTTTACGGCAGCAGCATAACCTTCGACTCCAGGATGCCAGCTCAGCAGCCAGAAATAAAGAGGAGCTATGTTAAATATCCAAATCCCTAACTTGGCTAAAAACAAACAATCGAAGAAGAAGTGGAAGAAAATGATCCAATTTCAAATCTCAGTGAGTTTACAGGCTTTTATCCGTGGGTTTTATTTACTTGTTTCAGTAACAGATTCACATATGCTGAACGACTTGGCTGGGATTTGGGGTTTCTCAGCAACTCTGCAAAATCACCCCAGGCCAAAGCAGGAGCCCCAAAAGGGTACCTGGGACCTCGACCCTAAATTCCCAGGTTTGAAAGGCTGTTCCACCTCTCCCTGTTACATCTTGAAGATGATCATTGTATGCAAAAGCTCTCATAGTTGTATGATGTAATTTTTGCCTCAAAAAGGCCTGGTCTTCTTGATTATTTAGTGCCCCTCTGGAAGCCATTTGAGAATGACCTTTAAATTTAAATGTCCTGCGGATATCTACCATGTAACACCGCGCTCTGAAAAATGGAGCAGATGACAAAGCAACACTGATTGATTTGTGCCTGAACTGCAAGCCTGAGAATTGCCATTCAGAACACCCTGGCTTGTTCCAGGGGCTTTGCAGAGCAGATAAAATCCTTTAAAACTTAAAGAAAGATCTCAAAATAAAGATCCAAATCAGCCACGGACACAGCACATTAGAAACAGAGGAACGAGGTTTTACTGATCCACCGGAAGAGGAGCAGAGAGAAAAGGAGAGGGAAAAAAAAAGAGAAGAGATGGAGAGAAAAAGATAAATAATGACAACCTAAAAGGGGAAAATAGTGAGGACCTGTCTGATCAGTTCTTGCTCGAATCTGAACGCTAAGATTACTCTTCCCTCTACCAGAACACATAACGTTCTCCAGACTGACTGGATAGGTAATTTACACCTGCAATCAGAAGTGAAATAACGTTACTTAAAGTCTAGGGAATAGGAACAGAACAAACTAAGAGACTGAAAAGGCACCAAAATAGATAAAGTTTGAATCTACAGACTTTTTTCTTAATAAAAAGATGTGTAATCACCAGAAAAAAAGCAATTAAAAAAAAACTAAAAGGAAAATGCTGCTTGCTTTTCTAAGTAATCTTCCAATATACAGTTCTAAGAGAACAATTTTTTCTAGAGATGAAACTACCCCGAGGATACAAATTAAAACTAGGGAAGGGAACGATGGCTGTACAAGCTTCTCTTTTCTTTCACACTCAGTCCGACTGGGAGAAATAAATTAACTACCCACAAGCACAAAAACAGCACTGCTCCAGAAGCCAGCACTGGACAGTAACACGAGAAAAAACAGACTCAAAAGCAAGGCATAAGATTTCAGCCAAAACATTCTTAAAACGCAGACCTACGCGAGACCTCCCCGACCGCCGTTGGGGAACGGAGGCTTCGTAGCGTCGCGCGCAGCAACGACCCGCTGCCACCCGCTTGTGTTTTGCTCCGCTCGCTTCAAGGTTTCGCTAACGTGCCCTGGATCGCTTCCAAGCCCCACCTGGGGTTCAACCCGCAGGCCCAGATGGCGGCGAGGAAGGACGTCCTCCTTCGGCCTCGCCTGCGCCGCAGCTCCCCTTACGTAAGCCCCAGCGATAAGCCGGCGCAGGGCGCGCTGCTCAGACCAAAAGAGCTGTAAGGGGGTCACCGTGCCGTCGCGCCGGCTCTACGAGACAGCGAGAGCACCAAGGCCTGCTCCAGATCTCGCCTCCGAGCGCTCAAACACGCCGGATCACCGCGCAGCCTCTGCCTCGCGTGGCGGGAAACGTGGCGCGCGGGACCACTCGAGCGCTCCTCGAGGGGTTTTAACCCGCCGGCGCGCAGGCGCCGAGAAAGCCCCGGCTTCCGCCTTGCTCTGGGGTGCTCTGCGTGAAATCCAGCTTTGAAAGCTTTAAAACCCAAACCGCAGAATGCCAAGTCTAAAAGACTTTGGTACAGACTCACATTTATCCCTACGCACCATTTTACTCTCTGTGAATAATTTTATTAAGAGATAAAATGACTGTCAAGTGAAGGTTGCCCATTTTGCAACCTATAACTATCTACATAATCCAGATCTGAGTCTTTAAAACCAAGAGATCAAAAAACAAAAGCAGTAACAACAAAATCTTTTCTGGTAACTGCCAAAAATGAACCGAGAATCAAACTACTATTATGAGAATTTAAAAAAATAGGTCTACACTTCATATTCAAATGATCTTTTTTAATCCTAGTATTAATATTGAAATTATTATAAATATGCCTTTTGAGTAGCTTCAGAGTCAAGCTTCTGCTAGCAATCTTCTGCTGCTCTGAGTTTCTAAGGGGTGGCAAGCCGGACGCAAATGCACAAGCAGACAGGCTCTCGCAATCAAAAATCACTGCGCGCATGGTCCCAGAGTACTGAATTCGCGTTCCGAATCGACCTGTGAATTCAGGAACCTCCAAGGATGACGAAACATAAATGTAACCACTTACTGTATGCTAATATTGCCCCAATTTTGACAGAAAGTGATTAACAGGAAAGCAGGTCCACTCAAATACAGCTAGAAACGCTGCTGCAAAGAACCTGAAAGAAGTGAAGAGACCGAACGCGTAGGAAATTTCCCACTGAACCGAGAGAAACGTTTTGTCCAGTTCTACCAGCACAACACCGAAAACAGGGGATTATCTTGTTGTTAAGAATAAAAAAGTCTTGAATAAGAAACAGAGGACAGAGGAATAAGATCCTCGAGGAATAAGATCCTCGGAGGACGCCAAAGGGGCTCAAGGAAGCACGGCATCCAGCCACCAAAACCTCTGCACAGCGGCACACAGCTAAGCAACAGCTTGCACGTTCTGAACACCGGTGCTTCCCGCAGAAAATATACCATGTTTCCCGTAAGCTTTGAGCTTTCAACTCCAACTTCAAATGGGCTAATATTCTGCACTGCCCCAGCTGACAGAGAAGAAAAATTAGGTTTAATCTTGCCTGGTACACTGGTATCTCAATGCCTTGCATTTTCATACAGTCGTGTTTCACTTCAAGGGAAAACGCTCGCAACGCTGTTTAATTGCAACGCGAGGCAGTTTTCTGAACAGCGCTGGGCGAGGACCACACCGAGAGGCGTAACTGCAAGTTTAGCCAAGCTCCTTGGAATTCAGGCGCACAAATTCTGAAACAATATTCTGGAGTTCTGCTTTCTAAACTGTCACGTGTTCACCATAACAATCTGTATTTAAAGCCTTTAATAATCTTGTAAAGTAATGCAGCCTAACAGTCTTACAACTTTCTTAAATGGAAAAATTGATGCTGTTATTAAATCCTTCTGGTCAACTTACCCTGAAAATGGTTTGAAAAGAGGAAACGTAACACAGCAAACCGGAGCTGATATATAGTCTCCCTTTTTTCTTTAAGGTTACATGCATTTCAGCAGCTTTAACAGAGATGAGAAACAGGATTTTTTGAACATTATGTTAACAAATTGTCTTCAGTGGAGCACACAAACACAGAGATGCATGCTTTTTTCTTGTGGCAATTTCATCCTTATTAGCAATGCTTCTAACGATTTCCCTTCCACTGTCACGGAAGGGGTCACAAGTAACGTGGCGCCCTTGCCGAAAAATCAGAAGACCTGGGGCCTTCTGTATCCCTGATTGGCTTGGTTTTCTCTATTCAGTCTGAATTCCTTAAAATTCCAAGATTCCCTTGAAGTTGAAAGGAATTCTGGTTGCAGAAGGGAAGAAGGGGTATATTTATGGATGTAATATATACATATATAATTAATAATAATAAGCTACCACACTTAAAGAGCTGCAAAAATGCTTTTTGATGAAAATATTGCAGTTTCCCAACTCTTAAACTGAAATTTCTCTGTGTATATAAAAGGAAACAGTGCTATAAGGTATGAAACATTTGTTGATGGCTATGCCTCCAACCTTCAGTATTTTAAATTACCAGTAACATGACTAATGTTTCCAAGAAGACAATAGAATAGAACAATATGAACCAAATATATACCTGAAATTTCAAAATCTGTTGCATAAGAAATATTCTTTTTCAAATAGAAAGTACATACTCTTCGGTCTCAAAATAATTAATTTGTAAGGAAGAAAAATAAAAACACCCAAGGTCTTGCTAGTTGCTGCGTGCTCACTTAGATCCTTCTGCAAGAACACAAACAAGACATCTTCAGTCATAAAATAATTTAAACATTGACACTGCAAGCTATAGTTTTGTCCAACATCTTCCCATTCTTTTGGCCTCCTTGGTTAACAAGCAAGAGCAAGACTCAAGCTAGCCTCAAGGTCCAGTAATGTGCTGAATCACAACACAAGAAATCAAAATTGAGCAGAGGAAATCAACTTTATGATTTAGATAGTTAAAGACAAGGCAATATAGTTTATACAAAGCATCTAGGGATGAAGGGACCAAATACAGCCTTGAACGCCTCCTGAACATTGCATCTTATTCACAGGACTACTAGTGCTGGTTTTAAAAGAAAATGAGATGTTTTTTGGGGCAAGCCCATGTTAACTGATCTAACTGCAAAATTAAAGGAGTAGGAGGAAACCGTTCTCTTCTCCAACCCCTGGCCAGGACATACAGTCATGGAGGTAAGTTAACAGGCAGAGCAAACTACCCACTGTGTCCAGCTCCATAAGTATACCAACCCTAGGCCTAGTCTGAATTTTGATTTCATTTCCGAATGGCTTGATTTCAGGATATAAATGACATGCTACTGATTACCAGTGGAACAACACAGCCATCCTCAAGCCTTTCCCTGTTAGGGCTCACGAGGGTATTTGCCTTGCAGACCATGCAATACTGCATGCAAATCAGCACAACTAACGCCAGTGATTTCTGACAGCCGGAGAAACACCAATCAGTTGTTGGGAACTGACAACTATGTTGCCAGCCACAGCAGGCAGATGTGGAAATTCCCTCAAGGACTTAGTCCCTCCTGGATTACAGCACTGCCGTCTCTGCAGCGTTGGTGACCTCCATGTCACTTATCGTAGCAGCTGGACACAACAAGTTTTCTAACAACATGATGAAGCAGAACTGACACATTGGATCTTTCCTAAACCAACTGGCACTTTGAAGGGAAACTTGACATAGCAGCACAAAGGCAACTCTCCTGCTCTCTCGCTCTGCAGGCAGAGAAAAGCTCTCACATTAGTCACACGGGGTTAAGATGCCCTTAAAAAAATCACAGAATCAGTAATGCTCTTAACTATTAGAATTATTCAAAAAGAAGTAAAGTTTTTCCCCCAATACTTGATATTAAAACTAGATAGAGTCCCCAACAGCCCTGCTGTGACTGTGCGCTTCCAACTGGCTTTTTGCCGGGGGGGCCAAAAAGACGGGTGCGTTTGTGCACACAGACCCTTCAGCTCCCCCAGCCACCTTCCACACGCACTCACACAAAGATGCACAGTCACAGGTGTTTATTTTTCACTCAATTTTATTCATAAAACAGCTGTTCTTTTCCTGATAGACAGAATATATGCATTCTTTTCCCGATAGAACATGAAAATAAGTATCCAAGGTTAGTATTTGCAAAGTAATAAGCATGTAGCAAGGCAACAGCAGGAACATAAGAGCAGACATTTTAGGTCCACTCATAGTTCCCCTAGCTTTAATACTGTCTGCAGCAGCAGCTAGTAACAGATGTCTAAGGAAAAGCAGGAGAATAGGACAAGTAGAGAGCGACGATTCCCCTATTCAAGTCTCCCAGCCGCCGGTGATTTGCAGCATATGGTCTCCCAAGCAAGATGTGTGGTGACAGCACATTAATACATTATTCCTCCTCGCATTTCCCTGAATCACTTTTTAAGCCATGCCAGCTTTTGGCATCCACAGTGTCTTCTGCCAGTGAATTCCACAATTTAACTACGCACGGGGCAGAAAGGTACTTCTGTTTGTCTCCGCACTGCAGTCTCAAATCTTCTGCAGTCCAAGAGAGACAATGAGCAACTACATCCAGCTGATGTTCCCCGTGACATCCATGACTCTGTGGACCTTTCCTATTCCCTCACACCTTAGCCTTTTCTAGGCTGGAAAATCTTAGTCATTCTAATTCTTCTTCAGAGAAGGAGTGCTTTATCTTGAAGCATCTTCCTGACAGTGAAAAAAGGGCTGCTTTTCTTCAGCACAATTACTTACATTCGTTCCTTGAATTTCACCTGCCACCTGAACTTAGAACCTTTCCCAAAATAAAGTATCAACAGGTATTCCTCACCTACATCGCATTTCAAACCTCTTTTTACCAATGTAGAAACTTGCTGGGTTTTTTGATATGGGTTTGTTTGTTTGTTTTTTAGTACAAACAGAATACCATTATTACAAGAATACTTCACCACTGTTTTTATTTTGGCAACAGTTAAAATATAGATGTCATTAATGAAGTGAAATTCATAAAATAAGATGACCAAAGCACAAATGTATCACAGCCACCAAGTGTCACAGACATAATTTTGCCCTCAAAAGCTTCCCACGTCTGAGCAAATCACAGAAAGCAGTTGCAAATGCATAGGGATAAAATGGAGAAAACTTGCAGCTGCGCTTAAGCAGTGACCCTCATGTACTTTCATTCAAGTCAATGGAAATACTGAGAATAACTATAGTAACACAAAGTACCTCCACAAATCACAACCAAAATGCTGATTCACGACCGAAAAAAGAGCTGCTTTAGTTAGTAACATCTACAGATAAAAATCAGTAACAAATAATGTTTTAGCCCAACAGCAGAGGCTTGCATTCTCAGATGAAAAACATCCGCAGAAACCATTTCTGCAACCTTGAGGAGGCCAGGACAAGCAAAATCTACTAAGCAGGGTACACCAACAAGCACCTTCTTTTCAACGCAGCGAACGCAGCCTGAGCAGATTTCAGAAGAGACGTATTGCTTTTGAAGGGCATGACCTTGCTGATATTCTCAGAAAGGCTTCTGCCTGAGTCAAGTAAAGAACACATTTCAGTATCTGCCCAGCGGAGATTAGTTAAAAAAGGAAAAATACTACCCCCCCCCCCAAAAAAAAACCAACCCTCAACCAAAATAAAATTAAGTAAAGCATTGCTAGAAATGGAAAATAATTAATTGGTTGTGAGTTCCCAAGATACTAAACCACAGAAGAATACCTTCTCCAAAGAAACTTGCCTGAAATGAAAAAGGGTCATTTATAACTGTAATTAAAAATCTAAAGAATAATTTAATTATGGTCGCACATAATTAGGTTTATAGTTACTAGATTTCATGACATTTTATGTCATCTTCATGAGCGAACACGGGTAATCACCTGGACAACATTAAGCAGCCAGTATTACAGTGGAAGCAGGTTTGGGTAACGGGCTTTCATTTACAGCCTGCGTTTGCCGTTTTGGCTTTGGTTATTTCAGTACACACTCAGTGCTCATCTGACTCCAGCCACAAAGTGGTCCCCAAAGCCCTTGAAATAAAGAAAAAACACCCCGAAACTTTGCCATTACATGACTCTTCTCAACCCTTAGGTATAGCCAGTTGCATTAAAACTCATTATAGAAACTGGAGTGCCCAAATCAACCTGATTAGAGTACCATTTTCTTCTGAAGATTCTGTTCATCTGCTGAGGACAGAGATGAGAAAAATTAATCTGTTCTTGACCCAACGACGAGTCATTGCTCCTAGTGCACAGAGCTCCTGCTCGAAATTGCTAGGAATTTCCTCACCATCAAAGCCCCTAACCAAGAAGCTCTGCAAAACCCTTGTTGAAGCAGTTTAAGGCGCTACTGCCTTCAGCCGTCTAGCCCGTTCCCAGCCCTACCCGCCGGAAAAACTACTTCAGGGAAGGGCTGAGCCTCCCTGCGGGCACGCGCAGCCGCAGGCTCCTTCGCGGCGATCGCAGCGCTTCACCTGAGGGGCTGCCAGCTCTGCCGCCTCGACGCACGGGCCCTACGCTTCGTCTCCCGCAATGAAGAGGCCAGGGAGGACCTGAGCGCCGTAATGGGTTACTAAGCGTTTAAAACCCTGCGGGTTTTACAGCGGACGTCTTTCACGGGTCGGAACAGCTTTTCCTGAACGTTGAAAATATCATTCACCCATTTTAAAATTCCGAATTTAGCTATCAGACAAGGAGAGCTTCTAAGTAACACGTGCACACACATAAGCAACACTTGAGAGATCATACACATACTAGAAACCTTCCCTGGGTACAAATACTTGAAGATTTTCCTACCTGAAGTGTATGAAATTCAAAATCCTTGGAGGCTCTGCCATAAATGGACTCCGGTTGCTCCCAGGGAACACACCTCCGGACTTTCCCCACTACCCTATTTTTCATTCAAATCCCTCCTAAAATTGACTGCTTCCGCGAGGAAAAGGATCTGTGGTTATTTCCATAAACACGCAGAAGAAAAAAGCCAGTCAGCACACATATTGCATTTAGAGAACCCAGCGAAACAAAAAGCAGGACCGGGAGCAAGACGCAGAGGTGCCCTCCCGCGACGTGCCCGCGCCTCCTCTTCCCAACCTCCGCCTTCGCCACTCTCTCTAGTGCCACCGGCGGAAAAACTTCCATCGCAAGCTTTAAGGCAGCATGACCGTAGCATTTAAGAAAATAAACAAAAAAACAACCTTCTTCCCTAGTAATCATTGCACTTATAGAAGTTACCTGTGAGCAGAATCACCTTTTTTGGTTCAAACTGAGTCACCTGGTGATTAAGAGCAACTAGAAGAGGCTTTAGCACTTCTGTTGCATCCTCCTCAAGAGGGTTAAGTTTGATAGCAGTTGGCATAAGACACTGATAAAATCCCAAAGATCTTCAGGCATTTTTACTGCCTGAAATTGCTTTTCCTAGCCTCCCATCAGCACGGCTGAAAGCACTAAGGTTTCCTTACATTCACCATGTTCTTTGCAGTACTTTGACAAAGAAAAAAAAAATCCACAGAAATTAAGGATGTTAAAGTGAGATTAGTTTTCACTACTATTTTTCCTACAGGTATGTCAGAGAACAGAGCCATTTACAGCTTTTCCTCCGTTCAGAAACTGTTCCTGTAACATGCGAAACTCGTGGAGCTCAGGTCGTATTTCTGGAAGGACTGTCCTAATAGCAGATAGAAAAAAGGAACTATGCCATCTAAGATTGACTGGAAAAAAAAAAAACTGTGACAAAGAACTTACCTTAAATAGCCTCCTAAACTGCTTTCACCCCACTAATTTGTAGGAATGACAGTCATTTGTTCACAATTAAAAACGTTTAATGACTGCAAACATCTATGTATAACTCAGTATACAGCTAAAAACAAGACAATTTAAATACATGTATTTCAAATAGAAAAGAAAAAGCCCAGATTTTACTTAAACGACATATTTGCTACCGACAAAAACCATGTAGTCTTTGAAAAATACTACCTTTAGGTTGCAGAAAAATACCGTAAGTGACAAGAAAACAACCTCAGTGATGCTTCCTTTTCTGAAAGGCCTTAAAAATTAACCAGCAGCTAGTTAACAAAGCCACGTCAGTTTTACCATGCAAACATAAAACTATTTTATGGGAAGAAAAAAATATATAAAAAGGGGGGGGGGCAGAATAACTGCAATTCAGATCATTAGGAAAATGATGTACCACTCCTCCCATAAAACAGCCTCTGGAAAAGGAGAGGAGTAAAAGGGTGACTAAAGGCAAAGGCTGAAACTTCTCCTTTTGGTAGCAGTGACAGGGACGTGGGAAGAGGTGAAAATTAGCTGCTCCTGGGAATGGGTGGGGAGGCCACTGCCACCTCCCTGCCACGGTGCCCCCACGGCAATTTTGGCCTCAGGAACCACTGGCACTTCTGCTCCAGGACCACCACGTTGCTAGGCACGCTGCAGCTGCTTTTGGAGGTTTGTTAAAACCATAACCCCCCAGAGACCAAGGGCTCGGATGCAGAGATACAGGATCCTCAACATTCAAACAGTGGCATTACAAAAATCCATGTTTTTGTTTGCTTGGCTGCACCCCTAATATGGAAAGATAAAATAATTTCATGTTGAGAAACAACTGTGCAGCAGTATAAAAGCTGACGCATATCTCCTCAGCTCCAGATACTGTTGCAACAACTTCTGTTTCTATTTAAACTCCATTTGTCTTACGCTAGATAACAAGCTAATGACACAGCTAATCTTTACATTGATACACTTGCCTCAATAGCCGATTTCTGATACTGACTGGTAAGCTACTTTACAAATAGATGTATATATAATTCGTTTTTTTGAGTATGAAATCTAAATGTGATTACAGATATTCAGCTGGCAAACATGAATGAATTAAAAATATTTGTAAAAACAATATAAATGCTATTTATAAAAGATCTGCACAAACTGCATCTATGAAAGGTACCCTCAATAGATCAAAACACTCCAAACTGTTCACTAGAGGAAGCACAAAGATTTTGCACAAAAATCAATTTAGCATGATACCTCATGCTTCTCCAAATACAATTACAAAATGGCTTTCTAAGCAAAAATGAAGTAAAATATTACTATTTTACAACCAATAGGTAAACATTTAATATACAGCACTGTGCTTTTCATTACTACAGTTTTCTCTCCCTTTATAGAATAATATTAATATTGTAAAGAAAAATTCAACCTAGCAATTCCAGAAATTAAGGAAGCGCATAGATTTTGATAAGGAAAAAACTACTTCTCTGGTAGCACTTTAGCTGCCACTACTTTTTTTTTTTTTTTTTTTCCTTAGGTTGAAGACATGAGGTTTCAAAAACATTTATATGATCGATCTTTACATAACCTCTGTTACACAAGTTTTCAAGAGAAACGTAACGGCACAACAATCTACACAAAGGAGCTTTGCACATACTTGGTTTGATTACCTGTGAGACATACCTCTTCAATTTAACCTTTTAACATTTTGCCTTAAAAAAAAAGATGTTTTCTCTTGTGACTGGACACGGTTTTAAAGAACCAAGAGTTTCTAGCGACTCCCTCCATGTATCAGTATATGGAGAGAGTCGAACATTACATGTAATTATCAGCTCTGATTTGCTGAATGAGTTGAGCGTGCCCATTTCTTTGGCTAGTGTCAGGTCACCTATTTACTAGGTATTTTATAATACATAAAGACCTGTACGGACAGGAAGCCAGGGTATTACTCTCACAATATTTTGTGGAAGAGACACAAGTTTTAAAAGTCTCATTCCTTAATCTGATTTTCATACAAGGTCATGAGACTATATATAATGGCAGAATGAAAATCTTAAGTGATGAACTGGGTGACGGAAATTTCTGTTGGTCTGTCTTTACCCATCAAAATGTCCAGCCCTGCAGTATTCTGCAGCACCAGCTGGAACCTTCAGACAGCATTAATAAAACAGTAACAAACCTTCCCTGAACAAAAGTTAAAATAATGTTCTTAGAAAATACTTTGAAAAATGAAACCCACTTACTAAATTTAAACATTCATGTGACTGGTTACTATTATACGTCAAATCCTGTCCTTGAAAAGAGCAATAAGGAATGCAGCATTTAACTGTGGTGGGGATTTTTAATTTGACAGATTCCAGGAGACTAAAATTTACGGAGAACAGTATGATTTTTCCAGCAATTGAAATCAAGGGTCCAGATAAGCAAAATTAGCATTCTTACACTCACGTTAGCTATCACACACCTGCCCAAAGGAAAAAAGAAAAGTTCTTACATGCAGAGTTTGTAGTGTATCCCTAGAAAAGGAAGAAGTTAAAAAAAATAAAAAAAGAGAAAGAAAGAAAAAGAAAGAAAGGAAAAAGGAAAGGGAACCTATCATTTGTTTGCAGTGTGGTGGATTTCTACTACATTCTCTCCATCCGACTACAGCCTGAGGCAGAAGGAACTGCTCAGTCCCACCTGACAACTCCAGAAGCTCAGCACGATGGTAGAGAAAAAAGTATTGCTAACTCTGCCCCGCAGGGCAGCGAGCAGCGGGCTGCCAAGGGTACCTTCTGCTGCAGCCTCTTCAACGTGAAGCTCCCTTTCTGAGCTCCCGTTCGCAGGCGGTAAAGCTTCAAGTCGCGGTACATCAACTCCATTTGCTGAGGTTATACAAGTAGGGTTCAACTAAGGCACTACGAATACAAATGAGTCAGCCTGTGTATTTGTATGTATTTGTGGTTGCAGTACCATACTAGTAATAGATCTACTACCTTCAGGTTGGGTTTCCTGTTTTTAATGTAAGCTTTGTAAAACTATGAGTATTTTCTAGAGCTTCACTTGAGTGTCAGGAGGTCGCATCGAAACTTGTTACCAGGAATATCGACGAAAGCCAGAAGCGGGAAATGTCCAAGCATGGAGTGCAGGTGCAGAGCTACTTCATTGGTATGACCCAGTGTAGGTACAGAGCTACTTCACTGGCATGGAACCAGCCCAGTGAGTTGTGAGAAATTAGGTATTTCATCATTCCTTGACTAATTCTCGCACGCTGAAGACCTACTAAGTGGAAAACTAAATATAACAACAATGCTAAACGAGGTCCAAGTCTGTTCATAAGAAGAAAAGCCGGGGCTATGCAGCCCTGGAGAGCAGCAGTCAGCCAGAGAGAGCTTCTCAAATAACCAGTAACTTCTCAAAAGGAGGCAACAGACACATTCCCGGAGACGTGAGGCAGGACGAGGTATGTGCAAACAATACCGCTCATGTTTCGTAGTATCTGTCAGGGATAACTGTCAGCAACAGCTCAGCTTAGCTGAAGGACCGTTTCAAGTTGTATTTCAACCTGCTTTAAAGATTGTGCAAAGTTATAAACCAGCATAAATCATTAATGACTGCAAGCAAGCAGCTTTCAGTTTGGGATTTTAGATAGTTCATTCTTAAATTCTAACCCGAAAGAGCTTTCCCAGAGAACAGAGCATAACATCAGGGAACTAAAGCCAAGGCTGGTTTTGATATACACAGCACTACTTTATTCCACTGTTTCAGCTTTCTTACAGTTTTAAGAAGGTACAGGGGTTCAGAACCACCTCAGCAAAACAAACAGCACATACCTAAAGGAGATCAAGACTCAAACCACAGGTGTGCAAATGTGGTTAGCTTCTTTTACAAAAAGTAATAGGCACAATCTTTACACACGCATTTTGGTAAGAGAAGGAATAATAGTGCAGTGTGGAAAGGCACCAATGATCAATAATTGGGCCTTTTTAAAAAGCCAATAACTATCTAAGAAAATTACATTTGGTTCAAAAATAATAATTTAAATATTTCATTTATTGGCATGCATCTGAACCCCTGGCAAGTTATTACACAAACCTAGTATGTACCCTTGCAAAACAAAAATATTTAGTCAGTGGACCTGAAAGTCAGTCCACTGCAAAAGGAAATACTGAAGCTCCTTGCCTCTACTTAATACTAAACTGTCTTGTTCACCTCCTCCAAGGACACTCGTCTAACAAATATCTACTCACCAACTGCACAGAATTATTTCTCTTAAAGTACATACATATATATATATATATATATATATACACACACATACATATATATATACATATATATATATCCTGTAGCATTGACCTATTCCTTGTGCTATGAAAACAGTAGGCACAGACCACAAGTTACGTCTTCTCTTTAAAAAAATAAATAAATAAAAACAGTATGTGCAAGCTAGGTTCACACAAAGGATTGGCAGCTACAACAGTAAGCTATTTAGACCTTCCAAACAAAAGGTTTTCTTATTTATTTTTAATTTTCTAAGCGGTGATGCACACAACTGTGTGCCATTATCATATCTGCATTAGGATTATCTGTGTAGCCTATAAAGGAAAAGCTTTAGTACATCCTAACGGACACTACATCAATACTGTGTGCTAATTTAACAGGATCAAGAGAATGAAAGACTGAAGAAGTCATTGAGCATGGGTGACTGCGCTTACTCCGTTAGTCAGAAAGGGCCATTTCTTTCCGCAGGAAGAGTGATTTGGGACTCGGTCTGCCTTGTAGGCACCCTCAAACTAAGCCACTTCTGCATGATGGAACCTAGGGATGCACAGTATGGGAAAAAAGGGAAAATGAGAGGGAGCGGTTTTGTGAAAATTGTATCAAAATGTGCAATTTTATCCAAAAGCATCATGCCCGATGCATGTTTTATGCATTGTGGATTATTTGCTCAATGGAAAATTGTACAAGATGTGAGCAGGGAGCACGCTGATTAATAGTCTGCAACATCTACCATAAGTCCTCAGGAATATAATTTATGGATAGACACTTACTGTGTTGTTGATTGTTTCCTCTTAAATATATTTAAATTCAGAAGGCTACAGTATATTCTGACACAAAGATAATAAGACAACCTTTCTACAAGGGGAAAAATATAAGGTAGTAACTGACTGATTTTACAAAGAACCTCTTTTAATGTGCTAGTTATTTCGTGCCCTTTGGAAGATTTGAGTTCTGACTTTCTTCATCTTCTCTGTTGAATTTGTCTCCTCACAACAACACAAGAGCTGTATTTAAGTTCAGTGACCGCTCTTATAGCCATCTTTTCCTGTTCTGAAATCCCTTTTAAATTCATCTCTAAGACTATAGCAAACTATTCAAGTAAATATTTCTGTTCTGGCAAGTTTCCGGATATATCAAATACTATCAAAACTCCACGTTTGATTACATGCGCCAGTTCTCCTTAAATAGAGCAGGAATTAGCCCGTTTTCTCGGTTTAGGGTCCCGTACATCCCTGTCTTTTAAACACATACAAGATGAACATATTGTCTCTGACAGCCTCCGGAGTCCCAGTCTGAAAACACTGTTGGAGAGGCTATATATCACACAGTTGCAGAAACTATTGCTTATAGCAAGCCACGTTGTTAAGAAGGAAAGTGCTGGGTTTTCCAACACCCTGGAGCTCTCCAGCAGGAAGTATATAATATAAGGGAGCCACAGCACGTAGAACACGCTGGTTATCCGAAACAAAACCATGGCATAGCGGCGATCAGGGCTGTGGCCAGTCTCCCCAGCAGCATCCACTTCGTGGCTAGGAAATCGAGCTCTCCGATCATTTATCTCTTTGGTGTGCTGCCGGCAAATTTTAAAGATGTGGAAATAGGTGAAACATATGACAAAGGCAGCAGGAGCATATAGTAAGCACACAATAAAGCCCGTGAAATAGGCATTAGTTAGCCAGGAGGTAGCACACCATTCAAAAATATCTCCGTGGTAACCAGGTTTTCCCCAACCAAAAAAGGAAGGCAAGAAGATCAGACAAGAGTATATCCAGATCAAAATGATGCAGATTCTCAAGCGACATGGTGTGACCAGTTGATTATAGGAGAGAGGCTTTGTTATAGCGAGATAGCGATCCACACTGATGCAAGCAAGACATGCCATAGATACGCTTTTTAGCACAGAGATGATATATCCAAAAACTTGACATGTCAAGGACTCGTGGACACCTGTCGAATAGTGAAGCAGTGACAAAGTAGGAACCAAGCAGCTAACTCCAACAAAAAGATCAGCATAGGCCATGGTCTGAATAAAATAGCTGGTGGTATAATGATGCAGAAGTGGAGCACAGTGAAAAACAAATATAACAGTTAAGTTACCCGCAATAATTAAAAACGTTAGCAAGACAATAACAACTGTCTCAAGGATACAGATGTCAACTGCATTGTAGTGACCAAATCCAAGAGGGCAGGAGAGATGCTCAGATATGTTCATAACACTACTGCTCACATTCAGAGTCCTCCATTCAATCCATCTGGACTGGTTCATGCTTTATGATTAGGGAACACTGCGATCTGAGCTTTAGTGAGCAGGTGACCTGCTTAACAGCAGCTAAACTCTGCTTCAGCGTCTCACGATCTCTCTTTGTAGACACTGCCAGTGCTTACATTTGAGGGGGTTACAGTCCCATAGCTGTTGATGCCTCCTCAGCATCAGTGCATCACTCTGGCACACCTTAGCTTTAAGGAAAGAAACAAAGAAACAAAGAAAAAAAAGAAAAAAAAAAAGCCAGAAAGAGAAAGGCCACTGATCAGCTTCTCCAGTGCTCTTGACCAATCTTTAGCAAACACAAGGCACTTCTAAAACAAACAGGTACTGTGAGATACGCAAATAAATACTGAAGAGATACATTCATTTCCCAGGGAAGGAGGGGGGAAATCTGTGACTGCTTATTTTCCTGAGAAAGTCAGTTACTTTGGGATATAACAGGAGGAGGAAGCAGGGGGAGGGAAGGGAGTAATTTCAGTACAACTCAGGTTTCCTGGACCACCAGTTAAGGAGATAATCTTTGTAATGTCTCTACTTAAATCAGAGAAGGACTGGAGAGTGAAGGGAAAAGTTCACTGTATCATGCTGTCTTTTTTGGGTCTGTTCAGGAGACGATACTCTGTCTTACCTATGCTATTTGATTAGAAAGGTAAGGAAAACATTTTTGTCAAGGTTAATTCCAATAGACTCACCACTGTTTGGGTATGAATAATGAATTTTATTTGGAGGGAGACAGGTGGGGGAGAAGGCAGATTTGTCCTCTGACTCCCAAGAAAGAAAACATATATCTCGCATACAATGAGGAAGATTGTGTCTATTCATTTAAAAATGAAAATAATTTAAGAATAAAATTTGGAGATTTATGTCAATATTCACAATTCCTTTCAAGAGTTATAGTCCGTTACAAGCATTAATGCCAGAAGCATAATATTCAAGGTCCCCACAGACAAAACAAATCCTCTTGAATTTTCAGCAATGGTAATCTAAAATAATTCTCTTTGGAAACTATGCCCTATCTGCTACAGTGGATGAGTACACAGAAGTTCATAGGTATATCCACGATATTGCTCACCTCTGTAGCAACACCTGAATCATTTCACAAACCCCCATACAAGGCGAGCAGAAACTTCCATCTGCATTCTGCTGGGAAGCTAATGAAATGCTGATTTGCCTAGAAAAGCTGCCATTGTTTACTACGCTGTTATTCAGCTCCGTCTTCTGTGGAGTTTGGGGCTTTCTGGTTTTACCAGATCATCAGCATAATGAATAGTTGTTTAAAAAAAGATGTTCTTCTAAAAGCAGAACACTGCCTTGCTTATTCTATTTGCAGTTATGGAGCAAGCACACATTAAAAGCAAACATCTTCTGTGTTCAGTTTTAGGTAGATGCTTCGTTAGTTCAGGAATCATTAGGTAGGTTAGTAAGCGTATACAATCTTGTTTTCTGAAAGGCCCCTAAAATGCTAAAACCGGCTTTAATCCTAGAGTTCCTGAGTCTGGGCGACAGGCGGTGAGAATTAATCTATCCACATACACTGGTTTCCAAGGTCATTCAGATATTACATTGGCATTTGCTTTAAGTCCCTCCAAAAGTGCTAGAATCTCTCTGACGCTTTTGACAGTCCTTGCTGTGTCTTCAAGAGGAATGTCACAGGCTACAAAAGACAATTTTTCTTCACTTCCGTGGCAGCAGCTTGATAGAGAGCATTCTTTCTGGAGTTAATTTCCTGCCGTGCACCACCACACTGTACAGAAAGTCCTTTGGATTTTGTAGCACCGCAGCATACCTCCAGCTACTCGCTCCCTCCGGCTCCAGGCAGCGCAGCGCGGTACGCGCTCCCCGCTTCCCCGCGGCCGGTTACGGCGCCGGAGCGGTCGCTCTCACCTCCGCGCATCCTTATGAGCTGCTGCGGAGCGGCGCCCGCCGGAGCAGCCGCTGTGCCGCGCTCGGCCCTCCTCCTCCTCCTCCTCCTCCTGCCGCCGCCGCTCCGCCGGGGAGGCGGGCGCGCACCTGCGCCCCGGCAGCCGCTCGCCCGCGCCGCTGCCACTAGGTAACGGCGCCCGCCGGCGCCTCCGCGGCACCCCAGCGCCTTCCCCTTCCGACCGCCCAGCTTCAGATAAGCGGAGACAAACCAGGCTAAACGCAAAAGAAATCAGGCTGAAAAGCCACCGCAACGCCCAGAAATGCAGCGCTCAAACAGCTCCAGCCGCCCGGTTGTGCTTGTGCAGCTTGCTGTAGAAACTACCATCATTCCCTAATTGAAAGCATTTAGAAAAACCTACTCTCAGATTGCTAATTCCACGTGATTTGTTTATATATTGCCTGTAAACATTTAACTTGATTAAGTATTTCCCATGGGTGGAAATAAATCGTCTTTAAAAATTGCTTAGAAGACAAAATTAAGGCCCTCTAAAAATTCGTTATTTTCATAGTCAAGTTTTTATAAAAAAAAAAAAATCAGCCGTAACCAGTTCCAACAGTGTGTGAGACTTCAGTGGTTGAAATATATTGCAAACATCCTTAAGTACAAACATGTGTGAGTAAATGTTATTTTTCAAAAAGCGTATGCTTTTCAACCCAATGAACAAATTTCCCTATTCGTGTAGGGCATTGATGCTGTTATTCAGTGATTAAGGACCCAGCACTTGTTTACTTCGTAGTTCCTAAAAATAAAACAGGTAACAGGAGCACAATCGGGAAAGTTATCTCACGTATACGCTCCAGCCGCTCTCAGACACGGGGAGAAGCAGCGTACTGGGTATGAAAACACCGACCACTAAGTGGTATTTTGGGCTACAGACGAGCAAAATACATCCGTCAAGAATGGTATCAGAGGGTTTAACGAAGTCAGTCATTAAAACTACAGAGATTCGAATTCTTCCAGTTCACCGGCAAAGCACAGGCAGAAGTTCACCGAGTTTGGGGGGTTGACACCTCGCGCCTGGAGCGGAGTCCGGGCAGGCTGACAAGCGCGCCGCGGGCGGGACAGAGCACCCCAGCGAGGCAGCAGGGCGCAGGCGGCTTGCACGAACGTCGCGGTGAGCACCCCAACTCCCCCCTCCGAGGACTGAAGGGAAAACAAAAGCACTTGCTCACTCCCGCGCCTCAGAGCCGCAAATGGCTGCGGTGAGCGGAAGACGGAGCGGCGCCCGCGGGTGCAGCTCTCAGCGGTCTCCCCGCGTGCCCCGGGCGGCGCCGCTTTTGATTCCTCCTCTTCCCGCTCCTCCCGAGGGGAGCGGGGGGACCCACGAGCGTGTGCGAAGGAAGGGGAGCAAGGGGGACTGACCTGCCTCCCAGGCCACCCCACGGCGGGCACACGGCTGAGACATCCTAGAACAAACATCAGCCCCAAAGACACGAGGCGAGTCGGGTAAGCGATGCTTAAGCCTGAAGTTAGGCAGACCACAGAAAGCTGCAATCTAAGTAATCTTGGTACCGATCCGACTATTTAGAGCTACCACAACAACTCCCCGGTCATCCGCAGCTGCTTAGGAAGCCTCCGTGCCTACTGCTGCTGCGCACGCCACGTGCCCAGCTCTGATGATCCGCGCTCACATCACCCAGGCGCTTCGGGGCCCGCGCGAAACCCAAACGCTGCTCACCAGGTAGGAGAGCAGCGATATCGTCGACGGCAACCTCTGCCGCACGGTTTCCGCGGAGGCACCGCGCTTTCATCCCAGGACTTGCAATTAAAGTGACAGACCAATTCAAAAGTGAGGGAGTTCGACTGCTTTCTTTGTGGAGACACGAGCAGACTTCCCTTCCTGCGAAAAAGCCATGCCGCAAGCTGCCAGGGAGTTTCTCCAGCCCCTCAGCTACCCCCAGATCCCACCTCACCGTGGCATTTTCTAGGAAGGAAGCAGTGCAAGCTGCAACAGACTGACTGCACTGACTTGGGCTGTATTTGACGTACATTTGGAGGCAAGTGAAAATTAAAGCAGGAGTCAGCTAGTCTTAGCAGAACTATGCAATCCCAGGCAGAATTTTACAAGATGTGGCAATACCAAAACTTTGTTTCAGAGGCAGCATATTAAAAACGTGGAAACAGTTGTTTATAGAACAGGGGCATTTAAGTTTTTGACTCGGTTTTAAACAAAAAGTGCATCAGGATTTTATTATTTGCATTTAAAGAAAGCGAGAAAGAGAAAAGTGCTATACTGGAAGAACTTAATGGCCGCCACCGAGCCAATATTTTATCCCAGAATAAATGCCAGAGGTGGCTGTGCCCGATACGAGGACGGAGCCCCCCCAAGCTGAATGGAAGGAGCAATTAAGTCCTTCCGTTAGGAACTGCACGGTGCAGAAACAACAGAAGCGGCCGTCCCGAAGAGAGGACTCACCGTCCGACCTTGCGGCAGAGAGAGGCGACGGGGCAGGACCTGGAGCTCTGCCCACGAAAGAGCCCGCGAAAGCAGGAGGGGTGCGTGTGGCCCGGGGAGGAGGCAAGGGACAGCTTCTCAGGCAGGAAGAGCCAGAGCACAGGTAGATGGGGAAGCTCTGAGCAAGGGAACAATCTGTTATCCAGGTCTCTTATTCAGAAAGCCAAAGGACTCTTTCCAAACTCCTTTTCTGTAAGGAAATAGGGCTGATACAAGCAACTTCTGCAATGCACATCAACAACTATCTCATTCACACCACTCCTATCTAGTTTGGAGCCTTTCAGGGCTCTCTTTGTTAAGAGATTGGCTGGTCAGCTGGACCAAATGCACAACAACATTTCCTCTAAAATCTTTAAAAAAAGACATTGATTAGCACAGGGAGATGCAGCTGAGAATGTGAGATAGGGAACACAATAATAGTTACTTATTTAGATGTAGACCTGAATGACAATACGTATAAACAGATGTCTGCCAATCCCCGTTTCTTCTTCCCAAGTCTGTTTTTTATTATTTTCTTTTTCCCACTTTCTTCTCAGTCTACAGAACAAAGCTGTTTCTTCAGCTTTTTTATTTTGATCTTAAGTACCTCTGGCATTTATGTGACCAGCACATCATACAGACACTCTGATTTTATTCTTAATGCCTGCAAAAAATTGTGTTCAATAAAGCTTGCTTGTAAACACAGCTTAAAAAGAGAGGGGAGGAAGGGACAGCAGAAGTTGCCTTGAAGAGTGGATTGGTGGGTGGGGGGTTTATTTACTTTTTTTTTTTTTTTTCTTAATATCAGAGACTGTGGAGTTCAGAGTTACTCTCTGAAGTCAGACGGGTGCTGTAATTAAGCCTGAAATCAGTTTTATTTGTTATTTGGGATGTAAAGCTGCTTGCCAAGCATTCTTTTTTCTCAAGGCAATCAGACTCATCAGATAATTTAGGCTGGAAGGCACCTCTACATGTCACCTGGTTCAATCCCCTACTCAGGGCAGGGCTGACTTCAAAGTCAGACCCAACTTCAAATTTAGATCAGGTTGTTCAGGGACATATCCAGCTGAGTTTCAAACATCTCCAAGGATGGAGTTTTTGCAGCTTCTCCGGGTCCCTGTTCCAATGTTTCACCACACTCGCTGTGACCTTCCTCCCCCACTAATATCTACTGAGAATTTACCTTGTTGCAACCCATCACCAAGGCTAGACACGCTTGGGCAGTTAGGAAAATAAAAGTGGTTAAATAAATAGCAGTGGGGTGCAACTCTACCATGTCTTACTGAAAGTTTAACACGACATATTTCTCCACCTGATGGTTCTATTTATTCTTTTTGCTGTTACAGATCAGCTTCCTTCCTTCCTCCCTCCTACCCTACGATCACAAAGAATGCTGTACACAACTTCACACTGCTGTGCCCCCCACCCCCTACTGACCGCAAGAAAGGATCCAGGGATGTGGGTTACAGGGTTGCATTTTGGAAGCAGGGGTGCTCCTGTGAAACACTTACCTTGTTGTTAAATGGATTTATGCCCAAAGCCAGCATAGAGTTTTCCCACATTAGAGGCAAAACTGAATCTGCTGGCTGCTACAGAGCAGGTTTCGCTAGAAGAAGAAGAAGAAAGGAAGGGGCCAGCACAGTTTGGAGGGGAGCAGGGGAAGTCAGGGTATCCTTTCGGAAAGGCAAGGTGAGAGGAGCTAAGGAGCTGACAAGCCCCTTTACAGCTCTGTGAGCTGCTACGCAAAAATCCTCTTCATCTACTCCTCTGCTCAACTCACTGCCTCATTCTTCTCCAATGTTACTTGTCATGCAACAAATATTAGCCAGTGTCATATAAATACTAAGTAATTAGGATGTTGTAAAGCAAAACTAAAAATTGGCAAATAAATGGTATTTTTTCCTGTGTAGTGGTGGATCAGTAGGGAAAGATGGGCATTCATATTTGCAAGTTCATTATCCAGTCCTTTTATGTTCTGTTATAAAATAATTATATTTAACACTGCTAAAAATTTGAAATTTCTAAACTAGCTTTTAATATTAGTCACGTTCAATAAATATTAAGTTCTTAGAATAAATTGCCATAACTTTCTTTTAAACATTCTTGCCTGTGATTCCAAATTATATAGTTACACTTCTGAATTTTACACTGAAGAACATTTTTTGTTGGGAGGAGGTTCTCTCGAGATTATTTATAATGATTCCCCCTATGACAAATGGAATTCACTTTACAAGTTCAGTTCAGAGCTGCACGTACCACCAAACTTCTGCCCCACAAATCAATCAAAATGAAACAACCTACAATAAACTATCATGAAGTGAATTTACTTAAGGGAAATGCTGTGGTGAAGTCCAACAAATAGTGATAATTAGCATTCTTCAGGAATTAAACATACTATCTGCATGAAAAAGCAGCACTTGGGACTAACACTACCCAAGTATGCTATTTACTAACTTAGCATATATGATAAGAAGAGCACAAAAATGAATGAAAATTGACAACTTAGAAGAAAGCAGAAAATGACAAAAACAGAGAAGGGTTTGTCTTAGGATAGTGTAAAAACGGGGGGGAAAGAAAGACCTACATCCTCAGACAGGGTCACGTGGCTGCCGCTAGAACTAGTCCAAATGCCCTTAAACTAACAGCAGATTAAGAGATATACTAGGTTATTAATTACCACTGCTCCAGGCATCCTGATAGGCAGCATTGTTATTGTATTGCTTTTCCCTTTAACCTCTGCTTCTGGTTACATGCCTCACGTTTAGTTAATGGTTGGTGAAAGCATATTTACAGTCCAGAAGAGCACATTTTTCATTCAAAATTGCCCCTCTGTATTTCAAATACCATAACAAAGCCATGTACAGTGCAGCTATCCTCCTGTAATACATTGTCTCCATGCATAGCAATACACTAGGGCAAACTGAAATGAATTAGCTATTAATTACATTGCACTGCTTTCAGAAGACAATTAACATTTTTACCTGTTAAATAAGTCACAAGACAAAAAAGAGCAATTAAGGGCTTTAAATGATGCAATTCTGAATCCTAAAGAATAGTCTGAAGAGCACAGGTGGTATTGCCCTTTTTTTTCCTACAGGAATCATTCTCCATGGTTTAAAATATCATTTAAAAGGTGATTTTAATACTACATGTTTTAGAGACACATTTTGACATAGTTGTATTTTACCAACACTTTTATCTACACCAGGCCAGGAATAACATTTTATAGGTGTGTTTAAATTGGTATTCTAAAGGCACAGCAGGACCTAGAAAGCATATGTTCCAAGGGACTCCACCTACTGTGACAGAAGCATAAATCTCTGCCAGTATTAATTCCATTTCAGCACAGCTTGAATAACAAATTTTAAGGCTACTAAGAAGGAAAAAAAAAAAGTTATGATCACCTACTTTGACTCTTCAAACACTGCAAGCCAAGGAGTTGACCTACAGCATGACATTTTGAAAGACGATCAATTTTGATTTCATGAGTTCAAATGATGAATAATCCGTCGTAGCCTTCATAGGAAGCGAAGTTCCTAGGCCTGCACAACAGCCACTACTGAGACACCAACACAAGGATCCAAACCCGATGCTACTGGCAGCATATGCTCTAACTGAAGGACCGTGTGGTCCTTCAGTACCACAAATTTGGATGCACCAAAGAATAAAGTTGAAGTATGTACAAATGTAACTAATTCCTCTGCATTGCCTTAAAAAAAAAAATGTATTTGTGCCCAACGTTATTTAGGTTCTTCCAAAAGCATCACCTCTACTTCATCCTTAAAACTCAGGGCCAGAGGCCATGCTTGCAAAAACTGCTGTACAACCAACTCCCCACACACTTCCAAAACCTTCTCCATCTCAGTATGATAAAAATTCCCCACTGCACCTTTGCCTAGTTACTTTTAATCAAAACAGGCATTCACCCAGTACACAAGATAGACTAATGACAGAAAATACTTCTGAATTAATGTACCAGTCATGACTGCTGGGAAGCTGTTCTGAAAGCTACAACACATACAGACAGCTTTGCACACATAATTTATCTTCTTCCTCAAAAATAGTTTAAAACCTTTCAGAAATACCCACCTCATCTCTATTTTACTAAAAATCTTTGCTGGCAACTACACCGTATGACAAGTGCACGGATGCATCTCTCATCGCTTCAGATCCGCGGGCCCCGGCTGCGGCTCAGGTCCGGCGGCGAGAGCCTGCTCGCCCAGGGCAGCCAGCCCGAGCCGGGCTGGCTGGAAACTCCTGCCTACTCGCACGGCGCCTGCTGCGATTCGCTTCCGAGTAACATGCTCCTCTCTAAACTTTTCCTTTACTAGAGTTTTCAAAATAATGCTTCCTCAAGGACGCAAGAGGCCCCACCAGCTCGGATAAACCCCAAACAACTGGGATCGTTCAGGAGAAAAGGCCAAAGCTTTTATGGCTGGTGCAGACAAAGTCCGCTAAGGACCAACATTTCCGTACCGCTCTAGCAGAAATGCTCCTGAGGAGCACATGGTACTGACAGCAAATTTGAACTGGTAACACCAATCCACTCTTTCTCGAGAACAACACACTGAAAACAAACCAAGTAAAGCTGTGAATTTTGGAAGACTATCTTTAAGCAATGTGTTACTCCGTATTACTAATTTACACGCTTTCGTGAAGTGCAAGAGAGAGGACTAGGGAAGGATGGGGCATGACTGCTATTTATAAACTGAAGTGTGGCACAATTTCTTTTTATGGATTTTAAGCTCAGCTTCCTTGATACCCTATTTTCCCGGCACTCGGAACTGCTGGAGAGCTGTCGTTGAAGGTGCCACGCTGGAGGAGACTCTCAGCACACGCTTGCTTCAACAACCACAGGAGAGAAAGGCCCAGGAATAGCTTCCTGCTAAAAGAAGCCGAGAGGGAAAATTTAGCAAACTATAGCCGCGTAACTTAGACTTCTTGGTAACTCACAGAAATGGAACAAGGCAATGAGACGATGCACTTAAAATGCTGCTGAAAAAAAACACCCATTTTTTTCACAGAGTTAGGCTGGCTAATTAGAACTTCTAAAAATCATCTAACATCCGATAACTATGTTTCAAGCTTAATAACATCTAAATACATTCAACTTCCAATAATCAGAGAATTTCATCTTAAATTAGTTTGATTGTATTACATAATGAGCACATTTATTTTTATAGCTAGAAATTGGCACATGTAAAATGTTATGTGATTTGAGAAAATAGTTTTGATATTTCTTTTTTGAATAAAGAAACTGATCTATTTCCCATCTCTCCAAAAAAAAATTACATATATATTTTGCCAGTACTGAAAGCAGGTTAAATACCTCTTTAATTAAAAAGTAACAGAACTGAAGAACTGAATTTTCAACTTTTACAGTCTACCACCTCTATTCTTTTTTTATGACGTCCAAGCAGAGACAAACGAATGACTTTCCTTTTTTGTGCATTTATTCTGCTTTCAAGATTCTGCAAGTATATTTTATCACATTGCCTCAGCAAACCTACAACTGAAAATATACACATATTTATACATATATATATACACAAAAAAGATGTATAAAAATATATATTTTCTGCAACTTGATTTTAGGACTTGCAAAAATATTGCAAATGTTTGAGGTCAAAGTTGATCTGATAATGTCTCTAGAGAAAGAAAACCCCAAAAGCTTCACTTCCATGAAATCTTAAAAATTTGGTATAATTGCTGCAAGCAAATATCAATTACTTTATAGTCACTTAGTTTTTAATTCTATGATGCATCCACTTGTACAAAGTTGAGACATCCTAAATACATGCATGCCCTGTAACACTCATTTATTGGGCAAATCACATTTTGTATTGCTAAATCCCAGGCAAAACTCAGCATTTTTGAGAGAAAATGCAAGCCATTTTGGAAGGACATCATCACAGAATATAGAGGTCAAGTCTATAAACTCAAGTCTTCTTTCATCAATATTAAATTCTTACTTAAACTTCTCCCCTCTGCTCAAAATTATGGTTTGAAACTAAGTGCAAAGCTCTTGTATGTTTTGATGAAATATCATATATATGATTGCCTAACACTTGGCATATAAACTTAATGAGGAAAAAATAATGACTTTTATCTAATTGATGTTATGCCAGGAAGAAATGCCATATGGGAAGCAACAGAAGCACTAGGCTCTACCTGCTGTAACTGCATAGTATGCTAGTGGCCAGCCTTTTACACGGCCACTGGAATTAATCTGGCTTGGAAAGGCACACAGCATTTGTGAAACATCCTTCTCCCCAGCAGGTCACTAATGTTTGCTGCCAAACAAACTGGGCATAACTTATTCCCACACCTTTAATGAAAGATAAGATAAAGAATGACATGACAGAAATGAAGTTATTGGCTGCAAAACTTCAAGAGTAATCTTTGAAGCAATCTTATAGTAAGAAAAAACAACAAAGTGGGACAGCTTTCAATAGCGCAAAGAAAAAAAAATATGCTTCCCAAATCAGTGGCAGTTGTCTATTTCATTATAATCAATGGCTGTAAATAAGGTACAAAAATATCAGAAATGACTACTTAATAATTAAATTATTCTAATATACAAAATATACTGCATATAAAACAAAATTCCAACAGTAGTTTTCTACAAAGGAAAGGCTTAATACAATGAACTGCATTCATTTTTGTGTACAAGTTACAAAAATACTTAGTAGTCAAAAACCTCTCGTAGGAACTGAGTAAAAGCGGATGAAACAACTTATTTTTCAACTTATGCTCTAATCAAAGTGTTCAAAGGGGAAAAGCTTAGTTTTATTTCCTCTCCTCCCAAAAAAGGTTCTTTGTAAAACAAAGTAAGAAAGTGAGAAAAAAAATGGTTACATTCAAAAAGCTATATTTTATTGTTATGGCAACTGATGTGCTAAAAATAAAGAAATAAAGTTGTTATGGCAACTAGAATTTTAAAGGCAGTCAAAAGTAGAATAATCAAACATTCTGCTGGCTTAAAATGTAACATCTATGACTCAATTTTCAGAAAAAGCTTGAGAGGCAAGTAGTGTTCTTTTTTTGATTCTCCAAAGGAGACCACAATTAGTTCAAGTTTCAGAGAACTCCACAGAATAATAGAAAGGGAGGAAATAAAGGTGAATAGAAAATTAGTCACTCAAAGTTCTCATGGCCAGATGGAAGAATACAGACTTTATGCTACTTAATTAATGTCCTGGCAACCCTACCTCGATCCAGGAAATAGAGCAGCTTATTATTAAAAACAACAAAAAGACAGCATTTATGATAGTCATCACAGTGATATATATATGGTATATAACTACAGGTTACTTAATGATTTCAAATTAAGTAGTGAAAAGTTAGGGGATACCAAAATTCATCTGTCTGAATAGGCAGAGTTCTGCCCTTTATATGCACGGTATTATTTATAAGACTATAATTACAAGAACATAATATATTTAAATTTCTGATACTTGCTAGATCATCATTTTAAAGCTCCTAGCTATATCAGCATACCCACTGATACAATCTTAGAGAATTCCCTCCCTCTCATCCAACACTTGACAGATGTTAAAATTGCTACTTTTATTAAAAAATTAATAGATCTTTGCACTGTGAGACTTTGCAAGCCCCAAACTCGCTAGGCCTTAATTAACATTAAGCAAAATACTTAAAGGATACTTCAGAGAACTATGACTAAAAGCAGTAACTTGCACTGGCAATATTTTGACTGGAACCATGCATGCGAGAGACGCTCGCTTTCTAACGTAGGCCAGCATTTTAACGCAGTACGCGCCTTGTGCGTTGCCTTCCTTGCAGTGAATCACCGTTCTCACTAGTGTTGCTCATAACTCCTTTCTGGCCAATATGAGAAAGTCTCTTAGCCCAGGTCACTCGCGCTCTCGACTTGTGGACGGCAGCCTGGCGAAGAGTACGGATCAAAGCCAGGTTCCTCTTTCACTTGGGCTGAAGGGGGAGAACCTGATCAACTCCTTATCGCAGCACAAAAATCATGAGATGGAAATGCAACAGTCACCAGGCATAAATTTTCAGTCAGGATAAGTCTTAGACATATTAATATCAAGGTTTTAGAAGTCTGTGTAATGCTTAAGATGAAGGAACCAGGTTGCCTATTTCCAAGATTTGTTGCCAACTCAAACAGCTCCCGAAGACAAGCGTGCTGTTTTAACATGAGCTCCAGGAAATTCGTCTCCTCGTTATATAATATTCTGAACGTAATCAAGCATGGTTTCCTTCAGCGTAACTGTTTCAAGTTCAAAGAGAGAGCACACCACTCCACTTAACTGACATTTATACAAATCTTTGTTCCTATTTAGCATCCAGTGGTCACATTTCTTTTTGTAAGTGTACAGGTACAGTCATTCTGCACTGTATCATCAAAAGCATCCCAAAGGGTTATTTATTCTAATATGTGCAGGCACATTTAGCTCCTAATACATGTTTCTATATTCATAATTTACTATGAAAGAAGAACTTGAAAGCAGATATTTTCATAGAAAGGCAAAGGAAATGCTAGTAAGCTGGCGTACGCATTTGTAATTACATTTACCAGTTCACGGCCATACAGTGGAGTTACAGAGCAGTCGCTCCAAATTTGCTAATTCCTTTGCAATAGAAGAAACAAGAAGCACACGTAATTAGCCTGCAATTTTACATTAACCCAACGAAGGCCATCTGCAAGCTGCCAGGGCAAAAGGGGCCCCTTGCTGCTCATCCCATCCCTCACACCAGACCTAGTGGTAACTACAGGGACACACACGCTCGCGGACACAACCGAGACATGTGGGGAAGGACTTCTCCGACCACGGATCTGCGAGCTGCTGGGATGCAAGAGCCTCGCAATTGCTAGCTGCAGCATCCGAGAGGAGCAGGACTCGCATTTCGGCAAGCTCTTCTAGCAAGAGCACGCAGCCGGATAAGGTGCAGCTTGAAACTGCACCACCATACAAGAAAAGTTAGGTTTAGATTCAGGTTATATACTGTATTACCTAGTCAAAAAAAGATTTGACTTTTAAACCTGACTATTCTTGAAACAAAATGGTCATTTCAGCATGGTTTTCTTGTACACGGTATATGGTTAAAAAATCTGATGGTCTATATCACTAATATTTAGCTGTCAGTTTAAAAAACAACTGATTAAAATTCACAGCTAAAAAACCTTCTTAGCTGCCAAAATATTTAGATATGTCCACAGAAACCTACATAAAAGATTATTAGAAAACGTAAAAGCGCTAGCTCACTGCGATTGATCTTCTTTTGGTTACTTTACCTCAGCAGCTGCAGATTTGCTTATTAATAGCAAAATTGCTCTTAATTGGTATGAGTAACTCATCACTACCAAAGGGAAAAAATTTTGATAAGGATTACAGGTTGGAAACAAGATCTAATAAGTACAAATTACAACTAGTAAGTTCAATTTTCGAGATACAATCATTTTTAGGTAAGAGTCACGGGCACATACTAGTAGGACGCTTCAGCAACCAGCTGGCATGCACAAAGGGCCTTCCTATTTAAAAGTCAGATTGAGGCTGACGGGAATTTATTCTGAAGACTTATATTACTGCTATTTATTTTTTCAAGAACAGAAATTAATTAGCCTAATAAATAAGATGTTTTAAATTCAATTACTCCCTTTTTTCAGCCCAGACTTCTGATTTCTGGATTTCTTTCTCATAACAGACTATATGGCAGTTATCACTAAATTCCTTAAAGGTGCAAGTTTCTTATTAACTGTTCCATTACAGTACCCCACAGAGAGGAGTGTTTTGTCTCTTCCTCTCACCTTCAAACCTCTCCAGTCCTTGAGTAATGCAGCCTGAATGCCAATTACGCAACCTTTGTTTGAGAGCAGGGAAGTTGGAGAGGAACCAGTGTACACTGAATTTTAGATGAGAGAATAATACTGAGAGAAGGCTGATTTTATTTGTAAATATATCTTATGTTCTCAGGCTTTACAGAGCTCTCCCAATAGTCCACGTACGTAACATTTTGCTTAACATACACAGAGCCTGATGCGGTAAGAGAAAGATGCGCACATACAGGGCGAGCTTGTCTTACGGAAAGGCAGCACACGCTGCAGAGAACTTCAGGGCTGATCCCATCTTGCTCAGCGGTGCAGAATACCAACGCTGCAAACAGCTTCTGCCATCACTCCTGTAATACTACCAAGTTGCTGCTGAGACAGGGCATCTGAACACCTCTTAATGAACCAATATTCAAATTAAACCAGGATACCTAATCATGTTTTATCTAGGTAGGAATGTCATGGATTTTGAAAACAAGCTTTGAGGTACCAAGCGTTCACCAGAACTACCAGCTCTTCCTGCACGCTACGTTGTATAAACCTAGCACAGCAGCAACGTGTACCCCCACCATCCTACCCAACAAATACTTTTTACCTGTACCAGCAGGTATATATCTGACGTCTATGAGACCTCTAATTTTAATACCAGTTCTTCCAGGAACCATCATTTATACCTACTCAGACAACACCACTGATATTCCCCAAGGCTTCATCACTCTGTTTCAAGCGACGGGTAACTATGCTCCCTGGTTTTTGCACATAACTGATTACAAACCCACACAGACCAAAGCAGAATGAGGTCTCCACAACAAACAAAAACCAGTCTTGCTTTTAATCTACCCTTCAGAAGAAATGCATCAATTTATGTGATTTTTAGAGCTCCAAGAGCCAGGAATTGTACCGAGTATCCTTTTAGTGCTATCACAAGTAATTATGTATGGAAAAGATTTAGGTAGGCCCTGAAATAATTATTCTTGACATTATTTTATAACTCAAGTATCATATTTAAAAGTTAACGTTAAGACAACATAAAAATAAAATTACTAATGGGTGCTATTCCTTTAGCTTTGAAAAAAATTGAGAAGAATCTCTCTAAAATGAGGGCTGAGCACAAAATTTTCTCCTTTGTGCACACAGAACTGAGAGATTTCCTCCAGAAGAACTCTAAATGAATCACAACTTGGCAAATTAAATTCACCTTAATGGCATTTTATTCTCAAATTTGAAACAGAAATATTAACATTTACTAGGAAACTAGGTGCCTTGGTACAGTGATAATAAACTAAACTTTTTATCTGAAGTCTGATTTTAATAAAGCTATTGATGTAATTACAACTTTTGTCAACTTCTGCTGTTTAGAGGCAATATTTTCACATTAATTTCTAAATATATTTCCAGTTCACACTGTTTATTATTCCACAGTATGCAACACCCCTGAAACAACTCAAACAACAAATGGAAGATTCTAATTGCCAACACTAACATCTTCACTGAAACACAAAATAAGGCATCCTATCAGTCCAACCCAGCAAACGATTTGATCTTTCTGCACAACTATATCAAATTATATAAAAAAAAAAAAAATCAAGAATCTACTTGCCATGAAATGAACAATCTAAGTTTAAGAAAACAGTTAGGTCAAGTCATCCTAACTCTGCCCTTATAAGAAGAAGCAGAGAAAAGTAAAACTCAGAAATTTGCCCAAAGATATTGAATAAGCTGAATTTAAAACAAATACGGAACTGTACAAGCTGCATACAGACCTCTCAGTGATCTGTTCCTCTAAAACTATTTTAATTAATATCTAGGTATCTCATACAAAAAGTGATGAGCCAAGTACTTTTCTTTTTTTTACTTCTCTTTAGTCAGTTGAGGGAAATTTCTGAGGGAAATTTTAATTTATAATATAATTTTTAGAAGAAAAAATGCTCCACTTCTGAGACCTGCACACACTGTTTGGGCAAGCTACAATCTTCAAAGATTCCAAGATATTTTTGCAAAAGGGAAGACATTAATAAATTTTACGTGTGGCTATTTGCCAAAAGCATATATGTTGTAAGAAACAAAACTAGCCTATTTAGAAATTGCTGGTATGCTTCACTTCATAGATGCTTTTTTTTTTTTTTTTTTTTTAATTGCTGAATTAAGAAACCAACACGCTACTCTCGACACTCTCACATTATTGGTGACCAGCCACCTTAATGGACAGACCTCTGATGACCTGAGATGCTCCTTAACGTAGCGGACAGAAAAAGAAGTTACTCCACCCTGCACAGAAGCATAAACTCTTGCATTTTCGGTTAGGACAAACAGATGCAGCCTTCTGAACACAAATATTTGCTACAAAAATACTCATATGTTTCAGTCCATTAACCAACCTGCTACAGCAGCTGGTGAACAGTCATCTTTTTAATTAGACTCCCTTATTGATTAATTAGTCTCAGAACAGTGAGCAGTGGGAGCCTGCACGATGCCACTGGGACAAAAGATGCTCCTTCTCTTGGTGCTAACTTCATAACCTTTGGTAGAGCTGCAAATAACAAGTTTGATTAATTTTCTGCTCAAACTAAAATAGCCTTTCTATGTAAGTAATCCTTTCAATCCACAGCTGAACTATTTCAATCCAGTTTTCGCACAAATTAAAAAACTAAAAACATAAACACATCACTTTCAAAGTCAACTGTATTTAACCACATTTGCACGAGCACCAACTCACTTGTAATCTCTTCTGCTTTTTTCTATCCATGCTAGTAAAATTGCCTAAAAACAATAGAAAATAAACGACACAAATATTAAGTATGAAGCAAATACCTTTTCTAATTTGTACAGTGATGGTAATCTGTAAGTGTAAAAGGTAAGTATTTTTGTGCATTAAGTTTACATGAAAGTTGATATTCCATCCTTTGAGATCACTTTGGAGATAGATATATTAAGGAAAACAGTTTGTTAAAGTTAATTCAACCCATAGAAATAAATCAGAAAAAGAATCTGGCCTGTTAAGATTTATAACCCAGATTCCTTTGGTGTTTGGAGCATGCTATTTTTAACTCTTAATTTTGGACAAAAGACTGCTATTATAAGACTGGGAAAAGGAGAAAATACAGATATCTATTCATTATAATCCTGTCATCATGAAAAAGTTTCCGCTTGGCACGGGTGCTTTTAATAACGAAATACGGCTGATAAAGAATTGCAAAGACTTTCTCTATAGCAGCTCTTCCTTTGGGAGAGATTTGGAACCAAAGAGTTAAGATTGATCGGAACAAAGTAGGAACAGAAGCGCCTGCATGCAGAAGCATCGGAGGAAGCACCTCAGAGAACGGGTGACGAGAGCGGGGCGGGTTGGTAAGCAGACCGGTGAGAGCACGACTGAGGGCAGCCGGACTGGGAAGCGCTGAGAAGCATCTTGCTGCCTCCCGACCCGCGGGCCTGCGCTCCGCGAAGGGCGAGCTGCAGCCGAGCTGGGCACCCACAGCAAGGTTACAGCGCATCACCTCTGCCCACCTCTGCCTGCCACTAAACCACCCGCGCGGAGGAAAGGGAGGCCGGGCAGCAACGGCGGCCGAACTCCGAGGCTGAAGCAAGCAAGCTTCTGAGGGAGAAGATTATACCAGATTAACTGCTTGTCTCCTAAGGAGTACAAAAACCTTGTCAGAGAAAAAAAAAAAAAAAAAAAAAAAAAAAAAACACGTTCATTGCCACCAAGAGAAACCCAAGAGAGACAGGGAGGACGTAGCAGCCAGCGTCCCTCGTCCTCCAGGTCACATGCCTGACCCTGGCCAAGGCAGCTGGGCAGATGCACCTCAGTCCTTGAGTATGTGGATGCAAGAAAATTAGTGGAAACAGTTTCAAAATAAATACCACCTTCTCCTCTGATACCATCTAGCACTGAGTTTTGTTACACTGATTTCCTACATTTCAATCTCTATTTCATTTCTCAATTGGAACAGATAAGCTGATCCCGTAATTCTTCTCACGCAATTTTCTTAACAGTTCCACTTAAATTGTCTAAGCTATATTGTACAACATATACTGATAAGCTAAACAAGCATATATACTGTTTTGATCTCTCTGCAAGATATAAATGATGAAGGAAATTCCAAAATTTTACCACCAGGAAAAACAAAATCAAAACTGTCGTGAATAAAATCTCAACCACCTACAGCTTTTAACAGCGAAAGAAAATAGCTTGTGTCCCAGACGTATAAAGTCAGAATTCTAAAGGAGGAATTAAATATTGTAGAATAATTTCTTTTTCATTTTCCAGGGAGACCTAAGTGTAATGTCATCCTGACATGAAGACTGCTTCTATTTGCCATAATTAACTGCGTATTCTTTCCAGCGAACAAGTGACAAAGTTTAATTTTATATCTGAGCCTGTAAGCTTCTTAATCTAAAAGCCCCCCCCCCAAAAAAATGTGAACCCTTAATTTAAAAGGAAAAGACAAAACAGAGTTAAGAGGATATTGCCTGTAGGATGCAGAAATTACAATACGGGTCAAAACAGTAAGAATAAACTACACACATTGACTCTAAATCAATTATATTTCATTCAGGCCAAAACCCAATACATTTACTCCTAACTCTTCTGCAGCAATAGACTGTATTTTCATGTAACTGGTCCTTACTGCATGAGAATTATACTGCCGTGTGTTTAGTGCCAATTTCAAATTAGTAAATTAATGAGATAATTTTTTTCCCCTCAACTTGGCAATATTGAATCTTGAATCAATGCCTCTCATAGTTTGCTTTAAACTTGGGAAGAATTCTCAGGATTTTCACTCTTCTATTGAATGGCTTGAAACGTTATTGGCCTGGACACAAAACAACACTATGCAGTCAGCAGACAAAGCTATTTTTTGGCCAACTTTTCTCACGCCTAACCCTTTAATTAGTTATTATCTCTAGCTGTTCTGGGCACATGCTCATATTGCCAAAGGAAATTATGACAGTAAATAAATAATCTTATTTTTGGTTCTCTTTTAAGTCATTTGGAAGGACAGCCACTAAGTCTTTCTTTAACACCTTCTACTCAAAGTCACCAGCCATTTCAAACAGAGGCGTTCACTTTTATGTGCAAATTTTAATTGCTTTTAAGTAACATACTGGTACTAAAACCTACTTTATCTGAAAGCAAGTTTGTTTTTTTCTGATAAACCCACATAGAAATGAATTTAAACGAGTTTGGGTTCTGTTTTCTTACCGCAGAGCAGCAGCATCATTTTTAAATCTGCTGAATGTGTGTTATATGTTTTATTACTCAAATGTATAGTTCATTTCCAAATGGAAATCAGAAACTTAATGTATTACAAAGGAATGATGAAAACTTTAAGAAATTATAAATCTTAGCTCGTAACAGTTGATCCAGAAGTTTTCAACTCACAGCTAGCTAGTTCACAGAATGTGGAAGGTTGCCTTCTTTTTTTATGGCTTCATTGTTTTCCTTACACAACTACTTAAAAGCCTGACAGGTGTTGCTCTCCAAACTTAGCAGAAGGGACTTGAAGTTAAGTGAATTTCAAGCATAATCTGTAACAGTGCTACAAAAGAGGCAACCAGTCCATCACACTTAGCAAGGCAGAAAGAAGTCTCACTCTACAAATTCAACAGCTAGAACACATACAAGAATGAAACCAGCCAAAGTATAGAAGCAGAATGTTATAATGGGTAGCACAAAATATAAGAAACAAACAAAGATCTGCTCCATTTCATATGCAACAAGTGTTCTACAAGAAACCGCTTTCTACTGTTCTCAAGTGACAGCAGACTTCTAACCATTCGCTCAGCAGCAGTGCTTGACCCCTATTCTAATAGGGACGGTAGGGTAGCAGCATGGGGCAAGGCAGAGCGTAACTCTTGCTGAAGACTATCAACAGTCACCTCAACAGTAAACAGGCTAAACTGCGACTCATCACTAGCCGATTCATCAGAGTTCAACACATACCTTGTCACGGGCAAGACTTATCTGAGTTGCTTGAGGGAACACAGAATAACATCAAGTAGGCAGGAGAAAACTCCATCAGCGAACGGACCCTCACTTGTGCATATGTTTTTCCATTTACCTTCTTTTAACAAATGGGCTCTGACGCTCTTTTACAAAAGCTCTGTACACGCACCAATATTAACGCTTCATTCACGCAAGCAGAATTTTCTTACTCTGGTTTTCCTTAAAAAAAAAAATCTTTTCCTTAAAATTACACACACAAATACATATTTATCTTTCCTGATGTATGTTTGATTTTCTCCTTTCAGTACTGTGCCATGTGTACCAGGGTCAAAAGCCGAAGGCATGCATGCCAGAAAAGTAACTGAGGCAGATTTAGACTGGCACACAGTACAGATTTACATATATGTCAGAGATGAAGTGGCTGCCAAATCCCAACTCCTACTCTCCGAAATCATGTGCAAGACCTGCTATAGTGCTCCAGCCAACATTTCCAGCAGGCAGGGCGAGTATTCTCATCGAGCTGGAGCTCAGCATGAGACACAAGATATTGCCTGTCAATAAGAAAATATTTCTGAGAGCAGCAGCACCTCCCTTCACTCCTAGGGCTCCAAACTCAGCTTGAGATGGGGAACGTGTCAGTATGCATGAGGCTCTAACACAGGAAGGCACACACAGTTCACCAGATCATTCTTGGCAGACTCTTGCCCTCTAGTGCAGAGGGCTAGAGGACGTGCCCTCTGTAGAATGTAAGCATGGCACCGATTTTTCTAAGTAAGAAAGAGATTTTATTGTTCTTTCTGTGCTAAATTAAAACACTAAAATAAGCCCCAAATTACTGTCTGCTATAGAACACATTCACCAAAACACTCCTCTAACAACAAAATACTGCAGTAGATTTCAAAGCTCTGCATACAGATGGAAATACATATATACACACACACACATATATACACACACACACACACACTGTAACAGACATACCCTATTTGTGAAGTGACGTGAATGATCGTTGGCCAATCTAATATACTACTTCCCTACAAACTGCATGCAACTGGCATAAAACAACAAATGCATCTGTATCACAATCTATACGGTAAATTCAAGGGACAGGACTCTGCTATCATTCAGTTCATCAAAAGGAACGCATTTTTGTCTGCCACAACGTTATTCCCTTCCTCCACTATCAAGCACAGTTTCTTCAGAAGTTAACTAGCAACTTACCTTGCTGGTAAGTAACAGCCAACACTATATTCATGACTATGCTACATCGTGGCATTTTTCCGCAGAGCTAGAGTGTTAAACAGTGCAATCGTGTTATTTTGATCATTGGACAGAAATCCTTAACTGCACCTATAGAAGCTTACTTTCTTACAAATCCCTGCATGCACAGAATTTTTTCCAGGGGCCTCCAGGTGCTCTCTTTCTCAGGGAGGTAATGCAATCATCAATTTAGCAGAACAGCGCAACTAGGGCTGGATCACAAGAGGGGAGAAAGAGGCTAGTGCGTTGGGACGGCAGTCTCTTGCCTTTAAAAGGGACAGAGCCGTTACAAAAAGCTGAGCAGCAGCAGAGGCAACAGAGTGTTACAAAGCTTCAAGGGAACTGGGCAGTCACAGTGAGTTGTACAGGGAGAAAAATAGGCGGTGGGTCAAGTTCTCAAATGCTACTACCTTCTCCTACTTCCTGCCTCTCAACATGCTTTCTTCTCAGGACTCCAAATGCACAGCGCTGCCACCTCTTACCACCTAGGAAGGTCTAGATGAGTCAAAAACTCAGTTGTGCGCTTACAGAAGATAAGAGGAAAATTTTTCAAGAGACAAACAACAGAGACACAGTAAGCAGAGACACAAAAATATAAAGAGACAATGACTCTGTCTAAATATATGCATAAACAGAAGGAAACAAGATGAAAGCTATGTATTTGATGGAAAGAAGAGCTAATTAAGGGAAAACATGAAGTAAATGTTGATGGTGCATTGGGATGGTCACAAAAAAACAAAGCAGAAACATCAATTCTGATTTTTCATATAGTAGAAAGAAATGGACAATCAATAACATTCAACTAAATTTGATCTTTCACAAGTACTTCATCACTGGTAGACCGAAGATACTATTACAATAGAGCTTTTAGTAGGATTCAGAGAATTAGACATGAACACACACATATACATGTGCGCACGTATGTAAAATGCTAAAAATAAAATAGTTTAACTTACATTACCAAAATCACGCAAGCAAAAATGAAACTGAACGGATTTCTGTTCCTAGGCATATTATTACATAACAATTAATTAAAAAAGGCTGACAAGTTTTACTGGAGCACCCAATAATAACTATTGGTAAAAACAGACCTTAGCTTTGGTTTGACATACAATTTCTCCTATTTGTTTCTTTTTATGAATCTATTTATGCAGTGTACACCAAGTGATGTGAACACCAACAGTTTTTATATACTCAGACTATGGAAGAAAATTCATGGTTTCAGAAAAATGTGATTTATCTTAAAAAAATGTTGAGTTTGCAAAAATGCTTCAGTTCATAATAGGATATAATTTTCTAATCCATAATAGTATAATATTTCACCTGAAATACTACATCGACCATCCTCCAGAATGGTCAGAAATATTTCTATTGTGAAAAGGCCAAATGTAACATGGTATTTTGAATGGCACGAGCTCCTAGCATCATGATCAGGCTTGTATAGAGAAAGCTTTTAACTCACTCCTCCACAATGAAGCAAACATCTTCCCTACTACCAGAATGCAAAGGCAACATAATGGAGCATGGTTTTGATGCAGCATACAGCTCACAGGTGTCCTGTGAATGGTGTCTACGCAAAATATAACCCAACCACTAAGTCAAAAAAAAAAAAAAAAAGAAAAGAAAAAAGAAAGAAATTTTTTTACCCTACCAAAACAACTTGTTCTATCAGTAAATGAAAAACAAGCTGGGAGGACAGAAGATCTCACTGTGGGGACACCTTTAAAAATATAGCTGGTAGGTTAGATTGAGAGGGCAAGCAACAAAAACACAGGACTACATCATGAGAGGAAGCTTTTACTGACAACATCTACCCTAAAAGCTTTGCATAGTCAGATCATTCATTCTTTAGCCAACACATCCAGCATTTTCTGTGACCAACATACAAAATTATCTTCATCAGTTTCTACCCTTATGATAATTTTTAAGGCCAGTGTTGTTCTCAGAACGCTGAACTACCCTGCTGTTGCAAGTATTTTAGAACCACAAATGGCAAGTGCACAGCCTGACATTGCACGGAGATCCTACCACTATAACGGAGTGATTCTCAGTCTTTAAACTGAAGCTCTAAGCAGTCTGAAACATCTACACAGAGAACTTCTGATCAGCTTTGCTGACCGCACTGAAAAGATTAGGATGTAGAATGGGAAAAGACTATTGAGGCAATTCTCCTCTCTAACAGTCTATATAGCGAGAGGACTTGTTTCCAGCTAGGAAAACATGTTTTTAGTATTTTTGTTTAAACAACAGTTTTCTTTTTTCTTTTTTTTTTAAACTAAAACCCACAAAATTAAGGCAAAAGGAGAACAGAAACTGTTGGAAAAAAACAAAGTGATGAATTTAAGTAAAACAACAAAAACCAACACCTGAACAACAACTTGATGTGCTTATTATCATCACAGCAAGTGAACAGAAAGCTAAATGTCAAGCATTACTAGAGATATAGGTCAGCAATTTCTATTGTTAATGCCATTCAGCAGGTACTCGTGGCAGGAGGTAAAGTCACCTAATCACAATTTCAGTTGCTTAAAACAAATCAAACTGTTCCAATCTTTTGCTACTCGGCAGCTGTACCAAATGGCTGCTCAATATAATTCACCATAATGAAACAAAACAAAACAAAACAAAAAAAAAATCTTACCATTGTGATGAGAAGCCTGTATTTCTCCAACATCGCCTGGTTGTCATGGCATCCTGCCAGCAACTGCCAAACCTCGGCCCTCAGCGCTTCGGGAACACCACTCTTGACCAGCGTAGATAATCCTTTCGGTCTCACAAAAAGATTATTATGCCTGAGAAAAAAAGACAATCATTTGCCTATCATACTTCAACCATGGGAGCAGTATACACGATTAATATATAAAATGTTTTCCAGCTTTCCAATGCTATTCTGAAAAGTAGAGTCACTAACTAATAGCATAAACATTTCTTTCACAAGTTACATAAATTAGTATTTGTCACATGGAAAGATAGAATGCTGAAAGAGTTTACAGTAATAACCAGTGGCAAAACACACTGATATCCAAAATTATTTCAGCTAGAATTAGAAATATTAATGAAATTTAAAAGAATAAACAACTGCAGAAATTGAAAAACTAATGCTTAATAGAGAACAATATAAAAACATTACTGACAAGTGCAAGGGATACTATAAAGTACAGATCAATTTGAACTGTTCTTGGGGCTCAGGCGAGCTGAAAATAAACTATTAAAAAGAAAACTGTGTCATTTGTGCAGGCAGTTCAATTTAAATATTTTTTCAATATGTAGTATAGATTAAAAGAAGCAAATGAAAAACAAGTTGTACAGAGAAAGAAATTTTGGAAAACGAAAAATGTTTTACAGTATTAACATGAAGACTGAAGTTCCAGTTTTATATGGAAAACTAAATTTGGCATTGAGCGTAAGACAGGCATTCAGCCTTGCTGTATTACGTTGCAAGTTCTACAAAGTAATAATACTTGCACACAACTTGGAAAAAATCCCAGCTTCCAAAATAAATTTGCTAATTAGTCTGAGCTAGCATTTTAATACCTCTTCACTACATACCAAGAAATGTGGGAAGATGCACGCAGGATGACTTTTTTAATAACACATAATTAATCCTACAAAAGTTCTCTATTAGAACTCTGGAAGGGTAACATAGGCTCAATATTGACACAGTCCTTGAGCCCATACTTTTAAGATAAAATTACTGCATATACACAATAATGCAGAATTTTCAGTCACACAGGTTTAAAAATCCTTTCTAAGAATCTAAACTGTTTACTGATCTACATTAAATGCCGCTTTGAATTATTACGGCAATTTTCAGCAGGAAGAATGTCTAATTGACTCTTTATTCATTATAATGTAGCAAGTGCTTGCAAGTATGTTGGTTTGGCTTGTTATCATTTTGACCACCGTTATGTTATTCAACTCTACTGGTAGGAGAGCAGTGAGAATGGCAGCTTAGTCGAATACTAGCAAGCTGCCATTACTCTAAATAACCTGTCATTTGACACTCAGCTTTATGTAAATGTTTAGAGTACTCACTCTTTGAAACAGGTCATTAAGATGTAAATAGTTTTCTGCTACTGTTCAAATTTAAAAGATGCTCTAAAGGACTTTCTTTCCTACACTCAGTTAGAGGAGGAGATCCCCATTGCCCCAAATGACTGGAAATTAAAAAAGAGTGGGTGATTATATAATGCCCTTATTCTTCTAAGTATAAAAATTATTTTAAATTTTGAATGTGTAGTGCTATACAAACGAGTTCAAAATTTATCAGTCAGCCAAATTAAAAGCCTGCCAGTCCCAGTTCTCTTTTTCAGTATATTTTACAATAGCTCACATTTAAATAATGGTCTTGTGATAGGATGAAGTTAGGGTAAAAACAATACCCAACAGAAATATTTGAAGGACTAGACAGTCTGAACAGTTATAAAATGATTAAATACACAATTAAGAATGAACATGAAAGGAATGTAAATGACAAAATACACCAGAAATCTAAAAGCAAGTTGTGAGATTATGAAGTATTCATAATAAATTTCAAATAATATTAGTTTGATAATAAATGGATTGGTCATAGGTATTTTATGAAAGGCAAAATGCCTTCTCTAAGGACTCAGCAAGTGGACACAATGAACAGCTAAAAAGGTAAGTTTCCATATAAACATGATACGGCATTTTTCAGTGCCACCAAGAAAACAATACAAGTAGCTTATGGCAACAGCTAACAGGGATGCATGTTCCATATGGAGATACCATCCTTATTTCCAAACATATTCACAACTGTGAATTAAGCATGCTACAGTGCACAGGATTTTACCAGAGTTCTCATATATTGAAAAAGCTTTACAGAAGAGGTAACACTTTAGCAACATCAGTCCATGCAGTAAAGCATAATTCTGTACCTTTTAATAAGCAACTCCTCAGTTTCTGAGTGTCTGTCTGGGAAACAGTTCAATTATTAATAATCCTTGCTCTATATTCTATAATAATGAACAAAAATGCATGCTTTTTCCCCCTACTGTAGAGGCCCAAGCACCTTACATTGCTGGATAACGTTGACATCTGCTTGGCCAGACTGCAACAAAAACAAGCTAAAAATAAAAGCTCGTCTTATCCTCAGCACATACAAAGTTGGCTCTTAGGAAGAAATCGGTCATTCATGGATGCTGACATCATTTATTTGTTATAAAGTACAGTAGTTCTCCTGAGTAAACTTCAAAGACACCATTTTAAAAGGTCAAAGAGCAAGGATATAAAACAGCAACGCACAGAATATGTTCCAACTTGACAACCAAGTATTTCTGATCAACCACTGCTCTCGGCCATGACTTTTTTAAATACATCAGAAACAGTTATTGTTAAGAACGTAGCTCAACTAGCTCAGCTTGCAAGAATAAATTTAATTCTGACAGTATGTTAAATGGTACACCTTGTTATATAAATTAAAAGGTATTCCATTACCTTCCATGCGTTTACTGTATCATTTGCGTAAACCATCTTGTTCTGACTCCTGCTTATATTTTATCCTTTGAAGGAGACTTAAAGCAATGTTTCTGCTGAGTCAGTCCATTAGCTTACAGTGACATTTTAATTAAATGACAGGAAGCAATTAAAATGCAAGAAAATTTTCATCTCACACAAATCGGTACACCAGTACATCAGTCTCCAAGTAGAAATGTTAATTTTATTTATTTATTTTTAACAAGTGCACATATATTCTTTCAGCATATGTTATAATGTTCAGCACACTAGAAGAGTTAATTTTAATCCATTTTTGGTTTCTAAATTGTTACATTTTTCATCTGTTAACCTTTCCAGGTTTTGTTCCTAAAGTGTGATAAAACACTGTTCAAGAATGTAAGTACTTCATGTATTTAAATTTATCTCAAAAGATTATATTGTGTGAGATGCTCCTAAAGAAAATAGGTTTGCTGCTGCTGATCTTCAAGCTGGCTGGGATCTTTTTTTCATCGCTTTGACTGGGATGTTTTATCTAATACCCTCAGTTAAGTGTCAGCATTTTTCTTAGGACTTCTGAATAGTTTCCTCAAAAAGTCTTAATTTTTTTGTTTCATTGAACAATGTGCTTAACCAACATGATGAAATAGTTACATAAAGCTTAAGAGGCAAAGTTGTGGGCAAACAACAAGTTCTATATTTCTGGATCCTTTTCATATTAGTTCAGATATTTCCCCAGGACCAAAGTTAAAACTAAAGGAATCAACTGAGAAGTGAGTAAAAAGTTGTATCTTCCCATGCAAATACAACAGAGATGGAAAAGATCTGCCACAGGCCTTTAAAGGACTTGGAATGGCTTCACTGATTGACCTTGAGGTGCCAGATGTAAAATTTCAAACAATTTATAAACTCTCTCTTGGGATGTCCTTTGGAATTCCTTTAGAATAAGCCTTGGAAATTTCTAAATAGCCCCAGAGCAGATATATCTGCAAGAATCTCAGCCTTTTCACATGAGGAAAAGGGATCAACCGACTTCCACACTTTTCCTCACCATCTTCTTACTCAGAAGGCCCATAGCCAGAATACTTGTATGATCATCTCATGAAGTATTTGTGCTTCCCCAATCAGATCTTAGCTAAGAATAAGGCAGGAGGGAAGGGGTCTGTCAAGCTCCACAAAATCTTGCGATATCACAGCTGACATAAGCTTTGCATGAACTCTCCATAAAATATGATGTCTGTGGCAAAGGGTTATTTTTCTCCAAAGCTACAAGTAGCCAGATAAAGGGAGAATTGCCTGAATATATCCTTAAAATGTTTCTCGTTTTTTTTTTTTTTTTTTTTATGCGTTGTTGGGAAAAATGTCAAATTTCAGACTATGGACCTCTGATTATTTTAGTCTTGGTAGCAGAAGCTACTACTTACATAGAGAAATCTGAAGAAGCAGTTCTGGCATTTGCTAACAGTGTAAGGTCTCTTAGAGCTAATAAATACACAGATTTTTTTCTCTCTCCACAAAGTATACACTGTTACTGAAGCAATTACATCACAGAAATAACACTGCTGAGAACATACTCTAGGCTTAAAAACATTCTTCATCTTACTCTCAAACAGAAACAGTTTAAGAGAGGATCATAACCTTTCAGGAATTCCTTAAGTGCTTACTTGTAGCATATCAAAGAGGAGAAGAGTGCTTCTAAACAAATCAATCAATTAAAAATAGACTTCAGCTAGCACAAATGGCGTAGACAGGGCAGACTGGAGTTGATCTGGAATTTACATTGTAGCACTGAGTCATTTGAGATTCATGAGGGCTTAACATCCAGCCCCAAAGACCATCGGTGGCCAGAAAATTCTGCACTTGAAGGCTCACACCAACAGCATGAGCAAGCTTTGACATATGTGGACATATGCTCAAAGAACGAAAGAAACAAGACTTTTGGAGAAGATGTGGGAGAGATTTGCCAAATAACTGCAAGTTATAAACACGAGAATTTACCAGCCCTTATAATCCAGGTTTTTTAAAAAAAATCGTATGTCTCATATTTTAGTTTTTAAATAAAATGTATAAGCCAGAGAATTTCAAACCTCCTTCACAGGATCACACCCTCTTACAAAACAAAGGAAACTGTTACAATTTAAAATATAAATAAGAAAATGAAACATTACCATCTCCCAAGTAATTCTCCCCAGGAATACAAGATCTTCTCCGGACAATCCTTAGACACATCACCAGTGTCACAGGATCACACCCTCTTACAAAACAAAGGAAACTGTTACAATTTAAAATATAAATAAGAAAATGAAACATTACCATCTCCCAAGTAATTCTCCCCAGGAATACAAGATCTTCTCCGGACAATCCTTAGACACATCACCAGTGCCACTGGAGAGTTCATTATCACTCTCTGGAGAAAAAATAAAAAAAAAAAAAAGACACACAAAGGGAAAAACAAAAGCATGTACAGATTTATCAAAGAGAACAGATATTAAAGAGGTATACGTATAATATACAAGCATCAGACAAATTCTTCCGACATACTGGTTTTAAAACTGAAAAACAGAGAGAAAGTATCAGCAGAACTGTAAGGAATGCTTGTTAGACTTCATTAAACAAGTGTAGTAATGAAACTACTGTAAAGATTAAGATAAGAAGAAGAGGCAAGAATTCACAGCACTGATAGAGAAAAAAGGGCTGGGATCTACAAAAGACCTCTGTGGGAAGAGATTCAAGGCAGTTAACTAACCATCTAATGAGATATCACTATGCACTGTAACACTAGCCGCACCCACTCTAGATCCCCTATAAAAACTCTTATAAAGCACAGGACATTACGTAACTTCTTTACAGTGTATCACTTACGTGCCATTCTGCTCTCATGTATTACTCTGATCTCAAGAAGGCTACTCACAGTTCAGAACTGTGAAATAATTTTTTACTGAACCAAATTTACGGAAGAGCTGAAAAATTTGACACTGTGACATTAAAGGTCATACTGCATGGAGGAGAAAATAATGCTTCAAACAGGAAAGAAATCTCATGAGTATTAAGGATGAATGTGTTAGAGGGCTATATGTCATTACATATGACTAATATACAAAAGGCTAGAAGGGATAATGAGAGTCTGGAACAGCGTGCTCAAATGAGGATTAACTATCCAATTTGAGAATATCTTATGAGTCTACACAGCTGCCCACAGTAAGCTGAATAGCCTAACTTTCTACAACAGCTTTTCACATGAACATGCTTTTGCAGTTATTCAGGGCCTTTTCCATGTTTATCTGAATGAAGTACTGCTGAAAATTAAACATGAGTTAGTTTGTTGTTAGCTAGCTGCTCAGACAACACCAAATCTTAACAGTGCTGCAGTTCTCATCTCCTTTAGCAAGAATAAGAATCCCAAAAGATACCAACAGTCTATTATTCTAAAAGACATCTGAAGCTACAGACCGTTTACATCTCAAAACATTTGCGATTGCTCTTTCTTATGAGCCAGGCCATCTCAAGAAGCTAATTTAAACCAAAAAGAGGGGATTAAAGTCGCATCTGCTCCCCGAATCCCCTAAACGTTCTCCTCACCCTAGCTCTGTCAAATCTGGATGCTGACCTAATATCTTTACTTCTGCAGGTACTTCAAAAATTTCATGTCTCATTTTCTGTAGACAACAGTAATTCAGGTAGAGCAGGATCTGCTTCAGTACCTTGTATGATTATGCTCACAGCCTTCATCACTGTCATTCTGACTCCAATTACATGTTTCTAATTCTTAATCTCAGCAAATGCCATATACACGTCGTTAACAAAAATACATGATCAGTCTTTGAATTTGACAACAAAATATGAGGACAAGGACAACATACATACCATATTTCAAGGACAATTAACACAGCAGACATGCTGCTCTGGGAGCAGAGGGAAACAACTACCAGATACATCTTTTTAATTCAAACTGAACATCAGATCAGTGAAATTTGTAGCTTTGGACCTGTTTGCATAGTTTAACAGGTTCCAAAATACAAGCCCTACATTTAAATATCTCTCCTTATAATTAAATATATATATATATAAAATATATTTAGTTTAACTATATAAATTTAAATAATAAATCTACAGGAAAAATGCTCGATTCCCTAGATGGGGTCCCCATCTTTTTCATACATTCACTAGGTTCAGAGGTGGAAATAAGATTCCCCCTCTCCCCCCCCCCAAAAAAAAAATACACAAGCATTTTAACTGAAATTCAGTATCACTATAAAAGGATTCCCAAAGGAACCCTATTATGTTCCAGTGGAACAAATGTATTTGATGACCCAACTTGACAATATTTTTAGTAATCTCAAAATGAAAGGAAAATCTTCTCATTTACCACTTAGTCCTGTTAATAACTAAGAAGAGACAGACAGACAGTGAAGTTAAAACATTTAAATGCATTGCATTTTTTAAATTCCTCCTTCTCCTGATTTCTCCAACTGGATCTAAGAGATCAGTTAAAAATGCAGCCACCCTACTCCTCTTGAAAAACAAAGGAAAAAAATTTTTGAGAAAATCCTCTGTAGATAAGAAATTCAGAGAGACAGGGTGAACGTATGGTACATATTATGAATCTCAATAAACCTGACTCACATCCCAAAGTTATCATAAATCACAATTTCAAAAAGGTTTCACACGTTCAAGGTAAAGCAAGACAAACTGGCACAAAATTCTGAAAAGAGAGATTTAAACTACAGAGAGACATCGGAGAGACTAAGAAGCCACAGTGCATCTCCACATGAATTAGTGGTGAGAGTAGTACACACAAGCAAATCTTGCTAAATGAAACAAAATCAGATGAAGATCAATAAAATATATTCCAGCCAGATCAAAATGTTTAATAATGAAGCTACGTGGGGCACACTCAGGAAGAAAGCACACTGGTTACCTGATCCAAACTTTAGCTTGCCAAAGAATACTAACACTGACAAAACAAAAGTAAAATCCCTCTTTTCTCACGACAGTGGCAATCTATGCAAAATTCTTCAAAGTTCTTAAGGAGATCAGTGTTACATAGCATATGTATTCCAGGAAGCTATATCACCAAGCTGCAGCACTTCAGCCCTGAAGATTCTTTCATCTGTAAGGCTTAGCAGTATTTGGAATGTATTATTCAGTTATATGTCAGAAAATTACAAGCCTTAATTAGAAATGCCATATGTTCCCTTTCAAAAGACACTAACGTCAAACTTCAAAATAGAACAGGGCAAAGGGTAGAGAATAAACAGATTTAAAAATCTCTGCTTTGTTTCCATTACAAAGACTATGTATGTTTTTTAAAACTGTGTGAGCACTTAAGTATAAATTAATTACTTAAGAAAACGAAAGGTAGTGGGAGGGATATTTAACTCCACATGTTCTTCTTTGTGGTGTGTTGTTACATATTTTCCCACACACTACAGGATCTTTATGCCAGCATTGTTAGCCAAAGAATGATCTTTGTCGTGCCAGATTCTGCAAGGGATGCCACAACTCCCTTACTCTAAACGTATCACGGGTTTCTCCCTTCCTCCTTGACACGTGCCTTGCACTTTCAGAGCCCCTCAACCGGAAAGCAAAACTTACTCATCATCAGAACGGGAGGGGAACAGGCAAGCGAGCAAACTTAAGGGTTGGGGTTGTGAATATACGTACACAGAAACAGCCTTCAAGAATACTTACAAAGTAGTCTTGTCAGTCTTTCTCCTTGCACTGCCATCTCCAAACTCATGTTGCATATGGACAAACTGAGCACCCCATAACACCACTCCCTAAGGTCAGAGTCTCTCATCAAAGAGCACCTGAAGGACCGCACTTCCACTGACAGAATCTGTCATCAGCATAGAAACACTGAATAATTTAGGTTGGAAGAGATCTTTAGAGATCAGCTAGTTCAACCTCTTCCTCCAAGCAGGTTTAATCAGATCAGGTTGCTCAGGCACTTTCCCAGGCGAGTCTCAAACACCACCATAATGGAGATTCCAGAACCTCTCTGTACAATCTGTTCCAGTAGTAAGGTCTCTTCTCAGCCATCCTTTTTCTGCCTGAACAAACACACTTCCCTCACCCTCACATTGTACATCATATGTTCCAGCCCTCTGACCAGTTTGGTGGCCTCCACTAGACTTGCTCTAGTACATCAATGCATTGGGGAGCCCAAACCTGGACAAAGGACTCCAAATTCAGTCTCATCAGTGCTGAACAGAGGGGCTTCTCTGGACCTGCTGGCTAGTTTCCTGCTAAAACAGCCCAGGATGTGCTTGGCCTTCTTTGCTGCAAGGGCACACAGCTGACTCATCTTCAGCCTTCCTGTCCACTTGGACCTCCAGGTATTTTTCTGCAGAGCTCGTCCCCAGACAGTCACCTACAGCCTGTATTCTCCCATGGTGTTAATCTGCTTCAGATACAGGACTTTGCACTTGCCTTTACTGAACTCAACGAGTCAGTGCACTTCTCCAGCCAGTCCAGTCCCTCCGAATAGCAGCCCTGCCCTCCAGCATATAGATCACTCTGCCCAGTTCGGTGGGGTTAGTAAGCTTGCTGAGAGTGCACTCCCTCCTATCACCCAGATCATTAATAAAGGCAGTAAACAGTACTGGTCCTAATACTGATTGCCAAAGGATGTCATTAGTTACTGGCCACCAGCACACTTTGCATCACTGATCATTATCTTCTCAGGTCAGTAGCGCAGCCAACTTTCCAATCACCTTACTGTAGCCAACCTATATCTCATCATTTAGTGATGAGGAAACTATGGGACACTGTGTTGGAGGTCTTGCTAAAGTCAAAGTACACAACATCCACCATTCTACTCTCGACCACTGAGCCAGCCATCTTGTTTTAGAAGACCACCAGGTTAGTGACATTTTCAATCCACATTGGTTGTTCCCAGTCACATTCTTGTCCTTCATGTGTTTAGAAATGGCTTTCAGGAGGATTTCCTCCATCACCTCCCTATGAACTGAGGTTAGACGGACGGGCCTTTAAGTTACCTGGATCTTTCTACTGGCCCATCTTGAAGATGAATGTGACTTTTTTTCTTCTCCATTTGCATGGGATAAATATAGAGGAGAGAGCTTTAAATTAGCCTAGAGAGATACCACTGGGATGGAGGGAGGATCTCCAGATGATAATGTTTACATACAGGTCATCTGTTGTGTTAATATACCTATAGACAAACATAAATGTGCAGAAAAAAAAGGTCTCTTTCAAAAAATCTGTAGGGAAATTCAAGAACAAACTAAAAAAAGCATGAATCTGAGTGAAAAGAAGATTGGCAGCCTATTAGATATATATAATTTTGTGCCTACTCCATTTAGAAACACTCATTATATAAATTATTCATTATATGAGCAGACTATTCTGAAGAGAGCACAAAGAATTGTATTTTAAGTGGTCGAGCACTAACATTTATTATGTTGCAATACTCTATTGACTAGGCTCAATTATAACTTTTTTCCCCTTTTTAAAAAACAGAACTCATCTTGTAGAATTATGATTGTTGGCAAAAAAGACCTCTACCTTTCTATGAAAAATAAACTTAGGCTCATTATTCTTGGTAACCAATAATTTATGATGTTTTCTGATACGACCTGTCTTCCACAGAAGAGAGGCACCTCTTTGGATTCAGTGTGATCCAGAATAGCCTAAAAAGCTATTTTTAATGGAAAACAAATAGAACTCTCAGAATTACTATAATTATCTTTGATATCAAAGAATAATAAAGGAAGTTTTGTTTGTTTTTATCATAAGACATTCATAATACATGAAGAGCCACACAAGACTACTCTATGCAGTAAAATGAGTTTACACATCTGGAGCACTGCAAGAGTGTAAGACAGACCTTAACTGTCTCCCGCAAAAAGCTGCAGACTGATTAAGACAAGCTCCAGAAGGTTATTCAAGTTCTTACTTTCTGAGCTTGACTACACAGAACACAAGTCTTTGTCATCTAGTGCATCCTACAGATATTTGTCTAATCTGTCTCACAAACATCCAATTGCCTCTGTAGGTAATTTATTTCAAGGACTTCATTACAGTTACTCTCAGAATATATCTCCGAGTTCTAATCTAACTCTTCCTTCCTGCAATTTATGCCAATTACTTTTTTTCCCTTAAACAAAGTAGACATGGAAAACAGTTTTAGCATATCTCATTTTTCAGAAAGGTCTTTGTCTCTATCCTTTCTTTTCCAAAAGAACTGTTTACTTTCTCAAAGGACATATTCTGCAGACTTCTAATTATTTCTGATTTTTCCTCTAGTCCCCTCCAACTAGTCTCTATTTTTCTAGAAGACTGATGCTCAGACAAAACACTGAGGCATCAAGTGAAGAAAGATTATGCAGGCAATAACTATTACGAACAAATACTGCATAGGAATGAAACACACACACACACACACAAGTGCGTGTCTGTATAGATAGATACGTGCATGTACAGACAGACACAAACACACACACACAGTCTTGGCCTTTTCTTATCCCTCATTTGTTTTGATAACACAAGGCTTTTGACTCCATGAATAGAGAGCATAGAAGAGACTTAGATGATACTCTCCAGCATTCACAGCAGCACTAACACATTCTGCAAAGACTATTCTCAAATACTTTGAGAACAACAACCCGGGAAAAACTCAGAAGGCACAGAATTTCCTCACTGACCACATAAGCTGACAGAGTAACCAGCTATGTTTATTGGTATTTTCCATTCCGTACTTTGTAAGGCAGATTCCAGTTAGGAATTGTCAATCACATCAGTATAAATTGACATACTAAAAATGTTTGAATGTTTTGGATCTCACTGCTTTTATAGAGAGGGAGGGGGCTGGCATGGGCCTTGTGTTGCTCTTTACTTAAAAGTACTTTGAACATTACTCCTCTCAACCACATATAACACCAACTACGTGTGTATACATGTGTGTGCATATATATATATATATGTACAATTATATATTTTATATACATATATATACACACACACATATATATACCCACACACACATATACCCACACACATATATATACCCACACACACATATACCCACACACACATATACCCACACACACATATACCCACACACACATATACCCACACACACATATACCCACACACACATATACCCACACACACATATACCCACACACACATATACCCACACACACATATACCCACACACACATATACCCACACACACATATACCCACACACACATATACCCACACACACACATATATACACACACACACATATATACACACACACACATATATACACACACACACATATATACACACACACACATACACTACTTTTCCAATAGCTTCAGATGTCCTTAAAGAAATCCACTAGATTAACTGAGGTATAAGATTGTAACAATATCTTAGAAGTCAAATTAATTTATCAGCTAACAAAAAGGGCAAATAAAAGCAGAAAACTATAGTGTTGATTCAAAGAGTTCAAACATAAACAAGTGAAGTAGATATTAAAATGAGTAGAAATGCATGAATATTATAGCAGGAAAAGTGAACAGGTGGAGTTTGAGTACTGATGTGAAGAAAAAAGGATTTTTAATGAGTTTCAATTGAGGAGCTGTTACAAGTGAAAAAGAAGAGGTGGAACTGAAAAATAACATAGTTGGAGCAGCCTGAGCAGGGCAGCAATGCTTGTAGGAGAAGGAAATTAGGTCATGAAGGTAGGTGGGAATAGAATTGGAATATTTCAGAAATGAGAAGTTTGATTTTTATGTAGGAGAAGAAGGAAAATCAAGGGGGAGATGAAGTTGGCAGCATATTATCAGAGCAACAAGATATAGATGTTACTGACATGGAATCATTCCATATACACTAGATGAAAGAGGATCGTGAGAAAGGCCACAAAAAAGCAAGTTGCCATTTATAAGGTAGCAGGAAATTATAGAGCATGAACTGAAGTTTTGGCAGGAAAGACAAGAGAGAAGCAAAGTTTAAGTAATGAAATTAATTCTAGTGTTAAATAATGCAGAGTTTCAGTAAGATCCAACTTTTCTATGCACTACAAAATATTTTGATGAAGACAAAAAAATTCAAAATGCATTTCAAATGATACTCATGAAATTATGATCCTCAAAGTTTGCATCAGGATACTGTGTAAATACAGTATATATTTTTAATTTAGAGAACAATAACTAGGTACAGAAAATTATGGCTTTATGAATGTGAACAAAGAAAACATGCATTGAATTCTGCTCACAAGAAACTTGATTATAAGTTATATATTTAACCTGAAGTAATTAATTCAACAGCTACTGAAACATATATAAAGAAACTAAAAAGAGACACCTAAGTTCTTCACTAAACAGAGTAAATTAGTATTAGAAAAAACAGTGCTTTTGTTCTTATTTCTTTTTACAAATTGTAAGAAAGTATGCATTTGTCCCTTAAAGTAATATTCTAACAAAAACTAATGCTGACAAATTCCAAAATTCTGATTATCTTTCACATTGTTTGCAAATTTAATCACCTTGATCCCCAAAACCTGTATACCCGACACCATTGAAAAGAAGGTGGAATAGTATGGGATTAGATGATGTCTGTCTTTCACTTCTGGTCACACTCACGCTACGTACAATAATGGCTTTCACAAATGTTAGAAAGAAGTCTACGTGCAAAATTTCTCAAAGAATCTACATGTCCACTAGAAAATTCACAGGAGGTTGAAACAATCCCGTTGGGCAAGTTGGAAGTGGTTAGCCAAACTTACTTTTTCTTCCTTTTTAACACAATAAAGATTTCTGAATTTAAAATTCACCACACTCCTATGTCATACAGTTTCTACACTGACCCTGCATATTAAAAAAAAATAATAATAAAAATACCCCAAAATAACCTTTAGTTATGTATCCAAATCTGCCTGCAGAAAAGTGCACAAAGAGATGATTCTAACCCTCTTGCAATGAGCACATCGGGGCCCACCATGACATATCTAAATTTGGTGTACAAGTGCTTAAAGCTGAGTAAAGGAGTGCAGGAAATCATTACTTCAGTTCAGTAGCTTTGCTCCCACACGGATGACAAAGCCAACTAAATGCTGCACAGTGGAGGTATTCTTGTAAACATAAACATCTTCCAAATGCACTGTGCTGTCTGAAAACTGACATCTTTGAGAACATGCAAGGAAACCAAATTTGAGGTGCTGTCATAACTCTACGACAACCCAATTCTTTATTCCATATTACTAATTTATAAATCTGTAGAGTTTTATTGCCATATTTGATATAACCAAATACAAAGGCAACATCATAAACACATTAGAACTGTGCATTGCCCAGTATTTACTTAAGTGCCAAGGTAGCATTCAAGTCACTTCAGTTATAAAATACTTCAAGATTAGACAAAATTCTAGAAAGTCAATTACCAAAATTAAGATAAGACAAGAGTCTCAGTCTGAGGTCAACAATTATTAATAGAAAGTTGGTAGAAATGGTTGAGAAAAATATTTTTAGTCACCTTTCTAGACAGGTTTTTAAATAAGCTTTTTTTTTTTTTTTTTTTTTAACTGTTGTGAAACATGAAATTACATGAACATAATAGTGGCACCCGAAGGTACACCCCCACACACCATCAAAACCCTGGCTCTCATGACTGAAAGCTGAGAAGATCCTCTAGCAATAAGAACTTCTAATTCCTAATACGCCAATAGGATAACAAATCCTTTTTCAAATTACTTTCAAACTCTTGCATTGTTTATAGGTAGAAAAGGAAGAAAAGGTAGTTACAAAAATAAAGTATACAAACCACTCAAAATAATCAGTGACATGCTTCTGGACAAGATGCAAACACCCATTTATTCTCACTTATTATAGAAAAATGTCTATTTTGTACCACAAACTGAAGTGCGCTCAAGGAACTGAGAACTCCATGAATTTGAAAGTAGTCTTTTCCCTCCATTCTGCAGGAGCAATAGCCATAAGAATAAAACTAAGGAGACAACAGACTTCCACGGACCACGAGCCACAGAACAGGATCACCTGCATGGAATTATACGTTGCCTTGAACATCAGAAAGTCACCCACAGCAACAGATTTTACCAAAGAAAGAACCCGTACGTACAACGTGCTCCCCCACAGACACAGCTTGCAGAAGGGTCTTGGGGACGCGGAAGAGGCAGAGGGAGGAGCATAACTGCACAGAGCAAGTCACACTCGTCTCTCGGGGGCCAGCCTGCACGCCTACACCACAAGCAAATGCGGGGATCTGGGTTACAAGCCAGGAAAGAATCTGAGCCCCTATCTGGGATCCTTGCCTGTATTTGCTTTATAAATTAAGACTGGAAACAACATTAAAATTCTCAGATTCCTTGTAATTTCATTATGATTCATACAAGAATTGCAACCCCTAAAAGTGCTTCAAACTGAAAACATTCAAAACATTTGCCTTTCTAAAGGGAAAGGCCATGCTTGCATGAATGATTTTAAACATATCTATAAATACCAATAGAAATTCCATCATCCAGGGCAAATTAAAAAAAAAAAAAAAAGAAGGCCTTCTGCGCTCAAATTTTTTATATACTAAAGAAGGGATCGTATTCTTTCTGGCAGCACAATATTAGCTGCAGAAGCCAATTCACTGCGTTTTTAATAATAAAGGTTAATTTGTAAGGTATTAAAATAATATGACTGCAGAAGCCAATTCATTGCGTTTTTAATAATAAAGGTTAATTTGTAAGGTATTAAAATAGTATGACATTAGAGACTGAAGACTCATCAAGAATATTTTCTTTTCATTTGAAAGCTATACATCTGCATTCTTCAGAAGTACTTACATTTTAAATAATCATCTCCTATGGAATTGCAAAAAAGGTTTCTGCCTAAAGATAGCACAAGGTACCTATTAGCAGCAAGCCCTCATGAATTTAGGATCCACTAAATTTTTGTTCATATTTATGGCAACAACAAAAGTACTCCAATACAGTTTTAATTAATTTTGTTTAGTAGGATATAGGATCCAGCAACATTGCTTTGTTTCACATTTTCACAAATAAACAGTTCTTATGAACTACATAAAACTATTTTTAATTTGGATAAAAATGCATAGTTGATATTTCCACACCACTCATGTTATTCTTCTCACTCAGTCATCCTCATTTGCTCACATATTTCCAGATCATAACCCCCTATTTTATCACAGGGTACTCTTAACAGCTATTACTGACTCCCAAAATACCACCTCCTCTACTCTTGCCTTCCTTTGCTTTTCCATTCCCGAGAACAGCCTCTACCCACTCACATTTGACCCAGCATCCTAATATAGTCTTACTGATCATCTCCGATCGTTCACTATTGCCCACTCCTCACCTACTCTACCCACACAGTTTTTTTGTGCTGTCCAATCCATTGCACACTCCGATTTCTCCGACGCCTTCAGGGTCCTCTACCCTTTCAATTTCATTTTTCATTGTAAAATTTCACCATTTCCACAATGAATTTCTGTATCTCATGTATTAATTTTTCTAATATTTGTTCCTGAAGAGTTAAAACAGCTAGAGAAAACACAGACAGAAATCTTTACACTCTTAATGTTTGTTACACTTTATACCTTCCACTGACCCTTCTTCCTTCTACAGTTTAATATTTATATAGGATTTCTGCTTATTAAAAGCCAGCAACTAAGCATCAAACACATTTCAATGGGGTTCTTCTGGTTTAAGTCTACTGCTTATGGATCAGTATCGGTTGTGCTGCCCACCAGATTCCTGTTCACTTCCCCAATGTCAGAGGTAGTATCTAATTATCATCAAGAAATCTACTGTTTTGGCAAAATAAAGGCACAAACCTGGACAGTACTGCATTCCTGGAAGACATCTGACAGTGTTCTAGTTGCATTCTGCAACTCACTTTCAGAAACTTTTTCTGGAGACTTGGTAGACATGTTCTCTTTTGCTTACAAATTAATTTTAATAAAATAGATACTGGAACAAATATTTTTGAAAAATATAAATATTTATTTAGTAAGTGCAATTAAAAATTGTCTTCCATTGCAATGTGTTAATAAACTGTTTGGTTTTCTTTCTAAGCATTTTCTCCTATTATGAATTACCTAGTTTTGAAACATCTGCTAAACAAACCATGTTTAATCTGTAGGTAATGACTTGGAACAAGAGCTAGTAGGCAGACATTCGGGACCCTACAAAACTTCAGAAAAAAAGATTTACAATCAGCTTGCAGACTGTGGAAACAGAGGCAATATTTTGTGTTTTTAAACAGAATTGCTCCTATTTACAATGATCCTTAACATCCTAACTGTATTCTGATTTGAAAAGAAAACCAAATAGACTTACAAAGCAGTCTCTTGAAATGTTAGATTACAAAAAAAAAAAAAAAAAAAAAAAAAAAAAGTTAAAATATATAAACAGCCAAAGAAAGGTCACAGTTCACATATGCTCTAAGCAAGCTCTGCTGCTAAAAAGTCAAGCTGTTCTTCACCTTCTCATTTGTCGCTGTTATATAGGTCTGTAAACTCCTTGTGAATGCTGCTGCTGTAAAGTAATTTTCTCCAATCCTTACACATATGTACAACCAGATGCTTCATCTTTCCATAGCATCACACTACAGTCAAAATGCTTTGTGCAATTTTGTATTGTTCGAATAATGCAATAAGGAAATAATCTCTAATTCAACCAATAGTGCTCCACACCTGTTGCCAGCTTTTACTCAAAATTAAGTGCACTTTTCTCCTTTCTGCTGGAAATTGATACATAAATTCATTTTATTTGAAATCTATCCAGAAAGTGTAAGAACTTCCTCATTATATATTTGAATCTCTTTTTAAATTATAGCTTGAATGTAAGAGAAAGCTGCTTACCAAGGAGCATACTTCAAATTTTAAGTTTGACAAAAAATCATCAATACTAATTATATTTTTAAAAATACTATCTTCAAGGCAGGGAACCTTAGATGACTGAGTAGCCAGAAATATCTACTACAACATTAATAATTTAAAAAAAGATTTGAGGTTGATCTGAAAGATCTGTAAGTAATTCTGCACAATCCTTACAAAGATCTTTGTCTTTTATATAGCTGTCCGGGTGAAAAAATAAAGTTAAAATGAAAAAAGAAAAAAGCTACAAATGTATTTAGGGAAAATATGATCTAAATTTTCTTTCTTGTGGGAAACATCTTTATTCACACACTCATGACATAAGACAGCTCACTGAGGTGTGTGCATATAGACACACAGGCATACAATATATAAAGCACATAAAAATCAGGCAAAGGTGAAAATGAGACATGCATTCTTACAGTATTACACAAATTAAATTCCATTATATTGTGCTTTTGAAGTAAGTTAGGTAATATTGTATAGGAATGTAGAATATATCTGAGAACACAGAAAAAAAAATAAAGGGAACAGATGATCCTCAATATCTGTAAATGGGAACACTAACCTCTAGTCTAAGAAACAGAAAAATCCTTATAATGCAATCTGCCCCAAGTATGGTAGAAAGCAGAAAAAACTGTATGGCCAAGTAACTACATCCCTAACACTAAAGAAAAAAGAAAGCCTTCTTCCAAGGCTAAGACAAAACTTTTTTTTTTCCCTCCACGATCATAATTAGTACCCTGAAAAAGAAGAAAAAAGAAGAGAGAAAGAAAGAGATTTATTTAGAACAACTGGTAGTGACTCATTTAACCTCCAGATCCACTAGGATAGATAACTTCTAAGCCGATAACTCTTAATGTAGTTTCCATGAGAACAGGGTAACATCATGATATTTTTAATGTCTTCTCTTAGAAAGCAGTCTACATTTAAAATATGGAAACTGCATTAGAAAGCTAAGAGTTAAAGTTCAGTTCATACCTCAATGGAATACTTTTACCCTATAATAAAATAAGGCTATTCTACAACAGTACCAAGAGGACAATATCCACATATTACTAATTGTGCTACATTCATTAATTCTGGAGCAGTGCTTTACTGTTCTGAGCAAGAAGCAAGATGAAATAGTATGTAAGTGATTACTTAACCTTATTTAATCAAATAAGCCACAAACCATCTTCTTAGTATGCAACTCAAATATCCAGCATGGAAAAAAATATCCACAAATGTCTGAAAACTTAACCACAAAACCAAAAGGTCAGATCTGAAATAATTATTACTATAAACAGTAAAGTACTCCCAAATATCAATTCAAGATAAAAGCTCCCTTTAGAGAAAATGACATTTTTACTATTCGTAAGTGACACTGGATGCAAGGGAAGGACGACAGTGATAGCCACCCCCCTTCCTACTCCATCCTAAGAAGTTGTGGAAGGTTTCCAGTTCAGCAAAGATGACTTGGCTATGTGTTCTGTAGAGCCCAGTATCACCTGGGATTCAGTTATTTTTATTTGTAACTGGAAGAGAGTAATCATACACATCTACTTTGACTGTAATCAGAGGGTCTGAATTCATACTGCACAAACTAATATCCAACTACTTACCCGTAAGTAGGAATCAAGGAGCTTTTCTGCTGTAATCAGCAAGGAGGTTTTTTTGGTTTGTTTTTTTGTTTTGTTTTGTTTGTTTGTTTGTTTGTTTTAGCACTGACAGAACAGAGCAGAAAATCTGAAGGATAACTTCATAAAACTGTCACATTTTGGTAGGTCAGACATCCAGATCAAATTTGGCATGTACAAAGCATGCTCTGAAAGCTACAGGTTAACCCTCAAAGTTAAAAAAAGATTACAGGAAGCCAAAAATCTTCAAAAAACAATGAGAAAGAGCTTGAGGAACTGTTTGCTTTGGAAGAAGCAGGCAAATACTGTGCAGCCATGAACAGCAACAGTCCTCATCATCAACTAAATTTATTTATTTGTTTGTTTATTCTTACCCTCTTCTGCCTCATCCTCCTGCGATGATATTGGTCCTCCTCCACTTGTTGGGCTGGCCAGTTCTTCCTCTCTGGCAGACTCTCTTTGTAAACTGACAACTTCATAAATCGCGTCTCCAGCGCTTGTGTGGCTTTTCCCTTCGGACTAAAACAAAATATGTATATATATATATATATATTAGGTCCCTCTATTGACAGGCAGAGTTCTGATGATATGCCAAAAAACAATTTATTGCCTCCTTCCTTTTTCAACATCAGTAACAGATGCTTCTCTACTGGAACTGGTATCTTGCTCAGATAACCCAGATCAAAACATCCTGCCAAGGACTCTGCACGTTAGAACTCTGAACTGTGCCGAACACATATATTAATTTCTGACCCACAGTCCAGTACACTACATTTGTGCAATGATTGTGACCATTATCACCACAATTTCGCATCGTCAGGCAAACTACAACACAAGATCCTTTGTCCTGTGTAGAGAAGTCACCTATCTTTAAAGCTTAGACTTTTTGTATCAATCTACTTTCAGGTCCCTGAAAGCCAATTAACTCAACTGCTTTCCCCACAAGTTCATAAGTAGCTGATCCAAACGTCATTTACAAAGTTATTGCCCAAGGATTAAGAGTGCCCTGAGACATAGCCTTTCAAAGGTATCTGCAGGAACATTACTGCAGTAATGATTGTCCATCTGATAATTGGCTGAATAAAGACCTTTTACACATCTTCAGAGAGACCTACAGAGACATCCTCCTATCCATAATCAGGGCCTAATCTCATAGAAAAATTACAACGATTAAGTGTTCCATTCCTAAAAATCTGCAGAACAGTTCCTTGTAATTTTACAGCAGGAAGAAGTGCTTGCATGCATCTCTTTGGGGAGGGGAGCTGCGTGCATGTCAGTTGTTACATTATAAAGGATGAAAAAGAAAAAAGAAAGCATCCATGTTATTCAAAATTAAAAACAGTATAGTTTTAAGTAATTTAAAGAAAAGCTTGACTTATTTAAGTATCAAGCAACGGAGAATATAATCTGTTCAAATGTACTTTCTTTAAATTTACAAATGTAGCTATTTTCTACATCTGCATATGATAACAACTGTTTTTCTCAAATTCTAAGTTACTACATTAATCTCTAGAAGAACTACAGAAACAACATTGCATGAGATTTATTTACTCACTTAAATGTTAAACATAACTGCACTTTTGCCATGTATCACGAACATTGGTTTTTTTCAGACCCATTAATGTACCCCACAGGGAGATGACAATTAAAGTATTTACTTTAGGCTCAATAAAATTAAATCACTCTTCTTTGGCTTCATTAGACAAAGAGGATAGCTCACTCTATTCCAAAGTCAGCCTCAACTGTTCATTTTTTGAACTAATACAAGATAAGTGTTTGCAGAAAGTAGGTCAACACTTACTGCATGAGGGTGCAACTGTATATCATTCCAGAATGGTAATGCGAAAATGCACATACTTTACATACCTCACTCAGTACCAAAACCAAAGTGTCTTTAGCATTCAATTCAGCAGAAAACTATTCAATAAACATCACCAAATGAGATTGATATATTAATCTCCAGGGCTGGCACACATAACAAATGTATGTTAATCATAAAAACACAGGACTGGGAAAGCTAATAGAGAGAAAATACGCCGCTATGAATTAACTTTCATCTTAACTGCACCTCCCCTGTGCAGAATCAAGTGTTATTTGTATAACTCAGCTTTTAAGTTAAACTCTAAGAGACTGATAAACTGGGATATTTTGGGAGAAATTAGCTGCTAAAAATACTGGTTGCTAGAAATACTTTACTAGTATTAAAATATTTCATGAGGTTATGATTACTGACATGAAATTACACACACAGTGTTAATGTAGTAAATAATTGCCAGCAGTAATTCTTTTACTATCACCTTTCACAAAGACCTGGGGCAGTGAAGGAAAACAGGTTAAATAAAGCAAGGCAAGAATTTACTACCAGCAACCACCACACGGCAAATTTATAATTTATCCATGCATCAGAATTTACCTTTTCAGATAAAGTATCTTCCAAATTTCTCTTTCTGGAAACATTAAAAAAAAATCTACCTTCTCAGACACTTTGAAACAACAATAGTGATAGTCTGACTCTTGAACAATTGTAAAAGGCTTTTTTGTCTTTAACCAATTACATGCTTCCATCCACCTAGTCTCAAATTTCTATGCCTTTGAACCTCAGTAGCCAGTACTCCCTTTTGTTAGATATAAGCTGGTTTTACAGTGAACAACAGAAAAAGCCATTCCCTGATTTTACTAGTCAAATGGACTTGTTTTAGATATCTGCACACAAGTTAGACTGCATGAAATTATAAAGTCTTCAATTGGTTCGTACAGACAAATGATTGCAAGTCATTCCAATTCACAGTTTATAGAGGCAGTGAACGTTTTCTATTTGCTATATATTGAAACATTGCAGAAATGATTGGTAAAAAAATGGTGCTCAGGGTTCTTGTTAATTTTTCTGGAGTCAATTCAGATAGACAACCCTAGCACTCTCAGCAACTATTTAAAAAATAAATAAACAAACAACCAAACAAAACAACCCACAATACCTGTTTTAGCTTCATGTAAAAAGTTTCTGTGAAAGTTTTTCTGCTGAAATACCAGAAACGTTCGTTAGCAGGATACACACGCACAAGAGTCTCCAGCAAAAACCGGACTGGCTCTACCACTTCAGTAACAACCATATCCACTGCAACAGTCATGAATACACGTTTATCTAAAACACAAAAGTCATGTACAGAAAAAGCAGTCAAAGAACAAGTTTCTCAGAATGATAAACAGAAATGATAGAAGTAAACTTCTGTTGAAACTGAAACCTATTAAATCATTGATTCTCTTGCACTCATTTTACTTGTCTGAGTTCTATATTCTATGTGCCTGCATAGATAAGAGTATGAATTAACCAATACACCAAGTAACTCTAATAACTTTCTAAAACAAAGAGAATCTATAAGAACAAAAGCAAAATGTCACATGCATAAAACAGCATTAAAAGACATGATTCTTATCACACAAAAGGAAATTGCACAGGATAAGGTTACATTTAAAGGCATAAACTTTACATTTGAGGAAATGGATATGTATAACAAACCTGTACCAAAGATCTCCCACATCATTGCCTGTCCTAAAACCTCTCAAAATGCTAAGAAACACTTTGCATCATTTTTAATGTTCGAATTCATACCCTGTCAGTTACAAAGACTCAAAAGTCTTCAACACTCCCAGCCCCACACTCTGGGTCAGACAGTCCTCATCAGAGCAGTACACAGCGCTATTTTTAAAGTAAAGCATGGATCAGTAATCCTGATCTATAGTATCTTCACCTTCCTGACACTGAGCCATAACTCAAAGTTTTTCAAGTAGTGCAGAATGCAGGATCAGCTGACCAGAAGATCTCACTCAAATAATTCAAGAGCATTTGGCAAGTTTGCAGTGCAAGAAAAAGATCACTGCTTCCAGAAGCATTTATCAGTGAGAAAGGTAGTAACTATCATTACAATTGATATCTTTCTTGCAGAAAGCACAGCTTTCTAAAATAAACATTCAGAATCACACATTAGGAATCCCCAAGCTTTCTTGTCTGATCAGACCAAAGAGGCAAATGGGCATTTAAAATATATATACATATATATATATGTGTGTGTGTGTATATATATATATATATGCGTGTGTGTACATATATATACACACACATAAACACAGAGCCATATCTTTAAACATAAACTAGGTCAAGCAGCACAGGAGAGTTTTGCCTACATGCTACAAGGAATGAAAAGATTTGAAAATCCAACAGCAAAAAGGGTGACAGTAACATGTACTTGGATACGCTTTTAAGTAGCCTCTGCCTTGGGATAGGAAACTAACTCCAGCTTTGCATCCTAACCTTACATCACTACTGCTACATACTCAAGTACTTCAATACACCACTTCCACCCACCTCAAATTGAAGGGGATGAAGTGCTATTTGTAAACAATTCACATGAAAGCTGAAAGAAAGAACAGCAATGCTCACGATTTATACTGCTTTGCTGAGTATAAAAACACTTTCTGAGTGGAAAACACTTTCTGCATGCTTAGGACCAAATATTTTGATAACTGAGGAGCACATACGTAAACCCCAAACACTGATCTACTGGCACCAAATCAACAACACATCACTCAATGAACAGTTATTCACGTTTTTACTTTGCGTATGTTTATGCAGGAAAGTTCTGATCCCGACCATGAACTCTTGGGACATTGTGGTACAGGTACTCAGACATACACACTATGATCCCCAGGAGAACATGCTTACATCAAACCTATGCCAGGTAAAATAAATTTACAAATTACATGAGGTTACCTTTAGGAGTTTCCTCATTAAGTACTACAAACGTTGGCACGTTAGGATTCCACATTCCAGTAATTACATAAGCCTTCCCATCAGAACTTTTTCCCATGGATTCCTAAAAATAAAAACATTTTGGACTTTATTAGTTTTATTAGTCATGCTCAGAGATCTAAAACATCGATTGTTCGGAGACTAAAAAATTCAAAGATTGTGTTCACTCTATAAAGAGCACAACCTGAACAGAGAATATGATCCTAACACATTGCAAAAGGATATAGGGGAAGGAAATAAATAAATAAATACATAAAAAGGCCTATAGTAGGTAAGGAGCTGAAGACAAGATAGCATTAACATGCTTTCTTTCAATGCTTATTATAATAGAGGTCTTCGGGGGGGGGGGCGGGGGGGGAAATGTCAGCCATTCTACTTTTTACTTTATGAGCATCTGAGGGGGCTGTTAACAGAGATCAGTTGTAAGAGACTTCCTTGATAAAATTAAACTAGCCATGAAGTATTAATAGAAAGGGTCCAGAATAAAACCTTAACAGCCCACAGATCATGCTGCTGTTTTTTTCTTTACTCTGAAATTATACATCTGCTAGATTTTTCCCTATCTGCTAGATTTTATGGACTGGAATAAAAGTTCCTAAGTCAGTAGGAACCTGTGATTTAAGAGTCAGATTACAGGGCAATATGCAAACAAAGTCAAAAGAGCCACATATGATAAAGTTAATTACACCAGTGTGTGTAGATTTAATTAAAATAACATTATGCTATACATCTCTTATTTGCAGAAATCTTTCTTATGGACCTGCTAGGAACAATCAGAGTATGGAACTTACATGCAGGGACTATTACTACTATGAGCCAAGTATACATTTCCCGGACTTCTCTAGGAGAATTCCCATGGATGCAGCAGGTCTGTATGGTAGTCTCCTCATAGATAAGAGACTGACAGTCCTACTCTACAATCCAGTTTATAATATATTTAAATATTAGTAACTGAGCATTCCAAATTGAAATGGAGAGGAAGATATGAAAGGAAAATGCACATTTAAATGTATATGTTATATCCAAGAAATGAATTAATCAGCTAAAACATCCACTAGCTAAATGTATACACTTAGACATGGATTTGAATATGCAGCATGTACAATAAAAGAGTATTTATTCCTACCGCAGAAGCCAATTCACTGTGCTCCACAATGCATTATAATTTACTCTAATTTTCTAATCAAATAACAAAACTGGAAAATCAGAAGTCATGTCAACAAATAGAAATGGATCAAAATAAGCTACTGATTACATACAAATATACCTGTATTTGCATATTCTACATGTGACAAAAGAACTAAAAATGAGAGCTAGAAACATTAATATGAATAAAAAAAAGACTAGGCCAAATTTAGATAACTGTACAGCTACAGCTGGCTTAAGTCAAGCACTTCTCAACCTGAAAATGGTTTTATTCTTATCCATAGTATGAAAGTAAAATGATATTATTACAGAAAGTATCAAAGTATCTTGTAGTTCTTTTACATGCATCTCATTGCAAGAAGTTAAGATAAAAAAGGTAATAAATACTTCAAGTTCTAGCAACAGCTTCAATTCAAAGTAAGCATTGCGAAATTTTCAGCATCTTAGAAAAATAAGGCATCTACTCTGATGTCCAAATATAAAAACAATAATATATTTTAAAAATCTTAGGCAATACCTTTAACACAATATAGCTATCATTTACTTGTAACAACTAACCATCAGCTGACCTAATCACTGTCCTCACTCATTCAACACAAACTAGATATCACAACTTCTGACATTAGGAACATTTTGCCCATTATATCTAACAAATCCATTTCTAGTTTTAGAACATGAGAGTTTTCAGTCACATCTATCTAATGGATTATTAAAATTCAACATTACCATGTCCAGTAAATACATGTCACTGTTCTTCACATTTCGTCCAGGGCTTAGTAGCATGCCAAAGCATCTGTGAAGTTTTTTTAAAAAAATTAAAAGATATCAGCTTTTCAAAATACAAAAATATTTTCTTTAACATAATAGCACAGCTTCCTATTGCTTTTAGAGAAAAATCTTCCCTAAGATTTTGTTAATGCTTTATCATATACATTCAGGAAACCCCACAATATATATCATAGAAATGACAATGAAATTGTTTTCCAGAATAAAGATTTCAGAAATTGGCATCTCAGCTGTGAACTATCAAATATTCTTGAAGATGACTTAAATATTTAGTTTAAAAATACCAACTCTTACACATGAGACATTGGCAAGAAGAATTTCACCCTCATTAGTCTATTTTTAAAAAATGTTTTTATATAATTATATGAAAAGTTACAATTTTCATATATTGTATCCCCCATAATGTCAATAGTCCTTAAAAATACCATCTGTTAAAAAATTAAAGAAAAAGAGTCAAAAGACTAAAAATTAAGATTGAAAGGAAATATTGTATACATTTCTGTATTTCACAGATGCAAGGATCTTCACAATAGAGGATGCTGCACTGTGGATCTGTGAGATGGTAAACCTAGGTTTAGCATGTCAAGGAACAGATCAAAAATGCCACTGCCCCATGATGCAGAGTGCTAATCCAGGATAAACTGTCAGATTTAATTTTGCCCAGACAGATTTTATCCCATCTCCCTTACTTTCAGTGTACACCAAGAAGCGATGTGTTAACCACAATAAGCAGGCTACACAGCTTCCTTGCACTCTTTCCACAAGACCAAAGATCACTTTTCTTCTCTTTAGACACAGGTTATGCTTTCTGCTTAGGTTTTAACAACATTTTGACAATCAGTAGTTATCTCAGTCTATGTGTTTGTTTATACTTATTCATCATGTAATGGAAATTATAGCCCTCTATAAGGCTTTATTGCTCTCATTCTATTAAGGGATACAAAATAGCACAAATATATTCAAATTACAAACTAGACATTCCAATAGGAAACTCTACCATTCCCCATCTTTTAAAATGCTCATATATAAAACAGAATACAACAGCTTCTACATGAGAGCTTGCAACCTCAACAGAAGACACAAAGGAAGTTTTATGCCCACTTAATAATACTATGAGATTAGTTTGCCAGAGATGGCAACCAAGCTAGGCTCTCAAATTCCAGTTATTTAACAAGAAATTTTTCCTGATATTTTTAAGAGTGAAAGAAAAAAAATAAAAAAGTCCAAAACATTATCAAGCAAAACTTTCAGACTATGAATAACCGAAGGCACAAATCCAATGCCAAAATTTCTAAAACCATCTTCATCTTTCTCTCCTGTGAGCATGCTCCTTTATGAAAAAGAAACACTCAACAGAAATATGTATTTATAACATAAGCTGTAAGTCTTTACTCACAGACTTCTTTTCTCATTTCAGATCTAATGTTTTTAGAATTTGAAAGAATTTTATCACAAAAATGTTATGAAAAGCTCTGGGCCATATTCCAGAGGGGTTGCTGTTGAGAGAATCTTCCTTCCACACAGCTCAAGTCTCTAGTAGCCAGAGGCAGCACCATTTATCACTGACTCACAGAACAATATAAACTGGGAGGGATTTCTATAGGTGATCCGGCCCAACCCTCCACTCAAAGGAGGATCAATGTCAGTCATATTTTTCCAGGCCCCTATCAAGTCCTGTGCATCTCCAAGAGCAGATGCCACAAGCTTTCCGGGCAACTTATTCCAGTGCTCAACTCCCCTCACAGGGATAAAACTGACTCCAATCCTATCATTCTGCATCTCCAAGAAGAGTCTGGCTCCATCTTCTTTACACCCTCCCATTAGCAGCAATTAGGCAACAATAAGGGACCCCATTCCCACCTTCCCTAGGCTTGAACAAAACCAGTTCTGTCATCTGGGCAACTCAGATATCTAAATGAAAATTTCTATTTCTCAGCAAACAGAGACTGTAAGACATCATTTGAACATTCACAGGACAGAAATGAAGAAAGAGTAGTTTCACATCTTTCAGGCAGGCATGCACAATGTATCATGGACATAGATGTAAAATCAATTGCTATTTGAATGATGCTGTACTAATTGTAGAACAGAGTCTTAACATAAGCAATTATTATGCCACGTAGTGAGTTTGTCCCTATTACATTTGGGCTTATGATTTTCTTTTTCCTCCTCATTATACTTAAGACAAACATACAGGTTCACATATGCACAGACACTACAAATCGAACAGCAGGCTGTACCTTTATCAATCCCAAATATAGACATTCACGAAAAAACAGGGTTAGGCATAGTTTTTATTATAGCATATGAATACGCAGTTTTACTTTGAATTCTCATTAAGGGAACAGAGAAGAATACCAAATCCTTAGCCCAATTCAAAAGTGCACTGAGTTAGAAGGGAGTAGATTTGGTCTGTGCATAAGCAAAGATGTCAGCTCCCTCTCCCCGTATTTCAAAGTCTGCCCACCCAGTATTTGCTGCTGCAAAGCTGGCCATTAGACAGCTTCAAGCGTGGGAGCACACCGTCATGGTTTTCATTCCAAGAACCAGGCGTTAGTCATTCAACAACTTGAGATACCATCACAAGAAGCACTGCTAAGCTGTGAATGGGTATTTTATAGCCTGAGATGCTCATAGATTTTATTTTTATCAGTGTTAGGAGAAGGCAAAAAATTTACCCAGCGTTCGTTACTCTAGCCTGCCAGAATTTTCTTCTTAAACTCTGCAAACAGCAGAGACTTGATAATTCACAGTGCAGGGCTGAAGTGAAACCAACCTAAACATGACTCAAACCCAAGAGACAAGGAAAAAAACCTGTTTCTTTACCTGCTTTAACCTAGATAAAAAATAGACAAGCTGCAGGCCAGGAAGACCACAAGGCAGGAAGGGCCACAATAACTCAGCTGGGGGTAACCTACTCCAGCAGCCCATTGCAGCCATAGTCCTTACCTGAACACAGCAGCAGAGTGGAGGTGTTCACAAGTTTTTCAAGTGATACCAGGTTTACCTGTCTCAGATGATCAATAAAGATTCTGCAGCTCTTTAGACTAAATATCAAATCCCTTTGAGGTTTCTCTAGTAACTCATTTTCATTAGAATTTCACTCACAATTCCTTCTGACGATGCATTAAATAGCTTAGAAAACGGCTACCTGATGTAACCTAAATTGATCTTGCATTCCATTTTTAAATTATAATATTATGCCATGTAAGTACATAAAATGACTTACAAGCCCATGCATGTCATATCAATTAAGTAACTTTAATCAACACAGCTTGCAGTGATAAAAATAACACCCAAATTGAATCATCCTAAACATCATTAAAATAAAAGCCAATTTCTAATGAAGGCTGTTTTACTTACAGACAAAAATAGTCCATCATACTTGCCCAGGTCCCCCCCAGGGAAAATGCTGTATAACATCCAACATTGGGTTTTGTTATGTAATTTAACATTACCAATTCAATTACAAATGCTTAACACACACAGAACTTATCATTTGGGGACTCAATTTTCAAGCTAAAGTCATTTTTTAAAACCAAAAATAGATTGAATATAGGACTGTTTTGTAAGTCAATGAATAACAAAAAATGCAATTTTACAAACCAAAATCACTTTGATAAAATAAATTTTGCTGTATTTCTCATCTGAAATTTTAGCTTCATTTTGAAAGAAGGGCTTGAAAGCAAGTGAGGAGAGAAATCTTAGTTTGGATTGTTTGATTCTCTTGTTTTCTTGAATTCTCTGTTCACTAAAATTGAAGTCACATATTGTTATTCTTTTGATAAGATTGCCATCTGGTGGCATTTCCTATTTTTAAAATTCAGCTATTGAGAGAAAATTTTCTAATTTAAACCAATACAGTATCTACTACTACTATGGTAACAAAGGGTCTAGTATTAATGAACAGATTAACTGCTATTCTTCAGGTGCATATTCCGTTCAGCAGAATTCCCCCTCATTTCATTTTCAGGAAAGAAAAAAAAAAAACAAACAAAAACAGTTCACTAACCATTCCTGAACTCTTCACCATCACATGAAGATAAATATTAGAATCATATTATTAAAAAAAAAGACAATCCTGGTCTTGAAGACTCAACCAAAAGACAAAGCAGGCTGAACCCAAATTCAAACTATTCCAGTACACTGATCTAACAGATAAATATTCTCCAAGGTCTAAAATAGCTAGTTTGGTTACTTTGCAGCACATTCTTACACAGCTAGGGACTCATTTGGATAATATCAAGAGAATATCGGCTACTCCCATCAACTAAGGCTCCAATCAATCCAAGCATGATGCTAAGCAACTTTGTTCTGCTCAGGAATTTCAGAAGTCCACAGCACAAATGTGCCAATTGCAGCTTCCCTTTCAGAATCATGTAAGACTTTGAAAAAGAGCTCTAAAAATTAATACAATAGCTTATAATGGAATTACAATACAAATGTGCACTGGGATCAGAAAGAACTATTTATATAAGCACAAGCAACCAGCCTTTATGCATTGTTGTAGCTACTAGAAAGAAGGGACATCTTTCCTGCTCTGATGCAAGATGTTCTGAATTTCAGCAGAATGGCTTCTGGGGACATCACTCAGCTAGCATTCAGGATACCAGAAGTAACAACAGTCCAACTACTGAATACTAATACTTAGATCATATCAGAACAGGCAAAGAAATTAGGAGCTGCACTTAAGGGGCTGGGTGAGGTGGGGTGGGGGGTTCTCTGGATCCAAAAACGTAACTACCCAAGCCCAAACAGCAGCTTGGTACTGTATATTTCTGGAGTAGTCTCATAATGAGGAGAGTAAAACATACACATAAGCTGCTTTGTCAGAAGAATCCAAAAGGCCACTAAAGGGAGGCCCCTATGGAGGGGCACAACAAACCCATCTTTCTTATGAAAGATGCTCTGAAACACAGAAATCACAACTGAACACTTCTGTGATAGTCAGAACTGTTTGTTGATTTTACCAGCTACTTCATTCTGACTATCTGAAAAACAGCACTAAGGCATGATTCAGCGATGGCTATTCCAAGGCCAGAACCATACAGCTTCTAATAAAGAAAAAAGTGGGAGTGATCTGACTACCTCGTAATGCACAACCGCAATTCTGTCTGAAATTTCAGTACTCGGAAATGAGGTCAGAAATGTCTTCCACACCAAAGTTCTAAATACCTTATTTGTAAATAAGCCTCAAAGAAAGAAAAAAAACATAGGGTCCAAGCTTGAAGATGAACAAGTTCTCCCAACTCTGTCTAGGACACATTAATCTCCCACACTGATCTAGAATCCAACATAACTTTTACAAACAGAGTTTTGGGTCAGAAGGAGCAAACATTTTCTTTTTGTTGATTTTGAGAGCCAAGCTGCAAATACTTCCTGATTCAAGTAATCACTTTTTTTCCAGCAACTTGTTTTTCAGGCTTGCTCTCCGCGTTCCTTTCTGTCACATAACTTTCAAAGCTGGAAAAGAGTACATCGAATACTATTCTCTCCAAAGCTTAACCTACATTATTTTTATATCAATCTTACCTCTCAATGGCCAGTTCTTTATTTGAGAGTTGCTGGACTGTAATCACTACTTTCTTCTCAATTCCCTGTTTAAGCTTGAAATAAAATTTCTCTCTATCCTTTGGCACAGGGCTAAAAGAAAAAACAAAAAAAATTTCCTTAGCACAGGTATAGATGATTAGCCGTTAATACAGAGGAGACAGCAGTAACCTGCTAAAATGCTGTTTCTCAGTTCACTTTAGAGCCCTTCTCTTCCTTCGTTCATACCAAGTTAATAAGCTAGAACCGAAGGAAAAAAAAAAAAAAAAAAAAGACTACAAGCTCATACTTAGGGCTCTAAATGTGTGGGCGATTTATCTGGCCCACATATCCAAAGTGTAAGTTTTCTTTTTTATTGTTTTCTTTTAATCTTTGCATTCACAAAGTTATTTGCTCCAGTTTATAACAAATACTGATTTTGACATGATAGAAAATAAAAGATATGCCAGATATGAAGCAAAAAAATAACAACACTTTCACAGAATTAACTCTTATTATGCATTTAACAGTTAGGTAAAGGCTATCTTTCAAGTAAGACAATTTTGTTTCTCTGTCCTCTCTAATGGTTTGAAAAGTTTAGTTTCCTACACTGTTAGTAAATTTGGAATTTATAGCTTAGCAAAACAAAACAAAAAGAAAAAGAGAAAGAGAAAAATAAAGTGTATTTATTCAGGAAAACTGGTTTGAGAAAAGCTTGCAATTGACTTCCGATCACTTTTTTCATTTATACAGGCCTACCTTGACTATCCCTATCAAAAATATGTTTTAAAAAGTTAATATGAAAAACAGATGCTTGTTTTTTTTAATCTTTTTACTGAAAACATACAAAGAGAAAACAACTGAAGGAAAAGTAAGGTAATAGCTTCCTGTTTATGAGAGTCACCTAAAGAAAAGCCAAATCAGTTTCACCTCCAGTTAGTTGTGCATTCTGCACATAGATACATGCTTGTTTCAGAAAGATTTCTACTTTTCACTCTCCACTCAGATTACCTAAAATTTCCTTTTCCATCATCTTCTTTAACTTCTAAAGAAACACTGAAAGTGTACACATCACTGTCTGGAGTAGGAAGAACAAAGTCCTTAACATGATCAGATGCTTGTTTGGAAGCACGTTTGAATGCTGTTGAGAAACTATATAAAATTCTGCTAACCTGCAGAAAAGCAAAAGCATAGTATTATCATCATAAGTATATATATATATTTTTTTTTAAGTATAGTGTTGCAACATGTTATCTTAAGGAATAAATTCTTAATTATATGGAAGTTTTTGAAGGTCAAGTTACAATAATTTGCCTCTTCTGCTGAAAAACGACAGCAAGTGGTTTTTTTTTTTTGTTTTTTTTTTGTTTTTTGTTAAATAACTCAAAGCATTCAGGTCAGGTTTAATAACTAGATAAATTCAGTAACACTTCCTATCTTCATTCAAGTCACATTCACTTCCAATATAATGCTTAGTAAGTTAATACTTATTCAGAAATGGCAATGCAAATCATCACAGAATCCAAAATTTTCAAGTTTGTATTTAACACTACAACTTACAGTTTGCTGTTGCAGATGTTGGCAACCAGTGTTTCTCCTTTTTCAGTTTCTATTTGACTATCCTACAAAATCCTTTTCTCTTAAAATACCATTTAGTTCTTTCCTAAATATCTAGGGCAATCTGAGCAAATGTCAGATGATCCTATGCAAGTCTCAAGGTCTATCCTGCAATGTTAGTCCAAATTCCACTGAATGGAGGATCAAAAAACCAAATTATTTGTCTTAAATTTAGGTTTCTAAATCTTTCCTTTACAGTGTATTTTTGTATTTAACTTAGATATTAAAATAATTTTTTAGGTTTTTTAAATTACATTAATATTCATATATGACCAGCTGCACATTCTGTGAAATCCATTATGTGTGTGTCAAATTATATAATCTTTCAAGGTAATATATACCATTGTCATGTCTGGAATAACTTTTTTTTAAAAAAAAAAATATCCCTTCTATTCTTTTTGACAAGTAATCAGAATAAAACATTTCAGACTTACTGCCTCTTTAATCTCACAAGAGAAAACATGAATCTGGAACTCTTCTGTTCCACAGCTGCTTTCAGTAAATGCAAAACAGTCGCTCTCTGAACTCCCATTTTGTCCACGCACACAAAACAATACTTTGTAGATTGGAAAAGAGGCTATCTCCACATTGCTTGATTGATCTATTATCCTGTCAAGAGAAGGAACAGCACAAAAAATAAAAAAAACAGTCAAAACAAACAGATCTACCTAAAAGATTTTTATGCAATTAGATAAATAAGTATCTAAATTAGATAAGTATCTAAATTAGATAATCAAGTATCTAAAACTCTAGCTGCTACTAAATTCAAGTATACAAGACAGACAGTAGGGACAGACAGGCAGGGCTTTCCAAATTTAAGATGTGAATATGTTTGGTTGCAACACTGTCATAATTATTTTTATATTCCATAGGAAGAAAATAGTACCTCCAGTTATATCATACAATAATACTGAACATCACTGCTCTGCAATCTTTTATAAAAAAGATAGTAGAAATGTGGAACCACAGCAACTGTGAAAAATGCAATTTCCATACAAAGAAAAAAAATCAGTATTTTAAAAGGGTTAAAATCCTTATTTAAGAAAGTATTATTTATCCAGAATTCAAAGCACTATATAGCTTAATAACAGCTTGTTATCACATTAAGGTGAATATTTACTGCAACAGCTTTGTTTAAAGTGCCAAAGATGAGTAATCCAGTCTGACATCAACTTCAGAACTATTGATTTATTTTGCTCTGTCCTTTGAGCTATTTTAAGCTACACTGTAGGAAATAATACAGAAAATTGTATCTACCTTTTCAAATGGATATCAAAAGATATTTGAAGGTATTTCCTAGCTCCCTAAATCATCTTCGTAACCTCACAAAATTTTAAAAGACGAGCATGTCTATATCAAATACATTTAACTCCCTTGAAACTCCCCAGGTACCACATACTTTTGTCTGAAATTTAATCAAATTCTGAAAAGCATTTCATCATGCTGGAAAATCCTAGCACTGAAAAGTACACACAATCAACCTAAATAACAAAAATTATAGCACATTTCTTAAAGAAACAAATACAAGAAAACTGTATTAACAATTAAAAAATAAACCTAAAAGCAACAGTGATAAGAAAATATCATAGAGACAACAATCTGTGTGTAGTTCTATTAAGATGTAATTGCTACATTAAGGAAAAAAACGCCCCACCAGCTACATAACATTCAGAGTTACCATGTGTCGTTTGCATACGGCACATCACGCTCCGCGTCACGCAGCGGGTGTATCTGTACTCAACCAATCAAACTAGATCACTTTTGTCTCATTGATGCTGGCAGAGTAGTTGCACAAGCCTTTCCCACCTAAATGCCACCTACACAGATCTAAACAATGAATTTCAAAGAACAGTTACAGCTGTGCATTTCACCTCTGCGCTTTGGCTACATTCACACCAAGTGTGACTAAGTCCCAGTTATCTGGAACAGAATCCAGTGAGCCCCCAAAATGCTTCAGCGTACCGTAACGTTGGTGGGACATGTCAATGAGCTTTGACAGAGCGTATTATCTCACGGGCAAATTCACCTTTACAGTTCCATGCAGATTCTTGCACAGTCCTTCACTTCGTAAGGCCCTAAGCAATTAAAGATCAAAGGGACTTGCAAACTTCCATTCACAAGAAAACAACTTTCTTGAATGGCTGTGTTGTTTATGTAAACAGATACAGCACAGTTAGCATGACAGTTACCATCCTAAAGACATGCAGTGTAATTTCCTAATTCAAATGAAATATTGTCATAACCACAGATGAAATCCTAAACTAAGTTTAAAGAGCAATATATGTGCTTGGAAAAAAGCTCCTTTTGTCTTTCTGGCAAGCTGACAGTCACCATAAAGGCCATTACTGAAAAAAGACAAATAAGGAACATCTTCAAAGTTCAAACAGCTGATTCATCAAGAAACTAAGGACAAGATTTAGATTAGACTGAGAATCCAGATCTCTCACCAAAATATTATAGGAAAGGTAAGAAACCTAATCAGGTTCTTCAGAAATCTCAGTGCTAGAATGAAAGAATCTTCAATATTGAGATACTCTCTAATTCTGGATGCAAGACTTCTGCCAGATGCACCATTAGTGCAGTCTAAGATCCCTGGACTCTCTCATCACTAATTAAGAGCCTCTTCTCACAGGGGACAAGTAAGTGTTCTGTAGTATCTAGAGACAATCAGCATATGCATCATGAGGTAGACTCAGGAGAGACTTGGGTTTAGCACAGAAATGTCTGGAAATAGAGACTAGCATCTCAAGCCCTGAAGAACAATGAGAGCAGGCCTAAAAGTGAAACTCCCTCACCTAACTCAAAGGCAGCTGAATCACTACTGTCTGAACTTACTTACCTTGCAGGTGATCATAGACTCATTGTGGGAGAACACATATCAGCCCTTCCTTTCCAGAATATCAGGAATGACCCAACAAGGTCTGTGAGAATATGTGGCCCTACAGCTAGCAAACAGGCTCTTGCTGATACTCAATACAGAGAAACTGATCCTCAGAGTAGCTCCACACTCAAAAGATGACTGTGAGCCTCACACCTCATTTTCAGAATTCATCAGTTTGAAATGGCTCAAATCAATCCTTCAGCATTTAAGGGTTTCAAGTGGGTAACCACAAACAAGCAAATGCAATGCTTGATACAGAACTTCCACTTTTACGCTTCCCCAAAAAAGGCAAACTATTTCACTGTACTTCACTCTATTTCACTTTATTGAGAAGTAGTATTACTACCATGTTCTGTATAATTATCGATTAACAATGATCCGAATATGCAGATAGAAGGTCTGATAACACTTCTCTCTGCTTTGAGCTCCAGGAGACTGCAGTTTTGACGTACCTGGTGGTCTAGCTATCAATGAGATGTCAACTCATGTGAATGAACTCCTCAGACAACAGGCATCTGTTACCACATTTGAATGAAGAAGCAAGCAGAAAGATATTCTTTTACTGACATTGTATGACAACCACTATCACCAACTACACATTGCAATATGTTAACTTGAGCATGTTTTTTGTTGCATTACAGGAGTTTCTCAAAATTAATTGCCTTCAGAAAGAACTTTAGGTGTAAATCCAACTACTTCATTTCATTGTGGGAAAACAAAGCCAGAATTTGACCTTCGTGCGTCCAAGAAAAAAAGAAAAAAAAGAAAAAAAAAAGTTACCTTACAGAGCCTTCTGGAATATTTGGAACATAAAGTGTCACAGATAAAGGAGCTTGGCTTGAGGACTTCATAGTTGCCATTGCACGTAATGCTTCTGGTTCATTTCGAGGGGCAGACACCTTCATGCAACCTAAATAAGCCAGTTTGTTAAACAATACGCTGTCTTCCTCTGGGGGCTCAGTAGGGGAAGAGGGCCTTGGTGCAGAGATTTCTGAAAATGAAGAAACCATTTATTTAACTATTTATTTCTTCACATTATTTTCTGAATGAATTCAACAGCAAAGTCATCTACTTTTCCTTAGCAATGAACTGGACTTCTCTTGAGGATGGACATAGGGCTAAAGAGTCTATAACAGTCCAGCTCCAACAACACTTAACACCTTTAATATTAATATGAAGTCTATTCTAATGCATGTTTCCACGTATTACATACGGGCAAATTGCTATTTTTTTTTTAAGCAGTGTCAGAATATATTTTTTTCCTGAAATTCAATTCTTCAGATGTTCTTTATTTTGGTTTGCTTATATCTACTTCAAATTCATATTAATAGTTTGCACAACGATGCCTTTTCAATTCTCTTTTCTCCAACATCTTTGTAGTTTCTCTAGAATCATTAAATATGGTTCACTTTTCTGCGACAGACACACTAAATGTACGAAATCATCAATGAGCTAGAAAAAATAAAAGGGGTATCTGTTTGCTCCTCTGCTCAGCAGAAGAGAAGCATTCTTTCTCCACTATCACACTAATATGGACAGGGGTGATTTGAGGGCAAGGGACATGTTTTCTTCTGTGTTTTTAAAGGCATCCTGACATTCTGAGAAGTGGGAGGAGAGGCAGAAGTTATGAAAAACTCTAAAGTATGGAAACACAAAATAATTTGGGTTGAAAGGGACCTTTGGAGGTCACTTGGCTTAAAACTCCCGATGAAAGACAGATCAGGTTAGATTTGGACCAGTTTCATAGTGGGATCAAGTTGCTCAGGGCCCTGACCAGATGTGTTCTGAGTATCTCTGAAGAAGGACATTGAAAATCTTTCTGAGCAATCTGCACTCTATTATTTCTATTTCCTAATATTTATGTAATATTCAATTTGTAAATGTTGCCTAATTTTTATTAGGGAGCAAGAAAAAAAAAGTCCTTACAAGTATTTCTTTGTTCATTCATGTTAAGAGTAGTGTTCTGTTTTAAGCACATCAGTCTGTAGAAATCACATCAAATAAGAAGTCAGTAAAGTTCTCAGGTCATTCTAAAATATAACATACATGTAATTAAAAGAAGGATGTTTCCATGATTAGTAAGCTATGCAGCTCATTCTGAAATAGAAAACTTTCTTCTAACTTCACAAATAAACACTACAGGAAACATCTGATATGATATCACAGAACTGCTCTGCATACTACTGGGGGAAAAAAGTAACCTAATTTAAGGTCAACAGACAGGGCCACAGTCTTGTATTTTAGTAGGAAAAAAGAAAGCAACAATAAGAATTTTTCATTCTCATATCGAAAAGTGACTTGAAAGACCTAAACCCTTTGGTAAATTATTCCTTTCTTATACCATGTCTCTGTATTATTAAAAACGCTCCAGGAAAGCACAACTGAAATATCTCGTCTCAAGCTTCATCTATAGTGCAGTTCAGCAAGCTACCTGAAACTTAGCCTCACCTAGGGCTTGAGACAAAATGAATATTTTCTTGACCAAAACAACAGAAGAGCACAGGGTCTCTCAACCTAATAACAAATCTATTCCTGTCAGTAATCCTATCCTGATCTGAAAAGGAGAGGAGGCCCTACGTTATCTCAGTATCGTTTCGGAATGGAGTCCCAGAAAGCCTTATATTCATTTTAAGATTAATTTGAAATTGCATAAAAGGGAAAAGCTACCACTTCTGGGAAGGAGAGGGCCCTTTACCAGTACCTGAAGTAGAAGGGTCTAAAACAAGGTGCAGTGATGGCTGATTTATCTGACTTGCTGACGTATCTCCAGTCGCATGGCTGCAGGCATCACCACAACCTTCCCGGTCAGCAGTACCATTGCTCTGCTCTTTTTCAGAATCCCTCAGTATCTCTTCCATCGCCTTCTCCAACTGTTCATCGCCATTCGAAAATACCTGTAAGAGCACAGAGACGACATTTTTAGAAGCTATTTAAACGAATGTTACTTTTAAAACGCGTAGTCTTAATCCTCATAAAAGTTCAGTAATTCTGCTAAGCAACAGAACACACTAATTATCTATAAGATTATATCATAATATAACTGAGACGTGCTCATATTATTAGAAAGAACCAACCACAAGGCCTCCAAGATCCACTGAACATTTGCAGATCATGACTCATTATCTTTTCCTATTTAACTATGTAATATTACTAAAATTAGAAAAGAAGTTGCCATATTAGTAAGCAACAACTAGTAATAAAATTGAGTATTTTTTAAATTACCTATTAAATTCAAAATGGCAACAAAAAACTTAACGCTTACTTTGATGTCAACTTTTCAGGCATGCAGTATTAAAAAATAACCTCAACACAACGACAAAAAAGCTGTGCTGTTCTTGGGTAGTTTAAATAACCAAAATAAAAATAACTACAAGTAGGGATACTTTAATAACAAATAATATACAATATATATAAATTTGTACACATGTATATAATGTATACATATATATTTAAATACATAATTAAAAAAATATAGATGCCTGTTCACTAGTGATACAGATAGGTTCCCCCCCCCCCCCCAAGATCAAATGGGAATAAGAGAAACAGAATTCTCCAAGAAATCAGATCTCTTCAGTAAGATCATGAAAATAGAGTTTTGTTCCTCTTGGCAATTCAGCATTTCAACCAGCTCGTGCCTCTGTGCCTAATCCTCATATCTCCTGAGGTTCAGCTCACTGGTCTTTAAGTGCTCATAGAGAATAACAGCCAAAAGAATAACATGCCCCTGACTATCAACTTTACAGACTTATCTAATTCTTACATAGTTTTCCATCTGTAGAACCAGTGTTTCACAAGATGATTGATTATCTTAGTATTCTAGATGGATAAATTGAGGCACAGAGAGGATGAGATACCTGGCCACAGCTGTGTTCTTCCTCATAAGTCAGATAACACGACAATAGTAAAACCAGACATTTGCATTCTAGTCTCACATGCCCGTCTGCTGCCCTTCCCATTGGTCAACATTGACTAGTCAACAGTAACTCTTCTGTATTACAGAGGACATTAGATATACCTCAAAGTTTAGCACAAAACCACAATGGAGCCCAAGATCAACAAAACTGTGTCAAATATAATCCATAGTCTCATCCCAGTACATAACAGACATGTTCTCACCATCAGCCCAATAACCACCTAAAAAACTACAGACCTCCTTTAAAAATCTCAGATGTCTCTTCAGATTCTGCATTCAAAATGGAGAGCAAGAGACTTTGTTACACTTTGTCTTATAGAAAATTCTACTTTCTCAGCCACATTTGATGTATTTCAGTTGTTTCACCTATTCTCCCACAGATAGGAGGGGAGCAAGTGTCAGGAAAGTGTAAGGAAGCGGTCAGACATGTTCCCTAGAAAATATACAGCCTTAGAATCATAGAATCAGTAAGGTTGGAAGGGACCTCTGGAGATCATCTAGTCCAAACTCCCTGCTCAAGCAGGGTCACCTAGAGCATGGTAGACAGGGTTGCAGCCAGGCGGGCCTTGAAGATCTCCAGAGAAGGAGACTCCACAACCTCTCGGGGCAACCTGTTCCAGTGCTCCGTCACTCTCACAGGGAAGAAATTCCCCCTCACGGTCAGGCAGAACTTCCTGTTCTTCAATTTCTGCCCATTGCCTCTTGTCCTGTCACACGGGACAACTGAAAAGAGTTTGTCCCCGTCCCCCTGACACCCTCCCTTCAGGTACTTATTATACACATTGATCAGATCCCCCCTCAGTCTTCTCCTCCCCAGGCTGAAGAGGCCCAGCTCTCGCAGCCGGTCCTCATAAGGGCAGATGCTCCAGCCATCTGATCATCTTCGTAGCCCTGTGCTGGACTCTCTCCAGTAGCTCCATGTCTCTCTTGTCCTGGGGAGCCCAGAACTGGACGCAGTACTCGAGATGAGGCCTCCCCAGGGCTGAGTAGAGGGGCAGGATCACCTCCCTCGACCTGCTGGCAACGCTCTTCCTAATGCACCCCAGGAGACTATGTTGGCCACAAGGGCACATTGCTGGCTCATGGTCAATCTGTCATTCACCAGCACTCCCAAGTCCTTCTTTGCTTCTACCAAGTCCTACTATTTCAGACAAAAAAAAAAAAAATGGAATGGCCAATACAAAACTGCATCATGGATTCTACCCCCAACTCACACATTTCTTTCCAGATATGATTACTAAAGCAGCAGCTAATGTTTACATGCAAACAGAAATCATCAGTTCAGGAATTATTTAGAGATGGACAAAGTTTTATTTTAATTTATTTATTTATAGGCAAAGTGTTTATTTTCATGGCAAGGGGTGCTAATTCCTGTTGTTCCAAATGAATCAAGAATCAATAAATCAGCCACTGCAACTGAGACGGAGAGCTCAACTAGTTAGCTGTTACCCAAATGTTAAGATATTTAGGTATTTGGAGGTAGAAAACTTTCAGAAAAAGTCTTAGTCACATCTAAAATAGCACTTATGCAAGAAAACTAAACTAAAACAAACAGGTATAGACCACACTGAGTCTTTTCTATGCAGCCTGTTACATTCTTTTACGAAAACAACATTCAGACTCTCTGAACCTACAGTAAGGAAAATTTCTTAAGCTTTAATCTGTAGTCGATCTTTCAAACAGAGTTTTTAAATCCCTTTTTTAATGCATAAATCCACTGAATACTGACAAAGTTGACTACTGAAGAAGTTACTATAAGAACAACTGCCACATTTGGCCAAACAGATTTGCTTTGTCCGAGCTGTTAATTTCACCGGTAATGAGCAATGACAAAAATTACTGTCCGAGAGTCTTCTCAAGCACGCACAAATATCTTTAAATATTCAAAAGAAGTTGCAACCTTTTGCTCAAGAGGAATCTTAATAGGTATTTAAAACAAAGTAGTAGTAAACCTTTAGCTGAGGTTTTTCATCTTTTCCAGAAGAGTCCTCTGACTGCTGATGAACCAGGACAAATTCTTCGTTAATTAATGTGGATACAGTTTCAGGAACTCTACTGGCTTTGCTAAATGAAGTTTTGACTTCCATGCCAGGTCTGTAGTCTCGTCCTGCCACATCAACCTAACAAAGAAGCAAAAATATTAAAGCACATGTTTTGAGACTGTAAATATGTTAATAGGTGTGAAGTTAATGTCAAGTAATAGTTAACACTGTATGAATATATAGTATTTACTGATACTTCTCAAACCTTGTTATCACTGATGTAAGATTTTTTTAAAAATAGCAAGTATGATTTTTTAGAATATCTATTTAAAAATCCCGTGATTTAACAACAGACCACTACACTTGTGTATTTTTCAGCAAATTATCACACAAAGGGAAGTCTATCTCAGAGCTTCTGCTTCCCGCTTTTGATCCTCCAAAGCCTGCTCCCTCTACCGCTCCAATTCCTGCCTGTACAGATATATTTTGTAACTACATTGTGATGGACCTAGCGTGAAGATGCAGACTATATCAAGACTAATCTTCCAAAAACTGCACAGCAAAGTGCATGCTATACATATGAAAATATAGTTAGCAATGGATTATGTAAAAGAGTTTTTCTTACTGTTTTTTCTCTGTATGTGAATAAAGTCAGCAGAGGTGATACTAAACCACAAATACACATTCCTTAGCAGGTTTGTTTCAAATCATCTACAGCAGTTAATCACGCTAATATCTTTTTTTTTCCAAAAGGGACTATGAATATTGCGGAAATCCAGAAGAGCAAGTTTTCTCTTGTCTACACAGATGCTAAAGAATATTATACTCAAACAAACAAAATAGTCAAAATACTAGGTTTATAAATACCAAATTCATAAAAAAAAAAATACAAAACCAATACCATTCCTAATGCTTCAAAACAATAACGGCTACTGTAGAAATCTACTAAGTAAAGAGAGTATCGCCTACATTAATTCCAAACATCTTCACTAATTTCTTAGGGAATGAAGAACACTGTGTGCTAGATACTGCTTTTTAGATTGATCTGTGTTTTTGTTTTGTATGTTTAAAAAAAGAGAGAGAAAAAAAATGTATTTTCAGATACTCTTGATGAATAGCACACACTTTTAGATATGGTATAGTTTCCTGAGAAATACCAGCCTAACTGAGGGCTGCAAGTCAGTGTGCTAAGCTACATCATGTACAAGGGAGAGGAAAACAAACTGCACATCCTAGTGCCCTTTTTTGCAAAGCTGAACACACCATCTTTACCTTAAAGCTGGACACAAGCGACCCAGAACACTGTTCAGGCTCAAATATTTAAAACTTGCCAGACCCAGAGTTTCAATTCTGCATAGTCACCTGGAAAACGTCCAAAGAGGGGAAGGTCAGCCAAATTTCTATCACAACTGGTGAACAAGGACAAGCTTAGCTTCACATTGCCTTTCACAGTAGTGCTAAGGCAGAAAAAAAGCTGTGCCTGCTTCTCAGTTAAAGCTGTAAAATACTAAAGTGACCAAGAAAAGACTACAAATTTGTATTTACTTATAGAGAACAACAACAAAACCAGTACTCAAAAAAAAAAAAAAAAAAAAAACTTGCAAGCCCTTGACCATTCTGAACAGGCATTATTTAAAGACAAAAGCCACCAGAGGCAATTGTCTGGCAGCTTTAGACTAAAAAAAATGTGTGTGGGAAACAGACTGCCTTCACTACAAAAAATATTTTGCAGAATTCTGGTAACCACGATCAGTATGTTTTTGCTCTTTCAAAGATTTGGGCTGTTATGAACATTTATACATGCAACTCTACTGAAAGATATTTTCCCTCTCCTAGTCAAAATTTTACCTCTTAATCCAGTGAAGGCATTATACACAGAAATGCTAGAATAACTAAAGAACTCAAATTCTTCAGATAACTGATTTGTATATAATGAAAGCCTTGTTATAAGGTTGACATTAGAAAAAAAATAACTACAGCTATAACATTTAGATGAGGATTATAAATTTGGATTAGCAGTTTAGCTCTGATGTGTTTCACATCTCCAGACTGAAGTCTCACAAGTATGAATATTTCTCAGACAGATCATGCAATGTGAGCTCCACCCAAGCCTAGGTTATGGATTCACTGATGAAATAAGTTTTGTTCCGGTGCTTTTAAGTATCTTTCCTTTACAGGTCTTTCCAGTAGGAAAAAAACAGTCCTTATATACCATATTTTAGATGTTACAAACACAGTTTATTAACTCCAGATCCTTTTAAAAAATGTCATGTTGTGAAATATTACACAAGAGCTTACATAGTATTTGCAATACACAGATAGTCAAGTTTAAAATCAATAGAAATTACAAAGTAAATCCTCAGTGTAAAAGTGAAGGTCCACTGTTACGGAATTCTTTGAAGACAATGAAAGAACATAAAATGATGCTGCCCAAATGCAGCATATGCTGAGTAATCATTACCTTTGCAAATTTACACCACCAGGGGAGAAAACAGCGAAGAGGAAAAATCTTGCTGGCCACATCAACAGCAAAGATCCAGTTTTTCAGAAGTTTCCTCCCCTTCCACCCCTAGATCTACTGCTGGGCTTCATGAAGACAGTGAGGAAGAGCCCTCACAACTCCTTCTAGAATATTTGCAGAAAGAAGGGATCACAAGAAATGCTATTTTGACAAAGTTTTATCTCAGTCTATTTAAGCTTCATTCAGTGATTTTTTTCTTTCTTTTTTTTGCACATACCTGTGGGAGAATGATTTTAAAAGAGAAAGGCAAACTGCTTACATTAGCATATCACTAATTTTTTCTGTAAGAAAATGAGGACTGACAGGCACACTGTAAACTAGGAAAAGCTTCTGTAGCAGTATTTTAACAATAAAATCAGAGAAAATGTACATTTTTAAAATGTGAGTAAAAAAAATGGTAACAGAGCCAGAGAAATATGCTGAACTACAAAATACCTGTTCTTGCCCTATGTGGATTAAGGCAGCTTAATCCTATTTCTTAAGTTTTAATCAGAAAGACTAAGAAAATTTTATAAACACTAGCCAACTACAAGGAGTTTCTCATTCAATTCAGGCACTTAAAAGCATACTATACACATTCGTGTGATCACATCTGAGTTGCAATGCCTTCAGTGTTCCTAAGTGTACTTCAAGCTTGTCTTTGAGATCTGCTTAACTACCACATCAGGTGAACATACATACATTTTTCAGCCATAACCATTGCTAGCTGAATAAATTAATTGGTCCCAGACCAGCTAACTCCAGCCTGTCATTACTGCCTACTCCAACTTGCCATCAGTGCTATTCATGTGAATACTCCCTGTCCCATTTCAGTCAAAACAAAGGGCATTAGTTTCAGTTTGGTAGTCAAATTTACTTTAATTAGGATGAGTTATAAAACATGCACACAAACAGGTCAGACATTCAGAAAGTCAACTCTTCAGCCAGAAGAGTAACCCTCTATATTTGTTGGTCGCACAGGTGCAGTTACAAGAACAAGCCTGAAAATGCACCATGTCTTCTGCTAAGACAACCTCTTGACATCTACACTAGAGAACTTGCCATAGGAAAACTAAAAGCAGTATTCTAGATTGTTCACGGAAAAAATGTGTATTACAAAGATGAAAGTCTCAGCGAATATACTCCTCATTTCCTCCCCCATTCTAGTCACATGCTATTTAGAAAGCAAAAGTGTATAGCAGTACTTACGTGTCATAGCTACGTAATGCAGTACGACCAAGCTTTGATCAAAAGCAGTTTTTAAACACCGTAGACAAACTCAATTTCAAAGATCACGAACAAGACATATTTTAAATTCAACAGCTTGAATAAGGTTAACATCAGAGTTTACGATTACAACTGGGAGGCTCAAGGAGTTTCAAGATTATCAAGATTTATACCATATTAAGTAGTAAGCTACTCAGAGGGAAAAAAAAGTTTCCATTTTATTATGTAAAATATTTAAAGCTTGAATACTTCAACTAAGCACTTACAAAGAAAAGCAGTAAAAAGAGAACAAAAATCTCTTTTGAATGAATCATACATTAAGGTTATTTGAGGAAGGGAAGGAGATGAACATTTGAGGGGTTTTTAATCCTTTTTTAACAAGAAAAAACACAAGTGCATTCTGGACTTCCCAGTCACCTCTGTTAGTAAACTAACGGTTACGATAGTTCCCTTTCATCTTTAACTTTATTCCTATTGAGGACATACTCCTTTTCACTCATTATTCGGCAATGACTTGTAAATCCACAAAGGACAGGTGTCACCAAATAGACTGGAGCAAAATCAAAGAACAGACCCCCTATTATTAAACTCATAAACAAGCTTCAGTTTTAGATCCTCCTTCCAGAGAAAGGGTCAAAAATTAAGAGTGTAAGAATATATTCTCGATTGCTTTGGTCAGAACACAGTAGACAGTTGTATAGACTGAAGTCATATTAAGTTTATTTTTGTATAAATTAGCAGCAATCTATCCTGCAGCTGCATGCAGTCTCAGAATACTGATGAAACAGGTCCAGCAAATTTTGCTTTATTAGTTTAAAAACTTATTGGCAGGGCAGTAACCATCAGAGAGGCGGTCAGGGACATGCCAGCCAGCAAACTAAGTGGCTTAGTTCGCTGGCTGGCGGGCTGAGTTGCAAATGAATGACCACAGCTGCGATGTTCTGTTCTGCCAGCACTTCTCCCAGGATAACAACCTCAGACCAGATGGTAGCGTCCTAAATTGCCAGAGCCAACAGTCGGAGGGGCCCTTCCAACACCTTCAGAAAGATGAAAACAAAATTCACTTTGCAGTTCTAAAGTTTGCTTTGCCATAGGAAATACTGGAAGAATGCATTACTACCACAAAAAAAAGTCTTATTTGCAAAAGCAGCATCTTGACCTCATCACGAATTCAATCACAAATCACACTTCCCTATAGTAGGGCTTTTTTTTTTCCTCCTCACTTTGATCAGCTATACCCCCCAGACAAAAACTCAGAAACCCAGGAACAAATACACATGAGGAAGTTTTCCCAAACTCAAGTAAACAAAGCCAAATATACAATAAAAAGAGTAATATGGGGGGGGAAAGGTAAAGATTTTGAAAAAAGCTTTCTGACAAACAGATTTTCAGACTAAGGGATTCTGGGGATAGAGAGTAATTAATCAGACTGACCTACCTTTAAAAATAGAAAAAAGCAAACAAACAAACAAAAAAAATCCCTACTTCCTCTGAAAAATACCTTAAGTCGTATTGATACTACAGTGACTGAAGGGAAGTTGTTGCTTTTCTCTACAAGCTTTATTGCATAGTTTTGCACCAGTCACTTCATCTTTCTGTACTTCAATTCCCTATGTTTTGCTTATATAAAATTCTATATAAATGTGAGCTAAACCATTTCTACTTTGACTACAGGCCTTTTGGGAGCAGAGACCGGACCTTACTATCCACATGTAGGGGGCTTAGCAACAGGAGCCCAAACATGGTTTAAGCAAATGAATATATTTTGCAATTAAGTTCTCATTTGTGTTTAGCTGTGACCAAAGCTGTTATAGTTTCAACTAGAACATTTTCTTGTAAGTGTCATAGCGCTTAACTAGTTTACGATGGGAGGGGAATAGGGGGGAAATAATTAATAAAACAGGAATGGCTAATATAAGAAAGCATCTCCCACAGCAAAGACTTTGGCCCACCTAGCAGCTCCTGCAGGTACAGTCCAGCAGGGCACCACAGGTTCACCGCAATTCCCTGAAGTAACAACAGTGGTGGAAGCTGAAGAAGAGCAATTTCAGAGCATACGTGCAGAGTCATCACTGTATCAGATAAGGGGAACCAGGATGGAAATGCTTTTATTCCTCCTCTCCCTAACTCTTCCATGCATTTCCTAGTGAATCCAAACACATACCTCACGCACAGAAAAGCATATACCTACACAGCGACACATGCCCACAGGGTTTCTGCGCAGGGAAGCTCGAGACAGGGCACTACTGGCTACACAGCCACTGTCACAGGAGAAAACAAATCAAAAGAATCAAAGGAAGGACCAACCACTTTCCAGCCGGTAAGATGCAAAAGTTTCCCCATTAAGCAAGACTCCAATAGGAAGCATCAGTTTTCACGTAAACCACATTTCTGAGGCAGTCACCAGAAATGTTTTGGTTTTGTTCCAGTCTGTGATAAATGCATTTTTCAAAGTTACTGCCCAAGTTCACTTTTGGTTCAGAAAAACATGATTTTTTCTTTTAATTTTGTTTCAGTACTATAACCTAAGACAGACAAGAAGTTTTCATAAAATGTAGAGCTGTGAAGTAAATTGAAAAAGTCAATTAAAAAATAATCAAGATTAATGTTGATATTTCAATTATTAGTAAGCAATAATAAAAGCTTCCTGTGCTCTTTCAGGGCAATTAAAAGGAGGTTCTGCATTAAGGATGAGCTTCCATAGCTATATAGTTTGCCTGATAATCACAAACCACAAACAAGATATTGGTAAAGAAGTTCTATTTTCCTCAGATTCTTCAAGGGAATCTCTGGGAACTTTCTGAGGTGAAGGTCCAATATTCCTATATTCAATGTGCAAATTTATATTGAAAAAACATAGTCTCTCTTCCTTTCTTTGATCCACACAAGACAACACAAAATAACCAAGCATTAAGTTAATCTGAAATCCCAGATGGTATCTTACCATATTTATATACTGTCCTACTCAGATATGTCATTTACTGATATGATTTGCATCACATGCTGACTTACTGCTTAGGAAACCGGAAACTGAACACACGCTGACAGAGCTTTACATGCAGAAATAACTGGGTGTCTTGATCGCTAGATTTTATATCTTATAGAAAAACGTGTCAAAACTTTGTATTACCATCTTTCTCATCCCCATGAGCTTGCTAATGCTAGTAAAAGAAACATACTTCCTCCAGAAAGCTAATCAATGCTTCAAATACACAGAGCTTTAGCTTTTCAATGTTTTTTTTGACTCAAAAACTAAATGACCTTATAAATTTCTTTATTATATGTATGTTGTATATTGTATGTTCATATGTGTATGAAGCAGCACAGCTAATCATATTCCCCAAACCCTTTTCTTGCAGGATTTGCTTCCATGTGTGCATCTACCCAATCAATAGAAATTTCATAAATTTTGTTTAATCTCACTGACATCAACAGCACCAGAATTTCATCCTTAATCTCAATTTCTCTTTAGTGTAATCTTTATGGAAGAAATATCTATTATTTGCACTAACTACTGATTTATTATCCATGAATTCTTTCCAGTGTCTGATCTCTAGCAGCAAAAGCTTATGTAAAGCACACATTTTGTGGGTGAGGGGGAGGTGGAAGCATTTACTTAGCTTAACAGTATTGTTTTCTGAAAGAAAAACAAATTAACACTAAGAGAAGACTGCTTTATCAGTTTACTTTAAGAAGTTCTAATTCTTGTGGTTTCCAGTGTTAAGAACCAAACCATAAAAAAGTAGTATAATTAAAAAGTAATCACATAGCTTACTTTGGCAACACTGTCACCCCCATGAACACAAACTTCCACCATGTATGGCAACAGCAAATAATTGGTCCATTTGTGGACAGCAGACTGTTTAATTGTTGTACTGGGTGCCTAGATACAGAGATTCTGCAGACTGTTTTTACACATCAGTCTTATGCCCGAGGAGTAACAATTTAAGAAAAACAGAATCAAGAGAAAACTACATATACAAGAAAACGTCTGTTCTCCCTCAAGAACACAGTACATCCCTACCACATTGAAAGAATGCTAACTAGCACTTTTTACCAGGCCACATCATAATAAACACCTTAGCACACATTAAGGAGAGAAAAAGGTTTCCTGACTTGAAGCTTTAGATTATCTTTAAGACAGTGAACCAGTTACACATTATAAAGATGCATAGTTTGGAGTCATTTGGGGAAAACACTGTTCTTATTCATCCCATCTCTAAGATCATTAGGGTGAAGAGCCCTTCTAAAGGAAGGAAAGGCACACGGCACTGCACTATGAGTCAGGCACGGAAGCACCTGACGCTTACAGCCAGGCCCCTAACCCTCTCCGCAGCAGAGATTATCCATCACTGCAAGACAAAGGTGAAGGAAGAGAAGCAAATTTAAAAATAAAACAAACCCACATATCTGAACTCCTAAAATTCATAGGCTAGGGGCCATCATGAATACTAGATGAAGTATCAGTCTAGGTTTAAAAAAGACTATCACAGTAAGTTGCTAATTACAAAAGGTAGCCCTCACTCAAGCCCTCACTCAATATAAGTACTTTTTCTCAAATAATAATAATAATAAAGGACCATTCAAGACAAGCTACACCCCAGACAATACAGATTTCAAATAAGGTTTGAGGGGGTTCTGTTTTTAAATAAAGAAGCAAACAATTATTCAGGCCTAAGATTTGTTCACACACAAAAGTTAAAGACATGAGAAACATCAGTGAAAGAACAGAACTATCACACTAGCATATGCCTCCTACTGACACATTAATTTAATCCATACTGCTTATACATTTAATCTATGCAAACTAATCCAATTAAAGTGCTCAATCAACTTAAGAAAATCCATTCTTTTTCTGCCAACTGAGAAAAAAGACACACACACACACACACACACACACACACACACACAAAATAAAAAAAAAAAAACTTTCTCCTCCCCCATCCTTTTCCACAAACTACTCCTTTTAAAAAAGTGTAACTAAGAGGGCCTTCCCTCTTTCTGAAGACATTATCAGTGCTTATGCTTATCTTACTAACAAAGCAACACACGTATATGTCAACTTCCAGCAAAGGAGCTCACTAGAGGGGCTACGAGAACCTCACACAACTAGTTTGAGCAGAGTAGCTCATTCTGCTGGAGGATAAAACAAGGCCAAGAGGGCAAGTAAGGTAACTCTGTAGCAAGCCTTCCCACTGCTTTCCTCTCACCACCAGAGCACTACCACTCAGCTTTGTTAGTCACTGCTTCATTTAACTTTGGAAAATATGAGCTAACAGCAAAGAGTATCTAATTTTTCCTCAGATGATGTTTGACAAGGCAGAACTTATGTTTCTTTTATTGCTCACTGCCACATGATGCTTACACAGGCAGCACTCAAATTCAATCTGAGTGATAGCTGATTTTACTTAAGAATATATTTTTATTCCAGAGGAAAGCAGTAACATAGAAAAAATGCTTGTTTAAAAGAGACTATTTCATGTTTTAATCATTAACAGGAAGTATAACAGTATCTGCCTAATTTTGCTTATTAACAATCTTTCTGTTAAGTAGACTGAATGCTTCAACTGGGTATTTTCTCCACAAGCTATTATTTGCAATAAAAATTATATGACACAATGCAAAAGAGACCATATGGAGAAGCAGCATGATATAATGCAGTAGTGATCCTGGACACCAACCGTTCTCCTTTCCAAGCCAGTGTTTTTTAAAGAGTCACCTCCGACACCACCGAAACACAAGAATCTTGTCTCATTACCTGGCATGGACTTCAGTGGTAGTAAAATCTTTATTCTTCACAGAGGCAGAATTGTAAGCTATGACAACGTTCTCTCAAGATTTGCAACTTGCCTTTAGGGAATATGAGGTTTAACAAATTTAATTTGTAATGCTCTTGACCACAGAAGCTACCTTTATACCATTAACCACAGACAACGTAGTCACTATTCTCTTAACGTTTCTCAAAAACAGTTAAACTGTGGTTAATCTAGTGTTGCACAGGGGGATAGACCAGAAGACGTTTCATGATCTCTTCCATCTTCTTTACTTATTTTCCTTAAATCTTTCTTCTTTCATTCTAACAGTCGTCAAATGTAATCATGAGGGTTGTAAGTTAATAGCCACACCAGACATTTATTTGTATTATTCAGTCACAAATCTTCCAAAACTGCAAAGACTATGAGTTTTGATTTGACAGCCACCTAGACTATTACTGCTTTTGCATCAAAATCATCTAATTTGAATGGTAAGTTCATACAGAAGAAAAACATCCTTTACAATAGAAAATGTTAAGCTTCTCACTGAAAACAAAATTTCCATAGATTTTGCACCTTAAATCCCTTAAGATACAAGCTAAGATCTTAAATTTTTACCTGCAAATTTAAATGTTCAGATATAATATGGAAAGATGAAGAGAGAAATCATAGTTATTTTAAAGACAGCTTAACTTAAGGAAAGAATGCTTTAAAGTCATATGATCCTGCACCTGAAAAATCACATTAAAAAGATGTTTCTGTTGTACCACCTGAAGTTATCTTCAAATTCTAACCTAGGCATGGTCAAACTCTGAAGTGTCCGAATCCGTCACATATACATAACACGTACTGACAGAGGGCTTCTGTCAGAGAATGTTCTGTTTGTGTACGAGCTGGATTTTCAGAGGATGTTCTTCATAAGGTTCCCTTCCAAAATATTTTTCATCCCAAGCCCTAGAAAGCTCAGGTATTACTCAGTATTTCTTCCACAGACTACCCGTAAAGAGGAGTGAGAAAGGGCAGGGAATATACATACGTGCCCTTTTTCCAAGGCACAATTTCTCTTCTTTCATCTCAGAAACACATAATAATTTGCATTTATTTCCCTCCTAAGGGACTAAAGAAAACACTGACTTGAAGAAAGATTAAAACTCAAGCAGTCAAAAGGCAGAAATGATCTTTTAATCATTTACATTCTTGTTATAAAAATGCTTTTAAATAGCTAGTAAGTACATCTCACAATATCACACAGAAAACTTTCATAAAAAGGCACCTTTAATCAGCGATGACAAGATAAGAAGACTCCCAGTAAGTAAATTAATCTGGGGCTGCCAAAGAATTGGTTTTGATTTTTGCAGCTTTTCTACAGTAATCAAATCTTAAGTAGATACACTTTACAGGGTAAATTTTACGTGAAAGATCTCAGGACAAAAAGACTTCTAATATTTTTCCTATAATGAAACTAACCATTACTGTGCTCAAAGAAATAAATTTCAAAACATTTATGTATGAATAAACTTAGACTCTCAGGCAGATCACCTTTAATTATCTAGATATTATGCATTGTACTTATTCAATTTAATGATTCTCGTGGGTTACGTTTGGTGCAAGTCTCTGGCTCAGCTAGGCCAGTCTGCAACATAACAGGGTAAGATCTCGTTGGAGAGAAGATGTCTTAAATAACAAAACAGTTGTTCATACCAACCACAAGAAGAAAGACCTTGCAAAAACTCTATTACAGTACTTTTGTTAGTTTTCATGATGCCAGCATCCTGTCTTACATTCTCCCAACAACTATGAACAACCATATTTGCCTGCTGGAATTTCAGTGCTATATTGAAAAAGTTCTGTGCCTGCATAAAAGTAAAAATCTTAAGGAGTCAAAAAAGCTGAGTCTCTAAATACTATACCTTAAAATAAATAAATAAATAAAAATCCATCTCTCAAAGTCTAAGATAGCTTCCCAAATATAAGCATACCGTACTATGGGTTTCAGCACAATTGATACATGGTTATAGTAAAATGCAGATATAAAAGCTTACTATCAATATTTACAGACTAAATACAACCTCTATTAAACTTCTTCACTTCTGGAAGCAAATGGAGGAAGTTAAAGGCAACTAATTTAACACACAAAATTCACAGCTGTTTGAAGAACAAAAGATCACGCTCCAGTAAATAATATATAATCATACACTTCCCATACCAGTATTTTCAACATCCTACCTTGGTCTCCATTAAGGGGAAGTTTTAACTTATGAAATTCCTAAACACAGTACAAGCTATCGAAACAGCAAATACAGAATTGAGAGACTATAAGGCTGCAGCAACTAACAAATGTGGGCTATTTCAAGCAAATTCAGAGACAAAGTTTTAGAACAGGTAAAGCTAACACCACCAGGGAAAAGGCAAAGCAAAGGGCAAAACAAGAGCTTACCTAACAACTATTTTATTTATGTTGATGCTGATATTTATACTTGAAACTAACACTTTCATTTTTAAGTCATGCTTTACTTCTGATAATTACAAAGGTAAAATTAAGAGATGCCAGGACACACAGATTTTTTTTTTTTTTTATGAATTGGTTATACGAGAGAGATAACCGTTCAAAAGCATCTCAGCAATGTATTTGTCTATAATCTCAGCATAGCCACCTTCTACACTTCCGATTCAACTACATAACGAAAGGAGGACAGTAACCTTTCTGATCTCCATAAACTTGTTTTGGCAAGATGTGGTGCAAGATATATTCATAAGCATCATTCATGTCTTTCCAAGCCCACAAAAGTCATTAACCCATAGAACAAGTAAACCATTTTCAGTACAGGGAATCCATATGCACAGATGACCGCAACAGATCTGTGTCTGGAATACAAACAAAAAAAAAATTTTTTTTTTTGAGTAGGAAGTGTGTGTCTTAAGGCACACAAAACTGACACGATCTAAAAGTTCAGCTATCCTTGAATTAAAAGTACAGCTACTTAACTCAGTTCGGTACCCTGAAAACACAGAGGTTTAAGATATTAATCACAGGAAATGTGATGATTCAGAGAAGCCTAAAATATTAAGTAGTAACTGGAGACAATTACTTTTTATAACAGAGGATAAAGGTATTATATCTTTCAACCTGTTAAAAGCAATCAATCTGTATTTGGAATGTTTTAACAACTCAAGGCAATTTCTTCTTTCACTGTTTTCATAATGTTATGCATCACAATAGCATTAAAATATGCCATATGAAAGTTTGTTTATGACCTTCCCTTCAAGGATGTTTATAATATTTATTTATTCTTTTAAAGAATGTAAAAGCACACTTACAGGTATTTCAAGATGATTGTGATCACACAATTAAGCTGCAATGAAAGAGCAGACACTGAAGAAATCCAGAAAGGCCCAACATACACTAGCATGCCATAGAAGTATGCAATTACGTTGTCCATGTCAAGAATTAGCAAGATATCAACAGGTGGCTTAACAGAAGATTTTAGATACAGGACATCTTCTCTCAGAGGGGAAATAAATAAATAAATAAAGTTTTAAAAAAAATAAAAAAAAGAGAGAGAGAAAGCACAGTGAACTAATGGTATGCAGGACAAAATGGTAATTATCTGCAAAGCCAGCCAAGAGAAAAAACAAGGAAAAGTGTAACTTCAAGACTGCTCCATAACTACTAAGTAAGCGTACTCAGCAGTATTCCTTCCTGGAAACTTCTATCACACAGTTACACCCTGCAATACAATATCTGACACATAGATACATGCTTTTATTCCTTCTTTACCGTGACATCTAAGAGACATTCTGACAGTTGTACTTGCCTGCCAAAAAGAGCTGGTAGGTCACGGTAAGTTACTCAAAACTGATTCCTTACATTAAAAGCGTTACTACTGCAGAAGTTTCATAGAAAGTACTGAGAAAGGATTTTGTTATCTATCACTTTCACCTCCATTCCATTCTTCACCCATGTTTCTCACTTAATACATGATGTTGAGCGAGTCATTACAATCTTCCATTCCCCTTAGTCCACTAGGGGCATGGAAATCAAACTCAGCTTCTCAGTAAATAGCCTTCAACATCTGTTCTTAGGTTCATTCATTGACTGTATTCCTGGTTCTTAAAATACATATGTATATATTTTCCCTTCTCTGCCCTTTGGCCTTTTTCCTTTTCTTTTTCCTACTTAGAAAATGTGTGGGAGACACTAACAAGAACTTGAACAGTGAAGCCATGGAGTTGTCCACTAGCGTTAGCAACAAACTCCACTGTGTGAGTTTGGCAGTAGACTAACATACAATGAAAGATCACATTCAAGAGGCTAAAGCAAAGACTGCAACTTTACCATTAACTAGAGGTTTACTGAGGGTACTTTTGCATGGAAATGTAACTGCACTTGAATATCCTTCCACTATCTGCATATATTAGAAATTAAGACAGATCTCCCAAACATGAAAAAAAAATATCTTTCTAGACCAACTGGATACAAAAAACTTAAGACAAGCACGAGAAGCCAGACCAGTTAACGGGCTTGCTCGAGTTTATAACCACAACTTTCCCTTGGTACTATTAGGTCAATGAAAACACACCAACACAAATCGAAAACCTTACATGAGTTAAGAACTGCAGACAATCTCAAACACATGCAGAGTTTAAACCAAGAACCTCGTTTCAAATTGCTTGCAAGGAACATAATTCACCAACTCTCACAACTAACTCACTTTTTTCAAATAACTGAAAAACATAAAAGGTAACAGCTGAAACACTGAATGAATACATAAAACAGCTCAAATCTACCCTGCTACATATATTTAAAATGGTCCAGTCTTCAAAATTGTTTTACTCCAGTGATTTGTAAAATGGATTTATGCATCAACAGAAAAACATAAAATGAATTCCAAATTAAAGCACTAACACATCGATTGCAGTAAGTTAAATATTAATTCAATCAGCTTGCTGCTAAGTATCAACATCCTTTTGTGTGTATGTGTATGCATTCTAAATAAAAGGACATGCATTGAAACTGTATATTTCTACCTGAAATTAATTATGTGAAAACTATTTAAGATGTGGCTCCTATTTCTCACTGTTGTATCTCATCTGCACCGCAGCACAAGTTGAGCTGTACATTTTAGAAAGGACTTGCTCCCTTATCACAAGGGCTCAATAATACTTACTCCTTGTTCCTATGAAGAATTGATACCTTTCATTCAAATGTTTTATGCTGAGGTTTGAAATTATTATTTTTTCTTTATTGTTGGTTAAAAATCATTCTAAGACGTATACATTTCTAGATATGAAAGGGTAAAATGAAATAGTCTTGATCTCTGCTTCAGAAGTACACAAAAGTTGGAAGCAGGGTCAGGCTACCCAAGAAGAATACAGTGACACAGCCTGTGCATGTAGGGATGGCATTAGGGAAACCAACACTCAGTGGGAGCTAAAGCTAAGCGATGAAGGGCAAGAGGAAAGGGCTCGAGGAAAGGGCTCCTCAACGAGTAGCAGAAGGAAAGCTAAGCAAGAAGTTAGCCCTCTGCTCAGTGGGGCAGGAGACCTAGTGACAAAGGAAACTGAAAACTCAACACCTTTTCTTCCCCAGTTTTCACTGGCAAAGACCTCCCTCAAGTCTCCCAAGTACCTAAGTAGCAGACTCTTTAGGAGTGAAGGATTACCTACAAAAGAAAAAGATGGAGTTCAGGAGCATTTCAACAAACTGAAGGCACACGAGTCCATTGGACCAGAAGGGATGCAACTGAGAGTCCTGAGGGAGCTGGCCCATGTCACTGAGAGGTTGCTTCTTTTCACTTTTTTAAAATTCATGAGACTGTAGAAGATTCCTATGACTGGAAAACAGGTGAACATCACACCTACATTCAAGCAAGGCAAGAAGAAGGATCCAGGAAAACTACAGGCCAGTCAGCCTAACCTCAGTCCATGAGAGGACTGAGGAGTATATCCTCCCAGAAGCTATTTCTGAGCCTGTTCTGAGGAACAAGAAGTTGATTGGGAACAGGTAGCTTGGATTTACCAATGACAAATCATGCCTGATCAACCCAACAGCTTTCTACAATGAGATGAGTGGCTCAGCGGATGATGGATGAGCAGTGGACACTGTCCACTTTGATTTTAGCAAGGTCTTCGACACAGTCTCTCAAAGTCTTTCTGTAGACAAACTGGTAAGGCAGAGACTAAGGGACAAGAAGGTGTTTGGAAGACTGACTGGACTGCTGAGCTCAAAGGATACCCATCAGCAGTACCAAGTCCAATAGGCAGCCAGTTACAATAGCATCTCTCAGGTATCAATACTGGAGCCAGCAGCATTTAAAATAGTTATTAACAACTGACATGATGGAAAAAAGCAAAACTGCTAACACCATCACACTGGACAGAGTTGTCAATACACCAGAAAGCAAGGCTGCTATTCAGAAAGTCCTGCACAGACTAAGGGAACACACTGACAGGAATCCCACGAAGTTCAACAAAGCCAGATGTAGAGTCCCGACTCTGGGACAGAATAACCCCATGTGACAACAGAGGCTAGACACTAACCAGACATTAAGTATTTTTTACAGAAAAGTACCTGGAGGTCCAAGTGGACAGAAAGGTTGAAAATGAGTCAGCAGTGTGCCCTTGCAGCAAAGAAGGCCAAGCACATCCTGGGCTGTTTTAGCAGGACCCTATCCAGGGAAGTGCTACTTCCCCTCTATTCAGCGCTCATGAGACTGCATTTGGAGTCCTGTGTCCAGGTTTGGGCTCCTCGGTGCAAGACATTAATGTATCAGAGCAAGTCCAGCAGAGGTCACCAAGCTGGTCAGAGGGCTGGAGCACATGATGTACAGTGTGAGGCTGAGGGTACTGGGTTTGGTCAGCCTGGAAAAGAGAAGGCTCAGAGGTGACCTTATTGCTGTTAGTTATCTAATGGAAGGGTGTAGAAAAGGCAGAGCCAGACTCTTCTGGATGGTGCACAGTGACAAGAGGTAACAGACAAGAGGGACTAGGTTGCCCAGAGAGATGTTAAGGTCCAGAACAACCTTATCCAAGTCAGTTTTGCTTTAAGCACAACTTTGCATTATGCAGAGGCTGGATTAGATGACCTTCAGGAGGCCCTTTCAACCTACATTATCCTATCATTCTATTTCATAAAATTTAATTCAGCAATTCTTGTATTATCTATTACTTCCTATCCACACAGGAGATTTCAGTTGTCCTATGCTTATAATAAGCATGCATTCAACAAGGTACCCAATGTAAACATCCCTTATCCACTTGCCAATAGAACTTCTTTCCTTTGTATTGTTTTGCTTCCAGTAAGTCCCCCATCACGAGGGAACGTACACCTTCAACATCAGAACAGTTTTGTGCTTTTAAGCTCATTTGGTCTGAGAAACAAACCTTTTCTGATATCCTCACTAATGTCTCAGGGAGGATAAGATCAGGAATGTAAAGGGCAGTCTTACTCCCATCTTACTTTATGGCAAAAATTTTAACATTTCCTATGTCTACTTAGAAACATTAGAAAGACCTCTCTCCTTGCTGTTCTTTCCAAAAACAGGAAAAGACCTGCGAAAGGAACAATATATCCAGTTTTCCCACAAGGATCTTACTCATCTTTCACAGTAATCAATTTAACTAAGCATGCTTTGGAAACTGATTTATTGATGTATCATTTAAAAATATTCATACATGAAAAAAGGAATGGAAAGGAAAGGAAAGGAAAGGAACGGAACGAAGACAAACTACTTTTTCTTTCTCGATGTTACAGTGTTCCCTCTTGGGACACTTCTAATATGAAATTAAGTAAATGCCTTAAAAATCCATAGAGGTATTTTCTAATACTCTACACAGATGTTCTGTTTCTTTTTTAAATTAAAAAAAAAAGTGAACAAATAAATTTCAATCTCTTTTCAAATACTTTACGCTTTGTTTATGAACCATGACGCTGTCAAAGAAAAGAAAGTCATGTCAATGATCCAGGTTACAGTAATGGCTCCTTTAATAGTTGTGCCAGTATAACAGAGAGTAAGATGAAGGCAAGAAAAACTGTCAAAAAGCATGAGTTTCAAAAACCTCCTCTTAGGAAAACATACCCGAGAACATCTTAAATTTCATGGAGTTATCCTTTTAATGGAGATTAATGTCAATATGTGAAACATACATTTCAATTTCTGCTTACCAGCTGTAATAAGAAGGTCAAGATTAAAATTCATAAAGAGAAACTGAGAGCTATTACAGAAGAGATGAGTACACCTGGTAGTCAAAAGAGAAATGAAGGGCTAACATTGTGATTTGACAGAATTTTGTACCTCTTTCTTTGACTCTTTTGAACTTGGTATAACAGTACTCTCAATATGGTGTATCAGTGTTTTGAGTTCATAAATATAATTACAATTAGTGTAGCTTGGAACAGCCTTCCAGTTACAGCAATGGTAATAAAAATTACAGTTGATTCCATCTAAAGTAGATCATAATAAATTTATAAGAGCTTCTATCTAACAAAACACCCAGACAGTTCCTTGCAATCAATGAATCAAAATCTACGTAGAAGAAGAGAAGATAAGCAAAAGAAAGAATAAGAGAAAACCAAAGATACTACCATGGACAAACAGGGAGGAAAAAAATGGAAATAGAGCTGGCCCCGTAAGAAAGTACTAGCCCATTTAACATTGCTGAGAACAGAAATACAGACAAATGATACCATGGCCTTACGATCAACAGAAGCCAGTACTGACAGCAAAAGAAGAGCTTCTACCACCCTCACTATCATTTGCTCCCTTCACAAGTGGCATAAGCTAATCAAATATACAGGGTAGCTTTCAGCAATAAAGCTTTCTCACATTAAAATACACTGATCGTAAAACCATGACCCAAATAAGCACATCACCCACTGTGGTTTGCATGACTGTAACAGGACTAGCGTTAAGCTCTCCTCTCTACCAACATACTTCTTCCTCCTTCAGATTGAGACAGTGTGACCCAGCACCAGGCAAGTAAACCAGTTCAGGAAGTTGTTCTAACTGAAAAGTAACTCAGAGTGGGGGGAAAAAATAAAGAAATAAATAGTACCACTTTTTGACTAGGTTAGTTCTCTTAACAAACTCACTTCCCGGCTGCGTAGGTCCTGTTGATGACACAAGGGAAGGAGCAGCTACAACTCAGATTGGCCTCTACGACACTTGTAGTGCGCACCAGGAGGCTAGGTTCCACAGAAAGCCACATTATGTCCTGTGTCTTTCTGCAATCCTCTTAGCATCACTAAATCTTAACCTGTGAACTATTGTTTAAAGGAGTGGATACTATTTTTAACCAAGCATTATTACATATAGCAGTAACTATCTTAAAGAAAATGCTGCAGAGAAAGGTACTTCAGATAATTCTGAGATCTAGCTTCAGTTGTTACAACACTGAAATTAATCAGTACTTGCAACACACAACTATATTTGTACTACATTTAAGTTTAAAGTGCAAACTAACCTCTTCTTAGTATCATTAGTACCACATTATCCATATAATCAAACAATATTGGCTACAGTCCTACCTGAACCTAGACACACATTTAATTTGCGAAACTAGTTTTATATACCCAGTAACTTCGCACACAGTTTGGAGCATTAGTCAATCTGAGGGACGCTCAGGATTTAGCCTACATCAAAGGGATTCAGTCAGGCAAGGTCACACTACCTGGCATGGATTCACAGGGAGAACATGTTGCCTATAACACCAAGAACTCTTCTGGGAGACAGGAAATACAACTGCCCTTTACCAAAGTTTTATTAGAAAAGTCACCAACGTGACTGAGAGACTACAGCTTTGACAGTAAAAGCCAGAAGCTGTTTACCTCAGTGAACTACTATTTTTTTTTCCTGGGTTTGCTTGTTTTTAAGAAGAGTTAACACTCAAAATCTTTTTTTCCCCTCTCTAAACAGAAGAACAAATGCACGCAAAATCCCAGGCTAAGAAACACTGTAAGTTATGATTAATTTATCAGGTAATCAAAAACAAGCAATCTTAGCAACATCGCTTTGTAAGAGAGGCAGCGAGAGCAAAGTACCTGCTGCGCTTCAGAAACCCAAGCGAGCAGAGCCGCCAGGTCCCTTTCATTCAGAGTGCCATAGCCTCTTCAGATGCTTTCAGCGAGTTCTGAAGTGCTCTTCCCGAAAACGGCAATTTTTGTAGTAGGCTGCTGCGACAGAGGGCCTAACTGCGGAAGGAACTTTAAAAAAAAAAAGAAAAGAAAAGAAAAAGAAAGAAAAAAAAAAACGGAGGAGCCTCAGCCGTGTAAACCGCACCAATTCAGGCCACTACTTTGCTAGTTTGGGCTTTTGGGAGGCGACTCCGCTTTTCCTCAGAGGGGGGAGGAAGGCAGGAGAACGCTTCCGCAAGCTTGACTCTTGCTCAAGGCGACAGCAACTTTATTGTTTTTAAATACCCCACTTCCCTCCCGCTCCGCTCCTCCAGAAGCGGCGCTCCCGCAGCGCCCAGCCGCGCACACCCGCGCAGGCAGCGCGCCCCCAACAGCGCCGCGGCGGCGGCCGGAGCCCCGGCGCTGCCAGCCCCGACGCGGCGCCGCGACACGGGGCGGCTCCCCCCCGCTGCGGCCTCCCGCGGCAGCGGCGCCGCTTCCCGCCGCGGCCCCTCACCCAGCGCGAGCGCGGGAGGCCGCAAGGCAGCAGCGCCCCTCTCACCGGCGGCGGCGGCGGCGGCGGCCCGGCCGTCCTTGGCTCCCTCGCGGCTCCGGCAGCAGGGCGGCGGGCAGAGGGGGCCGGCCGAGCGCGGCGCAGCCGCCTCAGCGCCGGCCGAGCGCCCTCCACGTTCCGGCGGCGGGGGATGGCGGCGCGGGCGGGGGCGGGGGCGCGCGCGCACCGCCTCGCTGCCGCGGCGGCCGTTGGGGAGCGCGCGGCGCGGCGCGGCGCGGCGCGGGCGCGGGCGCGGCGCGGGCGCGGCGGCCGTTGGGGAGCGCGCGGCGGCCGTTAGCCTGCCCCGCCCGGTGGCGCGGCGGCGGGGAGGCCTCGGGCCGCCCCGCGCGCCCCCGCCCCGATGCGGCTGGGCTTCCTCGAGGCGCGGAGTCGGTCTGTGACTATCCAAGCTCAGCTTCGCCTCGCGAGAACCGTCTCTTTTCAGCCCCTTAGAAACGATCCAGCTTGCAGAAACGCTGACTCGTAAACACGGCCAAAATCTTCACTAGGGCAATAATGAAAGTGACCTACAAATCATGGTGATCTTTAAAAGATTATTTTTTTCTTTTAGTTTGCCTTTTGATTTGGAACCTCGTCTCCCTTAGCTTTAGATTGTCTTTGTTTATCAGCAGTGTTTACGTGTGGCTAAATAAATATTTAATATTTAAATAGTAAATAAATGTGTATGTTTAAATGGAAAAATATCAGCATTGTTTACGTTTAAATAGAGGAAGGTTGTCCTGTTGGTATCTTTTCTCTTTTTTTGCCTTGTGTGTGATACAAATTACATTTAAATTAACCACATAATTTATAACAGCTTGCCTGTGTTCTTTCCAGTTCAGATGCGGATCAGCAAAATGTTAAGGAGTGTCAGACCAGGGTGTTAAATTGCTATTTCCCTGCGTGAAGGACAGTGGGCTGCGTCCGGTTAACCTGGCACAGCAGGATTCCTCGTCTTGGCACTCCTTTTGTACATTGTTTTCTTGTCACTGGCCTTGTCACAAATTTCATGTCACAAATATTCTGATTATTTTTAACCAGACCTTAGAGCTCTGGTAAAGCAGAAGAGCCTGTAGAAGCGAGGAAAACTAAGAGAGAGAAGGTAGAAGATTATAATGAATATTAGCATTATCAGAGGAATAACATGAAAAAAAAGTTATTCTGCCATTGAAGTTAGATGCTGCAGATTTATGCAGAAATATGGATAACAGAAGGAACTGAAAGTCATATTTCATAATAAAAATGATGAGTTAATGTCATTAATAATAACCAACAATAACATACCGAAACCAAATCATAGGATCTTGACTTCAGCAAGGCTTTTGATGTCACATCACCTAATATTCTCTGTAAGCAGGCTAGGAGAGCATAGGCTATGTGAAACTTATCTGAGGGGTTAGAAAACAGCACTCAAAACTAACCAGTGATTCACAATCAAATCAGATGATAGTAGCAAGTGAGGTCTCCAAACACTTATGTCCTGAACCCTGTACTGCTTAATTTTAATCTTTTGATGGACTAGGATAGAGAATGTTTTCATTATTTTTTTGGAGGATATCCTGTTCAGGGGAGAGCTGCAATCATTTTGAAAGACAATTAGAATTGAACAAATCATGAGCTGAAGCACAGATCTGAAGCAAATAGGATATAATTCAATATGGTGAGAAACAGTGTTATGAATAGCTGGGAATAATTGACTACAAAAATATAAGTTGGAGACAAAGTGGCTAAGCAGTTGCTCTACAAGAAGTCATCCTGAGTCATAGCAGTTCACAAATAGAAAAAGTCAAGAGTGTTTTGCTGTTGTAAAAAGATATGACAGCTTTACTGAAATGTAGAAGACAACTGCCAAACACAAGCAAAGCAATTCTAACTCTACAGAGTTTAAAAAGGCTTTCACTGAAGAACTCCTCTCAGTTTTGGGTACCTCCTTTCAATCAGAGCTTTGTGGATAATGTGAAGAGCTATCAGAAGTCTAGAGAACTTGACCTATGAAGAATGACTGAAAAAAAAACTGTAGTTGTATACTCCAGAAAAGAAAAAAAAATTAGAAGTTTCTTGACGCTGATTGCATATGTTAAAGGCTTCCACAGAAGGAAATGGTATTTTTTTTTCTCCAGGAGTACTGGGGATCAAGTCAGGGGAGTGAGATGAAACCAAATCAAGGGAGACTTAGACAAGATACTAAGCAAAAATTCCTAAATGGTTATTGGCTGCCTATTGGAGAATTTTTAGAAATCATGAAATTAATGTACCTTGGAAATGATGTAAATATATTGAACTTTCAAGCTCAGAGGATCATCTGTTGAGGTCTCCTGAAGATGTATTTTGTATGGTTGTGAAGAAGACCTGACCTGCACAGTGATAATAGGAAGATCTAGACATCAGAAAGGTGAACTTAATTTTTTCAGAAGTTAACCTGATTGGTACTTCATGGGAGCAACTGTAAGTCTCTAGAACAGACTAAGCATCCTTTTATTTTTTTAACTGAAGGACTTGCAATGTCTACTTTCACCTTCTTACAATGTTGAAGCCGTATTTATTAAATAATCATTGTTTTCTCAGCATCTGAAAAGTCAACAGATTATGGTCTAGAAAAAATGGAGAATTTGACAAAAAGAAAGCAGTCCATATATGAGAAAAGTGAACACACACATAAGCCCAAATTATTAGGTACTCTGAGAATGGAAATTATTTTTTGCTATATCAAGCTAAAATACTTAGTAAGACTACTTTTTTATATATATATACCCAAATCTTTAGGGCCTTAAGTCAACCACTGTTTCAATAAACATATTGTGAGATGTGATAAAAATCCTGAGGATGTACAGCATCCATATTCTAGGAAAAAATAATTATTATTTTAACATTCACCAAGACAAAAATCAAAGCTAGTCCTCTCCTGCATTATCCACTACGGGGAGCTGAAGGGTAACATTGCTGGACAGATGGTGATAAAGGAATGCAGTCTAGCATGTAATAATTCCCAGAACCTGACCTCTACTGGGTTCACATATAAACATCTGTCTTGACAGAGGGGAATTCCATTTAACCTTAGCTGAAGGATGATAATGGGAAGGCAAGGTCATCTAGTATGTGCCCAGGGAGGGCATCTCTCCCATCCCATTCTTCTGCCACTGCTAGAGACCTATCTGAGACTGACACCAGGGAAGTATTGGGTTTTAATGCCTTGAAAGATCTGAAAGTGGGCTGGAAGAAGTGTTCCTATTTTGGAGGTAAATAAGCTTATCACCCTAAAAAAGGAGGAAATTACTTAGCAATAAAATCATCAAATTTGTTTGAGGCAGGAATGCTGTGAAAACATGTTTAGGCATGTATTTTAGAATATACTAGTGTGTAATTTTTATGGAAGGAATAAGCCCAGCAATCTTTTATATGTTTGGATGATTCTTGTTAAATCAGAGTTTCTGAAATAAATATGAAACTTCAGAGAGTACTTTAAAGTGATCCTGCTGTCATCTTTTTCTTCTGCAGCTTAGGCACTAGCTTTATCACAGCTAGCTTTATCACAGGAACCTTGCTTCAGGCCTTTACAGTATGCTTGAGCACACTAGCCTAAGGTACTGATCTTCTACAGCTACAGTAAGTAAGTTTTAAAACCAAGAAAAAGCAAGTGCCTTCTTCTATAGAACTAGTAGTGCTAGAAGTGCTTAGGGAAAGCTCATGCCGTTACTTTTTTCTAGGGAGGTTTGATACCCTTAAAATCATCTGGTTAATGCCAAACATTATATGCTAGAGATAAACCTCAGTAAAATTATCTTCCAACAGGCAATTAATTAATGCTTATACTTTATGAGAGGTATATCACATTTTGAGTGTTTGTTGAGACTTTCTAGATAAAAAATATGGAGAAATTTAGTTGCTAGTTGTTTAGAAATTAAAGGCAGCCAGGACATCCAAAATCTTCTAACTAAATCGTGGCACAGCCATAAATAGACATACCATTTAATTACGTCCAGATATACAAGAATAGAATATAGATAATCTATTTTATAATGTGGTTGTTGGGTTCCCATATTTGGTGGTTCAATACTACCGAAATGAGTTTACAAGTTATTTCTGACAGAGCAAATCAATATGAACCTAATAGTGGTTGCAGCTGAAGCAATAACTTATTTTCAGCAGTAATTAGTAAGTGGGAGAAAACACAGAGATAATATTGCTGCTAACATTCTTTCAGATGGAGACGTAGCCTTTGTGTCAAGTTATAGCTACAGACTACTTCCCATTTTTCACTTCTGGCTATTTCCAAAAACAGTATTATTCTATTTTACGGTCAGTTGAGATATAAACTACCCACAGTCACTCAGAACTGAAACTCAGTACAATTGTACTGAGTACAAATGAAATTCAGTACAATTACAATTTTGTTGAGGTTTAAATGGGATATAGTGTATAAAAACTATGTAATACAGTTTTAATTTAATTAAAATATCATCTCTGATGAGATTTGAAAAATTAGCAGCATTCTTTTTGTAGAAATCAAACAATTATTTGCTATTCTTACATATTAGTGCTATATTTTAATGGGATTTGATATGATTTTCTTTCTTGCATAGTGCAGCTTTGCAAATGCAGAGCTTAATTTCCATGTTCCTTTTGTATGATCTATTAGCAATGCAATTACTTCTTAGAGTATTAACACTTTTTAGAGCTAGATATCATACTCTAAAAGAAATAAAATGGCCTATAGTGAATTATAGACAAAAGAAAAGAAAAGATTTTGGTAACTTAACCAAAATACGCATCCGGAGGAGTAGAGGGGAAGGAGATCATGATTAAAAAGCAGCTTGAATAGTAAGGGTGTTATTACAATTTCATGAATTATACACAATTCAGGAGTTGAAAACCACTTGAAAACTAAGTCTGGAAGGACTCCTGTGGTATATATATACACATAACCCTGTAACATAACTTTAATTACAAGTGCGGAATGCTTTCTGCTGCGATTCTAAACATGGCCTGTGCATGTCTCATGAGAAGCAACGTCTCGCCTCTCTCTAGGCTGAGCAGAAGACTTTTCTAGCTATTAGTTTCCCGATTTGAATAAGGTTTCCTTTTACTTCTAAATTTCACACAAAATAAATTTTTTGCGGTCTCTCTGCCAATTACGTGACTTTTGCAAGTATGCGAAGGCGTTGCGTGGGTCCCTTCTGTGTTTCAGGAAAGAGTGACTGGGTCATTACTCGTGTTCTTGGCCTTGTCCTGTGACACCTGAAACCAAAGTCAGGCTTCAAATGGCATTGCTAAATGGGACTGCTCAGCTCTGTGACTGGTTAGTAGTATGATGGGAAAAAGTTTTCTCCTTTTTCTGGAACAGAATAGACATCAGGGAAGCTCCCTCCTTCTGAGAAAAGTAGATTTGATATTTTAATTAGCATTGAGCTCAGATTTGGTGGAAGAGTCTGAGAGAAGAGGCTATTTTTACACTTAAAGTATCTCAGGGTAATTCTTTTTATGAAATGGAGGGGGAGAAGTAGGTCACCTTGATGGAAAAGCTAATAAGGAATATATTGATCTTCCGAATGCCAGCAAAGATATAGAAGTGGAGATAATGCTGGGTCACGTAAGCTGTGAGTTCATTACGTATGTAATATAAAGTCACTCTATAATTTATATAATGTACAGAATTTACGTAATTTACAGAGGTCTTACCGTCATGACTGTTAATCTTTCTCTTTCTTGCTTACAGTATTATGAAAAAGCAAGAACAGAGTATAAATTTGTACCAGAGTTACCAAACTACTAAACAGAAAGTGGAGAATCTGTGTCTCTTTTTCCTTATGCCTAACTGTTGTATGCATTATGCATAATTTACAACTTAACATCAGAGGTGATCACTCTGTGTGTTGTAGCCACAGCATACCTGGTCATTATGTCTCAATTAATGTAGACTCTAAGTGCACTTTGCCTGAGTTGCTCAGGTGAGTATAGCTCTGTATGAAAAGAAAAGTGAAATCTTTTACAGAATCAACAGTATATTTTTCATAGTGCTTACATAATTCAAATAGTTACATTTCATGCTGCTGAGTTGTAAAATCCTTATCAGGTTTTAAAGATAAGAAACAAAATTAGGTAAGCACAAAGATGTGCAACAGAAACATGCTACCATTACCTCACCAAGTGTCTTGGTGTTTATATACATACACCAAGTGTTTGTGTATATAGATTTTTTCATATATAAACACGCACCTATACCTACATACACGCTACGTGTATTGCAAAGTCATTATTCTCTGACCTAAATATCTAGAACTGTTCTGTTGCTACATGTATATTCTTTTGGTTTTAAAAATCAAGTGATTTATTTCCATATATCCAAATGTGTTGCCCTCCTTAGAAAACGCAAGACATGCCTAAAAGTTACCTTAAACCAGTGCTTCTTAGTCTTAGCATTAGCACAGCTTATATAATTTAAAGTCTTTTTTTTTTAATGCAATTGTTAGGCTGTACTAGGGAAACCCTACAAAGGTATAAGGGCTGAGAAAGGAAGTCTGCCTTTATATGGTGCAAAATGCACTGGGAAAAAAAAGGGGGAAAAAAAGTCTTCCATATTGTCAGCATGGCTCTACGCAAAAGTAGCTGCACCTGTTATTATGAGAATCCCTGACCTTCAAAGCAACCCCTTCATCTGGAATGAAGAGTTCTTAAGAATATTGGGGTTTTCTGAGGAAAGCAGCCATCAATCGGCTGTTGATAAGATTCTGATATCTAAACAGAAAGCTGAGCAGACAGGGCTGTGGAACTCAAGGTTAGCAGAATGCTAAACTCCTTCAAGCTTCAGAGAAAAGCTGAAAAATGAAGACCAGCCCAGCTGTTCCACTCCGATGAAGTAACAGATACCTGTGTCAGAAAATTTTCAAAAATTCATGAAGGAATAATTTACTATGCTGTGCTGCAGCTCCATATTTAGTATTCATATAGTTTGTATCATTGAATATTGAAAGGTTAGCTTTTTAGAATTTTTATATTTAAGTCCTAGGATTCTCCTTTGGATTTGTGAGCTAGAGAAATGTGGGGCAAAGCCAGTGTCTTTCAATCTTTTCTTCCTGACACTTGGGAGTTGTAGCTGTACCATCTGAAAAATTAATGAATGAATATGTCTGCTCCCAACTGTTTTTTTCAGTATTTGTCTCACTTAGGCGGAGTAAAGACAGTTTTATCTTGTCTATTTAATATGCAGGTAACTGAATTTATGCATGTGTGCTTCATATGGAAGGCAACCTAAGGAGAAGGGGGTCTTTTGTGTACGAAAATAGAGGACACTTTTTTTTTTTTTTTTTTTTTTTTCCCCAGAGCGCTATGCGCTAATCGAAATATTGATAAGAAAAGCTGCTGCTTGGGAGAGACAGTGATAAACTACAACATAAACAACTTTCCAGTATCACACTTCTGAACTGAAATTAAACTGTGGTCAAGTTGAAAAGAGCTGGGACAGCAGTGAAGGATGAATAACTCTCCTTTCTGACTTCTGTTACTTTCACACACAGGTAGTATGTGTCTGCCTATCAGAGGCATCAAGTACTGGAGACAAATAGATTGGAGATGCTGCGGCCTTATGTATGAGAAATTTCTCCACCAGTATTGGAAAGGGTGTGCATAATCCAGTATAAAATACAGTAATAGTGGTTAAATTTCTCCTTGGTGCACCTTGGCAGAATTAAGGTGAATAGGAAAATAATACGGTTGCATATGATTTCTGACGTTTGACTTTAGGAGGTATGCCATTGTTTACATTGCTTCTCAACATATTTTGGCTTTGTTAACAGGCCAAAAGTTTTGCCCATCCTGTATCTCCCCTCTGTCTCAATGAGTATATGATAAATCTACGAAGCTGGTGTTTCTCAATTGAATTAAGTGATCTGAATGTCTTAAAACTGTATTCAAAATGTAGGCTGCATCTGTACTCACATTTGCAATGCTGCAGAGCATTTTCTTATCCTTTGATAGTCGTTTCTTTAGCAATTACAGCAGTAACCTATGTGGAAAAATAGCACCTAAAGCAAACTAGCCAAACCACAAATAGTGTTTTTTCCTGTCTGGTGATGAGAGCTAATTCCACTATTTATTTATTGTTTTTCATTGAACTTCCTGATTCCTAGTTAAAAATAAATTCAATAGTTTACTACACTAACAGTCAGCTAAGTTAAAAAAAATCTTCACCGTTAGGAGTAGCCTCTTGATGTGAAATGATGTAATTTTCAATAACAAATAACCAAACCCTGTAGTGGTAAAATACCTAAAAATGACAGCTTACCAAAAATAGATTAATGTATATAATAGGAACAAACTATGCTGTACATTTGCATTTCAGAAATTTCTGTTTCCTGCTGAAATTTAAATGCTGGCATACTGTGTGACTGCTTTTTACCAGTACACTAACTAATGTGAGATAGGAAACTGAGGATAATACTGTGTTGAAAAGAAATTTTAAACTGAGAGAGGTAATGCTTAGCAAACAGATCAGTGTCTGATAGAATTTGTCTATGAAAGTGGACATAGTATGTAGAATCTGATAAAAAATTTAAGGAAGTTACCATATGGTTGTGACCTGAGAAAAATCCTCTCAGACTACCTAAACAAATTTGACGTGTTGACCATGCAAATAATCTTTTTGTAAAGTGTAAATCAAGCATGTACTACAGCTATATGTTATTAAATGTATTTTAATTTATAGGTCTCTTCTCAAAAACCATCAAGAGGTGAAATTTCAAAAAATGGCTCTGCAATTACTTAAACAATATACTTCAAAAATTGCTAGAATTGAGATCTGAATAAGAAGCTATTACAGATATTAGATATCCATGCTAATATAAAAAATTGCTTTATGCAATCATTCTTGCTTTGGGATTAGCTCAGGCTTACTTGGTCCTTTATTTTATTTTCATGAGAGACTGACAGGCATGTTTGCTGGAAGATGCATTTGGGAAGTCTTGTATCAGATGTTCTCAAACAAAACCAGTACAAAACGTGAGTCTTTATTAGTGATATAAAGCAAGGAAAACTCCTGGAAATAGTCAGCATGTCTTCTTTTACTGTAAAAATGTGTTGTGTCAATAGAGATTTTTTAATTTTACTAGAAGTAAGTTGGAAATTTGATTGGAAAAATTACTCAGATAGCAGTTTAGTCATACTGTAGTTGCTGTAACTTACACAAATGTGGAGAATGCCGTGTTGTCTAGTGGTTGGAAAAAGAGACCAAGTCTTGCTGGTCTTGAGCTGGGTTTCATTCCTCATCTTGTCATTGCACAGATTAACCACTATGCTTTAGCTTCCCTATCTGCAAAGAGAGAATAAGGCTGTGGTTTTACATGCAGCTAAAACAGATGTACTGACTTGCTGTTACCAGAAGTAGAAAACCCATCTGCGTTGACCGTACTGTCCCGCCCATCACTCCTTCCGCCCCTCTTCTCCCCCCAGTTTTTCAGAGCATGAGGAATCTGCCAGGAAAGAAAAGGAATTATGTTGCTAAGTTGGTTCTTAAGTTGGTTCTTGGTGTTGTACCCATACAGGAACTGGATTCCTAGAAACCCTTGTAAAATGTAATTTTTCTAATCTTCCTTTATCATCACAACTCATATTCTTTTCCTAGGCTAAATAAAAAGCTGTTATAAAATGTGATGCAACAATTTTATAGAGAAAGACAAGAGAACAAATTTCGACGTAAAGCCACTGGAGGAAGGGAAAAGAAATAAAGGCTTGTGCTTCTGCTTTCTACTGAGATAGAATTAAAAAAAAAAATCAAAGAACTAAACTGCAAGATAAATAGGTGGTAGCATCTGGCAGTTGGCATAGAGTGTGGTCCCTCTCCAGGGGTTCAGGAGCTGAATGGATGGTTATTTCAGCAGAGGGCACCAGAACAACAGAAGTATGTTGTAGTGACTTTGACTTGCTCTACTCAGGAAATATTAAAACTCTTGATATCCCTATAGCCTAGAAGTGAGTCTGCATTCTTGTAATGCAGTAATTTCTCGTATTTTATAATACTTTTAAGTTTTTTGTCATGTTTAGAATGAAGATGTTGCTGAATGACACTGGAAGCTCTAGGATTAAAACAAACTAAGCAACTGCTGTATAAGCAGAATGCAATAAGGATTACTATGAGAATCCATGATGCATACTACTGTATCAGGATATAGCATCTCTAGAAGACATCAGTCAGTGGGACAAGGAGGATAAAAAGATGGGACAGCTGAGTGACACTTCTAATGAGGAATTATTGGAAGGAGGTTTCTTTTCTTTCCTGCCCTTCCTTCATTTTTTACAGCAATGGAAGCAACAGGGCATGTTTATATAGATTTTAATTCCTAGTAGCCTGAAAACACAAACGTTAATAACTAGTGATACTCTGCACATCTGTTACAAATAGCATCAGAGAATTGCAAAAGTTTTTACAAAATTTTGAACAAATTGATAGGATTTCATGAGTTATATAGTATTATCTAGCTTGTGTAAACTGAATGTTAGAGAGAAACATTCCTGGAGTAATATTAATTTACGATTTTGCCCTTCACATTCCTTCATGTCATTCAGGCTTCTCTTGTTTAAATGAAACCTAGGTCGGTATTTTGAACAGCTTTACTGCTATCATCCTCTTATTATTTCAGAATAATCATATAACTAGCTCTAAAAGTTGCATCTGAATTAAATGGGCTTTGATGATATTCAGCATACTCTTTAATGAATATTGGTTTCTTTTGTAATGATTATGTTGGGTGGATATGCTTCAATCTTTTGTCTGTTGAAATTTATAAAAAGTGCAGGAACTTTAGGTCTTGCTGATGTGTATGGAAAAGCATGAAAAAGTGTGAAGAAGACAGGGTCCTGCTTTTCTTTTTTGCTATCCTTTATTTCATACGATACATGCAAGAATCTTGGCTGTGTGAAATAATGAGGGCATTTTATAAAATGCATGCAGCCAGTTGGAAAAATATTTAATTCTTGCCTTTCATTCTGATATTAACAGGTTTCAAAATGAAAAGTTTTCCATTATCATCAGCCTTACAGCTCATGAAGATACTGAAACAGTAAACTGAAAGGTTGCCAATGCATTAAAAATCTTTCTGAAGAAGGCTATTTTGTTACCAAACTAACATTTAGCTGGCAAAAAGTAATATAAAAATTGCATCATCAAATGATACAATTTTACAATTACACTAATACTTTACCTAATTCTCTCAGTCATACAGGCTAATATAGAGATTCATTTCTAATGTATAATTTGAAGAACATCAGTAGGTTGGCCACTGATATGAACTGTCCTACATTAGTCCCTTTCGGAAGGGAAAAAGAAAGAAAGGAATGGAGACTGGGACATCATGTTGTAGAATCAAAACTAATTATTACAGGCTTTAAGGACATACAGGAAAGAGCCATGCAAATAGTTGGAGATAATATGAGCAGATTTAATAATAAGCTGAAATGAGATAGGAAAATAGCAGCCCCAAACTGCAAACAGCAAAAGCTTTTTGTGCTTCATATGACAAAGCAGTCTATCATGCAGGAAAGAAATGGCTGTTTCCTCTTTAAATTTTAGGCATTTCCAATACCTTTCTGTGTTGGATGACTGGAGAAAATAGACATTAAAAATAATCTAGGAGTCCAGTGGGATCAGTTCTTGAGAAAAGAGGGAACAGGCTCATCTTCTGAACATTCAAAAACCAGAATAAAGAATAATGACTTGGAAAGTGTAACTCTGATGGAGGTCTAAAATGAGTTTTGAGATTTAGAGTATCCATCCCAGCCACGTTACTTAATGAAAAGCATAGCTCATTCCAGATCCCACTTCTCTGAACAATGTAGTACTGTGGTAAATTCTGTTGTAATACTAAAAAGTTGTGTTAAGAAATAAATACTGGAGATTGACTGATTATGGTAATAGGATACTGGAGATGGTAATAGAATTAAATGCTAAATGCCGAGGGAAAGCATACGCTACCTGAAACTGAAAACTTTTCAATAGGAATAGGAAGTGGTTGAAGTCTCCAGGCTGGAATATTTAAAAACAGACTGAATAGAACTCCAGAATGAGGTACTTTGTACAATCATCTGACAGACTAGGAAGTAATCAGATGTCCTCAACCTTGGCCGTTTCTAGTTCCTGTGACTTTTAACATTTTCGCTCCAAGCACTCCAAACTCCAAGCTTCTACACTGGAAAGGACTAGTAACTTCAATAAGGTTCACATTCCCAGAATAACATTCAGAAGAGGAACCTTCAAAAGATGGCAAATGTCAACAGAAGATTTTCTGGGATATGTACAGTTTTAAATTAAAGTAATAGAATGAGGTTCATATTTCAACTGATCTAGGATATTGTGTTGTGAGGAGATACTGCTTAGTATTTACTTCCAGGAAGAAGGGCTAATTAAATAGGAGTATGGGGATTCATTTTTTTTTTTTTTTTTTATAAACTATGCTGCAACTTGCTGATTGGTTATATGAAAGATTATGTTTCAGGACAAAGAATCATACATATTTTTAGAGTCTTTAAGAACTAGTGGTCTTAATGTTTAATTGGGGCATTTTAGGAAGTAGTAAGATGACAATGTAATGATTTAAAAAAAGTACTAAAATGTGATTGTCCCTGACTACTGAATCAGGCTAAGTTTGTTATTTCTGATTAAATCATTCCTTCAGATATAGTATTTAATTGCATAATGATGGTTCTGAGGCTTCAGATGCTTACAAACATGGATTGTGTTAGATTTCTGTTCTGTGTAAAGCAGACTTTTAAATCTTGTATGTTAATGTCTTTAAAATAACAATAAAACAGCCATAATGCTTAAGATTCACACTGCCATGTTAAACTTCCTCATTTGCACTTCTTTTGTAATTCACAGTATGAGTTGTTAATGCTGGAAGATAGGAGCTATTCACAAAGGTTTGTCTCCCTCCACTCTCTAGTCAACAGAGAAGGAGAGACAAAGAGACAGCTAATGGGTAATTTAGAGCACCGAACTTAGGCCCTAGGTGGCAATTTCATTTAGAAATGAGCCTCCCAAGGTTAAAGGTGGCTTTTGTACATATCCTGTTTGAAGTCTGGGGTGTTGGTAAGATCCCAGCTGTCTGCAAATATGGTAAGAAAACCCTGGTGTCAGAATTTAACTTAATAGCTTTTCTTAATACTGTTTTATCGAAGCACTGATTCTTGTCAAGCACTAAGCTGTGTTGTTGTGGTGGAGCAGCCTTAATAGTAGACACATTTCTTTAGCAGAATTGATAGAAATAAAAAGTTTACCTACTCGGGCTCCATTGCTTGTAAACAAGTTAACATGAAAATCAAAACAACCTGCAACCAATACATGAGTCAGAAGTAACAGCTGAAGATCAAACTTCCCCTATGTAAACTTTCCCTTTTGCTTAGGAGTTTAGCTCTGGTTTTCATCTCCGGGTTTCTGTCTGCATGTCATGACCCAGCTTCCTTTTGCAGGTTGCTGTCTCAAGCTGCTGGCTCTGGACCTGGTTATTTCTGACCTTGCACTGCGCTGTTTCAATGGTATATCAAGGTCACATAGTCCTCTGCTGTTTGGGTGTTGAACTGATTAACACAGTGCATGTTTGTTACAGTACCGTACATGAAGTGTTTAGAAATGCAGTGATTCCACATCCAGCATCCTGCACAGGCCTCCGCTGGAAGGGTTTAATACTTCTAAGCCTCTCACACTGGGGAATAACAAGAAAAAAAGAAATTAGCATATGATTCTGTAACACTTCACAGGGAGAAAAACATAAAAAAAGTGCTATGAGTGCCTTTAAAAACACCGATCTCGCCGAAGCACCAAGGCGTAAAGAAGCCGTGCAAAGCAGACCACGCGCTGGGCTTTGAGTCCTGCCGAGTCCGAGGCGTCCTCGCCTGGCCGCAGGTACTGACGCCTCTAGCTGCGCGTATGAACGATCAACTAACTGCGGGGTAGCACGGGACCGCCGAACCCGCTCTTTTGCTTGTCAAATTTGTAAATAACTTTGCGCAAACGGCTTAAGATCTGGCACCTCGGCTGCCGTTTTCATGAAACGCGCCTCGAACTGATGTCACCCCGAGGCTCCCGGCCGTTCAACACTCGCTCCTGCAGCCCCTCGAAGGCCCGCAGCAGCCAGCCAGGTCGTTAACGTTTTAAAACTTCACTTGGAAAAGGAAAACCGGCTCCGGCTGGGGCCCCCGCGGCGCCGCCCCCGTGCCCGAGATGGCGGCGGGAGCTCCAGGCGAAGGGAGCGCCGGGGGGCCGCGTCCCGCCGCCGCGGAACATGGCGGCCGCCAGCCGCCGCGGCGACATTTCGCGCGCGCCGCGTCACCTCGCGGCGGCGGCGGCTGAGGCGGGGGGGAGGAGGACCGTGACTCGGCCGTTTCTCGCCGCCCGCCGCGCGCGAGGCGGAGCGGGGCGGGGGCAGGAAGGGGCGGGCGGGAGCGGCGAGGCGGCGCCGGCAGGCAGGGAGAGGAGGCGGCGGCGGCGCGGCGCGGCGCAGCGGGGGGAGGCAGCCGACGCACAAGATGGCCCCTGCTGCGGCGGCAGCAGCGGCGGCGGCGGCGGGGCGGCGGGCGGCCGGCGGGCGCCGGGGCCGGCGCGAGCGGGAGGCGCAGGGCGCGGCGGCCGCCGCCGCCCCCGTGCACCGCAGCTGAGGGGGCGCCAGGCCGCTGCGGGGAGCCCGGCCCGTGTGGTGAGTGCGCTGCCGCCGCCGCCGGGGCGCGGGGAGCGGGGCCCGGAGCGCGGGGAACAATGGCCGCCCCCCCCCCCCCCCCCCCCCCCCGCGGGCGGGGCGCCGCGGGCCGCGCTAGGCCGCAGGCTTCTGCCGGCCTCGATTTCCGAGCGCGCCGGGCGGGAGCGGCCGGCGAGGCGGCGGCGGCGGGGAGGGGGCAGGCGGTTGCTGCGCTGCGGCCTGCTGTGCTTCCAGCGGGCCCTGCGTGCTGGCGAGACGGGGGTCAAACCTGGCGGGGTCGAGCGCGGAAGGAGGGGGGAATAATAACAATAATCATAATAATTAAAAATAAAACAAAGGCGAGGGCGGTGGGGCGGCCTTGGGCGCCCTTTGTCCGGCCGTGCCGCCGGCCCGGGCTGCTCCAGGTGCAGGGTGCGCTGTTGCCGGGGCTCAGCCGGGGTTTGCCCCCAAAAGCCCAAAGTGCTATTAAAAGAAAAGAGGGGGGGGGGGGGAAAGAAAGAAAAAAGTAGCTATTTTTTAATTATCTTTTTTCTGGGAACTCGAAACATATAATTTTCTCCACATGCATATGTATGTCTCCAATAGTAGCTTTCTTTTTCTTTTTCTTTCTTTTCTTTCTTTTGTTTCTCTCTCTCTTTTTTTTTCCTTAACAATTTCAGTCAAGTATCAATGAAAAATCTTGTCTCCCCTCTCAGGTAGTGGTTACTGGTTTTAGGGCGTTTTAGGGCGTTTTTCTTAGATTGCAAATGGCTACCCCCAAAAAATAAAAAATAAATAAATAAACAGAAGAAAAAAGATCAAAAAAAAAAAAAAAAAAAAGAAGATTAGAAGGGCCAAGGTAACCTGGACAGTAATGATGCTGCTTTAATCGCTGTGACTGTTTTTATCTTCTAGTGACTCTCCTTAGAATAGAAATGCAGTTGTTAACTTCTGTGTTTATGCTGTAGCCCTAGAGACTTATTACCTAGTGCAGCAATGCTATGAAACAGGGAAATTAGTCTCTTCCTATATTTACTTCTTCTTCTTTTTTTTTTTTTTTTTTTTTTTTAATTTCCTCCCCTCCCCCCCGGCATGCAGGGTTTTGGGGAAAGTCTACTTTGTAGTCTGCCAACCATAAATTTCTGTGTTTCATAGTTACATAAATAACGAAGTGCTCATAGGAGGAGTGCATGCTTTATTGACGGCTGCTAAGCTAACTCCACCAATAGAGCCATAAACCACGTCTTTCTTTAGCCCATTAATGTGTGGTGTTGATGTGAAATTATGGTTTCCGCTAACATAAATAGAAACAGGCTTTATCAGCTAGGCGCTCTTTCTTTTCCCTGCAATCGCTACAGCTCTGCTTGCCTGTCCTAGGAAAGGCTCTGTCAGAGCAGACAACCTGACAGGTTGGTTTGGGGGAATTCAGAAACACAAGTACTGTCTATTTTGACAACCAGAGATTTGAGTGGTGTGCTTGTCAATCACTTTCGAGCAGGATTAACATTAATGGAGAGGAGTGGGAAGCTATTTGCATTTTGGATTTTTTTTGTCAATTTTGTATCCAAACTAGCTTAATTTAAAGCAAAATATGTTACGAAGTTACAGTGAGACTGTTGTAGGCTGATAGTGATTTTTTTCAAATCTGATATCCATATAAATCTTTCAAAATGAATTGATAAGTTGAGTTTGTGTTCCAATGAACATGTGAATACATGAACTCAGCAACTATTTTGTTAATATGTCCCAGCTGAATTTAAATTAAGAGTATCTTAAGACGTGTATGTTATTACAAGTGGTCATGCTCAAGCAGACTTGAACAGAAATTAGCAGATTGGCTTTCAGGAACCTCTGCCACGTTGCCAGTGATTGATGCCGGTTTCCATCCAGATTGCTGTCAATCTCAATGAATCTCAGCTTCTGAATGCTAAATTTAACAAACGTATATTTGAAAGAAAGTAATTCAATACGTTATGCGGTTTGGAGATCTTGGGTAGAATCTGATGCTGGCAGAGCCTGATGGACTGCTTTCTTTTAGGATCTCTATCTCCTAACTAATCAGTGCTTTAAAGGGGTGCTTTATGAAACTTAAGGAGTTAACTCTTCCTATTCTATAATGTGAAATAATATGAAATGCAATTACCTTTTTTGTTTGGTTGCTTTTTTGTTCTTTACCTGAGAATTGTATAGCTTGCATGTGGGATATCCGGAACAAATATTTCATCCCTCTGAAAGCACTAGTAGAACTGCAGCTTTCAAATAGTATGAAACATAAAACTGAATTGAAAGAATGCACTTGTGCTTAGTCTTCCAAATAAATGTGTCCAGCTTTTCAAATAGCCATGCAGAAGCTACTCTAAGATACCTTTCAAGCAGACAATCCTTCATGAGAACTTGTGTTAATTTTTTTGCAAGGCCTGTTCACTGTTTAATTTTCCCCATGGGATTCACTAAATCATTTTGCAGATGAAACTGAGTGTGATTTTTGTGGTTTTTCTTTCCTCACTAAATCAGATGGCGGTTTGCTGGAGCATCCCAAATAATATTGGCTCTTAGGCAAAAATAAAAAATTTAACTCAAGGTACCTGAGAGATAAGCCATAGGGGAAACTGTAGTTTGAAGTTAATATCTTGCATTGTATTCTGTAATGAATATGAAGCCGTTACCATATAGGAGCAAAGGTATAACGTGATTTTATTATGAAAGGTCAATATATAAATGTTTTGTGCCAGTTGAAACTTCATTGTCACCTTCAAGGTTAGTTCGCTGTGGGCTATATTACAGTAATACAGTCTGAAGTCTATATAGTTGTGATATCTGGGAAAGAAAACCACAACTATTTACTCGTGTTACGTTACTTTCCTTTCTGTGTATAAATATTCCACAGTGCATGCTGAACTGGGGCAGTTTCTGTAGTTGTTAGTTTGGCCACTTGCTTTTCTCAAGAAGTGCTTATGACGATGCTATCTTTTGCATCGGTTTCATTTTCTTGATTACTAGTGTACCAACAGTTGAAATGGCTTTAATTTTCAAAGGGGTAACAGATTTCTAATGATTTTTTTTTTAATTTGTGGAAATGCATAATTGAGGGCAAGATGCAGTGATACTAGCTCTACCAGATTGTTGTTGTTTTATGTCTTTCTTTTCTGACATAAAAAGATCGTCTGGTTAGAGTGCTTGAGGGAATAGGTTTCTTGCTACAGCACCGCAGTAACTCGTCTGGTACTAGCTAATGCGGGAACTCTTTTTTTTGTGCTTCGTATATCAAGATTTGTAGATAACTTGTTGCAGAGTGATGTTATCAGAAACAGTACTGGTCGCACAGCTCTGGATGTTGGAAATTGTAGAGAGGTATGTTTCATACAAGTATTTGTCTGGAGACTCCTTTCCCATACAGTGAGAAAGAAAGTGAGGACATGAGGTTTAGGGCAACTTCTGGCAGGCAGAGGTGGCTTATTATACACATCTGCAACATCTTGCAGAAATGTTATGTGGCGGACTTTCAATAGTTTGTGGTAAGGCTGGCAGAATACCAAGAGCTGGGATTTCTATTACCTTTGAGAAAGCAGCTCTTGGCTCTGGCTCAACCTGGAACTTGGTGTGAGCAAGCAACTGTTGCCTTCTGCAGATGAAAGATAGGGCCCATCATCTGATAAGCAGCATCTCCTGAGCACTGGCTATTAATAGTTGAAAAATCTGAGGACTTTAACATGAATTCATGTGGAAGAAGGACCTGCACATCCTCTACAGATTTCTTATCTGCAACATTCTGCTCAGCATATTATTTTTCAAAAAGAAAACAGAATCTCAGGAAGCATAAGGGTCACATGTAGAATGAGACAGAAAATGTCTTTATAGGTGAAGGCACACAGTCAATTGATACAGTGTTTTATGCAATGTTAGCTTCACTAGTTAAAAAACGGGGCTTACTAGTATTGCAGAGAAAAATCTTCACATGGGAGATGGAGGAGAAGAGAAGAGGCAGGAAAACAGAGAATTCTTCTGGTAGATGGAAGAATTCAATTTTTTGTGTCTTGCTGCACAAGAAATGGAGAGAGATGCAGTTAAGCTGAAAAACAATGCAGTTGTAGCTGAAGAAAGGAAATAATCTTTAATTTGATTTTTCACAAATTTGATTACTGTGTAATTTGAGACAGAGCTCAGAAAAGGGCATTCATGTCAAAGATGGATCATATTGCGGTAAGGTGCACTGAAAAGTCTTGAATTCAGCATTTGGAAAACTGGAGAGTTCATTGACAATTACTCATTTCAGCTTTGCAGCTATGATGTGACGTGTTCTGCTTGGTGGTAGACCCCTCCCCCTCACCAATTTCCTGCAAAAAATGTTGCAAAATTAGTTTGTTTGTTTTTCCTCTTTCTCATAAAGCATTATTGCCCAATCACAAAAATGTTTGGAATTATGTGGTGGTGGTGGTGGGGAATATTACAAAAGTGTCATTCTAACATAAGATATGTGATTGTCCTTAAGCTATTCCTTGTGCTTTGTTTCTTCAGTAGTCTTGTAGCTCTAGTAACCTATATATATGCTAATGTTGGAGAATTTTGGTCTTGCAGATGGTCCTTTTTCTTTCTTTCTTTTTTTAAAAAAAAAAGTAAACAAAAAACTGGTTCTTTTTATCCCTTTATGCCCGTTTAATAGATATTTTTAAAATGATGTTTTTTAAATGCTCTTTAAAAATAGTATGTTAAGGTTAACTTACAAAATCTAGGCTTTCCAAACTTTGTTATTTTTCAGCGTGTTTTCCTGTTTATCAGACCCTGTCAGGATAAGCTTTGAAGGCTGAGGTAAGATTGGTTTTGAATCTGTTGTTCGTTACAAACTTCTGGTTGATCAGCTGATGGAACAACAGTGCTTTTGGTCTGGTTCTAAAGGGCTTCTCAGAACTTCCTCTTGAAATCGTTTATAGCAATGCCTTCAGTTAAAGTGAAAGGTGAGCACGTTGGAAGGTCTGTAATTTCCCCAACTTTTATCCTCCTTTTTCCTTTTGAAAGGAAACCAATCTCTTTATTATATATCAAAGGTCTTTAGGGACCTGCAAGCTAATTATTTTTGATAAATTGTGTCAGGCAGTGTTGGTCTCCAGCTCAGAGTTGAGAGCTATCCTTTGAGGCTAAAGGAGTAGAGTTCAGGGAGGGTGTAACAAAGGGAAGGAATGAAATGTATGCCGAGGGGGGTGGTTTTAATTACCTGCTTATTAATAAACCAGTTTATTTGGAACACTCGAGTGTTTGGTAGCGCTTAACTTCCTGTGCTTTGTTTCTGAAGTAAATATTATTCATGCTGACATTCACTCTCTTTCACTGTCTTCACTTTTTTGTAGCAGTTGTACATGAATCAGTAACTCTTGCATGTCTTGCTGCAGTGATTATGTAATATAAACACCTTCTCTTCAAAAGTGAGAGTGAAATAGAACTCTTACTGTTGACTATTACTTCCCTTGTAAGTCACATTCTTCCAGCTTGTTGGGTTTTTTTTGCTTCATTTTCTTTTTGTTATCAGTTTGGAACAGCAGTCCTTTAGGTACTGTTTGATGTTAGGAACTGTACAAACAAATGGAAGTGTTAAGACCTCCTTATCCAATGTTTATTGAATCTGGTAGTTGCAGTAAAGGGAGGCTGAAGTGTTCTGTGCCTTTTTTGTTTTCTTTTCTTTCTTTCTTTCTTTCCTTTTTTTTTTCCTTTTTGGTTACTTCTGTGCCAAGAGTCAAAAACCAAAGGAGAGACCTTGAAATTATCAGCCAGTACACTTAGAAGAAGTAGTAGAAAAAGCTACTCAATGGTGTACCGTGACAGTATGGAATTTACTTCTGTATAAGGTCATAACTAAATGCTGTGACTTGATTTGAAACAGATGAATTTGATTAGCTTACATGGCACTCTGAACTTGTGAAATGCTGCATAAACATTATTTTATGACCATTAATAATGCTGGCAGTTATGCAGGCTAATGATAATTAAATCTCAAGTTTCTGGTATAAGCTGTTTTCTAGAAGGCCTGGGAGGAATTTTTCTGCTGCCTTTACAAGTGAACATTGTGCTGACAAAATTTTGCGAAATCTATTCCTGCTCGCAAGTCCAGTGATGTATTGTTTCTCTACTCACCATCTTCCACAGTTTAAAATTCCTATTTCTGTCCGTTTTACCAAATCAAGCCTGAGTTTTGTGCCCCGATCAAGTATTCTAAATGTTCTGAAGAGATACTAAAAAGGCAAAATGCTATCCTGCTTTAGATAGGAGGTGCAGAAGAAAGAGTAGGAGTGTATGCATACTGTAAAGCAAGTCTCAGAGCTCTCCCCTTCACTCAAAAAAAAAAAAGGGGGGGGAGGGGAGAAAGAAGGAAACCTATTAAAAAAAAACTCATACTATCTGAGCTATGTTTTCTAGCTTGCTTAAGAGTTTGGTGGATAGGTATTTCTTGAGCTTTTCTAGATTAGAATGTCTTTTTTACATGGTACTTGGATAATTGCTTTTAGAGCTGCTGTCTGAGGAGCTCAGGCATTCACAAGTAATGTATCAAACTGACAAATTACCTTATTATAAACAATGGAGCCAATTAATCAAATTCAAAAGAATCTTAATAAATGGTTGTCCATTATAATATTCCAAGTGTCACCTGCTTAACATTCAGGTTTCTTTCAAAGCTAGGAAATGACTAGTTTTTATTCCTCAGCTTAAGAAGAACCATAATTCCTCATTTTATTCTCTTTGCAAAGAGAATGCAGATGTTGTTTCAAAAATAAATCAGAACAAGGAGAAATGCCACAAATAATTAAAGCAATTAGAAAGAAAATATCACCCATTCATTTCTCTTTCCAGACTTGTATGACTTTCTTGTCAGATGTTCTTATTAGTTTGCTTGCTAAAAGAGTGTTTCCTTGTGGGGTGCTTTTTTCCTGGTCCGTTGATGTCTTTACCTCTCCTCTCTAATGATCTTTCTCTCCCTGGTATTTGGTGCTTTCCTTCTAGCTGATAAATATATTTTTAACTTCGTTTTGTTGTGAACCAGTGTACAACTCAGCCAGCTAATGCAGGTAGCAGAGATGGCACATTGCCTATTAATTGCGTTACTTTGACAATTCAGACTTTCAGGATGGGCTGTTTGGATAATGGAGCGAGCGTGGGACTCTTTGTTCTTGGACTTTGCTGTGGACTATCAAAATGTCACCGCTTCCTCTGGAAGCAGTGAGAAGCTGGGGAGTATTGTTCATGGCGTGCTCCCTCGTGACTACTTTGGCTGTTGCTGTCAATTTGGAGAGGGAAAGATAAAAATAAGTTAGGCTAAACTGGCTTGGTGGAATGGACTGGTAAGTTAAACCAGAGGCTACGACTCAGGCTGTCCTTCCTGTTTATGAGTCACTCTCCTGTTTAATTGCGTGAAAAGGCCTCCTGTAGAATTAATTAAAAGAGGAGTTAGTAGTGTTGTTAAGACTTTGTAGGTTAGATTTGTCTTCTTGAAATGGAGAATTTTAACTTTAGCCTTCCTTGCTTAACTTCTCAGGTTGGTAGGGATTGAAGTTTGGGCACAATGTCTTTCTTCAGTGCAGATGACGAGTAGAAAGACGGCATTACTGAGAAAAGCAAGAGGTGGTTAAACGGTGGTTCTTTGAAATAATGCAGACTATTTGAAATGCGACTGTTTTGTTGGATTTTGCAGAAAAGATGTGAGCCATCAGGGATGTCGTCTGAACATGCGAATGCTTTTCACATTGCTAGTCTCCTGTATTTGCATTCTTCATTAAAATATGTCACGTTGTGTCTGCTATTTCAAGACATTGCCCCAATGATGCCTTTTCTGTGCTGTTATATTCTGTACAAGACCTTTTCCTGACTTTAGAAGATGTGCTTAGCATTTCCCTCTATTCTCTTGTTCCAAAACTGCTATTTGATTTGTCAGGTGTGAGGGCATATTTGTATTAAGGATCCGCAGGTAGGTGAGTGATCTGCAGGTAGATCGTTAAACACCATCTTTGCATGCTAAATCAGAAAGTAAGGGTTGATGGTACATTTGGAGTTCCTCTAAAGCATCCATCTCTCAGCTTTTTTTCCTAGTATAAATGGCTCTTTAGCAATGATGGTGGGCGACTGTGGATACTGGGAATAGCCTTGTTTTGACTCATGCCAGCGCACTTTGAGTAAAAGATGCAACGTTTCAGTTCTCCCTTCAGTGATGCCATTTCACGTTTTACTAGTGGCTCTGGACTTGCAAGATCTGTTGAAGTGCAAGATAATTTTTATTATTTTAATTATAAAAGACTGGATAAACGCTGCGCCCGAATGCAAAAAAAAAAAAAAAAAAAAAAAAAGCTTGGTTTCAATTGGTGTACTGTTTGCACAGAATTGCTGTTTACATGAATTGGTCTAAACCCATAGGTACCACATAGAAATTTCACACTGGAGACCTATATTTTAATTTACGTTTTGGATTTTGTGAGTAGTAGTTCTATTTAGGCCTCACGTTTTGAGGACTGAAGATGGAGAGAGAGAGGCTGATTATGACAGGAGAACTGTGGTAAAAGACTTGCTGCAAAGCAAAAAAACCCAACCAACCAACCAAACAAAAAAACCCTCTTTCTTAATTATTACCGGAGTTAAGGTAATTCTCACTCAGTACTGTAGTTCTTTGCAGAATAAGTTCCTGTGAAAACAAACTTGCTTGCCAAAATTTTAATTTCTTCTTAATGCGTGATGTTCTTTCTCATTTCTGTAGCACTTGCGAAAAGGAAGTAACAAAAATAGGACTATTCAGATTACATAAAAAGAAATGTGGCAAGCAGCTTTTAATAATTTTTTTAGCATATCTTCCTGTACCAGGTGTATCAGAATAAATCAGTTTGCTTATTTTATATTAAGCATGAAAGTTTCTGCATTGTAGTTCATAACAATGAAATATTTTCCTCCTGTTTTTCTGAGTCTAAGGATTTACACAGCTCCAGCCAGCAGCGAGCTGTAGTTGGCTTTTCTGGTTGCTCCTCTTTCTGTGGAACTTCTCAGTCAAGCATTTGTGACAAAGCTGCACAGAGGGTGGAGATGTCTCTGGGTGTGTTTCTGAAGAGGAATTATATGGTTGCAACCATTTTATGTGGGTTTTTCAGTTTCACTGCACTGGCTTAGGCTAGAATAATGCAATCCCTGTCACGCTGAAGCTTCGGCACGACGGGGATTATTTTGGCACGTACCGGGCAGGGGAGATGCCACCAGGCTACGTGGTATCGGTGAGGGAAACAGCAGCCGGTGATACCTAAGCAGGTAACCATGCGGTTGTCGCGTTAGGCGCTGCACGGTGAGGACGGGGTGTGGTGTCAGTATTACTCACTGGGCATGAAAAGGATCACGGTGTAGTTTCTCTTATGTAAAACCTGCAGGGGAAAAAAAAAAAAAAAAAAAAACATTCCGCTGTTTTTTTCCTGTGAGTAATAGGTAAATTCACCTGCTAAATAAAAATGGTAGTTCTCCCTGCCCCAGCAGGATGGGCAAAAAGGACCCCTCAGCAGTCCCTGCGGTGGGTTTGTGCAGGTGTTGAGACGGCGCCCGGGAGTCTCGGGGAGGCGGAAAGGAGTGACAGCGATCCTTTCTTTCCAGCACGCCTGATCCCTTCTGAAACTACGCTAATGAACTGGCGTAGCTTTCAGGAAGCGAGAATAAAATTGGTCATGTTGGGGTGACATGCTGGCATGTGAGCGCTCATTACAGAATGAAAATTGACAGTAAGCCGTTGAAAAATCAAATGACTGCAGTGTGCTTATACGTATATTTAAATGCTTTGTTCCTGTTGGGCTTTGTATACAAAAATAATTCTCAATCCAACTCTAAAGGCTTGAGAAGTGATATATTACAGGGGGCTTTGGCTTACAGATTTTGAAAATTTCCTCTTTTGAACGGGTTGTTGTTCAGTTTTCCTTTCCTTTAATTGCTTTCAGTGTCAAAGGAGCAAGTGGCTAAGTACAGGAAGGTGTAAAGGGGTGTTGACTGTGTGGGTGGTAAGGTAGTTTCAATGCCTAGTTTTCCCTTCTTATGCCATAGTCAATTTGGATACCTGCTATTTAATCAGGGATTTATTCTGCATAAGACGGAGGGAATTTAAATGATGGAGTCATGTAAATATTGACTCTAACAGGCTTGCTATCACGGATCCTGGCTTGTTGTCTACAGGAATGGAAGTGTGAATGGCAGCTAAGCACATGTTCTGTTTTGACCACAGAAGAAGGAAATTTATAAACTCAGGCAAATAGCTTTCTGTGTAGCCCACGTGTGCAGTAACTGTACAGTAGTTGTCAGGTTTATTCTCGAGGCAGAGATGTGTAGTGTTGCAGTCGGGTTATGTGAAGGGCCCGGATGCTTGCAGTCCCTTTGAAGCCTATGATGATGTCCTCCTTCAGAGCTCTTGGTGGGCTGTGACCACTTCAAGAAAGATTCTTAATGGCAGTTAAAACAACCAAGGGCAATATAAAAATGTTTGACTGCAGAACTACTGTTTTTAAGTGTCTTCCCATCCATAATTCTCATAAGTGAGGTCTGAGCTACTGTGAATAAAGGTCAGTAACAGTGGTTTATCTTTTACTTTAAAAAAGATAGATTAGTTCAGGGTGCCTTGAAAATGTGTTTTACTTGCTGAACTTCAGCACACACTGCAAGATTAAATACTCTTTTTCTCTTTTTTTAATTTTATTTTATACCGTTCCTGTAGCTGGTACTGCTAAAATATATTTGTAATAGTTTTTCAGAGATTAATACATTTTTTTTAATACTTACTATTATGAACTAGGAATGAGAAAATTGTTCTTCATGGACTGTTCCACTTAAAACAGTTTCATGCTGAGTAAGCAATAAATATGAGAGCTTGTCGACTAAATGACGAAATCACACGTCTTTAACAGAACTGGTCTTAAAAGACTGAAGTATGAGTAGCAAAGGATTTAGCTAATTCATCAATCTGACAGTGCACTTTTAATAGGTAACTTAATGGAATTATATTTTACTCATTGGCTTGGATGATTTTCAAGTTACATAACTTAAACTCTTAAAACTAGGTTTATAATTCAAAACCACTATGAAGAGGCTGAAAGATGCTTTTTCCTATTTGAATTCACACTCTTGCCAAAGATAATTATAGCTCTTATCCCTTACTGATAAGAGGATCCATGCGATGCTTGAATTTGGATTTCCGTTTTTCTTTTATACGGGACTGTCTCACATTGTTCTATATTTTAAAAAAGTCCAGAAAGTTGAAGCAGCATTCTTTTTTTGTGGTTAAGCTCTGAAATGTCTGGTATTGGATAAGAGTAGGTGGTGAATGGAAACCCTGAGACTTGAGCCTTTTGTTTCCACTTTCTAAAACCACGAGTGCTGTTTTTAATGATCGTACAAAGCTGTAAAAGAAAAAGACACTATTTATAAATCTAGAAGGTAAGTGAGACTAACACCAAAGCAGCAATTTAAAAAAAATTTTTTTTTCCTCTCTTATAATTGAAGGTTACATGAAAAATCTCATTCTGAGTGAGTGCCTCACCCCAGGCTATTTCTGGCCTCTGGAATCGCTCTTTTTAGCACTGCTACAAATTGAATCACCAGGTGCCAGTAGCATTTAAAGCAAATGAAGCTCAATTATGTTCTGAGTCAGAAGTACATGAATTAACCTGCTTTTCAGCAACAGTTGTGTGACCTCTCCTACAGATGTTAAAAGACTGAGCCTAGTGTGAATGGTAATTTAATACTACTTACAAGTGATGAGCAGGTTTGTCCATGCTGCGTAGTGTGAATTTTTACAGCAAAATTTTGCTCAGAGGTGTGGAAGAAATCTTGAATGGTATGTTGAGTACCCTTTTCTTATCGTACCAAACGTGTTCCCCAAAAGGACAGATGATGGTGTTGATTAAGGTTGAATTATAGAAATAAGTACAATAATCATTTGTGAAACTTCTATTTTTTAGCTTAATATTCCCACTAATATTATCACTGATGCTACTGCAGGAGTAGCCATAGGATAATATCTGACTTAGACTGGTCTCTGCAACGTATTTTTGTATCAGTTACTGTAGCATTTACATTATTGCTTCTACAAAACTGTGGCCTTAGGAGCACTAAGAAAACTTGAGTTATGGACTGCTACAGCATTCCTTCTCCTTCAGATAGTGCTTTGCTCAGTGCTATAACCATGTTGAGCCTAAATGATGGGTTTGAGTGTATTTGTGTGACTTGCACTGTGAAGAAACGCTGGTTGAATTTAGCTGTGAAGCACTGCTTTGTGAAGCACAGGTAACTGTTTAGATGGGCCTGGTGTTGCTGCACTCTTAAAGCTTGTCCAGTGTGTCTCTTGTGGTAGTGGCTAAGGACTGCTCTTTGCTTACAGCTTGGTTTCACTAAACAATTTTTAACAATACTCTTTTCAGTTCTAGTTGGGACAAGTCCAGCTAGGCTTAAACTATGCTCTGCAAGAAGTGAGCTGAAAACCTAGGTTATCTTCCACTATTATACCCTCAGTCTGCCTCCCTCCACTTCTTGAGGATGGCTAAGGATTGTGCTGTTGTAGGAAGCAGAACAATGTTCCTGACAGCTGTTTTCAAACAGGCATCTTTTCTCCAAAGTTGATGGTGCCATGCACTCTCTAATGCAGACAAAATATCACATGGTTGGTTGGAGAGGTGCCTTAAACAGGCTCGGGGAGGGGGGGGGAGGTCTTTTTCATTATGAACTCCTGCTATGATGAAATGTATGTCCCAGCAAACTAGATGCCTTTTGAGATAGCATCACAGTAGTCTGGAGATTGCTTTGTATACAATACATGAGATCTCTTCTTGTGATCACATTGTCTTTAAAATAAATTCAGGAGCTAAAAATCAAGCAGATTAAAAAAAAAAAAAAAAAAAAAAAAAGATACCAGTGTATTGCTTAAAAGTTCATTAGTTGTTTTCACTGCTTGTGAATAGCTTTGTGCTTTTATTAAGGTACTCTTTTGATGTTTAAATGCAGTCTTCAAAATAAATTGCATATACTGAATGAACTGAAGTTTTATTAGACTACTGTTATGTATACAGTTATTAACGTGATGCTGCTAACATTTATATTTGAAGTGGAGGTAGCATTTACTGACAAGAAAAGGGATGGATCTCTTCATTCTGAAGAACAAACCAACTCCAAATCAAATAAAGAAAATTACTAAAGAGAATCTTTTGAGCCAAAGCTTTCAAACACTTAACGTATTTGTTACTTGTTCTTTATGTTTCTGAATCCTGTAATGTTCTAAGTAAAATGGGGTTTTGCATTTATATTTTCAAAGACTCTTTGAAATGGAAACTCCTTTCCCATGCTTAGGAGTAGCAAATATATTCACTTAATACTCCTTTTACCGTACATTTCAGCATTTTCTTACTCTTACATGTGAGATTTTTGACCTTCTGGGACTTATCTAATAGGTAGTTTGTAAACAACAGAACATTATTATTATTTTTTTAAAAAGTGAATAATGTAATGCTAACTCTTGAAGTCAGCATATGTAAGTAGAATAGGAGCAAAAGTTATCAAGCTTTTGATAAGCATTTATAGCCAGACTGTCATTCTCTCCCATTGTCTCATATTGAAATAAAGATAGAGTTATTACAGCTGTAGTGCCCCTCTGATGTCAAAGCAGGATTATAGCTGCTGAATCAAGTTGAGAGAGAAATTTTTAGTGGAGAGGAGGTGACAAGCAACACTTTCTAATTTTTTGTTTTATTTTCAGGTTGTTTTTATGCTTACTGTCTCAGAGGGTTGAGCTGGGTTTTAAGGAGATGCTTCTCCTCTACTTTATACCCATTTAATAAACAATAAAGGCATTGCAGTGGCAACAAGATCTTTTCTTCTCCTTTTTCTAAAATTTACTCTGCCTCTGGGCATTGCTGTCACTACCCTGGACATAAGCTGCTGGGGACTTGGAGTCCTTACCAGCCAAAGAAGATATTTTTTTTCTAGGTAATAGACCTTGGAACTTTTTACTGTTGAAGGCTGGTCACTTCCCTTTTCTTTAAAATGACCTGTAGAGGGTATATAGTGTCGAATGGGAATTAGGAAGGTAGTCATGTATATCTTCCTTGAAAATTTGTATTAGAGCTATGTGCAGGTTTGTGTGCGTGGTTTGTGTTTTTCTTCTGGAGGTGTGTGCGCTAAGCTTCCTTTGCGTTCATGTTGGCTTTCGTGTTCCTGACTCCAGTGGTGTAAGACCAGCGATTGAATGTCGCGGGAGAGGTCGGCAAGAAGGAAAATCAGGTGTCGTTGTGGTTCTGCTGGGAAACGTTGGGTAAATCACCCGCTACCCTGTCGCCAGCCGGCTTCCAGTGCGCAGTAAACCCCTGGCTCTCGCCTCGCAGGAAGGCGTGAAGCTTAAATCCTTGCCTCGGCTGCTCTCCGCTCCCCTGCCCGGAGGGAGGGTCCTGGCCTAGGGCTGCGACTCGCCTTTTTTTTTCCTGGTGCTTTTCAAACCCAGGAAGTTTCAAATGAGGGATAACATCTTGTCCTTAGCCGAACTCGTTTTGCTAAAATATCTTACAGCCTGCCAAGTAAGAGCCTTTCCCATCGAAGGAGATCAATTTCTTCTCTTTCTTTTGTTTTTTCTACAGTTAAAACCCGTTACTGCACGTAACTGAAAACATAGCTTCAATCTGGTTTAGCTGAGCTTCAGTGAGGTTTGGGACAGGGTTTCGGTAGCGTTCATAAATTTATTTAAGGGTCAGCAAAGCCCAGTGAGAGAAGGGGGGAGCCCGCGGTGCACACAGAGGTCGAGGGCTCCGCGCGGGGCAGCGGCTGGTCTGTGCCGTGGGCGAGCGCGTGGCCGGGGGCCTGGGGCAGCGCGTGCGCCCTGCGGCGCCCGGGAATGAGGAAGCGAGCCGAGCCCTCGCCGCCGCTCGCCTGCCTACAGCTAACTTCCCAACAGCAGCCAGGAGGGGAAAAACAAGGCCAAAACGCATTGGAAACATGCTTCTGTGCTTTAGCGTAGTAGTGCTGTGCATGGAGCGCCGCAGGCAGAGGTGAGAAGCTTTTCCTTCTACCTGCTCTTCTCTGATCAGGCGTTTTTATATTATGTGTTTTGGTTTTTTTTGTTTTTTGTTTTTTTTTTTTTTTAATTTAAGAGGCATCACACTGTGTGCCTCTGGCAATGCCAATTGATTAAGAGGTGCTTTACAATCCACTGTTTGTTTTACTTCGGTTGTTGATTTATTTTTATAAACTTAAACCTGAGAGAAGTTTTAAAGTAATGACCAGAGCCAACCCCATGTGAGAGGGAATTGTGTCTCTGGCTAGGCAAGTCCTTCCCACCAAGGCTGGTTACTATAAAGGAGTAAGAGTCTTTAAAAGAATTAATGAAATGGTATTATCTTTATTAGATTAAATTACAGAATAGCCAAGAGCTGTATTTGCGTGAGCAGATCGGTTGGCAAGCCTGAGTTTATCTTGGCTGTGGGGAGCTGCCTTAGCATTAAAAACAGCTTTCCCTGTGTTCACTGCTAACTGTTGCAGGAGCTTTTGGTTGCTTTTTTCCCAAGTAAGACTCTGCAAAAGTGAAACAACCTCAGGACTAAAGTGAAAATGGGCAATAAAGGTTACTGTTTTTCTGTTTTGATCTTCAGATGTCAAAAAGAGAATATTGCTGGGATCAGAAAAGCGCAGTAAGATAGCGTGAAGTTGGGTGAAGCCGCTGGAGCGGGTAAGGCTCTCTGCGGCTGCGTGGCGGCGGCGTGCTGAGTCACCCGCTCCGTGCCGCGCCGTCAGTGCGGGTGCCCACGGGCAGGAACCCGCCTGTGGCGCAGCGGCGCCCGATACCCCTCTGCTCCTGCAAGGACGTCCAAGCGACCTGTCTGCGGGGAGATCCTCCCCGCGTGGCTGATGTCGGCGCTCCGCCGAAGGGTGCAGGCAGTGCAGTTCGGAGGGAGCTGAATTGTAACTGCGAGCAGAAGGGAGGTTTCGCCTGCATCGATAGTGCGTGAAACTTGATGCCGGTAGATATTGGTACGAAGTATTCCAAGGTTTAATAGTGGAACTTATTCTCAAGGATGGAGCTGCGAAGCTTTCTAGCTACCTGTGACCATCCCAGCCGTCTTGCAACCGGGACAGAGGTGCGAACCACCCGACTGCGCTCTGGTCCGGCAGGGTGAGGGACGTGCCCAGCCCCTGAGCAGCTCACCCAGGCTTTACAGAGCTGCTCGGCCTTTCTCCGAGCACTGGCAGGGTACCAGCGCGGAGGCACTGCAAATTGATTGCAGCGTGACGTTTCCAGGGTCGGCAGGTAACGTGCTGAACACGCTGCGCATTCAAGCTCTGAAATAAACCTGTCTCTGGTTCCAGCATGCTATCCAAGATACACATCTTGGACTTTTTAATTCTTAATTACAGCTTAACCTTCTGAGTTTTGACCTGTGCGTGTGTTTGGATTTTTGTGTTCTGTTTTTTTCCAATGTTATTAGCAGGAGCTGTGAGTAGGAGTCTTAAAATGAACCAGGTGGTGGTAGTAAAATGTGCGTGCAAAAGGCAAGGTTTTTACTGTTATGTAGGGTAGCAAAGGTGCATGCTGAAGTTTAAAGCAATATTAGCAGCTGAAATAAAAAATAATTGATTTCCAGATAGGTAGTGGAAAGTTGTCCTTTCCTTGCTAATGATAAAATTTGCTCCAGTAGTAAAACAGAGCTGCCTGTTCTTTCGCCTGAGGTCTGTGGCTTGTTAACTGAGTAAACAAGAATTCCTATTTAAAATGTTAGTGACTAAAAATAACAATTTACCTGGTCTTTTTACACACCAAATTCTTGTATTTGATAGTGTTTGTGTTTTTTGGTGTAATTTCCGGCATATCTTTGTTTTTCTCAGTTGCATGCAAAGAATGCAAAATATTGGAAACAGTTTTCAAAATCTTTCTTACTTATTAGAGAGTTAAGAAGTCATAAAATCAATGTTATGGGATGGTGAATTTCTTTTAACAAGTCATATTTATAAATATCTTTTGGATTTTGCATGTATAGATAAATGGATAGTTATGCACACACGCATATATGTATAGAGAGAGAGAGACGGAATATTCTGCCATGAAAGTATACGTATATGTGTGCGTGTATATGTAATATATACACACACACACACACACACACATATATATGCTTTTTCTCTTATCTCCACAAGGAAGTGTTCTCTTCTTCCAGTGATGGTAGTTTCAGTAGCTGTTGGTAGTAATGAAATGTCTCGTGTCCTTCGTTTCATTGCAGCCTACCCTTTCCCGTGTGTTTTCAGTAGTTCTTTGAAGTTAGGGCATATTTGCTTCCCATTATTTCCAGGGCCATAGCTAGTCACAAACTGTTGTATCTCAGTGCACGTTGGTGACCCAAGACGGAGCAGGAAAGCTGCAGCCGTGACCGTGGGAGGCTGCGACGGCAGCGGCCTGCGGCCCTGTGCCGGCCCGGCCGCGTTCGGCTCGTGAGCCCGCTCCTGCGACACCGTGCCCGTCTTGCGCAGGACTGGAGGAATTCCCCTGCTCTGGCCTGATCCTTTTGGGAGATCTATTGGCAGCACTGGTTGCTGGAGCAGCTCTTCTTTTCTGCTTGGGGGACAAGGTTGGCTGGGTCGAGCTGGTTGGCCGTCGGGTTCGGCAGCTGGGCTGTGCCGAGGAGACTGCTTCCTGAGGTTTCTTCTGGCTGCGCTTTCCATCACCAGCACGGTCCCTGGTCTTGCTCTGGTGTCCAGGCAGCAGTCGGTGTCCGCAGCTAGGCCAGCGTCGGCACACTGGTCCCTGGCCCCGTCACGGGGGGAACGCGTGGCCGTCGCTGCCCTCGGCCGCGCGTCCCCCTCCCGTCCCTCGCGCCTGTTCGCCTGCGATGTGCCAGGCCCCGCTGGCCTGGCAGCGTGGTGCCCTCCCGCCTGGGCTGGCTGGGACTCTCTGGGGAGATCTGCTCGGGTGTAAGCTTCGCCGCTTTTGTTCTCCAGCCTTTTGAGACCCGCTTTGATGCGCGATCCGCAGTCCCAGCGGTTCCTCCCTCCTCCTTCCCCGAACTGGAGAGCTCAAAACTTCTCCCTGTGCTGTTTGCACTGTAAATAAATGTGAACTATTTCATTATGCCAGTTGTCTTAAGTGGCCAGATACAGGAGCATGAGCATGTCTATGTTTTAATGTTTATTTTATTTGGTTAACTTTTGCATCAAGTGCATTCAACTCCTCCTTTCCAGTCTAAGGCCTGGCTTGGTAGAGTCTCGATGTCCAGATCTCGTTTCAAGCAGGTACAGCTCCATGTTAGCTTCCGTCTTAAGATTTGCTCTACTAGTAATAAACTACTACTGTAATGCTTAGTTTAATGTAACGGTTGACAATCAGTGTTTCAGATAGATTGTTCCTGTTGCTCCTGAGTTGCAGCTGGGAATCCAACAGGGGTGTTTCAGTTCCACTGTGGTGGAAAGGAAGCAATGTGATCAAGTACTTAATTTTTTTGTAATTGCAAATAGTATTTCACAGCACAGTAATACATTTAACAGATTTTTAAGCTAGCAACTGCTCTTTGCAAAAAGATTTTGTAGAGTAACAGGATAATTTCTACAACAGGTTTGTTCACAGAGAGTGAGCGTAGATGAGATACTTGATATGAAAGAGTATATTAGAAAAAACAAAAAGGCTTGGAAATAGCTTTCTGAATGGTTTATGCAGATACCTCAGTCAAGTAACTCACATGTATGAATGTTTTTCCTTTGAGATACGCTGATACAGTAGTGATTGGAATGATTTGGCTATGTGCTAACAAGATTGAGGGTGGAAAGAAATTTTTTATATATAGAAATATATATATATATATATATATATATATATTTTTTTTTTTTTTAAGTGACATCTCTAAGAACGAAACACCTGCACAAACTCAATAGATCTTGTAGTTGTGCGGTGATAGCGTTAGAGTTCAGCATGGTGCTTCCTCCTCAGGTGCCCGGGTAGTGTGGATTTCTTGTTGGCTGGTAAACAGTGGCCGTATGGGGTGGTACAGAGGTGTTTTCTGAACACGGGAGAAATAATTTATTATTAGCTTTAGAACTAAGCTTTAAGTGTCTTGTTGATTTTTAAAAAAATGGCTAAAAGCCTTAACTAGTAACTCTTCACTGTTTGCCTCTATTTACTTCACTATTTGGCAAAACGATGTAACTGTGAACAACAGTTGCACAGAATTCTGGAACAAAAGCTTGAGGCTCTTCAGATTTTCTGTTTTAATCTCAGGTTTTTGTTGTTGTTTTAAAATACTTTGTGAATTACACAAGCTTTAACGTGAAGTCTTTCTTTTTGCTACTACTTGGAATTGAGATTGTGTTGTTTGGGTTGTTTTAAACTGAGATTTGCTGAAAGGCTGCATGCTGTTTTGCATATAGAATAACTTTCTCTCTGTTTAAACAAACGATAGCAAGCAAGCGTCCACTCTTCGGTGTGAAAGCTGAGAGAAAGGAAGAGTGAAACTCATGTATTAGACTTTTCAAGTGTATTTTGCGTCTTGATTTAGAAAACTATTTGGGAGTAAATCTTTCTGATAATGATTCTTTACAAATCATTTAATCTTTCTGTAGTTTTTGCTCTCTTATATTTCTTATCACATACACGATGCAGTTTTGGTTTTATTTGACTTTTTTTGTCCCAAAGGGATACTACCGCTCTCTTATAATTAGTAACATGTTTCTCTTTTGCATTTTGAGTCAAAAGTGACAACTATTAAATCCTTCCAGGACCTTTTTTGTTGTAATGCTTAGTGTTTCCATGCAAAACTTAACCTTTTAATGGATACTGTAAAAATTATTTTAGTGGAATTGCACAGGAGTATTTTAAAAACTTTTTTTTTGATTCATGTCTAGTTTATGTTAATTGGCTCATTTGTAAAGAAATAAGAGAACACAAAACCCCAAAGCTAATTAATCTTGTCCTTTAACTTCAGGAAGATTGATAACTATCTCTCTTTTTAAGCTGCATAACAACAGAAAAAGGAGTTTAAGTAGCTTTTCCAGTGCCAGAGAATAGCTGGAATTAAAACAAGTCATGACTCAGTCCTCTATTTTAATCTCAGAACGGCTCTCCTCCTTCAGCTATACCAGTGATATTTACATAGCAGAAGGGATTTCAAATGCCTTTTCCAACAGAGAATGCTAACTTTGTTTCTGTTTCTTTTTAGGTTATGTTTCACACTATGTGCTGACTGTCTGTACTTACAGAAGATATTTAAAAACAAACAGACTTTTTTTTTCTTCAAAGATTTTGATTCCAGTGGAATCTGTGCTTCAGATTTTTGTCCTGTTGATTAACTCCTGAAGCAATGCCTGTACAAGCTCCACAATGGACGGATTTTCTCTCCTGCCCAATTTGCACACAGACGTTCGACGAAACGATCCGGAAGCCCATCAGCTTGGGTTGCGGCCACACTGTCTGCAAGATGTGCCTCAACAAGCTCCACCGTAAGGCATGCCCTTTTGACCAGACCACTATCAATACAGACATTGAACTCCTTCCTGTGAATTCAGCCTTGCTGCAACTCGTGGGTGCTCAGGTAGCAGTGCTTATTTATTTATTTGTCTTCACTGTTTCTTTGTCGTTTCTTTCCTTTTCTTTAGGGAGACAATTTCATAAAATAAGAATGTGGCTCTACATAAATGGGCTGTAGAGCAGACATCTGCCTTTCTGTAGACATACTTTCCAAATTACAGGTTTTAGACTTATGACATGCTGTAACAGAGCTGCTGAGAACAGCAGTTAAATCAGTCCTGCTTCTACCTTTGACTGATTTTTGCGTTTTACCTGATCTAGTGTAACTGTGGGCTACCACCAGAACAGGGTGATTCTGTTCCCTTTGTTCTTCTGCATCTAGCCATTTTACGCCCAGTGGATGAGCTGGATGAGTTACCTTGTGGTAACTATAGCTATCCTTCTGGTGCAGTAGACCACTTGCTTTGTCTGATTCAGCTTGCGGATGCCTACCGAGATGCCAGGGAAGCAGGAGGAGGGGAAAAGGGAAGTGCGTCAGACCCGTCTGGTAGCAGCCTCAGTGCTGCCTTATGTCTACCTTATGTCTACCTACCTTATGTCTGGTTTGAAACTGCCCTGAAAGTGTAATTCTATGAGATGACCTACGTTAACTTAAACCCATACAGCTGGAAGTGGAGAGCCTAAGGTCAGCTGAACCAGTGATCTGATTTGGATGACTACTGCAGTGGCACCAGCCTGGGGAAAGGGGCAGGAATGGGTGGCCAGTGAAAGCAGAGTCACCCTGTTTGGTTGCAGCACAGGCTTAAGTTGGCATAAGCTTATCGTGAAACTACGTGTTTAGGTCACTGGTAGTTCCTTGTGAGCCATACGTTTCAAGGCTGGACAGGATCATGGATTGGGAAGTTGGCAGAGGAAGAAAGTCCATGTCTAATTTATGGGTGAGAAATAAAAATGCAGGAGGGAGGCAAGTATCTTAGGAGGGTTATTGTTTTCCCTCTCTGGGCTCAGATGAGTTGAAGAGGCAGCATAAAATTCTGTAAGATACATATTTTGGTTTTGAGCTATGTTGTGGAGAAGCCATAAAAGGTGAAAAGAAAGCTGTTTTTATCCTTTTGATTAGATACTGTGACTTAGAGGCCTAAATGCATTTCTGCCGCTTCCTCAAATCAGATGCAGCTTGTTACTGTTTTCTTGCTATGCATTGGTCTAGAAGATGTATCAGAAGATTAAGAATTAAGTTCTGTTTCTGGCTGTACTAGTGATTCATTCTGCTTTGCAGGAGAAAGTAAATAAATCGTGTGCCTCCATGTCTTCAACATGTATGCTGCCATTTTTGAAGAGTTTCCAAACAATGTGATGTTTGTGAGTGATGCTGTAAAGTAAATGTTGTAATTCTCTTCTTTCTCCCTTGCTCTATAGTATCTTCTTCCTTCCTCTCTGGAATTCATAGAATAGTTCCAGCTGTATCCAAATGCGCACATTTATGATGTGGATAAATGCTCAGAAGGACTGACATTTTTTATTTTGTATGTAATTGTTATACTTTGTAAGAAGCTTGTACCACAGCTTTAATTTGGTCTTTGCCTAAATTTAAATTTCCACAAAAACAAGGTCCTCTGCAATGATGTGGAAAACCATGCTGCCCTGTTACAGGTAACTGAGGATTTTATTCTAGCTTTGCTTGTTAGTCAACCAGAATTTGCTCATCAGTATTCAGAGGTATGTGCGAAGGAAGAGTGTCTTTATGATAGTAGTATATTTGTCTTAAGAGCCCTCTGAACTCTAGGTTCAGATTTTGGATTAACGACATAACTTCTGTGTGTTATAGGTTCCGTGTTTATAGGGGAAGAATGCTTCCTTTTCATATTTTGTTATCCAGATTCTTACACCCTTGTTCTGTGTCACCTGAAGCAGCCTCTGCCATCAAAAGAGACGGTCTTCCCTTTTCATCTTTTTTGTTCCTCATTCCTGCTTGTATCCTGCTCACTGTGACAAGTCTTTGTACAGCTAGGTAGTGAACTGGATAGGGGAATTGAACTTTGCTATGTTTAGATATTTTTTAAAAAAACTTTCTTTTGTCTAGTTGCCTGATCTAGCTGATGGTTAGCTGTGCAAGCGCTTGCGTTGCCTTGCCGAAGAAGGTGATGGGAGAACAGCGAAGCGGTTTGCAGCTGCGGTCAGATTTGAAGCGATGACAAAGCTGTGTTGTTGCACTGTGTCAGTGTTACCTAAACAATCACCAGTGATCTTAGCTGGTTTTTCTTATTGCCCACACTTTCCTCTTAGGAGCGATTTGCATTTCCCTCCTAGCTCTCCCTGTGCCAGTGAGTGAGGCCCGGTGCTGTGAATGAGACCACTATTCCACATAATGCACCCTCCTGGCTCCTCTTTCCCTCCTGGCACCTTGTACTGTTTCCCAGGCTATGGAGGACTGTAAAATAATTACATGACTTTGTTGGGAAGGGCAGGAAAAACAGCTGCTATTTTCCACTGGGCTATCTCTTTCTCAGAAAAGCCTTTCTTGACATCTTTTATAGAAGAGGACTTGGAAAAGGATAAAAAGAGTGCTTTAAAGAAACTACAGTAGCTTTGAGCTCGGTCTCATTGAGATGATGTGCTTTCTTTAGTACACATCAACAAAAATGATCTATGTGCAGCCAGCCAGCTCATGAAGCATGAGTAGCATTATCAACCTTCATAGTCACACAAAGCCTTTTCTTGTTCCATTTTTTTTTTTGGTTTAGTTTCAGGAGAGGTGTACATGACTTTAACCACCTCTAACCTTCTGCAGACCTCTGTACACCTTAGTTCGTGAAGATCTTTAATATGTTTTTTAATGATGTATTCCAAAAAACAGGTTCCCTTTAGGAAGGTAAGCAGTACAACATAATTAAAGCTTTTGTCTGGGGGAAGAGGAACAGTTTGTTCTTTTCCCTTTGGGGAGGTTCCCAGGAAGTTCACACACTGACAAATGTTATACACTTCTTTTTTTGCTGGAGGCAGGAGAGGAGAAGCAGACATTTTGAAGAAACAAGTCTCTTCCAGAGACTCTAGCAGCGATGATAGGCATCCCTGGCAAGTTGTGCTTTGTGGCTTTAAGTACAGACAGAAATACAGTAAAACTTGTCACGCAGGCACGGGAGGAAGCAGTAACCCATTTCTCTGATAATAGCATGTCTGTATGTAGATTTTGTTACTTTAACAGAGAAAAGAGTTGATTTCTTACTTTAATTATAGTCTATTTCTCCTTTTCTTTTTCCCCTCACATCCCTTAACAAAAATGAAACATCTTGCCTAGCTTATAGCCAAACTTCCCATGGAAATTTAAGTGTTGCAGAGACTCAAATTTCTGCTCCCCCTGCTATAGTCTGATGCACAGCAGCAGTGCACGCAGGATCCGATCTGAAAGACAGCGGCTCTGCAATTTGGTATTCGTACAGTGAGTTCAACCACGTAACAGGGAAGCAAACACAAGTCCAAAAAGCTTTATTCATACAGCATACACAGAATACCTTGCTTTTAAGAATGTTTAAGTACAGAAGAAATCCCTTAAGCCAGTTTCTAAGGGAATGAGCTCTTGAATTTCAACTATTCAAGCTTCCACGTATTACTCACTATATGTAACTATTTTAAACATTCACCAGGCCTATATTTTGAAGGTGCCCAGTCATGGATTTGTCATCTAATCTCTTCCCTCCTGTTTCCACAGCGTGCAAAATGGCAGTGTGCACATTCCTAACAGGTGACATCAGGTGCCAGGAATTCCTGTGGTAGCTTTAAGTTCTGCCTGTGTGTCCTGCTGGACATGATAAATGTAGTTGGAGGCATTTGACAGGGGATTCGTGTATGACAGGAGAACAGGTGGAGTCTGACTAACTCACGGTGCTTTAAAAACGGGAAGATGACTGTTGTAGAGCTTATATTCCTGGCGTGTTGGGTTGGGTTGTAGGGTAGCTTTTAATGAAATGAGGGGCCTCGGAGGAGGAAATCCTCTGCAAAGAAATGTTTGACAAACTTTTGAGGAGTTGAAGACTAACCATTATTTTTTTTTGGCAGGAAGCAAACTATCTATTTGTAGGGGAAAAAAGGTGGGGGAGGACAGGCCTCAAACGGAGGTATGAGGGGTTTGCTCTGCTTAATGTCTTTTAATCCTGCCCAGTTAAGTGTCTAATGCTAATTAGTGGTGACTCAAGCTGATGTCCATGGTCAGACTGCATTTAAATAGCTAATTCAGAAGCTCGGCCTGGTGGGAGATGGTGCTTTAGCAGTTTTTTTCCAGTCCTGTCCCCCTCCCCCCAGTACTGTCACAACCTGCCTCTTTGCACAGCCGCGAGGGTCATGCTGAAGGACGACATTCCTATGCCGGGGTGCCCAGCCTCAACGCCAAGGCAGAGGCATGCAAAGTTAACCCAAATTTAAGCTAAAAAAAGTCTGAGATTACTCTGTTCTTCTTGTTCTGGTCTCCCTTGGGAGATATTTGTCGTATCATGTAAGCGTAACTTGCAGTGAAAACTGTGAGAAGGGTGGAGTGTCTGAGAAAATGGAATATTGAACGAGGATGGAAATAATGAACTCATTGAGCAGGGCAGCTATTTTGTGATTCTCAAGAGGCGTTGTCAGCAGTAGTGACCGTAGGGTCCTTCACACACTCAAAAGGATATTTTGCAATGGGGAAGTGAAAATGCTTTGGGCTTGAATGATCTCTCTGTGGTCCTAAAGCAATTCCTTGACAAAGCCAAAACAAAAATTTGCATGTCCTGTGACTTTTGAGTCATGTGTTTACTGGCTTTTTTTCCCCCTCTTGATAAATACTGGTCTTCTGTTGTAAAATGGGGGAACATTTTGGAACTGCACGTTGAAGAACCAGAAGGACAAGTTATTTGCAAGATTTGCTGAGAGATGCACTGCCTCTCCAGTTGTATGATGTACGCAGGGAGAAACACATCTGCTTGTCCCGAGGATTGCTGAAAAGCACAAAATGAGCATCTTCAGCTTTATCGTTCCATCCTACACCTGCTCCAGCTGAAGATGAAGGCTAAACTCACGTGTCTTCCAGCCCTTGCTTTACAAGAAGTACAGTTGTGCAAGCTTTTTCAATGTTGTCCTCAAGTCTCCTTTGCAAAGAGAAGAAATGGGAAGGATGCACAGATGGGCGGTACTGGGCTCGGCAAGGTCTGCTCAGTAGCTTGATTAGCCCTCGTGAGTTTTTCTGCGGCAGCTTTTTTCTGGCGGAGGGGGAGGCGCTCTGAGAGTTGCCCAGACAGTCCTCGTCTCTCGCTGGTCGAGTTGTGCTGCGTACGGCATTCCAGCGCGCTGGCGTTGCTCTGGGCTAAATCTGCCTTAATTCGGGATAGAAATCCGGGGCTGAACACTGCGTTTCCTGTCCCCCATCCGTTCCAAGCGGTCTCTGCCGAGTGTTGCGAAGCTCGAGGTGCATCTCAAGTTGTCGTCGTTGAAACGAGATAGAAACGTGCACAAAACGTATCGTAGCGGTAAACGGGGCAGAGCCGTGCAGCGGCCGCCTCAGCGCGCCTGCGTGCTGTTTGAGCGGTGAGCCCGCTCTGCTCGTACAGCGTCCCGGGCAGAGGCACGCTGCCAGCAGGGCGGGGGCCCTGAAAAGGGAGATGGGGCTCTCTGCTCACGCGAGTATTGGAGGGGTTCGTGGTTCTGTTTCCCAAATCCTGAGAAACCTGTCCAGCTGAGGCCGTTGCTCTTGAAACACTTAGGCTGTGGCCTCTGTAGGATAAAATTGCTGAATCTCCTTTTACTCAAAGCTTCCTTACTTAGAGGTAGCAAAAAACTTCCAAATTAAGTATAGAAATAATAGTCCAAGGAAAGCATCCAGGCTTACCTGTTGTCTTGAAAGAAATAATTTCTTTCTTTTTTCTTTTTTATTTTTTTTCCTTTTAAACAGAGTAAGAGGGTTGGTGTCTGATCCAGACCATCTTGAATTTGCTGAGTTTGGATAGTATCAGCTCTTAATTGTGGGGTTTTTTTTATTTATTTATTTACTTCAATCCCAAGCACTTCGTTTTGGTCACCACATTTAAAAGCAAGAGCTGCACAGCTGGCAACTTCTTATTCTGCAGCACGTTTCAAAATGAGAAGCCACGAGCACACACGCACATTTAGCTGTGGCTGTAGGAAAAGTATGATTGTATAATTAAAATGCAGATGACGTATCAAAATTAGTAAGAAAGCTCTTGCCCCAGCCGGTGGGATTAGCTCTGCCCTGTTGTCCGTGTGCACACAGCATAGCAGGGCTGAGTTCCCTCTTCCGTCTGTGAATGCGCACTTGACATTTCCGCAATGTAGTAATGTAAAGACTTACCATTTATAATTCCAAATACTGAAATTATTCCTGGAAAATCCTGGTGGCAATACAGATGTGCAGGAGTTACGAGAAACGAGTTGTGGTTATGACTGGAACTGCTTCTGCTAAGATTACAAATGTGTTGGCTGCACAGATCTATTGAATCTCGGGCAGTCGTACTTCTGTGCCTTAACGTGTATGCTGCTCTCACAAGCTTTACATTGAAGGTTTTGGGCGTCATGTCCAGAAATCTGCTAGCGGAGATCAGTAAACCTAGCTCTCTGTGCTTAATTCTCCTTTAATATTTTGCCTCAGAGCTTTGGAAAGGCTGTGTGCTCAGTGGCAAAGGTTTTTTTCTCTTTGCTCTCCATCATCTACATGTATTTGAGGTTTTGTATTAAGGGACTGATTATGTAAACTCCCTATTTATTTGCTTGTTATTTATTTGCTAAGTTTGAGCATCTTATAATAATTACTGGGTTTTGTCAAATGAATATTGAGCCACATTCTTTCCTATCAAATGCAGTGGGCAATAAAGTAGAGGGCAAAGCATCTTTGAAGGAGAAGGTGTTCCAGCTTTGCTTGTATTTGTCCAGGCTGAAAAAGGAAAAAAGTTAAAATGAGCAAAAATACTGAAAGCCTAACTAAATTTTATAGTATGTACACTTTTCAGTAATTGCAGATGTTTTAAATAATTCATGTCAAAATTCCTGCTTTTTTTCTCCCTTCAGGAAAATTTTAAAGTATAGATATAAAATAGTATTCCTCTCTGTGCCTTGCTTGGGTCCCTGTGAGCAACTACGCAGCGCTGGCGTGACGCAGTTGCCACTGAGTAGAGGTTGAGTTGGAAGTACAAAGTGGCAGTCTGAGAGCTGTTTTCACTTCAGGAGAAACTGCGAACAGCACTTGTATTTAATCTCCTGAGAAATTCCAGTATATTTTACTCAACGTCTCTTTGGAAGATCTTGTTTTGTCTGGATGAAATAAATGCTGCAGCCAGAACATTACAAAAACAAAACTCACTAGCCTGCGATACCAGACTAATGCTTAGCATATGTGTGCATATGCACTGTGTAGGAGAATGTCATCTTGCAGCTTGATTAATTGGGTCTCTTCAGAATATGCTGTAATATAATTGCTGCTGCTTTCTTCCCCCACCCCCAAATCCAAATAGCTCAGAACACTTATCCCTAGATAATTTTAGAGCTGCCAGGTCCCAGATATGAATCTGCACCTTCTTGCAAACCAGGGTTATCTGAGTAATACCAGTTTTTGGCTGGCTGGTTTTAGCAGTGTTGCAGTATGTTTGCTGTTTCAGCAAAAGTTCATGATTATAAGAAATGTCGTGTTTCTTGTGCCGATACCTGTCCTGGAATACGCATTCTGGTTTTGTTTCATATCAGTCACTAAATAAAAGAAGTCTGATACTGTGGCTTGTGAAATAAACTGAAGCTGATAAATTTTTCTGCCTTTTTAAGCTATCTTCACTTTAACTGATTTTTGCAGGGGGGAGGTGGAAGCTGTTTGTTCACTAAAATGAATAATTACATATTGCTTACTAATGTAGAAAAATTGTAGAGAAGGGGAACGAAACAGGAAATGCATGATATTAATAAGCTCAATGTAGTGTGTGCTTGTAAGCACGACTACTGCTTGCTTATGCATATTCATCACAGATGCCCATGTCACCTCTTCAGGTTCCAGAGCAGCAGCCAATTACTTTATGTAGTGGAGCTGAAGATACCAAGCATTATGAGGAGGGCAAGAAATGTGTGGAAGAATTAGCATTGTACCTCAAACCACTCAGCAGCGCGAGAGGTAATTCCTGTGTTGTTTCGTTTGAAAATGAAAGCTGGAAACAAATAAGATGCATAACAAATTATCCATGTGATTACAAGTAGAGTCTGTTGGAAAAACTCACCTAGAGCTAGTTTATAAATATCAAACTGGAGTTACCTTTCTGAGCATTAAGGTTATGTTTTCACTTGGGGAAAACATCTTTAATGGTATTATATCACAATAGTACTGAGAAAACACAGAGGCATTTGGTTTCAGTTTAGTAAGTTGAGATAAACTTGCTAAGTTGTGTTGACCTCTGCTAACTAAATAAAACTGAAAACTCTGCTATTTCCTGAGTTCTGCTTTACTTAGATAACTCTTGTAATGCAGCTTTGTTGCAGTGGAGGAATAATTTGAAGGAAGTAATGTGTTGGATGTAGGACATACAAGAGAAATAAGTTATCCTCTGTTTATATGAGACCTTAGACAACACCTGGACCCATATGAATAATGTTAATTTAGCAAATCTTCACTAGTTCAAGTGTATGTAGTGTGTATATATGTATTACATATGCTGGATTTGGAAAATCAATAATCAACCCTTCCTAGATGTAGAAGCAAATGAGGCAACACAGGTGAATGTCATGGGGATCAGCTTTCCAAAAATTGATTTTTTACAAAAAGCTGTTTCAAGCTTTTGCAAATAGTGCAATGTGATACCAGCATGACTCTTGAGCATTTAGTGGCCACATGAACAAATCCTAGGTAAATATCTGAACAACAGCAATATTGTAGCTAGCTATCTAGCAAGTCGCTTCAGTTTTTTTATCCTGGTTTCAGTAGATCCAAGCACATTTGTGAATGTATTCATTCACCTTAACCAAACACTGCTGAACTTTCATCAGTTTGGTTTGGCTAGGCCAAAGCAATAGAGATTTCAAATATAGGTAAGATACTAATTTTTTTGTGAAAATAGACAAATAGAGAAGGACATGATCCCTTCAAGCCTCAAAAATAAGGGAAAGTCTGCAATGTAAGCCTAACTGAGGTTAGGCAGCTGAAAATCCATATGGGAGGTTGCAGGAGAGACCTCGAACACAGGGAGAGAATTCATTAGAGGTTATACCTTCTTAAAGAGGCAAATCAATTAATCACAAGATAAAAATCTGTGGGAAAGCAGACTCCACAGAACTGTTTGCTTTTAATGATGAGTAAAAGAAACTGATAAAAATGAATTTTTGATATGCTGTGGCTGTAGCATTCTGTTTAACAAAGTCAACATCGGGGGAACTGAATTTGCAGTTTTCCAGTACAGCTGCTGAAGGTTAGCACCAAAAGATGTGAAGTAGTGTTTTTTTTTTTAATTTGTTTTGTTTTGAAGGTGTGGGTCTTAACAGTACTACTCAGAGCGTGCTGAGTCGTCCCATGCAAAGGAAACTTGTGACATTAGTTCATTGCCAACTAGTAGAGGAAGAGGGACGGATCCGAGCCATGCGTGCAGCACGGTCACTTGGTGAAAGAACAGTTACAGAGCTCATTCTTCAGCATCAAAACCCTCAGCAGCTCTCTTCCAACCTCTGGGCTGCAGTGAGAGCCAGAGGGTGCCAGTTCCTTGGGCCAGGTAGGTAACATCCAAATCCATACTACTGCTATATTAGAAACAATTTAGGATTGAGGAGGGCTGAGAAATGGGCATCCTTGGCAGTACCTTCTTTCAGTAGGTCTTCAGAACTAGTGGTGTATCTATTGGGCTGCTGTCGTGGACTTTCTCATTTTTGCTCGTATTTCTCATATTTGTACTGCTTTTGCAAGTCTTCCGTGAAACTCAGAATAGTCACTGGCCTTCTGTTACTGTGAGAAGCTAAAATTGAAAGTAGTTTGCCTCTTTCATCAAGGAAGCAAAACCCCTCCAAAAAGTAAGGTACTTAAAAGTGACTGGACATAACTTTTTTTTTTTTTTTTTTTTTTTTCCCTCCTCCCCCTCCCCAGCTAGAGATATAAACATAGGAAACATGTTTATTTGTGGGGAAAGAAAACACAAGAAAAATGCAGGAATCTTTGTTTTTTTCTCACCTTCTTTGTTGCATTTTTTTTCCCCAGCAATGCAAGAGGAGGCTTTAAAGCTGGTTCTACTGGCTCTGGAAGATGGATCTGCTTTGTCACGGAAGGTCTTGGTTCTCTTTGTGGTTCAGAGGCTGGAGCCACGATTTCCTCAGGCTTCTAAAACTAGCATTGGACATGTTGTCCAGCTTCTTTACAGAGCCTCGTGCTTCAAGGTATGAAGATCTTGCTCAGAGCCCTTATAACCCAGAAAAATACTTCCTCATAGAGCCAAAAGATGCTCTAATTTAAGATGAGTTCTAATACACATTCACAGCTTCTAAAAACTTTTTTTTGTTTACAATTTTCATTGTCTCATACCATTAAATGCATCCAAAAGTATGTATAGTTATAGAAATTGTGTTTGGAGAGTTTTGTCGTACATCTGTGAAGCAGTGTAGACTGAAATTGCAATTTTAAGCAGTAAATTTGCTTGGAACCTGTCCAGGTTTAATGGATGAACAGTAACAAAACTCATATGTGAGTGAGTGTAGCTTATCTCCTTTAAAAGAGGCTTTTAAAGCTGGAAAAGCCCCATTTCTGTTAATAGAGTGGTATTGTAGCTAGAAACAAAGAAACATGAAGCACTGTAATATCAGAATGAGGTTTACTAGTGGTGTGGTAGAAGGAAAACTTAAGCTGTTAGTGGTACTTCACACTATTCAGATCCATTGCTGTGTCCTCAACTTAAATGTTGTTTCACTAAATGAGGAAAATGTTTTGTTGCCTGCTTATTGTAGTTGGCTTCTTTCTCCATACTAGGTGACAAAGCGTGATGAGGATTCCTCCCTGATGCAACTGAAGGAGGAATTCCGCACTTACGAAGCTCTGAGAAGGGAACACGATTCCCAGATAGTTCAAATTGCAATGGAAGCAGGTTTACGCATTGCGCCGGATCAGTGGTCCTCGCTGTTGTATGGAGACCAGTCTCACAAATCCCACATGCAGTCTATCATTGACAAGGTAAAGCCACCTACAGTCAGCCCAGTCTATCTTGTCTGTAACTGTGTGTAGATGTATAAGCTTGTAACTTGAATGAAGAGTAGTGGTGACGTTCAGATGTACTCATCTTACCCATTGATCATTTGTGCTGTTATTTCAAAAACCTTGTTGGCCTGAATAATGGGAATATATATTTAGAGTGTAATGAATGTGGCTCCCAGTGCCATCTTGTTCTCTTTCTACTTTACCCCTTTCAGTAGGTAGGAAACTAGAGTTTAACTGCACAGAACAGATTAATAGTTTGTTTCCAGATGGGAAGCTAGTCCATAAGCTGAAAGAAAATTAGTGCCCCAGTCCGTATCTAAATGAAGTCAGAGAGATGTAAACATATTTCTTAGGTAAAATGACTTGACCTCTGGAAATGTGGATCTCTGCTGTTTATAGAGACAACGTAGGACAAATGGGCTTTTAAATTAGGGAACTCAGGTACACAACTAAGTTAGATGGGAAAAACTGAGCTTTTCTGTATTCGTGGGTGGTTACAAAAGCTGTGAAACAATTGCTTTGGCTTCCTTGTAGGAAGATTAGCATCAAGAATAAACTGATAGGTATCCATGCATTTGACTGTATTTTCAGGTCCTGACGACTCTCCTGAAGGATCTATGCAAAGTTAAAACAGGATTTTAAAAATAGAGGTTGTATGTTGTTAGTAAATGGAACATTGTTAGCTGCCTTTACTCTTAAGTACAGCAGGATGGTGGAAGGATAAAGCAAGATGCAAATCTGTTCATTCAAGAATCAGCTGTATTAGACTCTTCTGAAATCTTAATTAAATGAGTCTTGAATGTTTTGCATTTTTCTGGGTGCCAGCACAATGCAGAAAAGAAACAGGTTACACTACTGTAAGTGTAGCCAGCCTTCATTTTTGGCTATTTGGAGCTATTTGCTTAACTTAGAATGCAAAGAAAGGGTGTGTTCTTAAGGCTGGAGGCAGTATTTTAATACGAGATGCTGAAACCAGCTTGTGTGAGGAAAATTCTGCATCAGTTCTGGAAAATAGCTCTATGATCTGATGGAGCAGCCTTCAGAAACCACAAGGATTGTCTTGCCTGTAGAAAATTTATTATTATTATATATATTTTTTTTAAAGTTGCAGACTCCAGCTTCGTTTGCACAGAGTGTTCAAGAATTGACTATTGCTCTCCAGAGGACTGGAGATCCAGCTAATCTGAATCGTCTTCGACCTCACCTAGAACTCCTGGCAAATATTGATCCCAGTCCAGGTAATTCTAGATATTTTGTAAAGCCATATAACTTCTAGTTTATCAGGAGGAATTTAACAACATTAGGGGATTGAAAGCTGTTCCTCAAGGAGAAGAAACATCCTCTGTAACTGATAAACTTAGGATTCTTGAATGATAGTGAAAACCGACCTGGCAACAGCAGTAACTTATGTGAAGAACTAAACTATTTTGAAGCAAAGGTGGGTCCAAAAAAAATTCATGAAATAGTTTCATCACCTCTCTGAGAATGGCTTCCGAGTTTGACAGCACCGTAAATAACAAGGATGTTAAATGCATGTAATCCTGTGAGATTACATGATGTATACTTCATACTGGGCAATGTTAACTGAGGGGACTCGCAACAGTCTTAGTTTCTTCCTTTTATCTGTTTAGTAAACATGCCATTCCTATGGCTTTGCAAATCTGATTTCAGTAAGACTGGTAGAGCCACTGCGTTTAATGCAAGGTCTTAGCTGTTGCTCTAACATATTTCTTTCTCTCCAGTTCTTTAGTGGAGCAGATCGTCTGTTTACAAACTGAGGGGAATATCTAAGAAAACAGTTGTCAGATTAAGGACTTCCATTATCTTACCTAAAATTGTATGTCTTTATTCTAGAAATTCTGGGTAGTATTTTTTGATTTGAGTTCTCTAGACTGCACACCTTGTACTTGGAAGTCTCTCTTGGAGGCAGCTTAAAATAATAAGGCATCTTGCATCTAAACTATTTAGGATTTTGAAGTTCAAGTCTGATGGACTGAAATGACAGAATCTAGGCAAAAATCATTCTAGACAAGGCAGATGCCCTATTCTAGGGAGCTTACTATTTTTCTTTTTAGTCTGTCACTATGCAAATGTGTGGAAAGACAAACTGAGAAGGAGAACTGAGCTGGAAAGAACATAAATGAGAAATGAAATCTAAGCTACTGATGGGGAGAAGGAGGTGGAAATTGCTGGAAGAAGTTAGTAGCACTGAGGATGGACTGAGGGAGCAAGGATGGGCAGGAGAGACTGGTGTGGCTGAGGTTTTATTTTATGCCTGTTACATATTTGTAAAAGCAAGGTTAATGTCAAAGTTGAGTGTGAAGGCCTAAACTGTGACTTCAGCAGATAAAAGTAGCAGTTGTGGGTTTCAGTTTGCTTAAACAAGCTCTACTTGCACGTGAAGACCAGATGCACTTTACAGCTAAAGACAATGCAGTGTTTTCTTACCAAATCTTTCGTACTGTAACTAGTCAAGGATAAAACTTTTTGAGTGCGACACTAGTAGCTCACTTGAAGCTTCAGTGGGTGAGTCATTTGATGTCATTTTTCTCGGTGCTGTTGAGTTGCTCCCCTGCTCTCCTTGTAGGTGCATTGTAGTTCACCCAGCAACAGCGAGTCCTTGTGAACAGTGTGTTCACAAGGCTGTTGGGTTAAAGATCTTGAAAGGCACTTGTAAAGCACTTTGAGGTCCTAAGTATTGTGGTAGAATGTGTAGGCATGTTGGGGGAATACCGTCTGCTGGGACAGATGGAGCAGAAGGGCAGTTTGGTCAGCTGGAAAGAGCAAGAGCCTACACTGGATTAAGACTACATAATTTTTTCACGCTGCTCTGTTAGATGATCTCATAAAGTTTGTGATACTTAGGATTTCTTTGTTACCTGGTTGTGGAAATTTTTTTTTCTGCGTGTGTTTTGGGTGTGTGATGTGGTTTTTAATAATACTGTTTCCTGTCAATGTTACAGATGCTCCACCTCCAACATGGGAACAACTGGAAAATGGGCTAGTTGCTGTGAGGACTGTGGTTCATGGCTTAGTCGACTATATCCAGAATCACAGCAAGAAAGGAACAGACCAGCAACAGGTAAGAGCTAAAGCTTTTCAAAGAACTTAAATAAATAAAGGAAATGCTTGCCCCAAAGTTTTATTGGCTTGGTCTGTTAGTACAGGTTTGCTAATGTCATCCGGACACATTTGGTTTCACAAGGAGTAGGTTTGAGGATGTCCGTGCAGTCCCATATTTGTTTAAAAAAAAAAAAACTTGTTGCATTAATTTGCAGAGTTTGTTAGGATAAAAAGAAAATGATCTGATCCAGCTGCCAATTTAGGGAAATGAATAAACAGCCCTCCTGATTAGAGTCTGGGGAGAAGGCCAGGGTGCTGCCACTGATCTGTGGGAGTTTTCTTGTTTTGTCTTTAATGTGAAATTTCAGTCAGATGGCTCTGTGTTAATGAAATGATTCTTATGCCCGTGTTTAATATTCTGTGAAGTTTTAAAGATTTGGGGAAACTTCATGTAGAAGGTACCATCCTGAGTTCTTAAAACAGTTTTTGTTTCAGAAACCAAATGATGATGCCAAACGTGTATTAGCATGTCACATGGTTGTCTTATTGCGCGTTCCTTTGATCTCATTTCACTGTATAGCTCAGTTGGTGTAAATGCTAGCTGCTGCTGAGAATGACAGAGCTGCCTGTCATGCATCCCCCATCGCTCCCTTGCTCTGGCGCACGTTCTCCTGGAGAGCTGGTTCAGGGCGCGGGTAGAGAGATTCTCTCTGGAGTGGGAAGAGGACCCCCACAAACAAGTAAAACCCACAAAATCAGAGTGAATATTTATTTTCGATTTACCTTTTTAGCACTCACTGATTCAGCGTGATGCCTAATGTGCACTGTCACTGGCAAAGGAAAAAGGAGAGGGAGAATACAAGGAAAAATCGGGGTGGGAAATCTCATGACAGTGCTAACTGTAGTGGTGGGGGAGTTGAGCTCTGGGGAGAGCATCACCCAGCACAGATGTGCAGTGCGAAGGTCGGAAGGGAGCATACAACCTCCTGCTACGGGAAGCATGCGGAAAGCACATCCCTGCAGCATCAGGCATCACTGGCTGGTGGCTGTGGCCAGCAGAGGGCTGTGGAGCTCATCTACACCCGGCCTAAATCTTTTTTTCACTGCCATAGGGGGCAAAAAAAAAATTAAAAAAAAAAAAAGTAGTTTGCAGATTGGCTTCTGGCAGATTCGTATCTTCTGAGTTCCGTCTTGGATTTCTCAGAAAGCAAAAGTTTATTTTTGCAGACATTTCTGCAGTGGAAACTCTGGGGTGTTTCCCCTGCTGACTGATTTAGTCTTGCCATGAAACCTGTAAGAACTGGATGTCTTTGAGACCACCTCTGTCCTGTCAAAATTTGTCTAGGGTAATTAGAAAATGGGTGTACAAGTAGATGGCCAGATTGCATTAAGTCACAGTTTCTTTGGAGACCAAGCTCAGAACAACGCGAAAGGCGGCATATACCGTGCTAACCTGTGTAGGAATAAGGTTATTCTTGCCTGTTGAAATAATTATCATATTTAAGAGGTTTTTAATCCAAGGAGGTTACAAGGGAACTCAGTGAAATTTAACTGTACATGAAGACCAAAGGGATACTGAAGTTCCATTTTGAGCTAACAGAGTAAGGGAAAAGCAGCTCACCAGATTCAACTTTGATAAGGTTTTTTTGCATTACATTTAATGTTTGGCATGGCATACTTCTGTCTTCTGAGTAAGCATGCTGATCTTTCAGACTAAATTGATTTTTGTCCGCTTTACTGTTCCTTGAAGCATATGGCTGTGTTCCAATCAAGCTCCAGTAAGAAATTAGAATAAAAATATTCTTAAAATCTGATAGTGATGTAGTTATCAAAATACCTACTTTTGAATCTCTCCGTTCTGTTGAAAGCCCAAATGTGAACACTGTTCCTGTTGTACAGTTCAGGCTTAGGTACTCTTGGGATGTTTACACTGAAGGAATATTGAGCAGTCACACATCAGTCCTTTTAGTAAGAGGTTACATTCCGTCCTTGGTTAAGTGCACTTACGCTCAGGTATCTTACTTTGTTTCTTTAATCTTGTCAGCCTCCTCAGCACAGCAAGTACAAGACATATATGTGCCGAGACATGAAGCAGAGAGGAGGGTGCCCTCGAGGGGCCAGCTGCACCTTTGCACATTCACAGGAGGAGCTGGAAAAGTAAGTGCACCTCTTACCAGAGAAATCAGTCCGATCTTTGCTGCACCTTGTCCTCAGGAGTGAGTTATATCTAGGAATGGGGAGAGGAGGCATATATCTGACTTAACTGTTAAACGAGCAAGAAATAATATATATATATATATATAAAAAAAACCCTTTGAATGGCCATCTTCAAAGTTTTGGGACTGTTCGTTCTCAAATTCGGAGCGTAAGCTTGGCTTTGTCCAGCAGTAGTGCAGCTGTGAGAGCCTGATGTTCGCACAACAAGTGTTGCTTGAGATTTCAAGGGTGAGAGGGGTTTCTGATTTCCTAAGTGTGGTTAAATGAGCTGCTAGATTGCATCCATTTATGGTCATTTGTTCATGTTTCTTCTCTTGATTTCATAGTCAGGTGTGCGACAGAGGCTGCTGCTGGCAGCTTTCCAGATCTGTGGGTTCTCTTTGTCTTCTGTGTTGCTTGTACTATCTGGAGAGTGAGAAACCTGAGCAGAACCAGTTTTCTTTCTGCAGTGTTTGTCCTTTGGAACAGTTCAGCCCGTCCCACATGCAGTAGTTCACAAGCAGTTACAGCTGTTGTCAGAGGGTAACAATATGGCTGTCATACGAAGTGTGCAGTAAGTAAGCAGCAGATGCTGCAAACTTAGAGGCAGTACCTGGTTGTCTGAGAGCAAGGCTCTGCAGTTCTGAGCATTGGTTTGTGTTACAAAGAAGTAAAATAGATTTTTAAATATTTTTAATGTAGTTTTTTACACAATTTAACACTTCTGGATTTGTGTTTGAGCTAAAATAATTCATTGTTTCCAAGGAATAGAGTTTGTTTAAGTCAAACTCCAGAGATTTGGAAATGGCATGCTGTTGTTTTGTTTTTTCCTTAAAAATATAAAAGCTCAAAGGAAAAATATGGCTGTTCTTCAGCTGTATGGAAAAATAGGAAGAAAAAAACAGAGCACGTGATATTAGAATGACAAAGGCAGCTATTGACACTGAGAAAGAATGGGACTTTTGATACTAGTGTTGTGTGGAAACAGGGTTGTGTGGTGTGGGGTTTTTCCCTTCCTTTTGTCATGTTATTAAGATTGGTGGTGCTGCTTTGGGTGGTTGGCAAGAGGAGTGGATAAGTGTTATGTCTCCTCTGAACTAGCTGTATGTATCAAGAAGGACTGTTCATCAGCTTTGCTGGGGGAAGAGCCCTATTTTATCCAGACTGGTTTGTCTGCCTGAGTAATAATTCTGTGTCGGGGTGAAGTGAGGTGACTGTTTGCTCTGTTTCAGGTTGCAGCACTTTCTGTAGGCGGTTGGAGAACTTCAAGTTTGGATTCTTCCCTGGACCTTTTTATCTCTGCTTAACTGAGTAGATATTGCATTAGTTGTTCTCCTTTTAAGTGTCTGATATCAATGATATGCATGCCAGAATATCTTAAGTGAAGCTTTTCTTTGGCAGAAAATTGCTGTTGCTACTCCAGTTCCTATATATATCTTTAAGCTTGTGAGGAAACTTATAGGCAAATACGTGGTGTTGCCTTAGATTTCAAATTATAATTTAGACTTGCTTGAGTAGTAGATAATTCCACCCCTGGTAAGGGACAAAGACCCAGTGTGTATGAGTGAGTATTATGGTTTTTAGATTATTTTTGTTTTGCTCCCTTGGAGACTGCCACAAGTATTCATGAAGGTATTTGGAAGAATTCAGAGGGTAGTACTGTGCACCTTTTGTTCTTTCTAAGCATTTTACCATGAAGAATGTTACATTAACTCTGTCACCATTGGTTGAATGTGTGTTTATATATGCATGTGCGTTTGTGTGTGTGTCTCTTGGGCATACTGTTGTGTCCTGCATGAACAGGCAGGAGTGCCCAGCCCTCCTCACTCTGCAGGTTGCGTGCAAGTCCTCCTAGGGTCAGTAGCCACTGGACACTGCAAGCCTAAGAGACCTGATGGGAGGGAGGTGTTGAGAAGTAATTGCCAGACAAAACATGGCAGTGGTTTGCAAGTGTCCTACTGCTGCTTTGCAGGGAGAAACTGGGCTGATTTAGGCACTAGTGAGATTCCAGAGTGAACCAAAAGTTCAGCCTTGGGAGCTGTTACTGGCTCACTTTACTCACGGCCAAGGATTTCACTTGGCGGCCTGTGTCCTGCTAAGTGCATCTGAGACTCGTGTGGCTGTTGTGAGGTGCCAAAATGACTTCTGAGCAGCATGCTTTAAAAACCATAGACTGTCTGTCCCTACTAAAGTGCTTCTGCTGTGGTAATATCCCTTCTTGTTTACTCACTATTAAAGCATTCCTAGTGATGTGCATTCTCAACACTGTGTAACTTGAATTTACAGTTTGTTTATTTGGTTAAAGTTTAATCCAGACAGGAATTGGTGTGCTGATGAAAAACTAGGAATACAGCTCAAGAAAGATTGATCCTTCTCACCTATGAACTCTTCACACCATGACTGAGTTTGGAAGGCACCTCTGTAGATAGTCTAGTCCAAGCTCCCCACTCAAGTAGGGTCACCAGTAGCAGGCTTCCAGGACCCTGTCTAGATGGCTTTTGAACATCTCCAAAGATGGAGACTGCACAACCTTTCTGGGTAACCTGTTCCAGTGCTGTCCATCTTAAAGATGAACAACCCAGATCTGTATAGCAAGGTTATGTTTATTTATCTGACTCTGTTATAACAGTCTTATACTTCTTTAAAAAAGCAACCTTTTGGCCCTGCGTTGTGGTAGTAATAGTTTAATTACCCCATTTTCATTTCCTGCAATAACGTGTGTTCTCTTCTCTGCGTTAATGTCCCACTTGGCTTATTAGACATCATTAGGAATGTTGGGTTCAACCCTTTAGAAGTCCTCTTGCGTAGGAAACAGCCTCTTGATCTGCAGTGTAAGTAGTGGAAGCACTTGGACTAACGCATACACCCTCCCACTTGTGTCGTGATATCTCCGCTAAGGGCAGGGTATTTAGTGGAGGACCTTCAACTCTGGAATTTGCTCTCTTTGCTGGTCCGATACCATCAGTCTGCTAATCTTTGTGGAACGCTAGGAAGCTCATGTTTGCTAAGACTTTTATCAGAGGTGGTTAGATTTTTTTCTGGGGCTACAGTGTTTTTGGAGTTTTTATCTCTGAAACCACTTGATTTATCAAACAATGCGAATAGCATAAGGCGCGTATTGGTGCGTATACTTAAATCTTGACAGCCTGTGTTTTAAAAGATGATACCACGTGGTACAAAAAACATGACTTATTATTGGACTAATGGTGCAAAAGGAAATCTTTTCATCATCTTTTCTTTCCCTTTTAGTTTTTCTACTGTTAGTCTAGTCTGAATAAAATAGAGTTGTACAGTTTGTGATTCTTACTGGTGTGTAGGTATGTTTTTGTTTGCTTTTTGTTTTTCTTCCCTGTAGTTGTCTTGGTGCATGTACAGGAAATAAGGTTTTAAATTTCCAGTGGAAAGCCTAATTCTGACTACTTGGTGTACTTTGTCATTAACAGTCATCCCTAGTGTGACAGGTATTTGTTCTTCTAATTGAAACATTTATCAACAGTTCAAATATTGGCAATACATTTCTCACAAATCTATAGGAAACTTGAATTAAAGCTTTCAGTAGCATCTGTGTTTTTTTAAAAAAACAAACTTGAAAATTTATTTAGTTTTTTTTTTTATTTCAATTTTTGGCATATGATTTCTTTTTCTGAAGATTTCGTAAAATGAACAAACGTCTGGTTCCCCGAAGACCGCTGAGTGCCTCCTTGGGCCAGCTGAATGAGGTGGGCCTGCCTTCAGGAGCTATCCTCTCGGATGAAGGGGGAGTGGACTTGCCCAGTAGGAAAACCTCTGCTCTGCCAAATGGAATTGTGTCAACAGGCAGCACCGTGACGCAGCTCATTTCCCGAGGGACTGACTCCAGCTACGAAACCACCCTGAAGCCAGGGAAGATGGACCATCTGAGTAGCAGTGCCCCTGGATCCCCTCCTGACTTGTACGGGTCTTCCTAACTGTTGTTCAAAGCATCACGTGTGTAAATGTGCAGTAGAAAAAAAGTAAACCTAGAACTATAGAAAAACTCTAAAACCTACAACTCTAGAAAGGAAACAGACCGGGGTTGGTTTTGTTTCATAGTGATTAAATGATGAAATAGAAAACTAAAGCTAAATTAAAGCTTGACTTCCTGGTTTATTTATTTAATTGGAGGTGTTGCAAGTCTTCAAAAAGTGAAATGTAGGCAAAAAACAGTGTTTTAAATTATAGTAAACTACATCATATCTTAACAGGCAATGCTGTCTTTCTGCTCTTTAGGCTGGAACCTGTCCCCAAGAGCTCTATTTCTGCTTTACCGGTGAACCCTCATCCTGTGCCCACTCGGGCACCAACAGATCTGCCTTCAGTGTCTGTCACGAAGCAGTTGCAAATGGTACCACGAGGCTCTCAACTGTATAATACTCAGCAAGCAGATATTTTTTATCAAGATCCTAGAGGAGCTGCCCCTCCGTTTGAGCCAGCACCCTATCAGCAAGGTAGGTTTGAGGCCAAGCTCTCTATTGTCCTGGATTTCGATAGTGATTTTGTTGTTTCTGCCCACCTTGATGTTTACTTTGGCCCTTATATTGGTGTTTACTTACATACCCCCTGGACTATAGGCATTAATGTATTGTGTAATAAAATGGGGAATTGGAATTGTGTAATAAAATGGGAATTTGGAATTGTGTAACAAAATGGGAAATTGGCATATCAGGGTGTTGTACAGGTATACTTCAGCCCGTAATGCAGTACATGTATTGCCAGAGGTGGTGAGCTGCCTGCTGACAGGTTTATGTCTTGACTGAGGACTCTGTTTTCACTTGTGTTAGAGGATTGTACTCATCCAGTAAACCCTTCCTCTTTAATTCTTTCAAAAGGTAGACTAGATCAGAGATTGTAAATGTGGGAAATCAGTTTGACTCAATTTTTCAATTATTTAACTCAGTTTGGCTCAGAATGGAAATAATGCTTAACCAGCAGAGGGGTTTATGCTTGAGGGGTAAAAGTACTTGATGTCCTTAATGAGAAGTGTATCAGTATTTCAGCAATGTCTGTGTATGCATATGATGGATAGAGACAATTAAAACATAAGGGCTAGGCACCAAAAAATGGAGATTGGGCATGATTTGAATCGTGTAGCATAATGTGGGAGAGAACTGAAATAAAATGAAATTAGTGTGAAAGGGAAAGAAGTGGAAAGGAGAAGAAAATGTTCTAGAGGGAGGAGGAGACTTTTTGAGAAAACTGTGGAACATTCTGAAGAAACAACTTTGATCTTTGTATACAAAGGGAGATCTGAGCTGTCCACAATGTTATGCATTTATCATTAATAATGTACACATGTCTGTGCATGTTTTCAGATTATCCAAAAATAGCACATAAATTACTGAAACCTCCAAGTAAAAGTAGGAGGTGTGGCTCTAGAAATCTTTGATGCTTCACAGTACCAAAGCTGCTTTTTTTTTCTCTCTATAAATACTGTTCAAGAGGTAGAACAAATCTTTTGATGACTTTAAATTGCCATTACTCTGTGTCTCTTTATGCAGGGGGTGGCTCTGGTATAATGGGGAAAACTGAATTTTAATTGCATGGACAAAGATGTACAGGCTAATCTTGCCTATTCTTTTAGATCTTGTCTAGCCAAAAACATTCATGTCAACCTGAAGGGACATTCTAGTGATTTCCCACCCCCCACACCCCCGGTGTGCTAGCAAGTCTTTCTTCTTTGGCCTATAGCAAATAGGACAAATAGTCATTCTTTTTGGCCTGTGCATGATCCAAGTGAAATAGAGTAAAGCAGTACTTGTCAGGCATTGTGGCAGGCTCAGTCTTGCCTCTTTTCCTCCAGGTATTCTAATCTTTGCTCCTTTTTAGTATCTGGTTTAGTTAATTAAAGAGTGTTCCTTGGCTTTAGATCCACCTCTTGCTGCTTCAAGATTTACTTTGGTTAACTTTTCAGTAGAAATAGCAGTTAGGCAACAGGGACAAACAATAAATGTGATGCTTTTCATGATGCTTGTAGACTGGAACAATATACCTTTGTGAACAGTTGTCATAATCAGTTTCTGCATCTTGTTTATTGTTTTTACTCTTGCTTAATTTCAGGAGTTTACTATCCTACTCAGTCTTCTCAGTGCATGTCTCGCTTTGTGCGACCTCCTCCATCAGCTCCTGAACCTGGTCCACCTTATTTAGACCATTACCCGGCTTACCTTCAGGATCGCGTGGTGAGCCCGCAGTACACACAGCCGCAGCAGTATCCTCCTATGGGACAGCCCATATACCCACCGCACTATGACAGCCGTCGCGTGTATCCCCCTGTCCAGCCGTATCAGCAAGAGGAGATTGTCCGAGGAAACCCAGTACCCATCGAAATTCCACAGGCAGCTGTGCCCTCCTACGTACCTGAATCCAGGGACAGATACCAGCAAATGGAGGGTTATTGCCAGGTGGCTCCACATCTCAGTCAGATCAGACCTTCATGCCACAGAGTACGGCTTTCATGTTGTATTTTTGTAGTTACTCTTGAGAGAGAAAATGTAAATTACTTGAGGAAATTGAATGTTTCTGCAGTAAGGTGGTGATGTTTTTGTGAGCAGCTGGAAGTGTGAACTTTAAGAAGGGGTACATTTGACTGAGCTGACCAAAAACTGGAAAACAATTTAGTTACTGCTGAACTCAGCATTTGTAATGACATTAACTAGTAAAAAAGCAAGCAGCAGCTTACTGCTTGAAGTAAAGAAATGTGATAAAGTCTCTGCTTGGACAAGCCTGGGCCATATTAGACCATCCACTGCTGGAAAAGGCTGCTCTCTTCCTAGTGCATATTAAATATAATGTGTGCAAATGGTAATATGTGCATTCCTGTATGGACCATCCTTAACGGACCATCTCCGCACCTAAGTGCATGTGTATGTGTATCTATTTTTTTTTTGCAAGCACATACTCCTTGATAAAGGAACAAGAATTTCTACTCTTCCAAATTTTCCATACTTGGAGATTGCTAATTGGAGAGTCATCATAGTGGAAGAGTTGAAACGTGTTTCAGTAAATCACCAGCTGGAAATAGGTGCTTAGACTTACCTAGCTGGTGTTCAGATTAAAGGCTTTGAATCAAATTGCTGAGTCCTAGGAAACTTCATTTTTTTTGTTACTGATTTCTCTAATTTAGCTTATAACCTCATCAGTTTTAACATATTTTTGGCAGGTTTAATTCTATGGTGAAATATATCCAAACTAACTAAGGCTGGATTATGGTTGGTAAAGTGCTACCCTGTTGTTGTCATATGACTGAAAAGGGGACTTGCCATGCTGGAACACGTATATTATTCCAGTGGCAACTTTGCCTTATTGGAACAGATAGTCATGTTAAGCTACCTGTAAGTTAAGACTAATGATTTTAAAGTTGAGAACACTGGGTTAGCTCAGTATCTAATATTTTTTGCCTAAAAATTGTGTTCTCTGCCTTTGGGGGATTCTTGAACTGACAGTTCAGGCAGTGTAGGAACACTGGTAGTTTCTACATGAAACTGATTGATTTTAACCTCAGGGGCTTTGTAACACATTTCTGTCTTCGTCTCAGCCTCATCCCAGCCTGGATGAACTTCACCGTCGAAGGAAAGAGATCATGGCCCAACTAGAGGAGAGGAAGGTGATTTCTCCCCCTCCTTTTGCACCTTCACCAACCTTGCCTCATACTTTCCATTCAGAGGAGGTAAGCATATTTTGACAGAGTTTTGACTGGCTAGCATTGTTGGAAAATAGAGATTGCACATGTTGGCAGGTGAAGATGACAAAGTTAGAGCAGCACATAGTGATGGCAAATTCTTCAGGAAGATTTTTGTGCTTCCTTATTGGAGAAACTCCTTACAGTGTAATCTGTAATCTCGCAAGTTGGTTTTCTGATCTGCTGCTGGTCTCAAGCTATCTGGTTTTGGTGCAACCAGGTGCTAGCTTGAGTCATTATTAATAGAAATATTCAATCTTTCCAGTCACTGGACTTTGTTTCATTTACTTCTGATATGGTTACAGTTAACTAACAGCTTGATAGAAATCTGCTTTTTTCAACCAAGGTCAAAAATATCACTTTCCTACTGGCCAAGTGAACAGTCAGCACTGGGAGTATAGCCAGGTGATCAGAATTTCACACATTTTATGCTTGCTGTGGCCTACCTCTAGATAGTGGTGTATTCAATAAAAAAAAAAAGTAATTCTGGTGTTGGTTTTCAAGTTAGCTGCTGCTGAACTAAAATAGTGGCTGTGGAGTTGCTCCTTCCCCTCACTTACGGAACCAGATATTTGTTTTTGTGCAGTACTTGGACGAAGACCTGAAGGTAGCTGGGAAATACAAAGGCAACGACTATAGCCAGTACTCTCCTTGGTCGTGTGACACCATCGGCTCCTACATTGGAACCAAAGATGCAAAACCCAAAGATGTTGTGGCAGCAAGGAGTGTGGAGATGGCGGTACGTAGGGGAACAAAGAAGAAAAAGTTTATATTTGTGGGGCTTGGAAAGGACTCTAATTTGCTCTCCAGGATGATAGTAGTGCTTGTATTTCAGCACGAAAGTGTGTTGCCCTCAAAGATGGGCATTTGAAGGTGTACAGAATGCTCTGCTTTCCAACTTACTAATAATCCTACATTTGTGTAGCTGTTTGTTTTTTTTGTTTGTTTGTTTTTGTTTTTGTTTTTTCTTTTGATTCTGGATATAGATCCACACTAACCACTCTGCTCTAAAGCCACGGACAGCAAGATGGGTTTTGCCATGATTTTCTTTAGACTTGAAATAAATAAAAAAAGGATTTTTTACTGGTAGTTTGTTAATTCTTCTTGGGGGGTGGGGGGGGGTTGGGAGGGGAAGGAGGGAGAAGCTTCCCCTGTCAGAGGGAGATGCCGTTACTGACTTAAGTTTCTCCCATTAATTCTTTTCATGGTGATTGCAGCCACTGTTAAGAGTGTTTGATTAGCTTTCACGTGAAGGTTCGGGGTTTGTTTTTTTAATTTATGATCATGAGAATGCTCAAAACTTGAATGAAACTTTTGAGAAAAGCATGATAACAGATGCCCAGTAACGTGATACTAGACTGATTCCTCTTGAGAGCAATTTTTGATTCTCCTTTGATGTGCACATGGAGTCCCACACCAAAGTGTGGACTGCATGTGTGTCAAAGTGTGGACTTTTTAGTGTCCAGGAGTGCTCTTATTCTATGTTGCTGCATTTTGACTAGGTCAGCTTTGCAAAAAGAGGAGACTGCTGGGGTATCATTACTGGGAGTCGTAAGTGTAGGTAAAAGGAATAAATATGCTTATAAAATACCACCACTATTCTGTTTGCTCCTTCAGAATGTGAAGTGTGCTGGTAGCCTGTGCAAGTAGAAGTACATGTTTCTAGAGACATTTGTTCTGTGTGAGGGATGATTTTTACAGAGGTGCTTTTATTTTTCTCCCTCACTTCCCATCCACGTTTTTGCTGTCATGATGGTCTCTCTTTGGCAAAAGCCCAAGGGGACGTGGGCGCGAGCAGAGGGGGACGAAGGTGGATTTCTTTTCTCATTCCTCCATACTCATTCTTCTTTTCTCTGCTTCTTCCGCTAGGACAGGTGCTTACCTATTGCAACCACTTAACTAAATCATAGGATTTTTCTGTCCAGCTTCTCCTCCTCATTGCACACAAGCAGGCTTCCTCGTTTCCCCCCTCTGTTTTATTGGAATTAAACGCAGCTGATTTCTGTCCACTGAATAGCTTTCCTGCCAGGTCTCAAAGGAGGTGCATGAAATAGGAGTAAGAACGAGGCTTCCTCCCAGAAAAAGCAAAGCAACAAAATGCTGAAAAAGCATTTCATATGCAGCTTTGGAAAGTGGTTCAGTTTTATTTATCTGTCTGCGCTCTATCCTACACAACACGTTTGCCGTGAGTAATAACACTTCCACATTCAGCCTTGAGGAAGTGTCGAGACTGTATGTGGAACTGGCTATTGCTGTCCAAGTGGGACATCCAGGAATTTAGGGAACCAACAGACAAGTCTTAAGTGTTTCATCCGTGCTGCTAAAAAGCTGTACAAAAAAATCTGGTACTCAGTTAAGAGAGGTAATATGGTACCCAGAAGATGCCTCTCTTGGAGCTGGAGAAAAAGCCTCTTTTTTCATAGATCATAGACCTCTGCTGCTGTTTAGTTTTTGTTGCCTCCCAGGAATAAATTTTTGTGAGACATTCTTCACAGATGGCAAATGAATTCATTCTTCCTTTCCATTGCTCATATGAGATTCCCTTTTTTTTTATGAATAAGAGTAGTATCATTTGAGAGTGCATAACCCTGGAGTTCATGAAAATGAAAAACAGTGGATGCTGTCAACTTCAGCATGTTAAATTTCTTGAATTTAGTTTCCTGCTCAGCTGTAACTTCTGTTTTCACCCCCTTATTCCTGTTTAGCTTGCTTTTCTTGTTGGCAGTTATTATCCTTACTAAAAGCTTGTACAGAGTTTTGATTTGGACTCTGCAGATGTTATTTTTAAACGTTTAGACAGTGCTTTTTATGTAGTAGCCCCGCTTGTTCTTTTTGCTATATGTTACTCTCTGCTACTATTTGACTTCTTTTAGCAAGGTGTAACTGAATTTTGTTAATTCTTAGTGTTACATTTGCTGACAGCCAATAAATAAATTAATCAAATACTAAAGCTATCTTGTTACTGGCTGTCAATATCCATTTGTTATTGACTCTTTTTATTTCTAAACTCTTCTTGTGTTTGTGTGGATATAGTGATTGTTCCTGTATTTAAGTCTGAAACATTCTCTATTTTTTTTTCTTTTTTGGGGAAGCTTTTTTTTCCCCCCCTTAATTTATAGAAACAACCGTTTGACTCCTATTTGGAAGTTCCTCAATCTGGATGACTTCTGCAGTTATTTCCCTAACTTTAACAAAGCCTTTTTTTTAATTTTCTTTTAAGATGAAAATCTCTAGGGCAATCTGCTTCTTTTAAGTAAGTTAAACCAAACTGACTTATACTTGCTAACTCAAAATTGTTTCCTGTGCACCTCTTTACATTTTGCCAAGAAGTCATAAAGGAAATTACTATAGTTATGGGATAGATAACATCTCATTTGCTCATATACTGACTCTCTAAGCTTTCAGAGTTTGAGGCTGAGCTAGAAACTAGGATGAATTATATTACTACTTAAAGAAAAACCTGACTGTGGAAAGATGTACAAGATATGTTAATTAAGTACTATACTAAGTAATTCCCATGCAAGTCATCTGCAGTCTGTTAGGCCATAACTTCTAGGTTTCAGAGGAATTGCCTTTGGACTTTAGAAGGAGGATGTATTCCTCGGTGCCTACTGATCTTTGACTTTATTCTGGAGTTTTTCCCCTTCTGTCTCATGTTTCTATGTCCTAATTTGTTTTTAGCTGCTGCTGCTTTAACTTGGTGTGGTAGCAATTAATCATGTGCTATCTCACAGTGGTGCTAGCAGCAGCCCTCTCACTAAGGTGGACCATCAAAGAGGCTTTGGCTCTTAACAGTGGAGTTAGTTATGAACTACGGAGCAGGAAGACTTGTAGAAAGATGAAGAGAATCATACATAAAAGACCTGTCAGTATTGATTCTCTATCAATGTTGGTTCCAGCTTATCCTAAGAATGTGTTCTTGTTCTCTTCTGATTTAGTTCTTGATTGCCTTTTCCCTCTCTTGTCTAGAACGTAGATAGTAAAGCTATGCGTGACCAGCGATTAGACATGCAGAGAAGAGCAGCAGAGACTGGTGATGACGACCTCATTCCGTTTGGAGACCTACCAACTATATCGAGATTTGGGGCTATCTCTCGTACTTCCAAAGCGATGTACCAGAATTCTGGTCCCATGCAGGCCATGGCGGTTCAGGGAGCTTCCACCAAATCTATTATTTCAGGTATGATGCATGTTCCTGAGTGTTGCAGGTTCTCGTTTCCTTTATAGCACAAGCCCCTGCAAAAAATTGTTTCTTTTGTCAAAAATATAGATGAGATATATGCTATGCCACCAAAACGGCTCTAGGCTTGTGGGAGATCAGGAAGCCCCAAGAAAAGGGCTGCCACTGCTTCCTGTTCCGAAGAAAGATTTGTGCTCATGTTCTGCATGTGTTGATGCTGATTTGTGTTGTTCTGGAAAAGTAATTTTATTCTGCTAGTCCCTCTGAGATAAGGCTTTTCTGGATTTTTATTACAGTAAATTCAATAGAATTACTGCTTTTTCAACTATAAAATAGCAGAGCATCATAACAAAGTACTTACTGCACACAGTTTGTAAGTAGCTGTTCCTGCGGTTTTAATGCAACCATTGTTTTATTTATTGTCAAGCAAAACCAATAAACTGGGAATAGTTAATATTCTACAGTAGTTGCGACTATAGTATGACTGCACATCTAATTCCAAAAGCTGGCCTCTTTCTTGAGGTGTACTGAGTAAGCAGGTTGATGCTCAAGATCATCTCCAAGCTCAAGAATGTTTCATCCTGACAAGCAGGAATTCAAGCAAAGGTAGTAGGAGGCTTGTGTGGATCAAGTTGCTCCTGACTGAACTCAGATATAAAGAGGAAGTATACTAAGAGGTGGAAGCAGGAACAGAAGATTCAGAAGTAATATAGAGACACTGTCTAAGAATGTCAGGATGGGGTTAGGAAAGTCAAAACTACTTGAAGCTGAATGTGGTGAGGGACGTGAAAGGCAACGAGAAAGGCTTCTACAAGTACATAAAGAGCAAAAAGTAGGTTAAGGAAAATGTGGGTCTGCTGCTAAATGGAGCAAGGTCCCGGTGACAAAGGACATGGAAAAGGCCAAAATACTTGATGCCTTGTTCACCTCAGTCTTTACTGGTAAGATAGTTCTCCAGATATTCTAAGCCCCTGAGACCTCAGGGAAGGTCTGAAGCAATGAAGATCCACGCTCAGTGGAGGAGGATTAAGGCAGGGAGCATTTAAACTGACCATACACAAGACTGTGGGCCCTGGTCGAATGCCCCTGCAAGTGCTGAGGGAACTGACTGATGTCACTGCGAAGCCACTTCCGTTTATCTTTTGCAAGGGCATGGTAATTGAGAGAGGTTCATGAGGACTGGAAGAAAGCAATTGTCACCCCTGTCTTTCAGAAGGGCAAGAAGAAGGATCCAAGGACCTGCAAGCTAGTCAGCCTCACCTCAGTCCCTGGCAAGCTGATGGAGCAACTAATCCTGGAATAAATTTCCAGGCGCATGAGGGACGAGAAGGTGAACAGGAATAGAAAGCATGGATTTACAAAGGGAAAATCATGCTCAACCAACCTCATAGCCTTCTACAATGAGATGACTGACTTGGTGGATGAAGGGAGGATATTGTTTACCTTGACTGTGCTAAGGCTTTTGACACTGTCTCCTATAACATTCTTGTAGACAAGCTGATGAATTCTAGGCTAGGTGAACAGATGGTGAGGTGGATTGAAAGCTGGCTGAACTGCCAGGTTGGAAGGGTTGTGATCAGCAGTACAAATTTCAGCTGGAGGCCAGTCACTTGTGGTGTCTTCCGGTGGTCAATCCTGAGGCCTGTACTGTTCAGTCTTTTTATTAATGACCTGGACAATGGGACCAAGTGTATCATCTGCAAGCTTGCTGAGGGTGCAAGTCTGGGGGGAGTGGCTGATAAACCAGAGGGCTGTGCTGCCATTCAGAGACCTCAACAGGCTGGAGAAACAGGCAGAGAGGAACCTCATGAAGATTAACAGAGGGAAGTGTAGAGTCCTGTACTGGGGTTTGCAGAGAAGGACCAGAAGGTCCTGATGGGCACATTGAAAACAAGCCAGTGAAGTGCACTTGCATTAAAGACCAGCAGTGGTATACTGGGCTGCATTAGGCAGAGTATTGCCAGCTGGTAGAGGAGAATGACCACCTTCCTCAATCACAACTGGTGAGGCCACATCTGGTGTCCTGATTCCAGTGCTGGGCTCTGCCATACGGGAAAGGCGTGGATGTACTGGTCCAGCAAGGGACCACAAAGATGATTAAGGGCTTGGAGCATCCCTCACGTCAGGAGGCTGAGAGAGACGGGACTATTTAGCCTGGAGAAGAGGAGGCTTCAGGGTGATCTTACCAATATCAGTAAGCCTCCTGAGAGGATAAAAAGACGACAGAGCTGACTCTTCTCAGTGGTGCAGAGTGACAGGATGAAAGGTGCCAGACACAAACAAACACAGGAAATTCTGTCCAAACATAAGAAGAACTTTTTTTTTTTTTTTTTTTTTTTTTTTTTTTACTGTGAAGGTGGTTGAATATTGGAACAGATTACTTGGAGAGGTTGTAAAGTTTTTGTGTTTTTTGTTTTCCTTCCCTGAGAAATGCTCTAGCAGATCTAATTGGACGTGCAGGAAGAGTTGTGCATTATGCCCGTGCAGTCAGTACTTTTTTTTTTTTTTTTTTTCTCATTTCAGCAGAAGAAACACTAGACTTCCTTACTCTTAAAGAGATCTGATCTACCTGGTTATTTTTTAATGTGTGTCCAGTTCTGTGTAATGCTTGAATTACTTAAAGGATTGTTCTGTAGCATTACAACATCATTTTCTCTCTGTTCCCTGGCAGACTACAGTCCTTATGGAACTCATGGTGGCTGGGGAGGCTCTCCATACTCTCCTCATCAAAATATACCTTCTCAGGGACGTTTCAATGACAGGTAGGAATGTTTGCGGGGTTTTTTGTTTTCTTTCCCTTTCTCTAGATTTTCTTCTTGTCTAGTTCCTTCTTTGCCAAAATGATTGAAACCTTTTGGAGATAATGTCTTTACTTGTGATTCCTTTTCTGATCCCAAAGGGAAAGGCTGTCCATGTCAGATGTGGCTGGTCATGGAAAACAGTTACCCTCAGCTGAGCGGGAGCAGCAGCTACGGATGGAGCTTCAGCAAGTAGACCATCAGATTAGCCAGCAGACACAAATGAGAGGACTAGAGGTTGGTACAGATGTCTTGAAAGAGTGGTGAAAGATAGGGAGAGAGACGAAACTAGCAAAGCCACCTTTTGTATGGCGGTGATTCTTCTATGTAATGCAGTTTAGTAACAGCTCTTAATTCTGTGATGCAGAGCATCAGGACTATGACAGAGGTGTAAACCTTTGTATTTAGCAGCAGAAACTTCCCTGCACTTCAAGTTAAACAAACCAACACCGTGGTTCTATATGTGCTGTGTGCTCATTCATGCTTGCTTGCTTTCTCTCTCTCTTTCTTTTCACCTGTAAACTCAGAGGCAGACTTTCTTGGGGTAGATATAATCTGTTCATCTTGGCTTTAGTGCCTCTGAAAATGTCTGATATTATGTTCACGAAGCTAAGGCCTTCGTCCGTGTCATGTTTGGCTTTGTTGTGCCCATTTCTTTCCAGGTAGCACAAGCCGTAAGTATTAAGCAAGTAGATATTAAAGATATTTAGCTTGACTACCTTGACAACCATTCAGGTTAATGTTTTCCTGGAAAGAATTGGTATAAATAGTGAAAAGCAGCTTCTACTGAAGCTGTGGTTATCTGAGAACCTGTGTTATAAAGGAGAGGATGTTGCAGATTTGTTCTAAGAGCTTGCAATTTATGAATGGCAACAGCAATCGCAATTAGTATGCATTTGTATTACTTGAAGCATAACTTGTGTCCTTGTTTGGGAATGAGAAGAAACTGTTTTAAATTTTGCATGTCTGCCTTTGCCATAATGGAGGAGTATTGGAAAGTTTCAAAACCCTTCAGTGGCCTGCCTCTCCTGCTTATTATCACTGTGATTGTGTCAGTGTTAAACCTCATATAGTTGAGTTTTGAACCTTGATTTAGCATTATTTCAATCTGTTAAAGCTAAGCAGTTATTTTGAAAAACAGCTTTGAATTTAGCTCTTGTGTTCAAAGACAGAGGTAAATACTTAAAATCTGGGCGGCTTTGTTAATTTAGCTACTACAGTGTTGTTGTGATTGCATAAATCAAAATTTGAGCATAAAGAAGTGTATTCTTTTGTTTCTTCTCAACCAGCTAAGCGTTTGTATTTTCAGACCAACTAGACATTCTGACTGTGGGAAGTAGCAGACAGTGTGTACTCTGTGTTTCAATGTACAGCTTGCGTATTCTTACATATGGGACTGATTCCTAGACATTACTAGCTTTCTGGAGTGGCTGATGTGGTTACCATAAAGCTCCTCTCTGTTTGCTGCTCCCAGAGCTGACAGTTGAAGCACTCACGCATTGAGTTCCTAAACGGCCGTGGGTTACAGCCTTCTGTATTTTGAAGAACTTAAGTTGATGTTAGTTTGCTTTAATACATCAAATGTGTAAACTGAATGAGGTCAGGAGCTGAGCTGACTCCTTATTTCTGCAGCAGGGGCAATAATCTCACAGAGAGATTGAGTCAGATAGAAAGAGCCAAAAGCTTGTCAGCAAGCCCAATTTAATCCATCAGCGTTTGAGGGTTAATGCTCAAACTTTGGCAACTCGCAGGCAGCTGTAGTCCACAGAGCCTCTCTGTTCCTGTGCTTCCTGATCTGGGTCAGTGGAGAGCTGCATATTGATGTCCACATCTCTCAGGATGTCTTATACAAGTTGTAATGATACTGAATTATATTGTAGAGATTTGATGAGTTCTGCTACCGTAAAACTCTTTCTAATTTCCAGGCAGTGGATTTGCTTATCTGCCATTAACTTTTGTTCAACAAATAGCTCACAAAAAAGAATGGTGTTTTTGTTGATGTACCTTGCCTTAATTTTGAGAAGGGAGAGGTCTGTAGGGAAAAGCCATGCAAATTTGTTGCAGTAGAGTATTTAACACTGATTATTAAAGACTTTTGGTTGCATGCAAGAGAAGCATTTGCAATTGCATTGGAAATTACTTCTGTTGAGATCTTGTTAAGCAAGGAGGGAGAAGGCCTTGGTTTTGCAAATTGGCAATACTCCAGACTTATGGCTTAGTGCCCTTTTAGCGCTTGGTGTTGTGTGCTCAGTTGTGTATGTGCTTGGCTTTATGCATTTAGGCTGTTAGTAACAGGCTGCTGTTGCAGAGGGAGGCGACTACCCTGGCAGGCCAACCACAGCCCCCACCCCCACCTCCCAAGTGGCCTGGGATGATCTCAAGTGAACAACTGAGCTTGGAGCTACACCAGGTGGAAAGGGAAATTGGGAAGAGAACCCGTGAGCTGAGCATGGTGAGTGCCATGGGGCTGGGAGGCAGAGAGGTGGAGTGGAGAGCTGTGTAGCTGGCTGCAGCCGTCTCACCCTGACAGACTCTCTGCTGGATAACTGCAGCTGGAGTTATCCATTTCCCTCTTCACCGATTTATTCATCAAAACTTCCAGAGAAGCTTCGTGATTCTTCTGTAGGAAGAATTTGAATTCTAGCCACTTTAAAATGCTCTGCTGTTATTTTACAGCCCTTTAACAAATCCAGCATCGCCTTTATTTTTAAAAACTGAGTTGTCTCCTAGGTCACTGTGCCATGGATTCTATCAATAGCTTTAACACAGAAAACGTTTTCTCTCGGGGCAGTGTTCAGTAGTCTATGTGCTATTACAGTCTCTGGTCTCTGCTTGTTGTTACAAGAACCATTCCTTCCTTTCAGGAAACACTGCATCCTGAGAGGATGAACATACCTTACTGAGACTCTTTCCTTGCCTCATGGCTTTTGTGGGCTACATTGTATAACTCCAGTTTACAGGCCTTCATCACTGGTCTCAAGGAACAAAGTTCCAGATTCTTAGTACAGTGTTGAAGAATTTTTTTTTTCCCTTTTCTCTACAGGAGAGCCAGTCTTCACTGGATATGAAAAACAAACTGGGCACCACTAAACAGACAGAAAATGGACAATTAGAACCGCAAAGCAAGGTTCCAGCTGAGGACCTCGCACTGACATTCAGGTAATATTGAGGAGTTCCTCATGGTTCTGCCCAACTTGTTTCATGTGCTGGAGAATAACAGAATCAGGGTGGCTCACTGGCGTATGAGTAATACCCCTTGTTTCAAGTTCTTTTTTTTCTGTGGAAAGAAGGTACCCCTTGCTTCAGATTTTCTTCTGTGGAAGCATCTATTAGGAAAAGATTTTATAAAGCAAGTTTTTATAGTGCAAGCATGAATTAGGGATAAAATCTAGCTAAGTAGGGGAGTGGAATGGGTCTGTGTCTCAATTAATGGAACAGAAGAACTGTCATACTTGCCAGATCAAAAGTCTGTCTAGCCAATGCTCGATGATTAGTAGGGAAGAACAGAAGAAATACAATGACTAGAAGAGAGATTGTTGTTGTAGTTTCAAAGAAAAGTAACATCGCAAATGCGAGAGGGAAAACTACTCCACCTTACTAATGACTGATGTGGATGTTGCCTGGGAGGGTGTGAAGCTTGGAAGAAAGTTCATTTTTATTAGGAGGCAGAGACTTTTCATCCTGTAGGTGTTTGGATGGGTTTAAACTCGCATTTAAGAAACTGAATTGAAATAAGCTATTGACTGGGAATGCTGGTAGTCTGCACAGCAACCACTGTAGGATGCCTACAAGCATCTGCTAATACTCAGGTTAGCGTTTTGACAGGAAGGCTCAAGTGCTGCAGATGTAAACTTGGCTTAGTAAAACATAACTTTGCGTGAGTGGCTTTGAATTTGGATATTTATTCATAGAATGCTAGTTAGAAAATATATTCCTCATAACTGCTTAGGAATTTTTTGCTTTCTTGTTACAACCAATCCATGAGTTCCATTCTATGCCATTAGACCAAGGCCTCTGGAATAGAAACCACTGCATTTGCAATTTCCATATGAAACTCCGCAAGTAATGAAATAAGTATTTATTTAAAAATCTTTAATAAAAAAAAATCTGGATATTTTAAATATTCTGGAGTATGTACATTGTACTGTAGATTTTTATGGAATATACTGAAATATTTAGTAAAACGTAACTAATCTAGAACCCTAAAACATACTTAAATCTTGCTTGGTTTTGATTCTCCTTATTTTATTTCTTCTCTTTCTGGTAAGCATCTGCAGTATACCAAACAACCTGTTCATTCCATAAGGCATGTCTATACCTGTTTATTCACAACTGTTCGAGACACTGCAGCAAGAAATACTCAGGTCCATGTTGTTCGCGTAATAAAAATGATGACAAATAACAATAATAGAAAAATCTTAGTAATCACTTCTCTTCACCCCTCATCTTTTGTCCTGACAACTGTCTTTCAGCAGTGATGTTCCGAACGGATCAGCCTTGACACAAGAGAACATTGGCCTCCTGTCAAACAAGACGGCATCTCTGAGCCTGTCGGAGGACCCGGAGGGCGGAGGAGACAACCACGACTCCCAGAGAGCGGGAGTTACACCCACGTCTGCTCCTTGAATTGAGGCCAGCATGCCCCATGGTTTCTTTTGCTGGGGTAGTGCTAGCTTCCATCGCGTTTTTTTCGAGGGGTAATTGGAGAAACCCAGGAGCAACAGCAGTAGCAGAGCAGCAGGTCCAGAGGCAATGTGCACAAACACAACTACTAGAAACAAATCCTGCACATAGTTCACATTAACGCATTTTTTAATTAAAAAAATGAAAATTAGCAGTATCTGCAAGCAATTCAAATTAAATTTGTTTTTGTTCTGTGAATGAACTTTATTTTAATAACTTTGGACGCCTTGGATCCCAGGGCTTAAAAAAAAAGATATTATATATATACTCTGTTTGATTAATTGTATGATCTTAATGAAGTAGGTTTTTTCTTTTATTTTGGTATTATTACATACCCAGTGCATAACTTTTTTTAAAAAATCACCTTCATTTCTCAACAATTAAAGCAACTTGGCCACTTCCTTGTATGATTCAAAAGGGAACAAGGAAGGAAGGCTGGAGAGGTTGGAGAGTAGCTATGAACTGTAGTACCAAAAGATGTGCAGCAAATTTCATTCTTAAAAACAGTTCCTCCCTTTGTGGCTAAGAACTGAACCATAACTTGTGTACAACATCCTTTTGCTTAAATAATTTAAGCTTATGCTGCGAGTGGCAGAATCTTTTTCAGTGCAGCAGGTACGGTCTGTAGTATATGCCTCAGCACAGCACGTATGGTTAAAATTGTAACAAAAAGAGTAACCCAACACCTGTATGTTATTTTATTTGAAAGTTGCTGGCGTATTTTCTGTGGGGACTAAAGAAGTCGGCAGAGAGCAGATTAACCTAGTCATGGGTGTTTCTGAAGGTGGTGAGCTGGGGCTTGTGGTAGGGAGGCTTAGCTAACCAGTGGAGGCTGCACAGCATGACCTAAGGCAGACTCTCTAGAAACAGAAACTAGAACACAAGCACATGCGGTTGCTGGACGTCAACTGTAGATGGTTCAGCAAGCTCATGTTAGGTGTCCAACGTTTGGATTTGCTTTTTGTTTTGTTTTTTAACTTACCGTGCCTTTAAAAGAACCTTACCAAAGTCCATACAATTAAGTCAACGCAGTGGGACTTAGTAAGCTCTCTGCCTTTTGAAGCATTCTTTCACGTATGCCTTCCTCTCAGCAGCTCTTGCCATTGTGTTTTTTTTTCCTTCGTTGCTATTACATTATTACTAAAACGATCATAACTTCCTCTATAAGCTGGTTTTTTTCTTCTTTTTGTTCACTGATGGATACCTATTTAATTGTGATGCTATTGAAGGCCTTTTACTGAAGGAGACAAACACCTTTACCTCTGTTGATGCACACAAACCAATCTGACAAAAGCAGAGGAGAAAGTGAGGAAATAAAGGAAAAGTTTCCTTCTTGAAAGGTGGCACTGGTCAGTGTTCATCAGAAATGGATGCCTCAGTCAAACCGCTGCTTTTGCAACATGTCTGTTGCTGCCTGAAGGCAGCAATTCTGTCTCATGGGAGGAAAGCTGCATCAAAACCATCACTTGAGTCACAGCACTGGTCCCGGCAGAGGTGGTCAGAAGGTACTGAAAGCCACGTTTTGCTTGATAAATCTAACGTGCTGCTTCTCCAAGTAGATGCTTTTGTAAGCAGAAGTTACAGAAGCTGTAAGTCTCTCTAGATCTCTTTCCTTAAAAAGCTAAAGTGAAAAAGGTTTTGTCCTTGCTGCACATCTTTTGACTGTTCCTACATGCACTGGGGTGAGGCCCTCTAAATGAAGAATTCTGTGGAGAATCGGGGTGGGTTTTTTTGTTTTTTGTTTTTTTTAATGCTGCTCCCTCTACACCTTCTTGGCCTGTTCTCTCTCTCTTTTTTTTTTTTCTTAATTTCTCTCTCTGGATTAGACTACTAAATCAGAAAGCACTGGATATGTAATAAATTACTGCATTGCTTTGGTTGGGTAAAGCAAGAGTTAATAATTTTCCTGGTTTTTAGTTTTTTCCTTAACCTTAACTCCTGCTGAGGTCATAGCAACCTTGGGCTAAGCTTTGCATTCATCATACTGTTAAATAAAACAAAATGGGGGGTGGGAGGGGATACAGTCCCACTATTGCCTACCAGTAGGAGAGTCCAAACAGAAGACTCTTTTGAGTAGCAATTATTTAATTTGCCCAGTCAAGGCACCGCGTTTATATAATATTTCACATTGAATTTGATTATGCCCTACAGACCTGGCTGGTCAAGGATTTGATACACATATTGGCTTGGGATTCGAGCTTTCTTTTTTATTTAAATAAAAATTTATATATAAATATATATATACATATATACATAGTTATATCTGTATATATATTGGGTATGTTTTAAGAATTTTTTCGCATGAGCGCAGCTGTTGTGATCAAATGTCTGGGAGGTAGAAGCACTGAATGAAGATAAAGGCATTTTTCAGCACGCACCCACATCCTCCATATCTCCTCACATGGGTTTATTTCACTCTTAGTCGAACTTTGGCCTCTGAACTGCCAAGAGAAGTAGTTTTGAAGCTTATTTATTTTCTTTTCCTTTTAATTTTTGGCAGAGAGTCATCTTTGCACTAGAGTAGCTTCATCTCCACCCCCTGCCCGCCCAATCCATCCATATCTCCTACTTGAGACCTAGCATTACAGCTGCTCTCCTTCGAGCTGAGAAGAACTAGACTGATGCAGTTTAGAGCCTGTCAGGTCTGTTCCTCCCTTCTCCACGTAGGGCGTGATGATTTTTAGCATGTTCCCCGGCAGCATGCTCACAAGTGAACTGACCCAGGACCCCGTGCTGTGTTCTCCCTTCCTTAAGTGCAGAGCACCACCATCAGGTCAGCCTTCTCTTCGTGGTTCTTAGTTTACGTCTTCCTGCTGTGTCTGTCTGAACACAGGAAGCTCATTTTAGTTGAGACAATTAGTGCAATATCCTAATTTAGGAGGGCAAGCCCAGAATGTAGATGTTCTTAAGTGTTCTTACTTTAGGTAAATTAAAATTTCAGAGACGGTTATAGTAGGTCTGAAACTCTAGATTTATTTTCAACACTAGGAAGAAAATCTGGAGGGGCAAAAATTTGTACCCGTTAACCACTTCTGCCAGCTAATTTCCAGGTCTGAAATTACTCTCTCCCCCCCGCCAGCTTTTGCTTCTGGGAGGAGCTCTACATTAAGAGCTATTCATATTTTCTTTGCTGGCCAACGTATCGTGAATGCTTCCAAGAGCTGAGGATTAAAAAGGAGACCTTACTGATGGGTTTTTTTCTCCTTTGTCCAGCTTTCTCTGTGCTGTACTTTGTGCACAGTGTCCTTGTTGTGATCAGTGTGTCCAGGTGAATGTCCTGTTTGCACAGTATTGTAGTTTGGCTTGTTAAATACTTTTTTGTTTGATATCTACAAACAATATTGATTTTTGGCTTTGTTTTTCCCTCCCTCCTCCTTTTTGCCCTTTCCCTCTATCTTTAGAGAAGTTTAATTGATCAGACAAGTCAAATAACAAACTATGAAACATGCTTTTAAGTCTATATGGAAGTTGCACCTAAAATTTTCACTTTTTGTGGAAAACCATGCTAACAGAAGTTAGAGAACAGATCGCTCCATGAATAGTGGAAGCACTGACTGCTATAGCAGGTTACTAGAGAACGAAAATTTCTGGAGCAACTCTTTATACTGCTAAATTCATTCCTGTACCCCGTTATTGCCCTACTTGTACAGGAATAGCATCCACTTCAGTGAAGTTAGTCTTGGCTAAAAACTGGCTTGGTCCCTTCCTTCTACTCAAGCCAGCAGTGTTGCAGTGGTGTTCGGGCACTTCTGCATCATTCGGTAGGTAGGTCTGGTTTCTTAGTGCAGTGGACAGCTTTGAACACTTGCTGACAGCAGGGTTTCAGCCCCAGCAGTGGACAAAACCCTAAAAATGGGAAGCCCCAAGTAGCAGGCCAGGCTTCAGAAAGTCAATCGGTGGTTCAGTCAGTTTGGAAAAGGTGTTTAGTTCTGTCGCGTTGTTTTCTTTATTCTTCCGTAAACATCTCCCTCCTTCCTTTCCTGTGACCTCCTTGTCCTCTCTCAGTAGAGGAAATCTACAGTTTTCCTTCCAGCCTTTCGTGTGCGGCCATACCCTGTCCCATCGTCGAGCGGGACTTTGCTTTTAGCTCTGAGCACCTTTCAGACTTGCAGCACTGTTGTCTATCCCCTTTCTTCCCGGTTGCTTTTCTGTCTGGTTTCTTCGGAGCCTCGTGCTCTCCCGCTTGCCCATGCCTTCCTCTGCCCCCTCTGTGGCCTGCCCGTTCACCCTCCCTGGTTGTGTAACAGTGACAGCTTGCTGCCTCGAAACGGAGCATTCAAATGAATTCGCTTAGCCAATAACTTCTGTGAAGTTGCCTTTTCTAATGGTGTTATTACTCAGTGATGCACAAATGTGATATTGCCCCTACTGGTAGGCAAACGGGGGATCTGTATAAACATGGTAAACTGCTGTTTTTCTTTAAAGGAGAGCCAAAGACTTGTGCTTTACTTTTTTTTTTTTTTTTTTTTTTCTCCCCTCCCTCCTGGTGTAGCTGTTCCGATTGTCAGATCTTTGTGGGGTTTTGTGAGTTGACTGTATTATCCTAATAGAAACTTACAGAAGTTAATGATTGTCAAGCCTTATCCATGCATTGAATGGTGTAAAATCATTCCGTTTAGTCATAAAATTTGCGATGTATTGAGATGTGTCTGGAGTATGCTAACATGTTTTCATTCTCTCGTGCGCTCTCCCAGCTAATGAAGAGGCTCATTTAGAGAGGGAGAAGGAACTTAGAAATTTATATAATCAAAGAAGCCTTGTGTGTAAGTGTTTAAATCTAAATTGACTTGAATACTGATTTAAAATTTCTTCAATTATAGTAAAAGATAAATCTGTGTTGCGAATGTGACTCTTTTGACTTTTAAGGCCATTGGAACTGAAAACACTTGTCAGCTGTGGCTTTACATTAAATTAGATGTGGAAGAAGCACACTTGCATGATGACATTGAGAGCAAAAATCAAGTAAAATGGGGCAAATCCTGTATTGGAAAGGACTAGGAGTGGGGCTTTTCATTGACAATACAACAAAGTTGCTTTTATTTCCCATCTGACTTAAACTCTTGCGGAATGTTGTTTTAAGATTCAGAGAAATCTGCAAAAGTAACATAAACCCTCAGCTTTTTGCCGTTTGCATTTGTAAGTGCAAACAGTAGTGAGCCGGACTACAGGATAGTTTTCTGAAGAAGCCCAACAACGGGTATGTTTGAGTAGCCGTTTCAGACCACCTGCGTGGTCCGAGGGTTTCAGTGCTAGAAAGCAGGAGGCTCAACAGCAGGACTGCCAGCTCGTTTCCTCTGCTCGGTAAAGGGGAGAGAATTGGTACCGTTAAAAGCAGTGTGTGTGTGTGTGTGTGTGTGAGTGTGTATGTGAGAGAGACAAAGTATTTATAGTCCTAGAGCAGTCAGAATCAATGCAGAGCAAGACTGCCTGTGGCGTGATTTTGCCTTCGTATTCACATTTGTCCTCATGGTTCCCGTCTTCAAAATGCACACTTTTATCCCATCTAATGTTGATAGCACTGATTTAAAAAAAAAAAAAAAAGTAATTTTTTTGTAACACAGTGAAGAGACTTCCTTAAAAAAAAAAAAAAGGTACTTGTCTTTTAAAGTTGCAATACTGGAGACAATACTGGAGAAATGTCTGCCTTCCCTGAATAGATGTAAACTCTGAATTTATGAGGAAAGTGAGACAGCTGTTCTGAGCCACCTTTTGGATGTGGCATCGGTGCTAAAAATATTAAAAAATTAAATGCAATGGCTGTCGCCTGCAGTATGGGAGCATGCAGGCTGTGTGGCGCTAACTGACTTGTTCTCAGATCAAGTATCTGAAATGTAGCAACTGAACTGGGGAGTCTCTTTTTTTCCGTATTGCACTGTTACCAAATGCTTTGTTTTTGCTGAAAAGCCAGGAAGGAGAAAGAGGCTAAAGAGTCGGTGAGTCCAAGTTACTCGGCGCAGGTCAGCTGTCGGGGGAAGTATTCTCCCGGCAGAGCCTCCCTGCGCGGTTAATATGTGGTCTTTATTCCTGTACAGGAGGAACATAACTGTTCAGTGTTGTCACAGTCTTGGAGGCAATTCTTGCGATACGGATACAGCCTTGGAAAGGGAAGGAGAGCAAATTAGTTCAATTTTTGTTTTTTTTTTTTTTCCCCCTTCGTCTCAGTGGCGAGGGTAACATCATGCCGTGGAAACTCTCTGAACGCTATGGTAAGGAAGGATGCGGCTTTTTCTGAAATTTCCCAATAAAAGGAATGTGTGGGAGTTTGGCTTTGTCTTTATCCTTGCATCAGGAGCATCCCAGTTATTTGAAGCTTAAAGTATGTGACTGTAATAATCAAATTTAGATGTGTGTAGCTTAGTAACTTAATTAGCTGGTCTTGAGAGGCACAGTCTGCAATTCCAGTGTGTTTGTGTACAATTTAGTGCAAATTGCCAGATGTTCAGCACTTGGGGAAATTCGGGGCATCTTGCTTCATCCAGCAAAGTGAGTATCTGTAGATATACATGGCTGGATGTTCTCGTATTTTGGGAAACAACTGATTGTTGGATCTGGAAATCCTAGAAAAACACAATTTCAATTTAAAAGTATGATCCTAAGAAAGATGCAACAGTGGGTGAGGTGGCATCTCTGAAAATAAGCATTGGGTGTGATGGAATTACTTGTGAAATGTGTAGGGCAAAAACACCTGTAAGGAAAAAAAAAATCTTGTGGAGTATTTGATGTTTGAGAAATTACTTGCTGCTTTGTAATGTTAAATGGATTTATTAATAATTCTGTGGCAGACAGTACTCACAAGTCTTTGGCATCCAAACCAGATTGTGTACTGCATGGATCCCACAACTGGACGTGTGTGCTGACCTCTTTATTTCTAGCTCTTTTTGATTTGGCAGCAGCATTTTATACGTGCATAAAGCAACCTGAGGCAGAAGAAACCCATCGCGGCTGCTGCCCCGTTCACAACTGGTACCTTTAATCTGCAGCCTCTCGCGAGTGGAGCTGCTCTGACACGGGCAGATGCGACACAGCAAATGACTCTGTCTAGTTTTAAGGAGTTCCCGCTGCCCCTTTGGCCTCTGCTGCTGTTGAAGCAGCCTCTCTGCTAAGAGGAGCTTTCCTTGAAGTCGGCTTAGCAACTGTGCTGTAGCTTCATTATTTTTGCTGATTTTTTTGTAACTGGTACCTTAATGTCGAGAGCTCTTTCCCCATCGTGTCCATTGCTGTGGGGAGGAAGAGGAGAGGCAAGGCAGGAGGAGGGAGAAAGGCTCGTGGGATTTTCTATGCAGCTGCTCCCACCCACCCATCCCTCTTTGAAATCATCTACTTCCAGTTGTGGGATTTCTCTATAGATGGGTTTATTTTTCCCTGTTTTTGTAAGCTTAGTTTATTTTGATCTTGTTAGTGTCATACAAGTCTCCCAGAGACATTCTGCAGTCATTATCACCTTTTTGGGTGGAGTTTATTTTTTTTGTTTTTGTTTTTTTAATAACTTTTAACATTGGTGCGTATATGCTTGGGATAGAGCTCATGTAATTTTCCAATCGTATTGATTGTATGTGATTGTGCCCTGCAGAGGTATATTTAACAAAGAATGAAATAAAATAAAAAAGGATAGTCTAGGTTAATAAAGGAGACCGTGAGATTTGCTGAGTCAGGTTACGAACTAGTTCTTGAATTTATTTAGGATTTTGGGTAAGTGAAGTTCCTTGTCTGATGTTCTCATAAATCAATGCTAATCAAAATGTCATTGTTTCTCTTTGTTTGTGGAACTAGTTCTTTTCTTGCTTTTCTTCTCCTTCCTTTGGTTTCTTCCTTTCCTTTTCCTTCCTTCCCCAGTAAAAAAAAATATATAGAGAGAGCCTTATGGGTATGGCTGACTGCATTGGCTTGATAATTGTGAATAGTTGTTTATAACTAGCACAGCATTTTTAATAGGCGTAGAGATCAAAGACAGCATGTGAAAAGAGTTCTCTAGACTGCAATCTTGGCGAGGTCGGGGGAGTGCTGAGCGCACACTTGTACACGCAGGCCCGGCCACGGGGGAGGCACGCAAGGCGCTGAGATAATCCTCCTTGAGAGGTCGGGTACTTCGCTGCCCGTTGGAAAAGAGGATAAAAAGGATGGAAGAGTTCACTATATCCAGCTCCCTGTGCTTTTACTCCTTCAATATACATTTTAAAAGAGAAGCCTTGTAGATGTTGTGCTGAAGTGGGAAGGCGAGGATCCCGAGACTGGAAAGTCAGTGTCCCCCTCCTTATTTCCTCCTTAGAGCTAGAGCCGAAAACACTTTTGTATTGAAGACCAACACCGTGAAGACCTGTTGTGCGTGCGTGCATGGTGGTTATACAGGAAAAGCTGTATGTTGAAACACTATTTCCCCTTTACCTTGCTTTTCTCCCTCTTGAAGCTGGCTCGGACTCGCCTTGCTTCCACATCGTGTCCAAGGGTCCCCTGAGTTATATATATAAAATATATGTATTTTAACGAGCAGAAAGGAAGTGATTCGCTACTTGGTTTGTAAATAGATGGAAGTGTCTATCAGGTGTTACCTGCTTTACTGTCAGCATTTATATTAAATGATAAATTAACGGAGAACACCTTGAAATCTCTCTCTCTCGCTGTCTGGGCTGATTGCGCGTTCTTCTACATTCTGCACGATGAGCCTCTCGCCTGGAAGCCAGCGCGTGTGTGCTGGAGTTGCCGAGGTGCCAGGCGTCTCGGCAGAGAAGCCCCGTGAAGGTTGGTCCCCCCTCGCGTGGGCTTTAGCAAAGCATCGGGCGGCTACAAATACAAAATTGGTCGAAGGGCTTCCGGTGGGGATTAAGCCGCTGCTCCTCCGAGAGCCGGCGCGAGGGCAGCCTTGTCCGGGGAGCCGGTCCCGGCGCCCGTCCTGTCGGGATGGCCGCTGGGCGCTCGTGCTTCCCGCAGCCGTCCTCTCCCGCTGCGAGCCGGGGGGCGGCCGGCGCTCGCGCAGGGAAGCGCGGCAGAGGGCTCGGTGCTTCTGTTGGTTACCCGCTTGCGGGTGCTCTCTTGGGGGAAAAACGCAGCGTTTCTGTCAAGTGATTGGCTTTCGAAGGAAATCGTAGTGTTGTGGAGACCCTGATCTCGTTGGGAGGGAGCAGTGGCTGCTCTCAACCGCAAGGACTGTCAGGAACATGAGCGTTTTATTATTATTGTTCAGTTAATGGGATGAAGGGGAGGCTGGGTTCAGATAGGTGACAGCTGCAGGACAGACGGGTGTAGATACTGAGAGAGCCTCTTAGTGCTCCCAAGTGCCGCTGTCTTCCCGGCCTCTCCAGAAAAGAGGCAATTCTGAGGGCCTCGCAAGCACGATGACAAAAACGACGCGCAGCAGCTCGTCCCTCCTGCCCGCAGCTGCCGGGCGCGGAGCTTTGGCGCTTGAGGATGCTGAGCAGCAGCAGGTACCGCTTCGGAGCGAGCAAGGACCCATCTGTCCCTTGGAGCCCGCGGAAGCAGCTTTGGGGACAGAGCCGTCGCTCCATGAAAGCAAACGAGGCAGCTCGTAGTTTTTATTGATGCACTTGTCCCTTTGGATGCTTCCGTCGGCACGGACCTGCCCAGGCAGAAGTGCTGCGCCATAAATGGCCACTGAAGTCATTTTTCAGTGCAGTACGTGTCAGCCTGCGGTTTGGAAAATATACAGATCCCTTCAGTGGCCTACGTACAATTTTTTGGAATATTTAGAGGGAGGGAAAAGAGGGGAAAAAAGTGAACGTTCTCCCCCAGACACGGGGAGAAGGGCAGCCCGGGCTTGGACGCCGCCCGGGCTTGGACGCCGCGCGCTCCCCTCCGCGGGAAGCCCCCGGGCCCCGCTGGCAGCCCCGGGAAGCGGCGGGCGCAGCCGGACGGGTCGCGGGCGCGAAGCCCTCCCTCGCGGGGCGTTGTGCGGCAGGGCGGCGCGGGCGCTGCTCGGAGGCGCTGCTGCGCGGGGCCGGGCCGGGCCGTACGCTTGCTGTCGGCGAAGGCGGACGAGGGCGAGAACGGCGCCCGCGCCGGGCCGCGGCAGGTCTTCAGCGGGGCGCTCGCGGCTCCGCAGGGCTCCCGCGAGAGCGGAGCTGGGCAGTGGCGCGCCGTCCCCTGCCTTGCCTTACCTGCACACCTGAAAGGGGGGGTATTTTGTTGTTTTTGTTGTTGTCGTTTTGTTTTCACGCTAGGACTTCTCAATTTTTTTTTTTTTTTTAGTGGCACGAAACGAGGGCATCTGGCGCTTGCGTGGGGTGGGTGGCCAAACTTTCCCTTGTCAGATTGAACTTTAAAACCTCCTTCAAACTAAACATTGCTCCGCTCTGCTCTTTGCTTAACCTGCTGCGGCCGGTCGTCAGCCTTTGGCCTCGGCGCCCCGCTCCCCTCCCGCCCTGCCTCGCTCCCCCCGGGCCGGCGCCTTCAGTGGCCGAGCCGCTTCGGGCGCCCGCGCACCTCGAGGCAGACGGCCGCTCCTGCAGCGACGTGCGTTTCCCTCCGAGAAGCCGCTTCGAGCCCCGGGGCAGGTGAGCTCCCCCGCGCCGCCGGGGCGCGGGCCGGCCGGCCGCCTCTCGGCGGAGCGAGCTCTCCGCGGCACGTCTCCGCGCGTCCCGGGGGGCGGCCGGCCGGGGCCGGGGCCGGGGCCGGGGCTCGGCCTCCGGGCGTTGCGAGGCTCCGGCCGGGAAAGCCCAGCTGCGACGCGCGCCGAGGCGAGCCGCCTTCTGGGGAGCGCTCGAGGGCCCGGCCCGCGCGGACGCCCCCGGGCCCCGCCGGCTCCGGGCCCGCCGCGGGGCCGGGGCCGAGCCCGCTCTTTCCCGTTCCAGGACATGCATCTTTTTGCGGCGTGTCTCCTCGGCGTCTGGGCTCTGGCCGCCCCTCAGCGCTACGTCGTGGAGGACGTTTGCACGGCGAAGCCGCGCGACATCCCGGTGAATCCCGTCTGCATCTATCGCAACCCGGAGAAGAAGCTGCAGGAAGGCGACGGGCAAGAGGCGGAGAAAGACAAGATCCCCGGGTTCACCAACCCCCGCGTCTGGGAGCTGTCGAGGGCCAACTCGCGCTTCGCGGTGGTCTTCTACAAGTACCTGGCCGACTCCAAGGACAACGGGGAGAACATCTTCATGTCGCCCCTCAGCATCTCCACAGCCTTCGCCATGACCAAGCTCGGCGCCTGCGGTGACACCCTCCAGCAGCTCATGGAGGTCGGTGGCAATTCCTCGGCCTTTTTCGGTAGCCGTCACCAGGGCCCGGGAGACGGCAGAGCTGGCAGTGGCTGAGCACCGCTGCGGGGCTCCCCGGCTCGGGAAGGAGACCTGTAGCGAAACAAGCCCCCGGGCAGGACGCGTCAGGCTTTGGCTCCGAGCTCTTTGAGTCCCAATTCTTTCCTTAGACGCAGCATTCAGGGCGAGTTTCCCTGGGTTTGGCAAGTCCGTTTCCACCTGGAGGAAAGGAAACCCATCCTGGAGAGAGGGAAGAGGAACACCTTGTTTCTTGCAGGCCTGGCTTGCAAGGGTAGTTAGGGCTGCTCTTGTGCAAAAAGCAGAAGTCATGCAGTAAGTCCCATTGGGCCTTCTTCACATCCCTCCTGCTCCCCTGGGACAAGGTGGGATTTGTCTGGGCTAATGAAACTTAGAGCTGCAGCACCATAGTGCGGGCTGACCTTGCTCCTGTGCTGGTGGGGTCCATGCTTGGAGCACAAGCCGAAACCCCCAGGAGCAAGCGGCCAGGCCTCCCCGGGCAAGAGACCGCTGCAAGCCACCTTCCAAGCAGCAGCAAAAGCATCAGTGGGAGACGGTGTAGAGACCCCTTTGTAGGTTGGTACTAAGTTACAGCCCGTCCCCCGCGTCAAAGCGGGGACGTGTTGGCGAGAAGAGCTCTCCCCAGTCCTTCCTGCCTTGAGGCCAAATGAGGTTTTGGCCTGCAGGGCTGTGACTGGTTCCCTTCGGGAAGACTTGGCTGTGTTTGGTTTTACTCTCAAAGCTGTTGAATCAGTCAGGGTTCCCCTCATACAGACACCCGCCACCGGTCCTGTGGGATCAGTGTCCTCCGAAGGGAAGTCAGCTCCGTGCTGGTCCAACAGCCCTTCTCGCCCACCAGCTGGCTGCGTGCTCCGGCCCCGCTGGGTCCTGCCCTTGCAGACAGGAAACTACAGTCCGGAGGGGCCTTCCCGCAGGCGGGTGGGAACAGGATCTGCTCCGCGTGCTCCCACTGCCATTCTGCCAGCAGCTCCTGCCTCCAAAGGAAGCAATGTTGGTGTCAGCTGAGGTCATCCTTGGTCTGAGGCAGCATAGAGCAGTGAAACATGTCTCCCAGCTTCTTCTCCCACTCCCTCCCCTTCGGGCCAGTCCTTCCCACTGACACAGAGTCATCCAGGGACGTGGAAATGCGGATTGGCTCCTACAAACGAGCCAATAACGCCCCCTTTGCCTTGCAGGAGCTCATGCCAGGGACTCCAGATGTTTATGTGGAGCAGCGTGCTGGGGGATTTTCTGTGCCTAAAGCTCAGAGGTTGGATGGATGCTGGCTGACAAATCATAACTGCCCTTCTGTCTGGCAGCTAGGAAGGGATTAGGAAAACCTCACTGTGCTGCAGGAGTCTAGCCTCGAAACGGCTGCAACGTATTCTCGTTCCTTGCAAACAGATCACGTGTGCCCGAGTTACTCAACAGGCCGACACGTGGGCAGGAACGGCCTGTGGGAGTGTCGCAGAAGGCTTTAGCGCAAGCCTTGCGGGTCCTCCTGTGACCTGCAGCAAGCAACCCAAGAGTTGCTTCCAGCCCCTACAGTGAGACACTCACGTTGTGTAAAGCTCTCAATGAGCAGCACCTCGGTATGTTGAGCAGGGTTTCATTCCTCCCTTCGAGCTCTCCAAAGCCAGGTCTCAGGCTGGGAACGTGCTGCTTTTATGTAGATTTGGTGGTGTTGATAGATGAAGCTCAGGGCCTGTAGATTTCGTGCGCCGTGGTCTGTGCTGGCGGGCAGAGGGCAAAGGGCTGTATCTACGCTTGCTGTGGGCCCCAGGTGAGCAGTCGTCTGGCATGTTGGCAATGAATGTGCAGGTTCAGCCCTCAGTGTGGGGCTGCAGGACCATGGGAGCCCGCTCATGGAGTCCTCCTCGCTGTTTTGGTCTTCTAGGTCTTTCGATTCGACACCATTTCAGAAAAGACATCTGATCAGATCCACTTCTTCTTTGCCAAGCTGAACTGCCGGCTTTACAAGAAAGCCAACAAATCCTCAGAGCTCGTATCAGCCAACCGCCTCTTTGGGGAGAAATCTTTGGTCTTTAATGAGACTTACCAGAACATTAGCGAAATAGTTTATGGAGCCAAGCTCTGGCCCTTGAACTTCAAAGTGAGTCTGAACTGCTCGGGCTTTCTCCCTGTTTTCCACGTCCTTCTGCTTTTGCTGCTTCCCCACTCTTTGCCCGCAGGGCTGGGCCCACAGGACGTGAGTGCAGGCGGGCGCGTGGGGCACAGCGCCTTCGGTCCTGGCTCGCCTTAAGCACGGTTGCCTTCCAGCCTGTCTTCTCTAAATGCTGCAGCTCTGTGCTGGAAGCAGTATCCTCCCTGGGAGCCCCTTTGGCTACGGAGGGGACACAGAGAGGTGTTTAAAACCCTTGACTGACTTAGGTATTTTGGTCTCTTTCTTCAGGAAAAGCCAGAGCTCTCCAGGAAGATAATTAACGAGTGGGTAGCTAACAAGACGGAGAGGCGCATCACAGAAGTGATCCCGGAAGGAGGAATAAGTGATCTCACTGTCCTGGTCCTGGTCAACACCATTTATTTTAAGGTAGGACTAACAAAACCTGGAGAGCAGCCTGTTTCCTTGGGTCGAGTGATAATATTAACGTTTGTCTGTCTGTTCTTCCTCTCTCTCTTTTAGGGGCACTGGAAATCGCAGTTCCCAGCTCCAAACACAAAACTGGATTTATTTCATAAAGCCAACGGTGAGACCTGCAAGGTCCCGGTTATGTACCAAGAGTCCAAATTCCGCCATGCCGCCATCCCCCAGGACAAAGTGCAGGTGCTGGAGCTGCCTTACAAAGGGGACGATATCACGATGGTGCTGGTCCTGCCTGATGCTGGGACGCCGCTGGTGGAGGTGGAGCGAGACTTGACGTCGGAGAAGCTGCAGACCTGGATAGGGTCCTTGACGGAGCTCTCAATCTCAGTCTTCCTCCCTCGCTTCCGCATCGAGGACAGTTTCAGTGTCAAGGAGAAGCTGAGAAGAATGGGGCTGGAAGATCTCTTCAGCCCAGAAAATGCCAGACTCCCAGGTCAAACGTGACGACGGGGCAGCGCAGGGTGCAGGCAGGGGTTAATCGTTCCTCCATGGGTGCGCAGACAGTGAGCGCCACAGCATGCAGGGAGAGCCTGAAAGCGGTGAGGTGCCGCAGCGGTTGCAGATGCCTCTGGGTTCAGTCCCGGCACAGCAGTGCGGCCTGCTCAGCGCTGCGGCTGGGGGAGCGTAGGGCCCTACCGCGCTTGGCGGTAGATACCCATGTTTTAGGGCAGGCTTGCCTTCTGCTTTGATGCCATGCTACGAGGGATGGAAATGTTTTGCCTCTTGAGCTGTCATCTCAAAACATATTAAAATTTTCTCTGTCTTGTTATTCTGGGTTTTAGGTATCATTGCAGAGGGCCGGACAGACCTCTACGTATCTGACGCTTTCCACAAAGCCTTCCTTGAGGTAAGCTTTGTTTTGTCCCAAGACATGTTTTCCTCTCAACTTTCATTTTAAAAACATGAAGCACGACAAGGGAAAAAATAGCTTCAAACCTACAGCGTTCACTTCTCGGGGAGGGGGGCGGAAACCCGGCGCCGCGACCGCACCAAGCCTCTCGGCCCTCGGGGTTGCTGTGCGTGCCGGGAGTATACGTAGGACATGTCGGGAGCCCGTCTGTGACAAGCCTGTGGCCTGATCCAAAGCTTGGTGACGTGGCTGAGAGCTCCTTCCCGCTGGTTTCACACCGGGCACGTGGTGGTGGGGCAGGATGGCCTCAGACTGGCGCCGCTCTGCCCTTGCCCTGCTCGGGGGGGGGGGGGGGGGGGGGGGGGGGGGACTGCTCTGCATCCCTCTGACCTGCGAGCTCCAGCTACCTGCTGCCACCTCTTTACCTGCGCGAAGGCAGGCACTGTCCCACTTACTGCACTGGTTTTGGCTCTGACTTTTACCTGCCTTGGCTGCTAGCACATGGATGATAACAAGCAGCAACGCAGGCCCGACTTTCCCAGGGGGGCAGCCGCTTTGGGATTGTACGGGACACGCGTACAATTGCAAATCATGCCTGTGCATCCAGGACAGTTAAGGATATTCCCTAAAATAAAACATTGCTGTGACTGGTGCTGAAGCCATGATGTTGCCCCTCTTTTTCGTGCTTCAGCTTGGTGGGAAGGAGGGAGAGCCCTCTACAGCAGCGCATCTGAAACCTGCCAGAGCTGCAGGAACGGGCGCTGCGTGACGCCTGCGTTTTAATCTGCTCTGCTCTCTTGATCGGCAGGTGAACGAAGAAGGCAGCGAGGCATCAGCTGCTACCGCTGTCACCATCTCCGGCCGGTCCTTCTCCATGAACAGAATGATCTTCAATGCCAACAGGCCCTTCCTGCTCTTCATCCGGGAAGCTGCCCTCAACACCATCATCTTCATGGGCCGAATAGCCGATCCTTGCTCCTAAGCCAGTAGGGCCCTGCTCCTCCTCTCTGCCCCTGGCAAGTGGCCGTAGGGAGCTGTCACGCAGCCCAGCCTGCGCCTAGGGCGGTTGGGCTCGCTGTTCGGTGCAAGCTGCTGGGGGTGGTTGTACCCAGGTGACCCGGTGCTTCTCCTCCTCGCTGGGGCAGGTGAGGTGTCGCAGGGCATCGACCCTGCCCCAGCCTTTGCGCGAAGGAAGCCGAATGCTTTCTGGCACTAGTATTTCTGTGGCACCCAAAGAGAGTCCAGCATTTGCCATCTTTCTTGTATCCAACCTCTCCTCCCTTTCAGGCCTCAAACTGTAACACTGATCACCTGGTACATTAAAACCTCTAGATCTGGATGTAACGAACCAGTCCCAGTTTGGGCAGTTTTCTCCTTGCTGAACCATTTCCTAGGCCTACAAAAGCTTCCCTTTTCGAATGAAAAGGCCCTTCTCTGCGCTCCCCGATCCCGGCACTACTACTAAGCGGGTCAGTCCTGCACTGCAGAGGTCAGTGGAATAGGGGCTGTCAGCTGGCACTCACCAGCTGTGCTGAGAAACATCCTCACGCAGTTCTGCGCTGAACAGCTGGTAGGTGGAAGAGCTGCCCAACGTCCTCGTCTAAGTGCTGATTAGTCACTAGCAAAAGCACCTCTTAGCTAAGGCTGTACGTCTGAGTGGTGATCGTCAAACTAGTTTCGTGGTAAAGTTACTGTAAGGGTAACTCTGGACCACAGCAGTGCACGACTAAGGTAACGCAACCACCAGCTGCCTTTCTGTCCCAGTTGCTCCACAACGTCCCTGTGCTGTCCTGTGAAGGAAGCTATCCTGAAAAAACTTATTTCACCTGTAGGTTTACGCCCAGCGCTGAAGCACGCTGGCTTGCTGCCCCTCCATACGTGTGCTCTGACCTCCGTTGCACCCCGGAGCAGCTGCATTACTGCAGGAAGGACCCTCCCACGGGGCTGGCTGCAAGATGCAGAAGTAAATGCCTTCGGCATTTAGGGCAGCTGTTTTAAAAAACCAGCAACACAACCAAACAAACCAAAGCACAGTCCTCTCCTGTTGTTAGTGGTACACGTAACAGATATGTTGTGCACAGACAGATGCTACAGTGTTGGCTGGCGGCACTCACCGATGTGCTATTTACTCTCCAGCTTTCACGGGACCAGTAAAATGTCCTGACTTAGAAAACAGACATACACAAACCTCCCTTCTTCTAGGCAGCAAGTACCACAGCAAGCCAAGCTACAAGGCAGTCAGATGTGATGCGCCGGTCTGTGGGAGGACGAGCACGAAATGAGGTTTGGTCACGCCGGGGCCCGTCGCTGCTCTCGGTAGCTCCCGGGCAGGCCGAGGTGGTGCAGCGCCGTCCTTCCTCCCGCTGCGCTCCAGCAGGCAGGGCTGAGCAGCCGGCCGCGCTGCAAGCGGGGCACGGTTGGACCCCGCGCGCTACCTCCGCTGCTGTACGCGAGAGACCGCTGATGTTCTCGTGTTTATGATGCTGAGGCTCTTAAATACCGATTCTGCTGACGCACGGGCCTGGAGTAACACCTTTAGAAGGAAGCTGTGTGCGTAGCTACTTTACCACAGAAGATGAGGCCCTGGAAGAAGGTGGTGAAAGCAGCTCTTCCTCCTCCTGTCCTACTCTGTCGTTCACCTCTGCTGCTCTTCTTGCAGGATAGTATTTTTCTGCCTGCTCACCTCACTTTGCAGCTCCAGAAACGTATCATCTCTTCCTATAACACCTCTCTCGTCTTCTCAGTTCTGCTCCACACTCCATGGTGTAGAGGCTGAGGATGGTGAAAGAGGAAGGTTGAGGAAATGCCAGGTTCTCCCTAGGCAGGAGCACATCAGACCAAAATGCGTCACCTGCCAGCAGCAGCGGAGACAACTCTGCTGCTGCAGCAGCATTTGGGTGCAGCAAGAGGATGGTGGTTTCTCTCTGACGAGACCAGAGGGGGCTGCTCCTGCAGAAATGGTGGGACAAAGCTCATATAGAAAAAGAAGGAAAGTCATCTAAGATGATTGGGGGGGGGGGGGTTAAAAAAAAAAAACAGCTTGAGGCAGCCTAGACTCTCCCCTGCTTTAAGTTGCGCTTTCCCGTCGGGCGGACCCGTCAGCTACAAGAGGCGGACAAGGAGCGGAGTATTAAACCATTTAATTCTCAAACCACTCACATGCATAATGTTCTTTTACACAGTGTTAAAAGAAAGAAGAAAATGCAATTTGTTTTTAATACAAACAGAATTTCAAGTATACATTTATAGAATTTTTCAAAGATTCCTAACCAAGTTGCTAAGTAAGTTTTCATTCACATTGTTCTTAAAGCTGTCCAACGAGAGCACTTTTTTTTTTTGCTAAACTGCTTTAAATGCAATTGTACAGTCCCCTCTACCTTTGTTTTCTCCCCCCTTCCCCAGTGCTGCTTCTCTTACCACCGTTCCCTGGTCCTCCTCCAGCAGCGCTGGCCGTCACCGTACGCAGCCAGCCAAAAACCGTAGCCTTCCTACGAGCGTGTACCTGCCAGCTCACTGGAAGAGGAGCAGGGAAGACATGCTAGAGACCAGCTTGGGAACAGCTTGTAAAAGTCATTCAAGAACAGTCTGATATCCACAAGTTACACACAGCAGGATCACACTTCCAACCTACCGCAGACTAAGTGTGAACACTGACTTTGTTTTTATTTTTATTCTTTTTTTTCTGAAATAAGGATTGCAACCAAAAAGAAGAAGAAAAAGAGAGAGAAAAGAAATCAGTACAGCAGGAAATTTCTTATCTGTGAAAATGAGTCTCGAGCGTTAGGACATGCGTCCTAAAAAGTTTGATTTGTAAGTCAACAGTAGAAGGTGACAGCACAATTTTCGTTACGTGTGGTTACTCTGTAAACCAGCCCAGAGCAGAATCGATACGGGACAGAGAAAACCTTGGATTTTTTTAAATTTAATTTTTTTTGTTAATACTGGACTGCCTAGGGCTCTCCGGGCAGCGACACGGCTAACGCCGGCCCCGCGACCAACGCCCTTCAGAGAGGCTTTACAGCCAAGGGCGGCTCCTGACCAACGCCCCAAGCGCCCGACAGGCCGGCACGCGCCGCGCCGGGCCTGGCAGGGCTGCGGCGCGGCCGGGGCGCCGGAGCCGGGGCAGAGCCGCGCTCGGGCGCCGAGGGCCCGGCGCCCCCGCCGAGCCGCCTACGGCCGGCCCCAAGGCCAGCGACAGCCGTACCCACCTTCTGATTTAAAGTGCATTTCTTCAGTAAAGATTTTTTTTTTTAATTTTTTTATATTTTTTTTTTAAAGAGGAACCTATTTAAAGTGCTGTTCTAGTTTGGAAAGGGACTGTTTACGAAAAAAAAAATGGCACCTTTTCACAAGACAGATCTGCTCCCTGTATGCGTGTGTGTGTGTGTGTATATATATATATATATATATCTATATGCTTATATAAATATATATATACACACACACACACACATTCAGAGCCAGATCTGCTGACTAACGACTGCTATATATTTTTTTTTGCTTGTTTTTGTTATTGCTTTTCGCCGCCGCCTGCTCGTAACACACCAACCCCCCTCGCGCTGCCGGACCGGCGCGGCGGCGGCGGCGGCGGCTCGGGGAGGCTCGGGCCGGGCTCCTCGCGGCGCTGTGCCGGAGCGCGGGCGCGGACGGACGGACAAACTAAACCCGCTGCAAGCGAAAGCTTCGCCGTCGGCGCCGGGGACAGAGGTAGTTGCGGCGCCGCGAACCCTCCGCCGCCTCCTGCGGCTCCCGGCTGCAGCGAGCGCTGGGAACGGGCGGCGAGCGGCCTCCCGGCTCGGCCCTTCCGCCGAGGACGCCGCCGGCCGCCCGGCCCGAGGCGCTGCCGCCCCGAGGCGCTGCCGCCCCGAGGCGCTGGCAGGGTGACGGGCAGGGCGGCGAGCGGCGGGGCGCGGGCCGGGCCGCGGGCGCGCGAGGATCGGAGGACGGAGCGGGCCCGAGCGAGCCTCTCGCGCCGCCGTCCTCGCGAGTCCTCCCCTGCCTGCGCGAAGTAATTTCCGCTGCGTTTTTCTCCTCTTACGCCGCCGCTTTCTGTGTTTCACAACCAGTAGTAAAACTAACCGACGTAGCTTCGTTTTTAGTTTCTAATTAGTTTCACAGTTCCTTGGGCCGCAGCCAATGGTATTGGGTCTGACTGCAAACATAACAGGAAGGTTTAAATAAATAAGCTTCACTGCAACATAAAAATAATGACGACATTTAACCGTAGATCCGAGGGGGAGAGGGATAAGTACATTTACAAAAACTAAGTGAAGCTGCAGGCTTAACATGACAGTCTGCAAAAAAAATTAATGCACTGATTTTTTTTTTTTAAGTACTGCCTTAGACATGCAGAAAAATAATATATCAAATCAGAGTATGTCAGATTAAACGAGGAAGTTACACAGCAGTATTAAAAAAGATACCTGAATATGTTTCAAAAGCTTAACTGATATGAACTAGGAAGCCCATTAAAGCTGCCCACTTTTACACGGTAACTCTAAGGAACCTTAACAAAAATACAGCTTGGTTCAGTCTAATCGAAGCAGGGAGACGGCAGCCGCGCTCACAGCCGGGGAGCAGCTCCGCTTCGCCACAGACCTTTGTAGACAAGATGCTATTTCATGGATCAATCACCAAGAAACTGAAAAATAAAAATAAAAATAATAACAAAAAAAAAAAAATCCTATCCGAAAATCCACTGGTAGGATAAGACTTTCTACCCCTTGTCCACCTAATGCAGTACAGCAACGCGCCCGGGAAGTATTCGCTCCCCCGCCGGCGCGCGAGGCGGCTGCGAGGGCGACGGGACCTCGGCCCCGTGCGCTCCTGCAAGCGCGCCGGCGGCGAGCAGCTCGCGCAGGGCCTTGCCCGGCCAAGCCCCGACCGCCTCCGAGGACGGAGGCTTCTCGGGCCGCCGCGCCGCGCCGGGGCCGGCCCCGGAGAGGAGCCCGCCGCCGCCGCCGCCGCCTTCTCCGCGCCCTCCCCTCGGCCGCGGGTGCTCCCGGGGCAGCTTCGGACGCCCGCGCGGCACCGGCCTGCGCTCTGCGGCTCCCGCCCCGGGCTCCCCGGGGCGCGAAACCTCAGCGCAGCCCTCGGCAGGGCTCCGGCGCCTTCCCGCCGCCGCCAAGGCGGGCGAGCCCCGTCCTCCTTCCCGGCGCTGCGCGTCTCCCTCCTCCCCCCCGCTTCCCTCGCCGTTTCTGGTCGCGCTCTGCAGACCTCCCCGCCACCGCAAACGGCTCAGGCGGGAAGGAAGCAGACTCCCCCGAAGGCGGCACGCTCTTGCCGCCCGCCTGCCCAGGCTCTTTTCTGCGCCCTTGTCCTCGGGACAGAAGGTTTCGGCTTGGCCGCCTCCGCTGACGGCACCCGCGGCAGTAGCTTAGAGGAAACACGGTCTTAAGGAGCTCACAGTATCCCCCTCCTCTTGCAACGCTACTCACCAACTCACCGAAAAGCTCTGAGCTTGCCAGACAGCAGCCAGACCCCAACTCAGGTACGAAACGGGTACCTGAGCCGGGCGCGCCGAAGCCAGGCCGAATCCTCTCCGGGACCGCGCCAGCATCCTCCTGCTCTCAGCAGGTCTCCCGGAGCGGCGCTGCAGCTCCCCGAGCCTGCACACCCCCCGGTGCGACGCACACGCGCTCGGGGCCAGCCCGAGACGGCCCGTCCCGCTCCGCGCACGCAAGCATCTGGGCATCTGCTCACAGCCGACATCTCCAGGCCTGCCCCACCGCCCCGCCAAAAGCGGGCTGCGGTCCTCATCCGCAAAAGCCTTTGACAAGCACAAAAACCTTTTCGTTCTGAAGACACGCGACTGCCCCGGCAGGAGCGCCCGCAGGCAGCCCAACGCCGACGGCGTGCAGGCACCTGCACCCTGACGCGGCTCCGCCGCGCCTCTAACCACAGCAGCATCAGACCTCTCCTCTTTCCTCGATCACCCTGACAGCTGACAGACCTAGAAATCCCGTGCATCGGGGCCGGGGGGGGGGGGGGGGGAGGGAGTGGAATCTAAGATTTTTTCCCAGCATTTTCATGAAAATAATTAAAGCTTTAGAACAAAACGAGGCATTTTTGGTCTGCTCTCCAAGCCATCAAAATGATTGTAAGGAAAGACAGCCACGCGTTACGAACTCGTCACCCAAAGCTTCTCGCTTTGGTGTCTTCCCCAACGCACTAAGCACGGCAGAGTCACTGCGCACAGCATACTGAAACTACAGTTACCTAAAAAAACAATTTGGCCCATTTTACATGAAATTGGTTACCTTTTTGTTAAAAAAAAAAAAAGTATTATTGAAAGACGTTTGCACAGAAATGAAAGAAATTGCACATAACACTACTTTCTCAGCCAATTAACTCTTTTCTGCCCAGTTAGCTGGCAGGCAAGGTCTCCGTCAAGAGGAATTCCTTTCCTCACCAAGCCCAAGCTTCACTGAGGCTATGGCGGACGATCCTTTGGGAAGGGATGACTTTCCTGTACGTCCACACAGCACGTAACACTGCTGCCAGCGAGCACGACGCGAGCCGATCCGATCAGCAACGGCAGGTGGACGCTCGCTCTGCCGAGTAACAGGGACACCGGGTGGCTTTCTATTAAAAGAGCCTCCAGAGCGCGGGCTGAGCAGAGGAGCAAGAAGCACGGCTGCTGCCGAGCCCCCGGGAGATGGATTGAGGGGAGTTTGTTCACAGCATTCGTTAATGCCTTGGAAAGGCAGCTTACTCCCCTGGACAGGAAAAAAAAAAAAAAAAAAGATTTCATCTCTGAGCCCATTTCCTCTTTCCAACTGTGACAGCAGAACGTGCACCTCTACATAGGTTGCTAAAATAAAAAATGTACCTTTAGGCATCAATGAATAGCAAAGGGCTGTCTTCTAAAAGTGTAATTTAGACACTAAATATACTAGTTTCTGTAGCCTCCTCTTGCTAGGTCCCAGCTCCGCCAGACTACAGTCTGAGGTGCTGCATTCTGCCTTTTTGTTTTTAGAAGGCTTGTCAGAATAGACTTGTTTTCTTAGAGGTAGCTACCATGAAGTATGTTACAATTTTCAAGCCTTTATTTCATATAACAAAGAGCATTTTTATATAGGACATTTAAAAGCCTAGAGAAGGCCCTGGAAACTCCCTTGGGGATTGCTTTAATCGCTCTGATAGCACGGACCCGCTCCAGCGGCAGCTCTGCTCAAAGACCTCCTGGCTCCAGCCCTGATTAGATACCACCAGTGAAAACACAGCAAGCTAAGAAGGATGCGGCAGAGAACCTGAAGCGACTCTCTGGGAAAAGTCAAGCAGCAAAGATGCCGCTAAGACGCACTTTTAAAGCACTCACTCAAACCCCAAGCAGGCAGGTGCCTGCAGGGTCCCTCGGCAAGCCGGTGCTGGTAGGCCCAGAGCCGAATTCAGCGCACACCAGCGCAGCGCCGGAACAAAGAGCTGGGAATAAACCGGACGGCAACAGAAGCAAACAGCCTACCTAACATCACCCTGCTAGCTTCAACCACCCCCAGGCAGTCCCCGGTGAGGCACCTCGTCTCCGTCAGACGCCTGGCTGTACTGCTCTTCGTAGCAATTTCTGCAATACCAAGTTACACTGGATGAGAAAAATTAAAAACACTGTTTAAAAATGGTAACCCACACTGTTCCCCCACAACCCAAACTTTACCTGCCAAGTCTTAAATCCTTCCCAAGTTGCAAATCTCTAAGATTCACCAGCACAAGTGCTTAGGTCTTACGTGTATCTATCTTTTTGTCAACTAAGATCTTTCAGAACGCTCGTCTAAAAAGGTTCCTCCTATTTCCAAGACGCAACATTTCTCAAGCTGTAATACTTTGGTTTACAACTGGATTAAAATATAAATTAAATAAGAATAATGCTAAATGAGTTTATATTGAAAGGCTTTATATATGTGTGTGTGTATATATATATATATATATATTTATATATGTATATACAGGTATGTGTGTGTGCACTCCCTAATAACAGCTAGAGGAAGCAAAAGTCATTCCCCGAAGGCTTCTACTCTTCCAACTAGCAGGTTAAACATATCCATTGCAACAATTCCCTGTGCATAAAAGCTAATGAAGCACTGGAAGGTGGCACTGATAAACAGCTAGATCACACAGACTTCTAGGAACAGAAAGACAATAAATTATAAGAAGCAGTAGTAACTTGTTCACAGTTGGGATGAGGATAACATTATAGAAAACCTGAATTTTCTACAGTCCCCAGGAATAAAAAGTCAAACAGGTAACTGAAGATTACAGTTGGACATATTTTAGTCAAACCTAAAAGAAAAGATCAGATCTGACACAGAGAAATGGTAGAAACCACACCGAACTTCTCCCAGCACGCTAAGCTCTAGTACCATCAGATTCAGCGGGAAGATTCCCAGTAACTCCACTAGGACCAGTGTTCAGCCCAGTGACACTTCCATCTCAGCCTCTGTCTCAGTGACAAGGACTTTCACAAGCAGGAAGATTCCTTGATGCCAACTCAGTCCTAGGTTCAAAAACACCATGGTCCCAGTCAACTTCCTCTTCAAACACCTAAATTATTGAGTCTACTTCTTTTTCTAGCTAGCATCCCAAACATCACAGTCCAATCTCACCTAGTCCCAGCCTCTGTATTTTCCTACATTTCCTCAAAAGAAAACTCTTCAGCAATAATATCAAGGCAGCTGGAAATATTTTAGAGATGGTAGGACTCTTCAGGTAATTTTATAACCTACTTACTATGAGTGAGTTCCAGATTAGGAATAATCTGGGTTTCTAGTTAGACAAACTGCAGTAAAACTCTGGCCTGCTGCACTTTTATTTTCCTAAAAAGCTGCAATCTACTCCAAAGTATTCCAAAATGCTCTAGCAGGCACTACTTCCAAAGAGCAGCCAGTAGAGTTTGCATAGTTCTAGCTTTTATTTGGTAATGGATAGATTACATGTCTGTATATATATATATATTATATATATCTTTCTCTCTCACTGTGTACATACATATTATATATGTATGTATGTTTTGTATATTAAAATATCTTTTGAACGCCAATGATTAAAATAAAGATCCTTAGCTCATCTGTAGGACCTTCCACTGAAGAGGTCAATCCCCATGCATGGAGATCCAATCTCATGCAATGAGGAATACACATCTCGGAGTAGTGTTATCACCATTTTGCAGAGCAGCAGACCAGCTCACTGGCGACCAGTGGCAGCTCCACTGAAAGAACCTAGGTCTCCTGACTTCAAATCCTAGTTCTGGGCTCCCAGATCACCTTCCCATGGGAAACTCGGAGCCCAAACCTTGACAGAATCAGAAGCACCATGAATCACAGCTCCTTGACTTCTCCCACTCCCAAAACATTTCTGGGAGAGCAGGAAAAGCATTTGGCATCACTAATCTGAAGAATCACTTGGATGCTTCAATAGTATAGTTAAATTAGCAGGCATGTCATGCATCAAACAGCAATTTTTTTAAGAAGTTTAAATAATAGGTTAAAGGGGTGCTAATTTTTGTCAGTGTTAAGTGCATGACTCAGTCTATCTTGCAAGCTACATTCCACTCAAATAATCTGCATCTTTGCAGTTGTTTTATATATATATATATATATATATATGTATATGCATATACATATATATATATATATATATATATATATATATTAGCTTCTACAGGAAAGAAAGTCAGCAGCAAATAAAAGCTACAACTCTGCTCCTCCAAGAGGATTGTTAGGGTTGAATCACCCAAAGAAACGCAGAAGGACTCTGCTCAAGGATCAGTCTGCTTAGAATTATTTACAGAAGCAGGCACCAAATTTTTAAGCGTAACTATTACTGTGTAGAGGCGTGGGACTGACTGCACTGGAAAAAAAAAGTCAACTGGTTGTCACAGAAGAAGAGCAGGACAAGCAGCAAGCTCTGCCTCGTCGTTTACTTCCCCCTTGACGTAGAAGCGGGCTGAAATCCTGGCTCTGTGCCTTCCCAGTCGTGCCCGTCTCCGCTACGCCTTTCAACAAGACTGCGGCTTGTTCCGAACGTGACTCCAGCTCCGAACAGCCGTCAGCTGGCAGCAGAGTCAGTCGCTACCAACCGCGGAGAGACTCAAACAGCAAGAGAGACAAAACGCTTTCTATTTTTCCTGCCACTCAGCCACCCAAGCTTCCAAAAGTTAAATTATACAGATCACAGCTTGAAAATACGTTAGCAAAGACCTGGGTTAAGGCTGAAGGACCGAACGTGGCGCTAGGAAGGGCAAGCAAGGAGCGCTCGGCAGCGAGCTTTCAGGGCAACGCCTGGTAAGAAGCTCCACAAGGGAATCCGGCCACGGGAAGCGGCAGAAGGATGGCACGAAAGGGAGACAGGACCGCTGCCCCGCGCCGGCGGCTCTGCGCCTCACCGGGCGATAGCCCCGGACACCTCCCGGGGCGGCTCTGCGCGCGCTCTCGGCCTCCTCTTCCAGGCGCGCGTTGCAAACTCTCCGCGTTCCTCCTTTCCTAGTCCAGCTGCCGGAAAAAAGCAGCACTTTTTGCTTTCACACGCTCGCGCTGCAAGGCGGCAGCAGGACTTTCTGCTTCTCCCCAACCCCCCCGGCCTCACACCGGCCGTCCCCCCGCGAGGAGGAGAGCTAGCTTCCCCCCGAAGCAGCAGCACAGCATTAACGCGGTTCTCCTTATTTTCACAGCTATTCACAGGGAGCCGGGCAGCAGCGGGGAACCGCTCCCCTCCCTCCGCCGCGACCTGGCGCCGGGGCTTTCTGCAGGCTCGAGGAGACAACCGCAGCGCTTCACATTTGGAGGGCTTCTCTGCGACAGCAAAGAACGAAGAAACCCGTTCCCCTTCCACTAAAGGGAGCTGCAGAAATAGATTGCTTTTCCCCTCTTGCCTGAGGCAAGCAAATTGGTCAGCGAGCCCTAACTCTGAAGCTGGCAGAAATGTTAAGTCGAGAGGTATTAAAATACGCTAGAGTTCTCTTCACATCCTCCTTGAATCACAGTTGAAATCACAGTTTTGGCAAAGGGGGGAAAGCTGCAGCTGGATGGGGAAACGCAAAGCCATGCCTCAACGCACCCCAGCAGCATTCGTGCTTCGGCCGCAGCTTCGGCGCAGCCGCGGAGAACGACGCGGCTCGCCGGCGCAGCCGCAGGCGCTGTCACTCTGCTACGGAAAGCAGCGCCGAGTAGCTACGCCAACGCTGGAAAATCACTACGGATTTCTTCCGCACTGTAGATAACCCCCAGCCCCCCATTCTCCCCGACTTGGCCCTAATCTGCACTAAGAAAGTCACTGAAAGAAAAGTTTGCTCAACGATTCCTTCTGCACCGGTTCCACCTCCTAGTGCAGACGAGCCCAAACTGTTTTCAGCGCTGTTCAAGACAACGTTAGAGACACATGATTTCCACACATACATACATACACATACACATCCGTTAAATGCACAGAAATAATATTAAAATGATTCCCACTACCATACCTTATACTGACTCTAGCTACAAGCTATAAACTTCACCTCAGTGAGGCCTGGGCAAGAATATTGGCTCTTTTGCATGCAATCAGAAATGATCATTTATACAGTGGCAACCTCTGCACCAAAAAAAAAAATAGAGAAAAAAAACTAAAAACCTTTCACAAGCTTTTTAGTTTTCAGACCAGCCTAGAACAATATGAAGGAACAATTTCATGGTTTTCACCAGGCCAATTAGAAGTAATGAATCAGCAAGGAAGGATGCGCCGATCTCATCCTGGACTGCTAGGATGCTCCTCCGTTCACAGTATCAATACAGTAAAACAAAAACAAAAACCGGTTCAAGAAACTCACAGCTATGCCATACAAATAAGGCATTCACCATTTTATGCCAGCCCTTCATCACTAAGCCTCGATGGATCGGTTGCCATCTGTTTCAGAAATATTTTGCTTGTATAGCAGTTACTGCACCTTCACCCTTCTCTTCACAGCAAGCTTAGCAGGGAAACTTTCCCACTATATTTATATATAATATATGTATATAAATAATTTTATGTTTTTATAGTTTGGTAGTATTCTTTTAAAAGTTCTATTTTAAAACACTTAAAAATCTTTTAAGTAACTAAAGTAACTTTTGATGCTCTCTAGTGTGAACAGGATAGGATTTCAAAGTTTTCAACTTTTCTCCTTTTTGATTTTTGGTAACTTCAAAAGCTATGACTAAAGCAGCATACTCTGCATACCTCCAGTCCTCCCCACACCTCGACTGCAACGAAACCTACCTCAGCCACCCTCTCATCTCACCTTCCGCGACTGCTCTCGGCCAACCTTACTGTTTCAGTACAACTCTGTTTGACCTCCGATAGGACACCGAACGCGGCTGGTCGCTCGGGTGGCCGCTCACGCTATCGCTCACTGCGTGACGATGCGCTTGACGGGAGAGGAGAAAGGGACAGAAGGAAAACGAAGGTGAAATATCAGTTTTCCCGTTTGCAACCGTCAACAAAACTCCGCTTTGCGGGGATCCTGCCCGGACACCTGCAAAGGTTCCTCTCGGCAGAGCGCGTCCCCGCTGCGCCCGGTCCCGGCGCCGAGCCCTCCCTCCCTCCCTCCCCTTCCCTGCACGAACGGACGCTAGAACCACGTCTGCTTTTTGAGAGAGGTGGGAGGAGCAGTGAGACCCCTCACTCGCACAGAACGGAAGCGAGGTAAAACCACTTCACCCTTCTCCGACTTCTTCCACCCAAACGGGGAGGAAGACGGTCATCACGCCCGGCTTGCCGGTGGGGGAAAGCGGGGCCTGCAGCATTTCCCCGGGCCTCAAACCGCGCAGCCCGACAGCAGGACAAGCTTCGCCCTCGCTCAGCGAGTCGACTGCCTGCCAAGCCCCCGCTCCAGCCACTCGCCCAGCTTTCTATGCCGAAGCAAGATGAAACGTACTTTTTTGACATCTCACTGTTCCTCCCATCAGCTTAAGGATCAGAACTTCATCCTTCCTTACTGCACGCGTTACGCGGCCTCAAGAGAATTTCTTCCACCAAACATCCTCTCCCAGTTCCAATCTGCTCGACCTGTGGTTCTTTCCCTTCTCCGTTACAAACAAGCCAGCATCAGCAACAAAGAAAACTCTTAAAATATTGCATATTTTTTTAAAAGACTTCTTCAAAAGATGTCGAGATATTTGCACTTATCTACCTGTCCCATGCGTTTCCGGTTATGAAACACGTAAGCACGTGCAAACACCCACAACACACAATGCAGGCATGTCTCTCTGGGATGGCTAAACTTGCTCGGAACATCAGAGCGGCTTAGAATATAAAAGTTTAAGTCCATGCAAGGGAAGAGGTGTGATTGCTCTAGGAACCATTAACTTTTAAGTTTCCTGAAACATTATGAGGAAATAAAGTAGGGATTTCTTTTCTTTTTGCATCTCATTGATAAAAAAGTTATCAAACTAGTTTGTAGAAACATGGTTAAAAGCAACCACCCACGATTGCTTCGCTGGGATCATAGTACTTCAGTATACCATATTGCTGTTAGAAAAGGTAAGTGCGCGTAGAGGTGGGAGCGGGGGTGAAGGACGACTTTGGTAGCCAGCCTCTCACTCATCAATTCAGCCAGTCCAGAAACCTCTTCCTACCGCTTGGCAACGTTTGAAGCATGGCAGTGCACCGGTCAGGAAGCCAGAATGCTCTGTACTATCCAGATCAGCAACAACAAAGGACATCCCCCCTCCAAAAACCCTTCCCCCAACACATCAGAGTCTAATGCAAACCTCACAGCGGCTAAATTTCACTTTCAGTAGCCTAAGCGCTTCAAATTTTGCTGAACTCTAAAATACTGCTTTATAGCTGTGCCCACTTTTAACAAGGGGCATGAGGCCACATACCTGGGAAGGGCAAGCCAAAAGCCCTAAAATAATGGTTTAAGTAAAAATGTAAAAAGAGACACACTGGAGGGAAAAAAAAAAAAAAAAAAAAAGACAGGGATAAATACACTCAGGCAAGGCAGGTTCCACCAGGACAGTCTTTTTTGTTTTTCTTTAACATGGCAACCGCCTGGGAAAAGGCGAAAGGCAACTGCATCTTGCCCCTGCTCTCCCCTTGAGATGGACCAGCAGATACGATGAGGACAGCCCAGCGCATGAGGCTCACTGGCTCTGCATGGCTAAGAGCCAACACCACCAGTGGGACCCAGCTGCTGGGCCAAAACGCTGCTGAGAAATAAAAATGACTGCTTGTCCTGGATCACTACCGAATATTAAAAAAATTTAAAATCCTGTCGATCCCTGAATCAGAAGTCGATTGACACAGTTGCTTTGTTTTTCCCCAAGAGGATGAGGAATAAGGAAGAAAAACTTTCAACACTCTGTGTGTGTGGGGGGGGGGGCGGGGGTGAGAGAGAGAAAGAGAGAGAAAAGATATTTCTATTTTGGCAACATCTTGGGAGCTTCTTTCTGTCCAGTGGTGGCATTGCACTAATCACAGTACCAGCCTGCCAGGTTGGTGCTGACTCTTCAGAGCCAAAACGGGAAGATGGTCCTTCCTCCCCAGACTCTCCAGCCGTGCTTCAGTCTGGCCCAGTAGTGGACACAGACCCCTGTGCCGTTTCCCCCACGGCGAGAGCTTCCTCCTGCGGAGGAGATTCTTCCTCTGCCTGCCCCCGAGACGTGACGGTGGTCTCAGGGGAAATGCTGTGAGGCCCCTCCAGGGGCAAACAGCCAGGGTGGTTCTTGCGAAAGTGCTGGTTGAGGATAGCCTGGAAAGGGAAGCTTTTGCCGCAGACGTGGCAATGGAAAGGCTTGTTGCCCGTGTGCTTGCGGATGTGATACTCCAGCTGATCCTTGCGGGTGTACTTCTTCCCACACATGCGGCAGACGAAAGGTGTGATGCCCATGTGGAGACGCATGTGCCGGTCCAGGCTGCCTTTCTGGTTGAAGGATTTGGCGCAGTAAATACAAGTGAGCCGAGGGTTGTACCGGAACCAACGCTCCGAAACCTCCTGTTCCCGCAGATATTCCACATAGCCACTCACTCCAATCATGGCCGATTCCTCCCCCTGCGAAGGAAATGACAGAGATTTAAAGATCAGGCAGCTTAAAAAAATATTGCAGGACAGAAGATTTGTTTCTTCCTCCGCTAGGCCCCAACCCAGTCCAGCACTGAAGCATGTGCCAAACCTAAAAATCAACAACACTAATATCCTCAACCTCAAGCACACGTTTAAGTGCTTAATTGGAGCTTTGGGGCTGGAGACAAACGAGCAATCAACTAGAAACCTCTGCTACGGCTGCCCCTTCTGCCAAGTCGTTCACTGCATCTGCGAACGAAAACATAACCCTTGTCAGACGGGCACTTAGCCACCAATTGAGTTGTGGATCAAATGTATCAACACGCTTTACTATCTTTTTAAAATGTTTGGGCCAATTTGATTAGAATACAGTACACTGTATTCTGTTTTACTTACTAAACATTTTTAAAATGCTGATTGACATGCTTACGGTAAAATGAAAGCAGAATAAACTATAATTTACGCCTGAAACTCTTCAGGTGTTTCACAGTGAACCATGCTTGACTAAACGGTTATGAAATCAGCACCACCTCCATCGTACTGCAGGGGAGAACCTGCAGCGCGGGCAACAAAAACGGCTTGTCCAAACCACACAGCGAGGACTAGCAGATCTCCTCATCGCCTTCCGAAGCCAGAAAGAGAAACAACCCTGCAAGCGCAGGCTCAGGCTCTCGGGTAGCCATACGCACCGCTCTTCGTAGCCAGATACCACGTTCGGAAACGATGCAAATAGACGGTCTCCCGAATGCCTTCGCTCCCCGATGGTTTCCTAACCGCCTCCGCGTCGGAGGATGCAGGAGTTGTACTCCAAGCCCTACACGTTCCTGATGCTGCCAAACGCAGACAAGCGACTGGGGCAAGCGCAGGAGGGCTCCTCCGGCGGCAGCAGGGCTGCGCACGCGCGAGCAACAGCGTGACTGCGCCAGGCGCCACGAAATCCGATTGTACAAGTAACGGTAAGCTGCTCAGGACTCAGCGTGCTGAACAGAGCTGTGGTACTTTCCATTTTACTGCTGCCACAAAGCAGAGATTACAGGCAGGCTCTATTTATAGCATAAATATGGCAACACCAGGAGAGCGGAAGGTGATGATACTTTCCCATGTAAGAGGAAACCTACAGTTCTAAGCTTGAGGCCATCTCATCACAGAGAAATAACAGCAGCTTTTCCATACTTAAAGCGAAAATTGCTTTGCATGTTGCATTTTCCCTGGAGGATTAGTTTGACCTGAAATTTTTAGACGTATTCTGAGGACACAAAGCTTCAGCAAATGTATGTGTGGGAAAAAAAAAAAAATATATATATATATATATATATCTTTTCTTTCTTCTTCTTCCTTTTTTTTTTTTTTTTTTTAATTGAAGTGACAGAAAATTGTGGGGTTTTTTTCTCAATTCACTTGGTCTTAACCAAAGTCAGCGCTGCCTGGTAACTCCTCACCTGCTTCCAACAAAGTCACCTGATTAAGAACTGACACTTTATCTCCTAATGTGTCCGCAACACAGGGTCATTCTGCAGCTGTGGCGGGCGACACATTTACACCACAGGGGCGCTTCAATGCTGACTGTACGCACAAAGAAAATCATACCAAAATGATCAGGCACTGATATTGCCACCATGCCCCACTTTGCATACCACCTTTCAGCTGCGTTTTACACCCCACTGCCCGACTCCATTTCTGCACCTCTCTCCCTCCTACCCCAAAACTGTGCCCTACCCCAGGAAAGCAAAGGAATAAGTCAGTGCCACAGTCAGCACAGTCCCTTGGGGCCAAAACAGAGACCCGGCTCAAATCCACAACCCTCTAGCACTCTGGTGACACTTTATCCAAACTACTCTTTACTAGTGTAGCATTTGGAGGGTATGGAGAATGGTTCTGGTACCAGCATGGAGAAATTCAGATTTTGTCACTCCTTAGTCTTCTATAGAAGCCAGCTAACGGCTCTTCCTTTAGCTCAGGGCTTTGCTGACAATTGTTTTTGGGGCTGATCCAACTCTGCAGGTGAATGGGGTTTCTCCTCAGGAGCTGGTGACCTGCCCAAAACGAAGGTTGGTATTTTGTGCCCTCGGACAACAAGAGAAATTCCTCACGCTTTCCAGGTATCTGGCCGAAACCCCAAATGACAGACAAAACCAGTTTCAAACCATACCCTGACAGCATACGTTACGAGTGTGAGCAGCCAAACACTTCGCAACAGTAAAAGGTCCTTATTTTGCAGACAGTTTTGCTTGCAAATACAAATTTACATACTCCATCACAAAATAGCTTAACCTTCAAAGCCAACCTTTACTTGCAAACTTCTTGAACTGCCTACCTGGGAACTGGGCTGCTTGGGCTCATCCATCCGCCCGGGAGACTCGCTTTTGGATCTGTACCGCTCAGTCACAGCAACCATGCTGCCAGAAGGGCTAAATCTGTGGGGTGGGGGAAGAGTGTAAACGGAGTTTTTAATGGGCATCAGGTCACTATGGTTTTTAGAACAATGGGTGAGCAATAGAGGCACCTGTATAGCATCTCTTCATCCTCACCAGCTAACACACAGGAGGCGGAACGCGGAACAGTGCAAGTATAAAGGAAAAACCAAGTCATACTGGTCTGTGGTTTCAGTCTTAACATCTGAAAAATAAAACTGAGTCATTTGGCTTCTAGTTCAGTAACAGAGAGCTTTTCGGTTGCTATTGCAAGCAAGTACCTTGATATGGGCCCAGTCACTCAGGAACTGCACAAGAGCAGAAGACACCAGTTCTCTAAGGGCACCTCTCGGTCCCCACCCTCACCCTCCTCCCCCTCGCTGGAGTGAAACCAAGGCATCACAGCAGTGATGTGATGGGCTCCAGCTAGGAAACAACGGATACTGAGTGCAGCATACGTTACAATGCCCAAAACTAAGCGATCCAAGGAAAAGAACTAAGAAATTAGGAAAGGGCTGCTGTCCCAAGGGCCAGCTCAAGATCATTCCCAATAGTACAGATTACACATTGATTTATCAAGCAACAAGCGATGGAATATCCACTGCTTCCACGTTGCTGTTCCCCCGTGGGACTAGAGGGACTGAGCTAGAAGAAAGGAGAGGCAGATGTGAAGGGAAACTCCACAAATATAAAATCCCACAAACACAGGTCTGGCCTTTATCAGATCCATTCTTTGGTCTGAGCTAAAGGCAAGAAAACAAATGCTGGGGTGGAGGAGCAGCAGATGGATGGAGAATCAGTACACAGATTTCATCACCTATTATAAAGGCTTTCTGCTTTTTTTTTAATAAATGAAGACAACAGCAGAGGCCAGTGGGCTCCCCAGTTCAATTACTTCAGAAGATGTAAACCCAGACCCACTGCTGTCCCTAACCACTTGGAAGAAAATTTCCTCTTGGCCTACAGCTGGTGGCCAGCTTGTTTCTAAAGCAGAACGATCCTCAGATCTTCAGGCCAGAAGGCATCATTACAATGATACTTTGCATAACGCATACTGTATATGACCTAATTAATTCCAATGCTGAGCACAGTGTCTACAGTGGCTGAGCTATAAAAGCTTTTTTAGACAAAAATCCCACCTCAGCTGAAAGACAGAGGTAGCAATTCTGACCTATGCATCAGTAAGTACTAACAGTTAATTTCCCAAGCTAAGCTGTGCCTAGAGATCTAGATCAGATCGCTACCTAGCCGATACATTAGTACCAGAAACAGGTCTACTTTCTAATACCCCAGAGACATTCCTTCAGTGCTTATGCTTAAGATAGTCACAGGAAATACAAAGGGAATACGATCAGAAAAGGCCAACCCAGCTAAGTGAAAATCTTTCACAGTCTGCTCTTACAGCCAAGCTCGGGAAATAAGTTAAAGCAAACTCACCTGTCAATCTCACTGCTGGTTGGCCTGACCACTTTGGCCCCTGAGGACCCTAACGTGTAAGTCTCTTGGCCCATTGATCCGTGACCCGTGGTGTCAATCACCATAGCAGTGACCTCCTCAGCACTGCTCCCATCTTCCCCCGATGGCTGATTCTCTGCTGCCAGCCACTCCTCCAGGTTCTCCGTTTTAATGCGCACTCCTCCCAGAATCCGGACATCGTCGTCGTTCCGTCCCCCGCGGTCTCCCACGCCTGTCTCAACATACCACTGTCCTGCTCGGTTAATCCGTAGTATGGGCTCCCTGCTTTCCACGTCCGAGCTCTGCTCAATTATCTGGGGGCTGGTGGACTCCTCTGGAGGGCTGAGCTCCCGGATGTCCAACACGGTGCTCACCTGGCCGAGGCGGCTCCCTTTCGGGGCGTTGTGACGGGGGCTCAGAGAACGGTTCAGATTGGGCGTCACCCGGTGAGACTCTGGCGGTCTCTCCTGATGCTTTGTCCTGGTCTGGCTCAATTCTGCTTCCACCTCTGCCACGTTAATTTTGAAGTGAATTCCCTCAAGAATCTGCGTGCATTTGTCTATGATGTGCTGCATCTGCAAGAAACTGGCAGCCGTTAGGTAACTTATGATGTCAGCCAGCTGCAGACAAATCCTACCGGTGTAACAAAAGGAAAGGAGCTGCTCAAAAACAGAAGGGTTCTTGATGACAGAAATGGAAACGGTGCTCATTTCGTTCAAGGACATGTGGTCGCGGAAGTAGGGCGAGCTGGCAGCCAGCACCACCTTGTGAGCGCGGAAAGCTTGTCCCTGCACGTTGACCACGATGTCGCACAAGCGGCCCTGCATGCGTAGCTGATTCAGGTGGCTCAGGACAGAGTTGCTGAAGTCAGGAATCTCCAGTTGAATGTTCCCACTCTTCTCCATGGTTGTCCCAGTTGCAGGCGTACAGCCCTACTGAAAGGGAAACGAAAGAAAACCAGTCATCAACCGAGCTGGTCCACTCTCTGCACTTAAAACATCTCTCATCAGCTTTCACTCAGTATGAAATACTGAGAGCTATTTCACTGTTTAATTTGCAAGAGGCTTGCAGCAGTTCTCTGATCTGTGTGTTCTGCACATCACCTTTTACAAAAATTGTATTAAAACATCCCTGATGGGTCCCCGTTCCCTGTGGCTTAAGTGCTCTAAACAGTTTCGTTTGTGAGTCTCAGTAAAAGCATATTTTCCTTGTAACGGGAACATCAAAAACGGTTCAGATTCTAAAAATAGGTAACTGACTGCATAATGGATTAAAACACTTAGCACTTGTACCTTCTAAGCACTTTGAAATGGGGGTGTAACATTGTTATCTCTCTTTATAGGACAGGAATTGAGAAAGAAACATGGGGGCCTAAATACTCCTCAGAGACCTTTCAAAATCTGATCAGAACACATTTGAACTTGAGCTGTCCTAAGCGCATCATTTAAACCAAGATATTCATCATTTGTGGCACTTCTGACACATGGCAGGAAGTATGAAACAGGCCAGTGAAAGAATCCAGTTCTCAACACCAACACCTTAGACCATCTACTGGACACAAATGACCCCATGAAAACAGAAGCAAACATTCACGTAGTTCGAGATTTTGCATACGGTAAAACATGACTTACGAACAATAGGATTCACAAAGAAACTTGCTTAGTTTCCCTTCCATAATTAATTTTTTTTTATAATCCTCACATTTCATTTTGGCAAAGTCTGAAAAGGAGCTCTGACTATATATGGTAAAAATTCAGAATGATCCAAAATTAGACGTAAACTCACAAAAAAAAAAAAAAAAGGAAAGAAAATACATTCATTAAAGATCATTTGTGGCACGAACAACTTCCAACTTGCATGGCATCTCAAGTGTCAATTAGGCAGAGTGCTGCCGACATCAAAACAATTCCAGGCAGTCCAGGAATATACAGGCTCATATTGTGTCTGCTCCAAGAAATGTCGGAACCAAAGGGACTAGCACAGGCATAAAATTAAGCGTATGTGCCATTGAGGCCAGAGGCCTATAGCTTCTACATTTTTTTTAAATGACTGCCGCAGGATAGTGCATGTTTCTATGCCAAAGCAGACTTTGTGCAAACTTGGCAAAACACGTTACTAAACCTGAAGCTGCAGAGCAGCCTGTCAATCTTACGAAGCTGTGCAAAAGGATTACTAAATGGCACGCTGGCTGCACATCGATGGGCAGAGCAGAATCCGGGAGCTGCACGGACCCCTGCAAGGCCAAACTTCACAGTGCCCCGTCTTAAGACTTCTTCTTCCCTTCCCCTACCTTTAAAAGGGAATACACAAAAACACAGAAGCAACCACAGTGCACAAGTCTATTCAACACAACGTGAACAGCAGAACTTCAAACACACAAAACAGAGGGAAACAGAAAACCTGATGTCTCACCTGTAACGGTAACGGTAACATGCAGAGGGAGGGAACGGGGTTGGTGTCCTTTTGTCTTCCTTTTCCCTTCCGATGTAGTAAGAAGGTCTTAAAACTTTTTGCCCCCTTCCCCTTTGAAAAGAAAGAAAAGAGAAAAATGTAGCATAGAGGAATAAGGCTCTCCCTAAAATGATCAAGAATGCCAAGTTATGTCATTCGTCATTTTGCTGCAGGATGCGGCTCTATCAGCAGTATTAGCTATCGATTACACGCTGTCCCACCCCAACCACGGGGCAAAGAAATACTGAATCTTCTCAAAGCCATCTTTCCCAACTGTCTACTCCGCGTTTTTATCATATGGATGGTCATTAAAATAAGAAAATGGAAACGCAAACAATCTGAATAGCTTATTTCCTTTGTTATGTGGCTGCTATCTCTGGCCCTAACCCCGCAGGCATTTAGACACACACACATAATTTTACTCATGTGAGCCATTTTACGGTATCAGCAGGACCACTCACACGGCTGAAATCACGTCAAGTACGTGCACACGTTTACAGGACGAGGGAGTCTAATCTCGTGATCTTCCCAACCGCCGGTTTCTAGAGCGATAAGCTCCGCAGCGTTCTCTCAGCGAAGGCAAACGAGCAGAGACCGCCCAGGCGTTCCCCGGACGCGAAGCGCCCTACGGGGGCGGCGAGCCCTGCCTCGCCGCGCGCGCGGGGCCGAGGCCGCGGCACACACCGCTCACCACGCTCGCAGGAAGCCAGCCCGGGACACGCAGAAGGGGAGAAAAGAGGGGGGAAAAAAAAATAAATAAAACTCCAACGCGAGCTACCGACGCTGGCAGTACGCAGCAGCCACGGTCAGAAGTCAGCTACTCTCAAGGGAGCCAAAAAGCTCTTTGTGAGCTTGCTCGCTTCTGCTCCGAAGGCAGGGAGAGCTCAGTCCGCCTCGGCCTGCCGGAGGAAAGCACTGCCGAAGCTTTGTTCACCTCCGCATCGAAGAAGAGGCATCTTCTGATGCGTCTGGGGGCTAATCTAAATTAGATGCTGGCAAGCGGGTAACCTTTCTTTTTGCTTTGAAACGCCTCTCGTCAGGAAATACATTCTGTCCTGTTCGCTAGGAGGTAATAAGCTTACGCACCTCAGCTGGCACTGCAAAGAGCTCTCAATTTCTGCTTGTGCTGGCACTGCACTGCATGTTCGCAGCCACAGCCTTCACCTGAAGGGTAACTGGGATCTCTTGCTGAGCAATGCTCTTTGCAGAGTGCATATCGAGACACTTACCTATTTTTAATACGATTTAAAGTGTCAGCAGCAAAGACTTGGGTTTCCTTATCTCAGAAAATGCCTTTCACGCTATAAGGTAACTGCAGGTACTGCGACCAGCAGAAATTCTTGATCTGTCCCTCGTGCGAAGCTGGGACAGACAATCTGCAGCACATGATGCTCATGCTGAACACATCCCTCATCAGGAAACAGTCAAGTTTGGGAGCTTCCTATAGGGAGGACTGAACTAAACCGAAAATTCTTGGTATTTGGGGCTGGGAAGATTTACTGCTCCTGTTCAACTTGACTATGTTCAAGTTAAGGATCTTCATAAAAATACTTAAAAAATCCATTCTGAACTGAAATGAGAAATGTTGCCTTTCTAATCCATCCACTCTTTCCCCCACCTCCGCTAGCAGAGCAAATTTAACAACGCTTGTCTTTTTCCCCTAAATTGCTAGTAGGTGATGACTCAAGGTCTTCGTTCCCAGAACGAGGTGATCAAAGCTAGTTTTCAGCCCTCAGAGCTGCAGAGAGAGGTCTGACAACACGAACAAGGCGCAGCAACAAGACGAACGGAAATCCAACATCCACTCAAAGCGACGATCGCTGAAAAATCAACCAGCCAGAAACCTTTCCACCTGCGGGACCCACAAGTGACTCTTCTTGCACGCAAAGGGCTCTGCCGTTCCTGACGGCACTCGGGGCTTTGCCTTCCTTTGGACACGTAAGAGCGCTTGGCTGCATGAGCGCCTGCCAGGAAAAGGCAGCAGGAACTAGCGCTCCCTGCTAGAACACGGGCCTGAAACAGGAGCTGACAGGACCAACGCGCCTCTTCCCGCCGTCCACCCCACGGGGAGGCTTCTCCCTCTGCCCTCGCGCCAGCCTCGCTGGCAGCGGCGCGGATGCTCGCCCGAGCTCCGGGGATGCTTGCCTGAACTCCCAGGATGCTCGCACGATCCCCCGCGGGATGCTCGCCCCAGCTCCCCGCAGGATCCTCTCCCCAGCTTCCCGCGGGATCCTCTCCCGATCCCCTGGGATGCTCGCCCCAGCTCCCTGCAGGATCCTCTCCCCAGCTTCCCGTGGGATGCTCGCCCGATCCCCGCGGGATCCTCTCCCCAGCTTCCCGTGGGATGCTCGCCCGATCCCCGCGGGATCCTCTCCCCAGCCCCCCGCGGGATGCTCGCCCGATCCCCGCGGGATCCTCTCCCCAGCCCCCCGCGGGATGCTCGCCCGATCCCCGCGGGATCCTCTCCCCAGCCCCCCGCGGGATGCTCGCCCGATCCCCGCGGGATCCTCTCCCCAGCCCCCCGCGGGATGCTCGCCCGATCCCCGCGGGATCCTCTCCCCAGCCCCCCGCGGGATGCTGGCCCGATCCCCGCGGGATCCTCGCCCCAGCTCCCCGCGGGATGCTCGCCCGATCCCCGCGGGATCCTCGCCCCAGCTCCCCGCGGGATGCTCGCCCGATCCCCGCGGGATCCTCGCCCCAGCTCCCCGCGGGATGCTCGCCCGATCCCCGCGGGATCCTCGCCCCAGCCCCCCGCGGGATGCTCGCCCGATCCCCGCGGGATCCTCGCCCCAGCTCCCCGCGCTGCCACGCTGCAGAAAAAGTAACTCCGCAAGGGCGGCCGCGGCTCTCCCTCCCCCGGGGCAGCTCGGCGAGGAGCGGGCGCGGGCGGAGGAGGCGCAAAGGCGGGGGGGGGGCACGGGTAACCCCCGCCTCGGCCGCCGGGCTGCGGCTCTCGACCGCCCCGGCCCCCCGCCGCCCCCCAACCCCCGCCCGCCGCTCCGACACCGGCGGGAAGAAAACGGCGAGGGGCGAACGGCGCGGCGGGCGGGGCGCGACCACCGCGCCCGAACCGATCAACAACGCAAAAAAAGGGGGAAAAGGTTAATTAACTAGATAATTAATAACAACAATAATTTAAAAAGCAGCGGGCGGCCCGCGGTAACTTTCCGCGCTGCGCTGCGGCAGCCTCGCCCCGCCGGGCCGCCCGCGCAGCGGACCCCGCGCCGGGCCGGGCCGGGCCGGGCCGGGCCGGGGGGCGGCGGCGGCGGGCGCGGCCCCCTGCGCCGGCGCCGCGGGCGTGACGGCGGCTCCCGGGCGGGGCGGGCCCAGGCCTCAGCCCGCCCCGCCCGCCCGCCCGCCCGGCGCGGCCCTGCCCGCGGCGCGGCGCGGCGGCTCCGGCCCGGCGCGGCCCCGGCCCCGCCGCCGCTACCTACCTCCCGGGGGTGGGAACGGCCCCGAGCGCCGTCCCGGAAGCGAAACCCCCCCCGAGCGGGCCGCACCCCGGAAGAAAATTCCCGCCCGCTCGCGCGGCGCGCCCCGCTGCCCCCCTCCCGCCCGCGCCCGCCCCGCCCCGCCGCGGGCGGGGCCTCGCCGCCGCCCCGCCCCCCGGAACGGCAGCGCCGGGGCCCGCGTTGCGCGGGGGGCGCCGCCGCCGCCGCGCCGCCTTCCGGCGACAGCCTATATAAAGGGCGCGCGCGGCGCGTCACTTCCTTTCGGCGCGCGGCGGCGCGGAGAGCGGGGCGTGCGGGTGAGTGCGGCCCGGCTCGGCCCGGTTCGCGGCGGGCCCGGCCTGGCCCGGCCCCGCGGGGGCGGTGGGGCCTGCCCAGGCGCTGCGGGCGGCGGCCGCCGCTCGCGGGCGCGGATGGAGGGGGATTGGGCGCTCCCGCGCGGCCTGGGGCCTCGCCGGGGCGCCCTGGCGGCTCCGGCCCCGCCGAGGCCGCGCGGGGCAGGGCGGTGGGAGGCGCCCGAGGCGCCGCGCGTGTGTCCCGTGGGGCGAGTGGCAGAGGTGCGGCCTGTGGGGGCCCGTCGTGGACTCCGCCACGCCGCCGTGCAGCCCGGTCAGGAGGGCTGGGGGGCGGCGGAGCGTGCAGGCTGCGCTGCACGTGGGTGCTTTCCCTTTATTTTTTATTTCTTCAATGTGTTTTTATTTTTTGCTGAGCAATTCTCCCCCCCTCCTAATTTATACTAGCTTGGGGGGCTGCAGTGCTGCCGGGTTGTTTATTGCTCAAGGTCAGGCTGTGGTAACAGCTCTGGGATGTGTCATAAGAAGCAGTGTTTTGCCTGCAGTTGTTAGGTGTGATTGGAAGCAGGTTTTAAGTGGGAAATGTTTGCCCTGTTTTTGCTGTGCAAGAAACTTCTAGAGAAACTCTTCTGGCCGTTAAATAGAAAACGTTGAGCAAAGTGTGGTAGCGGTTTTGTGGTGGGATTAAGGGTTGCACGGCCATCCATAAACTGAAACTGATGCCATTTGGGGAGAGCCCTTTATTGATGGGGAAAGTGGAGGCAGTCTGCTGCAGAACAGTCCACTTGTAAGTGCAAATTACTATTCTTTTTTGGACTGGGTAGCATGCTTCTAAGTGTTACAATTACAGACATCAAACTTACTGTGTTATAACCAGGTGGTATTGTAGTTCACTGACTTGCCTTCCATGTGCCTGCACATGATGAAAACTATGTTGGTAGGGACATCTGAGAAGCTGATGAATGCCAACATACCTGAGCTGGACGTGGAATGCTGCGCAGCGGTGTGTCTGACATGGCCGAACCGCCACGTGGTCCTTTCTGAGCAGCCAGACTATAAGTTAATGGCTGCAGGACTGATTAGATACTTGTATGCTGTAGAAAATCCAGATGTTCAGTGGTTCTGTTCTGTTCCCGTTGGCTAGATTTCAGTGCTTAAAAATATAAGCTAGCAATTATTTTTGTAGCCATGTCTCAGAAGAATTTGAATGTTGCTTGTATTTTTCAAACAATCTATGCTTTAGTGTTGTGAATACTCTTCTGTGACTATAGCTTTTCTAGTCTTAAAAACCAATGGATATTCTTTTCTTTCTAGATAAGATGCCTCAGGTAAACTCCTCCCTCTTCTGTGGCTCAAAACAGGTAGGCACTGCTTCTGAAATGCTGGGTTTAAACTATGAAACATTGCCTACTATGCAGGTATTCTGTGGTATTTCAGGAAATTGGTAGTTTAATAACTGCTTGTGATGTCATTTCAGGTAGTTTTCATTCTTCCTCTAGGAAAAAGTCTCTAAGCGGATCACAAGGACACAGTAAACACTCATTCTTTTTTCTATTACTACTATTTCACCATCCGTAGGAATGGGTGCCTTTTTATTTGGAAAAAAGTGTCAGATGTCTATCTCCAAAAGTGCCTGCAGCTATACCAGTTGATGTTAACTCACTAAATTGGAGAGCCTATGATGTTTTCATTTTAAGAGTAGTGGACAGAAGTGATTTCTGAAAACTCCATACTGAGGCTTTTTCTGTTGTTAGTATTGCTGCTGAAAGTACCTTGCTTAGTTGTTCTAGTGTTTGAATCTATTGCATCTCTTCCAGATCTGCCACCAAAGATGGAGGCTTGCTGCTACTTCACGAGGTAAAAAAAATCTTTTTGAAAGCTGATTGTGAAATGGGATTGGAGGACTTCTGGTTCATCAGATAAAATATTTTTTTAACTAATGTTTAAGTTTTGTTTTTGGTGCCACAATGATGACATTTATTTGCTACTCTTGACCAAGAGAGTGATGAGAACTTCTACCACCATCATTTCTATCTGAGAGGCACAACAGCTTAGAATAATCCCTCCTTGATGTTTTGATTTCTAAAAATAGGTTTCACAAGCTATTTTGTTCTTTTTTCAGGATTCGAATCGTGTACTTGAAGGCTTACAAAAGAAAGATTGCCTGGTAAGAAACTTTATATAATCTGTGGATTTTTTTCTGTGGAGCTGCTGAAAAAACGTAATGGAAAGGTGTGGGTGTGTAAGATAAAAGTGCTTTGGGATTAATTCCACTAATACACTGCAAATTCATATTTGTCAACATTCAAAAGACTCTTGAATATTTCTTGACATGTTTTATTCAGAGAGCTTCTATTTTGCTCAAAGCTATCATAAGAAATGGTAGTTTGGAACCAGAATTATTCCAAAGCAGATACAATGATGATAACATAGTTCAGCAGAATATTCTGTGATGAACAGAGTTTTGTCTTTCGCTCCTATCTGATGTATCTAGCTGCTGTGATCTTTTCCCAGGAGGTCTAGCTCATGCCAAGAAGGCTAAGGGGACCTCATTTTTTTTCTTTTTTCTTTTTTTTTTGCAGGCACTGGAAGATGAAGCATTAAGCTGTCCAAGGTAAATACTATATTGCCTGAATCTATATTTAAAATAATCTCTGACCTGTGAAGGCTGCTATGATGACAACATAGTTCAACAGATGACCTGTGATGATCACACTTAATTGTCTTTCGCTCCTATCTGATGCAGCCTCCTGTATCCTAGGCTAAATTTGGCAGAGTTAATGTAGGGAGCTGAGAATGAAATACTACTTTGCTTTGTCCATGAATGTCTCCTGGAAATAGATCTCAGAAGATCAGGAAGTGGGCTAAGCATGGAAAGTTAGTCAGATAAATAGAATGTAAGAATACGTTTTTCTTATGAAATTAAACACAAACACAGTGCGATCAATTTGCTAACTTATTTTGCTAACTTAAGAGTCTTTAGTCATCAGATATTAGTGCTCCAAGTGCTATAAGTACTGTTGCTTTGCAGGCTGCTCTGGACAGAAAGCTGTGGGATGTCTATGTCTAGTGCAAGAAACTGTTTCAACTGTTGTTGATGAAGAAAAGGCATTTCTAACTGCAGGTAATTGTAGAACATGTTTTAGGACGGATACTACATTTGGTTGTGCTGCAGTTGTGTGATTAGTCTGCTACAGTGCTGCTGCTAATCTGAGCTTGAGAGCTGACATTTGGAGATCTGAGGGCCTGCATTGTGGTTCTGGAAGTCAAAAGCAGAGATGTCTGAACGTGCCTTTGGGGACAGATTGTCTGTGCTTTGCAGTAAAAGCATTAAGTAATTGTTTTGCAGAGTGACAAAGAACTTCAATATATTTTTGACAGGGCTAAATGCCTTGAGTGGTGAATGCAACAGTACTTTCAATCTGCTCTCTGAAATGCTTTTCCTGGGTTATACCAGCTTTGATGTTTGCCCAAAGTTCATTTCACTGAACTCCGCAACTTCAGAGTTCTCTCACTTCTGCAGTTTTAACAGTCTCTGGAGTTGAGAACTTCTCAAAGATGTTGGAGAGCACTGGGAAATGGTTTGAGATTTCCTTGTGGGTAGGGAGTGTAACAATCTGCTGTAAATGATGTTGAATCAGGTCTCTGATCCCAATGAGGATAAAACTTGACTAAACACTGATACAGTCTTTTGCTAGAACTGTTCTTATGCTAGAACTTTTCTACTGGAGCCTATCTAACAGCAGCTCTTCCTTTACAGGCTTTCAAAGTGCTTCTAATCATGACGTAAGTACTTCTAACTTGGCAAGTACTAGGGTAAAAATGTGCCTAGAATATGCTTGTAAAATGAAGTCTTAAGCTATGCGTAAGCTGAGGGGGCTGATGTTGGCCACTGCTTGCGTCTCAGTTAAGGATGCTTAAGGGGAGAATTGCTGGTTAAGGCCCTACCTTGGCAGGCTGGTTTGTGCTAAACTGTTACTTTACTGTGTGCCTGTGAGCTCACTAAGTTGTTGTGAGAGCACTATTTGATTATTTGTCCTCTTCCCCATACCAACTTTATTCTAAAGTAAGTAACTGTCCCATGTAAACTGCCTGTGTGATGAGATGTGAATAAACTGACTTCAATCGTGGAGGTCTGCAATTAGCTCTATCTGACTTCAGGCATCTGACTAAACAGGCATCTGACTAAATTTCATATTCCTGTGGTGGTTTGTGTGTTGTGCTGACTCTTCATTTTGTTGCAGGGCCAGTGTTGTGGAGCTGTTAAGCAATGCAGATGGTAGCATACCAGCAAATGTAAGTTGCCAGCAAACTGATCATACTGCAACATAGCTACTTCATGTGCGATTCTAATCCCAATTTGCAGCTGCAGGACTAAGTAGGGAGTTTCTTGTGGATTTTCTTGCTTTCTGCCTCTACCAAGAGGTACAGGTTGCCTGCAGGGTTCACTTAACCCAAAGTATTGTGGGCTCAATGTCATATTTCAGGACTCAAATGATCTGAGTGCTGTCAAGAATGTGTAAATTCTATAGGCAGGTGTCTTTTACAGGGTTATAATGATGTTGTCAAATGTCTGACCTGAAAGCAGTAATGTGGACTGATTTTTACTGAAAGACCCTGTAAGTGGCTGTAGCTGTAAATGTGGTGCCAATGTAGTAACTGACTTTGAAATGGGAGGAAATTTTGTGTGGCTGGGGATAGGGAGGGACATCTTTTCTTTTAGGTTTTGGGGGGTTGGTTGACAATCTTATGGGTAAGAGTGATTATTTTACTCTTGGATTAAATGTCCCTAAACGATGGTCTGTCACATCTGAGATGCAGAATTACTGTCCTTAGGACATGTCAGAATGTCAAGAGTGGGAAAAGGTGTAGCAAACAATGTCTTGTGTTTAAATTCTAGACTGCTTCAGATTAATCAGCTGTCCTCATTACCCAACAATTTTTTTTTGTTATTTGGATGTGACTTTCAGTTACATGGTAACTTCAGTATGGTGTGGACAGAGTTCTAAATCTCAAAGTATGCCAAGTGACATTTTAATGTTAAAATGAGGTTTAAGGCTTAAACACTTGTTTGAAAGTGAGAGCTGGTGAAACATGAATACTTATGGCTGCCATTAGAACATACGTTAGTCTGCTGTTTGCATTCATGAGCACCAGTTGCTTCAATTCATGTCTAGAGCCAAAAAAGACTCTTCTCTTGTGATAAAAGATGGTGGTGATTGCAGCAGTAGTGGGCAAAGAGTTTCTGAGAATCTTAACAATGAGGTTCTAAGGTAACATTAGGATTGTACTGAAATTTTATTTTCTTATATGTGTATCTTAGATTTGATAATGGAACTGCCAGACACTTCATAGCAGTCTGCTTGTACATGGTAAGCTGCTTGTTTCACATTTGCCATAAACTTCTTCAGTACTTAAAGTGTCAGTTGCTTTCCATAACTGAAAAGAAAGTGTGGACCAGCTGCAATGTGCAACTGCTGTGCACTGCTTGATTTTCTAGTTGATGAGAAAGATAGTGATATGCTGGCTGTGCAAAACTAGCGTCGGGACTCCGTTGCTAACCAAAAACACCACATGGTTAAGTTATATAGTGGCTCTTTGTAAAGAGTAGCATTGACCTTAAATAGCTGGAGTGATCGGGTACATTGTTTATCTGAATGGCTGGATTAAAGATGGTACGTGATGTGAGTGGAGATGTGGTCAGTAATAAGGTCTGAAATGCTGAGTTGAGCTCCACCAGTAAAAAAACAGAAGTAACAATGTGAAGCTTCTCTAAGCATGTACTGTTCATGATGATTAGTTCTAAGCAATGGGAATCTCTCTGAAAGAGGCTGAGGAAGACTCTTGCACTGAAACAGTACATATGCTCAAGCTAACTCCTGAAATGTTGCCAAGGAGAGTGTTAATAAAAATTCACTTGTTACAGGGTGGTGCCCATGGGGAATTGGTGTTAAGCAAGACTAGCTTCTGCCTGAGGTAAGAGTAGAGGACAATTTAGAGACTGCAGGGTTTAATAACTGGTGAAATACTGCCTTTAGGGTGAATGCATAGCTAGTAGTGCCTGAGGATAGTACTGTAACGGATCTGATTTGTATGCTTTTATTGTATTCTGAACCTTCCAGTTCCACTTTGGGGATAAACCTGATATCCATCAAGTAAGAATTAACTTCTGTAGTTCTGAATTAGACTTGAATAGGAGGGACTCTTTTCAGAGCAGACTTGGCACCTTCCAGTCCCTAAAGCGTAAGCACTGGTAAACTTCATGTAGCGTTCCCTTTGTATGAATGAAAGATTCAGTGACTAAAAATATGGCTTTTATTGCTTGATGTCTTCATATAGCGGAAGTAGTAAAGAAACTAAATCAGTGATGAGGCGTTTCAGCCAATACAATATGGGTAACATAATTCAACAGAATGCACAGTAACAAACATTGCTCCCATCTGATGCGTCTGACTACTCTATGGACTGACAGTACAAAAAAAAAGTGCTCTTGGTTATATTGGTTGTAAACAGATTTAGGATTAAGTTCAAGTTCTAGCTGTAGGTATCAAAACTCATTGTAATTGAGCAAGACTTTGCAGAGGGGCAGTATCACAGATGAGTAGCTATGTGCTTTTTCCTGATTCTTATGATGTTAGTCTTCTAGTGTTAGTAATTCTGTTTCAAATTCAGCTAGGACCTATAAAGCTTTAAATCATACTTAAATGCTATACTTTGAAATTGTCAGCTGGCACCTGAAATGTAGCCTCCTTTAAGCTGTAATTAGTTTGATAAATACAGTTTCATAGATGTATAATTCAACTTGCATATAGTGATGTTTGCCATTCTAAAACAATTCTGTTCTTCCTCAGGAAAGGACTGTTCTGTCTGCAACTTTATTAGGTAAGATCATACAACAGATCAATTTTTCCCTAAGAACTTTGGGGAATATTTGTAGCCAGTGATGAAATTTGATTCTGCCAGATGAATTACTGTGATATCACCCATTTCCGTTCCATTCTTTCTGAGGTTACATAGCTACTGAAAGAAACTTTTTGCAGTAGTGCTGCTGCATATATTAAGCCCGTTTTCTTCACCTAGGTTGGGAGGCAGCTTTGAAACTGCTATGAGGAACAAAAAAGGTGAGTATTATCTGACTACAGAAGTACTGAAATTTCTTTGCTGGAACAAGTGATGATTAAAACCTTAGCTTGAACTCTCTCTCTGAACAGAGATGAAAATCTAAGGTCTGAGTTGTTCCCAGCGAGCTGCTTGTCAGTTTTGTGCCCAATAACAGTTCCTGTGTCTGTCTTAATAGGTGGAAGATTGCAGACCAAGGGTTTACACTTCATGAACAGCTGTAAAATGCCGTGGCTTTGTGGTGATAATATCTGATACTGATTAGAGCCAATAAAATCTTGTAAACTCTTGCTTGTTTTTATGAACTGCTTTCTGACTTGAATAGCTTGTTGTTGAAGCTTCAGGCTATTCTCTGAAAGCTTCAAAAGCTTGATTTAGGGCAGAATTAAGGAAACAAGTTCTGCAAGTGTCTTCCAACTTGTCTGACATGTGCAGAGTATCAGACATTCCATTACTGCTAGTGTTAAGGCAGAGTAGCGTTGGCTTGAATCATGCATAGATTTGGGCAAAGCGAAGTAGTTGAAGTAGCACTTAAATGCTAGCTCTTTCATGTATAAAGCTGTATTCCTTGTATGTTTCAAAAACTATGAAAGTACCATAAAGGCAAGAATTCAGTTATGAATGTACAGTAGATGTACACAAAGTAAGCAGATTGCTTGGACTCTGTTAACCTTTCTCCCCTGGCTTCTCAGTCTCATCTGGTCACTGGCATTAGTCTAAAACAGGACTGCATGCAGCCTCTGCTAGGAAGAAAAGTATGAACAGGAAGATGGGTGTTTGACAACCCTATAAAAAATGTAGTACTAATACTTAGGCAGTAGAGCCTGCTTACAGCATTGCTGCTTTTCAGAACTCATTAATGGCAGCTTTCTTCTCTGAAAAGTGCTTTAATGTACTTCTCCCTATCTATGTTGTCTCAAGAGTGAGCTCAATATGAGAAGTCAGCTCTGAAAAGCTCTCTATAACACTTGGAACAATGTAAGTGTAGCACTTAAAATGAGAAGTTAAAACTACAGATTCAAATTGTTCTCTAGGAATGTTTTCAAATCACAAGGTCTCCCCAGAATTTTTCAGTAAAAGGAGTGGAATTGTCATCTCCATTCAACTCTGCCAACTGGTATGGGCTACCTGAATTTAAGTTTTCTCTTTTAAAAAGGAGAGCTGAGATCTTTTTAGCCAGAGTAGTCTTCCATCCTAGATAAAAAGCATTAGAGCTGCTTCTGCGTCCATTGCAAATTTAGTCTCTTCTGCACTAAGCAAGAGCCGATAATGAGGCCTGTTCTCATCCAGAACTAATTAGTGGCTTAATTCCCCCGCAACACACCATTACTTCTTAAAATACCACACTTCGTTGTGCCTGTTGAACAGCTTGAAGGGACTGTCATAGCCTGCAGTATAGAAGAAGTCTTCATGGAATAGCTGGCCTCTATTTCTCAGGATTCTGGCCAATACTTCAGCTTCCTCTGCATATTTCTCTGGTGAGGCAAAACCACCAAAAGACCTGGAAGAAGTGGGAAGGGAGGAGTTTTATCAACTCTGAAGTAAGGGTTGGCTGAAAAGGGATTTAGCTATTTGGTAACACAGGGAATATGCTCAGAGCAAGGATTCTGTAGGCTACACTTGTACAAAACTCATTCAACACAACTTAGAATGTGCTGCAAAGTGAGTGTCTTAAAGCTTTCAGCCTGTTCTTCCTTCTCAGCAGGACCCCCAAAGAGACTTTGTATGCCTATCCCAAAAGCAGAAGAGAACAAATTTCAAATACCCCAAGCTTTGCCAGTCTAAGCTTCAGGCTCTAACCAGCTTGGTATATCCATTACTTGGTAAGAAACCAGCTGTAAAAATAGCTCTCTTATAAATGGACCTGTTTCAGTAGCTACCCTCATCTTTGAGGCATGTTAATACTGCTCACCTGACAAAGATGCCTGCTCCCTTTCGCTCTTCAACAAACACATCTGAGTCAGTGGGCTGTGGTGGGGAGTCCTGATGTTCAAATGGCAAAAAGAAAGAAATCTTGAAGTCTGCACAGCCAGACTTTATTAGGCATGTCACTGGGACAGTCATATCAATCTTCATTTCTAGAGTAAAACAGAATCTGTTCAGGTGCAGGTGGAGATGGTGGCTGAATACAGCTGTAAAGGCAGATGCTAAAGCAGCCTCAACACTGCTGCTGAACAGCCTTTCTACAAATTCACCCAAGGGCAGGCACTGCTGCCCACCCTTCGTTTTCATCTCTTCTTAATTCTAGTCTTTTCCCTGTTGACTGGGCCCCTGTTCAGGCTGCAGCTCCTTTCATTCTATGTGATCCTTTGAACAAAGACTTAAGCTTCCCACTTCCTTTTCCCTATTTATGCTGTAGCATGGTCTTGAGAAGCGCTGGAGACATAATGGCCTAAAGAAGGCAAAGGGCTGTTAGAAAGGAACAGGGGAAAGGGAACGTGCCGTGTGACTCAGCTCCTCTGATGCCTTATGCTGCTCAGGTTCATCTCTCATACCTCTTGCAGTTCCAAACCAGCACAGCATCATACCTTTCTCATTCTTCCCTTGGATATAGTGGAAGAGTTTCCAGAAGCCCTGGCGCATTGCCTCCTTTTGGGTCTCTCCCCTAATGACAGTGCTAACCCATTTGGCTGTCTCATATTGACGCAGTTCGTAGTCCTTTGCCTGAAAAGCAAAAATCACAGTAACCACGAGGGTGAATTTGAAAGATGACAAATGAACTGCTGCTTCTCCCAAGTCTGCACAATAGTAGTAGTGTGGTCAGGTAACCATGGGCTGCCAGTTAGCAGCAGACTCCAGGTGTACCTCCAATATCAAACTGATGTGTCCTTTGGAAAACCATGCAGTGCTGCCTGAGCTCCTCAGAGCTTTTAAATACTTAATGTCCTTTCTGCAACAAGTACTGTGTCCTAATTAGCCTTTTCTCTGATACCTCTGTGGCATTTGTCCCAGCTCATTCCTCCCTGCCCTGGTATCCCTCTCCCAATTAGGAGTGACCAGCTTTTGCAGCAATACTTCCTAGCTTCTCCATGCTCGGAGAGAGAACGGCAAATGCCCCTTAGCTCTGCGTCCTTGCTGTGGAGAGCTTTGCACCCCTAGCCCTTAGCCGTTACCACAGTCTCTGCTGAGCTCCACCGAGGGGACTGCAGATCCAGGGACAGAAATGTTTGCTTGAAGGATTTGATCATCTTGCCAGAGCTGAAATGCAGACACAGTTCATTGGCCTCTTTGTGATCAATATGTTTTAAATAGGGCAGAACAAAGTACTGAGGCTTTTCTGCCTGACTGCATAGAAATGTTTTCCTCAGTCTCTAAGTCTCCTAACTTTGGTAACAGCTGATGCAATAAGTGACTGGAAGAATTTAGGCAAGAGACAAGAGCTTTCCAAAAGGCAGCTGTCTCTGAAATTGTGAAAGGCCTGACTTCTTGTTCCTAATGATTTAACAAGAATGAAAAGAGCCGAAGTCCTGCCTGCCCTGCAGGAACCGAGAAAGAGCCAAGACAACAAAACTACCAGACGACTAATGTGGAAGCATTCATCTCTCGGGATATGCTGCCTTCACTCCTCTGTAAAGTGAAGGCATTTCCTGGCTGCAAAATAAGCTTGAGATTCTGCAAGTGGCAGTTTTGTGTGACTGTAAGTAAAACACACTTGAGATATTCAAGCACTTTGCTGCTGGATGAAAAGGTACTGATATTGATGGCTGTTCTAGTACTAATGGTGCCCATAATTTTATTGAGCATGTAATAACAGCTGACGTCTTAAAGCATTGGGCCCTGCAGTCCTGAGATAAAATGTAAGATTTTGTGCATTTATGAGTACATACCTACTTTCCTAGCTTTCATTCCGTAGAGGAAAAGACTGTAAAAATGAAACCCCTCCCCCACTGCCCTAAAACAAAGCAAGCGAAAAAAATTCAAAATATTTGTTTGTTTAAATCTGGTTAAATCTTGAGATTGTAGAAGGGTCAGTTTATGATATTTGTCAATACTAAGCAGACAGTAATGCCTTCTGAAAAAGTTTCTACTTTCTGTTACAAAATTAACACGTATTTCACATAGCATGTTGTTGATTCAGAGGTTATCTTGATGTTAGGTCAGGACTTGATAGTACATTATCTTTTTAGAGTATGATTTAATTACATGTTTCTTGGTGGCAAAACAAGTTTTGAGGTTGTTTTTTGTTCCTCTGCCCCCATCTTTAATATGACAGTTTGTGAATATAAGAACATGGCTTTTTTTTGTAAAAGTCAAGAGGTGCCTTGTGCTAGCCAATTCCTTTCCTGTCTACTTCCCCTTTCTTAGGGCCTTTTGGTAGCTTCACATGAAGACAGTATTTATTAACACTTGCAGACATACCCTACTGTAGATTAGTGGAACGTTGTTAATCCTCTGCTGTACTCTGGTTTAGATGTAGCCAACACTTTTCAGTTTGGAATCTATCAGGGTGAAAAGTTTTCACCAAAAAAATGAAATGACTGGAACTGGCTTCACTTATTAAAATCTGCAGTGCAGAGAGCACTCATAGTTGAAAAGCTTTCTCCAGTAGCTCCTCCAGTTGTCACTATAGAGCAAGGGAACATCAGAGAAGCGCACAGCAGGATACTGATGCCAGCAGTTAAAAGCAGGCACTCTCCTCCTCCCTGTCCCAGCTTGAAGTTGTAGCATAATTGCCCAAGTTCAGCAGTGCGTTTACCAGAAGGACCACTCACCAGGAATTGCTTTACTGAGCTTTACTATTTTATCCTAACACTCTTTTTGTCAATAGTACTTTAACATTGCAATAAATCAGTGAGATGTAACAAGAAAGCAGGAATGCAATAGTTCTATTAGAAGCAAACGTGAGTGGTCTATACTGAAACTTCCTATGGTAAATATATTTTATCTGTTATCAATTCAAAGTCAAAGATGATATTCTTTTGCTGTCATTTCCCTCCCTCTCTCTGTTTCTCCTTGCTACATCTTGATAAAAAATACATTCCCCCTGTTTTTGCCTGTAAAGAAATACCTTCATCTTAGAGACGTAAATGTTCCTTCATTGCAAAACATGCTGGTGTATTAGCTGCAGGCTTGTTCTGTATTTCCCAATGCTTCCCTGACTAACCTTGCTGTAAGTGCTGATTAGATCTGTCAGATCTCTACCTGCTGCAACTTTGTGGCCACAGCTGGTGGCGATTGCACTTACAGAACATTTTTGAATAAACCTCGAATAATCCTCCAAACATTTCATTCTTAGATCTATAGTAAGGCTTAAGTTTGGGGTTTGCATCTGATATGACTGTAATCTGTCCGGGCTTTTTCTGCTCCTGTTAGCACATGGTTTAAAGGGACAGAAAACACACCAGGCATCTTCACAGGTTTCTTGGGCTGACAGTGGTGAGCAAGTGTAGCCAAAACATGGTGTTCCACAAATCAGCTAGTTATACAAAGAGAGTGGAGAAAGTAGACATACTTACGTTTTGGAAAATAAGCTCTCCTTACCCTTCTAGCTATCGTGGTCTATCCTTCTGAGGCTGCTCACGTTCACCACACGTTGCATGCCAGTGCTTATTTTAGTTTCATCAAGCTCCGCCCATGCCACATCCCCACTGGTGGGAGATGCTGTTATGAAAACCAGGACCTTGTAGCCTTCTCCTCCGGGTCTCATTGAAGATCTCCCACACAAGTGCCGAAAGCCCCACCTACTGCCCACGAGGCAGCGCTGAGTCTAGTATGTGATCTGCCTGCATAAACAGTTCTGCATCCTTGTGTAACTTCCACTGGCTTCATTGGCACCGTGCCTGCTTATGTCAGAGCTGGCGCTTGGTTCTCTGCTCTCCAGAACAAATATTACATAAATACATAAATAACGTCCCTCTGTCTGTCCTTCCATTCCCCCCACCCCTGCCCTGACTACATTAAGAGTTGTGGTACAGAACAATAGCTTTCCCTTTTTGCCCCGGGGCAAAATGGTGGGTACAAATCTGGCTGCAAACAGCTAACACTATCTTTACAAATTTTTTGCTGACGTGTTAGGAAAGATAGTGTTCTCCTATAATGGGCTGTCTGTTTTGAATGGTATTTGAGAGTAATCAGCCCCCTTAGCCCTTAGATGTCTGCACAAAGGAGTTATACAATGCTGTTGTGAAATCGTGTTATGTTTGCAATAAACAAAGTGAAGCTGAACCCTTCATGTAACCAGTTTCAGCTCCAGATATATTTAGGTGCCAGCACAATAGGACAGATTAAATATCATTTGAGCCCAGAGAACACCTCCTATGTTTGGGATGGTTCGTGCAAATCCTTTGCAGCCAAGTTCACACAAGCTTGCTGGGAGATTTGAGATCGATAGCTGGGAATAACTTTTAGCAGAAGGCACACACTGCTGGCAGAGAACTCCATGAGTATGCTGTGTGATACACTCGTATTCAGGATGGGGTGCAGGGAAAAGATGCCATACTGTAATTGCAAACTTCTCTCTAACGTCACAACAGTGGCTGTTACAAGAGTGGTTTATTACTCAAACTTGTTAGAACATGCTAAGGTCTGAAGCAGTTTTCTGTGGGTTCAGTAGTGTTATTTTATGTCTCTGAACTTTATTGGTGTTCTTCTTTGGTCAAACAGGAGAAAATCAGCAAGGCGTTTTGGAGAAGCAGAAGCTGTTACTTCATGGTCTTTACTTAGGGGCTATAGGCATGCCAAGGTTTTGTATGTCTTTGCATGAAGTCAGTCCTCTGTCGCCCTAATGTCCACGTTAAGGGCATGCTAGTAATTATGTTCTCAGATAGTGAGAGGCACCTACACCCAACCACCACACTTTGGTCCATCTCAACTCGTAACTTGATCACATGCGCAGAGAAGTACTGCCTTGAAAGGGGAGTATACTCATTAGTTTGTAGATAAACACAAGCCCACTGTTGTGTGGGCTTGTGTGAATTGTGTGTTTTGTTTCTGAAGCAGAGAGACCCAGAACAATCTCCAGTCAGTATGTATGTGTCCGGCTGATGTTTCTGTCCTCAACAAAGAGCTAGCTGTTCCTGGTGGAGTAGCCTGAGGTTGGAAAATAATCATCAGTGTTTTCCCCAAGAGGTTGTTTTTCCATCACTCTCTTATTTTTCATGTATGCATTGAGAGGACATGTCAACAGTTGAGGAAAACAGCAGGGCAGGCATAAAGACATATATTCTGTACATAGTATATATGCACCCATACCATATACAATTAGGGGTCTGGGCAGGGAGCAATTCTGACAGAAGCTGACAGCCTCACTGATACCTCCAAGTAGGAGGAGATCTGAGTACACTAACTCTGTAGGCCTTGTCCTTACACAGAAAACAACATGCAAGAACCACTTAAGCAGTTTGGGCTCCCAATAATTCACTGAATACATGAAGTAAAAGTAGTTCGGCATTTGTGCACTGCCAGTTTGCCTGGGTGTCTCTACTGCATAGTGAAAATAAAGGCAGTAATAAAGGTTCAGCCTGCTTATAGGAATGCCAACCTTTCCTTGCCCACTACATCCCCTAATGAAAAAAATGGTTAAAGAATAGTTACCTACAAAGGAGTCATAAATGTACTAATTAAACAGCAATTAAATCTAAAAGGTAGTCTATGACATGTCTGTTTAATGTCTCATACATGTGTCTGGGACGCAGCTGGTATTTTGTAGAATAGCTGACAAAGCAATGTTTTTCTGTACTGTTGTCTCAAAGACAAGGAGTAGATATAAGAGTATAAGCTCATAGGCACTATGAGAGCTTGCAGTCTGTGGCTGTGCCATAGCCTTACTATTTTCAGCAGATACTTCTGTGCAGAACATTGTAATGAATTTGTACTTAAGTAATGTTTTTTCAAGTAAGTAGCTTCTATCCAGTTAAGGTCAAGCCTGTGATATGGTCACCCATGATTTCCATTTTTTTTCCATGCACTCTATCTATGCTTGTCCCTCACAAGCCCAGACAGGACCTTAAGCAATATGCCCTAAAACAAAAGCGCTTATGTCTGCTCTGTTGCAACGTTACTACAGCCACTGGCAAATTCATGCAAATGTATTGCAAGTTGCCACACGCAGATTGCTTCCAAAAGCCCTGGATGAATCTTTGCCATTGACCTCGTTGTGTCAGGATTGCAGGAGCTCAGTGGAAGTGTTTTGTAGTATTCTTAGAGCATGATTTATGGTGGCTTTGAGTCACGTACTTATAACTGTGACAAGTCTTTAGCATAACATAGCGTAAACAAGAGAAAACGGCTTGTGAGGGTCAGAGAGGGATGTGTATGCCTCCACTCATACCTTCTCAAGTGGTCTCAACCCAAACGTTCCCAGCAGTTTTGCACTTCTGCCTCAGCTTCGCAGAGCATCAGTTACCCCTTGTGCTTGATAATGGTTCTGATTTAAAAGAACTGAGACTCTTCAGATATAAATGGCCTTTGCTTTTGCAAACGCTTACTTAGGAGATGATGCGGAAGCCCCTATTTCCCAACAGAGAAGTTGAGCATGTGATATTTATAGTTACTATAAATATAATCTGGGACAGCAAAGATTTCTTTGTATGTTTTCAGAAGAACTGTGGTTTTCTACAGATTTGTTTCCCTAAAGGAGCGTCTGATGTCCCTGCTCTAGAAGAACAGAAGACCTAGCAAATTCTGTAATGATTTCTATTCTCACTTCCAGCAAAGAAATCAAAGCAACATGAGTCTGCCATCTTCTAAAGAAGCAGTTGAATATACTGCAGTGTTGTTCTGAGTGGACTCCATATTCTTCCTTGCAAATTGAGGAAATAAAATCTGTGCTAACTGTAATGAGGTGATTAGACCTGATGCTCTAACCTGCACATTTTCTGTCTACTCTCCAATTTGTTGCCATTTCTACTGATTTGGCCTTGAGCAAAAGACCATTTGCTTTCTGCAACTGCATATGCGGATGTTGTCTGCATGCTTTTTGCCTAGTGCCAGCTAAATTGTCACAAAGGTTAAATGAAACTATTGCATCTCCCTCCTTCCTTGAACAGCTGACTCAGCTGATAAAGCAGGTTCTGGTATATGCTTTAGAATCAAGATCAGTTTTATACAATAACAATGTCAAGATAGCTTTTATGAACGAGACATCAGCTGATCTGTGAGAATATTACCTAAAAATCTTTCGAAGTATGTGACTCCTGGCTAGCAGCTCGCATCATCAGAGACTTCATGGAATTTACTGGTCTTGTCCAAATAAAAAGCTTCCTACTTCCAACACCACTCTTGACTTAGCATTTTCCAAAATGTCTCTGCTGAAGGTCATGTTTTGGAATCATTCTGGGTTCTCTGAGCGTGATTTGGAGAATTAATCCTAGACTAATCCTTTCTTCCAGTGACCATGAAGAACCTTTCTAAACCTTCCCCTCTTGTGTCCATAGCACAGTCTCTCTCTGGGCTGTTTCTCAGCTTTACATACTGCTTTCTACCTTTAGAAATGAGAGTTGTTTTTAGCATAAATCTGTTTAGGGGTCTGGCTATCAGCTGAACCCCACAAGCAGTTGTGCCAGCAAACTTCTTAAGCCAGCACTAATACTCAAGCTAGTGTCTCATCTAATTCCACGGAAAACGTGCGGTCCCATCTAAGTGCTCTAAGGAAATGAAGTGAATTCAGTTTCCTCCTACAAATTTATCTTCATTCTGTTACTGATAGCTTCCACTCAGAATAAAGGTAATTAAACAAAGGTGAGATTTTATCCATAAGATAGGAACAGCTCATTCAGGCAAACGAGAAGGAGGTCACATAGGTATCAGTGTTTGGCTAGAAAAAAAAAACATAAGTCTATTGTATTGTTATTTTTGATTTTTTAAAAATAGTATTTAACAATAGCTTAAGACTATGATTATTACAGCTATAGCCTAAGGTAAGGGAGAATATAAATTCTCCTTTGCAAACACAGCTCTGGTGTCTTACAGTCTGAAAATGGGAAAGAGCCAGGCATTTCCACTGTTAATTGTCTGGGAATATTACTTGTAGAGAGAACTGGGAAAAACACTTACTGACTCTTATCAACAGCATAGTCCAGTGTTTGAAGTCACCAACTATCCACACAATAATGCTCTCAAGCAACAAGAAGAAGTAGTTTGCAAGCGTTGTAGCAGCCCAGTGCCTCTCACATCGGACCTTTCAGATGGGCTCTCCAGAAGAAGGCAGGAGTTCGGTATCAGCTCCAGCAGGAATCATTTTTCCGTCTGAATCTTCCAGCGCTCCCTCAGGTAAATGCCTTTCGCCCTGCTCTTGTAGGCAGGAACACGTTCTCTAAAAGGACATGCAGAGATAACTGAAAAAGTGGTGGGCTCTTTGCTAGGGATGTTTTTGTTGTGATAGCACTTCAGTGATTTGGATTGAGGACCACCATGGTACATACTGTGTAACATGGGGCAGAATGAGGATCTAATCTGAAAGCACGTATAACCTAATTGTGAATGTATGTGTTGGCATGTGGGCGTTCATGATGCACGCTGTAGGAAAGTGTTCTCTTTCTGGCCTGTTAATCCAATTAACCACATCAGCACAAAATGCTGTGAGGTATTTCTCTTTTACAGCCCATGCTATAGGTTTGAGCTTTAAGCTGCTGACTTGTGCAGTGTAACTAATAAACTTCATGTTTATAAGCACTTTATAAAGCACTTGAAGAGTCACTGCCAAATCCCAAACTCCGAGGATGTGGAATCTGCTGTCTCAGCTAGGCAGCCCTCACTCTCTACAAATGCAATCTGTCCATAAGCAGGCAATTTTGGGGCCCTTTTTGAAGACCTCTGGATCCTCTTTATTAATGAGGCGTCGTCACTGAAAAGTCGCTGGGCTGGCTGGGGCTGCATAGTGTCCTGCTATACTGCCTCAAGGGAGCTCTAATGCTGTGGATGCACCCGAAACAATCCCATCCCTGAACATGAGTAAGTGCCTTAAAGCCTGCTTGCAGCGATGAATGATGTAGGCGTGTGGCCATTTTATCCAGGACCCTGTCCTGAGGACTGTCCTGTTTAGTTGAAATTACTCAGTGAGATGGAATATTACCGACTGTTAGCACTGCAGAATTGGGCCCCCATGTCTCAGGAGCCACTTTCAGTTAGAGGTTGGCCAAAATCAACGGACTTGCATCTGTTTACTGTAGCTGAGTGTTTGTCTCCTAAGCTTTTCCCTGATGTACTGCCTCTTCATCGCATGAATATGGATTGTGCCAGAACTTTTCCCATCCTTTAGCATTGAGATTTTAGTGGTGGGTGTGGGGTTTTGGTGAGCATTTTTGTCATTTAGATTATGCGGGTAAGCCCTCCAGAGATGGATTCTTTAAGAATCTGGTCTCTCTTTCTGTCTTTTCTTGAGATGAGTGGATGCTGTGTTCTGCAGCAGATGGCACCATTGTTTGCGTTTGGAGGTTAGTTTTACTTTATACAAAATTCCTTCAAACTGTCTTGGTTGCCAAGAAAAGAGTCATCTCAGCTCACTAATGAATCCAGCATACCGTGATAGTTCTTTGCACTCCTAAAACCCTACATTTGAATATACTCTGGTACCTTTTAGTGAACTGTTACTTCTTTCCCTCAGGGGAAGCATCATCCTTAAGATTCTGTATTCACATACACATCATTGACACTGCTGGTTGCACATTGAATATGGGCTTAAAGAGAAGCAGTAACTCTGCAGTGGCCCCTCAACTGGTGCATCAGGATGGCAGAATTTTTCTAAATGAAGGAAAGTTAAGGATGGGTTTCAGCCTAATGAGACTCCCTTGCACTGTTCAGGGAGAATTTTTGTTCTGCGCGGGCAGTCATTTGCTGATCACTAGTGGAGGGATGAAGAGGGTTGGTAACTATCTGTTTCATTAAATACTATGGCTGAACTGAACTTAGGCTGACTGCAAACCACTGTGAAATAACTTTCATACTGATTTTGGCTAAAGTAAATTGTTTTTGTCTGCTAATTACATGGCCCTTATCACTGTAAATATCTGAGTTTCTTATAATCTTTACCATCATTTTTCTCATTTCATTCTTTCTGAGGTAAGCAAAGACTGCCTTGAAACACCAGCCCCTCACCTGGGGACTGGGGAAGAGGGGCCGAAGCAGCAAGGAGAATCAGAGACAGTGTTCATAGCTTCAAAAGAAGACGTGGGAGATGGTCCCAACCCTGAACCAGCTCTAGACTACGGAGGTGATGAGCTGGGGGAAATCTGAGCCCAGGACTGAGGCCTGCCTCCCTCCCAGCCCTTGGGTTGTGTCCAGAGTAGGTGTAGGGCCATGGCTGAGGCTAGCCTGCAAACCTGCAGAGGAGCCAGCCTCCTGGTGCCAGGGCAAGAGGGCCCCGGCAGGTCCCTGTCGCCAAGGGCCAGTGGGTGATAGCACCTCTGCAATTCTCAGGCCAGGATTACTGACATGCTACAGTGCTCTAAACAACTCTGAAATGCCTATAAACATTTCTAAAACACCTCTAAACCTCTCTAAAACACCCAAAACCTCCTAAATTGTTAAATATTTCCTCTGAACAGTCCTGTTGCACCTGCAAACCACTGAGAATAGCATTAAGTTGCTCTAAACTACCCTAAAAATTCTCAAAACAGCTCTAAATGTCTCTAAACCACCTCTAATCTAATCTAAGATTCTAAACAGCTCTAAACAGCTCTAAACCTCTCTAGGCAGCTCTAAACCACTGTATATTTCTTCTAAACTGTTCCAAAATTCCTCTAATCAGCTCTGAAGAGCTGTAAGAATCTCTGTATTGCCTCAAAACAGCTCTAATTCATATTTACCCGACTCTAAATGGTCTCTAAGCCACTCTAAAACTCTTTTAATCAGTTCCAAACTGCAACTAAATAGCTCTAAATATCTCTGAAGACTTATAACCACCTTTAAAATGCCTTTAAGTTTACAGTAAACAGCTCTAAAGAGCCCCCAAACCCCTCCAAAATTCCTGTAAAACTCAAAAACATTCTAGGCAGTTCTAAGTAGTTCTTAGCAGCTATAATATTCCTTTAAAGAGTGCTCAAGTCCTCTAAACTGCACTAACATTCCTCTAAAGTTCCTCCAAGCAGCTCTCAGCAGCTCTGGAAATCCTCTACGCTGCTCTAAGTAGCTCTAAAACTCCTCTAGGCAGCTCTCGAATTCCTCCAAACTAATCTAGAACTCCTTTTACTGGTCTGAAGATCTCTGAATTTGCTTTAGACTTTTAAAACTCCTTGAAGATTCTCTGGGACACTTTAAGCACCCTCTAAAACATCACTAGACATCTCCAAAGCACCTGTAAAGAACTCTTGCAGAGCTCTATTACACTGCTACAAACAACTTTTTAAAAGCATTTAACTAATTCTGAAATATTCTAGAATACCTCTAAAACTGTCTATACTTCTTCAAGCAGCTCTAAAATACCTCCAAAATGCATTAATCTGCTCTACAGCATATCTAACAGCTTTAAAACTCTTTTAATCGGCTATATAAAACTGTGAGCAACTGTAAACCCCCTTAAAAATTCTGCCTCTCTGAAAACCCTCTGAACAACAGTAATCCCATCTAAAATTCCTCTACACTGCTTTAAGCAGCACTAAACTGCCTCAAAATAGTTCTCAAACACTTCTCAGCCTCCTTGCAACTGCTGTCAACTGCCCTAAAACTCCTCTAAGCAGTCTAAAACTCCTTTAAAACTCCTCTAAACAGCCGTAAAATTTCACTAATCAGCCCTAAAATTCCTTTAGCTGTTCTAAAACTTCTAAACTGCTCCAAGCAGTCTTGTAATTCCTCTATAACAGAGATCCTGTTCAGGGAAACAGCGCTAAAACTTCTCTGAAGTCCTTTAAAACTCAAGTGCTGTAAGCACCTCTTCAGCTCCGCTGAACTGATCTGTACCTTTAAAGCTCCAATAAGCAGTTCTACACAGATCTGAACTCCTGTTAAGTGGTCTAAAACTCCTGAGAAGCATGCTAAACAACTCCTAACCCCTTCATAATTTTTTTCTAAACCTCTTCTAAAAAACTTAGAGCACCTCTAAAATGATAAAACACTCCTTTACACTCTATAAGCAACAATAGAATGCCTCTAAAGCTCCTCTAGATAAATCTAAACTCCTCTGAACAGCTCTAGAATACCTCTAAACAGCTTTAAGCAGCTCTAAGACCCCTCTGTGCCAATCTGTAACTCCTACAAATGTTCTAAACAGCTCAGAAATGCTCTAAACCAAAGTAAAATTTCTCTGAAATGCTCTCAACAGCACTAAGCATTTCTAAGAGTCTCTTAAACTACTCTAAAACTCTTCTGAACTTCTAAACACCTCTATGCAGCACTGAGCTGCCTCTGACCCTCCATGAAGGAGGTTTTCCTGTTCTTCAAGTTAAAGGAACATTGTTAAAGGACAGTATTGAAGCATTCACACCCTGCAGGGTCTTAGCCCGCTTTATGGGGTGAAGTAAAGAAGACAGCCAGACTTTTCTGAGTGGTGCCTAGAGGCATGACAAGAGGCAGGGATAAATACTGGGGCCAGTAGTGTTTAGCTTCTTCATTAATGGTTCTGGATGATGGGGCAGAGTTCCTCCTCAGCAAGTTTGCAGATAACACAAAACTGTGAGGACTGGTGAATAGACCAGATAGTTGGTGCTGCCAGCTTGACAGGCTGGAGAAATGGGTGGAGATGAACCTCATGAAGTTCAACAGAGGTACATGCTCAAGGGAGGAATAACTCCAAGCATCAGTATGGGCTGGGGGCTGACAAGGTGGAGGGCAGCTTTGTAGAAAGAGACCTGGTGGTCCTGGAGGACATTAGCCTGCAAAGCGATTGTGCAGCAAACAAGACCGATGTCATCCTGGGCTGCATTAGGCTGCCAGCAGGTTGAGGGAGGTGATCCTTCCCCTCCCATCAGCCCTGGTGAGGCCACATCTGGAGTGCTGGGCTCCCTGGTACAAGAAGGACATGGATATGCTGAAACATGTGCACCGAGGGACATGAAGATGATTAAGGGACTGGAGAATCTCATGTGAGAATAGGCCACAAGAGCTGGGATAGCTCATTCTGGAAAAAAGTAATTACACATATGACTGGAAGAGCATAGAGAAGAGGGGATTTCAGGAAGAAAGAGACGAGCTTAAAATAAAAGAAAAACACGTGCTTTGTGAGAACCTGTTAATAAAGCCAGGCCCCAGAGAAAATGATAGCTGAGTGTGAATAGCCCACAGCGAGCATATTTTGGAGTGGAGGAGGAATACCACAAACCCAAGCTCCTGAGAATATTATGTGACCGCATGAAAAATGTGCTCCCAGGGCACAGAACAGCAGGGGATTGTTCTCTTTGCTGCAGACACTGCATACTCTTGAAATGCACTCTGATGTAAGATCTGAAAGGGCTGAGTGTTTTATTGCACCTGTTCTGTGAATGGGAAGGAGGTATCAAAAAGCAAATTGGTTTTCCTCAGTCGGCAAAGCAAGCCCCACAGCAGAGCTACAACCTGCAGACTTTGTTACATAGTAAAGAAAGACTGATTCATGGGTTTTTTTGGTCCATATGCACTTTATGTGACCTTTTACAGCTCTTTTTCTTCTTAGGCTGTTAAATGTCAGTCATAAATCTGTGCAGGGCACTAAGAAGAGACTCGTACATCATTTTAATAGGTGATGACAGTCCAGTGGCCAGATCTACTGAGAAGATTCGAATTTAGGACCTGCTGTGGTTTCTGTGGGATGGAGGGGAATTGTGCTATGCATAGCTGTATTTCTGCCACGGGATCCAGACTCTGCACTGCATGTGTGGTAAAACCACATGTCAGAGAAGAGAGCAAAAGCTGTACAGACTGCATGTAGGCAGTGGGTTTAGCTCTCCATTAGCGACTGTTTTCTGCTTGTTTGCCATAGCCTGCTGCCATTTGCCTTCCTTGCACTGCAGCGTGGAGCCTCTCAGCTCGCCACTCTGCGTACCCCAGAGCCTGCGCACTGCGCTGGGCCTGGAACTGCTCCAGCACCACAGTGGATCAAGAAAGGGGCTGAAGGAGGGGCCCCCGATGTCTGAGAAATGACAAGGAACACAAGAGCTAAATATGACCTGTGTTTTACAAATGAGAAATTAAGGGACAGGGATTAATGGTTTGCTTATGTGTATGTTTGTTTTAATGCCATAACTTGTAAATCTCATGCTCAGGACAGATTTGAGACTCAGGTGGTGAAATGGGCACACTGGTCACTTCAAGGAAGTTCAGAGATGTAAGATGAGTCTAAGTATTGAATTTTGAGGAGGCATATAAGATGTTCTTCTGCTATAATAACATTCTGATGCTTGGCCTTAAATTACTGATGTATAGCTTTAAGTTTGATCTCCAGCTGAGCAATCTTATTTTTTCTGGGAACAGAGAAAAGTTGAAATTTGACTACCATGACCAATTGTAGTTGTTCAGGATAAACATCTTTTAATCAGTGATGCTCTTTATCACCATTCCTAACCTTAGCAAGCATTTGAGTTGGCTAGTCTACAGAGACATGCCCTCTAGTGATTGTTTTATGACAAATCAATCTGGGTTTGGTTCCTCATTTACTAGGCTCAGCCTCTTGAAACCCCTCTTGTTCAATGGTGCTGAACAGCAGAATTCCTTTTCTCCTATTGCACTGCGCAGCGGACGTGTGGCTCTCCAGCAGACGACTCCATGGGAGTGCTCTGGCACTGCCAACTGCAGCATAGCATAGAAGTATTTCCTACACAGAGCTCCAAAGTGCAGGGTTAGACAACTTAATATAGCTGAGCTTCCCAAGTCACTCTGCGTTAGCCTACAGACCACAGAGCAAATATGTTCTTAGTTTGCAGCCAGGCTTCCTTCACTGTTTTCAGCTGTTCTCTAGCTCCATAAGCAAAATTCTTTCATACTTTTTTATACAGTGACTTACGGCTGGGAAGGAATCCCTCCAGAAATTCACAGAACTGTTTTCTAACCTCCCCGTGAAATCTTCTCCTGCCCTGATCCTCTACAATGCTGCTGTCTCTCTCGCCTTCGATGAGCGCTACGTTTTGCCAGAACATTTTACCCTTTCTGCAAAGTGTGCAGTGGAGTTCAACGTTCCCCCTAAAATCCAGGCAGCTGTCTCATCCCTTGAAGGTGTGTTTGCATTATTTATTTTTAAAAGTTTGGGAGAGGGGATTAATAACTTGAACAAGCCTTTATAAACATTACTTTTAGATTACAGAAGATTGTGGCTGTTCTAATGGGTCCTCTGAAGAGTCAGAGCAAATAAAGGAAGCTAATGGAAAAGCAGGGAGTCGTGAAGAGATGTCTTTCCTTAGACAAATGTCAGATGATGCTGTCTTCCTGTCTGTCCTTCAAGTAAGCAGCAACTCATGTCTTTTCAGCTTTTCTTTTTAAGACGTAACATCGTAAATAAAGGATATTTAAATTGCTCCCCATCTAGACTGTCTTTCACCACTGGTAACTGGTCAGTTTACGATTCCTGTAAGCTGCTTTTAGAAATGTAATGGCATTGGCAAGGTTCTTCAAAGTTCAGCAGTTCAGCAGAGCTCTAAAAACAGGCCCGGCTAATGTGATAGCCTGTGATTTGCATTGTCAAAACCCATTTCCTCTTTAAAACAAAAGCGGCATCTTATCACGTTTATCAATGTGCTATTAAACAAACTGCAAAAGAGTATTTTTGCTGATGGCACTCATTTGGCCTTTGTGCTCTGCTAGTCTTTTGGATTTTAGTTTTCGGCACGGCTATCCCTGTGAGGCCCGATGTCTGAGAAATCTACCCAAAACGCTGTGGTAAGAAATACTCCCCCTGAAGAAAAAGTTCACGACGCAGACCGCCAGAGCAATCGGTCGGGAGCCAGGAACCCGGCTCCCTCGCCTGCTCCCCTCTGCTTCCCTCACCAACGGCCGCCGCCACCGGGCCTAACGGCCGCCAACGGCCCCAACGGCCGCCGCCCCCGCGCGCGGCGGTAGCCGCCGCCACAGCGCCAGCGCGGGCCCCGGCCGCACCCCCGGCGGCGGGGCGGGGCGGGGCGGGGCGGCTGGCGGCGCGCGCTGGGCCGAGCCTGCCCCCGCCGCCGAGCAGCCGCGGAGGCCGTGAGGGGCCGTGAGGGGCCGTGAGGGGCCGGCGGCGGGGACGGGCCGCGGGACGGGTAGGTTGCGGGTGGCGGGCGCTGCGCGGCCGCCACTCGCCCCAGCCGGGAGAAGCAGCCGCCCGCGGGCCTGAAGGCTGGCTCTGGCTCTGGCTCTGGCTCGGTCGGCCCCCGTCGCTGGGGGGCTTTAGCCCGTTTTGAGTAGGGAGGACTTGGGATTGCCTCTTCCCCTTTCTGGTTAGTGTGACATGTGTCTGCTAGCCTCCTTCCCCTTTCTCAGGCGTGGATGAAGGGTTTTGAGCCTGATTCCCCGCAGCATTTTCTCTCTCTCAAGCCGCTGGGTATTATGGTGCATGCATTAGGCCACAACCTATACCTGAAGAAGGAACGGTAAACGGAAACCGCCTTGAAGCTTAACTACATCTAGTGCTCCCATTCCTGTCCTCGGATGGGGCTTACTGCAATAAGCTTCGCTGTCAGTGAAAACCAAGTAATTCTCGCTAGGGTCTCTTCTCCGCAACAAAAACCCCTTGCCAAGTTCAGTTCTGGACTTTGCCTGTTGAGTTTTCTTGTTAGCAGAGGTCAGTTGAAACAGTACAAGATGAGAATCATTTTTATCTCCTTCTTTGTTTTCCAAAGAGCTCAATGGCACCCGGAAAGAAGTTACAGGGTCTTGTAGCAGCTACAATCACTCCAATGACTCCTGATGGGTAAGTATTAGCTTACCTCACAATCTTTGAATTGTCAAAGTTACACTGCCAGCTTTTATCCTAAAACCTTAATTTTCTTGCTTTCTTATCTGGAACTGATGGTTGTTTGATTTTAAAATCAAATCTCTGACAAATTTACCATTTCAGTTTTGGTGGATAGTACAGAGCTTAGACTGTACTTCTGCAACAAAGGTTTAGAAAGGCTAATCCTCTATCTCATAAAATCCTCATAAAAGGAGGAAGTTAATTTTGTAACCAAACTATCCAGGCTTACCCATGGGGAAAAACTACCAGGTCAGTCCCGCTTGCACTACTGGGTTCCCTTCCCTGCATTCTCCTGTCTCACAGCAAGTGTTGTAGACCTGGGCTGAGAAGTGCCAGGTCAGTTTTTTATTTCTTTTTCTACTACTTTTCCAGGTGCAAATTAAACCATGGTAAGATTATATGAGTATTGTAACATTTTCAAGCTTTCTAAGACGTATTACAGTTCAATTATGAAGTAAAATCACAAATCACAAAATAAAAAGAGCTCCTTAGAGCTAGGAAACAACTGTCTCAGTTTGATGTCCAGTTACAATTCTCTTGCCCCCAGCTAAGTCATGCACATTTTCATGTGTATATATGTGTGTATAGGATCCATTTAAACCAGAAGAAAACTTTGCAAGACCTGCAAGTTCTGAAAATGATGGCAAGCAAATAGAAAGTTGAAATTCAGCCTTCTTCAAGGAACAAGTTGATAAAAAGATTTCCTCCCTAATGCATTTTTATGTTGCAAGACTGAGTTGTTTGGAGTTAGCAAAGGATCCTGAAATATCTTGATAGATGAACCAAGAGCTGAACAAATTTTTGAGGAAGATGCTGGAGATTTGCTAATGTGGTCTCCTAAAAGTGAGCCTTTACTTTTGAAAAGTGTTGAAAAGCATGGTATTGTATCAACTCATTTGCATTACAGTCTCTGCTTAGTTTTGTATTTTAAAGGAAACTTATTTTTCATTTCCTTTTTTTATTACTATTTGAGCTTATTGCAACATAGCATTTGGAAAATGATCTGGGCACTCTACTGGGAAATGCATGGCCCTGGTAAGATAGATCCTGTGAGAGTAGCTATGAAATTTTGGGTGATATGTGAACCCAATAAAGATCCAAGAACTGACTTCTGGACCACAGGGGTGGTTTGCATGTTTGACAAGTTAGAACAACAGTGAAGTATTAATCACTGATAAACAGCATAAGTTTACTCTGGAGAGAAGATAAACCTAGAATTCTATTTTTTCTGTTTGTCAGGGAAGTCTGTTCCTTTCCTCATCCTTTAGCAAGAGAGAGAGGTCAAAGTCACATCCACCAGATACCATTTCACAGTCTGTGTCCTGCAGTTAAAAGGATAGCTTAGCTCTTTGCCAGCACTTGCACAAATGCCTTTGTGCTCTCAACAGCACTTTTGTTTCCCTCGATAGTCCAAAAGGTTTGAGTGTCTTTTAGTCTTCCATCTTTCCCCAGAAATGTCCTTTGCTATGAGAAACCTTCAGTAATTATCAGGTGAAATAACATATTGCAGCAGCAAACAACTTGTCAGGAGGAACTGGAGGAAAGTGTATGACATTCAGAACTGAACTATTACCTGAACTGTTAAACTCATGCTGAGGGTATCATATCTCAGAGCTATCCATGTCCATGTATGTATAAATGTAGGCCTTCAAAATACCTAAGATTTTGTGGACAGAGACTTACAGTAGCTGAGATTCCTAAGCTTCCTTTCCTTTCAGACAAATTAACCTTTCGGTGATTCATCAGTATGTGGATTATTTGGTAAGCAAGCAGAATGTGAAGAACATTTTTGGTAAGTTTTTTGGCAGAAACTGTGTTATGCCTTGGATACCAGTCCTGTGATATCTTGCCTGATAAGAGCTATAATGGGAAAGTGTGTTGATATGGGATCATAATAGATGTTTATATTCACAGTAGAGAGAATATAAGCAATATTACAGAGATCTGCTTTTGCCCACACCTCATTAGTATCTAGAATGAAATAGAAGTGTTGTCTTCGTACGGAGACATTCCCATGGATAATGCTGCATTGGCAGCACTTGAATGGTTCTCTCCTTTGCCTGAGCAGGATGCAATCATCTGATAGAAAAACATCAGCTCGTGAGCCCAGAGCATCCAATGGATTCATCAACCCCAAATGGGCTTCTTGGAGGGACTTGTGGTGCACTGGGTGATACCTCACTCCCATTGTCCCCATCTGTCTGCTCCGCCTCTGTCTTTAGGGCTTCTGCAGTGGCAGCAGGGATGGCTGGATAGAAAATACAGCGTCCGCTAAACCACCTTGATTCACAGCCTGGCATATTTAAGTAAGCTGAAGTCAGTGCTAAAATGTCAGCTCAAAATTTCAGTCAGAAGAGTAGTAAGAGGAAAAGCAGAGTGTGGCAGTGACTTCAGCTGTGCCAGTTTAATCTGTAACTGCTTGTGCCTGGACACATTCACATTTTTTTGTTTTCTAGGGATGTTTTAGCCTAGGGCAAGTGGTTCCATTCAAGATGGAGATACCAAATTTAATCTCAGACTTCTTCCTTGGAATGGATGACAGATTGTTATTCAAGTAGTCACACTACCTGGCTAGCTGAGTATCCTTTCATGCTCTTATCACAATTTTCCAATTTTGGCAGCTGCTTCCACGTTCTCCCTCCTACGGCTGCTCTGCTGAAACACCTGGGCCTCAGACAAAAGCATTTAGTGTTGATAAAACTGTAAGCCCCATGTAGACACTGATGTGGAACTCTGTTATCTTAAAATGGGTTGAGTGAAAAATATTTCTGTTTAGTATCATAAAAATGCCGATAACTGTCTTCAGTAAAACCAATTTTTGTAGGGCAGGCCTCAGCAAGTGTGTTGTGTTGTATTGAAACAGTGAATGGCACAACAGGAGAAGGCTTGGCCCTTAGTGTCCAGGAGAGGAAGCAGCTGGCTGAAGAATGGGTGCGCCAGGGAAAAGACAAGTGAGTAGCTGAGAGGGAACAGGAGATTCCAGACCTCGTATTATGGTATAGGCCTCCCTTATTGCAAAGCCACATCTGCTAATGGCTTTTCTTTGGGTGTTTTGGTTTTGGGGTTTGTTCCCCAGGTTCTTTGTAGAAGAATGTGTCTTTGTCACTGCCAAGTAGCTGGTATCCATTTGCACTGCTTAAAAGTTTTTAAGAGTCCTCTCTTGGTACACTGTGGGACTGAGGGGGAAAAACAGGGCTCTGGGCTGTGCCCTTTTCTTATTATTGAGAAGAAATGAAAGGAAAGAGAGATCTGCCCATTTAAAGCCCTCTGAGCATTTCAGCACCTTTTAATACATTCACTAAATGATTTGTTATGGAGGAAGCTGAGGTGCAAAGTGTTTAAGTGCTTTCCTAAGGATGCAGAATCTAAAGCAGAGGGAGGAATTCAACCCAGGTCTTCTGAGACTCTAGCTGTATATCTAAATACAGGTCTATTCTCCATTCTCTCCCAGTACCTGTTACAGTCCTGTATTACTCAGCCCTGCTTTCTCTTGGAGAGGAGGAGGTGTTTTGGGGTGGGAGGGACAGTGAGAAAAAATAAACTGATGTGAAGGCTCACAGTCTGTGTGGATGTAAAGGAGAAACACAGAAATGGAACTAATTAACTGGAACTCGGGAAATTATGTTGACTGGAGCAGGCAGATGGTTAAAGATGCTACCGTGAGGCTGTAGTCTTCTAGTAATTCTGCAAAGCGATGGCTTTAGAAAGCAAACATATGCTTTGATATCTTTTCCCCTTCCCAGCTCATCATTAAATCTTAACATCTTATTTTTAACTTCCTAATAAAATACTATTTTTACTGCTGACAGCCTTGCAAATATGACAGGAAACAGTCATACATGATTTATTTTGCAAACGTGCATTTTTTACCACCACCAGCTGCTTGACAATGTAGACATTTTCCCCATATGTCTGCTCTTCAGCTCAGCACAGGCTCAAACCCCTTTTAGTATTAATTTAGCCCAGTGAAGTTCTCGTTCCGTGGCAGCCTGGTTTGAATGGATTCATTTTGGCAATCTAGTATTTTTCACCATCAGTGAAGCCTCCCTAAGTCTTCTGGTTTTGTTCTGGTTATGCAGATTGGATCACGTGATCATTCATGTGGGAGCGCTAAGTCTACCGGAGTCCCAAGAGCTGGTGTGTATATGATATAATTCATTTTCCCTGTGTGTGTAATAAATATAAAGCAGATATACCTTCAGCTATCTTCCGTTCTCTCTTTCATAGGCAAGACATGCAGCAGCCATAGGTGCTAGTGGTATTGCTGTAATAGCCCCCTTCTTCTTCAAACCCACAAACAAAGGTCAGTAGATACGATTGTTGGACCTGGTCAAGCCATTAGCAGTATTTTCTGGCAAAAGAGAACTCACGTGCTCTGAGGACCAGTGATGGTAATACAGCTCCTTGTGGATCAAGTGTTGCTTTCCTGTGGGAATTGGAGCTCAGCTGCTTTGGCTGCTCTCAGCTGCTTACAAGATTTCTCTCCTGACTCTGAAAAGCTGAAGGATCTTCTGAAAGCACAAGCGTTTGAGCTAAGCATCAGTCATTTACTGTAGATCTCTTACGTGCCATCTACTTTCTTTGGAAAATACTCTGGTAATAATGTTTGCATATCGGTGAAATTTGGTACCACTCAACAGCAAAACCAGCAAAATTCAAAAAGAAAAGAAAGGGGGGTGTTTTAAATCTGGGAAACGTCAGAAGTCTCAGGGGGAAAAGCAGAAAGGGGTGTCTTTTTGAGATACATCTTGTTCGGTTGTAGTAAAGGGAAGAGTTGCTTATTGAAGGTATAATTAATTAGTTTGTCTTCTGCGTAAATAGTATAGAGTTCACACTTGGTCTGGGTCACACTTGAAATGAGTTGGTTCCGTGCTGACCATTGGTGAACACTGATCAAATTGATAAACTCTTGATACACAGGTATGCCTCTTGTTGAGGAGGTTACGCTCATGGCTTGCTATCATATCCCAGACCCTAGGAGGGTTAGCATGCCTTGGTTCTGTACATCTCAGGTTGCCTCAGAACTTCCAGTATTGAGTATTTTGCTCTTAACACAATAAGTGTAATTTGAAGGAACCACATGATGTGGAGCATTGTAACAGAAATGTTACAAGATTGGTCTGAATTAATTATGAATAGAAACATACATATGAAAGCACCTGAAGAAACAGGACAGAATGCATTGCAAGACTGGCCGATACTGATAGCCAAGGACACAATAAACAGCAATCTAACTGGTAAATGCTGAGGAACAGCACAAAGGTGAGCAGAAGACCTTTGCTGTGATAACAGTAGAATGGCAGAAAGGTTTCGACATGTTGCTTTTGCCATTCTTCTTCCTGCTGTCTCAGCAGGAAGAGAGACCATTGCCTAAGATTTATGGAGGATGCAGTGAAGAGGAAGGATCTCCTGAAGAAGGAGATCACACCATAATAACTCTTTGCGTGCTAAAATGGTACGAGAAAAGCTGTCCAAAAATGCGTTCACTGTCACCAATCAAGCACAACCCAAGGGAAGTGATGTGAACTTGATCCCTTGTCCTCTGTGTTACACACAAGTGATCCTGGTGAGACCACTTCGGCACATGCATCTTGGAGTTTACAAGTGTGAGAGAATGTGCAAGTTATAAGAGAATGAGCATGAGTGTCTAAAATCAGTTTAGTTTAAAATAAATAACATATTTGCCTTCAATATGGTCTTCCACTGAGTTTTGCTACGTTTAGTTTTTATGATATGTGTAGGATTTTATATTTGTTATCTGTGTATCGTATATAAACTGTAGGTGCGTGTATGTGTTGCTGTTCTGTATGGAAACACATGCAGCGAGACTATTCAGAAGTTACTTTTCTGTGACTCCTGTGCACTGTGATGCTGAACTGTCAGGAAAATGGCATCTCCACAGACTGTAGCTGCTGTGAATCTGAACTATCTTTCACTATGGATAGTCTCCTCCTTTTAGGGGTCACTTGGTTGCTTTTTTCCAGATGAACTGATAACTTTCTTACGGGAAGTTGCATCTGAAGCCCCAGCGGTTCCATTTTATTACTATCACATTCCTCCTCTGACAGGTGTAAAGAGTAAGTACTGCTTATTCAGTTTGTTCCCTTCTCTGCTTCCCCTTCCCTTCCTCCCCCCTTTGGATCTAGAAAAAGGAATGCTTTGGAGAGGATGGAAAGATATCTGTGATGTAACTTTGAGGCATAATGACATTGAAGTTGTTTTACTATTTGCTTTATATAGTTTACCAGGCTTATGCCAAAGGGGAATAACTTGTAAAAATACTAAGTCTCTCTCTCCCTCTTGAGGAGGAAACAGGGAAGTCTCACAGGACAGGGATATGTTTCTTCATGGGGGCTTGCTCTTCTGCACAGTTCGTGTTGAAGAGCTGCTGGATGGGATAAAAGAGCAGATCCCCACCTTCCAGGGTGTGAAGTTCAGCGACACAGACCTCTTGGACCTTGCACAGTGTATAAACAAGAATGGTGGAGAAGAGTTTGTATTTCTTTATGGGGTGGATGAGGTAAGAGGCTCCACTTAGAAATGACTTTTTTTTCTAAGGCATTCTCTTGCTTCAGCCTGGAAAAAAAGTAATGCTGGACATTGAGTGCCAGGTAGTTTTGCTATTTCTTTTCCTTTTTTAAAAAAATGTTTGTTTAATGTTGAAGTAAAAATATTCTTTCCCCTCCTCTTCCATCTCAAACTAGCAACTGCTGAGTGCACTGGCAATAGGGGCAAATGGAGCAGTTGGAAGGTCAGTATGTCTTGGACCCATTTCCCCTTCCCACAAACACTTTTTTGTTGTATCTGCCACTATCTGCATAAGATTTATCTGATTATCTTCTATCATAATGGACTTTGCTGCAGCATGAGGCTGCACAACACAGCAGACTGATGAGCTAGCTCTAAAGCTAGCAATAGGACAATGGTGTAACCTGGACCTCAGAGTGTATTAGTTTGGGTGAATATTGCTGCAGTCTGTAAGCTGACCCAAGGGTTACAATGTATTTCTTTATCCTCACTTTCTTTCTGAAGTAGGGAATTTTTAAATTTTCATTATGTGGGTAATGAACAAAAGCCCAGAGAGGTTAAATCTTTGCCTTTGTTCGCTCAAGAAGTCTGTGAGAAAAAGGTCTCTGGAACAGTGTTTTCTGAGTTTAATTTCTAATTCATCTTTTCCCCATCATGCTGGGCTGCTTAGATGAATTATTGTATGATATTTCTGCTCTTGTATAGACAATCCATTCAATGAAAAGAAAACTAGAAAATTAAGTGATTGCCCTTTGTTATTGTCTAATTATTTCCTTTTATTTTTAATGTTGAAAAGCACTTCCATTTGGAAGGAACTGGGGAGAGAAATCTGAGGTCTAAACCCTTTCTTAGGGCTTGGCATACTCGTGATGCCTGACAGTATAAACGCATGCACAGCCTACATGAATTTCTATCATACTGCATTCTGATAATGTCAAGACAGAAGGCCTGTGGGCTATGTTTTCTGTTTCAATGGTTCTTCCAAGCCTCCCTTGCATTTGCCAATTCCTTTTTCTTTTTTTTTCTTTTTTTCTTTCTTTTTTTTCCCTGGCAGTACGTACAACTATTTGGGCCAAAAAAACAATATGATGTTGCAAGCTTTTGCACAGCATGACCTTGCATTAGCTCGGAAGTATCAGGTACATTATCTTCACTGCTACTACTGGGAGTAGTCTTTTTTCCCCTCTTTTCTAACTTCACTGGGATCACATTCATACCCTGAGGTAGCTGTATTAAAGCCTTCTTTCAGCTCCAACTCCTTGCTTATTATTCATATTCTCTCACCTTTTTGACCAATATATACACCCATCCTTACTAATTTATTTTTAACCAAGGCTTGTCTTGGTTAAACCTCTAATCTTACCTATGCAGCATGAGTGATGCCCTAGCTTTTTTCCTTGAAAAAGGCCCACAGTGGCAAGGCCCTGTGGCTAGGAATATTCTGGTGTTGCCTTACATGATGAGATGCAGAAAGCCATTGCAAGTCAGTTCTGGCTTGACCCTTTCTCATCTTGGCATGCTTGATGATTTGTGAGGAGTTCTGAGCAGTCAGTACACAAACTGTACTCAGTATCTGTATCTTCCACTGGGACATACAAGACATCCCTCTTCTGTCGTAAGAGAGAAGTGCCTGCAGGATGAAGCTGTAAAAGGATGATCTGCTCTGGAAATCTCTTTACCAGGCAATGGAAATTCAGATTTGTTAACCTTTACAGCCTGATAAGAGACTTATCAGTGTTCTCAGACAGCTTGCTGCAAGGGCAGGTGGAACATGACTGATTCTTCCCTATTCCAGTGGAATAGAATTAACATTTCAGATAGACTGGCCAGGTGTCCAACAGCTTTTCCAAAAGCTATGCCAGAGTTGCATAAAATGCAAATACCATAATAACGCTGGGTGCTTTTATGTCTTACGAATATGATGGAATGAATAAACTACTGTCTATCTTTTCTAGTTTCTCACTGGTGAATTTCTCAACTTTGTCATGAAGCTAGGTAAGTCCTACATTGCCCTTTCTCTTGGTATGTCTTAAAAAGCAGACTCAATGCCTTTGATACCTTAATGTTGCTGGACTTTCTTCCTTTCCATTTCACAAGAAAATGTTGCGCATGCTGTTTCCTGAGTTAGTAGCAGCTGGGAGCTCAACAAAGGGAGGAGACCAAGCCTCCCCAAAAGATTCCACTCTCATTTCCTTCCTTCTACTGTGAAGTTTTACTGCTTTAAAATAGTCTTTCTGTGATTTATCTATTTCCCTTTTTATTATCCTGACTCTTCCTGTGTATGTGTTTCTATTATTATGTTTCCAAAAGCCCATGTCTGGCTTCTTTTCTTTGAGAGTCATTGATCTCAAGTGATGGTGTCCCAGTGGGAAAAAGCAGCTCTGATACTTGTGTCTCGTCTTGCTATAATGTAAGAATAACTCTGCTCAAGACTGTACAATGAGAATAAGAACAAAACACTTTAAAATTGAATGATTTTATAGACACCAAAGCAAATTTTAATACAAAAAGCATTAAGAACAAGAAAGTTGGAGTATTGAAGGGAGACAGAGTTGGACGGTTCATGGTTTTCACACCATATTAACTGTGCTTTTGCTATACATACTGTGTGCAAGCCCCAAAGAATCTGGCTGAGCATTAGTTCTTGGTTGTATTTCCAGGGTTAAAAGTCAGAGGAAATCCATTATCATTTAGAATCTTGTAGGTAAAAAGGCAAATAAATATTATATCTTAAATAAGTGCAGTAAGTAGATGTATTTCTTTTTACTGTGATGTCTTTCCTGTCTGCAAGCACAAGCATCTCTTAGTTGCACTGTTCTTACTTCTGGGAAGTGCTTAAACACTGGTTTATGCAGGATTATGCAGGAACTGTATGCTATTGCTTTTTTGGACACCTGCATAGAGACTTTTTAAAGTGAAATGATCTGTAAATTACCTGATTTTTCTTTTATCTTCCCAGGTTTTGGTGTTGCTCAGACTAAAGCTATAATGACTTCTGTTTCTGGCATTCCAATGGGACCTCCACGGTTTCCACTTGTTAAGGCCTCAGAGGAGTTCATCACCAAGGCCAAAGCCAAGCTGGATAGCATTGTCTGGCCTACCAGCTGATTTCACTTCCATGTGGATTTTTCACATGGATAGTGAATCCCTTTTCTGTGTTTCACTATCACTTGGCACACACCCCATGTGACAGGCTGTGATTTGGCTATGACTTTTTTCAGGGAGTTTGCAGGGTGCCTGAGCCCCTTCCTGTTAGGGCTGGTCTTGTTGGTATGCGTTTCATTTAACCTTTCCTAACTCCTCTGGATTCCTGCACATTCCAGGATGAGCTGTTATCTTTAGAATAGGCAAAATTTCCCCAGTAGAAGGGTCCTGACCCCTTTTGTGTAGAAAACAAGAAGATCTATCTCTGCCCTCTGCTACTCCCTCCAGCTGGACCATGCTTTGCCCCTCCCCCCAGCATTTCCAGCACTGGTATGACAGTCTCGTTGCTCAGACTAGTATTTTACTGTTTGTCATGAAGTCCTAGTCCATTATCAGCAATAAGTAAGGAATCTGTTAGGTTGGTGCACTGTCTATTCATGTAAAATCCTGTTTTTATCCTTTCTCATTGTCTTTCTACAACTTCACTTAATGCAAAATTTTAAAAACTTCTATAATTAAGAGCTTTTGGCTTACTAATGAATGGATATTTCTCCATCTTTCTCCTTGCAACAAAACTGAAGCTGGAATTGAACTGTAAGTCTCTGTATGTAAATACAATGCAAAATATACTGTATTACATTATTAGGAGGTCACCTGTGATCATAGTAAGAGGTCTTCTTTTGCACCCCAGACTTGTCCCTCTCCTCTGATCGTAACCCTTCTCTTCTGAGAGTATTTGTATTTTGCAAATGTAAGATCCCATGCCTCTATTGCCCGGGCTGTAAGTTCTGACAGCATTCTCTCATGCAAAAATGATAGCACACAGTACAAGGATATTTGGAAGGGGAGAAGAGATAGAACTAGATCTCCACATTTCCCTAAACTTTTCATAATCCAGGCTGTGAAATATTCTACTACTTTCCTCCTACTTTGTAATTACTTAACACTTAACAAGAAATATTGTCAGGTTTCCTCTGTTTCCCCCCCTACCCCTCTGAATTTAAGAAATTTAGGGAAGATTTTCTCACTTCAGACATGGGAAGAAAGCTAAATCAGCCGTGGGTGCTGCATATCCTTTTGGTAGTTCACTGTGTAAGTGTACTTAGACAAAAGTAGATGGGGTCTGCAAGAGAGAAGCATAGGAAAACACCACAGCTGTGAATGTGAAATGAACTGATTGTTAAACTCATTTCTAACAGAAACTACTATATATCTTTATTGTAATTCCAGTGCTGCAACTTACTGATTATTTTAGTACATGGCACATGGAAGTAAATGGCACCTAGATAAGGCATCTTTAAATTATTATTTTCTAACAGATCCAGATTATTTTGGTTCAATAATTTTTATACTTGTGTCTGTTTCTATCAAATCTTAAACCCTTTAGTTACATTTTGACTCACTTCTGTATTCAATATTGATTATAAAACATTAAATACTTGCATTGCTGATTCCTTTTTCTCTTTTGGAAAAAATGCTGTTAGTGAAGCAGTAAGGGGAGTAGGTGTGGGGGAAGCGCTTTCTCAGGGTTTGGTGATCTTTTTTTTTTTTTTTTTTTCCTTGTGTTCCTGCAAGGCGATTCTGTTAAAATTAGACCTTGTCAGCATAAAGTTCCTGCTGAACTTTAGCCATGTGGGTTGTTTTGTAGAAGTCAGCAGGACTTCACGGTTGAATAACATACGAAGATGTGTACTAGGAACGGCAGAAAGTAAATTTTTGTTAGAGGCTGGAGCAGACTGTCCGGCCTAGCCTTCCCTGGGCGTTCAAACCTTCCGTGAAGCTCCCCGTCGCTTTGCGCAGTGAGGCTCTCCGAGTGCCGACGCGTTGGTTGTGCTTTTGTCCCTTGTCTCCCCACAAGGTGACTGGATCCTCCGCACAGGCCCCGGAGGTGTTGCTCCTATCTAGCTCTTCAGCGGGCAGGACAGCCTGCGTTTCCCAGATCTGAGGAGCACGGCAGGCGCGGTGACCTGCGTACCTGGCACGGGTCTGCCCTGCCAGCTGTTGCTGGTCCTTCTGCTGACTTGGCCTGGCAACTAGTTAGTCTGTAGCACTCTTCCCCCTCCTTTTGTGTTTTTTGTTTTTTTTTTTTTTTTTTTTTTTTTAATTTAGGTACCTTACTTTCTCCAGGACTTCCTATTTAAAGATTTCACGTTTTTTTTTTTAATTTCCTGGGGTCCCCGTTGGACTACAGCCGCCGCTCCCTCCCGCGGCCGGCCGGCTCTGCCACGAGCGCGGCGCCCCGGTTGGCGAGGGGTAACGCGCGCGCGCCGCTCCGTTTGTCCCGCCGCAGCCGCCGTACGCGCGCCCGCCATTTTGAAGCGCGCGGCAGGGCGGGCGCCCTGCTCTCCGCCTTCGGCAGCCCCCGCGTCGTTGCTTGCGGGGTGAGACAGTCAGCGGACGGCCCCGCGGGCCGGTTGCCGGTAGCGGCGGGCGCGCCGAGCGGGGCCGGGCGCCGGCCGTGGGCGGTGCGCGCCTGCGCCCGGCGGCCGTTAGCCCCGCCCCTGCGCGCGGGGGGGAGCGGCCGCTGCGCCCCCCCCCCCCCCCCCCCCGAAGACCGTTAACGGCTGCGGCGGCCGCAGCCCGCGCCATGGGCGACGTGAAGAACTTCCTGTACGCCTGGTGCGGCAAGAGGAAGGTGACGCCGGCCTACGAGATCCGCGCGGCGGGCACCAAGAACCGGCAGAAGTTCCTGTGCGAGGTGCGGGGCCGGGCCGGGGGTGCCGTGCGGGGCCTCTCTGGGAGCGGGCTCCCTGAGCTAGCAGGTTTTCTGAAGAGAGTGGTACAGCTAGCAGTGAAGAGGCATCCCGAGACTGTGTGTGTATAAAGGCCCTGTACAAATGTACAGTATTTCTTGGTGCATAACAAGAGGTGCTTGGAGCGAAGGTATAGTGAAAATTTAAAGAAGGCCCTGATGCATGAAAGCTTGGAAGTTTAACTTAGCATATCCAGACACCTGTTCACTTAGCTCGTGCAGTGTTCGAAGGTAATTGCAAATTTAAAGTTCAAACGGGTGATTGCAGGTTTAAATTTCTCATGTGTAGGTTTAAAATGTGCTGAATTGGCTTGTGAACATAAAGTAACCTGGTAAAAGTTCTTACAATAAAAAAGAATTATTGCTTTAAAGTGAATGTGTGCGTTTACACTTGTATCCACACGTGACCCAAAAGAATTTTGATCATCTACTGTATTGAAAGAAAATCCTATTACCTTGGCTTCTAGTCTGTGTGCTGTTACAATGTTGCTCTGCACATGGCTGTTGAAGTGCTGAGTGCTCCACCAGAGAACTTAAAATTCAGATTGTCCTCAAGAAGGAGTTAATGCTAAGCCCAACACCATAAAGAGTGGATTAGTTATAAATAAAAATTGTAGATTTGGACTAAATACATTGAATTTATCATTATACCCTTCCTTCCCCCTTGCATTGATACTGGAAAACCCTATAGCAAAACTGAGCAGCACAGTAGTATTAGACCAGTATTACTGATACTGTAATTGAGGCTGAACAGCATGTCAAGATTTGAGGGAATGCTGTGACCCCAAATGAATGGGTGCTGTATGGAAGTGATTATTGCTTGGCATCCCTGTTGTCACCCAGAATCAGTAGTTGTGTAGGATCTTTAAAAGTACCTCTAAGAGTGTCTGAGCACTTCCAAATCTGTTGGACTTCTCAATTTTCTGGCAGAACCTGCTATAGAGGCTAATGATTATGTTCTTTTATTTCCCCACCTTTGAATATATACTGCTTGTTATCAGACTGAGGATCTTTGTATTCTCCTTCCTGGTATGTAGGTGCTTTTCTTTTCTTGTAACAGCTATGTACAGATTTCTGTTTCATGCAGAAAGAGTATTTTACTCCCCAAATCTGAATTTGCGCTGCACTTCTATATGAAAAATCTTAAAGTTTTATGAAATTAGTGATGAGGCAAAACCTCTTTGGATAGCAGCAAAGTGCCTACTCACGGAGTGGGTGTCAGCAGGGAGTAGTGAGCTGGTGCTGCTGCTCTTATTTTGAAGGTACTTCTTAACATTTTATTTCTGTGGGAAAACAGGTAAAATAACATGTTGGTCTTTAATAATTGTTCAGGCAAAGTGATTGTATGTATGGTTGTATTGCTAAACTGTTCTGTGTCTTGAATGCTGATACCCTGCAAGTGTCTGTAGAAATGTAAGAGCTGAATGGATAGATAACTGCTCTGTTAGTTTCCTAATGTGATCTGTGGTTGTAAATCCAAGCTGATTGTCAGTGTTGCAGGCTGGAAACTTTTTAAGCAGAGTACTATCTGAATGTGTTTTTGATGAGAAAATGAGAATTATCTACTAATGTAATTCAGCACTGAAAGATAAATGTAATCTAGAATCTGTGCTGTTGTACAGGACTCTAGTTGGGGCTTACTGGAACGTTACATGCAGTTGTGTTCACTTTGAGAGTGAGGAGTGGAAATCAGAAGTACATAATGTCTATATCCAAATGAAGCTCAGATGAAATGAGGTAACTAAGTGTAAATATATAAGGATGGAAAATAACTGTTTAAGAGGAAGGGCAGTGGTTGCAGAAAAATACCTGTAAAATGTCTGGTTAATTCAGAATGCCAAAAAGGTTTCTTCTGTGTACTCAAATTTTGTAGCAGCTTCTCAGATAAACTAGCAGGAATAGAAAGATGCTGCTTTAAATTGTTCTCAGTTTATGAAATGCATAATGATTTGCTGCCTATAATAACAGGGAACTACAGTAGACAACACAAGCTTGGTTCTGTCCCTGTTGTTTGAGATGGACTGGGTTAAAGGCCGAGAAGGGTGAACCTGAGGAGAGTTTGCTGCTACTTGCTGAAAGTGTCCATTTCTACACCAATTCATTTTCTTCAACAAAGTTTTGGGAAATACTCATTCTCTGAGAATGGACTGTTGACATTTTCTTTAATAGATTAAAAAAAAATATCTGGCCACAAGTTATACCTTGAAGAGCTATAGAAAAAATAACTTTGCCTTTTCGAGACACTTTCACTTGTGCTTACTGCAGATCTACGTTTTAATTTGCAGGTTAGAGTGGAAGGCTTTAACTACATTGGCATGGGCAATTCCACTAACAAGAAAGATGCGCAGAGCAATGCTGCTCGAGACTTTGTCAATTACTTGGTTCGAGTGAATGAAATGAAGAGTGAAGAAATTCCTACTTTTGGGGTAAGCTGCTGCTTTCTCCATGCCAAAGACTAATTGTGATGCAGTGCGTCTGGGTGTACTTCATTCCTGGAGTTCAGTTTGGCACCCACATGCAGTGAAGAAGACTGAATCTGTGGGACTTCTACCTTGGAAAGCTAAAATATATACGAGCTAGTCTGCCTAGTTAATGAGGCTGGCATAGAATTCAGAGTTCCTGTGAGGTACAGCCTGATGTTAAAAGTGCTGAGTACTTACATCTGATGCTGGGAGTTCTGTGTTAAATGCGTCATATGATATATAATGTTGTGTACTTAAAAACGAAACAAAAACAACAAAGGTGCTTCAAAGCAGACACTGAAAATTTGAATATTTTTAAAATTTTAAACACTTTATACCCTGGCTCTTCATGTGTGAAATAGAATCACTGCTCTCTATGGTGTTTTATGAGCCATGCAAGTTTCACTGTAATGAGTATCACATAAAAGCTGAGGAGGAAGATAATTCTATCTTTACAGTAGTTGCAGTGTACAATAAATAAAGCATAGAGCTACATGGTAAATGTTGAGAAGTGAATGCTTTGTTTCCAGTGTCTCATTACAAGTACATCTGTATAACATTAAGTAATTAGTTTGAATAGTCAAAGCAGTTACCTGTGTTGGAGCAGTGCTTGCTTTGTCTCTAAGCCAAGGTGAAGGCCTGTGGTAACAAGACCTGTCTCATTTGTGTTGTTAGTTTCATGGTGATGCATGGTGTTGCGTAGCTAGATCTTAAATGGGGATAGTATGTTCTGTGCCTTGTGATTGGTTAGTTAAATACATGTGTTTCAAAAAGGGAAGAATTCAAATTATGTAGATAACTGCAATTTTGTTATTTACTAAGGGCATAATACGTTTTCCTACAGTTTTTTTTGTATGTTCATAATATCTATATGAGTTACTTTGAATGTAAGATGTAGACCATATCTGTTATTTTTCCCTGGATGCTCAAGCAATTGGTTTTGTAACTGCTGAACTTTAAGTCAGGGCTGTTTGTTGGTTGGTTGAAAATCCAATTAAACAACACCCATAAAAGCCAAATATTCAACAATCATTCCTTTCATGTTTAAAGAGGAGCTTTGGCAGTTGCTATTGCACAATGATGCATGAGCTCTTTATGCTGCCTAAGATTATCTAGCTAACTACTAAAAAGACTCTTCTGTATAAAGGTGCTGGTATTTCCCTTTGTTTTTTTCTGTAGCCAGCAGGTGGTGATACCCCTGATGGGCTGATGCATGGAGAAGCTAGAGATGTTACTGGTTCCAGTTCTGCTTTGGGTGGACCTCTTCCACCACATTTGATTCTAAAGGCTGAGATAGGTAAGTCTGTGAAAACTAGAATTTAGATGTATGTGGATCTAATGTGTGTATATAGACTTATTTTTTTTTCAGATGTCATAATTCTGCACACAGAAGACAGAAGTTGTTGTAGTTTTGAGGCAGAGGTGTGAATAACCATATGAACTCTGAGGGAGCATTCGTGTCCTATTGAGATTGCCAGGCAATACTTCTCCATTGCCAAGAATGTGATTTGGAGGAAAGACACTTTTTGTTTTTTTCTCTGGTAGATAATGACCCAGGGGCAGCACCTGGAAGCTCTGGCTGTGGTGGAGCTCAATGGGATCGGGGAGCAAATTTGAAAGATTACTATTCGAGGAAAGAGGAACAAGAAGTGCAGGCAGTAAGTCATTCTATTCTATATTCTATTTGCCTTTACTTTAGTTCTTAAATAGATGTCTTTTGCTTCATTTAATTTGTTACCAATGTTTATAGTCAGGTTTGCAATTTTCATTTGATATTTTGCTCTTGGTTTTAACTTCAGTTGAAGATGTACCCACTGACTTTTAACAAAGTTAATTTATTTAAGCTGAAATAGATCATTCTGGATGCTGTGAATATCAGATTATTTGTATAGACGTTTGTTGCAAAAATTAGGAAATACTGAAGACTTCTTAGCATTTTCTGTAAAGAAGTCTTAACTAATTTACAGTATCTAGACAAATTATTTCAAAGACTTGTTATAACAAGTTTAGAATTGAAATTTAATAGAAACCAATAAATGAAATGTTTCTTTTAATATTAGACCTTGGAGTCAGAAGAAGTGGACTTAAATGCTGGTCTTCATGGGAATTGGACCTTGGAAAATGCTAAGGCACGTCTGAACCAGTTTTTCCAAAAGGAGAAGATTCAGGGAGAATATAAATACACTCAAGTGGGGCCTGATCACAACAGGTCTGGTAGTTTGAGTCACCTTCTATATATTACGGGTTAGAAATAGTTTTGGTGATAGTATCTAACACGTTTACTTGTAGTGCTCTGCAGTTCTATGTGAGAAAGTGGTATTCTTTACCATGGCCAACAAAGTTTGAAAGATAGTAATCGAAGTCCTTGATAGGAGAAAGGTGTAACCACGTTCATTTCCATATTTTTTTTTCTCTTCATTTCAGTGCCTCTGACTTGCTTTGTAGACTGTTTAATGCAGTTTCAGAGTTGTAACATCCCTAAATCTTGAAATAGGAGTGATGAGTGTTGGTGCTGAGATCTGAGTAACTCTGAAGAAATCTTTATCTGATGTTTTTCATGGATATGTTGCTTTTATGATGATTGCTGTGACCTAGCTAATAACTGATAGATCAGTTTGAATGGAGGGAGTGCTGAACTGCTTGCAGTGGTTGCTTGTGTAACTGCAGTTTCTTGTGTACAATTTGAGTAAATCTTAAGTATAGCTTACACTTGCTTAGCTGGAAGTGTACTTCAGGGGCATCTTATTTCTATTATGGTTAACGTTTTTCAGCAGAATCTTCTACTGGAAAACATGAATTTGGCAAAATCAAAGTGATCTTCCTGCAGGAGTTTTGAGGGTGTTAAATTTCAGTTGAAACCAGTTGAATCCTTTTTGACTTTCTGCCTGTTCCATCAGCAGGGTGTAAGTGAACTGAAAATCTGCATGTGCTTCTCCCAAATGAAAATAATGCACAAAGAAATTACGTTTTTTGAACTTTTAGCCCCATTTGGAATAGTCTTTAAAAATCAAAACTTTGGGACCTTGTGTTAATTCATGTGAAATAATTATGTGCTGTGCTCAGAAGTAATGTCATGCTGCTGCTGGATTTATTTTTTTATTTTTATATAAATTTGTTCTCTATGACAGTTATTTTTTAGAAAGACAAGTGAGTTCTCATTACCATCTGGCATGAGAGACTTGCTTGGAATATATACCAGGCTTCTGGTATTCTTTTGTGTTTGCGTCTCCTAATCATTTAAGGCATTTAAAATATGTATATTGGTGACAAAGTTCTGAATTCTCATTTAAAATTTAACTCCTGGTCGCTTCATCTCTATTTACATCTTAAAGCAAGGGCATTTCTCTCCCTTGAATGAACAGCACAAAAAATAGCTTGTACAGTACTAGGAACTTAATACATGTCTGTTCCAGGTGTTATGCTTGAGCACTTCTTTTATTCTATAGTTTGCAGATTGTAGTTCATTTTGATAGGTTTTCTGCAAGTATAAGCGTTAAAATCCATATATTTACTATGCATATTCTTAAGCAGAATGAGGTGGCCACTGGTGACAGTATGTTTCTCAGCCTGCTAACTGTACATCTGGAGAGCATTTCAGGGTGTAGTATTCATTACACCCAGGAAAGCTCGTGTGAATTACTCCTGAAGAAATGACAGAAGGGGGAACTGTAAAAAATCTCCTGCAGCTGATCAGATAAGTAGAAAACAATCCTAATGTGTCCTAGCATTTCTTTGGCAGAAGGCAAAAGATAGAAACTTTTCTACTAGATTTAATCCTTTTGGTACATATAATATAAGAGGAATGATTTTGGATGTTTTTGGAGTTTTGAGGAGAGGTTTTTTTATATACATACATACATACATACATATATATACACACACACACACACACACACACACACACACACACACACATATATACACATATATATGTATATAGATTACAAATAACCAGTTCTCATTCATATTGCCAGTGTGATTTTTTTTAATATAGTAATAGTCTTCATAAGAAAAGTGTCAGTCTTAATCCCAAATTTTTAAAGGAGAAATGTATTTTTTTTTGTTTTCAGTGGATCACAGTGAGTAGGTATAAGAACTTGGTAATAGTAGAAGAATTTGGAATTGGAAAGTTTGTTTCAATTTTGAAAGAAGAGTATAATTGTATATATGGGTATGGTTCTCCTAATACAAACTGTGAACTAAATATTAAGGGATGGAATGTGACTTTTCTCTTTTGGGATTCCTTTAGTAGCGTGGGATGCCTTCGCCTCCTTCTGTCATGTGAAGATGGTAGCAGTGGGCGACACCAGAGATCTGTGTTTGTTCATACATGGGCTGCTTAGGCTGTACTAAGCAATCTCATGGGACTCTATTGTAAACTGATTTTGGTGTCGCTGTTCTCCCCTTAGGTGGAGGAGAATGAGATTGAATGCTGACTGTAGGCCTGGCTGAGAAACATACTGGCATCGATGCCTTAATTGGCTGTTGTGTCCCTGAAAGCCAGTGGCCTTTGATCCGTGAAGCCACTGTGCATGAAGGTCAGTTCACTAGTAGTAAAGGAAGGGGTTTTAACACCTAACCTTTTCTTCTATTTACAGCAAGAAATCAAGGACACAGCTGCAAGGTTTTGCCTGCAGCTGTGGAAGTACCAGTGCCATAGTTTTCAAAGAGGAGCTACGTCTGATTAAGTCCAGTCACACATCTTGAATCATGTTTGCAAGTTTAAATACAATCTTACAAGAACTTGGCTTTAATTTCCAATCTGTACAAATATGTGCTTAGCTTTTGTGACTTCTAAAACATGGTTTTATTTTTCATCATCCATTATTGGCATATGGCTTTCTAACTCCTTTAAGCCTAATAAATGTACCAGTAGACTATTAAATGAATTTGCTGCAGGGCTACTGGGCAAACTATTACTTAAGCTGCACGCAGTTACTTTTCACTGAGTTCCTGGAGATGGAACTAAGGGCTTCAAGAAATTTAAAATATGCAGATGCTGAATCTCCTTCTATGCGGATACTTCCAACATAGTCTTTGACAAAATGACCTGATTTAGTTTTGTCTGTGCTCTGTGCAGACCAAATATGTGGCAACTACAATGTAGAAAAAGAGTAGCTATAGCAAGTGTTGCATCCAAGTTAATTAACCCAGACTCCTAATGGAATTTATTAACTTTGGCCCATATTACATTAACAAGCTATAGGCTTTATAATTGTTGTCTCAGAGAGTTTGGAGCATATTTCCTAATATGTGGCTTTAAATTTCAATGCTGAAGAGTAGTATTTGCAGGTTTCTTAACAGATCTACTGATTATATTGATAGCAAGTTTGTTACCTTCTAACTTGAGGTTAAAGGGACACAATCACTAATATTTTACCCCGGTCGCTGATGAATTGGAAATCTCTGAGTACTCAAGAACACGTCTTTTGCTTGAGGTTTCATTTCTCAAAATACTATTCAGAGGAAAACAAAAGACATTTAAAATGATAAAACCATTTTTCTTTAAGGATTAAGTAAGAAAATATTGTTGAGTTTTGTGCTTTGCCTAAAATAACTGGAGAGTGGCTATTTTGCAGGGTCGATTTCCGCTGTTCTTGGTAATTGTAGCCCTTGTGTTTGTTCTTTCTTTTACAGGAGTTTTATTGCAGAAATGAACATTTATGTAAAACAACTGGGCAGAAGTAAGTGTTTCTCTCTATTTTTTGTCTTAGCAAATGATTGGCATTGGTGCAGAGAAGCAGGTAGAACCCTTGTGTATGGATTCTTGTAGTTAGGTGTTGGAGTTACATGTTCGCTTTCACACATGAAGGCTCATGTTTGTCTCCTGATCAGAAATCTTTTCTGTGTGCTGTTGTTTGTTGCATTCTACTCCTTGTCTATTCTGTGCTTCCACTAATCTTTCCTCTGAGCGCAGAGAAATGCCTAAGAGTTATGGTAGTTTTTGTTTGTCTTGGTAACTTGTCCTTCACATGTGTTAGAAATGCAAGTGTCTAATGTGTTTCCAGTAGGTTTGCTTGCATAGTATCTATTTATTTTGAGATTGCAGAAAAGCTTATATGATGGTGTTGGTTAGTATAGGATAATCATACTTCCTTAGATACTGTAGGCAGAAAAGACCTCAAAGTATCCTTTATTAACTACAGAATTTCCTCAGAAAGTCGGTAAACAACATTATGTAGCTAATGTGAGTCAACTGATAAATGAACCTTGTTGAATTTTATATTGGAACTCTGCATTTATCAAGAGTTGGGACTCTCCATGAAATCTGGCCTGTGTGAACAATCACAAAGGCCATCGTAGTAGTGGAAGCTGTTTGCATCATCAGCCACTGCCACTCTAAGCTCTGTGTGCTGCAGGGATCTTCGGTCGCGAGCATGGATCAAACAAAAAGCTGGCAGCGCAGTCTTGTGCCCTTTCCTTAGTTAGACAACTCTACCATCTTGGTGTCATAGAACCTTATTCTGGACAGACAAAGAAGAAGGAAGGAGAATCGGTGAGTCTGACAGAAGGACCAGAAATTGTTGCTTTTGTTTTAGTGATGTACAAGCACCCTCTTAGAATGATGAGGGAGTGAGTGAGTGTTTACACTCTATATTTAAGAGATACGAAGTTAATAAGTCATTTTGATTCTTTGGACAAGTGACTAATTTTAGGTCTGGCCAGTAATATGTATCAGAAATACAACTTAGTGTGTATGTGAATGGATCAGTAGAGGAATTTGATAGCATGTTAGATGAAACAGGACTTGCAACAAATGCTTTTATCAGTATATATTTTCCAGAAGCTTAAAGTTTTGTTTGTGCTACATACAGTTCTCTGGAACATTTGGCATTTTTTTGTTCAGTTAAACTCAGACATTTAAAACTATTCTACAGATTCTTGTCGGGCCGGAAGTTGGCAAAATGTTTTAAGAATGTGAGTTTTGAACTGATGATGATGTTCTGCCTTGTTGTGCTAGGAACTATTTGCTGGTTCAGTATACTCTCTAATAGTCTGCAGTTCTTACTTTCATTGTCTGTATTTTTGTGTATACCTACATGTAGTTTTAAAATATTTAATAATATTCCACTTAATAGGTGGAACCCTATGAAGTATCGATCTCTTCTGACTTAGAAAATCAGCTGCAAAACATTGTACGGGAGCTGTCTCTGGAGACTGTCCCACGGGTGAGTGTGTGTTTCAGATACTTCACTCCAGTATGTAACACCAGGCCTGCTTGTTTAATGCCTTTGTCTTTCTCTGCCTACCTTGCTTATGGAAGCATAGCCTGAAGATCCCAGGAATCCAGTTCTGATTAACATTGGAAAGCTGGCACATTTTGAACCATCCCAGAAGCAAAGTCAAATGGGAGTTGTTCCATGGTCACCACCTCAGCCCAACTGGAACCCTTGGACCAGCTGCAATATTGATGAGGGTCCTCTGGCTAATGTAAGACAGCTCAAAAATTGACTTGTTTTTGTTTTCTTGCTTTTGGGACTTTTGAATGCTCTTTTCCTCAGACTTTCTTTTGAGCTGTTCCAAAAGAGAAAATAAAACTTCTTCCCTTCTTGACCTGGAGGGAAGGAGTCCTTTCACTGATAGGAATTCTTTGTATTTAATTCATGTTTTGTTAGGCCCTTAAGCAGCAGTGTCCTGGATGTTCCAATTCTTTGCTTTGTTTATTTATTTTTTGCCTGCTATCGTGCAGCCATTAAATCCTATCTTTCCGTATTTGGAAGGAGAAAGTGTTCCGAGTGGTGTTGCTGCATAACATGACTGCTTGCTTTTTCATTGTTTCTAGTCCCATTCACTACAGGATGATTTAAAAAACAGAAACGTGGTATTGTAAAATGAGGAAGAAGAGAAGAAATAGTATGGTGCCAAGTACAACAGGCTGAATTTGGCCACCAGCATAACCTAGTCAGCAAAGAGTCTCAGGACAGGAACTTCAGTTTCCTACTACAGGGGAGCAAAGTACTTATGACCAAAATAACAATTTAATACATTTTTTTCCTCTGAAGGTTTTCCCACGAATGATTTTTGTTTAACATTGTTCATTTAGGTTTTGATTTAAAATACCGAGCTTAGTAAAACTGAGTTGCTACTTAAAATGGATAATGAACATATTTACTGACATCGCAAAGGGAGCTAGCTTCACGTCTCTTTAGGATTTCTATTTGCTAGTTATGGTACAGCTAATTTCCTTTTAGTAAAACAAGTCAGCCCTTTGGTAGCAAATGTGAAAATTTCTTTAAAATTCTTTCTTAGTTGAATTTATCAGATAAATTTTTCTCTCCTATCAGTTTTCACTTTTCAACTACTGTTGTGTGAGTAGTAATGTACTTACATTATCTTATTCTTTACGTTAAAAAAACCTGCTGTCTCAGTGATGATCTGAGTATCTCAATATCTGAGTATCTCTGGCTTTTTCAGTTTCTGGGGTCTTTCTGAAAAACTTCTGAGGATGGCCATTTAATATCAACACACTAATGAACAAAACAGGACAGCTCATCTGCATAACTTATTTCAGGGAGTTATATAAGGCATTGTCCTTTATTTGGAATTGCTGAACTGGTGTGACTGATTTTATAATAAAGTTACGATACAATTAAATAAAGCATCAACAAGTCTCCAAAAAAATGTGTTTACTGTGCAGGTCACTCCAGAGCAAATAAGCATGGATTTGAAAAATGATCTTGTATACCGGTTGGAGCAAGATCAAGAATTACAAAGGGTGAGTGCTCTTCCTGTAATTTGGCATGCTTGTGCTAGTCTTAGCCTCTTCCAAAAGAGGCTGAGTGTAACGCACAGTGCGGAGTTCTGTAGATTTCGGTAGTAATATGTGCCAAGTTTTCAGAAGAACTAGATGCTACTGTGGGTTAAGTAAAAACTGGGATGGGTGTGGGAACTATGTTGCTGCTGTTCTATGAGTCTAGTTAGAATAACCTATAGCTTATATGATAAATTTTTCCTTTGAGTAAGTGAAATCTCTGTAGAGGAGTGAGAGGAAGTAAGCAGGTGGCGTAGAACAGATTGATGCTTGGACTTGATTGGAAATGTGATTTTCCCCACTTCCCCCAGATACTGCGAGAGAGGGAGGCTCTACCTGTGAAGAATTTCGAAAATGAAATTCTGGATGCCATCCATCACAATTCTGTGGTTGTAATCCGTGGTGCCACAGGTTGTGGCAAAACCACACAAGTTCCACAATACATACTGGATGAATATATCAAAAACAACAGAGCTGCAGAATGCAGTATAGTAGTGACACAGGTAAGGAGCACTTTACGTATGCAACTGCTTAAGTTTCATGACTGGATACTAGAAATAATCTATTAGGATGTGCTGATAATCTGATCATCATCATGGACATCATTCATAAAAGCTTGAAGAAGCTGCCTTCTCGGTGCTATGTGTAGGAGTCGGAGCTTTACTTCACTATGACATGAATGCCATTGCTCCCTGTACTACTTTCTAATGGTTTGTGGTGTTTCAGGTAGGGCTTGGAAGAACAATACATATGAGAAATCTCGGCATCATATATATCTGCATTTGAAGTGTTATTTTTTTCACATTCTCTGGATAGGATAAGATACTCTGACTGGTGTTTTGCACACGTGAAAAATTATTGAATCTTTAAGGGGAAAGAATTCAGCAAATGCCAGGTGGTAGTTTCCATATATCCTTCTATCCCTCCTCTGTAATTGTATGTGCATAATCAACCATTTCAGAAGGAAAAAGCTTGCTGTTATAGATACTACAGTTGTAATGACTATTGTGCAAAGAAATCTTAAGAAAAGACACCTATAATTTTTATAAATTATTTTTGTGTTTGTGGTGGTGGGTGGTGTTCTGTTAAGCTAGTAAAACTTAATGATGAAGTTGTGGAAAAACTGTTTCATCCCACAGCCTCGGAGAATTAGTGCAGTTTCTGTAGCAGAACGCGTGTCATATGAGCGAGGAGAACAACCGGGGCAGAGCTGTGGGTACAGCGTACGATTTGAATCCGTGCTTCCTCGGCCACATGCCAGCGTGATGTTCTGCACTGTAGGTCTGTAGTGTTTTTTGTGTATGGAGCTTATGATTTATGAGTCTGAAGTCTTTGAGCTAGCAGCAAAAGCAGAAACACAATTTTTTTCAGAAAATCTATGTAAAAGATGTAAATTTTTTTTGGTTAGGAAAAGGTTTTCTGTCAAGGAAGGATGAAAATAGTTCAGTTTGGTCTTCAGCTCATTGGAAGTTTGATAATAAATATAGATCTAATATGACTCTAACAATCACTTAAGGAGATGAAATTGGTATATATTGTCGTTTTTAGAAAAAGGCAAAAAGGGAAGTGGTGGTGGGTGGGAAGGAAGAATGAATCTCTCTAGTAGTAACACTTTGTACCTACCTGCTGCATGTACAGATGGAAATATGGTAGCAGGTAGTAAAATGTGTTGGACAGTTAGCATAATTCTTATTTTTTTTTCTTTTTTAAAATAGTAAAACTGTTCTTGATGTTTTATCTGAAATTAAAAAAATTGAGCTGTTACCTATGTTAACGTCTAATTATTATGTCTGCTTAAGGTGTTCTTCTGAGAAAGCTGGAGGCTGGGATCCGTGGCATTAGTCACGTTATTGTTGATGAGATTCATGAGAGAGATATTAATGTGAGTTACCTGGTGATTTAGATCATATTTCTGTCTATACTTCTGTGCTATTTTACTTTTGTATGTGTTCTTATGTAATTGTGCATATGTAAAAGGAAATAGTGCATTCTACTGAATACCGTATATGCAAGTCTTCCATCTGTAAAGAGATTTTAAAAATTCCTATTAATTATTTCCTCAACAGGAGATCAAGAGCTTGGGCAATGCTATCTTATCTCTTTTGCCCATTAGGGTCTCCTATGTCCTGAGACTTTCTGGAAAATAGAGCAGTATTATACCAGTACTTTTTGAACAAAAGTGAGACATCACTGAATGCAACAGTCAGGATTGGTTCAGGGAACAGTTAACAATGAATTTTTTTCCCACTTTTTTTTTTCTGCACCGCTTTTTCTACTGACCTTTTTGTATTATCTTAATGGTACAGCAGTAGTATTTACAGAAGCTGCCATCTAGACTGTGGTATGTTTAAATAAATTTGGTTTTGACATAAAAATGCAACAAGTTGGAAACAGAATTGGGGAGATTGCATTTAATTTATTAAACTGAAGACAGTTGCATTCTCCTTGATTCTTCCAAACATCTTTCAGCTTTGCCACACCAAGGGTGACAGAAACCATTAAATCCTGCTGTGAAGCTTAGGCTTACTTTGACAGAATCTGAGAACTCATCTGAATGGAATTGCAATTCCAATTTTTCTGACCCATCTCTTAATATATTAAGATTATATTAATGATGTACTGTATACATTTTCAGATTTTCATATGAGAATGGAACTTGACCTGTTGAAATAAGGGCCTACTTAACTGAAGGACAAAACTAAATAAATGCTATTTTTATACAGAACTTCAAAGCTTTTCATACAGTTGCACCAAATCATTCTTACTTATTTTTGAACTATAACTACTTTATATTTAAAAACACCTTAGGTTGTAGTGTTTTGTTAAGAGCAAAGAAAGTTATTTTTGAAGGCTTTTCTTCAGTTCCTTCAATTCTAATAAAAGAATAAACTCCTCTTTGCATTGGAAATCTTAAAATGCTCTTATCTCAAGAATTGCAATATTGCAAGATAAAGCACTGATGACTATTTCGGATTATGGAATATTTTTGAGATGGTTTTTACTTCTCTCATCCAGCAAAGGTGCTGCTTGATAAGGTTACACATCCATGCAGTTCTTTCTGGACTCTTTGGAAATTTTCTTTCTATGAGTAGGAAATTAACAATGCTCTTACTCTCTTTTTAAACAGACTGACTTTCTTTTGGTGGTGCTGAGAGATGTAGTTCAGGCATATCCTGAAATCAGGGTTATCCTCATGTCTGCCACCATCGATACTAGCATGTTCTGTGAATACTTCTTCAACTGTCCTATCATTGAGGTCTTTGGTAGAACCTTCCCCGTTCAAGGTAAATCATTAGTTAAGCATTTTTTTAAAATTATTTTTTTTAAGTGATTTTGTTTTTATTAAGTCATATGCAGGCATATGGAGACAGCAAGGTATGCATTTTATTTAGATTGCCTTGTGTCTTACAGATACAGTTTGCACCTGGCTGGCAAAGTAGACAGTAACAGTAAACAGTTTCACGACACCATTTAATTTAAAACGAAACAAAACCCACCACCACTTGGGATGTTTTCCCTTGGAGGGTGAGAATAATTACAGCCAGTTAGTGATGTTTCAGATCGGTTATCTGTATTATTATGAATGAGGGAAGTAGCTTTAAATGAGCCCCCCCAAAAAGCAGTAAAAGTTACATGGAAGTATATTGAACAGAGGAGTAGGGTATAAAAAATTCTAATCCAAGCTGACAGTCAGAGAGATTTCTCTAGTTTTGACTTCATGCTCTAAAACCAATTTTCTGAAATACTGTGATCATACTAGGAAGGATCTCAAGTGATAGTAAAAAGGGTTGTATTCCTTTATTCAGCCTTATAGTGGTCACTTTGACAACTAATGACTTGTCCTTGCAGAGTATTTTCTGGAAGATTGCATTCAAATGACTCAGTTCATTCCTCCTTCAAAGGATAAGAAGAAGAAAGAGAAGGATGAAGAAGGTGGTGAAGATGATGATGTATGTTTGACTTTTCAGTATTAAAAAATAAACAAGTGCTTGTTAGGGCTGTAGCTCTAGTTTAAAGCACCTGTAGTTTTTTTTTTCCCCCTCTAAACACAGGAGATCAAAAAGTTTTTGAAAAAGCATTGTTTAACAAGGATCACTGTAATAAGGGCTAATTGATAAGCTTTATTAATAAGCAGAAATTTATTGAGGATGTTAGTGAGTGATGTAAAGGAGGAAGTGCATTGTTCCAATAATGGAGTAGCAGGTAAAGTTGTTGTCTATTCAGTGTTGTTGAACATAAGCATTTTTAGCAACTTTCAAATTTCTAATATCTGAAATTGCTGTTAACTTCAGAAACAGAATTGAATCTTCTGAATGTCCCTGTAAACTGAAAACCTTTTTTGTTGAAGGTAAAATTCTCATGTTTTGTCATCCCACTTCTCTATAAATAGAACTGAAATGCTTCAAGAGGTGAAAAAATGGAAGTTAGATTAATTCACTCGTTTCCCATTGCTGAATTGTTTTGATTTATAATTGCATTCTTGTACTTAAAGCTGGGAAGCAGGACTACTAGCTTATTGTAAACCATTCTGTGAGCTGTGCCTGAGATGATCTTCCCCATCCACCCATCTCACTTTTCTATTTACCAGGCCAGACAGTTTCCAGAGATGGAGTAAATTCATCTGTGTTCCTTTTTTTTTTTTCCTTTGTAGGCCAATTGCAACCTTATTTGTAGTGATGAGTATGGCCCAGAAACAAAACGTTCTATGGCTCAGCTGAATGAGAAGGAAACTCCTTTTGAACTCATTGAGGCCCTGCTAATGTATATTGAAACTCTGAACGTCCCAGGAGCTGTACTTGTTTTTTTGCCTGGCTGGAACTTGATATATACAATGCAGAAGCATCTAGAAATGAATCCACACTTTGGTACAAGCAACTGTATTTCTTATATTTCACCTACTTTTCCAAAAGAAATGCTGTCTTTTGTGTAAAAGTGAGAGCTGAATGTGATTGATTTGTATAGATGCATGAGAAGGAGTGGGTAGAAGTGGTTGTGTTGTGCAAAGAAAGGAGAATTACGCAGCAGTAGTTACTGACTTTCTTGTGTTTGTGTTGTAGGAGGCCACCAGTATAGAATTTTACCTCTTCATTCACAAATCCCTCGTGAGGAACAGCGTCGAGTGTTTGACCCTGTGCCTCCTGGAATAACCAAAGTATGAGGGTCTTTTTCTGTCTGGAGTGTAACATAGTTTGCTGTGTTGCGTTTTTATGGAGTGTGTTGCTGACTTCTTTTGTAGAGGTTATGTACTTTATCCTGCAGAAAGAAATGTGTTTTATCTTGCAGTCCAACCTTAACTTTTTCAGAACAAATATATTTAAATATGCATTTCCTGTTTTCATAGGTTATTTTATCTACCAACATTGCTGAGACTAGCATTACCATCAATGATGTGGTCTATGTTATAGACTCTTGCAAGTGAGTTCATGAAGTAGCTTTGTGTTTTGTAAATCCTGTTCTTTGGAATGCAGAAAAGGTTTTTCCTGAATGGACAGAACTGCCTTGTGTTCCCATAGATACAGAGCTGAATTTGAGTACTTTAGCTCACTCAAGACAAATTTGCATTGTCTTTAGCTGTTTAACACAGTTACAAACCACACTGGCATTTCAGTAGGCTGTTTGGTCAGCTGCATTCACGCTGCTGCTATTCATGTGAGCTGTCATGGGGTCTCAGTGCATATTTGAAATATGCAATCTACCCAGTGAATATTATAAATGATGTATAGTTGGATGGAAAATATGAAAATTCTTGGAGTCTGTTATGGATCCTGTCTTGCTGTATTTGTTTTATGACCAAATTGCACATAGGATTTTCACTGATTGCATGAAAATGTTAAGCTTTTGAGATGCTTTTGAAAACTTAATTCTGTGTATAGCTAGGGACATTGCTTCATAAAGAAGAACATGATGGTTTAGCTTCCAGATAGATGACTAAGTAGCCAAAGGTTATTTAGTCAAACGGGAATGTTTTTTTTTTCTAAATAGCAGTGTGGCTGTAAGGAATAAAGTAAGGAAACTGATTTGGCAGGAACAAAGATGAAGACTATCTGATCTTCTGTTTTTTTCTGTAACAGACAAAAAGTGAAACTCTTCACTGCCCACAATAACATGACAAACTATGCCACAGTCTGGGCATCAAAAACTAATTTGGAGCAGAGGAAAGGGAGAGCTGGCCGTGTGCGTGCTGGATTTTGTTTCCATTTGTGCAGTAGAGCTCGCTTTGAAAGGTGAGACTATGCCTTTTCTTTCAGAAAATAACCTGTGAGTCCTCCCAGAACAATTGTATGCTACTTCTGGTGAAGTGGAAACACTTCCATCATGAAGTCAGTTCATACTGTGATTCTTAGGTTTTTTTTTTTTTTTTTTTTTTTTTTTTTTGCTTAAAAATACCCATACATATGTTTATATGCTTTTTACTACCCATAGTAGGAGGTGGACAAATAATTCATGATACGATTGTTAGGATCTTTATTGCAAACTGTAGAACGTCTAGGAGGAAAATAATAGTGCTTGGGAACTGAGAAATGGCAGAAAAGGACTTGAAAATGAGACTAAGGCTCTAGTATCAAACCTTGAAAAATTGCAGGTGCCTGGCATCTTCCCATACAGGCAGTTCTGTCACCTATCTGAAACCGGAGAGATGGTAAAAAGCAGGGAAGACAGATGTTACTTTTCCCTCCATCACTTTTGTGGCCAAGAAGCCTGTTCTTGCTGCTCAGCTGCTGCAGCAGCTTCCTTGCTGCTGAAATTTTGACCTTTTCTATGTGCCAAACTGTTTCTCAATAGCTAGAGCTATGGAAATCCTTTTGCCAATTTAGGAGCCTACACAGCTGCTACATTCAGTATTTCATCTCCCTCAGAAAACATTCAGTGCGCCTTTTTTTTTTAGATAGTAGCTACAGCATAACTATATATCAGTGTCCAAGTTTTTGTTACTTCTGGAAGCATCAGTTTATCAAAAACTTAAATTTGCTAAAATTTGTTATTTAGATTTGCAGTACAGAATGATGTAGTGACTTTAAGAATGTTTGACAATGAACTGATTTTTAGGCTACTAAAGTAGTTGTGGAACTTAATGATCTTGTGTTCAACTTCCTGCAAAGAATGTAGAAACTAAATGTCCTAGATCCATACTGCTCAGAAGGGAAAGAGGATTTCTATTGCAGACTTGTACGGGGAGAGATACCGACTAAATGGAAATCTATTCAAGGTGTTTTGAAATTTCTGCAGTTGTTACTTAACAGCAGAGGCATTTGTAAGAGTTCATGGTTGAACTAGTGAGCAAAATGATCACTGAAAATACTTCCCCAGAGATAGATGCAAGTGCTCTATCTCATTCCATCAGGTCTTTTTGCTACCAGAAAAATGCTTTTGGAAACAGTGTCAAAAATACTCTTCTAAGAGATCCAAGTAGGAATTCACAGGTGGAGTTGGGTTGTATAGAGGTGATAGAATAACAAGTAGGGAAATGATAATAGGAGGCAGGCTGAAAGTGGGTTGTCTCTCCCATGAATGGATGACTTGTCTTAGCAATACGGGTAATAGTTGTAAAGAGGCAAGAATGGGGCTGGACACAGCCACGATGCGGCTCTAGGGGCTGCAACCATGCAAATTCTCTGTTCAGCTCATGCTACAAGGCAGCACTGGTTACTGGTGATGTGTGGGCCATACCAGCTGTGCATTTCTGTTGTAAGCTTACCCTGGGAAGAGAATTTAGACGAGTGGAAGATAACTTAGGCACTTCTAACAATATTTATAGGAGCACAATGAGGCTAGGTTAGTAAATTGGCTGGGAGACAGTGTTTGCTTTGAAAGTTGATAGTTTACACAGATGTAATGAAATACAATGCTGATCAAAGCTTATGTTCAGAAAAATAAGGGCTCTTTTGGTTTTCTTCTTGTTCTAGGCTTGAAACTCATATGACACCTGAAATGTTTCGAACACCACTTCATGAAATTGCCTTGAGCATCAAATTACTGCGGCTGGGAGGGATTGGTCAATTTTTGGCCAAAGCAATAGAGCCACCGCCTTTGGATGCAGTGATTGAAGCAGAACACACGCTAAGAGGTACCACTGTTTATCCACAGGACTGTGTGTTAGTGAAGCAGACTGTAAATGACTCCCAGTGTATAATGATCACTTACAGACTGGTTTAACATCTCCCTTTCAGACTGTTTGTTCGAGTAGAAGCGAGGTGTTTCCTGGGCGCGTTATGTGTAGTGTCTTCTTTCAGCTGAAGAAATATTTAAATTCCCAAACAAAGTTTCATTCCTTTAACAAACTTAGGCTTTCAAATTTTAGGCCTGTTATTTTACCAGCAACCTACACTAGCTTCCAGCTCCGTGTTTACCTGCTGTAACACTTCTATCTGATGAAGACTCAGTCCAGTTACTAAAGCATTTACAGAACTGCTAAAAAAAAAGAGGGTTTGGTTTCTGATACAATTACATCTTTCTACAGTTTGCTGACTGAAGATCTCAGTATTTTGTAAAAGAATTTAACCTCCCAGTATCTTGATATACAACTATCAATATCCTCATAATACAGGAGAAACTGAGATGGGATTAAGCAGTCTCCTCAGTTTCTTCAAGGAACTAGCTAGAGAACGAACAGAATGAAACAGTGGGAGCCTGAAATTTATGCTTTGGGCTTAAAGCAGTGATCTACAACCTCAGCAAGCTTTGCAAATGTCATTAGATAAGCATTTTTTAACGTTTGTAAGAACTGAAATATTTATTTCATTGTTGATGTTGTGAGTTTCTTTACACAAGTTCTTACATTGTTCGTATATAGAGGAGACCAGAATTAAAAACATAGTTAGAGGTACATATTCAAGTTTAATGACATTATGATCTGAAAACTTAGTACTTTTTTTTTTTAACACAGCTGATAAGAAATGAAAAGCAGAGGGAAAAGCATTAACAACGAATCAGTGTTTCTACAGGTGCCTCAATTTCCTAGATGACCTGTGATTTTTTGGTGTTTGTATATGACTAGCATTAAATTTTTAGGATGTTAAAAAATCTTACCCAAAGTATTCCTTAGACGTTTGAGTTCAGTAGACAGTAGCAAAAATAGTAGCTAAAGATTTCTTTATTCAGTTTCCCATTTTATTGCTGAGGCACTAGAACTTGTTTTTATCAACAGTAAAGCTCTAATTATGTTAAAGCTTTCCGGAGTAGGTGATGCCTAAGTCTGTAAATGCAGTATGTGAAGCATAAATTTGCGTTTTTCATTTAGATCTTAGAAGGATATTTAAAAACATCACGTTTGTATCATTTTTGTTTGTTAAGCGAACTGAAAAAAAAAAACCTACTAAATTTCATGAAATGAAGTTTAATGATTATGATCAAATGGCTAGAAAGTTAAGATGACTCATGAGACCCTTCTGTCTGTATAGCAAATAGCAACAGATACTTGCCTGACTTTATTATTAGCAGTGGTTTAACAGCTTAGAGGATGAGCTTGGGTGGCAATGTTTGCATAGGAGAAAGAGAGAAAATCAAACAAATCCTCTGAATAGCAAAGCCTTATGGAAGAGTGATAATATTCTCTTTTTGATGAATTGGGGGCTCTGTGATTTGGGAACTGAAATGAGGACTTTACAGTTGGCTGTCGCAGGCCTGCTTTGATTTTTGTGAGGCAGAAATCGGATAAGATTAGATCAATTTTAGAAACTTTATTTAAAGTTTAATAGGGTTTTCAGCTTTCCTGGCCTTTATCTTTTGTTCCATGTAGAACTCAGTCATTAAGTGGTTTGTACAAAAGCAAGCTAAAATTTAAAAGAAATGGAAAAATATGTACATGAATTAATTACTAATTATTTTAGTTGTGGAAAAGGTGGTAAAATATAAGGGCAAAATAAAATGTGTTTTTTTAAACCTAGAGTGGTTTTGAAAATCAGGATGCCAGTATCGTAAACAAGATTAAACTTAAATATAGGTGATATTCTGTATAAATACACTTACTAAAATCTGAATTTCTTATCCAAGGATTGATTGGATTAGACAACCATCTTTGATAATACAAGAGATTTTGTTTCAGAGCTTGATGCCCTGGATTCCAATGATGAGCTGACACCTCTTGGAAGAATCCTAGCCAAACTTCCCATTGAACCTCGTCTTGGCAAGATGATGATAATGGGCTGTATTTTTTAGTAAGTTTAGAAGTCTCAGTGTTCTTTTTGCTGTTTCTCTGAATTCCTGAGCCCCTAGACATGCACTCTACAAGAGAAAAAATAATGTATCCAGATGAGCAACCAGTGCCCCTGCTTGGTATAGGAAACTGAATATTCATGAATGTAGAGGATAAGTAACTTTTAGTATAGGGAATAAAATATTCATGAAATGCAGAGGAACTGAAAGGGACCAGTAGAACCTGAATATTTATGAAGTAAGAATGGGACTCCAAGTACTTCAGTGTAGCAGAAATGTGGTATTTGAGACCTAGATAAAGAGAAAAATGAATTCAAAGATTTTGCTTCAATAGAAGTAGAGAACCATTGTTTGCAATTGTGATGGCTGTAGGGTCTTTTTACTCAGAAGAAGATGGTGAAAAGAACTGTGTGTGGGTAGGGGGAAGGGGAAAAAAGGAGGACAAAGGACCTGTGAACACTTGCTGTTGTGGGAAGGTTAGCTACTGGAATTTGAAGTGATTTAACATCCACTTTCTGGGAAGTGATTCTATAAAGAAGTCTAGTAGACAAAGGCCAAATTACTAAGGTCTCTAACCTCAAGCAGGAAGTTTTTACTCATAGCAACAGGCTGTAGCAGCTGCTGGCAGCAATACTGTGAACAAACCCCATCCCGATTCCTTTTGTGGTTTCTGTTTCAGTGTGGGAGATGCTGTTTGTACCATCTCTGCAGCCACCTGCTTCCCTGAGCCATTCATCAGTGAGGGCAAACGGCTGGGTTATGTCCACAGGAATTTTGCTGGGAACAGGTTTTCGGATCATGTTGCTCTGCTCTCAGTCTTCCAAGCCTGGGATGATGCAAGGTATGTTGTGTGGCCAAAAAATTTGATGAGAAGCTATGGATAACATGGGGTGCCCAATTTTGTGACCTGACTAGACAGTCAGTGGCTGCTTTGCGTGGCTAGACTGTCATACCTCTCCTTGGACAGACATCTAATTTAATCTGTTTCTGTTTTAGAATGGGCGGTGAAGAAGCGGAAATGAGATTTTGTGAACACAAAAGACTTAACATGTCTACTCTTAGAATGACTTGGGAAGCAAAAGTCCAGCTGAAAGATATACTTACTAATTGTGGCTTCCCAGAAGGTGATTCTGCTTGGATATAGTAATTTAATGATTGCATTTTTTTATTCCAAGATGAGTGGTTTTCCCATAATGCTGTTCTTCTTCTACAGCTGCATTTGGGTGAAATTCTAGTGTTGTCTCATTCTTTTCTTGTCTAAACCAGAGAAATTGTGATGGCTGCTGTGCAGTATAGGAAGTATTTGGAAGCTGAGGTTAGAGTTGCAAAATAAAAAAAAAAATATTAAACAGTTGTTCTTGGAGAGTTACCTCTCTAATTTTCTTTCTTCATTTGTCGCATCCCCTAAACGTGCTCTGTAAGTGCTGCGCTTCCCCCCTCTTCTCATGCTGATACAGCATTTGCACACCAGCTCAGCTGTTAGCCTAAGGGAGTTGGTCGCTCTCAGTGCTGCTTCTCTGTGTGATCTAAACAGTGTGCTCTCTGCCCTGTGCTTTTCCGGGTTTGTGCAGCAGAAGGGATTGTTGCAGTAACACAACAAATGTTCAGCTTTCTAAAAAGGCCCTCTTAAAGTATTTCTTCAAGTTGATCAGGTGCTGAATTTGCCTAACATCCCTGAGAGGTTTGTTCTGTTTGGATTCAGCACGTGTTCATCTCCCTTTCCTGGTTTTGATACTCCTTTAATTCCCCCCACTCCCCTTGACTCCCACCCTTCTGTTAGGATCATTGCTGCGTTTATTCTTAACTGTACCTCTGGGCAAGGTAACCTAAAAAGAAGCCATCAGAAACTTCAGAGATGCTTGTAACACAGCACGAATAAAAACATCCATTCTGACCTCCCCCAAAATAGATGACAGGAAACACGCTGTGGTACAGCTAATTGTGGGCAAACCTCTCTCCCCTTGTTTTTTGAAGAGCTGCCGAGGGGTGGGGGGGGGGGTTGAAACGTCTCTTTCTACTTTTTATTTTTGAGCATTTTGCTCTCCATAATTAAAAATTGAATGCAATAATGAAATGCTTGGAGTGCAGAGGTCTTTTGAGAACAGATGCTCAACTACCAGTTTGACTGAATCAATAGATGATTGGATCTGGGGTCCTAAACAACTTAGCTGTGCTACATGTCGTGCGTGACTCGTGGATGCTAGCCAGTCTTCTGTTCTCTGTCAACAGAATGTTTGATGACTCAAGCATTTAACAACACTGGACCAGATAATAATTTGGACGTCGTAATCTCCTTGCTTGCTTTTGGGGTCTACCCCAATGTGTGCTACCACAAGGAAAAGAGGAAGATTCTTACCACTGAGGGGCGCAATGCACTTATCCACAAGTCGTCCGTCAACTGCCCTTTCAGCAGCCAAGACGTGAAGTATCCATCACCTTTTTTTGTTTTTGGAGAAAAGGTAAACACTTTGAACTTCTTTTTGATCACATGCAGCCAAGTTGTCTTGTTTGTTATAGCTTCTTTACTAAAAAGAACCTCTTAGACACTGGGTAACGTTTAGTTTGTATTTTTCAGAAAGTGAACCTTAGGCCATTCAGTCCTCACAGTAACTTTCAACCAGTCAAATTCAACAGAGGTAGAGATCTTGGATGCAGAGAAAATTCCTGAGTCTTGTCAAAACAGCTAGGTCATAGAGAAAAATATCTTATCCGTAACTTTAAGAGACTGCTGTGGGGAGCTCTGCCATACTACTAAGCACTAGAGAATTTCTGTCTATCATTTTTTTCTGCTTAAGAATCGAGAGGAAAAACAGGAAAATGTACTATGGCAGTGGGGTGTTCACTTTCTGGTATGTAAGTAGTTTGTCATCCCAGCAGGGCAATTCCTGTTTTTTTAAAGCCTCTCAGAAAAAAAAATGAATTCAGGGAATACTCTGGAACAACCACCTATTACTTCTCCCAGGATCCCTGTGACCTTTTCCTCTGTGCCATTAGTTTGGCACACACAGCACATATTGTACATGTACAATTAAGCCCCTGTTTGCTCTTTGGTTGCCATCACTGGAGCATGTGAACGCAATTGCTCCTGGTCGCCCTTCTCTCAGGGAGGCTCTGCCTCTGTACGGGATGTAGCCGGGGAACAGTCCGCGGGCTGTCAGCGGCTGGTTGTGCTGTCTGTGCACAGTACCACCAGCAGAGCGATGGCAGAGGCCCTAGTGTGCTGTCTCCGATTGTTGAAACTAGCTGTGCACCGCTGGAATCTGAGCTACCGACGGGCCTCTGTCTGGGAAGAGCTGTAAAGAAGTTTTTCAGAATAAGCATCAAGTTAGTGAAGCGTCTTGCTGTGAAGAGAGCATTGTAAGGTCTCGTAACAGAAGTGATGTTGTAGATGTGTTTCTTTTTGTCACCCTGCCTACACAGATTAATTCTGAATTCCCTTTTTTAATGCTGATTTTCATATCCTCTCTTTTTGCTGACATACGACATGTTTTACTAATATGTACAGATAAAGTACTTTATTGGTAATAAATGGACTTTTGGGCCCTGGCTTGGCACTCGCGATTCTTACGTACACAGTTCAGAGCTTCACCTCTTACTCACCCTGTATAGCAGGATCCTGAGATGGACAGAGCTTTGGTCTGCCTAGACCATCTCTGTAAAGTGAACTCCCCTGAAAAGACCAAAAGACTTTTGAACTCAAAAAGCAATGCTTTTTTTTTTTTTTTTTTTTTTTTTTTTTTTTTTTTTTTTTTAAGAATAAATAAAATCAGCAGAAAAGCTACACCAAAATACTTAGACAAAATTGAGAGTGGTTGTGAAGACGGTGACTGGTAAAACTGTGCTGTAGGAAGGATTAATCAGCAGCTCCCTTCTTATCCAATATGCACTTGCAAAAATAAAGCTTTTTATTTTTTTTTTTTTTTTGAGGCTTGGCAGTCTGTTTTGCGGCTGTAGCTATTTTTTTGCCCCAGCTTCCCTTCTGGAAACTTCTCTGTTTTGAGTGTGTCTAGTGGCTCCCGGGGTAAGGGCAAGCCTCCTCCCTGAGGACAAACAAGTAACATGGATTCTGCCTGTTGCCCTTGCGTCTGAAAGGAGAGAGATGCAGCTTTTGATGGGGGAGGCTGAAATCCTGAGCAGCGCTCTTCGATTCCTAATCTAAACGGGTGGCAGTTGCCATGCAGCGAGTGCTGCTGCCTCTGCTTCGTGTCAGATGGCTTGTTGTGCTCACTTCAAGTACAAGCTTAAGGTCTTGTTTCTATAGAACGACAACGTAGGCGTTTTAGCACAGCCACGTAGCATCTTAGAAGTTTTGCATATGTAGGACCCTGCTAAAGAAGCAGCGTGAGCTTTTCCTCCCAGCCCCAGCAGTGCAGAAGGTGGGAAGATACTTCAGCTGTGCCTTGGTCACTTTGAGGCTGACAGAACTTGAGGTGGCTCTTGCAGAGCACCAGCTGCGTAAGTGCAGACAGGCAGCCGTGGAAGTGTGCGGTGTTCCGTGTTACCAGTCAGTGCCGAGTCTCCGTAAGGGTCTGCCCAGCGCTCAGTGTGATTTGCACGCATGCCCATATAAATTCCTGACCCTATACCTGGTATTGGCACGTGATGTTGGTTTCCAAAGCTCCCGGGTCTTGGCGGCCATTGGAAGGTATAGTGATCCGTCTTGCGTTTCAAGGGTTGTATTCCTCTTCTGCCCGCAGATCCGAACACGAGCCATTTCTGCCAAAGCAATGACCTTGGTAAGCCCGCTGCAGCTGCTTCTGTTTGCCTCCAAGAAAGTCCTGTCTGACGGGGAGCTCATTCTGGTGGATGACTGGTACGGCCTTGCGCGGTGCTAATGGACGTTCAGGCCTTTGGAGGAACGTGGACTGAGGGGAAGTGGCTGCTAATGCAGACACAAGTGTCTGTAGAACAGGGACCCTAGAGCAAGCCACGCAGGACAGATCACTGGGAGGGCATTACCTTTGTTTTGTGCGAGGAAGGGAGGGGTTTATTTTGTCAGTGTTGTTTTGTATAGATTGTCTACTTAAATTAAAAACATGGCGCCAGGAAATTTCCATGAAAACTTTCTTTCCCCCCCCCCCTCTTCAACTGGAACCTGAATAAGTGGTAGTACTCATTTTGGGCATCCCCTTCAGAGAGAGGCTAAGGGAATCTTGTTTTTAAGTCTCACAAATGCAGCTCAAGGAGAGAAATGGCCTTGACAAAGTACCATCTGGATTACACTTTTTTTTCAGTCAGTACAGTGAAGGTGAATAATTGCCTAAGAAGTATTTGTGAGGCTGCCCTATAGCCTTCAAAAGCTTGGGGCATTTTGGATTTCTTTGTATTTTTGTACAAATGCTCCCAAAAATAGCCTGCGTTTTCAGGCCAAGGGTTATGTTTTGGTATTACTTGAGTGTTCCACATCTAAAGAGTGAAGTTAAGCAGGAGGACAGTAGGTGTTTCAACAGTGTCAAGTTTTAAAGACCTGACAAATTTGTCTCCTGAATTTTATTTCCCCTCATTAGCAGATTTGAGCTTCAGAGATGAGAATGTGGATTTTTGGCTCAGTGTATGCAGTGCTGCATGAAAAACTACTTGATGGAAACTATTCTCAAACAATTTATTTCTTGGAAGCGGTGATACAGGTAACGTAACTCTCTTTCCGTTCTAGGATCAAACTGAAGATGTCCCATACTGTAGCTGCCTGCATCACTGCTTTGCGTGCTGCAATGGAGGGTCTTGTTGTGGAAGTAACTAAAGATCTCGAGATGATTAGGCAGCTGGACCCAGTAAACGAGCGAATGTTGAATGTGATCCGTCAGGTCTCTAGGCCTTCAGCCGCAGGCATCAACCTCATAGCCGCCAGCACCAGGTGAGCTCAGCTCTGTTCGCGTGTGCAGCTGGAGCTCCAGGGAGGGGCCTGTGCTGCGTCCCTGGGGGAGCGCCGAGAGCCCCAACAGAGGAGCTCTGCACGTGCAGCCCCTGCTCGCCCCGGGCGGGGGCTGCGGCAGCCCAGAGCTCAGGGTGCCAGGAGACCTGCCTGGTATGGCCAGGGCCTTTGGACTCCTGCTGCAGAAGACTGTAGCTTGAGCATATGTAGAACTGTCACGTGCAGAGGCTGATGCAGACGAATCACCGTCTGTTTCCACAGGAAGGGCGCGAGGCGCTCCCTAATGGAAGGGCTGCTTCCTGACACGTTTCACCGCTCGTTCCAAAACACGGTGACTTTCAAAGAAAAGATGATCCGAATTTATTCTGGGCAAGCCTAGTCATTTCTGACCCTGGGAACAAAAGTAAATATTTGGCTACTCTGTTTTCCTCTTGCTCCCCTCCGTAGCCCTTTATAGGCTTATTTTCATGTTTTATTTCTGAAGCAAAGGAAAATGAACACATCCAGCTTAGATACGTACTTCACTGGATCGCTGCTCATACAGGTAGGAACTGGGCTTCCTGCTCGTGTGTGAGCTGGACCGAGGGGAAAACTTGCTGTCTCGGATGTGGACCTGTCTGAGAGGATCTGCTCAGGTGGCACTTCAGGCTCTTCCTGGCTGTTTTTTAATGAAGTGAAAGGGAGCAAGAGTGCAAGCTTTAAGTGAATTGCTTAAACAGAAAACCAGGGCGTATTAACTGAGCCTTCTGCAAATTCATTAATCCTGGGATTTTAAAAAGGAATGGAATCTGTTAAATCGTGTCAAATACACAGTGCCTCTCTTCCAGATTTGGAGATGGTCCTCGCCCCCCGAAAATGGCTCGCTACAACAGTGGAGGCGGCTGGAGGGGTTACCAGCACGGCTCTGGCTACAGAGGCGGAGGGTACGGTGGCTACGGCTCCTACCGCGGGGGCGCGGTGGGAGGTTGTGGCGGCGGAGGGGGGTATAGAGGAGGGGGGTATCGAGGAACAGGCGGAGGGTACAGAGGGGGCTATGGAGACACACGGAGGGGTGGGTGGTAGTGTGGAAGTTCAGTGAAGTCTTCCCGCTCCACCAAAGCGCAGGTGTCTCATTTCCTTTCTTGCTGTCACCAGTCTGTTTGCTGTTTCAGTTGCTTAGAACTAGTACAGCTCTGTAAAAATACTGTCCCCTTGTTAGAAAACTCACCACAACTTGTATTATTTTGTTCTTAATAAAATGTTTGGTTTTCAAGATCTATATGCTGTATTTGCATCTGGGTTATACAGAGTATAAAATGTTTTTGGATTTAGATTTAAAAATTTTAAACTCATCTATTCTAAGAGTAGGTTTAGCTGTAGGCAGCAGGAGGCATTCTGAAGAAACCTCTTCATACTCTAAACCCATTCTCTGCCAAACAAATTTCAAATTACAGAACGTGAACTCAGTGGGGATTTTTCTTTCTTTTTTTTTTTTTTTTTTTTGTTATTCCCTAATAAACTGTGCGAGTAGGTGTTGCTGTGATAGTTGCTCTTTATGGCAGGCAGCTTTTGGTTCCTTCACAGCCAGCCACTGGCCTCGTGCTTGCTGTGTAACACTGGCACAGCGGCTGTAAGAGCTAGAGCTTCCTCTGATAGAGGTAATGCAGGAACCAGGACTATCTTTTTCCAAGACTGAGGCGATGCAGCTAACGTCTGCAGAATCTGAAGTGACCTCCAAGGCAGAAACACGGTGTTCATTTACATTGCTACTCCAAAATAATCACATTTCATTCTTCCAAATATACATGTGAAAGCGAACCAAACCGGACTGAAAGACCAAAGTGGACTGGCTCCTTTGCCATTGGCTAGCACGGCCGCTGCAACAGCTGTGCTGGCCTGGCACAGCAGCAGGAAGCTCCTGCCTCCGCACACAGGCTTTGTGTTACAAGGCCCAGCACCACAAGAACGCAGGAAGGTGGCTGTGGCTACCGCTTGAACAAAACCCGAACCATTTAACTGGTACGTTACCCAGCCTGCTGAGGTTAAACCAAACAATGCTCCCGCTAATCCGGCTGGAGTGCTTATCCCACTGTAGTCAACAGGGTCAAATGAGCTCCACTTACCGGGGGAGGAGGGAGCTTTAGTGTCTGAGTAAAGTTTAAAGCATGTCCAAAGAGTTCTTAAAAAAACTAAGTAAATGTGAAACACTGTTTCTTTAATCGAAATTGTTAACACTAAGTACCACTTGACCCTTAGATGTCTAGCTATGAATTACAGAGATATCTTTGATGTCATCAAGTGTATTAGTATTCATCTCCAAACGTAGATCTTGGATTAATTTGGAGAGTGCATCTTCTTCTGCATCGCCTGATGCAGTAAATTCCACAATCCCTCCTGCTGATGTAGGTGTGTCTGTAGGCTGAAGAATGGTGACTCCATGGCCACTGTTACTAAAAATGTGATTATTTTTCATCTTCAGTTTGGGGACAGGAACAACCTGTTAGGGAATCAAAAGGCATGGACATTGGAAGATACATTGCGGTATTAGCCCTGTTCTCTTTCTGTATCTATTTATTGCATCCAGACAACACTTGCTTTGTCCCTCAAACTTCATCTTAGCCCAGTTACCTCACTAATGCAAAGCTGGAACCATGTGATGTCCAGTGGTTTTAAAGTGAATACATTTAGTAATTTAAATATTGGCCTACAATTCTTAAATGTGATCTAACATCTGTTAAAGCTTTCCAATTTCACATTCTAGTTGTTGCTAGCCTTCTAGAGAAGGCTGCATTTCAATAGGAAGTAGGAGATAGGTGCAGTGTGAGCACAGAAGAGAACCAAGCTTAAGGGAGGGCCCTGAAGCAACCGGCTATTTTATACAAGGGCAATAGAGGAGTTCTTCCACAGCTTGGCAAAAAAGTAAAGATTAATTTATACTGAGGAATTGTGCAGATACAGCATATTCAGTGGTACCTTGAAAACGTTTCTTAGAGTGCCCCTCTGGTGCTGACGGGCAGAACAGCCCATTTCCTGACTGCATGGAAGCTCAGTGCCAAGCTGTTTGGCACTGCCAGAAGTTTCCCAATCTTGACTTGTGCAGGAACACAATTCAGGGTACTGGGAAGAAATCCAATGTACCCTAGTGGGTCGGTCTCCCTGTTGGACAGCAGCTCAGGTTTATGTCCCGCTACTCCCGTTAAGGTTTTGTTCTGAGCAGGCCTTTGTGTGTAGTAGGGCCCTTTGCTGCAGTTTGCTTTCAACTACGTAACTATCATTTGCTTTTCCCTACTTCTAACTATTAAGTTTCAGGAGGCAGAATAAGATACCAGGGATTTTCAAGTACATGTGCAATGTTCTACGATACTGGCTGAAAACAGTTTTACTGGGGTATGTGAACATTAAATTCTAGCTAAAGAAATACCATTTTTAGAGTAAACTCCATGTTTCTCAGGTCACCTTACAAAAATGATTCTGAATTTTAACTGTAAAGCTATTATATCTACTATTACTAGAAAAAGACCATAAATCGTTACCTTAATGTTAATGCCACCCAGGCTGTGATGTGAGGTCTCACTAGTTCTGCTATTGCAGTGATGAATTTTGTTACCTTCTAAAATGGCTGTGCTCCCTGGGTACAGCTCAACACCAGCACCCTGGTCATTAAACAAAGAGATTAAATCCAATGTAATGTTGTTAGTAAGGACTGTTTAAAAAATAATCTGATACTCAGATTAAGTGTAATAGCGTTCTGAAATTCTGTAGGTCATACTCCTACGTTGCAAGTTGACATTGACAAAGAATTTTTAAGGGCACAGTTCTGAGAACTGCTCAGATTGCAGGCTGTGGAGGGAAAAGCTGACATTGGTTATTTAGCATCTAAAAACTACAGTTCAGGAGATATTTTAATATGTAAAACTCCAGTGCATACATAAAGTGTCAAGCATGAAAATACTGCTTAACAATATTCAGTCTGGTTTTTAATATGTAATCCATCGGGGCAAGTTAAGTGGGAAAGCAATAATCTTTGCCAACACTTCCTCTGCTAGAAATGAATACAGCAGTCTAAACAAGGATTGATGTGCTAGTGAAGAGCTTAAACAGCTTGGCTATAGAGAACTGAAAAGTAACGTGAAATGACATGTACGTTTTCACAGTAGAATCGGAGCTGGAGATGAGTTTACTTTGTCAGTAAATTGATCTGTCCTTTGTTTCAAAAAGCCAGCTCGTTGGAACATTCACATTTCTTGTGCAACGAATTTAATTATTTGAAATTAAAGAATGAAGTACCTGAGCTCCAGTAATCTCGCTATCTGTGACAGTCAGCGAAGCTCCAGTAAGCACACAGACTCCGGTTCCTTCACACCTTAGTACACAATTTGCTAAAGTCATGTGGCCAGATTCAACAACCACGATACCATCGACTGTCCCCTGCTGTACCAATGTAAGGTGCATTAGTTTTATATCTTTGGCTTTGGATACCACAAAACTATCATGAGTTGGTTCTGAAACAATCATGGTTTCTTCTGGTTTTCCGGTTCCTGATGGAAAAGGAGAAGAGTATAGCAGTATCAAAACAGTTATATGAGGAATAACACTTGTCAGTTGGTTTCCTAAATTTTTATCTCGCTTGTTTTAAAACTTCCAATATAATTATTAAAAATGCTACCAACAAATAACAAATTGCAGTTAAACCAAGTATTTTAAAGCTTGATTTCGTCAACTGGACCCCATGCTTGCATGCCTAACTGTATGCACAACGCTGCATTAAATAGCAAGCACTAACGCTGTTCATGTAAATGGTAGTTTCAAAAGCCTGACAATCAGAACACATAGCACAAGGGCATGAATACGAGTATCTCAGCACTAAAGAGAAAATACAACATGGTAACTGCTGTCTTTGAGGTAATATACAGTGGCCGGTCTCTTGTGAACAGCCTGTTGGAGTCAGTCACACAAGAAATCTGACAGTCTGCTGTTTATTGCGCTGTTCCAATAAATTTGCAGGTTACTCAGGCGAGTGCTCAGGCAGCACTTTACATAATGTAGCCTAGTATGAGAATTGAAAAAACTTCTTTAGATACCGGCAGCTTTCCACCAGTGGAGAGGAGTTCAACAGAACTACTCTGTGAGCATTACCTAAGGTTTAGAAGAACGCTAAGAGGTCATTTGTAGCATCAGCATTAATGGTATCCTGCTGATCTCCAGACAACCATCTCCAAGACACTTCGCAGCTACTCCCAGCATTTTTTCTTGAAAGTCTTTTCTCATAAGCAGTATCTTTACAGAAAGAGTTTTCCTACAGAATTATTTATAAGGATTTGTTCTTGATTTGCAGAGCAGCTGTTAAAACTGTGCACATTTTTTTGAATTATTTGTTCCTGAGATTAATTGACCAAATTAGCATTGCAATTAGTTAAGTGATCTTTTTTCCTGCCTCCAAATTAAAAATGTGGTGAAGAATACTCGGGTAAACCTGTCACAGGTATGACGGCTTAACATGCGAGATCTTACCTCTCGCTGAAAAAGAGATGCAGTAAGAGTTTAAAACCTACAAAAAAAAAGATGAAGAGGTGAACACTGCCAAGCTGTAACGTGTCTGCTCGCTCAGAGCACTGACAAGAGAAGAGAGCTGAAAATGGCTGCCTAAAAGCACTTTCTCAACACGATGAGAAAGAGCGCGTCTCATTCTGAACCACCTGCCATCACCTCAGGACGGGGCCCTGCTCTTTGCAGCAAGGAGGTACGTACGCTTCATAGGCGCACGCAGGCCCCAGATTCACTTACGTTTTCTACTACCTCATTCAAAAATCTCCCTTGAATGAAGAAAGTGTGTATTTACAAACACAAACAGTTTCCATTCAGGTAACTGCAACAAATCAAAGCTGGAGGACCGGGAGGAGAAAAGAAGCCCCCCCCCCCCGAATTCCAGGAATGGGAAAATAGGCAAATTAAAGGAAGTTCTAGGCAATGCATGTGACACTTCGCTGCCTGTTCTGAGCCGCCTGGTGATTTTCTGCTAACACTGACAGCTCTGAAAATTTTTCAACCTGACCTTGTTCTGAGCAGTACCAGAAAGCTGCACTAAAGCATCCTTGAAGCAACAGGCACTGCATAAATAACCACAGCAGCGGCTTTGCGTGAGGCACTGGTATTTCCAAGTTACACCTAGGTAGGCTGGTTCCAGAAGGATGCGGAAGTCATGTAGTAAGAAGAAACAGATCCTGCCTTAGCATTTGCTGTCTCAGGCAGTTACTGGCCTCAGTGAAGACCAGGCACTGAAAGAGCATGTGTGTTTGAGTGTATATGTGCATGTGTGTGTACATGCATGGGTGGGGGGGAAATAAATGACTGAGATGCAGGAAGTGGCTTAAGTTCATCTGTACCATTGCTGGGAGCTTTGTCATACCAGTTAGTACAAACCATCCTGTCACAGAATGGCCAGCTTTAACAAGTAATTCGGTATACACTAGCACCTGGCGGTACGCACATTAAGAAAAACCACACCAGAACTGAAGCAGCATTTTTGCAGCATTTTTTCATGATATTAAAAGGCAGGAAAAGATTGATAAAGTTTAAAATAAACTCAGAACCTGATGCCATACTTTGCAAGATGCCAAATCATGACATGATACAGGCCTCAGCCTGAAAAAGGAAATGTATGCAAGTGAATGTATGTTTTTAAATAACCCATGCATGCAGGCTTTATATTTAGTGATCATGACTGGAAAGTGTGTTAGTGCTCATTTCCAATTAAGCCTATCATTAGAGTGAGTTCAATGTAGTGTCGACACTGACATTCTTATTAGAAACAAACAAAACCACTCTTCTCAAGAGACATCAAGGACAACACCCTGCCTATTTTTGAGGTGCTGTTATTTGCATTTAACTTACAGTGCCTGAAAAAAAAACAACCCTCCGCTCCTGCCATGAAGAACAGAAACAATGCATGCAAATTTTGTGTGTCCACCTGTCAATGGGGATGAGGAGGACCTATCCTTTATAAGATTACTAGTTTGTTAGCTATTAAAGTTCTAATGAACTGATTATTTCACTGAATTCCTGTTTTATTGTATTCAAGTTGCGCAGTATTTTTCTTCTGGTAGTAACTAACAAATCATACCCTGCTATTTATTTTCACATTGGAAGGCTTTAATCCAGTTAAAAGCTCCAGCAAGCATATTTTTCCCTGACATTTTGCTGAGAGTCACTAATCTGAACAGCTTTAGAGCTACAGTTCATAAAGACAGAGGTAAGTTAAGAAGAACACAATACCAACCTCTAATAATAATGTCTTCAGTTAACATGGATAAGTTTATGGCCTTATATTCTCCTGGGAAAACAACCACGGTGTCTCCACTGTAGCAGCTTTCTAAAGCCACGTTCAGATTCTCATGATGCTGAAGTGGAGTGTCCACAGAAAAATCCTTAACCTGTACAGGAAAGAGAGCCACTTCCTAGATTTGAGCAAATTTAAAACAAAACAAAACAAAATCACATCTCCTATGTCAACTTTGTTTAGCATAGTTTTTCTGACTCATCTACAGTTTGAATAAGGAGAAAGTTCCCCTTACCATTTCAGCTGTCATCGTTTTAGCGACGGTATGAGTTACGGTTTTCCCATCAGCTCTGTACCCCTTCCTGCGCCTTAGTATCCTTGGGGTCAAAGGTCCATGGGCTCTGAAATTTAGAAGAAATCTACGTACTACAGTTAAATGTTAAGCAAAACATTTCCGATGCTTGCAAACAATGACTTAAATTTATGCTCTGTTACTGCATTGAAGAGCTGTGTGCATTTAAGTGCAATACCCTCAATGACAGAGAAACCAGGAATATTCAGCTTCACAAAAACTCACAGCATTGAGGATTAAAAAAAAAAAAAAAGTTCAAAAGCACCATCTTCAGTATTTCCATTTGGTTTAGGCCAGAATCATTTAGCACTCAAAACCACCATGTGACACATCCAAATCCTCAATAAACTTTAGATTAGTTAAGTGCTAACGTTCTGGGCTTTAACTCGCATTTGAAAAAAAATGCTGAATTCTAAACAGTGTTGTTTATTCTCATGTACCTACAGACTAATACAGACAGGGCCAAAACTACTTCGATGATGTTTAAGCGCCATCTAACTTAAAGCAACATTTCAGGCTTCTTTGCAAAATCTATTTACTATGCCAAGATGACTGTTCATTAATGCCTTTCAAGACACTGATAATCTGTCACTGGGTTACTCTCCCTTCTCTCCCTTTCAGAACTTGCAACCAGATCAGTCTTTCCCAAGTTGCGGCATACTTTGCACTCCAGATAGCAGCTGTGAAATCAAATAACCTTTTATCTTTCCATCACATCTAGCAGCAGACCACTGCACAGCTGTTCCACTGCCAAGAGGTACTGTCAGCCCAGTGACAGATGTGCAGTTGCTCCACAGAAGTTACTGCAGACAAACAGGGAGGTGGATTTATGATAATTTTAATTATATGCTTTTCACATAGGAATGCGGCTTCAATCATTGTGTGGACAAAGCTTCCAGTAAGTGGCATTCCTGAAGGTGTTTTCTACATACACTTATACTTATCCTCCACCTTTCATCCTTTCCCTTTGCAATCAATTCTGGGACTTTGTGGTGAGAAAGAATTCGAGGATTTAGTATCATCCAAACTCTTGATGTGGGAACTGTACGAGCATGACCTGCAGGATACTCTTAGAGCAGAAAACTTCTGGGAGAAATTCCCAGTGATGTAATATTTTCCAAGGCGGTGTTATAAACTTTATTTATTTATTTATTTTTTAATCTTTCAGTGACTCAGAAATCTGGCAGTGTCTGAAGTACTAACTTTGCTAGTACAATATGAGCATCTGTGGTGGGTGGAAGGATAGAATGTGACATTAAAAGTTCTGCAACAGAAAAAAGTTCTTCAACAGAAGATTATCTGAAGATAAATTTAAGAAACAGGAGACAGAAAGAATCTGTAAATACTAGGTACTGATTACAGCTCAATAGTCTCAGGAGAACCAAAGACCAAGGATATAAAAGTTAGAATTAAAATAGAGTAAGTTATCTAAAAATACAAGGACACATTACGATAAAAAGCAAAAAATACTTACTCTTTATTGTACTGTGCCTGATAGCAAACATGTCTTTTTGCCCAATAATCTTCTGTCCCACCACTACTCTTGAGATTTAAAATATTTCTGGTCCTGAGTGTTTCTGGTACATAATCACTCAAGTCATAATTAAGGGATTTATATGCTACATGAGAAAAAATAATTTTCTCCCTGACTCTGACAGATTTTCTATGTAATTCTAGACAGAAGATTTAATCCAGTTTCACATATTAATTGTACACCCTTTATATTCTGTATGTTATGTTTAAGACATTTGCAAATTAGCCCATGGATATGCAGGCAACGAAAACTACAATTTCAAAGTAGTTACAAATTGCTAAATAACCTGGAAAACAAGCTCCAGGCTTCTCAAGCATAAAACCCAAAGCAATATATATATATTTTTTCCACCAAACTATTCTGACCTTAATTATTACTTCTAAAATGGTTACAGTAGCACTGGGTTCCCTGGAAGTGTTGGAATAATTCATTCATTAATTTTCACAATAACAACATACTTTCATCAGAACACTATTAAATAAAGACCATGCTAAAATGTTATATATACTTAGCGGTGGATGGAGTATATGCATTTATTTATAGTAAGATGGATTAAATGAGCATTTATTAATAAACCAACTATGCATACAGTGAGTGGCACTCAGCCACTGCATTAAAAAATGAAAAGATACAATTAAAAAATGTAACTGTTTTACGGACACCAGAACTAGTGAAATATGGTTTGCTCTGGAACTGTATTTTGAGATGTATTGAATTTCATGCCTTTAAAGTATGCAAGCTCACAATGTTTAGTTATCTATTTTCACTATTTAAACTCACAGAAACTTACCTGTGAAACTCAGCTCTTTTGAACAAATTTTACTGAAATCTGACACCAGTTTCAGTTCTATATGAAGAACAGTGGTGGATAGATGGTCCCAGGAGTTGCTTCCTTAGGAAATAGCCTCAAAAATAGCATGTGATCACGCCTGAGCAACTGCTGCAATGCGATATGGCAGTTGCACAGGCATCCCTAGAATTGTGACATTTTTAGTTTCTAAATGATTGAGTTTGCAATCTTAACCTCATTTGATTGCTCATACAGTGTGAATCCACACACACATACTCTCTTGAAATGTAGTATAGTTCTGAAGCTGCCAGTTAATCAGAATGCTCCAGTCCTTACTCCAACAAGAAAAGAGATGCGTGCTAGATACTTAAATTTTACTTCAGTAGCTGTATGAGAAAGGGCAGTATCATACTTTGCTTCTCTGTAATAATGCCATTAAAAATTATACAAATAAGTATGAAACTTTTAAAAACTGTAATTTATAAATCACAGCACTTGTTAACAAAAAATAACTTTTCGAAGGTAACAAGTACCTACCACTCCTTGGAATAGATTTGGTTTGGAATTTTCAAGTAGCTGGTAATTAGAAGGGTTACCTGAGGCGTAGGTCCTCCCATATTTTCAGCAATCCACACAGCATTACTAGTTCATAGTACTTTTTCCAACACTCTACAACTTCTTCTTCTGTGGGTTCTTCTTCAATGTTACTTTGATATTGAATCAATTCCAAACGCAAAATTTTATACTTCTCCAGATGTTTTTTGAAGCGGTGACCCACTGGAGCAGGAATAGTTCCATTCTGAATATCATACCAACTTTAAAAAGTAAACAAGAGGAAGAACTCCTTACAAAGAGAACTCTGTACATTTTTTTTTCTTTTGATAAGATACTTACAGGTTAATTCTCTCTTCTACCAGAGCTGAATATGTCTCACAGCTTTCATCGGCATCCCAGTCCCTCCAAATGAAATCATAGAAGAATCTGTAGGATATATTCATGTTACAATATGTAAAGTGGATACAGCGGCAGAACTTATTTTTTCCTGACAAACTAGTCATAACTTTCCACTGAAATACTCCCAAACCACAAAAAACAGGACTCATTATATACAACACTGCAATCTAGTTTCCTAAACTCACTTAATTCTACATCTCTGTTTCTCTCTTACCTACTTAAAAGTACCTAGAAAGTTTCCATGGCATGAGATTTTTTCAAATTTAATTTTTAAAATTTTCCAATTTATACACCCGTGAAAAGGGGTAAGAGTACTAACGAAACTGTTCTTCATGGAAATGGGCATGTAGTTCATAACACATTTCCACTATATAATTTCTCAACTTCCAATACCAGGGACATCTTTGGGGTGGAGTGAAGTGTGTGTGGAAGATGCAAGGAAAGAGATACAACCCCCAAATGCTTTCCCACTAGCTTCAAAACATTTTGCCGTGGACTTAACCCATTTGGAGAACTCCAGCTCTCCAGACAATCTCACAAAGTAAGATAACAAAAGATAAATTTTGTTCCACATGAAGAGTAGACAGCTCTAGGAGGATAGTTTTCTTTTACACATTCACATGTTATACAGCACAAAAATACAGCTAACATGAAAACAAGATCTGCTGGGCCATCTCAAAATTCTCTGTCTTCCTGCAAAAGTCCCACAAAGATGGTTTTCTCATCACAAACAACTGATGTTATACTACACTTCCATACAGGAATCTTAAAACACAGAAGCAGCAGACCAAGCAGAAACTGACTTTTTTGCAAGGCTTTAACTTTAACTAAAAGACTCCTCATAGCAGGAGAAAGGGAAGAGGAAGAAAAAGAGAAGAAAGAGAAGAAAGACATTTCCAAGATCTTTTGTCTTCAAAAGAATGCCTTAGAGAAATAAAATGCATCTGATTTAAAGCAATAATAGCATTCAGCAAGGCTCTGCAATCATGAAATTACCTAGTGAAAAATACTGGACAGGACACAATCCCATTCTTGACTAGCTGAGCCATTATAAGGAGGGGAAGAACATAATGGAACTGTTTTGTGGCTGATAAATGCCTATGCTGATCCTTCAGGGGGGGGGGGGTTAAAAAAAGGTGGCAATTCTAAAATAGTTTTCCTAATATGGAATATTTCCTAATACGGAATACTGCAAATAATGTACAAGTGAGATAAAATTCTGGCTTGACTATCATTTATGGTGGTCGGGGAGAAGGGAACAGTAGGAAACACTCGAGGACAATAAAACTTACCTGGTTTTCTGCAGAATGTTAACTGATAGCTTGCAAAATAAACAAAACTTTCTTACAAAAAGATTTTGAGATTAGGATGGTGGTAAGATGTTTCAGGTAATTGCCAAAATCCCAGACCATATGTAGATTTATGCATGAAAGGCAAAACCTTTATTGCGAGACTAAGGTTTTCAAGTGCCATAGGTCTGAGACCTATCTTATTTGAGCTAAGTCTCAAAACGGATAGAACAATCCCAAATTAATGAACTCATTTTTGCTGTTCTCTAGTTTGTAATCTGAATCTTGAAAAGAGAGGAGAGAGCTTTAAAACACCTACCCACACATATATGCACACCACACACACACAAACTATTTGGATCATTTGGGACAACTGATGCTGGGAAAACAGATGAGCAGTAGCACCGGTGTTTATTGTATGGCCTTTTACAGCTGCAATAGAATTCCTCAGTGCTAATACAGACATTTAGGTTGGCTAGTGGAGCTGGCAGGCTGCTTGCATGAATAGCCAGAAACTTGGTGATACTTTTGGAATGGAATTCCGTTTAGTTCATCATTTGGGCAAGACAGCAGTCTACCACAAAAGAACAGAAAGGAGGGGAAGAGGGGGAAATAATCACACCTCTGTCTGTGCAGGCCAGTTATTCCAGTGCAGCCTAGTAAGAGTAGAGCACTTTTAATAGCCTGCCTGTGCCAATCGAAGCTGGGCTGCTCTACTACACCGATAAAGAAGAAAATGAGTAAGTGCTATGAAAAAGCAGACTGGGTTATGCCACACTGACCAAAAAGAACAGACAGAAAACAGACAGTCGTGTTCTAGCAGTAAGAGATTAGCATCCACATCCTGCACAAATAACACCCCTCCCACAACTGAGAGAAAGCAGTGAGAAATGAAGAACATCAGCTACAGCAGTATCTTGCTGAGTGACCTAGGCGAATTCAGCAGGCATACCATGAGGCAGGAACGTGGAACAGGAAACTCTGCTGACTTGCTTCTGCTTTCACTAGTTTTTCCTGAGTAAGAAGTAGGGTATATTGGCTCCTACGTTATATGAAGACATACATGACAGAGGAGAAAGTAGGTAAGTTCCAAAATAGATGTAGTTACATGCTCAGTTTAAGCCAAAGTGTGCCTGCTGCTGCTGCCGCTGCTGCTGCCGCTGCTGCTCCTGACTATCCTGAGAACTCTGGCCCCACTTCTCTGCTAATACTGTTTTGGTCAGTTTTCAGTTGGGGAGGATCAGCTCACTGATCCACCTCGTTATAAGGCTGCAAACTCAACAAAGCAGACACAGCAGAAGCAATACAGAATACACGGTTGGGACAAGGCAGAACTGCATGTTCAATGACAGCCTCAGACAGGCTTAAACGGATCGTTAAACTTCATGGCAAGGTTCCTTTGATGTATAATCTGGTTCAGATCTGCTATGTTTAATATTAATCATTTCTGTGATATTTTCTGGAATGGATGCTTTTATGAAGTGACACTGATTTCCTATGTACTCTAAAATAATTTCAGTCCAACTTGGTGGCATCAAATAAAAAAGCAGAAGAAAACACAGCAGAAGAAGTGCCCGTGAAAGAGGTCATTCCAAAACTTCCAACTTTTTCAACCGATGCTAGGTGCTGGCATTTGAGAGGCAGTCAACCTTGTGAGAATTTCTAATGTGATGGTACTTAATTGTGAAGCAGCATGGTACTGTGAAGCATAGCTGCTACAAAAGTCTGCTTCGGAAGGGGCTCCTTCTTTCGTAGGAGCTTCTGTGTTCGCAAGCTTACAGTGGTAGCAGATCACAAAGCATCTGGCACCCACAGTAAGAAATGTACAGAAGTCAAATGAGCAACACAGCATGTTCTTGTTTTATGCAAGTTAGGACAAATTATGCATAAATATATTTCTCTGCATATGCAAATGACTGCTAAAAAAGTATTGCCATCATCAACAATCAGTGGAAGAATCAGAGCTAAATTCTAGCTGTAATATCTGTTTGTTCCCACCTCTCAGAGGATCATCAGAGTAACAAGAAATACTTTAACAGAAATAAAACATATTGTTGAAATGAATGTTACCATTCTCTGTTGGGAGTCACATATTCACTGAGTTCATCTAATTTCCTGATTATATGGCCCTAACCATTACTGCAAGCACCTAATCTGCATTTAGCACTCTCTGCAGTTTTTCAGGTAGCTAATATTACACAAAATGAAAAAAAAAAAAAAAACACAAAGTCAAACCACTATGAGAAAAGTCTTCTTCGTAATTACAGACTGTTGTTTTGTAATCTTTATTTGAAGGGTAAATGAGGCACCAAAAATGAAGCAAAATAAATCAGCAGATAAATGAGAAAACATTTTCATGTTTTCAAATTCAAAGAGCTGAGATTATGATTTCTTTTTATTCCCTAACTCAGGACAGAGCCAAAAGCTAAATTTTTCAGAACTTGGAATAAGAGTTTCATCTTTTAATCTTCTAGACTGTTTGCTTTATGAATTTTTTAAACAAAGCAATCTTAAAATCCCCCCCCCTCAAATCTTTGAGAAGAACATAGATTTCTAATCCAAAAAATCATTGTCTTAGAAGTGTCACTTTAAAGTAACACGGGGAGCAAAGTCAACTTTGCAATTCCCTTTTTCTCAAGTGGTTCTCAGTCATCAGAATCCATACCAATATTGCTTAGCTGACACTTCTAATCAAAAAAAAAAAATAGCAGTCTGTCTTGAGAGTTGATGTGACATAGCCTCAAAAAGCCATGCATTTATAGCAATAAAGGAACAATCTTGAATTAAAAGGAAAAAGATAGGGGGAGCTGCTTGAGTGAGGAGACTAAATACTAGAAATTTATGTAGAGCCAAGGATGTGGGAATGAATGTTTGACACTTCTAGGCTAAATCAATCGGTGAAATAAATTTCCTAGACATGTGACATGGATTTTCTCAAAATACATTTTCAGTCTTACCACATCTCAGATTCAAGTTTTCTTTGTGATTCCTCTTACACTATTACCAAAACAAAGTAACCTTTCCAATATTTTTGCTATGGATACAGCTCTTCAGTTAATGTTTCACCAGCTGTGAATGGTAAAATAGTGCAAAATATGCTAAATACCTTACAACTTCCAAAGCCTGAGCAATTTCAAAGACAGCATTGTCCTGTCCCTCTACAGGGTAGACTTCCAGCAAAGGTACACAATGGTCCAATTCCTCCAAAATATTATCAACCAATTCTCTTGGTATATTTGCAATATTAGAAGAAAACGGTTCAACAACAGATACAGATGCTTTGAGCTGAGATGATGAATTCTGAGGCAGTTTCCAAGTAACCTAAATTAGACAAAAGGCTGCATATGTCAGTATCTCTTTACATTAGTATCATCATGTACATGAATGATAGAAATAAGGGTATTTGTATGGTCTTGCAATTCTTTTTTTTTCATAATTCCTGAAAGTTTCACATTAAAAATGGTCTACAATATTAAACTAAAAGTCAGTATTTGTGTGAATAGCGTCTTATCTTCTTGTCATTCTTTCCCAGCAGAATATGTATGAGTCACTAGCAGGCTAGGTACAGCATACATTAAAAATAATGGTTACATCAGGTAGCTATAGTAACCAATGTCTACAAGTAGGCAACGAAAGCCTATTTAAGCTGTCCTAAACCCTAGTTTCTGAATTTATATTTTAAAGGATAGTTATTTTACCCAATGCGTGTGACTCATTTATTCAAAGTTGCCTAAACAATGAAAGTAGCTTATTTAGCTTTTCCACACTAAATAACTTGGTCTTAGTTGCTTCCAACTTTGATGAAGCTTCATTTTCAGACTGAAACTTTCCAGGTCCAGTCTCTATGAAGGTGATCTTCAAAAAGTGTAGTAAAGCCAGAGCTATCAACTGATTTTATAGAAAGCCATCTGTAAAGAAGACTTAAGAGTCACTGTAGATAAGTGAACAAAAAGAGTTGAATATATGGTGACTGCAAAGACACAATATGTATAAAAACGTTCCTAATACTTCTGCATACAGTAATGCAAAGCTTACTTCTAAAATACCTCTAATTCTCATGTCGATCATTTTTATATTGTTAAAAAATTGGAGAACATTCAGTGAGATCACAAAATATTCAAGGTCAAAATACATTTGCTGAAAAGACTTCAGCCAATTTAGCTTATCTAAGAGAAGACTGAGAACTTGATCTTGAGCTGAAAGTATTTACATAATAGAAGTCTTAGAAGAGAAGGTTAGTTTTCTTTCTAAGGAAAAAAAATCTACTTTAATCACAACACACTCTGCTTAGTAATGGTCATTCTATCCCATGGAAAGATAACTTTCTTCACTGCAAGAGTCCCTGGGTGAAATTCTGTTATATTAAATACTCTACATAGGTCATTAGCCTACTGTTTCAAAAATTAGTTTACATGAATCATCAAGTGTATCAGAGCTCAAGATAAGAGGCAGCAAGAAAAATTACCTCGACAAGTATTGCAACAGACGGTGTAATTAAATCTTCAGAATTGACAAAGAAGAGCTCTGGATTAGCCTTCCAGATTCCAAGCCAGTTGTTTTCTTTCATCTTCAGTTTTTCCAAAAGGTATTTGCTCATCGCATCACCAGCATCCTCTGCCTATTTTAAGAATTAAGGATGAAAGATCTACATTAACTCTGCATTAACTAAGAAAAGTTAATATACAAAGTAAAAAAAAAAAAAAAAAAAAAAAAAAAAAGTATCCATGTGATCTGTAATGTCACATTAATGTAACATGGGAAACTGCTGCAGTGTTTACTTCTCCTGGAATCATACCTAAATTATATCTCATAATAGTAATACGGTCATTTCTGTGGCTTAGAGTATCCAGTTAGTCCCCTAGCTGCCTTCTTAGACTACCTATTAGCTGGTCTGCTTTTATATATATATATACACATATACATATATATATGTGTATGTGTGTGTATAGATACATACATAAATGTATGATATATATATAATATATATTTAAAAGATATAGATAAGATATATGATATATATAAATATATATATAAAGATACATATAAAGATACGTAAGATAGACAGATATATATCTTCTTTTGATCTGTTGTTTTGTTAATCAGATGTTTTCTCACTGTTTCAAGAGCAGGTTCCTCCTCTTGACCTGACTGCTCCAGAGCTGAACATTCCTAACAAGCATGCTCATGTATTTTTGTGCCATTCCTACTAATGAATTCTTCAAAACAGCCATTTATGGAACATTTCAAACTCCACAAGCTCCAGGAAATGTGAGAAAGTACAGGAAGTTATGATGTAAAAATACAGAAACGGTAACATACTTGGAAGAATGATTATGACACTATGCAGTGCTGTAAGTATGTTCTAATTCAGATTGGCACAACAGCAAAATAGACTGCTGGCTACCTGTCCATGTTGGTTAGAGTGGAAATCTCTCTGCTTGGTTCAGAACAGTGAGAATATCTTTGAAACAGCCTATTAGCTCATTTTCCTTTTCCTCTTTAGGTGCTGTATTTTCTTGTTCTAGGATATACCTCTTTCACCTCTGAACTAGCTGAGTCCTGCTGCCCTTGCTTGCCTGTGGCCCCAGCACGGGGTCCCCGCGCTCATTTTGTGTCGAGCACTTCGGATCAGCCCCATGCAGGATCCTGTGTTCTAAATGCATTTCCCTGATGTGGAAACATTAATCGGTACTACTGAAAGCAACGCTTTGAAAAAAGATACTGTATAGGTTATGAAGCTTATCCAAGAATCTCATTCCAGAATAAATCCCAAGGAAGGGAAACAATTTCTCCAAATAGAGCAGCTAGAAAAGAGCATTTAACTCCACCCCCAGGTTCTAAGCAGGGCCACACAACTGTCAGCCAAGACAGCAGTTTCTTTAGAACCGCAGGTGCCTTCTAGTGTGCCAAACGCTGCCCAAGCACTGTTACTCAAGCCCCTGGGAAGCAGTGCGGCTGACTGCTGCAGAGCTGGACCCAACAGTCCCCCTCTCCGCGGCATTTGCCATCACCTGCACGCATACAGAAGGGCTCTCCCCTTTTCAGAGCGAGCTGCAGATGTGACTCCCGGTGAGGAAAGTGTAATTAGGGATACACGGTCATTTCTGACACATGGCACTTTTCAAAACAGCAGACAATTTATTGCGGCAGACAGCGAACATAAGCATCTTGCGCTGACTCTGAGCCACAGCTAATGACCCGTTTCTGTGCAACTTATAAACCACCCTGAAGGCTGTTATTTAATGTGCTAGTGTCCCGTCTCATTCCTCTTTCCCCCTTCACCCCTTTGCTCACCTTTCAGCTCTCACTGGCCCTTACTCACCCTTCCTTCCCCTCAGCCTCCTCCCGGCCCCACCGTGCTGCGAGGCTCGCCCAGCCCAGGGGAGGGCCCTGCGCCGCGAGGGGCGGAGGGGGAGCGCGGCCCCGCGGCGCCGCTCACCTTGCAGCCCCGCAGCAGCGCGTCGCAGTAGAGCGCCACCACGTCGCCCCTGGCCATGGCGCTCAGGTGGGACGGGTACTGCCGCGGCAGCGGGGCGGCTTCCCCGGGCTCCTCGCTCACGCTGGGAAGCGGCGGCGGCGGCCAGCGCAGCCGCGCCTCACGGGAGGTCCCAGCCGGCTGAGTCCCCCCGCTTTCCTCCCCCGGGCCGCCGCCGCCCCTCTCCGCCGCCGCGCACGACGCCATCCCGCGCGCCGGCCGCCACGCGCCCAACGGCCGCCACCGGCCGCGGCGGGAGAGCGCAGCGCGGCGCGGCGCGGCCAGCCAATGGGGGCGCGGCTGGCGGCGAGCGGCCGTTGGGCGGCGAGCGGCCGTTGGGCGCGTGGCGGGCACGCGGCGGCCGCCGCCACTTCCCGCCTTTTCCCGGGCTGAGGCGCCGCAGCCGCGCGCGCGACGGCGTCGCTGGAAAGACGAGGGGGGAGTCGCGCTGTGAGGGCGGCGGCGGCGGGCGGGGGGTTCAGCCTCGTGTCCTCCGCCGCTGCCGCTCTGGCGGTCTCCTTTCCGCTGCCTGAGTCCGCCCGCCCTTTGCTGCCAGAGCAAAAGGACGTTCTGGGTGTAGCGTGGCATTCGTCTTAGACCGGCATAGGGCCCTCGAGTTGTGCAGTCTCGTTCTGGAGCCATCAAGGTTTTGATCGTTATTTCAAATGGTTGCCTTGCCTGGAACCGTAATTGAAGAGAAGCCTGCAGAATTATCTTACGTAAGTTTATAGTGAGATGAACAATTGCCGCATTGAGCTAACTCCTGTTGACACTCTTCGAAGAAGTTGGCAGCTCCGGCTGCACAACGTGAGGTGAGTAACATACTGGGAGAACTTATGTCGTCCCAGCCGTGACCTGGAAGGCAGCTTGGTTACGAGTACTTCAGTTCGGTGTGAGAAAAATGTTAACTGTCTGTTGTATGCTTCAGGGGACTAATTCAATTATCTGTCATCTATTTATGCAATTTTACTCGTTCTTTTTTCTCTGAAAGCTGGGGTGTTGCTGAAGTGAAGCCTGGCCGTGTGGATTCCAGTGGCAGTTGTTATTTTCCCTTGCCCTGAAAGATGAAATTTGTTGAATCTGTGGGCTCCTGTACTTTGGATGAATAATAGCAAAAGCTTTCAAGTTCAATTAATTCTATGGGTTAACAAACCTCCAGTTTGGCTCTTCTGGGTCTTTAAGTCTCATATCAAGGAAGGGCAAGAAAAAAATTGTTTTTTCAAATTAGGACAAGCTGAAAAGAACTCTGAATGTTTATCTGGAAAATAGTATGAGGAGTTATTTTTATGTTTGCTTAAATAAATTGGAAGCGAATATCCTAGAGAGATACCCCTTTGGCAAAACTCGTTAAATCCAATTTATCCATTATGCAACCAAATTCTTTGTGAGAAAAAACAAAGGTGGTTCTGTAAAGTGAAAAATATACTGAATTTGTTTGTTATGTCTAGTTTTTTTTTTTGGTTGCTTGTTTTATATGTTGCTCATATTTTTCAATATCTAGCTGAGAACAGGGAAGTATTGGCAATAAATGAGGAAAAAACACCAAGAGAAGTATCAAAAAGTTGTCATTGTTTTACATCTCTTTTTACTTTGCACTTTTTTTTGGGGGGGGGGGGCAGGGGGAGGAAGAGGAATACAGGTTTGTTAGGCCACTGTCAACTGTACTGGCCCAAACACCATAAGTACCATAAATTATACCTCTAATGGCAGCAACTTTTTTTTCAGATTTTTTTAGAGATTCAGGAGCTGCTTTGGAGTGTTGATAAAAGTCATAAACGAGGTATGTACTAGCTAAGGAATATGTTGATGTTCTGGAGCCGCTTTTTTTTTTTTTTTTTTTTTAACTTTAAACAGTTTGGATGGCAAAACCCGGTCGCCACAAGCCAGTGGCTGGTGGGAAAGTGTGAAAAAAGTTTTGAGATTGACTCAGGCCGAAGAGCGGACTAACAAAAAAAAAAAAAAAAAAAAAAAAAAAGAAAAAAAAGAAAAAAAGAAAAAAAAGAAAAGCCTGCTGCGAAGTCACAGTGAGCACTATTCTTAATAGTATAATTTACAGTGATATAGGAAATAACTTTGAGAAGCATGCTCTGGTATCCACATCTCTTGTGTTATTTCAGTGTTAATTGAAGTACAGTAGATCTTTAAATGACAAGCATCTGAGGTGAATTTTGCCAGAAAATGGGAGCAGGAGAGGTTGACACTACTAGCATATAAAGATACCTCTGTGCCCTGTCCTGTTGCTTATGTTAACCCCATCACAAATGATAATAACTCAGTGTTTATTAAATCTTGATTGTAACTTTTAAAATAACATGCTAATAGCTAAACTTACTTAAATGAAATGAATTATCTGATAAACATTGCATTTAGTCTCAGATTAACACTTACAACTCAGTTAACTTGCTTAACATAACAATTTTCTTGAGCTCCAGCATAGAAGAAATTATTAACAGTTGAAGAGACTAAAATTGGTTATTCTTTAAAAGAGCAGGATATAGGTTTTACAGTCTCCTGTCCCCTCTCAATCATTGTATTTTTTTTTGAATATTTGAATTTGTCTTTCTGACATTTCCATGCTGAACTGAGTGGCAGAGAGGTAAACATGAACAGTATGTTGAGGTTTCTGTAAAACAAAAAGCAGCTTACAACTATGAAAATGTATTTTTATCTCTTCCCTATAGCTTATTTTTACACACTTTATAATCTCCTCTTCCTCCTTAGGTAGCTTTCTACAGGTTCTTTAAAAGCATTAAAAAAAAGACATTTCACAGGAAACAGTCTATTTATAAGGGTATTTTAGACTTCCCCCTCCCCATCATTTATGCTATCCACTTAGGAGTTAAAATGTGATTTCCTTCTCTAGCAATCTTACCCTCATCCATCTGATAGAAGTTAATTTTTCTCCTTGCTTGATAATCCATAATTGGTGATAAGTGTGTTTACATAGTGTTTTTCATGCTTAAAACTAAGGATAAATTCCCCTATTATTTAAAAAGAAATCCACTTTCGCCCAAAGAGTGAGTTTCCAACACACTTCCTAGAGCAGGATTAATTTCTACGCTGATTTTGCAGGGACTGTCTTCCAGTTCTGTGACACCAAACGGTCCTGCACATTTATATTGTTCCCGGTTGCTCTTAGCACTGCTTCATTGTGAGACCTACACTCCCTAAAAACTGACTTGCCCTCTACTTTAGCCAAAGGATGAATAAAACTTGATACCCTGGAGAGCAGAGAGCGCCTTGGCTGCAGTCTCCAACCTCCACAAATTGTATTATCTTTCCCACTAGATTGTATCTTTTTTCCAGTGAAATGGGGAATCTTTTGTGGAGCCAAAGCAAAGGGTAGGAAGGGTACAATGTCAGAGTGCTGCCATTTCACTCAGCTCTCTACAGCACCAATTCTAGGTGCTCTTCAGAAGCTGAGGAGACAATCTAACTGTTATTTATTAAGTGTCAACAGAAGTTGACACTTAGTTTTGTACAACTTAGCAGTTGTACAAAATACAGAAAATTTATAAATCTTGACAGTCCTAGAGTCAGAGGAAAAAAGAGGATCAAAAAGGAAGGAAATATTAAGTCAGTAATGGTAATGTGACATCCCATCAAGATGGTGCTTCTGGCTGCTTATTCTGGAAACAGAGGGAACAAGTCTAGACTTCAGTCTAAATAGATACAACAGAGCACAGCAGAAGACAAGTTTAATTTCATTTGCCCAAGATCACATGGCAGACATAGCTTTGTGCTAGTAGGTGGATATTAGACACTTTTATAGTCAGGAGAGAATGAGGATACAGTGTTTAGTTGTTCTGCCAAAGAACATGAAAGAAATCAGCATTACAGTCATGTTATTTGGAGGAAAGTCAAACTGCTAAACCATTCCTCCTTTCTTTGCTAAGCCAAAATTAGTGTTCCTACTAAAAGCCACTATATGTCTTTTGCTGTGTCATTCTGTTCTTGCTATGCTTTTGATCAAGTGGTTGTTAGGGAGAAGGGAGCAATCCTGATGTCAAAAACTAGCTTTTAGTGTTCTTGCAAAAGTATACTTAAAAGATGGCAGAGTTACAAACCTCTACAAAATGTAGTTCACGTGTGCTTAGCAGCAGCTTTGTAGAGCTATATTTTCAGAAGATTCTGTTCATGCTAAGTACAGAGGGTGAATGGCTTTCCCCTGAATTGTTATTTTGACTACTTCTTAGTCTCTTGCTATAGGGGGCTTAGACAAAAAGATAATGTCTGTTCTCTCCTCTCAGCTGATCATCTGCTGACTGCCAACTGATCTGTGGCAGTGCAGAGGAGAACGTAGTGAGCCGGGTTAGTGACGGGGATGTGCTACCAGAAGGTTGAGGGCAGAAGTGGGTGTATGTCCCAAGGGCAGCTCTGTTGGGCAGGACTCCTGGCAGCTCTTCCCAGTTCACTCACCTTCCAGGCTGTGCGAAGGAGAAGCTGCTTGGCTTTGATTCCAACCCGTGTGGGAGCAGAGACAAGTTGCTAAGAGGAGAAATAAGCAGTGAGGAAATATCATTGGCTCTCCAAATCTAGGGAGTGTTACCATGCTCCAGCTGGAAATCCAGGTTTGACTCTTGGCTTAAGCATGACTCAAACTGCAGCTTGCTAGTTAAGACAAACTATTTAGGAGAAGAGGCATGAGCTCTACACATCCAAAATCATTCATCCAAAAATAGCCTCCTTCCCCCAGTTAATCTGTCTTTGGGTGACTGGGGATCAGAGATTTCCTATGATAGACTGATGTGGGAAGATGCTCCCCTTAAGTGAATCAGTCCATTAGGACTTTTGTCCGCACTATTTTTTTTTTGTTTTAATAACTCTCCATATTGCATGGTGAAGCTCATAGCTAATTGGCTGTTACCCCTCTTCAATTCTTTCCAGTTATTTTCCACATGTAATCAATCTCGTTTTGGTTCTGATGGCTAGAAATGTCTAAAATATGGTAGCATAGTCTATAGTAGTCAAACTGTAGAACCTGACCGAAAGCAAAAATCATTAGTTTCCTATTTTATGTATGACCATACACAAATGATACCTACACTACATCTCTGATTACACATTGTGTTTTCCTGCATGTCTTTTGAAGCATGAGTTTGCTATGGCCAAGAGAGGTCTTAGTTTTAAATTATACATCAGTATGTACAGTGTTTGACAGGAAAAAGAGATTTTAAAAGAAGATGAAGTTTCTTAGAGCCTAAAGTTTTTTTTTGTTTGTTGTTCAAAATATTAAAACATTAAAACTATACCTAAAGAACATTAAACATATAAATGCAAGTGCTGAATATTACAAACGATAAAACAGCAACATAAAACTGCTGTTAAGAAAATAATGATCATGAGAAGCGGCAGACTGTGTTATGAAGAAAAATAGTTATGAGCTTAAACAATAGCTAAGAATTAATAGAAAAGAAAAATTCAGCCCTTTAGACACCAGGCAAAGAAACTTTATGTTGAAAAGATCAGTAGGAATTCTGCTAAAAGTTCAAGAAGTGTATTAGTAAAACAACTTCATTGTTGTCACACAGGTCAACACCCTTCATGGCAAGATACTCATAATACATACGCTATTTTTTGAGATAGAACTATCTTCCAAAGCTGATAAAATGCTACAGGGAATGTTTTACTGTTAGTATAAATAGAATGAGTTATCAATTCTTTATCAGCAACTTCAGCTCATGCATGTGAAGGATTTGCATAGCTATGCAAGTCAGTGAAGAACAGAACTCGGGCATTATCCAAATGTATCTGGGTAAACAGTTGCTGCCCTTTGCAGAGAAAACTTCATCAGTGTAATGGAAATCAAAGCATCATTGAAATCTTTTGGTGGCAGAGCATATATCAGTGGATCCTTCTGGAAAAATCATCCTCACACATTGGTATCATGAAAATCCCTCAGAGCAGAAACATTGTTATTTACTCCCCTAGGCAAGAAAGGGCTAGTGTAGTGCAAGGACAAAGGCAGCACTGAGCTGGAGACTGTTCTCGGTGATCTTAGTGTCTGTACATTATAGATGTAATCCCATGTAGAGATAAACGTAATCACTTCCTCTCACACAAATTAATCCTTGCACAAGTCAATTCCTCTCACACAAATTCATCCTTGTCTATGTATTGATAGGCACTGAGTGTGCTGGAAGGATAGAAGTGTTGAGGGATGTCTGAGCTCCGGGAAGCTTACTGGGTGTTTCAGATCTGAGTCCATCCGCTCTGTGCATGCCCCTTTCCCATTTCTGTCGTCAGTGGGCCTCACACAGGCAGTATTTTTCTATGGTCTAGAATGGGCGGATGGAGATCTTGGAAAGGGGAAGGAAATACTGTTAGGGTTGTCTTGGGTCCTATTTATGTTATCTAAAATTTAGCACAGGATTACATCACAGAATAAAAAGGGGATAGGACAGCTGAAAATAATTTAGTTAATTTTTCTATTTAGTCTCCTTCCTATTGTAGGACACAACTTGGGTCTAAAGGTTTTGAAATGTTTTTCGTATTTCCCAAAGGGATAACTAATAGACTGTGGCTACTCTGCGACTGTAGAGCTCAACATTTAATTGAAGTGTAGACCAAAAGTAGAAATGTATAGTGTTTAGCAGTAGATAAATTGGTATACAGGTAATCTCCAAACTCATTCTGGCATTGGCATCTCAGCTGAGATTGCCGGTAAAATGCCAGATAGTCCAATAAATTGCAGTGATGCTTTCTGTGAGGGAGATACTAATCTGCTAGAAATTTGAGACTACTAATTAGTTTTGTATACACCGCCAGACATCCATTAAGTAGAACAAGTTTTGGTTAGAAGTATGGGCTGTATTTGAATCTATGATCTGAAGATGAGAAGTTGCACAGTCCTTTCATATTTTATTTTCACTTTAGCTTGTTTCCTCCCAAAAATAGAATCTTAAAAAGAGAAAGTTAGGATACATCCCAGACACACTCCATAAAAGAGATAAAGTAATCAGCTTATGTCTCCATTTCTCTTGGGTTTGCAGAAACTTGTAAGAAGCAGATTACCTCCCATTAACAGGTTCAGAGATATTTTTTATTCACTTACCAATAGCTGCTGTACAGGATTTCTTAGGGTAATCTTCAAAAGACTCTCTTAAGAAATTAAATAAACCATTTTATAAAACATCATCTATTTTCTCAGCTACCAATTCTCTTTATCAGTTTTGTTGGTAAGATTACAGTAATGTTCTGCTTCCATAAAATCATGATAAATGCGAATATTTCTCAATTAATGCGGTTCTCTGATTTGTTTACACCTGCCATTCCTGATAGCAGACAAAGATCATCCTGAAATCTTCAGACATGAGAATTTATTGAACTAATTCACATTCTCTGCAGATGTATCTTTGACTCTAGAAGGACTTCTATAAACAAGATGGCTTTAAACGATATTTTAATTTCAGTAACGAAATACATTTCTTATGCACTTACAGTGTTAGTTCTAATTTGCATTTTTTTGCACTGCATGTGGAACAAATCTTTAGATCCTAAAACTATTTTATTCATCTACAGATCTACAGTTTCTGCCATCCCTGTTGAAGTAAAATGCGATACACCTTTACAACTTTTTTCTCCTATTTTAGATGGGCTTATAGGTCATTGCCTGGAGAAATCAAGTTTTTTCATCATTCTATTTGACAGTAAGACCTGAAGCAGCACCGAATTTGTAAGGATGGAATTAAAATAATACCTTGTACAGCCTGCAGTTACTTTGATAATTTGACATTGGGCACTAGAAATATGGTAGAGATTGGTTGATTAAAATTTGTAGTAGCTTATTTACATCAGAGGAATTGACTATCCCAGCTGAAACTGAGTCAGAATATTTAATCTAACTTCATAAAATTAAGGTTTTAACTAGAAGCCAAGTTTTACATTTACTAGTTTTCCTATCTTAATAAAAAGAAACTCTTCAGATCAGGTTTTTCTGCATTTCCTCATATAATACTGGAGACCGAAGTGTGGTTTCTTTTCGTGTTTTCACCTGTAAAAACATTTTAGTTTTGTCACCCAGTCTGAATTTTTATCCTTTTGTACCAATTCTTTCAAGAATTCCTAAAGGTACATTTGATGACTTGCTTGATTTCCTGTAAGTGTTTTTATTTATTTAGTGGGTTGGGAGGGAATGTCTGCTGTAATTACTGTTGTTTTGATTGTGTCCACTGAGAAAAAGAGACGGGTCTCTGGGAAACCTCTGTGTGATGGAGGTCATGGCAGGGCATAGCCAAGTGTGCTTCATCTCCCATCACTGCACACACTTCCTCTGTTGACTGTGCCAGCCAAAGCAAATTGTTTGAACTCAGCTGCTGGAAACGTCTTTTTACATTTCCCCAAACAACCAGATTATCACAAGTGACATTTGGTAAGGTTGTTTGGGTGCCTTCTCCAGCAACTGGTAACTCTGGTCAGACTACAAGCAAAGGTCCTTTTTGTCATTCACTTTTTAGTATTAACTGACATTTGTATACTCTTAATGAAATGTTTAGGTGCATTGCAGTTTCCTAATGAGGATCCAAAAGGTATTTGTTTACATCTCTTAGTAAATGCCTGTAGTTCTTTGCAAGGAGATAACTTTTATCAACATGTTTTAATAATTGAGACAAAAAAGGCGAAGCAACTTGCGTAGAAAGTTGGTGAGAAATACAGAAACAAGCTCACAAGAATGCAAACCCAACTGTCAAATTCTCAAATCTTAGAGTGTATTTCTGTAGCGTGTGGATTCAAATTACGTGTGTAAGCAGACGATGATTCTAAATCAATATAGGAAGACTGTGAAACTTAAAATGACTGTTGTCCTGTGACTCTTATTAAAAACTTTCTTGTCTCTGTAAGCCTCCTATGGCTTAAATGTATTTAGTTTAATTCTACAAGGCAAACATGTTTCACTTGGTCCGTGAGAAAAGTGAAAAGGCTTGGTGTATAGGTATGGTAAGGTTTGATTTGCATAGCTGTCGTGTAGAAGGGTTGAGATTAACTATTTCTAATTCAAAAAGTGATACTTCAAGCCTTGGAAATTTCTGGTTTTGGAAAGCTGATAGAATTTGCTGTGACACTTGCTATTACACGGAAGTTTGTTCTAGGTTTTTATGTTGCTTTTCACATCTTACATTTTTTCTTTTTGTTCTTAATCTCTCCCCTACTTGTTCTCATTCATGTAATCTGATTGGCATGCTTCAATAGAGAATTGAAGTAATAAAGTGCTAATTTGTAAGGTTAACTTCATATATGTACTGTTCTTCCCTGACCACCTCTTGATTAAATAGAAACCCTATTTTCTTGAAACTTGATATCATTGTGATTAGTGCAAATTAGAGCAGTAAGTGCTTGAAGACTTGCACCTGCTTCTGAAGAAGCACCTGCATCATCTTTTGATGATTGTTTCATTATCCCCATGTTACCTGAGCACAGCACAGTCAGGCTCTTTATTCATGTGAGAGGCTGAAACATATTATTCTTACTTGATGAACAGTTACCTGAGAGTTTAGTTATTTCACCCACATTAAAGTCCTACCTACTAAACAATCCTTCCTCCATTTCAGGCCTCCTCGTCTGTACCAGATGACTCACTCTGTGCTTCATGGGAGTTTCCACTCATAAGAATTTATTGACCAACGTATTTTTACTACTATTGACTCCTGTAAGTATTGTAAAGTTAGAGAAGTTATCTGGATTCTGCTTCAGCTCAAATGGTATTAAATACTGACTACAGAATTATTACTTGTAAAGCATGTAAGAACGCAACCTCTCTCAGATACCAGGTTGGATGCAAAGCTGGTGGTGACAAAGGTTTTCCTGACTTTTAAGTTAAATAGATCTTAGTTGTAAGTCCTGAGAACGTGGAATCAATTCTGTAAAATGGTACTGTGTCTTTTGATACTTCAGTAACTTCACTTAAAATCTACTCCCTTTGTAGCTTATACACTCGAGTGAAAAGATCTTATCAATGTTTTTCTCAAATGGTGCTTTAAAGATATGGTTATCTTATTCCAGCTCACATAAGAATGCTCTTTTCTGTGTTGGAAATGGAATATATTTAATGGCAATATGCTGCAATGCTTTGATAGGCTCAAGGATTTCAGCAGATGAAGAAGTGAAAAAGTACAGGTCATGTATTTATAAAGCTACAAGACTTAATTCTGGTCTTAGAACATTGCAAATTCACTGAATGAAATCTGACTGTATTACTCTATCAAAGAGTATTATAAATACATATGTCAAAGATGAAATTGCAGTCAAGAGCATCAAGTGGATTTTGAATTCTCCCTAGCAGATATCTCTATTTCAGGGTCTCTTTATTAGAATTAATATCTTGGAAATGATGACTGGGGGCACAGGGGGAAGGCCTTCATATTTGTAACCTTAAAACCTTAAGGAAGGTTCTGCATACGTACTTTAAAATGTTACAAAGTCATTAGTTAAGAAATAATAATTTGCTAGAGCTTTTTAGGTAATAAAAATTAATATTTTTAAAACCAGTAACATTAAGCTGATTGCTTTTCTTTGTGTGAGGGTTTTTCCATTATTCCCATGAGCCTCCCACATTTGGATGTATAAGCCCATTGCTTCCCTAAGTGGGACTTGCAGCAATATCCTCTGTTCCTACCCATTTCTCTTCAGGATCCTTACCCTCTTCTCACCCCTGTTCTAATCTTTCTCTCCCCCTCCCAAACTGCTATCTACTCCATATGGCTTCCTGCTGCCTTATTTCCTGTTTCCTTTGCTGTGTCTGCTCCTCTCTCAAATGCAGAGACCAGGTAGGCTATTTTTGAACCTGAGCAACTTTTGTGACACTGTTTCCTGAGATTCGCCATAACAGCATCGGCTCAGTGTCACTTTCATTTTATTTTATTCCAGAAAGGAATGTAATGAAAGAAAGTAATGGCAATCAGGCTTTTCATTGGAAATGTAACTCTGCTCCCAGCAAGAGAGGTGCTTCAATGACGTTATAGTATACCCATATAATCTCTGTGCTACTGTGCAGTGTCCAGATGACTGTCAGCACAGGCACTATTTCATTGTTAAAACATTAATACTCTTTTAGAGAAATAATCTTTTTAGAAAAGATGCACAAGTGCATACCATCAGATGTAACAAAATCTACTGGCAATAGGATAATTTCCAAGCTAGCATGAGAGTATGTGCTGTGCGCACCATGTAAATAGTCTGATATATACTCTTTAATATGGAGACAAAGGTTGTTTTTTTTTTTAATATAATATGTACACTTCAAAACAAGAAAATGTATCATCTTAGAATAAGTTGTGTCTTTTCTCAACTAGGTTTGTATTTTGCTTAGTAGGGAATTGTTACGCCATGTATTTACTGTTGATTGTAAGTTGCTGTATTAGTGAGCCATAGCTGTAGACCCTTCTGTATGATTGATATGATACTTGCTTATTGAGGTATAATTGAGTCTTTCTGTTTAATGTTATGATTAACCTGTCATAACATCCTGTATTTTAATGAACTATTTTGGCATTTTGTCTTTTTGTGGTGGTGCCTCAGAATGTATTCCAGAGAGAGAGGATAAAGAGCAAGACATCTGTCTACAGTACAAAAGATGACGTATTGTGTCTATATACACAAGTTTTCCTTCCAGATAACAGGATTAGGGATTGATTGTCAGCTGTAATGCTGGCTAGAAGGAAGTAAACTGAGATATGATTTGTGTTCACTTTCATAACAAGTGGGCCACCTTGTTGCTAGAGAATGGAGTCATATGATTGTGGTCGGAACCGAGAATTACTTCCTAGGAGAAGATTGTTTCATTACTTACAGCTGGATAAGCGTTGTATGTCCTACTCCAATATAAGCAGGTAAAGATCTGGTGGCACCATCTAAATCACTAGGAAACCGGCTGGAGGGGGCAAAAGTCACGTTCAGGACAGTCTCAGTGCCTTCCCCTCTTAGACCGTCTGGGTGTAAGTGGATCTCCTTATATTTTCCTGTGCTGTGATTTTGGTATGCTTTGGGTTTGGCCCTGCATGACATAATTCTGCTCTCTTCCCCTGCCCTCCTCCCCCAAGCTTTTTCCTAGCAACAGCCTGCTGATAGAGGGGGATTGAGAATTGCTTGGGTTTGCTCGTGGCAATGCTCTTAAATTTTGAGAAATTTTCTCTGCATTCCTTGTAGCATGACACAGTGAAAGTCATATTGATACCTGGACCTTGGTTAATCATTCATATTGCATCAGACCAAAGAAGTGTGTAGTAGCATCAGCTGTTTCATTTTTAAATAACACAGTCACTTCAGTCAGAAGTATGTATGGTAGTACTTGAAGCACACACTGACTGCAGGAGAGTTAGCTGTACTGACATGTCATTACTACAAGAGACCTATCAACTTGTGGTCATCTTTCACTTATCTTTTAGCCACATGCTGTATTCTGGCTTTCTCAGAATATAATTATTGCCAGGATGTCAAAGCCTTCCTTTGATTCTCGTATCAATTTCTATCTAATTGAGTAGAATTTCCTGTTTCCTAAGCATACTTCCGGAGCTACTTCTACCATAGAAGCAGATTTGGCCTTACACAAGAGCAAGCTTAGCTTTGTGAGCATTCCTGAACCTGAAAAGATACCGGGATATCTTCTGGTCGTAACTATCTTCTTATCACTGGCAGTAAATCAGAACTTAGTCTTTGACCATATTTGACAGAGCTGATGCCTCTAAGCAGTACAGAGATCTGGATTTAGATATGAAAGTAGCTAGGAGAAGTTCACTTAAAAATGAAAATTAGGAATGGAAAAGTACCAGTCTGATGAGTAAGTATGTAGTTCTCCCAGGCTTTTTTTGGTTAGAGTGTGTTCTTTATTTGTCCTGTATGAATTTTTTAACTGAAAATTCTTTGAGTTTTCCCAGTGTGTAAAACAAGGAAAAATCTTGTTTGCTTCACAAAAGTTGCATGAAGATTTGCAGATGGAAAAGCTTGCAGCATGGGTCCTCTTAAGCATGATTTTGCTTTTTTAGGCCCAAGCCCTTTAACACAAGATAAACCATCTCTCTGCTTTAGAGTGGTTTTACTGGTAAAGAGCAATTCATTTTCTCGTGTTTCTAGGGAAACTTGAATTATTTTTTCTATGAAAACCTTATAATATTTTTAAAAGCATTATTTTAAAAAGTAGCCCTCATCTGCCCCTCCCTAGCAGAATGATTAAATCATTCAATCATGTAGGATGATAGTAGTATATGGAATGTTTAATATTGGCTCCTGTTAATTGTTGATCAGTAGAGTTTGGAATAAATGGGATTGATCGTACAAATTGTGTTTCTTACATGTTTTTGAAAATGAGTAGTTGTAACTCCTCTTCAAATTTTCTAGGGAGTCCTTAGATGCTTCCTCTGCCCTAACTTACATTCCTGTTCATTCTCCAGCACAGACACTGTGTGATGGCCACTGCTCTTCTTTGGGAACAGGTTAGTAAAATGTCCTTACAGCTTCTGCTTCATGCATGTTTTGTGCGTAAAAGCTAATGTTTGAAAAACTTACTGTGCAGTTGATAAATACTATAAGAACGATAGGTCTGGTTTAAAACATAAAATGATTAACAAACATCAAACATCTTTTCTACTGGCAACCTATGCCAAAAAATGTACGTCGTTTGCATAATAATGTGTCAATATCTTGAAAATGGGTTCCTGAAGATGGACAGAATCGTCTGTTAGCCTTAAATTTTAGGATAAAATTGTTGAAATCTTCTTCTGATATGTGAAAAGGTTGATCTCTTTTGCATATTATGAATGGAAGAGGCTTGTACTGTTAAAATCAACTGATGTGTAGGTTTTGAAGTGATAAGAACATGATCAGCAATCTCAGTCTCCAAATAATTAAAGATGTCAGGAAGGGGGCAGCTTTGTTCATTTCTTTTAAAATGCCTTGGTAAGTTAGTAGTGACATTTGGAAGTAGCCTATCTGAGCTCTGTATGCTTGAGGGGGGTTGAGATCTTTTAAGATAAAAGACTATATTATTTAATGCTGTAATTAGATGCTGAATGCCATACATTAAAGAAATACTGCACATCTTAAATTGCTTTAGTTTATACCCTAATGATAAATCAGTGTGCAGCTTCAGTGCAGTCAAGGCACAGGCATTCAGTCACTGTGTTGTTTCAACCTGTTTTGAACAGTGGCAGCTTGGCAGTAAAACACCATTGGGAACTGCACTGATAAAAGCAGCCATGGAAAATATTAGGGGGGGGGAAATTCTAGCGTTGATACAGCTACGTCCAGATCCCAGTTTGGAAAATCAGCTTCCTTTCCTCCACTTCCCAAGCCTTTCCTGAAGGCTATCAAATGAGTCATACTGAAATCTGTGATCCAGCAGGAAGCTGGAATGCAGATAATATGAAGTTAAAAGAGAAGTTGCAAAGAACTGAAAAGTAAACAGTCACTTTGGCTAGTTTTGCAGTTAGTTACACATACCCAAGGGTATTCCAAAGTACTTCATTCCCAGCATCGACTTCCTCCCGTATACCCACCCCAACCCACCCCAAAAGACTAAAGTGCAGAGAAGCTTAATGACAGGAAATACCTCAAATGCATTTTAAAACAGTTAAAGACTTAAGGCTTCTGGGGGCCTTGACTCTCCCTGACTATTATAGCTTACTGAAATTGCCTTAAATCCTCCCTGGACAGTGTTTGAAAGTCATTTCACATAGCATTCAGAGAGGAAATTTGCCTTCCCAGGCTGTTGCTGCGTTTGACCGACTAGCATTCGGCTAAGGGCAACAAATACTTGATCTTGTAAGGCAGAGGTGGAGCAGCAAAGCTGTGCAAAGAAATCCCGTTCTGTTCTTACCCCAGAAATACGGGCCACATTAGGAACTTCTCTTTAAATAGTGCCTAGCAGATGCGAGTGGCCATATTCAGAGTTTCTCTTCTGGGTGAGTGTGGTGGTTTCTAAGTCAGTCGAGGTACACTAGTTTTTGGTAGTTACTTTGCTGTCAGGTTCCTGTAAAGCTCCTGAGGGTGCAAAAGGGGGACAAGCAGTATATTAGGGGAGATTACGACAGAGAAAAATGCAGTGAGGAAGAATAAATGTCTTGCTGCTGCAAAGCTGCTGAGTTGCTGGGACCAAGGAGGGGAGAGCGCGGCGGAGGCAGGTGCGCGGCTTGCCCTGCGCTGCCCCGCGCTGCCCTCTGACCGTTCATTGATGGATTGCACCCTCCGCTACAAATGCAACATTTGAAACTTCCCGGGGAGGGGGGAGGCATCTCCGGCCCCGCTCGGTTTTTACTGTTTTTATTACTTCGAGGGCGTCCGTGAGGAGTTCTGCTCGTGGGAAGTTACCGCGGCTGCTGCCCGCTCCCCGGGCGAGGGCGGCGCCGGCGGCTGCCGCGCGGGTCCCACCGCGCCGTCGCCCCTTTAAGGGGAAGGGGGCGCAGCGGCGGCGGCGGCGGCGGGCCTGGCCCGGCCTCGCCTCCCGGCGTGCCCCGCGCCGCGGCCCCCGCCCCCCGCCCGCATCCTGCCGCGCCCGGCGCCGCTGCCCGCGCAGCCCGCAGCCAGGCGCGGAGCGCAGCGCAGCGCAGCGGCCCCGGCCCCCGCGCTGCCGGCCCCCGCCAGGCCCCTCCGCCGCCAGCCGCCCCCAGCCCCGCCGCTGCCGGCCGGCGCTATGGGCGGCGGGGAGCGCGCGGCGCCGGGCGCTGCCTCGCGGCGGGCGCTGCCGGCGCGGTGGCTGCTGGCGCTGGCGGCGCTGGCCGGGCGCTGCGGCGGCGCCATGGACGAGTGCACGGAGGAGCGGAGCGGGCGGCCGCAGCGTTGCATGCCCGAGTTCGTGAACGCCGCCTTCAACGCCACCGTGGTGGCCACCAACACGTGCGGCTCCCCCGCCGAGGAGTACTGCGTGCAGACCGGCGTCACCGGCGTCACCAAGTCCTGCCACCTGTGCGACGCCGCCCGGCCCCACCTGCGGCACGGCGCCGCCTTCCTCACAGACTACAACAGCCAGGCCGACACCACCTGGTGGCAGAGCCAGACCATGCTGGCCGGCGTGCAGCACCCTGCCGCCGTCAACCTCACGCTGCACCTGGGTAAGCCGCCGTCTCCCCGCCCCCTCCTCCTCCTCCGCCTCCTCCTCGGGGGACCGGGCCCGCGGGCGGGTGCTCGCCTCGTGACCGCCCCCCTCCTTGCCCTCTGCCACACAGAGACCCCAGCACAAATAGGGTAAACGCCCGACGAAAGGGACCGGACCGTTTGGGGAGGAGAGGGGAGATGGGGCCGAGCATCCCTGCTTGGGGAAAGGCTGCACCGCAGTTTTTAAGCTCCTCTTCCTGCTCAAGGGTGAAGCCGCTGCTCTGCTGCCTTAAAATTTTAATTAAAGGCCGCAGAGCTTTTCTGTAGCTAATCCCCTTGCGCACAAAGTTTTGGGAATTGTGACCGCTCCAAGTGGTAAAAAGCTGCTGAAACAGATTTTTACTGTATATAAACAAGCCAACCTTGCCAGAGCCTCACTTTACTTTGTCTCGAGCAAACGTTTACTGCGAAGTTTCTTGAGGCAAACAGGATCTTTTTACCAAAGGGTTTGCTCTGCGTTGGACATAACGTTTTCACTCCAAAGTGGCAGGCTCTTTTCTTTCTTAAAGAATGATTATGCTTGTGAGATGGTAGTCTGTCGAAGGAAAGTGACAACAGAAGTTTGAGGGAATTACTTGATGTGAGCCTGCAAACAAAGTGCTTGCTAGCTGCACTGTCAGTTCATAAAACACAAGCTTTAAGCAGCGCAGTTTGCACTGGTGTTCTGCAGTGAGCACATCTTATCTAATGCAGTGGAAAGCTGAGGTGGTGGACCTCTCTGGGCAACAGACTTGGAATTCATGGAAGATAAGGCTGATCTGAGAAAGTGGAAAAGGGATAAACACTGTAGAAAAATGTGTGTGTAGATATATGCAAAAGCGCATCTGCTCAGTATCCTGTTACTCTGAGATGGGGTGATGTTTACGCTGTTACGGTTGGGAAGAGTGCTGGATGATCTCTCGGTATGTACGATAGCTGGTATTTCTACTGAAGCTATGGAAGTTAATCATGGAAAAGGGGAAAATGAGTTTTCTAATTTTTAGCATTCTCAGAATTTTCTTTTAACTTTAAAGTACTTTATTCCTAAGAGAATTCTTCAAATGAAGCCTTCACCTTGTGTTGGAAATCAGATTTTTTTTTCCTTGCTCTATTCATTCAGCTATTTAAGCTGTCTCAATATGGAGGAAAGGTAGTTGTTTAGAACTGAGAGCAAACCAGCCAACAGAAAATTAAAACCTCAGTTTAGGTACTCGTTGCTGTTTGTGTAATCAAATAAAGTAAAACCCATTCACAATTGCACAATTGACAACAGTCAATGTTGAACCTTCAGCTGACTATAGTTTTAACGCACACAATGTGTTTCTCAGGATTTTTTGGTGAGGGATGGAGTAATCTTCAGGGGAAGGGGGGGAAGTGTGCGAAGGTACCTTGGAGACTGAAAAGAGCCTTGGCTTCCAGAACTTGTGATTAATGAGTTGTTTCGAAGTGCACACTTTCGGGGAGATGGAGATGAGGATGCAAAATCTTACACATGATCACCTGCTAACTGCTTTCATCTGTCCCAATGGCCAATAAAATTTCAGTTTCCTAAAGCGTTTCTGTATATTAGGAGCTTCAGGACGAATACATTGTGTGTAAGCTTACATCCTTCTTTGGATAAGGGTAGTTATTAAGGCCTCTCTTCCTTTGTGCTCTGTACCCTGGGAATTTTTATACAGGACAGGGACCTAAGATCAGATTTCATTCTCTCTCTCTCTCTCTCTCTCTCTCTCTCTCTCTCTCTCTCTCTCTCTCTCTCTCTCTCTCTCTCTTTTCTCTCTCTCTCTCTCTCTCTCTCTCTCTTTGGTAGTACAATGTAATAATCCTTTATTATCAGTACAAAGCTTATCTTTTTGGGCACTTCATGTTACTTTGTGTTATTTATGCGTTACTGTTATGTTTGAATCTGTGCACCTCTGTGTAATGCATGTTCTTTGAAAAACAGTAGACTTGTGATGAATGATTGTGTCCAATATGTTAATGAAGACCATTACATCTTCAGAACATATTGGTGTTGAAGTAATATTATAACATGATCGCTGTCGATCTTCTTACTTTCAAGTTTGTTTCTAGGCGATGGTAACTTTATGAACTTAGATTTTTTTGTAAAAGTATTCTAATCTAAAAATATGCATCTGGCTGACTGAGATATTTGAGTGTGCTTTTGCTTTGCTTTTTCCCGGTTGGATTTTCAAATGATGTATTTGTAACATAAAACCCTTTAAGAGCAGGAACCCAGTTATGGATGTGGTGGTGGTGGAGTTCTAAAACAGTAAAGTATCAAGCTGTTTGTCCACATGCTATGCTAGCAGTAAATACTCTGAACATTTTTGTATGCATTAGTTGCTTATTGAAGAAGTATAAAGTACCAAAAATGCCGTTTCAGTCTTGAACACACAAAACTTCTCTGTGGCTTTGTTCTGTTCCAGTTCTTATGGATTCCTCAAACCATCTTTGTTTGAGTGAGCTATTGCGTTTTGGAGTTTCTGTGCCTGCAGGCTGCGTTCCCCACAGTGCACCACAGTCTGCAAGACACTTAATTACTGGAATTGATAACAGAGAGGAAGCCAAGGGCTTGGCAAGTATTTGTGTGCTCTGTAGGGCATAAATGCATTATAGGATACAAAGGCCTTTTATGAAGTTAGTTCTGCATGATGCTTGAGCATCATTAGGCTGTATATTGAAACTCGTATCCTTGTTAGATACTGCATTAAAAGCACTGGTAGCCAGAATATTTAGCACAGCTTTGAACCCGTTCAGGAATGGTAATATCTACTCTAGGCTTCAGGCATGATCCTGAGTTCTTGGCAGTTTGGGATGTCCAAACTAATGTGCAATGATGCTCAATCCATATAGATCAATGTTACCTTTCTGAGGAGTCTGCAAAAAGTAAATCAGAAAAGTAGCTCAGATGGCAGCATATGAAAATTGGCTATAGCGACTTGTTACTTCTTTGAAACTTCTTGGAATTTGCAGTTCAAAACAAGTTTGAAAACTTTATTTTGGGGTCTAGATGCTAGCAAGCAGCTTGCTGCTGACAAATACAGGGCAGATACTGGTTACTAAGTACAGTTCAGTGTTTGAAAAGCAGATCTCTGTCCAGTATTTAGGATATCGCTGAGCAGATGGGAATTGTGAAATTCCCAGTCCCTTTACAAGGAATATCCAGAATTATAAAAGCTGCTTCTCTTTGTATGTGAAAGTATTAAGACTCTGTCAGTAGAATTCCTCCCCCAAGAATTGTTGGAGACTGGAGTTGAAGTTGCCCCTTTAACTTTGGAGAAAGGGGATTTGAACCCAATATCTCAGGGTAGTGGGATGAATACCACTATATCCATCTCCCTTCTGCTTTTCTTAAAAGCGTTTCTCTATTTTGCCTATTCTTGCAGTTCATCAGATGGGATAAAGTCTGAATTGGAAGGAACTCAACAAACATTTGTCTGCTGCTCATCCTCCCAGTATCTCCGTATGTTCCCAGGATAAAGGACTTCGGCATAGCCGTGACAGTTTTAAATAGAATATAGATGCTAAGAAATTACAATATATAGTTACTTTTGCCTTGGCTTAGCTTAGTGTCACATTAGTTTTACAGTGAGTGCCATTCTCTTATGCTTGGAGCATTGGTGTAGTTCTGGCACCTCACTAGTGTTTTATATGCATACGTTTTAGTTACAGCTTTGCTACTTAGGTCTGTAACATGCCAAAGCAAAGCCATGTGTTAAAGATCTTCCTTCAAACATTGAAAGAAGGAGAAAGAGAGAAGAATGGAGATGGATCTTTTTTTTTCTTCTTCTATTTATATACGTTGCTGGACAATGGCTTGTATTTTTTCAGATTTCGTATCTTTTTTTTTCAGAGAAAATTCCCATTTCTCCTTCCTGCAGCTCCAGTTTCTGTGTATTTTCTGTTGCTGCTGCTGCTGTTCCTGCACAGCTTTTTATCCATCTTGCCATACATTTCTATGTGTGCCTCCCGGTTTCTTTGCCAATTAGTCCTACTAGTGTCATCTTTCCTTTTTTCCCAGCAGACATTCTTATTCTATGCCCAGATCATCTCGATTTTTCGCTGTAATGATCCCAGTGTTTTGTTCCACTGACAAAGAGGCAGCGTCCTCAGCACGCTGGTTGCTGTTTAATGGCAACAGAGTGGCCCCGTCTCCATTAAGTACAGTCAGGCTTTTATAAGCAGCTTGTGATCTAAGGACAATTTGGCCTGTGTTTCCGAGTGCATTCAGGAGAGATCTAGGTAACCATCCCTGCCTGTAGCTCTGCAGGGGCGGTGCCCCAGAGAGGAGCTTAGCTGTGGACACCAGAGCCTCGGCTGTGTGCTAAAGGCTGCCCTGCAGGGCTGAAGGATCTGGGGAAGAGGCCTGGCCTTGCAGGCTGGGTGTTGGAGGAGTCCGTCTGCCCAACTCCCACCCTTTTTCCCTGGAAAAGGAGCCAGCACAAGGCGCTGGAAAGTGACCCTTGGTTAGCCCGTCGTTCAATAAATAAACGAACTTGCTGGCTGCCACAGTCACAAACGTGTCGGCTGCGTTTGCAGACCTAGATCGTGGTTAAAGCTGAGTGTTGCTGCTCTTGAATTCTTTTGAAATCCATCCCGTAGACTGTAGAGCTAGCTTAGAGATGCGTTTCACCAGCACAGGTGGTATCTTGTACAGGAAAAATAGTGGAAAAACCTGTGAAAGCTCCTAGTTGTTAGGAGAAATAGATTGCATGCCTCCCCCACCTTTTCTTTCCAAGCTACTTAGTCCTTTATTTGGCTTTGAGGAGAGTAATGATGCTTGCTTATAAATACTCTGCCCACTAAATGCAGATTGGGGTATGATTGCCATTTGAAGGCCTTTATAAGGAAACACAGGCAAGATGCCAGTTCTTATGTTCAGCCTCAGTTTGATCTGCCAGTTGTTTGCAGCAGTGGTTTTTGTTTTTTTAAGTACAGAAAAGCAGCTTTTTCTTAAGGAAGGGCTATATAATGTGCCTTAATTAAAATATTTAATTTATTCAGCTATGATGTAGTCAGTTTTGCTTTAGCACAGAATTAAATTGTTAGTTTGATGGTTACTCCATTAAAACTCTACTAGGCTGCTGATCCTTGTCTTCCTATAAAATAATCACAAAATAAATGCAAACAATTAGTATGCCTTTGAAATTCTGCGTAGAGAAGCGCAGTTTAAAAACTTGCAATTTGGGAAACCATAGTTAATACATTAGGATAGCACTTCTAGCACTTATTGGTGTTAAGGGAGACTCTGTGTATAATTGCTGTGTGTCTTCAATTTATGCTCTTCATCAGTTAATAACTTTAATTTTCAAATCAATGCTTTTGAGGGAATCTCTTGCTGCCCTAGTGAGAAGGTAATGGAAAAGGAATGAATTATATTGGGTTGTTCCTGTGCAGCCTTATGTTAGTCTCAAATAGTTGAGTATAGAGGGAGCAGTCTGGATAACTTTAGCTTCTTAACATGAGTTTTCTCCTTTAGCAGGCTTATACTGAATCTGTAATCTTTCTTTAATAAAGTCTTTTTATTGTCAGAGAAGTGAGGATTATTTAATCTGGAAGAATTCTCTCAGCTGAGAGCAGTGACTCTGGCTGTGCAATTTGTCAGGAAATCCTTTGGAGACTTTGTTAAAGTCGGGTCTGGGAATGGCTTGCTGAGTACTTCACTGACTTGGCTGTGGTATTTGTGGAGCCCTGAGGGGACTCTATTTTAGTTAGTCTCACAAAGGCTTGATTTACATTTTGCAGGTTTCAACATGAGTAGTTAAGAGATCAGTTTTTTAATGGCCAGCAGTTGTTCAGTGCAGTTAAATAAAGTAGCTTTAAAGCTCTCTTATCAGTTTCCACATACCCTTTAAATTCTCAGGTTTTCTCTAATTCCTTCATCCTGCATCTTTCTTGGGACACTGATGCCACTACATGAGGCATTTGGGAATCCTATACATGGCAGAGCATTTATTTTAGGGAATGGAGAGAGCTGGGATTGTAAGGTATTTTGCTGCAAAAATAGCTGCTCTTTGTGGTGCTTGCTATGAATTGCTAGAAGGATTAATCACCAGTTTTGAAAGTCAACTAGTTGCTTTTGTAGTTTTAATACTTAAACTATTGTTTGCTATTCAGGATTTCTAGCTTACTGAAAAATTACTGATTTAATAGGCTGATAAGTAACATTTATAGCCTAAAGCTTTTGAAGTCTTTCTCAGACTCTGGTAGTTTCCAAGTAAAAAATTTCAGGCTGCTTCTTCTGAAACTCTTGCTGTGTTGAGGATTCTTTCCTCTGTATGGAAATATAAAAATGTGATTGATCTGCGAACAACATCTTAAAATAATTTGCAATTCAGATGGATGAGATAGAAAAGTTGAATGGGATGGAAAACTCAGATTCTGAGTCCATCATAATTCTTAAATTGCAACATAAGACTGTAAGTGCAGAACTGTGAATGTTGTCCTTAACCATATAACTCTTGTCTGATTAATATCTGTGATGTTAGCATCACTTTTGTCCTTGGGATCCTAATTCTTCAATCACTGTCTCAGATAACACTGTGGTGAGTAATTTTATACAGGCACAGTGTCCAGTTCTGTTCCCTACCTGAGGCGTAGTTGGAATCTGTGGTCTGGTGTATTAAACTGAGGTAGTTATGCCTAATGTCACTGTCTTTGAATTGTAACAGCCTTCAGAAACTGTACCTAGTACTGGGATTCACTATGCTTGTGCTTACCCTCTGTGTAAGGTTTGATGGGAGAAGAATCATTTCGTATTGTTTTTACTCATCTCTTTTACTAGTGAAAAACTGCTTATTAGTGGCTACCACAATATGTTTTAGTATCTGTTCAGAAGATAATTTGTCAGGATGTTACGAAATTTATCTGTCAAATTAAGGTTTACAGACTTCGATGTGTGAGATAAATCTGTGTGGTTATGTTGAGGACCTGTGGAATTACAGGATCGTTGTAATATTAGGACAACTTGTCAGTCTGAAACCATTTTCAAAGGATTTGCTCAGGATTTTTCTGAAGGTCTGTAGCATCCTTTGAGTAATGTAAATTTGAAAGAGTTTTTAAGCATACAAAGAAAACAACAATAAAAAAGTAGATTGTGAGAATAGGAAAAGGTAGTTTTATTTATTGTGCAGTCAGAATACTTTCACCTTCATAATTCTTACCTTTGACTTTTACAGGATGACAAATAAAAACCTTGGTGAGGAAAGCAAGAGGACCATGCTCTGAAAGTCTTCATTTTGAAGAAGTGAGCGTGTGCAGGGTAGCTGGTAGCCAAAATGAGAGGATTTGGAAGCTTGTGTGGAGTTTGCATTGGAATTGGCTAGTGCTGCAGTTGCAGGCTGGGCTTCCAATGTAGCTCTGCATGGTCTGTGAGCAGCAGGGACTTAATGGCCTTGTTGCAGCCAGGGCCACCTGCTTGGGACCTCTAGTACAAGAGAGATCCTATTTAAGCTGGACACTAGATTGCAAATATTTCAAATAAGAATTCCTATTTAAAAGATTCTTATAAAAGAATAATCTATGATATCTTTGAGTGCAAATCACTATTCTTTTGTGCACTTCATGCTCATGGAGGTAAGAGGAACATCCTTCCCTATGTCATTGCAGTCATACTGCTTTATTTTTATTGGCATTCTTGTAAGGTGGTGATGTTTGGTGTCACATCAGCTTTGCTGAAAGGCACAGGATGGCTGCTAAACTAAGCAATTGTGCTATGAGATTAGAGAGCTACTATTAGCAGAAAAGATCAGTTATCAAAGGAAAAAAATGGGAATATTGAGATGAGAGGTTGTTTGTTATAGTCTGCCATAGTGCAGGTGCAAGCTGATATGATACAGTTAAGCTGTGTATGGTGTCATGCTTATTTTTGAAGTAAAAACATATTGGACTTCCCAGAACTTTTCTGTAGAAGCTTGGAAAATGGTGAAAACTCACGAGCTGTAAAAAGGAATGAAATAACAAGGTAATTTTGTATAAATAAATACAAAATCATCCTCTATCTCTAATCTCTTCTTTCCTGTTCCAGCCTATCTGAGAGATGATTGATTAAAGAAAAAGAGGGGGGGGGAACCTGACCTCCCTTTGTATTTTTCAGGAATTTTCATCATTTTGTTTTGAAACTGGGTGGTAAAGCATTTCTTTTTTTCCATGCTGCTACTTGTTTTAGATATTACAATGCGATAGTCATCAAAGACTAGTTTCTAGTAGTAATCGTGCCTGCAGTTCTGACACAACACAGCTGTGTTCAGTTCCGGAGAATTTCAAAATTCCCTTTTAGAAATAATATTCCAAAATTATTTTTGGATTTCTCTTTCTTGTAGGTAAGCTAGTACTATCTTCTATCTAAGTGATATAATTTCAGATAGCTTTATGTTTTATTTGTACATTAAATTTTGGGAGTTGATGTGTTTTGGGGGTGTGAAGGATGATAATTTTTAAGATTTTTCTAGAGTTGCTGTATGGAAACCTTGCAAAGACCCAGCAAGTTTGCTTCTCCGCCTTTGCTTTGTTACTGGTTCCTCTGTTTTAAGCGAGGGAGCTAACTGCAGCAGTGAGGTGAGCCTCTGATTCATCCTCAAGAGTTTGAGGTGCTCTGGTGAGAACTTCCTGGTGCAGAATTGCAAATGGCTTTAGGCATGGCAGCTGGCTGAAATGAGTGGGTTGAATCTGAAATGGTGAAGACTTGGCCCTTTCCTTGCTCTCGAAACTCTTTGTAATTGAAAAGTCTACATCTGAGAGAACCTTTGTGGGGAGGGGGGAATAAATAAATAAATAAAGGCAGAACAAAAACTGGTAACTGTCTGTGGCATAAAGCTTGTTAAGCTGCTAGGGGAGGGAAGACTGATGCCTGACACTAATAGGGACCCTCTTTAGTGAGGAGCTGTTCTTCCTTGGCGTGTTACTCTTTAAACGGACAATGCCTGTCTGTGCACGATGGTTCTTGGCTTGTGTGTGGATTGTCTGAAATGCTTGTTTCTTTGTGTGCTCCAAGACCGAGTGAACTCTGTGAAGTTTCGAGTTGGCACCTGTCCAGTCCTAAGCAAATGGCTTTCATGTTGTGATTTATTTTTCAAAATCTGCTTTATAGTTCAACCTAGTCAGCATGGGAATGAAGTCTAATCCCTACCTCAGTGAGCTTCTGTTTGTACAGCACATGTAGCATGTATTGGCTTATTTTGGGGTGGGTGGAAATCAGGGTTTAGAGACTTGTTTTCCTTCTCTGTGAAAGGGAAAATATATTTTACTGCATCATCCATAATTTTGGAAAGTGAATCTTTCTAAACCTGTTTGAATAATAATAATAAAAAGATGTCTCTCTTGGAGTCTTTACACAAATGGCTTCACTGACTTTGTCAAGAAGGATAAGGCTCTCCTTTGGCTCTCCCAGAATAAGTTTTTTTGATACTTTCTAATGCCATACTTAAATGGGATAAAGGCTGTGAAGTGTGTACTAAATACTATGAAAGTATGTTGGGCCCAAGTGCAGTTGAACGTATCTCTTCTTGACACTGATGGAAGAAATAAATAGGTCAGTTCTGGAAAAATGATCGTTTGGATACCTCTTGTCATTTCAGTGTTAAGTAGGACTGGTTGACTAAACAAAACGAAAATGCCTTCCTTTCCTCTTAGGAATTCTGCGGTCCATTTCTGATGATGTTGATTATTTATGGTCCTTTCATCTGCAGTCTGTTAAGTGCCCACATCCTGTGGGATTTTGCTGTGGGATATTCTTCCCAGCAATTCCCAAGAGGTGGGTTGTGCCGTGGAACCAGTCCATGGGGATAACTGTAGTGTTTGTGTAGAGAAGCTGTGTGCTCTTCCTTGCCTTGAAGCGTTTGAACGTTCTGCATGTGGGAATTCTGTCTGTCCCATCTGCTTTATCCAGTACTGCCTCCTGGCTGGGAGAATGAGTGTGCTGTCTTCTAATTTTACTCAGTCCAGTTACCTAGTTTTGTTTTGTTACAGCAGATAATGCCTTATAGCTGCTGCTTTTGCTGCTTCTGTCATTCTAAATGTTCACTGTGTTCCTTTATGGATCTCCTGGATACCGTTATCCTAGTTTGAGTGATACAGTACTTAAAGTTTCTCAACACTGAATCAGCTGTTTGATGAAATTGTTAGGAATCTAATACTTAAGTCAAATGTGATTGCTCTTATCTGCTTACTGTCCTCCCATTTGCTTTACTGTCATGATTTGTGGCCCCTTTTCTGTACCTGACCCTGGCTTTCTACTTCTTTCCTCAGCCTCTTGCAAGCTGTCTAGGTTTTTCCTCCACCCCGCTCTCGTTTCCCTGGTAGTGACTTGTGAACTGTGTTATTTGTGGTGGTTCCCCTGGCACATCCTTGGCTGTGCTGGTCCTGCTGGAATCAGCCGGTAGCCCCTGAACCTGCATGGGTAGCATCACTTGTGCTCTTGCACTGTGGTTGCTTTAGCTGCTTTGTAGATCTGTCTTCAGTCTAGAGTCTGTAGAAACTATTGAAAATGAAGAGAAGGAGGAGGAGTCCATACTGTGCCCTTTGCCAGCAGCCTGCAGGTACTCAGAAAGTACTTGGCCATTCATCCTGTAGGTGGAAGGAAAGACAAACTGTTGTTGGTGCTTTTCACTTTGATTGGATTTCTGAAATTCCCAGATGAAAGGTGCAGTGCAAGCCCAGAATTATTAATGCCATAATATTATTCTGTAGTTTCCCTTTTTGTACATATTGAGGTATGAGTGTAGAGGAAGGCTAACCATCAGAGAGGAGTTAGATGTTTTCCTGAGTTGAAGCCTTTTGTTATCATAAAATACTTCCTCCCCCCCCCCCCCCCGCCCCCCACTCATTCCTAGCCTGCATGTCAGATTTTGAAGAAAATGGAGTAAACAGACTTGGTGATTCCAGTTTCTCAAAAGATTTTTTTTTTTTCAAATCAGCAGGAAGGGTAACAGTTTTGCCTGCTTAATTGTTGCTGTTCCGGTGGATATTCCCAGCAGTTAGTTTGGCATCCTTGTGAAATGATTGAGCAGTAACCTAGCAAGCATTTCTTCTGGTTCAGTGCCCAGTTGCACAAACACCTGTACTGGCACAACTGAGAAGGGAACGGAAGGGGAACGAGCAGCAGGAAGCAAACTGCTGAAGCCGGTGCTGCCCACCCTGTAGAGGCTGGTTTGGCAGAACTGCAGAAGGCCAGGCCAGGGCAGGGATGGAGTGGCTGTTGTGAAGGTCAGTGCTGCTGCCAAAGCACTCATCAGACTGCACCCAGAAGAGTCTTTAAAATTTGAAATATTAGAAAGTCCTTTTCTGTAGAGGAGGTCCTGAGCCTACAGGTTAGGAGATGGTTCAATTTCACGGAACTATTTCATACAGGGAATTGAGAATATTGGTAGAAAATACTGAATTCTGCCTTGTAGCTGGTAGATTGGGACCAAGATGCAAAAGAAACAAGCGTTCGTGTGGGCTCTTTTCCAGATTACACTGCTATATGCTGTATCTCTTGGTCTTTACTTTTAAGTTTCAAATACTTGCAACTTTGTGGGTTAGTAAGAGCTATAGGTTTTCTAAGGGCGCAGCCTAGCCCCTTTCCAGGCTCACTGGCAGGAAGGTAATTTAGTCAGATTCTGCCTGTTGTCAGTGTTTGATTTATTCTGCTTCACCTTCTCCCTTGATAAATAACCATTGTGATAGAAAAGAAACCCTGAGTTAGCTGGAAGGGTAAAAAGCTGCCCAGAGTTACAGTATGTGGGGGGGGGGAGGTGGTGGTTGAATATTTATTTGTACAGTAGAAAGCCTGAAAGTACACACTCATTGGAGAAATGTGAACTTTAGAACAAAACCCAGAGTTTTGTGGTCATCTTACGGTATCTATTTAATGAAATCTAATTTTTTCCCTACTTTACCTCTTGCTTGGCTCTTTCCTCTTGGGAGCTCTGGCTGAACTGGGAAGAGCTGCTCAGGACTGTGAGATTGTTGTTCAATCTCTCTCTCTTTCCTCTCCATCAGTGCTCAGCAGGCATGAGTTAACTGATTAAATTACTGACATTACACGAGTCACTGCTCTTGTGCTCTCTAAGCAGAGTGATTATACATACATTTGTACGTACACACTGCCACTTTCTCACACCTAATGGCTTTTCCCCCCTCTGCTGCTTAGTTCCCGTTTGCAGGAGGTAGCCCTCATGGGAGGCGAACGAGATGGTCCCTTGGGGCTCCACGATAGGAGAAGCTAAACCAGAGTTGCTTAGGGAACAAAGTACAGATTGTTTTGTAGGTAGGAGCACAAGAGGTGAGTGTGTGTGTGGTTTTTTTTTTTTTTTTTTTTTCCTTTCTTTTTTTTTTCCCTCCCGCTCCCCTCTAGAGCTTCATAACGCTTTCAGGGAGTAGGACAGGTTTGTTTGTTTTTGAATGTAACTATTGCCAGAAAACATTCATATTTAGTGCTGTCTTTTTATGTTTGGTAATTTGTCTGTCTGAAAACACTGGAAATACATTATTACAGTGCCTGAATCCCTGACTCCTGCTTAGGATTGGAAGCTTTTTTTTTTTTTTTTGTAAAGGATTGGTGTTTCACATGTAAATGCCTTTCGGAAACAATTAAATGAATTGCAGAACTACAGATCTGAAACTACAGTTCTGTTGCAAGTGAACTTAACTCTTGTCTGTTGATAAATTAGAAAGGCACAAAGAAATAATGCCTTTTCAGTTCCCCAGAAAGATATATATATTTTATATATAAATTGGACATGTGAGGCTACTGGATGAAGAAAAAGTTGCTAGATGTGGCCTAAGTAGATGAGGAGTTTCAGAGAAACATTCAGTGGCCTCGCATTTCATTTTTTGCACCTTTCATATTAATGGATTGATAGATGAGTCCTTGTCACTGTAAGTCACTACAGGTCTCCATACTCCCACTTCTCTGAGCTGTGCGTGAACTGTGAACATCTAGCTGAAAGCCTTCAGGACGAAGTTATGCTGTTCATCCATCAACAGCAGCAGAAGGCCAGCAATAATAAATAGTGATTAAGGCACAACCAATGCAGACTTTAAATCCTAAACTTAGGATTTGCTCCCTGTCCTGACATAGCCCAAGCTATGGCTCTGTAGTTTCTGGTAGACTGCTGTCATGGTTTGTTTTTTGGGGCATAGAGCACAACATTTCATGAAATATTACTCAAGAAGCACTCTTAACCTTCAATTTAGTGTCCACTGATATATTTGGAAACCTCTAGGAAAATGTGACCCTAAAAGTGTAGGTAGCATTGGGAAGGAAGATGGGAAGATTCTGAAAATTAAGTTTGAGGTTTTTGTGTGCTGTGGTTATTTACTAATTCAAGCAAAAACATGGAGAGAAAGACATGGTGTTTTAAAATTGAGACTCTGGGATTTATATTACAGACCTGCAGTGTTTCAAAGCATTGCCTTCTGATGACAAATCATGTAATAGCACTGCTTTGTAGCACCTAACAGTGGTATCCGGCAGTGTTTGGAACAGCTGTGATGCAGCTGCAGCACTAGATGTTTATTCGTACTGCAATCCGTAGGAGAGATTGAAAGGTTTGTTTACAGCCCTCATAAAGCTTTTATGCATGCCAAGGAGGAATTGGTGCTGGTTTTCTGGTGGACTTGAAGTAGCTGGCTCTGGTCTCTTAGTGCTTTCCTATTAATCAAATTAGTGTTTGGTAGTAGAAAGGGTTCTCTATATCTTCTGGACTACTGATACTGATCTTTGGTTGTATCCTTCGTGTCACTAGCTATCAGATGGGAGAGCTAAAAATGTTTTTAAGAAGCTTAATTCCTCCTGTTGCAAAGCATTATATCAAATATGTCACCTCGTTAATTTGTCTGCAAAATAATCACCGTTTGCATGTCATCTAAATGGACTGTTTTGCAACTGCTGGGCTTTTGGTATGTTCTTTGTGAAATGTGTGGTAGAAAATTAACATGCTGCTCTGGTAAGTGGGAGGGACCCTGTCTTCCAGTTTTTCTGTCGCACAAACCCAGCTTTTTCTATTCCCCCCCTCCTCTCCCTGCCCCCCCACCCCCAAAGTCTACATTAACTTGAAAACAGTGGGAGGGAATTAAATGTGTTTTGAAAGGGTTATCCCATGGGTGGGAGTGGTATTGAGTGCTTATACAGGGTATAGAAAGGGTTTGTGGGAAGAGAGGTTATTCAGCAAAATGAATAGAGTTTTGAGTTGTTAATCTCTGTCATTAGCACTGTGTACCAGAAAGTTTAAACTGTGCCTGACTAAATAGCATGAGTCTTTGAAATTCACAGCAGTGCTGGCAGCCCCACTGGCTTTCCTGCTCCTTGCAAACACACAGCTGTTCTGTCCAGGCATCCTTGTGTGTTCAACAACCGGATTGCTTCCTCAGTTCCCACCACAGAAAGCCATTCATGGTTTTGAGGAAACCACAAGAGACTGGCTTGAAGAAACCTCAAGAAAATGTGTCGATGTTGCCGTTGGACCAGTAAAGGACGTGGATGTGGACCTGAGCATGGGAGGAAGTTGACCATTCATTTCACATCCCTGTTCTCTGTGCATAATTAGTGTAACATAGGAAAACTTTCTCTTCCCCTGCCCCCCTCAATGATACATGTCCAGACTGGCTTAAAAAATTTGTGAGTAATAGTCCAAAAATGCAAACTAAGCTTGTAGTTGTATAGCAGTATGTAGTCTGTAGAGATGCTTTTTTTTTTGAGCAGCTAGCAGAGCTATCTAAGAACTGTAACATAAGCTTATCTTAAAACACCCCGAAACTTATCAGCTTTTGTTTTGCTCTTCATGAGATTTTTAAAGCCTGTTTTCAGCACAGGGAATTCAGCAGAAAAGATAAGATTGCTAAAAGGTCTTTATTAGAAAGTAGGCATGATGTCTTTGAAGGGTGTTACAAATGTAACAGTTGCTCAAAGTGACATGATGTTTGGCTGTCCATGAAAAGTAATGGCAATTGCTTCTAATGGTATTACAAGGTATCTTGGATCTGAAAGAACGACATCCTCTCTGTGTATTAAAAAAACAACCTGCACCCCAAACTACCCAAGGTAGCTTTTTCAACTGTTCTACTTCTTGAGGTAGATGTTAGGACCACTTCTTTAGTCTTCTGAGGGGAGATACAACAAGAGATGAGAAAGACAGGAACCCCCCAGGATGAGTGATCCTGTTTTGCATATTGTAGAATAGAACATTGTATTTTTCTGTCTGATGTTAGTGATCAGTTAAGCTCTAGTAGCAGATTGTTGCTTCAAAATACAAAACAAGTATTAGTAGTTGAAAGAACATGCAATTCCTAGTTCAATATGCTTTTCTCCTTTCCCTGAGAAGGGTACGTTTTAGATTTTGAAGATGAGGATTCTTAAGCTGCTGGAAAAAGTTGCATGTTATTCTGAATCAACAATTAAAAGCAATTAATAAAAATTTGCTAAGGAATTCTGGATGAGTAGCCCATCTACCAAGCCTAAAAAACAAACAGGATTTTGTTTCTTTAGAGAATGTTTCCAAGGTGAAACAAGTACATCATGATTGAACTTCTCCAAAATTTCTGTAACTGGTGATCTGGTAGAGCAAAGAGTGAGCTCTAGGAGGTTTTGAGTTTTCAGTCCTGGGCTTGATTAATGGACAGTATTTATAAGGTGCTCCAATATTTGCCCCATCTCTACACTGTTTTCTTCTTACCCATCTACTTCTTCCTTTTTGCTTCTTCCACCAACCCCAGAGCTGTTGTACTGATTCTTAAGTGTTTTGTGTTCAGTTACTTTGATTGTAAAGCAGAAATATTTTGTATGTATGTATGAATCATATATGTGCTCTGGCAGAGTAGCTATCCTATATTCTGTAGTTAAACTGCCTACTTAATGTTTTGTAGGCAAAAAATGAAGATGTGGTTTCACAGTCTCTGTAAGTCAGTCCAGCTGCTAGCAGTGGTGCCTTGTTCACTGGAGCTGGGAAACAAGGAAGCACGCTGCCCTAGGCTGGCCCTGTCAGCTCCTTCGATTAAGTCCTATCAGCTGGTTTTGCTGAAAGATAACCTTTTGGTGGATTTGGTTATAGTCAGATGGGCAAATTGATTCAACTTGCCTGAGACCATTTAAGCGCTGCTTGATAAGAAGGAAGCAGTGAGACTGCACAGTTGGCGGCAGGGAAAGGTGGAACAGTCTCTTGATGCCTCTACGCAATCTGGCATTGGTTTCAGCCGATTAGAAAAAAGTTCTGCGGTGTTTCCAGAACTCTTGCAGTAAGAGTAATCAGAAATGAACACTTTGTATGAAGATATTTTGAGCTTTTAAAGCCTACACAGCACTTTGGTAAAAAGAGAGAGAAACAAGCTGAAGGTCAATTTTTGTGCCTCGCACGTGGATGTAGCTCTTCTAGCTGAAGTAACAAATTTGAGATGATGATGAAGGGAAATATATTGGAGCATTCCTGGGGGGGGGGGGGATTATTATTATTATTTTTTTTAAGATGAGCCATATTCATTTATTTAACTTAAACACAGAGTTCTTGTACAGTTTTACTTTATGGAAAATACTTTTAATTTGTATCAAGATCCAGCTGTCTGAGCTTGTTTTAGCTGACTTTGCAAAAACAGTAATAATGATATTGTAAGAACTAATAATCCATTAAAGTAAGGAAGCAAACTGTGATATTTATGCAGCTGTTTGACTTAGCCTGGAAGCAGATTTATCTACGGTGGAAAATCTCTTGAAACAGCTCTCTTACTTGCCTCTTAAAGCTGTTCATAGTAAAGAATAATAAAAATCATGTGAAAACCAAATGTCACTTTCATAAATGATACTGAAGTATCAGACTGTGCATCCCAATGCAATTAAGGTTGCTCATTTAATATTAGTAATATCATTATGACTAACTCTTCTTTTTATGAGCTTGGAATTCCCACAGTGACAGGTGAGCTAGAGCTTATAAAAGAATCCTGTCGTGTTGGCAGACATTTGTTGTCTCTGCAAGAGTTAAATGTAGGGACAACGGAAAGAGAGATGGAGGCTGCAGGTGTCTCGCTGCTTTCAGTTAATTGCTAGCTCCTGCAGAATTACTGTTCTTAACCTGTCAGGTTGGCCATGCCAATGTCATGTCAGCGTTTTCTTGTATTAAAGAGCTTCCCAAAAGATGAAAAGTTGATCTAAGCATGTTCTAGGAGGAAACTTTCCTACAATTCATTTGCCACTTCTACAAGGCAGTAGAGCTGCTCTCCCAACAAATAGGAATGTATCTTTGTAGAACTATAGAAGGAAAAAGAAAAGGTCTGTGCCCTCCGTTTCTTCAGAAGAAGGCTTCCTCTTCAATACAGCAAAAGAACCAGGTTCTTAGTTCTAAGGAGGATTTTTTTTTAACGCAGCTTTAACCTACTAGCTTAGTCCGTGACTGCCTGGAGGAATGGAAAATGAGTTTAGCATACCTGAGGGCTTTTCTTTCAGAGTTTGCCCTTTAATATGTGTCCTACCCACACAGAGATAAAGACGAACAAGAAAAGCCCTGGAGCTATGCATTTTTGTGTGAATATGTGGCATGGTAGAAATTCCTGCCCTGGTGACTATTTGTGAAAGAATCCAGTGCTTTGCTGAGCAGTGTTTCTGACCGGCTGGGATTGGTTATGTGACTGCAGCTGCCTCCGATGTGCAAGGAGCAGGTACAGTATGTACCTTCAGTAGAGTTTCCAGCTTTGGGAGGGGAAGAGCTCTGGGAGTGGCTGGGCAGAGGATATGCAGAGGTGATTTTCTTTTTCCCTTTTGTGAGATGCATGCAGAATGATGCCTGAAAGCACAGGGCAGGAACAAATGCTCTTTCTTAAAATCATTGAAACCATGCTTGCAATTTCAGACAGTTCTGTAGTGCAGCTTCATTCTTTTACTCCGTTTGTGGAAGAGGTGGTGAATTGACAGTCCTTCCCTCGACCCCCAAAGAAAGCTTGAAAGCTGTCCAAAATGCGCTTGATTTCAAATGGAGCTTTAAGTCACTGGGGTATTTAAGCCATACAGTCAATGCTGTGTTCCTGCTGAGAGTTCTGAAGTGCTCTCAACATTTCCTTCCTGTGGGGGGAGAGGAGAGATTAAAATCTCTATATGATTTTATTTTTGATGTCAGATGCATAGTTTCCTTCCAATGCAGCAAGTTTGTGACGGAGTGGGGTGTCTTAAGTCTGAACACAAGCAGAACTCTGTCAGTAAGACAAGCAGAGGCTTGTTAGCTGAGGAGAGTATGTGCACATGTAAATATCCCACAGGGTTTTTATGGTGCACTTTGAGCATTTGGATTTATGATGGGATCCTAAACATCTCCCTCCACCCTGCCCCCCCCCCCAAATCTAGGGGATGAATCTAATGAACAACAAACTATTTAAGGTTAGCTTTCTCCTTTATAAAACCTGTCCTCTGCAGCAGCCAGAGCAGATAACATTTGCTCCTTCACACAAGTGTGTTATGTATTGACCTTTGCATTACATTCAGCTCTGTCATGTGCTCTTGTGTAGCCAGGTAATTAGACATTAGTTTTCAGCATCTCTCATATCTCTGAGGCTAGTATACATTGTTAATTTAGTAATACTTGAAGTCCATTTGGACTGCTTAAGATTGTGACTTGCCTTCATGTTAATGGGCTGGCTGTGAAAAGGTTTTATTTAGCTCTCTTTTTAGTTACACTTCCTTTAGGTTTAGTTAATAATTGTCCATTGCACAGATGGAAAATGTAAAAATAGAAATATTCAAGGCACTGCTATTGTTCTGGTGTTGACAGGTTCACTGGAAGCTGAAACACTGTTGAAGTCACTGTTGAAACGCTATCAGAGTCACGTGTCACTGTGGCTATGTTTCTAGTTATCCAAGGATGTGGGCAAAAACTTGATTGTAGACCTCCCAGCCTACTCTCTCTTCCTAAGAAAAACAGCTTCAGAGGTTTGGATCACATCTTGCCTCCATTCCAGAACAGACCTGAATAAAAGTTTGCCTTGGAAATGTCATTTGGTTAAGAGAGATGGTAAGATTAGTTCCTAGCTATACCATGAAGCAAATAGTTCTCTTCTGTGATATTATTATAATTATTTTTTAATCCCTGTGAAAACCAAATGGCTCTTTTGTCCCTTAACTTTGAAGAGGCTACCCCAAACTGAATGCAGGTTTTGCTGAAGAAAAGGTAGAGGTATGCAGGGTTCTTTATTTGGGTAGGAATGTGTAATTATGGAACTGTGTCCCCAAATACAAATTTAAAACGCAGCTAGCTTCTCTTCAGCTGTCATAATTGCAAAGATGACTTTCCAAATGTAAATGGTGTATGAAGTCATGTAGTTAAACTTCCTGTCTGCAGCGTTGCAGTCTGAAGTGAACTGCTTCTTAGTAGCAGACAGTTGTTGGTACCTACATCTTGTCATCACTGAAATCTAACAGTGACCAGACAAATTCTGTTGTATTATTGCTGATTGTTTTAGCAGATACATAGGCTTTCTCAAGATTGCACCACACTTGCCAGGTATTATTCTATGTCCAACTGTCTCTTATACAGCTGTGAAAACTAACTCATGTGGAACTGTAATTCTGCATGAAGGTTTGAACTCTTTAGGACAAATATAAGGGAAAGGTAAAAAGCTATAATTTTTTTTTAACTTGCTATACATGGTTAATCTTTTTAAATAAGATCTAACTTCCCAGACCTGTTCCAGCAGGATAATGTATATTTCAATCAGGAATATTTCAATATTGCTTCCTCATCCCAAACTTAAAATAATGTAAAATCTAATTATATGGCATCATGAATTTTCACTTTCATGTGACACATCAGTAGTTTCATGACTCGTTTGTATCGATACAGATTAATCAGTTTCTGAAGCCTCCTTTACCTATCAGGTAGGATTGACCATGGGGTAAGCAGGGTAAAACATTTTTTTTAGTTGACACATTGACTTTACATGGTTAAAAGGAAGGTGTTACTGGCTAAAATTAAGATTTGCTGGACATACACTGGTGTGCCTAAAACCATAAACTGCCTCAAGGGATTTCCTCCTCACAATGAGAAAACCCCTTGGAAACTCTGCCTTTCCCTTGGTGGAAAGCCCTGAGGGAGCATGGAAATGCAGCCCCCCAGTCCCAGGGTTGGCAGTAAGTCTGCACTCATGAGCGCAGCAGCAGAAAGTGAACGCAAGCCTGCCGTGAGCAGCAGAACTAAGAAAACCCTGTTGCCTGTCAGCGCAGCTGCTGCTTCCTGTGTTACCTGGTCCCCATCTCCTTTGCTGTCCCTCGCACCACAGTCCTGCGCAGAGGGGTGCGAGCAGAGCTCAGCTGGCCCTTGCTCGGTGGAAGCACTCGCTGGCCCTCTGTGCATTAGAGGTGTGATTTGCATGACTTATTTCCTCAAGAAACTAGATCTTAACTTGCCTACTGTAGTTTGAAGGTGTAAGAGAAATAATAAATGCTTTTTCAGTAGCTTGCATGTAGTTACGTAGACAGCACAAAACCAGTGGCTTACACTGATGTGGGAAATGCAAAATCTTTTCTTTGGGGTGGGTGGGGTTTGAAGGTGCTGGCTGTGGTGGCCGCGATGCAGGTGCAAAGGGTTGAAATTTCAGCTGCATGGCAAACCTGATTGTCACTTTGGGGAGCCGGGTATTCAACCGCGCAGCACGCTTACTGAAATTTTTTTAAGGCCAAATACTCAGCTTAGAACGACCAGGAACAAAAATCAAAAGATGTGAAGCTTTGCATATTGATTGAAGAAATAGATCCATCTCGAGAACAGGGTGCCTTCTAAACTTTGTGAGCAATTGATAATAGTGATGTGAAGGGATTATAATAAGTGTATATAAAAAGAAACTTCATAAAAATAAGTCTGAACAACTGGGCCAGTTTGTCACTCACAGGATGTACTTCTGTTCCAAATGGATGAAGACTGAGTCCCAGAAAAATCAGAAACAATGTGTACATGACTGTACAGAGCTATCGATGCCGGAGTACAGTGGGAACTGCTGCATCCTAACTTAACAAGGTACATACCTAAAATGTATTTGGAATTGCTTATTTTGGATCATTGAGCACATAAGGTCTCCAAAAATAGTTATAAATGTTGGCAGATAATTTTTCCAGAAGTTTTATTTTTTTTTCTTGAATAGTCATGGTTTTAAACTTTTTTTTCCCCTAAGCGTGCGGAGGTGGGGGGAATAAAACTGGTTTATTCCTCCCCCTCTTTTTTTTTTTTGAGTTCAGACAAATAGCATGCTTCTATAAACCTTTTTTGAAGAGTTTGCATTAATTCCTGTGATTGTAGCTCATGAAATGTTCGCTGTCATAGGTCACGGTATTGCTGTGCTAAATATGGGAATGTCGTTGGCAGCTTGCTTTTCTTGGAGAACTTTCCTGCAAGGTTAGTCGGAAAGCTCCATCCAGATCCTTAGCTGATGGAAAGGTTAGGTTTTTGGTTTGGCTCTTTTTCCTTCTACTTCTTCTGTATTTTATATGGACTTTTCCACTGTAATCGAAGAAACTGAGCCTGGACATGGTGGAGCTGTAGCAGTGACTTGGTTTTCAGTTTCATGTTTATGTTTGCCTCTGGTGCATGAGACTTAATTTCCTCTTTGTGCTTATTTTGTTGTTTGCTGGCAAATCTCTGTATTTCAGTACTGCTTCCACCGTGCAGCATTGTACCAGCATAGGAATCTCCTACACACTTCATTGCTTTTGATGAGCAATATATATATGCAGTTATGCTGGGTGTAAAATGGTAGAACATGGTGATAATCTGTCGATCCAAGGTACCTAAGGTTTTTTTTTGTGTTTTTTTCACAATTATTTTGCTTTTGATCATTTTATAGAATGGAAGGACTCTTTCTTTTTCTTTCCCTATCATTTAATAGCTAGTCAAACTTTTTAGTTTTTTAAAAGAAGCAACAAAAAACGGATTAATCTTGAAAATGGCAAATAACCCACGTGCTGCTTGTGCCTGGCATGCGTACTCTGAAGTTTTGACTACCTTGTCAAAAGTTTACCTTACCTGTTACTGGGGTGGCTTCCATTGCAGTAACAGTAGGAAAAGTCAAGTTATTCTTCATGCCTTCCTTTTTTGTTTATTGATGGGATTTTTTTTTCCAAAAATCAAATGCTGCTAATTAGAGAGAGTTGCTCAATGTGAGGGAGCTACAGATTGCTGTTAATTCAGACAACTTCCAGTACTTTTTCCTTATTCCCTGCATCTGTTAAATGAACCTCTCATGAATGTTTTCTGAAGCCTAAATAATAAAAAAGATAGAATAAAAGACATTTTCCAAGTGCCACTTAGAACTAGCAAATCAACTAGGTTTGCTTTTTTAGTTAGTAATGTCCCTTGGCATAACTTACTGCTAAAACCTTTCTTCAGATACTGTTTATACAGTATTTGTAGCAGTTGGCAATGAACAGAGATTAGTGGTTTCAGCTGAGGCTTGCTGTAGGCAGTGTGCTGTACACATCTGAGCGGACTGGAGTGCTTGAGCACAAGATTTTTTTCAAGGATATTTACATTAATTTGTGACAGATGTACAAAAAAGGTGGAAGTGGTACCTGAATAGTCAAATCTCAAGGCAGGTCCATGCTAGAAGCGGTATGCTGCTGAGCAGAGAATTACTATCTCTGGCTCTGGAAGTTGTCAAGTTAAATGTTGTTGTAAGTTAAAGCATGCTGTAAAAATTTCATTGAACCTTTTGCCTGTTCTTGGGCTTGCCCCCCATGTCGTCATTTGGTTGCTTTCCGTGTCATGATGCTCAGTGGAGCAGCTGCTCTGCTCGTAGCAACTGCTGCCGTTCCCCTGTGCCGTTGTGCGACTGCCTCCGCGCCGTAACGGAAGCACTCGAGCCGCTGTGTAAGTTCATTTTAATCACAGTGGAGCAAGATCTGCTAGCAGTGGCTTGTGCTTGCTGGTATACCTGTGTTCAAGTTAGTCTTTGTGGAATATCCCTGTTTGTCTTGCTTGTTTTCTTTGTCTTATTAGCCGGTGGATTATGGCACAGAGAGGCAAGCTTGGCTTGTAGGGTGGGTAGTCAAAGGGTCTGCTTTTCGGCCTAGCTGGTCCATGATACTTTATTGTACTGTTTGGAAGCTATTCTTATTTTCAGAAAGGTGTGTTAAGCATACGTACACTGAATTTCTTCAGTCTTTACAAAAGTATGGGGAAGCAATTGGTGATTTAAAAAAAACCAGAAAGGTAATCTGGATAACCTGTTGTCTTTAGAGACTCCAGTTTTTCTATTCACTGTGCCTGGCTTTCAGATACGAATAAAGTTATTTTGTATTGATTTCCATAAGGAAAGGGACAAGTGATTCTTACATGTTCCTCTCCATGCAGTTTTTGAGTTGTCTCCTGTTCTTGAAAATATGCATATCAAATTGTAAGTATCAAAAGGAAACCTCCCTTCTCTCATCTTTGAGCCTGCAGAAATAAAGCATGGGTGATTTTTTTTTTTTTTTTTTTTTTTTTTTTACTTTCTTTCTTTTTTGCCCTTGGTGGACCTACAGCTCATAAAAAACAAAAACAGATCTTCAGTTCTTTTTTTTCCAAGTAGCTTTTTCTGAAGTACAGTGCAGCCTCTTGAAACAAGGGCTTTCAGAAACAGAAATTACCAGAAGCTGATTAGTTTGTCTCCCTTTCAGACTGATAATTGCTACCCTCCAGATGAATGAAAATGGTTTAAAATTCTGTGCTAAATTGTAAGACTATGATATTAATAAGCAGTAATTAATAATCTAGACAATTCTGCCTGCTGTTTTAATATGACCAAACTATAGGCTGCATGAGAGTGAACAGAATTATCAGCAGTAGTCTACAAACCACTCTTTAAAGGTAACATTTAAATAAGTCAGTGTTAGTTTCTTTTACAAATATATAAAAATAACTTACAGATTCCTTGCCTGTCTTGCTGCTATAAAGCAGTTTAATCTTCTACTTTTCTGTTGAGTCATTAAATTGATAAATGTGTTTGATCTGGTGAATTGGTGCAGGAGTGCTTTTAGGGACCTCTCCCTTAGTAATACTTTTGAACAGGGGAATGAGGTGTTTTTAGCTAACCTGCGGAGCGACAGCGCTTCCGCTTTAGCACTGGAAGTACAGACAGGAGACCCTGGGTGCCTGGCAGATACGCTGTAACAATCCCTGCCTTTCTTCAGGGTTGTCACTGCTGTTCAGCAGTTGTTAAGCGTTGAGTATTTCAGATGCGCTAGTCTGAATTAGCCTTTAAAGCAGACTAGTCTAAGTGCATTGAAGCCCCCACTTTAGACCTTCTTGTTCAAACTTGCAATGGTTTTCATTGAGTTTAAGTCCTTTTCTTTGGAAATGGATACCGTGTTTAAGTCTGAAAGCAAGCATCTGTGCATATGTCTAATGTTTAGCTTCATCTGGATTTAAATTTTCCATTAAAATTCCCTGTATAGAAGGATTTGGAGATGGTTTTACATGTGTAATGGAGAAAGTGCAGAAGCAGCTGTCTCTCCTGTTACTGTGGTCTCGCCTTCCCACCTCAGCAGATGAGCTCTGTCTCATTAACTCATAGCAGTACCCACAACAGAGGATATGCCAGTGCCGTTGAGTCTTGCTACAGGTTGTTATGCCTAATCCAACAGAAGTCTGTGATTTAGATGTAGTACTGAGAGATTTGTCATGCTTCATTTTACTTTTCTAGTTGAGGTCAGCAAGGGTGGACGGGGGAAAATGGGTAGTACTAGGCATTGCTTGAGATTGAGAAAGCAGTTGCCTAGGTAATGATGCATATTTAAAAAGCAGTTGAAACTTGCTGGAGAAGTGGAGGTTCTGTTGGACTTGTACTACCTAGGTTAACAGAGCCTTTGAGCTTGCTTTGGATTGTGGTGTTCATATGTCTTTGAACCAAGAAAAATGAACCAAGAAGGGAACATATGAGTTAACTGGGTGGTGCTAAAGAAACAGAACATTTTCAGTGAATTCTATTCTAAATTTTTTTTTCTTGATGGCTTCTCCCCCTTCCAACTTTTAAACTAGATTTTGAAAGCACTGGGAGAACCCTCCATTGCTGATGGAGCTGCCAGATGTTCCTCTGACATGGGAAACATAAGGAAGGGGAAATTCCACTTGGATTCCGGGCTCCATGGGAAAACAGAGGTGATGGTAATTCTTAGCTGGTCTTTCCACGGAGTATCTCAGATTCTTAGTGGGCTGCTGCTTTCCTCCTTCCTTGGTTGCTCTTTACAACATGAAGACATTGTATGTATGAATTATTGGAAAAAATTCTCTCTCTCCCTGTGGATTTCTCGGGAGGAGATTGGATTTTTCTAGGTTTTCCCTTTAGGCCATTGGCAGAAGCTGACAAAATTATTCCCTGTAGGACTGTGTAATAACTTGGTATCAAAATGGCATTTTATATTCTGAAATCCTGAGTCTGTTTTGGTCAAAGGGGAATTTAATCATGGTATTTTTGTGGAACTGGGAGTGTCAGATAGCTTTGTCTTGAGCAAAAAAGACTCAATCTTTCTGCAGCAGAGGAGCATGCCTTTAGGGGGTGTGCCAGAAGGTGGTACCTTTAGGTATGTACGTTGATATTCCTCTGTGCCGAGATAGCCTCGGCTTCAAATGAAGCTGTTTCTGTCTGAAGATGGTGCACCATATGAAGCTAGTTGCATTTGCAGAACTGTCTGCTCTGTAGGTGGATTGATTTTTTTTTTGTTCTTTTTTTGTTCTTTTTGTGAACAGTGGGGTTCACAAAAGGAGGCTAGATGCTTCCTTTCTGACCTAGCAAGAAGAGCAGGCCAGAATACTTCCAACTAAATGATAATTTGCCAAAATACACCTTTTTATTGAAAACAGTATGTCACCTGGATCACTTTGCGCTTGAAAGCTTTGGGAAGAGAAGTTGGTCTGGACTCTGTAGCTTGATGTTTAAAGCACAGACCTGGATTGTGGAGACTGAGTTTCAAGTTTGATCCAAAGTGAACTGGTAGGGAAGATGCCAAGTTATTCTTGAACGTGAAATCTTTTACATCCCTGCCCTAGTCACCAGGTCATACCAGTGGTGGCATGCTAGCTGGTCAGCTAGGCAAGATGATCATCTCCAAGTTTGATAACTCGTAACAGTTCTGCTCTGGAAAAATGTCAGGGACATTTTGTTTCTCTCCCAAAAAAGAACAGAAACAAACTTCAAAACCTTGGTGGTTGCTATGAAACAGAGCTGTCTTCCCGTTAGCTCTATTAATAAGTGTTTAAATACAGCACTTGCTGAGTTCCCTTGCTACTGCTCTTCAGCATACAAAAATACGTATGTTTGATAGGTATGTCTTCTGTTTTGACAAAACTTTCCTTTGCCTGTAGATTAAAAAAAAAAAAACAAAAAACAGATGCTATTTCAAACAGAACTCAAGAATATGCTCCAGTGTGATCTTCAGGGAATAGTTAACTTGTGTTATTAACTCAGAGGAAGTATTACTAATATGTATGTATACTGTTTGCCTGTTCCGCTTTCTTCGTACAAAATGGGCTGTTTTCTTCTACTGTCTTGTGCAGGCAGAGAGAAATGTTTTTAATTTTTTTTTAATCCTTAAAAGATTTTAGAAAATGTAAGTATTTGAGAAAATAACTCTTGTCCGTATGTCACTTTTTTTATGGCTTTCAGTTTCCTTAAGACTTGAGTTTCTAATTTCTTGGTAACTTTCCTAAGGAAAACTTGGTGCTCTTTGCAGACATAAACATGTATTAGAGACATTTCCGTGCTGATTCCCTGAAAGGCCTGAGGTTAGTTCTTGCTACTTTTGCCTGTGCTATGTGCGCTATGCGTGGTCCTTCTGCAGGTGCATTTTTGTACAGAAGGATTTAACTGAGAGACTTGATGCCAACATGGAGAACTACAACATCTGTTTCCATCTGTGTTATCCAGGCAGTAGTCTTACTCGTTTTGGATAATTTGTGTGAAATTCGCGCTACAGAGGAGAGTAGTAAAATTGAGAAAACCTCTTTATGTGCTTCTAAGCTGCTTAGGACCCTTGTATGTACTGAAAAGTGAGTTGTGTGTTGAAGGTTGAAATAGCAGTGAACATGGGGTTAATAAAAAGGGATTTGAAATAAGATTTCAATATCACATTTTTTTTAAAAAAAAAAATGCTAATGCTTTACAGGAGCAAAAACATTAGTGCAATGTTCGGGCAAAGCATTTCCATGACTGATGCAGTTACCCAAGTAAAGATGTTGTTTTGTTGCTATAATTATTTTTTTGTTGAAGATTTCTCCCTGTGCAGTTGTATCTCTCGGAATTTGTATGCTTTTTGGCTCATGGCCATCTTAATTTTCCTGATAGAAATCTGGAGCGTAGGAATAGTAGAAGAGTGCTGTGATACAAGATCTGGTTCCTAAAATGTGGATCCAAACAACTGAATTGCAAAGTGCAGAGAGTCTTGGTAATTCTCTTGTATGTGTAAGCTGTCTTTCACAGTTTCCCATTGTGCTGGGCTGCCTGCTCAATGTGTGATTTAGGAATGGCTTTGCTGGTTTTTCATTTAGCCAGGTATCCTCTTTGGTAGTGTCCAACTGCAGTTGTCTAGGGCAGAATGTAAAAATGTCAGTGGTGTGTGGTGATACACTTCCCTTGGATGCTTTTTCAGCATCTGTTAGTATGTAGGTCAGGGGCTACTTGTGCTGAAGGTTGTATCTTTGTGCTGAAGGTTGTATCTTTGTGCTGAAGGTTGTATCTTTGTGCTGAAGGTTGTATCTTTGTGCTGAAGGTTGTATCTTTGTGCTTAATAGCCTTTGTGGTGGTTTCTTCTTCCACAGAAACATGCTGTGATGCTGCTTTACCAAGGTAGCTCTTTTGAGCTGGGCATACCCAGCTCAACCCAGATGTTGTATAATATTGTGTGCACTCATTTAAAAGTTTCCCCTTTAAAGGGCCAGAGGGCATTCAGGTAAGCCTCTGGTTTATTGAATAAATGGCAAATTGTCCATAATTTGTGATTTACGAGGAAGAGACCAAAATTCCATGTTGCAAAGTGTCCATGTTACTTTTTCTATTTTTTTCGCCCTTTCCCTATCATTGTGAAAAGAAATGCTGAGTTATTAAGCATCAGTTATAAAGTAGCCTCTCAAAGTACATCATTGAGTGTTCTACCTCCTTTTTCCGTAAGGAATATCTTCATGTTAAATGGAACTGAAAAGAAGGAGGGGAAAAAAAAAAAGAAAAAAAAAGAAAAAAGAAAAGAAAAGCACCACCATAAATTGGCAAGCTCTCTGCTGTCTCTTTGCTGACTCTGTGGAAGCTTGGGAACATCTGAGTCAATGGTTAAAGACTGCTGTATAGGGTTGAGAGATTGCTAGTTGCTACTACTGTTGCTTTTGGTAGGGTGGGCTTGCATTTTCCATCCATGGACTTGGTGCTTTTCTGCACACACAATTTCTTATCATTTGTATATCCTGCAGAACTTCATGTTTTCCAAAAGGCAAGCACCTACTTGACAAAATGATAAAGAAACTTTAGGAATGAGACCAGTACACATATATGTTAGTGCTCTGCAAACCTTCGCTGTAGTAACTGCAGCCATCACTGGAAGAGGTGAATTGGCTTGTTCTTCTCAATGGAGTGTTAAATGTTAAATCAGAGATATCAGTGATTTTCCTGCCTTAACACAAGGACTGTTTCTGACATGTGGTGGAAGTAATGAACAAGATGACTGTTTTTTGTAACTGAATATTAAGAATATATGAAATACGATTCTCTTGGAGTTTAATTTGATCAAATGGCTATCTTTTGCTGGAGGAGCTTGGAATTACTCTGGCAGAGCACTAGTCCTGAGATAAAACCTGTATTGCCTGAAAAGCCTTACTTCCAAATTATGCTTGCATATAGCTTTAAAAGTTTAATTACAGTGGTTGAAAGTAAAAGGAAGTAGGAAGAATCTCAAATGGTATTTTCTCTTAGACAGCTGTGAAGCCCTTTTCCCCTCCATGTCTTAGATTTATTTTTATACAACTGTGAGTAGCAAGCTGCTGATCTCTGAGTTGGGGTTTTTCTCTTGTTTTGCAAAGCAGAAATTGTGATAGAAATGCATGTAAAGAGTAGTAATTGGAGTGGTTACATTTCTGTTGAGGATTTTTGTATGAAGTGGCATAACTGTCTTTTGTCTTTCCCTACTGATCTAGTTTTGATTGTATTCAGAATTGGAAGATGACTAGATTTGTTTTACTCCTTCACAGTTTAGGATTTCAACATATTGCATACTGTAAGAATATGTTCTAACATGCAGCTGAAGTTTTTGTAAATCCTGTTATAACTGAAGTCGTTTTTCTTTTTTGTTAGAGGAAGGATACATATTGCAGGAATACTTGGATATCATTCAGTTTTTTTCACCATTTAATGGAAGTCTGTCTTGAACACAGTAAATCCAAAGTGTTCCTGTATTTATTTTGGCACAGTTGCTTTAGTTCTGTATTATAGTTGTTTTAAAGCAACTAAAACTGCTAAGACTGATCTAATGCTACTAGTAGTACAGCTGAGCCATGATTTGCAGTAGCAGTGTCTTCACCAGCCTAGTGTTTACACTATATATAAAATATAACATATAGTTATATTTTTTTTTTCGCTGGAGTGGGAGCTGTAACCAGGTTGCATCTGGCTAGCCGGATGAGTACACATACAACCTATGCGTGTCAGCAACTCTTTTATAAATGAGCAAAGTGTTGCTCAGGTAAGATGGCAAACACACTGAATTCATATATGGTTTTTATAAATATGACAGCTAATGGTGTATTATCAACACTTCTCTACCCAAACCCAACTTTCCTCAGATCTTGCACTGTCCTTTTCCAAAGTAAATTGGTTAGGAATGCATGTCACTCAGTTCTCCTGCCTGGGGCACCTTGCTTCCATCTTCAGATCTGTTTGTTCCCCATGGCTACCCTTTACATCTCTCCTGTGCTACCCTGCTTTTGAGAGAGGTGGGTGAGACTGTTTATTCATTCACATCTAGTTACAGTGTGACTAGTCATAGCTTGAGCTCCCCTTGGGTTCTTCAACCTGTTTTCTCTACCTAGTATTAGGAAGGAGGTAGAGGCTGAGGTATGAAAATAAATTGCCCTGATTTGCCAGTAATTCTTAAGAGAATTTAAGATGAAATGGAGTTGCATGTTTGGGGAACAAGTCAATTTATACTGAGCGAGAAGATGAGAAAGAAAATGAGTGCTTTGTTTTTAGTTTGGTTTGTGTAACAGGTTGTGTCTGAGAAATGCAGCTCGACTCTTTTGCTGAAAAACAGACTGAGCGTTGGATCGGTAGGAACATTGCTGTGGATAGACATGATGCACGTTGATATTTCTGAGTGTAGTAGTAGTTGTTTCCCTTTTCAGTGCCCCCAGTTGTGTATCAGTTTAAGCAATATAGAAAACAAAAATCCAGCTGACTTGTTTCAAGGAATAATCATTAAGAATAGTTACCCGGGTGGTAGATGGAATAACTGTGCAGAGATCACAATGTCTTTGACTTCATAAATGAGACATTTAGGACGGGAAATAAGGCAGCTGAATGTCTGTGTCAAAACTTTCCATTTACATCTGCAGACTGGATTTGAATGGTGCTTTCATTCCCATACTTTGTGCATCATGAATGGGTTATTGGCTGTAAGAGCCATTATTTTCTGTAGATGTGTGAAGATTGGGGTGATTCCAGGCTCTTTTCTGGTCTGCTTTGTTGCAGCCTGCTTCAAAGAACTCATCCAAGCTGAAGGGGTGGGCAAGAGTCGACAGGAGGAACAGATGGTTCTTATTTTTAAATTTACAATGTTCTCCTCCCCCCCATCCTGTGATCAGAGTAAAAGATTTCTCTTATTAATTCCAGAGGCTTCTGTAAACAGCATGTGTAAATATATATAAACATACGTTTGATCTGTTATATTTTGCATAGTTGAGAATAGTGATTTACAAAACTTGGTTCCTGCCTCTGGGTAGAGAAGAAGGAGTGGGAGAAAAAGCTCAAGCGAGGCTTGCTCTTTATCGTGGGTAAAGTAAACATTTTCCAGAGCAGGGAAAGCAGGAGCACAGCTTAGAACTGTTGTGACATTCTTCGTTTCCAGAGAGCAGGATCACCCTAACATTTAGAAGAGTTTCTGGAAGGCTGCTTGGCTGAGAGGGCTGAAGTGTGTCTGCCTTTTTTGGACAGAGCTTGGAAGTAAATTTGCTGCTGCTTTCACCGAGCACTTTGTGGCTGCTGCTATTTCTGTGTGTTGGGTTTTTTTTGTTTGTTTGTTTTTTGTTTTTTTTTGTTTTTGCAGCATTGGTCCAAGACACACATGGTCTGTTATGTTGGGGTGTGGGTGAATCCTGATCATGATCTCTTCTGGATTCTTAAATTCCTGGAACAGCCTCACCGTTCCCTATTCTCCCTTTCGAGGGCAGTGTCCTCATTTCTGCTGATACTTTGTTTATAGTTGGCTGTTTTGAACTCATAAAGGGTTGATGTTATCAGTTAAATTGGTCTCCACTGCTGTATGGTAGCAGCATTTCAAATAGCTGTGCTGGACATGAGTGATGATTATTGGGTGTTTTTTCCTGTTTTCTTCCTTTATTAAACAAACAAACAAACAGAACTGATATTTGCATCGGTTTTCAGGGTAGAATTAATGATGCTTGGGGAAAACGGACTCCAGGCTGTCCCCACTTGTCTGTGCCAGACATATGTTAGGCTGCCACATTGGATACTTGAACTTCATACTGTTGGTGACACAGAAGCATTTTCTACCCTAACTGTTGAGATTCAGTTGGTCTATTCTTTTTTTTTTTTTTTTTTTAATTTCTTATAGTGATTTTGGTGGACAGAGTTTGAATGGGGTAACCCATCCCAGGACAGCTATTTTCCAAAGAAGATACCAGCATTCCTCTAAATGAGGTGAAGGTAGTGTTTAGCACAGGCACTTAGCCATAAAGTGTCTGAACTACTAGTGAAGACTTTGAGCTCTGAAGCTGTTGTTGTGGAGTTTTTAAGGACTTCTAAAATGAGAAGAAAAATCCCTGTGAGTATTCCTCATCTGCTGTTGAGAAGGGATTTTGATGATCTAGTAGATTTTCTGGGAGAAAAAGGGAAGACACCTTGTGGTTGGCAGTTGGCCTGGGAATAGAATATGGGACAAATGGGTACAGTGGTGATTCTTTTTTAAATTCAATATGCTCTTTTTCAGTTACCAAAACCAAGAAAAAATTGTCTAAAGTACATTGTGGGATTAAAAAGAAAGGATGAGGGCACTTGTGAGAATATGAAGTATGTCTTGAAAAGCTTTTACAGTTCAGAATTTGCTCATGGGTAGTCAGTTTTCATCAGAGGTTGGCAACAGGATTTCTCGAGAACCTTTGTAAGCATCTGTGTTTTATTAATCTTTTTAAAATGTGAAACGGTAATATTTTCGGATGACACAGCTACTAAAGTTAGTGCTAATAAAGTTGGTTAGGTGGTTTTTGAGGAATTTCCAAAGACTGTAGCAAGGTCAAGTTACTCAGTAATGCTGCAGCAGATAAAATGCTCTGTGTGTATGTAGAGTGTTGCATGTTGAAGGGAAATGTTTGAGCTGTTCACTTATATTGGCAAGTTCTGAATTAACTGTATCTGCTTTGGAGAAGACGCTTCTGTTAGCTGCATCTACACTGATAGGATTAAATGCCCCTTGACTGTAGTTTTAATAATGGCAGGTATAACCCAGCAAGAACCGAGATGTCCACTGGGCTCTAGGAATGGTACTGAATCTCTTGATATCATCATGGAAGACAGATGAGAGAAAGTGTTTGCTTAATAGGTACTCAGCTTTTATCAGTGCTGGCATTGCAAACTGATAATTCCCTGAAATTTGCAGTGCTATCTATCTTAGGAAGTTATACATTTGATTTTCTTACAGTTTTGGTAGGAAGAAGGATCGACTGAGAGGAGAACAAATAACAGTATTTCCCTCCTTTAGCAGCGATACTCAGATTGGTTTCTCAGATTTTCTTTTCTCCCTTGCTCCACCCCTTGCGATATATTTCCAAGCTCATTTCCCTCCTCTGCAGCATGCCTCAAGCCCCACACCCAGAACGCCTCCAAGGTCCTCCCTGTGCCCTTTGCTTGGAGCAGGCTGCAGCATTTCTGACTGCTCCTGGGCCCTGGATGCAAGGAAGGGCAGTACAATGTGGAGGACATGCATAACCTTCCTATGTTTGGTTTTGCTGCTTTTTTTGCCTAGCTGCGTCCTTCACAAAAACTTGTGTACACTTAATGATTCTTGATTTCCGTTCCTCCCTGCTGGTTAGAATTGGCTAATGGATTTGAAACAATATTAGAGAAATGAGGAGGACTAGCAACACAGGGCTTCAGTTTACTACTGGTAAAAGCCCCTAATGAATGCGAAAATTTCTGTTCAACTTGTGTTTTTTGTTGTTAACTCCACCACCCCAGACAAACCCTAATCCATCAAATGTGTTGCCTGTTGACTGTCATGGGCAAGGACTGAGGTTTCTCTCTGGCCGTCCTGCTGAGGAGCTGGGCAATGCGTGAAACTGAGAACCGGGTGTACTTCATTGACTGCAGTAGTAGCTGAAGCAGCTGTGCTCTTTTCCTTGCTCTCCAGGCTGAAGTGGTGGTAGCTCTCTGCTTGTAGCTCTCGGCTTGTTTGGTGAGAACCTGCAAGCTTGAGCTAGAGGCAGAGAACAGGAGCAGGTGCCTTTTGTGGGCAGGAAAGGGATGGGGCCCGTGGCTTGTGTTAACATCTGTTTCACTTGCTTGGGGAATATGCTCTTTTGAAGCACAGGTGATTCATCTGCTTCTGATAACACTTGACAGTTGGCATGTGAAATGTTTTGCCAAAATGATTCCTGGAGCCTTACATTTTCAGCTTTTGACTTTGCGGCTCAGTGGGGTGGGGTTAACTAACAGTTTGGAACTTGTTCACGTGGATGTGCTCTGCACGGGGGTGGAAGAGGCAGATGTATTTTACATGGTGTTCTGCAACTCCTGGCCCAAGGGGGTTTCTGTGATGAGAAAGAGAGGCTTCTCACTGCAGCTGCAAGCTTAAATAATAAACAGGAGGAAAAACAAAAATATGGTACAGTTTGTGCTTGGTTGGGCTGTCCAGACACAAAACAATCGCAGTGGAACAGATGGGGCATATCTGGTTTTCGTGGATTTGGCACTCAGCTTCGTGGAACATAGCCCTTCCCTAGGTTTGTCCGCTCAGCTGCATGCAGGACCTTACATGCCTTCTCCTTTAGACTTCCCTGTAGACATCGTTTTTATTAATATCTTCTTCCTTTCTTAATGTTTTTCTCTTGAGAGGGGAAGAATGATAGTTATTTTTGAGCAATAGTTGTGAGCTAGCCGAACAGATTTCGTAACTACGGTTTCGTGCTACAAATAAATTCACCCCAACTTTCTCAAGCTGTGCAGGTACCAATGTAGAGATGATCAGCCGCCTTCTGAGTGTATTTAATGTTCTTAGGAGATTTATAGCAGTACTGAAAGACTTCAGTTTTAGTGCAAGTAGCAGTACTTTTTCCTCTTTTGGACTATTTGGGCAGTCATTTGAGATAATGCCAATATTGCCACTCACAGGCATGATATTTTTGTCACAGGTATGTCATGCAGCCTGTGAGGGAGGGAGGAGAAGTCTTGAGCAACATGTTGAAGAAGAGCAGTGCAGATGTCTCTCTTCTGAAAAACAAACGTGGAGTTCAATTTTGAGTTGGAATTGAAAAAGGAGGTAGTAGCCATGCTGATGAAGATCACACATACCAAAATTGCTGAAGGGAGAGAAATTCCTTGAAAAAAATCTGTTGATCTGACTTTAGCAAGGAGAGGTCTAATTCTTTCTCTGCTTAGAAAAAGAAACAGATTAGGGCAAGGATTGAAACAATTCTTTGCCTACCAGCTTGTTACCAAGCTTTGAGTTTCATAATTTTGTTTTATATAGGATTGAAGTGTTCCTTTTTTTATTTTATTTTTTTTTAATTTATGATGTTCTGCTTGATTACAGTTAGGATTTAGGATTAACAGTAGATGATGGATATTATCTATCAAGAGAATACTCCCAGGAGCTATTGTAGCACTTTGTTAGATAAGACGTGAGAACTGGGTGAGTTAGCTGCTTAAAGGTATTTAAAAGTGGTGTGGAAAAGGGGAAAGCTGAACTGCTTTGTGTGTTGGCAGAGATTGTGCACCTAGGCCTGGAGTGCAACCTCGTGGGTCTCGTGAGCAGGAGGTGCTGTTTTCCACTTGAGTGCTACTTTAAACTCCATGTTGAGGCCATCCTATAGAAGTACACTTGGCTTAGCTTCATGTTTGTTTGGTGTTAAAATACAACTCTTTAGAGAAACTTTGCTTAGCAAACGTGTGAGTAAATCCATCTCTCTTTCTGGTCTGAAAATGTGTTTTTATGTCAGAGGGATCTTGATTTCAGAGAGCTCTGTCTTGAGGACTCTTGAAAAGAACTGAAGAAGGTATTTTCTTAATTGCAACCTAATATTTGAACACAACTAGCCAGCATAATCATTTTCTTCCTGGGTGGATTCCTCATGTGCACTGCTTTATGCTCTGAAGGTCATCTTACTTCCAGGCCTTTCTAGTATGGCCACGAAGGGACTGAGAACAGCCTGGAACTAGTTTCCCATGTCATGAATTAGGGGAAAACAGCGAGTCTGGGGGTGGGTATGGTTACCTTAGTCAGTGTAGTTTAAATTTGAAGGTTGTTACTATCTGGTCACTTGGTTAACGAAGCAGTGAATAATGTGTGTATTTAATTTTCTTGGGAGAATGAAAAAGTAAACCTAGCCAAAAGCCCTGTCCTCCTACAGTGCAAGTTCCAGTAAAGCGCAAGTTCAAATAAAAAGTAACCAGATCTAGTTAGGTGATTAACACAGTAGCACTTGGGAAAATGAGTGTGCTCAGTATGTGCTCAGTGCAGTGATTTGATCTGTGTTAAGTTCTACAGTGGTGACCTTTGCTTGGGTTAAAACTACTGTGACATGTACAATTTTTTAGTTGAACTCTTGACTTTTTTTTCTTTACTCATATGTACTTACTTAACTTCGGTACATAGGGTTTCAGATAAAGCAAGATTAGGAGGAGGAAGGTCTACTTGAAGTAAGAGGTAGGAGTTTAAGCAGGAATAAATCCTAAATCCTCCTGAAGGTCTTCCCAGCAGAATCAGGGAACGCTTACCATAATGTTTTCTTTCTTTTTTTTTTCCTTTTTTTTTTTTTTCCCAAAGCAAACTATTAAAAGTCTCTGCTTACTTTGTAAGTACCTTACCAGTAGAACAACTCTGCACTTTGAAGCATAGGAGAAGGTGCTACTTTACCCCAGCTTTTCCAGGAAAACTCCCCTCTCCCCCTACAAACTGTCAGTGCTATCAGCATTTTTTTTTTCTTCAAAGGGTTGTGCCTCTTTTCCACCTTGACCAATGCCTTTCTGAAGTCAGCAGCACACCTGGGTTTCTTTATACACTTATTAAAGGAAAAAAAAATATATGTTGCCACCTTTTTATCACCTGAAAGTGAACTTTTTTTGTATTATCCTTAGCTTTGGAAAGAGTTGTTCAAATAGCTTCCTGCAGAGGTAAGCGAGTACAATGTGGGAGTGGTTATGTTATCGTGGGTATTGGTTTGAGGCTCTTCTGTTGTTGTCCATGTAGAATCTGGTTTACAGAACCTGGGACTGATTGTTTTTCATAGCAGGGCTTTTCTTTGCCTCTGTTTGTGAGAGGAGACCTGAAAAAATGGTATTTTGTGCACTTAAGATTTTGCTTCAGATTAAGAAAACTCAGTGTATCTGTCTAGTTGATAGATGTAGTGGAAATATTGAGTATTTAACAGCTTAGAAATGACCTTTTCTTGCAGGTAAGGAAATAGAACATATATTTGAAATACAAGGGCTTTTTGAAGAAAACGAGTTTGTTAAATTCTTGCAAGTAATCTACTTCAACAGTGAGATGGAGGATCGTCAGAATCCTCTTCTAGAAAGGAAGTCTAACTGTGCTTGTCCACATATTTAAAATACTTGAAGTTTTGTTCTTTTCTGGGAGTCTGGAATTATTTCTGAGAGCTTGGCCATATCAGTTAACTACTGTTTGAATGACCGTCTTAGTGACTGCCTGTTTCATACTATGGCAAATTTGGTTGAAGGCGCAGCCATCCCTTCTCTCTTAGTACGAGGTTGCTTCTTCCCACCCTTCCTGCTTTAGCAGTTTCAGGAATTCTGGGGGATTTGGGGTGAAGTTGCTTTGAAAGTCTGCGTCTGCCTGAGCAGATCTTGAGAGCTGCTCGTTGTTTCTGTCAGTCTGGTGTTACGCTGCTGCTGTGCTGTCATACCACAACAGCTTGCATTTAAGACCAGCTGTGAAGTCCTTGGTAAACTTGAATTTCATAACCGCTCTTGTTTTCACACTAAAATAAAAGTGAAAACCCTTATTCTAGTGTTCCTATTCTGAAGATCTTTGAGAGAACACTAGTGGTTTTGAAGGCAGAAGAGAGTGTCAGTATTGCATGTGTTTCTGGTACCTGAAGGTGCTTTCCCCACTGCAGGGAAACTTATCGTACTGCCTTTGCAGTATGATAAATCTGCGTCACGAAAATACTTTGTCCCTAAGTTTTATGTTTTTAAATGATTCTATTTTCCAACCAAAGTAGCTTTGCCTTTCCTTAAGCTGTCTGTTTTGTGCAGATTTTGATCTTTTACAGGCACTCTGTTTTGGTAATGGCAGAATCTGAAGATCCACATTTGTGATTGAGTGTGGTGGGTACTTTCCCTTGGCCTTACAATTTTACCTAGATGACAAAAATGCAGATTCTGCAGAGTTTTGAAAAATGTCAGCTTTGAGAAGGAAAGCCCTTTGATTCAAGGTTCACAGATTCTTGTGGTTTGGCAAAGAAACCCAAGCCAGTTTAAGGTAAGGATTTGGTGAAAACAAAGGGTCAAGTGTTGTGTGTCTTGAGACTTCACTTTAGAAAGGCAGGAGCCTTACAGATAGGTTTAAGCGATAGTTTCTTCTTGAAAGAAAGAAAGGAAAAGAAAAAAAAAAAGCCCTACTTCATGGCCTCCTTAAAGTTTTAGTGTGCAGTGATACTTGTTACCTAACTTCGAAGTAGGCTTTTTTGTGAATTAAGTATTTAATGGTTTTAAAACAACATTAAACTGCATGTATCACTTTAATGGTACTAAGAACATGAGTTCTGTGGTTTTTATTTCATTTCTAATAGTCTGTTAAGGAAAATAATCTTATGGTAGAGTTCGCTCAGGCTTCACAGCAATGTAGTGTACCTGATGCAGTCTTAGTGTGGCATTTAATGTAAATGTTTAAACTGTATTTTTTGTGGAGTCACCTCCTTTTAGGCAGCGCTGTTACTTATGGAGATCTTGAGCTATTTTACGCTGCTGGAAGACTGAATGCGAGGAGGATATGGAGTGATCTAACAAGCTGTAGCATGTGCCTGTGAACTTACTGCTCAGAGATGAGAGGTTTGTCGTTTGACCTAAGATGCTTCTTAGGTGTTTCTTGGAAGACTGATCGTAGGGGTCCTCTCCTACAGTGACCTCACTGGAAATGTTCTGTAAAATAATCTAGGGGGCTGACAAACCTGCTTCATGTGAAGTGAGTGGGTTTTATATCGTGTTGTCTGGAGTTTGTTCTGTCAGTGTTTCTGCAGCTGTTCCTAATCCACACTACTTTTAATTTAAATGCAGGTCTGAGTTCTTAAGCACCATGACCTCTAATCATTTGGGAATAAAATGTATTTCTTTGTGTGGCTTCTACCAGACTACTCGGTCTGTTCTTCCCAACACAACTGCCTTGCTTCTCTACTGTTAAAAAGATTGATTAATTATGCACCTGGAAATACTGGGGTTCAGTTGCACTCCTGTCACTGGGGGAACCAGCCACTATCATCCAGCTTTATGTCAAGTGGCTGTACAGCCTGTGTCTCAAGACCATTAGATAGGCCCAACAAAATAGGTGTCCCTGTGAAAGATCTTTTTAACATGCTAACATGTAATATTGATTACCACTGGGGCAGTACAAAGTAAGCAGAATTTGTTAGGAACTTGTTTGATGTTCTACTGCCTCAGAGATGTCCAGGTGGTATTTGGTCCCATTTCAGTGGATAGGTCAGTGGCTTCTGTTAGATCCTTCCTATCCTTAAAAGGGAGCAAAGAAATGCACTCTCCTCCTTGCACAAAATGACAGTGCAGGCGTGTGTACATATGATCCATTTTGTTTTCTTCGGACTCTTTCTTGTGCTTAGACAGGCGTTCCGTGGCTTGCCTGGAAGGAATTGTAATCTACAGATAGCTTTCCAAATATAGATTTGGTACAGATAAATTGAGGTGCTTTGGAGCCTCATACAAGGCAGACTTGGTTCCATTCTAGTTTTCTTTGAATTAAACTGAAAGACTTTAAATTTTGCAGCTGGATATCTTGAGAAGCCTGGAATTAGCATTCTCTTTGAAGTGTTAGGAGAGAGCGTCCTGTTTCATTTTCTTTGTTAGTGGTGGTCCAAAATAATCCTACTGCGTTGCCTGAGTGTGGGAAGAATGCCCATACTAAGCCATGCTTCCTCCTTGTTTATGTATGTTTTTGTTTCCCCTAAATTTCCCTCTGTTCTTAGAAGCACTCATTGCATCTGGGAGTTACTTGTGCTTTATTTGTCTCCAGAAAGAATAGTGTGCAGCTGAATATGAACTTGCATGATTGCATTTTGAATACACCTTTAACTTCAAGAATATTCTCAGTTTCCACATTTTATTCTCCAAATACAGAGCTGAAGGCAAATACTAGCTGTTACTTGGGAGTTCAGAGCTGGAGTGCAATTTTCTCCTTGCTTCACTAAGCAAGTAACAATTTGGAAGAAGCTTTGTTTCTGACTTTCCAAAATATATTTTGAAACATAACTCAGTGACAAGCTTTGTTTTAGAAATGGCCTCCCTCCAGCAATAGTTCTGTCAAGTCTGTTTATCCCAGTTCCTTCCTCAGCTTAATAGACTGAGAAAGTAAAACTGTTGTGTGGGTGGTTGGTTGAAAATGGTCCTTATGGAGATTGCTGTAATTAGTGTCTTTTGTGTTTAATAAATAGTATTAGCTTGCACATAAGCCTGTAATTGTTGCAAAATGTATTAAAAAGTAGTGTGAAGGCAGGTGAACTGCTACTTAATCCACAGCAGAGCTGGGTCAGGAAGGGAAGTTGGGGTAGTTCTTCAGGTAGAGATTCTCAGTGGAGAGATAGAGAGAAAACATGGAAACTCTGTAATATGAGTGATGAGAAACAGACGTGCTAGAAATACACTTTCTTAACTGTTTATTGATGAATGCAAAAATTCTTAAAGGCTAGACAAAAGTAAGCTTTCTTTTCTGCCTGGAGCCAAGTGATGCTAATAACAACATGATTTCCAAATAGTTTCAGTGTTAATTATGGCCTGCGCTTGAAAAATCTTTGTGTGGTGAGTGGGAGGTAGAAGGGAGATAAACGATCAAAATTCCAACAAATTCAGTGTTTTGTGTAAGGAGAATTTCTGGCCTCTTTGTAGTTGTGGCTACAGCAAGGTTCTAGCTCCTTTGGAAGGTCACGTTGCTCCTGCTGCAGCCAATTCCTCTGGCTTGCTGCTCGGAGCTCTCACAGTACAGTCATATGATGTAATCTGTTCTTAATTAGGTTCAACAGTGTTAATTGTCTGTTTTTGATAGCTGTTTCAGATAGGAGCAAAGCCAGGCTTTAGAGCTGTTGTAGGAACACATGAGGAGGGGAGGGCAAGTAGGGAAGTGCTGTCTTTCAAGGGGCAAGGGAGAAGGCTCCAGAATATCACTGAACAGAAAATAGCAGGTCATTATGAATGATTGAGCCGTGTCCAGAGATGGCGCTTTCAGAGGGGCCGCGGTGCCTCCCCTCTCCTGGCAGCGGGCGTGGGGCAAGGCGTGATGAGCGGTCGACTTCTCCCCACACGCACAGACCTAGGCCAAGATCGCTTTTATGCTGCCTTTGGCTGGCACGTTTTGGACTCGTGTCATTTGAGTTTGCAGAACTTAAGCACCACATGTGCATTTACTTTAATTGTGCTAGCTGAAAGTATGCGCGTTAAGAGCAAGGGAACAACGTCTAGCTTTTGAGAGTAGGAGGCTGCTGGGAGAGTTCTCACTGTCTCGAATACAAAAAGGAAAATGGATGTCAGGGAAGTCAGTTAACTTTTCTGATTATCTTCCCTGGTTGCAAAATGCTTTTTATTTGATTTTTTTCCCCCCCACACACCAAGTGAATTATTCTAGTTGTCCTTAAGTAAACAGTTTTGCAATTCTTAACAAATTACCTCATATTTTGAATTTACTGCTTGCAAGGTACTGCAGTAGAGTCCAATAAACTTATTTCCTTTTATTTGGAAAAGATATATTTGCCAAGCAGGCAAATACTACATTTAAAAAAGCTACAACTTATTCTTTTTAGGTACTTAAACCTTTGATTTGGAGTTTGAAAGTGATTTTTAGTTATTTTTTTTCAGTCATTTTTTCAGAGATGGAGATGTGGGGATGGAAGAGATACATTTGGAATTGAGCATCAGGAATGTTCTCTCCCACAGCTGCTACTCTTAAATTAAAACATCTTGGAGATTAAAATGTAATGTGATTTGTCCTGTTCAGTTTGTCACTGCTTTATGTAATTGTAACCTGAATGCTATGGTGGTGTGTGCTTGCTTGCTTTAGTTATCACTTGATATCTCCTATATAAGGAAACTCTTAGGAGAGCTTAAACTTTCTCTGAGGCCAGGATCCAGTTAGGACTCAGAATGGATGGAAACTACTACATTTAAAAGGGTTATTACAGAAGTAAATCATGATGTTGTCTTTATAGAACACCAGTGATGAAATGATTATGTTTCTTTGCAATTGCTATGCATTTTCCTACTGAGAATATAGAGCAAAAGATAATCCCTGCCCCCAATGCCCCCATTTCTGGACTGGTCAACTTTTCAGGGCAATATTGTTCCCCTCCTTCCTTGGTTAAAAAATGCCCCTCTTGGGGAAGAGGGATGCAAACCCCAACCTTTCTACACTTCTTAGTTGGGGTGCAACTAGGATTGATCCATGTCTGTAGGTTGAAGGGTGCTGAGGGACCATGGGGCAGTTCCTGGCCATTTGATCCAGATGGAAGAACTTTTGTAAGAATCCTGATCTCCTGTAACCCTGGTACTACCCATCTTGGGGATAATGTTGGTGGCAGGAGGTAGCTTTGAAATCCAGATATGTGAAGGAAATGGAGCCCTTTGGAAAATGGAATACAAGTCCTTGATCATCTCTAATCTGGCTGTGCCTGCCAAGCGTAAAACGCCTTCTTAGAATAAGCATTTTATCGTTTGTGCTGAAAAAGGACTTTGAGGTTTCCTGTGCAGATAGGACTTGTGTTGTACATAGCATCTTTCCAGTCCCTAATGAATAAACACAGCTGGCTTTTTGGGAAACGGACTTAACATCTTTGTATCAAAGCTGTACAAACAGCGTATCAAGCCTTACTGAGTTATTAGACCTAGTTTTCTGACTTCTACACTGCGCTGAAGACTTAAAGTTGATCAGATGGAAAATGCTTTTCTTGTGAGACTGTTTTAAGCCTGTGGTGGGGGAATTAGTTTTCCCCTCTACCCCTTTTGGAGGCATGACTAGAACAAGCAGCCTTGGTGACTTATCAATGTTGGATCATCATGCAATAATTTACTGTGCAGCCTTTAGCCGTCCCGCGCCGCCCACACGCACAAGTCAATGGTGTCTTTGTTCGGGGTTGCTTGGAAGAATGCATGACCTAATAGGGTGGTGGGAGTTTGCTTTAGTTCCAGTGTGTTAAAGGCTACGCTGATTCCCAGAGTGTCCTAAGTGTGTTGCCTTCCCGGTTTTGGGACAAACACCTAGAAAGCACAGCCAGTTTTTCTCTGTGGGGCTTTCTGCTGAAGACAGAGTCACCTGGCTCAAGTGGAGCTCTGCGTGCAGAGCTCTTTGCTGTGGTGAAGCATGGTTTGTAATGAGGAAACTGTTAGCATCCTTTAGATGTGTCTTGTTCGTGCCAGGTACGGCTGAATCTCTAGGCTCTTTAGGTGGGGACAAGAAAATAAACCTAAGTTTTATTGTTAGCAGTTTTCCCAATATGGATTTCCCCATAAAGGCCTCTACTTAGAATTTGAGTGTGCTCTAATTCTTATTCTTGCATGTTCTTATTTTCCAAAAGAAGTGAAGATCATCAGAAAATGCAAATCCTGTGTGTATGTATTCCCCCCCCCCCCAAAATGGTACATTTGGTGTACATTAGCATTTATAATGCTAGTGTTCTCTTTTTTTTCCTCCACAGTTTTTCCCAGAAAAACTACAGTGTAGCCATAATTTGCTCCAGAGCTATAGTAATTTCTTGCTTATAGTCATAAGGCTGACTATTACATGTGAATGCGATGCAAGCCACAATTTACCAGTTACATATCTTGCAGGTGGTGTTTAGTACAGTCTTTTTTTTTTTTTTTTTTTTTTTTTCCAAGAGAGTATGTTGGTCAGGATGGGTTTCTCATTCTCCACTCCTTGTAATTACTGTTCTGCTTTCACCGCTCATCTGCATGCTGGAAAACCTCTTTATGTGCCACAGAATGGGATAACTCATTCCCCTGAAATACTCTCCTCTCATCAGCAATTCCTGTAATCCAGGAGGGGAAAGGCTCCCATGAGGCTTCCTAGCATGGGAGGCTGAACAAGTCACTGTGGTAGGTGAGGACTTGGGGAGTTTGACTCAGAGGGCGGTGAGCCGTCTCAAACAAGACGTTGCTGTCTTTCTAGCCTCTGTTTGCTGCCATCGAACCTTGCAGTTCTCCGAGCTTCCAATGTCTAATCTATCTGTTGCACATCGTGATGGCATGAGTGGAAGGTATTGCCACCCTGCTGTTGTCTGCAGTTCTTTTAAGTAAGAATTTGTAAGAGAGGAGCAGAAGAGTGTTCCTCTGCCTTTAAGTCTTTGTTTTAAGTAGCAGAGTAAGTATAGTCTACCTTCTTACAGCTGCCTTGGAATTACACTCATTAACAGTGCTGGAGAAAGTTGACAGTTTAAGAAGGGCAAAAATGAGGTAAGAGTAAGAAATTGAAAAATTGTCCTTTCCTGAGAATAAGAAAGAAACAGGTCAGAAGAAGAAAGCAAAAGGAAATGCTAACAGTAGTTGCTCTTACTTGGTCTTGTCACTGTGAGGAGATAAAATTTGATAGATTTACACCACTCAGAGGAATAAATAAGTTGGTGGTATTTTTCCTGTTCTATTTTCAAACAAAAAGGAAAAATTCTTAGAAACTTCTAATTTTCACATGGAAACATTTTTTTCCAGCAGATACACTTATGAAAAAGGCTGCCTTAAAACAGGAGCTCTAGCTGCTCATCAACAGAGAAATATTCGGAACAAGTTTAGCTATTTCATTACTATTCACAGAAGTTGCTGAAAATAAGTCTGCAAAGGTTGGTTGGTTTGTTTTAATCTGATGTGCTCTTCTCAAATTAACCTTTTCTCGTAGTAAAATGTAGCACCCCTCTTTGAAAGCTTGAGGAGGATGCACTGATGAATTGCAGAAGATGAAGAGGAGGAAATTCAACTTTGCCTGAATAGTGTTGTGAGTGGACCGATAATGGAGGAGGAAAGTGTTGGCCTCTGCTTATCTTGCAAAGGCATCTGCTCACAATTCGGTGCTTGTAGTCAGAGTGCCAGCTGGCGGGATGTTTGCATGATGTAAATTATCCATCCATTCTGAAGAGTCTCGAGTACAAGGAGGCCTTTTGTCTGTATGGATGAATTCCTAACTTGAGGAGAAAGAGAAGAGCTTCTCTTAAAGATCTAAACAGCATCTACTTACTTTTTTCCATTCTGTATATACAGTGTTGTTTATGTTGTCTTTCCCAGTAGACCTTAGGATACAGCAGTGGTGACAAACCTGCAAGAGAAAAGGCTTTATTCGCCAATGATGTTTATCAGTTTACCTGGCAGTTGGTGATGCACTGCAGTGGATGGCTGGACAAGACTATCATGTGGCTGGAGGAAGTGTCTCCTGCACAGAGTATAGTTAAACACTTCTATTACGTTGCCTCATTTCCAAGCATCTGAACTTCTTTGCTCGCTGAAGTCACATAAGTCCTTTTCTGTTCTGTTTATGATGATTTAAAGTTTCCAGACTCTGGTTTGTGGCATTCTCTTGCTCTGTTCTCAGGGCATATTTTATTTAATACTCCTATTTACTAGTTGAAGTAATTTCCAGTCTTTTATGAAATTCCTTGTGAAATAAATGCCACCTCTTTTATCCACCTCTCCTCCTCTTGCCTCATTCACATACCCCAAAAGAGGAAATATTATTTTGGATGAAGTTTTAAAATAAATCATTTATTTGATAACTCTTAACTATTCTTTGATGTGTTTCAAGTATGGCTGGTCTCTTCAGTTGTTTCATGTTACTGAGAATAGCTTACCTGGCCCAAATCTTATTCCCCATGATGTGTGCAGTTGTAATTTCCCAGGGCAGTGATAAGCATCTCTCTATAATAGGGGAAAATGTTCTGAGCTTGGCATCAGCACACCTGAAAACTTTAAAACATGGAGTGTGTTCTTGGGTATTAGCATATGCTGGCAGCGAGAGCAAGCCCTGTTTTTAGACAACACATACCACTCTTACCTATCTTCTGCTGTTTTGAAGCACAAATTAGCATGAGGGTTTGAATCTAATTGCAGTGCATATGTTTTGTGCTTACATTCTTTAGGGAAAGATAATACACTGTTTTCTACAACAGCCAAAATTATCAAAAAGGAGTAGTTATTTTGTCACTGTGTTGTTGCTGGTGAACAGCTTTGTGATTCGGAAAGGACGTGCTCTTAAAAGGTGAGACTCCTGATTTTGAGCTCTGGATGCATTCGGAACATTCTGGGTTGTGCTCCCAAAGTGCTGAGCTCGTGATTGCTAATTACTGCACATCTTCTCTCACCTAATGAATTTCTGTAACAAACATCAGGAGTTCTTGCTGCAAAATAGAATGGCCACCTCTCAATAGAGAGTGGGAAATATCTCTGAAGCTTAACACTAACAGATGATTTTAGGCCAGACTAAGACCAAGATAATTATCAGTTTATAGGAGCAGAAGAAAAATGACCCTTTTTCACATCTAAACATTTAAAACTGCATTTCATCTGGTTACTGTTGTTGCCATCTCTCAGTGTGATAGTGTATTAAAAATTTACTGAGCCCTGGAAAACCCGAAAGCAACCCAGAAGGCTTATCTTTACTAGAAAAAAGCTCTGTGACCTTGAAGAGTGCTGTTAGCTACCAAGCTGCTAAGCACAGCTTTTACATTCAGTATAAACAGGAAGAAAATGTGCTTCAGCACTGTGTCAGCTGGTCTTGGGTAAACTATTGTTTCAGCACTATTTACCCCAGCAAGCTGATACAGTGTTCGAACACAGCCTCTCTGTAAGCACCAATTGCATTCCTGTTTAATATCACCCACGGACCTTCTTGAGTAGTTACACTGCCTGCTGAAATAAATGGCTTTTCACCTGGTCTGCTCAATCAGGAGGGTTTTGAACGCATTTTCTTTGGCTGATGGTATAAAAGCGAAGATGAGAAGTTATTTGCATCTGGCGCAACAGATTTCTCTGGAAAATATCCTAGTGCTGCTCAGAGTGCAATACACGTTTTGTAACTTAGCTGGACTTTTTCAAGGAACTTCAAGATGCCTTTTCAGGGAACAGATAGGATAATTTAGTTATGGTAGAGAGAAAAAAACCAGTGGCTTGCTAGCAAGCTGTTTCTTTGGGACACTCAGGCTGTGAACTAGTCTCACTACTTGAGCACTTCATGCGCACACACAGTGTTCCTCTTCATTCTCAGAATTCTTTCAAAACATTTCCTCCCTGAAATCATCTTGATGAAACCTGAATGCAGAGGTTTTTGCCCTCATGAAGAGGAATGCAATAGCAGAAGAAAACTAACCCTTCCCAAATCAAAGTAGCAAGGTATTGTTGACAGTTCAGCTCATGTAGTTAATTTAATGGAATGGTCTCCATTTTGTTGGCTGTGGCTCCCCCCCCCCCCCTTATGACCCATAGGATGGCTGCTCTTATTGGGTCTTGGAAATTGAACCAGGATGGTGACTTTCAGCCTCTTGTTTACTGCAATGTGAGCTTTAAAAAAAAATCCCATGGAGCTGATGCTTACAGTTTTGTTAGCTTTGAAATAGTGATAATAGATTTGTGTTTCAGTTGCTGCTTATCCAAGGGGTCAGTGAAGTTCACAGGTAGATTGGCAAGTTACAGGTTGACACTGTTTTCCTAGGGTCTTCCTACAAAAGACTGAGGAGGTGTTGGCTTCTGTGGTTCATTTGCCCATTTGCCCTTTTTTTCTTTTCTTTTCTTTCTTTCTTTTTTTTTTTTTTTTTTAAGGAAGAATGGGGAGTACACCTTTGAGAGCTGGGAGGAGTGGCTGACACGCCTGAGGGCTGTGCTGCCATTCAGAGAGACCTGGGCAGGCTGGAGAGTTCAGCAGAGAGGAACCTCCTGAGGTTCAACAAGGGCAAGTGCAGGGTCCTGCACCGAGGGAGAAATAACCCTATGCACCAGTACAAGCTGGGAGCTGAGCTGCTGGAGAGCAGCTCTGCAGAGAAGGAGCTGGGAGTGCTGCTGGATGACAAGTTGACCATGAGCCAGCAAAGTGCCCTTGTGGCCAGGAAGGCCAATGGTCTCCTGGGGTGCATTAGGAAGAGTGTTGCCAGCAGGTGGAGGGAGGTGATCCTGCCCCTCTCCTCAGCCCTGGGGAGGCCTCATCTCAAGTACTGTGTCCAGTTCTGGCTCCCCAGTCCGAGAGACATGGAGCTACTGGAGAGAGTCCAGCAGAGGGCTACAAAGATGATCAGAGGGCTGGAGCACCTGCCCTATGAGGAACAGCTGCGAGAGCTGGGCCTCTTCAGCCTGGGAAAGAGAAGACTGAGGGCAGATCTTATCAATGTGTACAAGTACCTGAAGGGAGGGTGTCAGGGGGACAGGGACAAACTCTTTTCAGTTGTCCCATGTGACAGGACAAGAGGCAGTGGGCAGAAATTGAAGCACGGGAAGTTTTGCCAGAAAGTAAGGGGGAATTTCTTCCCTGTGAGAGTGACGGAGCACTGGACCAGGTTGCCCAGAGAGGTTGTGGAGTCTCCTTCTCTGGAGATCTTCAAGGCCCTCCTGGCTGCAACCCTGTCTAACATGCTCTAGGTGACCATGCTGAGCAGGGAGATTGGACTAGTTGATCTCTAGAGGTCCCTTCCAACCTTACTGATTATATGATTCTATGATTTGTTTCCTTGGTTCTGAAAAACTGCTTGTGCATGTCTGGCCTACTGGCTTGTGTCTGGTGTACTTGCCTTGAGTTCCTGCATATGCAGGCTCTTCACTCTTGAAGCACTTCCCCTTCAGTGAGGGGCTCTTCCTGAAAAAACACCAAGTAGCAGGATAAACAAGGAAAATCTGAGAGAGGCTGGTTTTATATATCTAATGTGTGCTTCTTTCTTCCTTCATCTTCCTCTTTGCTTTGCCTAGAGACTTATACAAAAACTATTTATTGTATATTCTATTTTGTGCTTTCTCAGATGGAGAACCATAACTGGAGTTATTTCTGAAAGAGGTTAGCCAATCTGTGTGGTTATGGCTAATCCTTTTAGCATTGTTAGATAGAAGCCTTTGCAGTAGGGGGTCTTTTCTTTTAAATAGAACATCAAATAAATGGAAATAGGATTAATTATCTATACTTGTATTCAGCAGCAGGAGAAGAATGAGTCAAGTTGCGCTAAAAAGTTACGTGTTGATACTTTGGAGTTGCTAGCTTTTGTGGGATCAGTTTGACATTAATACTGGGATTGCTTCTCAGCTGTTGTCTTTTGTATGCAAGAAGATGGTGTTACTAACTCAACCACAGACCACCAGTGAGCTAGTACTGAGTAAGAACCACAGCATGTGAATATCTGGCTTCCAGCTTTGTGCCCAGATTGCCTGTAACCTCATGTCTTCTGTAAATAGTAAAGGCTATTTTATGGGAAGCATTGGGAGATCTGTATCTGTACAATGCCCCAACTGTGTTTTCATGTCACACACAAATACTGTTTTTTGTATAATAGTAGGGAAGTTTTTGTTGGTTTTTTTTTGGCTTTTTGGGTTTTTTTTTTAGCTTTACACCCTGTTTGTTTTCTGTTGGTATATGCAAGTATAAACTTCTCAGGTGTCTTTATCTGCGCTTTTTTTGATATGTTGAATCTTGCACCAATTACTCTGCTCTTCTTGCTAGTTCTGTTCTCAGCAGTCAGAGAGGACAAAGGTGCGTCTCTCGCTGGAGCTAGGCCTTGGGTATGGTGTGACTCACGCAGGCTGGCCATGGTGTAACCGGTGCCACCCAAGGGAGAAACGCGGCTCCTGACTTGCGCCCAAGGACTTGGAGTCCCTGGCCTGAGAGCCGCACGCGTGCTGCCTTGTGAAGGCCATGCCGGCTTCGCCCGGCTATAAGTTTGGGTCAGGGCTTGATCTTGTGCCCCTGAGCGAGCTGCCATCTTGTTACAGCGCTGTCTTTTGGTAGGTGTGTGCACTGTCGAACAAAACTAAAGCTGATGCTTGCAATGCATAAGCTCATGGTGATGGGGAAGGGCGGTCTTCTGCCCTCTACCCACTTTACTCCAGCTTCAGTTCACATCTGCAACCTGGTGGTTGTCTTTCCTGGAGAACTTCCTTAGGCTGCTGGTGCACTTCAGCTGTAAAGTGCACATCTCAGGGAGCCTTTTCCCATCAGTGCAGGGTTTCCAAGTGAGATGCAGCAGAGCAAGTATTCGAGCCACCCCTGCTGACTGTGGTGCTGCCAGGCACCTGTGGAGGAGTGGGGGCCCCTGCCTCGGTCAGCAGAGCAGCCCTCCAAGAAGTAAGTAGCAGGAGATGGAGGCATGTGCCCCCACGTCAGCACTTTGCCTCTGGGAGGAAGGAGGGTTTGTGGAGTCGTTAACTTCAGTTCCAAGCCTCATTTACATACAGTCAAACTGATCTAATCTGTGCCTTTTAATAATTAAAGGAAAAACTTAAATGGAAGTTGGATTTTTGCTGCAATCAGGTTTTTGGCTACGTGTCCTGAGACATACTGTTCTTGTTGGCTTATACTGTCTAGTTTGCTTTAGTTTGTGAAATAAACCACTCTTCAGCAGGTGCAAAGCCTTGCGTTAACACTTACCAGGGTGTAGTTAATCCATTTTAAAAATTGAAGTTGAATCTGCATGGCTTCTACAGACAGAGAAAATCTGTTTCTCAATCAGTTGAAACTCTTCCAGTGTTGGGTTGTTTGTTGTTGTTGTTGTTGTAAGCGAAGCAATCAGTGGCTGCTACAACCTGTGCTTAGAACAGTATTTCTCATGGAGGTGGTAGTAAAACAGTGTGACAAATGACACCCCCAAGGTTTTGTTCCAAATAAATCTAGTGTCGTTTTTTCAAGTTTTCTATGTGTGCTAGTGGATGTACCTTTAGTTTTTCTATATGTCTGTCTCCAGTTACTGCAAAATCCAGCACTTATTTAGCTCTAGGATTTCTTGATTGTCCGTGCACAGGCTGTCTGCCGAGGTGGAACAATAACAGCTGGCATGCAGCTGTACACCTTGGCCTGGGAACTTGCCTTGCAGCCAGCTAGTCGGGTGAAGGAAGGTAACTGAAGCGTTTTATGGTCCTTTTTCCTTAATGGTTTTAGCTGTTTAGAGCAGTGAAGCATAACCTTTTGTTGTAGTGTTAGTTGTTCTCTGTGGTCCGCAGGTTCGCAGTACTGCTCTTCCTGGTGGCACTTTGAGGCGCAGCTGCACGTAGCCTTAGGAGGCTCTGCCGCTCTTCTGCCACTGAAGAATGGAGAAACAAGTCTCTTAACAGACCATTGATAAAATTGTCCTCCCTTTATCTTCACCTGGTCTGCGGAAACATCTGTCAAATGTCTGCTGACCTGTGAAAAATACGAGCGATAACTGTCCTGCGTGACACGAGGACAGTAGCAGGAGTCATTTCAGAAGTCCTGGCTGAAATTTCTTCAACTGCTGCAACAGAAGTACTTGCGTATCTGAGCAGCTCAGTGTCTGAACACGTTTCTAATCTTTTTGGAAAAGTTTTCTCATTGCTCCAAGCCATGTAGGAAGTTTCAGCGAAATTCTGTGTCTTGGCATGGGGTGAGCCAGGGCTGGGCTCTTGCTATTCTGTTTTGCCACCTCCACAGGCCACAGTGCTTAATGCAGGCGGCATTTCTCATTCTGGAGTATTGCATGCTAATGGCATCCAGTGAAACATCTGCATTTCAGCTTTTGGTGCAGGAATGCTGTCAACCAACTCAGAAGAATGTAACAGACTGTGGAGAAGTTAAATTTATTTTCTTGGGGGGTGTATGAATCTCCCGGGTGGTTAGTTTGTGTGTATGGGGGTGGATGTTCAAGTTGCTGGAGAGAATCCAGTATGGAGGATGATCTGCTGATTGCCACAAACCTGTTAGGAGATAAAAGGAGGGCAGGAAGGTGCATTTACATTAATTCTCAGGGGAGAGGGAGAACTAGGTTAGCCTGTAAATCTTTACACTTTGTTGATTTGAAAAGTGTCTGGGAAACTTTAATCATATGGACCAGGAAACCTCAACCTTCGTTTGTCTTTCCTGGAAAATAAGTAGAAGATTATTTACTCATTAGTTGTAATAACAATGACTGTGTTGGAGAAAAGACTTCATGAGTAGGAAGAGTTTTGGCTGTTGTCTAATTATGCAGGAATCAGAGGTACAAAATACACTATTCAGTGTGACTTCTGTGTCTTCGGTTAATACAGTTTGCCCCATATCTGGAAGAAATATTATCAAATCACAGTAGTGTTTGACTTGGCTTTAGATACAGACTTCAGGTTGGTGTGTCTCATCCGAACTGTCATCCTTTTGGTATAGGGTCACTTGTCAGTGATGCCTATATAAGAGAATTATAGCTAGTAAGTTGTGTGTAGGTGTCTAGAAATTATTAGCTCTTTTTTCTTTAGGACAGCTCTTTTAGTAAATCTGCTGGGTGTTTGGAGGTGGAGTTGGATTCTATTCCATCTGCCTTTGAGTTCTGTCTTTGGCCTTTCGCCCTGCCTTTGCTGGAGGATACTGTGCTTGCATTGTGTTCTATCTGTCTGATAAAACACACATTTCTAGTCCTACTGATGGGACTAGAGGAGATAATTCTCTCTTTAGAAGAGGCGTGAGCTACACTGCAGCTCTCCATTCTTTCTGTTTTAAGTTGTTTGAGTTTTTCTTATGGGTTTATTCTCTTACTTGCAGGAAAAGCGTTTGATATCACATATGTACGCCTGAAGTTTCACACCAGTCGGCCAGAGAGCTTTGCAATCTACAAACGCACCAGGGAAGATGGTCCGTGGGTGCCCTACCAGTATTACAGCGGATCCTGTGAGAACACGTATCAGAAAGTCAATCGGGGTTTTATTCGGACTGGGGAGGATGAACAGCAGGCCCTCTGCACAGATGAGTTCAGTGACATCTCTCCGCTCACTGGGGGCAATGTGGCTTTCTCGACACTGGAGGGACGTCCCAGTGCCTATAACTTTGACAACAGCCCTGTGTTACAGGTATGTGAATAGGATTAAGTTAATTAGATGGTCCAGGTTGAATCTTTGTCCTTGGTCTTTGTGGATAGGAGCCTTGTGCTGACTGTGGGCTATTCTGTCGCCCTTAACTCCTACTGAACAGCAGGTAAGCCAGCATGGGCAATCCAAAGAAGTGCTTTTGAGGGAAGAGTTGTACTCTTGACTCTACTATAAGTAAACTTAAGGTACAAAACAAAATCAGTAGTGTGAAGGATGACTTGTCATTATGTACTGTAGAAATCTTTAGAAAATGGATGCATGCCTCTTTCAGCTTAGAAAAGAGCTGTAGGCCTTTTGTTAGTGTTTCAGATATAGGGGGCAGGGGAAGATGAAGCTTGTATCAAATAGATGTTTTATGCATTTATGTGTACTTTTGAGCACAAAAGTTTAAGAAATGTGAGAGTCTTCTAAACAAGTTGAAGGTTATTTGAAACTTTGACTTACCCTTTTATATATGAGAGGGAGGGGCTTGGGTTTTAACTATTTAGTTTCAGTTACTAGTGGTTTGAGGATGGGGATAGAGTTTTCTTTTGGGGGGGGGGTTGTTTGTTTTTTGTTTGTTAACATTCACAGTACTAGTTGAGTGGTGGTATGGAACACAGCAAGAGCAGCAATGTGTCTGGTTTACTCACCGTTTTCTCTATGCTGCTTGATGACTTCTCCAGATTATACTGTAACAAAGAACTGAAGCAGTGGAATCATCCCAGTCAGGCTTACCTGCTTCCTTTGGGAGCTATAATCAGCATACCCTCAAATCAGCCTCTCTTCCCTCTTGTCTTAAAGTAGTATAGAGCCCACTGAGGTCTGAACACTCAGCAGGTTTTGGGATTGTGCGTCTCTGTGATCGTCAGCCAGTAGGCAGAAAAGCAGAATATGAGGATTGGTTACACAAACAAAAGTTAAGAGGAATGAGAAAGAGAAGAATGCTGAAATGAGAACGATCCAGTTTGGCCACCCTGTTCCTGTAGCCAGACCTTGCAGAGAACAGGATCTGGTCATTAAGACGAATGGGAAGATTGTAAGTTAGTGATATGATGAATAATTTTGTGATTGACTTCCCTATGTAAGGAACTAAGACCTGACCACTAGTTTACCTAATATATGTATGAACATCTGGCATTCCTTTTCAGAATTTAAGTCAACATTTTTTTCCTCAGCGTTTCCATACATTTATGCCAATGTTTATAATTGAACAAATATTATTACACAAGTGAAGAAGCGACCCAGCTGCAGTGCAGTTGTACATGCATGGACGTTTTTCCCATATTCTTCTTTATGGCATTTGAAAGAAAATTGCATTGCAAAAGCTGTAGTGCAGACAAGGAGATACTAATGGCAATCAGTGGATGGGGACAGGCTGCATTTGTTGGCTGTTGTTCGAGAAGGATAGGATGCTGTGATAAAGATGCTGTGTAAATATTATGAAAAGCTCTTGTGTTCTAAGTCAGGTCTGCCTGTCTGTTTTTCTTCCTCAGCCTCTCTCACTCTCATTCAGCTGTTAGTTTAGGTCCTTGTGTCTGGAGGTATGTGTCCAAGGTTGAGTGTACCCTAAAGCTTTTTCTGTTCTTGTACAGCTTTGCAAGGGAACTGCAGTTAATTAGATGCATGAAGTAAGTCACCTCATAGACTTACCTGTACCTCGCTCTTGGCTGAAGATGTTATCCACTGCTTTTCAGCTGAGAGCAGCCAAGGCATGAAGAGGCATTGGTAAGAGTGTGCAGAGATAAGTGTCGAGTCTGGAAAACACATCTGAACCAAGAGGATAAGATGTGAGGCTTCTTGGGGAGGGATGTGCAAGATCAAGGTACAGAGGCAAAAATTATTAGCTAGGAACATGTGATTGAATACCTACTGGCATAACTTAACTGGCGGTTGTATTCATATACAATACTAATGTGTACTTGAGGGGTATTTTTGATGTTTAATCTGATGGGATTTCTATCTGCTTTAGGAATGGGTAACAGCTACTGATATTAGAGTGAGCCTCAATCGTTTGAACACATTTGGAGATGAAGTTTTCAATGATCCAAAAGTTCTCAAGTCCTATTACTATGCAATTTCGGATTTTGCTGTGGGTGGTAGGTAAGTAAACAATAAACCTCTGTATTTATTTGAACATTTCAGTCAGATTTACTACAATGCTTTAAAGGTTTTGATAAGCCTGATGTGCTACTATTAGGCTCTGGTCCTTATTGATTATCCTACATGCTGTTCTGCTTCTTACGAAGCTCGTAAATACTCTTTATTATATATAATCTCTTGGGACTATAAATTGAAGGGAAGGCAGACACTGAATATTTTTCCCTGATTGTATCAAATGCTAAAAGGTGGGGGTGAGTGACAAAAATACAAAGCAAACCAAAAAAAATCCAACTTTTGTGTACCCAACGTTTTGTTGTTCTTTTAATTTTTGTATGCATTTAACATATTGTTAGTAATTGTTCCCTACCTGTATCTGTAGCCTATAATAATGATTGAAAACCTCAGACTCTCTGCTTTGCTTGTATTTTGGGAAGTGTCTCCTATGTATTGTGCAATACTGTGATTCTCTCTTCTGTTCCTTTTGCCGAAGTATCTCACAGAATTTTTTTTTTTATCTTAATTTGTTTGGCAATAAATTGTTCTTGTAAACAGAGTTGGGACCGATGCAGTGTTTCAGACTGGAGAGAGTAGCCCTGAGATGGGGATTTGACAATGTGAGGCTTTGCATTTACTGTGCTGTTCCAGTATGACTATCAGTATGTGGTGTTCTAGTGCCCATACTTGCCTATCTCAACCCTCTGGTTTTCCCAGAGTAACTGGTGCTTTTAAATGGTTTGTGACCCTTGCCTGTTCTGCTGGGGGAAGGCAGATTAACAGGGCTGTTGAATTTCTTGGGACAGTAGCACAAAGCCAACATGCGCATCTTTTCCTGGACTCTCGTGAGAGATAAGCTATGGAGAATATAATAGTCTAAAGCCAAAACAATTTTTGCTTCTCATGCTCAGTTAAGTAACGCTTAATTCTAGAGGAACTGGAGGATAACTTTCTGGTACTTTTGAAGGCCTGCCTTGATCATGCTAAACCTATTGGTTTCACAGCAGTTGCATTACCAATTTTGCTCTGACCTTATACCTTCAAACTTGCCTAGCTTCCATGGGTTGTATCTTCAGGTCTGAGCTTTCTTCTTTTCTGGATTGCTTTGTGAATGACTTAGATTTCTGGAGCTAAAACATCTCTTCCTTTTTTCTGTTAAACAGATGCAAATGTAATGGTCACGCAAGTGAGTGCGTGAGGAATGAGCTTGGAAAGCTGGTGTGCAACTGCAAACACAACACGTTTGGGGTTGACTGTGAAAAGTGTCTTCCTTTCTTCAATGATCGTCCATGGAGAAGAGCAACAGCAGAGAGTGCCAATGAATGTTTGCGTACGTGACCATGTTTGACAGGAAAACTTCTCACGGATTTGTTCCCCTGCCTCTGTTGACATCCAGATGCCAACCCTGCATTGTTTTAAGTCTCAGCTACAGTTAGCAAGTGTTAAATGTTTTGAATGCAATTTTCCCAGTGACTTGGGAGTACATACTCCATAGACTGACTGTAGGATTTGTGCTCCCAAGTCGTGAAGACTCCTTTAAACCCTCTCACAGCATCTGGTTACATGTCAGGTTATGGAGTGCCTTAAGTATGAGTTTGAATAACGTAGCGACTTCTATCAAAGAGCTGTCTGCGCTTTCAGAGAAAGAGGACGAAAGTCGTCTTTGCCTTTGAGGCAGAGCTGTAACTGAAATAACCAGATGGTATATTCTATCTGTCATTTAAATAGTGTGTCCTTCTTGTTCAGTGATGAAGCTAATGGTTGCAGATAGGCTGTTCCTGTTGCTGTGTCATGGGAGATGTCACATTCTCCTGAGGGAACTGTACGAGTAAGGCACTCTCAAAACAAACTCAGGTTCTTGTCTCAAGAGTATAATCTGATGTGAAAATACTATAAATTTCATTTCATTATTTGCTATGCACATGCAGATATTTCTGGGAGTATTCTTTTGGGTTTGTCATGGGGGTTCTGGTTAATAGACAGTGGGAGGGTGTAAGTGTGTCACACACAGTTCAGTGATGTCTGTGCTAACAGACTTTGGTGCTATCTTCTGTGAAGGCCTGGGAAAAGATGCCTTTAATTCTTAATGAATGATACAGACTGACTCTTATTCAAGGCAAAGGGTAGCCTTATTTCTGGAAACATATTGTTAGATCTGTAAACATGGGACTGGAACATACCACTTGGGTGATGCACTCAAACCTCTGCAGTTCCATGCGGATATGTAATAGGGTACGCAGAACGTGTGCACTCAACTTCCTACAGGTTATAAGGTGGCAAAATGGAGACATAGGCAAAAGATAAAACTGAAGCACAAGTTCTTTATCAGCAAAGATATTTCACGGGGTTGCTCCATTCCTATCCTGATGGAGCTTTTTTCATAGACCCATAGGTAGGGGTATCTCCTCCTTAAGGAAGGGAGCAAGCTTTAGGAAAGAGGTGTACAACAGAAATATATGGACTTGTACTTTATAGGACCCATAGGAAAAAAAATGAATTTGGTGTGCTGGGGTGTAATTGTCCTTTCAAAAAGCTGATCTGGTATCCAGAGACTTGCTCTTGCGTTTGAGATCATTGCTTTTTACAATTATTTCATGTGATTTTGAGACTATTGCGACAGTTCTGGGCTTCAGATGAGTCTGTCTGCAACTGAATGCCAATTTTTTTTTCCTTGGTCTTGTGTTACCGACCACAACTCCTGGTAGTTTACTTTATGGGGAAACTTTTTCAGACAGAACATTTTCTTCCTGTCTGACCTTTATGCGTACTGATAGGTCCCAGCTGTCTGGTCAAGGCCCATAGCTTCATTGACAGACCAGTGAAACCCGTGTCTTGTTCTCTCCTGCTTCCTAGACAGCAGGAATTTGTAATCTATCTGTGTTGAGAGGAGAGACTTTTTCCTCGTAGCATACCGCAGGGAGGCAGCTCTCACCGTTGTCTTCTCATACTTGTTTGCATGACTGAGACAAGCAGTGGGAAGGCAGGAAACCACACGTCCATTGGTAGAGGAGCAGAGCAGAAAATACTGATTTTCTTCCGGACATACCTGTTGGTGGTCTGCAGAAAAATTGGTGTCACTGAGGCTTGCTCCCCTGCCTTGTGGAGGAAAGGAATTAAAATACTTGAAGCTGTACTGATGATTGGCATGGCAGTAGGAGGTTGTGCAGACTGACTTCCTGGTTAGAGCCTGTCCCATCGGTTTAAGTGCTCTTTCCTCTTCACATCCAACCACCATGAAACCATGTGTCTTTTCCCTTTCTCTCCTTGCACAGATGCCTCAAGGGGTTCTGGGTGTCAGTCTCCAGATAGCCAGATGTTCTGCCAAGTCCTGTACAACTTACTGTTGAAGTTTGTCTAATAGGTTTTGTGACTGTCAGGGATAGGATAACTTCATATGCTGTAAACTGACTGTACCTATGGTTTTTTCTTTCTCCCCACAGCTTGTAACTGCAATGGAAGGTCGCAGGAATGTTACTTTGACCCTGAGTTGTACCGCTCAACAGGCCATGGTGGTCACTGCGTAGGCTGCCTGGATAATACTGATGGCGCCAACTGCGAAAGGTGCAGGGAAAACTTCTATCGCACTGGAAGTGAGGAGGGATGTCTACCTTGTAACTGTAATCCAGTTGGTAAGTAGGAATAGAAAATTTTCTGCTTTTAAACTTCCATGGACAAAAAATAGCCTTTCTCTGTTATGCAGCTGACTTGAAACTGTGGTGTAAAAGCCTCCCTTCCCTCTTCCCCCATGTTTATTGAGTTGTATTTTGGTTATAATTATCCCAAAATATGACGCAGATGAGAAAAATAAAGTTCATGAAGCAGATAGTTTACTCTGCAGCATTTACTGTTTCAGATGTGTTCTGGAATAGTTTTTTTCCCCCTGCCTATCTGTTACCCTGGACAAACCCAGCACTAGAGATGTTATTTAAACTCTTAGTAAACCAGGTGACATGAGTACATTTTTCTGAAAATGGTTCATCCTGACGAACTGCAGTGAACTACAGCAGCATCAGAGTCTTTCCTACTTTGTCTCTAAGAACTATAAATATAAATCAGTGACACTTTAAAAAAAGAAACGAGGTTGGGAACCAAAGTCCAAGTTAAAATATGTAGCTTAAATTCATTAAAATGAATTTGGCATTAGAACAGGTCTATTGTAGTCAAGTGCTTCCCTTGACTTGTATAGAGTGATCCTATGACTACATCAGTCCCACAACAAGTAAGAATGAAGCAAACAAAAGGGTAACAGTAAGATATGATGCGAGCTTCCAAAATAGAGTAACCAGAATAAATTGCTTGCAGCATGCCTTGAAAGCAGCCGCTGAGAGGTCTGGCATAAAACTTCTCCTATCTAATTTGGGAAGGGAGTTCTACAGTTGTGAAATTTTTGACCAAGAAAGGCCTCTTTCTCCCTCTGTCCGCTTTCCCGGATTCTCTTGTTGGACCTTATTTTAAGATGCATTTGTGCTGACTGTTGGTGGCAGCTGAGGCAGTCAGGAAAGTGGGCGGGAAGAGGCAAAGCAAGAAAGAAGAATTTTCAGGTATTTAGGGGCAAATTTCAAAGGGCTTTATAACTTAAACATCAGCTTGTATCCTGTGGCACACTGGTATCCAGTATGTATTTGAAGCTAATGGATTGATTTAGGTTGGTATTTTTGTCCAAGTACTGTTTTTTTCCTAAATAATCATAAGTTGGACAGCAAAGGGGATTTGAACTTTGTCTGTATATGGTAAAAGTTCTGTGAGTCCTTCTGTCATAATAATTGTGTCTGCCCTAATCCTCTTATAACTTTTCACTTTGCTGTAATCTTTTGAGAATGAACTGAAGTGGAAAAAAGAAACTATTCCTTTATTTTAATATACTTTTTGTCTGGTAGTTAACTCTTGCAGTGCTGACAATTTCTGGGTTACTCCCCAAATTGGTGCCTGGGAGAAAACATTCTACCCACCATGGATTAAACAACTTTTTTTTTCTTTTTTTGTACAAGTCCACTTTGAATAGAGTACTACTTCTGCGGAAGATGCTCTGTCAAAAATGAGAGTTTTGCCATAGAGTAGGACTAATAGTGGAACACACAACCTCTCCCTCAGAGAGCCTCTTTAGTCTTTAAATCCAACTTGAAAATCAAGGGAGAAAAATGGAGTATGAAAGGGAGAGATCAGAATACCCACTGGCAAAGGGGAGATGAGAGTAGGGATAACACAAAGGACCTAGAGAAGATGTCAGAAAAATAGTGTATTGGAAATTAAAAAAAAAAAAAAAAAAGGCGTGCAAAGGTAATAGAACAAAACAAGAAAAAGGAAGAGAGTGCAATTTAAACTTTTAATTCTATTTATATATAAAAAGGGTGGTAGTTTTTTTTTTTTTTTTTTTTTTTTAAAAAAAAACTTTAAATAGTTTCATTGGGGGAGACTAGATATGGAACAGCCTACCCAGAGAGGTTGTAGCATCTCCATCCTTGGATATACTCAAAAGCTGTCTGAACATGGTCCTGGGTAGTCTGTTCTAGGTGACCATGCTTGAGCAGAGGGTTTGGACTAGATGGTCTGTCAAGTCCCTTCCAACCTCAAGCATCCTGTGATAAGATTTGTCTCTCCAGAACTGTTAGGGGAAAACATCTATAGGAGCTTTATGTAAAATAGAGAAATCTTTAGATAAGTGGTTATTTGTAACCTTGAAGCTGCATTTCAAACTTTCTCTTCTTGTATGCTTTGCATATTCCATAAAGCTAAAAAATCATGGACTGAGAGTCCCGTGGCTCTGTTAAGGTCTCTGTTCTTCCATTCCCCACAGGCTCCCTCAGCACACAGTGTGATAGCTATGGCCGATGCAGCTGCAAACCTGGAGTGGTGGGTGATAAATGTGACCGGTGCCAGCCAGGTTACCACTCCCTCTCCGAGGCTGGGTGCAGGTAAGAGGGACTGCTGCTCTGAGTCAAGGAAACTAATCTCTAAAAGAAAAACTTTTTTCCTGTAAGTTTTCTATGTGGTTCTTAATGAATTGTCTTTTCTCCTGTCTTTTTCAGGCCTTGTTCTTGCAATTCTGCTGGCAGCACAGATGACTGCAACATTGAAACCGGACGATGTACTTGCAAGGACAATGTTGAAGGATTCAACTGTGAGAGGTGAGTGTCTCTTCGTGTGGCTTTGTTTGAAGGCTGAGAAACATACAGGCAGTGGCGTGGAGTAAACATCAGGGAAATGAACTTTTCCTTCACATCTCCAGATGCAAACCTGGATTTTTCAATCTGGAGCCATCAAATCCAAGAGGCTGTACCCCCTGCTTCTGTTTTGGACACTCTTCAGTCTGCACCAACGCCGTTGGCTACAGTATCTACAGCATCACTTCCAACTTCCAGTTTGGTAAAATTGAGGTTTTCTTTGCATCTTAAATTGGGCTGTAGACTCACGTCATAAACAAAAACCTTCTGTTCCTTTCTCCTTGTGTTGCACTTCAGACTCTGAGTAGCCAGGTACAGGATCTCTTTTTCAGAAGTGCTGAGTTGTTACTGAAATTAACAGGAATTCCCAGGCTTCAGCATGTTTATTCACTTAAGGAAGAAAGGTTTCACAGTTTTGACCTCAGGCATCCACTGTGCATTGTGTCTACATACACAGTACAGTTGTAAGGAAGTGTTGCAGATGTAAACCCTTAAAAAGAAAAAATGCTGAAAATTGGACATTTTCTCAATTTTAGAACCAAATCAGGAATTTATGATTGAGAAGGATTATAACTATTTTAGATCTTGAGTTATGTTGCTCTGGATAAAAACTGCCGTTGTTTCTGGATCTGCAAACTGAAAATTCTCTTTTTCCATACAGTTATTTTTATGTTTTCTTATGTAAGAATGCTTCAATTACATGTAGTTTGAAAATAAACCTATTTAATTAAAATTCCACTGGAGAACAGTTTTTGTAAAGGCTGAAACTTCTCAACTAAGGATTGAGTAACTTCATCAGATCCTAGGTGTTTTCTGGTCTTACCATCTCTTCTTAAGCTCTTTACTCTTGGAATTTTGATTTCTAGAAATCAAAATTCCAAAGGATTACTTGCTATGTCTGTATGGTTTATAGGGTTCAAATCAGCACTCCAATTATGTGCTTAAATTGAACAGTTGATGTTTGATATCCTTGCTCTTTTGCACAGTTGTAGTACAAACTCTCTTAAAAAAAACAAAACAGTTGTATACAAGCAGTGTGCAGTATGATGAGAGTAGCCTGTGCAAAAATTCATATGAAGAGTGATTCTTGTGTATTTGATTTTCAGGAGAGGATGAGTGGCATGCTGAACAACGTGATGGCTCAGAAGTCTTGCTCCAGTGGAGTGCTGAGACCCAGGATATCTCTGTTATCTCGGACAGCTATTTCCCCATGTATTTTGTTGCACCACGTAGGTCATTCAAGAAGTGAGATTTTCTGTGTTGTTTGTAAGCCTTCAGTTGTCTGTCTCCTAATTGTGAGGGTTTGTTTCTGTTTCAGGCAAGTTTTTGGGCAACCAGGTTCTGAGTTACGGTCAAAACCTGACCTTTTCCTTTCGGGTTGACAGACGGGACACTCGTCTATCTGCAGAGGACCTGGTACTGGAAGGAGCTGGGCTGAGAGTGTCGGTGCCTCTCATTGCTCAGGGCAACTCCTACCCCAGTGAGAACATGCTGACATATGCTTTCAGGTGAGAGGACTTTCCAAGCACTGTGATAGAAAGAATTACAGCAGCTGGAATCTAGCTTGTGATACACCCTGGCCTCCAAGCTCTTAAGAAAACAAATAACATTAATTTTAGCTCAAAAGAGTAGTCTTATCAGATTAATTTGAAGCTTGCTACTTAGTAGCATTGCATAATCATATGCAAAGTATGTGGTAATAGGATAGTGTTGTTGTAAATGATGCTTTAAATGGGCACAGTTGTTAGCATGTGAGAGCTTTAAAAATAATGCGTGGCCCTTCTCCATAGGCTCCATGAGGCCACAGATTACCCGTGGAGGCCTACTCTTACTGCATTTGAGTTCCAGAAGCTGCTTCACAATTTGACCTCTATCAAGATACGTGGGACATACAGTGAGAGAAGTAAGTCACTGAGTAGAACACTGCAACCTTACGGAGAGAGGAGAGGAGGAGACCTGTCTGTCCAGTGCTTCAGAGTTGTTTTGTTGTAGGACCCAGTCATAAATAGCTATGGCAGGTTGTTTGACGAAGTCTGTGCCAGCTGCTTTTAATATGGCCTTCCTGCTTCTGGGCCTTTTAGGGAGGAGAAGTGGAAAAATAAGCTGTCTTTCAGAGTCTTGAAGCTAAGCTTTCGTCACCTACTGATATTTCTCTTTGGAGGAGATACGATTCTTTGCTGTGTGCCACAGCCAGTCACTTCCATATCCATAGAAATGCAGAATCCAGAGTTCTGAAGGAAATGGTAGGAGAAGATGTAGGGAATCTTCAGAATATTTGGTCTCTATTTCTGCTGCACTTGGAGCAGCTGTTTCTCTTCTGTTGTTCTTGACATTACAAATGGGAAGGACCAGGTCCTGAAAGCGCTGCTTGTGCAGAACTTCATTGAAAGTTGTCCTATAATGAGGATTTATGAAAATCAGGCACTAATGAAGGGAAAAAATATCCATGTCCTTAGGCACTGTGTGAAGAAGGATTTTTCTGAACAAAATAAGTAGATACAAAAGAATGAATTTGCACTTAAGGCAGATGGGGAAGCTACAAATACTTTATGTGGAGTTTGTTTATAGAAGAGGAATGTAAGGTTAGGTAGGGTATGTGGAGCAAGCTGTCTCCCGCTTGTTGCAGCCACCACCATATGCGGAGCTGAGGTTCTGTTCAGTGCTCTAGAGCAACTGCACTGACACAAACATCCGCTGGTAATGTAAATACCAGCTATTTTGTATTCAGACACAATTCTGCTCAAGGGGAAGGGCTGGGAGGAGTAAGAGCAGCTGTGCAATGCCAAAGAAAGGAACAGTTTGGGGTTGAGGTGGGGGAGCTGAAGAGTTTGCCTTGAGGCATGGTGTACAGAAGCTTCATCAGAGATGATGTGATAAAATTGCAGGAGAGTTGGTCTGTCCTCCCTAGAAAAACCTGGATTATTCTTAGTGTTTTATTTGGAAATATAAAATGTATGTATGCAAAGTGTAATGCATTTTAACTGACTACTTAATCTCACGCATTCTGTTCTCAGCCTCCTCCTCTGTATTTTACGGAGCATCTTTGGTAAGCTGCTCTCTGCTTGCTGTCTATCCTTGTGCAAAGGAATTGTTCTTGACTTTCCTGCCCTGTACTTACCTTTGTAAGCTGTATTTCATCTTTTGTTATCTGTCTAAACTTTATTGGAGAATTTTGCTTCTTGATCATCCATATCAACTGCAAACACTGTTTCTCTTACACGGTTCAGGTGTATTAGGTGAAAGAGTGATAAGGGCCCGTGTGGTTACAAAGCATTTCCTGTCTCTGTCCCTTCCAGGTGCTGGCCACCTGGATGATGTTACTATCACAAGTGCGCGCCCAGGACCTGGCTTGCCTGCAACCTGGGTGGAGACCTGCACCTGTCCAGCAGGATATGAGGGGCAGTTTTGTGAGCGCTGCTCCTCTGGCTACCGGAGAGAGACGCCTGGCCTTGGGCCGTACAGTCCCTGCGTGCCTTGTTCTTGCAACGGCCATAGTGAGACCTGCGAGCCAGAGACAGGTAAGAAGAACTGACAGAAGGAGGGATGACGAGGGCTGCTTCCTATTCCCTGTCAGATGAAGACCGTGACTGAGGAGAAGCAAAAAACACGTACATCTCTATTCTAGGTGCGTGCAATTGCAGGGATAACACAGCAGGTTCTCACTGTGAGAAGTGCAGCGATGGATATTATGGAGATGCAACGGCAGGCACTGCCTCGGATTGCCAGCCCTGTCCGTGTCCAGGCAGCTCGAGCTGTGCCGTTGTGCCCCGCACAAAGGAGGTCGTGTGCACCAACTGCCCAACTGGTACTACAGGTGTGTTCTTTATTCAGAAGGGCTTTTTCCTACATCTCTCAGGTCTGTGGAAGTTCTTTTTCTACTGGTTCTGCTTTTCTGAACTGCTGTGAGTGGTCCTGAAAGCTACTGTGTCTTTTGATTCAAAACCTATTTGCTTCTCCCTTTCCCAGCCTGATTTTTCAGTCACGTGTGAGGCTCAGGGTTACTTGCCTTCTTTATGCTCTGCTCTCAAGAAGGAAAGGGTAACAGTTTTTATGTTAGAGTGTGAAAATTTCTGTACAACCTATGTGAATCATAATAACTTCTAATACAGCTCTGTTAATTGTCTGGTGCTGAGCTGAGTAGGACAGAAAATAGGATATAGCTGAAACAGCTAGGAGGGTGGCTCTGGCTGAAATTAATTTAGAAGATGAACCTACCATTTGCCAGGCTGACAGGCATTGTGGAACGCATGCAGTGGGAGGGCTTACGTCCTCCCCAGAAGAAGGAAAATGGCTGCAGGGTCTCATGAGTACTGATCAAAAAATACAAGACCAAATTCATCCTGTCCACAATTTCATAGAAAAGTGTACGAACAGGTACTGAATGATCTCTTTTTCTTAATGACAAACTATGCAGTCTGGGCAAATGCCTGAATTGTTAAAAAGAGTCTTTTGTTTTGCCTGCAACCAGCAAATAAGACTTAAAATGGTTGGCAGCTTCCAGGCTTTTCTGCTGGATTTACACTTGGCATGATGGAGTCCAGAGTCCAGAATAACTGTAAATGCTTTAAATACTTAGAACAAGTCCTGCATCAGGCACAAAAGCATATCATCCCCAGAACAGCCTGTGGAAATTCCCTTGTGTGCCATTGCCTTGTGAACCGAAGCACAGTCCTGGGAACTTGCCTGCGAAGGTCACATCTTTAGTAAGCTTTCTGTACTTCTCTTATAAAAGATTCTTAAGAGGTGGAACAGATGAAGGTCACCCGTTATTATGGAGAGGCACAGAATTAGAAAACTGCTGAACTAAATGCTTTGGTGCCTGCCCAAGGACGGTTTGGCACATTGTCAGGCTCCTGTATGGGATTGTTTGATTATCATGTCGGCAGTAGGGCTTCTGGTAGCTGTAATACCTTGTGGAGTTCTGGCTGCCTGCTTTGATTTTTAAATTAACAACAAATTACAGCAAATAGGATTTACTATGGATGATTGGAAGAGTTGAGAGGGAGGGAAAGGGAGGGTTGAAGTATTTTATAATGACCAGAGTTTCAGTTCAATCTGATGATGCAAAAGCAATCTCATCTCTAAAGACTGAGAAGGGTTCATCTGTAGTCCCATGCACCTTTCTATTTCTGTCACAAAGATAAAAAGGAAGTACACCTTAGAGCTTCCCTTTTCAGAGAAGGCTGTGAAGGGAGTCCAAGTGAGATTGTAGCAGAGGGCTTTATGCTGAAGCATATGCATCTTTGTTGTATCCCAGGTAAAAGATGCGAGTTGTGTGATGATGCCTATTTTGGAGACCCACTGGGTGAAAACGGTGCTGTGAGGCCTTGTCGTCTCTGCCAATGCAATGATAACATCGACCCCAATGCCGTGGGGAACTGTAACCGCCACACGGGTGAATGCCTAAAATGTATCTACAACACAGCTGGCTTCTACTGTGACCGCTGCAAAGACGGCTTCTATGGGAACCCCTTGGCCCCCAGTCCTGCAGACAAGTGCAGAGGTAAGAGCCATTTCCTTTCATGTTCCTTCCATGTTTCAGATTCCCCCCACCCCAAAGAGCAGCCTTTTGTGACAATGTTTTAGGAAAAAAGGTCATGTTTTCTTGCTATATTCAGGTGCTTCAGAAATAATGAATGGTTTATTACGGTTTGGCAGTTGTAGATGACTGAAATGCTTGTGATTGTAGCATACTTATTGCCATCAAAATGAAAATGTTGTGATGTAGGGGCTGGGCTGCAGTTGGTTTTGGGTTCACATACTCTGAGGCCTGTTCAGGGGACACTGGTTAACTAAGTACTAACATCAGAAGGGGCTTCTAATTTTATGTGCGTTTTCCCCGTTCCTTTTCTTGCAGCTTGCAATTGTAACCCTTACGGCACAGTGAATCAGCAGACGAGTTGCAATCAAGTGACTGGGCAATGTGAGTGCCTCTCGCATGTCACTGAGAGGGACTGCAGTGCCTGTGAGCCTGGCTTTTATAACCTCCAGAGCGGACGTGGCTGTGAGAGGTAATGTCCATCTCAACTTGAGGCAAAAAGCGTAGTTTGGAGGATCTGCACTTAGGAGGTGCAGGACATCTTTTTGCTCTTAAGCTTTTGTACAAGTGTTTGTCATAAGTTATTGGTACTCTTCATGGATGCTGTGAAGGGTGGGGAAGAACAGGAGTTAAGGAACAGCTACAACGGATGTACAAAAAGCCTAATTTATAAATAGCTTTAAATCTGAGTTTTAAATAGAAAAGTATCATGTGATTGATGGTTGATAGCAGGGGTTCTTGGATTCCATTTTTAGTGCAGACACAAGTGACCTTGTGCAGTTCGGATACTCAGTGCCTTGCCTTCTGCATCAGTAGAGCAAGAAAAGTGACGCTTGCTTTGCATGGAAAACTTTGGCTTTGCTCACTAGGGCTCTTTGTGAGGTGCTGCTCACGTGTGTCCTGTTTGTGTTACCCTGTGACATGTGGCTGTCTTCCGTAGGTGCGACTGCCATGCGCTGGGTTCCACCAACGGCCAGTGTGACATCCGAACAGGGCAGTGCGAGTGCCAGCCCGGCATCACAGGCCAGCGTTGTGACAGATGCGAGGCCAACCACTTTGGATTTGGCCACGAAGGCTGTAAACGTAAGTCCGAGATGCTGGAATGAGGCAGATGAGAGGGACTTGGTACAACCAGCCTTTCCTTTCCTCTGTTTCTGAGAAGGAACTTTCTTGCTTCACTACCCCTCTGTTCATTGCAAGAGAAGATAGCGTTTTTGTATCCACACTCTGAACAGTGAAATGTGGACTCTGTGCAATAGCTTATCCTTTACAAGGATTTTTAAAAATTAATTAATTGAATTAATTTACAAGTTTTTCTTTTTTTTTTTTTTTTATTGAAGATGGGAAGAACTCTGTGTTCACTTATTAGGTATCTGCTTCTCTTCAGTGTTTTGCTCTGAATCTTGTCCCAGAACAAGAATCTTGTCCTGTTTTCTACATTTAAATTGCTATATATTTACTCTGAAAATGGCCTTAACTTAGAGACTCAGTCTCGAGGAGTAATAGCTTGTAAATCTGATACAAAAACAATATTGTCCAAATCTTATTTCTGATATCGTTGCCCTTAAAAAACAGAAAAACTCATTGCCGTTATAATTAAATGGGTAGAGAATTAAAGTGCCTCCTCATAGAGGCAATAGCAAGACTTCTAATGCTGTATAACATGAAATGAAGATTCTGTCTAAATAGTTGCCTGCAGTGGTAAGCTGCTGCTGTAACATCCCTTCCTGCTGTGTGTTTGGATACATGCAGATCAGGAGCAAGACTGCAGCCTTGTGTTGGTGTCCTAGTGCTTTTACCCAGAATGGCCTGCAGTTTAGGGTATTTCTGCAGCTCCTCTGGTCTGACTGCGGTTTAACTCTCCTGCAGCATGTGACTGTGATCCTGAAGGTTCGCACTCGCTGCAGTGCAGGGAGAATGGTCGCTGCGAGTGTAAGGAAGGCTTTGTGGGGAACCGCTGTGACCAGTGTGAAGAGAACTATTTCTACAATCGGTCATGGCCAGGCTGTCAAGAATGTCCTGCGTGTTACAGACTAGTGAAAGACAAGGTAAGACCGTGAATGTGAGCTTTTTTTCTTTGTCTCCTGCTGTTACCACCACAGTCGATGGAAAACAGTAGTGTGTACTTCTGATATTTCTTGCTGTTGATGCCAGACTCTGGAAACCAGAGGCAGACCCATGCTCTACCTGCTTCTACAAAGACTTTTTTGTAGTGTCTGAGTGACACCTGCTGTAAGCAGAAAGCTTTATTGCACTTTGCCCCATATCTGTTCTCTGTCCTTTTCATGTAGGTGGCAGAACAGCGAGAGAGGCTGCAGGAACTAGAAAATCTTATAGCAAATCTTGGTACAGGAGAGGAAACTGTAACTGATCAGGCCTTTGAAGAGAGATTAAAGCAGGCAGAAAGAGAGGTTATGGAATTGCTCGAAGAAGCACAAAACAGCAAAGGTAAGTTGAAGTGATCACATGTAGGAATGACATGCAATTAGCTCTTTACTTGATGTTCCTGCCCCCTTAGAGTGCCTTCAAGCCTCTACTGTGTATCAGGACAGACAGATATTTCAAATACCACTGAGATATTAGATTATTATGAAAACAATGATGGTTGTGTTTTTTCCCTTGATGTTATTCTTCAGTGATCTCTAATATAAGCAAAATAAAGCTCTGCCTCTAGCTCTGTATGGAGAAGACAGTGCTACATGTTATCCTTTTCTCCAGATGCAAAGGGGAATCTTTTACTTATTCTCTGTATAACTATTGTATAAGCAAGCTGAAGGCTTTTATAGTACATGGACAGACGTGTCTCTGTGTGCTTTTGCAGTTTTCACCAGCAGCAAATGCAGCTTAAGCTGCTTATGAACTTTTTCAGAAATCTTGGGATAAAGCATTTCTTGTTGGGGTATAATCAGTGTTCAGAATGAAAACTTCAAAAACCTGCTGGCAAGCTTAATTATCCCACCATATAATTTATAGTGATCTCAAATGTGCTATTGTGGTGCCTTGTAGTTAACCATTTCAATTACTGATCATAGCTCAAAGATTTTTCTTGTTAAATTGCTTCAGAGAGATTCTTCTACTGTCATCTTTTACCACAGGATGTCTGAACAGGGCCTTAAGTAGTGTGAGTGTTTTGTAGTTAATTTGGAATGTGTGTGTGTGTTGATTTTTGTGGGGTGGTGTTTTTTTTTTTTATTTTCCTTCCCACCCCCCTCACCCCACTCCCACCCCCCCAAATATATAAACATTCTGGTGAAAAGTAAGTTGAAAATGACTTCTGGTTTCGCATTGAAAGTGGTTGCTCACTACTCCTCTGATAGTTTGTTCACTGATATTGACACTACTTTGGAAAAACCTGTACCTGTTGTGGGAGAAGAGGTAAAAGCTCTGCCATGCCCTGAGGAACGGAGCTTTGGTTCTCCTAGTACTAACCTGATCGTGGAGCACTGTGGTAATAACAGCCTGACAATTTCTTGTGGGAACTCAGCATAGGGAAGAGAGAGAATATCTGCTCTGCGCTTGATACTCATGTTTTCCAGGGAAGTTAACCTGTAGGGTATTTTGGAAGGACAGATAGCTTCATGCCTGCTTGTACTGTATTGCTGGAGCTGATCAAGCTTTATAAGCAAATACAAGCAGGTGTGCCGGAGTAGGACTGCATCTCCTAGGGGAGCAGACAGGATAAATGCATCAGCCACATGTGCTAGTAGAGACTGAACAGATCAGTCATGGGCGATTGGATGTGATGTCTGAAGAGCCAGTGTATGTTCCTGGGAACCTTCTCACCCTGCTTGGGTTCAGGGCTGCGTGGAGTAGACACTGGAAGGGTGACAGGCTGAGCTAGCACAAAGCATGCATTTAACATTCACCTCGGTCTCATATACCCATCCGATACTTGCTTGGAAAGATTCTTGCTCATGTGAATGATAAGTGAAATTCTCTGTTTTAGCTGAGGTAGCTTTATGCTGCCTGCTTGGGACTCATGCTTAGATAATATTTTATATAGTGGGTAAGAGGGTGAGTATTGGTAGAAAGGTAAGGTAGCCCGAAGGGGAGGGTAATGTACAGCCTGCTATTTCTTGTCTCTTCTTACTTTGTAGGAGTAGAGCTGAAGAGAATTAGGAAAGTAGATGTCTTATACCTCTTGAGAGCTCTGCCTTTATCACAGACTTAAAAAAAAAAAAAAAAAGAAAAAAGAAAAGAAAACATGATTTAATGACTTTTCATTTGTTATATTTTATGCATGTTCTGATGGTGACTTTGATCTCAAGCTAGCTGACCAACTTATTAAATGATTTTTAGTCCCCTTTCTATAGGGGATTAACCTACCAGCATGTTGCCTGTAGTGGTAAGCTGCTGCTGTAACTTCTCTTCCTCCTGTAATTAACTTTGCTTCCTCCATTTTATGTCTTATGTTTCAGATGTAGATCAGGGCCTTATGGACCGCCTCAAAGACATCAACAGCACACTAGTGAGTCAGCTCAGCAGGCTGCAAAACATCCAGAACACAGTGCAGGAGACTGAGAGCCTGGCGGAGCAAGCCCGGGAGCGAGTGGAGGACACTGAGGACCTGATCGGATTAGCTTCTGCTATGCTTGAGAAGGCAAGGATGGCAGCTGACAACGTGGTGAGTGTGGTGTGGACATCTGACATGATGGCATAGCATCTCCCCTTTCTGGGAGAAAGCCTGTTTGCTGTGTTCCCTGCATATGCTTCCTGGTGCATGTGTGTGCTCTCTCTGTAACAAGTTCACTATGGAACTTTTTCCCCCAGCCCAAGATAATGGAGGATTAGTTTGAGAAGAACAGATGGTTGGATGGTCCTTTTCTTTCATGTATTTGAATCCTAGCCTCTGCTGAAAGAAATCTAGTTAAAAAAAAAAAAACCAAAAACTAAATATATAGCAAATATTTGGTTGTAAGGGGTGATTGGTGGAAACTACATGGACTTAAGGAAAATTATATGGAGAAGTGAGAAGTATGTTAGATACCTCTGTAAGCATTTAGATCATGACAATGAATATTTAAAGTGTTGATAAATAAAAGATGGAATAACTGTGTTGAGAAATGTCTTGGTGTGTTTGTTTGTTTTCCTTCCAGTCCATTACATCACCAGAATCAAGTGGTGACCCTAACAACATGACTCTTCTGGCAGAAGAGGCCCGTAAACTGGCTGAAAGGTAGGTAGGCTGCGGAAGATAAATTCATAGCCCACGTCAGGGCTCTGTTTTTTCTCTGGGAAAGGGGAGTGCAGTTTGGTTAGCTTGATATGAAACACATTTTGTTTGCTTGAATAGGAAACCGTTTGGCGGTATTTCTAATGACATTCCATTGCTGTAGAGGAGGTGTAGTGGATATGCAACTGTACATCATCAGTAAGAATGAGGGTAAACACTCGACCTCTGAGTTAGAGACATACGAAACTATAGCAGTGCCTTGCTGATACTGTGGGCACTGCTGGAGTAGTGATGTCTGTGGTTGCAGAGACCATCTGAAACATCATCTCTCATTGTAAATGTTTTAGATGCACAATTCTGAGTAAAGAAAGGAGAAATAGGAGAAAACAATCTTGGAACTGCGAATAAAAACTGCTAGTTGGTAACTTTAATGAGATTATTTTTCTTTGGTAATGCTTACCAGGCACAAACAAGAAGCTGATGATATTGTGCGCATAGCCAAGGCAGCAAATGATACTTCTACAGAGGCATATCAACTACTGTTGAAGACCTTGGCTGGAGAGAACCAAACTGCAAATGATATTGATGAGCTCAACCAGAAGTGAGTAACAGAAAAAAGATTTTATTTGCAGAGTTTAGAGTAGAGGAGAGAGTTGAGATGCCTTTTGTAACATTTAATGCTTTTGGTTTCATGAGAGTTGTCTCTCAATGTTTTAGCCCCTCTACTCAGTCAGTATGTTTAATTCTACAGAAAAAGAATCACACTGGTTTGGGTTTTTTTTTTTCCCTTCTTTTTTTAAGGTATAATCAAGCAAGAAACATCTCTCGTGATCTAGAGAAACAGGCAAATAGAGTGCTTGAAGAAGCAGAGGAGGCTGGGAACAAGGCCTTGCAGATCTATGCTAATCTCACCAGTCTGCCTACTGTGGATTCCACAGGGCTAGAGGTAACTGAGTGAAACTTGGTGTGTAGCGTGCCCCAAAGATCAGTGATGGCAAACATTAAAACGGTGTGATAAATTGTTGCCCATGTTGTCTGCACTTTGGTAATGTTTCTCTGCTTAAGAATCATCTGTGGAACTTTTGTCAGTATACATATAACATGCACACTTGCGTACTTCAACTTTTACCAACCTGCCCACCCCCAGTCTCTGAAGGAGGAAAAAGAAAGTCAGATGTTATTTACCAGACATCTTGGCTGGAACTGAGAAGTGCAAGAATTTCAGTTCCATCTGAGGTCTGCAGAGTTGCTCCCTCTCCTTTACTCACAATAGTAGAGTAGTTTTTCATATGCACAAAGATGTTTCCATCCTCCATCGTTGTACTGACCCTGGTGGGTTTTTGCGGGCTTTGAAGGCGTCAGTGATGCAGGGTTGCAGTTCTAGTAATAAGAGAAGAGAGCTTATCATATTTGCTGCTCGTTTTGAACACGGGAAACTATGCAGTGTTTTGCCATCTGTTTGTAAATTCTTTAATATTCTTATTATTCAGAAAATCTGCCTTTTTTTCTGGTCTCCACATGCAGAATGAAGCAAATAAGATCAAGAAGGAAGCAGAAGAGTTGGATCAGCTAATTGCAAGGAAGCTGAAAGATTATGAAGACTTGAGAGAAGACATGAAAGGAAAGGAGCTAGAAGTGAAGAACCTCTTGGAGAAAGGGAAGACAGAACAGCAGGTCAGTTGTGTGCAGGCTTTTATTCCCTGGAGGGAAAAAAAAGGGGGAGGGAGAAAGTAACTGACCACATACAAAAGATTCAATCTATTCAGTCTTAGCACTGCTTATAACTTCTGAGAATATTGAAAGCAGGTCCTGGAGAGGAGACACAAAAAGCTGGTAAAAACAGTGGCATTGAGTCTATATTGCGGAGTTGGGCACGTTTGCTAGGTGTGCTGTCTTGTTCGTATTGAGAGCAGTGTTCCTAAAGGAGCCAAATTTACATGATTTCAGAGGAAGTATTGCCACCAACTTGAGGATGAACACTGTTTTGTATTGCATTGGTGTTTCAGGCTGCTTAGGTGATGCATTTTGATGTGCCTAGATGGTCGTTCCTCAAAGGATAAGAGTATGTTGATATATGTCATATCTTTCTAGACTGCAGATCAGCTCCTGGCTCGAGCTGATGCAGCAAAAGCTCTGGCCGAAGAAGCTGCTCGGAAGGGAAATGGCACGTTAGAGGAGGCCAATACCATTCTCAGCAACTTGAAAGGTAAAGAGAAAGCACTTAAAGTAAATGCTTGAATTTGATTGACAGGTCACTTTCCAGTAGGGCATTTTGGCTGATAGTTCGTGCTGTTAAGCGTTGGATGATTTCTTCTTGTATGTCTTCTTTTAGGGGATAGGGTGTGTGGGGGGTATGTGTGGTGGGTTTTTTGTTTGTTTTTTAAGAAAAATATCTTTTCTGTGCTCAGAAGTATACTTTTGTGCAACTTCCATGTTTAGCATTGGAGGGCATGTAATAGGGAGAGCTGTAAGCCTTCCTGTTCAGCAACTACTGCTGCTGGTTTTTTTGCAGGATGCCAAGCATGGTCATTACATGATCAAGCATGATCACTGCTTGGTAAACTTTCCCTGTGTGCTGACGTTACCCTGCCTTGACAGCTGTTAAGATAACAAATGCAGCAGCAGTCCTATATCCTAGTTTGCTTTCCTTCAGTGTGATTACAGGGTAGCATAGCCTGGGTAGTTTGGTCAAAGAAGCATCCCAAGGCTCTCTTGAAGCAAGTGATGAAGTTGTTTTGCCCTTTTTCAGATTTTGATAAACGTGTGAATGATAACAAAACAGCAGCTGAGGAGGCACTGAAGAAGATTCCTGCCATTACCCAAACCATTGCTGAAGCCAACAATAAGACACGCCAGGCAGAGCTGGCACTTGGCAATGCTGCTGCTGACGCCCGGGATGCCAAGGCTAAAGCGGATGATGCTGAGAAAATCGCCAGCTCTGTTCAGAAGGTGAGTCACTTGCAGTTCTGGAATCAGCCCTCCTGAGGTGTTAGCATTTAATTGGGCAAATTCCTCTATTCCTGGCGCACAGAATTCTTCCTGCACTCTTCCTGCTGAGCTGTTATGAAACTTACTGTTGTTGAATTGTGTTTGAACTTCATATACCATCAGGGAATGCAAAATGTGGCATGATAAGAAATTGATGCATTATTATGAAAAGAGTTGAAGAGTGTTCTGCACCTTCATCACCCTCTTTGATCCTCTCCCCTGTGTTGGCTGTAGAATGCTGCTGCTACCAAAGCTGAAGCTGACAAGGCTTTCTCTGATGTGACCGGACTGGCCAGAGAAGTGGATGACATGATGAAGCAACTGCAAGATGCAGAAAAAGAGCTGAAGCGGAAACAGGATGATGCTGATCAGGATATGATGATGGCAGGCATGGTACGTAATCCTGGTGGCTGACCGCAGTAGTGAGAAGGTGCTGTCTCCCTACCATCCTGAAGGTGAAGGTTTTTTTTCCTGCTGCCCTCTTGCAAAGGCAACGCCGGTTCCAGTTACCATTCTGTCTTTTCTAGGTTTTAAGGGGGAAGGAAAGGATGAGATTAGAAAAGGAGTTCCTCTAATAGTATTAGCCTAGGTTCACTGCTGGATTTTGAGATGCAATTTTCATAACATAACACTTTCCTTTTCTCTGAACCAAAACCTGATTGTAGCCCCACTGATTCTGTCCTAATGTTCTCCAGCAAAATCCTGCCCTGTTACCAGGGAATCACATCCCTCCTTTTAGAAAACTGATGATTTTCAAGTTGTCTTTCTTCACCAGAACTGTGACAGACACCTCAGGCCAGGAGTGTTATCATAGAGAGGAACCAGGGATGCATGAGATGCATTGATTTAACGGATACAAGAAGAGAGGCAAGGTTTTCATAATCCCTACTGCCTTTGTTGTGCTGTCAGTACTTTTTACCTTTTAGGCCTCGCAGGCTGCCCAGGAAGCAGAAGACAATGCAAGAAAAGCAAAGAACTCTGTAAATAGTTTGCTTGCTGTCATTAATGACCTTCTGGATCAACTAGGTAAGACTGCTGCACATCTGCCCTTACTTAGTTTCTGAATAGCCATGCCTTTGGAGTATTTTCTTTCTGTCTTACATGAAAGTAACTGCAACTGGCTTAGCATGATTGCTTCGCTGCGAGTGTTGTGCTAGGAATCAGATTGCACACTGCACATTGAACTTTAAGACCGTTGTTGAGGTACTGAAGGTATCACCCATTCATTTGGTCCTGTTTTTTAAAGCAAGGATGGTCCGTTGAAGATCTTGGCTCGCTTGTCTGTAACTTGGGCTCTATTGTATAAACACCTGAAAAGTGTGTCTTAAACACTTTTTAATGGACTTCATTGTTTACTTCTGGCTTTTCAGGGCAACTGGAGACAGTGGACTTGAACAAACTGAATGAGATTGAGGGTACACTGAACAGTGCCAAAGATCAGATGAAAGATAGCAACCTGGACCAGAAAGTGTCTTTCCTTGAGAGAGAAGCCAGGAAGCAAGATGATGCCATACAGGCCTACAACAGGGACATTGAGGAAATCCTGAAAGACATTAGCAACCTGGAAGACATCAAGAAGACCTTGCCGTCTGGCTGTTTTAACACCCCGTCCATTGAGAAACCCTAACGGTGCACTGGGGATGGGTGGGGGGGTTCCCCCCGTGACTGGTGGAGCAATTGTTTGGCTATGGAGTGCCTTAACACACATCACCTTCTTCAGATCCCCAACTCTTTGCTGCTCGCAGTCGCTGTTTTCTTTCCAAATCAGGATAAGTTGAAAAGTTTTAAAAGAGAAGAAATTAAATATCCGTCTTTGGGCATCAAAGGGGTTTTTATATAAATTGTCTTCCTGAGCACTCCGCCTTTGCCCCTTTCTCAGACACAATTTCCCTTTGATTAGCACAAGGATGAAAAATGTTCTGGACTCTTTATAGTATGGTTCAGAAATAACCATGTGAGCTGTATACAGCAAGGCAAAACTAACTCTTTCTCTGCTCTCTTCTCCCCTCAACTGTAAAATCCTTAGTCCTAGAGCTCTCTGTTTCTATGAAGGAAGAGGGTTGGCTACCAAAGTATTACTGTAATGGCCAGTATAGCTGCACTCTTTCAGGTCCCTTTTCCCACCATCTAACCCTGTGAATTTTTTTATGTTAACTAGTGGCCAATCAAAAGCATTGGTAGCCTTTTACAAGCTGTTCTAAGCCTCTTTTTGAAATGCTTTCTATAATGATGCATTGCTCTGAGAAAAATGCAGCCTCTGAGAGGAGCTTTTTGGGAAGATGGGATAAGAGCGGAGTGATAGGACTTGCCAGCACTACTCTTGGCCTGTGGAGCAAAAGTGTCATGTCCAGTCTGTAAGCAGCTACCTGTCAGGTAGTCCAGGCTGAGGAGTCTGGAAGTGATAGCTGAGTTCCCATCTGTAGATGTTGCTATGGAATTGCCAGAGGATCTTTTCAGAATAGATGTGTCCAATTGACAGATTTCTTTTTCTTGTTATTTTTTTTTCTTTTGGCAGCAAAAGTCTTGCAGTAAGAAAAAAAAGAAAAAGCCACCATCCAGAGAGCTCTGCCAGCTGGTCTGAACTTTAAGTTGAATGTCTTTGGGTGGGGAAAAGAGTTTGAAGATGTAAATGAAGAAATCTTTTTCCCCATCTTCTTCCTGGAGGAGGATAGTAACTATTTTATATTTTCTGGTATTCATCTTGCCTTTTGTCCATTTTTAACCTGACGGAAAGAGCCAAAGTTTGCTAGTGCCCTCTTTTTCTTTTTACCTGCAGATCACTTAGTCATCTTAAAATGCTGCAGCACAGAGAGTTCAGGCCTCACTCTGGTGGCAGTTCTGCACTCACAGTACTTCACGTAGCTACTACTGCCTCCCTGGTAGAGTTCCTCTCCAGTTAGTGTCTTCCATTCCCAGCTACTTAATCTGTCTTGTTGGGATGGGAGTGGTGGGGAAGCTTTCGCTCCTCCCTTTGACCCTCATCTGAGAAGGGAGCATCCTCTGCAGTTTCCTCGTTAGTCCCCGTCAGACATCCCCATCTCTCTCCTCTTTGAGATTCAATATATATCTGTACTTAAACACTATGCAACTTTGTACGTTTGCGTAGCGGGGAAGAAATTATTATCTGACACACACTGGTGCTATTAATTATTTCAAATTTATATTTTTTGTGTGAATGTGATTTTTTTTTTTGTTTTTTATCATGATTATAGAGTGAGGAAGTCTCTTTTGTGTGCGTGTATGTGTGTGTAAATATACTCAGCCATATTTCCAGAGTGGCACAGCCTGTCCTCCTCTGCATGCTTTCCCTGTAAGATCACAACACATACAGCATATATTGCTTCTGTCTGTTACTCCTTTAGAGCCAGGTATTCCTCTTGCTTACACCCCTGCTCCCTTTCCCTCCTCCACGTTCTCAGTATCTATATTGTGTGGTATTAGCAATAACCAGCTGGCCTGTCCATGCAGTCGGGCGATGGGACGCTTCCTGGCCTTGCTTCCCAAGCCAGCCCCGGGTGCCTGGCAGACCCCGAAGCCCACGGCTCATAGGAGCCAGTTCTTTGCGTCTCGGTTACAGAAGTGCCGTCTTGCTGACGTTTTGGGAGCGGGGGGATGGCTGTGGGCTTGTAGCTGGCCTTTGAGGAGCCGTAGCGCTCTTCAGAGGAGAGGCCCAATACTAAGGTGATCTGAGAATTGAATTTGGGTCGTCTTAATACCACTGTGCAAAGAAGGAGAGCTTAGTGGGAGGCCAAATGCATCCTCTGAAACAGCGCTTGCTGCTGGACAGAGATGGGGGAGTGTTTCCAGCAAAAACCCTACAGCTCTTCTGTGCCTGTTTTCCTGGAGTTTCTTACAGTTTACCAAAAACTCACCTGGGATTTCCCCCCACCTGTGAACATGCTTAGTACCATCCTTGGAGGAGAGTTTACCTGTGCTCACCCACGCTTGTGGGACTTCAGTATCTCTGGGCTGGCTGCTCTGGTCACATGGCTGTCTCCTAACCATGTCACCTCTCTGCCAAGGCTGTGGGAAGAGCAGACATGAAGATGCACGCATGCCCTGGCTGACCTCAGGCCTAAGGTTTCCTGCTTTTCCCCTTCCTTTTTTTGTCTTCTTAAGCTGTTTTTAACAGAATTTTATTTTTAAATAAAAAAAAATCTTTATAAGCAATCTCTTAATCACTACTGCATTACAGCCATTATTCATTGTATAAGTCCAGTTATTTCTTTACGTAATGTGGTGATGAGACAGCTGCTGATGGAGTGCTGGATGTCACAGAGAACATGTGACAGTTCCTTCATCACTTTATTCTTGACTGTGGCGCCCTCAGTATGTGCCTTCACTTCAGCTTTTTGCCTTAATCTGTGGTCTTGCTGTCTGGGGCGGTGAACAAAATGCAACACTTGCAGTTTTTATGTATAAAACAGTATTTCTTATTTATAATAAAGTCTGAATATTTGTAACCCCTTACACCTTGGGATTCTGTGGAGTCGTGTTTTCTGTGGCAGTTGAAACTGAGGTGGATCTGCCTCAGTTGTAGGATTTGCCACTTGCTTGCTTAATCGCATGGGCTGGACACAGCTCTCCTGTTCTTCTGGAGCTATTTTAGCTGACGCCTTTTAGGAAGAAAATCTGAAGTTAATTATCCTTATGTGCCTTGGAAGAGGCAAGAAGCTGCTAACTTTGGCCTCTTTGGGACGGTAGTAATGGCAAATTGCTCCTTGCCTTGTTGGGGCACTGAGTGCTCATTCCTGTCATCACTGTATTCCCTGTTTTGCCTGATCATAACGCTTGCTGATGACTGTCACTTTTCTAGCTCGAGTGGGAGCCCCCTCTGCTCGAGGGAACCCTCCAGAATTTGGACTTTCGCTCCCTGTTGGGGCTTGGGGCGGGGGGGGAGCCTGTTCTGTCCATCCTGGCTGAGAAGGTGTCAACACTCTGCTTTCCACAAGGACCTCAGAGGTCTCTCTTGTCCAGGTGGTGGCTTTCTGCTACCTAGGTTTGGTATCCACCTGGCCCGAATCATTCCTTCCCTTGTCTGGAAGAACCTGGGGAATGAGTGGGAGAAGGGCGGAGAAAAGTGTTTTGCAAATTCATGCAGCTGGCTGCAAGTGGTCTAGTAATTATGACTTCTCTCCATGTCCTTTCATGACTAATAATTCAACTGATTTTATGCTGCTGTTTTTTCTAGTGCTTAAGAAATAAGAGAGTATGTTGTTACTGCTGATGCTATTGGAGCTGAGCTGTCCTCAGAAAGACTGGAGGATCAGAGGTGTGTTTTGTTACACTGTAAGGGAAAAATCTTGTCTCTTTTCAGTTGAATGTACTGAAAAGCAAGGGGCCACTGAGGTGAAAGAACTGCCTGTTATTGGAAGGGAGGGAAGCCCCAAAACACTAAATGAAGGTTCTTAATTTTTTCTAATAAGAAATGCCATCAATCTGGATACTCTGTTCCGCTGGTCTCTTCTGCTAGAGCAAGTTTCTCAGTTGAGCAAGTTTTTAATGTCAGAACAGATTATTGTGATAGCAAACTGTAGTTTTAAAAGCAAATTGATGTCTTGTAGTTGCAGACTGGATTTCTTTTATTTTTCTCAGCGGAGGAGAATGCACATATCTTGCTAACTTGCATCATAGCTAATCCCTTTTTAATTGTTGTTCTCATTTTTGTTCATTTTTTTTAATTAGTTTGTCGAGCTTCCATTGTAGATGCAGTTTGCATTTAAAAGACTAACCCTCACCGGTGTGGGGCTATAAAACCGCAATGCAGTAACACCGCTTCTTTATATCCCAGCCCAGTTAAGACCTGGGAATGCATTAATGACAATTACGAGTGTGCTTTATTTAAAGTGCCTTTTTTTCTCCTCTTGTTTCTAGTGGCTTTTCTCACTGTCCGAGTTAAACCTCCGTGACTTTCCATGTGATCTCCGGAGAGCTGAGGAGATTCACTGCAGGAAAGGGGGTTCCAGAAAGCAGTTGGCAATAGCAAGGAAGTGAAGTGAGCAGAGAGACATCAGTTATTGGCCAGGGTCTTTGCAGCTGAGGTAAACATGGTTGATCATCCCGGGGTGCTTATCTCAGAATCACAAAGTGGGGGAGTGCTCCCTGAGGAAGGGATTTGGGGGACTTCGCGGGCTGCCTGTAGAGGCTGATGTTCAGAGCATCTGGTCTGGGGCTGAAGACCTGAGTTCTCTCCGACTTGGGGAGCATGTGCTATCAGCAGGAGTGCATCACCGATGGAAGTGACTGCCTAAAGCAGGCAGGTCTGGTATGTCTGGGTGTATCTGAGGACAGAGCGAAGGAGACCTGGTGGTGGAGAGCTGAGCTGGCAGTGTCCCCTGCTCCCCCTGGGCGGCCGTGGCATACTGGATGCATGTGTTTCTCGTTAGCTGTTGGACTGATACCTCGTCCTCAGCATGCCTCTGTCCTACAGAACGTCAGGAATGCTATGCAAAAATCTCATCAGCGCCCCACTGGAGCCCAGCAGCCACCACGGCGGGCTGCGGCGGCAGAGGGAGGAGCGCAGCCGAACCGAAGCCCAGGCTTGCCTTATCTCCCCACGCGGCGTGTGTGCGTGCGTGTGCGCGCCTCCTTTTCTCTCTCCCTGGCTCCTGCAGGCAGGGCATGGGCGAGGCAGGGCCAGACATGACTGTACTTCCTTGCGCTGCTGACGCCTCAGCCGCAGCCTCGGCAGGCAGGCCTGCCTCCCTTGCTCACCGGAGTTACCCGGCGGGAAGGGCAGCGCCCCAGCGGTCTGCCGCAGCCCCAGGCAAGGGAATTTTGCTTGATCCTGCGCCTGGAGAAAGGCCGCCCTGCGGCTATTGATCTGAGCAGGGACGCAGTCACTGTCTCGCTCTTTTAAGAGAGCGTTTAAATCGGAGCCTGCGCATTTCCCTGCCCTGTAATTCACGGGGAATTTTTAGCAAAGGGTCACAGGTTGGTGCTTGCAGGCTGCATTGCTGCTTTCCTGACGTAAGGGATATGGGAGGGCGAGAACCCAGCTGCAGCAGCTACTAACTTAGCAACAATATTTTCATGCCTGCTGGTTTCAGGAACAAACTGGAGGTGCTGGGACCTTGCTCACTATGTTATAAGTGCTGCTGGCAGAATCCTTAGTAGCTGCGCTGCTTGTTCTGACTGCTGCTGCCCTAGGGGAGTAGGGAGGCAGCAGTGAGCGGGGTCCTGGGGGCCTCGTAAAGGCTGTGCCTTTACTACCTCTGAGTCTGATTGCTTTGCTTGGCTGCTGGCAAGGTAAGGGGTTTCTCCACTCCTAAACAAGGTCCAGAATGAAAACACTCAGAGTCGGACACGTTTTCTCTACCCCCAAGCTGTTCAACTGTGATATAACAGGATATCAAAAATGGATGTGAAAGCACTGCGTAAGTGCTAAAGGACAATGTCTTGTGAAGGAAGCTCACGTGTCCCTGAGCAGGCAGATTTTAAAGGATGAACTTAAAATGCTGCTGTGTGCTTTATTATAAAATAGATTCTTTATAGGGAAAGTATCTGGCTCATCTTGGGATCATATTTCATTGGGGAAATATCTCCAAACTGACCTGGTAAAGTTGGTTCTACATGCTGGCCCTAAGCCTGCTTTGAGGAAATCCAAAGCAAAGGCAAAGCAGAGACTAAAGTCCGAGCTTTATCTCTAGGCTGTCTGTTCTGCAGGACAGGATCCCTAGTTTTCCATATTGAGGAAGTCCAAGATGGTAGCATAAAGTTCTGCCAGACTAGCAGAAAATTCCTTATTTTCTTATTCCTTATGTGCACATGTGTACACAAACACATACTCGTAGTGCAACAGTGGCTGGAAGGAAAGCAAGTAAACAAAAATAACTCTAGCTACTTCTCAGTAAACACTGAAGGAGCAACAATGCCACCAACCGAAGTAGTCCAGAGACTAGCATTTTAAGAGGTTGTCGCAACTTAGAAAGTCCCTTGAGGAGAAACGTTTGAAGAGGCTTAGGCAGCTGCAAGGAGCGAGTTCAGATACGAACACACACTACAGACAGACAGAAGGCTTGAATCTGCCTTGTTTATTGCTGGGTAGTTCTTGCTTTTATCCTGGCATCACTTGTCTATAATGAGCAGCTAAAATTGTTTTCTGTCCTGGTCACATCAACTGAAAGCAATGCGGCACTTCGGCATCTTCAAACGTCTATCAGTTGCCACTGGCAAGGATCAGCTAAATTCAGATTATTTTATGGATTCAGGCTATCTGTGGAATGCTTAGTTCAGCCATGACCGTGTGCACAAGGCTTAAACATTTCAGCCTCTGCTGTGGTCTCCCTGCAGCAGCAATTTTACTTTTTGTAACCCCATTGTAAAGAGTGAGTGCAGGACACTTTCAGAAGGACACCCTTTACGTTGCAGATAAAAAGGGAAGGGCAGACCCAGGGTCTCCACTGAAATAATGCTGTTCCATTATAACATCTGATGCTGCTGTTTCTCATGCCTTGATGTACCAACGATTGCCTATACTCCTGTACTGTAAAAGGTAACGTTTCAGTTACCTATGTTTTTGAGTCCATTTCTAAACAATGTTACCACAATGATGGGCCCTGATGGGCAATGTTTGTTCTGTGGAAGGTTTTGGATCTAGACTGTCTAGAAAGTCAGGACCTAGAAAAATAAATTTTGGGTAGTGTCATGCATGTATGGATGCAGCTTTCAGAGGCAACCTTGAGAACAAAGGTAGAGAATGACGAGGAAAGACTAAGCGAAGTAAATATGCAGAAATGACTAGAGGGGAGTCACTAGATGTGTCAGGGACTTGTTTGTAGAAAGGAAGTGAGAAGCAGGGTGATAACGGCAAGGCAATAACATGCAGGAGCCAGAGAAGGGAAAACGGCAGCTCTTGGGAAAACGATCCTGACGGTGACAGCTGGTCTTCTGAAGAAGAAATTATTGAAGAACTTGGGTTGTTCAGAGAAAGGCTGGATAAGGTCCTAGAGAATGACCGTAGTGACAGCTCTGCTAACAAGTGGAAGGAGAAAAGTTTACTGTGTGTCATCAGGTAGGAGGGAAGCAGCAGAAGCGTTTGATGTAAATGATATACAAAAGTTTCTGTACAGCAGAGCAGATCGAATGGGTTTTGTCAGAGTAAGGAGCAGACTCGTAAGAACTCTGCCAAACCAGTGGGAACTTTTTTTTTTTTTTTTCTTTTTTTTTTTTTGTCTTGAGGAGGAGAAAAAATCTGATAAGATAATCTTCGGTGCTGAAAATTAACATGCCATCAGCACGTTAGCGAAGCTGATTTCCTTGTTGTGAACTATATTAAGATCCAGTGTATGCAAATAGAAGGAAAGAATCTGTTTATAAAAGATAGCTGAATCAATCAGCAGAGGGAGGTAAACTTGGCAAAGGGAGTAGCAGAAATGCAGTGAATTCAGGCTGGTTCACCTGTGAAATCACCATGGCCCTGCTGCCAGTGAAGAGCTGCAGAGTGAGTCAGCTCAAGGTATAGCAGTTTGTGGAGACTGTTGTACCCAACAGCTTAAGAGGTTCAGAAGGGGACCTAAACGTTGATTACCCCAGCCAGCGGCGAGCCTATTAATCCTGAAGCGTGCAGCATGTCAGCACGGTTCTGTCTGAGGGTTGATTTCAGCCTCTTGTGGGCAAAGGTAACCGGTGCTGGGTTTGCGGTAAGTTTGCTGGACTTTTTTATTTCATCCGAAGGTGTTGGGGTTCATGGACCACTGGATTTTCCTTTTGACAACTGATATTCGGGGGAGATGCAGTGAGGTAGCACCTGGGCCCATCCTTTCCTGCCATCAGACCGTGTGGCCTGCTTTGCAGGTCGCATGGAAGAACCAGCACCTCTCTAACTCTGCATGTTTGGCCCATGGAGAACCCATGTTTCCAGATCTATCTCTTTGCGTGTGGAAGTGGTCCCACCTCTTCCAAGGCAAAAGTGAGGAGCAAAATGGAGTTGCCCTTTTGCTCTTAGGTGGCTCATTTACTTCTCTTGGGGCCCAAATGCTGATGGACCTGGTGCTCTAAACCTGGGATCCTAATCCTGGCTCAGTCAGCAACCTCAAGGAAGTCCTTTCCCTTCTCTATCTCTGTTCCACATCCTTTTTCTAGCATAGAAGCAGTTCTACCAGGTCAGGCCAAGGGCCCATCTAAACCCGTTTTCTCTCTCAATTGCCTTTGGAGAAGTAAATTCAGGCAAATGTGTGCGATGCCTCCCTTGATAATTGCAAACCTTCACCTTGTTTCCAGATTTGGGGATTTCCTGAGCCTGATGAGTTTGTGTTGTAAATCCTGTTAGGTCTGTCTTCTGAGTATGTGTTCGGTCTGTCCTCTAAGGCTTTTCTGCATCCTCAGAGTCCCGCTGGCCTGTGTCCAGCTGCACAAAGAACACCTCTCCTTGCTTGTTAAGTTAATTGGATGGCCTTTTGAGTACAAAGAGACCCTGCGATCAGCCGGTCCCTGTCCACCCTCCTCAGACTGCTCACGATTTCCTCCAGGTAAGCCGTCTGCGGGTCCGGGCAGCACCGCGCCCCAGCACTACCTTCCCCAGGGAGCTCCATGCCCTGCCCTTGGAAGAAGTGACATCAGATGGGATAGAGTTCAGCGACCGGGGCGGGCAGGAGGAAGGCTTTCCATGGTGGTAGCTTCGTTTGGGGGCAGCCACTTAATGAGCCAGCACCCGCAGGCTGGTAGTGGGAGGAGATGCCGAGGCACTGCGTCTCGTGGCTGGTGATGCCTCTCTTGGGTGAGCGACGGTTTCCCGCAGCCCGGGAGGGCGCTGGGTGCTGCCGCGGGGGTGTGTGTGTGTGTGTGCGCGCGCCTGTCTGCTTTCTATGGGCTGGGCTCTCCTTATTCACCAGGTGAGTCAGAGCAAGGCACAGGCGCTCTTCCTGTTGGGAGTGACTCAGGTTGGAGGAGCTGATAAAAACCGCTGGAATAAAGAAAGCGAAGCGAGCGGCGGGCCAGTCACAAGCCCCCCTGCAGGCCTCCTGCGCCTTGGACCTGGCGCTTCGTGCCTCCTGAGCGCCTGCACGGGCAGCTCTCGGCACCCCGCAAATGGCTCCGTGCTGGTTTGTAACTCTGAGCTGCCTCAGTGCGTCTCTTCTCCTGCCTGCAGCCCTCAGCACCAGCTGGAGAGAAGGTGAGGCTTTAAAGGCTTAAAGCGTTCGGCTTTAGTGTGGAAAACTGATTCTGCAGGCAGCTTCCTTTCAGCTCTGCTCTGGCGCAGGAGAGTCCAGGAGACCCTGAGCCTGTTGGGTCCCACAGCACTGTCCTAAGCAGCTCGCTCCACTCTGGGCCTCGGGATAAAAATGGGACCTTTCAATGCTGCTTCTCAGATTTCCTCAGGAGCTGAATATCTCATGAGCATTTATGGTGCAGTTTTTACTGTCGTCCCATTTAAATAACTTGTTTTATATATGATTGCTTGATTGCTTTCTTTTTAAAGCCTTGCCACTTGGGTGGGACTTGGGTGTGAACATGGGAAATGCACTGGGAGCAATTTGTTTATTTGCACTGCTTACAACCAGAGCGTTTGCTAAACCAGAATAAGAACTTGATCAGCCGACATACAGTTTGTTGTAGCAGTATGTATGCGGGAGCTCATATTCTGTGAAAATCTGTGAGGCTGGCGGGCTGCGTCGTCCGCGTCTTGCACCTGAGCTCCTGCAGCACTCTGCGTGTGTGCGTGGGAGGTGGCGATTAACCCTTGCTAGATAGGCCAAGAGCATTTTTTAAAAATTGGGAAGATACTTCAGTGTACACCACGCACGTGTGTTTGGCTGGCAGGTTGTCCCAGAAAGCACAATACAGTGACGTGTATATACACATTCAGCTGAGGGATAATTCAGTCTTTGTGTTCCAGTCATATTTGCTGATAGTCTGCAAAAGAGTATATTTGACCAAAATCAGATCTTCCTATGTCCTGAGCATGTTTACTGGTGTGTAGTATTGCTGTTTTGTAGTATGTGGTTGCATGTGCTGCAAAATGAAATGCGCTCCCTGTATTATCTGGGTTTGAAGGAGGTCCTTTACATCAGTTTCCATTTAAGTGCAGTGGAACAAAATAGGAAAAAAGTAAGTGCTGGATGAATGTGTTTCTTTAAGCGGATCTAATTTATTTTACATGCTAATTGGATAATTATTATAGCAGCCTTAATTATATGAAAGTTTTAGCATACTGACATAGTTCTTTTTTTTTTACTGCCAGGAAGGGGGAAAAATGGTATATAGGCAACTGCTCTTTTTCTGTAGCCTCTTGAACCTATTTCTGTGAACCTACTTGTTCGCGATTGAACTGCTTCAGTCAAATTATGTAACAATTTACTGTCATTTAGTTGCAGAGAAAAGGGATGCTTGTACCATGAACTGCTCAGAAAGCCTCTTCCTAGTAAATGTGCACGTTTGCCAGTGATTGCACGTGTGCTTCCTGGCTTGGCCACTGCATATGTGCCCTGGGCGCATCGAGCTGTAGAGCATAACGCAGCAGGGGCTGTTGGGGAGGGGGTGGTGCTTGGCTCTGGTGCTGAGGTCTCCTGGGGCGGGTCTAGGTCTCTTGACTTAGGTGGTTCTGCAGGCTTTTGAGATGAATTGGGGTGTTGGGGGGCTGCTAGCTTTCCAAACCCTCGTAAGTGGGAAAGAATGGAAGGAAAAGAAATGGGCTGTGGTAGGTGGGGCTGGGGGAGATGTTCCTGAAGCTGAGCAGTGGGTTTGGACAGAAACAGTTGGTTTTGAATGCTAAGCCCATGACTAACTGTCCATGCCAAGCTGAAGATGGCTGTGGTGACAAATAAGTGCAAGAAGCGCATGTCTAATGGCCCTGTCTGCAGGGACACACTATGGGCAGAGAAATGGAAGTCAGAGCCTGCCCAAACCTCCCCTTTCTTCCTCATTCTGCTCTTGTCCCCTTGATAGCAATGTCTGTCTGCACTCACTGGGGACGCAGGAAATGGCTCCTGGGAACAGAAGGAAGGAATGAGCTTTTCAGAAAAGCTTTCAGGTGCCAAGGTGAAATCCTTGGCATGTACTGATCTGGGGAAGACCTACCAGACAGCAGAGCTGCTTAGAAGACAGCCAGATTCTCAGCAAACTACTGTCCCTGCCACACACTCCTAGGACTGGTGTTGGCTGCACTGCACAAGAAAAAGGAAAGGGGAAGACAAAAAAAATGTGGTTTTCAGCTCTCAACGTAAGGGAGAGAAATTGCGGCACTGTTAATGGCTAAGGCCAGAAGTAGCCTGTTTCTCACAGGAGCAGACAAGGTGGTGTCTCCCTGCCGAATGAGTGAATGATACTGCTGGAACCCCGGGAGACCAAGGCCAGGCCTTCATGGAGTAAGAAACCTGGGAAGTCCTGCAATGGGGAAACCTGAGATTTGGAGCAGCAGATGATAAACAGCCTTTCGGGTCACTGCCCCCAAAGCGTCAACCGGTGCAAAGCCAGCAGGGCTGCCTGCCCGTTGGGCTTGCTCATCTTGCAGGAGAGGAGCAGGAGGAAACTGGCTGGAGAGTTTCAGAGAGGGGCTACATGTGCTGTGACAGAGTCCTCACTGCATGCAAACTGGTGGTGATTTGTTTTTGAAACAACGGGTCATTGCGGACTGGCTTATATGTGTAGGGCTGTCCGATCTGTTCTGCTCAGACCTAAGGCCAACCTCATTTCCTATTTTTGAGAATTTCAGAAGATAACAATTGAGGTCAGGAGCTGCCAGTCTCCTTCCTGCTGCCTTTTTGTTGCTAGGGTTTGTATCAGCACAGCAAACAAATGTTTTTCACGCTTCATTTTGTTGGGTGGAAATTTGGAGAATGACGTCTTGCTGGACGTGAGCCCTGGACCTCCTTCATCCTGACCTAGCACTGAAGGATTCCAGCTGCAAAGTTTCCCTCTGGAGTCTGTTCTTCACAGCAGCTGGAGAACTGAATTATCCCAAGGTAGAGTCTCAGGTTACCTGACTGGAAAAAGGATCTTTTCCTCAGTCAGCCCTCCTCTCCCTGCTCCCTGAATGCTCCACCTTATTAGTAACTCTAACATTTAACCCTTTTTAAAGATTAATCTGCTTGAGCTCTCAGGTTTCTAGGAGAAGACCAGCCACAGGAGCAGCCTGTGTAGGTGAGGCTGCAGCACTAATCTGCAACAGCATCTTAAAAGGCTACGTATCAGCGAGACCTGAATCCACGCCAGGGCTGGAGAGTTGGCTCTTAACATGCTTCAGCCTTAAAACAACACCTGAAAAAAAGACTTTTGTTCCCTGGGGGGTTATAATCGTGCTTGTAATTTAGTAACCCAGTGAAAAAACCCTGCAGATTATGTAGAGCCATCAGATGATGTGTGGGTGGAATTAAGAGCTTTAATGGGGGGAGTTGAGGGGGAGTGTCACACTTTGAAGGCGAGTTGAAGTATCTTGAGAAACTTCTGTGCTGCTTCGTTTAGGCGATTGTTTTTATTCTCTTTGCACATTAGTCAGTAGTGTTGTTCATGAGGTTTTAGGTTTTTGTTTTATTTTTCCCCTTTTTTTTTTTTCTTCATAAGAGGCAGAATTTCTGCACCTGCAGATCTCTTCTTTCCAGCAGGCTGGGATGGAAGAACAACTTCTGTGGTTGGATCAGTCTCCTGGTAGCCAGGCTGCAGGGAAATATGTTTGTTGGAGCTGGATAATCTCTGTCCCTGTTAGTGGCATATGAGGTCATCTTTTTTTCTTGGCTGTTGCTTGCTGAATGTGTTCGTCTGGTATGTGTATATTAATGGGTGTGTGTGAGGGTATCTGTCTGTGCACACGTGTGAGCGCAGGGTGCTGCATACTTAAGAAGTGAGAGCAGAAGGCTTAGCATGGTCCTGAGGATCGCAAATGGAGAGGACAGGGAGCTTTTTCCCAGAGCTCAGCTGTGCCCCAGGAGTGCTGGGAAGGAGGAGTCTTCTCACATACAGGATGTAACTCGCTGTCACATCCGTTTTCTGCTTGCTCTTGAGGGTCATCCACCTCCCCCAGCTGTTGGAGAGGACCTCAGCCAGGGCTAGGCAGCTAAGGCCTGTCCTTGAGGGTCTGGGGAGGCTGAGGGTGAGTTTCTCTGAGATACAGGCTCACGTGTGCTAGAAGCTGGTTTAAGATGGTCCTTTCCAAACGGCTTCAGAGTGTTTGTTCTTCAGCAAACTCTGATCTCTCCTGAACTTGAAGATCCTGCTTTTCCCCTCAGCTTGTTTCTTCTTCCTGCCTGTCTTTCCCAGCTGTTCTCTTGAGCACATCTGGTGAAAGTTTTAGAGCTGGGAAGCAACCAGGAATGGCCAGGAGAGAATTCAGCTCTGCTCAGAGGCTGCCGGTAGAGCTGTACAGCTTGGATGGCTCCAGGTTCCCGGTGTCTAGGACAGGGGGTCTCGGAGGGTACAAGTTACTCTGGGCAGTTGCTCTGTAGCAGTGCGAAGAGGTTGTGCAGCCCGGGCAGCCTGTGTCCCCAGCCAGGTTTTGAGGAGATGGTAGTTTAAAAAAGTGCATGTCGTCTTAAAGCCTGGAATCATCCTGTGGAAGTGTCTTGGGGCAGAGACACGGTCAGGAGCAGTGTGATACAAAATACAAAGTCACGTAAGAAATCAGATAGGGCTGCAGACATGTTAAAGTGATCTTCATGTCACCTCTTCTTTAAGAGCTCGCGACAGATCGGGTGAGGGGAGCTGCTCCATACGGCAGTAGATCGTTTTCCCACTGCCTCCAGTGGAAGGGATTTCCGTATGTGAGCTAGGAGGAGATTTCTTTAGGGCTTTAGTCTGCAGAATTGCTGAGGAGCTACATTTGCAGCATTACATTAACGATAAAAACCATTTCCTGACTATTGCCTCACTTGATGCTCAGGATGAAGATCGCTGTGACGCTCCAGAGGTGAGCGGGGGACAGAGCAGTGGGCACCTACCCATTTTCCCTAAGGAAAGTTCCCAGTGCCTTTATCAGAGCTTATCTCTGCTTATTCAAAGATCTCGTTGTGTTTAAAGGCCTCTGTCTGAAATGGCAAGGTAGGAGAACGGCTTCCCAGTCCGTGATGGTATGGTGCTCCGGAGCGAGGCAGGTTGCTTTCTCGAGAGGCGTAAATAACAAAATTAGGCGTTGTTCCGAAGCATGTGGAAGTAACATGGCAAGGAGAGGGCCTGTGTCTCGCGAACGCGCCGCAGAGGGTCCCCGCGTGGGGAGGCCACGGGGCAGGGCCGCGGCTGCCTCGGCAGGCTTGTCCCTGGGAAGTCACGCTCAGCGGAAGGGCAGGCTTCTGGAGGAGGCCAGCCTCATCCCACCTTTCTGGTCACCTGCCTGCAGGGCCCGCAGCGCCCGGGCTGCTCAGGTGGGCCCTGCTTCCTCAGGACCCTCGCAAGGCACTGCTGTGGCCTCTGAGCTGGTGAGGCCACCAGCAGGCGAGACTCTAGGCATCAGGAGGGACAAGAGCGCTCCTGGGCTGCCGGACCTGTGGGGAGCAGCGATTTGGCTGTCCGGGTGCCGCTGGGCCCGGCACAGAGGGTGACATCAGCTCGGCGCGGGTTGGCTCGGCAGCGTAAGCATCCGCCTCATCTGTGGGGATGTTTTCCAGGCCTGGAATGCGAAGCGTCGTGCCCGAACCTGACATATCGCCTGGCAGCCAGCCTGCACCTACCCGCCGTGCCTTTCCCTGCCGAGGGCGCTCGAGATCTCCGCGGCTTTTACCTGACGGCGGAGATGCTTGGAGGGCAAAGCTGCCGGAGCTCGCCGAGGGCGGGTGGGAAGGGGCGGAGGTTTCTGGCTGGCAAGGTGGGATGTGCTTCTACTGCTGCTTTTCCTTCTTGCTACCTAGCCCTTGCCGATGTGCACGTGGCTGGTCCTCGGTGCCATCCGGCTCCCGCAGGAGCATCTCCAGCTCGGTGGGCTGGGCAGCCCTTCCAGCCTGACGGCGCTGCTGTGCGTCCTGGCTCCATGCAGCATTTTGAGCCATCCAGCAGGTTGTGGCATCCAGCTCCACACGGCAGCTTTCCTGTCACCTGGCTCCTCTTCCATCTGCTCCTTTATTTCAGGCTCATCTTTAAAGTACAGAACGAACATAAAGCATGCTAAGGCCTGCATTTACCCTGCCCTTCCTTCTCGCATTTGTCCTGGAAATAATTGGGAGCAATGTGCTGGGAGAACCATCTGGTGCGTTTTGGCCAAGCTCTAGCCTCGGCGTTTGGCTGGGAAGGTCTCGGTGCCGTTCTTGGCTCTGTGTGTGCTCGAAGGAGCCAGCGCAGCTGACTGCTTGGCAAGCGTGGAGGGGCTCTGGGGCCTGGAGGGGAAGGCGGTGAATTCAGATGTGGGCCAAGGCTCACGATAGCAGAGCGAGAAGGGGAGGTTGCCTTGCCTGTGCTTGTTCCCTGGGTAGCTGGAGGGCTTTGGCTTCTTGGGCAGGTACCTTTCTGTCTAAACGCTGCCTGTGTTTAGGGCTGTCGTCATCCATCCTCCCGGTCTGCGACTGCAACGGGATGTCCAGGCAGTGCATCTTCGACTGGCAGCTTCTGAGGGAAACGGGCAACGGCTACCGCTGCCTCAACTGCCTGGGCAACACGGAGGGCCCCCGCTGCGAGAGGTGCAAGGAGGGGTACTTCCGCCAGCGGGAGGAGGATTGCTGCCTGCCTTGCCACTGCCACCCCCAAGGTACGTGGGCTGCGCAAGGGCGAGGCGTTGGGTCGGCGTGCCGGGGGCTAAAAGCGCGTGTGTGTTGGGATTCACGCTTAATTCTGGTACCTCTAAGCAAAGGGCCCCCGAGCCACGCTCCTCGCATGCCACGAGCTGCGGTGGGGCAGTGGCTGTGCCGGGTGCCAGCCTGGCAGCGCCCCGAGGGAACTCGGGTACATGGGGTTGCCCTGGTGTAACCCCTGCATCACTGCTCCTCTCCAGAGAGAGGACTCAGCCCCAGGAGGGGTTTTTCATGGAGGCCTCAAATTGTGTTGCTGCCCTAGCCGTAGGCATTTGCCACCCCCCGGGTGTTCCCTGAGGGGCTCAAAGCCTGGACGAGGCCTTGGGCGCAGTTTAGGGACCAGCATATGGCATTTGATAAGTCTCTCTGCTGGTGTGGGGCAGACACACTGAGTTTTGCCATTTCTGCTTCTTTTCAAGGAGCAGCGGATAATTTTTAAGCAGCACCATGCAAAAGAGGCCAAGTTTGAAACTGAATTATGGCAACTGAGAAATCCTTGCCTGACTTGTATTTGCACTGGCCAGTTTGACATGTGCTAGTAGGACGTAGCGCAGGTCCTTGTGCCTGCTGTCGTCCCGTCTCGGCTGCTGCGTGTGCTAAAGCCAGCTGCCTTCAGAGCTGCTCAGGGCTCAAAGGCCATGTGGGCACAGAGGTGACTTCTAGCAGTGGTCTGCTGCACCTCGGTGCTCTACCCTCTCTCCATCTCTCCTGGGCCACGGTACTGAGCGGTTCAGACCTCTGAGCAGCTGCAGACTGTAACCAGGGTTTCAAATCGACCTGCCCCAAAACAACTCGCTATGCCTCTACCCCATGCCGCCTGCCTTTTCAGGACAGAGCCTACTCCGCTCTGCCCAAGGTCTGACACAGTGCACTGCCCTGATCAGAGGTGATGTGAGCTGAGAGCTGCCCTGCAGGGAATTAATAGTCTCTCCCTGCTTATAACGTTATCTCAGCAGGTGGTAGCCAAACCCTGATGAAGGGAGCTAAGGCTTTTGCCCAGCTTCATGAGTCAGGTCCGTGGCTTCCATGCCGTGGGCTCCACAAAGGCTATTAATGGCATCATGAAAGTGAACGGGTAATTCCTGAGTTCAGTGTCATGCCTCAGGGCCTGGGGTAATGCCAAGTGCAGCCGTGCTTTGGGATGGACGAAAGAGCTTCAGTCTCCCAAGCTTCCCTGGCTGCTTCTTTGCTGCCATTTTAAGAGGAACTAAAGGCTGGAGTGTACGCAACGGTGGAGAGATGGGATTTGTAGCTTTGAGGTGTTTTCCATGGTTCTCGTGGTGGGACATGACTGCCACAGGGAGAGCTGCTTCACTCACGCTCATCAGACCTCAGCTTGCTGTCCGAGTAGGTAGCTTGCAGCTCCTGCACTGAGATGCTGTAGGTATTCCAGTGGCTCTGTCACCACAGAAAGCAGATCACCGGAAAAACCTGCAAACACAGAAAACAGGTGACAGGAAATGCAGAGCAATAGGCTCCTGTTGCTTTGGGTTCTTGGAGGGAGAATATCACTTTGAATGTCCCCTGTGCCTTGGTGCCGAAGGGATAGGGACAGTGCCCTTGGCTTTGGCATCCTTTCCCCTTGGTGCTTGTGTCTGCACAGTAGTAGTTCAGAAGAGGAGCCTGCCAGGTCAGGAGAAGGGTATAACGCTGGTGTCATGTGGGAAAACACTGTGTAATTCCACGGCCCTCAGCCGGATGGCATTTAAATCCTTGTAGCTGCACTGGAATCAAGTCATGCAGCGTATGTCTGGCAACGAAAAGATAATTTCCTGCTTGCTTTACATTCCGTGGGTTCTGCCTCATCCTTTGGGATGACCCTGGCTTTATGGCAGGGACAAGGATCCCTGCCTTGCTCGTGTGTATCACCTCGAAGCCCCCGGCGGCTGCCTGGGAATGAACTTTTGCAGGAAGACCTGGTATCTTAGAACCATGCTGTGATCTCGGGATGGAGGGGGGAGGACTAGAAGCCAAGGTGGAGAAGCTGCTGAAAGGGAAGCGTTTGCAGTCCGAGCAGGGTGGTGCTCGGCACATTAACCCTTCCCAGCTGATAACCACCCAGAGCCGCCTTGTTACAGGTACGTCAGCCCCTAAAGTGAGTGGATCCGCTGTGGCAAAAATCCGCTTTGAATTTTTCATTGATTACCCAGAGGTGGAGTGCTGCGTTTGCGCCCGTGTCCTGCGGGGATTGCCGCTGGCAGAGGGTAGCCAGGATGGGGCCTGTTTGCATCGTCCCTGCCCTGTCCCTGTAGGTGCCTTGAACCCGCAGTGCGACAGCGATGGCCGATGCAGCTGCAAACCTGGGGTGATGGGCAAGAAGTGTGACGAGTGCCAGCCGGGCTTCCACTCCCTCTCTGAGGCCGGGTGCCGGAGGAACGGGCAGTAAGTATCGGCCACCGTCCGCATCCTCCTGCTGGAGCGTGGAAAGCTAATTCTCTGGGGCTGATCTCCATGCCTCTCCCCGGGGCTATAAAGAGCAGGACTGGCTGATGCTGGCCTGTGCAGAGGCAGCTGATTTTCCAGCTTTGCTTGTCAAATCCACTGGTAACTATGAGCCTAACCCCGTGCCATTCTGGGAGTGATCAAGCTGAGGCAGAAACTGGACCTCCTTTCTGGCCTGCAGAGCTCCCTGCTGCAGGATATCATCAAAATAAGAGCTTAACAGCGCTCCAAGGTGGTTGTTTTTTTATCAGGATCACACGAACAGGCAACAGATGGGCTAGACCATGTAATCTGGCCACACGTGCACAGCGTTATTGTCCCTTGTAAGTGCTGCCCTCGTGCAAATGGATGCATATAAAAATTGTGTTCTTGAATGCAGGTATTAATTGAGAAGAGTCTATGCCAGAACCTCTTTCTCTGTTTAAATGGAGCTTCTTCTATCTTGAAAACTGTTTTTAGTTCAGCCTCCCAAGAGCAGTGTCCTCTTTCTCCTTGCTTTTTCACACCCTGATAACCCTCTGCTCCTGGGTGTCCCCTGCCCTCCCCACCCCCAGCTGGGGAGCCCACCGTGCTGCTGGGTAAAAGGCAGAGGATGGCTGCAGGCAGAGGGTGGGGGTGAAGGGCGGCTTCCAGAAGCTGTGCTGTTGTTGTGCCTTGCCTTCTCCTGAGCCTTCTGCCTCTTCCCCAGGGCACAACTGGCTTTGGAGCACAGCCAAGGCTTCATAAGCTCAGCAGAGCTTCATTGTACTCTTGTAGGTGGGTCTTGCTGAAGAAACGTACTGTGATGGCTGTGAACTGGTGCCTTGGGGTGTCCTGGGGCCGTAGCATCAGATGTTGGGCACCGTCTCAACTTGGCAGCCATACCACTGCAAGTACATTACTGAAGGAGATGTCTCAGATGACTTTTCCCCCCTGCAATATGGGATTGGTAGCTGGCCACTCCACTGGGCTTCTCCTGCATCAGGTGTGGGGTGAATTGAGCTCTTGGGCTGAACTGGAACTCACCTGGAGCTTCCTGCTGTCCCTGTTGCAGGAGCCTGCAATGTGAGTGTGACCCAGCTGGGAGCACCGGGGATTGCATCTCGGGTCGATGCGTCTGCAAGGCAAGCACGACCGGAGAGCAATGTGACAGGTAGGAGTCTGACTACTCCGTGATTTGTCCTCCATCTCCCTGGCAGTGATTTCTGGTTGGCCCCAAAGCATTTCACTTGGCCATTCTGTTCCCCAGAGGCCGCAGATGCATCTCCCATCTCCCCTACATGCCTGAAGCGCAGCATGCCTGACCCTTTGCTTTCAACGGCTGCAAGCAATCCCAAGGCTATACACCATTCCCACCTCAGCCCTGTCTTTCCCTTCCGTGACTGCCAGCTCTGGCCCCAGGGAGTCTCCTTGAGCCTGACAGTGACCATCTGTCACACAGGCTATGGGGCCTTCCCTGCACGGGGAAGAGATTAAGAAACGTTCCCCTAGCTTACTACTAATGTGAAGGAAGGGTCTTCAGGACTTGTTTCTGTAATTTAATCCCAGCACCACCCAGCAGAAAGTTACTAGTAATGAATTCTGAGAGTAGAGCTGCATGGCAGGCTGACTCTTTTAGAGGAGAGCCAGAGGGCCCAGCACCCGCTGTGGCATTTGCGCCTTTCACAGGTAGTTGCTGGGAGATGGAAGACCTCTCGCCACAGCTCAGTGCCTACAGGCCTGTCTTGCTACCCCAGTCCAGCAGTAACCCAAAATACGGCAACAGCTGTGTACGTAGCTGTCTTTGGGTTTGCAGTGTTGCACGTAGGCTTGTGTGGTACTGAGCATTGGCAGAAGAGGAGAAAACAGACACTAGACATAGTGATTTTTTTTCTCCAGGTGCAAGCAAAACTTCTATAACTTGGATGCAAGAAATCCCATGGGATGTTCCCCGTGCTTTTGCTACGGACACTCAGCTACATGTGCCAGTTCTGAGAATTACAGCATCTATAAAATCACCTCCACTTTCCAGCACGGTAAAGCCCAAGCAGAGCATTCACACAGCTCCTGAAGGGATGTTTGCAATCCCTTCAAATTCTCCTGAGAAAGGGGCAGAGATATTGAAAACTATTGTGCAAGAGCCTAACAGAGCCAGCCATTGTGTAGTGTCACTGCTGCAAATGATCCCTGCCCTGCAGCTGGAGTGTGCTCTGCCTCATGAGGCACTTGACATACTTTTCCTCCTTGCAGTGTGGGCATTTTTCATAAATATTTGGGGAACACTTCACCTGGTACTTGAGACACTGTCAAATATTCAGCTTTTTCATGCACTTGCCATTGCCACCTTTCAGATGCACACACTGTGGGAGATGTGGACTAGTGAGTGTGAGCATGCAGTTGGTGGGCTTGCTGCTGTGTCTGCCACCTCTGCGTTGGGCTCAGTGGAAGCATTTCTGAGAGCACAAGCGAAGCAGGGCTGAAAGGGGGTTTTAATGCAGTTGTACATTGTCTTTGACTGAGAGAACCATCTGGTTAGTAGCGCTGTTCAGAGGAGGCCCTGTTCTTTGTGGGATGATTTGCTGATCGTAGGCAGAAGCAGGATGCAAGGACAGGGACAGTATAAGCTTGCCTTGTGTCTTTCCTGCTTTTTGACAGGGGTAGCCCTGTACCTATCCTGGGATATCTAGAATAAGGGGCTAGTAGACTATGAAGACCATAAACTGACCATGGTTAGATGTGTCTATACAACCAGGGAGGGGAAGTAGTGCTGCCTTCTCAGTGGGCAAGGGATAGAGGGCCACAAATTAGATGCAACTTGAGAAAGCACTTGCAATTCTGGCAATGCCTGTCTGTGCTTGACCACAAGTTTCTCCTTGTTTGCTTCTAGGCACTGAAGGCTGGAGAGGTGTCCATGAAAGTGGGTCCTCAGCCCAGCTCCAGTGGTCTCCACGCCATCAGGATGTATTTATTGCAGCAAGGGCATCGGAACCTATATATTTCATGGCACCTGGTAGGTGTGGGTGTATTGAGTATGTGCAGGGGAACAGGTGAAGCGTAGAGCATCATACAAGGAAATTGGCTTGAGCCCAGACCTGCTTCTCCAGGCTGATGCATTGCTACCCTGCAAGGTCTTGAGAAGCTTAACCAAAAATTCACCTAATAAAGTCCAAACAGCTGTTCAGCCTGGCTCTGTTGGCCAGCCTTTGGCATATACCAGCTGGCAGGAAGGAATTTTTTGTAGTGGTACTGCTAGAGTCAATGTTGGGGTTGGGGTTGGGGTGGGAGAAGGGAGTTTGGGGCTGTGGTAGAGCCTGATTTCAAGGTAAAACATGGGGTCTGGACAGACAGCTCTCTCTAGTGGTCATGGGAGGCTGGCGTAGAGCTGGCTGCTGTCCAGGGAAAAGGAGTTGTGGATGTGCTTTCCTGGGTTTGTGGCCCTAGTAAGGAATGGACAGACTAAAAGGCTTATCCTGGGGAAGGGAGGTGTTTGCATTAATCTCCTGAAACAGTTGAGGATGGTGGCAGACAGCACAGATGGCATTGCCTGTTCCCTGTGCTTGGTTTGACCCCATTAGCTGAGTCTTTGGGAGGAGGGCAAGATCTTAATTCTTTTATTTCTTCCCTCTGATCTCTTGCTTGCTCTCTCGCTTGCCAGCAAAATTCCTTGGGAACCAGCAGCTGAGCTATGGCCAGACCCTCTCCTTTGATTATCGTTTGGATCGAGGGGGACGTCAACCTTCTTCACATGATGTGGTCCTGGAAGGAGATGGCCTGAGAGTCACTGCTCCTTTCTTGCCTCATGGGAAGATCCTGCCCTGTGGCATCAGTGAGACATATACATTCAGGTAAAAGACTGAAGGTTTGGGATTCTCACCCCTGGTGTTTAGGGTAGAAAGGAGGTGGCTTAATTAGTTGCCTAGCTTGGGTTGGGTGCAGTTCATGTCCTTCTCTTCTGGAATGGCAAGGTTACGTTGTGAGTGGGGTGGTAGATGATCTGTCTTGAGACTGGAATAGATGCTTTGCTCAACATCAGTCGTGCGCAAATAGAGGTTGTCCCCCAAAGCTTCGGGTCCAGGAAGGAGACGGGAGAGAGCAGCCAGGAAATCTCATTTTCATTTTCTTGAACATTTCTGTTTCTGTCAGGTTGGATGAGCACCCGAGCAGCAAGTGGAGCCCAAGGCTGAATTTCTTTGAATATCGCAGGCTGCTAGGAAACCTGACAGCGATCTGGATCCGAGCCACATTTGGAGAGTACAGTAAGTGGGGAGAGAACTGCAAGGGATAGCACAAGGCTTAGGTGTCTTCATTACTGGAGAGACACCAAATATTTAACTTCAGAAGAAAGCTTAAAAAAAGAAAAAAAGCTTGTCCTAAACTGGACAAAGTTGAATTGTGGAGAGATTAAACAAGAAGCCTACAGCCAAGGAGTGAGAATAGAAGAACCTAGGCTACAGTCAGTCTGCCCGCATGTGTTGTAGTTAAATGTGTAACCTGTACAGATCACAAGTATAAGCATGAGGAACGGGCAGACCAAGCTATGCGTTTGGGCTGGAGCTTCTGGTGCTGTGGGTAACCTGCTGCATCTCCCTTCAGGTACAGGCTACATCGATAACATCACCTTGGTGTCAGCGCGACCTGCGCCCGGAGTCCCTGCTCCCTGGGTGGAGCACTGCGACTGTCCTGCAGGGTACCAGGGGCAGTTCTGCGAGCGATGTGCTCCTGGGTACAAGAGAGAGGCTTCCAGCCTGGGGCCTTTTGGCATCTGTGTGCTGTGCAACTGCCAGGGGGGAGGAATCTGTGATCCAGACACTGGTAAGAAAATACCCCACAATATTGCAACGTAAAGTCAAAGTAATGCACTTTTTACTAGGTTAAAATTGACTTGATTTGGTGGCTCCTAAATCATCCCCTCTTCAAAATCTCTGTTCGTGGATTCTAAATGTCCCTTCCTCTGTTCTGATTCAAAGTGAAAAGTTGAAGTTAAATCATTAGCATTTTCCAGGAGATGGCAAGCCCTGTTTTCTTGCTGTAAGCATCAAGTGTAAGACTATTGAGCAGGCAGTAAAGAAGGGAATTTATGGCTCCTGGGGAGCTGTACCAGCTGTAAAAGATCCACCCATCTTTATTATGAATATTGTGACCTCAAGGCCTTATGTGGTCTCACCCACTGCAGCCACATCTCTAAGCAGTTACTGCTTGCCCCTGAGACTGGCAGAAAAGTGGAGCTTCATTATGCTGCTCTGAGCCTGTCCTGCTGCAGGAGCAGTGAACGCTCCTGTGGCACGATGGACTGAGCAATAGAGGAAGGGAGCCGGGGAGATTGCAGTGCTCCAGGGGAGCCACAGGTGCTTGTGCTGCTTTGGGTGGCAGGAGGCAGCAGCAAGTCCGGCAGCGCGACCGCCAGTGAGAGGACACAAGGAGGGGTCTCGCAGCCGAGGGAGTTGTGGAAGGTGCCCTACCGAGGAGCAAAACGGGTGAGAGCAAACTGGCTGTCACAAGCCCTTCCCTTCTTCCCTCAGGTGAATGTTACTCTGGAGATGAAAACGTGGGCAATAGTGTCAGCTGCCCATTTGGCTCCTACAGAGACCCGCGGTACCCTCACAGCTGTAGGCTGTGCCCATGTGAAAATGACCAAAGCTGCTCCATGACACCAGGCAGAGAAGAAGTTGTCTGTGATGGCTGCCCTCCTGGAGCCACTGGTAATGTCTTCATTTAGTTTGTTTCTAATCAGCTTTTTTCTCGAGCCTGGTGGTGCTGGAAAGGGATGGGATGAAAGACGGTGTTGTTCCTTCAGTTGGCCCTGATACTAGCCTGTCCCCAGAGCAGGATTGAGCTTTACTCTGCCTCAAGACAAGATGTACGCTCCGTGTCAGGCAGGTCATCGAGTCTTCTCAGCCTGGTTTCCCCACTCGAGTACCATTTGGTTTGTATCTCGGTGTTCCAGCAAAGCACCAGGATCCATTGTGTGTAAACATGCATGCCTGGAAGAAGTTGTAGTCTGAACATGGATGGAGAAGAGGATTGGTAGGAAGGGGAGGGAGGAGAGGGAGGAAAGGAGACACAAAACATAGGAAGTGACTTGCCCAAGGCAAGTCATTACACTCAGCTTTCCAGAGCTTCTCCAGTGCTTTGTGTATCAGACCTGACAGCCTACAAACATGCTCCTGCCTAGATTCCATTCCCAGCCCCTGTTTCCTTCTCTCTCCTCAGCAGAGGTAGGAGGCAAGGGGTCTCCTGGGAGGGGCTGACTCTCTGGATTTCTGGAAGCTGTGAATCTGCCCTTCACTGTACAGGAAGAGCAGGTTCCCCTCAAAGCGAGTGAAGACACTCTTGTGTGGATCCAGACATTGCAGGGCGCAGCAAGGCCGAATGCCTGTGCCTCTGTGGGGCAGAGGGAGTTATCTGGCCTTTCGGTTTCATTCTGCAGTGTGACCATTGCTTTGCCTCTCCTTTCTCAGGTGCCAACTGCGAGTACTGTGCCGATGGCTATTTTGGAGACCCCTCGGCTTCCAGGCCATGCCAGCCTTGCCAGTGTAACAACAACATTGAGCCCAATGCTGTGGGCAACTGTAACCGCCAGACTGGCGAATGCCTCAAATGCATCTACAACACAGCTGGTTTCCACTGTGACCGCTGCAAAGACGGCTTCTTCGGGAACGCCCTGGCCCCCAACCCCGCAGACAAGTGCAGAGGTACAAATGCCCTGCGAAGAGCCTGCATGTGTGTGTAGGGATATGTTGCGAGGGGCTGTACTCGGTACAGGAGACTTCTTCCCACCACTGGAAGCCCCAAGCCATGTGGTCCAGTGCATAACTCCTGAGGCACTGCCAAACCTGATCAATGTAAAGCAGCTCCCTGGGGCCCACTCTTGCCATATATGAACAGATCTGGGCTGGATGAGGTGCCTGTGTGAATAAAGGAACCGGAGACGGGAGGGAAATCATTAGTGGCACGGAGGAAGGTTGACTGCAAAGGGGCCGTGCATTTGTACTTTGGCCTTGCGGCTTTTCTTGTTTGCTCTGTGCTTTGAGCAAAGGCTTGGGCCCTTTGCAGAGGTGCTGGCTGGTGTTTGTACTTGGAGCACTTACCAGAGCGGAGCCAAGGGACACTGAATACTTGCAGTGTTTTCCAAGCCAGCTAATGTTTCTGTTAAGCACCAGCAATGTGGGAAGGAGGTGTGCATTCCTGAGGGGAGGAAGATTAAGTAGGATTTGAGCGCTATGTGTACGTCAGCATTGCAAAGGCCTAGGGAAGGTGACTGCTACAAAAGCTGCTAGTGATGATGGAAAGTGGAAATCGAAGAACTAGAGCAGGGAAGGATTTGTTTACAAAAGGGGTTTCCTAGGCTGAAAAAGGACTCTAAAAAGCAGTCGCAGGATTTTAATGATTACAGTCTCAGTTTACCTAAGCACAGCATTTACCGCAGCGCTGTGCCCCTGCCACAGTCACCCTGCCTGTTATTGGTTCCAGCCGGAGGCAGGAGCCTGTAAAGTGCTCATAACAGTTCTATTGGCTTTTGCCAGGGCATCCTGGCAAGGCACTGGGCAGGCTGAAACCTCTTCTAAAAGCAAATAGCCAAAATATTTGGAGAAGGGAAGCACTGAAGGTGACAGAGGTTACAGCAGCACATTTGGAGGTGGGTATGGCTGGGGAGGTGGAAGCTGTATCTGTGGATAAAAGGTGCGGAAACAAGACTGGAGGAAATTAGGGGAGGCTAATGGGTGGAGAGATGTGCCAGGACTGAGGTGGAGGAATGCTCCTCTAATCTGTGCTGCCTTCGACCTGCTGTTGTGCCTTGCAGCCTGCAACTGCAACTCGGTTGGTGCTGAGCCCCTGAGGTGCCAAAGTGATGGGAGCTGCATTTGCAAGCCTGGCTTTGAGGGCCCCAACTGTGAACACACTGAGTGTCCGGCCTGCTATGGCCAGGTGAAAGCACAGGTGAGTACGTGTTTGTCAGCCTCAGCATCTGTGCTACAAATTCCAGGTCTCTAAAGAGAGAGCTGTGCTGGTCCTTTTGAGCAAACCTAGAGGTTGCAAAGAGCTTATACAGAAGCGGGACCCTGAAAATTCTCCCTTTCAGAAATGGGACTGATTAGCTGCCCTCCCCTGGAGAGCTCCGACAAGACCTGGCATGTTGCTTGCAAACAGTGCAGGGCAGATATGAGCTCTGTTTGTAGCTGTTGTCTTCTTGTCGGCTCTGCTCTGGACAGAGATCTTTCAACCTAGGAGATGTTCAGTCAGCACTTGAACTCAGCACTGGGCCAAAAGACAGCGGGGGAGATTCTTCTTCTTTCCTGGGTTTTCCTCTTTCTTCCTCAGCAGCATAATGTGGAAATTTATTCAGAAGTGCTTAGCTTGCTTCTGTTATAGCTAAATCTTTCTTGCTGTGTACTGAAAAGTTAGGCACTGCAATTGCTGCCAGCCTAGATCCACGGAGCCCAGAAATGGTTACCCTCTGCTGTCTAGCTGCCAGTAGGCAAATCTCTGATGCTGTGCTCCTGCTAGCCCTAAGTGGTAGCCTTGATCACGGCTGCAAGCAACAAGGCAGGGACTGAACAGAAAGGGGAGCAGAAACACAGTTACTTTCTAGTATCTTGTGCTGGCCTTTCTGTGAGAGTGAAAACTGATTTTGCAGGCTGTGCGTGAAGTTTGCATTTGTATTGTTGATTCAACTGACAGAACAACAGCCTTCTAGGACCACCGGCCTTACGCACCCTATAGCAAGCCCTGTGCACCCCAAATATGAGGTCTCGGTCTGTTCTCCTTCCCCTGTCCCCTGCTTGGCTATAGATCTGGCTCATGCCCTGGCCTTTATACCTTGGGTTCGGTGTCCTGCTCACTGCTGGTTTGATCTGCTTTGGTCATAGGTGGACCTGTACTTGCAGCAGCTGCAGGAGCTGGAGCTGCTTTTCTCAGAGGTGCAGGCTGGTGGTGGGATCGGGAATGAAGAGCTGGAAGGGAAAGTGCAGCTGACTGAGGAGACACTGCGAGCCATCCTCAGAGAAGCCTTGAGCTTACAAGGTACCACCCAACTGCTCTCCTGGGATGGGGCTGGAGGAACAGGAGAGGGAGCTGGATATCTTCTTGGAGTCCTTCAGTAGAGAGGAAGGGAAGAGATTGGTCTCCTGGGAGATGACCTGCTGGGGCAGTTGTGTGTCCTTTCCTGAGCACAGGCACAGCAAGGGACTGACCAGCACACCTGTGTTCATGTGGCAGGGAAGGGGGAATCTGTCGTACTGGAGTGGGTTTTTGCTTCAGAGAGCTGTCTGTGCCTTTTGGCTAAGAAATGGGTTTTCATCCAACTGCTGCCTCTTTCACCATGTTGCCAGCCTCCGACAAATCTCTGGGAAGCCGCGTATCCAGGATGAAGGGGCAAGAGTCCAGTTACCAGAGCCGCTTGGATGACATCAGGGCAACAGTGGATCGACTGAGGTTTCTTGGGAACCAGTATGAGAAGCAAGTGCAGGACACCCGGCAGCTGCTGGAGAGGGCCAGGGTGGACCTGGACCGAAGTGGAGCTACTCTGAGTAGAGTGGTAAGAGCATTCTCATGTAATACACTCTTAGTCCAGCCCAGTCAGGTTGAAAAAGCCTGTGGAGATGTCAGAATTTAATGTATTCCAGTTATAACATTCATTTGGCAGGAGAGGAGCAATTCTGGTGAATGTTACTGGCCCCTTGCTGTAGGATTGGGAACCTCTGTTTTTATGAGGAGCTGCTGGCAAGGGTCTTTGGAGAGCTTTAGAGGTTTAACATGCTCCAGTCACTTTTTTTTCATTGTTAAATCAGAAGTGAAGGCAAGGAACATCATTCACACCTCTGTTCCTTTCTCTTCAGACTATTCCAGTTTCAGACTTTCCTGGAGGCTCAAATAAGTTCCTGATCCTGGCCCAGGAGGCTCTGAGATTAGCCAACAGGTGAGTTGGTCGTTGTATTGGCCAAACCAAAGGGACAGAAGCCCTTTGGGGGAACTAGAGGATCCCTGTTTTGGGATCTAACCTAGCCCTGAGGCTGCAGCTCCCATGAACTCCATGCCAGTCCTGATGCAGAGGAACATGCATCTGCCAGGTTGCCTTTGCTGACCTAAAAAGCTGTTCCCTGTTTCCTTTGAGAGTGGTATCTGCTGGCATATTTTGGAAGCATCTTTCTGGCCAGAGTTTGACCTATGGGCATCCAGTTGGAACCGTCTGCTGTCTCTTCCCCTGGTGCCACTCTATCCTTGAGAAATGCAGGAAGGAAAAGCAAAGTACATGACCACAAATGTGGGCCCCCTTCTCAAACATGTGGTGTTTCCTGGGGAAATCTGTTCCAACATTGCTGAATAAAACGACAAAGGAACTTGGTGGAAGCAACTCAAGTGGCTGTGGGAAGCTTTTTATTACAAGGCAAGTATTCATTGCTTTTCAGCCACATGCAAGCAGCCAACATGATTGAGCAAGCAGCAAAGGCGGCGCAGGATAACTCGCAGCAGGCGCTGGAGCTGGTGCGCTCAGCTGTGAGTGGAGGGGCAATCATGTCAAGCTCCTTGCAAGGGCTGCTCAGGAAGTAAGTTCACAGTGTACTTGCATGGATGTCTCGGGGGGGGGGAGACACCCCACGGGTGGAAAGGAGGATGTGGGGGTGAGGAGAGGGATAGTGAAGTGTCTATGCCCCGTTCCACACCTCCCAGCTAAGTATCAGAAAGGTGCAGATGGAGACAGGACAGTAGGACAGAAAGGGACAGCTTGTTTGCACGCCTCAGCAGCCAAGATGTAGCATGAGCAGCTCTGCAGAACATCTGCTTCCCGCCCTACAGACCACAGTGGCCCCTGTTGACCTGGCCTCGGCTGTGGGAAGTGGTTTAACACCATGTGTGTGTGAACAGGCTGAGCAGACTCCTGGGAGTCCGTTTCTAAGCACAGTGCAGGCTGGCTTTGGAGGGCAGCGCAGCCCTGTTGCTGATCTGTGCTGGACTGATCCCAAGGATAGACTTGGCCCCATGTTGTCTGGGCAGATTAGCTTGGTGGCAGCAACTGAGCTGGGCAGAAGAGGGGGAGGTAAACTCTCTGGAAAGGGCTGGTGGCTTTACCTTGTGCCTGTCCAGGGCCCACCATAGTGCTAGGCCTTTGTGGAACTTAAGTGGTACTCCGTACCAAGTTAAGGACCTAAATGGGGCAGTAAAAGAAAATAACCTACAACAGTACAGCAGGGATTAGCAAAACTGCTGCAGAGCCTTAGTGTTCAGTTATACAAACCAGCCTCTTTTAAAGTCGGATGTGTTAGTAAAACAAATCACAGTTACGAAGGTAACTTCAAAGCTGGTGAGATGAGCCCTGGCCTAAAATACTTTTGGTTTCTGAAGTGTGAACACCTCTTGGCTGAGGGATTAAAAGCTGGAGGGCCTTGGAGAGAGCTCAGGAAGCACACGCATGCCTATCAAAGAAGTAAATGTAGGAGATAGCGTTAATGCTGTGGCAAGAGTTTGGCCATTTGGCCGTTACCTTCTATCTGTGCAGATACGAGGAGGTGAAATCACTGGCTGGAGACCTGGATGTTGAAGCTGGCAGAACAGCTTCTGAGGCAGACAAGGCTTATCAGGGCAGCCTGATGCTCCTCAGCTCCTTGTCTCACTTGATGAAGGCTGACACTGGATCCTTTGAGGTGAGAATTTTGTGCCTGTGCATGTGGGGCCAAGAAATCCCCTTTCATCCTCCTTCAAGCCGTCGCTACTGCTCCTGTTTCCCTTTCCATCCACTTAGCAGGATAAAGTAGCTCAGACTTTCTAGTGCTCCATCTCCTTGTCCTGGTCAGAGAGGCATCAGTTACGCATGTTCGCACCCTTTTACTGTTGCAGCTCACTGTGGTATAGGTACAAACATCCATTGCTCGCCACTTGCTGTGTTTCCTAGGGAGCAATAGGGAGACGCTGGGCCTCCAAGCAATCGTGTCTTTGCATTTCAGGGGGAGGCAACCCGGCTGAAGCAGGAAGCAAACACTCTCATGAGCATGGTGGACACATATATGGCAGAGTACAGGCAGCTGCAAAGCCGTACAGGCCTCTGGGAAGAAGAAATCAAGCAGCTGTTGCGGAGAGGAGAAGGCGAGAGAGCGGTAAGACATTGACTGTGTTACTTCAATTATTCCTGCGCTGCGGTCTGCAACCTGAGTCATCTTTAGCTTGAGCTGGAGCCACAGGCAGGTAAGTCTCCTCAGACTGCAGTTGCTATATGCTGTCCCAGCCTGTTCTTCAAAGGAGACGTAGCTTGCTTGCTCCGCTGCAGGATGGCACCTTTCCTCAGAAACGGAGCCAGTTCAGGTTGGTCCCATCCTCTTCTGGCTCCCCTGGAGCCAGTTGAAGATGTCACCATGTGCTCAGTGCACAGGTTAAAGACCTGCTCCTGAAAAGGTTTGAGCTAAGATGACTTCTGATGTCTGGAGTGGGTTAAGGGGCCCACTCACAAACCTGTGCTGATAGACCAGAGACTCTGGTAGCCTTGAGTGGGGGATAAAAGTGGGCTTTGGGAACAGACTGATGGACAACAGCATTTTCACACAGCATGGGCTCTTACAGACTGCACGTGTGCTTGTGACACAGTCCCTGTGACTGCTCAAGGAGCAGGCTGATACTCCTGTACTATAAACTTGATCTGCTCTTTCTTTGTATCCCTTTGGGCCCACAACAGACATTGACTCAGCTGCTGTCCCGAGCGAACCTCGCCAGGAGCATAGCCCAGGAAGCTGTGAGTGCTGGCAACGCCACTTTCTACGAAGTTGAACAGATTCTGAAAAGCCTAAGGGGTAATTTTCTTGGTTCTAATGTATTACTTATGTCAAAGTTTTGTGTTAAAACTAAACTCACTCAACAGGCTACAGATTGCCTTTTCCAGAGTTGTGCACAGTGCCAAGGTAGTGGGCAGCATGTTTCTTTGAATTGTATCTGTGATCGGGATGACTTCCAGTGGGCCCAGTGATCATTTCAGGCACACCCTGAACCCTGAACCCTGAGCAGTTCAACAGCTCCTATGAGAAGGAGCAAACACCTGTAGGAATTTCTCTCTCTGGCAATTGCCCTTTTCTCCCTTTCTTTCCTGCACTGTCCCCATGATAGCCAGACTTCAGTGTAGGAGGGAGAATAGCTATGTCTAACCCAAGCTGTGACTGAGGAGAAGCTTTTTTCTCTGCTGTGTGGCATTTCATGAAGCTTACAAATGCCTTGTTTTTGCATGCATTTCTTTCAGGGTTTAATATGCAAGCGGATGACAAGAGAAGGGAAGCAGAAGATGCTATGAGGAGGCTACCAATTATTGGCAACATGGTCACAAGTGCCAAGGACAAGACTGACCGAGCTGAAGCAGCCCTGGGCAGTGCTGCTTCCGAATCAAAGATAGCAAGCAGCATCGCAGCAGAAGCAAAGGAGATCACCAGTGGGATTCAGCAGGTAAGGGCAGGCCTTGTTGCTGTTGCTGGCAGAAAATGGTTTAGAAAGAGAAAAAACAGAGTAAAGAGGATATGGCTGGAGACACCAGAGGTTCTGGTGGGCTTGATCCCTTGACTTTTTGTTGGGTTTGTCTATAATGGATCCTGCAGAGATACCTGAGTTGGCAGTAAATGAGTTAGCCAATAGCCATGGGAACAGAGGGATCTCTGCAGGCAAAATTGTCTCTTAGGAATCTCTGGCATCTCACTGCAGCCATCTCTCTGTTACCCAAGCGGGTTTTGTGTAAGTTCCTCTGCCTGTCACTTCCACAGTTTGAGTACCAGAGGTAGCTGACAGGTTTATGAGAGTCCAAATCTGGTGGTGGTGGAGTCTAACTCCTAAACTGCATGTTGTAATTCTGTGTGGTCTCCCTGCTGCATCCTAGAGAGGTGACCACGATCATGGAGACAATTCCTAGCACCAGCAGTAGGGGGAAGCACATGAAGGACATGAGCAAGTCTGGGAACCTAAAGAGGTCTCAGGGGCCTGTCAAAGGAACCGGTTTTCACTGTCTCTGTGCACCAGTGCACCCAGCCTTGATTTCAGCAGCAGTCAGCTCCTCTGAGAATGCTTTGCCTTCCCTAGGAAATTTCACGGCTGAAGGTGGAAACCAACAGGACGGCGGATGGAGTCCTAGCTCTGGAGAAGGCAGTGGCCACCTTGCAGCGTGAGGCCAAAGAAGTGGATGGTGAATTTGAAAGGAAGGTGTCAGAGATTGAAGCAGATGCCACTATGATACAGGAGGTGGGTCCCTGTCTCTCACTCATGTCCCTTCTCTGTTGTTTTTCTGGTGACACCTCACCTTACAGTTGCCGCCTGGCTTTTTTTTTCTTTTTTTTCCCAGACAGCTCAAGAGGCTCAGAGTGCCCACGCCAAGGCTGGCCAGGCAGGGGTGGCAGTGCAGGAGACGCTGAGCGCCCTGGAAGAGCTGCTGCGTCTGATGGGTAAGTTTCCCTATGCTGCCATAGTGCGTAGCTGAAGCTGGGCCACCACTGGGCTCTAGGTAGGGGCTGCTGAGAGCTCCTTTCTGCTTTGCTGTGAATCTAACCAGGTGAGACTGGTGAGATGTGCAGGGAGTCTTGTTCCTCCCTTTTAGGCAGAGGCCTGTGTACCTGGTCTCATAGAGGCTGAGGATTAACCTCTGATTGCTGGAGTCTCAGGACATTAACTGCAGGACAACCCCTTTTTTCCCTGCCTGACTGGGCCTCGTGGCAAGAGGTTGATGTTGAATGCAGATGCCCACTTCCTCTTACCTGCACCATTAGCCTGGTGAAACATCGCAATTTAGGGTCAGTTCCACGCTCCAGAAATGGTGTTTCCTGTTACAAAAGCAGTTGAATATCTAACACAAGCGAAGCAGCCAGATGCCAAGTATTTTGCAGGGAGCTGAAATATCTGGAAAAATCTAGTTCTCAGCTTTCATCTATGGTTCCCTCTTCCTTGTTTTCCTCCTGTGCAACAGACCAGCCAGATGCTGTGGATGATAAAGACCTGAACCACCTCGAACTGACTCTTGGTAAAGCAAAGACCAAGAGGAACCAGTTGAAGGAACAGATGTTGGGGCTGGAGCAAACAGCCACACTGCAGAAGCTCCGAGTACAGACACTGGAGAAGAGCATTGAGGACATCCTGGCAGATATTAAGAACCTGGAGGATATTCAGAGAAGTCTTCCTCCTGGCTGTTACAATACAAAAGCCATCGAACTACCTTGAGTGAGCTCTGGAAAGACTGCAGTGCATGTCAGGCTGAAGACGGGAGATCCTGGCCCAGTCACTCTCCCCAGAGCTGGCAGGACCAGCTGCATTTGATTTTGGTGAATTTAACCTTACACTTGAGTTCAACATGACAGCTGAAGTTCACATCATCACACTGGTCCCAGAGAGTCCCTGATTTTCAAAACTGTCCGTCCTTTGGTTACAGGAGGAAGGACTGACTGCATAAAGGTGCTACTGGCTGAAGAATAGCCCATTCCTACAACAGCTCCTCCAAGGCATAGATGGGGGCTGCGTGGTGCCACTTTTAGGAGTTTGCAGGGTCTCCACCACCTGCGGATCCCCTCTCCTGGTCTAGCACAGACAGAGGGACCGAGTCTTTCCTTACTGTTTGTACTTGCATGACCTATTCCTCCTCATGTTCTCCCATAGGGTCTTCCTTGCCTTCTGTAACTCAGTAGATAGGGAATGAACAGTGTGAAGTAGGAATTCAGGTGAATTTCAAGCCATGGAACTGCTGTTAATTCCTGTTGTTTTCCTGCAGGTCCAGTCCTGACCTCAGTGCCAGCAGTGCTGGTGCAGTTTTTGGCTATGGCTTAGGCTAGTTAGCATCAGATGCCACTGTGACCTTTTTCGAGAAACTGCAAGTCTTCCACAGTGCTTTTCAGTAAGGTGGTTACTGTTCTGCTAGAGGAAAAAGAAGAGCCAGGTTGGTTTTGTGCTCAGGGTCGTGTGCTAGATGGAGGAAAAAGGGGGATCTGACACTAGCGTGTTAATGAAGGGGTAGAGAATTGCTAGGATTCATCAAATGAGAAGTTGTTCCTGCTCCACTCACTTCCTTTACCCTGCAAGAAAGAAGGGGCACCACTTCTTCTTTTTCCTACATTTCTTTTTTGAGCATGTTAACTGACAGCACTTGAAGGATGGCTTTCATGTTCAAAGCTACTGTTTTGCAACAGCAGGTCTCCCTAGCATCCCCATATGCACACTCACTCATATGCACACAAGCACAACCCTTCCTTCCCAAGCCAGGCAGCCTCCTGGGTGTCCCTGAGCCCATGAAAAGCAAGTTCCTGTCTCTTCTGCACAAGGACCAGAGATCCAGTAGCACTTGTTAACAAGAGTAGGAGCTTTCTTCTAGGGATCATAGCCAAAAATAATGGTGTTTGAGAGTTTGGACTCAGCCTGGTGGATTGCCAGCAACCTAATTTGGTGTGTTTAAAGAAAACCTGATGAATGTCTTAAATGTGTCTCCACCTCTGGTTTGGTGCTGTCCATTCCTTCCCCTCCCCCATGTGGTGTTGGATGTTTCACAGAGAAAACTCTAGTGCTAAAGTAACTGTATGCAAAGTTTTGTTTTTCTATTGTAATTATCTCCTGATGAGAGCTTGGAGGAACTGTGACGTTCCCGATACTCATCTTCTGTTTTCTTGTGGGTTCAGCTCCATTTTGACACCATTTCCAGCTTTTTGACACCACTTCAGGGATTAGAGCCCAGGGGCAGCAGATGCTGAGACTGAACTCTGCTGAAGAGCCCTGACCTGGGTGGTGATGAAAGAGGACTCTGAGACTGAAGAGGGAGGACGCTTTGGGGAGATGAACTTCTTATTCCTTGTTAGCTCTGGTTCTCTGACAAAACAGTGCCAATGCTTTTGCTTGATAAGGATATACTGAGTAATTGCCTGTGTCATGCTTTTATTTAAGTGATATATATTTTTGCCTTTGGCGTGTTTTCCTTTTCCGATTGTGCGGTATAGGATAGGTATTGTGGATGTGACTTTATTTTCCCTTGAGTTGGATTTCCTCAAGGAGAGGAAGTCAATAAATAATGAATATTTTTGGCTGGATCTTGCTTACTGGTCTGTTTTCTCTAGCTGTGTGTTTTGGAGTGGTCTGGAGGGAAGCAGACCGAGACCAGGAAGGCAGCATGGGCGTGTGCAGCTGTCAATTACTCCAGCAATACAGCAGCTCACATTCACTTTGCTGACTCAATCTGAGTACTGCTTGGAAATGCTCCACGCACTAAAGGATCTATCTGGGGAGATCTGAGGTCAAACGAACTCTCCAGGGAATTGATTCTGTGTCCCACATTGCAATGTCCATGTCACAGACTTCAAGCACTTGTAAGGCAGACGGTGTGTTGGCAGAGAGCATGAGCCCAGACACGTCTCCTCTCAGCATCGCTGCCCAGCTCTCCGATGGAAATTCTTGCTGTTCACGTTGAGAAAGAAGCGCTCTTAACTTTCTTCTTCCTTAGGTAACAAAAGCGAGTGTGGGTGCTTAGTCCAGCCTTCTTCCAGGAGCTTCCACTTGACTCCATTTTGTCAAGGGGGTCAAGACAAGAGGGTGATGCCAGGAGGAGCCAGCTGATGAGGCTGCAAAGCTCCGAGAGGAGCTCCAAGTTGCGTTTCATGAGGAGGCTGCGTGCTCTCCCTGCTGGAAATGGCTGTAAAGCGAGTGCAGCAGGTTGTCCTCATTCTTCCTGGTGGAAGAGAGGAGCAGGGAACCGCCACGAAGGGGAGCTGAGAGGCTTCCCTGCCTGACACAGCAGCAGTGAAAGACAACACCAGTAATACCTTTCTTTTTTTTTTTTTTTGTTTATTACATAATTTAAACATTTTGCTGATAAAGTTTTTTTGTCAATGACCATTTTTATACAGCAACAGAAAAAAAATTAGGCTCCAAAACCTTTCACAAAAGTGGAATCAGTGACATGACAACTTCAACCCTTTTCCCTCCCCCCTTTTTTTCAAAAGGTGTTTGAAGTTCATTTCTCTTTCATCAGATTGCACTGTTTAAAATCACAGGTTCAAAAACCAAACTTCTTCCCACCCCCACCCGTACACTGGAAACCCTGTTCCTCACCTACCCGTAGGTTGCATGGATCTTGAGGGATGATTTTTCATACCCACCCAAAGACCTTTTCCAAACCAGCCCCAGAGTTTACCAGTCTGTTTACAAACCCCCCTCCCTCCCCATCCTCGCCCTGTACAGTGAGTTTTACTGAGCAGATACATGAAGGTGTAGATAAGACTAGTAAGACAGAATATATTCATCATCCATATCACAACGCTATGTCTCTAAGGCATGCCGTCCTAAACATGATGAGATTGAGAGCCAGCTGGCTTCCCATATGTCCCATCTTGTTTACCTGAGGGAGGCAGGGAGGGAGAGGGGGGGTCTGACCTCTTTCAAATTCTTAGACATGCTGCCTTCATTCTTCTTTAGTATCTTTTTTTTTCTTTTTTTATCCTTTCCTCAGTTAAAATCCACTCTCCTTCCTTCCTCCCTCTTCAAAGATGATTCACTCCTCTGTGAGGTTAAAATCCTTGTGTGTGTTGGAGGTTGGTTTCTAACATTGCTTTCTCTCCTCCAGCTTGGAGCTAAGAAGCATGCGTGACTTCTGGCAAGGAGATAAGGCTGTTGTCTGAGATAACTTTTGTGTTGAGATGGAGAGGAAAGACCGAAAACTGAATGCACAAGACAGTAAGAACAACTGATTTAGGAGTCTAGCTATCGGCTTATGTATGTTGAGTGTTGTATGGATGAAAGAGGTTGTCCCACTGTGGGCATCTGCCCACTGTGTTAGCTAAGGGGGCTCAGTGGGATGTTAGTTAGCAGCTTGAATTCACTGAAGACATCTGTGGAGAAGAGTTGTCCTTGCACACTGATTCCTGCACACTCTTCCCCCCCACCCCCCATCTGGTTTGATGTCTCCATGTTTCCTTGCCCCTCCAGATATATGTACAACTGCTGGGAGATACCAGAGCTGGAGCTGTGGAATTCAGCTTGGTTTGGACAAGCTGCCAAACTTGCTATTCGTAAAATGACCACAACAGTTTCTGAAGTAGTCTCTCTGTGTGGAGGGAAATCCCTAGCAAGGAAAGGCTGTGGGCAGCAGCTGGGAAAAGCCCTGGCCTTTCCCTGTGGAAAATGCAATTTGCCCAGCTATGGGCAATGCTCTGCTTTTCAGCAACTCAAATGCTTTGCTTTGGGCAGGTCCCCTCCATGCCATGTCTTGTGCTTTCCCTTCTGGCAAGCGGCAGTACCCTCCTCTGAGGAGCCGTTAGCTACCGCTTGCAAAGCCTTGGGCACTGCAAGGAATTTATGCATGCATGCCTGAAGTCATGTTTGCTGTTAGAGATGCCAGCTGCCTTCACTGGAGTGGGCTGTAACAAGTTCGCAGCACACAGGGCAGCTGTATTCAGCAGGTCATCAAATTTAGTGCAATGTCTTGTCTTTGAAGCTTCTATTAGAGCAGTTTGTGACACTTTCTAGACTTTTTTGGGGAAGAAAATCACACATAATTTCAGGTTTCTTGAAACACCATGGAGGACACTCTGCCTTCAGGTGTGCGAGTGCAGCACTGTCTTTTGCTGGGGTTCCCTGGCCAGTCGCAGTGCTTCCCTGGGAAAGCCACTTGGCTGATGCGGACAGCAATCATGCTTTGGGACAGGGTTGTGATGGGGCTACTCTAAGCCTAGTTAGCTCAAGTTTATGGGGAATTGGCAGGTGTCAAGGAGCAATAGACACCAGGGCTAAGTGATAAAAGGTTAGATGGAGCAAAGGGCCAGGAAAAGGTGAAGAGTAAAGCAGGACTGTGCCTTCCTCCTTTCAGCTGTGATCTTTCCAAAAGCCTGCGGTGTCAGGATAAGCAGGGACTGTAGGTCCTTGCACTCTAGAAGTATGTAGCAAGGATAAGAGCTCACTTCAGTAACCCTTGTCTGCACAAGCATGACGTGAACAATTTTCTGCTGCTCCATGTTACCTGCACTGGTTTTCATGCGAATTTCTCCACTAGGCTCCTTTCCTGGCATTTGGCCCCATGGGTTATAGACAGGAAAGCAGGAGACTGATTTGTCCTAAGGGAGATTTGAAGCATCTAAAGCCAATTTGGGAGGAGGAAAATATTATAAATTTAATAAACTCGTCAAGGACAGGAAGACGGGAGGAATGAAGGGAAAAGGGGGAAGTTTACAGATAAAATGAAGAACTGGAGGTTGGAAAGAGGAAGGTGTGTTAGGGGAATCTTTCCTGGGGTGGGATTAGAGAGGAGCATCTTGTGCCTTTTGGAGCAGCTGATGAGATCCCTGAACTGCCTGGTCTTCCCCTGAGCTCTGTGCTCTGCCTGGCCAGTGCTTGGAGGGCGGCATGTTCAGTAAGCTCCAGCTGCATCCGTAGCCCCATGACTTTCTTCAGTCACGGCTGAGCTATCGCTGTAATCTGCCTCTTTTTTTCCCCCTAGTCACACTGTCACCAAAAACGTGACAGTATCCACCTTAGGGATAGTTGTCAGCATCCCAGGCTGGAACAGCCTGCAATGCAGAAGCAAAATGTACTGACTTACTGTAGTTCAGCACAGATGTGCCAGAGCCATCAGCATCTCCTGTCATCACAGCATCCCTTGTCATGGGGCGATCCTACAGGATGGACCCGGCCCCTACAAAACGCACAGTCAGGCTTGGGGGCAATTCTGGGCAGTGGCTTTGAGTCACCGATCACTTGCTCCCTTTTATTCTTCCCTCGCCTCTTGGCTGAGTTAATGGCAGATCCCTTTCTAGATGCTGTGGGCTGCCCCTCTGAGGGGGGCCTGGAGTTAGAGCATCACCATAGCTCTGCTTGACTAGGGGACATCTTGGGGTAAAGTGGGTTTATTTGCAGCCAAGGAAAGATGAGAGGTAATGTTCCTGCCCCACTAAATACCTCTCTTTGGCAGAAAAGCTTGCTAAGGTCTCTGTACCCCCTCCAGAAACACAATCTCAGTGATTTTTCAGGGCCAGAGAAGGATTTTGGTAGCAAGGTTGTCCCACTGCTGGCCTGAGAAGGTCTGCTTACTACAGGGGTGCTGAGCAAATTGGGTTAGACCTGCCTGCTACCAAATGCAGTTCATTTGAAGGTGGGTCATCAAGTCAAGAGAGGCCAAAGGGGCTCGCACTAAAACTATTAGTAAAAAGGTCCACCTAGATTTATTGAGCTGATGTGCCAAAAGAAGATGCAAAAGAAGAAGCCCCTGCTCTTGAGCATGCTGGGAGGATGGACCTGGAGACCATTTCCCAGTGGCACACTGGGAGAGCAGGTGCTGGAGATGCCTCCCCTGAAGCACGCTGAGTACATCTCTATCTTACTGGTCCCCTCCCTCCCCACTTAAGAGGGGGAGGGCAGTACCCCAAAGAAGAGACCAAACCATTCCCGTTTGAGTTGTGCCGTGTTTCCCTGGACATTCCTGCACTATGGAGCGTTGGCGCCGGGAGTGAGAGGCAGACACGGGCAGGAGGCCGTGAAAGAGAGAACGAGACACAGAGAGAGAAAGAGAGAGAGAGAAATGTGATGGAGAGCTGTAGGGAACTGGGACAACAGGGCTGTCTCGCTGCGAGACGCCTGGCTCTTAACCGGAGGCATTGATGTAGAGCTGGCTCTTGAGGATGTAGTCAATGACGGGCTGACAGAGGTAATCCACGACGTGTCCGTCCCCGTGCTGCAGGGCCAGTCTGGGGAAACGGGGGAGGCAAGAGAGGAGAAGGGGTCAGAGCTCGCTGGGTCTGAGGACCCATGTAGGAGGCAAATCTGGCACCGCGTAGCCCCTCTCGCTACCCTGACAGGCAGGTTACCCCATCTCTGGTGGTTCTGCGAGCACTTTGCTGTGCCTGCCCATGCAAATGCACTTAATGTTTTGCTGGGGAGCTGCTGGGCTGAATGACCCTGTGGGGAATGCAAGTGGGTACCAGGAGACGCGACCATTTGGGATGCAGGTGTAGGATGTGGGGGGCTCAGTGCCCCAGACCTTCAGCTGCCGTTGGGGCAGCCCTTTCGGGCATTAGGTGTTGCTGGCTAGGAGCTGCTCAAACACCTTGTAGTAAGGCTGGGCTGAGCTGGTGCCACCCCTCTCCCCTCTCATACCAGGAGGCCCTCAGCGTCACGCACCTGCTTTTGGTTGAGCTGACGACCGACATGGGATGGTTCAAGTCATCTTTCACTACCAAGATGTTGTTCTGTGGAGGAAGAAGAAAGAGGAGCGAAGGGAAACTCCTCGCAGCAGGTGCCTGCCCCACCAGGCAGAGCTCTGCCCAAGGACAGCCTAGTGCCCTGGGCTGGCCTCGGGCAGCCAGGCAGGGACTGTGGCTTGGTAGCCCCAGTGCTAATCCCAGTTGAAGGCTGAGATGAAGCCAGTGGGCTTAGAGAGCAGCCTGGTCTGATGCCCGGTGTGGTGTGTCCCCAGCTGCTGGGCTGGGTGGCACCTGGGTGCTCCCATTCTGTCTCATGAGAAAGTTTTGCCTTGTGAAAGTGGGGCAGCAAAGGAATACCCCACAGCCAAACCTCCTGCATGGGTACAGAGAGGCCAACGATCCCCTCGTGGCCTTCCCCAGCTGCAAGCTGGGCCCTGGTTTGTGCAAATCCACTTACTTTGTACTTGCGGAGTATTGAGGAATGGTTCATGATCCGATCAGGGTCTGCTCCATCCCGTGGCACCACCACGATCCCGAACTCCCCGACAATCACCTCCATCTAGGACCAACGCAAACGGAGACTTGTTTTTCATAATCTCCCAGTGTAAAACAAGACAGATGTAGCAACTAACTGTCTGCCAAAACACCCTGGGAACCAAGCTATGGTTGGTTCTCTCTGAAATGTTAGCAATAATTTGAATTGCTAGTCCCTAATTTACTTTCTTTCTGGGCAGTCTCTGTCAGAAACATAGATTTATTAAGGGGAGATACTGGTGATGCATTCTCGATGGTTTGTGGTAGGTAGAACTTAAAGGGACAGGATTACATCCTACCAGTGGAAGTTCAGGTTAGACTTTAGGAAGAATTTATCATGATAAAAGCAGTGTAGGATTCGAAGAGGTTGCCTGAGGAGGGCGTGAAATCTGCTCCACTGGAAGAATTAAGGAACAGGATGGACAGGTTGTTCCTGACAGATCTAGGAGAGCTGTTCCTGCCTCAGGCAGAGAAAACTTTGGTTTTGCATCAAGGCTGCTGAGGAAGGTGTTTCCAGGGAAGGTGATGGGTCCTGATCTGCCCGTGTTCCCCCTGCGCACCAGCAGCTACCACTGCTCTCACCAGTCTTTGGAAAAAAAAAGGCTTATCCATGTTGTCTTGACATCTCTTCAGCCCTGGATTTATTTATTTATGTATATTTTTATTTATGTATTTATTATTATCCCTGAGATGATGCTCTGTGGATTGCTGTGGCCAGGTTTTCATCAGGCTGGAAGGAAAGAGGTTTCTTAGCAACCTGGAGGTGATGTATGGATCCCTGTGATGAGGTCCTCACCAGAATGGGGTGGATGGTGTTTCCTAGCAACCTGGAGCCATATGGTTTGGTCTGGCCAAGTCCTTAGCTGAGAAGAAAGGAGGATGGCTCTCCACACCTAGAGATGGGGCTTTTTTACCTGCCCCCCCCCAAAACAGACACTCCCTCAACTGTATAATTTTAGTGAAGAGCCAGATCAGATCCCACAGCTCAGCACCACTTTGACTGCTGTGAGCAATATGCTTTCACTGGCATATGGAAGCAGCATCTTGTCCAGCTGGCTAAAAGCATTTTTCATTTCCAGCAGTTCCCTGCTATAATTCTAGAGCGCTGTAGGGAATGAATGAGTCAGTAAAACCAACCCTTCTCTTTAGGACTAGCTTCCTCCTGTGAAAATACTACACTTTAAAACAGGGACAGCAGTATCTGGAGTGAGCTGACCCTGTTAGTGCCTTAGCCATCCGCACATTTGCCTGGAATTGCCAGGGAGGAGCATGGGGTAGTAGGCAGCATTTTTACTCCATATAAGCTGTGGCAGTTGATTTCTTGAGATGGGATCTCAGTGGCCAAATTTGATGTCTCAAGATATTTAATTGCCTAAATCCTAATGTTTTGAGAGTATAAGTGCCAATGTGAGCAACAAAACGTAGAGCTAGGCACCTTCGTGGAGGTGCTTGTGTTGCCAGAAGTTGCCTGTTTGTTGTCTGTGGGTGGATCCCCCTTTGCAAGGGAGGGGGGAAATACCTTCCAGAGGGAGGATTTTGCAGTGCCTTTGCTGTTGTCTATCCTGAGAGAGCAGGAAAGCGGGGAGCTCATTCCTGAGATTTGGACATGGATACACGGTTGGACACTGGCCTTGCCCGTGCCAATGGCTGCCTCTTTGCATTTCTTCTAATGATCAGTCAAATGTGTTCAGTGAGACCATCATCTTCTGTAGTAGCTACTGTAATCCTGATACCCTCTTTCTAGTGACCACACAATTTTCTTATTCCCATCTATACTGGCTTAAAATTCCTTATTCAAAGTTCCCAGCATTGATTCTGCTTTCTGCTCCAGATGTATTAATTATCATATTAATTTGCTCCCTACAGATGCTGCAAAAATATTACTTCACTCAGTTTGAGCTTGTGAAATAATTCAGGTTTTTTCACTTCTTGGTCTCCATAAAAATGGGCATCTGGGTACCTAGCACTGCAGGAAAGATCTCTGACTAAGTGAATGTTATTTCAGGTTGCTTTTAAATGTCAATGTCTTTAACTTCTAATGTCAAGATAACCCCTCTTACGATGATTTTTGTAAACCTCTAATTTCCTACCTCCACCCTCCACTGTTAGGACTTAAATCTACTTAACGCTGTCTGCTCACAAGAAAAAACGCGTGGGAGCTCATCCTTTCAAAATCCCTTAGGAAAGGTTTACCCTGCTGCAGCTGCAAGCCCAGGGGACTCTGTGTCCCCTCTGGGTGAAGGTGGTGAGAGAAGCAGGCGTGAATGGAAATAGGATTTAGATCTAAAGTGACATAGGAGATCAAGCAGGTTGTGAGAACCCCCTGTCCATCAGGCTGGCTCGTGTGTCAGGGGAGGGAAGGGTCTGGTTCGGGTTGGGGTTCAGGGAGCCATGGGGATGGCAGTGGCCAGCTCCTGGTTTCCAAAGGAGCTGAGCAGGCACCCAGGAAAGCTGTGTTTTAAGGAAGGTCATGGTGGGTGAAAGCAGAGAAGGAGTAACAAAGGCTGGGAGAAGGGGAGCAGAGAGGGGTGCACAGCTGCCACTCACATCAGCCTCGTTCCAGAGACCAGGGATGCAGAAGGACTCCAGCAGGTCGCTGCCGCACAGCAGTAAGATGCGAAGCTCTGAAGAAAAGAAACAGAAAAGCTCAGAGGTGGGAGCCGATTTGCTCCTTCGCACTCACGGCTGAGCAGATGCCCCGAAGGACTCTTCAGCTCTTGAGCAACCTAGCACATGTGCTAGGATCAATTTATTTGACCAACCACCAGCGGAAGGCCACAAAACTCCTCAGGTAAGGAGGAATGAGAAAAAGCCCTGGGCTAAAGGCAGGGAAGTTGCTCCAACTGCTGCAGACAAAGCTCTGCAGGGCAGTGAGAAACGTGAGGATGTTGGTCATTCAGCACCAGTGCCTAGCAATGCCGGTCCAGGTCCTCTTTGGGACCCCTTTGGAGATCTGTGCCTGTGTCTCAGCTAGTGCTGCAGCCTCACTGAGGTCTGGCCGGGTGCTGGGTTCCCTCACTGTGGGCCCAGGTGCGTGCCATAAAGGAGGTGAAATAAACCTTTCGAGGAATGCGCTGTATCTCGTGCTGGGAGCTCAAGGGTAGGTTTCACTGTGCTTGAGGGGACTTTGAGGGCTCTTGGCATTAATGCGATTGGCACTACACCATGGCAAATCAGCACCAGAGCTGGAAACCAGGTTCCCCACCACTTGGCCCCTGATTTTATTCTGCTATTCTGAGCACAGAAATTGGCTCAGGACAGTTTCGCACTGCTCCTGCTCCACCCCTGAGCCCAGATGGCCAGCCACAGGGGGAGGTGACGGTCCAGCGTCCTTCATTCGCCACCTAATTTCTTAGGTGGCTTTGGTCCCAAGGAGCTGGAGCAACCCACCAAACGTGGAAGGGGCTGTGTACTCACCAATCTCCTCGTATCTCATCACTGTCCCCAAGTTTGCGTTTTCATCTGGGAGAAAAGAAGAGAGGTGCTAGTGTCCAAAGCCCCTCGGGGTGCTCGGTGGCTCATTAACTGTCACATGGGGTGTTGGGTCAGCCCTTGGAGCAGGCAAAAGAGGGACTGAACTCCTCTTATATGCACTCCTGCCTGCCTGCGCCTGGCACTGCCCAAACTGTACCAAAGAAATGCAGCGACCGCCCTGAGTCTCTGTGTGGGCACCATGGGCTGAGCAGCCGGCTCGCTGGGCAGCGGTGGCTGAGCCAGGGGCTGGATCAGGCCCTGGTGCGGGGGAGCTGCGGGAAGGCTCACGTCGCCTGACTGGAGCTGAATTTCAGCAACTCTGGCCCGAAAGGGAGTGTGTGGGACCCAGGTCCTCACCGCGAGGTGGGACAGGGGAGGGAGACCAGAGTCTGAAGCAGAAGCAGGGATGATGCTGGGTGTTTCCCATACCTACCCACAAAGGTGAAGCGCTCCATTGGTGGGCGAACGCAGCAAATCCGACTCAGGCTTTCTCCCACCTTCCCTAAGATCTTTGCTAAAAACAAAGAAGAAAAATAAATTGGAGAAAGACTGCTCCGTGGCTGACCTACCAGCCCAAAGTGGTGCTGGCCGTGCTAATCCTGCGAGGTACTCCCTCTCCCGAGAGGGAACCTCTCTCAGCACTCTCCATCCCCACTGCAGACTGCTTAGTGTTAATTCTCGGTGGAGAGCCACACCACGCCTTTAAGAGACATGCTAGATGGCTAAAATCACTAAAAATCACCAGATGTTTAGTTTTTATTGGATTTAAGTAATCTCCTTTCCCTCCTCTTCTCCCTAGCTAATACTTCGATGTCCCACATCCCTCTCTCTCACTGGAGATGCAACTTTTTCGCCTCTCCTGCTAACCATTACCTCTGCAGGCACACCGTAAGAACCAAATATCCTTTCTCTTCATTGCTCTAGCTGATAAGACATCATCAAATTAAAGTCAGGCACAACTTCACACCTGTTTAAAGATATTCTGAGTTTCTGTTGCTGTCCTAGATGGCAATTCCTGCTCCCTCCTGGCCTCCTTATCCCCCTGCCCCAGGACTCATGCAATGAGTCTGATAAGAGACCTGGCCTGGGTTATCTCAAAATTACAACGATTATTTTTCAGCTGGAGCCATTGCCTGCTCTGACTCCCTGTGCGGCCCCATGAGTGCAGAGGGGGAAGGGCAGAAACACATAGTCAGGAGAGTGGGAGGAGCATGATCCACTAGGATCATGGGCATAGGACAACTTAACATAATTCTGGAGGCGTAGAAGTCTTTTATTTATAATGGGGGAGTATTTAGCCTCAATGAAAACTAAATGTGAGTTGTAAGGGATGGGGAAGTGTCTCTGGTTGAGCTCAGAGACCTTGGCTCGTGAAGCATGAAAGTGCCCCACTCTTCGTTATTTCCAGCAGTTCAGGTGCTCTGAAGGACTGAAAAAAGGACAAGGGAAACCAGTGTGCTTGGCAAAAGAGGAAGACACACTTCACCGTCGGCAGTGAGAAGAGGAAGAGAAGGAAGACTCCCCAGGAGCTAACAGGAGCCCTCGACCCAAATGAGCATTTGGCAGCTTTAGATGGGAAGGACAGGGGTAGGCATCTGCCGCCTCCTCTCCCTTTGCCTGTGAGACCTACCTGCGGTAGGCTTGTTGGAAACGGTGTTGTTGTTCTGGTAAATGGGCTGTGGAGACTCGTTCTGGGGTTGTCCGATCACCGGGGTCAAGGAGGGGGTGTTCACATTGGAGAGGATGCAGCCTGTCACTCTCTGCAACGAGGGAGAGAAGTATAAATCCACGGGCTTACGTGTTACCCGGGAGCAAATCCGGCCTTTTCTCCCAGCTCCACCGTGGTCCCTGGGGTTGCATGAGGAACTGCAGGTGTCCCGGACAGCGTGCAGTTCAGAGGCTCTCTGGCTCCTACACCAAGTTCTCACAGGCATCCTGAGTCAGCTGATGTTACTTAGAAATGAAACTCAGATGAGAACTGAGTCGCTCTGCGTTTCCCCATAGCTGCATGGAGACACGGTGTCTTTGGATGTTTTTCCCTGTGAATTTATCCCGTTGCTTCCTGAAGCCGTGTGAACTTTCCGTGAGGAGCAGCGAGGAGTCCCACGCCTACGTGCACAGCTCGGTGGCTCCTCGTGGGAAGATCCCTTAGTGCTGCGCAGCACAGCCGGCGTCCCCGATCCTACGACAGGGAGCAGCCGCTCTGCCGTGCATCACCTCCAGCCGCGTCCTGCACACGCGCCTACGCTCTGTCTTGCCCAGATGCCTACTTGCTGTCTTCTTCAAGCCCACAGTGCTTGCCTGCTTTGTGGCCTCCCATCCCTGCAAGCTGCCACCTTCTCCTCTTCCCAGTCCCTTCTCTTTGGCTCTGGACAGACTGCCTGTGAGTTTGTATTATACTCTGTTTTATTGTTTTTTTCACCCCTTCTTGGTTTGTTCATGTTATCTAAACACTGGCAGCACCCTTTACAGCCCTCCCTGCCCCAGTGGTTACCCCGAAGGGAGTCTTGCTGCCTCCTGGCTCTCAGGGCTGCTCGGGTGTTTCGAGGGACTTCTGAAATCTGTGCTCTCTGGGGATTTTCCAGCTCTTGAATTTGCTGGCTTGCTGAGTCACTCCTGGTTAATGCAGCAATTTTGGATCTGCTGAGCTGTTCAGCTGATAAGCAGGGACTCTTCTATCTCCCCTTTCCCCTTGGGATTGAGCGAGTTGCCAGCATTAATGATTTAGCAACTAACCCCCATCACCCTCTTTTCACTTGCGCTCTGCTCCTGATCTGCGGGGGACGCAGGCAGTTGCCGTCGGTGATACTCATCTGAGCTGCAGTGGGATCAGAGCCATACCTCCCTTTTTGCCTCGTTAGCCTAGACGAATGTTTTGGCGATCCCCTCTTAAAGCAGTTTTTGGAAAGCAATGAAGTTCTGCCTTAAATGATGTATCTGCCTATTCCCTGGCAACCTACTGCTCCTTTATAAAAAGCAAACACTTGATAATTTCCTGCTCACTGGGGATGACCTGAGGACCTAATGCAAAAGGCCCGTTTTGCTTTTCCCAGGGGGGAAGGAGGAGTACAAAACAGGTGGTGTAAGGTGTTTTGTGCACTCCTTCTAGCTGGGAATTTCAGGCCTGATTCTGCAACTTTTGTGTTGATCCCTCAGCCATAGACCAGTCTTTGCATGTCTGCCTGTGAGTGCAAGAACACCAGCTTGATGGTGTTGAATGGTATTTGTGAAGACTGTGCTAGCTCCAAAACGCGATCCCCTAGCCTGGGTGGGCTGTTTGCCCCTGCCACAACATTCCCCTCTGGGGCTGCCCTCCCTGAGGGGCACCGGCGGCGGCGGGGCTCACTCACTTTCATCAGGTCACGGTGGTGCTCCAGCACGCTGCAGGTGGTCTGCCAGGTGTCCTGGTAGCACTCCCAGGGGTCCACCCTGCGGGGGAGCACAGCAAGGCAACAGCGTTGGCAGGCGGCTACGCCTCCGACCTCCTCGCCTCGCCGCCTGGCCCGCTGCTCTGCCAGGTGCCATGTCCTCCACCAACCGTCCCCCCAGCTCTTCCCACTGCCTGCGTCCCCACACAGGCAACAGCTGGGTCTGTGGGGCATGTCTTGGGCATCTCTATGCATGGTAGGAACCTGCTTCCCAAATGCAGTCTAGCTGTGTTTCTGGTCCCTCTTTGAAGCCACGTACCAGGTGGCAGCCCCGGAAAGGGCCAGTCTGTGGCCTGGTACCGTACATACGTAAGGGGAAGGTGCCACAGCGTAAGCCTGGAGCTGGCTGAGCATACCTGGTACTCACCAGAATACCACAGGTTCAGCAGGGCTGCGGGAGGGCTTGCAAAGCCCTCAAAGAGAAAGCGAATGCAGCCAGGTGTTGGTTATCCTGGACCATAGGCAAAAGTTACTACCCGGGCCTTGGTTGCCCCCTTTTTTTTTTTTTTCCTACTTTTTTTTTCTTTCACAAAAATAGCATTAGAGCAGAGGTTGTGAGGATCTTTAAAGTGCCATGCCTCCCTCACTGGGCCTCTCCTGCAGATGTCCCTGCCAGGCCCAGTGGAGCAGGAGCTTGGTGGAGATGACCCTGCTTGTGCAATTAGGCCTGACCGGCTCACCAAGAGCAGATCTGGCACACGCCGAGGCTGGAAAGCTGCTCGGGGCCCCGCTGCCGTCTGCACTCTCAAAAAGAGCAGGAGGAAACAGGGAGCTGGGAAGCAAGTCAGGTGGGCTCAAGCAGAGAAGCAGGAGACGGGATCTCGTGCTTCCTCTGGAAAGGAGCAGCCCTGCGTTAGAGGACGATCCGACACCGTCATTGATTTTCTGCTCAACTAGAGGAGGAACGCGCCGTTTTCTTTAATTACTCTTTGGCTTGCAGAGGACAAGCTCAGGCAGCCGGTCGCAGCGTGGGGACCGGCGAGGTGCTGCCTGTCTGCTGGAGGGGATTTTGCTGTGGCGGGGACGGCACGCTCCGACGCCCGGCCTTGCGCCTGGGCTGCGCGCGGGCTGGCGCTCACCTGATCCAGTCGGAGGCCTGCACGGCCAGCTGGCACATGGTCAGGCGGTGGCGGCTGGAGACGAGGCCCTGCGAGAGAGCAGAGACGGGGCGGTAGCGCGGAGGCGGGCCTCGTGCCCGGCCCGGTCCCCCTTCCCGCTCGGAGCCCGTCCCCCATACGAAAACCTGTTGCAAACTTCCTAGAAGGAAGAAGATTGGGCCGGGTAAGGCGAGGTGGGCTCTGGGCAGGCGTTCCTGCCTGCAAAGGGCAGGTACCCGGGGGACAGCGGTCCCTGCCTTGGCCAGGTCTCGGCTACAAAGCCGGGCCAGAGATGGTCGTTTCTTGAGGCAGTTTTCAGAAGATGAGGAGTCTCTCTCCAGCTTTGCGTTTTGTTCTCTAAAATGTGCTTTTAAAGGTCTGTGTCTGTATTGTGGCCATCCCTAGAATCAAATCTGGCTTTAAAATCATGGGATCTAAGCAAAGAAAAACAAAAAACCAGGAACCATCACTTTGGAGAAGAACATTTCTCTTTGTGCTCTAGTAATTTGGCTGCTTATAGGGTCTCACTGCAGGGTAAGAAACGGGATGAGAAGCGTTTTTGTTCTCCCCTTCCTCTTGGAGATTTCCCCACGGTCAAGGGCTCCCGGAGGTGCCCCGCGGAGAGAAGGGCCGGCCGCGAGGGTCACGGCACGCTCGGGGAGGTGAGCGGAGCAGCGCAGCCTTCCCGCCGGCTCGCCTCGGGTCTCGGGAGCACGGGAGGGGAGAAGGGGGACAACGCACCGTCTTGCCGTAGGAGTCGTGCACGGGCGAGACGATCCCACCGATGACGATGAACCGCCCGGTCTTGTGCAGATAGTCCCGGGCTCGCTCTGCGGGAAGGAAGCACATGGAAAAGAGCGCTAAGGGAATCAGTACGGAAACCGGAGGTGCGAAGGCCCGCGGACACCGGCAGCCTCAGAGCGACTCGACCAAACCCCCTCTGAGGGGTGAAGCCCTCTTGCCGAAGAAGGCCAGGGCCTGGCCTCGATGCCCACGGCGAAGACCGCTCGCCTCGCTGGCGAAGCACCGCCCTGCTCTCGCGTCCCGCGGAGCACCCCGCGCCGTTCGGGGACGCAGAGCGGCGCCAAAGCGCCTGCGAGCGCGTCCGAGGCTGGCGCTGTCGCCTCCGAAGGAGGGCAGCGGCCTCAGGCGAGGAGGAGCGCGGCTGCGGGGAGCCGCCTGGTTTTCTCGCCCCGTCGCTTCTCCCGTTCTGGCTGGCCCGGGTGGCCGCTGACTGCTGGGCCGGAGCTTTCCTAGCAGCCGGAAAACGACCGACGTCTCTCCAGGCCGCAAGCGCCGCGTCTGACGTGTGGAGGCGGGCAAGATGAAAAAAGAGAAAATACCCCAAATTGACGCTCTCCGCCGCTGCCAGGCTGTGCGGGAGCTCGGCCAGCGCTGGCAACCCCGAAACGAGCGTGGCGGGAAGAGCGCCGGCCAAATTCCCAGCTGTTGAAACGCACGGCGCAGGTCACAGCGATCACTGGGGTTTCAGGAGCCTGTGGCAAAGTCTTGGAGCACGTCGCGTCGCTGTGCGAGCTGCAGGGTCGGCGTCGGGCTATAGCAGAGCACGCTGCGAACGAAGGCAAGCTCTGCTGGTGGTTCTTTTACGAGTTGTAATTTTGCGGAGTTTTTCATCCCTGGTAAAACCTGAAAGTCTGCACAAGTGGCAGGTTTGGAACACTATTTCAGGTAAACGTTTTGGGTGTGCGTGGATGTGAGATTAAATGGCAAATTAAGCCAATGACCGGGTGCCCCCTGAGAGCTCTCCCGTCCCGCATGCCAGCTGCCGCCTGGCCTCGGGCAAGTCGCTTGGTCTTTCCGCCTCGCTTCCCCCCTGTTATTGCACGGTGGCAGCGCCCGGGCCTGCGCATTAACCTCTTTGGCCATGGAGCCAGATCCAGTGGAGCTGGGAGCCCAAGGCCTGCTTTGCTTTTTAGCGTCCTGAGAAGGAAAAGGCCACCTTCGTCCCTCACCAGCTAGGGCTTCATTCTGCTCAAGTGAGCAACAGTAAATCCCGTCAGGCCTCCTGTTTGAGGTTGACACAAGCTTTCCTTTAGGCATCCGTATCCCTACGGCTGTCCACCACAATCATCAGTCTCCGCTGCCTCTCCTTGCTCGCACCTGGGCCTCTTTAGGCTCTAGGTCTGATCCCAAATGGCTTTTAGCCCTGCACCATACTCGAGTGATGGCTGTAGGGTACAGAGTGGGGAGCAGGCCACAGGTGGACTCTGGTGGGAGACCCTTCAGCCCCTATGCTTCTCCCATTGAGCCCCCAGCAGGCGACTAAAATTCCCACCAGGATACTCCTGCCATGGAGGGGACGCCACGAGCTGGATTTTGCTCTTCCATGCTTTCACTGCCACTGACTCGATGGTGGCACCAAGAAGAGGCCACTAGGTGAGAGGTCCAGCTCCTTTGGGGTCCAGCCCCCGACCCTGATTGCAGAGAAGCTCTGGTAAGGGATGGTGGGGGTGAATTACCCGGTGCTTTGCGCTTGGAGCCTGCTGACAGCCTGGCAGCCGGGCTCGGGGTGGAGGTGAGGAGCCGGGGATGTGCTGCCTTGCCTGCTGCTCCCCCAGCGAGAGCCAGGCCTCCTGCTTTATTGCTGCAGAAACGCGGTGGGCTCGCCGTGAGCAGCGCCACCCTCGTCCCCCGCAGCTTGTGGCCCCTGAAAAACACTGCAGCGGAGAGCGGAGAGCAAAACGCCCCTGCTCCTGGCTGCAGCACGACCTGAGTAGTCGAGATAGATCCCCCTCTATTTTTTTTTCTTTTCTTCCTTTTCGCTCCCTAGACAAGGCTCCCGTGACTGCTGTAAGCTGCATCTGCTGCAGGTTTATTGGCGAACCAGCTCACGCTGGCCCTGTTTGCTCTGGGTCACGGGTGGCAGCGGGGCAGAGCCCTGCCACCGAGGCACGGTGGACAGGAGGAAATACTCACCCGAGGGCGCGTCGGCGCCGCGCAAGCGGTCCGCAGCGATGCCGTTATTGTCTGGCTAATGCACCCGCGTCCTTCTCCATCACTCATTTCTCTCTCCAAGTCTCTCCACTAGTCCTGACACCCGCTATTAAATTTCATCCCGTTTCTATTACTTCCACCCTCAAGGTCACCCAGCTCGGTGGCGGGCTGACACTCATCCATAGTGACAGCGCCTTTCAACGTTGTCTCATCAGCAAATTGCATTAGCATGTTCCTCCTTTTAGCCCCATTATTTATTCCTGTTTCCACCAGGCTTGTTCCGAAACTCATCCCAGAGGGATCTGGCCGGCAGCCCCCCACACCGGTCCCCACCAGCATTCACCTCCCCTCGCTCGGCTCCTCGCCCCCCAGCGCCAGCTCTCGCACCGCTCCCCAGCTCTGCCGACATCAGGTATTTCCCACGTTGCACCGTCTCAGCTGCAGGCTGGCTGGGTTGTGTGAGAGCCTGGCCCAAAGGCTACGGCGGGTGTTTCCAACAGGCAACACTGGAGAGTGAAAATACTAGTGAAAATCCGTTCGGTTCCCGTGGGCTCCTTTGGGAGGTCCATCTTGTGTTCCTCCAGAGCAAAACAGAAACATGAATTTATGTGCTTTCTGCTTTCCTGAGGACACCCCCGGAGAAATAAAGGGGGATCGTGTGCTATGACTAATTCTGGCGAAATAGCACTTTTCTCTGCTCCCTCCCCAGGCGGATTGAGAATCCCATTTTCCAGTAAGGCGGCAGCAATGCCTTCCGTGAGCGCTTCTCCCACCCCCAAGGCTCCCGAAGCCTTTACGCTTGTATTAGGCACAAACCCTTTAGTCGGGTTCTCCTGTTGCACACGTTCACAGTCGTGCTGCTGTGTCATCCCCGGGGACCGCTGTGCCTGTGTACGAAACGCAGCTGCCTGCGGAGGAAGCGCGGGAGCTGCTGAAAAGTGGATTTTGCCCCTGTCCAAAGGCCCCAGGCCGCCCGCGAGCGGCACTGGCTGTGGAGCGGGGATTTTGCTGGTCCTTACAAGGGATAAGCAAAGGTCCCTCGAAACCCTGTTCCATGCATTTGCCAAAATGCATTGGGAATGCAACGGGAAGAAACAGTGTTCTCTGTTTTCACGCACGTGTGGTGCGGTGTTGGGCCTTGTTCTCGTGCGTCTTCACGCGGCATGCGTGCAAGCAGAGAATCGGCCTGATTGGCAATGTTTCCGGGCGTCGCTGTCTCTCCGCTTAAGCCCTGGGCAGTGGGTCAGACTGAAACACAAATAAGTGCAGAACTTCTGCTTAATGGAGAGTTTTGAGATTCAAACCTTTTTCCTGATGAACTCTGTGTTTTTGATGCTTTTTCTCATAAAGGGAACCACCCTGAGCTGTTGGATCGCCTTTGCAGGGCCGCTCTAACAGGCCACCGATAACTGCTCGCCCAGAAAGCCAAAGGTACACGTTAAAAACCGTCTTTTGTTTTTCCTCCGTTCTGTTGTTTTATTTTAGGAAGAGGAACTGTAGGACACCCGCTGCTGCTTTTCCCTTACGAATGCTCTGGGTTTGCCATTATCGGCGTTGCCCATCGGCGCCTTGAAAGCCGCAGTGGCGGCGGGCTCGGCTCCGTGCCGATGCCGGCGGGCGAGCGCCGCTGGCTGGGCTCGGCTCCCTCTGCCCGGTCAACAGAGCGGAAAGCACGTCCAAGAAGACAACTGCGATTTTTAGGCCTAGTTGCCACCAAATGAGGGCAAAATTCAGGCTCTGATGGTGAGAAAGGCCAAGACGGCGCCTCAGCTGGAAAGCGGGAGCTGTAGATGCTTTACGTATGCTGGGGAGCTGAGCCGGGTGAGCCAGTGTCTACACTTGTATTGCAATGTAGTTTTTAAAATACAAAAAAAAAGGCAAATTCCCTAACAAAGACGAGTTTTAAATTAACACATCCTCTCATTATTTCCTACTTAGCCTCAACTTCATTTTCATTGCGTAGAGAAGATTAGAAATACTAATCTGTTATCTCTAAACCTCCTTATTCATGTACAGCACGTTTATAAAAGGAGTAACATATCATTAACAGTTGAGGAAGGCTGAACTGCTTACGCATGAGCTGTGCTTCGTGCTTGCAAAGGTGCCTACTGGTTTAGTTTGCCTTGAGGTTTTGATGGCAAAAAATGGTCATTTCTCAAGGCTTTCAATGTCTTGGTGTCTGTCTGAGCTTTAAATAGCCCAGAACTGAGTCTGTACCCTCAAGGGATTTGTTTCCCTACTGCGCCAAATTTTCTGAATTTCAGATCTCAAGATAGTTCAGAGCCGAGTCCCCACGCACAACCCCAGCCTGCTTGAAAAAAATCCGTTTCTTCAGAAAACCGCTCTGCCTCGCGTATGAACTTACACAAGCGAAGCATCAGCAACATTTAGAAAGCCAAGAAAACCCTTACGGTTCTTTTAACTACAGCCAGAGCAAGCATTGGCCTATTTATACTGCAAGTCTAATAGCTTCAGGAGGACGAAGCCAATCAGCTGCTAAGGTGCAGCTGCCCTTGCAGCGCTCGCGGAGCGGCGTGCCGTTGCGCAGACCGCTGTTGCTTTATGCGTCATCATAAAAATTGTTTGTTTGCTTTGTAAACTGCACATTACTCTTTAGAGAAACTGATAAAAATTATGTTGCTCTTAATACCAAAACGTATAAGTCCGGGTCTGAGCTTCCAGGAGCTTGCAGACCACCTCTGAAATGCCAAACAGAGGGCACGGGGGAAAAATACATTTATTGGCTAGTAAACCTAGGCAGGATTCCAGGGCTAAGGGCTGAGGCAGCCCTTCAAAGCGACCCTGTTGAAGCCAGGCTGCGCGTGGCGCGCCTGCCTAACGTGGCAAGTGGCAGTCCTAGTCTGGGGCACCCCGATGCATCTGCTCTGTATTACTGGATTTAAGGCTTCCTTTTTTCCAGGCTGAGTTTGCCCCGGCTGAGCCGCTCCTCAGCGGATAAATTAACAAGGCAATAGGCAGCCTCGGCCAAGCTTGTCCGAACACGTTAGCTCCTCGAGCTTTGAGCAGCACCCTGTATATGCAGCAAGATGAAATCGCTTCTTAAGAGACACCGGGGCCGTCAGCGATCGGCTTCCCCGCGGCGGGGCTGTGGGTGCCTCCCGACACGGCGCGCCGGGCCGGCACGCGCAAGAGGTGGCGTGTGTCTCCCGCCGCAGCAATAACGCAGCAGGACCGAATGCCTCTGAAACCAGCACGCCGCAGGTAGGAAAACACCCCCCAGGCCGCTTCGTCTTTGCGAGCTGAAGTTTGACTCGTTCCCTGGTGGCAACTCATCTGTTTTGGAGCTTTCTGCCGTTGCCTGGAGTTGGGTCAGTTATACGTCTCACCCTCTCCTTAGCCCTTCATCAAAGATAGAGGAATAGCTTTGCTTTCCTCTTCTCATCTTTATTCCTTACAGTCAGCTCTCTGTTCACATCCCAACCTTATTCCCCTGCTTGCAAGAAGATTTTTGGCTGGAAAAAAACAAACGAACAAACAGATTTTGACCAGAAAACCATTGGTCTTGGTAGGCCAAGCCCCACTTCTCAGCCAGTTTGTCCCGTTTCTTGCCTACTGTTGTGTTCTCAGTGGGTTTGCCAAGCTGTTCTTGCAGGGCTTCGCTTGCTCCGTGCCGGCTTGCTGTAACTAGACTGGCCCAAAACAAAAAGTTTTTTTTTGCTGAGGAAACTATGCACAGCCAAAGCCGCAGCTCCAGCCCCCTGCTGCCAGCGCAACAGTCCTCCCAAGTCCCCGCGCTCCCTTTATTTTTCCCCCCCAAAGTTAATTGCTCTTAATGCTCCAGACGGTCTTGCATCATTTTTAAACGGCGTTGACACAAATAAAGCAGCAGCCATGGAGCTTGCCAAGCTGCGCAGGAGCCTGGTGGAAAGGCTCCGTGCAGCGGGGAGCTGCCCACCGCGGCCGCCCGCCAAAGGTAGCCCTGGAGCCTCCAGGAGGCAAGGTGGGCTTCGGGGGCGACCTGTAGGGAGACCAGCGGCCAGTCCCACCCAGAGCAATGAGTTGCCCTTCGGCAAAGCTTGTGGGTCGGCGGCTGGTTGGGCAATCCAGAGCTTTTAACCCAAATCGATGCCTGGCGAATGGTTGCTGGAGCTGTGGAAATCCCACGAGGAAGGAGGAGGTCCCAAGTACGGCTCGTGCCCCATCTTCTCGACTTGCAAGGAAAATCTCACCGACGACCGTGTTGCTCCTGCTCAGCTTCCCTTTCCTCCGCTGCAAATGGGCCTTTCACATGCTTTTAGCACTACAGATTTCCTGCGAGATCACAGTGAGGAAAGGCTAATCGCAGGATGTGTTTCAGGGCTACAAAAATTATAAAAGATTATTTTACCCAGCTCGCAGCAAAAAGAGTGTCCTGCTCCCCACTACAGTAGGAATTTACCGCTTATTTAAAAGATGTTTTGTAGTAGCAGTTTTCACTGAGTATATTTAATCAGCAACACTTCAGCTCCTCTGGCGCTGCTCCATTGCCTAAATTGCTGTTAATGAAATCAAGCATGTCTTGTGTTTAATTTTTCAAGGTGTGAATTCAAATATTTGCTCTGCCTTTTACCTGCTTCACCTACACCCCTAACACTTCCTTTTTTTTTTTTTTTTTTTTTTTTTTATCTTTTCTCGGCTCTTGGCTTCATGATTAGTTCCCAGCTGAGTTTTCCCCGGCTCTCGGGTCACGTTGCTCTGAGCTTTGCGAACTAGCTACCTGCCAAAACAAAGTCTCTCCACATTTTGTTGTGATCTGGACAGGGAGGTGTGTATCTCTGCACAGATATTTCACTGGACTGCAACACGCAAGACGTTTTGCGTGGTCTCGTTTGCTCTGCCCTCAGAGCAAGGGAAGCTGTCGCAGACAGCCAGGAGGAGTACCAGCCCTTTGTGGGGCACGTCTCAATTTGCTCTATCCCCACAAGTAAAAATGTTTCCCAGGTGCTTCGTTTGCGTTTCAAGCGATTTGGCCTCTGCTTGCCTCCCCTCTGAGGCAGGATGGCACCGAGGGCGAGCCGGGCGCTTTCACACGCTTTCGGATATGTTCTCCTGCGGAGAAGGGTGACCCAGATCCGCGAGCGTGCTCCGGTTTCTTCTTTATCCAGCAGCTCCTTCAGGGCCTAAATGTTGTTTCCTACCTCGGGCCTGGCTTGGGCAGAGAGCCAAGAGTTATTCTCAGTCTAATTGAATGTCAGATAGATCTGGGCTTATAAATAATCTCGATATGTATCTCAGAATGCCAAAGCAGAGCTGTGTCCATGGCTACAGTGTTGCTAGCGCACTGGCTCAGGTTGGGTCTTCAGGCTGACCTGATGGGCAATGAAATTACTCGGAGCGGTGGTTTGCAGGGTTTTTGGCTGTTTACAGGTTTTTGGGGGAACTGGAAGGCCCGAGCCTCCCCTGACTGAGTGGTTTATGGTGCCAGGTGCCTTTGGGGGCTCATCAGCATGGTGCTGGCACCCCCTGTCTCACCCACGCACGGAGGGCAGCCCGGCCAAGCTGCTGGTCCTCCAGAGGCCCAAAGTCCTCGCTGCTTCAGTGCCTCTTGGAGGAGCTCATTCAGATTCCCTGAGGAATTTTAGTTGAAAGAAATAGTCCATAAAATCTCCCCATAATGCTTAATGATTTACCTCCCCTGGCTAATTGCTCTGCTGTGCTTTTTCTTCCTCTATTAGTCCATAGATGCATCCAGCCACTGTGCTAATAAGAAACTTGGAAGGGACTTTGGTGCTAAGTGGCTCGAGTTGTTCCTGCAAATTCATTTTAATGGCTTTTCATAGCCGCAAAGAAGAAACGGCCAACAAGTACCCTGAAACCGGTGGCAGAGGATGAGGCTATGGAAAGCTCCAGGGAAACGCTCTTAGAGGCCCTGAATTTCCCAGCTGGGAGCAGCCCTCGGGGCCCTGTCAGAGGCTGGCCCCGGCGGGGACGCTTGCCGGAGCGATGGCTAATGGGAGCCACGCTCGCACCATCTGTTGACCACCAATGGCTCCATGAGAATAAAGCAAAATTAGATGATTTATTTTTTTATAAAAAAGAAAGGCTGGAGACTGAGGCAGCTCCCAGAGAGCAGACCCAAAACGCAGCGCCGGGGCGGGGGCCCTGGCCGGCGCTGGCCTGCCTTGCTGAGGCCGCAGAGGGACAGGCTGCGTGAAATCCTTGCAAGCTGGACTGACGGCTTCCCGTTTATTCTCTTTCCTCAGAGCCGCAGCGCCGCGAGGGCCGCGCGCCTGCGAAGGGAGACCACTCAGTGCCGGACCGCTAGCTGCACTCGCAGCGCTGCAGGGAGGAGGGCCAAGTGGTACGGCTTGCCGTGGCGTAGCGCTGCGGCAGCGACGCCGAGTCTGATCCGCTGCCTGAGGCAGCCGGTTTGTCTCTTGCAATATAGTATTTTCTCTTCATTTACTGAGAAGCACCAACTACAGGTGAGCATTGGGCATCACGCATAGCTCCAGCAGATGGAAAGAGCCATTAGTTAAGACCAGGAGACCGAAAATCACCTGGAGAGAGCGATCTCGTTTGGAGGAGATGGCAGAAATCCCACCTCCCATCCCTGCTCCCGGCGCGCTTCCCAAGGGGAGCTTTGGGAGGCAGCTCAAAACTGGGCTGCTTCCGGGGTGAAAATCTGCGATGCCGCATCGAAAGACTTCGTTCGCATGTGACACGAGAGAAGGCCGGGTTGCTGTGCAGCACCGCCGACCAAGCGATTGGGCTTGGAAATGGGAGCCGCGCTGAATCACCTGGCGTTAATCCGGTCGCCTGTGGATTGCCGTGTGTCTCTATATGGTTTTCTTAAAAGAGATTAAAAGATCCCCAGCTGGTGTAAACCGCTGTACATGTGCTGCCCACGACGGAGCTACGCCGATGCATGCCAAGGATCCGGCCCAGCGTTTATGCTGTATCGCTGTATTCAGCTTCAATTACGCTCTAAATATTAGTAACAAAAATAAACTGTTTGGCAAACAAAGACGAACGTGTTCCCGCTACTCCCAACTGCTCGCTTTCACTGTGGTTTTTGTTGCCTTCGGCCCACCGATATCGTCAAATAGGACGGGCTTGGCAGCAAAAGGCACGAGGCAAACGTTTCCATTAGCCGGCCTCGCAGATGCTCTTATTTTGCTTCCACCAGGACTGCAACGCACGGCGGAAATAGGCCAGGCACCTCGCTGCTCGTCCCAGGAGAGGTGCCCATCCTGGCCTCAGCCAGTCGCAGCCTCCTGAGTTGGTGTCAGTAAGTTCTTTTTTTTTTAAAAAAAAAAAAAAAAAAAAAAGGAAAGAAAAAAGAAAAAAAGAGCAAATTCTCTCACTTGCTTTCTGCTGCCCCCATTTCCCTTTGCAAGCACTCCATTTGTTTTCCTTTTGGAGCTGCGGCATCACATCAAAGCGAGCATTTTGTAGACCCTGGCGGGTGCCACGCTGATCCTCCAGGTTGACGCGCCGCGATCGCAGCTCGGTGGCAGCAGCAAAGCCGCCGAGGGCCGGCGTCTCCGACCGCCGCCCTGCGGAGGCGGGTGCGCGGGGGACACGGCACCCCGGAGCCGACACCTGGCGCCTCTTCCCAGCCCACTTCACTCCTGGCTGGCGGCTGCGTTGCAGCCCCAGTGCGTGAGCAGGCTTTGCCAGCAGAGCCACCAAAGGCCGCAGCAGAAATCTGCGTGGCCACGTGTCGTCAGACCGTGCCTTTGGGTGAAAAACCCTCTTTCTTTGCACATCTATAACCAAGTTTCCTACTCACCTGCCTAGACTACGCACCACAGTGTCCTCAGGGACAGCTTCGGGGAGCTGCTCTGGACAGAGCCCGCCACAGCAGGCCTGCGCGGCACGGCACGGGTTTGCCTTCTGCTCGGCTGAGGCAAGGTAAGGAATGTGCCCTGTTGTATGAGGCAGCGCTGCTGGAAAGACAGCGTGATGTCTCCCAGCCCGCCGTGAGCCCTGCTGAACACTGGAGCACCTATAAATATTTTAAAAGGCTCTTTGAGCCATTATCGATGGAGCAGAAGCTGGTGCTTGGGAAAACCCCTCCCTGCTGGTCGCAAAGGAGATGCGATGAGCTGCAGCTAGCGATAAAGGCCTGGGAAAAAAGAGACTCGGTGGCGGAAACGTGACAAAAACCCAGGAAGGACAAGGGTCTGCTGCAAGTGCGGATGTCTAAAAACCGCCTGCGATGATGGCCGTCTGTCCTGCCGCTGCCCGGGCTGCGATCCTTGCCATGCGATGAGCCAGCCTGATCAGGGGGCTCGGCTCTGGCTGTTGCTGCGGCGGGGGGCAAGGCTTCCCCTCCACTCCCAGCCTTAGCGAGGCGGCGCCTTCACTTTGGTCCCTCGCAGGCATGTTTGCGTTTAAGCGAAACGAGGAACACTGCTCTGTCGCTCTGCTCTCTCGGGTCCCCTAGCTGTGTGCCAGCAAGCGAGCGGCTCATTAAGCTGTTTTGCAGGGTGGTCATCTCAGCAACTAAGAAAACCCAATTTGGGAAATTCAGGATATCAAAACAACGTAACAGAGACAAAAGCCTCAGCTACTGCCTCTTCCCGCCTTGGTGCCTGCCAAACTCTGCACCTTTATCCCCAAAGCCTATTTACATAACGCACCGGTCTTGAGGACCAGTCTCTTACAAGAGCTGCTTGAATAATACTGGGTGGCGTGACGGGGCTTTTGATTGCTCAGATTTTCTGAAGAAGCAATGTGATGGGGAGTTTTACTTTTGATGGCAGAGTCTTCTGCATCACTTTAGATTGGAAATATTTTTCTCCCGTCCATTGGCTGGGATAGAAATTCTCCTCAATAACAGATACAGGTAGGATGTGGGCAAAATTCAATTTGAATCAGACAGAGAGGTGAGGGCGGGATGGGAAGATTGTGGTGATCTGCTGTATTTCAGGAATCTAGATTCACCCTGTCTATGAGCTACGTTGTCCTCCACCTTCTCCAAGAATCAGCATTTGTTTTAAATGAAGCAAATGGGAACATCTGTGATTTAAAGCACCTAAGCATCTAAATTACTGAGGCTCCTTAGGCAAAAGCCGTATCTGAACAACATCACCCAAATTCACTCCATCTGCATGAACAGGACCAAAGCAACCCATTGCTCAATACACCGACACACAGGAGATGAGAAGCTCTGGGTACATATAGACATTACAGACTTGATTAAAATCACCTACTGGTCATTAAAAGCTCAACAGCACCAAAAAGAAAGAAAAAAAAGAAGTAATTAATAAAAGCCAGATGCCTCCGAGAGTGAGGTAAGAGCCATTGTGGGATGGGAAAGACCCTTCCCTGTGCAGAGCTATGGAGAAACTTGCTCAGCAAAACCTCCTTCCCGAGCTCGGGCAGCTCGTTCCCTTGCTCTCCAATAACAAAACCCCGGGCGAGGTGACCATGCAAACCGGGGAGCCTCTGACCTTGCACAGTGACACCTTCAATCCTGGCATCGTGCCCAAAACTACCATCGAAGTGAACTGCGTTTTCGTGTTCTCTCTAGATTTAAAATGCACTTTATATCTTAGTGACAGGGCTGCCCTTTGGTTTGGTTGCCCTGCACTAGGAGGATACAGCTGTATTTTGGGGCTCCTGGGGCCGGGGCAAGGCGGGGAAAGGATCGAGTTACCCAAGGAAAGATGCATCGTGGGCTGAAGGAGCACCAGCACGGGCTGCACCATGTTAGCAGAGCTATGCAGATGAGAGTTTTGGTTTTGACATTGTGTTTTGTCCCTTGGGTGGCATTGCTTGAGCGAGGAGGGGCGGCAGGCGAAGCGCAGGGAGGCCAGGACAGAGGTGAAAACCCCAGTGACGCCAGATCAGGCACTCGGCTTTGCCCCACTGCGGTCTCCCCTTACCAGGAACCTCGACACCAGCACCGGGCTCAGTCCCTATTTGGCACCATCTCCCCAGTTTCCAGCATATACTCAAATTAGAGTGAATTCATCCGAGCTTGGGACATTTCCTCAGCGTGCTCGGCCGAGGTAAGCAGCCATGCTCCCTGGTGCTAAGTGTTCGTGGTGCTTTCCGGTGGTTTTGACTGAGGACTTTGTTTTGATTCTTATCTTCTCCACTGCACTTTTAAGATTTTTGCATGGGACCTGCTACTCCTTACCAGTGCCTACTTGGAATATAAGTGAAATGTCCTTTTGTTTAAAGCTAAACCCCCACCAGCATTCATACTAAGTTTTATAAAACCACCTCTACCCTTGTCTTTCCTACTCCCTTTTCTCCCCACATCAACATCCTCAACTTGAGTTCCTGATAGCTGTATCAAAATAGAAAATGCAATTCAACGTTGTGACTCAGAACAAGCATACATCTTGGAGCTACTCTGATGCTACAGGTAAGTTGGAGAGTGTTTTTGGGGCTGTGCAGATGTTGTCTCAACCCCTTAATGTGAATGGCTGTATAGCACATTTTCCCATCTGCATTTCTATTATATGTTTTTATATATTAATTACTGTTTTTATATATATTATATGTATACACACAGAGACATGAATCAGACTCCTTTAGTGAGTGTTAGTGCACCAGGCTTGTGATGAACGAAGGATAGAGTAAGTGGGACTCCACATGGATGAAAGGGTACAAGGGTCCACACGGAGAGTCTGGGGTCCGGAGTTGCTACAGATCCCAGCTTTCTGGAAACCCAAGAGTAATCCCGATAACAAGCCTTAAATTCGCATGACTGGTGAAAAAAATAACCCAGCGGAAACCTTCCATCCATTAGAAAAGACTTCCAAATCGTAATCTAGTTTGAGTCACACAGAGCTCCTCTGGGGGTAGGTCGGGATTTGGCCTGAATAAAATACGGCAAGATCTAAACTGAGAAAAACAACCATTGGCATACAACGATACGTCAGCGATGGCGCACTAACGCAACTACCCTAGACTTCCTCTTTTCCTTAACTAGTGTCAGGTGTTAAATTGATGAATGGAATCTCCTTATATTAAAGCAAAAATTCCTCCTACCAGGCTTACGAGGCCCACATATTTGTTGGAGAGAAAAAGACAGTACCTCTGCACACGTTCAGCTGTTCAAATACTGTATTTACAAGAAAGAGCCCTCTTTTGACTGGACTTGTATAGCACAGAGCTGAAGGTCCAGATTCTCCTGTTCTCTCATGGTTCATCTTTTAGACTTTGGGGTGCGGAAAGGGGGGTGGACTTCCTTAAAGAAAAATGAACAGGGATTTAAAAGCTAAATTCTGTATCCTTTCCTTGCGGAAGAATTGTTTGTCTTCCTTTCTCTGCAGGATAAAAGAGCCCCCTTCTCTCACACGTCCCTCCCCCACGCAAATACTCGTAGGCCGTGACCAAGTCATTACTGAACGTCTTCTGTGGATCCAGGCTAAGCTTCCTTCGCTTCTCCCTGTAAAAGCCTGGTTTCCGGAGCTAATGTAATTCTTGTTCCTGTTATTCCAGGAAGGGTTTTACTAATGCTGGGTATAAAATTAATGCAACCTTTCTTCTTCCGCTCGACGGTCCCTGCTCGCACACAAAGGATTGCATTTGCCACTTTATTTACAGCGTCACACCAGGGGGTTGTATTCGGTGGGTCACACACCATTACTTCTCAGCCCTCTCCACAGTCGCTGCTCTGCAGAAGACATTTGCCTGCCTGCTATGTGCAACATGCCTGCTTTGCTGCTGGACATGATTTCTCATCTGACTGTTTGAACAAGACCTTTTTAATCAAACAATCCAAGACAGACAGTAAAACTGACTGGTTACCACCATTAACTGCTATTCTACCCACCCTGGGGTCGTTGGCACGTTTTACCAGCAGTGATTATATATTTTCTTCTAGATCATTGAGAAGGGTACTGAACAGCACTGAGCCAAAACCAAACCTCATCAAGACACTCATCAAAAGCACTCGCTGCATACCAATACCTCACTGATCATTATTTTCTAAAATATATGCTGTTTTAACTCCTAAAATGTGTTACAGGTTTTAGTCCGTTGAATACAGGCTGCATTGATTTTTAGAGTGCTACTTTTCTTAATCAGAATGCCTCTAAATAACATGAATTATAAGAGTCTGTTTTATCAATAGTTACCTCCATTAACCAAGCCTGTGATTTTATTTAATTACTTTTTGATTTTTTAATAATTCCTCTCATTCTTTTTTTTTCCCCTCACAATTGTTTTTAGCTTAGGGAATAGGATTTTTTTTTTAGAAGTTTCATTGTCCACAACCACATTTTGCTTGCTTCTATGAAATGAAATCTCAACGTGATCATCTGCAACGAGAAAGCCATCATTTTTCAGTCTGGTGACCAACTCATCATGATCTATGAAAATAAGGCCTGACACAAAAATACCTCACGCTGATAGCAAATTTTTTTTTTCATTTAGGAACTTATCTACAACTACTAGAAATCGCAGGGATGCTTCGCCAGCTGTAGTACAAGACCTTCAACATCCACTCCCCAGAGCGACACTTCCCGTCGGAGTCACGGATAGTTCCTTGCACTGCACTTCGGAGGAGATGTTTCAGGAGCTGGCGCTTCTCCTGCCATTTTATTTGGCCATCTGTAGCAGACGCTTTGCCCCCGCGGGACCCCACCAGGTAAGTTGTTTATGTGCGGCTCTCTAGGCACGTCAAAGCTGACGCGACCCACCGGTATTTACGACGTGTCAGCGACGCGCCCTCCCTGCCGGCCACCCGTCTCGCCCCAGCTGGCTGCGGGCAGCGCTTTCCGCGCCGCAGTCGCTCAGCTCCCCGCCCGGGCGCCCGGTAACACCCGTCGCCTCCAGCGAGCGTTTTCCGATTCCTTGGGCAGGGCCAGCAAAGCGCCGGGGAAGCGGCCCTTTCGCTCGCCCCGACGGCCGGCTCTCAGCGCGGAGCTGCGCAGGCCGCGCAGCCTGCGGGGGCGCCCGCGGGGCCGCCGAGCGCCGGGCTCCCCCCGCCGCGCTTCAGCACCGCGGACAGCGGCGCTTCAGCACCGCGGACAGCGGCAGCACCGCGGACAGCGGCGGCGGCGCGGGCGGGCGGCGGCACCGCGGACAGCGGCGCTTCAGCACCGCGGACAGCGGCGGCCGCCCCGCCTCCCCCCCCCCCCCCCGGCCCGGCCCGGCCCGGCCCGGCCCGGGCGCGCTCCGCCCGCCGGCGCTCACCGAACATCTGGATGTGGCCCTTGGTGATGGGGTTGAAGCTGCCGCAGGCCAGCAGGATAACGTGCGTCTTGGTGGTCTCCGTCATGGTGCCGGCCCGGCCCTGCCCAGCCCGGCCCCGGCCCCCGCCGCTTTTTGTGTCTCGGTGCGGCTGCGGCGGGAGCGAGCGAGGGAGGCGGCGCCGCGGCTGCGGGAGCGCGGCCCCGGCGGCGCCGCCCCGCGCGGGCACGCGCACGCGCACGGGGGCGCGCCGGAGCGGCTCCCGCCTCGCACGTCCCCCCGAGGCTGCTCGGCCCGCGCCACCCGGGGGCCCCTGCGTGGCCGTGGGGCGCTCGGCCTCTCCCTCCGGCTCCTGAACTCGGCCTTTCTTTCCTCGGCACACAGATATTTTCTCCCACCGGTTTCCCTTTCTCTTTTTTCACCTAGTAAAGCCACTGCGCTGCCCCCGTCTCCTTGGGAGCTGGCCAAGTGCCATCGCGTAGCTGCTGCTGCAGCCTCGCTGCCTCCCCAGCGGCTTCGCAGCTGCCTTTCTCCCTTCTCGCTGGCTGCCCTGGCGGCTCGCACCCTGCCGGCACAGCTCTGCGTTTCCTGCCTTCCTGCTAAGGCGAATGTTTCCCTTGCTGCCGTCCCCTCCGCCCTCCCTTTGGCTCCGTGGCATCAGCAGAGCCCTGCTGGGCACCCTGGGTGCTCCGTGCTGCCAGTGTCGCCCCACTCTGCACACGCCAGCTCGGACCCAACAGCCCATGATCGCACGCAGCCCCCTCCGACGGGCTGTGCAGGCCAAGGGCTGCGGAGGGGCTGGCGGGAGGGCGAGAGCAGCAGGCTGAGCTGTCCAAAATGAAACAAAGCACGTGGACACCACAGCTGTGCCAGGGTCCCTGCTGGGGAGCGGATGAGACAAGGAGAACAGCAGCCCCGCTCGCCCCACGTGCCAGCTCCACAGGGTCCTTTTTCCAGTGTCCGCGTGAGGAGACCGGTAATAAACAAACAAGCGACATCAAGTCAGGAAAGGCAGGACACGTTTTTGTATTTTCTCCGAAGTGGTGATACACCTTCTTACTAGCTACATGAGGAAGTTCAGTGTCTCAGACTATGGGATGAGATTTGGGGGGTTGTGTTAGGGCTTTTTTTTTTTTTTTTTTGTGCTGTTCCTCCTAGCTAACACCCCGGGGTAGATATTCACTGCTTTAGGAGAAGTTGCGGCTCTGCAGTTTGATACTAGCACAACGTTTGGTCTAACCCTGCCTTTAAATCCACAGACTTTAATTATCATTTATAAGCCTCAGGATGACATCAGAAAAAAAGGACATTCTTTAAGCCCCTCTGTATTACCTAAAGTAGCATGTAGAGGTTGCAGTTATTAAAATCTGCTGCTTCGCCAGCTCCCCGGGCCAGCAAAGCATCACAGTCGAGGCCATTTGCCACATGCACAGGTGGGGACGTGGCCATGTGTCTGGCTTGGATTGGTCACCAGGTGTCAGCTATGCAGCGGCAGCCCCTCCCTGGAGCTGCTCACGCATTAATAGCGCTTGTCACGTTTGCCCTGAGCCCACAAGCTGGGGCCTGTGAGTGAGCGGTCCACTTGTGAGGAGCAGCTCGTGGGACTGAAGTCTAAGTATCTCTTATACAGGATTATGGGAATAACCTAGGGAGGGGGTAGGAGGAGCAGGGAAGATGGGCAGCAGAGAGGAGGGTGCTGGGAGCTGAGTCAGGGAGCCCAGACTAGCGACAAGGGACATGCAGCCAAGGGCCAGGTCTCTAACTCTCCCAGCAAGGGAAAGCCATGCACTTTTTAAAGTGCCTTCATGAAAAATACTCTAATACTTGGAAGCGCAAGCTTCCCAAAAGATTACATTTGGTTTGCAGGGATACAGCACTACTTCCCTCATTGATGCCTTTAGTTTCTCAGAAACCATACACCAAGGCATCCATGAAGGCATCACCTGAAGATATGTGAGGGCATCACCCAGGGCTTGCGCAGTGCCTGGTGGGTCAGATGGGTACACTGTGCATGCAGGCACTGTGCTCCTTGGGGAACCGGGGACCAGGCTCTTCCTCCTGCTCTTGCTGTGGCAGAGCTGAAGAGCTTAAAGTCTGGTCTGCCATAAATTGGCAAGGCTGGAAAAATGTGAATAATCAGACAATTTGTCTCTTTGGTGATAGCCCTGGCCCCCAGGGCGGGGAGGCTTCGGTGGTGCTGCAGAGTGAGCAGAGGTTCTCTTGGGGGCTGCTTCTTTCTGGTGCCGCATCCTGTGTCCATACAGCCCCGCGGCGATGGCTGCCGTTTCTCCCTGGGCTCCCCCAGGATCTCACTCCTCCTTGGCTTGTTCTCCTTTCCAGAAAAAGTAGAAGGTCACTGGGGCCCTACACGTGCTGCACAACGCGCAGCACATGCTGTGCCTTGATCATACCTGTGTGCTGACTGGTCCTCTGTGTGTATGTGTCCCTTCTCTCTATTTTCACAAAACTTATTCACCAATTTTGTTACAAATTGGTTCAAAAGCTACCTATGAAAATGAACACGCAGCCTGCAGGACAGAAAGCATGACTGCATTAACTTCTCCTCTGTAGGAAATCGGGCTAAAAAACGGCATGTAGACCTCTCTGTGCTTAAAAAAATGCAGTGCTGATAATTTTTTCAGCAGTGGAGCACTGATGAAAGGTTGAGGGCTTGTTTTAGTGTTTTCTCCCCCCAAACTGATTTAATAACACATCAGTTTTTTCTCCCTTTAACAGGAACGCTCTGGTGTCTCTAGCTGAGGTAGCAACTATCGCTCCCTCCAACTACTGCAACCCTGGTCATAGAGGAGTGTAGCTGGGCGGCTTCTAACCACAGAGCCTGGACCCTGCAGAGGTGCAGCTCAGCTCACCGCAGGCAAGGCAGGGAGCCAGAGCAAGCCACACGCTGGCCCCATGGAGGGCAAGGAGGCAGGAGGAGAACGAGTGAGCAGAGACAGCAATGAAAGGACAAGCTGGATCTAGTGAAGCACGGGATGATGCCAATTTTCTGGAATGCTACATTCATTTTACAGCTACATATATTTTGGACACTGTCTCGGAAAGCGTTGCTGTTGCAGAGGGTCCCAGGGCAAAGAGTTTGTGTTACAGTTTTAAGGCTTATTGGCTTGATGACATTAAGAGTTCCCATAGCTGAGCTGAAGGCCTGTTTTAACTGCAGCTGACTTTGACTCTTCCACCCTGGCAGGAAAGGCAGATGCTGATACAAAGCCTGGGGACACATAACAACACTGCTTTGTGTTAAGAGATCTGGTATGAAATGTGAGATTTTGCCCTTTACTAAGAGATTCCTTCACCGACTCCTTCTAAAGGAGAGAGACTGAAGTTCAGCCAAGCCACTTGAAAAATACTTTTTGACCTAATCCTGTTCCCCACTAACTTTGCATGGGAAACACTCCTGCCGGGGAGGGTATTCTTCCTATAGCTTTCTATAGGTTGGGCTACTGGCAGCTGTCGGAGCATCAGATGCCACCATTGCAGAACAAAGTAGAGATGGAGAGACGCCAGCGGTGCTGAGCGAGGTGAAGCAAGTTCTGGTGCTGGAACGACACATGGGAGGACCAGCGAGGTGGATCAGCATGTGGGTCAGCACGATGGATTGGCGAGTCCCAGGCATGACCCGCAGGGACAGGCACCGAAAAGCTCATAGGTGCAAATTTCACACCTGTGAACGAGACCGCAGGGCTGCAACACAGGAGGGACAGCCCCAGGTGTAGGAACCAGCTGCGCAGGTCTGATGAGCAAACACTCCCCAAAGCACCATCGTCGCTCCTCCGATCACCTGTGTTGCAAGAGTCCCAGAGACTCCCAGATGATTTGGGGCTTGCAGCAGCACTGCCAGATTACTACCTCGGACTTACAGCTGGGTGTAAAGTGAAGCTGGGCCTGCAAGAGCACCTGTGATTCACAGCAAGGGCGTTTCCACGTGCTGCTGTCCTGTCCTTCCTTGTCCCCAACACGAGGCCTGGTGAGTGCGCGGGGCTGCAGCAGGAGGCGACGGTCTGGGCTAGCGTGCGCCGCAGCGAGGGACGGGACCTCCTTGTTGTTATTCCCATTGGGCTCAGTAGGAGGAAGGGAAATCTTTTGGCTTAAAGCTTTTAACCTGACAGCTCTGCCGTCTCTTTCAGGGGACTCGAATCCAGCTGGTTGCAGAACAGGGCAGTTCCTGTCCGGGCAGGGAGAGCAGGCTTCTCCACGAGGGCAGGTGAGCAGGGAGCCGAGCTGAGAGCTCTCTCCAGGGCAAAGCGTGGGGGCTGATCCCAGCCGATCCCAGCAGCCATTCCTGAGCACTGGCATCTGTTGCTGCCCCCCACCCCCCCCGGCCGCGATCGGCACTAACGACCAGAAAGCAGTGATCTAGTCCTTTGGCTTGGTTACCCCACTGCCACCTGATAGCTAGGTCCAGGCCAGGAGTTAGAGGGACTTAAACCAGTCACGAAAAATCACCCACCAATGCACAATTCAGAGTCTTGCGACAGGGAGCTAAACAGGGGAGTTTCCATGAAGCTCTCGCCCCTGAAAGCCAGCTCTGTAGCCCTAGAAATTTCTGTAACGCAACAACCCACATCAAAAAAACAAAAACAAAAACAAACAAACAAACAAAAGCTATTTCCCGGGAAGAAAGGAGCAGAAGATCTCCCTGAATTAAGGGGTCCCTCCGCGCCGCGGCTGGAACCCCCCAGCTCCAACAAAAGCACGTTCGTCAGGCCTCTAGCCCGGCGCCGGGCAGCAGAGGGCTCGGCAGGCGCCCGGAGGCGCCCAGGCCGGCGGCTCGGGCCGAGGGGGCCCCGGGGCAGGGCTCGCGGGGGGCGGCCCCGGTCTGGCCCGGCCCGGCCCGGCTCGGCGCCGCCTCCCCCACGTTTCACCGCGTCGCCATCACCGCGCGGGACCAACCCCCCCCCACCCCCGCCGTTGCTATGGCAGCGGGCGAGCCAATGGGCGGCCGCCGCCGCGGCGGAAGCGGCGCGGCGGAAGGGTTTGGCGGTGGCGCCGGCAGGAAGCGCGGCCGGGCGGGGGTGGAGGCGGGCCCAGAAGCGCGGCTGGAGGCGGAGGGCGCCAGGCGGCGGCAGCGGGAACGGGAACGGCGGCGGCGGCGGCGGGAGCGGCGGCCGCCCGGGCCCGGCGGGGTCGCGCGGCAGTGGCGGAACGCGCGGCGCGCTGAGCGCGGTGCCCGGCCGGAGCCCTAGCGCGGGGGCCCCGCGGGCCCTTCCTTCCTTCCGCCCGCGCGCCCGCCCCTCCCTCCTTCCTTCCTGCGCGCCCCTCCCCCGCGGCGGCGGCGGCGCCCAGCGCGGAAGATGGCGGCGGCGGCCGGGGGCGGCGGCGGCGGCTCGGGGGCGGCGGGCCGGCCGGCGCTGTGAGGCCGGCGGAGGGGCGGCGCGCCGGGGCAGCGAGCGGCGGAGGATGAGCCTGCTGTGCGCGCAGTACCTCCGGTGAGCGGCGGCGGCGGCGGCGGCGGCGGCGGGCCGGGGGGGGCGGGCGGCCGCCTGCGCCGAGGCGAGGCCGGCGGCGGGCGGGCGGGCGGGGGGGGGTGAGGGGCCGCGGCGGGGCCGCCGCCGGCAGCAAGGTCAGGGCGGCCCGGGCGCCTCGGGCTGCGCCGGGCGCGGGCTGGGGACGCTCTCGGGCCCCCCCGCGGCGCCGGGGGGACTCGGGCCGTGAAGCGGCGGCGGCGGCGGGAGGCGACGCGGCCTTTCGGGGGTTAATAAAGAAGAAAAGCTGAACAGCAGCACGTCGCGGCCCCGCCGGCAGCCCGCCGGGTGCGTGAGGGGCGCGGGGGCGTCCTGCGGCTCCGAGGCGCTTTCTCTCCAGGGTTCTGAAAGCGCCCGGCCGCCTCCCCTCCCCTCCCCTCCTGCGCGCTCTGCCTCCCGCTGCTCCTCCTGGCAGAGCGAGCCTGCCTCGAGCTCGGCTTCTCCGAAAAAAGGAAGACCAAAACGCACCCAAAAAACTTTTCTCTAATAGCAAAGGTCTACAAAGCTTACTGCCTTCGGGGCCTCTAACATGCGCTGCCTTTGGTTCTTCTGTTTCTTTCCTCTCAGTTTATGAATAATAGTCAGAAATGTCTTTTCCTCAGTTCTCCCTCTCCAGTAAAAGGTTTGTCTTTTGTATTGCTCCTTTGTATTGTTATTAACACTGTAATCTCTTGCTTTCTGGCCCCCAGCGCTTACAAACTCGTTTGCTGCCCTCCAGCCTTACCAAGGCAGTACTTCCGAAGTCATGCTTGTCCTGCCCAAGTCACCTTCCTTCTCTGCCAGACTTTTTCCTAGCATTCGCTAGGATTCGCCCGCATCAGGATTCGCCTTGCCTGCAAGCACGTAGGCAATAATCACCTCTTTTTTGCTGATTTTGTTCTTTTGAAACATTGTTGCTTTTTTTGATTGGTTTATGTTTGTGTAGTTCTTAGTACAGCTGGATTGAAGCACCTAGGCACTAATGTTACAAATAATGATTTCTATCTTTGTCACTATGAGTCTTATCTCCTCCTCTTAGGGGGAAAAAAAAAGCCTCCAACTCCTCAAGCAGTTTATAATCGGGAATCTTTGCGTTTCCCCCTTTAAGCAACACTTATTTTTGTAGAGGGTAAGTCTGTGGAGAGAGAGTATCCCTAAAACCCATGAAATGCTTCTTACATCCACAGCAGTGATACTGTGTATATTTAATTGTTTAACCTGCATATGGAAGAAAATGAGGTGCCGAGACTGACCACAGCGTGAGACCTCAAGGAAGGGGAACAGAGCCTCAGCCTCAGGGAGCCAGTTTTGCTGGCCCTTTGCCTTGTCGGGGAGGATATCCTTCTTGTAGCATTAAAAGCTCAATCAGAATGTAATGATGAAGGAATAAGGAGACAAAAATATAATGATAGAAAAGGATAATTAAACAAAACAGTCTACCAAGTGAAGATGTGGGGCAATTAGTGTTTGTTGGTTTTCATCCTTTTATAGCTAAGGAGTGGCAGAAAAGTTCTGTGAAAAATGTTGCTCTGCGTATTTGAAGTTAAGATAAAAGAGACTTAAATTTCTTAGGTGTAACCACTTAATGGTTGAATAGTGAAATAATGACTCTGCAAGAATCAAGAGAGACTGAAAGAGCTAGCAGGAAAGAAAGGGATTTTTAGCCAGACTGCCTTAACTCCTCCACTACCACTCTCTTTCTTTCTGTATGAATATGAGAGTCAATTATTTTAAACTTAAAATCTGGTCTATAGAAGACTGTATCGCTTTGACCAAAATGCAAGAACTGGCAAACACCTGGAGCTTCTGCAGAACTCTTCCAGGGGAAGCAAAGGTCAGACTTAATGGACCAAGTACTTCTAAAGTTGCAGAGGAGAGAGATGACCTATTTTAGGTCATCTTCATATGTTGTAAGGTAGCGTTGGGGTTTTGGCTTTCTCACCCTTAATATCTTTTCCAAGGTCACCTTCTAAGAGAAGTGAATTGCATTCTGTCCCGAGCTAGGTCTCCTAGGTACTTCTCTCTGGTCCTGGTTTGAGTCGCTTCTCAAAGATGCTCATTAGATCTGGTCAGGTGAGTAGACATTTGAGAGATAAATGCCTAGTTGTAATGGAGGTTTCAGAAAGCTCTCTCAAGGAGTTCTTAAGAACAGAGCGCTGTTCGCAGGTTCCTCTGCTCAGATGAATGTGTTCTAGACCTGTTAAGTCTGACTTGGCTAAAATTTTTTTTTTTCATATCTTTTGTTCTGCTTTGGGAATCTTTAGGTACTCTTCAGAAATGAAATTAATGTGGTGATTAATTAATTAATTAATTAATTTCTGGTGGGACAGTCTTCTTACAGTAAATACTTCATGTATCCTCTAGGTACAGAAGGAGACGCTTACGAGTAGTATCAACTACCGATAGGATTTCTGATGTAATACCGCAGAAACTTCCAAACACAGATCTTTTAACAAACGTGATTGAGCTTCAGTCCGCTTGTGTTTACTTTAAGGAAATGACCTTCGCTGGTGATTTTATATACTCATGTTAAATATACAGCTCATATTGATTCAGAAGTTTAGCAGATTGACTGATTTGCAGCTGTCTCAATAGTGTTAAAAAGATGTGAACTCTAGCTGGCAGTTAAATCTAGCATTACCCTGGTAGATTGTGGCTTTTAGCCTGATGTAAACATAGAATAGAAAGCACTTGAATTACAGGGCTTGAACACTGTGTAGAAATTCTGGTGCTGACAAACCAGTAGGTAGTTTCCTGTAGTCTTGTGAAGAGGCTATAACCAACTTCATTAAAGGTTTGACTTTTTTAATAATTTAAATTGTGGCTCTCTTTTCAAAGACTCATGAGTAGCTCCATTACACAGCAGATGCAGAAGTTCTCTTTGTGGTTGCTCCTTTGCTCTCTGCCAATCTGTGACACACCTCTTGCAATATTTCTTCGTTGTTAGTGGAGGAGAGTAGAGCGGAGGTAATTTAGTGCTGCGATCTTTTGTATATGAGCATATTCTGGTACAGATTCCTGATGAAGGTGGTGTGGAATTGGCTTCAGTCAATGAGTGAAAGATGAACAAGAGTATTGTATGAAATCTAGGGTGAATCCTAATGAGACAGGTAGAATCGGTTAGTTAATTATCTTGAGACTGTATAGAGGAAAAAGTAAATGTAACCTCAGTGTTAATACACTATCTTGTAATGCTGCAGTATTACAGGGCTGCCTAGAGTTCCTAGGGTCGCATGATAATTCAGGCTGGCAGGGACTGCAGGAGGTCTCCAGTGCAGCCCCCTGCTTGAGGCTGGGTCGGCAGGGAGGTTCGCCAGGTTGTCCTCCGGGGATTTCAAGACCCAACTGGATCAAGCCCTGAGCAGAGATGGCACGACGCCTCTGAGCAGCCTGTGCCACTGCTCGACTGTCCCTGGCGTGGAAGAGTTTTTTCATTGCATCTAGTCCAAAACTCTTGTTTCACCTTAATGCTTGTTGTCTCTCATCCTTCTCCTGGGCACTGCTGCGGAGGGCCTAGCTCTGTCTCCTTGACGCCCTCCAAGCAGGCAGGGGCTGGCAGCCGTCACCCCTCCCCTCTCCCCCCCAGAGCCTTCCCTGCCCTGGGCTGAATGAGCCCCGCTGCTCGGCCCCTCCTCTCGTGGCCGTGTGCTCCAGCACCAACCGCCTGGGGGGGGCTGCCGCTCAACTTGCTCCACTTGATCTACATCTTTCTTGATTTGTCTTGATATCTGAACAAGACCAATCAATGATAAAAATTATTCCCTCCAGCTTTTTTAAGTACTGAAATAATTTATGCTACTTTAATGCACAATTTCTCTTGGATTCTAAAGAGGGGAGGAATAGTGGATAGGTCCAAAAAACCTGTTTTGACTCTTCAGGAGGCCCCTCTTAGCACAATGCCCTCTTTGGGGGAGGAGTGGGGAAAGTGCCCTGTCTTATTTTGTCTCCCTTTTTTCCTGTCATGCCCAGGGCTCTTCCTACGAGGTATTTCTAGCATTTGTAACTAGAATTGCTGCCAGTATTTAGTATGAACAACGTTTCTGATTCTTTCTGGAGAGTGAGAGCAGTAGATTGAAAAGGCAAATAAGATTAATGATGACTACTGCTTACAGTATCTACAAGCTTTCGTTCCTGTGCTTTTTAACCTGTGAAGTAGAAGAGGAGGGGGAAAAAACAGAAAAGGTTCAGCAGTTAAGTGGCTCCTCTCTGAGCAGTGTCCAAGAAAAATTTCCTCTTGCAGGGAGCCCTAAGGTGTGTCGTGCTTAGGGCAGTTCTCCTTGAGTCCCAGCTGATGATACTGTTTGTTTCAGGGTCAGTCGGGCAGGGGTAGCCCCAGCAGCTCTTACTTGCTCCTTTTCCCCCTACAGAGGGGATCTGGGTTACTGAGCACCCTTCTGCCACCCTGGGGTGACACCGGTACGAGAGAGCGCTGTGCTTGAGGTGTGAGGTTGCAGGTTGGCTGGGTGTGCTTCACCATGGCCCTTGCACTTTACTTTTTTAAGCACCCAAGGGAACAAGGCTGAACATTCCTTATGTGAATGTACTGCTGAACAGTCATTGCTCCCCTTTCTCAAATGATTTTGACAAATTTTAACCGTCTTCTACAGAGGGGAAGAAATTTCCGAGTTCATTATTCCTACTGACTTTATGAAAGCTCTTACCTAGTTGGAAGAGAAATCCGGATCAGTGCTCCCCTTGAGGAGCAGGGCGGACTTGGCCATACCCCTTTTGGCCGGCCAGTTGCCGTAAGTCAGCACGTGTAGCTTCAGGTTGGCTGTAATGCTTTGCGCGTGGAGCGCCAGCGCGGTGGGCGCCGTACGACGGAGCAAGGAAGCTGGGCCTGAATCCCGCGGGACGCGACTAGCGAAGGTTCGAGCGGGCGTGCGCGGTTTAGCAGCGCAGGAGGAGCAAGCGGCGAGCGCGTTCGGGCTCGAGTGACCCTCGAGGAGGTGACTCTCTTTATGTGTAAACGCGTGCGGGAGGGAAGAGGCCTGCGGTGATCGGAGAACTTGACCCTTTTTGGTTAGCGCTTGCAGGAGCTCGGCCGTGCAGGTGGAAGAGCACGCGTTACACTTGAGCTGCTTTGCGTCACACTCTTCCTTTCGCTCTGTCCTCAGCCCTGACTTGACAGCATAAACTTTTGGCTAAGTCGTCAGTAAGCTGGCCTGAAACTGGACTGGGGAAGCAACCTAGGCTAAAACTGTTTTTGTTTTGTTTTTTCATCCGCATTATTTGGCACAAGTTTGTTCCCTGGTTTCATTCATGATGTGACCAGACGCGTGTGCTGACAGAAGGGTTGAGGTTGTGCGGAACCGGAATGATGCCCTAATAGCGAGGGGAGGGCCGGGCTGCTCCTTCTAATGATAGCGCTCGTTATCATTAAAGCACTCACTGAACCGTAACACTAGTAAACAGATGATGCCTTGTTTCCTAGAATATACGAGCCCTTGAATGCCCTCACATAGCTGCATCACTGTCACAGATACCATCCCTGTGTTCAGTTTGGGCTGGGAAAGAGGAAGGACCCCCCACATGAGCCTGGCAGAGCCCCTATCCCCCCCTTTTTTTTTCCTGCTCCAGATGCCGCTTATCATGGATGCTCTTACTGCACTTTTTTTCCTATTAGGCTTGAGGCTACTTGCAAAAACAATGCTCCAGTGACCTAGAAATGCAGGTTAGTGTAAGTGAAGCTACAGCTTTTTTTTATTTTTTTTTAGGGATGCTTGTAGTAATTAGTTCTTGTTCTAACCTGCATATTCCTGTGCAATTTGGTTTTTGCTGAAAAAGAAAAAGTTCTGTAGTGGCAGCGAAACCAGGGGATGCCTGTTTGAAGCTTTGATAGGAGCACTTGAACAGCAGCAAACCATTTTCAGAAGACAGGCCTCCTTCCTTGAATACAGGTTTTTGGAATTTTTTTCTAAGCTTCTTCCTTTCAGTGCATGGTAGAAGGTACACTTGCCAGTTAATGTTAGCTTGCTGGATGCTAAGCTATTTTAAGTATTCAGTATGAATTATAACATGATATTCAAGCTACTTGGAAAATGCATTCTTGCTGTCCACAGTATCTTCTCTGCAACAAATAGCCTGCTCAAAAGATTCTTTGCTTTTCCTCTGAAAGAGCTGATCTGGACGTTGAATTGTATCACTAACTTACCTCAAGCAGCTTAAAGCTTTCTTTTAATCAGTCTGTATGGAATGGGAAGCTGCCTGCTTTTCAATTTGCTATGTTGGTTACTGCTTGCATTTTCAGATACTGTGGTGCTTTCCACTTGAGAAGCAAAAGCAGGCTGCAGTCACTGCTCGGGATCACTTAGGTTGATGGGAGAAGACAGTGACTTGATGGGAAGATGCCTTGGCTTCTTTCCTGCTCGACTCAGCCAGCAGAATCAGTGGTGGAAGAGGGGGTAACTGCAGCCTGGCAAAAGTCGGCAGTGGAAGAGGCCGCAGCGGCAGCTTGTGCGTGCAGTGGCTGGGGAGGGAGGCAGGGAGCGCTCGCTTTAGCACAGTGTGAGCTGTATCTTTGGCCTGATCTCACTGGATGAGGCACTGCTGGCGGTTGTAGGGTTTTAAGGACCTTTCGTAACTGGAGCTTTCGTTGTTGGAGCCTCATGACAGCAGCAGAGATTTCGCTGGTAGGAGCAGAGCCCTCAGGGTGAGAAATGGTGGAAGAGCAGTTTAGGAGTGTATCTATAATGTAGAAGGAAGATATGTGAGAGGACGTTGGTTATTTATCTCTGCTGTTGCTTCTTTGAACTTGAGCCTGTCCTCATCTCGCTTGAAAACATCACAGCTGCTGTCAAGCATGAGAAGGATAAAAAACCAAATTTGTTTCCTCTAAAAATCTTTAGTACAATTGCATACCTTGGTCCTGTTTTTTTAAGTATTACTGGTAAGGTGGTAGATTTTAGGATTTTAGTGGCATTCAGTAAAACATGGGCTTTTCTTTTTTTTTTCTTCTTTTTTTTTGTGCAGGGAGAGGTCAGGGGAGTAGCATTTCAATTCTAGATCCTCATCTTATCCCAGTGAAAAGAAGAGAAGACTGGCTTAATGTTTGTCATGGAAGGAGACAAGGAATCATGAATGTGACTCTTGGGCTGTAGTTTCTCACTGTTGTGTGTAGCGGGATTGGTGGCTGTATTGTATGTGCGTCTCGGATACTCGTGCTGTTGCGCACTGCACCTCGTTGACTGTAATTTTACGGTGTACAGGCTTCATCGCCAGGTTCCACGTAGCCAGCTGTGCTCTTGAGCATGGCCTTTAGGCCACATTTGTAGACTTGTCTGACCACGGCATTTCTTCTCGTTTGAATTTAAGAAGAGCTGGAGAAATGGTTCAGATCATACTCTTGGGAACTTCCCAGATAACTAAATGAGGGGGGAAATGACTTAAGCAGTGTTTTGATATTGTGCGTTTCAATTCCTCTGAGTTACCTCAGCAGTTGCCCGTTCAGATTGATGTAATGCTGTGAGTTGAGATGGAATAAGAGCTTTCTGAGTAACCTTAGGCCTGCTTTCTTTTCTTTCTGTATTCCAGTAGGACTTTTCTCGGATTATTCACACTGGCTTCTGCACTCAAGGGATTATCATAAGGAACCAGAAGGCTGAGGAGTCTCTTGGGATTGTTGCACTGCCGTGGGCGACAGACTGAATTTCACTGATGGGACTCAAATCAGAGATACCCTTGAGGTACTTAGGAGTCCTGCTAGAGTTAATTCTCTCTTCCATCTTTAGGGCAAAAAGTATCATGTAATTTTCTGAATATGCTTACGATGTCTCTAATTCATCAGCAGTCAGTTTTTCATATTTTAATTTCATTGTCTGTGTTGAAAGTGTCTTCTAGTGCTCAGCTCTTTTGAATGATTTTTTGCTTCATCTAATATTGGTATGTGTAAGTTGATTTTTTTTTTTCTTTCTTGATTTTTTCCCCTTCCCTCTCCATTCTGATGCACGGTCTGTTTCCAGTCTGCTGCCCCCACGAAAGCATCACAGAAAGCTGCTGTCTAGCTCTTAGGAAGTGAGAAATTCACTCTGTGTGTGTTTCCGGTGACACCTAATTTATTCTCTCAAATTAACTTGGGGAAAACTTTCTCAAATTACTTTACAGAGACTTAAAGAGGTTGGACTTAGTTTCTGACCCAACCAAATACACCTTTTGGGCATCAAGAGATTTTATTCAAGACCTGGTCTGTCATGCCATGTCCTGTCTTGGTCTCAGCATGGTTTGGAAGAAAGCACATGGATATTGCTATGTCTCAAACAGTTGTGATTAAACCAATGTTTCCTGTAGCCACCAAGGAACCTTTGGCAGATTCCAGCTTCTTTTCTTCTGCTGTCCGTATCTTGTTTTTGACAGTATCTCTGAGCACTAGTGCTCTTAATTTGAGGTACGCTTGAAGTAGTAGTAACCCTTGAGAAGGGTCCCTGGGGTTGTCTTTCAAGACTATTCACAGCTAAAAATAGAAGTGCTAACTGCTTGTACCTGTGAAGAGAGGGAGAAGGGTTGGGCAGGACTACTTTTGGCTATCAAATAGGTGCTAGTTGTCAGTCTTCAGGTGGTGTATTTCCTTTTGGAGGACAATGTGGTGACAAACCTTCTGAGCAAAGGGGCTTGATCTAGCCAGCCTTTCCTCAGCAAAAAAATGATTTTGTTGATGGGACTTATGAATGATTAGCAATAAAAGTGGTCTCTGAAGAATTTTAATAGCTTTTTAGAGAAGTATAAAAAAAATGTAAAACTGTAGCAGCGCCTAGAGCTTTAATAACTAACAGCAGATGCTATTGTAAACTCAAGCAAATGTTATTTCAATGTGCAGAAGAATCTATGTGGTTCAAGGGAGGCTGATGATAAATAGAATGACCAAAAGATTCATAATAAGCTTGTAATAAACTCTTAAAGGCTTTTTTGTTTGTCTTAGTTTCATCAATATGTGTAAAGATGAGTATACATGTAAAATCTTTAACCAGGAAAGTGATCAACTGCGTAATGTGCTTTGACAACCTTAATTTGAATTAGTATAGAGACCTTAATTTAGGAGTATGTCACATGTATCTTGGGTCATGAACTTCTAGCAGGTTTCTTCCTGCATTTATACGTACCCCTACTATTTTGTTTTAGAGGTTTCAGAGGGTTTTTCCTTTTTGGGAAGCAAACTATAGGAATTACAAGGCTTGCGACAAAGACAGTAGTAAGAGGTGGCTGGCTTGAAGTGTGTGTAGACAAAACTTAGCTAAAATATTCATCTTCCTGTTTTTGATATCAAAGACTGAAATAACATCTAAAGCTTGAAACTAACCTGAAAGGTATTTTCAATGTATTCCTGATGACAATATCAAATGCTTGCTGATGTTGTTCAGGCAACTACTGACTATTTTGACAGCTTCTGTTGTAGATTGCTAGGCATAAGTGAGCATTAAAAAACGTGAGAAATGTCTACTGTAATGTTGTTTCATGTTCTCAGAATTCTGAGATACTCTCTCAAAATCAAGGTAAAATCCTTTACTTTTTACATTGATAGTTTTTCATATGCAACATATATATATATAAAATATACCCATATCTGTATATAGAAACATGTTATTTCCTTCTAATTCATGAAATAATGCTTTGAGGACTGTAAAACCTAGAAACTGCTGTGCTGGAGTGCTACGTTTTCAGATGTGGTCCCAAAGTTTCTTGTCTTTAGGAGTGACAGGTAGGAAAGTCATGAAGATCTTTGTCCCTTTAAAGACAAAGGTACAGAAAATCTGATCTTGAAAATGCTGTTGAACGTACGGATTTCAGGTTTTGCGGTTAGAACAGCACGATTCCTGTAGTTCCCATGCTTTATTGGCAAATGCTGAACTACACTGTCAAAATTACTCTGTTTTTAAACTTGTTTTGAGCATGCCAGAGTGCTATACAAAACAGTTCCAGCTTACTGTGGTTGCAAAGTGAAATGCCAGAGTTAAGTTTGCTTGTGCAACTTGAATATACACGGGTGTTGAATTAGTAACCGTTAAAGTGTAGTCATGTGCCGAATCTGTTCCCCATGTGATCGCTTTGTGTTTCGTTCACAGCAAAGATCCAGAAAATGTGTTCTCAGCCTAACCAAATGAGGGCAATTCACTACCTTTTCACTACTTTTATTAAAGTAGCAATAGGTTGAGGGAGGCCGGTGGCGTTTGCTGAGGGACTTTGGTGGAAGGAGGGAGCCTGGGGCGCTTGCGGTGAGGGTGGACTGCAGGGAAGCTTGAAGCTCGCTGTGCTTCTTGAAGGCAAGACCTAATGCCTTGAGGGAACGAGCTAGCACGATCACTGGAACCGGCTGCTTTGGGATGGTGAGGTCTCTGCCTCTGGAGAACTTCAAAAATAAGTTAGACAAATGTTTGTCAGGAATAGCGTCAGGGCAAGGGCACGGACTACATAACCTTTCCAGGCCCTTTCCAGGCATAACATTTGTTTGTACTTCAGGCTGGATGTGATAATCCAATGCTGTAGAGCCTTTTCCTCAGCTAGTGCAGAGTATAAAAGCAATATAATGAACAGGTCTGGTCAAACTATTGAAAGGGAGACTCCAGTCCTGGGAGTACTAAGAACTGGATTCGATTTATTTTTCCCCTATGGGACTTGGTGAACATAACCTGAAACCAAAAAATTTCCCGTACTTTATTCCAAAAGCAGACGCTGATAGCCGTTGACTGAACGCAGTGCTAATTTCTTCGAGTCCTTGCTAGCTTTAGATATAAAATATTGAGTTTAAATTTGAACTGAAATGATCTTCTTGAAAAATGCTTAATCCCCCAAAGCGTGGTTAAGCTTGCAAGTTATAAATTTGCTCAGAAGCATTCCTAACCCATTCATTAATTTTTGAAATGGGGAAGGTTAAGTTATCGGTTAACCGGCGAATAGCTGAGAGAGCTCTGCTGGGGAACGGCTGCAGCGGCAGCAGCTCGGTTCAGGGCCAGCCCGAGCCATTTTTCCTAGAACCCGTTTGTGTTTTAGAGGGCTTGAAAGCTTTAAACTGCCCTCTTCGCAGTGGCATGGTTGTGCCTCTGCGCTGCGTCTGAGCTAGTAACGCCTGCTGGATCTGAGCTGAGTACGGGTGAGAGAACAACGTTCACGTTCTAGGAACGTGTGTTTTGATGGTGGACTTCCAGTTTTTTTAGGGGACAGCCCATCTGGATGGAGAGAGTAGTCTTGACTGTGAAAATATAGTATGGAGACAGAGCTTAGCATCGAAGACGTGCACCTGTGAATATTACAAGATGACAGGTTTCTCTGGAAAAGTTATTCTATATCATTTGGAAAAACGTCAGGTGTTGTGCTCTCCATTAGTGGTGCACGCCGTGTCCTTAGCGAGCAAAATGATGTCCCGCCCCTCTCTTGGACTTAGGAAAAACAACAGCAGAGGAGTACAGATGTTAATAGCTTTTGTGAACTATGCAGGGTCCTTTCACATTGAAAAATCTCTTAATTCTTACAAAAAGCTATTTTAAAACTTCTGGTTGTGTTACGTTTGTTGAATTTTGGATGTATGTTCTATTTTATACGATATTTACATAATTGTGAATTAAAATGAGCGTGGTTGGGCAAAAACCTGCTCTGTACTGTTGCTGAATCACTGCAATGGGTAATCTAAACATCAATAATTTTGGTTTGGGCTTTGAGTTCTTTTGAAGGTCTCAACTATTTGTCTGGGCATACATTTCAGTATCTGTGCGTAGAAAGCTCATTCAAAACGCTGAAGATTTTCCAAGCCCCAGCTAAACCTCAGTGTTTCTACTTGTTCTTTTATCCTTCTCACCCAAATGAGCGGTGTTGATTTATTGAATGGTTATTTTACTTTATTCCAGGATTTTTATACTTCTAAAATGACATATTTGAGAACAATATCCACATACAGAGCACCTCCGGGATTGCTTTCTCTACCGTACCTATTCCAGTCAATCTACTGCAAGCATGGGACTAGGGATTATGGGATTACTCACTTCCCCCCCCCCCCCCTCCAACTCTGGCAGTGATACCTAGATATGTGATATTTGCTCTTCCTCCACCTGCTGCTTAGCAAGGAAGTTATTCTTAGCATCTCAGTTGCCCCTAGTTTTGAGTCCCTCTAGCAGTTCCTCCCTGCATCTGTGCAAATTGGTCTCGGCTTTACTGAGCTGCAGCAGAATCAACTTTGGCTGCTGGGCAAGGGGGAGATTGAGGGTGGATTAAGAGCAAGGAGAATAACAACTGACCCTGACAATAGGCGAGATTTCTCGGTTTTATCTCTGGAGCTATTAGTGGGGGCTGCAGGCAGCAGCAGAACTGCCATAGCTGGAAGTTAGGACTTAGAGAAAATTGTATCTGTTGCCCTCCTCATGCAAAGTGAGGTAGACTTTCCAGGGGAAAATCTATTTCATTTGTGTAATTAGTTGCTCGTAGCAGGCTCTCTGCTCTCTAGCTCCACAGACTGATGAGACGGCATATTTTATCTGGGTAGCCAGAAAATAGCGTTAATTTGACTATGTAATTACGAGCTATTGAATCGAATATGCTATAATGCTTGCCTGTGAGATTTCTTAAGACGTTCAAGGAGGATGGAGATCTGTTCTCTAATTGCATCTAATCTAGCCCTCTGCAAGGCTGACAGAAATAGCATATTTTTTTGAAACTGATTTGATCATATCAGTCTGTTTTCTTGTTCTTTTTGGATTAATTCTGGACATGATTTTCATAATGCAGAAGTAATGAAAAAATTAAAGCTAATGTTCAATTATTAGACTTTTTTAACCTTTGTCAGCATCTTCCAGCCCTTAAAGCAGATGTGAAGATATTGCCAAGTCAGTAATTGTAATGTAATGGATGAATATTGGCCTTGTAAAATTTCTTATTATCTAACTATGTATTTATCACAAGCAAAACCTGAAGTCATACGCGCTCTGATCAGGATGGACGTAAGAGAGCCGAGGATAGTGGTGTTGGAGGGCATAATTTGCTTTTGGTTCAGAAAGTGATTCTGTTGCTCTTCCTTGTGCAGCTTCAAACCTTGCAGAATTATCATGGAGAAGTGACGTGACTAGCTCAAGTGACTGCTACTAGTGACTACTACTCGCATCTCTCTCACTACTGTGGTAGTAGGAACTACCGGTACTTCTGTGAGCAGAGTGAAGTTCCTTAAAGCGGGTGTGTGAGCAAGCTTTTTGATTTTCTTTGAAATCTGTACGTTTTCTGGGAAGCAAGCTGTAGCTAGTGGAGTGGATTGAAAGGCACTCTTGAAGATTTCTCTTTTTTTAATTGCCATCACACTTATTTTTAAAATTGCTTTTGTTTTGAAGAGCTAGCTTTGTTAAAAGCTCTGTTCTTTCATTAGTTATGAGCATACCTTTTCTTATAGTTGTTAAACTGTTTTTGTTCCTTCAGTTATTTGCTCTTAATTTTTCTATACCTAAAACATTTTCAGGGTTACATAAGGAACTACAGCTCCTATAGAGGGGAAGAAAAATGGGAATAGAGTTTTTGTGACTGACTTTCTTTACCTTAACCCTGGGCAGCATCTTTCAAGAGATTAGATTTCTCCCTGATGGCTCCAGTAAAATAGTGTTCCAGACAAATAACAGGTCAAGATGGAAAGTTACAGAGCAGAATGTTCAATATTTTAAGAATGGTTTTACAAACCAATGGCTAGAATTTATGGAAGACTCAGCTGAGCTTTTATCAAGCCAGTCTTAATACTGGCCGTTTATTCCTAGCTGGTTTTGTTTGAATTCAGAAGCCCACGTGGTTGTGTAGCTGGTTTGCAGATTACTCTCCTGATTTAAGTTTTAAAAGCTCTGCAGGTTAGACCCAGACGTACTGCTGGTGCTGAACAGCAGTCTGTAGCCCCGATACCGTTTCTAAGGCCTTTAGCTCACGTTTGCAGCCGAGAATCGGGCTGGCTCTCTGATCGACGTGGTCTCTTGGCTGGAACGAGAGAGAGCGGAGGCCTCGGTGTTTGGTGGAGGCTGTCGAGTGCTGGAAACTTGAGCAGGGCAGGAGGCTCCTTTCCTTCCCCATAGACTAAATAGGAGAGTAAGCATATATAAACTTTCTTTGGGGTAGGTTTACCTATTGGGAACACCTTTAGTTCCCATCTTTGAACAACTGGAGGGGAAAAACCGTGTAGGAACAAGGCTGGCAGTGAGGGGCTTAGGCCCTTAGCCTAGAACTCCTTCAACTCTGCCTTAGCTGCTTGTAAGAGTAAAAAGTGTTAAATTTACCACATGTAATAATAATAAGCTGGCTACAGTTGAAGATGTTTTTCCAAGGAAGATCGCTGCCAAATGTGTGAAGACTGTCCTTGGAGTGTAAAAGGTTAGACATGCAGAGCATTTAGCTTGATGACTCACAGCCTGAGGATCTCTTGCTATGTCAGCTGTAGCTGGCATCAGTAAAACCTCCCTGTATGTGAAGCAAGTGATTTAAGTACTTCAGGAAAACTGTGGCCATTTAAATTAAATGGCACCGCTTGCCACTTAGTAATGTTAAGAGCTTGTGCAATTAATGCAGCCTAAAAAAAGCTATTGAGCGGTGCCATCTGATGCACACGTAAATAAGTGGAGTCTATACGTACATCAGGCTCCGGGGACCGTGGTGAAATCCTGACTCCCCCACGAGAGGCCTTGGTGAGCACTCTGAAGGCCTGTATCTGTGTAGGTGAAGTACGAATTCAGCTGTACGAATCCTGGATTTGTACCCAAAGCGAGAATTGATTGTATTTATTTATTTATTTTTTAAAGTACTTGTCTTTGACAGATTGAGGTCGACGCACACTGTCTACAAAACAGTTCAGGGAAGTCCGAGTTCTTTCTATATCATCTTTCAGAATCCACCCTTGAGCAAAGCTTACCAGCTGTTATGGATTAGTGCCCAGGCAGTTTCTAAAAATTGCTAATAAGGCTTTGTGTTTTGTCAATATTAGTGCTTACTCTCAGGAGTTGAAACGAGAGCGCTTGTTTCACATGGAACCGTCAGCCAGTTGTGCTGGGCGGTAGTTCTTGCTCAGTGCTGAGCTCCAGGCGCGAGTGCTGTCTTGGGCAAAATGTTCAGGCGTTCATGAACAACCCCATTCTCTCCCAATTCTGCTTTGTAATTTTGTTCACTGCCTGTGCTGTTAATGTTTCCTACTGCTTTCCCTTGCTCTGAGTCAGCACGAATAAAACTTGAAAAAAAAAAGGTCAAGAATTAAGCTATACGCTTTTTTTTTTACTGAAGCGATCTAAAATAGTAGTTGCTGGGCATTACTATGGAGTTCCGCTTGGGTGTCTGTTTTATCACCTATTGGAATGATTTAAGGAGTAGTATGTTATCATGGAAAAATTACCTTTTCTCCACCCAAGAAAGGATTCTCTACTTTTATTTTCTTCTTCCCTTTTGGAAGAAGGAGCTAGTTCTGTCAATGCCCAAATTTGGCCTGTAGTTCTGTGGTCCTCTCCTTCAGCAGGACTTCAAATTGGCCCCCTATCTCCTGTTAAGAGTTGGTAGCCTAGAGTCACTTTGCCCTACAGTACAATTTCTGCAGGTACCTCTAGGGAAGAGAAGTGCAAAAATACAAATTCATGCTTGGAGTGAAACTACCCTGACCATTTAAAAGAGTTTAGTTTGTACAGGATTCACCAAACAAGCAATTGCAGTGTGAGTGCTTTTGTACGGCTAGCTGCCTGGACTAATTTCTCATTTTAGTACTGAAAAAACTGAAATGCTTATCAGGGCATGTGTGGGACAAGTGAACTGCTAAAGCTGCTGCAGGAGCAAGCTGAAGGGAGCCCCGCTTTAGCACTGTCCGAAAGCAGAGCTTTGTTTTCTGTGTCTGCGAGTTGGGTGGATTTTTTTTTTTCAGTGCCCTTCGTAGGCCTTGCCGTGCTGTAGCCGATCTTGCACCACGGCTCGTGCTCTTTGGCTGACCGAGAGGAACGTGGAGTGAAGGAGCTTGACTTTGTCCAGTCTGGACTTTGAGAAGTACTGCGTTGGTTAGCTGGGTAACACAGGCACGGCTGCTTTGAAAATTTGGGCTTTTTTCTTAATTTTTTGCTTTCCTGCACTTATTAACAGAAGTATACTTCTGTAAAACTGATACAGCCCTCTTAGAGATGTAACATTTTTTTTACCTGTATCTATGTACGTGTGTGTGTGTATATGTATACACACACACATCACTGATTCTTTATTTTGCATGCTTTGAATGAGTCCTTTTTGTGGCAACAGTAGAACAGATTCCTTCATTCTGCAGTACTCGAAGTCCAAATGTACTGAAGTCCAGGGTAGCGTGGCAATAAGAGGGTTAGAAAACTCCATTTGGGCAGACTGACCATTTAGTCTGCGAGAGGGAATTGACGGTTCAGAGCACGAGTTTAAGGTTTTGGGTGTTTAAGCAGCTGTTCTGCGAAGGTGGCAGGCGGATGTGCTGCAAGCGCGGCTCAGTTTGTAGCGGGAGTGCCTTAGGCTGGTGCTTCAGGAAAAGCTTCTCAACCATCGTTAGGCAATAAAATAATTACATAGGGAGGTTGCACGGTCGCCTTTTTTTGGGGGATTTTAAAAGCAAACGAAGCAGACTTTGTTCCTCGTGTAAAAGTACAAGTAGGACGAGGTGATCTTTTAAGGTAGCCTTCAGCCTGGCATGTGCAAGGGAAAGACATCCCTCCCTTTGGGGCGCTGGGCTGCTGGGGTGGCAGTCAAGCTAAGGGCGACGACTTGTTTTCCCTTTCTGCTTAAAGAAAACTTGATTGATCAGGAACAGTAAACCTTGAAAATGGAAAAGTAGAATGGAGCTGTGCTCTTGCTGGTTGTTAACTCGGGCGGGGTGTTCCCGACTAAACTTAGTGTCTGCGTTGCCCCAAGGTGCAGTAAATCAGGGCTGCATATCCTGCCGGCTTCCTAGGGGCAGGAAAGCTGCTTTTGCCACGTGTGGGAACTTAATACGTGTTAAACCTTTAGAACTTCTGTTTCAGTCCTGAGTGTTCAGTTTGAAAGTTTTGAAGCTTTTCAAGTATTTGAATAAAATGAGAATTCCTTTAGCTGTCGAACTGTTCTAATGAACTGAATTGAAGCCTTTTATAATTGCACTTCAAGCTAAGCTAAAGTGCTAGGCTGAATATGTTAAAGAGTAACTGTGATATACCAAACTGTACATTTTAATGAAGATGCTGGGAATACTGATTTTTGATAAACTCTGCTTTGTGCGCTTTGGCTTTGGACCAACAAACAAGTCTTTAGGAAACTTGACCTCAAGACCCTGAAGTGCTGAGGCAGACTGGCCAGTGAGTTAGTTATTTGAGAAATTTGAGAAAAACATCTTGAAATGATAAAATGTGCAAACAAGTTGCACTAAGTTTGCTGGCAGCCAAAGCACTGGAGTGAGTCAGCCTAGCGGTGAGTTTGGTAGGACACTTTAAGAAAATATAGAGGCAGAAGATTTACTGCTGGTTGCCTGACAAAATTTGTTAGAAATGAAGGAGGATGCTGGCACTGTAGAAACTCCTGCCCTTGTCAGTGAACTCCAATTCCTGTCCACTAGGAGTCTCTGAACGTCAGCAAAGACTCTTCACTGAAGTGTCTTGAAGCAATAAGCAATGCATCTTTTCTGCCAGGATGCAGTATAGCAACTAGATGCTAACTGGCAGTTTTGAGACTGAAAGGTTCAGTGGTAGTGCAGAAATACTGAAGAAAACACAGTTTCAGCTGTGTTTATCCACGTCCACGGTTCGTCCAGGACCCCCTCGAGCCATACCGTTAGCTCGGGGCACTTACAGCACGTCTGTCCACAATAGCGCCGGTTTAAGGCCTGAGAGTTTTTTTTTTTTTTTTTTTTTTTTTTTTTTAATGTAAATTCTCTAGGTAGCAGCTGATCAAAACTTTACAAAAAGAAGGCCTTCATAACACTTACTTGTAGTTCCCTTTCAAAAATCTGGGACTTAAATCAGTAGAGGATACTTCTGGATACGTAATTTTCAGAGGAGCAGTTCTTGGCTTGTAAGGGGCAAAGCCCTTTTGCCCGGAGGAGAGGGATGTCTGACTCCTGTAGTAGTACTCGGTATCCTGCCTGAGCTAAGCACCTCTGTGGGAATCATGGCTTTGGCAACATAGATTGTGTTCTCAGCTTAAAGAAAAGATGGCAAAACTGGCAGGTGCTTGAAGTACCCAACAGAGTAAACTTCCTTCTGAGCAGGTTTATTCAGGCTTTGAAATCTTAGTATCACAAAATTCATTGTTGTGCTTCATTAGACTTGCAGTGCAAAGTGATATATTGGTTGCCTGCTCCATCTGATTCCTAAATATTTATTTCATTAGGCGTGTCTTGCAGTGTTCCTCTGCTTGAGAAGCTATCTGCCAGCCTGTGCCCCCCGTGGGGGCTTGCAGAGGCTGGTCAGCGAGGGAATGGCAATTGCTTTCTGTATGCTCCTTGCTCCCTTCTCCCTCCCCCCCCCCTTTTTTTTCCTGAAAACTTGATTAAGTTGTGACTTTAGGGAAGCAGTGCAAGGAAGAGAGGCAAGCGAGGAAGCCGTGGGCTTTTCATTGGCCCTCCTTAAGGAAAGCGAGGGCAGCGCAGAGGGGGACAGGACTGTAGGACTGTGCTGGCAGGCACTGTTGAGCGTTTGCTCCTCTCTGGGCTAGGACATCTCACAATTCAAACAGGGGAGCTATTAGCTTTTATCATGATATGAAGGCAGAGGAAGTCGTACTGTCAAGCAACAGTAGCTCAAATTTGCACTCCGTGGGGGGAAAATGTAGTAGGTTAGGCTGTAGGCAGCCTCTAAGGTGCTCGCCCCGCTTTCTGTACTCACTGTTGCATGAATTTACTGTAGTGTAATTGGATTATTTTGATCAGTTTCTAATTTCCTGTTTTATTGCTTTCTTACAGGCAGGCAGAAGTCCTGAAGGCTGACATGACAGGTAATTGCCTTTATTATATAACTGATATAACTAATAATACTCGATTCCTGTTTTTTCTTCTGTGTGTTTCTTATGCTTACTATTGCTAAGAACTCTGTAAAAAGCGTGTGCCTTATGTTAAAGGTTTGGCCTCCGTAGGGAAATGCATAGAATTCTGACAACTGCGGCCCTCTTTTCTGGATCAAAATTACACGTTTTGAAGTTGAATTGGGTGTATTAAAGCATGTAGAGATAGAGGTTATGCCCTTACTCCTCTCCCATTGTGTTCTTCCTCTTGGGATGAAAGACCCATATCCAGAATGTCACAGGGACTAGTTAGATATCCGAGATGAGCAATGGGAAAAGGCTTTTCTTGTTTTTAAGAAACCTGGGTGATGGAAATGTTGATCTGAACGCTGCCATTTGTGTTAGGAAAATGCACCCTGCAGGTGCTACAAAATGCTACAGACTGTTTTAAACTGCATGTATTTCTGTAAATTGAAAATAGTGTATATAGATGCATCGCCCATGCAATAGGCGGCTTGCATAAGGAAGCTATGCTCACCCATCTGCCTTGCAGCAGCTTGGTATAGGACGTGGAGCAGCTCAGCTAGTACGTGTGGGAACTTTAACTGGCTAGACCCACGTCGCCCAGCAGGAGTGGCTATACCATCAGCAGAAGGGTTTCCCTGGGATGAGGCTCATCCCTTGTACTCCAGCAGTGCCTACTTAAGTGATTTTACAAGGCGCAAGAAACTTGGCTATAGAAGTTGTGGTAGCGGGGAAACAGTGTTTGCACTTACCCTCAGTGATGAAAAGCAGACGGCTAGCAAAGAGTTAGAAAATGGCAAGCGTGCAGCAGAAGTGCCCCGGGATGTTTTCAACGCCAGCAGCTTTGCCTCAGGGTCTGGCCTATTTAGTCGTGGTAGCAGAAATGCTTGATGGATTTCTTTTCCACTGAGTTTTTTTTAGTTTCATCTGGAATCTTTCTAAAATTCTTCCAGTAGCGGAAGTTCTGCAGCTTAATGACGTGTGGGCAGTGATCCCTCTTGTCTGTTTTGAACCTTCCAGCTGCTGACTTTGCCAACCTCTACTTCTGTATTGTAGGAGACAGTGATCTGCTAATCCCTGCTCTTTCCCTGCTGTTTCCAGTCTTACAGACCTCAGATAGCCTCAACAAGGTGTCTGCAGCTCTCAAAAGCAGAAGTCAGAAAATCCCCGTGTACTAGAGCTATAAACTCAGGATTCAAAACCTGGCACCTTCCCCCTGAGCTGTCTGGGCTGGCCTAATTCTGTTCCAAGATGGTGTGCAGGCTCTGTAGTTCTAGGTTTTGCCATATCTAATTAAAGTGGGGTTTTGGCATTGGGTACCTTGTGCTGTGCTATATTCTTTCACTTGGTAGGTGAGTGAAAAATTTGTTGGAATAACTATAAATTTGTACACTACAAAAAACAATTGTATTCTTTTTTTGCCTTTTTTTTTTCTTTTGCCCAGATTCGAAGCTGGGTCCAGCAGAGGTCTGGACGTCCAGACAGGCTCTGCAGGACTTATATCAGAAAATGCTAGTGACTGATTTGGAATATGCTTTAGATAAAAAGGTGGAGCAGGACCTGTAAGTACTTCAGTAAATGTATGTATGTTTAATATGTGCTGGTTAGCTGGAAACCCTCAACATTTCTAGAATAGTGATTGTATTCTACGAAATGGTGGTCTTATGTCCTTGAAAATGAAAGCTGTGTTGTGGGTGAAACACGAGACTGTTACTAGAGAACAGATTAAAAGAATTCAGTGGATTATTATTTTACCTCTGGCAATTAGCAGCCTTTTCACGCAGGAGTGGTTTTTGGTGAGCAAGATAAAGGGGAGAGAGGAAAGAAAGATTTGTCGTCTTTGCCCTCAAAGAAGGGTGGGAAGAGGAAAAGAGGAAGTCTGCCTGGTGCGCTAAGGTGGCGCTTTGAGCAAGGCGTAGTGGTGGAGAAGAGCAGCTGTCCAGACCCTCGCAGTCCACCCTCTGGGCTAGGGTTGGGCGGAGGGACGAAGAACGAGAGAGGACTTGTCCAGGGCACTCACGACAGGCGCAGAACCCGGGGAAGCTCATACCGAGTTTCTCCATGTGGTGAGTCCAGCCCTTCTTATTTAAGATGCAGGTGTGTTGTAACAGGTTTAGTTAAGAGGAGCACGTGAGTCTTTCAGCACTGTGAGGGAAGCAGGATCAGCCAGCTGTCAGAGTAGCCCCGTCTCTGTCTCCAGAAGTTGAATGACTTAACTCCAATTTCCATACCCCACATCCCATTTTAAGAGGAGGGAGCTGTGATGCCTAGATCTATGATCTAAGAGCAAATATTTATGCAGTTAACAGAGCAAATATTTTTGTTATAGTATTAGCAGTCCAGTATTGGAATCAATTTGTCTAGCTCTGAGAGATGGGGAAAGGTGGTTCTTCCTTATTTAACATTATATTTTAAATCTGAATGTTGTCTGAAGTTGAATACATTTCTTCTTAGTGTCTAATACTATGTAATTAAACAGTTCTTTCCTGCTGCTGGGGCAGGGATTGCTATCTGCATGATGAGACGTTTCCAAAGTAAAAAGGAAAAACTTTTTTTGTTTTCAGTTGGAATCATGCCTTTAAAAATCAGATTACTACGCTACAAAGTCAAGCGAAAAATAGAGCAAATCCAAATCGGAGCGAAGTTCAGGCGAACCTTTCTCTGTTCTTAGAGGCAGCTAGTGGCTTCTACACACAGGTGAGTCAAAAATGTGTGTTGCTTGTGTATATCTGCATAGTATGAAAGTGGCCTTCAGCCTTGCAGGAGTGCAGGTCCTTTATAAGCTTCTGCTGTCCCTTGTCAGATCTTCTGTGTTGCTCCAGCAACTGGTATGTTTGATGCTTCATGAGAGATGGGCTTCTATGCCATATGGATGTGAAGAATTGTAGTACTAATCTGAGGAAGGACAGGAGAATCAATTTCCTAGGCAGATAAAATCTAATCTTTTCTCTTAGCGTGTGAAGCTGTTACTGCTGTGAATCAGCCAATGTATCTTGATAACAGAGGCACTCTCAGCAGAATGCATCTAAGAAGTTGGTGATGTGCTTTTGATCAGCTGAAGCCTCTACTTGATCTTAAACTTCTCTGAATCTGATAGTTGTCTTGGTACTCTGCAGAAACATGGAAACCATTTAAGCTCCCTTCTGTAGCATCTGCTTCAAAACCTAAAAAACCACCTCTTTGGGTCCATGTAGCCTCTCATTCTGTCTCTTGACAGTAGTCTGCTGTGACAGCTTAGGTAGAGAGAGCAAAAGAAACAGAAAAATTTAGAATGATACTTTCCTGCTGTGGTCTCTTGCATTCTTGCTTCAAATTTTCTTGGGAACTTTTTGAGCCGGTTTGTATGTGGATCATCATGCTTTCTAGCTACTAGTCCATTTGACTTGAATCTATTTGCCCTGGTCTCTACCACAATGTGTGAATAATTGTTTCATTTACATCATCTTTAAAAAAAAAAGAAAGGTTAACTAATGATTTCTCTGTATTCTTCTTGGTTCTTCTGTTTGCTGTTTCTCTACAAATTACCATTCACCTTCTCATTACTATTCATGATTTTCTGGGCCGTTGCCGTAATTTCTTTTCATTCTGGAAAATGCGAGACTTCTCCTATATGAAGCTATTTCTCCTGTTAGCCAAAGATAAACAAAAATATTCCATATTGTTCTTAATTCTACTCTGGAACAGCTGGAGCTATGTGCACAATTCCAACTGTGGGTGTACGGTGGCATAATGTTTTGTGCTTTGCTCTGTTTCTTCCTCATAATTTCTAATGCTGGTGCTGAGTGTTGAGCTAGTATTTTCCAAGCACTGTCTACATAAGTACAGCTTTTTTTCCTATATGGTAATATCTTGCTGCCTACCACAGTTACTTATAAGAAAAGTGGGGGATTGTCCCCAAGAGTATTGTTTTGCATTTGATAACCTAACTCATTGGCTGTTTTGTGATCAAGTCTCCCAGTCTTACAACTGTTTCTTTAATCTTACGTATTTGTCAAAAATTTTTTAGAATTGCAAACTTCAGTTACATGAACTTTTCTTCTACTTGAACAAAGCTGTACTGATGAATGCTTTTGAGCTAAGTATATTGTGAGTTTTTGGGTAATTGCAAAAAGCCTGTGCAGGAAAAAGTGATTTTAACTTCCAGCTTGGCTATAGCATCTGATTTGCATTTAAGAGGTTTTTACTGTGGGACTTTTTGCTGGTTTGTTTTTTTTTTTTTTTTTTTTTTTTTTGTTTTTAGTAGGTAATGTGGAACTGTGAATGCATGATACTATAGGGCTACTTATGGGAGTGTATGTGTTTGTGTTCATACTGCCAGATCCTTGCCTGTACTGTCATTCATGTTAGATTTCAGCTGGTAGATTGTGGAGAGTAAGAGCCTCTGTATGCCAGTGACTTTAATAAAGCTAACTTCCTTTTTAACTTTTATTTAATTTCCTTCCTATTGGATTTGTCCTTCCGTAGCCATTGCCACTGCTGAAACGTACATCCTAAGCAGTTATCTGACTGAGCTTTCGGTCTTGGCTGGCTTGCAGTTGCTTCAGACTACAATACACACAACAGCTCATGCTCCTTGCATCAGTTCTGCGTTTGACTCTGAACACATGCAAGGCAACTTCATTTTTTTTTTCCCAAAGTCATTGTGAATCACTTTTCTGAATCATTTTTCTTCTCTACAGTGTATCCAGGAGCTTTGCTGTTCCTCTGTACAACACCGGGCTCTGGTGTTTCTTTGCTTGCAGTGATGCTAACCATTGAATTTTTAGCTCAGTGATTTTGCTCTGGCTGGATGCCTGCCGTCCAGCGGCTAGGTCTCTGTACATGACATTTTTGAAGGAGAGCATGAATTCTTATAATTCAGCATGTTGGAAGATGCCAAGTTTCTCTCTTTTATGCAGCTTTCATCTGTGAGATATCTTCTACTTTGAGGTTTTTATCTTCCCTCCCCTATATAAAAGACAGAACAAGAGAGGGAGCAAGCCCTTTTCTGCAGTGAGCAAGAATGTCACATTGTGCTTGCCACACAAGCAGTTGGCAAAAGCTCTTGTAGTGCTGAGGCACCTCCAGCTCAGCAGAGTTTAAGAACTTTTACATTTTGTCTGCTAGACCTTTCTACAATCTTCAAGTTCTTCCAGCTGAGTGCATGAAGAGTGCGCCAGTCTCTTCATCAGCCTGGGGCTTTCCGTATGCCTTATCTGGAATGGGAACTCTACCCTGGGTCTATTTTATTTGGAGGCTGAGTGTGTTCACAGCTAGAGGAAGTCTGTCAATTTTGTCTTAACTGTGTTACAAGGCTAGAAGCTTGAATTACGTGTTTTTTTTTAATTGGCATGTAGTGGCGGTTACTTTTGTTAACTGGTCATACAGAGTAATTCTGTTTCCCTGCTATTAGCTGGAGTCCACAGGGAAAAACTTCAAAAACACTGATTAGGATGGTAAAGTCCAGACTTTCCTTGGATCAGCTTTGGAAACATTTGATTAAGTAGCTGTCTTGTTCCTTGAATGAACCTGTCTGAGCTTAACACAAATATTTGCTGGCTGGGCAACCCATGCGTTGGGGGATAGCTCAGCTGCGGAACTGCTAGCTGGTTTTGCTCTGCGTTGCCTGCAAACTTGGTTTTGTTCAAGCTCCTCTCTGAACCGTAAGTCAGAGTAATGCTTTTTCTCATGATGGAACAAAGTTCTTTGGGGGATGAATGGCATTCCTTTCTCTTCCCCCCCCTTCCTGAGGAAGGTGTCACTTCATCTAGGTATGAAAAGCACTGCTTTTCCTTTTTAAAAATTATGTATTTAATTTTTTGTCCCCCAGAACTTTTAGATCTCTAATTATCTGTCTCCACTGTTGCATGCTTGGTAACCTGAATACTGGGGGAATCAAAATGCTTACTGAATTGGGATGCACAGTTCCAGTAAAATTGTTCTTTATGGTTCTGGGAAGAATAATGAATGTGAAGCTACATGACTTCTATATGAAGAATATAATTCAAATTTCCACTTCTGGTAACCTACGTTTGTTAGCTTAAAATGTTTAGCTAATCAGTGTCAATCCATGCCTCTGAGTGATGATGGGTGTTACTTTTGTACATTGTTTCATTTTTTTTCTGATTATTGTTTCTAATTGCTATTAAACTAGACCTATTTTTCTAGTTATTACAGGAATTGTGCACAGTTTTTAATGTAGACTTACCGTGTCGTGTGAAGTCTTCCCAGCTGGGAATCATTAGCAATAAACAGACGCACACCAGCGCTATTGTGAAGCCACAATCTAGCTCCTGCTCTTACATCTGCCAGCACTGCCTTGTCCACCTTGGAGATATCGGTGAGTTTTTGAAGCAAAAAGAGGTGGGACATTGAGTTCTACCTCTGTGTGCTGCCTTTACTAATAGGAATCTGTGTATGGACAACTACTAGAGATTTTTCTTTGCACGTTGATTAGATTAGAGGTATGGCTCGGCTTTTACAGGAATCTGCAACTGCTGTTGTAATAACTTAAAAGTAGATCCAGTTGCTGATTGTTCAAAGAGGTCTGAAAAGAATTTGTAGCTCTTAGGATGCAGTGCGATTGGCAGAATGTCTAAGTGAGAAGCGGTAAGCTGTGACAGTAGGACCTGAACAGAAAACAGCCACCTTAAAACTCAGGATGTTGAATTTTCATACTGCTTGATATAATTATATGTTCTTCTAATGCTTATTTCTAAAATAATAGTAAAAATGCTCTTCAGGTAAGCTGAGTTGTATTAAAATAGATTCATGAGATTTTTTTTTTTCCTCCCCCACCCCAAACTTGTTTTTGTTCTCTTAGCTCGCTACAGGAATCAGACCAGCCAGGCAGAGTCTTACTACAGACATGCAGCTCAGCTTGTCCCTTCCAATGGTGAGTCTGGGATATCTTTTCACTTCATAATTCCAAAGGAAGATTAGAGGTATTTTCTTTCCTTGTGTGACAGTTGGAGACTTAATTTTCTTTAGGCCTCCCGCCGCCCTCAAACCAAACCAAACCAACCAACCAAAACCCCCTAAAAGCAATCCTGCAACAATGCCTGATTCATTAGTCAATTATTTGGATAATAGCTGCTTGCCTCATCTATACCAGTTGTTAATTTTTTTAAACCTTCACAAAAATAAAAAGTGCAGCTTTAATCTAAGGCTTTATTAGTGCTACAATATACTATGTTACATCTATATGTTTTTAGGTGTAGTTAATGTAAAGTTGCTCACCAGCTGCATTTTTTTTTCTTTTGTTGTTTCTTCATACACCAGTTCCTAAAGCCTGGTAGCTAGTACTGGGCTTTTCAAGCTGCTCATGCAGTTCTAGAGCTTGTTTTGTTAAGTATTTAGCTTCTAGCTATTGGGCTGTGATGGTCGAAATAGTAGGGGTGGTGATGAGGATAAATCAGTTACGAGCCAGGCTAGTGAAATCAGTAATTCAACTTTAGTTAGCTAAATTTTAGTTAAGAATTTCTCCATATTCTAGCTAGCAAAATTGATTTTCTGTCTTTTCAGTCTTTTCTCTGTTATGACAGATCATGAGGCAGAACTGGGTTAGATTTTGTCCAGATAGATACTGATAAATGTGTTGGTGGGAAAGGCTTGATTGTGACTGTCTCATTTAGACAAAATTTTATGCCATATTTATTGTCTCATTTTAAAGGATTTGTGTACTGCGGGGGGGGAATGGTAGCTTCTGAACTGGAGTGGTACTGAAATGGGTTTGAGTAAAAGAGTCAGCAAATGAATTGGAATCTTGTCTGTTAAAGATGTTAGGGGTTTTTGCTTCCTTTTCAAAGTGACCAGACTTAGGCAGAAATTAACATGCTTCGCTCCTTAACAAGTTGTCTTTTTTTCTCCCCTAGGTCAGCCTTATAATCAGTTGGCTATTCTAGCTTCTTCCAAAGGAGACCACTTGACCACAATTTTCTACTACTGCAGAAGCATTGCTGTGAAGTTTCCTTTCCCAGCTGCCTCCACTAACCTACAAAAAGCACTTTCTAAAGCACTGGAGAGGTAAGGCTAAGTGTGATTTATTTTGTGTTCAGATAAGATGGAACAGACTTCCTCCCTTGCCAGAAGCATTCATAGTTGGCATTGAGAACTAAGTAAAGTTCCTTGACCTCCTTCCAGTCACAATGTCTTTATGCATGTATGGAACAAAGAATGGTTTGTATCTCTGACACTCCTGAGTGTGAATAGTGTATACAAGCAATAAGCATACCCTGCCAACATGAAAAGCAGCCTGCAGTGAACATTCCTTCCTTCCTGAACTTCTTAGAGAGAGAGAGAGATTGTAATGTTATGTGCAGCTGTGTCTAGTTCCAAAGACTGAAGTTAAATATTTCTGTTCTGAATGTAGTCGTGATGAGGTGAAGACTCGATGGAGTGTGTCTGACTTCATCAAGGCATTTATTAAATTCCATGGTCATGTGTACCTGAGTAAGAGCTTGGAGAAGCTGAGCCCTCTTCGAGAAAAGCTGGAAGAACAATTCAAGGTTAGTTCTAACAATGTGTTAATTAGTATACTCCAGAGACTTTTTTTTAGCAGCAGAGTTCTGAAATTATAAACCAATAACAACTTTTTCACATGCTAAAATGTAGTGAGCTAGCTGAAGTAGCCAGCTATGTAAGGTTTGCATGGCAACTAATAATGGGTTTCTGTTGACTTGTGCAGATAGGTTTTTTTCCATTTGACATGTGACTTGCTGCTGGGGGAGACGGAGCTCAGTAATCACACTTGGTTGTCTGTCCTTTAACGTGGATGATTCCTGGATGCTTGTGGAAAAATGCTTGCTTTATCTGGGAAAAAGTCTTGGCTAAGTTGCCTGAAGAATTTTGAGTACTTCTTTTGGAAAGCTTTCATTCACTCCTGCTGGTTATTAAGGCTGCTTTTGATTTTCCTCAGATAGTTTGCCTCTCCTGTGTGTGGTTTGCTTAAAAGTAGTGTTCCAGTATAGCTTAGTTTGTGTGTAGACTGGAACCATTCAGAACAATGTTTCTTCTGGAAAATCCAGGAGTACCTATTAATTATGTAGCCAGCTCATTAAGTTAGACAATGTAGCAAGGATTTAAATAGAAGAGTTTTTAAAGATGTTTATACAAGGTGGTATGGTTTTCGAAGTTAGTATACTAACTGTTACATGCTTTTTGAAACTGCTCTGCTTCAGCAAGCTTGCTTGTGGAAGATGAGCAGGGACAGTGGGTAGGGTTCAACAGAGCAAATTCAGCTTTTAAATGCTTTTCCAAGTTGAGAAAGAGAAGTGGATCTTAGCAATATAAAGAATTAGAAGTGTTCTTTACAGAGTTTGTTTACATTTTTTGCATTGAACTGGTTGCTAAAAGCAGGTCCGAACAGTCCTTGAAATACAAAAGTAGAACTACTTGTGAAGTGTAAGAGCTTTGATTGCGAGCTGCTTGAACACTGGGAGTTAAAGTAAATTTTTCAAAATTAAGTGATTGTGTCACTGATGGGTGGTTGTTTTTTTTTTTTTTTTTTTTTTTTTTTTCCTGATATCGACTGTTGAGCAAGTGCTGCTTTTTTCGAAAACACTTATAATCAGTAATTATGTGCTTGTTCAGGCATGTGGGAAATAGTCTAATCTTTGGAGTGATACCGTGTGTTAAAATTGAGCTAACTAAACCCTGCTTTATGGCTTAGATTACTTTTTTGTATATATTATGCAACAAAAGGCTTGATTTATTAGATAGCAGTTTTTCTAACTTAGGTAGAGTGTTAATGTGAAGTTGAGTGTATGGTGGATAATAACTTTAACAGTGTTGTGGCTGATTTTAACTTTGAATAAGGAGAATAGTCATAGGGTTAGGAGTGTCCAGCCAGGTCCACAATTCTGTTGTTTAAATAGCAACAGCTTATTGCCAGTGCTGTCGAGTGCTCTATGCCTTTAACTAAAATCAAAGTTTAACATAAATCTCAATCCTTTTTCTGATACTTAAACTGGTTAATCCACTCGCCTGCCTGCCTGTTGTGTCCAAATAATAAGTTGATCGTGATTTAAGTTCTCTTTTTTCATGGAGCTCCAAAATAAGTGTTAGTTTCTTTCTCTGTTGTAAAAGATCAGTTGTCTTTTACAGCACTGTTAGTGAAATGCATTTGTAAACAGCTTGTGCTATTTTTGTCAACTGCGGCATTCCGTGACCCATGAAATTGGATGTGGAATTTGTCTTTAATGCATAACCATACGGTAGCTAAATTTTCTTGGAATCTTTTTTTGTAAAACCTGTCACCCTATATCTGCCATTTTTTGGAAAGACTGGAAACTGCGTACACGTGTCTCTGCAGTTCTCGTAGTTGCTTTGGAATGCTGTAGTTAGATGTCCAAGTTGTGCTTTGCCTGAAAAAGCACTATTCCAAAGGGTATTGTTTCATCGCGTGCACGAGTTGGTATGCAAACAAAATCCTTGGGCTTAACGGTGGGTAACCTTGCATGTCCTCCCGGGAAGCCTGGCACTGTGCTAGTAGGGAGGCTCTGAAACAAACCTCGCATGAGTGCTGCCTTAAGGACTGGAACAAGCGGTGCAGTAATAACTACTAATCTTTTCAAGTACGTACTTTGCCATATACAAGTACCTACTTTGTACTCTTGTCTTTGTTACAGAGGTTGTTATTCCAAAAGGCCTTCAATTCTCAGCAGTTAGTACATATTACAGTGATCAATCTGTTCCAACTGCATCACCTGCGAGACTTCAGCAACGAAACGGAGCAGCACAGTTACAGCCAGGATGAGCAGCTCTGCTGGACACAGTTACTGGCTCTCTTCAGTAAGTGTAAAATCTAATTGTTTTTTGTATTTCTCTCTCTTTCTTTTTAATATGCAGTCCATTAAATCCATTAGTAATGCGCTGTCAATATGTAGCGTGCGGATGTGTGAGAGCTGATGAGAGTGGGCGTTATGGGGGAAGTGAGGAAACGCGGCTGTGCAGCATCGGTGTAGGTCTAGCAGTGCTGCGTAATGCTGGGTTATCCCATTTGCCTATCCTGGTGCCCAGTCCAGTGCCCTGGACTATCCCATTTGAAGCCTCATGGAACTTGACATCTTTCTCCTGATTCTGAAGAAACTTTTTAACTTGGGTGCCAAGTTGGATCTGACTTGGCTCTGGATAAGACCACGCTCAGAGTTACTGCTCTACATTTAGATGTAATGAGGCCTGAGTTGCTCCGGAGGGAGCTGCTTCTGATTTAACAGGGGCTGAAGCTAGTGCTGATAGACTCTGGACCTCAGCTGCCTCTGAGGCCTTGCTGATCTCAACTAGGAGATAAGTAGGGGTGCAGAGCATTTTAATTTCTAGCAGCCTAATGCTGAGTTGCTTAACCTAATCCTGTCCATAAGCAGCTTGGCCATATTCACAAATATCTAAATTTCTGAATAACCGAGTTTCTCCAGATTCCAGCCTGGAGTTTGTTCTGAAAGCACCAAAATCTCAGTTGTACTTGATCCTGTTGTTCAGCTTGTGTGCCGTAGGAGATCCAAGCTGGGTGCCTGCCTGCAGAGTCTGCCTGATGACCTGGGAAAATGGATAAAATGCAGATAGTTGAGCTGCCCATTTCTAAGAAATGGATAAATAAATATCTTTTTGGTCTGGTTTTGTTGCCTTAACTTTTCCAAATGATTTGCTAAGTTTTTTTTTAAAAAAAAAAAAAAAAAAAAACTCACCAATTGCTTTGTATTGGGGTGGGAGGGGAGGAGACGTTCTGATCTTCCAGTGGAGTCTCTGAGATAAAGTTATTGTGCTGCTTTGTGCTAAACAACTAGCTCTTAAAAATAATGTTTTATGGGTGTAATGTATTCTATTATTCGGTCATTTTTAACATGCCATTCCCCCATTTATATTTATATATATATTTTCACCCTCCCCTGTTTCTAGTGTCCTTTCTTGGGGTTCTGTGCAAGTGTCCTTTACAAAATGACTACCAGGAGGACTCTGGGGCTGCATATCCTCTTCCAGCTGTGAAGGTTTCAATGGACTGGCTGAAACTTAGACCCAGTGTTTTCCAGGAGGCGGTAGTTGATGAAAGACGGTAGTGAGTGTTTTTCTTTTTGATACATTTAATTGCATAAGGTAAAAAATGACTGCTGATAATACAAATAGTAAGGGGAAAACTTGTCCTTTAAATCTTCAGTACAGATATCAAAATAGTAGGGAATATAATGTGCTAAAAAGTTTATGAAACAAAATATGAGCCTTTTGGGTGCTGTGTGATCCAGTTCACTGTCTTAATTGGCTCTAGGTTCACTTGTAATTTTTATTTATTTTTAAGATCAGAGGGATCCATTTTCAGGGGGTTTGACTCCAGAATTACTATTGAAGGTTGGAGAAGTGATTCTTACTCTTTTTTAAATTTTTAGCTGTCTGAATTCTGAAGCTGTCTAGGTTTAGCCTTTTCTTATGGAGAATGAATTGTAACCCAATCTAAGCAAGTTTCTGAAGCAGGAAACAAGCTTGTTTCCTCAGAAAAGTAAATGGACCTGAAGGCAAGAACTGAGGGTAGAAATGAATTAAACTGTATCAGTATTAGTGTATTCTCTTTGGAAAATACACTTTTTCCAAAACTATCCTGTGGAAGCTGCATTAAGTCTAGATTTTTACATATGTACTGCGTCATGCTATTTTATAAATCTCTTATTTTGGATTCTTACTATTTCAGATGTTATATGCGGAGATGGGAAGTTGTAGATTGCAACAATACGTTCATATTTTTTTGCACTTTTTTGTTACTTCCCAGTCATAGGAAAGAGTGAATTACCACTTTAGCTTACAGAATCAACATATAAACAGTGTTTCCAGTCCCTGCAGCCTTGTAGGAAGGCGGCTGCCCTCGGACCTTTGGGTGCATGATGCATTCTTCAGTCCACGTGCTAGCTGATGGCTGACAGACTTGCCGAGGAAGGACAAAGATTCATTTCACTAGTACTGTGAACAGCAGGCACCTTCTTAAAATAGTTTCTGTTGCTTTCATGGACTTGTTGCCCATCACTAAAGCTGCAGCAAAATGCTTAGGATTTTTGTTCGAAGCTGCTTTTTGAAGTGAGTGTGAAGCCTGTTAGTGGTGGTTAAATGTTAACCAACACCACAGCAATCTTTTTTTTTTTTAATTAATTGTTTCAGGGCCTTTGGAAAGAATTTCCAGTCATTACTTGCACTGGTATTGCCAGCGCAAGATAGCGTGACTGCTAGTTAATCTCTACTTTAATCATCTTACTGACTGCAACCATTACTTAGACATTTTTACCTCTCTGGGAGCTGTGTTTGTATTACAATACTGTGTTAACATTAGCAGAACAAAAGTATTTTAGCACAGCTGTATCTTGATTAAATTATTTTGCTTCTGAACAGATTCATTTGTTCTGTCTGAGAGAAGTCAAATTTTACATTAGAAAATGGGAATTGCAACAGGTGCTCTGAACTTCTCATGTAGTATTTTTGTCTAGTTAAATTTGTAGCATGCTTTCTGACTTGCTGGATACTGGACACTGAGGCAAAACATTATTGTTCAAAAAAAGTGATCCTTTCTCTAAAACTTGAGGGAAGCATTACCTTTATTGGGAATCAGAGGATTAATGGAAGCTGTGACTGTGTAATAGGAGTTCAGTGTTTCCTTGGTAAGGTGAGTAGGTCTCATGTTTCATAGCCTTCACTTACAGTACTTCTGTCTTCTGATTTGTAGCATATGGCCCTGGCTGATTTCTCTTCTAAACAGCTTCCAGCCCCATGAAGAAGATCTTTCCAATAGTAACGGTAAGGACTTTTAGTCTGTGCTGCAAAGAAGTAGGAAGAGGTGGGAACTGTAGCTGATGTGGGGAATTGCAGTTGAAGAGCAAAAATGAAAGAAATCATCTAATATTGATGTGTATGAACACTTTGCAAATGATACTTTCTAGTGCTGAGCAGAATTTTGCTCTATTTTATCATTCTTGAGCTCCTCAGATTTCAGTGTGGGCCAGTACAGTACAGACCATATGTTAATAGAAGGCTTTACTATGTTTGGTGACCTTCCTGAGGTATCTACTTAAAAATGCTGGTTTTGATTTGTTTGTGCTTTCCTTATGCTGTTTACTGTCTGTCCACCAGCAACCCCCCTTCCAGAAGAATTCGAGTTGCAAGGATTCTTGGCTCTAAGACCCTCATTCAGGTGAGTGAAGGAAGCTGTACTCTTGCTGCTGTGACTACTTTGATAGACCTAGACCTTCCCTACAGTATCTTATTTATGAATACTTGCTGCTGTTTGGATTCACGTAGGTATCTCTACAAAAAAGCTGTAATAAACGGTGTAGGGCTTCAATACCTATTTTCCTCTTCAAAATGGAGACTATGCCGGTCCAATAAAATTGTGATGAAAAGAGGACTAAACTAAAGCTTATAACATTGCTTATGACTCTTTTTACTTCTGTTGTCTTCAGACTAGTAAACTGAAAGGGAAAGATTTAAGAAGCACTTTTAGACAAAAACTATTTGTGAGCATATTTGGTTTGAAACCAAAACTTTGGTTTCTACTCTGTTTTTAACTATCTCTCTTGTACCTGACATCAGTTAGTAAGTTCCATTGTTTCCATGTTAGAGTACTAGTGTTGTTGCCTCTTAACCGTAGAAGTAAATAGAAGATGAGTATGCACAGATGTTGACTAAATACTAGATATGTTGACTTTTTTTTTTGGCTTTTGGTCAGTGTGAAGTGTATATAAAAGTTTTTTTTAAGGTTGGAGGAGAAAGGAAAAGAGCCTCTCTAGTAAAGTAAATTTGTATTTTAGACATCCATAACTGTCATGTTTTGAATAGAATCTGCTGAAATTATACAACTTAAAATGGAGTAATGGTGACCAATTGTTTCTTTACCTGATTTTGCAGATGGTAACTGTGTAATTAATATTATTCTCTCTCATATGTCAATACTAGGAACTTGGATTTTTCGAAAGGCCACCAAGCAATTACAGGGGATAAGGAAGGGCAACAGTGTAGGATACGGCAACAGCGTCTGATCTTCACAGGCAAATGGATTGCTGATAATCAGCCAAGGTAATTGCACATCTGTAGTACTAGCTTTTGTGGTTTTAGTTGCAACTGTAAAGTTTAGGTATTGCTGGTGCCAGAGACAAACCCTTTTTCTCATTATTTTACAAAACATTTAGATATGATGTGAATGAAAGATGCTGACTGTACTAATACAGCATATTCTGTGAGTCTGCCTGCAGTTGTTCTGCAATCTAATTACAATAGAGATTATATTTGGAGTAAAGCATTGTATTTAATAAGGCCCTTTTAGTGATACTGCAGCACAAATGAGAAATGGAAATAGAAGTTGAAGGAGTAGCAGGGATGCTATCGTGGGTGTTTATGCCATACTGGAGAATGCCCTTAGCTCAGAGATGTAACATCTTGTTGTGGCCAGGGTTGAGATGCACGTTGGATATGTTGACTTTCTGCTTCTGTAGCTTGGACGGGTGGGTCACTCTGAAAAACTGTTCCTATTCGCTTCAGTTCCTTCTTGTCTTTCTCAGGTTGATTCAGTGTGAAAATGAGGTAGGAAAGCTGCTGTTTTTGACGGAAATCCCGGAATTATTACTGGAGGACCCTAGTGAAGCCAAAGAGAGTCTCGCCTTGCAGGAAACATCAATTGCAGAGCCACTATCCACAGATGGGAGCCCTGGACTCAAATCGGTTCTGTCCACTGGCAGAAGTCTAAACAACAACTGTGATGCAGGAGAAAAACCAATGGTCACATTCAAAGAGAACATCAAGCCACGGGAAGTGAACAGAGAGCAAGGACGCATCTATCCACCTAAAGATGTGGGTAGGGAAAGAAGGGACTATAGCAAAGGAATTGTAGCCAGTAAGAATGATGGAAAGAAGGATAACAATAAAAGAAAGAATGAAATCAAGAAATGCAGCTTGGATAAGATGCAGGAAGCAGGAAAACAGAACGTGGCAGTTCAGGTAAGCCATTAGATCAAAGGGATACTGCATCTTGGGCGCTATGTTGTCTGTGTTAGGGCCAGCTGAGTTCTCCCTGTGGGCCCTTGGGATTCCTGCAGTACGTGTGACATGCGTAAGAAATAGAAGCACATCTATCTCAAAGACCAAGCATTAGTGATCTTGTCATCTCTGCCCTTTTCCTTGTTGCTGTCTCAGGTTATTTGGGAGAAAAAAGGTAGGGAGCTGTGAAGGTGACTTTGTTCCTATTTTAACATTTTAAAGCAAAGACTTCCAGCATTTTTTCCAGAGATAATGCAGGCTACTAACGCAGCTCACATGGTAAGTTCTTAGTCATGTTCTTACCTATGCTAGGATCTGTTTTGGAGGAACTGGATACTTTGCATTCTTGGTTCAGCAGACTTGTGCTTATTGAATAAATTGAATGTATCTTAAAAGCATCAATTGTATGTACAGAGTAAGATCCTCTGTATTGTGCATGCAGTCAGGTGGCTGTCTGAGGAAGTAAGGAAAGCGGGCTGCTATTCTCAAACCATAATCCTGTGTTGAGGACATTTGTTCAAAATTATGTTTCAGATCAGCTATTCTTAGTCATCTCTTTAGAGACATGATTTTTTTTCCCCACTGCTTCTGTAAGCATTACATAGAAAGTGTGAATTTACTGTTTTCACTTCCGTAGAGTCACAGTAAATAAGAGTAGAGAACTTCAGAGTTCCTCTGATTGGTACCTGGGTATTTTGGCTATTCTCAGTCATTCCCAGGTGACATCTGGAGGCTTCTAGTGATAGTCATGGAGACTCTATTATTTCCCTAGAGAAACTCAACTCTTCACCATTCTTGCAAGCAGAAATTGCTTCCTAATGCTCTTCATCTCCCTTGCCACCATGTAAGCCTACTGCTACTTCCCACAGCAGGTTGACAGAATGACTTAACTCTTCTTCTTCGCCACTGCTCTGAAGACCTGTGGTGTTGTGATCTTGTTTACACTAGGCTAGACAAACCAGCTCTGTCGGTCTTTCTGGCTTGTGTTGTTTAGACCCTTGGATCTCTTCTGTTGTTCTGCTCCTGGTTGTTTCCTGTTATGAAATGGAAGGTCAGAATTGACTGTGTGATCTGACTGATACGGTAGTGGGTTTGCATGGGTGCTGCCGGGGCCGGGGAAGGGAAGTAGCCTCCAGAAGCTGTGTGGTGATTATTCATGAGTCTCAGAATAAGCTGGTTTTCAGATACCAGTCTCTTAGGTAGGTGAGTTAAGGTAGTAGATTCTTCGCTTACACCTGGTGTGTGGTTGCAAGCCTGAGCATCAGCATTCCTGATTTGGGGTCGGAAAAACCCACTGAATCTTCTGAGAAGTGTATGGGTTTTTTTTGATAAGGAAAATATTTTACTTTAACACAATTAATTTTTTTCAGAAGCTTACTTATTTTAGTCTGAAGTTTTTGCTGAATTTGTAGGGCTTATTTCAAACCTAACTGCCACGTATTCTGTTGTAAATTGGTCTGACTTCTCTTGTTGAATAGAAGTTATTGACTTTTTAGTTCCATCAGCTGTTTTTGTCACAGTAACCAGCATAAAGAAATTCCTTTTGTTTTACATAGTTCAGTGGCTGTATTTTGCCCAGACCTGCTCCAGCTCATGCTTCCCACCCTGTTAGGGTGTGTGTTTTGCACAAGTAGTGGTCTGCTAGTGCTCTGCTTTGGCCTTCCTTGACAATTTAAACTTTATCTACTCCATAGCTCATCACTTTGAAGGTTCTAAATGCTGCAAATGTTGCAGGTTTTTTTTAAGTTAATGTTAGAGAAGTGATTAGTGCTGTTCCACAAATAAAGTGTAATACGTGCCTGCTCAGGCAGGTTCACAAAAGTTTGGCATAAATTGATTCTCTGCTCTCTAGGGAAGAGATCTTAGGTGTGATGAAAGGTAAAATGCAAAATTGCTTAAGATAAAGTACCCTTAAGTGGCCACTGTGGTGAAATGCTGTTTTTCCCAGGTGCCAGATGAGAACCCTCAAGATCACAATCAATCCTTTCAGGCAACTCCCAGTTGCCTACCCAGTGGGTGTAGGTTAAAGGGTTTGTGCCACTGTAACATTTAAAGTTTTCTCCAGACTTTATTGTTCAGATGTTCCGACTGTGCTTCACAGAATATTTATGCAGTGCAGAGGTAATGATGAAATGGCAACATTTTGATTGGTAACTTCAAGCCCTGGTAACACATTTATGTTATAGTAAAGGCCAGTAGTATTCTAAAACTTAGTCTCAGACTATTTCTTTCTTTTTAGCTTATGCCACACTATGATGGATAGAGGAAAGCTAGTAGTTCCAGTTAACTTATTCTCCAAGCTCTCTAGCAAAAGCTAGAGAAGTAAGGCTTTGGTAGTGTTGATATTTTTGAAGTGATGTCAAGCAGAGAGAGGGCAAGCAGTTTAAATTGGGTGGTTAATTGGGTTAATCAACTTTAATTATTTAGCTTTTAAAAATTATCTCTGAATCATGTAGAAGGTCTTTTGGAAGCTGCCTTTGGAAATGTTTTATTGCAATGTTGTTTATAAGGGACTAGACTCTCCATGTCTCAAAGTCCCCTTGCGAGAAGAGTGTCTTTGAATTCTATGATGCTTCTGTAAAATGATGCATAACTCTGTGTGCATTAAAAAATGGACAGTGAATAGAAGTATAGTGAAGAATAGTGAATAGAAGAGAACTGGAATGAGAGGGGAAGCAGGGGCTGCTGCATCATTCATGGTTCCTGGCATCAGCCATAGCCTGTGGATGGAATTTCCTCTTGCCTTTTCCTAGTGGCAGATCAAAAATACACCCCAAACTCCCTGTCTGACAACCTACCTTTTTAATGAAACAAAAAATAAACTACACTTCCATAATTTCTAAATGGGGAATTCAGAATTATTCAAGAAAGAAAAAAGTTTGAATGCATCTACTCCTTTACCACTGTATTTTACAAGAAAGGACCTGCCCTCTAAGTCCTTTCAATCTAATGTCTTTAAATGTTGAAATAAACCCTGCACGGTCGTCTTCTATTATTTATTAGTATTATTTTTTTGAACCCTGATAAAACCCCTTTCTTTCAATCACCTTTGAGGCTTGGCTTCAGGTCTGCTCCCTGGGTCCTTTTTGTATTGCCCAGGTTCCTTGCTTGCTGTCTTTTTCCTGCCTGCTTCATCTTGCGTTCCAGGCAGTTCTGCTGAGCTGAACAGAAAGGGAAAGTAGTCTTCCCCTCTGTCTTCCTCTCCAGGAAGACCCAGACTGCAGCAGAATCAGGTAAACATTACGTTACGTTCTTCTTTCTGCCTTTAACTGGTGCAGCTCCTTTAACAGAACATACAGGAGTTACATGGTAAACTGCAACACTTCTGCTGTTTGTCATATGTGCTCTTGGTTGAAAGAATTTCATAATATGCAGGGGGCTGTGCATATATTACAGCACTAAGATTAGGTTGGAGTTCCCTAGGAAGAACTTGGTGTATTTTGTTTGTTTTTTAAGGTGCTGCAGGTAAGTAAGAAAAAGAAACCAATCTCTCAAACACTTCGAGAGTTCATTTTTGGCTTGAGAAGTGATGTGGATAATCGCAGAAAAAATTATCTGAGTTCGTGCTGCTTTCTTTTGGATTAGGTGAAATCCCAGACCGAGATGAGGAAGACTCCAGTGTCTGAAGCCAGGAAAACGCCTGTAACTCAGACTCCGAGTCAGGCCAGCAGTTCCCAGTTCATCCCCATCCATCACCCAGGAGCCTTCCCTCCCCTGCCGAGCCGGCCAGGTATTTTGTTTTGTGTTCTTCTAAAGTGTGATTTCCTGCTGACTGTGAAGAAAACTCTACAGTGGAAGTTATTGCAGTCTCTCAGGGCAGTAGCTGTTTCAGTGAACACAATTCTCATGTTAAGTATCTTACTGAGTAGTAAAGAAGGGGCATAGCAGAATTTGAACAAGACAGGTAAGATTCCTAGTATTTTGGAATCAAGGGTTGTCGTGAAGTCTGCCACCTTGCTTCTCAAATGATGGGTACAAGATCAAGGAGCCTCACAGCAGGCAGTTTTGTAGCTATTTGAACCATGACAAACTCTTCTGCTAGCTCAGAGTAAGCATTCTCTGTGTGTGGTACTCTGTAATAAAAGATCAGGCATACCGCTTTCCTCTTTAAAGCTCAGTTTCTTTTGTAGTGGTGCTCATGTTTTAAGCTGTAATTTGTGGTGGTGGTGGTTGTTCCACTGTGTGTTCCACTTTGTTACGAAGTGCCCCTGTCATACCTTGTTCTCTGTCTTTGTGCGCTGCATAGCTGGAAGCTGTATTTTCCCTAAGAGTCACTGCAGCTGCTATGTATGATTGCTCAATATGAGACAGAGGGACCTCTTCCCTGTCCCAAAGTCAAAATAAGATCTAGCCTGCAGAAAAAAGTATTAGAGCTTGCCTTCCAAACCTGGCTTCACAATGTGAACTGCAGGAAGGGAATTGAGCTTGCAGATACGAGGATTGTTTGCTTACCATTATTCTGCCTAAATTAATCCTAAGACTAGTGATCCTTTGGGAAGAGGCAGTAGACTTATTGATTGCTTCTCTCTCTGGTGCTACAGAAGTATAGTGTCTGAAAATGTGATTGAGGGGGTGGGAACTTCAGGAGTACTGCATCAAAAATCCGAGACTTCTGAAGGGAAAAGGTGGTGATAAAGTGGGGAGGATCTCCTGACTCTGAGATACTGATCTGCTGACTGTTACCAATGGCTGGATTATTGCAAGAAAACTCAGGACTGATCTCTGAATTCCCCTGTGATCGTAGCTATGTACTTGCAAAGGTGAAAGACAACGTCTTGCGTTTATGCACACTGTGCTTAGTATTTTCTGTCCTGGTGTTTTTAAAGGTGAAAAGTGGAGGGAGAAAAAGCAGAACACTGCTTTGTCTGTGGAGCCATTTGAGGCAGGAATTGTGAGTAAAGGCTTGTTTTCATCTTTTAAAGGATTCCCACCGCCGACGTACGTTGTCCCCCCACCTGTGGCTTTCTCCATGAGCACGGGATACACTTTCCCAGGTGGCGTTTCTGTCCCAGGAACCTTCCTCCAGCCCACAGCTCACTCACCTGCAGGAAACCAGGTGCAAGCTGGGAAGCAGTCCCACATTCCTTATAGCCAGCAGCGGCCCTCTGGACCAGGGCCCATGACCCAGGGACCTCAGCAAACACCACCTCCTTCCCAGCAACCCCTCTCATCGTTACCAGCTCAGGCAACAGCACAGTCTGCGAGCCAGTTGCAGGTGCAAGCGCTGGCCCAGCAGCAGCAGCAGCAACAGTCCCCTACAAAAGCTGTGCAGGGCCTAGGGAAGAGCCCGCCGCACCACTCTGGATTCCAGCAGGTAAGCTTGAATGACATGATGTGCTAAATTTTACTGAAAATTCATCACAATATTCAAGACTTACGTTCTTGAATAACCTTTTAAAAACCCTCCCATTATGTACCTTACTATGGAATTTTAATCTGGGAGCTCTGGGGCAGATTTGAAAAAGAGTAGGAGTTTAGTGGGTATGAGCTTATGATCCTGTAGCTAGGAGGAAGGTGCCTACTGGAAAGGGAGGTGGGTTTCCACTTTCTGCATATTTGTTTGTAGGCAAAGTGTGTAGTTGATGTTTCTCATCAGTTGTTTCTGTTACAGGCCTTTCTAGGTGTGATTTCTTGTTTGAGTAATGAGGATTGAATTCGAATTTTCGCTCACGCTTTGCCTTTCTTTTTTGGCTATGTGGGTTTCTCTGTTGGTTCCCTTTACCCTCACACCTACTAGTTTCATGCTTGCATCGTGCTTGAGAAAATCTTCCTCTGCGAATGATCAGAAGGGAGGTGGTGAGACCCATCTGTTTGGGGTAGCGAAATACTGGTTCAGTACCTTAGTCAAGGTGTGGAAATCCTTAGTAAAGGTGGATTAGAGTGAAGATAGTGCTCAAGCACTGGCATAGAGCTTGAGTAGGGAGTAGTATTACGTACCCATCAAGACTGTGAGTTTTAGTGAGTAACAGAGCAAATCAGAGCACCTATACCTAATCAGCCAGAATATCAATTTGAATGAAGTTGGGCATTCAGTTAACATTAATTGTTCCTACCTGCTGACATCTCTGCTTCAGTACCCCCAGACAGACTCATCGAAGCAGCTCTGGAACCCTCCTCAAGTCCAAGGCTCGCTGGGGAAGATCATGCCTGTAAAGCAGTCCTATTACCTTCAGGCCCAGGACCCTCTAAAATTATTTGAACAGTCATTACAGCCTCCTGTGATGCAACAGCAGCCTCTGGAGAAAAAAATGAAGCCTTTTCCAATGGAGCCATATAACCAGAACCCCTCAGAAGTCAAGGTGCCAGAGTATTACTGGGACTCTTCCTACAGCATGGCTGATAACAGAGTGATGGCACAGCAGTCTAGCATGGACCGCAGGGGAAAACGGCAAGGAGTCTTCCGCCCAGAACAGGATGCTGTCTCCAGGATGGCCTTTGAGGTAAGGATCTGTGTTAGAAATGGTGAAAATCAGCGAGGCTGCAATATTCCTGGCAGCTTAGTGGTTTCCTCAGTTTAGGCATACCCTGTAGCTTGAAGTGGATCAATGCGAGCCACCCTCTGGCAGTTTATTTACTAGGGAATTGGGTATTGGACTGCTCTCTGGAAACCATTAAATGATATTCCAGCAACTCCAGTACTCGATTTGCCACTTCAGTTGATTTGTTTGTGATCAGGCTCCAGAAAACTTAGTTTCAAGTAGATGCAAGGCATATGCAGCATAGATGTGACAGTGGTCTACGGTGAAAAACCTTGGGGAAGGCCAAAAATCCGAATCCCTCTGTAGTGAGTCTCTCTCCTCTTGTGGAAGACACCCTGGCAGGTGGGGCAGCATGGCAGTTGACAGTGTTAGTGAAAATTCTTATCTAGTAACTAAATTGCAGGTTTGGGGTTTTGTCAGTTGTTACCCTTTAACCTTTACCCTTTTGAACTTGTAGTGCCCATATAATATTTTGTGTGTTGAATGGCTGAGGCTGCAATAGTTGGACTGAAGCTAGAAATCAAGGGTAGTAGGAAGAGTCTTGTCCTCTCCTCCTTTTTTTCCTCCTTCCCTTGCAGATCCCCCCCAGGCAGCCGCAGAACTTGCCTACCCTGCTTCCTTAGGTCTCGGCTGCACTAGTGGTGTGCTTTGCTTCTATTCGTGCAGTTGTGCTTCACGCTGCTGTTTACAAAACCTGCAGTCTGCTGTTTGTTAACAGTCCCGGAGCTGTCTGGGAGTGCTTTTGGTGATATTTATAAGAAAAGTTAAACAGAGGCCTTTTAAAATCTGTGCTCAGCTATGCCTCTGTATATGCACTCAGGATTTTTAAAAGGTCAGCTGAGCTCCCTTAGCTTATCCTGCAGGGAGAAAAGCCAGTCAGTGTGCAGGAGACTGCCTCTACCCTGCTGTCAGGCTGTGGTTTTTAGATGGAGTCGGGGTCACAATCCCGTTCTTGTGCCTCAAAGGGAAGTTTTACCCTGTGGCAAGCACAGTGCAGCGTGCACGGAGGCTGTGCCCGTGATACTTCTGGTTTAGGCATTTCCCGCAGCACACAGATGGACAGGTTTGACCAGCCCATGCCAAGGTACAGCAGGGGTTTTTATGCCCAGTGATCTGGGTCAGTTGGACCTTAGACTAAGGGCCCCTAGCAGTGGAAGTGAGTCTTACAGGTTTTAAACTGCACAAAAGAGGAGGGAAAATGCAAACATGATTTCAGTTGTAAGGTAAATCACTCACAGTTCTGCTATGGGAGAATAATTTGGTTGGTTTTTTCCCTCCAGATAAATTCACATTTGTCCTTGCCTTTAATGGGAAAACAGATCCAGTGTTTGGCATTGGTGCAGAGGGAAACATTTAATTAACTAATTTCCAATCGTTTTGACAGTATCATTGCCTTGACAGAAGGATGCAGTGATCCTCCCAGTATGTGTTAGGCCGTGTGGCTGGATCGCTGTTCTGCTCAGCGTTTTCTCTCCGTGTGCCTCTTCTCATTTCAGTTGCTCTGCTTTCTCACCTTGCATGCTGCCTTCTTACTTTGTTGCAATCGCCTGCCTTTCTCTTGCTGCCTTCTCCTGTCCCGCTTGGGCTTAGTCTCGCTCCACGCCTGTTCTTGCTCTTCACCTTTCTGCTTTCTGTTGTCTCACGGTGCTCATTTCTGTCACTAGGACCCCAAGAGCTCCCCTCTGCTTCCTCCGGACCTGTTAAAGAGTCTGGCTGCCTTGGAGGAGGAGGAAGAGCTGATTTTCTCTAATCCTCCTGATCTTTACCCAGCTCTGCTGGGGCCTCTCGCCTCTCTTCCTGGACGAAGCCTCTTTGTATGTATTTGACTTAATACTGCTGCTTCTCACTCTAACTGGCATCTTTCTCCTGTGAAATTTGTGAGAAATGTGACATTCCTTTCTCCTCCCCATCCCTCCTCTCCGCTTCTCGCCCGCCACCGTTGAGTATTCTCCATGGGAGAGGTCAGGCAAGCCGAAGGCTCTGGGTTACTGGGGAGATGACTTTGCCTATGGCATGCAAAAACGTATGGCTTTTGGGCCAAATCCAGGCCTTTTCCCTTCCTCAGAAGTCAGAACAACTGCTTTGCAAATGCAGTCCCCAGGGAAGCCAGGGATGCTTCGTTCACCAGACTTGGTCTTCTGCAGCTGTAGGGCTTGGAAATAAGGCTGAGGGTGTGCGTGATGGAAGGTTCAGGTGTGGCAGCTGTCAGACTGGAACTGTGCACTTTTTTTAATCTGCCCAGAAGAATTATATAAAGGTGGCAGGAAACTACCCTTTTAAATGCAGAAGAGATTGCAGAAAAGCAGAGTGATTTTTAAAAGGAAATTGTAAGTGATGGGCCAAATAATTGGAAGCTTTTTTAGAAATACAGTGAATTTTGACAGACTGAGAAATAATTTTTTACTTTTATGGGTTAAAACCTTCCAAGCTCACTAACCAGAGGGCCTTTGAGCTGCTTAATTTATTAATTACTTCTAAAAATACAGTGTACCTTTCTAGTATGGCTACAAGCATGTTCATTACATGTTAGTATTTCAGATCTGTAGTAGTAAAAAGGCAGTTACTTGTGACTGTGCTTGATCTCTGGTTAATAAGTCTCCTCTTCAGTTATTTTACATGTATTTCCAAGTAGCCTATAGCATTTCTGACACCCAGTCCCGTCTCATTAGATTCCTGCACTAAGAAACTAAAACGTGCTTCCCCAGCATCTTCCTTTGAAGCTCTCGCAGTCGCTGTCTGCGGACAAATGGAAGGAAATACTTCTCTGTGCCAGCGGTGCAGCTATGGAGAGCGTGAACGTGGCATGTCCTTTAAAGTGTGCTTTCAAAGTACAGAGTTGTCACTTTGCAGTTCTAACCGGCTAGGAGCTACTTACCAGGCAAACAAGGCTATTTGTCCTGGGCTCGCAGGATCAAAGCAAAGATGTGCTCGATATTAAGATAATGCTGAAAGGAATCTAGGTCAGGCTTTTGTTACTTGGATGAATAAATTTAGAAATATCTGACATGGTGAGCTAGTGTGAATGCAAGAAGGACTTTTTTTGGAACTGATCAGATGTGAGGTTGTCCTCTGAGCACAGGAAAGGATCCTGCCTTGTTTGTACCAGGTTTTGCACAGCCATAGGGTTGGTTGGGTTTTTATTTTATTTTGTTTTTTGTTGGTAAGCATGTCCCCTCTAAGCATATCAGACTGTCGCAGCGGTCAAAGGCCGAGTATCACACTTGAGATCTGAAGTGCTGTTCTGTCAATACAGTTGTCAGCTGTATTTTTTAAAGATAATGATTACAGTTAGTAGGGAAATTAATGATTTTCTTCATTTGTTAGCTTGTTTTCGAATCCTCCAAGATACTGAAGCTAAAATATGGGAAAGATTTTTGTTTTGTTTTTATTTTGTTTTTTTCCCCTCTCTTCCCCATCTTACTTTCAATGTTACAAAGAACCGCTAGAGAGTTTTTCGTAGCACACTTTATTCCTGTTCGCTACACTGGATACTGACTGCTCTTTTTACCTTTTTTGTTTTTGAAGAAGTCCTTGCTGGAAAAACCATCAGAATTGATGTCTCAGTCATCATCTTTCCTGTCCCTCAGTGGCTTTTCCCTTAATCAGGTATGTAAGGATCAAAATCTGCAGCCTTTTGCCATTAAATTAGGTTGCGTGTTAGAAGTCTGGGCATATCCTTTAGCTCAAATTAATGGCAAACTTAAAAGAAATCCAAGCTCCTAATTTTAGTTCTTACCAGCAAGATGCATCTTACCTTTTTTGAAAATTAGTGTTTTTTTCCCCAATTTCATCCCATATTATAATTCTCCTGAAATACTGTTGAATCTTGCTGAGTTCATGTGCAGCTTTCTCTTAGGTATTTCTCGAAGTTATGGTTAGTGTAGGTCTCTTATTTTAATTGTTTTGTTCCTAAGCAATGAAATACTCATTCCCTTCCAAAGAGTTGAGCATAGCCGTGGCCCAGTTCTGTGAGCATTGTGAATTTAAAGGTCTTATGAAGGCTTTGCTGTCCAGCTAGGAGAAACTTGTCCTGATGCATAATGTGATGGACTTTATATGAAATAAAAACTTCAAAGGAGGAGGAGGAACGGGGGAGTAAAAAGGGAGTCAGTAAAGCATTTTGATTCATAATTCTTTTTTCTCTGTACAGTATTAGTGTTGCAAATAAATCTGATACTGAAATTCTCTTGAATTTATTTTTGGCAGGAAAGATACCCAAATAACAGCATGTTCAATGAGGTCTATGGGAAAAACATGAATACCAGCACAAAAACAGAAGTCACCCCTTCAGTCGCCCATCAGGAGACTTCACTCTATTCTCTCTTTGAAGGGACTCCGTGGTCTCCATCCCTTCCAGCCAGCTCAGGTAATCTTGGTATGATTTCTGTTGTGTGCAGTGACTTAAGAGGATTTGAGATAATTCTGAACCTGCTGCAAGTTAAATGTAATTGGAAATTAAAAAATATCTGCTTAACAAAGTACAAGGGACTCTGGGTTTTTTAATCTATCCTCAGAAATATGAGGGGATTCTGTAATTATTATAGCGTAAGAATCTAAATTGTAATTTAAGTAGCTGAGCAGGATAAAAGTTTTAGGAGGTGTTAAATCCTGAAATCTCTTTAGCTTGGATTCCCAACAAGCACTTGGGAGTAGAGCTTTAATAACTCAAAAATCTCTATGCTTTCAGTCTTGTTCAGTCAAAGCAGGAAAGACTGGATTTCATGATGTGGATTTTTCAAAGAGGAGAAAAAATGGATGACTAGAGTGTGTTGAGGAAAATCTGAAAGCTTTTGTTCCTTTAGTGCAGGTCACAAAGCAAACCAGCTTTTCCTTTACTAATTTTCTTTAAAGATATAAAGCATATTATAGTTACGTCATGCTTTTATGCTAACTATAAATACAGAAGAGAGTGAGGGGAGGGAAAGAATCAACTGCAGCTAAGAAATGAGTATATTTAAAATAGCATCTTCTACAGTGAGTTTCTTGGTCATAGTGAGATTTGTGCCACCAGCTAGAGGTAATCATTGTGGGTGAAATGGAAGGAGCTGCAAAGTACTTCTGTTCTGCTATGATTTGTGGCACTAGATGCTTCCAGCTTTCTCTCACTTCTCCTCATTTAAGACCACAGTGTCCTGCCACGCTCTATTTTCTTTAGACATTGATCTGTCCTGCCTGTGGGTAAGCTTTTCCATGCTTGCTCCTCTCCTTTGCTCAATATTTAGTGCTGGTCTGAACTGCTTTCAGACTTTGAGTATAAAACGTGTGTTCACAGGCTTAACAGTTTGAATTGTCAGCTTGCAAACTCCTTGAGGTTGGAAGTCGTTTTTATAGATTTGTCAAGCTGGGAGACGGAATGTGTGTGGTGGTGGGTTGGTTTTTCTTTTTTCTTTTTTTCTCTTTTCTTTCTTTTCTTCTCTCTTTTTTTTTTGTTAAGTTTGAGAAAAGTCATTCAGGATTGAAATGTGGAGAAAGCTCACTTTGTTGGCTAGCCAACCTTCTTGGGGTTTCCTGAAAGAATTTGGTTCTGGTAAACACGTGTGCATTACACACAGCCATTCTGTTCTTCTATGATGTGAAAAACTTTTCACTCAGAATTTAGGCATTTTACGTTACACTCGTGTAATGGAGAGCGTATAAAAACTGACCTTGAGTATTGAGAAAACTGAGTGATGGCAGGATTGGCAGGAGCACTACAAAGTGCAGAATGAGGAGAGTTCTACCATTTCTTTTGACCTTTTTGCTCTTACCTTGTAACCACTAGATCATTCGACACCAGCCAGCCAGTCTCCTCACTCCTCCAACCCCAGCAGCTTGCCAAGCTCCCCTCCGACCCATAACCACAATTCTGTTCCCTTCTCCAACTTTGGACCTATTGGGACTCCAGATAACAGAGACAGGAGAATTGCAGACCGCTGGAAAACTGATAAGCCAGGCAAGTGCTGGATTCCAGGCTTGCATGAAGCCAGCTGTTGGCATTTATTTTGCTAAGTTCATTTCAGCTTATCTCTTTTTCCTGTTTTAGCAATGGGAGGATTCGGTCTGGACTATCTCCCAGCAACATCGTCTTCAGAGAACAGCTGGCACCAGTCCAGCACTCCCAGTGGCACCTGGGCAGCCCAGGGTCCCCCTATGGAGGACTCCTCAGCTGTGCTCATGGAGAGCCTGAAGGTATATTTAACTGGAAGCTGTGCTTGGAAATGGGTGCTGATCTATGGGGCTGGAAGGTGGAGTGATGGGCTTTAGGCAGAGTACATCACTGTGTTCTGCGCATCAGAGTTCAGTGGCAGAAATCAAAGATTTTTCTTGCAGATTCACTTACACAGGCAGTGTGGGAGGTGTGACCAGTGCTGGAAGATGTCACAGTTTTTCAGTTCTTGCTGCTCTGGAATGTTTTGTGGAACAGGATTAGGTTGGCAGAACTGGAAGAAATAAAAATTTTGCTTTGACTGATCTAAAATTAGTAATTGCTAACGTAGGATCCATCTTTATGGTAATGAGGATTTTGAAGGATCTTAAAGGAGAACCTTTCTTTAGAAGGCATTGATGTCTGGATAGCTTTTATGATAAGCAAAGTGTGAGTATTGAAGGGAAGTGGGGGGGAAACAGTCTCTACTTTCTCATCTGTAAGAAGGTAGCTGTCTTGAGCAAGAAGGTGCTAGTGTGACTGTTTGTTTTTAGTCCATCTGGTCCAGTTCCATGATGCATCCTGGCCCTTCAGCCCTGGAGCAGCTGTTAATGCAGCAGAAGCAGAAGCAGCAACGTGGACAAGGCACCATGAACCCGCCGCATTGAAAATGAGGTGGCAACCCTTGCAAACGAAGGCTCCATAAACCATGGCATGTTGGGTTTGCAGGACTGGCCCACACAGTCCTGTGCAGGTGGCAGCCCTCTCTTCTGTTCGTTGCTGTCAGGAGGGCGTAAGTGCTCCACCAACCCACTGAGTGTGCACAAAATGTCTGCAGCGCGAGAAAGCAACATCAGGAACTCTCCCACCCCTGGGCCCTCTGGAGGGAGAGAGGAACTGCTGTTTGTCTCACTCAGTAACCCGATATCACCGCCTCTCACCTTCTCCATCGTGCATGTCCCCAGCCACATGGGAAGTAAAAGCTGAGAATGAAGGGCAGATGGGAGAAGCCAATGAGAACTTCTCAATCCTTTTCCTCTCTTTGGGGAGATAAAATAGGAATCCATTAATGATTGCTTTGCTGACTGAGAATGTAGTTGAAATTACTCCTAAACATCTTTATTATTACTATCTCAGTAGTAAGATCACACTGAATTCTTCCGTACACAGATGTGCTTTGTAGTCAGTGTGTAGCAATGAAAGCCCCAGTTGCTGCTCTGGTCAGAGGTAGGTGGTGGCAAAGTGAGGCTCTATCTCCTGGGCTAGCGAAGGAGCTTCATGAAGGAGAATCTGGCACTTGACACCACTTCACCTTTCACTCAAAGGCTTTGGCCAGCCCCTGCGTGGGTTAGAGACTCTAGTGTGAAATGCCCTCCTCTCAGTAGGTGTTTGAGCTATAAATCGGTGACATGGGGCATTGAAGCACTCTGCTGGACAAGCAAGTTAACTGCTATGGGGTTTTAAATTAATGTTTGATTCCTGTACATTTTACTGTAGCATAGTGGCTAGCCCCACAAAGGGGAGGCTAGTCTGTGCATTCACAGCCTGACTCATTTTAATAGGTAGGTAGAAAGCTTTCAATGTTTTTTTTTTTCTTTCTTTCTCTCCCCATCATCCCATCTTTGCTGGGCGCTAGTAGTTTTATTACCAACGTGCAACACCTTGCAGAAAGTAATCAGGGGTCCAGCAAGACTGAGTAAGGAAGACAGTCAGCCTGGACAGTGTGGAGGGTACAACCCCCCCAAAGGCACACACCAGCTCTGCAGACAACCCCCCTCCCCCAAACACACACACAGCTGCAGCCCCCAACTTTCAGTTCCAGAATGAAATTCAGAGCACCGTGGACACACGTGTGTAACCTACACACGGAAGAGAGCATAGTGCTGTTCGTACATGAAAAGGTGCAGAAGGGAAAATGAAATCTTTGCTATTTATTAGGGGGAAGGAAGACTGGAAGCTTCATTAAAAGGACAGCATTTCTGTTGGGTTTCCCAGGAAAGTTACGGAAACAATCTCAATGTCCGTTTGCTGTGTTTAGCAGTAGGGGTTTGTGTGATGATTCAGGAGCTCTGAGCTGGAAAAGAGCTGCAGAGCAAAGCACATGCAGGAGCCTAAGTGACGCTGGAGTCGGGCACCCCCAAAGAATATAAAAAGGGAAGACTGAGACTTAATACCCTTTCTAGGGTATGAGCAGCTCCCCCACATTCTCCAAGCAACATCACTGTTCTTTGTTGCATTTCTGAGATGTATTTCCTTTTAAAAAGTCCAAACAGTGAAGTTCCCACCCAGTAGTAATACGAACCAAACCCCTCTGTACTTCTCTCCAGCCCTCCCAGTTTGTGTATTTGAGCTGTGCACCCAGGCAGCTGCGACATTCCAGTGTTTGAACTGTCACTGATTCTTGCACCCTAGACGAGCTAACCAGGTTCAGCCATCTCACTCCCGGCAGCGCCAGGGTCCCAGCCGCGCCGTTCCACTTGTGCATGAGCGTCCGGTGTTAGGAATGCGTCTGACTCTCGGCTGGGACTCCCCTCCCGCCCTCCGATGCCTGGGGTAGCGAGGCAAGGGGACCCCAACAGAAACTGGTTTGTGTCGTAAGCTTTTTTTTGTGTTTTTTGTCTGTCTGTGCAAGAACTGCAGCTGCTGAAATCAGCTTTGCCTTTAATTAAACCATGTTCTCTCCATCCAGGTCTGTGTGTAGCCTTTATTTCCTGTGTAACTCAACTTCACGTTTAAAAAAAAAACATTATTTTTCTGGAGAAGTCAGAACAAGGTTTGAAACTGATTTTTGTTTGAAATAGAGCTAAATAAATTGCAGAGATTCAGTGCAGTTAATTGAAATGTGGTTTTCTGCTGCCTGTGTATGTGGTTTATATACTGAGCTAAAAATACGGAATAGGAGTTGCTTGCAAAGCTGTTTTTTGGTTGCGGAGTGGATTACTTAAAAGTAGTAGGGCGTAGTCTTTGGGGGTTGGAGGCTGCAGATCCTTCTGCTGTTGACCTGCGTGTTTGTCAGGATGGCACTTCCATCCTGGTTCTTCGCAGCCGTTTCCCAAACGACACGCTCCAGAATTTGTCAAAGGCACGTTAAGGAAGCTATAGACATGTCCTGCTTTTGAAATGTTGGTTTACTTTATCCAGGCAACTCTTCAAAGGAAGCACCTTTTAAAATATGTGTTAGTATTTAGGCTACTGGGGAAGGTGAGGTTCTCCAGAACTTGCATGCTATCACCAGAAGTGGGGAAAATGCTGCACTTAGCCTCTTCAAAGCAAGGAGCTCCCGATGGCATGGATATCTAGCGCGGGCATAGTGACTGTTTACAGCACTCATGCTGAGGAAGGGACAGTGTGGGTGGACCTAAAAGCCCAGAAGGAGCAGCTGTCAGCAGTCAGTGAAGGTGAAACACCATGGAAAAAGTGCCACTTCAGTCACTGGCCGGGGGGGGGGGGGGGGGGGAACTGTTGGATATGGAAGAGAACAAGGAAATTAAGGTTGTGTAGGCTCTTGCACGGGAGCAACTTCCCTTGTATTTGGTGCTCTCCTTGGGCTCAGCTGCTGTACCTATGCCTGGCTGCGATTTGAGGCAGTGTCTTTAACTTATTGCCTCTTGTGACTGCTGGGAAAATGTTTTCGGGTATGGTCTCGGGAGGTGAAAAAAACCAAATATATATATATATATATATATATATATATATATATATGTATATATATATATAATTTTTTTTAATGCTGGGGAGGGTTTTAAAGTTGTGGCTTTGAAATGACTCGTCAATTGGAGCAGAGGGAGGCTGCTCAAAGCCTTCTTGTTTAAACTCTTGGGGTTAGAAGTAAAATTTTGGGGAAGTGAATTCTGCTGGGAGTTCAGCCTTTCCTGGTCTTGAGCTTCCAGAATGCCTGTTCCTCTTCTGTATCTGTTGGCAGCACCATAAATGCAAGTTGTTACCTTTTCTGTGAGTTTTCCCAGTGACTGACTTGTCTGTGTAAAAGTTTTGTTAAGGATGAGGTAGGTGGGACAGAGCTCTTGCTAGGAAGTCTGTTAAATATGGCTTTTAGGACCGAATGTCTTCCTGGTAGGAAGATACTTAGCAACTTTTATGAATGAATTACCTGTCTTAAAGAACGATGCAAAAGGTAAAACAAAAAAATAAAGCTTTTAATAAATGTAGCGATAATATTTTGGTCCCTTTTCAGATGTGATGATTAATATAGGAACATCTTAATTGTGGCAGTTGAAATCCTTAATTTCTTTCCATGTCCAAAACTTCTTAAGCTCTTCTAAAATTAGATTTCTGGGTCTTTAGTGTTACACTTCTGAACGAAAGCAGAGGGGAAGATGCCTATCTTCCCATTGCACTGGCCTTCTAACCAGTCTTCGTTCACTGAAAGATAAAATTTACACCATTTTTGTTACCCTAGGGACATACAGGAGCATGCTTCAGATGTGCCTTCAGACCTTCACCTGCTACAGATGGGCCTGAGATTACCTTTTTGAGATATTCTAGTACCTATATAGCTATGCTAAAGCCTGGTAGAGAGGTGACTGAGGAGACGGGAATCAGAAAGACTAAGGAAGAATGAGGTAGACAGCGAAGTTCTTAAGGTAAGAAAGACTACACCGAGGGAAGGGAGGATCAAAGCGGACACCAGGGTTGTCTTCCCCATCCCTCCCACCCCCAGATATATCAGGCAAGTTTGTTAAAAGAACAAACTGTGCATGAGAACTTAACCTAATTTTTCTTGTTTTACAGAAAACACAAAAAGGAAGGGAGAGGAGACAAAAGGAGCAAAGGTCAGTTTAGAAACACAGTGTCATTTATATAGGCAAATGAACCAATAAGTATTAAGGGCCTCACACAACTGTCTTTCCTCAGTGTCTGACTGCTTTCATGTAAATTGTGGCCATAATAGAGTGTGCGTTGGTTTTATTTCTTAAAATACTCCACAAAGTCCAATCTTTAATCAAAAATTTTCTTCTGTAGCAGGCAGTTTTATTTCCATTGGAAATTTGAGATTTCGTGTCTCAATTGCAGTTACTCGTCCTGGCCCAGTTCTGGGCCAGTAGCTGCCTTGAATATAAACCAGTAGGAACAAAGTGTGTTGGAAGAAGCATGTATGACATTGAGATTTGGATGGGAACACTAGTAGAGCTGGGAGAGCTATGCATGCATTAAAGCGCAAAGCAATGAATGGAAGAAAATACTTCTAGAAAGCAGTCTTAAGGCTCTCTGGAGCCACAAGACAGGCTTTAAGCATTGCTTGTCTTGTGGGTCCAGAGAATAAGCTGGTAAGTAGAAAACCCTGCTCATACAGTAGCGTGCAAAGCTGAAACTGTTTCTACCTCAGTATGTTAGACTCTAAGCTTTTGAGGGGATGGAGCAGGTTGGTGCCTCTGAATCTGGAAACCAGAAGGATGTGAAGGAAAACAACTCTCGTTTATGTTCTTAGGTTATCCGTGCTGTGGAGAAGCAGAGATTTTGGGGGAGGAGATCAAAGCCCCCTAGTAAAGCTAGTAGGCTCCACTGAAAAACTGGCTAAAGTGCGGCTGGTACGTGTCGGTTGTCTGACCAAATACCTGAGAGTTGTTGGCCTGACTGGCAGATGCTAGAGACCTGCTGCTGCTGTTGAACTTAGGGTGTGCTAAAGGTGTTTGGCATCTCAGACCCACACTTTCTCCAGAGCTGGAAGGTCCTTCCCTTACCCTTTCACTGCAAGAGCACAGTTACCTTTGGATAAAACGAGTATCACATCTCCTGCCTGAAATTCCAGGTCTTCAGGTTGGGTGGCTTCATAATTGTACTGTGCTACTACTTGGGTTGGTCCCATCTCTTCTGGCATTGTCTTCTGGGCCTCCTCCTCTGGTTTGCTTTCTGGCAGAGATCCCTTGCCCTAGGCAGGAAGTAAGTTGTAAAGACACCTCTTGGCTTTTTATATATATATATATATATATACACACACATATATATATATATATATATACTTCAGAAGATACTCTCTGCTGCTTTACTTCAACCTCTTCCACTCACCTGCCTTTTAAGGTGTTACCAGTTTTGTCTAAAAGCCCCAAACCTGTGCCTGGGGCAGGGAGAGCAAGGGTTAACTCCCTTGCTAAAGGTTTCAGCCCTTACCAGGAGGAAAATTGCTGGGAATGAGCAGAAGTGGCTGCAATTACTGTCACTGACCTCTGTGCTGTCACACCACACTGTCAGACACTTGTCCTTGGTATGACTCCAAGCTGCCTCGAGGTTCTCAGCACTCAAAGTCTCCAGCGCTTCGCTATCTCCAGGCTTGTACCTGGGCACACAGAGGATGCAGAGTAAGGATCGGACCTTCTGAAAATAAGGTTCCTGCTGCTGGCAGCAGGCAATGGCTCACCTCAGCTCTGTGTGCTCTGGCTGGAGCTCGAGTTTCTTGCAGACCAAGTTCAAGAGTTCACTGTAGGAGAGATCTGGCTTGACTTGCATAGCAACTGTGAATTTGTGATGCGCCTTGAGAATGTAGGGTCCGGAGCTAGCGGTTTCTGCTTCCTGCGGATGGTAAGTGGGATGTGAAAAGTGCTCTGGCTAGGCTGGCCCCACTTAGAGCCATGGGCAATGGTGGCTTGTCAAGGACAGATAGAGGGGCCCTGTGCGACTGCAACATGGAAGCTGTAGTCACCCGAAAATCTAATCTGTGAGGCATCAGGAAGCAAAACTAGCTGCCTGCTGGTCAGGAGCCGTCTCTGTTGGTAGTTGATAATACTGTCTTCTGAGCAGGTCAGTGTTGATGCCACCAAGCTATCGTTGCACGTGTGGCTGGTTAGCTGCCCTGAGTTTGTCCCAGGAGAGAATGCAGCAATGGATTGGGCCATATTGCAGCTTTCTAGGTGACTAAATTCAAGGTGTCCTTCTCCTGTCCCAGTTTTCCAGTTGGAATTGCTTTTTTTCTCCCTCTCTCCCCCATGCGTCCTGCCAATGTGCCAGTCTTAATCAGAGGTATGAGAGTTATGGCTGAGCTCTTCCCTACTTCTCCCGTTTCGAGTGTGCAGGTCAGTTGGGATGTATTGAGACAACTAGTTAGGGGGCTCAGCCAGCAGTCCAAGATCCAGCAGGATGGGGACCTTGATGAGACCTCCCAAAAAGCAGCCCTCGTGGCCAGGTCGCACTGCCTGGCCTGCATGGCCCATCTGGAGCCTGATGTCCTACTGGCCCCTAGCTCCAGGGTTATGCTTTGGAGAAGCTGCTGAATGACAAAAACCTGAAACACTCCCAAGCCACGGTGCTTGTAAGGGATATTACATATCCCTTTTGATATGTAATAAATGCTACAGCAAGGACTGTAGGCATCTGCCTCCCTGTGATTCCCGCAGCGATGGAAGCTGTTACCTTTGGTTCTGCTCTCGGCTCTGTTGCGGTAACTGGAACAAAGTCTGAGGAAGAAGAAATAGGTGGCTAAGCCAGTGGAACGGGGTAAGCATTGCCAGTCGGTACATAAATAAATGCTCAGAATCCTGCAGCCCTCCTCTTTAACACTCATCGTTGTCTGCAGCAACAACCAACCCTGGAGCCAACTCTGCTCGCGCAAATGGATGTGGCATTAGTTGCAGTGAGATTCATCTATAGGGTTTAGGGGTAACCACCAAGAGGAGGCTTGGGGCCTGTGCTTTACCTCGTGTGAGCTACCTTGTTTCAGAACTTTACTGTGCTAGTTTTCAAATTGTAAAGCCTGTTTTGCATCTATAGAGACAGGAACTTCAGGGTTAAATTGTCCCTGGGCAGATTTTTCTTAAATGTAAAAATATTTGCAAGCATAAATAGCTAACTATCTTATGCTCTGCCATACATGACTTTTTGCAGCTAAATAACATTAAGTATTGGACCATGCAGACAAAATAGGAGCTTTTTTGTGCTGTAGTTCTCTGATTAGTCTCTCTGCAGTGCTGGGAGTCTACACAGACAGTGTAAATTCCAGCACTGATGGCAGCTAACAGCCAGCAGTCAGTTGTCTGGGGACTTGGGGACGGATGTTCAGGGTGAAAGATGAGCCATGCTGCCTGCGCCGAGAGCAGGCTGGAGTCTCGTACGCTGCTTGCCCTCTCCATCCTGAGCTTGGGGCTGGGACGTAACTAGCCGGGTTTGGACTAGGAATCCCATGCTCCTTAAACTTACAGTATGACCTTAGGAAGGAAGGTGACTTTTGGGGTGCTGAATATCAGAAACCCTGCATGGATTCAGCTTGTTCTGGAGATGCTTCACCATTGAAGGCAAAGCTGTTGTTTCCAGTACCTCTGCTCTTCTGATTTCTCCAGGTCCATACTGAAAACTGGAGGCAACCCTCATCTTTCACAGGAGTTAAAAAGCTAAATTCAGGCCTTCAGCTAGGGTGGATTGATAGAGGTCCATAGAAGTCTGTTCACAAGGACCTACTCTAAGGTTTGTCAGTGCTTTGACATTACAGTGCTCGTTAAGGGAAGAGGTAGAGCTCTACTGTTTATTTAATACAATCCCAGTGCTAGATCTATGGTGGCTTTTGGTGCCATAAAGATGCTTTTTGAGATTGCTGGGTCCCTGAGACGTTTGCTCTTAAGGGCTAAATTTTAGCAATTGGCAGCTCAGCCCACAGGGTTATTGCGGCTGCTTTCGCTTAGAGGAGAGCAAGGGGGGATGTTCAATATTTGGATTGGATTTTTTTAGGTATTCTATTAGCTGAAAAATCTGTTGAAAAAACAAATCTGTCTTAAAATTAAATTTTCACTTAGGGGGAAGGGAAGGCATTTTCTTATCCATTTTTTTTCCCTCCCTTATTGAAATTTTTGCCAGTTTTTCCATTTCCTCTCTGCTGCAAGTGCTTTGTGCCCCCGAGTCTGGGAAGTGTTAGGAAGTTTGTCTGACCAGGGCTCTGCCTGATGGCACATTACAGCAAGTGCTCTGTCTGCCAATAAAGAAAGTAAAAATTTAGCTATTTCCAATTCCCATGAGCCACAGCCACCTTCGCTATCAACATTATTACTAGACTCCTTGTGAGGCTGCTCTGCTGGTGACACAAGTCCGGTCCCTACCCTCCAGGTAAGATCGTCTGAAACTGCCTGGGCTTATTAGTCTGTCCGACTCTGAGCTGTCGTCTGTCACCTTTCAGAGCCGCAGGCTGGCTCGTGGCAGGGTTAGGTTGTTCACGTATTCCTGTTCTTATTGGCGGGTTGGCTTTCAATACCTGGCGCGTACTGCGGTTGGGTAATGTCTGTGCGTGGCAATATTTTCCATCCTCTGCAGTTATATTATTATGGGAATTGTAGCTTCCCTGCAAGCAGGGGAAAAATTTGTGGCTTTAGACGGGATTAAAGGTTCTTATAGCTCCATATATGCCTGCAGTTTGGACAGTTTGGTGGCTTTGGTGCTGGTGTCCCTGCTGCAGGTGGTGCTGGCCAGGCCTGTGGGAAGGGCCCAGGCCACAGGACGCTTGGCAGCTCTTAGGGAAACCAGCCCAGAACCCCCTTTCCTGGGCAGTCGCAGCTCCTTCAAAACTGGCATGACACACAGCAGCACTAAAATAATCCCAGGTGCCCCGTTTTGAGGAGAAGCTTGTAATGAACTTTCTGCTCTGGGACTTAAACGAGCTGGGTCGCTTGCCCTATTCCTGTCCCCAGGCCCTTTTGGTTGCTATGCTGGTTGCAAGCACAGAAAAACTCGCTTTCCCCTGGGATCCCAGTGCTCAGCACTGCGGTTGCAGGTTGTGCCTCCTGCTTTAATGTCTCTCCATCTTTGACAGCAAATGGGTCCAGAGGGGCCAGAAGCTAGATGGAGATGGATCCCAGCCCTCCTCTCAGCAGATGGAGAAAAGCATAAGGCTGCAGCAGTGAGGAGACTGTCTCAAAGCTGCCCACGGCGGGGTTTCCCACAAGGTACTTTGGTCTCCTCAGTTCCCCATCACTGACCTGGTGCTGGCCGCCGGGGTTTTTCTGGAGCACTGGAGCTGGGCGGCTCTGGGATCTCGGGTTCAGGAGGGATGTCCTCCTGTGTAAGACAAGAGGAAAGCAGCGTTGCCCATCAGCGCCTGCCCGAGGGAGTAGGGCACTGCTGCCCTGCGAGCTTCCCTTCCAGCCCACCAAGGCAGAATCTCAGTGGGGTGGGAGGACTGAGCATGGTATTGCTGTGACCTGTTGTTCAGGGGTGGCACTGCATAGTTTTGGGTCCAGCAAGGGAGACCCTTACCTTGTGGGGATTGGTATGTGCTAAGCATGTTCCTGGCTATTTCCCAACGTCTGTTTGGGGTCTTGAACTGGGGAGGGAGAATTCACTACCCCTTCTTCTCCCCTACATTACCAGCTACCACCCAAAGGGCCATCAGCACAACATCTGACCAGTTTGGGCAGATTTGTGAACTCCAGTTATGATGACTGCAAACCAGGAGAGACTCCTCTGGAGTTTCATGGGAGAGAGAGTTGCAGGTGCTGGTAAAGAAACCCCTGAGTGCTGGTCATGTTGGAAGGCACAATAGGTGGTGAGTGATTGCATGAGGACCTGCGCTCTGCAGAATGCCAGCTCTTCCCTTTACAGCACCTTACCTGGATCTGCAGCCTGTTCTGGAGCTCCACAAGCTCGAGGTAGTTGCAGGGGACAATCCCTTTCTGTGGGGAAACAGAGATGAGTGGAGACTGCTTGGCAGGAGGCACTGCTGCTGCTGGGGGAAGCAACTGAGCTTGTCTTTGCCCTGCCGTGAATCCAGGAGAGCACCTGAGACTTGAAGGTTAGTTGCTGCAGGTTGGATGACAGTCACTGAATGCTGTGGCCTAGGCAGTGTTCGGGGGGGTGTGTGAAATGTGAATTGCCAGACAGAATGAATAACTTTACTAGATCATTCAAGAGATCTAAGACAAGGGAGTAAGTTTTCAGTGTGGTATACGAGAAGATGGACAGTTTGGGTGACTCAGCTCTGGGATGCTTCGCTTAGGTGGGTGTGATCATGCAAGTGGAGCAGCATGCCTTTGGGCTGAAAGCTGCCTGGACGCCTGGGTGTCTTAGCTGCCCCTTACTGATTGCTGTGCAGTGTGTGCTGAATAACCAGCTCTCTGAGAAGCAGGATCAGGATTGGGGGCCTGCCATCTGCTGCCCTCTTTCCTGACTCAGCCCCTTGCCTTTGGTGCCCTTTGAGTTGCCTGTTTTTGTATGCTCTCAGTTTCCCTTTTTTGAGTCTGTCAGGGATATAGTGGATCTCCCTTCCTGGGAAAGGAAGAGCATTTCAGGGCAGATTGTGAGGAACAAGACAGCATCTTTTGAGGATGGCACCTGAGTCTTCTGTTGGTAGAAATGCCAGGAGCTGGACACAAGGAGCTGGGCTTTACTGGTCCATTACTGTGCCCATTCCCCTAAGCAGCAGGGATTGCCTCTAACGAGCCCAGACATCTGCTTTCACATTTGAACAGGGGACAAGGTGGAGCTAAGGCAGGAACTCCTCTAGTTAGTGGTAGCGTGGCTGTGTTCTGCTGGTCGTCTGCAGAACCTCACAGCTCTGACGAAGCGTTAGCCACTTCATCCACCCCCTTGTATCAAACATGTCCTTGGTACCTTTCCATTGAACATCACAGTAGCCCAGTTGTCCTTCTCTTTCTTCAGGACAAAAACAATGTTTCCCGGCAGGACCTGCAGCTCCTCCGGCGTCTGAGGGATGAACTCATACAGGACACGGTGCGGTTGCCCTTCGAGGGCCCTAGGTGTGGAAGCAGTGGTTGTTTCAGGAAGGGAAGTTGTGCCTTTTCTTCACTTTCCACTGGGACACGCACCTTTGTTTTGTTGTTTCCCCGATCCACTCCCCTTCCCCCCCCCCCCTTAGTTTTGAGTGCTGGCTGAATTCAGCCTGTGATGGTGCAGGACAGGGCTGGACCTGGCTGCATGTATCCACAGCGTTGCCCACATTTCATCCAGCTTACCTAAGGATTTCTGGAGTCTTGGGCCTGGGTGGAGGACCGGACACCTGTGAGCAAAAAGACAAGGAAAATTGTAATCGGAAGGATTTCAGTTGCTTTGCCAAGAAGTCCTGCAGCATTCTACCATGCCTGACATCATCTCTACATGGTTCCTTTCTCCCGTGCTGTTTTGCAGACCCAAGGGAGGGTTTTTTGTAGCTTTACAGACTGTCAGTGTATGTATTTGGCTCGCTGCCGCTCGGATGCGTGCAGCAGCTGTCTTTTGTGCCATTAAGAATATCACTGGTTCTGGTCCTTCAAAGCAGCAGTTTCTAAACCCTTCCACTTGCAATTTTCAGAATCAAAATGCCATTTGCGTCTGTGTTTTGATTTCAGGCATTCATGAAGGGTTGAGATCATGAATTTGGGAACACCTGGTTTAAGCAATAGTAGTTTTGTATTTCCACATGTATTCCTGGTGTTATGTTTGCAAAACCCCAGCTGCCATCATAGTGCTCCATAGTCTCTCCTGCCTAATCAATCTGAGGTCTCTGGCAGATTTTATCACCTCTCTGAAGAAGTTACTTTTGTACTGAAGTGGGGCAGCAGTCCTGACTCCTAGAGCAAGGCATTTTTAGTTTTTACTGAGAGAACTTTACTGCATTGAGAAGTGTGCATTTGATCTTGCATAACAGAGTAATAGGTCTGCAGTGGCCCCAGTTCCCCATACCCTCTCAAAAGACTAGTAAAAACTCTCCAGTGCCTTTAGAGCTGGAACAGATGTTTATACTTCATCAATAAAACAGCAATGAAAATATGAAGAGATCTATGAACTGGGGCAGGCAGAAAAAAACAAGAAGGTGGCAAATAAAAGCAGAAACCCTCTTGCTCCTCTAGTGATTCAAGCGTAGGCAGATGAATCCTAACAAATCTTGCAGGAAGGGTTTGAGATCTCTTCCCCTCTGTGGCAAGCTGCAACCCTGCAGCAGAGGCAGAGGAACAGGATGCATGACCAGGCCTCTGCTTCCTGGTCAGCGGCCGGTTTATCTTAAACCGCAAACGTAAGTGGGTTTGAGCTGCGGTGCGAGATGATAAGCAGAGCAGCTGAGCTGTGGGCGCATGCCTCCCTCTGCCCCTGGGGCAGGAGCAGAAAGTTTATGGTGGTAATGCTGCTGCCTACTCAGCAACATGAGCCATAGCCCTCAGCAAGATGCTGGATGATACCAGTCCCAACGTACACCTGAACACTCATGCTGGGCTAGCTGCAGTGCTGAGGTCGCTGGTGCTTTACCTGGGGTTGAAGTGGAGCAAATCCTGAAAAGCTGTCTTTGTCTACCACAGATGCCACCACCTAGAGCCAAAGAAAGACATGTAGTGATTTGGTGCTCGTAGCATTTCTTAGACCTCCGGTTGTTTGACACCTGCCCTCTTTTGGTGTTGTGCAAGCCCAGCTCCTCAGGTATGGATGCTCCAGGTTCAAGGTGGGCTATGATTTCAGCTAAACATTTTTGATGAGGCTTGGTGCTTCAGGGCACCGAAGCTTGCCTCACAGTTGTGGTAAGCTCCTAGCCTCACCACTACAGTATTTAGAGTTGCTATAAACTAGAGATTCCCCTTTATGTTTTAATTGTGAATGTCCGAGGGAGTTAAGGGAGCCCTTGCCTCCTGCACACCATTTTAAACATTGTTAAAAAGGTTCATAAATGTTTGGGTGCGCGTTACAGGGGAACCCTTCACTTCAGGGGAGCTACTTAGCTGTTGGTTGTCTGGTGGCCCAGTACCCCCATAGGCCTGTGGTTTGCTTTCTGAAGGAACACTGACAACAGGGGTGGTCGTTCTGCCTCCTAGGACCTGCCTCCAAAGGTGGTGTCCCAAGGCTTGGATTTTGTGTGCTTGACTAAGCTGAAAAGCCTGTCTCATACTGAGCAGGGGAAGAGCTGGAGGTCGTTTGTGGATGTCAAATTTTAAATAGCTTGAATTCCTCTCCTTCTCCTGAACAGAGTCTTGGCTCAAGTTCAAGCTCCAGTGAGACCTCTCCAGCTCATTGTGGAATGACTGTGCCTCATGTTTAAGGAGAGAAACTGAAATAGGCCTTGCTGAGCTGTACAGATAAGGTTTTGCAGAAATACCCTTTTAGCTCTGCTATTCCTGGAGAATCTCAATTCCCACGAGATTCCTGCATGTCATCCCTCCCTCTATCCCTGTGGGGATCCCCAGGGCACAGATCATCCCCATATCTCTGCTCGGCTCACCAGGGAGTAGATAACAGACTGGTGTGTGGTGGCTTTTAGGCAAAGGGAGGTCAGTGGCTTTCTTCAGCCCACAGGCTTGGCTTGAATAAACAAAATATGTCTTTCTTACCGTAGCCTTTCCCAGGTAGTCCTTCTTCTCCAGCTGAGCCACTTGCTTTTCGTTTGGCCGAAACAGCTTCCCTGTGGGAACTGCGACCAGCTCATAGAGCTTCTGCTTCTGTAACACACACAAACCAGAGTGCTCATCAGAAGTGAGAGCAGAGGTGGGTTTTTAGTTTGCCCCTGTGGTTAAAGTCTCGCTCTGTAAAGTCAACCCACCGCCTTGGCAGTCTGACCGCAGCCCTGATGTGGACTGCTCAGTCCAGTCTTCCCATCACTGCCTCCATAGTGCCCTGAAAGCTCTTCTCACAAATCCTACCATCAGTTTAACACCCGTGTTTTGTATATCCATCTTCAGTTCTCTGCTGCTCCACTAAAGCCCTTGCTAAGGGATAGTTTCTCCATCTGTGGAATTTCCTCTCTCCCTCCTGTGGGTCTGCCATGGACAAACACCTCCATGTCTAAGACCTCCTATTTCTTACCAGGATAGCTTCCATTGCCTTGTCAATCTTGTTGTGCTGGGGCTCACTTTTCATGCTCATTGCCAATGTCAGATGTTCCTCAGCTTTCTTCCAGTTCTGCATTGTGGCATATGCAAGTGCTATGTTATAAAGTATCTGCAGGAAGGATGGGAGCAAGGAGATCAGTTATTTGAAGAGCTGGAGAAGAAGCCACTGCAACAGCAGAGCAGATGGCACTGCACATAGCACATGCTTCTGAGTGCTGTGGCAGGATTTCTGTCCTCCCTGGTCAAAGCAGAGTGACTAGCAAAGTCCCTTTTAGAGACAATAAAGCAAGGTGATTTGAGATCATCATCTCACTTCCCTTTGCAAAGCTGCTCACATGCTGCTGGGATTCTTTGCCACACTAATAACTTTCCGTGGTAATACTGGCTCCTCATCCCTGTGCCAACTTGTGTATGTTTTGCTAGGGTTTGGGCACAAACAGACACTAGTTGTTTTTCCCTAGATTTTTGCTGAGCTATTGAACAGCTCTTTCCATATAGGCCAATTGCTGTTTCCATATGGGTAGATGAGGTCAAACCTGCCAAGGTGTGGAGGCTGAAGGAAGACTACTCTTTCTAGTGGGTCTGTCCTCCCATAGCTGATGTGCTGTGGGAAAAGCAACCTGGCTCCCTATGTGGGAGATTCACTTTTGGTCACTGACGAGAGAAAAAGATCTACAGTGAAGAAATATCAGCTTATCCTTGGGATGGGTCTCACTGAGGGATCCATTTAGTGCAAGGAGGTTCAGGCCTTTTCTTGGTCCAGGCCTTCTAGAGAGTTCACAAGGTGACATGAGAACGTGCTTGGTGGGGTGCTCTGTGCAGCACCCGGCAGCGTGGGTGCAGAAGGCTCCTGTCCGCAATGTCGCCTGGTGTGGTTTGCTCAGGTCTCTGCGTGCCTGTTGTTTGGGCATTTCTGGGCTGACTGTGCAATGTCAGCATCCCCATAACAGCTCGGAAGTTTGTGCTTTCTCACACTGCGCTGGACTGGTGGGCAGAGAGCGCCCTGGCTGCCCGCGGTAAGGTCTGTAGCATTAGGAGCAAAATGCCAGTCTCTTCCTCACCTCGCAAGCAAACAGCCTGTACCGCAGCCCAAGGATCTTGTAGTCTATGAGCTGGTTGCCTCGCAGTTGGGCCAATGCCTCTTTAAAATCCTCGATGGCCATTTCATGACTGTGGAACAAAGGAAAACGATAACTTGGGAGGGCTACAGCAGCACAGCAGCACTCAGGCTGCCTGGTTCTGCTCAAGGGCACGTCACCAAGCCCTGAGTCGTCACTGTCTGGAGGACACCAGAGGCCTTTTGCCTAAGGCTTTGCCTTTCTTGTGTTGTGATCGCGAGTGTCTTTGCCCTGAAGGCCCCATGCCCTTCCAATGTTTCTTCACTGCAGGGAGGACCTGTGTTTCCCAGGTCTACCTAGCACTGGGACCTCTGGTCCTGGTACTGACTTCCTCTCCCATGTTTAAGCTGGAGTCAGCACACCTTATATTACTGTATATATGTTTATTGCTTGTGGTATCTACCTATGGTTGTTCTGAGAAATCCCAGTCCAGAAGCAAGTGCAAATCACTTCACAGGGTGTCTTGGGGTGCAGTGTAGACCTCTTTACCATTGAGTCTTTACAAAAAATCAGTTAAATTTATCTGTGCCTCTCCAATTTCTGGGGAGTGTTTTCAGCCCTCCCAAGGGCACTAGAGGCATTCCCTGGCTTTCCAGGTTTCTTTCAGGCTACCGTCTCTGTAAGTGGCACAAAAATAAAACCTTCAACCCATCCAGCACCCACCACTCACTTCTCTCGCTTGTAAAACACTGTCCCCCGTTGGAAATAGGCCACCGCCAGGTGCTTGTCACAGCTGATGCTCTGCGTGAAAGCCTGAAAGGAGGTAGAAGGAATAGAGAAAAAGGGGTAAGAAGGTTTAAGAAAAGGTGAGGACGTAGAATGGAAATACCAGCCCTATCTGCCCTTCTGCTTTATTTGAAATCTGCGCATCCTGGGAGCAGGCTCCTGATTTCCTGGAGCCACATCCAGGTTTCACCTGTCGACTTGGCAGCTTTGTGCCTCCGCGTTCGCCTCCAGGAGGCAGGGAGAGAGCGTGAACAGAAAGCCGGGGGTCTCTCCTGCTTCTCCTTGGCGAGTCACCGGCAGAAAGGGTTCAGCGAGAATGCTGCAGGGGTGGCACGAGCCAGCCGAGCGTTTAAAAATCCCAAATCCGTGCCTTAGCCTGTTCTCCTTCGTTCCTCCCGCTTCGCTCCTCGACCTGCCTGGCAGGTCTGCGCGTGAGCTCGGCGCTGCATCGCGCCGGCTCGCCTGCAGAAGGCACTGGCGCCTGCAGGTGCCCCGGCACCGTTACCTACCTCCTCTGCCTCGGCCAGGTTCCCCAAGACGAGGTGGATGCAGCCGATGTTGAAGCAGAGTTTGGAGGGGGCGTTGTGGACGGACGTGAAGGCGGCCAGGGCTGCCCGCCAGTCCCTCTGGTCGGCAGCGCACACCCCCTCGTTCCAGAGCCGGATCGTCTCCACCAGCGACATGGCGGGAGCGGGCCACGGGCTCGCCGGCCGCCTCGGGGCTCTCGCTCCTCCGCCTGTCCTTCCCCGCGGCGCCCCGGCTCCCTCGTGCTGCTGCTCGGCCTCTCCCCCGCTGCCTTCTGCCGGCACTTCTGCATCCGCCGCGGGTGCTGGCGCCCGTGTCGCAAACCTCGCAGGAAGTGGCCTCACGCGGGGGCGGCGAAACGCGGCCCTCGCCATGGGGGAGCGAGCAAACGCTGGCGGTCACGCGCTTCGCGTTTGGCTTCTCCGGGCTTTCGATGGAAGGCCGGGCAGTTTGTCGGCTGCGTGGTTTATCGGGTCTCATTTGGGCTTGCCGGGCTGCTCCTGCCCGAGGGCTGCACCTGGCCCGGGCAGAGGAGGCCGGGCCCCGGCCGGGCCCCCGCAGCGCGGCCCGCGACCAAGGAAGTCGGTAAATGCTTTAAACAGTTCCTGGAGGCGTCTCTCTGCCGGCACGGCCGCCTGCAGCCTGGCAGGTGTGATCCTGCCTTCCCAAGGGAGGAGGTGAAGTCCAGCCCATGAAACAGCCCACGGACTGGCCTCGAAAATCCAGGTGCATCTTCCAGCTTGTGGCTTTTGTGTCAGGTTGTGCCCTGCACCCAGTTCTTACTTCTGGCACTTCTCTGGAGGTGCTTTTCCTCTGTCTCATCTAACAGTGACGTGCAATATATTTTGCAAAAACTTGAAATATATCAGCAAGACCCTTGCATCGTTGCCTTAACTTCCCCATCAGATTAGATAACACTAACAACAGGAGGGAGGTCCTGAAGGAGACTTTCATTTGCCTCCTGCTCAGAGTGCGGGAAGAAACCAGAGGTGCCAAACACCAAGAGCTTGTTTTTAGTTAGCAGTGTGATGGGGCATGTCTCTGAACCTCGGGCTCTCTCTTTGGTTCCCAGGTTGCGAGGTGAGTGCGCCCCTTGGCATCCCTCTGCACCCAGCCGGCTTCCTGCTGCAACGGCGGGCAACGCGGAGGACACGCGGCTGCTGTGACTCTGGAAAAGCCGAGGGAAATGCAGCCTGCCTACGTGACATCGAAGGAGAGGGATGGGAATGCCCAATCTGTCAGTGCGAATACACCCCTCTGAGAAGGCTTCTGTTACTCCTTTGAATGAGACTCACGTAGAAGCCAAGGACATTTCTTGTCCGAGGAGATATTTCAATGCTCAGAAGCAGCAAACCTTTCACCTTCAGGCTTTAGGTGCTGGGCAGATGATGCATTCTGTAGCTGAAGGGTTTGTGTTGAATTACAGCACCCAAAGAGTACCGCACTGGGATTTGGGACAGCTGACTCTCTTCCTGGCCATACGACCTGCTTCATGTCACTTCTCCCTGCTCCGTCTCTATTTCCCTGCGTAATGCTGGCCTGGTGCATCTAGTCAGCTGTTGAACTCTTCAGGGCAGAGATTGGCCCCAGTTGGGGTGAGCTTCTGGGGTCTTGTTAAACTGATCTCACGGCTTCTATGCAGGCTGGTCTTTCTACCATCCTATTAGTCCCATGGAGATCTTGTCTAGCAGAAAAATAGTCACTTTTTTCTAGGAATGATTTTGTGCTGATTAAATTATCTGCATCATCTTAGGGGTAGATCCCAACACTGGTACAAGAAGGAGGATGTGAGATCTGCCTGTTGGCGACAGCTGATGACTAGATTGGCACATGGATAATATAAAAAGTAACTCCACCTCCCTGGGCTCCGTGTCAGTCGGAACGGCATAATGCTCTGCGTTACAGGTGACGTGACTAATAACCATTACTCAAAGGAGAAGTGAAGCTGCAGACACTGACATTCTGATTCTGTAACTTTAACCAAATGAGTGTGCATCGCACGGAAAGGAGATGGCCTCTGAAAGACGCAGGCACAGCAAATGCATGTCATGGTTTTAACATAACATACGAACAAGGTTCAAACAATCTCAAAGTCGTGACAAACATGTCCCTTCTAGTAACACACTGAGTCTCTGTTCCTGTTTCTCTTACCAGCTTTATTTATCAGGCAAACTTTTCTCTTTCTATGTTCATTTCCAAGAGGAAGTAAGTAATGTAGATGGTAGCATCTCCCCATGTGAGATTTTTGGAATCTTGCACAAAGAGCGATTTCAGAGGTAGATAAGAGTTACGTAGAGATCGGCCAGGATGCCTAAGTTGCTTTTAAGTTTGTACAGTAACAGCATACAAAAATTTATCATAATTTCTGGAGAGAATCTAGAAAGGAGAACAAAAAACAAGAATGATCAGGGCAGCGGAAAAGGTTACTTCTGAGGAAAGACTGAGGAGAATGAGCTCACTGAGTTTTAACGCAGGAGGAGCAGGTCTGCGTGCAGCTCCCTCCCCGGGAGGCCGGCCTCCTCGGGGGCTGCAGCTAAGCTCTCCACGCAGGACCTTATTTGCTGTGTCACTCCCTAAACGGTGGCAGAGAGCAAGACCACAGTAACCCTTTGGCCAAATGATGGCTGAGTCAAAGGCCAGGACTTGGTGTGGGCTGGAGAGGCCAGATGGTATCGCTTAGCCGTGGGTGGACAGCAGTTTCTCTTGTAATGCCTTTAGCTATTACGAAACTGGGAAGTGACTAATAAGGGTGATGTTACGACACGCTTGGGCCAAAGCTAAAAGCAGCAGTGAGAAGCTTTGCAAATTAGGCTCAGAAGCACTGAGCCTTCCTCGAGGAGACCTACAAATGCCATCTCTCCTGGAGTAGGTCTGATCTGTATAGAGAGTAGAGTATTTTTCCTTGAAGGTTTCCTTTTAATAAGAGGAAGGGAAATGTCTTTTGCAAAATGAAAAATGTTTGTTTTCTCTTCTTCGCTGCCCATATTTCTGCGTTACTCTTTATGTTAATCATCATCTTAGTAATGTGTGTCACCTCTTTCTGCTGCTGCTGCCTCTCTGCTGGGTGCCCTCAGTCAGCTGCGTAGCGATGGTCCTTGTGCTCGTCTACCCTGGTTTGAGCTTCACTCTTCCCAGCTTGCTGTCACCCTCTGCTTGCTCTTCCGCTTGCTCTCCCCCCTTCCCGGTCCTGTCGCTTTCTCTCGGTACCAGCCTCCCTTGCTGTGAGCGCCCTGCGCCACAAGCGCTGTGGCTGACGTAGGCGGGTTGTGCGCGCCCGGCTCAGGACCAGGGCCAGCCCTGGAGCCCCTGCGCCCGGCTGCGGTAGGCGAACGCTTTGCGGCGTGTGGAGCTTGCAAACCGGGCACCTCGCTATGGCACGGGGAAGTCGGTGCTTCTCAAAGGTGCGCAGCAGGGAGCCCCCATCGCCCTAGCTCCGGGGGGAGCCGGGGCACGAGGGGCGCTGGGCAGCCCTCTGCGTTTGCAGCGGGAACGGTTTTGTTGCAGTTCGCGTTACTCTCGAGTTTCTCAAAGGATGCAAACTTTACTTTTGCCATTGGCTCCTGATGGACTTCTTTTAGAAAGTTTAATCTATTCTGCGGAGCTTTCAGTGTGTTTGTGGGATGAGGAACATCTTTCAACAAAACATTGAATATTAAGTGGGCTTTCTGAACCCTACATAAGGAAAATGCAGTGTTCAAACACAGATTGCTGTTAGAATCATTCCCTGCTTGCTCCATGTTGTGGCATTATGTTCCCAAGAATATTAGCAAGGCAGAATTTGTAGGAAGTCATCTTTTTACTAGATTTAATTTTTACCACCCTTTCAATCAGTTTAATAAAATAGATGTCTTCCTGCAAATCTTGCACTGTTTATTACCCTTGCATAGGTCACGTCCAGAGCTATTCTGTCTTCTAATACATCCCTGAACTTATATGCAGAGGACACACATTTGCTGTGTCTCCAAATACTTTTTATCCTACTCTGAGGAGGAGATCCAGAGACAGTCTGCTCCTAGCTTTTGTTTCTCTAATGCCACCTAGAGGTAGCTGACCTGCTTCAAAATCAGGTAATTCAGAAAATGTTTTTCAAGCAGCTGGGATTGCACCATTTCTTTTTTAAAAAATGGGAATTGATTGGGGTGTTAACCAACCACGGACCAATTGAAGCATACAAAGTAACACCAAACACCTGACACTCTCTAGCAGAGCTGTAAGGACAGAGCTATTACTGCCAAGGACTAGGCCAAGGCTGCTCCTACGTGTGATTGAGACCTGCACGTTTTCCACGGTTTTTGGAACAAGGAGAGTTCTTTTATTTTGTTTGTGCAGCACCTACCTGGTGTTGAGCTTCTTCTACAGAAATTAATGAAGAACAAGCATCCTATGGAAGGGAGGGTAACCACCGCCCGGGTCCTTGTCTGCACTGGGGCACCGCAGACTGGGGCCACGGTGCCTCTTGGCCGCCCATGGGCACCCTGGAGCAGAGGGGATGGGGTGGACTGGGGATACTGGGGGGGCAGGTGAGGCGCTGGGAGGGGCAGGAAGCAGGGCAGGCCCTGCACTGTCCTCCAGGGAAAGCAAGGGCTGCTCCAACAGCGATGCATAGCGCCCGCTGCCCAGCAGCAGGGCAGTGCTGCGCTGCCCGTGCCTGCCTCTGCCTGCCTACACGGCCACGAGGGCTTTGGGCTCAGACTGCCACAGGGAACCGGAGAGCAAGGAGATGGGATGGAAGGAAAAGAAAAATGTCAGTGAGGAAAACTGCCTGCAAATTACCCCACAACTTGCTAGGATTACTAAAGCTGGCTTCTCGCTCACCCCTAAGCAAACAGTACACATGGGGAGAACTTTGGCTGGAAACTTCTGAAGGCACTAGATCTAGTTTTTAAAGTGACGATTAAAGTAACTAGTATGAAACAGCTTTCAGGTGTCAGAGTGCTCAAGACGAGGTTTCTGTACGCTCAGTCCCTTCAGAAGTTCAAGCCAAGTACGTGTTATCATTAATGATGTAGGCACACAGTCATCCTACCTACAGGCCAAGCCTAGGACTGGTATTAGTACTTATACTGCAGTACAAACAGCAATTTAATGTTTCATCACTTGGAGTTGGGGCAGGCAAAGATACAAAATCCCAACCATAGAATCAGGAGTTCAGCTCCACATGACAACCCCGCTAGCCCCTTACCGCTTTCCTCTTTTTGTTCCTGTTTTGATAAAGCACGTAACATAGACGTTTGTGCGGATCTCAACGTCTGGCTAAAATTTTAGTTTAAGTAGAAGAATGGAGTTTAAAACATTTCTTGTTATTTAAATATTTTACTGACATCTCAAATCTTCTAAGCTGATTTAGTTGTAAGTAATGGTGATAGTTGCACAGCTACAAATAACTGCTCTGAAAAAGGCTTACCAAGAAAAATAGCCAAGAGGAAAACAGGATTTTAGGGACTGCTTTTTTTTAACTTTTCTCAGTCCTTGTACAGCACCATGGTGGACTAAAAAAATAACACTTATTCCAACCATTTTCCAACCATCCAGGCATTTCAGACACCAAGTAAATATTCAGTGACGATTTATTGTCTGGTCTTTATTATTATTACAAAAAAAGCAGATATCAAAAAACAGCAAAGATTTCACAAGTTTCCCAACAGTTTTACACAACTGAATTGCTGTAAAATGGTGAATGTAAAACAAGTGTATTTAAGCCCTGGCCCTAAACATTCAAAGGCAGTTTGTGGTCTGCGATGCCCTAGGCTTGCTTAATTCTTTTTAAAATACTCCTCTCTATGCTGGGACTTAATTTGCCCACTAGCTAACACACTGTGGTAAAATACAACAGGAATGTAAACTTTTTGGGATCCTTTAAGACCCTATATATCTGGAAAATAAAATATGGGAGCCTTGCAAAGGATGGTGCAGATACCAGTATGAATTTCTTAGATTACCACAGGCAGCCATTATGTTGTGCTTGACAAAATCAAATCACTTCCAAGTTGCTGAAAGGTGATTTGCTGTGTGAAAGCTTTTCCTTCTCCTCATCAGGATCTTTGCTTCCCCCCCCCCCCCCCCAAAAAAAAAAAAAGTTCACTGGACCAGGCTCTACTGTAAGTAAGTGGCCCAACAGCCTTCTAAATTCTGTCATTCAAATTGCACAACAGACAATTTCATCCTATTGTGACTTTCCAACAGTGGACTCAGCATTTGATCACAAAAAACCACACTAGGCCATGAGATGCAAGATTAAGAAAAAAAAATGCTCAACTTTCTGGAATGATAATCAGGTTTGGAGGGGAGCCTTTGCCTTCTGTCCTATTCACTGCTGTAGGTTCAGAGGCTGACCAAGAGAAACATGGTCCAGTTACCTATATTAATAGCTGCCCCACTTCTCAAGTATGTATCTTACATCAAAACACTGCTTGGCTAGCAAAAAGAATTAAGACACTGCCCTACGTCCCTCAGCTTTTGCTTGGAAAGTCAGGTCCAAATCTGTCATAATTATACACAAATGCAAATCGTCCTAAACATGAAGTTGTATATGTAGTTATACATGTCACTGAAATGCTCTTGAGTACCAAATATTCCTGTTAGAAATAAAATTGCACCTTCATAATTTTCCAGAGTTCAACAAAGAGACCAAGATATGCATTATTTGTCAGATATGAAAGAAGCAGCGAGAAGGCAAGCTGAGAGACAGAGGCTGCCCACAGGGCAGCAATGGCATTTGGTTGTTTGGTTTTTGTACCAGCGTTTCCCACAGCCACAGGAGGCAGACAACCATTTGTTGCTGGACTTAAACCGTTTTTCTGGCAGTTAAAACACGGACAATGGACCCCACTCCTCCAGCAGCCAGGGCCTGAGAAGAGAAACATGGCAATTAACACGAAGTCAAGAAGGTAACAACAGGCTGAAACAACTGCTTGACAGCAGGGACTTCCAGATTCCAGATTGCATTTCAAATTAGCATCTCCCAGCACTTTACATAAAGTACAAAACCAGTACCAAGGGAGCTAGGGAACTACAACCACGTTCACTCTAAAGATAGCTATTTGACAGGCTTCTACTTCCCTACGTAACTAAGCTGCAAATTTTGCTTCCCTCTAAGAAGGAAATTCTACTTTCATCTGCTTTAATTACTAGGGTAAACTTCATTTACCTCAGTCTAACATAAATTTTAAGTGTAGAATCTTAACCTAAGGAATCAAGAGAGATATAATTCAACTGTGAGCCTGCAGAACCGTATCTTTCTCACTGTGTGAATACAACATTTCAGCTTTACCAAACAGAAAGGTTATTCTAACCAGGCTTGACGAGTGCGTCCTGGCCCCAAGAATCTACTACTAAGAATAACCCAGTCAAGAAAATGCACGTCCTATAAACACACCTTCTCATGCCACTGCAGCAGCACAGCACTGCTGTTGTCAGAAGGGCTCTCAAAGCCCTTGTAGATGTACTTCATTAGCAGATCAACGCCATTCTTATCCAGTGACTGCACTGCTTTCTCAATATCATTGGCTTTGAAAGAGATGAGGACCTTCAGGACAATACTTTCTGCACGATCCTGTGAAGAAGCAAGAAAGACAGGGATCCATTCATTCTCAAATACAGTGCGTCCAAATATTAGTCATCTCTTGAGGAAGTAGAATTTAATTTTTCTCTTTAACAATTTCTGAAACACTTTTTTTTTTAAAAAAAAAAAAGCAGTTTGTACACCTAGCTTGTACTTATAATGTGTAAGAGAGACCTTCTCCCAACAGTATAGTCTAATTAACTTGCCAAATACCTACAATTCTAGATCTAGAGTTAAGTATTTGAATTTTTATTTAATTCAGGTTATTTAAGTTCAGCCTACAGATGAGCTATAAGGAAACCTAATACTTAATGAGAAGGCCAGTCCCAACACAAACAGTAAAAAGAGTTTAACAAATTTGTTCTCTACTAAGTTTTCTGCCTCTCTACTTCTGAAAGTTTCTACCCATTATATGAAAAAAAGGTCCAGTTTTCATAGCAAAACTCAATTTCTGGGAAGCTCCAGAACAGTTATAAAAATTAAGTACCTGGCTACTGGCCTGCCTCATCACCAAAGCCTTTTCCATGCTTTTGTACTGTTTAATGAGATAAAATTACTCTATTCCATGGAAACAGTATTGGTCAACCTAGATAAGGGGACTCCTGAAAGCCACTCATTTCAAAAACAGTCAACTTCTGTCCCATCCGCATAGGAGGCAAACTGGCAGCATTAACAATACTTTGCATTGATAACCATTTGCAAGTCCATGTGGATGTCTTTTCAGGCTCAGGAATTTGTGTGGCATGAATACAGCTGCAGATTAGCCATATAATCAGCAAAGAAAGATCTCCTCTTTCTCATTCATCATTAATTGAGGAAAAAATAAAAGAAAAAAAGATCTCAGGTTTGTTAGACCTTTAAACAATCCCATCGTCCCAAATACTTCAAGCAACTCCCTCCTACAAAAATTAAGAAATTTAGTTTCCTTGTTTAACTTAATATCCCTTAGCCACTTGGGTGAATGAGACTTCTCATACGAAATGAAAACAAAAAATAACCTCCCCATTATCAAATAAAATTGAAGCCAAACATTAAAAATCCATTGCTGTACCCTTCGCAACCCCACTGCCTTCACGCTCTATTTTCAATTACAATACACACCCAATGGGAAAAAATCATCAAAACGAAGATAAAACTGTTTAGTCCTTTAAATGGTGATATCTGTACATCTATATTGTATAAATACCGGCTGACTCCCAGATCCCGGTATAACTGCACAGGGCTCGGTGAAGCCTTCACCGGCAGCCTTGTGAGGTTGGTGCGGTAGCAGAGCAGCACAGAAACGTGCCTGCGGGATTCTCTTCCAACAGCAAGACCTCTGCGGGTGCTCCCGAGCGGGGCAGTTCCCGGCGTTATCCGCCTGCTCCTCTCGCTGCTGAGCCACGAACTACTCAGGCTCACCTGGGGGACAGTCGGAAGCAGGCGCACAGGGTGCGCTCCGCTTGTGTCACAGGGGGAGCGCCTGCATTTTCTACCCTTTACCAGCCTCGCTTTGATTGGATGCAACAGCTATCGTTTCTTCCTTTTTTGTAGGTGCAGAGCCCGGCCGTGGCAGCGTTTCTCAGAGATGACTACCAAAGCTGCGCTTCCTGGATCGGCGAGCGCTCCGCCGCCGGCTCCAGCGGTACCGACCCGCTCCGGATCGGGCAGCGGCGCCCGCCAACGCCTGAGATAGCCGGGCCGCGGGATGGAGAATTTACGGCGGCTGAGAAACCTGCACCGAAGCGGCGCCAGCACCGAGTGCGCGCTACGCACAGGTGCGAGCTACAACTTTGTGCACCCCGGTCAGGCTAACCGCGATGCTTCGACACCAGCGAATATCCCAAAGCAGCCTGCTCGCCTCGCCCACGGCCCGCCTAGGGGCCGGGGCCGCACCGGCGTCAGAGAGCAGCCCCGGGAGCGCGTTACTCGGGACTCCACCTTCACGGCCTGGTTCTTGGTGTTGAGCGGCGGGTTCTTCAGGGCTGCCTGCAGCGCGGCCATCATGTTCCCTCTGCGAGGCCGTTAAGGGCAACCGCGGGGAAGGAGGCTCCGCCGCCGCCGCCCCGGCCACCGACGGCGCCACAGCCGCTCGCGCCGCGCTCGCCCCCGCCCGGCCGCTTCCCCCCCCCCCCCCCCAAACGACCGTTGGTGCCGGGACTTCTTCGCGGCCGCTGGCGGAAGGATATTGCCGCAGGCAGGAATCCACTTCGCCCTCGTCGGGCCCCGCCTGGCCATCGCCTCCGTCCTCCTCGTCCACGAACTTGTTCTCGTCGTACTCGTCCACGTCCACCCGGCGGAAGCGCGCCGACGACACCGTGTGCTTCGCCATGGCCGCGGGGCCGCCGCCGCCGCCTCCCCTCGCCTCGCTCGCCGCCGCCGCCCCGGCCCCGGCCCCCGCCCGGCTCCGCCGCCGCCGCCCCGCCCCGCGCACGCGCATGCGCCCGCCGCCGAGCCCCCGCCCGCCAGCTTGGAGGCGCACGCGCGCCACGGGAGCGCGGCGGCCGCGGAGGGGCGCAGCAGGTCAGCTGCTGCCATTGGTCAGTTGAGGGTGACGTGCCGCCGCGCGCCGCCAGGGGGAGCAGGTGCTGGCTGGTCGCCGTGGTAACGGGGCGCGTGCGCTGCCCCCCCTCGCGGCGCGGCCGTTAGCTCCCCCCGGGCGGGGGCGCTCGCGCGGCGACCGTTACGCTGCCGCGCGGCGGGCTCGGCGCTCCTGAGGAGAGGGGCGAGCCTCGGCAGGCAGCCCTCTCGCCGGCCCGGGGATGCCCAGCAGTGGTGCTTGAGGCCCGGCGAGATCAGCTTTCTCCCCTTTTGCAGGCCGGTATGAGGGTACAAAGAGGGGTTTAGGCGGCATAATGCAAATGCCCCGTTTCTGTCATGCTTATAATATGATGTTGGGCTGTGAACTTGGTACTAGAAGCCCAAGCGCATTGGTACCACTAGATAAGAAAATAAGATTGGCTTTATAAGCCCAGTGAGAAATAAATTGGCCCGCATTACAGTGCAGACAGTTTTCAAGTGTGTTAACTCAAAGGTACTAATAAGCTATGCAGGATCAATATAACTTATGTCAGGAAAGCTTTTCTTAAAAAAAAAAAAAAAAAAAAAAAAAAGCTTTTAAATGCTATAAAAGCAAGGAATCTGATATATCCTAGAGCATTTCCATCTTTATGGTGCTTATGCATAATAAAGCTGCTCCATGCATTTCACCGAAGTTGCCTCATTGGAAGCTATGTTCAGAGGTTATAGTTGTGCTTGTAGCTCGCATACTGCTTTTATTTTTCCAGTAAAAATTGGCTTGACAACGACAAATTCATTTATCACAGGAAATAATTAGGAGATACTGAGTTTTTGTTACTGCAGATACAGGTTTATATTTGAAAGGTATAGGCCTAAAGTAAAAGCTTATTATCTTCATAGTCAATTATTTTGAGTTTCACGGTTCCTCAGTAGATTCACTTTTATAAGAGGTGACTTTAGTGTTTTGTGCCATTTTAAGTCTCAGTTTTACAGCTTGGAAGTTGTTTAATTTGTATCACCTTCACAACAGGTGTCTGCCTTTGGAGACATTTCAGAATTATGAATTTCATATAGTAGCTCCTTTGGCATTTTTAAATGTCTTTCTTACAGTATTTTTAGTTTTGGAGTACAGATGTTCTTTCTGAAAGGGTAGAAATATGTCTGGGAAAAGCACCAAGTGGCTTTGAGACATCAGAGATGGCAGATTGCCTTTCATCAGTTGTAAAGGCTGTTGCAAGGCTGGTTTAGAAGAAGAAAAGGTCTTCAAATTTTGCTGCAGAGCAGGTTTTCCCTACATTTTCCCTGTTTTAAGAAATGCTTTCTTCAAATACGGTTTCATTCCTATTAAGTTGTTAATTTGATGTGGATTTGTTTGATCTGGTAAGGTTTTTGATGGCAAAGCTGGGTGATAAAGGGTTGACCCTGGGATGCTATACACAAAATTGCAGAGGAGGTGATGCCATGTTCCCCCAGGCAGTGGGCGTAGAGTCGCATGAGGCCATAAGCTGGAAAGGCTTTGTAAAGCTTCACGGTTCCATATAGCTTTCGGAAAACTCCTCAGTGTGATAAAACTGAGAGAAATAGATGCAGAGGGTGACTTCAGGATACTCTATCAAGAAATTGTAGAGTTTACTTATGCAGCAGTGGTTGGCCTCATTACAAGGAGAGTAGTTTGAATAGAGGATTATGTAGCCAATGTTTTAATAGGTGTAAGTAACTGAGTCCGGATAACTGCCTGCCTCAAATAACGTAGATTCTGGATGGTTGTCTTGGTCGGTACAGTTGGTAGCATGGCCTTTTTGGACTAACGTGCCAGAGAAAAACCTTAGTTCATAAAATAGATGTTTGTTTTGTAGGCTCGTTGACCTGTATGAGAATCCAAAGGCTCTGTGAAATTCTGCATAAGGGACTCTAGCTTCTTCACCTGTCTGTATGTGATAGACACAGTTAGCACAGTTTGGGTTCAGTGTCTGCCAGTAATAGGACTTCACTACAGTCCTCTGCTTTGTCAAATATTCTTGGAAAATTGCTTTCTCCTTTAGGCTCGTATTCTGTTGAAAAATCTCCCTGTTCATATGCTATTTGGCTGATGGTCCTGGGGAAAAAAATACTCAAGAAAATAGTATCTTAATTTAACCTTTCAGTTTGTTCTGCACTTCCACTGCAACAATAACAGTAAATAGTTTCTTTAAAATACATTGAAACTTGTAGCAGGGTATAGAAATTGAATGATGACACAGAGGGATCAAGATCCTCTTGCAGCCTAGGAGTTTTTTCACTTTTTGCAGAGTAGCTTTTCTGTTAGAAACGTGAGTCAAAAATACTTCTCTGGTTTCTGCCCTCTTACCTGAATGGGGGAAACAGTATTATAAAAATGCTAAGCTTTTCACAAATTGTTTAGCAGATAAGCTTTATGTGATCTGGCAAAACAATCAAAATGAACAAAAAAGGTGTAATTACCATCTCAGCAGCTGCAGCTCAGGGTAATAATAAATATGCAGCTGAACATTATTAGCTTTTTAAGATTGTTTCCTAGTTCCCTTAAAAGAATATTGTAAGTTTTGTTTTCAAAATTATTTGCTTGGTGAAAAAGAAAATTACTATTTCTTACCCTGATTTTAGAAGAGTAGCCATAGAAGAATTTTTCTCAAGGGTGGTAACTTTACTCTGGGCAGGCACATTTTGATGTTTACCAGTGCCAAATGCTAGGAGACACGAATGTAAATAGGACTCTTGTATCTCAAATTTCTGAGGAGTTTAAGCTTCTGTACGCTGCCCATCAATATTTCTGTTTCCTGTCTCAAGTTACTAAGCTTCTGTTGCTTCTTTACTGGTGTTTTGACAGAAGATTTTTGTAGATTCTATTCTAATGGATATGTTACTAAATTTGATTTCATGTCATTGTTATTTCTTGTAGTGCCAGCTAGGCAGAAAACTCCTGTTGTACTTGGTCTCATGCACCAAAGTTGTTCCTCAGGCAACAAAGTTGTTCCTTCTTAATGAGTTTGTGTCCCTTGCTGAAGCTGTAAAACAAGCAAGCAGTGGGCCATTTAGTGAGTGTGCTAAATCATGCTTGCTTTGCTTGGGCAAGGTTCCAGATTACTGCAAATAAAAGTTCTGCATAGGTGAATGACTTCTGACTCAAGTGCTGAGGTAGGTGATTATTTTTCTTCACTGCCATTTTAACTGAATCACTCTTCTTCCCTGGATTAGGTTCAACTGTTACTACTTTTTTGACTATGTACAAATTTTCCTCTGTAGCATGCATATTTTATTTATTACAGCTTTCTTCTGCATTCTGTGTTTTGTTCTATGCCTGTCAGTATTTCATTTTCTGTTTAAGTTACTAACTTGATCCATTTGCTTTGTTTTCCACTCCTGACTTTATGCCAACTTCCGTGTATTTTCCCATATTGGAACCCTTCCCTAATTGAGGCCATTGTGCTGTTCTCATTCTGATTACGTCTGAAGACTGGTTTCCTGACATCAGGAACTCTGCATTTGTCATTTTGGTGTTTCTTTATGTTTTTGATGTTCAGTTGTACTCTGCACAGTGCATTGCAGTATAATTATGACATGGACTTGATGAGTGTATCTTAGAAAATGAGAAATACATTTTCTGCCTAGCATAAAAAAGAACACTTCTGAAGACAACGATGTTTTAATTTGTGAAGGAACATTATGAGGGAGTTCCCTCACCACCTTTCCCGTTCTCCTGTGGTTTGCTAATGTTATTAAAGACAATGTAAAAAGCTACAAATTTGGGGCCACGTTCTGATATATTCTGTCCCTGCTAATATTTTTGCACAGCTGGAATGGCCACTTGATGGCAATGTTGCACACCAGAGACGTATCATATTTTATGCTTGGGGATGGGGGCAAGAGCTTGCATTCTGTTGCATTATGTTTAAAGGGATGCCACCATACAGACCTTAACTTTTACATCTTCCTTTAAAACCTGGGTGCTTTTCTGTTTTCTTAGTTTTGTGATCTGGCCTTATCCCAAACTTCTTGGTCTTTACAACTAGCAGTGCCGCATCCTAACAGAAGAGCTAGCAGTCAAATCAGGAAGCTACCCAGTTTTCTGGGCTAATTGGAACAGCATTCGCATAACCCGAGATTGTGCTTCTGTGTGAGCTGCAGCAGCCTTTCGCTCATTTGCCAGCCTTGTCGCTATGAGCCTGCTGGGCTTACATTGACAGGATTCCTCGCTCTGCTTCTTCAGGCTGGGGCCTCCTCATCAGTTTGAATCCTGTGCCAGCTCTGAAGAACAGAGATGGCAGGGGAGCAGAATCCCAATGACTCTGTGAATGCAAACAGGAGAGGCTTCGCATTCACCACGTATACCAGTTCTGTAACAGACCACTGTGGCTCTGAAGAGGAAGGATGTTTTTAAAAAAATTTAAGTCGAGCCAGATGGAAGAAAGCTGACCACTCATCACATTCTCAGAAGACTTCCCACTTCTGGTTTATGGGAAGGTGCAAAATTGTTTTGTCTTTTTTGTGCCTAATATTCTTTAGAATATAAAACAAAACAAAACCAGATGACAATGTATTATATAAGCTTTTCAACTGATGTATATGTACATGTAGGTATGGATTTTTGTGTATGTATACAAACACATGGATTAAGTAGTTGATAGGAGCTCTTCATTCAGGTCTCTTGCAGAAAAAATCCCTTTCCTATGCACAATTTTGTTTAGTAACACTGAACAACTCTGCAGCATTTATCATCTTCAAAGTAGTTTATAAATCTGGCCAAGTGGTTAAAACATGGAGTGGTCTAAATGATTCTCTTTCTGGTATTTCTGCTGCTTAATGACACTTAGATCTTATGCAGGGGAAATCGTTAAACTGGCTTCTGACTTCCAGGGCGCCTAATTTGTCACAGTGATTCTGATGCTTTTGTAGAGGTAATAAATACTGCCAAAATTAGCTGAAGTTAATAGGTATCTAACTCTGAAATTTGGAATTCGGATGGCTTCAGGCTAGAAAATCAAAAGTGGAAGTACTCAGAATGACTTCTCCCTTTTGGTAATTTTGGTCTTGATTTTGGTGTTTGCAATCCTTATTTTTTTGGGGAAAAAGAGTTTTATTTGATCAGGTATATAGAATTTGGTCTTGTAGTTCTTTCTAAGATGGCTCTTGTAACGCCTGACTCCAGCACCTTGCATAGGGACTAATAATAGGCACTTGTAAAGTGCTTTGAGATCTTCAGACTACATGGTGGACTCTGTTGTTGTATGGTGTTGTATGTCTGTTGCGTTGCATTCTCTCTATCCTTTAAACAAAACACAGCAATATAAACAGTAAATGTCTTGGTGTAAAAATAAAAGATAGCCAAACTCCTCTTCTGCTTTGCCTGGTTTCCCCCCCCCTTTTTTTTTCAGCTGAGAGCTTGCCCAGTGACTTCTCCAACATTAACCTTCTTTCTCAACACACGGCCCTCCATAAATCTGTTGGCTGCTCCCTGTCCTCTGAAGAAATGCATGATTTTAGATATGCTGCATAGACCTAAGGGTAGGTGATTCTTTAAGAAGCATTGTTAATGTTAAAGGTTGTTAAAGGAAAATACCTTGTTCATCATCATCTATCAATTTCACTGCATGAAGTGTCATCCTGATACAAAAGGTCATGTCTATTGAATATGATTAGGAACTCAAAACACGTTAAGAAACAAAACAGATCATGTTCTTCTCCCCCTTCCCCCCCCCCCTTAAAAAACCCCAGGATATAGTTATATGTTTATAAAAATTGTTTCACTTATTACTGAAATGCAGTCATCTTTGGAGCAGAGGGCAGTAGCCATTTATTAGTGCTCCGCAACAAGGTATAAATGTTCACAGGAGGGACTGAAGAGGAATGCTCTACCCAGCTAAACCACGGGGAAAGCTTATGTCGTCAAAATGTATTTACTGCTGTTGGAAGTTAGCCAGGATATAGGCCGTATGTTCTGCTCCTAGGGAAAAAAGCATAATGATCAAGGTCATGCATTTTTTTAATTTTAATCTGAATATTAGCTAAACCTGGTATCTCTTCAGGCTAAAGAAACATACAGAGATTCTGATCCATCTCAGGGTGGAATTCCATGACCTGATTCTGGTTCTGCTGATTTAAATTTGGGATTCTGTGATTTATGAAAATGTCTTTTGTAAGCAAAGATGCATGCATGCATTAAAGACCTATGTAGTTTTAGGTAAAATCTGAGTATTTTTTTAAGTGTGATTATAAAGAAATATGCTGAAATGTGGGTTTTTTCCACCATTAATTAACTAAAAATTATATACTTTCATAATCTAGTGCAAGTGTAGTTTTGTTTACATGATTGGGTCTCGTGTCCTTCCCCCCCCATGCCCAGCAAAGTCCTGCACAACCACAGGAATGTTTTTTTTTTTTTTTCTTTTTACTGCTGAAATATGAGTGTTGAAATTCTGTTGCATTTCTTAGTACGGCCTGGTTCAAAATAATCTCTGTTGGAAAGCATTTTACACATGACTTCATTCAGTAAGAAGTTTATCTGAGTTCAAAGTACAGAAGAGTCACATGGTCCTTAAACAGCCAGAGACTTGACGTTCTTGTGCAGTTGTAGGATTTTAAAAATAAGAAGCTAAGGAAGTGAGAGAAGAAATAGAATGCTATCCAAACCTGCTAATAAACATGTCTACATGGATAGTTTAAACCTGAGCTGTAAAGAGTGTTGTAGGGTAATTTGTCTTCATGCTCAACAAAATCAAGTTCATTTAGTTTAGCACTTGAGTTTCAGGGTCTGAAATCTAGTGTTGCAGGAATGCTGGCTTATAGCTCCAGAGTGAAGTCCTGGTATTTTATATTTTGCTGTAAAGCTATAAAGATTAGTGAGGATTCAGGTCCCGAGTTTGGAATGTTTCCTGCTTGAGTTTATGTGAAAGTCAAGCCCAAAGCTTAGCTTTACAAAACTGTTCCTCATCTATCTCATCCAACTTCAAAATGATTTAAATTATCAGCTCACTTCCATGGATTTTTCCAGAGTTTCTTTTTTTTTCTTCTTTTTTTCTTTTTTGGGGGGAGAGGGGGGAGTTCCTATCACTATTTTTACATCTAAAATAGATGTAGCAGATGTACCCCTACAACCAAGGGAGGATGATCTTTGAGCTCATGTTCTTTTAGTAGCAGATACAATAGGCAGTAGAAAAAATGGTCAGAGAAGAGAGTTACGACTAGAGACTGTGTGATCTTGAATCAGGAAGACATCTCTAGCCCTTCATGTACTTCAGTGTTTGCTCTCTCCAGACTCCATTGTGCTAATAATGTTGGTTCATATTGGTTTTTCATGAGGTAGATGCTGGTGACCTAGATGTGGCCATTTATTAAAAATTTGCTGTTGAATTATGCCAAGATTAGCAAAGCCATGTTTGCAATATGTTAGACTGACCCTTGAGGCACTTACCTTCTGGTCCGTTTAGTTTACTCAAAGTAGTCTGTATAAATTACTATTCAATGTGCTTATAAAACCATCAGGACAAATGGCTGTAACTGATATTTAAGTGTTTTCTTTTCAAAGAATCATGCTGTTCTTTCTGCTGGTTTTCACTCCGTAGTAAAAGAGCAGATGTTTGAAAGAGCCCTTGAAAGACTTTCTTTCTGGGCTTGGAGACATATGTGAACCTAAGACCACTTTGCAAAGGCATAATGAAAAATGGTAACCTGAAAACATGAAGAAATGACAATCGTATTTATTTCAGGCTCAGATTTTATTTGCTTTGTGAGAATTCTAGGCAATGTCCTGATCCTAGTAATTCTACGCATGTGTTTAACTTAACAAATGCAAGGACTCCTGCTGATGTTACTGGGACTGTTTACATGCGTAGAGTTTAGCAGATGTGTAAATCTTGGCTGGATATGGAATTAAAACAGTAACAGCTGCCAGAGATGATTTATTTATTGTATGAAAGCGTATGTATGAAAGAGGTATTTGCTGTTGAGAATGATAGCTGTTAATGTAGGAAACTAGTCAAACTGATACCTGCTGTTATTCTCACAGATACGAATTTGGATCAATTTGTGGTTAGATAAAAAATTTTAAATAGAGGCTAGAAAAAAAAGATATGTTAAGTGACAGCTCCAAATGCTGTATTTCTTTTTATACTCGCCAAATAAATTAAGATCCAAGGTTAGCACTGGCACTATTGCCAACCCTAAGCACTCCATGAGTTGAAGGGTGGTTTTTTTTGGGGGGGGGGGGGAGGGGGGTTGGTTTTTTTGGTTTCTTTTTTAAGGGCTTATCTGTTTTCCTATATGAAAATCTTTCAAGCTTGCCTTTGCAGCATTATGGGATAGAAATTTGCAAAAGTAGAAAGCACTGATGTTCTCTGGTAGTAATCTCATTCTGTCAGCTGGATGCTTATCTGAAGGGCTAAATCCAAACTTTGCTGTCCAAGAGTGAGAGCTGTCAGTACTTTGGATATGTTCATTTGTCTCTCTTTCAGGTAGGGCAAAGTTTTTTGCAACTTATCCATGATGTGAGAACATTAAAGTGTCAAAGGTAATTTTGCAGTAGTTGTGTTTTACCTGGGTGGTGTATACAATTTCTCTTCCATAGCACTGATGGTGTTTTGCTGTCACTTTTTTCCTTTTATTATGACTTCGTCTGTAGCAGTGCAAAGGATCTGCTACTCTACAACACTGGGCATAATTTGCTACACAGCATTGCGCTAAGAAATAAGCAGTTTTGAACGGATTTGGTTGAAGCGTAGCTCGTGAAAGTAATTCTTGGTATCAGTTTACTGTTGGAAAGAAGGAACAGCTTATTTCATAACACTGAGGATGCTGAACCTGCTGTTTCTTATGTTTATGCCGACATAGACTGGAAAGAGAGAAGTTGTCACTGTCGATAAGATTTGCGTGTATAGCGTGCAGTGTGAGGCTTGTTATTACAGGCTTTTCATGTGCCACCTGCTGCTCTGGGTTTTTGAGTCATCCTTTTCTCCTCTTAAACTTTTGTGTTCCTGGCCAGATTATGCTAGTTTCCACCTCTCCCAGGCTCTCAGAGTCCTTTAGCTTTTGAAAGAAACAAGCTATTTTCCAAAAAAAACACTGACTCACAGTATCCTGTCATCGTTGTCTCCTGACTTGTCTTTCATTCCTCCTCTTTTCAGAGAAATGATACTTTTAGTTTCTTCCTGAAATCCGACAGCAGTGCTCAGAGCCTCATATGAAGTGTTAATGGCTGTCTTCCATTCAGAGGCTGAGCTAGTTTCTCTTCGACCTTCTGCTCCTTTTGCCGGATCTGCAAGGCATGAGGCCTTTCTTGTCCCCTTCTTCAGGACTTAGTCAAATTTTTTTGCTCATGACTTCTTCCAACCCGCTGGAAAAATGTTATCATCCATACCTATATGTTGGCTGATTTTTACTTTCTTGGCTCTGCCTGGAAGCAAGTAATAGTGGTACAGATTTCCTTAAATTTGTGCTCATCCTTTTCTGGCTAGCGTATGGTTTACATACTGTGACACAGGTGAATGAGCAGAATCACATATTTATGTTTCAGTGAACCATGTGAGTATAGTAAATCAGAATGATCTGGTTTCTTTTCATGTACATGAATCTCCATGGAGGCTGTCATGTCTTTGGTTTGTGATGCTCAGAACATATGTAAGACTTTTTGTTTTGTACTAGAAAAATACTATTCTTAAGTATACATTGTTCTAGGCAATATAAAATGAAATCATGGCAATTGAATACATGCAGTGGTTTTTGTGAATTTGTGCACAGTTCTTTAGCTGGAGGTTGCTGAATAGTATGTGCTATTGGCATAGAAGGCAGAGTGGAAATTTGAAATGTTATCAATGTCCTGATTTCTGGCCATGCAGTAAGTATTATGAAAAGAGTATTAAATTACAAATTTCTGTGGACAGAGATTGGTGGTGGTGGTACCTGCACTGGCTGTTACTTAAGGATGAACTGCTAAAAGTTCAGTTAGTGGTTTGCCTTTTATTGTGTAAAATCTCTGTGTTACGATAGGTTACTTCTGTGCTTACATATGGGAAAAACTTGGCCCTGTTTGATTTATTCACAGGCTTAAAAAGTGCAGTGAAGTACATCATACAAATGATGAAAATAGACTATTGTTAACAGAAGCTCCATCTGACAGATTGTTTCCAATCAATATTGAAGAATGGCAAGAATGTTATTTTTAAGAAGATCATAATTGTCTGGATTGGGCAGAGGTAGAACCAGATAAAATGAGAGACACGTGCCTGCTGGCTTCAGAATACTGTCCATCTTGGATAAAGCAGGAAACTGTTGAATCAAGCTGTAAGTGCCATAAAGCAGCAAAAGGCAGTAATCTTCCTGCATATTTCATGGTCTTTGAAAGAAACACTGTTGCATCCATTTGGGTAAATTACTGAATCACATTCCTCCTCTTCCTGGCACCTGTGTCTGCAAGACATGTTTCAGCAGTGTTCCTGTGCTCTGATCACCTCTTCTGGAAACGTGTGTTCTCTCCTCCCAAGGGCTTGTAGACTGGTTATTGTTCCCATTATGCTGTAAAATTGGATGGTCTCCTTGTAAGTCGTATGTACAGTATGTCCCTCATGTCTCAGTCTCCTGCGTTGAAATGCAGACTTGTCCTATAGCAGCAAGCAATCTGTAAGATCAGTGACAAATGAAAAATACCTAAGTGTCATAGGCAGGTTTTTTTTAAGAAAAGGGCAGGGGGGCGGGATGAAGGAAGTACCCATTCTGTTGAATGTGGTCAGGAATGCTACTTTGAGAAATAGTTCCATAATTCTTTATTCTTTATAAACTGTTATTAGTACTCTTTGTTCATCAATCAAATGGACAGATTTCCTCTTAACTTATGAAAAAGCCAGTAAACTAGGTGAGAGCCTGTGTTTGTAGACAGAAAATATGAAAGACCAGAATGTAAGTTTGAGGACAGAAAGAGAAGGGGCACTGTCTTTATTTAAGGTAGAATGAAAGTTCTCAGGTTGGTTCTTTTTACTATCTTTTTAACATGGGTGAAAAATGAAGTAAATCTTCAGAGCTGGCTGCCATTCACATGGAACAAGAAGGGAAAAAACTAACAAAAATATTATTGAAAACAGCTACTGTGTGGTGTATCACTTCTTTTCCTTTTTCTTTGCCTTTAAAATGAAGATGATTCTTGGACTCAAAAATTCAATGAGCCATATTTCATTCTTAGAAAAAAAATCAGTTCAGAAAATAATTTGAGATTTAGGGTCAAATGGTTAAAATGTTTACAGATTTACTTCAGTGAAAATCAGTAGATCTGGGCCAGTTGCCAGAATCATAAGGCCAGGGAAGGTCTTACCAGCTGCTTGCATAAGTGTCATAAGACAGGCAGAAATGTTCATATATAGCTTTATGTAAGCTATTAAGAAGACTCTGTGTATGTTTATAAATTGCACCAATATTCAATCCAATTATGATTTCACTTACACTTGTCTAAATTAGGACTGCTTCTTGTGAAATAAGCAGCATTGGACTGGCATAAAACCAGTCTGAGATCTGACTGCTCTGTTAATGATATAAGTCAGGCAAATCAAAGTGCACTAATGCCATAACAGATGATTACACCTAACAGCTCCCCCTTCCAAACCAGGATTCTCCCTGAATCCCCCTTCCAATTGCTAGTGATTCAGAACAAACAGGTGCTGTGACGATGATAAATGCTGGTGGTATTTCATCAAGAAGAAAGAAGCTAGAATTAAGTGTTCTTGTCCTGACCAACAAAAAGGACTGGTTGGAGATGTGAAGGTTGGGGGCAGCCTTGGCTGCAGTGACCAAGAGATAGTGGAGTTCAGGATTCTACAGGAAAGAAGTAAGGCAACAAGCAGGACCGCAACCCTGGACTTCAGGAGAGTGGACTTTGGGCTCTTCAGAGACCTAATCGGTGGAATCTCATGGGTTAAGGCCCTAGAAGGAAGGGGGGTCCAGGAGAGCTGGTTAACATTCAAGCATCACTTCCTCCAAGCTCAAGAGCAGTGCATCCCGAGGAGAAAGAAGTCCAGCAAAGGGGCAGGAGACCAGCATGGATGAGCAAGGAGCTCCTGGCAAAACTCCAACAGAAGAAGAAAGTGCACAGAATGTGGAGGAGGGGACAGGCTACATGGGAGGAATATAAGAATGCTGTCAGAGTATGTACAGAATGCTAAGGCCCATTTGGAATTAAGTCTGGCAAGGGATGTTAAGGACATCAAGGAGAGATTCTTCAAATAGGTCAGTAGCAAGAGGAGGACTAGGGAACATGTGGGCCCAATACTGAATGGGCGGGGGCCCTGGTGACAAGGGATACAGAGAAGGCAGAATTACTGAATGCCTTCTTTGCTTCAGTCTTCACTGCTAAGGGCAGCCCTCAAGAACCCCAGAGCCTGGAGACGAGAGAGGAAGTCTGGAGAAAGGAAGACTTCCCTTTCATTGAGGAGGATAGAATTAGAGATCTGGGCAAAGTTGACTTTCACAAATCCATGGGCCCTGATGGGATGCACCCATGGGTACCGAGGGAACAGGCAGATGTTGTTGCCAGCCCGGTCTCCATCATCTTTGAAAGGTCCTGCAGAACTGGAGAGGTGTCTGAGGACTGGAAGAAAGCCAATGTCACTACAGCCTTCAGAAAGGGCGAGAAGGAGGACCCAGGCAACTATAGGCCGGTCAACCTCACCTCCATCCTTGGAAATGTGATGGAACAGCTCTTTCTGGATGTCATCTCCAGACATATGGAGGAAAAGAAGGTGATCAGGAGTAGCCAGCATGGGTTCACCAAGGGGAGATCCTGCTTAACCAGACTGATAGCCTTCTATGATGGAGTGACTGGCTGGGTAGATGAGGGGAGAGCAGTGGACATTGTGTACCTTGACTTCAGCAAGGCTTTTGACACTGTCTCCCATAACATCCTCCTAGAGGAAGTGTGGGTTAGACGAGTGGACAGTGAGGTGGACTGAGAACTGGCTGAAAGGCAGATCTCAGAAGGTTGTTTTCAGTGGCGCAGAGTCTAGTTGGAGGCCTGTGGCTGGAGGAGTTCCCCAGGGCTCGGTACTGGGTCCCATCCTGTTCAACTTCTTCATCGATGACCTGGACGAGGGGACAGAGTGCCTCCTCAGCAAGTTTGCTGATGATCCCAGGCTGGGAGGCGTGGCTGAGACACCTGAGGGCTGTGCTGCCATTCAGAGAGATCTGGCCAGGCTGGAGAGCTGGGCGGAGAGGAACCTCCTGAGGTTCAACAAGGGCAAGTGCAGAGTGCTGCACCTAGGGAAAAATAACCCTAGGCACCAGTACAAGCTGGGGGCTGAGCTGCTGGGAAGCAGCCCTGCGCAGAAGGTCCTGGGAGTGCTGGTGGACGTTAAGTTGACCATGAGCCAGCAATGTGCCCTTGTGTCCAGGAAGGCTAATAGCATCGTGGGGTGCATTACGCAGAGTGTTGCCAGCAGGTGGAGGGAGGTGATCCTGCCCCTCTCCTCAGCCCTGGGGAGGCCTCGTCTCGAGTACTGTGTCCAGTTCTGGGCTCCCCAGTCCAAGACAGACATGGAGCTACTGGAGAGAGTCCAGCATAGGGCTACAAAGATGATCAGAGGGCTGGAGTACCTTCCCTGTGAGGAACGGCTGCGAGAGCTGGGCCTCTTCAGCCTGGGGAAGAGAAACCTGAGGGGGGATTTTATCAATGTGTACAAGTCCCTAAAGGGAGGGTGTCAGGGAGACAGGGATAAACTCTTTTCAGTTGTCCCATGTGACAGGACAAGAGGCAATGGGCAGAAATTGAAGCACAGGAAGTTCTGCCTGAACGTGAGGGGGAATTTCTTCCCTGTGAGAGTGATGGAGCACTGGAACAGGTTGCCCAGAGAGGTGGTGGAGTGTCCTTCTCTGGAGATCTTCAAGACCCACCTGGATGCAACCCTGTCTAACATGCTCTAGGTGACCCTGCTTGAGCAGGGAGGTTGGACTAGATGATCTCCAGAGGTCCCTTCCAACCTTACCCATTCTGTGATTCTCTTTGGGAATACTCAGAAAGATGCCTGGGGCATTTTAACCATAGGGTTTGAGCCTGGGCATCCTGATCAGCTATTACTGCACCTGTGACTTCTGCCGTTATTTTCAGGAGTGGTCATCAGAGAACCAATAAATAGGACTTGGCAGCACATATTTTCAAATAGTTTGGTGTGGCTCAGCATGTTGTTTCAGGCCAGTTCTATCTCTAATCTATTAATTACAACAGTGAAAGAAGAAAAGAGTGAAGAAAAAGTGATTATTTTTTCTCTATTTAGATGGCCTGTGTTCTTTCATTATGTGAGCATGACTGTTAGCTAAATAAAACAATTCAAGATCTGCTGGTCTCTAGTAGATTGAGACTTTTTGAAGTGTAGGAAAATCTGCTTTCAGTATCTATTGTTAAGCATTATTTTAGTCAATGAAAACAAAGTGTGCTTGGGAAGCTGCCCAGGAGACATGTGATTTCAGGGCATTGCTATCTTCTTTTTGATGGGGACAAAGCTAGCTTTTTTTCTTCTTTCATGTCATGGTTGGATAAAGTGTTGTCTTCAGTATGGATGATGTGAACTGACTCAGTCTCCTTTGATATGTACAGGGCAGCTCTACATGTCCACAGATTGAATAGTGGAAGCTATTTTTGTGTACTACACTGGAGTCTCTTATTTGGGCTAATTAAAACTCATGTAAACTATCTAAATTCTGGTAGTCATTTGAAGGTCCATTAAAAATTCCAACAAGAAATAAATTAAATATCCTGTTTCTAGAGGTGTGCATTGTGCGATCTAAGTTATTTTTTATCAGAATCTTTTAGGAGAGAGTTAGACATTCCCTGGTATAACTGATGGTATTAAGACAATGAGAAGGTTAGGTTTCATGCTATTTATACTCTTGATCAGCTTGTATGGGGGGAAAGGTAGAAGAGTAAAGTAGATGAACACCAACAGAAATGTGGGAACATCAGTGGCTGTGGAAAAACTTACATTTATGGAATAATAGACTTCTTTTCTCTCCTCCTTGTACCTACTTCCCCCTTTTGCCAGCGTTAAACTGCAAGAATTGCATGACCTCATTTTATTGCCTACGTGATTTCTTCACTAAATCTGTTGAGGTTTCCTGTGTTCTCAGCTTGGTGTCATGTTTCATGTTGGTGGGCGAACCTCAAAAGGTTCAGTTTGAGGATGCAGATCAGATAAGCAGTGAAGTTATCTATTCAAATTAAACCTCATGGGTCTGCAGCCTGGTCCTTCCTGCTTCTGGTTGTGTTGAAAACACCTTAATGCCTCTATTTTGATACTTCCATCCAAATATTTCAGAGACTCCAGGAGGTTTAGTGCTTGCTAGTATTTTAGATGGACGAAGTTGTAGGTGAGGAATATCTTGCTATTTTTGTAGTTTTTGTTACTTTTTTTTATCTTTATTCTGGACATCGGTAAAGATTCTTTATCCATGTCTATTCTGCTATATGGCTTTTGTTTCAGGACTTCTAAAATACTTCAATAAATACTAATGAATTGGACTGTGCCAGCTGTGACTATGAAGCAGTAATGCCAGTAGTTTTTAGTGTAACTGAGAAACAGACCCCTTTATGCTCATTGTACAGAGGGAGAAACTGAGGTACAGATAGATTTAAGTATTTTTCAGGTGAGTTATAGAATGAGCCAGGATGGGAATCCAGATTTTTCTGACTTTCAGCTTTGTGTCAGCAGCAAGACTAACCTTCCTAGACAGCAGTTTCTTCCAGTGCTGCTTGTGCTTCTGTGTGCCCAGAATGTGCTATAACATGAGCCAGAGGTAAACCGTATTGGTAGGCTTCCTGCGTACCCCAGATACGGCCCTTTAGGAACAGGTATACAACAAATCAAAGAACTCTGTCTAGATCAGCATCACATCTGCAAAAAAGACCAATGTCAGATGCTTTGGAGAATCTCAGACTCTTCTGCAATTCATTGAATTACACTGCCCATTTCTTCAGGTGGGCAGGTTCTGCCCAGAAGCTGAGGGTTTGATAGCCCATCTGATTTTTGTTCTAATCAGTGCACTGCAGGTGTGATTCCTGTTTATATCCATGTCTAATTCTTGTTTGAAGCTTAGTGGTCCTGCTTGCTGCAGCTTTGGCTTTGAATGGAGTCAAACTGTACAGGTGAAAGTGGAATTTTTTTCTATATATGCTTCTTTGTGTATCTGCATTTAATGAGTATGTTTCTTCACACAGTTGATTTGTATTCGTATGCTTTAGTTTTTCTGTTTTATTTTGCTACTGTGTGCAAAATAACACACAACCTAATTATGTGTTAGCCTAATGCTTTCCAGATACTGCTCTGTTGACTTTTGAGTGTGTTTACAATGCCCTGCATGGTGATGCAGAGAAACTGCTGTCTTTGTTGTTAAAAAGAGCTATGTATATGGTTGATTACTGAATGTGTAGTGCAAGAGCAGTCCATGTGGTGTAAAATGCTCTGTCCAGCGTAAACAGGAGGGCTGGATCTCAGCATGATACTGAGCAAGCTTGGAGAAGAGGGCTGCTGATTTCTTAGTCCATTCACCACAGTCTCAAAGGACATAGTCTTCTGGGAATGTGCCCTAGGACCCCATTTCTTTAGGTGTGATTGTTTTCTGCAAATGCTACCTGAGGGGAAGGTCTGCATCCTTTTTCCTTTTTAAGGGACACCAGAGTGCTCTCCTGATTATATCTCCACTCTGCTTTTGGGATTCATGGTTGGTAGAAGCTCTGTGGCAAAGCATACTCTGGTCTTTGCTTCCTTCCTTGCTGCATTTGGCCACTATACTAGCAAAGTAGTTTAAAATTCTCGGGGTGGAGCTCTCTGGCCTCTTCTTTAGAAGGCATAAATTCAGGTCTCAAGTTAGCATTTGCCTTAGACCTCCCCCTGATGCTGCACTGCATAATGTGCATGGAGCAGGAGCCGTAAAAATAAATTTTCAAATTAACTTTTATTCAACATTTAGCTCCTAATTGCTATTCAGGTAGTAATATAATTATCTTGCAGGGAGGAGAGGAGTGCCAAGTGAAACTACTGGCTACGGCAAAGAACTGAGAGTCAACATTTATAGGACTTACTCCTGGTCTTCCACTGAGACCCTCCTAGGATTTTAATTGCTAGTGTTTCAGTTCCTGCTCTGTGACATTCAGCCTTGTAACATTTCCTCCTTGCTTCTTAGAAAATTGTGGGATGCTTAATTCAGTAAAAGCTGCGAAATGTTAGGAGACCTGATCAAGGATGTAACAAAAGCGCTAAACATTAGAAAAACAAGTTGTAATGTCCCCAACTATGCTTGAGTTAACAGAGGGTCCTTTGTGCTCGTATGGTTTGCTTACAAAGTCAGAACATAAGTGAAGGTAATTCATTGTCTTGTACAATCCTTTGATGCACTTCAGTATGAAGGATGTAGTGTAAAACCATACCCTTCTAAAAGAAAAATTAAAGCAGATTTGATTGAAAAAGATATACATCTGGTATAGTCATGTCTTTTGCAAAGGCACTCGGGCTTTCACATTCCAGAGTGGGAGAAGGCTCTTACTATGATATAGGAAATGCTTAAAGAACTGGAATTTTCTTTTTCTTTAGGATTTGAAATGCTTTAACAGGGCTGTGTCTGGATTTCTCATCAGCTCTTAAGAATACCTTGGGTAATTCATAATAGCACTTTCAAAAGCAATGTAAAATGTCATTTGTGTGTTGATATTTTGATTCCTCATTATATATTTTTGTGAGGTTAAGGGTTAAAGTTTTGACAGCTATGGCTGCTATCCATTTGACCTCTCCTGTCTCCCAATCTTTTTATATGCAAGTACTTGATAACTGAATTTATGCAGTGCAGTGTCTCCATTTTGATACCACTCTGGAATACACCAGATGAAATATTTTGCTGCCTCTGAGTTTTGCAGCCTGCACAATTTGTTATATCATTTGTATTGCATAGGACACACTTTTTTATTTTTTGCTCTGTAGTGCTGTACTTCATTGTTTCAGTTTCTATGATCATAGTTTACCTTAGTGCCTAAAATACTGATTAGATCTGTTAGATTTTTTTTTTTTTTACTTCTTCTGTTTTCCAATCCATCTCTATTTTTTTTTGATAGAGGCTTATTTTTTATTATTATTATTAATATGCTTTATAAGAGCGAACAGGTGGTAATTTCCTCTTCCCTAGAGTAATTCTCCTCTGTCCTCATCTGAATTTAAAAGGGGCAGAACTCTGAATTTCTCTCGTTCTCTCTCTTTTTAAACTACAAAGACATAAAGCAAATTAAAATGACCTGGTTAAACAAAATATCTGATGAAAGTAAAAATATGTGACAATAAAGTTTGTTTTCAAAATGTGAATAAAAAATAACTCAGCATGGGAAGCATGCAGTTATTTTCTCTTTTGGGTCAGGGGTTGTATCCTGAGTCAAGGAAAAACTAGATTTCTTCACAATGCATGATTGTTTTGTGATAGCAATAGTGTTGTTCTGTATAAACTGTAATTCCTTTGCACAGAAGAAAATCTGTTGTTTTAATTGCTTTTTGTAATAATAATTGAGTATCTCTGTAGAACCTTCAGTCCAATGACTTCGAAGTACTCTACAGAAGTAGAACTAAACTCTTTGGGGCAGGAAGAGTGTAGCTATATTTATTTGTAAAGTATCTGACTCAGAGGATTGGAACTTGGTTTTGCTTTATGTATTCTATCATAACATATCTAAGAAACGATAATATTTTCCAATCCTCATGGGCAAGAATGGGAAACCCTTAAAGAGATCCTTTCCTTTGTGGGGAGAGGGTCACAGCTTGAACAGTTACCATTAGTAGACAAAAAGATCTTTGGGGTAACATTTTGTTTGGTTTGGAAGATGGTGGATGAAGGATCATACCCTCTTGTTAAGTAACTGAAATTTCATACTTTTTTGTGTGAGGCAAGAAAGAAGTGTCTAAAAATCAGAAAGATTTGGTTTTTCTTCAAAACTGGATTTTGATTCAAACAAACTTCTTTTTTTGTGTTTGACTTTATGCAAATGAGTGGTCCTCTGGATCCTGCAGATATTTTGGTTTTGAAGCTGCCATTCATGTTCTTGCTAATTCTACGAACACAAATGTATTCCACCAACTTAGGCCTTCTGGAGCCGCCAGCACTAGCAGTGAGCCTCTGGCTGGGACAGACATAGGAAGAATGTTGCTGGAAGCTGTCCCTCACTTTTGGTGAAAGGTGTTTTGAACCCAATGGGCTCAACAGATGAGCCATTTGCTGATTAAAAGCTTTACATCTGAAAAACTTTGCACCTGTTCTAAGTGTTACCCGTGTTTTAAATATAAATAAATCCAGGAAACTTCCTAAAATCTGCTGAGTTTCCCAAAATTATGCCAAGAAGTGCCAAAGCTGTGGCTCCCAGTCTTCAGTAATCGACTGTATTACCTTCCTTTGTACTGTCTCCCTTTTGGCCTAATCAGCCAGGCTTTACCTTGGATCCTTACAGATTTTTCTCATTAGGAAGAAATATTCATTGGATTCAGACAATTTTCTAAACTCAGTTCTCTATTGTTTGTAAAATTTGTATTCAAAGACACACATTTTTGTACAAGAGAATTCAAACTGTAGTTTCCAGCTTCTTTCCAGGTAACACTTTTCCCACCCTCTGACAGTTTCTTCTCAGTTGTTGCGCAGCTTACATGATATCTATCTGCTATCTTGTTTCTTATTCTTTTTGTTGTCATATAAATTAATCAAAGGCTATGCAATGCCCTTTGTATTAAAACCCGAGTTAAAAGACAGCATTTCCACTTAGGATGGCAAGAAAATTTATCTGAGCTGCTTGATACTTAGCTTTCTTTCATGCTCTTCTGTTGAAATTTATGGTCCTGTAGTAAAAGTGAGTGAACAGGATATGTATCCACTTTTGAGTTACCAAAACTTATATTCACTATATTAGTACAAATGGAAATCACCACAGGGGTGTGTGTGGGGCTGTAAATGGCTACAAATTCTCCCATCCTAAAGTCTACAGTCTGGTAAACCTGTTTTTCAGTTCTGTAAAAGCTTTGCAAAGATCTTTATTTTATTTTATTTTAAATAAAAAATAATAAAATAAATAATAAAATAAAAAATATTTATTTTATTTTTTGTTTTTCAGTTCTGTAAAAGCTTTGCAAAGATCTTTATTTCAGCTTTTGGTTGTCTTCAGAATCAGCTGTATGTTGCCTTTGTTTATTTTGGTCAATACTGTATAAAATCCTTTTCATCCCTAAGAAATATCATAAAAATCAGCATTTGGATAGACAAGAGAATTACTTCAGGGCCCCCACTGTGAAAAGACTTACAGTTGGAGCTCCAAAAGTTTACTCCTCTGCTTTACTCCAGCAGGCCAGTCATCATGGACACGCTGGTTGCACAGTAAATGCCAGTGGCAGGGACCAGCTACAACATGTGTTGCCTTTTGGCTGGGCTATGGGGGAAGGAGAGTAGCGTTGGGGTGTATGCAAGGCAGTTTGGTTATGTAGAGGAATGGATACAAGAACTTGGGACAGAAATCAAGAGGAAGCTAGGCTTTGTTTATTCTTTTGCTCACAAAACCTGTTTGTTTCAGCTCTAGATTATGGGGTTTCAAGATAATCCAAGTCTACAGGTTGCTGTGTGTCTCTTCTAAAACTCCAAATATGAGATTTACTGAGGTCTGTAGAATATGCCCTGGTATGCGTTTTTACATTCAACCATGGACACCAGGAATAATGATTACTAATTTGCATTCTGTGATTGATTTTGGATTCTAAAAAGATGTGTGCTCAGAATCAAGTGTTCCACAAAGTTTGGGCACTTTTTATCAATGTGCTGCTAAAACGGTCTTTCTCTTTTTTTCCAGCTGTAGATTGCCATGAACCATATCACAGTTTAGATTTCTGTTAAATGTTGCTTGAATCCACTACATAAGAAAATATTCTGGAGCTAGAGTTTCTTCTTCAGCATGTACATAATACCTCTGTAGCTTCAGGTTTAATGAATAATTAGTCCACAGTTGTCACACCCTCTTAATTCCTTGTTAAGTAAACTTAAAGTATTTGGGTAAATTATCTGTGGTGACAAACCCTGATGGCTACATCTCAGGGAAGGCTCAGACAGGTCAGTCTCTGCACACCTTGGGGGCCTTCTTGAGCTACTGCTCTGTAGATACTCTGTTTTAATGGTACCCTTATTTGCAGTGGAAGTGAGATAAACTGGAAAAATTCCTCTGTGGTCTTTGATTAATATTGCTTAATATGCCATTTACCCCACTCTACACTGTATTGTTGCTGACCTGAATACCTAGATCAAAGGAGGCTGTAAAGGGATCCTTCAAATAATGGAGCAGAAAAGGTAAAACAGTGACCTAGATAAGAAACATTCTAGCCAGCACAATAACTGTATTAGAGCTGTGAAGGGGGACTCCATAGTCCCACCCTCGTGCCAGTCTCCCAGAGAGACTAGTTAAGTTTTGCTGTGGATTCTCTTTTTTAACGTGCCTGTTTAATAACTGCATTTGATCTAGGTGTTGTACTCCATTCTTGTACAAGCCTTGGAGACCAATAAAGCTCATGGGGAACAGACCGGTTAGCACAAGTAAAAGATCTATTGCCATGTGGCTGTTTCAGGAGATTCATAGTGGTGGCTTTTGATGCTGAAACTAGACATTATTTGGATGCGATATATGTCATGGCCTTTTTTTTTCTTAAGATTTCTGATAAAAAATACAGGAATGGGCAAGTTATATGTCCCATATGTTAATGTGTGCAATTTGTTTTAATGTTTTACCTTAATCAACATTTTACATAGTAAGTTGAGTATTACTTTGGAGAATTTGTTTCCATTGTTTAAATAGTGGCAGAGGAACTGCTGTCCTTACCCCCATCTGCGAACTGAAATAGAGGAATTTGCCATTTGCTCACTGAGTGAGGTTGGAGCTGGCAACAAGGTTGTAGCTGAGGGAAATCCATGTGTAATTTAAGAGAAGGAGGTGGGGAGTGAAGGAAATGGACCCATCCTGTCATTCAGATGCAAGCAGTGCAAATGTTGTGATGATACAGCCTTGGGAAAAGGACAAGCCTTTAAAATACAAAGTTGATTGCCTTAGAGGTATAGCATTGCTATCTTTCTTCTCTTCTGCCCTCACCAAACCATTACTTGCCTACACTATTGTAAAAAGAGTTAGTATTATCTAGATGTGATCAGTGATGAAAGGCAATTTAAAAGGTCACCTTTCCTTAAAAGGAAGAAAGGGTCAAAGCTAGAAAAAGTGTTATCCTGTATGAGTGTAGTAAAAAACAAATATATAGCCTTGTCTGAACCCAATTATCAGTACTGCTTGACTTTCCCAGAGATTTAACTGTTGTGTCTCTTCCAGAACTCAACTATGATCTCAAATGCTTTGCATTTTGAGATTTAAATGTAAGGAAGTTAAGTAATACACAGATTTTCAAGACTGAGGAGCAGTCTGATTTAGAATAGCAGTACATCAGGGCTGTAATCTGTGGATTAAATGTAGGCTTTCTCTGCATTGGGATGAAAACAACACATCAATATGTACAGTAAAAGCATGTTTAAACACGGATGTTGCTAACTGGGTTCTTGTATGTTTTCCCTGTCCTTTATGGAAAGAAGGATTTTTCGAGAGTCATGTTAGCTAATTGTGCTAGACTAACCCACTATGTAAATAGATATTGTAGTTCTCAGGGGAAAAAAAAGAAAAAAGAAAAAACTGTCTATCAAAAAAAGCTTGGGGAGATGTCCTAAAATTCAAGTGGTGATAGTTGCATAGCCAGTATGACTCTCCCCCAGAGTAGAAAGAGATTTAAAGTAAATCTCTTGGTGTTCAGATTAAACTGAACAATGTCCTTATGTGTCTGAACAACAGCTGCTGGGATTATAGCCACAGAATTATCAATCCCATCTGGCAGGCTTTTCCCTACCCCCCAAAATAAGAGTGACATAAACATTTAAAAATTAATAATGTTTGCATTATCTTAATTTCTTAGATGGCAAAGGATTTATTGGGGGAGCATATTCAGTTGTTGAAAAAGAGAATCTTATTTGTTTGTAAATAAAAGGCAAGAATTTTCAGGGATTAATTAGGAGGTTTTCCAGGGGAAGCACTGAATGGGGTAAAATCATGACGTATGTCAGAATTGCTGCCAGGATCGCATGGATTAGGACACATGACTAGTCTAGAAAATGTATACCCAAGCCTCAGTACATTAACAATCTGATAATAATATAGAATGTATGTCTGTTGCTTTACATTATTATTGCTGTTTGTTAGTGTTAGATTGTTTAGGCCATTGTAGCAAGTGTTGCTAAATCACATTACGCGAGCTATTCTTGCACAGTCTTTATAATAGATCAGCTTTCATATTAAAGTTGCTGGTCTGGTTGCTACTTGATATGAAGCTTTTCCACAGCTTTAGTGGTGATTGGATCAGATTATTAATCAAATGTGTTCATCATGAGAGGTTGAATGCATTTATTTAAAAAATGAGGTGAAAATAATGTTTTACGAAAGTCATTGTATGTTTTTGTCAGTGATTCTTTTGGTTTTGGCCTGTTTCTTTATGTAGAGATTTATTCCTAGGCCACTAGGCCTGAATGGAGACTAGGAAGTCATTCCAGCTGTTTTCCTTGTGTTGGCACTCAGTACTGAACAGGAATTGCTGAGCAAAGAACATCATTTCCCAAGAGGGGTTTGCTGGGGTAGCACAAAGGCAGTCTGGATTTTTTTTTTTATTAAAAGGTCTTGCCAAATACTATCATCAAGGGCTGGGGGAGGAAGGGAGTGAAGGAAATACATGAAGTCTGGAGACCATTTGGAAGAGTGAGAAACCTGCCTGAGAGAGCAAAAGAGCAATATTTTTTCTCTGCTGAACTCTTGCTTTTTAGCATATAACCACATAGGCAGAGAATTTATTTTCTTTCTTTCTTTCTTTCTTTCTTTCTTTCTTTCTTTCTTTCTAATCCTCTCCTGTGAATCTTGATTCTGACTATTGCTTCTCCAACTAAATTGGAGGGATTGTGCAACTTTGCACTTGGTTTTGGACTAACTAGTGGAACAAAAAATAAGCAGAATTCCTTCTCTTAAGTGGATGCCAAATTATCAACTGGCATATCATGCTGCATAATGCTGCATAAATGCATGTCTAATCATGGCTTGCAGTGAGCTTAAGTTCTCTTTGCATAAATGAATGAATGACTAAAATAAATAAAAGAGCAGTAACTTCTTTGCTTTCCATTTGCTTTGTGAAAGAAAAGTTAAGAAAACGAGCCATAAAGAGTACCTTACAAGTTTTGGAGGGAAGAGGAAGATACAGAGCCATTTCACCCCTTGTTTGCTGTGTTTAATCCAGGATAAATCTGTAGTGACTGAAACAGTGCCACTTGATGCTATCTGGTGTTGGATGGGAAATACCTCTGTTGGTTTATCCCAGTCCTCAGTGCACTGGTGACCACTTTATAAACTCCTCCATTGTGTTCGAAACTTTCTGGTATTCTTGATAGCAGTACTGCTAGAGAATTGCCTTGCAGTTTGAATAGTTCCTTCTAGCAAGACAGTTTCAGGTAAGAATGTCCTTGTAGATCAAAGATGGTATGTTTTTGTTCATACTTGGAGGATGCTATAGAATCCCTCTTGCAGAATTCTTTAGTGTGGAAGGCAGCTGTGCCTATACCAAGACTGGCAGGTCGCCCTTCTAGTGCAGATATGGCTCCTGACAGATCTGTTGTAGACAGGTATGCAGTAACTTTTTACAGGAAAAGTTCCTCCGTGGATCCTGTCACTGTTCAGTTTATAACCTGAGGTGGAAGAGTTTAATATTCCTTTGATATTGTTGTGGTTTTAGTGTTCTCTAATATAACTGCAATTAATTGTCTGTTCTAGGTTTTTAGTTTCCTGTCCAGTTCCTCTCCCTGAGCACGGTAACATGTTGCACAATTAATTTGTTGTTTATAATATTCTCTTTAAAAGAATATCTTCTGTCCTGTTCAGTGGTGTGTTTGCAACTGATTCTTGGGGGGAAAATAAGAACAGTAGGTTTCTGCTTGAACTTTTGTGCTAGAGTATTCAGCCTTGGCCAAGATTTAAATTCTTACTCAATTTTTACTGAGGAAAAAGTGTGTTTCACTTCAGCTAGAGCCTTGTCTGTGTGAAAACTTCAGAACATCGTCTTGTCTGGTTAGGATATCATCCTGATGCAAAAGATAGGGTTTGAATTTGCTAAGTAATGCCTTAATGCAAGCAGGCTGAATGCTTGTTCCGAAGCACAATACAGCAGTCTACAGTCCCTGTTGCTGATTGGTAGGTTTTCCAAACTTTTCTCTAGTATAGCTGAGTTTTTATATTCATATATTGATTTTTAGGTAAGCGTATATAATCTGAAGGACTTCTATTTATCTGATTTGTCAGATCTTTTGAAAATCTTGCAATGGACTGGATTTGAGGGTTTATATACCTAAAATGCTTAGATACTGTGTTCAGCTGTCACTGCCTTGGGTGCTTTGAAAGTGTCCTTTTATTATATACATCATAATACACACTAAATGGGGCATTTTTGGTCTCTAATTTCACTTGGAGGCACACATGGGATTATTTCTATAAGCAGCCCATTGAATTGTTTTCATTACGTGTCTTTTTATTGTCACACACAGTTTCATTTGTGCTTTTATATAGATAAAATTTTTCTACTGTATTATTCTGAGCTTGGATTCTCGCTAAAATTTTCCACTCTGCTGGTATCAGAATACAGGAGGATTTCCCTTCACAGAGTTTTGTTTATGTTTTTGTTTTGCCTTTGGGACTTTGTCTAATTCTTCAGTAAAGATCAGCTGTTAGAGAATTGGGGGAACTTTCAAAATACGAGCCATTTCCTGGCATTGTTTAGAGCTACAAGCATTGTGGACTTCCATCTCCTTCCTGTCTTTTGTTTCTGGGATGATAATGTTGTCTTTAAATAAGTTCAAATAAAAATAGATGTATTAGAACTGGAAATAGAAACTGGTATCCTTAAGCGAATGTCTTTACTATCTGAGCATAATGTGCCAATAATAATAAAACAACTTAATCCCAGAGGATACTAGACCGTTTACAGCCTGTAGTTCTAATCCTCTCACCTTTTCCTTGCAAGTAAATCCACTGAAGTCACTAGGAGCACTTCTTCAAGGAAGTGATATATATACTTTGCTGCTGCTGCAGCAGCCAAGTAGCAAGAGCACAAGTAACAAGAGGACTTTCTCTTTAACTGAGGATGCTGCAGCATACTCTTCCCAAAGTTCACAGAATTTTTTAGCTAGGCGTGCTCGATGGTTTTAAAGTTACATGAAACTGGTCTAAATAAATTGAAGTGGATAATATTCTATTAATCTACATCAGAATGGCATCTAATTGCATTGACTATGCTGGGTATTTGACCTTGTGGATCCACGTTATCTATTTATGTGTTATTGTAGTGCTTCAGCTAGGGTTTAAATCCTCTTGTCCTGGAACCTTTGGAAGTGGGTAGAATCTGTCTCAAGAATGTAGTGAAAAGCAAAAGGCAGCACACAATAGGAAGGATATAGGACAAGGTACAAAGGTAAATACCAATAAGAGCAAGTATTTACAGACCACTAGTGATATGCATCACTTGGAAGTTGTAAATCATTTAAACTTTTGTAAATAAAAGAAATATTGCTGATGTCCCATGGGTTCTCTTTGTAGCTGTTGTAAACTGTAGATGTATTTTGGCATATAAAGGTCAATCTCAAAGGTGGCTTTATCATTTTGAAAGAGTTACTTGAGTCTATATTGGTATCATGTAAAAGAAAAATCCTAGAAGGGAACTTTTCCATTGGGAGCTTGTGGCAGGCATTGATCTGTGAGAAGAATTATCAGTGGAGGTGAGAGACAAAGAGGGAGAGTCAAAGACAACTGAGTTTTTGAGGGATTTTAAAAGTGAATATTAAATAACAGCATTTGGTACAGCAGAAAGTGAGAGCAACCAGCGGGATTCCAAGAAATGAAGTGTCTGAAACAGTGGGAAAGAAAATTGCATTTTGAATGCTCTGGAAGAGAGGAATATGGGCTTTTAAAAGTTTTAGAATTTGCAGTAGGTGGAAGACGAGTCACAACGTAAAATGAAAAAGGTTGGAGCTGAGACCTGCTGGAAAAGCAGTTTTGTCTCCCCTAGCAAAATAGGTCACTTTCAGAAACATCTTAGTACTCATTTTCTCAGTCTAGATATATCCTGATCAAGTCTTAGTACTGCTCTTTACCTGTATAATCAAGAGGGAAAAACAGATGTGCCACTTAGGTTGCTAGATTAGGCCACTACAATAGCTGTGCTTGCTCTTTAACATGTAGAAAGCAGAAATTTGGGTGTACGTAATGATGCTGTTCATTCTGAGTGACTAGCACTGCATCTAATAACAGGACTGAGCATCCTCCTTATGTGTGTAGTAATGTGAATGTTAAAGCAAATGTATTACTAGCTGTATTTCAAAACTGTGTTTCCATTATTCTTTTCAAATAGGCACAGAATTTCTCCTTCAAGTACCTGGTTCTTCACAGCTGTAGTAGAAGACAGTATAACAGCAACCATTTGAGCAACATCTTGGGCTGAAGTGTCTCCACGGACTGCTGAGGGCAAGTCACTGGAGTCTAGGCTGTAGCACCTGATTATGCGATATTTTAGAGATGGAGGAGGTAAAAAAACAAACCCCAACCCTCCAAAACCTGGATTTTATTGCGCTGCACTAAAGATTTGCTTTCTTAATTAGAGATTTCTGTGTTGAGGACTGTGGTAGTTGATAAAACCCTGAAAATTAAATTGTTTGGAAGTTGTATGTTTGAGAAAGCCTCACCTGGTTGCAGAGGGAACAATATGCGTATTTCACAAGTTAATTGTTACATATATACTTACAATTCTTATTCTTTACTCCTCACTGAAAATCCCTGAAAAGAAAACTGCATGAAGTAGGAGTCTGCTGCAGACTCAAGTAGGCACCACTAAATCAGGGCTATAAGAGGAGAATAAAATCCTTAAAAGATTTTTTTGAAATCAGGGAGACTGAATATAGCATAAAAGAAAAGGGACCCACAGATAAGCTGAATTCTTACTTCAATTACTTTTTTTCTTCTCTTCATTGGATTAGAGAGGAAAGATGACAACTCTGGCTTACTGTTGCTTGAGCACTGGGAAGAAGCAAGGTTTAGTAGCCCAGGCCAACTGTAAAATGAAATTCTTTTACATGTCTGCACTTCAAGTTGAATCAAAGCTTATATTTTGCTTTCTGTTATGCTATTTGGAATCCTTTGCTGCCTTGGATTAACATCACTGTGATCTGAGATCAGAGAATTGCAGAGTGTCCATTTTAAGTGAAAGCTTGCAAGAATTTGTTTTGGATCTGATTGAGAAATCTGTCCATGGTGTTCAATAGTCTTCAACATGCAGAAACATCCCTTACATTTCTATTATTCAGCAGGCTTCTTAAAGTGGTGTCTGGGAATTCGAGAATTTTAAATATGTCCCACAATAAAGTTTTTAAAGTTTAATACGAATTATTTCAATTAAGGTAAATTAACTGTGATAGTAATAAAAAGATTTATGATTAATTTATCCCTGTTATTTTAGTGCCTTCCTAGAGGATGAGTGTTTTGTTTATGTATAACTTTCAGAAATGCTGAGCTTTGCTTTGGGGTTCACAATTCACAAGATGTTTTATGCTGATTTTCCTCCTGTTTTAAACCTAACGTAAGGTGTCACTTTTGGAGGTTTAAACTGTGATCTCTCACATATAATGCCTTTTTAAAACATGATTACTAGGACAGTAATAGCTGTAGGAAGAGTATTTAAAGTGAAACTCTTCATTTACTCTTTTTGGAAAGTATGTATGTGTGACATAAATGAGTCAAACTTAAGACATGCCTTCTGATTATAACCGAGTGGGTGGGAGGGACAAAGTCCTTGTGCTCTGAACTAGTTAGATATAAATGCAGAGCTAGCTGGCAAAGCTCTGTTCGGAGGATTGGGAGGCCCCAGACAGAGCAGGAAGTACTCCCATCATCCTAAGTATAGACATAAAAATATAATAATTAAGTCCAGTGTCCTCTAGGGAGTGCTTGGATTAAAGGATATCACAGTAATGCTGACTTTCAGAGAAGGACGTATTTCTCTTTAAGAGGAAAAGAGAAAAAGACCCGAGATTAAAAATTAAGGGGGTGAGAATGCTCATAGTAAGCATAGGTTTATACTGTTTAAGTATACTGTAACAGGGCCATAAAAGCCATACGTGCAGTGCATCTCTAACCAAAGCAAAATGAAACAGAAGCAGAAGGCAAGAAGAAAAAAAAAAAGGTTATGATTGTAAATGGGAACTTCTGAGAGAACATTTAGTTAAATTTCTGGTTCTGGAAAATTAGGCATGTTAGAAAAGAGCATGAAGTGTGGCATGTTATTTGGGAATGGGGAGGAAGATTGAGTACCAAGGAGCCAATAGTGGTAAATAACAAATCTGTACATGTATTGAAAATAAGATTCTTATGGAGAATCAGCCCATTTATGGTGATGAGAGAATAACTAAGGAAAACAAGAATTTTGCAAAATCAGTCCTGTATTTGCTTGTGCCTTGACCAATCGATTTTTTAAACCTTATTAAGGTACGTAAAGAAAGGATGAGACCCAAAGAATGTTAGCTTCTGAGTGACACTTGTGTGAGAGACCAATTTGATTCATAAATCAGGAAAGGTTGTTTTTTCTTAATTCAGCTGATGTAAGCAAAATGGCCCACTGCTATCACAGTTTTGGTAGGATTTTTGCTTCTATTTGTTGTACTTGACTTGTGATACGTCCTCAGAGCAGTGGCAGAAAACTCAGAATTTACAATAGTGGTGATGGGCATGTGTGTGTGAGCTCCTGCTCGCTGTCTTTTCCTTTATATATGCACTTGCCTATTCCTGTTTGAACCAATAATAAGATAAAGGAATGTGGTCCCATTGCTTACAAACAGAACATTCTCAGCAGCGTAGGCAACTTCTAGTTCGTTAATACCCCTCCTATCCCTCCAGATAGCCGTGTGTTTTGAGCGTTATGCAGTGTCAAAATTCTTTGCTTACGACCTCTTTGAAGCTAAACCCGTGCCTCTTCCACCTGCTTTACTATGTTCTTTGCAAAAAAATTGCTGAGTGAAACATCTTACTGTGTGACAATATTGTGTGTGTGTGTGTGTGTGTGTGTAAAACCTTGTATTTTATGATTATTTCATGAAATGATCAAATCATATATATAAATAAGATATATAAACTGTATCATTGTGAAAGGATAGTCAACTCATGCAGCTCATATACAGTTTGCTTAAAATTTCTGTGCCTAAACTGTTGGCTGACCAGATTGTCCTGGAGCTCAGCTGTAGGCCAAGGCAAGCCCATTCCTGCCATGGCCAGGGAGGACTAACGTGGAGCCACTACCCTTTTTAACCTCAAGACACTTCTGGACCTCTTCCTTTTCCCACTTTCTCACATAATTTGCAACACTTGAGTAAATGAAGATTTTGATATGTAGCTTATATAGATGGAACTTTGGTGTGCTCTTTTACGACGCTATTGTTTTGGTCACTGTATTTACAAGTATATAATGTTTTGGGAATATATTGGCTTCCTGTTTTCAGTCTTCTATAACTTTTTATTGGAAGAGAGACTTATAATCTCTATTAGAGTTCTTTGTAGGCACTGGAGTTCCTTCTAATCTCACAGGGGTGTAAATTGGGAGAAATGGAATTGATGTCAGGAGAATTACCCAGAGTCAAATTTGTAATTGAGCAGTGCCTTTTTATATGATTAAAGTGTTTATTCTTTGCAGAAAGTTTTAAAAATGTTCAAATGCAGCCCTTGGACTCTGCTCAAAGGTGAATTTTTTGGAAAGTTTTAGCAAAAACATTTCATCCATGTGTGAGTATGAGGAGAGTGGAAAACTATTTTCCCCCTGCATAAGACTTCTTGCTGCCTTCTTTTGAACAGCTCTGCAGCGTGACTGGCTGAGGCCTGTATACTAAAATTTGGCATTGAAATAGCCCTAACTGTGAAGTGTCTTAGATTTCTGGCTTTGATTTGGCTGAGTTGTGAGCCTTAGAAGATCACATAGTGAGCGTGCAGTTCAAGGTTTAGTTTTGGGTTTGTTTTCCTGCAAAGTTTGTAAAGGGTGCAGTCAAGAGAGGATTTGCTGTGAATGAACACCTGAGTAGCTGTACAGTGAAAAATAATGAAATGTACTGCTTTGAAACAGAAGGGACATGTGGGGCAGGGGAAAGAACAGAAAACCTTGTAAAGTGCTTACAGCCTGAAGAAAAGTTTCTGTGTGTTTTGTAGAGTTTGTGATTGAGGCTAAAGTACCTAGGATCAGCTGTCTCTGCTCCTAAAGAGCGGAGAGAGAATCAGAGAGAGATTTCTGCAGACTTAGTGAAGGGCAGATTCTAGAACAAGACTTTGAGATACATTGTTGGTACTCACACACTGACAGTCCTTCTGGATCAAAAGGCTCAGGGGATTTGAAATAAAATATGCTGTTGCTTCTCCATATGATGGTGCAGTTTACTGGTAATGTGACCATGGTTTTGCAAGCAGCATTGCTTTGAAGTCTTAACAAGTGAAACACTGTATGCACTTGCACTTGCTGTTCTTGAATGAAATAGATAGGCTACCTATATCTGTTTTTAAGATTATACAAAAAACACCAGAAAACACATCCTATCGGACAGCATGGTCTGTGAAACATTGCATGTTTATCTAATTGCAATCACATGTGCAATGAGAGATGAAGAGAAGGCTGGATGTGTGTCCTTAATTATGTATTTTTTCTTACTTCCATTAGGTTAATTATGCAACCTTATGAATCATTAATTTAGTTTTATGTATGGGAGCTCTGCTGCATTTTGTCTGGCTTTTTACAGTGAAGCTGATTACTTTTTCAAATTACGTGGCCTGTAGTTAATTTCTAGTGTCAACAAAGACAGATTATGATGAACTGATGAACTTGTATATCTGGTTCTTTACTGAGTTGCTACTGTATTGTCAAATTTTTCAACGCTGAGCCCAGAGCGAGTGTGGAACATTGTTTTCCCTTTCTGCACGGGGGTAAAGATTGCAAAGGTTACAGACAGCAGATCAGACATACTATGTGTAATATAATTTTCCTTTCAGGGACAAAGATGCTGAGTTCTGTCCTTTCTCACCAAAACTTGCTTTGATTAGTTAGTGGTTTGAAATTTAAATTTAATTTTTCATCCGAACAATTCTTCCTGGCTGACACATAGTGACAGTCCCTCTCATTCATTTGAAGAATATACATATCCAAGCTAATTTATTTTCAAATGAGGAAGATATAGGACCTAACTCACCTCTGTCATTCTCTACATTAGTACACAGTGTGTGCAAAGCACTATTAACGTGCTGAAAATGACTACATTAGGCATATGGCGGTGAGGTGATTTGTGATGAAAAGGACCTTTAGTATAGGGGAGGTTGTAGTGCGCTGAATGTTAAGCGCTACCTGACTAACTGCGTAATTAACTGAAGAGCACAATATCAGGTGTCTGCTGTGTAAAGGAATATTAGTGGGTGATTTTTGTATGGTAGCTGTAGAAAACGGCTCTGTGCAATCAAGCTACAGGTCAGAATCCATAATCATTACAACACAATATACAATCTGTTTGTGTTTGCATTTCTGTAGTCTGTGTATTCTGTAGCAGCATTGTCTCACCTGGGTGTGAATTTTCTTAACTTTCAAAATAGTTTTAACCTCGAGGACAGAACTGTGCAGTATACATTAGTTATCAAATTGAGGGCATATGCCATAAAGGGAAAGCAAGTATTAAATGTGGTTATAAGGAAACCAAAACAATAATAATTAATGACATATTGATGGAGCAGCTTAATGGAAACAGTATTTGTTTCCTTTTGTAGACATGCACTTCTAATACACCATCTGTCTCAGAGGTGTCTCTTGTACATGCTTTTTTCTAGATCATAAGCTCCCATATTTTCTGTGGTTGGATGAATAGAAAGATTGTCTTATGGAATTTTCTCTTTCAAATAACAATTGCACACATTTGTGTAGCAACCTTGCGGCAGTAGCCATTGCTGCTTAAAAAAAAGGGGGAGGAGGAGGCTGTAATATTAGAACAGTGTTCAAGGCAAAGACATGGTTATTAGGAAATGTCTAGCATGTCTAACATGTAAACAACTCTAGCCTCTGGCACAATCAGGAGGCACCAGGGAGCAGGAACTGCTTGAGCAGGCGCTGCCATTGAAAGGAATGTCTTGAAACCATGGCCTAACTTCTGTTTTTGTAATGCAAGAAGTATTTTCCCTTTTTGGGGAAAAAGTAATAATACAGTTGTGGGGTTTTCTTCCTTTACCATCTCCTGCTGTTGATCATTTCCCGCTGTGGATTTCTCATTTGCCTGTGGATTTCTGTTACCTGCCTTCTTTGCTTTTAGGCTGCGTGATGCCTTTCTCTGATGAAGAAGGTTTCTAGGACAATTCCTGCATCACCTGGTCACTTCGTCCTTTGCCTTTGCCCCCCTGACTATTTTCTGTATATGAGCGTTTCTGACTTCTGTTTCCTTTCTCGATCAGTTAGCCCCTTAGCAGAGGCAGTAGAACTAGCTGCTCTTCAGTTCTAACTGGTTTATTGGTCTTTTACTTTGTCTTTTAATGGAAATGCCTGGGAGCCAGCTGTAGCAACAGCTATAAAAGGAAAAATCACCACTCTGTGTCTAACTTCTCTGTGGACAGTCAGCAAGTTCTTGCCGGGCTGTAAGTGGTCAGTGATCTGCGGTTTGAGAACTTTCCACACCCAGAAGTATTTTTGTATATACCATTTGACTATGAGAAGCGTTAGATGGCATTCACAAGTGGATTTGTATTTCTTTCTTGTTGCATGGGGGAGGGAATGCACACTCTGATATATTAGAGAAACGATTCTGATTCAGTAGAAAGAGCAGAAGCAGGGCTTGATTATGATGGGAATGTAGTTAATTGCATGTGAACATGATTTGGAAAGAATCAAATATTTAACACAACATTGACCATGAGTGTGGTTCATTGGTTTGTATCAGCTTCCTGATTAAAGTGTGTTGAAACTGCAAAGCAGCAGTTCTAGTAAACTGAGTTGCAGACTGCACTTACTCTTTTTAATGCTTCCTTCTGTCCTTGCTATCTTTATGGAACATCTTTTAGATTATTCAGAACCTGCTTTGTCTTCACATTATGTCTGCACATTCTGATCCTGTCTTCTGGTCTCAAATACTACAGTAATAGACGATAACAAAATGGAAGTAAAATATTACATATGTCTTTCCAGCATTAAACACAAGGTAGGTTTTTTTTTTTAGGATCCTATACTGAACATATTCCTTGGCTTTTAAGAGCATAAAGTCTGTGTCTGTGTGTGTGTATACACATACACACACAAATACATACATACACACACAGGCATACATGATATTCTGGTAGAAGCTAGTACGAGCTTCCTAGAGTATGGAGTTAAAATGGACTCTTCTGTTAAATCTGAAGTAAGCATAGTATATGTTTTGTCCACTTTCAAAGTTTCTACCAGTCTGAGAGAAGTTTCTTACATTTCATGTAATGGCATTGTTGTAGCTGGGGGGTCTGATGATACAAATATGGTCAAGTTAGCAGAAGAAGGCAATATATTTAAATTGACCTCCTTGTATAGCTGGAAAACAAGCAAATATTGTGGCCTGAGAAAGGCTGTCTGTGTTGGTAAATACTGTCCCTTCCCCTGACAGCTCGTTTAATGAAAATACCACCCTGAGCTACAAATATCCTTTGTATCAAGTGTGAGAGTTATCAGTGGAATCTAGACTTCCAAGAAACTAGAAAACTGCAAATATTACAGCTGACAGAGGATTCGGATAATCAAATTTTCACTAAAATTCTGTTGAAAATGTGGCTGCTGGGCCCTTTTCAGTACAGCATTTGATGGAATTGTTGGAAGATGACTCAGTCCCATTGGAGGGTTGAACCCACAGTTCTCTTCAATTTCAGGATCTAAGCGCCAATTCATCAAAGATCTTATGAATATAAATCCTTTTGATGTGAATGTGTTCTAAGCTTATGCTAAAGTAAAGTGCTTAGGTTAGTTTAGTGTTTACATGCTTTTCTGAACTGGCGTACCAGGAAGGGACAAAAATAAATTAAATTAATTAGTCAGACTACGTTGTGCTGTGGGTTGTCCTGGCCATCTTGTTTGCAGTTGTCCCCTGGCAACTATACTGGTTAGAGGAAACACTGTTTAGAAGCTTTATCATGTAAAGTGATTTAAGGGGATAAGTAAAATAGATTTAGATTTTGATAAAGTGAATACTCAAGTTTTTCACAAAAGACATACTGTTTTAATATTAGAGAGGGGTTTTTTTGCTTGTTTGTGTGTTTGTTTTTTCCCCATCTCTTCCTTATAGAGCAGTAATTCTCAGCCCAGAATATGAATTCTTCCTTCAGGCTAATCCTGATACTTTCCCCCAGTTCAGCTGACTGGGGACACTACAGAGCAAGTATACCAAATATACTATTGCATAGTACATTGTGACTGCAAAGGTATCCTCTTCAAGGCTTACTTATAAATCTGAGTTACGAATACTTGCCTCTTAAATATATCTACCTTTATGAGTGAATTTAGTGCCTATGACAGCAAAAGATGGATGATACTAGAAAGACTAGAATAACAACAGTCTGTCATTTTAGGGGCATTTTGGACCATAGAGAACCATTAACTAGTGACAAATCTAGTCAATAAAAAGGGTAACTTTTTGCTACTTGCCAAACTAGAAGGGTTTGTGTGGCACTTCTTCCTGGAAAAACCTCTCACCAAGAGAGGTGGACCAAGAGGGTTCATAAACATCATCCATAAAAGGGCTTAAGCCCTACCTTCAATGAAAAGTGCTGAGCTTGTCTATCAATAATCAGGTATTCACTAAGGACCTAAACTGAAATTTGTGGTTCAGTAGAAGCAAAACTAGGTCAAAGATGGGTTCTTCCCCCCCCCCCCCCCCCCGTACTAACCCACTGTCATTTTCTAGCTGTTAAGGAAATGGTCAGTTTTTGTGACTACCATCCAGAATAACAGTCGTGGCACTAGCAGACTCATACTAGAACATCATACCTTGATAAAGCTTTTATTTCAATGCAGAATAACTACTTGGATTTGGTGTTTTATTTGCTGTAGCTGAGTATCCTTTTTCATATGCTAACATATGTTTGTCCTATTTGATCTGCAACTGCTTGCAAGTCTGCTGGGCTAGCTGCATGAATTCCATGCAAACATAGTTTTTTGCACCTAAAAGGTATGATATGGGAAAACTGTTTGCAAATTCTGAAGCTTTTAATACTGTGTGTAGTTTTAAAGGAGAAGCCAAGGGCTTTTGGAAAATCTGGACCTTTATTTGTATGCTTACAATAATTTTTAGTCAGATTATTAAAGACTATCTGCTATAGTTTAGTCTGGATCTCTTAAATATTACACAGATAAACTAAACATGTAGCCTGGAAAATAATCAGATCAGTTGACCCATGACAACACAGCTCAATCACAGCTTAATAACGTTCCTTGCTATTGTATTGTATATTGTATGCTTCCTCTTGTCAACGGCTGCAAGTGGTAGTAGTCTCTCCAAATTAGTACTGCTCCTGAGATGATTGGTAGTAACACTTGTGTATGAATATGTAATTTTTGTCATTGTTAGAGCTGAGATTCAGGAAACTTGAACCATTTTCTTCAATTCTTAGCTCTTTCACTGACTTATACAGTAATCTGTGCACTCAACTCTGCTTTCATTTTTAAGGCCAGAGAGTCAGGTAACTCTAAGGCCAACTTGAGGCAATTTAATTAGTGTTTGTAGGGTATTTTGTGACCCTTGTATGAGCATGCTGATGTCTGCAGCTAGTGTTTGTGCAGTGGAGATGCTCATGGTATGTATTGGCTTGTATGTGAGCAAGGGACTCCTGCAGAAAAAAAAAATAAGGATGTTGTGCTTCCACCTGTATAAAGAGGGTAGTGGGAAATGCGATAGACTGTATCTGTTACAGAATCAGTGTAAAAACCTTTGTTTTGTTTTTTGTTTGTTTTTTTTTCTTTTTTTTTGATAGCTGCCAGGTAGCTCATAGGAGAAGAATTGCAAGAACTCTTTTCAGGCAGAAGTTTGTTTTGTGCAGTAGGGTGGCAGACGTAGCATACATACATATCTCATGGGACAACGTGCGAGTTGTGATGGGGCGCCGAGGACCATGTGGACCTGCAGCTGCCCTGGTGCAGGCAGATTGCCCTGGGGAGGAGGAGGAGCGGGAGGAAGGCCCTGCGTGCTGTTTTGTACTTTGGGGAGCTCTACGGGTTGCTTGGGCAGGCTTGCGGCAGTGTCTGCAGAGCAGGAGCACCACAGCATCGTATACTGCCTCTTGTAACTGTAGTGTGCTTTACTGTAATGTCCCATTTTCTTACTTTCAAACTTGTAGAGACAGGTTTTAAAATTAAGCTTGGCTTGAAATTCCTGCCTTATATTTGTTTTAACTAGAACAGCTCAAGATTTTTTTTTTTCCCTGCTATGCATTTATAACCATTACTGTGCTGTTTTGAAGTTTAAAATACAAATCCTCCTTTTTAACCCGCTATGTTTATACCTATTTTGCCCAATACTAATGTGGTAGATATCTGGGGGGGGGGGGGGAGGTCCTGGGCACAAATAGCCCCTTGGTAGGCGAGAGCAGCGGCCGGGCAGCCTCAGAGGTGGCTCCAGCGCTCTGCGGTCCCGGGCCGTGGGAGCGACGGTGGCTTTCCCGCGAGACGCGTGGCTTTCTGCGCGCGGAGTCAATGCGCCGCGGGGCTCCCGGCCGGGGGCTCCCGCCGCAGAGGCGCGGGAGGCGGCGGCGCCCCGCAGCCGTGCCCGCGGCCGGCACCCGGCGCCGCTCGGGGCCCCGCAGCTCCGCGGGCCGCCCCAGCCGCCGCGCCCGCGCCAACTTCCATTCGCGATAACTTTTCGGGCCGGGGCTGCCACGGATAAACAGGAAGCCCCTCGCCGCGGCCGGGGCCGGACTGAGGCGGGGCCTGGCGCGGCCGCCCGCCCTCCCGCGCCGCGGAGCCGAGGGGCCGCTCGACTCGGCTCGGCCCGGCTCGGCTCGGCCCGCGGCGGCGGCCGCTGACAGGGCGGCGCGGCCGGCGTTGGCGGCCAGCGGCATGCCCCGTCGAGGCGCCCGGCAAGGAACTGAGAATGAAATTGCTGTGGAAAGCTAAAATGGTAACGGGGGGCTGCGGGCTGGGGCGCCTCTGCGGAGCGGGTGGTGAGCGGCGCGGGCGCGGGGAGACAGCGCTTCGGAGGGGGAAGTGAGCCGAGCCCCTCTGCATGAATCCCCCTGCGTGCTTTTGTACGGGTAACGGGAGTAACTTGGGGAGCGAGGAGTCGTTTCGGCTCGTGCTCGGTTATAGTTTGGAAGATGCTGCACTTCTTTTTCGTTGCCTGTTTAATATTTGCAACTTTCATAGCCTCGACTCTGTACAAAGTTTCCGTAGCTAGAAATAATAGGCTTTGGAAAAGCAAACCACAAGTGCTTTAGCTCCCTCCTGTCAAAAGAAACGAAGAGTTCCTGTGTTTTAAACGCTTGCTACCTTCTAAGTTGAAAGGCTGTCTGCCTAAGTAATTCAACAGTTTTAATAGCGCAATTCCTTCCATAAATGAAAGGCCAAAGAGATTAATTGCTTTAGAAAAAAGGGGAGGGGGGAGGGAGAGGGAAGAGAGACTGCTAATCAAAACCAAACTATTTCCTTAGAAAAGACTATACAACTATTTAAAATATGTGCTAGTCTAGGAAAAATAGCTAAATGGAAAGTCAGGGTATCTTGATACCACAGGAAAGGCTGGCTTGCCAAGAATATCTCTAGAGTTCCCTTAATCTAAAAGTATCCTATATTGCTTTGACTGTTGTGTTTACTTTGTGCAGCCCATCTTCTGTGCTGCGCTCTGCATGAAGCAGCAGTGCACCTGGTATAGATTGTGGTTAGCAGAAGAAGGGGGGAAAGTTCCTTTCTCTCTCTTTTTTTTTTTTTTTTTTCTTCTTCGTTCCCTGGCAGAGCTCAATTCAGGACTGGGGTGAAGAGGTAGAAGAGGGAGCTGTTTACCATGTCACCCTTAAAAGAGTGCAGATTCAGCAGGCTGCCAACAAAGGAGCAAGATGGCTAGGGGTAAGTAAAGCTGGCACAGCGGTGTTTTGGAAGACTGCTCCTGGACTTTGGAGCCTGCTCTAGGGAGCTTAATTCCACAAGAATAGTTATGATATTAACTTTTAGCACTGACCTTTTCCACCATTTATTAAAAAAGCAAACTGAATTTGCCTGTGTCATTTGAAAGAACTCTCTTGTGTTGACTCTTCCTCTTTTGCTGATTTTGCTGATATGTGTAGCAAGGATTTGACTAATTATAGTGATACTTAATGGAGAAATAAGGATCTTAGTTTGTGACCTGATCCAAAAGTTGAATATTTACCAGTTATTTCAGATCAGGCTGCGGCTCATCTCTGCTGCTAGGAATCTATCTCAGGCTGCCCAAAAAAGCAGTCATGTTATTTTGCCTAATGTGGATTTCTCCAAAGTTAGTGGAAAATTTCTCAAAACTTAAATATAGATTTGGGCCTTATCTTGTTGCTTTGTCATCCAGATGTGGTATTTGTCTTACCTTCTAATTGTCTGTATTTCTGCAAGAAGTGTTGCTGAATACTGTTTTCCAAAGCATAAATGCTTTAATGCTGAAAGCAATAAGCTTTAAGTGCACACATGCACTTAATTTGGCATGCTGCTAAATGCCTTCACCTTTGTCAGGCTAAGTCCCCAGCTGATACAAAAAGTCCTCACTTCACTGAAATCAGTGGAGCTCTGGCAGTTTGAGCCACATCATCAGGAGGTGGCTATAGCTTTGGTATTATTTTGTTATGTTTATAAATTTTCTTCAGGATCAAATGCAACAATGTGAGAGCTTGGTTTAATGTAGTATCCAGGTCAGTATTTTAAAGACCCTTAGAACTGTTCTGAGATTTATAGCAAATAGATTTCTTATTAAGTTCCATGACATAAAACAGTACCTCAGTGCTGAAACCACAGTCAAGAAAGATAAGCAAATTTTGTCCTGCATACAGATAGTACTTAGAATTTCCCCTCTCCATATTTTCAAGAAGTACATAGAGTTCTAGTCAGAACAGATAATTTCGAATCTGCTTCCTTTGAGTGGCAGATTTCCCATCTCTGCCTCCTGTTTATAGCAGGATTGGGGGAAAAATATTAGAATGTATTTTTGAGCTCCTGTAAATTTCCCAGATGGTGGTTTTTGTAAGAGGTGGAGATCATTTTGAATAAGCCTGTTTCCTATAAATGTAGTTTAAGAAAAGTGATTTTTTTTTCTGTTTTGATTGTGGTTGTTCCTTGTATATAGAATGTACTAGGTCTTGATCATGTTCTGAAGGAGAGAGTTTGTGTGTATTCCTGATATCGTCACCACAGCTGATGGTGCTTGTCTTAACGAGGATAAAGGATTGTGAAGTCCTAGAAATGAATTTTGGCTTTTTTTATGGCTAGCAGTAGCTTTTTCCAGGTCAGAATCAAGCCATATTTTTGTGGAAGGAATCCATGTGTCACAAGTGTGCACCTGTTCTGGGCTTCAACTTCAAGGCTGGCATCTTCCATGAGCAATAATCTCATACATGTTATTTAAAAATATTTGTAAATTTATAGGCTTTTTGTTACTCTTAAACACCTCAGAACATAAAATATTTTAAGCATTTTCTGTGGTCTTGTTTTATTAATGGCTTTACTGTGATTCTAAAGTCAACAAATAGCCTGTAACTCAGAACATTATTTATGAATAGGCACCCCACCAGCAGTTTTGCCCTGAAAAGCAGAATTGTCTTTTGTAATTGTCCTCAGGTGATTTTTTTTTTTTAAGCCTGAAGCTGGTGGAATTCTATGTTGTTAATGTTTTTCAATGCTTTGAAATTCATAGTGCTACATTAGAAAAACTGTTGGATTTATCAATGCTGGTCTTGCTTCTATTCTTAATGCTGCTCTTAGTCATGCTTGGGTTGAAGAGTCAAGATCAAATTAAGAGTATGGGAATTATGCATTTATATCAGCAGATATTGAGCCTTAATTTAAACAAATACAATAACTCTGTTGTTGATTGTATTTGTGCATAATTTACTTTTTTTTTTATTTTTTTTAAGACTTTCAATATCTGGCTGTCTGAGAACTGTCAGTTTGTGTCCTATAAAGGTCCAGTTAGCAGTATGACCTTCTTAGAGGCATCGAGTTTCTCATGGCTTATTGCAGCAGGTCAAGTTCCTTGTGACTTGACTTGAAAAGCTGAAGTCCCTTTAAAACAAAAAGCCTTCATGTTGTGTGTGGATATTAAATATTGCGTGGCATTTTTCATCAGTGGTGGTTTGATCTAGTGATCTCAGAATGGATAATTTTTAGCGGTGCTGCGTGTATAAATTACTTCATAAACTTTTAAGTTGAAAAGCATTAGACTAAATTTGATGTGTCTAAGAGAACTGCAGATTTAACTGAGTGTGTCATACAACTTGTGTTAAAGGAAATATATTTGTTCAAGTATATTGGGACTTCAAACTTCAGTAGTCAAATGAATTTGTAATTCTTGCATAATTACATTCTTTTAGAGGAGGCATCTGTACATAAATGAACTTGGATTTTCTATATTTCAAGAAGTCTCATAAACTTTGTTTTAAACAAAATTCTCCACCCTAACTAAGCAGTGAGGGTTCCTGAAGGATAGGTCCTGTTATGAGGGAAAGGTCTGTTTAAAAGCCTATCATAGGATTACAGTTTAAGCACTGTAAACACTGGCCTATTTAAATGTGGAAATGTAGTTGTGGTGTTTCAAATGTCTACAATTAAAAAAAAAAAAAACAGGCTATCACTTAAACAGTCATCAGCAGCTTCAAACCTTTCAAAAGTGTGAAGGCTGTGTATAAACACCAAATTTCTCAGTTTTAAATTTAACATTAGATATGAAAGGATGCCTAGTGACTGTTTTTGTCTGTTAAACTTGTTTTTAAATATTTAGTGAAGCTTAAGACTTTAGGCCCTACAGTGTTACAGAAGATTAGAAACCTCAGTATTAGCCTGTTGCTGTGATAGGTGCTGCACAAAAGCACTATCCTGACCAAAACAGACTTACAGGTTGAACATCAAACGAGACTTGTCTATAGGCATATGTTGACTCTTCTGAGGGTTGACATTAGAGGCAGTGGTATCAACTTCGCAGAAGCCCAATTTTTCTCAAGTTATTTGTAAGCATCAAGGAAATTGAGAGTTTCAAGAAAATTTTCAAAGCCAAATGTTACTCCTGGAGATATTTAGAGATAATCCCTCCCAAGTTTGACAGGTTCAACAAGAGAGAACATGAAGGTGTTAATTTGACAACGCCTTCGTATTTGAAAACGTGAATGGGCTTTGACATCTCTAGGGTAGACCATTCAGCTGTGGGAGGCAGGATCTTGAGAGAGGTGGCAAAGAGCCTTAGAACAAGCTGTGAAGGCAACAAAGTAGAAAAGGCAAGTGAAAAGAAAAGTTCTGTAGTGTTTTTTGTTCTGGAACTGGCAGCTAGCTATCCATGAAAGGAGGCTGAGAAAGGGGCTGAGTCTTACTGTAGCCAGGGGTAGGTAAGAACCGTAGAACAGTGGCTGTGAAAGTAGATTATCCACTGAGTGCCTGAATTTGTCAGCAATATCCCAACTATGTATGAATGGAATTGGAAGTGGTGAACTCCAGTTGGTGATTGATCATTCAGTAAACTGAAAGAGGAAAGAAAAGGAGCAGGTAGAGAAGTAAGTGATGAAATAGGTGGGATTTTTAAGAGAGGAGAGACCAAAAGGTATTTTTACTGGGAGAGGAGAGTGGGAGTATAGGAAGTAAAAGATAAAAGGGGGCAAGAGAGATGTTAGGAAGTGGAATGGGATCTATTAAGCAAGTGAAGGAGTAAAGAAGATGACCAAAGGCAAGCAACTTCTGTGACTGATAGAAACCAGAGAACTGTACAAGAGTCCTTTGTAAAATTTTGAGGAGCTGGGTTTGAAGTTATGGAGTAAGATTAATTGAAATACTAGAATTGTTTGACTGTGGAGTGGGTAAAATTGAAGGAAGAGGGGAAGAAAAAAAAACATTTTTGCAAAGGTAAATTGGCCTAGTTGTTGGGTTTCTGAAAGATTCCCCATGGATCAAGTGGATGCATGTAGTGAAGATGCAGGGCTGGGGGTTAACAGACTGGAACTTGCAGTGACTGAAAGAGAAAAGGACTAAGGGTATAAGACAGTATGCCAGAAATACAACGAATGACTACATAAATAGTAAAGAAAGAAGAGACAGAGTAGTTTATGGCCACTTCGACTAGAGAACATTTTTGGCAGCTGACGGAATTGAACCTAGGCCAGATGATTCCTTTGTCAAGTAACTGACCGATCCAATGAGAGGTGATGCTGTTTAGTGAGGTTTACCTTAAATCAGTTTTCAGAGGATGATTCAGTTGAATAGAAAGGTAAATAAAGGCTGCAAGATGATTATTTTTACAATGTCATACTTAGAAACTAAGGGAAATAGTTGGTGAAGTCATGTAAAGTAGGACGTTCAAGCAGTTGAATGCGTGAGTTTGGTAGTTTGAGTCTCAAAATTGCAAGGTCTGCTTTGACTTTACATTGTTGGGGGGGGAGAGAACTTTTGGAGAAGGATAGGGGAATTATTTTTCTTTCTGTTAGGAATTAGATTTTTAGGAATCTTGTCAGTAGAGAAAGCTTTATCTTAAGGGTTAAAATAAGAGTTTCCAGAAGTCAGGCCTTGCAAACCAAATGAAAGCAAACAGCCAGAGTTTTGTCAGCCATATAAGAACAACAGCCAAAAAGAAAGGGCGATTTCACAGAGAAAATGAGATAGGGATTAAAGTTATTCCAGATATAAGCAAAAACCTAAATGATTTTTTGTCTGTTTTATGTAAGGATGACAAAGGTTCACGTGTATGTTGATGGTAATGATAACTCATGAGGCTTTGACACATCTTTGAGTTTTGTCTTTGCCTAATAGCTTGATGTGCCCAGACTGGGAGCTGGATAGTTTCCACCCCTAAGCCACCTAAGAGCTGGTGTATGAAATGACAGTCCAGGGGTGAGGAGTTCTAATACATCGGCCAAGTGAGAAATTACGTGTGACTGGAGTATAGCAAGTGTGGCTTGTGTCTTGTAGGGGAGAGGGAGGTGTTGTAATAGGGACATGTGATCCAGGTAAGTTGAAGGTATTCTGACTAATAAGACAACTGATTTTTCTGGATTTAAAAAGACATTTGGTTTCATCTCTTTAAGTTTCTTTTAAAATTTACTATTGAAGTTTCTTGAAAAAATTAGTCTATGCAAAGACTGAGGACTTATAAGTAAAGGACCTGTTGAAGAAGAGCTGTTGCAACTCAGGCTGAAAGAGGAACTGCAGGGCTAGAGACAGGTACCTACTGTGAATCTATGTGGGTCGCTCCTGAGACTAAACTGCTATCATAAGTTTATTAAAGTCACCAACATAAAAGCAGGAATATGCTGACAAAATCTGATGATCTAGTGAAGGAAGGAATATCTGCAGGATGGAAATATCCTATGGCTGGCATTTCTGAATTGGTGTAACAGAAATAGGATGAAATTAAGTAGCACAGAATGCAAAGACACATTTGTAAATTAATGAAAGTAATTTCTGCTGTTGGCTAATATTTTTGACCTTTCTTGTTCCTTCCAACTTTGGATATGTTAATCAATCACAGATATGTGAGCCACCAGGATGACATGAAGTGAAGAAGGCAAATGTGGTGCTCAAATGTTTTAGATTATTGTCAATACAGACAGGAAGCATGAATTCCATTATACAGTGGATTGCAGTGTGTAATTCTGGTCAGTCATTTCAAGAAAGTTGATTTAAACTGGAAGGATGGCAGAAGAGGACCTCCAGGATCATCAAGAAAATGATGAATGTGCCTGGTAAGTCTGAAGAGCATAGCTTGATTAGCTTAGCAAAATGAAGACTTGGGAAGTATATGATTAATTCAATTAAAAAAATGAAGCAAGCACTAGGAATGGAAAAGAACCATTCATGCTAAAGCATGAACTTAGAGGAAAGTTTCAAATCATCAGAGCAATGAGATAGTGAAGTGACACTTCAGCAAGAGTGAAGGAAGAAAAGAACCTGATAGCATCAACAGTGGAGGTGCTTCAGTTGGTGAAAAGGGCTGCAGAGTAATTTCCTTTGGTAGCAGACTGCCGCATCTTTCAGTTGTATGTTTCTAAGTCAAATAGAAATGTAGGAGGAATAAAATGCTCACCTAAGGAGAGGATTGGGGTAGGTCATCAATATGGAGATTGCATTTTTGGGGGATAAGTGTGGAAGTTTGTGACAGAGGGGAAAAAAGAGAGAACCAGCTCTATAGTTAGAGAGGCAAGCTGATTGTGAGGAGTTGGTTGTGTGTTAGATAGGTAAAGATAGAGATCCCGATGAGAAAGAGGAGTCCATTCAGAGAAGAGAGAGTGCAGAGCAGGAAAATTGTGAAGAAGCGGTTCTGTGTTAAAAGCTGCTTGTGGTCATATGCAGATTGGTGAAGAAGAGATATAGCTGTAGGGCTTAATTAAAGGTAGACCAGGAGCCTGGTGCTGAAAGACTACAAAATGAGGAGGAGGCTGCTGATGACTGATGTGATTTTAGTTTTAAAATAGATGTTCTAGAGCCAGCGAGAGATGGGCAGGTGGCAGTGAGGGGGTTCTTGCTGGCAGAGGTGGGGAGGGTAGGAGGTGATAGCAGTGAGGAAGGAGGGTGAATGCAGAGAATGCTTTGGTCTACTGTTTGAATGTACATTGGTAAGAGCACTGTGGAGAAGTGGATGCAGAAGAGTAGTAGATAGATGTTAGACAATATTGATGTGGAATTGGAGGAGAGAAAACAGTGTAAAAGAAAAGATACACTGCTGCAAAAAAGTGATGAAAAGCATGGGTGAGGCTTGGCAGATGCACCAGAAGATTACAAAGTGAAAAGCAAGCAGAGTTTTCAAAATGCTGTGAATTTGCTTTGTAGACCTCCCCCTTAGTCAGCCAGTGTTTTATCTCACTCTTCCAGGAGTTAGGGAGGGGTGGATGAATGGTGTCCAGCACTTGGGGAATCTGAGGGGAAGCAGGAGGGAATGAGTCTCTGAGACAGGAGAGGCTCTCTAGGGCTGCAAATATTTCTCGTAACAGAGTACTTTGCCTTCTCCTGTGAGGAGTGAGGAAGAGACCCGTGCTCTGCCTCTGAACAGAAGGCTTTTATCAGGGCAGTATATAAGAAATGCAGCCAGGAATGGGGGTGCTCCTAAGCTGCTATACAGTAGAATAACCATATAGAGCCTTTATCTCCCCATCTGAAATGATTGCTAAGCTTTGGGAGAGTCATCAAATCTCAAGTTTTTTGCTCTACAGATGAATGGGTGCTCTTTGTGTCTTAGATATCCAGATAACAGATCTGCTCCCTCATGGCCAGTGCTGTCTGACCCTTTAGCTGTTGGTTACATCTGTAAAGTAGATTTTAAATGCGTGTTTTTTCTTTTTACTTTTTTTGCCTGCATCTAAACTTTCAGTCCTTGCATTTGCCATCTCCCAGAGGTTGATTCAAAATATTATTTGTCTCGAGGTATTTTTGATGCTATGGCATTGGGCATATAGCTGAACAAACTCCTTGGAAAATGTAACATATAAATGAGTTACTGTAAAAGATATGTTAATGATAGATTTGGTGCCTTTTAGTTTTGCTTTTTTAAAATTTTTTTTAACACTGATAGTATTTGATTATCCTTTCTGAGAATCTTGTGTATTGTTTCAAAATTGAACTGGAAATAATTGTATTACACTACAAGATGAGTATGACCACATGTTTGGCTTCTAAACACCTCTGCAGTCACATACATTGGCAGAAAGTTTGTGCTGGAGAGTTCAGTCAGAAAAAACATTGCAGAAACTTCAGTCTAACTAATCCATATCCCATTTTAGGGTAAAACCTTCTCTTTGATGGCTTGAAAAAATATCTCAGCAAGTAAGTTTTTCTTTTAGTTATATTCTTCTTCCTTTCCAACAGTGGCCTGCTAAATAGGGGTTGAGATTTAAATGGTGCCTGGAACCATCAACAGGAACATCCAGAGTCTCAGATTTTCTCTGAGCTGAGCTCCTGTCCTCCCATGTACCTTTCTGAGCCAGCTCCAGGTTTTTCTTGGATGTTCTTGTCAGGTGTAACTTCCCATGCAGTCAGGAGGCAAGGATTTTGCTGATTTTTTGTCCTTGTTGCGGCTTACTGTTTTGTCCTCTGATTTATATTGTATGTTTGTCCCTTTTGGCTAAATAAGGCCCTCTGGAGTCAGATTTCTGCAGCTTGTCCCTGCTGCCCAGACCAAGGCAGGGTATATGTTTGGCAAAGGCAGAAAAATGGATCCAAAGGAACTGATGGGCAATATCCTTACAGGAACCTGGTAGCACTCCTGTCTACTAAGGAAAATATTTTCCCTATACACTCTTCTCTGAGGAGCTATCTTGAAGATGAAGAAGAAAAGAAGATGGTAAAGACAGTGCTGCCACTGATTTTCGTTTAGTGAAAGATGCCTCTTAACTATTGAAGACCCATGGAAAAGACATATAGGAGATTTCAGAGAGAACGAATATTTTTCCTGTGGACGGGTAGACAGTGATCAAAAGAAAGTCTTGGAATATTACTGAGCTTGAATTGCTGTTGTAGGTAGGCTTGCTCTTCTTGCCTTTTCCTTCAGTTATGCCATAGCCTTTAGTAATGACTTCTTTTGGTATGTTTTTCTCCTTTCCAGTTCAGGCACACATCTCTGCTCCAGGGGTCTTCCAAGTAGCACTCCTACATGCAGTTATAAACTTGGTAGTACAGGGTGTGTATGGGTTGGGCTCTCAAAAATGAAATCTGGGTTTGGTATGATTTTTAAAATAGAAGCCTCAAAAATTACTGTCTTTACTTTCCCAGTTCCAGCTACAAAATGCATAATTAGAAGGATAACTAGTTTTATAGTACAGTATCATGCTCTCATTTGAGCTTTAAGTCTTGCATTCCGAACTGTCAAAGCCTGGCAGGATTGCAGTGCTTTAATCTTGCAGTGTTCTTAACCCTGAGTGAGGCTATAGGATACTCTTTTGAGGCTACGCGGAACTAGGGAGAGAGACGCAGGAAGCCTCTCTTCCTGTAGGACTGTGCACAGGCATCTCCTGCTTATGATCATTGAGCTGAGCAGAATAGCAAGAAGGAAGGGAGGCCTCGGAATAGAAAATGTTATTCTGGACTGCGTTGTTAGTACGTTTTTAAACTGTCCAATTTTTGCACTGATTGCATATGACTTCATTTTGGAAATCTTACGGAAAGACTACTCAGGAAAACTTATTTTGGCATACTTTCACTTAACCTGTGACATGTAGGAATATAGCAACACCCTGTACTATAATTGATCTCCACTGGGAATTCATCTGATAGCCAGTGTGCCAGTCTTTCTAAACGATGCTTCTCCTTCAATTATATTAACTACCTTAGGGCTAATGTCATTGATTTGTCTTGCTTGTTTTTTTGAGAAGAAATAAATGACAGGAGTAACAATAAATTGGCTTACTCTGAAAAGAAACTGGCATTTTCCTTCTAAATGTTGTAAGATCTAGGTCACTTGTTGGGTTAAAGAAGTGTTGGCAAGGAATGTGGCTATGTGTCATTGGAAAGCCTGGGAGAAACAGCATACGAGCTGGACTGAGATGCTGTAAAGAGAATAGCCCTGGAGAAACCATTAGTTTTACAGTTTTAGTTTTGATGTTTTCATTTAAGAAACAGGCTGAAGCATTGCAAGCATGTTACTCACACTTGAATTTAAATTTAGCTTTGGTAAAGCTAATTAAAAATATGTTTAGTGACAGTGTGTAAATGCATGCTTTGAACTTGTATCTTTTACTATTCCTGTGGAAATCTGTTTTCTAAATATATAGCTTCCTGTAACACCATTGTAAGGGTACAGCTGTGTGACGAAATTGTCACAGAACAAGCAGCTCATGGCCTGTCCCCTTGAAGAAAATGGGGTAAGCTGCCTTGTGTGGAAGGAGTAAATGAATGCTAACTCAATGTGAATTACATTCTCGCTTCTCTTTTGCCAGTATGTAGCAAACCAGAGAAAAACTATGCGTAATGCATTAGTGCTGTTTTTCATCCTGGTAAGATAGTATCAGAGTTTGTAGAACATTATCTTTATGCACAAGATGCACAAGACATACTTTTTTCTTTTTCTTTCTTTTTTTTTAAACATCAGAAAAACAGAAGGTCCCTCTTGTGTTTGAAACATTATATCCTTTGGGGATCATTCGGTCAGCAACGACGCTCCACTTATCTGGTGAAAGTAGAGCAGGTTGATAGACCGTTCTTAAAACCCTGGAATAGTATTTGGGTATGTTTTACTCATAAATCTTTCTATGTCTCTTAGTACTTTTAACACATACATATCTCAAGCTCCTAAAGGGCTGAGCAGTTGAGCAGTTGTTACCTCCAGGGATTTGTTGCCATCCTTTGCCTCTGCAATCTCCCAGAAGTTCTTTTGCCCTGACTTTCCAAAAATGCAGTCTCTTCTCATGTTCGGTGACCATATGAGCTCTTGAGATGTGACTTACAGGTTTTTGTAGGTGCTGTACCTGCATGTAGGATTGTATTTAGGACTGAACTATAAAGTCCAGGGTCCATTTTTATATGGAATAAGACTTTTGGAATAAGACTTTCTGTGGTGTGTGAGTTTAGTAAAGTCTGTGAAGTTTTTGAAGACATTCAGCGAGGAATTCTGTTCTGGACATAGAACTCAGGTTAGTATTTATGGAAATCACTCTACTTTGGACTAAAATGGATTCACATTAGTGACTGAATACAGCTGCCTTGTAGCTCAGTTCAGCACTATGCCACCAATAATTTAGGGACCAAGAGGAAAGTAAATATATATCCAAGTGATCTTGCATTCTGACCAGCATCTTTCATCCAAATGCCTTTCAAAGTGTGGCCACAAATTTTCACCAGAAAGGCTATGTGAAGTATATTGTAGTGTAACATAGTACAGATGTTTTATAAGCATTATAAACATACACTTGGGTGGCAGTGGTGTTATAACCTGGAGTTTGGAATAGTTCCACTGTACTTTGGGAGGTGGGAAAAAGAGGAAACAAATATTTCCGGGACAATAAGTTTTTTTTTTTTTTTTTTTTTTTTTTGAGATTGCTGGAGAGTTTGAAGTATTGGAAAAAGTTCAGGAGGAGATGGATTAGTTATCAAAGGTGCATGATAGAATTTATTTTGTGCCTTTGTAGTGTTATCACATGGATATCTTCTTCACATGTGGCATATATTCAGGAAGGAGCAGCTGTTTAACAAGGCAGGGTAACACACTGAAACAATTCAAGACAGGAAGTGAATTAATTGGAACCACCTGGGGAGAAGTTCTGGACTTCTGTGAGTCCGGAGAGTCCTGTGGAAATGCTTGCTTTCTGTGCAACAGCAGTTGTGAAAGCAACCTCAGCTGTTGTAGTAGCCATGGGAGGAATGGAGTGAAACTTAGAAAATACAGTTGAAAAAGTTGCAGTGGCACCTTGCTGCTTCTTGATTCTTGTTCCCTCATTTCAAAAATCAGGGAACTAGAAAAGGGCTTCACAAATGGGAAGGATTTGCAGGCATTAGGAGACACTGAAAGACGATAATTGTGAAATCTAGGTCTTGGTGCAATGAGGGTTGATGCAGCTTTAACGATAAGCGCATTTATTAAATCTTTAAGGGATTGGGGTTTGATACTGGTAATGAATAGGAGGGTGTAGCAATGGTATTTAAAACAGTGAATGGAGCAGGGATGCTTTGTCTCCAGGGAGTGTTCAGTGGTGTTGAAAAGCAGTACATTTTAAAGTGAGAGGGAAAAAAGAAATGTGTTTAATATTGCACATAATTTAGCTCAAGGACTCGCTGCTACATTAGTTGCTTAGAAGCATAGAGAAAAGATTAGACATTTATATAAATAATGAGAATAACCACATTAATACTATGTGAGATTTAAAATACCAGGTATATAACATTTGTGATTTAGGTGCAACACAGACTTCCTGCAGTTAAGAGTCTTTTCCTGTAGACTGGTTATTCTGTCTGTTCTGGAAATGTCTTCACCTTCCTGTATAGCATCTGGCTGTTGTTAGAGGGAAAAACCTCTAGTTTAGTCTAAAATGACTATTATTATGGGCTGCTTCTTAGAAAGTTCTGTTTTCAGTTTGTTTGTGATGAATATTTAATGAAGCAGAATAAAATTGGATATAGGCAGTCTTGAAAAAGTCAGCTACAATGTCCAGATGCAGGGCCATATTGCAATGTAATGTGGGGTTTTATTGTGGGCCTGTTTTACGGCTGTTCTGCAACCTTGTTCTGGTCAATCAGAACTTTGGGTGCTCAAATCCTGCCTTTTTTTTTTTTTTTTTTTTTTTTTTTTGTATGTGTGTTAAACAAAAGTCTGTGTCCATGCTGTTTTAGACTCTGAATGTAGGAATCGTGTGGGTTGCCCTTTGCTTTACCCCATTCAACTTCATAATAGCCTCCTTAAAAATAAGGCAGCTAGAACAGAATATGGTACTCTACATGTGGTCTCATCAGAGCTTTTATGCAGTGAAAGAATAATGTCCTTTGACTTGGTTCAGTACCCTTTATTTATACTTTGCAGAATTGTTTGCTTTTTGTAGCTGCTTCTAAGTGTTGTGCTGAAAGATTTAATGTTCTGCCTACTCTGTCCCTTCAGATCTTTTCTCTGATCTGTGTGCCACAGTGTGACCTTTGAGGGTAGTACTTTCAACAGAGTTTTTTGCTAGGCTCTTACATTTCTCTACATTTTGTTGCATAAGCCATCTGTTGCCCATTGGAATATAGGAGCCTTTTGACAGCTTTGGCAACCAAAATGAAACTTTGGGAGCCTCACCTTAGGTGCGAAGCTTTCTGCTGTTTTGTATGGTAGCAGTCATCCATCTCTTGCTCTGTCAGGCTTCAGGGTTACAGTCTGATGGAGGTCTTGGTGTTTTTGCTTGTTCATGTTTGCACCAATATTAATGTATGTCCAGATGTTTGCAATCATCTCTGTGTAGCTCAGTCCTACAGCAGTGCAGAAGTCATTGCATACTTCAGGCACAGGTGAAATTTATAGTTGTGTACCCATAACTGCCACTTTTCCAATCATCTCCCATGATTTAAAGGGAAATCTTCACTAAGGATAAACTGGCTGCTACATATTATACTGAGCACATGAATTAGTTATGTATTATATATGTAAGCCCTGTTGTATCAATTTAAGAACAATCCTGATACTGTATTAAGAAAGCGGCTGCAAGTCAGGAGTTCTGTGCTCAGTTTTTGTTTGCTAATGGCTGTAATGACACTGTGATTTGAATTGACCAATTTATCTTTGGGTGTTTTAATTTTCTCACCTGTAATATAGTAATTCATTACTATTGTGCTTTATTATCACTGTATAGTATTCAAACCTATGAGAGAAAGCTGTTATACTTGTGGAGACTTGAGAAAAGTTCTTCACCAGAGCAAGAATCCTTTTGATATGCTCTGGACTCTTGTACATTCTTTTCTTTTGAAATTTTGGAGAGAAATACACTCTGTCTCATACAGATGCAAGCTTGACTCTTCCAGTCTCTTTCGTGACAAGTAAGGTTTTTGACTGAGTTTCTCCCTCTTCCTAAAAACTTCCAGCTATAGCCCCAGAGTATGCTTTGCAGAGGAGCATCTCTCCTGGGTGGTGGACTGCTGTCTGAGCACTGGGGGTGACTCTGAGTGCTGACTTGGTTCTTGAACCCAGAGCCTATGGAATGTACCTGGCAGTCCCATCACTGAGCCGCAGTGATATTAATGAAGTGTAGGCATTTAAAATGCTTTCTCTGAGTGATCCTGTTATTAGATTCTGTTCTTTCATCTATTTTCCTCTTACATTCTTCCCACCTTTTAATTCTGGAAGCAGTTTAACTCTAAAGGATTATTTTCTTTTTCCCTCCTACCACTGCAGTTGCTTTTTACAGCTGCCTTTCTCCTTTTGTAGTTTCAACCTTTTCCCCAGTCAATAGCTGTTTCTTCCTTTCTTGGAAATTCGTAGGTTCTTTGTGCAAGTATAACAACATATTTTTATAATCAAGTGGCTTTCTCTATTCAAAGATCTCAGAATTGTTAAACAATGTGAAACAGTTGAGTGATGTGAGATACGTTATAATTATCACAGCTGCTGGGCTTCAAACTGGAGACTTAAGATACATGTTGTGTGGTAGCTTAGACCTCATAATCTTAGTGGTTCGTTCTGACCTTAAAAATCAGTGAGTGTCTGTATACTCTAACGTGAAAATAGACTATCCCATATTAAAGAGCTGTCTAGAGTTTTATTTCTCTCTAGATATTGGGGGATATAATTTATGCTCTGTATTTCTACTGAATCATATTAAATTACTGTTTTGACTCAAATCAAGTGTTTTTAGCATTCATGTGGATGGAACTTGCTAGATGAGATGGTAATACTTCAGAGCTTCCCTGGTGTTGGGATGCAAATGACAGCTCACTGTACTTCTCAGAACTAACCATTTTCCTCAGTGCAAAAGAAACCAGTTAACTAAATGCTCCTGAGGTGCATTTGGAAATCAGTTTAAATACTGTGTGCACATACAACAAGAAAATGATTATGCCTACACATCCTTTTGTCTGCCTGCTAGGTTCATAGTAATCTCTGGCCCTACTTGCTGTGCAATTTTTCTTTTTAGAGTAGAAACCCTTCAGGATAGGGATGGTATCTTGTATTTGACATGGCAGCCATTATGCAGCTCTTGGAAGTGTTTCATACATAACAATAATGTACTTGGTTTGGAAGTCTTACATTGCTTCTATTGAGTTCTTCAGATTAATGCTGGCTGCACTCGATCTGCTGGCTCCATTTTGTGCGCAACATGCGAATGAACTCTTGCGCGCTTACTTGAACCTCGAGGCTTGCGTTCTTCTCAGTGCAAAAACAATCTTCTTGCTAGGAAAACATCAGGTGGCCAAAGAATTGGAGCGGGACAGAGAAGAACAGAGGTATGCTATGAAATCCTGCTGTGTAATTAAACAACAACCCCTCACTCCTCAAAAAAGAAAGAACAAACAATAACGTGGAGGACTTATGTTTTGTATCATAACCTGAAGATTTTTTGCTTTTTATTTTTTTTTCCCCTCTTGACTTGTAAGCTATACTTCTTTCGCATATCTGACTCGATACTTTCATGTAATTAAGTGTGTGTTTTGCCAAAGGGATTAGAGTTCATCTCAAACATTGCATTCTTAAACTGAAATGCAAATGTCCACAGAGGGTTCAGCACTAGTAATCAGTACTTCTTTCTGTTATGCTAGAAGAGATGGATTAATGGCCAGGTGCTGTAGTTATACAAATACAGTAGTGTGTATAGGTATGTAATATATTTATTTGTCATATGCTTGTTGCAGTTTTTCGTACAAAATGTGGAATTTATCATAAAGAATATACCTATAGAATTGGCCCAAGGATGTTGCCATCACAAATGGTACATACACACATGCATGTATTCAATGTATAGATAGATGTGTGTGTGTGTATTTGTATCTGTATTTTTAGAGAGCGTGTGTATGTGTGTGTGTAAGAGAGAAGAATCCTAACTAACACTCTCCATAATCAGATCTCCTGTAATCTCTAGATAATATAGTAAAAATGCAGTTTGGCTAAAGGAATCACTGAACCAAAATTTTTTGGACTCTTCTAGTGCTTAAATAAATGTTCAAGCTGGACACTTTTAATATTAGGTAACATTATTTTACTATTTCTGCTTTCTCCACTCAAGCCTCGCCCTGGAAAGAACCCTTAATTTCAAAATAAAGGGTAGTAAAAAGCACAACCATTGAAGAGTTTAGGTATATATTCGTGCTATGGTCATAAAATTGTTTAATGCTGACCTATTTCTTCTCTTAAAGGCTAAAAAAGCTTGGCAACAGAGATTGCTCATTGCTCGCAGTAATTATATGAAACGTGTAACAACATTTCCTTGATTTTTTTTCCTTCCACTAAATACCTTACATTTCCAGTATATTTTATTTTAAAATCTGAATCAGAGCCTTCTGCTAAATATTTTCTCCTCTGTCAGAATGCATTTCATCTCCCTGTACCTGCAGTTTTATTTCATAGGTTTTAACTGTATGGAGAGCTATCGCCCCGTCTTGTTGTTTACATTGAATGCAGTAGGCAGTTTCCGTTAATTTTCTGAGTCTCTGTAATTTTAATTTCTGTGTACTATTTGAGTAAACTTCATAGTTTGTGAGGAAAGCCAATGGTCCAGTCAGGATGAATAAAGCCATATGGGCTTATATAATGTGTATTCGTGTTACTATTATGCAACAGAATTATTACTTGTGGCATCTTTAAATCCATTTTGAGTTCAGCAGTGTTGCCTGCTGTCTCATACAGGACTTTCTTTGTTTCTACTGACTGAGCAGAAAGTGATGAGCTTTACAATTAAATTATGTTCTTGGAAGGGGAAAAAGTACTGTGACTTCTTGCAGAAAAAATTCACTGTTTTTGACTACCAGCAGTATAAGCACTAGTGAAAAATGATCCTTGTTTTTTTTTTAGTGGTCAAAATCCGATTTTTTTTCATGGTGACTATTACATTTTCATAAAATGGCATGGCTCTTGCCATATTAAATCTGTGTCTCAGTGGTAATATTGAACAATCCTTCCCTTTACAGCATAAAATAGAAAATGCAACATGTTTTGTTTTAGCATTTTTTCATGGAAGGATAATGGGAAGTTGTTTCACAGACCAGTGTTTCACAAACAAAATTTATATGACAGTTTCCTCATACTTCTTTGTCTAGACGTAGAATCTTTGTCATCTTTAACATCACGACTGCTTCTAATTGTCAGGATAATATAGAATTTTCAGCTTGCATGCGTTAGTGGTTGGGGTCATGCTCGTACTATAGCTGTAGTAAGTGGTGTCAGTTGTTCGCTTGTACCTGAAACAATGCTGTGATGTCTAGTCTTGTCTACCCTATACTGCCTTGGCTTTGTGGTACCTCTATTACTCATCTCTGGATGAGGAGACTAGGACGTAAGCCTGGGAGGGACAGGGTTACATGCAAAGACTTGAAGGACTAAGCTTTCAATTTCAGGATGGCGTTATGAACAGTTTATGGGCTTGGAAGATGATTTAGCAGCTGTATTTTTTTATTTTTGTTTATATCTAGGCATCTCATATGGGAAGGAAGGCCCAGTGCATAGACCTTTAAAATGTAGATTAGTTTAAAATACCATAAAATATTTTGTATAGAGGCAGTGCTGTTGTGACACATCCTTGAATCAAATAATCTAATTGGTACTAATTTATACAGTCTACCATGTATAATGGTCTTAACATTTGTCTACAAAGGAAGTTCTGGAAGGACTAATGGGGACTAATGTGTACTTTTGGGTCACTAATTTAGCCTAAGCTGCTTAACTCATTAAATTAAGGAAGGCAGGTTATTACCTATACATGTTCATTAGAAATGCTCTTAAAGTTGGGCAGTCGACATGATCTTAGGCATTTATATAATGTTTTCAGAGTTTATTTAGCTGTTCTGTAGGAAATTTAGCCGCTAATAATTGAATTCTGTTACCGCATGATAGAATGTGTATTCAACCTAGCAACTCATGATGCATATCAGCATGTCATATAGTTTTACAAGAATACAACAATCTTTTAAAGTATTATTTTTGCAAAATATGTGTTCATGACTGAGTTTGTATTGTTCCATACTGGTGTCCTTTAGCTACTGGCCTGTGATAGTATTCTGCAGTCAGTCTAGTGGCGCAAATGCTAAGGCCATGTGAAAGTCTCTTCTGTTCAACACTGAAGTGTTTCAACCCTATATTAAGATCTAGACTAACTGGTGCTGCATGATATCGGCAGATAACTCCTCCAAAGACAGTGAAATGGTTGAGGAGGAACTGAGGATAAGAGAAGGCCTTTGGTTTGGTATGAGATGTGTTGTTTTCAAGCTCCCAATAAACCTCATGAAAAAGCTAGCTAGGGTTGGGCCTTTTGAGATTAATGTATGGACTTGTCCTGTTTTCAGTTGCCATTTCTAACTTCTATCATCTGCTTATTGAAATAAAATGCAATCTAGAGATCATATCAATGGTCTTCTATATCCATTACATTAACTCAATGTAGAAATAACAGTACGTGGTTCTACAGAGTGCTTGTCATTATAGATTGTGAAGTACTTAATAGAGGAGGTCAGTATTACGCTGGTCCTTCTGTAGTTGGAGAAGCTGAGGGGCATAGAGGTGAGTTTCCAGAGCACTAAGACTCTTGACATACCTTTTAATACCTCCTAGGAGGAACTGTTTTTCTTGCAAAACTGATCTGAAGAGCCAACCTTCCCACCACGTGCAGCTAGCAGACATTCTGCTTTGTAGAGCTGATGTTTTTGAGAAAAGTTAAAATCAGTGAGTGGAGAAAGTAGTTACACTCCCTATAAAAGGTGGCAGCGATCAGACACTCACTTGGCTGCGTAATCTGGTTAACATTTTATAGACACAGATGATTTTAACTTCAGGAGTGGGGAGCTGCCTGTTTGATTGGGCTATATTTTCAGATAGTCATATCAGAGGCTTGCGTTTTGTACATAAATGTTATATTTGCTGTACTGTGAGCCTTAACTGCTGAATAGCCCTCAGATTAAAGGTACTGTATGGCCATCTCATAGGAATCCTCTATAATCCATACTTGTGAATGCTTCTGTTAGTCTTGACAGTTAATCACTGACAATTTTACACAAGTCCAAAGACTCTGTACAGAGCTCTCACCTCATAGAGATACTATATTAAACTTCTTTTTTCTACAGGAGTCAAAATATTTTACAGATTGGGCTGATTATTACTGGCAAAATGGCCAGTAAGAAACCTTTCCTTGCTCTTGTTTTGGTGCCCTACTCATTTAGCTACATATTATTTTGAGGATTTATTTACTGTCAATTGCTCATTTTGGTGACTGAACATTTTGCTGTTCCTATGCACTGAAGAGAGGAGGGATGTAGAGTTTTATAGAAATAATTCTTCTCTAATGTGGAAGGGCTTTGGAAAGATGCTTAATACGAATCAGGTTTGTTTGCTGGCATAGAAGAATATTTCTAGTAAATGTCATTTAATGGCAGCTATTCTTCAAACTGTATAAAGTAGACATAACTAAGAGTCTTGCCGGTTTCATTTTCCTGGAGTTCTTTTTTAGATTAGGAATTTCCTAAATTTCAGTCCTTGATCCAAACCACTACAAGGATTATCTGTACGTCGTTTATGAAAATGTCTCTCTTGTGAGAGAATAAAATTGTGAATAGTAGAGTTGTGGAACGTGTAAAACACAAAAACGGAGAAAATTAAACTATTCTAGTATTTCAGGTTCAGTTAACTCAAAGAAGGCAGTAAGTCAGATAAGAGAGAAAGGTAAAAAGGCTTTTCCTGCTTTTTCTTAGCGGTACTTCTAGCAAGGCAGTGGGGAGTCAGAATACGAAGGTATTTTTGCAGGTGGGAAGCAAAGAGAAGGTAAGTGTGTAAAACATACAAGATGGCTAGAGATGAAGCTTGGGGCTAAGCTGTCGGTGCAGTTTTTGGTCTTTTGAGAAAGCTTGCATACTGCGTAAGTTAACCTCTCTGTTCTCAGAGGACTTCATTCCTGCTGAATAATATGGCCTACATTCCTTTGCTGCACAGACACTTCTGAGAACACACACGTTTCTCCTGTAAATTTGGACCACTTCTCTTGGCTGAGATTTTCCACCATTTATAAGGGTTTGACAATGCCAATTTAGTGTAGACCTCTTTGAAGATTCAACTGCTTTACGCACTTGCTTAAATTCCTTTAGATGCATGCAGCAAGAGGTGGTGTATAAATTAGGCTTCTTTACTTGTGCTTTGATTCATTCCACAATTTCACTGATACCCAAATGAGTCTAAATTTGCATAACTTCAGAAGGTGTGATAATGCTCCGCTCAGCGCTTAGTATGCGTGTTGTTTCTTATTTTCCCTTAAGTGGGTTTAAGTAGCTGCGAGGTGCCTGAGTGAAAGGGTTCTAACTGAGCAGCAGCACTTGTGTAAGAGGCTTTTTTTTTTTTTAAAAAAAAATTTTTTTTGAATCAGACCCACAGCTTTTGTTACTGTTTGCCAGCTCTTCAGACAGATAGGAGACAGTCTGTGAGCTCTAAGGATGCAAGAGAATGAGAATGCCTTTTGTGTAATGGTCGTGGGATTAATTGGTCCTGGAAACTCTGGGTTGCTGCCAAGAAAGGTTGTTTATGTGGTAAGGGAGGAAAGGAGAAGGGTGGAGCTCTGGAAATCCAGGAATACCACTAGCTGTCAGATCATAGGAAAGGGCTCATAAAGTTATTTTGGCTGTAATTTTCATTCAGTCAACATACAGAATTCTGATTTTCAACAGCATCCCAAGTGAGGAAATGGGATTTAGCAAAGTGGAGAAAGCACTGCAGAGAGCTTTGCCTTCTTTCTGCTTCCAAATGCACTATATGGTAGAAACAGCTATCCTTGCACAGAAAAGCATCTGTGCTGCTTGGAGCCCATGGGCTGCAGAAGATCCTACCTCTGGTCACCAAAATTCTGCTTCCAAGCCACAGTTTCCCATAGTCGAAATTGTGCTTCAAATTCAGAGTCTCATGGGGGCTGTTTTGCGAGCAGACAACTTTTCAGCTTAAGGGATGAGGACAGAGAAGACAGTAGGAAATGCAAGGCTCTTAAATACTGCCGTTGTTGCAGAACCGACTGCAAGGGGAAGAGTGGATGTGTGCAGCAAGGGGCCTATCCTGACAACACTTGAAATGCTTGTGACCTGATCTGATCAGCTTAGTGCATTCACTGCTCTAGCGTATGCTGTTGTGTTATATTGGTAGTGCAAAACTGCTGCTTTTCAGAGGGTTTTTTTTTTAGTGGCTCTGTGTGTGTGTGTGTAGGGCAGGACCACCGTAATCTGTGCGTGTTTGAGTCAGTTCAGCATGGTTGTCAGCTGCTGCAGACTGGCATTTTATCTGTCCATATACATACAGAACAATCTTGTTTTCTTCCTTGGGGGGAGGGCGGGAGGCACAGGGAGCAGACTTGATATGCAAATTATTCATTAAGATGATTCTCGGAAGACAATTCTATGTCAAATTAGTTGCTCCTGTCTCTGAAGTGGTTCTTTACAAAAGTACGTGGCCAAAGGGAGTAGGCATTTTATACGGCATGGCAAAGCCTGACTACTGCTTAAGTTTGCCTTTTGCTATGGAATTTGCTCTTCACACATCTCTTGTGTTTCATCTCTCTAGACACTTTCTTTATGAAACAGACTGTTTCCATGTAGACTTCTTTAAGCGATGTACGACTGCTTGTTAAATGAGGGATATCTTAGTTTTTTCTTCTCACTGACAAGTGTTATGGCTATTTGCATTTCTAAAAGTGGGGCTTCTGAGGCTTAATCATTCCATGATTTGATTGGTGGTGTTGTTTGTTTTTTTTCCTTTTAAAGGTGAGCATGGTACTGGTAGAGATTAATACTTAGGCAGAGTGAATGAAGCAGTCATTTTTGATTACAGGATGCTTCATTTTTTGGTTACTTTTGCTTATAAGTTATTCCAAATGTAGGTAATTTTATTTGCACATAAAAGGATCTGTCCAGTAAGTTAAGAATAGCAAGAGTGGAAAAGCATTAAAAAATATAACTGTCAAGATAGCTAAAATAGGATTTAAGAGACAGTAGTTATTTAGGTGCTCTTGAAAATCATTTTGCAAAATTTCTGAATAAGTCTTTACTAAATCAGTAATGCTTTAAATGACTAAACCTGAAGAGTATTTGAAATCTGGTTTACTTATCATTGCTCATCCTATTTGTTTTCTTTCAATATTTTTCTCAGTCGGCCTAATGAAAATTGTTGCGTGATTTTCACTTTCAGACACTGCACAGTATATAGGTTGGAAAAAACTGCAAATCAGTGCCTTTTGGTTATACGAGATTGTTTCCAATGATATTTCTGAAATAATGACTACTATTCTGTGTGTCTCTCTTCTGGGTAGCGGCCTCTTCAGATTTTGAACTAATTTTGTCGCACACTCTTGGTAATCTGTCTTGCTAAGATGTATTATTAACTAAGGAAGTGATGGGAGAGTGTCATCTCTAATGCTGTTGAAAGTTAGGAGGTGGCACTGGTGCCCTTGGCTCATGAGAGCTGCATTTTGGCTGCTTAAGTGAAATCCCTGGCAACTTTGGGGAATTGGGAGGAGCTGCTCTCGCTTTCTCTCTGTTGGTAGACAAAATAGCAAGGAATCAGGACACCTTAGCCAGCTCTTGCAAAGGAGGGCTCGTGGGGAGATAGGATTGTGGTATCAAAGGTCGCATATTGTGCGTCACCAGATTCATAATGGCCTGCTGCTTTTTACACACCTAGCAACAAACTGCGCCAGTAGCAAGATGCTTATAACTTAATACCTGCTTACTTAAGCCCTGTGTTAGTGACTACTGCAGAAAGATGATGTCTACTGGCTGTTAGGCTGTTACTTATATCTTTGTCCTCATCCTGCAATGGTGCATATGGATATTTTGTACTTTCACAAAGCTTTGGTGAGTCAGTGAGGTTCTGTGTGGGTTCATGAGCTAGCCTCTGTGATGGTGATTACAAGGTCAAGCCCTTAATTGTAACCATCTTGGAACCAAATTAGAGATCGTTGGGTACCAGGCATCTCTGAGGGCATTTGCAGCTGTTCTTGGAGTCGGTTTGTGTTTGAAGGACGCTTTTAACCCAATGGTTTTTACTCTAAATGGAGTTCTTGTGTGTTCAGCAAGAACTTTTTACCTGAGTACGGCTTTGTGCTCCTGTGAATGTACCATGTAGCAAAGGATTAGCAAAGATGTTGGAATTACACCTGGATCAGTATGTGCACAGAATAAGAAATGAACTGAAAGAGTATGCCTCAGTTTATTCTTTCTACTTTTGCTTTTGAAAGATGCTGCCTATCTTATAGGAAGCTGTTTGCTCATCAGTTGTGCTCACAGATTTCAAGGGCAAAATTCTTTGCCTGAAAGAAGTCAAGGTGAGATTGGCATTTTATAGACTTTATTGTTGTTATTATTTGCCCACAAAACAACATGTAACTTCTGGTGGCTTTAACTGGCACCACGTAATAGTGATCACTGTGTAGCACTGTCAAAACTTGTCAAAGAGCTTTAGGAGCATCTTTTAATAGCAATGCATGCAGTATTGCTCTAAGCAGAGAGTCGACACAAAAGCAAGCAAGCATGCAAACTTTTGCCTTTGGTTAGCGTGGTTATGTCAGTGAAGAGATGGCCTCTTGATTAAATCCAGATTGAGCAGTTTCCTGTTAGCATGCAAGCTCAGCCCACAGTGTCTTATTCTGAAAGTCTGTTATTGAACTCGTCTGCCAAGTCCTTTTCCTTTTAAACTTACAGGCAGAATTGCAAAAATAATACAAACAATCTCTAAAAGTCTCTTCAAATGATTTCTAGCAGTTTAATGTTTTGCTGACAAACTGAGTTTGTTTTTCAGGGTTTGGGTGTGTTCTTTTTTGTTTGTTTGTTTTGTTTTTTTTAAACATCCTTCCAGTGTGATGTCTTGATGAAACTGCAATTAAAGGAAAGTTTTATGCATGTATTAATCTCAGAAGCACATTCTTCCCTTGTCTGGCACATCACATTGGGGATGAGAGTTTTTATACAGAGTGAAAGTAGAATATGGACTTAATTTAATATGTTGGGGGAGGGGAGGGAATTGACTGTGTAGAAAATCATATTGTTAAATACAGTGACGCAGATTTTCTTCTCTGTATTGAAAGAGGTTGTGTTATATAACTCGTTATTTTCAAGAGTTTATTTTATAACATGAAAAGTCAGCAATAAAATTCTTTTTTTTTCCTGTTTTTTCCAAGCTTTGCTTAGGAAAAAGTTTGTGTGGAGATTTTTCTTGTGGTTTTACTGTATATTATTGTAGCTACGTTTTAAATTGGGTATGTAACAAATTACATACTTTTAAAACAGCCAGGACTGCTGTCTGCAGGACAAAGCTTTGAAAGTTAGTCTTGTGTAATGTCATTAATTCCTGTGGGATTGTACTGGTGTGTGTAACGGCAGGTTTGGGTGCAATAATGTGCATTGCCTGGTCTGCTTTCAAAAATGTACTAATCAGTTCATGGCACGAGATAAAGTTATCCAGTCTGTAATTTCGTGGTCGGTTTGAACTGACATCAAGTTGCTGTGCTTCCAGAAATCGCCTTCCTGCTCGTGGCAGCTTCTCTTCTCCCACGCTGGCCAGGTGGTGAGCTAGACTGGGGACCTCACCTGGCTTAAACCAAACCTCCACAAGTGAAGTGAAGGCCTTGGTTTCAGCCAGACTGCTTTTCCTGTCCAGGACATCATGTAACTCTCTGAAAGCTGCTTTCAGTGCCTTATTAAACTTGACATGAAATGCCTGAGATTGGGCTATATGATTTCTCGCTCCTCTGCTTGCTTACTGTGTCCATTCTTTATGATCTGTTGAGGATTCCTTGTGTCTTGATCACACAAGATGCTCCAGGCTATTTCAGGGCTTTCTACAGACACAGAGGCTACTTTTCTACCAAAAAAAAACCAGTGCCTGGCCTCTTTTTTTGGTTGGAAAGTCCAGAATGTTGTGGGATACTGATAGAAATAAATAATAATTTGCCATGATGTTTAGAGGTGTGGAATCTATTACTTGCCACCCTTTCTGTCCCTGCCTAGTCTGTTCTTCATGCAAACAGCCAGTGGTATTTTAATATTATACCTGGGTTTGTACATTGTTAAATAAGGACGAGGTGTCCTTGTGCAAGAATTACAGAGCTTTAAACTAATATTGAGAAGAAAAAATTTCTATTATAAGTGGTTTAAAAACAATCGAAGGTAGTGATACAAGTGTGAAGTGGATGGGTTATCAATTACTTTATGAATTAGGTTCTTTTTTCTTTGTGTGTTGCCTGTATGCCCAATACAGTGACTAAAAAGGTTATTAATATTTTTTTTCTTTCACTTTCTACTAAGTCCAGTACCAGGGTGCAAACATTTGGAATATTATTAGCCTTGTTATTTCTAACTCCCACATTATTAGGCAATTTCTGGAGTAAAGCGTTGATCAGTTGGGCCTTGTGGCTGAACTCAACATTCACTTCTGGAGATATTTGTTCAGATGAGCTTGAGACGTGGTCAAGAAACCATGAAGAAATCCAAAATATGGATTGTATTATTACTTAAGGAGTCTCTCAATCTAGTGTTGATAGTCCAGCACCTCTATGAATACTGACTCAAAATTCAAAACCGAGAGGAGTTATTAAATCATAAATTATTACTGTGAGGCTTACGTGGGAAATCTGACCTCATGATATCCCATTACTGTCTGTATATCATGATACACCAGAAGCGCTTACGCAGGAAGGGGAGGTTGTGATTTAGAAAGAGCATCAACACAGTTGAAAGCTCGCTGTGAGTGCGTATGTGCAGGAGGAACTCTGCTGTGGAATAATGCTGCAATGGAAATGGGATGCACTCCAGTTTTATTTCGAGATTGCAGGAGAATTGATGATGCAAAGACCAGACTAGACTGTGTTGTCTGTTCCTGGCCAGGACAAGTTTATTTCCTGCAATATTTTTCTACTGATATATTCAGTGTAGCTTAGAAAGATTTAGGAAATTTTTTTCACTCTTGAGGAATGTTTCATGATGGCCCAAGTTTTCCTTTGCATAATCCAGTTAATTCTCGATACATGTAAGGCCTGCCTTAAAATGCTTTCTGAAGCATTTTAGTGAACCCAATGTGTGTGAATAAAAGTAACTTTATACTTTGAAAAGCTCTTTCATTCATTCAGAAAACCTTCCAAGGATTTATGTACATCCTGTTGGGGATTTTTAACTGGCTTTTTCTTTCCAGTTGTGGGTGCTAGGCAGGCTCAAACCTTTTTTTTTTTTTTTTTTTTTTCTTAAGGAAAATGACTTCTTTTTATTCTTGGAAGTTTATTGGTGTTAGTGTTGCATGTGTTAAATAATAATCAAGCATTTCATTGCTGTCAGGGTAATAGAGTGAGTGCATCACAGCTTATTTTCCTCAAGCAGAAGGTGCTTCAGTCAATTTGGTTCCCACTGACCATCACACTGGCCATTTTTATGCTACTGGTCTTGACCTCCCCTCTTCTTCTCCCCCTCCTCCCCCCACCAGATAGGCAACTGAAAAGGCAATGTTAGATTGCAATTGATATATTTCTTTATATTGCTCTTCTAAAGGCTTTTTATCACACACACTTAGGAAATAAAGTATTTAAAGTAGTCACAAGCATTATTTTCTGAATTGTGCTCTAGACAATGACATAATTTAATGTAATGTTTCTAGTTATTTCAGTTGCCTGTAAGCAGTAAAACCAAATGCTGGGGAGGACAAAAAGCGCAACTCTGTCCCAGTTACCCACCAAACCTAAGATCTGTCATCAAATGTTGTACCCAAATGGAAATTGAGAGGGGGCTAGAGGGAAACTGAAAGGTTACAATGCCAGATCTGCAGTATGTCTATGACAGCCTCCTTGCAAAACATACTGTGAAATGTTTCATGACCAGATGTGCTCATGACCTTAGACTTTGTACATTCAACCCAAGACTGGCATCTTCACCAGAGGAATTGCAAGTGTTCTGACACAAAAGCTATAATCAGTATTTATTCAAAAATTAAATGAGACAGTGAATTACCAATATTGTTTCCTCTAGCAACCTAATTCTCTTTGTGGGATGATGAACTTTCTTTTACATAATAACACACTGTGGGATTACAAGATGACTTGATAGCAGTAAGAATCTAAAATATGTTGTGGAGCGTATCAGAGAAGTATTTTAAAGAAGGGTAAACTTACTTTAAAATCATAATTATTTGATACAGCATTTGCTTTTGGAGAGACAAAATTGACAAAATAATTTAGTAAGTAAGGAGGACCTGTGAACTAGGAAAGAACTCTGTGAAAAGACAGAGTTTAATCTGTGTTTCAGTGTGATAGCTGCATGAGGGGTCTGGCTTCCTTGTAATTTTGTGTTTCTGTTTTAACTTTGTAGGTTGAAGGGGACCAATTACCTCCAGGACATACTGTCAGCCAATATGAAACATGTAAGATCAGGACAATAAAAGCTGGAACTTTGGAGAAACTTGTGGAGAACCTTCTGACAGCTTTTGGGGATAATGATTTTACCTACATCAGTATCTTTCTGTCAACATACAGGGGATTTGCTTCTACTAAGGAAGTACTGGAACTTCTCCTTGACAGGTAAGAGTCAGTAGGTAGTGGAAACTGAGCCTTTTTTACTTGATGGGGGCAGGCAATTATTGGGAGTTTCTTCCATTAATTTCAACAGACATGGCCTCAATAACCCAACAGACAGATAACAAGAATTCTGGAAACTGAGCTTTCGGCATAAATATAAAGTCAATAAATGTCTTCTGCTCACATCACAACTCTTATTAAAACATACTCACCATATTGGAAAAGTGGGCTGCATCTGGCTGCTAGGAACCAAACTGGGACCAGCACAAAGAAATTAATGTAGCTATTTCATCCCAAAAATGGAATGCATGTGCGACAAAGTCATACCTAGCATAGATTTCAGGCTATCGGTATTCCTGTATGCTATTGGTGTTCCTGTATGTTGCTGGATACTAGTATTTTCAGACCTAATTCTCCTATTTGGGATTTGCTGATTTGAAACAGGGACTGCACAAACCTAAGCAAAACTGCACCATCTCCTACTATTACTGAACGTGAACACGCAGTCATAAATTCTTATGGACAGCATAAGAACCGCTTAGTGTTGTAAGAACGGCTTTTATGGTAAGACTCTTTAAATTGCATCTGCTCTATCTGTACGAATGCTTAGAAGATGCAATGGTAGTTTGCTGACCTTAAATTCTGACTGAGACACAGCTAGGTCTGAGGTGATCTCATTTGGGAAGTATATTATCTATTGTGTTTTCAAAATCAAGTGATATACAGAAATAGTTACTCTGGTGTATAGTACTTAAAGTAGAGGGCTAGCATTAGAAATCCTAGGTTTTAATTTTTTCTCTTCCACTAGGCAAATATGGAACAAGGCATATTTAAGCTGTCTGTGCTTCTCTTTCATATCTGCAAAGGAGTATAATACTATTTGCCTCATAGGAATGCTATGTGACTCAATTAATAATGATGTTGAAATGCTTAGCTGCCAAGCCTGCTGTGGTTGTAATAACAACTGTAGTTGCTCGAGTGGAGTAACTATGAGAACTTCACAGCCAGGTAAGATGTCGGATGAGGAAAGAGAAGCTATCCTGGGGAGCAGACTGTGCAGTTAGATTTACTCCTGTGAATATTACTTCTCAGTCCATACCAACTCTGACAAGGCATACTTACAGGGAATTAAAAATGCTGAGGGGTTATTTTTTTGAATGAGTAATTCTTTCTGAAACCTGAATTTTTGATTCTTTATTTTGGGCATGCATATCTTTTGGGAAGAAATAGGAAAGGGCACCAAGCTGATGTTGATTACAGCAACTTAAAGCCAAGATGACTCTCAAAGTGACAGCATTTCTTGGGAAACTTTTGCTCTGTAAGCGTGTGAATTGCTGAAGAGCTGCAAATTCACAGAAATTAATCGTTGTTTACACATACATTGTCACTTTCAGCCACTAATGATTCTGTATGATGTATTTTAATTACTTTTTGTAAAAAGATACATATTTTGCAGAAGGAACTTTACAAAAAAGATTTGCATGCGTAAAAGCAATAATACCCAATCATTTCCAATGACGCTTTTGCCCAGAATGGGTACTTTAACTCTTACTTTCACAGCAGAGCAGTTTTGTTGCTTTATGTCTGTGAGTTCCCAGACTACTCTTTCATGTCTTTTTGGATTCTCCTTTATTATTTGGTTTTATATCTGGAGGAATTTTTTTACATAATGAGAACTTGAGAGTGGCTCAGATAATCCAAATCAATCAAAGATGGCTCTAAACTTGATGATACAGACTCGTCTTTTCAATTAAAGGCTCTTGTGTAAACCTCAGGTAACCTTTTATTTTGTTTTAAAGTGCATTCATATAACATGTTTAAATACCCAGAAAGTGTCTTTTTTTGGTATGTTTCCAGCGCTGTCCAACAAAGTCCTGATTTTAGGAGTTTTCATTTTTATTTCTCTTGCTGTTACTGAGGTACTTCAATAATGCCAATAAATGTCCCAACTGAGACTGTGACCTCATTTTGCAAATCATATTAGAAACATGCTTAAAAGAATTTGCAAGAGAACCCACCCTGAAGACCACCTAATGTCAAAAGGTAATATAGACAAAGCACAAGAGGAATAGACTTGTGCAGAAATTTAGGAGTGTACTAAGGCAAAGCGAATGCAAGTCTTGCCTCACAGTGACTTGGAGTTTGATCCGGGTTTTACATGTCTATATCTGGTGTTTTTCATTGTCCTCAGGAGATTAAAAAGAGCAATTCCTATATTGCACTTACATAATTCACATGATATACATGAATCTGACAGGCAAGTCTAGAATCTCTTATTAACCTGGGTTGCATGCTGGGCATGTAAGGGTTTGGGGGAAAAAGAAATCTTGGTCCTAGGAGGCTACCTCAGGTCCTTAAGGAAGGGCTCCTTGGTCAGTGCCAAGCTCCTGGAAGGGGCTCTCACAGCTATTGGTCTGCTGGCCCAGTTTTGTCCTCCTGTGTGCTTCTGTGCAGGGCACTCTGGTGGAATGTTGGGTGCTTGCAAGGGCAAGGTGATTATTTCATGTGCGGGCGTGAGGCCCTGTTTCAGTCCCGTTGCCCGCCAGGGTTTGGCGCTCTGGGCAGTTGTGGGCAAGCAGCCAAGCGCCGACCGCTGCTGGAGGTCTGGCTGAGTTGAGGCACGTTAAGTGGCTGTCGGCTCCGGAGCTGGGTTGTAACCGCCTGTGCTTTTCCTACAGTCATTTAATAGGGAGTATCAGTCTCCAGAATTGTCAATTCAGCCCTTTAGTGACTACTGAAATAATTAAATAATTTCCATGCAATTGAAGATGGAAGAATTTTAAACTCACGGTTGGGGTCAAAGGGGTAATCTGTTGTAACAGCAGTCCATCCTTCAGTCATTTAGCTTACTAACAGTTTTGCTTGTTCTGTTGCGTTTCATTGCTAGCCATTAAAATGTTCAAACTCAAATGTTCAAACAGGCTGCAGTTTGAAAGAGTATTTTGGGAATCTTGCTTCTTCACTGAAGTTCTGATAATGGTTCTGTTTTCCCCTGCACTTTCCTCTAGGAAAAAGCATCATAAAAATCTAAAAATAGAAACCTACAAGATTAGTAGAACACTGAGATTATAAAATCAGATACTTAAAGATGAAGAAATTGAGAGGAGAAAAAAAAATCAGGATCATCGTAAAATTCACATGTCATATTCTGCAGTTTCCACTTGTATATTGCTTTTTAAATATAGGCATTAACGATGCGATTTTTAAGACAGCCTGAAGAAAGTAATTACTTAGACTCCGAGAATCACTGGGCATGAGACACCTGTCCTCTTTGGGCTCCTGTGAAAATGCCAGTTTCATGCAGTGAGTAGCTGTAAATTGTGTATTTGGTGCAATTTAGCTCAGTTAACTCTGCAATTAAGTTTTTAATACTTTCATATCTAGGAATTAATCTGTAATGTTAAAATTAGATTGCAGCATAAAAGAAATGGCAGGTCTAATTTCTGAGTCTGATCCAATCTTCCCTAAATTTTCCCAGGCGTACGTCAGAGGAGTAAAAACAGAAGAAAGCATTAACTGAAAAGAAATTGAGCAGACAGGACTTGCTTCTTAGTTGCCTTTGAAATTTGTGCACAGGTGCTTTGTGATGGATTTTGTTTGAGTATTCAGACAGATAACAGGAAAATTGATATCCTCCTCTGAAAAATGGGGCCTGTGTTATTCCCAGCTGTGTTGGTTGCTGATTGAGAGGAAGGATCCAAGAAAGACTCAGTTCTGTGCACTGCTGTGTGTCCTTGCAGTCTTATGGGCCTGAAAAGGTTGAGTTCCTGCTGCATTAGGGGTTTGTGTAGTGCACTAGCACTATAGAAGCTCTGCTTTAAGGATGGAGATCCCCCCGTGATTGCTTTTGAGAATGTAGGAGAGTGAGGGAAATGCAGGTATTGCAATTTTGATCCAAACGAATGTGCTAATTGCACTATGGCAATGTGTCAGGGCAGGTTAGGTTGTTAGGTTGTTCAGAATAGCAGCAAGCCAGGAGTGTGCCCATCTGTAAGGAAATTGGCCCTGCTCTCCTCCGCAGATGCTGCTTTAAAGAGGTGCAAATAGCCAAAAAGGGCAAGATATTATAAGGGAAGGTCTCCTAGAAGACAGTTTACCTTTCTAAGCTCAGTTCTGATCTCTCTGGCTGACGTACCTCTCAGAGCAAGTTATGCTGTATCCTTTAGAGGAAGGGCACGTAGGCTGCCTGACCTTGTCAGAGTTATCCCCAGCTTTTTATAATAAATGATAGAATACCCAGGAAATCCTAGGAGGTCACTGCTTCCTTCCTCCCTCACAAATCTTAGGAGTGTAACATTTAAGAATCCATGGATGTTTCTCTTGGCTTTTCAAGTATCACGGATGATCTAGAATTTTATGGCTTAGAACGAAGTTTAGATGAAACTTAAGCTGCAGAAGTTGGAATGATTTATGTGCAGCTGTGGGATATGGACTTGAGAAGAAAAGCAGCCACTATAAAGAAAAAAGTAGAAAGAGAAATGGTTAGTAATTGAATTGTGACCAGCTCAATTTACATCTCTACAGTGGAGTAGAATAAGTTGGGAAGAGTCTGTTTTTGCAATTTCCTTGTTAATGAGACTTAGTAACATTGCAGAGACTAAAGTGGGTGTAACTGCATAATCTCTATTTTATAAAGGTTTGTACTTTCTTTTCCAGTGAAGTAGAAAGTGATTTGCTACTTAAAACAGCAAACACGATTTTGCTATTACTTCTATTTGTGGGAATGTGTGTGTTATCAGAATTTTTCAGATAGAAATGCGTAAGTGGAAGCTGGGTAGCCCTTGCGCTGGGTAGCTCTCAAGTCTGGTGCGTTCAGGATACATTGGATTAACTGTGGCTATGCAGCTCGCTGTAGAGCGCTGCCGCATTGCCTGCATATGTGCGTTAGGTGCACGCACGTTCTGATCAGAGAGAAAAGAAAGAGCGTATCTGGGTAATCTGGATGTTTTGTGCCCTAAGCATGGGGGCATGCGCGGTGTTAAATTTGGTCTGTGTAGTGTCCCGTGCCATGTAGTGCAAACATCAGCTGAATTTGGGGACATGAACCATTCATTTCTAACCATGAAAAGTGAAATATTTTTGCCTTAGTGGCAGAGACAATAGAAAAAGCAGATGCCGTGCTGAAGCAACAGTGATGTATTAGGTCAGGGGGAAAAAAGGGGGAACTATTATTCACCTGTGAATAATTCAGAATAATGTGTACTTTCATTAAATGAGTCTGCACTGTGTAAGATTTTGTGAAATCTTCTAGGGGAAAACCATATATCCCTTGCTTTATCCCTTGTTCTGATAAAATAAGGGGTAATATTGTGCCCTGTAATGTGTGAGGTTTTACAGCCGTCCGTAGTTCAGGGAGGCCTTTTGAGGCTGGATGCTGTAATTCTCAGTTGCTGTGAGGCTGTAGCTGAGTTAGTGGTTTTCTCTCTCCCTGTCTGGTAGGGTGGGCTAAGGGGAGGTGCCTGTGACTTGTGCAGCCTTTAATCCTCTTCATGTTATATAGGGAGAGCAAAGCGAAACACACCTGGTTTGAGTTATTTCTCAGCAGGAATCACGCAGTTGCATGGTGCTAGTACTTGCGGTGTTTTTAACTCCCACGTCCTGTGCTAGTACTGTCATCACAGAAATTGCAAACCAATTGGGCGAGGAGAAAATCCTCTAAAGGTGGATTCTGCCCTGCATTACATCCACTGTGGTGCGTGGAGTTGCAGAAAGTGTCAAGGCATATGAAAAGGTGTAAATTGTTACGCTAAATTTCTTTAATATGCTGTCTTTATATTTCTGTCTTTAGTATACTGAGATTGTGTTACTTGCTCTCAGAGCAACTTTTAGCCTTTCTTGGAGATTGCAAATAAATCTGTTCTTTTTTAAAGAATTCAAATTAAGTTTTTGCTCTCTATTAAATCAGAGCCTGGAGCCCTATTTATTATTTTGGTTCTATACAGATTTTCTTTTAACATAGAGGAGAAGTGAAACTAAACACAATTGGGCTAAAGCTTAGTCAAAATAAATGCATTCTTGAGCTTAGGCTAGTAAGTTGAAAAGTGAAAAGAAAAAAGCTTGTATTTTCAAAGCTATTTAAGGATAATTGGACATCCACATCCCTTTAGTATTCATGGAAGTTTGGCATCTAAATGCACTAGACAGCTTTGAAAATCTGCCAAGTCTTTAACACTATAAATTCTGTTATTTTCTGTTTGGGAGGAATGGCTAGGGAAATCAAAAGGAAAGAAGTTTATTTCAGCATTTTGATGTTGGAATGTTAGATAGAAACTCTTGCAGAAAGGAAATGGGCAAAGCCAGAGGGAGGTGAACACCTCCTTGCACTGGATTTACGAATGTAATAGGGCAGATGGTTGCCCTTGCATGAAGCATCCGCAGAGATCCTTTGGTATCCCCAACATTACTGGGTTTGCTGTGGAATTAATTATTCACAAATTTAAGGGAAGCTAAAGATATTTAACTCTACAGGTAAGAGCAGAAATAAGCCGATTTCCTCTGTTGCATATTTTATTTAGTTGTAGTAGTCGTGTTTCTTAGAATAGTGCCTGAAGGCAAACCAGGAGCCACACTGTGCTTGGCACAGTAGCACATGAAGTAGCCACCAGTCCCTAGCTGAAGGAGTCCACAGAGAAGAGAATTGATACTGTTTGAAGGAAGAGCTAGAGCTAGAAAAGTTGAAACAGCATGATCATAGATGACAAAAAAGGAATTCGTTCTATGTTTTCAGTTCTTTTCTGTTGCTGGAGCATTGCTCAATAGAGGTTAAACAGAGAGAAAAGTAAAAGGAAAGGGAATGCTGAAGGGATGAGTTTGAGTTGGAAATGGGCAGGGTGGGAAAGAGTAAGGGAGCAAGCAGAAACTGAAGGCTCTGCAAAAGCTGGAAAGAGTCTTATGATACTTGTGCTGTTCTGGGCAAGAGGGCAAAAAAGATCAGTGAAGTCTATGAGAAAGAATGAAGAAAAATCTCCATGTCGCAGAGCACCTGCTTTTGCCATTTCTGTTCTTACTGGTCTGGATTCTGTGGTTTCTTCCCACAGTTTGTACTCAGCCAACCCATGCTGAAACTTAGCGTGAGGAGATCCACTGCGTGCAGCTTTCTCCAGGGTGTAGGTGCCATTTCTCCTGCACCATTCGCATGAGGGATGGTCTGAGCTGCTCTTTGTTTTATCTCTTCCCCGACTTTAGCAGTCTGTAGCGATCTCTAGAGCTTCCCTGGGCAGGAATATTCAGATCATGTCCTTTGTGTTTTAGGAGGTGCTCAAGATTGGGTTCTTCAGCAGCAGAGCCACAGATTTTAGGACCATAACTCTGTATGGCATTTTGCCCATTTCTGTTGCTATGGCATCTCTTCTTTCCTCTGTTGTTTTCCTCTATACCAACTAACTTGTCTCGGTTGTGGTTTCATTTCAGTGATGCTATGTGTTTATAATTCAAAACACCTTATGATTCTTACTGGTTATCTATTCTTCCAGTTATTTACTGCTTGTTTTGACACTTGCAGGCTGTCAAACCCTAAATAAGGGTGTTGTTTGGGACTTCTGTGGGGAACCACCTTTCCTTATTATTTCCTACTAGTTTAAAGGGCGCTTTTCTTCCCTCTTCTTCCCTTCCCTTGACAAAAATGCAGGGGTACGTTTTCTACTCTGTTTTTCAGTATTTAAATATTCAGGACTGCCCATTACATTCTGGTCTCATTTGCTAGTGAGCTCCTTTGATTGGAGTCCATAACTTCCCAAACACCAAGCAAGGCTGAAAAGTTCTGGGGACTGCCGGATTCTTCTGTTCTGCGTGTCTCTTTTTGTATGCAAAGCATTCCTACACGCTGTTGAGTGAATGGCTCTTTGTCCAGGCTCTGGTGAGAGCAGAACTGTGGACACCAGCAGTAATGCTGTTCTTTACATCAGATATATCATTAACTCCTCCTAACCCATGTTTAATGTCCTGTTGTTCATGCAAAGCTCGCTCAGAGAGAGAGACCGAAGTTTGGCAGTGTAGTGAAGTGTTACGTGCTCCTCAGCTTTGGTACAGAAAATTGCCTGCTTTTATTGCTGTTTTATTGATTTGTGTCACAAAAATCAGCATGTGTATCTCTAGTGGGATTTAAATGCAAATACTCAACATTCTGCAAATATCTATCTTCTATTTCACAGAATACTGGAACACAATGATACCATGAGTCATCTCAATAAATCTTGCTATAAGAACTGATGGCAAGTTATGAAAGATGAATATAAAATTCTAATTATTATTCAAAAACAGCTTTCCTTGCATATCTCTCTTGGGGAGGGGGGAAGTGTCTTTTGTATTGGTGAAAATTTATTTTCTTCGGGTTATTTAGCAGACGGCAGTGAGAGTGAAATCTTCTCCCTTTAGACAGAGGAGAGGAGCAGCCATCATCGCGTGCAGGGTGTACATTTAATCAGCAGCGTGTCTTAATTCTGTCCTGGGAGATCACCACAAGGAAGGTGTCAGTATACTCCTTTAAAACTTTCTCTTCACTCTTGTATCTTTTGTTAAGATGAGGCTGTCCGTTACCAAGTATTATCCTGTCTGGGAGATTCAGGACAATATATAGGCCTGGTAAAAGCAAGTGCAGCTATTGAAGCCAATAGATTTAAAATAAATTAAAACAGATTGAATTTTATGCACCAGCTTAGCAGCATGATGGAGCTCACTGAGGTGTTTGGAAGTATGCCTGTTCCTAAGGCTTCGGCAATTTATTTTATCCTTGTAATAAAGCACTAGGAATGACCTCAAGTAGTTAGCTCTATTAATTTTGAATTGCAAATGCTAATAATAAGTGTTGAGGGTATGACTGAGCTGAAAAGGGCTAGAGAGGACTAAGAGGTGGATTCAGGTGTAGCAGAGAGTTGGAAAGCAGGTATCTGTTCAGTTTTACAGCTTCAGTAGTGCTGATCTCAATGAAAGGAGCATGGGTAGGGTGTGAAACTGCTTGGGAGAACATAGCAGAAAGCGCCGATGCTGTTGATGCTCCAAAAAAGTTCAGAATGAGATTGACAGCCATTCTTGTACCGAGTAACAACTTGCTCTGTGAATGCTACTGCTGATTCAGTGCGACCACTGAGAGATTAAGGTGTTATTCAGTGGGTTTAGAACTGTATTTTTACCCCATTGTCGGTCTAAGTAGACGTATTTCTCTTTGTATGTTTAGATTAGATCTGGGAAATCACAACAGTGAAATTGGTTGTGCTGTTTGTACCTCAATATCTTAAGAGCCTTTCAATTTTAAGAACTTAAATTCTCTTCTCATACTTCTGTAGTCCTGTAGAATGAGCAGTATCATTTTAGTCTGAGAAAAATTTCATCCCTTAAAAACATAATAGTCTGCAGGATTTTATTAGTCTTGTGCCTTTTATTTATTTATTTTTCCTTTCAGAGTGATTAAATAAAATGCTGAGATTTCAGAAATCTCCACTGCTGACACAAGAGCCCTTATTGAGTTGCAGCAGTGTGTTGGGCAGGCCAAGCCGTGCGGTCAGGCAGGTGTGATTTTGTTCTCAGCTTTGGGACAGACTTGTGGTAACAAGCTATTGTTTTTGTTATGTCTCTGTGCAACATAGAGATGCCAGACCTAGTTTTCAGTGAGCTGTCTCAGATAACACAAGTGGTCTTACCATGGTATTTTCAAGGTTAAATAAGGCTGAACTGACTCCTTACAACTGTGACTACGCCACTTCTGTCGTGTGGATTACGAGCTTAGTTTGGGTTTGCTTTGTGTGCAGAGGTAACTCTACAGTAATGCAAACCATTCATCTCTGTGCCTCTCTGTGCATTTCTCTATCCATAGAGGAATAGTCCACCTTTAAACCCTTGTTTGGAAGGTTGTTGAAACTTAGAAGTGTGCATGTGTGTTTTTTTATATATATATATATATATATATATTTTTTTTTTCTTTTAGTACTGTGAAGTTGTGAGATGAAATGAACCATGGTAGGGCAAAATGTTAATATGAAGGTTGTGGGTGGTGGTGCTAAAACATACTACTTACCTGGCAGATCTTCTGGAGAAAATGGGATTGAATTCAATTACACTAGTTAACTTTCTTTACAGATCTGTGATTCTTATATAAAGTTGTAGGCTAATACCTTAGGAAAGCATACAGCTACCACTGCTTACTTCTGTCCTTTGAAATGTTTTGGATGAATCTGTTTGGGTTCTGCCATGAACCTTCTGTATACAAACGAACAACCCATGATATTTTCTTTATCTTACCTGCTCCAATGTAGCACAAACAAGCAGCTTAAAGACACAGTATGTGCACTTGCCGTGTTCACTGTATTCTAATTAACTGCAGGTGCCTGACGAACAAAATTAGTCAAGCACACAGAAATGTGTAAAATCAGCTTATCTTATTCTGGACTAGGAGTAGTTGTCGTCCTTCATTAAAGCTGGCTGTAAAGAGCCATTAAATTCTCTGTGGAACTGTGTGTGAAACAATGGGCGCTCCCATTGACAACACGAGCGCGTAATCCTCCCTTCAAGGCACATGAGTTGCATACGTAGGTAAGAGTTTTCTCTGCGTTGTTGGAGTTGTGCCTATGGTTACCTCTTTCCCAATGGTATTTTGACACTGCTGCAGACTGTTTCCACTCACATCAGTTGTGTCAGTAGTGTTGGCAAAAGCTGGCATTTGCCACCTAGATGGCTTTGTTTGAAAGAACACCTGGAGTTGGAAGGAATGACAAATTCTAGCAAAACAGACTGAGGAGGAGGAAGGGATTTGTTCAGCCTCATTGCATACTGGAAAATCACTCTGGGAAAGGATGGAGTGAAAACTGACAGCCTGTTGGAGCTGTGAGCAAAGAAACTCTTTCGGTTCCTCCTGTGTGGAGGCTAAGAGGACTCTCTTTCATATAAACAGACAGTTTAGATTTGAAGATGCTGCCTCGCTCTCCTTCGTTCAGGAAGAAAAAATTACTAAAATCTTCGAGTTTCTTCCCCAACTGTGAGGTTATACGTTTGTAGTTTGAGCTAAAAACATTTTTTAATTGTTTGTCATAATTGTATAAGACTTAGGTTATTTGGGCTTTATTTCTTATTCAGTCAAGGTTGCTCTAAACACCCATCTCATTCTTTAGGTATGGAAACCTGGAGACCTCAAGCTGTGCAGATGACAGGAGCCAGAATTCCTCCACGTCCAAAGCAGTACTCAGGAAGTAAGTGTGGCTCTTCGCTGTGCAGCTAGCTGCAGTCAGACTTGGTATTGGAGGAGGATGTGTGGAGAGTAGCAGTTGTTTCCCTTGGGAAATACCTGGTGCTCTGTGCTTGCAGTTCAAAAGGTCCGATACCAGTTGTCTGTGACGTATCTGTAATACAGCCCGTGAATCCTTTGGTCAGGGAAATCCTTCGTTCATTCAGAGGTGAATGTGATGAACTCAGCTAGACCAGTGTTTTGTTGGTTAAACATGCAAGGAGTTTTTGTTTCCCTTGCTATACTTATCTACAGCATTAAATGGTTCTTGCTATTTGACTGATTTTTATTGTGTGTTACAGCAGTGTCTGCAGAGCAAAGCTAAGGTTGTATCAGGCGTTGTGCTAATACACGTATCTACTCCCTCAGTGTCCCACGTGATTCACAGTGTTGCTTTTAAAGTGAAGTTTAAATTCTGATGCCATCCTGTGTTGCAAGAAAAACTGCAAAGCTGTTTTAGAATGTTTATTACGTTCTAAATATTACATTATTAGTATCATGTGCATCATTAGTATCATACTGCATTTTATCTTAAGATATTGAGTATAAAAGGAATCGTAGGTCATCAGCATTTGTACTTTGACGTCTGTATGATCTGTAGTTTGCATGCACCGTGGCAATAAAAAGTAGCTGAGTGGTTGTATTTGATTATCGTATGTGGAAATGCTTGATTCTTTTCAGCATCTCTCAGGATTTTGAGTTTTCCTATACTCTGTTGCAGCTTCCATTAGTTAAGAAAACCTTAAATAAAATCCGTTACTGGTGCACTGATTTGTCAAAGGTGTGATGGAAGAAGAGGCGTTACAACTTAGCTTCCATTTGTTGTAAAATAGGAAAAAAATCCAACTTTTTTTTTTGTCACATGAAATACAGAATCCAATCAGGAAATATGAGAAAACTACTGCAATGTATTTCTTATTCCTGGGATTTGGGCAGATTAGTGTGATAAAAGCATTGCGTATTTATTCAAATCATATTCTGTTCTACACTATTGGGCCTGTCCTTCACACTGCTCACCTGTGTGATGGCATATGTGCTGGGATAGGAGGATCTGAGTCTGGCTTAAAATGATTCAAATATCCCTGATCCCAAAGTGTGCCATTAACGTACCAGACATCTTGCTGCCCTCCTTTGTGTGAGCTGAATGGTTACACAGTAGGGTTGCTTTGCCTTATGTCATCCGTTCTGAAATTGTTTTGTTTAACCACCGTAGATAAATTGGTGAAGGCTCCTTGTCCATGGGAATTTCAATAGCTTTATATGAAAACAGAAATAATTACGCTTGTTTGATTGCAGAAGTAATGTAGAGCTTAATTAAGGTCTGTAAATGTTATGGGATTCTCAAAAATAGGCTCTATTTAGAAACCAAACATTATCCCTCTTCCCCCCTCCCCCTTTTTTTTAAATGCTTAGCAGGGACAGAGAACTACACACTCTAGTGGTTTGGGATGTTCTTGCCACTGTGCGAGTTAAATTCTCTGATTCTTTACTGGTTGGCATAGAAGAGAACTATCTGCATTTTCTTCTCATTTTGCCAAGAGGGACTTGCTGAAGAGCAGATGACAATTTAAACTTGGTCACGAGCACCAAGACGGCAATATTATGTAGTTGACAGAGAGAACAACAGGGAGCCAGCAGGTCCTAGGCTACCATGCAAAATGAGCAACTTCGGGCAACCATTTGGCCTCCTCAAATCTCAGTCAGCCCAGCCATAAGATCTGAGCAAAAGCAGTAACCTTTCTGCAAAATAGATAAAGGATTTGCATGGAGGATGTGGAAGATACTTTCACCAGGGTAATGTCATGCTGAGAATGATCCCTTCCCTGCCTTTTTCCCAGGCTCAAAGACAGAAGTAGAGTTCCAGTTCTTTGTGAGCTGGAGAAAAAAAGGGTGAAAGTGATCTTGATGCTGTATGTTGCTCAAGGCAACATACATCAAACGTGGGCAAAATGCATCAGTTTTTTGTTGTTTCTGGAGGTAAGGGTGCAAGAGAAAATAGCATTTAGTAGGAGTGTATTTGTTGTTTTTTAAAGCAAAGTTGTTTTTCCAGTTGGTTAGAGCTTGGTGCTGCTAATGCCAAGGTCACGGGTTCAGTCCCCGTATGGGCTGTGCTGAGGGTTGGACCAGATGATCTCCAGAGGTCCCTTCCAACCTTACCATTCTGTGATTAACACAGTTGTATCGTATACCCTCTGCCTAGTTGCTTCCTACTGCATCCATGCTGTCTTCCCTCTTGGCATGGAGCTGGCTTGTAAGTACTTTGCTCAGGCAGCAAATGACAAACTGATGGAGTTTGTGTTCCTGGGGCAGCCTTACTTCTGATGAGTCTGTCTAATATATTGCTATCATGAACATGTTTAGCACAGCTGAGTTTGATCCTTTGGCCCTCATGAGAAGATACCTTTTACATCTGAATTTGAAACCTGTTACCCAACTATGTATTTGTAGAAGGTTCAATAATGAACTGTAAAAACATGTGTTTTAACAGATTAGGTGTAAATGTTAATTCACTTTCTGCTCTAAAAATTTCCATTGCCTCTCAGTTGCTCTTGCTCCTTGTCTCTTAGATATGATTAATGGACTCTGGAAAAGAGGTTGGCTTTGTCGGCCTGTTGTGAAACATATAGTTCTAGTAGTTCAGGTTTTCTCGTGTCTGCGGATAATTCCAATATAATTGCATTTGCCCTTTTCTCTCGTAGACTAGAAATGTGATGCAGTTGTGCTCTGTTTCATACAACTTGGAGAAACAAAGCAAAGTAGTGCCAGAGCTATGTTATTTCTTGTCATTAGCTCTGCATTTCTCAGAGGAAGAACACTTCACTGGGAATTGCATAGTCTGCAAGCAGCGATACTGTGTTTGTCACAACAGGAGCCTGATAAAACAATTCTGAAGTTTAAAATTCCACTTGAGGTGTTAGAAACAGCCATGAAATTTAAAGCACTTCCACTGGTTTTATTAAAAACAACCCCCCCCACCAAAAAAAAAAAAAAAAAAAAAACCACTATAGAAATGTTAGGAAGTTTAGAAACAATTCAGGAGAAAAATTTATGGCTTTTTAAAGATCTCATGGAATTTTTCAGAAAACAGCTTTCTGCAAAGTCTTGTTTGGGGGAGAAATATTGCGTCCTATGTGTTGCACTGTAAGCCCACTGGTTACTACTTTCTATGTTAAGATCTCCGTGCTTTTTGTGCCTCTGGGGTGGAGTTGTAATGTGTTTTGAGAAGGAAAATGTCAGGTGCATGTAACCTAACATTATTTGCGTATTCCACCCAGTGTTCACACAGCTCACACAAGCTGAACTTGGAAGTCGTATCCTAGGTCTTGAGCGCACTCGTGGCAAAGTGTTGTTTAAGAGCCTGGTGGGAGCTATAAGCCTGTCCGTGTGTTTCCAGATTCTGGGTTTGGGCCAGTAGCTGCTTCTCACATTTGTTGCGGTGACAAATAGTCGTTACTGACCCAAGATGATTTCAGCTATGTTCAGAAACGTGCCTTCTCAGGATCCTTGCTGCCAAGGGGAATTTCTGCTGTTTAAGTGTCATTCTTGCCCTTTTGGACCACTGACATGGTCAAAAAGTTAGGGGTTTTGATTTTTTGATAGGGATCTGACTGACTTGTGTCTAATGCACAGCATCTTTCAGAACTTTTATTATTGGCCTTTTTTAAAAAGCTCTGTAATGCAGGTTCCCTAATCTTGGAACTTGTAAAATACACACACATCTTAGACCTTAGAATTATGAGCAAGTTCTGAACACCGTTAAATGTTTTTTGAGCTTACAGTGGTATTCAGGATTGCAATGTGAAAGCTAGTAGCAGGAACATGAAGTCCAGAAAAGGCTGGATATACTGGTCAAATGTCTGAGTTGCATGGACTTCAGCCCCTGTTCCTGGAAATCTGATGCCGTGCCTTTCTTAATTGTCTTACAATGAGGGTTGTAAGAAGTAACTTATTTGACTCTTGTTTTGAGTGATTCTTCTCACTCTTCTTCCTTGCATCATACAAACAGATTCTCAGTTCTGCATGCATTTGTGTTGAGGTGTGACAGAGGTGGGACTGTCTCACCTTGGTGATATGGTCCTAGTCTTTGGATTTCTCTATGCTTATTAGACATCTTTTGCTCAGGAAATCTGTAGACTTTCAAAAGGCGGATAACAGATACACCACAATAAACTGTGTGACAATCCAAAATAAAACTATACCTAGTGCAAATATAAATGAAAGTTATCAGCATGATGAGTAGCTTTAAGAAAAACTTAATAGTTAAAGATGGGCCTGTATTATAGTATGTATTATAGGAACTCTAGAGATGCTTTATTATAATTCAATTTTTTTGTTTTTTTCTTTTGTATTTTGAGAGAGAGGTTGTATAGTTCAAATGTGTGGTTTTGGTACATGTCACTCAGTAAAGAAGTAATTGAATAAAGAAAGTAGAGCAAGAAGAAATAAAGTACTTTTCCAGCTCATGTCTGATGCAAAGACTCTCTACGCCTCATGGGCAGTAGTCATGGGAAACTTGAATGAGATAGTAATGAAAAAGAGATTTCAAGCCCCTTATATATTCTGGGAAGGGAATCAGCTAGCCAGGCAACTATTGCTGTTTTGGGACTTTGGGTCCTGCTGGAATTGTGTATTGCATATAAGATAGAAACAGTGCTTTTAGTAATGTGACTTGATCGCTGTAAGCTCTGTTCACAGAGCAGAATTCCTCAGTTAACTTTGAATTTACTGCTAAAAGGTTGTTTTCTGTGTAAAATAATCTGTATTGCAACTTGTGCCCCATTTTCCCCCTGCTCCTTTAAGGTGGTTTAAAGTTTGATTTCTGGGCAGATCCAGCACTGGCAGACAGCTATACCAAAAGCAGACTCACGCATTTGAAGAGGCAGCGTACTAAAGGACCTCAATGCTTCTTTTCCATAAAATACGCACTAAAGACCTGGCTGGAGCTTGCTGAGGACAGAGAGAGAACTATGAAGCATTTGAAGGATAAAATACTGTATCTGCTTGTACCTATTGCAAGCCAGTAGCTTAACTGGATTATTTGGAGAGCCTTTGGCTAGTTGCAAGGGTCCAAACCAGTGCTGAGGCCACGTCCCCATGGTGCTGCTTAGGCTGCGAGACCAGGAGAGCCGAGGTAGCACGTCACGCTTCATGGGTAAAAGGCCCTGAACATGTTGCCCTGAGATTAAAGGCTTCTGCCAGGAAAGTTCCTGGAAGAGGTGATTCGGTCCTGTGTAGCACAGCTCAGAGGTCTGGCAGTCCGGGTTTGTCTGCCGTGTTTGCATTCAGGGAAAGTAGTTTAATGTTAACAGTCTTAATTACTTCAGCACCTCGCTTTTAGATCTGGCAATGTGGACCTGAGGAGATTATTTGCTGGAGAAGGGTTTTTAAAAGAGGCAGAAGTCTTATTCCATATTTTTTAAAGATGTTCTTTAGGCATTTCACTAAATCTAGTGTGGAGAGGTAAAAAGAGTAAGTTTGGAGCACTAGATCTTATGTCTTCGCCTATGCACAGAAATAACCTCTTGTATCTGTAGCTGGCCAGATTGCTGCAGTAAGAAACTCCACAGAGAGGGCAGAGAAGATAACAGGGAAATATTGTGCAGTAACCGCAATGAGCCCTGTTTTGATGCATTTTTTTTTTATAGTTCTGCTTTTTATGAAACCAAAGAATGTCTAAGAGCTTTTTGTAAGTCCCAGTTAAGGTTACATTTCTCAAGGATACTGAAGAGAAAATGCTAGAGCTGGAAAATGATATGCTGGTTGTAGCGTGGGTTTTCTAATGGTGATTTTAAGTATCTTTATTTTAACTTTTTTTCCCATTGCTACCTTGTACACTCACATCCCCAGTGCTGTAAAAAGGAGGATTCTTACCGGAGTCCAGTCAACTGACTGGCAAAGAGAAGTAGTTTATGTAGAGCAAAGAGCGTAAGAGCTTTACGGAGCTTTACGCCCTCAAGCTCTCCTCTTCCACAGCCCCAGAACCAGCATAGCAGAGTCCCATGCTTTAATCCCAAAAGAGCTAGAGCAACAGCTAAGTCGTTTCAGGCCTCCTCTTGGAGTGTAAGGTTGTGGCTTTCTTCTGCTACTGGCTTCAGCTTGCAGATTTGGAGTGGATTCAGCTGAATGACAGGTCACAGAAATGAAGCAGAAGGCTTGGGGTTTTCGTTGTCTTAAGTCTCAGGCCCTAGCTGCATCTGCTTTATTATCAAAATGTGGAATTTATTTGTTGTTGAAACCTGGAATGTGGCGCGTGATTGGAAACCGCAGACAAAGCAACTCAAAGCTAAACTGCAATCTCCTTGTTTCATTCCACAGCAATTGGGTAAAACTTCAAATAAAGACAATTAAGGGACTGCTTAGTTACTACATGATATGTTTTCCCTGCTTACTCCTCCTCTTCTGCATTAAAAAAAAAAAAAAAAAAAAGGAAGAAAGAAACCTTCAATGTAATACTACAGGATTGATTTGGAGTTAGTTACGGTGACAAATGTCCCAGACGTTTGTGTGCGTTTAGACCTTCCTGATGGAAAATTCGCCTTTTGTTTCCTGTTGAGGTTAATATTCCTGTTGGAAAGTGATTTGTGTAGTTACAATATTGCATAAATAATAATAGGCCTGAAATGTTGTACTTCAGGAGAACAGACACCAAAGGAATGTGAGACAAATGAAAGCAAACTGGCTGAAATTTTCTGCTGCCTGGGAAATCCATGGCGGGAAGCATTCAAGATTCGTTTGGGAAAGCAGCAATCAGCACTCATTCCAGTAAAGCCAATTAAGCTAAAACAACAGCAGAAACCAGTATGGTTACATTAGAAGCAGAGTCAAATACAGGGCAGTATAAGCAATAGAAGAGTGGGAGAGTTAAGAAAACGACTAGAATCAAGTAAAAAGAATAATTGGAAGAGCAAAGAAAAATAATAATTGGCTTCCCTATTAATATAATGAATAGCTAGCAGAGCTCTTCCCCTGGTGACCTCACATATCTCAGAGAAAGACATCCCCACACCCTATTCCAACAGTCCTTCCCAAGTCAAGAGAGGAGCAGAGCATATGCTACAACTCGCCAACGCGTTACTTAGAAATGAGCTGGGTGTCAGGAGCTACCATTACATGAACCTTCGCCTGCAGTTTACATTTGTTTTACCCCGATACAAAGCTAAGACTAAGGTTTGACAAACAGCAAAGCTCCCCATATACAAAAATACACCTGACTTAATTTGTGTGAGCGACACTGAAAGCCATTGCATGGAAAGCGGAGGAGAGGAATAGCCCTTTCTGTTCTTCTCTAGTTGCGTTCTTCAAACCTTTGTTCTCTAAGGCTTGAAGACGATTCCATTGATGAGCTTAATTGTGGGTTTGGGGAAGCTCAAAGTTGTGTCTGTGTCCCTCTCCAACTAATTCTGTAAGAAATTGATTGTTTACTCTCTTGCAAACATAACGTCTCCTGAGATTACTCTCCTTAGTTACTGAGATTCTCTCATACTCGTTCTTTAGAAATAGTTGCGGCAGGAAAGAAAACACTAGTTTCGCCTTTTTGGCGAGAATTTGTTTCTTCAGGACCAGCGTTACAGCTGTCTTCCCAGTTAAGGAGGACTGCGCAGAGTTTCCACGTAGCCTGTTGAATCACTCGTAGCTATGGGATATGAAGTTTTCCATTCCCCCCCAAGCCCTACCAGGCCAGCTCAGTAGACATGTGAGACCTGGAGCAGCCGCAGTCTCCACACATTCCGTGGCAGCTTATGGGCAATAGCACAGGGATGAGTTGCTTCTATTTACCCAATTTGTCAAGTGATGGAATCAAATATGCTGCTTCTGCTAATCAGTACATAGAAGATTTTAAGGTCTGATACATCCAGAGATGGGTTTCAAGCAAATTTTGCTAAGAAAAATCAGAAGACTTTCTAATAGCTGCAAAAGTTGAAAGCATGAACTTGAACAGAGCCCAGAATTTGCGGTTGTCGGAGCAGGGACATTAAAATGCTTTTTCTTACAACCAACAAACATAGGAAAAATTTATGGCTCATAATCATCCTGTGAAGAGTGTAGCCTGTGATGTTTCTTTCTTGTCTGAGCTCTTGGAAGGCTCGTGTTCCTATCAGGCTCTGGGTCTATCAGGTACAGGCAGTTTCTTCTCAAGGGTATCAAACATAAAGCTACTGCAAGATACGGGCTCTTCTCCAGGTCATTTTCAGAAAGCTTCCCTTCCTGACATACCAATTAAACAGTCAGGCAGTAGGAGGTCAGTAGGCCACCGTGTACCTCTTTCCTTTCCCTTATCCCCTCTTGACTGAAATTATTTTGCTGGCAAAATCAGTGTCTGTAACTGCTGTGAACTTTTCACCCTGCTCTGGGAGACTGGGTCTGTGTTAAACTATGTTTATTCTTCAGTTTATGAAAGTGGCCATCAACCAAGCGTCTGGAAACTGAGCTTGGTTTAAGGAGTGTATGAATAATGTCAGTACAAAAAAGTATTCTGTGGAGTAGCTCCTTCCAAATCATCTCTGTAGCAGTAAACACTCATAAGAAAAATACCTAACCTCCCTTTTTGCCTGAAATTCAACTCAGTTGTTATTGTGAAACTAGATTCAGTCTCTTAGTGCCTTTAATATGAAAACACTGTTAGGAATATGGTGCAGATGCAGAAGCTGGAACACTTGTATTAATAACAAGAAGTATCTTTTGATCTACCCTCTGCTTGGAGTGAGTCACAGAAGGTGACCTCAGGTGGGATGCAAAGGAAAGGCTGCGGAGAAAGCAGGCAGTGGAGCCAGTGGGCGGGATGGTAAGTTCGTGTGAGTGGGCAAAGGCCTGGGGAAGAAAGGTGATAAGGGGATGGGGCTAAGTATTCTGTTCCCCTGCCCCAGATGGAAGAAGAAAGGAAAAGGCTGTGGTTGTAGGGCAGTGGGGTGGCCTTCCTCATGCCCTGGGATGGGGAGCTAGGCTGGGTACCATTGGCTTCGCCAGCAGTATTACTGTCAGCTTTCCAAGACGACTTACTAGTTAGAAATTTGGTGTTGCCACAATATCAGAGAAGGAGACAGAAGAAACAATAGACTAAAATGGATGCAACTTGTGAAACACCACATCTGTATGGGGTCAAAAGTTAGTTGGCTTGTTTGAGGGAGAAGAGTGTGGTAAAGGTGTGACTAGGAAAGTGGGAGATGCTGTCTTTACCTTTTCTTAACTGGTGGTTTATTCTGAGTGCTCCTGAGCAGCTGAGTTAACTAACTGTTGCTGTAGTTTTCCATGTGTAGAACAAATCTGCCAGTGCCTGTTTGCAGCTTTGCTCTGAAAGCTTACTGGGTTGTTTTTTCGGTTTCCTGTTGTACAGTGATCTAAAAAGGAAAGCTACGTTGGCATTTGAGCTCTTGTTGGAGCCTTGTCAGTTGAGGAGTGAGATGTCCTCAGTGGTAGCCTTGTCCTATCCCTGTCTGTTTTGCAGGCATTAATATGATAGATCCAGAGCCTCTCCTCACATGTACTATGCTCTTGAGCATTTGTGCTGTAAAAGCCCAGCGTCTGCCTGTGCAGAGCCCAGAGCACTCTTGCTTGTTGAACTGACACATCGGTGTCTCAAAATGGATACCTGTGATTAGAGGCTCTTATTGAAAACATAGCCCTGCTCCCCGCTGTGTAATGGAGATGGGAACACGGTGCACTCTTACGCGTGAGGGTATCGTGAAACAAAATTATTGGAAAGTTCCGGCAGTGCCACTGTAGGAAGTTTTCTGGAGATGTGAAAAATATCATCACTGAGGGACTAAGTTCTGGATCTAACCACACAGCACATGCACGACCCTAAGTAGTGACCTAACCCATGTGTGACCTGCTGCAAACCGGGACTGTCGTCCCTTTGATCACCTTGGCTGTTCTGACAGCAGTGGAGCTTGTGAGAGCTGCTTCCCTACGGAATTGCGTTTCTTCTCTCCTGAACACCTCCCCTGCTTTCCTTCAAAGCAGTACCTCTGGCTCACTCCCTGCCTCGCCGTAGTCTCTGTGACTGCTGGCTTGAACACCTTGCAATATAGCAATGGCTTCAGAGTCCCAGAGGAAATCTTCAGGACTTCTCTTCTCAGGAAGTTTTGATGTTTTGCTTTCTTCTGAAACAGTGGCTTTTCCCCTCTTGTATTGCGTCCTGTTCTCAGCACCGTGATAGACCATCAGGAGACAGTGGCCCTGCCCGTGTGTTGTGTGATGAGATTGTACACAAAGGCCATTTTCTCCAACCCTCCTGTCAGCTCATGTAAACAAAATTCTCTTTAAGAAGTTTTCTGGTATGCCATCTGTGACACCCCAACCTGTAAAATGTGCTATAGCCAGTGCAGATCGCTACGCTAAAATATACATGCTGATGTACCAGCAGATTGCTATTAAGAGGCTGAGATCTCCCAGTCTTTTTTTCAGCAGAAAAACAAGTTGGTTATTTTTTTTCTGTCCAGATATAAATTTTCTTAAAACTGAGAGGAACTTGGTTATTTTTCAGACTTCTTCCAGTTTTTCAAGCTTGTTTGAAAATTGTCAACAACATTGTAAGTTATTCTTGGAAAACCATAGGACAAACATTAGGTTGAAAAAAATGAAAAATCTTTGCAAAGGTAGAATTGAAAGAAATTCACCTATACATACACTTGTGCAGATTTTAAATATTACAGCCAGGAAAAGCAGATGATAGATCACTGAAACTTTTCTTCCATTTCAGGCAGAGTGGAAGCCCTGTTGATTCAGCGGCACTGGTTTATCCCCATCTCTCTGTCTGTAGAAGCATCGACTGTGGGCGGTGCTCTGTAGTTGGCTTCTTATTTTTGCTTCATAATCCCCATGTATGTGAGAAGGTCCAAGTTAACCTTCCTGAATGAGAACCAGAACCCCCTGCAGCCCCTGTGACCCTTAAACATCCTTTTCCTGTACTAACAGCACGGTTGGGAGACCTCCTAGGACAGTGTTTGACTGCCCCTCATTGCCTTCAGGCTAAGGCTAAAAAGTAGCCCTTGAAATCCAAATTTTGCTCATACATTTTTATATTATGCATTTTATAATAAAAATCCTGAAACTGGGCACTGGTGGTTGATGAGAGGAAGCGCACCAAAGAAGCGTTTGATACAGCGCTTCCACTGGGCAGCTGTTGCCAGAGGATCCCTGAAGGAGTCATGAAAACCTTGTTTTCTCTCCTGTATTTTTCTGCAACATCCTGGGGAACGGTGGTTATGCAAACACTGCAGCTTCTCTGGGGCACAGCTTTTCCTGCTGGCATGGGAGTGAATCAAACCTAGAGTTATTAAGGAATTATGTTGTGCTTTTGAAGGTGTGTCTAACTCTGGTAGCAGCTCAAACATGGCCATGGTATAGCTAAGCAAAAATCTTCATCTGCTTAAATGAAACTTATCTCTGAGGTAATTTGCAAGTCTGGTTTTGCAAACTTGACAAACTGCAATACAGGGAAGCAAGATGTAAGGAATACTAGTAATGTAAAATGATCTGTTTTCATTCAAGATGGTTGCTTTGTATGCTTGGGAGAGGGTTATTTCTATTATTATTATATGAATTGTTTTATCAATAATTATTTGATATCCTGAGCTTAGGGTCTCAGTGTAGCTTTAAAAATGGATTTGATTCTTCATTACTTTGCATTTTGAGCTATAATGGGATTCACTTGCAGTAGTGCAAACCAGGAGCAACTTCAATGAAGTCCTTGGCAAAATCTAAGTGAGATTTTAATAAGACCTCATGGATAAAAAGAACAGCTAAAATTCTTTCCTCAAAAATGTCTTCATACTGTCTTCATAGGGCATGAATGTCTGAGTGTTGTTTTATTATTGCATTAGGTACACATGCATATTATTGCAGGGGTATATATTGTATACAATGTGTGTTGTCTGTGTATTTGATTTTAGTGCAATAGCATCAATCTTAAGAGCCTGGCTTGACCAGTGTTCTGAGGATTTCAGAGAGCCACCCAGCTACCCGTGTTTGCTGAAATTGCTGGATTACCTTAAGAGGAGTATGCCTGGCTCTGACCCGGAGAGGAGGGCACAGAACCTCTTGGAGCAGTTCCAGAAGCAAGAAGTGGAAAATGACAGTAAGCTCACTTACAGCTTCCTTCTTCCTTTCTGTTCTCCCAGCCTGTATGGTGCCCCAGGGTGTTGTCTGGAGTTTTTTTCATTAACTCTCCTGCTGACTGACAATATCTTGACACCTCTAAGAGTCAGGTTCGCTAGAGACTTGTGAACAAGGCTGCAGGTTGTGGTGCGGGGGGCGAGGGGGGACAGTCATGGAGCGCAGGCTCCTGTGCCTATTTATTCGAGGGCGAATTGGGAGCTCTATCGCTTCTGGTATTCAGCCAAAGCCTTGGGATTGCTGCAGCAGCTAAGTGGTTGATTGTCACAGATTCCCCGTGTCATTGAATTAAAACATATAGCTGCTCTTCAGTTGGTTTTCTCGTTTCAAAAATGAAAAAACAGAAAGAAAACCCCAAAGCCCAGACAAAAAGCTCATCTTACTGGTCTGTGACAAAATGCAGCTTGAGTCACAAGCCTTGTTGTCATGAAGCTTTTCTTCCTAGTTACCATCATGTCAAAGGAAGTGTCTGTGGCTGTTTTTTCCTATTTGAGTGGCTGGCTGCTAGTATCCAAGGACAGAGGAAAAACTTACGTTATTGGGGGTCACAATCCACTGAAACAATAGTGAACTGTAGTAACACAAATATGCTGTGTGCAGCATCCAGCCTGACACACAGCCCTTACCCTGGTTAGAAGGTTTCCTGTGGCATAGGCTGAAAAGCTCATGCAGTGTGTGAATGAGAACTAGAATCAACATCCAGCTTTGGCAGAGGGGAAAGGGGGAATAATTCCTGCAATAAGGGACAAAGGAAATGACAGAAAAGAAACATTTCATCCTATAAAATCATACCGGATGTTCCAGAAATAACATGTCAATGCATAATGTGTTGACGTGCCAAATTAACTCAGTCATTGATGCATACATAAAAAGGACTACTGCACACAGCCCAAATGTTTTCCTTACTGAACACAGGTAAGTGAACAGGGTTGCTAATACGTGCCTATTGATATTCTTCATGGGATTTGAGTCTCACGGGTCAAACAAAGAAAGTTTGGAAGGGCTATATTTAAATCCAGCTGTTGTTCAAAGTAAGCAGAAGTTCCCTGAGTTACAGACAGGTCATTTGAATTAGAACATTTTCCAAATTGTTGCAGATTAGAGATTCTTACTTAAAAGAGGAGGAGGAGAACACAGTTAATATGGAGCATCTACAGAGAGGAGTTTTAGGGTAATCACTTATTTTTTGACATAACTTTATCTGTGCTCTTTCAGAGATTTTGTTCAAAACTCCTAATATGTTGTCTACAATTAGATTTGAAGACTTGCTGGTAATTGTTCTTCTAAAGCATTTATATTGTACTGTAAATTTGCAAATTTAGGGCCTAATCCCACAGCCTGGTTTGTGTAGTGAGACCTCCATTCAATGCTGCTATTGTCCAGGCCAGCAGATTAGATTGCAGCATCGGGTACGTAGATACGACGTGGTCCCTGCCTCAGAGAACGAGGCAGGGACCAAGGCAAGAGAGAGGCTGCAGTTCAAAGGGGCGTGTGGTTGCTATTAGTGAAGTCGGGAGGGCAGTGGGGCGCTCGGGCAGCTCAGGGGATCAGAGTTATTTGAAGATGATAAGGTACGCTTAGTGTAAGAGGATTCCGGCTTTTTCGGGGAGCGGAGGGCAAACTGGTTACCCATTACAAAGATGAGAGAGAGAAGGGAGAAAAAGGGGCATGGAAAAAGAAAAGCTTGCATAACACTCAAGGAGCTCATTTAAAGGGATCTGTGAGTTTTCGAGCAGGATTGCAACACAGTGATGAGGATTTTGGTTTGAATTTAATGAGCTGAAAGGAAAATGAGGAGTTATATAGAAAGAGGAAAAAGATTGACTTTTTTAACAGTTCAATAAAAGTCCATTCAATTACACTTATTATAAATGAACCACAGAAAAATAAAGCTGGAGTGGAGCTCCATTTATCTCATTTAGCTCTGTCAATAAATTGTGCAATTGGAATGTACAGATGGAAGTCTAGATACAGCCAATAGCTATAATTTGTTGCATCAAAACTGTAGCAGTTTACATTGATAACTAGGTTTTCCAAATACTGAAGAAAAGAAAAACAAGTATTTTGGAAAAAAAAATGAAGTATCACACTATCTACTCTTGTAACTTTAATGCTTGTTCTGCTTTAATTGGATATGGAGAATTTCGCAACATACTCTGAAATGTACTGCTTGTTTTTTATTAATGAAGTCTCAGTAGTATTAAACCCTGTACTTTTGCTGTTAATCTTCAACAAATGGTAAAAAACAATCTATTTCTTTTTCATCCTTTTGGTTTTCCTACAAGAGAAGGAGAGCATTTATTTTCTGGGATCTTCTGTTTGACTTCCTTCTGCACCATGGAAAATAAGGGCATATTTCTTTGTCTTTTAATGTGGCTTTGTTCCAAACTTTTAGAAGCCAAAAGGTGCCACAGAGCATCTGTGAAATCCCTTCCCTTCTGTGCTGGGTCTGCCCCTTGGTGAGGAGAGCTCTTTTCTCTCACCTCCCCAATGCTGCTCAGTGCAGATTTCAAAGCAGCACTCAGCTGAATACTGTAGATGATCACTATATTCCTTTTTCTGGGAATACAGTGAGCATCTTCCCAGATGGAGGGAAGGTGAGGAATATTGGAATGCTTCTCTTAAATATAATCCATGTAGCCCTGTGAAGGTGAGAATGATGCCAAGAGAATCTGGTAACTTGTTTTTTTTTCCACACAGGAGAGAGAAAATCTGAATATAAGAGTATTCCTAATGCAATATCTTGGGATATAATTGCAGTCTGGTCAAAATGATTTTTTTTTTCAGATTATAAAATGCCTAAATACTGAAAAGTAGATTAACAAGGTTGCAATACTAATAAGAAATTTTTCAGGAGAAAAAAGCTGCTCTTTCAGAAGATTAGCCAGTGGATGGATTGAGCCATTCTTCAGCTGCGAGATGCTGAATAGATCAGTTCTCTCTATTTTTTTCTTCTTCCACCTTTCATTTGTCCAAATTATTTTTCTGGTTATAATTTTTTCCAACTAAAATTTGTATGTGGTACAGTGGGGCCATTATATCAGATAGGATCATTTAGGGGCTCTGCTGTACAGTGATGATTTAAAAAAAAAAAAAAGAAAAAGAAAAAAAGATTCCTTTGAATCACTGTTTGTTGTATGAATTTACCAAGTCAGATTTTCCCTCCTGCACAGATGGGTTCCATAGCACTTCCCCATGTAACCTAGATGATGAAGAAGAAATGGAGATTAGTGGTCCAGAAGAATTCTCTTTTTTCCAAGAAGACCTCGTGGCAGAGCAGTTGACATACATGGATGCAGTATGTAGAGCATATGTACTACTCAAAACACTAGGGGTAATAGTGATGGGCTTCTAAAATCCTTTAAAAGGATTTTTACAAGCTATAAGTATAGCATTCCAAAACAGGTCTGTTCTTGGGCTGCAGAGCACAGCTCTGCTTGGTTATCCAAACCTACTTCATTCATTGGCCTGTTTCCTTCAGGTATTCCAAAGTCTTTTAAAAGGTGAGAATGTATACTGCATAGAGATCAAATTTAACATTTGACACCTGAGAAGTATCCCTGTTTGATTGTATCATTACCTTGTCTAAAGATGCATAGGTGCTTTGGTGGTTCTTCTCTAATTTGGTTTGTATGTATCAGTCTCTTTCAAAATACCATTATATAAAAATTTTCCCCTTCATTGTGCAATTGGTACAGGTGTTTCTTATTTTCCAGGGCTATTTAGCTGCCAGTTCTTTTCTGCCATCAAGCCTATAAAGAATATGCTGAAGTATATTTTAATATAAGAAAAAATAAATATTTATCTCTTAGTACCATCCTGGACTAGATCCATTGGACTGTAAATATGCATTTCTTCTGTGGAGAGAAGAAATCTAGAAAAGTCCTGCTGACTTATATCTGTTTCACTCTAGAAGCTCTTCAAGAAAGTTGTACCCCACCACTGTTTGGGATGCATCTGGTCTCGAAGGGATAAGAAAGAGAACAAGCACCTGGCACCTACCATCAGAGCCACCATCTCTCAGTTCAATGCGGTTACCAAATGTGTTGTCAGCACTATCCTGAAGAGCAAGGAACTCAAAACACAGCAGAGAGCCAAGATCGTTGAGAAGTGGATTCATATTGCGCATGTAAAGCATTTACTCTCGACTGTGCAGGGGCCTTTGAGTGATGGAGCTGGCGGGAGGGAAGGAAGGGTGCTGTATGCTTTGGTCCCTGGCCATCTTAGTTACTTTTGTTGACACTAACTCGGCAGTATCAGGTAAGGCACTGCCTCTCCTCTCCAGTTCCCCACTGTGGAACGGGGTTGATGCTTGCCTGTTAGCAGGGTTGAGAGCGCCAATTAATGGATGAGGGAGAGGCTCTGCCTTGCAGACAGGAAGAGCACAGTACTTGGTAGCATAACATTTATGGCAAGATAGGTATTCAACCAGTCCAGTTCTCTAAGAAGAAAATACTTGCTTATCACGATGCAGGTAGCGAATGTATGCTGCCGTCACCCTAAGGTTAGTCTTGATTTCAGGTGAAGGTCAGGAGTGGAGTAGAACTGGCACTTGTGCAGGCAGTGGGCACTGTCAGAATAAGCTTTGCACTTGCCTGCCTCTGGGTGTTACTGTTCAGTCAGTGACTGTCATGCTCCCTCTCCTGTGAACACCGTAAGAGCTGAAGTCAAGTATGGTAGAAGACATAGCACAAACGGTTTGTGTTTATATATACGTGAAGGTAAAGTAAATACTAAGTCTTAGGTAAGTGATTACAGACAAAGCTCGTTTCCTTCCAAGTAGTGTAGCCTTTCTAACATGGAGAAAATGAAATTATTGTTCATAGTCTTTTATTTTGAAAAATCCTCGAAGCTCAAGGGTGTTTGCTTACTGAATTATTTACTGTTTATATTGGGTATACAAAGCTGCTGATACTACTTAAGAAGTAGGAAAAAAAAGTGAGGTTACAATATGGTATCTGGCTCAGCACCTTGTCTGTTGTTTTATCTTCCTCTTAACTTTTTCCTTTGTTGTTGTCTTACGTTTCTCTAACATATTTTTACCTTTTGCTACAAGACAAAGGAATTGAAGCAGATTCTTTGTGTTTCTTCATCTTTGTGTGAAATGGTTTTTGCTTGCCTTCTTTATGTAACTGTAGTTTGCTATTTTCTTAGATTTTTCTCTTTTATTTTACTGTAACCTTCCTAAGCTCTCCTTCAGAGCACTGGGCTATTGGCACTAAACTAGATCTCTCTTAAAAGGACATTAAAGCACTTTAATATGGATGTGTGTTGACTTTGTTTTAAGGATCACATGGATTCTTTCAAAGCTATACAAAATAAGCAGTCATAAAAAGCTGAAGCCAAACAGAGGGCCTTCCAACCTTGACAATGCACTTCTATGCTTCCAGAGGCAGTATTGTTAGTACTGGCACCTAAACTCATGCAACTGCATGGTTCAGGAAACTGGTATGGGGAAATAGTCTTTCACCTCTATTTTGGCACTTACGTTGACTCGTTTTTGTTATCATTTGATGGCTGCTTTATAGCCCATGTGAATGGATTAGGAAGTTCCGTTCCTATTTTCCGTGTGCGGGCCTCCGGGTCGCAGAGGGTACCAGCTAAATGGGCCTTTACAGGGCACCTTTGGCTCGAATCTGATAACAAGATCTGTGCAGCTGCCTGCTCTTCATGGGGGTAGCAGGAAGGTCTAGGGAAACTGGGACAATCAGCACCCTCATAATCTTGATTTTTTGGATGGAGGACTTAGTTCTCCACCTCCATTCGTTCAGTACTTCTTCCTTTACTTAATTCATGCACGTAATTAAATATTCCAGTCACATGAAAAATGCATGTGCACGCTCTGCAAAATAATTGCACATGTAGAACAGCTAGTTGCCTATATACTTAGCTGCCCACTTCTGAAGGAAGTTGCTTGCTTTGTGCATGCAAATGAATGTTTGAATAGTTAGAGGCCTGAATTAGAAAATAATCCCCTCATTAAAGTGCGGTTATTCACTGACAACTAACTCTGTAACTTAGCAGCATGGAGTTCCACGTTTGTTATCGGTTCATGACTTTCTGATCCAGTTTCTTAGATTACAGGATAAGCTGAATACTTTTTCTAACTGCCAGCCCTTTCAACTCCACCTAGATCTAAAGTTCCTGAGCAGGTGCAGCCAATTTTTTTGAGCATAATATTTTCCATAAAAATAAAAAGTAAAAATGAAATCATTAATATCCTGTTATGCTCGATTTTTTTTTAATCAAGTTGTTTCTGAGCAGTATGCTCGGGATTCTTTCTGGTTTTCCCCTTCTGAAGGACGCAGCATGAAACAAAGCTGTTGAAAGTAGTTTAAAAATTTCTTTCTACATACAAATGAGTTTGCTAAAATTTCATCTGTAATCAGTTATATCATTGAGAACACAAAATTCAATATTAACTCCACCATGGTAATAATTAGGCAACATGCAATTAAGTCAAAACGGTTCCAGACTGGAGCTTCCAGTCCAAACTCCTGTTGTATTTAAGAAAATGAGATGTTAAGGATTTACATCTCTAAATCCATATTCTCCCCAGCTTGAGTTTCAAGTTGAACATAAAGAAGGTTTTTGTTCTCAAATGTTGCTGTTTTAGTCTCTTAAGAAGAGCTGTTCTGTGACTTCCCTGGCCCAGATCATGTCAGAATAGCTTACAGGTCCTGGGTGTCCTACCCCATGACCCTGAACTCCAGTGTTGGTCTTGATCTACCGTAACTGCCAACCTACTCTGAGAGCTCTCGGCCTTGTCAGTCTTTTAAACCACACTTTGTTAAATGCAGCTTCCTGTATTGCACAAAGATATTTGAGATAAATATACAGGAGTAAATGTACTTCCTCTGAGTTGTTCGATCAATTCTAATGCAGCTCGTATGAGCAGAGTTACTAGTATGTTAAGGGCTGGCATTTATTTGTCCTAAGCTCACTCTACATTTCTTCAGTGCTGTGCAGAGATGCTCCAAAGGAAATACGTTGTCTTTATTTTCACCTTCCTTTCATAAGGATCCTTTACGTAATCAGCATTATGCAGAGTTACCTTAGTATAATAATTAGGGTCAGAATTGTAGTTTGAATATATTCTCATTTATATGCAACAGTCAGATCGGTGTGTTTTGTCCACTTAATTTGCTTGTCCACATACCTGTTTGTGAGGGCTTGTATAGGCAAGAGTTGTCTTAAGTCTGTGGCTCCTGTGCTTTGATTCACAAGCCACCAACAGACTTGCAGGAGTTCCCTGCAGAGGCAATTGGTCACAGGCCATGTTTTTTCCCCTCTCCTTACATTCATCTGCTTAAGCAGGAATCTAAGCTGTTCTTTTCAGGATAACACTTTTTGGTATACTTTTTCCTCAGAAGCTTTTGTCACAGAGACGTTGCATGAGAAATGTCTATGACCAATCTCTCTGTTAGGATTTGACCCAGCTGTGAGGAAGTTTGAAGTTTTCTCTTAAACAGTGCACATACTTGTGTAACAGGTTATTCCTTTGCATATCTTTTTATTTTTAGTTGACACATAGATGTTTGAGAGTTAACATTTTAAATACCATGCACAAAGAGGCAAAGCCTGATTTTTTTTTTCTCCCCACCTAAAGGTGAAAAAGGGATTGGTAACTAAAAAGGGCTTTTTTAGAAGTGAAACATTCGTGCTCTTTAGCCTGGCTTCATAGCCTCAGTTCCACTTTTATTTGCACTAGGAGAACTGGAAGCTAATACTGCAACATCGCTACAAGTACATGAAAGTGAGGAAAACAAGATATAAGTGCCAGAATCCATGAAGGGTTTTGGTGGCTGGAGAGGGAGAGGGGAATGATTTTTTTTTTCTTTTTGATACTCAATATTTGTACAGCTGCCTGTTTAGCAGTGAGAATGTGCAGCAGGCATGACACCAGTCAAACAGAATAGCACTAACCTGCTTGGAATGCTGACATTTAATACTCCTCCGTTTCTAACTGCTCCTTTCACAGGAATGTCGTATCCTGAAGAATTTTTCCTCCTTGAGGGCCATCGTTTCAGCACTGCAGTCCAACTCCATCTATCGGCTGAAGAAGACCTGGGCTTCTGTTCCAAAGTAAGCCTCCCCCCGCCCCTTGCTCTCTGGCCCTGCAGCTCGCCCCAAACAAAAATGAAAAACTCAGTGTTCTTCATTGTGTCCTTTGTGGCCTTTCCATTCAGCTCCTTCATGGACTTGTGTTCCTGCCCTCAGAGGAACCTCTCGCTGCAGTGAGGCTCAAAACCCTCATTAGGGTCTGACTGTTGAGAGCCTCTCTTTGATATTGAGGGAAAGGCCTGCCCTTAGTGACCTTGAGGTTCTTCTGTCCTTTCTAGCATATCAGATTTTCCACCCCCTATTTTGTAAGAATACAGAAATAGTTGCTTACCCAGCTTGTGCACACCACTCTCAGAAGGTCCACAAAATGCCATCAAAATAGTTGACCGCTGTCTTTTCTCACATGAGGTTGAAGGAGGTCTGTGATCCTACAGAACCTCACCAATCCTTTCTTTCTTCTGAGATTTCTTTAGAGAACATCCCTAGACCACAAAATTCAGATTCGCATTGAAGACAGTTTCTTAAGGGGCAGTAGCTTTTTGTGTGCCAGGCATGTTTACTGCATGCAGCAGACACTAGAAATCTTGCACAGGAGTGATGGTGTTTTGCTCATTTGTTTTAGGAGGAATAGATTTCTCTCCTTTGCCTCTGATAAGCAAAGAAAAATGTTTCTGCTTGCTTAAAAATGTAACTCTGCCATGCAGTGTAAGTCTGCATTTCCCCTTCCAATCACTTGCATTCCTGTTCAAAATACTGCCATCTCTGTTTATAGTGTTGGGCAATAGAAAGGCACTCGTCCAGTCAAATGCTTACAGCTTTGCAGAGGGCTTGGAACAGAGCAAAAATGAGTCCTTATGATACCTCTCAGCTATCATTCTGCTCTTTCTTATCTGTCCTCTTTCCTGGAAGAATCTCATACTGCAGTGTGATTGAAAACCCTGCTCCAAGTCCTAGTACTGATAGCAGCATGTTTTTGTGATGCTGTAAAGTAGGGCCTCGCTGTCCTGGGAGCATCAGAGAGTCTCAGGAGATGTGCTATCAGATGCATCCTGTTGTTATCTTTTTATATGCTTAACCATTATCCATTCATCAGAAAAAAAGCTGAATAGGAATCTAATCTGATTTAGAGTGCTTAATAATAACCAAAACGATTCAAATCTTTTCCTGTACAGAGACAGAATGCTGATGTTTGAAGAGCTGTCTGATATCTTCTCGGATCATGACAATTATTTGACAAGTAGAGAGCTGCTAATGAAGGTGAGAGTTGGCTCGAGTGCAAGGCTTGTAATCTTCAGCAGTGCTGAGGTTAGCCTTTTTTCTAACCAGTTGCCAAAACTCATCTTTCCTTGAACTACTCTATGCAGTACTTCAGGGGAGACGGACTTGTGGCTTGTAAAAACAAACTCCATGCTTTTCTGCTGGGATGAGAGGCAGTTTTATTCTTCCTAGAAAGATCTACACTAGCAGCAGACTATTGAGCTTGAATACCGTAAGGAGCAAGGCTACAGCAGCACAGATTTCTGCAGGGACTTGTTCACAAGAAAGTAGTTCAGGGCCTTCGTTGGTCTTGAAGCCCGTCACATTCAATGTCCCACTGCTGTGGTTTGGACACGGCTAGGTCTGGCTCAGGGATCTGGCTACGTATGCCAGATCGAACCTAGGCTTGCACTGAAGCAGTAACCAGGGCGAATAGGTGCTGTAGCATGTAACAAGATGAGTTGCTAAATAACACTTTGGCTTCCTGCTTGTGCAGCCTTTGGGTAAATCTAGAAAAGGCTCAGATTTGTGCTCGCGAGTGCAAAGCAGTTCCAAACAAGATGCTCAACTGGGCTGTGCCACTGGAGCAATGCCATTTAGCTTCAGCTGAGGGATTAGACCAATATGTTCTAACTATCCCTTACCTTTCTTGGAACTAGAAAACAGGGCTGAGAGTTTTGACGGAACAGGCTTCCTGCTGTGTGTGTGGCCAGATGAACAACAAAGCAGGCTCTGTTCGACGTAGTTTGACTTCTGTGCTCTCCTGGGTGAACCCCAGCTAGCTCAGAAACTTGAAAGGAGCTGAGAAAGAACCGTAGGGAAAGGTTATGTCATACAGAAACTAAAGGAAGTTCCGATGGTAAATTTTTCTGTTTACTTAAAAATTTGCTGTAAATTGTCTAACCAGTTTACTTTTTGGCAGTGTCTATCCACTGTCTCACATTTGTATCTTATCACATTGCCTTTATATCTAAACATCATATTTTGCTCAGGAATCATGGGTTGTTACTTATTATTATCCATTTATCAACATATATAGTTTAAGTTTGAAGCAGGTGAGACAATAATAAATACAGAAGAAAACTATGTATGTGTCTTAGAACAGCTTGGTTAATTAAATATTAAAAAGACAAAACAACAACCCAGTCTGAGACCAGACCTCTTGGCTCCTACCAAATTACTGTCTCCAGCTGTTCCAAGTAGATTTGCAAAACATTTTGAAAGCAGTGAGTGGAAAAAAGTCCTACAGAATAGCTAGATCTTCTCTCCTGGTGTTCATCTTGGAGCAATTTGGATTGGAGGATTAGTGTCCACTGAATCCTTATTAAAGTCTTTGTTTTCCTTTGCTAAATAGTCTCTCCAGGGAAGCTGTGTTTGACCTTGCCTGTCCATCCTGTAAACTTCTACATGTAGCATAGACAAAACGCTGTATAAAACAGGCTGGCCGGCGAGGAGAGGGAGCACCGCGTTCTCTCCTCCCCCAACAACAGTTGTGTTGTGAGGCTGCAGCTTCAGCCTCTGTTTCTGCCTGACTGCCACTGTTAGAGAATCTCAAGTTTACCTCCCACTATCTTGAAGAAATTGAGACTACTGCACTCCTTTTTTATTTGTTCCTATTTTACGGCCAGGGAAGGAAGTAAAATGAGTTTAAGTGACCTGCTCGTTTCACTCTGATTTAGAGAAGTTGTGACAAGAGGATCTTTACAAGTGTAGGCTGTTCTGTGCCTCTTAAAAAGACATTGATAATGATTCATGCCACATCTGTCTGGTCACTGGAAAAATAACAGCAACTCCCAGCATCCCATATGGATCCAGGGTAAAAAAGGCCAGAGATCTATTGTGAAACAGACCATCCATTCACAGGAAAGCTTGAACTGGGGAGATCAAAGCCTATTACTTCCATTTCCTGCATGGTTTTGGATTAGTCAATAAGCCACAGAGGTTAGTTGCTGGATCTCTATTTTGCAGCATAAGAAAAACAACAAAGCATTACATAAGAGGGAGATGTTTACTTGTACCAGTCCTGGTTAGGAAATTATACAGAGATCTTAAGGTCAAGAATGTCAGGATAATGTTCAGAGAAGCATCTGGACACGTGAAGTATTTTTAAGTTTCTCTGATTTAACATCTCAGGAGATCTGCAATACCACTTAACTTTGACTGGACTAGAACTGTTTTGCAGACAAATTCCCTTAATAGTCATTTTGTGGGATTTTGCCAAAATTCACAGGCAGTGCAGAAGCCTCAGAAAATTAGCATCTGCGCATACAGATGTATGTATCTGCACAGCAAATATTTTTGCTGACCTAGCTTGACTCAACAGGTGTATTTCGAATTATTTCACACAAATGTAGTTGCCAGCTTACCCTTATCTCCACCATTCATTGCCATTCCCTCACAGGAAGGAACATCCAAATTTGCAAATCTGGACAGTAGCGTGAAAGAAAACCAGAAAAGAACACAGAGGCGTCTTCAACTTCAGAAGGATATGGTATGTCTTGTCTCCCTTTCCTCCCCTGTCTGAAGTGATGTGATTAACCTCATCATTAGTGAATTACATGTGAGGCAAAATCTTGAAAGGTATTTAACAAAGTCAGTGTGCAAGTAGGTAGGACATTTAAATATGCCTTTTGTCATACAAAAATATCACTAATACATTAGTGCTGTTGATTAGCCAAGACAAAGCAAGTGAACCAAAAAGTTTAGCTTGAGCATGAAGTCAAAATGCTTGTCCCTCTAAATATCTGCCTCGGGCTTAATTTTCTTTATGCTCTGGTTGATGATAAGCAGTTAATACAATGTGCATGTAGCGTGTGTGTGTATTTCTGTATATATAAACAATTACAAAGTGAGATTTGCGCTATACTGTTGCAACCAGCACATGGGCTATGCTGAGCTGTCAAGCTGCAACAGCTTGACAACAAGGCAGCTGTTGTTTTACTCCAGTAATGCCCATCTGTTTACCAAAGTGCCAGGGAAAATGGTTATATAAAACATCAGCACATCCAGTGCATTCAGTGAGCTTGTGCTGAGAACGGCCGAAGACTTCAGGATTCGGTGGACATAAGCAGGGGCCCTGTAATGTTTGCTGGCACCCACCTCCCCTTGTTCCCTGCAAGGGGATAAGTGGGCGCATGGGACGACGGCTTCCATCCCCACTTGCATTTGCTTCACATCCAAACCAGCTGTTCAGGATGGACGCTGAGCCAAGAGTTTGGCCTTAGTTTCACATCTCATAGAAATTTACTAAACCTGTGGTATGAAAGAGTATTGACTGACTGATGAGTATAAAGACATATTCATTGTTTTCAGCTGTCTTGTATCCTGTCCTATAGGAAAGAACTCTTATTAATTACTCCCGTAATGCTTTAGACTGAAATCGAGGGGGAAACCACATAGCTGTCAGTCAGTAAAATATGTAATGTAAATACTAGAATTCTTGTATTCCAGAAAATCAGCTCTGGCCACAGCAGAAATTTCATTTACTTTTAAACAAGCTCATGAAGCTACTGACATATTAGCATGAAAACTGCACAGAGTTTTATGGAGATTGCTTTGTAAAATGTCTCTGCTTTCCAAATTGCTGATGAAAATAACTTTTGTCTCAAAGTTAGCAAACATAAAGAAGAACAGGGGAAGAGAAGGCAGGGATAGGGAGGCAAAACTGACAAATGCGGATTTTGTTTGTCTTTTAGTTTGACTGGAAAAAATACAGATCCTATGGCAGAAACACAAGCATTTTCTTCACAAATGTATAGACAATCCAAAAGTTTTAAATCTGAATCCTGAATTAATTAAAACACAGTAACTGACTGGGGAAGATGTGCACTTCCTGAAGGAAAAAAATTGTGACTGTGATCACATGAACCGATAACATCATTAAGTAAAATTCCACAAGAATGAGCCAGGGAAACTGTTTACACAAGGTAGCCAGGACCATTCCCCGGGGCTTTTTCTTGTAGCAGGTAACTGTGGGACCCTTTCGCTGGTGCTGATATGAGCCTTCCAAAAACGGAGTTTCCTAGAAGCTGCGTAGAAATCAGCATATGGAACCAGTGTTGAAATATATAGCTGCTCCTTAATATCTGTCATAGCATCCTCCTCTCATTAGAATTTGATCTAAGTACTTGATTAGATACTGAGGATAATGTGATGAGACACTGATAAGAGAAATCATGTCATTTATAAGATCGTTATTTTGTTGAGCAGACTACTTTTATAATCATGTTTCATACAGCAATATTATAACTGGGGCATTATTACTGTTTCTCAGTCAATTAATCCAGCACTGCTGTGATCATTTGCAGGGAGTAATGCAGGGCACAGTACCATATCTTGGTACCTTCCTTACTGATCTGACCATGCTTGACACAGCTCTTCAGGACTATATTGAGGTAATCTTGGGCAATTTTTGAATCCTACACATTCTTTCTGCCTGTCCAGTGTGGGATACAAGTGTTCCTCTGTCTGTCACTGGGTTCTTATACAGTTCTGGCAAATGGAGGAATTTGGTTTCAGTTTGGTGGAGGGAACACGCGGTTTTATTAGTAACAAGAATTGTGTGTGAATTTAACAATGTAGCTTGTTTAAAAGGACATGTGCAGCATTGTATTTGGTCACTATTTTTAGTTAGAAACTTGATGAAAGTAGAAGGCTTCCCATTATCCTGCTTTGCTTTTGTTTTTTCTGAGAACAGCATTTAGGTATAAAGATACTGTAAGTAATTGGGAAATTACACAGAATCACAAATTCAGCTCACCAGACAGATCACTAAAGTTCTTCCGTAGTATCTCAAACCAGAAGTGTTTCAGCCCTCAAATAGATAGGCTTTATTTCCCTTTTCTCTTCAGCTGAACAAGCAGAGGAAACCAGTCTAGCATAGGAAGGGAAGGAGGAGAAGGCAAGCGAGCCTGGCCATTTAACAGAGACCAAGGATGGGAACACAGCTTCCCCAAAGGCTGAAGAGTCGGAGCAGTGTGAAGGACAGTGAGGAGAATAAGTGAATTTGAGGGATTGTAGGGAAATGTGTGACTAGGGAGAAATCAGAAATACGTAGGAGGGGACGATATACAGTTTTGGGAGGAAATAGATCAGTTACAAACCTGGGCATCTGAAATTAGGCACTTAAATCAGATAAATAAAAAATGATTATTTTCAGACGTCTTAAACCACCTTCTCTTCATCTTGTAGCTGTTGTGATTTGTAGGTACTTGATACCTTTGAAAATTGGCCCCCATTAATGCAGACACTTCAGGAGCCACGCTTCAGGCACTCGAGCTCAATTACGCTAGTGTTGATGTTTATGATAAGAAAGCGCAAACCCACTTCTGTCTGGGCTGGTAACAGTTGCTGGTACTTTTGTGAAACCGCACTGAATTGAGCATGCCTGAGGTTGATACATATCCATTTTCTTTTTAGCTGTTTCCCATTTGGCTGTGATACTGGTTCAGTTGGTGTTTATAAAACTCATGGGGAACACTGCTAAAGTCACACTGTAGGCAAAAGCCACATTTGTTTCTTGCATAAAAGACTGTGCTAGCATTCTTCAAACTTTATCTGTATACACCTTTTTGGGAACATTCTTGCACTGGGCTTTTCTTCTTGGGCAGACCCTCATTTAGGCTGTGAGGACAGATATTCTCTGGAGACTTGTATATGAGTGCTATGGGTTTTTTTTTTCAGATCTGAAAACAGGTATTTTTAGAAGGCCCTTGCTCAAGGCAGGCTTGTGCTTTACGTTAGCATTGCTAGTTCATCATCCTGTTTGTGACTAAATCCAGCTAAACCTGTGGTCTTCTACTCTGATCCTTTTTCTTTGCTTCCAACAGGGTGGCCTGATAAATTTTGAGAAGAGGCGAAGGGTAGGTTGAATGTTCTGCGATGTTTAATTTATTGAGACTTCTAGAGATGTTGGAGAGGTTTTTGACTTTGCCCAGTCATTTACAGCAGCTGCTAATTTTAATGCAAGTTATTTGTACATGAGGAAAGAAGAACAGACCTCTGAAAGGCTGTGAGCCCATGCCGAACTGCAAAGTGTGGTGCAGGGAGAGAACCTCGTTTTTCAGATGTGTACAATAGGGGAAGAGGAACTGTAGGTCACTTAGTCCTATGGAATTTACATCTGTGGCACGTCCGCGCCATCTCCTCGATGTGATGTTCGTGGGGAGGAGTTACACATGCACGTCCAGGGGGTAGATCAGACCTGGGAGCATGTGAACTTTGCTTTTTCGGAAAATACAATTTGCGAGCTTCTTCCTTCTGCTGCAGTAAACTGCTCAGTAGATAAAAAGGCAGCAGAGAAGGGGGAACTAGGTACCTGGGACTGAGAAATAAATGCTGTGAATCCTTCCTTTGAGCCAGATCCTTGTTGGTTAAAGAGAGAATGTTATGCAGGAGGTCACATCTGTGTGAAGAAAATCATGCCAAATCTCCATTGTGGAGTCTCAAAGCAGACTTTGATTTGGTTGTGATAGAGCCATTTCCTTCCTTTAACTGATTCCCAGTTCTATAAACCACTTCTTGAACTTGCCTTTTATTTACAGCTGCATGGCTCAGGGTTTTAATAATGAGATAACACAAGCTTCTCCTTCTTGGTCATCAGTCCAGCTTCATACAAAGCAGCAGCAAAGCTGCCCTCTGAACCATGCCGAGTACTCGGATTGGTTCCTGCATCCTGATTCTGTAATCTGTTCTAATGCTAGAGATTAAAAAAAATTATTTTGGCAAAGTGTGTACGTAAGTGGAGTTATATAAGAGTGGCACATTCCATTTACTCATTCCAAGGGTATCATTTTGTCCTCATTTTGTGCAAGTGTGACTGCACAAAGTACAGTAGAGAATCAGACACTCTGCTTCCATCACAGGCACCCCCAGTTATTCCTCATTTGCTGTCTGAGAACCACCTAAGTGCAGAGCAGGAGAGTACAGAACATCGCTCAGAGCTGGTCTGTCCAGCTCCGGGACGAGGCGAGCGGGTAGGATAATCTGAAGAACTCGTCACCTTTGCCACCCTTGTTCCTAGAGGATTTCAACCTGCAGTGCTGCTGTTCAGTCATTTTGCACTGGTATTGCTTGTTGATTAGAACCTGGGAAAAGCTCTGTGATGTAGTACAGTACCTAGTGCTCAAAGATGTTTATCTTCTAATTTGTGCATCTTTGATAAAATGTTCACATTTCAATGCATGTTAAAGATTGTCCAAAAAAGGACAGACTTTGTTGTTTGAAAAACTTCTTTATGGCTCTTGAAACAGTCAATTACTCAGTTGAAACTGAACCTGAGGTTCCAATAAGTTTGTCCTGGCTCTGTTGTTGAATGTGTTTAGTATATGAATGAGTCTCTATTAAACTTTATCTTGTTTTCTAATTAAAATTCCTGTTTGATTATTTATTTTCTTAGGAATTTGAAGTAATTGCCCAAATTAAGCTCTTGCAATCTGCATGTAACAGCTATTGCATGACACCAGACCAAAAATTCATCCAGTGGTTCAGGAGACAACAGCTTTTAACTGAGGAGGAGAGGTAAGGCTTTTCTTGTCCCGCACCCATCTGAATGAGCTGTGTGAGCTTTGGATAACTTCTTACAGGAACTTACATTTACTGCTGGTCAAGTAGAATGAAAATACATATGCCTTCTACTAGCAGCTGTAGAAAACCTGTTTAACGCTTAGCAAGATTTAGTTTAGAGATTGAAAAAGAGGTTTCTGACTGAAATACGGTAGTCTGCTGTGTCTCACCTGTCCGTGCCCCCAGCCACATGTACTCAGAAGACAATTCTAAGGCACATCAAGATGCAGTCACTGAGTGAGCGGCTGGTGGATGCTGCCAGCAGTGTAGCCAAAGGAACACAGAGCTCACTAGTGCTGACCAGATAAATACATCCCTGGCATTTGTGGTGGGTTTTTGCAGCCCTTTTTGAGTTCTTTGCTACTGCATGCGCTGCTAGCCCAACCCAGAGCAAATTGTTTAAGGCACATTTTAATATCTACTAGACATTAGACATTTTTAGTCTTTAAATTTATTTTAAAGGAATGAAGTATCCCCTTCCCCTCGGTAAAATGGGGACAATTCCTCTTTATGTAGTTACAATGTTCTATTGAAGTGGCAATAACTGAAGGTTTTTCTGTCTGGAATATTGCAATTTAGAGATATCTAGCTAGTAGCATTGTCTTTAAAAATGAAGCCAGTTACCTCTGTTCTGCAGTTACAGCCTTTCATGCGAGATTGAAGCAGCTGTTGACACTAGCGCCACATCACCGAAACCTCGGAAAAGCATGGTGAAGAGGCTCAGCCTGTGAGTATGACAGAGTTGGTGTGTTAATATGAACCTGAGTAAGTCAAACAAGAAATACTCCTTTCACCAGCGGAGAAACTTGTCTGGGAATCTAGACCATTGTGTTACTTTAAAGAGACGCTGCCAGATAGAAATTCATACTTCTATCTGAAACTGTCCCTTTTTATTGTTATAAGTAATCATGAAGATTACCAGTGATGAAAGAGATTAGAAACAACAAGCCTTCCAAGGTGTCAGAAAAGGAACAATTTTAGTGCTGAATTATAAATTCAGTATTGTATTGTGTAGTAACTTCCCTGAATGCAAAACAAGGTAAATGAAGATAAAGTCTGGCCTATTATTAGTCTAATTTACTGTACACATGCAAAAGTTCCTTGTGGATTTTTAATTAGAAAAGGTCAGTAAAATGGCATCAGATAATAGAAATAATCTTCCTAACTGCCTTCAAGTTAGATAAGTAAAATAATCATAGGTCATGGTCTGATTTAGTCTAATACCTTAAAGATTCAATCAGGAGGTGGATGAAGAACAATGGCATGTAGCTAAGGAGACAAGGGAAACAATAGACTAGCAGGAATCCAGAGAAAGCAGCAGGGAATGAAAGCGGAGATCAAGGGGCCAAAGTTATCTTAAAGGTGAGGAATTTGAACCTGATGTGAGAAGGGAGGAGGTAGGAAGGGACTCCCATATACCAGTGACGTGATCAAGATGAGGGGAAAATTAGTGAATATAACAGCACTGTCAGCTCTTTACTGTTCTTTCCTGCTTGGTTCTTTCACCTAGTTTTTTCAGAACAGCTGGTAGATGTTCATTTCACATCAGCAGTGTCTCAGGTTAGGGTCTAAATGAAGAAGGGACTTTTCAGTCGAGGGACTGGAGTTCTGATGTGCACAAAATCAGGGCAGCTGTTTGGAAAGTGTTTTGGTTAATTTGTCTGACTTGGTTGTGAAAGTTAGGAGGACTTGCACTTTGAAGGTGAAGGTTTCTGAACTCAGTTGTCTCTCCCTGGCATCGCCCTTGCTCATGCCTCAGCCCTACGTAAGAATTGTCACTGCTGAGCACTGGCTTTATTCTCTCCTATCTGACTACCTTTCAGTGCTGTGGTATTGCAATTTATCATAGTATCATCTTTGTTTGCACTGTGCAGTACTTGTCTAAAGAATTGTTTCAGGCACACTCGGAATATACGTTGCAAATTAATAGTGTAGAAGAGACTATCATATTCTTCCTGGAAACGAGGAGTGACATGTCTTTTAAGATGTTTTAAATCATTAACTGGGTGCTGACATAACATCTAATTCACCTTGTTTCTCTACCTTATATATTACACATTTGTTTCCTTTGACACTCCTTTAAATTTACTTTACCTGCATTTAAAAATGAGTCTTGGAGAGAGGGAGAGCCTGTAATTCACACTTTCTTGTGATCATTTAAACTCTTAGAGAAAGACTGGTATCTTGGGCAACTTTACTGAGTGAAAGAATTTGCAGCAGGGGTGAATTTGCCTTTGTAAGGCCTTTGCCTGGTAGATGATCGTGCATTGCCTTTCATGCACTTTTCCACTTATTCGTGGTGATTTGAGATGCCATGTCAGAGAGACCAGGATGTGATAGCAGTGTGTAGGACCGCATAAGGTAGAGCCAGCTGCCAAGCCTCTGACTTGCACCTCTTCCCCTGGTTTGTAAATACATCAACTCAGTCATTCCCTGGCAAGCAAGTTAGGAGAATTTAAAAGACGGAAAGGGAGTCTGTAGTTTATACCACGTACGTATTAGCTCTGATTTTGGCCTTGCAGCTGGTATGTGTGCTAGGTCAAGAAGGCATTGTATGTGTTAGTGTTTAACAAATTCTCTTGACAAATCATATAAACACTATAGAGGAAATGAAAACAATAGGCCACTCAAGATAAGAAAACAAAACAGAAAAAAAATAGTTTTGAACCAAGTGACAGCTTTGCTCAACCCAGCACTATTCTGCTTCCACTTACTGGCTGATACGGTTTGTTTTCTATCCTAGACTGTTCCTTGGATCAGAGGTGATCACCAATAGCACCCCCACCAAAGAGCAACCCAAATCTACTCCAAGTGGGAGCTCTGGTGAAAGCATGGACTCTGTCAGTGTTTCGTCATGCGAGTCTAATCATTCTGAATCTGAAGAAGTCTGCATCACTCCCATAGACACTCCTGATGAGCCTCAGAAAAAGGTACAGTCTGGGACTTGTTGCCAGCACAAATACCCTAGGAGAGACTGTCAGTACTTTCAGGCAGGACCTAGATGTTTGCTAAAGCCCATTGTTAGTCTTGACTGGAGCATTACTTTTACTGGAACGGAGAAACTCTAAAAATAAACGTACAAAAATGGAAGCAATTCAGTCAGGCTTTTTGCATGATCCCTTCTGTGTTGCCAAGATACAAAGCAGATTAGGTTTCTTTCCCTGAAACCAGATTTTCTTGTGGTATCTGACAGGATTTTTGGTTTCAGATGAGGCTCTATAGCAGCATAAGGTTAATTTTTCTTCCAGTCCCTGATCATTCTTTCTTGACAGGGATGGGGCAGACTGATGACACCTCCACCTTAGAGACTGTGGGGTGAGCAGTCTGAGCAGCATGCCTGCAGGGACTGGTGCTTCTCCTCAGCACATGGTAGTGTGATGTTGATAGTGACATGGACAAGAGGATTTATGTGCTTCTCAAAATAAAAACAAATGAAACAGAGATGTACTCTTTGAAGAGGAGAAAGATCAAAAGCTAGTCATTTCCTCTTAGAATATCTCAGGGTTGATGAGTTAATCTGCTGTTGGCAGTCCACTGCCATGTTCAGCATGCTGAATCACTAGAAGTAGCTGTAGTTGGAAAAAGGAAGCTTCGCTTCAGTAACCATATGCTCACTAAGGAAAGCCCAGCTGCAATAAGCTGTGACTTCCCTCCAGTAAAGGTGCTTTTCCTAGGCATGAAAGCTGGTGTCTGTTGGTGACACCATTGTGAGCTCCTGGGGAAGGCAGAGCAGCTGTAGTTGACCACGTGATAGGGAGGTAGTTGAGCGCTTGCTGGCCTCAGAGGTCTGACCTCACTGTAGCTGCCTCGTGCGTGGATGAGTGTCTTGCCTTGACTTAGGTGTTCAGGCTTAATCCCACTGGGGAAAGCTAGCGTGCAGCTGCTGCGCTTCCTCAGTCACACCAGCTTTCTGAGGGCACTCTTAGCACGTGCAGCAAGTGTCTTACACAAAGACACTTTAGCAGCATGCCAGTAAATCCCTTTTTTGGCTATGAAGGCAAAGCCTGCACTCTGGCAGTTGGATGTCTCACAGCACAATGAGCATAAAGATGAAGCTGTGGGTGTTCATGCCAACAGCAGATGTGCCAGGCATGCTCTGTTACCTTCAGGAGACAAGCTGGTAAGATGGAGACCAGCAGAAGGGATCTAATGGGGGGGGGGGAGGGGCTGGATCCACAGGGAGGTCTTTCTTACAGGCAGACTCTTCCCTTTTGACCTGTGCTGTATTGTGTTGGTGAAGGGCTTTTTAGGGATGGTTTGCTGAAGAGAGATACATTGGGCTTTAGCTTATGGGTATTTTAAAATAAATTGCACTAGATGGTCTTAAACCCATTCGTGAGGTTCACTGCCCAGACGTAGTGTGTTGTCCCAGATGCTTTTGCCTGTGTAATTGAATTGTTTAGGTAGAACAGTTGTTACAGTGCTTTAAGCGAGCAAGCTGGAGAGGGACACTCTCCTGGCAGTTTTTGAACAGGCAGCTGAGGAGAAAGACAAGACCCTGAGCAGTAGTGAAAGGGAAGGAGGCCGTTTCCAACGACGGGAAAGAATATTCATGGAGACATAGGAGACAGGCAGGTGTGTGTGTTTTTTCATGTCAGTTAAAGTCCAGCTGCCTGCATAAAGGTTCTGACTTGAGACACGACAGGAGGGGCCTGCTGGATGCTCTGCTTTCATTCCAAATTATTCTCAGTCCTCCGTTAGACGCTGACAGCTTCATTTTGATCTTTGTATCTGCTGCCACCTCCTGGTCTGTTCTTTTTAAGAGTGGCAGGAGATGGGGAAGAGCAGCACAGTGTCTAGCACACAGAATTGAAAGTAGGCTTTCATTAAGACGATGAAATTATCAAGTGAGGTTCACATTTTGTAGAGGCAAAGAATACCACTGCAACCCCCCCCTGAACAAAATACAGATAACTGAGGTTTTATATGTGACTCATAATTCCTCAGGTTCTTCCTCCAGAAAGATCCCCCTCCTCTCCAAAAAGTCAAGTTTATGACTGCATTTTTTTTTTCCCTTTCTGTTACGTAGCTCTCTGAATCCTCCTCCTCCTCTTCATCCATCCATTCCATGGACACGTCTTCCTCAGGGGTGTCATCCTTAACCAACGTAATCTCATCCCCTCCCTTCTTGTCCTCCAATCCCAAGATCCACAAGCGCTCTATCTCCGTGACATCCATTACCTCAACAGTACTGCCTCCTGTTTACAACCAGCAGAACGAAGATACGTGCATCATCCGAATCAGCGTAGAAGACAACAATGGCAATATGTACAAGAGCATCATGGTAAGTGGCGTGGAAGAGCAAAACACTCTTATCGTTGGTGATGTGTCTGCATTCAAGGTGACTGACTGCTAGAACTCAAGGCTCGGCCTTGGCATGAGTAAGAGTAGCTAAGATTTGAATAGGAACCATGGATAGGTTGTACCCTTGATTCTTGCCCGCAACTTGCATTGACGTTCTCGTATTTACAGTACGTTCCAGCTTCTGAAATACCCCCTGGTATTTCAGCTACGCGCTGCTCATCACTCATCCAGAATTGCTGGGCAACGCGACTGGAAGCACGTGTTGCGTTCTGCAGGCCTTGCGGCACACCTAGGGGCCTGGGATGCAACCACCGTTCATTCCTTGTAGATTTTTTTATTTATGTTTACTCACACTGGTTAGCTGTGAGACAATTTTAAAAGATGAATTCAGGAGTTCATGGCACAGACTTCTTTTTATTTTAAGAGTTGCCTCAGACTTTTCACATTAGAGTATATGTCTGAAATTACCATTTTTAGGAAAAAAAAACATTTTCTGTTTTAAAGACTGTTTGCAAAATGCTTTTAGTTTTGAAAATACTGATTTATTAAGCCAATTAATTAAAACTGTCTTTAAAGTGAAAATGACAAGTGCATTCTTAAAAGCCAAAGTATGTGGAGAGTGATATGAATGAGAAGCATGAAAATAGCAGAGTATCTCTGTGAACATTTCTAGTCTTGAAACTGCAGCTTGTATTTTATCAAAAGTGTAATTTATCAGAAGTTCTAAGCTCATTCTCATCAAGTGTTCGCTGCTCCTGTCCCTCTGCTCTAGAGCTAGTTGCTTTTTCTCCAGTTTGGAATTTAAATGCTAGTTTTGACCCAAGACGACATGCAAGGTTCTGCTGGGAGACGCCTTCCCCAGGAGCTAGGCCCTGGGAACAAGGAGTGGGACCCCGGGAAGCTGGCCAGCTCTTCAAGTACCGGCTTCTCTCTGGGAGTAGCAGTGGACTCTGCTGCCTGCTTTGTGGAGTCCTCTGTGCTTTGCTGCTACTGCTCTGAAATCAGCATCAGGGTTTCAACTCTGTTTACTGGGAGAGGGTCTGGTGGCACAGCCCAGCCGCTGCTGTGCTGCCACCCGCAGCACAGCCCTCGGGTGCCCCGCGTGCTCCTGCTTTCCTTCTCCCGTGTTGCGAAGGGGAGGCGGTGCCGTGTCTAGCTGGTAAGAGCTAGCTGAAAGGCTGCAGCTTGAAGGTATGAAATGAACCAACTCCCAGGTTTTACCCTCGATGCTGGTTCCAGCGAGGGGGTTGGAGAGTGCCAGCTCGATACTCGGGGCACGCAGGGCTGCGCTGGGCAATGTGACTTGCCTGTATTTGATCTCGCCAGTCACTTGCCTGAGCCTCAGTCATGGAGCCAACGCTCCAGCCCACTTGCAAAGACAAGAGGGCAGGGGACAAACAAATGTGGGTATTTCTTAGCACATTCAGTAATTTTATGATTTTAAAGGAACTGCCCCTCCTAAATTTCAAAGAGCAGTTCCCTCAGGGTCCGATAAATTCTACCACTGGCGAGACAGCTCTTCCTTTTGATTTCGTTAGGCTCTGGAGAGATCCCTGTGTCTGCTCCAGGCGGACAGCACTTCCGCAGCAGACAGTAAACTAACTTCCAAGGCCAGAAGTCTTTGCAAGATGTCAAAGACGGTATTTAGTACGTGAGACTCCTGATTAATTGATGTCCACAAACCACAGATGGGGAGTTATTTATGTGGACGCTTACGGCTAGTGAGAGTAACATCTCATCCCTTAGAAGGGCTGCTCAAAGGAGCACGCTGGGCACTCCGAGCACTGTGTGATTTCCTGTTGTCTCTGGTAGTATAGTATGTCATCTTGAATTAAAAAACAACAAATGTCACAAATACCATGATTTAGTATCCAGCAGTATCTATTATTTCATTACTGACCCAGCATAATTTCTCAGTTCTCTGAAATCTTTTCCAAGACCAGTGGTGCACTGAAAGTAGACCTTTACTAGTTATTAAATTGTAATTACTGTATAAAGTGAATAAGCAGAATCCCTCACTGCACATTTGTCTTTTCAGCTAACTAGCCAAGACAAAACTCCTGCTGTCATCCAGAGAGCTATGTCAAAGCACAACCTCGAGTCTGATGCTGCTGAGGATTATGAGCTTGTACAAGTCATCTCTGAGGACAAAGGTAAGGATGCAGAGCTTTGCTGCTGCTTAATAACTTCTGCTAGTTTGCAGGAAGGAGTAAAATACGAGGCAACTTTAGAACTGCCATAGTTTTATCATCATATGTGCTAGTGAGAATACACTCCAGTTAACTTACCATGGCCTGTCAGCATATTGCCTTGTAGCAGTACAGTTCACATACAGGCTTCCAGATAGACCTCCATATGTGCATTGCGACTGTAGCGCTATCTTCTGAAGAGCAGCTGCTTGATTTCCCTGGAAAGCAGTTTACGAAAGGGGCCTAGTGACCACCTGAAGATTACAGCAGGCCCAGATTCTTCAGCTGCGCAAAAGCAGAGCTTTCAGCATGTTTAACAGCCTCATCTTGGAGTGGCTTTCAGAGCCTGTGCCAGCCCAGGGCTTGGGCTGGGTTTGGTCTCCACAACCCTTGTTTTTGTGGAACAACTTCCCATGGTTGCCAGCTGCTGCAGCTTTAGCTTTAGAGGCACAAAAGAAAAGGGGGCCAGCACAGTGCCACACAACACAGACGTCTGTGTGTTCTTGCTAAAGTTGAACAACCTTGCTACAAGCAAGGGGGTGCACCGAAGAACCTGGTCAGTAAGTGACATTGGGGCCTTAACGAAACTGTTGTGAACTTACTGGTGTCTTGAAAGATGTGATCCTGGGCTGGTTCGGCACAGAAGCTGCTCTCTTGTCCCGGATAAACACAGAGCAAAGCTGAAGCCTGGCTACACAGCCAGCTGTGACATGGGCAAGACTTTGCTTTTTAGTGCTTATCTTTGTAACCTGTATCTTTTAGGTCTAACAGTATTTCTTTTCATTAAGGAAGGGATAAGAAACCACTGTATGTAATCCATAACAGGTATCAAACTGGCATAGTGCTAGCCCTGCCTGGCTGTGTATTCTCAGTCTGTTAATCAGTTTCTTGGTTTTTCCTTGCTTTAATTCTGTTATACGCAATACTGTAAACTCTTACTGTTAACGTGTCTTCTGTTTCCTCTTTTGCAGAGCTCGTGATCCCAGACGGCGCTAATGTGTTCTACGCCATGAACAGCCAGGTGAACTTCGATTTCATCCTGCGGAAAAAAACTTCAATTGACGGGCAGGTGAAAATGAGGAGCCGATCGAGTTTGACACTCCCCAGAACTGCCAAACGGGGGTGCTGGAGTAACAGGCACAGCAAAATAACACTTTGAAGGAGAGAAGCCCGCATACAGGTGAACTGAGAAAAGTACCTTTGCTACCATCCAGTATTACAGAGTCACAGCAGATGAATGTGTCAGTATTCAACTTTGAAACTATTTGAGACTGAAATGCAAAACAAGCATTGCTAGACCTACAGCCAGAGGTGTCTCTCTCCTCCCCTGCACCTGGAGATAGACAGACAGACATGGATTTATGGGACAGTCTGGACTAGGAATTTTTTCTTTTGCACATTAGCCTAGGAAGGTTAGGGCCCCATTTACAGGGGAAAACAGGACTGGTTGTCTTAAGAACACCACGTAAGCCAACTCTGGAGAGAAAATATTTTCCTTTGTGCCAGTATTACACAGAACATCTAAATTTATTTTTATAAAACTGGAGAAGAAAAGTCGCAATAAAATTCTGCCTGAACCAAGGAGAAGGTCCCAGCCAGCCTCCAGCTGACTGAGAGCACTGGTCTGCAGAAGGTGTGGGTGAGCTGAGAGCTACTAACAGTTGCTGCCTCCAGGAGGCATTTGCATTCATGAAAAAGCAGGGTGGGTATGTCCCCAAAACACTCACTCACCTCTGGAGACAAAAAGAGAATCTACAATTATATGATGTATTGCTTTCACACAGCTGGCTTTTTTTTTTTTTTTTTTTTTTTTTTTTTTTGCACTTGTTCAAAGCCAGAAAAATACATGTTTTGGATTTTTTTTTTTCCAAAGAACACTAAAAGAACGGACTGCACTTGCTTTTGGATGAATGTCATGATTTGTTAATGAACAAGGCAAAGTCAAACACTACTTGTCTGGATTTTGTTCTTGTCTTAATGCCACTACACTGTGGTTTTCCTTACGCTTTGCTAACCTATCGAACAGAGGTCAATGCCTTTTGCATGTACTCCAAAATGACTGATGTACCTCTTTCTTTGTAATGTGCAATCACTCTTCATGAGCAAAAATTTTGCCTGCATTAATGCACATTTTCATTCCATGAGAAGCAACCCCACCACCTTTTGTTTTAAAAGTGGATATTGAGAGGAGACTGCCAGGTTTACTGTATTGCCCCAAACAACCAGAGATTTTTATATACTTATAGCATTATTATGCGTAACCTCCAAACAACTCTCTTGCTCTTTCTATATATCTACTAAATGGATTTCCAGACATGGTACATCCTTTCAGCTGGAATAAAGAATTTAGTCATATGTTCTCTGTGAAACTTTAAATAAATAACATATTTTTATGTCTCTTGCCAGAATACAGGCTTCCTTGAAAGGACACAGGGGTTATATTTTAAAAAGCCATAAATGAGACAACGGATTGTAAACAACCCTTACTGAACAGACTGTCTTTGGGATACATAAGTATTAGTTAAAATAAACTTAAATACTGAATTTTATACATGTCTGGGACATTTTTTAAATCAGGTCTACAGCAGAAAATTTCAAAGCTGGGGGTCAGATTACGTTAACAGTCAGTGATAAGCTCTGATGCAAAAAACAATGTTGGGGTCACACTGTGTTTTACATTATTATTTTAAGATTTATCATCGCCACTTACAAGTAGCACGATACTCTCAATAGCTTAAAACCACAAAATGTAGTTTTGGTGAGAGGGTCAAGATGCTGAGTTTATAACTGAACCTTAAAAATCTGCCCTGAGTCAGGACAAGATCAGAGTAGAAGTTCTGTTCTCTTTGTATTTCAGTGAAAGCATGCGTTGATGCCTACACAGTCGTTTGCAAAGTATGGATACACAACCTGTCAGTGTGCAATAGTGTATTAACCCAAAAGGAAGACAATCTTCATTTTTTAAGATGACCCACCCTCAGAAAATGTTATATACAGAAAGGTTTTCTAATTACTTACCTGTAATCATTATACAATCAGTATACTAATACAAACTTTTCCACAAATGTTTGCCTGACGCTCGTCTGTTTTCTTCTCTTAGGCCTTATTACTACTACCTTGTTTTTTACACCTCGTACCTCTTCATTTGAGCTCTGTTACTCTCTTCAGGTTTCGCACTTACTTACTTACTTTCAGTGTCTTAATGTTTCCCAACTTCTTCCAGCTCCCGTAACTCACATACATTCACAGAACCTGAAATACAGCATTTCTTAAACCCTTCCTTCAGCATTGTTTAACCCTTCAGCATCACATACAGTAGCAGTTTTACGCGGTTTGTTAATAGTGCCGGCATTACCGTAATGCATTTCTTCGTTTGCCAAAGGTTTTAGGATGGCCCATTCTGTGTCCGTTCCTTCAGCCGTGTAGCTCGAAGGCCTGTCACAGTAAACCAGTGTCTCGTCTGCATCACCCGGTTAGCGGCAGCAGATAATAACTCTTCGGGCAGTCCAGTCGCACGCTGCTGGGATGCAGGGAGCTCATAGGTGAGGGCTGAAGGTAAATGCTGGCAAAGCACAAAACCATCCCACTGCATCGTTCACACCCACCAACCTGTTAACTTGCTGCGGAATAGTTTGTGCTATTTCTTAATGGAGTTCCCCTGTAACTGGGTAACTAACTTACTTACTTAGATTATGTACAAATTCTACAACTGGTTCTTCATGAAAGCAGTCTCCTTCGGGTCACTGAATGATTTCTTCGGTGAGTTAACACATAAAAGCTTCTGTTTTGAGTGTTTCCATCTATACCCTTTTGCCTCCATCATGTTATAGTTCCTCCCGGCCTTGCACCTGATTTTTTTTTTTTTCCTGCACAAAGTACCAGAAGTTTGAAGTTTGCATCTTAGCTGCTCCATTTGGTACATTCCCTTTTCAACTTGTCCCTCGTCTCCTCTCCGCCGCCATGCAGAGGACCTGCCATTACACAATTCGCTAACACCTAGGGAGAGCAAAACTGCCCAAAGTCACACTGGGATTGTCAGAACTACTCCCGGAGGTGCCTCTGTCACTAAGGGGCCTCGCCTGTTACAAGAGGAGTCTGAATTTTACATAACCTCTCCCCTCCACCTCCCTTTTTATAATTAAAGGATTAAGTACGTTGACAAAAGACTTAAAAGTATGAAATTTAAAAGATTAACAGTAATCTGTCACTAGACTCACCCTGACTGGCACTGGCTGGTGTGTTTTCATCCACTGGGGTCTGGGATACACAGGAATACCCTGGAGCTTAGCACAGATGCACTACAGCAAAGCAAAACATAATTTAAAAAAAAAAAAAATCCAAAAAAGCCCTCCTTGGCTCATTAAGGTGTCTGGAAATTTCTTATAATTAATTACCTGTCATGTTCTGCTGGGCTGTGGGTGCTAATCCCGCAAGCCACTCGGCAAGGACACCCCTTGCTCACCGGCACTGCCCCAACGAGGCAGGGTGGTGGAGCAAGTGCCCCTCCACTCACGTGGTGAGCAGCAGTCTCAGTCCCTTCCTGCACTCTGTGCCAAAGTGCATCAGATGAGTCAAGAAAAATACATACATAGAAAGTGGAAAAACATCAGAAGTTTGCTAACTGGCACCTACTTTTCCAAAATATAGTTAATTCCGAGTAGGGCAAAGCCCGAGCAACATCTGCCAAAGAACTGAAAACACAAAAGGGGAAGAAACAGCATCTTTCATGGCAAGTAGAAGCGCTGGCCATCTACCAGCTCATTCACAGATAAATAGACAGACTATTGCATATGAGTGTGTGCCTATACATATGTATGTATATATAGATACATACACATATATATCTATATGTACATATGTGTGTGTGCGTGTGTGTATATGTATGTACGTACAGATAAAACAGCAATCAGCTAGATCTAATTATTGAGGCCCTGTCTGCTCTGAAATTGCAAGCATTCATTTATTAATTTTTTCCTTATTTTCCTCTGCCCCCAAACCACAATCAAACGCTGCATCCCTCACTTCCAACGTCAATTCGTATAATAAGAAAAAACAGTTGTTTTAATGAACTGCTACTGCTCTACTTACTTAAGGAAGTCAAAGTGAAATTAAAAATAAGTCTTCCTGCACATCCACACCAGCCCAGCTGACAGCATAATTTTCAGACAGCAGTGTGTTAGCCAGCTGAGGCCCATGAGACACGGACTGGCTCACACCCCCGTACAGCAGATTTACCTGTTGCGCTGCGGCTTACGCGCCTTCTCTTGGCAGGTCTGCTGGAGTTGCTGTAAAGCAGAGGTAGCCCAGTTGCTTCAGTGTGAAACACTGGACAGGTGATGCAGAGAGATTTTTTTCTTTTTAACATTTGAATGAATTACAGTAAGGTGAGGGAAAAAAAAAAGAGAGAGAGGAACTCAGACACCTTTTTTTTTTAAAAAAAAAAAAAAAATCCACAACTTACTTCCTGCACAGCCGACACAGTGACAGCTTTATTAACAGCCCAATCATGCAGGCCTTTCTCAGACAAAACTCCCCCTCATTAAGAGCTACAGCAAGCCCCAGCAGAGGCAGGAAACTCTGCCCTCTCGCTCCGAGAAGCAGGGACGCTCGGGCTGCGTGGCACTGAGCTCCTCCTGGGGAGGCACAGCCACGAGGCTCTGCCCGCAGCCACATCCTCGAGCCAGGCAGACCCCCCAGCACAGCCAGAGCAGGAGCGGGTTTGGAAGTGGGGTGCCACACTCACTGCCAATATGTCAGTCCCTGCTCGCTCTAGCCGCCACCGCTAAGCAGAGAGTACCAAGAGGATCACCGGGCAATTTCAGCCAAGGAGATGTTTGTGCAAGAACTGCTTCAATGAGACCACAGAAGCCATGCGAAGAAGGGAGAGTTGGAGAAACACAGCTCAGGTTGACACAGGGGCCTCTCTCATGGACACAGAGATGGAGCTACCCCAAAACAAAAGGTGCATGAGGGTGGAAGCGATGAGCAATGACAGTAACGTATATGAACACAGTGTAGCCGTAAAAGCTTTCCATAGAGACAATACTTGATTACAGAAACACAGTATTAGATTACAGAAACTACAGCAGGCCAAAGGCACTCACCCCTCTGTGCTGGTTCATCTCTGCTACTCTGCAAGACTCCGATGTGCATGTGCGCGCACGGCCACAGAGCTAGAAGGCCACATTGGTGCTGTGTGGCCCACCACCAGGGGCCCACTCTTCCGCCGTACCCTTCCCCAGACAGCTCCTTCAGCTGACCAGCCATTACCCAGCATTGCCAAAGACCTGAAGAAACAGCACGTCTGCGCACGCTGCGGCAAAATCAGCCCCAGTCCCAAGGGAAGCATGACACAAAAGAACAACTTCATAACAGCACCCGTTCCCACTGTGACATGTGACAGCAAGTAATCCCTCACAGTGACTTATCTTTTGTTTAGCTACCATAACATTTTACATTCAATGACATAATATAATAAAAATTAAAGAACAAGACTACAATACGCTGGACAGTCAGCAGGCCCCCAAACCTCCTGCTTCCAAAGACCACGTCAAGTTTCTTACCGATGTCTCTGGGACCACCAATGGCCAACAATGCTTGGAACAGGGGTCACACTGGCTGCTGCTAAGGTGAGACCTGACCGGGAGGAGGTGGGAGAGTTTGCGAAGAGGAACGCCTCAGGCCGATCTGCTCTCCACACTCCCCGCGCCTCACAGTCCTCGAGGGTGGAAGCAGCATGGCTTCCAGGCGGTAGCTGCAGAACAGTCACGTTTACAGCCAGCAGCTCTGTGGTGGGGTGATACGGCTGACAAAGCTCTCGACTTCCTTAGTTTGGACTTCACTGTCATCCCAAAGCCACGGCAGGCTCCAATCCCCGCATGCGCTGTTCTTTTTTGAAAATGCCTTTTTTTTCCCAGCCTGAGTCAGCAACAGGGCTGAGCTGTCAGAGGCAGAGAGCCGGCCTTCCCCACCACAACCTGCTCCCACCCAACAAAAAGGACACGCAGCTGCTTATCTTGCATCAGGTTCTATGTATTATCAGACCCGCTGACAGATAATAACATGACTTCTTTAGCAGAAAGCACAACACTGATCAGCAATTATTAAAAATAGACAAAACCAAATGTGTAAAAAAAACCCCACGCATACCCAACTGTACAGATCAGCCAGCCGGCGACAGTCTCTTTAGATTGCTAGTCCAGGAGGGCTTCCCCCCTCCACACAACACCCTGCAGCTTGAGATCTGTTTCAGCTAAACCAAAGCAATGTAGTCCATGGTCACCCGGCCCCTGGGAAACCATTTCAAACAAATAAACAGCATATTCTGCTGACATGTTACCCAATAACAAATACATCAGAACTCATCCAAAAAAAGACAAGTTTGCTCCTCACATGAAAAAATATCAAAAGACAAGTTGTCTTTCCGTCCTAAAACACAGAGTACTGAGGCTGCTGAGTACAGTTGACACCACTAATGTTTCTGTACATTGCTTTGTTTTTTTTTTAAGAATAATGTCAAGCAGTTCATAACCAGACTTGTAAAAATGAAAGTTTCTAGAAGTCCTACACCTGATATTTGTGGATTAATTAAATAGGTCTGGGAAAAGATTGGCTTGTTTTGTTTTTCTGAGGAATAATTTGAGGCAGAACAAAGCAGGACAGACTTGGACTAACTCTGCATCTCTGCACTCTCTGAAGGGAGCACCATTTCCTCTTGTTAGTTTTCAAGATTTTAGATATGCCAAGACATCCGTTCTGGATTGGCAAACCTGTTCAGACAGGCTCTAGGAGGTCTGGAGATTCATGGAGGGGATGCCAGAAATAGCTTTCTACAGTACTGCAATAAAGGAGAGGAGCGCTGCTCCAGTGCTTTGAAGGTTTTTGGAAACCATTTTGATTTTGACAGGGATTCATTCAATAAACAAAATCAAATAACCCAAATGCTTGCCTGCAGTTTCTCTCAGTAAACAGGATTATAAGACCCTACAAACCTGCAAAGACAGTTACACAGCAGCCCACTGACAGCTATCCAGAAAGGTATCAATACTTGTATACCTCAGAGTTCCTCTATATATTAATCTTTATAAATACAGTATTCTACACAAGGAACTGTAGAAAGACATCACTTTTTTTTTCTTCCTTTTTTAACAAAAGCTTGCAAGAGCTTTTGTTCAGATCTCTCCCCTTTTGCTTGCCAGTCTGGAACACTTGTTCTTCCTCCTTCAGCTCTCCCCCGTCCTGGAAAAGTGCCTGGTTAGTCACAACACAAGTGGGTCCAACCACCCTGCTTTGCCTTTCAAGTAGAGGGAAAGGAGACCACATGAACAACTCTACAAGCTTCTAGGGTAAAAACCTAATGTGTGAGGCAGGTTCAGCTGTTGACAGAGTCCTGGGGGAAGTGGGCAGTCATAGCTCATCCCTGGAGGACGGTGCATTGAGAGATGACTGGGGAGGCAGGGCATCCTTGTTCTGGGCATCATTGTGGATCTTGCCCTGCTGCCGGGATTTCCAGGAATGTGTTCTGTCCCAGTCAGTTGACACAGTCTCATTATCCCAGATTGTGGAGGTCTCTGTGTCACTGAGGTAGCCTGGCTGCCCTGTGTAGTGGGTGGGATAAACAAGCAAGGGTTCTGCTGAAAAGGCTTTCAAGTCTCTGGACTCGTAGTACTCCATGTACTTCGCTCTAAAGAGGGGAGAAAAACCATCAGTAACGGAGTGACTGCTCATCTGTGCCACTGGTTTTGCTTGGGGTTATCAGCCAGTCCACTGAGAATACACAAGTAGGTTGAGATATGACCTAAGTGACGAGATGGCTCTAAAGCAGGTCTGACCCTATACAGTTATAAGCATGTGCCTTACAACCACAGCCATACACAACCTATACAACCATAGCCTCTGTTACCTGACAATAGCTGAGTGTCTTAAAGCCAGCTCACAAGCCCTGTACCAGGCAGGTAGGACAACCCCACAGCAGCAGCCCTGTCACTTCACCTGACCTGTATTAGGAGCTCTGCGGCAGACAACTAAGGAGCAGCTCTGTTTCCCCCTCCAGCTGGGCTACAGAAGCGAGACACGCCAACACTATCTGACTGAAGATCATTCGGCAAGACCTGGCTCGTGCCAGCCTGAGCAACAAAGGCATTCTACTTACACAGGGTGCTTGTTGTACATGACTGGCAGAAATTCATCTACAGGCAGCATCTTGCTGAAAGGCTCTGCTCCGATGAGTTTCTGAGCTCCTTGGAAAGAGATTGCATACCCCAGGGTCCAGTACGAATAATCAGCTTCCACCAGGTTCATGACATTGGGAACTGCTTTCTCAGGCTGCTGTACCTGCATTCTTTTCCGGCCAATGTAGCTGAAAGGGTGAAAAGATCATGGAAATCGGAACCAAAGAGTATCTGCAGTGATTAGGACCACAAGACAGTTTCAACAAGGGTAAGGGCAAAGGGGGCAATCCAAGAAGTAATTCACAACCCAGCTCACAGATCTCTGGCCTGCACCACTCTGACACACCCATATCTTAACCCTATGGGTGATGTATAGCTGCAAAAGACTTCATAAGGGAGCTAAGATGTCATGGCCCAAGCCTCAGCACTGGGCTGCCTCAGTTCCTTGGTCATAGAAGCATTTTTGGACATTGTTAAGATCAACCAAAGCTGCCCACAAAGGCTCTCCTCCCAAATCCTGCGGGTACCACTTACAGCTTGGTCATTCCAGTGTCAGAGGCAGATTTGTCCTGAGAGGTAGAACCCACCAAGACATCTCTGTCACCTTTCCTTGCATTCAATATTAACCCTGCCTTCTATCCTGACACAGTAGCTACTGCTGAAGCCCCCTGCAGGCCCAGGAGTTCCCAGGTGGCCAAGAGGTCACAGTTACTTACATAAGCTCCCAGTCTAGCTGCGCTTGTTCAATGTCATCCATTAACTTCATGAGCTTCCTTTTAAACTGGTGTTCAAAGCGAACATCATCCTCAATAACAAGTGTCTTCTCCAGTTCTCTGCTCACCACCTGAAACAAGAGAGTTCAAAAGTGTTAACAGTGGCCTACTTGGGCCACACTCTGTACCCAGAAACTGCTGGGGCAGCAAGGCCATTCAACGCAATGCCATCTACTGTGGATCATCTATAACTAGATGGGCAGAGAATCAACCCACAGAGAATCTCTTGTCTGGTAACTGCAGCTGATCTTTTGTGATCCACTGATCAAGAAGCACATGGATTCCCTTTGCCAGCCTGCAGCATAGGCTGGAGGTCACCCTGACCTGGTACTGCTTTCTGAACCACACAGACAGTGCAGCAGGAGAATCACTCTCCAGTTCACATCTCAGCTGCGACAGACTGCAAGAGCCAGTGAGAACAGGCATGAAAATACCCTGTGGGCTGAGCATTCACAATACGGTGTTGTACCACCTAGAGAAACCCTCCATCTGGAACCCATGAGCTGCCACACAGCATAACCATGGCAGTGACCTCCTCCAAGGAGTGCGCAGCAGCATTTGATATCAAGGCTGCTATCCTGAAAAGCCTCTTTGTTGAGAGAAAGACTGTCCCTGGAATCTGGGAAGGAGGACAATCCATCATGTCTGAAGTCTGATCCTAACTACTTAAAGAATGTACATGCACAACACACACTGCAAATAAGTTCCCATGTTAGCACCTGACTACAGGTGCTTAAAAACTTTCAAGCTCAAAAGCCTAGTCTGACTTCCCATAACAAATCACTTCTGCTGGCATTGGGCTGTTTGTATTAATGCCTTGCTCTGCTGGGAGGTGCTAAAACTAAAATCTCCACAGGCAGAGGTTGTGTCCTTATGCATCTATAAAGGGTAGCTTCAATCCTCACTGTCACATATGGGCAACCACTGCCCAGACTTCTTTCAGTACTAAGTGTTAATCCTTGCCTACCCCACACTGCGCTTGCAATAGTCCCTCCTGTTGATGTAGGGCTGTACAACTCCTCCATCTCTGACCAGCACAGCCCAGATCCTCTCAGTCACTCTCCAGTGGTGACCAGGGACACAAAGAAACTATGGATTCTGACCACCCAACCAAGATCTCTTAGCTCAAGTAACGGTGGCCCCTGCTCTTAACAGGAATGCTTATAATACACCAACTTTAAAAAGCTGATCAGTAGAGTCACTGGAACTTGTATTACCACAGATGTAGATGTGTGTGTCGGGGGGTGAAATCAGGAGTTTGTAACACCATTTGTTCTTCAAAACCTTCCTGCCTTTTTCCTAAGTAAACTTGCTCTAAGTAGGCTATCAGATAGTTTGCAAAAGTAGTCATAAAATATTTTGATGAGATCATTCAAAGTTGTTTTCAAATCAAAAGCAGAGAAGAAAAAGATGAACACTGCGTTCAAGAAAAACCCTACGTGTCGCTCCCCTACAAACTGAGGAAAACAGCTATATTTAACATTTTGGAAAATCTGTATTGTATTTGATGCTCTGCCTTAAGACTGACTTGTATACCTGTTTGATGCATTTGCCCACAGCACCCTCTCAGATGAACCCCAAGCACCCACAAACTCCTTACCTCCTTCCAGATGTAATAGTGACTAAGGAAGCAGCCAATCTCTCCCCTGGTTAGTGGCCTGGAAGAATATGGGTCCCGGTAACCAGGAAGCATATCAATGCTGAGAGCTTTGAGCTGACTTGTGTTCAGTGCTCTGAGAAATAGAGAATAACTCTCACCATTAAAAAAAAAAAGGCAAATTTTAAGTCAAACACAAAAGCAAAAAGGGAAATGCTGCTGGCTTTCAGAGAAGAGGCACATCTCAAGAAATTCTTGTGCTTGTTTTACTCAAAAACCTGAAGAAAATTTAATTTCTTGATCTACATTTATAAATCAAGTTGAACATTGGACATGACTGAGGACTAACACCTACAGAAGGCTGCAGCCTTCCATCATCATTCCCCTCCACGCACGCTTAACACCACTAAGATGTTCACCCCCAGGATACGGCGTCACCTGTGCTTTCTGTCGCTTGAGATTCTGGCTGCTTTGGAACTACTGGTGTTGAAGCAGAAACCACATCAGTCCCTACCACTGCTGCTTGCAGGCTGTTTCCCTTTCTAATACACTGCATTAGAGAAACCTACGAGGCAGAGAATGATATGAACACAGACAAATCAAATCTTTAACTCTGCTAATGACTTCTTGTGGGACATCGGCTTGTCAGCTGCTAGAATTTTTCTCTAAGAGATCTTGATGGGTACCCAAGTTCTAAAGACCATTAGATGGTATTTAGTTTTCCAACTCCCTCAGGCCTCTTTGCAACTCCCAGAGCTAAATTTTTGTGCCTTGATTTCTCATTATATGAGAGTCTTAACTCACCTCAGAGTAGGGTGCACTTGAGAAGGTGCTGTATCAGGCTTAACACTGTATCTCAGCAGCATTATAGCACTCGTATGGAAGATCTTACCAGGAGACAATTGTTGCCAAATGCTTTCACTGCTGACCCCTTTTAACTGTGTGCAAATGTTACTGTTCATGGAAACTGGCATGATTTTCATCAGATTTTCATCTTCACCTGAACTACAATGCCCATGGATCTCTTGTTATTTCAAAAGTAGAAAAAAAATGGAACAAAACTGCCCCAAACAGAGCATTACATGGGAAAATAAAAACGGTATCACCTCTCCCCACCCAAAACAAGGTCAGGGTGTCTTAGGAGACGGTGCAGCTAAGCACTACACACTCTTTGGAAATATTAGCAATCTTAGCTGAAACTCACTTTCCATCCACAGCCTCCACTATCTTGACTGCAATCTCCTGTTCATAGAGAGTCCGCAGCATCCGATCCCGCCTGTCTTTCCGCCGCTTCAAATTGATCATGAAAATCTGGGATGAGGAAAAAGATATTAGCCTTCTGATCTGGGAGAGGAGAAAAAGGGGTCCTAATCCATTCTTCTCCAGCGCCCCCATAGGAAGTGCAGATCTTATTAAAATAACACGTGTGTTTTCATTTCAGATTGTTTAGAATTTGACAAAAAATTGGGATTGGTTTTGAGTTGAAAGTTTGCAGGCTTATTCTCAGTCTAAAAAATCTTTTTTATGGATGTTCATGGGGAAAAGTTGCTCTTCAAGGACAGAGAAAGCTGAGAGGTAGCTAGTTACAGTAGAGTCTATGTTTTCCAAATATTTAAGATGTTTTCCCTTTTACCAAACAGGGTAAATGGCTATCTCCATCTCTGGTATACCAGCCAGCACGTGTCTCTTCACAGGGCTGCAACTGCCCAACTGCCTGTTATTTAAGATTATCAGTGGGGCCGTCACCTAACTATAAGGACACAGTAATGAGAGCATTTTTGTAATTACTACAGGTGCTCAAAATCTACTGCTACCCCTGCCAGAGTAAAAAGCCTAGTACAGAACCAAGGCCTGGAATGGAAAGGTTTGGGCAGGGCTCAGTCCAGCCTTGAGAAGATAGACTCCTTGGCTGGAGGGCAGAGGACTGAAGCCCTTGCTTGCAGTTAAAGTGCAGAGGGTCAGGGAACCGCTTTCAGTCCCAGAAAGACAAGTGCAACCTTGTAGCCCACAGAGCAAAACCTCATCCCTGTAAGAAGTGGATAAAATTCCAGCTCAGTACAAACGCAAAAATAATAAATTGGGTAAATAAAGGGCAACCACAAAGGACAACATGGAAAAAACCTACAGCACCTGTGCTCTAAACGCAGGCACACATAGCCTAATCGTTCAGACTTTACTATAAAAGCCATATAAAAGATACAGCAGAATACGCCAAGAAAACAAGGTTCCCTAGGCACTATAATTCTCTCAGTCATTGTGCCCTGCGCACACAGGGGTTTCTGGCTCTGAGCAAAACATTAAAGCACAGCACATCCCTCTCCAATCTTCTCTCAATGCATGCTCTCCACAACATGAGGCAGAATTTGAGAGAGGAATTTCTACAAGGTCTTGGAGCACTACCAGTGTCAACACCATCCTCCTAGTTCATTTTCACGTAAGGCCATAACAGAAAAACATGGCAACCAACAGGAGGAGGGGAGAGCTGCCACAGCAAGGAAAGGAAACAGCACATATGGGCACAGTCAGCTTGAGTTAAAGTCCAACTCAGGTGCTGGCTCCCCTAGCTGCCCCTGGTTCTCCAGTGGCTGTCTCAGCTCTTGTTGCAGAAGGGACGGACGGCAAAGTTGCCCTAGAGAGTCAGATTTCGGAGAAAGAGCACAAGTTAAAGAACCTCAGTTCTGCCATCCCCTCCAAGCTGGATTAACTAGCCACACTATAAACAGACAAAAAACCCAGAGTTTTGCTATACACTGCCCTTGCACACAAATCAACACTGATAACTAGAGCTCTTGTACCAGGAGAAAGTGCTAAGCACTTATAGACTTGATTGGCCTCATGTCCCAGAAGCAAATGCCAGAGGGGAAAGAGTGCTCCCTGAGCCCTTCCCCTCCCCTTCCCCTGAGCTCAGCAGAAGGTCTCCCAAAATAAACATGTCTATTTTCTCCCTGCAGAAAAGTTCCAATCCAAATGATACATGGTTGGGAAACAGCTACCTACATGAAAAGATCTATACTCAAAGCTCAGCTGCAAGGGGAATCCAGGTCCTCTAAGTGACTTAAGACAATAATAGCAAAACAAATTTCTTACTTCATCAAATCCCATCTTGTCAGGGTGCTTCGGGGGAACAGAGACATACTGAGAGGGTTCAATGGGAGGACGATCAACTGAAAGAGATGAGAGATCCCAAGCATCACCTTCATGAATGCATCTTACATTAAAGTAACATATCCACACATGTTTTTATCACTGGGCCTGAAGTGACAGGGAGGTGAAACGTGATGTCAGTGCAGCAGAGGAGGTACCAGAAAGCATCAACAAAACAAAGCAGAAATTAGCAGCCATGTGCAGAAGAGAGACCTCACAATAAAGTCAAGGTTCTGCAGCATCATTTACATACTACAGATGCTTTTTTCTTTTTTTTTTTTTTAATTTGATTTGGAGAAATTGAGGGACTTTCTGTATGGGGTTGATCTGTCCTTAAGGTGACTGCACCCCTAGGGAGAAAAACAGTGGAAAATAAAAACCTGCATATCAAAACAGTTATGACATCAGTCAGATCAGGTTGTAAACTATCCTGGACTTGCAGGGGGAACAAGCTGGGCTGCTGGCAGGAGAGAGCTCTATAAACATTAGTAAGGGCACTCCCACTGCAGCAGGGCACAGTGACTTACTCATGGCCTCAATTAGTGTGTGCACAAAGTTCTCAGTCTCTTCTTGCAGGGTCTGGTGCGATTTCAGAGGCATGGGAAGGAAACCATAGTGTTCACGGTTGCAGATGAACATCTGAATTCCTGGGGATCAAGTAAAAACAGAAGTGAGGTCTCTTAGCAGCAGATTTTTACTGCTTTGCTCTTACACAGCCACAAATTTATACCAGGACCTCACTCCCAGGACGTACTGCTTCACAAGCAAGCACTTCAAAAACATCACAGTACCATTTTCTGTTTTATCTGGCTGGCAGAATCTGGCCTCTCCTATGAAACGCATTTCTGCTTGCTCCCTAACAGCAGGCATTTTCTAACTGCAATCAGTTTTTTCCTAGGAAAGGCACACCTCTTAGTCCAGAGGAGTCTTTTTCAGCTTTTGCTTTCTACCTTCTGAAATCTCATGCTATAAAAACAATCCTACAGCAGAGGGCAGAACTAGCCTTACCAAAAGCAGCATCTGGCACATACAGTGGGACTGTTGCAGATAACTACAGAACCACAGAAATCTCTAATCCTCAAAATCCCACCTGTACTGCTCAGACCTGGCACGTCACTTGACACAATCCCTCCACAAACCTAGAGCCAAAAGCAGGGAATGATCCTTACAGCTTTTCCCTCTCTGAGTGAGCCAGCCTCATTTAATGAAACAGCTGGCAGAAGAGCAGAAAGGACTTCCATCTGTAGCTGTGCTGAAGGAGAGACAGCAGCAATCCTGTGGCCTGGAGCCTCTCTCCTGGTACAGACCCAGGGCTTCAGCAACAGCCTGCAAACCAGAGAGAGGAGGGAAAAAGGACCCAAAGGTGGGAGAAACATGCAGATTTCAGAGCTCAGGGAGAAGGGTGCAGGCATTTCCACTCATGAGTGGGCAGTACTCTCCCTCACAACACAGAAAGTCTGCATTTACTACAAACCTGCAAGGGCTGTAAGTGGTTCAGGATTGCTTCCCTTTCGCCTATCAGAGACCCCATTCCCTGCAGGGAGAGGAGGCCCAGACCAGGCCCCGCATGCTTGACAAAGAGGGGTGCACAGACATCTGTCTGATCAGGCAACCTCAAAGAGGAAAAAATTCAAACTAACCCAGCGTGGCTAGAGGTGATGGAGGCTTTTGTCTGAGTTCTGCCAAGGCTTCTCTGTCACATAGAATAAATATGAAATGACTCTACCAGCTCAGAAGAGCCAAGTCTGATCCCTTGTTTTCAAAAGCACATGGTTGGCCAAATGTGGGCTCAGGCAGTTCAGCTCTCCTGGGATCATGCAGGAGGTTATCACAAAGCCCAGAGCATCACTATAGCTACAAGGCTCTGTTACTAGCCTAGCAGGGGATTCGCTCCAACTTTTGCAGTCAAGCATCTTCCTTCTATTCACTTGGGCTGGAAAATGGAAGACGAGATATTTTCACCTTTGTTGACAAAGAGCTTGAGGAATATGTATGACAACCATTTTGGAAGTGCTATGTCTACTACCAGATGAGGTTCTTCCCTCTTCAGGACTAGTTTTTACAGTGCCTTGGAGATGAGAGGAAAATCCTAGAGAGATACTAGCAATGAGAAAAGATGCTTTCAAATAGAAATTATAATGTGACTTCCTTTTTCTCAAAGGTTTTTGCAAACTGCTCAAGGAGCTGCATCTGAGGTGCAAAAGAGAAGAGTGTGATGGCATGAAGAGAAAACACAAAGCCTCTTCTCGGAACAGATCCCTGTGCCAGGCGGAAATCAGTTCACTATTCAGGTCATTCACTGGGGATGCCCCAGCAACTTGTGATCAAGCACTTGACTGCTCAAGTTTGCTCTTGTTATCAATGAAAACAAGACCAGCACTGGGCCTAGTGTCACATCATGTAACAAGTTCAGAAACTACTTCCAGGGAATCTAAGAGACAAAAACTGTTCTCATTGAGCTCTGGTAAGGGCCTTGGTTCATTGGGCACAATTTGAAAGATTGTGCTAGAACCCATAAAATTCACAGTGCCAATTAAAAAACAAAAACAAACTCCAAAATCTGAAAGCCTTTTTTTTAAAATTATTTTTATTTTTATTTTTTTTTTTAAGAAACACGCTCAACCACCTCCCTCTCCTCAGAAAATAAATGAAAAGCAAAGCAGACGCTACCTGGCTTGTCACTGCTTTCATGCATTACTCCCCCTAATCCCTGGTATTTTTAGCAGGTCTAAATTGTCTGTGTTAATGATGCTGGTGTTTCTGCCATTTTAAGTTCTGCAAGTAAATTGCTGGCTACACTACTTGCCAAACCACATTCAGCTGTCAGCTGTAATTAAGGTAAATGACAGAATAAAAAATACTACCTGCTGACATTAATGGATTTGGCACTGATCTAATCAACTAATCTTATCTGGCTCACTGATCTCTTGTCTTATCTTCCGCTGGCTTAAACACACTTAATCCGTGCAGATTCCTGCCAATACTTCTGTTCTTTCTGGGATAAAAGCTACCTTAAAATGGTAAAGTTTTGTGGGGAAGGGGATTCACTCTGCAGCTCTTAGTTTTTTACAATAAAAACAACTACTGCCAGAAAAAACTAGAAGTACTTGTATTATCATCATCAGTCTTTGTAAGGCAGTTACCAGGACTGACAACCACACGCCAAAAAATCCAGAGCCATACTTAGGTAACATAAAATATCCTCCACATTCCTGTGATTTGAGCTTCCTGCTGGCTGGCTCCAGGTCTTCAGCCTCAGGTCAACTGGAAGCTGAGGAGCTGAATGCTACCTTGCAAGTGCAAGGGGCTTGTACACCTTCCTCTGCTCTCAGCTGTACCTATAAGACCTTCTCAGGCAGATGGAAGGAAGATGAGGAGAAAGCTCACTTCAGTATCTAGGCCCCTTACTCAACAAAACACTTGCACCAAGTTTCACTCAAAATCAGTACTCCCACTAAGGGAGCATCTGTTTCCTCTGAGCAGACTCGAGAGGGTCTCTCTGGAGCATCCTTTAACAGTTGGTTCAAGCAGCAGGATTCACTGTTGAAGACTGATGGTTTGATCTGAGACAGTAAGCGTGGTATTTGGCCTGGACACAAGCCAACACTACTGTGACTTCATGGAAGTAAATGAATTACTCTAAAGAGAAGTTTATCTCTAAATCCAACCATTTTTCACATTTCTGAACTTGTATGTCATACTTTTATCCTGAGTGACAAAACTAAGCCCAGGACACAAGTCAGCAAACTGACACCAGTGGGCTGGACTGCTGAAACAAAACTGTTCATGCCATAGGTCAGCATCAGAGAAAGTTAGAGTGCTAGGATACAAAGGAAAAAAGGTGGATTCAAATCTCTGAAGTATTTCGTAAGCAGCTGGAGTTAATACAATGCAGCTATAGCACTTGCTGGGTGCTACGTTTCTGGGAGAGCTTTCAGAAGAGAACCAACCGTGCAGATAGACCTGAAGGAACTTGCTGTGCTATCCAAACTTCCACCTCTGTTCTTGTCTAGAGCCAACATACCAACATCCTGATTCTGAAAGTCACTTAGACCCTAAAGGTCTTGCAAGTTCATATCTCACCTCCTCTACCTTCCTCTGCCTCCTAAGGCTTATAATTTCAGCTCTCGCTGCCTCTCCTCTGACTATGATTTACCTTTCTCACTTTATATCCTCTCACCCTGTTGTAGTTGAGTTTTAAAAAGACCTGCTTAGTCTGCCAAGACAACACTGTCTTTTGCAGTGTTGCCAGGAGCTTCAAACCAGCAAGATCACTAAAAGTGAAGCTGCAAAGAGATGGTGGCTGTTGTGCTGGTCTGGAAATGGGAAAGGTAGTCTGCTCGCTCTGTCTCTTCTCCAGAAGTGACTAGCAGTGACAAGCTACAGTGCTTCACTTCAGCTTCTCTCCTCTTGTCTGTCCCTCTTCCTTCCCACCTTAACTTTGCCTCTTTTGCAAAAAGGAGATGGATAGTATGAGCTGTACATCACTCACAGGACCCACAAATAACTTTTCCAGACAATGGAAGGTGATGCTGAGTTTGTGGTTTAGCCCCCAAAGACCCTGACTTTTATATTTCAGATCTAACTGAAATCCTCACACCACATACCAGACAGCAATCCCAGTATCAGTCAGTAGCACACACTTGCCCTCTGCTGTGCCCCAAGGGTCATGCTTGACCAGCTCTCCAAAAGCACACATGATACAACGTCAAGTATGCAGTGATTTAACCCCTCACACACCAGCTCTAATGCACCCTGGCCTGGCAGACATTTCCTCCTCTCAGCACAGCCCATCCAGCCTGACTTTACATCATTCATCTGAAAGTTAAACTGATTTGGCTTTCAAAAAAAACCCTGCAGACATTTTTTTGCTGAGATACCATGAACCAAGGCCTCATCAGTGCTATGTAAACAACTTGTTTTTTATTCCTCATGAGTGCTATCACACCTAAAGTTTCTTGCCCTCCTCCACCTCTTAATGAAGTCTCCTGGAAGTGGCAATTTCAGATGCATTCCCAGCAGTCTTCAGAATGCCCTTCACTCTCACAGCATTCACCTGTGTTCACAGTTTTCTTATCTTGATATAGATTAAGGGTGGATGAACAGAACCAGACATTTTGTCTCTAAAACACTGCCCTTATCCCAAGAATAGTTCCCAAGTCCTTTAAAGCTAGCTGCGATTCTAAACCAATTTCTTGTTTGCTGCTGGTTATCCCTGACTGGACTAGAAAAAGGGAACCGTACATTAACTCAGGGTTGAAGTCCACACATGGCCTTTGACCTATAAACTGGAACTGAAGAGTTGCGTGTCTCTGCTGGTGAATCCTCCCTGGAGGAGGCAATGGACATACCTGCTTGGCGACTGGAGAAGGCAAAGACAATGATATCATCAAAGCTCCAGGTATAGTCCTGGTGGGGTGGATAGAACATCAGCTTGGTGGAGGCCTCTTTCCTCAGGTCGATGAGGAATGTGGAATGAATCATTGGGACAGCAAAACAGCCTGTCCTCTTCCATTCCCGAATCAGGGGATAATCCAGGGTCCTTTTGTAATAGCCCTGCAAACACAGTAATTGGGACACTTGTTACAAGAGGCTTCACAGGTTCTCCCTAGCAAAAACTCTTGCCCTCAGCCCACAGCAAAGAGGGGTCAGTGCCTAGTTCTCAGATTCTGAAGTGTTGGGAAAGGACTGAAGCAAATGCTTAAAAACAATCACTGTCACAGAAGTTACAGCTGGACCCTTTGTCTTTTTAGCAGTCCTTGGAGACCCAAGCCTTTCCCCTGCAAAAATCCCTTGCAATAAAGCTTCAAACCTGGGACTATTTTCTCCTGATTCATGAAACCCCTCCCCCCCCCCTTTTTTTTTGCACACAGATTCTCAGGTCTGATGCCGGAAGGTGCTGAGCCCATGTAACATCCTCCACGTTTGACAGGCATGAAGGACACAATGTCTCACAGAAGAGGACCTGTAAATTAATGCTGACCATCATTTTAGCAAGCATTTGCTTCACTGCAGTGAAGGCAACATGCCAGCTTTCATCAACAGTGTAAGAGTTGCTACTTCCTCCATCCCAGGGACTAGCTGGAAGTTTTGCCCTGTGGGCAGGCAGCTTTAATACCCACTCCTGAGCTCTCCCCACAGAGTCTTTCTGGGGGAAGCACTTCAAGTCAGCTAATTTCACTGTAACCACAAGCTTTGTTAGCCTTCCAGCACTGTGGGTGCATCACCCACATGGTGTGGCTTACAGCTGGTTTTGCAGGTGCAATACATCTGAAGTTATCCATTTGGGAAATAAATACCCTAAATTCCTCCAGATATGAAGTCCTAATGCACCAATTAGACATCTGAACACAGCCGAGAGTTCAATTCAGAGCAGATTCTGGTCTTTACAGAAATGATGAGTCACTAAAATAAGTTAAAATAATAAATGATACATTTTCCATGAGTACCCTAGCAACAAAAGCTGAGCTAATCTCTGCAGAACCACTTTACCTTGGTTCTCTGCAAGTGTGGTGCATGCAATCATACAGTGCATCTGCTTGTCTGTGTATCTGCTGATCCCCCCTCCTGCCTTCAAATACCTTCTGAACATATTGTAAGGACTATGTCTCAAACACAGCCAGTCTGACATTAATGAAGAGAAGTGAGCAGATAGACACCATATTAGGTTTCCAGCTGACAGAAGAGTTAAGATAGTCAACCTTCAATAAACATTCAAGAATGCCCACAGGTGAACAATGCTGGAAACTTGATTTTCTTCCTCCAGCCACTCACTACAGAATTTGGGGCTTTTTGCTGCACATAAGTCACATGTAATCAGGAAAGACGCCAACTTGTCAGCACCGCTGCCATGCTTTCCTAAGGTTAGCCTCATGACATCTAAATGTCAGGCTATCTGGAGCTGGGTTTGGCTTGTTGTTGCTCAGCACCAGAGGCTGTGTTTCAGGGTGTGTTCCAGCTGTTATTCCCTCCCCAAACCCCCAGGGACAGCAAGGCTGGGAGCAGCTTGAAGCTGTGGGACTGATAGCTCAGAAACAAAAGCAAATAAAAGAAAAAATAAAAACAAAGTAGAAACTTTTTGTGGTTGTTTGAGCAGCTTTTCGCCCCAAATCTGCAAAATGTATTTGCTGCTATTTTTTTTTTCCCTTTCTCTCAGCTAATACTGGTAATGATGGAAACTTATTACTGCAGAAGTTAACATTAAGGGCCAGCGCCGAGGCTGGTGCACACAGGCAGAGATCCACTACAGTTTGTGGAGCAATCCTAATTTACAGCAGTGTAGAACCTGACTGGTTCAGTACTTAACCTTAAAAACATAAAGAAAAATGCCCTCACTATGAAGTTTACGTCCCCATTTTAAAACAATAATTGAAACAAGCAAATAATCCCTGCCTACCACTACCATCTTTTCTTTTCTATACATTTAACTCCAAAGAATTTGGAAGGTTCAAGATATTTTCCTGTTATTTTTACTCAATTAGTCTGAGCTGAGGAACTTCATGCCACAGGACAGCGTGGGTGTCAAAAAAGGGTCCAAATAGCAGTTTCTATGAAGAAAACTTCACTTAAAGCTTTAAACACAAAAATCAATCTCAAGAAGTCCCAGAAAATGAGATGCTGGAGGATAGAAAAATATTTTGGGGAAGTATCATTCACTTACATACTTGTTGTGTTTTTCTACTATTCCCTAGGCATCTGCTAGAAATCACTGCTATCAGACAGACCTTTGGCCTGACTCAATACAGTTGTTACATTTTTATTCCACCTGCAGTCCTACTTATGCTCTTGGCAATATTGGGACAGTGACATTTTAAAGCAGGTAAATAGAAGAAGGGGGGAACAGAGTTTGCTCCTTGTTTCACTCCAGGATTAATTACAAAATGAACAACTAGTAATGTGGTTAGGTCTCTGGAATAAAACAAGAGTGTAGGGGAGGGCAGGACTGTGGAATCACTCTTAAAGTACTCATATTTGCAAGCCCCAGGAAAGCTCACAGATATATGTGCAGCTCAGGCTTAAACATATTTGCATATGCAGTACAGTAAGCTTCTCTTTAAGAAGACAGACAGACAACAATCTAGGAAGGAAAGAAAAAGCTTTCTAAGGCAAATATGGGCAGCAAAGGGTGAATTTCCAAGAAAATAAAAAACTCTTGCTGTCCTAGAAGACATACAGCTTAGGATCTTGCCTTCTAAAGGGTAACAAAATATACGATGGCCGTAGATCAAAGAACAGATCAAAAAACTACTGATCTCTTACTGAGGTTTACCTGTGGGCTGGGAGACAAAAGCATTATCTAGAGTCCCTGTCCCTGACTGAAGGTTTTGGAAAGGCCATCTAGGGTTTAGTCAAATCATTTCAAATAAAATAGTGAAAAAAGGCAAAAAATGACTTGTGGAAATATACCTGCCACTCTATATAACTGAGTATCATACTAAAATCCTTTTATAGACAAGATTATATAGATTAGCTTGTAAAGTGATAGCTCAGAGTCACACTAGCTCTAAAAATAATGCTATTTCTACTATGCACAACATTTTCATATTTTGTACCTCCCACGGTATTGGGGCTTGAAAATACAAACATGCAATTCTATTTTCTAAGCTCAGCTCTTCTGTTGTTTACACCAGTACCCTTTACACAAGTACCCCAGCACACACACACGTTCTTCCATGCAAAGGGCATTACTCCACTACAATAAACCTTGTTTGTGTGGGGGGAGCTGCACAAGGAAAAGCAAATTCTTCACAGGTTGGTGTCAATATAGAAGAAAGTCAGTTTAAAAATATGTACCAAGCACTTCAACCCCATTCAGATTACAGAAGCATATGGAACCACCTCAAATAAATACTGGTGTGACTGTGAGTATATTGGTATTTTCTTACGTTTTTAGTGGAATTTTATCATTTTCCAGGACTTTTGATTAGGAACAGCATCATTCGAGCAAGCTCAGCTTCCTCCAGATTCAGCTTTTTCAAGTGAAGAATCTCAGATGAGGAAGCAAATTTTATTTACACGCCTGCAAACTCAATGCAGAACATGTGCAGCTTTGCTCATACCTAGAACCATACCATTAGAACACAAAGCTTGAAAATCAAACATTCACAGGATGCAATCTTCTCTTCTCTCTTACCCCTAGATTCCCTAAAAACATATGGTCCTTTCCCAAATATACCAGCACAAGATCTGGTATCCCACTTCTAAGAGAGATGCAAGTTCAGGCAAGTGAGTGACACGACTATCAATGCTACGTGATACTACCTCTGCATGCCTCAGAAACAGAGCAGCTTCATTTCAGAAAGGGGAGCAGACCACACTATAAAAGCAGCTGGGAGAGACCACAAAACAGAAAACACACCCACTGCTTCACAGGCAAGAAGGCCTTTGAAAACATACAGCTCGCGCAGCTGCCCGGCACTGTTCACGAGGTCACTTGCCTGGGGGGTGATGCCACACCAGAAGTTAGAATAGAGAGAGCGAGACTCGAGCATTGGTGCTACCAGTGTTTTGTTTTCTGCTATCATCAGGTTCAGGGTTTGTGGGTTGGTCAGTAAATTATCTGCATCAATGAACTAGAGAAAGGAGAGGGAAAGAGAAAAAGAAATTCATCATTAGACAAAACTATATGCTTTCTTGGGAACAAGGTGGTCAGAGACATGAGATGATGGTAGAAAAACCCACTGAGCTGGAGGTTTTGATCACAGGAAAAATGCCCCTTAGAAGTAAACCCAGGAGTGGCACCCCTAACAGTACAGTTGTAAGATTGGAAAAGATGCAGAGTTTCCCTCTGACCCAACAGAATGTTACTACAAAACTGGAGCAAGGAAGTTGTAAGAGAAAATTATGTTATCCAAAATTTAGGAAAAGCTTTTTCTGCCAAGACGATCACGAAGAGCTATTAAAAAAACAGGCCTCAAAGCCTCATCTTGTTCAGAAGCTGAGAACACCACCATTAACTGCTGCTGCAGTGACCAAAGGCATGCACCTTCCCACATCTGCTGAATATTCCCCTCAAATTTTATCAATAACAGGTTGGGTTTTAATTTATGGGACTCTTTGCAGGGCACCTACCCACCACCAGGACTATATTCAGCCTTGTCAAACACAGCTCCCAAGCCTGAGCCCCAAACTCTGTGGAGAAAGCCTGTGGAGAAACTCAGGGACTTACCCACAGCTCCAAATTTTCGTGCTCGTCAGACCAAGAAACGGCACAAAGCATCTCACTGCAAACAGAGAGCTTTTTCTATAGATGGAGAAGAAATAGCCCCAGTTCCAGTGACTACCCAGGAAGCTTTCGCCTAGAGAGAGTTAATAAATCAAATTTTGATTTATTTCCCTCAGACCTACCAAGACATAGTCTGACCACTTCTCTCGTGCAGCACGAAGGGCAGCCTGTCGGAGTTTCATGACATGGGTAAATCGGGAGCTTGGCCAATGTTTTGGTCCAATTTCTTCTGGGTAAGATCTAGCGAAGAAAAAACAAGAACCAGTGACTGCATCAATCTGATCCCTATTAATGTAGTCAAAAAGAGTCGTCATGTTCCCTTGCTGCCTTCAAGTCAAAAGAAAAACAGAGTTAGGGTCACCTGAGGCAACCCAGGAGAGCAAAAAATGAAAGGCAGGTTCTGAGAGAAACAGATTCCAACCTTCATGCTGGCATACGTACCCAGAGCACTGGAGAAGAAACAACACAGCAGCATTTCCTGCCAAGTGGCCACAAGCAAAATAGCACTAACAAAAACAGCAGCTTGTGCAGCAGGCCAGGCCCCCACATGACGTAAGCAGGGGTTACCCCACTGGAATAAACTGAAGCTGACTTACCTCATCTGACTCTCTGGTAGAAAGTCCTCTGTCTTCTGGCAGGCTTTAAGTTTAAGACTATGAATAAGGCTTCTTAAAGCCCAGCAGAATCAACACAGATGGGGATGCAAAGAAGAAACACTACTTCGGATTCCTTCAGGATTTGAAGCATTACTAATAACTTAAGACATCTTGATACCAGCTTTTAAATCTACAAAAACACCCAGTCCCAAGGGCCCACGTGAGCAAAGTTATGTGAATATATCTGTTTTCAGAATCAGGTCTAAAAGCAAAATTTTCATAACAGAGATGGAAGAAAACTTAGGGGCAGATCCTTATGTGAGATAAACATTCAGGTTTATCTCTGATAAACCTGCAGAAATAGTGCCAGCATAAATCAGCAAAAGAGCTAAAGATTTCAGAAACTTTTTACAAAATGTAAAAAAGTCAAGTTCAATAACATTAAAAAACCAGAATTTCAATGTAAGGATTTAAAAAACAATTCAGTTAAACAAGTATTCCCTGTTGGTTTGCAGGACAAATACTCTACCACTGCATTAGGGACCTTGAAAATGCAAGTAAGCCCAAAAAAGGGGGAAACTGATATACATTTCCTTGATCGGAGAAACAGAAAACAGAACAAAAAAGAACAGTTGATCTTAAATAACAATGATGATTAAAAAAAAAAAAAAAAACACACATTTCATTCTTCTGCTTTGAAATTCTGCATACAAATAGGTGTCATCCTTCATTCCTTAACAGAGGATTCTCCTTAAATCTAATAGTGTATTTCAAAGTAATGACCCTGCAAGTCATGTAAAGGCATAAGGCTATCCTTAATTAAATCTAATTCTCTGGCTCAGAACTTATTAAACATTTGATGCCAGGGACATAGTTTTCACATAAACTATGGGAATAGGCTATGATTCTCTGCTCCCTTGCAAATAAAGAATGTCGTTTTTTATTCCCTGAAGCTTTTGATGTGATCTGTTTACCACGCAACCAGCAGCTGCAGATGCTAAACAACTGAATAGAAACTCTCTGCTCAAAAGTTCTGTACAAATTGCCACAGAGCAAGGGGGTCAGAGACCCTTCTATATGCTCTAGCAGAGTCCTAGTGTGACAGACCCTGCAAAAATTGCATTCTAATGCAAAAATGTTTAATACATGCCCTGGTTTGCAACCAGAAAACCTAGAAAGTTTGACATATACTCCTAATAGCTCCGGTCAGCTCCCACTGCAGTACTCACAAGGGGTCCTCCATTGGCCTCCACTCCACATAGTGATAGAGGTTCTGCACGTTCTTCAGCCACTCTTTAAGGATTGCTGTGGTATTATCAACACTGTGGTCAGTGGCTGCCCTGGAGAAAATAAGAGCACAAAGAACCCTATTAACAGAAGATTCAGGTGTAAGGAGCAAGCATGAGAAGAACCTATTAACTCCCTCAGGAGTTTGCCCATTTGCCCTGGCCTACAAGACCTCACAAGGTACTGCAGAAGTAGTGTTCCTGACCTTCTTCGCCTTTTCCCAGCTGGTAAATGACTCAAACTCAGACAGAACCTGTTTCTTAGAGGCACATCCAACTTCTGGCAGAACTCAGTGCAACTCCACAGATATGCAAGTCATTGTACAGGAGTCCAGCAGAACTTCACTTCCTCACAAACTGCTCCCTTAGCCTAGGCAATGCTGCACACCACTCCTTGCTTTAGAGGCCTGATCCTTTCTCACAGGAATCATAGCAGCTTTGTCACGGACCTGAGTGGACACAGAATTTACCATGAGAGCATGGTAAATTCTCCTTCCCGACTCCGAGTCACATCCCTCCAAATCTGATTAGTTCATCCTGTGGAAAGAATGGGATGGAGAAAGACATGGGATGAGCGGTCCAGGATAAGTTAGGCACAAAGGCTATGTATCTAGAAGCACAAAGAGTTTGTTCTGTTCGATATTCTGTTCTGCAAGTCCTCTGCTAATGCTGCCCAGCCTGGCTCCAAGCACTCACACTGTACTGCCTCATCCTGAGGCCTGGGAATCACACATGCCAGGATGGGAGGCTCCACAGTGACACTGAAAGGAGTCCCCTGCTACCACACAGCTAGGCGGAGGGCAGGAACACTGTGCTGGCAGCTCGCTCTACAGTATGGATAATTACAGCTAGGGTCTAGGGAGCCCATCCCCTCCAATTTGCAGCTTGCAATTAGCATGGACCCTCACAGCTGCTCTCTGTATGGGCTATTCAAGCACAGAGGTGGCAGGGAAGGCAGAAATGCATAACATGTGCCAGGACTGGCACCTCCTTCACGCCCCCCTGCTTTAGCCAGCAAGCAGCAAGGTTCAAACTCAGAGGGATGCAACTTGCTTTCTTGCTGTTTCTTGACACAAAGGCTGCTGAGAAGCCTTGTGAAGGCACTATATTCTACTAAAACAGTCAACACTTGGCCTCAGACCTTGGGGGAGAAGAAAGCTACCTGCTTCAACTACAGTCTCTGCCATCCTCCCAGGCAGCAGCAGCATCTAAAGAGTGTTTTTCTTCTAGGAGTTAGTCAGTAGAGTTTTGCAAACTCAAACACAATACGCTTATCCGTGTCTCTGGCAGCAGTCGCATGGAAAATGCTTCCAAAAGAGCCACCAGCTCACCTCTGCCTGGGAGCCTCAGATCTTCAGGTTATAGAGCAAGTGAGCTGAGTCACTTCCCAGCTGCTCCTTTCCAGCCTCCAGTTCCCTGGCACTGGGTGTTTGCACACTACAGACCTGGCAGCTCATATGGCCATGGCAAATTCCCTCGATCTAAAGGGCTGCTCATTTCTCCTGCCAAGGCAGCGGAGTACTAGGATCTGTGGGAACAGCCCCACCATGGGACATAGCCTATGTATCCACCCCTCAGCAAGTTCCACTGAGAACTTACAATCCTTTTATCTAGTTTTACCAGGAGTCTTGACAGAACCGTAGCAAGGACTACGTGAAATGTGAATCCACTTAAAATGTCCCTAAAGGAAGCGCATAGAAAAGGTGCCCCTATTCACTGTGGCTTTCTTTATTGCTGCCCTCCAGCTCCAAAGACCCCAAGGCACTTCTCACAGCATCCTCCAGCCTACCCCACAGTCAAGGGATGGTGTGCAGAAGGGAGAAAGGTGCCACATCCCAAACCCCGGAATTACTTAAGCCATTTCAGAAAAAGACCTCAGCCCAAAATCATTATATGCACCTACAATTCAGAATTAGAGCATAAACAAACTCCTTCTAGTTTGTGCAACTGGAAGGTATCACGCCTACGGAATTTAACTTATTTTAAATTAAAAGAGAACTGAGAATTCAGATTTTAAGTTTATTTATAATTAGAAGAATGGGATCACTTAATGATAGGATATTTGTTTGTGAAACATTTACTTCCATTTATTAAAATCATAAATAATGAAAAAGTGACAAGTGAATGAAGGTTGTCTTCTTGCAGCTAATAACTGCTCTGTTGCTGACTTGGTATAACACTGTGACAAGTCAAGTTTGCTTCATATATTTTATGGATTTCAGATCATCCACCAAATCCTTGTTTCAGGCCATTTGGGTGGTCCTCCCACAGCTAGGCCTATAGGCCATTTCAGTGGTCATGGTCTCCTTTCTTCCTACACCTGGGCTGCGTAGTCAATGAATGACAGCCTCTTAAATCCTTGGGTATTAAGGGGTATCCTTGGGTGCATTAGGAAGACTGTTGCCAGCAGGTTGAGGGAGGTGATCCTGCCCCTCTACTCAGCCCCAGTGAGGCCTCATCTCCAAGTACTGTGTCCAGTTCTGGGCTCCTCAGTGCAACAGAGACATGGAGCTACTGGAGAGAGTCCAGCGTAGGGCTACAAAGATGATCAGAGGGCTGGGGCACCTGCCCTATGAGGAACGGCTGCGAGAGCTGGGCCTCTTTAGCCTGGAGGAGAGAAGACTGATGGATCTTATCAATGTCTACAAGTATCTGAAGGGAGGGTGTCACGGGGATGGGGCTAAGCTCTTTTCAGTTGCTCCGTGTGACAGGACAAGAGGCAACGGGCAAAAACTGAACCACAGAAAGTTCTGCCTGAACACAAGGAGGAATTTCTTCACCGTGAGAGTGACGGAGCACTGGAACAGGTTGCCCAGAGAGGTTGTGGCGTCTCCTTCTCTGGAGATATTCAAACCCTGCCTGGATGCAACCCTGTCTAACATGCTCTAGGTGACCCTGCTTGAGCAGGGAGGTTGGACTCGATGATCTCCAGAGGTCCCTTCCAACCTTACCCATTCTGTGATTCTGTAAAGTTCTTAAAATATCACAGAATCGTGGAAGCGGCTCTGTGTTTCCGGCCATTACTGGAGCTGCATGCTCTCATTACACAACATACGGGGGACAGCACTGCAACTAGGTATCACAAAAACTGAGCACAGATGACAGTACCCACTATCAGAGTTCATCTTACCACACCACTTGCCTGGCCCAGGCTAGTCTTGAGAACACTGCAGCCTTCAAAGAAAGCACACAACTCCCACAGAGCCAGGACAGGCACATAACCTTTTCCCTTGGCAAATCCCATGCTGATGCTTCTACTTCAGAGGAGCTCAATGGGGAGATGTGCCAGGGTTTGCTATAGTCTGGGGAGGGAGAGGGGAAGCTTCAGCACTGTTGTCAAGTTAGGCCCAGCTCCTTCCTTATCTCAGCCAGGAGATTTTTCTCCATTCAGCTTTGCACACACGTGCACACTCACACATGCACATATTGTATCAGTAAGGAGCTATTTGCAGGGAAGAAAAGCAAGAGAAATCCCCAAGTTCACAACTGGAAGGTAATTTCACTGACAAAGAAAACAAAAATCTTGGGTCACACAGCCTCAGAGAGTCACTGGGAAACAGCTCTGTCTTGTTGATCAAAGAGTTGTTTCACCAAGCCCAAAACACTGACTAGCAGAAGACACTGGGAGACATCTGAACTGCAGGTCTGCCCTTAAAAGCAAGTGTTCAACATCCTACTCCTCACAGAGTGGTGCTCCCTCAAAAAACCTCATCCCAGAAGACTCTGGCAGCTAACAGCCTCCGGATAGAAGTGAGACCTATGAATCAGAACATGGAGAAATCTCCAAATCTACCCCCAAAAAAGCTGTTAGAGTACAAATTGTATTTAACGGCCCAAGCTGCAACGGTGTTGTCATGTAGTAGGTAAATTCACATCCCCATGGAATTTTTAAAAGACATTGAGGAGACAAAGCTCTGGCACAAATAAAGGGCTGCTGTCTCCAGGGCTATCCACTCAGCAACATTTCCAAGTCTAAAGTTCTCAAAGGCAGTAAAGTTTGTCATGCCTTGGATGAAACATGCCCTATGACTAGCAATCTGGCAAAAAAGAAAAAATTCCAGCTAAGTTTCAACAATCAAGCCATTCTCAAAAGTAATTATCACTATTAGTTTCAGAACAATACACTTTCAACTACATCAAAATAAATCAACATTTGCTTCTATTGTAGTGTCCGAACCATTGCCTCAGAAAAAATTAGCAACTATGGTGCTTGCAATATCACTGTATGGATAAACAGGCTAGTACTGCAATTTTAAGTGACTACCACTGCTAAGAAAAAGTGGCAAATAAAAATATTAGTTCAGTTCCTACTGGCAACAACAGCTCCTGAAGTCACGGGAGGCACAAGATATTCTGTTATAAATCATGTTTCTCTCTCATGGACACTCAGCCTCTTCAAGTCCTACAGATTATTAGAGTCAAAACTTCAGCATTAACTCAGACAGTTGGAACAGTTGGACCCTCTTAGTTTTTAATCCAAGTTCAAGACAGCATGGTTATCCTTGCTGCAAATCAAACCACCAACCTGCTGCCAGTGGTACAGACCTCGTCAGGGCTGGAAAATTAACTGTCCTTTCTCTGGGTGATGACACCAGTCAGGAAGGTTTGAGCTGCACAGACAGAACAGCCCTTGCATGTAGTGTGCCTGGTACAGTGATGTGGGGCCACAGGATGAGACTGTTCACAAGTTATACACTGAGGGTTAGAAAGTAACACATGAAAGAAACTGTGCTGGAAGTGTTCTGAGCTCAATTCTCTTCGGAAAGACTTTTGTAGCAGGGGCGGTAAAGCTGCATGTCAAATACTTGCCAAAAAGCTGTGTTAATCTGCCTGTGTGACAGTGCTAGTGGAGAGGGGCAACACAGGCCAACAGCTCTCCGGGAGCTGTGCAAGTGAGGTTGACAGTAAGAACACATAGCATAAGAGGTGTTACCATCCCTCCTCACTTACTCACCCAAAGAGGAGTCCTTGCTCTGTCTTCCGATCTTTAACTGGTCCACTGTATCTGCTCGGTTGGGTGAGGATAGTGGGCTACCTTAACCTGGCTCCACTTAGCTTAGCAGTCCACATGGCCCTTAGGCAAAGCTAGTACCTAGAAATCTTTATTACATTTTCGAAGAGCAGGTGAGCACAGTGTTATTATTTGAGTCTATCAGTATTATTCTTGGCCTGACATCAGGTTCTAGTAGTTTCTTGAACAACAGAACATTTTGAAACATCAATGCATTGGGGACCAAGCAGGAACTACGAGAAGATGCATTAAGTGCAAGGTTACAGGAAAAGAGGTGAGGTGGCTTGCTGGCTGGCAAGGAGGAGTACAAACAGGCTGAAATACTCTTGTCCATGAAATCCTGAATCCACAGCAGACATGATCCAGTTGCCTCCACACCATGTTGAAGCAAGTTAAAAAAAAGGACTGCATGTAAGTTACATCAACTGGAGCAAATTGGATAAATAAAATATAGCATAGGGCACTAACTAAAGAACCTAAGCAAGCTCATCAATGTCATCCTTGGCTACCATCATCCATAGAGCAAAGTGAGGGGTTAGACAGACCTCTACTTACCAGCACAAGCTGTCCTCTTTGCCTGGCAGTCTATACTGTACTGGCCAGGAAAGCTGCTGCAGGCTATATCCCACACTTGCACCCCAAAGAGTGACAGTACCTTCATGAAACTCTGAGTCCATGTTTTAAAGGTGTTTGTCCTCCCCCTGAATATCTAACACAGTAACTTGGTTAGTTTCTAACCATCAAAATTGCCAACACTACCATCACATATTTGAGTCCGAAATCAGAGACTGAAATCAAACATGAAATGCAACAAGATTCAGGATAAAAAGAGCTGATCTAGAACAAACAGAGAAAACAACCCTACCATATTTTCCTCTTCCCTTATGGATGCCTCTGGGCATCCTTGGGTCAGACCCTAGTGTTTTCAAACAGTTTGATGCAATCATAACTGGGAAACACTGCTAGTTCAAGTTCAGCTTGCCTTCCACCAGGCCTCCAGGACCCCCGAGGCCTTTCTGGCAGAGCCGCTCCCCAGCCTGTGTCACTACAAAGGGTTCTTCCTTCGCACATGCAGGACCACACATCTGTCCTTACTGAATTTCAAGATATTCTCTGTGGACAACTTTTCCCATTCAAAGCCAGTACACTGTCTGCAACTACTAATTCAGGTAGAATATTGAAACAGTGAGTTTCTTTCAAAAGGGACAGGTTTCATTGATGACCTTTACATTAAAAAAAAGAGGCAACTTCATGTTCAAGAGCTGATTAACAATGTCTAGAATTTGATTAAAGACAAAAGTCTCCTGCAGGACTTACAACTCAAAGCCTGTGACAAAGCAAGGAAAATAATTAAACAAGAAACTCCTGTCACTCTTTTCAGCTTGTTCAGGGAAAGAAAATTCAATTGATTAAACTGAAATAGACCTCCAAATGGACACACCTATTCCAGGAATGTGGCAGCTTTTTCTGCAGATTTAAGCCCATTTCCAATAAACAGAAGTTAAATTTAAAAAAGTTCGAGTAAGAGCGTTCATATAGGGTCTTATGTCGGCATAACTACAACCACTTCAATATTTACCTTGGCTTTTACCAGTAGTCTTACCATGGATACAAGCCCTCATTGTCTAGGCTTAGCAAAGTGCCACTTCCCAAAAAAACTCAACTACCATAAACGGTGGAAAAGTAAGCACAACAGTAAGTACCTACCATTTTAATAAATGAATAAGTGAGCAGCAACAGACTAGGAAAACTGCTTCTTTTGCAGACTGCTCATATTTTTAGCCTGATAATGTCTCCTCAAACTCTATGTTTGCAAGAGGGAGCTAATTTAGGCTTTGATGATCCTTTCCATCTTCTTCTCACCCTCAAAAACAAACAAACAAGCAAACAAACAAACAACAACAAACCCCACCACACACCAGCTCTTACTTCTTCACATCCCAGACTGCCCTCCCAAGCTATTTACAGTTTATTTACCTCAGGCAGTGGGTCAGAGGAGAAAATAGTTCATCTTTACCATCTCTACAGGAAAAGTACTGCAGGACAAAAAGAACGCTGTGTGCCTGCGGCTGCTTTGCATTGTAACAAGCTTGGGCAATTCCACAGCCAAGGGCCTACAGTAATTTTCCTATGAAGCTTAGTGTTCACCAACTTTTCACTTTGGTGGATAGGTAGGGAGAAAGGCCTTCTAACAGTGGTAAGTACTTCATGTTCAAAAATCATGTTGTATAAAGCAGAGTCAGAACTGAAGGTAGCTGAAAAGGTAGTTCAAAAACTGAGACTATGAAAACTATCCTTTTCCTTCCTAGCAGCACTTTGAAAACTAAGACTTGAGGAGGGTATTGGCTTTATTTTCTCCACCAGCGCAAAGAAATAGCACAGAAAGATTTACATGGAGACTGGATCTCCACCATTTAAGTCAATGGGTCCCAATTCATTTACTCTGACGGGAGCCAAACTTAGACACCCAGGTTAAGGTGGACCAATCTCCTCACCCTACATCAAGCGCGTACGTTGAATGGTGGACAGTCAGGGAACGGATGGTTGGGGCTGCACTGAGAATGACTCACAGGAATGGGGCAGCCACTGCTTTCCAAGGCCCATGCAGTTTCTATGTGAAACAGGACTGAGTTGGACAAGTTTTCTGAGTCCCAGGAAAACCCAGAGATACCTGTTTCAGCCGTCTCTCTTAGTTCATTTCCTCTTGCAGCCAGTGACTCAGTTTACAGGGCCTGCTACAGGATTTAGCCCAACATCAAGTTCCACTGAATTAAGAGTCATAGGTTGGCCACACACCCCAAACCCACAAGGCCTCATCCAAAGTCAGTACAAAGTCTGTTAGTAGGTCACCTTTACCAACTATAACACAGAAACTGGTGAGAAAATACCAGTAGCTCACATGGCCCATCTTTCACAGAACAGAGACTGTGATAAAGCATTCAAAGGACCTCACTTACCTCTCAAAACAGTGATGGAGGTTTCTTTCTGTGAGCTGCAGACAATCACATACCTATCTAAAGCTTATTTTTGCATATTGTGTTCCCCAACTTGTGCTAGTAGAGGTGCCCAAGTCATTCAGGTCGAACCTGGAATCCCTCCATATCATCACATACCTCAGATAAGTCAGAATGAGGAGCTCTTCACCTGTGGTCTCCCTTCCTCCCCAGTTTTACTGCTCAGAGACTATATTGACAGTAAGTCTTCTATATAGAAAGGTCATGCTATTTCATTCAGTGATGGTCATTCCTAACGAGTTGCTACAAAGTCCAAAGTTGCTTACCATAGCAGCAATTACAAACAAGAACAGCACAGAGTCAGTGACATGCCCACTGCAAAGCCCACTGCATCAAAAACAGCCATGGACTTCATATCTAGCAGCACCCAGAAGTTTACACAACTAAAGTCCACTTAAGACCATTAGGTTACACAAGGCCGGACTCATGAATTACACAAACCAACTGGTCTGATCCTTCTGAGGAGCAGAAGTGTCCAATGCTCTGAAGAGCACGGCTGGCAAGAAGGCAGAAAGGAGATTATATTGTTTGCTTTAGTCATCTACAAGATAATTGTTTGTTGGTCTGTGGTATATGAATGTTAACAGTTGAGGTCAAACCAAAGAGAGAGCAGATGTAGGGGACACATTAAGGTACCTCCAGGTTTATAAAACTTGTTAAAGGCCTGCAAAATTGTTTGCATCCTGCACCAGAAGCCACTTTGGGCAGCTCAGAAAGAGCTCCCCAGTCTGAGTAGAGAATTAAGCTCAGTGTCAAATGGGCTGTCCTGATTGATGATTGTATTTATTTCTGGCGCAAGTTCAGCCTTGCCAAAAATAACTTAAAAAGTAAAATCCAGCAATGGAGTCCTAATATAAGTTAAATATGAATTTGGGTTTAGATTTCCCAAAACAAGTGGTAAATAAAGTAACAGACGAATCATTTCTTCCTGCCTTTTTGCCTGAATGATGCCAGACGTAGAAAACCAATTTGAAAATACAAAAACCACCAAACTGGCAGTTTCCACTGTAAACCAAAAATGAATTAGCTTGACTAGGAAACAGTGCAGCAGAAGGAGACTTGAAGAGAAGGTGTGGATCCTAAAGGGGCAGAGGAAACAAAACAAGACTGAGGCAAAACATTTCTGAAACCCAGTGAGAGGGAGTCTTCCAAGAGAGCAGAGAACTAACAGGAAGCAGCTGCACTACGATGACAGCCCAAGACAAAGCTTTTGGTAGGTGCAGCTGTATTGCCTTCCACTGAGGACCACAGCGCGCTACCCAAAAGCAACTGACTTCCACTGCCTTCTGTACGGCTTGAGGTGACGGGGAAGTGGTGTTTAACATCTCCCCAGTTAAGGCAGTACACTCCGATTTTCCAAACTCTTAATGTTTCATTCAGCTGGAACACCTCCTTCCTTACCAGAGAGGAGTAAATGGGGTTGTCCCTTACTATTCTACATTCTCCTGTTCAAGATCTTCACAACAACACAGTAAACCAAACAGGATGCACCATACCTTTCAAGCACTGTTTCACTAGCAGGTAGATGCTACTCCTGTCCATCCAGCACTGAGAAGACTCAGCTAAAAAACAATTTTCTTTTCATTAGAAATACTCTGTTGCTTTATAGAAACTTGTGCTGCTCCCTGGACTGCCAGCCCTAGCTTGTATCCATTAGCTTGCAACATCAGACACCCCAAGCCCCACAAACATCAATGGGATCAGAGGATAACACATCGTGGGACTTAAGCTAGCTTTTGCAGTCCAGGGGCTATTAACAGATAAACTTTTCCTGCTACCACTTATTTTAGCTCAATTATGTTCACTGACTTCATTAGTAAAGCCTCAACATTCAGGCCCAAATCCAGAGAACTCTTGAAGCATTTAAGCAAGTTGCTAAAATGCAGGTGTGTGCTTATGACCTTTTGGCTTTACAAGGACTTGCTAATTGTTCCAGAGTTTTCTTTAGTTAAGGGCATACTTAGGAGTAGCTTGCTTTTTATTTTAATTAAGTCCCTAAGGTGTCACTTCCCAGGGGAGAGGCAGTCTGAGCTCAGTTCAGTGGCAGGGAATTGTGTGGGAGTGTGGAGCTAGTAACAAGAGTGATACTCTCCAGGCTGGGCAGCTGTACAAGAACAGGACCTCACAGAACAGGAATGCAAGAAGTATGTCTCTTCTCTAACTCATTCTCTGTATCCTTCAGCAGCTTGTGGATAATGGATTTTGCTGGCAGCAGCAACAATTTAAGAACCTTCAATGGTCTTCCAAGCACAAGTGAGAATGATTCCCAGACATATATAAACGTGTGCAGGCAAACAGGCACCAGGACCCTTGCTCTTTTCACACTGCCATGAGGAATCTCTCATCCATTCTTGGCTCTCAACCCAAAGAGTAATGCAACAGTGAGGAAGCAGAACACAGCTCTTTGGCTGAGCTTAGCACCTATAGGAAGAAGAGATTAAGTACCTAGAGACTGACCTCCTAGGGCAGCTTCCCTTTCACAATAAAGGCACTGTTGGATATAGTAGCAGTGCTTCACTCCTCAGGAGCCTCAGGCAGTCTCTAACAGTACAGTGCCGCGACAGACATCTGCTTAAGCCCAGTGGGTGCAGACAACAGGCTCTAGCAAACAAAGGCATCAGCATCTCACCAGAAAAGGCATCAGACTAGGGCCACCTGTGGCGGCCTCACACTGGGAGTCAGAAACCAGCATTTCATGGCTTCCTACATGGTAAGAGGAATTCCCATGCAGCGTGCAAGAGGCTCACACCACTTCAATCCCAGCTCCCTGCTTCTTCTTGCTCTAGTTCTGCGCACAGCCCCCTCACGTTACTCTTCTGCTGCCCTTTCCCCTCCAACAGATCTTTAAAACAGGCGAAAACATCAGCATTTGACCTTGCAAATACTTCCAAGCATATTTGGCTTCACTGGAACAATTCCCACAATGTGTAGTATACCTCATATGCACATGATCAGGGCTTTTGCTGGCCTCCAAAATCAATTTGCTCATCCGAAGAATTAATTTCAACAGTTCCCTGATTTCTGAAGGGTTAGTGGAAATGAAAGCTTGTTCCCACCAACACTGAGACACCAGCTAATGCAGCTGTTCAGATTAAAGCATGCAACCCACTGAGAAGGAGTATGAATATTTAGAATGATTTTTGGTTCTAGTAACAAAAGACAGATAGGTTTGAAAAGGCAGAATATGCTTGTATTTAGGTGCCTCATATGACCAATTTTCAACAGAAACTTCCCATACCACCTTATCAAGGGTTCTCCAAAACAGAAACATCTGAAAAAGCTTTCAGTCTTTATGCACCAAGTTTGATGAGGAAGGACTGCAAGGCTCCCAAAGGCTGCCTTGACTCCAGTAAGCCTCAGACTATGGATCACTAGGCAACTAGTATTGGAGGGAAGGGTAGATCCAAGTTATTCTGCACAGTAGTTTACTTCTTTTAATTTCATTTCTCTTCTCCAAAGGTATAACCTTGCCCTACAAGCATCAGCAAATACACAATGTCTGCCTCCCCACTCCCACATGAAAGCTTTCCTGTGGAGGTACACATTTCCCTTTAAAGTTCTAAGTATGCAATATTTATGTGTTCAGAATATAAAGACAAGAAAAAAAAAAAACAAACACACACACAACCAAATAACCCTACCCATCTTCATTTACTTTCCTACTTTCCCTGAACTTCATCTCCCTTCTAAGCTTACACTGAGGGCCAAACGCTTGCTGTTATTACTGCAAATCAGAACCTGTTCTTGTTCCTCACACCAGGACAAAGCCTTTGTCCATGCTGTACTAACCCTGATCAACAGGCATTTCTTCTTTGAGACAACCAAAGAACAAATGAATATCTCTTTCAAGATATCTCTTTCAGTCTGAAGAGAACAGTATTAGCTGAATATAACTAAGTGATATGGTTAAGATAGGTACACTTAGCTCTTCCATTGAAGAGTTTTTTAGAAAGCACTCTTTCAGACACGACATTCTTAGGATCCCTTAACTTTTAAGGGATGAAATATGACTTTCTTTACATTATGAGTACATTTTAATTCTAATCATACCCTACAAAACTTTAATTAAATTCACTTTCACACACACAGAAGTACTTTTTCATGCAATGCAAATACTGTAGAATTAAATGGCTATAAAAGTGATTTTTAGCCATTTGCTAATCATAGGCTGTCAGAATATTATACGTCTGATTTACTGATTGGAAGGAGTTAGAATAACAATAAGAAAATTATTTGTTTTAAAATATATCAGGCCAGTTCTGGAGCAGGGGCAAATTTAGTTTTTACCAATCAAGGATCCGATCTGTGACCTGGAAACTGGTGGGATACTTGATAACACTAGAGTGGGGTTTTAGACTATATTGATGCTTTCACATGGAAACTTTGTTGATACAGAAAGATATTCTTCCCAAAGGTTTTCAACCCAGTTTTACACTTCCCATAGCCTTATAGAAACACAAAGCAAAGTGATTTCCATCTCAAAGCAGAACAAGACAGATAGTAACAGTGTTCTCTGAGAAACAACCCCAAATTCAGCACTTGGAGGAGAAACCCTCTTCAAAATAGGAAGGAATTGTAAGAATAAATGTAAGCGCAGGCTATAAACTACAGGCAAAGCAGCAAAGGAAGCTTAGCTATTCAGAAAGATTTTGCCTCTCAGAAGAGCAAATAAAACATGTTTAGAAGGGCAAGAGATGCTCAAAGTTAATAATCACTGAAAAGCAATGGCATTTAGTATTTTCACATCAGCAGCAGTCCCCCTGAAGTTCCAAACTCTATACATAGCCTGATACAAAGCTCAAATTAATGGGAGATTTCTTTAATTTCCACTGAACTTCAGACCACAGCTCACTAGTCTTCTGATATTTGAGGAAGGATGGACCTCATTCATTCTGTTTACTAATTTATGATTTTTATCTGTCTCTTCAAACTGTAAGCTTTCCCTTGAAGTAGCAATACATGTGGAGCACCAGTAATAAAGACAAGTCACTCTTACACAAAGACTCTGGCCTATGATCGTTTTCAAAGCAGACTTTCTCCTACTGAAAGCCCAGGTATAGTCACAACGTAATCAAACCACTGGGACTTCCACCAGCCATTGAATCAGGACTTGTGTGTTTGACAAAGGTGAGTTGTGCTGCTGTAATAGGTCCTCAGTGCCCTCAGCACCCCGCAGATGGAAGTGATGTGCAGGCTTCTTTCAAAACAAAACTGCAGTCAGCTGAGAGGGCAAGGAACATGTACAAGCAAAAATGAATGAAACAAACCAACAGTTGTTAAGCAAACACCACAATGAAAGTCCCTGATGTTCCTGAACTGAAGGGACATACCTCACTGCCACCTTGGTCACCTCCAGCTGGTTTAAAAACAATCAAGGCCTGTTTTACAGCAAAGCAATTACTTTGTGTTAGCTGGCTTGCAACAAAATCCCTACAGTGACCAGGCAACAGCAACCATCACCCAAACTATCTATTTTAAGTTAGCTCTAGAGTCAAAGCAGATTTCCAGCCAGACCCTTCACCTTTCTGACAGGCTGACGAAATCCTTTGCTGTTGCTGCAGGCTGAAGAACTATGAACAGGGAAACAGCACAGAGCCCACTAGATCTACTCTCCATACTCAGGTGCACAGAGATCTCAACAGTAAACCATTCTGTGCAAGCGCAGCGATTTCTGAAAAACATGGCACAAATGCCAGGAGAAATCTTCCAGTTCAGTAGGTCTGAATGAGTTTAAAGGTTCAGCTACTCACTTGTGCAACAGCTGGCAGAATAGCACTTCTGTAGACTTTTGGATAGCAGTTGTATTACAGCGCTCTTTACTGGACTTACACTACTTAATGGAGGAGCTCATGCTGTCCAGCAACCCTAGTCCCTACCTCCAGAGAAGGCTTCCTCAACTAACAGCTGCACAGAGTTAAGAAGAGCTGAGACATATACATGCCCCACAGAAACACATCCATTTTATGAGAAGCAACAGATTGGCTTTATCCACAAAGACTTGAAAAGAGGATGTTAAAGGCAAAAAGAAAGTTTGGGCTTAGTCACCAGCCCAAGTTAAGGGGTGCCTGGGCGCACTAGCAATCATAAAAAATATCTTGCCAAGCACTAGAAGACCGAGATTCTTCTTAGCACTCCTGGGGCATGTGGGCTGACGAACCCAGAGCAGATTGTTATATTTCTATTGTAACATCCTATGGAACGGCCTGTTCATGAAAGACACTGAGACAAAGCAGGTGTTCAGCATCAGGTGGGAAAACACTTGGCCCTTTGCACAGCATACCCTCCAACAGATGAGGACCAGCCCTTGGTTCCTCCTTTTTTCTGGCAATGTGCACACTGGTGCTTGCTTACTTCTAACCTTTCCAAGCCCTGTGCGAATAACTTGTGGCGTAGCAGTTAAGAGAAGTGAGCCTGGCAGAGCCTACACTATAAATAAATCTTCTGGTCTATTTGCTCTCAGAAATATGACTACATTTCTCCTTTGTGAAAGGACTCACTGTTTAGGATGGAGAAGGCTGTGACAGGAGTATGTACCAGATGACCAGATCAAAGACGCATTGAGAAATCCTAGTGTCAAAACACAAGGTATTGTTGTCAAACACAAAGCCCCCTCTGCCACATTCTCACATGAAGAATTTTGCCAAACTCAAAGGTTTAGAGAACGAGACAGAGCTCCAGACTTGCCCAGCACAGGCAAAAGCAGTTTCCAGCAGTATTATTAAGACAAGTTTTCCTTCACTGTTTGTGCACCCATTAGAGGAAGTGTAGCACAGTAATTTCTGTCCACTCTCAATCAGCAATGTTGCCACCAAGAACAGATGGTATGGAATATAAACGTCAATCCAGCCAGGAAGGCTAATTCCTCGCCAATTCCTAGAGCTGATCAATTAGAAGAATATAGGTTGTATGGTACCAGCTATCTGACTTACAAAAACAGAAGCAGTCAAAGTTACCACGACTTTTTTCAAAGGAATGCAACTTCAGTATGGCTCAAGAGCAGTGGTTTTCATATTATGGTCAGCCACCTGTGGACTGTTTTTAACATGTTTGTGAAAGGTAACTAAGGAAAATAAGCCTAGTGTGCACAAGTCAAAATTTGTTATGTAAGGGTCTGCATCCCCACAGGTAAAACATACTGGATTTGAACTGAGCCCACAGAATACCATTCTCCTTTCACTTGTTGTAACAGAATCGATATCAATACCCTCATCAACATTAATAAGATATTAGACAGGCAATCCAGGCATGTAGAAGCTCTTACACCTTTCAATGCCGTAACAATAACTTCAACTTATCCTTGTAGTGCAAGTTGACTGGATCAAGATTGGCATGGATACATAATAAACACCGGTGTTCCTGGGAAGGCTGTGGATTATTGGGTGCCTACTAGCAAACTGGACAAGCATAAGGAAAATAAAACCCTAGGTGCTAATAACATTTAATACAGACACAGATGAATAAAGATGGAAATGAGTTTCTTATCCGGTTCTTTCACAGTCCACGTGCTGAAATAGGTCAGCATCCTTTGGGATGGAAAGTGTTAACAGAGAATTTGCTTTTAAAGTAACACCAGGAGATACAGCAAGTACAAATAAACCAGGGACCTACAACAAACTACTTGGACAGAAAAGTTGCCAGGTGTTTTGTCTTATACTTCAAAAAGGATCAGGCACGGGCTTAGCAAAACTTCTCTACTTACTGTTCCAATCAGGGACGATCACAGGTAAAACAGTAAGCAAGCAAGCAAGCCTCTCTCTGCTGCCAAAGCTCTTCCTCCTCTACAGACCACAAAGCACTTTGAGTCTTGGACCTTAGAGCAACTAGAGAGCAAAGAATTCTCACGTTTTTTAGCCTTTGGGACAGAGAAGCGTTATAATCACTTTTACAGCCAGAAGAAATGTCAGTTAAAGGCATGGTCCAGAACTAGACAGCACAGCATGAGGCAAGGTGAGGAGCGGGACCATGACTGCCTCATCGCCAGGCTGTGCCTAGCAAATCACCAGCCTGCCTCCTCACAAACACCAGCAGTGCTGGGCACATCTAAGCCAGCCCGTAAACCAAGAGCATGAACAAAAAAGCATAGGGGGAAACTGCCAGGAGAAAGTCTGCCACAGACACGCAAGAGCCCCAGTACCTGCTTAATACTGGAGAAAGTGCAGCTCCAAAGCCAAGACAAGGGCTTTGAATACCATCTCGTGGGCAAATCACAGAGCTGATAATGGTCTTTGGATTATTTCTCCCATCATAGAGAAGCATTTAATGTCACCATGAGCTGAGGCATGTTCTACACCACCCAGGTGCAGGCCTGGTGGGAAATGTCACAGCACACCCAAGAATTCATGTGACTAGTCTGTCTATCTCTGTTTTGGGGGTGGGGAACAAAACACTTTCTACAGAATGCACAAATCTGACCAACAATATCAAAAGCAAGCAAATAAATTTCAAAAATGCAACCTCGAATAAATAAATAAAACCACAGCTGTATACTGGATGCTCCTTGGCAAGGGAAACTGAGGAATTAGGCATCAAATGCACCCAGTGATCTCTCTGGTTTATTCCAAAGATGTGTAAGGTGTCTACAGCAGCTGCTGATGATTGGAGCCAGATGCAGGAGGTTGAAAACACAGCTAAGAGGATGATCACAGAACGTACAGCTGCTTTTGGGCAGCTGTTCGTAAGACACTGCTGCCTGCCATATGGTAAGGAAATGAAAGGACACGATGGGTGCAGGCCAGGGCAATCTGTGTTCAAAGCAGGGCATGTACATTGGCCTTATACTACATTTTAAGTACATTATGAAAAATCACACAGAAAAGGTAACCCAGGAGAACTAAAAATAAGTCAAACCTTTGACGTAACTCTAGCTAGCTAGATATTGTCTCCAAATATTAAAAAGGTAAGTGGCTATAGAGTTTTCACCTGTGTGGCAGAGAAAAGGGTTACACAATCAGCAAGGTTAACTATAGGAGGAGAAGGTTGGGAGGTCAGGGTCTCTCTTTAGTTACTCTTCAGTACCTACAACTAATATGGGTAAATCTACATCTTACATCATACTGTATTCACTATCTAGATTTTGGAGACTTAGTCATGCCGCCATCATGGACTTCATTAATTCAATCTGTCTATTTGCACACATTTTGCTAGCTCCAGGAAGCTTTTGCTATATTCATGCCTTTATTGTGCGGCTGATAAATCTGACATTCAGAGCCCAACTCTCCCTCCATGTTTATTTCTCAGATGGCTGGTAGCCCTCCTCTTCACCAGCCCCCCTAAACGTCTGTCTCCACGACTACCCAACAACATGGAGGTTATGCCAGCCAGGGCTACGATCAGGGCATGGCTTGTTCCATTAATGCTCCTGAGACTGGCAGAGCCAAGGCAGTTCAGAACAACCAGAGGCCAAACCACTCGGAGTTAGTCACAGCGTCTGGAATGGAAGATAATACCACCTTTTCAGGTATCACCAGAGCCTCGGAGAGAGCTCTTGAAAAGAAACACAGCCAAGAATCAACTAAGTCATTTAATTGCCTGTATTCTAGAATCAAAGAATAAGCAACCAAAGCATTAATGCTGGAGATATACCCCTACCCCCTCCCAAAAAAAACTTAACAGTTTAGTAGCCCAAGTAATGTGAATCCACAACAGGGAGTTAACTGTACGCAGCATGTAATGGCACCAGACTATGCATTTCTTCATCTACTGCAAATTTTCAGCAAAATAAAATATGGTGGGTTTCATTACCCTCTCACTGACACAGGTTTCATTTGGTAAAAACTCTTTCCTGCCAAGTTCTGCTTTCCACTGACATCAAGCTAAAGCTCACAGTCATGAGTAGGTTATCATAGAATTATACTTGGCTGAAGCCAGCTAGGAACTTGAGAGTTCAGTTTTGGCCTAACCTTTCCCAAGTAGCCACTTACACTGTAAAATGGAGGTTACTTGAACTGCATGGCATGATAAAGTGCTTCAAAATAAATGGTTTATGTCACATTTGCTGGCAAACAACTGAAAATGTTTTATATGCAGTCAAGTAAGAGTAAAAAAAACAAAATAAGATTTTTTTTTTTTAAAAAAAAAAAAAACCTGCCACACACACAGCTCAGCCAAGCAGGAAAAAGAAATACTCAGCCTTCATATATGAAGTAGAGGGTTTTGCTGAATGTCACTTGTAATTTTGTCCATCACATTCTACAAATGTAGAAAGAGCTGGAAAAGTGACAACACTTCATACACAAAGATGTTCTGAATATGGAAAAAGGCACTTTGCAAGCCTGAAATAGTCAGCCTATCAAAGACTTCTGACTTCCAACCAGAGACTGACTTTACACAGTGTTCTCGCTTCAATCTTCAAGCTCTTTCTGGGAATTAGGCTGCATGAATCAGGCAGGTTAGAGGGAGTGCCCAAAGGCCACTCAAATCCATGGCAAAGGTCTCAGTAAGGTCACTGAGTACAGCACTGAGGCAGCATTACAGCCTCCACTTTGCAGTACATTATGAAAAATCACACAGAAAAGGTAACCCAGGAAACAAAAGCAAAGAGATCAATAAGTTTTTCACAAATCACAGAAGAGGAGTGAGTGTCAGGGCTGGGAATAACGCACCAGTGCTATGCTGCTCCCATTAGACATGGCAGAACAGGATCTCCCTCAAAATAAATTACAAACATTCAGCTTTTGTAGAGCTATTTAACACATTCATAGAGTACGTGTCAGTCTAGTGGCAAATTTATGGCCAAGGCAATCTTTAGAACATTTTCTCCATGTTGCTTTTAAGAAATTCAGAAGTAAAGCTTTTCTTCCTATCAAAATATTTTGCCTCTGTCACGGAAAAGAGCCCTGGGTTTTGGGAGATGTGGTTCCAGAATTATTTTTTAAAGCAATAAAGCACTTGTACTTGAGAAATGACACACCTCCAGGATTAGGCATACTTTGCACACATTTGCAAGAATTAGATGAATTCTACTCAATAGCTCAATCCCAGACCCCAAACTCCACAGTGCTAAGCACAGCTTATTGCTCTTTTAAGGTCTCCAAATTTAGCCCAGATCTGCTGAGCTCATTAAGTATGTGCTCCCTTTGCTGACCTCATGAGCTGTCCCTAGCTCCAGCCACAAATTCAGAAGGGGGTGTGGATAACAGAGGGCTGAGATTCTGAGTTTATTAACTGCCTTTCATCTTTTTGCACTTTGAAGGTGCTTCTAAAGCAAGCTGTCAGATTGGACAGCTAAACTCCGTTTTTCTCAGCACTCTTGTGGTGGAACGGATTTTTCTTTCTTCAGAAACAGAATGCAGAGCAGAATAACACGCAGTAGAGTGTAGGTTCTCCAGACTGATACCATAAAATAAATCACCTCATAATTTACCAGTGCTATGTCTAAGCAAAGCATTTCCACTTTTAAAATTCAAATACTAGCTAAAACTTCTGAAATTTCTGAGTCTGAATCCCTTTCATCTGTGATCTCACATTGCACTCACAGATACAGGAATTCACATGGCCTCCCTATGGAGGGAGGCATGAGTACACATGTGCATGACACATGGCTACTGTTCAGTCAACGTATGTGACATACTGTGAATTCCTGATTGAGAAAATATTTTCTCTGGTAAAGGACTGCCTTCATACTGAAAATCATCAAAAACTGTTGCTATGCTGACAAGTAAGTTAACTCCACAGGGAACAGAGAAAAACACAAATGTCAGCTTCTCAACATTTCCCTAACCTTGTAAACTAAGATGACCGCAGAGCAATGTGAGAAAAAACGTGCATTCCTTATCCCCAACTAGGAAAAAGGAGCCAAGTGACATTTAAACAAAGAAAAGGTTTGGATGAGATTTGTTCCAATTATACTACAGGACCCTGTAGTATGTTCTCTTTGTTCTCTTTGTGCAAGTTTCTAGGAAATATTAGTATAGATGTGACAATTTCAGGGAGAGCAGGGCACGGAGTACTGCATCAGCAATGTGGTAAATGCATGTGGAAAAGAATGTGAACACCCGATCCATTTTAGCTTCTTAAGGTTTAATTGTGACCACAAATGAAGTTTGAGGATAGCTAATTTTTTCCCTTCACTGCATGGATCTAAACAGAGAAGGGAACTGGATGCTTACTAAATCTCAGTAGCTACTTCCTTCTAAAATTACTGGATAAAGCAAGCCCAATAAAATACTCATTTGCCTTTATTCTGAAGAACATGGTTTCCATCTATGCTATCTGCAGTGGGAGGGATTCACAGCCTAGATAAGTCACTGCCAAGGGAAAAAGCACTGAAAGACGAGGCCTGAGCCAAAGCTTTCTAACATCAGTGGAAAGACTCTAATGCATATGTCTGCAGACTTTTAACCTGATTGTTCCAACAGGGACATGCTCTGACCCAAATAGCCCTTGCATGTATCATGCTACTTGTCCAGCAGTGGCCCCACTGCCTTGACATTGGGGTTCCCCTCCAAGCTTCCCTGCTCCAAGGCAGGAATTTCAAAGGCTGGGAAAACTGATCCTACCAAGCTTGGAGGAACCTGATCTCAAACTCTCCCTTTGAGAATGCAGTGATAAACGCCATCCTAACTGTGATTCTCATGCTCCAATACAAAATGGCAGATAACACGTGACAACTTTTACATATAAAATAACATAGATTCTTCTTCAGAGACTTTGAGTTATACATAGCAACATGATCGTGGGATAACAGAAACTGAAACCTAATCGCTTATTCCACTTGAATTCTAAGCAACTTGATAGCTTCAGCAAAGTGTTCAGAGGTGCCCAACAGATCAGTTAGTGTGACCTACTACATACTGCAGGCAACAAAGCATTGCCTAACGCCCCCGAAGGTAATCTAAGGCTCTTAGCATCACCTGCTCACCACTCAGAAGTCATGTCATGTTTACTGGTTTTCATTTGAAACTCCTAGAGGCTCTTTTTCTGAAGCAGCACTTTTCAAATAAACCAGCTGCAATCAATGTGTCATGTAAACAACCAACCACTGAGGGATTTGCTAAATATATGAAAGAGATGCAGCAGCTAATCTCCTCACAGGAAAAGCAAGGGGAAAACTTTGCCTCAGTTGAAAAATTTTACTCTCTCCTAAATATGTGCCAGCTTCTCTCTCAGTCACTGCCTGCAAGAACTGGAAGAGCAGATGATAGAGGGTTTCCCAGCAATCAGGTCTGCTGAGGATGTTTTGTTAGTGATGCTTTTTATTCAGGCTCCAAACTTACACCAAAGGCAGGTACACCTTACAAGCCCATTTCAGCATAAACTACCTCTGCCCTGTAGCAGTGAGCTGGATAGGTCTTTTGTTTTAAGATATTTGATTAAGCCATTCAGATCACTGACAGAGAATCTAATGGTCTTAGCTCTCAGCTTGTTTGGCTCCTTAACTAGTTTCTTCCAAGTATATGCATAATTCCATGCCAGAGTTAACACTGCTTTATAGCTCCATTTGTGTTGTTGGTTCAGGAGATCTTGGAAGAAATGTATCTTGTCAGTTCAGTAGATCTAGAAGAAATATATCTTCCAGAGTAAAAAAGGCTTGGGCTTTGGTCCAGTTCTGAGCCCAAATTGTTGTAATCAGATGTTTTTATCTGTGGGCGGTTCCAAAAGTGGCCGAGTTGGTGTAGTAACCAACTTGGCCACACATGCTGCAGCAGGAGCTGCTCAGTTTTGTCAAGCACATGATTACTGATGGTAGATGTCACACGTACTTCCTTTCCCTTTGTGTTCTCACTCTGTTAGAGGGAAACATAACTGAGACTTAAAACATATTTCCTCTCAGTAAGTCTCCTCTGTGGCACATTGAATTTACACTTGCTGCCATTTGCCATTTAAATACAACTGCTCTGTAGTGGCTGGGCAGTCTGCATTCAAACAAAGATGCAGTTTATAATGCGAGTGCAGCAAAGGATGATATTCCACACAGCATGCACCTTGCTGCTGACAATATGGCAAACTTGAAGGTGTTCAAAGCTTGTCCCAGGCAGCAGGATCAGATACCATCTCAGCTAGCACAATTGAACCAACACAATTGCACTGGCTTTGCAATTTGTTGTGTGCACTAAAGAAATGACTGTTTTTATTAGCCCTGGTCTACCTCTGAACACATTTCTGATACTTAAAATCTGTATTATACATAAAGACAGGCTGGCCCAAAAATACAACTGTGAACTTTGTAGTCAAAAGAGCAGGAAACGCCCCTGATAGCAGTTTTCACTCTTCTGTGAAAAAGAACTTCCCTAAGGCTCAGGTATTAGGCAAAAAATCCTGGCAACAGTATTATTTTGTATGAAGAAGTCAGAGCGGAGTTCTGCCAGCAGACAGTTATGAGCTCACTAGCCTGAAATAACAACTCGTTGACAAGACTTTTTGTGGAAGCAGCAACTAACTTGTTTGTATGAGAAATGAGAGTGAGTGAGCAAGAGTGAGAAATGGATTAAACATATCAGGAGCCCACTCCATGGCTTAACAAGGACAGTTTGCATATAAGTCCTGCTTTAAATAAGAAATTATAAACTAAGAGCAGGTATTCAGCAGCAGCAATGTTTTCATATTTCAGTCACACTCTCTGAATTCATTTCAGATTAGTGTTTTGAAAAATGAACGTAACCAAAGCCTCATAAACAGCCAGAGTGGGAGGAAAAAAAATATCTGAAGAGGAAAAATACCCCAAAGCAATTATTATTCTCTACTAACCTACTCAGAAGAATCCGAGTAGGCTTCTGCAGAACCCTGAAGCCAATCATCTAGGAGACAATTGAGTGAAAACTTCATCCCAAACTTCCTACTGAAAAAGCATGTATCATCATTTGCTGCAAACACTCACGGTGTCCAGAAACTGATTTATGTGAGTGAGTCAAGTAAGTTTAATGGCATAAGACTGGGAAAAATGAGTATAGTGCTTGTCTACTCCTCTGCTGTTCCTTGCTTAGTTACAAGAACTGGTTGTGCTGGTGCCTCTTCCCAACAGTTACTAGGACTGCTTGTTTCATTTCAGGCCCAAGGAAATTCCAAGCCTTTTACTTTGTGAAGACAACATAAGGCATAAACCCACACCAGCCCCTGGCCCTTTCCTAGTTTTGTGAGCTCTGCAGAACACTTTGGGGTCTGGAATCTTTGGATGTCCCAGCCTTGAGCCTAATGCAGATTGCAAACAGGAGACGCAAACCCAGCACAAAAGAACGTGCAGTATTTGCTGCCTATCAGCAGCAAGCCTTTTTCTAAACCTACAGGACCTGAATAATCTGCTCGCATCTTAGTTTACAAGAGCTTGAATTCCCCAAAGCCTACATCATAGGCTTTATAGCCAAACCCAAACCCAAGTATCCATACAGCACTGGATGCATTGTCTTTCCATAAAGCAAAAGAGAACATAAGGAATTTACCTCTACCAACATCCCACCTTCAATCTGAAGGCATTGAAGAACACAGAAATAAGCCAAATCATAGAAGCTAGAGAGTTCCAGATCTTAACTCAAGTAAAAGCATTACCAGAGACTCCATACGTACAGTAACAGAGAAGAGGGAATGCACCAACCTCCTCCTTAATCCTGCTGGCCACACAGAATCCAGGAGTAAATTCAAATCTAAGTCTTAACCCTAACATAAACCCAAAATAAACCTTAGCTGAATCCAGGGGGATCAATCCATAACATACGAACACGGCACACACATCCCATCAATATAAGCCCCCTCTCTACATCTGTAGGTTCTGCACAAGCCAGAAGTAAATGGATCTCTCAAGAAATAAACTCAAGTCTAACATTAACCAAATAAGGGATTGTTTCACACAATAAAAGAGATCTTGCCATCTTGCCCCAGATCCTAACGGTACTGAGAGGACTGAATCAAACACTAAAACCAAAAATAATGGTTCTTTCCTGCACCAACGCTCATCATAATCCCACAGGTACCACCAAATCTGGAAATAAAGTGGGTTACTTAATTCCCCAAACTTTAGCCCTGACCAGCAATCTAACCTTGATTCTAGTCAACATCATAGAATCATAGGTTGGGGTGAGTGGGCTGGGATAATAAAAGAGCCTCTCTGCCTCATTGCCTCTTTCCTTACCAAGGAAAATACCACTTAAGCCCCAGAGTGCAGTACTTACTCCTGTTAAGCTCGGGGTCAACTCCTGGCAGGATCACTGATGACCACACAGATGAGCAGCACAGCCACAAAACCAAAGAAGCTTTGGCAATCTCTCTGCAGCATCCCAAATCCAAGCAGCAAACCTCCCAAAACATAATGCAGGCTGGTAGGTGGATACTGGCATTCCCCATAGCAGATAGCCTCTGCTGTATCCGTAACAACTATTATCCTCTTTTTCCTTCATGCGAACACTTGCCTGAGACTCAGCTGGCTCTGATCATGTCTCTGATGGGACAACCTCTTCCTCACCTGTTTGTAGAGTCCTATACCTGTTTTGTAGTTGCAGAACCACAGACAAAGGCCTTTGATGTGTTGCCAGAAGTGCTGAGTTTCCAGCCTCCTCCTTTTTGCTAGTCTACATTCCTCCTTCCTTAAACATGAAGTTTGAGTTCTTTGCCCTGAAGGGTCTCTGTGAAGACCCTGCTTCCCTCCCATTCATCCCCCCAAAAGGTGCAGTGTGCTCATCTCCTCCCACAGCTTGCTCACCTGGCTACTCAGTACCTCAAAAACACCACACCTCCCACAAGGGAGGCTACCACAAATGTAATACTATACAATTGCTACTGCAATCCTAAACCAAAATCTTGGAGTATCCAGTAATATATTAGGCACATCAATCCTCCTTTTACCAATCACTACGTCTAGCCTTAATTCTAAAAAAATAAGGGAAAAATAGAGCACAGGCCATCGGCTCCTGAAGACACTAGCACTCTTTTTAACCTCTCAGTTCCCAGAAATGAAAAGTAACATGGGTTCTGTTGTCTTCTGAAAAACAAACATAAGCCTTAGCCCTACCCACACACTTCCCAAATTTGTTTCTCATCCTTTAGTAAGCTCATTTTGTCAGCATTCTTGCTATCCTAATATAATGACTTGTATATGTTATTGCTATGCTTTTCACTTATCTTTAGTTTTGGAGGGTTTTTTTGGTCATTGTCATTATGGGTTCTACTGTCAATTACCAATTCTGGCTGGTCTAGAAGAACTGGTATTATTCCTTTAAGGAGAATTTTCAAAAGCAAAAAAACAAAAAACAAACAAACAAAAAAAAAACCCCACATCTCTCAATAAAGGTCATGGGGAGTTAATAGTACTAATATGTACCCCAACACTGAAACTCTCCTGAGTAGCAAACATGAAGCTCAGCCTCAGGATCCTGGAGATTCACACCTAGGACATGAAGGTCCTTGAAGACAAGGACCCTGGGAGATTACAAACTCAGTATACCAGATTGTACATTATCTTTCCCCTTCCAAGGGCTGTGAATGTTACTGTTGAAGCATTTATTTATCTTCTCACTCAGAGCTACAGCTGGGAGACATAACAACCCTGAAAAGTCACTTCCCTGTTGGCAAACTGCAAGATGAAGAAGCCAGGGACCACACTCAGTACTCATCAGGGAAAATATTCAACTAGTCATGACAGCCTAAGTCAGGGCAGCTGAGGCCAATGCTCTGCACCTGTGCTCCCCTCTGCAGCAGTTAGGAAACATAGTGACTCCCCTCCAATGACTTTTTAATCTTACTTTTTTTTTTTGATGTAAAGATGACATAATATCAAGTTATGTGAGAATGCAAGGAAAGGTGATTAAAGGAGAGATAAAAGGCTTGCTGACATGTCAGTAACATTACCATCAAAGGCAAATATTCAATGTTCCTCTTTGCCTCATAGGCATAAAAATATGGGGCGGGGGGTTCTCACACCTTCTTCTGAATGTCTAAAGCTCATGCTTCCTAGCTGTTCTCCTTCTGGGACTTGCAGCAAGACAGCTTTTGATTTTTTAAATGATAAAACATGTTTATCAGACTGACTATGGGAATTTACTTAAGTTTACTTGGTGGAAAGCTAGTGAGAAATAACTCATAGATTCAAACCAATCAATGGGGGAGGGGGAAAAGTCAAAGTGTTTGCATTTGGTAGAGTTTAACATTTAACTTTCATGTCAGAATTAGCCATTCAAAGTGTAAATGCTAGAAAACAGCCTTTTCCTCTAATTTTCAAAGTGCTTCTAAGGACACACATGATTTAAAGTGCTAAGGAAGTAACTCAAACTACAGCCTTAAAAAAATTCCACTCCCAAAAGTATAATGCAATATCTGTTTTAAGAGCAGCTGTTGAGCAAGCAACAAAAACAAGATTCTGATCTGCTAACAGAAGAGATAACCACCTGCTATCAGCTTCCAGACGCAAGCTAACACTTCATAGTGAATACAACTTAGCTTTTGCCACTGGGCAAGATTCAAACCAGACTGCAGCCACACATAACCTTCCTCTGCAGAGGGATCAAAGAGCAAAAATAAACAAACAATCATTTTAGAATAAAAAGAAGCCTGTACTCCGTCTCAAAAAAACAAACAAAAACAAAAAAAACAAAAACAAAACAAAAAAATTCTCCTTACCAAGAAAGAGAAAGAAAAAAAAAAGTATCAAGCCCTGTTGAAGCCAGACCATTTCAAAACTAATGCGAGAGGACTTGCGAGAGGTCTACCATTGCATTTTAGTTTGCATGCGTTTCCCCTACTTTCTGCTTCAGCATGAATTTGAATTTTTATCAATCTCACAGCCAGCTGCAACGGCCTCAAATTTAATTCCTTATTTAGGCTGGATGAAGATTAGTTACATTTAGGAAGAGGTGCATTATTTCTATCAGTGTGTAGTGACAACGAAAAAGAGTTAGAGGTGCATTTACTTCCATATAAGACAACCACATGCTCATCAGGAATAACATAGGAACTGGTATCTTTAGCAGTGCCAGTTTTTGAAGCATCTCTGAAAAAGAAACCCTGGCAGACTTTTGCAAAAAACACACTCCTTTCCCAAAATAACATTCTAGATTTTCATGCAGTTTTACCTGACATTACAGTTGTACATTAGTGAGCAGAGAAGACAAACTGACTGTATAAACCACCAGTCAGAATTAAAGTAGAGGATATACCAGCCTTCATGCCTAAACAAGGGTATCTGTTATTTCCCTACATGCTGCCTTAAGGCAGTTTGGAAGAGGTGATCATTTTTAAACAAAACACCTCTCAAAGAAACATAAGAAATACTGCATGACGATCATTTAAGCCCTGCACAGTGAAACTTTTTATTCAGTATCTAATACAACATTAAGCCATGTATTTAGCAGAATCACAGAACAGCATCAATATATTACAAAACATGTAATAACCAAACTGATGCTCAGAAAGCTTTGGTAATTGAACTCTACTGCATTTGAAAGCATATACCAGTTTCACAGTTAGCTGGCAAAAGTTTAAATTGCCACATATTAGGCTCCCCTCATTAACTTTCCAGGAGGAAAACTGAGGAATTCTACAGTAATAAAAGATACTCTGGTCTAAGAACACCACATTACTTAGAGCTTGGGAACTTTAAAAATAAATAAATAAATAACACACACACACACACACAAAACCCAATCATTCCACTGTTAAAACTGAACTTCAGCACTGAATGTTGAAAAAAAATCTATTCTTTTTCTTTACTAATTATTATTAGTAGTGCCATGTGCCTGTTAGAAGGAGCTAGGCATCTTGGCAAAATATAGCCAAAAATCCACATTGGAGAGAACACTAACAAGTTTCTTATTCCTGCCTTTGTTTAGTCTGAAACTTTGATGCATGTGGGCCCCATTTAGCTGTAATCCACCTTTAAAGATAAGGATAAAAACATCATTGGTGTAAGCTATACTTCATTAAAATAAAGGAAATGAAAAGCACCTAAATAGGTTGAAATAACATTAGGTCTCAGACATCATCCCACAGGAAGGAAATTCCAAGTTCAGTCAGGCACAGCAACCTGCACTCATCTTGGTCCTCTCTCTGCCCTGTAGCCCATATGGTCTTTCAGAGAGTCCCAGAGCACCAAAAATGAAGGCACACATTAGCGATGGACAGCTCGCAACTTTCTGCATAGCATGTGCATTTAGAGAATCCTGACTGAGTACGTGAAGACATTCAGTCTCAGGGGTTCAGATAAATAATTAAAGTTGTTGTCATACTTTAAGTAAAACATCAAAAATGTTCTTCAATATATGGTACATTCTGACATGCAACAGGGCTAGCTGCCCTGCGCTCTGGTCCCTCAGGCCAAAGCTCCCTCTCTTCATGTTTCCCTCTCCTAAGGCAGGCCCTGCGTGCCATACCTCCCAGGAACAAGCCAAGCCATTCGCACCCACAGCTCCAGCTGTGCTCAGACACCAGGGGTCTCTTCTTCCAGAGACTGACTAGCAGTGATCAAGTAGCTTTCTGAAAAGAACACGTTTAATTTAACAGTAAAACAAGCAAAGGTGAATGAAAAAAGGGGGCGGGGAGGGGAAGAGGACTTCTAGGACAACAGTCCGCATGCAGGTTTATCTTTCTCCAAAAGGTATATCATCCTGCTAGGCCCACCACCAACTTCTGAGAAACTCCTTTTAGTAGAAGCTCTCAGCCTGATTCCCCAACAGTTTCCTCATCTTTTTAATAACAACCTACATTGCAACTGTTCCGTCTACATTTAAGGGATCTAGTTTGGAATCAATCAGGGCTAAAGAATATCTATCTGCTCTCTTCTGTACAAAGAATTAAACCTATCTTTCAGCTGCTTTTTAGGGGGTTTTGGTTTTAAATAGAGTTCTAAGAAAATTATAGGGAATGTAGCAACAGCACTAAATACATACACACATTAAATACAGCTGTGTTTCGCTACAGAGGAGGCAAAATGTCACATCTAATAGCTCCTGTGTTGTGCATTAACAAATCTTGAACATCTGCACAAAGACATTTTTTACCTTCCTGCTAGCTGATCCAGAGGGTCCTCTACCAATTTAACCTAATGTATTAATGCGCTAACCATTTGAGTAACTAGACTGGTATATAGTATTTGAATTATCACAGTAATCTGTCCAAATTTGTCACTCACACAGAGTGATCCTCTGTCAATGCAAGTTAGAGCAAGTTTAGTGAGGTCATAGACATGATGTTAATTTGTGTTCAAATTCCTGCTCAGTTATAAAATTAATATACTGATTTTCATCCCTGCTTTATTTAACTTCATAGACATATTATTTAATTTTCTCTTTCGCTAGGTAGCTTAGAGCTTATATGTATTAAAATATTTTATCTAGAACAAAGACAGACTCAAAAAGTACTTTCAACTCCCACTGACTTCAGCAGCAATTCAGTTTCTCAGGATCATCTTTAATGTTGTGCTTCACTAACCAACAAAATCATTTAATTGCTCTACTCCAACGTCAATTGGTACATAAAAGGGCAATGACAATCCTGACCCCCCACTATCAAACACTTCCCTCCTGTCCAATTTGCTATCACCTCCAGCTTGCTGAGGCTGCATTCCATCATCTACGCCGTTAGTAAAGACACTAAATGGTATCAGTCCCAGCATCAACATCACTGGTCTGTATACCACTAATCACTCTCTTGAGCCCAGTGGTCACCCCAATTTCCCACCCACTTTATAGTCCACATTTCACCAATTCAATTATGAGATAGTATAGGAAACAACATCAACCACCTTGCTAAGTAAAGCAAAAGCATAAAACATCCAGTACTCTCCCCTTATCTGCCAAGCCAGTCATCGCCTCTTAGAAGGCTACCAGATTAGAGGCACATTTTGCCCTTTGCAAATCCACACTGCCTGTTCACAGTCTGTCCATCGTGTGGCCGGAAATGGCTTTGCAGGGTTTTCTCCATAATCCTTCCAGGGACTGAGGTGAGGCTCAGCAGATACAAGCCAACACCAAGACTCATCAGAAACAGTATGCCTCACACTCAGTCAAACCATCCACTTCCTAACTTAGGAGGGATGGAGAAAGTTAATATGGATGACAACCTCTGTGAATTCACAGATACAAACTTGGGGAAAAAAAAAAAAAAAAAAAAGCATGTTGTCTGAGGCATGCATTTTTTAATTAAAAAAAGTATACTCTGGGGTCTGCAGGAGAAACACTACAAAAAGAAGCTTTTATGTGCCATAAAGAAGGACTGTGTTTTCACCCACAGCAAACAATGTTGGTTCATTGAAATTTAATAAATTGCTTGCTTAACTAGAACCATTCCCCATGAAGTGATGAGAGAAGTTCAGAGAGAATCCCGTTGCTCCCATCTCCCTGGAGAGCACCAAATCTAGGAAGAAGAAAATTCCCTGAGAACAACAATAAGCATATATGATGACACCAACCTTTCAGATCTTAGAGTGAGTTAAGTTGGGAGAGACTCAAGGACACACAGAAAGCTTGGGTGGTAGAAGGACATAGATTTGAGACAGCATACCAGGCAATCAGTAAGTACTAGCAGGAGCAGTGAAAAAGAACAAAAGGAAAACGGACTCAGAGAGTAAGAGGAGAAATACTTTGGAATTACAGAGGCCAGGCCAAAACCTCTCTCCAGAGACACCTTCCAACCTCAGCTGCTCTGCAAGATCCATGCATTAGCACAGAGACATCCCAGTCAAAAGAGCATTATAGAAGGGAAAGAGTGTTTGGAGGTAGGCGAATGGCAGCGGGAATTGTGCAGATCTCATCTGGATCATATCTAACTGACCCACCTTCCAGATCCGAGTTAAGGAGCTGAAATAGCCTGTACACCAAGAACATGCAAGTGGAATTGTCATTTTTAAAGGACTAATTAATCCTGGCACTTTATAGCCAACTTTGTTTGCAGCTGGTTCTCCAAGACACTAACACATCTGCTTACCTCTTTCCCCACAGTTGAGCAGGCTTCAGAAGACATGACACTACACAACCTTGACAGTTTGCAGCTTTGACTATGTGTGGAATCCCAGCCCCAAGAAATTTTAGAGTCAGCTAGACAAACATCTCAGGAAGGTGTGAGATCCTGCCTTGGGCAGGAATGAACAAGATGACCCTTAATTCTCTCTGACCTTTGAAAGCATACACAGACTTACAATGAACAGCAACCCCAATATAGAACTCTCTCGCCCACTGTTTCATTGTCACAACACAGTGTTTTACTGCTGTCTAGCTTCCAAACACACACATGCATTACAAAACATTGACAGTTACATGAAGATCGGTCTGTCTACCCTGTTTTCCACTTATCTGTCTCAAAATATGGTTGCCAAAAGTTAGCAGCCTAAATAAATGGCTGCAATTTCAAAGATATCAAGCATACAGGATTCAGACCAAAAAGATGTAGTGTATTATATTCACTAGAAAGTGTCTCATAGAATTGCTGCACATTTCAGCATCTCATTTTTAGTGGCATAACCTCCTGCCCCGGGGAGCTCCATTATTCATTTATTGAAAGGTCCCAATATTCCTACTCATATCTAACAGACTCTAACATAAAAAGTAGGACAAGATGCTCTTTGAGCATGGGGTCATTTCTTTAGCATAAAGTTGGTGGGTTTGGGGATTTTTTTTTAAATAGCTTGCTTTCTCTAGTTTTTCATTTCATATATAAACAACTTAGAGCAAAAATAGTGTAAAAGTTACCTCGGTAAGAAAGAACAATCAAGAAATGTCAATTATGACTACTATCTCTGACCCTAATAAATTCAAGAATATTGTTGGTTAATTAACCTTTCTGCCCCAACTTCCCCAGCTAGAAAATTGAAGTATTTTAGACGACCTGTTCTTTCCTTTGGTGTTGTTATCTAAATGCAAGCACTTTAGAAGGAAGGCTATACAACATCTTGCACAACATGATCATCACTGTAATTGTAATTCCAAAGCAGTACAGACCCATCTAACTCTTACTTAGATAGTCTATGATTATGCTATTAAAGCTAAAAAAACATGAAAATCCATTTACAAATATGAAAGAGAAGTTAAACCCAACAAGGTTAGTTTTAAAAGACAAGCAAGTGAAAAGTTAATTTAAAACCTCAGTTTTAACATTTGATATGCAAACCGTAGTAAGTGAGCAATTTTTAAATAGAATCAAAACACCAGTGGACAGAAGCAACACACAAAAGCAGCAGAATGGACTATCAGCATTTCTAAGTGATTGATACTGCTCATGAAGATTAAAATGACCTTGCTTCACTAACAGAAACCAGCACAGAAAACACAGTACACTGGAAAACCAAAACTTTCCAGTGAGTAATAATATCCATTAAGGTTTCAAATATTCTCTCCATCTTACTGGAAACTGTCACCTACGTAAAGCTTTTCACATTCGAGAGTAAACTGTTGCAGAATAAGAAAATACTCAGATATACTATTATTAGCTAGTTGTAGGCTAAAAATACATCTTTATGGAGGTTATCAGTATTATACTGCTCTCATCAGCTAATATTTTCAGCTACAACTAGTTCTTTTAAGTTTAAGCCATTCACTCACTAGAGCCAGTGTTACAGTAAGCTATCACCTGGGATTTATTACAACTTTCTAGCAATCTCATATACAGTACATGTTATCATTTCCAAAGTATAAACGTGCACTAATATCCACAACAGAACCTATTTATTACTGCCAAAGCTCCAACTCATTTATGCAGATACTTAATTCCCCAGATTAGTAAAAGATGAGAAAGTGATAAGGTACAGCTCACTGTTAAGAATAGATATTTAAAAATGAAATTATGGTCAACTGTCTTGGTTATACCATCACCTAATACAAGGACAAGGAAAGTGCAAGCCAGTGTGATAAACAACTGAAAAATGCTTTGGAAGGGAATGAAAGACTTCCCCTGAATGCAAGGTCCAACCAGCACTGACTCAGTTCTCATTCTGATGAACACACATACACCTCTACTTTGCAAGTGTTTACTACAGCCACGATGAACCTGACAAATTAATCCTTTATACTTGAGTGAATCTCATAAAAAAATCTGCATCTCTCATGATTTCAGTGGCAACTAATGCTACTGAAACGTTACTGATGAATCAAGTCCATTTTTTCTAACTTGAAGTTTAAGCAATATCTATTATGCAGCTAATTAACACAACCTGGAAACTACTTTACATGGAAGACTTCAGCATTTGGGAGAGCTAGAACACACTTCTCAGCCTTTGCTGATATTAACAGAGAGATTCTGGAATTAGCAAGGAAAACTAAAACTCAGCATTGTTACTGTTCAAAATAAGAAAAGTCTCCAAACCATCCAAAAGACGGGTTGGGGCACACTGACTACATAACTTCTGGGTCATTTTTGTCCAAAATAAAGACCACAAATTTTCCATCTTTTCTGGAGTTCTCTTCTGACACTAATGAAAAAAAAAGGGCGAAAATGTCTTCTTAACATACCCAAATTTTTTAACTCAGCGAGTCTGGATTTACAGCACAGTATCTCCAACACAGGCCTTGGAAGCTCAGCCCACTGCAGTAGACATGCCAATATACAAGGAGTCTATTAGAAGAACACTCCCTAGCTAGAAAACAACATTAAAAGAGAATGGCGATTAATATTCTTCAATACATAGACCCAGTCAGGTTTGAGATCCAATACTCTTTGTTTTCTCAAGCCTCTCTGCTGGTGCTGGGCACTAGCCTGTTTCTTACATTACATATTTTTAACCCAAACATTGTCTGGTCTTTCTACAGGCATCTAAGGGGAGGGCTCCAGCCCCTTACTCCCATCACGCCTCCTTCGCAAGAAGCCCCAACTGCCATCATTCTTTGACTACTCCACAGGCACCAGCTTGTCAGAAAGTTGAAGTGGGAAGTTGGGGTCTGCTGCCAAGGTATGGAGCCTTTGCTGTTCCCACCTCTAGAGGACATAGGACATAGTTCTTCTTGGGAACGCTGGGGTGCCAAAGCCTTCTCTGTGGGACAGCGATGGAGGCATGCCAGCTCAGCATGCCACACCTGTAGTACAGGCTTGCATTTAGCCAAAGCCAGCCCCACAAGAAGTATTCATTTTCTGTTGTCAAGCAAGAGCTACCACAAGGCAGTGGCTAGCATCAATGGCTCACAGGCAGATTGCCTATGGCCAAGTCTACCCAAGTAAACTAAACTGGGCCAGGACAAAAGCCTGAGCACTGTTGCATAAAAATCCCCACTATTAAGTCATTAACACAATCCTGGAATGATCCGGCCTGTGCCAAGTCCTGCTCTCCCAGACGACTATGACTGGGGTTAACATGGGCCAGGGACCATTCCCAATAGTCACGTTGGATGCAGCTTCCTGGTTTTGGAGAGAGGAGGAAGGAAGCATTTAACTGAAAACACATGGGTCATGTCATGCCAGTTGGCCTCAGACCAGATAGTCCACTTGATTCATTAGGACACACACAGTCAGCCAGTCCTTCCAAGGGTGCTCACAATGGCAGAAACTGAAGAACTCAGAACTAAGGCCAAAGGAAAGAAGAGAGGATAAGACTGTCCAGAGCACATTATGTGCTCTGTATTGGGCTAACAAAGATGGAGCACCACCATTAAGTAACATAGGCTAAGAATTGAAAGCTATCAAATCTTCAAACTCATTCACTGTCTCTTAACCCTTCTTTGCTGTCTGTCACACACACATCTTCCACCCTAAAAATTTGTCCAAGGAATCCACCATCAAATTTAAGCCCTTAGCAATACAAAGGGCACGTAAAAGTTTAAGAGATGATATACATTTTTATTTTAATTCTCAAGATCTACATTTGGATATTTTCAAAATTTCTTGAGTAGGTCAGTTTTTTTTTAAGTAGAACACAAATGGTGGTGAAAGAAGACAACACTGGCAACCACCACTCCACTGCCATTCAAACCAACAATTCCAGTAATGCAACAACACAGGGAAAAGGTAAGTCCTAGAATTTATCACTTGAAAGAATACTGTCAGACAAAAAGACTCCGAAATGCAATCTACCTCCAGAAATTGATTTTATTATTCTATTTGTTTCCAAAAGACTTGACAGACATCATCTGTCAGCTGCTTCTTGGTGAGTAAACTGTAAACATCGCCCTTCTGAAAAAGCTCACACTATTGGGATGTTCAAATAACAGGACTAAACCCCTCCAAGGAATCACTGCCACACTGTAAGTAGTGCTCACTCTCTGTGGCAACTCAGAGTCTAAAAATTTCATTTTCAGTGGCCACGACATTTTGTCCTTTTCTTTTTAAAAATTCAAGAGAGGCATTTTCCAGTTTAACCATGGGAAATGGTTAAACTTTTACCATTCAACCAAGGTTTGTGCCTGTGCACAATCTTTCTGAGAATACCACTTCACTTTTATAATCATCTCAGCATATTTTTAAATTATTCTGCACTACAATTTCATGAATAGTTGCCACAAATACATTTACACAACACTGCAAAGACAATAAGTAAAAATATGCATAGTGCAGGGAACATACAAAAGTAATTTTAAGTACAGTCAATACCTAACAGGACTTCAAAACAAGTTATTTTGTACTTCTACAAGATGGAGTGAGAATCTGCCTGGCTTTTGTGATCAGGTCAACACTTGCAACTTCCATTACAATAAATTTTGTAAACACCATGCAAACACACTTCACTGAATGACAGTTGATATCTAGGGTGCATTAATATCTACTCTTACACACATCTGATAAAAGAAAAATCAAAGACTTTTCTATAATCTTGCTTTTTAGCTAAAACAGCAAATTTTTTTTAGTGATGCAAATGCACTTAGAACGAGGTACCTACACACACAAACGTGTTTGAGACTGATCCACCGCTATCCATCAGGTTTTAATTCTATAACCAGTTCCTTTGTGTAGAACACCACATTTATGCCCATATCAGAATTTGTTTTGTGCACTCTATTTTTTTTTTAAGAAAAAGCTACAAAGTGACTAAACCAAGCCACTAGTTTTCTATTAAGATCTGTAGAGGACTTCAAGAGAAGTGACAAACACATCCCTGAAGTATTTACAGAAATATCTAACCCTGTTTGTTTAATGATGTTTTAGGATCAGTCATATGATGGGTGGGGGAGGAAGTCCCCAAAGCCCTTCAGCCAAAGGGCTTTACTTCATTAACTTCTGCAGTCAACAGAAAACTTCCCATTCACTTTAGTGAATTTTGGATCAGGCCCTAAATCACCATTTCTTATTTTACATCGCTCCCCCACATTATTTTTGATTCCTTTCAGGCAGCTCCTGTTGCTCCAAACATTTATGTCAAGTTGAGAAGATTCCCCCCTCCCCTCCTTATAGATAAGGGCAGAGTAACCAGCTCCCAAACTGGTCTAATTCCTCCTCCGGACACGCACTTGGAGGCACAGCTGCCCACATGCTGTGATTTCTGAATACATCTTTCAGACTAGAGCCCTGCAACAATGCTCCTTTTCAATGCCCATCAGCACCTACTCAGCACGTCCACTCTTCAACCCTGGCAAACCCGGACAATCTCCCCACAAAGCCTCGTATTTACAAGCCAGGAAGCAGAACACCGCTCTCCCAGCCCAGTTCTCCTCACTGAGCTACAACTGCATCACGTCTGTGCGTTTGCACACACGCTAGGAGGGCGAATATCCCCAGGCTTCAGGCCAGCTTCGCTCGCCCCGCAACGCGCAGCGCGGCTGCCCAGCCCGCTACCGCGGAGCCGTCTGCTGCTCCGGGTGCCGCCGGGCCGGTGTCCTGCCCGCGTGGGTCGGGGGCCGCCGGGCCGGGGCCCCTCGCCCCACGGCCAGGTGCGCCAGCTCCTTCGCCACTTTGGCTTTTGCCAGGTCGCTGGAAAGCTGCGAAACTCCCGCTCGCCGGCTCGGAGGTGGGAGCTGCGCCCTGCTTTTGCTGTTTTCCCTCCGCCCGGCCGGGCAGACGCCGAGCCCTGCTACCTGCGCCGCCGCAGGGAAGCGGGGCGGCCGCGGCCCCGGCCCGCGCGGCCGCCGGCGAGGAGGCGCGGGGCGCGCAGACAGCCCTCTCCCCGGCCGCGGCACGGCCACGCCGTCAGCTCCCCGCGAGCCCCGCGCGCCGGCGGCGCGGGCACGCAGGGGCTGCGCCCGGCGGCGGAGGGGGCGGCAAGCCGCGGCGCGGCGCGGCGGGCTCCCGCCGCCCTTACCAGAGGGCGATCCTGCTCTTGGGGTAGTGCAGCCTCTCGATGCAGCCGAGGAAGTGGGGCAGCGCGTGCGCCGCGTTGCGGGCGATGATGGCCAGGAACACGGTGGGCTTCTGCAGAGCCGACTCGGGCAGGGGCTGGGGGCTCGGCGGCGGCGGCGGCGGCGGCTCCGGGGGCAGGCTGGCCCCGCAGCCGCCCAGCAGCAGCAGCAGCAACAGCAGCAGGAGGAGGGGACGGGGGGCGCGGGGCCCGGCGCACGCAGCCATGATGGGCGCGCGGCGGCCGCGGGGAGCCGCGCCGGCAGTGCGGGGCGGCCGCTGCAGCGCGCCCGGCGCCGCGGGGAGGAGCAGCAGCGCCCCCAAAGCCGGCCTGCGCGGGCAGCGCCGCTCGCCGCACCTCCCCCGGCCCAGCCCGGCCCAGCCCGGCCCGGCCCGGCCCGCCGCACCTCCCCCCAGCCGGCTGCCGGGCGAGGGCGCGACGCCGCGGCAGCGCGCCGCAGCCCCCGGGCCGTGCCGAGGGGTCGGGGGGCGCTGCCCGGGCCCGGCCAGGTGGGAGGGCAGGCGGCGGGGGGGGATCGCTTGGCGCAGCCTCTGCGCACCTGCCTGAGCCCCTGGCGGGGGGTTGCACCCGCTACGCGCAGGAGGAACGCGAAATGCGTTTAACAACGACGTTTGCGTTTTGGAACGAGACCTTCGCCAGTCCTGCTGTAGGCTGCTCTTCGAGTATAGAAACTAGCACAAAGAGATCTCTGCGTGTGCTACTTAGGTGAAGATTTCACACCCATCCATCCCATCCACTCGGGAAGGAAACTGTTTTACTGCTTTTATATTAAAAAAAAAATGTTTTACAAGCATCCTCGGGGTGCCCATGTGAAGCAGACTCATACATAGTACCCATCTGAAACTGCAGGAAGGATAAGCAGCATAAAATTATCCAAGCTTGAATTTGGCTGGAAGATGGAAATATTCTGCATGTTTCATTGAGTCACCCTCCCCAGCAACGTTCCCATGAACGGACATGAAATATTGGCATTAAGGAATGGATGACAGTTTAACAACGAAATAAATTAAACTATGTTATAGCAATTAAAGTTATTGGGTCATGATCTTAAAAGAGGCATAGTAATCACAACTCCTTTAGAAGTTAATAGGATTTGGGCATGTTAAACCCTTTTCAAGATCAAATCCCTAATTAACTCTAAGGACCTTATCACTGTGTATCTGTTTTTTGCCGTGGGTAGGTGCTCCTTCCAAACTGAACAGATCCACTTAAAGCGAGTCATGCTAGTTCCTGGAGTTGTTGCCCATGTGCTTGCAAGATTCAGATAAAAGTAAACATTTAGCAACTAAATAATCTGTAAACATCCATACCCTGTGAATTGTTTGCTGTTCTTTGTTTATAGAATGTATTACCAACACCAAATTACATTGTCTCAGTTTCCTGATCAGATGACTCTCCCCAAAAATAAAACAAAAAAGAACATCCTGAGAAAACATTAAACTTCAATAAAAAATCTCCAGAGGTCAAATCAGCTGCACTGAAATTCAAGAAAGTTCTGCAATTTGCAGGCATCTTCCTAAACAATTAATGAGGATATATTCCTTCTATTTGCCCTTTATGACACCTTTATAATTGTCCTTCTAGAACAATACATTAATGAGGCTTTTCTTTCATGGTTAGTTTTGCTATGAAAGCAACCACATGTTGCTTTTATGCTTGGATTCATTAACCAAATAGAAGGAACAGCTTTGTAGTCTGTATGAAATCATTAGAGTTTTACAGGACCCAGCCTACTCCACACAAATAGTACCAGTGTAGCCCACGGGACCACTCGCATTTGGAGAATGGAGACTAATGCTACTAAACTATACTTGACACAGAGGGCTGACAGCCAGCTTTTTTCAGTCTACTAACTCATGTATATTCAAGCTGGGTCACAACCCAGCTCTGAAGAGGCTATGCTGCACCTTCAGGGGGATGTGAGTGTCCCGTAATTCCATTTTGCTATACCTCCTCTGTAGCTGCAGGTGGAACAACACAGCAAGCGCTTTCTTACTCAGGTGAGGAAATACAAGGTCTGCCATGCCCCCATAACCCAGTGCCAGCCTGGCTGAGTTAGTTCAAGGTCAGGGCCAAGCACAGATTGTTTCCTCCTAGGAACAAGGGAAGATCTAGGAGGAAAAGCCTGCAAAGCTATGGCTTTATTCTGCGTGCAAAGCAAAGTGTAAAGAGACTATCCAGTTACGCATTATTGTGGTCTGTGTGTTCACTGAAGGTTAAGCATGCATTTTGGCCTTCTGTTGTCCTCAGCAAAATCTAAAGTGGCTTCCACAGTTTGCAGGCTTCTTCCTACCTTTTGTTCTGTGAACAGCATCAGAACCATAGCAATCTCTTCAAATGCAATGCCTCCAGCAGCATCCAACAACCAGTAATTTCCACTTCAAAGTGACTTTCTTCTCACCCACACAATTTGCTTCGCTGGCTGTGTCATGTTGGTGTACAAAAGAAAATTTGTCCTTACCTGGAGAAGGGTCAGTAGATGGCTGAAACATGAGATGTGTTTCTCCAAGCATAAGAGAGAGAAATCAGCTTTATTTCTTAGTCCTAGAGCCATGTAGCATAGTTGAAAGTTTGGAAATGTCTGATTTCTATTAAAAGAAGAGGTCAACAGTTACAATTTATACAGTTCTTACAGATGCACATGCTTATATACATATATGTATATATGCATACACTTATGCATCAATACATATGTGTATGTATACATATGTAAACACACGCTCATACACACATACACATTATATAAATTCTTATCTTCTTTATTAGTGGTGAATGTAATAGTCTGTGTTTTTTTCACCAGACCCGAATCCTGCTGTGACAAGACAATTAATTGCCTATGGTTGAAATAGTCTAGCTCTGGGGAAGAAACAGCTTTTTTGCAAATTAAGTCACACAGAAATAAATTTGGGCCAGTTGTTTTATCTTATGCTAAACATCCACACCAAACAGAAACATTCCAACTGTGAGAACTGTCTCTCTAGCAGGAGCATACTCCCTAGGTTAGGCAGGTAAACAAATTCTCTCAAAGATAGCTCTCTTCTAATTAGAATTTCTGGTTTCCATATCAGTAGAAAATACAGATGCTCCACATTTCTGATAAAGTATATCATATACATGGGCCTAGAAGCATCTATTTTCTTTCATTTTTTCTTCTCTGAGCTCCCAGATCTGTCCAGTCCTTTTCCCAGCAGCTAAGTAAACCACCAACTCTTCCCTGCAAGTCTCAGAGATTGGAAAAGTTTTTTGTTTGTTTGTTTGGTTTTTCAGTCAGGTCTTGCTTTTGTGCAGAGGGAACCAAAGGGTCTGCTAAAACTATGCTTTTTAAACAGGCCAACCTCCTCAAAATTGCTTGAATAAGAAGAACAAGATCGGTCTAATATGATGACTTCCTGCAGCTATGAGTGAAACACCAATCTGTGTATTCAGTAAACACCTGTAATTAAATAAATAATTTTAATTTATGCTTTGTTTATAGGCTTAATGATTATTATATAATAAGATGGACTAAAGACAGCATTGTTCATTTTTCACTATGCCCTGCACCAGTCCGATCGTGTCAAGAACACGGTTTTGTTTCCTCTCATCAGTGTAGCTGACTGGCTGTTTTCAATCTCTGCCAGATTTTTCTCAGTGTATCCTGATCAAGAACAAGCACAGTGCAATAGTCAGCGCTTTACAGTCTTTCATCTGATGTTACAGCTTGCTTTTTAGATCTGTTAAAAACAGCATGTAGCTTTTCTGTGCAAGAACACCAGCTTGAAACTATTCAAAATGCCACCAGAGACGGTCTGACTTAGTTTGAGCCAGTGTTTGAAATTTATCAAAAGAGTGCCAAGACAGATGGAGCTGCTGAACTCCAGATAGACCTGAGACACTTTGCATCAGGCAAATCATGCTCATACTCTGAATACTATACATTAAGAATATATGCTATTTGCTTTTGTTTCTGTTTTTATTCTTTTTCTCCTTTTATACTTTCTCTCCAAACAATTCCAGAGGGACTTTCAGTCAGACTAGATTTTCATATGTGCATCTGCAAGTTATTCTCCCCATGTTCATTTTTTCCTTCTCTTCTCCAGCTATTAGTCTTCCTCCTTTATCATGGATGCCTTCCAGTGATGTGGACGTCGCTGCTTTCCCCTTAGTACCTCCCTCTCAACCATTTACCATGGCTTCCACACATTTCCCTCCAGCCTTATGGCTCTGCTCACCTGCCTTTCTCAGGATGGCCATGCTGGCTACCCTGCTAGCCCTGCACCGACAGGCTGAAATCTGTGCCTTGTTTCCCTAAACCTTTCCTTCTGCCAGCACCAGGTCTCCTCTGCAGCCTCCTCTCCTGCTGAGTCTTCACACCAGACAGGGCAGCATCAGTCCTGGTTTCCAGGCTACCTCCTCCTCCTGCTTGCAGTGTTTATTTTAAATCCTCTAGTTTCCTTGTGAAATAAGATCTTGCGGTAGAAAATGGTCTGCGAAAGGACCGACCGTGATAAGATATATCCTGCAGGCATCAGACAGTGTTTAACACAGCGCTTCTGGCCGAGGGGAACGGAGCGAAGGCGGAACAGGAGTGGCGCGGTAGTTGGAAGGGGAGCGCTCGGCTGCGAGGCGCTGCCCGGAGCGAAGTCGTGTTACACAGGGGAGCGCATGGAGCCGGAGGCCGGCCCGGCGGCCGGGGGTAGCGGTCCCGCGGGGGGCGCCTCCGCGGGCGGGCAGGATGCGAGAGAAGGGGGCTGGGCGGGGGGCGCTGGCGGCAACTGGATGGTGGCTCACCCCACGGTAGGCCTGCGCGCGTCGGGGGCGGCGGCGCTCGGGGCCTGTAATGGCCGGCGCGCAGGGGATGGGCGGCCGTTAGGGCCCCGCGCGCTGGGGTTGAGGGGGGGCGGCGGCGGCCGTTAGGGCCCCGCGCGCTTGGGGGGGGGATGAGGGGGGCGGCGGCGGCCGTTAGGGCCCCGCGCGCTGGCGTTGGGGGGGTGGGGCGGCGGCCGTTAGGGCCCCGCGCGCTGGGGTTGAGGGGGGGCGGCGGCGGCCGTTAGGGCCCCGCGCGCTTGGGGGGGGGGTGAGGGTGGTGGCGGCGGCCGTTAGGGCCCCGCGCGCTGGCGTTGGGGGGGTGGGGCGGTGGCCGTTAGGGCCCCGCGCGCTGGGGTTGAGGGGGGGCGGCGGCGGCCGTTAGGGCCCCGCGCGCTTGTGGGGGGGTGAGGGTGGTGGCGGCGGCCGTTAGGGCCCCGCGCGCTGGCGTTGGGGGGGTGGGGCGGCGGCCGTTAGGGCCCCGCGCGCTGGCGTTGGGGGGGGGCGGCGGCGGCCGTTAGGGCCCCGCGCGCTGGCGTTGGGGGGGTGGGGCGGCGGCCGTTAGGGCCCCGCGCGCTGGGGTTGAGGGGGGGGGCGGCGGCGGCCGTTAGGGCCCCGCGCGCTGGGGGGGGGGGGGGGGGGGTGAGGGGGGCGGCGGTGGCCGCCGTTAGGGCCCCGCGTGCGCGCGCTGAGGGTTGGGGGGAGGCGGCGGACGTTGAGACCCTGCGCGCGCTGAGGGCTTGGGGGGGGGGCGACCATTAGGACCCCGCGCGCGCTAAGGGTTGGGGGGAGGACGGCGGCGGGTGTTAGGACCCCGCGCGCGCTGAGGGTTGGGGGAGGCGGCGGGCGGGCGGGCGTAGGACCCCGCGCGCTCTGAGGGTGGGTTGGGGGGCGGCACGTCTATAGTACCGTGTATATAAGTTGCCGCTTGGAGCGCGGGCCCGCTGGAGGGGGGGGGGGGGGGAGGCTCCTCTTCGAGCTGGTGAGGCTCATGGGGTTGCCGGGGAATACCGGCTTTACAGGGGGTGGGGTTGTAAACGCTGAAATTGCAGCGGGGAAAAGGCAAATATCTTAAAACTTTAAATTTGTATTCATTTTTAGTGTACTGAAAATGCGGAGCTATTTATTTTGGCTGTCACCTTTAGGTTGATACACTGTAGCAAAAATAGGTAGACCTTCTCCCCAAAGCCAGCTCTGTTTCAGAGATAGTTGTGATTACTTTTCTTTCTTTTTTTTTTTTTTTCCCTCCCCTTATCTTGGCCTACAGAAAAGAAAATGTTGAAAAGGGGACCTTTTAATATTATTAGAAAACAAAATCACCTGTTAGTCTTTTAAAATGGTTTCTTGGCTTGGTCTGTGAATTTTTAATAAAACTTAACCTTTCTTTGACCACTACTATATTTTGGGTTTCAGTTCACAGAGATGATGTCCCTTGATATATCTGACAGTGCTCAAATCTATGCTGCATTCCTAGTTTACCTGGACCTCTTAGAAGGTAATTCAGTGAAGTGAATGAATGGACATCTCAAGAAATGTCTTGTTAATCTTAGGTATCAGAATATTAAAGTTTGTGTACCAGCAAGATCTATTATAGAGTAGATTTTAACATTCTTTCTGAACCTTAACATAGTGAGTGGGTGGTATTTTGTCGGTGAAGACTTCCATGTACCTGCTTAGGGTCTTTACCACAACTGGGGCTGGGTTCAGCCAGCAGTTGCAGTTAGAGATGTGAGTGTTCCAGCAAAAGAGGACTAAAGGAAAGAAGAAGGATACAGAAAGGGAAACTTATTAATTCTGTAATTGTGCTGGTAATAGAATCCTCATTTCTAGATTAATGTTTAACTTACTACATTATTAGGAATCCCACTTAGCAAATGGTTGATGTGTGCCAGCCTAATTAGGATGCCCTTCCCTTGAAAAGGGAAATATTCCTATAGGAAAGAAGACAATTTTGAAATCTAGTGGCAATAATTATGACAAACTTAGTGTAGTCTTCTGCAGTCTTACAACAGTGAAATACAGAGAGTTATGTGATGCATAAATCTCTGTCTGCGATTCTCCCAAATGGGCTTTATTGAAAAGGAACTGTACATAGGCAGGCAGCCAGCATAATAAAACTACTGCAGTTTCTCTTGGAGGTTGGTTCTCAAGGTCAGGAATGGAGAAATTTTACAGACCAGAAATCACTGTATTTGTTATCATTATTGTTACACCTCCACAGAAAATGCCCCCCCCCCAAAAAAAAAAAGCCTTAAGAGAGGACTCCTCTAGTTGGACAGCAAAAACTTTTAGCCTTATCCCTTCAAACAGAAGGGAAAAATTATGTAGCATTGGTTATCATGCTTTTAGCACCTGCTCCTTCTCAGCTTAGGTCATGATAAATTTCAAACTTGGATTACAGTTTTATGGTACAGATGATTTTAAAACAAGTAAATACTTTTGTCATCTTCTCATGGGGAATGCTCTATGAGCTGAGGGTGGGAAAACAGAACCTGAAATGTTAAACTAAATTCCAAGCTTGGTGTATGAATGGTAAAAACTTGTCTTTTGTGTTCTGGTCCATCTCATCAATGAACCTTTCTAGGGAGAAACTGGCATGAAGTTAAGTACGTTGGATTAGCAGAACTGCAACTCGTATGTTTACATGCACGTGAAAGAGAAGAGGACAGTCAACAAGTTGTGGTGCCAGTACCTGTGCACATATCATTAAGTCATGAGAGGTAAGGATATGATCAGTGTTTGGGTTAAATTACCAGTAAGATAAAATGAAGAATAGACATATTTAACAGGCTTCTGGTAACTTCATTGGGAACTATGGAGGGAATGGGAAGGGAAACAAGAAATCAGAGAGAAACTGTATTTCAATCTGTGGGCAGAGTTACTCTAGGACTCTAGGACACATATATGTTGCAAACATATGTGAAATTGATATTTCTTCAATTTTCTGAGCTACATCAGTTTCTCTGCTTCCTCCTGGGAAGTGGTAATCCTTTGATGCAAGTTTCCCACAGCAACTACCTCTTTTTGTTGATAAACACCTCATATTGTTTAAAAGTAGCATGTGGTCTCGGAGATAACAATGGATATCAAAGTATGCATTTGAGAGACGAGATTAGAATACAAGAGCTTCAGAACTTATGCTTTCAACATTCTTGTGCTGAATTTTAGTTGTCTGGGAAATCTAGTAATAGTTTCTTCTGTCTGTGGGCTTTAAAGTACCTAAAAGGAAAATAAGAAAAAAAAAGTCCCCTTGGATCTGTCTAAGAATAAACATTTTTTTTTGTATTGTTGAGTCTCAAGAATAAGTCTGGTGTATTTGGTCTGTTTTGCTTTTTGCTTTTGAAATATAATCCAGCTACTTTCAACCAGAGATTCCTCTTATTTACCCAGAATCTAGTGTGTATCTGTTTCTTGAGCTATGATTTTAACTTGCATCTGTTCAAAAATGCCTTGTAGGTACCTAACATCCTGGTGGCACATGCAAGGCCAAATAATTCTCAAGTGGAGAGAAACATAGCTATGGCTTTCTGATCTTATAAATATTTCCAGCTCAGAGAAATTCCATTACAGTATTTTTACAGAATATTTTATATGACTATTGGAGTAGCCTCAAGTATGCAGTATGATTTATTGTCTGATTGCATCTGCCTTGTCTGTTACTGGTATCTGCTGTTCCTTCCTGTGATATCTCTGAAGATTTGAATTATTTCAGCTGCATCATATGGTAGTGCATTTTTTGATTCTGTGTTCTTACTCTCCCTCAGAACATCTGTAAAGCCAGCCTTGAGAACATCTTGTCAGTGTTTGCTGTATCATCCTTCTCTCTCTCTCTCTCTTTTTTTTTTTTTCCAGCAGCCTGGCACAGTGGTAGATGGCTAATTAATCACACTTAGCAGATGTGTGTGTGTGTATGCTCTGGGAATGATATTTTAGACTTACTGTGGCTTTTTTTGCTTTCTCTTTAAGTTTTAGAAATGATGAGTTTGTCTCGTACAAGCAGATTTTCATCTTAATTCTGCCATGTGTTCTCCTGAAAGGATGTTCTCAGAAGCAATTCATTTTTGAGGGAGGAGAAAATACCTTACTAGATACTGACGGATTCAAGTACTGTGTAGTTACTGAAAAAATCTTCCATTTGCAAAAAGTGGTCAATCATTCTTGTAGACTTGGTTTTACAGAGAAATATGGTGCTCTCTCTGCAACAGGAACAAAGCTGCTGAGAGAGGGCCTGTAGGTCTGAGCGTCATTCAGCTGCTCTGCAAGAAGTAGATCACTGCGTATGTGTGAAAGGAACATAGATCCATACATAATTAACAGTGTTGAGATTTGAACTGGGTTTTGGGTGGGGAAAGAAGGCAGCAAGGTACGAGACAGGATTTTTGAGAAGTTATTCCTGTGTGCTGAGTTGTTGTGCTTGTTTAATGTAGTAAGTTTCCTCCTGGGTTGGAAACTTTGATTCCTGGCATTGGGTTAATGCCAGCAAGTATTTTCTAATTGGTTTTTAATGACAGGGAGATATTGTGCTGCATGTGCTGCGTGTATGTCCTATCTTTTACTGTTTCATTGGGGCTTTTCATTTGGAGCCTCTGACCTTGTTTGTACTGTGGTGATACTGTTTGCTCTGTTTCTGGCACCAGTGTGGATGGAATCCATTACTGGAAGGATGTGTGTTAGAGAAGCAAAGAATGAATGCGTCACATTGATTGAAAGTACAGTTTGTGACCAGGTTTTGCTATAGAGCAAATACATAGTGTGTATTGTCACTAAAATGAGCTTAGTACAGGGTTGTAGTGCTAGATGGGTGCTTTAGAGACTTTTATGTTCTGGATACACTATCTTTCTGCCTGACAACAGTAAAGAGTATGCTTGTATTTGTGTTACTGAACGTGTTGTCTTCAGGGCTCAGGAACTGCTGTCTTAAGTGTCAGTAGTAAAATAATACAATGATTGTGACTGGAGTCTTGTGTAACTCTAGGACTCCATTTTAAACTGTGTTATGCTCATGCGTATGTGTACTTGGAATTTCATTAGCAGGTTGCTGCTGATCCAACCAGGCCTGATCTGTCATCATAGAGGTTAGACAGCATCAAATACTCAGCTCCTTTGTTAGAACAGGGGACAAAAAAGGGGTTATGGACAATAACTGCAGCTCAAAGTTATGTAGTGTAGAGTTCGGACATTAAAAATGCATCGTACAGAGGGAGTTGGAAGCACAGTACGTTACTGTGTACTGCTCTAATTTGTGTATTGCTGCCTCTTTTTCCTGATAATGATGCATATTTTGTTGTTGTGACTGTTGATAGCGGAGTCTTGGGGGTATCTGATGTCTTAAATGTCTTAAAGTCAAATTTCTCATTTGACTTCACAAGTTATTGGTGGTCAGGAAAGCTTTTGTACTTAGCCTCTTTGCTGTTTGTTCAAAGCAATGTTTTGTGGTTTTCTATTACCCTCCTCTCTAAGGTAGAGGGAAAAAGTATGAGTATAAATAAATGCAACTCACTTAACATTGAAACTTAAGCCATCAGAAGGGGTCGGGAAGCTGGAAATGTTCTGTCCCCATTGCTGAATCTGGAAATTCTACGCTAACTGCAAAAGCAGCTAGCAATTGGCAGTGTTTGTTGGCCACGCTTCCCTCCTTAACCAGTAAGACCACGGTAGGGGCTGCTGGAGTAGTTTTCTTTTCTGAGCCACTTCAGCAAAGAGCTGCCAAACTCTGCCTTCCCAGGTGTCTCATGAAGATTTCTCTTTGGCTGTCACTCAGACAGCAGAGGAATGTGCCCTTAGAGATCATAATAAAGTTGCTGTGGAAATTACCAGCAAGATATATAAGCAAATGGTAAATGTGAGTGTCCTTTAAAATAACAGAACCAAAACCTGTAACTGCTCCGTGGTGGTGGTTGTTGCTGTTGTTGTTTTAGCCTATTCTAAGATTTCGTCTTGTCCAATTTATTTATGACAATTAACTGTTTAAGGCAAAAGCTGTTCAGCCTACAAGCTCAGTGCCCACTTTACAAACAACCAGATGGAAACTGATTGTCCTGCCCTGTCAGTGTAATGCTGCACAGTAATTCAGCATGCCTTTTGCTGAATCCTGAAATTATGGGGTCTGGAGCAAGTGACTGCCAATGCAAATAATAGTCTTACACAGTCTGAAAAGTGATTTCATGCTGCGTGTATGTGCACTTAATGTGAAGGCTGCCGAGTCTTGTGTCAGTAAAGACCTGGAGAACGAAATGCAGCTTCCTTCTGTCTTGGACCACTCTCCCAAACACACATAGCTGGTTGAGGTTCAGAGAACCTCTTTTTGTACTCTGTTGTATTGAACAGTAATTCATAATTTTTTATGAATCTGCAAGAGGAATCCATGGGTCTACTGACTGTGAGGTGTTTGCCTTTCATTACTGCAGACAGTCTCAGTGTGTACTGAGTAGCTAATGACCAGTACATCCCAGAATTGCAGTTCGCTGCATGGAATAAAGTAGTTAAATACAGGTAGTCCTGTTTCAAAGCTGGCAGAAATGATTTGCCTAAACCAAAGTCAGCAAATGACTTTGCAACGTTGACACCTGGATATTCTAAAAAGTGCTAAAAAAATTGCTTTTTTTTTCCCCAGGAATTAGGCAGTGTCTGTTCTAAAAAAAGTAACATTGTCTAAACAAAATGTCCATGGCTAATAAACCCTCAGATTAATTGATATTTCACTGTTCTGTTTTTCTTGTATGTAAGTGTGGGAGCTGAAGCTTGATGAAGTCAGTGACACCAGTTTATGAAGACTGTAAAGTCCCTTTCAACTTGGGAGGGAAAGTTGGAGGGAAAGTTGGACTGTGCCTTGAAATATTTGAGAAGTAGGGTTGGGGGTGGAGGAAGGGAAATGGACACATACTGCTGCTTGGGATACGTTTTGGTATTTTGTTAAATATTTTTTTTCCAAAATCAAGTTACTATTTTAAATATTTCATTTGAAAGCTAATAAGCATCCTTAGAAACAAGTCTGAGGGTTGGAAGTGATTTATCCTCTTCTAAATCTGTAGTTTGTGAAATAGATCTTCCTCTAATCTGAAGTGGTTTTCCTCATAGGTAGTATTTAAGTATGACATCCTCTTATCTTGCCTCCCCTTTGCAGTTTTGTTGGTAGCTTTTTCTGCTGTTAGCATTATTTGAATTTAGTCACATAGTAAATCACTCAAGGAAAATGTAATTAATGGTTTCTAAATACAAACTCTTTAGCAGTTGTTTAGAAGTGACTTTCCTTTTCCTGCCCAGTGAGGTATGTGGTGTTATTTGTTGTGTGTGTTTTATTTTGTTGCTGTTAATAACAAAATCTTGAGTTTCTTCTGGCATCTCATGTTGCTGTAGTTTAGAAACATATCCCAAGCAGCAGTATGTGTCCATTTCCCTTCCTCCACCCCCAACCCTACTTCTCAAATATTTCAAGGCACAGTCCAACTTTGGGGCAGGCAGCAATGCCTGGAGCAGTATTGTTTTCTTGATGATGAGCCTAGAGGACATGCTGTGCTGTTTTTTGAAATGCTAGTTAAATTCAAGGTATTGTGCTTTATAAGAGCTTTGGTCCTCTCCATAATGGAACCTAGTACAATGGTACACTCCAGTGCATAGGGTAATGGTTTCTGATGTAGTGGTGCAGAAACTAACTTGTATCAGTTCTCCAGTCCTGCCTTGCATGGAAGGGGTGGAGGTTGTTCTAACTGACAAAGCCTGCAATGAATTATTCATCCAGACATAAAGGGCAGATTGAAAACCTTCTGGGTTTTCAGGTAAGGAAGGTAGTAGTTCCGTTTAAGCCAAATAGTTATACAACTTCCATAAAAATACTCCGAGCTTCCAGTGTTTCCTTTTGCTTTTCAGAGGTACTTGTGTGGGATATACCATTGAAACACCTTTGTTTGTCACGCAGTTTGCTGCTGCTGATAGCTTTCCTTTACGATTGTTCTATTCTCTTTATTTCTTGAACAGTCAGTGGAACCTCAAGTTACCATCTAAAACTAAAGATCACCAGTCTTAAACCGTTTTTATTTCCCTCTGCGCAGAAAAGGATAGCATCGCTTTGTTAGTAGCAAATCATTATATAATGTGCTACAAATTTCTGATGTACATAGAAGGCCTACCTGACACAAAAGACTCTTGTTCGTAAAAATTAAAATTGGGGAAATGTTTTTTTTTTTTTAAAAAAAAAACTTCTTTGGGGGGTGTGGAGTATGATTTTGCGCTTGTTGGAGTTTTGCTTTGTTTTTTAAGCTATTACCTGTTCTTTAATTACTGTTGCAAGTAATTTCCCAGTGGCCTTTTAGTTTGAATGCAGCAGTAAAGGCAGATGCAGAATGACACTCAGCACTGCTACCTTAGCTGCAATTGTCTTTGTGTGATGTTAAGTTAAAATTGCCTGCACGACTGACTGGTAGAAGAGAAGCAACTCCTGTTGGATGTAGTTTGCAGGTACTTGGAAAGCCCTTCTAAGGTTCTCTGATACAGAGGGCTTTAGAAATGCCAGTTCTTTAACTTGATATAACAGTATGCAGATTTATAACAGTGAACATGCAAAATCTACCACTTTTAAATGGATTTCTAAGCTATTTTGAAAACTGTACTATAGGATCTAGGACAGAGGAAAATTATTATTTTCAGAATATATTTAGTTTTACTCTATTTGTGGAACTTCATTTTTAATCATGCTTGTGAAAGGCAGACTTTCCAGTAGTACTTGTGGTACCTGCATTCCCTCAGCTTAGATATGTTACTTTACTTTCACAGCACCTTTGTTCAAGACATACAACTTCTGTGAAACCTAAAACCTCAGGATTGTCTCTTTTAGCAGTGGCTTTTCTCTATGAGGAGAGGGAGGAGAGAAGAGTGGTTGCAGGATATTTTAGCTCTGCAAACTTCCACTGTGCACGCAGCAGCACACATGCTTGATTGTTCTCTGCCTTCTTGGAGCTCTTTATTTTTACTGGACAGTCATTGGCATAAATCCCATGAAGGTAGCATGTGTAGGGTGTCTGTCCCCAGTCTTCCTATTCAGGCTGAACCTGTGGATGAACAAGGCTATTCTGGGCTTCAGGTACTATAATGATCGAGTGCTTTGTTGTACGATGTTCTTCTGGATATGACAAGGTGAAAAGGTACGTTCTTCCAGCCTGGGATTTACTTGAGAATGTGTTCAAGACATACTAAGATTTTATTCAAAAACTAGACAACAGTATTAACTGTTTCGGACACAGTTGTAACAGTTTCTCGGTTGTACCTTTTTCCCATGGTGAGTCTTGAAATTCTGCTTAAGACTTGGTGTCTAGTTAGTGGAGTGGAATTGCAACATCATACTTCAATGCTTTTTGAAAAGGAGGAGCCAGGTGGAGCCAGTCCATGCCAAATGCTTGACACCAGGACTTGCATGGCGAGCAGGCTGTTGGAGCATGATCTATAAAGGCTTGTGCACCAAGGACAGAGTGATTGCAGCCCCTTTGGCATCACTGGGAATGATGTTTGCAGAGTGTGTCCAACAAAGCTGGGATGGTGAAGAGAAAAGGGCTAGTTAAGATGCTGATGAATGGAAGATACTGGGACTATTGATGGAGTTTGCCAGAGTACTGTATGTATTGAACTCCTCTGTTCCAAATACTTCTAATATTTGACAGTTTCAGAAGTACTAAATACACTGTTACTTAAGCAAATGCTATCTTTTACAACTGCAATCATGTGTACATGCTAGCAGATTCACCAGTCATTATAGTAATTTGTTAGTGTGAACTTAGTCAATAAATCCTTTTAATTGGTCAGATAGTTTTCTCAGGGGGAGATGTTACATATGGGCTTTTGTTTTAGACTTCATTTTAATCACTGAGGCTGTTGCGCGAGCTGGGTGAGTGTATATGGCAGCATCTGTGGAGGTAAAGGTTTCTGGCCTTGTTCAGGACGTCAAACAAATGCATTCCTTCAAATTTCAGAAGGCCAAGAATAGTTCTTCCTTTTTCTCATACAGAATGTATTAGATGTGTCAAAAGGATTAAAAAAAATCCTACACCTTTTGAGAAACATTTCATTTTTCCATTCATGGCAGGTAGCAAGTGTAGTGAAACTGGCATAAAGCTGGTTGTTCTTCTTCTTTGACTCCTTTGAAAAATCCATTGCTGTAAAGAAACTTTGGGAACATGCTGTATGTGGAGGCTGAGAGAGGAAATGCAGGCATCTGATACAGACTTCCTGAATTCCAAAGCTTATTCTTTTAAAAGATACCCTCCCACTAATCTGCAGATGTGCTGCATTGTGTTATGGCTAGCTGTGGTATGCCTGTATGAGAACTCTTCTTTTGGTTCTCCCTACGTTAAAGAAAGGGCGAAGAGGAGAATCTTGCATTTACAATTTTAATTTTTTAAGGTGATAGCAGCTGATGCTCCATTTGTGGTGGATAATGTTGGGCCCCGAGGATGGAAGTGTTAGTAGATCATCCTGAAGCAAAGACATGTCTTTGTACTCTTTACATAAAACCTTAATGTCTCTGTTACATGAAACAACTGACTGACTAACTCTGCACTATATTGTTTTCCCTAGTGGTATATGTGGGCCAATAGTGGAAGCGAATTAGAAGACACTCCTGAATTTAGCCAAGTTGAATTATGAACAATTCAGAGCACAGATGGATACTTAAGAGAGTCATGGGTTTAACAGCATAGGCTTTCCAGGCTGCTGCTTATTCTTTGCCGCTTTCTATTTGGCTTTTATTATGGGATCAAAGAGGTTTGGAAGGGAAGATGATGTTTGAAATTTGAAAACTGATGCATTTAGAAAGACCCTAATTTTCAGCTACAAGATCAACTTGAAAAACATGCATTTTCTAGTGCCTGAGAACTCATGGGCACATGAAACAAGGGGGAGATTTTTCCCACTGCAGAGCTGACCTCTCTGCAGGGTGTAACCTGTCCCAGCAATCCCAATCACACCAGATCTTTAAGTGAGGGATAAATCTCTCTGTGGTAGTGCCTGCTCTAAGGAGTGTTACTGCTCTGTCCCTAGGCCGTACACCTATTAGGCTCCTTCAGTACTTGTTCCCCCATCAGAACTGTAGTACAAGGACTCCAAGAAACAATGCTGTCCTCAGCTCTGATCTAAAAAGTAATTGGCGTGTTATTCTTAACTCAAATTGAGTGCGGGAAAATGGCATGCCTTTGTTTTGAATTTTTAGGAAAAACATAATTTATGCAGAGGGAACTTAATTAGGTAGAATTGTCATGCAGAGACTGAAAGACTTATCTCTACAAACAATAAGTCTTAGTTGTAGTATTGTCTAATTATCATGTGTGCATAAAATAATTTATTTTTTAATCTAATGAAAACAAGAACGTTAGAAATTACTGTACTGTAATTATGGTAGTGGAAGGGTGGTCGAGGCATATATGTGAGAATACCTGGGGAAGGCTTAGAAGCGTGCACTGAGCAATTTCCAGCAGAGATTTATGCACCTGAATATATTTTAAAGTAAAAGCAAGGTTGTTTGTTATTTAAGAAATTGTTTGTTGCTCCAGAATTATTGAGCATCATGTTGAAACTAGTTTATAGGACCTTTGATTTTTACTAGAGCAGATGTTATATTCTTCAGTGAAGACAAACTTGCAGAATAAAATTTGACTTTTTATTGGATAATCTTTCCCTGCTCCGTCTTTTTAAATAGCAGTTGTGTTAAAGCCCAGTTAAAAGGCTCAAACATGAGCTTCTACTGTTTCTTCATCCTCCCAAGCTTTTTAGGAATTGCCTTTTGCTTTCTAGGGCAAATGTTCTTCTGCTGGGACAATATTAAAGATCAGAAAATAAAACCAACCTGCTTCTACTTTGTAGAGTTTACTTTGTAGATGTTTGTAGATGAAATTAGAGGATTTACCTGACAGTAAGAAAAGGTCAGTTTTCTGTTTTCAATATTGTCAGCATCAAAATCTACAAAAAATAATCGACGGTACGCTTCTGGTTTTGTGCCATGAGTATATGATTATGGACTGATTTCTATCTTTTTTCTTTCTTTCCCCTCTAGGATAAGAGAAATCATGCAGAAAGCATCTCTCCCACAAGACAAACCCGAAACCCCACAGTCAGTTACTCTGGCCATAGTTGAGTCAGATTCCACAGTAGTCTACTATAAAGTAACTGATGGCTTTGTAATGCCAGATCCTCCTGATGATCCTGAAGATATGGACAATAAACAGTGGAGAAAGAAAAGAAAGAAGCTTTTGAAATGATTAAGACAAATAGACTTTTCTTGAACTGCTATCCTCAGAATTAAACAAATCCAGGAACTTATGCATGTAAATAAGTAATGTGATAAAGTCTCACTTCTGCATATCAAGCAACTGTTCACAGAGAAGAATGGAGGCTTGTGCAGATGTATAGAAATAAAATGCTATTTAAAATATTACATGGGTCACACTTCTGAGACAGATTGCTCCTGACTAATCTGACTAATAAATGTACTTCTGAGAAGTTTTCAAAGCTAGTCTCTCCTTTATTCAGTTATATAACAGAATAAACTCATCATTACCCATATTATAAATATTTATTAAAGGCAAATCTTAAGGATTTCTGGCAGGAGTATTGATATCAAGTTAAAGGCTTTGTAGCTTACAGAGTCCCTTTGTTTTAACAGTGTAGAAAGGCTCATGCTGTCTCTAAGTTTCCTTTGCTGAGTACTTACCATCTTGCCCCCAGTTTTTTGAGAAGATTTTTTTTTCCACAGAAACACCCAATTGTAAACTTTTTTCTTCTGCAGAGAGAAAACTGACTACTGCAATACCAGAGGCTACTAGCTACTAGAACAAATCCTAAACTAATAAGAGGGTTTGGAGTCCTTGCATCTGCATGAAGAAGTACCAGCCTCTGCTAGTAGGTTCAAGTGGAGGTAGGTTGTGACTGGGTCATTACTTCAGGGTTTGATTGATCCAGGATGGTGTCACTGACGTAGCTGAACACACACCATGTTAGAGGTCAGGATCTGAAAAATCTACCAGGCTTGAGCACAGTGTTGGAGGCTGCTATAAGAGCTGAATCACAGTATAATGAAGTTGTCTGCATGATGCCCTGCCCTCTTTTTAGGCTCCTGTGTGTAAAATTGCTTCACTGTGCTTTCAGTGCTTCCCTGTCATAGTAGTGCTTAAAGTCCTCTGAAGAGGAGAGTAATTGGGTGTGTTTTCCTGCATCAATGAAGTACATCACCTTTGAGGCTCTGAGTGGTCACTAGCCTTTATCTGCTCAGCACAGCAAGCGGGTTCCTACACTCACTGTAAAATTTTTTTTTTTTTTTTTGGTAGAAATTAATGTAGCTTCTGCTAGTTAAATTGGCTGTCTTGTGCTTTGGTCAGGGGTAAATTAAGGGGGAAAAAAAACTTAAATTGATCTTCAGTTTCTTCTACAGGAATTTTCCATGTCTTTCATATAACAATCATCTTCAGATTGAACTTAGAACTTCTTGCCAATCAAATGCCATCCCAGAAGCAGCTTCTTGAGTAAAAAAATGCCCATTTGACATTTGTGTGGCCAAGGACCACACACTCAAACTTTGAAGCACAAGAACTCTTTTTTTTTTTTTTTGCATGAGAGAAACCCGAAAATTGAGCTGGAAATGAAAGGCTATTCAGAGCTTTAGTATCCCTGTGACTGAAATGGCTGGAAATACCTGGTGTTTTTATGGTTGTGGAGTTTGATCTAGTTTAGACAAATATGCCAGGAGGCAGTGTGGTGTAGCTGGGGAAGCACAGGGCAGGAAGGTGATCTGGGCTCTAGCTCCATCTTCTGGAAGGACACCCAGTGTGGCCTTCAGCATTGTGTTTAGGCGTGGATCCCGTGAAGCCTGTCTTGGAGCCTGCAACAGCTCCTCCAGCTTGTTCTGACTGCAGCCCCCTTGGGGTGTTCCTGCCCTTGAGCACACATCGACCCCTCTCCATTTTGCCAGCAAAACTGGAGGAGGGGAGAAGGTTGCGCTGTGACCCTGAGCGCTGCATGGCACCCTCAGGCAAAGGTGACACAGGAACCTCTTAGAGCAGCTTTGCCACCAGCACCGTCATCTGGGGGCACCTTGTTGACTTAGAGAACTTGTTAAGCTACAGAGGACAGGCTGGTGTACGTGTCCAGGTGCTTGCTATGCTCATCGGAGGCCTCTGCACCTCACCCTGCTAGTCTGGGTAAGCTGCTTCTGAGAGCTAAAGCTCTTTAGCAACTCTTTGAGTTACAAAATTAGCCCTTTGCAATACCAGTATTTTCTTCATCTCTTTGTTGGTAGCATGTCTCCCTGGCATACATCGTGACAGCACTTTTTCTTAGGGTAAGCTCATTGCTTTTGGACTATGGTTCCACTGAAACGAGCTCAGAAAGGTTTGCTTCTGGCATTTCACCTTCTCCACTCGCTGCCTTCTGGCATTTCCATACAACAAAGGGAGACTGTAGCTCTGTGGGCTTCAGTCACGGAAAAATGCAAAGAAAAAATTGGAAGAATATCTTTCTCAGTCTTTCTCCCCTCACGGAGGAAAAATATAATTTTATTTTGGTTCAAAGCCAGATTGCCTTAAAAAGGTAACAGTGTACTGACTCTTGACATGCTGTATTTGACCTTAATGTCTATATTTCATGTACTCTACTGCTCAGTCCATAAAGTAAATCTTACGCTTTGCTAGGCTACATACCACCAGCTAAATTGTCCTTGCATAAGCAGTCAAATACTTCAACCTCAGTGTGAGTGTGTGCTGGAAAAGAGCTGGTTTTGTGTGAAGAAGGCTGTAACAAATAAAACGCAGTGCAGAATTTATTCTTAAGCTACATGTGCTTAACCCCAAGTAAGTTCTTCTGCATTTCCTTCATTTTCAGGGAAATGCATGTATTTTGTAGTTTGCTGCAGGACTGATGCTAGCTTGGCTTTTCTCCTTCATTTTATTATTTCCAGGTACAGAAAAAGTGGCATAATTCAAGCCTTCTTTTCTAGATACATAATACTACTTACCTAGTTTTACTTGGTTTTAGAAGCTGAGTTGGGGAAACTCTATATTTTTGTCCCCAACAAGAAGTGGCCACAGGCTTTGATTTCTGCTCTGTATCCCACTAAGCAAGTATAGGCCTTTTTCCAGTCTCTTCAGATTCTAAGAAAAAAAAAATCTGTAATTCTAAACAAACAAACAAAAGCTAGAAGAGTAAATATCACTGCACTGTTTGTCCAATATGTATTGCAATGCAAGCACCTGGACTTATATGAGTTTAGAGCCAGATGTGCTGTTCCTTTACATTCCCCTGAAGTGTAGTATTATTTCTCTGTGTCAAGTCAGTTTTAGGCACTGAATAAAGAATGGAAAAGACTTCCCTTGGAAGTGTACCAGCTTAGAGCAGTAGCACATTTAATTTCCCAAATCAATAGTATCTTGGTGCTGTGCTTTAGTGTCAAGGACTTGCTCTGCTTTAAATGTTTCTGAAACATCTGCAGCAGCACAAGAAACGTGACCTGTGACACGTCATCTTTACTGCTTCTCAAATTCATCTTGCTTCAGTCCGGATTATTTCAGAGGCTACATCTTGCCATCTTTAAAGTTTTAGTTGCTAAGCACAGCTTGATTTGTGTTACTAATGACCCATGACCAACAGAAGATGTGTTTTAAAATCTTAGAACAAGTGTATCCTTTCTCTGGTAAATGATTGTTTCAGTTCTTTTCTCTCTTCAGAGGGAAAAAGCTTCCTCTGAGAGCTTCCTCACCAAGTAAGGAATGATAGCAAAGCAAAGTGATTTTTTTTCTGTACGGATTTGACAGTGTGACTAGATGCCCAGTTACATAAGTAAACGTCTGCTTTGGTTTATGCAAACTAGGTTTCCTTGAGGCATTACTGGCACCATCACCCAAACTTTCCTGTATTCAGCCTGACTGCATGCAACGCACGCAGAATATTTTATATGGAAAAACACCAGCCAAGAAGGAGGAAGCCTCTTCAGATGTGTAAAGAGAGGCTGTGGTCGCAAGAAGCAGATAAGAAATATGCATTGCAGCAGACAGTAAGCTGCCAGGAGTGAGCAACTACCACAAGCTTCCCCTTTAACGTGCTGAGTAAGCAAAACCACGTGCATGTTTGGGTAGTGGGCCTCTCCCGTTGAAATCACCTATGCGTACGTGACTGTGCATGTGCTGCGCGTGATCCGGCAGTGCAGCGCAGCTGGGTGAGCAGTGGATGCCAGGAAGTCATCCTGTGATCTGCCCTGCTTGTAAGGGCACGTCTGCGCGGCAGCAGCGCGGTCCCCGGCAGTGCCGCCTGAACAAGCGGAGCCCTGGCAGCAGATGCTCGCTGGGCCAAAGGCAGCTGTAGGTAGGCTGGCAAGCAGTGACCAGATGAAGGTATGTTGTTTCCAAAATGCATCCTAAGCAGGATGCTGTCCCCTCCAAAGAGGCCCTCAGCATCCCTACAAAACCGTTCTATTTTTCAGAAATCACTGGAGGAAAGGCACAGCCTCCTTATGACCTCTTCTCAGGCTGGGCTGAGATTTTCCACAGTATTTTTAGCTTGGACAACACGGAAATATCAATAATATTAGTAAAGCCAAGCTATCTCAATCCATTGCTTTCCCTTCTGTGTCAGCAGTCCAGCAAAGAAGCTTTTTGTTTTAATTTAAAACTTTTTTTTTTCTAAAAACCAGTCCATTTATTAATCATCTATGAGTATTCTAGGTCTGTAGGAATTAGCTATTTAATGGTTTGTCCCAGTAGTTTTGAGGAATTTAAATTCAATCAACTAGCCTATAAGTCCTCTTTTTTATACGTGGGCTTACTGTTAATCTTCTGTACCCTCCAGGGATGTTTCAGTCCCCCATTATAACCCAACAGTTTAAAACTTCCATAAGTCATTAGCCAAGGAAAATAAACTAAGATAAATTTAGGCCTCACTAACTTAAAGTTTTCAAACTGAATAGCCTTTCACCTCTTTCCTTATTGCTATCTCATCTTAATCATCCCATCATGATAAAGCTTACTTTGGAAGGCTGAAGCAAGAACATCAAACTCTTTGGCACTTTCAATCCCTTCTGTTAATAGACACCTATTTTCCTTTATCTTCCTCCTATTTACTTTTTAAGTAATGTTGTTACTACCTTTCATATCTCTATCTTTCACACCTCAGCCTGCCCTGATTTTGCAGGACTCTGAGGAGTTTGGTGTATCCCTGGATGCATATCCTGCCTCGGCACTCCCAGCTACAGCGGTTACCCAGGAGGTGAAGCAAGACAGACCAAGGTTGCCAAGCATCTCTGACTACTTCAAACAGCAGCAGATTGCTGTTCTGGCAAATACCCCTTATATAGAAAGGAAGATAATTGTGAGCAACTAGGTTTTCCTCCTAACACTTCAAAAACAGCTACAACTGCATCTCACATTTCAGAGTTTCTCCAGGATTTGAACTCTTTTTCATTTGCTTTCCCTGTTTCTCAGATGCTTCCACTTTAGCAGTGCCATGAGCCTGAGGAACCCCAGTCTCAGCCCCTACCTTCAGCAAACCTGAATAACAGCCTATTTGCTTGGGTGAATTAGTGAGCGCTCCAACTCCTGATTAGCTACATACTGCATGTTGTGTTCTCTGCATCTAACAGACATGATTTATTGCCCTAATGATTTATTGTCTCATTAATCATTCTTTGGCATTCCCACCTAGCTATAATTTTCTCCACATACTTCTTGTCTGGCTGTAAAGCTCAGTTTACTAACCCTGCATAGCTCTGCTCATCTCTTCCATGGCCTTTTTTTCCCTTTCTCACTGCCCTAGTCCTATTGATAGCAAGTCTTTAGCCGTCATTCTCTGTCCTTCTGGCCCATGCCTCATGAGTAACACCCCTTAAACCAGGCCATCCCTTAATTACCTTCAAATTTATCTCTTCATGCCATCTGCCCCATCTGAGCTCCCCTTCCTTTCCAGCCTTCCTGCTACCACCTTGTCTTCCACTGGGGTGCCCGCAGCTTGGCCAAAGAGCTGTAAGATGTTTCCCTCTCCTAATTTGGTTATCAACTGGACATCTCAATTCCACCAGACCAAGCCCATTTACCACTGCAGATCTCAATCCAATTTGAAGCCAGGACTCACGAATGGAATGCCAATATCCAACCTGCCAAGGATCCTTATTTCTTGGAGGGTGTTGCTTTCATGGTGCAGGGTGGCTGTAGCTTGTTCCTCTATCCAAAACACCCAAGTCACCACCTGCAAGGAGATTTTCAGACCAGCTGTCGTTGTGTTGAGTAATTCTGCGGGACAGAGCTCTCTGAAGCCAGCTGGCTGTGCTTGCACCAGAGGGCGCTTACACACTGCTGAGCAGGGTTTTTCCTCTTTGGGAAAACCCAGTGCTTTGCAAAACTTCACTTGCACTCTGCTGCTTTGCTCTTGCAAACAAAAGGAGGAAAAAAAATCTGTAAACAGCATCCCAGGTGTTTGCATTCTTCCTTTCTCAAATGCTGAAATGACACTACAAAAAAGATAGCCTTATTGAGACTAAAGAAATGGTGTCCAGCATTTCTGGGTTGAAAACCAGACTTTGGCTCACAGGCAAAGCTCACCTGCTGGCAGCTTTAGTTTAGTTTTGGGTCTCCCAAAACAACTAGCCAAAGGGCAGCAGAGGCCAGGGCTGCCCTCATCTGCCTGTGTGTGAATTGGGGGACACCATGCTGCAGCTGGAGCACCACATCCTTGGCAGGGATGGGGTTTATATCCCTTCTCCAGCATGGTAGTGACTCACAAGGTGAAATTCTGCACCCTGAGCTGTACGGGAGGCCAAAATAACTCAGTTATTAATTTAGAGGTCCACAAGTGACTCTTACTTTTTAATACACAATAGACACATTGAAAGCCATGGAAACTAAATGTATCAGAACGTGTTTGTCTCCCAGTGCCACCGATTTCTGAAGGAAGTGGATGCCAAACACTTTGAGGACCTGCAGCTGTTCCGTGTTCTCCCCATCCTTCCTTGTTAACATGCTCTTAGCCTGACCAGCAGAGCCACCCTCAAAAGGACAGTCAGCTCAGGAGACTTTTACCTTGGTGTCACCTTCCCCATGAAAGGTGAGCATCTCTTCTGCAAACAGCTGGTGTGGTGCGGCCTTTTCATGGCATCACCAGTCATGTGCTGGCCGAGATTTTCCATCACAACTGACTTTTAAATAATGGAATCAAAGACTACTTGATCTAAGTTTTTCCCAGAGTTTCAGCTAAGCCTCCCTTGTTATTAATAGCATTATCTGACTTAATTAGGCTGAACAGTACAGTGTTCAGGACGCTGACTGCCCATTTTTCCATCTATTAGAAAAGGCAAGAACAAGTCTTTGTAGTATTTAACTCCCTCTCTGCAGTCAGGGTCTGTGTTCTCCTCAGATGATTTTTCCATCACAGTGCCTTAGCAAGGAAGGCAGGGTGTGAAGCAAGGGCAGCCTTGCCAAGCTTGACAGCAAAATACCACAAAAGCGTTTTTTACCCAGCCAGTACACTTTGCCCTTTCTGTCTGCACATATTAGATACTCTGGTATCCTCCAACTAAACAGCCAGCATAATTTTTTTTTTCCTCCAAACCTGCCCCAGACTCACTCTTTCCCATTTAATTCCCCTTCCCAACAAGCATGCTACCACTGTGCTTTAAAACAGCTGGGGAGATATTCAGGACCAAATTCTGCCTTTCGTTTAAGCACTGCGTTGTGCACACTACCCATTAAAAGGGTTTCTCGAGAACAACATGTTACAAAATTATATCAGCTGTGATGGGAAGTTGACCCTGGCATGAGGTAATCCATTGCTGCCTGTCTCCTGTGCAGAACCTTGCTATCTGTGTGAATAGTTCTGGATTCGTATCTGCATTTTTCGAAAGCTATTACTTAGACTGAATATCCAGAGGGAAAATCCAGCTTGCAGCTAGGCATAGAAGATCATAGTTAAAAAAGAAAGATCAAACTTTAAAAAAAAAGAAAGCGCTTACATCCTATATACATTTGCTATGCTGTTGGCCAACAAACATTTTTGTTGCTCTCTTGTTCCTCTTTAGAGGAGAAACCTCTCGTATGATCCAATCTTCTTGCTAAATTCTTCAGATGGAGCTGAAAGGAAAATGGACAAAAGTCGGTGGTGTTTGCACTAGGGTCCAATGCCAATTACGTTTATGACTGCAAAATAGCCTGATTATATCTGTGCTGACAGAGCATATTCTAAGCTCAGTAATCAGTCATCAAACCAAGATGAGCAAAGTTTCACATGTCCCCAGTCCTATCCCTTCTCTCTGCCATGACTCTATCTGCAGCACCGGACTCAGGTCAAAGAACCCAGCCTATTCTCTTGACTCAAACCAAAGCAACTGGGAGAGGCTGGAAATATTAGTTATACTTTAGAAATACGGGGCATTGCAGAAAATAATAGAGCAAAAGCGAAAATGGTCATTCTCCTGAGAAAGATTAATTTACCCACAAAGCAAAATCAAATATTGAATTAGAATAGATATTAACACATGAACTATTCATAAAGGCACTGAAAAGAAATATTACATCAAAGATGAGGAACTCCAGCATTCAAAACACATTGTTTATTTTCCTGCTAATATTTGTTTCCATGCTAAATTTCATGCTTATATTCTTAGGTATTTTACTACTGGGATTTTTTAACTAGGTTTCTACTAGTTAAGCATTTATAATCATTAGTGTCCTAAAAAGCAAAGAATTCATGGGCTGAGCTGACATGCTGTCCAATCTATTGCTAAAACTAAACCATCAAACAGAGGGATCATAATTTACACTGGCAAAGTGGATTTGTAGATAAAAATGTAAGATAGATGAGAAACTGTTTAAGAGAAATCGTGAGTTGCGCACATCAGGGAAGAATCAGGACGGAAGGAGGTTTCTCATGGATTTGTTCAAGAGTTGATCTTGGGTCTAGTATTATTCACTGTTTTTACTGATGAACTTAGACTAACCCAAGCATGAAGCTAATTAAGCCTACTGGTACCATAAAGTGGAAAGGCAGCAAGAAAAACACAAAGAGGAGCAAAATACCACGTGAGAAGGAGCAAATGACACTGAGAGTCAGCAGACACCAAACTTAGGGAGAACTATTTCCAGCAGAGGTATGAAATCTAGTAGCTGCCAGCACTAATGCCATTGGGTAAGGCACTTCAGTCTCTACGATGCTATACACAGTGCTGGGCACCCAGGTCCTATCGGTGGCACTCGGTGAAGGTGAACTCCTCCTAGAACAGGTGCGTGAAGGAGCTGCTATGGGGGTTGGAGATTGCAAAGCGGGTCCCTGGGCAGGAGGCTGAACAGGCAGAATATGCAGGGCATGTTTTCTACCAAAGGTTTCTTTATCATCTGAACGAAACCAGTTCTCATGAGGAACTCCCAGAATCCTTCTTCACGAGTGATATTTGCTTCCATGCTAAATTTCATGTTCGTTTTCTTAGGTGTTTTATTACTGAGATTTTTAAACCTCCTACAGTTTTTCTGCGGGAGAAGGTCTCTCTCTTCCCCCTGCTCTGGCAGTCCTCCCCAAACCTGCTGAACCGTATTGATTAGGCAGGTCGTGCTTTGGGGGGTTGGGGGCAGCAGGAGATAGAAAAGAGGCTGAAGGAGGCTGAGTACCCATCCTCACCACCAAGCCCGTAACATTTCATCTGACCAGGTCCGTTTCTGCTGTGATGGCCCTTTCAGATGGAGAAACCTAACCCTGCAAACAGAATCACCCGTGGAGCGTGGCGTCTCCCAAACGCGTCTACTGACCGGAGAGTCAAGCCCCTGTCCCTGGGCCCACGAAGGAGCCTGTCCGGAGCACAGGCTGCGGATAACGCCGTGCCAGGGGCTGTCCCGCCGGCCAACGCTCAGCTTGCCGCTCCTGACGCTGGAGAAGGCAACGATTACTCGGAGGCTTCCACACACAGCCCTTTTTCATGGCAGCGGCAGCGAGAGAAAACAGTTGCCACAGAGCAGCTATTTCATACAGTGCTGATGTTATGTTGGGATTACGGGTTTGTTTTCACAGGAAGAGAAGTGACTGGAATACATGAATAATCAGGCAAGCATTTTATCCTCTTGGCTTGTACGTCTCCGTCGGAGCTGTACACGGCCGGCAAGGGAGAGCTGAGACAGGAGGCCAGGAAAGTGTGCAAGGCCAGGAATTTGGTTTGAAGACCACCAGCAGAAATGCGGGCCAGGATCAGAGCTAGCTGGAAACATGCCCCTTTTTAAAGTGTATTTATTAAAACCAGTTATTAAAATGAGTTGTGAAAGCAATGCATCTGGTTAAAAGAGTTTAAGCTGAGCGAAGGGAATTTACGTACAAGCAGCATAAAAAACCCCAAAACGTCTGGGTGGTAATTTCCCCAAGCCAGACAAATTCCTGTCTAGCTTGTTCCCCAGCAGCTTCCTCAACTGCTTGAGCCTCGCAGAAAGGCCTGCATAAAAAAGGAAGATAATAATTAGCCTAGCATTTTTCTCGCCTTTGTTGTCAGTCTGCAGGGACCAGTCTTTCAAACACTTATTATTTGGTTAAATAATTGTGTTCTAGGGGATTGTCAGAAGGGAGAACTGGGACAAAAAGAGAGTATTTGCATTTTGCTATGCAGCGCTGGAGGAGGGGCTCTCACATCCCTTGCTCTCTGCAGGGAGCTGAATTTTGTTGGCAAAGGCCAAAGAAAGATTTCTCTCCCGTTCCACAAGATCCCAGTTTTTAGGAATACAAGAGGAGACAGAAAAGCCCTGACACTAATGTAGGGCAGCTTGGTCATGCCAGGAGAAGCTCTGGAGAGAAAAGATGAACCTTGAGCAAATCGAACAGAAAACCAGAGTAGAGCCAAGGATGTGCTTTTCACTTGTCTTCATCCAATTCTCGGTGAATATTCGTTTAAGAATAGGAATAGGGGGAAAACCACAGTGACTCCATAGGTTTGTGTGTCTCCATCCAGGAATAAGCAAGGACCAAAGACAGCTGCAGGCTGCGAATGCATGGGAAAGCATTACTGGCGGTTGTAAGGTCTGCAGCTCTTCCGTAGGAGCCATCCCTCCCAGCGCGATCCCGAGCCGTAAGTCAGACTTCCTCTGAATCCTTTCCACGTGAGGGCATTAAATTCTCTCCACGAGCAGTCGCACTGTCGTGAAGAGCCTGGCTCCATAGTCTCAATACCTTCACAGGGGCCAGCAGCCACGGGTCCCTGGGCCTCCCCTGCGTCAGACCGAGCCAGCCCCACGTCCCGGCCAAGTGCTCCGGCGTGGCTGCCGGGGAGACGCAGTCTCGACCTGGGAGATCCCCTGGGAAGAAGTTCACCTTGGTGGTGACCACCTCCTCTCCCAGTCCTCCCTCTTGAGACCCTGCTGTGCCCCACCTGAGCTTTGAAGTATTACAATAGAACGGCACCACAGTGAAAATGCCCGTTTTTCTAAGCATAAAATACCTGGGGTTATCTCCAGAGCAGTGCAGATGGTGCTGGAATGTATCATATGCAGTCCAGAGCACGTCAGTGACTATGATATTCTGGATTGCTGAGAAAGCTGGCTTTCCTGTTCTCATCGATGTGGTGCGGTGGTTTGGCCTGCTAACCTCTAGCATTGCAAATTGTAGGCAAAAATCAATTTACTGTTTGTAGATGGCTGGCCTCCCCTCAAATTAGCAGCCTCTGTGTGAGGGAATAGCAATACAATTAAAATAGGATTGATATAAACTTCAGCAAGACAAATCAGAGTCCTAAAGGATGAAGGATTTGTGGTTTCTTATTTCTTTTTAACAATCCAATTAGAAAAAGGAACATCTGTTGCACACCTGAAAGGCAGCTGACTGAAAAGGAAGTTTGGGAGAAAGCATCGGTAAAACTCTGTTTGTCTGCTGCACTTGGTGGAGCGGCAAGGCAGCCGGGACCAGGACTGGGCCCCAAACCCATCCCAGCCTTCCCGAGTGCAGAGGTGGAAGCACATACCTCTAGAGACTTAAAATGAGTCTCAGCAATATGAGGTTATGCTTTTCTTTTTCTGAAACAAATAAAGGAGCCTCAAGTGCTAAAAAGAATTTATTTCTTTAGTGCTATTCCAAAAGCACATGAGACCAGTTGTTCTCCTTTTTATTTTGCTTTTAATAACCAAGCCTTCTTGGAGAACAGACAGCTTTGCCATGCGAAGCCCCCCGAGCTAATTCTGCACAGCGCAAAAACATGCCTGGCAGTCCTTGTTTCATGGGCTCCCTGTCTCCACTCCGATGGGAACCACTGCATCGGATCGGTCACTTTTTCTACTAGCTGCTCTCCTGCTGAAAGGGCTTCAAATCCACTTGGAGATCATCCCTGGGCTTGCTCCAGTGTGCAGGTAAGCAAAAAATGGAGATCACAACGCAGGAAAAAAAAAAAAAAAAGACTTTGCAAATCTGCAAATTATTTTGGGAAGAGGAAGAACACCTGAGGTTTAGAAAGCAAACTTCAGCACCCACGCTAATAATAAGAAGTGATGATTCAGAGCCGACTCATTTGGGAAGGGACCTGGCAGAGAGGGCAAAAACCAAACGAAAGCGCGGGTGTTTGGTATGTGGAGAGAGACTGAGGCATTCTGATTAGGGCAGAAGTTGTCTAAAAATAAACAAACAAAACCCCAAAGCTCTGAAGATTTCAGCACCATCTGGAAACTCTGGGAGAAGAGAAAACAGCTTGCTGCTGTAGGAGGCATTAAAGAACAGAGTTTATGTATATAAATAAATATGTGTATCAAAGCAATACACATCACCATTAGAGATGAGTGCAGAGCTTAGAAGTCAAGTCCAGTCAGAGATATCTGAACGCCCGATGGCTTTACAGTTTGTTAGGCTCGAGGCTGAGGTCAGTCCATGGCGTCACAAGCACACTGCAAAATTTAGGGTTTGCCCCACGTCTCCTTTCTGTTGCCCTCATCTTGGCAGCCTTCAGATCCCGATTTCGAGTTGCACCATGCTTTTATTTGGCTTCTACCCCAGCTTATTGCAGAAGCAACTCCCCACACACCTTGGAGTGTCCCCCGTGCCTTCGTGTGGTTATTTTGTTGGGCTAGCAAAAGCGTTGATCTAAGGAAAAGTGAAAGAAAGTGGCATTTACTGGGATATTATAAGGCTTTGGGTGATTTAACGTGGACAGGGGTTTCTTTGGCCTGGAGGCAATAAAAGACCTGAGCAAAACTGCAAAAAATCAACCAAGATCTGAGAACTGTACACTCAATGGAAAAATAACACTCCTGGAGAGGTCTGGAAAAAATCCCACAATATTTGACTATGCTGGTAGAAAAACAACCCTATGGAGAAAAAAAAAAAATCCAATCAGAGATGTTTTTGCAGCTCAGTCTCTGCGTGAGCCCATCGCAGGGGCAGGTGGGTGGCGGGTGCGGAGGGACGTGCTCCGCGGCCGGAGCTGGGCTTCCCTTCCGGGGGCTCTCGGGGGAGACTGGCATAAGCAGAAGAGCCACATTGTACCTCGCAGTCGTGGGAGCACACGCTCATGTTGAACAAGCCACTTTACCACTTTAGCCCCCTAAAACGAGGTTCATTTCAAGGTGCAGAAACTTTTGGCTGAGCTGTTGTTTCCACAGCAGGTTGGACCAGTGAGGTACAATTTAATTGCTAGGCATGAACAATTAAATTGAATTAAATTAAAAAGTTAAGCTCTTATTATCTGAAACTGAGCACCAAAAATTAATAGACACTTACAGCCTAATCTCTGTTCCTCCGATCTCTAGCTGCAAACAGGAGCCGTATCACCACCGTCTAATTTCATCGTCTAATTTCATCATCTAATTACATAGGATTACAACGCTTGCAGCTCACTAATGCCTGGGACTCATTTTGATATTCCGGCGCAGCACCCCAAAGACAGGAGTTCTGGATTCAGAGTCAGGTCTGGATGCTCTTCGATGAATAATACATAATGCAATACTCCGATGAGAAGGATCAGAAGGACGATCGAGTGACTCTCCGTTTACTGAATGGTTAATATTTTACTACAAAAGGTCTTGAAGGAAAAAGCCCCAGTGACGACCAGCGTTTCCGCTCACATCTTATAAGGCGTTAGGGATGAAAGCATTATTTTAAAGGACAGCTAGGACACTTCCCGGGTTCTGTTTTGTACCGGGCCAGGGTTTCCCCTTGGAGCAGCTCTGTTCCTCCTGCAGCTCACGCTTGCCGCCAGCATCCCCGTGCAGGGCTGTGCCACCGCTCGGTGCTGGCCGAGCGCGGTGCTCCGCACGTCCCCCGACCCGGCGCGTGAAAACGCCCGGAGCGGGCCGGCCAAACCAACGCGCAGGGCAGCAGCTGAAGAAAATGCCTGTTTCACGTGCTCAGAGCCGAACGTGAAGTTGCCATGGACACAATCTTCTGCTGCCAATCGCGCTTTTGTTCGGCAAACCGAATACAGAGCCCGGGTTAACTTCCCTGTCAAGCCGGGACAGGAAGGCAGGAGGCCCAGCCTTGGGCACCTCTGGGGTAGGAGGACAGCTGGGCAGGGGGGGACTGGCCTGGTTTTGGGCAGTGCCGGGCTCAGGACTGAGCCTTCAGCCCGCTGCAATCCATCTGTGCGGCAGGGAAAGCTCAGAGCGGCCACTGCGGCTCACGCCAGGACGGCCATGGCCTGGCTTCTTGGATCTCTCTTTTTCTTCTTTTTTTTTTTTTTTTTTTTCCCTGTTGTGTATTTGAAAAAGTTCGGAGGGGCTGGAGCTTTGCAATTCTAACTCATCTGGCTTTCCAGCAACAAGTTAAATAAGCAATGCATTAGCAAAGCACTGTTTTTGCCCAATTTCAGAGGAAACAAGGAGAAAGGGTAACATGTAGTCTATCTCCACCCACCTTCCCTCACACCTCTTGGTCGACCTGAATGAAACTGGGCCGAGCGCTCTCACAGACATCCAAAGAGAAACTCTCCTGATGCTCTCCTCATGGCAACAACACACGTTTTGTCTTTCCAAAGCCCCAGGAGATCTGCAGAGAGAAGTCTGGGTGTCCCAAACACCCCGCTGCTTCCCCTGGGGCAATCTCCCCAACGTCACTGGGGCGTCTACTCCACCATCCGGTGCCTGTGGCATCCTGGAGTGAGTACAGAAACAAAAGAGAGGGAACACCTGGGAGAAGTGTGTGACTACTCCTTGGTGTCCACAAACCAAGAGTAGGATAGGGCTATTTCCTAGCTACCTTAGAAAGATCTGCCCGTGGCAGTTTCCCCTCAGAAAGACTCCCTGTTATCATCGCCTTGGGATCATGGCCATGAGATCAAGAACAGTTTGGAGCATTTTACTAAATGAAATGCTGAGGCATCTGTCTCCCTTCAGGGCACGTTCCCGCGATGTACCACAGCCAGTTTTGCCTTTGGCATGACAAGTTTCTCCCTGGATAGTAACTATGACAACAGGATTTCACTGTGTTTTCTTCAGTGGGAAGAACCCTTTTATTACTGTGCAATTTGTTAGACTAATAAAGCCCTGAAATGCGGAACATCGTGATGTACTTGCCTAGCCTTTGAGGTTGTAAAAGGTATCTAAATATGCCGCTTCTTTCCACATCTTTCGAGCAGGAGGTAAGAGGCTTGCAAACACGGTGTACCCTGCAGTGCTCACACGAGCCGCTGCAGTAAATGTAGCTGAGAGAGGAAGAAGAGAAAGGTGTCGTTTAAAACACAAACAGTGGCTGGCCTGATCCTTCCAGGTTTTCTCATCTCCTTGGCCCTTGTATCTCTTGGGGCTAGTGGTCAGTGGACTCTTGCCAGTTAAGCTGCATGTCTCCAGAGTGTTTCACCCTACTCATCGGTACTTCGTGCTGAAGATGTTAAACTTTATTCTGCCTTTGTCTGGTTTCTAGGGGCAGTGACGGCCTGGACGAGCGTCTTGGGGCTGTGCATGGTCTTCCAAGCTGGGCCAGCTTTCTCCCCAGATCTCCAAGGTATTTCCTGTGTATTCCGCTTGAAAAATCCTTAGCAAAGAGCTATGCAAACAGGTAGCAAATATTGGGAAAATTATGATAAACTAGACCTCGCGCGGCCCACAGCCACATCCAGAGAGAGCGTGGGCTCGTCAGGAGTCAGTGGAGCTGGCGGGAGAGCGGAGCCGGAGCTCCCAGCACCGAGCCAGCCGGGAGGGGGTGAAGGCGTAGGCACAGAGGGATCAACTGCTGCCGTGAGGCCGCGCTCTGCCTCTGAACGGTGCTCCTCTGTCTGGGCATACGTATTCGCTTCGAAGAGTAATAAACCTATGGGATAGTTCAGCAAGGAAAAATCCACTGAAGCGAATAGTGTAAGTGACGGAATTGAAGAGACAGGGAGACATTTTCGCAGAGCTGCTCGGCAAATTGAGTTGACGAAGCAGAGCGCGGAGCTGCACGAAAAGGGCGAGTGACCTCTTTCCTTCCAAACAGAGCAGTCCCTCGTCTGCTCTTGTGGCAAATCAGAGCGTTTTTTCCTGAAACCCTGAAGAGGATGTACACTACTGAGCCCTGACCTCAGACTGCAACTGAAAGGATATCACGACATGTCATCTGGGGACAGAATTCAGGTGTTTTGCAAAGAAGGAAAAAAAGTCCATGCAGGGCAGAATTTGGTTGCTCCTCACCTCCTCCATTTTTTAAGCCAAACTCCAGACCTACAGCAGGATTAATTCAGGCCGTATGATAAAGTGACTCATGCAAAATATGCGAGCGGAGTGGTGCTGTCAGGCTCAGGCATGAGAACTAGAGAAACCTGAAGCTAAAAATACAGCTCAGCAATTACTCAAAGCTCTCTTAAATGAATAGTGCCAGCAGGACTGACTGGTCCAGCACATATAAATAAGCTACTGACTGCTGCATTACTGGCACACAAGCAAAAGTAAACTGAAGAAGAGAAACTGAGCTGGGCTCGGAAGCACAGTCTACTTTTAAAAGTTAATTCAGTTTTGGTAATGTGGGGTGTCCATGCATAGGTTACTACAGAGTAACCAGGGCGCATCGCCAGGTCTTGAGGACACGTAGGGAAGTTACGGATATACGTTCTTAAAGCATCGCTTGTTGCCCTTATCCCAGCCTCTTGTCCCGGCCAGGTCATTTGGCTCCCTCCGTACCCCTAGTGCCATTTATCGACTTTTGCCTCCTCCTCAAAAAAGTGCTGCAACACCCAACTACAAAGCGCCCTTCCCTGGTTGAACACCCGGGCCAATACAAGCCGTTCCCGGGGTGACCCTGGTTACTAAACCAGCGTCCTGCCCATGACAGCTCCAGGTGCCTACAGAAAGGGTTAAGAACCTGTTCCCTGCCCATAGGGAAAGCAGATACGGTATTTTTGTCAGCTTTCAAATGTCTTATGAGTTTACTGAGCTCGCAGCCGTGAGTTGCGCGGGTTGCTTTCCTTGTTTCACAACGTGCAAAGACGAAAAAGCAGTATGTGGCCTCACTCTGCAGGCAAGCTACCTTTCTGTCGTGGTCTCTAACACCAACCGATCCCCGGGTAACAGACTAGAGTTAAATTACTTTACCCTCGACAAATTTAATTAGTAACTAATGGCAGATGCAGAAAAAAGTATAAATGAAACAATGCCGTATAGAAACATGCCATCAAAAGCAGAATTGATTTTAGTCTATGCTTGTAACAGAAAACTCAGTCCATACCGACTCAGCAAATTACTGTCAAATTTTCTAGCCCCACCATGAAGTCAATCATCTTCCTACCACTCAAAACAGCACCTGAACAGGCAGAAGTCATGCTTTCCTGAGCCGTGTGAGCAAAACATAGAAAGGGCAGAAGCCACCTCCAAATTTCCCGTTGTAGAGAGTCCGTTATATCATCCCTGCCCAGATGATTTTCTTTCACCCAGTGTACTTATTTTCTTCAGAAAACATTTCTTCTGATGTTATCAGGACTGATATTAGGCTCCTTTGATGCACTGAAATTCTCTAAAGAGCAATACTCAACTTTTGCACATAGTGCTTATCTACAAGTATATATTCCTCCATTCTGCCTCAAGGGGGCCTTTTCCTATGATCTTCCAATGTTTATTTAGGTCATTTTTGTCTTGATCCAATTTTCTCTTTGGAGAAGAAAGCCTACATATGTTTCTTCAGATGTCGCTTTCCCTCACATGCAGCCACAGTAAATGCACAGCTATGAAGTCTTTCCTCCATGTAAACATTGAAATCCAGGAAAAGTACCATAATTATCGTCAAGATTCATCCTTGAGGTAACTGCTCCCCTTGAAGTCTGTGTTAGTTTTAGTATTCACTTCAATTAGCAGCATTAGTCCAACACTGAGGCAATTTCAAAAGCCTCCACCCAAGTTTCTCCTATTAGGATTTCTTATCCCAAAGTCTCTGAAGACATATTTTGCACATTTCATGTATATGCAGCAATTTACTGTATCCATAGGAACTTAAAAGACCCTTTTTATAGATCTGATTTCTCTTCAGCTAAATACAGCCCTCTGGATATGAAATTATTCAAAACGTACGAGAGCGACAGCTCCTTTTGCAGTCTGCCTGTAATACCTACAGTGTCAGGCCTGCCCTGTTTTTCTGCTGCCAGTGATGCTTCTGGATAACATGCCCTTATTTTGATTATTTACCCTACTATAACCATCCAGTATATGACTGCAGCAAAGTGGAGCAAGAGCATATTCTAATGATCAGACAGTGCAATTCAGTTTTGAGTTGCCAAGTCAGTACTACAGAGCCTGCAGGATTTCTTACGGCTTATGCAATTTGTCATGGCCCAGGTATCACAATACACACATAACCAGTTTCTTCTTCAGCAAAATAGCCTGCAGCAACAAACCAACTGAGGAAGAAGACATTCATGTTGAGAAGGAGGGTTGTGTACTGCCTTTCCAGCTATGAAAGTCGAGGGGAGTAGAGCAAGATGGGCTCAAGCCAAGTTTTCCCACATGGTATTAAGAGGATAAATAAGTGTGCTTAGGATTCAGCTCACAGCCTTAGGAGACAGGATGCTAAATTTCTGCCCAGAATTACTAGTCTTTTGTATGCACTAATCTGCTGACACGGCAACTGGATCCACTAGGGTGGATCCTTGAATAAGCACAATTTCCATGGCAGAAGTCTGCGTGGGCAAAAGAGCCCCTTCATGCCAAAGGAGCCAGGTGCCAAATTTTGCTTGCTATAATCTCTTGTGAACTCAGCAAAACTACCTATCCAAAAAGTCAGGAGGAAGCTGGCTCCAGTTCTTTATATAATTAAGGGTCTGATGCTCTGGGCACATACCTCTGGAGAAGCAACATTATTCTCCCGCTTCTCAGCTCCTGAGGAACCAGGAGCTGCGTGGGGCGTCTTGAAGTTTGCAGGACCAAAACCTGCTCATCCCTCACTTGCCCTTTGAGAGATCAAGTAAGAAGATGAACAAAATGGCAAAAAAACTTATTTAGCATAAATCAGCCCAGTTCTGAAGGAAAGGGAAACTCTGTGGATCATTTATAAATGAGACAAGTATGCCTTCAGGTGTCTCCAGTGACGCATCCGGGCTGCCCTCATAAGTCAGCTTTTGTCTGAATAGATACCGAATGTGGCACTACATCGCTAATATTTAATTGATTAAAAATAGCCCAAAGCTGACAAACTAGGAAAACAACACAAGGCTGCATAAGAAACTTGCCTATTTTGCCATACAGCAGTTCCCACCGACCTTGGGCGGCACATTTCTCATTGCCAATATTATTAACAGAGTCTCACAAACCAATTTTCCGGCAGTTGCCCTTTCCTACAAACAAGCTGGCTTTCGGCGTGAGCCAAATCCATCTCCCAGAGCAGAAAGCCTGAAGTGGTCAGATTTTACTGTAAAAGCTAATTGTTTTACCTTAAGATAACATTTATTTAACCAAGTCCCCCTTCCTTCTGCCTAAAGAAAAAAGGTTGGACTGTCCTTCTCTCTTACCTAAAAGAATATTTTTAAACCTTCTTTTTTCTCAAGTGGACACAAGTAACCAAATGGAATAATTTTTTCTAACCTCCCATCTGTAACGTTTTGCAGAAAGGGGAGAAGCGGTTTCGTGGTGCACGGCCTTGCAAAGCACGGCAGGCTCTCTAGGGAAAGAGCAGCAGCCTCCGGCACTGTCCCGTAGCTCCGCTCTCTGCCTCAGCCCCTTCACGTTACGGGCTCTTCATTTGCCTCCCATCGCTCGGTTCTGCTATTCGTGCTCCCCTTTTTGCACAGTTACTCTCCCGCTGTTGGACGTTCCTACACATTTTCTCCAGTTTCCTTTATTTTTTGCTGCGAAGCTTCTCCAAGAGTCACTCCCAACAGTGTCTGCCTGGGGGCAGGTCCCTTTTCCAAAGGACCGGGAATGTAAAGGCCCTTTCCTCAGCCACAGGGTGAAACCAGGCTATCTGTACGTGGGTGCTGCTTCATTCCAGTTTTGGCTGGGTGGTCCAGAGAGGGCTTGAATTCTAGAGGGCATCTGAGTTTTAAAGAGAGCTTGAAATCCACTGAGCTAAAGACCACTGTCTTCAAGGTTTACTGTCTTCATGGTTTAACTACTATAATTGTTAAAACCTCTCCCCTGAGTGATTTTAAATCCAAATACTAAACTAGCCATAAATTTACTGGATGAGAAAAAAAAAGAAGAAAGAGAGAACCTCTCTTAGAAGAAAGAAAGAAAACCTTTCTACTGACAGGTTGTACAGGACCCATCTGCTGGTCTTTCAACCCTGCCCTGCTGCCTCAGCTCTGCTTCTTTCTTATGGTTCCTCCTCAAACTGAGTATCCCGTGAGATTCCCTTGCCATACAGTGTGCGCCTCCGGATGTGCCTGATGGAAAACCACGGCCTACAAACCTTCTGCAGGTGCTGCAAGTCCAAAGAGGAGATGTGAGCTCCTGAGACAGATGAGTAGCCTGTAACCTGTCCCTCTCCCAAAATGCACACAACTTCTTCCATGAGCCACGTTTGTGGGGTCATGGTCTATCACTGGGTTTGCTTCATCAGTCACAGCAGTATTCGGCCCCTCTTGAACACTTATTTCCCTACCTAGCACCACACCGAGTAGCCACCAAGACAGGCCTATGGGTGAATTTCAGCTCTGTCCTCACCGGAGTAGCTTCCCAGTTCTGCCACGGATTTATTGTGTGGAACTGAACAAGCTGAGCTAGCGCTGTGTATGTAAAGTGGGGTAATACTTTGCTGCTGGGCCCATTAATATTACTCAGAGTTCAGTGAGGAAGTCCCTGCAGACAGCTTTATGCGGATCAGAAAGGACAGATTTTTCCGACGCTATGCCGTAACTCACGACCGTGGCGTTTGCGAACGCTGACACCTCTAGTACGATGCTGATGAACAGCCCTCATAAGCTCACTCAAGCAGACAGACTATTTTTGCATGAGTAACCCTAAAACTCTTGATGGGATTTGAAGTCTATTGATAAGAGAGCTGTGCTGCGAATCCAAATTGAGTTATTTTGCTGCTGTGGTAGTTTATATTCAGGCATCGCTGCTTAAGGGCATAGATATAGGATCAAAGATGTTAAGAAAGCAGGAAATTAACCAACAATTTGTTTTCAATGTCAGTTCTGCCTCGGAAAATTACTGTTATTGTCTGTGGTGGAACAAATCCGATCGTTCAAATGGGTAGAAGCGCACCTCCTGCGATGTTCGAGTAGAGCTGGGGCTTTATGGATAGCAGTGTCAAAAGGCATGATCACAGGCAGCGTTAGATGCTGCCGTGACGACTTTTTCTTTACAACATGATATCAGCACGGAGGACTTGAATTTGACTCTTGCGGTCAAGGTCGCAGCCCTTGGCACAAACACGGCCCTTCCGTCCCGCTGTCCGCCAGCAGCTCAGGGTTGCTCTGGCATCACACGTGCAGTGTTGAACATTGGAAATGGCCTGAGCTTTGCAGTGCAGAGCTTCTGGCTGCAGACTACTGGCCATAGCTCACATACCTGTAAATATACTTCGGTTCACACCAGAAACTCGAGACTCGAGGACTGCCATTGGAGAGATCGTGTTAACACCTAAATGTGTTCATAGCATCATGCTTCCCTCTCTGTTCATAGAGCTGTGAGTGGTGACTTCTCCAGTCCAGCACTGCGGTACCCAGACTGAGAGTCTAAACCGCATTTGTTTGGGCCTCTTCTCAGCATAAGAAAGGGATGGAGAGCACGTCTCTGGTGCTACCGCGGAGGTACGTCATTGTGAGTGAGACCAGAACTAGCTCCGCGGTCAGCAGGGAACAAGCGCAAACGTACGAGAGATGTCGCTCCCACTGGCAATCAACCTAGTTTTAGACAAGATTGTGGACACTACTAAGCAGTGGCTCACCTTTGAACTTTATGTGTCATTTTGGGTTTTCATTTGCACTTACACTCACTTTTATTAACAGAAGATGACTGACAACAAACTAATTCAAGCTCTAACACAACCAGCCTAATGGATGCACTGACTTGGGGTGGGAAAGTGTCTACCTGATGAACCTGCAGCAGCAAATCTAGATTACGCTGGTCCTTTCCCTCGCTCACTCCCTGCTCCTCGTCCTCTCTCCGCTGCCACAGTTCACAGCCTCTGGGCTGTGCTGATACAACTGCTTAGGAAACCGCGCTCTCAAGCAGCTCAGGAACTTCCTCATTTAAAACTGGGTCACTCTGAAACCACTTGCCACACAGAGGGAACAGGATGAGCATCCTGGCTCTTCGTTTGAAAAGCTCCTGGGCATAATTTCTGGGTAAGACTGGTCTTCCAGGACTGTCTAGGAAAGGCTGTGCCGCACTTACGGGGAAGCAGTCGTCAGCAGAGGTGCCACCAGTTAGTTCATCAGCCTGCGCGCTGCAGACCAAACATGAATTTCCAATCTGTGTATTGCTGGAACACAAAAAGGATTGGGTTTCTTATTACCCTGCTCCTCTTAGGTGCTAGGCCTTGATCAGGTAATCATGTTTAAACAGGAGAAATGAGAATCCTGGCCGAAAAGCGCTTGTAAACACCAAAGACCAAAAGAACAAGACAGAACCAGCTAATGAGAACCAGCTGAGCACTGTTACTGTTGGCATCTAGTGTTGGTATAGGCCAACATTTTGGAAGGGCCATGGCAAGAAACGCCTCTGGAGAGCTCAGGAGCGTAAGGAGTTAGCTTTGCACGATGCACAGGAACGTACCTCCCAATGCACCTTGGTGTGGGAACAAGACTGCAACAAAACGGGGTAGGTCAGCCAAGCCGGGCTGCTGCAATTCCTCAATCCTCATAGCATTTCCCCCTTGTTAAATGTGGCTGCCTTTGCGGTGACGTGCAAGGTTTCACCCTGTGTGCGCTTTCCCTTGTAAAAGCTTTTCAATTAAACCGGCAGCTCTGAGAGCCGCCACAGATGCACACAACGGGTCAGCTCAGAGCTCATTACAAATTTGCAGTGCTGCCGCTGAACATTACTGTTTTCCAAAGTGGTAAATTTTCACGTGTCAAAATCAGTGTTCTGAGCACAGATATGTAAAAACATTTTTTCAGGGTTAATCTGAGGCAAACATAAAAAAAAGGATATATAGTTTAACAAGCAAGCTCCTGTTGACTTCAGGAGGATCATGAATGGAGTAGACCATTAGCAAGGATCTCAAGATTAAGCCTACAGTATTTCAAGACCATAGAGCATCTTCCCTCTGATTTCAATAGCCTTTACATGCTTTGCTGATTACAGCTGATGGCACTGTAGCGCCTTATGAGTTATTCATGTCTTCATGACTGGGAGTATGGGAGCCCTAGAGCACTTCGAAGCTGCTTATCTACAGCTGCACAGCTTGCGAGCTGCGAAGCCACGAGCAGAAAGCCAGCCGAGGCGACGAGCCCAGGACAGCGGCTCACGCTGGCAGACAGCTTTCTGAACTCTTGGAGGCTGTTACTGCATGTGAGCCGTTTTGCAGAAGAAAGGAGCAGAAAGCGTGCAGTCTCGAACAGGCCCTTGCTGTGATCGGTGTGGGAATGGCTCCATAAAGGATGTCTAACAGATAGAAGATGCTTGTTTTCAACACCGTCTAACTTGGACATGCTAATCCATTTTGTCACCCTTCAGACTTGGAAGTGACCATGTAATACAGCCTGACAGGGAAACTGTCAGAAAACAAGCAACCAGACCTCTGCTGTCAAACGGTTGACTTCCTAGTCCCTTTAGGTCTCTATTAATTCATTATTATGCATTTTTGCAATCAGTCTTTGATCCAAAGAATGGATGACATGAGCTCACGTCATGCGAACCAGGTTTAGTTCAGTCTAGCCCACCATCCACCATGACCTCAAGACTCACATGCTGAATATGCAGGCACTTCCTGAAGAAGTCTGATTAAAGTGGTCACCATGTAGGCATGGGAAACAAAGTTTTCTGTGTGGGAGCACAGACTTTCCAGAGGTAGCAGTACAAACAGCAGTTTTGCTCCAGGAAGGCAGACGGGACCCCAGATGGGTTTTCCCGCTCAGAAATCCTCCCCTTGTCTGTAGAGAATTACAGAAAAGTCCCCAGATGAAATACAACCACTGACAAAGCTTCTGTCTGCAGCACGGTCTAGTTAACTGCACACAAAAGTGAGCTCAAGTTGGCCAGATGAGCTTGGCCCCAAGTTTATTTCACTAATACTTGACCTTTCAGTCTAGAAGGGTTTTGAACCTTGCCTCAACTCATCTATTCCATTTGCTTCTGATGGTTTTTGTAACAGCCAACTTCTTGGGCATTTGCTGCATCAAGGACCAAAAAAAGAGTACCTTCCCAAAGCTGTCCTCAACAGGCAGAGCAACGGCTGCTTTGGATCCGCTGCTAAGATCTCCCTTTTCTGCGCAAGACAGATCAGCGTGATACCCACTCCCACCCAAGGGACACCAGCTCAGACCAAGTTTAGTCAACTTGTGTATTCCAAAGCAGGACACGGGTGAAGCTAGAAGCTGAGGTACACTGAATCATGTTTGTCTGAAAAACACCTTTTACAGTAAGGATGGAAATTTAACCTTTTTATTATTTCACTTCCATGTTACGCCAAGATGGTAGGAGATTTCATGTTAAAGACTGATGCATGATAGAGAAGGCAGTCACAGTTGATTTACCCTTTCTTCAGAGTGCTGTTGCTATTGCGGCAGAGCTAGAGCTTGGAGCATGGCCAAAACTACGTGACAGAAGAGAAGAAAACATCTCTACCACATCATCGGTAGCGCGAGTTCGGAGACGTCTTCTACTCGTGTGCTAAAAGCGCCATGGTAAGTAGGTTAAGTCTAAGGCGCTTTGGGGCACCTCACAGGGATTCTGGATGTGCCACACCTGCAGTGGAGAAACACCTCTTCAAGACACATGCATTTTTTCTTCTGATTTTGCTTTGTTTTAAACAGTGTTTGAGCTCTTAGCTTCCTTCCTGCGAAGTCTGAGCCAAGTATTCCTGAGGGCCCAGAAACCCCACCTGGAAAAACAGAAACGTCCTGAACAGGACTTGAGCTCTTCAGAGGCTCCCGAATCCATGAACAGTCAAGAAATATGAAACAAACTTAGGAAAAAAAACAGACCGCTGATGTTGCAGTGTAACAGCTCTGTGATTAAAACCTGTTTTTACAGCCTTGCATGAGACAGCTCCCCTGTGGCTAACAAGGCATTACCTTATTAGCTCTGATGACTGGTGACATACCGCACATCCTACGTGTGACTTTGTTTTCCACCCTTTCAAATGCAGGTGCTGACAGCACGGGGCTTTGGGGCCAGCCTGGCTTCGGAAGAAATCCTGCATTCAAGAGCACAGAGCGTTACAGCTACAGCAGACGCGCTCGGAGAGCCCCGAAGAGCCGGCAAGGCAGAACTGGCCCCGCTGGCGACATGCGAGAGACGAAAATAAACACGAGGGAAGACCAAAGGTGTCGATAAGTGCATGGGTTATCGTAGGGATTGATACGTCGTGGCGCACGTGGCGTACAGACACATCGTTCACCTCGCCTCCTTTCAGGCCGAAAAAGAGAAAAAAAATCGCATCAAAGCCCGTGAGATCGTGGCTGGATCCTACAGACTAAAAAGCTTTTGGAAATGGTAACGGTTAAAGAAGCAGCTTTCGAAGAGCGAGTCAAGCATTTGGGAATGAAAGCAGGTTTTTCCTTCTCTGTGACCTTTCTCATTCCTGCCTCTCCGAAAGCGGAGCTTGTGCAGAAAGCAGGATTTGTGACCATCTATTTGAATTCTCAGCAGCTGCCCAGTTCACCCAGGCTCAGGCCTCTTCCTTATTCTTTGCAAGTCATCTGTAAACAGTCACTTAAAGGGCTTTTTGTTCTCACAAAACTTCTGGGAAGTGCCTCTGTGTACTGAACATCCATAACTGCGCACGTACAAAAATGTATTTATTCTTCTATTTGTAGAACCTTCCCATCATCATTAATAAACAGCAACTGGGGTAACCATGTTCTTTGAAAACTATGACCACTGAAAATTATTTTTAGTAGCTATTAACTGTGTGCTTATGCAAAGCTACGTTCAAAAAACTGAAAGATCTTTAGAATGAGCTTTCTTTTTCCCCTGTCCTTTGGACGACTGCCAGATACTACTTGCAAAAACTATCAGTTAAGTTTCTCTCTCAGGATAATGTAAAGTTCATCTGGGCAGTTGAACACTTTCCCCACGGTAGCATTCAGGTGCAGCAGGTCCACCTGGCTCGCTGCCGCTGCCCGTCACCAAGCGATGCCTCCTAAGGTTACCGGGGATTGAGCTGTAGCAGCGTGTCGCATTACAACACGCTGGTCACCAGGAAATGCTCCATTCATTCAGAAACCCGTTCCTATTTGTTAAGTCCAGTCATTTAGGACATCCTCCTCCCCTGACCTTTCTGTAGTTGTGCTGCATGTTACCAAAGCAATCGCCCGGTGAAATCCAGCCGAAGCTGCCGGTGTTGTTCTCGACCATTATTGCTAGGTATTAGCTGTGCAGAGCACTTTGAATGCTGCAAACGGGATAAAAAGGAAAAAAAATAAAGCACGTGGTAAGTGCAGAACAATAATCCAGCTCATCTGCATTTGGGCCTCCTTGTCCCTGTTTGCGAGCGCGCCGAGGTTCCCGCTCTCACAGCCTTTAGGGAATGCTGTTCTCCAGACTTCTCTCTTCTCATGCAAATAAGAGTACTCCGTGCGTGAATAAGCAAAGAAGATTCAGTTTTCCTCCTGCTTTAAAGAATTCAACCCGTCTGGAAGCAGAACTCTTTCTTAGGTGATCGCACCGGGCGGGAAGAAGGGCTAGTGATAGCGGCAGACCCCTCTGCCAAAGCCGAAGGAAAACACCTCGACTATCTTACAAGCACTTCAGACAGTGATTAGCAAGTCAAGATTTCACAGGGACAGCGGTAAAAATTAAGCAAAACATTTGGCTGCTGACGCAGCTGCACTTTCTGTAGCACAAGCAGTGTCTTTGTACCCCACCAGACAACACATCTGCATTCACAGCCATGCTCCCAGGCCCCTTTCCTGCTTTTCCTACGTTCCGGCGATGCGATCCGCTAGGTTAATTGCTGCAACAAAAGGAAAGACTTCTCTTTCCAAAAAGCGCAGCTATGTTTAAATAATACATGGCCCTTCCTTTCCTTTGCCGAGGGCACAACGGGCGCAGGAGCGACCAGAGACACCGGCTGCGGCTTCTTGGCCAAGGAGCACTGAGCTGCCCAACCTGTGCCGGGCCGGTGCCTTTCGGACGAAAAGTCTTTCTTGGAGTTTCAGCAGAAAAGCCAAATAAGACTTTCCACTAATAACATTTTGTTATTATTGCCTCTGTCTCTGTTTGTGGGAGGAAAAAAGGGGGAAGGCTCCAGAAAGGTAGAAGGCAATGACCTACGTGGCAAAACTGTAAAGATATGACACTCCTGCTTCAGGAATTTGTTTATCCCTTAGGTAACGTGAGTGTGGCAGGAACTTCTGCCCACGTTGCACACAGACGCCACTGCTGGACACCTTTCTTTTTTTTTTTCTCCCTTTTGGAAGCACCTGTTTTTAGTCCTTGCAGCTGAAATAACACTGGACTGGGGGGAACTGATTCAATGGGGGAAAAAAATCACTGTTTCCTGTGAGTTTTTTTTAACGTATCTTCAGCAAGAACAGTCAGTGCCAACACAGTTTCTCTAGTAAGATCGGGGGGAAGGGGAAGTGAAGAGCGTCAGTGAGCTAGCTGGACCATTAGCTGCACATAGCACCACTACCAGCTGGAGCACGATGAGCCAAGTCCCGCTAGCGAGCGAACGAACACGGGCCGTAGCTCGTGTGCGGTGTGTGCACCAACTATTCATGCCGAGGAAAAACGTTTTCCGTGTCAGCAGGAGATGTTGCGAACCTAGTGGTAGCTAAACTCAGACATTCGACAGCTCACGCGCTCGTTGCCTGGTTGGATCCCTCCCACCTCGTTTGGTCCGGTGTCACCAGTCCGGTTCTCCTTTTTTTCTCTCCCTAGTTTCCCTCTGAAGTACAATATGGTGATCGGCATCATCAGACGTGACAAACCTGATGGGGAGGGACAACCAGAAAACGACTGGGCAGTTCTGGGGAGCTGGTCCTTTCCTCCTCCTCGTGGAGGTGAGGAGACGCGCAGCACCACGCGTTTCCCCTGCCCCATCCTCTGCACTTGCGCACTGGGGATGAACCTGGAGTCTCCAAATGAGGTGAACATCTCCATTCAGCGTTTAAGGACAGTTTGACAGCGGAACTTGCAATAGCCATCCCGTTCCAGGAGATGTTGCTATGCTTTCAGCTAAAGGCCTGGAGGAGATACAGATAGAGCATGAGAATTGTGAAGAATTAAGGAAAAAATTGTAAGTGCTCTTCAAGTGAGCGGCGGTACAGAGCGTGCGAGCGCAAAGCACTGATTGGAAACTGGAACAAACACCCAATTCACAATTCTCAGCTGCATCACAAGGAAACAAGCTTTGGCCAGTTTTAAAGCACCAGCCTCGCTGCCCCATAGGGCAGCATCAGCTGGAGCTCAGCACTTCCAGCGGTCAGTCTGAAATTTAACCCTAAGTGCTAAAATACATGCATTTTCCCCGTATATTTTTAAAAATTAGGAGAGAGAAAGAATTCTTCCTCCTCTCTTCCTTCAACTGAAAACCTTACAGCCTTCCTACTTGATCTGACTCAGGTAAGTAAAGCTGAGTTAGTGCAATGATATTCTGGAAGAGTAAAGGATTATAGGGTCTACTCTCCAGATTACAAAGACCCACAGGGCATGAACTAAATATTGCTTTATACAAACAAAAAAAACCCCCAACATCTACTGCTTCCTTCTTAGTCTTCAAATTCCCCTGCAGTTGGGATTGTTCTGCATTTTACAGACAGCAAAGCTGAAAGGCAGATCAGAAAGCAAATGGGTAGCAGGGTCATGAGTCGAACCTTGATGTCTAGACATCTCCTGTGCCTCAGAAATAAGACTGTGTTGCCTCTTCGTACTTGCTGATATGGTGCCATGCAGAAGGCAGGCTGCTGCTTTGAATCACAATTCATTCATTTATTCATTCATCCAGTGTCGAAAAACTCTTTTCTATTTTCTTTTGGGTTAAGCTGAAGAAAGAAAAGGCTCCCAAGCTAGCTAGCTAGCTAGCCCAGAGCGTACCCCTCTGAAGAATAAGATGACCGGAGATGTACACACTTCTTTTTTCTTTTCAACTTTTGAACAAGAACCTGGACCGTGATCGCTCCAAGGCTAGCTCAGAGTCCCAGGCAGCGCAGGGCAAGGGACAAGACTCAGGAGGAACCGATGAGGTGGCCAGATGTCCTGGTTTAACTGGGGCTGTCCTGGCAGACCAGCAAGATCACTGAACACTGCCTTGGGGTCTAAGCAGGGTGTAGGATTCGTGCTATCTGCTGTGCCCCCACCCCGGCTGCAGCCCTGGGAACTAACTTGTTCCCAGCAGGGGACGAGGACGACTGGCTCTTCCTAAGGTCATTATCCAAGTGCAGGGTCAGATTACATGACCCAGCTTGGGGGGCCTGCTTCCTACATTTGTTTTTAAAGACTGGCCACCCCACAAGTAGGAAAAAGGACAAACAGAAAGAAAACAGGAGCATGCAAGGCTATTTTGCTCCCATTTCTAGCCTGTGAGCGCAGAGGCAGCTTCGGCGCTGCGTGGTCGATACCCGGAGAGCTCTCCAGCTGCGCGAGGCAGAGAGCGCTGGCAGCCCGCGTGGGCTCTGCTGGCTGCTACGGCAGCCTGCAGCACCGCCACCGAGATCAGCCTGCTGCCGGCTTGCTGCGGGGAGTCCTCCCCGGATGTCGCAGGGCTGTCTTAGACCCATCTCTTTCCATGAGGGCCCGGGGCAATACGTGCAAGCCCGCACAGGCGAGGGTCATCACCGGAGCTCAGTGCTGTAGCAGGTGCTTTCTTCAGCACAAATGCATCATCTCTCGGTGCAACAGTTCCTCTGGACTGCAGCATCATCCAACATGAGTTACAGAAGCCAAAATTCCTTTGAGAGGAATGAAAAGGCTGTTTGGGGTAATTAAACTCTTCTGGGTGAATTGCTTATTTTATCCATTTACGTTACGGCCGTGCCAGAGAACCGAACGGATGAGAGCCTCGCTGTCGGTAGCACACCAGAGAAAACGCGCTCCCTGCCCCAAGGAGACTGCCATCTCGCTCAGGGACAAACGCAGATGTTGAAAAAAAATTATGAAGAGATGATGATAACAGGCGCGGACACGTGGGTTGCTCAGAGTGTTCTGTCAGCACTCATTTGTCAGCAGCACAGGGGATGGGTACTCTGAAATCGCTGTTTGAGAAGCCAGCTGCAATCAAATGCCTAATCCTTTTTAATGTCTACCTATTTTTTGTTGTTCGTTTACCCTCTCCCTCTCAGGGCCAAGTTGCGCTGCTTGGACATCAGTGGAATTCACGCAGGGTTTTACCAGCTACAAGGGAGATCTGCCCTGTCCATCCCCTGTTCAACCAGCTCCTCCCGCAGGAGGTCACCCGCATGGCCGAGGCCATCCTCACGTATCCAAGCACAGGCAGCACACGCCGAACACGCCGGCTAGAAGGGACCCAAGCGCACTGCTGCCGGTGCGAACGAGGCCACGGCACCGAGGCACAGGTCTGAGGCGGGAATTCCTCCGCGCTGTTCAACGCTTGGTCACGGAGCGCGAGATCCTTGGTTGTCCCCAATATAACCGCTTACCGCAGGCAGGCGGGCGAAGCGAGGGGCAGCCGTGAGCGCCGAAGCTGAGCAACGGGGGCGCAACCGAGAGCAGCCACGTTTGGGAACGTGTTTTGCAAGTACTTGCACGTGCTGAAGTGCCTGAGAGTTCAAAGCACCCCTAAGGACTTTCCAGAACCGGGACTGCAGCTCCAGAGCGGATTGAACAGCTCTCTACGGGGCCAGGACAGGGGCTGCGCCGTCTCCGGCGTGCTCCTGCACAAGCCAACGCTCCTCCAAGCGATGGCTGGTTTTTGGGGCTAGCACAGCCCGGATGAACAAAGTCTCCCTGTTCTGAGCAAAAAAAAAAAAAAAAAAAAAAAAAAAAAAAAGGCAGGGAAAGAGGAAAGAAGGAGAGTGTGTTATTGTTGCACAGTGCCGCTTGTCTCCAGGAGCTGACAACAGCCCCGGCCTGCGAGGCTGCGAGGAAGCGCAGATCCCCTCCGAAGGTTGTTGGGGGTGAGGTTTGGCAGACAGGCATCCGGATACGTCGGACTCGGCCAAGACGCAGCCCCGTACCTGCTTTTCGGCAGGGCGGCTCCGCTCAATACAAATCTCTCAGGCAAAAGGAGAAAAATCGCTGCTTTCCACAGCTTCATCGCGCTGCCAAAAAATAGCCATCACTGCTAGGGGGAACTGTACCTCGTTTTGACGTTTTTCCGTAAACTTTTTCAGGTCCCCCAGCTCCGGGTTCCAGCGCTGGGAAGAGGCCGCCTCGTCCTTCCGGAAGGAAGTCTCGGAAAGCACCGCGCTCCGCCGAGCCGGCCGGTTTCTTGCCCGGCTCGTTTTGCCGGGTAACGCAAAACCCAGCACGCATCGGGGCGGACGGATGTTCAGCCCCACCGCCACCTCCCGCAGCGCCGAGGCGCCCCGGGTGCGCCGGAAAACTCCTCCGTACCCTGCTGGCGTCTCCTCTTCGCGGGCAGACCGGCCCCTCCAGGCGTAATTTTTTCCCCTCGTTGGCGAGCGAATGAAGCAATTTGTGCAAAATGGTTCCCTGCGTGCGTGCGTGCGTGCGTGCGTGCGGGGTGATACAGACACGCACCTGCTTGCACCCTCTGCGGAGGGTAAAGGTCTGAAGGAGATCCGAGGCCAGGGCATCCTTGATACCTTTGTTTCCAAGCCTTGCTTCGGCCCCAGCTCTGGGGACTCAATACTCCTTGTTTCTAGCCGTTAAAACCCGCCCAATCTCCCACCTTTCAGTAAAGATGAATTCTGAGTATAAGCACAGTCTCTCACACAGTGTTTTTCACCGGGTGGTTTCAGTAGACTGAAGTTAAGTGTGTTCCGCTATCTCCTGGAGGGGAGGGAAAGAGGAAGGCTTCCTTAGCACGGAGAAAGGAGAGAGGTGTTACGGTTTAAATTTTAAGCCCTGCCAACACAAAACATCCGAAGGGAGGGAGATCAGGCACCTCCGCGTCAATCTGTGGACACCTTAAATCCAGGGAAGTAGTCAGAAGGAAAAACATCTAACACAAGTCTAAGCGAGTTTGAATCAAAGACTCAAATCTGATAAATTGAAACCCTTGATTTGCCTAAGCCCAGCAAAATCCCACTGTGTCACATGTATCCATTTTATGGCTGGTAAAACGGACAAAAATGTTTAATCAACTTACGTGTCACTGCTTCAGGAAAAAAAAAAGTTAATGCCCCAAAGGTTCCTGTTACAGCATGTGACCAGCCGTAATATGGTCTTTAGGAGCCTCCACTTAAAGAGCTGTCAGGAAACTCAAAATTAGATGCTAGCGGAAGAGCTCAGTAGGGAACTGTGGCCTTTTGCAGAATTATTAAACCAACTTCGGGACAACTTGGATTTCTGTATTATGGTTTAAGTAAGCCTGCTACTTCCTAGGCAGATTTTTCTTGTTTGTTTGAGTTTTTACTTCGTGTGTGTGTGTGTGTGTGTGTATGTTCTGTTTTGTTTTGTTTGAGAAGGCTAAAACAAGATTTTACTTATGGCAAAATCAGTGGGGAAGGTGCACCAGTGTACTGGTTCCTTTAGAGTCGCAAGAACCGTATTCTTCTAGTCCAAAGCTTCCCCGGAAGGTAGATTTGGAGATAAGGAGGGGGAAGAAAGCAAGGCAAGAGGAAGCATCCTCCTTCTCTTAACCCCTAAAGAAGAAGAAATTAGAAAGCTCAGGAGAAAAAATTGAAACCCCTAACGCTTTGGCTTCCAAATTTCAGTTTTGTTCAGCTAAGCAATCCAGAAAATTCAAGTGGTCACTGTTTTTCAACCAGCTGTAGACCTTCCTCTATCTTTTTAATTTGGATTATTAGACTTGACATCCCCAGTGATATTTGAGGTGAAGAGGAGAAGGAAGAAAACTAGTTAGAAAGAATGTTTTAGGGTAGAGGAAAAAACCCTCTTTCTGGAGGTGGCCTTTTCTGGGAAGGTGCTAAGGCAGATGGACAAATTTTCCCATGTGACCACTAGCTATCTGTAGAGCAGGTAAAGCAACGTTATTTTTTTAATGCCTTATGGGATCAGCACTTCAAGAAATCAACCTCGGAGGCACTATTTGGATACCACGAAGAAGTGCAAAAAAAAAAAAAAAAAAAAAAAAAAAAATTAAGTCCACAGAGCCTAGAGATCAAGGAACTGTGGTAGCGCAAGTATGGAAACACTGCATTCGTGCGTCTTCCGTCATCGCCGTCCTCCTCGCAATGACAGAGCTGGCTGAGGAACTGAAGTGGAAAAACAGCTAGACATCTATGCAAAAATAGTTGTCTCTAACAGGCCACCGGCACTGGCTCCTCTTGACACCAGTTCGTTAGAATAAACCAATCATTCGGGCTGGCAAGGACCTCAGAAAGGCTCTAGTCCAACCTCCTGTCCAAAATTGGAACAACAACAACAAAAGAACCATCTAAAAATACAACAAACCCCAGAAATAAATGCCAAAATCCAAAAAGAGAGATGGAGAAAAAGGATGAATCTGGGACTCCAAAGGGAACTTCTGGTCCCTGAAGAGTCTGAAGTCGTCAGTCCATTCCCACCGAGCATGCAGAGCAAAAGAGCAAGCAGGCTATTGACCCTCTGGACGAGATATTTTAGCCCGTAAAATACTGATTTATTAACCCAAGAGCTGACTGGTGTCAGCAAAGATAAAGTCATCCAGTTTTCAGAGGATTTTCCAGTACGTTTTCTGTTTTAAAGGACATTTGCAATTTTCCACTACCTAAATCTGTAGGATGGCTTGCTGCTAATAGTCCTTTCGCTCATTTGCTTACAAGCGAGAATTTTGCACCAGAGGGGATCATTTTTTTGCACACAAAATACCAGACCATGAGACAGTTATGGATAAATTAGAATAAAAAAAGCAACACTTATGAATTCAGGTACATGAAAAAGTAGATGTCTTTGCAATTTAGGGACCATCTGAAGAAAATGCAGTCGGGCACTTGGCTCACATAAAGTGTAAGCTTTTAGTATCGTGTTGCTCTATTATTTTGTTTGATGGCTGGTAGGAAATATTTGAATCTTAATAGGATACTGCAACTGGAGCACCTCTTTACGCATACATCACATACGCCTCTCGTTATGTCACTAATCAACATTGACATTTAAAACCTCACAGGAAGCCTCTGAACAAGCGCCGTTCTTGCATCGATGTCCATAGGGCCCCAGGTTCATCAGACGCAGCAGAGGAACATGACTATTAAGTTTACCTCAAATGACTGTTTGAGATCTATATCGATACCCGTGAGGTTTTCCCACGACTATACCGCATTAGTGATGCTACTCGCTATCTGCATAAGGCAAACTATTTTTTTTTGTAGGTCTGATCAGCATCTTTAGTGCTTGCAACCACTTTCCCAGCCCAGATTTTGGAGATCTGGGTAAGCAGCAGCTCAGGCACACACACTTCTAGCCCCACTCAGAATAGCAGCTGGTTGCATCGAGCTTTGCAGCTGTACCTGAAAGCCCTTGCTAATTTTTTAATTGCCTCAGAGTGGCTGTCATTGCTCCCAGGGCTGTACAGCATCCGCCTGCAAGCAGAGGCGAGGAGCTACTATTGTTGATGGGAAACAGTCACGAGTTAAACATATTATTTCCTTAACTGCTTAAGAGATATAGCAGCTTGTGTCACCTGCTTTGGAGACCTGTTTACAGCTAGTAAAGCCAGCAGACTAGGCAGACCTGTTAGGGACAATTATAACGCACGTCAGCGCGCTGTGCAAGCCTCGGACGAGGCCCGGGACACAGCGCGCCCGGCTCAGCAGCACGTAGTGTCCTCTGCCCTTTGCGGCGGGCTGGCAAAGCCCTTAATTTGAGTATGATATCATTGCTTTGCCCTACTCTGGGGTTATCTTTAGCAAGAGAACGGCACGATTACGTGAGCAACGTTTAGCCAAGGGTGCTGTGCGGGATTAGCCGTGTTCGATCCAAGGCTTGTGCTTCATGTGTTGCGCGCTCCAAGGAAATCTGAAGAAATCAGAGACGAATCTTTATACGTTGGCTCGTATGGAGCCAGCCAGCATTTAATTACTCTCACAAGCCATTTAAAGGGTCTGCAGGAGTAAAAAAACAACTTTATGTAAAGTACATTTTAAGTATACTCTACATTTGATATCCTGTGCTAAGTTTGCAGAAGACATTTCCACGTTACAGGGAATCCGTTATCCCTAAGTAATTAAGCTTTATGGTAATATTGCATTTCTTACAGGTCTTTTTGTTTCTTTCTTTTTTTTAAAAAAAAATGTTCACCAAGTGTTTAAGCCAAGGGAGAAAGGAATATCCAAGGAAAGAAAGCAACTTGCCAAAGGCCACTGAAAGGGCATGGCAAAACCAGTGACAAGGTCACATGTCTCCACATCAGTACAGTGCTCTCACTGGCATAATTTCATTTTAGAGACCTTCAAAGGTCAAAACCACCACGGAAGTTGCAAAGAGCATCTCAAAGAACTACCATTAAACTATCTCCAAGTTTGGTGTGGAAAGTGTTCTGGGTAAATACTTTTACTCCAGTTTCCTCCAGTTTCTGCCAATTAACCCTTGGGAGCCCTTCCCATCCCTTTCCCCAGGAGCGGGATGCCCCAGGAAGGGCCTTTGGGGCCGGGCTGACAAACGGTGGTGGTCGCCAGTGGGAGAGGGCGGCTGCGAGGGGGCTGCCAGCAAAGCGGTGCCAAACGTCCGCGACGAGAACCGACGCTCGGACGCTGAAATGCAAACCCAGGTGAACGCGGGAAGCTGAGTACCCGTTGCTTTAGGGACGCACGGTTATCTGGCAAACAGGGACCTGCTGTCCAGAGATCAGCTTTGAACCAAAGTGATTAACAGCAAATGAGATTGAAATTAAACCAGGGAAAGTGCTTGAAGGTTAAGCGCAGCTCGGAGAGCTGGTGCACCGGGTTCACCGCCGGCCCTAGGTGACTGCGATGTACCTGCTCCAGAAGGCACTTTGCAACCCCAAACTTGCCACAGTTAAGGACCTTTAAGGATGGTGTCCTACAGAAGCAGCTGAATTTCTGAAAATGTTCTTTGCTTATGCTGTCCTCTAGGGTAAAGGCAGCTCTCGGCGTCTGTTAAGAAATTTTCACTACATCTGAGGTTTCGAAACCTTCCTTGTGTGTCGGCATCTGCTTTTTGCCCTGCTACAGCTAAGGGCAGCATCCTGCTGGAAACAGCAATAAGACACAGTCCCTGGGCGCTTGCATCTGAAATGTTCATTGCATCTTTTCTCCACCGCGCTTCTGACAGAGTGAAGAGACAAGTCAGAAGTACCAGGTCTGCGGATGGGAGGAGCAAATCGGGAATGGAAACACGTGTCACCCTATCCAGATGCTTAAAATATTCCCGGAAGTGTCCCACGATTTGAATGCTTGCCTTCTTTTATATATATAAATATATATATTTTAAATGAAGTTTGGCAGCAGTTCAGATTTCGAAACAGCCCTCTGTGTGTCGCCCCAAGGAGAAGGCAGGGGACTGCACCACGCTTTGGCAGCCCTCCTGCCCCTGCCGACGGCTCCAGGCCCCCGTGTGAGCTCTGGCTGCTCATGAGAAGAAACCTCCTTCTTTCTTGCTCAAGCGAGAAACCTCCTCTTTTTTTTGCTGGCTATTTTTTGGAGACGTGCATATAGCTCTTCTCTCGGACAAGCTGTCTGCTTGGGAAGTTCATAAAACCGGTTCACAGCTCATAATGTCTGTGCTGATCACCTAGACTACATACAAGTCCAAACAGAGAAGGAATAGGAGGTGGTAGCATTAGAACCATAGGAGCGTTCAGTTTACCCCCCAAAAGTTATAAAACTTGCAGTTAAAGATCGGCTTTTATAAGGCTGCTCCTGGAAGAGAATCTGGCTTTTCATTTAGCAATAGGCTCCTTTCCGCAACCATGAGGGCCTCAATGTTTGAGAACAAGAACTCAATGTTCAGCAGCCAGTAAGCAAAAAAAGACCCTGAGGTTTCTTTGTATTTAAAAAAAGTTATGACCGAGGCCTGACTTATGATTTTTGAATTCTTGGAGGTAGCGAACTTAGTAATTCTGTAGTCTCTTGTGGATTAGGACTTTCTTGGGCTTCTTTGCACACAGCTAGCAGAAGCTTCCCGCAAGCCTTTCAACCCCATAGCTATATCGGGCTGAAATCCGTTTCACTGACTATAGGAAAAGCTGGTCTGTGACTTCTGTAGGAGACATTCATGAATAATACATCTAGCTGTTTTCAGTGAGTTCAGGCCTCTAATGAAAAGCAGAGGCTCATGCCCCGTTTGAGCTCTGCTGAGCGTCCGGGCGGACCCCAGCGCTGCAGATCCACGCTCAGGAGCGGGACAGAGACCTTTGCTCTAGCTCAGCCTGAAGCACACACTAGCTAAAAAAAAAAAACACAAGGCAAGGCTAAAGCTTCGCTTGAATTGTCCCGTTTGACTCGTTTTAAAAGGCAGACCAAACATGCTGGCTGACATTGTAGGACACCGTCTTCCAGCGCCGTCAGAGAGCATCTCGGGATTCTTGCAGCTTTCATACTCCGCGCACCCCGTTTCGAACACCGTAGGTTACTTGGTGCGCGAGAAGCAGCAACCTGAAGGAGCATCAGTCCTATTCCACAAACAGGAACCGCAATTCCCGGACTTCCACTACGGGAAGCCTTAAGCGTATATAAAATTCACAGCGGAGCAGCCTCGGAGAGCCGCGGATGGCCCCGGAAGCAGCGCTCGCGCTCGGTGCCGGCGGCTCCCGCATGGAGCAGGCTGCTGAAAGGTCTCTTTCTCCTGGGGAAAAAAAAAAGCAAGAAGCGGAGCTGGCGGATTTACGCCGCAGTAAATCCCAGCGCTCGTTGCGTACACGTAGCTGCTGGCGCTCACGCCGGGGGGCCGCCTCGGTTCCCCGCAGCCCAGCGCTCTCCGGGCCACGCCGCGCGGCGCCCGCAGGTCGCTAACGTGATCGCTGCGTGACCTACGGCGGTCGGCTTTAATTAAAGCTGCCTCCTCTGCCTTGCTTTATAGCCCGGCGCAGACAGCGACGCAAATGATTTCATCTGCTGCAGCCCGCCAGCTGCCAAGTCACGAGTCGCCCTTCGTCGGGAAGCTTCCTCCGTCGCTCCCGCCGGCTGGAGCGGGGATGGAGGAGGAGAGGTGCAGCCGGGGGAAAGACGTACTGCGACAGCAAAACAACCCTCCCCTTAGCTACTCAGAGCAAGCAGGAAACCCGATTAAGGACGTTACGTCCAGATCGGCCCCGCTCCTGGAGCGCCGCGAGAGCGGACAGCGAGACGCCGGCCCAACCGCGCCGCCCGCTTGCAGGCACCTCCAGGGCGGCAGACGGTGGCTGGTCCTCCGAGCTAACCAGACTGCTCCTCAGCGGGAGACGATGGGTTTTCTTACCCCCAGGGCTCCGCTCTTCATTCCTGCTGATGCTTTCTGGGCGCCTGGGGGTGGGTTAGAGGTCCGGTTACCCTCCTTTCCTCGCGCCGCTCGCCGCTGCAGCAAGGCCCTCCCGTGAGGAGCCACGGGAGGATTTGGGGGGGGGGTCTGGGGTCCCTACTGTCGAGGCAAAAACGGCGTCTTACTGCTCCGACATCGAGCGGGGCCTCCCGGCCCGTCGCTCGCGGAGGCCGGCGAAAGGCGCGCAGCGTCTGCATGCAGCCAGGCTCCGGCCGCCGCTTTCCGGAGGTCCCAAAGTGCCTCCTCACGTTCTTCCCCGCCTCGCGCTCGGCTCTGCGGTGTGCAAGGAGCAAGCAAACCGGTTTGTCGTCGAATCGCCTTCATGAAACACGTCGCTCTCGAGCCGAACTCGAGCAGCCGCTCGAGGATCTCTGGCAGAGAGAGTATTTTAGCTTTGCGGTAATAGGCTGCTGCGCGCTCTTGCCTCCAGCATGGGAAATCGTCTTCTCCCCACATAATTAGGACAGCAGAAAGCAGGGCTGCCTACAGTCTTCCTCAGCCAGGAGGTCATCGCTTTGCTTGAAGGCTCTTAAAATATAGCTAGGAGGCACCACGGCTACAGCCAACTCAAGACTCCCCAGTGTGGAGACACCAGCCTGCGGCAGGAGATAGAGCGGTCCCGTCTCGCCAGCTCCTGAACGGAGACTCAGCTCGGGGCTGGGACAACCTAACCGTGCGGGCACGTGGGTAAGGAGCGTAGCCTTCGAGTCCTGGAGTTTATGAGGGAACTTCACGGTCACTTCAGGCTGGCAGGGGCTTTTGTTTCTTTAACATGTGGGATGTGCAGTATATCATTTCTTCTATGTCTCCGGTGTTGTCATAGAAGCAAGTGGCACATTCTGCTGGCACAGACCTACTTTGGTGCATCCCAAGCTGGTACATTTTGTGCTTGTCTCCTGAAAACAGGAGCAGCAATCTCAAGCCTGTTTGAGCTTCTAGGGTCTGAGCGTGCTGCTTCTTTTAAAGGGACCTGTGGTATCCAGAGACGACAGATTTAAGTGGCAGAGGGCGGGTGGTACTACCAGATAGGGACACTGCTCAGTAGTTTTTGACTATTAATACAAAAGTTAAGCAGTTAATATATTTGAAAATACCAGGCATCTTTAGAAATAATTCATATATTCAGCCTTCAGTGTGGGAGGGAGAGAAAGGGAAAGGCTGCTCAAGAGTACCATTGACTAGATACTGGACTCAGATGGAGAAGCTGAGCAAGCCCAGCTCCACGGTCAGAACTTCTTTCATGCAAAGAATCAAAAAGTACATAAAACAGGGTTCAACGCCCATGTTTTTCCGCTCAGAAATCAAAGTGGTGCTCTGACTCCATTTAATTCTCAGCTTGCTGATTATTTTGGGAATAGTCAGTTTGCCAGCACTTATGACATCCAGTGATCCCACGAAAACAGGAAGCCGAGAAGGGCACTTCAAACCAAGTCCTTGAGCTCAAGTTCTGCTGTCGCTCGCATCCGCTCAGGGCCCACCACGTCAGAGGAAGCATTTACCTAAGGCCAGGACTTGAGTCCGTAACCCTTTGGCTCAGCTCGTTATTTCACAGGGAGAAGCACCTCCAAACAGATTACGGCTTTGAGCTTCCTACCTAACTGATGACTCCTTGTCGCCGGGCTGCGTCCTACCGACTGTCTTACGCCCTGTTCACCACGTGTTCTTCAGTTCTGGTTTTCTATCTTGGTTCAGAAACAGGTTCGTTGTGGAGCCCGTTTCAAAGATAAGCCTGCTAATCCGCTAGATCTGCAGGACGCAAGACTGCTAGCGAATTCTGCGCAGATCTATCTCGGTACAACCCGCTGAAGAAGGGGGCCCTATACCTCAGTGAAGGAATGAAACCCTCCGGCCTTTGCTCAGGGCTTGGTTTTGTGATGACTCAGGGGAACGTCTCTGCTCATGGTCTAGCAGGAACTACATGTCACGCTTGCTGCATATCTCAGCTGACGGTTCAGAGAAGTGAACATTTTCCATAACATAGGGAACTTCAATCTATGTTTATGATAAGGCGCATCGTTTATGATTAGAGAACTCTAAATCAAAGGAAAAACAGGGGATAAAGTCCTATTCAAAGCTATCTCAGAACCAAACTGTCTTCTTCCTTAAGAAATGAGAAGTCCAGAATAAACAGGACTGCGAGCCTGAACACAGGAATCCATACAAAATCCATACAGCTGAGCTTCCCGCTCCCACGTTCCTCTTTTTCACGCTGATGCCTCCCGTGAAAGCACCAAAGGGAGCTAAGCAGCACCCAGCTCGTCCAGCGCCCTTCATCAGGAGCGTGCCGGAGTCCCACTCGGCCACATCAGCACACGGTGGATGGAGATGCTCTCCCTCTCTGGAGGTCCCAGGACACTGAATGCCGGCAGGACTTTGCCCTGGGCTTTGCACGACCAGGTATTTGCTGTCTAGCACCAGCCCGCTACCCAGCACCCTCAAAAGACTCTTGTTTCCCTCCCAGATCATGCTCCACACTCAGTTATTTTCTATTACTTTGGGGTAAACCCAGTCAGAGAAAATGGCTCTTGCATTTTCCCAGGGTAAAAAGGAGCAGATTTTGGCTTGCAAGTGTAATTATTTCAGATGATCTGGCAAACACGCTTTGCGCTTCCATGTGATATAAATGATTATGATCGGGGTCTGGTGGAGTCACAAATTAAGTGTAAAGCTTCGGGCTATCACGGCGCGCTCTGACAGCAGCAGCTCCAAGGTCCCGCTCCAGGCAAGGCAGACCGAGGACCTCCTCCACGATCAGCGGGACTTACCCAGAGGGGCAGTAAACAGCGTTTCGGTAGCAGAGCCAGCTTTTAGCTTAGATGAACTAGCCGTAATTGTGTACTCAAAGCAAAAGCTCCGCACTTCAGTGCACCTAGAGGGTAGTTACCGTTCCCATTTTAGAAAACAGAAGTACTAAAACTATCGGAAAAGACAAAAATCAATGAAGGCCAGACGGAGAGGGAGTCTGGCTTGATGCGACCACTATCTCGCTGTTCGGTTTTCCCTGACAAGACGGACTAGCAGGAACGCAAGCTAATTCGGACTATCCCCTACGGGAAAACGCGTCAGAGGCTGCGACTGTTTTTTAAGCCCCGGACGAAGAATATCACCGCCAGGGCTGGGTAAAACTCAGAGACATCATTTATCACATGCATCCATTGCAGCTCTTTGCCCCTGAGCTGCAGCTTGCGCTTCAGGGAGGATACTTGAGTTGGCCCCGTCCTACCTAAAAGCACGTGATGGGAGGGGGGAGGACGGGGCCAGACCCTTCTCTGTGGTGCCCAGTAACAGGGCAGGAGGCAATGGGCATAAACTGAAACACAGGAAATTCCATCTGAACATAAGGAAAAAAGATGTTTCCACTGTGAGGGGAGATTGAATACAGGACTGGGTCGCCCAGAGAGGTTGTGGAGGCTCCGTCCTTGGAGATACTCAAATCCCAGCCGGTCCTGGGCATCTCGCTCTGGGTGACCCTGCTTGAGCAGGGGTTGGACCGGGCGACCTCCAGAGGTGCCTTCCCACCTCGGTGGCTCTGTTACTCGGTGATCTTGACTCTTCAGGTTTCGTTCTTCTGCTCCCCACGACGCCACCGTGACGCACTTCGGAGGTGCTGTCGGCACCTTTCGGCTGTACGTGGACGCGCTTTTCACAGCCTTTCGGACTGGGATTTGGGAAGAGAGCTCGGCTCTGCGCGGATGGCAGAAGACAGAAATCGAAGAGGACCCGAGCCAACAGGAAAAACCGATCTGAGGACCTGGACACCCACCCGCCTCAGCCGGGCAGTCAATGGGAGGCTCGTCTTCAAACAAAAACACGTCTTTGGGAAGCCCGGCTCATGTCTTCATTCGGTCTTTATTCGCCGCCGGTAAAGACGAAACCAGTTTGCAAGCGAAATAAGGAGCTTCCGTCGCCGGTCTCCAAAGGCAGCCGGCCTCGGGCTGATTAACTATATTTAGAGCCGGGCGACGTAACCTCGCGGCGGAGCGAAACAATAGCCGGTCTCCAAGCAAGGAAGAGCGAAACTTCACGGTCTCGGCTGGCAACACGCAGATTTCCCCGGGTGGAGGAGGCCGCTCTGCTGGCGGCTATATTTATCCTGCTAGAATGAACAGAAAGGAAAAAATAGGGCCTTTTGCCCTCCGCGCTCAGTCTTTCCTGTTGCTTCCTGGCACGGGCAAGTTCCAAACATCGGGAGAAAAATACTCACCATTTGTTTCCAGAAGCCCTGGGGACCGGAGGCATGAGATCTGGGAGTGACTCAGAGGCTCCCCTAGAAAACGCCGCTTCTCACGCTTCCAGATACTTGACCCATCTTGGAAACGGCCTTCAGCAAGCCAGCGAGCTGCAGCTCGAGCCGCTTAACCGACCGAGGGATCTTCTCCGACCTCGCGGCGCAGGCGGGCCTGCCGCTGGCGGCGGCGGCGGCGGGAGCCGCGGCGGCGCTGAAGCGCGCGCTTTGACGTCCCATCTCTGCAGCGCTCTCGTGTCGGCTGCGCTTCGCTCTAGCAGGGCTGGCGCCAGTCGACGTCCACGCAGAAATTGCTCAAAGCTTATTAAATTAAGCGTTTCCTGCACTCCCAGCCCCCTTTCGCCCTCCTCTACCCCCTATATCCTTCGCCTCCCACCGCCTTACCGCTTTCCCACGCCCCAGCGCAGAGCTGAGATTGCGGTGAGCAAGCTTGTCGCTAACGTCAAATCAAACGGCGAGGCGGGAGGGTTAAATATCCATATAACAACGGCTCCCCCCAGCCCCAGCGCTAGTCGTCCAGTTTAGCAAAAATAACGCCGCGAAAGCGCGGCACTCGTTTGGCATTTGGAGCAGTGGGAATTTCCTCCAGCGCTGCTGGGCAGAGGCATCGCCACTGCGTGCCTGCTCCTCGCGTCGCTGGCAGGCATTTTCCAGGCTCCCAAAGGACCGGGGCTGGCGCTTGGAGGTGGCTGCTTTAGGGGTGAGTTTTGCTGCTCCCACGGGTTGTCTAAGCGTTTTGTTCGGGCTGCGATTGCCCGTCAGGAAAAGGCAGCAGTCCTGGGTGCAGAAGGGAGCATCACTTAGACACCAAGTACCAGGCGTCCGGGGCCAGCTAAAGACTTATCTCATCCCCGCTGAAACCATCAAAACAGGGTTAACTGGAGCCAAAATACTGACTCAGATGCTACCCCAAGCCAACGCTCTGCAAGAGGCTATTTTGGTCTCTCTAATCGCACGTTGTGTGTAGACATATTTAAGCATCCTGAACATTAGAGCAAGCGACGACGAAATTATGAGGCACAGGTAACCCCAAAGAGCAAAAGGCCTACGACACCATTAGCGACTTTGTTCGTTAACGCAAGAATAAATACCAAAGGGGAAACACTCTTATTCTGAGTTTGTTTTGTTTTGTTTTCTTTCTCTCAAATAAATACTTGCCCTGCTGGGCAACCCTTCAATGCAACTGTAATGCCTCGGGCAATCGGAGCAAGTGGAAAATCCCGGGAAGCCCAACCCTGCCTCTTGCCAAGCTTGGGCAGCCTGTAAATAGCAACGAGGGTCCTGCAGTTCCTGGAGGAGATGGAGCAATGAGTACTCCCTTTCCGAGCATTTCCCTCTCTTCCCGGGCTAAACCGCCCCCAGGACCGAAGCGGCAGGAGCTCTGGCTGCAGGCAAGATGCCGTTTTCCCGGGGGGCTGCAGAAGAGGCGACGGGGCCCGGGGGCTGCTCGGATTGGGGGAGGTGGAGATTTGGCCAGGGTTGACGCTGCCAATGGCAACGTCCAGGTTTATACTGCAGTATAACGAGGTCCTTGACAACACGTTTTATCAAGTTTTTTTTCCTGAAGATGATAAATTTGAAAGTCTAGACAGGTCAGAGGGTTGTGCAGAACGGTGACTTAATTTACCATGAGTTTGGTCTCGGTCCGGACTAAACTGAAATGGAAGTTGTGGCGTCGCCCGTGCCTGGTGTCGAGTTCCCGAAGGTCCTTCTGCGCCGCAGCGGTCCCGGAAGGACGGCGCAGACCCGCAGAGCTGGAGCGGCTGGTGCTGCCGGTGGCCTCGCTGCGTGGGAAGCCCCCAGCGCCTGCCACCTGGCCGTCCTCGCTGGCGTCGAGCGTCGCCCCACGCCAACCGCTGGGGCCGAGATGTTTTTCCATGCTGAGCGTGTTGCGTCGTTCAGAAAAACCGCCCACATTCGGCCAAGTTACGAGCCTTCGAAAAACTGCAATTTGCACACGCTCAGTAGAGAGCCCGTGGGTTATCTCCCCCACGCAGCCAGGGATGACGTCCAGCCTGGACACGGAGGGGACAAAAAGGGGCATCTGGGGGGGCTGAAGTGAGAAAGGTGCTGGAAGAGGGAAGCTGCGGGGAAAGGTGACCCCTCTGAGGGATGAGCCTCCCTCGAGCCTGCTCGAAAAGTCTCAGCTCTCTCAGCCTCTCCTCGTTTGAGAGATGCTCCAGTCCCTTAATCATCTTCACGGCCCTTTGCTGCACTCGCTCCATTATGTCCACGTCTCTGTTGTACTAGGAGTCCAGCAGTGGACCCAGCACTCCAGATGTGGTCTCACCAAGGCTGATGAAGAGGCAGGATCACCTCCCTTCACCTGCCGGCAGCCTAATGCAGCCCAAGACCCTGTGGACCAGCTTTGCCACAAGGGCACATTGCTGGCTCATGTCCAACTTGTTGTCTAGCAGGACCCCCGGGCCCTTCTGTGCAGAGCTGCTCTCCAACTAGTCAGCCCCCGGGGCTGGACTCTGCAGTTCCCTCCGATGTGTCCCATCCATCTCCTCTGAGAGCTGCCTGACAACAGCCGTCACCAGCTACCCCACAGGCCCAAGCGGCCAAGGTTTGGGCAGCGCGTAGAAAGACTTCAGCCTTGCCAATGGTCTGGGTGGGTCCTGATACGCACGTGGTGGGATTTTGTGGTAGGGCAAGGAGCTCAGCTACCTTTCATAACCCTGAACACTTACAAACCTCGAGGTTAAACTGGTGGTGCTCGATTTGCACATTTAAGCACTCATATATTACCAAGTGCCAGAATTATTCGACCTAAATCAGCTCTCCGAGCCATTGATTACATGTTCACACACATTTTGTTCCCGGAGGAGACATACCTCAGGAATGTGCGGTTAACGTGGGCTTTGACACGACTTTGGCTTCCGCTGCCGAAGTGGCAGAAGCAGCTGAACGCTCCGACCGGCTGTTGAAGTGCTTCCTCCGTGCCACGGTTTCTCGTTCTCAGGTCGTGGCAGGACATTTCTTTGCGGGGACGGGCTGCCCGCTCAATCACGGAACGGATCCGGTTTAAAAGTAAACAGCTTTGCCCCCAAATCTGGCCCTGGATAACGAGGAGGAAACCAGCTACCCTGTTGACTCACGTTGACTAGGCATTAAGCGATCTAGCTGAAGACTAAGGGAAGGGCTCTGTTTAAACCAGAGGCACTCGCAAGGGAGCTGAATTCAAGCCGCGATACGTCACCCCAAACGGCCTTTTCCTGGCAGCTTCCGAGTACAGGTGAGGAGAAATCTTTTAATGTGGTTTCCTGCAGAAACAAGGCCGACACAATCAGAGCATCTGCCAGGCCTCCTGCGACGCTTTTTGCACCACCGGACAACTTGAACCAAAACTGGCAGAGGACAGAGATCTTAAAAAAAGATTATATTGCACTGAATTTCATAAAACTTGAGGAGCGTACGGAAAAAGTGACTTTATTAATGCCCCCACAGAAGGGAAGGGAGGGAGAACTTACCACCTACCTGTTGTGCTCAGCAGATGCTGGCTGCCATGGATGTACTGACCAGCCGGACCTTGGGCATGACACTCCAAGGAACTAAAACGTGATCTGTCTTCCATCCGGGTGACAGTCCACCCAAAAAGAAGAGACAGGCAACTGCCGTGGGGACCACAGGTGGCATGAGGGAGGAATCCCATATCCCCATCACAACTCCAGGTGCACCAGGTGCTTTGGTCTTGGGCACAAGCTGTTCCCCTTTTGACACTGCTACAACCACAGCGTGAGAAAGGGCCATACTCTGGACCTGGCTGTCAATGCCGGCAAGTTTTGAAGGCCACCTTCTCGTTGGGTAGATGTGATCTGTGTGACCTTACAGTTTGTGTTTGCTGCTTGAAGAGATGAAAATGGACTTCTACCGCTTTCTGTTGCTGTCCCAGCACACTGAGCAGCGCAGGGCAGCTCAGAGACCTCAAGCTGGATTTTCTCCTCCTCAACGCTGCTCGAGCTAATGGGATGGAGCAGGTAGGACTGATCTGGCAGATACAATCTTTCTAATGGAGACGGTGCCCAAGACGCAGTCAGTTAATTTGGCTTTTAAAGTCAGCAGCGAGAAAAACACATCATAGTTTTCTACTTTCAGCAGAGCATGTTCAGTACCGTAAATGGCAGCGAGGCCAGGGAGCAGAAGAGCCCGTGCTAGTTAATCAGAGTAGGACAGCGCTTAAATAAGGGGCTCTCACACTGAAAAATAGTGTTTTGCTTGGTTCCCGCAGTAATTTTGCGTCATGGATTAGTGTTTTTGTGGACAAAAGGGATAACAAGTTGGGCAAGTTGTTTGTTGGTCTTCCTGTTTCAGCATAAATACATTCTCAAATTCAGCTGCTCTTGGCAAACCAAGGGAAGAGACTGTGCTTGGCAAACCAGGTCGTATTTAGCCTGTAGCTAGAAATGTTTATAATTTATTCCTGAAAACAGCCTTGAGCATGTCATAGCACTGGAAAGAGTTCAGCTGGTGTCAGCTGAAGTATGGGAGGTGGGCAATTATCTCTGAGAAGTTGGTGGATTCAGGCATATTTTGTATCAAAATACCTGCCGCTTGGTGCAGTCTGGCCCATGTGAAAGGCTACGTTGCTTTGTGATTTATTTTTACAGTTTCTCAGGGTCGGATCACCTCTGCCGAGGAAGATTTAATGAGAAGGACTGGCAGATGCTCATTCTGCTCACCCAGCTCTTTGACGGTGGGATGTGATCTAGCGTCTCCTCAGCAGACAAATTCACAGGTCAGCACCATTAACTGTAATTTCTGTTAGATTTATGTGACAACTCCCAGGGATTTCAAAGGCATTTCACGCAGAAGGATTTGTACCGGCACTTGACTAGCAGGATCCTTATCCCTCTTCTTCTACCAGGAGCACGAAAGGGGGTTACTCCAAATCGTGGCTGGGGAGCGACCCAATCCCTGTACCCTAGCACCTTCCAGCCTCTCAGGACAGTTGCATTTGAACCTCAGATTTGAAGGTCAGACCTATCTCAGAATGAAATGGTGATGAATGACCAGCACATACCTTAAAACAACTTGGTCAGGGCTCTGTCCTTCTTTTGCCTCAAACAGCGAGCTGCATTTTCTGCAGCTTTAATTGCTGTCAGTAGAGTATCCAGGATCCTCATTTTGGATACTTAATTTTACTTTATGAGGTTGGACCTCTCTGAGTGATTTCTTTTTCTTTGTAATTACTGCAGATAGTAATGACTAGAATATTTAAGAGCATTAGACTGCAGCTTTTCTGTAATGACATTAATTTTTTTTTTCTGGAGCATCGGAAGGTAGTGCCAAGGTGGCTGGATGCTAGAGCTTTTTCCTGACACGCAGAGGTCCTGTGTCTAGCCACGATTCGATTTATATCAGGTAGAGAAATCACAGTTATATTTTAAAATTTGAAGAAGGACTTGGCAGCCTGAAAGCCTGACAGCTTCTTCTGACTATACCTTCTCTAATAAAAGACACTGCGTCTATCCACGAACCTTGCCTTTCCCTGGCTAACCAAGTTGGTAAGTGTGAGAAGCTATCCAGACCGTGGACTAGACCAGCTATCTGCTATTGCTGTTACTGCAGCTGCAGATTGCAGTCCAAATGTGAAACACTTACCCGGGTTGATATACCTGAATGCTTGCATCTGCTTTGATACCACTGTTATGCTGCAAAATCGTCTCATCTCACCTATTTTTCATCTATGGCTTAATACGGCACAAGCTGATACTGCCTGAGTAATTAGCAATATGCAGGATACGCAGGCAGTGAAGTACAGGGACTCTGGGCAAACATTTTAGTGACTATCAGCTGTCATACCCTGGAAAGATAAGTAAGTACTTTCCATTCTCCATTTAAAATGGTATACAAGCGCCGGACATTAAAACCAGAGAGCTTTCCCAAACAGAGCACGAGAGTAGCTTCAAACTTCCCCTTGGCATGGAGCCATCAACAAGGTTCAGCAGAAGTTCACCAGTTCCCATTGTGAAAGGCTATTTGTTCAGCATTTCTTTTGTCTGAAGTGGCCTCGTCAAATGAAATCTCAATGTGATTTTCATTTGGCCCTTCACTCACATCCGAGCTGTCACCAGGATAGGAGGAGTTCAACTTTAGGCTTAGTAGGAATGTAAACATAAGGATATACATTTTTAAAAAATTAAAAAATTAATGTAAGTTTTCAGTTAAATCTAAGAGTTGGCCTTGGCAAAAGACGGGGCAGCCTCAGACTGTCATGGTGCAAAAAGCCAGTGACACCTCTGAGGACCAAAGTTCAGTACCTTTCCCTCGGGTTGGCCCACTTTGCACATGTGAACCAGCCAGCTCCACGTATCTCAGCCAACGTCCCATCTCTATAATTGTATTTTGAGAAGCTAAAAAGAAGTCTCATAAGGATTTGAGTGAGGAACATAGCCTTCCTCACACCCTGTCCTGGGCTGGGTGGCAACGCTGGATGGTGTTAGACGGGCGCTGGAGGGTGTCACCTTCCATGCCTTGGCAGTGAAGCAATTCACCCGCTGCAGGTCCCCATCATTCGTGATGCCCCGCATGGACCCTCTGCCACACCGTCTTCTCCTGAAGACAATTCACGTGTTTGTTAGCTGTGATATAACAACATCCCCCTGAACAAATTAACGTCATCTCCTGCCAGGTGACTGTTTCAAGATTTAACTGGGGCCTCAGTTCTGAGTAGCTGCTACTGCTCGAGCTACTGTGCCTCAGGCAACGGCCGTCCATGCAGCAAACAGATCAAGGTTTTCATGTACCTGTCCTGAACCACTATAGCAGTATTTTCTCTTATTTTAAGACTATAATATAGATAATATGCAGAGAGATCTTGCTGAAACCTTTATAAAATGTGACATTAACGGATAATGTCATTCAACATTGTACAAATTGACCTCTGCTAGTATATGACATGCAAAAGAAGAAAAAACATTACTGCTGGCATGGAAAGATGTAGGTTGGAAGGAACTGCCAGAGACCATCTACTCCAACCTCCTACTTAAAGCAGGTCCAACTGAGGCAGGTTGCTCAGGTCTATGTCCAGTTGAGTCCAGTCTCCAAGGATGAAGGTTATATAGATTCTCTGGGCAACCTAGGCCAGTATGTCCCCACCACCACGGTAAAAAAGTCTTTCTTCATATTGAGTTGGAATTTTTATCTGAAAGAGACTGGACAATCAAAAGGAAAAAAAAATCGGTCCTGGTTGGATCCAGAGGGTGCACACGTTTCTAGAATGATTGCTCAGCCCTCAAAATTTCTTCTGGCCCCTTAGCATTTTCCTGCTACAAACAATATTACGTTTCATCCTAATCTACTCAATAGAGTCCATAGACTCTATTTGTGCCCTAGAAGCTGCCAAGGCTATGTCTCATTTTAATCTCTTGATGGCCTTGCTCAAAGGCCTGCTGTCACTGTATGGAAGTCCAGTACAAGTGAAAACACAATTACAAAAAATGATGCAGTTACAGAAGATTTCCAGGCAGTTCTTTGGATTCAGCACGAAACTGCTGAGCGACTGCAGAAACAGCGGTTGCAGTTGGCAGGACCATCTTGTCAGGGGTCAGCGCATGGAGCAAGCAGGTGATGTGGGAGGACGTGAGGGAAGCAAATAGAAATCCCCAGCAGCCGCCCGCGCCTGTCCTACACGAGGAGCCGCAAGAGCCCCAGGAGGTCACTTCTACTTCTCTGTTGCTGATCTCCTGCAAAAAAGGTGGGTGGAAATGAGTTGAGGTGGTGCCACTGCTAGCTAGGAGTGACCGAGCACCCGGCTCCGGCTGTTACAGGGATGGGGACGCTCGCCGGTGCGACGCGCCGAGAACCGGCGCCGGCGAGCGCGAGACGGAGCCGCAGCCACCCCGGTGCTCTCATCTCAGCTCCCGACTCTCTTCTTGCTCCCGAGCCTTTTAGTTTTTCAGCTGCGGTCGCCCGGCTGGCCCGCGCTGCCGACACGCGACACTGCAGCAACAGCTTCCCGATGCTTCATGGCATCTCCGGCGCCTTCTCCTCCTCGCTGGCTGAGGCGCTAACGCTGCGCTTGCCAAACGTCACTGAGAGACGGGCCGTCACCAGGAGAGCCATCCAAAACCATAAAAGCTGAACAACGCGACCTGATCACAAGAATTAGGAATACGAAATACGGCTCCGTGACACTTCTGGCAAGCTCCCGACTGCTGTACGCGTCCAGCGAGCTGCTCCTCGCCGCAACGTTACTAAGAGATGTAGATGCTTCCAAAATGTTGCTCCATGCCGTCAAAGAGCTGCTGCTTCGTATCTCCTGGGAACCTGCATCTCTGCAGGGGGAGAAGCATGGAAGTTTTAAATTAATAGTTCTCTTCACATTTTAGAGTTAAATCAGAAATGCCTGTCATTCTAAGATGTTAAAAATATTTCTTTAAAATCACCTGTGATAACGTGGGAGAGTTTTGACCAACCCCTTCCCAAATCTCAAAGACCACCTTCCAAAAATACGTGGAGGGAGGGCAAAGAGGAGGATTCAGTTGCCAGAAAACACCTGAAAACATTACTGAAAATGCCTCTGCGTTAACGTGCACTGCAACTGGGAACTATTTTAACGCTTTTTAGCTGTTGCGTTCTTCTATGTCACTGAAAACCTCCTGCTTTCTATAAAACCCGTCGATATTCCAACGAGGGCGCTCTCTAGAATATATATATATTCCTTTACGCAATGTCAGGTAGAAAGATTGAAAAGAAACAACAAAATGCACTTTTATTGACTATAAATAATTGACTATAAATATAGTCAAATTTATTAACTATATTTATTGAATATAAACCTGCACCGCTTCCCCGGGCACCGATCCCGCCGTACCGGGTGCTGACGCCCAAGCCGCAAGTCGCTCCTCCTTTCCCCACCGCGTTTTTCCTCCTTTGCAGGGCTGAGCATCGAATCCGGTCCCCACCCGAGGTCTGTGTCTACGTGACTATGCCTGGTAGGAAGAGTGAGTTAATTAATAGGTATTAATTAGAGGTATCTGCAGTGCTATTTTCTTCGACGCTTAATGTGTTGTTTTGTTCTTCTAAATACCATTTTCAATATCACCGCTCTACGATAGTCAATAAAAGGCTGAATTGCTCAAGGCTTTTTTTTCTCTACCCCTGGACAACTCTATTCACAAACTGCGCTCCAGAATGTAAAATTACCAGGAAAAGGGCATTTTGATTCACCCGCTTTCAATTCTTCCCAGGAACGAATTGCTGCCGCGTGCAATTTAAAAAGTTATCGCTGAAGGGGGGGTAGCGCAGCTGTAGCGATACGCAGAATTTCATCATGCTTTCTAGGGGGCATTTCTAACACCGCTCAAGCCCCCCCCCCTCTTTTTTTTGCATGCTGAAGCAACAGAGCTAATTCAATACACAGTTTTCTGAAAAGATTCTTCCTTTAGGTCTCAAAATGTTTGTGGGTGCCAGTCCCTCTTTCCTTTGCAAATCCAAAAGTTCACCTTCGTAAAGCACCAGGTTCTCCCAGACGTTTCAAAGAGGGATGCTCGGTATCCGAACGCCGAAGGCAGCTAGTTCCCCTGCCGCCTTCGAGGGCCTCGTGCTCGCGATGCGTCCGACTGCTTTGAAATACTCTGTCCTTTAGAAATGCATTTTACTCACGTTTTATTGGACTAGCTACATCACGGCTCTTTATTTCTAGAGGGTCATTCCTCCTCCCGCTGGGGGCAATTTGGTGGGGGGGGGAGGGGGGGCAGCTGTAAATTAAAGCTGAGTGCAAGAGGGGAGGGTTATTTTTGTTGCTTCACGTCAAGCGGAGAGACTGCGCTTGGCGTATTCGCGTGGAGAGCACACTTCAACCGGCCACCACGAGCTGCCGTCCAGGCAAAGACCAGACAAGACCTTTCCCTTCCGCCGAGCTCCTTCCAGGATAAACCCACTGCTGTCTGCAAGACGACTGCCGCAGGACACATGGCAAGCAATGTAATCCGTCGTGGGCTCTCAGGAGAGTACCAACGAATGAATAAATGAATGAGAAGAGCAGCAAAATCCAGCGTTCTGTATTTTTGCATTTCTCCTCCCAGCTAACCACATTTTACGAACGGAAAGTTGTAGTTACACCAAGCATACGCTGCAGTAAGGGGTTAGGGACAGGGCCAAGAGGAGGAAGCTGGCAAAAACTGGCGAGTCCCGCACAGAGCCGAGGATTTACGGGGCTCAGCCTGCGAAGGTGGCGCAGGAGGAGGAAGAGAAGATGCTTCATGGACCAAGCACGGGCAAGTTGGTTGCTGGGACAGAGGCAACTGCGATGGAGAGTACAGCTCGCTGGAGGCACTTTTAGCACGTAGTTCGGGAGATTTTAGCAGCCCGCTCTGCCAGCTGCACTTCTTTTGCAGCCCTGGTCATACTGCAATGACAGAAAACACCCGGTCTCCAGGAAAAACGGTGGCACTGTATAACTGGGGCACTATACAGAGCGCCGGGGTTAATGAAAATATCTGACTTTGCACTTGGCATTTGAACTGTGCCAATATTGACCAAATTGCTCCTGTTATTAAATAAACTCCCTTTCGTTTGAAATGCAAACAAGCAAATGTTAGTGCTACCTCTAATGAGACTTTGAGAATACACACACCAAAAAAATGTTCATCGCCCTCACACGTTGCTTAGAGCATATAAAGCATTTGGAGGCGACGTCCTGCATCTCAGCTAGATTAGATTCAACCAGATAAAAGCAAGAGGCAGAAAAAGCTTGCAGCTAATGACGGAAACTTGTTCATGAATCGTGAACGGTATCTAAATATTCTTTATCTAGGTTTAACATGTATTTTCTTAGCTCAGAGCTAATAAGGTTTAAAAAACTCTCCGGTCAGTCCCAAGCATGTGAGAACAGAAAAGACTCTCGCGGGATTGCCGGTTGACAGATGGGAATGGACCAAAAGATGCCTGAACCTCCTTAGCTCCCAGGGATGATTCGTTGACTTTTGACAGTCACACAAAACCGAAGGGGACCCAACGCTGCGCGCTTCCTGCTCCTTCTGTGCGAGGAGTACCGACTCCTTCTTTGGACTCTAGATCAAACATTTCCTTGGAAAACGGCCTTCTCCTTCAGCAGCAGATCTACCTTCTTGGCCTGCTCCAGGGCAGACTGGGTAACAGTCTCCAGTTCATACCTTAGCCTGAAAAGTGCATGTACTTATAGAACAGCTTGGAAAAGATTTTTGTAATTTATATACAGCTTTTTGCCAGAGCACAATACTGAGAGGTTCTCCTACGACAGAAATAATATTCCATGTTTATTGCATGTGGAGCTGCATTGGTAGTTGCGAGAGCCATTGGTAATGCTGCTTTGTGGTACACACAATTTTTGTTGGCTTCACTTGCATCTAAAGCGGTTGCATTTCGGAGTCACTTCCAGTATCCTTCAGACCGTTGTGACCAAGATGAGAGTTTGGCATTTTTACCATGGCTCACTAGTCGGGCATGCATGCTGAAACAAATCACAACGCCAGGGATTTATTGCTTCAAAGTGCTCTTCAAACACCGCAGAACCAAACTTTGCACCAGTCAGGGGAGGAGCCAAGAAGTATTTATTCCTGTTTCATCGGGGACTGACAAACTCAACCGCTACGATTAATGTCACGTACGACATTAAGGCCAAGGCAGAGGCCAGGCTGGGACCCCAGCTCTTACCTAGTCTGGTAGTTACTGGGCTAGATTTTGCTCCATCCTACACCACGGAGCTACAGCAGGGGCGAAGCTGGGCTAGGACTTCTCCAGCTGCACACCTAAACATATAAGGAGCTTACGTGTGGCGTTCAGACTCCGTCCTGGTCCCAGTACGGGAAGAACAGATCACACTTAAATCCAGTTAAACGGAATAAGGCGAGGGGAGGTTGCTATCTCCCGAAAGGAGGGACGGGAAGGCAGGCGGCTCTGAAGCTGAGCTGAGCATTTGGTGCCGGTTAAAAAGGGCAGAGAAAAACCCTGTTCCACTAATCAGCAATAAAATAAATAAATAAATAAACCCGCAAGGTTGCAGTTTTCCCTTCTTTTCCTTTTCCCTTCTTTTTTCCTGGCAGAAGTCTTTCGCCTCTCGGCGCCTGCTGAGGAAGGGCTGCAGTATCTTCACCCTTCGCTCCATCGGCCGGGCGGGTGTCAGCACACCCAGCTTCACGGAGGCACGGGCCCGGCTCCTTCGGTGGCTCGGCAGCTGGAGGAAGTCATTAGTGATCCTGGGACAGTTTTGCAATGCGGTAATGTCCGCTGAGTCACGGGATTAGATGGAAAAATAATAATAATAATAATAAAAAAGTTGGAAAAACGTCTCCCTCTGTTTTTTCCACTCTGAGGTCAGATTGCTTTCCATTCCCCATGCTCTCTGGTCTTTGCGTTAGGGAGGAAGAGACAGGCACCCCACCGGGCCCTTTGGGCATCCCGCGTGGGAACCAGGGACTCCAGGAGATTTTCCGGGCACTTCTTCAGATACAGGTTACACCAGAACAGGGACAGGCAAGACCGCGCAAGAAGTCCACCCTTCCCTGCGGACCTAACCTGGCTTCTCACCGGTCCGTCCTTGCTGCTCCCGGATCGTTCTTCTCTCCCTTCCCTCGGTGCGGAAATCGGAAAAAAGCTGAACGCGAAGCGGCGCCCAGAGAAACGGGCCGCACCTTTGGGGGCCGCTGATGGCGACGGGGAGCCGCGGAGGTCTGCGCGGGCGCTTCCCAGGCACGCTTTACAGCAGACTCTTTAAAAACCTGTGCGTGGCAGTGATTTGGGCAGCGTTTTGGGCTGCTCGGGTTTTTTCCCCACCCCCTGAACTAACGTTAGTTGGGAAGAACGCGCAGCAACTTCGTCGACGCGCTGGTAAACCGAGCCGCAACTGCCCTGATTTCCTTAACCGCCAGCAGCTTTCTGGGGACCGAAGAAGAAGAAGAAGAAGAAAAGATAATTTAGGCATTTGCAGGAGTTTTGGGGCTTGAAAACACACAGTTACGGACTGCTGCAAAAAAGCGCGGCGAAAAGAAGCGTCTCGGAGCGACGGGGCGAACGACGGGACACGCCACGAGGCACGCAGGACCCCCCACGCGGGCCCCGCCCCCCCACGCGGGCCCCGCCCCCCGGGGCGGCCCCGCCCCCGGGTCCCGCCGGCCCCGCCCCCGCCCCGCGCCGGCCCCGCCCCCCGCCCCGCCGGCCCCGCCCCTGCTGCCCGGAGCGGCCGCCCCGCCCCGCGCCGCTCCGCGCCCGCGCGCTTCGGCGGAGCCGCTCGCTGCGCCGCGCCGTCGCCGAGCCGCACCGCACCGCACCGCACCGCACCGCACCGCGGCCGCTGAGGTGAGCCGGGAGCGAGGCCCCGGGGTGGGGGGGGGTGGGTGTTGGGGAGGAAGAGCCGCGGCCCTCCGCTGCTCTCCGCGGGGGCCTGCGCTGCGGCCGCGGCCGGGCTGGCGGAGGAGCCGCATTAGGGCGCTGGCGGCGGCCGCGGGGGCGGCGGGTGTCGGGCTGCGCCGCGTGTCGGGCTGCGCCGGCGGCGGCCCCGCGGCCCTTTATTTACCCGTGCAAAAAAGAAATAAAAAAAAAAAAAATCCCGAGCGGAGTCTGCTCAAAAAAAAAAAAAAAAAAAAAGGCAAAACCCCAAAATCTAGGGGAAAAAACAAAAAAAACAACCCCAAATCCCGAACCGTGCCGCCTCCCCGGCCGCGCGCGGCGGCTTTGCGGCTGCCGGCGGCGCCGCGGGGGGGGGGGGGGGGGGGGCGCGGAGCGGCGCGGGGCGCTGCGCGGGGGGCGGCGGCGACGGCGACGCGCCCGCAGCAGCGGTGGCAGCAGCGGGAGCGGCGACAATAGGGGCGGCGGCGGCGGCGGCGGGGCGCGGTGCGGTGCTGCGCGGGGGCTCCGCGCGCAGCCCCCGCTGCTGGAGGTTGGGCGCGGGCCGCGCTCCGGGAAGGGGCCGCGGGCGGCTGCCGAGCCTTCCTCCTCCTCCTCCTCCTCCTCCTCCTCCTGCTGCTGCTGCTGCTGCTGCTCCCGGGCAGAGCCTTCCAGCGGCGGCTGCTCCGGGAGATGCCGGCGCCGCGTCCGCCGGGCCGCGGGGGAGGAGGGAGGCCGCGGCGGGCGGGGGGTCCCCGCGGCGCGGCGCGGCGCGCAGCCCCCCGAGCAGAGCCGGTTTGCAGATTTGCCGCCCGCCAAGGGGCGAGTTCAGCCGCGCAGCTCGGCCCCGCTGCCAGAGTCGATTTTTTTCCGAGGTATCTGGTGCAATTCGGGGAGGAGGAGGGTGGGGGGGGGGGGCGATGCGGGAGGATGCGGGGAGCGGGACTGGGAAACTGCGCGTCAGTCGCGAAGGATGCGGGCTCCGAGGCAGGCGGCGTCGCGGGGCTCGCTGGCCCCCGCGGTCCCTCGGCCGTGGCTCGGGCCGCCTTCCCCTTGGGGGGGTCCCCGTGGGTTCGGGTGGCCGTCCGGCTTGCGGGGCTCGGGGCGGCGGGCTTCGGTGCCGCGCTGTGGGGCGTCTTAAAGCAAGCTCTCCGGAGGAAGAAACCAAACCCTTTAATAATTTCTTTTTTTTAATAATAATAATTAGGGCAACTTCTGAAATCTCTTCCTCTATTTTTTTTTTTTTTGGTTAATATCAGTAGAATTTTTGCATTCTTTAAACAGAAAATGCTCATCGGGCCGCTTTCTGCAGTTACCCCCCCCCCCCCGCCCTCTCTTTAAGCCCGTAAACTTATGATTAAAGTGGGCGGAATTTAAGCCTGCCGCCGTACGGCTGTACGGGTGCGGTGACGGCAGCGAGCGCCCAGGCGAGCGTTTGCCGAGGGCTTTAAAAATAGAGCCGCTTACATAACGGCGCCACGCGAAACGGCCGTGCCCGCGGCCGCCCGGGGTCCCCGCGGCGGGGCCCGGACCCGGCTGCATCCCTCGGCATCCCGCTCCCGAGGAAGGGGACCTCGTTGAAACGCTGCCGCGAGGGGCCTCCGGACCGGAGAAGTTTGCAGAAGGAGGGGGGGGGAGGTTTAAAGCCATTTGAGCTCTTAACGTGTTGCTTGAACCAAGGGGGAGGGAAAAAAAAAATAATCGTTTTTCTGTCTCTCTCGGTGTGCACCGGCTGCTTTACGTGTTTGCGTTTTGAGTTATTTGCAAGGCTCTCCCTCGGTCCGTGTTTCCCTGGAGGAACGTGGGCACGTCGGGACTTTTCCTCGTATTATAGGGTGGCTTCAGCTTGTTTATCTCCCGTGTCTCTAACAGAAAGCAATAAATTTAGGCTTTTCCCCAAAACTGATGGATTAGGAAAAAAAATAAGAAGCAGTGCTTAAAATTATATATTTCGTAGGAGAAATGCTGCAGGATCTGTATACGCAGGTGGGCATTTGCCCAAAAGGGAGCGCTGGGCGTTCAGGCCGTAGCGATGTTGTTGCTAACCCGAATTTTAGCCTTTGACGTATCCGTAAATACTGTGGCCTCACGCCGCCGATCCCATGCCGGGATGTGCAGCCGGCATCGAGCCGTACGCGCCGGTGCGTGAAAGGACCTCGGTGGACTCGGGCTTTCGTAAACAAACGAGGGAAAGTTTACCTAAGCCGCCCGCTGCGTGGCTTTACCCGCGTGGGGAAAGCTTTTTCTGGGGCGAAGGGGAGCGACTCGCCTTTTGGGCTCTTATTCTGGGAATTTGTAGCTTTTCTCTGCCCCGGTTTCTCAGTTTCTCGTAACAGAAGCGAGACGACGTTAACGCGATTACGGGCGTTTGGCAGCGACACCGGCGCGTCTTGCAGCTAATCAGATCTGCGGAGCCGGTGCAATTTCGGATGGCGGGCAGGGAGGTTGTTTTGGCAGGAAAACCTGGAGGAAGGAACAAATTGCTCTTCTGGCCTCTCCCGCGTAGCAGCAACGTGCGCTGTGAACTTCGGAGGCTCCTTGGTGACCCGCTGGGGTGGACGTGACGTTGGCTGGGGGGAAATGGGTGCATCAAAGCTCACCTTTTGATTTGGAAGATTTCTTTTTTTAAAAAAAGAAAAAACTAGGAATAGGCAGCTGAAGTTCGGCTCGGACGTCTGCCCTAGGAAGCGGGTTGAGATAAGAGTCAGTCGGTAAAACACAACTAATGCTGACTTCTCCTACTGCATCAAGGAGGAACTTCTCTGAATATATTGGGGACCTTCTCTTGGGGCACGAAGGAGAAGGTGCCCGGGGTTGTCTCAGGTTATCTCTATTGCTGTGCCCGCTCAGGGTCCTTACGCACTGTGTTTTCTTCTAATGCATGTTCTAATGCAATGTTTTCTTCTAATGCATGTTTTTAAATTGCTGCCTAGGCTCGAGGCCTGGGAGCCTGGCATTTGAGTGTGTCTAGCCAGTACTAATGGCAAGAAAAACTCCCCAGTAAACAAATATCTGAGATAATTTAATTTGCTTCTGCAATGCTTAAAAAAAAAAAAAAGAAGAAGAAGAAGAAGAAGCTGTATCCTTTCTGCCTCGGCCAAGTCGGATGAGGTATTTCTTTGAGATTAAAAAGCCTTGGTGCTGGTGGGAGGAGGGAAACACGTCTTTTGTCGTGAATATTACGGCGGCAGACGCTGATCAGCGGCCAGGCGAGTTGGGGCCGGGGGAGTTTTCCCCGGCACTGCAAGCGGTTCGCAGGGGACGGCTGGGAGAATCGCAGGCGCGGGGGCCGAGGAGGCACCGTCACCCCCGGCACGGACGGACGGACGGCGCGGGACTGACGGGCCTTGGAGCGTGGCGTGGGTTCGCTGCCCTTCCCGGCGACGGGAGCTGGCTCCGAGGCGGATTTGCCTCTAAGTGTAGCGCTCTGCATGTCTGATGTATTGGCAAGAGCACGAGCGTTTCTGGAAGTTGGGGGGGGGGGGAGGCAAAAAAACAAAAGGAATAGGAGGCCTTGGGCTTAGAAACGACGTTTACGGGAAGGATCGGCTCAGCCGCGTTCAGCTGTGCGTTTATTTGGGGATGTTTTTCCGAGATAATTGGTAATTACGCACTTGAATGGTGTTTGAGGTGCCGTGGGATTTGGGGGACCCGATTGCCCTGCGACGCTGGGAAACTCCGGGCTTCCCAACGTATTTCTTTTTGTTTGTTTTTCATGTTTTTGTGCTGGTCTCCGAGCCTTTTTGCCCATCCTCGGAAAATGCTCGGGTGCTACCAAGGAAATGGGTGGTTTAAAAAAACCGACGAGTCGAGTGAAAAAGAGCCGGAGCCGCTCTCCTCCCTCCCCCTCCCGCGCGATCGCTCGGGGACGCCGGAGCTCTGCCTTGCAGAAGCCGGTTAGGTGAGCAGCTTTCCAGAAGGTCATTAGAAACCTAATACAGCGATTTATTGAGGTTTGCGAGTTGCTTGTGACGACTGCTTTTCAATTATTAATTTTCGTACGGTGCGTTGTTGTCCCTTCAGATGGGTCGTCTGTGCAAAGCAGTTCCATAAAATGCGGATTATTAGCTTCTATGTAGGTCAGAAAACACGGCACGCTTGGTGCAACTCTTGTAGTTAAACAGACACCTTTGTTAAGCAAATAGTTTAAGCACCAGCTACTCTTAGCACCGTCAGAAACGCAGAGGAATTCTCGCTGGGAGTAAACAAAACGTTTCAGCCGTGAACGATGACTGCAAGGTTTGGCTCAAAAGCTATTTCTGGGGGCCACGGGCAGAGCCCTGAGCAGGGGGACGTACGCGGCTCCGCTCCGGGAGCGGCGTCGGGATGGGGGATGACTCAGTCGCCCTCGCAACTTCCTCGACGCTCCGCAAAGGTAGTAATTTATTGCAGGTCTGTGTCAGCAGTAAATAGCTGTCCGCCCAGCGCTGACTCAGCGGCTCCCAAAGCTGTAGTTAAAGATGGGGGGGGGGGGGACCCAATCTTTGCCGGCTCGGTCCCTCCCCGCTCCCTTCCCACCCGTCAGCTGCAGCGGGGTAAACAAGCCGCTAGTCTCTGCTTGCTCGCTCCGCCGGGCTTTTGACCGCCCGCCAGGCTGCGAGGAAGGATCCCGCTCCCGCACGTCGACGTCGGAGGCGCGGTCGAGCCTTCGGCCGCCGTTGCCGTCGAGTCGGGGGAAGCCCGCTTGTGCGAGGCCCGTGGGGTCTGGCCTTTGAGGTTGAAGCAGTGTCAAATGTGGCAGAGTCGGCACATGCTGCTCTTACTAGTGGGTGAAAAAAATGGTCCAAACCCTTCCAGGGTTTGTTGTTGTCCCAGCAAGGGACAGGAGGAGACTGGGGCGAGAAGGTGAAGCTCCCTGAAAGTGGTCACCAAGTGCTACAAGCCAGGGGTGCTTGTTTTCCTGAGGTTTTGTGTTGGCTTGCGGTGCAAGAGGAGTTCCTTTGCTCCTGTTCCTGCATAGTGTTTGGAGTAGGGCAAATAGTTGTTGTATTGCTGGCTCTGCCTGTCCCGCAAAAGATGTCTGAAGGTGGAAAAAACCTGCCAGTCTAAAGATGGGATTTTGAGACCAAGTGCTTTCTTTTGGTTATATGCATGATCCTACTAATGTCAAAGGTAAGGATCACGCTGGAGAAGGACGCCCTAATGGCAGTATCTCCCCTCTGTCTTCCATCCCACTTTCCCAAGAGCTCCTGTTGTCCTAGGAAGCGTATAAAGAGCCCACTTGCTATTTCTTGCCACGTTGGCCCTTTCCTTTTTAGGGGGAAGGTAAACTCCAGGGTGATTACTGTGTTTCTAAATTTTTAAGGATTAAGTCAAATACAGAAGAAACAAGCTCTTGGGCTTTTTCCCATTCTGCGCGTGCTTCAGAAAGGCGCGCAGCCGGCAGCCCTTGGCCATAGTCCATGTTACCCACTTCCTGAGAAAGAGTCTCTTGCAAACTGGAATTTGGTTTAATGTGGTGCCCTGTGGGAGGCAAAGGTAGGACTGAAGATCACAGGTGAATTAACCATGCCAAAAAAAGGTGCCTTGGATTTTCCAAGCGTGTCAGCTCAACTCTGGTTTTGATCTTGGCTATGATCTCAATATCCTAAGGAGTAAAAGCTAAAGGTAGGACCAAGATGGCCTCAAAGACTTACTTCCCCCCCCCCCTTTTAATAGTTCTACCCGATGAATCACTGTTTTCTGCCTTTATTGACAGAGTCTCTTAATGGGCAGAGTTTTGACCTCTGTGCTTCTTCAGGCATTTGATGCCTTGTTTTTCTCTTCATTACCTATTATCCTTTGGTTTTTCCTTCTGGTGACTCCAGTAATATCTCATGAATATCTCATGAACTTGCGTCATCAAGGGAAAAAATCGTGGTGGGAGAGACCTGGGGACCTTCCCATGTCATCAGGCTGCACTGCCGGTCTTGCATCTCGGTTTGAGTGTCAACAAGAAGATGGAAAACAAGGTGGGAATTACTTTTGTGCTTAAGGTGATGTATGCCTCTCGGTGCTGGAGATGCTTAAGTTTACAAGCTGGGTCACCTGTTTCATCACTCCCTCTTGGTGGCTAGCCAGTAAATCTAGTAGGTTTGACTGGTTAGTCACGGGTGATACTCTAGGACAGAGTTTAAAGTTGATGAAAACTGTAGCAGTCCAAGGTGCTGCATTTGCTGGCCTTGGAAAGTTAGGAGTGTATCTGCTGGTGCTGAGACCATGTCTTTACGGCACGTAGCATGGTAGGACTCCATCCTGTGCCTTGAGGTTATTGGACAAATAAAAACAGTCAGATTGCTTGTCTCAACTTTGCAGCCTTTTTTTTTTTTTTAAGAGTGAAATCTGGATTATTTTGCTAAATCCCTTCACCAAGACGAACTGTAATTCTGCTCTTATAACAGATTTGCTTTTCAAATGCTATTTTTAAGTCTGCGGTTAAGAAGAAGAGTATTTTCTGTTACTGTCGTCTTCCCTTGAATGTAAACCTAGACTTCTCACTGAATAATTCCCGCGCTTTTGTGGTTGCAGCATGGGGCATATTAGTGCTGCCAGTGCCATCCCGGGCTTGGGGTGTCCACTGCTATTTCCCCGTGGCTGTTAGAGCCGTCCTCTCCCTGTTACTGCCGGGTGAAGACAATGCTGATCGATAGCCGGTTTTTATTGCTACTAACTATAAACAAGCAATTTTGACTCATTCGTCACGGAAGATAGAAGTACAATTGAATATTATGGATATGTTAATTTGCTTACATATAGCTGAATTATGTAAATACCGGTGCAGATTAGGTTTAGCCTGTTTGTGCGCTTGCATTCAATACCCCAGGGCCAAAACTTGGTAGCTGAGAACTTTATTATTGAGCTTAGTAAGTCTGAGATTCAGCTTTTGTGTGTTTAGAGACACAGTGGTTTTTAATCCTGCCAGAAGTTTTAGAAAAAGTGCTTTTGGTGGCTTTACGTCAGCATTAAAAGCCATAATCACAGGTACTTGAAGAAAAATAAGGCTGAAAATTATCTTGGTGTTGTTTTTAGAGGTGGAAATGCTAGGTATGAGCCTGTCCAAAAAAATAAAAATAAAACAAAAATAACAAAGAGGGAGCCTGTCCTCTGTCAGTGGGTTGTAACTAAGGGTGGTGGTGCCACATCTTAAGTTGGATCTTAGGTTGGTGACCTCCTTGTGCCGGTGACGCCCCAGGTTATTGCAACAGGCGCAGCTAAGACTTGCTTAGCTGTGCACCATCCTCTTTTAACGGGCGAGATGTAATTGGGCAGGATTCAGCCGAGAGATTTGCCCGTTGACTCACGCTGAGCAGCATGATCAGCAGTGGGCAAGGAAGGAAAGGATTTGATCTGCGTTTGTTTTTTTTTTTTTTTTTTTTTTCCGTGCAACTCCTCAACTTTAAAGATCAGCACAAAAGGTTGCAACTCTCCCAGTCGGGCTCTGCAGTGAGTTTGTTTAAAGCGCCGTGTTGATCCTTCCTGTCTTCGTTTCTAGGTGGGAACATTAACATTTCCCTTATTCAGGCAGGAGCTGGATTTCCTCTGTTCTTGCTATGCACCATTGTTTGTTTCTCAAACCTTATTTCTCTCCCACTAGCCCCTTAAATAACTAGTGTTGCGGTAAAATAATCATCGCTTGTGTTGGGCCTGTCCCCAGATTGGCAAGGGTGCTGATTGGTATCCAGGTATTCGAAACGGCAGACAAATGTGCAGGGGGAAAATAAACAGGAGCAAAAATAAAATAAAATAAAATAAATCCGTCCCACCGTGGCACTTTTCCAGTTGCTTATCAGGCATACACCCTTGTAGATGAATTAAGGCCGAGGAAGAAGTTCTGCGGATGAGCCTTCACTCTTTGGACCTGGGTGGAGGACGCTGTACAAGAAATTACGGGTTCGATCGGGGCATTTAGATGGGAGAAGGGGGCAGGGGCTGACCCTGCAAACGGTGGTCACGGGAAGAAGTCCCGTGGCTGCAGTAGCTTTTGTTGGTCCTGGCAGGACACCGGCGAGCAGGAGGAGCTTTCCTGTAGGCCAGCAGATGTGATGCAGGTACAGCACTGGGCCTGCTGCAGTAGGGCCACAGCTCCTGGACGGCAAACGAAGGGCTCAGGAGCCGTTCTCCTGTGGGGAAGCTCATGTGTGTGGGGTGTATGTGAAGCACTGGTCAACACGAAGTTGCATCTTGGGTCTCTCTTCCTTGTTTTAAAAAGTTTCTAAATAGATCAAGTGCTGGAAGTTTATACTTAAAGAATTGACCAAAAAAAGGTTTTTCTTTTAAGTTTCTTTATTTTGGATATTATGTGTCAGCACTCATGCTATGTCCTTATACTTTTTTTTTTTTTCTTTTTTTTTTCCCCCAATCTCCCCTGTCTGTTACTTATTGCGCTGCACTGATGGCAGGAAACTTGATACCGGACACCTTTACATGAGGCATTGCCATGACCTTCAGCAGCGAGGTTGGCTTGGAAAAAGCCCACGAAGTAGAAAACATCAACCACACAAGGATGGGGAAAAGAGAAACGGTGGTACACCAACTGGATAGTATAATAAGCAATCCTGGGTGATGGTGGTGGATCTGCGTTGACTTACTGCATTTCGTTTTCTAATTTAGCTTCAATTGCACCTTGAATTGAAGAGCAAAAGGTTATTCGTGTCCTTGGGTCAGGGTCTGAGCGTGTTTTACGGGGCGATTTCACTGCGTACGTGCTCTACTCTTGCGCCCTTTCCTAGGTGTCTGCTCCTGGCTGCTATCGGGCATCCAATATTGGGTGAATTGGACCTTCAGTCTGACGTGATGGACTCGCCCGGCGTTGCTGGACCTTCCTAGTAGGCAGCATGGCCCACAAGGGCGTGGGGACGTCTCTGTGAAGAGCGGTTGGGAGCGCTGGGAAGTTGGAGAGCTTCTTTGAGGTTGCTATCAAATTAGGGGGGAAAAAAAAAGAAAAAATTCTAAGGGGACGCCTCTGTGTGTGCAGTCTCCAGAGGAACAACCAGTTTTCACCTGTGAGGGTCTGTCTGTCCATTTTAAGCAGCGGTTCTCACGCTCTACAGGGTGCCCGTGCTCCTTGCGCGTTGCTCCTTGGTGACTGTGCTGTACCGGCGCTCGCTATTCCGAACACCGATTTTCACGTTTATACGTGTAACAAATGTGTTTTTGCAACAAACTTGGGTTTAGATTTTAAGAAAATCCTCCTGTCTTATTTTTAATTTCAGCAAGAAAGTTAGCTTGCAGATCTGTGTTTAGATTGCACTCCAAAGTCTGCAAATAACTTTACTCCCCCCAGCCCGTTTCCTGCCTCCCCACCCTGAGCACTGCAAAAATCAGATTTTTTTAATATAAAAAATATTTTTTATTTATAAAAAATAAAGTGCGTGCTTTCTGGGTTAAGTAGGGTATCTTTATTAATTCTGAAATGTAAGGAAAAGTGCAGAACAAAAGGCATGCAAACGTGTAAGAATATGTACAAGTGTGCTTATGTATGTGAATTTTTGTATATATACATACATGCACGTGTGTGCATATATACGTTCGCTTCGCAGACGCTCTCCTGCGTGTCGTTCGTTAGCGGTCCCTAACGGCGTCCGTGCTTCCCAGCCCCTCGCGGCGGCGGCGGCGGCCTCCGGCACGGCGCTCGGAGCCGCCCGAGAGGCGCTGGGGTGGTGCGACGCGCCGGAGCAGCGGTTTGGGCAGCGCTGGTGCGCTGCACGCGGGCCCCGTTACCGAACCCGCCGGGGATTGCAACAGACCTCTGGGGAGCTATGAAATTACCGGTTGGTCGCAGAGGGTCCTCTGGCTTTGCGGAGAGGAATTCTGTTTTTAGCAGGAGAAGGCTCTGGTTGGGCGAAGATCGACGTGATGTGACGGTTACCAGCTGGTTGCGGGGGACCGTTGTTCAATAAAATAACTACCGGCAGAAACGCTGGAGGAGACTTAGGATGGCCTCGCTGAGGATTTGCGTTGCTGGGATTTAAGTAAGCGTATCCTACCTTGTGCAGAAGCCCAGCAAATTTCTTCCTTCCTCCTGGTCACCATCAGCGGCTGAGAAGATCATCTGAGTAGGCTGGAGGTGATTTCAGCGTATCCTTTTGCTGCCCCAGGCGTCCTTCTCCTGACCAGGAGACCAAACCAAAAGAATTTGTTTTAGAAAAAGAAATATATGTGTATTTTTTATGAGCAGGATTGTTTGTTTAAAGGACTGTGAGGTTCACAGCACAAGGAGAAGCGTGGCGGAGTGAAAAAAACGACCATCAGGGAAAAGACTTGATCTACGCAACAAGTTGTTTCTGAGGAAAAGTTGAGTAATGCTCGGCTCGATTTTGTTTTGTTGTTCTTTTGGTTTTTTGGCCCCAGAGTCGGTGTTGAAAAATATCTGCCGACTGTAATTATTTTCCTGGAAGCTTAAACGCAAACTCCGGTTTTACTGGAAGCCCGGAGGAGAGGAGGGGCACGCTCAACGGCCGGCGAACCGGCTTGCCGGCGGCACGGTCGCGTTGGGCCCGGAGGGGCGGACCGCTTCGGCCGAGGAGCTCGCGGCGAGCCGGCGGGTGCCCGCCGCCGCCCCCGGAGCGGGAGAGCTGGCGGCTTCGCCCGCGGGGCGGCGGGCTGCCGTCCCGGGTCCGCCTTGGGCGCGGGCGCGCGCCGGCGCGAGTGTCTCGCTGAAACCGCAGAGGCTGGCGGTGTTTTTGTGGCGCGCTCAGGAAACCTCTGGCGTGCGGCGATAGCGCCGGGCACGATTTCAGCTTTGCAGCTGGCTGTGAACGTGACGAGGGGTGAACAGCTCAGGCGGGGAAGGGGACTCTCTCCTGCCTCATCTGCTTTTGAGTGTGTACGGGGAAAACATAGTTTTTCCTCTCTTTGCCTGTTGAGAATAAACCTCGTGGTTTATAAACGCGTTCCAGGTTTGTTTGGTTTATTTGGTTAGGCGAATGAGCAGGCTGGCTTTGGGGGGAAAGACGCTTCCTTTCAAAGCTTACGTTCTTAAACGTGCTTTTGCAGCCTGCAGTTGTTCTTATTCATTGATTTCTGTGCTCGTGGAATACGTATAAGCGCAATATTGGTATTAATGGCACGAGCGGTTTCCAAAATATCTTCATTTGTTTCAGAAATCCAGTATTTCTCTAGCAGCAAAATAACGGAAATGTGTAGGAACGTGCTCTCTCCAAATACAGAAGGATGCTCTATCTGTCATTAAAAAAAACTAATTGGGGTAGACACTATATATACATATATATATTTATATATCTCTATAAAAAAATTTTATACATATATATATATATATAAAAAATATATAAAAATCTTTTAGAAGTTGGAGAAAACTGAAGGGTTTTCTTTCTCTTTGTATTTCTTACCGTTTTCTTTGCAGAATAAACCTTTAAGAAGCTATTAAATAGATGAAATTTCCTGTATCCTGCTAGTCTCTGAATTTTGTGACCGTTGTCACTTCAAGACGTGTACGTTTTCGAGTGAAATACGGAAACCCGCAGGCCTCCGCGAGCGCTTGGGATGCATAAAAGTATCGAACCCCAAAATGTTAAAGAATAAAAGCTCAAAAGTCAGGAGTGTTTTACCCCTACAAGCTCTTCCTTGAAAAGTAGCACCGGCTTTACCTTGAAAATGATATCTATATTTCCACACCTAAAAAATTTACAGATTTTTCTTCTTTTTTGGGTCCATATTCAAATCAGATGATTTATATAAGGACATCAGACTTCAAACGCAGCATGTTGCCGTTTTAAAGAGCAAACTTAGTGTCAGAAGTTTTAAAATGCCATTAAATCATCGAGGGGGTCTAATATATATGCGCTCCTGTAAGGAAATCATTCCAAAAATAGCCAAATCCCTAAAGCTGTAAGCCTCTTTTTGATCCACGGGATTAGGGGAGATTTCCATTTTTGCGTGGTGAATTTTTTGGCTTTTAGGGCCGTGCTGGGGGAACCGTGCATTTAGGGAAGAAATGGTACAGAGGAGCGATACCGCTCCTAGGGATGCCGCGAGCGCCCGGGCCTCCGAGCGGGTCCGCAGGAGAGGGGCCCCACGTGGACTTCTTGCTACGGACTTGGGTCTTGAGCTTGGAGGAGAGCCCTCTGGTTGTTAGGATTCATCTACTGCAGCAACCAATCTGTTTGGTGAGCCAAACCAAGCAAACAGTTGAAACCGTTTTGTTAATGTAGAAGATTGGTGATAAAGCCATTTATGGAGCCTGTGCTGGTCAAATAGGTGTTTTTTGGGGGGGGATTGCAAGAAAAAGCATCTCATGCCCCAAGGGTGGGATTGCAAGTTCACCAGTGAAAGCACTGTTTTTCTTTATACGTTGAAGATATTTTTGGCTAATATGGAAGTAAGCACTGATTTTGCCTTGGGAATTGCCGGGTAGCTCTCCCGCTTTTCGTGCAGTGCGCTGCCCCGCGTTGCTCTTCCCCTTGGAGTCCCCTGGAGCACCCTGCACGTGAGGTCTGGTGCAGCGAAAACCAAACTATTTCTGCTAGTTGACAAACATCTGCGCGAGTCTCGGCTGGGGAAGCGAGCACAAACATCCACGGGGAGAGTCCCGACACCCGGACGGAGTTGTTCCTCTTGCGCCCGGGCTGTTTCAGGAGAGGGGAGGTTTCAGTACGGGATTTCCACGAAAATCACCTCTCTACGTGGCGGGAGAGCCGGCTCGTATCGAGGCGCCGTTTCTCCGTCGAGTCTCGCCGAAAGGAAACGAGGTGATTTGTGCACGACGTGATGTTTCAAAGAAAAATCTCTGCCCCGGTAGAAGGGCAGCCCGGGTGGGTTGTCCCCTCGTGATGCGCCTTCTCCGCGGCTGCGTTAGGAGAACATCTCAGCGCCATGAAAGCGGAGGCGAGGACGGCTGCGGAAACCCCGGAAGGGAGCTCCTTGCCACCGCAAGAAAAAGGAAACGTGGACCAAGAGATAGGACGTTAGTGGTATTTAGGAGGGGAGAAAGAGCAGGTGCATGTTGAACCCGTGTTTCGGGCTGTGTTCCTAACGTTGCGCTCAATCCTTTGCGGCAAAAGCTTGTTCTCTGGCAAGAGCCATTTGAAACTTAAAACCTTATGATAAAATAGTACCAGGCAAAAGAAATGCCCCAATAAAGCAGAGAAACTGGCTAAACCACAGAGGCGTATCGAAAACGGCGTCAGCAATTTTCATTTTTGACTCCGGGACGGTTTCGTTAGCCTCCAGAGTTCAGTGTTTTCATTTTATGTCATTCTCCATCTTTATTGTGTGTCGCTACATCAATGTAAAATAAATATTTTAAGGTGCAGAGGGAAGTCCGGTGAGGCCTTCCCATCAAACTCTGCTCGCTCTTTCAGTATCGAAAGCAAGGTAACGCGGTTCTGCTAGGAAGCAGAAATATAAATGTAGGAGCGAAATGCAAAGCGATGGGAAAGACAAACAAGCAAAATCTCGTAATGCCATTTTTGGATGGTTTCAGATGGGACTACTCTTGCGCGGTTTTGCTTGGCAGTTTACTTTCTGCAAGGAACAGGATAGATAATATTTATGAACGGTGTGGGCAAAACTTTTTTTTTTTAAATTTAGTTTTTTTCCCCCACCCACTGTACTGCGAAGGACTAACAGGAGAAGCCTGCAAATAGGTAAGCATATTAATAGCATCTAAAGCAGTGCTGTGCTCGAGGGTTTCCAGCGTGCGCACTTTGTCCGTCTCCCCCTGAAGGCAGCTGGTAGCGTCGAGCGTGGAAAGTCTTGCGTCGCGTAAGCGTGTTGTCCGTGCTTAACAAACGCTGGATTTTTTTAATTAAAGGGAAATATTTCCAAGCAGTGCGGCGCTGCGTACCGACCCGTGGAAGACGGCGCTCTTCGCAGCAGATACCGAACTGATGCTCTTGCACAACTGTGCTTTAATTAAAAAAACCCCTGTGATTAGCGGTTGCATCCAGAGAGACCGGCTTTCTTGCAAGAAACGTCTTGAATCCGCTGCTCAGCAAGCCGTGTTAAATGTATTAATGATACATTTTCCGTTTACCCTGATGGGGAAGCGGCACGGCAAGCGTGATCCTAACAAGGTGCCGCTATTTCTTTGTTTGGCATCTGGAATATTGCCGCGGTTTCGGCGACCCAAAGTGTCAAAGCTCAGCTCAGCTGAGGCTCCTTGCTGCTGCTCGGCATCGAGAAGAAATTACGTGAATCTGAAGACTTGGGCTGTTTCTATAAAAACCGAAGTTTCCCAGGTCTTCTGCAAATTCATCCGGCGTCATTGCAGGTCCCCTGGCTTAGGGACTTTGCGGTGCACGTGTCGCAAGGTGTGACTGGCTCTTCCCACCGGCTTTCCTTGTCCTGCAAGCTTTTATTCCTGTTTCCGTAGAGGAAAACTGCAGAATAATAGAATATCCTACTCTCTCTAATTTAGAGAGGCCGCAGAGTGTTACCGATCCCCCCACTGCCCCAAGGGGAGGCCAGTCTCATCGGGATAAATGTTGGATCAAGGTCGGTGTCTTGGCCACTTTGATGCAAGTTAAAAGGCGTTAAATCCACGTAGCTTGTTTTCAAAATTGTTGCAAATATTTTTTTAAAAAAATGTTAGGCTAGTTAACAGCAAAACAGCTTTAAAACTTGCCTTGCAACAGCCTCGAAAGCCAATTTTCCTGTTGAAGAGGACGAGAGAGGTTTTCTGCCCTCCTAGCCAGCGGGCAGAAGCTCTAGCACAGGATCTGGTTAAAATCTGTGTGAGCTGAGAGATGCTGGCACCAGCGGGGGAAGAGGAAACAAAGTAAGAATGGGCGTTTTTAGGAACCTGCTTTTGGAAAACAGAGGTATCTGTGCCCCATAAATATTTTGTTTAGCTATTTAGAATGGAGATGCATAAATAGGATGTATATAAATATATACATGTGGATATAAATACCCATCTAAGGAAGAAAGCTGATCCAGAGTTTTATTCTGCAGAGGTTTCTTAGAGTCAAAAAACCAGTGTGAAATGTTAACCCAAAAACGGAAAGTTCGTTTTCCTCTCCCGCGAGCCGCGTGGAGGCGGGTGAGGCGAGCGGGACCGGCGGGAGGCGGTCGGAGGGGCGAGAGTACCTCATCCCATCAGTTGGGGATTTTTTTTTTTTTTTTTTTTTTTTTTTTTTTTTTTTGCTCGCGATCCTATAGGAGAGAGGAGTAAAATGCAAGAACTCACTTGCATATTATTATACCACGTCCTGACAGCTCTCCCGAGGGTTTTGCACCGACTGAAGCTTGTTAGGAAAACAGTGCTGCGGCTTGAGGAGAAGCTCTGAGAAGCCGTAGAGCGCTTTGCCGCGCGAGCTGCTGGGTCATAACGTGCTGGTGTGAAGCCTTCAGGGAGCGAGACCAGTTGACTGCTGGCGTGTGTGTAAACGAGACGGGTGCGCGGAGGTCGCGAGACGTGGCCCTGGTGTCTGTTGTGTCCCTTCTTACTCTGGTCTTGCAGTGCAGGTCGATACAGCGAGACCTTCCTGCTGTTTTTTTTTTTTTTTTTTCTTTTTTTCTCCTCATTCAGACCTTCATAGGGTAAGTAAGGAAAAGAGGGCAAGAAGTGAAGTATTATGGTGTTGACGTACCGTGAAGTGTTATTTTTAAGCCCAACTCTGTTGCTGTCGCTGAGCTGTCTACAGCCCAGCCCCGGCCGCAGTGGTGTTTTATTCCTTTCTAGTCTGCGTTACCTTGTGCTTGTCAGGGTAAGTCTCATTCCAGTACCGAGCAACTTAACTGTCTGGCTTTTCTGTGGTCCTTGGGGTTCTGCGGTCTTCTCTGGCCTTGCTCAGCTTGCGTGGTTTGGTGATGTCCATTGTGTGGAGCTCTTCCCTGGCCACTCTTTCCTGGAGATGTGGTTTGGCCCATCTCTGTATCCAACAAAGAAAACAGATGCTTTTTTTTTTTTTTTTTTTTTTAATGGAATAAGAATTTAATGCTTAATTGGGAGGGAATTGATGAAGAATAAATAACAGAGATGGACTCGAGGACCGTTCAGATCTCCTAAGTTAGGTCCTTGCCCTGAACCGTTTCTGGAGGAATTTTTCCGCCCCCAGTAACGATGAGGAAGGCCTAGTCTTTCTAGATTAAATTTGCTCTGCAAATATCTCCCTCTTTTTATCTTTAAGACTAGATGACTTTTCAAGGTCCCTTCCAAGCCAGTTTTCCTGGATGAAGTTCCTTCAAGATGCTGTCATTTCCAGGTCCCTCCAAGATCGCTTAGAAACGTCAAACAAGAACCACATTTCTTTATCCAGATGGAGGATATGAGCGCACAGGGAAGGCCGTGTTCTTCCACAGCTGAGGCAGTGTTAGTTTGTTTTGGATAAAAAGTGCATCTCTGGGTGTTTCAGAGCTGTCGCTAATCCTGATTTCAAACAACTTGTAAGACTGGTAGATCCGTAATTTCCAAAGCCGCCTCTGAGCATTTCCTGTTCCTCCATTTAGCTGACTTATATGGAAAATGGAATATTTTTTCCTGGCAGGTTTTGAATGAATCCAGCACTCGGTATTCTTGCAAAACAGGGGGAGATCAGCAAACAGCACAAGGCACCACGTCCGAGCCCGGCTGCCGACACCAGAGGCAGCTGTGCCGCAGGCACCGAGCTGCTGGGGCCGCACACTGGTTGTCTGGATTTGCATAGTTTACAGGTGTTATAAATGATGCCAGCGTTGAGAGCTACGTTGCTTTTTGGGAGGAACGTGCCAGGAGTTGAATCCAGCCCCGATAATTAGGACCTTGGTGGATGTTACCGCCGCCAAGCGACGCTGACCCCGCTTGCAGCTCCTGCGCTCGGCCGTAACCACCAGCCTTCGCGTGGCCGTGGGGAAGGTGCGTGGTCCGTGCGCGACCTTAATCTTATATTGAACAGGGTCTTGCAAAAAAGAAAGCAAGGAGGAGTGTTTTCCTCGGATATGAGCTGCTTGGAGCTTGTGTGTGTGGCTTAAAATTTTTCTCTGCTTTACTTTAGTAAAAAAAAAAAATCCAAAAGGGAGGTTCTCCCACGTGAATAAGTATTTTGCTGGCTTTTGCAGAAGTGCTGGAGTTAGCAATTCTTTTCCTTTTTTAAAAGCTTTCAAACTCTATGTATTTTGCATTTAGGTTCACTGTTGCTTTCCTAACACAATAAAAGCGTATCTAAGAGAGCCTGCCTGCTCTTGGGATTCATGAACTTGTATTTTTTTTTTTCCTCCTTCTAATTTTAAAAAGAAATCCTCCTCGCACTCGAAGCTAAAAGGAGGGAGAGAGAGGCTATAAAGATGCTGCAAGATTTACTCTCGGGAAAGCAGCTGCTCTTTTTCATGTGCAGAAGGCTCAGAGTGGGAGTAAAGGGGCCAAGGAGCTTAACATCTTACAGCTGCTGGCTGGCTCCGTGGTGGCTTTGGACGCAGCTGCCTTGAAGGCTCGGTGTCGCCGGGAGCCTCGCGCTGGCCTCTGCGATGGTCCCCTGGCCCGAGAGCCCTGCTTGGGGGTCGGAGACACTCAAGTTGATGAGCTATTGCTGTTAATCCTTGCTGGAGGTAAGGGGAGAGGGGAAACGCGTAGGAACGAAGAACGATCAGAGATACGGGTGAAATTTAACCAACGTAACGTTGGCTTCTAAAAGCATTAAACGTGCTGGGGCTAAATACTTGGAGATCAGGGGCTGGTGCGACACATAGCGCTGGGTAGGGCTATATGGCTGCTTTGTAGGTGGGTTATTAAAAACCAAACCAATTCTTGCCCTTTGGAGCAGAAGCGCTGTTGAAATGCAGCAGTTCTCCTGCAGTTCCTGCACCGGTGTCGACAGCCGTAAGTCAGAAGAAAATAGTTTAAGTTTGGAGATGGCTGCTCAGATGGCTTTTGCCAGTTTTGCTGCTTCTGTGGGTGGTGTGGAGAGGCGTGCAGTGTTTCTCGGCCCCTTACATGAGTTGCAGTATATAATAAAGCACATGCTGGGCCTTGAATGTCTTAGGGCAGTGGCCATTGAATCGGAAAAGGAGCAATATTTGAGCTTTTGAGTAATGAAGTAACAACAAGGAGAACTTACTGCTGGCAAAATCGAAGTGGAGGCCAAATAGCTACTGGGGGGTCAGTTCTAGTGGTGCCCATCAGAAGGGATGTCTCCACGGAGCTGCTGGTGTTGTGCAAAGCAACTGGAAGACGCCGCTGAATCAGGGTCGTCTTTCTGGTGTGGAGATGCTGAGAGTAGCACGGCAGGTGAGATTTCCGCGTGTCTGCAGATAGCGTCCGCTGTCCTTGGCGCGAGGGAGAGCTGCAGCGTGGGCAGGGGGAGCGCTGACCTGGCCGGTGCCTTCAGAGCCTCCGAGCACTGGCATGGCCAACCTCTCCTTAAAGCCAGCCGAGTGCCACCTGCGCTCGTCTTTATTCCTGCTTCTCCGATTCTTCTCCGTCGTTTGGAGTTCATGTTTCTGCTTGCTTCTGATTTTGTTCCAGTCTTTTAAATCGAACAGCGTTGCGTTGCCTTTTCTCCCCATCAGTTTCCCTTCCTTGGGCGAACGTTTTCCGGCACTCTGCAGAGCTTTAGCATGTAAATGTCCAAGTTGGAAAATGTTGGCATGACTTATCCACCAGACGTATAATCCTGTAGCCGCTTGTCTTGTTCTGGCGGCACTGTCGTTTCTCCAGAAAGTGCTAATAAGCTTTAGTTGCTACTGACAGCATAGAGTGGTATTTGGAGACTATTTCAGTCAGTCATTATACGTTTCTGCTCTGCTCCTGCAGTTCAGCAGAATGTATTTCTGCTTTTTTCCTGCTCTATATGACTTTCTCTCCCTGCTCTGATTCCTGTGAGGCTGTAAGATTTTTCAGAGTTTTTTTTTTTTTTTTTTTTTTTTTTCTGTTCGTGTATCAGTTTGGCAGATAAATTGCTGTAAGAGCTCAGCTGTGTGGCCGGGCAACTGCGAGCAGACGTGGGAGTAGGTTTCGTTTGCCGTCTTCTTTCAGGATGATTTCCCCTAGCGTGTTCATGCAGCACATGCTCCGTTAGAGTTGTTGCACAACTGCATGACCTCAAGCCAACAGCTCATCTCCCAGCCCTTGGAAACTCCAGCGTGGTTGCACAGGTAGACTGATGCACGGCCTGCTGCTCCTCCTTGGATGAGTTACGCTCCCTACCTTGCATGGAGGGAAGCGGGAACAGTATTTGAAAAGTTTTTCCGTGGTTCTTGGCCCAAGGAATTGCTTTACATTTCAGTTTTGGGAGTGAACGGTGCAGATTAGCTGGGAGCAACCTCTGCAGATGGGGATCGTGAATCAGAGCTCTTGCTTGGCTGCCTGATCTTTGCAATAAGAAAAGCTCTGATAGTGTGTCAGACCTAGCCACGGTGACGTCCAGCTGAAGCTGCACGGTGGGTAACAACGCTCAAGCTGGCTTTCCAGAATGATAATGTCCTTAACTAACTGCCCAGCACTCCAGGGCTGCCTATTTTAATCCAGCTGGGCTTCAGGGGCAAGGCTGAAATATTGAAGGAGCAGTTCTCGGGCCTCTTTCCGTAACAAATGCTGCTCCACAAGTGTAATTCTGCATAGTAGCTGTTTTACGTAAAAATGGCTGATGCGTGGAAATGGTCTATGCCACTCAAAAGAATTTGGTTTAGATCTTCTTTTTCAAGTACCCGGGCTCGGTTACGCACCCACCCACTCGCTCAGCCTTGTAACCCTCTGCTGCTTGCTTTATCGGTACAGCATTCGCGGAAATGATGAAAATATAACTTAAAAAAAAAAAGTTTTGAGCTGAACAGGCTCAGCACTTCCAAAAATACTTTCCCTTCAGCCAGCATTGCTGAAAGTACCACCATCAAAGCACTGACTGGGGTGATTAGTCAGTCCCCTCTTGCTAAGAACGGGTCAGACCACAACAGAGCTTTACACTAGTGGTGACATGTTACTTTAGCTCAGCTCCTCTGACCTGTGTTTTTTTTAAGCATCCTGGTCTTGGTTGGGAGTTTCTGGACTTCTGCTCCTAAGCAGAGCCTTTTTTCTCGTTTTCCCTCCAAACACAGATTTCTTGGGAGGGATGTTAGGCCATGATATCTTATCTGCCTGGACATCATGTAGAGCTTGTGGAACAAACCGTATCAACACGAACATTTGACTGCTGTGACCTTCAGCACCCAAAAGCCTGATTTCTCCACCTCAATCTTGAGGAATAAACCCTCTAACCGTGTGGGAGCAGTCATCAGCATAGTTTTGGGGAAAGTAGGCTCTCTGAGGCGTGACTCTTTGGATCACTTTTGTTCTACTATCGGGAAATGCTGTGACTGCTTTAAAAAAAATTCCCAAAAGAGATACTGAAAACCATAGAGAAATTCGCAACAGCTGAGAGCCTGAGTTAAATGAACTGCTTTGCTACCTTTTATCATTCCTTTAAACTGATGGTGTAGCTGGGATTTTTTGGCTTTAGAAATGGCATATATAGGAGGGGGTGTGCATGCACACGTGCTTTGGGAAGTCCTCCTCGACCTGGAAGAGCCAGCTACCCTGCTTTTGAACCACATCTGTGCACCCATTCCATAGTTTGTGGTGTTAGGTCAGCAACACAACATTTCCTCTTTCTGTAGCCCTTCTCCTAAAAGAAGGCCCTTTAATTTTCTTTTTTCTTTTTTTTAATTGCCCAGGAACAGCAGAGGTGCATATGGCAAATGCTTCCTTGCTGACACATTAGCAGCAGGTCCCCCGGTGTCTCACTGCCCTTGGCTCATGCAGAGCTGAGTTGTTTTGTTTTGTTTTAATTTCAACCTAAGCGATGTATGAAGTAGCTTCTGCCACAGCTTAATATGAAGAGTGCGTTGGAGGCAACCAGGGGCAGATCCCGGGCTCCGGACATGCCCCTGAGAGGTCCAGCAGTTCCCCTCCAGTTTGCAGCTGCTTCCTCGTTCCTTTACTCTTCGGCATTTGGCCAAACTTACTGATCTGCCAAACTTACCAGGGAGCAAGGAAGGGTCTCTGGATGAATCCTGGAGATGTACAGCATAACGAAAGAGCATATGTTCAAGGCAGATACCACAAAGCATACTAGAGGGACCCAGGGGCTTTTCCCGGGGTGAGACAGGATAATCCCAGGCAGTGTAGGTTTGGGGGGCGATTATTTGGGGAGATAGACCAGTTGTTGCCCTATTTGTGGTGGTTGAGGGATGCAGCTGGAGCTGTTGGGGAACTGATGGGGTCTGCCATTTCATGGTTGGGTGTTTTCAAGGATTTTCTAGGGGACAACCAGGGAGCTGATCATGGGAGCACTTCTTATTGCAGAGTTGCTTGAATCAAGGGTCTGGAGAGGTATGACTCAGAGCTGCTAGAATAAATCAATGGGTCTGAGAGAGGATGAAACCCGGAAAGCGTACAGCTGCAGATAATTGCATTAGGAATCCTTGTACTTAAAAAATGAATAGCAGTCCACTGGAACTACCTTATCTAAGAAAAGAATGCATTGAAATATGGAAGCTGCCATTATGTGTTAATGGCAAGATTTGTCTCATGGCATACTTAAGGCACTGCTGATGAACAGTTTATCTAGCTCGTCTGGAAGTCTTCATGCAACCTGTGTGTCACTGGGCACCACGGGTATTTGGTAATCATGCTACTGTCCAATGTCTCTCCTGTCATTTCCCAGTTAGCATACTGCCTTGTGTTTAACTCCTTGTGTAGGAGACATTGCATTTTTCATGAGACCTAAAGTGATCGGTAGATTAGCTGGTGGGATTGAAGAGGAAGAATAAATCTCTGCTCTCTGAGCATCACTTTGCACTGTCACCACCACCTTGGGGAGGCATCTTCGCGTATCAGTGAGGTCAATTCGGCTGAAGGATGGGACAAACCACAGAGAGGGAGACTCCTGCCTGCACCCCCAGCCCTCTGGGAATCTGCAGGCTCCTTTCGTAGACAGTGTAGCTCTACTGGATTTACAATATTTGATCCCAAAAGGTATTTTTATTGAAGGTTTTGAAAGCTGTTAATCATTGCGACCCACAGAGAGACAACATTGTATCTGTATATCTGGAGGCATCTAGCAGAAATATCTCTTTGTGATTATTTGTGATCATGGTGGGACAGGAGGAAGAGCAAGAAGTCATTTTGAAAGGAAATTTAAAGGTCTGGAAGAACAAAGAATCAAGATTAGACCCCTCCAAGTCTAAAAATCCTTTGTGTATCTGTGCATATTAGATACGTGCTGTTTTTATTGTTGAAATCAAGGAATGAGGGCCCCTCATTTTTATGTGCTAGAAAGCGTAGGAGGCTCGATGAGCTGCTGCCCTTTGGGAAGGGGGCAGTCTTGGAAGAAATCTGCTCCAGACTGGAGTTGGAGTTGGCAGCACAGAGATGCACCTGGGGTTGCCGTTGGGAAGAGGGACCTAAGGAATTTAGGAGAATGAAGTGGCCATTTCCCAGTGCGGTAATTATCCCTCTCAAGTTTTTTCTCCAAGAAAACATTTTTGTGCTTGTGACACTGCTACGGTTACTATATTTTCTTTTCAACTAATTCTAAATGATGTGACTGGCTAGGTGTAATGTTTTCTACCTTAAATTATCTTTAGTAAGGCAAAACAAGGGAATGTGTTGTCAAATGGAGAGATGATGTTCAGACAAATGCTCAAAAGTTGAATTGCTGCAGAACATTGCATAGATCACTGTTGCTGTACCTTGGGACCTTTTATTCTATATCTTGCTCAGTGAAACATATCTTCCTCTTAAGCCATGAAGACAGAAATAAGATTTAATAGGAGGGTTGGGCTTACTGTTGGTTTTGTTTATACTGTCATGGTGCTTGGGTGCCCTACCAGCTGCAGTAAGTGGTGAAGATGTTTCTTCCATCTTCAGGAGACTCACAGGTTGAAAGGAATAAGTCTATTTTTCCTATAGTCCAGGCCAGTATCACACTGCACAACAGCTGATTTAGCTCATGCTCTTCCTGGCAGAGGCCATGCTCTTTGAGGCTGGGATTGCGGGAGGTGCAAGGACTGAGCCACGGGTACCTGTGGATGTGCCTATGGATTTGAGAACCTCAAGCTGAAGGAGAGGAGAGGGTAATGCTGAACTATAGGAAAAATGATGCTTCAGCTGGTTCAGTAACATTAAAACATGATTTATCCATCCTTCCTGCAAGAGGAGAGTGAGGTTGAAAGGATTTATTCAATGGTGACTTCAAAATAACACGAGGGGGCCTCTCACGTCGTCGTGATGGACGAGCTTACGAGGTTAGCAGAGTTGTAGCTCTGGCAGAGCGATCGCTGTGCATGTTAGCTCTGGTGATTGACCTTATTTTGAGCTATAAACCTCACAAGCCTCCCGCCTGCCGTTGTAGCAACTCGATTTGCCGGTGCCGCGTAAGACAGGCACGGTTAACTTTCTCCCCCTGACCTCAGCAGGCTGCGGAGGTGCCGTAAGTGTTGCACACTTCAGCTCCTTTGGAAGCACATCACAAAACGGCCTGTCTTCCCTGAAATGCGAGTTTTAGGAAGCGACCTCAATCCAGCTGAAGTCAATGGAAAGAGTCGTGTTGTCTTTAATCGCGTCCCGCGAGCCGTTTTCTGCTGTTACCAATCATCTGGCTCTGCCCGTAGCACGGAGCAGAAGTACTCTGAGATCCTATAGTGACCCATCACCTCTGAAGCCCAGGCTAATCTTAAGAGTCTGATGAGAGACGCTGTATCAGAACATTTTTTTGTCTTGTGGAGACCTCTCTCCTGCCCTTGTGTAATAACCTTATAACAGCTATAACAGTTGCTGGGACAGGAGTGGGAGATATTGCAAGCGTGCCTAGCTTATTTGCATGCAATCTTTTATTTTTAATGAACCCCCCCTGTTTTTTGCAAAGGGGAAAGAATGTAGGATGAAGGGCTGGTTTCTTTCGAAACTCTGGGAGAGTAGCATCACCTGCTATGGTAGAGAGGAGCTGTAGCACAAACACCGAGCTGAGCCAGGGAACAGATGTGCAGGTGAAGCATGTTGTATGACAGTTTTGCTTTCTCACCAGAAACACACCATCTCCTATGCCATTTTTCCCGTGTGTGCAATGAAAAAAAAAAAAAAAAAAAAAAAAGTTGCAGCATTGCCAGCCCATAATCTTGCAGTCTTCTCTGTCCTCAATGTTCATCTATTAGTTCTTCAAGAAAGAAAAGTTTTTAACTAGATATTTAAACTGTGTGCTGTAGTGGTGGTGATGGTCAGCCTGTTGCTACACCTAAGGCATTTGAGGATTTTCCAAATAGTTAATTAAATTTTATTTCTTAATTTATCTTTGGAAACAGCAGAAGCTATGGATGCTGTGGCTTACGTTTCTTGCTCACGGATTTTGGTGGCTGGGCTTTCCACACTAGCGTTATTTTAACTTCACCCTGTGTAAACTAAGAGGACGATTGTGTTGTGATTCCCCTTCCCGTTCCCGTTTTTTTGTTTTGCTGTGCACCACGTGAAGTCTCATGTAAGGGAACCGCTAGTACCGCTTGCCCTTACGAGGCTGGAGAGGGGGAAGATGCTCACTGGATACATCACGTTGCTGCTGGGAGACGCTTATCTGTTGCTTTAATAGGTCGAAAAGCATGTATTGGAGAAACGCTGCTTGCAAACCAAGAAAATGAGAGGATAATTTTGCTCATAAAAACTGGTGTGCTAAGCCTCGGAGGGGCGGTGGTGCAAAGCCTGTCCCAAAATAGAGCAAGGAACTCGGTGGCGCTAATTAGCGCCAGCTCCAGCCGAGCCCTCCCTGCTAGGAAGGAGGAGGTCGACGAGCTGCTGTCGTTTGCTAGCTGTTCTCCCCAGCTCTCGGATCGTGATGTCGCTGTTCGTTCTTCAAAACGTGTTGAAAATACCGTTTCTGCAGAGCACGGGTTCGCAGGAGAGGATGCGCGCACATCCTATCTCAAATAGCGTTTCCACCAGCCTCCTGGTGACTTAGGCTTCTTGAGTTTGGTGGTGTTTTACTGCAGCCGGGGTGTATGAAAGCACGGTGCTGCTGCTTCTCTATGTTTCCGTGTGCATTACTGATTTTATATCACCGCACCGATTCTTTGCCTTTTTAGCAAGATTATTGGAGTGCAGCATTCACCCCGCTGGCCTCGATGCCGTGTTTCCAAGAGGATAGCGAAGCGTGGCAGTAAATGCGGCAGTTTTCCATCGCGGAGACGAGCAGGTTTCCTAGAAGGGAGAAAAATGCTTCATTTCATGGCTTTTAATATAAACAGGATATATGAACACATTTTGCCTAAGCATTCAAAGGAGCAGAGTGTCATTGCTCACTCTGACTTCTCCATGTCTGCTTGTGCCTCTGAGAGGTACTACCCCAGACTTTCTTCGGTTGCCGTGAATTTGGGTTTTGGTAGGTTGTTTCCAAAAGAATAATGCCACCATCTGTGAGCTTTCTTCTTTCTTCTTTCTTCTTTTCTTTTTTTTTCTTCTTAAAAAAAAATCAGACCTGGAGGAAGTTTCTGCCACGCAGTTTCTGTTGTAGGCTTTCCCATTTCACTTCGCAGTGCAGCAGGTTAATTTTCAATATCACGTTATGATCTCCACCAGCAAAGCGAGTTTGAATAATTGAAGGAGGAAGAAGAGAGCTTATGAGTGGGTGGATTTTTTTTTCCCCTCCCCTTAGGCCGTTGGTGGACTTCAAAGGCAAAAGTTGCATCTTTGAGTCTTTCTGGCTCCAACATACCAGTTTGTCAGTTTAAGAACAAAATCCTGCCTTTTCCGGCACAGATAATTGAGGATAACTGAAGAAGAGGGATATCGTGGGGGGAGCTTCTAGGTGCAAACTCCTGAGGGAGTCCCTCCTGGAGGGAAATTCATAATCTGCTTTCTTCTGGGGGAAAAAATGGGATGAAAGTCAAACAGTCCTATTTCTTTTAGGAAATAAGTATAATTATTAGCGGTAAGTGAAATCCTTGGGTTCTGCCTGGACTAGGCTGTAATAGAGGAAAATCCCGTGTACCTTTCCTCAGTATTTTTTTCCCATGGTTTAGCAAAGCTTATTGCTTTGATCTCTTTAACTTTGTGAAATTTTAACCTGATTTCCTGTGTGGTCAACACGGACGGAAACCTCGGGTGTATGTGCAGCCTGAAGAAGATGAAAGATTGGTTATCTCAGGGCAATAAAGATGAAAACAAATACACCTGTGGCGGTAGAAGAACTAACATTCATTTGTGGCAAAGCACGGGAGCGCCTCCATTTGATGCTGACGGTTGAGTTTTCATCTATGGAAGCAGAACGGTTTTGTCAAGGGTGCAGCCTCATACGTGACTTTAGCAAAAAAAAAAGGGTGAGAAGATGAAGAGTGAATTAATGAAGTGTGAAGAGCTTGTAGAAGAAAAAAGGCGGGATGTAGACGTGCTCCAAAAGGAAAAAAAAATGGAGAATTGAAGGTTCAGAGTGGCAGTCTCTACTCTATTAATTGAGCTCCCATTTTGAATGTGCTCAGGAGAAACTTGGGGGTAATAAAGTACTCTAGCTAACACCTTGTATATTCTTTTTCTGTTGACCTACGCATAAGATGTTCATCTCAGCTGCCACATTTTATTTGGGGGTGGCATAGATGCTTTTGATCTGCCTAGGAGTTTTTTCTCACCAGCATTTTGCAGAGTGGAGCTTGCAAATTGCCTCTCAAATCTCGATAATTAATGATGGTGGGTGGTGAACATGAGCTGCAAATGGGTTGAGGTTTTCTTATTCCTTTTATTTTTGGCTTCTGAAATCCGTATGCCCCCTCCCCTCCCCAAATGCTTGGGAAGACAAAAGGGAAAATTGCATTTCTGGAAAAAGTGGAGGAGGAGGAGGCAAGAACGGTTGCGTTGTTCTGCTTCCGTCTGAAGCCCCGTGTGTCACGTCTTCCAAACGCTGTGTCGGTATCCCAGTGAGTCGGCCCAGCATTGGGGCCAGTTTTGGAAAAAAGTCTGAGTCTCATCGCGGTGGGCTTCTCTACTCTGAGGCCAGAAGGGCTTCTCCAAGACGGAGGGCAGCGTAAGGCTCATGAGCGTCAAGGTGTCACGTATCTCAGGTCTTACCCTTTTTATAAAATTAATGCTGCTTTTTGGCTTTTTTTAAAAACATTGTGTACTAATTCTGTGTCATGGTAGGTGTCCGTGTCACAGTGACATTTGTGTCGCTACAGTATATTAGCAGTAGTCCAAGATTACTGAAGACCTGCACCTGGAAATGAGTGCTGGTGGACTTAATCCAGAGATCACTTTGGAGAAGCTTTCGCAGCCTGATTTATTGGCACCAGGAATGCTTGCCTGAAATCTCCAAGTATTAACTGTTTGTAGTTTTGTTGTGATTGCTGTACTTTAAAAGATAAAAACTTCCTGCTTTGGTGTTCCTCTGCGTTTCCTTTAAGCACAGAGTGCCTTTGAACATGTGTGTGTGTGTGTTATTTTTTATTTTTTTTCCCTTTCTGAAAGAGCTTTATAACTCTGTATTTTTGTTTTGTACTCTGCTCCACATTGCTTCTCCAGCACCCTGGTCGTGGAGAACAGGACCATCATTTTCCTGGGCTCATAGCTACTGAGGGCTCCTGATCAATGGTCAAAGCAAAACCTTTTTTGGTGTGATGGTTCGTTGTTTTCCCTTATGTCCTTTTGCAGAGACAAGGTCGTGATGGTCACGTCCTTTTGCCTCGGATTCTCTAGCTGATGAGAAGTCAAAGTTACTGTTTTCAGCCTCTACTTACCTTGAAGTCGCTGCTTTTATTTGCAACCTGAAGGGGGCTAAAAACATGATCGTTTTCCCCATCGTCACTATTAGCTGGTCTATAAAAAGCTATTATCCTTAGGCAAATTTGCATCCTTAAAGAAAATTAGCATTCTCTGCATCTCATTTATAGCCCGTTTACCGATTCCCCTTCCCGGTCTGCTGTTTCTCCTCCATTCTCCACGCCTCGCTGTGTCAAGACCCGTATCCTGAGCAAGCAAAGCGTGGCTAATACTTTAAATCTTTATGGATCCTCTCTTTCGCCCCTCGGTAGCGAGAGGGAGACCTTTTATCTTAATTCAGACTGTCACGCTGTTTGGACACCTTTGGAGGCAAAATATTGTCAGCTCTGATTCTCACCGTTTTGCCAAAACGTAAGATCAACTAATGCGGTTTAGATAAAATGACTGTATCGAATGGTTACAATGCACAGCAGTGTAATTCAAATAGTCTGGGTAGTATACTGGCTCCTTAAGTATACCAAGAGTGAACTAGAGTTTTTTTTCTGTCTTAGTGGGGATAACATCTGCAGGAAGAAGGTGGCTCACGGTGGGGTCTGAGCTTTCCTGGCCATTAACAGCACTAATATCTATTAGGATTGTTAAAATTCGTCGTTTTATGGGTGAATAGCTGCCGCTAAGAGAGGAGAGGGATGGAATAATTAAAAATTTGTGCCGAAGTGTGCATATGTGGGGAAAAAAGGCAAAAGCATGTGGGGGAGGATACTGAATATTAAAAAAATGTATGTAGGGGCATGGCTGGGAGGGTCAGCTGTTTGGAGCAGAACTTAAGTGTGTGTGTGTGTGTGTGTGTATATATATATATACATATATATATATGTATATATACATACTTAAATATATAAATATATATGAATGAAAGGCCATAAAGGCTTCATTAAATGGAAGAAAGCAGTTTTCTATTTCCCATGCATAACAAGCTGGAAGAAGGAAATTCATCTCCAAATGGAGGTGTGAGGCGGCTCTGCATCTCGAGTCCTCGCCTTCCCCATGCTCAGCAGCAAAGATGCTTCTCTGGGAAGCGGCAGCCGAAACGTTTAGGGAGATGGGAATCGCTCCTGGCACAAGTTGGCATGTGATTTTAGGGGTGGCCGGGTAAATCCCTTGGGCTGCTGTGATGGCCATTTAGCCCCTGTCCTGCTGCATCGTTCCCACTTAGTGCTCTTAAATATCCAGGAAGTCATGGGTTAATAAATTATGTGTGTTTAAAGCATCACGTTGTGCTATAGCTGAGCAAAACAACTTGTCAGAAGCTCTCCTTTTCCTCCAGGCCTCCTCCTCTGTCTTTCGCCAGCAAAAGGTTTGGCTGGTTGAAGGACAAGCCGTCATCTCGCCCCTCTTTGAAGTTGTTTCTGTTTGAGCGTGGAAACGTTTAGTCGTTAAACAGCCTGTGGTGTTAATTGTTGCGTTTCCTGGGACGGCAGCGTGGCTGGAGCCCGGCTTTTCCTTCCGCCGTTCGTTTTGCGTGCAGTCTGGATCCTCGCGCGGGGGGTCGGGCTGGGTGATCTCCGGAGGGGCCCTCCCAGCCTCACCCGACCTGGGACCCTGCATGATTTAGGGAGCTTTAGTCCATCTTAAAACGTGGATACTCGCCTTTTGGAGTGGGCAAGGGCTTTTAGATCCTATAGAGCAATGAACATGTAGGGAAAAAAAATAACTCACTATCCTCCTTCCCATCTATCAGCGTAAGACCTTTAACTGATTTAGGTGGGAGGGTTTTTTCTTTTGCCGAAGCGCTATGTTTATGGGTTACCTTTTGCCAATGCGCATGGCTAAATATTTTTTTTTCCTCTCTCTTTCTATGTTTAGGTAAAAAGCGTCTCGACAGCCTGGCGGGAAGGTGGCTCCTTTGAGGGACGATGAGCGCGGGGCTCTAGACATGGTTTGCAGTTGGGCCCGGCTGGCGCTGTCTGAATGAAGCTATGGGCTGCGCGTCAGCCAAGCATGTTTCTACTGTTCAAAACGAAGAGGAAACTCAGAAAGGCAAAAACTACCAGAACGGCGATGTGTTTGGGGGTAAGTGCTGCGGGCTTTTGCTCTCTCTTTGACGGCGTGAAGGCTCTGCGAGGTACGTTTGGGAGCCCTAGCCTTTCACAAAAGATGAGGGGAAATGAACCTTAAAATAAATCACGACGATAGCGCAGTTACCCCCCCCCCCCCCCAAAAAAAAAAAAAAAAAAAAAAAAATAGTACCAGGACAACTGGAAGGGAGGTCAGGGTGAAATCCAGAGTGGAAAATTGCCTCGCGCTGCCTTTAACTCTTCACATCCTAAAATAGTTCAAAAACAACCAACCGCACAACCCCCCTCCTGTTTTCCTACATATTTGTTAGGAGGCGCCCAAACAATTGACTCATTTCTCAGAAAAAAAAAACCAACAACAAAATCCCTATTCGTTAAGCAAAAGATATTCCTTAATACCGTTGTTCCTACAAAGCAATAAATCGCTAGCTCTGAGATGCTGTAGCGAGCAGGACGGCCGGGTGGCAGGGAGGTAGCAGTCGTCTTCTGTGCGGGAGATTCAGTGATATCGGGAAACTCCGGCATGGAAAACATTAGCTCCGTTGCATGGCAAGGGCGGCCCGTAGTCGGGACCTTCGCACGGCGGCTCGTGCGCCAGGAAAGGTAACGCACTCCGTACGTAAGATTTTTATTTTTTTTCCCAGATTCCGGAAATCTGTGAGATTTCTGGATCTGCCTAGGTGGTTATCTGAAAACTCGTTACTGCAAAGAAGCAACGCGGTGCCGTTTCGCAGCCTGCTTGGATGCAGTATTCTTAAAATAGGTGCGTTGCTGCTCAGGGTGCCAAGCATTTCTTCTCTGGTGGCTTTTTTATAGCAAATGTTTGTGTAAAGCCAGGAATGACACATCTAGCAGCAAAAGAAGAAAAAAAAAAAAAGAAAGAGTCATTGCTCTGGAAATTCAGGGGGAGTATTTTGCTTTTTCAACCTGTCTGAGGGCATGGTTGGTCCCAGCAATGGATCCCAAAGCAAGAATACCGGCAATGGTATCTAAAGAGCACAAGGTTGTTTTGGCAAACCCCAGGCTGAACGCCGGCTTCTTTGCCCGTGCGGAGCCCTTTACCAGCCCGAGAGATGTTGGTTTGGGAATTCTGATTCAATATGTTATTTTTATTTAAAGCGGGCTTTAAGCGCAGTCAGGAACAAAAGGCTCTGTTAGCTTATAAAAGGAATTTGAGTTTCTGGGTTAGCTGATATTTAGCAAGGGAACAGTTTTGGCAATAGGTTTCTCTCAGGATTTTTTTTTTTAACTGCATGCTTTGGGCTAAAGATCTTAACTTTAACGTCAAGGAACCTAAAGCAACTTCTGGAGACAGAGGATCGTGATGGCCAAAGGGAATTTAAAGGGCTGCCGCTTTTGGAGCTGGAGCGGTGTCAGCGGTCTGACTTAGCTATTCCGGGATCTGCTGGAGGGCTGGCAGCCTTTGCCTGGGTGTGCAGAAACCCAGCGCTGTCGGAAATGCTCCCGGCAGCCGCGCGTTTTCGGGCGCATGCGGGTGCGCGGTTTGCCATAGCTGAAGTCCCAGTTCAGCGACTAATCCGTCCTTTGGTAGAGGAGGGTTTAGGTGCCGTTGGATTCTGTGGCTGAAGCGATTTGTTGACAGGCAGCCAGCGTGAGCACAGAAAAACCGTGTCAGCCCCTAGCTGCTGGAGAGCGGCCAGCAGATCTGGAATTGGACATGTGAGAGGGGGGAGCTTGAGGGTACCTGCTTTTACTGCTGCCTGGTTTTGGACCTGTAAATGAGCCACTCGGAGGTTGCATGCTTCACATGGTACGATGTGTCTTGCATGGCTCCTGAACGTACCATTTTTAATTAAAAAAAAAGAGAGAGAGAAAAACTATACCTTATCATCATGTTTATCATCATTCTTAACAATCTTCTGGAATTGCCAAGTGCCCAGGGCTGTTTCACAGGAGTCTGAATACTGTTCCTACTCCCCCTTCTTCCCTCTTGGGAACTGTACTGGCTGAGGGTGTTGTTCGGTATCGCTTAGATCTGAAATCTCGGTGTATTCTTCCTACTTCATTTTCTGTTAAACTTTCATGCTGTTAAGCCTGAACATAATTCCTTCTAGCGTATCTGTAGAGTTATTCCTGTGATATTCAGCCCCCTGCCAGGAAAGGGCTTAGTCATGCTCGATTTGAACATAAGACCTCAGTGCGAATGACAAATCTTGATAAAACGAGTTCCCAGAGATACGGGAGGATCCACAGAATCAAGCAGGGTTGAACGTACCGCAGCAGTTCATGGATTTCCCTCGTCCAATTCCAGATGCTCCAAACTGCTGAATGTTTCCTGGCTTCTTGTTGAGAAGCGACAAAAGTATCTGGGCACTAATCTGTCCTAAAACAACTTTGCAGAAGCAGCAAGTACAAGCTCTGTCGTTGCAGTAGGTTGAAGTAGCCCGTGTTGCCTCTGGTGATTTGCAAGTGGAAGGAAGTCTCAAAAACACTTGAAATAGCCACGATAGAGGGTTGAATGGAAAATATCTCACTGCTGGTACTGCCTTCCCTGGGCACCGAGTGTGATGCATGGAAGACGCGGCATACAGTGTGTTGTCTCTTGTTGCTTGCCTAGTGCCCGAGATGAGACTCACACTCTTCTTTCTTCATGTAGCATCATCTCCAGATAAGATACAGGCGGAAAGAGTCAATAGTGAGAATTGTACTTTCCATCTTGCTCTTACATAAAATCCAACATATTGAATAAAGAAATATATGAAAATACCAAGGTTTGGTTGTAGTCAGCTTTGCTCTTAACTTTGCCTTAGGCTGCTTGGGTTTTGCCACTTGACTTCTGTAATGCATGCAAGCAGCATTAGCCACACAGCCGAAAAACTTTTTGCTTTCACACGTACCACCCTTTCCCACAAACAAGTGTGCTGGCAACAATGCAGTTGTTCATGCAACTTCTTTGATCACTGTTTTCTCTGCTGCTGCTCAAGAGCTTTTCTACTTGGTTTCCACAGCAGTAATTACAACTAGATGGTTGCCATCACCACTGCCATTGTAGATGTTTTCCGGATACGCAGTAATTTTGCAGATGCCAGTCTACAGTGATCTGGCAAGTGTTGATCCTAAGGGCTTTGAGAGTAACAAATTGAGAAGTCAGGTTCCCCTCAGTGTTGTGACAGCTGGTGAAACCATATTGGGTAGGTACTGTTCCAGGTACCACTTGCAACCAGTACAGTACCTTCATCTTCTCAACTTTTCTCAGTGTTTCCAACCTTGTGGCTGCTGTATACCATCTCTGCTGTCAAGATTTGATAGAGATGGAAGTTTTAGAGGGCAGAGAAAAGGTGGGATAAGTCATAACCTGGGGGTCTTCAGAACTTCTGGGTATTTTTTTCCGTGTCTTATTGGTGGTAGTTGGTTGTAAGCAAGTCTAGAGACTATTGTAGAAACCATCATGTCTGTGAGTGTGAGGTTGTTTTTTTGGACTTTTAAAAGTCGCTATGGATAAGATTGTGCTCAAGTGTCTTATTTTCTCCCCAGCTTTTACAGTTCTTTTCAGTTAAGTGGACACAATAAGCCAGATGTTCACTGTGAATTTGAATCCTTAGTATAGTCAAGAAACTAAAGATGAAACCCATGGATTCTGTAAGAACAAGTTATGGTTAACTGAAAACAAAACAAAAAAAAAAGCATAATGTTAAAAATCAGTGTCTTATCCCAAACTCTAGTAGGCACTCTGTATTCTTCTGTAATATATATTTAAATAATTGAGTTAGCAGGCCTATCAAAGGAGATGTTCTAGAGAAGATTGAATATAATATGATTATTATGCCTTGTTGGTCTCTAATGGCTTTAAAATCCCTCTAATAAGGATAGTAGTAATAAATCTTCCTTTATTCCTCATTTCACTTCGAAGCTGATTTCCAGGGCAATACATAAGAACTCTAATAACATAAATGCCAATGAAGAACAAAATGCTGTGATAGAGCCCAGAGTGTTCTCGATTTCCCTATGTTTTAATATTGTAACATCTCTTGTACATATTTTATCTGTTGATTTTTTTTAAAAAAATCAGGTGTTCATTTGGGGAGAAGGTTATTGACGTAATTATGTGTAAAAAAAATGGTAATGTGATTTGTTGTGAAAAGGGGGATTTTAGAAGCTATTTATTAATCTGAGAGTCTAATCCAGACGTTCAGATGGAGCTCCTGGGCGCTTTGCAAAAGCAACAGCGAACGTGTCAGGTTAGCATCTTCTGGCAAATCAGGAATATCAGTGCTGCAATTGCCGGATAGCATTTCTGTTTTTAATAGCAGCTCCAATTCCTGCACCGGTCTAAATAAAGCTGAACTCCAAGTACAGTAATTTATTAATGAATTTATTTCCAAACACTGGGAGAATACAAGAAAAGCAAATCTTTGTCATTTAGCTATCATAATGAGATTGAAAACCTGATTGATTAACATAGTACCAGATAGCTTCACAAGCGTTAGTGTACCTCTCTTGACATCATTCCTGATTGGTATGACAGTCCTACCCTTGTTTTAGAGACAGGCAGCATGGAGAAGACTTGTGATGGACCCAGAGAATGACGCCAGATCCTTTGCAGACCTCCATGCTCTAATACCCCGGTCTGCTCTTCCTCGGTTCCTCTTTCAGCAGTTTTCTCTGTGTTGATACTCCTCCCCAGATCTTTTGAAAATGCCAAAGCTCACAATTCAAGCAGAGTATTTAACTACTGCCAACATCTCTCCTTTATGGTGGCAATTGGTCTGCAATGTCCAGAAGGTATCCGCCTGTCTCCTAACGTGGAGGACTCACTTCTCCATCAGGCTGAGGAGTTCAGCTTAGCTACCTGGACGAAATATGCTGTTTCAAGCTCTGCAGATGCCCTAACTGAACTAGAAGGAGGTTCCTGTACTTGGCTTCGTGTTCACCAGCAACACAACGTGAAAGCCTTCATGACACCATCATGGCATTTCCCATATTAGTGTTTTCTTTCTTTCTCTTAGGTTTTATTTGATGCAGACTCTGCATGAAATAAAACTCTTTTTTCTCCTCCCCTCCCTCCTAAGCTGTAGCAATAAGGGGAGCAGAGTGTTTCATCTTGCATGGCGTGGTATCATTTCACATGGAAGAGCAGGAGGCTACCATGCTGGAAAGGAGAGGGTTGCGAGGGATTGCTTGGGCCCGTTCACGATGGAAACGAGCATCTGGTTTGGGGGTCAGGGTGGGCCACAGGGAGCTCTAAAAGATGCCCCCACCTGTGTAATGGAGCATGTCGTCGTGCATGTACATAGGGAATGGTGCTGAGAACAGGGAAATAATTGAAAATTTTAAAACATGCCTAAAATATACAGGAAGAGATTAAGAGGGGGAATTGGAGCCTTTGACTTTTCCTAAATGCCTCTTTTCTCCACTAAAAATACTGTGCCCAAACCTTTGTAGAGGTAACTGTTTTGAAGGCTTTCTCTTTGACTGAAAGGCCTAGAAGTATCATCATGTTCAAAACCTCGGTCTCAGGCTCCTTGTTAATAAAGATTCACTTCCCAAACCTGACTTTCTCCATCCAGTTCCAGCGCACAAAATTCTGCAAAGAGTTTTCTAGTCCTTTGAAGCTCCAAGGTTGGGAAGATTTTAGGTAAAATCTTGAGTAAGGAAAGAGAAATTAGAAGCATTTTCCAAATGTGACTAACACCTTGCTGCCACCTCTCCCGACCAGCAAGGTCTCGCTGTGCTGGGCTTCTTGCGGAGCTCGCAGCTCCTTTTGCCTCTCAGCGGTTGTTTTATTGACTGTGACGAGCCGATCAGTGCTCACAGGGCAGTCGTCGGAGCCCCTTTGCTTCTGCAGCCTTGGGCCCTAGCTCGTTTTAAGAGCAGCAGCGATTGCAGACAAGCTCACCAGCACCATGCGGTGTCCTCACACCATCCTAGATACTTTGAGACAAGAGCGTGAGCCTGGTTTTCCTCACTTCTTACTGAGTTGTAAGATAACAACGTTGGTCGAGGAGTCGGTGCTGGAGAACAGATCCAAGTGCATGGCAGAGCGCAGTGTTTTTTTGAATAAAATGATATTTATTAGTTTAATAACCTTCTCACCAGCCTGCTCTGACCCTGTTTGGTGAGGTCCTGCTTTCTCGCCTCCGTAAACACGGTTCGGTTTAAACGCAGCTGTTTGAGGAAGCAGAAGAAAGGAATAAAGCCCCAAACAACCTTTAGCCTTAGATTCATGTGGGAAATATAATAAAACTGTATTTGTTATCTAGGTTTATGGTGTAACCAGGAGAACACCCTCAAGTCAATAATTTACTATTTGGTTCTCATAAGGAAGCAGCGAGACTTAAATAAATCCGATTTGGGTTAGCCCCTCGTTAGTGATCCACGGGTGCAGAGGAAGCATAGCCCATGTGAGCGCCAACGCGGTATTTTTTTGCATTTTGGGATCTACCTGCTGCGGCGGTTGCCACCTTTCTCTTACACAGGAATGCGTTTCAAGTTGCTTGACCCCTTAGAGCCAGACTTAAAGCGCAGCAGGTATCTGTAAATGAAGTGTCTAGCCTTCAGGCTGTGGTTTTCTCGGGCCAGTTAATCATCTTGCAATATTCACAACTCCTTACCGTGGTGTTAAATGAGTGACTTACTCTGCTTAGGGCCGGTGCCCCGTGTTTATACCGAACCTTTCTGGGATGGAAAAAAAGAGAAAATGAAAATAAAAAGAACAGAGAAACAATTGCCAGGTGTGTTTTCTGGCAGCCGTGGTGCTGATGGAAATCCTGTAACCTCATCTTAGAGACAAATTTCATTTTTACAGAACTTTTTTCAAGACAGGGTCTGTGGTTTTCATTGCCTTCCCTGCGGGCCACTGTGCTGCTGAAAATGAGGAAAATTGGTAGTAAAAATGCCCTTATACTTCTAGTTATTGCAATCTTTCTTTTTTTTTTTTTTTTTTTTCCTCCCCTATGTGCCCAGTGTAACATTCCTGGATCACACACACACAACACAAATTCAGCTGGGAAGTTTAAGGTCGCAGCCTCTGGAGCGGGCGGCTCTGAAAGCAGAGCTGGGCTTCTGCCGAGCGGGCGCGATGGAGCCCCGCCGAGCGCCTCTTCGTCTCGGCCGTGTCGAGGAGGCGGCTGTGGCCAAAGGGGTCCCGGGAGCGGTGGTTTGGGATCGTCAGTTTGCTCTCCGCGCTCGTGAAGCTCGTGCGGCGAGCGGCTGCTGAGCTTGAATGTTTTCTGCTCCGTGATGCTGCAAAAGAGCTCGGAGTTGTCTCCGTTTTGGGATTTGTGCTGCTGTAGGTTCAGCAGTGATCTCGGGCTGTTTAAAATGGAAAAAGCAGGGGCATTTTGTTCTATGGAAATCTCCTTGTTTGTGCTAAAGTTTTGTTTATAGAAAATTATGACCCCCTGTATTTTGTCTTACTATATTTTGGATTTTTCCTGTAGGAATTGGGTACATCTTGAGATCTTTTGTTGCTAACAGCGCTTGACTAGAATAACTGCTCCAAGGACTTGCACTTTTTGTTTTGCTTTTGTTCAGCTAGTATTAAAAACTACTTTTTTCCGCTCATATTGCTTGCGGGGGGCAGCCAGCTGGGGCAGTTACACTGCAGGAGACGTGCGAGTGATGATGGTAGGGGCGAGAGAGGAGATCATGAGGAGGATGAGATGGTGTAGAAGAGCCCCAGCAACATGGCATGGAGAGCTGGGAATTAATTTGTGCCATGAGACAGGTGGTGGGGTGGGACCCCGTCAACAGCCGTCACGTGGGATGGGATCCAGGCGGCCCCTGGCTATCCCGCGTCCTTCCAGTTCAAGAAGCTTCACCATCACTGATGGCTTCAACGGTGAGGATCCCTGGTTGCCATGCAGGTGGTTGACTTTGGTTTCTTGCATCTTGCCAAAAAGTTTGGCAAAGTGGATGCTACTCTGGGAAGTTGGCATCCTTCAGAAATGACAAATTAACACTGAACATTGTAACCAGAGTAAAATATTAATCTTGACCGTAGCAGTTAGCTTTGTAGCTCTTCACATGGAGCTAAGTTAAGTAATGGGATTAACTGTTGTATCTTTTGCATCTGGAAATGCGCCTGTGTTTTATAAATCAAGTTTGCATTGCATCCCTACCTCAACGTGATTTACAGAAACACTAGCAGCAAGGAGATGTTGTGCTCATCGTGAATCTTCAGGACATTACTGATCCTAGATAAACATTCTGTCCTTTTCGTGGTGCAGTTAAGTAAATAGCTGTTGTTTTACAAATATTCTTTCTGAGGTACAGGAACCGGGAAAACTTGACAGACTAATATTATATCAATAGAAGAAAACTGCGCCAGGAAGGCTATCAGAATACACTGCAAGCTGCACGTTGCAGGGCAACAATCTCATTTAATAGCTGACTGATTAAGACTAGCGTTACTTCCTAGTTAAAGAGGAATCAGATTTTTATTGATAAGGAACCTGAAGATACCTTGTTGCGTACTTGCAATAATAACAAATGTGTAATTTTGGGGGTGTGGAGTCGGACCAGCTCGTTGGGCCAAGGAACACTTGGCGTCATTAATACAGAATTACAGTATTTAGTGGGTGTTTAACTGATTCTTTTCTGCTTGGTCTCAAAGTAATTCTCAACATGAAGCTTAGAAAAGGGAGAGGACGGCATCCGCGCCACCTTCTCCTCTCGGTGACTTACTTCAGAAGGTTTTATCATAGCTGCTGACAGTTTTGCTGAGTTTTTAAATATATAATTAGCTAGCTGCTCACCCAGATGGTTGTAAAATCAGGCAGTTATGTATGGAAAGCCCTATGAGAACTATGGAGACCTAATAAATTCATGGAGTGTGCGAGTTGGCCAAGTCTATCTCCTTGTGTCTGAACCAGTGTGATGTCTGAGTTAGTTACGGAATTTCATTTATTCACCTATAAAATGAAAATAATTCCCACTACACAGGAAATCTGTGTTCATAAAGTGCTTTGAAATCTTGTCGTGCAAGTTGCCCTGGAGGACGTTACTGGGCTTGAGGCTTCCCCCTGGTTTTTGTCCATCTGAGATGTGGATCTCAGTATCATGGTAGGAAGGCTTTAGCCCTTCTGGCGTTGCTGGTTACGTCCAGAGTTTGCTCCCTGCCACTTCTCTTGCATAAGCAAGAGGCTTACTGAAGCAAAGCCAATTTTTTAATCCTTGCTTTTTGCAGTTTGAATGGTGCAAAGGTTTTTCCTTATGGCAAGGTCACATTATGTACTTGGTCCTGCACAGCACCAACTGAGTTTGTGGTGGTCAAATGTACTGCAGGGTTGTTGCAATATCGGATGCTGCAACAGTAGGTTGTAACCATACCCCAAAACCTACCTGGTAATTTCATACGAGTAGCAATCTTTCCAGTCCATCCCTTCCTTTTCCTGCAGTCTGCTCCTTTAATAACTTCTTACTTCTCATTTCCTCTCTTGCTCTCATTTCTCAATTTGATCTTTTTAGTGGGCTGGATAATTGCATTTGTGGCGTGTCCTTCCTGCAGAGCACCATAGCTGTAATCTCCTCCACCTGAGCAATGGCTTCCTTCGAACAACGTTGCGTCTGGCTCAAAGCACCATGCTAAAGAAACGCAAAGCGAAACAAAAGATGGGGTGTGAATGGGTTACACAGCTTAACCGGGTTACACAGCTTAACCATGCAAAAAGGCGGCGGCGCTGAAGGATAGTTGTGAGCGTACAACTTCTGCGCTACTTCTTGGCCTCGCTGTCGTGCAAAAGTCTTTAACTATATGATCACAGGGCTGTTTTTTCAATACTGTCTTATATATAGTGTTCCCTCAGGTCTTAAACACAAGTGGGTATTTAACAGATCCGGAGACTGTGTAATTAATGACTGCACCATACGAGAGAGGTGGGACTTGCTTGTTTAGTGAGATTTAAGCTTTATTGAGATCAGACCTTTTGAGACTCTTTCTGAACTAATGAAATAACCTCTGTTATTTGGTTGTCGTTTTTTCCCCACAAAACTCAAGCTAGCTGCTTGCCGCGCTGCAGACCTTGTGTAGAAGGCGTTCGCTGTCATTACATTCGTTGTACGCTCTGATTTTGCTTAGCTGAAAGGCCGAGCTTGCAGAGGATGCTGTAGTTGGCTAATCCGATTCCTAAATGTTTTGTTTGGGGCGCGCAGGGGAAGAGGAAGGGGAAGGGGAAAGGAGAAAGGAAATGGTTGCGGAGGGAGGAGGGTGCTCCTGGAGCTTCCTGGAGCTGCTCAGAGGTCCCGGAGAGCTGAGCCGGGCCGCCGTTCTCTTTTGTTGCTGGCTCTGCCTGCATGCTTAGCTTGTTTTTTTTTTTTTTTCTTTTTTTTTTAATTGTCTTTTTGCTTCTTAAAAAAGTTACAGCAAGCTGATTTCTGGGGTATTTGTTGTGTTTCTTGGGGTTGGGAGCACCTCTGACCTTTCTATCAGGGAGCTGTCGTGAAGCCGAGCAGAAGGCGTTTCCTTCCTGCACGGGTTTCAGGAGGTCTTCGGATTTCTGGTCCTCCCCCTGCCCCACACACACATCCGTGAGACCACGAGTCCCCAGCAATTTGTTTCCCAAGTTGTTTTGGGTACTCGATGTCTTCTACTCATCCACGTATATGGATATAAATCCTTCCAGCACTCCTCCAAAGTAAAAAAGCACATTTTATAAAACGGGATGCATAAAGAGCATTAACCCTGAGGAACACAGAAGTCGTCTAAGGTGGAGCTGGAAAAGCTGTAGGTGACACCCCAAGCAAGGAACTGTCCTTTCCTCCCTTTCCATAGCCAGGTGGGTGGGTGATGCACCTGCATGCAAGGAAGTGAATGTGCAGAGCTTGCTGCGTGGTCTTTCATTTCCCACACAGAGTTAATAAAGAGATTGCATATGGAAAAAGAAGTCCTTATGGAAAGAACAGTTCCTACAAAATAGCTATCACCGTGTTGGTTGCACACCGCATCATTTGTCCGGTGTACTCTGCTCTGTTGGTTTGTGCCTGTTGTATTCAGAGCACTTGCACTGTACAGTAGTCCAGTACAGTATAGCCTCAGGAAGCTTTTGTCCAAGAAGAAACCACGTAGGGCTCGTGACTTCCTCGGTGCGGCTGCATGTGCTCTGCACCCAGCAGCGCATCTCTTCCCGAGTGGTGCACCAAATCTGAGAATGAGCCCTGCGGAATCGAGGGAGCTAAATTATGGCTTGACGACCATCTGTCATTTTATTAGATCAAGGGAAAACAACAAATCCAAGACTCGAGATGTGCGAAGCGAGGAGCTCACTCAGCAGCAGCACCCCAGGCAGCAGAACGGCATGTTCTCTCCCACAGGCAGAAGTCAGACCGTGCCTTTTGCAGCAGAGGGACGGAGATACCGAACGAATCGGAACAGGTTGCAGCCCTGACGGCAGTAACGAAAGATGGGTTAATATGGCAACGGGAGTTTTCTTTGCTCTCCTACCAGGAAAAGTCAAGATGAAGCCCATTAAAGTTAATGGAACCATGCCTTGGGTCAAACCTCTCAGCCCAGGAGGCAAGCTGTCGTGTCTTGGACCTGGAAGGAAATAGCCTGATAAAATAGGAAGAAATTTGCTAAAATTTCCAAGTTTAGTTTCAAGCAGACGTGACCCTCGAGGGAGTTAATGTTCCATAAAGCCCTGGATGTGAAGTGGGGGTGTGATAAGAACTGCTGGGTAGCTCAGAAAAGAGCTTTTCCTGTCTTGCCTGGCTTTAGGTGCCGAAAAGAGAAACATGGTTCAGCCGCTGCTTGAAGCTGTAGTGTTTCTGCTCCGGAAGCAGAAGCTCCTGGGTGGCGACAGCAACCAAGTTTTGGGGGGAACTTGAGAAATAGAGGACCTCCAAAAGATATATCACGTCTAGATGACTTGGTTTAATTTGAGACAGAGAAGTAGGTATTTACCTACACTTACAACTGCATTTCTCAGGCCCCTTTCTTCCCCCGAGAAAGCCAAACCTAGCAGTCTCATCTCCCATGTGCATAAGCAGTATTCAGTCATCGTCTTCTGGCCCATGCTGGAGTTATGTAGGAAGGACACAGTCCTTTAGGGTGGAAAGACCTTTAGGTCTTTCCAGACCTACTGGAACTCTTTGTTTTAGTACGTTTAGATTTTCAGACAGGGTTTCTGTCGGAGGATTGATACCTTGTTGGCAAAATTTGTTCTGTTTTGGGTATCTGTACTCTCTTTAGTATCTGATGCTGTGCACTGTGGCTTTAGTAGTGACCGTGTTTCAGATTAGGTTAAGCTACGTGTAACTTTGGGAAATTTGAACAAGCATCTTGAGATACTGCTTTCGGAGAAACACATCTGCTTATTTCCTCGGCTATTTTTTTCTCTTTTAAGTAAGTGTTACATACTAGTAAAAGCAACATGATCGCTGGACTGCAGAATTGCCCCAAACTTGACAGATCTGAGGGTTGACCGTGGACGAAGAAGACGGGCCACTCACCAACTACAGGTTGCTCCCTGGTGGCATTTCTCTATCAACCTATATTATAGTTAAGTCAGGATCAAAATAACCACATTGATACTGCTTTCCTCAGGTGGCTGAAGGTGAAGCTGAGCAGATAAATTATATACCCTGTATTGTCCAATATTTTGTTTGAGCACATTTACAGGCTTTAGACAACTTCTTTTCCTAACTTCTTTTGATCTTTGACATAGCTTCTGCCAATATCAGTGCAAACACTATCACAAATAGATGAGCAGAGCTGGAAAGGGTCTGAAGAGCTCATCTCATCCATCCTGTGCCCCAAAGCAGAATGGCTTTTACATGTGGTATTCAAGGCAGATGACTACCCAGAGGCCTCTAATTAGGGAAAGCATGCAGCCACCCAAGCGAGCTAGTCGCAATACTTCACCATCCTTGCCATTAATGATTTTCACCAATATCTAGGCTGGATCTTTGTAGATTTAAGCTCCCTACAGCTCGTCCTGGCAACTGTAGGTGCATTTGCAGTGGCATTGTAGGTGATGGTTGGTGTGTTTTGGTTTTAGCATCAAAATGACTCAGCTAATGCTAAATTTGTTTCAGCTAAGTTGCATCAAAGCTTTCATGTTTTTGTAACAGATATTTTTAGAAGGAGCAATTTGGTCCTTTATCTAAATATAGTGTTGGCTTTCAAATTGTCGACAGAGGTGAGCCCACGAACCTTAGATCTGCGGCGTACCTGGTGCCTTGAGCACAGCGGTAGGAATAGTTGCTGCACCAGGGGGAAGTAAGTGCAGTACAGAAAAGTGTGTTGTACCAGTTGAAGTTCCTATTTTGCAGAGCAGACGTTCGTATTTTAACAAAAGAAGGATAAATCTTGGCACATCCTTCAGTACAAAGGCAAGAGATCATGCAGAACAAATTTGGAGCACAGAAAAACAAAGGTGTGGTCAGAAACTTTCTTCCCGGTAGAGTGACTAAAGTACCCTATATCTCATGTCTGATACTTGATATGTCACTAAAAATAGCGAACGGAGGCTCACCCATCAGCCCTTTCGAATACAGCAGAGCCAAATCTGTCAGTCTTTAGATGTCTGAAATGGGGCTGCGTGTTAGTATAAATAACAGATAGCCCTCTTCTTTTTTAAGACCTGGTATTTAAGAAAAGACTTCTGCAAAAGTCACAGCAAGCCCAGATTGAGCTAACAAACAACCAAAAAGAGAAGGTGGGAGGACAGATTTCAAGTTTTTTGTCTTTTTTGTTGTTTCTTTTTACCCCCCTTAGCTGAGCCGAAGTACGATGTCATTAGCAATGTGGCTGTGCCCATGGCACATGGACAAATGTCTGCAAGTGCCGAAGAAGTTCTTGTAGGAGCAACCACAGTTCTTTTTCCTATATCGTTCCAATATCCTGGGCGGATAAGCCCGTTAATCCCCGCAGTCGTTATTAATGAGTGCTCTTTTCCTCTCTCGCGTTCCCGTGGTAACGGAGTGACACGTTTGAGTAGAGTCATCTGCTTCCAGATGGAGATCTTCATTCATAAGATTTGCCTGTTGAGAATCTCAGCAGCCCGCTCAATTAAAAAAAACCTTCCTCGCTTGCCCCTCCAAAGTCTTCTCTGCTAGGCGTGTGGCTGCTTTGTGTTTTGTAGGCTGTAATGGATTTGGTGGTAGGCATTATGCTTAAGAATATGTCTGTCCATCCCTTTTTTTTTTTCTTTCTTTGATCCAATTATGTTATTTTTCTTTGCGTTCAGCTGCATCAAAACAGCGTTTGCTGCAGCAGCCCTGAAGACAGCTCTTCTCTGTATTTACCATACCACACTCTGGGTGATAGCATCTTGACATTAAAATTTTATCCAGTACTTTAGACACATGAAAGAAGCATAAAGATGTTTTTTCACTTTTGGTATCCTTCTTTGCTGTAAAACTGCGTGTGTTTAAAAAAAATGTATTATTGTTTACCAAGATAGAGCAAGATAAATATGCATAAAACTTCATGTAGTTTTCTTTATCTTGAGCTTCTTATAAAGGTCTTGCTGACTGTCAGAGCTGATTGAGATCGAGTATGACCTAAGTAATGCTTCATGAGTCCTCTGGGTTGGTTTCTGATCAGTTAGGCCAAAAGTATCCCAGGATGATGTACTTACTTTAGTAGAAATCAAAAAGTGAATGTAGCATCCTATATTGGTTGAGTTCCAGGTGCCGCTGTTATCGTAGCAAGGAAAATCTGGGCATCAGTTTTAGCAAAACAAGAGAATCAGCAAATACAAAAGGAATTGCCTTTAGGGAAAGCATCAAAGGACCATTCCTCAAACCTGCCTTTAATCTGATTTTCATAGTCATCTAAAGCCACTTATGACCATACCTCCCACTTGAAGAGCTATCTGTTGCTCAGACGACCGTTCGACTGCATTTACGCTTCCATCTTGACGTTAACTCTACAGAAAGAGCAATCTCCTTGTATCTCAAAACACTTGGTTTCAGATCAACCCCATCCTTGTGGGTATCTCTGCTAAACATCTTCTTCATCCGGTCATATGTATAGCTCTACCCTCCCACTAATTGCATGATATAGCCCAGGGCAAAATTGGTAAGCGTCTCCTGTCCGGATAGTTGAAATAACGTTGTCGACCTTGTGAAAAGCAAGGCGTTAGATGTCAGCCCTGCGTGTCCTCCCCACCGCCGTTGCACCAGCTCGCCCGGCTCCTGTCCGCTGGAGCTGTTCGGAGGCCACCACCTTCTCCTCCTCCTTGAAAGCCCCGTCGCAGCCGGCCGTCTCGGCCGGTAAAACGTTGCTTTCGGGAGATGTTTGGTGTTTCTCACGTCGGGCCTGTAGTTGAAGGGACTCGCGGTGGAAAACTGGGGCTCGTAATCTGTCAGACAGTCCTCTTTTTTTCTGTAATATTTTTGCTGACAGTGTAATTACATAGCTGGGTTTTTTGCCTTTTCATAGGGAAGTCATACCTGTTTTTGTATGAGAAAGTGCTACCAAGATACTGTATTTGTGTGTATTATTTTAAGGCAAATATTTTATCTATGGTAGGAAATTATGACAGCATACAACTAATAATACTGCTTCAAAGTTAATATTGCACTTACACGCCATTAATCTCTGCGTGTGTGCAATATAGCAGTCGCTCGTAGCTCCGTCCGCTTTTCTGCTCTCATTAGCTGAAGCTAGGTTGATGGCTCACGGGCTGGTGCTGCGTCCAGCTGCCTCTCTGAGATTGGCACTAGGTGCTCCGAATATGCGGGTTCAACGGGCTTACTCGCTGCTTAGTGCTGCCGGCTGTTAATCATTTATTGAGGCACGAGGGTACGAGCGTTGGCCGTTCCTCCTTGCCTCTTCCTTAATGTGGCTTGTCCTCCAAGAGGTGGTCATTTGGCCTTTGCGGTAGAGCGGCAGCTTCGGATTTTGTTAAAATTGCGTTGCTTTTTGAGATACAGGTAGCGATTTCCCTGCATAAGCGCAGATTATATAGTAGAGCCGTGACATTAATACCAATTAAGGTTTTAAGATGCTTTCTGTTAAAAGAGTCATTTTACAAATATTCATAGAAGCAAGCGTCTTTGACTTGAAGTGGCAGATACCTCCTCAATGTTTCTAATGTGAATTCTTCTAATGAGAAGATAGATTTCTCCAAAATAAGATTAACTAGTTGATGCGGTTCATTCAACTTGTCCCCTCCCCCCCCACCAAAAAAAAAAAAAGAGAGAGAGAGAGAGAGAGACTTTTATTTTTGGAAGCCTGCTTGCTTCTGAATGTCTCAGGCATGGATTGTCCAGGCATCTGCACTTCTCCTGCAGTTCCTGGAACACATAGTTAGTCATGCAGCAGGAATTAGGAGTGTTGTCATGATGACGATGAAGATGTGGAAGCTGGGTAGGAAGCCAGTAGCTCAGATACTTGAACAGCGAGGTCTGTCACAACCGTTGCAGAAACAGTTAGAGAAGGAATACTGAATTTCCAGTAGGAAGACTGATTTTCCAGCAGAAACTTTCCTTCCTGTCCTAATGGACTGTATCAAACTTTCATCCATAAATCTGATTCTAACTGATTATCCTATTAAAAATAAAAAAAGTCAATGCCGTGGTCCACTCGCCTCCAAGATGGTGCTACATCTCGGAGGTGGTCGTTGCCACCAAACATCAGGGCCTTGCCACCGCCCTCAGTTCCTGCGAGACTGGGTTGCTCCATCCGCCTTTCTTCCAGGTGATGTGGGCTGGCTGCAGGTCGTGCACGTGTCCCTCGAGCTTTTTCATCTGTTTTCCTGTTCAAATGCGTAAATGGGAGCGTTCGCTCTTCTGCGGGTGGGATTCGGTGCGAATCGCGGTGGAGAATATTGAGTATAAAATACTGAAGGAGAGGGGAAAAGGCAGGTTAGGTATTACAGTCAGGGAAATGCTTCTAATTCCCGCGTTTTATTGTATTCAGGCTTTTGGGGGTTTATGAATTGTCACATCATTATTTCCTAATTTCCCCTTTTTAAAATAAATTCAGTGTGAGCTTGTTCACGCTTGCCAGTCTAATAATACGGTTTCAAATTCTTCCGTCAGCGTCTATTTTCAGTCTCCCCTGCACCTATCTGAGATGCTGCCGTTTGATAAGTTTCCAATTTTGTTCAAAGCCTCTAATAACCGAAAAAACATACAGAAGCGGCACAAACGCAACGACATGCCGTACCTTTAAAAGAAAAAAGCAGTTTTCTACAGTTAATCTTATTTGCCTTGCACACTCTTTGGTCAACGGTTTCCTGAAAACAAGCCGCTTTCTAAGTAATTTTTTTTCCACAGTACACAAAACTTAAGAAAAATCCGCTTGTGTTTTGCTTTTGACGTAGGAAATGAGATTTTTTAAAAAAAAAAAAAAAGAAAAAAAAAAGAAAGGGAAGAGAAGCGAGAGCATTTGCGGGGCTGCTGCTGTCGAGTGCCCGAGCGCTCGCGTGGCGCGTAGCCCCGGCGGGTGGAGGCGCTTCCCCAACCTGCAGGCAGAAAAACTTCCCCGCTGTCAGTCACACTTATGTGTATGTGTAATTTTGAACTGCTTTGCTCAGTTAGGGCCTTTTCTAGTCAGCTGCTTTGGTTTTGGCTTGGGTTTTTGGTTTTTTTTTCTTTGTTTTTTTTTCCCCCAGCTGCTGAGCTACACTGGTTCAAACCTTTTTTTTTTTTTCTTTTTCTTTTTTTTCTTCTTCTTTTTTTTTTATTTCCCTCGGCGCTCAGATGAGTATAGGATCAAACCAGTGGAAGAGGTCAAATACATGAAAAATGGGGGCGAAGATGATCAGAAAATAGCAGCCAGGAACCAAGAGAACTTGGTAAGGATCCGCCTCGTCGCTCCTCTCGGGAAATATCCGGCGCTCGGCTTTGGCGGCGAGACCCGCGGCGCGGCGAGCGGCGAGCGCACCCTCCCCGGCGCGCCGCGACCCTCCCCGGCGCTCGCGCCCGAGCTCCGAAACGTTGCCTCTCCCTGCTCCTCCTCCTGCATCCGGGCTCTACCCCGCGGAGCGCTCCCGCGACAAGTCCCCGTCGCCGCTCGCGGCCCGAAGCGCCGGCTGCGCCGCGCGGGAAGAGGAGCGCGCTGCCGCTCGGGGGACGATATTACTCCCCGGCCTGGAGTAAGCCCCAAGGGGGAAGCAGGTGAGCAAATCTCGGTGGAGCTGTAACCGGTAGCACCAGCGAACGATTTGCCTTTTGCCACGATCGGGAAGCTGCGCAAAAATTCACCGTTTTGGGATTTTTCCGTCGCCGGAGATGCGTGAAACAGCGTAAGTGAACTGCAGGCAACTGAGGCGCTTTAGCTTGCAGCAGGATGCTACGGGATTTGTTTGGGGAGGGGGGTTATTTTATTTCATTTTATTTCTAGTGCCTGAGGAGCGTTGCTGAGAACGTCGCCTTTCCCAGCAGCATCTGCAGCGCACCGGCCTCACTGCCCACGTAAGCACGTGGCTGTCGATTTTTTTTTGTTGTTGTTGTTTAAGAGCGACATTTTTCACTTTAGCTGGTTAGCTCGATAGTTACTGCGGGCGCCGTTCTCGCGCGGGTTTGCGGCTTTTGCTGACGGAAACCTTGATGTCGGAGCTTGAGACGAATCCCCGGCGGAGCGGGAAGAAAGTCGCCTCGCTGCCTGCTTCCCGCGCGCTCTCCCGCGCTGCCTTAGCAAGGGCAGCAACGCCTCATGTTGGGGTTTTATTGTTATTTTTCTTTCGCTCCCCCCCGTTACCTCCTGACCGCTTTGCCGATTCCTCGTTGAACCCTTCCCTCGTACCACGGCCCCGCGGGCTCCAGCGCTCCCTATTCCCGCCCCGGCCTCCTCCTCCGCGGCGATACGTTAAAAAGACGTAGACGATAGTACCGGAGAGACGTGGATAAAAATCAAAAGCCCGACGACTGAAGCGAATTTAATAACTGTACCGCAGGTGCTACACGGGCTGGAGCAGCCTAGTTCTGCGGTTCAAGGCCTCTGTCCAACAGGTTGCCCGCTGGGGTTTTTCGGAGTCCGTTTCTAAAATAGTGCTGCGCTGCCCATATCGGTATTCAGGGAGAAAGTAATCAGAGCGTTTCAATTTTCATAAACCAGGATCTTAAATAATTTTCTTTTTTCCCCAAGAAACGCATTTGAGGCTGAGGGAGAAGTACGAGGAAAGGCTGTCGTCACGAGAGTCTCTTAGTTTAAACACCCTGCGGTATTGCACCGTGTTGCCTACTTTAAATAAAGTTTGCAGTGATATTCTTGATAGAATGGTTTCTCAGAATGAAATTACCAGCTTTGACTCACGTCTGGGTCATTGCACGTTATACTGAGATTCAAGTAACTGACTGCATTACATATTAATATTCTTTTTCTTCCCAGCGCCTTGAACAACATTTTTCTTTAATGGGAGAAGTGTTAATTTTTCTCTAGCATCTAACGTTTGAGATAGCACCCAGCTTTTGAGACTCTAGAAAATAAATGAATGCTACCTAGTAGCACTTTTCCTCTCCCTTTTTGTTTTCCTAAACGCCGACAGCCTGGGCATGCAGCTAATGTTTTCAAAACTGAGCTTAAAAAGGATTGACCTTGAAGTCAATGAAACGAACTGTTGTCTCCTGCAAGTAGAAGCCCTTCAGCGGCCGCTTTCAGGCTTTAGCGCCGGGCGGTGGTTGGGGTCCTATGACAGACGCCTCCTTCTTTTGTTGGGGCTCTTTCTTCTCTTCCTTTTATCCCACGTTTCTTTGACCGACGTCATTGCTTTGGTTGCCTGGCCTATAAAAAAAAAAAAATCTTTAAAGTGGTTCCCAGTAAAAGGGAGTTCAGGTTGCTTGCGTTGAATTACACTGACTTCCTACAGATTCCAAGATGTTATTGAAGAGCCAGAAATGACCATTATGAAAAGATGAATTTGCTCGTTTTCTTTAGGAAAGAGATTGCTGATACTGTCTTCCGAGGTTGATGACAGCTAGTTTTATTTGAAGCACAGCAAAGCGGATGACACTTGACAGCTCTCTAGTGCAAGGTAGACGTCAAAACCACATTAAATGTCTCCCTCGGATGTAATTTTAATGCATCTTTTTGAGTGACAGATGAGAGCTGTGGCATCTTCTCTGGCCAGCGGAGCTGCTACTAGAAATAGGGTCCAGAGCACCAAGGGGGCACCTGCAGGAGCTGCTGGGCAGAGCGAGGAGGAGATATACGGGACTGTTCTCAGACGATGTTGGAGGGGTAAAGATGGGTAAATGGCGAGAAAGAGGAGGCAAAAAGTGAAAGGTGGACAGAAGAGGGAAAGAAGAAACTGCACAAACGCACGGGTTTCCTTCAACAAGGACAGCACAGCATGAGCCAACATTTTGTTCAACACGAAAGATGCTTTTCTAACATCATTTTTTCAAATGAGCATTTTTTTTGTTTTGGTTTTACAGCTTTTCCATTAAATGTCCCATGGCTCTTCTGCGAAGGGGGTTAGAAAAACAGAAGCTCCCGCTCTGTTTTGCACCATTATTTTTAAAACATGTGCATTTTTCTCTTTTTTGTGTGGGGGGGAGGCGTTCAGGGTTCATGGGCGCTCTCGGTGGGTGCTGCAGGAGATGGCCTCCTCCTGAAGCCCCTTGGCGCTTTCCATCCCGCAGCTCTCGCTGCCGCGCCGCAGCTCTTCCTCCCTCCCCCCCCCCCCCAAAAAAATTGCTATTTTGGCTCCCCGCCTCAAGCTCAGTGTAGCCACGGTTCAGCCATCGCTGAGGATAAAACCCAGGGCTGGAAGGGGCGCAGCCTGAGTTTCTGCGCCGTAATTAGGTTTTCGGCTTCAGTGGTTCCTCTCAGCTTTTGTGGGAATCAGAGATCAGCTGCCTCTTGGGTTTTTTCTTTTCTTTTTTTCTTTTCTTTTTTTTCCCCCTGCTCTTCAGGCTGCTGCCGCCAGTACCCAGACAGATGAAAAACTTAAATGTGGGTGTTGGGAGGAATTTCTGCATTTCCGCCAGCGGGAAGGACGGCACCATATGGTAGAGAAGGAGAAAAGGGGTTTGGGAAAGGGGGAAATCAGTACAAAATGATAAACTTTGGAGGCTCCAGGTATTATTTAAAAAAAAAAAGTGTTTGGGGTGGGGGGGAACCTTTGCTGAGAGATTCGTGCTTGCCAAAGCCAGGGCTGCGACGTGACGGAAGCAGCTAAATCAGGCTCCTGCGTGCGTGGAGGATGATGCAGGCTGGAGCCGCCGGTGCTCGTCTCCCCCCGCCGCGCGCGCCCGCGTGTTTGCACGGGCAGCGGAGCGGTGCCAAGCGAAGCTCGTCCGCCGCGGGCCGAGCACTTCCGCGCCGCTCCTCGCCGGGAGGCAAAGCTCTTTCGGGTTTAAACTGCGCGTTTTTCCTCGCTTCCGCGAGAGAAAGCGTTTCGGCTTTCTCCTCCCGCGCTCGAGCCACGCTCGGGAAGGGGATTCGTCTCGCGATTTTATCTCGCGTGCAGTCGTTCTGCGGGATAGCATCAAAGCCGGGCTGCTTGGCGTAAATATGCAAGCTGCCTCGTACTCTGTGCATGGGAACGCAAAAGCAGAGCTTTTAAATTCATGTAATAATATAATATATGTACACATATATATATATATATATTTAAATTCTGTATTGCAGCAGTGCCTGCAGGCAGTGGCCAGGAACGAGAATCGGCAGCTCTGCATGCAAACGTAGTAAAAAAAAGAGCCCTAAAAGCTAACGTGCTAAGACATTTTCCCAAAGGGTTTCATCCAGACCGGCGCTTTTATTCCAAAATACGTGTACTCCCCGGGGTTTGGGGTTGGGTTTTGGGTCGTGTTTCTCCAAACCCGGAGCTGTAAAACGAGACGTCGGACGTGCGATGCAGGGGAAGTTCCCCAGCGTCTGGCTGCGGCGCTTTCGGAAATGTGAGCGTTTCCCCGGCGAGCGTTAATTAGGCTTCCCGAGACCAGCTAAGGCCAGGATTAACGACCCCAGTTTGGTGGCGGCGGAGCTCGCTCCTTTAGCGAAAGTTTGGCACGCTTCTGTTTGAACAGTTTTTCTCCTGCACGGCGAAATTTGCTTCGAAGAAGCTTGCACTGGGAGGCACCGCCGAGAGCCAGGCGGTGAATTTGGGGTCTGATGACCCGATGACGCTGGGGAGGGGGGGGGGGGAAATAAATAAATAAATAAAAATAAATTGAATCCAAGGTAGAGCCGCCTAGCTCCGTCCAGGAGAACGCGGACGCGTGGCTGGATCCTCCGGACGGATTCGACGCCCGGGGGCTCGAGGGGTCGAACCGGGGTGTATCTGTCGTGCCGCAGCCCTGGAGGCTGAGGAGCGCTCGACTCGGATCCGTTGCGTCTCGTGCGTTCCACCAGTGTTATATAAAGTCCGTATTTCATCGTCCTTTGCACTTCACTTTTTCCTGGCTCTGGAAGCCCAGCATCTTACTTTTTGGAAACTGAGCTGCGATATGACAAATATTTCTGGCCAGTATTTCTAGCTCTGGCAGGGTCTGAGGAACTCTTGGCCGGCTTTTACAGTAGGCCGACAGCTTAGACCGAATATAACAAGGGGCAGAGCGCAGCGTGTAGAATGGAATCACGTTATTTGTTGTTATTTTTCTCATCTCAGAATTATTCACAGCATTCTGGCGCTTGCGCTGGATAGGACGTCATTCAAAAAGCTTTTCTCGATACTTAGATATTAAATAATTTTAAACAAAATGAAGATCTTTTTGTCTTTTAGCAAGTTAATTACACTGTGAGATTTGCTTTGATAATTCATTTGGGAAATCCGTTGGGTTAAGCCTTTGGGAAGTAGAACTTATTCCTGATATTTGCGGTTTCTCCTCTGGTTCCTTCTCTGCAACCGCGTCAGTGGACACTGCGCATGATCGTGCAAGGGAAAAACTTGCCGAGTTGAAAATGTATAGCCCAGCAAGAGGCAAAAACCTTCCTATCTTGAAAAATATTTTCTAAACATGCATCATTAACTGTTAACTCCAGTTGGCCAGCATTTCTGAGGAGCCATGGGCACCTGCTCCGCTCTTCTGTAGGTGACACCAAAAGTCACCTCGCCGGCCAGCTCGCTACGTACAAATAGGCTGGGATTAACTGGACGTGATTTTAAGCTTCGGGAACTTAGGGCAGAGAAGCCAGCAATATATATTTTATTTTATATTTTATTAATTCAATCTATACGCAGCTCTGGCATCTTGCTGGTCTCCGTGTTGTTCCTGAGGCTGTCCTACCGTCCGCCCCTTTGCTGCGTGCTGCGTCCAGCCATCTTGAGCATGTTATATGGTGGTACCTCAAAAAAAAAAAAAATCCTTCGTAATTGTGGCCATTTCGAACTTCTAAGTTGTTTGTTGCTGTCATGGCATTTAATAGCTGCAAAAGTAGTCTTCGGCGAGCCGGTTCCTCTCCTGGAGGAACCACCTGGGTCTTTTATCTCAGTGGTGGCTTTTCTCCAGATCCGCTGTCTGCAGCAGTGCAGCGCCCGGCTCATGTGTGTGTTTGCTTCAAAACGCGCCTTTGCCTCCTCGTCGTAAGTCCGTTCTTAGGAATGTGCCTAGGAACGTGCTTCCGACTCGGGCGGAAAGCTTTCGTGCTTGGCAGTGCTGCGGCTGCTGGTAGTCACAGGCAAGTCCGTCGTTTCTTGAACGTGCCCGCGCTGGGAAAAGCCGGGTGAATTTTGGAGGTGTTTTTCGTATCTTTGCACATACCCGGCTTTGAAAAGAAAATCGAGCGTGTGCTAAAGCTCGGCATCTGCAAATGGCTGAAAACAGATGTTCTGCAGCTCCAGGGTTGCTTTTGGGTAGGAATAACAAAACGGACAGCAATTCCAGAGTGCGTGTTTTGGTTGTTGCGGGTTGATTTTAGGAAGACCTGTTGGCTCCTGAGTCGTGTACTGAACCGCAAATTTTACGTATCCATTAGAGAGCTTGAGCGCAGCTTGTTTCTCCTTCCGCGTTTATTTGCCTCTTTCTTCTGAAGTATGAATGTACAGCGCACAGATGTCCCTTGTAGATCTGGTAATAAAACTCAACGCTATTTCAGCCAACCAACCGTGATTTATAGTAACAAAATGAGGACCTTCTGCGAAGGCTTGCTGAAGTCAAAGAAAGTCGAAAGCTCCAGAACAGACTCGGTGTTTGAAAGAGTTGGGCTCTCCCGGCTGAGTGTACGTGACCCAACCTGCCTTTCAAAACGACAAATCTTTCGCTTGTAGGGAAACCTCAAAAGTGAAAATGGCTGGTGGCATCCGTTTGCTTGGCAGAGAAAGGCCGTCTCTATCCGAAGAGCGTAGGTTAACCTCGCTGGTTTGAGATACCGCGTTAAAACGAGAGCCTCTATTGCTAGCAAATGTGGTAATGCATGTGACACTTTGGCTTCAGTAAGGCTTTAAATCTGGTGACCAAAATTGGAAGCATGCTCTTCGAGAAAGATGTGGGCAGATTGGAAAGGGCCCAGAGGGGAGTGGCGAGAATAGGAGCAAACACAAAGCCGTAACGAAAGATGGAAGGAATTGATTTGTTTAGCCTGAAAAGACATAGGAAGGAAACGTAAGTCACCCAATATATAAAAGGCTGCTTTAAAAGGCATGGCAGGTTTTTTTCATGACCATGGAAAGAGATGCAAGAAGACATCAGGCAAAGATTTAAGTTGGGCAGTAGAAAGAATGTTTGAACTTTTAGGGGAGTGAAAAATTAAAGACAGGCCTTGGAGAAAAACTGTAGAATTGGAGGTTTGGAGAAGAGAATTTGGAGAATGGCAAGGTTGGGAGAGACCTCTGGAGGTCATCTAGTCCAGCCCTCAGTGTAGCCCATACAGGGATTGAACCCGCAACCTCAGCGTTAGCAGCACCATGCTCTAAACAACTGAGCTAAACCTGATACATGCCCTCAGATGGTGCAGTGAGATGGTATTTTGAAGTTGCTTCCTTTGGCGATGGTTGCTGCCATCTGAAGCTTTCAGGGGACTGACTTGGTGGAATCTTGCAGGGCCATTTCATATATTGATCAAGGGGCCACGGACAATGTCCCTACTTGTGTTTAACCTCTCCGTCTCCAGCCAGTCCAATCTTGCTCGGTGTACGGAGACCTCCTGTCGTGTGGCCTGTGTTGCTCCCTCCCAAGGGAGCAAACATCATACTCTACGCAGCCCATCTCATGCTGATGCCTGGTGGCTGACAGCTGAGATTGTCCTCCAGAAAAGGAGGTGCACCTCTTTCTGGTGGAGGACGGCAGAGTTTGTTTCCAGTCCTTCCCATGCCCCCTTCCACCTGGGACAGGTGCCTTTGGGAAGAGGAGATGCAGAAGAAGGTGAGATGATAGACTCTCTAGAATCAGAGAGGACAATATACAAGGTGGAATCAGGGCACGTCAGTCTTACGGGCACTGTGGCAATATTGGCGCTTTATTTTGTTGTGCTTTGGGATGGTGGATCAGGCACATGGTAATTTAGTGTTTCTTGAATACACGTTGGATGTCAGTACTTCCAGGTCTGTGTTTTGATGGATTTTAAGGTAGTTCTTCATTCGGTATTTGGTCTGGATAACTTCCCCTGATCTGCAACATCTCTAGCAGCCAAAGCTATTTTTATTCATCCTTGATGGAACATGTTTGCTTTGCTGGTTCACATTTCTGCTGAGGAGACACATTGATTTTTGCAGTGAAACCTATGGGAAATAAATCCTTAAATCCGGAATGGAGGCTGAGTTCTTACATGGCTTTAAGTCTTAAAAGTCTTTGTGATTGTCTTTCATTCTGGTATATACCATATCTATTCTCAGTATTAATCTCTGAGAAATTTGTTTGGATAGTCTAGACAAAATCCATGCTTATGGATGGACTGGATACTTAGTAAATAGGCAGGCTACTGTATTCTCTGTGAAATAATGATTTTTTCCCATAGCATATGTTCAAAGGCAACATCTAAACAAAACAATAAAAACATCATACAAAATACATGAATCAGAGTTAAGGTTCCTCCTGCAGCCGTAGTATTTCTCATGTATCATAGTACATATGTCATCCTTAATAATAATCGAGCTGTTACGTCCTTTAAAAGAAACGTTTTAGCCACACTCGGTGGAGTTTGCTGTGTAGCAAGAACAACAGCTTCCATCTCTTGGGTCTCAAATCTTAATGCCTTGTGCAAATTGGAGAATTAATAAGAACAAAACAGAAGCTGAGAGAAGCAAAATGCAGACATTGAAAATAGGCTCCGATGATGATGTTTGCATAATCGCCATCTACAGGAAATTTAAAAATTTTAGCCTTGGACAGCACTGGGAGAACATGAGCTTATTGTAGGGAATTGTTGCTGTTTTGGAATATGCATTAATGTGTTTCTTTTTCCCTTCGTCAGCTATGGGGCAATGCGAGTGGAAAATGCAGTTAACCAGCAATGTCCATGCTGCACAAGCCGTGTGCTCTTCCACACGTTCAGAGGTGTTTCCTGTGATGGGGATCTGTGGGAATTGGAAGCACATTGTGGGAATAATTGCTGTCAGTTGTGGGAATGCCTCTGTGCTGGTGGGCACACATGGAGATGATTTTTGCATTTCTGCCATTGCTTCCCACGCTAGAGTCACCCCTAGAGGCAGTGAGTGACCAAACCCTTCCCGTCACAAATACATTTGTTTTGGTGAGAAATGCTACTGTCCTTCATAAATCTCAGGGGTTGAACAAGAGGGAAAAGTATCTTATGGGTATCTTGATGCCACAAAGTCTCCTGTGAGACTGGGTCATTGGGACACTTTCATTTTCCTAATTTCTAAAAGGACCTCGATGCACATTATGGAGCTGCATGGAAGCTCCATGGATGTGTGATAAACCCAGGGTACTCCAACCTTGCCTTTGCAATTAAAAGCCAACGACCAGCGTTAACTGCAGACCCAAAAGAGGAGGCACCATCAACATACTGTTGTTTGGCAGGTGGAGGGAACTACATGTTACTCTTAACGCCTCCATCAAGGTCACCATCTTCTCAAGGAGCCCAGCTTCCATGTAATGCAAAACTGCTTTGCAGACTGTTTCCCTGAAGCAAAAACTAATGGATGTGTGCCCTAATTCGGATGGGCTGCATAATACACCAAGTTACTTTTAAGACTGTCTGCACTATTTATGCCTGGATATAAATGTTTTACCGACTTCTTGCGGTACCGTTGTTTGTGTTAAATGCCGGCAGTCCACATTATTCCTCTTAGAGGAGAACTGCCTTCAGCAGACACGCATGAAAAATTGGAGGGCATAAGTAATACATCATTTATTGTAAATAAATATATTTCTGCAAAAGCTTGTTGAGAGAGCTATATTAATGATGCAGCCTAAATAAGCAGTAAGTTAATTCTGAGCAGGTCTTGTTATCCAGGAGGGTTATAGGATCCAGAAGACTGAGATACCTGCAAAAGAGCAAGCATTGTGCTTTTCATTGCTAAATGCAACCTAAACCTGGGCTGAGCCTAACTAAAAAGCTTCCTTGCGGGTCAGTTGGATCCTGTAAGTCTTCCATAGCAAAGGTTTTAATTTTTCTCCGTCGTTTGGATGGACAAAAAATTTGTCCACATTTTTTCATTTGCTAGATAAAACTTCCAACCACTCTGATGCCCAAAAGCCATTAAAGATGTGTTATGTAACTACGAGTTAGCGAGCGGCTCTCCTCTCGGCTCACAGCAGAGCTCTTCTGGGTATTTTTTAACTTAAGCCCTAATACTCCACGCCCTAAGGGGATCCCGCGTCACCTTTCGACATCTCCCTTGCTGTGCTTCCTGCGAGGCAATTTCACATCTGGAACGAAATGCCGAGGAGTGGGTCCCATCCTGGAGATGCAATTGTTTTGGCTTCATCTTTGTCACAGCGTTCACTTTGTTATCCTGGCTGCTCTTTCTCAGTACTGTGCAAGCTCAAGGAGCCAGCAAACCCTGATGGTTAAAGTGGCCTGACCCCGGTGTTAGGCAACGGAGCCGTTTTTAACTTCGTTTTTCTCCGGGGCACATGTTGAAGTTTTAAGTTTGGGAATTGCTCCACGAGAAAAAACTCCAAGATGGAAATAAATGCATTTATTTTTCTGGATTTTTTTTTTCACAAGCTGTATTTAAAGTAGAGGACTTAAGGCTGTAATCCCTGCAGAGGGGGGAAAGGGAATAGGCCTGCAAGGGGCAAGCAGGGTTTCCCTGTAGCTTTGCCGAGCGCGAACTATATTTAGCTATAGACGCTCAGACATCCTGGAAGAGGAAGATCAGTAGAAGGGAGGCAGCAAGGCGATACTCAAAATGGCACCAAACCTGCAGATCAAACGAGTTGGTCACCCTGACTGCAGCCAGCGCCAAGCTCTGAGAGTCGGGTGGTTGCTTGCTCTGTTGGAGAGTTTAGTAAGGCTCTGCTCAAACCCCTCTCTAACTTTGCAATATGTTTTTGGATAGTCTTTTTTATGACCGTGGCTTGAGGGGCGATGTTTGTGCAAGGAAATACGTGAGCTTCCCTTTGAGCTCTTTTCGACTTCAGCCATTGCTCCCGACACTTTGAGAGCAGGCCTGAGACTTCCCGTGCACCTTCTGGAAATTAAAAAAAAAAAAAAAATCATAGTTAAGTTACTCCTTACGCTTTTTTCCAAGCACGGTTTTTCCTCTGGGTTTCTCTATGCAGCTGCGGGAGGGTAGTTGCGCATGAGCACCTACACACTAACACCTTCATTTGGAGGGGGAAACTTCATGAGATGTTAGTCTGCACAGACACCTACAGAGTTAAAAGCCTGTCAAGGACAGAGGGTAACATCGCTGGTTTTGGCTGATGTTCAAGGTGGTCCAACCGAATCGATACGCCTCTGCAGCATCACTTTAGTCCTTGCATTTTTTGCTTCCCGGCATTTCAACGTTGCCAGCTTGGGCTGCCGATGTCGTAGCGTGCAGGGAGCTGCCTTGGGGCACGGTCCAACTCCAGTGAAGTGTCTCCGGGTCACTCGTGTTTATTTTCCTCTGGTTGAGGAAAATTTGGCCTGAAACGGGAAGAGCGTTCACTGAGACGGTCTGTCGAGCACTAAGATTTATCACGAAACCTGCCCCCAAGCACTGTTCAGGTCAGCAAATAGCAGCGCGTGATTTCTAATCGTGTCGGGAGCAGTCCTTTCTGCGTGCGCTTGCTTCCATTTCGCGTTCTCGCTCTTGGTAAAAGGCGTTTTGGGGTTCAGTCTTCCTTGGCTTAGGGCTGTCTTTTTAATGCAGGTAGGTGGGACGCAGGAGCCGCTGCCAGGCGGTTTCCCACGTGAGTCCATCATTGCTCCTTCTTGGCTGGTAATACAGAGTTCAGCGTGGCCATGGGTATTCGTATCCCTAATGGGGTGGGTTTTAAAAAATTTGTTTTGAAGATCCTTTCCATGACTGTGATGACAGCGTCCTTGTCGGGTGTCTCCTCACCCACTGTTAGCACCTGGGGCTTGGTCCTTCTTGGCACGGGAGCTGGGAGGGATGCATTCGTCAGGTGTGCGGGTCTGATGGACGTGCTCCTCATCGTGCCCGAGCCCCCTCGCCGCACGGGCTCGAGACCCAGCTCCTTGCTTTTCCCCAAGTGTGTCTAACAGCGAATTAAAGAAATAGTTTGAAAGGTGCTGTGGGCTCCTTTGAAGAAAAACCTAAATATTCAAAGAGCTGTAAACTACCAATATTAAGTAAAAGTTGATCGCTGTCTGGTGAGACCTGCAATATATCTGTGAACTTGAAGATATTGTAATAGAGACTCTGTGGAGGCAAAGGCATCTTAAAAATGGAACTGATATTTGAGAACGTGCCACATCCAGACATTTCTGGCTCCAAGGTACAGTGGCAATTTGGATACTTTGAGCCTTTTCCAAATTAAATTAAAAAAAAAGAAGTTGCTTCAAGTAAACCTTCTTTGCTTATGGTAAGATTTACCGTTTTATGTTTTTTTTCCCCCTATTTGGTCGTGTATTTGTTTGGTTATTGTAACACTTGGGAAAAGCAGTTGAAGACCAAAAGGTGAGCGGAAGCTGATGAAGAGCGGTCGGTAGACTGGCGAGTGGAAGCTGTTGTTGCTACCATCCGGACCCGCTTTCTGTCGCGCCCGTTGAACGCGCGCCGGAGGCGTCTCCCTCTCGAAACCCGACGAGATGCCCTGGGATGATGGGGGGCTTCGGTGGGGCCGGTACGCCGGAGGGCAGGCGTGGGGAAGTGCTGGCAGCTGGCGGTGGGGGAATTAGCAATAATTAACCCATCTATCGACTGGAATCGCCTTGATTTGCTGGCAGCTTTACCCGGATAGTGACTAATTGCAAAACGAGGGGGACTGAAGCGTCCGCTATTACCCTTTTTGCTGGAGATTAGCTGCGGCGGATATCCAGTTACAGCATCCCAAGGGGTTTATTTTTAAATCCGAGGTGAGAGGCACTATTTACTCTCCTTCCAGCTTTAGAAGCAGCACTAGATTAAGAGCAAACAAACTTTTGCATGCTGATTTCCCACCGCAAGCAGCAGGCGAGAGATGCGTCTTCATTACTCGCAGCAGTGGGTGGCCGGGAACAGTCCGTAGGTTTAATGGGAAATTTATTCCCGTCCTCCTGAGCGACTCAGCTCACCTGCTGAATGGTTTTATGGGACCCCTGGAAGGAAAGTGGTGGATGAGTGTGGTTTTTGTGCTCGTGGCTTCCTAGCGGTCCCTAAGCAGGCGACGTCGCTTCGGAGCAGGGCTTGGCGGTGCCCAAGCTCGCCCTGATGAACGTCTCTCCAGCCCGGCCGCTGGCCGCCTGTTTCCCTGGGTCGCTTTGCCGCTCTGGCTCCTTCGGTTTTGCTCCTCTTCGTCGGGCGGCCGTGCCCGAGCGGCGCAGAGGTCGACGATGACGACGACGCTCCCGCAGCAAACGCCGGCCGCGCTCCGGTGCGCCATACCTGCTGACGGGACCCGTGTTGTGTTTTTTGTGTGTTTCAGGAAAAAAGCGGCAGCTCCAACGTAAGACTTAAATCCAATAAGGAGATCCCGGGATTAGTACATCAACCCAGAGCAAAGTAAGTTCAAAATTTTATTTTCTTTTTAATCATAAACAACATTTTGCGTGCACTCACGTTACTGGTTAAGCATCTCCGGGAAGTTCTTGCTACCCACCGGGTAGTCTAACCCTAATGGAGAGGGATTTGGGGCATTGCCTGGGAAAGGCCTACTTTTTACTTAAAGCGTAAAAATAAACAGGTATTTAAATGCCTTCTATAGGACTGTTTTTTTCGTCTCAAATGGGTGTTTTACTTTAAAACAAAACTCAGACCATGTTGCAAGTACTCTTAAATTCAAGCGCGGTGGAGGGAGTTTTAAAATGGTGCCTAGAACGGTAAGATTGGGGAGATTCCTTCTCTCTCGAGGAGAACGTAGATTTTTTACATAAACATGGTACATATAGGACCAGCCATAAGTCCGTAGGGGTCTTTGGCAGAGGCCAAGGGCTTGGTTCCTTCCTCTTCACCCTGAACGACAGAGGTGGGGTTACTACTACCTTACCTTGGCGAGACTTCGTCCGCCCGCTGTTTTTTACTCAATATCTGCCCCAAAACTGTCTAAAAACGCATTTGCCTGCTGCTGCACCTCCTGCAAGAAATGCAAGGATTTCCGTATTTCTGTTTGGGAGAGACATTTGCTTCTGGAGGGGCGCCCCCGGACCGCACGTAGGTGCCGCGGCCCGTCAAGTCGCCGCGGGTGGAGCGGTTTGCCGCGGTTCCTCGGCATACAGACAGCGTCCGCGGTTTGTGTGCGATGCCTCTCCAAATTGCAGGGCAGCTTTGTTGCCCAGCTGAGCTTTTCTCATGGCCCCCGGGGTGTCACCCTTGGAGCTCCAGTGCAACTCGTGCTCTCCTGGAGTATCTGCACTTTTCATCCCTACTGCAGTGCAACGCTGGGTGGGTTTTTTGGGTTTGTTTTTTGGATTTTTTTCCCCCCTCTTCGTTTAGTTTCCCAACAAATTATGGTTGAGGTGAGTGCCTACGGCGCTGCCCTGTCTGCTTCTGAACAGGCTACGCCGCAGCAGCACTGGGCTCCGCTTCCTGCGGCCACTGATGCTCTTGCTTTGCCTTGCAGCATGCACATCTCCGAAAGCCAACAGGAATTCTTCAGGATGCTCGACGAGAAAATTGAAAAGGTAGGAGTCACGCTGGCGGGCGCCACGTGTGGGGACGCCGCTCTGCTCCTTCCGTGGTGGACCTCCGCAAGGCCACTGCCCTCCCCAGCAGTCCCTCTACCTAGATGTCTGGGTAGCCCTGGCTCAAGGTCCGGGCTGCAAACCTTGCGCAGAAGCGGGTGACTTTTAGCCTGTTGCCTGGTCCAGTATCTTCACAGCAGGATCTTAGTGGTTGCCACAGGTCTTCTAACTGAGCATGAGATGATAGAGAATTTTTTTTGTCATGATGTAGATGGGAAAGGGAGACATTCAGAGGTGAAATGGGCTGCTTGCATCACCTTGCAAGCCCAGAGGAGAAGCTGGGGTGAATGCTTGCTCGTGCATATGCCTGGAGCTGATGTTCACCCATCAGCAGGCTTTTTCTTTTTTTTTTTTTTTTTTTGGGGGGGGGGGGGCTGTGCACCTTATTTAATATTTGATGCACCCCGTGTTTGTCCCGAGCAACAGATTTGTTTTGCTTATGTCAAATGTAATCTTTTTTTTTTTTTTTTTAAGAGTCACATAAAATTATAGAGGAATAAGGAATATTTCAGTTCACTCAGAGAGTTTGGGAGGGGGTTAGATTATTCAGGGAGCTGAATTTTTGATGATGGGGGGGAATAATAAAAAGGAATAGATGGCAAAGTGAAATAGGGGGACAGCTTCCTCAGAGCACAATCCGTGCTCTTCTCACCCCGCCGGGTCCCCTGCCTGAGAGCTCTGCTCTGGGCCTGCTGCAGCTGAAAACATCTCACAGCTTGGATCGTCCCGCTTGAGGGTTTGGCGCTGGTAGAGAGTGTGGGATGAGGTAAAGGGGATGAGCATGTGGTCGGAGGAGCTGCCCAAGGGACGAGGAGAGCACGCAGAGCCTCGAGAGGAGAGTTTCCACGCGAGCAGTTCACCCTAGGAAGGTTTTTCGCTTAACCTGTGGCATTGCTCTACGTGGAGCTAAAAAGCACAATTTCTGCCCCGAAATGCTGCAGGCTCGACTAATGCATCAGGGAGAAAAATCCGGTGTGCGATTTGGACCTGTAGCGAGATGATAACATGGGCAGGGAGGCTGGCTGAACTACAGCTTCTGTAATCCAGGCGTGAAATCTAAAGAGCAGGGGCTGATGTTGTAGCAGCTGAAGATATGAAGTATTTACAAATCCCAGAGAGCAAAAGGAAAAAAAAAAAAACCTTAGTGAACCCATCCAGAGCATTTTGTTAAAAGGGAGAGAGTCAGGGCCGTGCCCCGTTCAGTTGCTGCTCGACACGAAGGCCAGTGTGCGAAGAACAGTGAGGGAGAAGGACTTGAGAAGCCAACGTGAGGCCTGGGAGCTGCAGGCAGCAGGATCCTGATGTCCGCCCGCGGTGGCAGCGAGCCCTCGAGAGATTTCCCCCGCTAGCGGGAATAAGTGGGGGCCTAGTTGGATGGGAGTACACGGGATGTTGGCTGCTGCAGCAGCCATCAATCAGAGAGTCACAGAATGGGTAAGGTTGGAAGGGACCTCCGGAGATCATCTAGTCCAACCCCCCTGCTCAGCATGGTCACCTAGAGCATGTTAGACAGGGTTGCAGCCAGGAGGGCCTTGAAGATCTCCAGAGAAGGAGACTCCACAACCTCTCGGGGCAACCTGTGCCAGTGCTCCGTCACTCTCACAGGAAAGAAATTCCCCCTCACGTTCTGGCAGAACTTCCTGTGCTTCAATTTCTGCCCATTGCCTCTTGTCCTGTCACGTGGGACAACTGAAAAGAGTTTGTCCCCGTCCCTTGACACCCTCCCTTCAGGGACTTGTACACATTGATAAGATCCCCCTCAGGCTTCTCTTCCCCAGGCTGAAGAGGCCCAGCTCTCGCAGCCGTTCCTCGTAGGGCAGGTGCTCCAGCCCTCTGATCATCTTCATGGCGCTACGCTGGACTCTCTCCAGTAGCTCCATGTCTCTCTTGGACTGGGGAGCCCACAACTCGACGCAGTACTCGAGATGAGGCCTCCCCAGGGCTGAGCACAGGGGCAGGATCACCTCCCTCCACCTGCTGGCAACACTGTGTAATGCACCCCAGGAGACCATTGGCCTTCCTGGCCACAAGGGCACATTGCTGGCGCATGGTCAACTTGGCATCCACCAGCACTCCCAGGTCCTTCTCTGCAGAACTGCTCTCCAGCAGCTCAGCCCCCAGCCTGTACTGGTGCCTGGGGTTATTCCTCCCTAGGTGCAGGACTCCGCACTTGCCCTTGTTGAACCTCAGGAGGTTCCTCTCCGCCCAGCTCTCCAGCCTGGCCAGGTCTCTCTGAATGGCAGCACAGCCCTCAGGTGTCTCAGCCCCTCCTCCCAGCTTGGGATCATCAGCAAACTTGCTGAGGAGGCACTCTGTCCCCTCGTCCAGGTCATTGATGAAGAAGTTCAACAGGATGGGACCCAGACTGAGCCCTGGGGAACTCCACCAGCTACAGGCCTCAACTAGACTTTGTGCCACTGATGACAACCCTCTGAGCTCTGCCTTTCAGCCAGTTCTCAATCCACCTCACTGTCCACTCGTCTAACCCATGCTTCCTGAGCTTGCCTAGGAGGATGTTACGGGAGACAGTGTCAAAAGCCTTGCTGAAGTCAAGGTACACAACGTCCACTGCTCTCCCCTCATTTACCCAGCCAGTCATGCCATTGTAGAAGGCTGTCAGATTGGTTAAGCAGGATTTCCCCTTGGTGAATCCATGCTGGCTACTTCTGATCACCTTCTTTTTTTCCATATGCTTGGAGATGACATCCAGAATGAGCTGTTCCATCACCTTTCCAGGGCTGGAGATGAGGCTGACTGACCTGTGAGGATCCTTTTGAAGGATCAAACAGCCTTCAAAACCAGAAGGGGGCTAAAATTGCCATTTGTTTAAGGTATTTTTCTAGATTGGGGGGGGCACAGGGTTTTCCAGGACCAGAGCAGATCTCTGTCGCGGCAGGCTGTGAGCTGGAGAGCGCCTCTGAGATGCAATCAAATACAATTGCTGTTAAGTTTTCTGGCATCCTTTTAGCGGCATTCCCCCCAATTCTGCTCTTTTTAGGAGCTCTCTGGTCTTTCTGATGTAACTGGGTCATGGGCATAGAAAACCTGCCTTCAGTGGGGCGCTCTTCTCGGCCGGTGTGCTACGAACGCATCCTTTCTCTGTGTTGACCGATGCAACAGCTCGCTCAGCTCTCAGCAGGGGTTTTACTTGGCTTTGGGGACAGGAGAGAAGGGAAGGGGCGTGCAAACGCCAGCAAGCGAAGTGGCTGCAAAAGCCGCCGTTGTCACTCCCTCCCTCGCCTCTTCCTCCACCTTCCTGACAGCTGGTGAGTTGGTTGAAGGCTGCTCTGCTAAGTGCACGTGATAGGGAAGTGAGAAGTGCTGGCCGCCTGCAGCCCCGAGGCTCTCAGGGCCAAAACGTTGCAGCCCGAGGCTGCAACGTGGTGCTAGGACAGTGCTTGATTTCCAAGCATGGCGTTACCTTAACCTGGGAAGTCCATCAGTTTGTTGGGTTGAGGTGTCTTCTGCTGGTTTCTTCCCGGGATGGTGCATAGAAGAGCTGCATGTCACGCTTTGAGAACGTGTGGGAGGTATTGCTGGTATTTCAGCCAGCGATTTCACTCTCTCCCCCTTTCAACCGTGCTGTTGCTGCCTACACATGCTGCATCGGAAGCAGAAGGCTGGAGAAAGCTCCAACGGCGAGCAGCCTCCTGCAGCAGGCAATGACTGCATGGACCAGGTCCTCACCATGTCTCCTGCCCAGGAGGCCACCTCCTGGGCACCAGCAGCCCTGTCACTCACAGGGCCCAGGCAGGAGCCAGAGGTCCAGCAGCGGCTGACTGGCCTTCATTGGCGTTTGAGCAGTGGGTGGGAGATGGTGTTTCCATGAAGCAGCATGGATTTGCTCAGCACGTTGCTTTTTGAAAGACTTGGTGGAGCAGCGGGCTTCCTTGTTGGAAATTGAACCAAAAAGTCGAGAAATGGCAGGAGAAAAGGGGAGCAGGAGGAAAGAAAATGCAAGATTGGATCAAATGTTTTTGGTTTCTTCAAGCTTTGGTGGCCCCTCGCGCAGAGCGTGGCAGGGAATGATGGCCTGTGGGGCTCCCTCTTCACCAGTGGTTGGAGGGACCAGGTAACGTGATCTCCAGCAGTGCCCTGAGCCTTGGACATTGATTAATCTGGTAGTTTTGTTGATTTGAAGAGTACATCCTGGTCCTTGGCATGAAGAAACCCACTGGATTTGGGCTTTGCTGCGAAGGATTTCTGTATTCCTTCAGCTCTTTTTCTGAATCAAATCTTCTACATGAAAATCTTTCTTTCCAGGTCAGCACTGAACCAAAATTAGGACTGCTTAGGCTTTTTTTTTTTTTTTTTCTCATGACCTACTAAGGAAGCCCTTTGACTCGTAGCATTTGGCCATTGAGTGCAGCTAAAGGTCCCCGCAGATGGTGGCTTCAGGCTGTCAGCACAGCTTATGGGGTTGCCTGCGTGGTGGCCTTCGCTTTGGAGCTCGTGTTTTGGGATGGGTCAGTACGGTGGCTTCCCTCAAGGCACAGCTTGTTGTAAGATGTGTTTAGGAATGAGTTCGTTGAAACCCGCCTCTTGGGATCCGACAGGGTGGATCAACACGCTGGGAGATTCGCAGTGCTGGAAGAGGTTCCTGGGCTGGTTTGGGCTCCCCGGGGCTCTCCCAGAACTGCATTTAAGAGGATGCAAGCACCATTTCAAAGTACGCCGTTGGTTTTTGTCGTTTCTATTATTTTTGAACAGCCTCTCACAGATGCTGCTTTTCTCCCTGTCTTTCAAGGGTCGTGACTACTGTTCAGAAGAGGAGGACGTCACATAGTGCCCGCTCTGCCAAGCGAAGCAGGAATATGACTGTGTAAATAGACTACAACCCCGCCAAGACCTTTGGGAAGTCTTCTAGAGCGAACAGCACTACATAACGCAAGAAGATCATTTCCACATTATATGCTCCATTCAGTTACAGTGTTTCTTACTGACCAGACGAGGAATATCGCTAAGAACTCGTATGGGACCGTTTCTGTTGCTGCTAGTTAAAACTTGTCGCAACTTTCCACTTTTTTTCCGTGTCCAGATATGCAGCAAATCCTTAAGGTTAAGCTGAAAGACGGTGTTGATTTTGTTGAGGCTCCGGGCCGGTTTGCTAGCAGACGAGGTAGCGTTTACACCAAGCCTCGGCAAGCGCCCAGCGAAGGGGCCGAGGAGCACCCGTCGGCTGCGTGCCGGGCCACGGCCGGCCCGGGGCGCTTGGTCACGCTGGGGATTTCGAGCTTTGGAGACGGGAGGTTTTGCCACAGCAGGCCTTGGCTCCCCGCTGGGAAGCAGCGGAGAAACTCGTATCCATTAAAAGCATGTTATCACTGAAATACTGGAAGCGATGCAGGAGCAGGGATTTGTATTTTAAAAGAGGAAAAAAGAGTTTTCATTTACTAGGTATCTTAATCGAGGACTACGCTTGCAGTATTGGCTTTGCTGAGCACGAACGGGAGTGTGACCGCAATCATTTTGAATCTCTTTTTTTCTAAGAAAATAAACATTTTACTGTTTTTATGTATTCTTGTCTTCTACCGTTCCTACCAGGCAGCGGTCGAGGAGCTGGGGGAGAGGGACGGCGGAAGCGGCCCTCTGCGTTCACGGCTCCGGGTGGCAAGCGCGCCGAAGCATCCCTGTGCCACCGGCGAGCTGCTGCCCGTGGTTATCATCCCGTATCACACAACGAGGATATTAGTGTCTCAAAAGCAAGATGTAATATTTTCAACAAATATTGTCATGAGGATGGGAAGCTACCCCCACCCTTTAATTATTTGAGTAGTTTAATTAATAAACCGTGTCGGTATTTGATCCCACAACCCCGTCTCTTGGAAGGGGTCTGTGAAGCCTTCTAAGGCAGTGAAGGAGTGATGGGATGGGGTCCTTGCCTTTAACATAGGCTTTGTTTTCTACATGGTGAAGGTCACCTTTAGAGAGTTCCCTAGACAAATCCTACGTATAAGGCACACGACACGTGGGCTTTGCCGTAAAGGAGCCTTCGCGGTGCTTGATGCCCATGTCCGCTGAGTACAGTGGTGAATACACGCTTTCAACAGAAGCAGCCGATGCCCAGCGCTGCTGGCATTTTTGGCCTTGTGCCCCTCTGCTTTTATCCCCTCTCCTAATCTCAGGGATTAGGGTGGTCAGTGTCACTTTGCACGCCACCACAGAGGCCCCTCGTCATCTCTGTGTCTCTACCAGACTTGCTGCGCACTGGGGAGCCTAGCACTGGACCCAGCACTCCAGGAGTGGCCTCATCAGGGCTGATGGAAGGGCAGGATCATCTCCCTCAACCTGCTGATACAGGTTGGAAGGAGGACTGCTGTCCTCCTTCACTGCAAGAGCACAGTGCTGGCCCATGGTCAACCTCCAGGTCCTTCTCTGTAAAGCTGCTCTCCAACCAATTGCTTCCCCCCCCACCCCAGCCTACTCAGGTGCAGGACCCTGAGCTTTGTGAGGTTCCCAGCTCTCCAGCCTGTCCAGGTCTCTGAGCAGCAGCACAGCCCTCTGTGGCATCAGCCACTCCTCCAGGTTTTGCATCATCTGCAAGCTTGCTGAGGCTGTGCTCTGTCCCATCATCCAGGTCATTAATGACCATGTGAAACAGTATTGGCCCCAGTGTCACTTGGGGACACCACCAGCTAGACAACACCACCATTTGAGCCCGGTAGTTCAGGCAGTTCTCACTTCGGTGGCTGCCTCTCTCACCCATACTTCCTCCCTGGGCTGCAGCAAGGCGTCCACTGGCTCCTGTACCATCCTCGCTACAGACTTGGAGGCTTCTGCCTTGAGCAATGCTCGAGGCAAGAAGTTCCTGAGCACCAGAAACTAGCTGGCGATGCATGGGACTGCCATGGTATTCTCAGGTTTTTTTTTAGCATTTGGATTTTGCGTCTATTAATAATCCCCCTGCCTGAGTCATGCGGAGACACACTTACTGCATCGGTGAGAGCTGCCGCCTGGAATAGCAGCTGTGGAATATTTTAGGGAGCTGCGAGGCCAGCGTGGCAAAGACCAGCACCTCTCTGCAGAGCGGCGGGCAAGCAGCTCACCCAGATCACCCCCCAGAATAAATGTGGAAAGCTGCATGTGCCCTCGCGTCAAACACCCAGGGAGATGGCCCTTGGTGGAAATGGCTTTTTGACGTTAGCCCGGCCGAGGCCACCATCTGCTGGCGGCCCAGCTGCACCTGCACGAGGAGCTGCTGTTGATCTATAGGCAGAATCAGGTGAACTTCTGCGCATCTCCCTGCGACAGCCCCGTTACTGCCTGCACGCAGTGTACGGTGTGTTTTTAAGGGCATGACCTGGTTAAGAGCCTGCAGGCTGCAACGCTTCTTGACCTCGGAAGCTGAAGAGGAGCAGGAAGGCAGAGCACAGCGCATCTTCGTCCAGAATACTCCAAGCCGTTAATTCCTGATGTTCCCTCAACCCCAGGCTGAAGAAGCTGGGTATTTCATCTGCGAGGCTGGTAATGCTTCCTCCCTAAAAATAACAAATATTACCATCAATGATGAACGCTCAAAGACTTAAGTCTGGGGCTCCTGCATCTTTGTGGGCCGAGAGGTATTTTCTTATTCCTATCCCCAGGGAGGAAATAAATAAATACATACAACAAAACACACTCTATGGGAATTAAGGGCTATTGCAGAATCCCTCCCAACACAGAAAGGACACTGAAGGGTGCTGGACGTTGTGCACTCCGTACTACCTGTCCAGGTGGTAGCTACCCAATTCTCTTACGGAGACATCACTTGCTGAAAAATCAAGGTTAACCACCAAATCAACCGGGCAATGAGAACAGCTTGACCAGAATATTTACATTTTATTAAATCTTTACAATCAATTATAATCAAGTACACAATTATGTACACAGATTATATACATTTTAGCCCAGACTTTTACATCACAGTACATAGTTGCCCTTAGAAATATTGTATACACTTATCACCAGACAGTAAAACCCAACGATAGTGTTACAGCACCTGTTATTAGATAACTTTCATAAGAAAATATACGGCTGTAAATTGGGCTGGCTAAAAAAAAAAAAAAAATCTTATAAAATCCGAACATACAATATTTCATTCACAGAATGTTATTTTTTTTCTATGTTCTGACTGAGGCCGTGTGCAGAAGATGTCCCGTTGTAACTTCCCAGCGCACGCGTACCCGTGACTAACACTACGCCTTCAGGTGCATCGGCAGGAGGAGGAGAGAAACAAAGCCGGGCTCGTTTTCAAACTTCATTAAGAAACAATAAATGTAAACAATTAATATTCCTCTAACATCCAACGAGAAAGCGACTGGCTCGGCCGAGTTGCGTGGCACGGAGTAAGCGCTAGTTCCCTCTGCGACTCCCAAATTCGGTGTTCATCCAGTACGTACGAATAGGGAGGCGATTAGCGAGGGATGCAACAGCGATACTGCCCACGGAGCGGCCTTAAATGTTTACAAGCATCGCTTACGCCCCTCTCAAAGCCTTGTGATTAATACATTCTTTCCGCTTTTTAAGATGGCAGACGTTTCCTTTTCAGAGTGGTATGAAAAGGTTAACTAAAACCTCCAATTCCCTGTGAGGAATTACGAAGTGGGGGGCGGGGAGGGGGGAAATCTGAATAAAACCGTTCCCCTAATTTATTCTTCTTTCCCAAAAGCTCAACTTTTACCTGATTCAGTTCTGTAAACAAAGTGTAAACCCCACTTGTGAAACATGGCTATGGCTCTCATGATCATCTCAAAAGGTAAAGTAAAAACAAAAAAAAAAAAAAAAAAAAAAAAAAACCACAACAACACAACACCAAAGCCTTAAACAACAAAATCCACCCCCAAAACAAAGGGGGCGACGTTTATCTGAGGTAGGGCCACCGTCAAGCAGATGCTTCAAAATTCACCCCGCGCTCTGGGATTGGTAAAAAAAACAAAAAAAATCCCTGAAGAGGAGAGCACACATCTCCTGCTTTACCAACAGGTGTAGACGCAAAGTAGTTAAGATAGAAAAATGAGTTTGTGGTGGCAGGGAAAGCTAAGCTTTTTAAAGAGTTTCAGCTCTAAACATAAATTTTCTGAAGTTAAAAAAAAAAAAAAAAAAGCTAATTATGTTGACAGTCTTCACCTATTGACCAGAGGGTCTCTGCACCTAAAGCAATCCCATTTTCCCCCGGGAAGAGCTGACAGGAGGACGCAGCCCGCGCGGAAGAGCCCGAGGCGGCGCCGGGCGCCGGCGGGAGCTGCCCGAGGGGCCGCCGCCGCCGAGCTGCGCCAGCCCCGGGGTTTCAGCCGGCCGGGGACGGCGCCTGGCGGGGCTTCGAGCGCGGCCCGGGACCGCGGATCAGGGCTCCAAGCAACCAAGGACACTTAGGAGGCTCCAATGATCAAATTCCTTACGTGAAAAACCCCACATAAAACAAAACATATACATATATATATATATACACACATGTGTGTACGTATATATATATGTAACCTTCTCAACGGAAAAAGCTCAGCTGCTTTAAATGCCACTCATTCAGCTCAAACCTCCATCGAGTTATTTGTGCAAAGGAATCACAACTACATTTAAAAGCTAATTCATTTTAAAAGGACACTTATTCACTATTCCACCACTGCTTCATTTCCTCCTCAAAATCACCTCCTACTCTAATGATTTGAAGTTGTCGTTCCACTGATGTGTAATACTCTGATTGACTGTCATGCTCGCAAAAGGTGCCTGTGCGTTTTGATACCCTTGAAAGCAAGTGTCAGCAAGTATACCTGTATACAACGTGTGCCTGGGTTTTCTCCATTCATACCGTACACCAATATACATAAATAGATACAGTATGGCTGTACGAATTATCGGTTGCATATTCAGCACGCATTATTTCACCAGTTAAATTAAAGGTGCGCTTCTAATCGGGGCATTCTTTTCCCCCCGTTGTAAAGATTTATATTAACCTTGAGTTTTAGCCTGGTGCAGCATATAGGCAGTGTTAATTTATTCTTTAATATAAAACAATCCTTTGAATCATAACTCACTAAAAGCAGTTTATATAAATCAAGTTCATTAATTTTTGGCAGTTTCTTTGGACACAGTCAAAACATTTCTCAGTTGTTTAAACATCCCCGTTTAAATTTAAATAATGTTTTTCAGAAAAGGGGTAACACATGAGGACTCACACTTACCTGTAACAAACTCCCGAAGCATTCTTTCGATTCACACCACTAGACTTTGAACTACGGAATCAACAGCCAAAATTGTTGCACTTCACTACTGGTACTGGCCTCGCTGCCTTAAGTATCACACGTATAGAAGTTGCATTTAAAAACGACAACAAAGTCAAGCTGACTGTTAGAGGCAGAACTTGTAGAAAAAAGATTTTGTTAATTCTGATCTAATTGTGTTTAGTCTCTTTTCAGAGAATGTTACCGGTTCTGAATTCTGTATCTTAGGGTAGACCGAGCTTTTCAACCTGGAAGGCCAAAGGAAATACCTGTACTGAATGTCCGTCTTGTCCCCTCTACCTTAACCTCCAGCACAGTTTTTATAACACACTGGGAGCCTTTCCCTCATAGACCCCAAATTAGCACGGCTTTCGGTTTCCCTGATGGAGCTTACTAACAAAGTACACGCCGCCTTTGGTTTATACAGTGTCTCGATTAGAAATTAGAGAAGGGAAAAACTCCACGTCACCTTAGTCATTCCTCAGGGTAACAGACAGGAGCGATGAGCAGAATTACTGTGTCTCACTGTGATATGTCAGAACAAAATCAAGTTGCTTCTAGCTGTGTCTCAAAGACACTACAACTGGAAACATATGATTTCACCCGTTGCTATCCAGGAAGGCTTTCGATTCAGCACAGATCAGTGAAGCGGCACCTTGACTACAACAAAAACAGCGACTGACGTACTGCCTTCGAGTGCTCTCATCGATAATCGTTTAGTAGTATGTTAACCCCACTGCATTCAACTTTTGCCTTCCAGAGGCCACAGGAATTTGGCCTCTCGGAGCCTGGAACGCAGAAGTTGGGCTCGTTTGCCAAACGAGTCTCCTGGGTTACAGCACCATGCAATGGAGTCATACAAATGCTTCAATTGCACATTCCCATTTTTAAACAGGAAAAATTAAAACAATACAAAGAGCACGTGCTGGATTTCTATGGTATTTTCCAGGTGAAACCTGGTTGCTCATCACAATACTGAGTATGCTTCCTAGTTCTCTGATATCAGGGCCTCTCTTCTACCCAGAGTTCTCCATTTGTTTACTAACAAATAAGTTATTATTACAAGTCATAGTTCATCCTTTTCCATCATTTCAAATGCTTCTATATCTTCATTCCAGTCTGCTAATATGGATTCCATAGGCTGGACTTTATTATCCCAGTTAGCTTTGGACTCTGACTCTGTCTCAGTCTTTTGTTCCTGAGGCTGGTTATCCACTTGTGCACATTCCGGTTCTTGAGTACTAGCCTCACTTTCAGGGATGTAAGAATCCTGATTTGAAATGGAAACACTGTCACTGCCTGCGTAAGCAGGAGATAAAGGATCAGGCTGAGTAACCTCAGAGTCTTCTTCTCCTTCAGGCTCCTCACTTGCCAAGCCAACATCATGAGATGCTGAAGTAGTCTCTTCTGAGCTCTGCTTCTGTGAATCATTTTCAGACACTTTCTGGTCCATACTGTCCACTTCCAAGTCTTTAAGAGGAAGGGGAAAAAAAAGTTTTGAAAAAAAGCTAGAAAAGCAGCATTTTATTATACATTTCAAATGCAAGACCACTACCTTCAAAGTAGCACAGACTTTCTGTTGATATGAAGACTTAATGTTTTTAAGGAATAGACTTTACAGAGGGGAAGACATTTAAACATTAGAAAAGGCAACCAATACCGTAAGACCAGTGCTCCTGATCCTCAAACTTGACTAGTGGTTTCTGGGCCAGTGCTGGTTGCCACTCTTCAGTCTTACGCAAATACTCTAACCTCCATGGTGTGTGCACTGAATTTTATTACTAGATTTTAAAGCACTCCCAGATTCACAACTAGGTCCTACTTCTAAGCAAGCGGGAGATGCAGAGTTAATTTACTAGAGCATGAATTAAAGAGTGTCAAACCACCTCCCTCCTCACACCTGTGCTCAAAGCAACTAACACTCATTTCTCAAATATTGATTTAGGTTTTGACTTGACGTGAGCTCTCCAATTAAACTATTTGGTTTTCTTTAGAATTTAAAGTTTGTAACTAGTATACAAGACAAGAGTTTTAGGGAGTACAGCTTCATTTAACCCTTTTAATATAGGATACTTACTGCTATCAATAATGTAGTTTGGAATCGTTTTACCTTTAAAGATTGTTGCTGGGATTCCAAACGCAAGCACAAGGAGGGGGGAAGAAGCACATATGCATTACAAGTTCATTACAAATGCAGAACTATCTTTGGCATTTAGTAGTTTATTACAGCAGCTCAACCATAGTTAGAATAGACAGGAAGAATTTGTAAGCAGCTATAATGGAACAATACTGTAGCTTTCAGGTCATCACCTCTGTAAACGCATAGAAAATACGTGCTGTCACTGGTACATCCTAGAGATGCTTGTCCTCTACATACTCTGCTTCAATAAAACAATGCTACAAATATTTAAATACTGTCCAGAAGGGCTTACAAAAGGAAAACCTAGAAATCTGTCATATGCAAGCATTTTAATTTGAAGCGTATTAGCTTGTAGTTGTCTTGTATTATACAGGAAAAACCATCAAACTTCTGAGGTCAGCAGCCTTATCTCTCACGAGAACCACTTTCCCTTACATAGGCAAAATACTCAGCTCTTTTCTTTTGAGTACTGAGAATGCCACTTGGGAGCTTGATTAAGAGCGAGGCATTTACAGTGCGGGACACTGAAAACACTTAAATTATTCCTGACATGACTTCAGAGCAGATTATGACAAAAAGGGTTCAAAAGGAATCCAGAGGGCTGTACTGTCTTGTTAGTTAAAATGACATTTAGCTTACAAACAGCACTTCTGGACCTTAACAGTAAAGTTTGGAGCTCATAGTGGGGGTGGCAGGGGACAGACATCTTGGATAACAGCTTTCATATGACAAGCTAATACTGATGTTAAACGGAAAACTAAACTTACCAAATAACTCATTCTGTTAAGTATCAATAAAAATCACTAGTGTACATTTCATACTGTGCCAGCTGGCATAGGAAGCTATTTTATATATCAGTATTTTCATATGTGTGTATAAAATAGATATTTTATGCGCACACAAACACATACATATATAATTTATAAAATGAACCCTCCAACCCTTCCCCCACCACACACACACCCCCCCCACATGCCAACACCTCTTTCTTACCTCTATCTTTTGCTTTATCAGAAAGGAGCACCTCTACAGCCTCATATTCCCGGATTGCATCCAGAATAATATTTCCTTCCTTATTGAACAGGAAGAGCATGGGAATTGTGATATCATCTGTATTCTTTCCATCACCGGCCATTTGGAAGAGAGGAGCAGTGTCACTACTGCTTCCCTCATTGTCATCTAGCCAGACACACATAAAAGAAAACTCTTTTCTTAGAGAAAAAGACCACAACTCCAAACTGACAGACTTCAAGCAGCTTTCTGTTGCCCTTAAGAGAATTCCAGGTAGAAGAAAAGAAATTGGTTCTAAAAACCCCCCAAAAGACAGTATGTGTACCTGTTTTCTTTAACAATTTTGATTTGTGTATTAAGATTTCCTCAACAGTTAGCATATAACACTATGTCAGCACTCAATGATCCTTAAAAGAGTAACTTCTAATCTGCAAAGACAGTGACAATCACTCATCTCAACTCGTTTTGGCTGTTTCTTGCACAGAACTGGACATAAACAAAGCATTTCTTCATCTTCTGATATCATAGTTTGTGTTGGAGCACTGACACCTCAGAAAATTTAACAGCTTGTCAGCTTTCCAGCATCTCCAAAAACCTTTACACAAATAAAAAAAAAAAACTTATGTTTAATTTACCAATAACAATGCCTCCTATCGCTCCAGCTTTTTGAATGTTTCGTGCCTTTTCAGCAAACATACACTGGCCTCTTTGCATTAGAGCAATTTTCTCTTTCACTGCCTCAGGATTAGTGACCTCTGAGCATCCATTATATGGCTTAATGGTTGCAACAAATCCTCTTGTCTGTTTGAGGGAGAGAAAAAAAAACATTATAACACTAGGCTCAAGCTTGCAAGTTTCCTAAGCCTTTTAGTTTCTTTAGTGAATCCAATGCATTTAGTGTATTCTGTCACTTCAGAAAGCCTTTACCCTGGAGCCTGAGCTTTAGTTCTATGAAAGCAAAGAATGACTCTGTAAAAACTTGATTCTTTCATCCTTGTATTTCAACAGGACCTACTGCCTCCAATAGGAACTGCTGCCTGAGTGATATTTTTGTCTTCCATCTAGATGCAGCCCTTTATGAAAGTCTGCATAGCAGCCTAAATTTAAAAGGGCTTCTACAAATTCATGGCTGACGTAGCAGGAAAACCTTCCCTTCCCTTCAGTGAGCACCTCTTCAGATTTACACTGCACATTACATATATAGCACAAAGTCACACTACATTAAATCTTAAATCACAACTGATAACTGGGTATTGGAGCACAGGCTACAGATTGATAAGTCACTCACCTAAAAGACCATTTTCTGCCATTACTGTATCCTATCATTTTAATGATTGTAATTAAACCAACTTCTAGCTGATCAACCTGAAACAGCACCAATACTACAAAACTTAGGTTCACGAAAGAAAAAGCAACAGAAACCTTGGAACAGATCACACGGACACCTCACATACCCCAGCTTTGTGTTTGGACAAGTCCATTCCAAATTGTGCTGGCCCAGCAGTCAAGACCACCCTGCCGAAGAATGGATGGGAAACTATTTGAACAGCGCGAGGAGGTAGCTGTTGCTCTTTCTGTTGCTGACTGGATAGTTCAATCATTTCCTGCATGAACCGTAAGCCATCTTCAGCATCAAGTGAACTTGCTGCCTAAGCAGTTTTAAAGAGAGAAGAAAAAAAAACAAAAACCATCTTCTAAAGCATCTGACAAACTTGAAAGGAAAAAAAAAAAAAAAACACAAAAACCAAACCCGAAGTTGTGACTGCTTTGACCACTGCTTATATTGCCCACATTGGTACTTCAATGATTCAGAATAATGCTATTTTTATATCAGTTTTCTAACAAAACAATACTGCTGGCAAACATTCGATGCCATAAAGATTTGAAAACAGAGTGGCGACTCACTGACATTCATTCATCATCTCAGATGCAAGAGAAGACTGCTGAAAGAGAGTATTTAACTATTTAACAGTTTAAAATACAGCTAGACAGATCCATACTTCCTAAGCAAGTGGAAATATCTCAAACTGAAAACTATTATTTTCAGAAAAGATGCTGTTAACTACACTATTTTGAAGTTTTTATGAAAGGAATGGTGTTTCACTAAAACTCTAGTTTTCCATCTCCTGTATCTAAAAAGAAGTTAGTACTGATTTAACCAACTTTACACCTTTCAAAGCTGATGGATTTAGAGTATTCTATATAGAGAGAATATTAAGAAGTATTTAGTACTTTACATTTTGGGGGCCACATCTGGAAGTGAACTAGATTCTAATTTCTAAATATCAGTTTTCTATATACAAGCAAACTATCCACAGCCTAACTCAGTAGCTAAGTATCAATCTGCAGACAGTCCAAGAAAATTTCCAGCTACCATAAGGGTCTTTTTTGTTGAGCAAGCTGCCATTATGGTGGTATGGAAAAATAACACTAACCCAAACATGTTCCACAAACTCTAGGCTTAAAAAAAAATATACACACACACACATACACACACACACACACATACACACACACACACACATACACACACACACACACATATATATGTGTGTGTGTGTGTGTGTGTGTGTGTGTGTGTGTGTGTGTGTGTATTCTTTTTAAAAAGTAAATAGTAGAGAAAACTTTCCAGGTATGAATAGACTGCAAATGTGCATGTAGCAATGGCTAAGTGAGTCAGGTGTAAGCAGACAACCAGAATTGCATCTTATGAACAGCCTCCGCCTAATTTAATGGAAGTTTTATAAAAAGTGCTGCGAGAACAAAAAATTAGCAAGCATAAACTTATTTTATATAGTCACATATCAAGCTCACATGCTCCTCTACAGTCTGGCAGTCTCTCCTGAGCCTCTAAAAGTGTCAAAAATCAGAACTGGTAGGATTTTACTAAGAACTTCCAAAAAAAGTTACTGTTAGATCTTACTTGCACTGCATGCTGCACCAATTGCACTCTTCCATCTTTGAGATGAATCAAACTGACTCCCATCTTCTTCAATATCTCCAAATGCTCAGGGTTACTGGCCATGAAATCTCTGGCTCTCAGTGGTGGTTTTGGTCCACTTCCCAAACTCTCTTCTCTGCCAAAAGATAGAGATCAAAGCTTTAAGAACAGATTATTCTTGAGACCTTGCACACACTTTCACAAGTTATTCCTCTCATCACAAGACAGGAATTCTTTGGAATAAAACTGAGTACAAACTTCACTAAAATACAACTTCTCAGCCAAACTATCTTTTGAAAAAAATTATTAACATTCTCAATTTTGTAGTACGAAACAGCACACACAGTGTTGCTAAAAATGAAACTACCATACGTTATTTCTCATTTCTAAATCGTCTGCATTATTACAAGAATGACTGAAAACAGTTCTTCTAATAGAACTGCTGCTCAGTTTTACTCATGATGCATAAATATCAAAGGGGAGTCAGAAGGATAAACTTCCTCAACTTTAACAGACTGCTCTGAACTGTTCAAAATACCTAAGATTATCTATGGCGTTATTTACTTAATACAGAAAAGCAGTTGCAGAGATGTTCAGGAAACTACAGACATCAAAGATTACAAATCAAGACATTTTTCTCATAATAGCTGTGGTACAATTTCCTCTCGGGGCACATGACTTAAGATCCTTTGCTGTGAAAGATTCACCAGTTCCTGATGGAGACTAAGTTTGGCTGGCAATGCCAGAAGAACATAACTGATTTTTCCCACAGTTAGGCTATCCATTCTGAAAGAACTACAAACTCAAACACAGCAAGCCTGTAAGACTCCGATACATTTAAGTGTTTCTTTTCCCATGCATAACAGACAATTCCAGTCCCACATCAACAAAAGACAGCAAATATTCATCTTACACTCTGGAAATACCCCGAGGACAACTTTTATCCACCACATTTTTCAAAGGCTCACGAATACTCTGAGCAAACATAGGGTCATTTGGGAAAAGAATCTGGGTGTTCGGACAGGTCCAGTCAAAGTTACTGTCATCCAGCTCTGTGTATTCTGTAGTCTAAAATGAAAGATAAAGATCACATCAAAAATACAGGTTACATTTTTACAGTAAGAAAATCAAACAGACCTATCCTCAAGTCGGTGTATACAGGACATGCAGCTGCTGAAGACAAATTCACAACCACTCAGCTTCCAAGCACGCAGAATACGCAATTTTTTTATGCCTCACCTTGCAATGCTAAATAGTAACCAATGTACTACTACTCCTTTTTAGGGATGAATACAACACTCACTCTCACTTATAACTTACAGACCCTGCATCTGCAGTATCTAGACATTTTTCTGCAAAAACAGTTAAACCTCTACTAGCGAAGAGTGCATCTCAAAGCCCCGTCCTGACAAACAGCTAATATCCCCGTCCCTTCACGTGCCAGACGGCTGGAAAAAGTAGTTACGATTTCATTCGATGCTGCCAGGAGGCTGAGTGAACCAGCTCCAGTCCTTCAGTCATTCTTACTTCCCATTACTAAGAATGTCACACCTTTCCTCAAGCAAGAGCATTTTCTAAGTAATGTTCGAGAAGGTCAACTTTATTCATAAGATAATCCAACACTCTCACATTACAATTACAGATGGTAACCCAGTAGCTTCTTGTACATCAATTTTTTATATGAATGAAAGATTCTCCCCTGGGGAGCCTTATGGTCTCACAAATGTGTGCACTAGCAATGTTGAACCTATGTATAGCTTTAACATCTATTCTCAGAAAGATGACAGCTTAGGAATTAACATTTGTGCAAATCACTATTTTGTAACACGTGAAATAGTGCTGAACATGTGCAAAACGGAAAACCTGCAACCGGGCTGTTCTTAGTTCGGCAAGTGACTTATTGGATAACTTCGACTACTTAGTTTTCCCCACCTGTAAAAGTTAAGGTAGTAATTACTTACTGACAAAACACCCTCCTTACAATTGTTAACGAACTGAAACCAAATATTTAAAGGCTCCCTAAGATACAAGGCTTAAGGCTATTATTAATTTGTTGGAATAAAAACTTTCAAGTACTTATGCGCTTAGCATGACACACAGTAGTCTCCGTCACTTGAGAAGGAAGGTCTACAATACTGCAAACTTCAGTATAGTAAAACATGACCTTTTCTGCTTGAGGATAAGTAAAAACGGGATGTTGGGTTGCAACTACCAATTATTTCTATACTTCAGGTTATTAGTACTGCATTTGTATTAAAACTAATTTAGCCAACCACAACACATTTCATTTTCCCACCCATTTTCTTCCAGTAAATAAATTTCATTTAAAAATAATGCACTGGTCTTTATAATAGACTTTTAGCTATTTCTCACATTTTGTTGACACCACTTTAAATGGGATCTTTCTTGCTTTTGCATTAATCACATTAGCAGCTGTGACTTAAAAAGCTTCAACAAAACTGCATTAAGTTACCCCGTTCTCTTTTTAGACCTTTTACTGAACACTTGCTGTTCTTGAGAAAACTACATCTGTTAGGCAGTACTTCATTCCCACTACTGAGGTGATCCTGTCCATCTCAGCTACAGGTATCACATTCTCATGTTGGGAATAAGAATTACAGAACTGCCCTTCTTGACCCTTCAGATAACTTCCTGTATGGTTTGGAAAATGCTGGACACATCAAACTACATCAAACTAAAAACAGCAAAAAAGTTATATTGAAAGTGCAATCCCCCCTAAATTCATTCTGCCTTTTCTTCATAGTCTCCAGTTCTAAAACTTAAGGAGAAGAAATGTTGAATGTTCAAGGAAAAAACGTTTTGGAGAAAGAGAGTGTGCAGGATCTGCACCATCTGGGAACACTAAAAATCAACTCTACGACATGTTAAATATATTACTAGTGCTAGATGTTAAGAGCAAGTTATTTCAGGAAGTTCGTTCTTTCTAATGTTAGATTCTGTGAAACACGGAACATTCTACTCAGCTTTAAGATTTCTCCAAGATACATATATTTTGATACAACTTCTACATCAGAGGGGAATATTTCCGTTTTATTTCAGAGAGGACACACAGTAAAGGGGCAAAATAAAGAGTTTATGGCCCTGATGGCATGAGCACCTCCATCCACTTTTATTTACTTTGCTTGTCAACAGTTAGATTCCTGAAAGATAAACTATGCCATCTTAAACCAAGGAGACAAGTGTTTACAATATTTCATGGCACACTTGTACTCTTACAGGGCATTAAATAGGGTAAAGTTATTTGTAAATCCATTGGTGTTCTTACATTTTTAAAATAAAAAGCTTATTAAATGGACTGAGGCAATGAAATATTCCAAAGCTGTAACAGACAAGTACTCTATAATATTAACTTTGCATTAGCCTCAAAATACTGTTGCCAATTTGCAGAGGATCAGAATGTAGTAAAATAAAAACCAGAAAGGTTGCTGTGTCATTGTATATGCTTAAGAAACAAATTGAGAGTAAATGTGAAGATTTAAAAAATAAATAAATAGACTTATATGAACAGAGACAGGGAACGTGTACATTTTTAAACACTACTCGTATTCCAAAGCATTTCTCACAAGATCCAGTGGTACAAAATTCCACCTCAGACCACCATTTTCCTGGTTTATTTTCCCATTTCTTGTAATAAAAATGATTTAAAGTAGCATTAAAAACTGATTTAAGTTCTGAGCTGTTACTTACTGTATTTTTTTTAGATATTGTTTGGTTTGTAGTGGAAAGCCAAAGTGGTAATAGATGAGCTTCTGTAGTGAAGATATAATCTTCTATATCAAAAATCATGTCCTCCTTATCAGCAAAGAGTAGATAAAGATACTTGAACATCTCAGCCAGAAAGAAAGAATCCATTCTATAGAAAAAAAGGACACCCTTTAAAAGATATCCATATTTTCTAAAATGTCAGTGAAATAAATATACATACTGTTCCACCCTTAAAATGTTCATGATGTTGTTGTTGAAGTTAATTCCATCAGTGTTTCTTCCAAATGGAAAGAGGGAGGGAAATATTTCAAGAGCAGTTCAAAATGGCATTATAGCAACCCCAAATAAGCCTCTTTACAAACTTCTAGGTTTCCAGTTTATTTTCTTCAAAAGTAATTCATCTAGTGCTCTGAGACTAATGAAAGCAGAGCTTAAGATGAAAGATTATCAAACACTGAAAGTATTTGTGTTTAAGAGAATCTAGGAAATCATTTCAACATACAGACTATGACAAGTAAATATGGGTAATTTCGGGCTCAGGCATCAGGCCTAAGACAGAAAGTTGCACAGAAGTCAGTTAATTCCGTTATACAAACGGGGTCAGATTGTTTTCCAAAAATCTGCTAAAACGAACAACTAATCCTCAACACAGTTTTTTTTACCTGTCTTCATGACTTCCAGTACGAACATCCTTCATTGCAGCAAACCCACAAGGTACTCTTGCATACTTGTTCAAATTTTCAATGAGGGTTTTTCCAACTTCTAGATAGTAAGGGTCCCCTGTAGCCTGTTAAAAGAAAAAGAAAAAAGCACAATAAAACCCACACAGGTGAACTTAGACTTACTGTAAAAGTAGTAGCTTCTATTTTTTTTTCCACCTATTTATTTTAAACGTTCTGCTCTCCTGCCTTCTCAGACACAGTAAGATCTAGTTTATCAATACTACTAATAGACATAAAAGATCTCTGAAGTACAATTATACCACCCTTTTACAGACATGCCAATAAACACATGGAAATACTTAAGAAGCCTGAGACATTTGGGTGCTACTACGTTATTCTCCACAAAGTACAAGTGGCTTTGGCTCGCCTCTACAGAGAGCAAGAACAGTAACACCTAAATACCTTTAAAAATATGGGTCGTTGTCACCTGATGACTTTCTCTTTCATTCTAGGCATACAAAATAGAATTTCCGGAACAATTTGATACTTCCATCTTAAGTTTATACTCAACCAGCCCCAGTAGGTAAAATAAACTCAGATACGCTACTCGTTCTGCATTGAAATACAACACCAATAAAATTCCAGACACTAGACAAAATGACCAAAAACCAGAGATAAGAAAGTGATCTTACTTTATACAAGAAATAAGTGCTCTCTGCAAATTCAGGCCTTAAAGGATGCTGAGCCCAGTGAACTCTAAAATCTGTCGTGAAAGCCTGAGGCAGGGAAAAAAAAAGAGAACAGACAAAATTAAATGCTAGAATAAAACCTGTACAAGTTGATTTTGATTCCCAAATGAATTGTTTTACAGTAGCTGAAGTACTCCACCTGAAACCTGGAGTTCCAGTGGAGGACTGAGGACTCGACAGAGAGATAAGAGGCTACAGAAACAGAGACCTATGTCTAGTTAATACATTTAACCTAAAACGGTGCCCTAGTCTATTTAGTGTAAGTAAAATTTAAGCTGTGATGATGCCTGAACTCCTGCGCCGATAACCTTTTGCCAAGTGTTCGGCAAGCTGAGCTTGGCACGGCTCTGGGGGTGCCGGATAAAAATCTGCACCCCCAGAGCCGGGAGAGAGAGCGCACAGCGCTGCTCGAGGCCACCGGCACGAGCGCACGCCTGGCGCTACAGCCCAAGCAAGTACAGTACCCTGGTGAAGGTCCGCTACAGAGAGACTGGCAAGAGCTGTGACAAACACCATTTCTGCCAACATAGCTACCACCAGACTCTTAAAATGATTTGTCCATCTGAAGTGACAGTTTAAATCAGCTGTTTCTAACATACGAAATACCAGAGACCAGAGGTCAGTTATTTAAAGAACTTTCTAGGCCATATATTCACTCTGAATATTTTGCTCCCATAAAAAAGGCACCGGCAAAAGCTAATTTCTGTGATGTCTTTCATTCACTACTAGTTCATATTAGAGTATAAACGAAGTCTTTACTAAAGGGGATGGCATACTGGCTTAGATATAACTAACTTATCTTTCAAAATCTATTTTGAAAGTACAAAGCACTGAAAAAACTATCTAAAATTGCAGAGTCAAATCATATCATCTTAAAAGTACTCCAAAACAATCATTTCAGTGACTAGAGATCATTTTCTGGTCTCAACTTCTACATCAATTGAATCTGGTGTTAATTAAAATATTCTCTAAAAGTTACTAGCTTACACCAGAGAAAAGCCAAAGTTATAACTGGAGTTGGAAGTTCTCTCATTTATTCTAGATTATCACAGGAGACACACTTCAGCAGGCTTGTGTGTGCACAATTATCTTGTTCAAACAAAGTCTGCACGTGCAGTATCTACAGATCTTCCCTTGTACCTACTCTCAAGGCCATAATGCGAAGTTTCAGACCATTCCCTCAGATAATTTTAGCATTTAGTTTCCTTCCTTGTGTTTCTTGGGTTAATAAAGATAATACAATTAATACTAACAAGATCACAGTTATGTTACTAAGCAGCTACAGGTAAGGGTGTTTACATCAACTTACATATTAAAATGATTCAAGGTCAATTTTGAAAGGCTGAAGTACAAAGTCTAAGCAGTTATTATAGCAACAACTCCCACTACTATGCTAATTACAGCATAACTAAAGGAAAGATATTCCCTATCCAAAGTACAGTTGTCATACACGCAGAACTGTAAACTGATGAAGAAAACTCTGGAAATGAACCTTTGTTTTTAATGACACAAAACAAGACTAACATACCTCAGGAAGAAAGTTATGCTTTTTTATAACCTGGTATAGCATCTCATGAGTTTCTATAGCAGGTCGAATATCACCCTTCAACACCTAAAACACAAGAATGAAAATTAACACAAATTCACCTCCCACGGGAGCAATATGCAAAGGTAGGCACACTTACTGTTTTCACGTAAAACCACATACCAGTTTCTAAATTTCCAGCAGATACAAACTGTAAATGTTACCCCTCCCTGGCAGTGTAAGCCACAGATATTCCTTAGAACTTTTTAAGCAAAATCAGCGAGCTCATTAAGACCATAGCCTAAGCATGGAGGGGAAAAAAGAAAAAAAAAAAAAAAAAAAAAAAAAAAAAAAAAAAAAAAAAGGATCTCCATCATTTACAGAGACCTGGGAGATGTGGGAGATGAGGGGGAGACTGAGATGTAGTTTGTCTGAAAGATGTTACTGACAGACAAACTAGAAAACATAGTCTAAACTAGAAAACATAGACTACTAAAAAGGGGGCCTGATCAAGTGTTTTTCTGAACAGGAGTAAAGGGAGCAAACCATAAGGACATACCTTTCTTGACACTTAACACAGTCAGAAGCACATCATATTCTGGCAGAGAAGTGACAGAAGGATCAAGCATATCCCTTGTTCAGCATTTTTGAAAATCAAATTACTAACACTGACTTGTCAGCTATGTTACTGACAGGTTTGTCTGTTTACTTGTCATTAAATTTCATCTGCACATGGATTTAAGACCCACCTGCAAGCCTGGGAAGAAAGCTAGCAAAGAATCCATCCAGGTCCGAGCGTTTAGCATCGGTTTGTGAATATGAACGTCAAGAAGAAGAGGCGGCTGGCTAATGTATCTCATTATGGCATCGTAGTGCTGACAAACATCCAAAAAGACATGACCTTAAGTGATTAATATGTTTCCAAAAAAACCTCCAAAAGTTAAATCACAGGCTTGTGCCATTCTATTTCAAAATAAGAACAAGCATTAAACTCCAAACCATGACTGCATTTGGTCCACCTTCTAGTTTTGCAAATCAGAAGATAAGTGTAATACATACTGCAAAGCCCCACAGCATTACATACACAAGATACTTAACCTTTTCTAAGTAAAATACACATGAAAGTACTGCCAGCAGCCACATGATAAATGAGTAACTATCACAGTTAAAGGCTCTTTTGTTTTGACTGAATCTTAGAGCATACAACAAACAAAGCTGAAATTCTCCCCAAGACAGCTGTCTATCTTGTCTTCTGAAGCCCAGAACGTAAACCATAAGCACATGAGCTGAATCAATAGCTAGCACACTTAATAGACATAATTGAGGCTACATAAAATTATAGTGGTGGTTGTAGGAGGTTAAGAATATAAAATAAACATTTCACTTAAGGTGTTGTGACAGGCTTTTAACTACTGATACATTCCACTTATAATAGTGCTTATGATATAAAATAAAATATTTTTATTGGATATTGCCATTTTGTAGTATTTATGAAAGATTAATGATGCCAAGAAAGTTACATTTTAATTTTACAGACTAAGTCATCTAGTACATGTGTTTTTCATTTTGAAAGTACACTTAAACATATTTGGACCTTAGTGATCCTAAAATTACAGATCTGCAGCACAATGCAAGATCCAGAGTTTGATTTTCAGATCATCTTTGTTATTCTAGGACAGTAAGAAGTTATATCACAGTTTGTAACAAGGAGCCCTTATGTTGTTTTACAGAAACATTTGCAGTGTTAGTCTCCAAAACGTGGAAAGAAGTCCACAAGAAAATTCCAGCCTTTGTTGGATTGGGTCAAAATACTTGATCAGGTGACAGTTCACTCAAGATCAACAAAAAAAAGAGTATATTGAAAAGAGCTGGCACCATACAGAGGTCACAGAAATTCTGCTGAAGTGTTCTTCATCGGCTACGCTCTTACAGGCTAACAGTTGACTGACAACACAATTAGTCTTAGGTTACTCTTAAATCTAAGCAAGGAATTAACTTACTGTGTTAAATCTTTCCAGGAAACTGTCATCTCCCAGCAAGACATAGGCTTTTAATAAATATTCATAATATGAATCTATCCCTGCTCCAACGCCGCTATCTAGAAATAGCAGAAAATGAAAAGGCTGTTTTACTTCAATTAGCTATATAAATAATTTCATATGGTTTGATTTTAAAATGAAACAAAAAGCCTCCTATCACTAGCACTAAAGGCTATGCAGTATTAAGGCACATAATATGAACAAATTTGCACTTAAGCTAGATGTTTCCTTCTCTCATCTGACACAATGTTTCCACTGACTGGCATATACAAGTGAAGTCTTGCTTATATTATTTATATTTTTACTAGGTATTTATAGAAGAGTCCCTGAAAATTCACCTCAAGGCACTCCTCTCAGTATTAAGTGAATCAAAAATATTTTCTTTGCAATGAAAAAAAACCAACTTCTCAGTCAAAACACTCTTTCAGGGAAAAGCCAGGCCTTTTTGTGGCAAGTTTCTTCAGATCTCAAGCATGCACGTCCGCTTGCCTGTCCCATTAACATTTTTAAATAGTCTAGATAAATGTGCACAGGAAAAAGTTGAAAAAAGCAACAACAACAAAAAACCTCAAGAACTCCTTCTTCCTCCAAACCACCTGCAGTCCCAAATCCTGGAGTTGGAACGCCACACACCTTTGCGGACCCAATCTCCAGTGTGAATATTAATAGTAACGCCAACTAAATTGCTACTGCGTTGTCTCTTTTCCCAAATAAAATCAAGTGCTTTCCGTGCATATTCCTGCAACAGACAAACAAGAAAACTCATTAAATGAAACTACAGAAAAACAAAAGAATTAAGGGACGGACACAACAGATTTTTATTTTTTTTGTGTACTGAAATATACTATTTCATAGCATCTTATTTTCTAAGAAAGAATTATATAACTCAGCATTATGTTACATACACTTGAACAGTAAAACTTTCAGTCCACACTTAGTCATTCTGTTGCTAATTAGAAGGAAAGGTGCTCTTCTGTGCCACTGTTTGGCAACACACTATATGATCTTAGGCAAGTCACTAAAGCCCCTCTGCCCAGGTTTCTTAACCTGTAAAGCTGCGTATACAGAAAGGATATTGTAACCTAATTAAAGAGCGATTCAAAAATAAAAATGTTTCAAGAAACGTAACAGCCTTAGAATAAAAAAAAGAAAAAACAAAAACACTAAGTCTTTTCAGGCATTTCAAGGTGCAGCATCAACCTCTGTCATTAGCACGTAAACTATTTATGACCTTTATATATACAGAAAGGAAAGAGTAAGTTGAGAGTAACAGACAACAAAAATGGTTCTAGGCTGCAACCACATGCACCGGACTTTAGGGGCTGATTTCTGCCAACACTCAACACTGGCCTACCCGTGCTTCCACTAGGTACCATGGAATAAAATGAAACACTGGGTCAATACTGACTGCTTGCAAAAAAAAATCTAATCTGAAAGAGCGCTTTTTTTCTTAAATCATTACCAAAGAAACTATCTGCATACATTTCATTTCGCTTTCCAGTGACAATATAGGTATTGCAGAAATTCAATGGGACTGCTAATTGCGGCACTTTTGAAAAACCCCTCTTTAATGAGCAGCACAAAGCCCTGACCCTAAGAGCTTTATAACTTTTTCTTTACAAAAAGAAAGTTGTTACCTTTATTTTACTATTTTAGCCTTTCCTGATTTATGACAAAGAAAGCAGAAAAACATGATTAAGAACACATTTACTCTGTAGTTTGAGTAGAATTTTCATGCAGTATCCAAAACTCACCTGTTACCTATATTGACTACTATACATTTTCACCACTTAATATTCTTGAAAGCCCTGCAACTCAATCAATGTCTAAACAGACAATCTAATCTGAACATCAGAGCAACAGAGATACTTAACAGGAAAGCTGTACAAGACCAGTGAACACATTAATCTAGGCAGACAGTACTAGGACACAGTTTGGAGAGTATAAGTGCACAAATGTCAGGCCAGCACAATGTTTACTACTAGCAGTGATGTGTGGCAAAAAAAAGGTCTGCTTGTGATCAAGATTCCAGCTTTGTAGATAAAACTTGGCAAAGAAAATAATATATAAAGAGAACTTATTTCAGACTGAGCAATGAAACTGGAAAAGCTTTTTTTTTTTTTTTTAAATACTCTAACATTGTAAGTTGCATTAAAAAAAAATCTCACTTTTCTTCTTGCCAGTCCAACAAATGAGTGGTACCCCTCTACCCAAACACTTTGCAGATATTATTCTTTAACTGGAGTCTTCAGAACATTATAATAATACAGAAGTAAACAAGGTTAAATCCTTTAAAGAAAATTACTTCCCATTTTAAAATACAAGATAAAAAACACTTCTAGGGGAAAAATAATCATAGTCACAACATATCTGAGCACACAAACTTTCTGTGCAAAACATAAAATATGCATCCGTTTGATGAACCCAAAATTATTTTTCCCCAAATCCACAGAAATGTAACAGAAAACTAATGCATACGTAATCCCAACAAATAAGAGAACATGAAAAACAAACCTCAAATACAGATGTTCCTGTGAATCGGCTTAAAGCTGCAAACTCAAGGATCAAAGTACCTGCACAAGCAGTGCAGGTATCTGTTTCTGTTCCTGTTCGTGCCTCTGGATGTCTTACACCAAATTTCAAGTTTACCTAGAGAAAAGCAGAGATTATCCTCATTACTTTTACTAGCTGCAAGTCACATTCCCATGACAGATCTATATAGCAACCAGACAATCCACACTTCTCCTAGAGGCAAGAAAAAGGACTATTCTCCTCCATCCCCATCAAATTTGCTTTACCACCATACTGTCAACTCAAACATGCATATGAAATTATCCAGAAGAAACTTAATCTCCCAAAACTAGGACTGGCCCAAAAGCTAGTCGCCTGGTTCATCAGATGTTTAAATAAAAGAACACCTCCCTGAAAATCAAATTCTAGCAATTTATTTACCAGCAAGCCAGAACATCTCAGAACCTGACAAGTGTTCACTGAAATTAAGCTTTATAAACATCTTAGTATTCCTGGCTCCAGAGAACACCTGCTAGATGGACCGGCTTTCGGACCAGGCACAACATATGACTTTCTGCAATCCAGTGAGAGCTATCTCAGCAAAAGGTTGTCAAACCTAGAACACTTTGAATTAAACATTTTCACTAGAAAAATGCTGATTTTACTGAGCCAAAATTTAATTTGTGAGGAGGTTTCCAAAAAAAAGCTAAATCTCACAAAAAGTCAATGAACCATATACATAGGTAATATTTTTCCCTCATTTCAGGACTGAAATGTACTATGCTTCCCCCCCCCCTTTTTTTTTTAAACTATAATGGACTGTTTTACATTAAGCCAGTATTTTAAAATTACAGTTCTGCAGTCATCTTTGCCTGTTTAAATGTTTGGATGCAGCCCATGAAGATTAATCTATTTTGTGCTGAATTAACAAGCACAGGCTTGCGAGTTCATCTCTCATGCACTCAGTGAGGTTTCTACCATAACAGGAAGCTTCTCTTCTGAGCTACTTGGTTGTAGTGGAGTAAAGTATCAGTAGAGAGAGATTAGAAAAGATATCTACTGTTCTTATTTACTCAAAACAATGTATGTTAGAACGGTCTGAGCTGGAAAGGCTGGAGATCCAAAGCACCTAAAACTGTACTTCAAAATACTATGTAGCATGTGTCATAAAATAGTCATTTATCAGCCTTCGGTTTTCTGTATGCTTAATAAATACATATAAGTGATTTTAGAAACCAAAATTAAAGAAAGCTACAAAAGTTTTGCTTATAGAAGCATTTTTGCCTTGCAGAAACCATAGAACTTACTCTTGGATAAGGGAGACCACTAGTGGTGTTAAAAGCAGGTAAAAGCTTGTAGCCTAACTCCTTTGCCATGTGCAGAAGTTCACCACTGTACCACTGCATATATTCACCTTTTTCTTTCAGCATAATTGCCACTGAATGCCCACCTAGGAGACCTCTAAACACAAGAAAAAAAAGAGTTATCCACATCTCAGTAAGTGTATTCATCTCAACAGCAGTACAGCAATTTCTAGAATTCAGACTACTGTATAAATAACCGTGCTACGTTCACATAGGCTTGATTTTCAGAAATGCTGAGCAGAACCAACTCCACCTAAAATCACAGTGCGCTGCCAGTATTTTGGAAGTAATTTTTATCGCTTAGGACTGTCCTAATCAATAGAGGAATCACTGATTCATCTATACAGTTATTCTTGACTAACACCTTTAAAATTTTGCATAATAGCTTAAAATTAGCATGGTCTGATCCTGCTTTGAGCAGGTAGTTGGACTACAGATCTCTAGAGACCCTTTCCAATCTGAAATAACCTACGATCCTAAGTGAAACGTTGTATCTATTAAATCAATTATTGAACAGTAGCTGAGACTGTTTCCATTACAAAAAAAACCTACCACTACCTTGGCACACTTCACTTTTTCCCCCCTTTTCAATAAGAAAAGCTATGCCTGCAGGGGTAGATGGGGGCCAACTTGATTCATTTCTGCCTCACATTTTAAAGCCTTCCTTACAGCAGCTGTAGAATTATGCTGTCAAAGGAAGAACTGTATTAAACGAGGTGAAAACGCACAGAAATGCGCGCCTTACGGACATTAGCTAGAAAGCACATCTTTAAGAGTTCTGAAACCATAAAAATTACTCACCCGAGGACTCTTATGTTGGTTTCGAAGACTGATACAACTATGTCATTATCTAAATTAACATCTTTTATTACTTTTTTTACAGCCTCTTCAAACTCTCTGGTTTTATTTAACACCTGGAAAACAAATATAAGCAGTGTTCAGGTTCCAGCATAGCTAACAGTAACACTTAAGTACTACATAACAAATGCAACGGATTAAAAAAGGAAGCATTCAAGATGCCTTTGACTGATATTTGGACCCTGCAGGGGCATACTCTGATATATCGTGAACAGACAGTAATATTTCCATTTTCCTTGTGAGATACACGTGAGAGTAAGTGCTGTAAACAAACAACAACGTCACTGGGAACGCACAGCTCAGGGATGTTTGTCCCTTCCACTCCCAGATCCTGACTGCAGCACACGGCGACTCAGCAGGCTACAGGCTTCACCTACGCTAGCAGAGTGGCTGAAAAACAGCCTGCTCCGATACCCCTCTGATTTCAGAAAAGCTTCCTATCCACAGACTAGTAAATCCCATTCTAAGTTAGATGAATTTGTCTGAGCGGTCTTCGTCCTCCCACCAGTTTTCTCCCTTTGCCTGAAGCACAGCTTGGTCATTTCTTGCACATTTGCTTTCTCGTTGACATTCTTTTAGTTACATCAAGAATCTTTGTGACTTACTCAATTCCACAAATGTTAATCCTGCTCTAAGACCAGAGAAAAATAAATCACCATAACCCATTAGAGCATCTAGCAAAGACTTGAGAGTTGCAGGCTCCAAGTTGTCAACATTTGCAGGCCTGATTCAAATGAGTCTGGGTTATCTCACGGCAACATTATAAAGAGAAAAGTCATCAGAGAAAGAGTATCATATGATTCACATCCCAAACCAGCACTGTTAGGATTTTCAAGACTTTTAAAAAGTTGTTTGCTAGGAATAGCAAATAGTAAAAAGCCATTCCTAGTTTCCCATTTTATAATGGTGAAATACGCCAACGGGACTAAAAAAATCTAACAAAAAACAGTTCAATAATCATAGGAGTCCTTTAATAAGAGACAGAATGTGAGGAACTTGGCAATGTTTCCTGGCAAACACTTCCAGGGTTACATTTTTTATAATATACATTCAAGTGCATACATTCAAGTGCACACAAATTCATCCATGAAACATTTGTATGTACGCTTTAAGAACATAAATAATTCTGCAGGTATTAAGAGGTGTTTGCCTGTAAGTCTTACAACCTTCCTCTTTCAGGAAGAAACTACATAAAGACAACACTGTTTTATAAAATGCCTAGTCAGCATGTTCCTTTAAATTATAACGGGAGGCAAACTCACATACCTTTTTATTTTGTTGTAGAGCCCAAGAAAAACAAGAGAAGAAAATGTCAATGAACTACCAAGGAACTGTTCTAGTATTCTCTTTGCAATGAATTCCAAACACCACCATCGCAGCACTTGGAAGCTCTTACAAGCAATAGCCACTTTTAACAGATGGCTAGAAATCAAAGGTGAAGTAAGATTAAATTGTCTTATATAAAATAGAATGCTTAACAAAATAGAAAGCTAAAAAAGAAGCTGGAACAGCAGAAAACAAGTCATTGTTTTAGCAAAGTTTATCAACAGATTAAACCTACCACAAGAGTGTCCAAGGTATCAATCAAGGTCAGTGAAAACCTATGAAATAAAAATTAGAACAGATTTATTATTTTAAGTCTGTATGTTTGAATTAATTTTTTAGTAATAAGCAATACCATTGAAGAGAATTAATTTAATTCCCACAGATCATCAGCTACTAAAAACTTAGTTTTATACAGTACATGTTTAATATCAGAATTAACACTGCTTGTATTAAGCCTCTTCCCCTTGCTAGGGACCAAAATAGGAGTCGACTGGAATTAGTTATGATTAAATAATAAATCTTTTATTTACTACAAAGATTTCAAAGTTCGTGCAAGTAAATTAGTTTTTTATTCCTTGTCTCCAACCAAATGCTACTGATACTGACTCTGAAAACAGATCCAAAAGAATGGTTCAAAGTCTTTTTCCAAATCCTTTTTTTTTAAATGACAAATGTTGACTTACTAAGTGTAATAATAAAAAGGGTTATTTATTCAGGGAGATTAAAGAATCATCCACTATCAGAAATTATTCTATCTACTTAAAAGAAAGCTGTGATTTGTTGCAATCAATAAAGAAATATTCTAATGCACACTCAATGATGATGCCTTGCTAAGGTGAAAGCTACAATACAGCTAAAAATGTCCGCTCAGTGTTGACTGAGACAAAAAAAAAGAAAAGCAAACTCAGTGTTGGCATTATTGGTGAAAGGATAAAGAAAACACTGCTATTTTGTCATCAGACTTCTGTGTGGGATATAATGGAACAGAAAAAAGTATGAAAAATGAGCAATACGGATGCTTGACAGGATGTAGCAACTTCTGTACTAGGAACAAGCAAACATACCAGCACTCCAGCCTGCAAAAGTGACAGCTGAAGTGTCATTAGATGAAGATTTTAAAATTCCACGCGGCATGAAGTGACTGAGAAACTGCTATTCACATTTTTTCACAGTAAATTTTACCCGGTGCCACCCAGCACTAGCAAGTGGCAGGCTTAAAATAAAATAAAATTAAAATTTTTTAGAAAACTTTTTCCATAAAAAAAGAACGTCAAGTCAGGGAACTCGCTGCAACAGGTAGCTTTGGCTTTAGAAAAGCCAAACTCTTACTTGGATTTGAAAAAGATTAGACAAAAATCTGTGGAATAAAACCCCACAATTGGCCTTTAAAGAGGTATCACCCCGTGCTCAGCTGCACTTGGATCCGTATCGTTTGCCTGTTCATTTCTTCTTCTTTAGGCATGTTACAGGGCACACAGCTGTAGATAGCGTACCCAGCTGCGTGGGCCTTCAGCCTAACCCAGTACGATCGCTCTTATATTAAGAAAGCCGTAACACACATAAAGGAACTTACAGAATCCATAAGTAATACTACTGAAATTGAAATTTTTGGAAACAGTCACCCCTGTAATCATTGAATGGTTAGCAAATGCCATGAATTTTAAAAAGTGCTTGGCATCTGAGACACCATAGACATTAGCCTGCGCACGAAAACAACCAAAATTCTACTTAAGTGGCCACGTACTACCACTTTAATATTATAAGATATGACATTGTGTCATTATGTGAGACAGACTAACTAGTGACTATGTGTAACAATGCATAACAAATACACCATTTTTCCCACATAGTGAGGAAGATTATGTACTGCACAGCTATAGAAAAGGCTGGTATGCATACCTGCATACACGCTCCCTGGCCCTAGACTGAAGTAGAAGTGATTGAGCCATCTCATCCTGGGAATTTTTTCTTTCTTTTTTTTTTTTTCTTTTTCTTTTTTTTTTCTTTTCTTTTCTTTTTTTTTCTTTTTTTTTTTTTAACTACACTGTGATTGCAAGAACATAACTGATGAGGCATGTAACAACTACTACATAAGACACTTGATAAACATTTAAATAGCATATATGCAAAAAATACTAATATATTGCTCAAGGCAATTCAGAAAGATATTTTCACTCAAATGATATTAAAAAGAATGCGTGACCAGGATTAAAAATAAAATTTCTTGAGATTTTTCTTATCAGTCACATCTCCCAACAGCAGTATCTCCAGTATCAGTATCTCCAAGGTCAATCCACGTGATTTTAAGTAGATGACAGGATTATATTTGAATCTCTAGACTAAGGAACTTTTCTATGTAACAAAAATAACCAATATGACATGCTCAATAGCATACAGCGAATTAGGAATAGAGTTTAAGAACTTAGGTTCTGATTACCACTGTTCTGCTCAAGGACACAAAGCAGCGATACCAATACAAAAAAGCAACAGCTCTTTGTATTTGCTCTGCAAACAAACTGCGCACATACAGGCACCATTTCATACCAAAAAAAAAAAAAATCTCAAAACAATTACGAACATATTCATAATAATTCAACTTTGTCTTTGACCATTTAATTTGCCATGGAGAGGGGAAAAAAAAAAAGTACCTTAAACCCACACCTTGCCCACTCCAAAACATCAAAAAACATTACTTTGTATTATAAGCCATCTTAGGAGAAAATTTAGCACAAATTTCCAGCTTTGAGATAATGGTTTCTACAGCACAAAGGCTCATGCTACCACAACTATAATAACACTTCCTAATTTCAGCTGTGCAGAACAGTAAGCTGTTAACTCCTGTAATGCCTATTTAGCGACCAAAAGTACTAACGCCATAACATGAGCTCACACTGGAAAGGTTTTGTTAACATATAAACTTGCAGAATGACAGTTAAATCTGTCTTTGGCTCTCATTCACTGATCACCAGTCAATTCTCTTCTTCTGATTAAGGAACAATTTCAAGTCAGTTAATGTCATGGGAGGAAATAAAAGATTTCTGCCTAACTTCTTTGAAGTTCACAATTACTGTTCTCTTTCCAAAAGCTTTCCCCGCCCCCCGTAACAGAATTTGAGACACGTCTACATTTTTCAGTGCACCCACAGAATTTCAATAAATAAGTTCTTTTTCAACTGATATATTCAGAAGCAAGTTCTGTAGTCTGCAAATTGTGCTAAGATTCCTAGTTGTTTATATCAGACAGGAACTGTTTCAAGCACTAACTTTCCCAAGGCATCGTCTACGTCCCCTCGACTCGGTTCCTGACCCCGCACTCGTCCACGACAAGTTAAAGGCATGAGTTCGTCAGCTGGATAGGCATGTTCCTGTAGGGAAGCAAATGAACAAGCAGGTGAATAAAGTTGCAACTTTTATAGCCATTTCATTAAATCTTCATAGTTCATTAAAAGAAAGCCTATATTTCAGAAAAAAAAAGTACAACCAGCTTACAATAATTAAACTGTGAACACAGCAATGAGACCTTGTTCTCCTCCTCTTTCTTGCCCATCTTCCAAAGAAGTCTGGACCAACTAATGGTCTACACCACAACCCAAAAACGACCAATTAATCTGATCACCAATTAAATCAGTTGTTTCCTGCAAAAAGGCACACACAAGATTTCCTACAATGTTTCTTAGGCAGAGATTATCTCAAAGATGAGCTTAAGGCTTAAAACTAAACACAGGCATCAGGAACTGGCTGACACTTCACAGAAAATGAATGGGAGTTGGACTTTACATTTGGAAACATTTCCAAAACAACTTAAGTAACTCAGTCACAGTTGGTGACAAATAAGAGAACTCACTTAGAAGTTAAAATAATAAAACATTGGTAAATCACTATGTAATATATAGGAAAGGGTCACAGTCACACATTTTAAAAAAAAGCCTGTGAAGACTGAGCCTTGGGCAAAAAATTTTTAGAAAAGTGACACTGCAGATTGCTTCTTTCAGAACTGTGGAAAAGTAACTATGACTTTTATTAAAAAGTAGCAAAGCAAGTTGCCTAGTTGCATAGTAACATTATTTATTTCTCTTCACTCAGGCAGAAATAACAAAAGGGTCACCATTGCCTAAGTCAAACATATCAAACAAGATGCCTATTCTTACTTCCAAGCAGTTCAGCACAAGTTTTGTAGTTTTAAACTACCAAAATGGGGAATCAAAGGAAATACGTACAAATATAAAAACTCATTATTGTGAAATACGAGAGGTTTACTGTAAGAGTTGCCAATGTCATTAAGAAAGATAAACCTTAGGTATATCTAACTTCAATTATCACACAAAAAATCGCCTCTGTTAGAAGCCTGAGGTGAGAGACCTGGGCTGGGGGGTGGAGTGCCTCTCTTTTGGTTCCATCAGGAAACAGATGCATGGTAACTAATATGCTACGATTCCCAATTACAGACACTGAATTTGGGAAAACAAAAACAAAACAAAAAAAACAAAAAAAAAACATCCTTCCAAATACAGATCAACCATGGAATAAAGCAGAAAAGGAGGAATGTTCTTCTGCTAATAAACAGCTCTTACAGCAATTTCTTTTGAAAGTGATGATCCGTTTCCCTATCACTCCCCCCACCACGTATTACAGTCTTTGCACAATTCTTTGTCCTCATCGAGTTCTACTACAAAAGCTAGAATCTGAATCATTCAAATATAGTCTGGGTATTTCTGACTATCTACGAAAAGTATTCAGAAAAAAAACAGATCAAAAGACTACAAGGCAAAAGCAATACCAAAGTTAAGATCACTGGCTTAAACTATGGAGAAAAAAAAAGATGATTAAAAATTCTGGAGAAGATTAACTTTTTAGTCTTCTTTCCTTCTTATTTTTTACTCTAACTTTTTTAGTCTTAAAATATCATAAAGGAACTAGAAACATTTTGAAAAATAGAAGTTTACTTAGTCTCTTTATTGGGTTATTGAGTCAAGTGATTTCCTAAACTTGTAACTCTTCCAGTTCAAGTAACCTCAAAGGGAATACAAAGATGTTAAATATAACTTATGGCACAAATGTTACAATCAACGTTTCTGGAAAATATCCTACTGTAGCTCAATGGATATTCTGGAGTTTCTACACATTCTGATAGAATGGATCATCATATTTCTTAAGGTCAGGACTATAAATTCATAGCAGCATTTTATTTGAAAAAAGAAAAAGGTTGCATTGCTATTAGTGCTGTATACCACAAAATACTTTCTAGCCTAATGTGAAAGACATGTTCAAATATTCTTTCTGAGAGTAAAGAAAAAACCCTATTTATCAGAAATACTGTTGAAAAACAAATGAAAAAAAAAAGCAGCTTTCTGCTCATTCCTGCTAAGGACTGAAAAAAAAAAAGACTACGGAGGTTTCCCCCCTTGCAGGTCAACATGAATTTTGAGTCTTCTAGCTACTCATGTCTCAAATATGTATTAATAGAAACTGAAAATCAGCTGTCTGTTTCAAAAGCAACCATAAAAAATACTTCATTTTCTTGCTGTTGGAGTAAGTCTCATACTCTAATCTTTTCTTAGACTTTAAACAAACATGCCACATTTCTCTATTTGATTAGTGTTCAAGCATACGTGGCAAGTAAATATCCTTTTGGCTTCTAAGTTTCCAGGATAGCTGAAGTCATTCTTCCCCTTCATCTAGAATTTTGTTCCTACAGATGCAGCAAGGTATCTAACTAGTTCCTAATTTATCACAACAAACAGACCCTTCCTACCTGCACGAAACTTTTTGCCCAACTTTGCCAAATAGCCACAGGTTTTTACTTCAGATAGTTGTGAGAAGTGGACAAAGCTAAGCATTTCTAAGGAATCAGGTCCCAAGCAATAAGCCTCAAATCATCGCTAAGCAGCCTGATGTCAAGTTAAGATGTCAAAAGCAAGAGTTCAGGCTTAAAAAAAAAAGAAGTCAACTGCACCAATTTTCCATCTATTAATTCTATAACTCTCACACACTATAAATAAGCAACTCACATGCTCCACTAGCTTTTAAGCCTCGTGAGCTAAATCATAAAACAGAAATTGGGACATGTGGCAAGATAGTTTCAGAAGACAGCAGTTTGTCATGTGGGAACTGGTGCAACTTGGGGAAAAAAAAAGGTCGCTGCTGCAACAGTTGCAAAGAACATACAAGAAAACCTGTCAACATAAACCTGGTAAGAATAAATATTTTGTATTTTCCACATCTACAGTTTCTCCTCAGAAAGGTATTGCTGATAGTGTACTTGAAATTAACTGTCACTCAAGGAAAGCCAGTCTACCTTTAGGTACAACAAATTCTTTATTCTGGAATACATCTAAACTAAGCTAACATATTTCAAGGTTGATTAGATTGCAGAACATGAGCACACCTGAAAGAAACCACAAACTGTTTCGCACAGAAAATCACAAGCCACATTAAAAGAAATCATAGCATGTGCCTCACTGTCATATGACAGCCGTGTATTTAGAAGAGGGGATGTACTGTAGACATGAAAAAATCCCCTTTTTGTTCAGATCAAATATTACTGGTTCGTAAAAGAGCTACCAAACTGTATCCAACTTATCTTACCACAGGAGACACATATTACATATTTGAACTTTTGTTCAAGTTTTGACAATTTGGAATTTCAAACCAAAATGTTTACTGCAGATGAAAAAGTGCTCATACTCTAATGTGAAACAAACCAGTTTGAGGAAAGATCAGGCCCAGATTAACAGTTACTGTTGGCAATTTCAAGCTACCACTGCTCTTCTTGGAAGCAGTATCTGAATGATCTTACTTATTCTAGCTTTGTTCTTCCACTCACACCTCCTTGCTATTCCTTCAGCATGTTCTGTAGGTTGCTTTCCCTCCCATGTCAATAATAGCAAACAATTCTGAAAAAAATAAGCAAATACTATTTTACTTACCATATAATTGGTATATGCATGATCAAACATTTCCAGCACTTGGTTTCTAAAATAAGAAATTTTAGAAACAATTAGCAGTCTGCCTCAGAATATCCCTTTCACATGCCAATCTTAACACAGTAAGCTGTACTATACTGAAATCTATATATCTGAAAATCAGTAACAGGTTCACTGCTAACGCACTCTGATCAAGCAAATGAAATAAGCAAATGTAATAATTTCTCCTGAATCAGTTACTTTCAGTCTCTGTAGTTAAAAGAAAAAAAAATACATATATATCTCTTCAACTAACATGAAATTAAGTGTTTCATATGTGGGGACTCTATTCAGCTTCCTGTGCTTCCTCTTGAACAGCTGTAGATGTCACCAACACATCAAAGCTAGTAAAACTAGAGATGGAATACATTCCTTGCTCAGCAAAAAACAGCAGACAGAATTACATTCTTGTAATCATCAACACTAAAACCAACTGATAGAGCATAAATTCCGATCTATGATTTGAAAAAGCGTTACCACGCATACCTCTTCCTTGCATCTGAAATCATGGCAAATAGATCAAAAACCCTTGTATGTTATAAAAAAATATTTTACGTGTTTGAAAAGCGGTCAAGGTGAGAAATGCTACTATATAAAATAGCACTACTTTGGGGGATATTTTTTCTTTTTTGAGAGTCGGAGAGTAGTGCTTCCCATCATACCGAACTGTTTCACTGAAAGGCCCCACTAGGCAAAACAGCGTGCTAATTTCTAAGCTAACATCAACCTAATTCACAATCTCCAAAGATGAGACTGAACATAAAATGAGATAAGAACATAATTCTATTCCAAATATCTGATTCAGTTCAGTGACCTGGAAATTTAAAAAGTAATTTTAACTTACCAAATCTATTAAGGAACTCATCTAAAGAACACAGTATTACACCTTGTGATGCTTTTTTTTCAGGCACTTTACTGACTCTACCTAGTCTGTAGTTCTGTGATCTGTTACAGCACACAAAACCCCAGGGCTCTGCACAAGAGCGCCAGGTCCAGTTGCATGACTGAACTAAGGACACTACATTCAGTGTAGTTCATACATCGTTCAAAAAAGAAAAAGGGTTTTTTTTTTTCATTTCTCTATCTATAGGTATAAAGCTTGTTCAGAGAGAATTCTGTGACTGATATGACCTAGCCAATTATACAAATACACAGATCACCTACCATTCATGAATGACCCAGCTTCAAGCCCCCACAATATCAATATACACAGTGGAAACAAAGCACTTGCATATATTCCCGGGGCATCAGAGGACATGCTGGGCACAAGTCATGGGCACAAACATTTCAAACCAATCAGTGAATAAAGTTTAAACTTCTGTTGAAGTCACTTGAGCAAAGCATACAGAATATCATATATTCCAAGTATTCAGAGATCCTGGGGAGGAGGAGGCAGAACAATAATTGTAAACATTATTAAATATGGACTTTTATCTAATGATTGACAATTGTGGAAGTCTCCAGTGTCTCTCCAATAGACTTTTTGTTTTTGCGTCTCCATCCTGCATGATGGTGATGAAACTGTCCCAATACCAGACCGAAATCATGACATACTCGCTTACACGCCTGCTTCAAAACCCCTTGCTCTGTGCAGGCAAATGCACCTTCTGTCACTGGCACTGCAGTCCTCACCCTTCAATTAAAACCCCTGTCAGGAGACAAGCAGCTTCTTACAAGCACATAAACGGGCGACCGATGCGATCTACCTCGCTATGTTGGGCAAGGATACACACAAACATTTACCCTTTTTGAGGGAGTCTCCAACACTGCCCTGCTCCGGAGACCCGGCTGCGAGACTTACCCCCGCCCGCGCGCGCCCGGCCTTACACGCGAGCCCCGGCCGCAGGTTCCGGGGGGCTCCGAGCCGCGCCGGCCGGCGGGGACGCCCCAAGGCCCCCAGGGCCGGGGCAGAGCCGCGCCCCGGCCGCCCCGGCACGGGCAGCTGCCCGGCGCGGCCCCGCGCAGGCCGCAGGAGCCGCCGCTCGCCGCCCAGGCCCGGCCACCGGCCCCCTCCCGGCCCCGCCGCCGCCGCCGCGCTCACCCCAGCCGCCGCTTCTCCTCCTTGCTCATGGCTCCGGCGCCCGGGGCGGCCGCCAGCACGGAGGAGGCCGAGAGGAGCCCGAGAGCCAGGAGCCTCCAGGGCCGCCTGCAGCGGGGCGCCGGCTGCGCGCTGCCCCGCTCGCGGCCAGCAGCTCCGCTCATGGCGGCGGCCGCCTGCCCCTCCCGCTAGGCCCGGCGCCGGCCCATGGCGCGCACTGCCCGCCCCTCGCCGCGGCCCCAGGCGCCGACGCGCAGGCGGAGCGGAAGCCACCGGCCCGCCGCGGCCCGGCCCGGCCCGGCCCGGCCCGACCTGCCGCTCGCCTGTGGCGTAGCCAGGGAAACCGCCTCGCGCCGCCGCTTCCGCCCCGCCCCGCCGCGCACGCGCCGCCCCGCCGGGCCAATGGGAGCGCGCCGCCTGCCCGCCGCCGTCCGCACGCGCCCGTCACGTGACCCCCGGCGCCGCGCCGCGCCGCGCCTCGCGCGAGTGCGACGTGGACAAAAGGAGGGGCGCCCCCCCCACACCCATACACACCCACCCTCGGCGGTGCGGGAGCGCTAGGCGCATGCGCGGCAGCGCCCGGACTACATCTCCCAGCATGCCCCGCGCGGCGCCGGGCACCGCCCGCTGGGGGGGGGGGAAGGAACCCCCCCCCATCCTGTTACTGAGAATGAAATAATAAATAAAACCGTCCGGACTGCAGTAGTGGGAAGGAAGAGCTTATTTTATTGTCGTTATAAGCGGTTATTACAAAGTTGTACGCGAGATACGCCGCCTTTCCGGTCGGGCAACCGCAGGGCCTGCGACGGCAAGGCCGCGGGGCGCCATGCGGAAACGCCGCTTTCCTCCTCAAAACGCGGCGCCAGCCCCCTCGGGCCGGAAAAGATCCTTTATTATTGCTGTGCCTAGTTTACAAAACCGGTGCGTTCGTTGCCGATAATTTGTAGGAAACCTCGAGCAAGCTACAAAAATCCCTGCCCCGCGGGCGGCCTTGTTTCTCAGCGCCGTGGCCTGCCGGCACCCGAGCGGCGGCGGCCTCGGTAGCGCCCGCGGTCCGTGTCCCCTCCTCGCTAAGGAAAAGCAAGTGCCACTGAACCGAGGGGAAACCAAAGACACGGGCACAAAGGCAAAAAAAAATCCACCCCCTAGCAGCGATCAACTTAAATTTGCAGAAGGCGGGGGGGGGGGGGGGGGGGGGCCGCAGCTCTTCCAGCGTTTTCCTGTCCAACGGCTCAGTTATTAAGTATGCAGAGAAAAACACTTCCCCAGGTCTAAGTCTGCCACAGGAATAACTCGGAAAATGACTCCGATGAGAATGGTTATGCTAAGTCCTTTTTGCACTGCATGTGTGCAAGATACATCTAATTCATGTAGTTAGTGCTAAATAGCTTTAGCGGAACAACGCTTTTTTTTTTTTTTTTTTTTTTTTTTTGCGGAGAATAACGGTTGCTGTCCTACTGTTCCCCTCTCGTACATAACTCCACATTCAAAATATTCATGTCCCATCATCCACGACATGGCTAAAATGCTGCTGCTGATTAGCTATAAGGCGCATATGCTAAATTTGAAGTCACTTGTGTTCAGTACCAATTAGAAATAAAAGCAACGATTTATAGCAAGAAATTAGCTGACAGAGGTTTGTGTGTGTGTTTGCAGATGAGTGTTTTCATATTAAATACAAGGAGGGTGCTATTCAAAACTACTTTTGCAAGGAAAATGGATATGATGTCAAAGTTTGTGTACCACAGGAGGGCTTTAGGAATAAATAGCAGTTGCATTTATTTTACAATAGTGACGTTCCAGTTGGTCGAGTTACTCGACAGCTTTCCACCCTTACGCAGTAATATTTGCCTGTTCCTCTAGTGTCACTGCTCAGTTAGTATTACATTATATTTGATGGCATTAAATAATACACTTTACAAAGTTAGTTAAAGTTAAATGCCAACAAATATCAGGACTCTGTTATTTTGCAGGACTCTTGGGATCTCACTATTTCTTCCCATCTCTTTATGGGTGCAATTCTGCAGTCCTTACTTACTGTATTTATAATTAATCTTAGATGTCTTGGACTGCATTTCATTTATTCAAAATAGTCTGAAACTCTAGGCCAGATTTTGAAGGTGCCTTAAACCGATCTCTAAAGTGCATGGCTAGTTTGTATGCCCAGTTTAGTAAAATACTATTTTTCACTTCCAAGCTTGCCTGTGCACAAAGTCTTTCTGTGGCGTGTGCAGATAATGCATATATGCAACTTTGTGCATAGATCACAATTTGCTCTTGTCGATGATAATATACTGCAAATGAGAACAGTACGTCTCATTTTAGTAACTGCTTCTGAAATGTGATTCTGCCCTCCAAAATCTAAGTGAATAAGCCTTATGCTTTATGCTTCAATGAATATCTGTTTTAGTGATTTTATACTATGAGTACAGTATTTCATAATTATTGCAATTTACAGTGTAGCTTATGCACCTAAAAGCCATCACCAGGGCCTATGAAACTGGGGTGATGTAACCAAAGTCAGTAAGAATGCACATGGCAAGACTCTTAATATTATGTATTAGATAGCAGTAAGTGATTATATTTTATGGTGGGAAGTACGACAGAAAGATGCTACCTAATGATTAGGATTATCGTAAACATTCTCATCTTTCCCTCCAATAAAGTAAATAAAACAAAACAGCTGTAAAGTGCTCTGGAAGGCTAAATAACCCAGAAGTGCAGAGTGGGACTGAGAAACCTGCTCCCATGTTTTTCCCATTTTAAATACCGCAATAAGAAAAAAAAAATCAGAACACTTCCTTGTCTTTCATATCTGTCAATACTTTAAAATCATTAAGCAGTTTCCAGAGTTTGTATACAATGTGGCTTATGAGCATTCTACCAAATTAACTATTCGGTTCCTGTCTAACTACTAAAAATGTTATTTGTTTCCTGTATACTGCATGCAAATACTAAAAGCATCCTTGAATAACAACTTATGTATCAACCACCCAAGAATCATAATGCTGCTGTCAAATCCATGCATTTAAAAATCATGAGCTAGTCCCTCCTAAAGAAACTAAAAACAGTGAAGTTGTTATAAAAAAAGAAAAAAGTTTATAGCTAGGGGGCAAGTTGCTTTTGAAGCATTCAGTGGTCACACTTTCAAACTTTTTTCTATAACCATAAAAGGCAGCAAATTTTAAGTGACAGATGAGGTTCCCAAATAGTAAACTGATTTTAAAGAGCAAGGGCTTTAAGTGAAAGGAAACTAATCATCTGTCACTTAGGAAGGGATTTGTCACAAACTGCAAGAGTTGGAAACACCACATTAGAGTCTATCATCTCCTCCAGCCCTGACTTAAACTAGTATTCATGATTAATGAAGTGTTACTGAAGTGGATAAATCCTAGAGGGATGGACTAAAAAATGCTTGTTATTCTTCAGAATTTTGCTGTACAGAATTATCATCTTCCCTGTTTTTTTCTGTGAAAATCTCTTCTGCGCCTTTAATTTCAGCATGTGAAGATGATTCATCTGTTGGCTTCCCTTCACCCTCACCAGATTCAGCATCTCCTGTGACCTGGATGGCGCTAACTTTGCCCTGCTCCAGCACGGAAGCAACTGGCACATCTGTCGGTTCTGTTCTTGGGTCTTGTGTTTTCAAAATGGGCACTTGTGTTATGTCTGGATTTGCAGCAGTATTAGAAAAAAAGCTCTCAGTCCCTTCTTCCACTGGGGCACTGTGACTATTCCCTGCTCCCCTTTCCTCCACAACTAATCTTTTGTCTTCAGACATGTTCTCAGTGTGTTCCTCTGGTTGCAGTCCGCCGCTCTCACAGCTTCCCACGCCTGTGTACCAAACGCTTTGGTTGATCTCCATTTCTTTCTTTACCTCTTGAGGCGTATCAGAGATTTCCACCAACCATTCTGCTTGTGCCACATTGCAGGCCCTCTCCAGCACTTTCGCTAAATTCGTACCGTCTGCCCCTGAACTGGATGGAGATAACTGGTCCCCCTTGAGCTCTGTGCACTCTACATCTCTGTTCATCATCTGGTTTACTTGACTTTCTGCTGTAATAATTTTTCTCATCTCGTTATTCCCATTATCATGCTCCTGCAAGTTTAAAGTCTCACACTCACAAATCTCTTCAGTGTCATCACTTGGAGTACCTGTTGGTAATTCAACTGTTGCCATCAGCAAACTCCTTATCTCATTCACATCATCAGGAGGTTTATCACTCTTTTCTTCTGATTTGCTTTCTTTTTCAACATTATCTCCAAATCCTCCTTTCACTGTGTTTTCATTCTGTGAAGTAACCCTTTCCTCAGCGCTCTCTCCTTGGGCCTTGCTTTCTTTTTTGCTATCCTCTCCAAACCCTACTGCATTTTCACTCTGAGGCAACTCTTCCATAATCCCTTCTTCTACCTGGGTTTCCTTTTCAGTAGTCCCTAAAATTTCTGCTTCTACTACATTATCATGTGGGGAAGTTAACTTTACCTCCGCAACTTTTTCCAGAACTTGGCTTTCTTTTTCTATGTCGGCTACAAGCTCGGCTTCTGTTGCCTTTTTACTCCCAGAAGTTACCGTTTTGTCCATTACTCCTTCATGTACCTTATATTCTGTTTCAGTGCTCGCTCCAAAATCTGTTTTCACCATAGTTTCAGTCTCAGAAGTTGCTTTTTCCTCGATGGCTCCTTGTTGCATTTTAAGTTCTTTCTCAGGGGGCTCCAAAAACTCAGTTTTCTCTGTATCTTCATTCTGGGAAGTTAATTTTTCCTCTGCAGCTTCTTGTTTCGTAGGAGTATGTGGAGGAGAATCCTGTTTTTCACTGATGTCTGCGATGATCACTTTTTCACTTGTGCTTGCCTGATTATCAGCCACATCGACAGGAACTACTGCCTCTTTCTCTAACGACTTTCCATCACCACGATCCTTCTCGCAAGAAATTTTTTCAGTCACAATGAGTGTTTCCTCACTTTGAGTTTCCGTATCTGATATTTCTGCTCCGGTGCTGGAAGGCTTCTTAGCAGGAGTGGTTTGAGCTGATCCTGAAGGAGTCTTCAAGTCAGTTAAACTGGACACGCTTTCGCAAGGCAAATTCAAGTTATCTTCAAAGAGGTTGTGTTTCTTCAGAGCGGCAGCTTCTTTTATTACTACGTAAAATGGAAAAAACAAACTGTTTTGAAAAAACTGACAGAGGTACATTGGAAGAAGGTACATTATTTTCCTGAGTTTCTAATGTAATGCATTCTAATGTTACAGATAATTATAATATTAATTTACCACTTGTTTTTGGTTTATATTCTATGTGTTTTGAATAATGGAACTTCCATCCATAGTGTAGTGGTTATCACATCTGCTTTACACGCTGAAGGTCCTCGGTTCAAGCCCCAGTGCAACCAGCACCAGGAAATCTTTGGGAGGTTGGACGAGATGATCTCCAGAGCTCCCTTCCAACCTTACTGATACTGTGATTCTGTAATACTGACCTAAGCCTGCCATTGCTGTAACAGAAAATTAGCAGAGGGTCCACAATGCATAAAGGTACTGCTTAAATGCAAAACTATTTACACTGAACGTATCAATAAAAGTGTGTTTATTATATTAATTATTATACTGAGATTTTGGAAGAGTAGTGCCACAAAGGGGCTATTAAAACTTCTTGTGGAATACAGAGGCTTGTCTTTTATCGTATTTACAGACAGACAGAAATGGGAGATACAAGTATTTTATTGCTATATACTACCAAGAATGGTTTTATTTTCTGACATAAAAACAGAGAGATCTGCAAAGCGTACTGCACTGGCATCAGTGATTTCCTGGAAAGTGCATCCAGCAGTACATTTTATTTGGGGAAATTCATTTTTACTGCCATTAGATGTCACCAGGCAAATACCTAATTCTGAGCATAACTTCACTCCTTGGCCCATGGAGTCAAGAAGAAATAAAGGTGGCATAATTATTTTGTTAGAAATCACTTTGAGTCACCAAGCTTAGTAAAGTTTCCGTACGGATTCAGATTTCTGGGCTTGCCACGCTTCTTTAATGAGCTGAACCAAAACAGGGAAGCATCCTAACTGTGAATCTTTGGGAAAGCCGGGATCTGCATCTGAAGTAGCCAGGTTAGGGCTCTCGAAAGCCCTGAAGCAAGAGCTCACAGGCCGCCCGTCTGAACGTTGTCGCTGTCACCTCAGAAGTACTCTTACCTTTCAGGGTTTCTTCGAGCAGTATCTGATACAAAATCTCTTCATAGACATTCTCTACTTGAATCACACTAGTGTAATCGGCAAAAATGAACTGTTCGTATTTCTGCAGCTCCTGTGCGGGCACACAAGAAAGGAACAGAAATTTAAAAAGTCACTACTGAGTGTCTTACTTCAACAGGGAACCTTGGAAATGCCATCTCCAAGTCTTGTAATGCTCCTTGCCATCTCTTGAGGTGAACTGTTTGACCTACGACTAAATGAACTATATATGTTCACAATTTATTATGCACTTATCAACAGTATTTCTGCACTACAGTTACATTTATAAGCACTACAGATCATTGCCATTTGCACTGTAATAAATAATTCTGGTATAAATAGCTGGTGAGGAAGCACTTCAGTCATTGTTTGTCCTGGGAGGCAAATTCACGGTGAGCATGGGAGATAACTGGGGTTTTGTTGTTTTAATAGACACGTAACATTTTTAGCTTACTGATTTATATGTAATAGTCTATGTCTAGACAATAATTGAGTCATTATCGCTAGCAAACTGCTTGGTGGTCTATAAAAAGTAAGTAAGTGAAGTGACCTCTGCGCACTTCTAAAAGAGGAGCCCTCACGCAAACACCTTCGTTGTTTTTCTCCTAGGAGGTCAAGGCTTGAAGGAGCAGGTAAACTATGCTACATGGTTGCTTCCAGAGCTGGCTGCTAATCTACACAGAGGCACAAATGCAAAAGGCTTCTGGGAAGCTTGCCCCATGTCTGCTTTCTCCATCCCTACCTAACAAGAGACAACATACGGGACTCCACTCTCCTGTATATTCAAGGTGGTGAAATGCTTTTGTCCCCTTTCTGGCTCCTATGCCTAGACACCATGTCTTGAAGGTACTGCTGACACTCTGCACACAGTAAAGACTATTATTTCACAGATACAAAAGAAAGCAGAATAACATGCAGAAGAGTGCAATTTTGAATATATTTTTTCAAATCATAAATTTTAATGATCCATCCTCAAAGACTCACAGGTGTAACTTGACAAAATATTTGTTTTTTCAATTGCTTTTAAAACCTGAAAAAAGCGAGAGAGGATCAGCACGAGCTCAGGAGCAGAGCAGACTAGGTGATAGCTTATAGCTGGGGGAACTGCTGAACATCAGCGAAACAAAAGGGCAGAGAGGCCAGGACAGTTTAGGGCACTAACAGGTACAGTGAAACTGCAAGCGGTTATGCACGCATGGCCTGCAAGAAGGCATGCAAGACGGGCTCCATGTGAAGCCCATGGCAAATCCGAGTGAAAAACTGTTTATTTTGAGCCAACTCTTTTGTTTTGAGGCAACGTGAACACAAGAACTGGCCCTTGATGTGGCAACACTGATTACATCTCCATGAAGATGAGACAGTTGGTGGCTGTTGCCCAAGCTGGCCCTCGGCATCGAAGGGAGACGTCAGGGGAGCTGCGTATGCTCACAGCGGATCAGCTGGGCTCCACGCAAGAGGAAAGCTCCCTCCTTGAGCAACCAAATTGCAGCATGCTACGACAGGCAGCCACAAGGACAGGCTCATAACCTAGAGTCATGACTGTCGGATGGAGAAGAGTCCAGTTTGAGGGGACTCCAGATCTCCGAGGAAGAAATAAAACCAGGAAGGGGCGCAGGTCCGCAACAATCGCTGAGAAATAAGGTTGTATATACAATTTCCCTGCTTCCTGAAATCTGCACTGGACTCCACATCTCCCATCCTGCCACATCAATGCACAAACTGGCAAATCTAAGTGTCATTTGGCCAAGCAGGCAGCCCCTCTATGTGACTCCCTGAGGGAAAATAGCTTTAGATACTTCAGGATTTACTGCCAAGGTGTTAATCCCTCCCTGCCTTTTATCATTCTCTGTTTAACCCCAGAACCGTAGTGTAACTTACTGGTTTGCATGTCGAAGCCAGTGTCTTCTGCATGGTAGGCAAAGTAATCTGTATCAGAGCTTCTTGAAATATCTTCTTCCGGACAGTGCTGCTGTCATAGTCATATTGCTGTCAAAAAGAGACAAAAAGAGAAACAAACCCATTTGCGTCTGGCGCTATTAATCATTAACAGGTTCTTGTTGACCTGTATCTGGTGACAGGCAAATCCCAAAATACATCACATTGCAGGAGCACTCAGGGTTTGAATTCTCATGCAGATTATTTCAGCTTTTGTAAAAATCCTGAGAGATCAGGTTTGGGGTGATTTTTTCCCTGTTTTTTTCTGCCTAGGCTAGAAGCAGCACAGTGATTGCTCTGGCAGGGATTAAAGCAGTACCTCTTCTGAGGCTAACTGAACTACTAGGGGCAGGCTAATTATGAAACTAATATAAAATGACTTGCCTACATCATCTCCATCTGATTTAATTGCAGTTAATTGCACATGTATACACTTTTACAGCTGTCTGCCCAGAACTAGGTTTTACCCTCCCAGTTATGAAGATAGTATCTCCAAAGTCGCTCTTACTGCTACTTCAAGTCATTTCCTTTAAATAAAAGGTCCTATTTTCCCACTGATTTTTCACTTCACATGGTCATCTATGCATCTGCTAAGTGCCACCAAATTGATACTTTCCACTCAATAGTAAGACATTTCTTCTTTCAAATACTGAACTAAATTCACGTGAAAGATATTCTCAGTTTCCTAAAAGGCAGGTTTTCCTGACCAAATGCTGCAATAATATTTACCTTCAACACTCTCAGCTTGACTTTTTCAATGGTGGTTGCAACTTTCGCTGGGTCGGCTTGGCGACTTGGAGAGAACAACTGCTCAAAAGTATAAACTGCATTTTCCATCAGCTAAGAATAACAATAAACAGTTGTTAAAGATCGAGGCTTATGAAACATAGTTTTCCAGTAACAGAAAATTCCTACATACATAAAGAAATATGATAAATGCAACTGTTAATTTAAATTGAATTTTTGAGAAAGTGAAATGGAGAAAGAATAATCTGCCTAAAATCAATAAATGTTTTCAGGTACTTAAAATGACTGTGGAAGGGGAAGAAAAGTCTTGTTTATTTTAGATTTCAACACTCTATTTTAGAATTGGAAAACAAAAAGAAGAGTATCTAACACTCATGGAAGAAAAGAAGTAAATGAAACAACCTCAACTTCTGTCTTAAGTTTAGAGTCAGGTCAATACCGGAAAGTGCTGCTGCTATAACTAAACAAATAGTAGTGTCACCAAATTTATTCCTTGGTTAGAGCATGGTGCTGCTAATGCCAAGGTTGCGGGTTCAATCCCCATACAGGCTACGTTGAGGGTTGGACTAGATGATCTCCAGAGGTCCCTTCCAACCTTACCATTCTGTGATTCTATGATTCAATGTAGATTCAACTTATTTGAATTAATCAAAAATTGTGGGTTTTGCTGGTGCAATTCAGCACCAGCAATTCAGCCTAGCTTTCTGAATGAAATACTCAGAGACCTTTTTATGGTTTGTAAATGAGTAGATACGTGCTAATGGATAAGACACACTTTTATTTCTTTCTTGGTAAGTAGTCTTTTTATGAATAAATATAAGCCACGACAAATTTTGCCAACAGCAATTTTTACAACTAACTTTGCAGCTAACATGGGATAGATTATACAAACTGTATTTGTACATGGAAATGGAGAAGAGGGACATTCACTCAATTTGTGCCTGCATCAGAGGGCCAGCCAGTACAGGCTCATGCGCTGCAAGACCTTGGTCACAGAGGAAAAAAAAAAATCTGGAACAATTTTAGCATTACATTTGAGACTAATTTAAGATTAAGTACTCACTTTTTATCTGATTTTTTATTTGGACCAAATGAGAAATTGGCATAGATCTAGTGAAGTCATTGGAGCTGTCTTATTTATGTCAGCTGGGCATTTAGTTCCCCAGTTCCAGAAAATGAGCTGCTAGGGGGTGCCAACATTTCAAACCCTTAACTATACGCTCAGAGAAGGAAGCCTGTTCCGACCACCTGGTTCGTACCAAGTGAGCTAGGATAAAGTCAAGGGCTTCGTTTAAATTAAGACAACATGACCTTAGAGACTCCTGACCCTACTTGTTAACAGAACAGATATCACATGTCCGCAGACACAAAGTGAAAATATTTTACCTGTATTTAAGCTATTTACTATAAACTTTGACTCATGTTCCCTTCAGAAAAATCTTGGCTTGTAGGGGATGTATTTTCTGCATGCTACTTTGTTTGATTTATTGTCTTCACTTAAAGACATTTTATTTGAGCACTATTTTGGAATGGTCTCCTGAAAGACCGGTCATGAAAACAGAATTTTACTTCTGAATAATTCTGTGGCTGATGATCATTCTTGTTCTTAGAAGAGTTGCTTTTAGGAAAGCCTTCTCAGCACTGTGCTAGAGTCCTGATTTCCACAGTCATGATTTCCACTGCACAGAACTGGGCCAGTCCCATTTCTTGAGACTACATGATGAACTGAGGAGCATCTCAACTACTGATCAGAATGACAGAATTCAGCATAGAGCTACAAGGTCTCATCTGCCCTGCACTCTGGCAATTGAAAGAAGCCGACTGGCCAGCTCCTAATAGATTTCTGGCCAGGCATCCAAAAGAAGTAAAAGCAAATCAAAATTAAAGCCTATACAAATACACACTGGAGGGGAAAAAGAGGTGAGATGATCCCTACATCATCCCAATGATGTAGTCACTTCAACCATTCAGATGAAAACTAAACTTGGTAAAGCATTTTAATTAGGTATATCCTGAGATGTCATCTGCGTTCAAGCAATTACCTATTTCTACTAACACTAACTGCCTTTATATTACTGAGAGACCAAACTAACAAAGGAGGAGATGTTACATTTTTGTAAAAATAAATTTAAGATTTTTCCTGAAAAATCAACTCTTGAGGATGCAGTCAGGGAGATTTTTAGCCACTCTGTTGGTATAAGCACACCTTCCCTGAGTGCTGAAACACTATGAGTTCACAACTTCAAGGTTCAGATGAAGAGATGATTTACTGAAAACTATGCTGCCATACTGAAGGACTCTCACATAACCTAACCTGTTCCAAGTAGGACTTTTCCAGAAAGAAAAACTGGATCTTACAGTACCTCTTGCATGAAGTTCTGCGTCCTCTGAACCACAAAATCGATGTGATAGACCTTGAAGCGACTCTTGAGGTCTTGAAGCAGTTCCTGGAGGAGGTTCACTTTCAGATAGCAAGGCTCCATTTTCACAGAGTTGAATGGTAGGTTCATAAGCTGGTCTACATTCTGCATTTCAGTGGGGGAAGAACAAGTTTAGAGAGTGAGCAACCAGGGTTGAATTTTTAATATAGAGGGTAACAGTGGACCTGAACAAATTCTGATAGCTACACTCCATACACTATATCCTGCTGTTCTAGCTAGAAAGTCCCCATGCCAATGTAAAAGAATCCAGAATCATGTCTTACCTCCTTTAGCTTTCCAGTATCATTTGTCTTTTGGAAGTTCTGGATGATTTCATTAACTTCTTTATCAAAGAGCGAACGGACTTCGCTGAATCCAGAACTCACTGGGCCCATGAGCTCCTCCAATATGGAAGCGAGAAACGGCTGGATACTTTCTGTGCAGCACTTCTGGGCAGGTTCAGACACAGTGGCTGCAGTGTCAGACAACACAATGGGTACATCTTAGGCCACTGATAGACATAGTGAAAAATGTCATCTGAACCGATCCACTGTAGAATGGAGTAAAGGACTTGGTGTTTTTCACTATAGTCATCCCTTCTCAAAGACGAAGGGCCAGTTTATGGTTTTAAGAGTGACAGTGAAACACCTTCTCCCATACACAACCTAACCGAACTCTAGCAGGTTGGCTGCACCATAAGCGAAGAAGAAAGAGCAGCTGTAAATATTGATAAATACTGGGAGGTTTGTATAGAGCATGGACACTGCAGCTTTTAATAACACTGTACAAGCAGTTAGCTCAACTTGGTACCTTCCAGTTTAGTGAAAGCATCCTACTCTGTTACATGGGAGTATCAATGCAATGTCCTGAGATTTAGCAAAATAACTCCTGAATTCTCAGTTGTTTTTTGCCAGCCCTTGTTTGCTAGCTTAAGCAGCATCAACTAATGTTTTGTCTACTTTCTGCACTCATATTTTTAGCAAGATTAAAATTTTTCATTCCATGTTACTTTTAAACCATCTAAGAAGTCCTTTGGTTTAAATATTCTTTAGAAGCCTAAGAACTCATCTCTTAATCATAACCTGTTTTTGTGGATTATTATTAGACATCAGACCAAAGCCTTCTGATTTTTATGCTTCTGATTTTGCTCATGTAACCTGTATCTTCATTATAAAGGTCTGTCCAAGTGAAAATAAAACCAAAATTAGCAACTCTAAATAGAAACACTCAACACCTGCCAGCTTTAGCTCCAACTTAAGACGACTTTGCATTTCTGCAGATAGAGCTGCCACAGGTATCAATACCCACCAAAGGCAGCAGAAGCTCGAGGCCTTCATGTTTTCTGAAAATCAGTACCTCAGTTTGGATTTTCAATACAATGACATCTCGTATTTTGAGCAGCACAACAGGAAATGTTAAAGAATTGCTCCAAAACAGATGCTCCTTGACTAACCTTTGATTTTTCCAGCCAAGAAGTTCTTTGAGCTCAGAATCTGATCCATATCTGAGCGAATGGTTCCTTCAAGAGTTTTTGCAAAATCTCTGCATTCTTCCTTCAAGGTACTTAATCCTTCTGAAACTTGCTGCTGGACTAAGCTGTATGTTTCTTCCACAATCTAAAACCAAATTAAATTAATAAGCACAGGTCAGGAGCAGGACGCACAGACAACTGCTATGAGAAACAGCTACTCTGCAAATATCCGTACTTACACCAAACCAGGCCCGCTTCCTATCATTCCTCTTCCCTTTCATTTTAGGCAAGATCATCGTCTGAAGGTTAGGTAGGAGTTCCTCCATCACAAGGTTGCTTAAGATCTACATGATCAAAAGATTGAAACAACACATTCACTCACTGTCCTTCATCTGAAAACTGTGCCTGCACTACAGAACGATGTGTAAACTCAGCCAATCCCAAATATACAACTATGTAGCTATCGCAGGCTGCCAGGAGGACTGTATTTAAAATATTAGGTATATCTGAGGGAAGCTCCATGCATTTCATCTGAAGCATTTTTCACTAAAAGGCTTTCAGAGACCAGGCACTAACTGACAACAGATGAACTTAAGATGCTCCTACTCATATGTGACTTCAAAATTTACTAAGTGCTATTATGTAATTGGCATGTAAAAATCAATGGACTTGAAATTATTTTTATCAGCTGAGCAACTGGATCAAAAATATTTGAAAAGTTAGTTTACTGACTGCTGCTTCCCCAAACTGACCTTGTTCTGGGGCATTCACAGCATCCCAGAACAGTCATCACTGAGGAGAAACTGCTCTAAAGAGGTGTCAGACAAAGGATGCTTCTGATGGGAAGATACTGGGCCCAAAAGAAAGAGATATGAATGTACCAGTGTGGATCTCTATGACTGTTTCCGATGAGCACTGACCTCACAAGTCAAACAGGAATAGGAGGAGATCCCAGTAAAACTAGGAGATGGGCCAGAAATAGAATCCATAACCTTGGCCAATCTAACAATCAAACAATTCTTTTTTTTTTTATTATTTTTTTTTTTTTATGTATAGCACACACTAAAAGATTCATTATCTCCAGTCTAATCCTGAGGCAAAAGGGGTCAAATGAACAGCTGCTGGAGTTTGTGAAAACTTTTCAAAGCAATTAGTTTTGCCAATAAGAGACACCTAAAAACAGTAAAATGTTCTCATTTTAGAACATACAAACATTAAAGTCTTCTTCCAGCACCTCCAGATTCTTGAACAAAACTGTATGAAATGTATAACATAAGAACATATTCCACAAAATTACTTGTGAAGCAGATTTCAAGCTCAACAAAATTGACACTGGTGCTGGACATGAACTCATTACTTGGATGAACCTTAATCCTCAGTCTCCCCCAGCCCTGGAAAGCAAGCGTTGCAAGAAGACCCAGGCAGCTTCGCAGCATCTCCATCAGCGCTAGCATCCCACAACTGCTACAGCAGGCACGGGTTGTGGTGCCTAAGGTTAAAGGATGAGTAAAATCTCACTCAGGCATCAGCGTCAGATGAAAAGTCTGGCATGCAAGAATACAGCTGGGAGGCAGCAGCATGGAAGAGGCCAGTGACATGCAGGCAACGCTGTTTACTCTCAAAAGAGATTTGTCTCTATACATTCCTCCATTAATCACAAGAAATAAATACACCATCCCTATGTGCGTAGAGCATTAATACCATCTACGTTCAGTAAATAATGAGTACAATGATTTGTCCCCCTTGGAGATATCTTCTTCTCTCCATGCAATACCAAGGGCATGTAGTATTTCCTAATAATGCTTTAAATCATGCCTGAGTTGGGGACCTACTGTAACTTAAGTCAATACAGTGACTGCCCTCTGTGACGAAGGTGCACCACAGCAGAAAGCAGAGGGACCCAAAGTGCTGAAGAGACTCTTACCTGTCAATGTTCATGCTGACAGGTAAAAAAAACTAGAAAAAGTTATCACAGTCCCATTTCTTGAATGGGAATGCAGATGATACCAATCTGAGGACTGGGCAATAGACTGGAGGGCAGGGCTGCTATTCAGAGGGACCTAGACATGCTGAAGAAATGGGTAGATAAAAACATCATTAAGCTCAGCAAAGGCAAAGGCATAGCCCAGCACCTGAGATGGAATAGCCCAATGCACCAGCATAGGCTGGGGACAACTGGCTGGAAAGCCACTTTGCAGAAAAGGACGTGGAGGTCCTGGCGGACAAGAAGTTCAACGTGAATCGGCAAGGTGACCCCGCAGCAGAGGCCGACAGCAGAAAGAGCTGTGTTAGCAGGGATGTAAGCGGCGGCTGGAGGGAAGGGAACGTTTTCCTCTATTCAACACTTCTCAGGTGGCATCTGAGAACCGTGTCTGGTACAAGAAACACACTGACAGACTGGAGCGAGTCCAGCAGAGGCGATCAAGATGGCCAGGGCTGGAGCACATGACGTATGAGGAGAAGCTGAGGGAACTGCGTTCGTTCGGCCTTTAGAAGAACTGCTGGCCCAGCAGTTACAGACGCAGAGCTACTGCGTTATGAGACACGGGCAAGACAACTGTGCACATGCTGTGCCGAACTGCAGATAACCCACAAAATACATCTTGAGGTTCTGCATGTCTCTCATTTAATCCAGAGGAAGGATAAGTAGTTTACTCAACGGTTCTATAGAGCAGAGAAAGTATGTAGCCCACCTCCCCCTTTACTGGGGCCTTGAACAAGGTTTTTCTAAGCGAATGGTGACTCACTCAATACCAAAATACAAAAACCAATGGCCTACCACAGCTCCTAAACTGCTGAGTCACTTAAAAAACCCTCACGATTTACCCAAAACTGGGGTGCTGCAAACCATGTAATAAACGTGACAGCTACTCAAGCATACATTGAGGACACTGAGCTGTCTAGCAACATTTGTAGGAAGCACTTACCTACAGACAGAAATACCACCTACCACTCCATTTTTATTTTATTAGTAACAAAATACAAAAAATGGAAAAAGAACAAAAAAAAAAAAAAAAAAAAAAAAACAGGCAAAGGAACTTCTATGAAACAAGACTTTTCAGTAGGTCTTCAGCCAAGTTACTGAGTATTTGCTTTACTATATATCTGTGTTGTACAGCATGAGCTAGCAACTACTCCAGCAAACCCTGGTGAGACTCTGTGCCATCGTAAAAAAATGGCAATGACTCTACTTATTGGCATTGCGCAGAATTTTTGCAGCAACAAACTTGTACATTGGTCATTCCAAACCATTCCCTTAGCTTGGATATTTGCCTAAAACAATTATTATGCTTAGTCTGAGCACGCATGAGAACACACTATACTTACGGAATGAATTATTACTTAGAAGATAATAGCATTAACTAGTCTGGATGTCTTCTGATTATAGCTCTCTTGAGATGCTTGCGTTATGAGTAAGCAGTTGGCAAGCAATAGGAAAAATAAAATGCAAGTGAAACTAGCAGTATAACTATATATAGAGTATGTATAATATAATATAGTATCATAACTTGAGGGAGGAGGGAGGAAGAAAAAACCCTTGAAGAGATGTCGAGGATTTATGTCCTAGTTAGTCCCTTCAATGTACTGATGGAACTCCTTCTATTAATATACCTTATTATATTAAGGTATTAATTATCAGATGTTGACAGGAAACCTCAATCTCTGACCTGAAGACGCAGGGGAAAATAATGTTTATAGATTCTCCTCCAGTTTCCACATTTTTTCAGGCTTTTCAAGGTAGACTTTTCCTAGGAGAATAATCTGGTTTGTTAAAACAAAACCCTGAATCATGAACTCCCCATCAGGCTTTTTCCAGTTTCCCAAAGGGAAGCTAGATTTCATCAAGGAAAACACCCAGCAGCTGGCACTGAAGTAAATATTTGCTGCTGAGTGCTCTGTGCTTTGGAAAAAAATGTATAAATCAGGGCCTAAGTAATATCTCAGTTGCAGTGCAATGTAGCTGGAGTAATGCCATAGAGGTCAACGGAGTTACTGACATCCGTGCTCCAAGCTTATTCATTCAGGTGGCCAAATACGGACCCAGACCGTAAGTTTAGTGTCCCATTTCTTAAAACAGCGAAGTACACAAACTCGTGGTGCCCATGCGTGCACAGCTGTTACTATGCAACGCTTTGTTTCAGAAGTCTGGCACGAGAACGAGAGCAACGTGCTACGCGCTCAGGACCAAAAGCTTCATTCGCAAAGAAAGGGAAAAAGCAAAATAAAGAGATTCTTCAGAATTTACATTCAGCTGCTACTCTGGTCTTCATAGACTTCATCTGCTACAATGGCATCTGCAGGCATCAGACCAAAAGTAAGTGCAAACTGTTGTATTTAGTGACAAAGATAGTAGCAACAGGGGGAAAGAAATAGCTCTTACCTGCAGAAAAGCGATTGTAGAAAGGTAGAAAAGCAGAGTACAGCCCAGCCCAGCAAACAGTGTGCATTTGTTGCATGCAGACATTGTGTGTTACGAGTATGATGTTCATTACTTCTGGTTTCACTGATTTAGCGAAACCATAAACAGCAGCAAATGTGACAGCAAGTCTTTAGCTTTAGGCTCAGCATTTATTCACCAGTGGATTCTGTGGCAACTAAGACAACTAAGGTAGACGTGGGAATCTCCTGTAGAAATGCTGCCAACCCTACAACCCAGCACGAGCAGCCCAACACCTTTGCTTTGCAGCACACTTTCTTTCACTTTGTAGTAAAAATTCACAGCATAGTTAATTAAAAAAATGCTGTTCACGTCCTCAAAGTTTATTGGAAGGAAGTATCTTGGATATTTGTACATATTGCATTTTCTTTAAAAAAAATTTTCATTCTCCAAGAGCCCTTTCTACCTTCACTGTCCTCACAGGCTCCATAGCCAAAGCCAAAAAAATAAGTTTTTCTTTTACCTGTTTTTCATTGCCAGTTATCATTTCCCATGTCCCATAGTGGCCCTTCTCTTGACGGAAGAACTGAATGGCTTCTAAAAATGCCTCTACTTCATATGTGGTCTGCTTGAGAAAATCTAAAGAAAACAAAACAGAATGCAAGATGACATCGCGACACGTCGTACACCCCTGGGAAACTGCCAAACCCTGAGTTAACACCTCCCCTCCCCAAAAATCTTTTATTTCATTTGTTTTATTATGGAAATTTCCTGGCAGGATTTTTCACGATGCACAGTAACGGAGCCCGAGATGAAGAAAGCACCTTGCTCATGCCTCAGTTAAGCACAACAGTTTTGGATAAAACTCAATTATTTTAAGAGTGTTTAAGCACCAGTTCGGGGTAGCTGGTTATTGCTGCAGCTGCTAGATGGTAGCTCTTCCCCTTGGCAGCATGGTAGCTGGGGAGACTTTGCAGTACAAACGAGACCAAAGGATGCTAAAAACTGGGAACTAGGGGCCGGGCTAGTTTTGCTCTTGTAAACTATGGATATCTGGTCATGCATTAGAAATTACATCTCACGCAACTTGTCCTTTCCAAACTGCAAAAGGCTTTTGAGATAGCTGCAGTCAACAATCCCCTTCGCGTGACGGCACCCAAAAAGTCAGCTATTTAAGCCTGGAAGAACAGTCGCATAGTTGAACGACTTTGTCTTGATACTAAGACTCTTTCTCTAGTATCCACATTTTTCCTTCCCTAAAATGTGGAAAAGCTTCATCGTACAAACATGACAAACGTGAATGAGAATTGCAGGGGGGGAAAGAAACCCCAGCGCTGATGCTCCTCAGGAGCGGTCGATGCTGCGCTCTTTGCTATGAATCAGAGCTTCTGCAGCGAGGATTACCCTCAGAAGGGGGGAAAAAAAGCCACAATATTTTAATGACCCCTCTTTAAGCGCAGCCCGGTCAGCTGAAATCCTATGGTGCTACATGGTAGGAGGGAGGGAGGGGAGAAGCAGCAGAATGCTAATTCCACCAGAAATACGTATACTGCTTTTAGAGATGTTGGTACGCACAGACAATCACCGTGTGCAGAGCTGGAGAGTCAAGTCTTGCCTATAAAGCGCGAGACTGCTTTTGATGATGCAGCTTCTAACGAGATGAGCTTTCCAGGCTTGCATAACAATTATCTGCCAAGAATAATTTCTTTGTGGATGCATATTATGCACACCTTGGCCCAGCGGACTGAATCTCATGGTGCAGCTTATAGATACTACCCTTGTTTTGCAGATACTTGGAGGCCCAGGGACATCAAGGAGCTTCTTCAAGGCCACATGCTGAGTCTGGCTCAAAAAGGAGGAAAGCAGCCAACTAGGATTCCTTCATTGCTACAGCCACGACGTGCAATATTTTGAATAGCGACTCACAAACCAGGCCGATAAAATATCAGTAACACAGCTGCAAAGTAAGGCTGTTGAGAAGAACGGTGTCTGACGCCGACTTCAATGCGAAGATGGAGTACTCTACCTGGGAAACGGCTGCAGCCTTATGTCGAAAAGCTTTTGCACACAGAAAACACAAGAATTAGCATTATTTTCACCACGAGAGGGCCAGACGGTGGAGCTGCCCTCACTGGGGCTGGGCTTGGCTGGCAGAGGGGGAATTGCAGCTCCGGCAGCACTCCAAGGTGACTCACATGTTTTCCTTGCTAACAGCTGGGCTCCCTCCTAACCCAAAGGGACGAAGCAGGGCCGGTTCTTGGACGACGTAGCTCCAGAGAGCTAGGGACACCTGCCTTCAGTAAATCGGGCAGACCAGCGGATGGACACACACGCGCCAGCTAGCACAGGGCAGACGGCTTGGCAGCCAGGAAAGAAGTAAACAACAAAATTTGGGGACCATCTCAAGGAGAAACCTTGTCTCTAGGAGTCAGGGTGGAAAGATGGGCTTCTCCGGAGGGAGTGCAGTGCACATGAGGTCGGCTCCATCAGCAGGTCCTCCAGAACAGGAACCCTGTCTCTCTGCAATATGCACAGTATCTCCAACTGCCACGCTTTCTTTTCTATTTGTAGCGATATCTGTAAAGGGTCTAGCTTCTTCTGATGCTATAAACAGAATAGTAGGATGTGAGTAAAACTGAAGAATATTTGAGATTTTCAGTGCTTTGTCTTTGGTTTCAATGGTCTCAAAAAGATGGTGTTTCCACCAGTTATTATTTCCACTGGACACCACCTTCAACTGAATAGTTTTCATGCTGGGAAATGCAAATTCATTTTTTCCCAGGTGTCTTCCTCTTCCAAGTCATTCCCCTCTCTCCTTGGCATCTGTGTCCTTCAAACATATTTGTATTGTTGTGTTCCCTCTGGTTTCCATTAAACATGCAATATCTTGCTCTTTTAAAAACGAGCTGGTTCATAAAAAAATCACACACGCACATAAAACAGAGGGAGGCAGTGGAAAGAAAAGGTTATTACTTTTTTTTAAATGTGGTATCCTAACCACCTGATGCTGCCTTATACAGGACATTTCCATCTCTCATACCGGTATTTCTAAGCAAGCACACTGCTAACTGCCAAATATAATATAAAATAAATTATACTGAATAAATGAGCATCACGAAGAATGAAATTTCCCTGTCTCAGAGTGATCTTTTTAGCACAGGTTTCCTAGAATGGCATTTTCCCTAGTATTTCTGGTAATACCCACCTAGGATTGATTCACTGTGGGTAGGGCCTGCAAAAAGGGCCCCAAATTGTCTTTTCTTCCTCCTAGTGTTTCTGAGTAAGGATGAGCAACTTTCTCCCGGGAAGTGCATGAGTAACGTCACCACGTGGAGGGTGACGGATAGGACGTGGGGATGGTAGAGCCTGGCTAGCAGGGAGCCCACCGCAGCCAGCTCCCGCGGGCTCAACGCGTGGGCAAGACCAGCCAGGCATCCCATTATCAGACGGCAGAAAGCTGCCACCCAAGCTCTCAGCTCACTTTAGGAGCATCGTACAGCTAGCCAGTAGGAAAGGGAACGGTCCTCAGCTCCCCAAAGTCACCTGCTTGGTAACTGCCATCTCCAAAAAGTAAGCAAAGGCTCCCAGACCAAAGGGAAGAGGAGTCAAGAAAATCAGAGCGAATCAATCCGTTTGCAACCTGGGGAGATGAGAACAGCTTGGGAACTGGACCCCAGGCAAAGGCCGTTTGCAAAGGGCTTGTAGCACAGCTGCAGCACCTCTAGAAATTATTCTCTTAACAAAAGGACACACAGTTTAGTTTTACAAAGCGGCGTCCTGTCGTATTACTGCCCCATATCCAGAATGAAGCAAAGCAAAATGTTTTGCATCCACGAAGCATCAATATCACAGCCCTGATGTTTTGCTAAGAACGCTGTACTATCGTATTATTCATACATCATGTGGTATAAAGCTGCTAACCACTAACAGAAACTAGATGAGGTCACTTCCAAACAGGATACAGCCCTGCAGTAATACACTGTATTTATAGCAAATAAAGTTTTGCAGTGCAAGTTCCTTCAGAGAACATCAAACCAACATTCACTCGATTTAACTACGCGCTCTGCAGTATTTAATGGCTGTATTAAAACTGTCTATGGCAATAAGAGACAGATTACATTCCCTCGGCTGGAAACAGTAGCATCATGTTTCGGAGTCTAAACCGCAAGCGCACTATATACATGTACAAAAGGAATCACCGCATCTCTTGTCTTCAAGGCCCTCAACGTGCCTTATGAACCGCCTACCATACTCCAGTTACTAATGAGATTTTTTCTGCCCTGATTTTTGAAGCTGTAGCCTGAAAGCAGCCTTACACACATACAAAGGAGGATCTTCGCAGCTACTAAAATAGAGTCAGGTGGTGGGGAGCACTCAGTAGTTCTCCAGTATCATACCACGCTTCGTAATACGCTGACGAGAAAATGAAGGTCAGGCCAGGATGCGGAGGTGACAAGAGGTAGGAAGAATATAATCACAATCAGGATTTTACACACATTAATCATCTTGACATTTCACAATGAATACACCTCCTACAGACTGAAAATCCAGCGTAATAACCAAGAGAGACTTACTGGAAAAGCAAAAGCTAAGTTGAATGAATGAACTGATGCTGCATAGCAAAAACATGCCAGCAAAAGGAAAAAAAAAGTCTTATTTCAAGCTTTCATTCATACAAAAATATTAAATTGGGTCCTAAAACATTTCATAGATTTTGTAGCACCCTATAAGCCTGGTGAAAGATATTTATAGCAAAATGGTACTGATTATTATCAAAACATTCATACTTCCACAAAAGTTAACACAACAGGTTTGAAAACTCCCTCTGGAGCTCAGACATCCTCCCGGTGCAAATGAGAGCGGTGGCAGCCACCCATGAGGAGTACGGGAGAGCCGATCTCATTGATCATTTAAACCAAGTGCAACAGCTACGACGGCAAAAGTCAAGATTCAAGCGCCAAGTCCGCGTCGGGCAGACAGCGGGCTTCACCCACCCCCTAACCATCACGTCAACCTTCTGCAAGGCCTGACTCTCACCCCGCTCCAGGGGGCATTTCTCTTTAACGTCAAAAAACGGCGTAGGGCACAGAAGTCGTTTCCCACGGAGTTCTTCTTTAACTGTTCTTTCTGCCCATTTTGCTGAAGCAGGCAACAAGAAGATCTTTTCCCCAGCTGCCCTCTCTGGGGAAGAAAACCACTCTGTTTGCAACAAGAAGGCTCAAAAGCCTTTCCAGTGTCCACCTGGACTCTTGTAGAGCTGCTCTGCTCTACATACAGATAAGGACATACAGGACAAAATCAGGTCCTGAGACGGCCAGCTATATGGTATCTCGAGGCAGTAGGTAGGAAGGAGGATCCTATCTGCAGGAAATGTCTAAGGAAGCCGAAAGAAAAAGAAAATGTCTAAGGAATTCAGTATTTCTCCTGGCACAGGTAACTTTTCCCTCAGCTGAAGTATTTAACGTCATCTTCCCAACCTTTATCAACTTGAATAATTGTTGTGAATTCTACCCCAAGAGTTGTTAAGCTTTACATATATTAGGCACATGTAACTTAGAAAGGCTAGAAACAATTATGAGAAAAACACCTGGCTGTTAAGTTTACAGTCATGAAAAGGAAATGTGGACACAGGTAACGGCAACTATAAAAGTTAGAGAAAAAGAAATCTGAAGGCGTCTTAGTTCTCCTATCATAGCCAAGATTTGTCAGAATTCCTTATATAAGGCACATACATAAGGTACATATATACATACGTACATATGGAACATTTTGTGTTTCTCTCTTGCCTACTCCATTTCTTTTTCTCTCTTTTATGGTGAAATTTGAGATGGTAGCACATGGTTTTGAAAGTCACTTAGCTTCCTGTATCATGAAGGTTATTATTAAGATAAGGTTGTGAAATTAAACCAAATGAGAGAATGTAAAATCAGGAAGTGAAACTGTGAATCTCCCAGAATTAGCTAGTAGTATTTTCCTTCTTATCACAGAGACTTCTCTATATGCCAGCACCAAAAGGAACAGTAACTTCTTCATTTTTAATAGCGAAATACCAAGGGAAACACAGTAGCTGGTAACTTCATATAGGAAATGAGAAGACCTAGTAAAATGACAATAAAATAAAATAATGTTCAGAAGAAATTTCAGACTGTGTCATAGGGCATACACATATAAAAGATTTTTTAAAATGAGAATGCTAAACACTTCAGCACTGATGATACTTCAGGCATTTCCTTCACTATTACCATCCTGTACTGGGTCACACTCCACCAAACACAGCGAGTGGTTTAACTGGTAATTTTAGCAAAAATTTCTCCCCAAATTTGAGATGTGAAATTCTTGCCGTTTCACTACTTTTCCCCAAGACAACAGAGATGGAGAGGGAACAAGACTAAGTCTAATCTATGGCTAAAAGTGGGGGGATAACGGAGATAAAAGCAAAGAAATGAATTGTGTGCTGCAACCGACATCTGGACTGGGAATAAAGGGTGAAGAAAAGGGAGGACAGAAATGCAATATCCAAACTCCTGTGAGAGCTGCTGACTGGCTCCTCTGGGTCCTCCGCACTGCTTTAAATCTTCAGGTTCCCTTTCCAAAAAGAGCTTTTTTTTTATAGAGACAGTTGCACACTGAAGCAAATAAAAGAGAATCAGAATAAAATTTTCCAAATTTGAGTCTAATTTCAAATCTATTTACCTGATTTGTATTATTTAAATGTCATTCATATGGATGGTTGTAATGGCACTGAACACCTGTAGCACCCATGGGGGACATGGAGTCTCAATGCAGCAGAAGCCTCCCTATTTGGGTGTCTAAATTTAGGTGACTACGTCTGAAAAGTTACTCCAAGAAAGAATTACACAGAGTAGACATATGCACACCATCTATAATATTGCATTTTTTATCATTATCCCCATTTCTTGTGTTCTGCGGTACTTAGGTCCACCCAGAACCACAGGTAAGTTGGGAAGGGATGCTTCCCGCTTAAGGGGGCAAGTCAGAGAGACCGTACTCACCTTGAGAACAACATGGGGGAAAGACTCAGCTCTGAGTCAGGGAGAGTTTGAGCCCTTGAGCGAGTCTCTCACCACTCTCAAGCTAGCTTATGGGCATTACAAGGTTTTCTTTCCCTAAAAAGACCAACGTGGATGCGATGAATCCTCAACAGGTAGGTCATCAGGTCACCAAAGCAACACGAAGCCAGTGTCCCATGACACAGATACTCGAAACTCTTCTCATGACCTAGCGCTCTTCTATATGCATGTAGATCTGGAAATCCATGCTAACCTCGCTGATTAAATCTCCCTAAAGGAGATTTCCTCCAAAAAAAGCTCCTTGTGGCAGAACATGGCACAGAAGGTATAGCAATGGGGCCATGGAGGGGGAAGAAAGTCCAGAGATTCACAAAATCTATCAACAATTCGCATTTAGGTCTCTGAAAATTTCTAGGGTAGGATAATTACAGTTTCAGTCACCTTGTAAGCCCAGTGCACAGTGCTAAAAAGACAAGACAGGATCCTGGCCCAAGAAGTTTCCAAAGCTCTCAAAATGCCAAGTTTGTCCTCTGTATGAATAATGTCCAATGTGTTCCCAACAAAAAGCCAACAGTGTGACAGCCCCAGAACTGCCGTGCTATGAATATGTTTTGCAGCATGTCATTTGTAGGATACTTCCCAGTATTTTTTCCTTTTCATTGGGATGAGTCAAGTGAAACTGTGACTAAACTACTCTCTTAGCACTGATGCGGGGAGCGCAGTTCCCAGAAATTTCTCAGAGAGTTTGTCTGCATTCACATAGCCCCTCTTTATACTCAGAATAGTTAGAGAGATATTAAGACGGAGAAGGATATTTTCTCAAACGCAGCATGAAGATGACGGAGCACAGAAGATAACCTCCTTGCTGCCCCAGCCAATGAACGCCTTGGAGAAACCTCAAGTGACAAAAAAGGCTGATATCTGATATAGTCTAAATATTACAAAAGTCATTAAGACAGGGAAATGGAACCTTATTTTCAAATTTGAGATCCTTAGCTTTTCTAGGGGAAAAAAAAACTAGTTATATATTGTTCTCATGTTAAGCTCAAGTAAGCTCAAGTGACATTGAAAAATCGAGCCTCCTCCTCCTTCTCCGTTGGTATAATTAAACATGTAAATAAAGTGCTATGAACAAATCAGCCCTTCGGGCCGCTGTGCCCTGCAATAAAATGGTAATTTTAGGAGTTGAAGGATTTCCAGTCACGCAGCAAACACTGTATTGGGAGCTAGGACCATCATTCAACATGGTAAGGAAAAGCCATATCCACTGGTTGTCATTAACCAAAGGGCAAGCTGGATCATCCATGTCTTTCAGAAGCTGACATCGTGACGATGACAGCGACGGTTGTGGTAAGAAAAAACATGGTGAAGGTGGCTTCAGCTGAGCTTCACGTGTTCATTTTCCCTCCGTTTTCATTCTTTTATGAGACTCACCACCACCACCACCACCATTTGTCCTTAGTTTAAACTAAAATAGTGCTAATAACATACATTGATGCCATTACTGCTCAGGTGTATACAGATTTACCTACTACCAAAATAATCCAGTATCACACCAACTGAGAATGCTATTTTTTTTAATACGAACGCAAGCTAAAGCAGGAAATTCTCTTCTCTTAAAGAGTAGCCTTGCAAAACCAAGAGATTATTTAACAGAGCCACACTGAAAATAATCCAGTAAATGACATGTTTTTAAATACTTTTAATATTAATATTAAATTGTTAATATTAAAAATAAACATACTTTTAAATATGTTTAGTTTAATAGGTTCTGCTACTTCAGCTAAAAATAACTGAGTCACTTCCTTCCACATTGCCCTACAACTCATTGACAGCTTCTTCGAAAAAAAAAATGTTTTTGAAACTGCAAGTATTACAAAAAATCACACACACATGAAGACCAGTTTTTTGGAAGCAACAGTGAATGTTTAGCAGATCTTCCCTATGAACCTAGGAAGAACTGATTCAAGGCAAAACAAGGAGGGGAACATTAGAAAAAACATAGGAAGAAATTTCTCCTTCCTACTGCCTGTTCTATCAAGAAGTTTATAAGAAAAGGGTAGTAGGATACAGATTTGTTCTCCTGTGCTGCTATTCTCTTGAATTAATTACAAATCCTCACTATCAGAACAAATACAGCAGTATGTTTTATATAGCGATATACTATCTTCAGATAAAAAAGCTCTAATGCAGTCAGTCATGCTAATTATTGCATGGTATTTACTATTTACTACATACTTACTACTAAGTATCGTATTTACCAATACCATAAAACCCAATTGCTGTCAATGCTTCCCACTGAAAATCAGATCAGAAAGCAAGAGCTCTACAGTAATGCTTCCACTTGCCTCATTGTATGACAGCTATCTTTTGTTTTGACATGTTTGATAGTTTAAATATTTATTTTTGAATTTTTCTAAAACAACAAAGGCCACACAATCATCCTGGGAAAATATGGTGAGTGTTGTATAGCATAAGGAATCGAATAACAAAATTAATGTTGAAAACCTGATTGGGGAGTACTGTACCTAGACACTATATTTTCTTTTCTGTATGTGGAATTATCTTCTCCTTGGGAAAAAAAAACGACTATCTTATGTTGCTTTATGGAGAAGCATAGCATCTTAAGGTTACATTTAATACGCTTCACAAAGCCTAAAACAGGAGGTACGACCACGATTTGCTTCTGCCTTTCTTCAAGAGTCATCGCTAAGTCATATTACTCTGTACCACCATATTTCATTATGGACTCCTCTGTATCCGTTGGCTTGGAAAAGGTCCCTTCTGCAAAGAACGCTGTTTGGATGACCCATGATCCTTATTTAGAGACCTCCCCCGAACGTTGTCTTTCTTCACGCACATTTATGCTGTTCAACTAATGCCAATGACCCTTCAATTCGTTATAGCCAAGAAACTTTGAAAGCAGCAAGAGCGCTCATTGGAGTATTTTATATCCTATGCCTAGACACAAATTTTCAATGAGAAATGAACCGTGGCATTTCAGAGCTGGATACGAGATGCGCAATTTTCGTTAATACAACCCACTGAAGGTCTTAATTTTGAAGCCGTTAGCAAAGGACGGGCAGCTACAGAGGGAAGGAAGCTCTTCACTGCACCTTTTGTAAAGCAGTTTTGAGATAACGGCAAGGATTACATAGGAACATCTATGTAATGAGTATGCAAATTTACAGTGATCCTTCTTTTCCTGGAAACAGAGTTATACAACCATTAATTTTAAGAGCAGAAAGGTCACATACTGGATGGTTAAAAAAGGAATTTTGAAATATATTTGACTCAAAGTCAGCTAGAAAAGGGAATGAAATGCACGGAGAATTTATGTTAGAGGTTGCCGAATCCAACAGCCCAGTAGATCTGAGGCTGTTGCAGCTCTCAGTCCCCGGGTGCAGCCCACAGCAAGGCTGAGAGGTGTTCTCAATAGGCAAACATACCTACTATGCACAGACATATATATAGTAAATATACATAATACGTCTGCCACCCCAATCCACAGACAAAAAGAGCACACAGCACTCACACAAAGAATGAATGACATGGATGGCCTGATCCTGGTCTTCCTCTCCAGCTCACCAGGATGGATGTCCTCTCGTGGAATACATATACATATACATGTGTGTGTAGATTCCACTATAGTATGTATGTAGCTGTATGACCTATATACCTCTCATGGATCCCGCCAGTAGCTGGCCCCAGAGGCCATGGTCTCCCCACCTCCTGGCAATGGGACCTCTAAGCCCCCAAGGTTCGCAGGCTCCAGCTGCCAGCACCGAGACCTCCTCTTGTCGCATCTCCGCCACCTCCTGCACACGCATGCATGGAGAACGGAGAGCACCCTCACCCAGGAAAACAGCCCAAAATGGAGTTTAGTAAGACAGGACTGCAATGTTTTCTACATTTAGGTTAATTAACTTTCAGAATTGGACTAACTCACTGAATCTCATCCAGTTCTACTAGGATATTTTTAACATCATGACTAATCACATTCTGATTTGTTCAGACACATCTTAAAGTTTTCAGACGTATTTTATTTGAACTGTACCCAAGAAGGATGCAAAAGGTTTACCTCTTCCACTGATAACGAAGGACATCACTGTCCCCTGGATCTGCAATCCTATGCAAAGGATATGCAACGTCCTATGAACACAGCAGGGAAGTTCGGGGAGGTAGGAGAAACCCACAACCCATCCGTCTGACTCATACCTGCAAGAAGCAATCACTAAATCCAAATGCTATGGTAATTACCCTTCTGACCATGATTTCTGACCAGAAAACCCAGAAACACAGGCTGGACCAGCTATTTAAACAGAAGGACTCTCAAGAGAGGAAATACCTACATCCCAGAGCTGCTCCCTAGTCAGGACCACATGCTGTTTCACTGAGGTTTCCTGTTCAGCAAGCAGCGGTCAGTAGGCACCGAAGGTTTAATGTTGCTTCCTGGGAGAAAGCAAACACTTTAACCAAAGACTCCTTTGAATTTTCTCCTTAAAAACAGCATGATGATGCACTCCTTTTCCAAACTCCCAGTGAAAGTTTATAAAAAAGACTGTAAGGCAACTCCCGATCAGACATTACCTCTGTCTTTCTCCTGCCCTTGCCAAAATCTGCCCTGGCGAAAGTTACCATAGCACTTTGTGAAAGCGGTGGAGAGAGCGGTGCCTCAGCCAGTGCTCCTTATCCCACCGCATCCTGTTGTGCAGTGCAAAGTTTTCACTGAGCTACTTCTACACGCAATTATACTTGCACATTTCTTCACACCTCTCTTCTCCTTTCAGTGTTTTGAGAAGAGCACAGCTAATTTTCGTAACAAGAGCTCTACCACCTATCATATCGCTGCACATGTCTACAGCTTTCTGAAGCTGCTCGCATGCCTGGTTTCTGTAATATAACTGATTCCATACAAACTTTAAAAAACAATTATAAAGTAATATATCCTGGTTATGAGAAAAAGAATGTAAGTTCATAGAAGTCTTTTAAATAAAACCCTGAGAAAGTTCTTCAAGGACAGAACTAAGGTTTCTGAGGTGCTGGTCAGTGATCATTTTTTTCCACTCATATCATCTAAGTTTCTAAGAGATAATTCCAAGTATCCAAGAAAATAATAGTCTGCATTTCCTTAGCTATTAAAACCTATTCCTTTTTGTTAGTATAATGGTAGATGCTACTCCAGATTGTCTTTTTCTACTAACTAGTCTGCTGAACACAAAGAATGAGCCTTGATAAGGGTTCTCTAATGTCATTAAGAATCTTCTATCAGATAAAAACTTGACTGCAGGGATATCAAGAGGGATAAACCCTGGAGCAGATTCATAAATTAGCAACAGCTGAGACATGAAATATAATAAAACACAGACTCCGAGGCATTAGAGATGGAAAAGACCTATGAGGTCATCTAGTCCCATCCTCAGCCAACGCAGAATTGTCCCCTAGAGTGAGGTGCTGAACTTTAGCTTAAAGAAAAAAACAGCGCTGCCAAAAGCTTTGTCTGGCCTGTTACACTTGCTTGCGAAGAGGGAATGAAAAATCCCAGCCTAACAAAAAGGCTTCGAGCGATGGGAGAGTTACAGTGCCAGGAAAACTTGATCATATCCCCATCTCCTTAGCAAGTCCTGCAGTTCTCTGCAGAGCGAAGAGATCGCTTTTTAAAGCCTGGAGCCCGACCACACTGTGCAACCGCAGCTACAAGGATGGACTAATCAGAACTACAAGCCACAGGGGCAAACTTTTCCTGTAAGAGCGCTGTGGGAATTTAAGCTCATCTGGCAGCTACGCATGGAATATGTATCAGCCGTTACAGACCCAACCCATGCGAGAGCGCCAGGTGAACGCGTGCTCCTCCTCGCCCGAGGCCTCCAGCCTGCGTTAACGTAGTCATGGAATAGCCTTTCTTTGACGGGGGGTCTGCTGCTTACCGTGGCATTTTCGCACCTGAGCCACTTGCTTGGGTCGGTACGCAACAACCTGAGACAGCAAGGCCCGCTCTGGCTCACTAGTCTCTGTGCGAGCTTGCAAGTGAGCTGGAGAGGAGAGGGACCATGGGCTTTCAGGAGAGAAGACTTGCAGCGGCCTACAAAGGACGCATCTGCTACCACCCACCGCTGAGCCCTGCACAAGTAACTGCCTGGAAAGAGAATAATTTCTGTTTTTAAGATGGGAACTGAGTCTTAAAGGCAGCCAAGATTATCTTTAGAGGTGGAGGCATGGGGAAAGGGAAGGCAGCTGACAAGGATGTGGAGAAGACGGTACGAGACAACTGGCTGAGGGTAATGGGGTGAAGAGGATGAAGAAGAGACAGCAGTGACAGCTAGAAAAACACTGGGAGACATCGGAGCTGCAAGTAAAAGCGACTGTTGACACATGACATCTATCTACAAGCATGGGCTTGAGGCCCAGGCAGCTGAAATCGCTGGAGAAGTTACTCCCACATCTCCCACCAAGGACAGGAGGAGCAGACGGGACTCAAAAGCCACACAAAAGGCATGGAAAAGCCAGGAAAGGCAACGAAAAGCTTGGACACAAAATGGGAAGTCAGATCAGCTTGATGGGAAAAGAAAAACCACATCAACCCTTTCACCTAAAAAACAGGAAGGCATTTCTTTGTCTGAAGGACACAACTCATAACTGCTCTTCAGACTCCAAGGGAGCAAGGTTGTTTTTACAATCCTAGCAAGTCACAGGTTTGTTTTTTACAAGGTTTCTAAGTCTCAAGTACTCAGGAAGTGAGATTTAAAATTCACCAGTATTGTGTCTCACGCACAATTCACATCCCAACTACAAGGCTTAAGCGTAGCCGAGTGCTTGTGTTGCTGTCTAAAGAAAAACACTCAAAAAAGCCACGAAATGTTTGACTGTTGGTGGTTTATGTTTAACACTACAGAAAAGGACATTCCTTCAACACTGCAAACGTGGTCTAGTACACCTATGATGCATCTGTCAAGCTTGAAGTCTGACCCACCATATTTAGTAAACATTTCATGTGATTTTGCATCCTGATAATGGTTTTAGACCAGCCAACATAGAGTGGAATGCTACTTTCAAAGCGATTACCATGTTTTGTATCCAAACTCACCACACTACAGTTCAAATCCAACTCAACCCAGCTCCTGGCAAAGCAAGAAGAAGGGCTATGCTAATGCAGGCCTTCCTCAAGGCACTGAAAAACAAGCATCTTCCAAAAGAAAAGTTTCTGGTTTTTTGTTTTTTTTTTTTTTTTTTTCATTTTTCTACAAGATGATGATTGTAATTGGCCTTTAAAGCTGCACCAGGGTCAACAGTATACAGCAGGAACATGTTTTTGTGCTCACCATGGTTCGAGTGTCTCACGCAGTCACTCAGCACTGCACTGAACTGCTTCTGCGCTTCAGGCTCCGGGAAGCAATAGTAGCTGTGCCTGAAGTACGGCTGCCACAGGTACACAGGAAACTCCTTCGGCAGTTGGACAAAGGCTTGGGCAACCTCCTTCTCATTGGGACCTACACAAAATACAGATATCCTAATTTAAAGCACCTTCAAGTCCAGTCTATCTTTCAGTCTCAGCTGGGTTCCTGTGCCCATGGGCTATTGTACAACACCATTTATGGATCAACAGATAAAAATAGTTTGGTTTCATATTTGGTATCAAGATTCTAGCCATAAAAAGTCCCTCCCAGAAGAAGTCTTGAGGAGCCAAATCTTCAGCAAAGGGGCACAATGGCCGTAAGAGAGGCCATTTGCAGAGGGAAACCCATAGGAAACCTTCAACTGGCCTGGGGCCACCCCACATCACCCCCTCGGTGGCTCCCGTGCAGCCACAGGAACCTCCAAGGACATGTCCAGCCTCCGCAGCCTTCTGCCAAGCAAGGCCACCAGCGCCCCTTTGGGAAAGGGCGCAGACAGGACATATTCCAGTGGTTATAACCTGCAGTAGTAGGAGAGAGAGCTTCAGAAAAGGGGAAGATACTGCTCTACTTGTGCCCCTTATCCTTTTCCTTTTGGGGTTCTGAGTTTTCCAGCTTTGGGTAAGGAATGTGCGCAGCTCCGGTTCCTTAACCTGGAGCTTTCACTGTCTTCAGGGACTGGGGCAGGGGACGGGAAGAATCACAGCGGTGCTGGTGCCAGAAAAAACGGAATCAGCAACACTTCCTGCCCTCCTGCGGGATACATTGTGAAGTCTAAGTCAACACAGGCAACCGGCTTCCAAAAATAGAAACAAATAAACCGGGAATATTAACAAAGCACTGGAAAAGAGTATTGTGGCTCTGAGCCTGCTTCCAGGTGTGATCTGCAGAGCTTCCAGAGTGTTTGTGCGTGGATACGGGAAACACGGGACCCAGTATTTTTCCAAACATTAGTTTATAGCATTTAGTAGGTATGTCCATTCCAGAGCTATATCTTGACTCAGAAAACGCGCCACAGGCATCTTCTACTACCCTGTGTAAAAATCTTGCCTCCAAGTGGGCCCAGAGGAGCATCGTGTAAAGAAAACAGCTTGAGGCTTGGCAATTCAGCTTTCACCAGAGCTTACCAACAGGATCTGGAAAATGTTTATCAGACAGCAAATTGTAATCTTCTTCTGAAGTTAGCACTTTGCCTCCTGCAGGAAGAATATGACATTTAGGGCTGGCTCCTTTCTGGTAGGCCTGCAAAATCAAAATACAGGGGGTCAAAATAAAGACTGAAGGACAGCAAAACATAAAATAGCCAACCTATTTACAAAGCTAATGCACACTGATGTTCCTAATAGGGGAAAAGTTTCTCTCAGGCTGAATTTCAGGTATATTCCCTGGACATTTCAAAGCTTAAACCATTTTTAAACGTCCAAAGCATATTTAAAACCACCCTCTCGGTGTTTATGAGGCGTGATGAGGAGCACGATGGTTTGCAAACGCACGGGGCCAGCGGAAAGCCCTTCGTTCTCCCCCAAGACATCTAGCCGCAGCCTCGACCCCGCTCAGCAAGGCTGCAACTGCCTGTCCGAGGACAACGTTTACTCCTAAAAGAATAAAAAAGCAGCAGCAGCCATGTATCAGTTTGGTAGGGGCTCACGGGGGAGCGCAGAGGACCATAACAGGAAGAAGCGTTTACCTCTTTGGTCTCAAAGCAAGCCACGGTATAGTCATTTTGGATAACAACGTATCTGTCCTTCCACTTCTTCAGGTCCTCGGCGAAATGCAGCACCTCCGCTTCGTGTAAGACCGTCCCAGCTTCCACCGGCGGCTGCAAAGACAAATTTCCTGCATTTGAAATCACTTTGGACCAAGGGCCACTGCACAGCTTTTCTACGTTTTCTTTAAAGCTGCTGCGAGGCCTTTGAGTCTTCCCCTGCGCTCTGGAGCCGTAACCATCGCACTGCATCAGGCCCCGCAGATGCAACCAAACCCTTGCAGCTGCAGGAGCTGCGGCAGCGGAGACCCTCGGCCACCTTCCAAACCACCTCTCGATTTTGGTGACTGAACCTTTTCCGGTGACACGCTGAATGCAAGCAGGGGGCCGGAGGGTTCATTATTTCCAATTTTCTACTACGTGCGCAAAAGCCTTTGCTCCAGCCGTTTCAAGAATATTATCTGTGGTTTCATAGCAGTCAAACTGAAACGTTTAGGTTGGTACCTCTCCTTATATTAAAGTCTGCTTCTCCTCATTCCCCTTTATTAAAGAGACTTCTTGTCTCTCCTTTTGTCTCTTTTCCTCTAATGAAGAGCAGATTTCCGTAGCTCATTTCACATTGTTATTGTGTTCCTTAGGGGACCCTGCGGGATTCGTACAGGATGAAAGGGCTAGCTGAATTTCTCACACAAATTTCTGCCCTGAATGGATCATCTCTGGCCCAAGGTTCTCGCAAAACCTTGCAGTGATCAGGAGGAAACTAGTCGTGGTCCAAGCGTCCGAGCGAACCTTGCTGAAAGGCATCCTTCGAGCCAGAAACGTGTGTGCAGGTTCCTCTCATCCTAGACTGCCCTCCCGGCAGGTGTAGATGGTAAAAGCATCAAAACAAGAACAAATTTTCAAAAGTAGACCTGAAACTTCCACCCACATACACCTTTTCTGCCTAAAACCTAAGGAGCCCAAGGCGGGATCTGCCCACGCAAGCTCGGGGGGGACGTTTGGTCCAAAAAAAAGCATAGACACAAAACGTTCTACGTGCACCTCCCGGGCGTGCGGCCACGCAGCGCAAGGGGGTTTCAACGCCTAACAGACGGGTAACCATTTCTGAGGACTTCTGCGTTGTGTTTTTATACGCACAAACATTCAAATAACTTTTTGAAATAGCAAGTTTGACTTTCAGGAGCTTTGAGTAACCGCAGTTCCTATTGACTTTGCTACAGGGCATGCATCGCTCCTGGGAAAAAGCAGGAAAACGAAGCCCTTTTGGCAGCTGATATCCTTCCAGCTCATGCTTTTTTGCCCACTGCGAGTACTAAAAACACGACTTCGATCCTTAACGCACTAATTATTCCACGCAGCCGCGGTGCTGGCGCGCCGGGAGGGCAGACGTGCACGGCAGCGCCGGTCCCCGGGCGCTCTTACCTTGGTTTTCAGGAATTGGGACTGGGAGTCCCGGTGCTGTTCCAGCTCGCTCTGGATGTGCCTGCAGAAAGCCACGGTGTACTGGCGCCTGTAGTGCGGCCCGAAGTTTTTTATCACCGCCTCTGTTCGCCCTGAAGCGGAAAAAGGAACCGCGGTTTGATTCGCGAGCAGGCAACCGAGCCGCTGCCGACGGGGAAGAGCGGCAGCAGCGGTCACGCTGGTGAGGATACGGTCTCCGAAGAAGATGCGGGCTCCAAAGAAGACGCCGGTCAGGCCTGCGCTCAGCCCCGCGCTCTGCTTCGGGGCTGCGGCGGAGAGGAGGTCCCCGCGCAGGCGAGGGCCCCTTCCCCAGCTCCCGGCGGCCTCCTCCTCCTCCTCCTCCTCCTCCTCCTCCTCCTCTCGCAGGAGGGGCCCCGGGGCACCGCTCCCGACGGGAGGCCGGGGAGCAGCGGCTCCGGCGGCCCGCGGGGTCGACGCTAGCTGCGAGCGGGAACCGAAGCGGCGCCGGCTCCTCGCCGCCCGCCTTCGCCGACCGCGCGATCCGAAAACGGGAACGGCGGCGAGCGCTGGAGACGCCTCCCAGGGGACTGTAACAACAGGGCAACGGCAGGCGTAACACTCCGAAAAACGAGTTCCCCTAATTCTTTTCCAAATTCAGCGGGCCTCGCTCGGCCCGAGCCGTCCACGTGAAGCAAAGCCAACTTTCCCGCTTGCGCCGTTCGGCAACAGCACGGCTCCAGCCCTCAAGAACGCACTCGGAAACCTGCTGTTTACACTAGGAGAGGACGAAGAGGCGGCACAGCAGACACAGCTCCCGTGCCCGGATTTTGGCCGGATCGCGTCTCCGCAGCTTTGCTTGCCGCTCCGGTGCCATCACCCTGCTCAGTCTCACCCCCAGCGGCACGTTAGTGCCCCGTTAACGGGGCCTTTAGCTGCCGGCTCATCTCGCAGCTGCGGCGAAACCGGGGTTCAATGCAGCGAATGCACCCGAGCCAGCTCCTGGGCGCCACGAGAAGCGAAAACAGGCTCGATATTAAATGAATTTGGCGACGGGCAATGGTTTTATCATCCCATAATGTTTTTTTACATCCCTTAGTTTCATCTCGGGAAATTATTTAAGCCCATCTTAGAGGTCTCCCTTGCCGCTTGGAGCCCCCAAACTGCGGCCGCTTCCCGATATTGTGTGTTTTCCTTAGCCAGCATGAGCTTCACGCCTGCTTCCCGGCTCCGGGCTTGCAAAACGCCAGGCAATCTCCTCTTGCATTCTTCGGACCCATTTCTTTCCTGGTAGATAGCTATTTTTAAAACTGAGCCTCTGTATCTAACATGCCAAGAAGGGCTTTAACTTGAAACCATAGCGATAGATCTGCTACAAACTTTACTAAGCAGCGAGGCGGGGAAAATAACAGATATGCATTTCTAGCAGCACAAGGGGAATTATTTATGCCCAATAGGCACAACGACCAACGTACGTCTCAACGGAGGAAAAGACAGCATTTTGCTGCTACAAAGCATGACAGTATGGTGGGGTCCCAGGCGGACCGCCGACACCATCAAGGAGCCAGGAGCAGCGTTTCACAGTGCCTGGTGTTATCCTGAAACAAAAAAAAAAAAAAAAAGAAAAAGAAAAAATACTAAAGAAAAGGAAAAACTGCGATCAGAAAGAGCTGGGTGTGAAGGTCACGGAGGGCAAATACAAAGCAACACGTAATAGTCTCTCCTGGGCTAATGCTGGTGTTGAAGATATAATTACGTGTTGTCCCGACCAGCTGCCGAATGCCATTTCTTCCCTCCGGATGTCTACGCTCAGCTGTAGCTCACGGAGTCGCAGGAGATCCTTGGCCTGAGATGTGTACGCAGCCTGCAGCCACCGCGCGAAGCAAAGGCCTCCCCGGGCTGAGTGTCGAGGTCTTTCTTTTCTCTCTACAGAGTTTATTTCCTCTAATCCTTGCTTATACCTGGAGGAAATAAGCTCTTATCTACTCACTTCCAAGCACGGTGCATCTCACGGCTCCTGCCACCAACAGCTTCGTTTACAAGCTCATAGCGGAGAAAGGAGAAGCCGTCGGCTTCCCTCTATTGCAAGAGGGGGTCGCAGAATTTTTATGGGAGTATTTTGGTTTCGTGTCTTTCCCCAAACTGTTCAGGCTAGTGATCACAGAACTTAAAGGATAATCTATTATATAATGCAGTTTCTTCTTCAGCCTCTTCAGGGTTGCTCTCTGCAAAAATTTTCCAGGACTCCATGCAAGTGTGCAATATCCACAGAGCATCGCTCACTTTGAACCGCATCCAAACCCAAATTCCTCCAGAGGCTGCTGGCATTTACTAAATACAGCCAAACTGGAGCCAACTTTGCATTCTTTCAATGGTGGCTTAATGCATAAATTCATTTTCTGTCTTCGTTTGGGTTGATGAGGCTCACTGGTCCAATAGTACTGCATCCCACGATGAGAACTGAACTCCTACAAAATATTTGCCCACCTAGCAGCGAAACTTCAAAATCCCCCCAAGAGGGCTCTATTCCACCTTGTTCTTTGGGAGACTTTTCTACCCCTTAACATTACTCCTGAAGTCTTTTTCCCGTCTCTAATGTCTAGTGCAATAATCTCTTCCTATTACTCATACAGTAGCACAACGTCTTGGTACCCCAGGGCATTGCTTCTTTGTTATTTACACTTTCAAGCGTTGCTGAGCAGTTATTTCACCAACAGTTTCACCATCAGTTTTGCATAAACCCACTTGCTTCTTCACACAAAAAAAAAAAGGAAAAAAGAAAAGAAAGCAAAGCAGGTTCTTGGTTAATTAAAAGAGATTAAAAGAGCAGACCAGTGAAATTAAAGAATAAATAAGAATTTTGGAAAACTTTTTGAAAAAAACGCAAATGTGATTCACAGACTCTTTCTAATTTCCGATGCAAACGCACGACCACTAGAAGACACAGTGTCCAAAAGGCATGTCTTATGGTTGCTGCTCTCCACAGAGCTCGATAAGCCGAGCCTGAACAAATGAAGTTCTCAATACTACAAATTTCTCTTGGATTTGTTAAAAATACCTGTTTAGGGTATTTCGAAAGAGCCTCCTGTGAGAAGACAGGGAAGCGTCTGACCCCGTCTCATTTAGGAATGACCAGGGCAGAGGAATGGGAAGCAAGTTAGAAGAGATCCAGCACTGGCATCACTGAAGAGATACTCTACGGTGTCTTTTCCATCCCATTAATTTCTTAGGGTTGCTCTACTTTATAAAACGCTGTACCACGAAAGAAAACATCAAGTTACAGTACATACAGAAACACGTCAGATACAAAAGCAGAAACTGCCACTGAGAGCCATTTACATAAAAGTCTTTTAAATGTATTATGAATATCTTCTTTTCAAAACCACTCTGGAAAATTCAGGTTTTTTATGCATAAACTCTTCTTTGCTTGTCGACTGTATATAAATTACACATTCTCTGGTTAACATATTATTCGGTCCAGAATAATTATACCCCAGAGAGATGCCTAATAAGCTAATCTTTAAACTTGAGAGATCTAAAAAAAGATCTCAAGTCATGTTCTATGAATATAGAATGGCATCAGCTGACAAAGATATGGCACAGTCCATATTATTGTGGTTGCAACCAGGAACCACATGAATCAACATTACGGGCTCGTTTTCGCATTATTCAAGACAACAGGACTTCTGAAGGAAAGCAAGAACCCTAATCACGAGAAACAATTCTCTAACTGGGAGAAGCAACTATAAGGATAAAAGAAAATTAGCCACACAATATGGTAAAGGAAATCCAGAGTATAGGGAAAACAGCACTGAATCAGCGTGCCCTTTACTGGAAGACGCCGAGGGTTTTAGAAACCAAACAGCACTTTTTGTGACACTGTGAGAAGCAGCAATGAACAGAAATACTGGGATTTACAAAAATAAATAAATAAAAATTAAAAAAGCGAATGGGACAGAACTGACAAAGCCACATTTTCAGTGACCATACGTAACCATTTTGTCTCAGACTTGCATCAGACAAAAGTTATTTCAACAGGAAAACCCGTCTTAGCCAACAGCTGGAAAACTCATAGCCTTACTCTGGAAGGAAAGGGGCCGCGTTGCTTTTTACAGATGTCTCCATCCCTATCATCCACAAGAAGTTTAAACTACGAAGGAGAGAGACGGGCCCCATCTCTGACACGGATTTTATGTCCTCCCAAGACGATGCGCACTCAGCTCGCAGCACTGCTGCAGCGGCGATGGTGGAAACCCAGCCCAACCTTTTGCCCGGCGCCTTCAAATCCAGCATTAAACGCCCTTTCGCTCGGAAAGTCACGGGCCCCTTGCGACACCTCAACTCCAGGCACCTCCGCCAGCGCGGAGGCTGCGCCGAGGACTTTATTTCAAGCCTCTCTTTTGCAGGCAATAGCACTAACAGAGCCTGCTAACGCCACGTGCGGCCGGTTTGCACTTGACCACACTTCCCGCCGCCTAAATATTTCAGGAACGCCAAGGAAACACAGTGTGGCAAGAGGAATAACTGGCAAACCACAAGCTCTCGCTCAAAATTGCCACGTGCTGTTTTCTATTCTTACTGGCACATCCGTTTCTGTATGTTTGTTGATGTTAGCAACTGCCTTGTATCTCAGCGTGGTATCAATTTTAGACGTCCCCGTTCCGGTACGAGATGTGCTCAGCGACTTTGTGTTTTTCCATACGTAAGGGAAGTCAGTAATGAATTCAGCTTAGTGCCTTCCTCGTTCGTTCACTTGGGCCCCAACACCTTCCCCCAACAAGTCGTAGTGCCGCTTCCCATGCCGCGACTTCAGTTTTACCATTTATCACTCTTCTAGCGTGCACGGAGAAAGAAGACGCACTTGCACAGCGTGGCCACGGCCAAGGGACTACAGTAAGGACATGAAGCCCTTAAATCTCTGCAGATGAAGTCCCCTAAAGAAGTTGCCTCTGTTTGCAGAGCTCTGGTCTGGTCTTCCCCCCTGCCATGGATTGGGCTTCCCACGGACCCGGGGGGACGGCATCTGCAATGAGCTTGCTGCTGGGCGCTCCTCGTGCGTTTGCCTAGGAAGCACTTGAAACTCAAGAGCAGGAGAAAGGAATTAAAGTAGTTGTAAGGAAGGAGGAACTGCGTGCAACGACACCTAAATAGGGTTAGCGTTATGGACGCCTTGGTTTTGGCATCCCAAGGGAGAGGTGCTCAAATTACATCTCAGTGGACATCGACGCCAATACACACCCCTCCTACACGTTCTGGTTGTGATCAGCAGGCTAGCGGTGGTGCTCATTAACAGCACTTTCTACTTAACACCCCACTTGCTCTCTAAATGGTTTTGAACTGACGGGAAATGAGCTTCTCCTATTAAATATGTTACGACGGCTGAATCAAGGCTTTGGGATGGGATGCAGTGGGATCACACACAGGTCAAATTCACATGACGTTCGTGGAAATGGGACGCTTTGCCTGTCCTGTGGCTTTTTAGTAGCTCTCTCTAACGCGTAATGTGCAGGCTCCTGGGCAGCTTAATTTATACTCCGAGCTGAGCAAGTGGACAAAGAGGCTAACCTAGCTTGGCATCTTGCTTTGGACAGGAAATTCTAGATTTTTGACACTGATTTATTGTGTCTCACAGCTAAGTGGACACACGGCCTTCAGCAAAGAGTGCACACTTGAATTAATCTATCTAATGACTTTGGATTAAATCCTCCTGTGCAGAACATGCAGGTTTGCTTCACTGGATTTTTGACTGTTCATCTTTTTGAACCAAAGGATATTCAACCAGCTAGTGCTTCCAGTCAAGCAAACTTTCCACGCTGGTTACAGTTGCACAAGGTGAGGACACCTCCTGCGCCTGCCCACCACTCATTTTTACACATTTTAACGCAGAGCAAAGCCTTGAAGCTCCGTTCCACGAAATGCCAGAGGCTGGTTTCCTTTGTATAAAATAGCCCCCTGTGAGCAATCCTGCAGCTGTCTTCCTTTTGCATATGGATTTTTTCAAAAGCGCGCAGCTTTTTTTCTTCAATAATGCATCATCCCTTCCCCCAGACACAACTTAGCTGCTAATTCCAACTGCGTGGGAGGTGGACGGACCTTCACCACGCTTGCTGATACTTGCTACTTCCAAATTTTATTTCACGCAATGCGTGTTTTTTTGAATAATCCTTTAAATGTCACTTTGGAGGCCGCTTATGTAGTCTTTCCTTCTCCAACAGCAAAGTGCAGCAGCAGCATGATCACACACATTGAGCCTTGCTGCCCTGCTGAACCTCTCCCACGTGGAAGAGACTGGAGAGTCCACGCTGTTAAACTCACAGATTTCTCACCTCATATTTTTGGCTAGCTTAGTCTCATTCTCTCAAACCTCTTGTTCCAACCATACAGAAGTTCTCCAGTCTCTGGCTTTCAGCACTCCAAGGTCTAGTAGAGATGCTTGCCCTTTGCTGCAGCTGAAAGGGGGTAAATGAAACGCCAGATGATCTCTGCTCACTGCCTGTACCTGGAAAGCCCACTGCAAACTAGCAAGCTTGGTAAGCACAGAGGAAATAGGGAAACAAAGATGAGTCCATTTTCAAAAGCACTTGAAAATCAAGAACTTCCAGGTAGGAACTGCCAGAACTCCTGCCGCCTCTGAATCTTTAATTCAGCCCGTTCCCTTTGCTATGTGCATTTGGAAACAATTTTAAATGCATCATTAAACCTTCCATTTTTTTCTACTGTAACAGTACCTCCCCCAGTGCAAAGGATGAAAGGTGCTTTGGGAATAAATCAGGCTTGCGAGCAAAAATAATGCTTGCCACACCGTAAAATTCTGACTGCAGTCCAACAGCTTTTTCCTTCCCAAAGCACCATAAAAATCACCATCAAGTTAGATCAGTCGATAATCTGGCAGATTTTTGGTTGATCCTTGCCGACACATCAATACAAGCCTCCCGTCTGGATCCCTCCTGCCATCAGCACTCCCAGATCCTCCTTAAGCTCAGACCTTCTGTTGTCAGTATTTTTGCTGCTATGGGCAAAGAGCAGAAGAGTAACGAAGCAGATGTAGCAGGGCTTAAAGCCGGTTTTTCATTCCAATCACATCTAAAAATATCATCTTATAATGCACCCCGTATGGCACCTGCCTCATTCGTTGCGGAGGTCTGGAAGTTTTTCTGATTTACAGGAATGCCGAGTGCTCACAGCCACAGCTGAACTCAGCGGGAGCTCGCCTGGAAATCGAGGGAGAGCTTGAAGATGGCTAATTCCTGGAAAAATTCAACCCAGGGTTTGCCAAGAGGACCACCCAAAATGATAGCCACCGCTCCCCAGCCCCTATCCAACACCTCAGTGAGAAGATCAACTTGTGACGCGCTCAGAAAACTGGGAAATCTCAGAAGGAACAAAAGCTGGGGTCTCCTCCTGGATGAAGCCAAGAAAGAAATACCAAAAAAGCTGCCTTTGCACCCTGGTCCCCCTCGAGCCTCATCAGGCAGGTTAGGAGCCACTGACCGTTTCAGCCAATGCGACAACCAGCCCCAGAAGAAAGTTCCATTGGCTTTTCAAAACCTCAAAAACTCCAAAAGGGTGAAGAGATGCAGCGAGCTGTGGGGTTTCCCTTTCCTTCCCCTTCCTGGAGATGCCCGAGCTGCTCAACAGAACGCCCAAATGCAGGAGAAACGCGTTTTCCTCTGTCTCACTTCCCAGAGTAACGCTCACCCATTCTAGCCCACGTTTACTCAAAAATGCGTTCTGCAGCAGGCGTCCAGCACGGAAACTTCAGCCGGAACAGCTGAGGCCTGGCAAAGCCTCCTCTGCAGCAGAAAAAAAAAGGGGAGAGCATCTGGCAGGCTAAATCATACAAAATGTATTACTTCAAACAAGACTCCTAGAAGTAAAAAAGTGGGTTCCCCCCTCCTTTTTTTTCCTTTCCTCTCAGACCCTGCCATTAACCCCTTCCCCGGGAATGATAAAAGCTGGTTCTTTTCCTCTTGTGTGGCCACTAAGATACGGAATAGCGAGCTGCAACGAAAGCGGGTCAGACCTGAGACGATGGTCTCAAGGTACTTTAAGGTACTTCACACCCACACTGCTGCTTCGAAAATCAGGTCTTCACCAACATCACTAAAAACCCCTGCAGAATCACAGCACAAATAGCAACCGTGGTTTCCTACAAAAGAAGGAAAAGCTCATGTAAAGCTTTAAAAATAAAAACCAATCCTCAGACAACAAATGCGGAGGGTTTTTAAAAGAGCGCTGCCTAGAAGGGCAGAGGAGAGCTGGCTGTAGGCTCTGCGTTGGTGGTGCCGCCTTTTGCCTATTTGAAGAAATTATGCTGCGTATCACTGAAAAAACGAATGGAAAGCTCTTTGGCAGGCAGCGAGTGTGCAGCTATTGCATCCGAAGCCAAATCTTGGCGCCGGGATCTCCAGCGTGCAGAACGGAAAACCAGGAGCCATGCCAGGGAGGTATTGCTCAGGCGAACGAGCCACCTGAGCTCCCGGGCAAGGCATCTTTAGAAACGGCCCGCGTGGGCAAAGCAGGCTTTCGAGCTCCACAAAACCTGCTGCTACCTTGATCTGGGGAACGTCAAGCTTCGTGGGAGATCCCAGGTGTTTTTATAATAGAAAGGAGTCTTGGCTATTTTTTGCTTAAGCTGGCTGGGAAAGTATTTAGTGGCCGCTAGTGCTTCAAGGTGTAGCTGGTCTCTGCCATGTGTTCCAGGTGTTAACTCTGTCTGGCCTGGATGAACTGAAACGGTTTAAAAGGTCTGACCCTGCTCTGAGAACTGGTATACTCTATTATTTCCTTGTTCTGTTATTCCATGGGCCCACTTTTTCATTTCTCTGGGCCCATTTTAGTGTTGCATGGTACATCACCTACTCAGATGGGGAACCACCAGGTTTGTCGCCCACCATCTGCAATGATGGTCAAGCCTGCAGAGATCCCAGGGCTTGAGCATGCTCCCGCCAAAGCCAGCGGCAAAGATCTACCAACGACGAGGGTCAAGCTCTGATGGTTCCCTGCCACCTCCCCTGTTTACATCCAGCCTGCAACATGTTCTGCAGAAAACTACTGGAAGAGCTACAGCGGTCTAATATGCCAGCTTGAAGCTTTACCACTGTTGGAAGTGGAAGAGCAAGCCTTGATGTCTAATAACCAAAGTCTTTTCACAGCAGCATGAGGATTAAATGCTTACAGTTTACAAAATTAGCATGAAATTAAATATGCACACGAACTCGTTCACTCAAACTTTAGGTTAAACGCGTCGAGTTGAGCATCAGCATGGATTCAGCATCAGATTTTTTTTTTTTTTTATGTGTAAAGCTAATCAAAAAGCGCAGGATATATCTTCCAGAAAACCCAAACACGCCAACCCTTCCTTCTGAGAGCTTAAGCCATCTCAGTAAGTTTTCATCTTGCTTCTATGGAAGAGCCAGCCTCGCGTTTCATCCCTGCCCTTTAACTGCAAAAGCAACGAGAAGGCATGTGGGTACGCTCGAGAACTTGAATCCAATTTTTACTGCTTTTAAGTGCTAAGAGAACAGAATGCTTATTGTACGCAAAGGGAAAAGCTGTAAAAAGAAACGCTGTTGAAAGCAGCCATGACCACATTGCTTATGAATATCATCCTTCCTGACCGAGGCGTTAGCTCTTCAGCTGCCACTGCCCAAAGGCATCAACAACAAAGCTGCTTTAATCACCCGCACGACAAGCTCAGGACTTTCTTTCTCCTCCCTTAATATCAATAAAATTCCTATCAAATGCAAAGATCGCCTTACTGATCATTTGTGGCCAAGCTGTGCAAATTACAGAGCCTCAAGGCTTCACGGTTTTTGAAAATGGCAAATACCAAAGAGCTGTAGCTGCCGCCCTTACAGCGTGCCTTAAAATATTGCAGTTTGGGGGCCAAACGCGAGTGCATTGCTCACTTTTTGTGTTGTGAAGAAGCTCTTTTCATTGATGCCCAGTGCTTCCTTCAGCACTGTATCTGTGAAAACCTCAGCCCGCTTACAGAAGACGAATGTGGTGTGACCGCGGAGAACCTGCAGAACAAAAACGTACCTCCAGCTTTGAATAGGGAAAGTCTCCTGCTGGTGCAAATGCCTGTTGCGAGACAGCATGACTGTGAACTTCAAAAACCACTGGCAGCACTTTAGAGAGCAGGTAACGAACGGGACAACATGAGCAGTGGAAAATTGCCTGCCCTAATCTCTCAAAGCTGAAGTTCCCAAATATAGTGAATTCCATGGAATTTGGACGGCAGGTAGCTTTGCCCCTCGGTCGCATCCCTGCCAGGCAGGCACCTTTTGGTTGCGTTCAGCACAAAGCTAAGATAAAGTGCACTGAATTAAGGAATGTAAGAAGCAAAGAGAAGCTGGTGCTGCTTTCCAAAACAGCCAAACACCTTTTATTAAACCCATGGGATGAACCTCTGCCACTGGCTGCAACAGCAACAAGCCCTCTGAAGGCAAAAACTTCTCAGCAAGCAAATAAAGTCAAAAGGACTGGTTGTGACAACCGCCCGTCTTCATATCTTCAAGAACTTAGCAGAGAGACTCATATACTGAAGAATAGCAGCTCATATTCAGATTGAAATTTGAATTCCCTATCCATTTCACTTTATTTTTCCATTTTGCCTAAGTAGCTATTTATGCCTACTCAGAAAGGTGTAGTACCACTTCCTGAGTGCTAACTTGGAGTCATGAATTCTGGGCTCAACCTATATTTTTGAGAGGAAATATTACTTAACCTTAATTACTTAACTTCCTTAGATTCTGCTAATCACCGAAAAAAAAAAAAGCACTTAGCTTTTTAAAGAAATCGCAGAATCTTAAGATGAGAAGCGTCATGTAAGAGTGGAGAAGCAGAGGCTGGGAGGTGTCATACTCCTACACTAAAACTGAGCTTACCTGCCAAAAACGAAAGAGAGAGGACTTTCGAAAGACAGCAGTGCACGTAACTTTTAAGAGATTGAAAGAAAAGCCAGTAGATACTGCCAGTTTTTTTGCAGAACTCCTCTATTCTTGCAGTTGCAGCCCAAATTAAAACCAGAAGGACTTCACGACAGTTTAAAGGAGAAAATCCAGTAGACAGTCTGAGGACCTTTCCAAAAAAAAGGCCTTTTTTTTTCCACAGTTAATTCCAAGTTATTCTCCCACTCTCTAGCATCCCTGCTCATGAGGAACAGCGCATGAAATTCTGGGCAGAATTTAAGCCCAAAACGGTATCAGCAAGCACTCGCCTCTGTCTCTCTCTCGGAGGTGGTAGGACTTCTCCCCTTACATCTGAGCAGAAGGGGGATGGTATATGCTCACGTGCTTTCCGTAAAACTCGCAACCGATTTCCTTATCTCATCTTTTAAGCAGAGGGCAAAGCAGGCTCCTATTCAGTCTCTAAAATTTGACAAAACAGGAGGAATCTGTTTATTTTTTCTAAGTACGCTGCCCCTTGTAGGAACACATCCAAACCAACTGATCTCATTCTTGGGCACAAAGTTACATAGCTGCATGCTAAAATGCAGGGGCAAAACAAATTGCTAAAAAGATAGTTGTAAAGGCTTTAGCTGGTGAATGCATATCAGGGCTGTGGGAAGATCGGCTAGGAAAGAGAAAGAAAAAAATTTAATGAAGAAATCCGCATGGTTGATGCCTGGGTGCCGCAGTCACAGGCCCATCCCCACCTTCCTTGGACCTGCTGCGAAAGGGCTGAGCGCCCTGACGAGCGAACACAGCAGCGGCAAGAAGGGAAGGAAGGAAGGAAGGCAAAACTGCTTAAAAACAAGTGCAAAAGTTAAAAGCCATGGACTGAGAAGCCTTGTCCTCGAGACAGCTTTACGCCTCCAGCAACTTGGGCCGCCGGTGGTGATCACCACCGTACCACCCTCATACCGCTCCCTGTTGGGTGTAACGCCCATTAAATATCATTAGGCAAAAGCACACGTAACGAACACCTCCCATGGCAACTTCAGTCCATGCCTCATCACACTGCAAGCATAAATTCTTTTAATAAACTCTTTTCACATGACCAGCTTCCAGCCTCCTAATTATTACTGCTCATTTTCAAACCCCAAACATTTCCATCCTTAATATTTCACATCTAGTCCCATCCAAACCCTACAAGGAAGGATTTTTCCCTCCATAGTTCTTCTACTCCTTTTTAAGGCCTCAATCCAAAAGCTAGAGGACGTAATACAAAAATTTCCTTTAATTTCAGTGGGCTTTGAAATCACACGTTTTACCGTGAATAATTTTTGTAGATTTAAAACACCTTAAAGATCTTAAATAAACAGAACAAAAAAGAAAATCAGCATTGGTGCGGTTAAAAATTAGGCTCATTCAACACAGAACAGACGATATCTTTGATATTACTAAGGTTTTAACACGAATGACCCTGTAAGTGTGCTGTCCTTTTTCCCTTGCTCCTGCTTGTTGACCCAATACGGGAGACTCTCCTACTCTTCACCTCAGCCCCAAATCTACTCTTCTCCCAGCAAACCCAAGCCGTCCTCCTAGGTGTCCTTGCTCACTCACGTTCTTCTAGTACCTTACCGTGACATTCATTTCACAGGCCGCCAATAAACGAGCAAAAACCGGTTGAAAAACTGCACGTTGGCACTGTGTGCTCTCCGGTCAGGCATTATTTGCTTCCGAAAACATGCTACATTCTCATTTCAGCACTTACACTAGCTGGCTTACAGGTACGGCTCTCGATACCGCCTCACGCACAGACGCACTGGAGTCTCGGTGATCTGCAATTTGGCTGTTCCAACACTACTTCAGGAGCACAGAGGTCAGGGGAGGTTTATGCGGAAATCCCAGTCCTTACATTCAGCAGTTGTGAGACTCCTAGGCAAAACGCTTTCTTAGTCATCTCTGAAATTCATTCCTCCAACTGGTCTGGCAAGGCTTGAGGTTATTTACCCGCGGGGCTCAAGGAGCCCCAAGCACGGCACCTCTCGGGCGTCTCCCGCAGCAGGTGCTAACGCCGGGCGGCACTGTCCTTCGCGGCTTACGCAGACACACGAACGTGTATTTTTGCACACACACATGCACAGTTTTTGTACCTGCTTTGCTTTCCTCTCATCCCTCAAATGCGCAACGTGAGCAAACAGATCTTCAGGAATTAAAAGAGCTGTAAATTTGCCCGCATGCCAATGGAGAAGCCATATGGGTTTATGGCTGAAACCTGCATTGGTCCCATTAGCCCACAATCTCTCGTTTCCATCTGCTGTGTTGGGTTGTAGCTGAAGCATTATCTAACTAAACTACAACGTTTCACAGTGCCAGGACACTGCTTTAGACAAATTAAATTATCCTCCTGACAACAGCAAATTAGCAGCAGGACAACAACCACACAGCAGTCACGCAACACGTTCAAGAAGCCACATTTAGCTCTGTCCCTATGATTTTGGCCATGCTTTGCTGAGACCAGCTGCTCCGCTGACGCACCACCTAGGAGAGCTCGCAGATGTAGGTGGAGGGTGGAATGGTGTGGACCAGCCCCAAGCAAGCTGAGGGTCAATCTCAGCAAGCTTCTGCTGCATGGGCACAGAGAAGGGGTCACGAGCCACCAGCAGATACCAAAATCCAGTGCCAAAAGTAGCACACAGGAATCGCAAGCACTAATTTACTCACAGATGGGAAGGAAGCGCTAGAGATAATCTAGTCCAGACGCTCACTTGAAGCAATACTCAGGCTTTCCGGTCTCCAGCGTACAGATGCTTAGGCCAATATGACTGAATATCTCAGATTTAGGAAATCACACCGAGTTTCCGCAGCGTTACCTGGCTGTATTCTCCCAGTAAGATGTGGGAGATCGTATCGCTGAGCCAGACACCTCACAACTGATTTACCGCTGTACTGACAAAAAGCAGATACCTCCCTACCCTTTCAACTCCAGTCTACCCTACATCATCTTCAGGGTGGAAAAAAACCACACACGCACACACACACACACAAAAGCAACCTTCTGCAAAATAAAGCAAGCCTTAAAGAGCCAGCTAAAAATCTGCTGGTTTTTTAGTTTACGAAGTTGGCGTTTCAGGCTGCCTCCAATCCGTGCAGTACGCCAGACCGAGCTCTATCGCCGGCAGCGGCAGGTAAGCAAGGGCTGGATCTTGCGTGCCCTGACCTCGGCCGGAGTCGCAATTTTGGCACGCGTGCCAGGCTGCGCCCCACGGAAGCAGTGGGATTCGGAGACGCTCTTCCCGCGTCCCTTCCCGGCTGTAAGCAATCCCTCGGGGGCAGCTGGGACGTGAAGCGCGTCCTCAGTTATTTGTCCAAGCAAGAGCTGGGAGTGGGGGATCCTCGCCCCCAGCAAGAAGGGCAAACTCGAGCCAGGCGATACAGACAGCGATGTTTTGATTCCCTTTCTTGTGCTGATCTCACTTTACTATTTGCTTACGCGAAGATGGGTACTGATAGACAAACGTGGCTGAGGAGCTCTGCCCCTCTCAGCGAGGAGAAGACACCCTACCTTGAGCTACAGGAACTAATCCCAGCGGCGTACAACCAGGGCCATTTCGCACACGCTCGGCGGGGACTGATTTTCCGGCTCTCTGCCCCAACTTCTCCGTCCCGGCTCCGTGTAACAGCCAGAGCAAACATCTGCATTATTTCCTCTTTCACAAACGTGGGGGATCCAGCGAGAAGGACGCTTCCCTGCCTATCCTACTCCGCAGGCGCCTCTTCGCCTGCGAGCGGCGAACGTGCAGCTGCAAAAGCCATCGCGACGGCCGCCGGGGAGGCGCGCTGCGGGCCGAGCCGCCCGGACGCGCGGGGCGACCGCCGCGCGCCCCGGGGACCTCCCGAGCTCGGCGGGCGCAGCGCTGCGGGAGGAGGCCTCGCTCTCGCGCGCGACGCGGGATTCCGCGCGCAGATGCGGCGGGAGGTAAAAATTCGCCCCGTGAGTAACTCGGGCTGCGGCCGCGGCGACGAGGAGCGGACCGAGGCGTGCGGCGGCGAGGGGTATTTCATCTTTTTGCGAGCTGGCCCTCGCACGAGCCGAAACACCCCATGAAGAACTACGCTTTTTATTAGTTTAGTGGTAATACGCACGATTTAACCAAAAAAAAAAAAAGAAAAAAGAAAAAAAAAAGTTTCTCCTCGCCTGATTTCTAAGGGGACCAAGCAGTCCTACCTCGGATGTAGGCGCACTTGCTGTCGTCCAGCGGGCCGGAGGCAGAGCCGCCCATGCCGGGGCCGCGCAGCGGAGCGGAGCGGAGCGCAGGGGCGCGGAGCGGAGCGGAGCCGCGGCCGCGGGCGGCGCCGCCCCTCCCGCCCCCCGGCGCCCGCCCCGCCGCCGCGCCGCGCCCTCCCCGCCTGCGCGGCCGCGGGCGCCCCCGGCGGCGCCGCGCCTTCCGCCTGCGCGCCGTGCCTGCGCGCCGTCTCGTCCGCGCAGAGCCGAGGGTGCCGGCGGGTGGCGGGTCGGCGGCGCGTGGGGAGGTGCGAGGGGAACGCGAGCGCTTCGCCCGCGGCCGCGAAAGCCTCCGGCAGGGCTCGCAGCGTGCCGGCGGCGGCGCGGAGCTGCGGGAGCGGGCGGCCTGCGCTGCGAGCCGTCTCGCGCTTTACGGGGTGCGAGAGAGGGCTCGGGCCTCCATTTAGGCACGTCTGTTACCGGATTTCCTTCGGGCAACTTTAACACGGTCACATGTAATACGCAAGTCATCTCCATGAAACTGGAGGGAGAAACTGTGGAAAATTCATGAGCCGTAAAATGGGTGGTTATTTTGTCTCGTCATTTAGAAGATGAAAATAAGCCAAATCCCAGAAGCTTTGTGCTCAAGAACAGATGTCAGTGCGCAGACAGGATGGGAAACCTCCCTGTCTCATCGTGGCTAGTGTGAAAACAGAAAGAGAACCGAACACTGTTTTTAATTACAACATCTTCTACGGTTGAGGTTGGCAGGGACCTCTGGAGACCCTTCAGTCCAAGCCTCTGCTCAAGCAGGGTCACCTACAGCACATTGCACAGGATCGGGTCCAGGTGGGTTCTGAACATCTCCAAGGAAGCAGACTCCACAACCTCTCTGGGCAGCTTGTTCCCACACTCAGTCACCCTCAGTTAAAAAAAAAAAAAAAAAAAAAATCTTTTATTTGGATGGACTTGCCTGTTTTTCAGTTTGTAGCTGTTGCCTCCAGTCCTGTCACTGGACACCATGGAGAGGAGTCTGGCTTTGTCTTCTTTACACCCTCCCGCCATGTATTTGTACACATTAATAAGATGCCCCTGAGCTTGCTCTTCTCCAGGCTGAACGGTCCCAGCTCTCTCAGCCTTTCCTCATATGACAGATGCTCCCGTCCCTTAACCATCTTTGTGGCCCCTCACTGGACTTTCTCCAGTAACTCCTTGTACTGGGGAGCCCAGCACTCCAGGGGTGGCCTCACCAGTGCTGATGGAGGGCAAGGATCATCTCCCTCGATGTGCTGGCAGGCAGCCCAGGATACTACTGGCCTTCTTCCCCACAAGGGCACGTTGCTGGCTTGTGCCACTTGTTGGTCACCAGGACGCCCAGGTCCTTTTCTCAATTACAAGATAATTAAACACTATTAAAATAACAAAATAACAGCAACACAGACAAAACACTTTTGTGCTTTTTCTCCTAAGAAATCTTGATTTTTGAGGAGAAAAAGCTCTATGTCTCCCTCAAACATTCTTTCTATAAACACCTGTTTTGTATCGTACCCTAAAGGACAACATGATGGTGTTCTTCCATTCTATGCAGAAGGTGAATTCAAGAGTGAAAAACTTCTTTATTGGTGTCTCTCTGCAGAGGGAATTGCAACTTAACTGTGAAGCAGCAATGACATATACATGACTCCATTCTCCACCCAAATGGCCCTACCAGCACAGTGAAGTGTTTGACAGTGAATTAGTCAAACACAGTCCTCAACGGGACCACAGCGCTGACAAACTGCAGACATGTCATCAGAGGGACTGATGAAATCTTTTGTCACATTGTTGGCCACTTCCCCTACGTACCAGCACTAAGTGGCACCTAAGATATACAAGGAACCAGTTGCTCTGACATGGTGCAAAATAGCATTTGCCTGCACCTTCTAGCTTCAGAGGAAAATGAAGGGTTTATCCTGTTTATATTCTCCCACAGCCTTCCTGGTTGCTTTGTAAACACAGTTCAGTGTTAGCAAAGGCATTTAAGTGCATAAAATGCATATGAAATCCATTGGGGCAGAAAAGCAATTATCTAAAATTACCTTATAAGATTTCTCCCAGGGAAAAGTAGACATTTTAAGATCATTGACTTCTGTAAGCACGATAGCAAGGTGCTGCTGACAAAGACAGCTACAAACATAATAAAACTATTAAGGAGACATGATAATTATCTACAGCTAGAGGAAATCATTAATCATTGTTGTCTGAAAGGCAGTACTGGGTTGCAGAAAGTAGTACTAGAGAGAAAAACAGTCCTTTTCTCTGGACAGGCTGGTGGCTGAAATATGTTCTGAATCCCTTCTGTCTAAGCAACCCAGAAAAACATTATCCCTAACTGACTAACTAGCAAACAGAGCCATAACTATTCTGGCTGGAGATCTAACAAATAATAACAATATTTTGATAAAATAGCCTTAAGGACAGTGAGAATTTGTTGTGCTTTAGCTGCTACTCTAATTCTGAGAGGCCTATAAAAAGCATTGCTCTGAAAACCCACAGACAGGAGAAGAGCAGATTTTAATGGATTCTTAATGGAAAGGCATGACTTGGAGACAGTATATGAACTGCTACTATGGTCTAGGGAGAAATAAAAGTAGTATGCATGGTCATTATCCAAAGGAAAAAAGAAAAAAGATAAAACTCCTTGTTTTTGTTACTTCAGAAGGTGTGGATGACACCAGACCTGAGGACTGTGAATTGCTCATCACAGAGGAAAAGCAAGGCAAAGTTATATTTCAATAGCACAAGGTAAATAAAGAAGATATATACAGAGATACCCTTACAAATTATGTAATTTGTAAATTTACAAAAAAAGTGCAAATTACATAATTTGTAAGGGTATCTCTATATTTCAGTAGTTCTGTGAAAGAAGATGGTGTAAAAAGGTGGAGCAGGATGAAATGTAATCAGGCAGATTGAGTGCACAACCCAATGCAGGGACTAGGCTTTTCCACCTTCCTTCTCCACTCCTTGTTTTTTCCCAATTATGCTTTCTTTTGATTCTGCATGTAAACAGCAATCATTTGAAAACTCACTAAATACCAGTGTTTATTGAATATCAAATTGTAGATAACATTCATCATTTTACTCTGCTTGGTTGCAAATTGTTTATAAACATCCATTTAGTCCACACATTTTAATCTGATCTGAGGGATTTTTTAAAACTTTTCAGCAGAGAAACTTCCTCATAAAAATGCATTAAGGTTGACATGGAAGAGTCAGTAGTTCTCTAATCATATTCAGTAAATATACGTAGCTCACTGTAAGGCTCACCTAGAGGTTAGAACTGTTAAAAATCTCCTGGCATTTCCAACCTCAGCATCCAGAAAGCATGCATCTTGTTCCTCAGACACATACCTTTTAGTGTGAAGTCAGAAAACATAGGGTAAAACTTATTTTTCTTAGTTTTTGAAGAGTGAGGTGGGGTCAGAAATGCTCTCCTGTAAATGAGGGCTAGAACCTTTTCTCTTTTTTCGACACCTGAAATGCTCGAATAGTAGGATTTAAGCAGCTGGGCTTTAAAGACAAATGCCAAGTCTCTTGCAATGCATGATAAAAGAATCAGCTGGTAGCACTGCATTTTCATACAAGCTTGTTGGCTTTGCAGAATAGCCGTAGCCTTAATGTATACTGACATGTTCACTAAAGTCAGTCTTCTCAAACATCACACTGCAGGGTGTTGCTCCTCTAAGTAAGCAAAACAGAAGAATGCTGCTTAGATAAATAGAATTGCTTCTCAAAAATTAGGAGAATTGCACATTGTTAACTTTTGTGTAAAGGACAGGGCTAGGCCTCTGAGAAACAATATACACGTGGGAGAAGGTCTGTTTGTTATCTTCTTTCCCATATTCATGAGCCCTTCAGGGTGACGTAGGTTCCCTGTTCACTTAGAATTAAAACAGAGACCTGTAAATATATTCTGAGAGGCTTATGCTTTTTCTAACAAAATAAAGAAGCTGTAAGTACATAAGGCATATTGCCAGCTGTCATATCCGGTTTGTTTTCTTAAAACATTTTCAGATTCTGAACTTGACTTACTGCAAATAAACAGATTCTTTTGGGTGCAGTCTGATCACAGAGAAGGATGACCAGTCTGCACACCACGAACGCTCAGGTAGAAAAAGCCTCAGAAATCACTAACCTCACCAGAACAAGATACTGCACTTTACCTTAACTTGAAAGTAGCTTACCTCAAGCCCTGTAGCAAGCGGTCCTACTCTTCTTCTTCCCTCCTCTATTCTTATTCCTGGGCAGTTAGCCCTGTCTCCTGCCATGGCAGAAACCTAACGAGAGCGCTGTTTTAATCTTGTTCTTTTGATGTCAGTCTTGTGACTCTTTGAAGCTGGAGTCTGTTTTGGGGGAGTCTGGAGAGGCAATGCAGCATCTAGATGAACAGGAAAGTACAAAGTAAACCAAATACAAACGACAACCAGTAAGGAGGAAATTCTGGATTTCTTAGGATGTGACACTGGAGTGAGGGTATGTGGGAGCAAGTGAAGTCTCTGAGCAGAGATGTGAAATTCAGAATCCTTAAGATCTGATTCTCAATTGTCTTCCCTATACATTAAAGCATCCAAGAGTCGAGAGGAGCCTCCAGCTGCTACCTGGTCCATTTGCCTGCCCAGATGCCAAGTAATTTTTTTTTTTTGCATTTATGCAAATTAAATCATACATATTGAACTTTTCTATTTAGGGAGTGCACTATTAAATCATACCTGGTACATTCCAACACCCCTTCCTTCTCTTCTTAGTCACTAGATTATGAAATCTGTTAAGTTCGTCTGGTAGAGGTTTTAATGAACATTCCTGCTTGTTTGCCATTAAAAGCAGTATTTTAATTAGCGAGAACATTCTTGTCAAAGCAGCTAACATACAGGTCTTTGCAAATTCATTGTTGATGCAAGCTTCCTCATTGTCAAACATGATGCATGTATGTGTTCCCTCACCTTGGAGCAGAGATGCTGTACAGAAACCAGTAAATAAAGCCCCCGTTGACTGCACTTTCCACTTCAGAGTGGCCAGAAGGAACAGCTAAATCCGCTGATCTCACCAGAAAATTCAGGATAAAAATCAGTCTGTGGTAGATGCGATGGATCCTTTACAGCCTCAAAAGGGCAGCGAGACCTGCTTGGGAAGACAAAAAGAAAAACCACGTCAAGTGGTGGAAATGAGTTTATAGGGTGTGATTTCCAGCAGGCAGATTTAAGGGGTTTTCGGCTCAGGTAGCAGGAAGTAGGCTCACGTACAGTGGAGACAGTCTGAGGGACTAGCACAACTGCCTCGCTGCAAAGAGGAGAGTAGCTTTTCTTTTGTTGCTATTAACTACCTGTTTGGTATGTTCGAGAACTAAAAGACACTGAAATTTTGTATCTCTGTTGCTCACTGTCCTGCCTGGCAGGAAGCGCAACCAAACCACATATTCCTTTACTAGTCTTAGAGTAGCTAAAGAGCAAAATCAACCACTTCTTGTCTGAACGGAAAATGTACCACTGAGTGTGTCACGTGAGGGGCATCTCGCTGCCTACGAACAGAGTTTGGCAAGGCAAGACCTCAAAAACTATAAAGCAGATTTGTCATTTTTCTTGTTCATGAAATTAAATTGCAGCATGCCTCTGTGCTTAGAGGAGTTAAGGTGGGATTATATTGCATCTGTGACCTGTACAGAAATTCTGCCTCCATTTGATTAACAAAGATACGGCTGAAACTTTCCTCCCAAGTGAGCTGATATTCATGTGTTATTAACAATCCTTCAAAAGTATGGCAGTCGTACGCTGCAGAAGCTGAATGATCCTGCTGACATGATTAAGGAAGGAGAGGAAAAATCCCCACCACATCTGGATTTGCTTCTTCTGGGCACAGATGGTTTTGGTTGCTTTATATTCAGAATATATTCATTAAGACTAAGCATAGGGTTTAAACACAGTCTTCCTTTTCCAAGTCTCTGTTTTCCACAGAGAAACTGCTCATCAGGAGCCTCTCCAAGAAGGCATATGTGTGTATTGAAAAGGGATTTCCCAAATCCTCTTGCACACTGAGCAGATTATAAGAGTTCAGAAGCATAGCTGATACACAAGGGAGATCTGGATAGTTACATTTTTTTTCTCTCTCTCAGACGTGACTGTCTTGTCCGCTACAAAAAATTTAGCACCCCAGGTTTTTTAACTAGAGTAAATAGATCCCAAACTGTTTACAAGTTTTTCAGGTAACGATGGCCAGAGTATATACTTTCTCACAAACATCTTGATCCAAGCCTAGCTTTTGACATGTGAAAGTCAGGCAGTGTTAAGCCTTCACAGCAAAAGGCATGATGTCCTGATCGCATTGGCAGCGCAGGAACCCGCTGATCCTTGTAATCCTATTAGCCAAATGCTCTTCTCCAGGTTGCCTTTGGCCTTGTCATAGAAGAACCTGCCCAGACAACAGAAGAACATCTCCAGTGTTACCCACCTGTGGGCACCTGTGCCAGGGGCTCAGTCCCCTCCTCCAGCACACACGGATGCAGATCAAATGCTGCAGATCTGCCCCTAGGATGCTAACTGGTTTATAAATTGCAACAGGCATCTTATGGTAAAGCAAGAATCAAGAATTGTAGCAATTAACTATAGCCAAACTTACTTGGGTAGTAACATCCGGACACTGAAGTCTTTACTGTGCTTTAGGAGAGCAAATGTAAGGAACTGATACATCGTTACCTCTGCACTGATTCTCCGGCACTTACTGTGTTGCTCTTCTGGTTGCTACTGTTGTGGGTAACAAGTAGTCTGCTATTTCAGCTTGTTGTCTAGCTTGGGTTCTCATTAGGTGTTATCTTTACCACAGCTGTTATCTTGTGAAAATTATATATGTCAGGCTATAATAACACAGGTTGCACCCTAGCATTAGCTTTGCTTTATTTTATATTCCTCTATGTTAACTACTGCTAAAAAAAGAAAAAAGCAAAATTAAACTCCTACAACATTACTGTTGTGCAAGCCATGTACACACTGCGTTTGCCTGGCCATGCAGTGTCTGATGCATCTTTTATGACGGTTAATGCTACTTTATATAATGATCTTGATTTGTATTATTAAATATAATATTTATATAATGTTTTGTAATAAAACATTATGGTTTGCTCTAGTAGCAGTATATAATAGCTCCTTCTGCTCTTGTACATAAGGCATATTGCCAGCTGTCATATCCGGTTTGTTTTCTTAAAACATTTTCAGATTCTGAACTTGACTTACTGCAAATAAACAGATTCTTTTGGGTGCAGTCTGATCACAGAGAAGGATGACCAGTCTGCACACCACGAACGCTCAGGTAGAAAAAGCCTCAGAAATCACTAACCTCTCCAGAACAAGATACTGCACCTTACCTTAACTTGAAAGTAGCTTACCTCAAGCCCTGTGGCAAGTGGTCATTGTACATTTTTATATAATAGTAATTCATTGTACATTTTTATATAATAGTAATTACTTAAAATGGAAAAACGCTATCAAATTATTAGTGATTTTTAAAAGCAATTTAAATGTCAATATTTATTCTGCTTCTATTGAAAAGCATAGTATGCTCATAAAAATTGCTTGCACTTCCATCACTGCAACCCCACTAGTTTTGCTGTACTGTATTGAACTTACTGGCTTATTTACAAAACTAAAGCAGCCCTATGCAGGGAAAAAAAAAAAAAAAAAAAAAAAAAAGATAGCTTTTCTGGCTGACATTTAGCAGAAATCTATATTCTCCTTGGTTATCCATGCAGTTCAGCTTTACCAGATTGGTTTTGACCACAGTTAGTTGTAATAATGTACATAAGGGTAATGCAACTATTGCTTTTCCTTCCACTTCTACTTCTTAATAAAGTTAGTATTTCCTTAGGCATTGGAATCCTCACTTGTCTGACATGAGAGAAAATAAAATCATTTTTTTAGTGTTCCAACTTATGCTAAAACATGATGATTAGAAGTATTATCATGGATCATAGAAAAGTGTAGATTGCAAGGGACCTCTGGAGATATCGCATACAACCTTCTGCTGGAAGTGGGACCTCAGATTAGGTTGTCCAGGGCCCTGTCAAGCCAAGTCCTGAATACTTCCAGTGAGGGAGATTCTCCCACCTCTCTAGGCAGCCTATTCCAATGGCTAGTTGATCTCACAGTGAAGATTTTTCTTTCTTACATACAGACCAAATTTCCCCTGAAGAAGCATGGGTGTATTAGACTGAATGTGTTTTCTCTTGATGTGTTCAGATTCTCAAATTGTGCATGCCTGTCTAAATAAGCAATAGAAGAAACACCAGCAGCCTTTCTTTTTTTTTTTTTTTCTTTTTTTTCCCTCTGATTTTGTCAGGGTGAGTATTTGGCAACTGAACTACTTCAAGGCTAGCTTTTGTCCCAGTCTTTTATATAAAAAAAGTGGAGCAATCTTTCACCTTTGCACAGCCCACATAAGTACTGGACAGGATTTGGAAGTCTTCAAATACTCTGGAGAGCCAGAGAATACAGAAAAGGGGACGAGGTTAAAAACTGAGAGCGCGATGGTTCTACAGCTCCCCCCACCCCATCTTAAAATGAAGGAATTTTTTCAAAGGACATTTACCTACATCCTGTAATCCAGCTGCAAGGGTCCTAGCCACAGCCTGAAGGCCTATATTCTATCCTCATTTCACGCACGTACCTCACTGCTGCAGACTGAAAGCAGAACTTTGTAGTCCCGCCAGAACAATTACCTGTTACTTGGTGTGCTGCCCAGAATAAACCTTCCAAAATTTAGATCCTAGAATTCATTTCTCTTGTACATTACTACAGATATTTCAACAAATGCCAGGAAAAAATATAAAAGGGGGGAGAGAGGATAAAAATGTTTACATTATGGAATAAGATGAATAATGATTTGGCTACAATTCCCTCCTCTTCCCCTAAATGCTTGAAAAAATAACAGGAGGAAATACTAAAAAGAACCAGCAATCTAAACAAGGGTTGTGAGGTCAAACTCTCACTTGTTCCTCCTTCCTTCTCTTTATCGCTGCTAGCCACTTTGCTGCAGGCTCTTAGCTTAAGGGGTTGTTGGCATTGTTTGTCCATGGACAGAAACAATAAACACAAAGAAAGCTTCATGGTCACCCAGCGATACCTAGAGCCATTCCCGAGTCTTGCATTCAGCAAAACTAAAACTCTCTGAAAGTCAGGAAATAGAAACTGAAGTAGATCTGTAGCAGCCCTCGCTCTGACTACCATAGCTGGCAGTTATCCCTAGAATCAGCTGCCCAGCTGACAGCCATATCTGCTGCGTTTAGGTGTATCTGCAAGGAACAGCGAGGAGAAGTATTGCATTAACTTGGTGCGACTGTCCTTCTACCTACTGGGGAGGCAGTGCTGCAGGAAAGATGCAGACAGCCAAGTTTTGACCATTTTCACTAGGAGTGCATAAAAGTCTTCTTGCCAATAGGTCTTCACAGCAGTGACACATGAGAGAGGTTTGAATCTGTGGATTTAAAGATAGGCAAGTGAAAGGAGTAAAGGAGGCTACACAGGTCCTATTGAGTTTGTTCTTGCAGATCTGGCTATAGTGGAATGATAAGAAATCCCACTTTTAACTGATCAAAGGCTGCAGCTCCCAATGTGAACGAGAGGAATTGGATTTCTGGTTGATGCTCAAACACCCTGATTGCTATAGTGAATACTGAATACAGTAACTATCAAAAGCCTGGATGCTCAGCTGCCTACTCTAGTCCAAATACGAAATACACCCCGAGTCAAAACTTCAAAGCAGGTGCTCCCTCCCTATTTTGTTAAGATGTCAGCAGACTCAAAAAAATTACTCCTTGCTGTCTGGCGCCCCCCGCTGCGCCTTTACCTAAGTAAGGTTCTTCTAGATGCGGCGGCAGAATCTGCCCTCAACATCCTCCTCTTCTGGCAAGCCCTTTCTGTACAAATGTCCCTCCCGGCCCAGCAAACCTTATCTTCCTAATTTTCAGATACTTAAATTATTCAGGTACTCTTCCTCTTGATGGCAGGCTCTCGGGTCATCCAGCTGAGATTATAACAATCTGAAACAGTAGCTCTGGGATAAAAAAAGTGGTGCATGTAGGGGTCATCTTCTCCAACTGTCAGTGAAGAATGAGCCCCCTTCTTCATCCAGAGATGCAGACTCTACAGACCCTGACTCACAGAAAAGCCAAGAAACAGAGTGCAAACCCTGAGGAGTTTAGGAACTTCTGTAAGAGGAAACAATATGGGGCTAGCACTTAATTGCCACATTTCTACATCCTCCTCCCATGGGCTGACAGCCAAGCCACTTTCTCTTCCATTTCCTTCCTCCTTGTTGCCTTTTTTACACTTTGTCAAGTCTTTCACACTGCCTCCTAACCCCATTAAGTGTTCCAAGACTTCTCTTTACCATATTTTTCTAAGTTACAAAGATTACTGTATTTGACCTATATTTTTTTTAATATATATTTTTCATTGTAGGTTTAGGATGAGAAGTAGATGCCTGTTTTCAGTAAAAATTCATAGATATGGGCATTCATTTTCTCAGGCATCTTTGAAAAAATGTTATTTCTGGCCTGTTTGATCATTCTTTGATCAGTGGCCACGCAGTACTACTGTAAATTCTTTCACAAGAAAGTTTATTGAAAACTTGGTTGTAGCTGCTTTGGGGAAAGAATTATTGTATAGCTGAATTGCCAAGAACTCTGTACTCCTTTAGACTCAGATTTTTGCTAGAGATTTCTATATTTTTCTATAGATTTCCTGTGCCAGTGCTGAATGCCAGGATGAAGGTTCCTAAAAATACACTTTTAAATTCTGTTTCTCTAACTAACTTATGATGTTACAATATAGTTATATTTTTATAATTGTATTGTGGATACCTAGCCCTAGACCTCCTGATGCACACTAACCCACTCAGCTTCCACAAAATAAACCACTGAAAATAGTGGGAAAAGGAACCCACAAAGTTTTATGAACTGAAACCACCTACTGTGTGATTTACTTCAGCATATCTATTCCTGAAACATGGTATACAGTTCTGCAAAGAATAAAAAAGATCTTAACAAAACTTTCAATAATGCCTGCTCTTTTATGATAGTAAATGTTTTGGTATCTATGGACAGTTTCCTCCCACTGCCATTTAGTTTATTATTAGTGCCTGGAATTCCTTCCAAATGGCATTCTTTAAATTGTTTTCAGGATTGGAAGCAAGCTTGTTTTAACTTTTCTAAAAAAAGTATTTTCTGTCACTGCTAAATTATTACCAAAAACTCCCAAATATTTTGACTAATGGAAAAAAAATAAAAATACGTCAACTTTCTCCCACCTGCTTCCACTAACTTCAAAGCGTTTCAAAAATTTTTAGCTTTGACCTTTGAGAAAATGTAAACTTTCCAGAACATCTCAATTTCTTTTGATGGTTGATATGACTTAAGCACCATAGTCATGTAGATACCTAGAAATTACTACCTGAATAGAATTACTATATTCTCTTTCCTTTAAAGTTGTGGCTGAAACAGTCAATTTGCTTTAAAAACATCAAAACTAATCAAGATGTTTTTAAGAAATGTTTTTAAGAACTTGCAATCAGATTTTTGTCTTTCTGATGAAATCCTTTATACCATTTCTCTCAACTCAGCTTCAAATTGTAGCATAGCCTGTTTTTACAAGTTTGGGCCTGGCAGAAATCTAGAACCTAGCTTTAGCTCACTGTATACCTCTAAAGTCAGTACAATTCAGAGGACCAAAGCTAGCTGGCCAGCTTAGTCAATTGAGGGAGGGATGTCAGCAAAGGGAGGACAATTTAGAATACCTAAACTCTAGTAATAGGAGTATGTACACAGTATACTGTATGAAAAAAATCTCAGTTAAATGTTATGAGTTCCAAACCTGCTTGATTTTTCTATTAACCACCCTTGAGCATTCTCCTGTTCTACACTCATCGTAATGTCTCTCTCTTCCAGTCAGTCACACTGGCTGCGCAATAGAAGGGATCTTCAATGCTTCTGATTTTTCTTTTCTTTCTTTCTTCTTCTTCTTTTTTTTTTTTTTTTTTTTTTTTTTTTTTTTTTTGTCATTTGGTTCCCACTGTTATGTTAATTAGATTAACCAGACTCCCACAGAGACTGTAACAATGATAATCATTGTAGTAATCTGTCAGCTCCCTCTGAACCCACTTGCGAGGGCTTTGTAAACTTGCTGCCTCCACAGACCACACCAGTTGTTTAATGTAAATACTCTGGCTTGGCCGTAATCGCTCTCAGAATGTTGCAAGAATCAAGATAAGAAAAATAAATTCACAGTAACTGGGAGTCTGAAGCACACATCGATCTTTCCATTCAACTGCCCATGAAGAGGACAATGGAAGCAAAATATTTTTTTTACTTGCTTAGCAGGCATTAGGACTGTCATTATTTTTAAATATAAGATATAAATACTGTGGGGAATTGTCTCCTGTCAGAAATTTAAAATGACTGTACATTACTATCCATCGGGGGGTTTTTTGGTCTAGAAAGAGTAGCTTACTCTGTTTCTCCCTCTCATTTGATAGCTTAAGTACTTATTAGCTTTTCCCCTGCTTGTTTTAAAGACAACAAATTTTGACAATTTCTAGCATAAACCCTCAGTCTGAAGAGATTTCACTTCCAAGCAGTTAACTTTTAAATCCATATTCTGACTGATTTCATCTGGGGGAGAGGGGAGAAATGGAAGAATAAGTGCTGAACTGTCTTTCTTGATTTACAGTAGGAAGGCATTCAATACCAAGGCACTGCTCATTTTCAGGCTATATTGAGAAGTGGAGTAGACTACTTAAATAAATGGAAATCATTATAACAAACAGGCATTTCTCACTGACGTTATGCCTTGTTAAACTGAATCCACAAAGCTTAAGCCTTCTGTAGCCGGTGTGTGCATGTGTGTGTGCATGGACATACAAATCTCCTGTGCTCATAATGTTGTGTTAACGTCCCCTTTCTCTTCTTACTGCAAATCTGAACCAGATGTCTGCAAGGCTGTAGAGAATAATCGAACTGTAGGTTATTTTTCTCTTAACTGCATTTCTGCTGGTCATTTGAAAAGCAAAAATATTCCAAATAGCAGAACTTTAGACTTTAAAAAATAAGTAACAGCATAAAGTCAAGATTTCACTTCTATCCCATAACCTGAAAATCATGAGAGTGGAAGCAGGACCCAAAAAGGGAAATAATTTCTTCTTTAGAACTCTATGCTAATATAATACCTGCTCCCAGAACCTACCAAAGCGCATTACAGATCTCTAATTTATAAGAATGTTTAGAAGATTATCTGACAATTGTTATCTTCACCTTCAGGTGTGGGAACCGATTCACAAGCCTTGATTGACTTGCTTAGGTAGTACAAATGGAAATTGAGCTGGGCCCTCTTGCCTCCTCGTACAATAACTCTCCGACTGCAAAATCCTGTTTAACTATGTTTGACTGAAATGTGAGTGTGTGCAGTATGCACTATCACCCCAAAATAATTACAGCTCAGGTCTGTGCTCCAAATCCAAGGCCCACTCAGTCTATGGTAATAGGCCTGCCTTTGAGTTAAGCAACTCTGGAGGTATCTGAGAAAAGAACTGGATTATGAAGAAATGGGGTGAACTGCTTTGATAAGCCTCACACTCACTGGAACAAAGAGAACGTAGCTGGCATACACCACATTTTCAGTTTCTTGTAGTTACTGCTTAAGTTCAAGTAATAGAAAGAACAGATGTGTTAAAGAAGACCTTTCTGAATTATATTTAAACACGTAGCTCAGACATAGTTTTGAGAAGTTTAACCAGCCTCTGCAAATACGGCACAATAATCTGTTGAATTTCTTCACGTATGAACTAGCCTATACTTGATCATATGTGGGTCACATGCTTTGGTTACAAGGTGCTATGGGAAATCCTTTAGAATATGTTAACTAAAAAGGGAGAATTAATAGTTATTTAGATGCTATTACTGAGGCTTAAGCCAGGGCTGACTAACCTATAGCCTGAATTTTCTTCATTTTTCCTTCTTCTTTGTACAATACTTCTTTCTGTTTCTATTGCTGAGTTACTATCAAAAAATATACACTCGTGCATCACATTTAAAATGTCCTTGTAAAGATAAAGTATATAGACCACGAAATCCTTACACTTATTTACCTGTTGCACGCATTTTCAGTCTAAGTACAAACCTTCAATAACTTTAGAGAAAGTGTTCTTGGCTGGTGTATTGGACAGCATGTCGACTTGTAGGATTGTAATAATAATTGCAGAAAAACACTGAACTTTCTGCATTTGATTTCATCTCTTGCACATAACTACAGTTATGAATGTGACTAATTAAACCTATTTGTGCCCTTGAAAAAGATCTATGCTGATGCTATAAACACAGAAAAAGATATATTCTACCATTTTCTGTATGTGAAAAATTCCACTAGAGGGCATGGCATAATTACGTAAAACATGAGCCAGGAAACCAAAGTGAACAAGCAGATACTCGCACTTAATCAGCAACCAATAGCTGAATTAACCAGCTGCCGGTTGCACCTTCAATATACATTCACTGACAAGTTCAGTGTTTCCATCCACACTTAGTTAAGTTTGCTGCTTCTGTTTCACATCTTAAGGAGGTCTTGTATGCAGGTATCACTTCTATCTAGAAACCTTGTCCTATTTCTAATCTTACTGTCATGCTATCTCATGGCCTAGACCCACGTATCTAAATTATTGCCTAAAGCTCTAGGATGAGAACTCTGGTTGTTAAATCTGTTTTCCAGGGCACAGTGCAATTTTCTGTCACACACGAAAAGCTCGTCTACACACGATGCTGCTTTACTGTGGGTTGATCTCAGTCTGCGGAGCTGTTCCCCCAAACGCTACAATCTCCCATCCTTCAAAAGGCTTTGAGCTTACCTTTGCAAGGTACACAGAGCTATTTAAAAAACCTGTTTCAAAATGTTGTGCACACAGTTTCCCCTACAGGAAACCACATGCCACAGGTGTCAATCAAACATGCTTCCTTACTGCAGAGGATAGGATGCTACAAACATGTTTGCTGAATCACAAATTATAAAGTTGGAAAAATGTTTCTGGTATGTCCCTATTTCTGTTCAAACTACCTATAATAGGCACTGGAGCTGACGCATTCTACATTTCTCTGCCATGAGACTACTTAGGGCTTTAAAAAAGTGTGCACAAAATTCTTCAGTTCTGGAAGAAGCAAGATGGTGAAACATAAACTAAAAAACCAATCTCTTCGCTCCCATTCCACTTGCTATAATGAAAAAGGTAAATAAACTAGTAAAAAAGGGAGTTACAGAAGAAACAGAGGCAACTTGACTCTTGGGCTAGATTCTGTCCTTTTTACAGCCCTTTTTGCCGTGAAAGGTAACTGCAGGAATAGCTTGTGTTTCTCTAAACATATCAAAATGTCATCCTTTCTGAATCTAACAGAAAAATGTTAAGGCTTTAAAGCAGATTTACCACAATTCATTTGTAATTATTTTGGAACAATTGCTTGAACTGCAGAAGCCTCTGCATAGCACAGAAAACAGAGCTGGGAAAAACAGAAATTAAGACTCTCGGTTAAATCCTGAAAAAAGTTACCAGCAGCACAACGCACAAACCTGGCTGGAGAGCCAAGTCCCCCAGAGAGGTTCTGGCATATTCTGTAACTGGTTAGATATATCACTGGTCACTTGTTCTAAATATCTTAAATGAAGATGAATGTTCTTTGTGAGAACACCAAACAACTAACTTTTTCTCTTTGCTCTCAACCCACACTACAGAGTTTAGACTTAGTAATTTGGCACCCTTCTGGAAAATAAAGTGGGCCTGAGTCATTCAGTCCAAGAGTGGGAGTGGAGAAATTCCTACTCCGTATTCTCACTACAACTGTCTTTTCTTGTGGGGGAGATTTTCTGCTATTCTGCCTAGCCCTCACCTAGAAACTGATTCATGCTGCTGGTGCTTTCCGGGTTCCTGCTCCTTCCTTATTAGCATTCATGTAGCACAAGTAGAAAACTACTTGTGGATGCCAATGGACACGCACATCCCTCACTCGTGCTTGGAATTTTCTCTTCCTGATCTTGCTTTTTGTTAGTACCTATGCAACTGCACCAGCACAGTCTTCTGCAGTAGATGAGGCCTGGACACTAACCATGACTCTAATGAGAGGCATGTTAAGGGATGATGAGACTTTGTTCCTTAAAAAGATAAGAAAGAATTAAAATCTTCATTGCACCTGGCTACAAGAGAACAGGAGAAAGTCTGCTGGGTTGCCACACACACACATACTCAGATCTCCTTCAAAAGGGAAGGAAAAGTGCCCAGTGGGAAGGCGAAGAATTCTCCCAGGCCAAAAGTGTTGACCTGATTAAAGTCTTACTGCAGTTAGTTGCAGCAGAGAGTAGAGTTTGTGCTTTGTTCTAGGCACTTTCCCATTAGAAGACTCATTTGACACAGTATTCAGAAGAAACAACATTTTAGTTCTTTTCCAGGTTACTTATAATAAGCTACCACTCTTTTGTTCTTGTCTCCTGGCCCTGGATTTCTGGAATGGAAGGGTATCCATTGAAAATTTATCTTCCATAACCTGAATTCTGAGTATCTATTAGTTACATGGAACAAGTCACAATGCACGACGTCCCACAGGGAAGTCAAATGTGTTTAGCATGTTATTTCAAGGGATGAAAGTAAGCTGGACAAGATGAATATTCTATTGTCAGAGATGAAATCGCTAGAGAATTCATACCAAAGAGTTCAGTGTACTCAGAAAGTACAGCCTCAAGGATAAGGAAGAAAGACCAAGGCAGATGGCTTCACTTTCAGAACCTACAGCAGACTGTAAACTAGCAAGACTAAACTCACACCTGTGTTAAGAGTACTTGAACTGATGTAAATGCTGTTGGAAAAATCATTGCTTTGGGCAAACATGCAGCTTCTAACTATTTCATTATAATTTTCTTTGGCAGCAGATTCAAGAAAAAAGCAATTATTATCTGTGTCTTACTTGTGACTGACCAATATGTTTTGAATAAATGGAATTCATTCTCTTCTATTAGCATATTTAAAGGATAAAGGAAATGCCCAGATTCAGTTCTCACCAAATGAAAATATTTTAATGTGCTCTTTAATTAGCTGATTAACTAATTTCTTTCTTTCTCTCCCTGCATTCCTACACTTGCCACTATATTGGCTTAGACATCATATACAATCAATATCAGTGATTAAGTGCATATTACCCCACTCAAGAAGTCTAAATTAAGCATATGTCTCTACAAACGATACTTCTAATTATCCGGTTTTGTTATTTTAGCCAAATGTGTTGATACACCTGACAGACGTTTTACAAACTAAGGAAAACGCACATTTTCTGCTCAAAGTATGAATATTCTGAAACCATTTTGTATTTTCTAGCACATACCTATGGCTATAGATTTTGTAAATATATTTTGTTCAGTCTGAGGGAGTTTGGGGTTATGCCCTTTCAAACATTTAAGAATCTGAATTTCACACACTAACTTTTCTGTTTGTATTGCCATTTCTGTAATTTGGAGGTTTGCTGTTTTGAACAATATTTCATTTTTCAAATGGGCAAAATCCTTTTATCACTGCTTACAATTCCTCATTTTATGAAGTAGCCAATGTTATCTTGCAGCTACTCCTCAAGATTGCGAGGTAGTTTCAACTTTTGATGCTAATTTGCTGATGTGATTACTTTCACAAGCATACGGTTTATGAAAACACCAAATGAAAAACACTAAATATTGCTGAAGTACTACTGATTACAGTTACTGATACCACTGTACTGTTGCTGTTCATCAGGCACAGTTGTACGGTTGTCTGGCTTATTTTTACATTGGAATAGCTCATGTCTGTACAACTACCAAAACTATGAGACTATATTGCCTGTATAGAGTTGAAATATTTTTTCTTTTGCTCTCTCCTACCTTTGCTTTCTTATAAGCTACTTGCACTAGAGAATTTGGCCTGATACTGTTCCTGTCAAAGCTGGTAAAAAATGTCATGCCTGACTGCTCCAAGTCTGTTGCCATTCTGCACGCTGCTTTGAGTGCATTGCAGTCATGAGTTGACAAAGGTGGTACTAAGGTCAGATACATCAACATTTTTAAGATATGTTGGAGGGGAAGAAGAAATCTTTGCTCTTTCCTAAGCAAGATCCACTACGTTACTATGTGCTGCCATCTCTGCTACTTCTTGCATATTCAGGACATAGAACTGTTATTTTTAGTCTTATCTTTCCCTCTTGGGTCAGCATCAATCATCCAAATGCTGGCTACATCCAGGTCTTCACTGACCCTTTTTAAAGTAAAAACTTTAAAACGGTGGGACCTGAATATTGAAAATTCTGAAGTCTTTCATGCAAAGTTTCTTTTCCAAAGGTGGAAAGCTGACAAAGAAAGAAGCCCTAATTTGTGCATTTTGACCTTCAGATAACAAGGATTCTGCTACAAATTCCCATTTATGCACATCTACCTCTGTGAGTAGTTAATACACCATCGTTTTCGCCTTCTCACTCAATTTTGTATGAAAGCCTCAAAATAAAGCCACTTTATTTTCAAAGTTCTGAGAAATACATTACTGAAGTACTACGTTACTTACCAGTGCAGGAAATTAATCTAGATTATCGCTGCACTGTTTCTGACACACATTGAATTGTTTTCATCACATACACAAATAGGTGTCCTGAATAAGTGACCCACTACTGAAATAGATGATAAGCCTAAGTCTCTGGATGGTTATCACTGCTGAACATTACCTACTACACTGCTAGCAAGCATGCCCAAGGTAATTCTTATTTATTGTCACGATCTCCGCCTGACAAAACACTTGAATGTTGCATAAAGTGCAATAACTTCTGCCTTGATATGAAAGATTCCCTCTATCACCAATTACTTCAGGTCTAGTAAACACATCTACAGACAGAGAGCCCTACTTCAAACACCTGTCCTCCTGAAAGTGAACTGCGCTCGATGGAAGGGCTTAGTTCCTGCCTTTACCATACCTTTGTGCAGATCTTATGATCCAGCAAAGAGCTTTTCCACTGGATTGCCACAGCTCTAGCAGAGTTGCAACTGCATTGCCGAAATGTCACATCAGTCAGTCTACCTGTGCCAGCCATGTCTGTTAGTTGAAGGTATCACTGTCAAACAAGAGTTTATTGTTAAGGTACGTTTTTTTTTTTTTTTAATAATGGCCCTGGACTAGTAGTATCACATGCATACACAGAGGGTTTTCTTGTATCCTGAACTTCCTCTAAAATGTGATAAATACATTTTGTGCTGAGTAATATTGTCTGATTTCCCTCCTTTCCAATTCATTGTTTTGAACATCCTTCACTGCTAACGATTGCTAATCAAAGATCAAGTAACTTGCTTGCCTCTGCTTTATTTTGAAAGAATCTAAATTTTAAATTGTAGCAAAACCATCACTTCTGAGCCAGTGTTGGATCAGAAGAACAGTCCCAGGCCCCTTTCTTCCTGCCTCCCTTGTATCAATTTGATACAAGAAGGGTGCTTAATAAATGCTCTGTAACCTGCACAAAGGGTTGCATTGGAAATTTCTCTTCCTTTGCTTGACAGGAACAGCCAGCAAGGGAGAAAGGACTGAGTATTTTAATAATGTTAGGGCAGACAAGTCACAGCCTACCTGGGACACCACCAATTACCTTACCGCTTCTTTCCAATCCACTGCCAGGTTATTTTTCCCTCGCTGTCACTTATACATGCATCTCCCTTTAGTATACTGTACCACAGCATAGAAACACACCAACAGGAACATTTCCTAGCTTCTTCCACCTTTTCTTACTTACAGATCTCTACTTCCAGACTTGTGAAATGGGAGCACTTTATTTGCCTTTTCTTATCTCTTTATGCTGGTTTCTAAAAGGCAACGAATGGGTGGCCTTCAATCGCTTTAACAGGTAATAAATATTTTACCTAGGAGCACACAGAAGCAGCATGTCTCAGTTGACTGAAGTAATTTACTGTTATTTTGCAGCTGCAAGGGGAAGAAGAAATGTTTCCATTAAACTATGAACAGTGGAAGCCACAAACTAACGAAAGCTATTCCAGCTATCATGCTGCACCGTGTTTTCTACCTGCTACAGAGAGAGTTGCAAACAGCAAAAATGCTCACAAACTCTGAGGTTTGAAATACAATATTTTCCACATCCCAGACTTTTGCGTCCACACTGCGAGTGTAGAATCATAGAACGACGGAATAATTCAGGTTGGAAGGGATGTCAGGAGGTCTCTTGTCCAACCTCCTGCTCAAAGCCACCATCAGAGCGAGTTGTTCAGAGCTTGATCCAGTCAGGCCTTGAAAACCTCCAAGGAAGGAGGCAGCACAGTCTCTCTGGACGATGTCTTCCACTGCCCGACTGCCCTCCAGGGTAAAAAGTTTTTCCTTATATCCAGTCTCAATCTTCCTTGGTTCGATTCATGTCCACTGTCTCCTACCTTCCCCCAGGCAGTACTGTGAAGAACCTGGCTCCATAATCTCAGAACGCTCATGAGGTTTGCAGACGTGGGTCCTCAAGGCCTTCCCTGCCCCAGACTGAACACAGCAGGCTGAACACCACTGGCACAACCGATGCTGAGGATATTAAAAACCAAACAACCTTTACAGAGTCATACAATTCTTGCAATATTGTCACCTCAATATCTGGTTTTCCTTTAATGTAATAGAAGTGTTCACCCAAACCACTTGGATTAAACATATGTCTAAATTGTATTTTCCACAGACAACTGATGGGAGACCATTACATGAAATTGCTCCCTGAGAACATGAATCTTTCTACACTGGACAATCCATTTCTAATGCAACTAGTGTAACAGCTTTTCATAGTTTATTTGATAATTTACATGCTACTGCATACTTTCCCATTTTACTAGATGCTTCCAACTCACCTTGCCCTCCATCTTCCTCTGGAGATCTGCCTTCCTTCAAATGGTGTGCCTTCATTTTGCAAACCTTATTTTACTTTTACAGCATTCAATGACCTAATACTCATTTTGCTTTCTTCATTTTTCCTCTGGAAAGACATCAAATAATTTTACTGACAGTCGTATATTAACATAAGAACTGCTTCACTCACCACAGTACTGCAGACACTCAGAAAATAAAACACTTCACCAAAGGACACTTTCTAGAATACTAATGGCTTGACAGAAGTCTTCCCTTCCTTATCACTGCCAAACAGCTGAAACATAAGGAAAATTTCAGTCATTAGTTCTGACTAGTTTCACTGTAAACAGAGTAACTTCTCAGAATTTTTTTCATCTTTTCTGCACACTCTTCCAACTTTAACATGTAAAAAGCTCAACATAATTCACTTGTTTTTGAAATTATTTGATGGCAAAAAGGCTTTAAAAGGCAAATGGATAAACAACCACTACAGCAAGAATCGTTGCAACACCTGCATCACATGCCTACATCACTTGCTCAGAATCATACATAAGCCGCTTTGGGAAAATGCTAGTGTACCAAAGGAACCTGCGACAAGCACGCTAGCGTAAATCCCGCAAATCTAACCAAGTGCAAAGGGCTCAAGTTTGAATTCACTAGATCTGAATGAAGGATACCTGACTTTTATGATGCCTCCCTTCACCTTCTCTCTTGACTATGAGCTTTGCTTGTAAGATATGTTTATTATTCTGAGTTGAATCTTATGCAATAATAATACCTTAAAAAAAAAAAAACAAACAAGCCAACAAAGCAGGAACAAGAGACGACTGTTAAATCCTCTCCCAAGTCACACTTTACTCCCTCTGACATTTAGCTGGGCCATTTGACTACTCTCAGAAAAGAGAAATGTTATTGCTGACTCCCTTACCAAGCACTTGGAGGATTTAGTTATACAGGCTGTTTTGCAAGTCCCAAGGTGTGCGTGCAGAATGAAAGATGCTACATAAAAATAGGTACTGAGAATCATCAGTAGGAACCTGGTATGCACTGGATTTTTTTTTTAACAAGCAAAGCTTTGCAAAGAAGAAAATGTCCTAAATTGGAATATTAACCAATAAAGTGATGATAAACCAATGAGATTATTAATTGTAACACTCTGAAGAAACTGAAAATGCTTGAAATGTTCCACTTTAAGTAATTTTATATGATTTGTAACGTCATTAAAGACTAAAGTATTAACTCAAATTTACGTCTCACAAGATGATCTTTGCTGTAACTTTTTGTTTACGCCAGATTCAACCGCGCCGCGAACCACGTCGCTTTCACAGCCAGTAAAACAGGCAATGACGAGAGCAGTAAAGACACCGGAGCAGACCCGAAGCCCGTAAAAACGGAGGTCTCAGCTGAACAGAGCTTGCACCGCGAGCGCGGGGAGGTGACGGCGCCTTCCGCGCTGCGAGCGCGCAGCGGAGCGGAGCCGCTCTGCCCGCGGGGGCTTCGGAGCGCGCTTTCGCCTTTTAAAACGAATCCGAGCGCACCGCGTTTTGCTTCAGGCCTCGACCTCTACGTCTGTGGAAGGCCGTCGAAACTGCCATTTTTCTGTTTCCCAAGTTAAGCGGCCGCCGCCCGGGACTCCAGCGGTGCCTCCCTGACGCCTCGCGAGCACCCGGCACGCTCCTCTCCGCAGAAAGGCTGCCAGGAGCGAAGCTCGTCCGGAGCCGGGCAGGTTACAGCGCATCTTACGCACGTTCGAGGAAGAAAAGAAAAAAAAACATATTAAAAAAGCAATAAAAAAGAAGCGGAAGGCGGCGTTCGCGGCCAGCGGGGCGCCGAGCGGCGCGCAGGTACCGAGGCGCTGCCGCGAGGAGAGCCGGCGCTCCGCGCTGAGGCGAGGGCGGCGGTGAGGGGCCGCCCCCGCGGCCGCGGAGCGCGGCAGGCGGGGCAGAGGGGCGAGCGGCCCCGCCGCGGGAGGAGGGCTCTGGGCGGCCCGGTCTCGCAGCCCCCTCCGCGCTCCCCCTGCCCAGCCCCGGCCATGAATATGTAACTCCCCTCTATTTCCCGAGCTCCATTGCGGAGGCTGCCGCTCGCCATATTGTGCTGCTGGGGCTGCGGCGTCTCCGGCGGCGAGAGAGGGCGACGGGAGGTGGCGGGCGCCGAGAGCCGGGGCGCGGCGGCGGCAGCCTGAGGCGGGAGCGCGGCGGGCGGTGAGCGCAGGGCGGCGGGTCGGGGTCGGAGCCGGGGCGGTGGCAGCGGCTGCCCCCGCCGGGTCTCTCCCCCTAGTGGGGCTGCGGAGGGGCGTCCGCAGGGTGCGCGGCGCTCCCCGCCCGCGGTGCGCGCTGCTGCGGCCGAGGGCTGGGCGCTCCCTGAGGGGAGCCGGGGGGAGCCCACTGCGCTGCCCCCCGCCGCCGCGTCGAGGGCGGCCCCGGCCCCCGCGGTGGCCGCCGCCGCTGGCAGCGGGGACGTGAGACGTGTCAGCGCCCCTCTCCTCTGCCCCCCGCCGCGCCCCGCGGGGCGTGTGCGGCGCTGCCCGGCCCCGCGGAGCCCTGCCAGCCCCGCGACGGGGCGGCAGCGAGGGATGGCCGCGAAGCGCGGAGGTGCGGCATGGCGGAGCGCGGGGCCGAGCCGGCGCCGGCCGGTAACGGCCGTGCGTGGTAACGGCCGCGCGCCGTAACGGCCGGCGGCGGTAACGGCCGGCGATAACGGCCGCGCGCCGTAACGGCCGCCCGCAGGGAGCGGCGGCGGCGGGAGCCTGACGCGGGAAGGCAGGAGGGCTCCTCTACCGAGCCAGGAGCCATTAACATCTTCATAAATCATCCCTAGCGAAAGTGCAATATTCGGTGTGATTTACTGCTCCCTCCCGGTCTTTTGTTTCCCTTCAGCCCTCTGAGCAGTGCGTGGATGCCGATGAATGATGCTGGAGACGGTGTTAACTCCTGTGGTGCAAGTGTCAGCGTTCCCCACAGCGCGTCGGTCGGAGCGAGACCCGGTCGGGAATTGCAGGTGTTCGCCTCCTCTGCTGGCTCTCGCTGCGTCCGATCCGCCTTTAGCACCTGCTTCTTGCCAGCTTTTACCCCTCCTTAGCTGGCGCTTTGAAATCATTTGCCTGCCTTGGCCTGTCCCTGCAGCGTAGCGCACCCACAAAACAAGTGTGCTGAGCAGTATTTCTCTTCTTAGGGTTTTTGTATAGCTTGCTATTGTTTTTTTCTGACTATCTTCTTGGGGGGAAGAATTGGATCAAATGCCTAATTCCAGAGAGATCCAGAGGGTGACTAGTGGAGAAAGGTGATTTCCAGTACGATAAATCATAATCCAGTGCTGTTTGGAAGTGGTTATAATTCTCGCTGTGCGATAACTGTGTCATGCACAGGCTTTCAGGGATTAAAGGAAATCACTGGCATTTGAGAAAAATGCGAGTAGTGTGCAGCTGAAATTATTTTTGCTTGAGGAAAATTCTTTAATCAAACATGTCACTCATTCTGTGACAAGGACTTGATTTGTCATAGGAGTTTCCAGTCGAAGTGCTCGCGTTTGCAGTCCTCTCTGTTTTCACTCAAAACTTTTGTAATGAGATAATTTGACATCTTTATGCATCACGTCAAGCTCAGAGATGGTGTTCAACTTCTCAGCTAAGAGGCTCTTACTTTGAAAGTAGTGTCTATTAATAAGCGGTATCTTTTAACATTAAAAGATGCACTTATTTGAAGGATTAGTTTTGTGAACTGTGTGGCGATGGGAGGAAACTCTGAACTATTTGATCTGTATTTTTGCTGGACAGATGTTGGCACGATCCAGACTGTCAGGCAGTAAGCTTTGTGGCTGGACCTGGCTGTGCTACAGTGAACTTAAGCAGTAATATTTAAATAAGTTTAGAACTTCTTTGGAGCTTTTTGGCTGGTGAATTATATTATAATGTTTATGAAATGTTTCAATATTTTCTGCGTTCAGCTTCGTAATAATAATGGCACAAAAATTTTGCATTTGAGGAGGTTTTTTACTACTTGGGTGGCTAAAATTTGGACCTTTGACATCATAGCCTTAAAACAGTAGCCCTGCTGTAGTTGCCAAGAAAAGCATTCTCTGTCAAGTCTTAAAGTACAGTGCAAGCCTCAGTGAAATAAATTGTATGGTTCTGCCTGTATCAGTGGCATTTTGTTTACTAAGAATGATGCACCATGTTGAGCAGAAAGATTTGCTTGGGCATCTGGTGTCAGCAGGATTCTGAAATTTTCAGGGTCTTACGTATGGGTCAATTCAGTCTTATATATGAAAAAGATACTGGGATACCTGAATTGCTTCAGCTTCCTTTAAATATTTTTCTTTCTTTTGCTTAAAAAAATAACAATGGAAAAAGAGAAAGTCATGGAGAAGGGCAGCCTCAAAAAATGAGAGATAAGTCTGAAACTGTTCAGGTGTGTTTTTCTTAAAAGCAGCACTGGACCTAGTTTTAATGAAGCACCGATACCCAGAACGTGTATGGAAGAAGTGTCAGAGTAGAACAATTCTTTCCATCTTTTTTACTTAGATGAAGCAGGAAGGAGGATTTAAATTATTTTTGACTCAATAAACAGCAGTTTGATAATGATGCAGATAGAGAGGAAAGATTAGGCTCAACAACGTTCCTTCTCCAACTTGGTTTTGATTATGGGTGAAAATCAGTGGCCTCCGAAACTGACCTTAAATTCTTAATTTTCTGAGCAATGAACAGAGTTCAGTATTATGGAGCTACTTAGACTTGTTGCAGTGGTGAAATATTATAGGAATTACCCCATCTGCCTTCCCCTCACTTCTCCTGTGGAACAGCTGGGAGGTAGCAGTATTATTCTACATAATTAAAAACCTAATCTGTTCTTTAGTGTTTACCTCTCTGGGATAAAATTAAATTATTTTGGATGATTACTGGGTTTAAACTTTTGCTAGTTGAGTACTGTTTATAAAATGTACAGTTTTATTTAAGGGAGTCCTTAAAACACAAATTGTTGTTAGCTAGCATCCAGCTTTAGACCAAAGCTATTAGCTTGCCAAATCAGTTTTGTTACTCCATACTTACTATAGACAATAACTCAGTCATAGATAAGATTACTTCAATCTTTCTTTTGTCTCTCAAGTGTAGTGTGGAGGGGAGTTATTTTTCTCTTTATTAATAACCAAGTAGAGGTATTTTCTTTTATTCTTATCAAGAAAATTTTATCACCACTGTGTGTGGCCAGCCTCACTCTGGCAATTGATAAGCAGCTGAGGAATTTTTGTGGCTATCGTATCTCTGTGATGACAGAAAAATTGAGAAACAAGCATGTTTCATGATTTGATGTTCTCAAAATTGCTCCCACAATATTAACGCATTAGAATAATACTACTTATTACCACTTGGGTTAATAAATGTGATTGATAGTAGGTGTGTTATATGCTAAAGAGAAAGGTCAGGAAGCGGCTGGCTTGCTGTGATCTCAGCAGCTCAGGGAAGGCAGCACACCCGTTGTGCAGAATCGAGCCAAATGCACTGTAAGGTGCTACTAAATTGTTTGGAGAAGCTTCTTAGCTCCTCTAATACTTTATCAAAGCAACCTGGCAATCCAGGAAGCTGATGAACAGGCTTTGGGGATTTCTGCTGGTGAAATTGAAAAAATGCCTTCATCCCCTGCTCTGTGGGGCCGGAGGTTGCCTGCTGGTTTCCCAGCAGACGCAGACCTGTGCTGACTCCTAAGGCATTGCGATTCGGAGACTGGTCTGATAAATGAAACGTGACTTCAGGGCGTTTGTACCCCGGCTCAGCAGCTAGATGATGGAGGAGCTGTGCTGCTGTGGGCCCGGGAGAAGCGTCTGAAGCCTGGGACAACCACTGCAGCTCAGTGGGAGGGAGTGTGAAATAGAGCCCTTAAGAGCGTTCTGACAAATCAAATATGGAAGGATTAGGCCAGTTTTGCAGCTTCTGTTTGTTAACTTCATGTTAAAATTATCATTGTGTTTGCAGTTTAATAGAGTGCACGTTTTGATTTTGACCGTGCCTAACAACAAGACAATTTTCAGGAAGCTTTGACTGCTCTTACCTCTGTCAGGAATGATTTTATCTCTGTGGGCACAGTGGTATACTACAACTGCCAAGTCCTGAACGAGGAATGAATTAAGTACATTGCATTATCACCACCAAAAGTGTACTAAGCTGTTGGATCAAAACAGCTGAGATCTTTCTCATGTCATAATTGTAGCTACATGAGTGATTTCTGCCAGCATAGTCATCAGTTGAGGACTGCAGTTCTTCATGTTCCCAGCTGTAAAAACTGAAAGTGGAAGACTAGTTTTCTAGAGACCTAGCCATTGCCTAGCTTTGCGCTTGTGGAAATGAGGGAGGTCATTTGGATTGTGGTGTAAGTACATTCGCAAGATTTGTGTCAAACTGAGCAGCAACTATAAAGTTAACAACAGGCGTATACTGAAATCATCAAACTTAATCTTTATTGAATTGAGCACTCAATTCTCACTTTCTGCATCTGTTATTTCAGGGAGACAGTAAGAAGCTGGTTAACCTGAAAAATGTGCCAACAGTGCTGTGAGGCTTAGAAAGTGCTGTGAAAATGAAAGCACTGCTTCTGAAGTGTAATTCTGCAGCAAGGATACGTCCCACAATAGCAGGATACATGGTGTTTGGATACCTGCCTGTGATAGTGGTCTTTCCCTGCAGACTGTGAGGTCCACTGGACTATAAACATGTTACCAGTATGATAAAAACACATCCTTACCACCTTTTCAGTGTAAAGGTAATAAAGTGCTTCTAGGCAAATATTGTCTCTGTCCATAATCCTGCCCTTTTAGCTCACACTTTATTTGATAAAACTAGATGATGCATTTAAAAAGGAAAAGAAGCAAGTCTGAATAACAGTCTCCTAAGGTAAGATGTACCTGTTCACATGCATTTGGTCTGTATGACAGATTCAGCTTTTCCAGAACCTGAAAGTTTGTTTTTATTTGCTTCCCAAAAGTTTTTAATCTTTTATCCTTCCTGTTAGGATCTGATGCAACACTGAAATTAATTTTAGGCAGAGAAGGGTTTATTTTGCCTCTCTCCGTCACAACTGGTAATAAGTTCTTAGAGATAAATCAACCTCAGACTTCAGAATTAAAGATGTTCATTTTTGAGACTTGAATAGGCAGTCTTATGCACTGTAAAGATAGCATGCTTCTTAATATGACAAACTTTGCACAGAATTTAGCAAATAACAGAGAAAGTGGCAGTTTTACTTACACTAAGCTGTGCTTCAAATTGCTGCTTTAAAGGGCAAAATTATGCTTTGCTAGTAACTTTGCTAATAGCTTTTTCTCTATTCATATCAGTTGTTGGCAAAGGTCTTAGGCACGTTTGATGCCTTTGAGGTCAGGTGCCTATCTGACATATTGGTCCACAGCAGCACTGAAAATGCACTGTTTCTCTCACAGTTTTCTTCACACTCCTGACAGAAAGCTTTAATGTGATACAGTATTTCAGTATTCACTTTATACAAAATACAGATTGCGTGTGAAAGATACCAGTTCCTTTTGGCTTTAGTGATTAAATGAATTTACTACCTGTTGCTTTAGAACTGCAGGCATTTTCTTTTTTTTACCAAAAACTGGAAAGCTTTTTATTTAACCTCTCCAAGATTTATTTTTTTTTTAATAGAAATAGCCTGGTTTTGAAATGTGATGAATTTGAGTGTTTGTAGGTGTGGTAGCTACAGGAAAACTGATGTTTCTATGAATTCTGGACTACCTGGAGGCAACTAATACAGGGTAGAGAGAGTTCTCTGTGAACGGTGTGGTAGTTTTATGTACTGCAGTTTTTGTGGCTCAGGAGATGTTTCAGAAGGTGTAAAACAGAACTGTAAACAGTAAGTTGCAACACTAAGGATTTATGCTATAGAAAATAATGGAGTGATCCAGAAGGCAGCGTGAAATGGCCGTGATGCCCTTACCAGGGAACACAGAAATCGTGGAACAAACAGGAATTGGAGTGTCAGCTATGTAAGAGCAAGGTACATACACATATAGTGCTTATGCGCCAATAAATATACAGCAAAGCATTGACTTAAAATCATGTTTGAAAGCATGCTTCTGTCATATCGAAAAGTACATGACTGTTCGTAAGACAATAATAAAACAGCCTTGAGCATGACCAAACGTTTTAATACTACTTTTTTTTTTTTTTTTTTTAGTGCTCTTGACATCTGAGATGAGAGAGTTGTTGCTCTGTTTTTGGTCACTTTTATTAGTGTTAACAGTTCACTGAGTTACTGTGTAGGTGTAAATGTGTAGAGCAGATGGTTTGTATGAGGTCGCAGTTGTGAAGCGCAAGTATTTCCTAGGGCCAGGGTGAGCAGCTTGACAGCCAGACTGGAAATGCTGTTACCTACCCTCTGCAGATCATTTCACTTCACTGCCAGTAAGTTGTGAATGGCAATTAACTGGACAATTCCAGCTCTTAGGGCACCAGGCAAAATGCTTTCTTCCTTCAGAGAATAAATACACCGAAGAAACTGAAGACCACGTGCTAGCGAGCCGGTGTTTTTCAGAAATACCGGTACTTTTCCCCTCTATCAGATGTCATCTGGAGGCGAGCCTACTACAGGTTTCATAACGATAGTAGCAGGTGGTGGTACTGGCTTTGCAAGGAGGGATTTTTTTATTTTGCAGAGAAGTGCTCTTTAAGCTTGTGGGATGGGTTGTGGGAAAAACAGGGGTTTGGGCTAGTTGCAGGAAAAGTAAAAGTTCAGAACTAGTATGATTAAGAGGCACAATCATACCAGTAAAAACATTCTTTTCTGTAATGTTACGTACCATCAATACTGTTAAGCTGCTCTGGTGCCCTGGGGCTCTTCGGTTTTATTGCCTTCTGGGGGCATTTTTCAGTCTGAAGTGGACTGCACAGCTTTTGGTTTCATCTTTCTCCAGGGTGATGGTGTCACAGGGCAGAAGTGAAGTTGTTTCTCTTTAGCAACTGCACTTTATCCACTGACAAACTTTGGATTTTTCAGTTTTACCATCTGGTAGTGTGGAGCTTTATAATGCTTGCTTTGGGAATAAATCCAGCTTCTCTAATCCATATACACTCCCAGTATCATATCAGTATCAAAATACTTTTCCTGTAGTGTAATCTCTTCCAGATGAAAACCTTTATTAGTAGAAGTAATGAGATAAAAGCAAAAAGTATTAATCTTTCTGGGGTAACCTTTACAAATAATTTCAATGAGTCTCTAACTTTGAGAAATCCAGACTCAATTTTTAGGTGGCCAGTGTGAGAATTTGCTAGAATGTCATAAAGATGATATGTTTTCAAGCAAACTGTAGAAATGCCTGTAAATACTTGTAAATTCCTAGAAAACGAATTCTGATGACAAAACACTACAAATTTAAGGAGAATGTGCTATTTTTCATAGAGGACAAGCTAAGTTTGTGTTTTAAATGTAGGACTAGACAAAACCTTGAGTGAGCGTCACACTCGTGTATTCAAATATGAATTTTATTATAAAACATTACTACTTTATGCCATTCAACCAGTATCTAGCATTCAGTGGGAGTTGGATGTACCCCCAAATTCATGTTTTGTTTAAAATTACTTTCATTATACATATATTATTTTCTCAGCTGTGATGGGATGTCACTGATATAATTAAAACATTTGAATGTTAGTTTCCTTATTTACTTCTGTAAATGAAGTAGGAAAATAGATTGGCAAGGAACCAGATGCCAATAGTGTTAAAAAGGGATTGGCAAGATAGTTGCCACGTTTTGCCTATTCATTTCTCAGTGTGCATCACACTATCTTTCATGCGCTATAACATGTATCACACAGACTGCATGCATTAACGTTTGTTATTATTATTTATAGTACTGTTTGGCCGCAAGATAGTTCCAGTCATTCTTTATTTTCATACTTTTATTCAGACCAGTTGCTATTAATTTGTTTAGCTCAACACAGTTTTCTAGTTCTGTTTCTTAAGATTAAAATAGGCTCCCCCCTTCCCTCCCAGTGGATTCAGGGGAAGAAAGCAACACCAGGGAGAGAGGACACTTAGTGGCCCGTGGCAAACACCTTGCCTGAGATGCAGGTTTTCATGTCAGTCTTTGAGCAATAGTAACCGTGATCTTTTTACCATTACCCGGCTGGCCAGGGAGGAGTGTAAGGGGAGCAGGAAATTCTGCAGCGGAGGTGCCTGGGGGTTTCTCTCTGGGCTGACATTGCTTTCGCTCTCACTGCAGGTTTGGAGAGAAGTAGAAAAGAGGAGGTTTGCTGCAGTGCCTGGGGGCTGCGGGTGACGGCAGGGGGACTCCTCTCGTGGCTGGTTGGAGCGCAGAGCACCCGGCCAAAGCTGCGGCCTTCTCCCTCGCTCTTCCTGACTCAGGGTCTCTGCCCCACAAGCAGAGTGCGAGGATGGGTTCGTTTGCAGGCTGATGGGGTGATTGAGGGTGGAAAACACTGTGAAGCAGGCATAATTTGCTCTCAGATTTGACTTCTGGGGCATGTAATTGCTATTTGGAGTTTTGGCTTCATAGTTTGTATTAATTCGGCATTTTGAATAGCCTGTTAATTTGCTGTGATCGTGCTTCACAGATGATGGAATCCTAGTTAGTGTGTACAGAAGTATGTAGCAAAGTGGCAACCACTCATTTTTAAACATCATAGGCATTCAGAAAGAAGCCCACTTGCATTGCTGTTGATTATTAACTGATAATGTCTATCTTTGGAAATTATACCGTGAATGTTCTTTTTAGACACTCTGTGATTGCTCATTTGTTCACATTCTTTCTGTACTCTGAAGGTGCTTTTTGATCCTCTGATCCTCTTGAATTCACAGATTAAGTGCTAGTCCCAAACTGTTTCACAGCTTTATTATATAATAGTTGCAAATTTAAAATTCTGGCAGATACTTTTAAGATCTTAAGGAAGTGGCTGCTTTTAGCAGATTGTCAAAACCAAAGGCATTTCTACTTGCTATTGGCCAATTAAAATGTATGTGCAGGAGATAAGTGCCAAAATACTATTAAAATGTTGTCCGAGAAAAGTTTGTGTTAAGTTTTCATTTTAGACAGAAATACCTAGTTGTGGATTTTACCCTTGATTTCTTTCACAAGCTCTAAGAAAATACTTAAGGAAAGTGTTCTTTTTCTTGAACACATGATGTACTGCATATTTATAGAAGAAACTCCAGTGTTATGCAGACTTATTCACTGAAGTTTTTTTTATTACTATTTTTTGGTAACATACTAGCATCTAAAGGCCCAATTCGCAGGGTGCTGTTACCACACTGTTCAAAGAAACGTGTTCAGCTTTGCTATAAAGATAGTGGTGGTGTTCACAAAGTGAAAACCTTCCCGTTTAGGAACATTGTGACATTGAAACTTCATATTGGGAGGACAAAGACTGAGAGCTGAGAGGGGTGAAAGCGCTCTTTTAGTAAGGAAAGACTCCTGAGCTCATCCCCTTTTGCAATCAGAATATAACTCTAGTGAGTGCAGTATCTACCTCATGGGAGATAATTGAATGAGTGGTGACAGTTTGGATAAAAAAGAGAAAAAGAAGCGGGGACGTGGGCAAATGCCCTGACGTTCAGGATCGTTGGGCAGTTGGTTTCAGGAGCAGGAACAAAACGACCTCCAGGGCAGAACTTTGCCTCTAAGGCATTTGGAGATACAGAGAGGGGGGGAAAACTTCAGAAAACAATGAACACTTTTCTACATAAATTCTTACTTAAAAATGATTTTTAGATAATTGCAATAAAATCTTTAAATAATTTGCAGTACATACAAAAAGCCATCAATGGAATATAAAACCATCAGAGTTGCCAACAAGCTGCAGTGAAGATTGATTCCTTCAAATACTATGTCTTTCCAGAAATACATTTATTTTTTTCAAATCAAGCTCCTAGCCAGAAATGAGGAACAGAAAAAACATACATTTCAGAATGTTTTTAAAGGGATGAATTGAGCTTAATTGTACAAATGAATTGAACTGAACACTTTGTTCGAACATAATTTATCACTAACAGCAGTTATGGTATTAGGGAGTAAAATGTAAACCTCTAATTATATTAAGCTTCCAGGGTAACTCAACTCTTTTACTTGTTTTTAATAAAATGTAGTCCTTCAAAAGAAGTTGGAAGAGTTGAAGATACTGTTGAAATTGGCATCTCAAATGGGGGCTTAACTGTCTTACTATTTTAAGTCTAAATATTTAACATTTTACCTTTGGAACAAGAAGTTTTTGATGTCTGTGGGTTTGATACTAGTGTGCGTACATTTATTTTCAAGGCCCGATGCATTTTTTTTTTTTCTCAAAAGTGTTTTGAATGGAAGAATGTTTTGAGTTAAACGGCAGCTGGAGCAACCCTGGCTACACCTGGGCCGTGGTGTGGCCTCCTCCTTCCAGCTCTTCCACCCTTTCCCTGACCTCAAGCTGTGCCGACACAGCCGCATGTGCCAGCTGCCCTCTGGCCTCGGTCCAGGCAAAAAGAGGCGCTGCAGAGTGTTTCGTGAAATAATTCAGGTTACGAAGGATCTCCCAGTGTCGTCTGGTGCAAAATCCCCCGGGCCGGCTTCGTGGTTAGTTCCAGTGTAGAGTTAAGCTGATCTTAAATTTTGACTAATGCCAAGTCTTGACATTTTGAGAAATTGGGCTAAGAAGTGATGATAGGCTGGTGAGGGTGGTAAACCGCGGAGAAGGTAAGAGGGTAGAGAAACTCGGGAGCAGCGACAAGCTGCTGCTAAGCTCTTCCTTCGGCTCCCTGGCGGCCGAGCCAGCGTGTCCGACTGCAGCTCCGAATGCTCTGAAATGCGCTTGTTGCCGGACTGATTCGGTTTTTCCCGAGCGGTTGCAGGCACGAGACACCTGAATGCCCAGCATGCTGCGCCTCGTGACTATATATTTGAGCGGATAATTAAGTGCGTTTCACGTAAGAATTTACAAAGTGAGTTTGGCCCGTGACGAGTGAGAAGCTGCTGTGCTGGACTTTTCTAGCACGCAGTGAGGACTTTCCTGCGGGAATTCCCTGCTCGGCAAGTGGGCACGAGATCAGCGTGCCTCCTCTGCGGCCTCTTTCACGCCGCTTTTTTTCCCCCCTATAACTGCCTGCCCCTTTTCCAGAGCTCCTCGAACAAAACTATTCTGTTGTTCTGCCTTTAACCTCCAGGCGCTTGTCCTCAAATTTGTTTGGGGAAATAGTCTACAGATGGATGAGCACAAAGAGCAAGATTGCATAAGCCCTGTTTCCCAAAGAAATGGGCCTGCGATAGCTGCGCTTTCAGATGAAGCGATGCGGTGCTTTTTAGTGAAGCTGACAGACTCATCTCCCTAGTTAGGGAGCTGTTCCGCTTGTGGATAAAGCTTGGTTATCTAAAATCAGTCAAAACTATTTCTGAAGCTGTTTAAGAATAACGAAGTTTGTTTTGCTCCCCATTTTATTTATTTATTTATTATGTTCTGGCAAGGCAAAAAATGTTCTTTTTTTTGGTTCTTTATTTAAAAAAAAATCTGTAGAGAATATCCAATCTTTTCTATTAGTGTGGAATATTGGGAAAACCTGTGGAAAGGGGGAACCTAACAGCTGTTGCGAACGGGAGTGACAAGAAAGCAAACGGACTCGTAGCATTTCTTGCTCTCAGGTTTGCAATCCTTCCTTTCGGTTACTTCGGTGAGCTCTGCCTTTCACAGTGGCAGCTGTGCGAACCCTTTAATTACAGGGCTTACGGGCGAGAGTTGCCCTGACCTGGAAGGCCGAGTTGCTCGGAAGGACTGCGGGTGTCCTCGCAATATTACATTTTTGCTGAGCGACGCTGGTGCCCCTCGGGCTGTAGCACAGCTCGCGCTAGTCGTGCTCGGCGGTGGCTCTGAAACGACAGCGTTTGAGCTGCCTGCGCAAACAGGACTTTCCCCCTTCGTCTGACCTCCGCTTCAAAGTTTCAGCGGGACTACTTGCTCTTTGGCTTTTAAAACCATAACCTAAAGAAATTCCTTCCTGTTGTGCAACTGATTGCTTTCCTTTTATATCTAGAGAGTATAGAAAAGCGATAATTAAAAAAAAAAAAAAAAAAAAAAAAAACACAAGTTAAAAGATGTAATGGTAAATGGTGCGTTAGATTGCTCAAAATTTCACGATGAGAAAAGGCTCACAGAGCACGCGCGTCTTAACTTTATTCCCAGTGCCAGTATGTGTGTGACCTTTGAAGAAAGGATCCTGTCGTCTTCATTTACAAAGTGGAAAAAATCTGAAAACTTAAGTGCAATGCTATTATGACCATACCCACTTACTATTTTTAATTGGAAAAAGTGAGTGTGAGGACATTTTTATTTAAGACACACTTTAAAAGATGCAAACTGATAGTAAAGCTTCCATATAGCCCTGGTTGTTGTGCCGGCTAGAAGCTTATCCATGTTCCATTTCCAAGTGACCTTGAGAATTTGGAGGTTTTGGTACATCACATTTCCAGACTGAAGAGTAAAGGGGCGAGTTTCCTGTGGGGTTTTTTCCCTCTCCCTTTACTGGCAGTAGTTAATAAACAATGTCATTTTGTTTGTCCAGGAACTTGTCACTTGATGTTTTCCGCACTGAACGAAGCTGTCAACAACAACAAAATCTTGCTTGGCTCAGGAAAGACTTTCCTAATTTTGGAGCTTTAAAAAGGGATCTGTTGGTCTGGCCTGCGCCGTGCTGGACCTCTTTGGGGGAAAGCCTGCTAACCTGATAGCGGAGGACTGTCTTAAAACTGAGCGCAAGTGTAGTCTGTTTATTTTTGTTGAAGATCTTAACGCTGACAGGACAGCTAGAAAAGTTGTCCGTTTGTCTGCTCTGCCTTCGTGGCAGGCAAGGAGAGCTGGGGACGGTCCGGCTGCAGCCGTTCAGCTCCCCAGCCGGCGCGAGAGAAGGGAGAGTGGCGGAGCCCGGTTACGTGCCGTCGAACCGAGGAGCCGCCGCGGTCTCCTCCTGCTTGGCCGCAGCGACCGAGCCGAGAGTCGGCTCGCTGCGGAGGTGCGTGTCCGGCCGCCGTCCCCGGAGCGGCTGCAGAGGAGCGTTCGCGGAGAGTGTCTGGAGAGGCGCCTCACCGATCGGGGCCGGAGCCCTCTGGCTGGGGCTCGCTGACCGTCAAACGGGCAGGGCAGCTTTAGTGGAGCGGGATCTTTGGTACCGGCGGGTGCTGCTGATGCTGCTGCGTTAGATTTCAGCGGGGAGAAGAAACGTGGATTCAACTTGATGTCGAAGGGTGTCGTAAGGAAAAGCAGTCAAAACTCATTCAAATGCGTGTGTCGGGCCCGATACAGAGCTGGAAACAGATCCTAAAACACAGGGGAACAGAAACAGAGCTACGGACAGACACTCGTCTGTTGATCATTAAGCAGAAGAAAAGCTCTGCGGTGTGATTTTTGCTTTTTACTTTTTTTTGATATTTGAATTGACTGTTTCCCCTGCTGCTTTGATTTGGACTTTATACACACCAGCTGCTGAGGAAACTTGGCCTTTTCTGAAAGCAAATCCCCTTTGCTAGTGGTGAGTGGATGATGTGGATGCTTCTAGCTTCAGAGAGATCCTTGGATTGGCCTGAAGGCCCATTTCCTTACTGTTAAAACTCTGCAGTGCCATCGCTGTAGACCTTTGGGTGAGAACTAAGCAGGCTACATCTCAGATGACAATAAATTTAGAATAAAGCAGATCAATTATTTATTACGACACTTGCACAGTGTCTTCTGCAGGGTAGTGCACAGAATATTATATAGAGCATAATATTTATATCATAAAATTGGAGTTGACAGCATGTGTCTGTCACCTTTTTTTTTTTTTTTTTTTTTTTTTTTTTTTTTTTTTTTTAAGTAGGAAAACCTCTAATTTCTGTGCCTGGAGAAGAATCGACATCAGAAACTTTGCTGCACCGCTTCTCTCTCTTCTCCTTCAACAATTAATTGCAGCTTAGAAAGTAACCCTGCTCTCCAGAGAGGCTCACCCCCTTTTCATCTGGAACTTGCTGAATTTAAAACTAGGTTATAAAGTTCTTGATAGATGCCAATGGACTTTGCATTTGGCTACCTATTGGAAGGGTCTGGAAATGCAAATCTAGGTTTAAAAGGAGTGATAAAAGAAAGGATGGAAGCACTTCTGCTTTTTCCACCTAGTGGGAATGTCTGCAACTGCAGTCTTTCTACGTGGCTACGTTGTTTATAAATGTACAACAGAATGGAAGGTAAATTTTTCCTGTTTTCAGGAAGGCATTTTTGGAGAGATGGGGAAGATTTCCTCTTCTCCCCTAGCATGAAAATGTTTCCTGTTTGAAAGCATGACTTTTTTCTGCGTTTTGCTTGGCTTCCTTTGGCATGACTGTAGTGAACACGTGCAGTGGTTTAGCTTCATCTCAGGTGCTGATTACAGAATTTGACAGGAAAGGCACGGTTTCTCTGCAGGGGTGTGTGTGTGTGTGTGTAAGGGAAATGCAGAAAGATTTGTCTTTAAGCAAATTCTCCAATAACAGTGGTTCCAGGGTGTATCACTCATCTTTTGTGCTCAGTTTTTCTTAGCCCTGTCCGTTTCCAGGAATGCCTGTATGAAATTACTGATCTCAAAAATGAGAAAAACCCTGATCCTGTTTGTGCAATTCACGTTTCTGAAACTAGCACTCTTGACTTCTGGCTCCCAAGACACTGCGAGTCGAGTGCAGCTCCACTGGAGCCCAGTGGGGCTGCTCAGGAAAACTGCGCTCTTTGAATTTACTGTTATGACTAGGTTTTATTTTATCTTTTAGTATTCTCTAAACTTACGATTGGAAAACCCTAGTGCTGTATTTTCAGGAGAAGAAGAAAAGGCGATACAGCGTGCTTCCAGGAAGCACGGTTAGCTAAGAGCTTTGTGCATGAGTGCGCCTGCAGCATTTTGATTGCCCTTTTTATTAGGAAGTAGATCGTAACTTGTATCTCTTTTGTTCCCAGCCATGTCCCAAGCCGTGCAGACGAACGGAACGCAACCTTTAAGCAAAACTTGGGAGCTCAGTTTGTATGAACTGCAAAGAACGCCTCAGGTAATGTGCTTTTGAAAAATAGACATGTGTGCTTGAGGTGGCATGTGTCTTGTTTTGTCTAAATATCTAACTATCTTTACTAAAAGGATAGTAAAAAGTGCAACCTCAGTAAGAAAATTACTAAGTTTCATGAGAGAATTTTTACTTGATTTTTACACTAGGAAGCAATAACCGATGGCTTGGAAATAGTGGTGTCGCCCAGGAGCTTGCACAGTGAGCTGATGTGTCCCATTTGCCTGGATATGTTAAAAAACACTATGACGACAAAAGAATGTTTGCATCGTTTCTGCGCTGACTGCATCATCACAGCCCTCAGGAGTGGGTATGTAAATGTTACAGCAGAGGAAAGGGATTTCCCTTTAGATCTGGAAGCGGTCAAGGAAGTCCTTTAAGCCCTGGGTGTCGATGTGCAGCAGTAGAGCAGCCGCGTGCTGCGCACACCTAGCGCGTCTCATTCTTCAGTGTTCAGCCACCCAGGGCTGAACTGTTCTTACAAGAATGTGTTTGTCAATCCCTGAGCAGAAGTTACCTGGGCATAGTAAATTAAGTGTGACCTTTCAGCAGCAGTCCTACTTCGTAGCTTGACTACTAATATAACTTATGCTAAAATACAAATCATTTTTCTTTTATTCTTCAATTACAAGAGCGTATTTTCTTGAACATAGTAAAATTATGAGACGACCAACAGCAATTAAGTCAGCGATGTAAGTATCTCCTTCTGATGATGGCAGTTACCTGTGCTCAGAGGTCACACACAATTTGCTGTGCCCAGTGATTGACAGTAGTGTTCTTGTCATTAGAGAGATGAGAAAACCATCAAGAACAAAGCCCCTAATGAGGTTTCAGTTACTGAGACCTCTTCCTCACTGGGGAAAAAAAGTGTGTAAACCTGACATGATAGTTAAATGAGAACAAACATATACTCAGACTGTGTAACGGGTTCCTTAATTTTTGGCTTGTTAAGAATACTACAGAAGATTATGCCTTCAATACTTATTATTTCCTTTAGGAATGTGTCTTTCCTAGGTGAAAATCTAGCTAGAGCTTAGAGAAGGAACCAGTTTGTAAAGTAGGACTTTTGAGCTCTTTAGTCTAAACATAGTTTCTTTAAACATACTTAAAAAAAATGAAGCAGGGAGAGGTGTGTTTGGGTTTTTTGTTCAAGTATCTTGAACTACCTGATCTGCCATAAGATAGAAGCCCCATTCAGGATTTGCTTCAGGTATCAAGTCATGAGTGTTTTGTCTAAGAACTGTAGCATTGGGGCAGACTGTGATTATAGCTGGAGAGTTAGCATGTGTTTCCTCTCTTCTTATTGACCTTTAGCAACAAAGAATGTCCCACGTGTCGTAAAAAGCTAGTTTCAAAGAGATCACTGAGACCAGATCCCAATTTTGATGCTCTCATCAGTAAAATTTACCCAAGCCGCGATGAATATGAAGCTCATCAGGAGAGAGTGCTAGCAAGAATCAGCAAACACAATAACCAGCAAGCTTTAAGTCACAGCATCGAGGAAGGACTAAAGATTCAGGCGATGAACAGGTATGCAACCTACACAGTTTGTCTGCTTGTAACCTTGTCAGCCTGCAATACTAGGAGTATGCCACCTGTCTGCAGAATATTTGGGGGTTCCTCTTTTCTCCTCCAAACACTGCCAAAGTAATTTTTAACCTTTGTCTACTGACAGAAACCTTCATGTTGCTCTCTGCCACTTCTGTTGCAGCCAGATGTAGACAGCAGATACCCGTTTTAGCTTTACGAAAATGCAGGTAACATGTCTTTGGTAGTAGACTGCTGTAATACAATGAATCCTCTACCAAAATAATACCATTATATGCAAATAAATACACATAGTGCCAGAATTTAGGTGTTTTAATTGCAACTTAATACACAAGGCTGGACTATATGAGGTACACATGGAAGTGGAATACTGGTATGGATTTAAACCCAGGAGAGCCAGCTGGGGAAAGAAGCCTCCAACTTTATGTTACAGTAAAGCATGGTATGATTCTTTGTTTGACTGACTTTGTCATGTACGAATTTGTACTTAGATGAAAGGAATCATCTGTCTTGGCTGAAAAATAAAAATAATTGTATCAAATCAAAAACCATCCTAAAAAAAGTCTCTAGAATGTGTTTGAGGGATAGGAAAATCTACAGTCTTTCCTATGAATATTTCTTTATGTGAAACAATGTTATAAATATGTTCCTCCCCCTTACATCTCTGAAGTGTTTATACTCGGATGCTCTACCTGGTAGGTCACCCATTTCTGACTTTTAGCATGACTGATCCTGGGGCGGGAGGGAATTGTGAAGGTTACTTGGATGAATTCTGAATGCTGATTAGCAGCTGAGCTGACATTTATTTCCACCTATTTCTAATCAGGTTACAGAGGGGCAAGAAACAGCAGATTGAGAACGGCAGTGGTGCAGAAGATAACGGTGACAGCTCACACTGTAGCAATGCCTCAACGCACAGCAACCAGGAAGCAGGGCCTAGTAATAAGAGGACCAAAACATCAGATGATTCTGGGCTAGAACTGGACAATAATAACACAACTGTGGCAATAGATCCTGTAATGGACGGTGCTAGTGAGATAGAACTAGTCTTCAGGCCTCATCCTACCCTCATGGAGAATGATGATAGTGCACAGACGAGGTAAATGTCTTCTATTCCTCTTTGTGTATTCTGCTATAATCTTCTACTGTCGCTTCTCTTTTCTGTCTGTCACTTCTCAAGGCTTTTAAAATCAATTTACTGTGGTCATACCACAGCCTGTTTAATCCTTGCAGTCTTTCTGCTTCAAGTCAGATTGATGGTATTGGTCCAGTATTATAAAAAATAATGTTATCGTAACAATCTGTTTTAAGCCTTTGATCACAGAAAAAGATGTTTCTAAGGTTTCCAGCGTCACAGTTCTCGGTAGCTACTAGGACGACGGTATATTATCAGTCCCTTTCTCCTTGCTGTAAAATCCTGTGGGCATAAAGAAAGCTTGCATACGTTTTCGAGCAGGTTTTGGAGCAGCTTTGTATCAGCATGATTCGTAGGCTGGAAGCTTCACCTGGCATTTCTTTTCATGATCGCGTCCAAGCATAGACTACAAATAATGGATCACAGCAATGAGCAGTCGTGAGGAGTTTCCTCAGATCTCTTCCTGACATTCTTTCCTGATGAGATATCTCTCTGTAGTGCCTATAAATACATTATAAGCCTTAGCCAGCTTTTCTTTGTGGCTTGGAATTGTGAGGGAATCCTGGGGGTTGTTCTGAAAGGCAAAGACAGCCTCTGGGGGAGGCCTCTACTGCTGGATTTGCCTGTCAAGACTTCTTCTTTCTTGCATAAAGAACTGGGGAAGGAACCAGTAACGAGAAGATCAGGGGAGCTGTAGCAAGGAGCAGACACGGAGAGTGTGTGTAGCTCTGCCACCTTGTGACTTTCCATCCAGGAATGTCAGATTGCATCTCTGCTCAGCAGGTTTGAGCAGTTGTGAGTAGCTCTCAAAAACCCTTGACAGTCTGTTAGTAGGTTTTTCATTTCAAGCAGATGACAGGACAGCGCTGTCTTCTCTCTACAAATAGCATGAGGGCCTGTGGGGGAAGTGTCAGAAGGATACAAGGACTCTGTGGAACAGCATAATTTAGTAATCTGCTTGCACGTCTTGAGTGAAACCACTTAATGCTCCTGTGAGCTTTCTTTCACACCTGCTGCTTAATATTTGGGAGATGGCAGTTCCAAATGCCTTTTTTCTTTACCTATAACTCAGCTGCCTTTGGTTACCTTTGTGGTGGTTGTTGCAGATACATCAAGACCTCAGGCAATGCCACTGTTGATCACTTGTCCAAGTACCTAGCTGTAAGGTTGGCTTTGGAGGAGCTTCGAAGCAAAGGAGAATCGAACCAGATGAATCTCGACACTGCCAGTGAGAAGCAGTACACCATTTACATTGCTACCGCCAATGGGCAGTTCACTGTAAGTAGGATTTCTGCCTAAGACCAACACCGAGGTTCAAAACATCAGTTGCTTTGTAGGAAATGTATCTAGCAAAAGATTGGCTAGTAGAAAAGGAGACATGCATATCATTCAGGGTAAAGTCTAGTGGTGCCAGCAACTACTGGTTGACCTATGTCAGGTGAGGACCAGCTTGTTTTTTTACAGTTAAAATTGAAGAGAAAAAGTTTATTTCACCTGAAGATTTTGTTTCATGCCCAAAGGCAGATAGAGCTTCTGAGAATCAGGAAGTGCCAATCATAAGGGAGCGTTTCTCCGTTCTCCCATAGACTTCTGGTATTGCAGTATGAAACAGCTGCTGTGAATATGTGTAGGGAAGAATCCTACTCTCAGTGCATGACTTCAGAACATACAGATAAAGCAGCTCAGCAATATTGCAGTCAGATTGAGCTCGGAACAAGGTGGGTAGCGGTGCAGTGTCAGTTGCTACAACTAGATACCCAGGTGCTTCACAGTAAGAACCTTTGCAGAGCTTTGAAACCTTTTTTTTTTCTTTTTAACTCAGTCTATGCATTGCTCCAACTTTTGTAGCTGTCTGTTGCAACAATACTGTTTATGCAAGTTTTACATTTGCAAAATTTACATGCACATTTGCAAAAACTACATTTTTTTTTCCATTTCTGTTTTGGTGTTCTAGGTATTAAATGGCTCATTTTCCTTGGAACTGGTCAGTGAGAAGTACTGGAAGGTGAACAAACCTATGGAACTGTACTATGCACCGACAAAGGAACATAAATAGGCTGCGCAGGAAAACTGAGATGGGACTAACTCTTTTTATAATTGTGATTTCTTTAATATTGAAAGAAGACACCACCATTACTTTCACGGACAATACATGTGATGTCTTCTGGCTCTCTCGGTATACCTATTAATATGATTAGACAGTATTCTGGGTTGTATTTAATTTAGACTTTGTTGTGGTTTTTTTGTTTTTCTCTAGGAGACTAAATGACCTTCTCCAGTGCATTCCATTCTTTGACATGCTTTTTTGTTCCCGTTGCATGATAACAAGTGTTCCGCTTTGGAATGTCTTAATTTAGTCCAGGTAAATCTGGATTTCTAAAACATTTGACACAGTTATAGTAGCCTCTGTGAAGTATTGAGCATTGGATAGCTAATTAAGGCTATTCAGTAGTAACATATGCCAAGGAATGTGTTAAATCATGTTGTAATTTGCTAATGGTTATCCATACAAGAAGATGGTAGAGAATTGCTTTCCGATAGTCTTGCAGCTAGAAGTAATCTGACTCCCTAGAAAAAGGGATTTATTATTCAGTCATTTTACTGTGAGCAAACATGGCTATAGTGAGAAAAGTGACACTTTAAAACCATGCTGCTTACTGGGCTTAGTACTTCTGTGTAAGGTGGTTCTTGAGGTTTTTTTTTTTTTTTTTTTTTTTAACAAATAATTCAGCTAAACCGCTCCCCACCCCAAAACGGACCTTTCCCTCTGTAGAACATCCCACTGATGTACACTGCGATGTCCGGTTTGGCCCCTGTTGCAGTTACCGTGTCCTTACAGGCTTAACTGAGCAAAGTCGTCTGATAGTTTTACAGTTCTACTGTGCTCCCTGTCATGGCAGATTTTTACTGTGAATGTATCAGGATTTTCTGTGAAGAACTGTCTTGGAGACTCTTTGTAAAGCAAATTCTGTAAATTCCAGCATGATAATGTAATGAAACGTGCAAATACTTTGTTTTATAGAATTCTTGCCACCCTAGCTGTGAGCTTACCTGGGCTTCAGTTTGAGTAGGGAGGATTTCAACCATAAGCTGCTCTAAGAATTGTTTTCTTATTTTTTATTTTTTTTGCCATAGCTTTAACAAATGTGGCTTAGCACTTTGGAAGAAAATTTTAGTACTTGACAACGTTTACCATTTAGTGTCTTAAATTAGGTTCAAGTTTTTAAACTTGGCAGTAGGTCATTGTGTGAAGTCCAGTAGCTGTTGTTTGTGTGCATGTTTAAACTCCTCTTCCCTCGCACTGGACCTTGCTTTCACGTAATGGGTGTTGCTCTACCTATTCGCATTCTGTCTTCAGGGAACTAAATAGTCACCGTGAGCTTCCCTTTGCTGTAAAACCTACTGGTGAGGAGACCCTCAGCTCTTGGCATCTGAAGCTAGAAGCAAAAAAAAAAAACAAAAAAAAAACCAACTAATGAGTGAGAAGTAATATCCTTTACGCCGCACGGTGTTGCTCCTCCTCTGTCTCGCCTGTAGTTAGACTGAGTTTTTGGCCAGTGGTACGTGAGTGTTCGTATTCCCGGGGATCTTCTCGGGAAGGCGCCTGCCCTTCCACCGCTTCTGTCTTTCCAGTCCAGCACTTGTGAACATGTGTCCATTTTGACTGCTGTCCCCCGGTCGATTTTTATCCCTATAGAAAAACTACACAGGCTCCTCTGAAGAACTTAACTGTTTTCTCCTACTGGGAACACTTGGGTTTTGTAGTTGTGCCATGAAACTGAAGTTTTCAGGCCCCAAAACAAAGAGGAAGGGGGAGTAGTTTTTAATTACTTTATTCATTATTTTCTGGTGAAATGTTGCATTGTATAGACTATTAGTGCATGTCCACTGAATATAATCTGGGGTGTGGGGGGTGGGAGGGAGTGTTGTGATTATCAATGCTTTAAAATTTATGGGGGAACTTCTAGATTAGTTGCAGCATACGTTCCCATTGTGATAGCTAAGGTAACGTCCGATCCCTTAAGCAAGAGAGGAACTTGTGAAGCTGAGCAGTCTGGCTAGGAACTGTCTGTCACTTTGTCCCCACTTTAAAAAGCGTGGGAGAATGTGAAGCTTTTATTTTCATGTTGTAGTGAATTTACTGAATATTTATGTTCTTTAAATATTATATAAAAACGTAGTTGTTTGATTAAACCATTGATTGCACTGTGACTCTTTAGTGCTATGAACTATTTTATTTTCAAAATTACTATTCTGTCCTTTTTTAAACCATGTTATTTTTGAAGTACACTATGTGTGTTAGCTACGGGTAAGTCTAACAGCTCTTAGTGTCCAACTGAAGTCGCACAGACTCTCAAACGGACAATAAAAGCAAAAATGTTACGAACAAACTACTGGAAATTCTCGTTGTGCTTCCCCTTGGCACTCGTCAAAGACAGCATTCAGAAGTTTCTTCACAGGTGGAGCGTTCAGGGCCACTCTGTTCGTGGCCCCTCCAGAGGGGAGGGTGAGTAGATGCTGCAGCGCTTCGAAGGGAAGAAGGCCTGCGCGCGGCGAGCAGAGGCACGGCTCTTCCAGGGATCGCCATGCCCTGGCGCAGGAGCTGCTGTTCTACATTTGATCCTGTAATCCCAGAAACGCGAAGGAGGATTTTTCACTGCAAAGTAGGTTTAAAAACAGCAACTTCAGTTGTGTTTTTAACTGCGTATTAAACAGCTTCAATAGACTCAAAAACGTGAGTGAGGGGTAACTGTAGCGAATGAGTTGGATTGAGACACGTTTATGAACTAGCAAAGTTCTGTTCATTTTCATTACCTCATCTCTAATTGTAAGTGCAGTTGTAAAATTCAAATCCCACCTTTTGTGTTAGTTAAAAGATTAAAGGTTCGATGGTTATGCACACTACAAGAGCGGTTTCTCACCCCTGCAGCTGCGGAAGGAAGGGGGAGGTCCCTTTCTGCCTGTACTCAGACCGCTGAAGAGCATTCCGAGCCTTCTTGTAACAGCATTAACGCATTTAAAGTTGCCCCAAAGTCTCAGCCTCCAAGCGACCCTCTCCCTGCTCCAAGTCGACTGCACGCTGGCCTAGGGAACGCGACCAAGAGGAGGCCTTGCAGCTGGGCAGGGCGCCGCGCTCACAGCGCGGAAGCGCTAACCGAGCTCAGGCGCCGGCGGTCGCGCAGCGTACCTCCAGCCTTTCCTCCACAGGCCACGCTCCCACCGTGCTGGCAGCCCGCGCGCCGCTGGATTCCTCCACTGTAGAGAAATGATTGCCCGTTCTCTCCCCTCACCCAGTCATGTCAAAGGTGAGTACGGTTTGTCAGGAAAAAAAATAAAACTCCTGCTGAGAGAGGGTGCTTTAAGGGCTTTGTACATCCTTGTTCTCCCAGAGGCATTCCTTGGAAATGCCTGCAGATACTTCCCTCCACCCCCTAGAACCCTATACTCTCCCAGCACTTGTGAGCACTTACTTGTTTTGGGATAAAAGCTTAAAGCAAGCGCAGTCTGGGCTGCTGACTCCATTAGGCCTGCTTAGCTGGAGCTGAGGATTCCTCACGCGTGGGGAAAGGCTTCTTCAGCAGACATTTTGCATTATTTCTTGTAGATTAACCTTGCTTAAATACTCCTGCAGCTGAAGCAAATCAGGTTCCTCCCTCCCCTCCCCAGCTTTTTCTCCAGGGAACCACAATCTTGCTTTTTTCTAGAAGTTTGTTTCTTAGTGTAGGCTGAAGTAACTACTTTGAGGATTTAGAAACACTGCCTTAAATAAGTAATGTAAGTTGGCAAGGACTTAAAGGTCTGAGTCCTAAAACTTTATTTACCATCATCCTCTGCTGCTTGTCTTGCACAATGCTGATCAGCTGATAATGTATCACTGAAATCGGTATCTTAATGGTTCTTGTAAGCAAGCAGTTTCAATCTTATAAGGAAAAAAGTCCTATCTTATTCCTGTACATCCTTCTCCACATAGATCTTCCTCTAAAAGGGAAGTTTTAGTTCAGAGATGCAGAACTCTCGCTAGTTGTGTGGTCTATTATGGCATATTCAATAGAACTGGAAGAATCCCCGTATCTCAAACACCTGCAAGTGGGTAAAGAAGGAGTAAGGATCACACTGTTGAATATATGCTAGACTAAACACAGAGAAAGGTTTTTCTATACAGAACTAAATGGTAGCAGGTGTTACTCAGTGTCCAGTTATCATAGTGGACCTTCCAGTTCTGCTCCACATAGCTCTGCTCCTCTCTCTGTGCACCTGCAGCTCATCTGTGCATTCTGTACCAGGCCTCCTCATTTGCTACAATCTGTTGGACCGAAACAGATGAAACGTTAAAACTCAGCTTATCACTCCAGAATTAATTTTAAATGAGATTTGATTTTTTTTAATCAGCTAAAAGTTGACTCCTGTATATTTTCCCAATTACTTTCTGCTATTAACTACTGTCTGCTTGAGACAGAAAATGGCTTTGATTAGTAAATTCCACCAAGAAGCTTCCTGGATACCTTCACAAAGGTAAGGACCAATGGAACCTAATTTTTCTCTTTTTTTTGGTCTTTCAGAAAACCATTCAGAATTTGGGTTCCTAGTGGAAAAGGCAAAAACAATCAGTTTGCATCTATTTCTAAAATCCTTCTAACTAAAGATTATTTTCTCAGCATGGTTGAAGAGCCTCTATCATGACTATCAGCAGATCAGAGTCTCAACTTGTAACCGAGGTTTGAGAATGAGCAGAAACACTTTTAAAACTGAAATACTTATGTTCTGAAGTGTGTTGAGCTCAAGCCATTTGCAGTAAAGGATTTCCTGCATATTGAAGTCCCCTGTCACTGGTGTGACAGGCAAAGTACTATTCTAAATGACATCTCAAGCCTAGTGATGCAACATGCAACAGAGGAATTTCAAGAGTATCAGCTGCAAGTTTATAACCAACACCTAAATGATCACCATGATATAGGTACTTACTATAATGGCAATATGGATTTCAGTGCAGCTCCTTTCCCAAGTTTATCAGAACAGCTTTGAGTCATGCTGTTGTGACTAGAAGGCTCTGTGCTGCTGTGCTACAGAAGTGACTTTTTTTGAGATGTACTCTAGCAGAGGTAACTATTCCCCAAACCCTATTTCTACACCATACAACAGGACAACATGCAATTCATACATTCTAACAGAATCAAAAAATACAAAGGAGAAGCTGCCAAATGACAGCCTTTAATGAATATTAGTGTTTTATTAACTAATTATTTGCAGGATTGACCCTTGCTGATCAACAAACACCTTGGCAGGTCTCCCAAGACAAATACTCAACAGAAAGAGAATTCCAAGATGCCCAGGCTCAAACTCCTCTTTTGCTTCTCAGTGAAACATGTGAAACTGTGTCCCACTTCAGAGCTGCTTTGACTGTCCTTTTGACAAAGGAAAAAACCTGGCAGTACAGAAAAACCTGACCTCAGGGACAAGCCTGAAGCCTTTCTCTGCAACACCTTGTGTACATTTAGGGATACACAGGAACAGTTACTAGCTCTGACTTAGAGATGATGCCTAATAGCTTCAGAGGAGCCATTAACATAATCACAAATAACTCCCATAAAAGGCTTCAGTTAAATTTGCTTTTTAGCCTACTTTATTGTAATTATAGCTCTCCCTTTTGTTCCAGTTAGTTAACTGGTTTTATGGCTGATTCTATCCTATTTATGTTAATGCAGCTCAAGGGAGCAGTTTTATTAGTTGTAAGTGGAGTCTTCTAAATGTCCTCTCCACTTAAATAAATATCTTTTAATTCAGAACAATTGGGGACCATCTTAACATGTTATTCCCCCCCATCATGTTTTGTGTAATTTTTGTCAGGAATTTAGTCTTTTTTTTTTGCTGCATCACTACTGGAGCAATCTCTTTTAGTGGTCTCCTGTTTTTTTTTTTTTTTAAGAGGACAGAATGAAAAATAACTCATTACAAAAGCAATCGTGAATTTAAGATGGTTTAAAAGGCAGTAACTTAATTTTAGCCTGATAGGAACTTACGAAGAAGTTTTACACAATCAGGATTGTATTTCAAGATTTCCACCATTTCTTATCACTTCAAGTTAGACCAATGCAAGCTGCCACACTACTGTTCCCATTTAGGATTCAGTTTTGAATAAGAGAAAAGCAGTAATAGTCCTGTTGTGAAGCTTCAGAGATGAGAAAATAAAGAACACCTCACATTCTTCTCAGAGAAATAACAGCCCTGTGTCAGGCTGAATAGCAAACCTTTGAGTATCTGTGACTATCACTCGGATTGTTTCAATTTGTGATGGTTCCCGCTTCAACTGAAATACGCAAGTACCCGAACAAAACCCGGGGGGGAGGGGGTTTAAAAAAGGACAAAGTCGAGCTTATTTGGCTGGATACTGCCACATATTTATTTAAGGAAACCAGAAGTGACTACCAACACACAGTATCTTTGCTCATTCACAGAAGAGATTTCTTTTAAAAACAAAGATCGAAAAATTAATTGCAAAATTTCACCTAGACCTTAAGCTTGTGGTATCTCGTCACCGTATCCTTTTGCCAGTAAACAACCAGATTCCATCTCTGAACTAACAGCTACCTAGAGTGACTAAACATAAATCACTTGGTTAAGAACTGAAATTTAAGTAACAGTTTTGTAACTTAATTCCTTTCCCTTCTCGCTTGCTTCTACACAGAACTGTAAAACCAAAATTGATTGCCAAATTAAGTGTACTATCTGCAGTTCGAGTGTACCTCTCTAGCACTTTCTAGCTTGCTTACATTCATGCTGCGTTTTATCATCTGAACAGAAACTCTCTTCGAGTTCTAGCCAGTCAAGTTTTAGGAATGATAGTCCATTTTATATTAAGCTTATATTCAGAAATGCTTAAGACTTTTGGCCCCATCCACTATTCCGGATTCTGTGCTAGCAATTTGAGTAAGACTTTACAAAGATTTGAGGGTAGTCACAGTGCCACAGTGTAAAAGTGGATGTGAACATAAAAGCAAGAAACTGTCCAGAGACTTTCCCATGCTAATGGTACCTTGGCCACACACACTGCAGTGGCAAGTTCTGCTATGCAATTCTAAAATGTCTCCACAAATTATAGTAGCTGACAACTCAGATTTTCAAAACCCAGTTCTGTAAGTAGTACTAGCTTACTTGAATAGGTATAGCTTTAAGTCTTTAAAATCATGATTTCAAAACAGTGATTTTCATTAGTCAGCCGCACAAGGAGCGGGACAGTCTTTTGCGATTGTGGCAGTAACTCCAGATTTACTATCTTCCAGAATCTCACCATCTCCTGCTTTGCCATCTACAGCAGCTTGAACATGGTCTCCTACCTGGGGATCTTCGGTTCGATGGACAGGGCCTTCGGCCTGCCCCCCGGTGTACGTGGGAGTGCTGTACTTCACAAGGATAGTCTTAAATTGTGCCAGGGGTGCATTTGTGCGAACTCCCATAGGATCAAAATGGGTTCTACTTACTCTGTATCCAGCTTCAGAGAGATAGCTTAGGAACTTATTTAACCTGCAAAAGCCATTTAAAAAGGTGTTACTGCAAATAAGGCTGATTCGATGCAAGTTATATAGAAATCACCACAGTAATGTAACACTTTCTTAAACGAAAAACCTTACTTTGGCATGTTCATTCCTTTAATACTGTGCCTATGGATATTGTAGTAAAAAGCAGGATGCTCAGCACTGTTCTCACATTTTTGTCGTTTTGCTGTATTTCGAATCACTTCATTACTTTTTCTTTTTCCTAGACCACAAAGAACATGGTGAAACCAGTAAGCTCGGAACACCAAATACAAAAATAGCCACATTGCAACTATACCTTTCTATCTGTTTTCCTAAGTTAAATTTTGTAGAGTTAAAATCTGGCCTGAATTTAATTAACACACCATTTTCAGTAGTAACAACTGAACTTAAGTACACTACATGAAGTATTACTGTGTTGCCTTCACTCAGTAAGAAAGTAACTCTTGAGTACAAATATTAAGTGTGTCTATATATATGTACATGTATATGTAAATATATATATACACACACACACACAACACAGAGTGAACACTAAGGAAGAATTTAACATGAAAGTGCTAGAGTTGCACCAAAACCGATCTGCTTACCATGTACCAAGTAGGATTCTGCTGAAGTATCTGGTGTTTTGATGTATACACCACACTCTTCTAAAATACAATGAAAAGTAAAAATTAAGTTTACCGTAGGATAGTAAAAAGACAAAATACCTTATTTAAACAGGAAGAACTAACTCCACATTCCAGATCTAAAGAAGTACAGTCAAAGGCACGGGTAACTTTTACTTACTAACTCACTAGTTTTAATCTACTCAAAATATGTTTTGATTTTAATCTATTTCAATTTACTAGAGCCACTCCTCAGAGAACACACAGCATGATAGCTGGAGATCTCTTTTCCTAACAGCAGGGACTTTCCAGTCAGGATCAGGATGCCCTGCAGAACTAACGGACACTTTCTATTTCTAGTTCCTTCAGTGACTCTGTGGGATTTTAATGGCAGTCAGCATGTCTGCATTTTTTTTATTGAAAGACCTGCCATACTGATTAAAGATGTTTAAATCCAGCATTCTGCATCTCGCAGACCCCACTATATTTACAGCATTCAGGGTCATCTGATGAGATGTGACAATTCCTGTACTGCATACAAAGCAATAATGATTTTCTTGTCTTTAAGTATACATTGCTGTTGCTGGCACTGAGTCAGCAAGGAGAAGCAAATCTCTAAGACACCACAGTTATTTTTTTTTTGTGAACAGTTAAGTTTGCCATTTGTCCTACCTTGTTTGTTCTCATCAACAGAACTGTGGACAGAAAACTGCTTTAAAGTTGTGCACTCTGCTTCACAAACTATTGTCTTCAAAAGTGGCTGAGTTTCCTCTAAACCATACTGAACAGCCTCAAATAGCATCCGTCTGAGAAATCCAGTGTTAAAGAGAGATCCTGACCTACGAAATATAAGAGAACAGTGAAAATTCACTACTTTTGATTAAATATAATAATTAAAGCAAAAGGTTACTTAAAAAAAAATCTCTCACACAAGTGGACTGGCAATCAGATTATATGGCGCACAAGCGTTGCATCAACACGATTGTGCTCGTACCTTAATGACATACAATTGCTTTGTGTCCAGCAGTAGTATGAATTTAGGAGGGTATTCACTAGAATTCCCTAATTCCTCCCAGTTGCTAGATATACACTTCGTAGAGTTAAAATATTCAGCAGACCTGCGTTTTTATTATATGATTGACTAGATGATCTCCAGCACTCCCTTCTGCCCTGAATTAACCTATGGTTCTCTATTGTGTTGTGCACATACCATAGAGGCCCGAGAACTACTGCTGTCTTCCCAGGCATACTGCCGTAACAGTCACAAGGTAGCTGCTGGTAAGGGTTTTCTGCAACAGAAAAACAGAATTTAAGTTATTTTGAAATACAGTCCATAATGCTTACTTCATTAAACAGAGATGATACAGATATGAAATAGCAGCTCACTTTATATGGAGGTATTTAAAAGGGAAAGCGGCATCAAAAATGTGACCCCACACAATTCTGTCAAACAGTGCTTATGACAATTCAGTGAGCGATGAAAATCTCCTATCACTGTTAAATCAACATTACAAACAAACAAAAAAACGCAGCTAGCCACACCAGTTTTTATGTATCTTGGTAGACTTCAAGTAACAAGGAGATTATCAGCCTTCCTATAATTATGTAAGTGTATCTCCAGTACAACAATAGATATCAATAAAAAATAAAATCCAGAAAGCATCAGTCAGTTACATACACAAAATACAGCCCAGCTCTGAATTTCCTAAGCCCTAAGTCAGCTCCCTCGTGTATATGTAAGACAGGAAGTAAACAATTCATTTACTAATTAATCATAACACTGCTCTGATCTGTTACTAATTTCTGTTATTAAAATACAAGACTGACTCTTTTTAGTAAGTTCATTACATGTTCTTGCACGAGACTTTCAGCATGACATTAACAAACATCACCACCCATTAGTAGTTTAGGTACTCAAAAAACCATAATGAGAAGAGTGCTCTGGAGATCCATGTAAAACATGCAGCCTGAAGAACCTGTTACTGTGAAGCAAATACGTTTCTTCCTTTCATATGCATTCATACTACCATCTGGCTAGCAGTTACCTCGTAGTAGAGACAGGAGACAAAAATTAAGCTAACTAATGTATAGACACAATCATGCAGAGTCAGCTTTTAACCTAGAAGCTGCCTTGATTAATCTGAGGGGAAGAGCATACTGTTTAAGGTATACTACATTATAAAGTAGCTGAAATTAACTGAGAGGCAGAAGAACTCACAGTGAATATAAACTGTTCTCCACAAAAATTTAATAAAATCTCTTGGTTCTTGTTTATTCTTCTGAACTGGTAAAAATGACTTAACCCAATGGAGTGAACGTATACAGTTTAATTTCCACAAGGAAGTCAGGAATAAAAGTACACAGATGTATTAAAAAAGTGAATACTATGAAAATCTGAAGTTGCTGGTACCAAGCAGAAAAGGGAGCTCAACAGTTCTCACGTACATGGCATAAGTTATAAATCTGATTTAAGAAAACATGCATTGCAGCACTCGTAGGAATTTAAAAAACAGAACACAGTAAACACCTAAGAAAAGATCTCTACAATAACAATATGACACGTAAGTCTATCAAGCCACCACTGTAGGGAGGAAAAGAATGATAATCAAGATTGCACCATTCTTCAGCCCTTTATGGAAAGGGGGAATCCAAGGGCACATTGGGCATCAAGGCAGCTTCAGCAGCCACCTCTAGGGGGAGTTCAGAATTTGTTCCCAGACAAGAACATACATTTATAGTGGAATGCGCCTGGACAACTAATCTAATCCGTTACCTCTAATGGATATTGTTATATTAGAAATACCTGTGCCACTTCATACATACAATTACTCTTGCACTAAATGAAGTACTGCTTTAGTAAGCAGAGGTAAACAAGTCCTAAACAACCATAAAAACAGATGTATAGGAATCAGACCTTCTAGAAAGTGCAAAAGAAAATCAATTTACCTTCTAACATATTACTCTCTCTCTGAAAAATTCTCTCTTCGCACCACTGGCAATGGATGAGATACTTAATTTTCTTTGCTGAATCATCTGCAGGAGATGGTCCCCTCAAAACTCTGACCACGACTAGAACAAAATGTTCTAGAGCTACTGCAAGTAAAACTTCAATGCCTTTGTTACAACGAGCTGCAGCTCTATGAAAGAAAGAAAGAAAAGAAATTTCTACTGAATTCTGCAGACTAACATTTCCACAAATACTTGAACCTGCTGAAATATTCTTGAGATCATCCACTTTTCTAGAAAGAGATACTGAAGATTTGAAGAAGTGATCAGGAACAGATATTGTTTCCTAAATACCTTGTTTTGTTTTCTTCCTATAAGGTTAAGAAAGCTGTATTTTTACATTTTATCATGTCTAGGAATATTATTCCATCCTCTGCATCATCTTCCTAACTAGATACCTACCTATTGCCAGAACATTATAACAAAAATATAAACAAGCCGCACAGAAAATAAGTAGAAATTTTGAGGGACGCACACACAATGGTAAATCATCAGATGGTAATTAAATGAAGACTACAGGAATATGTGAGCAGTTCCTGAATAGGTAAGCATTGACAGGGAAGAATTCTTTAACAGAGTTGGAACATGTAACCTAACAGGCAATTAAAATTTCACTTAAAACAGCTAAAGAGAAATTCGCCAGTATCCTCTCAGGTCATGACATAGTTTCACAGAAAAGTTATGTTAAATTAGAGACGGCATATCCATATTTAAAAATATTCTGCAGGAAATAATCTAACATGTGCAAAGAGATAGTGAAGAAAAATCTAAACATCTCAGGTCAGTATTTTCATCCTGGTATGCTGAAAACCTCTGTGCACTCAATACTTTCCCCATCCTTCCCCAATTGTTGTCCCATCCTCTTGCCTCTATCTTTTTTCCTCAGAACCAAATTTTTCAGTCTTCAGTTATTACCCAACTGAAAATACCTATATGCAAAAGACTAATTTCACAAGCTAATACTGCAGACACTGTGTTGAACTTAAAAGGTAATTTTTTTTTAACTATAAAACATCAGCTGTAAAATTACTTAGCACAGTTACATTTAACATTTAAACCTTAAGTATCTGAAGTGAATGTTATTTTCTATTAAAGCAAGTCTAACTGTAATGCCCAGTTAGAAGCCACTCAAGCAATTTCACCAACTTTCACAAAGTTCATCAGCACTATAATGACCATAAAGGGACAGAGGAGTAAGAGAATTTTCAGATATGCCAGTATGGATATTACTTTGTATACTACTTCCAAAACAATAACACATGTCAGCCCCAAAAAAAGACATCACACATTTTATGTATGCATTTTCACCTTGCTTATCTTAAAGTTTATATTGTCCTAAAACAACATGCATAAAACAAAGCATGAAGATTGTGTTGAGAAGTCTGGCTTTTAGAACTAAGGAATTTTGGAACCTGAACATGCACAACCTACATCAGCAGTCTAGGTTTTGTACTACTACTAATCTTCTACCAGAATTTGAGCTGAGTTGTTAAAACAGTACCTTGCCACGGCAGCAATTACTATTCTGGCTGCTAGTTCCTTGTAGTACTCTGTTCTGACGATGTTACATCCATAATGACGCAGGGCAACATTTTGGGCCTTTGCATACAGAGAACTGATGTCTGTGGATGTCAATGACACTATTCCAAGATTTCTTACATTACTAAAGGCAGAATCCAGATAATTCACAGAAGTTCCAAATGGGTCCAAATGTCTAAAAAACAAAACAAAAGTCGCACACTATATCTAAAGATGCCCAACAATTTAGTTTTTAATCTGAAGATGTCACTATTTTAAAATTGTTATCTATGCCAATATTTAAAACAGAATAAGAAAAATTACATCTCTCATGAATGACTTCAGAATACTGGAGGATAAAGTGTCAAGTTGAAAGAGTCAACGTAGCATCATACTGGAAAACGCACATCAACGCAAAGCCAGCAAAGTATTTCTTTGCTTTGACCCTGTTCATTGTTAAAAGAATATTGGCCTGATACTTACCTTTTTCTGCAAAAGGTGAGAACTGAGAAACTTTTAAGAACAAAAATATTTCCAAATGTAGGCATTCTAGTTAATGTACAGATCAGCATGATTTTCAGCCTGAATGCCTGCTGTTTGATTTGCTTAGGTCAGCATGTTAGCCAATGCAAGAAATCCAATCACTTATTTTAATGTCTGTATAGATTTTGAACATACACGTTTATAAACCCAACTTTAAGGTAGTAGGCTACCTCATCTGTAAATGAATATGCTGCAAAATGGATTAAAATAAATGATCCAATATACACGAAGTCCTACACATATACATGCACAGGTATGAATTTTAAACTGATTAAAAGTTATAAGAAAGAAATTATAAACTTGACATTTTAATCAAACAGGCAATGAATTACATGAAAAATAGTTTGGCTTAAAATTTTTCACACCCATTTATGTTCCATTCAGGATGTCAAAAAGGCTAAATATTTTCCCAGTGATTATTTCTAAAATATTTAAATTAATGTTCAGTTTTCACACCATTCTGGCACAATACTATTACATATAAAACAAATAAGTGATTGTAAGCCACTTCTTTCATTCTGTCTTTCCCAAATAATCATTAGGGTATTCAGTCATTATCAAAAAACACAAAAAGAAAAAACACAAAACTACTTCAACAGCAACGCTCAACACTTACATAAAATCAAATGATCTCAAATGCATTATAACATTAGCATCCATTTTTGTCACCTCAATGGTGCCAATATTCTCTTCTCCATCTTCTATAGCTTCATCAGTGTTGTCTTCCTTAGTGTTCATTATCACTTTCATTTTGTTTAAATGGCAATTTTCCTGAATCATTGTCACAGAATTTTCATTACAATCATTAATAGTAACCTTCACAGAACTTCTGAGATGCTTTGCCCATTGTAATCCCATTATACCTAAGGAAAGACACAATTAGAATTGTAACTCCATGACAGAATGTGGTGTTGATTTCTGGTCCACTAACCTCACTAAGGAAAAAAAAATAATTCTTCTGAATGCTTATAATACAGAAGCGTGATGCAAATTTGTCTTGCTCCTGCAAGAATTGTACTGGCAAACCTCTGTGTCAGCATGGAGTCAAAAGGAAGTCTGTAACAGAATAGACAGTAGCCTATCTGCCACCTTCTTAAACTAGAGTTGGGGATATATAGAGAAAAGACCTGTAATTTTTGAAGCAAGCTAGACGCATTTTGCAGGAAAGCCTTTTGGCTTGCTTTAACGCTCCAGTGTAGCGGACAACTCCTGTGACAGACCATAGTAAAACCTCAAACATAGAAATAAATACTGTGAAGAATTTTAGGCTGCCTCTAAATGTTTACTGATGACTCCTGTAGTCAAGTCTGTGACTACATCATAGAAGTAGCATGAGATGCCAAAATAGGCTGCAGCTGCGAAAATCTGGCCTGATTGAGAACCACAGTAAACACATTATCAAGAATTTTTACACAAAACGCTGAGCAGTGACTGCTGTATCTCAACTATGATCTTAGGTTTATAATAACTGGTTGCCAATAAGGCCAACAGTTCACATTTCTTCAGACTTTTGCTCTAGACAATTATTAGACACAGACAGAAGTACTTTACATTTAGTTCATACTCAGAATTTCTGTAACTGATTAGAGCTGTTTCTGTAAAAGAAACCCTGGATTCACCAGCATTTTACAACCAGAGGTTGCTTGCACAGCAAAATTCCACATCCATGAAGTCACAAGAGATCTGGACCTTGTATGCAAGTTTTGTGGCACGTGGCATTTCACAGGCATTAAAGTGAAAGTCTTTACATCAAAGATGTTGAAGTCTGTCTTTAAGATGACTTTGATTTTTTTAATTATTTATGGTCTTTTTAAACAGCCAAATTCCAGACTCTTCAAGGCTTTTTTGTTGTTGTTGTTGGTAAAAGCTAACGACTGCCTGTCTAAGGAAGAAAATAATTGTGTACGTCACTTTATTTTCAAATATGCAATGTCTGCTGCTACTGATTTTTGCTATCTCATATTATTGGATATTAGCTAAAGATTAAAGAACTTGTGTGTTTACCAGTGGCACCAAATGCATCCAAACATTCTATTGGTTTCCGTTCCTCAGATAGAACAGCTAATGCACAGAATATCAATTGCCTAGAAAACAAAAGAAGAGGTCATAAATAAGTTGAGAATATATTTTTTTTCTTTTTTTTATCACTTTATGCTTCTCTTGAATATATTACCTGAGCACTTAGTTAAAAATCTGTTAAACATAAGAATTGTAAATCAAAATCCTCAACTACCCTTGTAGTTTCATTCAAACAGTTAAGTTTACTTTCAAGCTCCTTTATGGATATGACCGGTGTTTCATACACCATCACACTCAGAGTAGAATATTTTAGAAGGTAAGATCTTGAATCAACTTCTCAGTTACTCAAATACCGGAAGAAGTGATTAGCACTCCAAAATAAATAGTATTTTTCTTCTTTTCTCAGCACAATCTCATATTACCCTATTAATGGTTCTGTCCAGAAAAGAATCTCCAAAATGACAGAGCAATTGAAGTCCATTGTTTCAAGGAACAGACCTTGCTCTTGTAGATAGAACCATAACAATGGCTGGAATGTCATTTCTCAGAAGCACATCTTAGCTTTCACAGACCTACCTGAGCTAGCTTTGAATCTGGGAGCTCAAATATTAACAGCAAAGCCATTGACAACGTGAAAGGTCAGCATGGACTGAAGCCTCATCCTGTACTTTGGTGTCAATGCTCGTACTTTTCAATTGCAGTTTATGCAACGATTTAGGACTCTCCTAAAAAAGGACAGTGTTTCTTCCTTCACCTTTTTCAATGCAAACATGAGAACCAACCTCAGAGAATCTGACCCCTAAGAGAAAAAGGCCTGTATAAAAAAATTTCTAGGATATGAAAACCGTGTAATATATATGTGTTATAGCCAAAGGAGAGGATGTAGTGTTCAGCTATAAAACTCTGTGGAGGTTCACAGAAAAGCCTCTGAAGAACACACAATGAAGTGAGACTCCAAGTGTGCTCCTCTTTTCAAACCCCGTTCTTCTGCAAAAACTACCCTATTACATAAAAATACTTAATTTCTTCAGACACAAGAATATTTCCCACATAACGTTCTTGGTTTTAAATATTATTCATTAGGAAGACAGTTTTCAGATGGGAAAATTTTCCAAATTAACAGAAATTATGTAAGCAGACAAATTAAAAGTCCATCCAAATGGAACTCTCTTACGTCAGTCATCTTGTTTTATTATTCAAATAATATTCCTCTGGCTCTAAGAACAAGAGGTTTATGGGGTAATTTTTCAAAATGTATGAGTGTTTTTCATTACAAACTCACAGCCCCTCTGGTGCATCCTCCCACTCCCTGTTCTTTTACCTGTTGAGTTTCATTTTAGGATTGAAGTAAGAATCAGTTTTCTGAGGTGTAGAGTAGTTGGGAAGCACTTGCACATCTGTGTCCGATTCTTTCAGCATTTCTTGAGAAGACTTGGGAGCCGGAGCTAAAAGAAATTAATTGCAGGGGAAGAAACCATCTAGTGAGAATTGAAATTAATTTTTGATTTCATTTGCCAAGTGTGCTAAATTTGCTCGCACATAACAAGAGTTCTGGTTCCACAGGCATTATGTAGTAATCCAACCAGCATGCATGAACCAATTAATTAATATGTGAAAAAAAAAAGAAGGCAACAAATTATCTTCTGTTCATAAAAGTAATGTATAGGGATCAAGTTCTACCACATTTTTCTTCCTTAAAGCATCAAATTTGTTTCTCAGCTGGACTCTCTTATCCAGTCAGATTTAGAAAAAGAAGTACCTGAGGCTTACCCCAAACACCTTTAGATAAACCAAAAAAAAATCCCAGGGAGGCTCAGGTCACTCCAGCATTCGAGAAACCATTTCTAACAAAAAGGAACTCTGTATTCTGTCTCTGGCACAAAGTATTGTTCTTCTAGATGACGGGTACTGAAAGAACACTCTGATTCTTAATTATATACAACATATGACAGAATCTAAATGAAGACAAACATTTGTTTTGCCTGTTTAAACACAATACCTTGCTAATTAATTAAAATCTACTAACATAGGCCTGAACGTAATTCAATGAACTGTAAACATCTCAAAAACCTTGATCCAATATCCGTAAGTTATCAAAGGGCTTCATGTAATGTATACAGATGGCACAAGCATAGTGACAATTTAAGCACTTTGTGTAAAATACTCTGTAGCAAATCAAACTTTCTTGATTTGACGGCTGTGAACACATGCTGTCATTCCTCCAGGCAATTTATGCTCAGTCTAACACTAGCAAAATTTACGCAAGAATGACCAGGAAGTTTTGGTTAGCTCTCAATTAGCTAGCTCTCACTGCACTGCTGGCCTTCTCTGTGCTGCTTTCAAATAGGCAGACAGCTTATCACTATCTCAGTGCACAGCTCTAACATTTGTTCCATGTTTATATGCCAAGTTTTGCTCAAGTGCCTCCAAAGTATTAAACACGTGATCTGTGAATTTCCCCTCTTCTCTAGAAGGAGATAACCCCATGCAAGTGCTTTATATAAGAAGTGACAAATGAGCCAGCCTCTACTAACAGCTCAGAAGGGGAAGTTGCAGATTAGAATACTTCACAACACACACTGTACTTTCAATCTCCAATATTTAAGTTAAAAGGTGTGAAAACATACACAACTGTTGCTTCCTAGACATGCAAACTGATCTACAGACACGAGGCTATTACTCCTAAACTGCTGCAGACTGGCAACAGATTTAAGAATGAAGCATAGCTCTGAACTCCCAGTCTCATCTTTACTACAATATACCTAGAACAATAAACCTGTACATCTCTACAGAGGCAGAGACAAAAAGGTCTGATTATTTTCTGACAGTGACCAGTTCATGCTTTAAGCAAAAAACCTTAACTCTTACATAACAGCTAATCAGTAACATGCTTTTTATTTGACAACCAGAAAACAGAGTAAGAGAGCAAAGGATTTGCGTACTGTATAGAGATTTACTCAAGACTTATTTAAGGACAGACAAAGCCAAATATATAGAGGCACGAAATACTCTATACAGGTCTTGTTTTATGGACACCATGCCCTCCATTCTTTTGGAAAGACAGGTTACATTTTCAAAATTAAGTTAACTGTGAAAGAGTATTACTTATCAGTAATAACAGGGTAACTGGTCAATACAGAGAGTAAATCACAACAGTCCTTCATAAAAAAAAATCTGAAAAGCTATGGGCAGATTTCTCATTAGTAAATCTAAACATCTCATGTTTCTCATGCATATACCATAGTCATCCCATGCACTATATAGTATGAAAATATTCAGTGTTTTAGAGAAGAACCTACTTGTAATAAATCTTGATGCAGTTTCTCCTTTGTTTACATGACGATTAATATGCCCTACCATGTCAGTTCTTCGTGTGATAGTTGCTGAACAGATAATACAATGGTAATGGGCCCCCATCTTTGAAAATGTCTGTAAAATAAAGCAAGTGCAGTTTTAGACTATATTGAAGTAGAACTATACATTAATATAGACAGGTTTTAAGAAGTCATCTGTCTGTGCACATATAAATTTCTGAATCTACTGCCAGAGACTGTAAACACTCATCTATTTATATATACAGAATCAGCATAGTGTAGCTATCTTGCCACTGATTCTCTGTAACCACTACCGATTCAGCTGTCTGCCAATACTCCACATATTCAACATGCAGGGAAGGAACTGAGAACCATTGTTTCCCAGTCTCCTTTTCTTCCACACAATATTGCTGTTTACTCCATACTGATCCTGGTTTACATGATCTATACAGATAGCGACAGGAAACAGATATGCAACTATATTCAACTACCCATCAAAGGCTTACATCAAAAACTAGTAGTTTGGACCAACAAGCTTTTGGTATCCCACACTGGATGACAAGACACGTTTTGAGACTGAAGTAGCAGTCTCCCCAAATCACCTGTTCCCCCCCATGGTGTGGAGTAACAAATATTTCTGTGATTCAGCATTTTTACCTGGTCTCCAATGAGGTTTGGCTTTACCAGACGACAAGGTAAGTGACAGATGCACATTCTGTACCCTGGAAAACAAACTAGTTGTCACATCACAGTACAGTAACTAAAGAGCGTATGTCTTTCATCACAAAGTCTTTGATTTAGGGTTTTCTTTTATTGCTTTTATAGCAAGGTCCATGAAGGCCTTTCAAGTGTTGCCACAAGACAGGAAACATTACCAACGTTCTGATAAAATTTCTCTGTGCAATGAGGATGAATGTATCAGCTAAGTACAGATTAGGAATTTTTGAACTACTCAAAAATCACTTACAGGCAATTCAGCACTAAAATGAAGCATACTGAACAACAGCTAGTACTTCAAACATTTACGTAATACCTGAAGACTCCTCTAAGCTTTTTTTCTCCCCCACACAGTTGAAAGTAGCAGGAGAGGGGGAGATCCCCACTCCAAACCCCACACCTATTAATACATGCAAATCCATAATTAAAAAATCATCTGCTAGAATTTAACTTCAATATTGCCCATCTTCTCATTAATCAATTTATTTCCTATAAATCCAGGTATCCAGTTTGTTTAAAACATATACTGCTCATTCTCTTCTTTATTTTAATGCAAAGTTTTTAAATGCATCTTATAAATCAATTATAGTATTTGGTTATATAAAAGACATGCCTACTGAATACCACTATTAAACAAACACTGGAAGTAATTCTCCCCAGAAAAAAAAAATAGAGAAAACACTGAATTTATTAATTAATTAAATTCTACAAAGTAGAATTTGTATTAATTTTCATTCTATACATATTTCTGATTTTATAATCATTTTCACAGCATGCTAAGATTTTTTTTTTTTTTAATGAGAAAATGTTCAACTGGAACTATTTTGGCATTCCGAAAAATACAGATTGATTTTACATTTATACTTTACATCCCAAACCAAAATTCATTTTGCCAAAATTTGATTCTAGTTCAGAGCTGGTATCAAGACGCATGAAACTCACACTTACGTCAAGAGAAATTTTAAAGACGAAACACAGAACAATGCCCTACATTCCACAATTTCACACTGTACTTACTATTCAAATATGATTGCCTTTACCTTCAAATTCAACCGAAATTTTCCAGTGTAAATTCTGGAGGTGACGATGGAGTTTATGGTTATAGCAAGCTTTGAATTTCTCCTCAGGACATAATGGACAGGGCCTCTTCTCAGCTGAAAACGTAAACAAAAAATATGAGAAACATACAAGATGCAGCAAGCAGACATGTTAAGAGAAATACCTGCTGCTATGAATATTTGTTACTAACTACACATAAATCTATTTTGGCGGGGGGGGGGGGGGGAGGGGGGGGGAAGGAACTCCCCAGGCTACATTTTATTACAGGTATCCAGAAGTTGAAATAAATGGGATTATCTGTGCTTTCTGGTCCATGGAATGAACAAAAAAGTATTACTTTAAAAATAATCAACTTCTACAAATGTTAGGGTTGTTTTTTTTTAACTTCTTAACTAGAGTCATGTGATGGAAATACAACTCCTGAAGAGTACTGCAGAACAGAACATTATTGAAAAAGTCTTAGAGAATTACAATGTTTCAGAAAAACAACAAAAATTGAAGATATTAAAAAAAGTGTTTTTCTTCCTCCTGAATGTTGGAACAAGCTCTCAGCTAAAACAAGCACCTAGTATCTTTTTAAACTGTGGGGGAGGGAAGATGCTTTGTTATTCTCTGTTAAAATGCTAAAAAGAACTTTCTTTTCTTTGTGGAAATGTTACCTCAGGGGTAAAAAAAAACCAACCAACCAACCAAACAAACAAAAAAAAAAAAACAAAAAACAAAAAAACCCAGTTTTTTTTGCATCAGAGACACCTGAAGCATGTTAAGTATTATCCTAAATAAAAGCTAGCCATCAGGAGACACGTTGTACAGCTGTGCTCAGGAATCACATACTAGAGCAGGCATACATCTGCTGCTGGGTCTAATACTGGATGCCAGACAATCTCTTGGGTACAACCGAGCAGAAAGACTTACATGTTTGAATCGTACAGGATGAATACTGAAACATGCCACATAACATGGGCAGCCTCCAATATAATAAAAACAGTATTTTATTTCCAGATTCATAACAGTAATATGATGCAAATGTAAAGCTTTCAACTCTATTTCAATGTATCCAAGGCAACAGACAAAATTATTTATGATCATTTATATTATAATCACGTTAGACTTGCACAAGAGTAAGGTTTCCTGACTCTGTTATGACCTTTGTGATTACTACTTGTCAATGCAGAGTCTCTTGCCACTGAAGCGAGCAGAGATGCAGCCTACAGCTAACCAAATCATCAGTAACTCATCAGTGTTCTCTAATTTTGATCAGACTATTATTGCCATATGATTTACCGAGTATCAGATAAACAAGATGATGGTAATACAAGTCAGTCCAAGAACAGAAAACACAGAAGTATGTAACATCCATGACAGAAGGACAAAAAAACCCAACTAAACAAAAAAAGTTGAGAATAACTGAACTGAATGAGCTTCTTCTCACTACAATAGCTTCACATGTGACTCGGTTCAAGATCAGACGAAGCTGATCAAACACCACCAGAAAAACCTCAAAAACCAAAACAATCCCCCCAACACACATAAAAGGTACTTATGACCTATCTCATCATTTAACATGTAACATATAACCCTCTGTTTAAGTTTTATTCTTGGTGTATTTGTTAGTCGTAAAATTAAACAAACAGAGGTAGGCTATTATTCCCACTAGTAGCCACTCCAGAAGATGATTAAGGCACAAGAGCTGTTTGATGCAGCAGCTGTGCATCCTGGTGCTTGTATTTTTCTTGATTTGAGAATTAAAGCTAGTTTCAGTCGTGAGATGTGTTAAACTACATGCTTTTATCAACAATACATACATACGTATCATCAGAGAGAAACTGAGTCGCAAAGAAAGTGATTTGCACTCTTACAACAATCTTTCACTATCTGTCAGAAACAATGAATACAGACAAAAAGGAAAATAAAACATCCAAAACAGAGGATATCTTTGTTCAAACTGAGATTAGAAAAAAATTGCATGTAACTCTCAGTAAAGATAACAATTAGCTTCCCTGTTATTGTGACACTGAAGTAAAATAAGATTAAACTGTTGACATACAGCTAGAATCAACATTTTGCTGATCCATGCACACTGCCACATTAGAAAAGCTGTAATGCAGAGGGAAAAGAGGAAGAATCATTAAGGCCTTGACTCCACTGAGTAAAGTACAACATTTGAAAAATGAGAGAATGAAATCATAAAGCTATTCTTTATGAAATCCTTAACTAGCTTCAGAAATGAAAAAAAAAAAGTATTTTAAAAATAAAAACCAAGAAAGAATGTAATACCTGTAACATGAAGATCTCTGTTCTGGGATACTCCTAAGGTAAACTCACCTTCGTTCAGATCAGCTAGTTTCTCTAGATCGGCAAGCTGTCTTTGAATTGAAATATGTCTCTCTGAAAGTCAGAGATATTTACAAGTTAAACATACTCAATTAAAAATGTATTTTTACCTTACTGCTATTTTTCTATCAATCATTTCAAATCTAATACTCATACCAGTTTGTGTCCTTTAACTTCCAATATGAATCTGTTAAAATGAGTAACTTACAAAGTTAATCCCAAAAATGGTTCCTTAGTATGATCCAGATATTTGTACTTGCTTTTTAATTCTGATACACATCCAATTTTTCAGAATGGAAAATTTTTCACTTGAAAAAACAAGCTGGAAAGAGCAACTTGCATACCATTTACTCCTGATTTTATGGCATGGCATTCTTATTTAATGTAGATTATAAACAAAGCAGTATAAAAGCATTCTATGAACTATTTTGTAAAACTAAAATAACAGCTAGAACCAAACCAATTAGAAGTACCAATTATTCAATGTATTGCCAGGACGCATTCAATTCTTCTAGCTTTTTCTTGGCAAGGTGTTTAATAACCTCAAAATTAGCTCCCAATTTTTCAACTTATAAGTCTGTGAAAACAGTGTAGAATTTGCTAGAAAACAAGAGAACTAGCTTATCCAACAAATCTCTTGTTGGTTTTGACACACAGAACATCCTAATTTATAGCAATACCAGTATTCTGTAGTGGTATTAAACCTTAACATTTTCTTTAGTCTTCCTATTTTTTTATGTTAAACTAAGATATCAATTGATCAATGTGTTCAAGATACAGAAGCAAGTTTTAAATCTAGTGTTAAAAGGAATTCCTCACTCCTAATTTCTGCACTCATTATAACAGACTTTCTCTGCTCACAAGTACTTATCTACATTGAAAGATTCATAGTAGTACTTTTAACTTTAGGATTTGATACATATCATACCTCATCCAACATATTTTCTTTTATGTCGCTGTATTTGGGGCAAGTTCCAAAGTGATTTCTGGGATGTTAGCAAGGAGAAAATGGCATTTCATTGGAAAGACGTATTTCATAGAATTGGTAAGGTTGGAACGGACCTCTGGAGGTCATCTAGTCCAACCCTCAAATTTCTAACATCTAAGGAAAATAGTTTTTTCAGACTCGCAGGAAAAAAAAACTATCTGTGGAATTAGATGTGCTGAAAATGAGAATTCACACATTCCCTTCACCACTACTCTTCTCCACTATTTTCCTCTTTTCTTCTCCTTTCCCCAAGAATGTAACATAAAGATTCTTATAGTTTATTAACAAACCTCTTGGAGAATCAGATGATGCATCCAAAACGTTACTGTCAGATTCTCTTACAGATTCCTCTTCAGCTCCTTTTTCTTTGGTTTCTGCTTCTGACTCAGTAACTTCCATGTCCAGTTTGCTGCCTCCCCCAGAGACAACCATGCCATCTTAAAAAAAAAAAAAAAAAAAAAAAAAAAAGTTTTGTTGATGCACTATCTGAATTATACAACTATGTTCATTTGCTTCCAATAATTTGGTGCTTCTAAGAAGCAACATGGGTTGCAACAATTTTGTAGGAAAAACATTTTTTAATCAATTTCAAGGAATAATTTCAAACCAATTATTACTCATTCTGGCAAACCACTGCAAAATAATGCTATCCTCAGGGCTATTCTCAGCCCTGGTGAGGCTTCATCTCGAGTACTGCATCCAGTTGTGGGCTCCCCAGTCCAAGAGAGACATGGAGCTACTGGAGCGAGCCCAGTGCAGGGCTACAAAGATGATCAGGGGACTGGAGCACCTGCCCTGTGAGGAACAGCTGCGAGAGCTGGGCCTCTTCAGCCTGAGGAAGAGAAGACTGAGGGGGGATCTTATCAATGTGTATAAGTATCTGAAGGGAGGGTGTCAGGGGGACAAGGACAAACTCTTTTCAGTTGTCCCATGTGACAGGACAAGAGGCAATGGGCAGAAATTGAAGCACAGGAAGTTCCGCCTGACTGTGAGGGGGAATTTCTTCCCTGTGAGGGTGACGGAGCACTGGACCAGGTTTCCCAGAGAGGTTGTGGAGTCTCCTTCTCTGGAGATTTTCAAGGCTTGCTTGGCTGCAACCCTGTCTAACATGCTGTAGAGCTCCCTGTCAAACATGCTTGAGCAGGGGCGTTGGACTAAATGATCTCCAGAGGTTCCTTCCCACCTTACTGATTCTATCATTCTATCCTGGACAGAAGGAACTACTCATCCATCTGTATTATCAGATCTGTTAGCGTTAACAGAACAATATTTGTATGTTATCTTCTGGCAAAATGCAGCACCAGCAACAGAAAGCAGGCAAGTTGGAAGAGTAAATACATTTAACAATGTACTAGTGCCTAACAGCGTGTAAAAACAAAAGTTTCAAACTGGTTATGAAAAAGCTGAACAAGCTGGAGAAGGAAGCAAGTAAAGAGGGGGACAGCACTTGTTAATTAATTATTTGGAGTACTAAAGACAAGCGCTTACTGAAGAATTTCAAATGGACTCTCAGAGGCTGAGTGATTGGGCAATAAAATCAAAGAACTGAAGTAAAGCAGTGGCCTTGGGGAAGAAAAAAATCCTTATTTCACATATAAATGGATAATACAACCTTCAGGTTTTATAACACAGTTTTATGGAAGCCACAGAAAAATCCTTACTAGGGGTCAAGTCCCTCTCCCCACAAGCAGTTGAAAGTTATGGAATAGTTATGGAACAGCTTCTGCCGGAGAAGCAATGGAATAGGCTAAGACTTTTCAGCCTCGACAGGACAGACACATATACAATTATGAGTGGCACAGTGTGCACCAAGATCAAACATTCACTTTCTACTCCAATAAAAAAAGCCTAACACACACTCAAAACAAAGTTCTCTACACAACCTGCTGATAAGCTACAGACTTCTCTGTCACATGCTGCTGTGGATGCTGGAAGGCTACAGAGCTAAAATGACAATTTTACAGAAAAGAGAAATCTACTAAGGGCTTTTACATACAAAAATGCCTTCAACTCAAGAAAAACATGAGCTACAAATTGTTTTGTGTCTAAAGATATTTCTGAAGGATGTATTAATATATGTCATTATAATCTTCCCTAGCTGTTTACTTTTGGCCACCACTGAAGACAGGATAAGGAATGGATCTTACAGCAGTTCTTACATACTCCTAGGTTTTGTTTTTTCTTCATTTTTTTTTAGACATTGCAGTTTGATACAAATACCGTTTAAAAGAAATACAATGACAAGGGCATGGGAGGGCAATCTGTAGATAGAGATCTAAGAAATTATTTATATAAAAAGACCAAAGAAGCATAAAGTGAAATTATTCTAACTTAAAATATATCAAGACCAGCATGCTATTCGTAAAAGTATTGATATATTCCTCATACATCTATTTCTAGTCAAAAATTCACCTGAGACAGACTTTTTCTCCTTGCCTGCTTCTCAACTCATAGTTACAAGATACCTGGTGATAGTTTCTTACATTGTTTATTAATAAAAAGAGAAAAAGAAATAAAGAAAGAAAGGGGTTTTTGTAACAAATATATAAGAAGAACAAGGATGAATAGGACTAGGTGTGCTCTGTGAAAACTAGTAATATTGTAAAAAATGCAGCGACTTGAAGCCAAGATAGCTGACTGAGCCCTGACAATAAATATACAGGTTAAAATGGCTAAAAAGGAGTCTGTATGTGAATGTATGGATATATATATATATATATATATAGCGTTTCTATATAAAAATTTGTACAAATATGCGTGTATATATATTTTACATATACACACACATATGTAGTTTATATAAATATCTGCCTAAGAAAAATAAAAGCTTGCACTGAATAGTTAAGAAAAGCACAGTGTCATTTTAATACTGAAGCAGGACTGCACCATTCCCACCATGAATTATTGATTTTGTGCAAACATAATAAAATAATGCCTGAGAGCCAAAAACAGGCTTCCTTTTTTTTTTTTTTAGTTAAAAGTTAAGTTAATTTTAACTGTAAGACTACAATAGCGAATGACTAGCATCAATGCCACGGCCGGCTCTGTTGGACATTTGGGAAGGGCACCAAAGCTGTTGCTCTTAAATACAGATGGAAAACACCACGGATGCGCGGGAGGGAGACTGTGTAACACCTTCCCCCGACCGCGAACGACAGACCCTGGCTTGCAGCACGGTCTTTTAGACTGCACTCGAAACGATTAAAAGATCACAAAAATAGCTTCAAAATGAAGCACGGAAAAGCAGCATTTTGTAGCAAAGCTTGGGAAACGACACAGGTTCTGGCCAAGGCGGTTCGGAATCCCGCACACGTGAAGCCCGAGGGAGGGGAAGGAGCGGCGCAGAGGCGCAGCCCCGACCCCAGCGACGCCGCGGCCGCCTCGCACGTGGAGCGCTACCGGCCCACGCCGGCCGCCTTTCGCGCCCCGCCGGTAAAACGGAGAGCTGGCCGCCCCTCGTAGGGGTTTCGCAGCGTAAAAGGCGGGGGGAAAGGAGAGGGCGCGAAGCAGATCCCAGGCGTCGGGGCTTCAGTTCGGATCAGAGGCCCCTTTCCCTCCTGCAGGGCAGCTGGAGCCTAACGCGGGCCGGGCCGCATGGCGAGGCGAGGCGCGGGGGGAGGGGGGCGGCCGCCCTCGGCACCTCCCGGCCGCGGGGGCCCGCGCAGCGTCGCCGAGGAAGCGCCGGCGGCGCAGGGCGGGCGCCAAAGGTGGCCCGGCGGCCGCGCCCGCCTCCCCCCCCAGCGCCAACGGCCCTTCTCGCGCGCGCGCCCCCCCTCCCCCAGCGCCAACGGCCGCCCGCGCGCGGCCTCCCCCAGCGCCAACGGCCGCCCGCGCGCGGCCTCCCCCAGCCCCAACGGCCCCTCTCTCGCGCGTGCCCCGCCCCAAGCCGCAACGGCCGCCCGCGCGCCGCCCCCCCAGCCCCAACGGCCCCTCGCGCGCACTCCCCTCAGCCCCAACGGCCCCCCCGACACTGCCCCAAAGGGCCCCCGCGCGCCAGCGGGCCCCTTCTCTGCAGGCGTCCGCGACGCGGCCCTTACTGAGCGCCGCAGCCTCGCCGCCGCCGCCGCCTTCGGCGTCCTCCTCTTCGTCCTCCTTCCCCGGCCCCCTCTGCTCGGGGGACAGCCGGAGCAGCACGGCCTCCGCAGCCTCCTCTGCTGCCATCTTCTCCGCAGACTGCGCGGCGGCGTGCGAGCCAGGCGAAGGGGCAGGGCGAACCGCCTTCCCCACACGCCTCTTCCCCCCAGCAGGAAGGAGGCGACTGTCTCGGGCGGGCGGAGACACGCGAGAGCTGCGGCGATGGCGATACCCCAGGCCGCGGCACGTACTGCGGGGGAGGGGAGGGGAGGGAGCCGCCTACAGCTCCCGGAGCGCCGCGGGGCGAGGCCGCCGTGCTGCGAGGACTCCAGCTCCCAGGGTGCCCTGCGCCGGGGAGGCGCCGGCCGGGGCTCGCTGGGCGGCGGGGAAGGGGCATTTCCCGGTGCCGCGCCGCCGCCTCGCGGGGAGGTCGCGGGTCCGGCAGCGGCCCTCGGCCTGCAGTTTCCTCCTGAGGTGCCCGGCGCGGCCTCGGTGGGGGTGCGTGAGGCGGGGGCGCCCCCGCGCCCGGCAGCCGGGGAGGGGAGGAGGGCGGGGGCTTGCGCTGGCGGCTGCCCTCGGGGTGCTGGTGGAGGGTCTTGCGCCTTGAAGGGCCCTGGAGGCTCGCCCGGCGCTTCCTGGTGCGCGGGGCTGCAGGCGGGAGGCTGTTGCGCCTTTGTGGGGGGAGTTGGAGCTTGTCTTTCAGTTACTTAACTCGTCCATGTTGAAGAGTGGCTCAAAGAGCCTTCCTTATGTTTGCTCTTCTTTCCTGAAGTCTCTCTCTTTTTGGCTGAGCTGCTTCTGTAGCTTAACTGTTTACATGGTTCACCTATGCTTTGGAAATGAACCTCGAAGCTTTGTGACCCTCTGGTTAAACTTTCTCAATCTTAAATTTTGAGGGGCTCACAGCTGTTCTTGTGTGTTCGCTGAACTTAATTTAAGTGGAGGATGGTGTAGCTTTTATGTCATCTCACGATGACCTGAATATGGCCAGTGGAAGGAAGGGGGGGGTGAACCTGAGGCATGAGTCATATCTCTGGAATTGCTTTAAAACTCCACAGTTAGGTGACACGCCATTAAAAGATGTTTGTCGGTCTTGTGTATTTGCTGGCACAAAATGCATGTCTGGGGCAGAAGGTAAATAAAACAACCCTATTTTCTTCTATGAAGTTAGTCTATTAGTGAGATGTGAATACTCAGCTTTCTTAAGTCTCCTGTGGTTGTTCTGTAATGTGAAAACAAGAGGAAATTTGTTTTCTTTCTTTATGCATTTAAGAAATTAATTTAATGCCAGGTGGAAATAAAATTCAAAATAAATAATAATGATAACACTATTTTTCCTAGGTTTGAAGATGTCTAAAAAGAAACTGAAGAAATTAAGTGAAAAAGAGGACAATTTGGATGGCCGGGATGATAAAGTAGGAAGAACTGTATAATTTTTATAAAACCAAAATCCCATATTCAAGAGGAGAGCATGAACTGTTTAGCAGTTTTGTGATAGAAAGATGAATCAAAAGACAGCAAGAGGATTGAGTTAGTCAGATAACTAGAAGTTCCAGCCGGATAACTGGCTTCTGTTTCCTCTTCCCTCCAAAGGCCATGGGTATCAGAAATTATTAGATTTTTTTTTAAGCATGTCTTCTGGACCAGAAAAGCTGAGCTCAGAAAAAAGTTACCAAAACCACTGCTGTCTTCCTGGGTTGCTCTTCATCTTGGATCACATTATTTTCTGATTAAGCCCAAATTATACTTTGCAATGTTTTAGCAATGGCTCTCAAGAAAATATGTCCTCTTAACCAATGAGATATAAATCAATGACCAAAATTAATGTAGATTCTTAGTATATTCCTGTATGTATCCACATGTAATGAGTAAAATTCTACTGAATGACTTGTAAAATGCAGATTCAACCAAAGTGATAATCTTTTTGGTCATGTACATAGTCAAAATAATTTCCCTTTCCTTTGACTATTTTTGTTGTTCCTATACCCTTCTGGAAAGTTATTTCATAACAGTTATGTAATACATAGTCAGTAAATTAGTAAAAAAAAAAAATCCACATTTCAGTTTGCTAGATTTTTCCCATCAATTTTGTAAAGTATATATGAAATAAGAGAGTTTTTAGTTGTCTTATAAATGCTTCAGAAAAATGTTTGGAAGTGTCTGTAGGTGAACATGAGGAGAGATGCCCTTGCTAGCCCTTCGCTCATGTAGAAATGTACAAATATTTGTAACTACTTTATTTTTTCCTTCTGAATTCCTTATTCCATTTATCTCTTTTAACATTGACTTGTTCTAAGGCTTTGATTTTTATATGTTTCTATAGTGAAAATGGTAAGGACTTAGCTTAAAACCTCATACTGTAGCTATATCACCACTGCTAATGGCTATACCAATTCAAAGAATAGTGGGTTTTAACTGTTACATGACTTCAATCTGTTTAGAACAAAAATAGGTATTGCTGTAGGCAGATATTCGCTGACTCAAACAACAGTGGAAAACTTAACTATTAATAGCACAATGATGAGAAACTTCTGAAAAGTAGTACGTGCATCTTCTACAGTATGGATAAGAGGTGTCTTCTGCTTACATGGGTTTAAGTAAGCCATTTATCTAGAGTCATGTTTAAGCATGATTGATTTTTGTGGTGTAAACATGACAAAAATTTTCATATCTGTTGACTTTTAGCAGAAATAATGCTTGGCATATGCCTCCTGAGTGAAAGGATATTTATCGCAATATAAATTAGAACAGCTTTAAACAGAGCTATCTGGGGTATCTGCACAGCCACTTTTTGACAATGTGGCCTAGAAAAAAACAGATGATACAGGCATGTGAGTGTAAACTCTGCATGAGAATAGAATGCCCAAAACAGTCTGTTTGAAGATAATATTTACCCAAGAACTGATAATGCTAAGAGGAAGGTAATAATGACAGTTTGCTTAAGATGATGAAACCGAGTAATAGCCAGGGAATTACCAAGAGACTTCTAAGAAAATAAGGGGCTAGCTTGAAAAGAAATATAAAAACAACATGGAAACTTGTGGTTTTGTGGGGAGAGGTCTTTGGAGTAAGAAAGTAGTAATAGAGCAGCAGTTAACTGGGCTTGATACTGCCAGAAGTCATCCCACCAGCTTCACAAACCCCAGCCAGGCCTAATGGGGTATCCTCCCGGTTACGAGCTTGCCCCTCCAGCTGGAGGGCTGACATTACAGGGTGCACAAGGGGGTGCTTGCAGCTCAGATGTGCGTATACAATCTCATGGGGATCTCTGTCAGCAGCGTCTGTTAGTGGGTTGTACAGGAAATGGCATGTGCTTAGCGGGCAGGTGCAAGGCTTGAGTACCTGCATTTTCAGCATGATGTGTGTGTGTAGACAGGGGAACCAGTACTTCCAGAGGAAGGAATGTATGCTTGTAATCCACACTGCCTATGAAGGAGAGGATGTGCAATGTGTGTCATTTATGTATCTGAGATGAGAACTTTTGGTAACAGGTGTTTATTAACATTTTTTAATTGCCTCATACAGTGTTTTCTGTTGTACTGCTGATGTTGATCCTGAATGTGTAGTTCATTGATTGCCAGTTAATTACGTGCTGTTAATAAAACAGTAAACTTTGACTCCTGGTTTGATTTAAATTATGTGAATTGAGCAGTTCTTCCTGCAGCAAGTTGCATGACAAAATTCTTAGTGACAGCAGCCTCAAACAGCCTCTTACATTAAGATTCCACTGTTTGTGCTACTGTAAAAGAATCAACCACAATTAGAAGTTCTCTAGATTTCCTTACTTTCATTAAGACTTCAGAGGTTTCTGCAACCCTTTTGTTTTTAATTAAGTGCTTTCTAATGTGACTCGGCTTGCAATGCAGATAATGCCAAGCAATGTTAAAACTACCTTCTAAACTAGCACTGTTTGTGACCTTTGTTCGGAGACTATCCTTACTCTTAACCAGGCCTGTTTAATTGTGGTTTTATACTGCTGGCCCTGATTAGTAAATCTGGCCAGAATTAGAACGCATCTCATCTGCACAAACTTCCCATAGAAATATCTGCTCTTTGGGGCTAGGTGGAGCAGTCTCCAGGTAACTTTCTTGTTCCTAGCAAATTTTGTAAATATACAAAAATCTATAATTGTACACTGTGGTTAATTTCTGGAATATATGAAACACTTGAATCCTGAATGTGTTTGCTTAGTCAAGTTTTTTCTATTTATAATTCAGGCTTGCACACCAGTAATTTTTCCATCTTGTGCTTCTTAAATATAACAAAATCTAAATACAGAATTATAATGAGGTATGCAGCTACTGTTTTTAAAGGTTAACTTGCTCAAAGTCATAGTAAATCCAGTAAGAGATAATAGCTTGTTCCATATTACAAAGATTTTATTTTACTGCAGTTTCCTATACAAGCCCTTGGGGTTTTTCTCTTCTTTCAGAACTCTGAAGATGCACGATCTTATAACCATACTATGAAAGGAGAAACAGAATTTCAGAGGTAAATTCTTACTTCGTCGTTAAATGTCACTACTAAAAAACCTAGATAGTAGATGATTAAGTGATTGAATGTGTGGATTTCACTTGACTTTTTCACCAAATAGAATATGGACTTCTAACAGATGATGTGTTTGTATTACATTAATAAGTAGATCCTATCTAGGCTGGTCAGTTTGAGACAGTAGTTGAAAAAATAGTCCTAAAACTTTTCTAACTCTTACGTTGCTGCACTTCACGTAATGGACAAATGATGTCCAACATAGCTATCATAAAAAGATGAAGTTTTCTTCTGCATCTTGAGCATTACATTTTTCGGTATTGCATATTGCACGTATTCTGTTGTCAAAACATAGGCTGCAGTGAAATTAGTGTCTTTAATTGATTTCTGTAGTCCCTAAAGCCTTGATTTCTCCTGCTGTTTGAAGTAGTTGTTCCTAGGCGAAGGATAACACAGCCTTTCATCTTAACCGTAGAAAATGTAAACAAAATGTAAACAGTGTTTGAAAACTTAATAATATAAAGTAAAAAAAAAAAAAAAAAAAGATCTCATGAGCTCTGAGATAGTAGACCCTTGGATTGCTTCCTAATCATGACAAAATCTCACAGCAGTTTCTGCCTCATTGGGTTGTAAATCACAGGATATTTAGCTGCAGTGTATTACTGGCAGTGGTCAGAAATGGCTGTATGGGAAGGAATATATGAAACAAGACAAGTATAAATGGCTTTTCCTGTTGCAAACCCTTTCAGCTTCCGGCAATCAGTTCAGCCTCCAAAGACAGAGGTATATTTAAGTTATGACCTGTTATATGCAAGTTCGTTAAATGGCTTTTCCCTCCCCAACATGTTTGGTAATGCTATGATAGAGTAGGGGAGAAACTTTCTTCAAATAATTTAAACCTCGTGTATGATAAATCTATTAAGTACTTTCTCTGCTCTTGTAGGAAATACTTCCTTATTCACAACTTTTTGCATCATTTATCATTTTTGTTGAATGTTGCTATATTCCCTCAATCATTCCTTTTCTGAGTTCCCTGGTCTGTTTATTCTCTGTCATTTGAGAGTCATTCAGTTTTTGGCACTGTGCTGCCAAAACCTAACTGCTACTTGAATTTTAGTGAAGTTTGGCACAGCTCACAAATTTCATTAAAATGCTCTTAACTCACCTGTGCAGTAAGATGGAACTACACTGTAGTCAAGGACCTCTCAAGCTAATAGCTAGTAAAACGCAGAAAAAGCTTTTTCTCAAGCTAGTAGATTGACGTAAAAATAGCTGTACAGCTAGTAAAACTGTAAGTACTAAGAATGGGGTATCAGACTATCTTAAAGGACAGATGTTGCCAAAAGTTCCTAATGCGTAAAGGATGTTCCAAATCAGTACTCATAAATACTTAGCTGTAAACAGCTAAATCAAGTGCAAGCTCTCTTGTTTTTGTTCTATTTCATTATCTGTGTTAATTATCTATATATAATGTATCTTTCTCTGTAACATTTTTATAGATTCAAAATAGAGAAAGGTATGCAAGAGAAGAAAAAAGACCAAAGTTCTGATATTTCTCGTGGTGTTGATAGAAGGTCCCAAGGAAAATCTCCAAACAGAAGTAAGACCACAGACAGTTTTTCAATACCAACTGACAAGCGAAAGAGAATAGTTATACAATTTAAACCTAAAGAGATTAAACATGGAAAAAGTACAAGCACTACTGATGTGGCAACTACTAGTAGAGAAAGTCATAACAAAGGTCATCGTTTTGATGGAACAGAAGGAAAAAGGTTCTGGCATAGCTTTGCAGTCCAGAAGGACAAGGTGTTGAAAAAGAAGAGAGAGAAGGCTGAGTTCTGCAAACTAAAAACAAAAGCTGAACAAACCATGTTGGAGAAGTTTAAGTCTGCTGCATGCAATTCACAGGTCCCATGTAGAGCATCAAATGGGTCCAAAAAATGGAGTGAAGATGTTAGAACTCAGAAAAAGACATCTATCACCTCTATAGAGACTGTAAATGATGATACATCTTCCACTAAAAAATCACATATGTTATCTAGGACTTGTGATAAGGAGGATGAAGGAGGATATAAGGAGTTTTCTAAGAAAAATCAACGTATTACTAAACATACACCATCTTACTATTCAACTGAAACACCTAAACAACGGGACTATCGTAAAGAGAAAAAACAAGACATTGATTCTGATAAAGCTGCTGGTAATACACGGACTGATGGAGGGTGCTTCGAAGCTGCAGCTTTACGTTTTAAGCGGGTAATGAGAACCTGATTATTTTATTATTGTGCAGATGTATGTTTCAGGCTAGTTTCTTTATGGCAATCTGCTTTTATATAAATGGCCTGTTTGTATCTTCTTACAGAGTTCAAATGGGTGGATTTTTCTGATCCTAACCTAAATGACATTAAAATGTTTCTCTGCTGAGTAGTCACACAAATGAGAAAAATAACGGTCTTGCATATCACAAGCTGCATAGCTTTACCTTACTGACAGAGGTGTAGAGTATTTCAATTTAGATATGTCAAGTGTGAGTGTGGGGGAGTTGTTTCGGTTTTTTTTTTTTTTTTTTTTTGGTGCTGTCATGGCCATGAAATCATTTTAATTACACAGACTGACCAACAAAAACTCCACTCTCAGCAAAATAGGTGTGCTTTCACCAGCAAGGTGATGGCAGCAGAACATGTTATTGTAGATCTGGGACTGAATTAATTCACTTCCTGCAGAAATTCATAGTTAGCTGTGATCAGTTTGTATGCGAGTTCTAACTTACATTTATCTCTGCATTTATATTTACATATAAATTTTATTTTGAGCATTGTTGTTTCTTTTCTTTTTTTTTGTTTGTTGTTTGTTTTCAACTTGCCTGCTGTCTCTAGTGATACTGTAGAGATAAAATTGCTAGTCATGTACTTTATCATGATTATCAAAAATACTATGTTACCTATTTATTTTTGTTTGTGAATATTCAGTGTTTTCTAATAAGCACTCTAGGAGAGTCTTAGTGTCCTATTTCTGTTACCATTATTGTTTCTAGACTGTTGAGGTCCCGTGCACATCTGATTCCTACCAAGGCAGTGAGAACATGAAGTCTACCCAAAAGGTTGGTGATATACTTGTTCTCCACTAAACAGCTGTATCCTCAGACTCTTGACTTGAGGATCACTTGTTCCGCAGTCCTTGATGTTTTATATTGTTGGTATGATATTTTAATTCTTTCTACAGAATTTTGAAGCTTTTCCATCCCATCAAGGCAGTCAGAGCCCAGAATCAGACCAAGAGGTTAGTAATGCTCTAACTTAACCCTTCTTAGTTATATTAAAAACTTACGGCACTGAGTTCCTGTAGTTGGACAATTCCATGTCCTTTCCTGATGTTCTATATTTATTGGTTTATGATCTGTACTTATAAGTGTGTGGAGCATTTTTCAAATACTAAACAGACTTGGTAAAGTACTGCTAATCAGGAACCTTGTGAAATAGAAAGTTTGCCTTTCTCTTTGCAAAGGTGTCCTTCATAGTTGCTTGTGTATGCTGCCTATCTCATATTCCAACTTCTAATTTGTCAGGAGAGAAAGCAAGCTGTATTTTTTCAGGAACAGTTGGCAAGATTCTTCCAGTCTATGTAGCAAGAAATGGAATTAAGTTTTCATGCGTTAGGCAGAAATGTCACAAATCTACATATTTTAAACTTTTTTTTTTTGATTTTTACAGTGGAGGTCGTGTAGGTGATTCTCGTGGCTTTAAGCTTGCTATACTAACTTACTATTTTTCATGCTTTATTTCTAAAATAATTTTTTTTCACATTTTCATTTAGTCAATTTTAACAGCACTAATGCAAAAGAATCTTCTTCGGACGTACTTCTAAAGAGATTACTTGTATACAATTATTTTTGTACGTACTTTTTTTCTTAATGCTGTAGATGCAAATAGTAGAAGATTTGCATGTTGCTCGCCTTGAAAAAAGGATGGTGCTGTCTGTAGTACAGACTTGTGGAGAGCTTACAAGCATGGAAATAGATCTCCCAGAACAGGATTTAAGTATTTCAGCTGGTATGTCTTGATCTGATACTCTTCGTTTTCTACTTAAACCAGTCATTACAATCAGGTACTGACCTGAACAGGTAGTACACAATACATCTTTTTGCAACATTTTTTTCCTTTTTTTCCCCTTTATCTCTAGAGGCTTCTACTTCTGGTCTGAACATATTAGTGGTGATTGACACAAATATTATGATTAGTCACCTTGAGTTTGTGAGGTCCCTGAAATCTGAAGATATACCAGGTATGTGAATACACAGTGAGCGCTAGGGAAATTGTAGAAAGAATGGTTGATTGTAAGAACTTTCTGGAAATCACAAAGCACTTAAAACCTGATAAGCTGTCAGCCACTGCTTTGTTTCTATTTTGGTGAAGGTCATAGAAGTCATGAAACGTGTGAGCAATTCCTCTGGAATTCTGGTTGCAAAGCCTGGTGTTAATGTTTGTTTTTGATATGTTGCAAAGTTTTTAGATAATTGCTGTTAGTTGGATTGGGATCCTGTGTGTTGGTTGGTGGTAGACATATATGGAATCTATCAGAATACTTGTGGTGCTTTGATGTTTTCAACTAGTTAACAGATCTACCAAGACAACTAGGTAAATAACCTTGACAAGGGTCCCAGTAGTTCTCAAGGATGTGTCAGACTGTATTTTTCTTTCCTAAATTAGGCATGGTGTTAAATTATTTAAACTGGGAGTTGCTGTCTCTCTCAGATGCGAGTTCTTAGGATATCACTCCTCCCAATTTCTGGTCCTGCACCAGATTCCTTTACAAAAAGTTCAAAAGGTTGCTAACTCCTGCCCTATTTACTCTAAAACAAGTGGATGTTGGTGTATATTTTTCTGAATTGTATCCTTGCCATGTGAGTGGGAAAGAAAACAAGTTAAGTGTTTGTCTTGGATGGACTGATAAAACAGAACTATTAAATGAAAAACACAGTAAATTAGAACTTATAAGAGTTTTGAAGTTCAAATTGTACATATTCATAGAAATTCTAATGAATGAAACCTTGATCCAGTATCAATTCTTCCTATTCCTCACAAAAGAATACTGACTGGCAATTAGCACAAACCATTGCTCACTTCAGTTAATGGCTGGTTTTGCATAGTGACTGTAGTAGTCATTCAGGTATCATCATCCTGTTTTTTGTACTACTGTCATGTTGGTTTAGCATCTTGTAGCATGTGTGACAGAATGACAACTCTGTGTAGTAATATTATAAAGTATGTTTACAGCAATTAACAAAGTATTCTGATCAGAATTGGTTATTCCTTTTTTTTTTGATTAATACTGTCATTTTTACCTATAACCAATGGAGTGCCAGTATGAGATGAGATTAGGGACAGGGAAATTTGCTCTTTTTTTAAAAAAAAAAAAAAAAAAAAAAAGCTTGATTTTTTTTTTATGGAGTATGACAACTGTTGGCAAAATATCTAGATAAGTGTTATCTTACATAAATACGATGTTTGAATTACATGTTAACTCTGCTACTTAAATGTTAAGTGTGCTAGTTCACTTAGCTCTTTGAAATATCTTTTCTTTTCTTTTTATTTTCCTCCTCCATGAAAGGTGTTGGCAGGCTCGCATTGATAATTCCCTGGGTTGTTCTACAAGAACTAGACAACTTGAAGAAGGGGAAAATGTTACAGCATGTTCGAGACAAAGCTATCCCTGCAGTGCAGTTCATCTACACATGTCTTAAAAACCAAGATTCAAAGTTGTGGGGGCAATCCATGCAGCTTGCTTCTCAGAAAATATGTAAGATATGCACAGTCCATCTGCTTTGGATGCAACTGTCATCCTTGCGGTTGGCTTAGCTTGAACCCTAGTGCTACATTTTGAGTTTGATACATCCATCACTCTTTGTAGTTTGCTTCTTAAAATTGGCTAATAGTTTACAGCAGACTTCAGAATGTATCCAGGGCTTTAGTATGCGAATACTGTCTTCAAATTAGTGCTTTGTTCACTGTTGCTTAATTGATTGTTTCTCAGTTTGAGCTGCATCAGTTGAATAGGTAAGTAGGGAATTACTTAGTCTAAATTCTCCTAGCTACTTCCTCTTCATCTGTAGGCTGCGGAAGGCTGCGGATATCTTGTGTGTTTTTGCTTTTTTGCATTTTGACTTTGTAGTCAGAAGCATAACGTTACCCGAGATTCATATGTGGCTCACCAGAATTTTTCCAGCAAAGTAATAGCATTTCTGAGTAGAGTAGTACTTAAGAATTCAAAGCTCAGATTGGTGGTTGGATTACACTTTTCTGTCCTTACTTGAGGACTGCTGCATCTAAAGACAGTACCGTGACAGCACTAAAGTATTTCTTCTGCTGGGTTGCTTCTGAACATGTCAGCACTGTCTTAACTAAACTTGCAGATGGCCTGAGTGACGAGAACAATGATGATCGTGTTTTACAATGTTGTCTGCAGTATCAGAACCTCTTTCCTCAAGCTGTTGTCATACTTTGCACGTGAGTTCCCGTGTGTTTCTAGATCTGTTATGAAGTATAAGGTAGTCTTCTGCCAAACATGACATTTTCACATCTTATCTTAAAATGAAGAGCATTTCCAAAATACGCTTTTTGAGAGGCAGTTGCCCTCTTAAGACTGAGAGTAGAAGGTTGTAATAAAACATAAAGGTTGTAGACTTAATCAGCTTCCTGTGCGTGAGGCCTGAAGTAGAATTAAATTTATTTGAGCTTCAGTTTTAAAACTTTTAAAGGATAGTTTTCTTGGATTGTATTCCAATTTATTATTTAAAAATTATTGGAGTTATGAAATTGAAAAAGTAATTGTATTAATGGTTGAAATCCAGTTAGGTATTTGGTTTCTGCCCACTTGTTTGGGGGGAGAGATAAACATTGATGATTCCTAATCTTAGGAGGAAGGAAGGTAGAGATAGATTTGCCACCCTCCTGTTTTGTGAGAATGGAAGTTGACTTTTGAGGGTTGATTCCTGATTTAATACAAGGCATCTGAAGCTAGTTTTTAAAGGACTAACATTCCCTGACTGTGAACAGCTTTATTCTGTCTTTGCTAAAAAAACATTTCCAGTACTATTTTGGTAAGTGGATCAAAATTCCAGAATGGGTTTGGTAGTGCATAATGGTGCTGTAGTTCTCTGAAAATAGAGCAGGAGGTGACTTAAGTGTTCTTCATCTCAAAATCCCTTTGTCCTTTCTACGTCAACATAAGCACCTGGACTTTGGAGATAGTATTAGAATCCGGCTTTGTACTGTGCATTTGTAGTAGTTCTACTGGAGTGGTACATGACTCAGAGCAGCATCTGTGACAATGATTTGGCCAGTAGACATTAAAAATAGGTTTGTAAACTAGGTTTTATAATGTCAGTCTAAGAAGATACTACTTACTGATAATGCCTCATTTGCACCCTAAGACCTTAGCAGCTAGACATTGTTACTTAGTATTTATAGTTGGTTTTTTTTTCTTAAAGCAAGCCTAGAGTATGTTTTTTTAGTGTGTTTTTATATTTTTCATAATAGCTGTTTTGGTTAATTTTCTAGTCTGTTTTTTTGAACTGATTCTAATTGCTTGAGAAAGAAAACTTTGCATGTAATGAAGCTCACAAAGTAAGCTTACTGAAGACAAAATTTTCAGTGCATTACTTAATATGTAACTTAGTTACATATTAAATAATTAAGTAAAGTTGACTTTCTTCTAGGGATGATAAAAATTTATGCAATAAAGCCATTGTGAGTGAGGTAAAGGCATTCTGCAAAGCAGACTTGGTTACTGCTCTACAAAATCTGAAAATAAACAGGCCCCAGAACTGCGTTGACCTGCAACAGTCAAAATGTGGTAAGTTTGTTTAATGGGCACATGTCTCAAAAGCCAGCACATATATGTATGTATGTATGTGTGTGTGTATATAAAAAAAATACATAGCAATCAATGTAAGGGAGGGGAAATGGTCCCCATTATTACTTCTGTTTTCATATACTTTGAATCCTTAGGTATGCTTTGTGTTTGGAGCAGCTTTTCTGTTTTCAGAGGTAAGGGTTCTTGTGAAAGTTGAGACCTTTATTAAAACATGTCTGTAAATATTTGAATGTCCTAGAATTTTACATATTTTTGTTTACAGAAAAGCACAGCATGAATCTCCTGTGTATGTATAGCCATTTAAGAGAAGGTGTCCTCAGCATCTTTAAAGTGAAAAAAGATTTTGCTTGAAACAGTTTGGGTGTCATTCTTATTAGTCACTCTTATTAGTTGCCAAATTTTGTATGCTAAGACCACTCCTTTGTGTTTTATAATGATAGCTTTATTGGCATCTCAAACAGTAGAACTTGATTTTTGGGTTGTCTGTCTGTGTTTCTAAAGATGCAAGTATAGCTGTTTGTATTAAACAGGTGTAAGAAGTGATTTCATTATACTTGCTAATAATCCCACTGGCTGTATATAATCTAAGTTATTTAAAGGGAATGAAGAAATGTGGAGTAAGATCACAAATGAATAATGCTCTAGGGAAATCAGATCTTCTTGGTTAGCAGCTCATAATTAAAAATACTCACAGTACAAGTGGGTATAACTAGAAATACTTGAAACCTAATTAGATGTAGCCCATCTGCTTTATAACATAATGTAGAAATGTGCTCTGTCTTTCCTTTTATTTATAGGAACAAGTAATTTGTGTAGTGCCAACATAAATTAGATATAGAAAACAGTTGCAATAAATATTTTTTATTGCCATTGATTTGACAGATACAGAATTCCAGAAAACAGAAGGAGCTGCTAGTCTTACTGCTCAATTCCCAAGTATGCTTCTAGACCTTGAAAAGAATTTAGGAGAAGCTTTATCGTGTATTTTGGAGACTGAAATGAAAATTGCGTTTGGAAACCTGTGGATGGAGGTGATTACTTATGTTGTCTTGTTTGGTATTTCAAATATTAAGAGGTTTAAGTGGCCTTGGTGTTTTTATGCTGTTAATACCTGTGCTAAGCCAAACAGTGTAGTCATGTAGTTCACTAACATAGCATAGTGTTCAGTTGTATGTCTTTGTTTTATAACAAGATTGTCTTTGACTAGCAATGACAGTGCAGTGTTTTAGTAATACAAATTTTAAAATGCCAGCAGTTCAGTGTGAATTTTCAGAACTCTCTGTATTAATTACATTACATTACGTCTAGACTTACACTTTTCTAATGTGGTTAATGCACTTAAGTATTGGAGAACTTGAAACATTTTGCTACTATTGATTTAACTTTATTTAAGAATGTTGTGTTAGGAAGCAATTATTACCATTTTTCTGTAAAGTAACAAGTTACTGAAAATATGCATACTCAAAATGTGCAGGGAAAATTGTGGAAAAGGTTAGAAATAGCTAACTTTTTTCTGTGCTTTGATTTAAACCAAAAGGATTTTGAGGATATCCTATAACTTATATTTTTGACAATTACTGAAGATAATTGCTGTATTATTTCATTTGCAAGGTAAACTTTGAAAATGATCACTTTCTTGAAATGATTGCATTAGTCTGGTCTGCATTTCTGTTGACCTTCTAAATTTTGCTTCTGCATAGTAAATATGTCCTCCGTAAAGTTCTATATAATATTGAGGCACGGTTGTTGCAAGCACTTCTAAAAATGTCTGTTCTAATGGGAGAGATACTATATGGATAAAATTGTTAATTTATTTGTGATGGAACTACTTGCCCCAGAAATAATCATACGTTAGCAGAATCTCCAGACAACCACACTTTAAAAAGTATTGTTAACAGAAAATAAATACTCCAGTAAAAAACAGAGCAAGTGTAAAGTGTGTAGGAATATGTGTATATGAAAATAAAGCTTCACATTTTTAAGCATACTGTTTTTCAGATACTGTATCTGAAGCCACCATGGACATTAGCAAGCTTGCTGCAGTGTTATAAAAAACACTGGGTGGCTGTTTTTGGTTATGTTGTGCCAAGGAGTTTACTTGCAACCATTGAATATCTCTATAAACACCTCTGTTCGGGTAAGAATCTCGGAGAATTTTTGTCAATTTGTAATTGTTTGTATGTTTACAAATAAACTTGCTGTTCTACTTTTCTCGTTCCAGAAGTAGACATTGTGAAAAGCTATGTACTCTGTATGTTTAAATAATATTGTAGTCCATCCTTTTCTACTTTTTTTTTTTTAATTTGAGATGATCAAACAGGAGCCATATCTTGAACAACATTACCCCTATTTTTGTATGTATCCACAATTTGTCCCCCAGAAAGGTGAAAAAAATCACAATACTGTTTCTGTGTTTAGAGCCAGGAATGAACTGAAACTGAATTGTAAGTGAATAACTTAACAAATGGAGGGGAAAAAAGGAAAAAAAGTAAGAAGGTTGAACCATGATCAAGTCTGTCTAGCCTTTGGCCCCAGATAGTCTAAATATGGCTTACAAAAATCAAGTGAATGGTTTCTGAAACATTTCTCTTTTTTTTTGTACTTCAATATTCTGCTTTTTCTTCAATATTTTTCTACTTTTTTAACAAAAACACTAAAATCTAAGATATGGATACCTGGGCATTTAAGAATTTTCTTTCACACATCTTTATATCAAAAAATGTCAAGTGAAAGGTGTTTTAATGAACATTTAATAATAGTCACCAAAGCCTCTGAACTATTTTTAAAAAGCAAATCTTCTTCCCCATTTGCTACCACATTAGATGTGGTTATTCAGTTCATCAGTTGACCTGCATTTGTCAAATAAATTGTGGAGAAGCAAAGTCTACCAAAGGTGGTGGCTGTAGGCAGGTAGACTTGTTTTCAAAAAGAAGGAAGTCTTTCATTTATTTAGAGATTTTTTTTTTTAAAAAAAGTTTTACTTTAGCAAATGCCATTGTTTTGGGATATTGTTCTGCAGGAATATATTAGATATGTCCGTTGAGCCTCTTGCCAGATCCTGGATGCATTGGGGATACTTGATTAAAAAGCACAAGACTGAACCCTACACAGCGTTGTTAGTATTTCTGTAGAGACTGTTTTATCTAATGGTTTTGAAGCATTTTCAAGACTCTTTATATGCTTCAGTTAATTCAGATACTTGAATATTAAATTTGTCTCTTAAGATTGATCACTCCTAGCATATCTAAATTTTTTTATTTCTCATCTTTCTCTTAATGTTTAAATACCAGCTCAAACAGTTGACTCCTCAACAGCTGGTATGTTGCTCCAGGAATCCAAAAAACTGTTGCATGCTTTCAGTTCAAGGTCAGACTATAATGGTGTGCTTCCTCAGGCTTATGCTGAAGTCAGTAAGCTCGACCAAACATTTTCAGAGGTAAGGGGAACTTCAATATCTGTTCACCAACATGTTCTTATAGTTGTTCCATGTTCATATTACGAACTTGACTTAGATTTCTAAATTATTCCTGTAAGTTCAACAAATTATTGCAGGAAGTGCTGTTGGGAAAGTACTTTCAAAATGAATAGGTGCCAATTTTGAGGGTTTTTTTGTGCGTAGCAAACATTTGTCTTTATAAATATACTTGCTAGGTGTTTTTCTCATAAATATGTTAGTATCAGGAAAGTGACTGAAAAACATTATTTAGCTGTTTTCAGGCAAAGTGTGGTTGATACTAGTTTTCTACTGCGTGCGTCCTGTTGGTCTGATATTACTATTTCTAGGTATATTATTTCAGCTTTTATTGCCTTGGTAGCTCTATTCCTATATATGGAGAATAAGCTTGCATATATCATGTGCTTCATGATATTTAATAGGGAGTGCCCTGATATTGTTTGTGTTCTGAAAAGTATGCTTTTACTTCTGGCTCATGTCTGAGATGCTGTGGAAGAAATTTTAGTGTCTTGGTTTATGTTAATTCCTAATTCCATACATAATGGTTTAAAAAAGAGAATAGCGAAGACGAATGAATTTTATTTTTAAGTATTTTTAAAGTATTTGCATTCACCAAGGGGAAATCTGATAGCCTTCTATGATGGCATGACTGGCTGGGTAGATGAGGGGAGAGCGGTGGACGTTGTCTACCTTGACTTCAGCAAGGCTTTTGACACTGTCTCCCATAACATCCTCCTAGATAAGCTCAGGAAGCATGGGTTAGACGAGTGGACAGTGAGGTGGATTGAGAACTGGCTGAAAGGCAGAGCTCAGAGGGTGGTTATCAGTGGCACAGAGTCTAGTTGGAGGCCCGTGGCTGGAGGAGTTCCCCAGGGCTCAGTACTGGGTCCCGTCCTGTTCAACTTCTTCATCAGTGACCTGGATGAGGGGACAGAGTGCCTCCTTAGCAAGTTTGCTGATGATCCCAAGCTGGGAGGAGTGGCTGACACACCTGAGGGCTGTGCTGCCATTCAGAGAGACCTGGCCAGGCTGGAGAGCTGGGCGGAGAGGAACCTCCTGAGGTTCAACAAGGGCAAGTGCAGAGTGCTGCACCTAGGGAAAAATAACCCCAGGCACCAGTACAGGCTGGGGTCTGACCTTCTGGAGAGCAGCTCTGCAGAGAGGGACCTGGGAGACCTGGTGAGTGACAAGTTGACCATGAGCCAGCAATGTGCCCTTGTGGCCAGGAAGGCCGATGGTCTCCTGGGGTTCATTACACAGAGTAATGCCTGCAGGTGGAGGTAGGTGATCCTGCCCCTCTACTCAGCCCTGGTGAGGCCTCATCTTGAGTACTGCATCCAGTTGTGGGCTCCCCAGTCCAAGAGAGACATGGAGCTACTGGAGAGAGCCCAGCAGAGGGCTACAAAGATGATCAGAGGGCTGGAGCATCTGCCCTCTTGAGGAACGGCTGTGAGAGCTGGGCCTGTTTAGCCTGGAGAAGAGAAGATTGAGGGGGATCTTATCAATATGTACAGGTACCTGAAGGGAGGGCGTCAAGGGGACAAGGCCAGACTTTTCAGTTGTCCCACGTGACAGGACAAGAGGCAATGGGCAAAAACTGAAGCACAGGAAGTTCTGCCTGAACGTGAGGGGGAATTTCTTCCCTGTGAGAGTGACGGAGCACTGGACCAGGTTGCCCAGGAAGGTTGTGGAGTCTCGTTCTCTGGAGATCTTCAAGGCTTGCCTGGATGCAACCCTGTCTAACATGCTGTAGGTGACCCTGCTGAGCGGGGAGGTCGGACTAAATGATCTCCAGAGGTCCCTTCCCACCTTACCAATTTTGTGATTTCTGTATATCATAAAAAAACACGGGTCAGAATATCTCTGAAAAGTTCTTTTCAGCTTTGCAGAAAGCTGAATGGGAAAGGAAGACAAGAAATTTCAAGAAGAAGAAGGATGGTAGCTTGTGCTTGTGAATTTTGATTCAGTTCTGTGCTACTCCTTTATATGCTATATGCAGCCACTTTCTCCAAAGTTCCGGGAACCATACTGCCGTAACAAGCATTTTTTTGTCCAAAAGCTTGTTTCCATCCTGTCCTGCTCCCTGCTTTGTCCTGTTACATTTGACTTTACAAGGAACTGACTTAACACAGATTCAGTTGTGCCATCCAGTTTCAGTTTTAACCCTGAGAAATTTCCTGAACCAATTTACCACATGTGCATATGAATACTCTGTGCTGTTACACAGGAATGTGCTAACAGTCATGGGACAGAACAAGACTGCCTTTTTCCTGTGTGAGAGAAGGCAGTTCTAGTTTTTATCAGCTTACCGTGCTTGTGAAGCTTTGGAGTAAGTCTTCCCTTTGCTTCAGTTTCTCTCTGCAGAAATTCCAATATTTGTAGAAGAAAGTCTTGGTGAAAGATTGTGAGATGCTTAAGATAAAGAGACTGTAACAAAGATGATTATGACTACAAGAGATCTGCCTTGCTTTTCTGAGCATTGTTTTAAAAGGAAAAAAAATAAACATTTAAAAATTTTCAACTTTTCTTATATCACAAACTGAATACATTCATTGTTTGTTTATTAATCTGTTTCATAAGGTGAAATCAGACAGTGGACAGGATGTATCAGAAGATACTATGGTTCTTTCAGAAAACGCTGTATGTGAAAAAATGGAGGCAATGACCCCAACTCAGCAAAATTGTGAAGAAAAAAAGTTACAGCCAAGTACTCAGGAAGCTCAAGAAAACAGACACCGGGAAATCTGGTCAGTCCTGGAAGGTGTATGGAATACAATAAATTTGTACAGGTACAGTGTGCTAAAGAAATTCAGAACTTAACTTCACATTATTTTCAAACTAATGTACTTTGGAAAGTGTTTTTGCTTTTCTATTCTAGAGAAGAAGCTATTAGTAATTAATCAAGATTGGCAAAGAATTCAGACTAATTTTTGTGTCCCTATTTGATTTGATGTGACAGATTGACATGTTTTCTTATTAAAGAGAATCCTTTACTCTAAAATCTAGATACAGAATCTAGTGTTGAATTTCCTTTCTCCAATAAATTTGAAGTTGCATAAAAAAAGAAGCTGTGTTAGCATTGCATTTAGGTTTTTTATTTTTTAAAAATCTGTTTGAAAATCATTGAAACATCAGGCTCTTGGATGCCAACATAAAACCTGAGTAAATATTGCCTTTTCTTTTTGTAGTCTTTTAATCTTTTTTTTTTTTTTTTTTTTAAAGAAAGGACTTGTGTTACTTCAAGCACAGAGGAACTCCATTTTTTGTACTCTATTAAGGACGGTGTTTAACTGTCTAAGAAGCAGTGATTAATAGTTTGCCAGTGCCATTTCCACACTAACATTTGAATATACTGTCGGAGGATAGCTCCTTTTGGCTTACACCAGTGCAAATTAATCTGAATTGAAACTGGTTAGGAACTGGTTTGATAGTACTTAGGTCAGCTAAAGATTTGCACCAGTGAAGAATAGTCTCAGTGTATGATGGAATGGTTCTTACGTACCAGCTTCCAAAACCGTGAGAGTGTTTGGTTCTCTTACTGGTTTGCTTAGTATTTGTCAATCCTTCATTTAAAGGTTGCACATAGGTTTTGAACAGTTTTGTTAGAAAAACTCTCTCAAATGTACCACTTCTAAATGAAAACTCGATTGAATTGTTGGCTCCACTCATCTGGTAAGGACCTTGCTGTGAGAAAAGGATAAAATTTTAGAATGATCATTTACTTCGCACTCTTGCTGCCGTCAAAGCACTGCTTACCTCCCACCTGGGGAGATTTTTCTTTGTAGCTGCAATGCAACTTACGGTCCCAACGCGGCTATTGTAGGAGAAGTGTCATGCTTGTCCTGCTAAATCTGGATAATGAAACAACTTGGGAACTGCATGGAAAGCAATTTACTTTGTTTCTTCAGCCTAACTGCTCTTCCCTTCTAGGAGAGGTTTACTCAGAGTTTATCAGGTCATGCATGAAGAGATAGATTCATTGTCAAGTAAAGTTTAATGATAAATAATACTAAAATCTGAGGTGAAATACTGATACAGAACACAGTTGCCAAGGAAAGTTTTAAATGGAGAATTACATTTGTAGAGCATAATCAGTCATCTTTTTCTTTCTACTATGTATTCTAATACTGTTTTAGATAACACGATTGTAATATAGGTTTGTATTTGACTTTTTTTAATTGTCGGAATATAATGTGTTCAATATGTATTGAGCATCTTCTGAATTTTGAGGATTTTTTTTAACTACTTTTCATTGTTTTCCGATATTAGTGTTGAAATTTTCCAGAAGTTGGACCCTAATACAGTAACTGTGACTGCAAAGTCTTCGTTTGAAGAAGCTTTTTTAGGTCTGCAAAAACTGATAGCAGCTGTGAATGATATTCTTGAAGGAATTCGTAGGTAAGCACTTAAACTATTCCTAAGTCATAAAAGTCACTTAAAAGTTACAATTTTTCATACCAAACTATAATCTGTTGTGTGTGCTTAGTTACATAATTTTTCAGTTAAAAAAAAAATCAAAATCACCTTTGTTTAAAAGCATTTCTTGGGAACAAAAGAATAAGAAACTACTGCAGACATCCAGATTTCTTGCAGTAAAAAATTTGTTTTCTAGTATCTGATGATGAACAACTTGCATATGCCCCATGTGCAAACAAAGCTGTGGCCTGGATGACCAATGAATTACCTGTGATGGCATAAGTTGAGAATAATTTAGAACACTTTAATGTGAGGCCTACTGGAATTAGGGCAAATTTCCAGTATAGTAAAGGTCAGAAAGTTCTGAGACTTCGTTATTACCACTTCTAGAGTGTTTTCCATGAGTTACAACCTATATTGCAGCACTAATGATCATGATGAATCGGCTGGGCTCTTAAGTATGGATCTTAGTTTTGGAAGGGTGATATTCCCTCTCTCTTCTTTCTCTTTCTCATTTTTTGGAGTGTAGAATAATAGAAATAAAGTTTTGGAAAGATTAAGACATCTCCTCTGTAGTCTTAATTTGGTCCTTGGCATGTGTAAACAGCTACAACAGAATGCTCTAAATTGTCCTTGAATTTGCTCTTGTGGTCATAGAGTTCCCTCCGTTTGCATCAACTTCAGAGTGTTTGTGGGAACTGGTTTGTAATTGTGGTTGAAGTTCCTTTATCTGTCGTGAGCCTTAAGTATTAAAGACTATACATCTGAGTGGCTGGAGTTACCTGATTTGGAAAAAGAAAAAAAGTCACTTTGCATACTGCTTCTTGCATAGTACTGATGAACGTAGGTATAAAAATGTGAAAAAGATGCATCCAAATAATTTGGCTTACTCTGTGCACTAAGCTACCTTTTAAGTAAAGGTTGAGGTATCCACTTCTATTATAGACCATTGTGTCTCTATTAGAGATTATCTAATAAATAAGCATTTAATTCTTTTTAAAAAATGTTTTTTTGATCATCTTTAATTTATATAATAATGAACTTTTAAACTTGAAATTATCAGTACATAGTTATGGTCATTATATCCTTTTCTGAAGGATCGCAGTTGTTATGGTAATTATCAGAACAGTCCTACCAGATTTGGAAATACTGATATCTCCATTTTAAAGCGTGAGATCTGACTTGTCAGGCATGTCAGAAGTCTGGAACAGGGAACTGGGGCTCTGTCGCTTAGGACTTGATCTACTCTTCATTCAGAACTGGAGGGTGTTGTTCTTTCCCGAAGCTTAGCTCTTTACATTCCAGTACTAAAGTTTTTACCAGAAAGCCTGTGGTTCTGTTACCCAAGAAGATATGTTGAGGAGTGGGGGAAGCGATTTAATAAGAATGTGGTGCTTCGTGATGCAGTTATTTCTATGTTACAGAGATGTTTTTTTTTTTTTTTTTTTTTTAAAAAAATAGTATGACTACAAGAGACTTAATGAAAACTGCTTGTTTTTAATATTTCTCCTAGTAGAAGAACACTGTAAAAATAAAAAGGGTTGCCATTTCAATAGAAAAATCTGTTTTCACAGAAGATGCACTTGATTAGAGCCATTAGAATATTTGAAGCAAAGGTAAACAGATTTTGTCATTTAACTTTATTTGAAATGAAGAGAAGCTGTTTTCTCTTCCTTGTGATTACCTCGACACTCAATGGCATTTATGGCACAGTTTAAGAAGTTAATTTCATACACTTAAACATTTTCTTGTATAACACCGAGCTGAAAAAGATTATTTATACTTCTAGAATGATTGAGCAGAGTGATTAAAGGTTTCATTTAGAAATATTTGCTCTGAGTTTGTTCTGCCAAGTTGCAGTAGGGGGCGTCATGGAACAAGAAATTCAGGGGCACTAATTTGTAATCTTTCGTTTTAATTCTGACTGTAGTTATTCAAATTAGTTGGAAACTTCTGAGTCAGTTTTCCAAAACTAGTCAGAAGGTGTACTTACTAATTTGTAAATCACTATAGAGCACAATAGAGAGCTTCAAGACAAAGAGTCTGAAGTTTTCAAAGTGAAATAGGCTCATTTTACCTGGGTTGTTGAGCCTTTCTAAGGTATTTTACTCAATTATTGCAAAAAATACTTTTAAATATGTTGGTTTTTGTAGTTAACCTAATGATGTCATTGCATAAAAGGACAGGCATCTGGAGAAACAGTAGTGAAAAAGTTCTAGTTTGAGTATTTGGAGATAATGCAACTTTTTTGTGATTAAAATATAAATGTTTTCTATGTTAGCTTCTGTTCCTTGCTATCTAGAGCAGAGACAAATAGTTTTGTGAAAGAATTTAGAAATTTTACAAATAAGTTGCACTGAAAATTCAGCTGTATTAAAAATTCAGATTTGAAAAGAACAGTCACATTTTTGAGATAAATGTGTAATGCTGGATTACTCATAAACAAATTAATTCTGTGGCACTGCTATGGCTGTTCAAACTGGCTGGATGACCAGAACAAGCTTGTTCGTGAGAAATATAGATCATATTGAAAAAAAAAAAAAAAAAAAAGAAGGGGGGGGGGAATGGGGTTTCATGAAAGATTTCGTAGTAAAAACTCTTTGTCTCTTACCCTGTTTTTGAAGCTGTTGTCATAGCATGCAGATTCTTAGTTTGTCTTGGCTTCTTCCTGTAGCAAAATTAGTAGCAGCAGAATACCTACACTGCACAGTATTGCAAGTTATAAATGTTTTGCAATACTTCAGGTTTAAAATGAAGATAATAACTAGTATGGTTAGCAAGTGTGGATAAACAAATATGTGTTATTTCATAGTTGTTTCCTCAAGTACAGCTGATTCTGGCAGCTATCGTATCAGTGAGTTCATGAGATTTGCTCACTCAGAGTGGCTGTGAAATGGTTATTTTTGGCCTTTAACAACAGTATTTTGTCTTTTCATGTCTATTACACTGAACCGTGAACAAAAGTCATTAAACTTTGAAATTTATAATTCGAGTCAAATTGTAAAGCCAGGAAATGTTTCTTAGGCATGCAATACTACCAAAAATTAGTGCTGCATCTATTTCTTATGCTAAAAGTTCTGGTGTTTTTCTGAATGTTTTTGTGACTTTAAATTTTAAAGTAATTGCATTAATCTATTTATAAAGTTCCAAAGACAAGAGAAGAGAAATGGGATTTGGCTGCTTTGGGAAATTTGTCAGCCTCCTTCATTTATTCCAAACTGGTGTGGTCTATATAAGCTGTTTTATACAACTAAAATATTTTAAAATAATTGTAGATTGGATAATATTTCTGATGGTTTTCAGTGACAGTTTATGCTTGTATTTGTGTTGTATGTTGTTTGGAACTGATTAACAAGGTGCTAGGTCCTGATCTTTAAAATGTGTTGCTGGTTTTCAAATAGCTTTTTGAGGCAGCAGAAGTATATCTACAGCTAGGGGTTTTCAGGTTTGTGCCAAGTCTTGCTTTCATGAACATTTGTAGAAGTTACTCCGCTGATTCTGCTGGCAGACATTTGAGCCCCTCATATTTAAAGAGAATAAAAGTATAAACAGTTATCGCAGATAATTAACGCCTACGGATCTAGTTCTAAGCACAGAATACCTTTGAGAATGTCACTACCGGGGAGTATATGTGTGTATACACACGCTTGCGATACACTTGACTCTGAACTTAAGTTACATGATATCCGTGTGCAGGATGTGTTTCTCTCTTCAGCTAACACCAGAAAACAATAGGGAGAAGGCATTAATTACCAAAAGTTGTTTTAATTTCTGTCACTGACTTGCTTAGTCTTTTTTTATCCTGTGTTTGCAGCTTGGTAGATGGTTACAAACATGTTAGATGTAATGACTAACAGCATTTAAGAGAGTATCTCCCTCTCTACCGTTTAAAAAAAAAAAAAAAAAAAAAAAAAAAAAAAAAAAAGAGAGAGAGAGAGAGAGCAAAATTGATTGCTAATGCATATATTGAAATTGAGGTGAGTACCAGAAGAAGATTATACTTATTGTGCTTGCAGCTTTTTGTGATCATTCTTCTGAAATAGATTTCTTCTTGTCTTGTGGCTCTTAAATCTTCACCTTAATGTATTGATGGGAATGTTAGAATTAGCCTTTGAAAGGATAAGAAAGCTTAATCAGCAGCATTTACTATGTCTATAGGGGTGTATATAAGCCAGCAGTTTCTTTTGGCTGAGTATTTCTGATTTAAGAGTTTATGTGCACCCTCAGGGAATTTTACACGGGAAATTTACTGCCTTCATGTTACTTTTAGGTAAGGCATTAATAATAATAATAATAATAGTCTTCATTGAATTAATATACTTGTTTCTGTCTGATTTTTTTTCATCGGTACATTAATAAAAGTTGTTTTATTCCCACAACAATTTAAAATACCTCACGATTTACATCAAATACTGTTAAATACTCCTAAACATTTATAATCATATATGGTCAGATGTAAAATGTTTATATGTTAGTTACTGCAGTAAGTAACCTAAAATTCTGCTTTTCTGATGTACATCTAAATGGAATTTGTGGTCAATAAATTTCTAATGCTATTGATCAGGAAGCACTAGTTGAAGGAGGACTTCACAATCACTTTAAATTCAGAAATATAGTATTTTTTTTAAGATCTCAGAAATGCTGTGCTTACGCATTATTCTGTAGCAGTGATAACTGAATTAATGTTTTATGATTAACTAATTTTAAAACAGCTTGCAAATTCTGTAACTGTAGCAAAACTGATTCTACTCAATTTATTTGGCTGGTCAATTGAAGAATCAAGATTTCTTTTTCTTAGCATCCCGTTAGTAGATTGTCCTTCTGCTGCTGCTTCAACTGCTGTTGGCATTTAATTGTTTCTATCCAAAATCTCTAAATTAAGAGCTTTACATTTCAGTTGTCCTGCATGTGCTGTCACCTTATAGAATTAAAGGGGAGAATAATTTCCAATTCAAAAAATACCATTTTCCTTTCCTACCACTGTGGATTTGGGGGGGTTGGTTGATTTTGGTTTTAAGTTCAGCTTAAGCCTAAAATGTTCTTGACTACTAATGAAAAGCAGATAAATTATTTTAAATTTGAATTTGAGCCTTGGGATGATGGGCTTTATGCAGACCTCCAAGGTAAGCAGGACTGGTATGAATAAAAAATAGATGTTGGAAATACCATATTTGAAGGTTTTCTCCAAACCAGGGGCATGGTTCTGTAATCCTTTTCTTAGTGGCGGATTGGGCTGACAGCACTGCCCTGGGTTGGTACTGCCTCGATGCATGTCGTTTGTGTCAGTGCCCTTTAAACGAGGTGCATAGCAGAATTTACACAACTTTACTTTTGTGGGGAGGCAGAGGAGGTTTTCTAACCTCTGATCCCTCATCCAGTTTGGAGTATGACGGTGCCCAGTCAGATGGGCACAGCGGAGAGCAGGATTAGATGAAGGTCTGAACGGCCTTTCGGAGAGAGGGACTATAGGGACATTTTGTTCCCTCTCCAGAGGTCAGCACTAACATGGAAACATCCCTGTAGTTCCCAAGAAAAAAAACTTTGTATCGATAGCAGCATTTGCAAAGCCCATCTTTTTAAAGAAACTTATAGTTTAGTAATCATGTCCGATATAGTTGAAAGTGTGAAATATCTGATCGAAGCTTTTCTTCCAGTTGCAGCATTTTGTTTCCTATATGGATTTTTTGCAGTCTCCTATTTCATTTGAGCTTAGCTGCAGCCTGCTGGGTCAGCAGGCCTGAATGTGGCCCTTTACCCAGCCGCTTCTTCTGATGACAGCTGTAAGAAACCAAAATATTTCAAGACCTCCCTCTCAGATACAGTTGAAGTTGGCCAATATTTAACACTGTGCTGGGCAGAGGTAATGTTGTTGCTTTAGCCTCGTTGCCTTTAATTCAGCCTAAAAAGCAGAGAAGTTCTTAGGACTTCCTAGAAATAAGTGAATTAATCTCATAAAAGCCATGGTCCTTTTTGACCTTGTAAAGCTACCGAACAGGCATCTTGCCAAAGTGGCACTAGGCCACTAGGCATCTGAAGTACTTCTATAGAGGCAGGCATGATCTTAACTTCTTATTTGGGGGGAAAATACGCATAATTTCCCAGTGGACAGATGTTGAACAAAACTCCCAAATATGTATTGAGCATCATAAAAACACCTGCCTGAGTCCTTCATTCCAGCACAGTGTGATGAAGAATTGTTAAATTATCAAGATTTTAAGCCTCATGAAGGTTTTATTTTCCATTTCTTATTTTTTTCCCCCGATCTTCTGAGTTTAAGGTTAAACAGGGTTCTTAATGGTTGACTTACATACAATTAAACACTTGTATACAATTGCACTTCTGAAATACTTTTGATGTAATGTTGGCAGAGGAAAAAACAAAAGCAGTAGATAAATACTGCAGTGGTTATAATACTGAGAATTAATATATTAATATAAAATATATCATTAATATTATGTATTAATACAATACTTAGAATCCTTCTACATAAGGGCCCCTTTGCTTCACATATTACTGACTGAGAGGTTGCTTTGTAGAACTGAGCATGTAGAACTGTAGCTGAGGCATTTTTTCATAGAGAAACTTTGAAAATGAGACCAAGATGGTTTAAGAATAAATGTGCTTGCGAATGCTTTCGGATTTCTACCAGTACATCTCTTAAAGTTTCTCTTAAGGTGGAGTGGTGGCTACAGGAGATGAAAGGAAGATGAAATTATTAAAAACAGGTGACAGTAGTGCGAAATAACTGCCCTGCAGACAGCAATGTTTAGGCTTCTGTGCAAAAAAAGAATATATTTCAAGATTGGAACTTGTATTCCAGTTCATAGCTAGTTAAAAACAATAACAACTGTTTTGTAGTGAATGCTGACCTGTTAAGAATCTGTGGGGGAAGTTAATACAGAAGTTCTTCTCTCGCCAGATTCTTTTGAGAATTTCATGTAACAATGTTTGTTCATTGAAAACAACAGATGTCTTTTATTTGAAGAAACTAGTGCATTGACCCAAATCTTAGACTACATATATCATAAAGCCAGAAAAAATCATTGTGGCTGTCTAATCCACCTCCATAAAATGAGTTACAGAATTTAACCTTAAGTTACTTATATACTTGTTTACGCATTTTACTTCAGATTTGCAAAGCACTAGAAGCCCAGCTAGTTTCTGTACTCACCTGGAGTCTAGTAACGTCTAGTGGGCTAAGCTGATAACGTTAGCAGCTTGCTAGTACGCTTTGGTCACCAGGAGAAAAGTAAGCATACTGCCCAGTTTGATATCCTCGCAAAAAATTAGTGCGAGGAGTAGTGAGGATTGCCTTGTTCAATGCCTAGTCTGGGAAGCTTCAGTGGAATCGCTCTCAAGTCTGAACCGACCTTATTAGTGTCAAGATTCAGAAATTTTAGTACACAGACTGTTTGCTTTTCCTAGTAACTATTTGAAAGTGCTCCCGTCAGGGGGAAAGGATCAAAAGCTGCTTAAGGAAAAGGAAATGTGGGTAGTGTGTTGGCCACTTTCATATGAATCAACAGTGTGATTAAAAAAATAAAGTTCTACTCAAAACTAGAGGTCCAAAAATGAACTTGGAACCAAGTTCTCATGTTACTTTAAAAATGACTTTGAAAGTGGTTTTCTTTACATGTAATCTTGCTAAGAGAGGATAAGGCAAATGTTAAGTTTGTAGCCACTTCTCTGCCCTGGGAGTTGGGAAATTAGAAGTCAGTCAGAGAGTCATACAGAGATGCAGTGCGGCCCAGGGGAAGGGGAGCTCTGTTCTCAGTCTCTTCCTTCACCTGTTAGTAGCTTATAAACATATATGTTTTTATACATACGTACGTGTGTGTGTGTATATATATATGTTTTATACAAGTCTGTGTTCTGTTTTATGAAAACAACCACTAAATACACAAGTTTTGTTCCTTTTAGCGTAAGACAGAAAACAGAGTAGTCATCACGCCTTCCCAGGCTTTGGTATCGCAGTTTATTGATGCTGTAGATGACCGATGGGATGGCTAAAGCTGATGTATTGTCCCGTGCGGACAGGGTTGCTGGCTAGTGCCTGCATGTAGCCAGGCGGTGGGAATCGCAGCCGCAGTGCAGCTAAGGTTGCCAAGACTTGCAGCGTTTACAGGGACGCTTGCCAAATTGTCTGCGCTGGGTTTTTGTGCTGTCAGAGTGCATAGCTTTCTCACTGAGGTAGCAGCTGAAGACTTTGAGGTATTTTTAGGAGAATTAGTCTGTCCTCTTGGTGACTTGTACTTGGCTGATTGAATTAATTATTTTTACTTTAGGAAAAAAAAATATGTGTGTATATATATATATATCAAGGTGCATCTTCTTAGGAAGAGAGAAAGAATATGCGATTAATTTGTGTTGACTGATAATTCCTATGTAAAACCAAGTAAAAATGAAAGTAAAGCATCCTACTTGCTAGTTAGGATAAACTTTAAGATTTATCACAGTCTCAATATTATGTGTGTAATAGGCTGGGTTTTATTAGAAGTAGCAAAATATTATGCAAAAAAAGTAAAAATCAAACTGTATATTAAAATACAGGAGGGAATGAGGTGCAGCTTTTAACTAGTGTGGGAAAGTTTTGTATTGTGAGTCAGTCTTCTATTGCACCACATTAACACGAGAGGCTATGTGAAACAAAAAGCTTTTAGTTATTGGTGGTTTTCTTCCTGCCTGCACAGAGAAATGGTTCATAAAAACATCAGCTGAATTTTTAATTAGGAAAAACTTTCATAGAATGTCCTCATAGACAGGATAAGCTCATTTAATTCTTTCAGAGGAGTGGAAAGGGATGGATGGAGGGAAAACTCTTTAAAGATCAGAATTTCCTTTTTGTATAAAGTAAGTAATTAGATTTTTTTTTTATGATGCGCTTCTGACTACTCTTTTAAACACTTTCATAGAGTCCTTAGACATTTAATTTTAAAAAAAGGTATCATTTCTTTTTCAGAATTCTGAACCCAAGCAGTACTTTCCAAGATATTTGGACCCTCTATAACTTCCTCATAAGCAATGAGGTATGAACTTTTCATTAATATTTTATCAGGTACATTTCTATTACTTTTTTATCTAAAGTAGTTATGAAGTTAGCTGTCTTGTCATATTTCCTTTAAGCTAGAATTTTTAGGATTCGATCTTATTATACATCAGACATAATGAAAAAACACTTCTTGATTTGTACCTACCAAAAGTTATTAGAATTTCTAACAGCATTTGAGTTGCTTGTGTGTCTTTTTGAGCACTCATTTGTTATGAATGATTCGTTGTCAGGAGTAAAAGTCCTTGAAGCTGAAGTCGCCAAAATATTATTGACTTAGTCATTTTTTAAAGAGAGACGGAGTTCATTGCACTAGGTAGTTCTACTAAGAATATTGACTGTGATTCAGAGAGGAAAAATAGATTAATTGAAATCACCAGTTACTCATGAAGTTTCGATTTGGTTGTGTTGGAAGATTTTAAAGATTGAAATGAATGTTTGCAGTACAGTTAAGTTATTTTTCCATTTAGTATTTTGCGTATTTCACATTTGCAGGTCTTTCCTTTACAGCACATATTTGTTGTTTTGGGGCCTGTACTATAGGGTTGCAGTATTTACAGATTTCAGTGAGTCAGACATTTTGTTTGCTGTAGAATTATAAGGGTAAATTGAGAGAAGAAGAAAGAGCTGCTGAAGGTCTTAGCTGTTTGTCCAGAGGTCGCTTAAAAATGAAGTTGGAGTGATTATCTGCACTTCAAGGAGTAACAGGAGTGGTACTGAATTTGTATTGTTTGCGTGTGTTTTGTTTTGTTTTTGGAAGTGTTATACCAGCTGTATAGTTTTAATTGGTATATTGTACTTGGTAATAAGTGTGTTAATTCTTTGTTCTTTATTTTAGATAAATAACAGTATAAAATTTACTGCTGAGGAGCTTTATGAATGTGTTTCACAAGAAATATATCGGTAAGCCAATTACTGATGGTATTAAATGGGTTTCCAGAAAGACTGTAGTATGTACTGTATTAACTGAAGTACTATAGGATAACTTTTCTGTTTAAAAAAGCATGCATACATACATACATGTATATATATAGCTATTGTTTCTGTATCGTACAGAATCACTTTTTCAAAAACTCTGAAGAAATATAACGCTTGTTTCCAACTCAGCCTTTACATCCCAGTTTGATTTTGGGGAAGATGAGAATGGAGAAAGCAGGAATATTTTCTTCAGCATGGTTGGTTCTTTCTTTATTCTTAATGACCAACTATTATAACCGAGTGGGAAAGGACAGAAAGTAAATTAGAGCTGAGCCATTAACACCCACACAGGCCTTTGCAGCTGTTTGCCTTTGAGGTGAAGTGTTGGTCCCCCTTTCCTGTAGCACAGCTGGAATCATGTCTTAGTGGTGGACAGAGCCTGCACAGGTCAGCAGCCATTACAGAGTAGGTTAGAGCATGGAGTTGCATTTAAATTAATTTGGTTATAATTGCAGTTTTGTTTTGACAAGGTACTTATTACAACAAAATTAATCTGTTTCTATCCAAACTATGTTTAATTCAGTGGAGGAGAAAAACCCTGCCATTCTGGAGGTCTGAGTATGTGACTGAGCTCTATATCCATGCAAATAGTACTGTTCTGCTAGCTTGTGGACATCATTATGAAAGCCACAAGTCATTGTATATTATTAAGCCATTCCTAAGAACAGTTAGAAAAAGAAAAGAAACAACTAAAGCTTAAGTTTGCAATTACTGTTTTGATTTAGGAGGCTTTTTTACAGTTAAATCACATGAAGAAATGTTCTGTTGCACAGCCAAGTTAAAAGCTTTGGAAACATTAATCTAGAAGTGAGCAGAACGCAGCCTTCTGGTAGGTTTTTTTACTCTAAAGTCGATGGATCATGAACAGATTTCCTTAATTTCTATAATGGAGGACTTGTAAATCTGTGTTTTATGGGATTTTTTTTAAATGCCATGGTATTTTTTAAATAAATCTTAAATGGATACAAAAGGCAGGTAAATATTTTCTTTGATGTTCCTGCCATATAGGTAGAAACCAGATGTAACTTAGCAGGATAAGAAGAATGGCTCCACTGGATATATAAAAGGCTTACAGATGCTTTCAGTCTGAATTGGAAAATTATTCCAAAAATCACTTGGCTGAGTTGACACAGATTGCCTAAATCTTCTGTAAATTTAAAAGCCATAATTGTTGGGAGATGAGAGAAAAGTTTTGCAGGCAGGGAGAGATTCAATCTATACTCCAGAAGAGAAAACTAGCTCTGCCAGCTTAGCTGGCTTTAGTTGTGGCCAGCACTTCTGGAGTTGTCAAACAGCAACTTAGGCGTTTGTGGACTTCTCCATCATCATCTGTATAAAATCTAGTGTGCAGCCCTTGGTACGCCTTCCCTGAAGCTGAACTGCATCTGTGTTTCTCTTAATCTCTCATTTTCTCTTTTCTGTCTTCTTCCACTGGATGAGGACAAGGTGGCAAAGAGCAGGCCTGACTGCTGGTTTCTTCTTTACGAACACTTCAGACCTGATAAGTGTGACTTAGGAAAACCTTGGCCTGGTGAACCTTTCTTAGCGTGATTCCCACCCCTACCCCAAACAGTTGGAACATATCGTAATCCTAAGGTTCTTAAGCAGAAGAATTTGGTAGGTTAAGAGGAATTTGCTCAAAGCCCTTGTTGTTCTCCTTTCTTTTTTCCTCCCCACCTTCCTCTTCAAGTGTGCCCTGGTGGCAGTAGTGTTGCTGCATTGCAAGCAAGAGCTTCAGAGAGGACACCCCAGCGGCCATGGCGAGGGGCTAGTGCAAAGACCCGTAGTAAGTTAACGCATTCGATAGCTTCTGCGGCTTTTCAGTTTTCACTGGTGAGGAATCTGTGACAGTTTATGCTGTTTTGTAGATGGCAGTTTGATGTAAAGGCTAAGTGAGAGGAAGAATTGTTCAGGCTCTGTTTTGCAAGCCTCTGATCTTGTCTAAACTAAGGAAGCGTATTGCTTGGAGCCCTGAGCGTCTAAGCATCGCGCTGGAAGCTGCACGTTACTTTTGCTCTGCCCTTTCTGCTGTTTGACCCGGCACGTCTACTTTGGAGCAACCCACCGAAGGAGGATGAGGAGGTGACTGTGCCAGGCAGCGGCTGGGGAGATGCCGGTACCTGGGGCCTGGCAACGGGCACTGACACAGCGATACCGGGGCGCTCGACGCCTCCTGGCCCAGGGCTTCCCTGCTAGCGAGGGAAAGCACCTCGCTGCCACGGCCCCTCTGACCGCGGGGCTGGGCCTGGGCGGCAGGAGCCAGCGGTGGGGCTGTAGTAACTCGACTGCAGAGTTAACCCATCGCGCTGCTCTCGGGTGCTACAGGCCTGCGTGTAGAATCGGAGAGAAGGGGAAGGAAACCCTCGCCTCGGCTGAGATGTTTTCCTGCGCTCGTTCTCAAGAGCTGCTTTTGAAGCAGCCGCTCGCCTGCTTTGGAGGGTCTCTAACCTGTGCCGCGGAAGAAGCGGGGTGCCCGTTCCCTCCCTAAGCCGTCTCGGCTCACAGCCCTAGTCAGTACGCTGCGTTGCTGGCCCCCAGCTGGGAGCAGCTCCCCACACTCCAGTGCTGGAAGTGGGTAGAGGCCTGGTTTGCAGCCGGTGAAGGCAGCGCGATCCTCACGAGGACGCCGGTTTTCCGTCGGCCAGGCTGCGCTGATGCTGTCAGTCACTGCCAGAACGCTGTGAGCTTTAACTGCCATTTCGTGAGGGTTTCTCGTCTGCTCTGTGGGCTGATCTGCCAATCCTATGTTACCTGTTAGAACAGAAATTACTAAGAGCTTACGGTGCATATCCTTTTTAAAGCATCCTGTAGTTTGAACGGTATTTGGTTTAATTGTTTGGGTGTTTTTTAAGAGGAAGATCAAGTGAAAGAGGATATAAACAGATTTAGTTGATGGGAATAGATCTGCATGGATACTGCCATAAAGAAAATAACGTGTATGATTTGTGCTCAGCATTGTGAAAATTATTATTTAGGAGGCTGACCTGGTAGCCCTTGGGCTGCCCTCACATAACTTTTTAATCTTGCTATTTTTCTTAATGGTCCTCCCCAAAATTATCTTTTGGAAATGGAGGTTACAGAATATTTTCTATCTGATCAGGTTTAGATCATCTTGTGTAACAGGAATCTAAAGAATAAATCAGGATAGTCAAGAGACTTACGCTGTGTGTAAATACAATGGAAAGTACAACTCAAACTGTCTTTATTTTACATAATGTAAAATCCTCATTCTGTCAAGAAAAACTGTTTTAAGTGACCTTTCAACACTGATTTCTTTTTTCCTACCTTTTTAATTACCTTTTTGTAATACAGTGGGCAGCAAAAAGTAGTAAGAGCTGCCTTCTTGGCTGAGTTGGAGGTTAGTTATTTTAGTGATGCTAGTATAACATCCTTATTTTTAGTAGCTTTAAAGCCAAGGATCACAACCGCATAATTACTGCCATGTCAGTTTTAGTTAGAAGTTGTATTAAATTGTATTCGCGTCGGATTGGGATAGTTGATTTCAAGCTTTGCAGCCCAGTTAGAAAGTAACAAATCATTGGTAGCAACTGCTCCTCGTCCGAGATTACGCGGGATTTGCGACCAAACGTAACATCTGCTGGGTGGGTTCTGCAGGCGCAGCAGTGGGTGCAGACTCTACCACGAGTAACTCCTGCGCACCCAGGCTGTCGCAAGGATACAAAGGGCGTATTATGGGCTCTTCTTCCCCAGTGGGGTGAACAGGATTTCCTGTGTCTCTTGTACAGCAAGAACATCAAATGTACTACTGCGACATTGCCATAACTGTTTAAAATAACAATTTTTGTGTGTACCTGAGATTTCTTTTTAGCTCTTTACAGTTTAGCTGGTTTACCTGTGGTGGGTTTTTCTTCCCTAAGGGCTGAAACAAATATATTTGGAAAATACTAATACTTAAGTATTAGGCTTGTGTCAGTATTTGCCAGTTGTAACTACTAGCAGTGTTCAAAGCCGAAGTACAGACTGAGAGGGTGGTGGGGTTTGGTTGGTTGGGTTTTGTTCCTGTTTACCATTCAATCAACTTTGTCCTCTAAGCTTATGTTTAGACTGAAAAACACATGCAAGTATTTGGGCAACTTTATAGCTAGAAAAAAAAGATAAACTGCATAGGAAAGACGAGTCAAAGCGTGGGCAAATAAAATGCAGCAGGTTGCATTCATGGTTCAGAGTGTACAGGTGACTTTCATGGAAGCACACATGTGGAAAGCACCTCCTGCACTGGATAGTTTTGCAAGTTTATCAACATTTACTTATGCACTCTGTAGGATGGAGGTTTTGTTTCACTACTTTCAGGGAATATAGAAATTGGAAAGGTTTTCGTGTGTTGAACTAGAATGACCGCTATTTAAAAATTCAGCAGTTTGCCAGTCCAAAGCAGAAATTGCTGTGGTTACTGTAACTAGGTGGTAAATGTGTGCTGACTCCAAAAACTATAGTATTTTTTTTCTCAGTACTGGTATCCCCTAATGAATATATGAACATAGTAAACCCCTTCTGACCAGCTAATTTCTACAGTATTTACCTTGTAGAAGCAGAAACTTTTTTTAATACAAGTTGTCTCTTTCTCTACAATTAGTAATACCCCCCAGATTATCAGAAAAGTTTTGGATCTGAATTAGGCTAGTGCCAAAGTAACAGGACTAACTGTACCCATGCAAGATTGGAATTGGATCTCTACAGGCCTAGAACTAGACACACAAACTGTGAAAGAAACTTGTTTCAGTTTGTGGGATGTGTAAATGTATAGAAAAAAGGTTGACTTGCAGCTTAAAGACATTCCTATTCAAAGGCTTCAGTGAAAAACGAGAGCCTTTTCAATGATCTGGAAGTTCAGTGTTGCATCTGCAAGACTGAAATGACATTTGCTGCATGGCTTTTAAGACTGTTCCTTTCAGGGAAGATTTTATTGCAGCATACAGCTGGGAACAAATACTGATTAGCTGGCTGCATAATGAACCTCATCTTTTGCTAGAGAGAGAAAATGCTTCTGGATTTTCAGAGAGGCTATTTTCTGCTTTTGACACTTTTAAAGCATGGTCTTAAAATCCCTTTGACACTTTATTTTTTTAAAACACAACATACTGTGACATTTCCTGTCTGTAGAAGGTAGTCCCTTGCTTCTTGACAGTCTTAACGAAATACCTGTCTTTTCCTCTCTAGAGAAAGGCTAGCAGTCGGATGCTGCCAGTTGGCTCAGCTGGAACATACTATTAAACAGTGCAACGCGTCTGCTCACATGGAAGCCAAAAACAGGGGCTGGCTGTGATACTTCAGGCAAGGTTTGGAGCTGTGGTGCTCGCCCGCTTCGCTTTCTTTCTCCAAACCAAGTACAACTCTGGTGGGGAAAGGAAAAGTATCAGAGGAGCCCCAAATTTGCCTTTTTTTTCCTCGATGGTGCTGTTTTATATTTGTTGAGTTAAAGGAAAAAAACAACAGGTTACACATGTAAATCATTAGAAGTCAGAATTTCTAAGAACTGCAACCTAGTAGAATTTTCTGTCTCTGGCTGGATACAGCAAAAGCTTGGTGTCCACCAAGAACACTAGTTTAAAATACCACTTCTGAACTCCCAAAGAGTTAGTATTACCTATTTTTGAGAGGTTAGATCTGTTGTTAACGTTCATACAGCAAAATGTGTGAGGTATTTGTTTTTGCAGCTAAAAATGGATGAAGGGGAATGGGAAAAGGTGAGGGGAAAAAAAATGTGATAGCTAGGGCTCTGAAAGGACTAAAACCAAAAGCAGTTGACTGTTAAGTCAGATATCCATGATGTTTACTATGTTTTACTACCCCTTACTGAAATGAAGGATTTAAACATGGAAAGGGTGTCTGCCCTGTATTCTGCAAGAGAAGATGTAGTATGGGGAAGGAAATGGATTTTTTTCTTAAAAAAAACTTAATGCAGATGTGTATCCTTGACCTCTTTTTAGTGTTTTCACCAACCTATGTACAGTATTTAATCTGACCTCTTCTGGTTAAAAAATTCCTTAAGCCAGTGACAGTGGTGAAATCCATATCAATGCTTGTAATTAAGCTTATCAATTATAAATAATAACTTTTAAGTTTTAGAGGAAAGTTATGTTTTTCCTTGTTTAAAATATCCACTTAATCTTAGTAGCTCTCATGCAATAGGAATTCACTAGAAAAACTCTTGGAGAAGTCTCTGTCCTTCAGTTATCCTTTCTTGTAAAGGCAAGGTTTTTGTCCTCTGCAGGTTATAATCAATGATTTCCCTTGTCATAGCTGTTCAGGTGACAGTTCTAGTTGAATGCCTGAGTTGTTGCTTTCCAAAATTGATTCAAGTCAATGAAACTTTTAAAAGCCATTTTCAATGCTGCTGTGGCCTTCAAAGCTACCTCTTCAATGTATGTATTTGTACAGAGATAACTGGTACAGTTCTAGATGTTTATTTTAATATTAACTTTTGAATGTATTTGTAAAGTCTTGACTGTAAAAAAAAATCTAACTTATTGTTTTAATAAATAGTTGATTGTAGATGGCTGTGGTGCTTTGAATACATTCTCCCTGTTTGTCTGAAGCTGTCATTGTGTGAGACTTTGCAACCATAGAATCAAACTTGTGTGTGTATGAACTGTTCCCTTAAAGAAAGGACACCAACATGTCTCAGAGCAATCCAGTGGTGCAAGGATTTCCCAAAGGTACCTTTAATGTGTTTGCATCACAGCAGCAAGCAGTAAGTGCTAATTTTGGCACTGGGAGTTAGATGTGCAGCACTACACATTAGACACCAAGTCATCCCAACCAACATTGTATCCAGGTGAATAGAGAAAGTGAACTACAACATAGTACTATGAGCACATACGAAATCAAGTAATCTGTATTCTAGCACAGTTTCAGTTTGTAGTATTAGAAAAATAAACCTAACAGCATTACTGATCAGGTGAATACCTTTTCTTTGCTGACGGGAAATAGTTTAAAAACCATGAGAAAAAACCCACACTTTAGTTCTTGTTCTACAAATGTTAGCTCAACTGTAGTAATAAAACTGCTGTACATAAAGCACTCTCTGCACTTTTGACAAAATAGTTCGAGCCAAAGTAATTTTTTCAATACTAAAAAGTCACAGCTATGTTATGTTCAGAAACTCCATTCAAATCTAATGAAAGTGTTGCATACTAAATTACAATATTGTAGCAGAGGCAAAAGCTTAGAAGCTCATGTACAGTGGTAAGTTAAGTGTCCCACTCACGTCTCTATGAACTCCAAGATTGTCTCTTTGCTTCAATAACCCTTTATCTGCCATTTTCATTTCAACAGATAAAATACTCTGCTGAGTATATAAAAACTGTTATAAAAAGGCAATCAATCATAAAAGATTAGGTATTGGCAGGCATGTCAGCTTTTTGTAATAAAAAAAATAGCCATTATATCTATTTAAATAAGGCTTCTTGTTACAGATTGTTCCAGTTACTAAGGAAAAACAAGGCCTGATGAAACAACTACCCCCCCAACAAACCTTACGCTTCCTGCCCCATAGACACATTCTACAGAAAAAAAGTCATTTAATGTGCAAAGTGGCAAAACAAACACTGGGGGAAGCTCTTGAAATGATAAGCCCAGTCTAGCTTCTCTTGCAGTATCTTCAAAATCTTTTTTAAAAAAAGAAAAATATCTAAAACAAAGTTCTAAAATACACAAAAACCCTTCATGGTGATATTCTTTCCGAAACAAATATATACAGCACATTAATATGCAATATGCAAAAGCTTGGTGTTGCTGTCGGCAACATTATGCCCTCCCCAACCCTATTCACAAGTGTACCTCTACTAAAACACAATTACATCACTAAGCCTGTTAGTTTGAAACGGGAATTTAGATCACTCAGAACGTGTAGATTTTTGTGTAGGGGCTCCATTCATTTGATTCCGGGTTGTAGACTTCCACCGTGTTCAGGAATTCGTTGCCGTCAAAGCCCCCAACCGCGTAAATGGTGTTTGCCACAGTCGTGATGCCAGCGTTGCTCCTCGGCGTAGTCATGCTTGCCATCATCTTCCATTCATTCTTAGCAGGGTCATACACCTCCACGCAGCTCACGGCGTGGGAGCCATCAAAGCCTCCACCAACAAAGAGTTTCCCTATGAAAAAGGAATAAAAGGGGTGCTTAACTGCTCAGCACCAAGCATATCACCAAATACAGAGAACTTTCCAGGCAGACAAACTAAGCCAGAACAAATGAATTTAAGATTTCTAATAGGAAATATTTGCCTTATTCAGGTTCTGAAGTTAGACTAGTAACCTGCTTCACCTCTCTTTATCATTAGAACTCTTGCACCTATTCTGGAGTAATTTTAGCCCAGTTCAGATTCAAACAGAAGCTGCACGGTGATGTTTTCGAAAAGAAACGCCCCAAAAATCAAGTTTCTCAGTTTGCTGGTTAGTTTTTATTTTCACTGAAGGCGCTGTCAGTTTCCTTCTGTATCGTCTTCTCCCTAGCAAGCAACACGGCTTTGCGTTCTATTGGCACCGCAGCTTAGCTAGCCCGAGGGGCCAGCGAGGACCCTGAAGCCTACCATCGTGAACAGCCACTCCAGCTCCTCGTCTAGCCACGTTCATGGGAGCAATCAGGGTCCAGGTGTTGTTCTCCGGATTGTAGCGCTCGACGCTGTTCAGGCAGTTCCACGACTCTGCTCCTCCGATGATGTACAAATACCCACCTAGCTCACATACTGCAGACTGATGTCTCCCTGCAAGTCGAAAGCCGTGAGTTACTGCCAGCCACCGCAGTCGCATGCTAACACCACGCAGCGGCTGACACTTGATAAATACAGAATTAAAATTCTTTAAGATTAGATACGCATTTTTTCAACAGCTTCTCTTCCCTCCCCTTCTTAAACTACACAGCAAACTCACGGATATTAAGGGGGGCACAGCTCGTCCAAGATTTTGTTACAGGATCAAACACATCACAGTTCTTAAGTCCCTTTTGACCATAAGGATCTGAGCCACCAACAATGTACAGTTTTCCATTCAGGGCACATACTCCTGTTCACAGAAACAGGAAAAACAAGTAAACTCATAAATTAGTAGGGGGTGGGGATGGACAGACAGACAGACAGTCAATCAACTGCAGATGTGTTACCTGCATTGCAACGATTGGTTCTCAGTTCTGGAACAGGAGTCCAGTCATCTATTTCTGGCTCATACATTTCTCCACAGCTCAAGTCATCTGAGTGACCGTTTGACCCACCCACAACATACAGCTGCCCCTAAAATGGAAAAAATAAGCATCTGTTTTGCATATTAAAAAACAATTCAACTCATTATTACTTTATTAACCTTGTTAACTACAGTAAAACAACTTCTATTACCATATTTAATAAAGTTTGCCACATTTGTTCCACCTACTTCAAGCTATTTACATAATTCAACATTTTCATCTACTCTCCACCCACACCACATACCATCAGAACTGCCATCTGGAATCGAGCTCTTGGTGTTCTCATAGGCGCGATGAAAGTCCAAGAGTCCTTCTGGGGATCGTAGCACTCCACAGTGCGCAAACACTCCTCTCTGTTATACCCACCTAACACCAAAAGCAAAAGGTCAGATGGTAGCAGATTTCCAAAGACAACTGCTTGGAAGTTAAGAACACTGGCTCTGTAAAACAGCCTACACGGCTGCAGAAGACGCTGTATATTTCTTTCCAACTCAGCAAGTTGTTTGAAAGAACTATTTCTTTTACCTGCAGCTATTAGCTTGCCATTAAGCTCAGCCGTCCCCAATCCAGATCGAGCGTACTGCATAGGAGACATGGGCTTCTCTATCACATCACTAGGCTGAAGCTCGAAACTCAGGCTCTTCAGCAGCCGCGGCGTGCTAGTGGGAGAGCTCTGAGGGCTGTTACGTCCGTGCAGGAATATCACACACAGCACGCCATCCAAGACAGCAAGACACAGATAGGTATTACCTGTAGTCAGGAGAAAAGACCAATATATTAACATTTTAAATGGATACCACCAAGGGGCTTATGATTATGCTTCTTCCCTACTTTGTGAGAAAACGTTATTATTACTGTTTAGGGTCATTGCTTCCAAGTGTTAAAGAACACTGTTTTTAAAGATGGTTAATGCAGTGCTCAAAGTATGCGAGATGGCAATCTCAAGAGGTGCAAGGAGAAAGTTTCCTCCCACACACTGCAAATAACTCATTAATTAAAGAACGTTTGTCTACAGTTTGGACTCCCGTGGGCTCTGGAATGGCCTAATAGAGCAAGATTTGGATGGTCCAAGTTTGGCTCCAGTTCTATTAGAAACATCTTACGAATTATTCGCCAAGTTACTTGATTTGTGTCTATTACCTCATGAGTAAGAAAGAACATTTCTATATTTCTTACAGATGTTAAAGAGGATCCCTAGTGCAAATGGGGTGGTAGATACATAATACTAGGCATCTTTCAGACCAACCAAACCAACCAAAACCACACACACACACACACACAGATACTCACTTGATGTTTTCTCTGAAGCAATGATTTTCCATTCATGTTTAGGACTCTGAACAGTAGCATTTGGAGAAAGACTTCCAGAGGAGCTGCTACTTATCTGCTTGTGATCATTCTCACGTGGTGGCTTCTTCTGCAAAAATCAAAAGGCAGCTACAGAAACCTAGCCAGAGACCACACCTCGTTCTACCTTTACTTCTCTGATCTGAGCTATTCAAGAGAACACTTTATCTACCACCTCTGCAGAGCATCATTTATAGCACACCTAAAATAAAAAATCTTACCTGCCTACTCAACAACCACGGCTGAGAACATCCTATGCCTTGGTACTCAGCCTATGATCACTACTATTGCGCTGCTAGTCTCTGACCACAAATCATTTTGAATTCCTGGAGAAGTCAAGTATGCATTATTATTAGAATTTTCAGATCTAAGAAAAAGCCTACAGCAATTTGGACAGAAATTATTTCCAACCAGAAGCCTAACTTGCAAATTCTGCCTCTGCAACTCAATTATATAATGCTACTTGGAAGTGAATTAACTATTCTCTTCATCCCCTGAAGACAAATTAATTTCGCCTCAGTTCCTCTCTGTGCTTAGATTATTCTTGGATTTTACTCCCTTGATGCTTTCTGCCAAGAGATCTCTGGTTTCTTTTCTTCTTCAGTTTAATTTATACTGTAGTTTATACTATTTTGCTAAATTAAAAGATGCATAGAAGTAAAAATCTGCATGTCATCTCCCTCCTCCTTTTTTTTTTTTAATTAATATCATAAGAACCAGATCCCCTGGAATGTACATGATTTTTATAAACACTGTCATAAGACTTCTGAAGTTTATCACCTAACTCACACTTCTCTGTATTAGGTTATTTATAGCAATTTGACACCTGGCAACAAGTTGACACTCGGCTCTGCATGATAAACAATTTATTTGTGGGTAGCATGTTTTTTATTTCTGAATCTTCCCAATTCACAGCCTATTCTCCTACCCTAAAATTGCCCTGATAGACTCAATTTCAAAAACAGCTTTTCCAGACCCATTATCTATGGGTTTCTTGGATTAGTTCTCTTGACTGTGGAAGACTTCCAAGGGTTGGATGCAAGTTTCCAAAACTGGTAATTCTTATTACCAGAAAAAATATAAAGAGAGAAAGAGAGAGACAACTCCCTAGCCTCCTTTTTGAAAGTAGTTTTTTGAAACGTTATCTGTCAGCTTCTAAGTATTAAAATGAGTAGCATCTAAAGTTATGACATCTCTTACAGTTTATTAAAAACAATTAAGATTAGCTGGCTCCTCCTTTTCAGTTCTTTTCGCTTCTAAAATCCATGTTCTGGATGAAGAATATTTTGTATAAATGATCTGCAAAAAACTTAAGGAAATGTACTTTTGTACCAGCACATTCCACAGTTATCATTTAAAATATTAACATATATTGGCTTCTAGCTCACACTCTTAATTTGTGGAGAACAACTGGTAATTTAGATCTATTAGCCCTTGTTTCTTAAGCAGCCTCAGTTGTGCTTAGCTGTGTTTTACAGGAGTTGAAAATTAATGTTGTATCCGGTGAGAGTGACCTCACCCCCAAAAGTCATCTCAAAAAGCAGTAATTTGTACACAGTCAAAGCATCAGCTATCTTTAAGCCAGAAATTATCTACTGCTGCTTTTTAAAAATCTCTTATACACTGTTAATGTGGCTTAAAAAGATGCATGGATGCTGGAATCTGAAGGACTAGAATTTATCTGATGCCTAGAATGTTTTTCTACGCCAAAATTTCAACAGCTGCGTAAACCATTTACATAAGTGGGCATACTGCCAACCAAACAGTCCATGATTCTTTTCAGTCTCTTAAATACGATTTCCCATACATCTCTACTAAGCTACGTAAGCTCTTGCTATAGCCGACTGCTTTACTACCTTCTCTTTCTTCTGACAGCCTAAGATTAAGTTTGAAGTCTGAAGCACTCCATTCTGGAAGGACTCGCTCTGTTTCAGTCTGCCAGACCAACCGGAGGCAGAAACTAAATCATTGCCTCCAGCGGTTTTGAGAAGAAAAAAGATTCCCGTAACGTATTTCACCATTAAAGCTACTCTACTCGCTGCAAGACACAAGACTATGTGCTGTAAACTGCTCCAGTCTTCCTGAGGTTACCTCGGACTGTCTGCAATTGGTACCTGCACAAACTGAATGTGGTCATCATCACTGCCATACACCTCAGCCTGTCCATCTAGCAGATTTCCATCAAGCAGCTTGTGATCAGCTGAGTAGTACAGCGTTTGAACCTGCAAAAACAACAACAGAATACCCATGTGGCTACCGTCTCCACTGCTACTTAGCTACAGGCAGATTACAAAAGGCAGTCGCCAGCATACTTCTCGTCATCTCATCTCAATCTAGCAGAATGACAAAACTAAAAGGAAGCAGATGTCATGGTGGCAATCTTCTAACACTGGGTGAAGGTTCCTTGCTTTCTCAGCTTGAAATAAATCTTCATTTTCCAAGGACTTCTACTGATTTTCCAGCACAGAAACATTAGACAAGCAGGATGTACATTAATTTGCAGAATTATACAAATTCATAATCTCATGCAAGCATTTCTGTTATCCCCGCAAACAAGTTTTCTGCTTTGAAAAATACATATACGTATCTCGATCGGAAAAAAAAAAAGAGAGAGAGAGAGAAAAGCCAACAGTGGTCTCTAAAAGAGAGGTACAGGGATGAGGGAAGACAACACATATTTAGGGTCTGGAAAAACTGTTGTCCATGACTAAACATCAGATGGAATTGTTTCAGTGAAACGCATCTGAATTTCAGTATAAATCAAAACGTTTTAAAAGAGTTATTCCAAGGGGAAATATACACATGCTAACATATGACAGTATCAAATGTACTTTTGCTTATACAAAAGCATTTTGAAGATCTATTATGCCTGTAATAACAAATGAGGAAAATTTTGTGATGTTTCAAGGATTTTTTTTTTTTTTTTTAATAAAGTCCACTCTTTACAGCCAATTAAAAATTTAAGATTCCCCACTACTTTTTTCCATTAGAAACTGCCCAGGCTACATCTATTATGAGTATTCAAGAGTAAAGCTATTTAACAACACACAACTTTTAAAATAATATATCCTGTAAAGGAGTAAGTAAACACCATTAAATCATCATCATCGTTCTCTGCCCACAGCGGATTTTCTTAGGAGAACTGGGGCAGGACTGCTGCTTCTGTACGTGTCAATACACTCGAGGTTTCTTCTTGGTTCTTCAGCCTTGGTATCCTAGTTTTGTTAATAAACCTATGGGGAGATAAATCAACGGGGAGGAACAACCATTAGAAGCTTTTACCTACTTCTCATTTACAAGCAAAACCTGCAAAGGAAAACATCGAGAATCTACAGCAAGTTTCCGTACCACCTCCCCAATTCTAGAGCCAGATACATGCCACTTTGAAGTTACTAAACAGCAAACAGTGAGCAAAAAGAGAAAAGCAGAAGACCAGACTGAACAGTTCATTCAGCTCACCTGAATACCCCCCCAGTTTCTCAGCTTAGGGGTACCTACAGTAAAATTTAAATTCTTTAGGGTCATAGTTTTAAAAAGTGGCGAAAAAATATGAAAAAAAGAAAAGAAAAGGTATCATCCTTCATATTGATCTAAGGTGTTTAATCCCATTTTCTTAAAGACTAACCTCTTCCATTAGATCTTCCAGGCTGTCTCCATTCTCCCAGATGCTGCGCTGTACCCAGTTGATTACCTTTGTGTATAATTTGCCATTGCTGGGTAGACCTACATTGTCTTCAAGCATTACTTCAAGCTTGAAGTAATAAGATAAAAGGAAGTGAGTTATTGAGTAATTTACTGTGTAGATTTTACCATTATATTTGTACCATACTGTACTTTACACAGTGAGCATCACTGCTTAAAAGAATACTCTTGCTTTACTGCAGAGCTAGAAAACACCATTTACTAGGGGCTTTCAGCTTACGCTGCAGCAACTAGAAAGCATGTTTATACACAACTGCAGTTGTGTTTTATGCTTTCTTAGAAAGAGGACACATACTGTCCACCCTACAATTAAATTTTACATTAGTATGACTATTAAGCAAATCAAGTGTTCCCATGGTTTTGATATAACTCAGAACACATGAAGTGCTCGTACTCTCAAAGAGATAGTGTAACGATTCCTTGCGTTGCTATATAGAAATGTAATTTTTAACTTCCTTCCCTCCACCAGAATCACGTGCCAGAAACAAGCCTACAGACTTAAACTAACCTTTAACCGCGGAAGTTTGAGAAATTCCTCCTGTTCTGAAATATGCAAAAGATGTTCCTGAATGTAGCCATCAATCTTGTTCAACAAACGCAAGTCTCCCATACAGCTTGCAAAGTTTCGGTAAGAGATGCAGCTCTGAACATCCATCTTAGAGAGCAAGTAGTCACCACAAACCTGTTAAGAAAGAAGGCTGCACTGTAATTTACAAGCAGACAAGATTTTTACATGTATAAACTACTCATCCCAAAACACAGCAAATGTTTGCTAACTGCAGAATAGTCACAGTTTGTCCCTCCGTAAAACAGCACTCTAAATGAAATGTTGCCTACCATGAGAATAAGCCTAAGTTAAAAGATACTACTATACATACATATATAGCTTAAACACACATATACTCTCACCCCATGCTTTTCTTTTGAACATCTGTTCAAAACTGTTTGTCTGCAGTTTAGTGAAGATAAGAATCCTAATTTCCTTGTCAAAAGTATCCTACTTGTAACAAGAGTAAGTATTTATAAACTCAAGTCCTAGAAAACTTATGGTTGAGAGCATGGAGATTACTCCTTTTTCATATACGACTGACACAGATTTACAGGTCTAATTATGCCCTCCATAACAACCAAGCACACCACTGTCTTCTACAAACTCAACTAAGTTATGTAACCAGTTATGAGTGGAACAATTCTGATTATACTGGTGCATAAATACAAAACATCAACAAGCCTTTCAACAGAAAGGTAACTCAGGTGGAAGCGTTACATACTGGCATCACTCAAATCAATACTAAGCTACTGAACACCTAAGGAAGGTTAGCAGCTGATACGCGCTTTGACAGAATAATTAATTTTTTTTTCCAATTAAACATCAAAAAGCATAACGCTTCTGTTCTGTGAGAGCAGAAAAGACTTCTGGAAGAGTTGAAAATTGTACCTGTTTAACTCTCTCCATCTTCAACTTCTTTGCTGCAGAGTATACATCTTTCACTAGTTCTTTATCAGCTTTTAACCTATTGAAAAAATATCATTTCATTACTTTGATTTTTAATTAACATCTACTTTCTTTAATTTCTCAGAAAAATACTTACTGAGCAGTATAGGCATAATTCAGTAAAACTTCAACAGCTTCTGGATTGAGATCATCAAACTTAACATGAGAAATTCCATGAGAATCACTGTCACTATTGAAGATTTCAAACAGGTAGGGACTACAGCAAGCTAGCACAGCTCTGTGTGCCAGCATCTCATGTCCACATACCTATGTATAAAATACAAACAAGAAACCCACAGGCCATTAAACATTTTAAAACATATACTACCATAACAGTGTAAAGGCATACCCAAGATGAATATCACACTTCAAATATTTTTTTAAAAATCAATACTCAATGCTATCTTCAGTTTACCTCAGATAGCTGGGGGGGAAATATATACTTTTAAAATATATATAAGTAAATATATACTTTCATATTAAATACATGTATAATTATAATATATATATAATATATATAAGTAAATAAGTAAATATACACACATATTTACATAAAGTGTGTGTGTGTATGTATGTATATATCTATATATATATATAAAAAATATTGCTTTGATCAGAGAAGAGAAATCAATGTATTTGAAATGTATTTTCCAGAAAAACTGGGTTCTAAAATCTCATGTCTCAATCAATGGAAAAACATAGCATGAAGAAGAAAAAAAAATTCAACTGTTATATTTAGGATGAAAAGAATTACCTGGAGTCGAACATCACAGAACTGACCACTTTTACGTAAGGCATTTAGTTTGGCAACAGATGACTCGATGAAATTTTCATCCTCAAACATCAAATATCCATTAGGAATCATTTTGCTATTGTTTTGGCTGAAAATAGAATAGGTGAAGTTCACAGATACATTTTGCTTCAGTATAGAAGTATTATTAACACTTCTTTCTCAAACATCAAACATCCATGAGAATTTTTTCAAATCATCAAACATCCATCAAACATCTATCTACTTCATAAAAGCCTAGATGAGCACTACTGATAAGGACTGTTGACAACAATCCTGCATTGACAGAGATGGCCTGGATTAATAACTTTCAGAGAGTGAGACTAACTTTTAACGTGTCCACATCACTTCAGCAAGTTCCAAATCCAAACTAACTGCTGAACATGTGCTAGCCCCACAGGAATAAGCTTGGAATCATGGATTACATAAGATACTTTATTCCCCTCTATGAAGATCAGATTTGGTCGATTCATCATTATTTTCTGCTCACTATGAAAGCTGTCATACTGTCCAATTTCATTTTTGCATGGACCTAAGAAAATAGCTATGTTGAAAATAGTAAAAATCGAGAATTTAAAGTGTCAAGGAAGTAGAACAGCAGCTATGAAAATACAAAACCACCATTCACCTATTTAACTGTCAGAGTAATGATTTAACTCATGATTTTTAGTTACTCTAAAACATTTTAAAGAATGTAACATCAACAAAACTGATCAAATGAAATATATTCTGGGCATGTATTTTAAGTCATCATGAAGCTAACAAACACTTCACCTGAAAATCTTACCCACATACAAACATACCACCTCAGGCAAATTGGAACACAAAAAGTTTTGCTAGGTAAAGTCCACTTTACAAATAGGGAGCTAAATTAAGAACACTAAAATACAACCCTTGAATGGGTAGCATCTGAGATGACCTATATATCTGAAATAACGTCAGCTTCCTAAGTTTAAGTTGCTAACAGATGCAAAGTAGAGATTTCTCAACAATTTTATAGGGGGAAAAAAAAACACCTATGTGGCATACCTCAAATACTTCCAGCAACGATGATACTTCCACCTGAAGTTTAAGAAAATTCTAAAGATCAGACTTCAAAAAAAATTTTAAAAGAGAGTGCACAGCAAAAAAGAATAACAAGCCCTACACAAAATAAATCTAGCTTTAATCCACTTATTTTAAATTGACTTGCTACACAAAGCATTTGACCCTAAAATGGTCACTCTCAAATGTTTCCATTCGCATACATTTTCATAGGTCTGATTTCAGGGAAAAAAAAAAGTAACAGAATTTGAGCAAAACTATTTCTAATTATATACACAGCTAACAGTAGTATTAACTTACCTAGTAATGTATTACTGTAAATTTATAACTGGGAGATCTTAAAATAATCCAATGGTATCACTTTATTAAGACAGAGCACTTCAATGTCAATATCTTCTGACAGGGAAGATGTTTGTTGAAATGCAAGCAGACGTGTCTTTGCAGCTGCTATATGGATTCCAAAACTATCAGGCTTAAAGATGATGTAATGAAGTCCTTAAGAGCTATAGACATGAATTTCTTCTGTGATAATCATGCATCATAATCTGTAATAAAAAAAACAATTATTAAGTAAGGATAAAATACATTACTACCACGTATTTCAGATGAAACTTTGTCAAATGGGATTGTGAATCCTCCCAGGGTTGGGTGCTTATGCTGGGCTTTTTGGGAGGGGAGGAGAAGGAAAGGGCAGGAGCAGCGGGGAGGGAGCAGGCAACGAACATGCACTCTGAAACCTCTCTTGACCCTGACCCCACTTTAGGGAAGCACTGCCTATTTCTTCCAGTGTGCTCCCTGTGGCAGCTCCACAACTATATTCGTATCTACACACTAAATGCCACATTGCGAATCAAGTTTCCTGAAAAAAACAGACGCAGCTCATTTTTTCTAGGCAAAAAAATAAAAGTCATTCACGTTGTAAGAAGAAAGCTCCACTATTTAATGCCTGGCCAACACTTAAAACATGATAATTTTGTCAGGGATTGTACCTGACAGTCTCTAAACAGATCAGCATATCAGGCATGAAACAGTAATTCTCAAGAGCAGTAGGGGGCATCATCCTACAGTATTCTCTCCCCATTAACACAGAAAAATTGCTTATTTCATTAAACACTTCAATATTCAAGACTGTATTTCAATAAGTAGATAAACAGGTCAAAATAATTGCTGATAAATTTTTTAAATTTGGCTACTAGAAAAGGCATGAACACATTCACATAAAGGAGGAAACAACCACTCTAGAACAAGCAGTGGCATCTATTTGTAAAATAATACCCCCAGTGCAGGGAATACTGTTGAAACACTATCCTAGGGACTACAACTTTAACATCAACACACTTTGTTAAGAGAAAATCTCCATACATTTATTTTTACTACCCTACAGGCATATAATGAAACTGAAATCTATTTACCAAATATTATTTAACTGTAAGTATTTGGAAGTCGGCACTTCCTCCTTTCTTGCTACAACTGGTATAACTTTTTGAATTTCTAAAGGAAACAAAGTGTTTCACTTCCTGAAAACAGAAACAAGCTGTCTGATGTCCATGCTTTCCCCAAAGATTCAACTCATTTGAAACATCCTATTATTAGCCATACAGGGATATTATTTCAACACAAGTGTTGCAATGAATTAACATAAAAAGAATTATATTTCTTCAATACTACCCAGAAATAAACAGAAGAACTGCCACAACGACACCTCTGATTTTATAATTTCAGGTGTTAAAACTTCCACTTCGATTACAGGTCCATTTCATACCATTCAGATACAGCTAGGCTTATTTAGCTAAATACAAATTATTTATTTATTTTTATTTTTTAAAAAGGCAAGGAAGACAAATTCTTAATTCCAAAAGCTGCACTACATAATCAATATATGACCATGACCATTCTGGCAAAAAATTCAGGCCTACCTGACTGCCTCATCTCTCAGAAGAGGTTTTTTACTGTTTACTGAGTAGAGGTCCATAACAAATTAAGTGTTTACTGCTGTATCATCCAAACAAACAGGCTACTTAGTCTGTTCATGCACTACATTGTACATTCCCCCATATTTGTTCCTCAGGAACTGTTGTGAAATACCAGTATTGAGGCTATTGAGAGATTTCAAGGTATATGACAATTATCAAAATAATTTCAATTAAATTACAGAATTGCCCTCAATCAGTTTTTCCCTCTGGCACATTTTGCACATTCTGCCATCACAAAAGAACTTTATTTCATCTTTAGTGCTGCAGCTTTGCCCAGTGTACTTGCATATGACCTTCAGGACCTATAAAGGGCACCGAAAACAATTATGGGTTGAAAAAGAAGATTTGCCTTTTAAGTCTTCCTTTGTACATGAATTCTATATATATATATATATATATATCTACACACACATTATATATATACAAAGTAAGTGTTGCAGTGTATATGCATATGCACGCATATATGTGTGTGTGTGTGTATAATATACATATTTTTCTTGCATTCAGGCATATAATATTACTGCTTAATCCAAACATGCAGGAATGTGAACCTCTTAATTATTACTATAACATTTTAATATGGCTTGATGTGAATGGCAAATACTGGCTTTCATGGCTAATATTAGTCAAAAGGACATTAAATAATAAGCATATTCATTATCGTCCACACTCTTTTTGTCTTGGAATATTACTACTAGGATAATTGTTTTAATCAGTTAAAATTCAATGAAAACCCAAGAACTACTGCATATTCTGTATTAAAGCCTGTGAACAGATACTACAAATTCCTTTCTAGAATTATCTTTCTGAGACATAAATAACCGTCACTAACAGTTTAGTTTGATTTTTACTTCTGTTTTCTTCTCGCTCACTGCATCAAGAACTGACAGCAGTTTTATAGTAATCCTTCATGATTTTCATCTTTTAAGTGTGATAATCAGATAACTGCAAGCCAAGTATGAAGTCTGATGTTTCTGAAATGATTACTTTTCAAACTTCATCAAAAAACCCACAGTTAATTAAATATTTTTAAGCTACAGAATTATTAACCTGCCAGAACCTGAATAACATATTTAAGAAATTTTTTACTTGAGAGCAGGCCCATTTCCTGCACTTATTTTTAAGATGAAGCGAAAGCATAGAAGTTATACATAAACTTGAGGTTTCCATTCTAGCTTTAAAGATTAATACTGCCTTTGAGCCCAGAGGCACCACTCTCAATCAAGACTCCATCGTGCTAGGTATAATACTGTACGAGATTCGGACGGGATAGAAGCCATGAAGCATTCACATGGTGTTCCAGTGCTACAGTTGTACCCAAGTGGAAGAATGCCAGTAGTCAAATGACCGTCCAGCTGGTAGATTAGAATATAAAAAATCTCAGTATGTGCACATCGGTGTTTAAGAGAATTTTACAGGCATTTGGACTCAAAGACTGTTTTTATTTCTTACATGTGCCAGTATACCATGAAAGAACCACAGCCCATGCACAATACACACTAAACAGCATAAATTTCTTGCAGATAATTTGACTTCCAAAGCAGAAAATTTCCCCTTTCTAAGCTTATTTTTTCCATTTCAGTTTAAATATATTCAAAGCAGCACTTACAAAGACTCACCTAAATAACTATGACACTAAAACTTCTCATCCTCCAGTAAACTCTCCTCTTTAGACATAACTTACAGACATAAATACCAGCAAAATATGATTAGCCCAGACCTAAATGACCAGATGAGCAAATAAATATCAGGAATACCATTTAAATTGTTAATTGTATTTAGAATTTCAGATCCTCCCCACTCAATTTTTTTAAACAGTATTTCACTGTAGAAAGCACTCCAACATTTAGAAAACTGGGGAATTATGATTACTGTTGCATTTCTCCAAGGACTTCACATAGTTAGCACCACCTAGGACTCTCCACTATAAAGCCAGGAATGGTACGAGTTGTAGTCTCAGATGAGACTCCGAGATGACAGGTCCCATAGGCAAGTGTTGAGGCAGAAGACAATACCCCTATTTCCTAACAAGACAGATAAGGTCCACTTATTCATCCTCCTAACCAAAGACTCTCATCCTTATATACTCCACTGGTACTTCTCACGTACTGTATTTAATTAAAAAATAATTAAAAAAATATTTAGTGCAAATTTTGCAGGAACTGTTTTTTTTTTTTTTAATCAGATTAGGATATTACCTCTTAAACTCAGTAAGTTAACATTAAATTGGGGAAAGTCCTTTTTAACCTTTCAATGTAAAGACTGATACTTGTTCGTTATGATGATTGACACTTAGTAGACACTTGTTAATACAATAAAAATAATGCAGCTTAACACCACAGCTGGCTGAGAAGTATTTGTTAGCTGCTGTGGGCCTATCTGCTGTTCAGTCTAAGTCACAAAAAATATAGGTCAGACCTATGACTATCCATAGGCTGCTACTTCAATCAAAATATAAAACCAAGTATCCTCAAAAATTTTATTTCATGAACTCTCATTTATTTATAGTAAAAAAAATATGTAGTTCTTTCATGCCTGAATTTTGATTTGGACAGAACATTATGAACTAAATCTTACATCAACATGCTTAACACCACAGCTCAGGCTTAGCTTTTTTACATTGGTAATTTAAAACAAAAACTAATAGAATTCGTATGAATCTTCTTTCGCACATTTATTTTTCCATTACTTCCAGATTAAACCTTTAGTGGAAAATAACTAAGACTTGCTAATGAAATGGTTATATTTCTGTGCTAATCTGCTTCAGCCGTGTTCCACCCCTCCCCAAAGCAAGGGGGAGGGGTGAATCTTTGCTACCAGTGGCCAAGCTTGAAGAGAAAGAAAAAGTACTACATACTTTTCCTGAAATCTTTCACATCTATTCCAAGAAAATGGACTATCCTCTAAAAAGAGTAAGTGTACAGTGCTCTTTTAAACACACATTTATGTTTCCAGGCTGAAAAAATGTTCCTAGAAGCAGTTTCTAATACTAATGTTACTAGTTAGACTATAACTCACAGCTGTAACACACCAGCTTCCTACTCAGTATTAATTTCTAATAAAGATGTTCTCCTATGTTTTGAAAATATTTTCTTTCATTGTGTCTTACAAAGGGGGCGCAACAGCCAGTTCTACACTTTTTCTGCATTTCATTTTTCCACCCTTTTTTTTTTTTTTAAATCTGCACTTCATTTTCCATCTTATACCTCATACACACTCCTGAGCTCTTTTCCTTTTTTCCTCCATATAGGTTTTCATTTTGTTCCCACAGCCCTTTGAAAGTTTATCAGACAACAGATTTTCTCTCCCATCTGGGAAGTTCTTGCCTCCCCTCCATCACCTGCCCCTCAAAAGTTCAAGTGGAGGCAAGTAAAATTAGATCTATTTACAGTAGTTAAAGTACTGTTTCCTAACTGGAAAGTATTCCTCAGCTGTTGCATCCTGTGCTCCAGAAGCTCAGTTTGTAGCTACAAATCCACTTTCTAAAATTAAATCAACCTCACCATCAGATCACTACATCCTGTTTAATTTTGTAGCTCCATGACAGGAGAAGATAAACATGATGCCCACTTACATCCTTCACTGGAAGGAGGGAAAAAAAAAAAGAAAAAAAAAAGAAAAGAAAGTCTTCCCCTTTGCAAACTATTACAATTAAGGAGAGATGTGGTGGTGAATTTCCCTGAGTCTGTCCCTGTTCAGTCTGGGTATCCTTCCCCCTAGCTTGTCTCTCACCTCATCAACATTCTTCCACCCTGCATAAAATTGCAGCTACTTCAGTTTTTACATACACAGGAACATGAGACTATTCCCATAAGAGAACAACAGCGAAGCTGCCAAACCTAAGAGTTTTCTATCTTGAAGCACCTTCGGGAAATCCTGAAAAGCAGCCGGGAGCCTGCGCACGCAGGGAGAGCAGCCGCCACGCTGCAGCTCCTCCAAACTTGTCAGCGACGGTCACTGGGCACCTCCAGAAGCGCCAACGCGGAGCGGAGCCGGCGCTGCTGCCCCCTTCCCTGCGCCTTCCCCGCACCGGTGCCGACGACACGGTCGCGACACCGGCGACCACCCTGCACACCTCCTTCCGCCCAAAACGTCGGGATTCCCCCCCCCCTTTTTTTTTTTTAACTCCAAGCGGAAGGTTTTTGTGACCCCCCCCCCCCACACACACACACTGCAGGCGGTTTACGCGCCGGAGGCGAGCGCGCAACGCTTGACCTTGGAGCGGGGCCGAGGCGCCCGGGCTTTGCCGGGCCCCAGGCGCTAGGGCGGCGCCTCCCCGCCCCCTGCTCCGCTCCGCTCCGCTCCCCGCGGCGGCCCCGGGCAGCGCCGCGGCCCCGGGGAAGGGGCGGCGGGGGGGGGCGCCCGCCGTACCTGGTTTCTCTCAGCGCAGACGATGCTGTTCATATTGGGAGCGTCCAGGCTGCGGGTGAGGCCGACGCGGGAACGCAGCCGCGGGCGGCGCGCAGGGGTAAGAGGGAAGGAGAGGAGAGGGAGCCGCGGGCCGAGGGGGAGCGGGGCAGGCCCAGGGCAGAAGCGCCGAGCCGAGTCGAAGCGAGCCGAGCCCTCCTCACACGCCGCCACCGAGCAGCAGGACGAGGCGGAGGAGGCAGCGGCGGCGCGGCGCCCCGCCTCGTATCCGTCCGCCGAGGAGCGAGTGCGGCGACTCCGCCGCCGCCGCCGCCGAAGTGGGTCAGGGGAAGGTGCCCGGCGGCAGAGGAAGGGGAGGGGCGGGGAGGCGCGGCCGCGGGCCCGCGGCTGGGTGCCGCGCAGGCGGCAGCATGGCGGCGGGGGGGGGGGGGAGATGGCGGGGGCGCGGCCGCCGGGCGAGGGGAGGCGGGAAACGGCCGTTACTAACGGTCGCTGCTCGCTCGCGCCGCTGCCGCCGCCGTGTGGGGCCGAGCCCGCGGCGCGGGGCCGCAGAAACGGCGGCTCCGAGAAGCAGCGAGGAGTCCGGCAAGGCCGCGGGAGGGCGGCTGAGGGAGGCGCGAAGGGACTCGAGCAGCCTGGCGGTGCCCGGCCCGGTTTGTGCCGCATTTCGGCGAGCGACAGCCGTCGCGGGCGGTGGTAGCGCTGCTCGGCCATGAGCTCCCCTCATTCAGTGACTGTTTTTCTAAGCTTGCGTGTGTTCTTCCCGCAGCTGTGCCTTTCGCTCGACAGCCAAGGCTGCAGCTCGAGATTGACCTATCTTGATAGAAAGATCCGCTCAAGTTTAACTAAAAAATACTGTTTCCAGTGATGCAAATGCTCTGTGATGGCCTGTGCTGCTCTTAACATCCACGATCGTTCTGGTGAAGGCATCTACCTATCTGAGTAAGAAATATCCCCCCCTGCACACACACTTTTCACCATAAATCATATCTTGGTAGACAGGGTAGTTTGGTGAAGGCATCTGCCTATCTGAGTAAGAAATATCCCCCCCACACACACTTTTCACCATAAATCATATCTTGGTAGACAGGGTAGTTTTCAAACAGCGTTGCTGATAAACAAGGGATGTTTGAAGTCTTCTCTGTTTATTATGTGTTTGTATACCAGATAGTGTTAATGGGTTTCTGATTCATAGCTGAGGCCCTGAGTGCTACTGCAATATAATAATAAATAAAACATGTAGTTGGATAAAGTCAGAGGTTCCCTGCTTATTTACTGACTTTATCAGTGCTTTACGAGTGACCTTGACATTTTACTCTTGCCTGTGCTATTTTTCCCCTGTGCTTTTTCATGATCCTGAGGCTGCCTTGGTCATAAACTAGGAAAGCTATAGGAGATTATATCAGATGTAGCTTCAGTGAGTTGTCAGATATTTAAGACATACATGATAATATTTAGCCATTTCTCTACCTATTCTTCAAGATTCTTGTAGGGGAAGCTGTTTCAAGACTCCAAAGTTTAATGGTTATGAGGTTACAAGAACACAGCACTTTAATGTACTGAAAATAATTCTCATGTCTAATCAGAAACAAGCAGAGTTGTTAAGCTATAGGTACATTTCTCAGCTATGCAAATCCCTCTGCTCTTTCTCAAGATGTATGTGATAATCAAAGACCCATGCTATGATTTGTCCCTCTCTTCAGGTTCTTTGTTTGCCTGCAGCAAACATTTTGACTTTTCACCTCTCTCTAACATGTTTCCACTCCCTACTCCTTTCATTTTTTAAATTACCAGCCACACCTCAGTGCCTGTCTTCCCACTCTTTGCTTTCTTTTTGAATGAAGCTTCTTATTGAGGACATGCTAATCAAATGTACATGTGGTAAAGCTGGGAGGGAAAGGGAGGTGAAGACAAGCGGCAAGTATTATGATCAAATAAAACAGCTCTGGGGATGTTCCTTAATTAAGTAAATCTGAGGGTTATGCAAGCTGCTGTTACAGTATCCTTAGGAAAGGATGTGTCTTTATGAATCACCATTAATCTTCATTATCAGCTACTGCTATTAATATCAAAGGCAAATATAGCCTCTTCTTTACAGCACGGAGTTAACAGTTGGGTATTTCAAGTTTTTTTTCACACAGACTGTAATGACAAGGGAATGCATTTGGGCCTTAGTAAATAGTGGCTAGACTCAGTGCTACAAAATGACTACAACTCATTTTGGACGGATGAGTTCTGATCACCCAAATTCATCTCCCACTAGAAAAAGACTTTTGTCTCTACTTCTAGCTTTGTGATTACATGGAATTGTTTTACATCATTAAAATGTAATTGCTCCATTTGAGATGCAAGTAACTGTGTTTCCCAAGATGATTGAAAAGACTTCTGTAATGTGTAAATAAGTTTATTTCAATTTGTTGGATACTTTGTGATCCTAAATTGATCCTAAATGGTAAAAACAATTCTTACAAAGTAGACCACTGAAAGTGAAAAACAAGCATGCTCTTTCCAGCTGATTCCTTTGCTCAAAAAATAACTCTCAGAAAGACAGGAAGATTGTTTTCTTTCTTTGCCAGATCATTTTTTCTTACACATAAAACAGTAGAATTAACATTACATGAGTACAACTTCTGTTTGAACTTCAGCTAGGTTCACTGATGACCGCCAAAAGCACATCTTGAAATTGTCAGCAACTTTGCACAAATACTGTAACCGCTGAAATGACCGGGTCAAGACTGAAACTGTACCATTCTGTGAGTTAATGAACTGCGGATGATAAACACTAAAAAATGATACTTAAAACTCAGCCACTGGCAAGTAATGAACTGAAGGAGATTGGTGTATCTAAACGAGGTGCCTGAAAGAAAAAGGTGCTTGGTCTAACAGGAAAAGCAAGTAGCTACTATTGTGAGATTGCTGAAGCATGTCAACAGGTAGATGGCAGAAAATTGCAGTGGCAAAATTTTTCATAATGTTGCTTGGTTCATAAAGAAGATTGAAAAACAGTGCCCCACAAGAATAAATAGATTTTAATTTACAGTGATTATACTACTTTACAGAAAAACGTTCGAGAATCAGTCAGTAGAGCCATCTCAGTTACTGCTGTAACCTGGAGAAACAGCAGTACGGAAAGTACTATTTTATTACAGTCCTCCTCTCTAGTGCATGAAGGTTGTACAAAGCATCATTCCCAGCTAGATTCTGAAGGACAGGAACTGCCAATGGAGCTGTGAAGTGGAAAAAAAAAAAAAAGAAAGAAAAAACTGCATTTCCACCTAGGCGCATGCATATTTAAAGACCAGACTTTATTAGAAGGGACCAGTGGGACTGAGCTGACACTCAGCAATTATGTTAATGGGAGCTGAGCCAGATCTGCAGTGATGTTCACAAGGATCTGAGAACTCTTAGGTTAGCAACTATACTGTCATAACATTCTTGAGATGTCAAGAATACTTCTTTTACAACAGTGCATTTTTAAGCTGGTATTCTTAAATCACAGTAAAAGTTTATTTAATAATTGCATCATATTTTTATGACTTCTGCTAGCGTTTACCATTTGAGTCTCTTCTCTTCTTCCAGCATGAAGAACGATTTTTGAGTTCTTCAGCCACACCCGCCGGCTAATGTAATAATAGCAACCACTCTAAAATCCACCCTTTTTCATAACTTTGAGTAACTTGAAGTTATGCTTGTGGAGGGTCTAGGTGTTCTGCATACCTATCATCTCTCATCTATGTGTTACTTTAACAATTAAGTAATTGTGGAAGATACGTTCTTTCTAATTAATGAAGGGAAATTCTGATGTAATATTTTAATTAATTCATAGGAGGAGGAAAGGAATTGGCATTTTGTCCAGTAATTCTGGACATATTTATGTTGTGAAATACATACTTGAAATGTTTGTAAATCTTGAAAACTAGTGACAGTACCAGTTTGCTGGTACAGAATAAATGGTTTAATACAATGAGGTTATTTGAGATTTACATAATTACAAATTTTGCCTCCAAATGTGGACCAATATCAGGAGGAATAATAGATGAGATCTCTACAGCTTAGATGTGTCACCTCTGTTTTTAATTCAAGAAGAGCTGTTAATGTGTTCCTTGTTTCATTTACTTGGGCAGAAAGTTACAGTAAAAGGAACTGTGCCTTCCTTGGCCTTCCTCAGCCAAGGGCTGAGTTGGTGGAGGACAATAGTTATGCTTAGGTGGAGGTGGACTCCCATTTACTTGCAAACTTTGGCTGTCACCTCTATTATCTCTTCCTCTATACTTCTGGAGGCAGTAGAAAACTCTGAGACCTATTATCTGTGATTTTTTTACCACTTTAGACAGATATCAGTGCTGTTAAGCTCTGTTGGAGGGAGAACACAGAGCTCGGTATTTTGGCAGAGACCTGTTAAATCAGAAAAGGTGTAAAGCTTCTCCACTTTTCTTGCAAATGTTGTTACGCCTAGATCAGGCAGTTTGTAGGTGCCCAGTGGTGGTAATACACAAAAGTCAGATTGCTATTTCCTACCCTGTATGACTATTCTGATGGTCCTGGTTTCAATATAAAGGACTCCAGAAGTCTAATGTAAACATCCAACGTCTAAAGGAAAGGCTGAAATTGTAAAGTTTGGTATCGCGGTGGCTTAATGTTATGACAATACATAAATACTGCTTCTTTTTGAAGCTTCGTCATGATGAGTGTATTTTTTTTATTTTAGAATGGTCTTAAAGATTTGTTTACATCCCATTTGATGAGAGCAAAATACGTGGCTTGGATTGCAACATTAAAAATAGAGAAAAGAAGATTAGTCCTAGAAGTAAGAGTAAGGTCTGTTTTCAGGTAAGGCATTTTACAGTATATCTTTAATTAGACACATACACCTTTTCTCATTTGGTGCATTTTAGCATAACTCAGCTAGTGACAGCAGCAGTTAAGGAGCTGATCCATAGCGTATAGGTTAAGTTCTCTTTTAAGCAGAAAATTGTATGAATGAACAAAATGATTTATGAAACTAAATAATGTTTAGCAAAAGCTCATTTAAAAGAATGTATATATATTGCAGCTGAAGATCACCTTTGTCCTTCATAATTATCATATATACCAATCTACTTATTCCATAACTTTTCCTTGTTATCTTTTGGAAGAATTTTGATTGTTCACTGGAGTTGCAGAAATCCTTGTATGGAACATGTTTTGGTGGTGTCTTGGCTCTCTGAGTCCTTAGCAATGACATTTTTAATGGTGTCTGGGGTGTAGAAGCTGTCTTGAAATTAATGATCTGTGTTGGCCTTGTTCCTATAAATTCTGGCACATCATTTTCAGTCAGGCTGTCTGATAATAAGTAATCCAAGGAGGGCAGTTTGCCTTGCCTTTCTCAGTTCTTAGGCAAAGCAATGATAATCTTGGATGAATTCTTTAATTAGGAGCAAAGATTACAGGAAATTTAGACACAGTATGCAAGAACACCAAAAGGCCCACTTTTAATAGACAAGTTAAGAGAATGCTATTCAACTTCTAAAGGCTCGTTCTCTATAAAGTTTCTACTGTCTTTCTTAAACTGTGTAAACAACTCAATTTCGGAAGACACTGTTCTTCCACCACAATGACTTTTCTTAATAACAGATAGTTTTGTGTTGGATGGAAAATCAGAGACTCTCTTCAATACCAAGGTTATAAATTATGCCTTGGCTAACTTCCATTAAATAAACAGAAGTCTTTTGAATTAATTACATTGGATTAAGTCCATAGGCAACATGCAAAGGATTCTGATACATGGCCAATAGCTGATGTCATTAAAAAATGCCTCATTTACCTACTAGTCCTTAATGGATCAATCAGTGGTGTGATCTCAGAAACACAGCTTTTAGGGTAAAGTGTCATGGGAACTCCCATCTGCAAATATATCTTACAAAACTATAGCTCTTCCAAGACAATTTTCACCAGATGATTATTGGCAGATCAATTTTGTGAATGAGGATACCACCTCTCTATATATCACAAGTTATTTTTATCTGATCTTTGCCAGTTGTAGCAGTATTTGACCCAGGTGTAACATCAAATTGAAAGAATAGACGTGCATATGTAAACTGTGTAATTGTATTCACAAAGCAGCATCTGTCCTGTCATCAACCTCTGAACAAACAAATCAAAAGCTGATATACAAATCTGGTTCCCCAGGAAATGTGTTGGGATATGTTAAGGAGATTTCCTTACAGTTCTGTCTTCTATGTCTTTAATGCATTTTTTATTTTCTGAATTTATTACTGCTTTGGACTATGCATGTTCAAGAATTTCTCAGCAGTCGGATCAAAAATCAGCCTTTAAAAAATCACTAGTTTATGTTTTTTCTGTGGAATTTGGAATTTTACCATTGTCGAATTCGGATTGGAAGCCTTCTTATAATTGAATGAACTCTACCATGCTTTCAAGCTACATTCATTTCTGGTTTCTGGGTGGTGATGTCTGCAACTATATCCTAGTTGTTCATTATAAAAAAAGCTGACTTGTTCCATACACCTGTATGCTTTTCTCACTTCCCTAAGGACAATAGTTTCTTTGGCTCAGACACCATGTTCAGAACGTTACAATAAAAGGCTGTCAAACAGTTTACTCTGAAATTGCTTGCCTTTATGACCCTTAAGCTTTCTGCCAGCTTCTCACTGTGAACGCAAGCAGAAGCTTTGTGCTGTGTGTCCTTAGTGTTGCATTCACAGAATGTATTTGTTGCCTGTATTGTAGTCTGGTAGCTCCCATCAAGCCTTTTTTTCCCCCTAAATCTATACCATAGCTTTCACTTATGATCCCAACTGTCTTTAAAAATCTTAAGTTATGAGAATGTTTCCTCCAATATTAAGAATGGTAGCATTTAGAAATCTCTGAAAAAACAAAACGAGTCAAATGAAAACAAAACAACACCCCACCTAATTGTCTCTAATGAAAGGAAAAGTTACCTCATTGTGGGATCACACTGGCAAAAGACAGTAAAATGTAAAAATCCCAGAGGCTGCCTTTTGTGCCAAAGGGTCAGTGAATCCTGTTACCATACCACAGCTAGAAAATAACTGCTTCTTGCCAATGGTGTGTCACCTGCAGTTCTGCAGGCTTTTACATCCCTAATCTGCTTGTCTGTAATTAGAAACACTGGAATACAACTTTGGTAACAGGCACAATGCCATCCTAGCAGATTGGGAGATCATGTCTTCACTGAGGACTAGGCTCCAAGACAGACCATATTCATTCCCATGTCTGTGAGAAATACACTGTCATTGCCATCTTGGATTCAGGTTTGTTTTTAAAATAACATGGAGGCTTTGAGCATGGGAATGACCAAGTAGTGGTTTTCATGCCTTTCAAGGGAAGTAGAAGAGAATTAAGCATCCTGTCCTGTTGTGATCTCAGCAAAATGTTCCTAGCAATGACCAGAGATTTGTATTAGTAAGTCCAAAGTTCCTGTTTTGATGTTTTTTTTTCCAAGAAACAAAATCCCAGAAGAACCCAGAATCCCTCTTCTTCTTCTTCTTTTAGTTTACGCTGGCTTCTAGAGCTAAGGAGAATAAAATTGATGTAGAAGTTAGGCTATGCATATACAATCTCTCCAAATGCAGAAGAGTAGCATTATTTCTAAAGTCATTTTAACTGTGCTTATATATTTTATCCACAATAACTCTATGTTTAACTGCACTTCAACCTGAAAAAACAGAGGAGAGATGTAACAGGAAGGTAGCAGGTTAGTGAGAATGGTTCCTTTAGGAATGTTTTGCAGATATGTACAGGAACAAGCCAAAGATGAACTATATTAGTTCTTGATCAATAACAATGAATTAATCTTAAAAATCCATAGTTTATTCTTTCTGTAGGACACAGAACATAAATTTATTATAAATATGTCCCCACTGTGCATTATTCCGTAACTTGCCAGTATCTGAAAAATAACTCTGGCTTTAGTAAACAGACTTAAGTCTTTGATTTCAACAATGTCAGGACTTCATTCAGCACATTTTTTATTTAATGTTTGGGAAATGTCTCTTTTATTGATATGATTTTTTTCCAAAAGCATCAGTGAGTGCTTCAGCGAGACTACACTAGATTATGGACTTTGATAGGGCTGACAAGGAGATGAGTTCTTTTTGAATTAAGGTAGAGTTTAACCAGCAGAGTACATGTTGAAATGTTTTCTTTCATATGAATCATGATACTTTGCAATTCTGTAATGCTTTCTCTTTGAAAACCTCAAAACTATATGTAAATGAATTCAAAAGCATAGGAGTGGATAGGAGGAGATAAGTTATTTTATGTTTATACCCCATTTTTTTTTGTTTTTTTTTTCACGAATGAATGGACTGCATGAAGAGAATATGCTGATCTGCATGCAATCACAAAAGGAGTCTGTGGAAGAACTGGCAACACGGATAGAAAAGCAAGGTTCTTGATTCTTGAATTTACAGAGGAGACAATAAAATGAAAGCCGGGGCAGTCTACAGTTATCAGAATCTTTGTGGGACTTCTGCCAGCGCAGCGTATGTTGTATATCCGATGAGTAGTCTGCCATTTGAGGGGTGACATGAAATGCCTGCGAGGTGGTAGGGAGAAGGAGCTGGCTGCAGCAGAAAGCAAATGGTGGAAGTGATTTTTAAGAGGCGGTTGGAGAGCAGCCTGAGATCTTAACAGCTGGTTCTGCTGAGCCGCCTTAAACTGCTTTGAGTGCAGTCCTGAATGTGGCATTGTTAGTCCCAGCGTATCAGCCAAATTGCTGCCTCCTGAGATCTGTGTGGGAGCTGGATCTTTGCTGCCTGGATCTTCTCTGCTCTGCAGAGGTGGTAACTATCTGTATCTTTAGCAACTTGCTCACTTTCCTGGAGCCTTGAAGAGCCTGGGGCTCACCACAGGGGACATAGGGCCTATGTAAGGAATGCTACGATAGCTTGAGCTATAAGGACTTTATTATATTCCTTATTGCAGTGGGATTCTCCTTAAAGGGCAGGCTGAAAGGATAACTGAGGCAGCTGAAGTCCCTCTGAATACTTCCTTTGAAAACTGAGCAAGTCAGTGTTCCTAACTTTTAATTCTTGTATTCATCTGGTCGCTTCTGACTGCAAGGCCGACATGAGTAAAACTCTCACAGTTTAAATGGGAGATGTTCATGTTTAGTGTCTGTAGTATGACCGGTTTATACTTAAGGAAATTATCACCATTAGAATACAAGGACACCAGTAACTGAAAGCTTCTCTTTAGTGAAAATAGTAAATTTAAATGCAAGTAAACAGGAACAAAGCACTCTTAGAGTTGGTTTGCACATGCATTGATTTAATCAAGAATCAGTTCATGCACAGAAGCAACCTTAGGTTCCCATCACCTTGTAATACAGTCACTGAAAATTTACATAATCAAAATACCATGCATTTTGAAGATAGGCATACAAGTATAAATAGTACCAGCACCAAAAGATTTGCAGAAGATAGAGCAGCACAGGGAGAAACTGTAAAGGTGCATACCTGGAGTGAAAAAAACACTTTTTCTGTAGCACCAGTGTCCCTTCAAGAATTTGAATTACAGCACAGCCTTGAGAGGAGACAAAAAAGCTGCAGAGATTTAAAATTCCAGTATGATGCCTGCTGATGGGAAGGAACAAAATGCAACACGAGTAAGTAATGTGCACTCAGTGTCACATCTACCTACTCTTCTGAGGACCACAAATTCCATTACAAGGTCACACACCTGGCTTTTTGGCTGCATCTTTTCAGCACAGAAAATGATGACTGCTACAGGGTGCCTCCTGTTTCAGTAGAGTATTTGTATGTGTTGTGATTTGGGCGAACACAGTGCAAGCAAATGACCAGCTTCTTTCTTTTATATGTATATATGTTGTGTATATATATATATATAGAGAGAGAGAGAGAGATAACATATATATGTGTGTGTGTGTGTATATATGTATATATATACATACACATACATACATAACATACAAATAAGATGAGCATTACATATTGCCATTCTTATGTCTTGTGTATTAACATACCAGGATGCTTAGCAGAGGAAGGTAAAGAATAAATTCAGTTTTCATTAAGATGAAATACCATATTTTGGCTCTCATGCTAGGGACTCAGTTATGTTATTATCATATCTAAAACCAAGAATTTGTAACATATTGGTATGTAAATGTTTATGGTGCCAAGATGATTACTGATGTGTGATAGCTGCATGTACTTTGTTCCAGCTTCAAAGATCTTTAGCCATCCCTACTAGTCAACATCAAGTTCCTACTCCTATTATAGTTAAAAGCATGTTTACCTTTGAATTCTGTGGGAACAGTACTGTCTGTTGGTAATTCTGTGAAATAACAGACTATAGTAACATTTACTTTACTCATCTGATCAGTTCTGTGCATTGATTTGAACAAAATTTCTCAAGTAAATACAGCACAAATTATTTATGATTTTACATTTTTAATTGGCATGCAAGTGTCTAACATTAGAAAACAAAAGATAAGTATTTAGAAAAAGAGATAAAATTATTAGCATTTTCTATTAGCAGTGTTCCGATAGTACATACAGACCAAACAAAATATATAGCCACACCAAAATATATGGTATGCGTTCAGCTTTTGTGAATGCTAGCAGTTACCAGAGCACACAAGACAGATGTCCATTTTATATCAGTCCACAGAAACATTTCATATCAGAGAGGCACAAATTTGTAAAAAGAAACTGAGAATATCTTCTTGCTTTTCCCCCAAATAAGCTAACTGATAATCTGTCTTCATCTATTCAGTTTTGCATGTTGTGTTTCCTCTTGTTCATTTATGGTCTGTCTTCTGCATGTCATTTCGTCAGTGATTTTCATTGACTGCTTTTATGTCACGTGGCAAAAACAAAGCTTATAAATTACAGACTCTTTGTTATAGAGGACAGTCACCCCAGTGCTTTGCTGTTGTGCCACTGCTAGGAGGTTCCTTATCTTTCTCCTTTGTTTATGAAAGACAGCAGGAAGAAGATCTGTGTTTGATGGGAAAGAGGAAGTGGCACAACCACAATGTGTAGAAGGAAAACACATTTCAAATCTGTACACGAAAGCTCGATCCATTCGAGTTCTATAGTCATTCCATTTTTATGAGCTTATCTGGATTATGCCTTGCCATTATTTGGAATTCTACTATAGCTGCTTTTCTTGAAGTTTTCCCCACCATAGTATCTGATCCCATCACAAAGATTAGTGAATGTAGCTTCACAACAACTCAGGGAGATTTACAGACCTTATTTTACAGTTTAAGAAACTGAGGTTCAAAAAAGCTTAAGCTATTTGTTCAAGTCACAAAGGAAGTATATGGAAAGACTGTGACTAAAATTCAGATTCTCATATCAGTGCTTCCATGATAAAGCTAATGGTCAGTTTTGATGCAAAGAGATAAATGACATCACCTTAAATATACCGATACCCTAGCATGATCTTAAGAAGAAAAAGGCAGAAAGATGTATTATAATTTGAACAAGATGAAAAAGTTGAAATATCTGAAGTCATCAGTGAAAGCTGATGGCCAAAATACATGGCTAGCTGCAGGCATTAGCATGATATCTTTTTATACTTCCTAGCCACCTCTTCAAAAAATGAAAAGTTTGGACTGGGAAACTCTATATTTGGTGAGAGAGGATCATAGAGAAAAGTTGGGGGGAGGGAATAAAAGAAGGAAAAGCTCCCAAGCCTTCCAGAATTTCAGAATTAAAAAAATACATATCTATTTTCCAACTATATCGTGTTCCTTTACTCTTTTGCACCTACACACTTGGTTCACCTGACATCTTCATTTACAAATTCGCTCTTTCCCCCATGAATTCAACTTTGCCAGTCCTGATCCTGCCTTACCTTAGGATGTGTTTGGCTCATTCCTGTCCACAGTCATTTTCTTCAGGCTCCATTCGCTTTCCATAAAAGCATACTTTAGGTCCCCTACCCAAAACCTTCCACTGATTATCTCACCTCTCAACACCTCTCACTTCTGAACTGTCTCTCTGCGTGCTCCCAAACTCTTTGCTGCCTCTCTCCCTTACTCAGAATTTAGGTCAGAACAGTAGCTCCAAAGTGAAGTGGTTTTCCTCCACAAGGTCACACACAAGATGGATACAGGAAGTAAATCTACAGGATCCACTGCTCCTGGAGCAGCTTGCCTCCACCTTTTGTGATGTTCAGTATAGCATTGCCATGTGCCTTTGTATGGGTGGTATGGTCCATTGGGAGAGAATTATAATTTTGATGGTGAATATATGATTCTAATGGAGGAAAGACAGAAAAAGAGCCACAAAGAAAGAAATACAATCTGCAAGTACCTGCAAGTAACTTTCTGTTCAGAAGAACGGAAAATGATGTGGATTTCAACTATCACACTACTAAGAAGGGATCCCTTTCTTGTTGCTGTACACTGTTGTAGATTCTCCTGCAAAACAGGTGAGATAATCTACAATCATTTGTTGTAGAGCCTTGGAATGACTTTTTATTTTTCAGAAGCAAATCCAAAAACTGCAGTAAAACAATAACCTTGAGAGGTTTAGCAGATCATGGTCTTCAGCTCATACCTCTGCTGGAGATAGTTATGGGCTTCTGCAAATTCAAATTTAAAAAATGGAGCGTAGGGAACATACTCTGCACTCCTGTGTGATTACATTCATAATGAAGAAAGGAGAGGTTATTTGCATGACAATGTGGGTCTGTTTCTAATAGAAAATAGGAATATGGTAAATATATTTTCCTTCATTAAATGTTGCCATTGTTGCTGCAGTTCTAGGATATGTAGCTGCAAATGCAGCTGAAGAAGCAAGCTGCAGGGAGGAGGAACGCCTGTGGCCTCACCGCTGTTTTTTATCCCCCCATTGCGATGATGCAGTTGTTTGTTAGGACATGCTGTAACCCACAGCAAGGAAATTGTTTGACCTACAACACGTCTTTTTCTGGTGAGCTTTCTTTTTTCTTTTTTTAACCTGAATTATTTCCTAGATTGTTTGCATGGGAATGCAATCTTTACAAGGCATGTAATGAACTTTTGGAATTTGTATCCAGAGGATACAATGGAGACAAATGGTATTCGCAAATTTAAGATGAGATTAGACAAATTCATAGATGACAGTCCGTAAATAACTACTACATGGAATAAGCAGAGGGGTATCCTCTACCAACCCCATCCCAGCAATTGTGGATGTTGAGGAGCATGAGAGGAATGGACCACAGAAAGTGGCACAGCTTCTGGGCTCTCCTTACAGAGCTTTTGTAATTGTCATTGCTGGAGGCAGAAGCCAGGCTAAATGGACCATTGATCTAACCCATTAAGGTGTTTCTTATACTCACTATATAAATAAGCTGTGGGCTGATACATATTTGTCTCAGATACTGGGATTTACTTTAGTCTTGAGCAGTATTCTTCTTAGACAGTATCTAAAGAGAGGACTTCTCTTTACTGTGAAGGTGGGCTAGTTTTCTTCTCACTTACAGTGGTGAAAGTTTATGTCTTTACATGCTTTAGAACAGGAGTCCAGAGGAATTTTTTAAATGAAAAATTCCCAGGTCCTGCATGAGAACTGAACCTAGTCTATCATCTTTTGCTTACTTGCACTCATTGCCAAATCATATCTTCATGGCTGTGAAGTATCCACTGAATTCAGTGGAATTGCTTCTGCCTGCACCAGTGGTATGGTTGCTGGCTAATTTTAGGTATACCAAAATTCTGATATTTGCAGTATTTCAGGAGGTTTAATTACATGCATATTTATCCACAGGATGCTAGTGTCAGTACTTGTAACACTCACAGTATCTAACAGAGTACTGTAACAGTGAAAACAAGACACTATGTTGTTAGGGCTATTGGGAAACAAAATACTGCCATGCACAAAAATAACCATTTGAAATATATACTGCCTTTGGTATCAGATGTGTTTGCCTGATGGTTGCCATGTAGCCCTTTTTCACTCTCATGAAGGTGCCTACAGTTAGACTATGCATGCAAATTCTGGCATTTTTTTATTGATCAACATATTCTTTATGTTATTAAACACTCACAATAGGGTGGTGATTAACCTTGAACCCACCCTGATTTATGCTGTTCCTAATTGACCCAATCTATTACAACACATTGCTCATTCTTTTTTTCTGGAAATGACAGAAAGTGAGATATTTGGAGGGATAGAGCCTCTCCTTATAAAGATATAAGATAGCACAGCTTGTATAGTTTTTTTTTTTTTTTAATTGGGGTCAAATTCTCTTCTGTTGCAGTAAATTTGCTGCATATTGATTTTCCTGAAATTACATAAGGCATAAAAACAGCCCTTTGTCACCAGAATCAGTACAGCTGTTTCCAGCACCATGAGTCATGTGTATGACTTCTCCTTTTAACTTCCCACTGTCTTTTTAAAAATACGGTTTAAATCAGTTTTGCTTTTCAACACCAAAGAGAAACAGAAGTAAGTTTTCCCAAGAACAGGAGATTTAGCCAAAACCTTAAGTTTTCATGTGCTACTTGAATGCCAACATTTACACAGGGTTATAGAATATGGGAATAGGATTATATATGATTACATACACCTCAAAGTCAAATTGGATGTACTAGAAGTGTCTTGTTTAAACAATGGTGAGACACAATTGCTGAATGGTTGCTGAAGTTGTTTTAAATAACCAGGCAATCTAGACCTTATCTGACCACTCTGACCACTCTGATTAGGCATTGGAGTGCTTAAAAGGTTGGTGGCCAAAATACACCAATACCCTTGTAAATTAATGTTAGCAATAGTGGATAAACCGGAGAAATGAAGGTTACACTCTCACTTTTATGGCAGTGTATTCATATATAGCCTAAATTAACATAAGCTTAGGAAGATGGGTTTAGACTGGAAGAATAATAAACAGATACAGGGGGAGACTATGAAATTCTAACGAGTAATATTGCATAACCCCATCTGGATTAACTGGGCAAGCACTGATGATTAAGACTAGCTTTTCCCTGGCCTCTTTCTATAATATTTCAGACAGAGGCGTAACAACCTCTTACTGCCGTGGCAATTTGAGAGATATTTGTTGTTCAAACAAATGAACAAATGTCCCAAAAAAGTGCAACTTTTCTTTGTTTTGCTTCAGTTTTCTGCCAGTGATCTAACCTGACCTAACTACCACTGATACATATTTCCAAAGGGAATTCATTATGTTTTCTGAAGGAATGTTATCCCATCACAGGGAAAGACAGCAAGGCAGATTCTTGTTTTAAAAATTGCCTTGTTCCTTGTCAGACACTGTGTCTGCACTTCAAAATGTTTGGATCCTTGTTGTTTAATACTAGTGATTTTATGATTTACCACAAAAATGCAAACACTGGTGTAGTAAGAGGGTAGTTAGTGATCCAAAGATGGACCTATCTAAGTTTGTGTGTGTGTGTGTGCGCGCGCGTGCGTGAGTGTGCACAGTCCCACTGCTGTGATCCAGAGTTAGAAAAGTGTGCGCACGCATGTGTAGTCCTGTTCATTATCATGGTATCTTCCATGTACAGACACAAGTTCACTCCCACAAGACAGTTGAGCTAGAGCACTGCATTAGACACACCAGGAAAAAGAGACTTGGATAAATTACGTGATTTGCCCCAAGCCACGTGGCAATCTGTGCCAGAGCTGGGAAATTTTACGAGTTAGTTTTAGGAGTTGTTGACCAGTCTGTTTGCCACCAGCTTTGTGAAGCGAGGAATTTCTGACACCTCTCCTCAATCTAAACTCCCTGTTAGGTTTTTAAAAAGTCACTATACTGCCTTGAATAGCTTCATGTGCCATACAAACACTGAGACACTCCACTCACCTCTCAAGCACGCTAGTGAGAAAGTGCTGAAGTGTTCAATGAAGAACTGTGAAGATGAAATCCACACCAGTTCTAGGTGCCAAACAGCAGTGATGGCTTTACATCAGTTTAGATTGGTTTTGCTGAAGTCACATCACTCAGACGTCTAAAATTAATCCATGTATTTGTTCTTGTTTCCTCTAAAGCTTTTGGTCTGTTTTGTGAGCTAGGAATACAGAATGCATCTTCCCGACTGCTGTGTTCAAGCTCAATGCTAAAAAATCAGTAAAGGATTAATGAGTGAAACTCCAAATGTTATTACATATTTATGCATTTCTCACACTTGCATAAATTTCAACAAATGAGTAATTTTTAGTAAAAATAATGCCAGAGACATGACAACACAAGAAAGGCTGAAGCATTACTTGATTGATCCTGTATGTATTATAAACCTCTCTATTAAGTTTGCTTCAAAGTCTTTTCCTTTCCTATTTGAAGCCTGGCAAGAAGCTCACAAGACTGCTGGAAAAAAGGTTTTTATGTTAGATTGCTCAAAGGCAAAATTCAGTGAATCTGGTTCACACTGTCATCACATGTTAGGCAATTATTAATTCATTTAATATGACAGATACTATATTTTAAGTCACATTGTACCTGTACATCCAGAAATACATATAAGAATGCAGACACAACTCCTGGTTTTCTTTCTCACTAAGTATATAAACACACATACTTGCACATAGATATAAAACTCTGTATATACAGAGATACATATTAGTGCACACGTGGGTGGTATACATAAGCAATCCTCTTTCCCATCCTTGGGCACAATCCTGCATACGACCCCATGTACGAGTCACTGCAGGATCAGGCCCCATGGCTGCTTTCTAAAGAGCAATGTAGCTGCTTAGCAACCATTTTCTGCCTGCAGAAACTAGAAGCCTTGCAAATCATAAACAAATATGTAGGTCCATTGGGAGGCCAAGTTAAATAAAGTGATATCCCTTGCCCTAACCAAGTGTATTCCTCTTTTTTCACAGTAAAAATTTCCATGAAGAAAAAGGAGTAGTATAGGACACAGAACTTCCAAGGGAGAATATTTTTTTTTAAGCGAAAGGAAATAAATATGACTCACAGGAAGTTTTTAACCACCATGGAAAAAAAAAGAAAAACCTTCTGAGGAAATAAAATTAAATTATTTAGCCTTTTTAAAGCCAAATTTTAAAGTAGATTTAAAATTTGGGTTTTTTTCCAAGAGTAATAGTTATAAAAATGTGTTATTTTTTCCATAAAATTCAATTACATGGGCAAGGAATTACTTTTGACATCTTTATTTACAGTTATTTTTATTTGCATCAGTCAAACATACTCATGTGGTGAAATTTCTTTAATTCTCAAGGCTGACTGGTTAAGCTTAAAAAACAGGCATTTCAACCAGCCCACAGAGACAGTAGTCTTGAATCTGGTTGCTGACATAGCATGTTCTCATGCTAAGAGTCAAATTTGTGAAGATCTTTGTATATAATGCAATTGTCACCTAGGCATCACATTTTCAAAAGAAAATCTAGTGAAAAGCAAATTATGTGCCTAAAACTTAGGGCAACGGATGCCTAATCTATTAAGGTACTTCTGAAAATCCCATTAGTCAGCCAAATATTCATGGAAAATCTGGTCCTCTGAGATCGAGCAAAATTCCCTTGAAATCTATGGGAATCATTCCACTAACTTCAAGAGGTTTTGAATTAGAGTGTTGTATTCTACGCATTTCCTATCTCTTAACAGTAAATAGTAATACTCCTGCCACTGAATTGAAAAAGAATTCTTGCCCTCAGATATCAGTTTTAACTGGGGAGAGCTAGAGGACACCTAAGCAGGTGTCATTTGTTTAGGTGATAGAGAAATATTGTGAGTCCTCAAACATAGCTGGCTCCAGGAGAGTGGCTGAGCCTCTTGGCTTCTCCTCCGGAGACGACGGGATGGAGACCCTGAAGGGAGCGGATCTCTGTCAGTCACCTCTTCTTAGAGGCATGCCCGCACACCGCAGTCTGGCGCAGATGGAGTCCCCCACAAATGGCTAGTTCACCACTTCCATTTCACTCTTGTGTCATTACGGGGTTTAGAGAATCCCTGGTTCCCATCTGCTCACCTGCAAATATATAATCTCCAGAGATAAGGCCAGGGTTTGTCCTTCCTTCCATGTGTCTGCTTTGTAATGTGGAAGTTTTCCGGTCTGCAGAAACAGCTTTACTACACAAATGCTACCCTTGCATCTCACTTCCAGTTGCAGCTGTAGAGTATGTCTATAGGGACTGATATCCAGGTGCAACTTTGCATATATATGTTTAGACATCTAACTACAGTACATCTGAACATGGCCCAGCCATCTCAGTTCCCCTGCTAGGAGGTGCTCAGTAACACTGGCCGTGTAGTCTCACCTCTGTGTGAATCCAGCTGAGATTGTGGAGAATTGAACAGGCAAATTTTTGTGACGCTATTTGACTCCTCTGTCCAATCTCCAGTAGTTTAATTTATCTGATTACTTCTGCATGGTCTTGAAAACCAAAGGCAACCAGGTCGGCTCTTGTGACTATGGCAGAAAGGAAAATGAGTGTACCATTTGTCAAATGGAAGGGAACAAAATTGGAGATTTTTGTATATAAGCTTTTGGAAATGTCTAAAACATGGGAATCTTTAGGCACATGCTGATAAGTTTCCCTTGAAACTGAATGGAGTCAAAAAGATTTGGAATTCTTAATATAATAGTGATGCTTTTTAACTTATACTAAGAAAGTGAAACATTCATATGCTTAATATGTTTTTGGTCTAGAATTTCAAACCTTAACAGCACTGGAGGCTGCCTTTGTATAAACTGATGTTGACACACTAATTCTTGGAGGACTTTGGGCAAAGAAATAATATCATGTAAGCTGGAGGCACATCTGAAGAAAACATTCTGCCTTTTTTCAATAAGGCAAACATTACAAAAATGCATTTATATCTGACTATGTTCCTATTATGTAGTCTCAGTATAAAACAGTGTAAAAATCTTCAGGAATGTAACAGTTGGTGCTGTTATGTTTAAGAAAGTGAAGTTGGTAGCAAGATAAAATATTCCATGGAGTTTGATTAAAGACAGATCTCTGCTATGAATTCTGTTGAGCAGGCATGGAGCACTACCAAGACCAATGATGCTTTTGATACCACGGCTCTTAGAGAAGAAAGTAAATCTTTAAAGAATGGTGTACAAACTAACTAACTTTTTCTGGTTAAAGAAGAGTTAGAAAACATATTTTCTTGGTTGCGTCTTTTCAGTGAGAGGTTACATGGCTCTCTGAAAGGGAAGGAGTGTTTCCTGTTTATTAAGAGTGACAACAGCTTTCATTTTTATCAGGATTTTCCACCAAAAGATAATGCTCTCTTTCAGTATGAAAAGTGACTGGCAAAAGACACGTAGACATCTAGAGGAGATTGTCACAGAAATGCCTGGAGAAGAATGTTGTGATGAACAGATAGCTTCATCTCTCAGGCAGAGCAAGTCAACAGGGGGGATGTCCCTTTTGAGAAGGACTGATCCTTGATGTGTGCTTTCAAAGAAAGTAAAACCAAGAGCAACTACACTCAAAATGAAAAAGGGCAATTGTGTCAATTAACTTTGGTTGTGTTTTCATGAATGTTTATCAAGGGAAATCAGCTCAGGGTAAAGAGGACATAAAGAACAGGGCGCTTAGGAAAGCACCGTTGGAGTTTAACATTTATGAAAATGTAATGGGACTTGTAGATTACAACTGTTGTCTTTCAGGGCTGTCTACCAAAGAAAACAGGGAGAAGTCGTATGATGGGAAATAAAGTTTACAGCCCTTCTTCCATTGAAGCCAGATAACAAAATTTAATCTCTGCTAGCCTTCTAGTGTATTATACTTTAATTGCAATCAATAGCTCTGTGTACATGAAGTCTCCTAGCAATTAGCTTCTTCTGCATAAGCTTGAAATCAGAAATGTAATTTGGATGTAATTGTTAAGGTGGGAAAGGTCTGAGTCCAAAAGCAATCTGAGAGTAAACAAACACGCCTCCTTCACTGACAAAAAACCCCATGCTTGTAAAGTCTTGTGCAAATGATTCCTGAGATGATAGAATATAAAAATAAAAAACTCTGTAAAGGCTCAAAAAAGTCACCCTAGACACACCAGTCACAGTTCCGAAGGTGAGACACTCATCTCACTCTGGTCAGGAGGATAATGTGTGGGTCTAAATGAGGACCAAAATCCTCCTTACGTTGCAGGATCAGTGTCCTCCATTTAATAAACATTGCGAATAGCTAATAAGCCCTGCCCCATTTTTGTATGAAGAAGGCAAGTACTGTTATTCTTGTTATACGAATGCTAACATCTAGGACAAAGTAGCTTGACCAGTTGAGCTGGATCTCTGTTTTAATCATTTGGTAACGTCCTTAGCATATGATGCTAGTTTTAAATATTAATGCTTCCAAATACAAAACCTGTCTGCAGCTGAAAAATAGGTTCTTAAGAGAAGGAGGACAATTACTCTCTTTGAAGTGCAAAGCAGCCCCTGGTTTTAGTTTTAACACATAAACCAGGAGAGTAAATATTAAAAGTATTTCTTACTAATAAATCTCAGATACCTACTGACCAAAACTGGACTCACAGCAGCTGGTGGGCTCAGTAGTACACAGTGTCTTGGTTGTGCCTGGGATACTGTCTATGTACACCAAATTATATAGGAATGCAATCTAGGAATTTCTGGGTTTTGCTTTTCCTCCCTGCTTTCAATGTGGAGCTAAGCATTCACACTCTACAGAGAAAAGAAATCTTTAAAATTGCAGATTTTCTCTAGGAAAAGCTCCCCTGCATGCATATGTTGTTGTGTGCTTCTGTATATAAAGGCTGGAGCACAGAACTGAAGGAATGGTGGGGGTAGGGAGGGGGCCGAGGGTCACCTTCCTCTTCCCTCTCCCTCCCCTTTTGCACAGTCTTCCCCAGTACCTTAGGCGCCAGTGATCTTATCAAAAACATGAGCTGCGGATTACTTTAAGATAAAGATAGCTACAGGTAAAAAGGAATTTGGTTGTTTGTATAATAGCGAATACATGCAAATTCCTCCAAAATGGTAGTAAAACCCTCTACTCCCATTCTGTTTACCCCTATGCAAATAGTTTTACTATTTCTTTGCAGTCTAGCCATAAGAGAAGATACGTCATTGTTTTCTGGTGAGTTAATTTTGTTTGACATTAACATCTCTCCTCAAGGTAGTGATACATTTTTCTGTAACATTTGAAAGTCAAAAGTTATATTTTAACATGGCAATAGGAATTAAGCATACAATAAGGTGTTAAAGCAGGGACTGAAAATGTCAATTATTATAAGCAATGTTTTGTGGAAAGGCGTTATTCATTTATTTAATTCGTTCCAATATTCACCACTGTAAATGTCAGCACTGTGGGTTCAACTGCCTCTGTCATAATTTAGATAATTCTTTTTTTATAACTTGCTCTTATTTCACAGTAATAATGCATATTCTCACTTTTATAAACAGCTATTAACACATTCCGTTTTCACTGAACAAAATGGATAGGAGGATTTGCAATAAGAGAGTATGCTCTCAGATGTTTCATGTGACTCTTACCTAGTCCTGCTTTATCCTTCAGTAGTTCATTTGGGGCTTGGGTCTTCAGTCACAGGCAGCACTAAGTTGCTAAAGAGAAGTGGCAGATTCTTCCAGTTGCAGAGAGAGCAACTGGATGTCTGTCTGGCCACCCTTCACCCCTCAAAAGGGGAAAAGACACAGTATATTTGGGAAGGAGCAATGTTGGCCATGGCTCCACCACGCACAACATCCGTTGGCATAAAGTTTGGTACCAGCCTTATGCAAGTGAGAGAAATTCAGAGCAAATCCCTTTGCTGAAATTTTGGTTTTACTGAGATTGGGCTATTGAGGATCAGGGAACAGCAAGTCTTTGCTGATCACTGCTCCTCTCCATAGCCTCTTGGCAATAAACAGCTGTAAAATCCGGTAGAGAGCTGGAGTCATGGTTCCAACTTTCTCACGTACACTATTTCAAAGGATGGTAGACAGGCCTGAGAACTATTATATTCCAGATTATGAAACATCTCACATTGTTAAGGTTTACAGTGAAGGGCTGCATTTGACTTCTCTGGGCTGTAGAACAGACCATAAATACAAAACCTTATTTTTACTTTTTCAAATAGAATGCTGGTACTGAGAAATATTTAAATAAAGAAATAAACAAATGAATAGATTTATTTAACTTCAGAGATAGCTGCCCCATGGTAAGCATATACATTTACACTGGAGAAGTAGCATCTAATTAAGTTGTGTGAAAATAATTAACATTACTGGCATTATTTTGTTATTTCTAACGTATTAATGTATTAATCAAATCCATCCTAGCTATGTTTCCTTAATCACTGTCTTTGCTAATAGTCTCTTATTCCCCTTTCTTCTGAAGTTACTATTTATATTCCATGCTTAATGTATAGTCTTTTTAATGAATAACCTCAAAGTTATAATGAACATGTGATATTATTTTTCTCTCTTCTCAGTTATGGGAACTGTCCTGCAGAGGAATGGTTGGGCCTAATATCTGATACGCTGTTTCACTTGCAGAAGCAGATGAAGTTCAGTAAGGAAAAAAAACTTACAATCTGACTGTAGACCTGGCAACTTTTTTTTCTCTACTAGTGGCTACTAGTCAGATGTTGCTATTTTTAAGCAAGATTTTCCAAAACTCCAGATTTTGGATAAGTCTACTGTTCTCTCTCATGTAAGTGTAAGAACTTGATGCTTTAACTGTTTCTGCTTGAGCATTTCGTTGATTATGATTATTCACATTTTAAGGACCAGCCTTCATTACAGGATGGATCTAAATACAGAGTAATTGTCCTGTTAAAAATTAATACTGCAGAGAGTTTTAGATAAGGAACAAACAAATGAGTGCTACCTCATTTCACGGTCATCATGGAGTAATAGCTTTGTTGCAGTTCATGCTATACAGAAGCTATCAAACTGGAAAAAAAGAGTTTCATAGATAATTACAGGTATCCAGAAATGTCCAGTCATGCACAGTCTTAATAGCACAGAGTGAATCAACTTTTTCAGCTACTATCCTTCCCTCTGGAAGATTAAGGGAGCAAGGAGAGGGTATCAGAAGCTTCAGGAAGACTGTTTGGTTCAACATATTTTACACGGAGCACAGGAAGACCTAAACTGAGGTGGTCAAGTTTTTTTCAGGGAAGTCTTTATCCCTACTTGAAATACTGTTTGCAAAATATGAATGCTGTAATATATCAGCTAAACAAAAAGGCATCTTGTAAAGTTGATGCAGTGCTCTGCAGAGATTGGAACATATACTCTCCAGAGAAAATCTATAATAGCTCACAAAGTCCCTAAGCAAAGGGTATTGCAGGTTTATAGCTGTTCAGAAAACAAGAATAGGAAACCCAGATGAAATTATAAATGCACGTATAAAATGGAAAAGAAGAAAATGGTGAACTGCATATATGTTCTTATGTTTGCAAATGCAGTAGAATCTCTATCACGCAAAGCATTTTTATTTTGTGTCTTGATTTTTACCTGAGGCTATAACAGCTACTATGGTTTTGCATCATTTCTCAAAATGGAACAGTTCATCTGAAATAATTTATATCAGTTTCTCTCTGCTGACTTCAGTGAGATTATGTCTTTATCTCTCTCTCTCTCACACACATAAGAGATTCCTGAATTTTCATTCACATTTGAAACACTCAGAAATACCATCTTCTCCCTTCCGTTCATATAGGCAGTGCACTACCCTTTTAAGGTCCAATTTTCGTTAAGTCAGCACAATGATTTTCCTTTACTTCTGTGGGAACTGAATCATTTCATAAACTAAAATAAATATCACCTCATAGTATGTACATTGCAAATTTTCAGACAACTTCATGCGTTCAGGCAGTCTGAAAGCTGAAGCTAACATAAAACCTATTTAGTAGACGGAGTAATAGCGTCTTACTTAAAATCCATTAAAGTAATTTCACATGAAAACAGCCTGGCTCCAGGTAATATCCAGCACATTTCATGAAGTTAGTGATACACAGTCAGATCACATATGATGCCATGGGAAATGGGAGAAAAAGGGAAGATAAAGACAAGTTGTAAATATTTTCAAGACTGAAATTGTGCAAGATGTAAGAAACATTAGCTGTTAACATAATCAGCAGGAAGCATTATCTGTCGTGAGCAAGTGCTATTTTATGGATGAGCTTGTGTGAAAGAATTCAGCCTCTAACATTGCCTATGTATCTCTCCAGGAAATATTGGATAACTTATGAATCTGCTGGGCAACAGTAATTAATTAGAGACACTTAAAACCAAGAAATCCCTGGTGTGAGATCAGATTTATTCAATTTTCTAAAGAAGAACTTTGTAGATTCCACATGCCTCTTGGGTGATGACAATTATGCATGACACTGAAGTTAAGAATCTAGGAGCTTATATGCATGTATGAAAATAGCTCTAGCCTCCTGAGACCAAACTTTTAAGTACTGATTACTGTAAAAAGAATGACTTAAGTCATTATAGCTCCACTGAACCGAATGAAACATAGATATTTAAGGGTTGTTATTATATCTATGGGCATAATTTTTGGAACAAGACCTCACAGGAAGTTTTTTTTTTCTGACACGACCTATTTTCAACTATATATCCATTTTTATAATGGCAGTGATGTAAAGTAAACTAACTAACACAGAAATGAAGAACATTTAGATTTTTGAAGCAAGTAGAATGTGGCACATAAAGTTTAGTGCTCATGGTCAATTCAGGTATCACTACTAATAGTTATACACGTTGAAAAAGCAGATGTGCAAAGCTGAAGGGGCCGGCTGCCAGGACAAGCACAGAACTAGAACATAGCTTGGGATACAGAAGCATTAGTCAAAGCTTTAGTCAAGCAGAGCTGTCTCATACTGACAAACTCATATAAACTTGCTGGGTGTGTCTACCAGAAAGTCTTTTCTACCTTATTACTACTACCTTTTCTTTTCATTCCTGGAGTGTGCTGGGTTTTGATGAGGTTATGTTTCAAAATAGCCTCTGTATGTGGCAAACTCAGAGCGTGCTTGAGGTCCTGTATTTTACACAAAGGACTGGATGAGTGGCTTCACCCCAAGATAAAGAGCAGGCAAATAAAAGTAATTTATTTCAGTATTTGCTTCCCACATAGATGTCTGCTCTGACCTGTTGCAGAGCTCATCTTTCTTAAGCAAGCTATATGGAATGTTTGAATTAAGATAGAAGCTATGATTAGCATTGTATCTTTGTAGTTATAAGTTTATGAGTGTAATATTTCGTTTGTTCATTACAACATATATACTACCAAGTCTGGGAAACCTCATGATTCTTACGATAGCCTAATATAAAAGAGAGGCATTTTTATTTGGAAAGGCATGATAAATCCCTATGCTGGGACCTCCTTTTAGAAACCATTTAAGAAGAGTGAAGCAGAGCTAAAGCAATTCAGAAAGACGTTTAATAGAAAAATATTTCCCTAATAAAAATGCTGTCCTTTTATCTGGGAAATAACAGGTCTGATTAGGAAATGTGTATCCAATAATAAGTATAGTGTACTGTTTTTTCTGTATTTGCTCTCTTCTGTTTCACTACTAGCTACCAATTAAGTAATTCTTTTTTTTCATGAGGTAAGGTAGCACTTTTCATCTAAAAAGGTGTATTTTTATAGCTGTTTTGGAAGTTCTCATATCATATCATGGAAGATTTTTGTCACATTGACTTGCAAAACAGTATTTGGTTACTGAAGTCATCAATCAGTACAAGTACTTACTAGCTGAGATTACTATAGGCAGAAATGTGCAAGAGTCAGTGATATAGTGCTGTTCAATAGTTAATGTAATGCCCAGTGCTAACAAGTCGTTGGTAGATATTACTGCTTTTATCTATGAAGTTGCCAGTTCACATCAAGGTTGTCATTTTGTCATTACAAATTTCCACCATTTGATTTGGCCAAGCTGAAATTTGATTTCTGTTCAGTTACATAGGGACAAGTGTTTCTGTTACCAAGTTTCAGTAAAAAGGCCAAGGACTGAAGAAATTTGAAGACTATTCTTTCTTTCTCCATGGCCCTTTAACCAGCTTTTTACATCAAGGTTGCAGTGAAGACTGTGTGCTGAAGAAGAATGGGGCTGTTGTAGGAGGTTATCTAAGAAAACAAAGCAGAATCATAACACCTGCTTGCATAGTAAGGGAGAAATGTAGTCAAACATGCCTTCATAGATAAAGCAAAGAGGTGAAGGTAGTAGGAGTATCTGCCTGAATAATGAAGGACTTGGACATATGGATAAGCAAGACTATTCAGGAGCAATGAAAAGAGATTTTGGAACTGACTGGCTTTCTCTTGCCATCTCCAACCTGCAGACAATGCAGTCCCAAATAATAGCGAAAAATACACAGTGTGCTGCAAGACCTGGTTCTTCATCTTTAGTGTACTCAGTGTTTTCCGGGAAGGGAACATCTTGCACTTTTCTGGTTGGCTCAGCTTCAGTTTCTCTGACCTTTTTTTTAAACTGCCCTTCCGTAGTGACAATGTCACTATGATAGCAGTTGTTGAACAGACCAAATAAATGCCTGTCATTAAAGTTGGAAAAATCACTTTCTGAACATATCTACCAATTTTGTGAAGAACTATTTTGTACTTTTGCAGCACATTCTTTAATAAAGCATTTTATAGGTGGCTTTGACTTTATAAAAGGAGGTGAGCAAGAGACAATAACGTTACAAGCAAAATATCAGGGCTGAACAGCAATAAAATTAGTGCTTTCTAGGTAGTCAGTGCATAAGTAAAGGAGAACCCAAGGGCAGCTATACCAGGTTTGACCGTGAATGTTCACTTCACCTCCTCCTTCATTTCAGGGCCTGCCTCAAATCTCTGGCTAGCAAAGGCTTTGCTGTGCAGACTGCGTAGAGGTGACGTAGAGGTGAGTGTCAGCAAGACCGCCTACCAATATGATACTATTATATCATCATCAGCTTTTAGAGAAAACTAAGTCATTAAAAAAAACCTCTAAAACCAAAATACACGTTGCAAATTCAGAAAGAAAGGAACACCATAAACAAGTTGTCAAGGTAAAAAACAAGACGCTAGAACCCCCCATTGGCTTTATCCAGTGCTGCTTGTGCCTTTTTTCTGATCTAGCTCTGTCGTACGTAGGCCAAGATTTACCAGTTGCAGAATTACTGACAGCTAGAAAGTGGTTGCTGAATAGTGTGAAAGATTTTTCACATTTAAAGCCTACATTGATGTAACATGCTCAAAAAAAAAAAAAAAAAAAAAAAAAAGAAAAGACCTTACTCAGAAGAACCTTAAGAAAACAAAAAATATTGCATTAGTAGATAATTGGAGCTCGCACTGGCTACATTATGTAATAGTGCATAGAGATGCAGCTGCACTCTACCTGTTTGCCCATCCCTGGAGGCAGAGGACAGGGTAATTGTTACCACACCTTAGAAACTTTCCACGGGCAGGTGTGGTCTATCGTTGCTAGAATCACATCAGATCTTGAAACTGCGTGTACACAGTGAGGAAGCAGTTGGAACCTGCCAGGATCTTAAATTGGAAGAAATACAACTGCAGTCTTACAATAACTATTTTCTTTTTTCTTCAGCTTGCTAAACACTTACTCAGCTACATAAAGATTTGTCTGGAGAACTAAGACTAGGCAAGGAGGGGGGCACTAGCATACTGTCAGCTATGAACAGCATGCAGAATATGTGTCTAAAAGCAAGATTTTGTAATGCTTCAGGCAAAGCTACAGAGGAGAGGAAAGTCCGTGGGAGACTGCATAGCTCATGTGACTGTCAGCGTATACAGTCTTTGGAAAGTTGGTCACCGGTTTAAATTCTAGCCAGGCAGAATTAGAAATTGTCACTGTCAACAAAGCTGGCAATTGATTTGGGTGAGATAATAGGAAATAGATATTTGCTAAATTAATGCTTGTATATTAGCTTCATTAGCTTCACTTCTCGAGCTAAACAGATTCAGCTCAAAAATATGAAATTAGCATTGTTACATTCATGTCTGTTTTCTAAGATGCCTGTTAGAAAATGTTGGAGTGCATTGAAAAAAAATTATTTTCCTAAAGCAACTTTTAAAAAGATTTAAAATGAGAAGTATCCCTAAGTATATTCTGATTTTCTAAGAGGGAAAAAGAATCACTAAGTAGTCTACAGAAGCTGGTGGTACTGGTTTTATCAGTAGATTTTCAATAAATCGTGGCTTATATACAGAAACAGAACTATATTAGCATTCTGTGAGAAAGAGGCTATTTCAGTCTGTTCATCCACTAAGGAGATAAAGCAGACTGTTATGTCAGCCTTGACAGCAACTCTTGAGTTTTCCTGGCTATGTCTAAGAAAAGGGTTTTATAACTATCACCATATGGAGCTATAACATGTGATGCAGCCTAGAGCTATTTCCTTTGAAAGCAGAGCTCTAAATTCCTGTAAGAAAACCATATGTATAAAAGACTGGTAAGTTGACAGGGTCCCTGGCAAGGTTAAGTTGCAATACATTTCACCAGAAGAAATTTGCAATTTCCTGTTAATACCTGTAGCTAGATCTATAATAACTATACATTTTAATTTACTTATGATTTTTTTGGCCAAGGATCTCTGTAATGGGCTCTGGGTAACTCTAGTCTTTGGGCACATGGTTGGCCTTACCTTTCCAGGTGAAAAAAGCCTCACCTGAACAGATACCATAGCTGTGTGACTAATTCAGGCCACTTGAGGGGAGAGAAAGGACAGATGTCTAGGAAAGCTATGTCTAAATTTCAGAAGATGTTGAATCCACTGGGTTTTTTTTGGAACAGAAGAGTGTGGTGTGCTGTGGAGTTGTGCCCAGGAGCTCTTTCTGCTAGTGCAGGCATAAGGATTTTTCACGTAGAGGGTAAGTTACACCCCAACGCAGTGCAGAGTTTCCGTTTTGCTCTGTGCTGGTTTCTCTTAAATCAGTATATAACGACCCAGTTGGTAGTTTTAGCAGAGGAGACGTCTGCTGGTTCTCATGTTCTCCAGATCTTGCTCCTAACAAGGACAGTTGAGTGGAACAGGCTGTTGTCTGTGACTCTCTTGCTTCTCAGTGCAGAAAGACATTCAGTGCTTCCTTGCGCCTTGTCTTTGTCCTCCTGCGGGGAACCAGACCGCTCTGCGACGTCTCTCTCTGCTTTCTGTCAGAGACTGCAGCGCAAGGGGATATCCTCTTCCTCATGTGAGCTCTTTTCCTTTCTACGCAGTACTGCGTATGCTCTTTGGTCCCCTTTCTTGCCTCTTGCTACAGGAGACAATGTAGTACGTAGGGCAATGTGCACCAACTAGCACGGGTGAAATCCTTCCCTATTTTGAACCATTTTAACTAGGGAACTGAAGGGAAAATATTCATAAATGCAAACATTAAACCATAGTGTTGGAAAGTGTAGTGATTTTTACAGGTCAAAAGTCTCAGTTATTGCATGTTCCAACCAGATCTGCATGTTTAAAATATAGTACATCTGCATTTAGTTTAAATAAAAGAGCATAACCATACTGGTATTTAATATGAGCAGGTGTACATGTCAGGGCTTAAACTGAGTGAAGAATGTGACTAAAATATTTAACTTGGCCCTCTTTCTTGACAAGAAGTCACTATCTTATTAGCCGTGGGACACAGATTTACACAAGATGTTATCCTGAGTAATAGCGGTGGTAATCGTGACATCATGCAAACAAACTCCGCAAAGTTAATGAGTAGATTTTTTTTAATTAACAGTCTTTAGGGGATGAGAATCGTGTATAACAACTCTGAAAACATTTGCAAGTAAATGTACTGTACATAATCAAAGTAAATCTGTTCAACCTCTGGAGCACAGCAGAGAAAAAAAAAGTGCTAGAAATTCAGTCTGAGGAGAGAGGGCATTACCATAAAAGAGTAATCCTCCTTCCTAAATGCTAGCTGCAGTGGAATACTATTTCCATCATTGCTTCTGGTAAATCATAAATGTTAGATTACCATACATCAGTCACTACATAAAGACTATTTTTTCAGATACAAATATTGCCACCAAGGGTCAAGCTGTTCGGCCCAGGCTTTCTGCAGAATTGAATGGCATAATTTTGATAGAGCATGAATTCTTGTAGCTGTTGCAATGCCCTGGTCTCCTGTCCAATTTTTATATATAGGCTGAGAGTACTTAGCAGCCACTGGGGGAATCAGTGGCACAGAGGTACAGAGAATATCTGTATAAACATATTCACACGAATAGAATAATGATAGTGATTCACAGTATGGATGATTTTTCTGTATTACCACCTTAAACTCGAGGTCGTAGGTAACTAATCATATCTATTGATCAAATATGAGGATTTGAAAATGTTTTTAATCAAAGGTTAGATAGCACTGTCCCTAGTGTTAATGCTGAGCAAGTTAGCCGGGGGTGGGCTGTTGCAGACACTGGTAACGCTGGGAATCCATCCAGTTCCAGACAGGGAGATTAGCAGGGAAGCTCAAGCATCCTACTGCATCCTCCACCCACCTCCCACCACGAATCTGCACCTTAGCCGGTGCTAAACGGCTGTGTTTTTAAACTTATCTGATGTGAGAATCCCTTGAGTAGCTGCCTTGTTGCTTATATAACGTAGCCAAAGCGGCCGGGATGCAGAAACGTCACTGCAACAGCATCGGTGGCAGGAGAGAACCGAGAGCAGCATTTGCCTTAGAGGCCTGGAGGGCCAAGAAAAACCCTGGTTCAGCTTTTTAATTTTTCAATGTAACTCTCAGTTTTTACGGAGGAGGGAGAGGCAAAAGGAGAGGAAGGGCGGTGTCTGTGAGTCATGAACTTGTGTGCGGGGAAGCCGAATGCAAATCTGCCTTTAATACTCACTCTGACACTATACCTGTAACTGTGTGAATAATCCTGTTGCTTTAGCCATGACTACTTAGGCATTGGAAATTAGTCATATGAGAGCGCTTTGCTGAATCAGGCCCTTAGAAAATACTGGGTGTGTTTCTGCTCGCAAGAGCTGCGAGGGGAGAGGCGATTCCTGACTTTGATGAAACCTTCTCCTATGTGATTGAGAAAAAAAGATTTCAGAAATGGTGGCTTTCGGTCTTAACAGCTTCTGCCGGCTCCAAAGCCTGCCAAAATTGGTCTCAATTCAAACCAGTTCAGTGGGGATCTTCATATCCTAAACAATTATTTGGAGTAGAGCAGCAGGAGAAAAAAGTTGTCTGAACTGAAAGTGCACAACATGCTTTTGGGTGCTGCAAAAATGGATCTTAGAAACTGTTGTAGCATACTAAATCTTTTTCTCTTTATATTTTTATTTCTTTTTATCTTCTAGTGTCACTGTTTTCAAGAGTATGCCTGACAATGTGCTATATAAATTCAAGGGTTATACTTTGCGCATCTTGATTGAAAGATTTTGTCTGGTTTTCCCCTTTGTGAAAGAAAAGAGAGGCCGAATGTCAGACTCTTTAGTGAGGAATAAAAATGATCTAGCTCTCATAAAAAAGAATAGGAAGTATACACCATGTGTAGCATGTGGGAATGATAGGAGAGGCCTTTAGAAACTATATATATGTGTATTTTTGTATATATAGATCTGTGCATATATAAACATATAAGTATATAAACATAAGCCAAACTCTAATACTGCAGGCTGGTCATACCTGCTGCATACTTGCTAGAGTTTCCATTATAACAACATATTTTCATGCACTTCATTTTTTGGGCAGCTGTCCTGCAGACCTATCTCTGCTAGAAGATGAATGTTTCTGCAAAGCTTGAGCAAAAATTCCTTAGCTTATTCTTGAAAGCATTGGAGGAAAGGAGAATAAGTACATTTCTCCTGTTGTAAAAACACTTTGATTATGTTCCCTGAAATGCTAACGTAAAAAGTACATGCATCAAAAAATGGTAGCAAAGATAAAATTGGAAATCTGAATGAATCTTTTAGGATTTTAGCCATAATGGAAGAGGGCTTATGCTTTTTCTCTAGGAAAGAGAAAATGCAGTGAAGATCATTTCTGAACTTGCCTACTGAGGATCTAGAAATGCTTGTTTGAACTTCATCCTGCAAACTCTTGTAGTTAATTTCATACTTGTGAGTGGTCGTTAGATGTAATGGGTGTGAGATCTCCATCTAAATTCTGCTGAGTTACTTCATATTTACTTAGCTAAAGCTGGCAGGTCTGTGGTTGTCTGGTTGCTGTTGGGACAGTTTTTGTAGAGAAGATTTATAAGCCTATCAGTCAAAAGCTTGTTTAAAAAAATACCCCCAAAAAACAAAACAAACAAACAAAAATGCTTTAATGGTTCAGAGCATTGGCAGTAGACTGCCCATTTTTGCTGGAAAAGTATTGTCACTAACAAACAGCTCTGACACTGCTCCGTTTAATATCACTACTGCAGAAAATGGCTTCCAATATAAACATAATAGTCCAAATCATTTCGCAGTTGTGTAGCCCTCTTGCAAAGACAGCAGGGATATTGCCCCTGTAAAATCATCTTGCCTCTCTGTAGATGCTTCCCAGGTTGCTCTCTGTAACAGAAACATTGCGCTCTGCAAAAGGAGCGAAAACGTTTCCTGGAGGCAAGGTTTTCCGTAGGGGAGCTCCATCAGGAGCAGTGCGACTTCTTCTGATTTACTTTTTTTTTTCTTTTTCTTGAATATTAGGTTCTATTAATGCATAACTGAGAAAGGCCCTCATCTCCTATATGATGTTAAATACCTGCTAGATGATGCACATATTTACTGGAAACACCTAGAAATCCTGCCATCCTGCCAGGCAGTGTCCCTCTGAGGGACAGCGGGAAGTGTAAAGTGAGAGTCTGTCAGATGTTTACTTGAATTTGAAATCGCAAGTGTAAAAAGGTCAGTGTAAGTTGGGCATGTGCTTTATAATTAGTTCCCAGAGATTAGTGATGTGCTAATGACCCACTTTCCAAGAGCTGCTGTTCATGCACACAGAGGGCGTGCAGGTGTATTGGGTTTATAATCTCAGTAATACAATGAGAGTGATAAATTCAAAGGAGAGAGGTAAAGCTGTCCCAGAGGAGACTCTAATTTAGAATGTTGCAAAGGAAACACATTAAAGGAAAATGAAGTCTGGGACACTGAAAGAAAGAAAACAGCCTGTGGGCACAGTGACATAGTAAATGTGCAAAATTTTACACGTGTATTGGCTTCTGCTGCACATATGGTACTTAAACTGGATGATAAGAAAAGATCTTTCCCAGTCATTTAGATTTACCACATAAATGTTCTTGGCTAGATTATTCAGTCAGTGGCTAATAGGTGCCCATACCCTTGCTGCTGAGATGAAGCACAGTATTACGTTGTTCTCTACCAGCTCACCCTTGCAAACTTTCTCCTCCCTCCTCCTCCAAAAACCAGAGCAGGGAGGGAGAAGAAGAAAAAAAAAAAAAAAAAAAAGAATACAAGGGACTAGATGAGTGTCAGAGCATTAACACTTAGCCGATGACAACTGTAAGGATTAATTCAAGCTGGTTAAATCCTTCTTAGCCAGAATAGGGACTGGCAAGCCATCTGGTGGAAAGAGCAGTGTGACAGGACTAAAAGGAAATACTATCTGAGTAGTCAAGGGAAAAATAAACCTCTCCACAGACTTTTTGGGAACTGGTGTGTCTCCTAGGCATCTAACCGCAGCAAGGGACAGTCTCAATCACAATAATTCAACTAATTATTGTGGCTAAATGTTGTATTTCCAGCTCAGGAAAAATTGAATATTATGCTTTTAAATTTATTATTTTTTTTTAATGCACAACTTTTGTATAAAAAAGGCTAAAACCATACATTCAATGAAAAATGGTCATTATACCATACAATTTATTTTTTTGCTAATGTATTTTTTACTGCCAAACTATGTTATTCTATTGCTTCATTATTAGAGGCATTTTCAAATGATCTTTACAGGTAAATCTCTTTCTCCACTGCTGTTCTTGCCAGCTCTTTCCTAATTTATTTATTCATTTGAGAGAGGTGCTGCTGGTCTCCGTGCACACTTTACTGTTTCATGAAAGAGCATAAATGAAGTGCATGTAATCACAAAGACAAAACACAAGTGACCCAAATATAAAGATAGACGTAGGATCACAAATCTTGGAGCTAGTAGAGGCCGGCTGTCCTGCAAAGACAAGGTGATTAGCCTCATAAACCGCTTTAAGGTTACCTGTCCTGGAATTAAGTGTGTTTGTCTCTGAGGAAGATCAGACAGCGTAAACTGGATTTTATAATGACTCTCCCATCTGTGATGTCACTTCACTGATGTTTATATGAAGAGTCTTGCCTGCAATGGGTGTAAGCTTGTTTCACTTGGTTTAGTCTCCTTGTCAATGGAGCAATCTGATGAAACCTTGTAAGAATTTAATTTACAGATGCTGTTCTACTGCATGCATGCTGCTACCCTTGAGCTGTATATACCAGTAACTGGCTTACTGCAAATTATTGGTAGTAGCTCTGCATGCGGTCTCTCAGGAAGTTTCCAAAGTGCATTCAGTAAATATATTTTTCTTCCATTCTGATCTGTTGGTTCCCCTTTTAAACCTGGAAATTCTCTTGTTTATCATTGTCTTGAGAGATAAAAAATATTTATGCAGCTCATGTTGTTGTTCCACTTCCTGATTATAGAGATCTTGTTTGTCTATGAGGAATTTTTCATCCTGCTGCTCCCCAAATACTGCTGTGTGAAGGAATTTGTGAATGTAGTGAATTGGCATATAAGCAAATGTAGCAAATGGCTTTGCAAACATGGAAAAAAAGTGTTTTATTTTCAGATAGAAAAACACTGAAGCTTTCGTCCACATCTCTCTTCAGATTTGTACTCTGGGCATTTTCACCCTGAGAATTTCCACACTGGGAACGGGAGAGTCCTATGGTCTATAAGACTTGTCTTGTAGTTGCAATGAACCTGTTTTGTGCAAGGCTAGAGGCAATAAAAGTAAACATGCTTATAGCCTGTGTTACTACCATATAGGACTATAGTGGATGGAAGAGACTTTACTTAAAAACAGTAGACAGATAGTAGAGTTGTTCTTGAGCCAGACCTTGGCCTCTGAATACTGCTAGGTTTGAAGAAATATATTTAGAATATGTCTAAACTAAAAGTTTCATTCCTGCTCCAAATTTGCTTGGATTATTTAAAAGATTGTCTTTGCTCAGTGGAGTAGCCCAAGATAAAGGTAAGTCATGTATTTTGGATCTCAATGAGAAATAAGAGGATCAAAGGAATCAAAATACCAGGAAGGATGAAAGTCTGTTTGCCAGTGTCAGGTCTGATTGCTGATACTGAACGTGAAGTGCTCTTTCACATCCTTGGCAATATCAAACAGGAAGGAACTGTGTGTGTTTACCAGCTTTTTTACAGCACAGTTGTATGTTTCTGAGAATAACCTCTGTCTAATCCAAGATAGGTAATAAGAAATCTCTTAACAACTTCTATATGTTAGAATACTGGACATATCTCAAAATATGGAGTAACTTGGTTTGGGTATTTTAGATCAGTTTATGAATAGCTTGTCCAATATTATTAAAATTGTATGAAAGGCTGAAGCTGTTGATCCTTTTTTGTTTCGATCTTGATGAAAATCCATCAGTCTGGTAAGTTATTCTCACAAAACGGTTGTGCCTTTAGCATGTAGAATAAATAATAGGAATGATTCACCAGGGCAAACTTGCAGGAGTCCCAGAGGAAAAAAATATCCTGGAAAACTGAGTCATGAAAAGGCACCTTAAAAAAGCATCTTGAAAAAATCATAAACTGAACAGTAATATTAACATTGCTATCAATAATTTTTCATCAGCCAATAATTACTAGTAGTGTAGTGCTCCAAATACATCAACACAAGACAAAACTAAATAGCATATAATTATTCTGTAGCCGAGGAAAAGTTCATTAAAACTTTTAAAATTTTGTTATGTTTTTAGCCATCGTAAGAATGGACATACTCGTTCAGACCAAGGATTCACTTAGACTCGTACTTTGTCTCCAACATTGGCCAGAAGTGGATGCCCAGAAAGAAGTAAGAATAGGGTAGGTGTGTATAACACCTTTCCCCTCCCTCCCTTCTTCCTTTCCACCCCCATGTACTTTCCCAACCTCCAGCTGTTTTCATACTAGGGAATTCCTGAGGCTGGTGGAGTTGGTCGGTTTTGTAACCCCCAGTGCACTTGTCCAGTTGCTTTGTGATATCATGAAGGCTTTCTGCTTATTAAAAATGGAAAAGGTTCATGAAAGGGCAAAAAATGTATAGAATGACCTCCATTTGAGATTCTTGGTTGTGGAGCTTTATGTGAACACAGAAGGAGATGTTTACACAGTGTATGACAGAGCTGTGCAGCTCTTCCCCATAGGACACTGTAGATACAGAAAGCTTACATGAGCTTGAAAAGCAACTGGACAAAGCTTGCCAAAGAACCAACAACTGTGGTTTGCTCTGAAGCTCACTCCTGCTAACTTCACTTTCTTTTCCAATGCAAAAACTAATGCATGAGATGAATAGTTGGTTCCTATCCACCTCTTCTGGGGATATTTAAGAGTCTGTAGACTCTAACATACCTCCTTTAAGTTGTCTTTTCTGTGCTGTAGAGTTTCTACTCAAGTATTCCTCAGATGGAAGTTATTTCATACTTTTGGTCATCCTTTTCCCCCTTTTCTGAATCTTTTCCATTTTTAATGTTTTATTATTGACTAAAGCTTCACTGAGTACATAGTGTGGAAGAACCATGGATGCATGTAATGATGTAATTATATTTTGTTTCATGCCCTATTGCTTTCTTAACTCCTGGGATATGGCTATCCTTTTTGACTGCTGCCAAGCATTGAGTTGATGATTTTATGGAAATCTTCATCCTGACATTTTGAACAACTATGGGAAAATGGACAAAGCATGACTTAGGGTTCTTTTTGTAATCCAGAACTGAAAACTAATGAATAATTTTTCTTAACAGCTATTTACAAGATCATACTGGTATATTCATACTGAATTTTGTTACTATTAATAGGCTAAAAAATGTGTGCCTTTAGGCACCGTAATATTTTTCGTTTACACTTGGCCTGAAATGTGTTAAGTTTCTTGTGACAGTTTGCAGTCATCATAATCATACTTGTATAGCACAGAATATGTGAAACAGATATGCATCTGCAATTACATCTGCTTCATAATGGAAAACTAATGGAATACCTTCCAGTTATTGGAAATGTGCTCATACGGTTATGATTGATTATAAAAATCAGATACTGAAACACAATGTTAGTGTTCCTTTTCTGTCATTGTGCCACTACAGGAGTGATCATAACTTCCTTTTCTTTCAATTGCAAACGGTCCAGAAGAGAGTGATGAGGGTTATTGGGGTCTAGAAAATAAGATGTATGAGGCAATCTGGAAGGATGAGGATTGTCTAACTTAAGGAAGAAGACACCAAAAAAGAATTCAGGAACTGAAAAGCTGCTGTAAAGGCAAAAAGACTAATCTGTTCTTTGTGTCCATGTTAATCCTAAAAGGATTAACACAATGTCAAGAAAAAAATGAGTCTGCAATAAATTGCTATCTTCCCTTCACTAAAGGTCTTGAAACAAAGACCTTGCCTTAAAAGAGCTGTTGTGGGAGAGTGAGACAGGGATAACTAGGATCCCGAGTGAGACAGGGATAACTATAAAATTTACTTGACATTACAGCATACTGCTATATATTTTCCATATCAAATGCTAAGTGAAGTTGGTCCTGTTTTGAGTGTAAGCATCCCTTCTTAGATTCCTCCCAGCCCTATCTGTAACTGACAAAAGTGGTCAAATAACAGTTTGCGAAGACATTTTTATAGAGAAAAAAGTTATCTATCTAGATTTTCGGTCTGGTAAGAACATCACTACTGTTCGGCCGTTTTTTTTTTACTTTATTCTTTGTGTAAATTCTTTTATTTCAAACAATCTAATCCCCTGAAATTTTATTGTATATGAGATTTAAGGATTGTTCTACAAATCTTGCGATACTTTGTTCTTTGGCATTTTTTCTGTTAAACCCAGTAGCAAAATCTCTTGAAGCTGTAAAAAAAAATAGGGCAAGCCAGCACAAATTAATTTCACTGTCTGGAGCACAGTGTTGTTAAGGATGTAAATAATCTAATGCTTAGAAAATCTTTGAAATCTTCAGTCTGTCAACCTCTATTAAAATATGATCGTGAAAAAATTTAATATGGATGAAACAATTGAAACTTTTGTGATAAGCAAAGCAGTTAAAGAATTTAATGGAAAATGATATGCTTTTAAATGAACTCTTTAGTAAGCATGCCTAGTTCTATAGCAGACATACAGATAGAATAGAAACCTATGGCAATAAATGTTACTTTCTGTCCCATTTTTCCTTTGTGGAGTTGTCTTTCTTTCTGCACAAGAATCAACACCAGTTTTCCAGTGGCACAATGTAGTGATTTAGTGACCTGAGCATAGGACAAAAAACGAGAAACTTGTGAGTCTACTGCTGGTAGACTAAACTTGCTGTATGAAATTGTCAGTTGAGGCCATAGTTAAGATAGTTTCAGTAGAGTTTGAGGCTGAACTAAGGTTTATCTAGTGCACTTTGGTGTAGATAAATTTTCATTCAGACTGCTATGTTTCTTTTCTGCATCTGAAATGCTCCTTAGTCGTTACAGGAGTATTGCAAGTGTTACCTAATGTGTATGAAAAACATCTGAAGAGCCAAAACATTGCCTACTTATTACATACATGAGCAACATTCTGACAACTGACTATGAAGTTGACTTAAATTCCTGTTTCTGATCTTGTGTTTTATACAAGTCATTTATAGTTCTCCTGCAGTCAATAGAATTGAAGAGCTATTGAAAGGATGAAGTGTGGTATCAGAATCAGGCTCTAGAACTCTTTACTATGTATATGTGATTCAATAGTGATGGTTATTTGGAAATCAAATGTAATTTCTTGAGTTCTTGACAATATTAGCGCCTTCAATGGCTGACTTCAAGCATAAACCATCTCAGTAAGACAGCTAAGGAAACAGAATTTGCTAGCTTTTGTTTAAGGCAAAATTCTGTCAGTGGCTGCAGATGCACTAATTGCAAAGAAAGGCAAGTTGGCACATTTAACACACCTTAGAACATGAGAAGAGATAAACAGTTCTTCCTGTCATAAGAAAAAAAAAGGAATAAAAAGATGAATTGAAGCACACTGGAAACTTCATTTCTCAGCACTAAAATAATATTTTCCCTTTGCCAATGGCCAAGGAGCAGAGAATGTTTTTATAGCTTTTTTTTCTTTCTAAGATTAGTGCAATGTGGCTAGAGAAGTCTAATGCGTTATTTTCCATAGTCGTATTGCTAAAGCCTGTCCCTGAATGTTTGCTTTAAAACCCTACTTTAAATCATCAGTAGTATCCCTTGTAAATTTGAAAAAAGAGCACTGATGCCCTTTGCTATATGCAACAGAAAGGCTTTCTCACTTGCTCTTTTTTCATGACAAGTGGCTGTTGTTCACTTGACAAATCATACCTTCAGCTCTATGCTTGAGGTGAAATGTAGCCGGTGCTGTAACACTCACTGACTATTTATTCTGAAAGCAGCTAGCGAATTGTATGTGTCCCACTTTTGAGAAGGAGCCTGTGCTGCACATCTTGTGTGATATCGGTTGTGTAAATCAGTTCTGCTCGGTCCACGGTACTCTTCATGGCTGTATGGACTAGTGGAGTGGACTTAGAGATATGTTTTTGCCCAGAGGGCAGAAGCAGAATGGCTGTCGTAGAAATGCAACAAAACTTTGGGAAATATGAAGAGGAAGTCGTGAGCATAGCTGTGCTTGAGAACAATTATTATTTTTCTATTATAAAAAAAGGGATATTCGGCTTCCTGAAAGAACTCCTGGGCAAGGTGAAAAGTGCAGCTTTCTCCAGAGAAGGAGAACACAGCTACTCTCATCTGACCGTGTGTCTCCACGAATGAAGACGCTATGTACACAGTTCGAGGTTAATCTATATATCAGGTTCAGCAAGTTTGTTGTGTTTCTAATTTCTGCACAGATGAAAGAATTTGTCTCTGCAAGGGCAAAACCCAGGCTCTGTGTTTCTCCGTCCCTGCTGGAACTCCCTAATGAACTCTCTTCCATATTTACATTAGGTGATTCAAATTAGTTTGCCTTTAAACTAGTTCAAACTTCAAACTAGGTTGAGCAAATGAACTGTATGACAACTGATGTGTTCCTGCGGATTTCCTTACCGGCAGGGGATAGTGAGCAGTACAGTTTTAACTCTTTCAGAGTACTCTTCGGAAGTCTCGCCTAGTTTCATCAACGTGCTGGCTGCAGCTGATCATGAATTGTTCCTTTTGGTCTGTAAAGGTACTGGCAGTGACACTTCCAGGCTCCACTTGCTGCCTTTACACATTAAGATTTTATTTTGAATGCCTTCTAAAACCACTCTTTAATGTTGTAAATATCACCACTTCTGCTCCTGTCTTTTCACTAATACCTGGCCAGATAAGGGTCTTTGAATTTGCCGTGCTTTTTTTGATCAATGAACTTTCTCATGGTACACAAACCAAATTGGTGTCTCTGTACAGGTCATAGCTTGTTTCTCAGAAAGGTGATTTTGAGTCTGTTAATATGAATTTAGTTAAAACTTGACTTGTTAATCTGTGTTTTCATCTCCTTTTGTGCCATTTTTAATTGGAATCGTTACCCTCTTCCTATTCACATACCCATTTTAAACACAGTACTACTTTAAAACTTTTTGCTAGTCCCTATTGAAGGAAATAACTTTTATACCATACAGCAGCACAAAGAAATGCCTTTTATTGACAGCAATATTGGGCTCTAGCTTTTTGTGTAATAAGGGAGCAAATGGTAAAAATCAGGCTTTACATTTGAAAGTGTTGTGGAAATTGATGAAAACTCTTCACCTGAGATTTGAGTACATATTTTTAATTTTTCCCTCCCAAAAGATGCTCGTCCCTATGCCTGGACTATTATTCAGCTGTTTCCTGGGTTTGCTCTATGTTCTAAGTATGCTAAAGTTGGCTCTGTTCTATGGTGCACATGTAAGGGGGACATAATGTTCTCGTACCTGTGCATCCTCAGACACTTCTGAAAATTGACAGAGTTCAAAACTGACTTTTGAAATTTGAAAGAGAAAAACACGTGGCTAGAGCTTTACCCTAACTTTGATCCATTCTGTTTATACAACAGGGTCAATAAAAGCTAATTAAGATTGACTTGTTTTTGCTCTACTTCTCTTATTTTTCCCATGTGTCCCTTGCCAGATATGGGGCAAATTTGGCTCTAGTTGTCAATGCCAGTTTGCCACTACTGTCTGTAAATCAATAGAAATGCAGTAGTATTTTGCTTGTATCTCCTTGGCCATTGCAGAGCTCACAGGATGTTGCCTTGTCAGTGACTATACTGGGAAATGCATACATGCCACACTCCTTGCACCTAGTGTGGTCTGTTCAGTGTGTGAACATCATCCTGTAGTAAGATTATTCCACAGATTAAAGTATCAGATTCCATTAAGAGAAAACTTGTGTGGTCAATTAAAGTCATATTTGCCAGAAGTGCAGCCTTTTTGCCTTGTGTGCCATTACAGTTAAACACTGGTCACAAATTAAGCAGGTGCCACAAAAATAGAGGCATTATATATATATATATATTTAAATGAGATAGATAATTGTTCCCTTCCATTTAATGGTCTTGCGTTGTTTTTTAAGATTCCATCTTAAAAAAAGAGAAGATCTAGAGTGCAGTATTTCCTAGCAACAAGTTAAGCAGCTTCTCATTTGGCTTGGTTATCTTAGTGTCTCTACCTAAATGTTCTTAAAGTGACGATCTGAAGTGCAATAAGCAAGAACACAGGTATATGCATCACTTATTTCCCACAGAATTATCACTAGTTACATTAAAAACCGGCAGCGTAGATAAGCCTTTGCTTGGAATAATGCTTCTCATTGTTTTATCTTGAAAGGTTAAAAAATCTTTGAGCTTTTTTGAGCTACATTGCTGTGCTTAAAATCTGTTTTGCAGGACTCTAGGGCTAGCTTTGCAGAAGTGTTTGCCTGTTTCTCCCAGTTTTCTCATGTGTCCCTTATCAGACACAGGTTACATCCAGTTCTTGATGTAAATGCTTTTTGTCTGCTGCTCTCCCAAAATCAATAGCAATGCATTTGCATTTTGCCTCTGTGTTCCTGGTGCATGTTGGAGCCCTACAGGCATCTGAATCTCAGCTATTTCCCTAATACCTTTTTTATTTTCAGATCTAGTCTTTAGCTTTTTAAAGTGGACCTCTAATAAATCGATTTTGTGACTCATCATTATAAGTCTAAATATTGCCTATTAAACTAAAGACACAGTTTTGGGACACACTTGGCTTCAGTGCAAATTTGTGATAACTCTATTGACTTAAAGGGCATTGAGCATTCTAGGGCAGAGGTACAAACTCTGATCTTGTTTGTACTGGCTTATTGGGACCTGAGGTAGATGCTCACCTCATTTGGTAAGTTTATGTCTCTGTAGCCTTCCGTACTGAACAGTCAACTGGCAAATCCATTTTAGGCAAATTGACAGAAGTCAGGCAACACAGATTGTGGTTGCTGGAGCCTCAGCCTTGGGGAAGGAGTCTGAGGTTGTTGCTCGGTCATGCTCACTGAACGAGTGACATTGTAAAAGCTTATGCTTGCAGCTATTTAAGAAATTAGATTTTTGACTTTTTCCAGGTCTTTCACTCTTCGTTGCAAACAGAAATATAGTCAATGTAATCCACAAATTGTTTCTTGTGCTAGGTCAGATTCAGTGTTCAATTTGGAGACAAATCAGTATGAATCTAGAGTTACTTTACACCAAGATTAAAGGAGGGGAGGAAAGTCTTGCAAACTCAAAATACTAGCACCTCTTGGTATCAACTATCCTGATGATGTTAAAGCAAGCTCTCAGTTTCATTGGAGTGTAACTCTTGCAGCTGTGCTTAGAATAAGGCCTAAATATATAAGGGAGAGGAAATCAATGGCCTGGCTAAGAAAGTTAATCTTTGCCTGTGTTTCCACAGCAACAAAGATAAGGAAATAGAAACTGTCATGCTTAGAAAGTGGGTTCATCAAATTAAAAGGGAAAATTGCTCTAGCAAAATTAAGAGATGCTGGTTATCTTCTTAAAACCCGGTAAAACTACCCATGTAAGGAAGAGCAAGCACATTGAAACTTAGGACTTACCCTGATGGGAAAGTTGCTCTGAACTGAGTCAGCTAGCTTACCATGTGGATACTGTATTAATCACGTGTGAGTGCAGAGGAAGATGCTTCTGTAGGCCATGCATAAGGACTGTGTCCCCGTGGAAATCGATGTATTTACCTGAACATCAATTCTGTTTGAGTATATTGCATGTATTTTGCATATTTGCTGTAAAAAAAGGAAAAAACCCAAAAGACTATTACTATCCTCTCAGCTTACTTTATTAGACACATTAGTCTCCTAGTTTACTCTGAATTAACTCTCAATGTATGTCAACAAATATTTCGGGTAAAAATTCAAATCTATTTTCTGTTGTAATTGAATCCTCACCTAAGCAGGAGCCTGGTAAGACTACTGTTTTCTTTGTATAAAAACATATATATATATATATATATATATATATATATATATATATATATATAATTTTTTTATATAATAAATCCTTTATATATAAAGATTTTTTTCATATAGAGAACTTGTGTGTGTGTATATATATATATATATGTATATATATATAGACTGTATGTCTAAATCCTGCATATATACCATATGCACATACACACAAAGCTGGAGTATGTGTGTAGACAGACATACAAACACGTGTATGTCCTGGTCAGCAGATTGGCTTTCACACTCAAAAGCACATCTTTGGAAAATGACTTTAATCGTTGCTAACATCAGATCGGCTGTTCATTGAATAGTAAATTAGTGAAAATGTCACAAGCTGATGTAAAGGTTAGCACTGATGCAGTGGAGCTGCTGGCAGCAGTTCACCACTTTAAATCCTATTGACAAGGTCTCGCTGACCTGGTTGAAGGCAAGCTCCTTCCTAGACTTGCTTTAGTTTTACTGATGCCTTATTCTTATTTCTAAGACCTAGAGCAGCTTCTGTTCTAAATTAGTTTTTTTAAAGTCTGTTCCAAAATAACAGCATAAAAATAGGATCCAGCATGTAAAGACTTAACTAGGGAAAGATTTGGAGAAGGATTTATTACAAAATGTAGCTGATCTGTGCTTCTAAACTGCTCTCCCATCTCTGCTTTAGTTTTTTCAACAGGTGCTATCTGAGCCAATGCTATTAACTTTCTTCAGTTGGAATGATGGAATTTGATCCCTCTCCTGGATCAATTTCTATATGCTATATGGCATGGTTTCTTGTAACAGAAAAAGGTGAAAAAAGCTAATGGTGCTGCTGTTTATTTTCTGTTGATTTAAGATTGTGTAATTGAAAGCTAGTAACAGCAGTGACTCAGAATTTGGACTTCTACAAGAAAATAAATTTGAATTTTTACCCGAAATATTTGTGGACATACATTGAGAGTTAATTCAGAGTAAACTAGGAGACTAATGTGTCTAATAAAGTAAGCTGAGAGGACAGTAATAGTCTTTTGGGTTTTCTCCTTTTTTTTACAGTTTATGGTTACAGGTCACTAAAAAATCAAATTTCTTCTGAAGAGGTAAGAACAGAGAATTCTTGGTGGAAACTTGGACTCTCCTGTTGGAATTTTTGTGATAAAATAACTATTTGAAAGTGAATTAGATGTGTTCATTTTCCAAATTCCCCTCTGAATTTTTTTATTCACTTTCTTGCAGTCTTCCCTGCCCTCCCACTGTCTATTTTTGCTGTGGATTGCAAGGTGATGTTGAAGTCTCTTATGTTTTCCTTTCAACGTCATTACCTTTCCAGATTTTAAAACAACAGTTGGAAAGGGGATTTTGGAAATGGAGGTGCAGAAGTTTCAAACTGACACTTTTATACCTGGGGCAAAAAGACTTAAGCTAAAATCTGCATGACGTTCAGTTTTTGCTAAAATCTTATTTGACACAAAACTTAGCATATTTCAAAATGTCTGGAAGCCTGCTTTTCTATTAGAAAAAATTTAGCTGGAGAATCCTGAGAAGTTTTCTGTGCATATTTTTTCCTCTGCTTCAGAAACTGGACAGAGTTCAAATCCATATGAATCCTTTAGTTTGATTTGTACATCTCCTGAGTCACTAGTGACTTAGCATGACTTAGATGTTAGTCCAGTGGAGCTCAACAGTGGATTACCAGAAAGCTGCCTTATTCCAGCCTTCCTTCTCCCACACTATTAGCGCTCTATTTAGTCTTCTCACTGAGAAATTATTAGTCTCCTGGAGCTGACAGCAGCTGAATTGCTCTTTTAGCTGAAAAACGATGGAGCATCGTGACAGGGCAATGTGGAAACGCTTACACTGTGCATTTCAACTTTCTGTAGATCAGTCCCCTCTGCAGTCACATTTCACAAGTGTCCTTAATAATGTGTATAGGTTCTAAGCAGAAAGGGTGCTGAGTGACAGTCTAGTGTTCAGAAGGGGTGTGGGCTGTGCTATTTTTGCATATTTGCCTTGTTCTAGCTGAACAGCATCTTTAATGGGATTATAGTATTTGCCAGAAATGCTAGTGGGCTTTTAATGCATTGATTTTTTCGACATCATTGAAAATGGGATGCTTGCTTTCTGTGGCACATGCTACGTAAGGCTGAATAATCAAATGCTTAACATACTGGGCTTATTAGCTCTAATTGGTAAGACAAGTGTTGAGACTGGAGGAATGTGTGTATAAGGAAGGAAGATAAAAACACAGAAGATGAAAAATAGAAATGAAAGAAAAATAAAGTAAATAACCAGGAGCATTTCCTTTCATGCTTGAGGACTTGAGAAAGGAAGGAACTCGGTCAGCGAAGGCAGGGCAGCGCCTCATAAGGAGCTTCCTAAACAATGCTCTTTGAAACAACAGCAAGGTAATAGATCTAAAGATTCAGATTACCTTGCTTGACCCTGGTGATGCAGCTGTTTTGCCAAGACTTAGAGCTTAAGGATCAAAGGAGAGACAAGCTGTTCAAAGGTCTTCCTGAATGGAAGGAGGGCAGGGTGGTCAGCTGCAGGGACATGTCACACTGATTGAATCAAGTCCCTCAGCAAGACGGTGTTGCTTTGATTCAAAAAAGGCCAGGATTAGTCAGTTTTGTGTAGCTGTTTGTAGGAAACTTCAGACATAGGGGAAGCATGCATCTTGATGTTTTTTGCCTTTGTCTTTCTGAGCAACATCTTCATTTCTGGCAAATCAGCTCCATGCAGCAATGACGAATCCGCTTCTGCAAAACAGCAAACTCCTGCCCGCAGTTATCCAGAAGGCAACAATTTTTGTCAGGTCTGCAAGATGTTACAGCTTTACCTCTGACTAAGGTTACAGCTACCTGTGTCACTTGGCCTTCCCCTGGAAAAATGGAGAGACAGATTTATGACTTAGAGCTCTCAACTTTTAGCTGGTTGACAATACATCATTTAGTTCAACTGCATGTGCTGAGGAAGCTGTTCTGCTGCAAAGAAATTGCGGACAGAACAAGGAATGCAAACTGAATGTTAATCAGCAATTCCATACTGTTACGAAAAAAGTAAATATTGTATTAGTGTGAAATGGAAAGGATTATCTGAAAAAAATGTGTAATACTCCATCTGCTCTACTTGGCCTTAATAAGACCTTGACTAGAGAGCTGGGTCTAGCTTTGGATGCTCCACTCACAGACAGTGATGTATTTGCTCATCATGCTGCAGATCAAATCCTGTTTTAGCAAGCTTAGGTGAATAGCCCATATCTCTGCAAGGAACAGTATGTATTGGAGAAGCCCCATCTGGTGTTCTGTATAAAACAAGGGAATGGTTTAGCCCAGCTCTTTGTAGAATGTGCTGCACAAAGCTAGGAAATTTAAAACTATCCCATAATCTGCATGGGAGTGAGTCAAAGATTGCACAGATGTTGTAACAGCACAGTGCTTCTACACACTGCTGGGGCAAAGTGACCAAAATCTGCGCTGTTTCCTGTTCTGCTGCAAATATTTGAAAAAAAAATATGTGAGTTTTGGAATTTTGAAAGTGCCAGGCCCACTCCCAAGAATACTATCCTTCCCTTTTCAAACTGAAAACCAGGTGGAAGTAGAGAAGGCAGATCTCTTTGCTGTTGTCCTGACTGCAGTGATATGGCCTTTCCCAATGACAGATTTCTTCTTGCATGGCTCCAGTTTCTCCCAGGCAGGTAGCCCTCATGCTAGCAAACTTTAAAATGTTTGTGGGAGGAGCAGGTTATCTGCTCAGCTTCCTGTAAACAAGATGCAACCATTGCTCTCTGGAAGACAGCCAGCACCACCTTCAACTAGGTAAAACAGAAATTGCTGTCCTTGAACTTGCACGTTCTATTTCCCAGTAGCTTAATGAACTTCCTTATATTGTGGCAAGGTTGACCTCAGGATATGGGTCATTAGAACAAATATTTCAGGTGACTAAAACACCAATATAATGTTAGCACGAGGAGGTAGGTTAAGTGTGAAGTTGCTGGAACACTCTGTGCAGCCTTGAGAACGGTACCAGAAATAGCCCACTCACATAGAAACTCTACACAACTATTTGTGCTACTTATCTATTGAATACAAAACAAGTGGTTGTAGGTAACAGTTCCATTAGTGTTGAAATAGATCCGTTTTTTATTTAGTACTCTGGATTTTTGCCATTCATCCGATCGCCCGGTATGCTTTGCAAGTAGCTAACAGCAAGCTGGCTAAAGACGTGAAGTGCAAGGTGTTCATAGATCTTGCTAGTTAGCTGTAGAGAGTACACTTGTATAAACTTTTATAAAACAAACCTGCTAGTGTGTTGAGGAAATTCTTCTAATAAACAGAATAAAACATTTCTGCTCAGTCTTTATTCAAGACAAATGTTGTAAGTGTCCAAGAATAGCTATGGGATTATCTTACAGCTCCAGAAAGAGCAAACTTCTGATTTGCTTTGAGGAGTCTGTTCATGTTTTCCCTTGTCTTCATGTAATCTGCCTGCGTATACTTGTATCATTTGTCTTAACACTTCTTTCTGTAATATGTAGGTGTTTTGTTCAGTTCTTACTGTACGGTTTTGGTAGGCCTAGCCACAGAGCGCAACCCCCTAAGGATGATCCAGTGTACGCACTGTGCCCTCGAGGCCAGTCAGTTCTGGCTCTGAGGCTGCCAAAGGGAGCAAATTCCAAGTGCTGGGGAAATTCCCCTTGCTCCCTGCCTGGGACACAATGTGGCGTATCACTGCTGCCTGGCATGTCCTCTGCCTTGTTTCCTTTTATTCCATGCAACAAACTGTCTTTCCTTAGTATTTCCTAAATATCAGGATGGTAGGAAGTCAGGATCACTCTCAGCCGACAATGTCACATGTCCATCAGTTGATGGACGAATCTAACGCTGGTTAGATTCAGCCTGGATCCGGACAAAATCATGAGGCACAGCTAGATCTACTTACAGCAGTCACTGCCCACCCAGAGGGGGACTGGGCCAGGCTCAGCTAGAAAAGGTAGTTACCCTGCATGCTTAGGATGTTTTGGAATATGATCAGCTGTTGGCAGCATACAATATTGGCTCACTTTCATGTGAAACACTGCCATGGCTCACTGATTTTGTTCTGGAGCGACCTAGCAATATGTAAACCAAGCCTTGATTGTACTTTGAACGCTCCAAAGGAGGTCACTAAGACTGCAGTTGGGAAAAAAAAAGCACTTTTGTCAAAAGCACGATACATTATATAGGCTACATGTACAAGGCAGAAAGACAGGACATTCAGTCTTAGGAAATATATTGATCTATGAAGAAAAATAACCCAGAGAACTTTTTTGCAGGAGAAAGGAACTGTTGCAAAAATAAAAACAATTTGTGTTTTTACTGAATGTGTACAAATCTAAAGAAAACTGAGGTTTATAATGGTTGCCTTCTAATTTGCAAATGAGGTTTCTAGCATGCTTCTTTTATCTAATATGAAAATAAACTAGACCTACTATTGCAGTAGGCCAATGTTAACACTACCTTTTAAAAAGTATTATTTACTATTTGCTCCTCTTAGACAAAGCCTGATACAAGAGTTAAGAAACATGGCAGTGGATACTTCCTGATAGCTAGTGGCTCAACAAAAGAAAACACAAACTCAGATTTGGTGTCCATTTCTTCCATGTTTATAAGGTATCATGACAGGCTTGCGTTCAGCTGCCCTAAACTCCAGTTCATTCGCTTTACCTACTATTTCATATTTGCTGGTGCTGTGCTTAAATCAATGCTAATAATGAACACCAGCCTGGTGCCAAGAGTGAAGATGAGGCACAGACAACTAACAGAAGTTCAGTTTGTATCCAGGGACTGATGATCCCAAACTGTCTTGTCCACAGGTTGAATACTCAGTGTAGAAGTGGCTGTGCCAGAAGTGTATTTTTTTTGGACAAAAGGAGTTGTGGAGCCCACAGGGACTCACAGTCCTTGAAACTGAAAACTCAGCCTGAGCCTGGAAGTTGTGCTCTTGCAGTGATACTCCTGTTGTGGTATTTGTGCACCTACTGTGAGCAGAGGCATCTGAAAAAACTCATTGTAAAAGCCTGAATTTATGTTAAAAGGAGGAGAGACTTAACTCAGGGAGATCTGGACTAAATATCAAAACTACTACTGACTTTAATTGGATCCTTATCTTAACTCCTTGGGATTCGCCTGGCAACGATGAGCTTGATAATGTGAGGAGGGCCGACATCGAAAGCCCTGCAGTGGGCATTCTTGCTCTTTGAGGGAGTTCAGATCTTGTTCTCCAGCTGGTAACTCAGATCCATTTCTATCTATGAAAGGGAAATACAAAAGAACATAAGCACGTGGGGAGTTTTAGGTTTTATTGCATTAATGTACTCAGAGAAGGAACAAATAGTCTGAGTTCACACAAAAAGCAATGTTTGCAGATTTATTTTGGAGACAAAAAGAAAAAAAAAAAAGCTATTATTCTAAACACCCAGCCCTAATTTATTATATTCAAAATACAGTGAAGGCTTTTTCTCAGAGCAGTGTTTTCTTTGTTATATTGATATAAATGAGTGGTGTTCCCAGAAGGAAAATATTTTCCATCTGATGCTTTCTTTTATAATAAGGAAATTATGAAGTCTCTCATGGGGTTACTCCACTGATAAACCATGCTGTGTCAGTAAATAGTTCAGCTGAAGCACAAGTCCAGGAAAATAGTCTATGACCAGTTTCTCTGAACCACTTTTAACTGCATTCAAACAATATTATTGAGGTAGGAAGGAAAAGAACACTGATCAATTTTCCATAAATTATATAGACTTGAAGTGCTGTAAGCATCACAGATTTTGGGAGATTTGTCCTGTTCCTTTCTTCTCCTACCCCTGCCACCTCTGCAAAGTGGCTGTTTGCAGTTTTGAGAGAAATTCAAACTTGGAAAGATGTGGGCTAGAGAATGGACTACTGATGATCTTTCTGAAAAACCTTTTGATTTTGAATCATTCTTCTACTGGGAAATGCAAACAGCTTGCATTTAAAAAATATTTTCATGTTTATTGCTAGAGTATTTACTGAATGATTGTTTTTGTCCTGGTAAGATCTTGTTATTTTGTGGTTGATGATTTATTTTATTATGGATTGCGGTGTTAATAATTTGCAAGATTGCCTGGTGACTGGAATAGATCTCTTGACTTAACCAACTACTAAAACCAAAATAAACGTTAGAGACTTTGATATATGCGGTCATTGGTTCATATGTTAAAGGTGACAAACAAGTGACTCATGCAAAAAAACAAAAGCTCACTTAAAACATCTGGCCATGTGCTCAAGCTGTACTACTCTGTGTATATGAGTAAATGTATGGTGAACCTGCTAGACTGCTTCTTGAGTCCCAAAGATGCCACCAAAATATTGTTTTAAACTATAAAAGCTCAGTTCTACTCATTAACCTATGTATTGAGGAAAGAGAGGTATGTATCTACTTGTGCTAGGAAATATTTTCCCATATATGTCCTCTGTTTTATTTTTTTCCTCCTTTACATATGGATCATTGCCACTTGGAGCAAACTGCAGCTCTTAAAACTGAAAATAATGAACAGAAAGTGAAATCAAATGAATAATAGAATAATAATATTTTCCTTAACTCTTTCACAAGCTCTTTCTGACACCAGACAAATTGCAGAGAAGACTGTTCATTTTAGAGTTCGCAGTGGATTGTGCAAGTAAAGCCATGACTTTTGGTCTTGTCACTAATAACCATCAGTGACTAATAACCTCTTGAACAAGATGGGAATGATGGGAATTGCTTATTCTCATTCTTTCCCCCCTTCCCCCCTCCCCCAAGAAGTAGGAGAATGAGCAAAATCCAAGAGAGCAGCATTTCCTGGGCAGCAGGCACAACTGGGATGCTTTGCAGCAGCTCTCATCCTTTTAGTAGCCTCACTGGAAGGACTCCAGCTCTTGCTTTCAGCCTGTTTTCTATAATGAAAAGCTTCAGGGGAGGATGGTGATACAAGTGCTGTCTGCTTCTCGGCAGAAATGGCAAATGCATGCAGTGAATTCGAGCCTCATGAGAGACGCTTCCTTCACAGTTCTGCAGCTATTAGGCATCATCTGCCCACAGTGTCTTATGATTCTTCCTAAGGCTTTCTAGAAGGGATATTTTTTCCTAAGCCCATTAAAAAGTCTTCCATTTTAAGCTATGTCTTCCCCACTCTGTAATGTATGCACCTTTATTTTAGCTTTAATGTCAAATCCTGTATCTGACTGCACATCAGTCTCAAATGAGTAGGTCATAGATACACAAAACTGATCTAGATTCTAGTCTGTGTTTAGGAAGTGACTCGTTTTTATGGAAGTCCAGGTCCAGGTATTCCTGAATGCCATGGTGTCTTGCATCTAGCCATGAATCGCAGCTGGACTCCATTTCTGTTGTCTTTGTTAAGCTGTTGCAATGCAGAACTATCCTGTCTGATTAGTGTTAGTCTTAAGGAGGCATTATTTGCTACATGCTAAGTATTACCTGACACAGATTGACAAAATACTCCATTCTACGTATGTACATTTTTAGTAGAGAAATCAGCGTGTGTTTAGTTGCATATGCAAGGATTAAGCCTTGCTGCATTTTCCTCCTATGGTATTAGCCAATATTTATGTTGCTTGCTAATGTGTACCAACAGTATACTAGAAGCCACTCCTGAAGATCAAAAAATTGTCCTCTATGCATTTGGTTTAAGAACAACAAGAAAACCTGAAACTGCACAGGGAAGACACTTCAGCTGACATGAGAAAGCTCTTCATTGGGAGTGGCTTTATTCCTGCAAGTGCTGAGATCCAGTGCTGTATTTGTGGAGCCTGTTATAATTGAGAAACTCATTTTAGCAGTAATTCTGTGCCAGTTCCATTCCTTCTAAATGGAGATTCCTCAAAGAAAGATGTTAAATGCCTTGTTACTCATTCCTTCTTGCTCTCGGGCAGGTTTGTGTGACTATCTTTCTACTTAGTAAAGAGGATCTGAATCTGAAATGAAGTACAGTGTTAAGCAGAAAACCGTAAGTGCGGAGGGGTTCATTGCTTCTGTAGAAATAGCTTCCTATGAAGTTTCCTGGATATTCATTTCTGCTTTTTAATTAATATATGCTGAAAGTGAAGGAATACCAAGCTTCTGTGAAGTATTGCTAAGGAGCAAGAATGACTTCCCCTGGGATGGGAGGGGTATGGCACTGTCGTCCAAGCTGCCTCGCTGTCATAGGGATGGTGGTTGTGCTCCCTTGAGCTGCTGTCTTCCAACCTCTTTGCAATTCAGACTGCAAAATTGTTGGTTGTTGAAAGGAAAGTTTCTTTACCCCTCATTCTGCCTCCCATCTCCCCCTCCCCACCAAAACCCTCAAGCCCTGATGAATGCAGGAACAGCATAACTATAATCTTTGAAGTGTTGCTCTTTGGAGATGTAAGATTTGTGAGTACGCTTGAAAGACTGGCCCTGCTAGCAGTGCAGATGTTTTTGGTGCTTGCTCTGGCTACTGCATTCAACTACTCTCAGAGGAGTTATTAGCATGTGAACACTGAAAAATGTCAGTGCTAAATTCTAAGATCAGATGAACAGGTGACACTACAGCAGCTGGCTGGAGCAAGGGATTATTCCTCCAGGTAGGACAAAAATGAAGGAAGGTATGAGGAACAGGATAATACCAATAAGACCTTTAGGTGAACATCCGCAGAGATGACATTTTTTTTCCAAGGAAATGTTTAAATTTTTCCTGCAGGAATCTTCTTTTTTTTCTCCCTACCTACTGAGAAAAGGAACTTTTTTTTTTTTTTTTTTTTTTTTTTTCCTTTTTCCCCATATGAAGGAATTGTTCTGATGGCCTGCCACTCTGTCCTGGTCTAAATGGTCTAAATGTTTGTTTTAAATTCTGTATAGTTCTAAAAGCTTATAGTTCTAAAAGCTCTATCTTAAGGGTCTACTGATTCTTTTCCTGTTTTTCTTTTTCATGTCCTATTTTTTTCTGCTTTTCCCTTCATTGTAGGAATGATAGATGGGGTCATACCCAAAATCCCAATACAAATTCTATCCCTTCAAAATGAACAATATAAAAATCCGGAGTCTGAATGCATTCAGCTTAATGCTCCATAAACTGTGGAATTCTTTTGAAGCTCAGTGTACGTTATGTTATGTCTAGAAATAGTGTTATGTTTGGAGTAATGACTGAGATAATTGTCCATTGCAAGTCTGGAGTCCAAAGCTTTATTTGATGATTTGATCTGAGTTTCTCTCTGTCACAAGCCTTAGCTGTATAAGAGCTATAGTCAATGCTGTGCTGGAAAGCAGAGAGTTGTGGAGTGTGTTGCTTCAGCTTGGTCAACGCATTTTTTGTGTAGCCGTGCAGAACCATGGAGATCAGCAGATGACTTGGTAAGAGATGCTAGTGGCTGCTTTTCTCTTTTTATCAAGTTTGAAACAAAACAGACCACAAAATCCCATCTTCTGCTGCGTTCTCTGTTGTGAGGCCATATAAGACATAGTCTGGAGGATCCGTCAGAGGAGCTCCCAGTTCCGTGCTTTAAAACAGGCTCTGGGAGCACATTCACTCTTTTGCATTAACATGAGCTCTCAGTTTCTCTCCAGCAGCCTAAACTCGGAAGCGGGGAACTGAGTGAATGCTGATACAACAGGAGAGGGGAGGAGACCTAAAAATCCTCCTGTTTCCTGGTAAAGGTGTGCACTTGACTGCACCATACAGAGGCACTGCACATGCACCCATCTATAGATGTAATGCCCAGGTCCAGATAGCAGGACAGAGCAAAAGGTGTCCAGCAGCCTCCCTTTTATTGCTTAAGAGAGAGGGTTCAAGGTGCTGCAGCATAAACACTTCGATATCATTCCCTTTATGATGGTATTTTGATAGATGAATAATTCAATACACTCACTTTTAAGGTCCAACACTATTTCAACAAGTGTCAGAGAAGAGACTTTCTAAATTGAAGAGTCATTTCTCTTTTCCACTGTGCCTAATAAAAGTCATATGATACACTATTGAGCTAATATTCTGATAGTGAGCCGCTAAATATACTGCTATATAATTCGTAATAAAATAGTGTAAGGTTGGATCAAGGCTAAAAATTCAGAAAATATTAATGCAACTTTATTATGATGATACATTACTGAAATGTGTTAAGTGCAGTTACAATAGAAATGTTTATTTCTGTTCTATAAGGGCATAGGAGGATTGAAATGGTAAGGGAAAAGGAGACCTTTTGTTATTTATACACTAATAGCTTTAAAGGCTTCTGGAGGCCAGATTTCTGCATTTATGATGCAGAATTTGACAGTGGAATCTCAGATGAAGTAATTTAATGGAAATGGAGATATCGTGGCTTTGCTTGAATTCCGTGAGAGACAGTATATAAACTCTGATACTTTGTAATGGTAAAATAAAAACAGTCTTTTTGTCAGGAGTTTGGTGTAAGCCATTCTAGCAACAGCTTTACCTTATGTTACAGAATTAAACCTCAGGTCACTGTGCACATCACTGACTGCAAGAAAATAATTAAAACCCGTTAGAAAGATAACAGAAAACTCAGAGGAGAAGCTGAATTTATTCAAGTAAATTTCAAATGAATGAGTGCTTTTCAAAGGGCAAAATAATTAAGATAATCTTGGAGGCATGCAGAGACTTTGTGGAATAATGTTTGGACCCTATCCTGCAACCCCTTGGTCATATAAGTCATCCCTCCTCACAGGAGGAGTGTTCCTGACGTCAATAAAGTAATTTCCAGGGGAAAGGATTACTCACATGACTAAGGTTTTGTAGGCTTATACTCTTAATTAGTCTCTTTTTTTTTTTCTTTTAATGTCAGAGTAACTTCCCCACTGTTTTGCTTCCTACACCCTTTTTGTTCCAAAAAGCAGATGAGATATAGAGCCACACAAAAATTTATAGGGTGTTTTAATTCTGTGTAACTACAACAGCTAATAAAACTGTTTGCACACAGCTACAGGGGGGACTATAAAAGGAGCCAGGTGCTCTCAGCATCCTGGATGTAACAATATTGGTCTTCTGTTGAGTGAGTTTATACCTTCCCCCCCATTAACTAACTTCATCCATATAAAATGAAGAGAACTGAAATGTGACTGGGCAGAATAATTGAGAGTGATTTCATACTGATATCTAAGACCTGTTAATACGGAAGAGAGTTATAAATTGACTTATTATCATGGACCAAGTTTGCTATGAATTTTAAATCCGGCGACAGATAAGGAGTTGGCTAAGTGTAATTACCTTGTCCTAGAGCCTGACTGAGGAAAGTGATATTACACGAGCTTGGGGTTTTACCAAACTACCAGACTATTTGTAATATAACTGTTGAACAGGCCCATTTCTAGCAATCTCTTACCCCGAGAGCAGCTCTCTAGTGCTGTAATCATCTTCATGGATACTTTAAAGAGCAACAGTAAGAGATAATCTTGAATGTATCCCCTAGATCATAAGCCCAGCTAGGGCAAAGTGCAAAAAAAAGACTTGATGTTTTGCTATAACTTACGGGAAACAGATCTAATCCCTTAAACCTTGAATAAATTCAAGGACCAACATATTTCATATTTCATATTTAAGTGCATTTAATTGCCCTGCACACAACAAAAAAACCCAGGAACTTGCTGTAGTCAGTGTTACAAGACAGAATGGATGTGCCAATACTGAAGGATCTTATTCTTAAAAAAAAAAAAAAATCCCCCCCCAAACCCGCACACACACATATATATTTGAAAGTAACTGAAGAAGCATGATTCACTGAATGGCGCTGGTGTGTGGTCACCATGAAGCTACCAAAATCAAACATTAAAACCAATGCCTGCAACGCTGCCAGGCTAAGCCAAGGGAGAAGAAGAAAGCGTGTTTTATTTCAGTGTACTCTTGGTGATATATGCCTTTGTCACTTCAACAGTGTATTACTGTAATATTCTTTGGAAAATACACAAAATCTGTCTGTTAGCAATCTAGCCAGCCACAGCTGAGGAGAAGCACGAAAGAGCAATGTGACCACAAGAGCTCTGTGCCTTACACTGACTTCTATCAGATACCCTGAAAGATCTTAGTCCTAAAATTGAAAGCTTTTGATTCTTCTCCAATGTATCGTATTTATCCAAGTGTTCATTCTGTTCTTTACTGTAGATCAGCTTCATTTGCTCAATCCAGATGTCAGACTTGCTAGACTGTAGTTTTCCAGACCTCTCTTAAAACCTATGTTAAAAATTAGTGTATTATTTGCCACTTCCTGATCTCCCAGTTTCAAGAAGGAAGTTACTAGTCAGATTCTAAAGGATTTCAGTGATGGAATCAATGGATTGCTATCTCCCTTCTTTTAGAAACTCTTGGGCAAATCCCATCTGCTGCCCAGTCTTGTCACTCCCCATTTTTGCCTTTGTTCGGTAACCTCCTCTACCAGCACCTTATCTGGAGCAGCCCCTCAGGTGACTTCCTCAAGAAGGAAGATACCAGCGTAAGATACCTTCTTGTACAACAAATACAGGAACACCTCACTTGTTCTCCCTGTATACATACATGTCTTGGAGTGTTCATTTTATACCCAGTCATCTTTTGGCCCTGCCGTCTAACAGACCTTTTGTTTAGTCCATTTGAAAGATAATTTAGAGTTAATTTTTGACTTTTACAAATTGTTTCTCAAAAATTTTGGTCTTTTTTATATTTAACCTGCCAAAGTTTGTACTTCTTCCTATTTTCTTCATTTGTACTTGACTTCAGGTTTTTGAACAATGCTTGCTTAATACTTTCCCTTATTCTGCTGCTTGGCCATGTCTCCTTCTTTTCCCCTTTTCTCAAGTCTTCTGATAAACATTTGCTTTGTACTTCAAGTGTGGTGTTCTTAAGTTGTCACAACACCTGCAGAGATTTCTCTTAGCTGCCCTTTTCACTATTTTTAGTAAGCATACCCATTTTTACGAAATCCCCCTTCTTAAAGATGTGGTGAATACTTTGGCTTTTGCTCTTGGAAGAGTGGTGAGAAGAAAAGATTGTGTCTCCTTTTGGTGAGCTCCTTATTCTGCTGCTTCTCTGTTCTCTACAGTATGTTCGTATTGCTGAGCTGGTAGTTTGCAAGAACTGTGTGGATTTCCACCAAAAGAAGACACTTTCTGCTAAAGTCAAAGATCTACTGTAAAATTGAACTAGCAAAATCGCTTGGAGTACTGAAATGCTAGTTGCTCTAGCTTGTTGCTCTGGAGCTCGAGCTTTGTGGATAAGGCCGAGATCCGCTTGGCTGAATGTGCTGAACAGGGATGTTGATAGCTGTGGAATGGGTAACTACATTTCTCTGAAGGATTTGGTCATAAAACCATGCAATTGTGAAAACAGCACATTAGCAAATGATCTACGAAAAAAAAAAACCCTCCAGACAAGCCCTATAGAAAGTCTGGATTTTTGGAGTCCCTCCTGGAAAACAAACAAACAAACAAACAAACAAAAAAACTCTCCCAAAACACAGGCACGGCATGTCTGATATTTGTGATCTTTCCAAACATGTGAGGCAGGTGTTGCACGAACAATTGTGCCAGGCTGTTTCTGTTGGGTTTTCTTTCCTCTTTACCTTTTAATGAGACAGCTTTTCTGTGTGCTGCTAAAGGGAAAGGAAGGTGTGACAGTCTTGATAGTTCCTTCTTAAAACATAGGTGTAGGACCTCCGATGTGCTAAGAAGCTCTTTAGAAACATGAAGTTTACTTGACAGTTCCTGAAAAAGAAAGACAAAATAAAGATTCTCAGTTTTGGTATCTTTTTGTTGATTTGAAATGAGTGGCCCAGGGCTTTTGAATACTTCATTATCTTATTTTGATAGTTACTGTGACAACATTGTACATATCTATTTTAAAAAATCCTACTTTAGCAGGATAGGAACTGTTTTATCAAATCAAGCAAGTAAATGTATATGTCCTTGTTTCCAACTTGAGTATGCAAATCCCAGCAAAAACTCAGGGAGGAGGAAAATTAAAGGAGGTCAAAATTAAAAGGTATTTCAGAGAACTATTTTATAAATATTTCTGGAAAGTATTGCTGTAACCTAGGAACCAAGACATGCATTGGGCTTAATGGAGGGAGAGAAGTCTCCTAAGTTAGATGCTTTGAATAACTCAGGAGATTGTAATGACTGTGCAAGGGAGCTTCAACTCCGAAGCTAAGCCCAATGAATAGCTGCTTTGCAACAAGGAGATACTGTGTAGCTTCTTGTTCTTTCTGCACTTAGGAGGTCCAGAAATTTGGTAAACAAGAACAGAAGTTTTTTTTTTTTTCCCCCCTTATGGGAAATTGGAAAAAACTTGAAGAAATCAAAGTTGGGTGAAGATAATTCAGTGCTCCATACTAGGCTTTCAGCAGCCTGGCACTGGGTTCTAGTTTTGTCATTATCTTCCTCTTTCCATGACTGCTTTTGCTGATACTAGTTTTTCAAACTACAGCGTCACTAGCTGGCATTCCCTGCCTTGGCTTGAATAAGTGATACATGTAAACAGAGAATAGTGGTTTGAGATTTTTTTTTTTCCAGCCTCTATTAGCAGCAAGGTTTTAAACTTCCATCGCATTCTTAGCAAATACAGCAAGGAGTTGATTCAGTTGACCAAATTGATCAGTGGAATGCTATTGCAGATGATTGTATTGTATATTAGAGTGTAAATAATTAATCACCTTAATTACTCTTAATTAATGAATTAATTAGTCTTTAAGAGCTATTAAACATAAGCTACTATCTTTGCCAAGCATTGTGGTGCAAATTATTGTGTGTGCCCAGTCTTTCAGAGTGACTTTGCATTTGGCAAACCAAATCTTCCCATGTCTCTACTGAAAAGTTCTTTGGAAGCACTCTTCTTACAAAGCTACTGACCGAGGCCTTTTAAAATGGTAAAGAAACATTCTCAGAGTGGGATTTACCTCCTCTCCAGCCTACATGCTTGCTGCCGAGACCTGGCGTGATGCCAGCACTGTAGCTCTTGCCACACACGCCAGCGTGCTCGGTCCTTGGGCACCTTTGGCTTCTCAGTGTAGTCAAAGACTGGGTGAACCCAGTAAACTGCAAGTTATTAGAGGTGACTTCCTGGCTTATATAACTTATTAAGATAAACAGGAATGTTACCTGTAGCTGTTATTTTGGTTCTTCTGAAGAAAGAGAGAGGGTGCAGCTGAGCAGTACATTGTACTGATAATTTATATTACAGCAGTATTACAGCAGTGACTTTACTTTTTTTTTTTTTTTTTTTTTTGGAATTGCTCAATAGACTAGCACAGACAAGGAACTTCCTTCCATTTTTTCCATTTCAAAATCTTATTCATTGCGCTGCTGTAGAAGTTACTTGTTTTTGGAACCAAAAAACTGTATTTATTAGTTGTAGCTACAATGACCTTGAAATTTACTTTTAATGAATCTGGAATGTCAACAAAATACTAAGCTCTTGATGATCTGTAAAAAACAAAAAAAAGTGAGAAAGATTAGTTAAGAAAGGCACATAAAACAGGTAATAATTCAATCTTAAAACTCCTGTTATTACTATTAATACTATTATTGAGAGCTAAACAAAGCTAATACAGACTTTCAATCTTTCTTTCAATGGGAATGTCACTGATTTTTTCCCTAAGAATGAAAGATAGAAAATAAGCAAAAAAGTCAAACCAAGGTCAGAGTTTAAGTCCAATATGGAAAAGATACTGTTCAGTAGGATATTTAACAGAGTGTGTTGAGGGGGAAGGAGAAGACATGTGCAAGTAGAATCATAAAATTAGTGTTTAAGTGAACTTCTTTTAGTGTCCTGCCCGTTCCTTGCTGCCTTTTCATAATCTAGGTCTAGCCAGTTAATAACTGCACATGCTGGAGTCTGCCTGTGGCTTTGTTCCTGTGTTTGGTTATGTTTTTAACCATCAAGGGCATCTACAATGCTGTGTAGGTACAGTTTTGGTCTGTTGTTATAAAACCTGATAAACATAAGTGGAAGTTCTACTCGGGAAATGCCACTGCTCAGAGAAAGTGAATTTATAAGCTTTACTCTTGAATACTTCTGAGCAGTTAACTCTGAATTTGCATTCTGTGGCATTTCTTATGAGTTACTTATCAAATCAGGGACCAACAATGATAGAAAGGGACTTGGAAATGAGCTCATTGAAATTGCAGCTTGAATAAACAATTTTGACTAACAATCCCAACATATAAAAGAAGCTTACCAAAAAGAAAAAAAAAAGAGTATTTTTGAATTAAAAAAGAACACAAAAAAATCTGAAGCTGTAGACACACAGTGCAGCGGTGACGTGTTTTGGATGAGCTGTGTGGCAGGTATTTCACAGAGCTGTACATAGAGTGAAGTATATGGCCAAGTCTGACGTTGGGCTGGATGTCTGCAGAGCCTACATTGAGTTTGAGGACATAGTGTAGCAAAATACTGATTTACGTGTGTGTATGCTATGCACTCCCTCTTCTGGATAGTCTTGTAGTGGCTGTGCTAGTGCAATTTCCTCCCTACTGTGCAGAGCCTAAAAACTCATGAAGGCTGAGGTTACTGCTGCATATATAATCTGTTACTGGTGACAGTGCCTATTCAAAATAGGTGGAGGAGGTTTTACAGACGCGTCAAGAGTATATCGGTTATTAGAGTTTGCTTGGAGGGCTTTTATCTTTTGAAGGCAGTGGTGGCACAGAGGGCACCACGCCAAATTTGGACAAGTGCTGTCAGAACCAGCTTTAGTACTTGTTACTTCAGAAGTCAAAAATTTGGGTCTGAATGCTGTGGCTGGACTCTTCCTTTGTAATGAATCCCGCTGAAGTAATGCATTGAATGCCTTGGAGGCCAGACATCCAAAATTGTCATCAGAATTTGCATACTGTGGCTCACTCATTACTACAAAAATAGGATTTTAATTTTTAGGAAAGGAACTGTGATTCTGCAGATGTGGCATCTGAAAAGGTTAGGAGGAGTCTGAAACATTTCCTGCCTGTGTCAGATTTGGGCTTGTCATCTGGCCTCGTTGCCATAATTCCCCTTCTGTAAAACAAAGACGGCAGTACTTCTGGATATCTTCTGAAGAAAAATGAACCACACACTTGCAGTAATTTCATACATGGGGCCATATATGTTCTTGGGTAGATTGTCAGGCAAAGGAAACAAAATTTTCTACGAAATACTTTTATCTACTTCCTTCACCTCTTGTGAGCCCAGCCAATTAGTTTGCTTAATGAATGAGTTCACAGTATCTCTTGCTGTATGTTTTGTGCTGCCCCGCTTGCCTTCCTCCAAGTTGCACGCCTAAGGAAAGCATCCCAGCTGCCAATTGCTTTCACTGCTTCTGTGCCTACAGCACATCGGTAAGCATTGCCTCTTTAATCCCTTAGGACTGGAGACTATATAAACTAAATTCCTCCCCATCCAGATATTGTCTTGTACTCTCCCAGCTGGCCCTTAGCTTCTGCCACTGTCAGACCTCCAAAACTTGTTAATCTTAAATGCATCTGAAGCAAACAATTTTGGGGTTGTCTGATGTTTGGCCCCTTCATTCCCACAGCCTTATGGGTTTACAGAGCTAGAAAGGCTCTTGTATCTCACATACCACCAAAATAATAAAATTATTATCAGCAATCTATTTTTAAAGGATACTCAAGGCCTTAAAGTCTATTTGGGCCATGGAATTTCATTGCTAAGCATTGTGCTGCTGACATGAGAGAATGCTTCAGTTTGAAGCCCATGAGATTTACAGGAATAAAGTAAAGCTTTGCTTTAGGTTTTCAAAAGCCCAAACTATGCTTGTGCATCCATTATACATGACAGAATGATTATACTAGAAAAAAAAATTACATATCCAATCTTTTGTATTTTGGCTGCAGGCAGTTCAGCTCTATTTGGTTGAGTGCGCTTAGTGAGTTCTTCGTTTCGATACATAAACAACTGTAGGTTAGTCATGAAACGGGCAGGGGGCTGAAATGACATTAGCTCGTGTTTAGGCAATGCGAGAACATGCACTACATAGAGAGGAATCTGTTTGGATCATCAGCTGCTACAGGCCAACCCAGTCTTCCATCATTCTGATGCAAAATTAAAAAATATTGATCCATACTATGCTGAAGTGTTCCTAGGTGTCCTGAAAGAAATTACTGAGTCATCTAATACGTGGACTTGCTTTTTATTGAGGCATATATCCAGTCCCTGCAGTTGCATATCAGGCCCAGCTAAATCCATTAAATTTCCTAATTTAAGTAGCTAGAGTTAGGTAGAGTTTGAGAGTGTTTTAGGTTAATGAAACCAAACCTTTACTTAGCTGCCTGCTATGTGTATTTACCTGCGATGTATTTATTTACAATTAGGTAAACTGCTCGGTATTTTTAGTATGCTGGGGCCTTCTGAAAGCAACTCAAACACAAGGCTCTGAAAAGTCTGTCACTTCTTTTTACCCATTTCAGTTAAACTATACTGGTAGTTTAAATACTTCGTGTTCTATCAACTTAACTGATACAGCTGAGGACTTGTTAACCCTTTTACAGGTATAGATAGATTTGGCCTCTTACAGATGGAGGTGAAAAAAGCAGGTTGTGATCAAGTCATAAACATCTGTATGGACTAAACAGGTTCATCCAAGTTTATGTAAGTCCTGTTTCCCAGAGTGCTGGGGGACGATTTCCTTGTTTATTCTTTCAACTAGTCCCACTGATCCAGAACATGCTGTTGAGGCACTTTCTCAAGGTCATACTACTGGCATCCCTGTGGTTGTGTAAGGCTTCAGCTGCTTACTCTTCTCAACCTTTTCTTCTCTCTCAACACTCTGCCTCTCTCACACATGCACTGTCAACTGGTTGCCAGTCTTACGCACAAGTGTGCATAGGTGACGTGCTGTACTGTATACACACACTTGTATCCATATCCCTAGCAACGCTGCTCTTCTGCAAGCTTCACATTCCCAGAGGGACTCATATGGGCCTGTAGGGTTTTGTGTCATTTATTTCAACTAGCTAGTATTGTAAAAACATTTAATAATGTCTCGCACCTGTGTAAACGAAGGACAGAAGTAACACATAGTAGTAATAAAGCTTGAAATGCTTTACAACAGAGAGCTGGTTTGTTCCAGATTTACTATAATCTCTTGCTTATATTGTTTCCCCTTATGAAAGAGTTTTGAAATACCCTGCCCCCCCTCATTTTTCTCCCCAGGAGGATTCATTGTGTATGGGAGTAATAAAAGCAAAGGAGAATAAGTATAGGTCCTGTTGGTTGGATGTAGTGTGTATACTAGAGATCACATGCGGTGTGGTCTGCACAGATCACATAGTGGACTCTTCTCTCCCTGTCCAACTGAATTTGGCTCTGCCTGTTTATTTACCTAAAATTCTGCTGGTTAGCCTTACCCTCACAGGGTTTCTGCTTTCTTCACCCTGCTCTGGCCATGGGCCTGGGTACATGGACACATTCATGCCCCATTTTCTGCTGAGAAACAGGAGGCTTTGGCTGAAACTAAACATCCCTCATATGATTAAAGACTGGGAAGAATATAAAACCTTATGAATAGTCTTTCTCCACTGAAATCACTCGGAATTTAGCTACTGACACCAGTAGGACCAAATCTAGACTTTTTCAGGCTCTCAGTAGCTGACTTCTTGCAAGTGGTGAAACTTAGCATGAAAATACAGTGCTTACTGCTTCATCAGGCATAAATTAGTGGTGAGTTACTGTGCATTCAGCTGCCTGCACACTCAGATGATTAATAGCCGACCTTCTGGCCATCCATAACATCCAGACAGCTGTGAGGGGAAAAACAGAGCCCTGTGCTAAGGAAGGAGGAGGAAGTTCAGGTTGTTTACATGTGGTTATGGTTTCCTTTGTTTCTTCCTATTTTGCATTATGCCGGATCTTTCAAGTTGGAGAGAGCAGACTTCACAGTGCTGGGAATAATATTTACTAAATATGCTAGAGAAGATTGTTAACTCTTATTTTCTAGGGATACAGGGCTGTGCATACCTTTTTCTGAAAATTTGGCTCCTAAAAGAGGTCCTAAATCAGCTGCTAATGTAAGTTTTGGTGGCTTGAGAGGATATTTTCAGCCCATGACAGATACAGGCAGGTTTTAGACCAAATTGGATGCTCCAAAACAGTGAAAAAATCAATCAATCTGTGTGGCAGGAGTGGAGTGCAGCCTTATGTGGATAGTACTTTTCTATCAAGCATGCTCTTTCTTTGCTGGGTCCAGTTTCAGATGGTTTTCCTCTGCTGGGGTACTGCCTTGATAGCCTTTTTGTGCTGATGGTCAAAGGCCTCTGCTTCCGCTTTGCTGTCAAGTGCGTGTCATCTTTAGTCTCTCATTTTCTAGACACTCCATGGCTCCATATCGCTAAATACAAGTACAAGGCCTCAAACATTAATGCTGGTCTCCAGTAAAATATGTCTTGTTTTTTCATGTTGTTTTTTTCAAACTCCTTTCTTCAACACTGAGGCTATATTATTTTTTCTTCAATGAAAATTGAGATTTGTGTTGTTCCAAAAGCTGAGAACAGGAGAAAAGCAAGAAAGATTGCAGTAGCTGGGAGGTACAGTAACACCAGGATATCACAATGCGGCTTGCGAGTTATAGAGCCAAAGAGTTTCCGATGCCACATGAGTGTACGAGGAGGAGGATGTTTTGACACAGAGGTGGAAGAAACAAACTTAATTTGGTGAAAAGCAAGAGAGGCAAGCATGGTAAACATTGTAGCCATCACTTCTTGCTTCAGAGCAGCCTCATCATAGTGGTAAAAAGCTGCCTCTTTCAATCTCTTAATTAAAATTACTTGTATTCCACTATAGTTGGTGGTAGAAAAGGGTTTGATAAACAGCCTTGCCCTTATGTGAAAAATCTGATTGCTTTACAAAATGATAATTTAATGGTAAAGCTGCTGTGCGCGTAATATACATAAACCTTAAGAGATGTTGGTTTCTTTTACTTTTCCCTTAATACTTTTCTTGAGAAATTCAGTAAGTTCTGCCACTCTCTTCTGAGGTTTTGTGAGTCAAACGCTGAGTAACGATGGCTTGAGACATGGCTTTGAGCCGTCGCCCGCTGGCATGATGTCAGTGGGAGGAGTGCAGGGTGTAGGTTTGCAAAGGTCTCTGAAGAGCCATCGCTCCTTGCAGTGTGTTTAGCTTTCGGATGACGTAAAGCCATTCTCCACCCACCTGTGAAGTAACATGTCTCTGAGTTATTTGCTTGGATATCAGTTAAAGTAAGTAATGCCCTGGTGGTCTAATTCACTCCTTTCAGTGACCTAATAACAAATTAGGAGATTTGTTCAGATAACTCAAATGGGCTTAGTTAGTGTGGTGCTAACAGTAAAGCATTTTGACAGAAATGGAAGAAGCTAGCCCGAGTTAGAGCACCAGGACTGCCTAGCTCATTTTCTCTTGAGGTCGCTCTGTACAGTGTTAATGGAGTTATGTGGTTTTTGCAGTCCCAGCTTTCATGGGTATCATTTTCTTGGGGTGAAGTAAGATCTTGCCTTGAACATGTATTTTTGATGGATCTAGGCTATGTGTTACGTTTTCTAATAATGCATTTCCCTTTATTTTAGGAGAGTGCTTAAAACACAATTCATTCCCTTTTATCTTTGTGTTTGTACTGTGTTCCTGGGGAGTATTGGTAGAAACTTGCTGTGAACTGTGCAATATATATGCAGTCTTTATATATAAAGTCAATTAGAAAATATTATGGAGCATCGTACTTCTTAAAATGAATCTTCAGACTCTGAAGACTATTTCTATAGCACTAATCATCGTCCCCCTTGTATTACCTGTGTAGTCCCTTAAACAGTGCTTGTCTTCAGTCTTGGACTACAAAACAATCTCTCATCAGTCTGAGGTGGTGAACTGTGCCTTGAGGATTGTGGAACTCTGCTGTCATTAGTGTAAGTCATGGATGAAAATGCTGGCAGTATTAAAGCAGTAACTCTTAAAATTGTGCAATGGCCAAACTGTTATTTTTCCCTGAGGATAATTTGAAAGAAAAGAAATGTTTATATTGGCTTTGAAATGTTTCAGTCCAGTCCCAAACCACTGACCTCCTAAAAACAAAACGGAAATATGCCAACACCTCACTGAAAAACAGCCGTTCCCCAAGCATGTGCTAATACCAGCCAGTTTGCCTGAATATTCACAAATAATAAAAAGAGCCACATGTTTAGTTGAAGCAAAGAGAAATTATGAACCTTGAATGAAAGTTTGCAGATGCTGGCTTTGCAATTTATAGTTTGCACATTCCTGTTCCAACATTTTTTTTATGACTAAATGAGAATATTAGATCAATGAAGGCTGTCAGCATATCATAGTTGCCCTAATAGTCTTACTTTTAGCTCTTAATATTATTCTCCACAAGTATATTTTGAGTAAGTGTTTAAATAGTAAGAGAGAAAAATTTCATGCCTTCTTGCTGAATCGGCAAAGCCTTGAAATCTGTCACTTTTCAGTTATTTTTGGATAGGGTTGTCTTCCCTCCCACCTGCAACACTTCATTCTCAGATCCTGTAAATCAAGCTAAGACTCCTGTAAGACTAAAGACGTCGTGATGATCTGAATTGCAGAAGCCTCTGATCTGGGCATAGTACCTAAGGTGTTTAAAGTCAAACTGAAATGATAATAGCAACACCACCACATCTATGGGAAAGATGTGGTTTTTGTCTCCCCTATAGGAAGCTGTGTCACTTCTGTTGCATTAAAATGGTGCAAGATAAAAATACAAAGATAAAATACCTGTGGAAAGAGGTCCCTGATATTTAGTAACTATATATGTGCATGCACAGACAAAACTATCTTTTCCCCTGAAATCATAATAACAGAGATCTTTTAATTCAGTTCAGGATTAGGACTTCTCTAGCTTTAATGTGCTAGAGGAAAATGTCATCTACGATTCCTGCTGACTGAAGGTATGGCACGCTTCAGCCATGGACAAAGTATTCTGTCATTTAGGGCAGCAGTTGGCTGCAAGCCGTGCTCTTGCCTCTTGCTGGGTGCTTTACAGGAGGGCTGCTGCCCCACTGCGGAAGGTGGAGGGGTGTTTAGGGCAGGTGCTGTCTCCACTTTTTTTTTTTTTTTAATACCTGGCAGAAACAGCAACAGTACAACTCTAAATCTTTCTTTCTGGCTTTCCATACCACCTCCTTCTCCCATCTTGTGAAGTAAATAGACTGATTCCCCAGCCTTTGGACACCAAAAACTAATTTTGACCATGCCTCTGGGAAGGCCTTTGTCAGCTCTGCCTCAGTTCCCTCTCCGTACATGTTCACTATGGGGGACTTCCTGTCTTTGAGCCACTTGATCCATGATCATTAGTGTCCCTCCTTCATATGTAGTGTCCTCAAGAGGAAGGTGGCTGTTAGGGAAAGTCAAACTGGCCAATGGAGGAAGCACAGTATAAGAGTAAGCAAAAGCAAATAAATAGGAGTGTAAAGCAGGAAGCATTAGCACAGCGTAAGTGGCTCAGTTTAATGGCATTGGAGAAAGCTTCTTCACTGGAAATAAATGCTCATCATATTACATTAGGAGATCTTAAGTAAACATAGTAAGTATGCATACTGAAGTATGTATACTTACTAACGTAAGTAATCATTTCACCTTAATCCACTACACTACTGATTTCTAGGTAGAAAATCACTGGTTTCTGGGGTTTTGTGGCTGCAATTTTTCATCTTCTGTCAGTGGTAAATGCAAGTCTCCTAAGAGTTGATTGGCAGAGGCAAAAAGTCACTTAGTTTCTTCTCTACCAGAAGTTAGAGCCAGCTTGTGTACATTTAACAAATTTGTGATCACACAATAACAAGGGCAGTGTTGAGTTCTGAGTCCCTCTGGCTGGAGCAAAGTGCTTTCAAGAACAGCTAGATAACTTGGCTGTCTCTGCACTATGTGAAATCAAGGTTTCACCTTGCAATAGTTAAGCAAGTAACCAGTTGCACTGAAACACTTACAATGGCACAGTAGCCATACAGAAGATTAAGTTACTCCAAGATAGCTATCCCTTGTCTCTGGCAATGAGAGTACATTTGTAACCATTCTATCAGTAATGTGCTGTGTACAGATCCTGCTGAAAATATTATTCAAAACCAGATGGACAAAAGAAGAAACATTTACCAAGCATAACAAAATGTCAGTGGCATTTGAAACTCATTTTGCCATTGAAAATCTCCCCCCAAAATAGATGTCAGCACATGAAATTATTTTTAAAGTTGTCTACTGTTTTGGGAAATACAGCAAAAAGAATTAAGACTTAAGAAGTTGTTTTTAAATGGAAATACATCTACATTTAAACAAAATAGAGCCAAAATATACCTCCTCAGTAAAGTCCAGGTAACCTCATTTATTGATTGAACATACTTTGGTTCTAAGAATGAGATGACTCTTACCTAACTTTGGACATCTAAAAATTGTTTAAGGAAGGTAAATAGCCTTCCAAATAATGTACCATGAACGTGCATAACCTCTCCTGTCCTGCTTGTTTGGAATTGAAGGTGCTACTGTACAATGTGCTAGCTATATTTGTTACAGTATTATATCAATTGTGTTCAAATAAGATAAGTTTTATTGTGTTAATCTAATCAAGTGCAACACTAAGTAAGTAAAGGAGGATTTACCTTTGCACACAGTTCACTACCACAGTCTACTACCTGACTGGGCAAGGCAAACACTCTGTTTTTTCAAGTTTGATACTGTGATGAAAATAAATAGGCCTTGGGGTAAGTGACCTATGGAATATTTCCTACCCTTCTCCTTCACAACTCAGCAAATTTGAGAAATTGTGATAAAACAAATTATATGAATATATGGCAGTCCTGACATAGACGGTCCTGCATCCTTTTCCTGTAGTTAAAAACACTGGCTGGGCTAGCAGTGATCACTCTATTTATAGCTGGTCTAAAAAAAATCAACTATTTGCAAATATTCTAAGGCAAACCAATTTTTATCATCATGTCCTGAACTTTTCTGTATCACTATAGTGACAAAATCAACTGCATCAATTGTATTAAGCATTCTGTAGAAATCAGTATTGAGATTTTTGATTTCACTGACACCAGATGAGTGTAGTGAATGGGCATACTGAGGACGTTTTCACATCTGAGTGATTCCAATGCCCTTTGCCCAGGATATTTCAGAGTATATTGAAAAAGGAAGTGAAAATCTTTTTGCAATACTTGAGAGTATGTTGTTTATTGAAACATAGAACAGGAATTACAGTCTGGACGGATGGATGGATGACCAGATCGGTAAAAAGCTGGTAGGATGATCAGGCTCAGAGGGTAGTGGTTAGAGGCTGATACAGTACGTGGAGGCCAGTAACAAGTGAAGTACCACAGGAATTTGTCCTGGCATCTGTCCTGTTCAACATCATTTTCAAAGACCTGGAGGAGGCAATGGAATGTAGCCTCCTCAAGTTTGAAGATGACAGCACATTGAGGGGACAAGCCAATAAGCTTGAGGCCAGGGCTACCACTCAGAGGGACCTAGGCAGGCCAGAGGACTGGGCCCAGATGTGTTTTAGAAATTTGGTGAGGAAATATGCAAAGCCCTGTACTTGGGAAGGAAGAGACCTGACAACCATACACAGGATACTGCTTGACAGGAGAACAGCTCTGTGGGAAAGGTCCCTGCATGGACTAGAGACATCCTGAAGTCACTTCCAATTTGAATTATCAAACAATCCTATGAACAGGAGAGATTGGAAGGGATTTCTGGAGGTCATGTGGTCCAAGTGCCTGCTCAAAGCAAGGCTAACTTAGTTCAAAGTATCTCTAAGCGTGGAGACTCCCTGACCTCTCCAGTTGACTTGTGCCACCATTTGACCACTCTCAAGTGTGACAGGACTCTGCAAACAGTTGGGATGTGATGCATACTTCATGTCTTTAAATGAAAGTTTTGATAATGTGGCACAAAACTTCAAGCTGCTGTTAAGAGTTGAAATAAGATAGAAAGTTTGCATGTTGTAGATGTTATCATTGGTGACCTGAGAAATTAAATTGTGTCATTGTTTCTTTCATGTGTTAAGATGCATTATCAAAGCACACTTACCTTGTTTTCAGTTTGTTTATTCCTTACCATCTCCATGGTTATGTAAAGTTGTTAATCCAGTGGATTCATTATGGATCTTCAGCTCAGGAGAGAGGGGACGAGAGTGAGTAAAGCCTATGCAAGCAAATATTTTTCTCAGCTGGTGCAGGTTTAGTGCTAGTCGTTGCTCTGCATGTTGCATTGAGTTTGGGGAAAGGCTGAGGGACCTTGTGTTTCCTCAAACTGTGCTACAATATTCCAGTATGGAGTACCTGAGTGCCGCAGGCTATTGAGCTGGTGCTCTGAAAGTTTTTCGCTGGAAGGAATATATGCAGCTGGAAGATGGTATTGCCCAGGCTGCATTGCACTAAAGATGTCTGTTCTACAGTACAGCTAATACATAGTTTAACAAGTTGTTTGATATCTGGGGGAAAAACAGGCTTGTGGAAATGCAGAGATTCAGGATCATTTCCATAATCTTCATTAATCCTTTCCTTTGAAGTAAAAATATTCCAAACAGCAATAAATGTCCTTAAATCATTTTGGCACTGATAGCCAGTCTGTGCTGTCTGGAAATTCATTGCTGCATATGAATAGATGTGAGTGGATAATTTAGAGCAGAGGGTTATAGTTCCACAGGGATAACAAATAAGAAAGCGAAACAATGGCTTTGCATGACAGCCTGTTAAAACCCTGTAAGAATTTTTCTATAAATAGTGTGTTGTTTCTCTCAATCATGTCAAGAAAGTGTCGAATCCAGTAGGGCTGACATATAAAATTTTGACTTTTGAGAATTATAAATGTTATTCCTTTCTAAGGAGATGCTAGAAAGGGGCATAACCAGGAATTACTGTTGGTTTAGAGTGGTCACTGATCTGGGAGATAGAGCAGGTAATGTATTGTGATGGATAGCCTGCGTGTTTTGGATGGCACTATGAGAGTCTAACATGGAAGAGAAAGCACAGCAGAAGGAATGGGGAGTATCACCTTTTTTCTGCAATAGCTATCTGTGCTCATAATTTAGTGGTAGGGCAGTCATGCCTGTGTGGACAAGCGAACAAGGTGTAAAGATAGATTCAGTATCCCCTATCAGACCAGCTAATGTAACTGGGGAGAAAAAGAGACAAAGGTTTGGTCACACATGCTGTTCTTGACTTCGATGAGTTGGAACTGCTGATGGCTTTAGCTCATTAAAAGTGTTAGGCAGTGGGAGGTGCTTCTGAATTGAGCAATTTTAGTTCAGATTTGATAATTTTGGCATGTAAACAATATCTAATAATATCTGAAGTCCATGAAATAAGTGGGCATAAATAGATTTGTTGATGGATCTATGGTTCATTGGTGGCACATAGGGTTTATGAATGCTACTGCTGATAGGCTGGAAGAGAACAGAAGTGTCTCACAACATGGGAATCCTTTGCTAATATAATTAATCTAAGATGTAAAGGAAGGCCTGAGTTCATATGAGTGTCTAGACTTTTGCCCTCTAAAGATAAAATAAATCAGTTGTTGAGACTGAAAGGAAATTAATGCTTTTCTTCAGTAAGAAGTTGTGCAAGGAGCGGGAGACAGAATTTTCTTTACCCTCTTGTTACAGATAAAAATTGCTCATTTCTCCCAACTCACCAATCTCCCCTGACACCTCATGCTGTCCGCAAAGGTATGATATGTGTACCAACCAGGTCTGAAAATACCTTTTCTTTCTATTATTTTGAGAAAGTTTACCAAAACCAACAAGTTTTTGTCCATTGAAAGAAACATTGTCCAACTGTTTCTGTGCTGCTTTACTGCACTATGTTGAACAGATTCCAAAGTTAATAAGTTATAAAACAGATGGAGAAATACCACTGGAATGCAAGGCCTCCCTTTCTTTGGCCAATTAACATTGATGAGATTTAGGACTTGCCTTTGCAGAGACACTCAAACAATAATCTGAATTAACTAAAAATGTGAATTTAACATGGATTAGCCAAACTGCATTAAGCCTCTGGATAGTTAATGATAGTCAGAATTAAAGTGGCTTTACTTTGGTATAGCTGGATTAATTTCCAAAGTCAGAATAAGGTTACTTGACTTCTGAATAGAGATTTTATTAATCTGCTCTAAAAGTTAATTTGGATTAATTTTCGAGAATGTCCCTGTTTACACAAGCTTTTGAGTAGCTTTAATAAGAGCTACTTTGGTCCTAGCTGGATTGAGTCAGGATCAGCATTGTTTATTCCCACATTTGGGGGTATTCTAGCCTATTCTCTAGATGTACAGTCATCAACCACCTCTTTTTAGGGGGGAGAACAGGAGAAATTTTACTGCTAAATTTTTCCCATTTGCTAAGAATTTTTTACAAGCAGGTGCTCCAGATATTTTCCTTCTTGGCTTAAAGATGCTGCATTTTCTGAGACTGTGAATAGTTACCGATGTTCTTACTTTGAAGATATTTATAAACTCTGTTTTATTTCTCCTGAGCCACTTGCCAATCTCTACAGCATGTTTCATAACTTCCTACCAGTGTAATCTAACTAATGGATTTGCATTTGCCTTTGGAAAAAAACATAGCCTTATCACTGCTCTCCTCAGGGTGCAGGCTGCTTCCAGGATGTGCTCAAGGTAATGCTGATGAGTGAACCTCGAAAACTGCAGATTCTCAAAGAGTTTGGGTAATCATGAGAAAGTCTGGATGTTTATCTGAACCGTATTTGATCCATCCCAGCCCCTTGGGTCTGCAAAACTCGATTAGAAATGTTTTACGTAAGACTCGTGGTATTTCCTGTTTCTAACAAGGCCAGATATGCCGCAAGTGTCTCTTTGAGGTGATACTTGTCTCCTGTTTTTACTACCATCACAGGGTTATCAGGTCACCAGCCCTTGGATTCTGATTCAGGAAAGCTCTTAAACATGTTCTTAGCCTTAAGTGTAAACGCAAAACAACAAAGACTAGTAAGATATGGGCTTTAGAGAAGTGGGATAGACCAGAGGAAAAAATATCAGTGAGGCAGAAAGAAGTTATGACAGCTGGTGTGCACAGGGCTGATTTGAGACGCCAGACATCTGTAGATCATGAGCCCTCCATTAGTTTGTGGGAGAAGAGGAAAGTTGCTTACAAAAGAAAGCTAAGTTAAACAAAGTCAGCTTAATTCAAATTAAGAATGTAAATGATCCTGAGAAAGTGTTTATTTCCAATTTATTAGAGTTTAAATTAAACTTTCCCAAAATGGAAGAATGCAAATATTATACATAAAATGATAGAAACTGATAAACAGATGACAAACCCATGTTGAAGATCAGAAAATAATAAATCTAAATTTACCGTACCAAAGTGTGTGAGCTGTAAGGGCCGCGTGTTATGCTGTTTTTCCTCCTGAGTGAGCTGGTCATCTTATGCAGGCCTCAGAATTAGGCTTGTGGGTGCTAAAAATATTTTCTGAAATATTTCTAAAATGATTGGCCTACAGTTTGGGACTTAAATTATGTAGGACTCACTCTAGGATTAAACTGCTGAAGGGCCAGAAGAGGGAGCATGTCTAAACTTCTCTAAAATTATTCAGACTTTAGGAAGTACCTTGAGCAAGGATGCTAATATCTGAAACCTAATGCAGCCATCCTGGCTCAGGCTTCATGGAAGAAAGATGCAGGTGTACAGATGAAAATATTCATCTTGACCAAATGGAAAATGACAGCTTGTTAAGGAAGAAAGTTTTCTTTCTTTCTAATCAAATTTGAAAACAAATTACTATTGGAAAAAAGTATCTGAATTTTGCCTTTGAACTAAAATAAATTTCACATAAAGTAAACTTCAGGATTCTATTTGATAAAGTAAATAACTTTTTACCAAATATATTATTTTAATCTTTGTCCTTGAAGTTAACAAATTAACTTTCTCTGTGATCTCCCCATTTGTGACAGCCTCTGGCTGTGTTTTTACTGTCGCAACAGCTTCTGGCAGACTGTGCGTCTCTCACATTCACTACAAAGTAAACAGGAATTCTTTCCAAGGGGAACTGGCTGGCTTCCAGGGGAAGAATGCGAGTTATTCATAAGTTCTGGTAGGCTCATTTCTGCTTAATATGGTCTGTTTTTATTGTGGATTTTTTGAAGAAAAAAGTTGTGATTTTTTTTTTTAATCCCTCAGGATTATTTTCTTCAAACATGTGGGAAATTGCCTTTCCCCAGCCCCAGCACACAGGTTTATAGCTATTTGCCCTGACTGCGTTCATCTTTTTTCCACCTTTGGTCACAAGCGCCTGAGCAGGCAGAAGGTTACCGAGACGCGGCCAGGACATGTCATACTATTTTGAGCGCCTAAATGACGTTGCAGATAGGCCCAGCAGCGCGTCGTTGTCCTGGCGAAGGTCTGCCTTTCCAAGAGCTGGCGCGTCGGCACCTTTGTCTGCCCTGCAGGTTTGACTTCCAAAGCCTAGGCAGCAGCGGTAGGAATTTCTTTACGCCTACCCCACCAGCGCTGCAACCCCGGCAGAAAAGGGGTTTTGTAGATCCAGTGCTAACAAAACAGCCTCAGGCTGGGTGAAGGATGTGCCTGCTCAGTGCCCGTTTCTTTCGTGGCCTGTGATGCCAGCAGAGCCTGGGTACCCGTGCAGTGAAGCTATGATCAGGATACTGCTTTTAGCTGCTTTGGTCTCTAGGGCTTTGGGTTTCCTTCATGACTGCCTGTGCCAGCAAGCTGAGAGGTCTGCTGGTTCTTTCCCAGGGAGTAGGTGCGATCATTCCCTTCTCCAAAGAGAGCAGGGGGATGCAGATAGGAATGTCTGAGCATAAGCTGGAAGTTAGGATAGAGGTTTCTAAACAGGTCCTTAGAAGAGTAGGAGGAGTGAGGTTTTAAGAGGGAACTTGATGCATTATGAAAGGGATTACATAGTAGTAATTCAGAAATACTATTTGTGACAGAAGGTGCTTGGATTTAAAGAACAGGGAGGTCCCTTTCAGAGCATATTTTCCACATCTTTCCTTCCTGGAATATGGAGGAACTATAGAACTATACTGTAGCTGAGGACTATCAACACTTTACTGACTTTGCAAAAAGAATGGATTGTTCAACCAAGTAAAAATGTTATCAGGACTCTAGCCTCCGTACTAGATAAATCAACTAGTTGTGACTGAAAATAGTGATAAACTCAAGTCACGGGTTTCTGCATATGCATGAGCAAGGAATTGAGCACAACATTTCATTAAAAATCATTAGTAACTCAAGTATCTCATTTTAGTATTGGAATTTAAGAATGAATGGCATGCTCTCTTTAAAATGAATGTTTATGGCTAAAGTACTTAACATTTCTGTAGTATCTTTTAGTTTAAAATTTCAAGGTGTTTACCCTCAACACTGACAGTATTGCAGTTGTTATTTTCTCCCTTTTTATGTAGGAGGAATACAGAAAACAGGCAATTTCTCCAAAGCTGCATCGGGAGAGCTAGATCAGGGGCAGGCACAGAATTGTTTAACACTGAATTTTAAGAACCCAAAGTGAAAGATGTCCTGTAGTAACTGCATGCAATGAAAAATGGACACCAGATCTGGTGTGTGATCAGTCAGGACCTACTGGTAAGCCTCATGGGATATTTTGTGGCTAACACAACAGCAGATGAGCAGAAAATATTTTTCTTCAGCTGCCCTTTGGTGAGAGTTGAGCAGACATGTTAACTCAGTCCAGTTTGCTCCCATCACCTCTCTTCCTATTTTCTCTGTTTGTTCCTTGATTGTTCGAGTGCCCATCTTTTGTTTCCACTAATGCTTGAAGAGGAGGCTTTAATTTCACATGAAAGAGCATATTGATGTGCGATGCCAGGGATTTACACCAGAATTGCTGGCATACCCAAGCCTGTATTTTGGCTGCCTGTATGTATTTGGAATAAGGGTATTAAAAAGGAAGGGGAGACTATTCATCACAATGCTTAGTGTTATGTGGCTCTTCTAAATGTTCAAAGCACAGTCCAGACATCATCTAAATAATCTCATGATCTTTCCAGGGAACAGGAATGTAAACAGAGTTTATCTCCTTCTTTGACACTGAAGCAAATTGTTCAAGGCCAGCAGTGGGAGAGGCTCCACTGCTCTTATCACTGTCTTAATTCTAAAATCATTGGTACAAATGCATCTTTTCAGCTTTAGTATGGACAGTATAGTGAATAAGGGGTGCTAGTGGGGAGGGCAAGATGCAAGCAACTGAGCGATAATAAGATAAATATAAGAGTTTGTCATGAATGCATGTGTGATAAACATGTTAATACATATAAACCACTGCTAATTCATGCTAAGCACGCCTGCCTTTTGCTTCCTTTTTAAATCAAGAAATGAGTTTAAAGGAAATGAAGTTGTCGCTTCACTGAATGACAGGAATGTGAGCAAATATGTAAAATGCTAGCAATAAGCAGCTGGAGAAAACAGGAAGAGGTAGACAAGAGAAAGAAGGTCTGCTCATTCCATTCTCCTAAACTGAGGGCAACTTCTAATTGTTTTTCACAAAGTAAACCAAATAAGCCAACTTTGTGGTACCTGCACATTATGTTTAAATAGCATTGCAACTGCTCTGTCCCATAAAGCTGATAGTATTCCTTCTATCAGAAAGTTTTCTGAGAAGTCTGAATTTTTTATGAATTCAAGAACATGCATGTGACTCATGATTTAACACTTGCACACAAAAATTGCAGAAAAAAAGTCTAACTTGACTGAAGCATTTGTTCATGAATGGGGTTCTTATTCTGCCTTAGAAATAATTCTAGATCATTTATGTTCTTAATCCCATAACTCATCAGAGCCTGCACCAGAGAATAGTAGAGGACATGTCTTTAGCCACCAGGATTTTTATATTAGAAAGCTTTATTAAAAGGCGGTGGCAAGTCAAACAATATTTTCTTCTGTGCCTCTTCCCCAGCTCCTTCGTTTCACAAAGAACAGCAGTTGGAGGGAACTATCCCTACATGGAAGTTGTACTCTTTTGGGGAAAAAAGCATTTTGGGGCATACTATTACAAAAGGATTAAAATTAAACTTTTTTTTTTCTTGTTAAAAAAGGATATTTATGGCACTGTACCCAAATGAAAAGTATTTCCAATAATTTCTGGTGAAAACTAGGGTAGAAGCTGGTAAGTTTGTATCATCTGATGGGGTTATATTTCAAAGCAACATGGCTAATAGAAATGTATTGCTTTCTAAACCTATGCATTTGAGGTAGAATCAACCTGTTGAATTCTGAAGTTCACTTAGATTCAAATTTTTAGGTTTGCTTAGAGGGAAGGTCTTGAAGCAGATGGCTGGGAAAGTCCTCAAGGCTTCCAAATTGACTCTGCTTTGTCATTTGTCCTTGTTTTTGACCAGTTCCACTGTTATCTGTCCCTAAATGATCCTATTTGTGATTTGCAGATAAAGCCCAGGAGATGCTGATGTCAACTCAGTGCAGTGAGTAGTCAGTGCTGTTTTCTGAGGTGCCTCTGTTCTTGTTCACTGTGAGAGTGACGGAGCACTGGACCACGTTGCCCAGAGAGGTTGTGGAGTCTCCTTCTCTGGAGATACTCAAGGCCCGCCTGGCTGCAACCCTGTCTAACATGCCCTAGGTGACCCTGCTGAGCAGGGAGGTTGGACTAGATGATCTCCAGAGGTCCCTTCCAACCTTACTGATTCTTTGATTCTATGATCTTCTCTGGATGTATTTGTCTTTCTCTCTCTTGGATGTTCACTCCTTTCACTCCTACTAGAGATGGACTGTGGTCAAATACAGGACAGATTTAAGCCTTCCTGCTGCTTAGAGTAGATCCCACCTCATTTTTTCTTTGAGAAACATAAAAATTGATTCCAGAGAAGCAACATAATATGTTGAATTTCATCCCTTTGAAATGCTATTTCTCTCTCTTCTCTCCTTTTTTCTCTTCTTCTCTCCCCTCTCTCACCAGTGATCACTTTCTTTTCAAAGTATAATAAATTCCTGTCCCTGTTCAGAGTGCTTTCATCCACTTGTAAAATTCACTAATGAATCTTTGTACTACTCTGATCTTTCAAGCATTAAATGGAAGAGAAAAGTTGACAAAGGCTTAGTTCAGGTTTCTGTACTTCATACAAAACAGTTAATAACATAAAATCTAAAGCACAGCATTTTTCTGCATCTGCTTTACTGTTACTTCACGTGTTGCCTATCAGATCTTTGAAACCACAACTTTGTATTAAGCTCTTGGCAGGCATGGGTCTCTCCAGCAGGAGGGTCAGACAAGAGGAGGGATGTAATGCTGTAACAAAAGATGAAGTAATGGCTAGTCTTCTATATCCTAAAACCTCAGTATATGTTAATGGTCTGCCAGTTTAGGCTAGGATGTAGCCAGCTATTCCACCCTCTTGTGTCCCTCCATTTAAATTACACAGGGTAAACACTTTTTCCACTCGTGTGAATTTTAAAATGTGAGCCACACCTAAAGATCTGATGAAGTAATCCTTTACTTACCAGATGGATAATATAACAGATTTCTGTTACACAGATGGTACAGTGTTGTCATAGTTACAAAATTCCCATTCACAGCAAGAACTAAAAATATTTTTAAAAATGACTTCTTCCAGATACCTCATGAAGAGCCTCACATTCAGCAGGCGGCTGTTCTCTCAGAATCAGTGCCGTGGCACTCGGGTAATCATTCTGAGGAGCCTTTGAAAACAGAACAACCACAAAACCCACTTCCCCTTTACAAAGTGTTTTTGATAAATGACTTATTTTAATCCCCCAGAAAGCATTTTTTTTTTCTTTTTGAAGTACAGGAGATTGAGTCACTTCTAAATAACATCATCTATGCGTTTAATATAGCTGCTGCCTTTACAGCAGAATGTGTTTAAGAAAGTATCTAGTGCCAAGGAAAGACGTGGATGTCCAGGGCTAATACATGTGCTGCCACTGTTCCTCGGGCATTCACACTGATGCTGCCTAACGAGAGATCAGGTATGTCTATGCACGCATCGGAGGATAGACCTCTATTTTAGCACAGAGACAGGGCAGAGATGGGAAACAAGTAAAAGACATGAGGGCAGAGTAGAAGAGTTTGGCAAGATTGGCCTGTAGTACATAAAATACGGTGATTTTGGATTTCCAACAATTCTCCAGAGAAAATTATATACAATTTCAGCACTATGATCTGTTCTGTTGCACAGCAGAAGAAATGTATTTTCCCCCATAAATATTCCATGCTTATATATTGTTGGTTCTACTTAAGAAAATCATGAACAGACCAAGTTTCTTCTGCAATACAAAACACGTAATCCTTTTGTATAATATTTCCAAGTATTTTTTGACTTATAACAGAGAAATTAACCAGCTCTAAATGAAAAAATACCTCCCCCCCCAGATTTCATGGATATTCAAAGGCAAACTGCATTTATATCTTTACCAAGGAGAATAACTTTTTGGATTGTTTTTTAAGTTAAAATAAAAAAACAAACAAACCCCAAAACAAAAACAACAACAACAAAACACTTGACAGCAACATAAGTGCACTTGTTTAGTTTCTCAGGGTTATTTTATGCAAAAGATAGACACAATAAAAGATAGTGGTGTTTGTTTTTCAGTAGTTTTTGCACAGTTGCTGAATGTTTCATTCCCTGGCTGCCTGGGTATGCCATGAAGGAGCAGTTCCCAGAGAGAGTTCAGTTCCTGTTTGGCCTTTATTTCACTAATATTTATGTACACAAGCATATTGACGTGCAAAACAATGGATCGTCATAGAGCTCATTAACACACAGGGGCATACGTGCCACCAGCATATTGTTTTCTACATGGCAGGAAATGAATCCTAAGCTTACTTTACAGTTAGCTAGGAAGAAATGGAGAGTTATGTATTCTGCTGTCTTTTCTGGTAGGTGGAGTTAGACAGATGTTTCATGTTTAATTGCACTAAACATGTCCCCGGTGTTTATCACTGGGCATGGGGACTAAGGAGGAACAGCAGGACTTTGCCTGTTCTAGTACTGGCAATGCAAAGAAGCAGAATTTTTGATAAGATTCATAACTGACCTATTTCTATGTTTTGACAGACTACATTCCCTATTCTTAACGTTCTCACTTGAGGGAGAACTGGAATGACAGCAGGCAGATTTCCCTCTGGTTTCCTTGCAGTGATGTAAGTGCAGCTTTTTCAAGGGTGAACTTAACTCTGCGTTAAAGAGAAGCTGAGGGTCTGGCTTTTGACAGGACAATATTCTCATTTTTAATACAAAAGCTAAAAATTAAATTCGGAAACAGTCATTCTGTCTTTGAGCCATTAAAGGTTGAAGTTTCGCAGATGAAATGGTCTGGTCGACTTTGGTTAGGACTGATGTGATTGCCTTGCCTCTGCAAACAGCCCAAGGTTCAGTCCCAGCTCTGACCACAAGCTGCATTTCTGGAGAATTTCCTAGAGCACACATTTGCTGTTTAGAGAAAGATCACTATTGCTAAATGTAGGGGGAAACAAAACAAACCTAAAGAACCCTGGATAATGCCCTTAAGTTTCTTGCAAGTCTTGAGTGTAGTGAAGAGAGATACCCTTTCATCATTCTCCAGGTGTACTGCTGCAGGTGGAAAAGCTCTCATAACCCTATAGCATGTGTTGCTCCTTCATGAGCTCCTGGGTTCATCTCAGTGTTGCTGTTACACGCCAACCAGAGATATGCCTCCTCTTTCTGTCTTTTATAACAGAGTTTATTCCTCAGTTCTTTCTATCTCTAATCACTGGTCCCTCTTTCTGTCCTCTACCTCCATTCCTTATTCTCTTCCATTAAGCCCATGCCTGGCTGGTTCATTCTTCTCCGAGTGGAGTGGGTGTACTTAATAAAGCATCAGCATGGAGAACGTCTGTGTTTCAACTTGACCTGCTGCATCAATGGGACAATTTATCACCTAGAACTATCAACCACGCACCTTTGAAAACAAGCTCTGTAGCAATTAAAGGAAAAAAGTAAAACTATGTAACTAAATTCTTGTAAGCCCATCTTCATGTAAAACTAAACTAAATTATTCAAATAACCTCTAACCTCAAACAAAGTTGACTGATTCTAATTGCAGAATAAGCTTGAAAGGAAAGGAAAGCACAGATGAAAGTTGGAAAGAGAAAATCTCTCTGTTAAGTCCCCTGGTGTTTGCCCTGAATGCTTTTTGTCGTGTGTTTTAGTGAACTGAGGCAAATGGGAAGAAAAAATATGCCAGGTATGTTGAAGATCGTGAAAAGCAGAGATGTCCTTTCTGTTTACAGAGCTCAGGATGTGCATATGCATGAAACATTTATCTCATTTTGGAATGAACAGGATTTAGTGCATTTTTGGGAACACTCCCAGTTCTTTTTCTTCCTTAGTAGTTGTAATGCTGCTTTGAATATGTAAGTTCAGCTACTTTGTCTTTATTTATTGCAAACTGAGAAAGGTGATGACTTTTTTTCTTTTCCCCTTCTATATCTGGGTAACTGCCAGCCAGAAGTTTCCCAGATGGGTGAGGCAGGTACTTGTGTAAGAGAATGAGTGGGCTGGGTAGCAGGGAATTGGGTGTACTAAGTTCTGTTTTAACAGTGAACTACAAATTGTGACTTTGGCAAGTTCTTGGACTGCTTTTTTTTTTTTTTTTTTTTTTTTTTTTCCAGTTTCTTCATGAATAAAACTTGCTTTGAGATCCCGAGATGAAATGCATTATGTAATAGGTAAAAGTTCTGGAAACTGAGAGACAATGGAGACTATTTTAATGTAAATGCATCAGTTAAAAGCAGTGAAACTGTCAGGAAATTAAAAGAACAGTGCATGTTCATCCAAGCTAACCAACAAATCTGTCTTCTCTTTTGTTTAATGAAGTGAGTCTTTTTTATTATTATTTTCATTGTTGTTTAACCAGGTTCAAAAAGTAATTAAGATATCTCTACTGGCAAATCACACCTTAAAATGCATACAGTAAAATGATTGAATTAGAACTTCTAACCAGCAATTGCCGTAATTCCAATATAAGAACACAGATTGGCCCAACTCACAAAATTTAATACTATACTTGGTTTTATTGTGCCTCAAAGTATGGCGTCCTATGCCTTTCATTTGGGCTGTTTGCAGAAAGTCTGGATTCCTACTTAACTTCATACTCAGAGTAATGCCTGATGAGTTGAAATGGGAAAACAACCTACACTATTCAAAAGGTAATGGATTAATTACTATTAAAGCAAAAAAGTTTAAATTACCCTGGAGGTGTTACTGTGTTACTGGAGCGTTTGAGATTTGGCAGAAATATAGGAAAAAGGCCTGAGGACAGGAAAGAGACAGTGTGTTGGCACAAGCTGTCTTTTTCTACTCTTAGTTTCTGCAATATTCATCTAAGAATAAAGGAATAATTGTCATAGAATAATAGAATGATTTGGGCTGAAAGGGACCTCAGCAGACTATCTAAGTCCAACCTCCTGGTCAAAACAGGTTTGGTTGGATCAGTTTAGTCAGGGCCTAGTCCAGTCTAGCTCTGATTATCTCCAGGGACAGAGCTTCCACGCTCTCTGGACAACCTGTGCTGTTCACCACACTCATCGTGAAAAACATTTTGCTTATATATGATTGGAATTTCCTTTGTTCCAGCTTGTATGTGTTGCCTCTTGCTCTATGACTGTGTACTCCCAAGGAAATCTGGCTGTGTCTTTTCTGCACTTTCCCTTGAGGTGGTAGTAGACTGGGGCAAGAGCTCACCTTAGCCTTCTCCTCCTAAGGCTGAACAAACCCAGTTAGTTGTTTCAGCTTCTGCTCATGTCTCATGTGTTCTAATAAGGCAAATGGTTATTTTGAAAATCATTGCTGAATTGCTTTGCTGGCATTTGCTTGGAGATGTTAAGACCACAGGCTTTGCTTTTGAGAGACCTTGAATGCACTAATTATTAAACTTCCAAGTTGTTTCACCATTCTCAGCAAAGCAGTAAAGAACCTGGGTCACAAAGGGGTTAAATATCTTGCCCAAGGTCCAGGGCTGAGAACAGAATGGAGGAATCTTGAAAGAAGTCCTTGTCCTGACCTTTGGGAATTGCATTTAAATTAAGCTTTTATTTTAATAGAAATTGCCACTTTTTTTTGTGATGTTGGATTAGATTTTAGGTCTGCTAGTAAGGTGGCTCTGTCAATTGGTAAGATTAACATTGAATATTATGCTAATACTTTGCTTTGCAAAGAAAATAGTCTGCCTTTAGCAACCAAAGGTGCCTAAGTACATGTGCAGAAGCTAAGTGTAGTACTGGCCATGGCCATGACAGGAATGTACCTGTCAACTTGGACAGATCCTTTCGATTAGAACATCCTGATGGTCTTGACTGGACAAAGCAAGGACAGCGATGTATCCATTCTTAATCAGTCTGTGCCTTGAAGAGAGCTGCTATGTTGTGTAATAAGCTTTTGCAATAAGATGAGCCAGGCAGAATTCAGAAGCTTTATAGCTTTAACAGCCGCTATGGGTATTAAAGTGGGTTGACTCAGAAAGCAGAGGAACAAAAGATAGCGCTGAATGGAATTATTAAAGTTTGAACAACGGGGTTACATGCCACTGCATTTAGCGCACAGTACATGGGTCTGAGTCACTGTTTTCAGATTTATTTAGATTTGTGTTGCATAAGGGAGATAACTAGGTAATATAGAGGAAAGTTGTACAGTCCTAGTTATTCATACTTAATATCTAATACCAATGATACTTAAGTCATATGGGAGTCTCTGCTCTTTGCCAGGCTATTTCAATCCTGCAGTGGAAATCTTCTAAGGTAATTCTTGGAATCATTTTTTCCACTGAAACATCTTTGAGAATAAAAGATAGCCGTTCTTTCAAAAAAGGGAATGCTATTTCACTCTGTGCTCATTGTTTAGCTGAGAAAATTCCTAGCAAGATAGAGAAGTATTTGTGCTTCTTGCATTAAAGTTGAAAATGCCTTAAATATGCTATCTGGCAGAATCTAGAAAAGGAGATCTGAGAGCAAAAGAATGCTATTAGTTATGTTTTACTGTCAAATGTTACAGTTCTTGTGCAAGCAAAATTCTCTCGTCTGAATGTGGTTGCCTGACATTGATTCTGACTGAATCAAGAATGTCGCCTTCTGATCTTTCATATACATTAGGTAAAACCTATGCTATAGAAATCCTCCTTTTGCTGAAATGGTTGTAGTCTCTAGTTTTGAGCAGTGTGCGTGCCTGCTCTTCCAGTCCTGGTCTCCACGGTATGTGAGACCTGACACATCACGTGTTCAGAGTACACATTTTTTTTTCTGGAAATGCAGCTTTTTCTAGGGTGAACCTGAGGCAGGGGTACTGTGCTAATATTTGTACCCACTGAGTCAGAAAGAAGTGAAATGTTCATTGTTGCTTTTAGGCATGAAAATGTAGCTATGCCACAACTCTTTTGAAGAGATCTACTTTAGCATCCTTCATTACCTATCAGCACTCGTTATTATCCTCTGTCTTAAAGACACACTTCTTTCCTTCAGTTGAGTAGTTTTGCATCTGGTGATATGCAGATGCAAGCTGTGGATTTTTCAAATTCATCTGTTTCTTACAAGTTGGAACAATTTTAAAAAAAATGTGCCTAGAAATTACTTGCAGCTCCGAGTCATGTTTATTATCCAGCTGATTGGCTCCCTGTATGTTTTGTTTGTTTTTTCTTTACTTTTTACTATTTCTTCTGGCTGGCTCCTTCTGTGATCTTTCTTGAAGCCTTCCTCCGCACTTGCTTTCATTTGGAACGTACTTTTCTTGAGTTTAGATGATCAAAATGGACCACAAATGAAGTCTCACAATGTCAGTACAGTGATACTAGTACTTCTATCATTTTAATGGAAAGCTACTTCTAACATGCCAAAAGTTGGATTTGCTTTTTTCTCATTGCAGTATGTCAGCAATTTATAGATGTTCTGTTTCAGACTAGTGCTTAAGATCTTTTTTCCTTTTCCCCCCTTTTCAGTTTTTCAGCTGAAATACAGAACTGAAATTGTTGTAACTGCTCCCAAAGTGTTTTTGACACTGTATTGTGAAATGGCATCTCATTTCTACTGTAATATCCTAAGCCATCCAGTTCCTTTTGGAAATGCTGTGATCCTCCTCATTCCCAGAAACTTACTGCATCTTTTCCCCACCATCATCACCACTCTCATTATTGCAAATTAAAGCAAAACATTCATTTACTTTTTTGAACTGTTTCTGTATCATTCATATCCTCAGTCTCATCCTTACACTGTGGGAAGAGATTTTCAACCTTTTAAAAGCTACTACCTAGCCTTCCCGCAGTGCTTTTGCATTTACAACCAGATAAAAATTAGCATAAATGGTTCCACTCGTTCCTCTGTTTCCCACATTTTACTCGTTCATTTGCTTATAAGTGTGGGAATGTGTACATGAGTTTGTTTTCCTCTGTAATCATTTTGAGACTACTTACTGATATCCTGAGGACCACCAATGGACGACAGGTTGAGAAACAGTGGCATAATAGGTCTATATTTCCTCTAACAAATATTTTTATATATTACTTTTAATGGTTAAGGAACATTTTATTTTAAATCTTTCATCTCATTTGCAAGGTCTAACTCAAGTTCACCTAAGCAATCTGTAATTTACCATACCTGCTGGCCTTCAAGACGTGTTTATTTTCCCTGATTTTTCTTTTATGCATCTTTCTAATATTGTGCAGGGTTTTGTTCCTTTTGTTTCCTTTATGATTAAAGGAAATCATAATCCTTGTACATACTAACAAGTTCCTGACCTCAATTCCTGCTTTCAGTAGGTGGTGCATGAAGCCAGGTGAGTTTAGAATACAAGAGTGTGTTGTACACAGAGCAAAAGAAAAGTGAAGGACATGGGTGGAAATACCCAAGGATACCAAAGGACTTGCCTTTGTTGCAAGGGGGACTCTTGGGGAATAAGTTTTGCCTGAGAGTTTACTACAGGCATACACCCAGGATGTATGTTTTCAGGAAAATAATACCTTGCCAAGAGGCTGACAGTGTGAGCAGCTTTCTCTATGACCGCCAGTTACTTTCTTATTAACAGTTTCCCCGGGGAATTTTCATTAGCATTTGTGTGAGAAGAGAAAGCACTGTATATGGTAGCGGATGTACAAAGCTCTAGAGAGCTCTGGACTCCAACTACTGCAGAACATGTACTGCCTCTTGGGATTTTACGAAATAAGGCAGCTAGAAACTCAAGCCCCATCTCAGCAGAACGTTTGGTCCAGGTAACACATACAAGCAGATACCCCGTTAGCTTGCTCTAGCTTAGATAGCTTTAGTGTCTTTCAAGCTGCTTCTGTGGAGACATCCGCAAAGCTGAGATACTCCAGGTCACTCAGTCATTGACTGCTTTCTGAAGGATGTTTCTTAACAAAAGCTGTATACAGTGTAGATTTTTTTGATGCAGAAACATGCTCACCAGGAACTAGACTAAGTTTATTGATTCCTTTTCTACTTGCTAGGGAAACACCCACTAGATAGTCCTTGTTTGTTTAGTTCAGTTGGTTAGAGCGTGGTGCTGCTAATGCCAAGGTCGCGGGTTCAGTCCCCATATGGGCTACGCTGAGGGGTGGACTAGATGACCTCCAGAGGTCCCTTCCAACCTTGCCGTTCTATGAGTCTATGATGATTCTATAGCCAGTAAGTGAGGATTTGTACATTTGTGAACATATATCTAATGCAACTGCTGCAAAAAATTTGATACTTTGCAATTATTATAAAGATGGTGTAATAATGTAGTGCTTTGAAATAAAAGCTAGTTAGAGAAGTTAATGTAAAAAGCTGACTTGCTTTTCCTACAGAAATCATATTTTACACTTTAAATGAAAATATTAGTTTCAGGTCCTCTTCTAGAGGTTCTTAGATATACTTTTTTAGAGGTCAATGCATGCTATTTTAGTAGCAAGAATGAATAGTTTGTGCTGAAAACCAGTTAAGGTAATGGAACACAGGACATACATCCAAAATCGCTTCTCTCAGGAGCTGAGTAACTGTTTCTTGCAATTATTCTTACCAGAATATTCAACAATACAGAAAGATTTGTGCCTTTTGATTAACACAGGAGGTTTTTTGTCAGTTAAGTGTGTATTATTATAGTTACAATGCAAGACTTCAAACTGTAAAATCTAGAATTTTATGACTTCACTGTTTGTATGTTTGGCTTGATTAAAAATGGATTAAAAATTACTGCATTTGATTTATCTACTGGGGAAATATACCACAATGAACAGAAATGAACATTCTGCGTTCTTTTCTGCTGCAGGTGTCTTCAAGATGATCTTAAAGGACTACATTTGGGAGAGGGAGTTGCAGAGTTTAAATCACGTGATTTATCAGTTGTAAGTGCTCAAGCATCAAGTAAAGATCGAAATTTTGGAATTGTCTTAAAAATTGTGATAACTTCTTTGATTTTTCTTTTTTTAGTTGGTTGAGGGAGGGTATTTGTGTTGGAGAGGCTTTTTTGGAACTCAAGGTGGGTGGTCTTTCCAGTTTTGACTCCTTTTTTTATTCATGAATGTTTTAATTCTTATGTGATCAGCTAAATCGAAGTTCTGAGAGTACAAAAAATATAAATACTGTGTCACTAGCTATGAAATATAATGAGATTTGGCAGCTCTAAGTGCTTGGTCAGCAATTGACGGGTGTGTTAAATAGCACCAAATGGTGGTGAGGAACAAATGGTTCATGAGGAACAACACGCTGTTCTTCAAAGAATGGTATGATGGGGAGGTTGCCTTTATGAATGCAATGGCTGAAGTACCCATAGATGCCACTGAAGAATCTGCAGTATGATTTCTAGGTTTTGTAATATACATATATATATATATATATATATATATATATATATAGCTTCTTGTGCATTATGGGTAATATATATTGCATAGCCCTTTATAGTCACCTTGTAGTAGTGGCCTGTTTTGGTTGCTGCTGTGTAGGCCATTGCCTATTAAAGGAGATTAATTTATTCTCACTAATGTCTTGGGTCTAATCAAGCTATGGAACAAAGATCTTTAACCCTGTATTTTTTCCCCAAATGCTTTATAGCCCTGCTGCATTAATATATTTTACCCTTGAGTTTTCAGTTAGATCCATGGGCTGCTATTTCCTACTTATAGACTATTTATAATCCCAATTAGTGAAATTACAGTTGTTTCAGTGTAAAGACAAAAAATTAAACACAAGTGCATTAAATCTAATTCTCTACTCTTCATGTATTGCTTTTCTCTTAAGACTAAATAACAGTGAAATTCAAAATACAGGCAAAAGTGTAAGGTGGGGGAAATGGCACAATTCAGAGTCTTGATCTGCTACTTCTAATTTCACTAACTGCCTTCTGGAATTGCTCATTAGTGTTAACTTCTAACAAAATCTGAAGAAAATGGGAAAATATTATGAGTTTGTAGGGTTGCTGGTACAGTTTTTAACTGTATTTAACAGTTAATCAGTATTTAAACAGGGTGAAAAGGTGACCCAGAAAACTACTGAACTGTTTGCTTGATGTCAGTTCTGGTAAAAGTCACAGGACAGTTAATTCAAGACTCTATCAACAAAGAATTAGAGGCTAAAAATATAGTAAGTGCCAGTCAGTATGGTTTCACGGAAGGTAGGTTTTGTTAAACAAACGTGATGTCCTTTTTTTCACAGAACTATGGGGACTGGTTGATTTAATGTCACATGGCATTGTGATTAAGAAAACCAGCACTGGGTGGAATAAAGAGGTTGTATATTAGATGAACTAAATTCTGGCTTACTAACAGTGTTTTATTATTAACAAGGCAGTGATCAAGGCAGCTTCTAGTCCCTAGTTTCTAGCACCTAGGAATGAGGGGGTTTTTTTGGCTTTACACAGTTTCCTGCGAATACTGTCAAAATCCAAACTCATCCCTACTGAAAGCAAAGACCTGGGAAGATTTTCCTCAAGTTCTGTTGAGGCTCTTGAGGATTATTGCAGCTCGGAACTAAAAAGCCAGGTGCCTAGGTAGTCACTCAGCTCTTCTACCAAACATAACTGGTCAGGAATCGTTCATTTGAACTGCTGGTACTTGTTCAGCCCCAAATATGATTCCACCATGTCTATGTGAATGTCTACTGTAGGATAAACAGGGGCAGGCAAGTCAAACATCTTGCACAGAACTAAATTTATATTTTGTCTTACAATGTTACTAAAACTGCACTGGCATTTTGTAATGTTGGCATTCCTTTTAGTCTTCCTCTGTATATGACAATTAAGAATTTCAGCAACCTTGTTAGTATAGTTAATAAGTGATGCTTAGTGCTACCTATTTACCTTAGAGAGTTCAAGGGAGGCAGAGGAAAGGAGTGTGGGCAGAAATGGACCATTTCTAAACCTCAAAGGAAAAAAGAAAATCCTTCAAACTAATCTAAAAACAGTAGCTAAGTATAGTATCATCTCTATTTTACTGTTGGAAAAACTGAGAGGTATAAGTATTTTTCTCCAGGCCACAGAATGAATCTATTATGGAAACAGGAGTTTCTTGCTAACAATTCTGTTATTATATTGTTTCCTCCACCACCCTTCTTTTTAATTAAGGGAAAATAGAATAAGAACCTGTACAATTGTAATAATGGCTGTTTCCCATCCCCAAGACATCGATATCAGATTGAGCATCTTTATCAGAAGAAAGTGTAAATAGATTCCAGCAACATGGATGTGTCTCAGAACAAAAATGAAATGGTTCTCCTCTACTGGTATGATTAGCCTTAGTGATACAGAATGTCCTTTTTAATCTGACATTTACTTGGCAGGAAAATGCTGTTCCAGCACACTTTGTATACTGCATGTGATTCTTAGCTGGAGAAAGCAGCACCTGATACAGCATTTCCCCATGCTAACTTCTTCCGCTAGCACTGGGTCAGAAATAGTTCGTAAATACTTGTGCTACTCTAACCTTTGATAAACAGGTGTGCATATTCACAGTAGCCACTCTTTTTTTGGACTAAACTGTTGTAAAGGTCTCCATCTGGTGGCTGGTAGTGTAAAATGTGCAGCCTTTTGAACTGTAAACACCATTAATATCCCTTAATTAAATAACTGTAGTCATCAGACATCATGCTGTACTGTACATCTTACAGTTGTCTTCTCACTTTGCTAAATAGCCTTTTGTGAATCCTAAGAAACATACAGGAATGTAGAAGATGGCTTTAAAGCACCCATCTTCTGGGCTCTTTTGTGACTCAGTCGCAGGATTCGTCTGAGTGACAAAAATATACATGTCCAGCCTAAGCAAGGTGAGCTGTGCTAGAGCTTTATACCGTTCTGTGCATTGAGACCAAATCTGCAGACCTTTGCGTCCAGTTGCACAGGCGATTAGTTTTGCATCTGTTGACATGAACCCTAGAACAGTAGAGTGTAATTGAGATGTAATTAGACCTGAAAGCCTTTATCTATAGGATGATCTGCAATAAGAAAACAACTTATGCTGAAGTTCTAGAACTGATAATTAGAAAAGCTGTCTTTAAGGATATTTGGGAGACCGTAAGAGACATACACAAATTCCTTACAATGCTATTTATACAATCACTTTTCAGAGCAAATTCTAAGTGAAAAACTGCGCAAAAGGAGGACCTCACTATACAGGAATGGTCACTGAAATAGCTAGCTCTGTTTCAAATTAATGCTTTGTTGCTTTGGGGCAGGTCTTTCTGTGCCTGCTGGAGGTGAGTACTGACACATGTATTCACACCGATAAGGAGCCTGAAACTGCCGAGTTATTTCCAGGATGATACATGCAGAGCTGTGCTCCGAGAATGCTGTACCCAGATAGCCCACAGTGTTAGTGCTGGTGATCAAATGCACTATCAAGTGCCTGTTCTTCAGAGATCAGGATGGTAAGGAGTTCAGTTAGGGCAATATTAATATTATTTGCTTGAAGGCAAGCCATGTCACTGAGCAAGCCAGAGCTGGCAGACCTCCCCCCACCTCCACCAATGAGTGAGGAAAAAAAAAGTCTACCGTGTAACATGAGGGGCAGCCTCTTTTGACTTTCTAATTCACCCATGTCATTCACCACTTGGAGGTAGATAAAACTATTACTGTAATGCTTGGACTTTGACAAGAGTTGATCCAAGTTGTCTTAGCATACAAGTCATAAACCTAAGGCGCTAGACACCTTCACAAAATGCATATTATTCGCTGACTTGGAGCACAGTCTCCTCTTCAGTACTTTTAGCAAAATTATGGTTGTCTCATGTGAGCGCCCTGAGCAAGGACATGACTGAATCTGTGCATCCTCTTCCAAAGCCCATAGCCTAGCCTTCAGGAGCGGTTACACCTTGTACCAAATACACTGTTCCCAAGACAGAGACAAACAGAACAGTGACCTGCGCAGGCCACTACTTTTAAGCAGAACCATTTGTGTCACTCCCACCTCCTTCCTCTCCACCTGCCTAAAAGGAAATACAAATTAATTCTCTGTACTGGTCCATACATAGCTGTACTAAACACTTGTGCTTGTGAAAATTGGGAAGTCTGCTGATGTTTGTACTAATTTTAGCTTCTCGCTTAATAAGGTCTCTGAATTTATTCTGAAGAGAGATCTCTAAAAAAAAAATTTATTGAAGTTGATCTTTAGGATGTCTGCCACATGCCCTGATCACACCAACATTCTCAAATTGTATGCATTTACTTGCTTGAAAGAAAAATAGACATGCTGCATCAAAACTCTGTAACTAGATTTAGCTACATCAGAACCAAACAGATTCTGTTTGTGCAGTGAGAATATAAATGACTTAAATTTATTTAGCTTTCATTTTTGTATACACAATTCCCCTTTTCTCCCCAGGCCTCAGTTCTCTGGCAGAATTGCCCTGTATATGAGACAATCACACCCCACTCTCCACTTCCCTGTTTCCATTTCGGTGCTGGGAGGAAGGTCCCAGCATCTTATTAACTGAACTGTATTGTGCCTTTGGGCTTATGCAAATGGGACCTTATTCTGGACCACAAAATCCAGGAAATGTCTTCACATGAGATGGCGTATCTAATTTGTAACTATTTCCTGGCACCAGCAGATCTAATTCCCATGAAAAGCGGAACTACAACTGTGCTACATCAACAATATTTGGTGCAGGAGCTTCTGCTTGGTTCATAAAAAATTAAGTTACAGCTCTATGGTGTCAAAATCTGAATGGGTGGTAATAATATCTTTGAGCCCAACAGAGGAATCAAAGGCAAATTGGGGAAATAATACAATTGTTTGTGAAGAGAGTAATTGTTCTACTCTTGAGCTCTATACATCCAAACTCCATTTAGTATATAGCGATGTGAGATCTGATCACTAAAACAAAAGTTAGTATGGTGCCAATGGACTGGTTTGTCTGACATCTTGCCCTTAAAGGAAGACTCTGTTGACTGGCAATTTCTGAAAGCCATTTAACTGCTTAAGTATAGTTAAAAATAGTGCAGAATAGGCTGTGTCTTAATCAAGTGCTTATGTCTAAAACCAGTTACTGAAACCTTGTAACATTTTATTTCGTGAGAGTGATAAACCTTTGGTTTCCAAATTTACTTTTGATTAAAGAAGTGTGAGAATAGTCTCCTGATGATGCCATCTACTGTAGAGATTACTCTAAATTACACTTGGATATTGCACACTAGTATTCATTAATACACTAAGAAAATCCATTCCCATCTCCTTGAGTTACTGAGGTTGTCCTGGAAAAGTTAAACTATGTGCATTGTACTGTGAACAAATAATAGAAAAGGTTGGTTAGATACTGAATGTTGCAGTTGAAGTTTAACTAGATATTCTCTCTGTTATACTTGACAGTAAGTATGTATTTATTTTACCTAACATAGATCAAGTACTGATATTCTGTGTAGGGAAATATTGTTACTTTTAAAATTAGCTGCAGGTTAATAAGAAAGTAATAGTTTCATTGGCCTTTGCTAGAGGAGATGCAAGGTTTTGAGGATAAGAAGGGTGAAAGACTTTGACGTAAAAAGGAAGAGTTATTCCATCATTCTGTTTTGCTCTCGTTTCAGTCGTACAAGTGCCAACGGAGCTTGCTTGCCCCTATATTGCAGGCATAACTGGTAGGACTCGCAGGAGGCCCTCTGCCCTGAAAGACAACACTTTTTTGTGGAAGGGAATAGGGAAGAACTCCAATTCTTAAACAAGCCTGTTGTCTCCAGATGTCTTAAGACAGTGTTCTCTGTGCGGAGAAGGTCACAGTCATGTGAGAAAGAGGCTTCATTCATTGTTTACTGTCATCACTGCCATCCGGGTTTATGCCATGGAAAACAGCAGGGTTTTCAGGAAGGCTGCCTTTGGCTTTGGTTGTAAGCAGGTATGACCTTCTTAACATTCTGCATGCTATACTCATAACAAATAATTTAATTTTCCTACACTTATACTGTTCCTTTAAAAATTCTTTAGTGGTAAAAACAGCAAGTAAGAAAGAAAAGCATCTTTCGAGAATGAAAAACTGCATATCAAATATAGTTGGTGTAAGTATATTGGAAGAAAAATAAGAAACACAAGATAGCAGGGTATATTTTTGCTCCTGGTTTTTGTGTTGAGATTCTTCTCTAAATCATCAGATGGAGCTCTTTACTGAAGAGGATACATGCAGTCAGAAGACAACTTCTAAAACAAATATTTTTCCAATGTCATGCTGTCGTGTACTTACTGCATTCTTGACAAGTGGATTTAGAAATTCCTTACCAAGAATTAAAGTTGCAGAAATAAAAACTCTGTAACTGCAAGAATTAATGACCTGAATGACTGAAATTAAATATTCAAAAAAGCCTGCAGAGACAAGCTGATCACAGCTATATGTCTCTACCACTAGTATTATTAAGCAGCAATATTTTTTTCTTGGTATTCAAGGAATATAATAGAAAAATCTGCTATATTTGAAGTTTCTAAAGTGTAAAGATCTTATAAATCTTTACAACTTCTCAGGAAGTTCAGCAAATAGAGTATGTTTTATAGACAGATGAAATGCACCACAGGCAGCATTAAACTGTGTCCCGAGATATGAAAAAAAAAAAGTTAGTGGACAAGTTAGTAGCAGAACTATTAAAGTACCTTCTGTAACTTTTAAAATTCACTCTCTAATTTAGACAAAATGTAGCTGACAGACATATAAAACATATTATCCCTCAGCTGCTGATAGTCTTCTAATCTTGGAGAGGAGAAAACTCTTTATGTTTTACTGATTGGATTCTAAAACTCATGAAAATTGTAATGTATAATAACATAACAAGTGGGCAGACACAGAGGTTAAAACAAGTTGTACAGAGCCAGCTATGGATTTACGCAGCAGTCCTGCTAGCATAGTCTTCGAGTCTAGGCCTCTTAAGCAGAAGTGGAAAACTATGAGAACTGTGTGATGTCTCTGCAGTATGTGAATACTAGATACTTCTTTCACTTATGCTCTGAGCACCTGAGAGAGTGATTTCAACCGCATTACATTTGTATAAATGGATGCATCTAAGTCTCTCAAAAATTGAGGAGGAATAGTTGTTTTTGAATTTAAAAATGTAGAATAACATTGGTCTTCTCTTTCAAGGAATTTTTAGTTTATTGAGGTGGGAAATATGGGTGTGTGTAAGTGTGTCATTCTGGGTCTATTAAGCAAAAAATTCCCTACAATCTGTAAATTATTGTATATAGCAATATATATAACATCATAATTAGCAGACTCTGAAAACCTAATAATGGGAATGAAATGCACAAATAGGAGATATGAATAAGTTTATCAAACAGTATTTGCAGTCTCTTGTAGTCTTTCAGAGAGATTAACAACTTATTCTGGGTATAACCGTATTTCCTATACAAAAAGCAATTATCTAATCCAAAGACTGCTGAAAAATGAAAGCAAGAATACCATTAATTTCAGTGTGTTTCAATTCAGGCCAGTAATGAGCTGTCATTTGCATTTTACAATAGTCAGGATTACTTCTGACTCCTTTTTCCCTAACACACTACCTTTTGCTCTCAGAATCATTGACCCAGGTACATGAAAGCAGTAGATAAACCTTACTTGAGCAGATAGCCAAATGGCAAGAAGGGAGCATTTAAATATGAATTCATCTTTTTAAACAAAGCCATGATAGTTTTCTTAAGAAACTCAGAAACTTTTCTGTAAACAGGCCAGCTCCAACAGTTACAGGAAACTCCCATTTCAGGTTCTCCCAGTTCAGCTAATGTTAGTTACTCAGGATGTAAACTTATAAAGATCCACTGGGGTTCTTCAGAAAGGGCTTGTCATCAAGTTAGACAAAGTAAGGAAAATATGCAGCTCACGCCTTTGGACTAGAGACAAACCACAGCGATGACCAAAGCGTCACTTGATGCTCTCCCGAGTTAAGAGTCGATGGGCTCCCTTGTCTCACATGCTGCTGTGGTTTGGCTTCAAATCAAACTCCTCTCCAGTAAGTTAGTCTTTATAAAAAGAAGCTTAGCCTGTGACATGGTATTGGCAAATCTCATTTTAGGCTGAGGTCCCAAACTAGTCACAGCAACCATTGCCGTGCAGTGACAAAGGCCGAGGCATCCGGTGACCATATTTAAATCACTGCTGCTGGTTATGACTAGTTTTAATAATTACGCTGCAAATATGTGTTTTTGCTGCCATGCTGCACCAACAAGCTTCCGAATGCCCAAGTGAGGTCGGCCTCACTTTATGCCCACCGTAGTTACAGAAAAGCTCCTGTTGGCCTCCATGTGTTTTCTGTAAGGTAAAGTCAAAAAGCCTTTTAAGTGCTATATAGAAGACCAACTATAGTTGTGGATGTTTATGCATACAATCAGATTTTCTCGAGTCTCAAAATATGAGCTTGGAATCTTGCCAGCATAAATTGGTTTATAACTTCTCCGATAACTCCTGCTTTTAGTTAGCCTGGAAACATTATATGAACTGAGCTTTTTAAGGGTAAGAGAACTTGAGACCAGTTTTGATTAGACCCAGGAGCTGGCAAAGCTTGCAGAAAGGCAAGTGGAGGGAAGGGCTAGCTAGCAGTTAGGAGCTGCTCAGAAGGGTTTGGCTCCTGACTCTCACGTCCCAGCATCTTAGTGAGGCTCTATGAGTAAAAATCAAACATACAGTTTGACAACTAAGCAGTTTTGATTCAGCCAGAGCTTTATATGAGAAATCAGGTCCAATGTTTTAATTTTGACTTAGGAAATATTATCGCTCTCTCTCCCTGAATCCCTTTTATAGTTTCTTGAGAGACTACTAGATTTATAGTAGGGCAGATTTTTGCATCCATATTTCTGCATTGGCAAAAAGAAAACCAAGCAGCTATCTCCTACTAATAGTTTTTACAGATTTGCGTATTTACTCACCAATCACCATACATGATATTGCTACTATGCTTTCTTTTGTATCCTTGCCTGTTCAGATAGTTGTGTTTGGTGAAAGCACTCAATTCTTTTACAATTGTGTAGGGGAAAAAAAGGTTTTTCTACAGAGTAGGAGACTACTAAGTGTTTAACTAAATAATACAGCCTGATCTTTAATGCATCATGGATTATACAGATGCCAATATATTTGTTGATTTGAATCTGTTGGCCATAATGAATATATATTTTAACTAATTGAATGGTAATATTTAAGTAATTAGCTAGGAGAATCCGGAAGCTTTGTGGTTTAACTGAAATTAGTTCAACTTTTATTTTTGTCTGGATACTTGTAAGCTGGAATAGGATAGAAGGATAGTTGTGTATATACATCATAGCAGCCCGGTAAAGGTACTGAGTGATATTTGTAGTGCATGAACAATCAGAAGTATGAAATGATGCATGCCAGAATGTCTGCTGTATACAGAGGGATCTGAGGCTGATGGTCTTTCCACTCTGGGCTTTTTTGTTTGACGAGCCATTTTTCCTGCTTGTTGTATTGCCTGAATAACCAGAATCTTACTGACAGTTCTGAGTGGCAAGACGGATTTGTAGTTGGAGAGACTGGAGTATCTGGCCAGTGGCAAATAGAGTCTTGCAGGGAATACTAAATTTGAAGGTTTTAGTTCAAGTAGAACATTTCAGTTTTCAGTAAGGGAAAACAACTTCTAATGACAAGGAACTGATTGCCAAGATATGCTTAGCTGATTCAAGAAGGTAAGGGCTGTCCTCTTGAAAGTACAGCCATATTCTGGATGACACCGCCAGCATCAGGTTGAGAACATTCACTCAACATCTGTCTCAAAGGCCCTCAGTGTGGAGCATGGGTTGGCTTCTCGACCGAGTCTACATTTGTCAGCAACCAAATAGTGCCAGTGATCAGAACAGCACCTGCCCACTTTATGCAGACTCATGAGACTGCACTCTTTCCCTCTTGGATGGAGAGGTCCTGGTACCAGCAATTCATGCCTTAGATACCACTTGGCTCATTGCATTGTGCTGTGCATTGATCTACTTTTAAAATTTTTGTCTCAAACATTTCAGACCAGACCATTAGTCTAACAGAGCTATGGAGGCCTGAAAACAGGATCTTAATGGAAACTGCCAGGTAACTTGATGATAAGTGATGAATTGGCCTAGTCATTTATATATGTAACATGTGCTTAAATGTAACGATTACATTTTATAAGGAGAGGCCTTCCTGATCCCCTTTCTAATGAAAGGCCTTTTAGTCTCATTATGAATAAAGGCTTGAGTCCATTCTTATTTAGTTCATTCACTTACCCCTAGAAGATGAACAGAATCCCTAGAAGATGATAGAACTTTCCCATTTCCCAGAAGAAAGAGCATCAGGCAATAATGAAAGAAATAATGTGGAAAACATTCCAAGTTTTAAGAACATCTCCATTATGCCAATAACAGTGTGAATGTGGAGAATATAGTCCATACTGGTAGTAAAACTAGCTCTCTAGCTACTTAGTTTTTGGAAAGTTATATTCGGCTAACTATTGGTAAGGTGCTAACTTACAGTCTGGCAGGATTTTAAAGGCTGCATTGGCCTTTACGGGCTTGAATATAAAAACTGAAACTGCAGACTAAAAGATCACTCAAACATGATGAACGTAGAAATGGGGTGAACTTGGTTTCTCTAAATGCCAGGAAAACACACTTCACGTGCCTGACGTTATTTAGTCTTGTTGAAGAGATTTAAAGCAGGATATTTAATAATGTGAGAACTATTTAAAAGAGCCAACTCTACACAGAAATCAAATAAATTGAGATCGGAGCTGTGAGCTAACTCTTGCAACACTTTCATGGGGATGAGGATAGGTAGTGGGAGACATGCCATGCAGTTTTCGTCAGGGGCTTAGCCTGTATAGACAGACGCAGGGAAGCTGGACTTGCATTTGTTTTTAAACAAAACACATTCTGATAGGCCTAAATGGAGCAGAGCATATAACATTGGAGAAATAAACAACTATTTACGTATTTTCTTCATTCTTTCTCTTAAGCAAATGGCACGAATACAGAAACTCAATTGTTTAAGGAGTAGTTTTATTTCATAATATATTAGAGAGTAAGACTAGATCCCTTTTAGCCCAGCTCTGTCAGAATAGGTGTTCTAATTAATAGAGCTGCCCTACAGGCATTTCTGCCATGAACTGTTCATACAGTGCTGTACCCTAGCTAGGACCACCTGAGACATTAAAAACAGAAGATTTGATTCCAAAGTATGAGGTGCAGTAATTAGGCTCACGGGTTGCAAATCTATAAACTGCATTTCAGAGGATAGTTTCTGATATGAGAGGAAGGGGATGCTTTTTGATGTTATCTATTATTTGGATATGAAACATTGCGTCCAAAACAAACTTAAGTCTACGGACCAAACTGGCAATGCCCTTTTTAACAGATGATAATGATACTGGAAGTAATTTCCTCCTCTATCAGGAGCTTATTTTGGTTTTCAGCCTGGAAACATTGCTGCTCGCTTGCAAGTAACAGGTTGCAGAACTATATTGCTAGTCTAATTCTGTTAGAACTGCAGAAAAGATCAAATCTGAGTTATTCTTCTTCAATGCACATGATTACTTATAATTTTAAGATAATTGAGGATAGATTTTGTAAAGTAACTGTTTGCATGTTGTAGATTATAATCTGATGGAAGTTTTGTAGATTTTTCAGAGTTTCAAAAGTCCATTGTGAATAACTGAAAACTGATAGTTAGGCAACCTAAAACTACTAAAAATACTAGATTTTCTCAGATTGAATTAATTAAACAACTTATCATTTCTGGGCCAATTTTCAAAAAATATGTTCTAAACAAATCTTACTTTCTTTTCTAAAAGTAAAAAATAAATTTACATTTTCAATTTTCGTATCACTATATCTCCCTGTCCAACTAAACTTACTTTCCAGAACATTTTGTCTAGAGGAATCTAGTGTAAAACATTATGTTCAAAATATTTGGTTTATAGGAATACTCACTCTGTGTGTGTCTGTGTGAAATTCTGTTTATAATTTAAGGCTGTTTTCAACCTTGGCTATTAGAATATAATTTCATATGTTTTGCCTTTATTAAAAATAAAAATAAAAGCTTTATACTTCTTGTAATCCATTTTCAAAACACAGTTTATTCTGATTTACCAGTAGAGGGAGATAGTGTTCTTGAAACACAAAGTAAACTTGTCAGTTACTTGTAGAATACAAGGTGATTGTCAAATTGTTTCTGAACTCTGATATGATCAATAGAATATCTTGAAATTGTTGAGAATAAAATAACTTCCAATGGTAAAGCTTTTAGAATAGCTTTAGCATAGTCCTGCAGGAGTTTTGCAAAAATTCTTGCATCCAGCGAGCAGTTGCTCAAGTGGTGAAAGCAGTAAATACGTTGTAACATGATTTTATCTATTTAGTTATAGCCATACATTTATTCTTCTGTATACGTAATTTGATGGAAGGTTCCTGAGTGCAATTTAATTGCATACGTGGGCATGACATGGAGGAATTGAATGGATGACTTGGAAACTGATTGTCCTCGTTGGCATGGGAGATCTGTACCATATTATGTTGCATACCTCTGATGTGCTAGTCTCTACACAGTTGTGGTGAAACAGTCCAGTAGTACATTATGGAAACCTAACTTCTATATTATTGGAAAAGTTATTTCAAAAAGAACCTCCAGGCAACAATACTGAAATTCTTTCTAAAATCCTGACTCAGGAGTTTAGACTAAAACTCAGAAGAGATCTGTAAGCAAAACATTAGGTGCACACACAATTGCGCAGGACCGTTATCGTACAGGTGGCATTCATTAGGCTAAATGTAAGCATCTGTGGTGCACTCTCTGTACCTGAACCAGTCATCCCTGACTCCCTTCATAATCAGTATATTAAGCCCCAGCTGCACTGATCTGATCTCAAATGGATTGGAAAAGGAGTTTACGGTGCATAGGCTAGAAGTGCACAGATTCTTAAATTTTAGGTGTGATGAAGACCGTGCTGTCTTATGTGTGCACCACAGTTAACATATGGTGACAAGTGTGGTTTGTATCAATGCATGGCTCTGTGCAAAAATGCTCTGAAAGTATGGAGAATAAGCATGAATTTCTTGTGTACTAAATTTAAAAAATTAAGGATCAGAATTTATTGATCTTTGTGAAAAGCTGGAGTTGAATATGACTTTTACATTATGATTATTCTTTTGCTTTCAGCATATGACACTATTGTTATTGTTCTAGAAGGAAATACATTCACTTTCTTATTAGATATTTAATATTTTGAAATTGTGCTATAATATTGATTAAAAATCAGTATGTATGCAATAACTATTCAGACATGGTGTAGATATTTCCAAAACTGGCAAAATTTGGATTGGAATTAAAAAACAGAAGTGATCGTGCATACATGTTCTTTTTAGTCAAGAGAATGTCAGCAAGTAATGATTCAAAACTGTATTATCTGATGGTAGAAACTAAGCTATAAAGCCTTTTGATAGAGACTAGTAAACTTTACAATCACAAAGTTTTACTGAATAATAGAGTATTTTTACTTTCAAGACTATTTCTACAGCAAATAACAAGTGTTTTGAATTTTGCTAGTGTTTGCCTCTGAGAATTGCAAACATTCATGGGAGAAACTTAGTGCTAGGGAAACTTACAGTACAGAGAAAGGAGAATGATGATGAGGTAGCACGGTGAAATTTAGCACTGGGTTCACTCACTATTTCTACAATAGATGTCCTGTGTTAACTCAGACAAGTCATTTAATCTTTCTCTGCTTTCATTCCTGATTTATAAGATGGGAATTACGGAGCCCAAGATCGCAGAGATTTTGTAAGGACATGACAATTAGTGATGCATTCGCGCTTTGCCCTCAGAAGTGCTTAGACAATAGCGTGAGGGGTAAAGGTTGCTAAAGATATCACAGCTGCCTTGTCCACTAAGCACAGACCTTAAGCTTTTGATTATTCTCTTCTCCATCATCTTTTTTTTTTCAAGAGTGTGGGGAAGAAGCACAGCAGATCCTAATTTCATCCTTGTCTTGATACAGTATTGTATTAATAAAAGCAGCAGGCCTGCTTCTGAGCCAGGAATAGAACTCTTAGCCCTTGACTTTTACTTCTGTGCCTTGATCAAAGTATGACCTGTTTTATAAAACAAATGTTTTATAACCAAAAGCAAAGTGATTTCATCTTGCAAATGAAAGATGGTGATTCAGTGCTATAGCAGGGTGAAACAGTCTCTTGGCTCACATACATGGTTTATTAAACAAACTGCTCCAGTTGCCACAGCTACTTACTGCTTGTGTCCAGCTCTTTCTTCATTATTATGTGAACTTTTGAAACATGTTGAATTGTGAATCAAGCTGACATTTATATTTAAGCAGACTTGTGTGGAATAGAGAAAGGAGTCTGAAAATGGCAAAAGATTAACTCTGTGTGACTTCTACATTCTTGCAATGTAAAGCACATGGCATCTTAAGAATGTCTGGTTTTTACAACATTTACATTAGAAGCTGTGTAGCACCTAGAAATGTTTGCAGAATGCATAGAATGGCTAGCATTGACCTGTATGCTCGGATATTGCTGTAAAGCATTAATTGCCAAAGCCATGGGGAAAAAAATCCGGTATTACGGGGCTCATGATGCAGGTTGAGTTTAAAAAAGTGGTAACTGTAAGATATTGGAAGGTGAGAATTCAGTCAGGCATTATAGATATGAGTGGTTCAAGACACAATTCTGGGTACAGCTTTTCTCTGTAAGTCATTTCTCCTTTGCCAAGATCCGAAGTGTAGGAGTATGGAATACAAACCATAGCTTGATTTCAGATTTAAACAGATCTGGATTTTTGAAAAGAGGATCAGAAACTCCTAAGTTCTTCAAACTGGATTAACTGATAGTCCATCAGTACCTTCAGACAGATTATCAGGCTAGCATTTTAGGGTTTGTTTTCTTAACAATGGCAGGTGTTTTCTAGTCATATGGATTTTGGAGAAAGCCTACAACATCTCGCCCCTCTGAAGATTCAAAAACCAGAAGGCAAACAAAAATAAAACATATGCCGTTTTTATATTAAGTGATAGGTGTTTGTATTGTTGGGAAAGGTATCTTACAGGAAAATGTGAACTTACTGTGTTGTAACTAGTGTGAACTTACCCAGTGTTTTAGGAGTCATCAAGACTACTGGATATAAACACTATTTTGTTCTGCCTGGAGAACTTTTAGCAGTATCAATCAATGCCCTGGTCAGCAGAGAGGGAAGATGAGTACTAAAAGCATACAGTCTTAATGTGAGGCCAGTTGCATGGCTAAAAGAAAAAAAAATAGAAGTCACCAGCTGGAAAAGGTCAACATTTATCACTTTGGGGTTTGAACCCTCGCATCACATAATGGCATTCAGACAACACGACCTTCCCACAAGAAGTAGTCTTCATGGTCTCATGGTCTTCATTCATGAATGTGAAGCTTTTGCCACACATAACCAAAGATTAATTGATTAGTCCTTTCTCTTCTCTTCTCCGTGTTTATTTTTCATTGCAGATCAGCTAGCAGCAGTTTGAGCTAGCTGCCTTACCTGCTTTCAGGCTACTCAGCACACCTGCTAATTCCTGTTATAGCATTCCTTTTCTAAGATGGCATTTTAACCCTATCCCTCCCAAGTACAGCACAGGTTCTTTCTACATACTACTTCAAAGCACAGAATTTGAGACCCAAAATATTATTTTATATTGCATTTTAGAGTAGTGAGCTATATCTCTCATATGTGTGACTAGAGTATATATACATAAAATACAAAGACAAGACTACAGATTGGCTAAGAAAACAAATTTTAGACTGGAGAGCACTTACTATACCATACATCTACTTTTCACAGCGAGAACCATAGCCAGATGCCTAATGCAAAGATTCCCTCCTTTTCTACAACAATTAATCCAGTACAAACAAACAAAAAAAATAAAAAAAGGACTTTGAGGAGGAGTGGGAATAAGAGCTTTTAATGTTTTAATGTGTATGTAATTCCAGAGGAAATTTTGTCAAATGTCTGAGACAAAACAGTTCAAAGTATCTGGTATACGTGCAGAGTTTGCTGACCAGAAAAGAGGTTTCGTGAGAAAAGAATTCCGGCAGATGTAGCCTGCTGAGTGTGGTCCATGGGATCTGAGTAGGAAAATCTGTTTTGATATCAGTAGTTTATAGTGTAATTAGAGAGCAGCATCAGCTTTAAAAACAATCATTTTAATATTTTCCTTCAGAAAGAAGCTTCAGTTTTTAAAGTGGATTTGTGTTTATGAACTGGATGCTATGGCCTGTGCCGAAACCAGCAACTCTTTCTTCATCAGCTGCAGTTGGATAGTAATGACTTTCAGTTGCAAACTACAAAATGGAGCAGATTCAGATGCAGGCCCTAAGGGTGAAAAGCACTTTTTTTTCCTTCCCAATGTTCTCAGCTAGCATATTTTTCCCTACAGTGTACGAAATCTGTGCTTTACAGATTTGAGACAAGCTAGGGAGAGAGAAGTTAAGTGACTTAATCCTCTACTCCACCAAGTCTAATAATGTACAGCTATTCAAGACAAATATATAGCCAGTTATCAGTCCAGACTGGTTACCGGTTACTTTATTCATACTCAATATATGACCGTGGTAAGAAGGAATTTGTCAGTCGGGTCCAAATCTGTTTGTTGAATTCTTCCATGCTACCAATCTGCGTTAACAAAATAAATGCCAGCCCCAAAACAGCCGTGAAAGGACGATCAAGCTAAGCACGTTACAAATGTGCAAACCCAGGAAAGGAGGGACAAAGATGGCTGCGTACGAAATGGTGAAGGTAAGAGACCCGGGTGGCAGAGCTAGGTCTGCGAGAGAAACTGTACTGTACAACACGTCAGAAGGGACATAGTGATTTTTTTTTCCCCCAGTAGATGAGTCTTTGGCAAACTGTGAACATAATTTCACTGGAGAGAGAGAGAAAAAAAAAGAGAATTTCTCTTGTGACAGGCCTTTTTTCCTGCAATTTTCAAAAGCCTGCTGTGAATAATAGTGTTAGAGCATCCAAGCCTCAAGAATATTTTATAGTGGAAAGTGTTAGGCAACCAAAATAAGTATCAGTTTCCACTGTTACCTAAGGAAAATATACTTTTATGTTGTACCTTAAAATCCTCATTAAACGATAACTTTCTAGAGACATGGCAACACATGTCAGAGTGGGTTATTTTTTCATAGAGAGCCTACCGTGTTCATTTCTGCTTGTTTACACTGAAATGAGAAATAATTCAAGACAGAAGGAACACAATGGCTGAACATAAAGGGCTGAACAAAAACCCTAAATCCAAATGCTGCCAGTCTCTTGGGCGTTCAAAATATATACGCCTATTTTATGGCTCGAGCACATCTCTACTTACAAGATTCATAAATATTTGGACGAACCTGGTCCGAGTTTTCTGCTAACAAAGTTTACAGATGGGGCAAGTTTCCCGTAGTTTGGGGTTTTATTGAGAGCGCTTTGCCCAGCTCTGGTTATGTGCTTTCTTCTCATGACATCAGTGCTGAAGGGGAGCAAGAATGTAAACATCTGTTTTTTATAATTCCAGGCTTATAACTTGATTAGGATAAGCAAATGTCTCTGCATAATTAATTTTCCAGTCACAATATGACTGCTTTGAGTGCACAATTCTAGCACCGATTTTAAGACTAGTAAAATACGGGGGAAACTAATGACATAAACGCTGCTTCATTTTCCAGTTTTCCTAACGGCATCAACTAACGCTAACTGGAAGCTGATTGCCTCGTGCATACGCCTAATCCCGCTGAAAGCAAAGGGTGTGATTTTCCTCGTGCCCGGCGGGGAAGACGCCGGCCGCTGCCTCGCCCCGGCGCGCGGGGCACGCGCGTGCAGCCGCGGGGAAGGCACGCTTGTGATCGCGGTACGGACGCCGGCCGCAGCAGCGCCGACGTGGTTCCTTGCTCTCCCCCCAGGCCTTTAAGACGATCTTGGGTCAGGCACTTAGGATCGGATTTTCAAAAGGTATTTGTGTGCCTGCTGGGACTTAGCCGCATCTTTGAACAGCTAAGAAGTTCTGAAAAATCCAGCTGTTCATCACTTTGCGCTGCCCGACATCTGTAGAGTGGGGTTCAAGTACCCCCCTTCCCGCTTTCTCTTCCTCTTTGTCCAGCCTTTGTCTTGCTCAGCGCGCTACCTAGACTGCGCTTTAGGATCTTTTCACTCTAAGAGTAGTTTTCACAACGCTTCCATAAGAGCATGGGGAAGTGCAGGTCGGAAGGGAGCTCGGAGGCCATCCAGCCCGACCTCCGCGCTTAGGGGAGCATTTGCGGCGCTGCAGCCAAAGCGGGAGAGGAACCCAGCCTCATGGGGTCGACCTCAGCCTCGGATCTGCTGCTCGGAACAGAACTGTTCGCGGTGTTTAAGGCGAACGCGTCTATCGCCCTGCCAGGCAGAGCCGCTTGTCGCAGTGCTGCCCCTTCGGCCGGACGCGCCCGAGCGCCTCCACCGCCGGCCGGGCGGCAGCCGCGGGGCGCGCGCCGCCCCGCAACGGCTTTTAACGGTCGCCCTGAAGGGGGCCTCTGAGGGGGGCCGCGGCGGCCAATGGGAGCGCGAGGCCGGCGGGCGGGCGGGCGCGGCGGCCCCGCGCTAGCGGCCGCCGCCGCCGTCAGTAGCCGGGGGCTGCGGCGGCCGCGGCAGTAGCGCGCCGGGGCATGGCCGGGGCTTGCTCTCCGCCCTCCGTGAGGCGCTGCCCCCGTGCCGCCAGCTAAGCGAGGGGACAAAAGCCGCGGCGTCTCTGCCCTCCTTCCCTGCCGGGGCTGGCGGGCGAGCGTGCAGCAGCTCCGCGCCGCCGTGCGAGGCGGCCGGCCGCCCATGCGGGTGGCGCCTGCCGCCGCGGCGCCCTGAGGCTCGCCGGGGGTCGGGGCGCTTCTCGGGCGCCGCCGCCAGGAATGGGCTGCGCGGGCCGCGCGCCGGCGCTGTGCGCCCGGCTGCTGCTGCTGCTGCTCGCCCTCCGGCCGTGCCCCGCGGGGGAGCCCGGCGCCGGCGGCGTCCCGGAGGGCGCCTCCACCTTGGCCTTCGTGTTCGACGTGACCGGCTCCATGTACGACGACCTAGTGCAGGTTATCGAAGGGGCGTCAAAAATCCTCGAAACGTCCTTAAAGCGACCCAAGCGGCCGCTCTACAACTTCGCGTTGGTGCCTTTCCACGATCCAGGTAAGGCAGTGTGCGCGGAGGGCCGGGGAGGGTCCGGGCCGTGTGTGGGCAGGCGGGTAGGCGAAGATGCTGCGGCAGCGCCCGCGCTGGGGAACAAGCTGGGCGCTCCGAGGAGGCGCAGGGAAGAGAGGAACCGAGGGAGCCCAGAAGGGACCAAAGCGAGACTCCTCCCGGAGTTGCCTTCTCTAAAAGATTCGGTTTCCTGCGCTTCCAGAAGATTGGAGCAGGAAGGGTTTTGTGGCGTGTCTTGGTCGTGCCTTTCGCAGGGCATCTCTTCACTACAGGAGCTTGCCAGTAGCAAGTCCTGTTCTCTGAACTCCCTCCCTTTCTCCCTGCGGACGAACATGCAGCAACCCTTTCAAAACCAGATAAACGGAGGTTGATTTTAAATACTCGATCGATACCAAAGAGTAATTTAAGAGGTTTGTGAATGCCTCTTTAAAAAAACAGAAACCGATCTAGAGTAAGTGGCCTGTCTTCCTACTAGAGAACACGTATGCTAGAAACTAGATTATAAAGTTTTTTACATGCTCTTCTACTGAAGTACAGTTATGAATTTACACAGTACCATCACACTTTTGCCTGAGTTTTGTTGTTGCTTCTGTTCAGAAATTTGCAGTGATACGATCCTGTAGCTTTTCATAGTGTGTTTTTTGGTTTGGGTTCTTATTTCTTTCTCTCATTTGACCTTTTTCTTTCTGCTGTATATCCTGTGTGCCTGTCCTTTTCAGCATCTGTTTTTTATTCTCTTCCTATCCCTTCTTTCTGGCTTTCTTCCTCACCCTTGTCAAATATCTTCTAGTGACTTGAGAAGGAAATAGGAGCAGGATGCCTCCGGCTGGTGGTGTGTGCTCTACTATGCAGTAAATTACTATTTTTTTTTAAAGGAAAAAGGAAAGAGGGATGGAGAAAGACCTTGCAAATAACCGTTCTGGATCTAGTTTCCATGGAATATCTTGGAATGTGGTATTCTAGAAATCAGTTCATACAACTTCACTTTTTGCAGGGATGTCTTCAGTGAAAACAGACCCCCTTTTCCTGCCAGTCATAAAATATTTCTGTCTGCAAAACATTTATTTGCTATTGATAGAAATATCTTAAATCCATTACTTGGAATATGAGTGAAAACCTTGTCTTTGCAAGTTTTGCTAATTAGTTATCCATGAAATTGTGTAGATTTCTTTTTTTATTGCTAGGAATCCATCAGTGTTTTATTTCTTTTGTATATCTTATTGTTTTTACTTTTTTTCCCCTTTGCCTTTCAGTTAGTTTATGAAACATATGCATGTGACTTAAAAAATTAGTATAAGGTCACAGAAGTCAGCAAGGGGAAAAGGATTTTGGACAGATATAGAGCCCAGAGCTGGTTTATGTCCTTTTGGAAAATCAAGCTGGTGGTTCTGCTTGGAAAATAATGGGGCAGAAAATCAACATGATAGGGTTTTTTTTGGTTTAGTTTTTATTTTCTCTCCTTAATCTTTCTGTATATTTCATCTCTCTTCACTGAGATGGTTCATTATGAGTATTGATAGTTCTCTTTTTCAGAATGGCTTGGCATCTGTATGAACCTGGAGAGCAAGAAGGTGATTTTGCATGGAACAGTTTTAGTTTGCAAGTTTATGTGGTTGGTACTTTCTCCTCTGCTCTTTTGCATCCTTGATAGAATGAATTGACAGCTTTTATATTACTAATACTCCTACTGCTTAGCTTTCATTAGAGCTTAATTTGAAATCCTTTGTTTCAATAGCTGCTTTTTCTTTTCCCATCCCACACATGTTCTCGTCCTCATTCAGTTTTTCTCTTTTCTCTTTCCTTTTTTTTTTTTTTTTTTTTTTTTTCCCACTTTTCCCTGGACCTCTGCTGTCCCCTGGCTCTCTAGAATTTTGTTACGGACTGATTCTTTTAATCATGCTTTCTTACCTTACCACTTTCTTTCTCTATACGTACCCGATTATCAGCAAATCTACTACCACCTTCCTCCTCTGATTCAGGTTTTTTTTTCTCCTCTGCTCACAGACTTGTTGCTTCCTTGCCTCCTCCCCCTTCCCTCTCTTTTCACAGGAGATCCCTTTTCTTGGCAAATGTTAGATTTCATCCTGTAGAATAACTGAAACCTAAACCTGCAGAGAGCTGACCTACGCAATTAAGAACTGCTGGCAAACATATATTGTGTATCCTATTACATGTCTTTATATGGAAGTCCCTGCCCAGCCAGAGGGGGCCATAGGGTGATGGATAACTTGTTATGTCTTAAGTAGTTTGAAAGTGGGGAGTGCATAATTTTAAACCTTGTTTTGTCTTAGTTTATGAAAATTATTTCTATATGTCTTTGTAGTAAATAGCATGGTCTGTTGTCTGGAATTTTAGGGATGTAGCAGTTCAGAGCACTGGTTCTCCTAGTTTGGTATCTTATATCTGATGATGAAAAAATCTAGATACTTCAAAAGAAGATGCAAGAACTACTGTTGTGACCAATTCTTCAATATCTCTTTTGCATCTAGAGGAAAGTACATTTCCTCAAAAACATACAAAAATTGCTTGGCTTGGATTTCACATTGTCCAATTCATTTACTTTGGCCTAGTGGTGTTCTCTTTGAAGTCTGTTCAGCTAAGTTGATGAGTGTGTTTTCTTTTTTTTTTCTCAAGTTGTCTCGTTATTTGTACAACAGAGTGCTCCTGTTGTTTTTCAGAATAGAACTTTCTATGTAGCTGCCCCACAGATAAATTTTCTTAATGTTTTTGTGAGGCAGATGAGACTCTGCTAGGAGTGCAGCGTTTAATTGGATCTCAGCACCAAGGAGCTTCTCTGTGTCTAAAGCTATCCAAATCCAGGTACACTATTGATTGATAGGTTACTGGACTATCTTTACAGTTTAACGTTTATGATAACTTAGCTTTTAACTCCTTTGGTTTCTTAACTTAGGTTGAATAGTGTGTGCTGAACTTGCCATAGTCGATCATTTTTCAGTAGTGCTTGATTAGTGCTGAAGAATGAAATGCCTCGATTGATTTCTGAGTACCATGTAGAAAAGCAGAGTTTTTTGAAGAGTGAAGAGAAGTGAATTCTTCAAAATCATAAAATAGTCTGTCCTGGAAGAGTACTCTTCCATCATGCAAGGCACATCAGAATCAAATAAATTGAGTTATTTAAAAATTTTGCTATATTCTACCAGACTATAATATTACCAGAGTGCTGCATATTAGTGCTGCAGTGTGTTATAGAGACACATTGTGGTCTTTAGTGGTAGGTTTGAATGCAATGCTATGACTACAATAGTATTTTACTAAAACTGTAGTATTTTGGTAAAATAGGAAGAGTTGACAAGTACATCTTGTAATATTAAACCTGAGTTTTTGGTGTAGTCCAGAATTGTGACCTACAAAAAAATTTAAGAATGGGCTTCACATTCTGCTGCCACCATACTATCCTTGGTATGCTGAGCTTCCATTTTGGAAAAGCCTTTTGTTCTGCATTCCTCTTCATGTGTGTGCATGTGCAACACTTGCAGCAGATTACAGGGATTTTTCAGCAGTGTTTTTCCAATGCCTAAACACGATCACAGAAATTTCATAGATAGTGAAAAGACTATTGGAAAAGAAACCTCTTGCCTGACTTGCGTTCAGTGGAAAAATTGACAGAAATTCTTAATTCAGGAGGGTTGGTACAGGGATATTTAGAGTTGGAGCTAAAGCTTAAGATCAGTGAATACTTTTGTAGCTGTATGTAGAGGGTTCTGATCTAACTGCTATTGTATTCTGTGGTAACTGGATCGGACTTGCAGTGTCTTTATTTAACATGTGTGGCCAGCCTTTCTATTTTTATATTATACCATTAAGGAATTTTGGAAAGGAAAATAAGCCAAAGAGGACAAATTCATCCTCTGTATTATTCTGTAAAGTTAATGGAATTATACCAGTAATAACTTTGACCCTGCATGATTTAATCTTTTTTCATTCTTTCTTCTTTTTTTTGTTAAATCCTGCATTCTTTTAATGTGAATGACTATTTTAAGGAACAAATTTCAGTGATTTATCTTAATTACAAGAAAAATGAAGAGAATATAGTTTATCATGTAACATAATATGCTACATATCTTTTTATATGCTTAAAGGTAACCTGCTTCTGTAAATACAGTTATTCTAATGGACTACCTAGAATTTAAATAGTTTTTTTTTCTTTCCCATGGAATGGTAATACACAGGAAAAAATCTAGCTCTTCACCTAGTCCCTTCATCTTGGAGCAAAATACCTTGTTTGAGTTATTGTCTGAATTTGAAGGTTTGCGGCAGCCTAAACTAAGCTGCAACTGTTTGTTGCTCCTTAGTTTGTGCATGCAAGCATGTGTGCAGTAACATTTTATTTGAGGGTTTAAATTTTCCTTGGAGCTTGACAGCAGTTACGGTAATATACAGTGTGGACATCCTAACAGACAGGATGATATTTACCAGTTAATGCTCTGCATGTATACAAATCTCCAATCTGAGCATCTCATATTTTTTCTTACAAATCAAATAAGCAGTATATTGCCTATGCAAAAAATAGGAAAACCTTAATAATGCTACTGTAGGAAAATAGTATTGAACTTAATTAATCCACTTAGGGTCATACAACAGATGTTCAGGAGAATTGGAAATACAATGTTTTCTCCTCAGTCCAACTCCTCTTTTTTGAAGGTAAAGCTCTGGTTACATAATGGAGTAAGGGCACATGATCACTTTTATCTTCGTAACCTGAGGTCTCTTCCGTTTATCATACTTATAATGCTATTACCATAACAGTAGTTAAGTTGCTGGGCCACATACTAGCTTGGAACAAGTTCAGAAGGCCATATGAAAGGTTTGGGTTTGAGGGATTTGTTGTTTTTAGGAATGTTATTACTCTTCCAGAGGAGGAACAGAAGAAATTAGAATTTGGCCATTAGGGGTATTAAAATATTTTATGCTTTTGAAATAAAAAGCATTGCAGTTGATCCAAATGTGTAATAAAGGGAGATGGAAAGCTGTGTGCAGGAATGGTAAAGTATAGCCCTTCCTTGACATGTTAACTGCTGCCGTGAAAAAGACACCTGAAAGTGATGAGGAACAGATTGTCCTCTGGGCATAACAATAAAATATCCACCCTTGCTCAGATGAAGTTCTTCCTGTTTTTAATTCAGTCTCTGTGGTTGCCTGGCCAACCTTCCAAATACAAACCAGCATATTTCATCTTTCTGTATCTACAGATAAACAGCATCGTTGCCTTTCACAACCCAAAAGATTTCTCATATAGAATTCTTCTGATAACTGTTTTCTAATACCCTGTCCTGTACATATGCTTTTTTACTCTCCACTGTCATTTGTGTCAGCCTTTGGCCTCAGCATTTGCTTTGTGGTTAATGGGTGTCTGTTAACATTTTTGAACTATATTTGAATGTATATAGATAAGTTGTGCAAACCCTTTTCCCATTCAGGAAATTCTTTTTAAATTGTCTATCTGGGATAGCCTGAAGAAGGAGGAAGAGGTCATTCTCTTCGTGATTCCCTCTGTTTCTTTTGGGTAGGGGTAGAAATGCTTCAATACTCAGTTTTACTAACGAACAGGAACATAAGTGTGGAGAAATTGTATGGCGGTAATTTCAAAGTGAGGAGCATAAGTTTAACTGAAATGCAGGTTTTTGCATTGATATCTGAGTTTGCTAGCACAATAGCACAAGTAGTGGAGTTTGTACCAAGGAGTTTGGGCAGCACCAGAAAAGTTGGCAAGAGACAGACCTCGTGTCAATCTCTGCTGTGTGTACTCTGTGCACCCAGGAGTGTTCAGTGAGATGCCCGTCAAGAAGTGAAGACTTGGTGGATCCTGAGTTGTCCTTCTGCTTGGACAGTAGCTGTTTCTTCCCGCACTCAATGTACTTCCTCACCTTCTACAGCAGGCAAAACTATTCCATAAATATCTAATGTTTGAACTAGACCAATTATTGGGTTGGCAAGGAGGAATAAACTGCTTGCAAATGAAGTTCCTGTAGGCAAATGTTTTGAAAACACTGGCTACATGGCAAAAATCCAATAGTATTTGTAGGAAGCAAAGAGGAGAGTTGCCCTAGCTGCATCTGATAAGAATAAGGTCAGAGGCAAAGAAAGTGGTTCTCTCCACCCAGTTTAAATATTCTTCTTTTGAGAATTATGTGGGTTTCATAATATTCCTCAAATCTAAAGCACAAAAATGTGCTCATTTAACAAATCTGTTCTCATTGTTCTGGTGCAGTAGTTCTAATGATACATCACAAAATGTCAGGTTAAAGTTGTCCTGACTAACTCTTTGAGTTAGTGTTTTTTAGTGACTTCAAAAATTTCTGAAAATCCTATCTGTGTACTTGTGTAAGTTTTCTGATTTGATGAATTTTCAGCTTCCTTATATATGTAGTGACAGCAGTAATGAGTGCACTTCTAAGTTCTGGTCTGAATTTTTCTCTTTCAAGGTTTAGAAGATATAATATAAACTTAAAAATATTCAGTGCTGGCTTGGTATGTCAGAAGATTAATGATAACAAGAACTGGATGTAACCACTGTCAAATCTGCCCTCTCCTTTTATAACTGTTTAAATGCTGTTTTTACTTATTTCGCCATTGACAATTTCAGCAGGAAATACTCAGTTTGCTTAAGGTTCCAGATATGCCCTCTTTGTTGTTGTCATTGTTACTATTAAGTTTTATTATTATAGTTGTCAATTGAATGCCAGTCAACACCACTATATAATGACAGTTAAAAACTCTGAATTGGTAAGAGTAAAGTCTAAAGCGTCTACAGGTATTTTCCATGTCTGTTGACACTTTCTGATAATTGTACTGAATATATGTGAAATGTGTATTTTGAAACTTCATTGTGGTCCTTTTTGTAGGCATTGTGATATCTATGAAATTAATAGTATGCAATTTTACATACACTTTCTTGATTCTCCACAGGGATTAATTTGGGGTCCCTCTAAAAGTAGCTGTTTGTATTGATTACACAGAAGACAGAACTGACAGTGCCAGGAGCTCCAAAACCTGTGTGATAGACTACAAATGCTGTGGGGTTGTCCAAAAGAATATGAGACCATCACTTAAAATGTTGTTTCTATTGATTTAACTCTTATCTATCCAGCCCTAAAGATTAGTGCGACAGTAACTTATTTTCCTATTCTCAAATCTTTCACATGGGACAGGATTTTTATTCCTGTTTTTGCTGGAAGATACAATGGAGATTAAGCCTTTTCCAGGAAAAGGCTGATAATGCCTCAAATAATTCATAATGCAATGCAGAAGAGATTGAAATATCTTAAAGCTATATTTAAAATTCTTGCCAGAAGTTTTTAGAGGTCCTTGATTTTTGTTTTGCTATCTTTGGCTCAAACTGGTGACCAATAAATAAGAAGTTCTCTAGCTCATTAGCAATGCATCCCAGTACTGTTGTATCCCAATAATTATTGGCACCACTTTGTAAATGAGACTTGCAGTCTAGAAGTGTATGTCTGTGCTTTGTAGTTTCTGAAGTTTACATGGATGACATTTCCTACAGGCAAAATACCAAAATACCTTACACGTTGGTGTTTTGCAAATAGACATGGCTGTGAAGTACCGCGACTCAGCTGTTGAACATGCAACAACATAGTAAATTATTGCACAGACTCCTAAACTTCTGAATACAGTGGTTTAATAGTGTGAAAACCTTCTGTCAGTTGCCATAGAATCTTTCCGTTAATATTATCACTTCCATACACTGTGGCTCATTATTGAATTCAATCTTGAAAAACTTTTTCACTTCCGGGTATAGCAGTTTTTTTTTTCTGTCACTTACTACTATCATCTTTGTTGAACACTAGTCAATAGAAAAATGTGGACTTTGCTGAGGGATCGTGTATCATGCTGAGAATGGAATTTACTGATTGATCTCAAAATAAAAAACAGCCAATACTGAGCCAGATGAGAAAATGATCAAACTTGTGCCACTTAAACTGGTGAAATAGTACACTGATAAAAAAGTAGCTGGCACAACATATCCGATGATGTGCTGAATTATCCAAGCAGTGAACATTGTACAATCCTTCTGAAAGGCTCTGTGGAAGGAGGGAGTCTGCTGAGACTGTATTTTTGACAGTCTAAGGCAGATGTGTCAAGCACTAACCCTTTCTTGTAAAATGAGGAATGATAGCCACTCTCATCTGAAGTAGTAGTTTCTGATAAATGAAAGCAAAGAACATAGATACAAGCAGCCTAAGAGCTGCTGTTAATACCCTTCTGTTCCATTTTCCCTCTCCCCTTTTTCTTCCCCTTTGAGTTTATTTCTCCAAAATTACAGGAGTTTGTGTTTTCACAGGAAGTCAAAATTAGAAAGCCAAATTAATCCTGTTTTTGACAGTAATTGCTTAACAGTAGGCAGCACCGGCTACAAGTCTTGGGGGGAGCTCTGTGGAATGGAAACAGAAGAAAAATTTCTGATGATGTATGCTTCTATTGAATTGCTCTAAGCTCCCACAAATCACATTTCTAATAATTTATAAAAAGCAGAAATTAGATGCAGATCTTCAAGTACTTTTAAGCTGTGAATAAAGCTGCTTGCATCCCTCCCAGAGATTTATATGTTCTGACTCTTTCCTTTCTGGAGACAACAATTGTTTTGTGAGAATGCATGGGAATGAAATGAGCCAGGAGGCACAAATATTGTATACCTCTGTCTCTCACTTTAATTGAGATACTAATGTTCAATGTAAGATGGATTTTCAGTGATTATAGAGGGGAGAATGACAAAGTTTAGCAAGCACTGACAATTAACCACAGAATATTTGCCTCTCAGAATGCCAGTCTCACTCTTTTAAAGCAGAAATGTTGGAAGTTAACTGTCAAAACAGGTACCTTCTGTGGTGGGAATTAATAGTGAATGCCTTTGCTGAAGAAGGAAACTTGAGTTCTCACAGAGGAATGAAGAAAAAGATCGAGAATTGAAGACAGCTTAAGCTGGGGCTCTATGATCCTTAATCCTTGCCCCATGTATGCTACTTTACCATCCAGCAGTACAGATTTGATGTGGGTCAGGCGTGGGGACATGTTCACACTCTGTTTGAAAACTCTGTGTTTGTGTGATACGGGACGTATGCTGGGTTGTAAACAATATTTGTTCTCGCATAGTGACGTGAAGTGGCGGTGCTTGATCCAGTCTGTTGGTACTAATTGTATTTGTGCTTTCCTTGAACAACTGTGAGCAAAGTGAGTTTACATATGGTCAGTGCTTTATATTACGTGTCTGTGACATTCTCCATCCTGTAGTACCCAGTTGTTAGGAACCTCAGAGGTATTTTTATTATGTTATGTGGACTAACAGTGTGATTCTCTATAGTTTGTTTTTGACCCGTGCGTTCTACTTCTCTGCGTCCTGGAGGCTGCTTGGAATTGATACTAGAGCAGGTTTTGTTCAGTCGGATAAGGATCTGGGTAAACTGGATTCTGGAACATGAAAAAGGGGTAGATGCTTCATTTAGTTAATTCATTTTGAATGTGGCCTAAGGAATGATAGAAACCCTTTAGACAGAAAAAGCCCTCAGAGGCCAGTTGGTGTATATTCACTGATCAGTGATTTGATTTTTGGCATATGCTGCTGGGCTTTGGTTTTGAAGGAGACGCATATATCAGAAAAAATACTGGGAACATATGTTTTTCAGTTTGCAAATGGCAAAGCAATTTCTCTGTTGAAAGAGACTGGTGGTGTTACTTGATTGCCTCCCCACTCTTATAATCAGCAGTTCTGTTAGAAAGAATAGGATGGGCTTAATGAAATGTGCTCTGGGCTGACTGCTTCATATACTTTACTGCTGCCAGGGAAAATGTGTTTTACCCCTGGATTACGTTGTTGAATATGATTCAGTTTTCATCACTATTGACAGTTTTTAAGATTTCTTGTTTTAGGTGCATTGCTGTTAAATCAGATTTATTACGTCCTTCAGTTAGGCCTATTGTGAATTCATACTATGCCATTGTTAATGGGGAAACTCATTTGGGTCCACAATTTGCATTTTTGTATTAGAATAATATGGTATGTGTATCTCCTTGTGAGCTCCTATTATACTCCCTTGTTGCCTTTTGAAGAATGTGTGCAATCTCTTTTTTTGTTAGCGATAGGTGTGAGTAGAGCTTCTCCCTGTTGTTTTTTGCCAGACTCAGAGCACAATGACTCTGTTCTTGTGAAGCACTTGAATGGGATCTTGTTATGTCAAGATACATGGAGCCATGAGGTGCACAGGCAAGACAGGATTCATCCCATCACGCTTTAGTCACTTAACTGAGGAAGAAGAGTAACTGGTTAGAAGAGTAACGACCTGAAGGCTCCTTCTGTAGCTCACAAAAAGAGGTTGGCACCTTTACAAAGCAATTCATCCCTTTTAACTTCTGAAATGCTCTCTAGAGGTTTCATTTGCTTTCCCTTACTGCAGAAGGAGCTAAAGTTAGTTTAGTTGAGGCCTGAATTTGGGATGAATGAAGTAATTTAGGAGGAATGAAGTCAAGTGAGGGTTTCTATCTCACTAGCTTTCTGCCTTCCTCTTGCTCTTGGGCTGACCATCCAAATAATAGTCCTTGAGATCTGTTTTATACTGTTTGTCATCCTAACATATGGATACTGAGTGCTCAAATGAGCCTAGCTTGCACTGGGGCTAGGTTGTACCCCAACTGTGATGTCCTCCCCGCTTCTAGTCTGAGCCCCAGTGTCCAGGCCACCCCTCATAATTCTTTGTGTGAGAGGTGGCTGTGGGAAGGTCCTGAAGGTTTATCAGTATTGCAGTTTTTGCGTCTTCACTAGCCAGTGGGAGAATTCCACTCTAACTGCCTGGAGGCTGGCATCTAACCAGTGTCCCTTTGCTTGAAGTATCACCACCCTAGCCATGCTGACGAACTTTGCCTGGTTGGGCGTTTTTAGTTAAAACTGAGTAGTGCCCGGAGGGAGCTTGGCAGGGAGCTTCAACAGAAAGTGAACTTTGTGAAGGGTGGTGGTGGATGCCTAGTGATGTGGCTGCTGTAGGACATCACTGGTGTCCTATACTTCAGTGGGCCTTAGCTCATGTTGTCAGCAGGGTCTGAACCTTGGGTGTTGTAACACAGACTCTTTCTGTGTAATCCAAGGGAGTAATGCTGGCAGTGGTATGAGGCTGATAGTCTCTGGGGATAAGCCACAAATAGGGGGTGTGATACACACTGTTAATATGTATTACAAATGTGAACAGGCTATGTATATTTATGAAGGTACATTAATAATAAAGATAGAATATTGTTCTATGCCCAATATTCTCTTCCAACTCGTTTTTCTTTAGCATCCTTGGTACTCTCCTTTTCTTGAAAAAGACACTGTGTGCAGTTTTCCAGCTCTGCTCATGTTGTAGCTCTCTTCCTAAAATATACTTAACCACAGATTTCGGTCTGTGAAGCGCTGTTGTTAAAATCTGTGCATATTTGAAAATTATATGTTCCCAGACACCAAGCCAACAAGCTGCATACATCACATGCAACGAAAGATAATTGAAAACGTTGAATTTACTTTCAGTCATTCACCTCTATTAAGGTCTCTTAGTAGTCTCATCTGTTCACTCTGGAGTAATGGTTTCCTTACTGTGTGCTGCTGATAATATAAAAGTTAGTAGGTGACATTAGGTACATTAAATCAAGCGTATAAGTGTTCAGAGCCTGTGTGTAATATAAGGGACTCTCAAAATAAACTTGGACATGCGAGTAGAGTGTAGAGAGAATTTTAAATTATTCTTTAGAGGTATCTACAGGAGCTGGCTCTTGTGGAAGACAGCTGGCCCCTTTATGAATTGGGTGTTACAGAGCCAGTTGCTGAATTAAAATTGAAAGGGAGTTGGTTTTTTCTCTCTCCTTTTTATTTCAATGCTTTAGTGTTTTCACAGGAGCTGTAATACTTCCTTCCTCTGCTGTTTTTCCAGTCATAGGACTACAAGATATAAAAACCGCTTTAAAACACAACTTTATGTAGCGTGATGCATAGTAAGAGTCAAATTCCCTATTTCAACAGTGTAACTGTAGGATACATTACAGTCAGTAGAGCTCCTCTCCAGTCACACTGGTATGCAATTAGATGTAACTGAAAGCAGAATGGGACTCCAGGTTTACAGACTGGAAAATCCCTGCTGATGTAGAGTGAGTGGGGGTAGGTTTGCATAATTAAACGAAAATGAAGGAACGTCTTGTGTTGCTGTAGTCCCAGCTAAATGTCTGGGTCTGTTTGCTCAGGATAGCAGCTCTAATCTGTGACCATAGGTTACTGCTGGACTCCTGCCATCTTGTTTAAATTAGATTCATAGCCTGGAGAAGGGGGGGGGGGGCGGTAAGCAGGAAGCCATTGTAATTTTCAGGCTTTGGACACTAGTGTATTTTCGTGAGCTGAAGTTAAGTGTCCCTGGGGATGCTGAATATCACTGAAACATTTCCTGAGTTCTCTTAAGCTGTACAATGGTATGTCCGAGTCTGTTTTCCAAAGGACAGAGCTTTTTGTTTAGTTAGTGAGGTCTTAGTGTAGTTCACTGAACTAGTCTGCTTTCGCACCGAGTTACAGAGGAATAGAAAAGGAAAGGCAAATTCTGCAGGAAAAATGAAGTCATCTGCCTCAGAACATATTTATACTTTTATTAACTAAACCCTCAAAGAGATTTAGACTTCACAACTGTTGTGTCAGAGCTAGCATTTTAGTCTATAAATAAGTAATATGGTTAGGCAAGCGTGTGGTTTTGGATAGGGGTGCAGTGGCTGGGGCACCCGGCAGGAGAGAAGACTATCTGCAAACCTTTGTCTTTTGGCACTTCTGTTCCAATGTTTGTTCGCTTGAGTGGCACCTAGCACAGTGATAGTCTGGTTTGACTTGGAGATCCTTAGCATCGTTGTACTCCACTGGCTACTATCTTCTGCCTGAGTTGGAGTACCGCAAGAGCTGCTAGCCCCTGGCAAGTGAGGAAGGCAAAAGCAAGCCCTGGCCCTCTTCACTGGCTCTCTGGCAGACTTCTCAAGCACGTGGTGTGCGCTGGTTAGGATAACGTTCTGACGACTACTCCATGGGATTTGGAGGACACGATGCTTTAGGCAGCGGTGCTTTTGCTCCTCATGTGATGGTATATTACTTAATATCCACATCTTGACATCTTAAGGCATTTTTTTAGATGAGTGTTTTTTGTTTGTTTGTCATGTTTTCCCTCTCTCCATTTTACAAAAACTGAATTGAAATGCAGGGAATTCATGTGACTTTTTCTTGAGTCACAGTCCTGTGTGTTAACCACAAACCCACAAATTGCTTATTTGTTGCTTAAATATTTACTCCCTTTCCCCCCTTTCTCTCCTAATCTCTTTCTCTCACATCTTTTCATCTTGGTCTCTGCCTTCTACCCTTCCTTTCTCACAGTTTCCATTGGCCCTTTTCCCTCAGAGGTTCAATGTCTCCTCTCAGCACTCCACTACTGCATCTCAGGTCTTCTTGGCAATGTGGCGTATCTTATGCCTATGCAGACTGGATCCTGATGGTGAAATGTGGTGCTGCTAAAGACAACATGTTTTTGCCCTGAAATAAAAGGGCTGTGCTAGCCCCAAATAGAAGCTATGACGGATATGATGGAGCAATCTGTCCGTCACTGTTTTCAGTGTGTCTGGGGGCTGATACTTCCTTTAACACGAATGAGTATGGTAACAAGGGGGAACAGGTCATTCTCGCTTCACGTATTGCCCCTGAAGGCAGGTATGTTGTTGAGTTTGTTCCGGGCCTCAATCTGACCAACAGACTGTGCTATTTGTTCTGTGAAAGTGTGGCTGAGTATGTGGAGACTTAAAGATGCAGCTGTATTGGCTGTAAAAAATACTGCTGTGCACTGCTAACTTCTTCCCTTTCTGATACCCAGCTGTGGGTGCTCCTTAGCAATTCTGGAGAAAACGAACCAGATTAGCAGGGACTACTTAAGCTATTTTAGCTTACCAGCTTAATTAGGAAGAGTGTGCCTGAGCTGTTTTGCTGCAGAGTGGAGGGTAACTTTTGTTGAAAGGATAATTCTGCAGGAGGGGGTGGCAATTTGTTTGGCTAGCGTATCTGCAGTTGGAAGAGAATGAGTATAGCTCTAGTGAACTGCATCTAACTGTAAAGATTAAGAGTTTTTCAGGATCCACATGCGTTTGCAAATCTGGACTGTTCATGTGGATGCTGAGAGTGAATAAAATGTGTCGTCTTTGTGTATCAAGCTGTGCTTTAAATACTGCTGTTGTTGCTCATGTTCAAGATGCAGAAAGTAGAAAAGCTTTTCATTACTGTAAAAATTCAGCCCTTTTCTTACCTTTGAAACTGTAATTAGTTGTTTTTCTTCTTAAAGCAAACAATGATACGAAGATTAAAAATAATGCCTGTTGGCTATGTTGCATTCTGAAGAATTTAGCTACTGTATCATGGAGGGGAGAACTCACTAGGGAGAGTGTGGTAGCTGTGGTGGTCTGCAACTAGCCTTCACATGAGTAACACAGTTACTAAAACCTAGACCTCTGTGGTAAAGGGGCTGGCAGATAGCGTTCCTCATACTTTAGCTCCAGCTCTGCTGTTGTCTCACTGCGAGGCTTTTAAGCAAATCTTTTAAGCTCCTTGTGGTTCGGCACGAACATTCGTAGGAATACGTACTCATATTTTCCCTTTTGGAGGGAAGGCACAGAAATACCGCTCAGGGTGGAAGTGTGCTATGGGTTGTGGAGATGTAGCTCTAGCTTAGCAGGTGGTGAAGGGCATGAGGGAAGCCACTTACAAAACGCTGCCGTATACTTACTTTATGGGGATATCCTGAGTCTTGTTTTGTGAGGGGTTTTCATGGTTTGAGATTTAAATGAGAGAAGAGGGTGGGGGAGAAAAAGAACTAAATAAGTGAAGCATGTTTTGGATTAACTCTTCAGTTCGTATAGAGCATATTTAGAGACTGATTTGAACTATGTAAAACCTTTCAAGCTTTAGAAATGGTGGCTGTGGATATTTATGTGATGTCTCTAACATATCTGACTTTATGTTGCAGATACATAGTGTTAAAATAGTTTCTTAGTTGGTTGCACTGAAGTGTCCTGTTCTGTAGTTATAAAAGACATTTTTTTCACTTTGATATTTCATCTCAATAAACAGGTTTTGATCTTGGTTACGATGGATTAAAGCCAGAGTAATTCCATTACAGTAAGTGATGTTAGTTTGGATTTACACCAGTATAACTGAGGTCAGAGTCTGGCTTTAATTGTATACTTTCTTAATTTGCTAAATATTACACATTTCCCAAGCAGTCTTTCTAGTCTCCGCTTCAGTCCCTGCTGGCTCCTCCTGCTTTCCCAAATTCCAAGGGTAACAGTGTAGGTGAAATTCACTTGGTGAAAGATTGTTTAAGCAGGGCCTGCTTTTTATTAGCTTGGCTGTTTTTTATTTTTTCAACACTATTTAAAGTTTCATTGTATTCAGGATAGGATTTGAATTCCTCGTGCTTTTCCTACGTGATTCAATTTTGTCAATTAGAAGCATGGTGTTTTAAATTACGGGGTGAGTTTAGACGTTATCATTGAGTAAGAATTGTATGCACTAGTGACATTTCAAAGCTGTTTTTTAACTCTGAAATTTAGAAAGAGGAAAAGGGTTGTGCCTTAAGGCATTACTGTTAATCAGGAACATAATGTGTTTGAAGGAAAGAAAGCATGGTAAATGCAAGACGTGACTTTGGAGAACAAGTTGAATTAATTTTTTTCCTGTTTTTGTTTGTATTTCCTGGCATTACGTTAGCTTTGTAGACATGTACTCTGAACTTCATTATGGAGTATTTTAATTTGCCATGTGTGAGAGACATCTGAAATTTCACCTAGGTTATTGTTAGTTAAATTGGGTTTATTATTAAGATTAGATACTATTTGTGGTTATTATAGTTTATTTTGTACACTGAGGTCTTGATCCACATAATACTATAAATTCGTAGTATTTGTACCAGTGTCTTTACAGTTGGACTTCCATTTTTCTAGGATCTCCACCTTCATATGGTTAATAGTCCTGCCCGGAATATTCCGCTCTTACTGTAGCGACAAAGAAAGGATGAGGAAAGAGAAACACCACCGCTTGCACAATTGGAGACCTTGGGCACAAAACACTCAAGAATGTTTTTGCATGAGTTCTGTTGATTTTTTGATATAATATTCCTGCAATATGAAGTGTTTTTCTGGATTTGGGCCTAGGGATTTGCTTCAGGCAACAAAGAATCTTTGGCAGAACTAGTGATTAAACCTGAATAAAGCAGTCTTAATCATTGTGGATGGTATTCTCTACTGCAGAAATCTGAATGAGAGCTTTATAGAAAGACTGAATCAATATTCATGTCTGTACCTGCACCTCTCCTGATTTCCACAGAACTACTGTCTTTGCTGTGAATATACAGGTGGGCAGTTTGTAAAAACAGACTGTTTCCTCCTGATCCTTCACAACACTGTCATTTAAAGAGAGTTAGTCATGCAGTTAAGGTCTTGGTTCTTTGATGTTGGTGTTCAAGACAGCTAACCTGACTATTAACATGTGTGGGAACTTCATGTTGGTTTGTGAATGCCACTTATAGCTGCAGTTTTTTGTTGCATTTTTGAGTCTTCTTTTGGATGCAAGAACGTAAGATGTAAAGGCTCTGAGTAGCTTCTGTAGCACAGTGATCGGTTTGTATAGCTGCTCTTCCTCCTTAGAAAGGACTGCGCTGCTACCTGGAAAACGACTATGTCTAATGCAGTTGGTGATGGAAGTCTCATGGTTGGCATCTGGAGGCTCTTGAGAGGGTGCTTAAAAGCAGGAGGAGGGTCAGGACAGTCTGCTTTCTGAAGAGAATGCTCTTTAAGGCAGAGAAGTTATTCCATTGCCATGTGCAGAAAGCCAGCTTAGCCAGGTAAGAAGTCCCAAGGCCTGAGACTTGTATGGGGCAGTTAAGTCACGCTGAAAGGAACTGCAGTCAGAAGTTTATTTTTATCAGATCTGAACTTCTTGTTGTGTTTAAAGGTGTTTGTGGTCGTGATATTCTTCTTCTAGGACTGTACTTTCTTGCTTTTCTGCTGTGTTGTGCCTAGACGATGTAGCTAGTGAACCAGACCTCTCATCACCAGCAGGACTTTTGCTGGAAGTGTATGTGTCAGTAAATGGGGGTGAATGGCTGGTTGAAGATCCAGTGTTGGGCTACTGCATGGCTGGACTGCTGAGTCTTCAAGCCTCTGAAGCACATCAGGCATGAGATTAGTACTTGAAGATGTACCAGAGAGACCTTGCGGCAGAACTAGGAAGACAGGATCCAGTTCCTAAGAGCAAGATTAATATTATTTTAAGACTAGCTTCAACTAGAATATATTCTCTCTTAGAGGTGCATAACTAGTGGTCTTGCTCTTTCAAGGAAGAAGAGGGACACACATTCAGTGGGATGATTTGGGCCACTTATGTTATTAATTCATACAGTCTGTTGAAAATTACTCCCTTTTTAATAGTATAGTGTGTTTGGATGAGATTTCTAGATTTTTTTTTTAGCACCTCTAGGGTCTTATCAAGCTCTCATTTAAAAAAGTGTTCAATATTGTGTGCTAAGCCACTTGACTTTGTACTAGAGAAGCTGAGAAGTGCTCACTTGCCAAATCTGATGTGACAGTGGTAGCAAACTGCTCGGGTGTACATTGGCATACTAACATCTGGAAGCAACTGCTGCTGTTTACTGAAAGAATATATGCCTAAGCCTAATGATATTAGAAGGCTACGTGTATTTTTGTGTCGGTCTGACAAAAGACTGAGAGACAAGAAGCTCATGGAAAATACAAAATAAACACTGAAACCATGTTCCTACTCCATTCTGCTCTTTGTTAGCACAAATAGAGTGGGAAACTTTGATATTAAGGCAGTGGAAAACTGCATCAATTGCGAGCTGACTTCGCTGGTGTAGATCAGCTTGCAAGCCCCCTTATTTCTACTCAGTGACAAAGGTCAGTGACAAAAGTCTCAGACTGCAGTGAGGGCAGACTTCTGAATTTCATCAGTGGCACCTTAAGCGAATGTACTGGGCTGTCAGCTGCAGCAAGTGAGAAATTAGCACCCACCTTTCACTCGCATCAGCTCTAGCATGGGAGGAGTTACCTCTTAAGCTAGTCCAATGTGAATGGTCAGAGTGTATTTCAGAGCACCTGTATGCGTGTTCTGAGAATGAGTTTGTTCTGGAGCTCGATGGCTTCAAGACAATAAATCCAAAGTCCCCAAAGGACAGAAAGCTTTGTGTTCTGTGTTGGTTAAATGGGCCAAACAGTTGAGAACAATAATCATGGTAAATGCTGCCATTTTCTTAAATTTAGTAATTCTTTAAGAGTAACTCTGATAATTATTTACTGATTTATCATTTAATTTCCATGTGAGAGTTGTACATTTCTGCGGTAGTTTGAGTACTTCTTGTTGGACTAGCTAGCCAGAAGATCAACTTGGGAAACAGAGGAATCAAGATGAGTGAGTTAGTCTGAGCTAATCTTGTGTGCTGTGTTTTAGCTGATGCTGCCAGTCTAAACATAAACAGTGGAATTATTCTGAACAAAATATAAAAGGTAAGCAAACTGAAAGCAAAGTCCCTGCATAATGAATTCCTGCTAAACTGATTGAAGTAATCCTCATGCCTAGTGAAAAGGCTATTTTGTTTAGGGTATAAAAGCTAATGTTCTCATCTTTTCCTCTTCCCTTCCTCCCTCCCTCCCTTCCCACCATCTGCTTTTTGAATTAGTGTGGAGTGGCTTGCATTTTTACAGTGGTAAAATTCTGTGGAATTTTATAATCCACAGATAATATTTAATTGAATAAAAATGTTTTCCTCTCTCCCACAGCTTCCTAAAAACTGTGGAGCATTCAAACCGGCACTGAAAGCAAAAATATTCTCATGATTTTCCTTTTTCTTCTTCCAAAGCCGTGAAACAGCTTTCCTATAGCCATTAACCTCCTGTTCTGTTCAGATGTCCCACCGAGTGCTGGATACATAATGTCAAGTTCATTACAGTCAGTGCCAGAGCAGTGAACCCATGCAAAGAGGAGATAAAATCTGCATAGAATTCCCACCTACTGATCCCACCGGTGTTGCTAGTAGCACAGCTGATTACGTTGAACTTTGATGTGTGGATAAGCATGGGTGAATTTGGATGGATTAGTAGTTACCCAGGGCTTAGATAGTTAAGCTCTCATGAATCCTGCCATAATGAGCTGCCTAGAATTATTGCTTGTGTAGAACAGTTGGCAAAAACAGAAGCGTGTTTGTAAGCACACTGCCAGTGAAAAGGGAATAAAAGCCACTTCTGGGACCCAGAGATGACATCTCAATCCTACTGCAGGCCGAGTGGCAGTGCCAGGCCCTGTAACCTAGATGTATTGGGGCTGGTTTTGTGAGTTATGGGTTGCAGTCTTGAAATCAGTTTCTGGAAAGGCATTTCTGGTGGCTTATCCTCAGCAATAACGGATGCTGCAGGTTTGGCTGCCTCCCGGAGCTGGTAGCTGCTTGCCCGGAGAGCAAAGATGTTAGTTACAGTGCAGCGCTGATGGCAGTTAGCAAAGGACTTTCTAGAATCCTTCTGTTTGTGTCTTTTCTGAGGAGACACTTCAGCTTAGTACAGCAGCATACATCTACTTCAAAAACTTCCTATGGCCAAGGGATTTCATGTAGAGTTTGAGGGAATGAAGAAGAAAGTGACTGGTGAAGTTACAGGGCTGTGACATTTGTGTGCAACTAGCTTATGCTGAGATGGCTGAAGAGCTGCTGCCACCAGTTCTCCACTGCAACATGACTGAGCTCCTTGTGGTGAAGCCCTAGAATTGTTGGGTTGCTCAGGTAGAAATAAAAACTGAAATCAGTGCTTTCTAAAAGACTATGTGACTCTCATTTCCAGGTTCAGTTCCCTTTTAGTCTTTTCTCATTAGACTTTTAAAATTATGTTGTTACATTTTAAGGTGTTCCGTTGCTGGTTTAAAATCTCAATTCTATATGCCAAATAACTGTCAGCGCAAATGGTGTTTAGACATCAAGTGGGGGATTAATATAGGATGGAAGCTAGAGGAGGTCAGTGAGTCTGCAGAGTCTCCTTCCAAAGTGGTAAGTAACCAAGGCTGGTTTATGGCCAGATCCTTGACTACGCCTTCAGCATCTGAGCCTTCGGTGCAAGAGGATTTATTGAACAAATATTCTCAGACATCCGTTACTTGGCTACTCTGGGGATTATTTTTAGATTACTCTTCTTACCCCAGGTTAAAAGGATGAGGGAAATGCAGTGCTGTGGAGGTAGGAAAGTTTTGCTGCTTCCTAGGCCATTATTAAATGGCTTCTACCCGTTAAACTTGCAGGAATCTGCAGCGCGAGTCGGGAGTGCTGAATTTGTAGCTGGGCGGCCGCAGGGCGGCCCGCGTCGCTGCCCTGTAGCTGCTCTTCCAGGGGGAGAGCTGGCGAGCAGCAAGCCACCCCACGAGGCCCGTCTGCTGGCTCCCACCGCAGAAAGGAGGGAGCCCTATGAACAGTTTTGTCTCCAGCAGCCCGTTCGAGTGGCTGCGGAGAGACTCGCAGCCCAGGCGCGCGAGTTCTTCCCTCTCTCTGGAGCTGCTGGGTGGCCACTGGAGTTTCTCAGGCGAGCTGAGCCTGGAGAACTCTGCAGTAAGTTTACCCATCACAAAATGATTTCTACTACTGCTTAAAAATGTTTTTGTGGGTTGCCTTTCAGCAAGTTGTACAATTCCTAATGATACTGGTAAAAGTTAAGGAATGGGAATCAGCCTGCAGCTGGTTCACCAGTTACCAAGGTAAACAATGCTCGAAGAAAAGTTTAGATGATGTTTATCCGGCCTTCAAAAACTTGCTGTGTTTCCCTTTTTAAGTTGACATTTCAATCTGAAATGCAGCTTTAAAAAAATAAAGTTAAATGTTTCGATATTTATTTCTGCCTGGATTTTCTCTACTTATTATTAAGATTATTATCTTAATAATAGGCTTTAAAAAGAATCAAAAAGTTGACTTTAATCTGGTACGGCAGTAATAGATGTTATTTTAAGCTCTTTAAGGAGACTCTCTAACAGATACTTCTTTATTATTATTTGAATTTGATAATATTATCTGCCATGAAATTCCTTGTTTTGCCACTTGCTTATTGATCAGTTTTGTGAAGTGGACATTTATTCGTAATGTATGAGGATCTGAATTTACAGTTATAATGATTAAAAGGAAATGGTTTGGTTTTTCTAATGATTTTGCCTTGGTAATTCTTTATCAGTTACTTCTGTAGTGTAAGAGTTGGAGGAGAGCTTGGGCCTATTCTAATTGAAATCAATAAAATCTTTTTTGCTGACTTAAAAAGAAAGCAGATGCATTCTTAATAGAAAGAAAATTTTTGGTATGGAATAGACTCATAAGTGGAATACAAGGAGTTTTGCCTTGAGTGTGACACAACTTCTTTCTGGCAGCTGGTCTCAGATTACTCTGTTCTTGTTGTGCTTGGAAACTCCCTTTCCAAAGGATGGTACTTGGATACATCATAAAGCATTTTATGGTATTGAAATGCTGGTGTTCAGGCACATGTGTGTGTATGCATGCACTTGTGCATACACACGCAGACATTCATACTCACACACACAAGATGCCATGTGTTAGAAGTTTGTGCTTTTGTTCTCCTAGAATTTTCTGCGAGAAATCTTTTTTTTTTTTTTTTTTTTTTCCTGTGTGTCCTTTTAAGAGACACATGGCTTGATATGAAAACGCTGAGGAAAATTCATTTAGTTATTTTTTAATTACACGTGTAGGATTGTGCCTGTCCTTTGGAAAGCATTCTCCATGAAAATGAAGGTGAGGGTTTTTGAAATGGATGATAGCCATGGCTAAATCCGTGAGGAAGCTGCAGCTCCACCGACACTTGGCATACCCTGCAAGCCTTTCCGCTCCAGGAGGAGCTGACGCCTGACGATCTGTACCGCGCTGGATCCAGGAGCTAGGATTTTGGGCTTTCTGCCAGATGCGTTGTTAGGACACCTTTTAGTCTGAGGTTATGGTTTGTTAATTTATACTCGCCTCTCTTTGGTCGGTGTGTGTGTGCAACTGGGTGGCTAGCTGGTGGCCTCAGCATGGGGCCGCTGCTCCTTCGTGCTCGTTAGGCAGGCTGCTTCATGAGTTGCCTTTCGCGCTTCTCGTTTCTTCACTGTATTCTGACCTAAACCCCAGCATCGGTCATTTGGTTAGCCATGCTGGGATCTTACAAGATAGGGCTGTGGGCAGAGACGAGCTATTTTCTTTAGTCTTTCTGTTTAGGGCTAATTGTAAGAGTTCTCTGTGTGATTTGCTGATAACTTTTAGAATATGAAAGTATAAGAAAGCAAAATTTTATTTAAATAACTTTTCAAGGACTGTACCTGGCACCTGAATAAGTTTTAGGTCATTTTTTTTTCTTTTGCTTTTATTGTCCTTTTTTGGTGAACCTCCCCCTAAAACTTACCATGTTCTATATGAGAAGTTCGTGTTTTAACAGTTTGGTTGTTTTGCCTCTTCCCAGGCTATTTAATCCTTTATTGTTCAAAGGAATCCCAACAGCCACATTTAAATATGATACACCATATTATATCTATGTTTAATTTTTTTTTACTATAGTGTTTTTTTTTAACCATTAAAAGGCATTACAAAAGCATAAGCCTGTTAAAGAAAGAACAGCACAGGACTATTGGTAACTTACTCTGGAAAATCCTTATTTCCAAGCTCTCTTGACAGTTTTAAGCACCAAGTTAGTCTGTTAGTGTTGTGATCTCCATAATTCTTGTAGACCGGCTCCCTCAAGAAATATTTACCAGTTCTCCTGGTTTACAAATAGCTGGTTAGTAGTTACACACCTTGAAGTCCTGCTCTTGATGTGGCCTGTCACCACGTGTTATGTAATGTGAATGTAGAATAACTCTTATCGTGATGAGAGCAGGACATGCCTGTACTACTCAGTTCAGGATGCCTGGGTTGCTGTTGATAACTTTGTCTGTTTTTATGTAGAATTGGTTGCCGAGTTCATTACTTATTTGGTACTCTTCATGAAACAGTGTGGCTATAGTTCAGAACAAGCCAGTGACTTTTTCAGTTTTCATTATGCCTTGTGATCACACTTAAAAACCTAACTTGGCTTGAGAAAGGTAGCCCTCCCCAAGGATCTTTAAGTCTCTTAGAAGAAAGTAATCTGTGAATATAATCTTCAAGCAGAAGTTTTTAATTAGACATTGTAATTGAATTCATCTCTTCCGGAAAACCAAAAGAAGCTGTGACCTTTTTCTTTTCTTTGCCAGTCAGCCTGTGGGCCTGTACTTTAGAGAGATACGTTTAGGGGACATAGCGGGAACCAGAGTTCAGTGAAGAGGCAGGAGCCTTACGGGCTCCCTTGCGGTGACTTGCAGTGCCGAAGAGGCTCCCGCTGGCGGAGTTGTGCGATTCCCAGCCGGAGCAGGGGCAGCTGCTGTGTGCCTGCTCTAGCAATGCAGCCAGCTCTTTCGGTAGCTCCCAGTAAGTCTGTCTTAAGGGTTGCAGTAAATAGATTCATTCTGCGATGTAATACAAAGTATAAATTTTGAATTAAAAATTCGATTTTAAATACTGTTTGATTTGATTTCAAATTACTGAGGTTATTAATCACAGAACAGCACTGTAAAATTTGTAGTTACATTCCTTCCAGCCTTGTTCTTAGTATTAAGTTCTTTATCCAGCACTCTTACAAGTGTTGAAAGACTATTGCCAAAATACACAGACCAAGAGATGAGACAGAAATAGACCTGGATTGAGCTGAAGTTCAGTCTGGAGAATGAATTTAGAGAGCATTATGAACTGAATCGGTTGAAATTGTTGTTAACAAGGGGAAATAAACAAAAACAGAAAGTGGTCTGATGACCCTGTCAGATGTTCACTGCGAGTTACGAGCACAGGCCTGTTTTGGTAAATGACTGTTGGTGCTTCTGCTCTGTACAGTAAGGAAGCAGTGGTTGTAGTTCTTATCAGTTGTTTATCCTTTACTGTAGACTGAAGGGAGCAAATTAGACAAAGGTTGCATGCTGTACAAATAAATGCATTTTTTTTCTCGTGTCTGCTGATGCTTTTTCTCATTAGAGAAGAAACAGCTTCTGTACTCTTGGAAACACTGGACTGGCAAGGCTAAAACTGAAATCCTTTATGCACCTAAGAGAGACGTAAGAGCACAAGCAGCAGTTTGGTACGTACGTACTTTGCTGGAATGGCTCAAGGCTTGGAATGTAGAGGACCACCTAGTTGTGAGAGACTCGCATAATCTCCATGGCTCTTTGAGTCCTTTGGCCTCTCTCAGGGAGTGTCAGCCGAATTGCCAGCTGCGACTGTGTTTTTTCATAATTTGGGCAATCATCCATTGACAGTTGGATAGAGGCAGCCAAAGTCATTTCAGAAATGGTGTCTGCTGGCCCCCTGATGAGAACAGGCCTCCAGGGCCATTCAAAGAACCAAGGGAGTGGAGGAGAAAGGTGGATTCTCTATGTTCATTTGTGCCCATAAAGACTAACCTCATGTTAGGCTTTTTGCATTTGGGACACTTAATAACCACTGGCATTACTTTGAAGTTTTCTTAAAAAAACAAAAAACAAAAAGCACTTAGAGTCCTGATTCTGGGCCTGTTGATCTTTTATTTGTACACTGGCAATAGGGAAAATTTTCTTGCCTACCAGTGGAACCAGAGTGAATGTTCTTTTAAATGGGTTATTTTCTTGGAACAGAAATCAGCCTTAAAATCTATTTAATTTAGGCTTTTTTTTCCCCCTTCAGTTTCAACCTGAGATAATAGTTTTCTATCTGTGATTCCCTAGTGAGTCTGATATAGTGTCACCCACACTAGGCTTGAGAAGCTGTAAGACACTTTTGTGCATCACTCAGTTAAGAAAGAATTTGTAGGAAACTTGGATGTATTTCAACAGGCCTTGTGTGGATAAGGTTGTTCTGCACATCTTGTGTTTTATTGCTATAGTCCTTGAAAAGGAAGAGTTAACAATGTGCTAGATGTTATTGTCTGTGCTAGACAAATTAACACCTATTTTTTTATTCTTTGTTACTTCATGTGGTTAATAAATTTTAGAAAACTCTGTGCTGCAGGTCCATAAGCTGAATTTAGTGCTGGTTGCAGTAGACAAAAGATAATACTAGATTTTTACCACTGGAGGTCTCCAAGCTAGCTTTTTCATTTGCAAGAACTGTAAACACACATATGCTTTTTTTTTTCCCCTGTCTTTTTAAAGTCATAATTCTTGTTTTCTTTGAAAAAGAGATACAAGGCTCTTAGATGTCGTAATAGTGGAAAATAGTAATACAAACATGCCATTTATTAAGACACATTTGTAAAACCTCTCTTAGATCTTTATGGTCCAAGTGTCTGTGCATTCGGCCCCTGCCCTGAGATGAAGGTGAAGAATTGGACATACAAGGGTGATGACTGTTGCCACCAAGTGGGACTAGGCTCAAGCTTTTTTCTTTTCTTTTCTTTTCTTTTTTTTTTTTTTTGAATAGCCAAGGAGAGAAAAGGCTCTGTGGGCAGTCTGACTCCTCCAAGTCAGTCTCACAGTAGTAGTTGTCTTAAGCTGAAGTTTGCATATTAAAGATAATAGTCATAAGTCACGCGGCAGATGCAGTTCAGGAAACACATGTGAGGTTGCTGCCTTTATTTGGCATTTTTCTGTCCGGTTAAGAATCTACGAGAGTTGCTCGCTGTAGTTCTTGGGCTTTTAAAACATTATTATAATTAAACCCACGTTAGAATCTGAAAGTCAAAAGCAACTGAGTCACGAGGGAATATAGCGTAGGAAGAAACTTTAATTAGCTTATTACATGTTTCTAATGCTAAGCATTTCGGCTTGCTCCAGGGCTCTTTGCATTTCTAGGGAGGGTCTTTCCCGTGGGGTTTACCATGGCCCTGGGGGACTAGCGTTGATTATAGGCAGCATCTCCAAAGCTGCTTGTGCTTCTGGAAAAATCCAGCTAGGTGCGTATCACCCTGGGTTTGTTTGTGGTTTTGAAGTGCTGATTGCTTCCTGGGAAATGAAAGGATCCGCACAGCTCCTCCTGTTGTCTTTTATGTCAGGTGAGGGCGTCTAACTCTGGAGAATGAAGCTGAAAGCTGTTTTGTTTTTTTCTAGTTTGTTTGCTTTTGCTTGTTTGTTTGTTTTCCTAGACGACGGTTAATAATACTTACCTAGTAGTTTATACTTTCAGAGTCAACTGCCTGGATTTTGTAATCTGCTATAGAGCTTTGTAATCAGTTAAAAATGTGGAGCAGCATTTTTTTAATCACATTCGTGTTTGAAACAATGTTTTTTCTGATTCTCGAAGTACGTTTATGCCAGCTGTCTGAGGAATAAAAATGTCCACTCTGATTTGAGAGTTTGCAATTACATGTATTTTTCTCTTATTTAGTTACACCTGTGACTTTGGTCACACCATGCTTTGTAGGAGAAGACGAGAAATACCACAGTGAAACATTTCTAATGGCAGCTCATGAGTGGTCTGTAGCTGGGTGAAATCCTGATGTGTAGGACCCAATTTGCTGTTAGGAAATTAAAGGTTCTTGCTTATGTGCCCTTAGGACAGGCAGCTGGCTGAAAGCTGTTTAACAGAAACTCTATCATTATTTTCTTAATCCATGGCAGGTAGCTACTCCTAAAGGCCTTTGGAAGAGCTGTAGGCAGAGTCTCACAATGAATTAGATACAGAGAGGGAAGTCTGAGAAAGAGCTTTATCTGATTAAAGAAAATAAAAGAAAATAATGCTCTGTGTTCAGCGCTGCTGGGAAGCAGCCCCTGAGGAATAATTGCACACCAGTTTCTTTGAGCAGCGGTCCTGACTAAGGCATCTCAGCTATCACAGCTGATCATTCCCACTCCTTTATCACTTCTGTGCTTGAGATGGTTCAATTGTTTGAGAGAGCATGCAGGAAACCGGACTGATCTGCATGAAAAAGATGCTGTAAGAAAGATTTTGTTTGTTTATTTAATCTGTATAGTCAGATTACCCATAGCTATGAAATGGCATTCAGATGGAAAGGCAAGATGGGAATTGTTTAGAGTGGTATTACTCCGGTGAGCAATGTAACCTTGCCCTGTCTTTGCTCCCCCCCCCCCCATTTTTTCTGATACCTTGTTCACTGAAACACTGTGTGCTAATTATCCTGCTGCTGGAAAATCTTACTCCAGACCTTTGGAAGTGGACAGAGTCTCTAGGAGTGGGAGCACAAGAGCAAGCGAGGGTTGACCTGAATGGGTTCCTCACTTCCATTTGTGCCTTCTAAAACCTTTCTTCCTTCTTCCCCTGTGTCATACAGTATCACTTTCTTCATGATCACAATACTTAAGATTCTCCCAATATTGCGTGAAAATAAGACACTTACTGGACATTCTGGAGATGTAAATAACTCGTTTCCACGGTATGACCTTCTGTAAATTCTTATTCATACTATTTCAATGCTTAACATACAGTGGATGGTGAAGACAGTGATCACTTTGTAAATGTGGCCTTGAGATGACCATGTAGCAATTTTATGTATACTACAGCTCTGAAAGTTTTTCTTTTCTTTTTCCATGAGGATATCAAAGTCTTCATGATGTATACATTTTTTTTTCCTCAAGGAATGCACTTAAAATGTGCACATTAGTAGAAGGAATTCTGTGGATAAAAGAAGTCTTCAGGACTTGACATCTCTGCTGAAATTCCTTAGGCTATCAAGCACCAATTAGGGCACAAAGAAATTCAGTGTTCTGAATTTGACCGTAGGTAAATGGTTTCCATATTGCTTTGCTAGTTTCTCCTAAAGCATCCAGCTCTCCAAAACAGATATTTTGTGCAGAGGACTTGCGTGCTCAGGAGTAAGAGCATGCCAAACTTGCAAACGCTCGCAGCAGTAATTGTGAGTTATTGTGTGTCATTGGGTAATCCGTGGTTTTCCCGGCATGCTTGCTGCTCGATTTGTATATAAACTTGCAACCATTTGAGATGTGGCAGAAGGACACAGAAGAACATCAGAGCCTTTCTGAAGGGCCACTTTGTCAGTTTACTAGAAACTTTTGTGTTTGTTTATGAAGGAGAAGGTTTTCATCAAATTTGCCCCAGAAGGGACATATCAGCATTCTTCATCTTGCTCAGATGAGCAAGTGCTTGTTTTGATGCTGTCGTATTTGGTCAGTTGCTTAGGTACAAGCTCAAACACCATATTGGTTATGTTAAGTTGAATTTTGTGGTTTTACAGTTTAGGAAGTCTGGGCTTTGTTCAGTAACATGTAACCATTCCTTTAGAATATGTTTCCTTTTATACATAATCAGCTTTATGTGTATGTGCAATATTAAGTCTTGAATCACCACAATTAGTTTGGAAGAACTGACATTTGTATTTTACTTTAAAGACACAGGAATTTAGCACAGCCTAATAAAGGCGAGCTGTCTTGCTGTGTTTGTATAAGGTTTTTGTACTTTTTGGACAATCGGTTCTAAAGGACTGGGGAGAGGATTTTTGGGTAATGAGCAGTGGGGAAAACTTCCAAAACAAACCATGTCCCGAATATTCCAATATTGGTGCCTAAAATGGATTAACATTTCAGCACCAGAATTTATGTATTATGTTGGAGTATTTCATGTGTCAGTCTTTGCCTAGAACTAGTATAGTTAAAAAATCCCTCTGCTATGCTTGGCCTATTTGCAGAATCAAGTTTCTCAGTGAAGATCCTGTATTTTGAATTGTATGAATATGCTTGATATGAGGAACATGTGACTTGTGTGTTTGATTTATGCATATAGCTATAGAGATTTCAGGCAGTTTTGGATGCTGGTTGATTTGCGAGTTGATCGTCTGTATGTGTTACATACAGATGCACAAAACGAAGCAGTCTTGCGCGGCTTGCACCTTGAGTGTAGCAGAATGAGAATAAAAGAAAATGAGCTATTTCAGTCCTTCTGGCCAGGGGGTCACGTCAGCTGAATGAGCGGCGGTGTGATGGCACGTGAAAGGCAGCTGATGCTGGGTTTTGGTACAAGCTAGTGGGCGTAGAGATGGCGAGTCGGTCACTTCATGCCACTGCCGCCGAGGATGCCGGTGCCATCGCTAGGACTGGGAGAGCACCAAATAACCGTACAGCTGTGAAAGGATCAGGTTGCGCCGGCGGGGAAGTGGCGCCGGTCCGGAGCGGGTTCAGGCGCTCTGCGCTTTGTAAGGCTCCTGCGAAGTTTTCGGTTCTCTCCTAACTGTAGGTAACTTCATACTTGCTGCTGAGTAGCGAGATTCCCTTTCTAACCACACAGTCACAAGATGCCTTTTTAACTTACTAATTTAGATGGCATTTTGAAGACTGTTCTCTACTGAGCCCTCAGCAGAGGGCGGCCAGAGCCTTAGTGTGGTCCTGCTGCGCGCAGGATTGGCACCTGCGGGCGCTGCTACGCTGCGCCCTTGCTGCCTGCAAAGAAACGGAGAATTTTCGTCCAATGTAAACGGGATGTGTTGTTTTAGCTTAGCTGAGGCAATATTGCTCCTTAGATTTTTATTTATGGGGAAAGAGAGCCTTTCCAAAAGATTTACTGCTTTAGAATTGAAAAGTTTAATCCTTAGACTGAGAGGGAATAATGGAGCTTGTGGTTATACTGTACGTATAAAAAACCATTCTATTATATGCTTTAGAACAATGGTTGGCAGGGAATAGATTTTTAAGTTTTTAATGTTTATTATATATAATGTTTCATTTTTAATTTTTTAAGAACAATTTGGAGATAGCTTCATTATAGGCATATGCTTTAAAGAAGACACCAAGGAGGATCAAGGTAGCGGCTGGACCAGTAGAGAAGGGAGAATGGCAGGATGAAGTATGTGGAAGAGCAGTGAATTCTTCTAATGACTCCTTTGATCATGGTGGAACACTTTAAACAGTATAGTAAATGATGTTTACAGGTAAATGTCTCAAATCAAACCCATACAAAAATACCTTAAGGCAGTTTTAAAATTACGAGAAAGATGTTGTGTAATCTCTTGGGTGACTTTTAACAAATTAAAACCTACACTCAGGTAGATACTCCGAAATACAGCCTCCAAGTAAACCTACGTGTGATTGTAATAGACTTCAGTCATGGCTGTTGCTGAAACTCCTGTGAAATAAAACTTCAGAAAGTTTAAAAAAAGAAAAATATCTAGATTACATGGATGATAAGTACATATTAACTTTTATAGAGCTTGGAAAGTAGATTTGGTCTGCTGAGGCAGCACTTTTGTGTAAGCTGTAGCTGAACTAAATTGGCACCACGACGGCTTTGTGCTTTGCTTTCACCCTGACTGCATAATTATAATCCATCTTATTTGCTGGTACTCATCTGATTTCTTTATGAGGTGGTTTGGGGCATTAAACTAGCAGAAATCTACTCACTTTTTTTCTTTGCTTGATGACTTTTCTTTTGGCTTAGCACTTCAAACCATCTTGTTGAGCTAGATGAAACCCATTACTGGCCCAAGGACAGTGCAGAAATATGTGCCCAGGACAGGGAAAGAATGAACTGGACAAATGCCAGCTTAGATTAAGGTAAACTGTAAAGAAATTGCAGCCTTAGGAAAACAGCTGGTTAGAGTCGTATTTGAAACTAATTATGAAGCCCGTTGCTCAGGAGGCAGAGGGAGGCCCTGTGGCACTGCTAGTGGACTCCCAGATCTGTGCTGCTGTTGCCTGTAGACTCCGGTCCACTGTCCAGTCAACCTGGATTTGATGATACCCTCTCAGTTCTCGATATACCAAGACATGGCAAACACCGTGATTAAAATTAATTGTACTTGAGTTCTTTCTGGCAATTGCTGTTAGAGAAGCTAAGATCTTTACTGGGCTTCTCCATCTAGAGGGGAGATAACCTTTCAGGCCGGAGAGGTGACACACTTTTTGTAACATCGGCCAGTGAAGCTCGGAATGTGTATTCTGGGGGGAGAGGCCTGTGTCTGTAATAATATATTAATTTCTGGTGCAGCTGCTTCTGTTTTGCAGATTTTTATTCTCTTCTGTTACAAAGAACAATGAAATAATGGGTCAAAAGTAAATGTGCATGTGGGAGAAACAGAACACTTTATATGCCTATAATTTTAAGGCACATAGAAGTAAGCAATAGTTTGTTTTTTTTCTTTTAATACAAAGATTACTAAATTTAAAGTCTATTGAAACCGTAGATTTCACTTCCAGCTGTATGATTTTTCAGTTTGTCCCTTCTGTTGTTAAATACTTTTTCTAGTCTTTTTTTTTTTTTTTTTTCCCTCCGGGTCTTATGAATCTGAAACCATTAACTTCATTTGGAATTGTCTGTTGATAGCTTTGTGTTTTTTTTCTTACTACATATTTCCCAGTCTTTTTTTCATTTCAGAAATTGGTCCAGTGACGATAACCACAGATCCCAAGAAATTTCAATATGAACTCAGGGAACTTTATGTTCAGGTGAGCAACTCATTTGTTCTCTATGTACTTCTAGCAACAAGCCCTGTTTCCTCCAATCTTTCTTTTCTTGTTGATGTTTATACTGCAGTGCATCATCAGGATGTCGGCAATCTTTCTCTGTTATTTGGTCTACACAAACTGTTCATCTTCCTATTCTCTGATTGCCTGAATTTATATTTTACATCTTTGTATGATTACTCAGTTTATTGATCTTTATTGAATAACACAGAAAGACTACTTAGTAATGATAAAATTTATTTTGCGTTTTAATTAGTCTTGTCACGTGTTCACAGGCCTTTTTATGAACTGTTTTACTGTGTTCTGGACCCTTTTTCCCCATGAAAAACCTTCATCAGTTCTACAAACTAACTAATTCAAGTGCAAAAGGACAGAAAGACCCATGAAAGTAAATTCAGTTACTTCCTTCACTGCCATGCATTGCTATTGATTCAAAACGCCAGGTTTACCAGGTATTGATTCAAACCCACCATCTTATCCAAACCCTGTGAGTTGCCTCTGTAGCTGTGCTCTGGAGACAGGTGACAGCTCTGGAACTAGCAAGAGGCCTGATTCTACACACACGCCAGTATGCTGCACTTGGTAGAGTTTCTCTTGGTGAGAATGAACTGTAAATGAGATCTGGATCCGATGCTGAAAGGAAAGAGAAGTGTTGGAATAGAGTTTCTTTTATCCAAAGGAAATACAATGCCATTTCTCAGTGAAGCAATGAAAAGAATCTCATAAACAGCACGCTGACAGCTGTGGGTGGTCAGTCTTGTCTTCGTTAATCAAGCAAAATGCTTCTGACCTGCAGAGAACCTTGCTTGAATTAGCAGCACTGGACAAGACTCCTCTGTCTAAACAGATAGATCTTTTAGAAACTGGTATATGGTGAAATCTCTTGTAATAAAAGGTTTTTTGGAAGCTGCCAGTGCTAGTTTGAGTAGAACAATGAATAGTTGAAAATTTGGCAGAAGGATTGAAGTTCAGAGTAAACAATAGTATTTTCTCAAGGAGGCATAAAGTGCCAATCATTTTTTTTTTGTTTTGCTTTTTTTTTTGCATTTTTTGGTAGCATAATTAAACTTAAAGTCCTTCTAGTCTTGATTTTTGTTTTTATAGCTATAACAGAGCATAGTAGCAATTATTTTAAAAAATATATAAATCAAGTGAAGCTTTTGTGAATTTCAAACTTCACTTGCAAGCAGGTTATTTAAAAATTACTGTGTCTAATGAATTTAAGTTTTTCTAAAAAAATACTAATTGCATATCTTATAATTACTTTTAAGATACGATCACTCAGCTAAGACATTCATTGACCTACATTTGTTCATTCTGTTGTCGAAAGCCCAAAATATAGATTAAAAAAAAATCAAAAACAGGACAGATAGGACATGTCGCAGTAGTTCTTCCAGAAAATGCAAATATTTCCTAAATATTCTTTATTAGTATTTTGCCTAGAAAGGCTATTTGAAAAATATGGGAATGAATGCTGGGGAGTTGGGGGAAATTTTAAGATAGAGTAATCTTGAAAAGATGTAGAACAGGTATTCTCATTAATCAACAAAGCTAAAATTAACGCCAATGATAAACTATTTTAAGGGGTCTGTGGTGTATATATAAAACCAGTTAGATGGAAATGACCTATCAAGGAATACTGCAGAATTTGTCATCACTGGACATCAGGACAAACCCAATTCTTATTTTCCAACAAAATTCATCGAGGCACAGAATGGTTGGAGGGTCTAGAGGTGGCAGTAGAAGTAAGAAAAGTCTATGTATTTCTACATAGAAAATATAGAAAGCTGTATGGATTTGCCACCCTTTGAGTTACAAAATAGTCCTATGTCATTTTGTATAGATGCTTCTGAAAATAAGAATAATAGATTATGGTCTCTCTAACACCTTTAAAAGAAAGTGCACGATAAAATACGTATTTCTTTTCTTCAAGATGACCTCTGCCAGCCCTACTTTATATGGTTTCTATTGTATCAATGGATAACTATTCTCTGTGTGTGGTGCTTATCTAAAATCTGTATACAGTTTAAGGGAGAGAACTGCACTTTGTAGCCTTTCGGCTGAAGTTCTGCAATATCACTGTTCATAAAAAGATTGCAAATCTAATTTACTAATTTAACAGAACCCCCTGCCCCCCCGGGTTCTTAGGGTCTTCATACAATGAGGTAAAGACCGTATGAACAGAGTTTAGAGTTCTTCTGTGCACAGACCTGACTTAAATGATCTTACAAGCTAAAGAAAGTAGTAGAGGTTCACCTCGGTGTGATTACTGAGCCCGAACGGTTCGTTGCCGTTTGACGTTAGGTAAGAATTAGTCTGTTTGCATCTCGTTGAAGAAACGAGGCCCTATCCCTTTTACAATCAGAATGATAAAGAAAGAATCCATTTGACACCTTAAAATTGATCCATTTCCCTATGTTTTATCTGTAATTTACTGGGAATCATTCTTACAGACAATGTTCAATAACTTACTCTTGGGCAGCAGTGGCTTCTTAGTGTCTTTTGTAGTGTAAACCAGATTTTGTGTATTCTAATATTAAATAACTTTCACACTAGAGGATTGTTTGCATAAGAAATACACTTAAATCTTGTCTCTATTTTAAAAAAAATATTAGCTATACTCACAGAGTTTGAGTGCTGAATGATCCCACAGTATGGATGTTGATATACTTGCATAAACAGCTTATGAAAAGGCCTTACTTGGATAGTTCTGAGAGTAAAAGTGACTTCTTAATGAAAATAGTCATCTTTTGTAGTTTGTAACATTTTTTGAATTAGTTGTTAAATTAAGTGGATACAGTGCCATTTTAAATAAATATATTGCTACTAAATTTAGATCTAAAATCTTATTTTTGAATCTGTCCTGACAGAATGGCAAACTAAACTTTCTGAGCTTTACTCACCACTGTTTTTCTAGAAAATGTCACAAGGTAATTATAACCATATTTAATTGAAATTTGGAGAAAAAGGCAGGAAACATTTAAAGGAATGTTTCATATAGGTGTATGAACTGATGCATTTTTGTTTATACTTGTACCTAGCTGCCTTTGGAGAAAGCAACTCCTCTACATTTTGAGGAAAAAAAATTTCACACTTGCTCTCAGACCCACTGTCCAGTTCAGCAGCATTTTTTCTGCTATAGGTAAAAAGTAGCTGTTGCCTTATAGAACACTTGGACTATTCCATGGAATAATAGTCTGACAGACTTAAAATGGGACTAGAGAGTTTTCTCTACTAAGAAGGTGACTGTAGAAATCAGCTGGTGTCTTGACATTGTGTATTTAAATAGAAAAGTGTTTTTTTTTTTTTTTTTTTTTCTCTGCTGAAGATGCCATTGACTTTGCAAGAGCAGAAAGAAATACCTCAGATATACTGATCTGTCCCATAGGATATATAAGCATTGCCAAGATGAAGTTCTGACATGTGAGTCAAAAGCATTTTTGAGGAATTATCTCTTGAGCTTCAGGCAGTCTGGAAACTACCACTTGCTTTTCCCATAAAAATCAGACTACATTTAGAAAGGACTGACTTCTGAAAAGAAAAATGGCAAAATACTTATTCTTTAACATAGATAAGTTTATTGAAAGATTTTTGCTTTGAAATTAGATTAAAGTTACTGATAGATGAAAGATTGTTGCTGACATTAACATTTCATTGGGGACAGCTGGTCTCCTTGGAGAGTGGGGCACCGGGGGAGGCAGGGTTTTCCCTGGTGTGTGTCTCTGCGAGAGCGTTTAACCTCAATGTAGTTTCTGATTGCATCTGAAAAACTAAAAAATTGATGCAATAATTACATTACCCTTTTTTTTTTCTTTTTCCTTTTCTACAAAGCCTCTGAGGATTTGTATGTAACAATGTGTGAAGGCATGCTGATCGTAGAAATAATTTTTAATCTTGATTGTGCAGAAATCCGTTGCCGTTTACAGGGGAGGGAAGTTACTGTTTGTGTTCGGCTCTTTGCAAAGTTACATCTTCCACGTGCCAAATTAATATTTATGCAAGAAGAAAGTGCCCTTGTATTTAAACAGTATTTTCCTTTTTAATTGAGGAAGGAAAAACTGACCCTTTCATATAATATTAAATAAAGTCATACTTGGAAGCATTTTGATTAAATAACAGCCTGAAAGTTGTCCAAGTGAGAGCAGCTGCATGCTAAGCAGCGCAGGTGGCTGTGAAGACATCACCTGCGACCCCTCTGCTGAGCTCCCTGTGCTGGCTGACCCCCGTGGGAAACTAGCTGAAGCTCTTGCTAATGGGTGTTGTGGTATTTAAATGTCCTTCCTGAGAAGAGCTGAGATCATTTCCCATCTGCACCTATGACGGTGACCTCCCGTGACTGCTGCATGCTACCAGAGCAATTAAATCCTCTGCCAGTAAGGGAGGGTGCGAGTGGAGGAAATGGAGCTGTCACGGGCGCCCGAGCGAAACGATGCATCCTGCTCCCAGAAGAGGTGAGAGGGACCAGGACACCAACCATTTTCAGCGCTAACCACAACTCCCTCCTTTGGCTTTATTTTCTCTGAGGAATTGTGAGTCTGTGAGAGCACTCTACAGAAACCATACAAGGCTTTGGAAAAGCAAAACGGTTAAATGATTAGAAGCTGAAAAAGTATCTGTCTTCAATGACCCAAAAGAAAAAAATTTAGTTGATTTGTTTGTTTTCTTCCTTAGATTTTTTTTTTTTTTCTAATTGTGAATAGGGTGGTGGTGATTGTCCAGAGATGAGCGTTGGGGCGATTAAGATCGCTCTGGAAATCTCTCTCCCTGGTTCTTTCATCTATGTGTTCACTGATGCACGATCCAAAGATTATAGACTTACCCATGAAGTACTTCAGCTCATTCAGCAGAAACAATCACAGGTACAGCGGGGATTTACGTTCTAAATTTTTGTATGCCTTTAATGCACTGTATTTTCAATATTGAAAGATGAAATTCTTATCTGTGAGACTCCATGAAATCTCTTCATACAGAAGGGCTCACGATACTGCCATTGTAGCAACTAGCTTTGATTTTCTTGAAATAGAAAATTACCTGATCAATAAAAATTCAAACGAAAGGAACCTTTTCTAATGTTGTGAATTAAATAGTGGGAGTGAACCCTTCTGCCAGTACAGGTATTCTAGGTCAGTTTACCAGTTGGGTGGGCATTTTAAAATTGTTCTGACATAAGAATTTTTCTGTGAAATGGAATTGCTGGTAGAAAAGTATCACCTGAAGAATCACTATGAAGACTAGAATCACTACAAAGTGATTCTTGTGTTTCCTTTCTTCATTGCTTTTTCCATCAGTAATGAATGCAATATATCTCTCCTTCATGCAAAGTAATGTGAATCCACGCAAAGTAACATGAATCCATGCAAAGTGATACAGTTCTTTTTTGTCGTGCCTTACTGCCATCTTTACGACGCTTTCCTTGCTAAATTTTGCACCATACATCAACTGACTTAATCTTTCTTGTTTTTATATATATGTGTGTGTGTATATATATGTTTGTGTACATATATTATTTTTTTTTTAACTGCAGGTAGTATTTGTGCTAACTGGAGACTGTGATGACAGAGAACATATTGGTTACAAGGTCTATGAAGAAATTGCCTCAACAAGCTCTGGTCAGGTTTTTCACTTGGACAAAAAGCAAGTTAATGAGGTAAATTCTGCTGAATTCTGCTATAGTCAGAAAAGACAAACACAGTGTCTAAGCCAAACTTCACCAGCTTCCTTCTGTGTGAGAAGGCTTTCAGGAGTGGGGCCTTCCAGATGAGGAGCAGTTACATGCTCTGGGAGCAGTCCTGTGGCTGTACCACTCTGAGTGAGTGTGCAGTATCAGCTTTCAATGAGTATTTTGCAAATAACTGTTAATAAGTTAGGACAGAAATGTTCCTCACGTAACTCTTTAAACTATGGAAACATGCTAGCTTACGACTACCTGTCAATATTTTAATTTGTCTTAGTTGCTTTGCGATTGAGATCATTGCTTCAATAGTTTTGACAGCCCTGCTGACAAATGGTAATTGAGTGAGTCACGGCGACACGCTTTCTTGTGATTGTTGATCCACAGCCTTGAAGGAATATTTTCTTTGAAAATTCCAGTGATTCTTAGACGCAAATGAAATTTCAGTAGTGCATGAGAAATTACTTTGGAGAGGGATGAAATCACATGTTAGTTTTTTGGGGAGCTGGAATTGTTTATAAGTGTTGTAAATATTTCCTTTGACCTCATGGTATAGGCAATAGCTGGATGAGGTTTTCTAATAAAAAAAAAAAAATCACTTTTCTTCCTTTTCTTTCTTTCCTTCCCGGAATTTGGACAATGACAAATGTTGGAGATACATTGCAGCTTTCTGTTGTTACTGCCTAGAAAGATCGAAGGTCTTATTGTTACCTTATATAATAAGATTTTGGCAGTGGTGAGAAAGTGATCAATAAACAGAACTTCCCAGAGGATTTATCCTCTCATAATTAGGTGTATGGTTAGGAGAAAGAGAAATTAGCTTTGGGACTGTACAGTTTCTGACCTGAATTTTGCACTTATTTTATGTGAAATTTAGAGTGTTCCCATTTTGATTACATATCTTTATTTTACTTTCCGTGGAAAAAAACAAGCAGAAGTTGCATAAGCAAGTAACTGAAGGCATATACACCACATAAACAATCCTAGAAAGGAGAATGTGGCATTTTATGTTTTCTTTCTGTGTAGTAAGCAGCAATAATCTCGCACCAGCCTCAAGACTAGCTGAAATAAATACTTTTCAGACAAATTCATTGCAGAACTTCAGTGGGAAATGCTGTTTGTCAGATAAGAAGTTTTAGGATTTTCTTCTTCTTCTTCTTCTTTTTTTTTTTTTTTTTTTTTTTTTCCCCTTCTGATTTGTGGAAGGAAAAAGCAGAGAAAACAACTTGTAAGTGCTAAGCAATCCCACATTTGTAAGTAGAGCTGCTGTGCACTATTCTATCAGCAGCCTGCCTGCTTTCTGAGCTCCTTAATACTTTTCTGGTTCTGAGAATACCGGCTTCTGATTGAGTGGTTAGTTTGTCTTTGAACTCCGAGTAAGGTTTTAGGTGAGGAGTTTGAGTAGCAACTTCTTCCTCCTTCCCACTCCGTCTCAACATCTGCTCTCGGCAAATAGCAGGGGGCTCCTTCTCCGGGGGCCGGGCAGCCCATGGTGCGCGTAAGAGCAAAGGTTGATACCAGCAAGCGATGGTATCAGTAGGTGCTGTTTTTGCACAGCTTTTTGGGGGGACAAGGGAAGAATGCAGTGCCTTCTATAATCACAACTCTGTCAGTGGTCCTATGCTGTAACCAATCCCCTAGGCAAAACTAAATCTCTTTCGGAAACCATCCAGTTAACTGCTGCTGGGGTTGCAATTAAAAAATGTAAAAGGCTTTGAAGTAACTTTAATGAACATTGACCTCACATAAAACTAATCCTGGATTTAAGGGACTGTGAAAAAGAGTTTACCAGAAGTCTACTATCCCAAATAAAAACTCTGGATTTGCAGATTTCAGTTCAGGATTGGAAATCCTACTTTTTCAAGAGGCATGTCCACCAATGGCTGGATGCAAGCGTACAAGATATATAGTAATATTCTGCATCAGCTTTTTATGGTGTATTCCTCAGGCATGCTTCAACAGAAATAAAACTGGCAGTTGTCTTCATCTGTCTAGTCAATGGTGGGTAAAGTATAAAATTTTATAACTGCTAAAACAGTCACTGTTTTGAGCCTAGAGATGGCTAATGCTAAATTGTCCATTAGGAAAATGCTACAAATTACTGAATGTGAACACCCTGCTAAAACAATGTTCTGCTTTGTTAAAAACATATTTGATTATTCTGCCTCTAGAAAACCCAAACAAAGCTATTTATAATGTACAAAATTGCAAATCATTGCTCTCATCCTTGCCCTTTGTGCATTAGTGGAGAATGAAGCAATATTATGAACTAGCTACAAGGAAACACAACAAAACAATACTTGATGTTTATCCAGCGCTGTGTTATTAAGAAAACTAGGAACGCTTGTTGCCTTTTTTCACTCCTGAAGCAGATTTTACCAGCTTAAAATTTACAATTAACTCTACTCAGAAAACATTGCAAATTTCTCATAGTGTGGAGCCAGTATGCAATTCTTAGCATATTTGGTAGAGTTTAATCTTGTCTCAGGCCTCTGAGGAAATGTAAAAGTACTTTATGATCACAGACCTTAAAAGAGAGGCTTATTTTTCAGATTTGGTTTTGAGGTTCTACTTTTATAAATTATTAGCAGTCTCTGAATGACACTTGACTATAAATTGAGTAGTCTTCAGTTTGAAATTTTTCAGACTCATCTCTGGTTTTGAGATTTTATTCTGTTGAATCAATTTTAAAATGAATGTTCTTTCCTCTGAAAGAGCAGTGGTTTTGTCATTTTTGTCTCCATTGTCTTGGTATGGTTACTATGTTCATTTTATCTCAGCATTTAAGGCCTGAAATTGAAAGTTGTTTCATTAGGATGGAATTCCCTTGGCTTTAGTGGTGTTCCATGGTTGCTTTTGTAGGCTTAGGACTTAATTTGCTTTTGGTACAGATTCAAAAAAAATAGTGTACTTTTTGTTTGTAGGAAGAAAACTTTATATGTGACTAAAACATCTGTTGTGTCCAAGTCAAGGTATCTTGTAGCTAGAGAAATTACATAGTATTATTGGTACCTTGAAGACATATTTATAGCCTTCAAAAGCACGATTGCAGTAGTTGCTCAATGAATTTTAAATTAAAGTATTTTCATTAAATTCTCTTATTAAAACAGATTTTTTAATCCATGTCCAATTTTATTAGTATCTTGCAGAAGAGACAGTTTTTGATTGGAGGCTATGTTAACCAACACTTACCAAGCTTCATTATGGGCTTAGAAGTATTGTGATTCCTGCATGTGATTCTGATGCCCAAAGGTTTGTACTGGTGCCATGACTGGTATTGAGCAGGAACGATCAGCAGACAGTGAATTTGGGAAAGCTTAAAAATGGCTGAGGTTAATTTGTCGTTGGTGGTTCGTATCACACCTCTAAGTTATTTTGATTGTTCGAGGTAAAAATGGGTCATTTACTGTCGCTAATAAATGAGTCTGACCAGTATTGTTAAAGCTGGGATTTCACAAGAATGTAAACTGGCAGAGTTTTGTATTTCTTTCAGTATTGAAACACTTACTGGGTTTTCTTATTCTAACCTGAATCCTAATCCCCCCCCCCTTTTTTTTTCTCCCCTGCATAAGGATGAAATATTTCCCTAGTCTGTTTGAAAACACAACTTCTTCTGTGTTTAAAATACAGAATAAGTAGAAATGGATGTTCCATGTACACTTCCAAAGCAGTAAAAGGAGGGAAACTGAGAATGACTGTGGAAGGCGACTGGAGACATGGAGCTGGACTCTAGTGTAAAAGTGGGTGTTGCTGAGTGACTTGAAAGGGGAATGAGACCAGATGTTACTGAAAAATCAGTTTATAATTTAGATGAGAAGCCTGTGAATAAAAGTGGTGATGTGACTAAGAGGAGATTGGGATGGGGACTGAACATAGCTGAAGAGACACAAACTGATCAAAGAACATGATAAAAAGAACGAAGTGAAAGGGTTGTTCTTGAGGGCAGTATGCAGCAGATTAATGCCTGTAGGATCACACAGATCTGGAACCTAGAATTCTTCACATTAATGAATTCTTTGCTGTGAACAGAAATCTCTAAAATCTGCTGGAAGAGCATCCTATTTCTTGTGGCTGCTTAGCCCTCATAAGGGTGACAACCTAGGAGTTAAACCTGTGTAGCCTGGTTTAGTATTAAAGATCTGCAGTGTTTATGAACAAGGTGAACGTTTGGATGATGCAAGGGAAAAGATTTTAAACTTTGTTTCACTTTATTGGAAATCTAAGAGACTCCTTCCTCCACTGCTTTACAAGAATAACATGAAGGTAGTAAAATCAGAAACTCAGAAGTTAGCAAATGCTAAAATTAAGGTTGCTCACATAATGTCTCTTCCTTTCTCTTCTCCCTCTGTCCCTGTCATTAGGATAGAAAAAGAAAGAATAGTTTCATGGTAGAGGCTGCTGAACGCTGCCTTGGAAGTATTGTATTCATAGGAGATTTATATTCATATATAATTTTTATATACACTGTCTCAAACTATTAAATATATATTTTTTTGTACGCAAACAAAAACTTTATTAGAATATAATGTAGTTTTTAGCTTTGGGTTAGAAGCACCTCCATATAGATAAGCAATGAAACAGTTAACTTCAAATCCTCTTTCTCTGACTGTTTGAGAAGTATTCTTGAGACCTAGAATAAATGGGAATAGAGACCATACTCTGTATATTTTCCAGGTTTAAGTGTGCGTTCCAAGAAATGACCTGACAGCAGGGCAGGTTGCAAGAGCAAATTCTCTGGAGAATTACTATAAATTATTTCTATGTTTGCTCTTCCCCCTCTAATAATATTCATCAAGTCACATTTTGGCAGAACTGCAAAGGCTGCGGTTTTTTGGGGGGCTTTCTAGGATCCCAAAGGAAAAAATATCTACTTCGAAACCAGTATTACAGCAGAATTGCAAACGTCTTTGGAACGAGAAGGTTGGGAAATAGGACTTCCAACTTTGCCTGTTGAACGTTGGGAAAAAATATAACCACATGAGAAAATTACTGCCAGGCTCAAAACAGCTGGGTCATTCTGTTGGCCTCAGTTTTCATTTTTGAACTTGAACTCTCAAATATGTTTGCTTTAAAAATTGAGATTGGATTCTGTTCTGAATTTGAGACTTTTTTTTCACTCTCAGCAGCTCCATTTCTGATATGCATTTAGGTTAAAAGCAAAGATGTTCTTGCTTATTATTTTTTATTCCCACCCTTAAATGGCAATTGCACAGCATAAACTCTTATCTGAAAGTCAAAGAGAATTTCATTTATTCATACATCATCTCAGGGGGAAAAACAGGGCAAATTCTATTTTCAGAGATCTCCTAAGTAGCCTCATAGTCATCAGCCAGCCTGCATATGATTCATAAATTGGGGTTTTTGGCGGTGGTTGCAGTAGTTTCTGTAGTATCCGAGTACTTCATCGTCATTGTTGTAGCTGTTCCCATGACACTGCTGTGACATGGAGAGGTATGGTTGTCCCCATTCAGTAAAAGCACACTGACCACGACCAAAACCAGCTTGCCTGAAGCAGTGTCACGCAGAGCTGCCACAGCGCCGGCAGTGCTCTCTGGATTGTTGGCCCTCGTAGAGGAATGACAGAGCTGTCAATGCCAGTGGTTGTTTTGCAATCTTTTGTTTGATTTGTTACTCATTGGCTAAAAATGTTAAAAGTTAAGGAATGTAATTCCCTCAGAGACAAACTCAGTTTTAGTTGTGAATTCACAAGAATTCCTCTGCTGGAGCGTTGTTCCCCTCAGTTGTCCTGTATTCTATATGTAGCAGTTACTCGTATTGGATGCTGTAGGAGAATATAGCTGAAGTCCACAGATGACAATTACTAAATTCTACACCTGGATAAGGAAGTTCTCCTTATTGCTTGAGGCAAGTAATGGTTAGCTTGTGACTAGAAATATGCATGTATTTGTATCCCCTATCTCTTTTAAAAATTATCCTATAAGCCCAGAGTGTAAATGTGGATCGTTTTTGTTCTTTTGAACATCATGCTGATCTTGGCTTTAGTAGTATCTTCTGTGAAAATTATGTTTTTTAAATATTTAAATTTTTGTAAATATATTTGCCGTGCTATGGCAGGTGAGCCTCTTCATTTCGGAAGAGGCAATTGCACAAGTAGGGCCATATAGTTTTGGTACTAGTTGTTTTTCCTGCACATTTGTTTTGTTATGTGCATGACAAATACTTTTTTTTGATTTTTATAGTGCACAATAGAACTTGAAGCATGTATTTGTCTTAGTGTTGTTTCTTTGCTACCTGTATATTTTAAGTCCAGCATTTGTATGTTTTTGTATTTTTCCTTTCTGTGTTCCAGGACTATTGCATGTACCTTACAGGAACTAAAATCCCACTTGTGTTGTCACTAGAATATCTTTGCTGAAAAGGAGGCATTGGCTGTTGTGGTTGGCAAACTTTTGACCATTCTCTTTTCTCAGGGTGATGTGGTAGCAGTGCACCATTACACGACAGGATCATAGATGAAAGCAGCAATCTCAGTTTATAGTAAAAGTTACCGTGGAAGCTACATGTCTGGTGATACGACTGTTATTTCCTCTTCTAGGTGTTGAAATGGGTTGAAGAAGCAGTTCAAGCCTCCAAGGTGCATCTCTTGTCTACAGACCATTTGACTATGGCTGTGAACACTTGGCAGATCCCTTTTGATCCCAGTCTAAAAGAGATTACAGTGTCCTTGAGTGGCCCTTCACCAGCAATTGAAATTCGTGACCCATTAGGTGAGGTGGTTTATGCATTCTTTTATGTTAGGGAAAAAAATGAATGAAAATAACAAGTATTGCAAAAATTACTTGTGCAGTCTTGTTGCACTTATGCACTTGTGAAAAAGGATCAATTTGGCTGTGTTACGTGAAGACCTGAAGAATCCAGTGTATACTTAGAGATGCATTCTCATTGTGACTTTGTTTTCCTTGTTCTCTAGCATTCAGGGATTTTTTTGATCACAAAATTTGAGAGCCGAGAATAAAAACATTTTTCTTGCTCAGAAATGTCCACTCCTATATTTTGTCCCAGGTCAGTGGAGGCCTGTCTGATAATATTTTAAAAATTGTCACTTGGACATCCTGTACTCAGGCTGACCTTTCCTTTTAGTGCTCTGATACAGGTAGGGTGTTTCAAGTGCTGACGGTTGTTCAGAGTCAGCCTTTTAGGGAGCAGAATGCTTCTCTGGAGAACTAGTTCCTGCATACAGCCATCCATATATTTGTATGTTATAGTATACATATAAAGTGTGGTACGGTGCAATATGAAAACCTGTACTCTTCCACTAAGGTCTGTGATGTCTGACAGGCTAAATTCCTTGTGAGGATGTCAGATGCATTCACCGGTCATGCCAATGCCTCTCTACCTGGGGGTCCAGAGTGAATGTAAAGAATGACAACATTTTTTAATGTTCTGGAAAGGATTACAGGGGATTTTGGTTGTTGTGCATGTCATTGACTCTAAGTAGTGAGTAAATCAGGTAATGCATCAGTAATGGAAAACAGTATTTTATTTATTCTCTTTCCTTTTTAGGCAAACAGATCAGTAAAGGATCTGGACTGAATGAACTGCTGAATATCCACAACTCTGCTAAAGTAGTAAATGTTAAAGATCCAGAGCCTGGAACATGGACAGTTAAGGTATAGTTATTGTACAAATCATGTATGATTTGTCCTAAAGTTTATAATTTATATAATGATATATTTATTATAGGTATTCTTCAGTAAGTTTGTATTACGCTAAATGTCCTTACCGAGCTACATGTTGCAACATATCCTGAAGGCAATAGCATAAAATTCTTGCCAAGGTGACAGTATATTTGAAGCTACTATTTTAGGTCAGATCTTCAGGTCATCCTTTTCCTTTGAGTGGAAACAAGTGAGCACCAAGCTTTTCACAGTCCAGTGAGTAGAGACTTTCTATAGAAATTATGGGCCAGAGAGGCTTTGCTGTGTATAACATGTCTGGAGCGCTGGGAGACAGAACGTGCACTTTATAGGCTAGACATTTTGTGAAGTAGACGGATCTGTGTTTAATTCAAACTTCTTATCAGTAAACTCTTGAAGTCCTACAGCATGTAACTAAATTTGTTCATGTAAGCAGTATGCCAGCACCATAAAGTTGCGAAGTTGGACCCTGAAGGATTTGTGAATGCTAGAAAGTTGAAGTCGACGTGATTAGTAGTAATAACTGAACAAGAAATTACCATTAACGCCTGCTGAAATGATCATCCTAGAAATGACTGTACCTCTACAGTGACTTTTGATTTAACAAAAAATCATGCATTTGTTCATGCATTTGTTCATAGGTCCATGTTTTTCAGATGATTGTCTTAGCTGATTGCAAGAAGGTTCCAGGAAAGCAGGGTTTCCTGATGCATGTGACAAATACATGTTTGCTTGTACATCTGTCCTTTCTTATATCAGTCATGAATCTGTGAGAAGTAACAATAATGTAGAATTCCAGTGATCCATAATAAACGTCAAATAATTAAAAGAGAATTGACAAAGATAGTACTTAGAAAGCAATCCTTTGGGGTGAAATTTACTCTTACGCACTTGCATAACACTGCCACCTCCTAGGTGCTAGTGTAATATCGGCATTTATTGTTATTAACAAACAACATTTTATAAAGTTATTCTAATGTTAAAAGTTCACAAGCATCTGAAGGTCTGAATAATTCATGAGGAGAAATATTTTCCGAAAAGTGTGTAATTTTTTTTTTTTTTTTTGGTCTATGGGTGGTTTACTCAGCTTTAGTCGTTGGCTTAATTTATTTGTGCTAAGACTTTAAGGTTGCTGCTAAGGAATTAGAGAAACATTGTGAAAAGTTTATTCACACTATAAATTCCGTATATAGTTGTATAAAGCTATAAAAAGAATAATGAAATTTTAACAGCCAATTAACGCTTGATAACAGGAGTTGTTTGGCACATTTAAATATTTCTTTGTATTATTAACAGCTAGTTTATATAAAAAAGACTGGTGATTTTTCTGAGATGAAAGGCTAGCTAAAGTAGAAACAAACAGGTCGTTTTAATAAGACAGACTTTTGTCATAGTGTCTAAATGGCTGTCTTGGTTATGAAAAACAACTGCTTTGTTTAAAAATAGTCATTGCAGCTGTATCAGAGACTGTTACTGAACTGAAGAAATAACGTATTTTAGATTGGATCAGATAATGCTCTCTAAACAGATAAAGCTCAGTGGAATAATGTGATTGCATATGAGTGCAATGCAGCTGTTTTTTTTTTTTTTTTTTTTTTTCTTACCTACTTCCACACCGCTCAGATGTTAAGGACAAAAACCCTCTGGTTCCTTGTGTACTCTTGGCAAGGAGCGGTCATCATTTTCTTTCGCAGCATGTGACAGTAGAAAGTAACTTAAACTAAGTGAGACAAAATAATGGTAGAATTCAGGACTTTCATAGAAGCTACTGTGCCCTCAAGCAACGCAAAGTTAAGGTGATTGGCCGTGTTTGAGATGTGTTTTTTTTTTCTTTTTTCTTTTTTTGCTGATTGAACCAGAATAACAGTGGGGGGGGGGGGGGGGGGAAGAATGGAAGAGGTGCTTCTGCATCCTCTGCTTTCCAGCTGAGCCTTGGATGAGAAAGAGAAGAATTTTTAATATATGTTACTGCTTGAGGCTTGTTTTCGTACTTGCCACTCCTGCGTATACAGTGCCTATGATGTTTTCCTGTGCCTAATGATTAAAATTAGTTATATATTCATTTTAAAAGGGAGGTTATTAAATAAAAGAAGGCAAAATAAATTATTGCAAGACTGGAGATAATTTATATTATCAGTAAAATATTTACACTGCTTTTCTGTTTACTTCTGTTTCTATTTTATAATATAATGTAATTGTTGACACCCTGGCTTGCAGACATGTCCTGCCATTACAGTGACTGGGATCTGACAAGTAATTACTGATCTTGTGTATATATGTGGTAATTTACTTCAGAGACAAATTCAATTGGTATTTTTTGCAGGCCTTACAATTACAGGGCCCAGTATCTAAAACCTAAGCCTTATCAATGGCTTTTTTTATCAATAAATTTTGACATATGCCTCCTTTCTGCCTTGTTTTTAATGAACTGAGCAGATGTTTCAGAAACTTGGCGAATCCTGATATGCTACTTGTTCCCATGGTCTCTCATTCTATTGCCTTTTCAGACATCCAGCAGCGGAAGGCACTCTGTTCGTATCACTGGTCTCAGCACTATTGATTTTCGAGCTGGGTTTTCTAGGAAGCCGACCTTAGACTTTAAAAAAACGTCCAGCAGACCAGTGCAAGGTTTGTTTCCAGCCTATTTCATGCAGAACAATAGTTGTTTTGGGGAGCATGCTGAGGCTACCCCCACCCCCAACAAGTAGAATATCATGATGGTCTCTACTGAGCCTGGTGGTAAAACTTGGGCATTGCTTGGACATTGCTGGCATGTTCTTAGACCCTTAGACCCTTAAATGTGTGGTAGCAGTGAGTTTTCTTGTCTTGTCATACTGCAGTACTCTTTCATGTCAGCTGGGTTTTTGTGTGACATAAAGTCTTGATACTTTTGGTTATAGAATGCCTCAAAGTTGCAGATTTGTTTCTGTTAATTTTGGAGGCTTAAAGAAGAATCTTTGGCCCTGGGGTATGATGCAGAGTTAAAGAATCTTCTGCTTCAGACACACCTGTTGGAAATCAAACCCAAATCAGTGGTGTGTCTCCTAACAGCTAATAAGCTGAGCACAGGTTAGCACCATTTAGTCTCCTGCTACTTGGTAAGTAAAAGGTTCAAACTGAATGGAGCATTCATGGGATAGGGGGCCATGCACGCATATGGAGTTTAACCTTTCCTTCTCTTTCTCACTCTTTGGACACTTAAAATAGCATGTTTCTGTTTTTCTAGGGATTCCTACCTTTGTGCTGCTGAATACCACAGGGATCATTCTTCCAGCCAGAGTAGACCAACTGGAACTGCTGAGTATTACAGGGGAACTTCTTAAGACTTTGCCAGTGAAATATTATCCTGACAGAAAGCCCTATGGACTATGGAATATTTCTGACTTTATTCCACCAGATGAAGCTTTTTTTGTCAAAATAATGGGCTATGACAAGGATGGTCATCTCTTTCAGAGAGTTTCAAGTGTTTCATTTTCTAGTATTATTCCTGGTAAGAGATTTCAACTTTAATTGAATGTACATTTATCATATCTGAATTACTTAAAATTGCTCTCTAGTTTTGTTTTTAACTCACTCAAGTACTGAAAAATAGTTTTGTACTGTTTCCAGTGAAGCGCTCTCTGTATGTTGTGAAGGACGAGTTAATTTTATTATCTGTTAAGTATAATTTAATCAGAAATTGAATTTACTTTTAATAAAGAGAAAAGATGGGGTGTATGTTAGTAGCTATTAGTTGTCTCTTGGGGAATGTTTTCTTTCTTCAGATGCTCCAAAAGTTACAATGCCTGACAAGACTCCAGGATATTACTTACAGCCAGTATCCATTCCTTGCCATGTAGAAAGTCTTCTACCTTTCACTCAGCATTTTAGTAAAAATGGAATAAAACTAGGAGTGGATCAGTTCTTCAAGTAAGTAGTATATTTTTTTCCTCTTTATATCCTATTATTTCTGTCACTTCTCTCTGTTATGTATGGGCTGTTTATAGCCTATTGTTCCTGTTCTATTCTTCTTGGTGACTTTTATATAGGTAGGCTGCATTTTAGGGCAGGATTCATGGTGTATATGGGAGGAGGGAGCATATTTGAGGAAGGAACACACTCTCATGAGAGATTATACGGATCTGGCCAAAATCTTCCTCAAATGTGTGCCCTTAAATTACTGTACGCTGGGCCTAAGTCTGAAAGGCAAATGCTTTTGCATTTATGTTTTCCTTCAAAAGCTCTATAAAGTAGATCAGTAACTATCAATTCTTTCCCCTGCCCTGAATGTCTCTGCTCCCACCCCTAAAAGACAGATAAATGATTATGTAGTATATACTAATCTCTTAATTACCTTTCATGGAAGCACTACAGTATGCCCAATCACCTGTGCTAGAAACTTCTCTTCTTTAGGGAATCCCTCAAAACAGGAAACTTTAAAGTAAAAATACCAGGATGCTCTTCAGTTTTCTATTTAAGAAGTGGATTACATGCTCTTTCTTTGTAGAATGAGATAGGAATAAAGAAATTATAATAAATTTGTTTAAAATATTTAAAATGGCTTGAATACTCAAGTCCATTTTCTAAGTCTGATATTTGAAAACAGAAGGGAAATATATACCAGAACCAGCCTCAGCAGCCTGTGTTAGCCTCGCATAAAGCTTGAAGCACTTCAGAAGAAGCCTAAAGAAGACTAAGTTCTAATATTCTATAGAAAGCACATGACTACCAAAATAAATTTTGAAGCTCCCTTGTACACTATTGGCAGTATTAAAAAAAAAATGCAGCTTTTTTATGAGGTGTCATTTACATTTAGTCAAACTGGGCACATACTTTTGCAGCTGTGTGGTTTTTATTTTTTTTTCTTTTCCATTCTTTATTTATCAAACCACATACTTCGTGTTTTCTACATACCCAATGCCTTCATCATTTTTTTTGCCTTTTTCATGATTGCATTACTGAACCAGATGAGTAACAGATCCTCCAAGTTAATGAGATGTCCCAAGCCAAATGTTATTGATCTAAATCCACAGTTAGAGAGGTTCTGGTTTGATTTGTTTTGACAGCTTCTTATTACTAGTGAAGTTCTCTACAGGATTTATCCAGTTTACTAGTCCAACTCAGATTTGGGCTGTATTATTCTACATTGAGCTAGTTTTGTTTTGGTGATATAACATCGTGTTCACTCAAATATTTGTTTCTATACTTAGAGAAGTAAATGGCTTATAGCTTGCAAATTGAATATTGAAGTCCTGGCATGAGAGTTGTCTGTAGGAAAGTTCCACTAGAATGAATATAGGATAAAAGTTTTTGAAGTCAACAACGCTTAGGAGAGGAGGGGAAATCGTGTTGATTCCAGAGGTGCTAATAGCTTTAGTAATTCCCAAATATAAAATGTAAAGTATTTCTAGAAGAAGACTTTTTTCTAGACTTTCTCTAAAAATGAGACAGCTTTGTTTTTCGGATTTCTGAGAACAGTGATTAAGCACCTTATTCCAGTGGAAAAATCAGTGGGAACTAAGCACTGACGTGTCTTTAAAATCTGTCCTGTATTATAAATGACAGACCCCGCCAACCTCACAAAGGACATAAAGAGAAAAAAAAAAAAAAAAAGTGTGAAATTTGGCGAAGACATGCAACCCATTTAGTAAAAAGACCAGTCATTCCAAGTTTGCCAATGTTTGTGATTAATAGCCAAGTCTGAGCTCTGATTTGCTGAACCATGCTGAACTGTGCACAGTATCCCTCATAACTATGTGTTAACTAATGCAGGGTGAGTTGAGAACGCGTGGTTGGTTTTAGTTCGCGTGAAACGTGGCCAGCTACCAATAACTTCTGGAGTAAAGTTGTGATATGAAGTGACATTTTCCAATGATAAACAGCTGGCGTTAGAGAAAATTTCTCCTACCGTGTTTCTACGGTTAACTAAAAGCCAGAATGTAATTAGATCTTCAGATTTTGCAGCTTGGTTGAGGGATTGTACGTGTATTTTCTGATCTGACTAGATACGCAGCTTGATCAGCAAATAACGTGTATTTTCAAAGTGGAACAAACAAAACAATTTGTGTAAATAAATGACTTGATGCTGGAAGGTGCTGAGTTATCATGGTAACAGACGTTGCAAGGAGGAGTGTGTGGTTACCACTGCTTAACATCAATGCCAAAATGCACAGCAGATGCCTTGCGGTGGGTATTGTTTGTTGCTGCCATTGCTGTTAGGTTTCGTTTTTTGATGAATCACCACCAGCCTGTGTTGGCCAAGCCTTTCCACTCTGGACATGTTTCCTTTTACACATTCGTTCTCAAGGCTTCCATGTTACACATCTGTTACATAGCAAAAGCCAGGAACAAAGAAGAACAGGATTGCATAACTTGACTTTCAACATACTTTTCATAAAGAAGAGAAGTTTTTCACTTTTTTACTTGGAAGAAATACTGTTTTATTCTGTTCAGTGTTGGCAATTACTGACATTTTCATTTGCCAACGTTGCACTGTTAAATGTGTTGGATTTAACATGTGGTATATTAGGTTATCTATAATAAATGTGAATAAGAGGGAATAAGTAGGGAGCCATTTAAGGTCATGATATTGTTCTCATTTACGATATAATCCACGGAGCGGATTGTTTGTCCTTTGCTGCTACAGCATTGAACTTTCACATATATTCCAAGTTTATTTCTCCTCTTCTTTCTGTATCCTTTAAAGATTAAAAAATGACTTTGTTCAGACAAGGAAAAAGGGAATGAAAGACATCACTAATTCACTGCTTTCCCGTAATACGGAAATTATTTGCCAGAACTCTCATGGATAAGATAGTCATGCTAGTAGTTCGTTGATTTTTGTTTGTATACCATAACAACAGGCTACAAGGAGTGCTGGGTCGCTGTAGCAGAACCACTGGTTTGCTCGGTTTTGTGGTTTGTTGCACTGTATCTTATACCAGATGTAGTTCTGAAACTTAAGAAGCTATGGGAATTCCTTAAGCCCATGACACCACCAGTATATATAGTTATGTTTTTGTTCTTTCCTTGTTCATAACATTACATATGACAGGTATATGGTATCTATATGGTATTTATAGACAAGTGTCAAGTGGGGTTTTTTGTTTTGTTTTGTTTTTTTTTTTTTTTTTTTTTTTAATAAAAGAAGGTAAAAAATGACTCCCTGAATGTAGTCTGGGAGCAATGGCCGTTTTTTAGCAGGGAATATGGGAGAAGGTACCCTCTCCGCTGTATGCACCTAATAGTGGATTTTTGTATAGAGAGAGGGGAACTAGACTGAATGTGGTGAAGGACAGGGTGTCCTCTGTGTGTTGCCCACGTGTGTCCTGGGAACTTGAGAAGCTCATGCTGGGAGGATGAATCGTTGTACATTTTCTAGTGGGGACTACAGCCAGGTGCCTGGCTTACACAGGAGCAGGTGAGGAGAGAAGGAAACTAAGGAAAGATATCTTCCAAAATAATAAAGTGACAGCAGAGTATGAGCAGCTGAGTAAAGGAGGGCGAACACAGCAGTCTTGGTTATTGTGTGGCTACTGTTGACATCTGTTAAAGGCATGTTTGTGGGTGTTTAATTGATTCATTTTGCAAGAACTTACATTTCTTAATAGTTGCGTAATACCTGACAATGTCTGCCTCTTCCCTGCTCCAGAGAATCGGCTAGCGTGAACTGGGAAATGGACAAAGTCTCCTTGTCTGATGAAGGCTCTTACGAATGTAGCGCAATGAGCAGCGCAGGAACCGGACACGCACAGACGTTTCTGGATGTATCAGGTGAATACTAATGAATCCTTCTGGGCTGGAGCATTGTAGTATGTTGTGTTGGGATATCTAATAGAGAATAATGTCACGAGGGCCCATAAAAGTCACTTTCAGATCTAAATATATTTTCAGTTATGTTTTTTTTGTTTTTTCACCTATGTACTGTGCAAATCACAGAAGTGTGCTGATGTTTTCTCAGTTTTAAGAATTACCACTGGGTTTATTTTAATCTGCTGCCACTGAAGTCAGATTTGCGGAATAGATGTGGCCTATAGAGGCAGAAATTTGAATTGAATTCTTCTTTTTTTTTTTTTTATCTTAGTAATTATACACATAACTTGCTTGTTTGCAAGTATGTATCAGATACATGAGGAGTTAAAAAGCTTGCATTTAACATTTTTATGCTCTTTTATCTAAATTTAGCAAATTGTTGGAAATATCTTTTCTTAACTGTTATTTCCAATTTTGAAAAGTGAATACCTAGGACAAAGGAGATAAAGAAGAAATGAATTTAAATGCAACGATGCTGTTGAATAATAAGATGTATTTGGTTGCTAGTCTAAAGATGTGGCTGAAGACTAGTTCTACCCTGTAAAACTGAATCTGATTCTGTCTTGACTAATGCTTTGTATGATACAATAGATTATTTTTTTTTAATGTAAAATGTTCCTCCTTCATCAAATCTCAATTTTAAAGGACAGCTAGTAGAAACCTAGTCATCCAATTTGTACAAAGTGGCGTGCCTTATGTGTTACTGTTTATATACTTCTACAAGGTGCTTGTTAGTAAGTAAGTTCCAATGCATAAAGCAGTTATGCACTGATGACTATGAAAAATGACTTGCTGAAGAAGAGGGAATTTTCCTCATATAAGTTACTGATTTGTTTAGATTCAGGCTAATAACCTTATTGCTGAAAGTTAAGGGTGATAAGAGAGGATCCTGTGTGAAAAATGAGTAATGGCATTGTACTCAAGTTTTGCTCATAGAAATCTTGGATAGAGAAAAGTTGATCATCTGTGAAAGTAAATATAAGGCTAAATTGCTTGTGTATTGTTAGGCTGATAGCTGAGACATATAGACACTAATTATTGCCTGTAGAATATGAAGATAAGAGTTCTTTTTACAGACGAACCAGAACATTTTCCAAACCCAAACAGGAGGCTTTGCTCTGCAGAGTGAATCTTTTTGCCTCTTCAGAGGAATTCAGCTTAAGTAACTGTAAACCAGGACACATCCCAAACACAAATGGGGAAAATATAAAGATAGCCATGATCTTGAACCATTTCAGCAGATGATAGTGGTCCTCTACAGGAGAGCAGTGAGTGTTCAGCCAGTGGAAAGAATGGATTAAAAAAAAAAAAAAAGAAAACCGTAGTAATTGTGTTGAATCAGCATGTCTCCTGCTAACTGTGCACTTGGAGAATGTGTGTCCATTTAGTAATTACCTTCCAGTTAAGCATCAGTCAGCTTGTTCACAAAATCACTGCATAAAAGTATGCGTAAGAGAAATTGATGAAAGAGAAGAGCTTGTTTATACACTTCTGTATAAATATGTACACACATAAGTACATACCTACTTATGTCACATAAGATGTGTGTGGGGTGAGTGAAAAACCCTATCCCTCTTTTAGCGAATTTTGTCACTCGATTTTTTGAAAACTGCAGTGGAGTCTGAGGGAAAGTGAAAAATCCTTTCTACTGGAAACAAAAGTCCAAAATTGATAGCCTTCTATTTCGAGTTGATCAGACATCTGTCATGTAGGAATGTAAGTTATTAACCTGGAATAGGGAAAATGTTGGAGCCACGCGCCCCTGCGAAATGCAGGAAGGTGTGCTGTGGGCAGGTTGCAGCTGCATGTCTGCCTTGCTGCTCTTACCCTCCATAGTTCCTGCCTGTGGTCTTTTCAGAGCAGTGCCTTTCCTCTTGCACCTCTTTTGTCTATCTTCCAAAACACATACTGTGTCCTGTTGGCCTTTTGTAAAAGGATCTGACATAAAGAGGCGATTTAAAGAAAAAAGAATGGTGGTCTTAACTTGGGTGGGCCAAGCTGAGTCAGCTAACTCGGGTTATAACAGCAACAAGGATAGTAGAGCTCTGAACAGCCATTTGAATTCAACCTCAGGTTTTCATATAACTGCTTGAGACACTTGTCATCTTGTCTTTTGCCGTGTCCTGTGTTAGCTAACTTGACTGATGAATCATAGAATCATAAAACAGTTCAGGTTGGGAGGGTATTTGGAAGTTAGGTAGCCCAACTGAGTGCTTGAAGCAGGGCTAACTTCAGAGCTCGATCAGGTTTCTCAGGGTCTTGTCCAAGCAAAACTTGAATGTCTTCAAGGATAGAGATTTCACAAGCTCTGTGGGCAGGTTGTTCAGTGTTTAAGTACCCTCACTAGGAAAATATTTTGCCTCATGTCTAGCCAAAGTTTCCTTTGCTGCATATTATGACCATGGCCTTGTGTCCTTTTTCTCTGTGCTCTGAGAAGACTTGGACTCTGATTCTCTAAAACGGTCTCTTTCTCAGGCAGAGATGAGCCTTTCACTGCAGTACAAGCATATCCAAAGAAACAGGCCTGAAATCACTGATTCCATTCAAGGCAAACTTTGTAGAGAAACAGCCCTCCTACAGCAAACGGTAGATTTGGGAAGAGGAACATCCTTCTAGTCGCTCAAAGTACTCCAGCAGAATGAAACAGTAACATCAATACTTGCACAAGTCCTTGCTGAGTACTTTATCTTTTGCCTACCAAAATCCTTCGATTGCACAGAGTATTTCCATTTTGTTGTTTCAGACTGTTGGCTAGTGTTTTGGAGCACAAACAGCTCTTTTATTCTGCCCCTGAAATTATATGCAAAAAGATGCTCGGTCTGGATGTTACAACCATTTTCCTTCATATGGCGAGAAGCGAAAGAGAATCCTAAAGCTGTTGTCTTATGAGTCTGGTGGCGCTTGGGAGTTGAGGGTGTGCTTAGGCTTTCCTGTATTGTCTCATTTATCAAGTGCAGCGAGATCCACTGAGACTGACACACCATGTAAACGTGAGCAGTTAAGTTTTCTTTTCAGCCATACAGTACATTAATGTGAGATGCCCTGAATCTTTGTGTACAAATATCTGGAAGAAAATTATTTATTTATTTTTCTCTAAGCAATCTAAACAATCTTTTCATGCATTCTTACTTTGCCCAGCTGACAGGCATTATATCTCAGATTATGACATTACATCTTAGACTATCCATTTTGTCAGCTGCTGTGTGAAAGTTATTGGAACTGCATCAGCATTTTAGGAAAAAGCAAATACTTGATTTTAAATCTTTAAAATGTCACATGGCTTGTTAGCTTGTACAGACACCTTAACTGAAGTGCTCTGAGTATGGGGAATTCAGTTTAAGGTTTAAACAGAGGATTGCTCTCTGGCTACGTGTGTGCATGTTACTGTGCCAAGAGGCTGTGGCGCTCTAGAAGGCGTTGCGCTGGACTGGCAGCCAAAAGATGAGGGGATTAGTCCTGTGCTGACCTTCATATCTCTCTGTGATTTTAGTTTCTGTGTTTCTTTAAGTGACCTACTTGGAGAAATGCAAATGGCAAGCACTAGGAGATTTATCCATTCACACCACTTTGGGAGCTGGGGAAACTCCTTTCTCAGTGAACAAGTCTGGCTTTGTGTTGGCTCTCCTCTGCACGTGCTGGAATACACTGGTTAGGTTATAGGGGTGGTTGCCGTAGGGACCTTGTTTATAGGGAAGCAGAGCTGCAGCTTTGCAGAGCGTGTGGGAGATCCATCGCTATGCAGAGCTAGCGTAAAGCTTGTGAACCTCATCTGAGACTCCACATGAGACTTGCATGAGGAAGAGTTATGGCTGGCTGTGAGCTTAGGAGCAACTTCCACCCTTAATAAATAGAGCTTCCTCCCTCCCCTCCCCCCCCCCCATGCTTGCTTTGCTTAGGATGATTGATCTTGGTGTGTAGTGATAAAGATTTGCTCTTGCTCTTACAGCTGTCTTATTTCTGCTAAAGCATTCCACTTGAACTATTACTGCAGATTTTTCTCTAGTCAAGAACTAGTCTGAGGAAAACAAATGGAATATATACATATTTTTAAGGGGAATGCATAGGGTGTCACATACTTGGTTTGTTTTCTTTCTCATTAACATTAACATATTTCCTCCTTTATTCAGTGATAAGAAGGATCAAGATGAATGCTATTTTATGCATTTGTGGTTTTGAAGTTAAATTCCAGTACAAAATTATTGCAGGTGCATTCTCCTTGGAGTGTGATAGAAGTGTAGAAGCTGCAGCACAAAGCAGCTACTGATACAAAGAAAAAGAGGTTGCAATTACCTAAGATTTGAATGGAAACCAATGCATAAAGAATATAATGATGCTTAGACCAACTGTTGACTTGAATTCACTGTTTTATTAGAAGAGTTCATTAGTAACACTTTTTTTCCTATGCAAGCCTGTAAAAACCTAGAGCGTAGCTCAGTTTTCACCACGTGAAATATCTCAGTCAAAGATCAGTCTCCAAGACCAAGCGGTGGCCCTATCTGCTCATTCTGTTGCAGTGGTGCTTGGGTCTCATGTTGACTCTCTCTCAGTGCAAGATTGTAGCTGGTTGTTGGATTTGTTGAAAGATTAATTCAAAGGACACTTCTTTCCAACAGTCCTCCACTCTATCTTCTCTCATAAATGATGTGATATTTCATCCCAAATATGTAGGATGAAACATCCGTATCATCCTCTGTGTTATGGTAGTTCTTTCATATAAATCAAGTGTATTCTTTATAATACAAACTCCTGCCAGGTAGCTTAGCCTCAAGCCGGTCTGCATTCTCTATTTCGTGGCTTCATCGATGCAAAATGAAACGAAGTATTAATCCAGTATTACAAATTTTTACTATTATTTCTATAGCGGACTGATAGTTATTTATCATGAAGCAAGAAACGAGCCAAAGGTTTCAAAATCTTTTCCTCTTTGTTCTGTTCTCTGTTCTGTTCTTTCTACACAGAGCCTCCACCCGTGATTCAGGTTCCTAATAATGTCACAGTTGTTCCTGGTGAAGGAGCCATCTTGACCTGCCTAACTTTAAGCACAGTGCGTTACAATCTCACCTGGCAAAGAAATGGGAGGGATGTGAGACTAAAGGAACCCTTGAGAATAAGGATGATGAGCAACCTGTCTTTAGAAGTGAAAACTGTAAAGCTCACCGACGCCGGCAAGTACAACTGTATCGCTTCTAATGAGGGTGGATCTACCACAGCATCTGTCTTCCTTACAGTGCAAGGTAACAAGGGAACCATGTTAATCTTACTCTGATACATTTTTTTTTTTTTTTAGTTTTCTTTTTCTTGTGAACTCTCGTAACAGCTTTGTGTTTTATGCTTGTTTGTGGAAAAATACAGCTTGGCGACTGAGAATATAATGTAGTCTTTCTTGTTTTAAAATAGCAACAGGAGTCACCAAACAGCACTAGGGCTCGTTTGATGAGGCTGTCTTGTGCTGTTTGCCTCGATGAACCATGGTTCAGTCCCCTTAGCATATGTGCCAATTTACTACGGCTGTGCAACAGAATGAAGCCTAAGGTGTCTCTGTTACTAGCATCTCCTGAAGCGTAGAGCACAGACACAGATGGGCTCTACTCTGCTTTGTTTGCTCACACGCTTTTTTTGTTCTCAGAAACATCAGTTCCCAATGTTCGTAGTGAAGCCTCACTTTGAGGAAAATACAGTGATACCGTCATGCGGGGGTAAATAAACTGGTAAAAGTCGCTGTAGTCTTCTAGGTTATTTTATACCTCTTTATAACAGAATAGTGCTACTACTAAGTTTTTCCTGTGTAAATGAGCATGAGGTCTGTTAAATAAAATATGGATGTGCACAGCTCGCTGTGCACAGATTTTGGGCTGAAACGAATGGTGAGACAACTAACTCCTTTGATACCCAGATGAGAGAGGTGGTCTAAGGAAAGGTATAAAAGGCAAAATAAGAAAAGTAAATCAGCAGCAAAAACATTACTTTTCTTTCTGATGCTCAAGTGAATGAATATATCGCAAAGAGTTTTACACTATTTTTATTACTACTCCTTTTTGACACTCAGTGGAAGTTTAGCTTATGAAACTCTGCTAGTTTCATTGTGTCCTTCGAGCTAAGAGCTAATTTGGATTTTACAAAAGGCTACGTTTTGTGAAGACAAGAACTTTCAAAATATTTCAGGATTGAAAAAGATGACAAAGGCGAGACCAAGCAAAGTCTAGATCAGTGCTGCTGCTTCATACCGGGAACAAAGTTCAAAAAATAGGTAAAACCACAGTAATTTGTTTTAGAGCTAATTCTTTTAAAATTTGAATGTCCTGCAGATTTCTCTCGATTTGCCTTGGGGAGACTGGAACTTTTGGTTCCTGTGAGTAAGAAGAGATAGAACTGCAGAACACTTTAGAAAAAAAGTGTTCTGTCCCGTATTTTTAGTTTTTGACTGTTTTGATGAACTGCTTGTAGGTGGTTGAAGCAGGTTTTCTGCTTGCTGATGGTAGCAGGTCATGTTCAGTGCACGACGGATAACTTCATACTAGGACATTGTTAGTTGATGGAAAATGTAGAATTATAGGAAAAAAGAATTCAACAATACTGTCTTGAGTAATGTGCTCCAGAACAAAGAAGGGTTGATAGTGGAGTTGTAATACTTCTTAAAGGGGTGTAGTTTCCCTGTGTATAGGAAGGGCGCATCGGTTTACTGGCATGCGGTAAGTAGATGTGCAATCAATTATTGAGAACCTGTTATAAAATAAAGCAGACAGGCATTTCTTGGCTGGGCTGTTTGAATCACCCTTTAGATGGCTACAGCAGATTTCTAACTGCTAAATTTCTGATAAGGTGAAAGGGAAGGAAAAAAAACCAAAAAAAACCTAAACCTTCTAAACCTCTGGAAAGCTGAGAGTTTGAAATTGTATTGATGGAAAAATCCTGTAGAATTTCAAACAATCATTCAAGCATGTCAAAGGCAACAAGAGAAGCAGCCTCCCCCACACATCTCTTCTGGGATTTAGATTTTTCTCCCTACTGTCCGTAGATCAGCTGGGAGATCTAACAGTGTGACTAAATTACTTCTGGCAGGTTTTTACAGTAAAGCTAAAGAAGTTTACTGCTGCCTCAGCAGAATATTTCAGATCATTTATATATGTGAGAATGATTATGTCAAATATTTGGGAATTACATTTTGGCTGGTACTAGTATTGCTAACAGCTTTATAACATGCCTGAGATAACCCTCTTGGATGGTTTTGACAGGGCTGGTTGAGAGACTGTCAAGCATTTTCTTTTGTTTTTGATGAAAGGCGCTTAGAGTAGAATTAATCTGTAGGAAACACTAGTCTGCGTTCAGATTTCTGCAGTAGTGGCTGCCTCTTTCGCTCTGGAGCATGTAATCTACCTGCAGCCTTCCAAATAGCGATGTACAGAAGCTGAAGGCAGCAGGATGGTGGTATGCGGAATTCTTTATCCTAATTTCAGTGTTTTGATCTCTGACACATTTGTGGAGGCACACTGATGTGCGATTACTTGTGTCATGCACAACCCTTACTGTTTGGCAGGGTCTAGAATTCAAAAGAGCTATTTATATTTGGTGGCAAAAGAGTAACGGGTGGCTATATTTAAGAAGAAAAAGCTTGAAAGGATTGTCCTATTAAAATTCCAAATAAAGCAATTTGACGTCTTGCTAATAGATTACGATGGGCTCATGGTTTGGGTAGCTGCAGGTAATCCAGGGGATCAAATTAATTTCAAATTGAAGACACGTATTATTGTTGGGAAAGCTCCATATAGATTTCTGTATTTTGGCTCATGAGAGCATAAACTCTACTTTTGTCCCCGTTTTCTTTCTGGAGCGGGAGTTAAGGCACAGAAGTAGTGCTGTTAGCTCTAAAAATAACCCAGCATCTGCTTTACGTGCTTAAGTGGATTATAGTAAACCCTTGTTTTGAAAGTTTTCAGTTTGGTAATGCTACTTCTGAAAGAGAATGTTCATCTGGGTTTTTTTGCCAACAGCTGTGCAAATATAGATTAAAAACTTGAATGAGAGTTGACCTTTCTTCTTCCCCCCCAGTTTTTTTCTCAGTCCATTGCATATTGATAAGAACTTACTATACTAAACTGCTAAGTGTTGCACACTAACACTGAGCAAAGCTAGATGAAAATCCCTTTTAAAAATTGTATTTAATTGAGGTGAGGCAGTATACTGCTCAGAGTAGTTGGAAAGGTTACTAAATGGAGTTTTATATGTTGCAGAGAGTACAATCTATAGGAGCCTTCTAGAATTTGTATTATTGTGGATTCAATGTTAGGAATAACTGTTAAATATACACTCTCTTTTAGACGTTGTTATGTGCGGTCTACATAGCACAAATTATTCCTGTCTTCTCTCCTAACAAATGAGTCTTCTGCAGAAACATGGGTGAATTTGTAAGAATATTATTATTATTTTTTTTTTTAGATGCTTCATTAATTTTATCAAAAGCCTAGAAGAGCACACTGCAGCAGTGTGAGGCTTGGCTAGGGGTGTAAAACATTGATAGACACATGATCTTTTCAGATATACGTTTCTCAGTGATGAGGGAAACTCTGTGACTGTGCAAACTTTTCCTTTCCAGTTAGTCTCGTATGCAAAATGTTAGTCAAAATGTGCATGTTGCTGAATGTAATTTTATGGGTTGTCTTGATTTTTGTGTTTTTCTCCCTGATTTGTGTAAGTAAGAGTAGATATTGAAATACTTTTCTGAGAATTGCAGCTATCCTTTGCTTCTACAACACAGCTGTATAGTACATTGAAACTTCTATGGCTTTTGCTGATTATGCCAGAGATAACAGAGCATTTGTAACAATAGATTAACACTAAGTCACACAGCTGAGCCCTTTGAGGCAATGAAGTGCCAATGACTGTCTGCAGAGGTTATTGGTTTAAAAAAAAGCGCCGGTCAGCTTTTTACTGTGACACATTTCTCTGAATGTGCAGGCAGAATACAATCGTACCTGCTGTAGTTATTCTATCCATAACGTAGTGGCTTTCCTGAATCTGTATTTTCAGAATATTTTTTTAAAGTTTAAATGGCTGTCTGGTATCACCATCACAGCAGAAAAATTTTTAGCATCTGATTACAAGTAGCACTTCTGAATAATCCAGAATAATTTTTGCAAGCAGCTAAGTACTAGAAACACCTAAGCCACGCCAATGCAAGAAATCCGCGTACGTATTGTGTGTCCTACCTGCTCTCATAAGAACTAGTGTGAGGTTGACGTGGGGGTCGTTGCTGTAATAAGTCTCCCGAACAATCTTCTAGCAAGCCAACGCTTGGAAAGAGTGCTGTGTATGTTAAATGCACAGTGGGAGAAAGTTGGACTTACTAGCCTGACAGGGTGCAAGCATGCTATCTACAGTAGGGAATTACGTGGACATTTATCAACCAGTTTATAGCTTGAAATTCAAGTAAAAAAATTGTCCAGAGGACAGTGTATGTGACTTGACTCTGCCAAGGCAATGGTAATCTACATTCAAATCTACATCTTGGATAAGGACAGAAACTAAAATTGAATACAATATGACCTTCAGCATGAATATGTGTGTACACTTACGTACATCTGGAATGCTTTCAGGGAAGAGACTGCTTAGATCAACAAGAGGAAAATTGCCTTCTGGGCATTATCCAGGGCTTTGTTGCCTGAGTTTTTTTTTTTTTCCTCTAAAAAGAAGTAAGAGAGAAATAAGCACCTTATTCTATGAGATATCTGCGTAAATGATCATTTCGGTATTTGTTCACTTACATATGTGGATGCGCTCTGTAATAATGAATAAGGAGGAATTTGTTGTATAGTGCTCATTTTAAAAACAAAGCAAAAAAGCGTATTATTGAAATATTACTGCTGTTTTTGCTATTTCAAGTATAGAAAATTAAATGTAAGCCATTCAATCCTAAAGAATGAAACACAATTCAGATAACACTTGGTTCTTTCTAAGCTGTTTCTTGGAACTGTCTTAGATGGTGAGTTAATTTTTTCCAAGCTGCATAGTTTAAAGTTACTAGTGAAAGTCCATTATCATTGTAGCCCATTCCACCATTTTTAGAACAAGAAATAAAATGCAGTTAAACTCTCAGCAGTATTCTTTGATGCAGAAGTCAATGTCCTATGAACGAGGAAGAGCTGCATCCATACGTATCCATCTGTTTGAATGGCCCGGCAGCTTTTAATTACTATTCACAGCAGGCTTGGTGACACTCGGTTTGCTGTTTTCCTGAAGTTAACCTCTTGCGCAGGATATGCGGTTGTTCATAGGGTCAGGAATTGCTCGAGAAGCCTCACCAGAGTTCTCTGCGACTCGAGCAAATTATGGACTCTCCCCGTGTTAGTCAGTCTTTTTCCCCACTGCCATGCGTCACAGGGCATTCTTTCCTGGAGGTTTCTTTTGATAATATTCCTGGGGTGAGACCACGTACAGGTCAGTTCAGAAACAGGACAAATGAGACTTTTTCGTCCAACTGGCAATGTCTTTTCTATTTCTGTTTCTTTTGGATCATTTGTTGTGAATTCAATTGAGTAAGTACTAATTAATGCTTTGTAATTTTATAGAATATTCAGCTCATGCATAGTAGGAAGAGTAGTTACTCCAAAGAATTTAAGGTCTAACTTGATGGAAGATGATGAAGTGAAAACAAGGAAAAGTGATTAAAAGACAAAAATACGTCACCCGTCATATTTCTGTCATTTTAAATTGGATTCCTTGTTCTTGCTTATCAGTTGCTTTCTTGGGAGAAGTGCGAGCCTTTTGAATGATTTCTAAGAGGGAATTTGCAGGTGCCGAACCATAACGATGAGAAACGAGAACTTCCAGGTGTATTCTGACTCAATCCAATCCTGTTGTTCAAGACAACATACAATGCAACTCTCCTGGGGACAAGCTGCATGTAGGATATTTGATGCTTTCTTGTTTCCTCATTGAAACAAAGCAGAAGAATAATCTTTCCTCTGTGATACCTTCATATCTCTATTACTGCAACAGAACTTGCAGAAAGCAAAAGCTATTTATTGTGTGTACTGCTGTAATAAAGGTGTTGGACTGGCAACCTCTGCTCCGAGAGCTGTTTGCAGTAGTCAATAAATACTATGGGATATAAACAAGTTCAGTGTACATTTTAAGGAAATGAACTCCAAGTGAAGGTATGGATCCACTCTGAGAAGTATCCATGGGCCCTCTATTTCACCTTTTGAAAAATTCTAGTGTTCTAAGATGATTGCTTAGCAGTTTGTCAGTGTTGCTGTGCTGGAGCAGGATGCCTGCCCTTTTGGGATTTACAAAGGTGATCACCAAGTGTTTTTTCTGAGGATACCAACTTCTAGGGACAGTGATACATGGAGGGAGGAAACAATTTCCTTTTCTTCTGCCTTTTTTCTGCCTCCCCCCCCCCCCCCCACGAGGAACTCGCCATAAAGTCTAAGCTTGTGACATGGATGGTGTCAGGTGCTTTCTTTATGGCCTGTTGTTCACAGCTGGTGTATATTGTGCTCAAATTCTTTTTTGGTAGAGTGTGTGTACAGTCAGTGGATGCCAAATCTCAGAATGGTTGAGCTTGGAAGTGACCTCTGGAGCTCATCTAGTCCAAACCCCTGTTCAAGCAGGGTCGCCTACAGCATGTTGCACAGAATTGCGTCCAGGCGGGTTTTGAATATCTCCAGAATATTCACCCTTGCAGTAAAGATGTTTTTCCTCATGTTCAGGCAGAACTTCCTGTGGTTCAGTTTGTGCCTATTGTCTCTTGTCCTGTCACGTGGCAGCACTGAAAAGAGTCTGGCCCCATCTCCTTGACACCCTCCCTTCAGGTACTTACACACATTGATAAGATCCCCCTCAGTCTTACCTTCTCCAGGCTAAACAGGCCCAGCTCTCGCAGCCGTTCCTCATAAGAGAGATGCTCCAGTCTGATCATCTTTGTAGCACTCTGCTGGACTCTCTCCAGTAGCTCCATGTCTCTCTTGGACTGGGGAGCCCAGGACTGGATGCAGTACTCGAGATGAGTCTTCCCCAGGGCTGAGTAGAGGGGCAGGATCACCTCCCTCCACCTGCTGGCAACACTCTTCCCAATGCACCCCAGGAGACCATTGGCTTTCTTGGCCGCAAAGGCACATTGCTGGCTCATGGTCAACTTGTCATCTACCAGCACTTCCAGGTCCTTCTCTGCAGAGCTGCTCTTCAGCAGGTCAGCCCTGAGCCTGTACTGGTGCCTGGGGTTATTCCTCCCTAGGCGCAGGACTCTGCACGTGCCCTTGTTGAACCTCAGGAGGTTCCTCTCCACCCAACTCTCCAGCCTGGCCAGGTCTCTCTGAATGGCAGCACAGCCCTCAGGTGTCTCAGCCCCTCCTCCCAGCTTTGTATTAAAGGAAGGACAGAATGGTTATGAATAACAGCTTTGGTGAGAAGGTGCATCATGCCTGTAGGGTAACTACTCTTTTAAGTGCATGTCTGCATGTGTTTTGGAAACTATTTCTTCTGACTACAGAGGAGAAATGATTCCTCCTTTCCTGGTTGTCTTGCATAGCCACCTTAAGGCTGCGATGGACACTGCCTACATCAAAGCAGAGCAATTTGTTCCACTGTGTGGTTAGCAAAGAGTGCAGTTGGAATTGGTAAAATCGCAGCTTATGCAAACTCCATGGCTGAATAGCAAAAAGGTACCAGAAAATGCTCCCCCCTTACCCCTGAAAAATGAAATAGGTGCATGAATACGAATGCTTTGTAAAAGAGTCTCAGAATTGGTCATATGAATGCTGCTGCTGTGTCTTTTTTCCTTAATACATAGGCCTAACTACTGAAACGGATGTTTCCTTGATTTAAATTCTGCCACGTCACCTTTGCAGAAGGCCAGGGCAAAGGAAGATGTGGCGAGGCGTGTTGAAGGTGGGCTGGCGAGGAGATCAGCAGGAACTTGGCAGCTAAGTGAGGTGGCTGGCAAGTGAATGAAGTGAATAAAAAAGAATATTGTCTGTGGACCTTATTAATTAGGTTCACTTGGTTGAAGCCAAAAGTACGTGAGAATACAGATAAACGTTTAATGTTGAATGCTACCTCTTGTTTATCCTTGTTTAATATTTTGATCTTTATTTATGCTGTAATGAATCTTGCTGCAGCTGCGTATGTTATTTATTTTTATTTTTTTTTTTTTTTTGTCTCTGGAAGGTACAAAGCAGCAGAATGCTGGTATGTTAAGTGTAAGTCTTATTTCTGCCTTCTTTTGCTCACCTGATAATGTTGGTGTGTGAAAGTAACCGCATGGTCAATGATGCGTTGTCAAAGCACAGTGTGTAATCACCGCTGGAGCCAAACACCGTTTTCTAACATCAACATGAGAATAGACCTTCCCTAAGGCCAGAGCATGCAAAACATCTCCTAGTGTCTCTTGGCAGGATTTAAAACAGAATAAAAATAGCTGAGAAAGCTGTGCACATCATGAATCTCTTGAGGACAATTCTGTAGTTTATGTCCATTTCTTCCCTCTCCCTGCCACCTCATATGTGGATTTAATTCTAGTACTTCTAGAATGATGGCTGTGCCTTCCTCTGGTGTCTTTCTTCCAGGATCTTGGAAAATTCAGACCCTTTATGCAACCCTGTAGGGGCTTGATAGGAATCTGCAGATGATGTTAAATTCACTGTATAGATGGAGAAGTAAAGAACTTGGGGAGTGTTAAGGAACATACACTCAAGAATGGAATCATAAGTCGTTATGTAACTACATCTGAGTTTACAGTTTTGTAACTTTATGTATAAATTAGTTATTTAATTTATTCCTTGTTTTGCTCATGGAAATGTGACTTTTTTTTTTCTTTTTGCATACATTATTACGTATGGATCTCAGACTCTTCTTCAAGCTCACACAGCCAGTTAATGACTATCAAGTCCTGGCAATAGTTCTGCTATTCAGAGTGCCACATCAGAGCACCAGGTGACATATTACATCAAAAAACCTTCCTTAAAACAGCAATAACATTTTCCTTTAAGGAGTTTATACACTTACTAGGAACAGCATATTGGTTTTCATGAAATGCTAACAAACCTGAATTTTTCATGATACTCAAAACATAAAACATAGAGCAAATATTGGAAATAACTTATTTAATCTGTGTAGTATACTTCTATGTATATGATTTGTATGCTGATGTTACCACTAATTAAATCTTAAAACTCCTTTTATGCTCCTTAAGAAACTTAGACTCATGTTCAGTGAAGGTATATTACAGGTCAAGTGATTCTGTAGGAACTGTGATCGTAGCACACAATAAAATGCCTAATATCCATGAGACTGTTTATGTACTGTTTGTAGTCCCCTGCCGTGTGGATGTAATGTGGTATGAGTAGTCCATAGTTTCAAGTGAAGTTGGATATGCTCAAGTACAGATGTCTTGTTAAAGTCAGCTGAGTTTGACTTGATTGATAATGTCTATAGCCTTGCTAACCTCTATTTCCCAAACCTGTGCTACTCTTAGTAAACCCATCCATGTAAATGGCCTTTATTTTTTTTGGTGCCCTGAACTTGATGTTTGAGCCTGTAGAAATAGTTTAATTTTTCATTATCTCAGTTCCCCCATCAGCAACAGAGCATCGCTAACCCTCTCTCACTGAGTGTGCTGAGCTTGTGGGAAGGAAGAGTCTTTTCTGAGTTCCATGTTTTAATGGCATTTGCTTGAAAAAGATCATTGACTAAAAAAACACAGTATTTCTGCAATGTAAAAAAGCAGAGCCTGCTTCACTCCTAACACATTTTAAGAGCGTTCAACTTCTAAGAAAGAGTGAAGCAAACTATACTTTCTTGCCAGAAACACTAATTAATATATATAGGTGAGTGTGTGTATATATTTATTTTAGTCAATGATCTTTTTATGCAAATAAGCTTTAAAACATAGAATCTTCCTTCCCCCAATGAAAATTAAATGGGTATGGTGTTAGCCCTTCCAGAGGAATCAGTGTGTAGGAGGGCTTCTTATTTCTTTTGTTACCACAAACTAAACTAGAAAGAGTTAACCTGGAAGTTGCATATCGTTACACTTTAACACCTACTGTCCTAATGGATTCTACCCCATGCAAATGTGTTGTATTTACTAGCTCTTACCCATTTTTCCTTAGCAACAATTAAAAACTTATCAAACATTCGTCATCTGAGTCTATACGATGCTGGAATTCCCACTGAAGCTAATAAGAGCGACCTGTGCACACCAGCTCTGGGTTCATTCTCCATGTACATGTATTTAGCCTCTCCTAGTCTCCAAAAAGAGAGAGCAGACTTAGACTTTCAGTCTAAAGGTGCTAGGCAAAAGATATTCTGCATACAAATACATTAAAACTCAGGCAGCACATGGTTAGCAAAAGCCAAAACTCTTAAGATTGATGCCTCTGATCCTACAGTAGCCAATTTGATTCCTTAATAAAGGTGAAGTAGCAGCAGTTCATACTGTAAATTTCTACTTTTTCAGACAGTGAGTGAGGTGGATCTTTTTCTTTCCACTACAAGTAGACAAAAACATATGTCATGTGGAATAAATTGTCAGCTGTCTCAGTGAATAGTGTTGCTGGTCTTGTAACATCACTGAGGAACTCTATAAAGGCCACCAGTGACTGAATTCCGTGATGCTGCCAGTGGTGGTTCTTGAGCAAGCGTAGTTGAAGTCATAGCGTGATTCATAGCGTCAGCGCTGTGCTTTCGGTTGTCCTCAAAGTAACTCTGCTGTTAAGTTCCCTGTGCACGTGTGTGCATGCATGTCTTTGATTTTTGTCACCCAAGTTAATTCTTAGATAGACTTACTAGAAAGCTTGTGTTCACTGGTTTTAGTTTTCAGAAGTTTGTATTGTTTTTTCCTCAAATGTTTATTCCTTTGCATTTACACTTCGTTGATTTAACACTGTTCTGCTGAGTTTTAAGCATGCACTTAAAAGTTAGAGTTGATTATTACGTTCAGGTAGAATCCATGTGAAACCACTAACCTTTTCTTGTTTTCTATTCAGAATGGTGACCTGGCACAACTTAGCGTTATTTCAGCCTGGCTTTGTGACCTTGCTGGGTTGCGTGGGTGAATTTACTTGGTCTGTTCTGGCCTTTTGTCAGAACTGGTGTCCACGTTTGGGAACTCCCTGTTCTGTGTCTCAATACTAAGTGAACTGTATAGACACGTGAATTAATTTGGCCTCTGTAACCTGAATCCTGACTTTAATATTACCTTTTAGTAAAGGCATGCATAGGTTAGGCTGAGGAATTGGAAGATAGAGGAGGAGAAGAAGGGCATGGGCTCTAAGGAAATACAGCTAGTTCAAGAAATATGAATGCTCTGAGTAACATTCTAGGTAAAGGGACCTTAAAGAATGTCATGAACACAGGTTATTTGTATTTTAGTGTAGCAAATAGCTTTACGACATAATTCACGTGTCTCTAATGGTCATTGCCCGTGTTAAATGGAGGTAGTTGAAAGGACACGTTCATCTCTCCTTTATCTCTCTTTTCTCACGGTACAACTGTTTGAAAACTAGCAGGCAATTATTATCATCTGTGTTTGCAAAATAGATCTTTTTAATTTGCTATTTTTTATTTCTTTTAATAGAACCGCCTAGGGTTGTCATCGCACCTAAGAATCAGACTTTTACAGAAGGCTCTGAAGTGTCTATCAGGTGTTCTGCAACAGGTTATCCAAAACCAACAGTAGTATGGACACATAACGATATGTTTATTATTGGTTCAAACAGGTAGGAGCTGTAGCTTTCTCTCTCTCTCTCTCTTTTTTTTTTTTTTCTGTTTCAGAAAGAAGTTTTGGAGAATACCAAAATATTTTGACTATTTCTTCCACAGGAGTCTGTGAGTTTCAGGAAGTTGTATCTCAGGCTTCGCCTGTATTGCCCTAATTTCAATTTGTTTATCTCTAAAATAGAAATACCGTGATTACCTTCTTCAGAAGTCTTTCACTAGATTAAGTACGATGCTGTTCACCAAACACATTGAAATTCTCTGACAGATTATAGTAATACCAAATATTGTTGTTTATCATAAGAAAAAAACAGTAATACTTCTTTGTAAACCATTTGGTCATGAGGCTGCTTTGGTCACTGGACTTACAGTTCTTTATTTTTTTCTTACAATTTTGGTTCGTCCTCTGTTTGTTCACAGGTATAGATTGACCCCAGAAGGTACCTTAATCATAAAAAAGGCAATTCTAAAAGATGCAGGGCTTTATGGTTGCTTGGCAAGTAACTCGGCTGGGACAGAGAAACAGACATCTACCCTTACCTATATTGGTAAGCATGAAAAGAAGTAACACAATGAAATTAAAACACAAACTGATACAGGATTGTTGAGGAAAGATTTTCAGAGCCAGTGCAGAACATTCCAGTAGAAATTTCAAAAACTTGAGGAAAGATGTTGAACAGCTGACAAATGTCCCTTTTGTTTTTAGTTCAAATTCGAGCAGTGTTGTTAGATATCTTGGGCTTCGTATTTCTACTTAATCTATTTTTAAGAGAAAATTAAGATCAGATATTAAAATAAGGTAGGTCTGTGTGACTGAAGAGATCTCTGGAGGAAACCATGTTTTTGTAAATTCTTGTATTGTGTTTAGAGTTCTGGAGTCCCAATGCATATTATGTCCTCTAAACACCACGATAATATGTGTTTTACTGGATTAGAATAAATTTAATAGCAGACGTATGTTAAAGCTGTTGATAACTAACGTCTAGCTGGAGAGAGTGATACTGAGTCTTTTTACTTCCTACTTGATCAAACTCTTTCATTTCTGTCCTTGAATTCCTGAATATTCTACTCACAATTCAGATGCTGTGGATGTTCCAAACTCTTCTTTTTCCTGTTTCCCAGTGTTTGGCAACCACCTTGCATGTTTTTCAGACCTATTCGACTTCTAATACAAATGTTCTGTCCACCTAACAAGAGAAAGTCAGTCTTTCATAATATGTATCTTAAAAAATAGTGTATGCTTTGGATGAGGAACTCTTTTTTTTTTTCTTTTTCTTTTCCCTGTATTTTTTCTTTTTAGAGAGACCAACATTGACCATAGTTCAAAGTGAAATTCTGGTTGCCCTTGGAGACACAACTATTATGGAATGTAAAACAACTGGAATCCCACATCCTCAGGTTAAATGGTTTAAAGGTGCATTTTTTGCTTTGTGGTTGGTTTATTCACTTAAGCAGTAGTATTTTAAGCAGTGATCTTGAAATTGCTTCATTTTCTCAAAAGCTTATGTAGTATTTAACCAGTGACTGACCTATGAAGTCATCTGATCTAGAAGATGCAGAACATGAACTCTAGAGCATAAATTCTTGCTGAATAAACATATCCTGACATAAGTAACAAGATAGAGTTGGGCCTCTTGTCTACTTAAATAGGATTCTTTCTTTGTCAGAAAATGTTTAGATACATTACAAAAATCTCAAAGCAGCCTTCTATTTTTACCTTTGGATGTTTCCTCCAAGTCCTTTGCAAAGCCTAAGAATTTTTTACTTTCTTCCAAGTTGCAGAGGTATCCGCTATAATTTATTAAGCAGTGAAGCAGGCTATTGGGTATCTGAAGTGAAGGAGGTTTTTACAGAGTTAAACGAGAGTCAGAGAACCTTCTGTCTCAAAACTGACCCTTTTTCCTCGGAAAAAAAGCAGTCAGCTGCCGTATGTAATTGTGTAAACCACCTTCCTCACTATTTTCTGGAATACCAGCAGTCTTGTTTGCTAGGTGTTCCCAAAAGATGGCTTATTCAGTCTAGCCTTTCGTCTTTGACAGTGGCTGGAGACAAGCACAAAACCTGTTGCGGTCTGTTTGCAAATAACCTTCCCTCAGAGGAAGCTTCTTCTGAGTTCACCTAGTTGATGGTTGTCTCATTATTCTAGAGCTGGAGTCAAGAGTCTTTGGTACTTATCCCAAAGAGTACGTATGGGCCAATTTTGAATGTTACACAGTAATATTGTGGCTGCTGCTGAGTGTCAGGTAGCAGAGCTGTTCTCCAGGTTCTGCAGAGTTGCTGATTTGGTAAGGAGCTGGCAGTGACTGCCACACTTAAGGCCTAATTTGGGAAGGAGAAATACAGCCTTACACGCTGTCCTAATGCTGATCTCTGCCAAAGCTGCTTGGGTTTATATTCGTTCCTCTTGTAAAATAAACAAATAAAAAGAGATTTGCAGTAACGAATTTTCCTACTCAGTTGAATGGAAGTCAGACGAGTTATCTACTAAGTGAATACAGTCATACTGTGAAGTAATCTCAAACTCGGATGCTGTTTTGTTGGAATGTCTTTGGTAAAAACCCTGTGATATTACAGTTACTTTCTTCTGTCTGGACTTAGGTGACTTAGAGTTGAAGGCATCGGCATTTCTCATTATTGATAGTCATCAGGGTCTTTTGAAGATTCAGGAAACACAAGATCTGGATGCTGGTGATTATACTTGTGTGGCTACCAATGATGCAGGGAGAGCCTCTGGAAAGATAACCCTGGATGTTGGCTGTAAGTAGCTTGTAAATTAGATAATAAATACTCTGATTTCAGTATTTCCGTATCCGATTATTTGTGCCCTTATTTATCTGAGCTATTGTCACAAGTACGTGTATGTCTTCAAATAGTTATGTATTCTGAGAACACCTTTTTAGTGGAGTCCACTAGGCTAAGTTTCCTTGTCTCATTTGGACTCCAGCTTTCCTTCACTCTTACTTCTTTTGCAAAGCGTATAATTTATGAGGAGGGAGAGAGAACAAGAAAAGATGACTGTTCAAACCACATCCTAAAATAACTCTCAAGAAGAGGTTCTATTATACCAACTTGTTATTGTAAATTAGTCTTTCCTCTCCTCTTTGCTCAATCCTTTTGAATTGCCTGTGGCCTGACATGCCATGTCCTGTTACAAGTGCATGTCCCTGTAAGGTACATATGCTTTCTTGGATAATGAGCAAAGCTCTTTGCAGGAAGGGAGGAATTTAACAACACTGAAACCTGAGCATGTACTTTCTTCTGAATGGGGGGGACTATATCTTCATGTTTTTTGAGGCAATTAACCCATTTCTGAGCTCCCCATTATAAACATACACTGTGCAAGGATACTTTTCCGGGATATTGCTGGATTTGCGAATCAGTTGTTAGGTGAGCAAATGTGCATCATAGGATATAAATTTAGGTTGCCAATAGTGCAAGCAGAATGCTAATGTCATGTTGCTTCCCTGACTTACTTTCTGTATACTCCTTTTTTTTTTTTTTTTTTTTTTTTTTTCCCCAGCTCCCCCTGTTTTCACTCAGGAGCCCAGTGATGAATCCGTGGACATTGGTTCAAACATCACACTGCCTTGCTATGTTCAGGGTTACCCTGAACCAAAGGTTAAATGGAGGCGGCTGAATGGTGCTTCCCTTTTCTCAAGGCCGTTTGCAGTTAGTTCCATCAGTCAGCTCAGAACAGGAGCTTTGTCTATTAATAGTAGGTGGATTAAGTTTTTTAAGGATGACATATTGTGAGGAAATATGACATATGCAATGCATTTCAGTTTCTGTGCTACTTTATGATATTCGGTTAACTGTAAAAATACGAGATTTTAGCAGACATTCTGATACTGCCTTCATTGCTGTTAATGTGCAGTTTGCTTTCCCATGAATTTGAGAATTTATTGTGTTTGGTCATTTGACTTCATACTTATTTATAGAAATAATTAATTTTCTGTTAAATATATGTAGGTTATGGTCTCCATTGACACTGAAGAGCAACAGATTTTTTTTGCCCTTTTTTTGTTAGAAAAGTGTTAAATTCACTGCTTTAGCCAAGTCCTAATTTGAGTAAGTAGCTGGAAATTCTGCCAGTGTCTTTGTGATTCCATTTACCTGGAGCATTTCAGTCACCCAAACACTAACTGCTGTTATTCTGTTTTCTTAATTAGCCATTTTATCCCCCGCTGAACATAATCAGCATGGATGAAGAAATTCGTCTCTATTTTATTTATAGTGCATTGAATTGTATGTTACGTACTGCTCTGTAGGTGTCTGCACACATACAGACACATACTGCAATATATAGTTTAAGATACTGTATGTATGTGTTGATGTATCGTATGCTATCATACGCTCTACATATACTCTAGCGTGCACTGTGTTAAAACATATGCTGTGCCTAAAGTGATGAAAAGTACCGTATATATGTAATATGTAATATATTTATAATTTTTTACTTAAGTTCTCACATAGTCATTGCTTTCCTACTTTTTGATCAATGGAATGAATAGTCTTTAGTATTTTAAAAGTGAGTGGTGTAAGCATAGGGTATACATATATTGCAAACTTTAGGAGATCATTTAAGACACTATAATCTGATCTTTTTTTCTTCTTCTTTGTCTTCTTCTTCTTTTTTTTTTTTTTTTTTTTCTTTCTTTCTTTCCAGATTTGTGGGTCAGTGATGAAGGGACTTACATCTGTGAAGCTGAAAACCAGTTTGGAAAGATTGAGTCACGGCCAGCCACAATCACAGTGACAGGACTGGGTAAGACTGCTTCATGTCAGTGACATCAGTAAAAGCAGCATTTCAATACCTGGAGCGTAGCTGGAATACGTGATATTTGCTGGTATTTGTAACAAATGGGATGCCTGTGTAATTATTATGTACATATACAGTGACAAATGTATATGCTTATGTCTGAGCCTGCATTTACAGGTATGCAGTTTTCTGCACAAACTGAAGCAGAAGATATTTGCATGGAACATTATAATTGAATTTAGTGAATTTTGCCCGTTTGAACATTGCCTTTTCACTGACTACAATAATTTGAATTAATTCTGTCTACACTTTGTTAAATGAACCTTCCAAAGTGATTTTTATTTCATCTGTTTATTATACCTAAGTAAATATATTAAGGAATGAAAAATCACCATAATGCTAAATGCTAATGATGAATTTCCTGTCATCTAATTAATCTTAAAAATAAAAAGCAGCAATGAAATTGCTTAGGGCATTGTGTTAATATAATTGGGAAGTGGCCCAAGAAGACTGTAAACATCCAGCCTTGACAATAGCTGTGCTATTAAGGAATTGTTTATTATCTCAGTTGGAGAATTGGCAGTAAAAGGAAGTAATAATGCTATGGAATGTATATTTGTGGGAGCATAGGAATCAAGGTCCATCTGCCATCAGAGAAAACATTTGTTATCTTAGAACATGTGGTGGGGCTCTGTATGCTAGTAACATTTGATAGACAAGATGTTTTTACCAATTTAAATGTGTTTTTTAATCCCCATTATTTAAAAGTAACTTATGTTGTGTATGTATACAAAGGCTTTCTGTTGGATCTTTACAGAGCACGCAGAATTTTTGGCCAGGCTGTTGACCTCTATTCTAAAACTTCAAGTTTTATGCCCAGAGAAAACCACTGCTTTTATATATTGCCCTTACCAAACCTGCTATTTTTATTCTTCAGTGCTTTGCTCCAGTAAGGAAAAAATAATACATTAACTTGGTGTCTGTGGATACTTAAGTTTTGGGGGAAATACTGTATTGGATACAGTTTCAGCTGGACAACATCTTGCTTTTGCTGCAATTTCTTAGCCTTAGGGTCATTTTATATGCATTTCCTCAATTTCCTTTTCTCTCCTATGTTACCCCATCTGTTCATTTTGTTTCTTCTGCCTTCATCATTGGTATTTCTGATACCAGAGTGCTCTCAAATTATTCTTTTTCAGGTGTGTTGGCAATATCATGCTTTTTGATTGTTACATTTTTCTCTTTACCCCTTTTTTCTATTTAAATTGTATGTTTGTTCACAGTAAGAAACATTTCTTCTGCCGTATATGCGTAGTATCTTGCACAGGGAGACCTAGTGAAAGGGCAAATTAATACAAGTTCAGGTTGTATACTTTGCATGAATGTATAAAAATGCCAAGTTGTTGTTTTAATTCTTTTTTCATTCAAGTTACACCTCTGATTGGAGTAAGCCCAGCCACAGCCAATGTAATTGAGGGACAGCAGCTCACTCTGCCATGTGTGCTGCTTGCTGGAAACCCCATTCCAGACAGGAGATGGATTAAAAACAGTATGGTGGTAAGAATATTTTGTTTTACGTAAGATCCTTTGACAGAAAAAAATCTGCAACTGACATTTTCACCCGTGATAGCAGCTTGGTAAAGTATCTCTCTTACCTGATTAATTTACAGAGTTTGATGTAAAAATATACTAATAGATTTTACACTTAAAAATAAAGATGTAGCACAAAATTTGGCTAGCTCTCTGGAAGCAAGGATCCAAGTGTCTGAGCAAGTCAGATTACAGCTGACTGCCTCAACTCGATAGGAGGTGCTGCCTCCCCCGGGAGCAGCCAAGGGGCTGGGTGGGTAAGGCTACAGCTGGTGCTGAGTTTCTGCAGGGGCTGTCATTCAGAGTGCGGCCGTTCGCCCTGCTCCCCCGAGGAAAGATGGTGCAGTACGGTTCAAAATAAAAAAGTGGAGGTATGGCATCCTCACCGTTATGCCTCACTCTCATCACTGCCCATGCCAGGAAATTTAAAACTCCAAAGCATAGATGAAGAAAGAGGGGACAGTAGTGGAGGATGTGAAGGTCTAGAAATGAGCTAGGAACCTAAGTATTTGTGAATTGTCCTTTTCTCTCTTCCCTTCCCTCTCTTTTTTCTTTTTTTTTTTAATGTCTGCTAGTTAGCTCCTAAGTGAGAGCCTTAGACTTTAAATATAGGGATGCTAGTGGAGCATATTCAACAGAATGACAAAAATACTGGAATTTTGAATCCTAGTGACTGAAAACTACTTCTTTTTCTCCACTTTTGAAAATAAAGGTATCGTAGAGATATCAGAAAATTTCTGTAGTTTAGGCTTTTTAAAAATATCCTGAGTTTTACTGTTGCCTGGGAGATAAGATCAAATATAAGCATCCCTCTGTTATGTACTTCTTTCTTAGTTGTGCACTGCTCAGCCCTTAAAAGCATGTATGTTTTCTCTTTCTTTCCAGAGCCTACCATTGCTAGTTTATAACTTCTGCACGAAGGAAGGTTGCATGCATGCTGTACCTACGTTTGTTGTCTGAGTGAAGTTTCGTTTCTTCAGTAATAGTTAAATTATTGGCATAGATCCCTATGAAGTCCTGCCTTTTATGTTCCTTGCAGATTGCCCCCTAAAAGCCCCTTCTCTGCGCTTGTAATTGGAAGAGTTGATAGAAAAAATTTCTTCGTTTGAGTTTTCACATCTTGCATTAGATGCACTGTCTTTTGTCAGTGTAGCTGCAAGTCATTTCCTGCTAATTTCTCCTCCGACAACGACCTGCGAAATCCTACCTTTACTCTTGTGGCTTCAAAGAGACCCAGCTCAATTTTTGTTTACTGTCACCAAGCAGAACTCTGGCACTATCTTCTCTTGAAATCTGTAGAGTTTTCGGCTCAATTTTGTACCACTGGGAATCTTTGGCCTTTTCTTTAGACTGTGTAGGTACAATGGACACAGGCTCGAACTTCTGTGAGAAATACTGGCACGATGCTTCTCTTTGAATTGCTAATGCCTCTGTATAATAGTGCTAGTTTTCTCTAATTCTAAGCGCATGACAAAAGCTACAGTCCAGTGAATTCCATTTAGGGAAGGGTGCAACTTTTTTCTGAATGGGGCATGACTGAAACAATTTCTCCTTCTGACAGTCTCACTGTAAGGCAAGTCTGCTACATTACTGAGCTTGTAGTCCATGCTCTTCCAGCTGATTGGTAAAGATATTGTCATTTCTTTAGGCTACTATAGGATATATAATTTTTTAAAAAGTATCATTCTTTGGTGAGAGTTAGAACCCTGTGTTATCTTTCACAATACAGGACTTCTAAGTGTTGCTGCTGCCAGCACTTAAAACAAAAATACATGTTATCCTATCTGCCAAACCTATGCAACATCCTCAGAAGGAGAATGTATACGTCAGAGCTGATTGCTTTTTCCTGAGGAACAGATAACTTTTTTTAAAAAAGTGACAAGTCACACTGTATCCCAAAGTAAATATTATCAAACAAGTGTTTTCTTCAGTAATACATCATATCGCTCTTTTGGCAGTTGGTTCCCAATCCCTACATCAATGTTCGCAGTGATGGAAGCCTGCACCTTGAAAGAGTTCGGCTGCAGGATGGAGGTGATTACACCTGTATGGCAAGTAACGTTGCTGGAACAAACAACAAAACTACTACTGTTAATGTGTATGGTAAGAAATGCTGTTTTCTTCCTTTGGTGCTGGTTTCAAGATGAGAATGCATTTCTTACTATTAGTAGCTCTGTCTGTAGAGTTTTTTTCTTTAAAGTTATACTGATTTCTCAAATTTCCTCTTTGTAATGGTGTTAATTTGTGTAGTAATATGGAGAGAATTGGAGTCCAATGCACAGGAAAGAGCTGTGTGGTTGAGACTGTTTTTAAAATAAAAAACCCAAACAAACATCATTTTGTGGTCTTGAAAAATATTCCTTTTTAAACATCTATAAAGATTGTGCTTTGCAAGCTTCATCTCTAACTTTATTAACAAAAAAGGGACAACTGGGAGTTTACTGGAAAGCCATGCGAAGTGCTGTCAGAAGGATTTCATAACTGATAAAAGGAAGCACAATTCATGGGAGTATTGCACTTAAAATAAATCATGAGTTTGGCGAAACTTCTTTTTTTTAACAGTATCCAAAATTACACTGACAGCAAGACAAGTGTTAGCGTTGTGGTAATCCATCTGTATTTCAGCTGCAGATACTTGTATTAACTGTATGGGAGGTCACAACTACTTCACTGGTTACAGCCTGGAATTTTCTCACGTGTCAAATTAATCATGGAAGACTTATTTTAAGCTTCACTGAAGATGCTGGAACATCCTTTTATGTTAAAATGGCTGTTTTTGGTTAATGCACCAAGTACTCTGTGTCTGATGAGGTCTTCTATGTGAACAGTAGTTTTGGAATTTTTCAGAACTTAAGGACAGAAGTCATCATTATATATGTATGTTTTTGAAGTGATTTGGTGCTTTTAATTAAGTTCTTCTGACAGCAAGTCCAGTCCCTGCAGAAATGATTGCAATAATTGCCACAATTTTCTAACATTTATAACAAAGACTAAAGGAGTTTGGAGAGTGATCAGCTCTCTCGCTCTTATATCTGGTCTGTTCAAAATACTATTCTTTGACTGTAGTGAATTCAGCATCAAAAATGCTGAACCCATTCTTAGGAAACGCGCTGTCTAGGATGGATCGTATACAGTATTCTTTGGGAAACCTGGCCTAAAATGTCCTCAGAGGATACTGTTATAAAAACTTTCTAAAATGACCCCAGTCAGCTAGGTGAAATACCTACAGTTAGGTTCAAACTGCATGTGTGTAGTCCAGTGATTCGTCCATAGCTGATGTGCTCTGTTACGAAAAGGCATCCAGTTGTAATGAAAAACTGGATAGTGGAGGAGAAAGTTATTGGTCAACGTCGATTTTGGGGTTCAGAGAACAAATATAGAAAATTTCCCATCCTGGCTATGCATATGAAGTAGTAGTTGAGTATGTGGAATTTATTGTAGGAGATGTGCCATAGTTTGAAATCTGTCTTTTGCCTGTGTTTAATATATGCATTTATTTTTAGTTCTGCCTGTTATTCAGCATGGACAGCAGATATTCAATACCATTGAAGGAATCCCAGTAACATTGCCATGCAAAGCAAGTGGAGTTCCTAAGCCGTCGATTGTCTGGTCCAAGGTAACTTCTCATCTTCAAGCAGTTCATGATGAAAGATAAATTGAGCACATCATTTAGCTATAATAGAAACTATATGCAAGAAAGGCAGCCAGAAACTTTGTCGTGAGGGACCTGGAAATCTGTTTATTCACATCTGCTTTTGTTTCTTAGAGCAATCCTTTCTGGCCATAGTCCAAGTGTAGATCAAGGTTCCATTTGGAGAAGTTTTACTGTTTCTTTCTATTTAGAACTTGTTAATATTCCTGTTGTGAGTTGATAATTTGAGATTCAGAACTTGCTGCAAATTGAAAGCTGAGTTTTGTTTTGGAAGTTTACTTTAAGGTCACTTTTTTTTTTCCTCCAAGGAAAGTATATGTAAAAACGGCATTGTGGAATTAACCATTTGTCACTTTTCAGTCATATCCCTGACAGGAGATCCAGTTATGAGGAAGGAAAAGCATTAGGTAATGGCTCCAGGGTTGCAGTTTGAAACTTTTTTTTAATCTGGGTTGAGGTCTAGGAATCAGGTTGAGATCTCAGAGTGAGATTCTTGTTTTGTTTTGTTCACCCCCCACTTGAACGACATAATTTGTGGTAATAGCAGTTATTTGGGGTATGTTATAGCTTGCATGACATTTCGATGAATGCTGTTACAGCTTGCATGATGTTGCCATGAACAGAGTGTTGTCTCAGAAGTTTCACAGATGTAACTGATTGGGACCTTGTGAACAGTTTTGTTTAAAAGCAGAGATAGAACTGAGTAATTGGATTGTTTGGCAATGAGTAAAACAGGAGGAATGAGATGCAGGGAAAGGTTATCTTCCTACTTAATTATCAAATAAAAGTTCCTATGCAGACAGGGAATAATCTAGTGTCTGAGAAATAGCGTTATATACAAAATCTGTTTATACAGTGGAAATGCATTTCAAAATTAATTCACTTGAAATCTTGAAGTTTTTTAAGAATTACATTCTGGAAAATAAAAGGTTTTTTGCGTAAGAATCCCTATACTTCTGTTCTTGTTACTGCTAGAAAGTGAGCTTAAAAAAATGATAAATTTGCTGAAGTTAATTTATGTGGACAGAATTTTGGGGCCAAGCTCATTCAAAATATTTTTTATCCATCCCAGCTATAAACAATAGAAGTAGTACTGTAATGTAAGTTAGAATGTTGCTCAGTTTAATCAGACTGCCTTCCAATTGTTTGGTCTCCCAAACTGCATTAATGAACGTAAAGCATATTGCACAATGAAAAATCTGACCCAGTGTTATATTAATAAATACAACTGTTTTCATAGGAAGGGGCTGTAATAGTGGGTTAAACTAGGGAAGCTTCTCCAGGGGCTGCCAATTTTTATATTCCTTTAACAGTGTTTTTTATTTTATCTGCATAAGCTTTGACTTTCATTGAATTAAATGCTTGTAATTTATTTTATTTTAGAAAATCCATGCACTGTGGTATTGTGGGATGTGTTTCTTTTTCTTTCTTTCTTTATCATTTATTTTTATTTTTTTGTTTCCACAGAAGGGAGAACAAATTCTTCCCAGCAACATGAAATTTTCTGCAGGTTCTGATGGAAGTCTCTATGTAGTTTCACCAGGGGGCGAAGAAACTGGGGAGTATGTATGCACTGCAACAAATGCTGCTGGTTATGCTACACGGAAGGTCCAGCTGACTGTCTATGGTATATGCAGATTAAAACCAAATATAGTGTCATTCCTTCTTCTGCCAACTGAGTTCTCATGTAGGCTGCAGAACCCATTCAGATGAATGTTCTGGAGTAGGATACCTGCAGTTCAAACAGGACTTAAGCTAATCTCTAATTAGTGCTTTTGACTTTGGATTCAGTGATCTGCTAAGATTAAGAGTCCTATCCTTCTCTTAAAACCTCCTGGTACCTGTCACCTATTTCTTGGACTAGGGAACTTGGGTACATCACAATTTTATTTTTTGGAGTAGTGGATAAGAAGCATCTGTACAGAAATAGAAGTTCCTGCTGATGGAAGAGAAGAATGAAGATGCACTAGTCCCATCCTTCACAAGTCTTCCTACCATATCCCAATACTACCAAAAGTTTGATTTAGATGTAGGTTTGGGCTTGCTGCACAAGGCTCTTTGGCTTGTAGTGTAACATAGTTCAGGTACTGGTTGCAAATGACCTGTGCAGTACAGAGCTCAGCATACATAGACTGCGGCTGTTGACTACTTATCCTGCTTCCTGGGGAGAAAGTGCAGCCTTGCAGATACTTGTGCTGTTGCATCAGCCAGTGCCTGTGTTAGTGAAGGTGGGTGCATCTGCACTATGGTGATTCACAACAGCAAGTTCTAATACAGACATGTCATTAAAAATAAGATTGTAATGTTGTATAAACTAAATTATATAAACATCTAAAAAATAGATGAAATAAATCTGAAATAAAATTGTATGGTGTTACATTTGTAAAAAATACATATATTCATTGCAGTTTCTTAACATGTTCCGTGTTATAGTGAAACCTAGAGTATCCAGGCCTGGAGAACAGCAAGAAATGGTCATGGAAGCCAATGATAAACCCATAGAGATCTCAGTAATTGCAGGGGAAGATGTCACACTTCCATGTGAAGTAAGGAGCTTGCCACCCCCCATAATTACCTGGGCCAAAGAAATGCAGCTCATATCTCCGTTCTCTCCAAGGTAACAACATTTGATGAAAACAAAAGAAAATGAAATTGCCTCTAAGCTTTCAAGGTTTTGGAAGGGTATACACTTTTTAATTGCCTCATGGTCAATTAAAAGATATTAAGTTGTCCCTGCTTTTTTTTTTTTTTTTTTTTTCTCTCCCCATAAGGACCCTGTATCACTAGCTCTTGAAATTCTTTTCTCAAACTGAGCATGAGTCCCTTTCTGAAAAATGCTAACATTATGTATTGTGGTACAGACTCCATTCCAGTAAGTGTTTCTGAGCAGAGACATAACTTTGCAATTCATTCTGAGTTTGCAACCTCAGGAGACTAAGGTCAAAAAAGATCCCATTATATTTATAGTGTGATGGTGTCCTGAGACCCACATAATCTGTATCTGATTTAAAATCTTTAAATGTATGTTTTTCTTTTCTTAAACACTTCATATTTATGCTCAGGGGAGCATTGTCTGTTTTTCATATGAGGTATGGTCAGCCATTAGAACAGAGATAATGATAAATGTTTGGGAGTGCTTGCAAGAGCTCCTATCATGCTGTGCTTTGGATCCAGAAATTCTCCAGTCATTCATGAAAATATGAAAACATAGTTAAATACATATAAAAATGTAGAGCTGAGAGCTTTGGAGACTGAAAAGCTGGGAACAGACTATTTCATCTACAGTGTGGACTTGATATTTTGGTTCCTTCCTCACTATTTTGGGGAGTGCAAAATAAAGGAGGCAAAAACTAGGTGATTTTTTTCCCTGTGTCCCCAGCTGAAATGCCAGCACTGTCCCATGGGCTGCTAATGCTTTCCACTCTCCAAGATACTTTAAGAGGTTGTAAAGGCTATGGCTATATTCCTAAATCCAGGAACAGCAAGTCTGGCCAGCTGCACACTCTAGAGATTGCTGTGCTGGTTGTCTAGTGTCTTTCAGCGATCCCAGTACAGTGGGTGAGGAATCATACAGACCTCAAAGTGAGCCCGTTGTCTTTGTGGAAAAGTTGATCTTCAGACCCACCTATTCCTGTGGGTCTGCTACAGCATTAGCAACTACTGTCTGGGTGTGCCAGCATGTTTTGTGATGAAGGGTCTTGTGTGCAGAAGGTTAATTTGTTGGCAGTATTTTGCGTGTTTTTTTCTGGTGCGTTCTGTGACCACATCTCATGCACTAATGAATCTGCATTCTTAATCCATTACTTGTCCTTATTTTACCTCATGAGACATAGATAAATTAGGCTACTTGCTCGTGGCTGCTGTGGAGGGGTCCAAGTTGTCCAGTGAAGAAGTCCAGTTCAGCCCATTCCAAGATTATTTACAGATGTCAGCAAAATTTAAAGAACTAGTCCAAACAAAATTGTTTGAGACCACCCAAAGACAATGTTAGAAATGTGACCAGTAAACAAAAGAAAAGTCAAATCAGAAATGAAGCACTTTGTCAGGAAGCAACTCTAATAAGTAGACAACATAATGAGAGGCAAGCTCCTCCAGCCATCATGTCTTTTGGGATTACTTAAAAAAAAAAAAAAAAGCAGCAGAGGAGGAGTCATGATATCATAGAAATATCATACAAATATGGGTGGCCTGGAAGAAGTGAACTTCACTTTCTTGCCATTCATCTCTGCAAGCTGTTAAAATCCCCACGTTTGCCGTTCATACCAAATGTGCAGACATCCTCCTGATTAGAATGTGCCAGAGAAAGGAAGACAGGTGATATCACCAATTCCCACCAACTTTGTCTAAACTGAATATAACCTTAAGTGCAAGACTTGAGTTTCCAGTTGTCAAACCAATCATAGGTGTCCGTGCCTATTTTTTTTTTCCTTTTCTCTATTTCTTTTGTCTTCTGTTTAAGAAGAGTTTGGCTTAGCTGGCCAAGAGTGTATCTTTAAACGTTGCAAGCCTATGACCAGAACTGTAATAAAAATCATTGCTATACAGTTAACTATTCAGTGGTAAACGGTGACAAATTCTAGTAACAGCAGAGCTGGTAGTTTTCAATCAGAATAGCCTTCAGAAAAGCTTCTATTCCTTCATTAATTATCACATCATCTTTCCTTTGACAGGGTGATATAGAATAAAACTTTGCAGCAACTTGCTTATACTGATGACCTGAGATGAGCATAAATTTATGAGTAGAGGTTAAAGGGCTCCATATGTACTTGATTTTTTTTCCTTGTTCTTCTCTAGAATTGAGACAGGTTTTAACATGCCCTGTAAGTAGCTAGAACCAAATTTTGTTATGTAGATCTTAAATTTTTGATATTTGCTCCATGTTCTGAATGAAGTGGTTCAGTAAAGAGAAAAAAAAAGTAAGTTTAAGTCATAGTTTAGTAACAAAGCACAATGAAATGTACTGTGTAGAACAGTGTTATTTTAGTTCATGGCAATCATTAGTAATATGTAAGTACAGATCATTCCGCTTTCAATAAATATTTATACAGTATATCTGCTGCTTATTTTTCCAGACACACTTTCCTGCCCTCGGGGTCAATGAAGATCAGTGAAACACAAGTTTCAGACAGTGGAATGTATATCTGCGTAGCCACAAATATTGCGGGGAATGTGACTCAGTCAGTGAAGCTAAACGTACATGGTAAGTTTTAACTAGGATAATCATCTGCAAGGCTCCACTTGGAATTTAGCATCTTTTCATGCAGAACGTTTTTTCTTATGTACATTTTAATGCTATTGACCCATATTCTTTCCAGTCATATTATCTTCATATGCAAATTTTGTCACTGCTTGTTTGAAAAGGAAATACCGCATGCATGTGTGTGTGTTGATTCTATGTATCTTCCTTTAATGTTGCTTAGAATCATGAGGGAAATAACAGCACTACCTGACATTCAGTTCTTTCTAAGTCAGCCACAGGAGTTTTAAGAGCTGAAAACTGTTGTTCTAATGCCCTTGGGAGTTTGCTGTGTAAGAGTTTCTCATCAGTTAAGTCTTCCAACAAATGCTGAGATTAGTAAAGTTAGCTAAGGCTCACAGATGTTGAGTTCCCACTGATCTGATGGGATTTAGATATCCAAACTCTATTGACACGGAATGTCCCAAATTTTCTTTTACACTGCAAGTGGTGGTGGTGTGAAACCAATGTGCTGCATTATCACCTGTGGATGGGCACTTGCTCCTGTCTTTGTGCTGAGTTACATGCCTGTAGATTCTCTACCCACCTATGCAAACCACTACTACAAAACAAAACTTCTTAAAGCACTTTCTCTGCTCAGACCGGCAGCCTGTCCTTGTGCCCGCCCTACCTGCCGCTCAGTGAACGTGTGTAATCTTGCTTGCTCAAGCTAGAACCCGTGTCCACTTCGCTCACCTTTTGCCATAGATCATCACACTCTTACCCTCTTGTCTCTTTCCTGCTCTCCCTACGCTGAGGCCCCAACCATAGTCTCCTCAGTTCAATGTCACATATCATTAATTCTGTGCTCTCCTGTTTATTCCTGCTCACCTGTCTTCCATGGGAGACAAAAACACAGGCCCTGAGATAAGTACTTCCTGCTTGTGCTATGGCACAGAGGAGAGCAGGTGCAGGAGCCATGGCTTGGTACAGCCCAGATGAAGCTGATCGGTAGCAGCTGCACATGGAGATGGTTCTCCTGTGGCTTGTGTAGAATTTGAGGAAGCCAGTGCCCATTGCCAACATATGGCTTTGAAATGGATCGCATCCCATGAATGTGCCACGTTGGAACGCCTGCCCCAAGCAGCTCTGAAAACTTCAGACTATGCTAATTCAATTACTATGGCTGTAACAGACTACTGTCTAGCTCTGTGTATAGAGAGATCCAGTATCAGTGCACCTCTTTGTTTATCTATACTTGTATGTTAGCAGAGAGTCTGGAAAAATGGCACTTGTTATTGTTTCAGACATTCTTTATAAGTCTTTTTATTATCAGTGATCCCTAGAAATAAAAACATTGTGGCAAAAGAGTTACGTTAGATTTGTATTATGCTTTGGGATTAGCGTAGCCCCCCCTTCTAGCCATATTTTATCTTCTTATCTGAACTTGTGTTTGGAAGCATACAAAGATGATGGATTAAGGGGAAGGAAATTAAAATGTCAAAGGGAAAATGTAGTTAACTTTATCATAAAAGCTTTTGAATTGATGTGTGTTGTGAACAGTCTGTACCCATAGCTCTTTGGATATGCTAGTAGAATAAGAATATGCTATTTCTAGGGAGGTAATACAGTAGAATTTGAAACTTAGCCTATCCAAGTTAAGCAATAAGGTATTGTACTTCCAATCTGTAGGGAAAATGCACTTCTGCTTCCTCGGTCACTTCAGGAAATTCAGTTTCCTTGAATAAGAAGGACATTTCCTAAAATAACAAAAATGGACAAGTATTTCCCCCAAGAGTGATTTTGCACGTTGTTTTCTTTGCCTTATTGTGGACTTGTTTCTCTTATTTAGTTCCTCCAAAGATACAGCGTGGCCCTCGGGTTATGAAAGTACACGTTGGCCACAGAGTTGACATACCCTGCAGTGCTCAGGGCATCCCTCCTCCAACAATCACGTGGTTCAAAGGCAGAAGTACCATGCTGATGGATGGTGGCCAGTTTATCCACAGCCCGGATGGAGTGCTAAGCATCAGCAAAGTCCAGCTTCCCGATGCTGGAATCTACAAATGTGTCGCTAGTAACGTAGCAGGCAGCGACACGTCAGAGATAACGCTGCAAGTTCAAGGTATTTAAACTAGGCCAGTAATCTTGCCTCATGCCATGACTAAGTATAATTTCATGCTGGTGCTGTCTGCTGTATGTTTTAGAGGACAATATTTGCTGTTTTAACTGTTACATGGTACAAAATCCAAATCTGTGTGTGTTTTAGATGCTGCATTCTGATATTAATTAAGGAAAATTAGAATAGGCAAAGAGACTTTGGAGAGTTTGCAGAAGTAAGAAGAGGAAACCCAAAATATATTACTTTTTTATAGAGTCTTAAAGGTGCTTATGATTTGCTTTTGTACTAGGCAATTAAGATGAAAAACATTGTCTCCTTGTGTTCAGATGTCAGAAGTTTTCAGAGTATGTCTCTGAACCTCAGAGCCTAGTATCACTTTAAGTGGAAATGGAATTTTGTATGAGCTGAAAGAGGAGCGAGGTCAGTTAATATTACCTTAAAATGGTAACTGGACAACAGTGGTCAACGTGCCTATTTAAATATAAATGTGACTAGTGACTTGCTCAACTGACTGATGTGAGCTGACTTCTTGTGAATTATTTCTTTTTATTGATAGTCTAAAGCCAATATTCTGATTCCTTGGGGTTAGAGGTGCTGAGAATCACCCATTATAAACAACAAAGAGCTTCCACTAACTTCACTTAGTTATAAATAAGATTCTTCCTATAGTCCCAGTCAGCAGACACTATGTCTGCCTTCAAAATAAATACAGCAGCTCTTAAAACCAATCTGAGTAAAATTTTCAAAGTCTTTCTACAGCTTAATTTATAGTTATTGGAATCTGACCTATATGACTGAGAGAGACTAGTAAGATAGGAATTGCTAGATTATATTTTTATATTTAGGAGCAGTGGGCAATTAATTCAATTTTCTTTCAGAACCTCCTACTATAGCTGATCTCAACCCTCCATACAGTAGCCCATTTCAAGAAAGAGTGGCAAATCAACGTGTTGCGTTCCCTTGTCCAGCAAAAGGTGTGCAACATTATTACTGCTTTCAGTGACAAAAGTATATATACATACATTTTTTTTATTGACCATTGATAATTGCTAAGTTTATTTGTACTGTTTGTCATGGTAAAAATGTACAGTATGCAGTTTTTTGCAAGCATAGTTTATGCTAAAAACTAAAATTAATAGTGATTTAAATAACCACTGTATGTGGAAGTTCTGTGAAAAGTCATTGTTAGCCACCAAGAGCATTAAAATGTTTAGGACTAAGGTTTTTAATGTTGGTTTGATGCTATAACAGTAGGGACTTTCTGTGTATTTGAAGGCCCTTTGCCTTTGCATGGATTGTCCTTACCACTAAGAGTTGTAGCAAGTAGTGGGAGTTATTTGAATTCTGCTTATTCTGAGCTAAGCAAAGAATTTCTTGAAGTTTCACCTTTTTCTTCTTAGGGATTCCAAAACCTGTCATCAAATGGCTGCGTAATGGAAGAGAGCTGACAGGCAGTGAACCAGGGATTTCAATTCTGGAGGATGGGACACTGCTGATCATAGCTTCTGTTACACCTTCTGATAATGGAGAGTATACCTGTATGGCAGTAAATGAAGCTGGAAGCACAGAAAGAAAGTATAACCTGAAAGTTCATGGTAAATAATAAATAGAACTAATGGAGAATTGTTCTCGGAAGAGCATCTTCTCTTTTATTGATGGAAATCGCATGCCCCAGATCTTCTGTGAGCAGTTGCACTATGAAAACTAATCCGAGTACTTGCATTTCTGTTATCCTCTGTATAACTTCTATTATTTCTATTCACAGTAGCTTTGCGCTGTATGCAGACATTTTTGTTTTGCTCAAACAAAGAGCTGTAGTTGATGACTTTGACACAAATAGCAATGAAGGCTTTTGCACTGTAGAAGTTAAAGACTGGATGATAGATCCACATTTCAAATAAAAGAATGAGAGAAGTTATGGCTCACAGAATGGAGCACAGAGTAGGAGAACACTTGCTCCTGATACTCTTCTTCCCTATCCCTAATTGCAAAATAGAAAATCTGCAGGTGGCTGTAAGATATGTTTTGAGGTGGTACATTTTGTTTCCAACAGTTTGCTTTTACTCTAGCTTTGTTCACTTCCTGTGGTGGTTAGTTCTGATATCCAAGCAGTATTATCTCTTTAAAAGAGAACAACAGGAATTCTGTCGTGTGCCAGCAGGGCTTGTCAGTGGGGTTTGAACTTTCTCATCCACCACATAAGCCCATTTTCCATGCAGTCATAGTGGGAGAAATAATAGACAGATCTTCGAGAAATGAAGAATGACCCTCTGGAATCTGATATAATAAGCAGATAATGTGAGATTATAAATTACTCCTTTAAAATGTTGTTGATGATTGTGTTTCAGGTAGTTTTCTCTGAATTTGTTACTGGGCAATAGAAGAGTCTGTTCTTTAAGGGTGAGAAAGGGGAGAGGTACGTCTAGAGTGAAGAAGAAACATTGAGGGTAGATGAAATAAAGCAGGGAAATTAAATGACAGAGGTCCTTTGGGAGGGAAGGAAGAAGTGGGAAATCACTGGGACAACAGACATCACAGATTACTTCAAACTTTCTTGCAGTTCCCCCTGAAATTAGAGATCAAGAAACAGTGACAAATACATCTGTAGTTGTTCAGCATCCTGTAAGTCTCTTGTGTGAAGTATCTGGTAACCCCTTCCCAATCATTTCCTGGTATAAAGAAGATATCCAGGTATGTAAAATTAACCTAATGAAGTAATACAGTCTTCAACAATTCCAGTATTTATTAACTATTATGTATTAACTTCACTTTTGAGTGTTTGGCGTGAGAGCTCGTTTAAAGTAAATATATGCCTTAATGTACATTTAAACTGCAGTGAGAACACCCACACAGAAAGCTAGCTAAATTTGGCCGATCTATTAATACAGTTGTTTAGTAAGTTGGAGGTAAACTCTTCTTTCAAGATTCTTCCAGGAATTAACCTTAACAATCTCCCGGTATTGTAGATGCCAGAACATTTGCAGAGGGAGCAATAACAGTATTTTCTTTGTAATATAGATAGAGAAACAAGAACTCACATACTTCAGTTTCTTAGAACTGTTCTGGGTTTCTGTGCTTCTACTTGTAGCTGATAACTGATACTTTAAGATGAGGAGAGACATTTTATGCACCAGATTGACTGACTGTTGCTGATGGACAAATAATTTACAGTTTTCTCACTCTGTATTGTATGCTGAGCTACAAGTCATAGTAGATACCTTTCAGAAGTTTTTGAGCAGATTAGCGCTGTGACTGAAAAGGAAAATGGATTACCCTTAGAGTAAAACTACCATTTTCTTATAAAAATCCAGCTGTGATATTTGGCTAATGTAACTTGAATCACATAAGTCTAATCTCTTGGGTTTTTTCAAGGTTGTGGAAAGCAGTACTCTCCAGATTTTGCACAATGGGAAGATACTGAAGCTCCTTAGAGCTGCTGCTGATGATGCTGGACAATATTCATGCAAAGCCATAAACGTAGCAGGAAGTTCTGAGAAACTATTTAACATAGATGTATTAGGTTAGTACTGTCTGGTGTTTTCTGTTTTTGTTTTTGAGAGGATGATCTGAAAAATAATTGCTATTTAAGACACCATTATGTTTCGACTTAATATAGCTAGATTCTTCCTTATGCTACCCATTGAACATTGGTTGTTGTAGCACTCTTCATGATGGCTCTTAAGAACCTAAAGTTTGCCATTCTGATAATAACAGAGACAAAATGTTGGTTTTCATTTCTAGACTTGAGTCTTTGATGCTTTGTTTTGTATTTTGAGAGTATGATACTAACATAGATGGGAAGCTAGAAGGAATCTGCTTCTGCACTAGTTGACCAGCACTAGTGTGAAAGTGCTTGTCACAGTAGAAATGAGGTTTTGGGCTAGCAGGACTTCACAGTGAAAATTGAAGTTGCTCCTCTACTCCTTTTCTTCCTGTTTCATAACATATCTTCCCTCTATAAATTCCAGTTCTTCCTGTAACGTTTGTCTTTTTAAAGTACCACCAAGTATAATAGGTGCTGCTACCTCCAGTGAAATTGCAGTCATCCTCAACCAGGAAATCAGTCTGGAGTGTAGAGCCAAAGGCTTCCCCTTTCCTGACGTTCACTGGTTCAAAGATGGCAAGTAAGTATTTTGTTGTTGCTTGTGGTCTGTGTCTTGGTTATTCCTCCTTTACAACAGAGAATAAACAGATGCATTGTTTTAGCAAGCTCTTCTTGCAACCACTCTCAATGTTAAGTTATCGTCACCAAACCAAATCTGTGGTAGTGTGACATGGTAGGGTGCTTTGGTCAAAAATTAGCATCCTGCTTTTCTCAGTGAGCTGTCACATTACTCACATGGACGCTTACAGAGTAGATTTACAGTATTTGAAACTAGACAGTGTTTGAACCAAGACAAACACATAACCATTTTTTGAGTTCTTTCCATCTAGATTATTTTATATTTAGTTAAAATACAGTTGCTTTGCTGACATGATTTTTTTTTCACTGGTAGACGGTACCCATGTCAAATATTTTTCTTGCTAGTGCCTTGTACAGTTCTTTATATAAAGATATATAAAGATTTTAAAACATTTTTAGCATGCATGTTTCAATTCTTCATCTCATCTTCCAGGAAAGCATACAAAGAAAAGAATTTTGGCAGCTTAAATATTAGCTGAGAAATAGAATGGACTGTAAATACTTTAAAAATAGCATTGGTGTTTAGTAATGCAGTTCAGTATAGATATTGGCTAGTACACCCAGATATCCTGATGTGACAATTGCTTATTCTTTGGTGTTGAGACTTCGACACTGTTATCTAGTAAATGCAGACATTTTGTTGTTAACAAAGGACTGTCATGGCTTAGTAATTAAAAAAGAGAACTGAGAGTAAAGGTAGGACTGTGACTCTGCCACTGGCGTCCTGGGTGACCTTAGTCAAATAACTTTGGTTTTTAGTTTCTTCTGGAATTAGGGAATAATGGATTCTAATAGCTTGTCACCTTAGTGTAGTTCTTCGAATGAATAGCATTGTTCTAGTGCTAAATGATACTCTTTAATACAATTACTGCCATTTAAGTACCCTTTGTTATTATTGTCAGTTTAAATCAATGTTGAAAGGAGGGAGTCAGAGTTCCATGAAGTGAAATAATCTCTATTCCAGGCCCTTGTTCTTGGGCGATCCCAATGTTGAGCTTCTGGACAAAGGTCAAGTTTTGCACATAAAGAGTGCTCGAAGGATTGACAAAGGTCACTATCAGTGCAGTGCCACCAACAGTGCTGGCAAACAAGTTAAGGAGGTCAAGCTGATCATCCATGGTAAGTTTATAGAATGCCTGATCCTAGAATATCTTTTTTTGTTTTGCCCGTTAAAATAGGTTTATTCTTTGAATAGGGGTGCTCAGATGAATATGAATTAAGACTTGCAAAATTTGTGTGTAGACCTTAGCTGATCTGTCAATGTGGTGATATTTTGAGTATCTGTGTGTATCACATTAAGCATGGATGTAGTTTGAATCTTTGCAAGCTTGGCATTTAAGTGGCTTTGTGTATTTGTTTTTATTGGTTTGTAATTACTGAAAGCCTAAAAAGCTTCGAAGGCCTTCTCAGATTTTGTTATTAATTGGTTTCAAGTGAATTATTTTATTATCAAGTTGGCTTCATTCTGTTGATCTGTTTTAGAGAAGGGGAAATGAATTAAAAGAGGTCTATTTCAATATCATCATGGTCTTATTTTCCTTTAACCTAGTGTTAGGAGTAAATTCAGTCAGGAATAAGTTCAAGTTAATAGACTTAAACCAGTGCAAAACCAATCAGAATCAGACCCAAACCACCTTTGAAAAAAGAACATTCCAAATGATTTGAAGGTACTATGGTGTGTCTACTTGCTTAAAGTAATGTATATCAAGGACATTTACAGCAAAAGAGGAAGCATGAGCATGGGTAATTACATTAACATTATTATTTTTGGCAAAGTTTACAGCATGCTAAGCTTACTTTCTATGTTTTTACAAGCAACAGAATCTTACAACTGACATGTTGAGCACAGACAACTGTGATTAGTGTAGATAAGTATAAGGTAAATGAAGAGCTTAGGGAGAAGATTAAAAGAAGGAGGAAGATTCATGAAAGAAGGAAGAAGCTCTTGCAGGGGGACTTTTAAAGGAGAGAAGAGTTTTGCAGTTTGGAAGACAGTGTGCAAAGGCCCAGTCAAATGTGAAAACTATGAGCACACAGGGCTAGCAGAAGTAAGGGGGAAACAAGAGCAGAAATCTGTAGGTGAGATAAGAGCCCTGGGTCCAGAGTGTGAACTGTGGGAATTTGAATCCATGAGCACTCAAGCTAATGAAGCCTCATTTCGCATGGATTTGATCCTGAAGTTTTTTTGCCTTTGGATCTGATGGCTGTTAACTTGTGCCAAATGATACCTCTCGTCTGGGACATCTCTGAAGCATGAAGCAACCATGTACACCTAAATATGCCCAGACACCACTCACAGTGAAGCCTCTTTCCATCGGGAACAAAGATAATGCTGTGAGGTATCTCAGGTCATCAGAGTTGTGTGGAGATTAGAGGAATGAGAAAGCACAATGGAAATTCAAAAAATACTGAGATCATACCAGACTCTTGAGAAAGGAGATATGAATTGGTGATAGTAGAATGAAATATCTCATCACTTTTAAATAGCCAGACAAACAGAAGCCCGGAGAATCAGTGAGGAAGGTGGATGCTAATTCGCTCTTGTTCATACTTGTTTTTGCTCTTTAGTTCTACTTTTGGCTTTCATATTTTCCCAGAACAGCAAGTTAAAACTGGTCCCCATCTCTGTGGATGAAAGCATTTGTTCATAGAGACATGCATTTGCATCTAACTGGGAAAATTTCAGCATATTTTATACTTTCACATATTTTTACACACAAATTATTTAATTAGGAAAATAATTCAGCATATGTTGGTAATCTGCAAGAGCTATCTCATAGGTATAGATCCCTGCACTGACACTTTGCTTTCTATTTCTGTGTTGACATTTTCAACGAACATTTTATGGAAGTCGGTGGAAGGCTAGGATATACTGTGCATGTTTGGCAGTAGAGGAATTAATGTGTCTGCCAGATGTGTCTGGTACTTTCAGCGGCTGTAAATTTAGTTGTTGCCAATTGCACTGTGTTTTTATTACTTCTACAGAGATTTATGAACTCTTTATATTGGCTGATTTACACGAAAGCTTGTTTGCTAGAAAAAAAATCGGAGCACTGCTGCTTAGTGAGCAAGGGAAATGACTGTGAGCCAGAAGTTTCAAAAATAAGAGTATAAAGCTAGACTGCTAAGCTGGTATTTAGTCTCAAAGTAAGTGACTTCATCTTCAGAAGTTTTGAGTATCCAGCAGTTCCCAGTCCAGTCAAGAGGCTCTTGGATGCATTTTGTATTTTAAATAGCAGGTGACTGTGCCTAGTTTCTTGGTGCAATTTCTAAGGCATGTGGGGACTGCTCCTTCGTTACTCGTCAGAGATAGAGAAGAGGCAGAGATGCATTCCAGGAAGCATTGGAGGCCTAGTTGGCCTAACACGTTGTAATACTAGAAGGTAAAATGTTTCCAGGTATCTCTAGCGGGGCAGCACTGCTTTCCTGTGGCAATTATTTCTTAGATAACTTTTATGACATATTCTCGTGATACTTTCCTCTCTCAGTATGCTCTAGAGAGTTGTACAGACACCATATAACAAACAAAATAAAACAAAAATGGTGTGGAAGTCTGATCAAGCAAAAATCTTCTGTTCTTAAACATTCTAATGTTTAATCCCTTTAAAACTGCACAGACTTGTATATTAAGGCTTTAATGCTTTTGTTTTGTCTTTTGAAATAGTCCCTCCTAGCATTAAAGGAGGAAATACTACCACAGAGGTATCAGCTCTTCTTAACAATCTTATAAATCTGGAATGTGAAACCAAGGGAATCCCTGTTCCTACCATTACCTGGTACAAAGATGGACACCCAATTATTTCCAGTCCCCAAGTTTTGTATGTGGACAGAGGGCAATTTCTGCAGATACCTCGAGCACAAGTTTCCGATTCTGCAAAGTACACTTGCCGTGTCACCAATGCTGTGGGAGCTGCTGAAAAAATTTATGAAGTGGATGTCTACGGTAAGTGAGAGTTCATTGAGTTTGATTATTTGCCATCTTTCAAGAAGTGTTTACTGAAGACTTTTCTGCCTTGGCAATGTAATCAGGCTTTGCAGGCCTGTTAAGGCCTGAACAACAGTGAATGGCTGCCTTTAAAAACTGGCCTGCATTAGCAAACAGTGTAGAAAGAGCTTTACATTGTGTGCTTTATTTTTGAGGCGATGCTCAAGAAGCTCATGGCTTCTTGATACCGTATTTTAATGAAGTATAGAAATATTCCTTCTCCAAAAGAACTGTTTTCTCCTCTTTTCCTCTCCCTTCTCTTTTTCACACGTGCACATGCTAAGCAACTTTTACCTGAAGTAATCTCTGTGAGTGGGGTCTCAAGTGTTATGTTTTAGCACCTTCAGATATATTTTTCCCATCTGAAAACCCTGCAGAACCTCTGTTTTCTAGCACTGGTCAGTAGTCACCTACAGCATTTGAATTCTGTTTTCCCTTTATCTTGACTTGCCCTGGCAGCACATTCTCACATGAAATTGTGCATGACATAATGGCATGTAGAGCAAAAATGGGTTGGGAGGAGCTAACCTATTTGCTCTTAATACGATTTCTGGCTACAGAATTAATTACTTGCAATATTTTTTTTTTCTTTCCTACAGTTCCTCCAGTTATTGAGGGTGATGCTGACACGGTGCAGAACAGGCAGGTGGTTGCTGGCAATTCGGTGGTGTTAGAATGTAAAGCTGAGGGTAACCCCGCGCCTCTGCTTACCTGGTTAAAGGATGGCGTGCCGGTGAAAGCAAGCGCCAGCCTCCGCCTTTGGTCTGCTGGGAAGAAGCTGGAGATTCTGAACGCTGTCGAGGCTGACAGGGGCCTGTATTTGTGTGTGGCTACAAGCATAGCTGGAGAACAAGAAATGAAGTATGAACTTGAAGTCTTAGGTGTGTGAAGCAACAGAACTACTAAGTTACCAGATTCACATAAATCTAATAAAATGTGTTTCTATTTTTGTTCGTATCGTTCTAACAGTTAGTCAAGCCACGTATTTAGTTAAACCTGGGCACTGAACACTTTTTCTGTCAAGGGTTACAGGCTTAAAGGCTCTTACTTTCAGGTTAACTCTTGAAGAATTTTCATGCGTGAAGGAGTAAATATTCTCAGGGACCTTGAAAATTTTTCTAATATGTCTTAATAGAAAAAAATCATAGATGTGAAAGGAATTGGTTGAAAAAAAGATAACTGAGTGAGTTGCTTTAGGGGAGTAAATTTGAATTGTCAAATTTTGAAGTCAAACCAACATCATCACACACATATTTGTGTGTTCTTATTTTACTGCCTACTGTAGTGAGTGTCATTATAGGTGAGTACAATAATGTGTTTTCAGTTTTTGATTTTCTGAAGGCGATAGTGACTACACAAACATATACCTGTGTACATCTGCAACAATCACAAACAATCTGGTATTTTCCCCTGTTCCAAATGAGAATGGAGGAAGTTAACTCTGGTCTCTTGCCCAGAGAGGTTGTGGAGTCTCCTTCTCTGGAGATACTCAAAACCCGCCTGGATGCGATCCTACCTAATGTGCTTTAGGTGACCCTGCCTGAGCAGGGGGTTTGGACTTGATGATCTCCAGAGATCTCTTCCAACCTTACTGATTCTGTGATTCTGTGAACCTTTCTCTAGAAAAGATTTCTCCCTCATTTTTGATTGAATTCTTTACTGCAATCTGAATCTCAGTAGTCTTTTCTGTCTGTCTCTAACTGCATTGTGCAAATGTTCTATCATCAAAGAAATTACCCTGACATGGGAGGGTTGATTTAAGGCCTTTAAAGATGTGATTTTTACTGTCTAGACTTTTCTAAGCTTTGAACTGCTCTCCTGAAGGAGAACACTGCAAGCTATTGCATGCTTTGCATTGCATGCACGTACGGAGTGCACGTTCTGCTGCTCCAAACGTACCTCTTTGGTCCTGCTAGTCAAGAGAAGCAGTTGGGAGGAGTTGTATGGCAGTGCTTCCACCTATTCCTTCAAGAGGATGGGACAAAGCGGAAAGGACCTATGAAGGCACGCGGGTCCTCTGCACTTTGGCTCCCTCTGCTGAGAGAGGGGACTAAAAGGAAATTGCCCACCTAGCACCTTTCATGGTGGATTCAGACAGAATCTTGTTAAAAAACCAACCCCAAACAAATGAAGAAAAAAAAAAAAAAAAAAAAAACAGGAATTATGAGAGAGAGCTGAACTCAAAAAATATCATCTGGCGTATCCTGCATGTTGCATGCAAATTTGTCCCTGCCCCAGAGTGAGATAGGTGTCAAGGTGTTTTGAAACATTATTATTCATGTTAGGTTTTTATGCCATTTCTGATGCTTAAACATTTCTGTTCCTGTTTTTTTTTCTCTCCTATAGTCCCACCATTTGTGGAAGGCGGAGGTGAGCTCTTGGACTACATTGTGATTCTCCATAGCCCTTTAGAGTTGGATTGTTCAGCAACTGGGACACCCACACCAACTGTCATGTAAGGGGATTGGTATTTCAGTTAAAAAGAAAAAAATCCACTGGTTGATTAGATGGACTTGAAAGTAATCTTTATACACTGTCCTTGCTATTTAGTGATAGTTGATAGGTGGAGGATGAAATTCTGGCTCCAGTGAAGGCAGCAGCAGGCACGTGCATCACAGGATCAGGATTTCACCATTTTGTTTGGCCTGTTGTGCAATATATGTGACCTGGGGATTAGAACAGAAAACAAGAAATAATGAAGCTCCTCTTCCCTTACTGGTGCAACCATACACTTTTCATCTGCCAGCAGTGATTGTTTTTATTTTGGAGGCATCTCTCTGCCTTTTTTTGGAGACATTTGTTCCCACCACTGCCTCCCAGCAGTCTGTCACCTTTCTCGCTTTTTCTTTAGTGCCTGTTTCCCTGTATTACTTTTCCCAGGTAACTGAGTTCAGAATGTGGCACTCAGAAAAGCAGAATACCAGCAGACATGTCCAAATGTTCCTAGAAATAAAAATATAGTTACTAAGACATACTGTTAAACAAAAATGTGCATGCTTTAGGACTGTCTTTGATCTTACGGTAATGGAAATCTGAGATTGTGCACTCTTTTTGGTAGGTGGTTGAAGGATGGCCAGCGAGTTGAAGAGGGAGCTGGACAAAAGATCTTGTTAAATGGGCACAAACTTCTCATCTCTCAAGCTCAGGTGTCAGACACTGGCCGCTATAAATGTGTGGCTGCAAATAAGGCAGGAGAACATGAAAGGGAATTTGACGTTACTGTGCATGGTAAGTTACTCAAGGGAGGAAAAGAGCAGTAGACTGCCTTTATTTTAAACTGCTAGCAAGACAGTGCTCAAGTTTTCTGAAAATGTTTATTCTTATTAGTGGGGTGAAAGATTGGAGATGAGAGTAGATTAGAAATAGATTTCTTCTTGTCTGTGATATATTACTATTATATATTTAAATATACATCTTCCAATGATACTTTATTTTTGTTGTGGTACTTCTTGCAGTTCCTCCAACCATCAAATCAACTGGGCTCTCAGAGAGAGCTGTTGTGATATACAAGCCTGTGACCTTGCAATGCATAGCCCATGGCATTCCCAGCCCTTCCATAACTTGGTTAAAAGATGGTCAACCAGTAAACACAGCCAGAGGAAGTATAAGAGTAAGCAGAACTGTTTTATGAGGTTCAAAAGATGAAAAATGGTTACAAGAAGCTGCACACATTAGTGCTTCTTTTTCTTTGGTTCCTTCGTACTGTGATATAATGCTTAAGATCCATCCTGGAGAGTGGTGGGCTTTTTGCCTGGACAGGATGATATCCTAGATTGAATAGCATTTAGTAGACTGAATCCCATTAGACATCTCCATACCAGAACAGTCCATGACTGTAAATTAAGCATCAGTTCCTTTCAGTTGTACCTTAATCTTCAAGGTATTGTCATCTGCCAGTTATGAGGTGGCTCTACCCTTGTCACTGTGAGGTGGGATTAGATATGTTTTTCTATAAGCACTACCTTTGTAGCACACTCCTATACATTTACTTCTCACTGTGAGGTTCTGGCTTTCAAGGAACAGCCCTTTTCCGATGTCAACATGTGTCAATGAGAAGGGTGATTGTAATGGCTTTGATTTACTTCAGGCTGGAGCAGTTTTTGATGTCTTGCCCAGCAGCAGCTCTCTCTGCATGCAACATCCTTTTTGCCTTGCTTGCCTGTCCCTCTGCCATTTAGGTCACCTGACAGCTGTAGAGCTAATGTTCCCGATGTCCCAGGAACACTGAAATGTTGGGACACCTCTTGCATGAATATTAGCCACGGGTTAGAAGAAAGATGAGACTGGCTGTATCCAGCATAAAGGTCTGCTGTGCCATTACCATTGGCCATTCCGCCTGGATCACGGCGTAAAGTGGGTTCCCTGCTCTCTTTTTTGGTACAGCTGGAGTCTTCAGGCCGTATTCTACAAGTTGTCAAGGCCCTGCTCGAAGATGCTGGCCGATACACTTGTGTGGCAACAAATGCTGCAGGAGAAGCCCAGCAACACATTCGGCTTCATGTGCATGGTAATGATATTTCTGCCTCTAATTAGAAGCTAAACATGGCTGTTTTAAGGCAGCTTTTTTATATCTTTGTTCCTTTTTTCTCTTTTTGTCTTTGAAAAAGCCATGTTAATTTCTGGAATTGTTGTTATTTCCACACTTCAGTCTTCCCCCCCTTTTTTTTTCATTGTCTCACTGCTTGAGTAAGACGTCAAGACAAAAGCTGCGTTTCCTGGGATTTGGCCTCTTTAATGTGGTACCAAGGGCCCCCTCAAAAAAATTTCTAGTTAACTTTTTTATTCAGACATATGCCAAGAAGCCAAACATGTTTCCGCTAAACCACCAAGACGCTCAGAACTGCATCTTGTTTCTGAATCAGGACATGATGTACCACTACTGGTATTACCAATTTGATCCAAGCCTTGTGGGGAAAACAGTGTTCCCTATGGGTTTGTGTTGGGCAAATTTTACAGGAATGACTTTTCTGAGAAGGGAGCATTCTCTTATGAGGGGATCTTTCAGACTCTTTAAAAGGAATTGTATTTTCCAGCTAAAAACAATGCAAAAGGAATCAGGGGGACTTCAGAAGTTGTTTGTTTGCGTATTTGGTAAAAGCTCTGACCACGATTTACATGTATTTGCTGTAAAAGTGATTGGGAAGTATTGTGCATTCTTGGTGTGACCCAACCTTCGAAGGACGCCATAGGTGTAGGAATGGATTGTGGCAAAATTCTTATGATGATTGTATTGACTCAAACAGAGTCAGTAACTGGAAAATGTTAAATTAAAATGAAGAAAGATTGCATTGTCTCCCTCTGTGAGGCCTGGAAAGAGAATCCTCGCTTTTCTTACGCTATAACTTCATCATAATTAATTTTAGCGTCAGAGCCCCATGCTCGCAAGTTATTTCTTTGGCTCTTGGTCTCCTTGTTCAGAGGATTATAATCTGATGTTTCTGTCATGTTGCAAATTTATAGAGATTAATAAGGTACAGTATCTTGCTTTCTAAAGCCCTGTTCTGTGTTAAGTTTAATATAGCCAGCTCAAATGAGATAAGCTTGCTATATTATAAAAAATGTTGTTCTGTGCTGTGAAACATTTTAAAGTTTGTTTTTAAGTGCTATTGTTCCTGGAAAAAAGCCCTGTGTTTTTTTCCTCTAAACGCTAATGAGGCTATATAATTCGAGAACAGCCAACTTCCAAAGACAAACTTCCTGAGAATTTCCTCAGTTATCGAACAGTTAGTTGAATCAATTTTGCAATTGATTGCCCAGATTTTCTCAGAGGGCAGATTACTTTGAATGGATGTTCTGCCAGCTGGGCGGCTGAATTATTTAAAACCTAGTGCTTTTTTCTTTACCCAGAACCACCCAATCTGGAAGATGCAGGGAAAATGTTAAATGAAACTGTAGTGGTGAATAATCCAATCCATCTCGAGTGCAGAGCATCTGGGAACCCTCTGCCAGGTATGTACATGCACCTTGGAGAACATGCAGCAAGTCTGATAACAAGTTTTCACTTTTGTATGTCTTTTGAAAATAATGGATATTCTGAACCTGGATTTAATTTATTAGTATTTAATTTATTAGTAAACCAGCTAGAAACTGTTAAACAGTATGTACAATGGGAAATGTCAATGTATATAAAGTGATGTGGAATAAGTATTGGGGAATTCAGTAATCCTGCCCCCCGTATTTCTGTTCAGATGAATGAAAAAGCACAAGGATAAACTATTCCCTTAGGTCTAAAACACTGCTCTGTCCACAGGCAGTAATAGCCGTCTATTAAAGAATGATAAAACACATCTGCTCTTTTCACTCTGTCAGGTCAATACTGTATAGATCAGGGCAGACTTGCAAAACCTTGTGCACTGAGTGTGCCTGTCAAACGGTGCTGTATCTTGGACCTTGTCTAAAACTGGCTTTGTTTGGTCTGGGTCCCTTGCACATGAAAATGAGAAAGGGGGGTGTGGGTGTGGGTGTGTATATATGTATACAGTGCTTTAGGTGGCATGCCCAGATAATTACGCTTATGTCTTTGTGGGTCCTCTTTATATTCTACGCTTTGTAAAGCAGGCCTTATATACCTGTTTGCATTTTATTTTCTTTGCATTTTATTAACTTATAACCTTTCGGGGGGTGGGGGGGGAGGGTTGCTTATTTGATTTGAGGGCTTTTTCTTTTTTTTTGACAAGTTTCTCCTAGAAATGGTGGACATTTAGCCACGTAAAAGCCAAAGTAGTTTGGCTCCTGTTAAGAAAGATAGCTCTAAAACAATCTGGATTTTAGTTACTGCCTTGCTGAATTCTTTCAGTGCTAGGATTTTTGGATTAGGTGTTTCTTTATAGTTAATTTTTTTTAGATATGCAGAGAAAAGATTTATTTCCTTTGTCCAGTATGCATTCCTACCTTCTTCTAGTAGGATGTAAAAATATTAATATGACAATGATTGTTTCTGTGTTATTTACTGTATGGTAAATCACGAAAGATACTCTATATCTATATAATATATCTCTCTATATATATATCTAGCAGGTTATACCTAGTAGCTTGTATCTAGTACAAGATTTTATTCCTGTGCTATTAATAGCACCATTTTCAGAAGGAAGTTCAGATAACTACCCTGGTTCAACATCTCTACCCTTTAAGAATTGATTTTCAGCAAAGTACTGATATCATTTGGACCTGTGTAAAATAATATTTGAAATTGTTGAAAGTATGTGTAAAATACTTTTTTAAAAAAAAAAAAAAAGGATTTTTATCCATTTTGCCCTGTTTTTCATGTCATTTTTTCTCCAACTTGGCAATTGTTTTTGAATAAACAACTAAAATGTTTGAATTTATTTAATTTAAATGGTAAAAATGAACGTCACCTCTTCTATTTATGATGTGATGCCACATACTGATGTCAGTATATAGCATCAGATGAGAAAAGCAATAGCAACTGCAACATCTTGCTGAAAAATACAGAAGCTTGCTTGCAGTCTTGTTAATCAGTCAGACTGGATTGCTTCTTGAATGGAGCCTTTCCCAGAAAGGCCGTGTATTGTGGGAAAACAGTTCAGTCTGTAGCAGTTTCATCTAACTGAATGTTGAGCTGATGCCAGCGAAACATTAGTTAGGGACTCTGCTGACGAGGGTGCCATCTTTTGGCTGAGATGCAAAGAAGGCCTTAGTTTTTGTTGATTACTAAGTTTCTATGAAATTTTCTTTCAGAATAATAACAGTTTTCCGGTTGTTTTCAGTTTTCCAGCATTCCAATTGAGTTCTGTTTAGGTTGCAAACGTTTTGATTCTGTAAACTTCCACAAATGGTTTGGTTTAATGTAGCAATACTTTCGTATAAAAGGTGAAAAATTGGTATATATCTGATTATTGTGTACTTTTTAAACAGTTGCTGTTGAGCTTGATAATAGATGAGTAAATCCCTATGAGTATGCTCTGTATTACAATTTATTAAGGTGATAACATTCTTTTCATATGATATATTGTACACGTAGATGATGGTGTTAAGGTTGATCCTGAATTGTGTAGGTGTAGCAGTGTTTTGCACGAATATTACTGATTTCCTCATTTTATTGTTACTTTTTATTGTTATTAATTATAATTAATATTTATATTGGTTTGTAAATGCTGGTTAGATGTGCCTGAAAATTCAGATGGAAAGTTTGAAGCTTATTTAGTCTCAGTATTAGCTGGTTATTATGGGAATGATTTTGGCAATTTTTCCTCCTCTTGTTTCATTATGCAGCTATCACATGGTACAAGGACAACCGTCCCCTCACCAGTGCTGCAAGTGCCACTTTCCTGAACAGAGGGCAGATTCTGCAGATTGAGGGCGCTCAGATCGCTGACACTGGCATTTATAAGTGTGTGGCTGTCAACACAGCGGGCACAGCTGAGTTGTTTTATAGTCTTCAGGTTCATGGTAAGTTTTGTTATGTGCACAGACTCTCCATCATTCATCATACCACCGTACTGAAAGAGATGTGGCAGGGGTCAGAGGGAGAAAGTTTACTCTTCTGTTATTAACCAACATTGGAATACATGGTTTGAAACAGGAGGTAAAGGCAGTCAAGTCCTGGATGAATGAGCAGAGGCACCAGATTTATGAAAAAGGTGTTTAGAGACACCAGATTTGTCGAAAAGATACTTACATTGTGGCTTCAGCAGTTTGAAAGGACTTGGAACTGCTCTGTTTTGCTTTGATGACTTTGAAGCCTACCGCAAATAAAGAAAGGGAACAAACCAAGTATTCTTTCATAATCTAGGAATTCTAAAGAAAAATGTACTTTGTCTAATAAGATGAAGTGGAGATGTGGGTGGTTGCAGACATGAGACACCTGATCAAGAGCCAAAGTGCAACCTTCCTGCTGATTTCTCTGGGTTTTTTATCAGCCCCTAATCCAAATTCTTATCTTTGATATGTGCCTGTGCCTGCAGCGGGTTTTCAGGGAGAGTCTTCCATGCAAATCTACAGCCCAAATTTGGCAGTGTCCCCAGCTGAGATGCACACACAGTCTATTGTTCCTATTAAGGTTAATTAGCAAATAATGAGTTGGGCAGCGTATTTCCTTGGGGTTAGTGACCATCTTCGGAAAAACTGATGGCTCGAGAGGTGGCCAGATGCCATTGACCCAACCCAGTCATTAATTTCAGCAAACTTTTACAGCCAATGTCATTATTCTGGTAAAATTAAATTGAAATGAATGAAAGGAACTCCTAAGCATATGCATGTGTCTTTATGGGGGACAAAATTTCAACAGATATGTCCAGAGTTCTCTAGGGAGTTAATACTCTGTGCTTTAGTTGCTTAGACCAGGCATGTAAGATTTGTTTGCCTCTGCAAAACAGATTGTCTGCAGTGGCAGCCAATACTGATTGCATCAAGGGCAACTGAAACGTGTCCCCGTGTACCTGCCTAATTCAATTTGTATCGCACAGGGCTTAAAGGATTATGTTTTGGATTTACACAGGAAAAAGTTTATCATCCAATTTATTTGGTGCTTATAAGTTTGAGAAAAGTTGCTTTTTTCTGTTAATAATGGAAGCAAGAATGATCTTTGAAAGGAGAGGAGACTCTCGTGTGTTGCGGATATCAACCTGTTCAACCACAGAAAGCTATGCTATGTTTACTGAAAAATCTGCTCTAGATTTTTATATGGCAGTCAGTTTTGTAAATCAGTGTTTCTCATGGTCCATTGCTGGTTGTATGCAACAACTTATGTTGTTAATAGAGCACTGTGTATACAGTATCCATGACAGAAATTATCAGATCATTTTTGCATTAGTTGTTTAGCAAAAACAATACTTGATACTCCTGACTTAACAGTACATGGAATTGCAGCTCAATTTAAAGGAAGCAGGTTGAGTTCCAGTTTAGCATATTCACATGTTTTCATTGTACTAAGTTTTTTTTTTTTTTTTGTACTTCTTTTTCACCACTATAATTTTTTCCAGACGTTTAAGAACAATGGAAGCTATTGAAATGAAATGAGGAGAGTGTCTGTATGTATGTGGAAAGATTAAAAATCACGCTAGTTTTTCTTCTTACCGTTTCTGCTGTTACTCGAATTTATCGAAGAACAGCTAGTTTGAATTACAGTTGTTAAAAATTGGTGACTTTATTAATACATCAGATTTTCAATAAATAATTTGTATACACTTTTTCCCGTCTAGGAGAGGTATAAGTAAATCGTACTGTTCTCTCCTTTCTGTAGGAGTGATTTCAGTATTAAGTTTTGTGATTGATACTGAAAAGAAAGCTCTATTATTAAGTTATAAATTGTAGGTTATAGAGCAAACAGTATTGTTTTGGTTCTGCTGCCAAGGGAAACATCTCCCTTTTTAGCACTTCTGCATTAAGATGCAAATGTTGAATGTATGTGCAAAGCAGCCTTTTGATTTGAAGCTTTTTTTTCTGCAAACCTGTGTCAGCGCTACGCTCACACTTGTTTATTCAAGAAAAAACAAAATAAAGGGAGCATAGGATGAACAAAAGAAACACATAAAAATATTAGGCACGTTCCTGTATCCCTTTTCACTGTAGCCCAGCAAAATTTGCTAGCTCATTTACCTACAGTAAGCATTTTGAGATGTTCCATTAAGAGGATTTTTATTATGAGACAGGCAGATACTGTACAGGCTAATCTGGTAAATGTTCACACATGCTTTGCAGGCCAATTTATTACTCTGTGCATATATTTGCTTTATTCAGTTTACACGATAATTTTTTTTTCTTTAAACCCCACTACTGTTAATGCCTTTCACAAGATCTAAAGGAAATATTATAGAGATTTCAGGGAATATTTTCAGGTTTTATGTTATGGTTCCTGGGTTTTGCAGTCGCCCAGTGGACTGTAGGCCCGGTCTCGCTTACCTAGCTCACAGTGGTTTCACTGAAGTTACCTTGTATAAGTAGAGAGCAGGACTCAGCACAGAGCAGTCAAATGACAGGAGATCAGTAGTGGTAACGTAAGAAATCTTTCCAATGGTGTATTGCCATGCAGGAAGAGAAACAATGTCCAGAAGTTAGCATCTCACTTAATTTCATTGTGATTAATATTCTTAAATAGGCCTTTCATATTTGTTTATGTTATTTCTTTCTCTCTCTCTGTTTTTTTTTTTTTTTTGTTCCCCAGTGCCACCATCCATCTCTGGCAGCAGTGACATGGTAGCAGTGGTAGTTAACAATCTGGTGAGGCTGGAATGTGAAGCAAGAGGTATCCCGGCACCTATTTTGACGTGGCTAAAAGATGGTAGCCCCGTTTCCAGCTTTACTGATGGACTCCAGGTACTGTGTTCAAATCTTGCTGTCTGAGTGCTTTCCTATTTTGACGTGAGTATTTAAAACCAGTGCAGTTTAATGGAAAGGGAGTAAGTTAAAGGGCTTGGAGTAAGCTTATAGGACATTCTGCTGTAGAAGAGTAGTGCAAGTTGAGCTCCAGTAATTACCGTGTGAAGTGCACTCACTGTGAATATTTTGAAATAAGTTGGTATTTTCAACTGATTTCCTATTGAGCAAGAGTTTGCCTCAGCAAATTTTTCACTTATTTGCAAGAAGAGGAAGTTGGACCATATTTTGATCCTGAAGACATCCTTACAGCTTAAGATTGAGTAATGCTAGAGAAGCAATGTCAAAAGATTTGCACTGTAGCTACTTTCAGTGACATAGGTGAGGTGAACCTGTTAGTCTCATGGGTTTCCATCATAACAAACACAACTAACAAACAAAAAGTATGTTTAAGACATGTAGAGAATTATTTGATGCGGATTTATGGCATTGATAACCAAAAAAAAAAAAAAAGAAAAGAAAAAACAACAACAACAAAAAAACACATGCCACAACACATTTCTTGACTATCTCAACAGCAATGTTTTTCAAGACAAAAAACCCCCAGACCAACCCTGATATAAGGAGATATTTCTGAGTTAAAAGGAGAGGGCATGATTGTTTTCTGAAAGTTAATTTTAAGATCTGAAGAGTAGGAGGGAGAGTTTTATGTAATATAGGGATAACTCTGGGCACAGAGGCACAGACAGAAGGTGTAATAGAAGATTTTAAATTGATAAGAGGGAAAAGAAGGACCAAATCTTTTAAATTCAAACAGTTCCCTATGGACTTGCATAAAGTCAGACTTCTATTTTTGCAAGATCTTGGTCAAAAGACAACAGTTGAGTGCGAGGAAAAGTGTAGAGAAAAGAGAGATGCTGCTAAGCAAAGGGAAAACAAATATTTGGCTTTGAAATAAAACATAGTTCTCTGTTTTAAATTGAAGCATGTATTCTGACTGTGTCCTGCTCCTACTGCAGGTTCTCTCTGGGGGCCGCATCCTGGCATTGACTAGTGTTCAGATCAGCGACACAGGAAAATACACGTGTGTTGCAGTGAATGCTGCAGGCGAGAGTCAGAGAGATATTGATCTCAGAGTTTATGGTGAGATTTTCTGGCAGATTTCTATATTTTTAATGTCAAAACTGTTTACGGAATTTTAATTAAATGTAAAATGCCTCAGATTTTGACCAACTGTTGAAGAAAAGTAGTTCCAAACCGTAATAAAATACCAAGTGATGAAGAGGCGTGTGTGTGTGTATATAGGTATATATATGCATGAACACACATACATACATTTATATACATATATATGCATATGTGTGTGTGTGTATATATATATATATATATATATATATTTATATGCAAAAAAGCAGGTTTGTTACAGATGTATTCCTGTCTATCCTCGAACAAATGTAGTTGCAACCATGAATTTATGAAAAGTTCATACATAAAAGTATATTTATAAATGATAGGTATTGAGCCAATGTGCACAGAGCTGTACTGAGCCCATGCAATCAATTCTGTCCCCTCCAGGAGGCTGGAAAGATATCTTTGTAGTGTACTTGCACCAGTTTTCCAAATGAGGTCAAGCAGTTAATTCCACAGCGTTTTTGACTGAACTCACTCACTATTCACCTTTTCTCCTAATTTTTTAGAACTTGTATTAGATGCTCTTTCTTACTGCATTTTTAGAGGTCGTTGGTGATGCACAGATATCAAAGAGCATAATGTACTGCCAGGAGGAACTGCCAGGGAGCTTGTTGGTAGCAAATTTGCTGTTTCCCTGGACAACTGAGTGGTTTCAAAATCAGGATAAATGATGAACTGCTGTTTGTTTTGGAGATCTTATGGCACTTGATGTGGAGAGAGGGTTTTGGAATTGAAAAATCTTTGTGGGTTTGTTTTTGCTTTCAGTAGATCAATGGAGAGAGACCTATTTTTAGTCTGCCAACCTCCAGCTTTATGGCAACTGTAAGCAGGATGTGGTTTGACTCGGTGGCTTCTGAGGTGAATAGGGACAATTGGTGAGATTATTTGTTTTCAAGTCTGGCTTTCAGAATTGACTTCTTTGTAAATGCAGCATGGTTAGGATACTCAATGCAGGTAACTTTTCATCTGCAAGATGCAATTTAGAAAGCAGGACTCTGGTATAATACACTCAAGGTTTAAATGGGCATAATGTTTTATAGAGAGAGCAAGGGGTGCCAAGGTACGTTTGGGAGTCTGAGGACAGGTGTGTATGCAGAAGTAACTTGGATCTACTTACTGTTTCTTTTTTTATTTTCTGGAACCTCTGTTTCTTTTAGCTATATAAAATAAAACAGTTGGTTTTAAGTTGTGTATGTGTAAAATTACTATTGTAATAGAAGTTGACTGGGGTTGAACTCAGCTGCTAGGTCATTTTGAATGAGGCTGTCACCAAAACGTAATACCAGTCTCAGGAGTTAACTTATATAGGTAGTATAATTAAGAATTCCCAGGAGGAGAAAGATCAGGAACACTGCTGGAGCTGGGTGGTTAGAAACGTGCAATGTGCTGGGCCAGTCCAGAAGATGGAACAGTCCAGGTCACATATAGTTACCTTGAGCATAATTAGATTAATTTTAAACCTTGTTTCTTCAAAAGCAAGCTCTTTACTGTCTGTCTTTCTATGTTTTATAAACTCAGTTTCGTTTTGAATGCGATTCAGTTTGTTTGAGAGGAAAAGCAATTGGTGGAAAAATAATAGGAAATAAATTTGCCTTCTGCAGTAATGGGTCAGCTTCCAATTTTCAGCTCCACAGCAATTATAAAGAATCTAGGCCTTTTGTGAATTCTACAAAGAAAGAAAGATAAACAATCCCTTTTTTTTAATACTATATTTCTTATCCACAGAGACCAGACTTTTCCCTAAATTATTTCCAAACTGTGAAATCGGTGGCTCTGCTAAGTACTTCCTCTGCAAAAAAACAAAAAACCAAAGCTGTATTGTTAATGTTATTTTTCAGGACTTCTTGAGAGCTGTACTGCTGGTTTACTGGGTACCGCTTTGGGACATTTTATAATCTCAAATGTGCTAATTAATTCAATATCTATTTGTTCAAAGTGAAGTCCAGAGTATTTCTCAAAGGCAATCCAACTGCTTCCCTTCTTCTTACCCCCATGTTTTGTGTAATCAGACAGACAGTTTCTGGAGTAATGGATTGCAAAGCTAAAAAGTGAAGGAAATGTGACAGTAAATATTCTTATATTTGGCTATATTAAATTTTTTTGTTGTGTAAACAAAATTAGTACATGTCAGGCATAAAAATTGAACTGGATATGAGCAGCCAGACCAAATAATTCTTGCTAGAAGAGTTTTGATTTTGTAAATCTTTAGTTGAAAAACTGATGTTGTATTAATGGCAAGAGTTTATTGTAAATATACATTTACTTGCTTTTTAAAAAATTTATGGATTACTTTAAGAATTTAAGAAAATGTATGTCACCAAGAAGCCACTTCTTGATCCACCTGCGTTCTTGATCCAACTGCAACAGCTCAGTATAAGACTGCCACTAGCTCCCTGTAGTTTGCTGTAGTTACCTCTTGGTTATCCTTAGTGATGTCAACTAAGTCACCTAGCTTCCTGTGTTGTGTTGAGAAAGACTCCCAAATTCTGTCCAGCTGGCTCTGAGTTGGAAAAGGTAACCTCCAGCACAGAGTCAGTGGTGAGCAGCAGTAATGCAGAGCAGTAATGGCCTACATGCTCTCGTTTGCCAAGTCAGTGCATGTTTAAGACCTAAATATTTCAAAATTCTCAATGCGATAATGTTCTGGCAATGGCACAAAGCTGCCTAGGGAATCTCAGAAGGTTTCAGCTGACCATGAGAGAGCATGCAGAGCCCAAAGGATGTCCAGTTTGGTGGTGAGCACCGATACAAAGGCACGGATGGTAAACAGTTTTTAGTCTTTGACCTGTTTTTAATTTAGCCTCATCTAGCCACGAACCTCAGGGAATAGAGCTTACTTGCCATGTTTTGAGGTTTTGTTCTCAATCACTTTTTCAGTTGCTTTGTTTTTCTGACTGTGAAAAAACATAGTTTTTTCAAATGAAAAAAGTATACATTTTCTTAATTGAAGAACTTCAGCTTAACTCTCTGAAAGCATTTATTTTCTACAGAGAAAACTTTCATTCTAAAAGCTGATTTTTCCACTCCAGAAATTTAGTAATGTGTGAAAATTAGTTTATCACTGAAGCCATTGTGCAAATTTAAGTACAGTGTTCATTTCCAACTATTGCAGTAATTAGCTAGCAGATACCACACAAAACAAGTAGACAATAACGTAATCATAGATTAAGACTTAATGATAATTAAGGGATAATGATAATTAAGGGATGTACTTCCCCATTCTCTATTTACTATTGATTCTCTTTTCTAAATTTATTTCAAATATTTTTCCACTAGTCTTGGCTCATCCACACAATTTCTCTATGGCTGATATTTCACTAGCACACATATCATGTAAAGGATATTGCGTATAACAACGATTCTGTGCTTTGTGTGATAGGAAGGAGAGTTAAGCTGTGTGTGGAAAAGGTGCCGTTCTCTTTTTGTTAAATGAAGAGTATTAACCCCTACAGTATGTCTTACTCTAAGGAGTCTGCAATGCCCAAGGATTTCTAATTTTGATTTATTGCTCTAGTTCCACCGAACATAATGGGCGAGGAGCAGAATGTCTCTGTGCTCGTGAGCCGCTCAGTGGAGCTGCTCTGCCAGAGCAATGCTGTTCCACCACCTGTGCTGACGTGGCTCAAGGATGGGCGACCCTTGCTGAAGAAACCAGGTCTTAGTATCACTGAAGATGGCAGCGTACTGAAGGTAAGTGAGGTCGAGAGGCTTCTGTGGCGACTGCTCCCTGGGGAGGAGATCCATCATGAGGGCACTAGATCTGCTTTAGGGATGGGAAAGCATTGGGCCCTCTGGGGCAAAAGACTGGTGGATGAGGATGGAAGGTCCAGACACACACATGTTTAACTACAGATTCTGCAGTAGTACTGTATTGTTAATGTTTAAGGAGATGGATGTGAAAATAAAAGTTGAAAACTGAGCAGCCACTTCCTGTAACATTGGTTTAAAACAATGTGAGATGAAAAATGCAGAGTTTTCATTTCCTTTCTAGATTGAAGGAGCTCAAGTACAGGACACTGGCCGTTACACTTGTGAGGCGACAAATGTTGCTGGGAAAACTGAAAAGAACTATAATGTCAATGTTTGGGGTAAGATTTATTAAGATTATTCCAAGTATGGGTACAGAGCTCAAAGTGAAGTATGATGTGACACACTTGAATCTTCTGTATTTCATAAACATTAAATTTCTGAGGTTCATGCAGAGAGACATTATTATATGTGCTGTAATTTAGCATTCCCAAGAAAGTGTAAACATTTTCCAAATAACTCCAGTGACAGCTTGGTTCTAAATTAGTACCAGCAACTTCTTAGGCCTTTGTCAGGTTGGGTGTGCATGCGTGATAATTGTTTAGAGCTGTAACTAATTGGTTTTCTATCTGTAAGTCCTATTTGTGTACCCTAATACTATTTAGAGTAACTGACCTACCATGTTTTTAATTGCTGAAGCATGGAAATTCAGATAAATAAAAGCTAGGTAAAATAGCTTTTATTAACTCTGAAGTTATCAGTACTAAGTCATATACGTGTTGAAATATGCATTTTTCTACTATTTCAACTTATTACGTTAAAATCAGAGAGATATTCAATTGGAATCAACAGATTTTGTAGTAATGAAACTACAGCTTTTAGTTCAGAACTGTGTCATTACTTAAAAGAAATTCTTCAGTGTTGAAATGGGAGGTGGATATTGTAATATCATAGCAGATCTTGTGACTTTCCCATGACAAAACCCATGCACTTTCATCGTCATCTCCCTAATTTCTTCCTCTTCTAGCCCCTGCCTGGATTTGGAAGACTTGTACTGTTGCAAAGAACTTTTGGTGCTGGAGAGATCTGGATTTGTTCTTTTTGTAGTGAGACCAGTAGTATTTTGAGAAAAGAGATAATTCTTTTCTAGTTAGCAGTTTTGATGGAGCTATCTTAATAGAAACCAAAAGTTACCTGTAAAAGTCATCTGTGGATAACTGTTTAGAATTACAGTCTTTGTTTACACCCAGGGAGCAGAAGTCCTGCCTGCCCTATTTTTAAACTTTAAATCCAGGAAATGTATCCTTCTGAGGATTGCTACAATCTGAGAGCTAGCTCTGCTTCCAGAAACTAGTAGAACAAGCCCCTGTTTTAAATGTAAGATGTATCTCCTTAGAGAAAGCTTCTTGATTAGAAGCAGAACAACTGAAAGGCTGAAACCAGTACAGTACCATAAAAACTTTTGCAGGCAGTCTTTCTGAAACCCATGTGTCTGTTTGCTGCTTAATAAGAGTTAGCTGGAAGTTTCAGAAGGAAAAAGCGTGCTACTGTCATGTGCATTAGCAATGTGCTTAAGTTGCTCACTTGTGAGATTTTCTGCTCTGATTTCGGCCTACTTCTCCAATGCTTTCTTTGTCTATTTTCAAGTATTACCGACACTATTCTAATTTAAAGAAAATGGTTTCCCCAGCTTCAGGAAGGCAGTTGTCCCTTCCCCAGTGATTGAAGCAACATTGTTTAAGACCTTGAGAATCAGAGTGAAAAGAGAGTAGTCCCTTTTCCCTGCAACTGCTTTACAGTCACACAGTTGTTGAGCAAAGCTGTAGCAGGACAAGTGAAAGGATGGGATCCTGAGTGTAGGCTGCAGCAGCCAGTGGACTGCCTTGCTGTAGGAGATACTCAAAGGAAAAATTGTGGCTGAATTTTTAAAGTCATTTTCAAGCTAATGATGATATCTGTAGGTTTATGAGCTAAGGCAGTCTTTTAGACATAACACGTAGAAACTGCTTTATAGTGTGAAGCGCATTCAAAAGTCAGCCACGAGTGTGGCCTGTGCCTACTCTGCACCTTAGAGGCTGGAGGGATAGGTATAGTCACTCTGAAGTATAGTGTACCCTGCCCAGGGTCTAGTTCACATCTCTGGGGAAGCAAATGCAATACTGGTAATTTCTTCAGTGCGTATTGGGACCAGTTTGCACAAGGCTTAACAGAGTCTTGCTACTGGTTGGTACCATTTTATTTCATATGGTGAAATTATTCTGCATTTCTTTTCAGTGTCACCAAGTATCTATGGCTCAGATGACATCTCTCAGCTGACAGTAATTGAAGGGAGCCTGATAAGCCTGATCTGTGAGTCTAGTGGCATCCCACCACCCAGTCTCACCTGGAAAAAGAATGGTGAGTTACCATCTGTTGTGCATTGTATAAAACAAATGCAATAATTTTGACCTTGCAGTTTTTTTACTTTTTTCTGTAATGATTTTAGATAGCATTTTCCAAGGAGTTCAGGCATACAGATATTTAAATGATCCCAATACTAAGTAGCTTGAACTACAGTAGCAGATGATTCCCTTCTCTCTAACTGACTTCTACTTGGCTTAGGTCTCATTATTTGTAAAGGTGTGGAAGGGAAGCACAATGCAGAGATACCTGAGCTGACTTAAAAATGGGCATACATACATACATAATAGTAAAGGACTTATTCCCTCTAAATACGCTTATTTACTACAGTGCAGCAAGACTGCATCTAGACATATTTGAGCATCTCAGAAGGCATGGGTGTGAGTCGTAAAATACTGTGGTGCGGAGCTGGGGGTCTCTGTGATCCACTGCATGGCATAGATGGGTCCGCTAGGTTCTTTCAATGTTGCAAGTGTGGCATACTGCCAAGTGATGAAAATGCATATAGTTGTAGTAACTGCCTTTTTGGCTTTACTGAACTTTTCTCCCATCTCAACTTAATATTTAGAGTAGTATGCTCACCTTTTTGCTTTAGGGGTTAAAGTAATTATTGAAAAATATCATCTTAAGATTCAGTAGAGCAAAGTAGATATTTTTAATACCTCCTCTTAAGCGTGGACACTGTCAGAGACAGAGGATTAGACAAAGTAAGATATCAAACTCTTCCACTGTGGTAATGCTTGTGTTTTCAGTCAGTCTTATCTAGTTCTCTGTGGTTTTTTATAGGCCACAATTCAGTGTGCTTTGCACCTATCTTAATTTTTGCTTATGGAAAGAGCAGATTTTAATTACAGAACACTTTTCCACCATATGAAATTTTCTGAGAAAATAGTTTATCAAGTTCGTTTTAAAGCCTTCCTCGTGGAAGCAAAAAAGACACAATATGAGCTATTCCAGCAGTGTGCAGCAAAGCCAAAGTGTATACATTTTGATACAATTTATTTTTGCCATTTCTTTTCATGTCTAGAAAGGCAGTTAGAAAGTTGTGCAAATTTGGATGGTGCTAAATAATTCAATTCTTCAACATCTTTGTAATACAGTACATTTATTCCTTGAGAAGATTTTGAAAGATGTAAGTGGGAAACAAAAACTCAACTTTTAAGAATTTTAAGTGGGAAGTGCCTTTTTTTTTTTTTTTTTTTTTTTTTTTTTTTTTTTTTTTGATCACGAAGTCTCCCCATGATTTCTAAAACTGAACAGAGGGCCTAATCTATTATCTTGCTGAACTCGTATTTCTGATGAGGATTTCCTGGATGGAATGGTACGCACATGTGATATAAAATATGCAGATGGTCCAGGTGTGTAGACTAATTTATGTGCTTTTAAGATGTACTGCACTGACTGTGCTGGGTCAGACCATTGCAAAGTATACTTGCAGTTCTGTTGAAAATACTGAATTTGCTGCTCAGTGGAAGTGTCCAAGGCTTTTTGGGTGGATGTAAACCTGGTGAGAGTTACTGTGCTTTAGCTCAGACCAGGCTGCTGTATGTCTTGAAGTCGCCAATTAACCTGAAAAAATCCTCAGAATCTGCTAGCATGAAGTTCCTCATGTCCAGGAAAGCTCCGACACAGCAGTTCTCACCATGACAGCTGTGCATCTCAGTTATTTTTAAAAGAGCCAGTGGATCATCTGAGCAAGCTCATTATCATTCTGCGTGTTTTGTATCTGAAGGAATGTCTCTTGCAGGCTCTCCACTGGTGGCTGACCTTTCAGGAAGAGTGAGGGTACTGTCTGGAGGCAGGCAGCTACAGATTTCATTTGCTGAAAAGGCTGATGCGGCGTCTTACACTTGTATGGCTTCAAACATAGCTGGAAATGCAAAAAAAGAATATAATTTGCAAGTATACGGTAGGTTACTATGAAATATTCTGATCATAGTTTACCAGTCTGATACACAGTTATATTATGAAAGAGTTGTCAGTATAGTGATGTTAAGCTACAAGATTTTCAAGAGTCTAGCTATAGGACAATTGCGGGGAGAACGTTAAGTAATCACAATTTTGACAATTTGGAGTTGGAGTTTGGCTAAGATACTGCATCTATGTGTTGAAAGTGCGTTTGACCACAGATGGTCACAGGGGTATGATGCTTTCATGTAGTATGGGTTTCCTGCCAGCAAACTTTAGTACTGATCACAGCTCGTCAAGCTCAGATTTCCCACTTTTACTGCTACTCCTGTATTTCAGTCAGGAATGGTAGGAAGCATTTTTAAATAATCCCATGAAAGCAAATATCTCAGAAATTTGTGTGAATTGACAGAATTTCAGGAAATCTTTTAATTTTAAATTTGTCTCATGTTTCCATTTTTAAAATTGCCTATAAACTAAATTTAAAAAGTAGTTGTAGTTTATTGGGATGGAGGGAAGATTATCTGTCTTTTCACTGCCCCATGAGAACCGTTGTGAACCGCAGATTGCCCCTAGCTGAGTTACCAGAAGTAATCCACAATAATAGTTTTTTTAGTAAAATGCTAATCTCACAAACTTGGTTATTGTTCTGTTCAGATACTGGTGAAGATCCTGAAATGTGGCATCTTTTTGACTTCTGTTTCGTTTTCTTTCATAGTTCGCCCAACTATATTAAACAGTGGTAGCCACCCATCAGAAGTTGTTGTCACCCAAGGAAATGAAATTTCCTTGGAGTGCAAGGTGCAGGGTGTTCCAGAACCAGCAATAACATGGATGAAGGATGGCCATCCGTTGGTCAGCAGAAGGGACTTAGAAATACTTCATGATGGTCGTTTTCTTCAACTGAAAAATGCCCTGGTGTCAGACACTGGCCGCTATGTCTGTGTTGCTGTCAATGTGGCAGGGCTGTCTGACAGAAAATACGATTTAAACGTTCATGGTGAGTATGTAAGTGGAGCAGGCACATCAGAAACAAATTAGGTCTTTAAGTTTTCACCCAAGGACATTCAGAAAAATAGTTGTGTGATTAAATATCTCGGTTGTATCTATTGCAGGCTTTGTACATAGTGCAATTTGAATTGCAAATGTATTGTAAAAATCCAAGTTCCGTTTTATAACTCCGAAGCTCTTAGTGCTGTTCCAGTTAAAAATCAGTTCCCTCTTCCCCGTTGCTCCATCTCCCAAGAGAAGAAAACTAGAATATGGTAGAGTGTTATTTAATGATCGGCTGAGTGTCATGATGTGGAATATGCCATTGTAGGGATAGAAATCAAAGTTTAACCAAGTTTAACCCAGAGCATCCTGCTGATGGACCCTACCTGAAGACAGTCAGTACCTAATCATCAAATTCTCTCTTTCCTGCCCTCTCAGAATAATTTGAAGATGATACCTCAGCTATAATGCATTTTAGTCATTGGCCTTGATGGCATTTATTACAGCATCACATTATGTAGACTTCTCTTGAATATGATTTTTTTTTTTTTTTTTTACCCTTCATCAAACACTGGATATTTGTGTTTTGAAAGGGTAAAGCCAAGAAAGAATGTGGCAATCAGGAGTCGCTATACCACTGAACCAGGACAGTGGATTATAGGGTTTAGTGACAAGATTCTTCTACAAATCCCACGGTCTCCCAGAGGCATATGAGTAGCTCTGTATAGTGGGGGTAGAGGCTGGGGCTTGCACTGAGGGCTTAAAGAGTGGGAAGGGTTGATCAGCAGTCAGGAATAGTGGAGGAGAGAAAAACACAGGTTAGGATGAAAATAAACACAGGAACGCTACTGAAAACAAGAGGCCAAAATTACTCAGCAATCCCTTTAATTTTTTTTTTCTCTTTTTACTTTAAGTATTTACTGGGCTTTATTATTGAACTTCTGAGTATTGAAAAGAAACTTCAAATCTCCTCCATCAGAAGCTAGCAGATTTCAGTCAACTATAGAAACCCAGACTTTCTGTTTCATAGTGTGAACTACAGAACTATTTCCAAAATGGAGTTATTCCTACTAGGAAAGAAAAGCCACAAGTAAATTGGTTGTAGCTGTTTTGATTGGTGAAAGGGGTTGTTCTTTCCATTAGAAAAAGAGTGTAATTCTGTCAGCGTTACAAGTTTCATTGAAGTGTTTCGTTGAATATTCAAAGTTACGTTTAGTGTGGAGTGGACATTATAAACTGTTTTTTGTTAGGGATCTTAAGCCATAAAATAAAGTTAATAGTACTGATAGAATTAAATCTAAAATACTTTTGCCTTCTCTCTTTGTGACGCTTTTAATTTTTCCTTGCTGTTTCACTATAAAAGTTTGTCGTTAATGTAATCGATATCTCAATTTTGTAGCTCCTTGCTTATCAGGGCTATCCTAACTTCAGTGAATTATTTCTATGGATAACAGAATGTGTTGAGACAAAAAGTAATTTTTATTTGGTCTGAAATACGGGTTTTCTTTACTTTTGTGCTGTAGTCCCCCCAAGTATCACTGGTGACTTGCAGATGCCTGAAAACATCAGCATTGTGGAGAAGAATCCCATCTCACTGATTTGTGAAGCTTCAGGAATTCCCCTGCCCTCGATAACATGGCTCAAGAACGGGTGGCCTGTCACTGCAAACGGCTCAGTGAGGATCCTCTCAGGTGCAAGAAGCGTTTAAGCTGTAGGAGGGTTTTTGCTTTGTTTTTTTCAAAGGCATGTTAGTGAAGGGCACTCTGCATCTGTAGAGCAGGCATTTTACATGAGTGAAAGTTTGATTCATTGGTCTGTAAAGATAAGGAGAAAAAAGAAACCATTATCCAGGACCAGGTTATTCAGCAGATGGAATTGGGTTTGCTAGCATGTCTGATAAATACCTACCATAAACTATTTAAGTTTTTACCAAACTTCACTTGTAGGGGGCAAAGGTGTGGTAACTGTTTGGGCATTTCGGCTGTGATACGGAATAAACCATAATGCTGGCTGTTAGTATATATTGGTCCAATGCTTATTTCCAGAAATAATCAGATAGTGACGTCTGTCTTTGTCAGTTTTGATACGTATGAAGCATAATAGTACATTAGCTCTCTCACTTGATTAGTTTTCCCCACCTCCTCCTCTTTGTAGTTGTTTTTCCCTTTAAGGATTAAAAATCTAGGAAAGAATGAACGCATGTGACAATGACTAAAACGCACCTTGAATATCTGTGGGTGTGTTCATAGGAACAACTGGAAACGTATTCGTGAGCCTTAGGAATTAGTTCATGTAAATATTGTCTGGCCTTGGACCTACCTGAATCTGATCTCCTTATAGAAGCCAAAAAAGGCAGTCAGTCGAGCACAGCACGGAACAGTTCATTGGCAAGAATAGTACAAAATTCAGCGGATCTAGGGAAACTTAGGAGAGGCAGGCAGAGAAACGGATCCCACTCATCAGGGATCTTGACTGTCAAGCTGGAGTCACCTACAGAGAACTAGTTCAGATGCTTTTTATGTCAGTAGTAATTGATAGAGGAGTACGAAATAGGAAGGGCTCAGTGCGTTTTTCGGTAAACCACGGCCCTCCAGTGCCTTGGGGAGGGGAGAGTGCTTGACAGGCAGCTGCCGTTGTGTTAAAGCTTTGCATCTGCGATCGGAGATTGAGTTAGCAGCCCTTGAGATTGCAAATGGCACATGTGGGCCAAGCAGGCGATAAGTTTTGCATTGACTTTGTTTGGGGATCAGCTTTTTGGACTGCATCAAAGTAATTAGGCATCCAGTTACGACTAGACAAAAGCTGAGGTATTCTTTGATCTTGGGTCTACTACTCGGAGCAGAGAAGGAATCTCACGAGAAAATGTGCTGATGAAGTTTCTAATGCTTCAACGTAGCCATGCATCCAACAGCACGAACATGAGAAAATGAGGAAAGAGGGAATTGGAAGTAGGGTATTTAGTACCTCAGCTGAGCCAGGATTTGCAGCTGGAAATTTGTGTGGATTTTTTTCATCAGTGTAGCTTTTAATGTTACAGGTAGTGTTTTTTTCTGTTTTCCCACTCTCACGTATGGCACATGGAGGGGTTCTCTGATTATTGTCTGATATAAATCTGTCTTGGTCTGCATTTTTGTGTGAAGTTGCCACCTACAAAAATAATTTCTTTTGGGAATGACAGTTCCTGTTCTGCCTGTTGATTTCTACACCCACACTAATATCACCACTCTCATTGCAAACTTGGGAGGGGTGAGGCACAAAAAGATACTTGTTGTCTCTGAATGTTAGCAGCAGTTGGAGTGGGGGAAACAGGCCAGAACTCAGTGCCTTTTTTGCCAGCAAACTTTGTGCTTTTGAGCAGTTCTTCAGAAAAACTACACATTGCAGTAGTGAACTATGACCAGTGTGGCATTTGGGATTTTGTTTGTGCTTGTACAGCTGTTTAAAAAAAAATGTGAAAAGCAAGCAACAAACAAACAAAAATCTTCAGCTTGAAAGGGAAAATACTTTGCCAAAACATCATTTCAGTACTGTTGATTGAAAACATACTTGGCATTGCAGATGATTTAAATGTGTGGACACACTGTTGTCAACTTTGATGGCTATTAACTTGGATACTGTGCTTATGTTTCCTGTTGATGCTGTTCCATCCTGATCCTTTACAAAAAAGAAAAGGCTTCACCATACCACATGTGCCATGCTTGCAACCATGCACTAAGCTACGTGCTAGCTTTAGGAAGGAGAGAAGTTTTTATTTAGTAAATGTGGAGAGTTATCTCCTGCCTCAGCACTAGAGCTCCTGCTGTGCAAATATGTGATCTCATGGAAAGCTGCACAGTCTCTTGCAGGTAGATATCTACTTCATTTTGCTTCTTCTGGCTTTGCCCGGGGTGTGGATGGGAGAAAGGATCAGGGTGGTACAAGGCTGAGAACTGAGCCCTCCTGAATCTTATAGGGCTCCCTGCAGCAGGTGCGATTCCTTGGGCTGAGGCACACCCAGGAGCAGGTTAGCAATTTCTTTCTTCAAAGCACATGACCAGAAACATAAATTTCTGGTATATATCCCAATGATGAGTCTCTGTGGATATCCACAGGCAGAAGTTGCATAGTTCAGAGACAGTGTACTGTGGGGTAGTGATTGCTAATGTGAGACCCGCTACTGAGGAAGCGGGAGAAGGCTGACGGATGGTGATCACATTTGTTTTTACACTTAACTCCTCAATGATATTTTGTTTTGCTGTTCCTCTGCCAAAAAGGAAGCAAAGGGAAGAAGTTGTGCTAGGGAAAAGTGAGGAGATTCTTGGTCGTTTGATCAACCATATTTGCAGATCTTCTCTCCTTTAAACTGAACTAATGTCTGTGCAACTGTGTTCTGACAACTGCTCTGCTGTAGTGTTACAAGAAAATCGTTATTCTAAAACACTATAGGTGAGCCAGTGCTGTTATCACCTGTTACTACTACTGGTGGCATAATTAATACAAATGCTAGGAGAGAGAAGTGGAATGTTATTCCTTATCTATGCATGTGAAAATATCTTTATAAGTGTGTGACCATATTTGTAAAAATATTTTTATGTATATATGCATATACATACCTACACACATGCACGTGCATATATTTCTATCTATCTGATCAGACTTTTTTTTCCCCCTGTGTAGACATCTAGATCCCCAGGTCTAGCAAAGTACTTGTGTAAGTGAAATCCTCCTGTTTTGGCATTCTGCATTCTGTCACAATTTCCTGGGTAGAAGTGCAGTACGCAAATCCTGTGTATTGCAGACACTGTGCACGCTTCATCCAAAGCATCAGCACTGCTCCAGTGTGATTCTTAGATGTGCACTGTACACTGTATACATGCAGTTAGATGGACCTGTCTGCAGCAGGCTGGATTTACTCTGCATGAGCTCTGAAGATGTGTCAGGATTTTCCCAGCGATCACTCCAGTCGGTCTCTGACCTTTTCCAGAGATTCTGGACAAATGTTTGAATCCCTCAAAGTTCTATTGGGCATAAGTTAATTGGAAAACGTAAGGGCTATATCCGGGTAATTTGGGACTATGGTAACTTGAAGGTATTGACTTTGATAGAAAGAATAGCATGAGCAGCGGTGAGCACAGATCCAAAAGCCCTGCAGAGCTGAGGACAGATAGACAGAAAGGATGGGGACACAAATAAGGTCAGTTATTGTTTCCTGTTGCTTCTTCAGCAAAACAAAGCTTATTAGAAAGAGGAGGGGAAAAAAAACCCTGTGAACTTACCTCCAACTTTTTCTATTTTGGTTAACACAGACAATTTGGGAGCATTTTCCTCGGAGTGAGACTAATGAGTGTGTGTTTTGTGTCTTTCCCCTCAGGAGGCAGGACGCTCCGTCTGACACACACAGGTGTAGAAGATGAAGGTCAGTATGCTTGTGTAGTGATGAATGCTGCAGGAGAAGCAAGGAAGAAGTTTGACCTTACTGTTCTAGGTAAGCACGTGATGATTTTTGTTATAATAAAAGAAGAAAGAAAAGGGGGCATACTATATATTTTGGCAGTATTTTAAAAAGTACTTAGCCAAAACATGCCACCTTAGGAAGAAAAAAAATTGCAGGTGGTAATGTGATCTGAAAAACAGGTTTTAGGTGATCTGGAAAGGTGGAGTTTGGGTTGTTCTTGGTCAGCTTAACTTTCAGCGACATAAGTTCCCCTCTGGTTTGCTGCGTACCTCATAACTGCCAGTGTTGGTGAAACAACAATGATGAGAACGAGTGGTCGGGGGAATAGTGCTATTTCTTTTGGCAGGAGCCTGAATTTAAGCTGGCTTAAACTTGAAGCAAAGCTACAGCCACAGGAAAGCAAGTGAAAATCGTTACTTGAATCAGTCGCACCTTGTGCTAGACTGCAGAGAGGTGCAACCCCATGCGATTGTTCTTGCACATTAAAATCGGCAGTATCCTGCAGCGGAATTTGTAGTTTAGCTGTGTGATGATAATCTGTTGCAGCAAAGGGATAAAAGCAAAGCCAAACCTACCGTGAAATTAAACAGTGGAGCTGGAATCTTTCTTTGCACAATAGAAATCTGTGATCCAGGGAAACCCTTCAATCAGTAACACTTTTGGTACTGTAAAGCAAGTAAATAAAATGTGGTAGTGGATGCTCCTGCTAATGTATTTATACAAGCACTAATGCAGCAGGCTGTTTACATTAGAGAACCTTTTAAAAGTATTTAGAACCTTTAATGCGTAATTTTGTCTTGTGACTTACTTTCTAAAAACCATATTTCTCCCAGAAAATACTGCTCTTTGAGTAGCTATTTATTATTTCGAACAGTAATTACCAGGCCTAACACAGGTTGTCTTAGAGCATTACTGTGTAAAATCTGACTGCACGTCTTTTCTCTAAGATGTAGAGCTCTACTCGTTTCCTTTTGCCTTCAGCTGACTTGTGCTTATAATAACTTATATTCATGTCAGTTCATGTTTATTTGATGAGCTCATGGAAGTGTAAATATGGCAGAGTGGAAGAGATGGCTAACCACTGAAAAGCCTGCATTGTTCTACTGTTTTCTTTGGAGGGTTTTAGTAGAAGGGTGTTTGTGAGGGTACCGGGAGCCTCTCGCGCATAGGCTTTGTTTGCCCTGAAGAAGAATGCTCAGCGAAGCCGATTTCAAGTGGCCTAAGTGGAAAATTCCATTGTTTGGTCTTTCTCTCCTCCTCCCAGTAATTTTTTCTTGTTGTTTTTCTAGAGGAAAGTTACTGGAATGTGGGCTGATAGCGACACAGAACATGCACCAGCTCACTGCAAACACAAACCATGCAGAAACATTCCAGTACCTGCTTCTCTAAACTGGCATAGGAGGTACAGCAGGCAAGCCAGTTTGCATGGAGAGCTTGGTGTCATAAGCATAATATTGATATATTTGCAAAGTGCATGGTGTGGCTTTGTCATACTTCTGAAATTACTATGTGTTGTTATTTCGAGGGCAAAGCAATAAGTTATGCAAAAATAAGCATATTTATGAACAATGACTTTTGGCCTAACTTGGAAGTCCCTGACCATTACGATTTTGGAATGTATTTTCTCCCATCTAATATCTCTACTAATTGGTGTGTCTTTATCTAGTCACATTTGAATGCAAGAGCCCATAGGAAATTCTGTTTTGCATTGCTTGTACAATGGCAGCAGGGAATTTGATCGTAACTGCATTGCAAGTTGATAAGAGTGCCAGCGCTGGCCACATCTTCCTGCCAGCTGAATTCTGCTAACCATCATCTCACCATGCATCCTGTGCAGAGGCCAGCTTTTAGCCACTTTGAATAGTCTCTTCACCATTCCAGTCATCAAGTGAGATGCAAACTTCTTTTAATTTTTTAGTTTTTTTCTTTTTTGTGTTTGTGCTATTCATCAGCATCAAAGATCTGATGTGACACGTCTCAGTTGTCAAGTGAATTCAGCCAGTCTTATTTTTCCTTATTTTTTCTGCCTGTGATTCTTATTTTTATAAAACTTTTCCTTCCAACTTAATGGTGGGTCATAAATAAACTGTTAAATGTATTTTACTACCTCTCTTTTTGGGCCTTTATCTAGACTGATAGTTGGCATTTTGTAGGATTATTAAAGAATGGTATCTGGCTCTCTTGCCCATTATTATTGTTACAAAACTTACCAAAATCTCTTGGAGATTTGACCTATCTTTCTTGTAGTTACTGTGCCTCTTTTTCAGCTTGGGTGTTCCACGCCTGCTTTGATTCCTCATGCCCTCTTCCTTTGCCCCAAATCTACAAAGCTACTTTGAAAAAAATATATAGTTGATCATAGCTCTTAACACTAAAATTATTTGCTTCACATTTCTCCTATGTAATGTGTAAATTATGTAGGTTCAAGGGACTATTCACCAACATGTTCAGAGTTTGACGCTATCAACACTGAAATGTTTAGTCTCCATCATCCAGTCAAACTTCAGTCTCTGTAGTCCTATTGACCATGACTATTTGGAAATGTATCATCAAATGGTCAGTCATACAGTAGAATTTTTATTACGCTGAGTAAATTATTTTATGGATAAGTATTTTAATGATATAGTTTTGCATTGTATTTCCCCAGAGAAACAGAGTTTATAGCACTGCAAGGTGCCTTTAAACTCGTAATTTGTCTGTCTGCCTGTATGGAATTAGCTGTATTAGCATGAAACACATTTATGCCTTTACACAATATCTAATTGTTGATAATCTACTGTATTGCTTTTACTTTACTGGTAAGAGAGAAAAAATATGTGAACAAACAGGCTTTTTCTGTCTTTTTTTTTTTTTTTTTATCAGCTCTTTCCCTAGAGTTCTAGATAGATGCTTTCAATTACTGTTGGAAAACAAGCAGCTCTTAAACTTAAGTACAAGGCTTTAAGCAAATAAATCACTGGCTAGTTAGGACAACAGAATTTGCTTATAAACTTACAAAACCTTCTGGTGCATAAAATCAAACCTGGCCACACTAACAATAGAAGTGCACGCTACTGCTGCATGTCGTCTATTACCCTGTTGACCATGCTCAAAAGTAGAAGGAACGTACCTTCTCAGCACCCTGAGCATCTCTTTAGCTCTAAAGAGACAGCCAGGTGAGTACATTGCAGGTTTGTGGTCCTGCATGGAGGACCTTTGCATGGAGCAGTATGGTTAGTGGGTACAGAACAGAATGCAAAACCTCCTGAAAGAGTCGTTTGGGCAAGTTAACTATAGGCCGTCTCACATCTGGACCTGCCTCTGGTTGATCAGACTGAGCCATTTGTTGATTTATGTGATTAAAGGAAGCAGATCCTCAGACATTGCCTTTGCTGTGTTTAAATTGGTTGTAAGGAAATACTCCCTGATCACAGAATCACAGAATGATTGAGGTTGGAAGGGACCTCTGGAGATCATCTAGTCCAACACCCCTGCTCAAGCAGGATCACCTAGAGCACGTTGTACAGGACCCTTTCCAGACAGCTTTTAAGTGTCTCCAAGCATGGAGATACTTGATACTGATGTTGTCTTTTTGTTTGTCTGCAGTGCCTCCCAGAATTGTGGGTGAAAATAAACTGGAAGATGTGAAAGTGAAAGAGAAGCACAGTGTTACCCTAACGTGTGAAGTGATAGGTAAAAGTAAACAGTATTATTTATCTTGGAATATTCTAGAGGCTACGGAACAACTAATATTTGCAATTTTCTGTAATTCATTAAGGGAACCCTGTACCACAGATCACTTGGATAAAAGATGGGCAACCTGTACCTGAGGATGATGATCACAACTTCCTGTCCAGTGGGCGTTTTCTGCAAATCACCAATGCTCAAGTGACTGATACAGGGAGATATACATGTGTTGCATCTAATGCAGCTGGAGATAAGAGCAAAAGTTACAGTCTTAATGTACTTGGTAAGACAGGTTGTGCTGGCTGTTAGAGGAAAAAGTATTGATCTCAAGAACAACCAGATAGTCACATTCGGATTTTGTAGCACTTCATTTATAGCAATGTTTATGTTTCCTGACTATGATTAAGCCTTTAGAGCTTTATAGTTGATAAATAATAGTAGTTCAATAGAAACATAGTATTTTTATGCTTTAGTAAATATGGAGCTTGACTAGGACATTATCTGTGTGGAATGGACGGTTTGTTGGCTTACTGTAATTCAAGGAAGGGATAGCTGAAGAGTATTTTTCATATTGTGGTCTCTTTGGCTGAAATCATCTGCAGTTTGCTTTTTTTGTGACAATTTTTGCATACCAATTACAAACAACGGAGAGGGTGTTATTTGTGTCCACGTTAGCTAGGTTCATACCTCCTACCAGTCTGCTGCTCTCAGGAAGACCAAGTGTGTCTGTTGGCCACTACACAAGAGCAGACCCTTGGGAGATGGGAGCCAAGTGGCTGGCTTTTTTTGTGGCTTGTTGGCCAGATGAATGCTGACTGATTTGAGTGTGCCTAGGAGGAATGCCTCTCAGCTATTTAAAGCTCAAAACAAATTTCCTAGACTGGCTATTCAATAGAAAAAATGCTTTTCACAGAGTTCCAATCTCTAGTTAATGTTTTTGCTGCTCTTAGTGTCTCCAACCATTGTGGGTGCAGACAGCCATGGAAGTGTAGAAGATGTCACTGTTATCCTCAATAGCCCAACATCCCTACTTTGTGAGGCTTATTCATATCCTCCAGCTACAATCACCTGGCTGAAAGATGGCAATCCTATAGAATCAAACAGAAATACCCGCATTTTGCCAGGTAAATACCTTTTGTTGTTGCTGAGAAGCAACACAATACTTAATTATTTTATTGTTTAGTTACTGTTGCAAAATTTTTTTGGTAAATCTAAGAATATATTTTTATTAAATGCAATGTTTTGTACTTTTGTAGTACTTTCCATTCCAGTATCTCTAAATGCTTCACAATTAGTTAATTACTTGTATATTTTTTTGTATTCAGATATTTATCCTTTTGTTCCATAGAGCTAAATGATGGCAAACAAGTTCACTGCAGTTACTAGTGAATATAAATAACATGAAATGCAGCATGGAAATAAGCTAGGTGGAAAGAGATATAAACAACAAAGTTACTAAAAAATGAAGTGGCATTTTTCTAAGCTATTAATAATTTACCATTTTTCTTTCTATGGAGTAACTCTTACCTAGCGCATCTGTGGAGATGGGAAATAGGAAAAAGCTTCATTAGTACCACCAACTTAATACAGGTGAACAAGTACTTTAGTATTGTCAGCTGCAAATGTTCAGAGGAAAAATGGGTAGTATTAATAGCTAGGAGTTGAATTACTACTTTGGGGGACAATTTCTAGGCATGCAGTCTGGAAAGAGCTGCAGCCAAATTAAATAGTGACTCATCTCTGAGAATGCAGACAATATAAATCCTAAGCAGGGTGCTGTGGGAAGGAAATTGATGAATCTCCGAGTTGTAAAGGCCACCTGGAGTTTTAAATCTTACCGATTCATTCATGCTTGCACTTCATTTCACATAGTGTCCTGTTGCTTCTATCCAGTCTGCAGAGAGAGGTCAGGATCTCTTTTATAAAAGAATACTGCACTGAAAGAAAAGCATGGTTTAGAGGCTCATGTTCCCCCCTGTATGTTCAATGTTCTATCTTTACTTAATCTCAGTGCTTATGCTTCATTTCTGTTTTTTCTATGAATGAAGCGCAAAACTCTAAATATCTTCACGAAAGTTCTTGTACAGAACTACGTTAACAAATTCTCCAAGAATCCAGAAGCAGAGAGTTGTGTTCCAAAGCACTTTTGCAAATTATACACTGACTTACTACATAGTCTGTCTGATGGTATGTGTTGAGTTTGTCAGGCTCATCTAAGGGCAGAATTTGGCTTCAAGGATTAACGCTGCGGAAACCATGTAAATAACTGGCAAACAAGAGTATAACCTGGATGCTATTAAAGAATGGCGTCTTTTGGTAGGTGGTCGAACACTGCAGATTCTGAGTGCACAAGAGGACCACGCTGGAAGATTCACCTGCATAGCCACAAATGAGGCTGGAGAAAGTTTGAAACACTACGAAGTGAAAGTGTACGGTAAGGAGATACTTCCAATATTGATTTGTTTGCATTCTTCCATTTTTGTCCTCTGCAGTGTTGGCTGTCCTGGAACACAGGGATTTTTGAGGCAGCTGTTAGTGGCCTTCTTTAGATAACACCTGTGTTGGATGATTGGGTGCTCATGACATTGATTGGGGAAAGGCGCTGGAAAAGTTTGCTGCTGCATCCTTTACAAGTGCTCTTTTTGGCCAAAAATCTTTGTACCACCCAGGGAAAGACATGTCAGATATGATGAGCTCTAGTTTCTGCTGTAATTTTTCCAGTTCTGACTTTCAAATCAGATGAATGCTGCACAATGTGCAACCAGAAGAAAGAACCTCAAGACCGTTTGAGCTATTTTAAAGAAATAGGGTGGTATAGGGGGCGTGCAAAAAAAGCCCCCTAGCATCTAATGGGAAACTTCCTTAAGTAAGGTAAAACAGGAGGATACTATTTTTATACCCTTCCATAAAATACCCTATGCACCAAAGCTTTCCCATTCAAGGTTTCCTGTCAGCACTTTGTCCTTTGGACATCTCTGCTTAGTATTTTATTTTAATGCTCAACCTCTTTGTTACGGGCTCAGTCAAGCATGTCGTCTTGTTTCTTCTTTTATTTGCTAGTATTTTAGTCTGAGTTGGAGTTTGGGTTGCTTCCTCACAGTAACTGTGGTATTATTTTAGTTACACTATGTCCCTAATAAGGTCCCAATGGCATTAGCAGTAATGAGAAGATTACAAAAGAGCTCATTATCAATGTATAACTGTATAGCAAAATAAATGCCACTCCCCATCCCCCAAAAGCTCATTGCTAGTGCCAGTTATTACGGTACTGTAAGCATCACGGACAATTGAGAAAAGAATGGGAAATGCTTGAAAAAATTTTAAATAATTTAAAAGATATTATGAGACCAAAGTAGGGGGTTGTTTAAGGATTTTGAAATGTTCTGTTTTCATTTTGTTTCAGAAGTAAACAAGATTTTGCAATATTGGGGTTTTCAGTGGAATGGAAATTCTGAATTTTGACCAACTACTCTGAGTGTGGATTTTAGTTCAAACATATGTTTCTGAGAATATTTGTTTCCTTTAAAATGATTTTTAATGATTGCAATACACTGAACTTTGTAGAATTCAAGCCAAACACCCAATAATGTGATATAGCTAGGTGAGGCCATAGTCAGGTCTGCATGTCTAGAAATGTTGAATGCTGGTGTATTGTATTAGGCCAGCTGTGGGAAAGAGGCAGATTTGGGGGGGAATGCACTTACTTAGCCTGAGCTTACAATCATGGTTTCTCTGTATCTAATTTTAAAATACTTTCTAAGAGAGTAAGTCAGGAAGATGTGTTTCACTTCCTTTGTTTTTGTGCAGTTCCACCCACCATTAACAAAGGCAATATCTCAGGGATGGGTCTCTCTCCTAAAGAAGTAAAGATCAAAGTAAACCACAGCCTTGCCCTGGAGTGTGAAGCTCACGCGATTCCTGCTGCTGCCATCAGCTGGTACAAGGATGGACAGGCTAGTCACCAACTTAATTCCTTTTAATGAGTGAATTTCCTACAGAAATAACTGTGTATTGACTATCACCATTAAGGACCATTTATGTAGTGTGACAGGCTCATTTGCACTGCTGATGTCAATAGGAAGTCGTCTTCCCACAGTCCTGCTGGCAGGAGCTCCACTCACGTTGTCCTGTGTCTTAGGAGATCTGCTGTCAGCCAGACCTCTGCAAATTGACACTCTTGGTTTTTTTGTGGGTGCTTGGCAGTACAACCGAGACGTGAATGCTGGAGAATGCAGGACGCAGCACTTGCCTGTGCATTTAAGTGGGGGGGCCCTGCCTAGAAGTAGCATCCCGGGGTATTACCACACGTTGCTTTGCCTTTGTGTGGCTTCCCCAAAGGCCCTGTTGCAGAAGCCCCATGCTTAGTTCCTTTCTGCTGCCCTTGCAGAAGTTGCTGAGAGCCTCCCACGTGGTTCTGGCAGAGCTCAAAAAGCCACGAAGGCATCTGGATCCTCTGCAAGAGGGAATTCAGTGTGGTTCTTGCCACATGCAGTCTTCACAAGAATATCAGGCTGAAGGATAAGCAGTTTTGAAGCTTGATGCCACAGAATCTTACTGATGTACGGTCTGGTGAGGGGTGACTATAAATAAGAAGGAAAGAGTGCAGCTCTCCTGCACAGAAGGAAAGCATAACATCTCTCGGTTTAGCTGTTCTTGGCAGGGCACCTCCGGCACGTATCATGTGGCAAGCTGCTGCACCTGTGGAGCTGAACCAGCTCTTCATAGATCTACCGAGCATGCAAAAACATCCTGGAGGCACAGGAGAGACTGTGTATACACTGTTTCTTAGATTGTCCTGGGAAGATGACTTTGTCATATCTATGGCCTAACTTAAATGTTCCCCTGCAGGCCGAGAGTCAAATGCTGACTCCCTAATGTGTTTCTTACTCATTACTGAGAGATAGGGGCTGCATGACTGTGGTGCCCACTGTCACGTGTGATGCAGCTCTCTGGCACAGCAGCATCTAATCCTGTGCATCTCTGGATCGCTGCTGACAGGAGTCATCCTTCCCTCCCCATCAGTTTTGCATTCCCCTCTATCCTTGCAACAGATCTAGTTGTTGTGTAGCTGAGTTAGATCCATTTTTTCCAGCTGATAGAAGACTGAGAGTTTTACATGTGTAGGTTTTCCATCAGTGCAGTTACTTGGCCAGTGAATTGAGCGGTTGAATCAATTGAGAGTCCGTGCATGGTGGAGATGGCACTGCTCCTTTCAGCAGAAGCTTGCAGATGGAGTTAGATGTGAGTTAAAATTATATTTAAATCCTTTAGGATTAAAATGCTCCTTAGGAGACCAGCTACCAAGGTCAGAAGTGTCAAGAACTATAGTTTTTGATGAAGATTAGAAGAAAATTGTCTCCTGGAATAAGGTCTTGATGAGGGTTACTCAAGGAAGGAAAGTTTGGGGGCTGAGGAAAAGGAGGTACAAATGAGAGCTGGGCTTGCTGTTGTCGGTAGAACAAAAATTTTACTTCCCTTGCACCACCTGTGGCCAAAGCTGCAGGAGTGCTAATGGGTCCCCTTCAGTAGTTTGGTGTCCCAGGCAACTGCTTTCTTGGCACAGGTGGAAAGTGGGCCTTTCTAGCAGAATTAAGAGCAATGGAAAGGTATTCTGCTGTTAGTGTTTTCAGAGCAGAGGAAATAGCAAAAGAAAAATAAGAACCTGTTCTTACTCCGAGTTTACTTCCTTAGGAAGCGGTTTTGAAGCAATCTGAATTTGACCAGGAGAGAGGTGACTTTACTCGAATTAGGTGTGTTTGTGGAAGTAATACAGAGTTTTGCATAGTATTAATATACGTGTGAACTTACATTACAGCCTCTTAAACCAGATGATCATGTCATTATCCAAGCCAGTGGTCGTACTCTGCAGGTTAAGGAGGCTCAGGTGTCAGACACTGGCCGTTATACTTGTCTGGCATCTAACATTGCTGGAGAGGACGAAATGGAATTTGATGTAAATATACAAGGTAAACAGAATTCAGTTTACAAAATTCTTATTTTCTGGTAATCTGAGCCTTATTTTCTGATGTGCTGGGGTGTTGGAATTTTTTATAATTTTATATCATTTAGACCAAGTCTGCTTGGTCTAATCTAATACTTCTGTGTTTTGTGGGATAAAATATCCTGTGTGACTTTTACTACACGTACATACGTTCATGAAAGACAGTGTCTGATTCTTCTCTCATTCACATGATATTTGCAACATTTCTGAAGTCAGTGGAATGATTTTGGCTCTGATCTTCCTCCCAGTTTTATTAAAATTAAAAAAAAAAGAGTTAGCTTAAACTAAGACATTGAGTTTCATTACCTGTGTGTAAGTGCAAGAAGGCAACCATTAATCAGTTCTGAAAATGTAGACAGCTAGAACTTGATTGCAGCCAAATAGTTTAGTAAGTAAGTAAGTAATGTTGAGCAGTGCCTTCTGTGGTTTGTTAGCAGATCTTCTCACTCTGTTATTTATTAGTCCCCCCAAAATATTCAGCAGGTTGATCAATTGTTCATTCTAACGAACTAGAATTTAGCTAGTCTGTATTTGGGGGATAATTTAGCATATGTAATTTGCTATTCATGCTATATAGAGATTACGATATCTTTTATTTCTTGACTTTAAAGTTAGTTACTTCCACTGCACAATTCTGACTTTTTTTCCCTCCCCAATCACAGTTCCTCCTAGTTTCCAAAGGCATTATAGGGAGTGGGAAGCTGGTAACATGGTAGACGTGGGAGGAGGCGGAGAAAATAAAGATGTGATTATCAACAACCCCCTTTCTCTGTACTGTGAGACCAGTGCTGTTCCTCCTCCGGTTCTTACGTGGTATAAAGATGGCTATCCTCTCAGCTCTAGTGATAAAGTACTGATATTACCAGGTGAGTATTTAAATTCGTCATTCTATGACCTTCAGAAATGACATTAGTACTAGAATTTTCAGGTTAATAACAAGCTTTTCCTGTTCAAAACACTGTATTAATGTTCTCAGGCCATTTCATCTTTCTTGACTGGAAATGCTTCTGCCCAGTGCTCAGACTTAAGCAAGTTGCTCCCTTCTTTCATTTAAAATTTAGTTCCTAAAATGGTGTGGATGTGAGCATTTAACTTCCCTGTGATAGGGTAGTTTTGGATGGCATATGTGAAGAGGGATATGGATCAAAGGGCAGTGGTGATGACAGCACCTTTTTGTCTTCCTATCGCTCATCTGTTTGGAGACCGGTGACAGCCACTCCCCAAATAGATTCCTAAAATATCCTCTCTTTCTAAAGCTATTTAAGGGGGTATCCTTTAAATGAGAAAGCGAGTGAAAAGTAGAAATAGTACGTAGCTATTAGCTATAGAAGTGATTTTTTTCAGTTCAGTACTGTTCTACCAGAATATTCTGTGGTTTTATTTCCTTTTACTGATTAGTTCTCTATCACCTTGCTGAGAAATATTTCTTTCTTCAATTTACAGTATGGCTGCATATTACTGAAAAACATGTATTCCTTCCCATGGAATTAATTATTCTTTTCTAACATTTCATTATGAACATTGCTGAATTCCAAGTAGCTGCCAGTAGAAAGTAACTGGGAAATAAAAAATCTTTAGTTACTTATGAATCAGAACAAATGCTGACCATTCATAACTTTACTTGCTCAGGTCTCCAGTGAAATGTGGTGTGGAAGTGATGGAAATGGCTTGATTTAAATCCTGAACGTGTTTTCCTTCCAGGAGGCAGAGTGTTGCAGATTCCACGGGTGCAGGCTGAAGATGCTGGGAGATACATGTGCGTGGCTGTGAACGAAGCTGGGGAAGCTTCCATTCATTACGATGTCCACGTGCTCTGTGAGTGTTCCTTTTTTTCCTTTTTCTTTCTAAAGGAAAACTACAGAAAGAGTTCTACAGAAATTGATGGAGTGTTATATTCTGGGATTATTTAACTTCTGAAGTGTATAGATTCTATGTATTTGTAAATTATGAAATGAGTACGTTTACATAGGATACTAGAGTTTTGAAGGAATGCATAGAATTACATGAAAATGGTATTAATGCTGTTAGTTCTGTATATTTATAAATTATTTTTATAGAGACTCAGTGGCATTACCCCATCACAGTTCACCATAAAAAAAGGCACATATAGAAGTTCTATTTTCTTCTTCTTGGTATCATTTGTTCCCAGTCCAGTCTCCAGTTCAAAATATTAAATCATGTACTACATTTTTTTTTCTTCCTCCTTCTTCTTTTCTTACATTGGTCACAATTTTTTTATGGTATCCAGCAAACATCTCAAGTCTCAAGTGAACTGATGATTTAGATTAACTGTTAAATGCCTGCAGGGTCTGTGCTTTGTATGATCCATTTATGAACAGAGCACAGAAAGCTTTCATATGCTGCTTGCCTTGTCTATTGGTGTACCCAAGGGAAATGCTTATATCTCTGCTTTTGTTCCTCTATCTGCTATGGAAAGCAGTGGTTTTCTGTTAGTTAAGAGGAGCCTGCTTTGGAAACTCCTTTGTTCTAGCAGCAAAGAACATGACAGACTAGCTGGAAAATTAGTTTTCTCCTTTCTTTCTTACGGCTGGTGTGAATATGCATAGCTCTAGTGCAGTCCCTTGAATTATACTGATTCGTTTCAGTTGAGCTATTCCTTGGGATTTTATTATCTTTCACTGCATTCATTGAAGATTTCACCACTTCATTTTGCAAACCCGTTTTGCTGCTCTGGCATCTTAAAAAAAATACCCCTGACCAATACTAAGTCACAGTATTCTTCTGACATTTTGCTTTTTTATAGTACCACCGTCCATCGGTGGAGCTGATGGTGACCTGCCTGAAGAAGTGACTGTGCTTGTGAACAAGGTTGCAGTGATGGACTGCATGGCAAGTGGCAGCCCTACTCCAAGTATAACCTGGCAGAAAGATGGCCACCTCCTAGCAGAAGATGACAAACACGTGTTTTTATCCAATGGAAGAAGGTTACAGGTAGCACCAAGTGAATAACTGATTTTTAGCATCACAAGCACACCACCTATAAAGACAAATATGTTTAGATTTGCTGAGTGTGCAATTCTGTGTTTCTTTTTTTTCATCTTGGAGGTACTACCAGCCTAAGGAGTTTCTGTTCCTTGTCCCTGCCCCTGAATGGCTCATCCCCATTCCTGAGCTGTTCCTTCAGTTGTGCTGACTTAGCTCTTTGTGGGATCATACTGTGCATTGCATCAGAGAAATCGTTTGGTTTAAAATAATGTTGCAAACAAAGATTATTGTGTAGAGTAACCTATTGCTGTCTGTTTTGATTGAGTTTCTGTAGCAGTATTTAATTTTTGGAAAATTTACTTTTTCTAGAAAAAAATACATTCTGAAGAAGAGAACCTCACTCACTACAATTGATAGATGAAATCAGATGAAACTATTAAAACAGAGAGCTGAGCTTAGTGTCATCTCTTCTTACACCATGAATTAGGAATTCAATAAAATACAAAAAACATACAGAACATTAAGATTTTTATTTCAAATATTTTGGAAATAGTTGTTTTGTTACTAATTTTAAATCAGCTTAATATGACAGATACTACATTGGCTTTTCTGAAGGTCTGAAATGTACAGGTTTTCAAGGGAATAGCATCAGTTTCTCAGGTTGGTTTCTTTATAATACTGCAATTTATCCTACAGTAGGACAAAAAAGCTCCAGTGAAACAAACAAACAAACAAAAAACTTTGGAAACCCCTGAATTTGATGCCTTAACTGTAAGCTGTCTTGTATATGAGCTGTGCTACAGTCTTGGTTCTTTTTCTTAGATTTCGAATTCCCAAATAACAGATACCGGCAGGTACGTCTGTATTGTGGAAAATGTAGCTGGAAGTGCCAAAAAATATTTTAACTTGAATGTTCATGGTAAGTGTATTAATTCCTAATTTGCTGATTGTTTACTTTCAAATACTGGTTTAGATTGAATATACTTATTATAGTGTAGTACTTAGTAGCTTGGTAGCTTTATGCGTATAAGTCATCTTACTGGGTGTAATAGAGATTCTGACATAATCGAAAATAGAAATCAAATATAAGTTTAAAATAGCTTGGTAACATCTCATTAGCAGGCCTTTCGATACCCCATGGCCTCAGCTTCTCCTGTGTATTCCCTGTCATTGGGTATGAACTTTGAGGGAGCTTTGTGTACTGGTTGCATACACTGTGTAGGCTTTCCTAAATCCAGAAATCATTAATTACAAAGAGGTTTCAGAGTTAACTCTAACTTCCTCCTCTGTTCATCCCACTGCCTTCAGCTTTTAGTTCTGACCTGGTGGTCAAATCAGCATTACTCCCACAGAATACTCTGCATAATTACATGTTAAAACCTATCAAGGAATAATGGCAGCTACATCGTCATCCAGTGTAACAGTACACTTTTGAAGACTTGTTTCGGGGTCTTCTGCATATAGCCGGTATCCTTTCCCCCGTTCTCCCGTACCTGTTAGCTAGCTAATCTTCTGCGTTACATCCTTGAATGTGGTCCCAGAATCCAAGGGATTTGATAGTTTAGATTATTACATGCAGAAGAACCGGGTATTCTCGTACAGGTCTGCAACAAATTCCCGTGATACACGAAACAAACTTACAGTGTTTTTCTCTGTGCAGCGACACGAATAGAGAGCCAAAGAATACTGTTGTCATGGGGGGAGTTTGCCCTGGAGTCATTCTCCAAAAAGTTCTGTCCGTCTTTCAGTGCAGTCTATCTGAATGTCGTGATGTTTGAGTGTTGTTTTTAAATCAAAGTGTTTTGGCTTTCCTTGATGTTTGTGTTTTAATCTGAACTTCTCGACTTTAAAATATTTGTTTATAATGACCACAGTCTAATGGTATTATTTTAAAATAAACATCTGTAGGAAGCTTCAAACTCAAGCCTAACAGCATCATTTATTTAGAGCTATTAATCTTTGACTGTGGTTTCATTTGAAGAATTAGCACTATAAATGTTTAGGAGAGGACCAGCCAGGCTGTAGCACTGATGAAAATGCATTGTCACTAAGCAGCATAATCTTTGTTTTATAAGTATCAAAAAAAAGTTTATTTTTTAGTATTTATGTTTCTAATATAATTACGTTCATAAATTTAAATACAGTATGAAAGGATACACTCTTTTAAAAGTTGGAAAATACATATCTTACAGGTGAATAATAAACTTTTAAACATGGAAAGTAAGCATCCAGTTTTAAAATCTCAATCTGTAACCTTAATATAAAATATGAATACATGGGTAGTTTTCATACTGAATGCTGAAACTGAACGCATTATTGTTTCTCTATACATGTACAAATACATTTTTTTATGTAAATTACATAGTTCTGTAAAATACAATACATTTCTGAATGTTTTGCACATGCAGTAGAAGGCTGCATTATTTGAAAATATACCACATAAATAATTTGAGCAAAATTCATCAAAAGATAGCTCAGATTTGGCCCTATGTATTTAATTTCCCACTGTCTTGCACTGCCATAATCACATCAGTGGGAAAGAAACTACAAGTAAATAAATGCAAACAATAATAAAATGTCATCAGATCGGAATCCTCCATTTATTCTAGTGAACCATTTTACACTCATTTATATCAGGGTTAATTTTATATTTTATAGCCCTCACTTATTCCAAGTTGAAAAACATGGGCAAAGTCACCTGTTTACCTTGACTCCTCTTTGTTTCTGCAGTGCCACAGAGGAGCTGTAAACCTGGCTTAATGACTGCTCGGTGTCATTCAAGTGACAGAAAGCAGCTGGAGTATTTTGGGTGGATATGGTCCAAAATATTTTAACATTTCATTCTTTGAAGAAGAGGATTCCATGTGTTATTTGGCATGATTTTTCCACCCAGTGGAGCCAAGAACATGCCTTTGCTTTCCTCTTCAGTGTTTTATATATCCACACTGCAAACATGGAAACTAAGACTTGGGATTTATTAAAAGGAAGGGATTTATAGTTATTTTGTTTTAAATAGTAATTGTAGAAAGGTCAAATGTTAAGATAGTCTTGTCTTTAGAAATACTGGGACTTGTAAGCTTAAAAAATGCACCCTTAGAGCAATGTACTTCTGCCAGACTTTTAAACTGCTTAGCTCAACTTTACACAACAGGTTTGCCTGGTTAACAAAAAAGCTCTGAAGTAGATCAGAAGGATCGTTTGTGGTTCTCTAGAATGCAAAAATAGATTATATAAGGAAGAACAGGAACAGTACAGAGTATCAGCAAGAAATGAAACACCTTCTCATATATTCTGACAAAATAAATTTAGTCTGTCTTGCCTTATATAGCAAATGTTCTTGGAAGTACAACATTTTATAATTAATAATACATTTGTCAGGAATTACAGGATCTTACAGGTTAGCCTTCTCAAATCCCAAGCAGGGAAGGACTGCAGATGAAGTTGTTGAGGAAAAGCAATGACAACTGGAGCGACTTCGGTCACGTTTCCTGATATATCCAGAAAGCAGAGATCAGTTCATAGGATATGAAAGAAGTTTTCAACTTGGCTCTTTGGCATAACTCAGCAATTCAGTTTTATTTTAGTCAGTCAGGATCTTGTGGAATATTGGTTGCTGACACTTTGATGGATACTATTAATGTATTTCTTCCTGCAGTTCCTCCAAGTGTTGTTGGTACTAATCCTGAGAATTTGACAGTGGTGGTGAATAACTTCATCTCTCTGACTTGTGAGGTCACTGGCTTTCCACCTCCTGATCTCAGCTGGCTCAAGAACGGAAAACCTGTCAGCTTGAATACTAACACTTTCATTGTGCCTGGTGAGGAAACTCTGCTGTTTCTACAGCCCTTGGACTTAACCTCTGTTTATTTTGCCTTGATAAGGGTGGCAGCCATTTATGCAGCCAGTATATTCTCATTATCACTCCAGTGAGTAGACTTACATTGGTGAAGTACTTGGCCAAGTGTGTTCTTAAAAATATTTAATGTCATCGTGGCTGCTATGTGGGTTCACTTTGAAAGGAAACTAGCTCAGACTGAAAAAAATGAAATAAGGTGTTTGTGTGGGGAAGACTAGAGAGAAGTCACATGACAGAGGTGCCCTAATACAGGTATTGATTAAAGCTGAGTCACTTTGACTCACCTCTCAAAGGAATGATCAAAGATTTAGCTGGAGATTAAGATAAATTCTGTTGGTTTAGATGGCAAAAAATAACAACTTTACCATTGACTTCAGCAGGGAATTTGATTAATTCGTAGTGAACTTTTGAACTCTCAAGTAGAAGTCCTTGTGTTCTGAGGTAGTTTTACCCATTCCAAGGTCCTCAGTCAACAAGTTCCAGGAGTGCCTGCGTCATTTCTACTCCTGCTGGTCTTCAGCCCAAGTGCACATCACTTGCTGTGGCTCTCAGTCTGTCCTGCTGCTATCACCTGTTGAGAGACTGCATTTACAGGGTACATTAAAGAGCAAACGTAGAAATTGCTTAATGACTGTAGAGATGAGACATCTATGGAGATTAGTAATGTAGCCACAGATTGTAGCTTCATGGATGGAGACAGGTGAGGCTACTGAGTAAGGAATTGGATAGTGACCAATGTAGGTAGAAAGAGCATAGTTATGGTAGCAGAAAGAGGTTGTGTTAGCAGAGAGAGATTAACAGGTATAAAATATGCAGGTCGAAGAGGAGTATTAGTGGTCCAAATTTGTTATTAGCAGCACCAATTAAATTTACTGTATAATTTTCATTTTCTGGTATTTTTTGTGGGGATTAATGATCCCTAATAACTAATGGTAATGCAGCCCTTTTTTTGAACGTAAGGTTAGTATAGTGCCTACACTCAGTCTGTTGGAACTGCAATTTCAAAATAACATTTGAGATTGGTATAATATTCACAGAGTAAATCTGAAGTCTCCTCTCTTTACTTTAGGTGCTCGAACTCTGCAGATTCCCCGAGCCAAACTTTCAGATGATGGTGAATATACTTGTATTGCCAGAAACCAAGCTGGGGAAAGTCAGAAGAAGAGTTTCCTAACTGTCCTTGGTTTGTTTGTTTGTTTTCTACTATTTTCTGAAATAATATCTAGTGCTGTGAAAATGCAGTATTTTATATTTTTCCTTAGGTTGTTTTTCCCCCTCTGACAAAACAAAGGCAGAAATAACTCTCAGCTTGTTCTTCAGTCCCCCCAAGCATCAAAGACCATAGTGGAACGTCGCTGGCAGTGGTGAATGTGAGAGTGGGCACCCCGGTGATACTAGAGTGTGAATCCAACGCTATCCCACCACCAGTCATCACATGGTACAAGAACAGGCGCATAATCTCAGAGTCTGCAAATGTGGAGATCTTAGCAGATGGGCAAAGGTTACAAATCAAAAGTGCTGAGGTAGGTGAGACTTGTGGGATGCTGCGTCTGCAACTACTCCGCTACTGTTAAGCTTTTATTTTGTCCTTTATTGGTGTGTTCCACTAGGTGTCAATAGGCAAAATATGTGCAGGAGGCCTTTCATTCTGTAAAAAGGACTTAAAGTTGAATTCTAATTGCAAGGGCAAAGGTTGCTAATATCACTACACTGTAGCATTAAAATAAGATCAACATCAGGATTTCTTTTTTTTAATTCTAGGTTTCTGACACTGGCCAGTATGTGTGCAGAGCCACAAATATTGCAGGGCGTGATGATAAAAATTTCCATCTTAATGTTTATGGTGAGCATTGTCTACAGCAATTATTATAATGCAGTAGACATTATGTGGTGGACAGTTCAAAATAAACTTCCAAAAGTAGGTGGTAACCAAAGTCTTCATATTGCTTCCATTCAATTTATAGTGCCACCAAATATAGAAGGCCCTGAACAAGAGTGGCTCAATGAAACTATCAGTAATCCCGTTACCTTTGTGTGTGATGCTACTGGAATTCCTCCACCAACATTAATATGGCTTAAGAATGGAAAAACAATAGGTAACATTCTCTTACACTCTTTTCTGCTTTTTTTCTCCCCCTTTAGGGTACAGCAGTGCTATTCTTAGCCTATTCTTTGTTTCTTCTTCATCTGTCTCTGTATAGACTTTTATATGAACTGATCAGAATCCTTTTGTTTTCTTTTGAAATTCTGATGAAAAGTTTTCACAAGTTGTGTTCGCTTTCTGTGGCCTAGTTTGAAACAATCCTTTATTGCATGTTTTCAGAAAACTCCGATTCTCTTGAAGTACATATTTTATCAGGTGGAAGCAAGCTTCAGATTGCTCGCTCCCAGCTTCTAGACAGTGGGACTTACACATGTATTGCCTCGAATATAGAAGGAAGAGCTCAGAAAAGTTACATCCTTTCCATTCAAGGTACAGTATGTGAGTGCAGTGAGCAGAACTGGCTGGATAAGACACTCTGAGAGACTCTGAGATAATATAAAGATGGGGAAAAGTCGAAAGTTTGGACCATTGTTTCCATCATTTGCAATCAGTGATGAAAAAAATGGTTAGATTATTACACTATTAATCAGAAATTTGCATGAAAAGAGTGTTCTGAACTTCTGATTGTATTGCGGTTTGAAAATAGTTGGGAATTCTGACAGTTTGTTGCTTATCCCGTTCTTCTGCCTGATGAACCGGGAAGCCGGTTAGGTTGCTCTTAAGATATCGGAAGTAGAGCATCATACATGATTTCAGAAGGAGTGATACTTGATACCGTTTTTTGATTAACTCATAAAAGGAGACAGCAAAGAAATACTGGCAAAATTTTCTTAAGAAAGAAACGAGATCCAGTGTAATGAGGAGCCCTGGAACTGTCTCGTGCCTCCCTGCACGGCACCCTTACGCTGCCGCCGTCCTCTCTCCTGTGTTCCCGATGACCTCAGCCCCATTAAATGCGCTAGTTCCTCCTGTGTCGAATCAGCCACTTACTGCACAGCCGCTCCGGCTTTCTGCCGCCCTCCCCTCCTCTGCCAGCACGCAGCGCACCCGGGAAGAGGCAGCGCGAACGCAAACTGTGCGCGCTGGTGGGTGCACCTGTGAGCGGTGCCAAACAGATCTACTGTCTGCTCTCTACTGCAGCCTTTCTTCGACGGTGTCGCTTTGTACGTGTGTCCCTGCCTGCTAGTTTTATCCCCAACTTTTGGCATTGAATATACTTCGTTAAGCCGTTTGATCAAATTTGACAGAAACTGCCTGAAACTTATCAGTGAGACAGATTAGCTTGACGAAGAGCGTGACTGTATCGTCCTTGTTCCTTATCGTTAAGAAAAGGGGTTTAAAATGGCCACTGGTTAGGACTGAGCAAATGCGTGACTGCTAGCAGGAATATGATGGTCTTGATGCAGTAGAGCATTTGGCTGATTTTCGCTAATGCTTACTACATGTGTGCTCAAAGTTAAGTGGGCACTTAATTGCTTTAGTGAACTGGGATTTTGTCATACTGTATATGTTGCTGGTTTAGTAGATAACTATAGATATTAAATATAATGACAAATATAGATATTTCTTGTAATTTTGTGAATTACTAGTTTTAAGGAATGATTAAAATGACTTTTGATTCTGTCTTTGCAGAAACTTTTCTAGAAAGAATATTAATCGTATGCTTTCTAAACTTGATTTACGTGGAGAAATTACAATACACGTTAGTACTTCTCACTTGTGTTAATACAATGTCTCTTGCTGATGCCTCTTCTCTTCCCTGTATTCTGCGTTCCCAGTTCCTCCTAATATTGCTGGCTCTGAAATGTCTAGTGAGGTCAGTGTGCTCCTGGGAGAAAGCATCCAGCTTGTCTGCAATGCCAATGGAGTGCCTGTGCCTGTTATGCAGTGGCTTAAAGATGGAGAAACAGTTGCCAGCGATGAATTACAACGAATAAGGCAAGCAAAGATTAAGCAGACATTGCATTCTCTCCTTGTATAATTTAAAGCATAAAGAAAAGAGGGGAGTTTACGATACTGTGGGCCTGAACAGTCTTAGGTTAGATAGGATAGGACATCCTCTCCCTATTTAGCTTTTGTGATTCCAGCACTTTTTTTTTTTTTTTTTTTTTTTTTTTTTTTTTTTTTTTACTACTTTGATTTTCTGCTATCTAGATACTGTTTAAAAGTATTGAATATCATGGAAGGAAGCCTAGTAAAATACAAAATGTTTGTGGGATGATACATCTGTCCAATTTGAATGTATCTGGCTTAATTCAGAGAGTTGGGATTTCAGGGTGATTTTCTAGCATTTGGGTCTGAATATATCCCAGATCATGAAGAAGCCTTTTCCCAGGTGCTTCATCCTTATCTTTGTCCCATAGTTGCTTAGTGGGGGGACACACCACATAGAGTGCATATGCCATGGAGCTTGCCACCTAGCAAAAGAAAAATGCAGCTGTTGTTACGTGCCTAGACGTTACCAGGAGGGGAAGATGGATGAATGGACACTCCTTCACTTGCTGGGCTTCCCTTGCAGCCTGGCATACAGGGCTCGAAGTGCCTGGCCCTCATTGCCTGCCTCTATCCCAGACACCGGCAGGCAGGCTTCCCTCCCCTCTTTTTTCCCAAGAGGATCAGGCACAACTGTGCCCTCTACTCCAAATGCTGCTTTTTGGCTTTGATCCAGAATATCTGAGGGTCTGAGGAAAAAGCTAGAAGTACCAGTTTATACTTTGGTCTGGTGTAGAGGTTGATGCAATATGTAATATGGCTGAAACTGAAACCTAGTATAAGCTAAAACAGGACATCTCTAGGAAGAACTTCCTAGCCTGTCTCTAATAATAATATTTTGCAGAGAAGAGTGGTTTTCTAGCCAAATCTCCCAAGAGAATAGAGGTAGTTGATTTAAATGTACAAACCCGACTGTTTATTTGCCAGGTCAAAGGAATATGTAAACAAACTCACTGTATTTTATGACCTTCTTTGTAGAGTAACTCCAGATGGCAGCACATTAAACATTTTCAGAGCTCTCACTTCTGATACAGGAAAATACACTTGTGTGGCTACTAATCCTGCAGGAGAGGAAGACCGAATTTTCAACTTGAATGTATATGGTGAGTTTTTGCAGATGTGAAACTGAGATGTTGCACATAATCCTATCTTTGTGAGTGCTCCCCAGAGAGGGCCAGGAAATGAATACCTGTCTTCAGGGTAATACTATGTGCATGTGTTTTCAATTTCATGTACTGTAGATATCATAGTATATTGCACAGGATGTTCTGTCAATGCAAAATGATTGAAATAGCTATTAAATCTGTTTTGAGATAAACAGGAATTAGTTGCTTTGTTATATTTCATAATAGAGGAATTCTATTGGTGATGATTTTTCTTGCAGAGGATAAACTGGGGGCTGATTTAACATGATACTACTCCTTTGTTGTATTAGGTAATCTCTGTTAGTTCAAGTCCAAGTACATTGGCTAAAACTAGAGTGCGATGTAGGGAAGTAATTCCTAAAGGGGTTGCACCCCTGACCAAGAAATAGTTTTTTAATAGTTTTTTTTTTAAAGTAAGCACTTAAAATTTTGGATGGCATTCTTCTCTCATACAAAATGATATACAGAAGACAGTGAGCATAGATCTTCTTTACCCACGTAGTGTCGACATTCTAATTTGTGAAAGACAGGTTTACAAAATACTATGAATGGTTTCATAGAATGAAGAGCTTGGCACAGGCAGTGTTTCATGGAGGTGGATGTGTGTCTGTCCCAGCTATATACTGGGAGATTCAGAGTCAGTTGGAGTATTAGGGTGAGCAGACTAATAAGAGGTGACCTTTGATTTAATAAATAATAGTAATACTGAATAATAACCACATAAGATATTTTTGGCACAACACGTCCATGAAGAGACTGGCTTGATTAGTTTGTATTATCGGTTGTGGTCCAAGATATGATTACTGAAGGTAGTCTTACCTGTGCTACAGTCATGATCAGTGATGGGACGTTACGACGTCAGCCAGAGCTTGGAGATGCACGTGCCTAGACCTTCCTTGTATAGTTGACCCTTTTTGCTCCCAAGACCAAAAGGCTTTCAAACTAAGATATAAACAAAAAGGCAGACAGGAAAGAGTGCATTAGAATAATCAGCCAGAATACTTACCCAGTCACTTGGAAGTTTTCTGTATTGAAAAATTCAGTCAGCATATAGATTTAGAAGTTAATACTATAACTTTCGTCCTGTGTGGTTCCAGCTCTCACCTTTGGCTTGTTTAAGCAGGTAACTTGACAAACTCGGCCAAGTCCCCTCTGGTCCCCAAGGTTCATCCCATCCACTCTAAGGCTCGACCACTTGCTTCTTCCTGCCATGAGTATCGGGCTCTGAGGCTCCCCCGTGCTTGCCTTGCCTACGGTCTCCCATACTTTTTCCTCCCTTAGCATGCTTGGTAGCTTCCCAAGGAAAGGGCAATTTGTGTGACGTACCATCTGATTACAACTTCTTTGTAAAAAGCACAACCCAACTATAAGCAAATAAATAAATAAAAAAAAGAGGGTTGCCATTCTGCTGTGCACGTGGTTTTGCGTGTGTAAATGGATGTTAATTAGTGCTCAGCATTACTGCTAGATGACTTAGTTTGCAAAAAATGGGCAGCTTCTTCTTACTGCGTTAGGTGCTGTATTTTTACCTTGGTTTGGGTCGCTATCTTGCTTAATATCTCCCTTTTCAACATTTACAAAATGTAGTTCCACCAGCAATAGCCGATAATAAAGATGAACCAGAGGACCTCACTGCCCGTGCGGACACCTCCATAAATATTGAGTGTACTGCTACTGGAACTCCACTCCCACAGATAAACTGGCTAAAGAATGGTCTTCCTCTTTCTATCTCCTCACAAGTCAGATTGCTCTCAGGTGGACAGGTTCTCAGGTTGGTTTTCAGTTATTTTAACCAGATGAGTTACCTGCTTTCATCTGCTATACCAGCAGAACTCTGCTAATATTGTTGCAAACAAGTATAAAATTTGATCCAAACTGTGCCATATTAAAGGCATCATAATATATTCCATTTACAGCTGAATTAAAATGATTTTTATTTTCTTTAGAATTGCCAGAGTGCAGGTATCTGATGTTGGTGTGTACACTTGTGTAGCATCTAACAAAGCTGGAGTAGACAACAAACATTACAATCTTCAAGTTTTTGGTAAGTTTCTCTGAAATGCTGTATTTGGGGAATAAAGTGATATTACTTGATTGATTTCTTATCCTAATCTTCTGTTTCCTTTCTCGCCAGCACAAAGTTGTAAACTTTCACAGTATATCTTACGTAGATAACCTTTCGGAAAATACTCACTTTTCTAAAGATTTTTCATATGGAAATTGTTTTAACCCCCAGAGTTTTACTTGACTTGGCACCCATAACATGCCGCAGATTTTTTTAGGCTGAATAACAATATATAATTTCCAGTTGAATTTCAACACATGTATTAAACATGAATGTAATGAGGTGGGGAAATGCAAAAGGATAGCTGCATTCCATTTGTTTTATAAGAAGTATTAATTTCTGGGTGTACTTCGTATTAACCAGATCTTTTGTTTCTCTGCAGTGCCGCCAAGTATGGATAACGCGGGAGGAACAGAGGATGTGACTATAGTAAGAGGCAATTCAGCTTCAATGCAGTGTTTCACTGATGGCATTCCCACCCCAACTATGTCATGGTTTAAAAATGGACATCCTTTAAGCCTTGGAGCTCACTTGGCTTCAAAAAACCAAGGAATGGTCCTTCATTTTGTCAAAGCAGAGACTGGTGATACAGGCAAATACACCTGTGTAGCCTCAAACGAAGCTGGCGATATCAGCAAGCACTTTTCTCTGAAAGTGCTGGGTAAGTGCTAATCCTTCAGTCGAACAAAATGCGAGCTGTACGTATCTACCCAAGACAGCAATTTTAAAATAGAAGTAAAAAGTATTTTTAAGCAAGATTTTATGTGATAAATGAATAAGGCCAATGAAGAAATGGAAGTTCACCTTAAGATGTGTGAATGTGTAATATGAAGTATAGTTTTCCTGAAGATTTTAGAAGTACATAAATGTACTAATTAACAGTAAACTGATTTACGGAGTAACTTGGTTTAAACAGATAACTTTGGTTAGTAGGAATGCAGCTTGACAGCTTGATAATCAGCTATTGTAAACTGACATAGCTAAAGTAAATCTTCAGTGATCTATGTAATATCTTTAATCCAGAATTATGGAAACATTTTCTGAATACTAATTTAGACTCACAAGATACAGAAGTTACTAGACAGAGGCAGAGGAAAATTATATGAGATGCTCAGTGGATTCATGACACAGCCAGAAATAATGTTAACGCATACTAAGTCTACAAACTCTAAGCATAAGGTGTGTGTATTAGGTTTTAGAGGTTGAGTCCATGAAGAACTTGAGTGGTTTTCCTTCCATAGAGCCGCCTCGTATCAATGGTTCTGATCAACCGGAAGAGCTGTCTGTGGTTGTTAACAACCCCCTTGAACTTCTTTGCATCTCCACTGGCATTCCAGTCCCCAAAATCTCATGGATGAAGGACGGGCGCCCGCTTCTGCAGAATGATAATGTTCATGTCCTGAGAGAAGTGCTTCGAATAACCAGTGCTCAGGTGAACTGTTTGTTTCAAAATGTGCTCAGTTTGAAAACAACCCTAGAGGAGTTTGCAAAACTGCCTCCTGTGATATGTCCTAAAAGACGATTGAAGAATATATTTTTCAAGTCTTGCCTTGGAGTTTCTCCTGCAGAACAAACAGTGCTACCATAGGTTAAGTAGTGACCAAGTAATTCTACCTCTTCTGTCCATTAGCTCAAGTACATTTCAGACTACTATGATTATTTATTTGTTTGTTTATTTATTTATTTATTTTTATTTTGCTGGGGCTTCTTGACGCATTGTCCTTAGCACTGATTGCTGTGCTTGTAAACCCTTTTGGTTTTATTTCTTTATTTATTCAATATGAATATTGCTCATTTCCTGCCTTTTTGACTCATGTTTCAGTCTCCTGCTTATCTTCCTTCATATTTTGTATTTCTTCCTCAGCCTTTTTTGTCTTTCCATTACCTCAGATTTTCCTATTTTTTTTTCACGTCTCACATGTATAGGCCATAGATCTCAGAGAAAAACTGTGTGTATTTTGTTTTCATCTGTGTGCAAATTAGGGAGAAAAATTATTAAAAATAATGCAAAAAGTGTTAGATCAATTTAAGCTATAAGAGAGTGCTAGAAAAAATAGCCTTTATAAAACTGCGCTAAGAATCTAAAGGTCTGTCACCTACAATCAGCCAGTGAAGTTGACCAAACACAGGTGGGAGACGGTGCTTGGGATGAGCAGTCTGACTGTAAGCGCACACTCCTTGAATTTACAGTGAAGAGTTGTAAATATAACAGAGATATTAAGGAGCATGCATGCAGAAAAAAACTTTCCTTTGTACCCATAACTGACCCTTGCGTAGGCTGGTACCCATAGTCAGTTCTATATTCGTTGATAACCAATTGCAAAAAGCAGCACAAAGAGAAGAGATTCTTCTTGCAGGCACGTTTTTCAAGGAGATTCTTTTTGGGTCCTGCACTTTCAAGCCACCTCTCTATGATCCTGCCCTGGTAAAACAGACAAATTTTTGGGATTTTGTTGTTTATTTTTAGGCATTCCTTGTTCATTGTCTTTGCTTTTAATTGCTGCCAAAGTTTGTGTTTCACTGTTTTTCTGGATTGTTCCCATATCCTGAAATTTCTCCTGAAGCTGCTTGGATGTTTCTAGGTGGAGGACACAGGAAGATACACGTGTTTGGCATCTAGCCCAGCAGGAGATGATGACAAGGAATATTTAGTGAGAGTGCATGGTAAGCTTAATTTAGGAAAAAATATTATTCCTTGATACTGTAAAAAAAAATGAGATGTGTATCAGTTTTCTCATTTAACCAGTTACATATTATTAAATATGAAATAATTGTGCTTTGAGAAAGTGATAGTAACTTCTGTGTGTGGGTAACTAATTTTAGTTACCTATAGTTACCCTTATCTTAAACCTTACCTTTGGTTACCCTTTTAATTGTCAGTTAAAAGGGAAAGTTTCAACTGGTGTAACTGCTTTCTGTTATAATTTCAATTGTTACAGTTCTGTTATAATTTCAAGTGTTACAGTTCTGTTATAATTTCAAGTGTTACAATTTGAATAGCTATATTATAGATACAAGCATACTTCATCATTTTTCAGTTGGACCAAGTTTGTTGTTGTTACTGAAAAAGAATTGAGTATGCTGATATCTATAATCTTAGTTATTCAGAAGAAAAAGATGGGAACTGTATTCAGAAATGAATACATGCAATGAAATGACAGAAAAGGAAGTATGGACAGGACTTCTGCAGTTCTACGATAAGCATCAAAATTCTTGAAAATTATAGTTCCCAGGTTTCTTGATGAAGAGATGAGGGAACTTCTGCTACCTCTACTCCAAATAGTTTCTGATGCGATTTAAAAAACAGATTCATCAGTTAAACAAAGATGACCTTTGTAGATAACCTACTTAACATAGGTATTGAAAGATAAAACTATTTAATAGGCACTGTAGCTTTGCATGTTTTTTGCATCTTGTGAAATAAAATGGAATTTTTCAGAGTGATTTTGATGGTAGCTCATATGTGTGGTGTTTTTTGTATTTCTTAATTTTTGCAACAGTTCCTCCTAACATTGCTGGTACCAGTGGTCCTCAGGACCTCACTGTGTTGCAGAACAGACAAGTTATACTGGAATGCAAGTCAGACGCTGTGCCACCTCCAACAGTCTCATGGCTTAAAGATGGAGAACTTCTAGAGGTATAGCAGCTATGTTACTTGTACTAGGCTGTTGCTGCCTTTGTTTTTTACGTATAGTGCTTGAGGTTTCTTTCTCTGCTCGCTTGCCCCTTCAGTGCAGTGAAGGTATGGTCCCTTGCTTTCAAGAGAAGCTGAGTAGCCCCAGTACAAACAGAGGTAGTCTGAAATGAGTACCTGAAGCTAGCAGGCATGTGAAGTGGCCATCCTGCTGTTACTTGTTCTTTTTTCCTTTAGGGGGATCCCTTGCTCCTTCTGGATCCTCTGAACAATCCTAGAAGCCTTCGGTATACTCCTGAATGGCTTCCCAGGAAAGGTAGCTGAGAAAAGTCTGCACTTTGTTTCCTTTGGGTATATTACGCATCCTCATATTTTAGTAGCGTTTAGAAAGGAATTTAAATTCTTTACATTGAAAACAAATAAGCAGATTGCTAACTGCCACAGTTTTGTATCAAATGTTATCTTTTCACTGAGACTCCCAGGTAGTGTCATGTAAGGCATCGAATCCTTGCCAGCTAAGAGGTAACCGACAAGATGAGGATAGTCTCCACAGGAAGCTGCTTTTATTGCTCATCCTCTCCTTAGGATCACTCATATCTTTCAGTCAGTAACCAGGTGTTTTCCAATTGATCATTTTAAGTTCAGTTATTAATTGAATTTATCCAATTAATAGTTTTCCCCCATTTTGATCTGTATTTGTGAATAAAGAGGAAACAGATTCGGTTTAGGAATTGCCTCACCTGTTACTATAGTCGATCCAGTAGTCTTCATCCAAAATTTAACTGTGATTTGTTTATAGTAAGTGCAGATACTTGTTTTATACAAACATCTCAGATACTTCTTTGGAAGATATTTCTGTAATCGGACTGTTTTGGTTCAGGTAATTTCAACTTATTAGTCCTAATAATACTGACAAGCATCTTGTTAGCAAGGGTACAGAGCAGTCATATCAGAAATGTGCTCTGTCTTGAGACTGGTTCCAGTTTTACTTCTCATTAGTGCTTATTAATAAGTAGAAAGGTATGCTAAAATAACAGCTGCTTATGAAATTTCCAGTGTTCTACTGTCTGAAGTCTTTTGCGAAAGGTCCTGCTTCTTTGCTTTACTTCTGACATCCTGTCCTTTAGACTCTGTCTTCTTTGTAACTTCAGAAGCATGAAGTGTTAGTGGAAAAAGCAAGAGTATTGAGAGAGATTGTCTTAATGAGACAAGGTGCTGCTAGGGCTGTTACCTTGGTTGAAGTAGAAAAGGTGGATAGAAACAACTAGGAGAAACACTCTTTCATTGAATGCTCTTCGTTCATAGTGAGAGACTTGAGTATCATTTCATTTCAATTTTTAGGTCTTGGAATTTCATTTCAATTTTTAGGTCTTGGATAATGATTCTTTATAAAAAACAAGTTTGAACAAGGCTTGGAAGCCTATTTTTGGGCTGAGTCTTCCTTGAAATGCTTGCATTTTAACTATACTTGAGATTTTTACTTTTTCTAAACACTCTTAACTAAAATAAAGCCTGAAAAGAAGAAACCACTTTTAGGAGTTATTTGCAAGAAAAGAAAGAAGCGATAGAAAACACAATGATGGTCACAGATATTTAGCTGAGCACTGGTGAATTAACTTTTGTTATATGAGTTCTCCTGTTGCTTCAGGAATTCATCTCAGCATGTGAGGTCTGAGACATGTTGTTGGGCAGTGTGGTAAATCTACTGCCTTTAGATTTATAACAAAGTAGGGAAGTTTTATATCTAGAGTTAGCTCTCCTCTGACACTAAATTTGAGTTAGAAATTTCATCCAGACACAGGCCTCCTAATTTGTCATGTGAACTTTAAGCAGCAGACTTAGGTTTATTTGATCCCCTACCACTGTTTCTGTTCTTCAGCTTAGGTTATATAAATACATACTACAGATGTCAGGAAAACATTGGTGTCCTACTGAACATGTGATTGCTTTTTAAACCTCAAAGCAAGGTAGTGACTTACTAATATAAAGCAGTTGGAAAGGAGCACTCTTCGGGCATGGAAAGAGATGCACCGTGGAATATGATTCTCCTTGCCTTCAAATAATTGAGGTGTCTGGGTGATGATAGAGGATCGGAGGAAGTTAGAATTTCAGATTGAAATCTTATTTTAATTCAAAACATCCCTGCATTTAAATCATACAGTCAAGACTGTGATGTTTGAATAACTGTGTAGAGGAGCTTGTATTTGTTCTGTCTGTAGGGTGCCTGGATTTAGAAAAAAGTAAATCCATAATGTGCTGTTAGTTGCCCTATTCTATAAAAAACACTAAAACCCTTTGGCTATGTAATCAAAAAAGCTTCTTACTCAGGCAGAAGCCCCAGCAGAAATTTCAAGGTGGAACAAATAAGCAATAAATTTTCTAAAACTCCACTGAAATTTTCAGAGATAGGTGATTAAGTGTTGTTCATCCTTTTATCTTCACTGATGTGTAAACAAAGTTAAGCCAGCAGTGAATTCAGCCCCCTATTTCTCTCTGGTATTCTATTCTGAGTCTCGTTACTCTGCAACAAAAGAAGGCTCTGTCTTTGCCTGGGGAACGAGGGTGAAACTAAATCTGTCAAACTGTCTGTCTCCGCAGGGAACTCCCCGAGTTCGAATCCTATCCAGTGGGCGATACTTGCAAATCAATAATGCTGACCTCAGTGATACAGCAAGCTACACCTGTGTGGCAAGTAATATTGCAGGAAAGATGACCAGAGAGTTCATGCTCACAGTACACGGTAAAATCACGGATCCCTTCTTGAGTATGTTAATCTTGGCATGGTATTTTGACTGGAGTCAAAATGGCAAGAAAGAAGTATTTACTGGTCTCTTCGTAGCCAAGTGCGGGCCACTTAGTCTGTTTAAACTGTGGGACCAGGTGTACTTCCTCGTGTGTGCCACCATCTAGACAAATTCTTAAAGCATTTGACTGGCATCTTGAGAGATTTGGGTTCGTCTCTGGCTTGGCTGCCGGTTTTGCAAGTTACTTGAAAACTATGGCTTGGTCTCTGTACTGAGAGTAGGAACATAGGGCCTGAATATCACAGGCATTTTTGTACTTCCTAAATTTCATTTCAAACCTATTTATTTTCTCCTTTCTCTTCTGATGAGAAACTGTTCTATTATGACATTATGGTGACAATGAGAAATTTTCTTCCTATTTCTATGCTTTTCACAACCCAGGCATATGTACTAGCCTGCCCCTTCTCCCCCGTGACTGTCCTTATGCTTAAAAAATTCTTCTTCCTTCTTAATTTAGTTGGAGAACAACAGTATTGACTGCAGTCCTTGTTTTGCTAAACTAAATATGCCAAACTTCTGCTGTTTTAGCTGTATGATAGCGTTTGCAGAAGATAGTAGATAGTCTTTACAGTAATCTTAAACAAAATTTGTTTTTCATTCCCTACTGCATCGTGGCAATTTTGCTGCACAAAAGGGTAAGAAACTTGTTTGTGTGATACCAGTATTGTTGCAGTTGTCCCCATACCTGTTCTTGTGCCTGTTTGTGTGACTAGTTTCAGTCAGTGCAGCATAAAGTTTTTTTGATGCATCATCTGGGATTTTACCTTTACAGTTGCTCCTACAATCCGAAGCAGTCCTCAAACAATTGTTGTGCGTATAAATACTTCTGCTGTTCTGGAGTGTATTGCAGAAGGAGTACCAACCCCAAGAGTTACGTGGAGGAAGGATGGAGCTATCTTTTCTGGAAACAACACCAGGTATTGTTTAATAGTCCGAATAAATAGTCTTCAGTATTTTTTTTAAATAAGGTATTAATTAAAGTTTGGTCAAACAACTCAGATTTGCAGATTAGTTTTGTTTTCACAGATTAGAACTAATGTTTGTACTGTACTCTCAAATGGACCCAAATGTGGAACATACTGTGACAGAAACTAATTTGAAGAAATTATTCTGCAAAAGAGTAGCAGCGCCAGAGGCTTTTCCCTTTTATTATTAAGAAACCAATACAACTCCTTTGACAACCTAAATGTTATGATTTGTCCTCTGATATTGAGGATTTTCAACAGCGAAAGATTTCAAGAGTGAAGGAACTTTGCATTTTTTTGAAATGGATGGAGCTTTCAGACGGAACCGAGCAATTTCATGTAGATCCAAAGCCACTTGAGTGTTCACCCTGTGGAAAAAGGAAAAGAGTCACAATAAGTGTAATACAACCAAATGGGAAAACTGTGGCCAAATTAAGATGCCACATGTTCAGGTTATTCTGTGTATCCTGAGTCATCTGTTTCCTCCATGCTTTCACAGTTGTCTGTGGTTCTCTTTATTGGGCAGGGGGCAAAAATCCATGGCTTTGTTTCAGATATTCACTACTAGAGGATGGATCTCTGCACATCCACTCAGCGCATGTGACTGACACCGGAAGATACATGTGTATGGCAACCAACACAGCTGGCACTGAACGCAAACGAACTGATCTGCAGGTCATTGGTAAATATTTTGCATTTAGATAATTCTTCATGTTCAAATAAGTCTCAAGTATAATTCAGTTTTATAATTTTTCCCATTTGAGCAGTATAGTGGAAACTGATCTTATTAAATGAGGAGCCTGTACTACAGAAAGGAGTTCTGTCAAGTTGACAAAGCTCTCCAGACTGACTAGAGTCTTATCAAGACCACTCTTTATAGGGCAGGCAATCAGTTACATTCAGTTTCATGCTTAAATTCTAGCTGATTCCAGTTGGTCACATTGGTCAAATTCAGTTTTAATTAGCCCTCTTTTCGTTGCTCTTTAATTTAAAAAAAAAGAGAGAGAAATTTACAGTCTTAGGAATACAGTCCACAGGTTTGCGATAAAAAAATACATATTCCTTGTTATCTGTTGTGTGTGTGTGACAACTGGAAGTAGAACTGGCACGTTCTGTGCTACCTGCTTACTAAGCTTGTTAATGTCAAGTTACTCTTTATTTTATAAAAGTCAAGTGAACGTTTTCAAGCAATTAGCTGTGTGTTTATGGAGATGAGGTGTGGTGTGGATAGATATGAGGTGTTTGTGTGTTCATAGTCAATCTGAATAATTTGGCTTTGTTTGCCCTTTAGTTCCTCCAGCCATTGCTCCTGGACATAGCAATATTACAGTTACAGTAAACATGCAGACCACTTTGCCTTGCGAAAGCACTGGAATTCCCAGACCAGCAATTAGCTGGACAAAAAATGGGCATCCGCTTCATGTTGACCAGAACCAGAATACGTACAGGTGAGAGGTGTTTTCTTCTCATTGTGGGTTTCCAGTTTTCAAGGATTAATTTTGGCACTTTAAAAATCCAGCCATATTTAGTCTAATCTTGTATGGCAACAAATTCAGTACTTTGATTACCTGAGAAGTGTTTTAATGGCTCTACTTTCTTCTCTTTTCTTTGTTTAGACTTCTATCTTCAGGTTCTTTAGTAATCATTTCTCCCACTGTGGATGACACTGCTGTTTATGAGTGCTCTGTATCAAATGACGCAGGAGAAGATCGAAGAGCGGTTGAGCTCACTGTTCAAGGTAGAGGGGATATTGCTATTACACACATATACCCCAGAATTTCTTTGGGGTATTTCAATGTTGAGATGAGATTTTTTTTTTCATGGTTCTTTAATAATACCAGTACCCTTAAGTCTCTGCTTTTCCTGAGTCAGATATTAAGTTATTTCTAAGAATTTGTAAAATGTTATTTGAAAATTGTCAAATAACCCTAACTCTGATCTTTCTTTAGTGCCCCCATCCATAGCAGATGAAGCCACAGATCTCTTGGTAACAAAACTGTCTCCAGTAATAATTTCCTGCACGGCTTCAGGGGTTCCTGTACCCTCAGTTCATTGGACAAAAAATGGCATAAAGTTGCTTCCCAGAGGAGATGGCTTCAGAATTCTCTCTTCAGGTACTGTGTGTGGTTGGGGCTTAGCCACAGAAAATCGGTGAAAGGAGATCATTGTGCCTATCTAGAATTTAAAAACTAAATACAATCCCCCGAACAACCAGCTCTCTCATATTTTTAGGATAAGTATATCAACCTTTTAAGATGTACATAAGAGAGTTTTTCTTTGAAAACAGGACACTACTATATGTTATAGTGAACTCTCTCTCTATGGTAGGTGCTGTTGAAATACCTGCTGCTCAGTTAGACCATGCGGGACGGTACACTTGTGTAGCCCGGAATGCAGCCGGTGCAGCGCACAGGCATATTACCCTTCATGTTCACGGTAAGATGAAAGCCGAACGGAAAACACAGCCTGTCGGTAAGCGTTGCCCTTTTAATATGTGCATAGAGTAACCGTGAGGCCAGACCAGACCGTCACAACTAGTAGCTTGCTCAAGTGCACTGATTATTCACCAACTCGGTCACTACTCTGCATATTGCAACTCTGATGTCTTGGATAGAGCCATCCAGTAAATGCTGTTCTATTTTTTTCTTAAGCTTTTTCTTACTTTTTGTTAAGTTAGAATGCATCTGCAATGGCAAACTGCATGAAGTATGGACAGCCATATTCTGTGCCCATACTCTCATTGAGCATATTTGTTTAATGTGAGAGCAATCCTACGGAGCTCTTCGTAAGGACAGCAGATGCCAGCTCCTGCAAGTTCAGCCTTCTCAGACTCTCAGGTTATGCAATTTTAGTATCTTCTCTTATTTTCTAGCCATGAAAATTATTCTAAAGTGGTTGCATTTTGCTTTTGCTTTTGTTCCACAGAACCACCAGCTATTCAAACTCAGCCAGGGATACTGGATGTCATTGTGAACAATCCCATTCTATTACCATGTGAAGCAACGGGTACACCACGACCCATAATAACATGGCAAAAGGAGGGCATCAATGTAATCACAACAGGTATCCTTTTAAAGCCTGTAATTCCAGTCTACTTTGCTGTATCACAAAAAAAAAAAAGTTCTCTTCTCTGAATATTAAAGTTAAATATAAGGAACCATGTGTGTATACCTACTTACATTTATTTATGTTTATATTTATCAAGTTTTCTACTTTGCTGATGCTTGTTTTAGGCGACAGTTATATGGTTCTTCCCAGTGGCGGTTTGCAGATTGCAAGATCAACTGTTGAAGATGCTGGCACTTACATGTGTGTTGCTCAAAATCCAGCTGGCACAGCTCTGGGGAAGATTAAGCTGAAAGTTCAAGGTAAGTCATCACTTGAATGCTTGTTGAAGGAATGCTTTGTAAAAACTGACAAATAAAGAATTTAAGCACACTTTCAGCTGGACAAAAACCAGTTTTGTGCGACACAACTTGACCTAGTGCTTTCCCAGCTGACATCACACTGAACAGAGCCCAGGAAGTTTAGTTGCTTTAATAGTCTGTCTACTTCAGGAGTTAAGCATGCTTTTAGGATTATTGTCACTAAAAAGTGAACATATAATTCTCTTCTAAGTTTTCTTAATTCTTTTTCAGTTCCTCCCGTTATCAGGTCCCATCTGCAGGAGTATGTTGTTCCTGTTGATAATTCTGTCACTTTGCCGTGTGAGGCTGAAGGCTACCCTGGGCCAGAGATCAGCTGGCATAAAGATGGACAGCAAATAACAGAGTCCATCAGAAGAAGAATTCTTAGCACTGGTGCTCTGCAGATTGCATTCATACAGCCAGGTGACACTGGCCGTTACACGTGCGTAGCAGCAAACCTGGCAGGGACAAGCAGTTCTAGCATGGAGCTCGTCGTGCACAGTAAGTGGAACTGTAAAGAAACGATGTACATTGGGCCTTTATCAGGCCCATGAAGTTACAGAGAGTTAGGAGCTAGGATTTAAGGGAGAAGTTCAGGAAAATTCTGCTGCTTAGGGAGTGCTACTAATAAAGGGATTTAGGAGCATGTGGTTCATAATGCCAACCAATTGCTTGGGTTTACAGATCTTTTTAATACAGTTTCCACATCATTATGTGTCTTGCGCACCTTTCTCTAGCACACTTAATGCTGGTCACTGCTGGATACAAGAAACAATACAGAAGATTCAAGCAATGTCTTTTTTATTTCAGCATAGTACATTTTTACATTAGTGCTTGGCTGATAGATGAGGTGATATTTATTCCATTTTTAACCTTTTCACAGTTCCACCCAGGATCCGCAGTACAGAGGCGCAGTACACTGTCACAGAGGATTCCCAGGCTGTTCTGTCTTGTGTGGCTGATGGGATTCCAACGCCAACAATAAACTGGAAGAAGGACAATATGCTGTTAACAGATACAGCAGGCAAATACAGGTCTGTGCCAGATGGAGACCTCATTTTGGACAATGTTGCTGTAAGTTGCCTGTATTTAAACTATGACTAAACAGGTTTGGAAGTAATAAGAAAAAAACCTTATTCCTCTGTGTTTTCATCAATTGCTGGATTAGTCTTTTTATTTTATTTTGTTTTATATACATGTTTATATACGTATCATTTTCCACTGAGGACTAAAATATCTGATAAAAATTGTTATTTTCTCCAGAAGGGCAAAAAAAAATTGTAGGTCATCTTTCAAATTGAGAGAAATCAAGAGGTCAGATAAACATTTCTATCAAGTGCTGGTTTCAAACCTTTTGAGATTCTCCTGTCATTACAGGTGGTGATGTTATGTAAGAGCCTTTTGCTGTTGAAACTTCCTCCAATTTTTTTCTTTCAGCCTGAAGATTCTGGCCACTATACTTGTATTGCTAACAACGCTGCTGGAGAAGACACGCACACTGTCACCCTGATGGTTCATGTACTCCCGGCTTTTACTGAACTGCCTGGAGATATAGCTTTAACTAAAGGAGAACAACTCAGATTAACTTGCAAAGCAACTGGGATACCCGTACCCAAAATAACATGGACTTTTAACAATAACATCGTTCCAGGTGGGTAACACTGGATCTTATTGGTCATTCTGCTCTAGACTGTTTTCCCCACACAACGCGGCCTTTAGTTTGAGGGTAAGGGAGAAATAATCTGAGAGATGATGAACTTGCTAGGCAGTGATTGTGTCAGGAAAAGGTGTATTTTCAGCATTATGCAATCACGAAATTAAATTATTAGAGATACTATAACTAGAGACACTGTAACTGTAAAGAAGATAGTTAAGAAACTATCCTTTTTGTAAGCAGCAGAGTAACACATTAAAAGCCTTTAATATCTGATGATACTTACTGAGCATCCAGCAACCAAACTCAAGTATGAATGAAACCTGAGCAGCATCTCAGAAATGAAATGCGTAATGCCACTGAGCCATGTTACAGAACAGCGCTGTAATTTAAACAATCTTATGAAATGTCAGTCATTGAGAAGTATACATTTAAAACCCTTGAAGCAGTCCTGTAACGTTTTTTTCTCCCTTTAGCACAATATGACGATATAAATGGACGCAGTGAACTTGTTATCGAAAGAGTGTCTAAAGATGATTCTGGTACCTATGTATGCATGGCAGAAAACACAGTTGGCTCAATCAAAGCTATTGGATTTGTGTATGTCAAAGGTATGTATAAATAACAGCAGCTGTGAGAACAATCAGTGAGTTTCCTGAAGCCCTCTGTTTTTGTTGTATTTGATACCATGTCTATAGCTAAATGGAGGAGAAAAAAAAAAAGAAAAGAAAAGAAACAGGCTGAATTTCATACTTCAGAAAGTCTTAAAATCAGAGGTGATTGATCCCTACCAGCAGTTTCATTACAGGCCTTTTGCTTTGGCTCTGCTCTTTGCTTCCATCCCTTGTGTTTTCAGAGCCTCCAGTCTTCAAAGGGGATTACCATTCTAGCCGAATTGAGCCCCTGGGTGGCAATGCTATGTTGAACTGTGAAGTCAGAGGAGATCCACCTCCAACCATCCAGTGGAGCAGAAAAGGAACTGGTGTTCAGATCAGCAGCAGGATCCGGCAGCTTAACAATGGTTCGCTTGCTATCTACGGCACTGTAGTGAGTCACTTATATGGTACAAAGAATTTGTGCACTGCACTTAATAAATTCCACGTCATGGTTTCAAAAGAGTAAGGCTGAATATTTAATCCACTCTTGCTTTTTAACAAATGCTGTTTTAAGTCAGACTACAATGCTTTGCTCAAATTATTGTGACAAGAAACAGAGAGGACTGTGATTCCTTTTAGTTATCAGAAAGACTGAATTTACATACTCATCTTGGTGTGTGAAATCCTGGTCATGGCCAACAAAATGAGAATTTTGTCTTTGACCTTAAAAGAGCCTATGTTCTACCCAGTCAGGTTGGTTAAAAAGCAAATGGATTCTCCAAGTAGAAACCTTCTGGCATCCAGATTCTTAATATGAGTGATAGGACCTTACCCCCTTCCTTCTTCCTACCCCGAAATCTCAGCCCTGTGTTGTGAAATGAGATTAAAAACAGTAGCTTGCTCAAGTTTATTTAAATAGATTTTTTTGATCCTCAGAATTAAGTTGAGAGAAATAAAAAATGGAATAACAGCAGCAGAAGTAATTCACAATATCAGCTTAATATTAATAGAAGCAAAAAGTTGAGATACTTCAGAATCTACCAATGTGCCTCTTAAGATCCAGAGCATGACATGTTGTAGTACGGAAAATTCACTTATATGAGACGTACTGAAAAGCACGACCCTCTTGACATATGTATTGACAAATTCCATGCTACTTGCTTGTTTTTCCTTAGAATGAAGATGCTGGTGACTACAAGTGCGTGGCTACCAATGATGCTGGCGTGGTGGAGCGCAGTGTGACGCTAACACTTCAGAGTAAGGCTCAAAATGCTAAGTTTAATGCCACTAGATTGGAGCGATAATCTACATTTGGATATGTGTGTGCAGCTCCCATTGAAGTTTTGGGGGAAGACAGTCAGTGGAGGTTGGGCACCACACTGCACGTTAGGTAAGATTCATCTCATCTGACTTTGTCGTTAATAGTTAAGGGTCTAGTGTCAGCTAGCGATTAAGGTCAAAGAAGAGAAGCAGGTAGAGGTGATTCAGACCATTCGTCTTAGAAGTTGGCTTAGAATGGGGTGAATCACCTTCCGAAAGGGCTTGTTGCTCTCAGTTGACTAGAGAGCAAGTCTGTGCAACCGGATTAAACTAGACTCTTAACTTTTAAATTAATAAAGTTAGGTGAGATGGATCTCAGTCTTCACTGACAATATTGCGTTTTTTTCAATAATAATAATATTTTAGAATCTCTATTTCATTGGTGGTGGAATTTCTATACATCCTTTTCTGTTGTAGCCTCAAGCAGTATGAAATTTGTTACTTTTGTCTCAGTTGTCCCAGAAGATGATAATAGCATCTTCATACAGGTTTTATGAAAAGCAACACATTTCAGCACCGTGGGAAGACTCTGTGCTGAAACAGTCAGGCCTCAATCCTACCTTTGGTCCTCAGGTTTCTTTCACATTAAAAATAGCCCATCACTGTCATTTCAGCTTGCACATATCCTGCCTTGTGAGAGTGGAGTATTTGGTCTCGGAAAATCTTGAACCCGTATTCCACTGACCAACAATGATATTTTACTCCAAATTAATGACTAAGATTTTTTGCCTTCCTTCAGACCAGACCTTTATTTAATATTCATTACAGTGAAAATAGTTACCAATCTACTGCTGTAGCAAGTTCTTGACGAGTCTGGTGGGCCTGAAACACCCCCCTTCCTTTTTTTTTCTTCCCAGGTCCTCCAGTCATTACTATTGAACCTGTAGAGACTGTTATTGAAGCTGGTGCCACAGCAATGCTGAACTGCCAGGCAAATGGAGAACCTCCTCCGACCATCGAATGGTCCCGCCAAGGTCATCCAGTCGTGAACAGTGAGAGAGTGACTGCCCTGTCTAATGGCTCCTTGCGTATTGTTGCAGCACGGAAAGAAGATACGTCTGAGTATGAGTGCGTAGCGAGGAACCTAATGGGATCTGTTCTTGTTAGAGCACCGCTGACTGTCCAGGGTAAGTGCACAGTATGTAGGATAGTGACTGTCAAGCTGGTAGGTTCCAGCATTAATTCAGAACAAATATGAGCAAGATGTTGTCTTACTCTTTCCATACGCACATTGTTAACATATGTTAATGTAGTCTGAGATGTCACTGGGGTTCTGCTTCATGTAGTTGTGTTCCTTCTGTAACACTGTTATGCTCATCAAGCTGTATGAGACAGAAGAATGTGAAGGAATGAGAGAGAAAAAGAATAATGAGAATCCTCAGAATATAGATCATAACTTTAATTGTACCTCCAATCTAAAGAAAAGCATTTAGGAGCACAGGCAATAACTGTTTCAGAGAAGCTGAAGTAGTCTGTGAACTGTAGTAATGTATTTCTGTAGTAATAAAGAATTGAAGTGAGTTGGATTTCCAGGTATGGCTTATGAAGTGTAGTTTTCACTTTGGTGTATCAGTCTGAGCGTGTTGAAACCGTAAGTACATGCTACAAAGAAAGCATCGCTTTCTTCCCGTTGCAGTGCATGGTGGATTCTCCGACTGGTTTGACTGGCGACCTTGCAGTGTGACCTGTGGTCAGGGTGTCCAGGAGCGGATCCGTCAGTGTAACAACCCTCTCCCGGCAAATGGAGGGAGGCGTTGTGAGGGGCCTGATACAGATGTACGCAGCTGCCACAACAAGCCTTGTCCAGGTGCTTCTTTAATGAGTTAATGTTGTTCGTTTGCCTTAAGTCGAGTGCCCTAGTAATGGACTTGTGACCACAGATCTGCATGACAGATCGATTAATGGTGTGGAATTTATCTTGACTTTTGAGGAAGGAGCAAACTTTGGTAAATATTTTTAAAACGTTATTTTAATTAAAACTGTGGGCTTTTGTATTACTTAGTGGATGGCAGCTGGTCGGAGTGGGGTCTTTGGGAAGAGTGTTCTAAGAGCTGTGGACAAGGTAACAGGACCAGAACCAGGACCTGCAGTAACCCATCAGCTCAGCACGGAGGGAAACCATGCGACGGCAGTGCGGTGGACTCAGTCATGTGTAATATTAGGCCTTGCCCAGGTAACAGAAGACTAGTTTAGAATCAGCTGCATAAACTGCTTTTTATACAGATTTCTTCTTTTTCCTCTAAGCCTATATACTCTCAGCTTTTTTCAAATTACTAGATTATAGGACTTTAACGTTTCCTTTTTTTTTCCGTATTAAAATTGCCTATAATTTATTGAGTGGCTTAAGCTCCTGGAAACAGGAGTCACAATAGTAAATCCTTCTTTTTCCCCAGTGAAAATGTTAATTCTGTATTTCACTGTTTCTCAAAGCATTTATTACCATGTGCTCACAGAGTAAAACTCACTTCTCTATTCTTCAAAGCCAATTAAAATGAAAAAATTAAAAACAAGTAGTGCAAAACATGATAATTAATAGCTTAAGACATTATCAGTATTTTTTTCCTCTCTGTCCTTTAAACTTGCAGTAATGAATTTCTCCTCACTAGCTGTATGTTAAGATTTTCTTCCTGCCTTGGTACTGCTTTCTGTGTTTGGCAGGATATATTTTATACACAGCCCTTCACCAGTGGCACGTTTCCTTCTATACAGTTTGTACTTTGCCCATTTTCCGTTTCTCCTTGGCTTTGTTTGAGGTTGCCGTAGGCTGTGGAGCTGCTGTAATGACAAGTTAAAGCAGCTGTATAGTTCCGACAGTTTTATAGCTCTGCTGCCTTTGCAGTCGATGGGGAGTGGAGTTCCTGGCTGCCGTGGGGTCCTTGCAGCGAGACGTGTGGGAAGGGTTCTCAAACCCGGCTGAGGCTCTGCAATAACCCTCCCCCGTCAAACGGCGGATCCCGTTGCGAGGGGTCTGATGCACAGGTGCAGGTTTGCGACAAGAGGCGCTGCCCAGGTAAGAGGCAGAGAGAACGGCGGCAAACTTGCCTTTTGCTTTCCAAAGTCTGCTTATGTTCTGTCTAAAGCTGTAAGTTGTAAATCTGCAATCCCTGAGAAAATTCCAGCCAAACCTTTTGGTTGCTCTGGTATACTATTTTTAACATCTGTCTATACGTAACCAGTGGGATTTCTTCTGCTACCCTTGTGTCCCTTCCTTTCGCCTGCCACTGTGCAAAAGCAGCGTTGTAAATCCATGACAGTTAAATTACAGATATCTTAAGCATTTCTTCTTTAGTTTTCCTACTTTTTGTTACTTGTTTATCCTTTCCTTCCACGTTTCAGTGAGTACATCGTTATGGAACAGGAAAGGTCGTGTTTCTGAAATAAGACCTCTGTATTTGCCTTGGTGCAGGGGCAACTTAAGGGAAATTTCATGGAGTGGAAAATGCAGCAGTTCAGACTAGATCCTTCTGGCATCATTCAAACCGTGTAGGTTTTAACTTGACGGACCCTAAGCCGGATCCTTGCTGTATCTGCCAACCGATAGAAACTGAAATTGTAGAAGCAGAGCAGCTGCGGGCTTGATGGCCCGTGTATCTGGCTAGAGGTCCTGCAGGCTGAGGGAGGGTGCTGCTCCCAACCTGACTGCTGCTCATCAGCCTTTCCTCGGCTCCTGGTGCAAGTGCTCACGCGTAACGGTTCCGGTCACCGTGACTTGGGAGAGCACAAGCAGCTGAGCCAGTGAATCAAAGGGAGCAGTAAACACGCTCGGGAAGGAAGGGGGAAGAAGGTGGTGGTAATGGTTAGCTCTTCAGACAGAAGAGCTGCCACCGAAGGAGGATGCGTGGGTAAGGACTGGGGTTTTTCAGATGACACTGGTACTGGGTATCTCCCCAGTGGGGTAATTTTGGGGGCTTGTTTGTATATGGTTTCACTTGCTTATAGATAAATAAAAATGTGAGAGTGAGTGAACACAAGAGCTCAGTGATCCCTGGCCATGATTCTGGTTAGGCTCACAGGTTATTTAAACGACAGGCCATGCTGTTCTCCAGCTTCCACTCCCTGTGTATTTGAGACGTCCAAAAAATAAGGAGGCAAAAACATCCCACAGTAGGTTTTGGCCTGATGTAGCACTGATTCATGCCTTTCTAACCAGTGGACGGGAAGTGGGCCACATGGACCAGCTGGAGCACCTGCACCGTGTCCTGCGGAGGAGGCAGCAGGCAGAGAACGCGCCACTGCTCAGACCCAGCTCCACAGTTTGGGGGCCACAAATGCGAAGGAAATGACATACAAATTGATTTTTGCAACAGTGATTCTTGTCCTAGTAAGTGCATTGGGTGTGAGTGGTACTAATACCTGACAAGGGTCAAAGCATCTCTTCATCAGTCAGCACGACTGTGATGTTCTTAGCATCAACCGCTGGGCGGACAAACCAGTAGCAGCTGGTGCAGAAGCTGCTGCCGGACTGGCGGAGGCCGTGCACCTCTGTAAGGTCACAGCTGACCTGTCTGATCTCTTTGTGTCTCACCATATAATCTAGCGAGTCATTTGGTTTATAACACAAGCCTCCTGCTTTCCTCTATTAGTCGGTTAACGAACTACAACGTTCTGGAGCTGGTTAGTGTACTCCAAGAAGCAGCGCGTGCTGGACACGATAGCTTTCTTGGATGTTTCTCTCTGATTTTTGCTTTTCTGTCTGATTTGCTATGAGATTACTTCAGAAAAAACAATTACAATGAAAAGTTCCTGTCCAACGGGAATATTTTCCTAGCTTGACTATCTGTTTGGAGCCTCTGTCACTAAGAGGAAGACACATAAACCTGACTTGTTTTTGCAGTCCATGGCAGCTGGGGCCCGTGGAGTAGTTGGGGAACTTGTAGCCGGACGTGCAACGGCGGTCAGACGAGGCGGCACCGGAGCTGTGACAGCCCGCACCCCGCGAGCGGTGGCAGGGCGTGCGCGGGGGCTGACTCGCAGGCGCGGAGGTGCAGCCCGGAAGCATGCCCTGGTGAGTGCTCAGCCTAGCGCAAGAGTTACGTGCGGGGTGCGCTGGAGCGCTTCGGGGTGTACGTTAGGGACGTGAGCTTGTCGTATTACGGAAGAGAAATATGAAACACTGCTGTGATTATTTCCAATTTCAGACAGCCTGAAAATCCACTCTTTTAGTGACTGTCACCTTACCATGATTTCCCTTTCCATGTGTTTGATTTTACTGGAATAAGGTAGAATAAACCAAACCAGGAAATAGCACATGCAAATCTTTCCTACACCTTGTTATTCTGCTTACTTTTGACAGTAAGGACACTTTGTGAGGGTTCCAGTGAACTCTTAGAGCGTATTCCAGGAGCAGAATAGGTCCCAGGGAAAAAGCGCTCGGCTCACATGGTTGAAGTCAAACCAGGATCAAAGCAGTTTAGCGATCTGTGAGCGTGTTCGCAACGCTTAGGCGGCGGCAGAGCAACAGCTAGACCCCGACGCTGAGGACTGCCTGGACGCCCTCTGGTCCCGGAAGGTTCCCATCCCCGCTCCGCGGGCGCCTTGGCGGGGCCGGGCAGCCGCGGGCGCTCCGGGGGCGCAGGCTCCCCGCTGCGCGCCCTTCCTCCCGCAGCAGAAGCGGTGGCGGCAGCGTGGGGAGGGCCGGCAGCCCTTCCCGCTGAGCCGCGCGCTGGGGAGGGGGCCCCCCAGGAGGTCGCGTACGCACGGCCGTGCGTTTGAGAGGGGTTTGTTTTTCTCGGAACAAGAGGCGGTCTCTGTTTAGTGAGAGCATAAAAAGGATGACGGGAGATGCTGAGTGGAGGCAGCTCTTCGCCGTCAACTGCCACGTGGTGGGTCTGCACGCGCGCAGCAGCGGGTTTGACATGGGCCCAACGCTCTCACGGGCAGGCACCCGCCGGCAGCGCCGTGGCACCGCGCTGTCCCCCGGCCCCGCGGAGGCTGGCGCTCACCCGCTCCCGGGCAGCCATGGAGGAGCACCTCTGCAGCGTGGCGCAGGGGAGAGTTCAGCCCGGCTCTCGCTAACCCCCCGCCATCACATTGGAAACGAAGGAATGACGCTGAAGAAATCAAAAAATTCAGGCTGCTTTCTTCACTTTTTCTTTCTTCAGTGGATGGAAACTGGGGGCAGTGGCAAACATGGAGCCAATGCTCTGCCTCCTGTGGAGGAGGAGAGCAGACCCGGGTCCGCCTGTGCAGCAATCCAGCACCATCGCATCGTGGACGTGCTTGTCCTGGCGACTCTTCCCAGATATCCAGGTGTAATACCCAAGTGTGTCCTGGTAAGTGAATTTGTAGCCCGCACGCAACGAGGATGAGAACGTGGTGAAAGCCTGCTGCGCTGCTCATCTGACTGGTGCTCCCCAGGGGCGTGCTTCTGCGGTGCATGGTGTGGTTCCTGGGTTTTTAGGCATGTAACTCAAAACATGCGAGATCCTGGTTTTTTGCAGGTTGTGTAATTCTTGTAGTTAGTGGGATACATGCAGAAGTACCCACAGAACTCTGTTTTCTTAAGATGCTGGGCACCGTTTCTGAATTTTCTCTCCCCCCAAATCTGCGAGGGCAGTGCTTTTTACATAGGAGCATTTTTTTTCGCCTCCTCCCTCCTTCCCTGCACAGGTGGGCCCCCACGTGCCAAAGGAAGCGTCATTGGAAATATTAACGATATTGAATTTGGAGTTGCTTTCCTGAATGCCACAGTAACAGACAGCCCTGACTCTGAAGCTAGAATAATACAAGCAGAGATTAGAAACGTCCCTCGGAGCCTTGGTAGGTTACTTTTCTTTCCTTGAGCCAGGCTGACTTTTGGGCAGGGTCAGTTTTCACCACTTCGTTGCACTGAGTTAACTGAGTTGCACTGAAGAAACGTGGGTCACACACTTAGAGGGGAAAAGAAAAAAAAGTCAAAGGTCGTGTCACATTTCAGGTGCAGCGATGCGAAAGCTTGTTTCCATTCTGAGCCCAGTTTATTGGGCAACTGCAAAAGAAATTGGAGAAGCAGTGAATGGATTTACTCTCACGGACGCTGTCTTCAAAAGAGAAACTCAAGTGGAGTTTGCAACTGGTTAGTTTCCTGTGATACCCCGTCTCTCTTAGTGTCTGATAAGCTTGATACAGTGCATTTATTAAAAAACACCACGTAACCATTGCTGAATTTTGAGTCTTGAGCTTATGCCAGTATTTCTCAGAATAATTATGATTTTCTGAAGCTTAAAATACACCTTTCAGAGGCTAGCTTTAATTAGAAATATGTAATGTTTATGTTATAGGCATGGCATGCCCTATAAAAATATTAGCATAAAATAACTGGTTAACAAATCCAATTCAGATGTTGGATGGTCAACACAAGCCTCTAGTCAGGATGTTTTATAAATCAATGTGCTCTTAAAATTCATAGGAGAGATTCTGCGAATGACTCATGTTGCCCGAGGCTTGGATTCAGATGGAGCCTTGCTGCTGGACGTTGTCGTGAGTGGCCATGTGCTGCAGCTCCAGTCGTTAGCTGATATTAACACGAAGGTAAAGCTGCTTCTGGAGCCGCCGCTCTTCTTGCCTTATTGCAGACTTCTGATCTGTAATGATGCAGTAGGCACAAATCCTGGAAGCTGTTCTGCTACATGTGCTTTTATGTTGCGTCTGGCTTAAGGCGCTGAGAGATGTCATTGGGAATGTAGTTATTTAGGCACTCGAGATTTCGAAAGTTAAGTGTTTCGTGGGCTAGTTATCAGAGGCAGGCCTGTCAAGTGTTGCCTTCCATGGAGTTACGAAGCTGCACCTTAAAACTAGTTTGGTTTTTCTTGACTTTTCTGAGGACACCAGCTCTTTGTGCCGTAGCACCTTGCAAAAGTTTTTGACCATTACTGATGATTTGTTTCCAGCTACAATTATTTGTAGTCCAGCCTCTGCCAGAGAGCAGAGAAGCATTGCTGCATGCTGATACGGTGTGAAAGACGGGGGCTTAACGTAGTCTGGAGCAGGTTACGTCGCAGGGGGTTTTACGCGTTGTTCGGAGGCGCGTTGTTCTGGCCCCGTGAACGATGCGCGCCTTTTCCAGCCACGCCGCCAAAACTCTGCCTGGTGGAGACGTCTGTTCGGACAAACGGTTCAGTTAAACGATTCGTCTGCGTTATTTTACAGAACTTGCTTTTTCAAAGAATGAAGATTTCTGTAGGCCCGTTCTCAGGAATGATCAGAGAGAGTGTTTGAGTGTTTTCGGAGATACTCTCTGCTGCTTATAGGGAGCTGGTTTCTGGCACTGACCCTGTACTCCTAGGCGAATGATGAAGTTCCAAAATAACTGGTTTTCTATCTTATTGGTGCAGTGTAAGCCTTAAATATTTTGGTAAGCCATGAAAGCCATCTGGCTTAGTATAATATGAGGTATCAAAGCTTTGCGTTAGTATCAGGTGCTCGATAATTGGTTTCACTACTGTGAAAGAAAAAACATTCTTTAACGTTGTTTGTATGAACGTGGTAACTAGTTGGTGGTTAGTACAAACATTGTATTATTAATGCCAAAGTACAGCAAATACGTTTAAGATTCTTGAAGTATCGATGCACTGGGATGTGTACCTTCCCTGATACTTGTACCTTTTTTTGGTGGCATAGTTTATTCATTGTTTATTTAGCACACTGTGGTCAGAATCTGACCTAGAACCTAAAGAAAGGATTGTCAGTACTGCCGGGCTGTTTCTTTGAAGAGAAATATATAGCAGGTGCTGTTAAGAGTCAAGAGATAAAATAGGAACCAGAGCATTAAAAAAAAATGGTGTGAAATACAATTTGTTTAGCTCTTAATAAGAAAAATCTGGTTTTAGAATACATTTCACACTGTAAAATATGAAGACCACAACTGCATTTAGAGTCTGATGCCTGAATCTTGCTCTTTCAGGATTACACAGAAGACTATATTCAGACCGGTCCCGGGCAGCTGTATGCCCATTCTACTCGTCTCTTCGCTATAGATGGAGTTAGCGTTCCCTATACGTGGAACCATACTATCACCTATGATCCCACTAGAGGAAAAATGCCTTTCTTGGTGGAAACGCTCCATGCTTCCTCCATTACAACAGAGTACAACCCTCTAGAAGAAACTGTGGCTTTTAAAATCCATGCTTCCGTTGCAAAAGGTAATGTTCAAGTCTTTCCCAAAAATAAAACACGGGAAAGATAGTATCCTATTTTCCTAGTATTCATCACCCAATTTGCAAAACCTGCTTGTGGCCCTGAAAAAGGAAACACTCTGAAAGTCGGGTAACTTTATTGCAGATACTGAGACCACTGTGTCGTGTTCATACACCCATAGAATAACACGTGAAAGCTGTTGCAGTTTGCCCTTACTGTGCCCCTGCAATTCCTGTTGATGATCACAGTCTGCTTTTGTTGAGACCACTAATAGCATTGCAGTAGCTTCAGGCAGTCAACCTTCAACATTTCTCTGTTCTTCTGTAGAATTATCGGCATATACAGCAAATGCGATGCTGTGCTGCAGCAGGGATTTGGGGGATTTTTTTTAATGGGATGTTTTTAAGACCAGACATTACGAAAGTTACAGCTCTGCAGGATTGTGTGACGTGTGCTTTTGTACGTCCTGTAGATCCGAGGGATCTTCACTCGAAGGCGGCCAACTCATAGCCACAACTTGTTGTGCTGTGGCTTGTTGTTGCTCCAGTACTAACTGTTGGCTTTTATTAACCTTTTACTTGTCTGATTTGAAAAAAAAAAATAGAAGAAATAATAGCTTTGTAGGAGGGTTTTCCATAGCAAAGAAGTCATAATAGTTCAGGAGAATGTTCTGTTACCTTTTTATGTGCTATCTAGGCTTTTCTTTATGCAATAGGACTTAACATCATTCCTATTGTAAGATTTTTTCAAATGAAATAGCTCAGGTTGGAAAATAAATGAGATATTTAGACTGCCTGTCTCAGTCTTCACCAGCTACAGTTCTAAACGAAGTGAAATGTTTTTCCCACTTGTGAGACTATGAACTCCCCATGCAGTTTGAAGGCCAAAGACCTGGTCCATTTTACTCGTCTGTGCTGATAAAAGAAGGTCTACAGATGAAGCCGTGCTTATGGATAGATCTGTGCAAGCCTTTATCGAACTGAGCTGTATTTGTTGCAACAGTTAATAGGTTGCTTTTCCAAAATCTCATTTTTATTGAATCATTTTTCAGGGTACAACAAGGGTAAAACACACGTGTTTGTGCAGTGTCTCCTACCGTGGGGTAGTTTCCCATTACAATTCATAAGTATGCGCTTGTGCTCTCCTACAGCGAGTTTCCACAGTCTGTGACATTATGCTTAGTTTGTTTTGGGTTTATTTCCTTCCATCCGTCTGCAGTGAAACTGTCTTTCCTTTTTAAATAATACAGACTTTATGTAGGAGCTTTGCAGGACAGATGCAAATTGCAGTCACTCAGAGAGGAAAAAAAGAAAAGCTTTGTTTGATGTTTAGAGAAAGAATTAAAATGGGAAAAGTGTGTATTTCTAACATCTAATCCCCAAGTGAAAAAGACCCTAAAAATCTGGATTTGAAAAGTTTATATTTTAGTGTCCAAATGTATGGAATCTTTTATAAATATCCAGGCTGCAATTCTGAATGGTAAAAGGATTTCTTAAAGTAATAATATGATTATATTTTCATCTACAAGTAACACACGGTTCCTTTACTTTACAGGAGATCGTAGCAATCAGTGTCCCGCTGGGTTTGGTTTGGACTCGACTGGACCTTACTGTTCAGGTAATGACATGACAAATTACCTATATACGTGTGTGTGTGTTTGTGTGTATGTAATCAAACGCACAGCATCTGGATTACCTTTCTTTAGCGCTTTAAAGCACGCGGTACATACTTCAGAAGGAGGAAGCTCCAGTAGATAAAAAGGTGTGCGCCTGAAGGCAGATGAATATTTTATTTCTGTAGGCGCCCAGCAAGGCCGTCCTTCCTCGGCAGCTCCGCCGCGGCGTGGGCGAGTGCAGCCGTGCTGTCTGCTGAGCCTGCGACGCGAGGGAGCGCGCGCGCGTCCTGCCCGGGGGCGGCGTGGACACCTGCCCCTGAGAAACAGATTTTTCCTGCTCGGGGGAAGGAAGTAGAAAGGAGGCTGTGAGCATTTTAGCAGTCTCCCCTAAACTGCACTGCCAAAAAAGTAGAAAAATTTGCAATCCAAAAGTGTTGTAAATACTTTCCACTTGCAACAAGACTTGCAACCAACATGAGTTCTAAAATTTAAATACAGAAAACTTAAAATAATCTTTCCAAGGTTATATAGGAAATCTAAATATAATGCTGGAATCCATGTGCTGTGGTGTAACACAGATTTTTCAGATTTCCAGATTCTCTGGGAAAGATTGTATCTAACATTCATTAGCACAGTACTGACCTGCTCCTGCAGATGTAACTTGAGCAAAATTCCAGCAAAGCCGTATGTGTGTAGGTTTGGAAACAACTCTTAAAAGTAAGATCTTTAAATAGACACAAAAGATCTCCCATTTGCAAATTCTAGTCTCTTGAATCTACAGCAGTGTAGATTTCTACAGGTAACAGGCAGAGGACTTCAGGGTGGTGGTGGTGGTTGCTATCATTTTAGCCAAAACTTCAGTCACGACATTGTCATGCTTCTGTCTCCCGCTCTGCAGACAGGTTCATTCCTTGCTAACTGCTTCCCCACCGTGGCAATAAGGGGTCGGCCAGGAGGTGCTCATAACCTGGTGTCGAGGCAAATGCCCCGCTGACCTGTTTCCATGAAACTGTTCAGTAGCTTGCTCTAGTCTTACCGCAGATACCTACTAGATACAGACCTCTTAGAAAGGTTTCCTTGTTTGGTGGGTTTTTTTCTTCATATATAGTTTCTTGTAAAGCCTTGTAAAGTCTCATTGGCTTTCCACATATTTCCTTCTTCTAGATGAAGACGAATGTGCTGTGCGAAATCCTTGTTCCCATGTCTGCCATAACGCCATAGGAACCTACTACTGCTCCTGTCCAAAAGGCCTCACTATAGCTGCAGATGGTAGAACGTGTCAGGGTGAGATAATTACTGCCGTGGACAGCTCGGATACATGACTCAATGCTGTATTCACAAAAATCTCTATTTGCTTAAGTCACTAGGTACCCGTTTTGTTAGGTCTGGGCCATTCTGTCACTATAAGAACATGATTTGTTGGTGGTATTCTTCCTATTTCATCTCTGAATATATTTAAAAGGAAGTATTCATGCTTGATCGTATTTTAAATGCCACTGAATCTGTGTTCCGTTTTGATACGGTGAGGGTTACAGCTTGCTTTTAATTACAGACATCGATGAGTGCGCGTTAGGTGGCCACAGCTGCCGTGCTGGCCAGGACTGCGAGAACGCCGTAGGCTCGTACCGCTGCGTGGTCAGGTGTGGGAACGGCTTTCGGAGAACGGCGGATGGGTTTGGCTGCCAAGGTACGGCAAGGCCTTTGGGCGTTTTTGGTGTTAGCTTTTCAACAATGCTTTCTTTTACATTTTCTTTTTAATTTTTCTTCATTACAAGTAACTTTTTAAGAGATGCATCCAACTAAGGTCTCCCATATTAACCTAGCAAGAAGGTGGGGGGGGGAGGTGTTTTTCCTTTTGCAGGGAGGAGGAGGGGAGGAGAGTTAAACAGGCTATTGGGTAACACTGGCCTGAAATCTTGCTTTTTGCATCTTTAGGAATAAATTAAAAACCTTACCTGAGACGACCTAAAATTCTTGCTTTTGTGTCCCATGTGCATTTTGTTTTACGATGGAGTGACAAAAGTACGTGTTTCTGAGTATACATCAGTAGTTCAGGAGCTAGACCTCAAAGCAGAGCTTGGAATGTGGAAAAAAACCCAAAATACTGTTACGTTAATAAAGATATGGTCGTTCACAGCCGTAGTTAAGGTTTTTGTATTGTTCAACAGATGTTAACGAATGTCAAGAGTCCAACTCCTGTCATCAGCATTGCTTCAATACTGTAGGAAGTTTCCACTGTGGTTGTGATGCAGGATACCAGCTAAAGGGCAGAAAATGCATGGGTATGGAATGAATTTGGAATTTTTATTCCCTCTTTGTAGTGGAAGTATTTTAATGTTTATTTGTTCCTACATGCAATTTGTAACCTGCAACCTCTGTGAATGAAATTCTTATTATGGATTATATCCTTAATATATATTTTTAAATTTTATCTGTAAAGCAGTTTTAAAATCTCAAGGAAAAGGGAATTGGGCAGATGTGCATGATGTGCATTCAAACTGCACAGTATAATTACAGCTGGATTACTCTACTCAGTAGAATTTCAGCATAAGGATACAATTTCATTTCCATTCTTGCTCTCCTTTGATTTGTTTTCTTAAATAAGACATAAATGAATGCAGGCAGAGTGTATGCAGACCTGATCAGTTCTGCAAAAACACCCGTGGTGGATACAAGTGCATCGACCTGTGTCCAAATGGAATGACCAAAGCAGAAAATGGAACATGTATTGGTGAGTAGGAGTCTTTATGCATTGTACAATGATCATAAGCATTAGGGCAGTGATCAATATTTTAAAAAATCCCCCAAACAAAAAAAAAAACAACTTTTTTGTAATAGTCCATGTGTAGTCATTAAGATTTGCATAGCTTAAGGCACTGTCTATTTTCATTCATGGGAGCATACGTATTGTTTGACTTTTTTTTGGAATTGGAAGAAAAAAAAGGTCCCTTTCAGCACTTCTGATTTTCCATTGCTCTTAAGAAAAAACAGTAAGGCATTTTCACCTTAATTCTAGAAATTCTTCATTGACTGGAGTCTTTTGCCTCATGTGTCAACACTTTCTAAAGAGTTTTTGTCTCAGGTGATCTGAATCAAGATTCTGAATCAAGACTGGCATATATTCTACCAAATTTTCATTTCTTTTTTAACGGGGTATGACAAGAATGGGATATGACGAGAAAATATATTATATCTCTTTGGAGGGATTAGCTGGTGGAACTGGAAAGCTCAATTCAAAAGTTAGAAAAATTAATGGAAGAAGTTTGTGTAAATGTCATTCAGTTGAAAGATTTATCTGTGCATTTGCTTACGATCTATCCTATGCAACTGTTACAGAGTAGTGCCTAATCATGCTATCGGATGAGAAATGTATATGGTCAGAAGCCAAATGTATCTAGAGGGCCAAATGCACCTGTGGTTTACCAGTATTCACTACAGTTTAGAGCTCTAATTACTTTAAAGAAAAATCTGACGAACTTCCTCTTGCCCGTTTTGCTTGCAGACATTGATGAATGCAGGGATGGAACCCATCAGTGCCGATACAACCAGATTTGTGAGAATACACGAGGCAGTTACCGCTGCGTGTGTCCAAGAGGGTACCGATCCCAGGCGGTTGGAAGACCTTGCGTGGGTAAGTTGGCAGATCGCATTAGTATTGCATATTCTCTGTTGCCGGTTTTGGCTGTGCTTTCCGCTGTAACATGCTCGAAGATGTTGCTCCTCCTTAAGTCTATGCTATTAGACAATTTTGCTTTGAATGCTTCATATTCCCCATCTTTAAACAAAGTATCTCATTTAAAACCAAACAACAAACCTAAATGACTCCACACTGAGGCTGTTACACAACCATACTTTGAAACCAAACTGCATGAACACTGAGGGAGCAGCAATACCCTAGGTGGCAAGATACTGCTCAGCAAGAGAAAGCCTGAATTTAGAAAAAACAGGTCAGATTTGTTAGCTCATTGGACTGTGAAAGGTGGTTGACTACAAACTCAGACTGGATTGCATGATTCATATGTAAGGCCAGTCAAGCGCAGGGAGTGATACGGATTTCCCTAAAGGAGAACAGCCGAAGTGCTGTGCAAGAGGCACAGTACAGCCCAAACGCACCTCTGCAAGTGACTGGCACGAATGCACTTACCCACCCGCTGAAATAGCAGAGGGTGTTCCCAGTACAGGTAGAGCAAGGGAAACTGGTACGAGTTTATCACTCCACCCTCCCGTCCGGTCTGGGTGGATCACACCAGGCAGGGGGAAGCCCCACAGTCGCTGGATTATTGACCATGTGGTCAGTCCCCCACGCTACATCTAACATTTCTGTGTTAGCACGTGCAGCCCTTTCCCCCGCGCACGCGTGCTTAGCTTTTGGAGAGCGCTCTCGTAGCTCTAACACTGATATTACAGGGGAGATTATTTATAGTAGCATGTCAGCGCGAGTGTGTAAAACACGTCCCCTGGCATGTCATAGACATCAGGATGGTACTAAAATCGTTTTGATTCATGCTTTATGTGGGATATTTGAAATATAATAGCTGATTCACCCTGAGAAGAATGATTTATAAATGTTGGTATATCACGCTTTGGTTTAGTGGATTTCAGTTGCTATCACGTGTCATATCAGAGGTGTTCAGCCATAGTGACTTCTTCGAGGTTAGATTTTGTAAGTGATAAATAGCTGCTTTGGAGTATAACCTTTTTTTCTTCTTTTTCTTTTTAAAGCATCTAAGATTTTGAACTATCAAAGCCAGGAATGTCTGTCTTTTTTTAAGATTAAATTGCAGTACAACACTGTTTGGCTGTAGACCAAGACATTGCTTCTGCCAGCTGCCTCCCTGCTGAAATAAAATTGATCCCAGACTCCTTAAAATATATTACAATCATTTAAATTTTTGACAGCAATGAGCTGAACAAAGCCTAGGGCCACAGATTTTCAAGAAAGCCAGCAGACACCCTAAGGCTGTCTGCTGAGAAAGGAATATTGAAAGCTCTCTATTCACTTCGAGTTTGACCTTTATGCTCCTTTGAATTTTTACCTGCTTTAAAACATCTGTATTTAAAAATATAGGTGCATCAAAAATGTTAGCTCACATGTGTTAATAAAGTACAGTTTTATTTTAAATGTTTACAATGAACACATGGAAAAGTAAAAGTATAAGTAGGACCCCAGACTGAAACAGAAGATCGGAGCTTTGCTCCGCCTGTGCCACTGTCACCCTGTGCACACAAGTCCTGTGTGCCACAGTGCCCTGTCTCTTAAAGGAGGACAAGGTGCCTGTCCGTCCTCACAACATCCACACCAATCTGCACGTGCCCATTTAACTAAACTACAGTATTTCCATCTATTAAACATTTCAACATTCCATAGCATAGGTGTGTTTTTAACACACTACACACGTAAGGCTATCTAGAATTTAAACTCAAATCACATTTTTCAAATACAACCTGAAAATTTAGGTATTTTAGACTTTGAAAATCACTTCTCTTCTTCTTGTATTTATTGAATATTTACGCTGTATAATCAAAGGAATGCCGTCCAGTGGATGCTGCAGGTGACCACTGATCACTTTTCAGTCACAAGCACATAATGCACATGGCTTGCTGCTGTGTCCTGTGGGCTGCTCCTACAAAACAAATGGCTGCAACATTCACCTGCTTTCTTTCAGTATTTGTGTAGGAGTCTTATATTGCTTTTCTGTAACTTGTTAAAAAGAGACGAGTTGTTCTAAAGACCAGATTTAGTGCAGGTACTTACTGTCTGTGTTACGCAGACAAACGTTAAACCCAGCAGCGAGAAAGTAGTTGAGTGCTAAGGAAATACTGAATTTCAGTATTCTGTTACGTATATATGAGTAGTAACTTCTTCATCTTAAGCACACAATGAAGGAATATAAACTAAAAGTCATAGTTGTTCTTGCCTCATTAAAAGAAAATTCTCTAAGTGTAATATTATCATAATACTGTGAACAGAAATGATATTTTAAATAATATATGATGTTTCAGTTATGTGTTTGTGAAATAACAAATAGAAAATACTGCAAGTTGTGCAGATTGCATCACTGCTCTGCTCTTCTAATTCCTACAATAATTATCCCTGTTTTAGTCTGGATTTCCAGCTCTCAAAAGGTTAAATTCTTAATACTAAACAATTTTAAAATATTTAACAATATAAAATATTTAATAGTTAAAAAAAATGCAGTCTAGCATTTTTACTAGCTTAACAGCATAACTTTTAACAAAGTGGTACCATCCATTTGTATCTCAGAGAATTACAGATTATTTTAACACTAGTTTAAGGGCATTTTACAGTAATAATATTAAAAATACATGCTTTCTATTAAAATAAAATAATTAAACCCTTATTACCTCACCATTAAAATAACCTTTAAATACTGGATGCTTCTAGAAGGACAGGCTTATAAATATGCCAACTGTAGATGATTTGTTATGTATCTTATTATCAAGTTATTTCTGTTATTTCCAAAGAAGTGGTGCATTCCTATCTGGAATTAGCCATCTTTTTTTTTTTTTTTTTTTTTTTTTTCTTTGAGAAAGCAAGCAAATTTGAAAACAAATGCTCTGTATTGTCAGATTTTCAGAATGGAGCGTTCCTTTTTTCTCTCGTGCCAGAGCGGGTGTGGAGAACGGCCGCCTCTCTCCGTGCGGGAGAGGTGCTGGAGCAAGGCGCCCCTGCTTGCAGGCTCCCCTCTGCCGATGCAAGTTCTTTGCACAATTTGCAGGGGAAACTGAACTGGGAGAGGACACCCGAGGCAAACGACTATTTCTGAATTCTTCCAAAGCGAATTAATATTTACCACTAGGTCTCCAAACTTTCATAGCTGGAACGGCTGCTAACAGCAAAGTTTGGAGCGTACCCAGGCTCTTCCCTCGCAGCCCTGCGACGCGACGCAGGGTGCAGTAACTGCATCGGTGCTCTTCAAGCCTCCCTCAGAGCCAGTTTGAAAGAATTTCCAACCCTGTCCTCCTCAGGAGCGCTCTGGGTTGAGACCTTTCTCCTCCTTGTAACAAGAGCCGGACAGCTTCCCCCACTGATCTCTGGAGCACTTAAGGGAAAAAGATCAGTGATTATTGAAGAAGTAACAGACAGCTTAGGCTCCTTGGGTAAACTTACTTTTCCTTCTAGTAACTTAGATCCCTGCACGAACTGCTCAGCCAGTCTGCAGTATTCACACAGCTCCATTTCTGCAAAAACAGATGAGTAGACTCAGATCCCCTCTTTGTAGTCATATCTTACCTTTAATAAGACTCTTCTGATTTTCGAGGTGAGCCTTTCGGTGGAGTTTTTGTCTTAGGTGAGCACAGTTTTATGTCTGTATGGGGAGAATAAAGGTATATTACTGTTATTATCCAAGACAGAATAAATTGCCTACTTGGTTTTGGGTTGTCCATATTTTATTACCTTCAGGAACTCACTTATGTCCTCAGTTTTGTTCCACAGACTGATATATATATGTATATATATATACACATATAGTTATGTGTTGTTGTTGTTGTTTTTTTTCTCCTTTCCACATGGTTTGTTGCTCTGGATCATGTCACATGAGCAGACATTAATGAATGTGAACAAGTGCCTAAGCCCTGTGCATTTCAGTGCGCCAACACCCCCGGCAGCTTCAAGTGTATCTGTCCACCTGGACAACATTTATTAGGTGATGGGAAATCTTGCGCTGGATTGGAGAGATTGCCCAATTATGGTGCCTATTTCAATAGCTATAACTATGCTCAATTCTCCCCTGTGAGAGACAACTATCAACCTCAACAATATTACAGGCACTCCTCAAATCTCTACAGCTCCTTCTCAGAGTATAGAAACAGCAGAATACCTTTCTCCAGGACTAGAAGGAACATTAGAGAAACATGTCCTGAAGGCTATGAGGCAAGAAATGCCAGATGTGTAGGTAAATGTCAGCCATATCTATGCAATTCTCTTGTCTTTTAGTCCTTATTCTTAGGTTACTTATATGCTTCACGCTGCCTATGGTTTGAAGTGCTGTATTTTTTTCGTATTGCCGTAGTGAATATTCAGTGAGTTTTGCATGTTTTTCTTTTCCTGAACAAGTCGTATCAAAAATGTTTTCAAACCTCCTCCTCGAACCCTCATGTTTTAATTATGCCAAATGTTATATATTAGCAAATGACTCTGTTTTGTTTTGTTTTGTTTCTCCTGATTAAGGTAGCTCACCTGTGTAAATTTTTCATCCTTTAAACAACATCAGTAGTCAGTCCAGTCCTGGGGCCTTTGCTTCCGTCACACTGCCATTGGTGGTGATGATAATCTGGTTCAAAAAGGTTTTGAACAGGGATTTCATAATTGAGCATGGTAGAAACAGTGACAGCCCTGATCCAGGAAGGTTTGTTACAGCCACACAGGCAATATAAGCAACAGCTTTTAAATTACCTGTACCTTATGACACGCAGCACGTTGCTCTCTTGTAATTCATTGACCTTGTGAAGACTGGATATATGGAAGCAGTCATGCAAATGGCAGTGTGGCCTTTTCTTCATCCTTCACGAGGAGACCAGAGTAGTTACGGTAATGGGCAAGCTAGAAGAAGCTAAGAAATTTTAAAAACTCTGTTGCTCAAAAGATAAAAATTTCAGGTTCTTTATCATGAGGCAAGTGCTAGCAGCAATGGTTACAGATTGCCAGCTCTAAAACTGCTAGTTTAGAGCCCAAAACGGGAGGACAAGCGCAGGCTCCCTTGAGGGTGTTTTATTCCCCCACCATGGAGAGCTGAAGCAGCTTAGGGAGCCGAGGGGGCACCACCGGCCCCAGAGCCGGAGCTCCCGGCGGGGTTCCTAAAGCAACGGCAGAAGTGATGCTTTAGCAAACGTGCCTGAAGTTAACGCATCTGCCAAAGACACGTCCCAGGAGGAGCGACAGTCCTCCAGCATAAATACGGTGAGCTGCAGATAGATTCTAAAAATTATTGCTAATAATAGTTATAATGTTGAAAATATGAAAGTGTTAGTAAGTTATAGCTAGACAGGCATTAAACTAACCTTGTATTTACATTACAGTGACAATTCAGTGACTGACTTATAAGTACAGTTTGTTATGGCTCTAGCATTTAATTGAAAGACAGATTTCAGTTTAACCTGAAATCTCAGGTTAAATATTCTCAAATGACAGTTTATCGGTGGTAACTCTGTTCCTTAGAGCCTCACCCCAGCTTTCAGTCTGAGTTAGTAAATATTCTTATATGCCTGTTTCACTGGAATGAACATCTTGATTTTAAAATTGCTCTTTAGTATAAAAGCATGTACAAATTATGTTTCTTTTCTTTTTTAAGAGGGTTCTTCCAACAGACAACCATCAGGATTTGCTAACGAAGCACACCCTAAATTTCTACAGTCATGTCTGTCTGTCTGTCTCATTTTTTTGTTTGTATTATCTAACACCGTCTGTGTGACTCAGAGAGGGAGGCGAAGACCGTCCTTCCCCTGCTTTAATCATTCAAGTCTTCACTCATGTACTTGAAGCCAACTTGAGTAAGGGCTCTCTTACGCTCCCGAACTGGGCAGACATTTCAGAGGAAATCATAACGACACATGGTCTGTGACTAAATGTCTTCAGTCTACTTTGACAATACTAAATAATTGGTTTGGTCCTGCGGTGTTTCAGAGGCAGGTTTTAAAAGTTAAGAGCATTTATTGATAATCTCTGCAGCTGCTGAGCTTAATTCATCTCCATGGCATAAGAAAAATTAGTTTGAAAGGAAAAGAGTTTTGCCGGAGGAGGGATTAACTGTAAGAACAACTCTTCCAGGTGAAGGTTCCTTCTGAAGAGCTAATCTGGGCATTTCTTAAATATATTGTCTAAAACCTTATTTTCAGGAAGCTTGCTTTTGAGGCAAGACTATTTGTATAGCCTTTGCAGATTTGTATAGGTTGCTTGCTCTATATATTACAGCACTGGTCTGTCCAGCTAGAATATATATTATGGCTGCTATCAAAAGAGGTGAAGATCCCCTCAAAACTGGGTTTAAGTATTAAAAAAATTATAGTATAATAATTATAAATTATAATAGAACAGGTAAGTTGTGAAAGAATTTGCTAGTCTTTTGCCTTCAACCCCATTAGAAAAACAGATCTCCACAATTTTTGACCACCTCTGTCCATAAAGTTTATGTAAGTAAGTGGCTGGGAGGGGAATTTTGGGGTCCAAAAGACTAGATTTTAGTACTAGATTCAAGTAATCCTTATGCTCATGTTTCTGTTTCTTTTCCACAGATATTGATGAATGTGAAAACAGAGATACCTGTCAGCATGAATGCAAAAACACTCTAGGAAGTTACCAGTGTACTTGCCCACCTGGTTATCGTCTTACGCCCAATGGCAAAACCTGTCAAGGTACAGAAATCTCATTTAATGCTCAGACATACAAGTCATATTCTGTGTATATATATGCCACCCCTTTGAATCTGCTTTATGAGATACAGGCATTCAAAATCTCAGTTCTCAAAAGTTTTTGTATTGCATAGTTTGATTTAGCACTTTGTAAAACTACCAGCAAATTAGACAACTGCAATTTCTTATTTTTTGAAGTGTGACCTTATATTATATATCTAACTCCAAGTATGGCCTTTCACTGCAAGTAGACAGCAGCTGTAGGGCAATATAATCCTTGACCTGCCTTATCAAGAAAGGTACTGTCAGATTTACTGATCCACAAAACCATTCTCAACTAACTAGTCTCCGTTGAGAATGTGGTTGTGGTTTATGTTGCTGTCCAGGTTTTGTAAGGCATCTAACACAACAGGCCTCCTGCATGATAATAAAATACCGATGATTGATAAGAAGTTCATGTTACTGGAACTAGTAGCTCCACTGTCTGAAATAGGAAGACAAGAAAATTATTTGTGTGTAGAAGTCCATACTATAGCCTGACCAGACTTTATTGATCCAGCCAATGTTTAACTCTGACAGATTCATCTCAATGCCAGCACCTGATTATTTCCATGTCTTTACATTCAGATATTGATGAGTGCCTTGAACAGAATATCCATTGTGGATCAAATCAGATGTGTTTTAACATGCGAGGAAGCTACCAGTGCATAGACACGCCTTGTCCACCAAACTACCAGCGAGACCCTCTTTCTGGGTATGTTTTATTTTCAACCTTGTGGGGGTCTTGTTTTTCCCCCATTTTGGGATTCTTAATCTGTATTCCTCAGAAGTTTTTTCTGAGTTTGACAGACAACAGTAATGTGGTCATGCTGCCATAAGGTAACGCGTTGAGCTCAGTGTTGCGGTACGTTTATAGACAAGCAGTACTACGTGTTCATGAGCAACAGGACTAGAAAGCAGTGGGCCCAGACAAGCTACCTGGCTGTCCGTACCATGCAGAATTATACAGAACTATATGGCTAATTAGAATGGAAAAAGCATGCAAGCATTGCCCTGCCAAATGAACCCCGGCAGGCAGCTTGTGAATTCAAGCTTGTGGGCAGCTTGAATTCAGATTCACTTCACTTGCCAGTTATGGGGCTGCTTTTGCATCTAAGTTCTCTAATTTACTTCTCCGAAGGCCTAGCTTGCCATCGCCTCAAAAGCATTTAAGTACAATTTTTAGTCATGAAAATAACACAACAGTTAATGGTAAGTTTTGTTTTTCAAATTACTCAAATTTCTCCTTGTTCTAGGGAAAAAAAAAGTTAATTTAATTTATCCAGGTAAATAGCTCATTTCATAGCACAATCCATCTTTTGTGATCAGTCTAAACTGGAATGACATTTAACCTGAAATGTTAATTTTTCTGACCTGTATTACCAGTGAGTGGCAAGGCTAACAGAGGCAATGATGTATTTTGACTTTTGATTGATGGAAGTAAAATTTCCTCCGCCTTTCTTTTTTTTAATTCCAAGTTCTTTACTTTGTGATCTAACACATACACAACATCAAGTGGAGCTGCCAATACATTTTAATCCAGTCTTTTTTTTCCTCTAATATCTAAGAGTGTGGTCATTAAAAAAAAAAGTACCATTTGTCGTTGAAGTCAGTTTCTCTCTCTTACCTCTTAGAGCTTTCTAATTTCCCCCTTTCTTCAGGGAAAAAAAAATGGAACATTAAACTCGGCTGCAGTGTTAAAGGAACAATGCATAGGGAATACACAAGCTTGTTTTTCCAGAGAACTCTAAATTTGCACATAGCACCAGGATAAATGAGGGAAGAGTTTAGCCTTTAAGTCACATTCCTCTCCTGTGCTGTGTCATGCCTTCTCCCTTGCTTAAAGTTTTCTTCTTATTTCTAGGTTCTGTCTCAAAAATTGCCCGGCCAACGATCTGGAATGTGCCCTTAGCACCTACGCCTTGGAGTACAAACTCGTTTCCCTCCCCTTCGGCATAGCTGCCAATCAGGATTTAATCCGGCTGGTTGCCTACACTCAAGATCAAGTCATGCATCCCCGAACAACTTTCTTGATGGCAGATGAGGACCCTGCAATCCCGTTTGCCCTCCGAGATGAGAACTTAAAGGGAGTTGTGTTTACCACCAGGCCGCTGCGAGAGCCGAAGACGTACCGCATGAGAGTCAGGGCCTTGTCCTACAGCGTTGATGGAAATATTGAGTATCAGACAACTTTCATTGTTTATATCGCTGTGTCAGCCTATCCCTATTAAACACCCAAACCACTCGACAGTTATCGCAGTATTTTAGCCACGTTCCTAAGTGCCAGTGGGTATTACCACTTTCAGACTGATTCTACTGCCTGCCAGATGGTTGTGAACCACACAGCCCGGAAACGGTGCTACGCTCTTTGCTTTTTTTTTTCCCTGAGACTGCCAGTATATTCCCATTATTCTAATTCAAGAAAGAAAATCCATGGCTTCGAGGACCACTTGCTGTATTTATTACACTGGAGTAGTCATTTTCCACAGTTTGTTCTGAAAACCAGCAGAACAAGTCAAAGTATGAGCTGAAGTACTAGTAGTCAAAGCAGTGAGCAGGAGCAGCCTCTGTGTAGGAGCAACTAAACAAAAGCCTAACCAGAAAAAATGGCCATTTTTAGTGGTCTGCGAATTTAAAGTTGCCAAGTAAGTGTGTTTTACAATTTCTTTATCTATTAATTTTTTTCTTACCAAATACCCGATAGAATTAGGGCTGCACATATATTATCTGTCGTGGTCAAAAAAGAAATACCACTTTACTTAGCTCACAGATGATAGTAGTAAAGTTGGTTTTCAGCTGAAGCCACAAAAGTAGAAATTGGAATTGGTTCATTTGATTTCTCTGTAAGTTTAGGCATTGTTTGAAAAACCACCAACATGGCTACTTCTGCTTTGTATGGCAGATATTTTATAATTTTTTTTCTTTTCTTTTTTCTTTTCTTTTTTTTTTTTTACTCTGACATTCTGGTATAGCCATTTATTTAGCTTGAAACCATATCGATTTCAGTACTCCTAACCCAGTTAAAATGTTTTGGGTTTTTATTTTGTTTTGTTTGGGGTTTTTTGCAAATTGAACAATTTTTTCCAAAGATGTAGTAATTTCGGTTCAGTAATGTCAATACACTGTACACAAGTAATTTTGCCAAGATGTATTCTATTTTTATGAAAGTGTATATATGTTTTTTCCTATGTGTATTTTCTATGCAATATCTTAATTGTAAAACACTTAAGTTTTCATGAAAGGACAGTGTCAATACATTGAAAATAATCGAAATAAAGGTTCTCATTGCCTTTTGAGATTGCCACAAGATTTATCATTAAAAAAAATTCTTTCCCAGGTGTAAGACAGACACTTACCTTTAGTTCCAGTCCAAAACGCGGCAGTAGCATGGCTGGCAAACTGCTGATCCTCTTGCAAAGATGAAGCAAAGTCTCCAGCTCACTGAGCTCTGAGCTATTGACTTCCCCCTGCCTTCAGTTAAAAAAAAAAAAAAAAAGTAGGGAGGTTGGAGGGACTATTGCACTTATTCTTGTTTTATCCAGACTTCACTCACCAGGAAATATTTTATTTCCTCAGAGCAGAGAAATTTTGCTAAGAGTTAATTAAGGTTTTGTTGCACGTAAAGGTCACATTTATTCATGGCTTTACCTGCTGCCAAACACAAAATCTGCTTCTGCAATTCCCGTGCATTTAAACAAAACTCAGCAGAAAGGCACGAAGGGTTGAGTGCTCTGGGACTCTCCCGGCCACGCTGGTAACGGGTTGTGGAGCTGGCCGGCGACGTGGAGCCCCCAGCACCCCGCCACAGGGGGCTGCACCTTACGCTGACGTTCCTGCGTTGCCGCATCTGGGTGCGAGGAGAGGGACGACGACGACTCGCGTCACTGACATCGAACGGCCCTGTCGATGCGCGTCGCTGAAAGCAGCCGGTTCGCGGCAGGGCCAGCTGGCTGCGCGCTGGAATGCGCCTGTCGCTAGAGACTGTTCATAACACTGAAAATAATAAAGTCCTACCAGTTTTCCTCCTGCTTTACATTTCCTTTAATTTGGCCAGGACTGTCTCACTTCTTGTAATGGGAAAACAAGGACACTTTAAAAGCATTTTGTTGGTCTTTATATGAATGGTACAGTAACAGGCTTCAGACAAAACAGATTTGGGTTTTTAGAACCCTACCTTTAAAGAAACAGAAAGCAATTTAGGAAGAGCAGGAGAGGGGGAAAGAATTAAAAAAAAAAAAAAAAAAAAAAAAAAAAAGAGCCAGATAGGACAAGCATAGGTAGTGATCTCATCCCCCCCCCCCTTTTTTTTTAAAGGGCCAATAGTCACACTGAAACTGGTGGTCCAGGTGGAGCATCCTTCCCCCAAGAGGCAGTGGGAAGAAAAAGAAACTGTTTCTCCTGTGATGGTTTTGGGGGGGTGGGGGGGGGGGGGGGAGGGAGAGCAGAGTCAACAAATGACAATAAAGGCATTAGAAAAACGTCAAGGCAAGTTTACCGAGTCTTTAAGGCTTAGGCACTTACTTACTTACCAGCTGGCCATCACTTGCTTAAACATTTGAGGGCTTTTTCTATGTCACAAGTTCGCAGTGAGGAGTTTTGCTACAAGAGAAAAGTTAAATAATCAATCAATCACACTCACATTAGAGTTACTCACCGAACAAATAGTGCTAATGCAGGCTTAACGCCGCTGCCGCCCGCCGCGAACTATCTGGCCCTGTTCGTAACTAACTACTTGAAAAGTCTGCTGCTGCTTACTAAATTATAAAGTGCTTTGAGACGCATGATGCAAAGGAGTTGTTTGTGCACATGCATGTACATTCCCACATAAAATGGTTTCAGGCTAAAGCTTTATTTTAAAAGGCGCCTGAGAATGACGTGTTCCACTGTATATATTACTAACTTACTTAAGCAAAGGTTAGCAAAGCCCTGTCCTTGCAATTTTTTTTTTTTTTTTTTTTTTTTTTTTTTTTGCATAAGGAAGGGAGACCACCACACAGGCTTTCAGTGCCGCAGCCGTAGGCTTGCGCCTGCCGCCGTCCCATTCCCATCGCAGCAGCTGGGCTGCAGCAGTAGTTGCAAGGGTTTTTTTTTGGGGGGGGGGGGGGGGGGGGGGGGCAGGGGAGGCCTTGTGTGGCCTCTTTCCGCCTGGTTTCCCATTGCCAGCCCCTACTGCCAGTGGCAAAGCTCCCTGGCTGCACAGGTACAGCGAGGGCTGGGCGAGCCCGGCTCACCTACAGGACCCCCCCCCCCCCCCAACCACCGCGTACCTGCGGCAGCCCGCTGGCCTGGATAAGCCAAACGTACTTGAAGAACACCACATCAAGCAGTGATGGAAATGAGTTAAGTTTCCAGTGAAACGTTGCTCGGGGCAGACCAGTGGGAGTAGAGCCAGGCCTGTCGTCCTCTCTCTGCGCTCGGCCCCCTGCGGCCACAGCTAGCGTGATGAAAGGAAGCAGGTAAAGCATCAGGAACGCTGTTAAAAACACAAATAATAGCCACAAATCAATGAAGGGGTTTTTCCACACTTCTTTTTTTCTTTTTTTTTTTTTTTTTTTTTCCCCTCTCAGAAAGTAAGTTTAATTGCATGGCACACTGCTCTTGTGAGCCTGCTAATGAGGAACACGTGTGTGTGATAACAGCAGAACATTGTTTTAAATTAAAAAAACAAAAAAAAAACAAAAAAACAAAAAAAACCCATCACCCACAACACCACATCCTCGCAAAGAGTTCAGCTCTTCTTTGTAAAGGAGGCCCTGCGTTACCACCACATTATCGTAGCCTGTTTCCCTTGGTCACTCGATCCCTGGGGATGTAAAAAGTAGCATCTTCCCCAACAACACCTATTCCTGAAAACCCCTGACCCTGGTTACCTACTCCCGTCCTGAATCTTATTTATTCTCAGGCACGAACAATAACAGCACTTAGTTAGTTAACTACAATAGCACAATGGAAATGTGCCCTGTCTGTCTCGAGGAAAGGCTGCAAGCTTGTTTTACGCATTAAAGAGATGATTACTTCACAGGTGCTAGCATTTAAAGTGGGCATCTTGTGAGGTTTTCTTTTTTTTTTTTTCTTGTACACTGGACAAAACTTTTTAAAGATAAAGCTTTAAAGTAAATGCGTACAGAATGAGTCACTGCAGAACACATACTCACAGGGACTAAAATAAAGAAGTGTCCAACGAGAGTGATAGTGACAGGAAAAGGTGGGAGGAACAGCGCTCGGGAGAGAAGCGCCCACTTACCAAGCGGGAGCCAGACGGTCGGTGCTAAACCACCCGGCAGGAAAGCGAGTAAAGCGATAGTCAGCGTTCCCGGGGCAGCGCGGCAACGGCAGCAGCGACTCCGCTCCAGGGGAGCGGCTCGGAGATCTGGGGCCCTTTGACTTCGGAGGCATTTTTGGTCCTGGCAGCCACAATCCAAGAGTGCTGCCAACAAAAACATTGCACATTTACGACCTTTGCAAGACGCCGATTAACTTACTTATGAGGCTGGAAGCTACCCACCCCCCGTAATTATTCAGCATTGCATTGAGAAATCAAGCACTGAAGTCAGGAAATTTAAAGTGCTTTCTACACCCACGCTCATTGATGCGCTAAAGCCTGAACATCTAGTGACTTGCTTAAGCACAGCCGAGTTTCTTGCTGGGAGATCCAAGCCGGTTTCAGCTCCTGCCGAGAGCGCAGTGGTCCAGGAGCTTAGGTTGTCCAGAGCTGCTGCTGCTGCTACCTGACACCCTCAGCAAATGCCGAATTTCTCCTTTCTGTCTCTGTACAAACTTTCTGAAGTGAAAGGAGGAAACTCAAGCACAGGGTAGCTCTGGGGGTGAGCTGAAAAAGAAAGGAAATGTCAAAGAAATCCAGCAGGCAACCAGAACTAGAAAGAGCTGTTAAGCCCTGTGAGGCCAACGGCATTGCACCAGCCACCTTAGCATTCGCGCGCCTCTTTTCCAGCCCGCCCCGTGAATACTGTTCAGTGCAATCCCAACTGGCAAGCAGATTTTTATAAGTACATTTGCACATCTGGATGGATTTAATAAAAAGCTCCGAGCACTTCTAAGATCACTGAGTCCAGCTATTCAGTATCTTCAGCGCACGAGCGGTGGCAGGCAGCATGCACAGCTTGTTCTGCTCCTATTTTCGTGTATTTAATGTTAGAAAGGCAATGGACCTGCTTACACATAAAGGTATACTGATAAAAAGAAAACATTCCCTAATCTTTTATACGAACACACTTTCACGTAGTAAGAAATCTAGAGCAGCTTTTGCCGAAAAGCCTTGTAACAGGTATCTCTGAACTGAAACGTTCCCGGGTCAGCTCTCGGCACCTCGGAGAGCAGGAGGTTGCTGGTCTGTCGGATGAGTTCACAGGAAGGGGTTGAGAAGGAACTGGGAGTCCAGAATGAATGGAGTTTAATATCTGCAGGAAGCCATTACGTTTAATACGGGGTTATTCCTTTGCACAAAATCTCAGAAGCAGCTGCAGGACGCAACTCCGCACTGCCAGTGAAAATACTGGCAGCATGTAAGACAGGCTACCTGCAAAAACCGACGGCATTAAAAAACGGGAGGGGAAAAAAAGAAAAGAGAGAGACTACTTGAATTATTTCAACATGGGAGTAAATAGAATCCAGTCTGCTAAAATCTACCTTGTTTTCTCATCTGAATTTATCCCAAACACTTAGGAGAGATTTTGCACACATTTGCCTTTCACCGACTATAAGAACAGTTACTTACACCTGGAGTAACAAAGATGTGTAAAGCGTTTGACACGCAGAGGCTATCTGCAGGGGTTCCCTGGGCAGGGGGGAACCTCATGAAGTCCGTGGAGCTCCACGGAACACGTGGCTGTCCTTGGAAGTCAGGTCGGATACGTGGGTAAGGTTTTCTCCCAGACCGCACAAAACCAGAGGCATTACCCAAGTGACATGGACACTGGAGCAGGGCTGACACCCAGGGCACTGGCTTAGGGTTTGGGTAAGGTGGTTTATAACCACGTAAATTATCATTCAAGCCCTGCATGCAGCAGCTGCTCGGGTATTGCAGTGAGATACCTAGGAATTTGAAGCTGGAGTTCGTATAGCTCATGGTTTGGGAGGGAAAGAGGAGAGGAGAATCTGATGGTAAAAGATAACCTAATAAACATGAGGTTAATTTTTGAGTTGAGAGAATTTATTGGGTAAAACGTGGACAGGAAGCATAAAATTGACATAGCAAACACAGTGCTTGCATTAGGAACTAGATCTTTCCCAAGACGGGAAGGGCTGACATACCAAAGCAGGGAGCTTTTGCTGCCGCTCTTAAGCGTCGCGAAGGGGCTTAAAATCTAGCGAGGTGCCGTTAACGCTCTTTATTAACATACTTCTCGTCCCAGCTGGTTACAGATTAGTATACTAAAGATCAAGAGGAGACATCCCACATGCAGTCTCTCTCAAGCAAGATCCGTAGCTTCCTATGAAATTGCGCACTAAAGCTGGTGTAAAAATTTTAGGTTCAGCTGGCTGTCTTTGTTGAACATAAAAAGGAGCAAGACCAGCTCGCCTCCCAGCCTTGTAAGGGTTTAGAGAAAATCAGGCAGCGTGACACAAGATATAGTCCAGCCCTTCTTCGTCTTGGATCACAGAAAGTTTCCCAAGGAAACCGCTGGTGCAGAATATCTGAGAGGAAGAAAGAAACCTAGACAAGGCAGATAAGATTTAGCCTGTAACTCAAGCAAGGCCAAACTCTTTGGCTGGAGAAAAGTGTAAGACGGGCTCTGGCAAACACTGAAATAAAATCATATGTGAAAACTTAAAACAAAACCATCAACAACAAACCTGAATTTGGTTCCAGAGTTTCAGAGGAAAAAAAAAACCCAAGGTCCTTAAAGAGAAGAACTCAATAAGGGGCTCTGTTTAGTACTGTCTCTAGTAGATACAGTGGTGCATAAAATAAGAGCTGAGTTTCAAGAAAATTTAGTTACCTTCTCAAACAGTCTTCACAGCTGTGGGGCACAGGTTTTTGGTCTGGGCACCTCTAGCTCAAGACCTCCCTGAGTCCTGCTCGTGCAAAACACAACGTGCTCTTTGTTTGAGCAGAGGACATGGAAAAAAAAAATACCATGAGAAAACATCATTAAAAGCACACGGTGAAGGGACTACAGGAGCTGTGGTGATAAACTGAAGGTGGCAAGGCCTCCTTGCACTGGCATAGTACTATTTCTGCACAACTATCCTGGCATTTCACCATCTGTGGACAAATCTAAAATGAGAGAGAGTTTATGATCAGGAGCTGGGCAGAAGAGAAAAGGTTTGGATCTACGAGGAAGCTGTCACCTCTTTGCCCTTCTGCTAAAGCAACTGCACTTCATGTGCAAACTTTGTAAATAATTTGGATTACAACAAATCCATTAATCCTTTCTCATCCTCTTCTGCTAACAGAAATAGCTCACAAACCTTCAAATATTTACCAGACCTATGGGCCAACTTTTCTGCATTCTGGCTCTTCTGGGTCGAGAGCAGTTGTGTTTTGTTCCCTGGTCTCTCTGCAACCATTTCCGCAACCTGGAGGCCAATGGAGAACCTTGAACTGGGTGTAACCTGGCACAGCACGTGCCAAAATATTATTGCCCGCATTTCACAGGTCGTGTTGTTTTGAAAAGGTTTCTGGAGACATAAACGATTTTACCCTCTAATAGATGAGGCTGCAGCACAGCAGTGTTTTGTTTTCAGCCACGAAAGGTGGCACAGGAAGCTAAAACCATGGTATCTTCATTGTGTTTCTCTACACCTTTGCTACAGACAAACAAAAAAGCATCAGTGGTGACCAGAGAGGCACATAAAATAAAAGCCAGCAGCAACCTTTCCTGAGAAGACCCAACTTCCTTCAAACTTGAGACCTCATCTAATCAGAACACACCTTAGGCATATAAGCAGCTCTCATGGGATACTAAGAACAGCAACAAAGTGTGGTTGTGCCATGCCTGAGCATCCCGACTCGCAGGCTCTCCCTCAAGAGCAGCAATAACCTCTTCTCTGACCACGGCAAATGCATGTTCCTCCACTCACCCCCCCCCTTGAAGGGCAGAAGCTCCCCTTGAACATGGAGGCATGCTGTTTGGCTCCTCCAGGTCTTTTCCTGCAGCACTCCTCCTATAAAGATTTTTACAAAATCTTTATATCCAAAATCTAGATAAATCCTGGAGATTTCTATGGATGTAGAATATCCAAAACCTGTGCATGCACAACTTTTACGAGCTGTTTGGCAGCGTGCTCCTAGGGAAGGGACATGGCTCCCTCTAGGTTGCAGTTTGAGATACAAAAATCACATGCTAACATCTGCTTGCTAATGGCAATGCCAAAACCCGTGTAGCAAAGCAGCAGAAGCTCAGAGGAAAGTGAAGGATGTTAAAATAAGCCCAGGGCTGCCGGTGGCCCCGTTAGACCAGTTAGTACCTTTGCCACATATAACAATTGCTGCAGCTCGTGCAGCCAGTCTACCCAGCCCTCCACGCGGCCTCCTAAGATGGCTGAAGCGGAGAAAAATTGCATAGATCAGTAAAAATTAATGAACAATATCTCTTAGCAGCGCCTAGAGCACCCAAACTGCCCCGCACGCCCCACTACTCTCTAAATTCAAAATGAAAAGGGTATAAGAGGACCACAGATCACATTTTACACATTATACTCCTCCATACATAAATACTGAATTTTATACATTATATTCTTTTATATGTAAATACTCTGGACTTACCGAATTGCGCTTGCCCACAGGAGAGCTGTCACTACATCCTAACAGGCAGCAACTACCTATGTGGTGTTTGAGCGCTTACAAACATGATGGTACCTCTGCAGCACACGGAAACAGTCTCAAATCAGGAAGTAGGATTTCAGTTATGCCTGGGGTTTCTTCTAAGGTGCTTTGGTCTTATTTGAATTAATTTTACTTTGGAAGATGAGCAATAAGCACTTGTAAATCAGAACATCTGGTAAAACGCTGTAATCTGCCAGAGTCTTGTGAAAGAGCAGCCCCTCCAAATAACTCTATTTTCAGTGCTTTTTAGTAATACTCCAGACATAATGATTATAAACATGTAAAAAGACGGAAGTAACATCATCGCCCCAAAATCAAATATTGATATTTTCTGAAGTTCACAAATGAATCACAGCAGAGCTACTGTTCTGGCATAAACTGAAGACCCCAATGGGTGTAACATACATTGGCTTCTAGAGAACATAACCTTATTTTACAGTTGGGCCAGTTTGAGTATTTCTTTTCATTTGATAAATCCATGGAGGGACTAATGGCCACATTTTCTCATTCTCTAATATTTAGTGGTGAGATCTAGGGAGGGAAGGAAAAAAGAAAAGAAGAGCTGGGAAAGAGCATCTAAGTTATCATGCATCCTCAAAAAGCTTTAACAGCAGCAGTATCGGCAATAATACATTCAACAAACATTTTTTCTGATGCTGAATAAATGGGTGCATACCATGTTAAATAGCACAAATGAATACTCTATAAATCACATAGAATTCAGAAAGCAGCAGATGTCACGTGCCTTAGCAATTAAGGTTACTGAAAATGCCCATTTTGTGCCCATGGTTTGTACGAGTTTTGCTTGCTCTCATGCCTGTGAAAATTCACACTGCTAAAATTTCACAGTTGGAAAGAGAAAAACAATCAATAAGGCACGGAGTTTTCCACAGTGGAAGAACGTAATTCAGAGAAACAACCGAGATGTTCCTCCCTCTGCCCTCAGATAATCTCATCCATTAAGAAGGCTGGAACTATCCTTAGCAGAAACGGCATTAAAGCAAAATGTTAGTACCATCGGTGTTCAAGCGCTCGAGTCGGGAAGCTGGGAAATGACTGTTGTCTCTCCATGTAATTACGTAATGGCAAAGTTTTACTGACTGCTCAAATAAGACTCTTCAACAGATGGCCATGATACACGACTTAGTAAATGGAAACTAATCAGATCCATTTATAGTGAAGTAACGTCTCCAAAGTAAGTGCCACCAATCTACCGTCTTACAGTAATGCACTTGCAAAATCCTAACAGTTTAATAGCACAAACTCAGTCTCATTATTGTCTTTCAGTGATAGAGCCAAGCGAGATTAAGCTAGGAATATTACTGGAAAGGAAGTCCTGGGCTCCCACTCCTCGCTGCCACAACAGCATTTCACTTCTTCCAAAAACAAGTCAAGCTCCTGCTTCAGATGGATTTGCTGGTAAGGCCATCTCCAAACCTCAGTGACGTGACGCTGAGAAGCCCCACTCTCATTTCCTATCTCACCTTATTTAAACCCTGTTTCAAATGACTTGACTTTCAGCTGTTGTTGCCCTTTTACATTAAATAACTCTCTTGCCTGCAGCCCCCGAGATCCTGTCTGCCTGGGGGCATTCACACGCAGAAGTCACAGCCCTTCTTTGGGCTATTGGCAAACCAAGCTAGAGCAGCTTCCCATTATTTCACTTATTATAGCAACCTCTCTGTCCACCTATCTAATTTTCAGTAATTTGTACGTGGGCAGCCAAAAGTGATCACAGCATTCCATAAAAAACCCACATTCCATAAAATTTAGTATTTCCCAGTATAGTTGATTAACTTAAACTCCTTTCTCTACCTTCATTTAATCCAGGGCCCTGAATTTCTGAAATGTGCCCGTCTGAATGCCATCAGGAAATCTCACCAACATGTCGCAATAACCGCAAAGTTTTATCTGGCCAAATAATTAACTTCACTGAGTAATAGGAGACCTTGGGCGAAGAGCGCTAGGGCGTTACCATTAAGTAATGCGCAGTCATCAGCCAGAACCAGGATCCTGGAACAGAACATTACAAATATAACATCAACCTTAACATCGTGCCAAGCCTCTGCAACCTTTGCTAGTTCTGCAGTCATCTCGTTCATCCCCCGTAGGAGTCTCAAGCACAAAAACAAGTAAACCTATCTCTCGGCTGCTTGAGCTGTTCCCATTTCCTTCATGACTCTAAATTCCGGTTAGTCTCCACCGTCTATGCTTTGATAGCGTATTGCTGACCCCACGCTCTGCTACTTCTCACACACCCTGTGTCTGCGACCCAGCCCCTTACCAGCAACACAACACTGGCTGAGCAAATCTACATCTCATCCCCACTGGTACTGAGGCGTTTGCCTGTCCTTTTGGTACCCCTTGGTCCTGGTTATCTCCTCCACCAGTTCCTTCAGCTGTCCTCCTCCAGGTTCAAGCTTGCCTGCAACACCACCTCCAAACTCCTCATTAAGATATGAGCTTTGAAGCATACCTTATCTGGCGCATTTTGGGAATGGATCAGAACAGAAGCCAATTCCTCACCCTGTACATTCTCCCATCGCCATGTACTTCACTAATTTTGAGGCAAAACGAAAGGGCTGGCCCCATATCTGTTGTGCTGAGGAGAACTAGAAAAGTTAGGGAAATAGAAAAAAACATGAAAAAAGATCCACCTGCAAACACAATAACCAGTCAGTAGTGCCTTTTTTACTCTGTTTTTCATGTTTTCCTTGTGAGAAAGACTGGAAAGAAATGATAACAAAATTTCAATAAAGTCTCAAAGCCATGTTCAGGATTTGCATGAGTTCTGAAACTATTTGAGAAATGGAAGCTACACACCTTTTGCAAGAACTCCTGCAAATTTAGAAGCATTGGATTTCTTAAAATTTATTAGATACCACGGGATCTTTTGTAGTGGTTTTGCTGAGAGGCAATAGGTAGGAATATATTACCATGCCAACTATTATTCAAGGTGCATATTTTACTGATGTAAATAACTTATTTAGGGAATTTTCTTACTTGGCTCCTTTCTGAGATCATTCAGGAATTACTTGTAGCATGGTCCTACCTGAAATGTTTATCATTACCTTAATAAAGTGCTACAAGTAACCGAGTTTCAGTGTTTGTTCTTCAGCCTGTGCAAATACATCGCACATAATTTATACACTCTTTTTCAGTGCACTAGTAGGGATAAATATTTGAGCTTCATCAGAAGTTGAATAACATGCGACATTTTCTCTGTCTCCCTTATGGTAAGCAAATTGAGTGAAGCTCAGATTTCCACTGTGTTTATTTCTACAGGCTTGAACTTTTGCCGGCTCCGCACTGAGCTGCAGAATGGTTCACTTTGCTGTCAGCTGCACTGAAAATCAAACAGCTGAGGCTGCTGGTGTATTTAGTCTCATGATTAGATAAGTCTTAGATGAAGTGAGAAGGACAGCACGCTAGAAGCTCGGCTGCAGAGTGATGCCTATATTCTGTATTGTTCGTCCTTGAGCCTTGAATATATCAGCCCATTGGTCCGGTTTCCATCTCGTCTTGCATTTCATGATTCTTAAGCATCATAAGCTGGAAAAGCTATTGTATTTAATATTCTGACAGTTTTCAAAAATATAGCCCCTCAACTTATTCTATTTTCACTGCTCTAGTATTTGGATATAGCATCAAGTTAATGTATCAAAAGAAAGCATCAAACAGATTTAGAGCTTAAGTACCTATGCTTGACACAATTTTTACTCAAGTCAAAGCCACAAGTTTACCCTTAAACAGACCTACTAGACAACAGCATACACACCTGAACAAAAATATGGCACAAACTTCTGCTGAAAAAGCTGGGAACAGTATTTCCTTATCTCTATTTATAACTTAGATATTGCTATTTGGAATGTGTTTCTTACTTTCATGGGAGAATATGTTTCACTTACTTTCACCAGAGCTCTTTCTTTATCTGTAAAATTTGCGTATCATCAGGCATTCTGAAATTTATCCCTGAGAATAGGCAATAAATCCTAGGCATCTGCTTGAGCTTGTCTCTTCCTCCACTGTTCCTAGAAATTTTTCTCATTTCACCTAAAACTACTTTAGACTAAAGGATAAACTAGACTTTTAGAAGGAATTGCTGTTCTCCTGGAAAGGCTGGAGCACCCTTACCTGAAACATGTGCTCTGTTCTTAGGGACTTGACATGTCTACTCTTAGCATATGCCAAGAGAAAGCATAAAAAAAGGTAAATTAAAACATCAGGAGATCTGAACTTGTACTGAGCTTGGTGTGAAGGCTAGGGACACTGCTACTCTTCTCAACTCATTTTCCTTTCACTGGATTCAGAGCACCTAGGAACAGCTTTCTTCCCACTTCTCAAGAGACGACTATCGTAGCATCCTCCTTTGGGCTGCTGTTCTTAATGCTGCGCCCAAATACATCTCAGAAGTAGTTTCTACTGTTACTTCACATCATTATATAGTCAGTGATCTCATGCAAGAACTGTTTTTGGCATCATGTTGGATTAAAAAGTCTTTCCCATAAAAGAAAGCCCATCCTGTTAATTTCTCACATTTTGGACTTTATAGTAGCAATATTTGATTTGAATCATTTACTGAAGTATAGGCAGAGTAGTGACTACAAATTAAGGTTGTCAGTATTTCAGCACATACATCTACAGTTCTTGTTCCAGGTTTTTACTCCTCAGCAGAAGTGGAAAGAATTAAAAAAAAAAAAAAAAAAAAAAAAAGTATGTATTTCTGACAAGATTTCAGGAAAATTATGCTTTTAAGTAGCATAAGCATTATTTTGGTTATGCAAAATGCAGGATTTAGTCTTTACGTATTTGTTTCTCAAGGATACCATCCATAACAATGTTCTCTCAGAAGGGTATTCTCATGTCAAGAAATATTCTTTAGCAACATCTGTAGAATTTTCTCTTATTTTCTGAAAACTAACATTGGGCACAGGATGCTGACAATCCACTTAGCCTGGTCTTTCTGGAATACAACTGTCCTAAGGGTGGTGTATTATTTATCATTTTAATCTTTGAACCAGTTGCTTTACTCACAAAAACATATGACTCATTCTGAAAAGTATAAAAGAAAACTGGCTGCCTGCGGTCCCATCCCTCCAGACACATCTTGCATGATGTACTAAAATTAGATTGTTAGATGCACAGGGTGAAGGCTTTCTCTTGTTTGTTCTGAACGGTACCTAGCACGTTTTGAGTATTATGAAAATAGATGGCCATTTAGAGTGGTTGGTGGAGGAGAGACTGCAGAAGAACTCATTTACGCTGCAAAAAACAGTATCAAGTATTTACAGCTAATGGATGACATCAATGCAAATTGTAGCTCTGTAGAGTAAACTAAAAAAGTATTTTTCCACAACTTCAGACTCCCAACACCAACCCTAGCCCCAACTAAAACTGACAGACATATAGACAGTTAAAAATCTGCAAGTTTCATCCCCAGAATCTATACCTTGGGGGAATACCTACTCCAAATTTCATAATCTCAACTCAGACTGTAACCCTGAGATTAAGTATCAGATCCATATGTTCAGTTAAAGACTACCTGACTCTGTACCACCCCTACTTACATCAACTCTACTTACCCCACCCAACCCACCAGTAAATAAAGTTCCTGTGGTTTTGGTTTCCTAAACCCTAGTGTAACCCTAATTTTACATTAGCCTAAACCAACACGTTATTTGTATATTATACTGATATGCAAGTCCCTAGTCCTTCTGATGCTAAATCATGGTCTTCATGTCATTGGACTGTACAAGGTCCACAGATTCCTGGCCTTTGGGTTTCCATCTCCTAACTGTAATTATTTGGATTTGGATTTGTGCATGGGGGTAGGGAAGGAAATCCAAAGCCACAAACATTAAATATTAACTCAATCCAATTCTTAGGTGAGCAGTCCCTGAGAAACATAGTAAGGAACTAAGGTTTTTAAAACTCAAAATATTTGCTAACACAGGTATAATCTTATCTCAAGCTCTACCTTTAACTATAAATAAGAAATTAAACTAAAAACTGAAATGAAATACTAGCACTGACACTAGACCGCTTCTAAAAATATGCCATATCCACAGATAAAATGGGCCTTTGAATTTTTCATATTCGAGCCCTAGCCCACTGTAATTCAATTATTCTTATAATAAGATGCTGGCTCTTATTAGTAGCCGCCTACTTCTGTGACAGTACATGCTCTCGAAGATTTGGTTTCTGAAACGTTTATGAAACCTTTTCCTAGCTCCCAGAGCCCACAGAACCTAGAATGACATCAGATCTTTGATTTCTTAGACTCCCCCAACTCTAACCCTATCTTAAGTATACCTGATTTGTGAAGCCCAATAGCAAAAGGGAACCTCCAAAATCAGTAGTGTCATGACTTACTACCTCTGAAGGCCCCACATAATGTGTATGTTGATGTCTTCAACTGACAGATACTTGAAACCTGAATCAGTCTTCATTACATTTAGAGATCAATCCCTTTATAAAAATAAAATGCAGGTCTGCTCATGCTTACTAGTTCTTCAAGCTGTGGATTCCTAAATATTAACCCCAGCCAACTTCCTTGCACTATCCTCGATTACAAGATGGAGGTCAATCATTGCAGTAAGTGACATCAGAAGCAACTGAAACTTGTGGATGTCTGAAAACATAGATTGAAACCAAAACAAACTGAGTACTACTGAAACATACTGAATCTAGTCATAAAATAAGGGCTTAAGAGCACAAACCCCTCAAATTTTACCTTGAATATCAATTCCTAGCCTTACTCAGCCCCCAGCTCTCCTTTTCTCCTAGTCCTTGAGATTCAAAAGCCAAAGCCCTGTCTTCAAGCCCAGCTATGTATTGTTTTAACTGGATCAGTTCCTACTGTAAATGGGAAGAAGTGGGCCCTACCAGACACCTCCCTAAAACTGAAGGTCACAAAGCAGAATCACTGGGGAGTCCTATAATCTAATCTTAATTGAAACCATAACCTTAGCTTGAAGTCTAGAAGGGGTATGAATCACTACAATAGAAGAAAAAACACGTCTAATCCCCATTCCCGACAGCCCTCTTCAGCCCTTAGGGCTTTTAAAATCTGACAGCTCTTGGAGCTCTTGAAGATTTATCGTTTCAGAGCTTGGCCCCAACCTGAACCTTAAGCTTACTTATATCTGAGGAAGGATACGGAGACTAATCTGTACAATAAAACAAAACATATGCCTGAATTCCTGCTGACACTATCCATCTTTCTGGTTCCATGCACTCTCTGAAATCCAGAGAAGCAACTGAGCCTTGAACGTATATCCCCAAATCCTCATCATTACAGTTATCTCTACAGTGAAAAAGGGTTATTTCGTGGAGGTAAAGAATTAACTCCCTTTCAAGATCATTCATGCTCCCAGTTATCTGTAGCCTTGAGAAACAGGCAATTAAGTTTTAGATTTCTAAAGCCTAATACTTACTTCAGTTCTAACCTTGGACTTAATTATAGGCAAACTGACACAAATCTCTACGGAAAATCTCTGATATCCCAGAAAGCTATTTGGATTCTAAACAACTATATTTTGCTATTTTCTTCCTTTTGCTCCATTTTGGCTTGAGCAGGTCAGGTTAGGAATCCTGCCTTTGGTCCTGATTATTCCTTTCCCTATGGTAAGGTGGTATCTGTCAATACTTGCGCATCATTTCCCTCCAAAAATATTAAGCCCTCCTCCAGCTTCTGCTACACACTCTGAACTGTTTCCTGTCATATTCACAACATCTCAAGTTGCTAAATTATCCTTAAACTTATTATTTTGCTTTATAAATCACATTTACTATTATTTTTCTTGTGGGTAAATTCTTATTTCATGGCTTTCAGTTCAGCCTCCTTGATTAAGGCATACAGAAACCAGATTTGCTAATTTGCTAATGATCTACCCATAAAAAGTGGTCCTATTGCAACATACTCTCAGAAGCCTCCTTACTCGAGCCCATTTTTTTGCTTGCAAAAAATCCCAGTCCACCAAATTTATTCCTATATTTGATGTGGAACTCGGTCTCTTTCTACATAAACTTCATGAGTAGTGTCCTTGGCATCATTTTTAATAGGCCACATGGAATTACAAGAGTGATTCAAAACTAAGGAAGGTGGAAAAAAATATTTTTCTTCCCAAACAAAATTCAATGACCAGCAGAAGCTAAGTACTGAAAATTTCAGACGAATAATGGAGACCTTTTAAAAGCCATCTGTGATCAAAAACAGGTGTTTACAATAGAGAGGAAGAAAAAGGCAACTTACCCAAGCCTCTGGCAGCTTTAATAACAGCTTTCTCTTCTGAAATATCAATGTACAGTATTCAGTACTGCCACAGAAGCTGTTTATAGAGGAAATTTCTATTTGTCCTTGAAGGCCTTCCTGCTGAATGCACTTCAGAGCTCTTACTGTTTATTTCTGACTGTGAAGTCAAACAGCAGAAAAGAAGTTCCAAGAAAGAAAAATTGTCTCAAAGAGGTACAAATTAACGACTTGTTGCTTCTCTTGTGCACAGTTATGCTAATCCAGCTATTCTTCCCCCTTGAATATATACCTTTAAACACCTTTTGAAGCTTGAGAAGAAACAAGAAAGGATATTTTATAGTAGTGTATATGTGAAGTCTGAGAAAGCTAATTCCTCATGTTACAAGAAAGTTGCTTCATACCAAGCCTGCAAATAAAATAAAGGCTCGATACTGTCTCATGCTTTATGTCTTTCTCCTACCCTGTTCATCTTGTCTTTCTTCTGTCCATTTTCCTATTCTTATCATCACACTATGGCATCCTTCATATGAATCAAATCTGATGTGAAAATCTTTTCCCCCTCTCAACTTCAATCTCCTGGTTTCTTCCCGTTATTATTCAGTGGGGGTACTGGTCTGTAAGAGAACAATATAGTAAATAATTCATTTTGTGATATATTTTTCTCGGGTGGTAGTTACTTTTTAACTAGTCTATCTGAGAGTAGATGGATCCAAATTTATAACCAGTTCACTGGACCAAAATTAGAGGGGGAATAATTAATTTACCGGCAGAGAAACGGAAGTTGAATATTTCTGATGTAGTCAAGTCCTGTTTGGCCAGACAACTCCAAAAGATTTCTCCCATCTGCTGCTTCCTGCAGCAGGAGTCATTGCATTAATATCTCTAATTTCATAAATCACAGAAAGCAATGGCATTCACATTTTTCTGTCCTGAAAGCCAGTATATTTAAGGGCTCTTCAAAACTAATACTTTCGTGCTAAAATCTGTAAATACAAAGGGAAGTTTCTTTTGGTCGATTATCAGACGTCCTAGAAAAATGAAGTGTCACTCCCCCGCATACCCATAGCCTTGCATGAGTATGCAAGGAGGCCTCGGCCTCCTCTATCTCATTCTCCTTCCTTGGCCAAACAGTAAGCCAATTTGGCAAAAGAAACCCCCAGCATACTGATAGACATTGGTTGAGAAATCATCTCCACGCTCATATTTTGCAAGCCCTGTGTCACCTCTGACAATCTAACAACTAAATGTGCAAGGGAAGTAAAACAATACAATCAGACCAAAATGAGCACACCTGAAAGACAGTAAAATGGAGCAGCCAATCATGATCACCCCTATCTTCAAGCTGTGCATGCAGCTAATGTCTTCAAACGGTTTAACTGAGCAATGGCATGTTAAAACCAGCTAAGATAACTATTCTAACCTTGTTATTTTTATTTTATATGTATATATATATGTACATGCACAGACACATATATACTTGCATATGCATATACGCGTGTATATATAAATAAATATAAACATATATATTTATATATATTTACTTATACAGCACTCATAGTTGACTGTGAAACGCTAGAGGAGTCATTAAATCTTCTCTGTATCACAGATACCAAAGAAACGATATGCTCAGTCATATAGCTTAAATGCTTTGCTCAATGATAACATAAGCTATGCAAGATATGGGGATTCTACCACTTTCCTAGAAAACTCATCTCATCAGGTTGATCCTATTTAACTACCCTAACTTGTTCGTCTTTCCTAGTTTTTAAGTATCCACAGATCGGCAACCTTTTTTTCCTCTCAAATGGCACTGCTTCTTTGTCGAGCTTAAAGTCAACTGCACTAAAAAGTGAGTTGAAGCTATTTTTACAAGTAAGAAAGGTAATACACAAATGCATATAAAATATCCAAATACTGCTTTCAGTGTATTTCCCTGAATAAATTCCATAAAACCTCTGCACCTCAGGTTTCCTTTCCTGCAGAGGACAGTGCCGGCAGGGCACAGAGAGCTTTGAGCAGCAAACCAATATAAATCGCTTATATGGTCTAAATAACTCTAAGAGCTTCTACACTGACTGCAGGTTTTCCTGCACTAATGAAAAGCCATTCATTTTGCCTAGGTCAACTAATTACAGGGTGTTTCTGACACAGAAGCATTTCAAAGTGACCACAAGGCACAAATCTTGAATGAAACTAGCTGTACGGTAATAATACATAAATTACAAAGATATTTTAGCATAAAAATACTAAAGCTATGCAAACCACATTGGTCCAAGTGAGGAAAACATCCAAGCCTATTTCTAAAGCTATTCCTTTCCAGAGATATCTACACTTTTTCCTTAAGAGACTCAAGCTCATGCTTAAGTGTTTTCCTTAATTGGAATCACTGTGTTTAGTTTGGGAAAATGAAATTACTTTAGGATTTAAGTAATGTCATGAGACAGATGCACCCAACTTCCCTGCCCTCTAAGTTATTTTCTGAATAAAGCTCAAGGTCAGGACCATTAAAAGTTTCCCAGCAATTCCCCAGTAGCTGCCTTTAGCTCTGAGAGAGTTGCAAGTAATGTTCCAGGACAGATAAACACAGAGACTTTTAAAATAAATTAAGTATCTTCCATTCATTTCTGATGCTTTACACATAACAGATTTTATAACTTTGAGACTGGACCAAACTCCTTGATTTTTAGCCAATACCTTGGCAAAATTTCCATTCAGTTCAGTTTACACACAAGCTCAGCCTAGAACCGGTGAATTATTCTGGTGGCACAAATTAAATCTTACAAGCTTTTGGAGAAGAAATGCTATCAGTAGCAGATATGACTGCATAATTTTAGGCTACTGTCTCCTAAGTTTGACAGGAAAGAAAACATACTCACTGTTTGCCGATAATGATACATTTTTTTGCCATGCAATATCTAATGCCTTCCAGATGCACTTAGCATTTGGGACAATTTGTTCATTTCGCTCAGAAATTAAAATGTGTTTTGACTAGTAAGCCTCTATTTAGCTTTTTTCTGTAACCATTTCTCTTCATGGGAGTATTTTCCAGATGTTGTGTCAGTCTAGTCATCTGGGACCTCTTCCAACTCATGTGGAAAGTTTGCTGTCATAGGTTGTCACTGGCGGTTTTGTCTAACAAGCGCTTTCATTAACGAACCCCAGCACGGTTATAAAGCAATATATAAGGCATCGGAAACAGCACTGACAGCAGGCATATGCTTTGTTAGGTAAGTACAGTACCTATCTCTGCTCAGACTGTTTTGATCAAAGCGCTCTTTTTCAAAAGATGATGGACTACAACAGAAAAAAATAGACAAGTTTTCCTTCCGAAAAAAGACTTACTTTTATCCTACATCTCCATTGGATATGTTTAAATAGTTAGACACTCATATTTAGATGATAGACTATGGTTTATAGGTTATGTTGCTTAACTATTTTTTTGACGGTAAATTTTTAAATTCTCAGAGTTATAATTTTCAATAATACAACCTTAGACACTATTGTACTGAAGTCACCTTAAAAACTATATATATTGACTATAGACTTCACATAACAGAATCCTGAAAAAAACCACCTCTGTTATTTGGCAATAGTGATTTTTCCAAGTCTTGTTACAAAATTTAATAGCTTATCGACTAATAAGAAGGAGAAGATTCTTGAAATAAGTGTAAATCAGCAGCTTCACTTTGAATAGTTTCAAGATGAAGTTTAGGCTGTTACCTGACTGTTATTAATATATGTATTTCATTATTTTTTGAAAACTGAATGAATTGATTAAATTGCAGGTAGTGATACGAGACTCTTTCTTTCCAGGAGAATGTCGTACCTGAAAGCAGTGATCCTCTGGAACATACTTTGCCTATCCCTGCTGGTCGTTTCGGTGGCCTTGGTGCGAGAAGTTTCTTCTGAAGGTACTGTAACACCCAAGCTTGCCGAGCATCTCGGACACAGAGCAGGAATGCTTCAAATGTGTCTTCACAAAACTACTAAATTCCAGAATTTTGTAGTTCACTCGGGCAGGGTATTATAATTCAGTATTGTAATCACAGAATACCTTTTTAAATACATTTTGGTCCTCTTTTTGGTGGAAGAATGTATAAATATCATGCAAAATGCATGTGAGCCTACTTCTTTTTCTGTAGACATATACTACAGATTGTCTTGTCCTCAGGCTGACTTATTTAGGCCAAGTAATTGCCAATATGTATTAAAGTAGTATCTGAAATTACAATACTCACCTAATTTGGTTAGAAATACTTGAATATAATGAGCTCAGGGTAAGAAATGGACACACTCTGCTAAATATGTTCCTTGCCATTAAATACACTGTTATGACCACCACCCGGGCTGATTTTGGCAATTATTTTTCTAATACTCCAGATTTTTATTTACTCTCAAAACTCTGCAATTGACTTGTAGCACCTTTATGAAGACATGGAGGGACCTGCAGCGTGGCAAGTCCTTTACTGTCACAGCTCTCAAGTAACTCTGACATTATCATAATGATAACATTGGATAGTACTTGCCAGTAGAATACAATTTACTATTACTTGATGGTAGAAAACCAGCCTTGGACATCTAGGTAGCTCCTCACAGCACAGCAGACGTCAGATTTTAGTGGCAGGGCTCAGCGGTCTTTCCAATATTTTCAACAGAGAGTGGATTCTTACCAAGAGCAAAGCCACTACAGTCATTTAGGCATTTTCCTTAGAAGTAGCTTTGTAACTTGCAAGTCAAACTTAAAGCAAACCAATGAATGAAAAATGCATGTTTTCTGGGTTTATCTGTATTTCCTCCTGTAAGGGCAATGTTAGGGTGCAATATACTGAGCACATAGCCAGAAAGGAAGACATGTAGCTTCTCTTTCCAGCTCTTCTGTTAAGAGCCCATTAACTCAAGTCCATTAACCTCAGGGTAACATTTATTCATTACTTGTAAAGAACTATTTAAAAAAAATACATAAGTAGCTGTTGGAAATCACATTCTCTAGTTTAATTATTTGTTGGCCCATGGTGTCCCTTCCTGCGCACACAGAGCGTGCACTGTCAGAAATTATTGTGTCTTTGCTGTTGTGTTACATGTTATTTCGTGTTGTATTGTTGCTCAGTGTTTCAGCTGATTATCTGAACTCTTTTTTTAACTTGCTGATTGTTCAGCAGCTTTGTCTGTACTTGGGGACCTTTCACTCGGTGTCCTGCAGGTTTCAGCTCCAGCAGGAGAAGCTGTTAGGATGCTAGCAGAGGCTTTGCATAACAGGGACAGTTGTGTCAAGGTGACTATTTGCTCTGGCAGCAGAAAGTAACAAAGTGCCATCAGAAACGTGCCTGCTTTTGGTGCGAAAGCAGACCTCCTGGCGTCTTGGTTATCATCATCTAGGATTTTGTGACATTGCAGCAGTCTAGCAGTAAAACTAGGGTCTGATGAGCATTTATGCTGCTCGGCAGGGAGTAATGTCCTCACGGACAAGTGGAAAGTGCTTTGGAGAACATTGCAGGACTGGAACCCATCATCTAACCTCAGGACTGATACCAGGCATACTTTTTTTTTTTTTTTTTTTTTTTTTTCCTGAAGCTAAAGGTCAGATAGAGCCTAAAAATTGCCTATGAAAACGGCCCCAGGGTACCTGCATTTAAAATGACAATACTCACCAGTTTGCAAGCTAAACTACTTTCATTTGGGTAGCATGAAAAACATTACCAAAGATAAAAATCGGATAGATCTAGCGAGTCTGACAGGTATGCTGCTGCAGATTCTGTAAACATGTTTGGGATAAATTAAGACAGAGAATAAGCTGGCAGAACAATATAGTGCCTGGCTGATATATTGCCCAAGCGAATTCTGATCAATTTGGATCAATTTGCCATTCAGATTCTAGGCAGAGTTTATGAGCAATGCCAGCTGGAAAGTATTTCTGTCTATAATCATGGACATGTTTTCTCTTTTTTGGAATTTATCAAAATGGAAAGCAGAAATCCATAGTGTCATGTATATATATAGTGTTTAGTATAAAGTTCTGCAAAATGTTCTGACAATGTTAAGCTTTCTATTAAGGCAAGGAATTTGTTTATATTATCAGAATTAGTGTAAAGATAAAATGAGAAATAAGTTTTACTGGATACCTAGGCAGCATAAAAAGAGGATGGACTACAAAATATCTATGCTACAAAGTCATATTAAATAGGCCAATTTAATAAAATACCCCTGTTAAGTGTTTATACTCACAATCAAATAAAATTGGACAAGTTACTGTGACGTTTCCGAGCCCTTGCACAGCGTGTGTACATGCACACATGCATCCGTACTTGGCCACACAAGCAAGCTGATGCCATTCTCCTTAGAGGTTGTTCACCTCCTAATGGAAAGGGGTGAAAAAAAAAAGAAAAAAGAGTAAGAATAGCTTTACATTTATTTCATATGCAGCACCTAGCTGAAATCTTCAGATATCCCCAAGCTATGGCATTTTTTTCCCCATAATATTCTGAACCAAACTCCACGTCTCAAACCCAGACCATCGACGTGGCTGAGATCTGCCTCCCCACAGTCAAGCTCAGGCCCCTCTTTGATTTTCTCCAGGATCTGCGCGGTGACCCTTGGCCACTGCTCTAGGCTGGCACGTTCAGCATCGCCCCCAGGCGCTTCCCATGCAAACCCAACACTTGGCCTGACCCAGCTCTCCTGTAAGTCCCTGATAAATGACCTTTGACTTCAGTGGGGCCAGAAGAACGTTTTCCTTTCTGGAAAAATATGTTCTACAAGCCATAGCAGGTCTTGATTGTGCTTAGTACATGAAAGCTTTGCAGACATCCAAGCTTTCAATTTGAAACTTTTTGATTTTTTTGTTGACTTCTTGATCATATTCAGCTTCCCAAAATAAAGGCCGGTACCGCTCCCACTGAAGATGGAAAAACCCTGACCTGCCTGCCTGGCTTCAGAAGGGGTTGAACTGGGCCTATAGTTTCTGTGACATTGACCAAATAAACAGAATTCTTTAGGGAAAAAAAGGCACATCAGACATACCGTCATGCCATTCAATGTTTCGGCACATCCTATCCCAGCATGGCCACGTTTACACTGGTGTTGTATGATTTTAGATTTATCAAGCTGTGCAGGGAGATGTGGGGAAGGGTTTTCTAGAGAGAATGACTGCCAGTGTGACTATAGCTGTCGACACTTCGAGGAGTGCTGCCCCGACTTCGGGAAGGTCTGCTCCCCGGGTAAGTGCCCGCACGCAGCCCACGCCTGCCGCCGAGACCGCTCTGCCCCTTTGCTTACTCGTCACTTGGCGCCGGCGGCTCTTCTTGCTTAAGCGTTGCTTGTGTTGCATCACGTCCTTGTCCTCCTCCCACGCCTGTGCTGTTCACCCCCTCAAAAAGTTGGCAATAACCTTGTACACAACCTGTTCACATAAAAAAAAAAAAAAAAAAAAAAAAAAAAACACCATTGCATCCGCAGGAGTTACGTTTGTACTTTTGTCTGTCTGTCTTTTGTACCAAAAAAAGAAAAAAAAAAATCTGTTAAAAGCAAATTCAGGTCAGAATCCAAGTAGCAGGAATTTTTGGAGAGAAATTCAGTGACAGTCCCACTGAAGTTTTGGAGAAATGCAGAGGTGGTGGGGGTTTGGCAGAAACCAGCTCTGATTCACATCCACGTCAGTTCTAGAACCAAAATCATTTATCATATGATAGGAAAAACTACCAACAGATTGCTATTTCAATATGGCCCAGTGACTGCAAAAAACAAACAAACCCCAAAAAAACACTGAAAAATTTTGGTGCTAAAATTCATGCAGATAGTTAAAATTCATGCAACACAGTTTGATGGAGAAGCTGGTAGGACAAGTATTATTTTATATGCTTTACTTGCATGCAATTTACAACTGAATAGTGTAAATAAATACAGATATTTCATACTGTTTTAGTAGAGAGTTTATGCAATGCATCTTACTATGAATTACCAGTGTCAAAAATATTATTGACTTGGATAACTACTGTTTGTTACACTGTCCTGTAGTTCCAGTTAACTTAAAGGCCTAGGATAAAGACTCCATTGATCTAGCAATGCAGACTGAGTGTTGTTTAAAACACAGACACAGTAATACCTCAAATGCTAATTCTGCCTCCTCAGCCAAACACCTGTACTTCAGTCTTCTCAGTCATGATCCTGATTTGAAGCATGACTTCAATATTTTTCTCATTTTTCATAAATGAAAGTACATTCTGAGGCATTTCATTTATCCAGCTATTTTATATTTATCTAGCTATATAGCTATTTTATTTTATTTTATTTTTTAAATCGTGGACCAGATCATGAAGTTATTCTGGCATCTACATAAAATCTTAAGAAAATCTTCAGGGCTAGAGAAACCTCCTCTCTTCTACCCTAAGTCTCTGCCCCAACATTATAAAATAAAAATAATTCTCACCTGTGTACTTGGACTCACTCTGCATTTACACTGCTCAAAAGGTCTTCAGAACTTGTCTACACAGTAATCCTAATTTCACTAGATAATTATTTAATTATAAGGTGTGATTTTAAGCTCTGAATGCCATCAAAATGACTACTTCAATGAGAGATTCATGCACAGAGAAGATGCAGAACAAGAATGATTGATCAAAAAATTCTGGAAATAACAAATGATAGCTAATTCTTAGCCCAACTCCATGAGATGTGAAGCAGCCTCAAAAATATCAACTTCAGACCTACTGTAATCACTTCAGTTTAACATACCTATAATAAATACCTATTTGAGGTATTACTGAACATCAATAAATACTAGCTTGTAGCGTAATGTAAACATTTAGAGTCAGATTTTGTCCTTCAAATTTGCTGAAGCTGGTTGTGCACGCCCTTTCCAATGATTTGTTCATGTAGCATATACATATATATTTATAAAACAGAAGCACTGTAGCCATTCAAGTTATTAGACATAATTACTATTGATTTATTAAAAGCATGTAGTTATAAGTTTCCTGTCAAAATATAGCAGGTACTCCTCTAATATTAGTAACTCATGAGCTGTATTAAATAGGGATAAAATTTCAAGGAGTGTCACTTTAACTGTATATAGCTGTTTGCACAGTTCAGTTGTGGCGTTTGCACATGCACGTCAGGTACACCAAGTCACGATCTATTTAGGCAAATTCTTTCTCATAAATGCGTTGGTAGACACATCACTGCTGATGCAAAGTGGTACCTGGATGAAGAGCTTTCCTAAAACCTGGCCCAGAATTACTTTCTTGCTGAATTCAAATTCTGTTCTTGAAATAACTGCTATCTGATTAGGGAAATTAAAATCTTCTACGATGGGACCTCCCTAAAGTGAATTCCGAAATTACGTTTTTCTCCCACTATAAATTGTGAATGGTCTCAATATACCGCAACGCTCAAGGTGCAATTCTGGTCACGCAGTCTGATCCCAAGCCCAATTACACAAGCAGGCTCTGGATCACACCCAAAAAAACCCCACCAGCTTTTACGAAGCTGTTCTTCAGATCAGCGCAAGCTGGTGACTTCACTATAGAAAGGTCCCAGGGCTAAATGCAAACCAGACACAAAGGCTAACCCACGTGTTGTGCCTCACGCAGCACTCTCCTGTAGAGGACGTTGCTTTGAAAGCTTTGAAAGAGGAAGAGTGTGCGACTGTGATGCCGACTGTGAAAAATATCTCAAGTGCTGTCCAGACTACGCAGACCATTGTAAAGAGGGTAAGAAACACTCCTTTATCTTTGTATTTTTCCTAAATGTGTTTAAATATAATTATGTTGCACTGTCAAAATATTAACTGTGCAGACTCAGCTCTTGATATCACTCACAGTAGCTCCGAAATCAATTTGTCATCAAATTAACCAATCTTATTTTTTGCTGATACATCCACAGTGTGACAACCTAATAGACAGGAACTGGGAGGCAGGGACTACATAAATGTTTGCTAACAGCAGAATATCACAGATCCTCTGCTCTACTTGCTGGTCCTACTAGTCTCTGAATCACCAGCGCTCAGCACCAGGACCTGCTGGCAGCTTACAAGTGTCTTAAGAGAAATTAGCTATCACAAAACCTAATTTCTGAAGTAAATTGCCCACTTCCTCAAGAGTGAGGCTTTTAGTGATTCATATGGGTAGATATCCTGGAAACCACGACCAGGAAACAAATTCTGAGGGAAACTTCCTTTTTGTCTTAGCCTTCATCAGCAATCTCCATACTTGAATTTACCACTAGAACCATGACGCAAGGCCAGGTCAGCACTAGAGAGGCTGAGATATGAAAAAAGTGTGTCGGATGAAGTCCTTCCTCAGGTGAAACGTTGTTCCTTTCAGACTACAATTCCTCAAAATGCTGAAAGCAGGTCAGATCTGTATGGATGACCATTTTTCCTGGGTGCTAAGATATAGATCTAGGGGAGATTTAATACACAAGCAATTCAATTCTAGTCTAAGGATCAGCCTTTGTGATCCTTAAGGACCTAAATCTATTTCTGTGCACAAAAATTGGCAAATACAGCTGGCATTCACAGAGCAGACTATTTCCAAGGCTGCCAGTTTTCAAAGTGTGCCATTTAACGAACAACATGAGTGTTTCCAATGGCTGCTTGGTTTTACTGTTCCAAGACAATCTCTCATTTTGTTTACTACTTACAATTATACTTCTTGTATTAATAAAAGAACGGGCGGAGAAAGCAGATTAAAATCATTCTTCCTCAGATGTATGCCATGTAAAATGAGATGAAAGGTTTTTACAACCACCTATAAAGGCTTTTTCAAAGAACATTTCATTTTAGTATGTTTTCACAGAAAATTATAGTATGTGTCTCAACCATTTGAAGTTCTAACTGCATGATCCTAATATCTAACTAGTATCTGACAAGATCTAACTCATAGAAGTATTCCCTTTTTGTGTGTATTAGCAAATGTTCTGACATTTGCAATCTTCTGTGGTATACAGGCTGGGATTTGAAAGGATGAAAAGGGGAATTAAATACATCAAATCCTGTAAAAACTTTAAAATTTCTTTCTCTAATTACAGCAAAGTAAAACATTCTCCAGCCTAGGAATCAGGCCCACAAAATCAAAAGAATAAGTTTATAGTTATTTCTAGAGATGCTTTTTCTCTTTCTGTTCCTCCAAAAGCCCCAAATACGCAAGCAAATAAATTAAGGACTGATTAAACACTTACCCCTCCTCCCCGAGCTCTCTGAAAGTTGATTCAGCTCCAAGTGCTTTCATTCAACAATTACAAATTCTCTCTCACTAGAAGTTTCAGGGTATGTTCCAGCACCCAACCTTACTCAGGAAGTACTAGCTTGTTGCAAAAGAAAAATCCTTTGATTTCATGGTCATTACCTATGAAACAAAAGTACCATTTGTTTTGTGCTAAAATTATTACACATAGCTGTGGGATTTAGCAGCTCCCTTGGTTGCATCAGAAAGATCCTGCAAGTTCCCTGAGATCAGTCATGTTTTTTCATGATCCTTATACAAGAATACACTTGTGGGAAGAAAGTGAGATAAATAACAGGGTCTCACTTCCATATGTACAATCTAACCCAGGGTTGAAGTCAAAATTATTTTCTGGCTCTTACTTGGATGCAGATGAAACTGCATGAAATCTTCAGAGTTGGGTATCTGAACGCAAACCATCAGTTTCTCCTACAACTCAACCTGCTAGTAGTTAGCTTAACATTTAGAGCCTGCATTGCTTCTTTGATCCATGCTTAAGTTGTGGCTCCTACCGCTTCCAAGGAAAGTATTTTTTAAAAAAAGTGTACTCAAAGTTATCTTGCATGTGTAGAATTATCAGATATGTGAAAAACTACAATATAACTAAATCTTTAGGGAATATCAAAGTAAATGCTTGGCTAACACGATAGCTCTCAGAGACCCCCCTACAAAAAACACTTGCAAGTTAGCCCTACAGCACCCATAGTTAAACCCATAGTTGGGGAAAAAAATAGGCAAATTTTCAGAATATAGAACTCTACTCAGAATTCATCTTTTGCCGACCTCCAAATTCTCATTAGCAAATTACTTCTGGGAAAAATATTACTCCAATCTTTGATTAACAGTTTGGGATCCAAAGGGTATTTTTAAGTGTGCATTCTCTTTTTTTCCCAAAAACTATTTTGAAGAATCCTAGGGATTGGAAGAAAATCAGATTTATATGGGAAAGGGTCATTGAAATTCTATATCACATAGCTGACCCCAAGCATCTGTAGAGAAAAGCAATCCCACTGATAAATGATTTTATTTCTTTCAGCATACACAACAGAGCCTCCACCCAAGCCTTCTCCTCCGGCAAACAAATCAACATCTAAGCGGTCATCCAAAAATGAGGAAGAGAAGCCAAAGAAAGTAACAGAGCCCCCTGAAGTTATGGGAGGTAGGGCAGAATATGAATGAAACAGGATGGGTGTTACTTGAATGAATGTGAAAGACCATTTTTTCTGTTCTGGATATAGGAAGCCAATGTGACATTACCAGACAGTTATCAAGCTGGGAAGCATTCAGTTTATAAACTAATTACCTCACCTAAGTCTCAGGAAGGGCTCTACTGACTTTGGAGAGCTCGCTTAACGCAGATGTTGGAAGTGTGGTGATGTCTCCTGGGTCTCTGTTGCATTTTCATGCCTATCTTAAAAAAAAAAAAAAATACAGATGATTGTCACTTTTGGAGAAAGTCCATGGCTGGAACAGGAAGGGTGTGCTATTTTGGGATGGTGATGAACTGACAGAACCAAGACAGGAAGATCTCCTAGCAGGTTTTGCTAGTTTTGATAAAGCCAGGCTTCATGCAGCTTCAGAAAACACCCATAATTTGTTTCTTTCCAAATGGAAAATATGCTGCTTTATCATGTTCTTTGATATTCTGTTCCAGTATTTTGAATGATAGCTTGGGAGATCAGTCTGCACTTGAACTCTGAAGTAACAACAAAGAAGTTAGACTAGAAGTCCATTCGGGCCAATTTTTTAATCCTTGAAAGTAACTTCTAGAACTTGAAGTACTTGCCTTTCTGCTGTGGCAATTTCCTATTACAAGATCAGTATAGTGGGTCAAATGAAACAAAATTAAGGAAATGCAAGTAGCTGTTAGCTGATACCACTTGAACTAGGGTATTTCAGACACCAAGTAGGAAAAAACCCTGTTCTGTTACGCACTGCTCTGCACGCAATGGATCTGCAATAATTAGCTGAGAGAGATATTGCATCAGCGTTGCTAACATTCACCAGGGCATGACCTTTAGCACTAGCTTAGATCTTCTAAGATTTTAGAAGCTTCGTTCAAAAGCTGAACAGCAGTGCCCCAAACCACATGATGCTGCCTTGCCTTTAAGCTCTGCTTAATAGAGCTGTAGGAGTAATTTGGCTCAAGTCAGTGCATCCATAAATGTAAAAGACAAAAAATGTAAAAAAGAAAAAAAAAACTATCCAGGATACAAAGACATAGTAGGAGCTGAAGTCAGGTATTTGGACTCAGCAAGTTCATTTTTCACCTCTCTCCCTAACTCTCTCTCCTTCTCCCCAGAAACAACACCTGCAGCCACCAAGGCTGTAACAACCACAACAGACCCTCCCACCACCCCCCAAAAAGAAGAGACAACCCCTGCAGCCACAACCACGACCGAGGCGCCCACCACCCCCAAAAAAGAAGAGACAACCCCTGCAGCCACAACCACGACCGAGGCTCCCACCACCCCCAAAAAAGAAGAGACAACCCCTGCAGCCACGACCGAGGCTCCCACCATCCCCAAAAAAGAAGAGACAACTCCTGCAGCCGTGAGCACTCCTGTGGCCATGACAGAGCGTCCCACCACCCCTGAAAATGAGCAGACAGCCCCTGCAGCCACTGAGGCAGCCACGACAAAAGCAGACTCTCCCACAACTCCCCCAAAAGAAGAGACTACTCCTGTAGCAACAGAAGCAACAACGACCAAGGCAGATCCTCCCACCACTGCTGAAAACGAAGACACTACTCCTATAGCCACCGAGCAAGCAACAACCGAGGCAGAACCTCCAACCATCCCAGAAAATGAAGAGACTACTGCAGCAACAGAAGAAGTAACGACAGAGGAAGACTCTGTCGTTGACCCTCGAAACACAGAGACTACTCCTGTGGACATCGAGGCACCAACAACAGAGGGCGATGCTCCCACCACCCTGGAAAACGAAGAGACAACTCCGGGGGCCACCGAGGCACCCACAACCAAGGCTGATGCTCCCACCACCCCAGAAAAGATAGAGACTTCTCCTGCAGCCACTGAGGCACCAACAACAGAGGCTGATACTTCCACCACCCCAGAAAAGACTGAAACTACTACTGTAGCCACCGAGGCACCCACAACCAAGGCCGACACTCCCACCACCCCAGAAAAGATAGAGACTTCTCCTGCAGCCACTGAGGCACCCACAACCAAGGCTGATGCTCCCACCACCCCAGAAAAGATAGAGACTTCTCCTGCAGCCACTGAGGCACCAACAACAGAGGCTGATACTTCCACCACCCCAGAAAAGACTGAAACTACTACTGTAGCCACCGAGGCACCCACAACCAAGGCCGACACTCCCACCACCCCAGAAAAGATAGAGACTTCTCCTGCAGCCACTGAGGCACCAACAACCAAGGCTGATGCTCCCACCACCCCAGAAAAGATAGAGACTTCTCCTGCAGCCACTGAGGCACCAACAACAGAGGCTGATACTTCCACCACCCCAGAAAAGACTGAAACTACTACTGTAGCCACCGAGGCACCCACAACCAAGGCCGACACTCCCACCACCCCAGAAAAGATAGAGACTTCTCCTGCAGCCACTGAGGCACCCACGACCAAGGCTGATGCTCCCACCACCCCAGAAAAGACAGAAACTACTACTGTGGCCACTGAGGCACCCACGACCAAGGCCGACGCTCCCACCACCCCAGAAAAGACTGAAACTTCTCCTGCGGCCACTGAGGCACCCACGACCAAGGCCGACGCTCCCACCACCCCAGAAAAGACTGAAACTTCTCCTGCGGCCACTGAGGCACCCACGACCAAGGCCGACGCTCCCACCACCTCAGAAAAGACTGAAACTTCTCCTGCGGCCACTGAGGCACCCACGACCAAGGCTGATGCTCCCACCACCCCACAAACGACAGAAACTTCTCCTGCGGCCACTGAGGCACCCACGACCAAGGCCGACGCTCCCACCACCCCAGAAAAGACTGAAACTTCTCCTGCGGCCACTGAGGCACCCACGACCAAGGCCGACGCTCCCACCACCCCAGAAAAGACTGAAACTTCTCCTGTGGCCACTGAGGCACCCACAACCAAGGCTGATGCTCCCACCACCCCAGAAAAGATAGAAACTACTACTGTGGCCACTGAGGCACCCACGACCAAGGCTGATGCTCCCACCACCCCAGAAAAGATAGAGACTTCTCCTGCAGCCACTGAGGCACCAACAACCAAGGCCAATGCTCCCACCACCCCAGAAAAGACAGAAACTTCCCCCGCGGCCACTGAGGCACCAACAACCAAGGCTGATGCTCCCACCACCCCAGAAAAGAAAGAGACTAGTACTGTAGCCACCGAGGCACCCACGACCAAGGCCGATGCTTCCACCACCCCAGAAAAGACTGAAACTTCTCCTGCAGCCACTGAGGCACCCACGACCAAGGCCAACGCTCCCACCACCCCAGAAAAGATAGAAACTTCTCCTGCAGCCACTGAGGCACCCACGACCAAGGCCGACGCTCCCACCACCCCAGAAAAGACTGAAACTTCTCCTGTGGCCACTGAGGCACCCACGACCAAGGCTGACGCTCCCACCACCCCAGAAAAGATAGAGACTACTACTGTAGCCACCGAGGCACCCACAACCAAGGCCGACACTCCCACCACCCCAGAAAAGACAGACACTTCTCCTGCGGCCACTGAAGCACCAACAACCAAGGCTGATGCTCCCACCACCCCAGAAAAGACAGACGCTTCTCCCATGGCCACCGAGGCACCAACAACCAAGGCTGATGCTCCCACCACCCCAGAAAAGATAGAGACTTCTCCTACAGCCACTGAGGTACCAACAACCAAGGCCAATGCTCCCACCACCCCAGAAAAGACAGAAACTTCCCCCGTGGCCACTGAGGCACCCACGACCAAGGCCGACACTCCCACCACCCCAGAAAAGATAGAGACTACTACTGTGGCCACTAAAGCAGCCACAACCAAGGCTGATGCTCCCACCACCCCAAAAAATGTAGAGACTTCTCCTGTGGCCACTGATGCAGCTAAAAAAATTACAACTGTTGTACCAAAAGTGCCAACCACCACACCTGGAGAAGACAAGGCTACAGCAGCAGCAAAGACAGTGACAACAGCTAAAGCCGCTGTATCTGAAGAGCCCCTAATTTTGGATAAGGGGGACGCAGCAACCACTGCCACTGAAAAAAGCGTAATGAGCACCACGACAGCGACTGTGGTGGGCAAAGATACCGCCACGAGAGCCAAAGAGACAGCAGTGACCGCTAAACCGGACACACCTGCTGCAGGCAAAGGCATCGTAACAACAACAGGCGAAAAAGCCAGTACTGCCACTAAAACAGCAAGGACCCCAGTAACCACAGAGACAACCAGGAGGAAAGAAACCACCACGGTGGTGCGCAAAGAGGTAACACCAACAGCGAGACCAGATGAAGCTCCTGAAGGTACCACCAATACTCCAGATACAACTACTACAGCCAAAGAAACCGTAACAACAGCAGCTAAAACAGATGCAACCACGGTGGGCAAAAAGACTGTAACAACAGCTAAAGGGAAAGACGCTGCCCCAGCCAGACCCACGCCGAAAGAGACATCGACAACGGCAGCGCAAAAAGAAAAACATCCGGCGGGCACAGCGACTGTATCATCAACCGTGGCCAAAAAACCTACCGCTGCCTCGCCTGGAGCCGTGGCGCCGACCACCGCCGCCCAGAGAGGTTCAGCTCCCCAAACGAGCGCTGGGAGAACCACCGCCACCACCACCGCGGCGGCGAAGAGGGTCGCAGGAGAGGAAGCGCTGACGGTCCCCGCTCCGCCGCGGCCCGGGGGCTTCCCGGCTGGGCCGGGGGGAGCGCAGGGCAACCGCTTCCCACCAAGTACCGAGGCGCCGGCGGCCCCCGCGCCGCCTTTCCGCCCCGCCGTGCTGGCTCTCGGTACGGCCGCTTTTCTTATCGCGCCGCTATCTAAACTTTCCCGTCGCTTAGAGCACCGACGAGAAGCGTTTGCCATAAGCACTGCTGTAATACAAGCAAAAAAGGCAAAGAGAAAGGCAGAACACACACACATATATAAATATGTACATATATATATATATATATATATATATATATTTCTTTTCTCTGTGCTTTTTGTCACTATACACGCCCTCGCTATTTATTTTAATATACGATAGCCCCCAGGTTCTTTTTCAAGCATATACTGACAGGCGATTTTTGAAGAAGGTAGTCTTTCATGTTTTAGGAAAGGAAAAAAAAAGAAAAAGAAGTGGTTTTGATCAAAACATTCATCCTTCCTTCATATTTAACAGGAATTAGATGTAAAAGCATTTTTAAGAAATAAAGGGGGGGGGGAAGCTCACCAGGGAAGCTTGGAGAAACATCAAGTGAACATCATTGAGCGTGAAAAAACAAAACGGGGGAAAAAACAGCACATAAAACCTCTTCAGTGTGAAGAGGGTAAATACGAAAGGCAGCAGGCAACACACGCATCGGCTCACCTTTCCCTGAGGGTACCGAGTAGTAAACTGCTAGCAAACGGCCCTCTCCGTGCCCAGCTGTAGAAACACCAGGTTTAACGCTCCTAGGGCGCTGAATTTTGCCAGAATTTACCTCAAAAAGAGTAATTAAAGTGCTCGTACGACAAGGGCCAGCCGGAGGCCTGGCCGAGAATGCCAAACTGTGACGGCTTTTGCACGCGAGGAGCCAGGTTTAACTGAAAACAGGGGCTGGGGTGGGGGGGAAGGTAACGGTGTATTTTCCGTTAAAACATAAAACCGACGTTACTTTGTAGCGCGCGTAAAGGAGGAGAAGAACCTGTGCAACGGGAAGCCGGCGGACGCAGTGGTCGCGCTGCAGAACGGGACGCTGGCGGTTTTCCGAGGTAAGCGGCGCGGCCGGCAGCTCGCGGGCGCTCGGTCGCCGCTGCCACCGCCTCAGCACCGCCGCCGTTGTGTCCCCCCTCGCAGGTCACTACTACTGGCTGCTGACGGGCCGGAGCCCGCCGACGGCCGAGCCGCGCCGCATCGCCGACGGCTGGGGCGTCCCGTCCCCCATCGACACCGTCTTCTCCAGGTGCAACTGCGACGGCAAAACCTTCTTCATCAAGGACACGCTCTACTGGCGGTTCACGGACGGCGTGATGGACGCCGGCTACCCCAAGCCCCTCGCCAGAGGCTTTGCGGGGCTCAGCGGGAAAATAGTAGCAGCCCTCCCTGTGGCGAGGTACAGCAACAGGCCAGAATCGGTGTATTTTATCAAAAAAGGTAGGTCCTAGTGCGGCAGGAGTTCACCTAACGATCGACAGGTGCAGGAATTGCCCTGGGGGAGGGAGAAAAACCTCCAAAACCACAGCTGATGGAGTAGGAGAGCGTTAACTGCTCTTCAGGACAGTTCATAAATGTCTTCAGTCTCCCCCCCATATATATATATTTTTTTTTGGTCGAAAAGTGTTTTTCTGTTTTAAGTGCATTTCCTTACCACATGCCAATGATGTATTACAACGTAAGAACTGTTATCTGAATTTCAAAAAGTTGAGGTTAAAGATTTTGATACCTCAAGAGATGGTCTGGCCCCCTCTTTGAGGGGTAACTACTGCTATTTCTCGAAGAGCTTGCGGACTTCAAAGCGTAGGGATGGATACAGAAAGCTGCAACAGCATTTAGACAGCAGTAGAGGCATTAAAACGATGCTCTCACCTTCCTGCCTGTGACATGGCTACAGATGACATTTTCATTTCTGATTTAATGGTTTTTGTTTTGTTTTTTTTTAAGGTGGCAAAATACAGCAGTATATGTACAAACAAGAACCAGCCAGGAAGTGCAAAAATAAAGCCCAGGTTACCATAAAATACCCAGCTTATGTCCCAAGATTTGTAATCAGGAGACGCTTTCAACGTGAAGTAAGATTGCAGGCTTTTCAGACCGTCAGAATCAATCCGTATCCATCTGGTAATTTATGTTTATTAAGTTTTTTACACAGCTCTTTCAATCTTAGCCGTTTCTGAAACACAACATTCTGTTCCATTTTTTTTTAATATAGTACTTTGAAAGATTTCAGTCTCATAGTTCTCTCTCGCTGTAAATTACACAGGCAAATGATAGCTTACAGCAGATATACTGTGACACCTCCTAACTTAATTTTATTTTGCTTGCAGAAGTTTTACGTAAGGAAGTTAAAATCACGGCCTACTGGAGAGGACTCCCAAAAGTAATTCATTCAACCATATCAGTACCAAACTACAATAAACCAGATGGCTATGATTATTATGCCTTCTCCAACAGTAAGTTAAAGCTAATGCAAGTTACTATAGCTCAAAAGACTAAAGAGATGGGGAAGAAAGAAGCCCGTGTTATCTCTGAGCTGTTCGAAGTGCACAGTTACCACTTGTGATTCTGCAAGACTAATCTTGAACAAGAATCATAAAAAAGCAATGCGAACTAAAATGTTGCCTGTAATTCAGAGATGTTCTTATTACAAATCAGTCAGTAAAGGACAGCTAGTAGCACTGAGGTACAATGATTCAGACCAGCCAGCTGTGGCATGCCTTGCCTTGAGAGTTAAAGCTTAAAGCATTTCTTCTTTATGAAGGGAGAAGGGACACTTACATGCAGAATTATATTAATGTTACATTGAAATCCTTGGACCATTACATTGACAGCTTTGTCAGGGGCTTCAATAGAACTATGTTTCTGACAAAAAAATTAAGAGGAACAGGACCTTTTTACTTCAGAGGAAAAAATGATGTCTGTTTATGGATTGTGCAGATCCTTTCCTTCTAGCCAGAATCATGTAAAGGCATTCCTCAGAATTTTGATTATTAAAAAACAAGCAAACAAACAAACAAAAACAAAACACCCAAGGAAAAAAAAAACACAAAAACCTCAAAGTACTAGCCACATCCAAATACAGGATACTGAAGTATGTCTTTTCCATTATGATATAATCCCTAACCTTAGAAAAGGTTCACGCTTGGGGACCAGAGATTCCACTCTTACAGTCAGTTCAGGATTATTTCTAGCATATTGGATTTCTACATTCTACAAACTACTACTGTGTTCTAGCAATATAAGTGTATTTTTTTCTACTCCCTGTTCTTGAAGGTCTCTGTTCTGGGGCAAGATTTAATAATTAACAGTACTGAAAATATTTGCTAAACACAAAGAAATAAATCTCAAAAAAAAAAAAAAAAAAATCAAATGCTAGGCTAAAAAAAAAAATTAGTATTTTTGGATCCTCTCTCAACTCCAAAAATGAGGAATGATAATCCACTAGTCATGCCAAAATGAAATTAAAAGGAAGATTTTAATTTCAAGATACAGAAATCTTCTCATGTACTAATTGTAGTTTCTGAAATTAATTCCCATATTTCTTCATTTCAGATCGGTACTACAGTTTGGATGTGGGCAGCAAAACAGCAACGTCTGTTACTTATCTCACTGGAAAGACGGTATCCAAAGACTGGTATAACTGTCCTAAGTGATGCATACCACGGGATTTTTTTAAAAAAGATGCCATTTTAACGTTGACAGTTTGTCTAATTTTATTAATAAAGACATTGAATTGTGTGCACACAAATCTAAGTATAAAATGCTGCTTTAAGCTCTGCTTTCATTACACTAAAACAACCACAGGCAAACTGGCACCTTTTATACACAGCTGTGATGACTTTACAGATCATTTAACTAATATTGCCTCTGTTCAGGCCTCCTCTGCCTCCCATTGCATGAGTTACACCTGTGTTGGGAAAGAAAACAAATGAATTAATAGAAGTCCTTTTCTCCCCTTTAATCAAACATTAGCATATATGCTACTTGATTCTTCTCTAGAAAGTACTAATGCAAAGAAATACTTCCTGTCCCTTAAAACTCAGCCTCTCTTCCTCTCCTTAGCCCTGGGGTATGGATACATTACTGTTTTGCCATCTAAGAGAAGGTTGTTGGCTTGTGATCCTTAACTGTCTTAGGCTGTGTGCCAAAAGAACGAGGATAGCATTCTTAATCATAATTGAAAGCAATCAGCCCCTCCTTTTGGTTAATAAAGAAATGGTGATAGACTATAAAGGATACCTATCCCAGCTCTTCCTCCTTTTTCTTCTTCTTCTTTTTCTTTAATTCTAAAGAAATACTAGATTCATGTATTTCAATGCTAGTATCAAGTTGTCTACATTGTTAAAATAATGCCAAATTGAATACCTTTCATCTGAGGAGTTTTCTTAAAACAGAGGTTAAACAAAAATGTATTTTCCTGCTTTAGCTCTATTGCTAGAAAAAAAAAATCTGTTTTTTTTTTTTTAATCAGAGTAAGACTTAGTGATATAATGACTGGAATCCTTATGCAGTACCAGATGGGAAACTGAGCTCTAATCTTACAAACTCGGAGTTCTAAAGTTATGCCCTAACATTATTTTTTGAGTTTTTTTTTGTTTTTTTTGGTTATATTTAAGATCTACTACCACTCTCTTACCTTCCTTTGTTAAGAACCAAGTGCTGCATAAGAAGAAAGTCTGCTTATCAGAAAAATGCTCAGGCTAACATACCAACATGAGTCCTACCAAATTTTTAGGGTAACATTGAAAACTAGGGCAGGGATGCTGTATTATTCAATGTCTTACAAGTAATCACAAACACTTAAAGCAGTACCTCATATACGGCCACCAAAGGACGAAACTATTAAAAATTGATTTGAAAGAAAAAAGTCTTAACCTGAGCAATGACAAACACTTACCCCTCTGTCTATTGAATTGACGACCACGAACACCAGTTCTTAATGTTGGTGGCTGAAGTCTGACACGTCGAAATGGCTTAGGCTGATTACTACTTGTGTCTGTGAAGAAGGGGAAATACAGGAGAGAATGTCTAATGTGTGGTGCACTTTATCACTGTTTATGTTTACATGACTTGATATACATCTGTGCTCTTGAATTTACTTTAAAATTATGGTGGAATCATAGTTCATTGACATCTGATAATAAATAAAAGCCTCAGACTGAAGAAGTTTGTCATTCTTTCATATCTATGCTAAATTGTAAATCAATAACTGAACAGTGATTTACTTGCTGTCTTTTAACAACTTAATTGAATGAAAAAGTATTTTTTAATTTGACATCAAAATTAACAGTAGACAGAATCATCAATGCATCAAGTAACTTTTGCTCCTGGAAGCATTGTTCTTCCTACAGCCTACTCCAGTTTCTGACATCCAAGTAAAATTTGCCATTAAGACTTAAGGCACATAACTGTGCTATTGTCCTAAGTTCTAAGTAAGATTTGCTATCTTATTTTGTAGATCTTTGCTATCAACAGTGCATGATACTGGTTCAAAAATTCCCAAGCTTAATCAAATGGCAAGAAACAACCTGTTTCAGCAGTAAACCAGTACCTGCAGATGAACTAGAAGGAGGATCTTGACTAGTAGAAGGAAGATCTGACTCATCAGATGCTTGAACAGATTCTTCTTCTTGTTGGCTATCAATTTCTAGGCCAGCTTCTGAAGTAATTCTGTAAGAGGAAAAGAATAAAATAGACACATAAATATACTCACATAATGTCAAAAAAGCCCACAAAACAAAACAAGCTTTTTAGTGCAGAAATATATATATATATATTCAAGTGTCTTTCCCTCAAAATTTTCATAGGCCTTGTCCTCCTTTATCCTGTTCCCCTGTCTCAATTATGAAAGAATAGAGAATAAACTGTTTTTTAGGTAAATAACAATATAATTTCCTTGATATGCAGCCCAGTTCAAAATGCATAACCAGCATAATACTTGCATCTCAGAGAAGGTCAGAGAAGCTAGTTAATAATAATAATTGGAAGAAAAATGATTGTTTGTATACTTAGGCAATCAAAGAATGAAGTAAGGGATGGATTACCACTGAGGGACTATACCTAAAAATCACTTTACTGGTGCAATACCTAAGTTATTTGGACTCTTGATCTTCAAAAGCCAATAAAAGGATAGTAAAGGACATAATACAGCTATATTTTAACATCATATAACAGAGTCAAAAGGCAACTAGAGCATTATAGTGCTGGAAAAAAGAAAATTATACATTACGTAACTTACCATTAGAAGATGGTAACTAAAACTGATACTAAAGTTGTTGGAAATACATGAACTTCACTAGCAACTCCCTCTTCAAGTAAAATGCCTATTTGCAACTAGATTGTTCCATGAACCATTTAATTTCACTATGAATATGTTTCCACTCCACTAAGGATGCAATGATTTTGTAAGAAAACAAACTTGAGGCCTTAACATTAGAATACTCATCCTAAAGTCTAACTACTCAAAAGTGCAGTGCAGTCAGACCACTGTAATCCATGTGGGAGCTACATCAAGAAAACCGTATGACACATTTAATTTGCAGCAAGAACATTTCAATTACTTATGATTAAAACTCCTACAATCATCAGATAAACATTTAGATAAATTGTGAACTACACATCTTTTATTATGATGTAAGCAATAATAATCATAAAACAGAAAACATCATAAAAATACAACCAAATACCTTTTAGATTCATAATCTAATTGACCATAATACAAAATTTCTACAAATATATATATATATCTTATATAGATATATATATATAAAATCACACTGGCAAAGTGTGAGACAAAATCTTTCGTCTATCAAATTCTTAAGAACTTCTTACTTATTTCCCCTTTCTTCTGTTTTATTTTTGTATTTCCACTGCCTTAAGTCAATGATGTAAGTATATATGCTTGCTTTATAATGAGTGATTCTTCTTAACTCACAAAATGGAATGCTTTAGCCTTTATTCTACAAACAGTCCTTCAAATTGGGGCTTTAATCTTCAATATTTGACTATTACAGTGTCTTTTACAGTTTGAACCAATAGTTTTTTAAAAAATCAGTTGACTTTAATATTAGCTATATTAAATTATCACAAGAAAACTTAGTTTTTAGAAGAAAAAGACAAATATTATTATATAATATAAATATTATTATTATACATATTATATTATTTTATATATATATTTATATATAAAAAATATATATTCTATTATTATATAATATATATTATACTAAATCCTGGTTAAGCTGTCCTTCCTTCCAGAACACGTTAAATTAAAACTTGATGGATTACAGGCATATTTGGATAAAAAGCCATTACAATTAAAACTAACATGACAGTAAGTCTCAGTCAACCAATCAAGTCATAGTTTACCCTTCAGATTCTGCCTCTGCAAAAACTTCATCCCCATCATCACCCACTCCAGGTTCTGTAGTTGTGGACAGATTGCCAGTAGAAGTCGTAACCATTGGAACGGACTGGGAAGCATGTTCTGAAGCATCAGCTGATGTACTTTCAGTAAAAACTGTCACTATATAGACAAGACAGTTAATACACATGGAGTTATTTTGTACTTCCTAAAGGAAATAAAGACATTTTAGGCTTATCAGGGAAAGGGCAATAGGAATATTCTCGCCCTACCAATAAGCAGTGTGATAACTATTTTAATTCTGTTCTGCAAAATTGAGGCTTCCAATCTTTACATCATCCTGCAAGGTTTCTTCCACTCACCTGGTGCTGCTACTTGCAATGGTGTTGTTGGAACACTACGACCACCTGATTCTTCCTCGTGAGCAAGGAACAGCGGGGTTTCGTACATTCCTAAACCTACAATACACAAGGTTTTAATGACAATTAAAATGGCCAGTTAAAGCAAACCTCCTTCTACATACCTGATGAAATTGAGTACTTTATGTTTAAATAGAGAGATTTTTAGGCATTATAATAGCTTTTAAGCTTACTGCCATAGTGAATTACAATTTGCTGTAAGGTAAACCCTTGATGAAAATACCACTACTCATTTTACTTATAGTCTTTCCCTTACCCCATTACTGTGTTGTGAGCTTTCCTCAAAAATTAAATCAACCTTTTCATGCTGACAGGGATGCAAGGGACAGGGATTGACTCAGGACAACAGCAAAGACAAAGACAAAGCCTGGCCTTTTCTTAGCAGGTAACCTTTACCCCAAAGACTTATTTGCATTTCCTGTTTTCCCCTATTATTTTACTACAGAAAAGCTATAATCAACAAGAGAACTAGAGTAAAAAGCTATTCTTCCAATATTTATAATTCTGCTTGAATGAACTTTCTCCAGCCCATCAGGCAATCTGCCCTGTATAAAGTTTCAGCTAACTACACTTCTCCAGTTCACAAGCCTGTTGCTGACACAAAAGGCACTTCACATTTTAAATCATGTTACAAATGGAATTCTAGCAGCCTGAAGGAAAAAACTTTTCCATTTTCCATCAGTCTCTCTGTGCTGACGGTCACACAGAAGTTAACAGAAGTTACAGCAGCTAGTTAAGCACGTTTACACACTGTGACAAGTGCCCAAAATTAAGTTACCTCCTCTTGACAAAAATTTGTTGTTGCTACTTTCATAACCATGGAAAAGGGAGTATAGAACATGTTTACCTCCTTGTGATGCAAGCTGACCAAGATCAGAGTGGCTGGAACTAGTTTGTGGCATGTCTTCAGGGGGTCCAAATCTGAATCTAGGAACTCCAGCTACCTGGGGGGAACTATCGAAACAAAGACTTAGATGATTCTGAAATTTTTCTGATGACCAGAAAAAGGGCAATTTTCCAACTGAAAGAAGAGAACGAACTACAGACAAAATGAATTAATAATGACTATGAAAACAACTAAGCTATTACTAATTAAATGGCAATTAGTATTTCAAACTTATTTGAACTGCATAAGTAAAACTTATCTGGACTGCATAACAGTAAAATGATTCTGAGGAGAATTTTTTTTTATTCATCCTGTGAATTCCCAATTTTAACTGGATTGGGGAATATGTCCCAGAACTCTCCTAACACCAAAAACAGAGATGAACTTCTCCTACTTCATCTAGTCAGTAGCACTAATACTGCAAAACCTAGCTGGGGGGGGTGGGAGCAGGAAAAAAAAAAAAAAAAAAAAAACCAACTTCGTCCCCCCTGCTTAATCTTTTCTTACTTAAATTATCATTTTCTTAACTTAAGTTACAATACATGGGAGATGAATTCCCACCTAATTTGTTGAAAACTTTCACGATACACAATTCAAACAATTTCAACTGATAGATATAATACTATGTAGCACATTACTCCAATCACAAGTTCATTTCATTAGAATTTACCCTCATTCCACAGAAAACAAAGTCAAAATGCTTTTTTTTTTTTTTTTTATTTTATTTTTTTTTTAACTACTTACTGAATAGCTTCTGCAAACCCATCTGTACGATGTGGTACTACAAGAGTTGGTGTGCTTGGAACTGTTCTGTCCTCATCATCAAAGAAGTGTTGCTGCTGGAAGAAAAAAAAGACTGAGATGAGAGGCTATAACGTATTCTGGGTTCCTACCATGCTGATTTAAAAGTTGGTTTGCTTCTTCCAAATCCTCTAGGAAAAAAAAAAAAGTCTTCTATAACTTTTAGACATCTAAATCTGAGCCAGTTGAGCTAGCTGAAGAGAACACCTTACAGGCAATAATAAAAAACAAACAAACAAACAAACAAAACCTCACAGGTTGCAAGACATCTAGCGGATTTTTAGACATCTACTCTGTGCTGAGATGATCTTACCATGGAAGTGCCACATCTCCATGCTGACTACAAAGGCATCTTCGGATGACTGATTGATATATAGATAGAAATCATATCTCTTAACTTTGATTGTTGTAATGTACCCACCATGTGCAATTTTTCCACAACACGAATCAAATTATCTGTTCCCTATAGACTTGGGTCCTTTGTTCCTATATTGCCTACACAACAAGAAATCTCACCTCCCTTTTCCCTCACCTTCAATGAGTCATTCCTCCCTTCCCTTTATCTTTCAAATCTTTATCTCCAAAACACCCCTATGTTCCCTCCCACCTGCTTGATTGTTGTTTGAGCAAGAAGCTACAGGTATTCAGCCCATGTCCAAACAGAAATTGAATGGCAGGTACATGCAAACCAAGCAGAACTAAAAAAAACTAAGATGATGCCTTTGACAGAATACTTTTTAGTCAGTCTCCCTCTCTCCCCTCATTTGTCCATCCTCCAATTTGTTTCTGCCAAATTCGGTTGAAACTGGATGAACGGTTCAAAATTAGCTGAAGGAGACAGACAGACAGCATAACTGAATTAACCCGGCTACCTTAGGATCAGTTACTTCTTCTTCTTCTTTTTTTTTTTTTTTTTTGGAAAATAGATATATTTTATATATCCACTCTCTACCCCCTGAAGTTATTTGCCTGCCTTATATGAAAAGCAAGCAAACAAACAAAAATCAAACAACAAGAGTCATAAATGCTCCCTTAATGCTGATTTTTTAGTAGCAGGCTTTCATATACTTACCATCCCACCTATACCAGGAGTTAGCTGAAGTCCACGTCCCACTGACTGTCTTCGAGTCATCTGGATTCTCTTTATAGTAAAAGAAAAAATGCAATAGTATAAATGCTTGTATGGAGTTCTAATAACATAATTTTTTTAAATAGCACCAAGTACAGAAACTAAATGAGGAAAACCATAACAGCTATATTTCAGTGTGCCCTTCATTCCTATATTTAAAGTCATCCCAAGTAAGTTGGAAGATGTTGTTTTACAAAAATTAAGTATAAATGAAGAAAAAGAAAAGAGGGAACTAACGTGTTGTTTAAACACTGCTTCCACGATAAAGAAGAGAAAGAATATGTAAATATTAGCAAGTATTTAAATTTAAATGGTTCATTTATCAAAATTCATTTTAAAGCAGTTTAAATAAACAGTTTAACTGTGTGGAAAGACTCCTGATTTTGGATGTATTTCATAACATCTAAAATGATCTTTAGAAAAGAAGTACATTTTTAACAACTGTATTCTTGCAAGACAAAATAAAAGGCCATAGTTGTAACTGGGTAAGCTAAAACACATTAAGTTGACCTTCATGAACTCCCTACTCTCACTCAAGAGGTAGAATCAACTTTAAACTTATGCCTTTTACTATACAGTGGCTTTGCTCTTCCTTTCATCTGCAGCACTGATATTCTGCTCAAGGTGCTGGCACATGGCAGTAGGAGTGATAAAGAAGATATCAGCTGTTAAGTAACAGCCACAACAACTCTCCAGCTTACAGGATAGTCTTCTCTTCCCTGCTTCATGTAGGTTCATGTGCTGTAAAGTCAATGGAGGTGTACAACACTGCTCAGCACATCATCATACCTTTTTAAAGGATAGATCATAAGAGCAGCTACCCATATCTCATACCTGCTGCTAGGCCTAACCATGAAAGATAATCAAGTTGGTTTAAATTCTGGGTAAGTGCACTTACCATTACTATTTTATTCAATTTTCTACTGAGGATAGGATACATAAGCAGAGGCCCCAGGCCTCAGAACAAGTTAACAGTAAAGCACAATCTCACACACAGAATATTACAAAAATACTCTCTTTTTACAGGATGCAGTGTACTTTAACACCAGAGTTTTCGTATTTAGAAGAAACCACATGGTAAACTTTTTGTACAGCCTTCTGAACTGCAAGAGGCTTTTTATACCTGTACTGGGGGACCCAGTTCTTGTGGAGGAGCATGAATAGTTAGTCGTGGGGGCAACGGATGTGGTGGTCTGCGTGGCGACTGTGGAGGTCGAGGGGCCTGCCGCTCCGAGGCAGATGATGGCTGCTGTTCTCTTGAACTTTCATGAGGAAAAGTGGACTCTGCAGCGCTTGTACTCCCTTCACCTAAAACAGAAAAAAGTACAGAGCAGTAAGTCTATGCCCTCCAAAATGTTACTGAGTTGAAAATATGAAGGCAAATCTTCAAATTTTGCTACCATACTCAAACAGGCATTTTTATCCTTGCAAAAGTGGGGACAGCTCAGTACTGTTACTTAAAATCATTTGAAAGAGTCTGTGTCAGGTAAGTCAACCATAGCACCAAAACAGGCTACTGATTATTCAAACACCGATTCAGAAAAGAGAGATTAATATACTCAACCATCAACAGCAGCTTTAATAGCAGACAGAGGTTTTAAGGATTTCAAACGAATGCAGAATATATTTAGGGATACTCAACAGATCACATCTCAGAAGAATCTATGGTCAAGTTAAAATGGTCATTTAAATTTCACCTTAAACTCTTATGCAAAACAGCTTGTATGTTTTCCCCTTCACAGATAGAGTCTTTGAAGAAACATGGATTACCATACCACTGTTCTGAGAATCTGCTGCCCTCTGGTTGCTTTCACCTCCTCCCATGCTCTCCTCAGTTTCTGTTCCGGGATCTGTACCATCAGCACCCTAGAAACCATATAAATATACTGTGAAACAGTAGCAAACACCTCTTAGGCCACAAAGAGAATATAAAAGCAGTAAACAAGTATTCAAAAAGTAACCATAAGATATTCATGCAAGTATCTACAAAGTTACATCAGTGTAGACAACTATATGAATTTTCAAAAATTTTGTGTTTGAGTACATCCATAAATCTGAACAATGTAGCTTTAGTATAGTATAATAGACAGTTTTTAATGAAATATCCAGCTTTTGCTGAAACTGCCTTACTAGCTTTTTATCTACTACATTTCATGTAGGCTCCCATACTTTGCATTTTTATTCAGCCCTCTTACATATTCAGAATTGATTTTTCTTCTTTCTGTAAGAAAGACAGTTACAATACAAACTATTGTTAAATACCAGCATCTTCGATTTTCTGGGATGACTTCATATTAAGATTTTCAAGTATGCAAGTATTTACAGATGTGTTACAAACCCAATTTCTTCCAAGAAATTTAACGAGCTATAAAAAGGTAGAAGTCTCACCTCAGCATCATCTGCTTCATATCCATCATTACCATCAGCACTACCAGTTCCTTCGTTACTGTCATCACCTTCATCTCCCATCCCTGTGTCTTCATCATCGTCCTCATCTTCCTCTTCCTCGTCCTCATAGTCCTAAGAAAATACCATAACATAGCCTTAAGGAAGTCCTCAAAGGGTAGTATAATCACTTTACAGTAGGGTTCAAAGACCACCTTCCTCTGTGGATCTCTTTCTGAAGACATTCACTATTATTGAGTGTGCATACATATTTTTAGATTCCTAATGGTGCAAATGTTGCGCTAGGTATAAGGTTCAAGTTGTTGTTATCCGGATTAATGCACACTGACAAGTCTTTGGTATAGAAAAGGTTGCATAGCAATGAATTAAAACATGCTTGCTTCACACTGTAAGTGTGCAGTGATTGGGATACTGATGAGAACATAGGACCATTGTAAGAATACAGCTGAGTTACTGATAGTTGCAGAACTTAAAATATTTAATGGCAATACCAAATATGCTGAATACCATTTTCGGTTAATCTAAAATTAAATAAATTAAGCTTAAAAAGCTTTAAAAAATTGTATGTTGAATATTCATAAATGGACTAGAGGAGTTCTGGAATTTTATTATTGTTCAAAACCAAGCTGAATTAACTAGCATCTTCAAAACACCAGAACTAATAAACTACATAAATAAAAACAGTATTTATAGAGTCAAAAAGATAATTTTGAAACACGCTAGTCCTGCAAGATGAGATATATATCTGATCAAAGATTAAGGTTATAAATAAAGTAATTCCATAATATACATACTTCTTGCTCGCCTTCATTTTCTTCATCATCATCATCTTCATCATCACTATCAATTACAATGACATCATCTCTCTTGGACTGACCATCCTGAGATGAAGAAGTATTCTGTTGATCTGACTGAAGTGGTCCAAGATCTATTGGGATAGACTGAGAAGTTTCTTCACTATCCTCCATGGGAGCATACTCTCCCTGTGTAACACCCTGTAAAAGATTAAAAAAAAAAAAAAAAAAAAAGGAAACAAAGAGAAATGAACCATATATATATCTAAAAATTGTCATTATGAAAATGATTTTCATTCTGGTTCTAAGACCTTCCTATTTCCACCCCGGCTCTAAACCTTGATCGAATGGAAGCTCTACAGACCTGCTGTATAACACAAGTACACCTATTTTTTTGTGCTTCACTTCCACACCTGATTTGAGATGGATGCCATCACACTTACAAGAGAGATGCTGTCCTCATATATGATATATTTGAATGCACACCTATAAAAAAACTGCTATCTGAATGTTTATCCATTTGGGATAACCAATGAACTAGCACTGAAAACTGTACAACAGACATGTACAGATAAACTGAGCATCTCTGACAGCTTAGGGTTTTAACACCAGGATTCACTTATGTATTGCAGCACTCAAGACTTTTGGTTTAGATAAGACAGCTAGGTTCTGTTTTCTGAATAAGTCACTTCAACGTTACAAATAGTTGTCTAGCAGCAGCACCAACTAGATTTAAATAATCACACTGAGTTCTAGAGCAGTTAACTAAAGACAGTTTAAAGATACCTGTGGAATAGAGGGCAACAAGCTAGGATTTAATGCAGGATAAACATCTTTTAAATACCTTTCAAATATGTAAACATTATGAGGGAAAAACGATGGACCAAAGACTCAGTACCCAGCATTGCTTAGAGAAAATAAATTCTGAGTCAATATGGGGTTTTGTCACGTCAGAGACGTATCAGAATTTTTACTTGTTTCTGAGATGAAAGGAGATTAAACACCATTTTTTCCACTTATTTCACAGGTCAAACATTTGGCTTTCCTGAAACAGCTACAATGCGCAGTTTACAGATCTAGAAAAATTTTTCCTTCATTTATCTTACACAGCGACCTATATAATACAAAGGCTGCTCAAGGATTTGTCAAACCTCTCCAAAAAGCAAAAGCAAAGAACCAAAGTCTCCAATTCCATTTTAAGAATGTGACTCAGTTCATCTCTACATTTCATTTTCACTATATGCAACTGGAGTTAATGACACTAAAGATGATTAAAACACCACATTGCACATCAAAAAAAGCAAAGCTTCATAAACATGATGAGTATTATTCACATAGACACATGTAGAGTTCAGTAAAAAAATGAGTATCTATCCTTGAACATAGCAAGTCTAAACCTATACTAACCCTAAGTTATAATTGCTTTCCATTAAAAACGTACAAGTTTAGATTTGAAATTTCACTTCCAACAAATTTAAAAATTTGGAAAAAAAAAAGATGATAGTTATTTTGGCTGTAATTAAGATTTTTCTCCTTTTAAATCTGCTTACTTCTCCAATGGAGTCTTGTGAGTCTTGGTTGTATGTCTGAGCTTCTACTTCACCATCAGTGCTCTCTTCTGCTGCCACTTCCTCCTGAAAGAGCATGCTTTTCTTATTTAAAACATATTATTGGTCCTAAAGCTTGATTATTTTAAAATGTTTGAGATTTTTTAAAAAAGGTCCTCTTTTCCCACAAAGATCACAGAAAACATTTTGCTCTCCCTTTACTATTATTCCTTAGCTGTGCTTTTATTTAATCCATCACCAACGTACCTCAGATTTCTCTGTCCTTGAGAAATAAAATTTCCATACTTCCAGTCCACTGAACTATTCTCCTCAGTGACTCTACATCTTTTCAGGACAAAAAAACCTCAAGGTTTCCCATTCTGTCTCTATCCTCTCACTAATTAAGTGAAATCATCTTACAATCTTCTCCCCTTCCTTTATCTTAGGTGCCTTCCCTCTCTTTCCACAGTTAAGCAAACACCTTTGATCTCCTTAACATTTTTTTCACAAGTTCTCTGCTCTGAGGTCCCCGCCTTGAGTTCAATCTTTTTTCCAGAGATATTCCAACAATTCCCTCACACCAATATTTCATGTGCATCTCATCTCAACTTTTCCATGAAACATCACATCTTTGCTTTCTTGGCGTGATTTTCAGTACACTGTATTTTACTCCAGAATCACTGTAGATACAACCTTCCAGACCACTCCTAAAATAGTTAAACTTCATCCTCCAGAAGGTCAGGATATGGCCCTCTCTCTCCATCCACACTGTAGCTCACTAACATTTGCATTGCTCAGCATAACTAGTATCATTTCTGCCCTTCTGATACTGAAACTTACTTGCTTCCTTCATGGGTACGTTAAAAGAATCACAATAAAAATTAAAGTCATCTGCTCTGAAGTAGCATGCTCTCTTTTCTAATTAAAATCTTCCAAAGACCCAGGTTATATAATTGCATTTTATATTCTTACAAACCTCAGGTCCAACTCTCTGTATGCTTCTAAGTTTCTTTGGAAGAGGTACATCCACTGTTTCCTCTGAAATTTGGTCCGAGTTTTCTACAGTGTTATCCTCCTCTTCCTCTCGTGGACGTTTAGACAGTGAAGAACTTGGGGTAGCTGAAACTTGAAAGACCCTCTCAGTTATTTTCAGGAGAATTACAAATTTCCAAACCTTTGATTTTTTGCTTTATAATTTTACTCTGGTAGACTGTCTCCTTTCCTGCATTCAAGGATGACAAATGAAATCAGATAGAATACTCTTGCACTATTTCTTGGAGACATGAAAACATTAGTCCCTTTGGTACAGTCTTATGTTCTTGGACCTAGATTTATCAAATAATCAAACCCAACTGTGAGCTTCAGGTACAATTAAAGTACATTTCCCAACACCTTGCTTCTGACAAGTGCTCCTAAAAGTTAACGGATTATCAGCTGGGAAGCAAGCAGTTAACAAAAGTGTATTTTGAGGAATAAATGTTCTAAATCAGAATCTACATTATATGGGGCAAACATGTGGAGGAATCACACAGAGTACCTTTAGTAGTATTCTCTGTATTTTATACTCTGAAGTAGCTCTTGACTCTTAACTGAAACTTAACTTTGCTCCAACAGTATCATGGAAAAAGGACCACCATGGTTTAATGAATTAAACCCCAAAGTTGCTCTGAATAGAAACAAACATCCATCTGTTTTTATTTCCTACTTTAAGGTACACAATGGCAATGGCATTTCAAGGATAGTACTTCTGAAGGTTCAAGAGAGAAAGCCTACTCTTAAAAATTTGAAAGGTATGAAATAAATTAGGCGAAATTAATTCACATGAACAAATTCCTTTGCTAATGTGCAGTTAGGCTTGATTTGACAAGGGTCCAAAAGGGAGCTACTCAAAAGCAACTACTCAGAAAGGCAGGCCTATAAAATAAAACCAACCTGTACCAAACACTGCTGTGGAAGTGGAGGGCCTCTCTATTTGAGAGCTCTGCACAACTTCTACAATGGCAGGTGAAGGCTCCTGATTTGCAGGCTCAATCTGAGCATGACTTTGCTGAGTGGGCTGTACAAAAGCAGTTGCTTGAGTCTGCTGCTGAACAGTCAAGATGGGCTGAGAGAGAGATGTCTGAACATTAGGACTGGTGGAACGCACAGATCCACTAGTGCTTCCAAAGACTGGAACGTGCTCCACAGGTCCTTCTGATTGCATAGCTGAAAAGCAAACAATAAAACATTCAATTGTCTTCAAATTACCTAGCCACAGTTCACATTCTTGATTTCAGAATGCACTAAACAGGCAGATTCAGTGTAACACATCCCCTTTGGCTTAACCCTGCCTTCAGCTGAAGAATAAATAACTTTGTGGCAAAAGAAGTTCTCACAAAAGTGCAATACTCACGAGATTCAGGGACAATGAAAGTACTTGAAATACTTTTTAACTACTAATTAGTGAGATTTCAAGGGAAAGTAATAATTATGATTACAGTTGATCCCTGTACAATACTAAAATGCTCACCTTCCTGGGTCTCCACCTGTGTTGTAGGCATAACTGTGGCTGTTGGAGTAGTGGTAGGATTAGTAACTGTAGCAGGAGTAACCATTGGACGGATACTGGCTCTTGGAGTAGACTTATTCCCAGCTATTGCAGCTGCAGTCACTTTACTTGGAGTTGACACAACAGGGGTTGGTTTAATATTTGCTGTTGGTGGATCTGAAGTGCTAGCACTGAAAACAGGATACTAGTTTCATTATGCTAGTGCAAAAAGTAAATTTGTTAAGTATCAAATTTAACTGTTTTATCATAGCCTCAATACTAATTTTTAAGCGGTTTCATATTTAAAAACTTGTCAACAGCACAACAAACAGCTGTCTTCTAGGATTTACATACAGTAAAAAATTAACCCATTTTGTCATCAGTAACATTTTGCTCAGCTTAGAGTTTTGATGGCTTTATTACAAGGTAATCAACTAGAAAGCTGTATCTAGATCTACTGACTATCCAAGCAGTAGTATTAATGAATAAAAGGATACATCTTAAAGATAACTGTTCCACCCTCAGTATGGAGCAACATGATCTCGTTTGAGACTTAAACTAAGTGTCTTAAAGCTTTTTTAAATTTTTCAAGCATCATGTTCCTTGTGGTTAATATGACATAATAATGTCAGTTGTATCTTTGAAGTTGCTTAAGAAAAAATTACGCAAAGGCCAGTACTTTGCTAAAAGAACACCTCTCTCCCCCCAGAAAAAAAGAAAAAAAAAAAAAAAAAAAAAAAAAAAAAACCCAAAACCCAGACACACTTCAAAAACTCCAAACTCTTCAACTCACATTCCTCTTTCACCTGAAGCTGGAGTAGATTTGAGTGAGATTTGCCTCTGCTGTTCTGGAACCTACAGAGTAAGAAGCGTATAAGAAACATGTCCCACAACAAGCATTGTGCCATGTAATTCTAAGAAACTAATATAGGTGAGAAAATTGGTGAGAAAATCTTTTCATTTACAATTGTTTCTACAACAGTTTTGTCACCATACCTAGTCAGACTCCATGGTTACTGTAAATTCCTCAAACATGCCTCTTCCCCTTCCCGTCCCCCCCCCACAAAAAAACAACACACCACCATACTGGTCCAACATACCAACTATTTAAACCAGCTAACTGTTTTCTCAGCTATCTTCTGAAGCTACCAAGACACTCATTAAAACCAACAATAACTAGAACCAGTTATACTGAATGTATGTATAAAAACGCAGATACAGAGAACAGAGATAAACTGGTAAATAGCTGATCTGCTAATGCACAGTGAATGAAACAACTGTATTCTAGTTAACAGTGGAAAACTTGAATTTGGCAAGAAACAAATTTTCAATTAATTTCTGAATCCTTATTGAAGTTCATTTATCTTTCCAAAACCAATAGAAATCAAATAATGTAGTTTGTTGGGCTCATTATTACAATTTTTTAAAGGCTAGAAGTCCTGTGACAGGAATTTCTATCTGCTATTTAGGACAGAATAGTTTAACTAAAAACAACTTCATGGAAAATAGTCTTGAGTAATTAATTAACACACACACACACACGACAGTGCTGTTAATACTGGAGCTGTTCTAGTTCAGCTATAAGACAAACATGAGCTGTTTATTTCCTCTCCTCAGCTAGCACAAAGGATTTTGTACCTTATTTGTAGATTCAGTCGGCTCATCTCTCTGTTCATGGTGTCGCTCTTGCTGCTCTCTGAGCTCTCTTTCCAGGCGGCAGATTCGACCCTCATACTGTGATTTGAGTGCACTCATCCGCACCTCCAGTTCGGTCTTCTGCTCTTCTAATGAGCTGCTCTTTTGCTTCCACTCCTCATTTTCTTTTGTTAGCTGTTCTTTTGTACCTAATTAAGTGGCAAAGAATTCTATCCTGTCACTGTAAAACTGCCTAAGTCTCTGCATGTTCAATGCTTTTCTCTTTTATACGTTACTGAAGTATTCTGAAAATCCTACAAAAGTTAAGCTACAGAAGCAGCTCTTGGAGAACATTTTAATTTACATTTTAATTAACTTTTAATTTAACTGCCATTGAATATAAAAAGAAGTCACATAGTCAAAAGGAACAAGATGTTTTCAGCAGGTTCTTGTGCCACCATTACTTCCTCTACTTTTATTTGGCGTTGCTAGGAATGTGTTTTGCACTTTTTACACTCTGGAGAGGTAAGAGGGAAAGGGAGAAATACCTGAGTATTAGTAGGGTAAATTGCCTCTAACCAAACAAAGGGCCAAAAAGTTATCACTTTTGACAGGCCAAAATTTGATCAAAACTTTGCTTCCCACAATGTACGGCCAGTTTTTCCAGTAGTAATTTTAAAAAGTTTTAAAGTAAAATATAAAATAGGCCAAGTTTTCCCAAGAATCCTGTCTGAGACACTTTCATCCTGGATGCTTTTCCACACAAATAATCAAACACTGAAACAGAAGGAAAAAAAAGGATCGAAAAAAATATATATGTACGATACCAGCTAACTGTGCAATTTTCTGCTTGGCCGCAAGTAGAGTCTTCCTAGTTTTCTCTTCCTTCTCAGTGATCTGTTGCCTGAGCTGTTCTTCCTGTGTAGTCCTCTCTTGTAGATCTTGATGAAAACGAGCAAGTTCCGACTGCAGCTGTGATACCTGCTCCTGAAGATTTCTAGCTTCAGTTTCTTTCTCTGCTACGGTCTAAAGATAGCAACATAACACAGCCATTGAACATGACCAGCTAGTTCAACAAACAGCCTAATGAGCTTCAAGAACCTAGTAATAAAGGAATTCACTCCTCTGAACGCAATAGTGGGGCGCAGAGCATTCTTTTTCACTTATTAAATTTGTTTTTAATCCTGTATTTAGTATGTCACATCTTGTTCCTTAGAAGAAATGTCTGACCTTTCCTGACCAGGTAGAGGTACAGCTGGGTCACCTCACGTATTTCTGCGTGTAGACACGCACACACACACACACACACGCATGCACATTCTTCACATTGATGCCTTTATGATTGCAGTGGAGTACAGTACTCTGAAACTGTTTGCTCTGTTCTTACCTTTTGTAAACTTTCAACATGATTCTCGAAAGCCTTTATCTTCCCTTCAGTTTGACTGAGAGAGTCTTTCAGCTCTTGTACCTCCTGAGCAGAAACTTGCTCTTCTTGCTGTTCTGTGAAAGACTGAGTTGATGCCTCGGCAACCAGCTGAAACACGCAAGTGTTATCAGGAGAAAGGGTAGTACCAGATTAGAATATCATCCCTCTCACAAGTTGCTTTAGCACACAAACCCATCATTTAAAAAGTTCTGGGAAAAACAGAAAATTCCAGTGAATTCTGAAGTTCTATTAAGAACGCTGCAAAGTATTGAACAACACGCAGCTCATGCTTTGAGGTAGTTTCTAAGCTAATAGCAGAACAAGTGGTGTTATTTTCTGCTTCTCTCTTTGGTAAGTACCTATCCAATACTAAATTAAGGAACGTGAAGATCAATAACTGTATTGTGCACGAGTCTAAATGAAAACGTACATTTGAATTTGTTTTCAAACAAAGAAAAAAATATTTCTACCTTATCATGTTGTGCCTTCAGCTCCTCATATTGCGTCTTGTACCTGCGTCCAATTTTCTTGACCTGTGTTATAGTTTTCACTTTTTCTTGTATGTCTGCCACTTTAACATCTAATTCTTTCTGCAACGTGTCCTTTTCTGTTCTTATTTTTGTTACTTCATCCTTCAAGTTTTGAACAAGATTCTGGCTTGTAGTCAAGGATGCATTAGCTCTAAATTCCAAGAGATTGGAGGAACACAGAAGTGAAATGCACTGATTATCACCTCAAACATCTCAACATTACTCATTTATCTCGTATCACAGGCAATACCTACAGTGAATGATGTTTTCTAGCATTTTGCAATGTATTTTAAAATACAAGTGCAACTATTTTTTTTGGTGTATATTATCAAGCTAGAGTAAAATTACCAAAGACTTTACATTCACATGAGGACAGTTTAGAATTTACATTTCTAGATGGAACTTTATTTTAAATACTATGCTTTGCACACAACTTTTTACTGAGTTGCTTCTACTATACCTGGCTATTTCTGCTTTTAGCCTGCCTGTTTCTTCACTCATTTGTTGTATTCGCTTGGTATTTGCCTCTTTCTCTGAGAGTAGCTTCCGATATTCTTCAAGATCAGTGTCCTTCTGTTGACTCAATAAATGCTGAAAGATTTAGAAAATAGTGTGCACTTTCATAAGATGATTACACAGTTATACATAGAAAAATCTCACCAAGTTGGAGACTACTGCTTTTGCACTTTGATACGGACCACGCATGAGATTAGGCTACCCCTTTTTACACTCACGAATGCAGGTTTTAAAGCTGCACAGATACCAGTGTTTCATAATTCAAATGCATTTCCCAGATTTCTGTCACATTTCAGGGAATGATTTAAGTCTTTCCTGTATTCAAATTCTTTCTTTTAAAACATCTTCTTTGAAAAGATGCATTTCCCACCTGGGTCCGGGCTTTCCAGCGTTTGACATCTTCTTCCAACAGCTTTTTCTCTGCCTGCAACATTCCGCTTTTCTCACTCAGCTCAGCATTAGACTCCTGTAGAGGCAGGATGTCTGCCTCCAGCTTGCGTACCTGAAAAATATAACTGGGATTTAAAATACATCAACTCTCTGGATCCTCTGGGCCTGTAGGACATGGACCTTGGTTGGTCTAGAACAACAATGGTAAACAGAACAGACACAAAAAACCCACTAAAACCCCCAAAACTCCAAAAGTCAAGATAAAGCTTCTCTTATTCCAACTCAGCCTCTTATCAGACTGTGGGGATAAGGGAGAGGGAACAGGAGTGAAAATGGGGGATGATCTTACAGATAAAATTAAAGGCATGATTTAACAATCTCAGGTTCCCTTGGTACCTTTTAGCAGAAAACTGTTTATTAATTATGTATTAGAAGCTGAAGAATGCTGCCCTGGATTCCATTAAAATGACTGGTGTTTAGAGGTGGAAGAGGCACATAGCTCCCTTCTAAATTCTTAATAAAGTTGTAGTCTACTTTATAGCTATTCCTGTACCATTTTTCATCTATCTGACAATAATATCACAATTACTGGTATACCTTAAGTCATGGGCAAATGCCAATTTTCATTTTTAGTTAAAAGAGTCTGAACTTAAGTGTACCAATGTCCTTCAAAAATCTAAAGGGAACGTTTCCTCTTTTGTGTATGATGTCAGAGAATAATCACTACATCGTGTATTTATTTTAATTAGCAACGTTATATCCAGACATTAGCTCATTTAAATATCTGAAACCTGAATATCTTGAATATCAGTACTAACCTTTGCTTGCATTTGTTGTAGCTCTTGTTCTAGCCTCTCTTTCTCTTCTCTCAGCATCTTGTTGGTTTCTATCAGTACATTCATGGTTTCAGTTTTTTTCATTAGTTCTTCATGCTGAGCAATGGTTTTTGCTGTTATCTGTCAAAAAGATTTAACTAATCATTTGTTTTACCTGCACACACATACATACTTATCTCCACCTGGCGTAACACCAACTTGGAAAGCTGTCATGGCATTAATTCACATACACGTACAAAAAATAAATTCTGCTTAAGAAAAAGGAGAGGGTGGGAAAAATGCAAACGACATAAAAGATCTTTAATTTTCCCTGTTTTCATTTTTTTGTTGTTTTTTTTTTTTTGGGAATTGCCAAACTGCTTAACAAGACTCAGAACTAAGACTCTTCATTCGGCTAAACACTGCCTCAGTTGTGAAACTACTGATTCTTCCAAAACTTCTCATTTTTGGTCACATGCAACGAAGGGACTAGAACAGAGATCAGCACTCTGCTTACTAAAATCATGAGCAATAATATCCAACCATACCTGCACTTTCTCTCTCTCAGCATTGAGACTGTCCTGCAGCTCCTGGAGCTCCCTTTCCAGGTGTTCCACTCTCTGACGGTAACGCAGACTCTCCACCTGAGCCACCTCAAACCTTGTTTCTGCAATCTCCTTTTCTCGACGTATAAATCTGCAATAACAAAAACCACAAAGCACCACTTAAAAAAAAAAAAAAAAGGCAAAACAAGACATTTCAAATTGAAACTTCTTACATCTGAAGGACTCAAGTACAGAAACTAGTTCAGAAAGAATGAAAAGAAAATCCAAATATACGTATAAATGAAGACAAAAAACACAATGAGAAAATGGTCTCTATGAAATCTTCTTGCTGCCCATATTCACTAAAGACTGCATCAGTCAGAATTCACTCAATTTTTCCTATGGGTAAAAAGAAATCTCCTCTATTACTTATTGATGCAGGGAAACAGCCTCTCATCTACCAAAGTAGTATTTTATACATTATCCCTGAAATATAAATTGAGACAGAACTATCTAAATTGGCAACTGAATTTATAACCAGCAATAAGAGGGAGCCCAGAACTAAATTTACCTAAGAATTTCTAAGATTTGTTCCTGAGATTTGCCTTCCTCATTGAGAGAAACATTCAATGCACTTGGCATGGCTTCTTTCATAGAGGTCACCATCTTGTTACTGAGACTTTCCAGTTGTTCATGTAATAATCGATTTTGTTTTTCCAAGTCTTCACAGCGGGACCCAAGTGTTGAAGCTTCATCCTACAATAACAAAACTGATGAATGAGTTCTGTGTAGGACAGTAGCTGAAAAAAACCCCTACCAGAACCATAAAAACAACCATACCTTGATCATTCTCTCTCTCTCTTCCCAGGAGGCTTTGCACTCTAACAACTCAGACTCTGCTTTCTGAGCAGCTTCCTCTAGCTGCTGCCTTACTGCTGCATTCTTGGCAACTTGCTCTTTAATAGCCTGCAGCGCTTCAACATCGGCAGCATGAAGCATTAATTCCCGTTCATACTTGTTTTGAGCTTCAGAAGCTATCTTTGCCTGTGGAAAACAGCAATAGACTCCATTATGTTTAAGGTTATGTGTCTGATAGGTACAAGAAAAATGCTCAGTAAGAATAGAGACCACTAGTCCTGAAGAAAACCTCTGGCTAAAAGAACCTTTATTAATCTCATGTACTAAAAAAACGGATATGTTAGAAGCATTCCTTAAAATAAATTATTATTTATAAGAAAAAATATGATTTGCAATCATTTTATTTGAGAACTAGATAGAGGGAGGGAGCACTCTCTAGATACTGCGTAGATAGGAGACAGGAATTTGTATAAAAATATCCACTGACTACTTCTAGATGTGAATGAGCAGACATTTAATACATGAGGGCAAAAATTAAAGACAGGCAAATTTGGTCATAGCATTGGCTGACATATGAAAAGCCTTTCAGTTAAATTTTGTTTGGATTAAACAACAGCCAGAAGTTCTTCTTGATCTTTTATACTAGTCGGTGTTATTAAAATTCTCTCCTGAAGAAAATCAGATTTACTGCAAAACAGGTAGTAAAAAGAAAGCACTCTAATCAGGTACTGCCAAATATTATATTGCTCTACAATCTACAAGATATACATCCTGTTTTGGCTTGGATGGAATACTCCGCTGTCTAACTGTAAGAGTTTAGTTTTACTTTTTTATTTCCGAGAGAAAAGGAAACTGGAAATACATTACAGTTAATTACATTCCACAATCAATTTCTTACATAATAGGACAGACCTTAGACACAGTAATCCATCACATCTCCTACTGCTGTTTTTTAAATAGGACACATTGAATATAAAATTGTACTGCAAATACAAAGTCAGTATAGTTGATATTAGTTCAAAGTTTGATAAGGTAAAACAATGAAGCAGTAAATAAGCTGCTGTGTTACAAAATGGAGGAAATGCTCTTATAGTGCTTTTTTCCATCTCCGGTAACTCTGATTATAGCAACACTGTAACCAAAGCCAACATATTTGAGTTCAAGTGAAAAACAATCACAAACTAACATTCACTGATCACCTCTGGCTAAAACAGCCAAATACTGTGAACATACTTGCTCCTGGCAGTCACGTCTGGCTTGCTGTTCATTATTTAGAGCTGTTCCAGCTCTCTGAAGAGCTTCCTGAACTTCTGATTGCACAGTTGACAGACTTTTCTTCAGTTCTGACAGCTAGATCAACACCAAAAGACCAAAGAGAAAAAAAAGAAAAAAAAACAGCTCTCAACAACGTATTTCACAGAGTGCTGAATACAGCAAGGCTTTGCATGAAGACAGTAGTGAGTAATTTAGAAACCAAGCATGATTATACTATATTATGAGATTATTAGTTTATCATAAGATTATTATATATAAAAATAAGAGTTTTAGTTCAAGCAGAAACACTGTCAAGATTGACTTATTAATATTCAGAGCTCTTCTTGGCAGAAATATATTACTATTCTTTCAGAGTCAGGTTTGCAATAATGCTAGTTGTAGTCGTGTTACTTTCAGCCCCAGTAAGAGCCCCCCCCCCCCCCAAAAAAAAACCAACCAACCAACCAAACAAAAAAACACAGACAAAATGGCACAGACCACTTTGTTTTTAGTATACATGCACACTACAGATCTGTTTTTGGTTTGTGATCCAAAAGTTTTTTCTGAAAACCTTTCTCAAGGACTTCTGCTCATGTTTTTTCTGCAAACAGCGCTCAAAGTTCAAGAGGATACAGATGGTTTTTAAATACACCACCACCTCTACAAAGTGATAAGCTTAACGGACCACTCATGTTTAGCAACTTGTCAGACTTATTTAGGCTTTTCTACATCCACTTGTGAAGATTTTGGTTTGGACACTACAACACTGCATTCCACCTACAGAGGGAAATGAAAACCAATTTATGTTTACAGTATTTTTTGGAAGCATGTGCCGGTGTACTCTTTAAGGGGTGAGCATTCAGTGCACACCTGTTGTTCCATACTCTCCAGAGCTTTACGCTTCTCTTCTTGAAGTTCTTGCTTTTCTTTCTCTGCCTCCATCAGCTTCTTCTCCAGCTGTGCTTGATACTCTGATGATTCCTTCAGACGAGCTTCAACTGTTGCACGAACTTCCTCTGTCACCTTCATCAAAATCCGTAAGAAATCCAATTAATATTCTGCTTCAAATACTGTGTTCTGATACAAAACTCTTATTTCATTAACGATTTTAAGCCCAAATAGGTATTCCCAGCATCTCATTTAGAACACTAAATCCACAAACACCATTGGAAACATTAATGCAAATTTTCCCAAACTGCAATAATTTATAAATATATCCAAAAAAAGTTCAGATTACTTCACTCAATTATGCAGCAACCAACATACATTTTCTATTACACATTAAGGTCTCCAAGACAGTGAAAGTAAGAGACTGACTGAAGACCTTAATTCATACCTTCTTCATCAAACAGTAAATGCTTTTGATTGAATGCTAATGAATGTTTTTGTTATCAGGAATCACAGGATTATGGAAGAGTTCTTAAACACACTTCCCTGTTTTGAAGGGAGACACTGGCAGAGTTCAGACTCAAGTCAAAATTATGTTCTAAAAGTATGCTACAAAAAGGTTTCATATTCCTATTACTAAAACCAACTTCTCAAATATATGATCTTACTACCCTACTTTGTAATGCCTTCTAGACTAACTTCAGTTTATGATTCCTCTCATGATCCAACAGATTACAGTATAGATAATAAAAAATATTGTTCATCTTGTTTCTGTTTTACTCTAATAGACAAAGTTAATCAATTGTTATCTACTTACTTGTTTTTCTTTATTAAGGGATTCCTCTAGACTAAGAACCATAGCCCTGTACTGCTCCACATTACTAGAACTAGTCTTCAGTCTTTCTCTCAGGTCATTAACTTGTTCCTCAGCTTGTCTTAGTCGACTTACGAGATCATCTACATCTTCAGTTGTATTTGACTGACCTATAATATTAGGTAAAACATTCATTAATTGTACAAGTCTAATTCATTTTTCACATGCAAATTATACAAAAGTGACCTGGAGATAAGGGAGGTAGCTTATGCATTTACTTCGTAATATTTACCATGCCAAATAAATTTCAATAGCAATAGCCTTCAAAGAACTTGTTGCATTTTTAAGGTGCTGAGAAAGTAATGAAGATTTTCTATAGATTTTTTTATTCTAAATAAACACACTCAAATACAAGTGTTCTTATTTTGTAGTCACTTGACTGGAATGTTTCTGAAATCTCCCTAAGTAAATCCAGTCAAAGTAATAATAACATGTTTTGAGATTGCAAAATTCGAGAATCTGGAAACACAGGTTAAGCACAGCTAAGTTAAAACACTGCTCTACTGAAATCCCTGTTCTTTAAACTATTGTTCTGTTGAAAACCTGAAATCCTTACAGGTTTCAACCTAAAGCACATACCCACAGAACCACACCACCAGAGAACCAGACACACAGAACCAAACACTCAAAAAATCTCTCTACAAAAAATTCTCTGATAATTTAAGTATATTCCTAGGTATAAATATTGATACAAATAACTGTTACACATTCAGCAGTAAATACTTCACACTTCTGACTGGAATTAAAAAGCATTTTTAATGGCAGGGCCTTGAAACCTCCAATGCTAAATACATAAAACAGTACCGAAAGAACTTTTTCAAATAAACAGTAGTGACATGAAACAAACTCTGCTGCTCAAAACAAACAGACAAAAAATTCCAAAACCTTAAAAATTCACCCTGGGTAACCTTGTGACTGCAATAATAACAATGAGGACTTATTCTTTAGTGTATTATCCTAATTCCAAAGGAGGATGAATTTTACTGAATCTGCATAGAGCAATGTTTAACATAAGATTTTTTTCTTTATTGAATTTCTTTTTACCTTTCCCTGGAATCCTCTGTGATGACTGAGATGCTAATTGAGCCTCTGTATTATTAAGCTGCTGCTTCAAAACTGTGGTTTCTTTTTGGGCATTCTTCAGAAGTTCCTTGGTGTTAACATGACGGTTTGTTTCAGTCTCAAGTTGCCTCTTCAGATCCAAGATATGAACCTGTTAAGACAATGTTCCTAAATTTGTAATTACTTACATACAGCACAAAGACCCAGTATGTTTAGAAATTTCACATATGACAAAGCATTGTAAACTGGCAGAAACCATGCAACTGTGTTTTTATTTTCACTAAGTTATCATATTTATTTACAAATATATTTACCTCTTGATTTTTGGTGAGGGCATGCCTCTGTTCCACCTCACTTTCTAGTTTCTTCTTCAGCTGAGATATCTCACGCTCTAGCTTTTCTATCTGATTATTGAGTCTTTGCTTTGTTTCTGTCTCAGATCTCTCCAGTATTCCCTGATAAAAGAGCAAAAATGCACTGTGCTTACAATACACTTGAATAATTTTCTTCCAAATTACTACAGCACTTCTAACAAAGATATTGGTTATAATATCTCTATCTACAAAATTACTGCATGGAATAAGCAAGAATAGGTAGTTATATAGAATATTATAAAAAGTAGCACTTAAAATATTTGACTTCATTTTGAAAGATTCTTTAGTAACATTAATACAATAAATATTGCTAGGAAAAAAAAGTCTGTATGATCTAATTCCAGGGATTAAAAAAATGACAAAATTTTGTCATGTGACTGATATTTCTGTAGTAAATGTTGTCAAAGTATTCAATATATCTCCCCCCCCCCCCCAAAAAAAAAAAAAAAAAAAAAAACAGGAAAATAAATTGCCATGGCAAGCAATAGTAAACTTTTCTATTATCAAAGTTAACATAACAGTTTTTTTCTTTCATTTTATGAACTTTGTTTCCATTTTTATGCAAAAATCCTTCTCATTGACTCAAAATTCTCAGGAATTTGCCCACATAAATAACAGATCACCGTAATTTAGGATAAGAATGACCAACTTGTTTACACAAGTCACTCACGTAATTTGTGTATCAATTTGTAACAAAATTTTGTAGTAAAAACTCCTCTTTAAGACTCCCAATCTTGTGGGACTTCCACAAGTGACTATCCAATCACTGTCGAAGTTGATTGCAATAGGTATTGACTGCAAGACAGACCAGACTTGAATATTAATAGTACCACATACCTGAATAGTTCGTAAATTAGTAAGCAGTAAGTTCTGTCCTCTTTGTTCAACTAATAAAGATTCACGTTGCTGAGTCAAGCGCACATCTGACATCTTCAAGATATCTTTCTCTTTTTTTAAGTTTTCTGCTCTCACCTTTTGAAATAGAATTGATAGCAAATTCATGTTATTTGCTGAATTTGTGCATTAATTTTGATTTGGGAAACTTTCTTACTTTTATGATCAGTTAATCATAATTATACTAAAAAAGCAGCTCTTGATCTAAAATTACAGATTTATAAAGAAAACAAATTTACACAAATAAGCCCAAAATTATAAGAGCATAACTGCTTGATTAATCACATTCTGCTTTCTCTTCAAATATGGATGTTGGAATAACACTCCCAAGATGTTTTACCTTCCCTCAATACTTGATTTATTTAATGAACACATTTATAACATTTCACAAAGTATCTCAAAACATATCACACAGGCTATAACAAATTTAACAGCCAAAAAAGTTCTGACAGCTCTGAAGATAATCATAAGAAAAAACTAACTAAAATAAAAAAAACTAACTAAAAACTAGCTAATAGTAATTCAAAATATCTAGGAGTATAATATATCATATTACTCACTTCTGCCACTGCCAGTTTTTCATTAGCTCCCCTCAGGTCTTGAGTCATGGTGTTAATTATCTGCTCTTGCTTTTGAGTTGTAGCTGTGAGTTTCTGGTTTCTCTCATGCAAAGATGTTATTTCTCGACGATACCCTTCAACATTATCCTGAAGCATTTCATAACTTTGCATGGAACAACAAAGCAAAGTACATAATCCTCAAGTTAAATTGTTTGAATTTAACTGGAGATATATACACAGCTATATGTTTCATATTGATGCATGGCAGTTTTCAGGTAGCCTTCTATGGGACTCATGCAACTAGACAATACATTCTTGATTCCACCTTCATTATTTTTTGTCTTTAACTCAATAGACAACATTAACATTTTACAACAATACCACATGAGCAAACTGTAGTTTAATACAAAGCATTCAGCACGATTCTACCAACAAACGCTACACAAAAAAGGAAATGTAATTAAACAACACAAATAAGGAAATACAATTAAACAGCTCATTTACCGTTTGGAGGCAAACTCCAGCTGTGTGGATATCTTTGCGTTTTGTGACCTCAAGTCTGTGACTTGCTCCTGAAGTTTTTCATTTTGTTCATTCAGCAACTTGTCATTCTCTGCCTTTTCTTTTTTGTAGTTCTCAAAAACTTCCTGCAACTACATCAAAGAGCAGACATAAAAGTGCTTACCTGAGTAAGAGGAAACAACAACAACTCTCCGTAGTGTTCACTGAAAAACGTACCTGCTTAAGGGCAGCCTTAGCCTCCACAGTCTCCACTGATTCAGTCATTGATACTGGAGCAGGAGTTGACATGGCTTGAGGTATAGCTGAGCGTTTTGGAGTAGATGTAAGAGAAACCTCCTCTGGTAATATACCTGAAGCTAAATAAAGTTAAGAGAATTTTAAAGACAACTTACAGAACACTTGTCAAAGCAGAAGATCGTACAGCCACATTTAAATGTGGCTAAGAATAGCACTGTTATTTGGAAAGTCTTGGGCTCGTGTAACCAAGTGACTGAATTGTCCATTTTTCTAGCAAGTACAAAACACAGAGTGAAACAATTAGCTTAAACATCAGAGAGGAAAAAAAAAAACATAAACCTACATATCCTGCGTAATATCCACAGTGGGCTAGTAGAACACATACAGCTACTACTAAAACTCAGTGAATATGTGGTAACTCATTATGCTATAAAACTATATCCATGTGCCTAAATCCAAATTTACGGGTTTTCCAGTGATTTAGGGTAAAAAATGAATACTATATTAACGGAAGTTACTAGCACCATTTTAGCATCATTTCTGAAAGCTCGTAACAAATGAAAACATTATTTTTCTGAATGGTGCAGAAATGTGAAGCCTACCTTGCAAAGGAATGATAGCTCCTGTGGTCTGAGCCAATAATATGCGGAACATGTCACGCTGACGAACTATAGACTCAACAAGCTGTAACTGGTGATGACGTGATTCACGCAGTTTCTCTAGCTCATTGAGAGCTTCTTCAAGTTGACTCTGAAGCTCAGAAATTCTGAAACCAGGAACAGTTGTTTTACTAACTTATACAGTGACGTGTACCAAGGTAACACAATCCTCTCATTTTTTTCTTTTAGTCGACACTTATTCTCTCTTCGAAATCTAAGCTGAGATTTTTGACCAAACTTAGAGGAAAAATTTTGGAATTTTATTTTGTAGATGACACTGAAAGCTGGCCTCTTCCATGAGGAGCAGAATAGATGTAATTGTATTGACTCAAATGACTTCACACAACAATAGTAGAGAATCAGGCTATGAACTTCAAACACAGAATGGAGTGTCTGTTGGTCTTTATAGCTAGCCAATCAGGTAGGCATATATTCAGTATTTTCCTCAGCTAACAGAATGGAAAACTTAAAATCAATTCAACACTTTTTTGAAAGACAGTACTACTATGTGAAACCACATTCACTAAAAGACTGATATTTCTCTTTACTGAAGTTACAAGTCTAAAAGATTTTACATACAACTCCACTGTTATAAAATGTTTGAATTTCAGTGTATGTTCTCATACTGCTGTGCATCAACAGGTTAGGAAAAGTTTCTAGGAAGAATTCTTGGAAGAGTACTATTTTTTACGTTAGCTCAAAAAAAAAAAAGAAGAGGTGATGAAAAGGAATGACAATATAAAACTACACAGGGTTTTAATCTGAAACTAAGACAATTTTATAATATAATTTTATAATATAATAAAAATTTGCCTTGATATGAATTGCATGTCTGCTCATGAGCATACCCACATATGCACATATATACATGCACGCAATTAGTAACAGTAAAACTAAAAAAAATTTGAAAGAGTTGTTTAAATAAAGCCCTGTTACTACTTAGTATGAACTCTTTCCTAGAAGGAACAGATAGTTTACTTGGATGATGTTGTTTCTTGCTCCTCCTTTTCCCTGGCCTCTCCTAGCTCCCGAAGAGCCACCAAGAGACGCTGATTCTGCTGTTGAAGTTCTTCAATATTTCTGTAAGAGACTAGATGTTGAGATATTACTTCAGAAGAGCTACTGATGTCAGCAGAGCTCACTTCTTCATCACGAATCACATGATTGCCTCTAGCTTCTTCAAGTTCCATTAAGAGCACACGAATCTGAAAAAGAACATTCTAGGGTAAGAGTTGCACATGCTTTAAGACTTAACTGCGAAAAACAATACAGTAGAAAAAATAGTTATATGAGGAAAAAAAACTTGCTTTCAAAAGTATTTAAGACACTTCAACTATTACATCAATAAATCCATGTAAGATAACCACAGTATAGAAAGACAGTTTAAGAATTGGGATATTGGAAAACCACATCAAAATCTTAAGTGGGTATTCTTGGTGTTCAGTTCTGCAAATAGATCACAGCATATTCCAATCAAACAAATCCAAAGCAAGCTATATTTCCGTTTCCCATGACAGATCTTGAACTGTCCTAAACAGCATCACTTTTATCCAGCTAAACTTATTCTAATTTCCTAAGTAGAAATGTAAAAAAGAGCACTGTCCCAAAAATATGCTTTTAATATCACAAAGGTTCTTGTGACAACTGAAGTCTACCTGAATGGCTGAATACAATTCTCAAGTTATAGAGGAAAATGCAGCACCATATTAGTAAATGAACTGTAAATAGTACATTTTAAAAACATAACAACATTTGTTTTACCTGCTGTGAAAGGTCTTTTACTTGTATTTCCAGTCTCTGGTTTTCTCTTTCAAGCATAGAGGCATGCTTATTGGCTTTATCAGCATCCTCCTGTAATCGCTGGATTTCCTTCAAGTATACAAAAACATTAAGAAATACGTATGAACTCAATTAAGACACATTTCTTCCCAAAGAGATGAAGTCAAACATAGCCTTGTGAATTAAACTGCACAATAGCTCTAACTTACAATTATGTACTTATTTACTTCTTGAAGACCAAGCATTAGTTCTTTCCTTTACACTGACCTTCATAGCTTGTTCAAGCTTTGCAGACAGACTAGCAACAGCTTTCTGGGAGCGCTCAAATTCTTCACGCTGCCGTTTTAAGATTGGTGCTTTGGCTTCTACTTCCTGCACTATTTCATCCAAATATTTATTAATTCTCTTATTCTCCAGCTTTTCCAAAAGCAACTGATCCTGAGTTTCCACATATGCATTGTACAGCTGCAACAAAAAAATCTGAAGTTTGTCCAGATGTATCAAAGAATCACCACTAATTAAACAAGTCATACCTTTCAGCAGTATAATTTTATACAATTGTAAATTAATTAAATAAAAAAGTTGAACTTTTAAAAAATGTTTGCTCATGACTCATACCATGGAAAAGCAGTTATCCCTATTAACTTAAAAACTGCAATCATTTACAGTCCAGTTGTTACAAAAGGCCTCAATGTGAAAGGAACAAATCTTACACAAGTTTAAGACAATGAAGTATAGCAATTAGTACCCCATTAGAAAACAACAATGAAAGACAACAATTTAATGCCTAGACAAAAGCACCAAAACCAAACAAAAAATATTTGATCATTGCATGGAAGTGTAAAAACAAACAAATAAACAAAAAAACCCACCTAAAACTATGTATGATTTATCATTATGTTCATTTCTTTTCTGCAAACATAAGACAGAACAGTTTCTTAAAAAAAGCTGATATACAGAAATAAAATATACTCCAGTGAAAAAAAATGTTCTGATACCATATTGAAGAAAACTATAAGGTACGTTGCATAAAAATCCCAGTAATTCAATAAGTTAGCAGGTAAAATCTGCCTTAAGCATGTGAGAAGATTTTGACTTTGGTCATCTATTGTAACAGATCTTAGAAAATGAATGAAAGTCTCTATTCTCATACTATTAATAAAGCAAGCAAGTCTCATTGTTGGCTTTTCACAGCCCTTGAAACTTGAAGAGTGTCTCACCTCAGTCAATTTCATTCCAGGTTTGACTACTTTAGCAACTGCTGCAGCAGTAGGAGACATAGCTGCTAGTTCCTCCTCAGACAGTATGGCTCCTGAAGATATAACCCCACAAAATACCGTTAAAAAGCTCCTATAACCCTCACTATAAATATTTGTTAATAAAATAAAAAAACAAACCTTCATACATCTTTGCATTTTGTAGCGATTGTAGTTTAACCAACTGTATTTCTAGTACTTAAAGTTACTGGATTACAAATTTGTCTATAATTTTATATATATTTATAAACATGTAATTCACTAGTATCATATATTCTCATATTCTTTGATCAGTTTAATTTGAAATCATGAAAACCTCTGCTGTTAGATTCTTAAAATTTAGATCATTTCAAAATGCAAATAATTGAAATACCAAATACAAAAAGCAAGCAAGACAGCGAAGTTTCAACATCAGATTTCTTAGCAAACTCTGTAGGAGGCTTAGAGCGGCAGACTAAGTATACTTAGTGCTTCTCTGTTCCTTCACTATCCCTTCGTCTGCATATATTAGCTACAATAAACAGCAGCAGATTTTTCCTCCCAACAGAAAGCACAAAAGATTTCACACTGACAGAACTAAACCATTGGATATTAAGTATCATTTGATATTAAAAAGAAATTTAAGGACAATGTGGAGTGGTTTTTTTTTTGTAATAACAGTAAGAATATTTTATCCCCCCACACTACCTTCTCAATAAATAAATAAAGCAGGATAGTTCAGCCTTAAGAAAACATTGCTCTCCCTTTTCTTTGAAAAGATACCTCAGATTAACAAAAGAATTTCAGAAAGCATTTTGACAGAGATGCATTTTCTGATGGAACCTATGTATGTGTTTGTATAAAGCTTCTAAAATGCACGATCAGAGCTGACCAAAGATGAATTACGATTAATGCATTTATGTCATTTGGAAATTCTAGCACAGAAATTTCATGAAAGCTTACTTAAGACACAAAGCCTGAGGCTTCAGGTACTTCAGTTCCTAATGTTACCCCTACCTTTACGTTTTGTAGCAGACAGCAAGTCATTTGCATTCTCTAGCTCTTTTTCCAGCTTACTGATCTTTTCTTTCAGTTCTTTTTCCATTGCAGCTTTTGACTCTTCCACTTCAGCTAAATGCTCCTGGGTTGCTTTATTAGCTAAAATTAAACCAGACAATAAGGTTGGGACTTTTTTTCCCTTTCTCCTCTTTTTGCAAACCAAAGTTTGCAAAACACCTCAAATTTCACTTTAATTTCATAAGGTCTGCAGAAGCCCATGTTGACAAGAATAAACCAGTAGCAGGACAGAAACATGAACTGCCGCTTATCACTTTTGCTTAGAAGAGAAGAGAGCTAAAAATATGAACTCCTTTTATTAATCAATGAAAAGAAATCTAAAGTGAGAAACTCAAATGAAGACGTATCTGGCAAAACTGGGTCTTCCCACCAAAGCCCAAAGTAAAATCCCTGGGTATATCTGAAGACCCTCCCCCTCCCAAATAAATTCAAGTATTTGTGATAAAATTTCTCTTAACAAATGATTGATGTTCCCTCCATCCAAAACAAAAAGTCTAATGATTTCCCTTCACAAATACTCCATAACCGTTTTTGAAAATATCAACACTGTAGCAAAGGAATACAAGCTAACAGCTTTTTTACATTTGCCACTTCCCACACACAGCTTACCTTCACCTGCTTCCTTCAGAAGCTTGTGCAATTCTTCCACTGCTCCTGTCAGTTCATTACTCTTTGCCTCTGAATCATCAGCAGCGCTCTAAATATAAGCATTTTATTTAATATTTTATTATTTAGCAAGAGCAAATGTATCTTTACTAGAAAGCTCAAACTGTTTTTGCATAACAGATTCACCTAAACTGGACAATTCTCTTTCCACTTAGTTTAATTCTCATTCAGATACAAATTCCACATCTGATAGTTTTTTTTTAAAAAAAAAAGGGGGGGGGGTGTCAGGCATTAATTTGACCTGACAAGGCCAACTAACATACATTTGTATTCCCTTTAGCTGTTTCACGGCATGCTTTTGTTCTTTAGTGGAAAAAAATAGTTTGGAGAAATTTAAATATTCATTTTGCTCACTTTTAAAAATGTTGAGATTTTTACAGAATCTTATATAAGCACTAATTCTGCAAGTCAATTAAAGACAATAACAGAACAAAGCGAAGAAAACAATGCAAAGTTGATGAATCTTCTGCTAAGCAGTGAAGGTTCAGAGTAGGCCCTAAAGGGACAGCACTCAGTCTCAATTCTTTCAATATGTTAGGCAAAGGGCAAATCTTCAATGCCCTTCAAACCAATGTTTCTATAATAAATACAAAGGATAGGAAGTGTTAATAAAAAAAAAAATCAAAACAAACATAACAAACATAAAAAAAACCAAACATACTGGCAATCCAGTATGCTTAAGAAAAGTTAGCTGTTGGCTTGCTGTCAACTGCAGGGACCTCTGTTTATCATACTAGTATTAATGTAGAACTCAAAGATTTCACCTCACTTAATTCTAGGTGAGTATAATATGTATGTATAAACTAAAGAATATTCAACTATCCTGTTTGCAGATATGGTCTTAGCAAACTACAGGAAAAGGCTTTTATTCCATGAGCCGACAAAATAATAATCAGCAAAAACTTTGTTAAATTATGCTTGAATCAGTGACACATGACATTCAGTCACTTTATCAGATCACTAACACTTGCAGTGTTCATTTCAATGAACATCTGCTAACCATGCATAAAAAAACAGTTCATATAAGACCCCATCTCCTGCTACAACGTTTTAAGATGTAACTACATCCATACAACAGGAAGACTCAATGTTCTCAATACAATACTGTTATTTTAAACAGTTTTTTTTTTGTTTAATCTATAGAATGATCTAAACAACGTGGTATTATCAATGTTGCCAAAGACATCATCATAATTGGCAAAAAAAAAAACCCAGTGTTTTGGGTGCCTGGTCACATCAGTTACCCAAACTAGAGATACAAAAAAATGGTCTGCATTACATTTAAGCCCAAGATTTAGATCCAAGAATAATACCAACATACGGTGATCATTAAATATACCTTATACAAGTTGGATAATTTGATGTGGGCATTCAGTTCATTGTGGAATCTTTCCTCCATACTGGCTTGTTGTTCTTTCGCCTGGTGAATTAAAAAAAGGGGTAGGGCAGTGTAGCACTTCATTATTTCTATTTCACTTTTTTTTTTAATTGTAGAAAAACTGTAATCCTGTCACACGCACACTTCAAATTATCTTACCTCCTTCAATTTACTCAAAAGGTCTTCCACATGTTTCTGCAGATTTTCATTTGATTGTTTTAAGCTGTTTACCTGTTCCTCCATTCTGGAAACCTGTTTAAATAGTAAATTAGAGTATCACATATAAATTTGTCTTCACGATCCACCATTTTGGAAAATACACATCTCACTGTTTTCTACTTCAAAAAAGAAAAGTTCCAGGAATAGCATAAAAGGTTACATTTCTAATCGTCTTTGTGCTCCTTGTATACAGTGGTGAGATTCCTCAAACTGTTCCAATTATGTATATCTAAATAACCTTTGTAAATGGGAGCTCTCAAATGAGCTGAGCATTACAGGGAACCTGATCAATCAAATAGTTGTAGAAACAGCTTCTGAGGTACCTAAACAGAAGCTCATTGAAGCGCAGTATTTTCAAAATATAGCCATTGATTCTGCCACACGTTTTACTGCAGGAAAACAAAAACATCATCACACACGTACAATCTAAAGAATACTAAGTCAGATTCTTCTGCCTCTTCCCCAGTTAAGAACTGCATTTCTGTACTTTTTGGCAGCATTACACCACTATATCCTTATGTTATCAGTGACTCCACAATTTCTTGTTTCTGGGTTGCGATTAAAATGAGATAAATTTGTATCTCATTTATAATTAAAAACTCTTCTATTGTAGCTAACGGTAACTAGACATGCTCCTTGTAAATCACAAGCCAAAAGAAAGCATAACTCCTTAGCAGTTGCAAAACACATACTGATTTTTTTCTTTAAATAAAACCAAGGGCTATAATAATTGTATTAATTCAGTTAATCGATTAATCATGTGGCATTATTTATATGAAATGAAAACAACAATCAGGAATTCTATTACCTCTTCCTTCTTGTTCTCCAGATTACATTTAAGCTCCAAGATCTCATTGCCTTTTTCTCTGGCAGTATGTAGAAGCTCATCTGTTTTGGCTTTCAACTCAGTGTTCAGCCAAGTGTTTTGGCTCTGTAGTAATTCTTTTTCTTGCTCCAACCTTTTCTCACGATACTAAAAATAAAATTGCACAGTGTAACTGTACCTGTTCCATAGAAAATAAAGAATCTAATCAAAGTACTATCATCAGAATAAAAGTAAAAATAACATTCTAATTTGGAAAATAGCACTAAATGAGAGGTGGTGCTCCTTATTATCCATACTAACTTACCCATCTCAGGCTAAAAAGAACTTCCTGACAGACAGTTCTTGACAGTTTTGTCAGAAACAAAGATTTCTTTGTAGTTCAAGAAAATTAATTAAGGTATCAGACCATTACCTTCCTCCTCCCTTTACAATTCTTTATGGAGTTTACTCTGCCAACAGAAAAGCGATGCATATTCAGAAACAGACTTTTTTCTCCATTCTACCTGACCTCAGGGACCTCTAGGGGGCAGGAGCAGCTACTACTGCCACTGTTGAGCTCTGGGCATGCTTGTCCAAACTGACATGCTCTAAATATTCACTCCAAATATTGCCTGCTCTATATATGCCTCTGACTTCCAAATCCTGACATCAATTTTATAATATGACCTTTTGTCATAAATGACAGAACAATTTAAATGGTCTGACCTACTTTCAAAGTTAATAATGACAAAATGATGATTACATCAACTGTAAATAACTAATTTTTATAGCATTATCACATTAACAAGTAGAATGGATATAAAACACCACTCACCTTCACAGAAACATCTGATGTTTGAAGTTCATCTAGTTTTAACTGAAGTTTCACCTTTTCTGTGTTTGCTTCTGTAAGCTTTTCATTTAAGCGTTTAACATCCTCTGGGGGAGGAAGGAGAGAAAACAATGTAAACAAACAAATAGTAAAACTATTAGTTTTACCTATTAACTAGGTTTAACTAATAAAGTAAAGACAGATAACTTATGATGAGAACTTTAGCATTCTTTTATGATTTTCTGCCTCCAAAGCCAAGTACCATTTATCAAAACACTGCATTCTTCTACAACGTGCATCTACATCATTTCTCCTCCCTAAACCAAATCCTGTTTTGTGCTAGTCTATTACTGGGAGCTGCCTACATAAACTGGACACTCTGTGCCAGCCCAACTCTTTAAGCAAATGTTTTTTTTAACATAAGGATGTGTACTATTTCGTTAATATATTTTTGACTATACCGTTTAAATGTTCAACTTCCTGAGATCGTCTTTCACTCGTTCGAACCAAATCTCTCTTTTCAGCTTCCAGTTCTTCTTTTTCTCTACTTAAACGGCTCTGAAAAAGATTGCAGAAGAGCACTAAAGAAATGTAATCAGCTTTCTCTGACAGTTTATAGTTGTCATTTACATTTAACATCACAGAGACTTGTGCTAAATAACAGCAAGTTATCCCAGCCAACTATAGTGACTGAAAGCTGGTATAAAATGGTTCAGCAGTGGAAAATTGAATACAGTCTAAACTGCACAGTATAAAAGCGTAGCTGCTTTCACTGTTTCTGTCACATTGGTATATGTAATTCAATTCATATGCAGGTTAACACACCACTTTCTTCTAGTGCATTCAAGTTTCCATTTATAAACCATTCTGATACTAATGCCCAGTTGTCCCCTTGTGCTTACACGTGAAATGCCAATATTGCATAAGATTAGGCAGCAAAGGAAGGAGAGAAGTTTTGTTCACATTAAAAGACTTGTACTAAAAAGCTAGTCTCCATGCCTTTCTTTAACTGGCATAGGGATATCCGGACTGCAACAAGGCCCACTACAATTCTAGCAAGACCAGAAGGAAAATCTTTCAATGCCAAGCAGATGAAATGAACTGAAGGTCCAGGAGAATTCCAAAGCAAACAAGAACTGTTTTAAATTGCATCTAATTATAATGTTATTTGAAAGACCATTTTGTCAATTAATTTATAAGCTCACTGAAAGACTTGTGTTAGATAAGAAATAAAAGAATAAGCAAGAAACAAGGAAAACAAACAAGTGCAAAATGCAAAAATGAAATAAAATAAAACAAAAATCAGTAGTCTAGGGCGATTTATAAGCTATACTACTGCCTTTGTCTTCTAAGGTGGCAATACAAACCACTTCAGTTAGACTCACACAAGCCCCTCTGGGGAAACTTCAGATATATCTTCTCATTGTGAAGAAATCAATCTAATATTTTCCCTTCCTGCTCCAAAATTCTGCTAGATTAGTCAGCCGAAGTGACTTTTGGTTGATCATAACACAAGGCAATGCATGCCAGTGTGTGGAAAAGGATGGGGAAGAAAGACCTCTCTAATTTTCAGCTTAACATTAGATTAGCTGCAGTATGAAACACAGCTTAGACCGTCTGATTTAAGGGTCAGCTTAAGTAACTTTGGAACAGGTTTCAATTATGGTGAAACAGTTTACTCAAACTGAAATAACAGCATCTGTGCTGCCGTAAGTACACCTGTAATTCAGTTTGTTAAAACTAAATTTTATCCAAAAAGCACACAATCTTCCTGAGCAAACGTAACTATATTTATATTAATGCAAATACAGTCTACTTTGGAATTTCATTGTATTATTTGTTGCAATTGGAAGGTGCACCAGTCTTTTAGCCTATTACCTAATTCCTCCAGTACCTGTATAGCTGTGTTACGATCCTGAGCAGCTTCAAGTTCTTTATTTTTCTCATTCAGTGACTTCAACTGGTCATCTATTGAATGAGAAGAAACAGTAGTGAGGTATCTTGACCGTAACAGAACCCATTCTCCAGATGCAATTAAGTCATTATTTCCCTTGTCAACACTGAAAAGAGAGGGAAGAGTTCAAGACTATACTAAACAAAATGTATGGATTGGATGGCCTGAGAAGTATTGTAGCAAACTAAAGTAGTTCTTAAGGGCAGAGGCGTTTATCACCAAGATCAATATACAGACCATTATCTTAATACTATTCCAAAATCAGAAAGCCAACACAATTTTTTTCCCATTAAACAGAAATTTCAATTAAAAAGAAAGAAACTTGAATGAAAAAGCAAAACCTCACTTTATTTGCAGAAACAACAAATTTTGCTGATGAGAAACATTTAAACTCCTGCTTCAAGCTTTAAGCATTTCCACTGGATTGTGGAATGAAAAATTTTGTCCCGTCTTAAGAATGCGCAGTTATACTTACGAAGTTTTTTAAGCTCCTCACGGAGAGTTTGACATTCTTGTGTCTCATTTACAAGCCTCTCCTGACTTTGAGCCAGACGCTTTTCTACTTCAAAGTATTGTTGCTCTGCAAAACAACAATGCTATGTCAATTCTGCTAATAAACAACTTTTCTCATCTTTAACAAAGAAATCTACCTATCAACAACTATATTAAAGAACAGTACTTATCAAGAAAATATCTAAAAATAACAATACTGTAGTAGAACTCAAAGAAGAAAACCTGTCTTTTTGAAGCCGAAAGAGATATTTCTTGATTGGATTAACACTTCTTAAAATATTTTGTTGGCATGAAAAAACATATGTTTCTGAACATAGAATCATAGAAGGGTAAGGTTGGAAGGGACCTCTGGAGATCATCTAGTTCAAACCTCAGCATAGTCCATATGGGGATTGAACCTGCGACCTTGGTATCAGCAGCACCACACTCTAACCAACTGAGCTAAACCTGCCCCCATGAGCCATAAAAGAAAAATTTAATCAATTTTTATACTTAATATTTTTGATTTTGCTCAAATCAGTTCTTTAGCACAACTACGTACTGTTGGCTCAGTTATGTCAACTTAAAACTTCTTGTAGAGTATTTCTACACAGATACAATAAAGACCATGTAAGCCTAGGCATCATGAGATAAAATCTCCTGTGTTCTATGATGTACATCCCAGAATCCCGGGGTGTGTGGGGGGAAATCTAAGTTTTGATTTACTATAGGAAACAGTAACTGAAAAACCAGAGCTAATTTTTCTATCAGGCATAGTGAACTTCTTAAAAAAAAAAAAAAAAAAAAAAGCTGAGGGATTTCTACATATTTTATGCTTCTTAATAGTATTTTATAATTTCAAATAATCCTGCCCCTACAACTACATTTAAGAGATAGGTACACAAAAGAGACTTGCCTATTTAAATTAATAAATTCTGATGTATATGAAGGCAACCCTAAGTTTAACTGGGCAAGGTTTTTATCACGAAACAGAGACAGAAAAGTTGAGGGAAAGGTGGGGGGAATGTTTAAAGCGCAAGTGCATCGCCTACCTGATAAAGTAACTTATGTGCGCAATCCTAGGCAGCACGTTCATCTAGCCTCTTCCCTCACCTCTACTCCAGGTCCCTGGAGTAGCATCGGCTTTTCTGTGGCCGAGCAACACCCAAAACAATACAGGGGCTTCGCCTCTGTCAGCAGCGGGCTATCTGGAAAGGTTCATTTCTCCAACACGGAACTGGATAGAAAAACCGCGACCCTTAAACCGCTTCAGAGCCGAGCGGGCAAAATGCTGCTTTCTCTTCCCTGACCGCGGACAGGGCAGGTCGAAGCGCGCCGCTGCTCATCGCAAACCCCACGGATATCAGCTGTGCTTTAACCCGCGGTGCCGGGCCCGCCGGCGCCCCGGGCTCCCCCCGGCCCGGCACTCACCGCTGTCCACCTTGAAGCGTTCATGGCGGGCTCGGAGCCCGTCGATCTCGCTCTGCTGGTCGGCCAGGAAGCGCTCCAGCTTGCCCTGCACCGGCTTGGGCAGCTTGCTCAGCTCGCCCCGCTCCAGGACCTGCTGCAGCACCGCCGCCATCTTGGACGCAGCCCGCGCAGCCGCGGCTGCTGCTTTCCGGCGGGGCCGCGGCCAGGCGCAACGCCAGCGCCGCGCATGCGCGGGCATGCCGCATGCGCAGCCGGGCGGGCCGGCCCCAGCGGAACTATGGGAACTGTAGTTCTCCATGCCCCCGGGAGGCCGCTATCAAGCACTTCCGTTTCCGGTGAGGCAGCGCTTTCTGCCATTTTGAGTGTGGCTTGTGGTGCTGTCTGGTGTGTGGGAGCCGCTGAAATGGAGAAAGGCGTTTCGGAGACTTTGCCGCGAAGCTCGTCGTTCTCCTAAGGTGCTCCACACCTCCGGGAGGCGCGGCGGGAAAGCGCCGCGGCTTCCGCCACACAAAGCGTGGCGGCGCCGGCGCCGCCGCCAGGACTGCGCGCGCTTTTCCCGCGCTGGGCTCCGGGGGCCGTTGGGCGGTGGGGGAGCTGCGCGCGCCGGGGCCGCCTCGGCGAGCGGCCGCCTGAGGCGGTGCCCGCCGCTGCGGCCGGGGCGGTGCGGCTGGGTCGGTGGGGACTGCGCAGGTGGGTGCGCTCTCCTTTCCCCGACCCGCGCCCCACCCGGAGTCTTTGGCTCGAGAGCTTCGCCCGTTAGTCGTTAAAAAAGGCTTAAATCAAACGCGCGACGCCGTGTCCAGGGAATCGGCCTGCGCGGGAGGGAGGGGAGGCTGCGGCGTTGCCCGTGTCCCGGCTCGAGTGGCTGCAGCCCTGAGAGCGGCCTTTGGGAGGGCGCGCAGGTGCTTTCTGTCCAATGTCCTAGGAATTGGTGTGAAACTCGTGTGCAGTCTGTAAATGCAAATGCGAAATGCAGCAAGCCTGTCGAAGAGGGGGCTAAGTTCAAAAACGAACGAGTTCCATTCTGGCTTCTGAGGAAGCATGATGTGGCAAGAAACTTGCTTGGAAGCATGATAGTTAAAATCATATTAATATATTGAGAATCTTTCTGTTTCTTTATTTTTGGGTGGTCAGTGTAGTGCATGTACTGGCTTTGACTTTACAAATCATTTGTGTTATAGGTTGGAACTACAATATTTAATTTGAGCCTGCAGTAATGGGTAGAACTTACATTGTTGAGGAAGCTGTTGGGCAGTATCTTTCAGACCTCAGCACAAAACTAAAGCCGTATGTCACAGGGCTGTTAATTGGACAGGTAAGTATGTGCTGTTACGAAGTCTGTTCCATACATTATTCATGTTAATAGCAGACATCCACACTGGCTTTTATTGTTGGGTTAAGCCGATTAGCATCGCACTGAGCTTGTGTAAGGTAGGAGAGAAGTATTCTGACCAGAGAAGACTTCTGTAAAGGCTTTGCAGTATCATCTGATTATTAGAAATTATTCTAGAGTTTTTTTTTTTTAAGAAGACATGACACAAGAAATTGAAATGAAAATCTTAAAAGATTAAACTTGTCCCTCAGCAAGACTTTAAGGCAAAGAAAAGATACTTGTGAAGAAACTATTTTTGTAGCAGATTAGTACAGAGTTTAACTCTGCATTCTGCAAAACAGGCCTTTGCTGTTTTTCAGTATTATATGGTATACTTTTGGATTTGATATCAACCTTACATTATCTTTGTTTTTGTTGGTGTCTTTTAAAGTGTTCCTCACAAAGAGATTATGTAATTCGGGCTGTTCGAACACCTCCAAATGAAGAGCAAAATGAAATCAATCTAAATCCTTCAAAATTGGCATCCATTGATGAAGAATGGGTAACTGCACATGCCAGCCAGGTATCACAATATGAATTAAAGAAGGGGATGGGAAGAACAGAAAGTAAATAAGAGATACAGCAGTCATCCTGTAATGTCTAGCCTTATCCTCAAAGTAAAGGAATCTTCTAATGTGCTCTCTGTTGGTATATTAATTAAACCCAAATATTAGTATTTATTATTTTAAAAGTTTATAATGAAACAGAAGACCTAATAGACTTTAAGCAAAAACATTTGCACGATATTGTGTTCCTCCACTTCAGAGGAATGTGTAAGTGAAAAAACATGCTTATTTCATTTGCTCCGTACGTATCATTGTTTCGTTGGAAAGTCATGATACATCAAGTCACATAGTTCCTTGATCTCTGTTTCCTATTAATATTTGTGCATTTCTATTTTCAAGGTTTCTAGAATGCTTCCTGGAGGCTTGTTAGTTCTTGGTGTATTTATTATTGCAGCTCCAGAACTGGCAAAAGATAGTCAAAATGCTTTGCGCAAGGTAAGTAGGCTTTCTGGAGTAAAGAAAAGGATACTTATGTGTGTAGCCGAGTGATTTTATATCATAGTAGTCTTGGCTTTATATGCCTTTTTGGTTTTAGGATTAAAGCAGCAAAAACATTCTGAGGTACACTGAAACCTTGGTAATCTTTATTCTTTGGGACTGTACCACAGCCTGGATTAACTAATATCCTGTTTCTTGTCGTGTTTGCTACTGTGATAGTAGTTCCTCAAATATATTGTTGTAATTGCATTAAAATGTGATACTGTGGCTTAAGTTTATATTCAATGTTTATGCTAAGCCTTGGCGTAGAATTGGTAATGATGGTAGCATGATAGCTTTTTGACTGAATCAATTGTTTAGACTAGTGATTTTAGAATAGCAGGAGATCTTTATTTTTGATTTCTTGGAAAGGAATATCTTACAGAAGTAGTATTTGCCTTAAGTGTTTGGGATTATGTTTAAGAACTACTTCAAACTTGCTACTGTCTGGTAGGATTAAAATGCATTTTTGATATAGGGGAGTCTGGTGCTACATGGCGGTGCTTTTTTTTGTTTGTTTTGTTTCTATTCTGTAGATCTGGGTTCATTTTCTCTATTTTGAAATAAGCATAATAAGTAATTTTAACATGAGTACTCTTTGAAAGCTTAGGCCCAAGATTCAATTTTTAGCACTAGGATATGTTTCTAGTGCAGTATAATCAAGTCTTAGTTGTGATTACTGAAGCTAGTAGCCAGCAAAAAAAGGTGAGCAGTGTCCAGGTGATCAACAGTTGCTGAATTCAGATTCGTTCCTATTTTTTGAACGAATAGCTCCTTTTTTTTTTCCTGCACACCTGTCTGTCTTGAGTGTCGACTTTTAAGCATGAAGCTGTAATATTTTGCAAAGTAGAAAGTTCTCATTTGAAATGTACAATGTGAATGTGTATTGTTTGCTTCAGTTTATGAGGAAGCTGAATTAAGGTTGCACAGGCAACTTTGCTTTGGTGTACTTGCCTTTGAATCTATGTTAAAAGTTCTTTTAATGTGGCATTTTGATGTATAAATTGTATTTCCCGTTCATCTATAATTATGATATTATTCAGCTTTAGAACTTTAGTGCAAGACTTTTCAAGGAATTATAACACATTATTTGTGTGAAAAAATCCATAATGCTTGTTCCATCTTTAGCTAATCTTCTCAGTGGAAAAGTCTGTAACTAAAAGACGGCTCTGGAAACCTGCTGAGGAGGAGGTCTTGGATAGAGCAGCTCTTCAAGTTTGTTCTGCTACAAAGAAGTATCCTTTATCAGGAAGCTTGTTGAATTGGGTCTGCTATCCCCAATCCAGTTTCTGCATTTATTTCTGAATAAAAGGTTGTGTTAAGATTGTTGGGGATAGATTGCCACGCAAACCTTAAAAAGCAGCGTCTCTGCTGGTTTGCTCAATCCATTTCACAACTTGCCTCTACTTATTGTAACTGTTATTCGATCATAATGATTGGTATGGCTTATGTAGTTTATATCTGTGTTAATTTTTTTGTATCATATGTATGAGTAGCTATAGTATGGTAACAGACTGCACATATTAGAAATGAGTTTTCTCTGGATTAAAGTGAGTGGCTGCCCCACATTTGGCGGTGACTTTAACGTAGAAGCTGCCAGATGAAAATACATCTGAGCAGTCATTTATTATCAGTAGACTGACATGGTTGTTCATTTGTTCGTTCGTTCTTCAGAAATTGAATACAGGCCAAAGTTTTGGGCTGGTAGAGAAAGCGGAGAGGAGGAAGTTGTTTGAGTTCAGATAGGCATAGATAAGTAAGTTGAAATTGTGGAGTTTTCTGATTAGCTCTAAGTAGACTATTGACCCTCTTATCCCACCACAATTTCGGTATGTTTTTCCTGTTAAGTTTGTGTGTTAGCTTTTCGCTGTGTCTTACCCAGTTGTTTTTGATTTGCCTAAAATAAGGAAGACAGCTAAAATATTGAATAAGTTTGAATAGCAGGCACGTGAGATCTTGTGCTAGTGCAGCAGAAGAATCTTGACTGTTGAGAGTGGGATAATACAAGGAGAGAAAGTAAGATTCTTTTTCTTAGAAGGGTGAGAGAAACCAGGACATGGTACATATTAGTGTAGTGGTAGTCCTTGCTGTGCATACCTATTGATCTTAATATATGTATAAGAGATGAGACAACCTTATTATGATAGTTGGGAGTTTACAGCCAAACATTTTTACACTTTCCTTACACTAATGAAAGGTGAGAACTTTGAGCATGAGTTAGCTCAAAAAGTAGGAGTTAATGTTAAAGGGACAAACTAATTACAAAATTGTTCTTATTTGGTTTTTTGCTTTTCGATGAATCTTTTTCTTTAAGTAGCAAAGAATAGTTTGCCGAACCTATGATGTACAAGATCCAAAGGTGAGCTTATGCTGCATGTCATGCGCAGCTTTTAATGTGATACAAGTAATGTTTCAAAAACATTCCTCTTCTGTGGACAATGTAGTGTATTATTTAGTTACTTTATTGCTTATTTCTACTTCTAGTGTACAGCTAAACCTGCAGATTGGAAATACCAGAGTGCTCTGTCTGCTTGCTGGCTAACTTTGGATTGCACAGTGAATGTTAATATTCACATTCCACTTCTTGCTACTTCACCCAACCATGACCTGGAGAAGAATACCAGGGTAACTAACTAGCTGCAACAATATTAGCCTCATACTAATTCTCTAAGCTGTTTTTTTTTCTGTTGAAAGTTAAATGAAAGATAATGTTTTGAATATGCAATATGAATACAGGAGTGTATGTGTTTGACAGCTGTTCCTCTTAAATGTTGTTTGAAGGTACACTGAAACATGCCTTATTAAAAATACTGAGAGCTTTTCTTCTGCTGTGCTCAGTTTTGGGAATTTCATATGCTCAAAATAATTAGCAATTGTCATGATGATCCCAGCTAAAGTCTTGAAACTCAGCTTCGCCTAGAAAAGATCAGATGTTGTTAGAATAGAGGTATAGAAAGTTTTTGACGCGAATTAACTTCTGAAAGGCCCCATCCATCTCCACAAAAGTCAAATCTTGTGTTATGTCTGTGATGTAGCACTTTGTTCTGAACACTTTGGTCTTAAGACTTGGCTTATTAAAAGAAAAAATGTACAGTCCGCTGGACATAAGTCAATTATTGTCCCATACAGATTTTTTTCAGTTTTAAACCCCACTGGAGTAGTTAACGAAACAAGTATTTCTATAATTTTTAGCCTGATATTGTTTAACTCTTGTATTGAAACTTTTTCTTCATGTCTTTTTTTGAGTTTTTTTTTTTGTCTTTTTGCTTTTTATAAAGAATGGATTAAATCGATGGTCAAAACAGATTGAGGACAGCGTTTTTCTGATCAACGGGCAAGTTAAAGATTATGATGCAGAACTCCTGGAAGGCCTGGTGAGTGGCACGCAGCAAGGAACTGAACTGTAATGCATGTGCAGTATGAAATCTCCAGTGTGATAACACAATGACTGAAAGGTCTTCTCTACAACCTTTGTAGATCTAATGGGCCTATTCCAAATAACTGATAGACGAGACTCTCCATTTTCCCATCTTACTGGAAATCCTTTTTTTTCAGTGTGAAAGCTATAATTAAAGGTGAACTAAATAGTTTTTCTTTATGCTATCTCCAGCTTTACTGCTTCATTGAAGAGTCAGGATTAAATGTAGGTACTGAGATTTCTAAGATATCTAAACAGCTAAGAAAGACTGGAGAAAGCTTTTTTCACTCCTATGTTCACCTCTATTTTTAGTGCTGTTGCTTACGTGTTCTCATGGATGCTTTCCGTATTTCATTTTTTTCCCTTAAAACCTAGAATTTGGCACGTTCTATACCACAGGGAGGATGACTATAAAATAGCTTGACATGATTGATTTGAACAGATTTTTGTTTCATGAGACATAATTATTTCTTTTCTCTCAGAAAAAGTTAAGAGGAAATACTCAGTCCAGCACTCAGTTTTCTGATGTCAAGGTTCTGACACAGCTGGTAAGTATTTAGCACAGAGTTTACAATTTAAAAACTATTATCTGATTAAAATAGAATAAGAAAATAAAAGAATATTCTAAACTACTGTCTAGAAATCCGATTTACTTTAAGAGTTGTGTCCCCCTCCCCACCCCCCTGGTTATTGACTGTGAAACTGACTGTGGGCAGCACATGTGTTTTATGTCTTTGGAAATTCTTGTCTTAGAGTAGATTTAACTACTCCTTTTGAAAGCAGGACACCTGAACCTACCTGGGTACTCTGGTTTCAATCATGATGAAGTCCCATGAACCCTGTGCTTCGATTTGTCATGGCTAGCTCTGGACACTTATCTGATACTTTCATTAGAAGCTCATTAGTTTTGAACTAACGTATGGATTCTGTGGGCTGAATCATAATCTGGTCGGGTCTGTCAGGAGTTTCTTTTTAAATAATTAAGCAAGAGAGGTTGTTGAGATTCAGCCCCTGAATTAGGTGCCCCAGTCTAGGTCCTAAGGTCAGAATGCCTTTAGGTATTGGTTTCTAGGCTTTCTATAAAACACAAGCCATGCCAGTTTGTCAAGTCGTTTCTGGATTCTCTAAGCATATATTGAGCAACAAAGTCTATCTTTTAGAAATACATAAAATGCCTTTAAAACCTCAGGAGGAGCTCATTACTTCTGTTGTTACATTGTTCCAATAGCTAATTGCCTCACAGAGAAAAGAGCTTTTTATGTTAAAGTAGTTCGTGCATTTCATGCAGAAGTCATGCTTGTTTTCCTGCTGATTAAAATGATGTAAATCAATAGTTCTCCTTAAAGGCTTTTTTTTTTTCCCTGTTGTTAACACTTAAATATCCCTTTCATACTGGAATTCTAGTTTAGTTTGTGAATCTCTTGTCCTCTTTGCTACAGAAAAATACCTGTGTTTTGAGATGTTGTCTTAGAACACTACATGCAATGCACTGTTTGTTTTTGTAATTAGTTCTAAATATGACCAAATTTAGAATTTCATCATGACTGATGGAGGACTGTCAAGCATATGAAGTTCATATGCTCACCATATAATGCAGAATTTATAACAAAGATCTGAAAGGTTGCCAGATGGTAATACTGTAGTGACCAGCAACTGAAAAATTTCAGGAGTCCTACAGACAGAAATATTGAAATCACTAGTAATGGAGTGTCTGGAAAAATTAAATGTTTTATATGATGGAAAGAGATTTTCAATCTTAACAAAGCTAAAACATCACAGTATATATTATGATGTTATGTGGAAACATTTTAAGATAGGCTATAAAGTTTATTGCTGTTAGCCATGCTGCAAGTGCCGAGGTAACAAGATAATCTGAAACGTGCCTATTTTTCAGTCCCAGGGTTCAAGTCGTAGATCAACAGCTACAGTGCAGGTCTGCAGTGGTTCTATAAATCTCAAAGGTGCTGTGAAATGCAGAGCCTACATCCATAACAACAAGCCAAAAGTTAAGGAAGCTATTCAGGTAGAGAAAAGGTTGTTAAATTCATTGGAGATTTTATTCTGGGAAAGTAAAGTTGTTGTACTAGTTTATCTTTGCCAGAATGATGTGATCTAGATGAGGGTCAAAATAATCTCTCCCTTGCACATACGAATTGTTTTAGAATCCATCTATGCATGTGTGTATAACAGATTCAATTCCGTTTTTTTTTTCACTTTTAGCAGATATTATCTGCATCTGTTAAGATTATTTGGTGAATCTTTGCACAACCATCAAAGTGATAAGTTGATTTGTAACACAAAATTAAGAAAATTCTGAAAACTACATATTTTTGTACATAAGGCAATTTTATTGAGTGATTTTGTTCCTTACTGAGTTGATTCCTTGTGGTTTTTTTGTTTTTTATAGTAATATCTAGATGTTGTGGGTCATTACTCTAACAATAATAAAAAATCTACTCTAGTGTTTTGGTTTGGGTTTTTTTGATTCTTTTGATGTTAGTTTCTCTTTGTCATGTTATTGTCTTGGGGTTTTTTGAATATCTATTATTTGAAAATGGGTTAAGCCTATAAGGGACTACTTTTGTTGTTGTTTTTTTTTTTTTTTTTTTTTTTTATAGTCAAAAGCTTTGTGAAGGTCTTTTATACTGCTTAAGTTTTTGCTTTGTCTTTGCAGGCTTTGAAAAGAGACATAATAAACACATTGAGTGATCGCTGTGAAATACTGTTTGAAGATCTCATTATAAATGAAGGACTTGACAAAAAAAGTAGGAACTTGACAAGAAAGCAAGTTATCATATATGTAGCAATTGTTGGTTCTTTCAGGAAATTCTGCTAACATACTGAAATCTTGCCGTAGCATAGAATAGAAAGCAAATAGCTCAATTTTTGTTTGTCAGTCCTGATCTTGGTTCAGAAGTTAACTTCTGATATGTTTTTTGGTATCATAGTTTTCATTATGGAGTTTGTGTTCAGTATTCTATGACCAAAAAGTGTAGTTTTACCTTATTTCTCACTGACCATGTTTTTTTATTCTAATTAAAGTCTTGTTGCTGAACTTCTACTTGTAACTTAAAAAAAAAAAAAAAAACACTCTTACGATGTTCCTACTACTGCTCAAATGAAAGATGTGCTAAAATTTGGCAAGATTAAAAGAATCGATTGCACAGGGTTTTGGATAGTTGTATTTGTCAGCTACGTTACGAATGCTAGTTGACAGGAATTACTAAACTTCAGAGTTTATCTCCATCTCCATTATCTCCAGCGTATGTGAAGACTGTCACAAACAAGTACTCAGATTCTGTTTTGCTAACTATATTTTGAACGAATATCTGTGTTGTCTCTGTCTCCTGATTTCTCTTCATTTTTATCATATTTCCTTTTCTATTGTCATTTAAAGGAATAGATCATGTCATTTTCAACATAAATTGTTGAATTGCATTAGTTTTATTTTAACAGAACACTATGCAAATTGATCTTATGAAAATAAAACTTCCTATCTTGATCATATTAAAAACTGAGAGGCAAGTGTGTTTGTGTATATATGTGTGTGTGTGTGTATATATATATATATATATATACATATACATACTTATATAAGTGTGTATGATAATTAAATGAAATATCAGAAATATCAGAATCACTGTTTGCTTTAGGATAACACAGTTCTTTATGGTGTTAAATATACAGTGTAATACAAAAGCATTCAAATACTAATTTCAACCAACTTTGGACAAGCTCCATGACTAAATTGTGATCTGGATGTTTTCAACTGCATGCAGTTTTCATTTTCCTCTTTAGGTGGCACCCGTAGTCCATGACTCTAAGTGTGGCATAAAACAGCCTGCTGCTTGCAATCCTATGTGGTGCTGAAATAACAGGCTTTTCTGTGTGTACCCCTATCTGCAGTCTTTCCCAGAGTTGTTTTCCTAGTCATTCTAAACATGATAAAAGATCTGTTTAACATTTCATGGTCTGTTTTGGAGGTCTCTTGGCTATTTTTGGAGAGAGTAATGTAAAAACATAAGTCAGCGTGATAGCAGCCAAAACTTCCATGAAACAGTAACAAGTAAACAAGCCATACTTGAAATCAAGACTTATTACATGGAAACCTTGAGCAGTTCTTTCGGAATAGCTTTGTCTGATGGGCAGAGATTAATGAGAAATCTTATCATAACTAGCAAGGTCTTTATTTAGATGATATTTTCCCCCATTTTTCTAGATTTTGAGAGGGAATATCGTGTCTTACCTCAAAGACTATTTGTTCCTGTTCCTGGATCCAGTGTGATGCTCAGTGATTACAAGTTTCGCGATGAGGCCGCTGAAGAAATTCAAGAACGTTTTGTTGAAATGTTGGATCAAGCTGTGGAAGCTGAAGATATACATATAGCAGAGGAAGCTAATACAGGTAAATACAGTATCTGCGAACCAAATTAAACTGTGTTACAGATCATGAAAATGTTGACCAAAGGTGAGACTTAATTCTATCCAGATAGGGAATGTATTATGTTTAAATCTAGTTTATTTCATATCTTGGAGCTTGATTAGGTTAATCTAACTATGCTTTAAATGTGTTTGTGAAGAATGATTAGGACTCTTGCAGTTTCCATGTTTGCCTTGTAACTGAACTCAGTGTTTCAAATATTTTGCTCTTTCATTGATTGCATTATCCATGCAACCATGGTTGCAACTCGTGAGCTGAAGTAGATAGGTAAATATATAGTTGAACAAAGTTTGTGTACTTTACTCTGCATGTGAATTAGGGATGATCTTACTCTGCATATAGAGCTTTATGGGTTTTTATTACAGTTTATATGCCAGTTACTTTTTCAGTAATTAAAGTTTGCCAGCTCAACAGTTAAGTAGTGGTTCTAATATTTTAAGTTGAGTGTTTCAGTCAAATCTACTGATTTCCCAGGAAATACTAAAAAATCTTGTTAGTAAGAAATAAATGTTTTCCAGGAGACTTTTACCCCAGTCAAATTACCCTTACTTGTTCTGAGTGTGTTAATGTTTTAATCTATATACCAAATACAGTGCACAAATCTGAAGTTTTGTTGTTCAACCAAAATGTGAAGAAAATTGAGAACTTTTTATTTTCTGCTGAATGTCTTCTATGATCTGACTATGAGACTGTTGTATTCCTTTTAATACACGTATTTGTCATAAACAAGTTATTGCTTTCTTTGAGTGATCTGATTTACGATATTTCCTTTTTTACACAAGTTTGACTTCAATGTAGGTGTCATCTGCAGCTGAAATACATCTCATAATACTTCTATGATCTTCTGCAAGTGATTTTTTTTCCTCTTTTTTTCATCTGTGTGGCCATGATTTGCATGCTACAGTTCTATATCATAAGTGCAAAAATTAACACTATTTCTCAGATAAGAACAGTAAACACTTTCTGATGTTGGAATTTGTTTGATGTTTGGGAGGGAAAATAGAAATTTTTGTCATGAGCTTGCTGTGTAAGTTAAACTGTGATTACTAACATTCTGTTTGACCCTCTTGTTCATTTGGAAAGTTTCTTGACGTTTTTTGATTTCAGAGCTAACCATAAGAATTTATGTCTAACCAATGAAATTGTCTCTTATAATTTAAGAGTAATTTCAGTATTTCTAAGGATTAGTATTACTATGCTTTAAGGAATTAGTATCACTTAGGGAAGTAAACTAATATTGTTTTAGCATTTAAGATATGCTTGGGGAGGGATGATGATTCAGTTTACATCTTTAAGTTATGTAAAGATGTATTGGGGGGAGGAGAGCATGATATAAACTAACAGTAATGCATCACAAAGATTTGATGCCACTAGCACATATAAAATGATGTCCAGGTAGCTCACAAAATAAATTTATATGTTCTTGTAACTTACTGGCTATAAAATTAGGTGTGTGGGGGGTATCTTTAATCTTTATACATAAATTAAAGTAAATACCTAGAAGAGGAAAGGCGAGAATATACTAAGAGAATTTCAGCAAAAAATGAGAGCTTAGGTTTGCACCAAAAAGTTTCTCCCTAGAGTAGATTCTGTTACAATGATGCTAGTAATATGGAATCAGCTCAGTGCTCTTTGCTTCTGATAATTGTTACAGAAATATTAACTTGTGGCTTATTAGAGTGCCTCTTTTATTAATACTGATAGGTCATTTTAGAAATTAGACCTGTCAACTGTATAGGAAGTATGCAGCACTGTAAAGAAAGGATTAACTTAGTGGTTTGGATTTATTGGTACTTTGATATGAAACATCTAAGCATTGCTAGAACCATGATTCTGTGGCATAATGTCAGTTTGGGGTTTCTCTTGTGTAAAGGCTTTTTTGAGGCATTGTTCTAATACGAGTACCATCTGTTTCTCACACCCTGGAAGTATCTTACTAATAATATTAAATGTTTTGTGTTGAATTGACATCCATCCTTGAAATAACTGGAAATGCTATACATTGCAAAGTACTTGAAGGCTTATTAAAACTTTAAAATTCAAGAATTTATGAGCAGGCTTTTCCAGTAGTCTTTTTTCATCTTCTTTAAGCACTTGAAAAGAAAATTTGGTCAATAGAACAAAGATTTCTTTCTTTTTTTTTTTTTTTTTTTTTTTTTAGCAGCTTCTAGTCAAGATGTATGAATTCAATTTTTGTGTACTTAGGCTGTGCTGCTGCTATCTCCTTTCTTCTGTGATTCCTCTTCCTCTTTCAGCTTTCCACTGAGGTCACTTGGGTCATACTTTAAAATTGTTCACAGAAAATAGAAAGTAAAAGCTGACTTATTAAAAGATATAAATACCTCTAAGACTGTAGTTTCAAGTTATTTAGTGCTTTAATTCAAGCATCTGAAAGCTCTGCGTTTATGATGGGATTTGTTAAATCCCTGTTCCTCCTTGGGCAGGGGGGACTGTTAAATACACTGAGTAGATAAGCATAAATAAGATTTCAGTCATGGTAATCACTTGCCCATCTTTACTAGCAAATTTAAGAATTAATGAAGAAGTAAGGATTCATATAACTAGTAGCAGAAAGTGTCTGCTTTTGAAAACTCTTGACTTTATACTAAAGCTATTTCAAATATAGGTCTTCTATAAGCTAATGGCATAAATGTATTTTGGTATCTAGCTAGCTCAGGGTTGGAGTGGGAGGAGGAGGGGAAGGGGGGTTTGTTTTCTGAACAAATGAGAATTGCTGCCTTGATATAGCTTCAGAAGTTGCCTCCTGAAAAGTACAGCTCTTCCGATAAACCCGTAAAACCATATAAGGTCAGGACACAAACTGCACTGCTTCCTCTTCAAAACTAAAGCAGAAAGAAACCTGCTGCATCTCGTCTTCAGAGTTGACAGAAATGTGGTCAACTTTTCTAAAAGAAACATCCAGTTTTAGGGAATTGTGAACTTAGCTAAAGAAGTTTGAGGAGAATGCAGTGCTTTTGGCTTGCTAGTTTGGGTATAAGAAAGTGTAAAAGCTATCTTGCAACTATCATGTACTGTTCTCCAGCTGCAGATTTCAGCTCATATTTTAGCCAGACAAGGGTAGATTTCCCCACTCCCCTCCCTCTTTTTGGAAGAGGACATATAGACTTAGCAGTAAGAAAGCCTTGTAAACCTTGGAGGTATGAGATTGCTTTTTTTCGAAAACAGGAACATCCCTCACACTCAAATTTTTATTTTACATATGTGTGCAAGTTTCTGGCAGATGTTAAAGCTCAGTTCTTAATTAGTGTATGAATCTTGTTCTCCCATTAAATTTCATATTGGACAGTTAACTGCTATGTTGCAGTACATCCTGTACAAAGTCAGTAGATTCTGAGGCTAAAGACAAGAGGATTTGTGGCTAAAGACAAGTTTCAAATAGCTAGTTGGATCAAGTGCTGGATCAAGTGCTTTTGTTTTACTGAAGTTTTTTTGACTTAGGAAATTTTTAAAGTCAATCATACACATGATTCATTTAAGATGACAGGCACCACCTCTCTGATCACAGATCTAGATTATATGTTCTCCCATGGCTCATAATATGATAGAGAAAGTACTTTTCTGAATCATTTTCACATGAATCATATGAGGGATGTGCCGTATATTACTCAGCTGTGTAATTTGTAACTGTGTAATGGGGTGGACAGCCCCATTCGGGTAATGAAAGATCCATTTTTATTCAAATTTCCTTGGACTTCTAAATCTTTACCTAGTACTGCCATGGGTTTTTCTTCATCTAAGACATTTGGCCTGCCACCACCAAGTGGCCTCGCCACTTAACTGCATAATCCAAAGCACGCTTGCTCTGTGTGGAACAAATTGGAACAAGTTCATCCAGAGGACTTGAGAATAATCCCCTTCTCTCTCTCTCTCCTGCCCCCTCAACAATCTGGATATAGCCAAGTGATTAGAGAAGTCTTCAGAAAAGCCGTAGGTACAGGTTTCAATCCTGTCTGTCCAGGAATAGAGTCAAGCTCTTGCATCCTGGCTGAGTGTTTGAAGAATTTAGTAATTGTTTCAAAAGGGGGTGTATCCTCTATTCCTATCTTGAAAGTGTATTTTTAAGGGATCTTAAAAAAGCATTTGTGACTGTGAGGCAGGGAAATGATGCTGGGTTTGCTCTCTTAGTGGCAATGGTATTTCCGTGTAGCTTGGACTGTGGACAGATGTGGTTTTGAAGGGAGAACGTTGATCTTGGAAGATATTTAATGGTTAATTTTGGTTCCCTGCCTGAGATGTCAGGTCCTCCCCAGGTTATGTAAAGGGGATTGAGTATGTAACTGGGGGACAGTGTAAAAAAAAAAAAAGAAGAAAAAAAAAGTTTTGGAAGTGGACCTCCTTCCTTCCTTGAAGTTTCTTCTTACTCTCTCCCAGTTATATAAAATGACTTTGTATCATACTGTTGCTGCTGTCCATTATTGCTACAATAAAATCTCTGCTGTATAAAGTTGATGAGAATTTCATGTCCTTTTGCATTAATTCAACTGTAAAACACAAATGTTAGCTTTTCACCTGGTATTTATTTGTTCACTTGATCTCTGTGCAGTTGATATTTGTCCACTTACTGACAACATGGATGACACACAACAGAAACAACTGACAAAAGCAACATTGCTGTTGAAACTTCAACAAAACATGGGTATGTTACCTCCCTGATTCTGCTATGGCAATCGAGAAATTGTAGTGTGTCTTTTCAGCACCATTCTTTCTCACAGCAATTTTGTGGGATTGATGAAAAATCTTAATCTTTGTTGCTCGTGACTTCATATAATAGCTTTTCTAGAACGTGTCCCTTAGAGTTACACAGTGTTTCTTGGAAAATAAGAATAATAGCCTGCAGTTTTGTCAAAACTGCGTCAGCTTATGTAGCTTGCTACTTCTGAGGAGCCACCACTTCTGTAATTCTGTGCATGGAGAAGGAGCATAGTTGAATTGCTCTGTCAAGTAGGCATCCTTAAATTGGCTAGTGAGTCATAAAGTTTCTTCTAAAGCTTACATGTGTATAGACTTGAGTATTAGCCTCAACCTCAGTAATCTAGGGAATGGCAGTCACAGAACTTTCCTCTCAAATACAGCTTCTTGATGATGCCTGGTCCAGGTCTCATGCATCTGTTTGCCCTTAGCACAACTCTGTCCTGTGAACTTTGACAGTCTTTTCTTACTGAAATACAGTATCAAGAATGTACTTTCAGTTATACTGTAGTCAACAAAACAGTAACATTTTGTTTACTATTTATTCCTAAAAGTAAAACACAGCGTCTAGAAGGCTAAAGAAGAGTGATAGTAAATGAGTCTGGTTTGGATGCAGCAGCACTTCTCCTAGAATCATCAGTCTTTTTTTCCTGGTGTCTTGTACTCAAGTTCATCAGTAACGAACTTTTTAATAGGAAAATGAGGGTTATCATTAAAAGATTGTTTCAGAGATTTGAGGAGCAGGTATAGTACCACACAAAAAAGAAAACAATTGTTGTTTGTTTAAAGTTTTTGTTACTTCAGCTAGTCTGGCTTCTAGAATTAAGCAGTGGTGCAGAGTCAGGGCTGTTATTTAAACGGGCCACAACATTGCCGAATTATTACTGAAGAATGCAGTCAACTGGAGTTTGGAAGAATCCCGCTCAGATTAGAAATTTCTTGTGGGGCTTATATAACATGATTATATTGCATCATAGCTCTAGATTTAGGCTTAGCAGTGGTACTCAGCTTTTTGGGGTGGCTCTTATTGTTTCTATTCCTGCAATTCATTCACCTTGACCCTGCCCTCCACACCCGAGCCTCTGATGACTGTGCTGCCCTTGCCACTCACTGAATGCATTTCCTTTGTCATTTTTAGGTGTGGTAATAGCAGCTGCAGTTGCAGTCTTTGCATCAATCTTCTCTTTTAACTACTTCAGTGACTAAACTCAAGCAAAAGGAGCCTCATGGAAACATTGACCAGTAATCACGCTTATACAAGATGGAAGCATCTGGGTTTAATATATTAGTAATTAAGGATCGTTGCCTAAATATCACCGGTTAGGTGTGCAATATAAATTATAATGATACGTCCAGTTACCTTGTTCCGGCATGCAGTTACTGTAGGTGAATCAAGTTTACAAGAAACTAACTCTTGTCATTTGTGCAAATGATGGTAAAATAGTATTATAATCCAGTAAGAGCCCTTACATCAATATAGAACTTCTATTTTCTTCCTACACATTATGTGATGTAAAATGCTACTACTGTTTTTTTAGGCTGTTACTAAGGCTAGCAGAGTTACCTAGTATGACAATTCTTGCTTTAGAGATTTCTTTGCAAATTGTTCATTTAACTAACAGAAATCTCATCTCATTGAAGTTAATCGGGGCAGAAGTTTAGACTTCACAATGTCAACATTTCGCTGTATAGATTGTTTAAGGTACCTATTGTGCCAGTTAACCAATACTATCAAATAGTTTGTTAGTTTCAAGATTCCCTTTAGACCAATTTAGACTGTAAAAAACCTTAGTTCAAGACATGGAGGACCCAGAAATCAATAGAATGTGTAAATTTCACTCAGGTTAATTTCTGATAAGGATTTCTTTGTCCATGTGATTCAATCATCATCTTTCTCTTAGAATATTAAATATTTCAGCAACAACTATATCTAGGCAGTTTTAGCAGATCACTTAATATCACTGCAAGTTTTAAAAACTCTGAGTAACAATTTTGAAAATGCAGACAAGTTACCCAGGAGAATATTTCATAATGGAAATGTGTGTTAGGAGGTAACATTGTCCTCTTGCAGTGAGGAGAGAGGAAGGAGGGAAGTTTTCTGATAAGGTTAACAAAGATAATTCATGCATGAAATGAATTCTTTGGATCTGAATTACAATAGAATATAGTTCCATATTCCAGGAGACTTTAATGCCACCACAAATTTTTTGCTTTAGTGTAAAGGCACTGGAACACTAAAAATACAAACCATTAGGTTCTACAGCATAATCAAGTATGTATTGGAATACTTTTAATAAAAGGCAACTATGAGAAAAATGTCTTTTAAATACTATTCCATTTTCTGTGTATTCTGGATTTTTTTTTACACATTTGGAACAATACTCTGCTTTTAGTACTGTAACGTCTGGAAAACAGTGATCTTTGTACTCACCATTGCTCAAATAGGGCTTTTCAGGAAAATTAATGCTACAATGGAGATACTGTTTTCAGGTAAGTCCTTCAGCTGCTGCATTTTACGAATGAGTTTTTCCATGCAAATGGATGGAATCAGTAGGCAAAATGATGTTATGCAAAAGCGGTTCATTCAGGCATTTCTTTGGAGGAATTTGAGTGCTACCCAGAAAAAAGATGAATTTATTAATACATTTCAAAATATAGTTGTTTTGAAAGTTGCTCCACTATAGTATCCATTGGAAGTAAGGAATGATGTGTGGAGGAGGGAAGTAATGGGAAGAAAAAAGCTTCTGTCTTGTGCCTTATTCTTTTGAAGATGTGCATCTATTTGTTATTGGGCTCTCAAGAGGACCTGGTCATTGGGCTTGTCTTGATACAAGTTCCCCTTTGCTTTATTGAAGAAGCATGTTTTTCTCTTGTGTCCATTTGATGTTTTCTTGACTAAGTGTAAGTGTTACGTGGCTTATTTAACATTTAAGTCATTCTGCATGAGCTTCAAGTGCAGTCTTCATATTCTCAGCAACAACAGGCAACTTGCTAAACTGCAACTCTCACTTACTGTTGCTCAGACTCTTACTACTCCTTGCTTGCCTGTAGTTTGTGTTTGCAGCATCATGAAAGAAACAGAAGAAATCGGCTGCATTTGGAATGCTGTTTTCAGTTTTCTACTTCAGTCTCAAACAGCCTAACTTCTCTGTTTTAAAAAAGAAAAAAACACAATTTCAAAATGCTCTGCATCTGTGCGCACATGCTTGCTAATGTATGCTTTTGAAGGTAAACACACAAAACAGTTATTCTTGAGTTGCATATTATTAGAAACTCAGCCATAGAGAGTGAAATACATCACTTGTGGTGATAACTGTTATCCTGTAGAGAAAAACTGTTTTTGATTCAAGAGCTTGCTTTGTCATGAAACACTGTCAATAGCTCTTTGGTTTGATTGTCAGCTGTGGTGTAAAATTAGAGCTTGCTTAGAGATTTTATTCCGTAGATCCCTAGTAAATGTGTGTATGTTTGTATATATGAAATATGTATATATTTTCTTGCTAACTTGCTCAATATTTAGTAGCTCATCTGTTTTTCTGTATGGCACTTGCCATAGACTGTCAAATGAATCCTCCTCCTTGTAACTAACTAAGTATTGAGGACCTATGGAAATACAATTCTTCAATTTGAGGTTGGGATAAGTCAAAGTGTCTCAGATGAGATGTGTTTTTTAACACAAGAGATTGCATTAAGGATTTTTTCATTAACCATTTAATTCGTGTAGAAACGAAGCAAATTAATTCTGCCTCTCCCCCCCCCCCCCAAATTAATTACTTTCATATTCAGCCTGAGCCTTCCAGCCATGCTGCCATGAGGAAACAGTGAGTATAGCAGACAGTAAAGGAATTTCCACTGTTGTCTTGCTTCCTATCCATGGCCGTTGGTAACCTAAGAAAATGAGTTCTTTAAGGAAAAGAAGTAAAAAAAAAAAAAAAAAAAGATTTTTTTTTTTTTTTTTTAATATATAAGGTTTTAGAAGAGCTGTTGGGAAGTCCTTATCTACAAAATCCAGCTACTACTCTTAAGTATAGTACTAAAGTTGAAGTTTAGGAATAAGTTTATGCAAATCTTGTATTTTCTGTGCTTATCCCTTCTATGTTTGCTGTGTTCTGATCTAGAAGCCTTGCTTCGTTAAACCCAGTTTAAATCTGTTAGGATGTGGTTGTGAGCCAGTGAATGGAACAAGCCACCTCCATGGTCTCCTGGTCAATGAGGTTTGTTGCATCCGAGGGGTAGCACTGAGCGTGCCAGTAACTGACGTCTCTATTCTAGAGCTTCGCTTGGTAATCTGAACAGCAGTGACACAATGATGTAGTCTTTCCCCCGTGCTTTTGTCTGCATCTATATGTCTGAAGACACTCAGGGACCTTCTATGTCCGAGTCAAATGGAAGAATCACTGTAGTCGAGAGTAACAGGAAGTCAGGTTTCATGTATTTGTTAAAATATTTATTCCTTATTAAAGAATTCTCCATAAAGTAGTATAGTATTTAAATTAAATATCTTTTTGCTTTGATTCCTGTTTTTTTTTTCCTACAGAAATGTGGATGACTACTGTGATCAGAGATTTATTTGCAGCTTTCATTAGTCATGAGCTTCTGTTGAGGCTTGGCGCCGTGTGTGTGGGTTTTTGTTTTTTATTTTTTGTGTTTTTTTTTTAATTACAGGTTAAAGGAAATCCTGTTTAAGCCTGCTTAATCTGTCTCAAAATGGACTGTCAGCTTATTTTTTGCAGCTAGTTACAAATGTAGTTTTTGTGCTGGATGTTGTTAAATTTTTTTTGTTTGTTTGTTTTCAGCCTGGTTTCTTGAAGAAATGAGGCATACATGATCGGGCTGCTTATGCGTGACTCCTAATAATTTCTGAAAAATACAGAAGGAGAGCTCTAAAGAGTATTAAGTTCATGCCAGTTATGCAGTTATGTGGAAGTTCAGATACGTAGAGGACAAATACTTTTTTCTTTCTTTTTTGAAACTTCTACTGCAGGAAGTCAAATGTTATTCAGGCAGCTAGTTATTTTGTGGACACAGGATAATTCTCTATTTTCTCCATAACCTGTTTTGAGTGTGATATTTTCATGAAGATAGGTATATTTTCTTCAGATGGTAGTTGACTAAAAAGTCAACCTACTGATACAAATGAAAATGTTAAGAGAAGATGAATGAAGCTGCTTTCAGCTGGGGGTTGGCATCATGCTTGTGCAAAGGGAAGTAGGGATTGCTGTGTTCCAGCACAGAAAATTGAGTCTAGTAGTCATTTTTTCAGAAGTTTGACACCAACTATAAAATTTCAGGATGATACTGCTCGAATTCTTGGTGGAATAAAATCATGAATTGATTTGCAGTATGAAAAATATTGCTCGTTGTTAATATAAAGTGGGTCACTTCATTTGTACTGCTTAGTTTACGTGAGGTAAGACTTCTAATCCTCTGTTAAAATATTAATCCATATTAAAAGTAGAAATTTAATTGTTCAATAGTGTTTTGATACTTATTAAAAGCCAACAAACAATGGGTATTTGGGGTTTTTTAACAGGGTGGAAACTACATTTTAAAAATGTTGTTTGAATGGGTATTGCGTGCATCTTACAGGAGTCTTTTTTACAGGGTTACTTTCAGTTACCATAGTAAATTTTACACAGGATTTAAAAGTGGAAAAAATGTGTTTTAAAGAGTAATAAAGAACCTGCTTTTAGTGTGTCCATGCAAGTTCAGTTATAGTGGCTATATTACTGCAGCAATAGTTCTTTAAGACTGGTTGCTCAATTCAGAATTCTCGTTGATCCATGTTTAGAATTGCACATGGTGACACTTGCGTGGTCGGTTCCTGACCTGAAGCAAAACTGAAACCTCTCACATTAAAGTGAATAAAATGTGTAACTAGCGAATCACTCAAATGAAAACTCTTAAGTGAATTAGATGGTCACAGAAAAAAATCTTTAAGGTTGTAATGATCTCAGATGTTATCAGTAAAAGCATGTGTGGCTAGGAGATTCATATTTCTGTCTTCAGAGCAAAATTTAACCTCCGGCTTTGCCAGTGTGCAAATGAAATCTTTGCAGTAGTACTCGTGTATCCAAACTGGCTTTCAGGTTGTTGAATATTCTCATTCTCTTTCTCTCTCTGAGTTGGTGGTCTTACACCTACAGAGAGCAATGCTGTTACAAATGCACTGCATATCTTCCCCTGAAATACATTTTTAGGTTGTAGTTCTCAACAGCATCCCTTTTGCTAAAGATAAAACTTAGTTTAGTGAATGTATGTCTGATGAGTTCTTACTAATATTTTGTATGTTTTTAAGGCTATATATAAGGTCTTCTATAAAACCAATGCATTTCACACTTCTGATGACAGGTCTTCTCAGGGGTTTTAAGCTTTATTTATAGCTGTTACATAAACACAATATATTTTTCCAGTAACTTGCAAATATTTTAAGTACTACAGTTCAAAAATGTGGAGCAGCAATAAACTGAAATTAGCTGAGAATTAGTCTTTGTTAACTGTTTGGATGAATAACTTGTAGAAGCAGTGAGCTAACTTCATAGTTTCACAATTATTGAAAGTTAAATGCAGAAACAAAATAATATCCTAAATATCTAAAGTATATGGTATAATAACACAAAGACATCAGGCTATTTTTTTTTGTCCTTAAAACTGTTGAGTGGATTTTTTTCTAGTGACTTCAGTAGGAACAAATTTACTCTGGAGTTAAGTCTTCCCACGGTTCTATAGTATGCAATAATTCTGTAATATGGAGATTGCTTTTTGTGTGTGTGCAGAGGGATGGAGCAGTGCTGTTCCTGTTGAAATGAGGACACATTGTGTTTAGTGGACACACACATGAGGCCTCAGTGTTTAATTTTGTGCATCCCTAGTTCCTTAGAGAAAAACAGTATTGTCCCCTGTTCATCTCATTACTTTGCTTTGCATAGAAATAAGTATATACAGGACTTGCCGTCGTATGTGTTTTAGGTAAAATTCATGTACTAACAGTTAAGAAATACACACACACATATATATATATATATATATATATATATATATATATAAAAAAAAAATCTTAGGGATCTTACAAATAAGTTTAGTAAGCAAAGACAGCCTTCCCTAAATGAGATAGGTTTTACTGAGATTGATTACAGCATACAAAAGAGAAATGGGAGACACTGAGGACTATGGTCCTCTACTTATTCAACATCTTGCCCATCCATGTCGCCATTTTCCAGTGCTGGAAGCTCCCTTTCAGGAAGTAGCCCATACTCATTTAGGAAAGACTCCACATCCACAGCAAAAAATTCCTCACTGAATTGTTCAGAAATGCTAATGAAATTGCTCAGAAGCTCCCCACCCTTATAGACAAGGAGAGTGGGAAGCACTTCACTGGAGAAGCGGTCTCCAGCCCCTGTGCTGGAGGCCTTTATCTTGCAGAACTTCACAGTGGAGTACTCCGCAGCAAGGCAGGTCAAGCTGTTGTTCAGTGCCTCGCAGCCCTTGATACCGTCTTCATAAATATGAACAATGACAGTGGTCGTTTTATGTTCTTTCTCAATGGCTTCCAGGAACTGTTCTCCATTCTGCAGCTCACACAAGTAGCCATATTTTGGCCCAAAACTCAGCCTCTGGTGCATATCCTGCATGCAGCGTTTGCGATATTTTTGTAGGCAGGTTTCATCTTCTTTCTCGTCCTGAATTAATTCATACTCCTGCATACTCATCTGTGGATATTGAGAGAGTTACTAATTTATATTTTATATTTATTAATAAATGGTCATCTGTTCACACTGTAGAGAACAAATTGGTGTCTAGATAACATTGCATAGAGCATTTAGCCAAAAGAGCAACTTCCTATAATGTTTCTTTAAGGTTTCCTCAAGAGACAAGGGTGAAAATGCTGGCTTTCAACACTTGAGTGTCAGATTGATGATACTGAAGACAGCCATATTTGGCAAAAACTTCTGGATCCTCCAGAGTTGATGGGGATTTTTTTCTAGTAATTGCAGTGGGGTCAGGATTTAATTCCTTCCCTCCTCCCCCCCCCTCCATCAATCAATTACCCTGGCCATTACCATTTTAGAGCTCTATCCTGACTAGCAAGTTTTTAAGCCTGTGAAAAATTTTTCAATCCTCTTAACCAAGGATAGAGTACAAGGGGGGGAAGCCCAAACTCTCTATTGCGTGAGATATTTCTGTGACTTACACTGCTTATTTTGCAGAAGTCGGACTCTACCTGAGAAAGGTCTAGATAGAGGCAGTTGGTTGTGTGTTTTAGGTCAGATGTTGTATTTTTGTAGTAAGCAATTCTTTGAGTATTGAAATGTTCTTCAGTGACAACTCTTACGCAGCTGCAACTGTTTAGTGTTAGTAATATAACCTGTGTCCAAGAGATTGCTTTATGTTATATTTATGATGTAAATCCAAAATAAAGTTACTGTCAAAAATGCTGATTTATTCTATCATAACATGTTATGGGGGTTCTGTTAAGCTGCTAAATCTGGCAAATTCAGGAGTTCTTAGGTTACATACTTGTGTTTCATATGAAAATATATTTATTTTGCTTTTCTCACCTTACGGCAGAATCTCTCTCTGGTATCTTTATCATCTTTACTGAAAGATCTGTGTGGTGAAGACATTTGTCTAAGAATTTCTTTCTTGCTCAAGGACAAGGAGTCTCCATCTTCACTTTCTAATTTAAATTTTCTCCAGTCATTGATCACTCCTTTGGGCCCTGAGAGAGACAAGTTAGATGAGAAACTGGCTGCAGCAAGACGCTGTCCTAAGTTTTCTGCCCGTCGCTTGCTTGTCTACCCCTATTTCTTTTCAAGTCACCCTCCAGAGTGCTTGAAAACAGCTTTGGAACCAATGTGTCACATAAGCCTCCAAAAGAAAAAGGGTTTGTTTCTAACCACAGTCATTTTGGTTGTTTGGTTTATATCATGATCATATAAAAAGATGTTGAACTGCACAAGTAGTCAGCAAGGATGAGGACATGGAAACCTGTTGAACTGGCTGCATGGCCACAACCAGTGCTGCTTACAAGTATATGTGCAGTTCCCTATAGACAACACTTCATGTGGTATGTATTCAGAGTCTTTCACATTCCTAGTAAAACTAAGAATAAAGGGGACTCGAGATTTGAGGGTTTTTTGCTTGTTTGTTTTTAAACCGTTATCTGTTCCACTGATGGACTATAATGTGGTGCTTATTGATGATTCTGATGGTAATGCAGATCTCACTCTTCAGAACTAGTTGATTAAATCATTTTTACAGTTCAAAATGCCAGTGGTATTCAAAATCAAACATTTTAATCTGTACCTTTGATAAAGCAAAAACATGGAAAACTTTGTTTTCAGAAGTGAAGTTTAATTTATGGAAAATTTGGGAAAGGCTAGGTAAGCTCTTTGTGTCAGAAAGGTAACCAGTTGCTAAGAGTCTGTTTTGCATTAAGTTTCAACAGCTTATAGTGATGGCCAAAGGTGAGGTACCTGACACCACACCCATGGGTGGAAATGTTAGGTGAACTGAACTTTTTGCGAACAAGATTTCAAGGCAGGAATTAGTGTGAAATTCTTGGCATGGTGATAACTGTGAAGTGTACAGTAACCTGATTTCCAGAACTAATCAGAAGCCTGAACGTAGGCATAGTGCCCTACGTTTGGGTCCTTAGAAAAATATCTTGGCTGACGGCAGCAGGACTGGCTTGGGAAAGAACCTCAAGAACAATTATTACAAAGGCTGTATTTATTATAGTACAAGGAAAGGAGCCTTCAGAGCACAGAGGAGGGAATGATGGACGTCTTAGCATGTATACTAAATACCTGCTAGCAGGATAGGACATGGTGCTCTGTAGAACAGAGTACAATGATGCTCATAAATCAGTGATTGACCCTGGACTAAAAAGAATTGTGACTCTGAGCCAAGGATACTTTTAAGGATTTTAGAGTTCTGTGCTGGGTTTGTCAAAAAGCCGTTTAGCTGCATTTTTAGCTGAATTTTTAACAGTGAATGCTCCTTCTGTAAGAAAGAAAAAAAATAGCTCAGCCTCTATAGTGAAATCCTGTAATGTAGTTCTAGTGCCCCCACCGAAGAACAAAGTTGTTCACATCTGAAGCAAAAAGTCAGCAAGAGCTGCGCTGGGCAATTGCTGTTAGTGCCCTGTGCAGATGTCTTCTGCATTTGCTATTTGTTTCAGGTACGAGGAAGGTTGGTACAAAGATCGTTTTGGTGTTACCTGCTGTTACGTGGGGAGTGTCGATTAGATATGTTCTCATTGGCTTTGGAGCATACTTCACTATGCAAGGAAGTTGGCATCCCAATGAATGTACTTGAATTCCACAGTGAACAGTTTAGCTTATACTTAAAGAGGGGGAAAAAAATCAGGTTCCTTGCCTGTGTGTGTAGCCTGTCCTTCAAAATCTTCTTCCAAACTGGTGTTTCTGTTCTCTTCCATTTTGGCAACTGGCGTGGGAGATGCTGCAAGTCCAAAAAGGAAAACAATAGCAGGATGAAAAGGCATGAACTTACAGCTGCATACGGTGCAGTATGTCATTTCCTGCAGCCGTTAGGTGTTGGGGCTGGTAAAAATCTAAATTATAATTGCTTTTTACGAGCTGATGAGAAGCTCTACAATTAGGATCAGTGTCTTAAAGGTGTCTGAAATTCTTACTGACAGCACTCGGGTGAGAGTTTTTTTCACTTTAGTGTTTGGTCATGGAGAATATTGGCAGCCTGTTGTAGAACAGTGCTAGTAAAAGCGTCTGCAATGGAAATGTGCAGTGATTATTTTCACTTTCTTCCCTCTCTGCTCCCTCTGAAATTCATCAGTTTTCCAAGTTCTGTAAGCCTGTTTATTTTTAAGGGTTGTCTGAACTGTTCATTTCTTGTACAGAAGATGAAGCCAAGTATTGGTACCTGTGAGAGAAGAGACCTCTAAACTTGGAGCTAGACTATGTGTACTGAACCAAGATACAAAACAGAGGAAATTACAAGGGATGTAAATTGTGTTGCTCTTCCACCAGTTGTATCCCCAAGAGCCGGGCAGCAATCGCAGAGCGCTGGGATACAGCAATGCGATACACTGTGGGATACAGTGAAGGGGACACCCCTTTTCTTGTCCTTTCTCAAAGAGCTTTTGAGGATTGGAGTAGGACCGTTCCTCTTTAAGGAACTGTTCCTTCTTTGTGTAAAGAGTTCACCAGATAAGCGGAGTTGGGCAGTGCCAGAGCATGACGAAGCAGCTAGATTTGGCCAGAGCATTGACCTCTCCAACTCAGCTGGTCTAGCTGATATGCTGCTGTTCCCTGAAAGTCACTGTAAGTGTGTTTGGGGTTCTGCAGCTTTCATGAGCAGATCAACTACCTGTTTCAGAAAGATACACTGGGGGAGGAAAAAAGTACCAGTTCTTCAAATGCATCTTTGCTATGCTGCTGATAGATGTCTACATACCCATCTGTATCAGAGCCCTGCTGCAACATAGTCATGAATCATGTTACACCTCAGTCAGAAGTTTTGTTTTTAGTCAAAATTGTAATTCCAATGTGCTGAAGTGTTACTTTCCACAGGAGTCTTAAGGCGGACACTATGAAATGAGTGTTCCTGTTTAGTCTAGACTAGTTTCATCTAGTTTTAGCAATTCAGCTGTTCAAGTAGGCTTTGCAAAAAATCTTTTCTTGAAGCCAGTATTAAGATGTTATCTAGTGAATGCCGGATTTAAAAGCTGATGGCAATTTAGACTTGGGTGACACTCATTTTGTAGCGTGTATGTACCCTTGGAAGGAAATGGCGCTTTCACGTGCTTGACTACTTACATGCCAGGATCGAGGGGTAAAGTGGAATAATGGCTGAGCGAGATGCTGGTAACCAGGTTCTTGTGTGTATTGGAAAAGCTAATTAATAAATGTGAGCATAAGTTGTTCTGCAGAAAGATTTGTGGTAAGTAATCAAAACTTGTAGGAAGTGTTTTGAATTCGTTTGGAGGAAAAGCAGATCATGAAAGATATAATTTATTAGTAGTAATACTATTTGTAGAGCTGCATTTATATCCAGTTTAGTGTGAGATTTTACTGTATTTAGTCAATTCTGAAATAGATTAAGCTAATTCCATCTTGCATATGCAAACCTGAAAATCTCTTGTCACATTATTGATGGACTGCTATGTGAATCTGCTGGGGCAAAGCCCAAGAAGTCATTGCCATGACTTACTTTAATATCTATAAAATACTCTGGACTGTTGATGCTGAGAATTGTCTTTGTTCTGTGAGATGGAGGAAAAAAGAGTTTAATTTTCTGTAGGCATGCTCTGATCTTCCACAGCTTTTAGCCCTGAAATGCAGTAGAAGGAAGCAGGATGTGGAAAGGAATAATTAAGCAGTCTGTTGCAGGCTTGAGCCAGAGACTGTTGACCACATTTTAGGTGAAATGTTAAGAGGTGGAAACTGATTGTGTAACGAATGAAAGCGCTCCTTAAAATACATGTCACTGGTCTGTTGCACCTAATGAATCTCGAAAGATTAGTTGAATCATAACACAGAAAATTGCATTTCCCCACTTCTTCAGAAATGTGGCATGAGGCAATAATCCTTACGATACAGAGACTGATTAGCTGACCATAGAGCTGGGAGTGGGGAACTCCTAAAACCTAACCCGGGTCCCGCTACTGACTCAGGCTGTAAGCCTGGAGCAAGTCATGCAAATCTTACTCCTTTCCTTTCAATAGAGGTATAAATATTTACAGTTCTTAACCTGGCACTGTAAGAAGCAGGCTGTCCAAGCCAGGTGTTTCCCAATTAGGCACCCGAGGACAAGCGCTTATGAACATGTAACTGCAAGGTGAGCCGTGGGAAGCTCAGTTATAGCATGAGCTGGCTGTTCTATAGCACATGTTCTTCCTTTGAAGAAAGTGCAGTGAAAAAAGTCTAAGCTATTGCATTTACTGTAGTGTGAGTGCAAGCACATGGGCAATCACTACGGTGAAAATTTCTCCCATGTACAAAGTGAAGGATTGAAATATGTTCTTTTTTCCTCCCTTAAAATGCTGGACATATAGCAGTTTCAAAAAAAAAAAAAAAAAAAAAAAAAGAAAGAAAAGAAAAGAAAAGAAAAAAAAGAACCCTAGGTTTCTAGTGGTTGGGTGGTAGGAGCGCTGGAGCATGCTGTAGAAGTGCCTCCGAGTGGATATGTGCCCGACCATTAAGTTGTACAAAGTTTTAAAACATAAAGTGCGTGTAACACTGATGCACTAAAGAAAATCATATAAAACAGCTGTTGGTAACAGCCCATCCCAGGGTGTCTTGTATCTAAAGTTGTCAGCATCCCTGTTCTACAGGTGCACTGACATTTGGGGTGCCCGAGAGCAGGCTCAGCTAAAGCCATTTTCTGTGCAAGACCGCTGCTTGCTTTCGAGTGGGCCGCACTCTGCAATGGCACGGGCAGACCCCGTGGCGTTCCTGTTCCTGGCACTCCCAGTCGCAGCTGGATCCGAATTAGTTGCCCGGCTGTGCTGTCTTTCAGAAATGCATTGCTTGAGGTAAGACAGACTCCCAAACTTGAAGTATATACTTGAAAAGACTGTTTAAGGCCTATGAACTTTGAACCTGTTGTGTTCAAAAATAGCGCTTCATATGGCTACTGCACATCCTTCTGTCGTGATTAGCCCAGATAGGCCAGCTTTTCTGTAGCGTAGAAAACTGTTTAACAAAATGTCTGCTTTCTATCTAGAATGAAATAATCCTTACTGCTTACAAATGTTTTGTGCCTTTGGCCTTCATAGAATAGTTTTCTGTTTCCCAGAGTTACAAATGCTTTTGCTATTTCCTCTTTTGCATAATGAATTTGAAGCAACTCGTGTTCTTCTAATGATGACTTATTCGACCTTATTGCTCTTAATATATTGTCGTTGGAAGGACAAAAATAGTTATAAGTTAAAATCACAAAAAGGGAGGAAAACAAAGAGTTAATCAAATTGTAGAAGGAAAGATGCATTCTGTAATGGATGAAGCAAATAAACTTGCTTTCTGAAGTAAAAATTGTTTCTAGCATTCCAATAAGTAAGCATGAGAAATATTTTCTGGAAACGTAAACAAGCTGTAGTTCCAACTTAGCTGCTCTCCACATGTGTAAATCCCACTGAAAAGGCTGTTCTGCGCCTAAGTTTACACAAGGCTATAAATCAGCAACATGCTGCTAATCCCCAAGAATCAGTGCAAAATAGCCAACAAACTGCAAAGTAATTAAATTTAGACTACTTTGGGGAATGGAAAAATGAAAAATAAAGCATGTCTCACAAGGATCTCTGTCGGCGAGATGTGATTGCACATTTGTTTCAAGCTACATGGAGGCTGATGGTTTAGCAGCTATGTGCACACTGTCCAGTTGGCTCTTGCCACTTGGACTGAATTTTAACAGCTTTTTCTGCTCTCTGAGCACTAATTTGAGTCTGACTTCTCTGCCCATTTTTTTCCCCCTGTTTTCTGTGGGTAGAATTTCCTATCTGTGAAACTTGTTCACTGTCAAATGATAATGGCCAATGCAGTCGAAGCTTAGCAGTTTAGAAATGACTGGATCAATCAAGCAAGCCAAGAAAAGAGGTAGATACGGATTTAAACGTTGCTGAAATTTGGGGAAATTGAGTAAAAAATAGACTAGTATCTTAACACAGTCAGCGTGTACACAATACTATAACATGATGTGGTATTAATATATGAATCTTTGAAAAGCGATGATAGAATGATACTGTCAGAACACTAACATTATCATTTTCTAATTTTAAGTTTGTAATGTCAATATACATTTTGATAGAATTTTTTGTGTTTTCATTTCCTCTGGGCTTTGCCCACGAGGGAATAGTGGAGGGGCAGATAAAGTAGTAAAAAGTAGAATTGTTGGGTCTGAAGGACTGTGTTCCTATTAAATTGTCAAAATGCATGTGTTTGACTAAGGGACTTAAGTAAAAAGTACGCATGTCATATAAACCAAGAGCTTTCTGGCTAGTCTCTAATTTTAAAACAGGGACAGTATCCATCCTCGTAAGGAGACAATATCCATCCTCAGCCATATTTGCAGTTAGTTTTGCAAGTGGCATTAACAGCGCTGCATAAGCAAAATTCAAGGTCTGAGGTCGAAATTTCAGACTGATTACAGGAGCAATTGTGCAGGGAACTGAAAGCCTTAAGCACCTTTAATGATCTGGATGATTAATGTTAGGCACCTAACCAGATATCTGCTGGTCAAAACTGCTGAGTACCTACAGCTCACTCTGCATGCGGTGACGGTCAGGTCACTTACATTAAGATGGCTAAATACAGAATTAAGAGCCTACCTTCAGAAACTCCTTTGCCCTATTTGATCATTTGCCCCAGTGTTGGTGTATTGCAGAGATTACATCACTATGTCTGAAAACATTGGAAAACACTGGAAGAGAGGACTTTGTTAGCTTAGAGAAGACATCATACGATGGGAAGAAAATGGGGTGGGCTGACGTAGAAGGCTGTCAGCTTCGCTGCAGATCACCGTGACTGATGAGAGGGTTATTGGATTATTTGGTCTATCCGCTTTAGGAGAGTTATGCTGTTCTTTATTTGTGAGGTGGAAATGCTTTAAATAGATGCAATTCAATGTTTCATTTATCCTGAAAGCTTAGCTTTGCCAGTTAGGAACTTTCCTACGTGACTACCCTTGGCCCCCTGGCTTCAGAGCATTCTGTTAGGTTTGAAAATCAAAAGATAAAAAAGATTATGCCTTGCTTATTTTGGCTTTCTCTTTGTTTGAAAGAAATTATTCATGTTTTATGGATTGTATATTTATTTCATTATTTATCTATACGAATGCAAACTGATTTTGTTTGTCCTATTTCAATATTTTGTTTGAGTTTCACTCTGAAATGTAAAATTAGCTTGACTTCTTCCACATCAAACAACCTCACTTCTGCCACGGTACTACTATGTTTCAGATGCAACAGCAGAATGTGGGTATTTTTAAAACAAGACTTGTTCTATTTCAGAAACAAATACTGATTAACAATAATGTCAAATCTCAGTTAACATTAATCAGAATTTTTTTCAAAAAAATTAATTTTGTGAATTAAGCAATGAATGTCTTTTTAAACTCAGGAGTTGAATTTTTGGACCCTGTGCAGTTATATATTTGTTACTGTCTAGATGAGTGTGGGTTTTTTTGGTTTGTTTTTTCTAAGGGGGGTTATCCTGTCAAGGAGACCACTTTTTTTTCAGAAAACTTAGTGTAGCCAGAGGGATGGAAGAGGAGGATGGCTGAATGCCAAGAAAATGTCTGTCTGAAGCAGAAGCAGAACAGCCAGCATTTTCAAACGCAGGTATTTGAAGACAAGAACCTCAATCCATGTTTAACCTTGGTGTCTGAGCTGATTTGTCAGATAGATTGAGCATCTTCACCATGGTATTCTGAAAGTCAAGCCAGAGTTATCAGTTGATGTTTATATTTAATTTCCAAGCTCTAAGTACACATCTGTATACCTGCTAGTACAGTTTTGGTCTGAGTTTCCTGCTATTGATAACAAAGACCTTCTGAATGACAGAAGCCCAGTGGAGATATATATTTTTTTTTCTTTCAAGCTCAACAGATGTTTGGCAGTGCAACTAATCCCTACAATTTGTCCAAATTCACCTGTCTGAGCTGCATCTCTTAACAGTCATTGGAGACAGGTGTCTAGAGAGGCTCATGGCCAGTATTTTATGAAAAATGGAAGAAACTTGAAACTAGTTTGTGAGGTTAATTAAAGATCTAGAGGAAGAAGAGTCTTTGAAAGGACTCTTGTGCCTTCTTTCCTCCAAGAAGAAAGGGTGCCTGTGGGGGCAGAATTTGTAAGGTTGGGAGACAGTCCAGACTGTTTTGGGCATTGGGTTTGACAGCAAATGCCTGCTAAGGCACTGCAGCCACAGAAAGAACTGTCTGCAGGAAATGGCAAAACAAATTTGACTGTGAAATAATAGTTTTTAATGTTCCCTCTTTTCTTCCATCCTGAGTTGACAGTGTATTGAAATATGTGTTTGTAACTGGAAAAATAAAGTTGTAGGTATTCTCGCTCCTTCTCTCTTCCTCTATCTATGCTTTATCATTATCTATAAGAGGTAGGTTTATCTAGCCCTCGGGCTCAGTATAAACACACAGTTTACATGAGCAGTTTTTCTCTCAAATTTGATAATTAGGTAATTTAACAGAACTGCCAAATCTATACTTTACTCATTTCTGGCTCTTTCTGAATGGATCCTCTGAGATGTGTGGTGCTTTTCTGTCATTTAGAAAGTATTAGATTGCAGTTCTGACTGAATAGTACTTTCTGTGCAGCTGGACTTACTTATCCCAGTTGGACAGCTCTGTGGGAAAGAAAAACAGTGCAGCATCTAAGACTTGGGGAAGGATGGATAGTAGTTCTTGATAAGAAGTATTTCTTAACTCTTTGGTAGTTTTATTAGCTTATGTGTCTTGTGGTGATGATTCTGGATTAGTGTAAGTCAGAGCAGAGCAGCTGAGACTGTCCTATGGTAAGGAGAGGGATACTGATGAAGGAATGTATCTTTGACCTGTTTGTTCAAGCAGTTCTTATTGTTTTCCTCCAGCATGTTGCCTTGGAGCTGTTGATTTCAGACTAGCAGAACCAAGCAGATGAGGCTCACTTGTAATTGTCAGGTACTTGCTATTTTCTTTCTTTTTTTTTTTTTTTTTTTTATTTGTTCTTTTGGTAAACTAATTAATGTCCTTCGACTCCATGGAGTACATCTTCATGTTCTACAAGAGCTGATAGTGAGTGGCTGTTCATGCTGTAGTCCAAGCACCTAACTTAAAGCGCCACCAATGGTAAGCTAGGTTTTCTAAGCTATATATGCTCAGTGTGTAGCGACAAGCCCTCCAGATGGATGTACAGAAAAGGACTCTGAATTGCCTTTTTGATGTGCCTCTCTCTCTTGCGGACTCTTTCGAGAACTGGGGGGGCTAACCTATCGATGTAGAGGTTCTAGTTAGCCTGGTGTGAATCTCCCACTTTTTTTGCTGTTATATTATCAAGCAGCTATTCATTCTGCATTAATAGCTTTCTGTCATTTAGTTAATATGAAGAGATCCACTGCCTAAAGGTAGGATGGCTGTATGGTATATGTTCCCTCCCAAAAGTCCATTATACTTGCAGAAATAAGAACGAAAAAATGTGCGAGTCTTCCTGTCCTTATGCTTCCACTAATACAGTAGCTACTTCCATAGCTATTGGAAGCAGAACTGTTTTCCATCTGCAGAGCAAAATGTGAAACTTACTGGTTTGGGAATGAACTTTCATGTGTATTTTAAATAAGATTAACAAATGCAGGATGTACCATTTTTATATATAAAGGATGTAGAAAAGACTCTTTGTGTATGGCTTGGGCAATCTTGAATATGGTCAGCATATGTAAAATAAAAGGAGGTTTCCTTTGAACTGTAAAGCTGTCAGCAGCTGAATGTGTTACCATAAAATTTTTTTTGTTTACTTGACCATCAAATGTAATAAGTTTAGAAAGTAACTGATTAAATGATGTATGTGCAAGTCTCATTCTAGCCAGCTGCTGTTTTACAGGATTGTCTGACCCTCTTACTTAAAATATCAGAAATAATCTCTTCTTGACTAAATGATCCTGACATCTGTCACAACTACAGCTGCATGAAATAAATGTAGTAATTTTTGTATTTCTCATGGTATCTTTATTAATCAGAAGATGAAAACCAAATGAGACAATATCGAGTGGCCAAGCAGAACCCCAAAGACTTCCTATATTCCAGGAAGCCATTTCTTCCTTGTTTACCCTGTTGTTGTAGAACTTCTACACCATTAGTATCCTTCCAGAGGCTTCCTGTTTTTCTTTGCATTCCATAATGGATTTTTAAGTATAGATGCTAAACCTTCACCAGCCAAACTGTAAACAGCTTTATATGTGGCTTGTAAAACTGCAAGAGACTGACCTCAACCCTTTCTGGTCCAAAATTTAGGAAACTAGGGCTATACATAGCAACCAGTGTGTTTACACAAGTTTCTCTAAACATGTAAATAACTGTTACAGTTTGAAGAAAAGGGCAAATGCTTAAAACATATACTGCTCCAAAAGCGTAGCTCGTATATACGGCAGAGTAAACCCTTTTCCTGTGCTTTGCTTTTATTTACCTAGAAACTAGAGCCTAAATTCTAGGCCAAATTCTCTGTGTATAAGTAATTGTTTCGAAGACTCCCTTACAGGAACTGCCACTGATCTGTCATGAAATTAATTCCAAACAATTTTAGAGGATAGCAACTTCATGGTCAGGTTGGAGTTACTGTTATCTCTTAGTAAGCCCATCCTGTTGCAGGAATCTAGCAGGGATCTTTTCTTGAAGGTTTCCAACATTCATCTGAATGCAGAAACATCAACAAAAAAAGGTTTGTTGTAACGGGAAGCATAAGATACCAGGAAGTTTATCTGCCTGGAAGATTGAAAGAAAAGAAGGGACAGAATTCAGAGCAAAACCCAAGTGCAGCGTTACTGTCACCTGCGTGATGTGAAGAGAAATGCGGCTCATCCAAAGCCAAAGAAATAGGAGTCAGAGCAGCCTTAGGTTGTACAGACATCTGAATTCCTTTGGTTCTTCCTCAGTGCTAATCTCAAGGGTGAACCAAAAGGATATTCAGCAGCACAAGTTTCTAACATCTAAGACTGTAAATAAAAGGCAAGTGTCTGAATGCATATCCTGGTTTCTTGTGCTGCATCCCCAACTAGCTCTGCCTACAGCATCACATAGGGATGCGGTGTAGCTGTTGTAGGAACTTGTTACAGAATTTAAGTACTTTCTGTAGAGTGTCAGAGCAGCTCCATCTCTTTACTGTTGTGACTGAAGGGAGAAGATAAGCCAGGTCCAAACATCTGCGTTCAGAAACCAGTCATGTAGACCAGGAGATAGTCAAGGTGTTCCAGGGATAGTTTTTCTTCCTCCAGATTTGATTATACAGCAGAGTGCAACACTCTGCTAAACCTGAGCCACTGGAGAAACTTGACTGTGCAGCTTTGGAATTAATCGTAGCAGATGAAGGAAGCTGATAGAACATCAGCTGTATGCACTGAGTGCTGTGTTTGTGAAAGGAGAGGAATTCTGTGAGTGCTAGAAGTAATGAAATCCAATTTTCTAGGACTTTTTTCTGATGCTTTTGGTGTCTAAAAGCGTTTTGCTGTGGCTTCAGGTTTTGAAAAGGCTCTATTTAAGGAATCCTCGGTGTTGAGGAAAAAAAATGTGGAAGTATGCTAGAGCATTATCCCTTTGCGAGAGTCAGATGCAGATACAAAAATGTATGTCGTATCATAAAAAAGAGAAAAAACATGCTATTTCAGATTACCACTAAATCAGTTATTTGGTTTTACATGATAAATGGTCTGTTCTGCTGTGACCATTAATGATGTAACAGACAAAAATGAATCAGTTTGAGCCTCACTTATAAATGTGTTATAACAAGCTCTCAGAAGAAAACGATGTGATAATTCATGTAATTATATAACAGTTGCTAAACAATAGGTTGGTCTATAGGCAAGTAAGCTCTTCTTGATCTTTATATTTTATATATTTTATTATAGAAGAGCCATTGACACATCCACATTTATACTTAATGAAACAGTTATCACAAAATTATAAAGATCCCAAAATGATCACTAGTGTATTTTAAATAAATAACCGTTTTCTGAAGTGATTCATTAAGTCGTTCAAGTAAGCTTTGAAGAAATGTGTTCTAGTATTTTGTTTACTGTAGGTTGAAGTTTATCGAAATCTCAAAGACAATTTGGTGGTTTTGTGGCCTGAAATCTTTTCTGGACAAAACTTATTTTTAGAATAACTAATCCTGAGAGAATACATGCGTGGGTAACGGTAACAAAATTTTACAACTATTGGGAAAGATGACATAAAGAAAAGAAACCAGTGCTGCTGTTGTAGCATGGGCGTCAAGGAAATCCCTAAGATCTAATGAGACTATATTTAGCACTTGAATGATAAAATGAGGAAACAAGACAGCCATTTATATAGTTGACTTCTGCTAACTCTTCCTGGTAGTCCCTTTCATCTCATTTGGCATAAATCTTAGCAAGGTTATCTATAGCTAGGTTTTGTTTTCAGTTAATGTGTCTGGAAATAAATGTGATATCATACATACAAGAAAATGAAGGTGAGCAATTGTCAAATGTTACCTTCTGGGGTTTCTTTCACAAAATAGTGAAGCTTACTCAAGACTACTTTTGCATGTTATTAGGGATCCAAGGACAAGACTACTTAACCTAATAATCACTGATACTGATAGACTTGTCTTTAAATTAGAGTGGTCAGTGAAGGCATGTCATCACTGTATGAATTCAAGAAGTGAGATGCAAGGCTTTCACCTTGCATCATTTTCTTTCTGTCTTTCCAAACAGTCTCAATTAGTTTTATTTTAAAACTAAGAAATCTTGGAGAAAAGGGATATCGTCACTGCTTGAAGCATAGACAGCATCCCTGCTATAAGGAGACATGGGAATCTGTGGTTATCTTTAGATACTTGTGGAGGCACAGGTATCTTAATAGGCCTTCATCAATTATGAAGGATAGGACTCAACACAAATTATTATTGGATACTTTGTGTCAGAATATCAAGACTATTCTAGTGTGTTCATCTCAAGATAAAATAGTTAATTTTGTGCAAAGCAACTGTCCTTAAAATATTGCATAAATAGAATCAGTTAAGAATATTTTAATTATGTCAAACTGCATAAATAGAATAAATTAAGAATATTTTAATTATGATGTCATATTGTAAATTACTATTATTACTGCAATGGCAAGAATATGTGAATATTAAATTTTATATTCAATTGCAAGATTACATTTGAATTTATTATTTTAATTTTTTCAAAACAAGGACATTGCTTTTGTGGAAATTCTTGTTGACCCTGAAACAATAGAAGAACAGAAATATCAGTGAAATAGTATTTCTTAAGAGCTATTTTGATAACACATTTTCAAGTGGCTTTCTGCAAGACCTGTCAGCCATCAATTTTATATGAGGCTGACAAAACAAGAACTGAATTTTCATGTGCTCTGTCATACAGTGTGGTTGTGTTTACTCTAAAGTCACTGCTGTTAGTTACAGTTTATAGGGACTTATTTGGAAAGCTGGCTTAGGTAACAGTCAGTTTGTAGAGAATTTCCTGGAAGGGCTTTGGGAGCACGTGGAGTTTCACACTGCATCAGGTATTTGCCAGGAGCAACTGAGCTAGCTCATTCAAAGCTAGCTTAGGAATTGCTATTGCCACAATGTTACCATTCCTTTTTTTGTCCAAAAGCCAGAAGAAAGTTCTTCAGGTGGATACTATTTCTATAATTTAGTTTTAGATTCTCCTACTGATACTTCTTGGACATCTTCCTTCTGACAGGCAGCAAAATAGGAATTGCTATGTATTTACATATGTAGATGAAAATTGCTCTACAGCTTTTATCTGAGCTCGGTAGGGGCTGAACATTAATATTTAAAGGCAAAAACTGTTGTGTATGCTCACTACAATGTAATGGAGTTCTCTGATTTATAGTGTACTATAGATTACATTTTAATCAAAGACAACTCACTGCATTAGGACTCAGATTAAATTTTTGTGCTCTTTCAAGGAAGTCAGAATTATGATTATAGTTCAGTCTCTAACTATGACTTCCAATAAGCCTTAAAATGAAGCATATTTTGTAGTTTAACATGAGATAGCAGTGAAAGGCTAGTTACTGGGCTCTCCAGCTGAGTTTGCTGGCTTATATTTTCCACATTAAACAAATCATGAAATCATGTCTTGGAGGCAACCTGTTCTTTTTTTCTTTTTTTTTTTTCTTCCCTTTGCTCTCGAGCAGATTGCTAAATTGTCTCTAGGTGGCTTTCTATCCATAGGTGGCCTCTGGATTATGGCTTTAGTATTCTGGTTTAATGTCGTTGGCTATCTGAAAGTGGTCTAAGAAGAGAATAGGTCAAAAAGGCAGGGGGGAAATTTAAGGACGATGTGGACTTTGCATGGTAGGTATTCCACATTTAAAACTCTTCTGAAATTGTCTGCATCTAGTGAGAATCAGTCTCCTGTAATTGCAGTTGCCTGCACAACTAAGCTGACATTTAATCTGTTTTAGTATGTGGTGCAATATTTGTTGAAAGCTATTTTACCACTGAAGAGGGGCTACTAACTATATTGGTCAGGCCCTTTTTTTTTTTTTTTTGAATTAGTGCCGTCTTTTGGTGTTTTTTGGGGGGTGGAAGGGAGTGCGTATCCTTTAATGCAGCTCACCCAGGAAGACACTTTGCAGCTGAGGTGAAGAATGAGCAGATGGAATCATAAGTGTTTGAAAGATATAAAATGCCATTAAGGTTTTTGCAGCACTTTGTAAATTGGAATAAGTAAATTACTCAGTCTTTTACAGCATTAAGGCAGGGAACCCTGCAGCTGCTTCAAGATCCAGTGGTGCTCGTGATTTATTGCCTTTATCACCCAAATCCAGTGTATAGCACTGGCATATAGCAATCATCCTTAGCCATGCACTTTGCTTTTGAATGGTGTTATTTTGATTACTATCTTTCATACCCTGATGCATTCCCCATCATTTTAGCAGGGCTGTAATTAGAATTGGTAGGATTAAATATTAATATTTGTAACAGAGATCAGCTTAACATCCTGTTCTGAAACAGATGAAACCGTCACATATAATTCTAGCAATCTGGCAGATATCAGCTGCTGAAGAGCCACTTTATGTTCAAACTGCTACCACAACATTTTCAAGTATTTGCACAAAACTTTTAAAACTTTTAAAGCTGTTGATCGCAAAGATCATGTTTGCGTGAGCAGACTGGAAACAAGAATTCAACAAAGCTAATTTTCCCCTGAGCTTTTTTTTGCCACTGAGCTATATGAGTTCACAACATGTTCATATTCTAGGGACCCGACCTGTAGAAAACAATCTCTTGGTATCAAAAGTGGGGACCTAATGAACTGTTATATATACTTTTATTTGCTCATGACATAGTTTTTTTCCAAGAATGGATATCTTATGTAAACTGTCTGCTCTTGCTATGTCCTCTGCCAAATCCAAATCTGAGTACCAATTACCAAAGACAAAGACGGGCCACTGAAAGCAGCAAAATGCTCATTTGTAAATTAAGTGGTGCCTGCATCTCCACTGAACTGTGCACCTGATGATTGTGCCATGACCGTCAGTGGCAGGCTGGCCTCAGAGTGGATAGCCTCAGCAGCTACAGCGGGGGCATTTTCTTCACCCTTTTTTGTAACTCATCACCGATGCCTTTAGTTATATGCTTGCAACCTGCTTAAAACTAATGGCATCACACTAGCTGCATAGTGAAATTTCTTGTCCAATACATTTTTTTTAACACCAATATTTATATTTACCAAAACAGAAACGTTTTTTTTGGAACCAAACAGTTTTGAGCAGAAGCTTCAATGCCTGAAGCTAGCTCCTTGAGTAAGGAGGGTTTATCTTCAAGTTAGTAGAATTTAGAGTTGAATTGTTCAGAAGGTCTAAAAATGAGGATCCTATCTCAAGTCGCGTGAGATACTCCATGCAAGGGAAATCTGTTTCTCTTGCATGAAGGGAAAGCTGTTTTAAATTATGGAGACATAATTTAAAAGGTGTAAAAGCTGTTTTAAATTATGGAGACATAGATGTCAGTTCCACTGAACTATGCACAGCACAAGTCTGGGCAAAGTCAACAGATTGAGTCAGATGTAATACAATTTCCTCTTTGCTGAATTTACTCCATCCAGCGTAAAACACCTCTTTACTATCCATACTATAGTAAAACCAGTATTTATTTAAAGCATGAATGACAGCTGTTGTAGCTTTTTATTCTCAGCTTATTCAAAATGACCTGCCGAAAGCTACTAGAAATCTGGCATTAGTTCTTATATCGATAGTTACATTTTTAGTCTGATGCCAAAGCTGAAGTCTGCTGAGAGACAATACCAGTGAAGTTTATCAGTTAAGATGCTTAATATATTGCTAAGCTATACTCTGAGCTTTCACAGCCATGGTAAACTTTAAAATACCATATTTTATTCCCCTACTAAAATAACACTCTAAAGGCAATCACCGTATAAATCACTGTACCTGAGAGGCTCAGTTGCTCAGCTGCACTTGAGCAATGCTGAAGTGCTGACAGGCGCCCTTGGTGGGATCCAGGAGAGGAGCTGGATTACAACTGAACATACATAGAGCTGCTCTCAGATTTACATCTCTGTATAGTGATGACCCTTGCAGAAATAACTCTGGACAGATAATAGGATTGTCATAACGGAATTAGAAAATGCTGCTCATTAGTTGGAGCCAATGAAGCTGCAGACTGTTAGAGATTTAAAGGATTTAGTGCATGGATATAATTGGGAAGGGAGAAAAACAACTCAGCCTAAAGAGGAGATAAAGATGGCACCTTGGTATTGCAGAGCAAGGTGTTTTACAAGTGCTCAAGATAGACAGAGGGATTATAAGCACAGCATAAGAATGCATTACTGTACACAGAAAAGCTACCTTTACAGCCCTCATTGCCTTTTAAAGATTTCTGAATTGTGCTAGGACTGTCCTTCATAAAAAGGATAAAATTATTTGCAGAAATCATACTGATGTCTAAATCTTTATTTAACCAGTTTATCAGACTTTATTTGAAAGTATACTGCAGTATGTCTTTTAAAGTTCAAAAAAGGTGTGAACTATGTTTGAAAGAACGAGGCCTACAATACCATGTAGAAACGTCACTGTTAACTGCAGTACTTTGCTTTGAGCTCCTCTTTACACAGGGCTCCCTAATGTTTTCTTCTGAATGAGTGTTAAAACACACAGCTCCGGTTTTATTTGTGTGCATGGGTTTGTGTTCCTCTGCAGCTTTGAGTTTGAGGCAGGCAAAGGTTGTTATCTTAATGGGGGACTGCTGTGTATTAAGCTCTTTGAAACCGTTTGCTCTATCATATGAAATGCTTCTAGTCTTAGAGATGTTCCTCTGCTGGCACCCTGAATTAGCTGGGTAAAGTGAACATGAAGAATTAACGTGGACAGAGTTCCTGTTACGGTCAGCACAGTTTCAGTCTGTTGACTCCAGTTAGACCGTTGAGCACAGACACCCGAAGTGCTGCTCTTCATCCTCGTGTTGCTTCCCCACCATCAGGGCAGGCGTGCTCTTGTGCTTTCCCACGCCACGCTGCTTCCACCCCCTGTCTCTGGTTCTGGCTGCCCCCGTTTTCTTTTAAAACCACAGGGCTTTAAGTTACTGTTCTGCAGAGCAGCAACCGTGTGCAAGCCCCAGCATAACCAAAGGGCTTCATGTTTGCAGCACTCGCTATGTTCCCTGCTATTCCCACCCATTCACTGGGTGAATCCCAGGGGCTTCTCCCAGATTTTTATCAGTGATCTTGATATCTTTATGTTGGTTGTATTGAAGTCATAAGGCATGGTTTGTCTAAAAAAAATGAGCCAAACTTTCTATGTTATTTCTTCTTTTAGAGGAGACTCATCTCACTTATTTCTAGTCTGATTAAATAAATAAGCAGGTACCAACCTGCACTGTTGTGAATGTTGTTTATTGGTTGCTTTTCAAACTAGTGCTCATGAAAATGCCCTCACAGGCAAAAGATCAACAACTCTTGGGTTATTCTGATTTATAAAACCACCATCATACAAAAGAAGAGGAACTGTAAACTGGCCCAAACCTGTCTAAACTGCTTTCAAATAATTCAAAGTGCTTGTGCAGCAGTGGAGGAGATAATTTATTGTTAAACCGAAATCTGTGCAACAGCAGCAAATCTGACCCAGGAGAAGAAAAATGGACCGTGCCAAATGGGTGTGAAGTGGGGATTATTGTCTTATGCAGATAGTGTGCTTGGCTCCCAGGATGTAAAGAGCATTCAGAAACCCTGCTCGGAAGGTGTTGCTGGAGTGGCCATCTAGTAACTTGAGTTAATAGTGATTTTGTGCAATTTGACACTAATGTCAGCATTAAATTAATGATCAGTTTTTGGTCTTGCCTTCACCTACCCAGCAATGATCCTTGATAAAAATAGAAAATTTGCTAAAGTACTAGTAGCTCTCATTATTTTTGATTTTCACAGTCTAACAGTTGCATATAAGGAAATTAAGCATCAGTAGCAAATAATTGAAAAAAGGTCACTCTTAAAAATATCAGTAAACTGAATCTCATTTTAGACTGCTTCATCTTTAGAAACTATATCAAAAGTGTATCAGGGACCTGCCAAAAATTTTCACTGAGATTAATGTTTAGCTTTGTTCCACTATGCAGTATTATAGGTTTTTTTTTGTCTCAGGTTTTACAAACCTTAAATAGTGGCTCTGTATCTGGTATATCTGATACAGTGAAAAATACTGGAAAATGAGGAAATGCCATCAAGCTAGGACTCCTAACCTAGGTTTGATGGGATATTATTGTGGACAGCAGCAGGTCTGGTAGCAAGGGGCACAATTATCCGAGGTGAAGAGTTTGTGCAGAGCTAGGATGGTCTGCCTCACTGCCCCAACTAGGAGCACTGTCAAAGGAAGCAAGATGGATCCAAGTATGGTACCGTGTCAGCTGAAGCAGTAGGAAAAGGCAGAACACATTAGGCATCAGTAGAAGTGGAGAGGTGAAGAGGACTTCAGTCAGAAGGCAAGTCACTCTGTTGGGAGAAGTGGGCATGGAAAGAAGTGGGTGGCAGTGGTAAGCCACCTTCTAGTTAGTGCTTGGCTCTGGTGGTGGTATATAGAAATGTAGATGGTTTTCATGGGATGCTGGAGAATTTGTCAGATGGTATCTTAAGTCTGGAAGAGAATCCCTTGACAAATCATGGTAAAGGCAGAAAGTTCAGCCATCAGGCAGCTTAAAACGCTTTACCTTCTTGGCTGATCTTTTCTGTTTCCTTCCAAAATGCTTATTTATGTCACTTTTTTCTTTAGTGTTAAGCTTTTATTTAGTAAAGTTTTGAGGTGCTCGATGCATTTTAGGTTATTTATCTTAGCAGACTCCAAGCTCATCAATGTGCAGCTTCTCCACTGTTTCATTTGTGTGTGTTGTGCCCTGGTGTCCCAGTATCCATGCAGTTTGGAGAAGCCTGAAGGGCAATCTGTCTCATTGACCTGTTTTCCCCCAATTTTTAGTACTTGTGTACAAGTTTATATACATCTATTCTGTCTGCTTCCTTATTTTTGCTTCCTGCTTGATTATGTCTCTATTTGGTAATACTACTCTGTACTGTTTCCTACCTAATTAGTTTTCACTAGCTTTCAAAGATTCCAAATGTGTCATTTGTTTCACTTAAATAATATTTAATTGTTTCTGATAAGATAGTTGTTATTTTTTACCAGGAGGCCCTGTTAAATTCAGAAGAACAAGACTACTAGCTTCCAAAGGGGAAGGGCAAGAGTAAGGCAATTGCTAAAAGAGCAGTTTTCATACCTTAGGAAAACATATGATATCACTTTATTCAGAAAGTAGCATGTAGGCTACTATTCAAGTCAAATTAATAGCAAATTATTTAAGAGTATTACTGCTTTCCTTATCCACAGTAAAAAGCGTATGATTTAAAAGTACCTTTGATACAAGATGTGCTCCTAAGTTGTTACTAGAGAAAAAAGCTAAGAATTTTTACTTCTGCTTAGAATTATGAAGGAAAGAAAATGGATATCTTTTAAACAAGATAACTACGCTAGAATCTCTTCAGTGTAGATGCTTTTGTTCTTTTTTTGGGGATTGTGTGTCTGTTTTCAAAAGTGTAGTAGTTGATGGGGCTTTTCCAAGGCTTAGCTGGAGGAAGAGTGTATATATATTTATTTTTATAAGTGTATGTATTAAAGAATCCTTGAAGCAGGCATGTTGCATGCATTCTTTCTCCCTTTCCTTATTCCCTAGCTTCATTGTTTTCCTCCATCTCCTGGGAATACTCTTTGATATATCCTTGAATTTGCATTTTCACGACTGAACCATGGAACTGGGTTATAAGACACTGAATGCTCAGCTACCACATACTTGGTTTTTTCTTCTTCCATTACTCAATAGCAGAAATTCACATTGCTGTGCAGTCCTGGGAACCCTGAACTCATTTTTAGAATGAGAACTTCCAGTTCTCCTCTTCGAAGACAGAAGGTTGTATTAGATTTGAGAGTGCTTTATGTGTTAATATCGTTGTTTCTAAAATATTTTACCTTGCAATTGTAGCTGTGTTATCATTTTTTTTATAACTTGAGACTATGGGAATTCATTTCCTTCCCTGTGATAGCATTCTTTTGGTACAAAGCTTGGATATGACAACCTCATTCTTAACTCCATCTTAACTTCTAGCTTCTTCCTGGTGCAAGTCACAGGAACATCTGTATTCCCAGTAGGTCATGTGGACTTTTTATATTTAGCACAGCCAAAAAGCTTTGTGTGGCCTCAAGTGGCCATTTTGAAACAGCTTCTTCAACTGGTAGGTTTGCTTAAATTTTGAGGTGTTGCAGCTGTTTTCCATATTTTTGGGATCGCACCTTTAAATTTTTAGGCTAAAACATACCTTTAATGTCTTTAATGTAAAATTACATTTTTGTTGGTAGCAATATGTAGGGTATGTGCCATGATTTTTGAAACAAACCCTTTTTAAAAAAATATTTTCAATGATATTTCTTGATAGTTTTGTATCTAATTATGAATAATTCCTACTTGCAATAGTATTTACCGAATTATAGTTGTTAGTCATTGATGTAAATAGTCCTGTGTTGCAAAAAGATGGATCCTGGGGCTGGATCCTCGTCGGCTGCGTGGAAGGTAAAATCTCCCACAGTGGCCCGCAGCTGGGACATCTTGGCCTGTCCTCCCTGAGGCCTTGGTACCACCTTGAGTATGTGAGGTTGCAATTTGTATAAACAGGTGTGGTTCAAATACTTGGCGTATTGTTTTTTTTTTTTTTTTTTTTTGAATCACTCCCTCAGCGTTGATAGTGTTTTTTCTTTTGAATCATGTCCATTCACAGACAAAACCAGTTTCAGCGAGGCACCAGACAAAACAGATGAGCCTCATTTTGATGAGGGGCAGAACTGCTTCTAAAGTTTGTCGTTGCATCCAGAGAAAGGATGCTTATCCTACTTGAGTTTATTAGCTTAGCCTTGGACTGTGGCGCACAATCTTTTATTTTATTTTTTTTTTTAATTTTTGAAAACTTATTTGGCCTTTCCTCAGTAATGTCTTTATTTTGCATTGTTGCATGCATTGCCCATAGAGGTCAGTGTTTGCCTTTGAAAAAACAGAATCATAATACTGAAGAACTGCAGTATCTGTCGCATAATATGCTGCTGGCTTTGACATTCGTTTCCTCCTATTTCCCTGGGTTAATCAAGTTTTGTCTATCTCAGAGTTCTAAACATGTGACTGAAGAGGCAAATGGGAATATGTATTTTGATGCATGATTAGGTTTTCATATTTTTAACATTTTAAAATCTCAAATCTTGTGTGTGTATGTGTGTATATATATATATCTGTGCATGTGTATATATTTTTAAGTGTTTAAAGTTATAACTGAAATCGATGAAATTCTTGATTGCCTATCTAAAAGAGGAATGCAAAACACTATTTGGTATGAGAGCCTATCATACGTAGTTACGTTAAGTATATTTTACGTAGTTATTTGCTGTCTGACACCATGGAGTGTTTTCAATGATGTGCTTGTAGGCCAAAACTATCCCTCTCTCCATGCCTGTGAACCGTTTTTCAGACCTATGAACCTAGAGACATCTGAACATTATTTGTCAATTGTAGGAATACTTGTGGCTGTATGAATATGCAGATGGTGCAAGTAATTACATGAAAACTTGCTTATGTTTTTGGAAGATATCTGGGGAAATAAAGCCTGTAGAGTAGTTCTGAGCTAGAACTTGCATTCGTCAAGAATGTATAAAAGCATTCAAAAAGACGATGAATGCAAATTGTATTTTGTAAGGACCCTCTTCTCAAATATTTTCAAACGAGCCACAGCTGATATTATGTAAATGCATTTTGTTAAGAAGTATTACGAAAGCAGAAGCCAACGCACAGTATGGAAAGTGAGGCAAGAGTCTTGTGGATTCCACTACCTTTAGTTATTTTCTCATTTGTAAGCTATTCCTAGACTGAGTGTTGCGGTTCAGCAATCTAAATGGTTTTGAAGTGGAAATATTAATTGAACTTACTGATTGGATAAAATCTTGGGTTGTCATCTCTAGAAATAGAAACTTTCTGCTCAATAACATAAGCATTGCTTAGACAGCTTAATTGGATGCGATGACTGGAAATAATTTTGCGTGGTATAGCTAGCTATAAGCTAGTCTGAATCGTTGTGTTCAGAGGAAAAACTGCCATTATGTTTTGTGTGTTCCTTTAAATTGGTCAAATCCTTCTGTGAGCAGTGACTATTTTTTGCCCCCAAAAAAGCAGTTCACTTAATTTGATAATATTCATTATTCATCCATTGTGCGCTTTATACAAATAATACCTCGTTAATAAAATGTTGGCAGAAAACATAGTGTAACTAGTGCTTTTGGAAATGTATTAATGGGACTGTTCTACTGAAAATGCTTACTCATCTGTTCTCATACCCGTTCTCCCCTCTTCAAAAAGTATTTTTATCTCCTTACATTAATGAAGCTAGCTGGAATAGGTGAGGGATTTTGACAGCATGAAGATATTCTTTTTGCATTTGAGTGCATGTGCTCTGCCCCTTGTTTTTATAAATTCAGTTCTTAGGACATTATGATGCAAGATTTTTCTGAATTTACATCTACGCAAAGGAGGATTATGTCTTCTCAGACTTTTTTTTTTTTTTTTTTTTTTGTCTCAGAACTCTTGCCAGAAGGGAGCAGTCTTCCCTAAGGCATAGTAATATTCCCTTCATCCATTAGATAATTTCTGCTGATTTGGTGTAGGTAGCAAATCAGCTTACAGTGGGTAAAAGCTAAGCCTGCTAAGCATTTGATGATGCACCTACAGGCTATCTAAGTATCGCCACATTATAAGCTTCTTATATATTATTGTATATTGCCACTTCTACCCCTCTCATTAACAGTGAGCATGTTGCCTGCTAAATAGCACAGTAGTCAGGAGGAAGATGAATGAATTAACTCTTAACTTCTCCTAGGGATTTGCTAAGTTTTTCCAAAATGTTTTGCCGTCATTGTTGTCCTTCTTCAGTATGATGGTAACATCTCCTAGGTGTTGCCATCTTGGAAGTCCCACTGCATTTGCTGTGAAGTAAATGCGAAGAAAACATTACAGAAATCAGTTGTGGACAAGTATAACACATTAAAAATACTTTCATGGGTCATTTGAAAACTGGTTTGAGTAAACTGACCTGTAAATCACTTGATTCAAATGCTTTCTACAGCCAAGTACAGGCTATCTGTGTGTATTTGTTTTCCTTCCCAAGGATTAAACAGTGCCCCACGCATTGTTCGGTGAAGATTTTAAAAGCAAACAAGAGCTGTTTTCCCTTAGGACCTTGCCTAACACAGCCCGCGTAGGGCACGTAATCTCATGTAGCTGTTGATTTACCCTGGAGACAATTGTTAAGATGACAGTTAATTGCAGGTAGGAAGTGGATGGATGTTTGAATACAGGATATTATAGTTCCTGGTTCAAAGCAATTGCAACTGAAACAGCTGTTTCTTAGTGCTTACTGTCCTTGGTTTGGCTGATGTCTCTGAGGCCTTACAGTATACCTGATAGTATACTATGCTATACTTACAGTCTTATAGAGTGCCTTATAGTAGAGAGCCACCCTGGCTGTATGGTAATTCCCCTGCTGTGTCCGCTCCTCACTGAGACTGCAAAGAAGATCTTTTGGACCTCTGTTTTTTTTGCCTGTTTTGAAGAAAATCCAAACACAATATGTGTAATGGTGAGTGTAGTACTTGCTCAGCTCTTTAAGCTTATTCTCCGCTAGTTATTCTTACTGAGTTTATTTAAAGTTGAATGTCGTGGGCAGCAGTTCATGAAGTCTGGCTCCGATCCTTTATGGTCAGCTCCTAATTGCCTGTGATAATCCTGTGTTTTGTAAATTATGGAGGGCATCTCGTTGGCAGAGCTTTGGGGAACATATCATGGGAATTTCAGAGGGCTCGTGCTGGTTCTCTGCATGCAGGGAGGTTTTACGCGCAGAGTAAATTTTTTGTAAAACAAGGGGAAAGGAAAAAAAAGCAGAAATGACCAGGGTAGGCATACAAAGGAGGTGGGCAGTTATTCATAGGTCCTGATAAAATACTGCACGTCATGAAGTGATTCAGAGCCAAGTCTGCCTGATGAATTTTGAGCAAACTGGGAAAATAAGCTGGCAGTACACACAGGTATTTAATCAGCATATAATCACAGAAACATGCTGGAAGGAACCCTTCATCGGTCGTCAGGTCTATTCCCCTGCGTCATGGAACAGTTTAATTATGCTAAGTCCCTCCTTCTCTCATCATGCCAAGTAGTGATTATGTCCAGCTAAGACATTTCTTGGCAATGTGCTGCACTGTCCACCTCTTAGAAGTAAAAGCACTGCAGTATAATGTTGGTTAACTCTGGAAAGAGTTAAAAATAGCATAACTGGAGCTCCGCATTTATTGCATCTCAGTGACTTCCACATAAATACATCCGGTGTATAAGAAAAATGTCATTTTCTTTCCTGACTAGAAGTCCTGGATAATGTTCTGTGGAAGTTGAAATTGAGCTGTTTTTTTTTTTTTTTTTTTTTTTTTTTTTTTTTTCTTAGCTTTTTCCTATGTTCATATTTCCACATGTGTTTAAATACAGAATGATTTCTTGAGTTATTTCTGTTTCCTTGGAGGAACAGAAAAAGTACAGTAGAAACTTAGTTAAGAGTGACTTTTCAAATGAATATTTGCCTTTTTGATTTAGTGAATTATCTGAAAATACAATGGCTTATTCATGTCTGTACTTTGATAAAAATTTGCAAATAACTATTGAGCTTTTAGGTCCTTTGTGAACAGTATGCTTTGGATATTTGAGTTTCAAATTTCTGCATGCATTTGAATAAACAAATCTTCTGATTTTGGTGCAATTCTGTTTCTCTGCAGAGAAACAGAAAAAAAAAGATAAACAAGACTTTTCAACCAAGCATCCTCTGCAAGGCTCACTTGAAAGAGTCTCAGAATAACTGTGTTCAAGCACTTCTGCATAAAAATTGAGGGACAAGAGAGGACTTTTCATGACTAAGAATCTATTCTATTGAGTGTAAGCTGTGTTATAAAATAGAAATTGCTAACCCTGTCCAGTCTTATATTGCCTTGCACCTTTTCATGTTATGCTAAACTGAATTTTGAGTCTTGGAGCTTTTAAGTTGCAAATGGGATATTGCTGTGCTACAGTGTTATGGGGCCTCCAGAGCCCCCTCAGTCTCAGTCACACAATAGGCTCAGCTACTATGAGGACTGTGTGAGACTATAATAATCTTAGCAATTGATTGAGTAATACCAGTATTAATGATAATCCTCTGCTTGCACAGCTAGGTTTGTTTTGTTTAGTTTGTTTTATGTAGCATTTCCTTTCTTTGCAGGAGGAAAATATTCTTTAGGTTCTTGGTTATCGTCTCTGGCATGATTACTTAAACCCTTCTACAGGTTTAGAGATCCTGCAAGAGTGAGATTTAAAAGTAGCTGCGGTTGAAGACGTGACCGTAGAAAGTCTGGAGTGATGCGTTAACTGTGCTTTATAACGGTTAAGTTTTCTCCCTTCCTGTGGCTCATGGTGGGGGGATGAGAGGGGGTCCAAATTCCCATTTTTCTAACACCCAAAGGAGCTCTTCCCATCTTCTAAGGTTTGGTCTAATGATGGAACTGGAGATGGAGGAAAGACCTTGACTAATAAGCTTTGCTATGTGGCATCCAGGCATCTCTAGCTTTCTTGGAGGATTTGGCTTGGCTATGATGGCAGATTTCTAGTTCTTGGCATGGTCTTTCTGTCTGCCTGGGTTTGGCACAGCAATCAGAAGTGCTTGATGTTATCCTGTGTAAGTGTATTATTTTTAATCTAAACAGGAGTGAAGGTATTCATAATTAGCTTCTGCTCTGGGAATTCAAAATGCTTGGTTCTTGGTACGAAGTACAATAATGATGAAGAAAACACGAAGACTTTGATCGGTCCAAGCAGCGTCAGCATTGACTTTGGCTTTGCTCAGGTGCAGCTAAAGTAAAGGACTAGTTGACTTTGACTCACTGGTATGACGGATTCACAAATTCAGATGCAGACTGGCTATAAATAGTCTCTGGGCTTTCCTGATCCTTTTGGGAATTGGTGTTACCTCATTTAGCTTTTGAAAGAGTTCCTTTGTTAAAACTGCCGATCACAGCGTGGTGTTAATGGCATTTAGCCCAAAGGCAGTATAATCTGACGGTTTCCAAAACTTAAGTGAAAGACATTTCTTTCTCTGTGTCCTCAGGCTTTTATTTTCTGTTATTTTAACTAATACATTTCTTAAATCGTACTTGTGTTGGCTCTGACTCTTGCTTAGTTTTTATGATGTTAACATATCTGAAGGCGCTTCTCTTTTTCCATAAGCCTCTAAGAGTTTTTCTATCTTTTCTATCCTAATACTGTAGCCTAATCCAAACTACATCTTAAGGTTTTATTTATTTATTTATTGAGAACTTGACTTGGATACAATGGTAACTCTCTAGTTGCTCTGGTCTTACTATCTGCCTGATATATCCTGTCAGCCTCTCTACTGCTACTCTACTGCTCTGTACCTCAAATTAGGTCTTATCATACTGCAGTTGTAAAAACTTTTATGCAACAATAATATGAAAAATAGCCTCTTTCTTTTCACTGGCTATGGAGGAAGCTTAGGGAGGTTAGCTTTCCTATGTGAGAATTAATATTTGTGAATGTCTCTCACAGAGTTCTCTTTCCTGAGCACAGGGAGCAGCATGGTCCTTTGCTCCGAAATCCTCCCTGGTGTCATCGCAGCAGCTGAATTTGCGGCTGCAGAATCTATTGAGGCATCCTATTTAGGTGAATGGTGCATGCTGAATTCAAGGAGAGAAAATGATCTGAAGTAAACTTCTAAATATTGCCTTGGCTACCTAATATTTTAAAACTTTTAAGGTCATCCTTATCAAGAATATTTTATAGTTTTTTTTAATTATACAGACCTGACGATTTCTGACAGGGGTCCTTCTAAAGAGGCTTCTAGAAACGCATCTTAGAATCACTCTTGGCACTATTTTTTCCAGATCAGTTGAATTACAATGCGTGCACTGAAATGTTAGGAAATGCTAGTGTGGTCGTTGCCACTTTATCAATAATAACTGCTTGGATAATCCCCCCTGAGTGTTTCGTTGTTGGTTCCTCCTCTACAAATACTATCATTGTCTAACAGGAGTGAACTAGGAAGAGTCCAAAAGGCTTTTATTTTTGTATGTGCTTACCGCAGTAATTTCCTGATTCACGGGTGAGGTCCTTTAGTAAAATTAAAAGAATGTATAAGCCTTTAAAGCCGAGAGAGAAATCCAGAGTATAAATCCCAGGAATCCTTCTTGCTTATGTTTTTGTGGCTTTGAGTTTGTCAGGTTGGGTCAGATTTCCAGCTGGATCTTGTTTCTGCCCAAATAGCTTAAAACATGCATAGGCAAGATAGAAGGGCACACTTGAATCCCCAAGTGTGATGGCATTATCCAGTTTGGGACCCTTTCACCTGGCACTGGCTTGTCCAGGAAAAGCTAGACGCTTGTCCTCTCAAGATTTAGATTTTCAGAGGAGCTGTCTTTTAAATTTTATGCTATGTATGAACTACGTAGCTGCCATGTGCTCTTTGTAAGCCACGAATCCGAAGCCTGCAACTAAAGCAGTAAGAATTTCCTTATAAAATGAAAAGTCTAGTAAGGACTTATCAATGCATATAAAATGCGTATGCAAGATTGGTGCCGAGTGCTACCTAACTCCCGTAGCCCCTCTGAAAAATTCCAGTCTAAATAATTGAATAGATGAACTAAAAATTCATTATCATCAACTTCTTGATGAGAGAGGAGTGTGCTTAAGCCATCAGTCTCTTGTAATAAATAGCTTTCCGAAGCAAAAGAAATATCTTCAGACAAATCTCACCAGGATACAAATGTATGTTTTGGTTTGTGAGAAGCTGAATACATAAAACACGTTCCAGTCACGCTAGAGTGCTTTGAAGAAACCCAGTTTCTGGGGATTTATTGTTGCAAAGTTCTTCTATTGCTCATCTAACGGTAGCAAGAGAAGTTACAGGCCACATTTCATCTCCACTCATAGTTAGGATCAAAGGACTTCTGAAAAGCCTATCAACTGAGCTAAAGGTATTGTCATCACTTTAGAGAGCCTGAAAATGGTTCACTAAGGAGAGAAAAATGTGTAAACTCATGTAGACCTTATATGAAATATTTCAAACAAACCCAATAAAGTTAAATCATAAAAATGCAGCAGCGCTTGTAAGTAATGGAACTTCTAAGTAACAAGTGAGAGGTAGCTAATGCAGAAATACAAGCAGATGGTGCAAATACCCCAAAGGAGGATGACAAAGCATTGAATGTATTTTGCTCTTTCCAAACGTAATAAGGAATTACCTCTTTACAAGCCACTGAAAATGGATTAAATGCTTTAAAAAGACACCAGCTTGCTCTTCCATTTTCTTTGCGTCTTGGCAAGCAGCACAGAAAGAGCTGCTGCAAGAGAGCACCTGCTAGCTGTAATGATCTCTAGCAGCCTCTAGGGTCATTTGTAGTTGGCTTAAATTATAGCAGCATGCTGTGAATTATGTTAGGAGAATGAAAAGGCACATCTGGCCTCGACCCTGGGGACTGCAAAGATGGTTTAAAGCTTCTCCTGTGCTCCCCATCTCCAAGTTAATTTGTGTGTCCTGCAGCTGTTATCAAGGATCGGCATCATTATGCTTTCATGTATTTTCTTTTCCATTTTTAGTGTTTGTTGCATAGTTTGATAAAATGAGAGAGTTCAAGCAGGGGCTTGTTTAAAAGAGGCATTCCCTCAATTTTAATGACCTTCCCCTAACCTCCCTGGTCTTGTTTGAGAATCTTTTCCAAATTAATAGATAAAACTCTGTCTAGTAATGGAAAAACTCATTACCATGTTCCAGTGGTTTAAGTCTGAACTCCTTCCAGCACTATATTTTGGTTTCTCTCTACCGCAGTAAGAAAACAAGTAGATGAAGGAACTCAAGCTGGCTAGCTTTCTCTGGTTTCAAGGCTTTTACTGTATACACTTGCATTTCAACAGGTTGTTCCAATATAAATATTTAAAGAGTAAGGACTGAAACCCCAGACCAGTGTGGATAGCAATTTCCAGAGCTGCTTCTGAAAGCTCTTGCCTGTGGAGGAGCACAGCACGTTATCGAAAGGTAAAAAGATAGTTGCTAGGCACAACGGTGAAACAGTCGAGCGCTCACGTCCGCTATGCAGGAAAGCAGGCTTGGTGTCAGGCCGCGAGGAGCTCACGGAGAAGGGCTGGGAGGAAACCCACTAAACCGCAGTGCTTCCTCCCCGCACCGCAAAATGTCGAATGCCAGAGCGATGCGTCTCGCGTCCAGCGTGCGTGCCGCTGGCCGCCAGCGTGAGTACCTCGAGCACCTCGCCGCGCAGCCACGTCTGCGTGGCTGGCCTGCCTCGCCGCGATGCATCATGCCGCAGTCGCTAACTGCGAGCGGGAGGACGGGGCATGTCTGCCCGAGCCGCCTCCGGGCGCCGCCTCTGTCTGCTCCCCTCGAGGGCTTTACGCTGGTGGGAACCCTTACAAATGCTGAAGGGAAGAATGACTTTCCAGATAAGAAAATTAGAAACAGTCCCATAATGCTTGTATGTGAACATTGAACCACATTGATTAATCGTCAGTGAAAGACTTGGCTATAACTTTATAATCATAACTGAGGAGCGCTCCCGTGCAGAAGCGTTCTCTGATGGTTTGTGGAGAGTTGTCACAGCGGTTTAGGAATCCAATGCAAGGGAAAAGAGCAATGTCTGGTTTTGTGTCTCCTCTTGCTGACTTGCTATGACTTCAGCCTGTGAAATAAAAGAAACATTTATGGTCCGAAACCATCTTCTGTATTTTACTTCTAGCCTTGAAGAAGTACTTAACCCTTTAATCGCTTTGTTTGGATTGCTAAATCCACTGATATAGCATGTGAAATTGAGTATCTCCAATAAATTAAATGCAGCTATTCTCAGCTATCAACCTAGTCCTGAATGCCAGACTGATTCCTGAAGAAATGTTATGAACACGTAATTTTTTGAGTTAAGGTTTACTACTGTCTTTTCCTTCTACTAGGCTATCTTGCACTTTGGAAATTAAATCAATAATAATTCCTTGCAGGGGAACAAGCCTGATCCAATCTATTTGCTATATCAGTTGCTCTCATCTGTGTGCTCTGTGAACTGCTCAAAATTGTTTCCTGTGAAATACTTCACAGGATAGATGAAATACTTGGTTCAGCAAGGCAGCTGAAACTAGGGGAAAAAAAACTTTATATGAGGCAGATCCTTTTTTTTTTTTTTTTTTATGCCTTTTATTGAAACGAAAACATACTAAAGTTATTTTGGCTTAATTCAGTGCCACATTGAAATATCTTTTTTAATTTTGAGATCATAGATCTCTTTGGATAACCTTTTCATGTTGATTTTAGCCAGTTTTAAAATAAGCAAATTTGGTCTTTAAGAGAATTTATTTCTTTAATAATTAACTCATGTATTCTGATATGTCTGAAGTGAAATTTTGCATTTAAGGTCTAAATGTTTTTGAACTTCCTCACTCCTTCCCCCATGAAATGAAAATAATTGACAAGTACAAGCAAATCTCCCTCACCCCAAAGCTGTTTTGTGCCCCTCTGGGGGAGGAAGAGGGTTGGTTGCAATATCCATTACTGGGTGCCCAAGCCTATTCTGTATTGAGTTTCTTTGAGTAAGTCGGACGTTGCCTGCAGTTTTTCTCTTTTGACAATGAAGCAGCTGGTTGTTTAGAGCGCAGCTCTTTGCTGAGGTGGGCTGCTTTGTGCTGCGCTTGAGAAGCCCTGGGCATGCACACGGATGCGTACTGCACGTCCGCGATGATGTTTAACCTGTAAATGCCTCATCCCTCCACACTGCACGAACCTGAGGGTATTATAAGATGCAGCTGTAGTCTGTAGACTAAGAGCCTCTGTCTCGTAAGTAAACTAATTCATTCTGGTCGTCAAACCACCATAACCAATCCTGAACTACTTTTCTGAATACATACTGAGCCAGTGATCAGTGCAGTTAACTTGGATGTTTTGGCAAGGTGGATGTTGGCTGCAGACTGTTTTGGTACTTCACGTAGTAAAGCAATGAGCCGTATTTTCCGTTCAGTATACAAGACAGTTAGCCTCTGTGCAAGTACACACAAATATGTGCATTCGAAATGCTGTAAACAAGCCTCATGCAGAGTGCTTTCGTGCTGCCAGCACTGTCAGTGGCTGTTGGCAGAAGTGATTCTCCAAGTTCTCCTTCTATACCACAAGACCAATGGTAGGAATAGTGAGAATGGTAAAGCCTTTCACTTCAGACCTGCCTGCCGTTAGCTATGCCATCCTTTCCTATAGCATGTCTCTTTACTTTCCTGGGTATTGCTGGCCAGCACAGAGTTTCCACAGTGATAAGTCAAGGGGCAGCTGTATGCTATTTGGTCAGTTTTAGATGCCAACTGGTGCTTGCAAAAACTCTAGGCCTGATTATTCACTGTGTTTAATGTTTAACATGGTTCTGAGCAATAAGACAAGATGTTGCCACATGTCTAGGAGAAGATTTCTGCAGCCAGAAGGTGACTTCTTCAGCTATTCTTTCTTACTTTATCGACTTATTATCCAGTTGTTCCTACCAGACCCATCATTATAGTGTCAAAGCGCTGCTTCAGTGATGGAGCTCAGAAACTCAGTGGATGTGTCACACTCATTTGCTGATATATATGTTAGCTTGAGTTTCTGGTGCTTACCGGCTAGAATCCTCTTTTTTGCAATGTGTTCTTCAGTATGGTGTGAACGTGCGCAGCCACTTACTGGTGAAAAGTCATGAATCACAGCCTATTGTAGTATTATTTTTTACTCATTTTGTTTGTTTTCCAGGTTTCTGATTCATTCAAGGAGAACAAATTTCCATGGCAAAATTTAAGGTGTCAAAATATCCACCTCAAAAACTCAATGCATGATTATCTTGGCTGCTATAATTTCCTCTCTCAAGTGTTTTGACTGGAAACAATGATGGTGGACCAAATACAAAGATGACTCGTTTCCATGAAAAGAGGATTTATTTGAGTTTTTGGAATTAGGAGGGTGATACATAAAGCATCTGCCCAAATTTTCAAAGGGTCTTGTATGAGCAAGCTGGGTGTTGATGATTAACAGGTATTGAAGAGCATAGCTTTGACCTGATCGCCTGGACGCGATCCTAGCGTGCTCTAGGTGACCCTGCTCGATAGTCTCCAGAGGTCCCTGCCAGCCTCAACCATTATGTGATTCTGGGACCTTGTTGACTTCAGAGCAAAGGTATATCCAAAGATGAAAGAGCACGTGGCAAGTACATGGACTTTATTATAGTGGTAATTAATAAAATAGATTAATACGATCAGTAGTGTTTATATACAGACCACTTAATCTTGTTTACATCCTTGCTGCGTAGCAGGTATCTGTTGTTCCTGGTTCAGCAATAGTTTTAGTAAGTATTTAACTGTTGCTTATTTTGCTTTGTAAATTAAAAGGAAAAGGCTTATTTCTGTAATAAAATATTTGTTGCAATTGATTTTAATTCATGTGTACCTTAAAGTTTTCATGTTCAGATTTCTAATTGCCTTGATAGTTGTTTTGTAGTTCTGACTCTGTCTTGCTGGTCCAAAAGGGCTGTGACTGAGGAACCTCTGATGGTTCCTAGTGTGTGGTTTTTTTTTTTTTTTTTTTTTTTTTTTTTTTTTTTTTTTTTTTCCCCGCATGTGGCTTAAACCCTTCCTGGCTTTTGCAAAGGACTATTAAATGTAGACAGTAGCAACTAATAAAGAGGCCATCAGACTTGGACTTTGATCTTAGCTTTAACCATAGCTAGGTGAGCTATAACTTCGAGAGAGCTGAAGGTAAGTTTATTCCTGTTGATTTCAGACCTCATGTTACATTCAGTCAGGCTGGATGAGACCCATCAGTAATCAGTCACAATCAGGAAGATCACAGAAATAGTGCTGGTGCTCCTGTTCTTATGCCTGATCTCGCAACAAGCTTCGGTCACAACTTACAGTAAATTTTCAGCAAATTAAACTTAGAGCAAACGAAATTTTAAGTCCTAAGTGCCTGGTTCACTTCTGCTACCTAGGACCTGTTCTGTATTAATTTATTTTATGAATTCTCAATGTAGGCTGTTTGAAACGATTCACACCAATGTAGCAGAATGTAAAACAAAAAATGTATTGCAAGGCTAACCTTTCATTACTCATTATCAAAGGATGAGGGTAGTGTGTCTGAAACCAAATGAAATGGTCATCTTTCATGGCTGCAGAGTATTTTTCCTGGACTTAAAATACGGTGTAGCTGTAGCTCTTTCCTGGATTCTGTTTCTCAGTTGTGAGTTGGCAGATCCTCAGACTACATGAATTGTCACTTTGTAAGCCTGAGTGCTTGGCAACTATAGAACTGGTGCAAAATTCACTATCTGCTGCTTAAATCTCCTCCCAAGGAAGTAGCACATTTGTTGAGAAGGTTTAAAGGAGGCCTGTGACGTGCAAATGAGCCTTTTACTACCTCCCCCAGCGTGAAACCAGAGTGAGGGAAACAGATAAACTGGTGGCACCTTCAGGTGTCCTCTCTAGGTAAGCAGCTCTGCATCACCTTTCCAGATCCTGCCGGTCCCCTGAAGTTTTTACACAAGCAGAACAAGCTGGCTGTGCAGCGTTTTGGAAGTGAGTGACCCATGCCTGGAAACATGTGAGCCGTGCTCCTGATGCAGGTGGTGGGTCCTGCTTGCACAGGGAAACTGGCCTTAATCATTCTTTAGTTCCCCAAGTATGTCTCAAATCTCCTTAGCAGCTCCTGACTGAATTTTCTGAAATGTCAACCAGAAGGCTGTTTCCTGTTATGGAAATAGGATTAAGAGAAATCTACGTCTCTTAATAGTTTCAGTCTTCATCAGATTTCATTTCTTGAAATTCTCCTGATCTCTGATGAACTTGTCATAGAGAGCTATTAAAGAGCTTTCTTGCTGGGCTTAAGATTGGCTCTCAGTCTGAATTTCAGACAGTTTTACAAATTTGTCTTAGAAATTTCAGTTCTAATTTTTCCTGAAATCCTAATGCAACTTGGTAAGCAATGATGAGTGAGTTTTCTCAGTGTCTGTTCAGAAGTCTTGAACAATACCCGTAAAAAGGAGAAATTTCTGTTTTCATTAGCCTGTTTCAGTTGAATAGAAGCAATGAAAAACAGGCTGAGGTTATAGGAATTTGCACTAATGGCTTGCATAAGTTTATTTGATTTTGAACAATCCTTTGCATTTTTAATCTTTGTTTAAAGATAGAATGTGCCTGCCAAACTGTGCTGTTTTTTTTTCTTTTCCTTCAAACTGTGATTGAGTTGTTACATAATTGCAGTTTTTGAACAGGAAACTCGAACTGGAAGTACTGGAAGGAGAAGATATGTGAGCAAGCAGTGAATAAAATGGGGTAATGAATTCAATATTCATCTCCTTGGGCAATGTGGAAGGGTTTGTATTCTAATCCTTCTCCTGAAGTATACCAATTCCATTTTAGTAAGAGACCAAATGACTTCAGTTATATTTTTTAGTGAGTAACTGTTGCAGTGTATATTTATGCTACTGGACTTATAAGTTACTACTTATAAGTTAGCTATTTGGCCCATTCCCATAATATTAATTTTAAAGACTATTTTACTACAGATATTTAACAGTGAATTTTTTTTTCCTTTAAATGGTAAAGAGAACAGCTGTCAAAAACCAGTGTTATTCCTATTGTTGCCATTTGCTAGGGCCACTACCTGTGGGTATTTATCCTCTATGAGGGACATCTGTATCTGACAGGCTCTCTTGAAGGTTTTGAGACCTTCAGATGCTCACCTGCACAGAAACCTTCTAACTCATAAATACTTAATTTTGTGTTTCAGTTCCCTGGCAACGTAACTTGCAGTGAACCTTGCTACTGCGTGTTTCTTCATCAGCCATTGCTCTATGACACACTTCCTTGCTAATGGCCCGTATATAATAAAGATTTCATGGCACTAATGATGCTAGCTGCTAATGATGCCAGCTTAAGCACCCTTATTTTATCTAGAAATTTACTGCGCAGTTGAGAAAAAAACATTCAGGAAAGGATCTTCCTACCCTTCTTTCCTAAACTGCCTTGACATGCATAGGATTGTCTGGCTAGGAGGTAGGGAAATAATAAACCAGAACAAGTATTTGCATTTGTTTTGATAGTTTTCTAACAAAATTAAAGAGCTCATTAACACGCTATCTCTAGACACAGAAAAATTGATCTTGAAAGAAGTCTAGAGAGAGATCAGATTTTCTTCTCAAAAACTGCAATCCGCGGTTGCCTGTGTGTGTCACTGAGAGTGCCGGTTGCACTATGGTGGATTCCTCCTTTGATTTCAGTGCAAGTTCTTTAATGCCAAATGTCATTCACATTTGTAAATGATGGAGAATTGGGAAGAAATTTTGATTTAGCTTCTGCTTATCTATTTGTGATTAACTTTAGAAGATTTTTATTGGTAGGATGATTTTTACATGTGCTTCTGATGCTTCTATGTGATATCTGTACAGCATAGCAATAATATCTTCCTGAGCTCATAGCAAGTAAAACTACCTAATTGGCTTCTTTCCTTGCATGTTTATTGTCCTCTTCATTGAAACTGATTGAAATTTATTGGAATTACTTAGATGAATGCTAAATAGTTATTCGCAACTTCATTAACAGACTGAGATTTAGTGCCTTTAAAACAAGAAATTATGAATGAACTTCCCTTATGGATAATCATATTAAAATGTGTCCTTTTATCTAAATGACTATTGATATGATTCAGTAGGGTGTTTTCCAGCACCGTGCTCTGAAATGGCTGAAGTTCTTCATTCTATTATTTTGCCAGATGACATAACAGAGCTCTTTCTTTTTTGTTTTAACACTCAAATTAAAATCTTCTCTCTGAACTGAATTAGCTGGAAAGTTTCTCGTGTTAGGGATCCCACTGGACTGTGTACGTGAAATTCATGCTCATCGGTCAGCAGTAATGAACATTGTCCCTTGTGTTTTTTTTTGTTTTTTGTTTTTTTTCCCCTCCCTTGATTGCGCAAGTATTTTGGATGGACTTACTCTGACCTTGTTCGTTAGATGATTTTAGTCCTCCCCAAGTGGCGGTGTAGCACTGTGCATCAGTAGTGCTTATTGTCTTCCATAACTCTGGATGCTTTCCACAGGAGGGATGGAAAACCTAATTTTTTATGAGTGAAATAGCATATGAGAATCAGAGTTACAGCACTTGCTCTTTCAGAACTTAATAAATTTCCCACATTTTTGTAGCAAAATACAGTATTTCTTTATTGAAATCTATTAAAAAAAAGTCCGCTATGGAATTCTGTTTCTGATATTCAGGCACTTGATTTTTGTATTTGAGCAGTGGAAGTTGTGTACCTTGACTTCAGCAAGGCTTTTGACACTGTCTCCCATAACATCCTCCTAGACAAGCTCAGGAAGCATGGGTTAGACGAGTGGACAGTGAGGTGGATTGAGAACTGGCTGAAAGGCAGAGCTCAGAGGGTGGTTATCAGTGGCGCAGTCTAGCTGGAGGCCTGTGGCTGGTGGAGTTCCCCAGGGCTCAGTACTGGGTCCCATCCTGTTCAACTTCTTCATCGATGACCTGGATGAGGGGGCAGAGTGCCTCCTCAGCAAGTTTGCTGATGATCCCAGGCTGGGAGGAGGGGCTGAGACACCTGAGGGCTGTGCTGCCATTCAGAGAGATCTGGCCAGGCTGGAGAGCTGGGCGGAGAGGAACCTCCTGAGGTTCAACAAGGGCAAGTGCAGAGTGCTGCACCTAGGGAGGAATAACGCCAGGCACCAGTACAAGCTGGGGGCTGACCTTCTGGAGAGCAGCTCTGCAGAGAAGGACCTAGGAGACCTGGTGAGTGACAAGCTGACCATGAGCCAGCAATGTGCCCTTGTGGCCAGGAAGGCCAATGGTCTCCTGGGGTGCATTACATAGTGTTGCCAGCAGGTGGAGGGAGGTGATCCTGCCCCTGTGCTCAGCCCTGGGGAGGCCTCATCTCGAGTACTGCGTCGAGTTGTGGGCTCCCCAGTCCAAGAGAGACATGGAGCTACTGGAGAGAGCCCAGCGTAGCACCATGAGGATGATCAGAGGGCTGGAGCACCTGCCCTGTGAGGAATGACAGAGGAAGCCTCAGAGGGGATCTTATCAATGTGTATAAGTACCTGAAGGGAGGGTGTCAAGGGGATGGGGCTAGACTCTTTTCAGTTGTCCCACGTGACAGGACAAGAGGCAATGGGCAGAAGCTGAACCACAGGAAGTTCCGTCTGAACGTGAGGGCGAATCTGTTCCCTGTGAGAGTGACGGAGCACTGGACCAGGTTGCCCAGAGAGGTGGTGGCGTCTCGTTCTCTGGAGATCTTCAAGGCCCGCTTGGATGCAACCCTGTCTAACATGCTCTAGGTGACCCTGCTTGAGCAGGGGCGTTGGACTAGATGATCTCCAGAGGTCCCTTCCAACCTTACCAATTCTGTGATTCTAAGTGATGTAATGAAGATTGTTCAAATTTCCTGTGAAATTCAGGGCAATCCTTTGCCTAATCTAAAACACTTTAAAAATTATGAGGGTTTTTTAAAGCCATATTTCTTCAAAACCAATACCTTTTGTTTTTCTGTGATTTATTTTGATGGATAAAATTCTCCTGTAGAAAACTCACAAAGAAATTCTCTTCCTCAGGAAAAGTCTGTCTTCCAAAAACCCTCAAGCATTTTATCAATTTTTTTGATAATTCTTTGGTGTCTTTCATGCAAAATTACTGTTTTGTACTGTCAGCCTTAACCCCATTTTTAAGTTGTTTTCAATGAAAGTGAAAAGTTTTGACTTTCTCTTTTCATTTGTGCAGAGTTAAATTCTTGGTATGCATTTATTAGTAGTAATTGCATCTGGAAACAGATTGTTTTGTTAATAATTTTGTATATTTTTAAGGCTGGAAATATCGTACTAAAAAGGAAAAGAAAAACAGAATATTTATGGGAAAAGGCTGTGATTTTTAGAGGTTTTCCAAGGAAAATAAAAGATAATAAACTGAAGAAGCAGATTCCGCAAATTGGGCGGAAGGGAGTAAAAAGAGTCTTTAGTCTCTGCTAGCGCTTTTGTGGCCTGTGAGCTCCAGGGTCATTACAGAGAACTGACTGAATTGATAAAAATGTTTTTTGTTGTTTTTTTTCTGGTTGTACTGCGAATCAAAGATTAATCTCGTAGCCATATAAAACATAGGCAGAATGCTGCTTGCAGGTGGAAGCAAGATGCAGGTGTCACATATGGAAAAGTGTATTCTAGGAAAAGGTGAGGGATAGTTATTTGAAGCCTGGATCTCATTTGCTTAATGAAGGGTTCTTACCAGCTGCAGGCAGCGCTTCCTTTTTTCTTCAAGTAGTTTAGTTTGTCTGGTATAAGAGCTAGGCAATCTCTAGGCTGTCAGTTTATAAGATACACTATTTTATTATTAGAATGTAAAATCACATGGAACAATTTGTGTTAGCTGTCATCTCTGGGTACTGGACTTCACAGCTGAGATGTAGTTGGTAGACAGCTGGACTTTGGATCCTTTTGCTGTACTAATATACAACAAATACACCTTTTTTCCATAAAATATGATCTCAGAAAAATAACTTCCGTTAAACTGGCCTTCAGTAATCAGCGAGGGGCTGTGTCAGTGCGTGTGCCTCACCAGTTTTCTGGAAACCAAGGATCCTGCTGTTTTCCTGGAAGAGTCCAGGGAAATTATCCGGTGCTCGTTCTATGGAAGTCGGTTGGGATGCTCGGTTTTGTTCACGTCTACTGCTCCAACCCTCTGACACCGATTGAACCACTTAACCTCTTTCTATCAAGTTTTTCCTTTGGGGAAAAAACATCATAGGGATATTTTTCTCAAAAGTGTTCTAAAGGTTACCGTGAGCGAATTACAGTTACTGTGCCAAATGGACTGCTGAAGTGCTTCGGTTGTGGAACAGCTCTGAGTTTTGAAACACTGGATGTTCGAAACTCCAGCTTGTTTACCTGGCTCTTTTGCTGTGTTGCTTCTGGACTTTGGGAAAACCTTGCAAGAGCTCTGTGCTTCTGTTCCCTGTTTCCCACCTTTACAAAATAAAGATGTAATGAAAGAGCTTCCAACTTTTTCAGTTGTCAAAGATGCTGGGGGACCTGTCTGGAAGATTTCTTTTTTTATAGCTCCATTATAAGTTTCAGTTTCATTTGAAAAAAAAAAAAAACAAAAAAGCAAATAAAACTTGAGGTTAACATAGTAGTTCATTTAGTTTCTTACAAATATCTCAAAGGGACCTGCTTCACAATTTCATAATGTGAAGAACCAGAAGGAAACTCTGTATTTGGCCCTGATTTCCTCAGGTGGCCACCTGCCTGCTCCTTTTCACACACTGGTGAGTGTCTTTGGTTCTCCTCGTCTACATCTGCCATGGCTTTGAGCTTTTTGCAAGCTCTCCAGCTTTTGGGTCATTTCCATTTCTAGTGTGGTTCTGTCTACCAGGAAAGTGTTGGACAAGAGAAAAACTGCACACAGTCTCCTAGTTATGGCACTTACCTGGCATATAGAAGAATAAGGCATAAATTCCTGCTGCCGAGCCTGCTTAATTATTTAACCGTTTCGGCGCAGCTCCAACAGGAGGGTTTGGAATAGCCTGGCAGGAGACTACCTAACAGCGAGGTATTGCTGGGAGCAATAACCCTGATTTGGGAAGCCTTTTTGCCCAACTTAAAACTGATGCATCTCTTTCAAAATTGGCACATTCTAGTGAAAAGATTGGTTGTGATAAACTGTTTTTCTGTTAGAACTGTTGGCAAATTTTTGATTTGTTCCAATTACTTGGATGTTTGCATCAATCAGTTTTAGTAGAACTCTTTTTTTTGTCAAATTTATATGAAGTTTATGGCTGAAGTTTGGTTGTATGTGATAGCAAGGGTATTGGAGACTGTACTTTCAAATTTTGCACCAAATCTGGGGAGTGCAGAAGTGCTGCAGTGTAGGCAGGCAGATTATAATCTGGGAAAGGAAGAAAGCACAGACTTGCTATTTGGCGACTGAAATGGAAATTTAACAGCTAAATGGATTGTCAGCAAGTTGTAGGAGCAAGGTGTTTAAAGAGATAAAATTAGAGCAATGAATAATAAATATTTGTGGGAGAACGGAAGCAATAGCTTCTTTTAACTCCTAGACAGTTAACAGCAAAGTTCACCGGGCACTTCAGCTGGTGCCAGCAGACCAAAGTGGGAATGGGTTGCTAAGGTGTGAAAACACATAAGTAAAATTTGGAATTAATGCATCAGTGAGGCAGCAGCAGGGTACAACAGGACTGCTTCAGTCTTCCTGCTGTCTTCCTTGTTTTGAGGTCAATATACTGAAATATCGAGTGTAAAAATGATGCAAACTTGCGTTTTCAGGGTAAGGAAAGTAGCTTCAAAAAATGGAAGAGAAACCGGAGAGGGGCTGTATATCTAAGAGCTGTTAAAAATTTCACAGCCGTTCTTTTTCCGGACGTAAACAGCCCAGAGTAAGGAGGCTACTAAGGAGATGATTCCAGCGTGGTTCATCAGGCTACTGTTGCTGAAGTTATGAATATCTGGGGTAAGAGCGAGTGAGGAATTCATGGAAAAAGTAGGGGTACAAGTCGCTGGTTTCTTCAAGCAGAAAGCTTTGCGCAAAAGCGAGCGAGTGCGCAAAGAACTGTTACTCCTGGCATCTGTGAATTAAACAAACCGTCATCCGTGTTTTTTTTTTTTTTTTCTGAATGCTTGGGAGCCCATTTCCTGTTGCTGAGGAAAAACTCTGAAAATGCCTATGAACTTAGAACATTAGAAAAAAACCCAAACAAACAAGAAGAAAGCATAACCCCCCCTCCACAAGCTACTTTTTCCAGTGTAATTGTCTGAATAAGCGTGGTAAGTCTGGCTGGGAGGCAGTGAGCTAAGGTTTGGGTTCCCATCCTATTTAATCTTGGTATCTATTTAATTTCTATTTAATCTTCCACTGACCCAAACTGCACGCTAAAGGTAAACTAGCAAGAATTTATTCCATGTCTGGTCAGCTGCATTTTGAAAGTCAGGAGACTAAAGTAAATGCTGTCATCTTCCCCCTCAAACTCCCCCCTTTAAAGCACTTTAAAAACTTCCAGAGCTTTTTACGTTGTGACTTTGATGCATAATCAGAAAATGATAGAAAGATGCTAGTTAAGGATCCTTCACCCTATGAGAAGAATTTTTTTTTCTTCAAGCTCATTACACTTAATTGCATGAATTTTCTGCCAAAGGATGGAAAGAACCAACAGGGCAGCTAACTCCGGTTAGAAATGGGATGTTGGGATTGAGAGCCGCTCTCCTGTTGTGACCTCTTTTCTCAAAGTAAAGGAGCCAGAATGATGCCAGAGAAGCCAAAAAGCCCTATAATTAGTTGGGGAAAGATTCCCTAACTAAGACCAATGGGAAATAGCCGTTCATCCTGGGACTTTGATGCAAGCCCCCATGCAGAGGGTGTAGGTGGGCATAGGTACGTAGAAGTTGGGGAATCTTAGGGAAGGTGCGGGTTAGGCAGATCATGCTGTAGTGAGAGCTGTTGCTGTTCCCAGAAAAGCTCAGGAATGGGAGGCTGAGCTGAAACCCTGCCCCGAGGAGCTACGGATTTTGCCAGAGGTGTGACAGAGTGTCACCAATGTTTGAAAATCTAGTCCAAGACCAGTTTTCATTTGCTTTCCATACTGTAAAACACGAAGGGAAGTATGTCTTGACTTTCATGTGTTTTAATGACTTGAACCAAAGCTTTTAACGAGGAAGTATTCACTGAGTTAGCCAGCCCAGAGGACTCCATGCCCACTTTTTTTCAGAATTCCTATTCATATTGCGATGCAGCATTTTTTAATGTTATCGATTTGTTTTTAATAATTTTTATGATTTTAATTCACTGGTTTGGGACATGAGGATAGAGACCCTTACCACTTTCAGCAAAATATATTTAATAGAGGTTGCAAAGCTGGCGTATGTTTATGTAGGCTACTTCCATGCAGTAAATGGACAACAAAAACTGTGGAAGTTTCGAGGGAATATCACTATGGCCTGTAAGACTTGGCTTTCTTCTTAGTCCCTGTTCAGGTGCAAAGTCTGAGCATAAGTATATTGAAAAAACTTAGTCTAGTAAATAATGAAGTAATTTGGTGCTGCAAAAAAAGTCCCTCCAAGTTGTCTCTTTAGTTTTGCTGCTAACCTACAACATAACTTTGTAGCTTTAGGATTATGTTTTTTAAATGCTCTTAGCTGTAAAGAGCAGTGAGGACAATCCTTAGCTTGCCACAGTCTTTGGAGAAAAGTTAATCTGAAGGCAAATGATGATGTTGAACGTTTTGTGCAATGATGAAAGCTTTGTGGAGAAGGATATCAAAATAATTTTTGTACTCAAAGTGAAAGGCAAATTACATTTTCTGAATTGAAAATTTGAATTGTTCTGGCAAGTTACCATTGTCATTTTCACCCTTTTAAATTTAAATTTTTAAGTTTTTTAATATTGAACTTCAACATTTTTCAGGTAGCCTGTGGGCATGTGCTCGCAGCCTGTAATCTGTATGTTTGTAGCTGTGGCAATGTAGGTATTAAAATACCAAGAAAGACTACTTTCCTCTTGAAATGGGGCTAGAAAATTTGGTATTCATTTAGTGGTAGTGGTTTTTTTTTCTTTTCTTTCTTTTTTTTTTTTTTTTAAGTCATTACATTGCAAGGGTTTCATTTGGATTTGTTAAGTCCTGTAGACTTCAGTACCGCTACTGGGTTGTAGAGATCATGGAAGCTCTAGAGAATTTCTCCTATTACCATCCTATTGGCTGATGTGGAAGGAAAGAAATTCATAATTTTAAGGAAGGTTTTTGTGCATGTCAGAAAACTAGTTCCTTTGCCTTAGTGAAGGGTAAATAAATAAATAAATAAATAAAAAATAAAAAGCAGAGCAGCTAGTTCTGTGCCTTCTGCAGAGAAGTTCTTTCTCAGTGAGTTTTTTCCCCCATCTGGATGCACAGGCCCACACTGTCTAGTACATGTTACGGCATTGTAACGTACCCTATGACCTTTTTTGAGGGAAAGTATAAATACTAGTTTGGGTATAATAGATGGGTGGGCTCTTTTTTGAGGGTAGTGTGCCAGACTATATTTTTCCCTTCTAAAATTAGAGGCTAAGTATGATGCTAGAAACTCAGCAGAGCCAGGGAGATGCTGCATCCCAAACAGGTAAAATGCTTCCAGTCGCTTCGTTGCTAGCACCGCTTTGGGCTGAGACAACAGCTCCCCGCTTCCTGCTTCTCACAGATCTCAGAGGAAGGGCTCACTGATAGGAATTTTGAAGTGGCGCTGCCACATGATGTTCAAAATGTTCTTGCCTTCGAGTCTTGGTACTGTGCATACAAAATCCATTGCACATGCATGGAATTAATGACTTTAAAAAGAGACTTTCACTTGGTGCAGGGGTGCTGTGTTGTAAGCGGATTTCTTGCTGGGAGGTGTGCAAGTAAAATATCACACTTCTAGAAAGTTGATGCTCTTCAGTCTTCTGGGAAGGAAGAAGAAAAGGGTTTAACGTGGTGACACATTTAAATGAACGCTGACGCTACTGTATGCGATCGGGTAATGTGCGTGTGCTAGATGATGTGAACGAGCCATTCTGATTGCTTAGAGCTGCCGTGCAAGTCAGAGCTGCCTGTGTTAGTGATTAGCTGCACATAGCACTTAGGTATCTGGAGAGAGTAAATGTTCAACAGGAAATAAGATCATTCTGTATCTGTCATTTTAGCTTTAATTCTCAAGATTTTCTTTAAAAAGTTAGGCAAGATGAATTGCATAACAAGGAAGTTTACTTTCTACTCATGCTAGCTTTCCTACTGGACTTTCATGCTTTATGTAAGATATTGTTTATTTTGCCTTGACTCCAGTGTGATTCAGGAGTGACATTCTCTTTTCTTTCCTCTCTTTTCTTTTTCTCTTTTCTCTTTCTTTTTTTTTTTTGAATAGTTAAAATGTTGAAAAGCTTTAGGAAAGCAGAAAGCCTTTTTCTTAGAAAACGAATCCTAGATTCTACAACTTTAAGATACAAATCATATGTGATTTAACACACACTCATATCGAGAACAAAAATACTCTATTTTAAATTGTTCAGAAGTGGAGAAGTCAAGGAGCTCACCTCTTCCACCAGTGTACAGAGCAGCATAAAGAAATAAGGAAGAAATGTGGGTAAAAAGCCAGGTGAAAAGCCAAGTGTCTTTTCTGAGCAAGGAGGAAAAATGGCAGAAACATGCATAACTTCATGTTTTTCCAAATGTATAGATAATATTCATATATGCCTTCCTGTTTATTTGGAAACATGAGCATATTGCTGAAGGAAGGAGTGAGCTTTAGCCTGAGATAGAGGTCTTCTTTCTTTGGTGTTTCTTCAGTGCTCACCTTGCCCAGGTGGACTTCCAACACTTACCTGGAGTCTAGTTAGTTTAGTTCTTTGTGTCACTGGAGAGCCTGTCTACAAATCCCTGAAATCTTTGTGTTCCATAGGCAGAGGAGGAGCAAGGATGTAATTATGTCATGAGAGGAACAAGTTCACTCTTTTGCTAGAAATTGTATAGTAACCATCTAGAAAATGTGATTACTGAAGCTTCTTAGTCTGCCCCGGTGCTAATTTTCTTGAACTGTGGTGGATGTGTGATAATCTACGCTGGAGGCAGATATCAAGAGTGGTTCAAAAGCTCATGGATTCCAAGGGAGGGTGAGAACAAGGATGAGTAGAAGAGGGTTGTTGCTGATGTATCAAAGAGAAAGGAGAATAGGAGACAGATGGAGGTTCACAGCCAGAACTGCTAGTGACTGTGGAAAAACACACGACCTTCCTGAAGATTGTGGCAACTCTTCTGATCTGGGACAGTACCATGGTTTCTATCCTGAAGCCTTCTACTTAAGAGACTTTGATAGTAAGACACATCTTTCCCTAAAACATTGTCTAGACAATTTGTCTTCTGTGGCACAGCTGATACCACTGTAGAAAAAGGGAGATATTCTTTCTCCTGATTTCTCGGAAACTGGCTTTTTGAGATCCTAAAGTCCCTCTGAAGTGATCTCTGGTATGCAAGCACTGTCCTGTCTAATCAGCTTGTGCTACTTGGCAGAGTATAAATGATCACTAAGATAAGTCAAAAAAGGAAAAATCTAGAAAAATTCTCAATTCATTATCAGCCTTTTCAAGTCTGTACTGGTCAGGGACTTAATTCATTGCAGCTGCTGGTTTGTACATGTGTGTTGGTTCTCTAGGATGCCTATGTCCTGCAGGCAACCTGACCTGCAAAAACAAGCTGGGTGGGATGAGATAAACAGTCTTGGAAGTTATTCCGTCTGAGCCACAACTGCTAGGAGCAATAGGCTGTTTAGAAAGCGCAGTCTCCATGATAAAATGTTACTGATTTTTTTTTTTCATTGCTCCTTTTGAATTCTGAAATGTAGGCTATTCCCAGCCTTGGGCAAAGTTAGAGATGACAAAACATTTTCACAATCGTCCCCTTGGGTTCCTGAGTCTGTGGTTTGAGGGAAATTCAGTTGCCTTCATGTAGGCTTCTTGCAGTGCCCCATGTGGAGAAGTCCGTGTGCGTCCAGCACAGCTGCGGAGAGCAGAACACCGCGGTGTGTCTGGCCGTTGCACATATGGCTTTTTTTTTTCTAAATGAAGTGGTGTAGCCCAAAGGATGCAGTGAAAAGTACGTAAATGGTAAGATAATGATGTGTTGCGTATACAGCTTGTGTAGAAGTTGTTGCAGGCCATATGATGCAGATAGGCAGAGCATTTGTGGGTAAAATTAAGAGTTTTTGCGATGAATTGCATTGAATTGTCCAATCACCTCTGCTCTCTGAGGCCACCAGCTTATTATGCTTGTATCACAGACTGCCTCTTGACGTGGACTTGTTTTTCTTCTTGCCTATCTTCCAGCTGCGGTTTCTTGTCTCATTACTAGTAATTTCCATTAGTAAAAAAACATCTCCTTTACAACTGATTTCCTTATCTTTGCAAATGATTTTATAGATTTCCATATTTTAGCAAGGTAACACATTAAAGAAGAATAAGTTGGCTAGCGTACAAATTTAACTGTAAATTTCACCCAAAACGTGACCTGAAAACAGAGTATCTTTTCTGCTGTTTGTGTGGCCTTACTTTTGTTTCTTAAACTCGATATTTAAATCTTCACAGATGTTTCCTTGTTGGGACTGTGAAGGGGAAAGACATGAGAAATGCTAGGGTGTGATGATATTTGTCCAGCGCAAAGTGAGAAATGTTGAGACCTTTCACGCGATAGATATTTTCCTGTAAGATTTCTTGGTTGATTATTAGTCCAGGAAGAACTGTGTAAGCTCAGAGAAACAGAAGAAACTGGTTTAAATAGGAAAATGAATAAAATTCCCTTAAAATCTGGAAGAAAGTGAAGTAACTGATATTTATGTGTTTGTTTTTGTGAACCTGTTTTGCTTCTCCTTGTTCTCTGTCCAGAAAAGAGCCATTTATGAATGACATGTTATGATACATTTTTTTTCCTGATAGTATTTCTAGCAGACATCAGAAATGCCAAAACCCAATTCTGTCCTCTATTTATATCCCCCGAAGTTTGGCATTTTTCTTATGCTGAGCGTATGAAGAGTTGAATCCACCTGACCTCCTGGGTCCTACCACAGCGTTGTCTGAGACACTTAAAAAGACGACAAAAAAAACAACAACAAAAAAAACCCCATGAAGAATGTAAACATAAATATGAGAAGTATAATTACAAATATGAGTGGCCTTGCACATCTCTACAAACCATTCTGAGGTTTGTCCTTAGCTAAATTAGGTTCGCCATCCCGCCTTACTCCATGCTCACAAACCATACCCCTTACTCTCAGGCAGACTCACACTCTCCATCTGAGGAAAGAAAAAAAAAATAAAAATCCCACAATATCATGCTCTCTGACTTCGTAGTCACAGCACGTAATTATAGATGCTGTTGTTGGAATGACTACAGCAGGGAGAGAAGTTACACATGGCAGTCTGGATTTGATGAAATGCGGTATACGTCAGCAGGACTCTCCAAACGCTGCAAGAATGAGGAAAGGCACAGTGCAATCCTACTCTGCAGAGAATCTCCTTTGGAAAATTTCAGCCCTGTAAGAATGACTTTAACCTATGTTAAAAGTCTATAAAGACTCATAGCAGCATTCTTGTCAGACATGCTTGGAAAGTGGTGTAACGGATCTCTAATGTTTAATTATAGCCTCTGATGCTATTACTGCCCTGTTCCAGGCTTTCTGGCAGGGCTTCTGTCAAAAGCAGGGATGTGGTCGGCTGAGGGAGAGGCCTCGAAGGGGAGGCGAATGTTTGGGAGGAAGTGAGATGGTCTGAGATTCGGGTGGTCTGAAGCTCTTCGCTTCCATGAACACTGCCGTTCCCATCCCTCGGGTGGTTCTCCCAGCAGGCCCAAAGCATTGAAGAGGGCTGAAAAAGAGCAAGCTGAAGTGTGTCAGCAGTGACATTGTGTGCTACAGGACTGCGCCGCAGAGCAGTCACGGGTCAAAGCCTGAGTTATGGTGCTTGCTAGGCACCTGCCAAGAATGAAGTATTAGCGATCGCCAGAAATCTCAGTTTGAAAGAAAAGAGCTCACCATTGTAATAATCAGTTTATTAAAAGCTTTTCTGATTATTTTTTCTATTTTTTCTCACAAAATTGCAGTTATTTTATTTTATTTTACATTTTTCCTCTGGGGAAAATATTTGCAAAGGAAAGAGAAAATACTTTAGAGGTTTTTGATTTAATTAAATAATCTAAAACTTTGAAAACATTGGGGTAAATTTTTAGACAGTCTTCACATGAATTTTTTATTTTTTGTATGACATGTCAGTGGCAGCAGGGAAAAAAAACTTACGATTTTTTTGGATCGTGTGCCTTTATCTGAAATAGTCTGCTTTTCATCTACTGTGATTTTAAAAGTAAAGGCAGCCAGCAGTACAGATTTGAATATTTTTTCTAGTTCAAAGAATATTTCTATCTTAAGAGCTTGATCTGATACGTCATATGTTACTTATCTAGATACATCATTAAGATAAATGAAACATTAAAACATGAAACAACAAACAGTGTAGTGTATTTGCAGATTTCTTTGTTGTTTTGTTACTCTGAATTGGAAAGAAAAATAATTTCAGTGTTAATTTTTATTTTAAAATTCTACATTTGAATGAGCTTTATTTATTGCAGATAAAATCAGATGGCAACTTTTCAAGTAGCCTGACTGCACCACCTCCGGAGTCACACTAGTCTGTGAGCCCCATGGATTGTATGAACTCTAAGAGAAGTCACATGTGAAAGACCGTATGTGATATATGGAGCTCATCTTTGGGACAGACAACAGCTGGGTGAGAACTTGTGGGTCAGGGTCAGAGGAGAGACTAGGGAGGGTGATTTTGTAGTGGGAGTGTATTATACCTTATAACCACCTGATCAAGGCAAGGAAGTGTGCAAAGGTTTCCTAGAGCAGCTTGAGGAAATCTCTGGACCAGACCCTGGTTCTCGTGGGGCGCCTCAACCTCTGTGGCTTCTGCTGGAAGGCCAGTACGGCAGGACACAAGCGGTCAAGGAGATTTCTGGAGGGTGTCAGGGATAACTTCTTCATACAAGTGGCAGTGGCTGGGCCAGCCAGGGTGACACAAAGCTGGAGCTGCTGTTCACTGACAAGGCAGTGCTGTTTGGGGGATGTGATAAGCAGTGGCAGCCTTGGCTGTAGTGACCTTGAAATAGTGGATCCAGAGGGCAAGAGGAAGGAGAGCAGCAGAGCCTGGGCCTCAGGCGGGCAAAGTTTGGGTTATTCCAGGAGCTGGTACTTGGCATCCCACGGGAGGCTGCTGTGAAGGGTGAGGGAGCTCAGGAAAGCTGGCAGCGCTTGAAGGACAGCTTCCTCCAAGCACAGGTTTAGCTAAACAGGGGACTGAACAGTAGGGCTCCTGCACAGAAAGCAGGGACAGGCCACAAAGGAGGAGTTCAGAGACGTTTCCCAGGCACGTAGGGAAGCGTTAGGAAGGCCAAACGTCAGCTTGAGTCTCGCAAGGGGCACCAAGGACCTCAGGAAGAGCTTCTCCGGCTAGGCGAGCGTGAAAGGCTGAACAAGGAAGATGTGGTCCCGTTGCTGAATGGGGCAGGGGACGTAGTGACAGAGGACAGAGATAAGGCAGAGGTGGTCAATGGTGCCTTTTCCTTACTCTTCAGCACAAGGTGTGTCAAGCCTTGATGCTTATTGAAAGGGTTCATGGAGGAGGAGAAGAGGCAGGGGCAGCGGAAGAGTGTTGAGTCAGGGGTTACTTGAAAGCCCTTAAATGACAGAAGTTCACAGGACCTGCTGGGTTGCATCTGGAGGTGCTGAGAGTGCCAACTGATGTCCTTGCAAAGCCACTCTCTATCATCTTTGAGAGGTTATGGAGACTGGAGGAGATCTGTGATGGTGAGGAAAGCAAATGTTGTACCCATCTTCAAAACAGGCCAAAAGGATTGTCCAGGGATTTACAAGCCAGTCTTCCTCACTTCGGTTCCTGGGAAAACCGTGGAGCGAGTCCTGCTGGAGCATGTTTCTGGGAAGGAGAAGAAGGTGACAGGAAACAGCATGGACTCAGTAAGGGTAGGTCATGCCTTGACCAGTCTGAGTGCTGGATTTGTGTATGATTAGTACATATATCTGTTTCCCTATCCCACCCCTTAGGACAGGAAAGGAAGAAATCTCAGAAACAAGAAGGATAATAATCTAACCAAGGTGCTAGTGAATGTCTCACTGCACTGGCAGCTGGACCAAGCTGTGCGTTTCACTTTCCCTTTGTCACTGATGGAAGTGACACAATGGAAGGAATTAGCTGTCAGTCTGGACCAGACGCTAGAGTTGGTGTAAGAGTCCGTATACCTATATGTGAATATATTTGTATGTTTATATAGGCATATGAGTATCCATGTGAATAGTCAGAATGATTTCTGGATGTTTTAATAGTCTACAATTATACACAAAATTACTGACAAATGACTTCATCTTTTTACTGAACATATCTGTGTAAATGACTAAGGAGGAAGGTATATGCTATACAGAAAGTTAATGTAGTGGTTTGAATTATTTAAACTGTAAACTTCTTTCAGGAGTCATACCACTTACTCTTTAACTAGACATTTACTGGCTACTTTGTCATAAATTTCCATTTTTATATAGTATACATTACAGCTAACTGTATTTGGATGGGATTCTGCTTCTTAGTGCCAGTACTCTGTCTGAAAGGGGTCATCAGTTCTCTCTGAGGTGAGTGTAACTTGTCAGCAATTTGATGACCAAATTCAGCAGGATTATTATGATTCCTGAAGGCTGCCTTCCTGTAAGTATTAACCATGGAAATAAAGAAAGTAGGATAGCAATAAAAAAGCTAAAGCTTCAGTATTATGCAGGAGAAAAACATAAAAATAAGAGTAAATTTAATTAGCACCAGTTAACACCAATATTTCACATGCATGCATCTTCAAGTGTATAATAAAATGAACAAAATAATGAAGATTTTTTTTGTTAAACTTTTTTTTGCCTTTAAATATATCATTAGGTAATAAGTAAGTGAGGGAATTTTTAATTGGGAGCCTTTCCGTACCTGTTAGCTCTGGTAGCCTGGTGAATATGGTGTTGCCTTTGCTTTAACAGACCATGGGCTTTGTGTTAAGCTAACAAAATAGACGGACATTTCAGGCTCATCCGGACCTACCTGGGCGTACTAGGAGCTTTGGGCTTGTTGTGCTATAAAAGCAACTACTCTCAGATTTGTTTCAGCTTTTGCTTGGCTTTGTACAATTGTGTAGTGCTATATGTAGTTCTTAACCAACAGGTAGTGAAAACAAATAGTCTTTCTATGCAGAATGAACCATCTGTAAGCCTGGGACAAAAGCTCAGTGTGGAGAACAGGCACAGGAGGATAGCTGAGGACTTGAAAGCGCAGGCACAGGATGTTAGCAGAGGCACTGAGGTTATGAACACAAATTGCAGATGGTCATTTGCTGATCGTTGAAAGAATGCAACCAGTTTTAGGGAAAACAAAGAGAACAAAACCCAAGTATCTAACATAACACATATAAGAAATTTAGGTACAATGTGGAATTGCAGACCAATGAATAAAGAGCCAAAGTGTAGTGCATGTTAGCAAACATGTCAAAATGAGGAGGAGGAAGCCATCGATATAATGCTTCTCCTAGCAAAGAGGAAGGAGTAGCCCCTACTATCAGCGTCATACTCCTCCCCACAAAGACTCAAGGCTCTGACGATTCCTCCTAATGCCCCTCCACCCCACTCCACTGAAGCCATCAGCATCAGGACTTGGGGGGGCAGTGAAAGGGGTGAGTATAACCTAGAGGAAAGGGTAGATATGAGATGGTTTGTGTTTATAGTTTATCATTTGAACTATATTATGTATCATTGTAATAGGACTAATAATATTTTTTTGGTTAGACTGTTAAGATTTTAATTAGACTAACAAAAAATCCTTGGCTTTGTATGTAAGGTATGCTCCTTTGGGACACACAAACTGCACAAGTTGTAGTGCTACAGACTGAGGGAGAATTTGAGCAACTGAGTCTGTAAGTTGGATGAAATGATTGGTAATGCTTTCTAGTAATCCATTTCACCCCAATGTTGGTCTCAGCTTCTCTGCTTAAGATGAAGACCAGAAGACAGTTGCTGTAGCAGTATTCTTTACCTGACATAAATTAAGCACCACTATTTGGCCTCAATAGAGTTTTTACAGTTCTCAGATCAAGAATGTGTCTCAGTGCAAACCTCTGTTTTCAAAATGATATTCTAACATTAACAGAAATATGAGTTAAAATCAGGTAGAACTATGTTTGAAAACCAGAGTTAAGTTTAAAGTTTCTGTTATATAACTAGCTAGAAGGTTGAAAGTATAATTTATTTCCAGTGTCTAATATCAAGTGGAATGGATTTAATCAAAGCAATATCCTGCTCTTTCCCTCTGGGAAAGGAGATTAGCAAAGCCAAATAAAGCAGTAACGATCAGCTGGAGTTCAGATGGAGATTTTGAAGGAAATAAAAGAGAATTATTATCTTCAAAAATATCTCTGATATTAGAGTGTATATTGGCTTCTCTTTCATTTATAGTGGTACTGGTGTGCTACCAGTATGGAAATCTCAGTTTGTTTACATGGCAGTTCAGTATCACTTCATTTTACAAGTAAGAAGCTGAGGAATGAAGAAGTGATTTTTTTTTTTTTCCAGGATCATTTTGCAGGGTAATATTAAGGCTAGGAAAGCAATCCTGGGGGATTTTCTCCTTCCTATTAGTATAGTGCTTTACCCAGTAAATTGTTCTGTCCTTTTTTTTTTTTTTTTTTACGAAAAAAGTAAATAAGGGTATCTCTTTCCAGAAACTCATTTGGGAGTGAGGAGCTTTGTCAAGGTGTCATGATTCTGCAGTCAAGGCGGGAGGAGTTCTCATGTGTTATACTAGTATAACTAACGGACTTGAGTCTGCCTAGGAGCTAACGCATAAAGCTGAAGAAGTTGAACTCAGCACCATGGCTGAACCTCATATTAATCAAAAGAAGGCTTACGGAGGTGTTCATAGCACCCCACAACTACGATGCATCTCTGAGCTCTGCCATAGTTTCCTCCAAGAGCAATACTGGTCTGGAAATCTCTCTGAGAAATGCTTTTCTCATAAGTACTTCTCAGAATTTAAGTGAACCTTTTTAATTATTCAAGAAATCCATTTTTTTCGCAATAATTGCTGTGTTAGGCAGGCTGGAAGAGTTCCTCTTTCGCTGTCTTTTTCCTGGGCACTTTCTGTCTGTATGTTGGTAAGCAGCTGCTTGTGGAGTGCAGCTAACCAGGCAGCACATCACTTCTTCTGAAATGATTTGGGGATTTTTTCAGTAATACTCAATTCTCATAAACGCAACTTTTTATAGCCTCCTCAGGAAGTTTCTCAAAAACAAGATAAAATCTGCGGTTATGCACTAAGGAGGGTGAAATTATGTGTATTCCCTGCTGGGCAGGTGTGCTTTGGGGAATGTGCTGCTCCCCAGATGCTTTTGGCTGCTTTGGGGGATTTTGGGGATCATACACCAGACTTCTTCCTGAACAGCCTGGAAGGAACAGAAAAGCTTTCCTTCAAAAGGAAACCCACATGATAGGGGGGAGCCAGTATGTTTCCCACCAGTAAACCAGGGAGGAGGCTTGCAGAGGAAGAATCTTAATTGCTTTCTGGGCCCTGCAAGTGGCTTGGATCCTCACCTGTGGAGCGAGGAGAAATCTGTGCAATGAAGTCTTCAGGAGGAACACAGATTTTGTGGCACTGAAAAATTCTTTGTAAGCCAATTCATGTGGAAATAGAAAAAAAATGAAGATGGAGTGGTTTATTTTGAAAATCTCATAACATTAACATTTTTCCATATAAAATTCTTAATTGTCAGAAATTTTGAAATAAATTTCCTGTCCAAGCTAACAGTCTTGGAGGCCAGTATGAAACACTTCACTTTCAGTTAAGTATTTTTTTCCTTTTTTTTTTTTTTTTTTTTAACTGCCAACAGCCCAGTGGAGCATCTCAACTGGGAAGTGACTGAGAGTCTAATGCTGTGGGTGCTTTGCCTCTCTGGGGGTGCAGCTCTCTGCACACAGGCAAACAGAGCCCTGCATGCACATACACTTGTGCAGGCAGGTTCACGAAGAATGTCAAAAGCTCATATTATTTTCATAAAAAAAAATCCCCATTCTTTGGCCGGTTTTACTTCTAATCTAGCAGCTATTTCACTTGGGGCTATTCCTTGTCTCTGAGCTTGCTTTATTTTGCATACAGTGTTATGTTAGACTTAGGACTGACATCAGCTAATTTATATATAGATTTAATTGTAGGCAATATTTTCCCATTCCTTTCTGAAGCCTGCTTAGTCCAAATGTTGGATCATGCTGCCTTTGAAAGATTTTTTTTTTTTCCCTATGTCTTGCCCCCCAGGACTTCTACATGCAACAGGTTACCCGTATGTCTGTAGCCTTCCATTTATTTTGCTGACTGATTGCCAGGGTCACCATGATATTTGCTTTGCTTTCAGGTGAGCCTCATGCTGAAGTAAGGAATAAGTGAGTGTTTAGTCGATCACTAAAGAAGCACTCGTACTCCAGTTTGCCCCCACTGCTTTCCCTTTATGAAGGCATAGTTTTAAAGTAACTTATTAATTTTGAAGTAATTCAAGTGTTCATTTAAAAAAAAATCTGGAATTTAAAGATGAGTGTTCTGCCCATCCCTGCCTTGCAGCTTTAATCATTAATTTGTTTCCTTCACTATTTAATCAAGCTAAAAACCCCTGAGTTTTGAGGGTTTCTTTGCGTTTGGTTTTAAAAAGTTGAGGGGAAAATACCTGTTAACACAATGAAAGGACAAGTGAAACAGGAAATTTGATCTTTGCACTCTTGTCACTTTTTGTTTGAAACTGTTCTTTACAGAAACCAGACATAACTGTTCAGTGTATTCACCTCCAGCACTGTCAGAGAGGTACCAGGCTGAGCAGGCAGGGGACAGCATATTTGATATGAGGGTGTTTGGAAGGGTCATTTTGTGCCCATTTGAGCTTTGTTTGTAAAAGTTCAAAACCTTGCCCTCCATAGCGCTTCCATATGTGTGCACAGAATTCCAGCTGAATCACAGAAAATCCCTTTCACGTGTATGGCAGTGTTTAGCCTTGTGAGAGGCTACCTCTATCCATGCAGAATTAAACAAATGATTCAGAGTCTACCGCATATACAGTTCTGGAAAAAGGCATATTCATTAGACTATTACTTAGTGTTCAAAGGCAAGAGCTATAAGTTGTTCCAAGCCTATTGCACTGTAAGTGAAATACATACATATATAGACACGCACACACACACACGCACACACACACACATATATATATATATATAGCTAATTGGGCTGGATTCTCCTTCATTACAGATTCAGTCTTCCAAGACCTGGTTGCTCTGTAAAGTGGGTAGAATAAGATGAAGTAGAAATTAATAGGCAGCAGGGCAAGCAGGAGCCTGGATTTGGACAGGAGACAGACCTCTTGAATAAGTATGGTGCTTTCCTTGTGTAGCTGTGTCTTACAGCGAAGGTGCACCTGTGCGCCAGCAATTTTTAGCAAGCTTCAAAGATGCTTCAAAGAGATTTCCTGGCTGTAGGGCAGAGGTAGCATGTTGGCAGAGCTCTAGCCATGTTGAAGCTGCTCTCTCTCTCCTCCCCAAGAAACATATTTTTTACAACTCTAACTTCTGAAGCTGTCACTAACTGCTGTGCACCTTCATTGCGTGTGTGCTCTTGGTGGGCATGACCCACGGGAGCCCCATGGGTGGCTGTCCTGGGGAGGGCAGAGTGCAGTGAAAGCGTTGTCGCAGCTGGCTGCTGCAGGTCGGTAATTTCGGAGAGCGAAGGGAAAAGAAAGCAGGAAGGCAAAGGCCGAGGTCAGGCCACAGGGAGACAAACCTTTCTAGAAGGGGTGATTGGGAAGGTGATGGTGAGGGAAAGCTGAGGCTTTATCCAAAAGACTAAGCACAGAAAATGGGATGAGTCTCCTGAGAGCTGGGCAGAGGCTTTGCCCTTATCTCAAAGGGACAAGGAAGAGCTTATTCCCGTGCCAGGGGGGACTCTTTGCCCCCACTAAGGACAAGGGTCTGACTTCTAAGCCTTATCAAGCTTCCTTCTCCCCCTCCTGAGCCGTGGTTGCTACTTCTGCCTGCTGAATTCTCCCAAGGAAATCCCTGTAGGGAGGTTGTGTGGATGCACAGCTATGGCTCAGGAAGAGGGGGGAGTGCTGCATGGATTTGGAAGAGTAGCAGTAGATCTACAAACCTATACCCAGGAAAGAGAAAACAAAAAACATATGAACAGCTAGGGAAGACATAGAGTAAGGATGAGTGCCACAGGGCAGTGAATCACCGGAGCAGCCACATTGCTAGATGGTGCAGAAGAATAGGAAAATGCCCATACTGTCTGGGAGAGAAAGAAGACACACATCAAAGTTTTGGAAAGTATTCCTTCACTGTCTTGGCAGCGTAAGAGGTCTTGATGTCTCTTCCAGTGCAGTTAAGCACATTCCTCTTGTCCCATGCATTTCATTCCAGATATTTGCTGTGGCTGTAGCTCTCAACCATCAGAGACTAGAAAGCATCTCAGATATGAGTGCCATCCCTGGTGTCACTGCCATTTGCAGAGCCTTAGAGGGAAGACTCCACGCTCTGCTCAGAGGAGAGTCTAAAGACAAAAGGCGGTGGGCAAAGGTTGCAACAGGGAAAATCTGGGCATAAGGAAAAAGCTTTTCCTAGACAACATAGATCAGCTCTGGAACAGGCTCCCAGGGAGACTGTGGAATCTCCATCCTTGGAAATGATGGGGCCTGGGAAGGCTCTGGACAACCTTATCTTACTTTGACATTTATGATCAGAATTCTCCTGCTAGAGGCCACCAAAGTCTGTGATCTTGGAGTGGCAGTTCTTAAAATTAATGTAGCTGTAGCTGCTGTGGGCTTCATGCTGGAAAGGACTGTGGTTTTCACTAGGAGTCTCCCACAGTTCTGCAACCCAGAAAAGCCACCGGTCTCAAGGATTTTGCCAGTGTTGCTTTTGTACGTTATGCATTTTGTGGAGAATGGCCTGGATCACCGCCTAGGAGCCCAAACTCGTTCGCCTCTAAGGGGAGAAGTCAGGCCCTGTGAGGCCACACTCCTGACAGCTTTGGGTTCCCCAGATGTTGCATGAGAATTGCGAAGGGGCGACCTCAGCCCGTGGCGGGTCCTGCCCTGATCCACAAGCTTTGCACCCGCCTCCGAGAGCAGGTACCACAGGGTGAGGTGCTGTGTGAAGGTTTTGGTGTGTGCGGTCTTAAGCGGGCAACGGTGTTACGAGCACTGATGTATAACCCATCTGACCCTGGTAAAAGAGCAGCGACGTGCTTTCCAGAGGTTTTACAGCTGAGGAAGCAGAAGTTTGTGGGATAGCTTCCCTTCACGCCTCATATCCCTCCAAAGGAAACCTCTAACCAGTGTCCTGGCAACGTGAGGCACGCCAGCACCGAGCACGTTGAGCGGCTGCCACGCTCCTACGGTGCTGAGTGCGCTGCCAATGTAGATGCCCAAATATCTTGCAGCCTTGCAAGTAGTTTATTTTGTCTGAGTAGAGGAGCAGCCTTCCCACGTTTTGCCCTGAAGGGCTTCTGGAAACATGTAATTGTAAAACTGTGGCCACTGTTTCTATCCAGCAATGCAAATTAAATGCTTAAAGGTAGGATGTGCGTATGTGTTTTACAGAATATAAATCTTAAGTGTGCATTTTCATGCACAGCATGAAGTAGCAGCTTTGGAAATAAGAACTGCTGCATTCACGTGATTTACTGTGGTTCTTGGTAAAGCTGCAGATCTCTGCTTTTCAGAATGAGTTTTTTAAGTATCTGTCCAAACAGAATGATCTGTACATATGCTGCCAGCTTGGAGCACCAGTAGATGAAGAATAAAGAATAAAACATGCTCCTATAGTGCTTTGATGGTAGTTTAATTTTTATAGCATATAAACCCAATAGCTTGAAGTTTTTATGAGCCTATTAGAAATACAGGCTGAATTCAGAATAGCTCAGACTTTGAGAACCTGTCAGCTGGTAAAATTTCCTGTGAGAATAAAGCACAATAAAAACATAATGCAACAAAGCCTATTATTAAGTTTTCTGTTCCCGTTGCTGGTTTCAGGAAAACATGTGTTTCGTGAAAGCTTCATTTCAGCTTCAGTGAAGCTATTGATCTGTCACTGTTATTTTATAATTGACGTTTATATATTTTAATGCAAAGGCCAGATTAAATTAAGATTGTGTTTGCAGGTGCTGCATATGCTTTGAGGAAAAGAAATATTTTATAGGGTGCCATAATAACTAACACAGCTGGAATATTTAAGTTAATAAAACCCAAACACTGAGAGGGATGAAAAGATCTGTAGCAACTAAACTGAACAGCTAATAAATATGTTCGCAGCTAACATCTTATCAGGGCCCTGAGTGCACTAATTAGCCTTACTTGCCCTGATCAGCTTCCCCTGGGGCCTCCCCACACCCATCCCAGCAGCCAGGGCTCTGTTTAAGCCCAGTCCCAGGGGTAGGGTTCCTGCCTGGGCAACACTGTAGATGTGCCTGCCCCTTGTACTGTTCCTGAATTTTCACTTGGCTTTCTCAGCTTGACCTAGGCATGCCTTTTCTTGGCGATCACTGGATTGGTAATAGGACCTGTTGTCATCCCCACTGTGCTCTGCTTTCCATGGAACTGCACCTGGTTGGGTGAGGTCCTTGTCAAGCCTGTGCTGTGGTCACCATTGGCTCCTTGCTTGCCTGTCCTTAGGGAGGAGTAGACAATATATTGTCTGAAATTAGCTGAGATTGGGAAATGCGTGTGTTCTTTGGATGACAAAATGGAGAGGGAAAAAAAATAATATGTGAATAAGAAGTCCTGTTTTAAAGATGCAAGTTCTTTGCTCTAGTGGTACTGCTTGGCTTCCTCCCTGGAGCAGCAGGTAGCAGGTTTCCTGGAGTTCTCTGCCAATGTGACTTTTTGGCTCCATGGGACACTGACTTACAGGTAGAGCCCTTTGCAATGTTTTTGGAGTGTTTGAAATATTTTGGTTGAGTGATCCTGAGAAGATGTGGCTCGGTTAGAGGAATCAGAGAGGACACTGGCAAGAATGATCAAAGCCTGGAAAATACTGTCCATGAAAAAAATGGAAAGAGTCTAGTTTTGCAAGTTTTTCAGTGGAGATGCAGTGTCCTGAATCCTGTAACAATAGTCCTGCTTTAAAGTTCTATTCTATAGACTTTGTTCTGCAAATTAAGTTTTAACTTGTGTTTTATGGAGGGCAGGCTTCTAGAGTCTAGACATACGAAGGAAATCCTCTAATCTGCGAAAGATTCTTGCAGGGATTAAGGGGACGAGATGTTTCTTCCTGGCCACAGGCATTAGAATGAGAAGTAATGGGCTTAATTTCCAACAGGAAATTTAAAAACAAAATTTCAATAGGAAATCTTCCTATTTGGTCTGTGTTGTGCTTGCTCCTCATCAGAAGTATATTTATTAGCAACTATTAGACTGTGTGATATTACTTCGCTGTGACTGGCTGCAATCCAGTAGAAACCATGCTTTCCATGTGCTCTTCCCCTTTTGTTATTCAACTTCTACAGTGACTCCCTAAAATACTTAAACCGAAACATGGTATTTCTTTGTCTCTGGCTTCCTCCAGAGGGAGGGCACATGTTTCTTCACCGCAAGCATTCCTAGTTAATACATATTTGAAGCCTGTAAGAGGATGATGTAATGTGGAGTTATTGCCAGCTAGTGGATCATAATCAATGGCAGGCCTTGAACAGGACTTTTACAGCAAGGAAGTGACTTGTACCTGAGACTGATGTGGCATCCAGATAACAGTTTGGGGAATACTTGCAGAAGCGTTTGCGAATAACCACTGTTTAACACTTCTTCTGAAGTTTCACATAGGGCATAGTGAGATTCAGAGCTTACTATTAGATGCCTAGGTTTCTTGGATGTCTGGAGAGACTTTTCCATCTCCACTTGGTAAGGCAAATTCTGCTGCACCCGCTCATTTGGGACCTCAGAACTAGGAATTTAGTGGTATGTGGTTTTTGTTTACAGTGAAGCGAACCACCTCTTCTGTTGGTTGTATTTCTATGTTAACTGCTGAAAAACAGGTACTTTTATATTTATTGTAAGAGGACATGGGTTGTACTTTTACTGTGCGTGGTGGTTATTCTCGACTTTGGGAACCTATTCTATTTGCCACTTTTTCAAGCAGGCTGGCCTTGTCACAGAACTTGTGGTGGAACTCAAGACATGTTAAGTTAATAAACTTGTAGTGTTTAGATATGAAAAAACCCTACCTGTTGTGCCCATTAGGTCTTATGCCAGAACAAAAGATGCAATGAACTTCAGAGTCCCAGTTTCAGTTTGGAGTCTGCGCAGGTGGGCATGCAAATATTTGGATGCTTAAGAAGGTGCTCAGATCTCTGAAGCTCACATACCAGCAGAAACTGTTTCTTAAAGGCATGTTTATGTAGAAGAAGCTTGTCATTCCTCTGCTCCTTTCTCCTTGTTCTCTTGCTGCTGTTACCCTGATCTAAATTTAGTTATTTAAACTGCGTGACTCCCTAGAGCCCCTTGGGAAGCTCTGGTATGGCATATGAATTTAGGTGGGACGTATGTTTACCTGTTTGATTCTCGTGATGGAGAGGACACTGTGGAAAAACACTTCATAGTACACACGGACATGTGCTTTGGAGGAAACTTCAGGTTTCCTTAATTCATTGCTCATATCCATAATGCAAGAGCACCCACACCCAGTGAGAGGGTATGATGTGGTTGTGGTAACCCGAAGCAGGCAGGCATAACATACGTGCTGGGCTGTCTGTGCAGAAGCCTTATGACTACCAGAAAATTAGTCTCACAGGGAAGCAAACTGGGTCTGATGAGTTCTAATCTACAACTAGCTGATGTGTGTTTGTTTGCTTTTAACATAGGAGGTGATAAAACAGGGGTTCTCCCCTTGCTTCCTTCAGCTGATGATGTCTAGGTCATTGAGTTACTTGCAGCCCAAATGATGCGGAAACTCTATAGGAGAAAAAATCCTCTTAAACTGGCAGTATTCAATCTTCAGCAGAAACACTAACTCTAAAACTTATGCAGGAATGTAATAGTCTCTGTCAGCCAAGTTATCCTCACTCTGCCTTTTCTTTTTGGCAGGCAGAGAAATAAAATGGAGAGGGAAAAGGAACAGGTAAATGGAATGTCCCTTGGAGATGGAGGACATGGAAAGATGAGGGGGAAAGAGAAAGGAAACATACTTTGAAAAGAAAAGGAACAGATGGAAACATCGATAGGAATGTGCTTGGGTTTCTACAAGGCTGTGCTCTGAGCAAGCACTAATAACAAACCTGGGAAAACCTGAGTATGTATATACATCAGAAGTGCAACACCTTCCTCTTATTGTTTGTTCTTTTCTGTCAAAGCTAATCCCAGATAAGTTTATCTTAGTTCATTTCCATCAAAACAAATTTAGAACCAAGTTTTTCTGGCACCAGGGATTTTTTTTTTTTGACTAGTTATATTGTACTTAATTTCCCCCCTTTCCGTCTCCTTCCTTTTTTTTTTCCCTAGGAGGCAGTGGGGGCAGAGAGGAAAGTGATGAAAAGATGGAAAATATAAAATATCTAATAGCTATATTGATGTACAAGATTAATTCCTAGCAATTGAATTGTTCAAATCTGTGTTGGGAACAATCAGTCCATTTCCTTAATTGCTTTGAGAAAATTAGAAAAATTCCGGTGTCTGTTAGTTGAAACAGTTTCCTATTTATTAGCCAGGTTTTTCTGTGTGCTCAGATCAGAAGTTAGAATTATTGCCACTAGGCAGAACTTGGCTTGCACGTACCCGGTGTCTTAGTCAGCAGACCTTTCAAATATTGCTATATCATAAATTATCCAAATGGATTTCCTCCTTGATAGTGGGTATTTGCTCCAGCCACACCCCTGACATGGGTGTGAACAAGTGTGCAGCCTGGGAAACGTCCTGTTTGATTCTTAGTGTCATCCATCTCGGATTCAGAAGAGAACTTTGAATCTCGAAATGCTTGATACTGGTATCAGGACTCAGGGTGAGTGAGAGAAACTTGTTTCTAAAGGCACACGTGTCCACCTATGCCAAAATACTGCTGGTAGTCTACAGGTCTTGGGGAGAAGTAGACTTAAGCTACATCAGAAAATCAGAGCAGAGAATCCTGCTTGGATTCCAGTTTATATGTTGCACAGAATGTGGCATTTCAGTGTATGTCCCCACTGTTGGGAATCGGTTTTTCATGGGCAGAACTCCTTATCAAAGTCCAGGGAACCTCTGCGTAACAGCAGCCATTCGTAACAATTTAATTCCTCGTAACTGTAATCATGTAATTTGGCAGAAACTCCTGAAGGAATGGAAGGAAAGAAGTGGCCCATCGCTTTTTCTTACTGAAGACTTTTATCAGGAAATTCTTTCATGTGAGGCCTTGTATTCAGTGAATAAAGCTCTGCGATGTGCTCTAGCTGACCGACCCTGCTTGAGTGAAGGGAGGAGGGGGGGCGGATGATCTCCAGAGGTCTCTTCCAACCTCAATCATTCTGTGATCCTGTGATTCTCTGGTATTTTCTTGGGAGTTATAAAATGAATGTAAGTGCAATTGTTTTAATATAATGAAGTGAAGTTGCCTGAAACCACATCTCCTCAGAACAACTCACTGCAGAAGGAAGGAGTAACTGGCTAAATTGGAAGACCTACTTGGAAGCCTCCTTGTCTACCTGAATCTTCATGAGATCAGGTCAAAACTCAGGCTTTTTGTTCATTGAAAACTTAGGCCCTTTAAAGAATGCATTAGTCAGTCAAACACAGATGAGAAAACATAGAGTTTCCCCCACAAAGTCATTTCACTCCTCTTCTATTTTGAAGAGGGTAACGTGTCTACTGGGTCATAGAGCCTCAAGCTTTGGGGCTCCGTATGCTGGCACTAATTGTGGAATCAAGCAAATTATGTTTCCTAAAGACAAGCCAGAGTCATTAAGGCAGTCAGTGTTCTTAGAAATGGAGTTCAGTTTGTGTTGATGTGTATGTTGGTATAAAAAAGGGGAATTCGGCAATTGACTCAAGTCTCCAGGAAAACCACTTCTACGGAGGTAAATGTGGTATGAATGGAATTAAGATGTGATACAACATTAGATTTTTAACAGATTACTCAGTGATGATGAAATGCTAGCATTGGAATATGAGCAAATCAATATTAATGTAAGAAGGGCAAGACATTACAGGCATATGGTGAGGTAATGGTTAAAATTAATTTCATCTGAATTTAGGTCTCTGAAGGAAAGTCTTGTCTAAACTGGATTCATACCACACATCCAATCCCATTGAAGGATGGGATGACTAATCCTCTGAAAAAATTTATCTCTTATCTCTAGACCATACTTGGAGTCTGGATGGCCAAATTTGTGGGAGGGAGGAAAGGAGGGAGAAAGAGGGAAATAAAAATAAGAACTTGCTTAACTTTAACACTGATATTAGGTGAGCTGAATCCTACCTAACATGTTTATTAATAAAGTATTTCTTCTACGTGTGTGGGGTATCTGGTGCAAGCTGAGCACTGCTGCCAAAGAATGTCTTCAAATGCTTTGCAAAAGGACCCTCTTAAAACTCTGGTTACGCTTAAAGTACAACTGCACTCTAGTTACCATAGGCTGACTTACGTTATAAGAGAACTTGGCTTGTAGAAGCACGAACAGCTGCTTTATCCCAGGTCTTGGGCTGCCCATCTTTCCCACACTGGAAATCCATTCTGCTGCTTAGGGGATTCCTTCTGCAGGAAGCCCAGTATTTTAAAATCTTGATACTGGTGAAAAACCTGTGCTGCTTTGTCTTTTTTTTTTTTTTTCCCTCTGGAAAGAAGGTGTTTGGGAGAGCAGATGAAACTTTGAATTGAAACCATGTGAGTAACAGAAGAAGGAGGAGAGATTAGAAGTGCAGACTGAATATCAGACATCCAGGGAAACACTGGCCAGGCATACTGGAAATGTAGACAAACTTCTCTCATAACTCTGAAATACTAGAGGCAGGCACGGTGAAGCGTAATTTCTTACCGCCTGAACTCTTCCTCTTTTGTGGCTTGAAGACTTTTTTGTAGTGGGATTAAATTAACTGTCACCATTCCCTACCATTTAAATTGCTTTTTAATTAACTTTCTCTTAAAAAAAAAATCCCTGCTGTTTGAGACCCAGAGGAAACCCAGTGTTGCTATGTATACAATGGTTTCTAGTGCTGAGGAAACATCAGATACTGCCAGCTTTTCTTTTTTTTTTTTCCTTTTTATAAAGCTTTGCTTGTACCCCATACTTTAATTGAGGTATAACATGGGCATCCGAGTATAATTATGCAGTAAATGTAGCTTAATTAAATCTGAATAGAATTCAAATGCATAGTCCTGGACCTCTTCCTCATGCCCTGCCTCCAGCCTTTTGTCAAAAGCCCAAGCCCTGCCCTTCATCCCTTCCTATGGGGATGGTTGATAGACCTGAGTCCGAAACAGATGGCTCATGTGAGGTCTGGCAGCTCATCGCGCGAGACCTGTCTAACTACTTTCTGCTGGAGCAACCACAGCTTTTTTCACCTCCTACCCCATGTAGCACTTTGCCCAGCAGCAAGTGGAATTTCGTAGGAACTCAGGAAAGTCCCTGGTGGTGGCCTTGTGCAATGGGCTTTGTCTGGTCATATGGTGCAGCATTCACAGCAGGTGACTTAACCGCGAGGAGCACTCTTGACGTGTTATTAGATAGATGCACCTCGCACTGACTCATGCCATAGGTGGAGTCTGCAGCCCTGAGCTGGAAAAAGTTGACAGATCTGTCCAGAAGAAAACAAGACCTCAGTGCTCTCTTATTTTCTGTGGGGAAAGATCTGTCTTAAAGCCAACAGTTTAATAATTAGGCCCTGTGTCTCATGTGAATATACATGGCTTTATGTAGCATGTCACCCAAGTATTTGAGGAGTATATTCATCTAGTTAGCCTTCTTAGGTCAATCCTAACTTAAAGGTTCTTATAGCATATAGTATTTATGTAGTGACTGTATATTTATTAGACTTGGTCAGGCCCAAGCTCTATATGAGTTGCAGCGTAGGCCTTGCAAGGTGCTCGGTGTATGTAGTCCCCCTACACTTCTGGGTTTGTCCAAGCCAAAGTACTTCCTTCTAAAGCCATGGTCTAGACCATGTCCAGGCAGGATTTTGAAGCTCTCTTTCTAAAGTAGGTTGGGTGTGTTGTATTTCAGTGTCACAGCAGCTACACAAAATGAAGCTAAAGCTCTATTTCTGGGTCTACCAAAATCATTTTGTTTGTTTTGAAATGAGATGTTTTGGTCCACTTGCATGTTAGATGATTATTTGTAAATACTTGCTTTAAAAGAAACCCAAACTCACAAATAAGGCAAACTCCCTGAAACTGAAGGTAGAAGTTATGGAAGGGGGACCCCCCCAACCTTGTGACTATGAACAGAAACTTGAAGTATATCAGTTTGAAATATGAAATGCAATTTCAGCTCCTAAATTTTCTCCTCATGTGTGTATTATTAAAAGTAATGCTTGCTTTGATGCGTATTCAAAAGTAACATTCTTCTTGATACTGCTTGTTTTGAGTTTCCTCTTTTTCTCCCCAAACTCTCCTATACAGAGGTTAAAGGTGTCGGGATTCTCTAGGGTGGCAAGACCATGGGTTTTTATAGGAGAGACCACTGATTTATTTATTTGAAGTTATCAGACTAGCTGGACATGTTCAAGGTAGCGGTGTGGTGGTAGGTGACTGAAATTCTCTAAGAATGTAAAGCAACGGAAGATCTCAGATATTCCTGATGTAGCTTCCCCATTCCTGCATGATTTTATTCCCTATTTTTAACTGCCAAGTCACCTTTACAAAACAGAAACCATCAGAAACATGATAGAGGTAGAGTTCATTGAAAAATACATCCTGTTCTCCCGCATCCCCCACTTTTTTTTTTGGTCATAGACTGATCTTAAAACCGTTGAGTGGGATGGAAATTTTTTAAATGATTAGCTGTTTTGTTCATCTCTTTCTGGTGATATTCAATGATGCTATTCCTAGATCACCTGATAATTAAAAATTTATATATATATGCATACACACACACACACACACACACACATATGTGCATACGTTCTGTAATCTTCTTCACTGTTGTATTTTCAGTAGCATGCTGAAGTTGAATGAGGCTGCCTTAAATTTGTACCTAATTTTATAACTGTTTCCAGAGCACTTTACAGAATGTCCTGGAAGGAAACCGACTTTTCATCTGTCCAGACACCGCTGACCAGGCTGAGCTTCAGTTTAAGCTGATCATAATGCGTTGTTTGGCTCTAATGGATTGAAGTCATACTTGTGAGTGTAACATGTCAGATACAAAATCATCTATCACTAAAAAAACAAAATCTAGCCCAGGTTAAACCAAGTTATTGCTTCTGTTTGTATTCGTATGGCATAGCAGATGTATACAGATGAGGTAGTTAAACTCTGTTCTGAACTGAATATGGAAAGATGATGGGTAGTGAATGCAACTCCAGTTCATACTGGTTTGTTCCCTGCACATGAGGAGTCCAAGCTAATGCTGTTCAAAGAGCATTTTTAGCAAGCCTCTGAAGGCTTATTTCATTGTGATTATCAAAATAAATCAAGAACATTAAACCACTGTTCTTTTGTTAATGTGAGGGCAGGCATATCTTAATCCTGTGAAAGTTAAGTGTGTCTGAGTCAGATGTAGTCAGGCACGGATATGATGGAAGTGTTGCAAGCAACTCGCTAATCAACTCTCTCAGAAGGGGGAAGGGGGGAGAAGTTCGACTTTGGTTTTTGTTTCTTTGAGGTTTCCCTTAGATTTCCTCTCTTTTGCTATTGGGTCTTTTGCTTGGTGTCAGTTCTGGGTTTCTTGTCTTTTAAAGTCAGTATTTTCTGAAGGGAGATGGAGAAAATCCACATCCTGACCGGTTTTATCTTGTTTCTTATCAGTCAGAAATACAAGCTGAGCTGTTTACAAGATGTTTTTTGGACTCCTCACAAAACTATTCAATACTGGCTTCCAACTGTAGTTCATACAGCTTCCTCCTCTCTTAATTTCAGTTCTCATTCCATGCAAGGGAGTTGTGGAAATAATCTTATTCTGTAGGGATATGGGGGTATCTTCAGACATATGCACAAATTTTGGAGGACTCTAAATTTCAGGGAAAGATGCCAGTTCAGAGGGACTCATCTGAGAAGCTGCTGGGGTACAATGTGAACCTGTTTGGTTACCTGCTCCTGAGCTGAGCCAGCTGGGAACTCCAGTGACCTGAGCCTGTGGCTTTGGGAAAGCTATCATAGAGATAGTTGGGAGGCCAAGAACCTTCTGGCTTTCCAGTTTGACCAGTTAGGGTGTGCAGACTTTGGAAGAGGGCTAATGAAGGTGGTTGAAAATGACTGGGTTTTCTCACTCCCATTCTAGTGAAGCATGATGAGGGGTGAAGCACCATTTCCCTGAGACGACAGAGTTTGAAGGCACCAAAAAGTTTAGTGCAGGAAGCTTCAGATAGTTTGGACAGTGAAGGTATGTGACAAGTCAGTGTTCTGTTGATGATTGATGACTAGTATTTTCTCTCCTAGTGAGACTTTTCCATACTTTGCCTATCAAAGCTACCCTGATGTTTTGAGGCTTTGTCAGGTTAATGCACTCTGCCTAAATCTCTAGCCTGTAGGCAAATAAGATCACCCAGACACAGGGTGATCTGACCTGTCTCCCCATTCCAAGACTTTTGTGTAAGTTATTGTTGGTATTTTGAATCACTGTTTAAATCTAGCACCAGCTGAGCAATTGAGGACCAAGGAAGTGCAGTCTGTGTAGCCTAACAATCGTGTTCAGATTAAGAGGGAGATGATGGACGGGTGTCTCAGCCTTAGCTACACATAGGCTTGCAGCAGGGCATAGCTTCATTTGCAGTTGGCACATGTAAGCGGGGCGGTGGTTCTACAGGAAGCTTTTGCTTTACTCGTTTTTGCTCTCTTGGGGAAAAAATAGCTTTGACCTGTCAGAGCATCTACCTGAGGAGCTGAGGCACTTTCAGATGTATAATGTTTCTGTTTGTGTTCTGTTTCCAACAGCAATCTGGCTTGTCTCCATCTCCATCTATTAGAAAGTGACTTATCTCTTGTCTTGCTCCCCATCCTGGAGGAAAAAGAATGCCTTCCTCTTCCCACTGTCCCTCTCTGGTCTGGTCCAGGAGGGGTGAAATTCTGTCCAACACCTGTCATGGTGTTTGGCCAGGCAGTAAGCTCTTCCAATGGTTTTTGATACTATGCAGTTACAAAGTTCTTATGTAGTGACCTGCAAATGTGAAGCCTCCTGGTATGAGTTGGTTGGTTAAGAATTTTTACTCTGAAGCAGTTGGAGGGAAGTGCTTGAAGGTAAACTGATAAGGAAACCAAAAGCATTTTCTTAACTTTAATAACTTCCTTCCCTAGCTGTTAAAGTTGTCGTCAGCAGTTGGGAGCTGTTGGTTGGAATCCACATTTGGCTGTAAACTTTTGAGACAAACACTTTCCTCATGTGCTTAGTGTGTTATTACTTGTTGATCTGTGTGTATGCATATGTACTTGTGTGGTCTAAGCTTAAATTCAAGCCAAAAATCCTAATAATTAGAAATGACTCCAAGCAAGCCTCTTCTCTATAATAACAACATTTGTTGATTCAACGTATCTTTAACTCCTTTAAAATAAGAGTTTATTTGGAAAAGTTCTCAAGTGACTTCCCTCCCCCCCAAGTCTGAATGAATTGACCCATCTCTCACTCTTCCATAAATACAGCAGCTCAGATAAAAGGTCATCTTTGATCTTTTCTTGTAATATTGACATTAATAGTTATCTTTAGGCATCTTATTTTCTCTAGCTTGTGTCAGTGGAGATGAAGCTCCAGGAGGGAGAGGGCAGTGGAGGTGGAGGTGTACCTAGCTGTACAAGAATTGTGAGGCCTCGTGTGTCTGCAGTTGGAGAGGTGGATGTGGCAGGCTGATGCCCATCTCTGCTCTCTAAACCCCTTCTCCGTTTGAAGGGAAACAGGAAAGAAAACCAAGTCTCTGCTCAAGCCTGAAGATTGGACTGGTGTCAGACACTTTCCCCTGGGACCACAGGGTGCAGCTTATATTGCAGTACTTGCTCTCAGCTTATTGTTTAAAGGACTCTTGTAAAGGGACATTCCTTCTATTGGGGTAATTTGTATGAGATACAGGAGTTCCCGACAATTAGCTTCCCATTGCTGAGAGTGGTTTTCCCGTTTTTCTTGGGAACATGTCAATTAAGGTCTATCCATTTCTCCCCCTCCTTATTTACAGTAAATTTCCAGGCATTTGGGGCTAAGCTTGAGGCAGAGTATAGAATTACAACCAGTATCTCATACAAAGCTTTGATGAAATTGTTTTCTTTTACAAAAATGTTTATACAGTGAAACTTTATGTCCTCAAAGAAGCATTCCCCACAGTCTCTGTACCAAGAGCTGCGTAGATGCAATTTTGACTCCCCTTTTCTCTCCCACTGGAAATGGGAAATCTGCACATCACTTTTGATGACTTTCCCGTTGAGTCGGTGCAAAAGGCTACATGTTGATTGACTGGCAAAAAAAAGCCATTAAAGCTTCTTCAGTGTTTTAGAGAAAATATTTCAAGTGTAGAAAGTTTCCACAAGGGACTTCAGCACAATGACTTCCAGTAACCACCACTGATCTTTACTGTAAATTCCTAGGTGAAATATTCAGTAGTATTAGACATATGACAATGTGGTGAGAAGTACTGAATGCCTACAGAGCCCTGGCCCCACCAATGCCAGTCTAGCAGCAACGTCAGAGAGCTGCTGCTTGCTTTGCTCGGGACTGTCTGCTGTTCATAGACATGGAGCAGGTCCATGGGTGAATGAAAGTAGCTATTTCCTGTGCTTGCTGCGGATAAGGAAGGCTTACAAAACACTGATTGCCCCAGCGAATGCCCCTATGAACGCATAGGCTTGCAGACAGTGTTTTGCATAGCATTGATGGCAAACAGATGATTCATGCATCTTGCATCAACCCTTCGGGTTTTTTAGAGTTGAAAAAAAAAATTTAAGGTTCCCTTTTTTTTCTAGCAGGAGACCGTTTACACTTTGTCAGTATATCCAAGAACTGCTTATTTCCCTGAAGCTGTAAAAGGTCACCTTTAATTTCTGCTTGATGAAAGTAGAGTGAATGAATAGGTCATTCTCCTTCTAGAAGCCTACTAAAATATACATTAGCCAATTGATTTCAGCTGGCTTTCACCCACCTTTTGATCAGCATCCAGCAGTCCCAGGTGGTGAAAGCAATCAGTATGCTTCTGATATTGTCCATGACCAGGCTGAATATAGAGAGGAAATCTACTCTGCATATGGATAGGTAACATATAGAGAAGGTTTGAGGTGTTTAAACCCCTATTACTTCTTCAGAAATTTGCATTTAATGTACTGGTTTGGCTGTTTTGTGTTCAGGTTTACAATGGGCTATATTTAAAAAGGTGATCCTAACTCATAGTAGGAGATAGCACTGACTTTTGAATGAGCCTACTGTGATTCTTATGCTATATAATGTTTTAGGAAAACAGAAGCAATACTGCCTTGGTCATACTTTAATTTGTATGACTGCTGTCATGTGCTAGAGAACACACCAGCATGATACTTGCAATGCCTCACATAATTAGTGATGTGCTCTACTTGGCTCTGCTTTGGAACAGAGGTGGAGAAAACTAGTTTTGTTACAGTTCTGCTGTTATGCAGCAAAACCTATTGTGCAAATTTGACATGTAATGATATGAATTATTGATATTCAAATACAGATATCATTGGAAAGATTGCCTTTAGGTTTGGCATTCTGTTCAGTAAGAATGAACTTCTCCATTAACTTTACTGAATAACGTGAAGGACTTACTGAAAGACTTGAGTTTTTATGAAACACTTCTATATATCTTATCAAAAAATGAACAGCAAAATATGTGCAATTGCAGGGTTGGGAACAGTGTGTTCATCAGCAAGAAAATATTTTGAATATTTTTTTGAAACAATCTGAGGGTAAGGGCTGAGTGAGGGTTGTGATGCAAACTAGAATCATTAAGCAGTTCATTCCCTTGAGTAACTGTGGCTTGATAACAGCCCCACATGGGCTTGATGCAACTCTGTTGATGGGGGCCTCTGTGCAACTGGAATCAAGCTTCATTAAGTTCTGCAGATCTGTTCCATCTGTTTTAATCCTGCAATGCAGATCTAGTCTTGCACTGCAGACCTGGGAAATTCTTCATAGCAAAGGAAAAGAATGCAAGAATTTCTGGCCTTCAGAGGGGCAGGAGGAATCCAAGGATGGAAAGGCTGAAGCATGCCCACTTTTGGGTATGGTCTGAACACTTCTCTTTCCAAATGTGGTTCCACCAGATGGTAGAAGTGAGTGAAAGCACTCACTTCAGCTCAACTTCCTATCAGAAAGGCAGGGCATAATCTCTGTCAGAGCTTGCTTGTTTATGCAGTTTTCCGCTTTGCCAAGCACTACAGCACTTTGGTCTGGAACACTGGGTTCCAGTGCAAAACTTTTAGCAGTCCACATTAGCCTAGCACGTGCGATGCACAAGAGAACTAACTATAGATCTGTAAGCGGCACTGTAACAAACTCTTCCCTCTGTTCTTGTATCCAAGCCTCGCTTGTATTTCCTGGAGCAAAGATGAGGGCAACCTAACTGGGTTGGTTCCTACATGTGGAAGGGAAAACACAGCTGAGCTCAAGCTGTGAGCGCTTTTTCAGACTCTACTGGAGCCAAGCTGTTGCTGGAGGAAGTGAGCATGTCATCTGAGACACAACTGTCTTTTTATTTTTATTTTTTTCCTTTGGCATATGTATCTGGGTATTTTTCCATATGTACTAGCCACCAGCTTGCATGTTGGCTGTGGAGTCTAGAGACTGCAATTCCTCCCTTCTCTTCTGGTTGTTGCTGTACTGGTTTTAGGGACCTACACACGTGTGCCAGTGTAGTCTGGCATGCAGCAAAACTTGATTTCTCAAGTATCAAACCAAAATATTTGGCTCTTCTGTTTGCACAGTTTTATCTGTTACATCTAGCACTAAATTGTGACAGCTAGACCAGAGCATCCTTGAAATTATAATAGGATTATCACAGAACAGGAACCCTCTAACTAGTAAAAAGCAGATTAAAACAGAGGAGCAACCCTCAGCCAATACAAATGTGTGCATTGTAATACTGCAATATCTAATGTTTTATGGTGTGTGTGCATAGCTTGAGTGGTGCAAGTCTGTGCCAGATCCTCTTGTCACTCAGCACTTGTCGTTCTGTACAAGCCATGTCATACCAGTATGATTTACTTTCTGCTCAATTACAACATGAAGAAGCATCTTGCTCATGAAATAGTGCATGTCATGGGGAGGAGGAATTTAATAATCGTATTGTCATTTTTGCAGAAATAGCTACTGATTCTAACCACGTTGAAAACTGAGTTTTCGTACATGGGTTGAGAGATGAACTCCAATTTCTGCCAGACCAGGGGTGAGTTAAGCAGCTTGTGCAGATGTCACTGCAGGGTTGATCAGAGCTGCGTGTTGTGCCAGTCAGAGTACGTGGACACTTTACAGCGGTCAATGTGGCCAGGATTCCAGGTGCTTCACTTATCAGCTGCTCCTTCTGCTTTTAGAGACCAACGGGGAAATTCTTAGGCTTGCAGTTTCAGATTTCTTCTCTGTGCTCTTCAAAGACTTCCCTTGAGCACATTGCTGTACAAAGCTGGTTATAAGTGGGAAAGGGTGCTATTTGGATCAGAGCCATTGCCTGCTGTGGAGCAGCATTTGACCTTTTTACATCTGTGGTTTTGCTGATTGCAATGAAAACGGATATGCAGTTAATACAATACTAACAACTGCATGACCAATGGTAATGCGCTTAGTAGGTTAATGGACTTAAATGATGACTATATGGTGATGGAAAAAAGGAGTAAATCCAGAACTAGTAGTACTTCATTTGTGAAACAAATCATACTATGTAGATTTTTGGGAAGTCACTGGTTATGCAAGTGTGAAGAAACTATTCATGTGTTTAGCTTGATCATACAGATTTCATGGATCATGTCTCCTGCAATGAAATACTTGACAAGTGCACTGTCTCAAACTGTGTCAAAGATCAGTGACACTAGGCTTACTTACCAATGTATGCAAAAAGTACTGTTTCTGCAATGTAGGATCACTCAGACTGGCAGGGACCTCAGGAGGTTTCCAGTCCAACTTCCTGCTGAAAGCAGGAGGCTCTGGGGTCAGGCCGGTGTCTTTGTCTGGTTGGGTCTTCAAAACCTCCAAGGATGGAGAAGGCACCGCTTCTCTGAGCATCCTGAGCAAGTGTAGCACACTGTGCTTCCTCCCACCCAGAATAAATAGTAGTGTTCAGTCACTCCTATTCAGATTGCCGTTGTGTTAGGAGTTTCTGAATAAAGTCTTTCACTGGTAAATCACTAGGATTGGGATTGGAACAGATTTTGGCCCAAAATTAATTGTCCTTTTTCTACTAATCTCGAAGGGGAGATTCTTAGGAAACTAGAGATCTGTTATATACTAAAGCATTTTATAGCGTGTTTTGTATGGTAGGATGAAGAAAACATTCTTGATAAAGCCAACTGCCATCTCTTGATAAATGCAGATAGACATAATTGGTATGAGAAGAGGTGAGAAGCATGAGAGTATAGGTGGGCTTTCCTCTTCATATCAAGAGAAGTAAATAAGACCTACAGGTTGAACGCTTCTTTTTTAAGACATAACACTTTTTATCTGAGCTTCTTTCCAAGATTAAGGTCTATGATTTGTGAGAAAGGAAGTTGTGGTAGGTATGAGCAGTTTGACTGCATGGCTACAACGATGCCAAATGCACGTCTGAGCATTACACTCACTGTAACTAACTCAAAGCCATGAGACAGTGATGTTTAGTACCACATACCTGTGTTCTCTCTTCAGTTACACTGCAAATCAAAATTGCCATATCTGGCCTCCCGCTCTTTTTGTAGTATTAAACCATATGTGATCTTCTCAGTGAGTAGTAGCCCATCCCTTTGGTTTTTTCAAGTAGGCAGATTGTTTCTAGGAATTTAAAGGCAGATGACCAATTTATGGGTCCTTTAATGATGGACCAATGACAGCTACTCATTTCTGTAGTGCTCTTTGGAAAATGCTTGAATCTCTTAGTACCAGGGCATGTCAACCAAACTCTTGAAAATAATGCTATATACATTGTATTTTAAAAAAGAAAAATGAAAAAGCTGTCTTTCTGTTCAGCCGAGCAATCGCTTAGTGGTGACTTTCCTGCTGTTTATGGGATGGGATTGTAGCTCTCACTTTTTTCTTTCTGCAACACATAGCAACATGGAGAACCCAGGACCTCAGCAGCCATCATAATACTTGCTACAACTATTAACATTCACTTCTATCTTGCTTTCTTATTTCTGGTTGTTTTTTTTCCAGAGGGCTTAGAGCCAGCCAAAGTATTCTTAGTCACATCATATATTTAATAGGAGAGGAGAGTGCACAGTGAAGAGGACTTCTGAAAACCTTTCCATAGTGTTGAAAAGTGCTTCCAGGTGCCAGAATGACGTGGGCAAGAAGAGTGTATCTTGACCTACCCCCACCGTGTTCTTGGTCCCCAGGATGCCCGTAATGCTTGCTCTTAAAGTGACCCTGCAAGTGGAAAATGCCCTTGCTTGAAATGTTATCAGCACAAGAACCTCTCAAACCGGAAGAAGCCCATTAGTGTCTGAATCACGAGCAGAACTTCCTGTTTTCTGGGCAGGGACAGGGAGATTCAGACAGAGCTGTTTGCATTTCTAAAACTTTAAATATCTATGCATTAGGAAAAAAAGTAACCGGTGTTGAGGCTAGCTAGATATAGAGATTTGAAATGATTGAACTGAAAAAGTTTGAAATTACGTATGTTTTACAACTGTAGCAAGTGTTTCCTATATTCCTTATGTAGCTTCATTGCTGAAAGGGATGTAAAAATGCAAAATGGATTTTGAGAAGTTATTTAAGTTTTCCACAAGACCACACAAATTTTCAAAAATAATCTCTGAATATGTTACTTGATAATACCTTATTCCAGAAAGGAATTTGTAGGCTTTCGTGCTACAGTTGCATCCTCCTGCACACATGGAAAAGTAATTCCTTAATTTCCCTTTACAGAATAAAGAAATAATGTTCCATGTTCCCCAGCATCTGTTTTCATTCACAGACTCTCTCCTCCCTTTTTTAAATATCCTTTCAAAACCTTTCCGATAAACTTCAGCTATCTAAAATGAAAACATGCTGTTGAATCTCTGGCTTCAGATTCAGAATATAGAGTTTTGACTCCATACTGTATTTCTAGGTTATTCTAGGTTATTTCTTGGACATGCCAGTCACAGTTCTTGCCTTGTCACAAAGAAGAAGCAATACTTTTTTTTTTTTTTTTTTTTTTTTTTTTTTTAAACCCAGCCTTTCTCATCTGCCTATGTGGCAAACTGTCCCAGGCAAGGGTTTCTGGTTTCTAGCCAAGCAAGCTCAGACCAGACGCATATTGCATATGAACAGTTCCTGGAATGACAGAGAGCTCTTCTTCAGTACCTCTACACTCAAATGAAAACTTTCCTCGGATACATTTGAGAACAGGAAGGTTATGGTGTGCAGCTGAATTTAGTTGGCTTTTTCATCCCTTGATTATTTATTTAAAGAAAAAAGGCCTAGACACAACGTCATTAGAAAACACTACTTCTCTGTACAGATCCTGATTAAGGAAGCTACAGATTAAAGAGACCATTACTTGAGCTTTTATTTGTTGAACTGTATTATTGCTATTCCTTCAGCTAGAATCTTCAAAGAAAGCCCTTTGAATTAAATATAGTTGTTTTATCATTCCTGAAGACCATGAAGATGATAAAAAATAAAAGTACTTTAATTTTTTTGAGCCAATGTTACTGTAGTATATGTTGCCTTCAGGAATAGTTCATGGAATAAAAACTCCTGATCCACCTGTTTTCCATCTGATATGTAGAATTACATAGGAAAAATGCTGATTTCTAGTACTGAGTACAAATAGTACAAATAAAATTAAGGCAATTTATGCTACCTACTGTAACAGGAAGTGTTACAGAATGAAAAAAACGTATTGCAACATGTTGCTCAAGGAGATGAAATTGAAGTCAAATTCATTCTTGTCACTGCAACCATTTGTTTATGTTGCTGAAATTCCTTAAATAAGTTGTGAAAGTTGGTGAGGTTTCTGGTTCTGCATTTGGATCCATTTTTTTTTAATTAACTGATTCACTTTAACTATATATTTTTAAAAGCACACAACCAAGTTTCTGGTTCTGCGTTTGGATCCATTTTTTTTTTAAATTAACTGATTCACTTGAACTATATATTTTTAAAAGCACACAACCAAGTTTTCTTTAGATTAGTTTATTTGGAGGGGCATAACCATTAAAGAAAGGACTGCTTGGTTAATTTTGACATTTCAAACAGTCAGCAAGATGTTGCCATTGGAAACACGTTTAGCAGTATAGTTGATCAGAAATAATAGTGGTTTTAAAGTTGTTTAAAAAATGGAAAAAGTCTCAGGTCAATCCAAAGTGCATTTTTCATTTAGGCCAATATGAATGAGTTTGAAACACTAATATTTAAATATTTCAAGTGCAATCTCAGGGCTTTATAAGATAAATATAGCCAACTTTCAAAGTGACATGCTTTGAAATGAAAAACAAAATGTGGGGTGTACTGAATATAGGACAAATACTTGATAATTTGAATTTTTCGGGTGAGGCCTTTTGACCCAAATTCTGGGGTTAGACTGCAACAATTTAATGAGTTTGATCCAAATAAAAAACCTTACTAGATACTTTTGCAACTTAAGAATCAATTAGTTTTAATAATTCCCCTCTAAATTGCAATCTGAGCCTAATCTGGAGTCACAAGCAACTAAGTTACCCTATGGATGGGCTCTTGGCTAGTGCAAGTCAGTTGACCTGTCTGTCTCATAACAGAAGAGAGCTGGGACTCAGGGATTCGTTTTTTAAATCTTTTTCTGCTTCATGCTGCCCCTTTAGGGCAGTTATTCCCCAAAAAGACCTTGGCAGGTTCAGTTATCAGGGCCAAACCTCCTGCCTGTCCCAGGAGCAGCTCTGGTGCAGCCATGTGGGTCAGACCACTGACAACTGTGATTGGAAGTATCTGCGATCTTTGGGTTTAGTTTTCGGCTGAAAACATTTGTTTAAATAAGACATCTTAGGAGCTGGTACCATTTATTCTCCACCTGAAATAGCAGTTCTAGTAGTTCAAGTAGCTCTGAAGCTGATATTAGCCAAGCTGTCATTGTGAGTGACGTGTTTGAATGCCATTTGATGGCATTGATTCAATGGCCTTCTAGAAAATTGCTCTTCTGCAAACATTTCTGTGGATGCCATGAGATTGTAGAATGACAGAAATGCTGGAAATGACTGAGCAAATTTTATTTGCAGCTAGTTATAGCATATGTAAGTAAACAAAGATGCAATATAATGCAACGGGACTTTAGCCCATCCAAGGATTAGAGGGCCAAATCCAAAGAAATAAAATATTCTTTGCAGTTTTGTACCAAACAGTTTGCACTGTTTCTTCAGCTTTGTATTACCATAGCTTTGGCCAGGCTATTTGTTCAGTGGCCAATCTGTACTGCAAAATTTTTTGGACTTTTTCTCTTCTCCCTTCTATGCCTTTTCATTTTTTTATGCTAGTTATTATTGGCAGAACAGCCAACTTTTCTGCAATATTTTAAACTCAAGTTTTCACTACTAATAAAACTGATTACATTGCAGATTACAATCCAACCAAATTTATTTCCTTTTACTAACTTCCAAAGCCTCGGGATGATTCTTTTTCATCTGAATGATTTCTCACTTTTTTTTTTTTTTTTTTTTTTTTTTTTTTTTTAAATCAGTTTGGAATCCAAGGATGATTTTTTCCTCCTGCAGCCAGGACATCACCACAAGCCCATAATCTTCTTAAATACTGAACTAAAATTGAATAAAATTGGCTGGAGCATGAAGTAAAATTGACTTTCAGAGTCTGGAGCAATCTCCCTGTTGAAATGAAATCTAGGACTTTTTCTTTGGTAGTCACAGTAGCTTTTAGTGTTTACTGTAGTAGAAACCTTCATAGTACAAGTACTGGAGAAGTTTACAGTTAAAAGCCATTGCTTTTGCCTGCTTTGGTCATATATAGTGTTGAATCCTTAGTAATTCATAATTGTAAGGGATCTTGGAAAGTGTCTTCTGCTCAGAGCAGGATAAACACTAAATTCAGACCAACTTGCTCAGGGATTTATCTAGCTGAGTTTTGAAAAACTTCAAGGATGGAGATGGCACAACCTTTCTGGGCAACTTTTGCCCATACTTGACCATTACCGTGGGCTTCTGTTTCACTGAGGATGCTGCCGGACCTCATTGCCACCAGGGCAGACAGCTGGCTGACGCTCTACTCGCTGCCCAGAGCCTTTCCTGCAGAGGTGCTCCCTGGCCAGGCCGTGCCCAGGCTGTGCTGCTGCTGGGGGCTCTGCTGTCCCAGGGCAAGGCTGGACATTCGGTCAGGTTTTTCGAATGGCAGCCCAGCTGACAAGCAGGTAGATCGGTGTCATCTGCAAACTGAACGTGCACTCTGTCTTCCTTGAGGTTGCTGATAAAAAGGTTAAACAGGGTAGATAGACCCTGCAGTATTCCACTTGTTGCCGACCTCCAGGTGGAGTAGCAGCCGTTAACCACAACCCCTCTAATTGCTCCACTCGTCTAGATCATGAAGTTCCGGTTTGGATGTGAGGATTCTGTGGGAGACCATGTCAAAAGCCTTTAAGGCAGAAAGCATCCGCTGCCCTCCTCTCAATCACGTATCTAAGCATCTCGCCATAGGAGGCACTCTTGTGAGTCAGGCAAGATGTAGCCTTGTCTGACCTAATTATTCCTTGTTGCCTTTTTTGCAGCAGGCATTTGCCTTTTCTTCATCATCAGGGTCCTCCCTGAGCTCGGCAGTCTTTCAGAGATGACAGAGTGGCCTTCTAAGGCCAACAGCCAGCTCTCTTTGCACCCTCAGATGCAGCATGCCAGCTCCCAGGGACTTGTACTGAATAAGATTTCTCATGATGTCCGGTCTCGATCCTCTTCTACCAGTGCTGGATCCTCTCCTCCTTGAACCCTGTCTCTAAGCATTGAGGCTTGGGAGACCTTGCTGCTGAAGAGTAAGGAGAAGGCGGCGCTGAGGAGCTGTGCCTTATCTATATCACCAAATCCCCTGCCCCGTTCAGCAATGGGCTTACTTTTTTATTTTGTTTTATCGTTCATATAGTATTAGGAAATTGTTGCCCTTGATTCTGCTTTTCCGTTGTCCTGGGAAATCTCAGTGTCCTTAGTTTCTCACCTGACTATTAACCTCAGTTAAATATTCATGATGATGTTTGGGTGAGTGCTCATTTGTAAGCAGTGCTTCTGTATCATGCCAGGAGGGAGCATTTATAACTGCCATTAGTGTTTATAGAAATGAAGAAACATGGGAAACTTTACTTACACATGAAAAAAGTTGAAAAAAGACTGTGTTTATTCTAGAAGGCAGAGTTAACTGATGTGATTACATGATGATGTTGATATTCTGCAGGCCTGGGCAGATCCTGGACATTTTTTTCTGGGGACATAGTGACCTTTACATGCTGTGTTTAAAGGCAGCTTGGGGGGTGGGGGAAAAAGCCCACATTATATGCCTACACATTGGTATAATGGAGTAATCCATGTTTACATATATAATCTATGAGTCACTAGATAAGTGCCCAAAATCTGAAGAGAACAAGAGGAGATAATAGTTCACGACTTTGCTAAGTTCTTTCTCAAGGTAAACAGTAGGGTGCTACTTGGTGTGTGATACTTTTATTTCCATTGTATTTAAAGAAGGTGTATTCAAGGAGGATGTGCTCAAACACTGAACAGAGCTAAGGATTAAAGGATTTTCCATGCTCTGTTACCTTCCATCTCTGGGGGGAGTGAGTGTTGTTTAGTTCCTTGATTTTTTTGAGTTTGTAAATCTCAAGTATGTAAGTTAAATTCATACATTTTGTATATTCCTAGGCACTTATTTCTGCTAGCTTTTCAAGCCGCAGAGATTGAATTAATTTTAGTATGCAGAGTTAACTGTGTAACTGCTGGAAATCAGATATTTTTGTTTGCCCATTTGTACATGTTAAGGTGGGGGTGTTGTTAGGTGCTAGTTCAACACCTTTGAAAAAGGGTGCTGAAATGTATCCAGATAAGGAGTCCTGTGAAATCCTGCTACCATGTGACATAGTAAAGTCATTAATGCAGTTTCTTCATGAATGTTAGAGGAGCTTCCTAGATCTTACTTTATCCCCGTAAGTTGTCAGTGGAAACAGCGTAAATAAGAACAGGCAAGTGAATTAACCAATTCTTAAGTCTTGGTATGAGAAAGTGTAGGGTTGCATCATTACTGCCTGGCTTTAGAAACAAGATGATGAAATACATCTTTAAACAGCCACTGATCTAGGTTACTAACTGTTATTTCCTATGTTATTCCTGATGGTGTAGGTATTTCTGAAAGACTGATTTTTTTTTTCACAGAATCTCCAGGCTCCAGAAAATTTGGAAACCCTGTTTTTCTTTGAATTGAAAAAAAAAATATTTGAGTTCAAATTGAAAATTTTGACATTCTCTGCAAACTGGAAACATTGCATTTGGGTGTGCTGTATGTAGCAGTCTCTGCTTTCAGCCACACAACTAGACCGAGCCGATGCTCGCTGTGGCTGTGTGACAACTGCAGAATTACAGTGAGGTGGCAAGGGAAGGACCTTTATAGGCTCCTGTGGGGTGTGCGTGGTGGGGTGCTGGTCATTTCCCCTTTACCAGAAGTTGATAAGTCATGTCAAAGGCTTTCTGTGTTTCCTGACCTCGACATAAATGACTTAGAGGAGAATATTTCTGAAGTTTCCCTTGGCTGATTATTGCACAGTTTCACAGCCCATCATCAGAAACGGTACTTTTCTGACTATGTTAAGCTTTTAAAATATGTAGTTGTTGATGTTTTGTGTGAGGTCATTCAGGCTAAGGTCTCTGTAGGAACTTAATGGTGCCTAGGAAACAGGGAAGACTGCCTTTCCCTGGAGGGTAGCGTGTTCTGCTGTTCTCATGCAGGGAGGGGCTGTCTGCAAACAAGTAGATAAGTAGATTTTGTCCTTGCAAAATGAAACCTATACGCAGTACAGGCACTGTGGCAGTATTTGCTACTGCTTCTCTTGCTCCTTGGAAGCAGCTTTTAGGAGATGTGAATAGCTAACGTCACAGACAACGTTTTTTTTTTTTTTTTTTTAATTCTTATTATCAGGATTTTTCTTTTGTCCTGTTCCCAGGGTTGCTGCTTTTCTGTCACTCATGTGGCTTTCTGTGCTGGTACGTTGAGGGCTGTACTTAGAGGAGACTTTAGGCACTATAGTATTAGGATGACTGTGCTGACTTGCATCCATTTATTTATGCATAGTGGTCAGTGAATAATGTTTCTTCCATTAATGTGACTAATTTTTGAATCTATTTGTATTTTTGGCATCCTCAGAATACCGTGGCAAACTGTTGTGTGTTTTTATATGTTCTATGAAAAAGTCCTCATTTTGTTTTAAAATTGCATCAGATAATTTGAATACCTGTCAAGCTGTATTGTAAGAAATAGTGACTAACTTGCAAACACAGTCTGGCCATATCTGCATCGCACCAGACTGGCAAACCCTGAGCAACCTGGTTTGACCTCAGAGCTGGCCCTGCTTTGCACCTCCATCTCCCACCAGCCAGCTCTCTTTTAAAATGACTACTAGCCTTGTATCGTAGTATAGCTCTCCTTTGGTAGCTGCTGTGTATTTTTGCCCATCTTTTTGCTCATCTTTACTTTTTCTCTTTGGTATCCTTTCTGTGATGAGGGGGAGGGCTAGTGAAAGTCCAAGGGTCTGAGTTGCTTGTTTTGCCTTCTCCAGGACACATGTTCTCCGTGAGGATCTACTGCTGCAAGCAGGCTAACAGCCAAGGTTGAGGTTGGATCTCTGCAGGTGATACACTGAGTTTTGCTACAACAATGTTGTACCTACAACAAGAAAAACTGAGTTGCCAAAACTTTGCTCTGAAGAGTAGTGCAATGCCAGTAGCGGTAGGTGACCAACCCAGGAGACCTGACTGAGGCAGAAGCATAGAACAGGGCCTGGAAGCAAATTGCTTTAGGTCTTTAATGGTTTGTGCTGTACTTAACTTGGTGACCTACTGAAGAAAATGTTGTACTCTATCATCAGTTTCATAAATTAGCCAGTCCTCCTTCCTTTATTTATTTATTTAGCTGTTCAGGCATTTTAGTTTATGATGGAGCACTTATATCTTATTCTGTCTTACCATGTGGAAAAACTGCATAGATGCTGTGAAAATACCACTGAAATAGGCTCTCCCATGAGGAATGAGCCTAGGAATATTTGATGCATGGGTTTCAAAATTTAGTTTCAGACATCCCCTCTGTGGCTAAACTCGCTTACATGCACCTAAGCTCTCTGTTGGATAGACTTGGTATCCATTTCTAGTAAAAGATTCAGAATTAATGATTCTTCGCAGAGAACAGATTAATCAGTTGTGAAAATTAAAGTTTCTTTTAATTTGAACTGTTAATATATGTAGTGTATAGAAATAAAGTGGACTGGGAACAATTTTGCGAACTATGTAATCTGCTATGCTGTGGTCTCAAAAAATATTTCAAGTGTTATTGCTAAAAGTCATTTAGTGCTTGTTTAGATTTCAGTTTAGTAAGTTGATGTCTACTGTAATATAGTATTTGTCGTTTAGGGAAGATAGTATTTCAAATGAAAATGATAATCAGCAAAAATAATGGGAAAAAATATAACAGGCAGATTGCAAGAAGCTAGAATTGGTATGGGTTACCAGGCTGTTTCTCTTTAGCTGACGTGAGGTGAAACTCTTGGTTTATCCTGGGTTAGTGTCGGCCAGGTCTGGGTGCTGTTCTGCTAGATATTTCTCAAAAAAAAAAGAAAAAAAGAAAAGAAAAGAAAAGCAAATGGTAAAACAATCAGAGTCTGCAGAGCTGTATTTTTCTGGAAGTCATACATTTTACTAATAATTGCCAGACAATGTCAGAGTCTAGGAATTAAGGAAAAAAAATTATTGCTGCTGTTCCAAAAATGCTTAAGTAACTGTGGTATTATGCCGCTATTCAAGAGTGAGATGAACAAAGACTTGGTTATGAAAAGCTTTTTAAGCTTCATAATATAACTCCTCCTTGCTGCCTGCACTTGCATACCTTTCACAAAAATCTTTTGAGTATCCACTTTGTGGCTTTTGGGCTGCAACTGCAAACTAAAGAGGATTTCAGTTTATTAAAGCATTCTCACAAGTCTTTGGCTTGTGGGGATGTGATTACACTCTTTTCGTTATGAAATGTTTTATTCCTCTGGATAATGTCTTCTTGCTTGCCTGACAATGTTAGTATCTGAGAGGACAGAAATGCTTCGACCCTTTACAGTTTGTATCCTTTTTGGTTGCTCTATGCATTCAAATCCCTCTGAAAGCAAGGAAAGATGCAATTCCACAGTATTTCAGGAGGAATCCAGAAATGTTCATCTTACTCTGTCACTACCAAGGTGGCAGAATAGAGGTCCCTGTTTCTCCCACCTATCCTTTAGTGTAAGTCATAGACAATTTAGGCAGCTAGGGCAAGCTTTAGGATTCCAGACAATTTAGGAAGCTTTTCCAAAAATTAAAGAGCATAGACATCTAGCTAAGATATTGTGAATCATCCTTTGTAGGTGCACAGCTCTGTGCACTGACGGCATTGGGGAAAAAAAGTTCTCTTTTTTGGGTCTTCTGAATCATAGCTAAGTTGGATTCCTAAAGCAGGAGGAGGAGGGTCAGATTGAAGATAGACCATGGGATTGCCTCCTCTCCAGGGAAAACGAGCCCTGCTGGCCCTGATGTTATAGGGGAACGGAATGGTCAGCAGTGCAAAGCAGCCCCGGGCTCCCAAGAGCCTGAGCAGGGCTCTGCACGGAAATACTTGCTCTTACTGAAACTGTTGCATGGTGATGTGGTCTCACCCTAGGGCCCTATCTCAGAGCACAATGGCTTTAAAGATACAGGTCTGATTGCAGCATTCTTCTCGTGCTTTTCGTTCAGCTGGCTTGCAAGCGATTTGCACACAGAGACGAGGTCGTATTTATGAATTTCAGTGGGTGTGCTGCCCACTCACATTAACAGAACATGACAAATTCACAGAGCAAATATATTTCCAGCTGTCACCTGTCAACACAGTGGTCCTGAAGGATTTGAGCAGGGGATCTGGCTCCGAGGAAGCTCTCTTGATGGAAGGCACTTCCGCAGTTAAGGTGAAACATGCTTTATTGCTGCTGCAGCATCTCCTGCAGGGATTCCCAGCCAGGAGGAGGAGGGACGAGATGGGGAGCTCCAGACATTCCCGGCAGCTGCAAAATCTCTTTTGCTCGTAGGAAAGTGAATACGATGCTTAGGGGGTGCCCACATGTATTTTATCTAAAACTCATTTGGTTAATCTGTAACAGAGAAGCACATCTGTCAAAAGCTGTATTAGCCTTTTCTTTCCAGTCCTATGGCAATCTCAGTCATGAGCTTGGAATGAGGTAAATCCTGTAAGCTTAATGTTCACGGGAACCAAATATTAAACATCTCTCTAGAGCTGTAGGCACCTCCAGCTGGAGAGAATTCACCTGTCGTTTAAAACAGTGTCTTAGTTTTTCCACTCTTTGGAGAGTCACTTCTGATTTTTTACTAAGAGCCTTCATAGTCTGTCATCACCTTCTGGACACAGGAGCTTCTTAAGTAAAACAATCAAAAAATGACCAGGTTGCTCTGCTGCCTTGGTGAGGTGGGAAGAGAAGGAGAAATAGAAAGGGGAAGGAAAGAGGTGGAGGAATAGAAATGAAGGAGATGAGGACGAGGAAAAGGAGTGGAAGGAAACGGGCAACAGTAGTAAAAGGGACAGAAAAGGAAATGTTAGCACACAGGCATGCCGGGTGAACGCGCCTGCCCCGGACGGCCTTTCCTCTGATGCAGCTGGAGCTCCACGTAATATCAGCTGCCTCTTCCTGCCTCCCCACCGCTGACCCCCCACCCCCACCCCGGGCGCTCACGGCCCCCGCGTGCTCTGATGTCAGGCTACTTGCACAACCGGGAATCTGGACATCGTTTGCTGTCCTCTCGTCTAGTCTACTCACTCACGGTGCCTGTGTGCCTGGCCTCACTTGATCGTCCTCCACTTTTTCTCTCTTCCCAGGTGGTCCTTCCGTTGCAATCCTTCCTGTCCGGCCTTTCCTCTCTTCATCTCTTCCTCCTCTCTACTTCCCGCCTTGCTGTTCCCTTTCTCCTCTTCCCCTGGGCCTCCCTCACCTCCCTTTCCTCTGTTTTTGACTGCTCCTTGCGATTTTTCTACACAGGGAAAGAAATGTAACAAGCCTCTGACACCTCGCTCCTCTTCTGGGTTTCATCTTTCTGAAAAGGAAATCCTTTGAGCGAGGGTCTGTGTTTTTTCCTTGATTTCTGGACCACAAAAAGCCGTTCCCTGCTAAGGGCTCTGGGCACCATGACAATATAAATAACAATAATTAATGGAGCACTGCACATACGGAAGAGGTGGGAGAGCTGACGGCATGGAGCGCACATTTGGGAACATACGCAGCCATTAGCATACGGCTGCTAAGATACTCCTCCTGCAGCTGCGGAAGCACCTACCGCTTGTGACTACCGGTAAATTCCAGGAGTTACACATTAACACTTCAGTAAGGGACAGAGCTGTGTGGGCATTTGACTTGCATCAAAGATACCCATGCAAAAGCGAGATTAATGAATGATAGCCACCGAATGAAGTAAACACGAATGGCCAGGTCCTTGCAAAGTGGACCTGATGGCCATCAGCTGAAGTAAGCAAAGGTTAAGGTTTTGCTCTTCAGTACAGCTAGGCACGTTGACATGTATCTATAGACAGCACAGGAGGAATCATCTCATAAATCTGCTTTACATGCTGAAGGTCCTGGGTTCAAGCCCCAGTGGAACCAGCACCAGGAAATCTTTGGGAGGCTGGACTAGATGGTCTCCAAAAGGTCCCTTCCAACCTTACTGATTCTGTGATTCAATAAATGCAATACCATTTCCCATGCTTTTGTTCCAAAATATTACCACCTGAAAAGTGGTGTTTCTGGGTTTCCTCCAGCATATTGCGGTGGTGTGTATTGATGTCACTGCTGAGTGACACCCGAAAGATGGTGAGCTAAGTAATGACAACTGGCTGTGAAGACCTGCGTAGGGAAACTTTGAGATTTTCATGCCTATAGAGAGCTCCAGATACAGCAGAAGGGAATGAGGAGGTACCTGGGGTGAATGGGAGGAGGGAGAAGGGAGTTGTGGGTCTCCCTTTTGCACCTTGGATACATGTTTGAGCAGGGAGTCAGAAAAGCTGAGATGGAGCCCGTGAGTACTGGTGTTTCGCTCCCGGCTCTGCCGAGGCATTTCTTGCTTGAGAGGCATTACCTTTGGGATGTGTCTGGGGTGATCACTTCATACGTTTTGTCACTGCTGCCTGTGACCGCAGCTCCCCAACGCTGGAACTGCAGTATCGTTTTCACTCCATGCTCGTAGCTCTGAGGATCACAGGTCATACGAAGGGGATTTTTTTTGGTTTCAATTCCCAAGTTTGCTGTACCTCGGAGATCGTTTCCAACATGCACAGGCATCCTGAATCTCCGTTTTCTGCTGAACAAACCGTTGCCAGGTTGCCTTTGCTGGGGCCATTGGGGAGCTGGACTCTGTGCTGTAATTTAATGGTATCAGTTATGGATTGATCTGGCCCCTTGGCACCTCGATACTTTGCTTTCTGTCGCTGTCAGGAGTTGAGGCTGATGGGGGACAAGCAATAACACGTTTGAGCTTGTGTTCTGTGTAGACCGCTCTCGCCTTCCCTAAAGAGCAAAAATGGATTTGACACAAACAGTTGCCTGGTGTGTTACTGTATCTTTTAGTACGGCTAAAATGTAAGACTAGAAGGCTAACGTAATAGTCTAGGACAAATAAATAGGCTTTTTTGTTTTTCCTAGCCAATTTAAATAAATTTGTTTTGCTTCCCAGAGGCACTTGTGCTGTGCTCCCAGCATGACTTTTTTCTGCTTGGCAAAGGACTCTATTTTGCATATGTGGTGAGATTTAACAGCTTTCTCAGTATCACGGTTCACTTGAGGGCATATAAAACCTCTCTATCTTTTCTAAGTTTTCCATTCCCCAAACAACTCACATGTGTCCTTTTAAACATCTTTTTCTGTTATAACTTAAGAAATATCATTCAAGTGGTGCAATGAAAATCTCTCCCAGTCATGGCTACATCTTTGTAAAGCGTAACGGGACTAAGGGGATGCACTTCTGACCACAGTATCTCCGCCAGCTGGGGCTAATAACTTTTTTAAAGGCTTTCCTTTTATGACATTCAGTCTGTTTGCCAAAGATTTCTCCAACCTCTTGTAAAACTGACATAAGTCTTGTTTATCTCCAGACTCAGCTGTTCAGCACTTGTGTTCACAGGCACGTTTTCATGTGTGAGATACGCGAATAGGAAATATGAGATGGGTTTGGAAACCTGCAGAATATCCTTGCTTTCCAGCTATCTGGAGCTGATTGAAAATCAGGTAAATTTTCAAGGCCCAGATCTACAAAATATGGTGGTTCCCACTAGGAAGGGAAGGTTTCAGGTGCTCTTAATAAATACTGGAATGAAAAGGACATGTCTATGTCACCAGAAGAAAGGCAGTGATAGTCTACTTGTCTTGCTTGACCTTCTTAGCAGCTAACTATGTTGCACTTTTGTTGAGAGAGAGAGAAAGAGAGAGAGAGAGAGAGGATCACTGACAACCAGCAAATCCAGGCTCATTTCAAAAAGGGAGAACTGATGGTTCATTGCATCTTTTTATGTATGTATGAATTTATTTATTTATTTATTTGTATTAATTGCAATGTTTCACTAACTCTTTCCAGTGCAAAAATTGGCAGCCGTGCTGAAGCAAGTTGACAAAATCCCTTCTTTTTAAGTACTCGGCTGATTACAAAGTGAGAAAACACTTGCACAGACCAGTTGTAGGCAGGAAGAAATCTGTCATCCTGCAAAAATTCTTCCTGTTTTACAATGGAATGGAAACAAACTCCTGTAAGTTCTATTTTTTAGTGAAATACCGGAGAAAGAAACTGCAAGAGTGATCCCGCCACGGTGAACGTAATAGTAGTGAGGCTATTTGCCTGAAACGTAAAGGCATTGCAAGAGCTTGTCTTGAAGGCTTCTCCGAGAGCCTCCATGAGAGGGGAAGCTTCCACATCGTTTCAAGTGGCAGGAAGGGAGGAAGGTCTCGACTCTGTTTTGACTAGAAGTTTCTTGCTAGACCTGAGAAATATTTCCCAGGGAAGGTTTAGTTGAAATTGGCATGTTCCCATCAAAAAATTCCGTTCTGACAAAAGACAGTTTTGTCCAAAAATTTCCAACTGGCTTAAGCAAGGACATTTCCTCTCTTCCCAGAACACGAAAGAGGTGAAAACAACCTCATACTTTCTATGTGGGGAAAAAGAAGTGTCTTTCGGTTCTGCGTGAATGTGGCTCCACACGTTCACTGCTTACTCATCACAGTTCCACTTCTGAACTAAAACAAACTTTCAGTTTAAGACGCTTTGGTATGGGATCAAGAAAAGGCCAAGGCTTAGCTTTATAAAAAAAAATCACCAGGCAGTTACTCTAGCGCTGGCTGTGGCCCGCTACCTCTATAAAGAAACTGTCTGATTATTATATCTGCAAGCAGTGTTTTCCCATTTGAGGACTCTGTTGATGAAGGGTTTTAAAACTGGCTAGCGATATAGACCATTTTATAAGTAGATTAGTTGTATATAAAAAATTGAGTTCGAAATACGGCACGGCTGGAATTGTGTAAATGTTCAAGCCTCAATCAAGGGAACCTTAGCTCTGCTCTTCCTAAGATACTGCCGGTTGCAAAGCAGGCCCACGTTGGCATTAATTCTTCTTCTTTTTTTTTTTTTTAATCAATTGCATTTTACCTGTTTTGACTCCTGATATCATTGCAAAGTAGATCTAAGGCTATTTGTAGGCGTAATACGTATTTCTTTATCTTTATAGGTTTATATTCCTTTTAAACATTAACTTTACTTTTCCTCTTTATGACATTCCTTTGTTATACTCCATACTAAATTTAAAATTATAATAGTTCTTTTTTTGTAATACATTTTTCTGTAACTATAAACAAAACATTTAATGGAAATCTTAACATTTGCTGCCTCAGAGTGTTTTAAACCATAAAGACTGAAACTTGAAGACTTTTCTTGTAACTTTTACAGTGAGATTCAGTGATGCTCACTGTTTTTTACTCTACAAAGCAATGAACACAAAACAGTTAAACTGGCTTTACAACTGATTTTGTTTTGCGAGAGCAGTAAGTTAATTTAGACATCAGTTTCCTTCTCCCCCTTGTGCTGCATATTGTCCGCCAGTCGTTCGTACGTTGCTCCATTCCCCTTAATGCCTGTCTGTCTGTGGTTTAGCATGCCTCTACCGCGGAGGTAGAGAAACACACGTACGTGCATGCGTTTCATCTTGCATGCTCTGCTGAGGAGCTTTGGATTGATGGGTAGCTTTTACAAAGGTCGTTTTTGTAATTCTTGTATTTGTCTTCCTCCTTTCCAGTCGGAAAGGGGATCATATGCCTAAGCAATTATTTTCAGACACTCCGCAACTGGTCATTCTATCCTGTTGACTCTAATGCTTTGCTACGAAGGAGGCAAGAATTATCGTTAGGCCTTAAAGGAACGTAAGTGTGGTCTGTGCACAACATCTTGGAGAAATCCAGCTGTCTTGAATGCCTGAAGAAATGTTTTGATTCTCTCACAGGTCTTTTGAGGGATGAAAAGGTCTGAAGCTAGACTTCACGTTTCTGAGCTTGTGCGTTGAATATATTGAGCATGCTGATTGGAGTCATGGCTGGGATTCAGGCAGCAGGGGGGACATCTCAGAGAGCTTGCTGACAGCAGGAAACTCTCACTGTTGAGAAATGAGTTTCAGTGTAGCCTTGCCTGATCATGGGGAGGAAGTGAACAGAGCCTTCTTTAAACAGCTTGAGGAAGTCTCTGAAGTCTTGTGGGGCACCTCAACCTCTGTGGCTTCTGCTGGAAGGCCAGTACGGTCAAGGACACAAGCGGTAAAGGAGATTTCTTGAGGGTATCAGGGATAACTTCTTCATACAAGTGGCAGTGGCTGGGCCAGCCAGGGTGACACAAAGCTGGAGCTGCTGTTCACTGACAAGGCAGTGCTGTTTGGGGATGTGATAAGCAGTGGCAGCCTTGGCTGTAGTGACCTTGAAATAGTGGATCCAGAGGGCAAGAGGAAGGAGAGCAGCAGAGCGCAGAGCCTGGGCCTCAGGCGGGCAAAGTTTGGGTTATTCCAGGAGCTGGTACTTGGGATCCCACGGGAGGCTGCTGTGAAGGGTGAGGGAGCTCAGGAAAGCTGGCAGCGCTTGAAGGACAGCTTCCTCCAAGCACAGGTTTAGCTAAACAGGGGACTGAACAGTAGGGCTCCTGCAGAGAAAGCAGGGATAGGCCACAAAGGAGGAGTTCAGAGACGTTTCCCAGGCACGTAGGGAAGCGTTAGGAAGGCCAAACGTCAGCTTGAGTCTCGCAAGGGGCACCAAGGACCTCAGGAAGAGCTTCTCCGGCTAGGCGAGCGTGAAAGGCTGAACAAGGAAGATGTGGTCCCGTTGCTGAATGGGGCAGGGGACGTAGTGACAGAGGACAGAGATACGGCAGAGGTGGTCAATGGTGCCTTTTCCTTACTCTTCAGCACAAGGTGTGTCAAGCCTTGATGCTTATTGAAAGGGTTCATGGAGGAGGAGAAGAGGCAGGGGCAGCGGAAGAGTGTTGAGTCAGGGGTTACTTGAAAGCCCTTAAATGACAGAAGTTCACAGGACCTGCTGGGCTGCATCTGGAGGTGCCGAGAGTGCCAGCAAGACCAGTACTTGCAAGGCCACTCTCTATCATCTCTGGGACTTCTCCTAGTTCCCATGACCTTTCAATGACTGAAGAGAAGCCAATGCATGCATTTTCAAAAAGGCCAAAGGACAGTCCAGGAAATTTTAGGCCAGTCCTCCTCTTTTCAGTTCCTGCAAAAACCATGGAGCAAGTCCTCCTGTAGCTTTTTGGGGGGAACTGAGAGAGAGGACAGTGACAGGAACAATCAGCATAGGCAGACCAAGCAGAGGTCCTGCCTGTCCAACCTGATTTGCCTTCTGTGGTGATGTGATCAGATTTGTGGATAAAAGGAGGGCAGTGGATGCCACTGACCGTGACTTTAGCAAGGCTTTTTGATACTGTCTCCCATAATATTCTTGTACTCAAGTTAGGAAGGTATGGTTTGGAGGGATGGACAGCTAGATAGGTTAAAAAAAACTGGTTGAATGGTATTGGTGAGACAGTGCTGATTTTAAAAATGTATTTAACGTTGGCTTCAGTCCTCGCCTGGTTGTCCATTTTCTGGGGCCTGTCTCCTCCCTGTAGAGGAGGATGACAAAAGCTGGGACAGCAAGAGACAGAAGGTGAAACTGCAGGCTTCAGGATTTAGAGAGGTGAAAACTGGCTGAATAAAATAAGTTAGGACGAAAGGTGATTTTTACACAATTGATTTTCCAAGTAAATACACTTCTTACCATCTTTGAACCTGTGGACTAAGGCTTACGGAAAACAGGAAGCGCTGCCAGGAAACGAAAAGAGGATTTTGTTTGGGACCTGAAAGCTTGGATTTACTCATTAAATTATTCTTAATTTGGCATAAATACAGCAAGGAGACCTTGACCAGATTGGAGAAGACTCTCTTGTGGCTGTGAACAAGGCTTTCTGTTTGCAAGCCGTGGCTGGCTTTGTGCAAGCCGTACAGATCTAAACTAGTTCAGTTTGATGACAGGTTGCTCTTTCAAAGCCTTATTCAGGTGGGTGCCTTTGTGACTACTTAATAATACGGACTCTTATTCATAATCTCCCATGCTGCCTACCAGGTCAAGTGCTGAATCATAAGTAGTGTCACTGATTTTCTAAAGAGAGGTGCTTCCTGTGAAAACAGAGCTGGAGGCAAATAAATAAAAAAAATTTTATTGGAGACTTAATAAAATTTATACCTTCCTTTCTGACTTCCAGTTCTCCCAGTAAATGCTGTAGTTACTGAGAATGAGCAAGCAGATTTGATGTGATGGGGAATACTGTGCCTTTCTCTCAAAATCTTCTGTCAAACCAGCCATAATGAAAGTGCTGAAGCCAATACTTCCTCCTCCATCTATTTTCTGGTTCCTGATCTGTAAGCAAAAAAAAAGAAAGAAAAAGGAAAAATTCGGGGTCAGAAGCTGTTCTTGTACTGTCTTACTATAACTGAAAGGGGAAGTGGCAGAAGTCTCATGGGAACCTTTTCTTGCGAGCTTCCTTGCCTATTTTTGCTAAGTCAGGAGATGCAGAAAAGCTTTTCTGTTTTCCAGAATTTACTTCTCAACCTGATTTTCAGCGATCGAGGAGTTCTTCAGATTGTTTCCTAGTACAAAGAGCCCCAGAACTAACAGTTTTGCCTTTAACCCTGCCTGCTTGTTTGTGTTCCCTACCAAATTAAGTATGAGAATGGCCCAGCACCTGCCTTCCCGTTGTACCCTGCTGAACACGGAGAGCAGAAGGTGCTGTTGTAATAGATGCTCTTTGCTTCCAGGAAAAGGCTGGAAGTTTGCAAATAAAGTTCACCAAAACAGCAGTGGCACAAGCTTCAAATCACATGCAAGCTTCAGCAGTACCAAACTGGATACGATGGCTGGAGACACTGCAGACCCTGCGATTCTTCATAAGCACTCACTTGTTTGTATAAAAGGTTTAAATGAGGTTGTGAGATACTTGCAATCAAGTATGACCGAAGAAGGGACTTTAGAGAGGAAATTGTCTTCCCTCCTAAAAATTGAGGAAGCTGGGGCATGTTAATTCCCTATTCACAAATAGAGAATTCAGTTGAATTCTGTTTTTGAGAACTGGGTGATTTGGTTGTGTCTTCTCCATTTTTATTGTTACTTTTAAAAGTAGTCTGTAAAACTATTGGTCTGTGCTTAATGGTAAATTATTGTCTGCTCATATATATGTGTGTGTACATACATATGTATTTATTTAGTTATATCTTATTTAAAGTGATGCTGTAGTCTGAAAAGCCATCCCTGTGGCGCCTACTTCAGCAACGTAGATGGGTTGCTAGCACCCTGGGGAAGCCCCGGACGATTGCTCTTGACTTCAGTATCAAATAGAAGATCTTAGGAGAGCCTTTTGGAAGTGCTGAAGGGTTGCAGAAACATCCGTCTCGGTTTGTGAAGTTGCGTCTTGTGTTCAACGTGCAGATACTTGTTTTGTGAGACACTGGCTTAGCCCTTGAATTCAGTTGCTCGGTAGATTTTTCCTCAAAATGCCAAGTTGCCTTAAAATGCCTCAGAGGCCACCAACCTTTTTATTTCTTCAGCTTGAGGAAGAACTAGTCTAAAACTGCAGTAAAATAATGTTTTGTTGCTCTGTCGTTGGATGGGTGGATGCACCTGCCTTGCGTTCACACGGGCACTTGTGTCAGGCAGAGGGGTCGCCATCAAATTCCTGAATCTTCTTGACCGGAGCACGCAGGCTGGGTCATCAGCGAGATCAGGCAGGATTATGGCATCTGCTCCCCAGTAGCTAGTGTTTCTGAAATGTATTTTCATTTTTCCCAGAGTTTCATTGTAGATTTTTTTTTTCCACTTGGTATTTAACTAGCATTAACCGTGTGTAGGTTCTGCACTTTATGAGTACTTGGTTAAAAAGGGGCAGAAAGCGGCTTGCGTTCTGCTCGCTGAGAGCGTTATCTGCAGCCACCTGCGTAAGCCAGCCTCAGGCTTTCACCTCCTCAGGACCCCGATTCCAAACTCGCGTTGTACTCGCTGGATCGGTGGATTTTCAGCATTTTTTCCAGTGAGCTTAGCCAGAACAAACTTTGGGAGATCTTGTAATAGTTTGGGCAATTCTGCACAGCTGCTCATCCCTCTTTTGCTCGATTTACGTTTAAAAAAAAATCTAGTATAACCAAATAGGTTTTGTTTTCTGTTTTGTCTCTCTGGTGGTTTCCAGGATGATATCTTGGTGTGTTAAGGGCTTAGAGCGTGAGCCAACTCTATCTTCAAAAAGAATGTGCTGGAAATAGATTTTTTCCCCTTCTCCGTGCCTTCCCCTGGGGGAAAAAAAAAAATAAAAAAACCCCCAAACCCCAACCTCCCCTGCAGGGAGGTTTAGGATGAGTCAAGCAGCCAGCAGCTCTGCACCCTGCCCTCCTTGTCCCCGCACGGGGCAGGACGCTGCAGTACCTCGCAGAGAGGGACGGGATTTGGAGTCCTCTTAACGCTTCTCAGAATAATCACTATTGCAATTAAAAAGGAAAAAACTAAAATAACAAGGAAAGGCAAGCGGGCGTCACGTCAGCTTTGCACGTCCCAACCGGCCGCGGCGGCGAGGGAAGCCGGGGAGCCGGTCGAGGGCGCGCTCCCGCGGGAAGGGCCGTGCAAAGGAGTGGGTGAGCTCCTACGCGGGCAGGAATTTAGGGAGTCAGTAAAGCACCAGCTTGCCTTGAAGCGGTGCCTTGTTTGAGCAGCTGGGCTCGAACCGGCTTCGAGATGGCGACGGGGCACTGGCGGCGCTTATCTGCATTCCTAGGGATTAATGTATGAGGAGCGGAGTGTGCGTAATGTGTCTAAATAAACCCCAAATCTGGACGGCTATTGGAAGAATGGAAATGCAAAGCCAAAAAACCCCCCAAACCCCTAATGGTGAGATCCATCAGCTGGCACAGCAAGTTCTTAACAGAAACAGCGGCAGTCCCAATCTTGATGGCTTTGGGAAAACATAAAAATAACAGTGCATTGAAGAAAAAGGTAGATTAGGTGGTGTATTTTCCATTTCTTAATATTTCCATTTCTTACTTTTGAAGGCAAACTCTGCTTCTGCATTATGTTAAAGCTGAAAATTCCTATATCTCAAGATCTTCCTGATACCCCGATACGACCCAACTGCTCTGCCAGGAGTCCTGAAAATGAAGATAAAAGTTCCCTCTAACTAACTGTTCTGGTAGAATTTGCAAATACTATTTCGTTCAGATTTATTTTGCTCCTAAAGAAAAATGCTTTAATACATCAAAGCTGAATAAGTTCTTCTAAATCCAAATGTAAGCACCTGATTTGTGGGCTTGCTTTCCAAAAAAAAGAAAAAGAAAAAGAAAAAAAGCAAACTGTGGCTCCTGGTCATTGGCAGATCCCTGCTCTTTGTTTCAGTCCTGGCATTTCCCTTGCTGGTGGCCTTTGGTCCCCGATCCCGGTGAACGGTGTCGCACCAAGCTAATAAGAGGGTTGGTTGAGACGGTCATGCTCCAACTGAAGAACGGGCGACCACTTATAAATAAATGAGAAAAATCACGTGCAATATTTTTTATTTATGGATTTTATTTGAGCCAAAACAGAACGTACCCGTTCGTTGTCAGGTTAGGAACGCTTCTGTTTGCCAATAAAACTGAGTCAGTTGTGAGGACAAATACTGCAACGTTTCTTCTAGAAAACAGTAAAAAGAAATGGCTTTTATTGTTGTGTGGCCACAAATATGTCCTGAACTTGTCTGAAATTCTCTTGATTTACCAGGTGCAGGGGAAATTCAGTCCAGTTCTCAGTTAGAAATACTTTTTGCTACTTCCGTTGACATTTCCTATGCTCTAACAATCTCGTCTGTTCAACGTAAATCAGGGCTTCTACTTCCCTGCCTCGGGTGAATTAATAGCTTTTTAACAGCTCCACTAAGATACGATCAGACCGTCTAATGTTACATCAGAGTCTTATGTAAGAACTAGTATTTCACAGCTGAACAAGCTCAACATATTTTTATTTTATTACCTTTGACTGGCACATAGCAACTCTGCCATTATTTATTAAGCAGGATTAATTAATATTTCCTAGGCAACAGACTTAAAAAGCCACAGCTGAAAGGTTACCAAGTCGCATGAATGCTCAGCGTGAGGTTTTTGGAGGTCCTCAAGAGTGTATTTTGAATCAATGTCACTGCTTTTAGCCACGTTTTTTGCTTCATCATGGTTCATGGAAGCTTTTCTAGTCTTAAAACTATGTAGAACAGTTGATGCTTTTGCAGTCTTGGTTGCTGGTTTTTTACACCAAAGCTCTGTTACTGCTTGAGACTTTAGTCCTACTTCTTCTCTCTGAAGACCAGCGATCCTACCAGGATCCCACCAGAAGTGTCCTCTCAACAGCCAGGCATGAAGCTCTGTGCTCTGTAGTGTGTAGAGCTTTCTCTTCTCCACCCCCCCCCCTTTTTTTTAGGGAAAGGGTAAAACATTTCAAGTGCTCTCCAAGAGAAGTCTACCACAAATGCAATCTTTTCACAGAAAATGAATGGGTGTTAAAATTACCTGTCAGGGCAGGGCAGGTTGGAACAAGGATGCTGCCCACACCTATATCCACTACCATGCAAGCCTAAAATAATGAGCTACACCTGGTTACAATGGAAAAATTAAATGAAGAACAAGAGTGCCCATTTTCCTCCTTTACTTTTTCCCTAGTATTTTTGCTTTTATCCTTAGACACAAGTATCTTATACTTTGCTACTGTATCACATAAAGGTCTGAGGTACTCTCAAGTAGGATGCTCATAGTTATGTGATATACTTTTTTTTTCCCTCCCAGTAGGTGACTGGGAATAAGTACTAATTAACAGGAAGAGGAATATTATCACTACAGTGGTTAGAAAATGTGATATATTTTTTATTTTAGAAAATTTAAGGTCTCCTATTTTTCACAGACATTTTCAATGAAAATTTTGTTGGCATTTTTTTTAAAACCCTAAAAACTATTTTTGTTTTTTTTTTTGTTTTTTTTTTCCCAGAATTACAAAGTAAAAGTACGCAGCTGCTTTCCTTACTCCTGACCCCCCGATGCAATTCTGATGAAGTCAGTGATTAAGTCCTTATATAACCGTCATCTACCAAGTGTTTGCATTATATACTTGAACAGAAACAGACAATGGCTACGCAGTGAGATGACCTGAAAAATTAGGTCTGAAAGCCGGAGGATGAGGCGAGCGAGTTTCTGTAGACATGCCCAGCTATGGGCTAGACCCTCAGCTAGTTTGCTTTGGCTTGGTTGGAAATGAGAAGTTTTGGAAGTTATTTGTCTTCCCGCGGATGACAGTTTGGGGGTTGCAATGATTTCCTTTCTGTCTAGCGGCTGGTCGTGCGTGTTTTGGATAAAATGGCTTGGCTTGCTCAGGCCTGAGGACCAGCAAGTAGGACGGGTCAGTCCTGGTTAAACCCGCTTGATCTTCGTTCCCCGCCTTCTCCCGGTGGCAAACAAGTCTGATCTCCCAAGCTTTGGTATCGTCGCTGTGCTGATGGTGGTCAGCTCTCTATTTGGCCAGGTCACGTCTGACTGTTTGGTTTCTCAAGCCAGCTGAGGAGCTTTAAGGAGGCTGTAAGTGAATATTGAGATTTTCAGTTCATTTTTTTCAGCCAGAGAAAATCCCAGTAAGGTAAACTTAGGATCTGCTTATGCTGCCCTTTCCCATTTTCTTGACTTCTACTTTCCTGTTAGTCTCACTGGCTGATTATCAGATGAGGAGCCTTGGTTGTGGTAGGTCTCTTGTCAGTGTTAATTAAAATGTCCAGATTTGTAAAACGATTAAGCTTAGGAGTCACATTAGTTCCTAATTTTATTTTTATAATAAGTATCAAGAAAAAATAAGCACAACTTGAAACCAAGTGCATTGCATCAAAATGTTATTTCCAAACTGAAGCTCCAGATTAAGGAAAAAGGACGAAGCAGCCCTTTGCAATGAGAAGTTTCCTTACAATGCTCCTTTGATGCTGCTGCATTTCTGCCTTGCATAGTTTTAGTCTCTTTTCAGATCTTTTAGGAAAAAAATGATCATTAGGATCTCTCTATTAATCTTCTTTTCCATATTTAGAGTATATAGCTATGGCTTGCTCCTTTCTGTCCAATATGTATTAGACCTTGCAGGTTTTTTCCTTTCTAGTCTTCCAAAGGAAATAAATAGCTCATCTTCACAATAAATATTTCCAGAGATGGACACCTATTTCCATAGCTGTGAACATAGAGGGAACTAGGGACGTTTCAGTCCTGCTTTCAGAAGAGTCTTCTGCTATGTGGGTTTAGTCCACAACCTTTCTGTGGGTTATGTAGACTACCAATTTCCTAGTTGATATTTTTTTGGATTGCGCTAGAAAGTAGAAGGGGTATTTGGTAGCAAAGTAGGAGTCTCTTGTGGTCCAGATCTCCTGAAGTCCGGCTCACGTGTGGCAGGCTCTAGTGCGGCTGGCTTGGGAGAATTAGTTTTCCACCGGAAAGGTCAGTGCACCTCCAGCGAGAATGTCTGGAGTAATAAGCTTTTTCTTCCTGCCCATGGGGCTCCAACTCGGTGCCCATAAAGACGTCTTGTGCAGCGGGCAAGTGAACCAATGGTGTACGGCAAGAGCTCTCAGTAAAGGTGATCGTGCACAGCGACCTGCTCGTAAAACTCGTTTAAGAGCTTTCTGCCAAGCGTGTGGCTGAGATGCGTGTCCCCTCCACACACGCTCCTTCTCTCCCCTTCTCTACATCGCCTTGGGGGAAACAGTGACCTCAACCAAGTGCCGAGAACAAACATTTCACAGGGCAGGTTTCCTCCGAGGAACATTCTTGCCTCTTGTATCATCAGGACATGTCTCTGCTCAGAGAGGAGGAGGAGCTCGTCCACGACCGAGCGCCCTCATCCATCGTGCGTGCACCAAATCCATCCTGACCCGGCCCTTCCCTCGTTAGGGCAGCTGTTGCCGGAACCACTGCTCCGCGGAGGACCTTCTCGTTACGTTCCCGTGGGCGCCCACCTCGTCATGGAGCGCCCCGCCGTTGGCACGGTCCTCCTCCCTCTGAGCGGTGCTGCGGAAACCACCATCCTTGGCGGCTTTCTGGGCGGTTTCTGATTTCCTCTCTAGGTCTCGGGGTAGAGTTGGGTGGGTCTGTTTGGGCCAAACGGAGTATTTCCAATCTGGGAAAACTCGCAATAGCTTTTTTTTCTTTTGCTCCCAGATTATTTGAACCAGAAACCTGGAATTGTTTGATATTGAATAAATGCATTTTTTTTTTGCCTGAAATGAGTAATAGTTCAAATTTTTTATGTATTATTGATTTATTTATTTTACAAAATGTGAGTGCAAAATGCTGGTGGCGTTTCCTTCAGGCAGGCGAGTCAATTCTTTCCTCCCCTCCAAACAGACGGCCATAAGAACCATGTTGCGAATGAAGTTACATGCTGTAGGTGACCCTGCTGAGCAGGGAGGTTGGACTAGATGATCTCCAGAGGTCCCTTCCAACCTTACTGATTCTATGATTCTATGAATTAAATCATACAGTGAATGAGTGAGTTGACTGACTATTAAAAAAGAAAAAAAAAACCCAAACCAAAAACCAACCATATTACTCATACAAGGTGTGCACATGCCTGCCTTCACACGGTGAGACCGGGAGCCAGCTGGAGCGGGTGACTGGGGTGGTGCTGGGGGGGGGGGAGGGTTGTCCCTCGAGGTGTCATGGTTTGGGGACCAAGGGGGCTGAAGATGGTCTCTGGAGTGACTGGGAGGCTGAATTTTAAGTTGAGGGGAGTCACTGGAGGTTTTTTTTTTTTTTTTTTTTTTTTTTTGGGGGGGGTGCCTGGGTATAGTGGGAATTTAGTGGAACTGCGTGGCAATTAGCACAAGGGGCTGCACGTTGATTGGGTGAGGCCAGAAGGAGCTCCAGAGCATGGGGCGGCAAGACCACAGCATTACTAGGGAACTGAGATGCTGCTTTCATGCTTACGTGCCCAGATGAATTTGGGGACAATTTTTGCCAGCGCATAGTACTCTTCCTGCAATACACGGCCTGCCTCCTCTGCCTCTCAGGAGGCAGTGCCTGTAACTGAAGTCAGCCGAGATGGTTATTTTCCTCCTCCATCATCAGTGAGAATGAGCTTCAGCTTATGAAACCCCTAGAGAAGCCCCCTTACACCATGCTCAACAGAGAGAAGATGCCGGCAATGCTCATCCCCTGAGTACCCAGCTGGTGTAGAGGTGCATGCTGCGAGGGGTACAGCCAACCTCCCCACGCTGCTAGTGAGCATTACGACTCACTCGAGCAAGAGCAGTTCAGGGGCATCTCTCTCTAAACTTGGCAGAGTCCAAAGCGGATACAGTACTTTGCAGTACAGCTAACTAACTACAGGACACGCTGTTCACGTTACGTGTCGTGCCATGGAAGGCTGCTGCTATGGGCGCACAGCAAGCCTTGCCTGAAGGAGATTGGGCCAAACCACACTGGTCATGGGCACTAACGCCAGTCACCTTCTTTCCAACCACCCCAAGGTCCAAAGATCACCACAGTCACCAGTGGTTCCTAATATTCCCCCATTGCTTCAGGCCCAGTAGTGCTGTGGTATTTGCCCAGTCAATGTGCACAGCCCCTTGTGCTAACTGCCATGCAGTTCTATTAAATCCCCACTATACCCAGGCACCCCCCTCCCTTTCTTCTCTTAAGCTTACCAGTAAGTTCAATTTTAAATTCTAGACCCTAAGTTAGCTGTAGCTCCAGCTATTACGAGTTTTCTCCATTCAAAGTTGAGGGGAAAAGCAGGATGAAACAGTTGTTTCATACTAAGTAGTGCTGAAGTTAAGTCCCTAAGAAGGTTTCTGTTGTAGTCACACAAGTCCATTCAGGTAAGACTCTCAATTTATTTATTGAAACAACTGCATTTTAAAAACTCTTGTTCTATAAAAATAAAGTGAAAAACAATTCCACAGAATTTTAAATAAATAATCTCAGACATACATACACATTTATCATCAGCAACTTGAGCCCAGCCTAACCCAGCAGGTTGGGAAACACAAATGACTGCCAAAGCGTGGTTGCAAAGTACAAAATGCAAAGTGAACATGATTCCTTTCCAAAGCAGCTTATATCTAACTTAAATTCAAAGGGAGACAGCTTTAGTCATTTTGGGGTAGAAAATTAAAAACGTTTAAGTTCTTGTTGCTTCATTTCTAAGGCAAACAGTTTTCCTTGTCAGTGGTGGAAGGCTGCTCTGCAGAAGTATATTCCAAAAATGGTATTGCAAGAATTGAATGACAATTAAATTATTTGGTCATCTGTCAGACACTTTACTGTGCTGACCACCTTTCAATAGAAAGCAACAGAAGCTCATCATCTTAGTGCCTCAAGTAGAAGATAAAAAAAAAAAAAAAAAAAAAAATAAAATAAATGCCCCTTCTAACTCTAAGGCATCTATCTCAAAAACAATCTCAAATCAGACACAGGATGTCCTGTAATAATCAATACCAAATTCAGGTATTTGCATTAAGGATTACAAACTTACACTGCAAATGATAGCCAATGTCTTTAACAAGGACACAGAAGCCACAATCAAGCCCTTCTAGTACTGTAGTCCTTATTACGCGTTACCAAGCCTCAACAAAGAGGTTGCAAAGAGTCAGATGTAGTACAAGATTAAGCTTTTTGCAAGTAGTCATGAACTTATCTTTTTCTTGGCACAAACTATTGTGTTGCCTCTCTACTGCAGTCTGGGGTGACTTTAAAAAACACTGTAGTTCCAGAGCTGTTTTTATAGGGGAAGATGTTCTTCTGCATTTCCCCTCCAGAAACTAAAACCAAAAACCCCCAAACACCCTTCTATGCAAGTTGAAGTACTGGGAAAAAAAAAAAAAAAAAAAAAAAAAAAAAAAAAAGTGCAAGTTCTTATATGCCCAGGTAATACTAGAGAGTTTAGTGCTGGATCAGGAAAATGTGTATAGGATCTTTCAACCTTAAAAGGAATTGGCCAGTTAACACAAAAATATTTGGTTAAAGTGTTCCTGTTTTATAAACAGGACATTTCATCTCCCACTCCCAAATAAATAAAACTAAGGCATGACTGTAGCTTGCAAACATAGCAAAATTTTGTAGTGCCAAGACTTGACTAAATCAGTTCAGGATTCATTTTTGCTGTGCATGGTTACACAGCTTCCCAGTTCTACTATACCATCACTGAGATCATTGTTTTTGGAGGTACGCTCAGAACCAGGATAACTAACTTCTAAGAAGCCAGGATAGTTCTATACTGGAGTCACATCCTTAACTATACTGTCCATTTGTCCATAAAATGGCAGGGATTAAAGTTACATTATCAAGTACACCAGAAAGTTACAGCTATGGAAAGAACACTAATATGTTGGACTGTAAGAGCCCCAAACTTGCAAAATAAAATTTCTCTATCAATATAGAAGCAACCTCATATTCCAGCCTGATGGTTAGTTGTTTCTGCCTCAGCACCACCAGGATCATTCCCAGCACAAATAATACTTGTGGCTTTGAAGCATGTGTTACAGAAGTAGGATGCAAGGCAAGTTCCATTCCCTTAAAATAAGGTGTAATGCCACAGGAAAGCACAGATTTACACACAAAAGAGAACCTGCAAGTTACTGTACAAAGTGCCTTATTTGCAATAAAGGAGAGGTAGTATCAATGAGGAAATGCAACTCATTTTCTGAGTTTACATTAAAAGTTGCGTTAAGTACCTATTATTCATCTTTGGAGTGCCAATAATGAAAACTGCCAAAAATTATCAATTGCAGTGAGTCGAGTTCTTGTCCTTTTAGTCTGAGTGCCTATTTTCAAGTCTAAAGAGCTGAGAAAGTAACTTGCTTTTGTAGTGTTGTGACTTACAAAGTGAAAAAACCCACAACAAAAAAAATGCCCTTTCTGTCAAGTAAGAAAGCGATATAAAAAACCCGGAACGTTGTCCACTTTGGAATACCTAGTTCTGCTACAGAAGATTTTAAACAAGGGATTTGCTCCTGAGCTCAAACACAGAAAAATCCCTTTTGTAAATGGAAGCCTTACCCGAGTAAGAAATCTGGGCAAACTCCAAAGTGAAGACATGTGAGCTTTTAAAAATAGTAATAATAATTAAGCTATAAATACAATAATTTATATTATTAAATAAATAAATAGATGCACACTTTATAACTCAGCAGATCGCTCTTTCAGTAGTAACGTGGGGTTGATGTCTTCCATTGCCGTGTTTGAAGTACTAACATTAATGGTTGCCTCCGTGGGTTCAGGGTTTAAGACATGGAAAGCACTGAAAGGACAGCCTTTCACATTGTTGCAGATGAGCTTCTGGAAGGAGGCAGTATTGATTATTTCAAAGCCTACTTTTCCTCCAAAAGTGCTGGGCTTCCAGTACTCAGGGGAGCAGATAGCGTTTCCCATCAGTCCCTTCAGGGAGAACGGCGCTCCGATTTCCACCATCGTTTCGCCAAAGATGGCGCCTGGCCGTGGCTTCTCTACGAGGAGGCCTGGATACAGCTCCATAGCATCAATGTCTCCATAAAGCTCTTCCAGTTCTGCTGCCATTTCTTTTTCGCCTGCAGTTATTGACGAGTAAAAAAAAAAGTAGGTAAGCTAATTTTCATTGCCCTGCACTGCCCTGCAGCAGTTCAGAAGTCATGTTACAGGCTTCTGTGTGTGTTTAAGGATAGGGCGCTTGTTTGTTAGAGAGAGTAAAAATTACCTGTAAGTTCTTCAAATGATTTAAACGGTTTCAACATGAAGCGCTTCCTGTACTCATTCAAGGACTGGTATCTCATTTGTCTGCTTTGGTCAATCGAAGCTTTTGCTACCTTCTCTACTGCAGCAGGAACATTTTTTCCCCCAGCAACCTGTTTAAGGAAAAAAAAAAAAAAAAAAAAAGTTAAGATCTCCAGGTAAGTCATGAGGAATTTGTGTCCTTACATAATCTTACTAGTTTCAGATAGCTTTATTTTAACCTTCCCCACCCTGTCTCTCTCCACCCCCCCTCCCCCATTTACGTTTCTGTTGAGGCACTAATAACTTGAGAGAGAGAGAAAAAAACAAAAAGCCTACCCTGCCAGCACTTTGCTTGGAGAAAGACTTCACCATATGGGAAAGCCCATGCTCCAGCATTATAGAGTTGTTGTAGAGGAACTGCTGGAAAGTGTACTCCTGGTCATGTATCTGGAAAGTGTCTGGCAGAAGTGGGTGCCAGTGGTACAGAGTATTGAATTCAGCTGCAATGCGGTTCTGATATTGGAAGCGCTGGTTGAACAACAGCTCAGGATCAAACTTCAGTTTGAAGTGGTAGCCACTCAGGTGTTGTACATAGTCCTCAATAACAATCTTAATTGTCTCTCCTGTTGGTTAGGTGAAATGAAAGAAAATTAAGTACTGTTTCCCTGAGAAGTTCCAGGTGGTTACCCTGCTCTAAGAGGAAATACCAGTTCTACACTGTTCTAAAAAGAGATTACAGAATATTAAGGAGTATTTACTGTGACTAGTTTTCTGTCAGAGATAATAAGGGGTGGCCACAGTATGGAAGTATTCTTTTTATAGTTTGTTTTCCTCCAGAGATTCACTTCTCTAAAGTTCTGTGGAACACAGAGTACACATAGGTATCTACATTGTGTTCTGAGGTGGAGGTGGGTGATAATTAGAAGAAGTCAGATGCTGAGATCTGCTATAAGATACTGAACTGCTTAATACAATTGCCTTCTCCTGATTCACTGTTTCGGGAAGTTTGGGCAGAGCCCTTTCCAAACTTAACATGCATCAACATTAACATTAGATGAAATATCCCTGAACAGGGTTATACAAAAGTAGTATGAAGAATTATGTTTTGCAAAACTTCCTGAACTTTGAGATTTAATCACAGCCTCTCTTAAACTCTACCTGAACTGACCCAACCCCAGGGGGAAAAAAACACACCACTGAATTTGGGAGCAACTGAGGTTACAGGGCCTCACACACTTTCTGTGTGAAAACTAACCTCAGCTTCCTGCTTTTTCACTGTTTTCAGTTCTGTAGTTCTGTTTCCTTTAGATAAGGGAATTAGTATCACTTAACTTTCTTTGGTTTTGTATTTAACATGATTAGGAGCAAGCTATGCATCTTAATTACATTCCAGGCACAGGTTATGAAGACTCAGATGTACGCCCTCAGACACCAACTTAGGTAATGTTTCTTCTCTTACTAAGAGCTATTGTAGCTGCCCATGAGCAGAAGTGTCACACTTGAGACAACACATTAAGCTTACATGCTGCAAGAGAGATACTCACCTATCAATATGAGTCTAGTAGTTTGGAATAGTCGCTCGTCATCCCATTCTGGGTGCTCCTGTTTCAGGATGTCACAGACTCGATTGTGTTCTCTGAGCCATATTGTAGCGTACATCATTAAACCTGGAACCAAACCAAACACCTCCTGCCCAACAGAAAACTGCAAGTGTTCAGGAACGTGAGGAGGGTATAACATTTCGGCCTGAGTGTCCTTCACTGTGGGTGGATACATTTCCCCATCAATCATCTGGGTGGGAGGGAAGGAGAGAAGAGAACAGAGTCATAAGCTATGATGCATGAGTTAAATCATATTGACTCCATCAATACTTTAAATACAATCCTAAAGTCAGACAAGGATTACATTGTGAACACAGTGTGAACTTGAAGTATTTGTCATCCAACAGGAAGGCAGGAATTTTAGAGTTGCTTCCACCCCCCCACCCCCCCCCCAAAAAAAAAGTAAATGCCCCCTACATACCTGGTATTTTAGCTTTCCATCCTTAAGAAGTCTTAGTTTAAGTTGTCTGTCTAGAGTCTCTCCATAAATATGGTTCAAGTCAACCTACAAGGCAAAAGTATTAGAAACATGAAGTCAAACTACATTTTTTGCTATTTTAGGGTAAGTCTGCTTCTGTGAAAGCCAACAGGAGTTGGTCTTTTAGATATCTAACTAATAATTATATTAGATGATTGACACCATATAAGAATCATGCATTGATGAAGCCAAACTGTTTCTTAGGAACTGGAGAAAACTCCACATAATGATTTTAAGTTGCCAGCTGATTTAAGAGGACTCCTTAAAAAGGTCAGCAGCTTTTTATCATGTAGACAGCTCTGTCTAAAGCAGAAAGACATATGCAGTGCACATACACACTATATCTACATTGAAAAATTGTCCAAAGACTGTCCATTTTGGAGATAGTTCTGCTTAAACTCACTATAAATGGATCTGTACAATGTATTTTTCCAAAGCTTACTCAACATAAAACATGCTGCATTTAATGAATATCCAAACTACTCTATTGGACTCTGTTACTTGCAAAGAGCTGTACATATAGCACTGTAAAGCATCTTGTCGTATCTTGCTAATTGAAGAGACCTAATTTAAAAATTGCAGCAGCAGCGAGCTCCAATTGAAGAGACTATTTTTGCTTTGCATGTGCAGTTCTGACCCAGTAAGGGATGCTATTGAGTTGCTGGAATTCTGCCTGATGTTGCACAGCGCATGCGCTAGTGTTTGTGCGCTCTGACTACCTCTAAGATACAATTTCAGTTCAGCGGCTACAAAGAGCGAAGAGCTCTGTTCAAGTTAGAGCTACGATCTTACCCCATGGCCGAGAGCTTTAGTGAAGCCAGGTCCTTTCTTGTGGTCTGTCTTGAAGAACTGATGAGTGAAGTGTTGAGCAAAGAATGTGAACATCACATTCGTGCCTTGTGGGTCAGGAATAAATTTCCTCCTCAGCAAGAATTTCTCCACAATCAGCTTTGAATCTGGGAGCTCTTTCTTACCTACAAGGAGAGTGAGAATGCACCAAGTTATTTGCCTGCTGCTATGCTTAGTTACATCAGTGAAAAATCTGTTTTAATTTTAATACTGAATCAATTCTACATCTAAGAGGAAAATACAGAGAAAAATAAGATATTCAAGACAACTACTAGAAGGAGAAGATAAAGATAACTACTTTTCATTGGTTATAGTCATACCCTTTTCTATGCTCACTTTCTCGATTTTATTGTAAGTCTCCAAATTCACCCAATTTTTAGCATGTAGCTCAATAATGATAATTGGAATGATCATCTTTTAGATCTTCACACCACAGGTCCAATACATAACCATTTCACAGTAAGCTGACTTTGGTGAGAATAACAGTGTGCAAGCAGGGCTCTTAAATTTAAGGCAGGTAAGTAGAATCCTAGAAATGAACATGGGACATCTGTTCTTTTCCTTACCTTTAACACCCATTGGTGTTGGGCAGTCATGTCCTACTGGTGGCAGGCTTCTTGTGTAATAGGAGAGATTGGAATATGCTTCCCAGCTTTTGTAATTATAGTCACTGTTGTAAGTTGGTGGGCTGTCAATTAAATGTGATCTTGCTGGAAGGAGAGAGAGTATTTTTCGTTGGTTTTAAAACTGTATGTTTTACTTTTAAATAAAAAAAAAAAAACACAAAAAAACACAAAAAAAAAACAAAAACAAACCAGGGCCAAGTCTTCTGACCATTTTGACAGCAATTTCACTGACAAATTCCACTCGTACCGATTAGTGAAATTAATGGGTTTATGGTTACCAAGTAACAAAAATGGGCTCAGAGTTGTCAGTGGTATCCAACTACAACTTTAATGTTAAAGTCAGAAAACTGTCAACAAAATCCTGGATTCTATTAGGCACAGGAGAACAGAAAGCATTTACATTGGAAGAGAGTTTCACACAAGCTTGCAGCATGCTGAAACCCATGAGTTTTGTTTGGGCTGTCCTTATTACCTCAGTGCATTTTAGCTTGCTGCTTTATATTTAAACAAAGTATAACTGGTAGGAGTTACTTGCAGGACTAAAGGATTAATGCTACCAGAACAAGGAATTCATACTCACACATAAGCACATATCTCATAATAGCATCCCGTAAGAAGGGAATGTTGTTGATGATGTTCCAGACCCCTTCAAAGTGAGTGAGAATGTAGTGGACAGTGTTTGGCGTGGGTTTCAGCGTTAGCTTCAGCCAGGTGAAGAATTCCGCTGCAGGCATCAATGAAAAGATTAGGCTAAGTTAGGTACAGAAAAACAAGCCTAGCATTTCAGTTCTAGAACTGCAGGTTATTTCCACTAAAGTACCTCCAAGATACTTACGTGTTGTGCAGTTTTCCCCATAAAATCCCGTCCTTGTACAGTCACACTCATATCGATCGAACCCTGTTGTCATGCATACTCCTCTGTTCTGGCATGGGTTTGAACAACAAGGATTGGCTACAATGGAGGGTGAAAAAAGCTCCAATTAAAATCACATCTTACACACCTTTATCAGCATTTTCACGTCACTAAGCTATTTTCTGAGATCTAGGTAGTGTCCTTAAGTTGAAGGCCTGTCAAGGAGACACCAGAGAGCACCCACACATGCTAGACCTGAACTAGTGCATGGGACCTGCAGCCAGTAACATAAATACACACATTTGCCTGTGTTTCTGGACAGCAGTGAGCCTGCTCAGATTATCTCACACAGGCCACAGCACATCAGGCCTCCAAATGATATTAAATGATTTTTTTCCCCCCCCCTGCAGGTGGCAAAAGAAATACAGGAGATGAAGAGTCATAAGAATCCCTTCTGAAGATGAAGGGGGAAAAGAAAAAAAAAAGGGGGGGGGAAGCCTGCATTTCTAACTGCACTGTGAGCACTGCCGCACCACTGAGCTCCTCGGGAAGCCCCCAGCCTGCTTTCGCAGGGAGGGAAGTTACCCCGGGCAGGTAGCAGAGGCCGCGCTCAGGCGCCCACGTCCCCCCGCCCCTCGCGCCCACCGATCCCAGCGGCGCTAACGCGGCGGCTCACAGCGGAGCGCGGCCCCGAGCTCCAAGGCACCCGCGGGCAGGCCGCGGCCGCGGGTCCGGGGGCCGCTCCGAGGCGCAGCCGCCGCGTTTCGTACCCGCCTCCTTTGCGCGGGAAGGCGCGGGGCGAGGCGGAAAGCGAGCGCAGGTGGCGCGGCCGCGGCTCCTCACGGCCGCGGCCGCTGGGCGCGGCGGTTACTCACCTGCTCGGCCGACAGCCAGGAGCGCGACCACCAGGGCGCAGGGCAGGATCATGTCCCGGCGGGGACTGCTGGCGCTGCGGTTACGGCTCGTGCTGGCGCGGGCACTCGGCACCGAGGACCCAACGGCTGCTCTCCAGGTACGCAGCCCGCTTATTTATGCCGGGCGCCGTGACTCACCCCCCCCGCCGCCCCCCCCAGCTCCTCGCCGCCCGCCCCCCCAGCGTGCCGCGGCGCCGGAAGCCATCACGGAGTCGGGGATTTCGCCTCGTGCGGCCGCCCCGCTCCGCCCCGCCCCCACCTGCCGCCGGCCGCGCCGAGCCGCGCCGAGCCGTGCCGTGCCGGGGGCCGCGGCCGCCCCGCGGAGGCGATGCGCGGCCGCCCGCGCGCGGAAGCCCCCCCAGCGCCTGCCCTCCCTGCCTGACCGCAAAACCCCGGTTTTCTGAGGGCAAAGCGATCCGAACGATACCTCCAAATTATGACATTTACACCCCCCTATATATATATATATATATATATATATATATATATATACACACACACATATACATACATACATATATATATATATATATGTAGCACTTGATGGAGCTACGGCACGTTGGTGTGGCCTCTGGCGGGGCTGCGTGCCGCGCGCGGGAGAGCGGGCGCTTCCCTCAGACCGCGAGGGAAAGTGCGGTGAGAGGCAGCGCGCCGAGCTCTGTGTTCCCGCTCCTCTCATACCGGCCGTTGTTACCGGTGCTACCGGCCGTTACCGCCGTGCCGCCCTTCGCTTCCCCCCTGCACCTGGGCATCACGGAGCGCGGTAGCTTTCTGTTTGTAATCGGGTAGTTTCGCTAAGGCGTTTTGAACGGTTAAGTGCTTGGAGGACTTTATCCGTGTGAAGCGGAGCTCCTTGCGGAGCGCTCGCAGTGCGAAAGAGTAGGCGCAGAGGAAAGGAATGAATACCAAGAATATCTCGTTTCGTTTCTGTGTATACATGTTCTGTTGTCATTCTAACAGAATAAATAAATCCCTGTTATTAGAGGTTTAATTTTGAAATGATTGGTGACTCTCTTTTTCCAGCACTCCTGCTTGAAAATGCCCCCTGCTGCTGCGTATAGTTGCTTTGTAAACAAATCTTTGCTCATTTCCTTTTAATACTGTACAGATTCTGGCCATCTGAAGCTGCTTTATCTTAGTCTGTCATCAGTAATTTAATTATGCACACTTTTTTACTACTGTTTTTTACTCTTTACTGTGCGTGGAAAATGAATTGTGAAAGACACAAGGATGTTACTGAACGGCGGGGCTGCCTGCAGCTAGGGGCTTGCGGTGTCCTCCCGGTACCCCTGCTGCCAGCGTAAAACACCGATGGAAAAACATCAGCTATTATTTTAATGAGAGACGTTCTGAGAGTTGATCTGGATTCGGTTTAAATTTAAATTTTAAATTTCAGGTCATTGCCTTTACAGAAAGTGGATCTGCTCCAACGTAAGCAAAATCTGAATGTGGCCAGGAGGAATCGTATTATGGTCCGTGAATAATCAGCCTACATCAGTAGCAGGTCATCAGAGATGTTTTAGAGAATGGCGCAAGAAATTCCGGAATCAGATGATTCTTCCTAACGTCAGTCATTGCTTTCGAGCTCTGGCAGAGCAAAAGGCATATGCAGATATATACGCGTGGATATGTTTTATGAACGTGTGAACTGCAGGCCTTGGTCATCCGACTGAACTAAAGGGTGGCTGCCAGGAGTCTGTTCCTGCCGGACCCAAATTCACTGTCTCTTGGGCCTTTGTGCAAGTCATGTAACTACTGTTCAGCCTTAGCAAGTGTGCCGTGGGGATGGCTTGTGCCCGTGTTACGAGGTGTCACGAGCCAAACTGAGTAGGAGACGCAGGCAATGTGCAGTGGAACAGCGTGCAAAGGCAGAACGTGCCTACTGGTAGGCATAACACCATACACCGACGGTCTGGCTTGGTGGATTTTTGTATGTCCATCTTGCACAGATTTTATTGTGTCTTACAAAGATTTTATTGATACCATTAGATAATAAGACTAGACTGGAAACAATAGACATGAGAAGTGTTATCTTTTAATGAGATGCTTTGAGAAACCTAAGGACAGAAAATATCTCTAGAATTATATTAGAAGCCGAAGGTGTGGAACTTGCAATGCTGAGTGCAGGGGAAAAGTGAAATAGTTGTATAGCGTTAGAGAATTACCTCTTAAATGATAATATAAAGGTAAGTGCGTTACTCAGGAATTTGGAGTACCCTGGGGACTATGTATTTGAATTACTGTAGATAGAAAACATGCAAACCAGGCAAGAATGCTTCAGTCTTGGCAGAGGACAGTTCTCCTTGGGAAGCAGTACCTTTTGCAGCTGCAAATCTAGTGAGGACTTTTTCACCCGCCACCCTACCCATTGCTGATCCAGGCTGCTGAAAGAGGGGCACTTTGGGGTCAAAGTAGGACAGATGGTGAAACACCAGCTTTCCTAAGTTTGTTTTCCACTGGGGAAGGTCATTCCATAGTTACAGTATAATTGAAAGCATTCTTCAGCTGTTTCAGCCTCCTGTGGCAGGGCAAGGGAAAATCAGGGAACTATGCTATGGCTGTTTAGAATTTCTAAAGACTGCCCTTCCCCATGCGTCATTGTAGGATTGTCTGCAATAAAGAACTGGCTATATGTCTGAACTGGAATTTTTCTTTAAAACTTTTTTTTTTTTTTTTTTTTGCCGTGGCAGGATTCACCACCAGGTGGAGATTTTATGCATCAACTAACAAGGGCTTTTTAAAAACGTATAAACTGTCTTTAAAAATGCCACTATTATTTTTACTTCTGCGATAGTTGTTTTAAATCTCTTCTGGTCCAGATGAAAGCAATCTGTGGAAAAGGTGAGGTCAGTTTACTATTATCCTAACATCTATCAACAAAAGGCAAATTTTCAGGAAAACACTGGAGGAAGATGCAGCAATCCGTACCAACTGACATACTTCAGTAATGCTGCTGAAAGAAGCAGCGATGCAGTGGCATCAGGGAAAATCCTATTAACCTGCCCTGTTGGTGCTACATGTTTGTACTGACTCCCAACAATCTAAGGAAAAGCTTGTTGTCCCAATAATAAGGACTTTTCTGAGATGACATTCGTGTGGAAGGGCGATTGACATTTTGAGAGGTGTGAATTTTTGCCAGTAGCAGGTTTTCCTTGCAAGGTGGGTACAGTGTTTACACTAAGCATAGTTTGCCAAGCAAGCAAAGTGCATCTTTCCCCTCCAGTGATTTTTGTTCATTCTATCTAGAGCTATGTATCAATGGGAAAAAATTAATAAATTCCCTACCTCTCCTCATTGGGAATATTTGCACCCTTAAAGTGGAATTCTGCTTTGCAATTCCGGGAGATTCCCTGACAAGTGCACATGAAAATTAAGTCTTAATACTAGATATCTTAATGGAGTGTAAGACATTCTCGATTTTTTCCCCTCTCGATAGGTAGCACTCCAAGTGACCTATTTTCAACAGCTATTAAAGAAGCAAAAAGCGACTGAGTGAACTTTGAAACTGTCCTCTTGGAGAAGAATTCACTGAATATTACTGCCCTCTTCTGCTGGATGTTTGTTTCTTATTGTAGGACATGATAAATGATGCTAGGCAGCTAACTTTTCTCTTTCCTACAGTTTAAGTGATACCTTACTTTAGGAGTAAGCTCTATTGGTTCAACCACCTACGATCCAAGCCGCATAAAATGCTGTTATGAAATTGAACTTCACAAGTTTAAGATGTCATTAAAAACTGTTGAAGGCAGAAAACAATCCAGTAATTATAAGTAACTTCAATATAAAAAAAAAACTAATTTGGAGTACGTTTTATTCCTCTAAAATTTCAAATTGTAACTATCAAAAAAGGAATCGAACAAATACTTGAGTTATCCGATTACATTATGCTTTTAAAAATAGATTTTAAAAAAAGACTGTCATCTTTTGGGAATGGGAACAATTCACAGGGTTTGCACAGTGAGTTGGATGCTGTATTTGTCAGAGAAATGAATTGAGCTGAAAAGTGAGACGAATTAGGATTTATAATTTGCTGGGGGAAATGGTAGAAGTAAGCACTAGATTTGACAAAGTTGCCACTTTATAACCAGAAGTTAGCTCCCAAAATCAGTTTGAAAATCAAATACCCAAAATATCTTTATAACAGCTTTTGTTTATTTGTTGTTTTCTATATTTCCTCTCTTTCTGTATAGTCTAAGAACTTAAGGTGTAAAGGAGTGTGTGATTTTATTCCTATTTTGCATCATATTCAATAAAGATAACAATCTAAGTTAAAATTGGATCCATAGTGAATGAAAGGGTTGTGTTGAAAGTTAAAGAATAGTTAAAGAATATGTGGGAAAGTTGCTTTCGGAAATTTGCTTTTCATAACAGAAAAAAGGATAGGTTTTTTCTGCTCACCGATGAGCTGCTTTAAGACTGTGCTTTAGAACTGAGACAAAACGGAGCACAGATAGCTGTCCGGAGACCCGGATGTCTTTGACTTCTGCCGAGTCTGAAGTGGGGTACTTTTTCTGGTCGCTTTGAAGGTAGGAATGAGTAACAGAAAGGTTGTGCCTGGAGCAGTCACAGTCTGAATGTTCTGGAGGGGCAGCATTACGCTGCAACGCCTGTGTTCTCCAGCGAGATGCTGATAAGATAAAGTGAGCTAGTCATCTCCCCTTGAATGCAAATGCAACATTTTTATAAAACAATGAGTAGATAACGCAGCATATTAAATAAAGGCGTATTTCCATTCATAATTGCAAATATGCATATCAAAACCTTATCAATTTTCTGCTTCTCAGGAGCTCAGAGATGTAACATGCAGTGTATATACCACAGCAGCTCAAACTGAGATGTGTGGTATTTGTAGTATGGACCCAGAAACATGAATGAGGTATTTACAGGTTTTACTCCGCAAAACAAAAAGAAACACAATGCATTTTTTTCCCTTTCCATTGTTTGACTTACATGTTTCTCATAAAATAGATTCCATATATTCTGTGACTTACACTAAAAGAACTTTTATAAAAACAAAAATGCATTACATCAGTTGGTTCAAAAGAGTAAACCGTATTGAAATCAGTGGGACTGTTTGCACTTAAACTAGCAGTGAATTTGTCCTCAACTTGTCCTTAATGTGTTTCAAATGTTTTCCCTTCCTTTGTGATTGTGGGAACCTCATCGTCCTGTTTAATAATACAGTAATTTCCTGGCAAGTTAGCCGGTTTTATTTCCTCAGTCTGTACTTTTCTGCTCTTTTATTGCAAAATATACTCAATCTAGAGTTTGCCACCACAGAAAGTTTTTTGTAATGTGTTTTATCCTAAACGAAAATACACTCTCTCGTGTTCCACTCTGAGGTTAGTGGATACCAAGACACAATGGTTCGGCTGTGATCAGAAAATATTCTTGAAAATCTAAAGACTTTAGAACGAAGTCAACATCTTTAAGCTTCTTCAGCTGTCTTCTCACTGTTAATGTGTTAACATAAATGTTGCAGGTAGTCTTCTGTTAGTTCGTCAGACCGGGTTATTAGGCTGCAAATTCTCTGGCTCTTACTCTCTGTTCTCATACGGTGCTCAGCTCAGTTGGGCCCCAGTTTCATTGGGATCCCTAGATTCTGCTGGAGATCAAAAATATTCTATTCTCTGGATTTAAGATGGAGATATATATTCATTTTTCCACAAAAAACACTTTTAAAAGGAACCTCATGTTTCAACAGTTTCTAGACTGTTGGTATTTTGGTGCTGTTGTCTGAAACACGAAAGAAATTTCTTCCAATTAAAAATATGTCAGAATATAAAGCATGGGAGATCTGGGCAGGAGACTGCCTTGCACTGAAGCCCAATACCATGGACAGTGATTGGCAGCAAATGATGGTGTACAGGCTTCAGCAGCCTGTGCAGACTTGTTTTGGGGAAGACAAGGAGCATGAGGTTGAGATGGGAGGTTGGTTAGATGGGGTGGATGGGCACTGATCACTGTATGGGGAAATGGAAATATGCAGGAGAGTGAATTCTTGTTTTAATCTTCTAACATTCTTGACAGTTCCACTTAAGAGTCAAAGTTGAACTGAAACTAAGGTAAAATGGATGACTTAATGTCCACATGAAAATAACAGGACGAGATGTGAAACAAGGCACTTCGCCTGCATCCTCCTGCACCATGGTCAGGGTTCTCCCAGTGAGGTCTGTTTGCTTTGTAATTTACTTGCCAGTTACCCGTGGCCAGGGGCTTGCTGATAAACAGCCATTTGTCACAAAGCTAGGTAGAAAAAACACAAGAATAGCTCATCAATAAAACCAAAAATTGAGTCTCCACTTTATTCAGAGCAAGGATGAACTCTCTGCTTTGGAAGGTGACCAGACACTGATTTCAAGTTCAATGGAAGTTAGTCAGTGGAGCCTCAGCAAAAACTGGCTTCCAGAAATATGTTTCACTTTTCAGATGGAGTCTATCAGACAATATTGTTCTTCTCCTCGTTTGCAAAGTTGGTAGTCACAAATTCAGTCCTGCCTGACTAATTCCTGAAAAACGAGCCCAAAGTGACTTAAATTCAGCTCCAAGCAGTCTAGGACAAACGTTTTCCAAGGAGTGTAGACAAGTGCAGTATGAAACATAAGATTATGTTAAACGCATATTTATCATAATCTCATTTACAGTTTGAGGCAGATGTCGACCTTGAAAATTTCATCGTAGCTGCTGTCTATCCTATTTTTCTTAGGTGGCAAGACTTCTAATCTCTTCTTGCAGTTGACTTTAAAGGAGAAGACCATAAATATGAGCTATTAGTTTTTGGCATGCAAGAGCTGGACTTTGACACATCATGTCTATGGATTTAGTTTTTTTATTTGAAATAATTGATCAGAGATCTCGTTTTTGTACGTTTGTGTGTGGAGTTTTCTTCCTCTTTGAATGGCACCTGTTAGAATAGAAAATGTTCTTCAGTGTTATTTGCCTGAAAGAAAACAAGTTTTCTTCACTGGCAACGAGCAACCAAAGTACTGAACTTAAATCTTGAACTTCTCTGCTGTTGTGCTTTGGCTCTCTGTTCCTTTTAGCGGAATCTCCGTTTTTTCTTCACGTAGCCTCAATGTGCTCTGTATTTCCTACACAGACATTTGATCACAGTTAACCATGAGAAGAATATGTCACGCGATTTTGTAACTCACTTACATAAAGAAGCATCAGCAGGCATTTTATCTGCTTTTTGTCATCTCACCGAACGGCTGTAACTCATATAAGGGTAATTGCTTGTGTTATGTCATTTATAATAAGCATTTTAAAACAATCAAAAGGTTATCTTTCTGTGGAAAACCTCCACAGAAAATCTGCCTATAAAGGGAAGATTTGCAAATACCACCTTCCTCATTGCAGATGCTGGAATTTTCTTTTAACTACTTCCTGCTTCACTTTTAGTAAATTCTTTCATCCAGTCTCACGCTCTTTTGTTGTGCAGCTGAGAGCTCCTTTTTTGTTCTACGGCTGAATACGGCGCGTTGTAATTTTCCATCACTTGCCAGCACGCTGACATTAAACTGAATAAAGGAAGCTATAGCAGAGGAGGAGGAGTGGAGCAGAAGGCTGCCTCAGCTTAGTGCTTTCTTACAGAAAGCATCTCGTACGGTAATCAAATGAATTGAGTTTTATGAATATCTTTTCGTGTTCCATTTTCAGAAAATGAACATTATTTCTGGAAAGGAGTATCATATTCTACAAAAATATTTATGTGATCACTTTGTAACAGTGCAAGAATAACTGTCAACTTTGTCATCTACTAAGCACTATTTGGAAGGGCTTGGAGGGGTATGGTTTTCAGAGCTTTCTAGTTACATAATGTGAACTGCCTTTAGTCATTAAAAGAAGTGCACAGAAGCCATACATATAATACACATATGTATACTGATAAAATATAGATATAAAAGCTACAAATGCTTCTTTGTTGTGTAGCTGAAAGCTAGTCTTTTATTATATAAATGAATACAATAATTTGGAATTTTCCATTAATTAGCAAGAAAAAAAAGGGGGGGGTGGAAGGGAAGGAAGCAGCCCTTTAGGATAAACTGCATAAAACAGACTGTGGTAGGTTTTACTGAGCAGAAGATGAATCTAACTCCACTTAAAACATTTATCCACATTAACTATAAACAATTTTTGCATTTACGGAATATTATGGCCAAGTATTCAAAAAATGAGACCGCACAAAATTAGCACAGCTGAAGTACAGCTCGTGCACTTCTCCTGAGTGGAAGCTTCTGTGTGATGGGAAGCTAAGGTCTTCAGCTCTTTCACTTGAAGGTTTTGATGTGGGAGGCCATGCAGGATGATAGTCCCATAGACACTGTCAGTCTGTAAACTTAGGAAATTGCCAGTGGCTGGGAGGAGATGGACTTTTTAACTCAGGTGGTTCATTGTAAACCTCTGTCCTTAAAGCAATGCTTAATAGAATAAGGATAATAGGATATTTTTACAAAGACCCGAGTGTAACATCTCATCATGATTTTCCGTTGTCTTTCCTGTGGATGAGTTTTTGTAAAGGTCTGATACTGCATAATGGATTTTCTATATGTGATGCTCACAGGTGAATAATAATTCTGACACTGTTATGTGTGCAGTGCATTAACACAGGCTTTTAGTGAGGGTCCTTGCATTTGTAATGGATGATGGGACTTCTGTGACCAGCTGCAGAATCTCACATGATGGATACATTTATAGTGTTTATAACAACATTGTGTGGAAATTTCTTTCGATGGGAGTCTGTGGAAGTGTGAACCAGCCTCAACTTGTCCTAGACATTTCAAATATTACTTTGCAAGTGTTGCAGATGGTTGCTGAGACAGTATTGTGCTTACTCACTGTGATGGGCAAATTAATTTTAAAATAACCCCCATTTAGGGGCGTAGTATTGTCAAACAAAGCTTGTGGACTAACCCTATTCAGTGCTTTGAGAAGGAGACAGTTGAACTCTGGAGCTTCATGTTGTAAAACTTGGTGCTCACAGAAGAAGATGCCGCCAAGGTATATTTGCATTAAGGACTAGATGTAGATTAAGATGTTGCTAGGTCTCATTAAAACTGACTCTAGCTCTTCACAACTAAGAGGCTGTAGGAGTCATCTGCTGTCAGACAAATAAAAATGTTCCATGACACCAATCCCACGGCAGCTCTTTGTGATGGCCAGTGGACTGTACCTGCACAAATTACAGGAGTAGCTTGCACCAGGGTGGAGAAGTTCCTGGAGCAGGTTGCGGTGCAGGCAGAGTGCCTGGTATGGGCTGCCCGACCGTCCGAGGCTCCTTGCTAGCTATGTCTATTTCCAGATTTAAATCAGGAATGTTTTCCAATGGTTTGTCATTTTGCCTCACCTCTGACACACGCTTATGGTTGAAAGAAATAAGAAAAAATTAAGAAATAAAAGTCCAAATTAAGGACTGAAATAATATTGAATGAGCTGGCCATTGGTCCCTTTGAGGGAAAAGGATCCAGAGACCAGATAAAAACTGTTTCACACAATGCTGTTCCTTAAAAGGGCTTTAGAAACTAAAGCGAATGAATAACTTGCTGTAATTATTAGTAATTACCAATGGGAATTGAAGGCGTTTGGACAAATATTGTGAATTAAACTAATCAGATAGGAACAGGAATTATAAAACAAGAAGATTCTACCAACAAAATGTAGGGCTCAGGACAGAAAGTCTGGAGAGACCTGGCTTTTTTAAAGTTAAATTACATTATTGTGAAGGAGACATTGCATCATGTTTTGTCTTGCTAGACATATGACTGTAAGCAAAGGCAAATAATTTTAAAGTTGTTCAAATGCTTTTCTGCTTTTTAAGATGGTCAATTATGTAATGGCACAAGAAACTGGCTGGCTCAGTCGGCTTGAAACCAAGCCTCCAAGGGAAGTAATGCAATCGCGATATTCATCAGGAAATAAAGGCTCATTATTTACTCTCTGAAATTTTTTAATTTTCTTTTCCGCTGAATTTTTAATCAAGGAAAATGTCTAACAATAAAAAAGATAAAAATAGAAAATTATTAAGGAGATAAAAACGCTGCAGTTGCTGTACTAGATCAGACCCACAGTCTATCTAGTTTAATATCCGCCAGGGGAAGCACTGCACGCCGCCTTTTGTTGCTTGAATTGTGTTATAGGTTTCTGCACGTACTCTGCAGAAGGAATGTCACCCACTTATAATTCACATTTATGTTTGTTAGTGAACCAGAACACAATGAATTCCATTGCTGAAGATGGAATGCCATTTGCCTGTAAGAACGTCCCTTTGCAGAAAGCGAAATAAGAAGTCAAGGTATACTTTCTTACAGGACTTGTCTTAAGAAAAGGGTATGTGTTTGCTTCAGATTCAGGCGTCTTCCAAATACTGAATTGTCAGCGTACAGTTTTCAGACTGTCTTCTACCTGAAAATCTCATTACTATTAGTAAGAGTAATGCATGTGATATTGTGATCAGTTTTGATTCTTTCACTCCACACATTTTACCCTGTATCATGATTTTAATGGCTTTTTCCTATGGATCTGCAGTAATTGTAAATTTGGTTTAATATTGACAGGGGCTTAATATTTTCCACTTATTCAGTGGTGATCACTAAAATATTCTTGGATTGGTTTCTCATCCTAAGTCTCAATGAAGAGACGGTAAATCATATAAAACCAGTGGAAAGCCTTTCAGCTTGTATTACTCACCTGTTTCCAGCAGCTGTGGAAACTGCTGTTAGCATGCTTTCTGCCTTGCTCTGGGCCGGGTGGCATCACCTGCTGTTGCTCTTTATACGTAGTTCATTAATTACACGGTGGCTTTGCCACATAGCTTACCGTGGGGTAGGTTATCTGGGGTCTTCAGTTTGCATGGCCGTTTCCTGGGGATTGTCGTAGAGCTGTTGGAGAGCTTGGGCTCCTCGGCCCTCGGCTTTGACTTGAGGCTCGTTTCGGAAGCCCGGTGCCCTGACGGGGCGTGTTTCACCCTTACGGGGGTCTGTCTGGAGAGCTGATTTTGCATGAGTGCCACCAAGGAACCGTCACTCCTCTGAGCCACCACCTGAGGATAGCTGTGCACTCGGCCTGCTTTTTGGCGCGTTTTTGGTGCAGGGCGCCGACCAGCCTCGGCCAGGGGTCCCTCAAAGCGACTGTTCCAAAAGCTGCCAAAATCTTAGGGTATGCCTTCTGGGTCAGCAGAGGGTACAGAGGCTGATGGGGATTACGTTCCTTAGAGGCTACCTGCAGGGTTTTTCTTTGCCTATCGTCCTGAGCGGGGCGAGGAAATGTGTTCTGCAGCAGACCGCAATTAGGAGTTTTAGCTGTTGCTACGGAAAAAACACACGGCACTTTGCAGCATGTGTCTTTCCTCGAGGCAATTTCTGGAGGGCAGGGCCATAGCCACTCTGCAGATAGCTCACCCTCTGCTCTCTCTGACCGCGGGAACAACTCCGAGAAGCTCCTCCGCCCTGGACTCTGCGAACTCGGATGGTTGTGGGTCAGGCCCGTGGGCATCTGCGGGTGGCTGTTAACAGAAGTGGGGATACGGCAAATAAGACCTTGCAAACTTCCTTGCCGTGAACCCATTCAAAAGAGCGCTCCTGCCTGTGCAAATTAAATATGCGGTGTTTCACACAAAGTCGTTCTGAAGTGTTGCAACTTAGCTCTTGGGTATTTGCAATGGTTAAAGGCTTTCCAGAGGGAAGGAAAGAAGGGAAATACTTATGTGTAGACCATTTCGTCGTTTCACTTGGCTAAGATGATTAGCTGTGTTACCAAGGCTCCCTGCTCTTTAACACTAATAAATGTAAATAACATAAAGCCAGTACGGTGAGAAGTCATATAGTAGTGTCACACTATGAGCAATACTGAATGGGAAAAAATCCCCCCAAGAAATGCAAAGCACCTTGCGCAGCAGGAATTACTAAGTAATCCAGGTAACGTCCTCTTTGTATTTACTGGTGTTTACCGTGCATATAGTATTACAGTATTAGCTGATCTGTTCCCGGTTCTCCCAAGCTCATGGAGATGTACGCTGTAATATTTGGTCTTATCCTGGGGATGGAATATTTTAGTGATTGCCAATCACTTAGATGTTGTCCTCAACCCAAGTCACAGTAAAATTAATGTGAAATAAAGAACTAATGCACAACATCAACATTTTGACAGTTAAAAACAAGCCCATATATAGATCCCAAGTAAACAAGCCCATATGTAGAACTCGGTCTTTAGATCAAATTCAAAAGGTTTCTTTTACTTGTACTGTTACCAACTTGTCAGCCAGATAACGCTTACCGAACCGTATAGGTAGGGAGCCAGTTCCTATGCAAACACTGTGCCTTTAGGCTTGCAATCATGGTAAGTAATGTTGATTTGGATACATGTGTTTCATTTTATATCCTAAGCCTGTTTAGATTTCATCCAGATGAAAATCTCCCCCTCCCAGGCTTCTCTGATTCCAGCTTAATTAGGACGGTAATTTTAATCTTCCTCTTCCTAAGCTATTCCTGTTTGCTCAGATGCTTAATGAAAATATTACTGAGTTGTTAACCTGCTGTGGGTTAAAACACTCTTTTCCACCTGGCACAGCTATATCCTTGCCTTAAGGGGAATCTTTTTCTCTCGCTTTGAATTTCTCATTTCTTTTTAATTACTTTTTTTATGTACCCATACCTGGGGTCAGTTGCAGTATCAGCCCTGGTTTCAGGATGGAGAGCCCAGTCGAGGGGTCTAATCCCTGCTCTGCCCAAGGTCAGGCATTCTTGAACAGGAATACTGCTAGAAAATGTCCAGAATATGCCTTTAATCTATACTTGCCATATCCATACCCATACACAGGTCTAGAAAGCAACCTTCAAGCTTGAGGCACACCTGTGTTCCACATTTACATGTTTTTGTCTAAAATACAGCAAAATATTCTTTCCTGAGCATACACACAGTACTTTCTTTTGGAAGTATTTTAGCCCACGCTAGCATACAGACCAGCCTCTCTGTTCATTCCCAGCCTCTGTTGTAGATTAGAAGCATGGCTCCCCTGGAGAGATTTTCTATGAAATATGTTTTTCAGTTGTTTGGATTGTTGGGAAGAGACTGTGGGCAATTAGAAAAACACGAAAAAGCAGAAGCTGAACAGACAGATTTGGAAGAAAACTTGTCATCTTATGTGTAAGAGCTGGAGATCTGTTACGGCTTAGTGGTATCTCATGGTTTTTCAGATGTAAAATGATTAAAATATTTCAGATGGTGGCTAGCAAAATGCCATCGGTCATCATGTCTTGCTCTGTATGAAGGATTTGAATTTCCTTCTGTGCTCACAAAAATTATGGAACAAGAAGCTGCCAATACATCTGGTGTTAATTTGTGCCTGATTAATTTGATGGATTTCATTGGATAAGGGCTGATTTATTTGCTGAATTAAACATCATTTGACAAGTAACTATCTGTTGCTGCTAGTTTGGGAACATGTGGCATCATTTTGTTGGCTTATGCACAAAAAGGGATAGATCAAATCTTATCTTCTCCTTCCTAGCTTCTACCTTCATCTTCCAGAAAATGCCTTTATTGAGAATCAATGTACCTTTCTGGGTACTGCAGCCTTCCACTAGTTACCATTAGGCAAACCAAACTGCAAATCTGAATTAAGGAACAAGTTGCTCGGGGAATATCTCCTAAAATAATCCATGCAGGTTTTGCGGTAAGGACAGCCACCTTGCTTGTTCTTTCCAGTCATACCTCTTTTTTGTCTGTAGGATGGGGCATTGCATGGGAGGTGCGTGCGAGTGGATTGTTTGCCTTCTCCAGTTACAAGAACAGCTCAACTCACAGGATTGTCAAAAACTGCAGCTCTTGAAAAGCTTGGGGATTATGGTGACGGTGCGTCGATGCAGCCCTGCCGCGAATGAGGGGAAAGGCAGGGGAGAACTCTCTGCGGGTGTGATTGCATTCTGTGCGTGCTCAAGTGCTAACCGGGAAGTGCTAGAGAGATGAAGGAGAAGGAACTCGGTTGTTTGTTGCAAGGAACTTGTGCGTTCGATCAGGTTTAGAAACCACCCAGAAGTCCGACTCTGTGCAGGGACCGTGGCTGGGGCATGACCTTGTACCAAGGCCACACTGGGTGGCATAACACGGGGTTGTAATACTGCATGGGGCTTGCAAGGGCTCGGATCTGTTTGGTAGTTTATTGTGGATCTCTTCCTGCTAGTCTCCAGGAGGATCTCTGCTCCTGCAGTAGCTTGTTGACCATATGAACCTTCTTTTACAGCTTTGAATTATGTCATCCATAGCGCCTGCTTTTTTTCTCTCTGCAGCAGCGCCTGCATTTTCAAGCTCACAAGCGATCAGATAACACATGTCTGCAAAAGGCCTGGAAGATGGATTACACATTACTGTTTGTGGAAATTCAAAATTTCTTCTCTTCTTCTCCCTTCTGATAAAATCCTTCATGGAGAGGTCATATTTCACAGCATATATTAAACAAAAGTTTAGCCAAAATAGGTCTGGACTGTCTTTCTTTTCCAGATGATTTTGAGTTCAAATTTTCTCTTTCCTGTGGAATCAGTCTGATCAGTGGTGGTCACCGAACTGGAGGAGAAGCTGCAGTGGGTAGTGGGAGACTTTTAGATTGGTGCTCTGAAACAGAGGGAATGCAGGGAAGATCCCGAACCTGTGCTGGACGGTGGGCAGCCCACTGCTGTCTAGCCCCACACTGTTCAGTTGTAGCTGGGATAGTGTCTTCACACTAAACCAGACACTGGGCTTAATAAAAGATGGACATGGCCGGTTTATTGTTTCTAGCAGGCTGTTGTTCTTCTTTTGCCTTATGGGTGAAAACTTAGCAAGAGCGAAACCGATCATCTGTTTGTAGGTCTTCTCCCTCCTGTCTTCTGCCCAGTTTCTTTAAAAAGGGGGAAATGTTGGTTTTCAAAGTGTCTGCTCAATGAAAATGCACAGCAAGTTGCTCACAGTTGGGTCTGCGCGTGTATGTGACTCTGCTGGTTCAGCGGAGTGCACAGTGGAAGAAGTCATGACGAGCAATGTACACATATGTCCTCTTTTGTCTCTTTTCTCAGGTTCTGACTCCAGCATTTTCCTTGCCAGGTTTTTATGTTTTATTAACTCAACTAGATAAATCTGCACGAAAGCATCATAAAGTATATCTAAACAAAGCAAATTGAAAGTAATTGCAAGAAAAACTTACACAAAGAAATAAAAGCAAACACATGAACATTTTTGGAAGAGGACTTAAAATTTAGCCACCCAGCTGATAGCTCCCAAAGGTACTGCTGATCTCTGTGCCAGGAAATATAGTTGGGATCAAACTGCGTGTGAGTCAGTGCTCATGTCTGCAATACCGCAGGCAGCAGGCCACCCACTTACCATTGTGTGAACTGGTGCGCTGAAATTTGAACTGAGATAGCTTTTTACGTTTTTCATACTAATTTTAGATGTAAGTTAAAAAAAGAGGACTTTCTGCTGGCATACTTGATGTCTAAGCTGATGATGTTATTTTATAAAAGATCAGGTTTGCATATCTGGGGATCTGCTATTCAGGTATGGGTCTTATATAGGTTCTGTTGGGTCTAGCTAGGCATATTTTTGCATATCCTAACCTGTATATATGTGTGTGCCTGCACACCTGCTTGTGTTTAAAAATTAGAAACGTAGCAATTATCTTAACTGGAAACCAAAACCAAAAAAGGAAACCCGAAGTAACTACGGCTGATTGTTTCAGAGGATACCGCTCAGAACTTGTATGCGGTCTCATACTGTAGTAATTAGTGTTGCAGCTCCCTAGAGGTTGCTTATAAACGTCAAATTGTAGCTGTTGCACACAGCTGGATTCCCCTTTTCGAGGATACTGATAGTCTTATGTGGCTAAAAGTGTTACACCGTAGGTTTCCAGGCAAAATGGATGATTCTTTTTCTGTTAAACTCCTCAAGAAGTATTGTAGTAAATTGTATTGGAACATTCCCTCATGTCATGTAATGGGCTGTGTCTGGATCACCCTCCTGCAACTGAAGGCTCTCTCGGTCCTGGTAGTATGCAGCGTTAGGAAGGGTATGATCGTTTTGGATAAATATTTTGAGGGATTTGATGTCATGAATTGATCTGTAGATATTTAGTCACTATAGCAAATCCTAAAGACGTGTCATTTGAAAAATGCTAAGAAAAAAGCTTGAATTCAAATTCCAGCTGATTACTGATAGCACTGTTATATTGGTATATGAAGAGTATTTGAGTCTAGAGACAAGTACTGTCTAGTAACAAATACATGAATTTGACACTCCTTTGCTGAGTCTGAGAAATTAATGCTGATTTTGACTGCCTTGCTTAACCATGACTTTGGATTTTTATTGACATACTTAGCTCTAAGGATGCACAAATCTGTAAGGGTAACCAAAATAGGAGTTAATACAAGTGAGATCCTACTGGAAAAGCTTTAGAAATAGGTAAACCTGGAGAAAAAATTAGTGGGGGATATATTTTTTAAGCTACTAAAACAAAACAGAAAGAAGAATATAATTTAGGTTTATATGTTATGTTACAGCTGCTGTTCCAACCTGTGACCATTCATTTTAGAGTACGGTGAAGTTCCATCTATACATTTCCGTCTTTGACATTTATGTTATGTATATAGGAAGATACATATTTCCCTCTATGTGTGTGTATAGATACACATATGTATATTTAGTTATATAAGGACATTTGTGCTCTTAAGAGAAAAAAACATTGCCACCTTCTGTATTACTAGCCTAGGAACATATGGATCATATGAATGTTCTCAGATCTTGATCCAATCTCAAAGCTTCTATCATTTGTGATTGTGAATAGCACCCTCAAGCATGACATTTATTCCAAAAGAATGTGGAAAAAATAATCGGGTTTAGGGCTTATTTAAAACAAATTGTAATAAGAAGCGAATAATTTTGCATGATCCTAGTTTGTCACAAATTTTCATGCTTGCCTTTTTTTATTAGACTGTATTAAACTTTATTAAAGATGTTCCTGAACAAATGTAACTACTTGGATAAATGAACCAGTCCTTCCAGAACTGGAAGAAGAAGGGTGACTTTGAGCTAAGGTATTGGAATGTGGTTCAGGAATCTGCATTTGGTTCCTGGTCTTGCTATAAGCTTCATGTCTAACCTGGTGAGATTCATTCAGGCTCCTATGCCACATTCCTTCGTGAAAAAGTAGAAGAATAGACTTGTTTGTCTCTTTCTTTGTTTTTTTGTCTTTTGTTTTGTCTTTTGGGTAAAAGGCACCCCTGCTTCCGAGTTTCTACAAAATTTAACACACATGGATTGCAGTGTCATTGGGAGACTGGTGATACAATTTGCAATAGACCTCAATCCAAAGATGGTTTAGGATTGCAAAGGCTGAATGCTAGGTGTGATCTATCTTCATTAGGCTGGCTCTTGTTATATCTTTTCAATTAAGCTAAATTTTCGGATCCGTCTAACACATGCTGAGAGGGCATCTGCTATGTACTAGGTGTATGTTTGAAGAAAACGCTTTGGTGAAGTAGTCTGCATTTAAAATGCAGATGAATATGGTGTGTGATACATGGCTTTTGTATCCGTACCTTTTACAGGTATAGAGATGATTTCATGACTCACCTTTCTGCCCTATATAGGGTATTGTTTTCTAATAGCAGCACTAGGTGGCACACAAGATCAGGTCAGAGCATCTCCAGGAGCCAGGGTCTAAATACCTCTTATGGATCACTGATTAAAATGATCACTCTGAGCTTCTGGATCACACTCCAAGGCCTCTTGTCTTGTATTTCTGCTTACTACAAAATCACAGCATAGAATTAATTCTAAATCCAGGAGAGGCTGAAACTGTTCCAGCTGAGGACCGCATTTATACATAGCCATGTATTGTGTCATCTTCCTACAAGCATAGTTAATCTCATATTTATTACAAATATTAAATTTTATTCAGATTTTGAAAGGAGAAGTCACCTGAGAGAAACATAACTGACAAAAACCAGCTTCCAAGTGGAAGTTTAATAATCCATTCTTACTTCTCATAATGTACAAGGAAGATGGAGATGGAGATCCCATGTAGCTACAGCTCTTTCAGAAAGTATCTGGTGCAGCACCAAAGTCTGTTCCTCCCACCTTTTTCAGCGTGCTATTATTTGCTGCAAAGAAGTGTAGGTTTGGTGGTGTGTGGGGTTGCTTGGATGCTCGATGACCCTCGCTAAGAAGAGGAGAGAGCTCTGTAGCAGGCTGCCCAGTGAATTCCTGCTGTAGCCAGGTATGTGCAATGTAGATGAGATACTGATGGGGAAGAACATCAGTAGGGGACCACAGGTTAACACAACCACTGTAATGGAAGCTGTTTTCTGTTTCTGTTACGGGTGGTGAACTTTTTTTCCTCTTGTAGCTTAGTTTGGTATTAGCAATTTTGAGGTAAACTTTAAAACAGATGGACTTCTGTCAAGTAGATCTTTCAGCTGTAAAGGTTGGGTTTTTTTGTCCTCATTAGCTTTGTGTGCATGTGTATGTTTTTGTTTTATACTGCTTGATGCTGAGAAGCTTGCAAAGAAACCACAGTTCCCCCCCAGCCCTACCTCAGCACAGGAGGGTGACCAGCATGCATCCAAGAGTAACAAGCCGAACTAACTGAGAGCTCCATGTTTGGGAATTCATGAACAATAAGATAGGACCTAAAAGGATAGAGAGCCAAAGTCTGCAGCTGACTCAGTTACTCAAGACCGTTGAATGTAAAGCTGACTGTAAAAAATTGCAAAAGGATTTCTCATTACTGAAAGACTTGGCAAAAACCTAGTGTGTGAAATTGGAAGTAATGCAAAGTGATAAAGTGTACTTCAAACTCAAGTAAGTTCCATATATATATATATAAAATAGATATATATATACACACTACTGTATATTTAAGTATGTATGTGCTCAGCCCCAGCCTGATGGTTTTCCAGATACCAATCCACATGACATCCCTCCTTCCAGGACCACTCTTATTTTGTCCGGGTGCTCTCTCCACTGTTGGACGTGATCTTGCCTGAATACAACCTCTGTATTTCAGTTCTGGCTCATAGCCAGAAAATATCTGTCAGAACCTGATACAGCTACTTGCCTATCTGTCTATGTATCTGTGTATCTATCTCATGTCCAGCTTATGTTTTGGCTGTATGTTGTAACTCTTTTAGCTAAAATGACAGCACAGTGACATACACGTCATGTACATGCTTGCCACCATCCAGCTGCTGAGGTTTCCCCAATCCTTCAGGCAAACAAAGACACACAAGTGGCTGAGCAGGGTCACACCTAGGAAGTTGTGAGGTGTCCCGTCACAAGCCGCCCGGTAAGTCCTCTGATAGAAGAGCCAAAGTTTAAAGCACATAACTAGTTGAGACCTCTTTCCACATAGTGAAGAGCTGGACAGAATTTTGTCCTGAGACACCCAAGAACTGCACTTTTTGGTGAACGTTAACAACGTGAACATTAACTCCAGAATCAACAAAGTGTCAGGCAATGAAGAGTCAGCTCAATGTGAGGACGTCTTTGTTATGCAAAAGAGTGGCTGGCTGCCAGGCAGTGATGATCATCCTGACGGAAGGCTGCCTTTTTAATCTTCTGACTTGGCTAATAATGATCCCTTAAACCTTAGGAGTCCAGTTGTATAAAGAAAACCTCAGCAAGTAAGTATTTCTCTTTCTGTTTCTTTTATTTTTCTTGGTTATGAATAATTGAAATTATATGCTATATATATTTATAAATGATATTATATGATATATATATATATATATATTTATTTATTGCTAAATATGCAGTGATGCAGGTCGTGTTTGTCTTGCCTTTTTTGGGTGTTACTGGATTCTACCTTACTGGACAGATGTACATATATAGATACAGAGAGTATCTGTGTGCGTATGAGGCACATCTAGTCACATATACATGTGCTTCTTAAAAGGCTTCATGAGAAGCCAATGCAAAAAGTTATTTGGTGTGTTTGCAACTCTAGACCTAATTTCAACCTGTATAAGAAATCTTAGTACATAGTTTCTGAAAAGACTGGCTCTAGATAAAATATCTTTAAATTAACAACTTTTGGAGCTCGTAGTCATCTGAATTTAAATATATATTACTAGCTCAGTTGGTTAGAGTATGGTGCTGCTAACGCCAAGGTCGCGGGTTCAGTCCCCATATGGGCTGTGCTGAGGGTTGGATTAGATGATCTCCAGAGGTCCCTTCCAACCTTACCATTCTGTGAACTAATACTACAAGCTAATAAAGCAAGTATTTTACGTGGATGCAGAGGCTTTATATGGCACTGATGATTTTGGAGTGTCACCACGTTGTGTGGATGTCTGCTGAAGTCTTATTTTTACCAGAGACTTTTTGCACTCACTCAGGAAAAAGATAGAATTAGTGTTGCCAGCTTCATTTCATGGCCTCCCTTCTCACCATTTCCTCCCACATCTTCCTCCAATCACTTCAATCTGTGGATGAGAAAATGGCACAGCTATTTCTCTAATTTGGGAAGGAGGTTCAATACTATATGCATGTGCGCTGGATAGCATAATATAAGTCATTACATAACTCCAGTAAAATATATATATATTCACAGAGAGAGAGCCCTGTTCTGGCATTGTTAAAGTTGGCATCAAAGGGAAACCGTGTGCTTTGCTAGAACAAACAATTCCCTATTAAGAGATGTTGCAAACACAGCGGTGTCTTCCTCGAGATTCCTTTAATTGTATGGAGCTTCTAGCACAGTGCTAAATTTACCATCTAATTATCAGGAAAGGAACAGTTGGGTTTTTTCTACCTAATCTTTCCATGCTAGTGACAGTCTGTGTCTGCTGGGAAACTAGGCATTTTTCCTCTGACTCATTATACCCATCTGGCAGATGAATAAATTGTACTTTGTGTATAGAAATCTTAAAAATCTACTCAAAACAGCTATTTCGAGTGGGAAATTAGGGTGCTATGGGGGGAGTAAGTGCTAATTCTTTCTACTCAAGATTTTCCTAAGTTTCAGTAAGCCTGTCAGTGTGGATGGGTTCCCTATGACAATGAGTGTTCACTGAGAAGAAAAGCAAGGACACTTCACCTGGAGTTGTAAGCTGTGCTGAGCTTTAACTCAGGAGCTTAAAAATTATTGGAGTTATTATTATTATTAATTATTACTATTATTAATGGAGTTATTGCTCCATTCTTAAAAACAGTTAAACATCTGGTTGTTTTATAGTGAAGAATAAAAGCTCCAAAAAATAGTCTAGGAGAAGAGGGTCTGGATCCAAGGTATGTTCTCAAGATTGAAAAAGTGAATCAAACTTTCCCAAATTTCAGCTTTGATTTGTTTTAAGTTTTAGATGTAAAATGACATTTTAGACCCAGGACTAACAATCAGCATGTGGTTGTAAAAAAATTCCCCCCAACTTCCAACATTCCTTTGTAGGGCAGTTTTACAAAACAAGTGACTGAAGAGATGACAGCTTATTATAAAATAAAGTTTAAGTAAAACGTTGTCAAAGGAATGGAAGTGAAATCCTGCCATCTCAGTCACAAAACTGCTTGAAATTCTTCTGTAGACTGAGGAACAGTTAACCAAAGATAGTCAGCAAAAATGATTTACACAGGAGTAAATACCCAATCAGTTGTTATTAATAGTTAGTTGATTATCTCTAGGTGAATACAAATTTTTGACATCTGTTAAAAAAAACTCTGTAATGATTGAATACTTAGATTAGATTTGTGATGCTTTTTAAACTGAATCAGTATAATCCCCTGATTAATCCTAATGAGTAGTGATGTCTTCATAGCTGGATATTTTATTCTTTTAGATTCACATTAATACAAAAAAAAGACATATACTTTAAAAGTTCAGTAATAGTTCATTATGTTTTTCTGCTGATGATGATTTTAAACATCTTATCGGTGGAGTGTTATAAAGTCTGTATATGGAGAAGCCTGAAAGGACATGAAACTGCAGGAACTTCTGAGGACAAGAAGGCATTTAAGGAAGCATACAGTAATGAATAGCTAAAGAAACCGGACAGAAGTGAAATTCAGGATGGGAGCTGCAAAAATGGGAAGCCAAAGGAAAACCATCTGAAAAAACACAGAGGGAAATAGAGAAATAGGGGAAGAATTAAATGATTTTGAAGTTGCTCCTGTCACGTACCAGAGCAGGACGTACTATTTTCAGAGCAATTACACCTAGGTCATGGTATTCTCTTCTGAGCAGAAGAGAGCTGGGAGGAGCGCAGAGGAGACCCGAAAATGAAGAGGTAAGTGGCTGCAAGCCTGGGTTCTGAGAGGATATTAAAATAGGTAAATGTACTGCATGATTTGGCCGAGTGACAACTCGCTGGACAGCTAACTACCCACAAACATTGGAAGGGCATATACAAGAAGATGAAAGAAGAGTTTAATGTGTTTCTAAAAATAGCAGGCAAATTAATGGAGGAAAAAATGTAGCCTGAATAAAAGGAAGAGGATCCTTTCGCAATGATGTCTCACAGGCTGTCACATTCTCTCGCTGGAGAAACGGTGGAAAAAGTCGTATGAGCGCGTTGGACAAAGCGCAGGGAATTGGTAGGAGGCACCCAGGGCAGCCGGCAGGGAAAAGCAAAGCAGACCCAAGCAGGAGACAGAAGAGGGGGAGGAAGAGCAGTGTCTGGCTCTTCCCGTGCTCGGCCCACGTGTGGCCAGTCCTCTCGTTCCTGCGCTGGACCTGCTTTGGGATTGCAAGCCTTCTGCTGAGCCACTTAGGCTCCTAGATCCACGTCCAGCCTCTTTGACCATTTTATCTCAGCAATGGAGAATTCAGTCAGTCCTGCTTAGAAAATGACAGCAAATTTTTAGTTAGCAGCACACACTTTAATTGTGTTTTATTCAAGTGATTGATAGCAAAGAACTAGCAGAACGGTCCGCTATTAAGACAGCCTGAATTCAGGGCTGGCCCGGGACCAGAGGAGATGCGTGCCCATTTCAGAGCAAGAAATGCCTGTTTTTTACAGTGACACCAACTAATTCAGTAGTGATTTCAGAAATTATAGTATTCCAGGTCTATTCTTTGGAGATGTGTTACATTCATAACAGTCCAACAGGAAAGAAATCACAGGATTTGAGAACATAACTGGAAAGTTGGAGTATGACTGGAAAAGGCTTTTGGCAGACTGATTTGCTTTGGCGACCTTTACCCATTGGTAGTATTATAATAAATTCTAAGAAAATATACCTAGGAAATTGGTTGTTTGAAACAGTTAATGGCCTGAATGAGCATTTTACAGCCTGAGGCAGAACTTAAAAGCAAAGACGTAGCAAATTAATCATTAACCATAGTGATGATTTGTTTTCAACAGTTTTATTATAAGAAAAGCAGTGTTTTAATGTCATGTCTGAGAATTATTAGTTAAGCTTTAGAAATTTCTCCTGGTAAGGCTTAATGTGTGTTTAGGATGGCTTACATATACAGAGTGGAGAAAAGTTTTTATCTCAAAATTCTAGTGGGACATGTGAACATAAAAATTAATACCCTTGAGGGAAATGCAAAACTGCATAGGATTTTTAATGAATGTAGAAGGTGGCCATGTATGACCCATTTCAGACCAGCCTTTAAGGGTGCAATTAAAGTTCAGCATATGCTGAAGTTTCTTTGACGTCAGTGGGCCTTCGACTGGGCTTAAGTGATGTCTTGATTTTCTAATCAAGACCAGGTTCCCTCACCTCATACCTATGCTTATTTAAAAGTAGGCTAAAGCAGAAATCCTTGAAGCCTAGGTACCCTTTCATGTGTTATAAAAGCTGCTGTGACAAATAAAGGGACAGTGGAATAAAAAAGCCGTGACAAGTCATATGCATAACCAGAGCTAGCTGGATTATTTATTGCAAAGTTTTGTACAGGTTTTGCACAATTTTCTGCTGAGAAGTTTGGTTTGGGCACAAACAGAAAGATATTTCATTAAGGGAGAAGCAGTAGGGAAGATTTTTGTGCTCACTGAATTAGACTTACTCCTGCAACATAAGAAGGGAAAGAAGAGGTAGCCAGCAAGGAAACAGAGCTTCATTCTGATAAGGCTAATGCTGGAATAAAATCTGTGTTCTTGGAATCAGATTAGAGGGAATACTTGATGTAAACTATGCTGAAGTTACCGTCAAGTCCAGTTTGCTGTTTAGCAAGACTTCTGCATGCTGACATTTGTGTATTGATAAATCTTGGTGAAGGCTTCTAATGACTTCTGTTACTTTTTTAGTAAAAAAAAAAAAAAAAAAGCAAAACAAAAGAAGAGAGGTTAGGGTTTGTGTAAACCCAGAAGTGAAGAATGCAGCTGTCACTGAGGTACCTGATTTATGTTTGGTGGGGCTTTCCCTGGTATTACTTCATGAGTGCTGTTGTGCAAAACTCCACCAAATACAAAAGAGATCAAAGAAAAGACAAATTTTGGTACCAGCCTCATATATAAGAACTAACTGTTTGGTTCTGTTTTATTTTCTGCTTCTTTACTGGTGCTAATAAATTGCATAGTTAATTTTCTTGTTACCGTAATAAAGTAAGTCCTCACTAGGGTCTTTATGAAAGTAGAAATATATTCTGTTTACTGGTTTTCTCAATGCTTCTTTCACTTGACTCCTTCTCTAAGTATCCTGACACAAGATAATATCCTTTTGCCAGTAATGGGCTGGTTTGTCTTAATGCATCATGCCACTGTCCTGTATAAACAAAAATGTTTGTGTGTCTGTCTGTGATTATTTATTCTTTAATTGTTTTACTTGGCAACTTAGCAGAGGGAAGTGCTATTGTACTGATGGTAAATATGGAGCTACATCCCTTAAGAGAGTTTCATTTGGGAATTTCTGGGACTAAAAAGAAGTGTATTCACTGAAGACTACTGCTGCACTCATTTAATTATTAATAAAAGGGGGTTTGGTCTGTTAGATGATAATACCTACTAATGTATAAAGAAAAACTTTTATCTGACAAATAGATGTCAATGCTTTTCTTTTAGGCAAAGATATGCTAAGGGACAAGGAGGAGTAAGTATGAAGCGTAAGGGTGGTTCAGAAATTGCAACACTATCCTTGGATGTATCCTCAGGCTCTATTTACTGAAACGGAGGTTTGCAGCCTGTTCTTTTCCAGGCAAGAGAACTGTTTTTCTAGTCTTCTGGAATCTGATTTTTGGTTCTCCCCTGAGGAGCTATCAAAATAAGACTTTCAGCTGAAAGGAAGGATTATGAAGACACATATTCTCACTCTCCCAGAAGACTGAGAAACATCTCCTTGTGCAGAGAAAGCTAAACAACTGCCATATTAGATGAGCTGAAAGTGCAGTTAGCTCATTGGCGCTGGTCTCTACTGAGTTTTAATACAGCACGTCTCTCCAGATCACTGTGTCTCAACACACAGCATGTGGCTTTGAAATTGCAGGCTGCGATCCCAGGGCGCAGAGCGTCCTCCTGCCCTGTACGGTCTTCAGCAGCAGTATTAGGGGTGAGGGACAGTGGTGAGGACACCTGAACTCTGCTAACTCTGTTACTGATGTGCTACAGGGTCTTCGACTAGGGAGTTTGCCTCTCTGTGCTACCCAGCGCTCCTCCCACTACTTATCTGTTTAGACTAGAGGAAATTATTTGAGGAAACACTTCTGCTAGCTGTGCTTTTAGAGGTCAGTCACACTGGGGCCTTCGGCTTGGTGGAAACCTAACAATTCAAATAACAAGATAGCTAATAATGAAAATTACAAAAATGACAACTCTTGGGAGGAAAGAGAAATTAATTCTATAGGCAGGAGGTCACATTCTAACCCCAGAAAAGTGATAGGAGAAATCACATCATGTGTCAGTGTGCCTGCAGGTTTAGTCTTCACTGAGTTGGTTTCTGCTTTTGAGGTTATCTCTACATTTAAAAAAATTTACTAAAAGTGTGAGAGAATGAGAGAAGGTATAGGAAAATCACCAGGAGAATTTTTGTAAGTCAAAGTTGTGCAAACAAGCAAATCAAAGGATATTCCCAAGCCGCAGGTTCTGAGACACGATTTAGTCTTGCTGTATTGTGTTGCCCACTTTTCTCTTCAGTATCATAAAACAATGTTTCTGCATGCATCACTTGTTGATTAGCATTTCTGTGTTGATCTCTCTGTTTCATCACATCAGTTATTTCTCAGTTTTACTTCTTAACTCCTGCTTGCAAGGTAAACTGTCAGTTTGTTATTTTGAAGAGAGTGACAGATTGCTGCTGGATGTGTTCATGTCACTGTTTGGTCTTGATATTTTCCAATGATTTCTGGGACAGGTAGCTGTCATCATTAGACTATTTCGCTTAAGGAATAAATAATAGAAATGATCATAACAATACATATAAATTAGCTATTAGTGGCAATTTCATAACAATAAGTAACAGCAATTCAAAAATTCAGCTTTCAAGTACTGAGAAATCTTCAGGCTTACTCTTACTCCTTGAGTGTCTTTATCCATTTATAACCGGAAGAATGGATTTCATCGTTGTTTCTCAAGCCTGAATCTGTTTCTCATATTTCTATGGAGCGGCTAGCTCCTGATTTTCTTTTTGTCTCTATATTAATGCAAACAGTAGAGACCATTGGGTGACGTATTTAAATTCCAGATGATCTGTTCCTTATGGTGCAAAACAAAACCAAAACAGAAAAGAAAGAGATACAATTGTCTCATTCTGCAAATGTAAAAATTGGTCACTTCTGTGTGTATTCTGGAGGCTATTTGAGCTTAATTCTTCCCAAAGCTCAAAAACCGTAGGTTGAGAGTTTGTCCAGTAACAGACTTACTCTAGATTATTAGATGCTTTATTCCACATAGCGTTTGTACATGAATGTTCAGCTATTCTAGAAGTATTTTGAAAATTCAAATTCAGACTCACTACACTAAACTGTGTTACTTTTCTTGCAATACATAGAGGACTAAGTGTCCAATAGCTGTTACTGGTAGAACAATTTCCTATTTGACTTGTTTTACAGAGTATTTCTTTCTGGTTAGGGCCTATTTTTATGTGCTTTGCTCTTGCCATAATATAGATTTAGGACATTGGGGAATAAGCTTTTCTGGCAGTCAGGGACTCCTTAATGGTATGTAGGACCTTTATTGAAATATTAGAACATAACCAAAAAAAAAAAAGGAAAGCAATCTCTCTGCCTGCTGTAGTTTTTCATGTCTTTGATGTAGGTTTTTTTAAAGCATAACTTAGTTTATGTACACAGTGAGCCAAAGGAAGTAACATTCAGGAGAATGGAGAGAAAATAGCAGCGGGAAGCGCTACTTGGAAATAATATCTGACCAGTATAATTTCTGATACGGGTGTCAAATCTGTTCTCGTGGGCACAGCAGAGCTCAGACTGATATTAGTAAAAGGAGAAGCAGAAGAGTAATGGACACTGTGAGAAACCATTTTTGTGCTAACCCAGGTAGATTGGAAACCTAGGTTGGAGTAACAAAGACAGCGTAGAAAGCTGAAGTTGAAATGTTCTTTGAACGGGATGTAGCTCCATGCATTTTCATATCTTAACTGTGTGAGCAGGTAGTTTCAGTACAGGCAGAACAGTGTTAATCTGAATAAGAAAGACATTTCTGGAGCATTTTAAATATTTAATTGAAACAGACCACAAAAGAAGAAAGACTTTATAAAGATACTTTGAAAGTCAAATTAATGCCAAAGTTAGGCTTTGTAGATTTGCTTATAGTGATAAGTTCCACTAGTGAAAATTCTACCTTAAATAATACTGTGAGAATCTTTTCCATCACACACACACAAAAAAGACATTATAGCAGAATTGTACTCATTTAGGAGAGGAAATGTGCAAGTTACTCTTTAACTGTAGTGCCGCCTTTGAAGAACCTGAATGAAGCTTGCAGAAAACCAGTGACCCGTGGTGTAAATAAATAGTGTGTCAAGAGAATTATTATTATGCAGTAATTTTCAAAAGGGCAAGCAAGGTTGTCCAAATAATACATTCAGCTTTTTATTGGAAGTATTTCATCTCCTGAAAAGTGTCTCTCAAATATGAACTATGCCCATGCCCTCAAAATATTATAGATTCTTTAGTTTTTTTGTGATGCTCTTGTGAGTTCTTTGCAGAAAACGTATTTTGTTTCACTGAACCCTTAGCTCTCTCCCGGAGCATAGAGTCAAGAACGGCAAGTGTTAGAGCCGCTCCATGCTGCCAGTGTCAGAAACTTAAATCTAAACCTCCATTTTTTCCAGAATCATACAAAGTTTTTCCATATGTCTCTTTGGACATGAAGCATTTGCAAAAATAGAATAAGCAGTGAGTCCTGAAAATAATACTTCCATGAGTAATAGCACTTACTTTATTTGGACAACTTCCATGAAGAAAGGTTTGTCAGAGTGAAAGCTTGCTGTCATCTTTTAGACCATGACAGTGAAGGATGGAACAGCATGAAGTCCATTGGTTCTTGTTATTTAAGTCTTGTTATATAAGTCCTGTGATTTCCATGACAAGCAGAGTACCGTCCCTATGTGTGGTCCTGTGCTTTTCGCTGCTCTAGCCTTCCAAGCTCCCAGATAATTTCCTTTGAATATTTGGAACTGCTACACTGGTTAATATTGGGTCAAGATAATTTCTTATCACTTCTGCTTTCATGCAGTTTTCTGAGATCACAAAGTCTTCATTAGTTACTGATTTTTATTTTAAATTTCTGTCTGTGTCCCCCCAAAAAATTCAGAACAGATTGAAAACATAAACATGGGAGTAGCTCAAATAGCAAAATTTTGACTTACTAATTTTGATGTGAGCATCCTATCACTTGATACTGATTTGAATTTCTCTGTGAGGCCAGCAGTTGGTGTAATACTGATTTTTATAAAAATGGTTGCAGGGCAGAGTTGAGGCTTCAAGACCGGTGGGTTCTGACTCCTTACCAGACAATATTAAATTATATCCATAAATTTGCTATAATAATATATTTTTTCAAGGGAAAATCATGCCTCATAAATCTGCTCTGAAGAAGTGAGACACCCTGTAGGGGAAGGTCACGCAATTTATCTGATAAATTGGAATTTTTGAAAAAGTGAAATGTCCACGGTCTTCTCACAGATTAATAACTGACTAAAAGAGAGAGGGAGAAAAAAGGACAGAAATAAATACTCAGTTTTTGTAACCGAGTAGGATAACCAGTGGAATCTCTCACTGGAAGTTGTGCTATTTAACATACTCATAAAAGAACGGAGGAAAAAGGGTGAACAGTAAAGGAACCAGCTTTGCTGCTAGCACAGAATTATTCTGTGTGGTGCAACTACAGTACCTAGACACAGACATAGATCCAAATTAAGTTTTACTGTTTGGGAAGGAGAGCTGGTCATCCCTGTGGCTAGCTCAGGAGTAAGCAGAAGGCAAGTAAGAACTTAAAAATAGTTAGGTGAGAAACAGAAAACAAGCAAAACCATTGTTACTGTCTGAACTCCGAGCCTGTGTTTTGAATGATGCACGTCATTCTACTCACCCGTCGTACACAGATTTTAGAAGACAGCAAATGTAAATGAAGGGCAGTGACTTATGTACCCCTAGGGGAAAAAAATGTATAAATCAGGACTTTTCAGCTTGGAAAAGAGATGACTGACAGAAATTATCAACAATCAGTGATGTGGAACTGCGTACAGGAAATTACTTGTGTTACTTGCTTACAACACAAAAATTCAGCTGCATCCAGGAAAATGACCAAACTGTAGACAACAAAACAAATAAAAAGAAGCAGATTTTCTGTAGAACCCAGCTTGGAGCTTCTAGCCACAGGAAGGTATGGAGACAGAGGGTCCTTCAAGCAGATTGAAAGGCATGTCCAAAGGCAGGTATTTAAACATTATGGCCCTAGCGCAAACCCAGGGTGGGAGAAAGTTCCTAAGCTACATACTGCTATCAGAGAAAGCAGCATGTTGCACCCTTTATGTTTCTTATACTTTTTCCCTAGTTGAAGGTAAGATTTGGGGCAAGAAGGAATTTGGGAAATTACAATTGGAACAAGGGATCTTTGGAATAATGAATTCCATAGAGCTATGAAGTAAAATCTTGATCAAATGATTTTTTGGTCTACACCTCTTTTTAGACTCTAATCTTTATTTAAACTGAGGCAACTTTACTTAGTTCTGTAATGCAAGTGGTACCCCAGGGTATAATTCAATCCTATATTCAACCCTGTATTCATCTCCTTTAAAATGAATGCTGTTAAGTAGTCTCACTTAAATAACGTGATCTTAAATAGGGTCAGCCGTATTATATAATTAATCTTATTTGTTGAGAAGTCGCACAATTCTCCTGTCAAGCATGTGGCAAAGAAGCTGGTAATACCATCTGTGAGTTTTACATAATAGAAGACTACCTTGAAATGTTAACTGTTCTGAAATTACTTACACTGCTCTGGTTGTTCATCTCCTGGCTCAGAGGAGCATTCAGCTGCCCCTTTCTGTTGTACTAATCTCGGGGGAACGAAAGCTTTTCTGGGCAAGCTTGACATTCACAAATGGCCATGATGGGATGCACCGACGGGTACTGAGGGAGCTGGCAGGTGTTGTTGCCAGGCCGCTCTCCATCGTCTTTGAAAGGTCCTGGAGAACTGGAGAGGTGCCTGTGGACTGGAAGAAAGCCAATGTCACTCCAGTCTTCAGAAAGGGGAAGAAGGAGGACCCAGGCAACTATAGGCCGGTCAGCCTCACCTCCATCCCTGGAAAGGTGCTGGAACAGCTCATTCTGGATGTTATCTCCAGACATATGGAGGAAAAGAAGGTGATCAGGAGTAGCCAGCATGGATTCACCAAGGGGAAATCCTGCTTAACCAGTCTGATAGCCGCCTCTGATGGCATGACTGGCTGGGTAGATGAGGGGAGAGCAGTGGATGTTGTGTGCCTTGACTTCAGCAAGGCTTTTGACACTGTCTCCCATAACATTTTCTCCTAGATAAGCTCAGGAAATGTGGGTTAGACGAGTGGACAGTGAGATGTATTGAGAACTGGCTGAAAGGCAGAGCTCAGAGGGTTGTCATCAGTGGCACAGTCTAGTTGGAGGCCTGTGGCTGGTGGAGTTCCCCAGGGCTCAGTACTGGGTCCCATCCTGTTCAACTTCTTCATCAATGACCTGGATGAGGGGACAGAGTGCCTCCTCAGCAAGTTTGCTGATGATCCCAGGCTGGGAGGAGGGGCTGAGACACCTGAGGGCTGTGCTGCCATTCAGAGAGACCTGGCCAGGCTGGAGAGCTGGGCGGAGAGGAACCTCCTGAGGTTCAACAAGGGCAAGTGCAGAGTGCTGCACCTAGGGAGGAATAACCCCAGGCACCAGTACAGGCTGGGGTCTGAGCTGCTGGAGAGCAGCTCTGCAGAGAAGGACCTGGGAGACCTGGTGAGTGACAAGTTGACCATGCGCCAGCAATGTGCCCTTGTGGCCAGGAAGGCCGATGGTCTCCTGGGGTGCATTACACAGTGTTGCCAGCAGGTGGAGGGAGGTGATCCTGCCCCTGTGCTCAGCCCTGGGGAGGCCTCATCTCGAGTACTGCGTCGAGTTGTGGGCTCCCCAGTCCAAGAGAGACATGGAGCTACTGGAGAGAGTCCAGCGTAGGGCTACGAGGATGATCAGGGGGCTGGAGCACCTGCCCTATGAGGAACAGCTGCGAGATCGGGGCCTGTTCAGCCTGGGTAAGAGAAGACTGAGGGGGGATCTTATCAATGTGTACAAGTACCTGAAGGGAGGGTGTCAGGGGGACAAGGACAAACTCTTTTCAGTTGTCCCATGTGACAGGACAAGAGGCAATGGGCAGAAGTTGAACCACAGGAAGTTCTGTCTGAACGTGAGGGGGAATTTCTTCCCTGTGAGAGTGACGGAGCAGTGGACCAGGTTGCCCAGAGAGGTTGTGGATTCTGTGGTTCTGTGATTCTTTAAGGTGACATATTGCTTTATAAGAGACATGCCTGTTCACCAGTTGACTCTGAGGTCAAATGTGAAGTTGAATAAAAAAAATAAATATGGGAGGTTCACTTCAGTTGCTGAAACATAAGTAATTAGTGCCATTTGGACACCCATGGCTGAGACATCCAAGTGGGCTGCCAAATCTGACTCAGGACATATGGGACAGCCACATCCTTCTGGAGCAGCAGCTGTGCATCTCAAATAGTAATAGATGACTATGTTTAAATGACTGTATAGTGGTAAAACAGTAAATGAACATAGTTGTATATTTTTTTTTACATAGTACATTGTTTTGGTTTAGGTAGTTAGTGAGATTGTAAAGAAATCCCATAAGCTTAGCCATACTGTAGCTCCAGACTTCGGGCTCAGCTGCGCAGTACTTGACTGGGAGGCAGTTAATATGGCAGGAACAGCCTGGGTGGCTTTTGGCCACTTAATCCACGGACATGCCAGCAATTTATATAGAATAACCTGCTACAGTGTCATATGCTGGGAATGATGTAAAGCTAGAGGAGGGTACAAGCTTGTGCTTAGACCAAATTGTTTTGATACCACTGCAAACACAGTTGTCTGCAGACAGAGTAAGTGGCAATTTGTTTAGGAGACACTGAATCATTCTCTTTTAGATAGAGAGGATGATACTGGTTTGCTAGAAATTCAGAGAATGCAGCCTGACAACTGAAGATCTTGGAAACTGAGCTTCTCTACTGACAATCAAATGCATCTCTGAGGTTCTTACTGATAGCTGAAAAGAATATTGTGGAGAAAAAAATATTCTATTTTTCAAGGTTTTTTTAGCATTTTTGCCTATTCTAGTCTTTCAAGTTGCATGACAAACACAGAATAATGAACAGAAAATGGAAGTAGTGAACTGGAGCCCTCTCGAGAAGTTAATACTGGCCAGGTTTTTCCTTTGAATTTATCAGTATTTACAAATGGAGAGCATCACAGGGGTCTGTACCTGTCCTGTTTCATCAACATCTTTATCAACAATGTGAAGGAGGCATCTAGCACTGGTCCAGTTTGCAGATGACACTGAACTAAGTGGACCATTTGATAGCTTGAGGACAGGGCTGCCACACAGAGCAACCTAGGCAGGCTGGAGTAACAGGCCACCAGGAACTTTATGAAATTCAGCAAGGACCAATGCAAAGCCCTGCCCAAGAAGGAAGAGCCCCTGAGAGCAGTACCGGCTGGTGGCTGGTGTTGGCACTGTTCAGCCGAGAGGGTCAGGAGTGTAGCAGAAGGACACAGAAAAACAAGAGAGATTCAAACGAGATCTAAGGAGAAATATTTTCCCCACATGTACAGTCAAGCAATGGAAAAGCTTGTCTGGAGAGGTTGTGCTGTCTTCATCCCTGGAGGTTTTCAAATCCTGAGCAACCTGGTCAGATAGCTGACCCCACTTTGAGCAGGAGGCTGGACTAGAGACCTCCTGAGTCCCTGCCAGCCTGAGTTATTCTATCATCCTATGAGGTCAGATGTCATAGATATAATAGTAGACAATTACAGAGACTAACTTCTTCCTTAATATGAAGGTTTGAAGGTTTCACCCGACATGCTCTACTTCAGGCTCTCAGAAGATATTTCAAGACCACAGCATTGTGTCTAAAACTGGCTGTTATTTTTGCTGTTGATGTTTGTTGTTTCCATAACTGCCATGAGTGACTTGGCCGCAACCCCAGAAAACCACCAAGTAGGTGGAAGGAGGGAGAGAAAGATAGGGTCTTGCCAAGGAACTGGAGATCTGAGCAGAATTCACTTTGATTGTGTTTTTTTCTCATTGACAGTGGAAAGTCCTCCAGAAAAATTAATTATTTTTTAAATGATGAGGGAAAATGTTTGCATGTAGAGGTGGGGGAGGAACCATAGGGAAAAGTGAGCTTAAAGGAAGTTTCATTTTTCCGCTGCAGCAACTTGTCTGATGAATTATCTCAGAGGAGCAAATTGTAAACTAAGACTGCATTTATTTTGCCAGATGTCAGTGATAAGAGGCATTTTGACTGCTGCTGAGAAGCAGCTGAGAAGCATTAGCTGGGGACCCAGCTAGACCATTTCAGATTATGCAATTCCCAAGCAAATTGCTGGTTTTCACTAGAAGCAGTCTTAAAAGCAAGAGATTAAAACTTGTTTTTTGTTTCTGTGATGTTACATACAATGGACTAAATTATTTACACTATGGAAAGAGAGAGATTTTACCTTGGCATTAGCAGGTCTATCAGGTTATGCTCAGCGTAGAGGCCTCGGGAATGTGGAGTTCAGACAGCCCTCTACTGAGTAGCTGGCATTCTTAATCCTGATCAAAGAGTGGTTCTCTTCATGTATCTTGCAAAGCATTCGTCCTTAAAAACAACTGAAGGAGTATTTTGGGGTTGTGTTAAGCATCTGACAAAATACTGTATTTTGTTTACTCAGTCAGTTGTTTGCATTTTCTTTGTTGAGTCTTGATATGTCCAGTCTTGCTTTCCAGTGGTTTTGCCTAAAGCTTTGTCTAAGCTTTGAAGCTTTGAACAGTGCACTTAAACGGCCTCTGTAATTTGTAGTAGCTTCCTTCACAAATTCGGCTTTAGGAAAGACCTTTGCCTGCTCCACGCTCGCAGAGCATTTTGCATGCCCACTAATTGCCTCACCCAGTTCGCGCCTTGTTTCCACCAAGGGCCACGTCAAGGCCAAGAGTAGCTCAGGAACAAGCTCGCAGGCTGAGCGCTTCGACAGCAGTGCTTTGTCCCCGAGTTAGATGCCAGAAAGGCGTCGAGGGCACATACTGATCAGCTGGGGGCAGATGTGGTAACTTCACGCTGCTGGGTATTGCAGAGTGAACAGCATCAGATAGCTGTTCGTGGGTAGAAATCATCTGAGTTACGAAGAACACATACATAAAGACACATTTAAATAAAAGAGGGAAAGGAGGTTTTTTGACCTAGATCATTTAGAGATTGGTTGACAAGGCACCCTGCAGAGTCTTTTCCTACCGGGAGGCATGAGTTGATGGTGGTCTTCAGGCAGTATTTTATGTGGAAGTCAAAGGGACCTGAACAATGACACCATAGTGGTTTTGCTGCATTTTGGGGGGGTTAATGTTCAAATAGGCAAGATGAGGAAATGGAGGAAGAGGCTGTCCACATCAAATAAGTGCTTTCTGAGCTGGCAGGCCTGGGTTTGCTTTCTAAACTTGCCCTTCTTTGTGACAGCACATAGAGGACAGTACTTTCCTACCCAAATGCCTTTTTCCTTACAAGATGAGACAAAAAACTAGGTTAAAAGTAATGGCCAGAGTTGCTCAGCTCTTGCAGTGCCTCATACTAGAAGACCAATATGACTGTGGAGAAAATGAGGTTTCTGACTCGCATTGCTTTGCACTGAGGAGTGGCTTGCTTTCCTCTAATTGTGGCTGTAAGTTTACTGTGCGTTTAGGAACCTTGTTAACACTGTGCGAATGTCACTTACTTACTTGTCACTTGTGGACATCCTTTGGTTTTCTGTGCTTTGAGAAGGCCATGTGAAGGCACTTAAGACATTTTTTGTGCTTTATCTTTGTTTTTATAATGATAGTCGTTTTTCAAAGAAATGTGTTCCTATCTTGACGCTAAGTGTGTGCAAAGCCCCAGCAAATTCTAGTGAATTCCATCATCAGACTTACAACTGGCTATTTGGAAAGAACTTGACTTCAGCATCAGAGAGATGACCATCAATCTTTCGGTGCCTCAAGAACGAGCGTTTTTGAGCTGTTACATTGCAAGGGCTGGTTACAGGAGAGCAACAGCTGAGGCTCCAGCCTGTCAGGTTCTCCCACTGACTTCCTGTGGAGTCCACAAACCCAAGGGAGAAATACTTGTTTTGATGGTCATGATGCTGCAAATAATACTTTAAATCTTTTTTGCTAAAAAAAACCCCCAATAAATGTGAAAAGGAACTTTATGGTCATGTTAAACCTTCGTAAGGGTGATAGCATTAATAAAACTGAATGTGTTACCATTAAAAGCAGCCAAAACAGCCTTCTGCTTCCCGTAATCCCATCCTTCCTACTCTCCCTTCTTGCAGGACAGACCATTGCGCACACCTAAAACGTGCAACTTTTAACTTTACACGAGCCGAGAGCGGAGCCGGAGGCGTAGTCTGAGCAAGGCCTGGTGGTTCAGGCTGCGCAACGCCTGCGTGGGAGGGGGCAGCATTTCCCCGGCAGCGGGAGACGCAGGGCAGCGGGGCTGGTTTCCACGCGTGCAGACACGGCGGCTTTGCCGTCGGGAGCTGCAGACCGCTGAAACGCTCCTTGGGAAGTCACGGGTTCTCCGCTGCGGAGACTTGCTCCCGGAGCCGCAGGGTTTCCGCCTGGACCCGCGCTGCCGACGCGGTCGTCTCTGCACTGACGGTGCGGGCGTACCTAAGCCGCCCCGCACCTGGGATGGTCTGAGGCCTTTCTATCCTGACTGCGGCACAGGGACGCGAGGGCGAGCGCCACGCGCGTCGTGGTCACAGGGAGGGCGGAGGCTGTGGTGGACGCCCGCCCTCAGGGACGGAGCGGCCGTTCTGGGCTCCGCACAAATCCCTCGCTCGGAGGCTCGCAGCTTGCTGCCCGGTTACGGCCCGGAACCGCAGGTTCCCGCACGGGGACGCGGGCGCTCGGTGCGCGGGACGGCTGGCGGCACAAGGGGAGCGGGAGTGCGGCGGCGGCGGGGCCGGGCGGCGCTCCGCAGCGCGCCTTTATCCGGCGCGGACCCCCGGGCCGTCGCGGCACCGCCGAAGCGACCTTCCGCAGGTCGCGGGAGCGCGCGTAGCGGCCGCGGGGCGAGGCGGGGCGCGGCGGGGCGCGGCGCGGCGGCCGCTCCTCCCTTAAGGCTGCGCGCGGGCCCCGCCGGCGGCCGCGCCGCGCCGCTCCCGCGCGCCACCTTAAGAGCGCGGCGGGCGGGCGGGCGAGCGGGCGGCGGCTCCGCCCGGCGCGGCGCGGCGCGGCCCGCGGGGAAGGTGCCGCCGGCGCGGCGCGGCGCGGCGCGGCACGGCAGCGGGGGCCCTGCGGGCGGCGGAGACGGCGCGGGACGGGCCGGGCCGGGACCGCGCGCTGCTGTAAGGCACGTACCTCCCCCCGCACCTGCCGCCGGAGCGGAGCAGCCCGCCGGGCGCGCCGGGGCGCTGGCGCTGCTCGCTGGCTCCGGCGCGGCTGCTCCGTGCGCGGCGCAGCGGCCCGTCCGGAGAGCGGCGGGGAAGTGAAGCGGCGCGCCCGGCGAGGGAGAGGCGCCGCGAGCTGTCCGCGCCAGCGGCTCTTCCCGCGGGTGCGGCGGTGCACGAAGGCCCGGGACAGTTGCCGCTCGCGGCTGGGAAGCGCTGCGCGTCCCTCCCGGGGCGCCGGCCGTGGGCGCTTCCCTCGTGGAGGGCCGCGGCGGGCCCCGCTCCGCCCGCGTGCCCGTGGGCGCCCCGCGCCGGAGGGGCAGAGCTGACCCTCGCCTCGAGCCTCCTCGGGGGCTGAGCGACCCTTTGGGCTCCGAGCTCGGTAAGGCCCTCGCGCTGGGAGAAGCGCGGCGGTCCGGAGAGCGCGGCGGTCCTCCTGGCTGCTGGGGGTGCTGCCAGCAGGAGGAGGCTCCTGCGGGCCCCTGGAGACTTGGGTGTCCACCATCAGTAGCAACGGATTCGTGCCCTCAGCTTTGCGCTTCCCCGGGGATGTTGAATCCCCGAAGGATTTCGGAGAGAAGGTGTGAACCTAGAAGCCACCTGCTTGCTCCGTCTCCTTTTCCTGCCCCCCACAGGAACGAGGGGGAAGGTTTTGAACACGCAGTGCGGAGTTAAGTGCTCGTCTGCCGTTCTTGTCTTCAAAACCTCCGTTCCGTTCCTTTACAACCCCCTTCCTCCACTCTCTCCCTGTGATATAACAAGGTTATAAAACAAAAGAGGCGTGGAAATACTGATTTATACTTGAATCACATATTCTAATCTTCTCCTGGGTGCTGGAAAAATACTGGATCGGCTCCTGGCAGAGCAGCACCAAATGCTCTTGATACTTCTTGATGCTTTTAGAAGAAACAGGTGAAGGGCAAACTTTCCAAAGTGCTGCTTCCTCACTAGGATTGCAGGCTTAAAGTACATTGAAGCTAAGATGAAAGTGTTTAACAAAGTTATGCACTCAGGTTACTTGATACTCTTTAATTTTTTTCTCCATAATACTTTGAATAGATTCATTTTGACAGCTGATCTAAAATAGCCAGGGTATGAAGTATTTGAGCCAAGCCTTTTTTGCCTTGATTGAATCCATAACACTGAGCGGTACACCGGGGAAAAGCTAATGAGTGTAGAGTAAGCCCACGTTCTTCTGGGAAACTCTTTCCTTCAGAGCTACTCCTGAAAAGCCACTGAACAGCTTCAGAGACATTTTTTGTAAACTCTGCTTCCTTTTTTGAAGCATTTCCCTGATAGCAGCAAGGAACTAAGTCCCATGCAGTGCAGCAGGGGCTTTCCAGATGCACGTGGTTTGGGGAGTAATCTAAACGTCTGTACTTGAATACATTTTAATTAACATGCAATACTGAGATGTGTGGGGACCTCCATGACTTGCATGCAAGTTGGAAGAGGACAGCGGTGACAGTTGAGCTGAAGGAGTTTTGGTTTTTGGCAACTCGGAATTCAAAGTGAATTAAGTTATTTTCCACCTAAAGCTAGTCAGTTATCAGGGTTAGACTCTCATAGCAGCCAGAGAGGATGGTATCTCCGACTTGTGTGCAGCAGTTCAAACATATGATCATGGACCACAAAATACAAGAAATACTCCATTTTCCTCTTAGGCCAGAAGAAGTCAGAAACACCACCTTTCAGAGCGGTTTTCTCGTCGCTAGGCTACAGCCTAGTCTACACGGAGCATCCCTCGTGCTTTCTGGCAGAACAAATGGAAGGTGACTGAGATCAGAGTGGTAGAGACCATGGTTAGGACATGGAATTGAGAGCTGGGAGACCAGGTTCAGATTTATTCTCTGCCTGATACAGAACAGTGATGTGGATCTCCTTGCCCTTCAGGATAGTATCTGAAAAATGAGGGTCACTTTGAGGGAGCAAAACCAAATTTTTGAAAAAGAAGTTACTTGAAATTGATGGGAAGCCCACAATTCAGTGTCTATTCTGAAGATAAATAAGTGTCGAAAGCATCTGTGGCTAGTAGGCCACATGTACATGAGTTTATTGTCTAAATCATTTTGTGTAACGCCCTGGTTGAGCTGATGTTTAAGGATGCCGCTAAAGCCTATGGGATGTATTTTGGGCACATCTTTCAATTCAATTAACAAACTTCTCTGCTGTTACTTAATTCCGTGACAGCCTCTTTCTCACTGAAAACCTCTTGTAATCCATGGGCAGTGGCTACAGTATTAGCTATCATGTTCTTGAGAGGTGATGAACTCTGCCTCATGTGTGCTTCCCATCCCTGAGTGATATAACTGTTTTTTTTTTTTTACTAGTCTGAAAAACAAATTCCAGAACCTGCCTTAGTAATGGAAATGAGATCATCTCTGCCCTAGGTTATAATAACGTGATGTAGTAACAGAACACTTTCAAAAGAACTCTCGCTTTTTTTTTGAAAAAAAAGGATATTCAGACTTTCCTGAGGGCTTTCATTTACTATTTACCTCAGAAATGATACAAATTTCCTGACTGTACCAGTTTCCAGTAGCTGTGTGTCAACGTCTGGAGCGGCATTACTCAGCCGGTGGTGGCGAAGGCACTGGAGGTGGTCTGTAAGACAGGAGAAAGTGGTCCACCAAACAGTTGCAAACAAAACACCAAGCAGCCCCAAACCGCTTTGTTCTGTTAATGAGTTGTGGGGAAAGTCAAAGTCATTAGTGAGCCTTTCAACTTTAGCCTAACTGTTGCAAATGAGAAATGTTGTGGCAGTCCTGCGAAAGAATCAGTGGACTTTGTTCAAAAAGATCAGGTAGTTCTTCAGCTTGAAAGTACAGTCCAGGACAAAATGATTTTTGTGCAAGTAAGACCACAGTGTTGGTAAGGAAAAAGTATGAGAGATGTATTGAGAGACTATGGGACCATCACTGTACAGATTTTATTTTATTTCTCTCTAGCATTTATAACAAAACTGGTGTTCTTGATCACCGGCTCATGGGTGTAGCGATCCCTTTGGCAGAGGTTGCCCAAGCTTTTTAGTTTCAAGCGTCAGGTTGAACGGCAGGGTATCACCAGTGGTAACTCTGAAGCCTCTGCTGCTCCTGTACCAGCTGGCGGGTGTGGATGGCTTGGACACGGACACTGTGGTTTCTCTCCCCAGATATTTTCTTTTCTCAAAAGGACAATTGTTGGGGGTGGCCGTTTCCGTCTCTGCTCATGAGTTTGCTGTAAGCTGGGGCTTTCACAGCAGTTAGGATGTGCACTGCTGAAGGCTTTTGGCATCTGGGCTTGGTACTGTGGCACAACAGAGATGTTTTTTGTGATATTGTAGAAGTCTAGGATGTTGCCAAGACTCTTCAGGTAATCCCTGGAGAAAAACGGGCACTTCCAGGATAAGATTAACCTGATTCCAAAGCAGATATCCAAAAAGCCACATGAACTATGCCTTAGGAGTGCCTTTTTCTCTCCACTGCCTAAGCGCAGACGAAGATGTTTGTGATAGTCATCTGAAGTTAAGTGAGGTGAATCGTAGCTCTGATATCTACTGAGCACAGTGATCAACTGTGGAGACTATGCAAGTCTGGGGACAAGCGCTCTTTTTTTTTTAGTTTTGGGATGCAGTCTCCTTTCGAATGAAGGGAGGCTTTGGAAATGGTGCATCCCAGGGCTGAGAGCAAATGATACGATGTTTCTTTCTCCCTCATGATAAACCTCTGCCACAGTGGTTTTATTATAGATTTAATTACTCATTTAAAAGTTACTCACTGTTAATTTTTACTGCCTCTAGGATACTGAAAGCACAACATTTTGCAAAATATACATTATTTACAAACAAGTATCCTTCTCCTGCTCTCTCCATCACTCCAGCCTCTGCCCCTAAATATATGGATTTAGGAAGGAGATGGTAAAAGTAAGGTCAAAAGCTTCCATGTGCACAAGTTCATAATTGTAGGTGATTTGACTCTCTGTCACATTTGTAACTTTATAGCTTATAGTACATTGTTCATAGCATATAGTTCATAGTATGTGCTAAGATATGTAAAAGTGACTATTTATTCTGATAAGTGACAGTCCCTGCCCCCAAGAGATTACATTTTAGAAGATTTAAGTGTTAATTGAGACTGATAACTGGGAGATTGAGATAGGTGAAGACAACAGTGTAAGAAGCCTAGGTGGATGCTTTGGTATGGGTTGTCTTAGGTCTTCTGGTTTGTTGCATTTGCCAGACCAGTCAACGGAAGGATCTGGCTTTTGGAAAACCTTCCTTGAATGTCTTTTCTGTGTTTCCAGGGCATAGATTATAAATGAAGAACAAGTAACACTCATGGGCAATTCTGCAAGTGTGTAGAAACTCTCTGTGGCCTAAACTGTAACTTTACATGTTCTGTCAGATAAATTGTGCCTTTTGTGCTTAACATGCAGATGTTTGTCTCTTTGCAAAGTCAGCAGCTGCTGCATAGCGTGTAAGCTCTGTGTGCTTTTCTAGCAGGACTGAAAATCACTTTGGGGAGAAAGTGGCTGATTTTGTAGACCTTTGGAGTGTAACTAATCAGCTAAATCAGCTAATCACTAAACTTGTGCATCCTCTTTCCAAAAGCAGTGTGTGAGGGAGAATTACTTTTGCAAGATTATGGCTTTTGAAGTAGTTATGTTCTTAAAGTTTCATAAACGAGGATACCTAACTGAATGAACATCTGGAAAAAAGATGATGTCTTGACTAGACAGGTTTTGCAAAATAAGAAACTCACTTTTGAATCCTTTCCTCTCTTAACCTAATGAGATATTAACTTCCTAGCCACTAACTGAAGTGCAGTACTGCCTTTTCTGTCACCATTTACGATTTGATAAAGGCATGTATCTGATGAGGTTTCATGTGTACAGGGTTTAGACCTTCGATTTGAGTGGGAAAAGACCTTTCCCATTCATAACCAAAACTCCACAACTGTGAGTCAAAGATAGCACTAGTAAAAAGAACTTCAAATAAATCAAAATAGTAACTGGAACAGCATCTAAGGGGAGGGTGCTAGGAAGCAAGCCTTAGCGTTACTTACATCCTTTTTATTTTAGGTTTTGCCTGTGTTCAGTGTCATTACCAGCGATCATGTTTGCAAACTCTGTATCAGATGGCTCAAGGTTTCTATAGGAAGTTGGTGTGATGTCTGTGCTGACAGTACTGAAAAGCGATTCTTTTGTAATTGCAAACATCTGCCAGTATTTTGCATTTCTCTGGGCATTTTCCATTTTGAATAGCATGTGCTCAGACAAACCTTCCTGGTAAGGTGGCTGATTACATTCAACTATGACGTACTTCCAAATATTATTTGTTTTTCACACCAATGAGTTTTTCAGTTCTTCTGTAGCCCAGTGAGTATTTAATTTTACAAGGGTATTTTTGAAATAGAAACTTTAGATTCCAGTCATGAAGTCCAATCTGAGTCAGAAGTAGGTATAATAACCTGAAGTTATGTCTCATAGTCTCATCTTCTTAGATAGTCTTCTCTCCCCAAATCCACAATGTTCTGCAAAAATGGCTGTTGTTATTATGGCAAATGTTATTAGGTATTTTTGTTTGAAAATTAAAGGCTTGGGGGGGGGTTAGACTTTTCTTCTATGTGTGCCTGATGTTCTGTGTCTCATAATTTGGGAAATGAAATAATGCAGGCATGAAAAAGGTATGTGTGGTGTGGCTAAAGAGGAAGGAAAACAGGTTTTGCTGCTTGCAAAGGTGATTTTTGACGGTGAATGCCAAGTAAGGAGGGTCATATGAGCTGAGCCTGCCTTCTGCATCCCGTTCTTTCCTCTCTCCTAATATTACTATTTTTTACACGGGTCTGTTTAAGACCGATTGTAATACTATCGAGATGTTGATGAAAGAAGCTCAGAAAGAGTGGTGGTGTTAAGAACAGCAGAGCAGGATGGTGCTGGGATGGCTGGAGAGCCAAAAGATGCAGGTGTGAGAAAAGAGTAGTGGTCCAGATCGAGTTCGATAAAATTCCTTTTGGGAAAGGTTTTCACATCAAACCTGATCTGAGCCTCCAGTAAAAAGCTGTTTACTTTGGTGAATTAACACTTTCTGTCCAAAAATCTGTTTTGGTGAAAAATGCTTGATCTCCATGTATTTCTCAGTGCTCTAATAGGTAGCAGTTGCTTCCCTTTCAGTGCAGAGTGGGCAGATTGACCAGAGGTCTCATATGTTGAGAGAAAGCTTGACTCGTCAAGGAAGGTGCTAAGCCATTGGTGTCTTAAGGAAGAGTTAAATTAAAAGTAGAGACAATTGTGTAAGAGTGGTCGTAGCTTGTCTAAGTTCTGGTGGACTTTCTCTGACTGTGACCGATGCATCAGGGGAAAAAAAAACCCGTAAAAGTCCCACAATTGTCCCGAATTTGGAAAGCTGTTTTAACAAGAGACTGTGTGCAAATTTGGGGTTTCTTGTGGCCTTTGCTCGCTAACCGTTTCGCTTCTTGAGTCATTGTTTGTGGCTCTGGAGAGAATTGAATTGTTTGAGTCCTGGAGGCCACATTTAAGATCTTGGTTGCTAGCAGCTACAACTTTTTTGCTGGTTTTTCGGGGGGAGGGTGTGTGTGTGTCTGTGACCACTGATGTAGCTAGTCCCTTAGTACTGTTAGTACCGGATCAAAGTAAAGCTTGAAATAGCCACTTGCTGAGGACAAATAGAAAAATTTCCAATGTTGTCTTTTTTTGTGGTGGTGGTTTTCTTTTTTCTTTATTATTTTTTTTTATTTCAGGTTATGTTTTTAGTTTCAATCCAGCTCTAGAGCCATAGTTGGCAGCACTGTTCGTCCATCAGCGGTGGGTTACATCCTTTTCCGTACCCTCTCGGAGCTCTGCTGTGTTGCTGCTCGCGGGTGTCAAGGCAGTTGTTCAAGCATGAAGCAAGCCTGACCCGATTCAAAGCTGGCTGTGTGAACGAGCAGAGAGGTTGCACTAGAGCTCCTTATGCAGCCTAGCATTTTTACTGCTTTTACTCTGAACTTAAAGGAAGGGGGAGAGCAGAAAATTCAAGCCATGTGGGCCAGGGGAAAGCCCTGGGAAAGCAGTCGGCCCAGGCTGCGGTTCCCTGGAACAGGGGTGGCAGGGCTTGTCAGCGGCGGAGGAGTGGAGATAGGTTTGGAAGGGTGGTTGGGCGCGCGGTGCAGAAAGGGGAGCTCGGGGCAGGCCAGAGTAACTTGGAGTCCCTTGCACAGTTGGCGGGCAGCGTGCCGCTTGCCCAGCGCGGAGAGGGGCCTGGGGCCAGAGACACGGCAAAGACTTCTGCAGACTTGCACAGAGTATCAAGACTCTGAGTCGCTACTGTCCTTGCTCTGCTGATGAAGCATGGACTGGTAACTCGGGAGCTTTTCCTGTAACAGTCCAAATTTTGGCCTGGAGGTCTCTTACCAGCAGCTTGGCTGTGCAGAGAGGACAGGCTTTATTTCCATGTGGTCCAGCTCTGTGGCTGCCTGGTGTCAGGTACAAGACCAGAGACATGTTTATTGGTGTCCATACCACAGGCCTCTCAGAAAATGGGTAGGGACTTCAGGTTACCCCTTTAGGTCTAGTAGTTTTTTATTAAACCAGTTACTTTTAAAAAATTCTTTATATTGGCCTGCCTACAAGAAATCTTCCATAGTATTAAGTTCACTGAGTCTATCTCCTAATGAATGCAGTGTAAATAGTAGAGGTGTCTGTGTGTGCCTCTGTGTTCACGCGTGACCCATACATTTTTTATTGCATATTCAGAGGGTGGCTTGGCAATAGTCATAAAATACTTCCATGTGAATTTTACTAGCATCATTCAAAAGAGAGGCTGAAAAACCTCCGCGTCATACGTTTCTTGATGACTGCTTTTACTAGAAAGCCCTGACAAACCTCCTTGAGGGCAAACCCGTTACGCACTCAAACGACTTTGTCATGCTTTTTGTGTTATTGCAGGGCACACCAAAGGAAGTACAGCGCGGTTGTCCCCTCTATTACGAACAGTGGCCAGGGCTCATATTCTGGGTAAGTAATGCAAAACCAGAACCTGGCAGTTGCGACGTTGGGTCGCGTTCGACAGACGTTGTGAGCGAACGATGGCAGAACGCGCCTTTTGCGTGTAGTCCGTTCTGCAGCATCGCCGCGGTGCGAGCACGACAGCGTGTGCACACGTGCTGGGCGCCTGCGACGTCTGCTGCACTGAAGTGTCAGAAATCCGGGGAAAAACTCAGTTTTGGTAACTTGCTCTGGAGACCTCATTCACTGAATCAAAAAAAGATATTTAAAGAAATTCTTTGTCTAACTTCTACCTCAGTTTTTGTTTCATTGCTGACATGTTCTACCTGTACAGGAGTCAGCTCTTGATTTCACTAGCTCTTTGTGTTTTTGGAGCGTTTTTTGCTTTTCTGTGAGTAATTCTTCCTGCCCGCTGCGCAGGCTCCGTTTGCGGGCCATGGGCATGGGCAGCGCGGAGGAGAGAGCCTCGCCGCTCGCGCTGCACGGCACCAAAGCGAGGAAAACAGTGAGGGGTGCGCTGCATGGAGTGAGAGATAAGCCTTGCTTCTTGTGTGGGAAGACCTAAATTAAGAAATCACATTGCAGTAATTTTCCAGGATGCGTAGCAAAATCGCATAGAAAGAGATTATTTGTTATTTCTATTGTACAATCACAGAATCCATCTGTAACCAAATAAAATTCTAAGGGCTGATTTGATAAAAGTGGATGGTGACATTCATACCAAAAACCTGAGTCAATACTTAGCTTATTCTGTGCCCTCCATTTTTATCATATCATCTTGCGCCTTAATGACTGTGCTAATGAGTCACAGTTATTGACGATCCTAATTGTTCATATCTTTGATTTTAAAAAGAATTGGCAGACTTATTATAAACAGTCTCCCCTTCTGATTTTTCTTACTGTCTTAAGAACTTATTCTAGTCGTGGTATTTATACTGAGTTGTGCTTTACTCATTTTTGGCGGTTCTTTCCCCAGTGAGACTGTAGAGTAAGCTCCAGCATGAAAATGGCAAAAATCTCTTTACTCTCATTGTCCTCCATCCTGGACATATCCAATAAAACTGAATTATCCCTCGCAGTGGTACTGGATGAACGCTGAAAATGAAAACCTTTCCAGTAATAATTGGTGTCAACCTCTTTTTGTGTGTTTTTTTTTAAACTCTGTTTATAGTTGGTGTTTATAGTCAGTCTTCCTGTATCTGAGTCCGTCAGCTCATGTGAAAATTGCTTAAGATCACAATAGTGTCTTAGCTTAAAACGCAGAAACACTTGTCCATTAATAACATGTTATTTTTATTGTCTTGGACTGCACCTAACAATTAAATGTTCATGAATGGAAAAAAAAACAGTTGATTTTCAAGTGAAGGTGAAAATTCAGCAGAAAGCAGTCTCTCTATGTTACTGAAGTAAACTGATCTGTTCAGGATCATCTGTTTAGTACGGTGTTAGTAGGATAATTTGCACGTAGGACGTTTGTCAGTGAAACACCGAAGAATATGCTGTTAATCAGTCCGGTGAGCTTTTCATTTTAGTGAATACATAAATAGACACAATTTATGCTCATATTCTCCTAGCAGCATTAGGTGCTTGGCGTTTCCTTTGGGGAGGAAAAGGTCCAGGGAATCTCGCAGTCCGCAGGCAGTGCAATACCACCGTGTCAGGACACAGAGAAGCGTGCAGTAAGATTACTGAAATACGCTTTGGGATCTGGCTAGAGACGCTAGTTCCTCCCAGCGCAGACCTGCTGCTGGCTTCTGGAGGAGCGTGGTTGTCTTCAGACCTGCGTGCCCCGCGAGGCGCCGCGGTACGCTAGCACCTCTCAGAAGGCACCGGATGGCTGTGTTCGGGCACCTACCTGTGTTTATCGCTTCCTGAAAGACCGTGAGCAAGCAAGGCGATCCGGTTTAGAAGAGCGTCAGCGTTGCGAGGGCTGGGACCCCTCGTGCTGTTGGTTGGAGGGGTGTGAGGAGAGGGCTGTTCTGCTTTTCACATCACACCAGGTTCTTTGCTGCCTGGCCCTTGTTTTCTGGTTCGGAGACTGCCTGTTGATCCTTAACTTGCCTCTTGTGCATGTGTGTTTCTGATGGAGCTGTGAATTACGTGATCACATGTTTGTTTGTCTGCAGGATCCTTGCCTCATCCAACATGGAGGACAGATGGTGCCCAGGGATTCCTTGTGACTGTGTAATCAGAGACTGTTGTTTGCAGGATCACAAATTTATTTCCTGCAGATGTTGTAATAAATGAGGCAGGGGGTTGTGGGAAGGGAAGGGATGATCTCATGCCTGAGACAGTTCAGTGATGATCTGGAGAGCTGGATCCCTGCCCCTAGATGCTAGATGAGTAACTCAAACCAGACTTTTCTTGATAGGCCTAACCAATATCCTTAATTCTAGAGCAGTATCCTCAATTTAGTTCAGCGCATCCTCTCAAAACGAGCGTGGCAACTTGTTGGTACTTGACTCCTCACTTAAGAGAAATGGTGTATTTTCTGTTTTGTAACTTCTAGACTTCCTCTTCATTATAAGGATCAAAGTTTCCTTACTGGCTTCTTTTCTCAATCCCCTTTGAAGCTTGCAATGTGTCTCCATCAGCGATACAGCTGGCCTTGTTTACCAAGACTCTAGAGTGTCCTGCCTTGTTTAAGTAGAGCACGAGGTAAAATAAACCGGCATGCAAGAAAGCAATGATACGATATGTGTATAAACCCAATACTGCTTCCCTGATGTCCTCCTGTTTACACCACTGCTGAATTTGGCTGATAGAAATTAAATTTAAAAAGTCTCTGTAATTATTATTACAGGACCATAAGTCATGGTGTGTTTGTACTGTAGAGATGCTATTCCCTTTCTCTAATAAAGTTCACTTGTTCCTGTCCCCCAGGCTATGAGCTACCTTAAGTGAAAACTAAGAACTGAAAGTATGTTGAACTCTTTCTTATGCAGGCTTTCGTAGACTTTTTAAAAAATAAGCCGCTGGAATTTCTAGCCTCAGGATATTAAGTCTGAGGGGCTCAAAGAAGAGACAGCATATTTTAATGGTCACGACTATCTGGAATTTTTATGGCCCCCGTTACACATGCTCTCTCAAGAGTTCTTGGAAGTGACATAAATCATCCTTTTTTAAGGCTTATCCTGTCCTTTAAAAATTGGGGACTAGCAGGAAAGATTTCCTTGAGCCAGGACTCACTCTTTTCATTTCGCTCTGCAGCTTCTGATGGTGATTGTGGGCTAACTGAATCTTAGATCTGATCCTGGCCTGCAGTGCCTGCATTTTTAGAAATGCAGAAGAGACTAATACTTTTTAGTGTATTTTACTTTGCTCGTTGAAAGTAGATTTGAAATTTAAGGCCCCCAGTGGCCCCTGTGTGCAACAGAAGTCTTCACAATGTTTTTTTCAGAAGCACAGCGGCCCATGGAGAACCTATTTAAATACTGCTAGCTGATTTGCAGGTTGCCCATCAAAGCCTTTCGTGGATCTCTGTAAATAACTGTGTTGGTGACGGAGATTATATACAGCTTAAATTGCAGTTCTCTTTTCACATTTACAGTGGGCACTGTTGCTTCTAATTTGTAGTCAAGTAAATTCTGCTGTGCTGCTGCTGACGATTAGATGCTGGAATTTGTTTTCTGCTACTTTCTTGGTTATACCCAGAGGCAACTTGGGGAATTTGCTATTTGAAAAAGCTTTCCATGTGGAGGTAGCATGAGAAGCTGCATTAAGCTGACTTAACAGGCTTGCTACGAAGGGTTGCAGCTGTCTGATGAAGTTGCTGACTGTCCTACTAGCGCTCTTTTCAACTGGCTTTGCGGTTCCAAATTTCAAGCCTCTTGGTGTTAGGGCAGGACATGTGCCTGTACTACACCCTGTGCAGAGAGGAAGATGCAAGGAGGAACTTTGTTTCTTCTCTCCTGACCATGTGTGCACTTCCATATCGAAGCAAAGTATAGCAACCAAGACTTGGTCGTTATTAACTAACCAATGATTTTGATTATCCTATTATAATAAGGTATGGAAATGTCTACTTTTGAAAGTATATAACCGATAAATATAATTGATTGATTGTTTTGTTTATCTGTAGAGCTGATAGAAACCCTTGGATGACTGGAATTCAAGATACTTGGTTCATGCTCTTACACTAAGTTGAAGGAAATAAGCACAAGAAATTTCTCTGGTTCAGGCAAGTGGAAATCTATACCTCCATAGCTTATATTGAATTAATTTCTCTTTTAAAAAATGAGTTCTGGGAACCTTACTAAAATGGAACAGCTAATCTTTTTAGTACGGATTATATTTTGAAAGGAACGTAAGAATTTTAATTACAATTCCTGTTCATTACTCAGTGGTTAAAGGATCTGCCAGCCTGAATTCTGCTTTGAAAAGCTGGGAAGTCTCATCGGTGTGGAGTTGAACTAGCCATTTGACAGCTGTCTTGAACAGAAATTGAAACAAAGATGTCCTTCATAGATCCTTATCAACATATTGTGGTAAGTAGGTTTGAATATTTTATGTATGTTGTCTTGTATAGCTTATTCTGTACAAAGTTACCCTAGATAAGCACAAAGCATTAGTGTTATCATGAATTCCATAATATATTTTTGAGTGTGGTTAGAGCAAATTTCTGAAGAAACTCTTCTGAATGAAATCTGAGGGATATTTGGTTTAACTTTTCAAAAGCATGTAATGATTTTGTGAGTGTAGCTGCCAGTGCATAATTGGCATATGCCAATTGGCAATGCGTAACACAGGCTCCTCCTAACTTACTGTAACTTACCATGATGAGTATGATTCCAGGAGAGTAGGATTTTAAAGGAATTGCCGTTCAACATGATGACTCAGAGTGCTTGTATTTGATACTTTATTGCATATACATTTCTGTCTTACTGATTGTCACACTGAACTTGCAGTGAAAACTTCTGCCAAAATTTCTATGAAAATAACATTATGTCTGTTAAACTTTCTCTTCCAGTACAATTTTTCTGTAAAATTCTATTTAACAAGTGACTTTTTTTCCATTTTCATCAGTGTGAATAGAGGGAGATTGGCAATTTTGGTAGAGCTTGAACCAGTGTATATCAGTAATGTTGATTTTTAAAAGAGACTTCAAAATACTAACCTGTAAACCCTGGATAAAGGTCAGTGAGATGAGCTGTGCAGCACATTGCTGCCAAAATCTCCTTGCTCCCTCTTTTCCATGTTCCTCCAGGCATGTGTTCTTGCTACATTCTTTGTACCAGCTCTGGAGCTCACCTCATCTCTGAGTGAGGCAATTCACCTTGTTGACTTGGCAGAAAACGAGACTAATTAAAAAAAAAATCTCTTGTCAGAGCTGGTGCAAGGAAAGGGCAGAACCATGTGGGCACCAGCTGTGAAAGGAGAGAAGGAGGGACAAGAGATAGAGGAGAAGGGAAATAGGAGCAGGACTGCCCTTTACGTGGTGGCAAGCCAGTGGCTCGGCTGCTTGCTGAACGCTGAGTTTAGGCTGTAGTGTTTGCTCACATATCTTTGCTCGAGTGACTTGCCAGAGAAAACATCGAAATGGCAATTTCCATCCGAACTGGAAGCTTGGAACAAGTTGGGTGTGTTCATATCAACTGCTTCTCATAACAGAACCGGCATCTATCGCAGCAGGAAAAGCAATTCATACTCAAAGATATGCACCATCCATTTGTTGTAATGTGAAACTTTTACATTGCTAAAAATAGTATCTGCTTCCTTGAAATGATCTCTTATCAATTATGTGGTTTCCACCCCACACAGTCACATCCTTTACATGAGTCTGCAGCGAACAGATGTAGAACTTGTGTCTTACACCACAGTTCCGTGAAAGCTGCTGTAAAGACGTGTTTCAGGTTGATGGCTTTATTTAATACAGGGTTTTAAAGCAATATACTGACATGTTCCTTTTTGCATCAGTGCCCTCTCCTGGGTGGAAGCAGTCTCTGAGGCATGCATTTATATTTAATTTAATTTCATGTGGAAGACCTGTTTTGGTTCCAGTGCAGATACCATAGAGAACAAAAGGCATTAAAAGCATATGTAGTTAAAATTCTCTGGCAGTGCTGAGTTGTTGTTGAGGGAACATTGTTAATGTAAGAGCTGATTCCATAAATGCTTGGAAAATGAGATGCAGGCCTTTGATTTTTTTAATTTGAAGATTGAAACTACAAGGAAAGTTTTACCAAAGTGTAGGACACTCAAAAGTCAGCAGAGTCATATCAGTGCAAAAAAAAAAAAAAAAAATTTTAATGGCATATGGCATTGGAAGACTTGAGAAAAAGAATTCTGCATTTTCCAAAAGTCTTTCTGATAATTATGAGGTATTTTACAACCTCTTTATTTTTTATTTCTAAATGAAAAACTCAGAGGAGTAAATGAAGAAATTGATCAAGTTGCTGCAGGTACAGGCAGAACTGACTGTATAAAAATGCTTTTAGGTTCAGAGAATAAAGAATTGAAGTTATTATGTAATAGGTCTTCAGTTATGTTGATATTGGGGACAAATATTAAAATAATGTGTAAAATAATTTCAAGATTAAAAAAAAATCCATCTGTATGCAAGAGTGTCTGCCTTAATATGTAATATCCCGTTAGGGGATTTATGAAAATCTGTTACTTACGAAAACAGGCAAATATTTTCACTTCTCCAGCCCTGCTGCCAGCTCAAAGATCCTATTTAATGTCAAGGAAGTAAAAGTAATAAATCCTTATTACACAACCAATCTATAGCAGAACTTCCTGATCTGTACAGTACATCTTGTGATTGAGTTTCATTTAATGGTTGTGCATTCTGGGCTATGAAAAATATTATACTAAACACATGCAAATTCCTTGCTTTCTCAGGAAGCGCGGAAAGTACATAGACAAAACCTGATTGTGTTGCAGCAAATTCTCGTGGTGTTCTGCTTCCCAGCTGAGAAGTGAGAATGTAGTATTTATATGTACATATGAATGTAAAGATATTTACGCCTTATGTAAAATAAGATAACTAGGGAAATAAGGAAATAAGATAACTAGGGAAATTTTACTGGGACGAAAAAAAGTCAAAGGTGGAAGAAGGCAGGAGGCAGGAGGAGGAATTGAAAGGGATGGAGAGTCCTGGTGTGGGAGCAGGAGATACAGAACGGTGGCTGTTCTGAATACTCAGAAAACCTTGTGCTTGCATGTAGAAGGGGTGCAGTGAACCATTAGAGAGGCGATACTAGACATCAAAGTTTTTATCGTTTGGGAAAAAACATGTTTGGAGGTGATATGGTAAAGACTTTTCTCCTACCTTCTCTAACTTCATGAACAAAGAGGAAGCAAAGTGGAAGAAAATATTTAAAGCCAGGTTACTTTTGAACATAGGATTTTGAGTTTTAAATGAATTATGAGTTTCTGAATTTTTTTAACCTGGCTCAGATTTTAAAGGTATGCAGATGTTGCTCCACTCTTGCAACACTGAAGTGATTTATATACCAACTTCCCTTTTTTCAGAAGTAATTAAGGAGTTGGCAATGTACAGATTTTTATCAAGATTTAAGGTGAACATAAGTCATTTTGGAAAATACAACTTAGTCATCTAAATTAGTATGGGCTGGATTCATAAAGGTATTTAGAATCAGTACATTTCTTGTGGTATTTTCAAGGGGGCATCTAAATTCCGTGGAAGCTATTGTTGCTGCAAACCAACAAACAAATGTTTATGAAAGTCCCACTAGCTGTTAAAGTGGGTATTTGAGCTTCTTAATACCCTTAGAATTTGGATCCTGAGCACAAAATAGCCCTTTTTCCAGCTAGCCAATAGTCATATGAACAAAGTCTATTTTGGGATAAGAGGGAGCCTATTGAGCTTCCCATGTATCTCATTTTTTTTTTAACTAAGAGGGAGATAATTTGCAAAAGTAAATTTCTTCCAAGCATGTGACTGTGGCCAAATATTAATTAAAAGCCTTGGGGTATTATTCTGGGTGATGTGCGGGGGAAGAAGATAATGTTCCTCTGTTGCTTTGTCAAACCTCTGTGTATTTGTGTTCGTTTCAGAGGACACCAAATCTTACGCAACAGCTACCATTTTTGGCAGCCCAACAGCTGGAATTATGGGGCTTGCTGCCCATAAGTCAATAAAAACCAGTTTGCGTGATAGTGTTAACAACCCAGTTGTCAACTTAAAATAGGAAGTAATGGCAATGTTCTCATTATAACTGCATGGGAATTCTATTAAATGGTGATTTGGCCTTAGTTTAATGGTGAATGTTTTATTTAAGCGTACATGCTCCATGAACAGAACTGGGGGAGGCAGGAAAACTCTTTCACATCTTTTTTTCTTTTTTTCTTTTTTTTTTTGTGGACCAGCATCTTCAGCATAATGCAGGGTTGAAGACTGAAAGCAGTCGGATCAGTAGGCAGCTTTACAGGCAGGCTCTGGGGCATCAGAATTAACCAGGGGTGCCACAGAGCAGCTGAGAACTAAACCCAGCCCTCCCATATCCCGTACTTGTAACTTAATTACAGCCCCGTCCTCCTCTCTGTTGCTAAACGTTCAGTGCTCTCCGATTTGTGGTCGTAGTGAGGACAGACTCTTTCCTAACAGCTCAGAGTAAGGGCAAGGGCGGCGTGTTTGTACTTTGGGCCGTCTCTCTTAATTACAAGGTTGTACATGACAAAGCAGCTACACCAGTCTGCTGCGCGCGAGCTCTGGGGCCAAGGCTGCGTCGCGAGCCCAGCGCTCCGGCGCTCGGGCGTGCGTGCGAAGGCGACGCGCGCTGGTAGAGCAGCTTTGGGCGCTCCCACGAAGCAAAGCAAAAACAAGGGACCGCGGGAGAAGTTGTTTCCTGGAGATTCTCAGCTTGTAAAAAAATCCTTGAAACAATGCAGATGACAGAGCGGGAATAATTTTAGGTAGCTGCGTGACAGGTAACTCAGGCAGAAGTTTGCTCAGGAGGAAGTCCTGCTTTTTCCCATTCATCTGTTTACTCTGGGAAGCAGCGAGGCAAGGGAGAACGGACGTCTCAATTACTGAGACGTCCTCATGTCAGCACAAGCCAGGCTGTTTAGTAGGTGTTGCTTCGTAACGCTCTTCCTGTTTGCACATTTGCACATCCGAACTCTTCTGTTCAGCTTGGAGCTGTTAACTCCGGTCAAACGAATCGCGTGGGAGAATTGGTTGGAGTCTGAAGTCCATTTTTGCTGCGGTCGGTAACCCACTTGCCGTGGCACGCTGACTTCAGTATACCACTCGTACGCCAGTAGTTTGCCTTGCCGTGGGCTTCCCTCTGCCTCGTGGCTTGTCTTTGGAGCAGACAGGTCCTCCTGCGGCTCGCAGGAGGACCATCGCACGGTTGGGTTTTATCGCTGGGCAGGCCGTCGCGAGCTGAACCTCCAGCAGTCCTCGCAACGTGTGGGCGACTGCAGCCTCGGTAAAACGCAGCAACTCACTGTCTAGGTCAGGCGGTGTCTGCAGTGAAGTCATACCCTTAATATCTCTGTGGGCATTTTTCTGCTTAGTGTTTGCAGCTCTGATGTGGCCATGCCCTTTGCAAACCTCGAGACTTCAGACTTGTGGAGGAGTTTCTGCTGGTATCAGCCGTGTTATTTTTCAGTGCTTTCTGACTCAACTCATACTTAATTATTCACAAGCCAGCTTTGCCATGAGATTAATTTTTTTGAAAAATCATATAAGAAACATATATATTTTCTATATACAAATATCTTATATATATAAAAATAAGAAATTTAGAAAAGAGATAAAGAGTTGTCATTTGTTGCCAATTTGTATTGGAGAGGGATCCAGTTTGGTTGTGGGCACAGTGTGCGAGCATGATACAGGTATAAAATGGTGAGACTTGGCTGAAGCAACCGTGATTCTTCTGAAATAGTTGTGAGCCCCTGTTGAAGGCCTGTATAGGATCTGGTTGTTGAATCAGTAAATAGAGGCATGTGGCACTGCTGAAAGCTAAAGCACAAATGAATTGGAGGGTTTCACTGGCTCCTCTCTCTCTGCTTTTAGCGTGAGAATTTCCTGATGCCAACACTTTCCCTTTTCCTTCCAATTGGAGTATCTTGCAAGGTCTTTAATACTTGGTTAATTTTTTTGGTCCTGATAATTTATTGATATGCAGTGTTTATTTTAACATATTTCACAAAGTTGATGGGTGATTTTGAAAAAAACATAATACGGGTATCACAATTTCAGCTTTACAGGCTGAAGCCTGAAGTACGGGTGCTCCCTGAGCCCGAGTTTCCATCGCAGGAGAGCAAGTCGGCCCCTGCCACGCTGTGCCAGTGGGCGAACCCACGTCTAGGCCCTGGGGGCAGTCAGACGGCTTGGGTAAAGTTAAGATTGGCGTTGAAATAACGTACTTCACACGTAAGCACTGTGAGGCAAGAGCCTGAGACCCGTTCCAGGCTCTGATATTTCACCTTAGCTCTGCACTGTGCCCCCGTAGAAGGTATGTTGTCTGCCTTGTCATGTGCAGTGATGTTCATAATGGTATTCAGTAGGGGAGTTAAACTTACGGACCATGTGGACAAAGTAAAAATAAACCTGAGTCACTGAACACCTCTTCGTTAGGTTTTTTATTTCTTATTTTTACATTTCTTTCTACTTCCTGTTTCATTCAGGAGTGTGGTGTTCTGGCTGTTCCTGCTGCACTCCTGGCTTTGCAGGGAGCAGGAAGCGCTGGAAAGTGCAAAAAGGCGGGGGAGGGGGGGGGGGAGAAAAAGAAAAGAAGAAAGAAAAAGAAAAAGAATAATAAGAAAGAAAAGCTGGTGGATGTTTTTACAACTTGCTTTTCACCTTTACTCCATTGTCTTAGGGCCGCCTACACTTTGAGTATTGATGCGTTGATGCACACTGAAAACGAATTGGGGAGTCTCTGTATTACTAATGACATCCCTTGCATCTGCAATATGCCTTTATCTATTCCAGAACATATACTTAGGTATAATTGTACCCCCTTTTTTTTTAATTGGAGGAAGGTAATTATAAACACAAGTACATCGTAAAATAGCTTTCCCCCCCCACTCCGAGTTGTCACTCACTGACTAAATGCCTTAAAGCAAGTTCTGTAGAGAGGAGGAGTGTTATTCACTGAGATTAGGGAAAAAAAAAATAAAAGCATGTTATGAAGAACCTGTTAAGTAGGTGTGGCTGCAGGAAAATCAAGCAACCTTAATACAAGGTCTGACCTTGCAGTAAAGCTACAGGGTGCAGTTGCGCTTTAAGATGCTCTATCCAGTATGCATTTCATTTATGTTTTGAATGGGGGATCTCTCTTTTCCAGTTTTTGGACAAAGTGAAACCTATTCTGATGCTTTTTGGTTCTGGAGCTTAATTGCCTCTAACTCTCTGACTTCCAGGTGGAACACCAGTATTCCCACGTATTCACTGTGACAGTACAGAAAGCCACCAATGTCACAAAGGGAGCGATTGGCGATATGCGTGAGTATTTCTCTTTCTGGTTTCACGTCTTTCATCTCTCTTCTAGGAGGCTGTTTCCTTAGGCAGGGGGAGATGACACAACAAGCTTGTCATGCATTCAAAGGTTGTTGGTTTCTTTTCTTTGCTTATTAAACCTAAGGCAATGCACTTATTTCATTGCTCACACGCTTTAGCTCATAAAGCAGATTTGCCGCTCCTTCTTTCCATTGATCCAAAAAAGATGAATGAGTGAGTTGTACATAATTTGCCTACAAGTGAGCAACACCTACGTTTAGTTCTTGGCTTAGACGGAAATGCTGTTCTGAGTGTAGTGAAACTGGCAATTGCTGTATCTTCAGAAAGCTGTGGTTTGGTGGGAACGCATAAAAAGAGAAAAACCCAAAGCTCTGCTGAGTCAACACCCTAAAGAGAAAGAAAGGGGAAAAGAAAAGACAGATAAGCGGATCTCGTGATGAAGAGTTGTATCAGACACCACTGCTGCTTCTCCTTTCTGTTACACTTTTGAGTCTCCAGACTTAGCTGTGGAACAGGAAACCACTAGGAAGAATGACCTGCGAAAACCCTTGTCTGCTCTTATCGGGGGGGGAAGAGGGAGAAAATAATATGTTGGCTTAAACTGTGCTTTTTTTTTTTTTTTATCTTACTTCCTTGATTATGGCTGTGGTGCTGTTATCAGTTCATCTCTCCCTTTCCCTGGCACTTCATGCAGAGCACTGCATTGCCTGATACTGCAGGTTGAGGCTAGGAGGATGAGTGTGGTGCCCTGTTCCTCCTTTTCAGGGCGTTTTGATCAGGCTTGTTTGATGTATTCTTGTTTCTTTCCCAGCACATTCCTGCAAATGGCTTTCAGGTCAAAATACAGCAACTGCTCTAATATGTAGCTTTGCCGCAGCAGGTTAACGGTTCTTTATGCTTTGTGTCCAGTTCTGATATTAAACATGGGGGTAGGTGGGGAGTGGCAGTGAGGAGGGAAACATGTCAGAGCCACTAATATGAACCCTGGTAGAAAGGGAGAAGGAGCTGGAAGTCCAGTTAGCACGCAGAGAAGATGCACTGGGGCAGGCGGCCTGCTCCGTTGGAGCGCAAAGGTCCCTGGCATGAGACAGTGCAGGGAGTGTGGAAGGGGAAGGAAGGTGCGTGGAAAAGAGAAGGTGGGGGAATGGGGGCTGCATGATATAAGGGACTAAGAGGAAACATGGAAGGGGTGAAGAAGAAAGTTGGGATCCTGTAGTCATTTTTTCTTTTTCTTTTTTTTTTTTCTTCCTTTTTGGCCATCAGAACCAGTATGATCCTGTAATTCCAGTTAATATCTATCAAAATATTTGGTGTTTTTCCAGCCAGATTCTTTCCATGAAAACTTACTGAATTATCAAAGCTGAAAAGTTATTCCGGAATTACTTGTTTTTGATAAAAACTTGCCAGAGCTATGCACAAGGGCCACTAAAAGCTGCTTGGGTTCCTGCTAGCTTGTCTAAAGCAGCTGGGAATGTTCCATCGCCTGAAGCACTGGTGCTCTGGGGCATCTCAGAAAAGGCTTCCAAGTTCCTGGGGCTTTTGCTTGAGCGCCTGGGGTCCTGGCAAATACTCCAAAGTCAAAAAATTTTAAATGGAAAATAAAACCTTGTCTCCTGTGTTTTTATGAAGCTTGATATATTAGAGCATGGAAGCCAGTTGAACAAGTTGGTAAATAATGTTAAACGCCTGAGAAAAATGCACGAAATTGTGAGCATCCGGGGCCGTTAATTAGTCATTGCTGGTCAGTATTTTTTTTTTCATTTGATTTCTCAAGACCTCAACTTGTTGAAGGGCTGTGCCAGCTTCTACACTGCATTTCTCTTCTGAGGCAAAGAATTCCCTGCCAGGGAGAGGGGCTGGGATATTTAATGTGAGATGCCCTGATCTGAGTCGGGACCTGAGTGCTAGTGTCTGTGATGTGGGAGAGGAACAAACTGTTGACTCTTCTCTTACGGGTTTCTCCTAATCTCCTCTATCAGAGTTGCTCCACTTGGTGTGGTTAATGAAGCGTTCAGTGGACCACAGGTCACTTTACGTTATGGTGGTGATAGAAATTGGGGAGAATGTGAGATTTTGATTCATCTTTTGCTTCTATTCTTTTTTCCATGTCCCAGGTGAATGCCTGAAATGCTGTAAGTCTCCCCTGGAAATTTTCAATTCATTTAAATTTCTTGTATATTCACAGCCCAGTTCCAGTAAACTGGAACTCTTTCCCTTTTGGAAATGTCTTGATGAGATGGGGATTTATACCTCTAGAGGATGTCAGATACTTCTCGTCCCTGACAGAAAGCAAGTCATAGTTATCCATGTTACTGTCTCCTAAAGCTTCCGTTGGGGAACTATATAGTATTTCAAGTAATTTTTCAATGCTTCTTGAATTCTCCATTAGTGAAGAACAAAAGTGGTTGTGTCACCCCTAAAAATAGGTGATTATGCATTATAACATCCACAGGCTGTGTTTTCTTGTGTGAACAGATCATGCACAACACTGCTGATTCAAGAGAGATTCTTAGTTTCCTGGCAGATCTGGATGTCTAGAACAACAAGGAAAGTTGGAGCTAGGATAGCTTCCAGCCCTCTATTTTTATTTTGCTTGGCTGAGATTTCCCATTGTCTCTGTAAGCTCTAAAAATCTCTGTAGACTAATCTGACTAAGACTGGCAAACAAATCTGAGTCTGGGTCATACCAGGATCTGAGTCTCTAAACGACAGTGGCTGTTTGATTTCTCACTGATAAAGCATGTCAAAATAAACAAAGAATGTCAAAAATCATGTCATATGGATTTTCCGTGCCACTGTTTTTCATATGTGCCTGAAAGAAGTTGGTATATTTACACTGCTTTGACTTTCTGCTTTGGGGGAGGAGGGGAGAGGGAATACATGAGAGTTATAGTAAAAAGGCATGCCCAAGCTGTTAAGAGAAGTTCATTCAAGTCCTGTATTTCAGATGTTGGTTCATTTTCTATTGCCTTCGTGTAAGAGTACATCCTTTACTGATTTCACTTGCTTTAATTTTATCACTTCTCTTTCAAGATGTCTTTCACACTCTAAATATTGTCCTAACAGCATCTAATCAGTGCAATTCTGTCTTTACAAAAAGTTTAAGTGACTGCTGCTATAATAGCTGTAGTGAACTTTTCTGGTTAAGTTACTCTGCAGTCTGGAAGACTTAAGAGCAGCTTCAGCCTCTACAGTATCTCAACATCTGCATGTTTTGGGGAGGATTTAATTTTTTTCATTCAAGGTCAATAGACCTTGCAAAGTCATTTCTCTGACCAGAGCTTTTGGAAAAGACCTCAACTCTAGTCCAGCAAAATCTTATGTCATAGATGTTGAGTTCTGAGTCTACTTCAGGTACCAAAGCATACTTTCCTTATTTCCATGAAAATAGAAGGAGTTACAGGAGAGGAAAAACAAACAGAAAACAAACAGAATCCAAATCTGCAGAGTGTTAAAAGAGAGAGCTTGCAGACTTTGGTTCTTTTTCAACTGGATCTCTCTCTCCTGGATTTTCAAGGGGCTTGGTGGAAAATTGGACCAAATGAAGCAGTGGAAAATTCATCCTACGTTTCTAAGGACCTATTTTATTCCTAAAGCATAGTGGCTTTCAAAACAGTATGTAGCATCTACAGAGGAAACTAGTTATGTGACTCTGTTCTTAGTGATCCATAATCTTCCTTAATCCTGTTTTGAATTCATTTGCAGCTTTTATTTGCTTTATCTGTTTTTCATGTTACAATAATACACAGGTTAACCCTGGGCATCTTAGGGAAAAGAATCTTCTTCTAAATAATCAAAGAAGCTTGAAGTTTGGATAGAACTCCAGCTTGTATCTCAGTTTCTGTCCTGGAATTAAGGGTGCATTTCCACTGTGGTTATACTGCTCAGATAAACAAGTTAAAGTATTGGGAGCAGTCCAGTCAACAGAGCTTAACCCTACATGCAGAACTTGCCAGCATGAAGATGGAAAGCAGCTGGTGATGGTTGTAGCCCATGCTGCTGCAACTAGCAATAGTTTCCCCTAGAGGCTAAAGCAATGTTGTGGCAGTGTTACTGGCATGTTCCCTGCCTCTCCCAAAGGACAGGAGGAGCCATGGTGTTGAACAGGGCAAGCGTGTGCCTTGCTCTGCCTGCACCACGAGTTCAGGCCCTGGCTGCCAGACGTGGCTCGGCAGCATTCGGGGTAAAGAGAGGAGATGACTTCCAGTGCAATGTCACAGTTGCCATTTCTCCGTAGGCTTTTGCCTTAGTGTTGTCTTCACTTCTGGCCATAGCTCTTGAGTGTCCAACCTAGGTCATTTAAAGCCACAGCAGTTGAGTGCAGTTCAGACATAAACATACAGTGCTTTAGATGTGAGCTAGCTGAAAGGGAAGAAATTGGAGATTGCCTGCTTGTAGTGGAGTAGAGACACAACAGCTTGTGTTACAGCAGCTCATTCAGGACTAGTCCAGATTGATAAATCTCTCATCCTGATTTAGCTACAGTATATGTGTTTTAACTGTTGAAGTGTAAGATAACTCTTTCTACAAGGCCATGAAGCAGGACCTGATTTTTGCCCAGGAGCTGCAAGATGGAAAACAAAAACTAAACGCCTGCCTCTGCCAACCTAATAGCCTGGAAAAAGTAGGTCAGAGTTGGCCAATCTTTTGACGAGCTGCGTATCCAGATCTGCACATGGCCAGGAGCCATAAGGTGCACTAGATGCCTAACAGAGCAAATGAGAAAGGGATTGCTACAAGTAGTTCACAAGGAGCAGACAGATGTAGCATAGGTCCATGTGGAGAAACAGCTATCTGTGCTAGGGTGGCCTGAATGGGCTGCTGAATCCCATGACGACCAGCCTGTGTGGGCTTCAACTCCTCTTGACTTGCCTCTTGCCAGCGGCCCAGTACGAGGTCTGCTGTTGGTCATGTTCGATGGTGGTCCATGCTCCACAGCCAGCCATAGGAGCTCAGTGTGGCTCCCAAGCCGTGGGCTAGTAGTATGCTGTTGCCTAACTTCAGAAGTGAACAGTACTAGTCACAACTGCTCATGAAAACTCTACTGCAAATTTCAGATGTAAATACAGGCCTGCTTATAATTTCCTTAACACATTGCAGTGTTTTTGCCATGTTGTAGGGTCAGCCATAAACAGTGCTGGGAGGTGAAGGTCATGTTGAACACACTCATGTGTTCCACGGTGAAACCTGCTAGAAAAATGTTGCATTTTCCAGTTGTAAAAATATCTTTTTGATGTAAAACTTAATTTCTTCCTGCCTTCTTTTCTCTTCCCTCCTATCCCTCTTCCCAATGACGTCTTTGAGGTTTTGTTAGAGTTGGACTAATGCCTCGATCTAAGGGAATATCAAGGAGAACATGTGATACTTTCCCCTGTTCTCCTCTGAGTGCTCAGCTGTTTTCAGCAGAGGGCCTTCCTGAGCTGGATCTGGTTCTGATGTAATTAATAGCCCTCATTGACTTTCTCTTGTATAAATTTTACTATTTTTCCTGAATCCATGCAAGTCTTCTCATCCACAGCTCCTTTGAGGAATTCTACAGGATACTATCTGGCCTGTGAAGAGGCACCTTTTATTTGTTTTGAAACTGGGGTTTAAAATTGTAATTTGAAGCACCCCCTAGTTACTCTACTGCATTTTCATGATGTTGCCTTTCTCTAATATGTCAGTCCTTGTAGAAGAAGAAGCTTTTTTTAACTAATAAATAAATACGCTAATTTGTATATTTCTGACTGATGAATGCGTTCTAAAAGGGAGAAGAACGTTTATCATTCCTCATCCAACTCGTTAAAAAAGAAGTAAGTTTGTAAAGGCTATCACTACAAACAGTGCTGTCAAAGCGTCCTGCAAACAGTATTGAATGTAGGACAGTTCAGTACAGGAAAGGTCTGCTCGCTCTGCGCTAGATTGTGCCGTGCTTATTTGGCCTGACTAATCCGCGTGCACGATCCCTTCGCCTTTACAGAGCTGTTAAGGTTGGTGTGCGCGTGGTGTTCTAAGTGCTTCACCGTCCGTTCTTACTACTCCAGATGAAACGCCTCCAAGTGCAGCAAGGTTAGTGCAGCAACACTTCATAGGTGTCGCTTGAAGTTTCCCGTAACGGCTTGCGGTAGCACGGAGGACGGTTTTCCTAAGACATGATGTTTATGTAAGCCGCCTGAGCCTATGCTTAGCTACGGTCCTTTCTAGTTAGGACAGCTCCAGGTTTATGCAACGTGTTCCTGACTCTGAATGAAATGTCAAAGCAAGAGCCTGTTCTCACCGAGGCCTTGAGGCTGCACTTCAGCAGTATAATAAATTGAGCTTTAGGGCTTCTGGTAGGGGATCAAAGCCTCTAGAGCCTCGTGATACCAGACACAGATCCAGTATGAACTTGTTCTGCGGATTCAGAGCTGTTCGGAACACGTTGACAGGTTAAATTGTTATTAGTAGACTTTATGGCAGGCTAGAAATAATCCATACTCCATCAGCCAACACAAATCTGGAATAAAATTCGTATTGTGGGTTTTGTGTAATTTATCAGGAATGTGGCAATATGGCTAAATGTATTCCAGATGAAATTATCGCTGTGCAGATCTGGCATTATCTTGGAAGCGAAGTCCTAGCTCAACTGGGCAGCCGTACCAGCTCTTCCTTCCTTTCTTCTTAGCGTCTTTGCTGGCAGAGTGAAGTTTTTCCCAAGCTTAACACTGAAAGCTCTAAGAAGTCGCCACTTGAATTAAAAGACAGGAGGGGTGGGGGAAAAACCCTTGGATTTGGACACACTGCTGGAAAACTAGTTTTTTCTCTGAACTATTGCAAGCGGATGTTTTAGTAACTTTTTACTGCAGTTTTTCTGCAAATGAAACAAGTTGGACAGATATTCTAGAAAAGTGTATCTCTTTTCATCCGGAGACTTTTACAAATTTGGCTGGAACCCGCTGAGGGGTTTCAGCTGACTTTTCTTCTTTTTCAGTGCTGGATCAGCATAGCTCCTACCACTATCTCACCTGCCGGTAAACTAGGTGGCAATGTTGTGTTCAGCTCCTTCCTTCCCTTAAGTAGTGCTGGAGAAGAGCACTGTCATGCTCTAATGATCTCTGCTGAATGCATTACTCAGTTACAGGACTTCTCATAGCAAAGCCTGTTGCTTCGGGAGCTCCTTACCTCACTCGTAGTCACCTTCCACCCATGACATCTAGCAGTGCATCTTTCCCTTTGCAAAATGAAAATGAGGGCCAAAAGCCTGGAAATTTCTTGTAGTTGCTGCAAGGAGGCAGTCAAAAACCTTTTCCATCCACCCTGGGGCCCCTTGCTGATAGTTTCTCTGTGATCTCCCAGATTTCTCAGGCTTCTTGTGGCCTTCTGTCCTCCCCAGGCTCTTGTTAGTCCGGCATACAAATTACCCCTAGCCTATCAATGTGTGTCTGTTTAAAGACTTTAAAAATATCTGTCCCAAACTAACAGGAGGCATGGGTTTAAACATGTTATTTAAACTGTGAGCACTCGTTCGGGATTAAATTCCGTTAATTTTTAATTCATTTTTGAGATGGCCTACGTAGCAATTTAATTCAACTTAGCCGCTATGCTTTACAAGCTGATTGCGTTGGTTGTCTGTGCATCAACAAGGCATCCTCCTCTTAGGAAACAGAAACTCAGAACAACTTTGAGACCACAGATGAAAAGTTAGGCCCTGCTGGCTTTCAGATTCTCCTGCAAGCTCTTGCGAGGGTTTCAGTATTGAAAGGAGGGCTTGCCATCCTGCCTCCTCGTCTCTCTGGGGCCGAAGTGAGGAGTAAATCTGTGGCACCTGTGTCCCTCCTGAGCAGAGGAGTCCCGGCTCTGCTGGGGCCTCATGTTAGCCAGTCCCTTCGCCGGTTTGCAGTGGAGCACGGCTGAGCCCAACCTACCGATACAAATATTTGTGAAGTTGTAATTTGGGAAGCGTTAATTGTTTGGGATTGGCTGATATTTGGCAGTTACTGATAAATACTATTTTTAGTTCCTATTTTCCCCCTCCCTCCTTCTAAAAAAAGGAAAACCACGTTCAAGCAGGAAAAGACACTATTTCAAAATTAACTGCATCTTCTTCTGAATCTTCTCACGACCACAACAGAGATACGTATCAAATTACATTTCCGTGCCGTTGCGAAGCATGTTGCACAACGAGCCGTGCAAAGTTTGCTCTTTGAATAAAAATCCATTATTTTCAAACACACCTCCATCGAAACGATGCTTCAAGCCTAGGCAGAGATTCACCGTAGCTTGCACCGTGCTGATCTGCCGTGATCTATACTAGTTACTTTCCAAAGGGAATGTCTTTGCACATCCCGCCTGGGGTGTCTTTAGGGAAACGGTGGCTTTTGTAACTTCTGTAATCTTCCGAGGAGCCCTGCAGCTGCCCAGCAGTGAGTACGTGCGGTGTGGGCGCAGCCCACGCAAGTTCCCTTCCCCGACGAGGACCGCTCGCCCGAGACGGACAGTTGGCGGTTTTTGCTTTTCTGAGGCGGCAACTTCCTTCCCCTTGGAGGAGGGTGAGTTAATTCAGCAATTCCCCCTCCGAGCGTGGCCTCGTCCGAGTGGCGGAGCTGCGCGTACCTTCGGACCGTCCCCAGCGCGGTCGAAACGGCGACGCAGCGCCCGGCGGAGCGGAGCGCCGTCCTCGGCGTTCTCAGCGTCGCGGGAGAGACGAGCCGTCGCACACCGGGAAGGCATCTGCGACGGCGCGGCGATGTGGGACGGCAACAGAAGCGCGTCTTCGTTCATTCCCAGTTTCCTAACTTTCAGCCTTTGTCGCTTGTGTTTAATGGAGGATGGGACGTAATTAATTTTTGTTAGAGCTTCCGTGATTATCAAGTTGGACTGCGATGCTGGAAGCAGGAAAATGCCATATCTTCTTAGTGGACGGTAGTCAAGGATGTTCCTTTGGGACTACTCTGATTTTATTAAGAAGTCTGCACTTAATGGTGGAGGATGTTAGTTGGCACAAAGGGAAAAAAAAAAAACAAAAAAAAAAACCCTCTGATGAACCAAAGCAACTTCTTTAAGGAAATTCTGCAGTGTATTTGCTAGAACATTTCTGTAATATCCCTAGATATGATCTTTGGAGACCTGGGTCTTTTACTTTTTATAACGGTGATGCACATGTTAACTGAAAAATTACATATTTTTATTACATATTCAAGTGTGTATGAATGCTTATATATAAAAAAGAAACTCTTGTGATACTAAATTATTTTGTAACAAAGTAGATTTTGGGACAGATCACAGAATCAGTAAGGTTGGAAGGGACCTCTGGAGATTGTCTAGTCCAAGCTCCAAAAGATTTCCCGGTGCTGGTTCCGCTGGGGCTTGAGCCCAGGACCTTCAGCATGTAAAGTGGTTGGGATAACCACTACACTACTTTGTGTGTCTTCCAATTTTTGATGGTCAAATTAGATAGATTTTAGTGTTTGGTAGATGTTGCTTTAACCCTAGGTATTTTAGATATGAATGGTTTTTCTTTAACTCTAGGCATTTTAGATATGAATGGGTTTTCTGTAGTTTCTAGGTGTTTATTACTCTGTTGGAATAATTGACATTAGAATGACTTAAGTACATATAGTTAATTTTATTAATATGGAGGCCTAGTTACAGTGCATCTCATCAAATGGGTAACCTAAGACAAAAGTGCTTTTACTCATCGTAGGAAATTTTTCAGATTTCTTTAATAGACAGTTTGCTTTAAGCGTTACTCATTTTTAATGTGAAGATGATTGATCCTAATTAGTGTCCATTGTGAGTTTAACTTTGTGAGTCACAATATAATTCATAATATAATTTAGAGATATGTTTCTATAGGAATTAAGTACCAGGAGATAAAGCAAACAAGGAAGACTCGTTGAATCCTTGCTTCCTGCCTCCCAGCCATTTGTTAAGCCAGTGTATTTAAAGATAACAGTTTAGGTGCTGACTCTATTTTTGATATTAGATGTCTGTTTTTTGAAAAAAGGTATTCCGCAAATTGGCTAGCAAAAACATACAGGAATAAATACATCCATGCAAAAAGACATAGTGCAACTATATTGTCTTCATATGATAGCTTTAATGTTCTGAACTACTGTGGGTGAATAATTTTGTATTAATTGCCAGGTTGCTGGCATCTCCAACCAACAGCAACGAGTAAGATTCTGATTAATGAAATATGGCTTATAGGAATATTTTAATCAGAGTATACAATCTTCCTGTATTTTTCTTCTTCATCTGAATAAGGAAGTTTTAAGAAAATAGATTTGCATTTTCTTAATTAAAAATAGTGCAAAATAAACTTTCAAACATGAAAAGGCAGATGATTAACTCTGCCTGAGGTTAAAAAAAGATAATGAGGGCAGGGAGTGAGTGGGAGGCTTGGCAGTGCTGAGCTACAAAAATGTTTTTCTTACTTAGCAGAGCGACTGGCTTGAAGCGTAGTTGCGCCGTGCCTTGGGTTTAGTTTCCATTTGCACAGCCTGGCTGGTAGAGAAGTTAGCAATGGGATGTGCGTGGCGGCGTACCGCGGTGCGGGTTTCACACGCTTCGGGGCTGTGAACGCCTGTAGGAAGCCGCTGGCTGTTTGTGTTCAGAGGAAGGTGGGTTATAGAGTTTTCACTCATTAGAGCTTTGTAACTGCTAGTCAGAGCTGGTCCCGTAATCAAGTAAAAAGAAAATGATTGGGAAGAGAAGCGATGGAGTTTTGCCCAGAACGCTGCTTTGTATCAGTGTTTTGGTTAAAAACCAAACTTCTGTGGGCAAGTTCAGGCTCTTGGCGCTGCAAGTCTGCAGCGATCGTTGCCAGAGCACTGCTCAATGTGCCGACTTCCCCGATGAGATCCAGGCACTGCTAACTTCAGTAGATATTTTGCAGCTCAGTTTTAAGGGGCATTGATTTCCTTCCTATTGATGCAGTTTTGCATAATAATTCAAGGGAGCTAGAGCCTTCAGAAAAAGCTGACAATTAGTTATTTCCCTAAGTGAAAAAGTGGTACGGAGAGCCTGCAGGTTGATCCCCTCTTCCCCAGACTTTAGATAAGAGATGAGGTAAGGTTTAAATTCTTAGGAGCTAATGAAGGTTGATATCTAAAAGCTTGCCACGCTGATCTCCAGCTTTAAATAGCTACTTTTTAGTTGTACAGGTAGCACTGTGACCTACCAAGTCCTAGGTAAGACACACGCAAACCTGAAGTACTGTCTAAAACTCCCTACAAAGTTATTTGAAGTGTTGTAACAGTCCAAGAAAATTGTGACACAGGGAAATCTGTTAATTGCAGAATTGGCGAGACGTTTTTTGTGTGTATTTACATACAACGTTTAAATTTAATCAGCCCGAGTCTGTGAGATTTATTTACTGACTTCGAGGTTTCACTTGCTAGAAGAATGTTTAACTCACTGCATGAGACTTGCATATTATTCTGCATCTCCAGAGGTATTTGAAATCTTTCTGTGTAAGTTCAGTATTTCTAATGTTTGGAGGTAGAGTCAGAAGGAGAGTTAATTCTAGTTAATGTTTTCCATTAGAATTGGCAGGAGGCCAGCTGTTTTGGTTCATAAATATTTTTGAAATTTTAAATTTTGTTTTCATTCACTGGAACACAAACAAAATCTCCTGCATGGTTTTTAAATCAGAGTCTCTAAAAACATTTTACTCTGAACGAAACATATCTATAGACTTAAGTAGCGTACAAGGAGGAATGTTCTGACCTGCTTCACCCATTAATGGGTTCACTCTTCCACAAAGTGATCTTTGAGAGAAGTGCTCTTGCTTAGGTGAGTATTATACGTACTTGAATGTATTTCACAAAAATGGAGGGCAACCTTTGAAGAGAAGATCCTGGAAAGATGTGCATTAATTTTACCCCAGTAGAGCAAACAGCTTTTAATGATGACCAAAACCATGGAAATAACTTCCTATGCTGTCCTGTGAAAACATCTGAGCAGTGTTGCAGAGGACTCCATAAAGGGCTGCATCAGCCCAGGCCTTTGGCAGTACTGGTACTTACTTACTTACTGCTTTCTCAGTTTTTGTATATGTGATATCCTCTTTTTTGGAGTTGATAGAAGAAGGTCCATAGTGATCTTTGTCTTTTTTTAAAAAATGAACTGAAATGTAAAATACAGGATAAAAATCTCTTCTGGAAATGCAATGTAGCGCTGTGGAAGGTTCATGACAACTGAAATTTCTTGTTTAGGAAAGAAATATCATCACATTGGTGATGCTTAAGCCCTGAGGATCTGTTTCATTTGTCAGAAAAAATTCCTTACTTTAACTATTGGCAAAGTAGGGTTGGGAGGGCTACCAGCAATGTAACTTTGCTTTCAGGAATGAATAGCTATCATTAAACATATATCAGGTGAGCTTTTTGTCCATATGTATTTTTCTGCACTGATAATTCAATTGAGATATAGCTGGCCTCTGTTAGTATATTTTCAATTAGTCTTTTGCACAGTCATTACTTGGATATGGTATGTAAATAAAATCTTGATCTGTGGTGACTTCCCCAGAGCTCCAAAGATTGCGATGGTTTCAGTTTTGAACAGCACTCCTTAAGCTGTGTTTAGGAGTACATAAGTGGCCTGACTGGTTTCCTCTGTGATTGCCAAACCAACAAAACTGAAAGAGGATGCAAAAGGATACACCAAGCTGCTTGCTTTCGTTTGTAGCTGAAGACTGTTGTCGTGCTAAACTTACTCCTCTGACACAAGCCAAAGTAATTAAAGGATAGAAAGAGAAAAAGGGCTAAGAGCTTTTGAAAATAATTACCACTGCCGGGTAGAAATATACTTATTTCCAATAAACTTGAATCATTCTCAGTACCATTCTGTTTGTGCAAGACTTTTTTTCCCCTCTTTAAAGATAAAAGCATAACTTCTGTTTCTTTTGGTGAGACTGTTAATGTCATTATATCATTTATGTCATTATATTCCTATAATTTATATCATTACATTTACATATATTTTTCTGTCATAGACCATGAGATGATCTGTGGTTTTGCATAATTGTTTTGGTTGTTACATCCCAAACTTGAGTTTAATCTAACTTTTACATTTGTACAGTTGACACTCCAGACCCCTATGTGGAGCTGTTCATCCCATCAGCCCCTGACTGCAGGAAGAGAACTAAACATTTCAATAATGACGTGAATCCCGTGTGGAACGAGACCTTTGAGTTCATTTTGGACCCCAACCAAGAAAATGTCCTGGAGGTAAATCATCTGACTGAGGTGTATCTGTGAAATGGAAGTTGAACAATATCTGGAAGGTTAGAGTAACAGTATCTTGTACAGCATCTGTTGTCTCAAGATTTCAAAGATTTTTTTTAAAAACATTAAAGGCTATGTTTTTGCCTTTAGGTATGCTACTAAGCAAGAGCGTAAGTGTATAGATTGTATTATTCAAGGAGTAATTGAAAAATTGGAAAAAACTTGAAAGTCTTTGTAAGATAGGCTGCTGAATCATCTTTCAGACTGCTCCTGAGGGCTAGTAGCTTTTATTGTTCTTCACATCAGCTGTAAACTATTGTCTCCCTACTTCCTTTGTTGATTCAGCTATTAAGGACAGTGAATAGCTGGGGGTAAAGTCAAGTCTCTGCCCATTCCCTGCTCCCCCCTGAGGAGACAGAAACCAGAAGCATGGCTCTTTCTCCTCTATGCCCGAAGCCAAGCTGTGAGTTGCCCATTTAGTGATGTTTTGGGAACCTTTACTCCATGTGCAGGCTTGTTGACTAAGTTTCTGTCTACTCTGAATGCATTAAGCCATTCCAGACTGTGTGCAAAAGGTGAATATAACTGTTTTGTAAGTGGACGTAGTTGGCACCTAAGGTTATCTGTGGTGTTTCGTTAGCTTGGTGGTTCTTAGGGGGTGGCGATAAAATGTAGAGTCCTCTTACTCTAGTTTAGATGTGTTCAACCTAAATTGATAGGCCAGCTGGCACAGAGACCAAAGCCTGTGAAACCTTTATTTGAACTAGTAACTGTAATTTCTTGTAGCTAACCTGTTCAGGGTCTAAAATTGGCTGGTGCTTCCTACAATGTTCCCTGTGTCCCTGGAGAGGTAGGCATGCTCTACTGTTCAGGGAGACAGAATTGCATGATCAGCTCACTGGAACACAAAGAGCCATGGTATGTGTCCTCCACAGGTGGCAATCATTTTCGGGAGGTCCCAATAACCTCATTACAGCTTTGCAGATGGGAGATTACCTGAAATAACTTCCACGAGCTGGTCAGATGCACCAGTCACCTCCGTTGACTCTCACCAAATGTTTTAGTCATGGACATACAAACTGGCACCATGAAGCCTGAGAAAAGTTTGAAATCTCTAACTTCAGTTATTTTTTCTAGTAACAAGACAGGCAAGTAGATAATGGGAATTAGAGGATAGAAGTATTTTCTTCTTGAGAAGCATTTGTGGAAATGGAGAGGAAGAAGAAGAGAAGAACTTGGGTTCTTCTATCTGCCAATGTTGCAATATGGGAAATAAAAAATGTTATATTTCTACCTGATGAAACTATGCAATCCTTTTTTGAGCCCTTGACTGCAGATAAACAAATAGTAGAACAGAATATGATGTCTAAACAATTTTTAATAGCTTCAAGTGTCACTTCAAGTGTCACAATCAGTAGTAAAGCTATCAAGTTTAGTTTAAACTTCTACTGTAATTTCAGTTAAAATAACTGTCTGCATTTGTAATCAAATGAGTGTCTTAATTTTTTTTCCTAAATCTCTGTGGATTCTAACATAAATCCTGAAGCCGAGAGCATCTTGCATCTCCTTGTAGGAGCTCTTACACTTTTTAGTTTCATCATTTGTGAATCAAATACAAAGCTTGGGATAATACTTCTTGTTTTTATGCTTGCATCATAAATGCAGGGGTTAAAACTACCTCAGCAAAAAGGACTCAGCAAAAATCTGTAATATAAGTTATCCTACCAATTACATACTGAAGGCGGAAACAAGTGAAAATGGTATGACAAAGGGGAAAATGGAAAAAATGTAACTCTTCATTTGAGTTACATTTGGATCTTGTTTCAGTTCAGCGTCTTTCTCTGGATTTTAACAGATAAATGAATGCTGTGTAATCAAATCCTCATCTCCATCTTGATTAAGATTTTGTCTTGGAATTTCTTTAGGCTTTTTTCTCATTACATTTTAAAAGATATTTATGAGGTGGAATAAGTTAACGAGCTCTGAAATGGGATCACAAAAAGAGTTTCCTAATAGGTTTTGTGCCCTCCGGGACACTGGGCATGGGGAGATAAGAAAACAACGCTGCTTTCAGAATCAGGCTCGAGGAGAATCCATTGAATAGAGAACCTGACAGATTGCGGGGAGCCTGCACAGTATTTACAGAGACTGTGTGTGTCAGTTGTCTCTGACTTGGTTCCTGTTGGTTGTCATTCTGATGTTACAGTTGTTGTGGATGTTGGAAGATCTACAGGAGCTACTGCTGGCTAAAGGTTTGGTGTGGTCTGTAGTAGGTCCCTCAAAAGATGAGAGGAATGTGAAGCTAGGAAACAGGAAATAAGAGTTAAAGTATAATCACTTGGTTACATTGGCATTTTGTAAAGATTGGGACAGATTCTGCTTGTAGTTACGCTTAGGCAGCTTCCCTGGTAATGTATGGATTTGTTGAGTGTAAGATTTGGCTCAAGAATTTTAAAAGAATAAATTACTAAGTCATGAACAGCAATGGCTAATGGCTTATCTACTGCCTTCTATAGAATCAAGTCCTGCCTCTTGTACTCGATATCTTTGTGCATTCTCATGTGAAGAGGCTGGGACGGTGGCAAGCCATTCGTTCCTTACCGTTGTAAGGTCTCAGATCTTTTTGACCGTGGCGTGGCCCAAGTCATTCACTTCCTTTTTGGAGATAAGGTGAATAACTCATTTCCCGCCATGGTGAGAATCCCTAGTTACTTAAACATCTCCTGTACGTCGGCTAGCATTTTATGAGGTATTTCTCAGTTTTAGCATGGTTCTATAGAGTCATTGGAAAGAATAGTATTTTATGAGCTGGCCCTCCGCTGATTTCCAGCATGCTGCTGGATTTATTTAAGTCTCCATTTCCTGTAACAGAACATAGCAAGGATCATTGTAAGCAGAGTTTGGAAACATTCCCTTGTTGTTGTTGTTGTTTTAATCAAAATCTTTAGCTCAATCCCAAGCACAGCTTTCACTTTGAAGAAATCCCCTGAAGAACTTTTTGCTCTTGCATTGGTTTTATAAGGCAGCCCTCAAAGATTACAGCAGTAAGAATAAAGTTCTATGAGAAAACATCAACAAAAAAAAAAAAAAAACCCGTAGATGCCATTTAAATAATGAGTTCTTTCCTAACATACAGTTCATCTTTCAAAGATAGCTTGTGGCACAAGATAAGGAAGATTCTTTATAAATGAGGAGAGATTGAACCCAGATACAGCAACTAGTCATTCAAGTGATTGTGTCTTTATTCCATTTGTTTTATGCAAAAGATATGGTCCAAGCCGCAAACACATGATACTTTAGAAGATACAGGTCCATAAAACGGAAAAAGAAAATCATAAGCCAAATCAGTTTGGAGACTTCACTTAATAGAAACCATATAAGTGGTAATTTGAAATTCTTTTTGAACATCTTACTTGAGGACTTGGAAAGCTGATACTGAGAAAAAAGACTGCTAGATGTAGACTGACATGGATTAGAGCAAAAGCATGGAATGGCATTCTTTAATTTCCACATAAGTGTTTGGATAGTATCACATTTTGAAAAGGTATATGCTCTGACATGGTGGATACAAGAAGAGACTTGATCTGGTTGAATACAGAGAAAAGCTTTGTGTAATTGGAATTTTATTAGATTCTCTGTGGATAAATTCTATTAACTGGAAATTTGAAAGAAATTGTATCTACTTAGAAAGGTGGTGAGATTTTATGATGGAAAGGTGCTCAGATGAAAAATGCTTTGTAAGTGGTACTGTCATACTCGTGCAATAGACTGTCTTGGAAATGACACATACACTATACATGAATTTTTCCTATTTTTAAAAAAAAATCACTATTGACTGGTGTTGGTCTTGGCGTCGAGTTGGGTTAGTCATATTCTTTTATATATCCTTTTTTTAATTTCAGGCATAGGCTGAATTAAAAACGTTGTCAAAGTAGAATTGAATGCCTCTGTATCTCTTCTAGGTCACTTTGATGGATGCCAACTATGTTATGGATGAGACTCTTGGCACGTCCACATTTCCTATATCATCCCTGAAACTGGGAGAGAAGAAGGAGATCCAGTTAACTTTCAACAATGTAAGCTGCAATAATGTGTAGCTTCACCTTTTTTACTGCAGCATTGAACATGATAGAGAGATCTGAAAACAGCACCTTGACTGTTGGGTAGATCAGAACATACCATGTTTCAGTTTTTTATCAGTGACTAAATTCTAGCTCTGCCATATTCCAGTTAAATAAAAGCTTCTTCACAAACCATAAAAGTAGCTGCTTATAAAGGATAAAGAATCTCACCAAGCCTGAGGTAGATCAGAGTTTTCCCTTAGTCACTCTGTTGAAGGATTAGAAAAAGGCTTGACTTGCTGTTGATATCCATTCCCAGATAAAAGGAAATCCAAGGCCGTTTCTGATCCCACCAGTCTTCCTCAGTACTATCTATGGATGTGTTTTTTCAATGTGTAACTGAGTTTTAATTTCAGAAATGGATTAGAATACATCATGAAGGGGTGATAGTGGCAGCCTTTCAATCAGGAAATGGCTAAATTTGGGAGAGCTTGGGAGGAGTAGCCCAAGTGAGAATTGTTCTCTATATGCCCTGCTCTCAAGTTTGGTTTCTGAGCATTCACCACTGGCCACGGTTAGACACACAGTGCAGGCATAATGGAACTATATCTTCTTAAAATCCTACTGAGAAGAGGAGAATAAAGAAAAACAGTGCCACTGAATGCTTCAGCATCTCTCTGAGAGAATCCTCTTTGATGCTCTAGTTTTAAACTACTGCATTCTGAGCGAGTTTTTGCATCACTTGATTCAATTTATTTTAACAATCTTTGCTAGCGTGAGAGGTTAGGCAGCTGTTCAGTATGTTACATCTGCTGCTGCCATCTGTGGCTCCGAAAGCCAACAGGAATGTTTTTATTGTTACGCACAACACTTTCAATAGATGGCTTGTCGTAACGCAGCCCTAGTTATTACATGTAATAACGCCTTGGTGTGACTGCTCTAAAAGAAAGGCGAGTCCCAATTTGGGTTATTCTCTTTAAGCCTGTGTACGAAACAAATGGAGTCAATTTAGTAGGAACTGTTTGCTGGTACATAACTGGAAATTGTTGGTAACTCTGTGCATAATAGAGCTTTTTCTGAATACGTTAAAATACTGTTGTTTGTTATAGTAAAAAATCAGAGGCCATTCTGAATGTAATTCATTAGTTATAGTTATATCCATCACCTCTAGTCATCTTTCTATATAGTGTCTGCATTTCCAGTTTGGCCTGTGGTTTATTATGTGATTAGAGGTCATGTGCAGTGACTCCTCCTCAGTTGCTTTCCATATGATGTAACTATAAAAGCATGTTTGGTTACAGCAAATAACTAGTTAAGGCCAATTTATTGGCAATCAGAGAGTTTTTTACGCAAAGGCTGAGGTGCATGAAGCGTGAGGTGAGGCAGCAAGAAAGAGCCGATGATCTTCTGGCAATAAATAATGAAGAAAACATAGTTTACAAAGTTTGTGTCAATAACGTAAGGCCTTGTCACCTTACAGGTATATTTTAACTGCTTATTAGCACTCAGCAAAGATTTTTAGAGTCCCTAAGGCAGAATCTTAGGGAAAGAAAACAAATACACTCTAAAGTTTATAAGCAAATGGTAAGGGAACATCAAATCAGGCTGAGCCCGATGTGGACAGTGTGTATACACAACTTGTATTGCTGAGATTTCCACAGCAGTCTATAAAGCATAGAAAATGACGTGCTATTTCCCTGTTGGGACATTTCACTTAAAGGGTGCGTACATTTTTTTCAACCACTATCACTGCGAATATTTGGAAGTGCTTTCTAAATTAGTAATATCAGGTGCTGGAATAAAGTAATTACTACTCTGTCTTTGAAGTGTTTCCCCGAATGACTCTTCACTCTGTTTATACATGTTCTTCTGTTGTTATTTCTTTGTCTTTTCTTTCCCCCGCCACCTTCTTCATAGACCTCTTCATGTACAATTCCCATAGCGGAGGGAAGTCTGAATCATCCCGTCAGCAGCACGCGGGATGCGGGAGCCCAAGGGGAGCTTTGCACTTCCGTCTCCTTAACTAGCAAATGTTCTGTTGGAAGTGACAGTCCGGTTCCTAATGATCATGCACCACGAATGAGGGGGATGATGCATCCATTGCAAGGGGTAAAGGGAGACAAGACACTGTCTACGAGTCCATGGCCCACCTACAAGTGTGTACCAGTGTGTTGGTGGCCACTGGGTATGGAAGGAGCTTGAGCCTGTTTGTTCTGTCATAGTTCTAGCAGTCTCATGCTCTTGGGTTTTACCTAACAGATACGATTTAATAATTTTTTTAACTTTTTGCCTGCAAAAAAGCCTTTTAAATATTCTATAGAAGAGGCAGAGGAGACCAACCCATAGCTTATGAATCAAGTGGGTTTATGTGGCGTGTAAAAGTGTTCTGAAATCCCCATCTCCTGCCCTGTGAAAAATACCTTCTGAAAATGCAGTTACTCATCTAGTCATCATGAGAGCTCTTGCACTTGTTCCCTACAGTTTGAACACTTCCACCTGTATCGAATAGCTGCATCGTTCCTTTTAGTGTTGGCGGTGTGGTAGTGCTTTACTAGACTGATTTATCTAGCGAGGCAGGAGAAATCATACTTTGATTGGTTTAGCTTACTACATCGGTGATACTTAATGAAAGAGAAACCATTATATAGCTACATTTATTAATTTACTTGCATCTTGCAGAAATTTGTAAGCAGTCACTCTTTCTGACTGATAACTTAGGCATATTTGACTGATGAAAGACATTTGGTGGCTCAGGTAGAGCACAGAGCAGTCGTTCACTCACAGGTCTTTGTTTTGGATGCAAGTTGAGTATAACGTTTACCCAGGAACGTTCATGCGAAGCAAATGCTGGATGGGCTGTGGCTGGTACTAGAAATGAGGATTACAGCATGTGAAGACAATTAGGTCACTTCAGCTGAAAGATGAATAGCGCTGCCAAAAAGCGATGGTCATCAAAATAAAGCCAAAATAATGGGATCTGCCTAATGAAAGTCAGGACCTAGCATCATCTAGCACCTTTCAAGTGTAGTCAGTGCTAGTGATGTATTTTGGAAGCACTTTATGTGCATTTCAGGAAAGGTTACTTAGAAAGAAAAACTCATTTCAGAATTTGTTTCCTCTATTTAAAAAAAATTATTGCAGCAGTAGTTAATTAGGTGTGCATGGTGATTTTTTTCTTCCTCTACAAATCATGTAACCAAATTTAAATATTTCTCGTTTAGGTCACAGAAATGACTTTGGAATTGTTTCTTGAAGTCTGGTAAGTATCTCATATAAAAATATATTGTCAACAAGGGTAACTTGTTATATTCTGTTCATTATATTTTTCTTAAAACCGTGTCAAGAAGAGTGCAAAACTTAATTGTTTTAACATTGAAATACCAAGTACTCGAAAAATCAGGAGACTAAAATTGAAGGTGACTTTTCACGAAGTAATTGTGTCATTGATGTAGACACCAGTACTTATATGAATAGTTTCCGCTTTCCGAATGTTTGCAGGATCAAGGCAAGAATCAGGGTATGTGAGTTTCTCGTCCTGGCTTATGTCAGATGATTTCCCTTCCCAGGGCTCTTCCCCTCATAACCTCATGGACTTCAGGCTCAGCTATTACCCTTCTTATTTTAACTTCTGTGGTAACTTTGCATCTCATGTTAACTTTCACCGTGTATGGATGCGCCTTACAAAGCTGCCACTAAAATGTCCGTGAGTACTAACATACCCTACGCAGTTTTGAAGGCAAAGGTGAGGATCTCAGGAGGGCCAGCATTTCACCATGTTTGAAGCTAGGTGCCTGCCATGTTTTCTCTAGATGTCTTTCTCTCTTTCTCAGGCTAGCTAGGAGAAAGATCAAAAATCGCCTTGAGGTGTCGTCAAAAACCATAAAAAAAAAAAAGGCTAAGAGTGAGTTACTGTGAACAAGGTATTCAAAGAGTTGTTTGTAACTATAAATAGAGGCACTAAAAGCTATCTGTAAATGTAGGGCTCTATAGTAATGACTCTGGAAACTAGTAAACATTTCTCAGGGATAATTTCTGCTCATTATTTTGTACTAGTAGAGCTGCATATGTGGATGGTCCTTGAGACCACCCTTAAAACTTGTAGGGCTTGTACCTTACGAGCGTATTTTGCCTGTCTGATATTAAATGAGCTTAAGATGCCTGGCTGTGTCTTGCTGCTAGTAAACAGTAGGCATTGAACCAAAGGGAACCAGCCGAGTTCAACTCAGGGATGCTCTGCCAGCCCCATGGATTTTGGAAACTGCATGGATCTGGAGATTGCAGTGTCGTGTGCATCGTCATGGAGCGCTGCTTTCAGGCGGTCTTAGCTTTTCTTATCCCTCCCCCCCTTTTTCTTAGTCTGATCATTTTACTGCCTAACAGTTTGTTAATTACTTTGAGGAATTATTACATGTGCCTAAATAGATGCATTTCACCACAGTGTCCTTTTCAGAAAGGACTCTTAAAAAGGCTATATTGTAACTAACCTGTTGAGTAGCCACAGATTCCTAGCATGCCATTTCATAAATACGTGAATTTGAGCGAGACAGACAGCAGAAAGACTTGGTACGCTTCTCTGCACTGCCATTTGCTACAGGTAGGGCTCGAATGAATCACTTGTGCAAGTTTGCATGTGGGAGAGATCTCACTGAATTAAGTGCTGCTCATTCACGGAATTAGTGTTAAGCATGGGATTACTTCTTGGCTGGCTATGTTGAGATTTTTTTCTGAACACTTTTTGCTTAGAAAAGTCAAATTCTAAGACCTTGGAGTTATTGCAGTTCAAGCTGTGGAATGGCTTGTGGACTCCATGAGTTATCTAGTCCAAATGAGGTGAGGATAAAATTGTTTACCCTGTCTTGTCATATGAATTAAGTGGGAGCTGAAGTTGCAGCTTTGCTAAGATCATTTAAGTACAGTAAGGAGGTGTTGGTAGAGAGCCCTGTGTACATTTTAGATTGCACAATCTGTGCAGAAAACTAGAAAAAGAGGTTTTGTTTCTCCTATGTTCAATGGGTAGAATTTACTATATTTAACTGTAATGAACGGGCACAGAGTGAAAATTACCTTCTCCTCCCTTAACATGGAACTCCAAGTTCAGAAGAGTGTATGTTAGTAAAAGTGTGTGAAGATTTTTTGTTGTGGTTCTTTGTTCAATAGATAAAGAGGATAACGAGAGAATTCCAATTTCTAGACTGCAAATCTATTGCCATATGTGAATGATGAATTCACTTGCTGTATTTTATTTTTTTGTATTTCAGACCACACTATACCACTAGTAGCTGCGTACTTTATGTCTGGTTTTCACTAGTATGTGAGTGATGGGGTTACTGTATAAAATTCATGTCTTAAAGACAGTGTACCATTGTATTTCATTTCCATCACTCTGTAGAATCACTTGATGCAGTTGTATCACAGGCATAATCAAAAATTAATTGAAGTTTTATTTCTTCTCATGTAAGGTAGTAAGGAATTTCCTTCCATTCATACTGGTACATGTTTTTTTTTTAGTTATGTTTTGAATTATGCTGTTTGTTAAAGCCTCTCTGTTTTGCAAAATAGCTCTTCGACAGATCTTCGGTTCAGTATGGCTCTGTGTGATGAGGAGAAGAAATTTCGACAACAGCGGAAGGATAATATCATGCACAGTATGAAATCATTTCTAGGAGAAGAAAACAGCAAGAACTTGACTACTTCCCGAGATGTAAGTTTGGAGAGCTCTGATTAATAGTAATTGCACATCAAGATTAGTATAATTCTTGAAATCCTTGAAATCCTCCATTGTGTCTCAAAAGAATGAGAGATGAGGTAGAAGGATTCAGTGTAAAGACAGATGACAAAAGCAAACCATTTTTTTTTCCTCTGTATACCTGCTGTATTTGGGATGGAGAATTTTCCTTGTACCCTAAATCTGTAAGGTAAGGAGACAAACTCCTGTGCCTGAATGAAGCTGCACTTGAGTAAGATGTGATCCATAAAATGAAAAGAACAAGACAGCTTAAATACCACTAAAAATAAATATCACAACATTTCATTTGCACTGACACCTTAAACGTGTGTAACTTTGTCCTGAATCATTATTCTTTTAATTCTTAGCAGGTTATACTCAGGGTAAAATTGAGGGCAGAAGGAGATGTATCTGTGTTTTTCATTTTGTTCTGATACTGAATTCCATGCTTTGTTAAGGTATTGGTCCTGACCTGAGATCCTTATTAGGAAGACATGCAAAGGGAGTGAGAAATATGTGCTGCAAAGAAGTGTGGAGAGGTTCTGGGCGGGCACTCTAGAACCTGCCCTCGCATGCTTGATACTCAGCTTGTGTTCTTAAAGTGGTTTTGGCTGCGTTGTCGTCTCTGTCTAACAGACAGGGCAGCAAATGAGTAGTTTTAATGTTAGAGTTAGCTTAGAAATGATTTTCTTTCCTTCCCTTCTCCTTTTCCCTTGGACCATTTTGTAGGATTAAGATTTTGAAGCTTAATTCTTAGAGAGCATGAGGTGCCACAGTTTCCACTGACTCATTGAGGCCCTGGTGCTGCGTGCTTCTGAAAGTCAACCCAGCAGAGCTGAACGGACTGGTTGTGGTTTGGGTCGTACCAGAACGAGGAAGCGTACTGAATCCTGCCGATCGTTTCAGTGGTTTCATACAGCACTGCTTTATTTTGAGTTAATTAAGGATACAATTGGTACAAATCCACGTGTTTGGTTTTTTAATCGCTTGTTCATCCTCTCCTTTCCTCCTTACTTGTTTCCTGTCCCGTTCTGCTCCCTGAACTCTGACAGGCCAGCTGTCTAGGGGAGTCAAGCAATGAAGTGAATTAATTAGTGCATCTGGGTTAAAAATACTGATTTCTTCTCTTCATTTTAGTAAAAGGAGAATGTAACAGTCTTTTGCAAAAACAAGAACTAACACTAATTTCTTTCTAAATTTCAATGAATTTTTGAGCAGGCACCAACTGTGTTATTGATGTTTAATTCTGAGCTTTCTTTTAGCTAGGAAAATATGCTAACATGAGCTTTCTGAGGAAGATGGAAGAATTTGAGAAGTATGGTGTGTATTTCCTCTGCAGTGGTATTAATCACAGACGCTGTGAAGGAATATTAGCAATTTTTTTTTCTTAATTTTCGGTGCAGTTATTTTATTGTTGACGCACATTTTATCAGAACAGATATTTGTGGGCGTGAGATTGATCTACCACAGACTAACATCTTTCTCCTAAAGAATGCAATGATACTTTGTCAAGCACCGATTAGGACTGGGTTGATCCTTGGTGCCTGAAGTATCAGTTCTCTGCACGTGGTATGAATGCATGAATAAAATCTCATTATTGCAAAAGCTAGGCAAACTTTCCTATTCTTTATATCCTCATCTTCCCTCGGTATCCCTCACAGCCTCACATGCTGAAAGTTCATCAGTTAAAGTGCATCTTCCAAGACCAGACAGTAATCTTTGAATCCTAGGAAGGACTGAGGTAATGCAATCCTGTCTTGTTTTCACATGCCAAATCTGTAGTTCTGAGCTGACTTACCAGAATTTTTAGCTACTTCTAGCAATGAAAAACACCTTTTTTCATCCAGATTAAAATGCAATTTTAGTTAATTAATTAAAATTTAATTACTTAATATAATCCATCATTTTTAGTTTTATCGCTGCAGATTAGACATATCAGGAGGATTTTGGGGATGTCTTAACAGGGCAGCAGAAGTCAGGAGACATAATGAGTATTCTTAGCTGCCTGTGAGTCACTGTTTGATCTTAAACAAGTCACTTACTCAGAGTTCACCTAAGTTTCTCCAACTGCTAATAGCAACACATGTGCCTTGCAGGGATGCTGTGAGAGTTAAATACCTGTGAAATAATTATGCATCCCCAGATGGGGAGATAACTGTGTACTTACAAATCTCTGTACTTAATTTTGAAACACATTTTGAAAAAAACAGAGGATGAGACTTCTGGTACCTGTGTAATTGCTTCGTTTATTTTATTGCTTTGTTGGTCTAAACTTTCTAAAAATAACACAATCAATTAAAGCAGACACATAGTTCTCTAAGGCTGGATTTGCAGAACAATTTGTTAATACACATCTGTGTACCCCGTGGCAAATATTTTTAGGCACATGTATTTTTGTCGAGGTTTTGTACACTCTGTTTCCAGGGCAGTTGGACAAAAACATCTGCACCACCCATTCCCATAACAAGATTTAATATGTTTTAGCTTTTTTGCCAGGTTACTGGAAAATATGATTGAGATGATCTTTCTTTTCAGAACTTTGCTTAAAACATACCTTGTTTCCTAAATCCTTTCCATTTACATGCCCAGTGAGGCGATTAACGAAGCAACCCCTGTTGAAATGAGATGCCCATTGAGTGAAGGGAAACTGTATTGTCTACACAGTTAGAGCGTCACTTGGATCCTAGGGTCACTACGGGTGTATTGATGGAACACTTTACCAAGGGTGTTAGGTCTTGTTCAGTGGAGTACGTTAGTTTAGATGATTCAGATGAGATCTAAGCTGGTTTGTTCAAAACCAGCTTGGGTCCCACCGTTTTGTGCCATGCGGACGAACCATGGGAAAAGAAAGCCATGGTGGCATGGCCTTTTGGTGGTGCAGAAGTGGACACAACCATGTTGAATTTAGTGTGGCAGTACGGCCAGGGATTAGAGGAATGGACTCCTGTAGCCAAGACTCTTGAATTCAGTTCACATTTTTGCCATTGACTCACTGCGTGACTTCTTGTGAGTCACCTACCCTTTCAGTCTAAGTTTACTAAGCTGCTTGGATGGGTGTTGTACCTCTGCCCAGGTTTAGCTGATTGTGTACAAAGGGCTTTGGCTTCAAAGTGCCTCCAAGAGTGGAGTGCGTCAGCCACAGCCGGTACATGCGAGGAAGCATGCACGCCTCCTCCTCCTGCCTCATCTCCATACTGTCTCAGTATCGAAATGGCTTCTTAGTTCTCTTCCCGTTGTTGTCTGCTGGCTGCCACTTCCCCCTTCCTCGGCACCATTTACTCTAGAGCAGAACTTGTAAGACAGTGAGGTGTTTATGATAGGACCTGAGGTTGGTTTAAACTCAGTGGCTGACACAGGAATATCAAGTGGTTCCTAAACCTACACATACCTCTCTCCATATCCACCTACTGCAGTAACCTGTGGTTTCTGGGATGTCTGTGGGCTGAGGAAGCATTTGCACTCAGGATGCTAGTGACTCTTCTTGGCATTATTTTATTGATCCTATTTACAGATTCCTCTGCATCCTGAAGGAAACTCAGATTTTCCTTTGTGCTTGTGCCACTTTGGTGACGAATAGATTTGTTGAATAGTGGTGCTTTGGAAGTGTTCTTACATACTTCTTTGAGGCTTGCACCTGCAACCACCCTCTGTTCATCCTGTTGGGATTTGCCTGCATAGATTAATTAGGCTGTGTTTGTAAAGAGCTTTCAAAGCTTAACATACATTCATAAATGTGTGATTAGTAATACGTCTCTTCTGTTCAAAGCAACTGCTCTGTTTTTGGGGTGTTGGCTTAACAAAACAGGCATGTCCTAATTCTTTACCTTTTGTTTTGTCATTTCTTGATAGCTATCTCTGGAGTTGCATGATGAATGCTGATGCCACTGAAAACCTGTGACTTCTGTTAATAATGCTTAATGCTTATAGAGAAAATGATCAAAAAATCTTGTTGGATCAAGAATCAGTATTTTTCACAGAACCGAAGCCTAAAGACAATTTTTCAAGTTATTTGGTCATTGTGCATGGACATCTCCATGTGGCTGTACGTGCTTGCAGTCTACAGGGGAGTTTCACTGCTTGGATTATGGAGTCTACTGAAAGAAAGTGAACTGAGTAGTTGCCTGGGTCCCCACCCCCTTTTATTTTTTCTTATAACTAATCTGATCCATTACCACCTTAAATAGAATTTCAATGACTTTTTTTTTTGACTGACTACCAGTTTGATTAGATATGGGCTTTCCACACAAATGTGTAATTTTTTATGCTAAGTAACAACCTGCAGGTTGTTATCTTATCACCACTGAACAGTGGAAAAATTTTCCAGGATTCTGAAATTGGGAGGCAGATGGGCCCCTTGCTTAGATCAAAACACTTGATGACAGCAACTGGGTATTTGTTTCATTTTGTTGTCTTTCCAGATACTTGGGGAAGCTATGCAATAGAGGAAAAGGCTTTTAAATGAAGCCTTGAAAGTCTGGGAAGTAAGAAGGAAATAAAATGTAAAACATATACTGTAGATACGATTTCAGTGTGGTATTACTTGTAACTAGGTATACTTTTAATCATTTTGGCTTCTCTTAGTAGTTTAACAAGTTTATAGATACGCATAAATTCTCCTTCCCTCTTCTGTAGTTTTTGCATGGTAGTTAAGTCTGACACTGTCTTCTTTTCATGCTATGTAGTAATATCAATTTTTTATGTATTTTTAAACTCCTAACCAACGTATTATTTATATCTATTCTGTTTCTAATTAGTAATTTCCACTGCTTTTGGCTCTGCCACACGGATACCTTTTCGATTAAGGCTGGTCTTTGGATTGCTTTAAACATTTTTGTGGTTTTGTAGCTATCTATATAGTTACTAAATAATAAAGTTTAATTTATTTTTCTATTTTGTTTATTTCCTGGATTATGAGTAAGCAGGACAGGCATTCTTAAAAAAAAAAAAAAAAAAAAAAGATGTATTTTTATGTAGAAGTCTTGCTACAACAGCATACTTCTTCAAATACATTGTAATTCTTCATATACTGAACAGTTATGAGTTCTAAATAACAGAATATTCTGGAAGCAGCTGCTTACAAATGCCAAGACCTGACTTGATTTATTCAGCCGATTTGTAGATTAATTGATTGTACTTTGAAATCTGCGGGAGCACAAGTCTGTGCTAGTGAACTGGACTTGAAGTTCTGTACGTTGTTTTAGTGGACTGGAAGCTATAGAGAGTCGTAATGATGGTATTTAACTTTCCCTTTTTTCTTTTAGCTGCATGGCCTGTGGAATGTGAAAGCAGGCATTATCTTTCTGTGCTTGTGAGGAGCTGAAAGCAAAGGATTCTGTACCGTGATAATATTGCATCGTATTAGCAAGTAGAAGGAATAAAAAGTACATTATAAACAGGATCATTAAAAAATTGTCTTGTCCCCCTTGTCATGGAAAATAACATTATTCACCCACACTCAATTTATTGCCAACAAGGAAATCAGGAAGATTCTTCTTAGCAGGTCCCAGAGTCCTAGTTCTGATGCTCATCATCCCAGCCATCTTCTGATCTAGAACTCAGTCACTTCATGAGTACTGCAGCCCAGTTTTTTACTGTTTGGGAGTAGCAGTTGAGGTACAGCATTACCACTCATCAGTGCCTCTAGCATTTGCATTAGAAAATTGTCCCCAAGCTGTCTACATACTTCCCAGATGGCTTGCACAGTGCTGCTGTCTGAGCAGGCAGTTAAAATTCCCACGGAGGACTGGAGCCGGATCAGGAGACTTCTGCTAGTAGTTTATAGAAAGCTTTACCCACTGTAAATCATCCTTTTTGTCAGGTGGCCTGTAAAAGACTGCCGCAGTATCTTTAGTGTTGATTTTTTTCTGATCTTGACCCACAAACACCCAAAAACGTGTCTCTGGTTTCATCCTGAAGTTCTGAGCAGTCAGGGAGCTGCATTTCATACAGCTCGGCCCTGCACCCCTTCCCCTCTGCCTAGCCTTCCTCAGCAGCCGTTACCTCCGTGGCCACGTTCTGTCATGCTTGCTGTCCCACCAAGTCTGTCATTCTGATCATGCTATAGACCTGTGACTGCATGTGAACTTCCAGTTTTTCTCCTTTGATGTCCAGTCTCTGTGCATTAATGTAAAGGCATTTGAGGTAAGCTTCTGAATACTCTCTCTTCTGAGCAGGAGTGTGCAAGTCTCCCTACTAGGTTTCTCCCATGCACACCCCCTGCATTTGCATCATTTGCTTGCTCAGATTCCTGTTCCCCAGTGAAGCTAGTCTAAAGTCTTTCTCATTAAATTATTAAGTCTGTTAACAAAGATGTTTGTCATTCTGTTGGTCAAGTGGATTCCATTTCTTCCCAATGGCCCATCTTCAGCAAACACAGCTTTATGTTTGAGAAGACAAAGTCTTCCTGGTGATACCACCTGAGCTTTTCCTCTTCCAGGCTGGAAAGATCAAGTCCACAGGCTACAGCATTGGGCCCTGTACCTTCTCACTCTTGCTCCAAGAATGGGCAAGACACCTCTCATCTGATCAGAGTCTCTTCCGCCCGTATCAATAGTGCCCACTTAAATGAGCAGAGAGGGGTAGTAGTTGGAAGGCCAGATGAGACTCAGCAGCCTCTCCAAGGCATCAGGGACCTACAGTCTGGGCAAGCAGCAAACCTTCCTAAACAGTCTGTCTGTCTGGCAGATTGGTCTGTGTCCTGTAGGAGAGCAAGTCACCAACTACTGTCATTTGTCACTTCTTCATAGCTCTGATTCTCATCCAGTAACTTGTGGTGTCTGGTCTGAAATCTTCCCTGACAGCATTTATTTGTTCATCATCCTCTCTGACCAGGGTCCTAAACCTCTTTTCTAGGCACAGAGCTGTTTGTGGAAGGGGAGAGTCTCCTGATGCCGGAAGTCGCAAGCTTACAGCTCCCTTTCTCCTGTGGAGTTCATACTCATGCCCTTGTATTGCCTCAGACATATCTTCTTTCTTGTCTGCATGGGGGCAAGGCACATTTGCCCCCTTTATATCCTTGCATGCTCCATTAGTTGCATCCTTTTTGTTTGCATCTCCTGGTTGTTAATGCTCCCTAGGTGCCAGACAAATGGGAAGCTGGAAGGAAGTCCGCTCTGCCCCTCTGGGAGATTTTCTCCTGGGCAGAACCTCTCATGCCATCTGTTTGTTCCTGGCCGGATTTGCTTGTGATTGGCAGTCCCACCATACGCAGCCTTCCTCCCGTGCTGCAGTCCAAAAGTGCTTCTGCCACCCAGCGCTCATTGTCAAGCGGGAAGGACGGAGTAAATGAAGTTCAGTTGGTCGACATCCTTCCTGCGGCCAGAGAAGCTGAGGGGATAGCTGACCTCATGGAATGGCTTTATGGTGTTGTGCATTTCTACTCAGAGAATTTAAAAATCGTATTTTGAAGTGCTGCATTAAAGTTATTTGCTATTCACTACTACGTGTACTGCTAAAATAAAACTGCAAGTGACAAAAATACCTCTTTTTGACTCGTTAGAGCTTTTTACATGCAGATTAGAGAAAGTGCAGGTTTCATCTCTGTCACGAGGATCACTGGAGAGTGACTTTGTTCATCACACGAGGCCAGTGCATTTGGGCAGCAGTTGGTGGATAAACTGTATTTACTTCTTTAAATCTGTATCAAAGTTGATGTGATGATTTTCTGTTCTTTTTATCTATGCAGGTACCAGTGATAGCGATCCTGGGTTCGGGCGGTGGATTTCGTGCCATGGTCGGGTTTGCCGGAGTCATGAAGGCACTCTACGAATCAGGAGTTTTAGACTGTGCGACTTACATTGCTGGCCTCTCAGGGTCTACATGGTAAGGTTATTTTTTTTTCTTTTGCTTTTCTTCACTTTTTGTTCAGAAAAATCAAGCAGGAATGTGATTCAGAGCAAATTTTATACACTGCCTGGAGGGAAGAGTCTTCCTGAGCTGGTTGTGGTAGGCAGTGGAGTAAATCTCCTGGTGGGGGAGTTACAGAATGCCTGGAAGATAAGGACAGCTCTAGTTGGTCTCCCTAGGAGATTTGATAGCAGGAATGGATGAAAAGAGGTGCTACACATATGCAGTCTCTTCCAAGTATCAATGGCTAGTGTTGTCCTTTGCAGCTGATTTTACCTTGGTGACTGAACCAAAAAAATTAAGAATTCAAGTTGTTGATATGCTAGAATTTTTTTTTTTTTTTTTTTTTTTTTTTGTGGTGGTGTTTTCTTCCAAATAATGGAAAAATAAATCCTTTAAATTTGAAAAAGGTATTCATTCAACCCAAAACGGAATATATCCTTTCAATATCTTCTCAAAGATACTCAAAATCGCGGAAAGATCCTTTGCTCCATTTTAGACTCAGTAGTCCCTTGCTTAGTGGATTTACCCAGAGTGTACTCTCTGATCCTTTCTCAACTTTTGGGAAGTTGAGCAGATACATTTCAGCTTGTAAGGAAGAGTTCAGATTGCCATGGTGCGTGGCGTCCAGGTGCGGATTGCCTTGTATCGTTCCTATTGTCACTGTTACGTTTAGAAACGTACACTGTTCATTAAAACGGTTTATCGGTCGGATGAGGAGGAAATGTCTTTCAAGATGTCTCAATTTGAGGATGCCTTTGTGCCTGACTCAATGAAAGCTTTACGCCATAAAGAGGAACAACAACAGGAGAAAGTAAGAGTGACAACACTGTGAACAGCGCTCTCTGACTCCTGCAGGCTCAAGGCTTTGTAGGCAGTAGGGTGATTTAAACCCCAGTATTACGTCTACCTTAACCACTTTTGTGAACTAGGGTTTCTCTTTTCCCCACCCAGTGTTAGGAATCTAGCCTTCTCTCTCCTTGGTTTTTATAAAAATTGCCCGAAATTGTACATCTTACGAATGCTGAAACGGTTTGTTTTGATATTTCTTAAATGAAATGATCTGTCATTTTTAAAAGCTCTGTAATTTTCATCAGCCAAAGATATCTGGCACGTTCAAGCCAAATTTCTTAAATGTTTGGCCTCCTTAACACTGCATTTTTCATTAATTGCAGTACTTCTTTTTGTCTATTCTTAAACTTTAGTTTTAATATCAGTGAACTTGGTTGCAATAGAGAATGTTACAGCTTAAGAGAATGTTGAACTTTCCAAGGAAGTATCTTAACTGTCACAAAATAACATTTTATTGCAACTAATACTTTCTGTATTGTAACCAGTTTGAATATTGAAGCTGTGTCTGGAGTAATGAATCCAGTCTAGGGCCACCTAGCGCAAGAAAGGTGTTGACAAATGGGATGAATTCCATCAGAGGATGACCAAGGTGATGAGAGGTGTTGAGAAGTACATGGAGGCTGAGAGACTGGATTTGTTCAGCCTTGAGAAAAGATTGGGAGGGGCTGGAACCCAGTTGCTGTCTCCAGTTACCTAATGGGTTGTTGTAGAGAAGACAGGCTCCTTCTGGAGATGGCACGGAGAGAGGACAAGAGGTAACAGCCAGGAGTTGCAGCAAGGAAAGTTTGGTTAGCTATTACAAAACATTTTGTGCAATGAGAGTGGTCAAGATTGCTCCATCTTCACTTGACTGGACTGGATTAGATGTCATAGTTTTTCTGTCTGACTCAATGAATGTGTCCTGTGAAACCTTGTGCAACGCGATCTGTCTTTTAAGTTGCCTCTGCGTTGAACAGGATTTTGGGCTACAGACCTCGAGCTTCCTTACAGTCTAAATTATCCTACGATCCTATGAATTTCTAGTTGCTTTGAGACTGAGGGAAAAAAGACTTTCATTGGAGTGAGTAAATATCCATGAGCAGGAAATCTGCCTGGGATGAATTTTACACTCTGGTCTAACTTGGAGCAAGTACCTGAACTTTGGTCCTACCCATTTTAAGGAAATAATTAAGCCTCAAAGTTGTTAACTCTTTTTTGAAACAGATGATAAACTCTTCTATTCTTTGATTTTTTTTTACAATTATATTTCAATCCTCACATCCCCTCCCCTTTCATCAGCTCAGAATGCCAGAATTTCTGTGAACTAAGAAAACATTTCTTCATTTAAATTTATCTACAAAAGGTTGGCATCACCAGAATGATGGTTCTGGTGGATTTTCTGTATCACTGATGCCCAAGGGGAGGGAAGATTTACTACTGGCTGCTAAGAGATCTGGATGTACATTTGTCAGATTTGCAGCAGCAGTGAAAGATCTCATTCGGCTGGATTAAGAGGAATTGAGTAGTGTAACACAGTGTGAAAAATTCTCAGGGCATTTCTAGGGAATGGTGTAGAGTCCATGTTTTGAAAAGACGTCAGTCAGCTGGGCATAAAAAGAAGGTAGTAAGAATTCCAGAGAAATGGTTCATCATCGTTCCGCTTCCTAGTGAAGGATTATCTGTCATACCTCAACTAGCTGGGCAGAGTAATGGCACGTGGCCTTTTCAGCTTGCTTTATTTGGAGACTTAACTTCAGATGGTCAAGCTGTTCTTTGTGAATAGAGCGTTTTGGTGAGGATTCGTCCCTATGCGTTGACCCAGTGTAAATCTGTGGAATCTGTATTAAAATAGCAACATGATCTGAACTGACCCAGTCAAAAACAGATGTTGAAAATAGTTTGTTTTTAAATAAATTAGCTTTTTCTTTCTTGGTGATGTCACCTATTCGGAATTTCTTTGCTTGACGAATAAATAAATTAATACTTTGTCACTCCCTTTCTTTTCTCTTTTTCCCATGCTGTCCATTACTTGGGAATAATGCTCCTCTTTTTTCTTTCTTTCTTTCTTTTTTTTTTCTCTCTTTTTTTTTCCTTCTGAAGGGTGGAGTATTCCTTTCCTGGAGGGAGAGGCAGGTTTCTGCTTGTTCGCTGAGCTGCATGCCTAACCTTGGAGCAATGCATTCACCTCCCTGACTGTTTCAGTCGGCTTGCTTCGACCTTGTCCCGAATTCGCGGTGCTGCGTTTCCCTTTCTCTGCTCACGTGGGAGCTTGCTGCCGCCCGGGGAGCTGACGCGCGCGCGGGGCTAAGCGTGTCGCTTCAGAGCCTGCGCAAGCGCTGATGAAGCGGCTCCTCGCATCCGTGCGTGCGGCAAGGTTCGTCATCCTGCCGGGTTAATCGCAGAGCGGAGGCCTGGGGGCCAAGCTTGCACAGTGTCTCTCTCACTACTATGCAGAAATATTACTGCAGGATAGTACGCATAGCTGTGCCGGCTACTTGAGCAAATAAGAACGAAATGAGCCTCCAGGAGGTTAGGACAGCCTAGCTTGAATCTTCACCCATAGCATTATTTAAGCCAAGCAAGTGAAAACTACACTTAAGTTTCTACTTTGTTTTTGCTGAGTAAGCAGAGTTTCCAGAGTTACTTAATGATAAAACCAAGCGCTGCCTGATAAGCCTCAAACTAAATTAAATCTCTGCATGGATCGTAATTATCGTGCTTCATCATAGTGTGAAAACTTCTAGAATCCTGGAAAGGATGCTAATATATTTCAGGAATTTCTGAATAGTGCTAATGAGCTGGAGAAAGTCGGTGGGGTACGTCTTAGAGCAAGAGAACTGTGGGTGTTTGCTTATGGACTCTCCAGTCTGCCAAATTCAGGTGTACTGTGACAATTTGAAAAGCTGTTTTTTCAGGTTGCAGTGATTATGTCCGTTATCCCTTAAGTAAGTAAACAATGAACACTTTAATCTTTTGGACGCAAAATGTGGGTGTTTACAGAGTAGTTGATTGAAGGCATACATTTAGAATGAATCGTTTAGCTTTCTGTGCCCTGACAAAAAAATGACAATTTACTATATAAATGATAAGTAAATTACTCTGATTTAATCGGCAACATATCATATCAAATTATTTATGGGCTTATTGTATGGTTCAGGCAGATACTGAATCAGGCTTTGATGCTTACTGGAGCTTATTTTCAATTGCAGGTACATGTCGACTTTGTATTCCCACGCGGATTTTCCAGAAAAGGGACCAAAGGAGATTAACGAAGAACTGATGCACTCTGTGAGTCACAACCCACTCCTGCTGCTAACTCCTCAGAAAGTCAAACGCTACATTGAAGCCCTGTGGAATAAGAAGAGCTCAGGGCAGCCTGTCACCTTCACGGATATCTTTGGAATGCTGATAGGTGAAACACTCATCCATAATGTGAGTGCATTTTTTTGTGATTACTAGAGTTGTGAAATTATTGTGTAATAATGTCTATTATTGTGTAATAATGTCCATTGTTTTTTAATGACCTCAGTAACATTTTACCAACCACATTTAGCAACAAGAGTATTTAAATTTATATTTAAACAATGACTACATAAGAAATGTGGAAGATACCTTGCTTACTCTGGGATGTTTATCTGAGTGGGTCTCATTCCTTTAAGAGCAAGGAAAACGTCATGTGTTCACATGCAATGAAAATGAACTCAACCACTGGATGCTTGCAGCAAGCTGCAATCATTGAGTATCATCCATGAAAATTACCACTTAAGCAATTTCAACAAAAGTTTATGAGATGTTGTAACCTCTTCATGTACATTTTGCTATAGGAAAAGCAGCATTTGCTTAAGCAGGTATTAATATCAAGGTGAAAGACCAATAAGATCACGTCTCTATTATTAGTTGTTTTTCTGCAAATGACAGAAATAACAGCACGGTTTTTCACTGTTACATTTTATTATCCACAAATCCTGCTTGTCTGAATCAGATACTAACTGTCAAGTGCGAATGATTCAGGTAAATAGAATTTGCCTTTGATCTTATCGCAAGATTGCAATGCGTTAATAGGTTCACAGGCTTGTTTTATATACTAGTAGATATCATGAGTATAGATTTCCATTACGTTTTTAACACTATAAAATATTGGAAAACAGGCAAGCAATTTTTAGTAGGTAAGGTATAAACTAAGTTCCCCACAGTGAAGGTGTGTTAAAGATCTTGTGAGGTTGATTAGAAGTCCCCATTTACTAAGGAGTTAAACCAGTACCTAGATGTTTTAGCTTAATGCTGAACTTGAAGCAGAAAAACTGGAAATAACCAAGGCTCTTGGTTGCTCACAGATAACATTTCTTACTACAATTATATTGTAATAATTTTCAATCTTTTTTGATTTGCAGACTCCAGAATATGTTCTGGGGGAGGTGTGGATCTTTGGTTAGCAAATTAATGGTCTGTTTGCTTTTCTTAGTTCTCTCTGCTGACTTAGGAGAAGCATCACAGATTGAAAATCATTAGATGACTATCAGTGGTGGTTCTGGCTAAAAGAATGTTTTTCCTCGTTTCTGTGCATGTCTTTTACAGCAGCAGAGGGAAAGAACTTGCTTTGTCCAATAATACTGCTTTCTTTTTGGTCATGTTACATTGGATTGCACTTATTTCAGTGCAATACTGAAGATACACTTATTTCATCTTCCTATGAACTCTTCTCCGACTCCTTCCCTCCTGAACAGTGTTGTTTGCAAAACTACCCATCTCACATACGGAAAATAGTTCAATGAATATAAAAGGAGAATATCCATGCTTTAGATGTCTACAACTTCTATTTGTGTTTGCATTTATTGTGCAAATAGAAGGCAATTGAGCAGAACTGCTTTCTCTTCATGCAGAGAATGGACACCACTTTGAGCAAAATGAAGGAGAAAATCAATGAAGCACAATGTGCACTCCCACTCTTTACATGTCTCCATGTCAAACCAGATGTCTCAGAGCTTATGTTTGCAGGTATGTTTTTAATCTGTGTCTTGAGTCATTTGTGACAAAAGTGCTTGGCTGGAAAAGCAGCTATTAATACTTCTGAGAATAACTGCATCCCGAAACTTGAGTACACTTTGTTAGTCCCGTTGCAAGAATTATGAAAGACTTTGGCATGAAATTAAGCATTCTTTAAGGTTTAATGAAATTCACAGTGTTATGAATTGAATAAAGGGAGATTTAGAGTTTAAAAAAGAAAAAGGGTGTGTCGAAGGGCACAGACAGGGCCTGTCAGACAGGCACACGATAAGGACAGTTAATGGATTTTAAAAGGTGATGGGGAAATGGAGACTTGTGTGCTGCGCGCCATCTGGAGCTCTGACAGTAGACCTGCTCAGGTAATGAACACATAAATAGGTAGACATTTATTTGGCTGGTGCTGTATATGGGTATTGGTCTTCAAGGGTTACAGGATTTGAAGAATTGTCATAAAATGGATATATCATTCCTCATGGCTTGCCCTCGAATTGCACCTCTTCTTGGCTTTTAAGATGCATCTTTTCCTGTCTGTATTACCACGTAACACGGAAAGGCAAACAGACTTTTAGGCAAACAACTGCCTTTCTTTATTTGGTTTTCTCCCAATGAAAAGAATATCGCTTATCCAGCAAGTCACTCAGTACCTTACAGGAGTCAAGAAAAATAGAAGCGTAGTATTTCTCTTCACCATCAGGAAGGTACTTACCACTAGTATGTCAAACAGGTAAAGGGAAATGTTTCTAGTCAGCCAGGATTATTATTCTTTAAAGAAGAGAAAAATTAGAATTGAATAAGCAAATCAGATGCACTCTATTATTATTATTATTTTTTTTTACTTTTTGCACAGTGTAAAGTACTAGTACCATCATCCAAAGGGGAGTTGCTTTTACTCATCTATATCATCAGCTAAGCTAGATCCTGACTGTTGCCATCGTAAGCTTTTTTTTCTTCCTTTTAGAATTGAGCAACTGTTCTTGATGTGAAATACATAGTTTTGAGCCAAAATATTTATACTTTCTTACTTACTAGATTGTAGAGATGGGTGAAATCTTTCATGTTGTTGCATGTTGAAATGCATTAATTATATCAGATAACATTCCTTCCTTCCAGGAGTGACAGTACAAGATTTCACGCGGCTGCTAATAGCTTTCATGCCCCAGGCTCTGCGTGCTTTCACTACCAGTAGTATTTTTGACCCTGGTAGTGCTGACCGTACCCAAAACTTCAGCAGTCATTATAAGTGAACATAATTACTGTGATCTATTCCAACAAAGTGGCTTTTTTTTTTAAGATACCTTCTTTAATAAGAAGAAATTACGTGAAGATACTGATGTTAAGAAGGGGAGTGGAACTTAACCCTTGGCTTTGGTATTGCCGTCTTTCCGTCCTCCTAACCTGGCCTCGCTCACCAGCAAGGCTAGGCCAGCCAAAATTAGGATTTTGGGCTTTTGCGTTTGCAATTGATTACAATAAACCAAAGGCAACTGCAGGCGTTGCTGGGGAAGCAGGGCCGTAGGCGTGGGCTGCAGGGCTCAGATGCCAGGCCCGGGTTTCAGAGGGCTCCTTCGGTCGGGACGCAGCTGGCCGGATCCACTGGACGCGCCACCTCCGTTACGGGTTGGCGATCTGCCCTCCCGTGATGTCATGGGATCGTCAAGCTAATAGCAAAGTCCTTTAATCGCATGGCATAAATCAGTTTATTTCCTTAAGTTGGCGATGTGAGTTGAGAAATTGTCTTTCCTTTTGCAAATACAAAAATGCAGATTGTCTGTCTCAAATTAAATTAATTCTATTCCTAAATTTGGTATCCCTCCTAAAAGCACGGTTCTGCATAGGCCGGGAAAGAAGACTGCCAACTCCTGTTTATACTCGTTAAAGGGAAATACATTTAAATTCCTAGTTCTAGTCTTTAAAGGAATTTCCGTCTGTTCCAACAACTGTCAAGATTTGTGGGTGGTCTATTTAGAAAATTGGAGATTGTATTTGATTTAGAGTAGATAAATATTGCCCCACAAAGTGAGACCCAGTGATTCATGATCAAATCTTTCCTTTTCAGGATGAGTTGTTAACCTTACCGTTAGCATTTTAACAGAAATGCTGAACATTTTGAGAGTGGATGGCATCGTGTGACTTGTTAGAATTTTTCAAAGATGTTTCTTGTTCCTTTCAATTTAAGAATTATTTCTGACCTATTTATAGAGTCAATCAAATTGATCACTATAAAAAATGGAAGATAAAGTGGGCGAATGGTGAAAATCTAAAAATGTTGGGTATTTTTTGTTCCTCATAGTTCACTTTTTGAAGTGAATTTGGTTTTGGGAGCGACTCCAGTGGTTGTTCTTTAAAAGCACTTAAAAGCAGCTAAAATCCATTTAAAAAAAATCAATTCAGTATAGAAAGTGCGTTTGAACATTCTACTCTATCCATTTTTTTTGAGTTCTTGACCCAATAAGATAGCGTGCTCCTTTAAAAATCTGTTAACATCATTTAGTATTAATAAGGTTTTCAACTGCCTCTCAGTTTTGCCTCTTCATGTTGCGTGTTAGAGGCAGCTTTAGTTTGTGGTAGAATCCAGATGCTACTTCTGGAATCCTTCGACCGCTTCTGTGATGTGAAATACTCTCTCTGCCTTCCGTGTCGCTGTCCTCCACATTTTTAGTTGGATCACGGTGAAAGGAAAAAACCTGGGAACGTAGGCTCATGCAGGCACTAAAACATGAGGTGAAAACCCAATGTCATTTTGGGTGTTTCTCATTCACAATTGCTACTTCTTTACTTCTCTTTTTACGGTCTCCTGTTTTTCCATGGAAGTCTGTTGCGGTAAGAGAGAGTGAGACTTCCTCCTTTGCTTTGACATCAGACTTCGTTTGGAATCAGAATTTTGCTTCTGCATAACCGAAGAGGGATTTCCACGACCTCACTGGTTATTTAGCTTGCAGTTTAGCTAACATTTCTTTCCTTGGACAAAATCTGCAGTCAACATGATAAGTTTGTTCTGTGTTCCTACTCACAGATCTGTACGGATCGCGATTGCTAACTAAGCTTTTATAAAATTTCTTGTTTTGCAGATTGGGTGGAGTTCAGTCCATATGAGATTGGTATGGCAAAGTATGGCACTTTTATGTCTCCGGATTTGTTTGGAAGTAAATTTTTTATGGGAACAGTAGTGAAGAAATATAGTGAAAATCCCTTGCATTTCTTAATGGGTGAGTATGGGATAGAAAGGGATTATTAAAATGAATTTCAGTATTCTGTTGACACTGCTTTTAAATATAATCCCCAAAACTGTGGAACAACAGCTAGAGTTCTCGCTCTCAGTTTGTTGGAATGCATCCATTTGAAAGGTTTCGCACATGTGGATAGATGTTCGCATTTTTTGGCAGCTGGTGTGTACACCTGAGTTTATGACTTAACATGTTCCAAAACTGAGATTTTCAGAGGGGTATTCAGAATGCAAGTTACTGCTTAAATAGTGCAGCGTATGTTTTTTTTCTTCTACCAGCCTCCATTCACTGTTTTTTTTGTTCCCTTTTAGGTGTCTGGGGCAGTGCATTTTCCATATTATTTAACAGAGTGCTCGGAGTCTCCAATTCTCAAAACAAAGGTCCCACCATGGAAGAAGAATTAGGTAATATTAGTAAATAATTGTATTACTAAGCAAAACAATCACTAGCACAATACAGCAAATTTCCATTCTGTCTGTGGCAGGATGACAGTCTGCTGGTAATCATTTTAGGAGTGCATAATTCCACGTAACTAATTGCTGACATCACTAGATGCTAGTGAAGTCAGGGAAAGAGAATCGGTAATTTCCATTTCTTTCTTTCACTTTTGTTTCTGATTCTTGTAAGAGATAACAAAAATCATCTCCATATATCCACCAACTGTTTATATAACAGAAAGATATGATTCAAACCCCCCTTTTCACGACCTTGTGCTAGCTTTCGGAACTCAGAACCTGACAAATAATTGACAGTTATTTGTATAATCTCTTGATACTGGATTAGATTAATCAGGGGATTAGTCAAGTAGAAACAAAGCAGTTAGATCTTGGTAGTTAGATCAATTGCATTCTAAGCACAAGTCATCTGGTGATATCTGATGACTCCATGACTCTTCCTTGGCTTGTTACTTTAATGATTCCATTCCTAGTGCACAAAAGTAAAAAAAACAAACAAAGAAACAAAAAAAAAAAAAAAACAAAAAAACCATATATAGAGAATTGTAGCTTGTTTGGGGTAGACTTTGTTGTTTTTTATTTTAGAATTCGATAATGAAACAGTTTTTCATACTTATAGGCAGACGTTGCAGAGAAATACAATTAAATCAGTAGCTAAATTGAACTAGATGGCCACTTTTTCCCTAATAGTGAATAGAGAGAATGCACACTGAGTTGATAGAAACAAAAAACCGAAACATGCTCAGCTGCTGCTTTCTCCTAGTATATTATTATGGGAATACATGTACTTATTTATGGATGAAAAGGAGATCTGAGTTTTAAGGTTCATATATTTGATATATTTCATGAGCATTAATGCCTTCTAATGGGGAGCATGTTTGATTAAATTTGATAGTTATACTGCTTTTTAAGATGCTTAGATACAAAATTTTATGCCCCATTCCTGGCTAAAGTCTCTATTCATCTCACATATAATTTAAAACATATTTTCGAAAATGAATGTTGATATGAAAATACTGATGAGAGTTGAACCAGGCTATTAGCGTAGTTGTAAACTTCCCAGTGAAATCTTGGTACCACCAGTCAATGGGAAAATACCAATGGACAGTGGAAGAGCAATGGTTTCACACAACATATGTAAGCAGTAAATAACTTGGCATGGAGTTTCTTTTAAAAAGATGATTTCATATCCAAAAATTGCATTTTTTTGTTAGTTACCTTTTCTATTTGCTATTTTCTTTTTACCTGTGTCCTTTGTCATTGCTCCAAAATTTGTACGTTTGTCCTTTGTACCTACTTGTCCTTTGAAGATATTTAGATAAGATTAATCCTAATGAAATACAGACTTTTTTCAGAGAAGTTCATTCACATTCATTTCTTTTTCTCCTTCTCTCACTTAATGGTATGAAATGTAAGTAGTCATCTTTTCTACTCGTGTAACTGCTTTGCCTTTTATTTTTCACGTGTTCCAATAAAACTTTCCTCACCACTTTCATAACCATCTTGGCTGTTGGTTTTCCCACTATTTTTAGGGTACATGCTCATAGAAGCATGAGTCAGGTTAAGTATTACTCTTTTTTCCCCAGAATGAGCACTGAATTAACAGATCTGTTGCCTTCCTCGTTCACTAGGAGTTATTCAGAGGACAAAGTCTGTACATCTAAATTTTAATTAATGTGAATGAAATGTGTCAGATATGTGCTACAGCAGTAAGTGATATGTGCTGCTTTAGACTTAACTTTAGTTTTCTCACTCCTTTGATTTATCTGCTTTGTGCACAGACTTTGCAACAATTCCAAACTAAAGCTGATATATTCTAAACATGTAGGTCTACCAAAAGATCAAGTCTCTTCAGCTCACTATTCCCTTATGAAGACTATGATAGTTTTATGCCTCAATTGTTTTGAAAATCTTAGCTATACTCACATTTAACCCCTCGGAGATTAAAGTCAGTTTTTATTTCTTTCAACAGAGAATATTAGGCTAAAGCACCTTGTGAGCAATGACAGCTCAGACAGTGAAGATGAATCACAACATCCAAAAGGTAAATAAATCCCCATATTTTATTTTGTAATTTACTTTCTTATTCTGTTCTCTCAATGAAAATTCAGATTTGTAGGTATTAGTTATTAGCCCAATCCCATATTTCTTAGTCTTACCGAAGATCTCTTTTATCTCCTCTGTCATTTATACCAATGCTAAAAACTTCATTGCCCAATGATCTTAAAGGATCCAGTGGCTCAGCAAAACAGAAAAATATTGAAGAAAAGACCACAGAAAAGCCTTTGACTTGACTTCACACCTTCTGCTGAAGTTGATGATCAAGTGATTCTCTCCTGCAGAATCAGTCTTGGCATCAGCCCAACAAGACTCCAGTGGTGTCTGCAATTTCATATACAAGCACAAATTACACTTGGTGAGCCGCTTATCCCGAAGTCCACCGCCAGCTAGCTCCTGAGCTCACAGCCGCGCATGAATCGTCATCAGCCCAGCAAACTAATGCTAACCCTTATTTGCAAGGTCCTTGATCAGATACTTGCTTGAGAGTGGTTTACTTTGTTTCCAGCATTCATGGATACCTGCTAGCACCTGTACAATTGACACCTGAACCAGGAAATTCGCAAAGCGTTTTAAAAAATGCCCAAGATGAATTTCCCCAGAAGAGGCATAAGCCTATGTGGAGTGTTTGTCCGTGGGAAGAAAAAATTATATTGAAAATCCTGTTTAGGTACCGTGATCTTCTGGGGCTATCTGATTTTACTCAGTGTCTTTGCCGCATCCTAATAATGCCTTCTGGTTTTGATACTTCCAGGGATAAGAGTGATTATTTCACCTGAAAAATTTGAGAAATTTTTAACAACTAAAGCAAAGAATAGAATAAGGAATCTTTGGACAGGTGAAGTGATAATGACACTTTTTTGAGCACAAACCTCTTAAATGCAGCACTAGTACTGTGTGTTCATCTAAAAGAGTGGTATTTGCCAAGCACACAGTAAAGGAAAAACCCATGAATATGTTTCTGTAAAGATTCAGAAGATTAACTGTGCCTCCTTGAGAAAAAAGGATGGAGAAAGCTGTTAATACACATATACACTAATGTAGGCCTACACAGTATGGATCCATACATAGTATTAATCTTGGCAACCACACGTGTCCTGTGGGCCCAGGAGAGATTACATTTTGGCTGCTAGCACAGGCCAAAGCCATGGTTCTTTTTAGTTTTGTTATCGAGACTAGCTAAATCCAGGTCAGGTCATCTAGCACAGTCCCAATCTATTTTCCTATATAGACACATCCACATTACTGTACTGCAACTGGGAAGGTTTGCTGGCCTGTGATGGTGTGAGAGGGCATGTTATCTCCCTTCCTCTTGAATTCTTGCAGCAAGGCTCCTTCATTGCATCCACTGCTTCTTGAAAGAAGGTTATGACCCGGTTCCTGTTGTTTTAACAGGTCTTTGGCCCAGAAGTCTTCATTTTGTACTTCAGAAATTAACTGTCTCACCATCGGTTGCTTTCATTTTCTTGGCAGGCACTGAAAACTCTGAGGCAAGTCACGAATATCAAAACAACAGCCAGGAGAGCTGGGTGCAGCGAATGCTGATGGCGTTGGTGGGTGACAGCGCCCTGTTCAATACCAGGGAAGGGCGCGCTGGGAAAGTGCACAACTTCATGCTGGGACTGAACCTCAACAGCTGTTACCCGCTCTCCCCTCTGGCAGACCTTCTCACTCAGGAGTCTGTGGAAGAGGATGAACTAGATGCAGCCGTTGCAGGTTAGTATGAAGGAGGTCTGTGTCGTTCATCTTCATTAGTAAAACCAGAAACTGGGAGTTCCTCGGCTGGTTTTATTTACTGGAACTATGATGCTTAGAAGTGCATATGCCTGAAGGAAGGCAGGAGAAGCTTTCTGTAGTGGCAGTCATCAGTATCGATAAGCACTGCTCCAAGTGATGGCCCTGTGTTGTTCTTTTATTTATCTTAAGTCTTCTGGTGGAAATGAAGCCATTGCTTTTCCTGCCACAGTGCTTTCCTGTTCCAAAACTGCTGTAGCTTATCTGCATCTTTGTCTTCCTCTAAAAAACCTGTGGAGACAGCACACACACTTCTTTACTTGTAGATCCTTGCTTTGCTGACACTGTCTTCTTCCCAGTGTGACCGATCCGCCAAATTTATCCACACTTCATGTTAGTAAAAGCAGGATGCAGGAACACTGCATCCTGAATTTCAGAAAAATGTTAATTTGTAAGAGAAGTTCAGCGTCTTTCCTTCCCTCTGTGAATTTTATGGTGGATAGGACGATAGCTGTGACTGCATTTGTGACAGAGAATTAGGAATCACGTTTGATTGGTATTTTGAAGATTTCCTATAGATAGCTGCAATTACGTTTTGCTCAGTGAGAGCCTGTGAATTTCTGAATAGTCTTCTGGCGCCGGTGCGTTTCTTTTTTCTTCGTTAGCAGGCAGCAGAGCACTGAGTTAAGGATCTGACTCTGCCTGTGGAAAAGGTATGCCACGGTGCAGACGCATCCTTGGTGAGGCTTCCACATACGGCTTCTCTGCTATAAACTGTAGTGTTTGGGGATGCTACCTTCAAGCTGAGGATACCGGCCTCCGATAGGGGTGTCCCTTGCATGTTCCTGTGTAGTGGCACTACCCTGCCAACCAGCCCTCATCATACTAAGTGTCACTTCAGCCCTTGTTTTCTATTCAAAGAGATTGTCCTAGTTGGTCATTATGCAATAGTAAATACCAGATGTCGTTTAAAAGCTTAAGTAGCAGACGCTCTTTAATGTGTATTTGTTAATGTAACAAATCCCTCTGAATGGTTGTATAGTAATTTCCATCCGTACTCCATTTTCTAAATATTTTCATCGTCTCAGGGGTGTTTACAACTGCATAATCCTAATATTTACAGTGGTTGTAAAAGAGGCAGGAAAGCGGGTAGTAGATTTATGGTTGGAAAAAATGACATTTGATGAGAATTTTGCATAATTAAGGTATGCGGATAATCTCCAAAATCAACTATCAACTTCCTGGGTTTTTATTTGAATTAAAATAAAATGCTGGTTTGACAGAATGAGCCTGCTTCTCTGAGACAATTAAGTTTGAGGGCCTGTCATCTGGAATTTCTCTGGCTAAAAATGTTTGGCAAAAGTTTGATACAACTATAGTTTTTTAGTGTTTGCTGAAGCCCACACTCATGAACCTGAACTAACAACCCTATTCTAACAACTGTGAGTAGTCTCAATGTTATGGTCAGGAGCAGTAAAAACCTCGGACTTTCAGTAGTTAATATAAAATGGGAACATCCAGTAGTGTGACTAGTGTATCCACATTTTAGTGCTTTTAGTGGATTTTGCTAATACGCATAAGAGCCTTGGAGCACAGAGAAGCAGAGAGAAATTTAAAATACTGTACATTACCAATGCAGTAGTTTAAAAACACCATCACATGTACTGTACTCTCAGCGTGCACCCCCTCTCTCCCTCCCCAAAATGCAGTATGGATCAACTCAAAGCCCTGTAGATTCTCCTGCAGGTCCTACATGGATTTCAGACTTGCCAAACCGCAGCAGAATTGCCTGATCCGCGCGGGAGCAGATCCAAGCAACTTTTCTCAGGCTTGTGGATACAGCGAGGAGTAGTTCTTTTGGCTCATGTTGGTCTGGAAGAGTTGGCTGGCTAGTGAAAAAAGCCAAGTGGGGGACAAGGACCCAAATTTTATGAGTTTGCTCTCTGCCGAGGTCCTTAGACACCTCGGTGGCAATCGGGAATTCCTGCTGCTGAGTTCAGTGGAGCAGCGTTTAGCTCCTGGCAGCTGTGGAGCATAGACTATACATGCAAAAATTGGTTTTACAGTAAAAGCGTGAGCTCTTCAAGGGCTTTAACTCAGTGGAAACGCCAGCCCAGCTCCTATATTTGAACTGTATTTTCATTTTGCGCTCCTTTTTATGTGTGCTCCCATAGGTTGGGGATTTTAGCTTTTTGGTACTAGCTTATTGATACTCCTGGGATACACGCTCAAAATAGCTGGGTTTAATTCGCTATTCTGTTTTTCTGGATTCTGTTTTTATGGCCCATTTTCTTCCCTGATCTCAAATAAGCTTTAAAACATTTACGCCCCCGAATGATTTCATTGTTCGTGCCGAGTTGTTGTGTTTCTGTGCCTTGACATTACAAGACACGAAAATCGCTTGAGAAGATGCCAAGTCAATAACAATAGGGAAAAAACCCCTCAGAGTCTCTGCTTCCTTCTTTCAGTATTTGTGGAAAGTCTGTTGCAGAAGCTGCACGTCAGTAGCAAATGGCCTTTCCATCGCCGTTACTTTCATCGGAGCTGTCGGCTGCGACGAGGATCGCTTGGAAATAGAAACGCACGCGTTCGGAGGTCAAACTGTCGTTTGCTTCCTGAGTTCTGACCCTGTAACAGGCACCTAAGGGACGTCCTGGAGCTTTTTTTCTCAGTTGGAAGAGCAGAAATGTACTTTTGCAAAGAGTTACAGCAAAAAGATAGCAAAAACCCCTAGGCTGAGTTTTTCCGGTAGTCACTTTACAAAATGCTCTGTGCTAATGATATATTTATTGATGATGTTGTGATGCTTAGTCATGGAAAGTATGTTAAAATTATGATGATAAAATTGATGATCAAATCTTGAAAGCTGTAAGCGTAGGAACCATCTTGTTTCTCCCTGCCTTGTTGACATACTTTGGACAAGGTTTTAAAGATTTTTATAAGATATTTGTATAAGCAATAATACTGCTGATCACAAACATTATTCTAGCTGGTACAAGTCTTGTTTAAAACATCACTGATAACTTTGTTTTGACGTCAAGCCAAATTTTTATAAAGGAAGCTAGTATAAAACTAGACCAAAGAAGGTTTTTGCAAATTTTAAAAGTTCCTTTGAGAGCAAGATGAGTAATAAGTTATGTGGTGTTTGAAATGTTGTCTTTAATAAGAAGGAAAACCAAATCTAACTTTAATTCACTTTTGTTTCCAAGCTGAAAGATAAGTTAATGAATGGAGAAAAAAATTTGTAGTTATTTTTGAGTTATGAATCTATTGATAGACCTTAAATACATATATTTTAATTGTTTTTTTCTAACTTACAGTTATGGAATACATCTGTTTTTAGAATAGGTATCTAAATGAACTTGGCTCTTCAACTATATATGGTGATTGGAAAGTGTTTTCTCTGATAGAAATCAGGGCAAAAATTAAGGAAGTGGTGCATCATTTGTTGTCAGAGTGTCCATGAGTAAATGAATAATAATAATAGTAATAATAATAAAAGAATACTTTCTTTGAGATTTATTGCTGCTTATAGCAAAAAAATTTCCTCACCTATCCTGAAATGAAAGAGAAAAGCAGTTTTTTGGAGCTTGAGTTTGAATTAATTTTGACAGATTTTCTTTACATTAAGATACCTTTTCTCAGATGACTTTATGCCAATAGGTAGATGTTAGGAGATTAAATAGTACAAGAAATAATACACACCATTGTATTCAGCATTCCTTAGATTATACTGCCCTCTGCAGATACGAGCATTGGTTCTTAGTCAAAATTCAGAAGCATGCGTTGGAAATATGGTTAAGAGCTAGCGCAAGAAAAGGTTGTCAGGAGAAAAGTTCTGTCACTGCAGAGACTGAGCAGTAGGCACAGATATCATCAGTTTGGGCAGTAGAGACAGGAGACTATTTTATGCTATACTGTGACGGTAAGGAGAGGTAAGTATCTTAAATTAAATTCTGGCTTAATTCTTAAGTTTCCGATACGGATCTGGCTTAGTGTTTGTCTTTATTTCCAGTATCGCAAGAAGTAACGGGGTCGTGAGATTTGGAACGGGTTGAAAAAGCGCGTGATTGGGTTCTAATTCACAGGCACAGGCAGACCTCGCTCGCTCAGAGGCACCTCGGGGCTTGCAGGCCGACGGCACGTACCTGGGCGAAGAGGAGGTGGGAAGGCCAGGGTCGAACCCGAGCACATTTGGCTCCGTTGGCCATGCCACCTCGACTTCTGCCTTGGGCGGCGTGTTTGTGGACGCGACCCGCTGATGGCCCTGGCTTCCGCCCTTCTTCTGCACTCGTTGAGATGAGAGTTAAGATGCTTAGCTGGAGCGCCGTCCGTTTTAAATCTGTGAAAGCTTGGGAAACACTTGAGAGGTTGGGCCCATCAAAACGGCAGTTCTTAATCAGTGTTTCGTATCTTTTTTGCATTTGTTCTGTGCAGATCCCGATGAATTTGAGAGGATATATGAGCCACTAGATGTGAAGAGCAAAAAGATTCACATAGTGGACAGTGGGCTTACGTTTAACCTGCCGTACCCACTTATCTTGAGACCTCAGAGAGGAGTCGACCTTATCATCTCCTTTGACTTTTCAGCACGGCCAAGTGATTCCAGTCCTCCTTTCAAAGTAAGTAAGATCGGCCATTCCTTCCGTTGGTGTTGATGCATTTAAGATGTTTGAGTTTTATTATTCCAGGCAGATCAGCTGCAAATTTAATGGTTTCTAAAGGTTAGCCTTAGGGCTACCGGACCTACAGCTTCGGAGCAACTTGTTTCCATGTCAAGGCAGAGACTATTCCACCCCATCTCAGTTCCTGTTTACATGACTCACATGAGACAACTGACACAAAGAAGGCAAATACAATTTGGGTCTCAAAAAACCACTGTTTGAAGTAACATCTCTCTTGTTTTTAATGGAAACCTTGCCTTCACGCTGAATTGCAGAATTTGATTTTATCACGGTATTAAACAATTGAATCATTTACTGTTACTTTATAAAATGCGTTAACAGAAAGAAACAGTAAGACAGAAATACAGTAGAAAAATACTCCCTAAAACACACTATGAGTGAGGCAGCACATTAGACTGCTGCTCTAATCCCATCCAATTCAATTCTATTTTGGATACAAAAAATGAAAAACCTTTCTCTGTTACTTGTAACATTATTTTTAAGATCTTCAGTGGATCGCATGCTGACATACATCACTTGCTGTGATCCCGTATCGTAATAAAGCGTAATAACGAAAAAGCATTTAAAATTCTCAGAAGTTTCTTACGTGCAGCTCAAAAGTGACTTAGGAGTTTAATTCCCAACATATACGTAAATAGTTTCTTCTCTGAAGTTAAGATTTAGGATTTTCAGTAACCAAAGGGCTTTTTGAAAGTCTACCCTGAACGTAAATGGGATTTCAGTGCACAAAGGATTGATAAATATTTCAGTGAAGAAATCATTACAAGTTTCAGTAATACATTCCGCTTAAGCGACTTTTTATTATAGCAGTTTCGTGAGTACCTGCTTGGGCTTTCTTATGAAATATCCTGGTGTACTTCAAATATTTTGTGTATTCCTTGCTGTTCTTATTTCCTGACAAAGATTCTTAGAATCACATAGATACCTGTAATAAGTTTATGCACTGGGGACTTAATTTAGCTGTCATTGAGGTCAATGGGAAGTCTGAGAATCAGTCTGCTTCAGTCTCCTTTAGAAACTGTTCACCAGAAAACATTTTTTTTTTATATTCAGAAATCTGACAATTCTCCCAGCTCTGAGAAGGAGGCATTTCCACATCGTACGGATGAATTACTACACGTGTTGTTATGCATTGATCATCAAGTGCATGTTTGGCACTGGACATGAATCCTGGTCCTATTAATTTTAAAACTAGCATTTAATAAGATTTCATTGCAAGCAATTAATGAAGATTTGAAAAAATCTAGCCATGTGCCTTAGATATTAATAGGTTGTCTGGAAGAAACGACAACAGCGATGATGACAAGTAGATACAGGAAGTCTTCCCTCAGGAGAGTTGCCCAGCTGGGAAGGTGGGATGGCAGGTAGGAACCGCAGTGGATGAAAGCCTGCAGGTATCACCCCCACCATGGCAGAGCCGCTCTTCTACAGCATACTGTATTTGTGAGGATTTACAGCCTCTTTTAGCCTCGATGAGGCAGAAGCAGACATTAGCATAAACAAAAATGAGACCGTTTGCATGTGGGTATGTATAGGAGCAGGACGTTTCTCGCTGTGACTCTAGTTTTATAGTCATGCAGTTTTGTACCTACGTGAGATGGTTGGCACGTTGCTGATATTACAAGACTTCTCAGAGTTAATTCTCGTGAGCGTTAGCAGCGGGAAGGACTGTAACAGCTCAGACGTGAACCAGCAGGTCCGGTGCTCTAGCTCCTACAGCCATGTGATGTAAACGCGTGGCCTTCTGTCATCTTGTAGCAATGTGTCCAGTATTGCTAAATGTATAACATTTTGGAAGTGAAACTGCCAAATACGTAGCGTTTTGGAAGTGATACTTAACTGTTCAATCACATCTCACCAGGGATGAAAGAAAGACAAGCTTCAGCAAAATAGAAAGGAGCAACTTCTGTTATCTCTGTGGTTATTTTGGGGGCTACCTGTAAAAGTAACATACCAAGAGAACTTGATTAGAAACAGCAAGGTGGTGTCCTCAAGGGTTTATATATATGTGTATATATATATATATATACACACTTAATTTTAAAAAGGTAGAGTCTGTTTGCCAGCTGGGCAATCCCATCGGTTCTGCTAACCTTAATTGGTTTTATTTCTCCAGCATATGGGGAAATTGGCCAGCTGAAGTCGACGGCTCTGCTCTTGTTTCATCATTTTACACCCGCTACCTTTTAATCGCTTGTGTATCCAAAACAGTTGCCCAAAGAAGGGTCCCGCTTCCTTCCAAAGCGACATTAAGCGCGCTGACCTTGCCCGCTCCCTCTCCCGCCCTCGTCGCACGCTTTGAGTCATTATTTACAAATCAGTTTGTTTACCGAGCTGTCACGAGCGCGGGGAGCGGGAGGAAGGCCGGTTTCCAGGCCTGCACCTCTGCGTAGCACGCTTGCCGCTGCCGCTCGGCACGCCGCTGCCGCTCCGCACGTAGCGACGGCGCATCGGTGTTTGTCAACTCTCCTTGGTTTCCATAGCGCTGCTCCTCCGTTTGCAAGTAAAATTGCGGGTAGCTTTTTTTTTTTTTTCTTCTCTCTCTTTTTCTAGCTGTCAGCTCTGTAAATTCACCCCAAGATTTACGTGACAGACCAGCTCTTTCCTTCCTGTGAATCATCCCAGGTGGGGAAGATTGGGCAGGCTGAATGAGGTGCTCATTTCTACCTGCAAAGCTCCAAGCTATCAGAAATGCCTTCCGTGACAGTGAATGTTCAGGGGATGTTGCAGACTCCAAGGGGGGCTCCCATCCGCCAGGGCTTACCTAACTCCTGCTAGTCGCAAGGAAATAACGCGCACCACGATGGGTCTGGGGTGGAAAACCTCCTATTTAAAGAAGAAAAAAATGCCGGGTGTTCTGCCGTCTTGCATACAAAGATTGACTCGGTCAGTCCGTTTGTGGTGAAGAAGCACAACTTAATAAAATTGCTCCTATATTGGTAACTTCCTTGCTCTGAAAGTGTCCAGGTAAAAACGCACTTTGCAGGGAATGTTTTTTCAATCATCTTAAACTTCCTGTCTTTCCAGGAAATTTTGCTTGCTGAAAAATGGGCCAAAATGAACAAGCTTCCGTTCCCCAAAATAGATCCAAACGTGTTTGATCGAGAGGGCCTGAAGGAGTGCTATGTTTTTAAACCAAAGGATACCTCTTCAGAGAAAGACTGCCCAACTATAATCCATTTTGTCCTGGCAAACATCAACTTCCGGAAGTACAAAGCTCCAGGTGAGCTAACAGTTTCCGATGATGAATCTACTTGTTCCTTTGAAATTTTGTACCAACATATGTCAGTGATTATATCCTGGAAGTGTGTTGTCTCTGACATAACTCTTAAGTCTGTCTATAGTAGTCATGGATTTCAAAAGGTCCATTAGAAAATGAGATAGTCAGTCCTCAGTCTTAAAACTTAATTTTTCTTTTTCCAAATGATAAATACCTTTTGTGTTTGTTGTGCCTGCAGGTGTCCCAAGAGAAACACAGGAAGAGAAGGATTTTGCAGACTTTGATATTTTTGATGATCCTAATTCACCGTTTTCTACCTTCAACTTCCAGTATCCCAATGAGGCTTTCAAGAGGCTTCATGATCTAATGGAGTTCAACACCCTCAATAACATCGATGTATGTATGCCGGTGTAGAAGGGCCTTAAAGTGTTCAGATTGTTAAAGGCAAGAAGTAGGTGGTGTGAATAAAGCCTTAAATCTGCCACAGCAAAGGTCCAGAGATTTACTTTAGTGTTTTCCGTATTGATTTGTTTTGACATATTAAGTGCTTTCTGCATATAGAGCTGAGGTTCGATCAAAGACCATTACAGTCAGTGAAAAAAATCTGCTTTATTTTAATGAGAGGTGGAGTATTCTCTGAAAAGGTTCTTCAAGAGCTTGTGCAGAACTGTGGTGCTTATGGGTACCTGCACAAACTGTCGTATGGTCCACTTATTTCCTTCCAGCCTGAGAAGGGAAGGTTTTAGCTGCACAGATAATGCAGCAACTGGAGTTACCTGAAGTAAGACTGCAGAGAGTTGCATGAGTTGCAGTTAGAATTAGGGGAGACAATTTTGCCTTTTCTCTTGATTTCTGGTTTTGAAGTGTTGAAATATCAGTGCTATGGGAATTATTATCGTATATGATCTTCTGTCAATTATAAACGTCCAGGTAAACATGCTGCTGAAAAGGCCAGAGATGCTTTCTAGTGAATAAAAAAGCCTAAAGGGTCTAAGACTAACTTAATATTGTGGTCATCTTCTGCCAAGTAGAAGAACTAGTAGAGTTCAGTTAAACCTCGCTGGGCTTTTTATGTTTGACTCTGTCCTTGTTAGGATCCATTCCAGTTCATTTTCTTTAAGTATCCTGTAAGTATGAGTTTCCTCATGGTTTTGACTGCCGCTTCAGAATCGCTTTGGGACTCGGTTTAGATGGTGAACAGTCCTGCGTGGCTGCTCTGATGCCGGGGGTTTTCTGCCAACGCTGAAATCAGTATTTTATACAGTCAAGAAAATGGTATTCAAAGCAGTGCTCAGCAGTTGCTTTGGTCGGTGAGGGAGCACTGGGGGGAGTCAGCAGCCACAGGTGCTGAGAGCTGCTGGGATATTCTCTGTCGAGTAAGAACTCCTAACAGCGTTGGTCCTTGGCCCGCATGACACGCTCTCCAACTGTTTTCCAGGTGATCAAGCAAGCCATGATGGAAAGCATTGAATACAGGAAGGAGAATCCGTCTCGCTGCTCGGTGTCTCTAAGCAGCGTCGAAGCAAGGAGATTCTTTAATAAAAACAACCTTAACAACAACCATACATAGAGGATGCGCTGTAGGTCCCGCTCCTTGCAGGGGCTGGCTCTGTCTTCATAACTGGAGTTGCAAAGACATTGTGAAGAGTGTTGCTGCTCTTGAAAAGGGCTGTGCAAAACTCCTGAAAACCGTTTCTTGTGCATTTTCAAGTTTCAGTATGATTTGATACTACTTCCTTTCAACCTAAAAATTGAAAACATTTCAATGCGCGGGCCATTCCCTTTTTAAAACTGTGGAATTAGGTTTCTTGGCTACAGAGTCATTGGGTTCATGGGGGGGGGTGGAGATTGTGTTTTTTGTTTGTTTTTACAAAACTGTAAATACTGGTTTCTGCCAGTGGAGCAATTTTCTTGTTTTTCATTGCTGTAAATTGGGTGTATCTTCAAACGCCTGATGAGATTTGAAACACAATAGAATAAAACTTTGGTAATAGAGACCGTATAGATCTACACCTGGACTTGGGCCCAGATGCCACCCCACTCAGTATAAATGAGAAAATGTACTTTTAATCTTGGCTGAAAATTTAGTAATCGATAACTATTGCTAGGCACTAGCTGCTCCCTGATATATGAAGTCACTTAGCTGCTTACCAGCTCTGTTGAGGTTGATTTCTTTTAGTGGAAGGGCTTTTGATCACTAATGACCATTGGCTATATTGGCCTCACCAAAACTCTGTAATCAAGCTGTGTTTCAAGTTTTGCTTTTCTTGCATTAATAGTAGAGCAGTGTCTCTTAAAACACACGCGCGGTTTTGAGAACAAATGGGTGAAGAAATGGGGTTTATACATCTCTGATAATATTATGAGTAGGGTCGTCAGCTGGTCGTTAACGTTAGCAGAGCATTGGCGAGTGATACCAAAGGGATCTGCTTTGAAGTCTTTGAATCTCGGATATGTTCACAAAAACTGAAGTCCACGTGGCTAATTTTCAATCATACATGTATCCCACTCAGTAAAGAAATCCAACCTCTTACATTTTTTTCCCCTCATTTTTCACAAAATTAAATTGTGTGAGTTTTTGAGCTGCTAGTACCTGTGTGTTAAGTAACTGTTAGTTGATGTATTTCTGGCCAAATTGGTTTAAAATAAGAATCATTTAGAGTTTGATCGTCATGAAAAAACATGACATTTCTGCAAAGGGACAGTGGCAATGTTTACCCGGGATAGAAGAACATCCCGAGGTAAGAATGTGAAGTAGTTCACCTGCTTAAGGGCTGTATTTAAGATGTATTTTCACTACTTTGATTAATGAAAGATCATGCATAGACATAGATTATTTTAGTACCATCTGAACAAGTGCTGAAAATCTTCCTACTAGATAACTGCAAACACCCAGAAAAATCTTTCTTCTTTCTTTCTTTTTTTTTTTTAACAAATGCAGATTTCTCACCCAAATCCTAGCAATTGGTAGTTTGCTGCTTTTTTTGGCGGCGTTTGAAGGGGAAGATGGCAGTGGCTGAGTAAGTCTGAGAGCTGATGCAAAGGTATTTGCCGAGGTGATTTTTACAACTACTCACTCATCAAAGCGTTCACTGTTAGTTCAGTGACTCTTCCTTTTATTGCGAATTAGTGAGCTATTTTCAGTTGCTAAAATCTTAAACCCATGGGAAGGGAAGCAATCTTTCTTTTAATAGTTACTACACCATCTCACCTTAAGCCTACATGTAACATTATGTGATTAATAACATTTTCCGTATCAATAGGTTTCATCTCTGTTTGAATTAGAGTATGTTTAAAACCAGGAGAGAAAATAAAAGTAACTTATCTTAGTGCTGCATAATTTAAACATTTTCAATAATTTCTTGACTACAGGAAGAAACTGGTACCATTCTTTTATTGTAATATTTTCAATAAATTTTTTCCCCTTTTGGTTAATACGATAATATTTGTATTTTATATTTTACAATACCTGCCTTCTCTGTTTTATGGAAGTGTTTTGTCATGCTTTATACAGTTTATATTATCACAGCATTATCAAAGAACAAAAAATAAAATTTAACTATGTTTGGCATCTGTGGCTTTCAGATGGTTTATTTGGATTGCTTAAGTGAAACTGTCACTTCTGTTATGGAAAGGTGCGAGACAGATACCCTGTATGTGGAAGCTGGTGGGACTGCGGTCAAGTAGGAAATTCAGAATTTTGCTGGTTCGTCTTTCTTTTTAGTTTAAATGTTAAAAATGCAACTTTTGGGGGCAGTTTGGTGGAGGGGGGAATACCCCATCTCGGATTATGTCGTTTTATTTTGATATGATCGCTCTGCAAGTCATTTTGTGCTGTTCCGTTAAGAGCTCCTGGGGTTTGGGAGCCGGGTCCTTGCTGTCCTTAACGTTGTATTTCTTCAAAAGCAGGTGCCAGGGAGAAGCTCCTCCAAACCTGACAACCCAGTGCCATGAAATGCGGCTTCCACCGACGTCGGCCTGCGTGTGCTGAGCGAGAAGAGCAGCTTCTCCTCTGCAGGTGCTGCGAAGCGCGAGCGCGGCCCTCTGGCAGCAGCGCTGTAAGCGGTTGCACTTCGTGGCTGTGGTCAGCCGTGAGCCAGAGGTCCAAGAGTAAAATACTGGAGGACCAAAGCCCTTCCGCTGCGCGCGGGGGCGCGTGGCAAGCGTTTTAACGTGCCAAAGCGCGGGGTTCTGCGGAGCCAGCGCTGTTGGGACCTTGCGCAAGGTCCCAAGAGCAGCAGCAGCAGCGGCGGGCCTGTCCGCTAGGGCGCAGGTCCCGCTTCCTCCGCAGCGGGTCCGGCGTGACTGTCCCCGAGCGCGTGAAACGGCGTTCGAATCGCCGTGGGCTCCCAGGAGGCTCCTAGGCTCGTAGTTGGAAGCACCTTGCTACTCTTGAGCCTGCTTCGTCTTTCTTACCCCCGTGATAGTTTTTCCAACCAAACGCACGTATGCTCTCAGGAAAGTAGAAGGTGGGCTTAGCAAATGAATTAGGTCACGCTTCAGGCGTTATTTGAGGCAGTAGGCGCAGGATGCGGAAACGCCATAATGCTGGCGTATGGCTGCGAAGAGCTCAGCCTGCCAGGTCAAGCGCAGCTACTTTAAAACGGATCTGGAGCACGAGCCTGTCCCATTGCAGGGGAGATTGGCAATGAACCGCTGACATCCAGTCTGGAGATGATATTGCCTTTTCTGTAGGAGCCTAAGGCAGAGTCTCCAGCTGTCAGAAGCAGCATCTGCAAGCTCTGCTTATCCTTTCTTACAGCAGAAGTAAACACTCGGGATGAAATCCTATTAACTCGGCGAGCGTGAGAACGCAAGTGCGTTGACCTCATGCGTGTTTATATCTGCGAGAAGAAAATTCATTTTGGCAGGGGCCACAGCAAACGCGTTTTCTGTTTTGACCCAACAAACAGGGGGCTGAAACTCGAGAAGCAGTTGTGATCAAGCTCTGGTATGCTCTTGAACGCGGTCTGGATCGCCCAGAGGTCTCGCTCTGGATTATTTTTGAGGGGAGCTGCTGAACCGCTCTGTACAAACAAATGGACGTGGTATTAGTAACACTGAGAAGCAAGTTGTGCAACCAAATAAATTTACATAACACATGTTTGCCTCGATGCTCACTCAAAGCCCAAGCATGTAGACATTTCCTGAAGCTGTAAATTCACTCATCACTCTTACTGGTTTTTCACTTCACATGCGGGTTGGATTTGTGTATGCATCTGACTCATCCAATTGAGTTACATAGACTGGCCCTTCTCACGCTAGGTAAAAAGGAAAGATCGTCACAGTTCACAGCAAGAAATTCCCCGTGACAGCAAAAGCACGAGACTCTCTTTCATGCAGAAAAAAGCCAGTGGAATAATACTGTTGACAAACTGAGTTTAACTTCTAGCTCACCAGAAATGCACTACTCAGTATTGCACAGATTTGCTGCCGCGCGTGCACCTGCGGTGCGAGTGCGGCCGTGCCGGTGCCCCAAGCAACAGCTTGCAGCCCGGGGATGTGAAAAGCGTGGCTAAAAGGCTGGACGGTGGGGAGAAAATACTTGTTCAGCACCGGATAATTAAGTGTAATGGGCCTCAGGTTTGCAGGTGGGAGGCAAAGCCGTATTTAGCAGTGAGCCGGTACTGGATTTGTCCTTCGGCAGGTCCTGGTGGAAGAGGCACAGCCTCCGCCTGAGCTGAACGCGTCAAAGCAGAAGTAAACCAGGAGCAAAGACCTATATAGCGCTGTAGTTTCTTGCGTATGAGGGGATGCTGCTGCGTGGAGAACGGCGAGAAAAGCCGTAAGCAGAAAGTGCGATTGGGCCGGGGCGAGGAAAGGGAAGCGTCAGCCGTGCGTTTGCGGTCATTAAGTGCTTTGGAGGAGCGGGTTAATGCAAGAGGCATGTTCCACGTCTAGGTCGTGCTAAGTACACGTTAGAGGCGGGTTTTTTTGCCAACATGTCGTTTAGGGTGTGTTCTGGAAAATATGAAGAGGAATTAATGTAATGACATTGAAAGAAATTGAGGCAAGGATTTTGCCAATACGGATGGGAATTAGAAATGCTGATACTTTGCAGCTGTAGATGCTTCCTTCTGGTCCAGCTTTTTCAAATCCAGGGGATTTGCTACAGGACATTTTTGTGTTATGGTCGAATACTGTTTATGACGCTCACTAATCCGGGCTAGCTCTCAGCAGAAATAGGTACAGCCTGAATTGCTGGGCTCGTATCTGCTTATTGGCGGATATGGATGTCAGTCTGTCCAGCAGGGGCAGGAGAAGCGTAGGCCCGACCAAGCTCTTCCTTTCTGCTGCAGATCCGTTGACTTTGGTGACGTTGCTTAGAAATCCAGACTGTGTCTGCAGTTGTGACCTGAGCTGGCCGCTGAGACGGCCCTGCTGCTTTCCATGCTCATGCTGACTCCGGTCCGCAGCCCAGGAGGGATGAGGACTTCTGGGGGACCGAGGTCTGAATCGAGGGCTAAAAAAAAATAAAAATAAAATCAATGCCCGAGTTAGATGCATGCCACAGGCAGTCTGAGAAGTGTATTTCTACAGCACTGTTGCAACGATCAGCCTCATAACTGACAATTTACTCTGTGATGGAACCAGAGACGGGTTCCTGCGCGGGCTTCAGCATTTTCCCATTTGCCTAGGAAGCCCAGGGGAAACACCAGTTAAGTAGTTTTGCCTCCTGTTCCAAACTGGTGGGTGTTTGACTTTAGCCATGTTCAAATACTTGGGCAACGCTTTGGTAGGGGCCCTGATTAGTGCAGGTTTGCCACTGCGGCTTTAGCTTCACGTCGCTTCCGGCAGCTTGTTTGAAGCCCCCTTTTTTTCTCCGTCTTTAGAGCAGGCTGCAATAACCCCCTTGACCGTAGACGTGTTTTTGTTACTGCATGCCCTTGCGTCTTTTCGCGCTCTCTTTTGGGGCAGCGTGAGGCAGAGGCCTGACAGAGAAAAAGCAGAGTATTTTGGTATCGAGAACTTGCTGTGCATCTTTCTCGGCCGTTTCCTTTTCTTTTGTTATTGGAGCCTGGTGCTCTTGGCCTTTCCTTCCGCTTCTCTCCCTTCTCACCTCGGGAAGCTGCCGGTGTCCACATAACCGTCTTAGCACCGTTCTTCTGCCTCCATCCATCCTTTCTCTGCTAATTCGCCTTCCATCTTCAGCAACAGGAATTTGCCAGCACTTGTTTTTCTCTGCTTTCTTGCTAAAAAGGGCAGTGAGAAGGTTGGAAATCTCTTTGCGAAGCGCCCTGGTGACATGTGCCACACGACTTTCCTCTTTTTGCTGTGGAAGTAGGAAAAACCTGTAGGAAAAAATAAACTGGAGCTATGGCCTGATTTAAAGCCGGCACCATCCTCTGCGTGCCGTAGGGGGTTTGGGTATAGTGCTGAGCTCTTTCTGAGCCTGGCACCGCGGAGCAAATGCTGTTTGCCAGAGGAAGTACCGATGCCCGGGGGCGATGACTCGCGGGAGGCCCGGGCACCGCCTGCGGCAGGGACGCGCAGAAGCCAGTCCCGAGCGCTGCGTGTTCCTGATTTCCCTCGAGGACAAAATCGGTGCTGTCTTTTCCTGCCGCTCTTAGATGGCGCTTTTGAAAGCAGGAACGGAAGCAAAGCCGAGACCAGCCGGAGAGGCGCGTAATTAGCTGGCTTCATTAATTCATTAATGGACAACGGGCTGGATCCAGCAGTAAAGGGGATCACAGGAACCGTGATGCAAAAGCATTAACGAAAAGAGCAAAATGTCGCAACTTAATTTTTCATGCAGGAATCCTGTTCTTGCTGCGATGGATGTACTGAATGAAGGCAAATGAATAATCAGCGTCTGGCTGGACGCTGTTCTTACTGCTAGCGAAAGGGCCGGATGTGTTTTGTTCCTTATTTAGTTACATGAAGCTTCATATATAGCTACAAAGTGGGATAAGCCAGCAGGTCAAATAACAAGCGTTGAGCTGTGCGGTGAATCGACGGAGCGTCAGACGGTCCGCTGGGAGCGAAGCCTCTCCAGATTTAGCTGTGGCAAAAACAAGATTTCTGGTTTGCCGCAGTCTCGTTGTTGTGCAACTCGTTTTCGGTACGAGTGATGCTTGGTTTTTGCAAGGGGAAAAAGGGTCAAGGCTGCCACCGCTGCAGCCGTCAGGGCTGCAGGTCAACCTAAAAGGACCTGGAGCGAAGCGAGGAGAAGTGTCGGTGTTAGAAACTCTTAATTTTAAAAGGCCCCCACCAACTGGGTAAGAGGGGGAGGAAGGCTGGCTAGCTAAACACGGACGGTCGTGCCTTGTTCTGCCCGAGTCATAACGCCGCCGTTACTAGTTCCTTTTCTGTCAAACCTGCAAAGTTCTGGGCAGCCCTTGGCATAACCTGCCAGCATTGCAAATCCTGAAATGCAGTGTTTAATCAGCATATTTTTATTTAATTCTTTGGTTTTAGAGTACTTTTGGGTGTGCTTATTTCTTGGAAGTTTACGCACAAGAGAGGCCATGACTTGGACAGTGGCGTAAACAGGTCAGCTAACATCGATCAAACGGATCGACAGAAAGTAATTCCAGGAAAAATGCTCCTACAATTTTTTATCATTCCTTCTAATCCGTTGACTTGTTTTTCTCTTGCAATCAAAAGGGGATTTTAGGGTAAATGTCGCTGGGCTCTTGGTTCAGCCCGGGAGGCTTCGTCTTGGAAAGCCAGCATGGGGGTAACGGGAGGTGGGATAGATTGAGCCACGCTCGTGTGAATTAACCCGATATGAGAGTCTCATCAGGAGCCCGGTGCTTCGTTTTTAGGCCTGGATTTTAACGCATACATGACGGTTGCCAGAAACGTAAGTTAAAGGTGGCTCGTTCCCTTTGTTTACTAACCACGATAATCTGGATAAACTCACCGGTTCCTGCCCTCCGCGTTGGTGAGGACCACTGGGGTGGTCCTGGTCTTGCGGAGATGCGGATTGACTGCTAAACGGCAAAACTGCGAAAGCTCTGCACAAAGATATGCTGTCTTGATGCTTGCATACAGGGCTAGCTAAAGAGGACTTGGATTCTAAATTTGGATTTCCTTCCAATCAGAATGAGAAGTCAGAGTCCTGTAACTGAAGTAGAGCTACTTTTAATGGCTTGTTTTGATAAAGTTGAAACATTTCACTATCATGTAAAATTTCAACATTTATGTTTTACAGCATGATGAAAGCCAACTTTTCGGCTATATTGTGTAATGTAATAAATGTCAGACTGAAAAGTTCAGCTTCACCGAAATGCCTTTTTATAATTGCCCGTGATGTTGTAAGATCCATTTAGCAAAAATGTGTTGACTTAATGGATGTAATTGAATCATCATTTTCTGATGGCAAAGCATCACAGTGGAAAAAGTCCTCTGCTAATAATTTCCTGGTTCCCCTGTGGGCCAGGACACCTAGGAAAGCTCTTGTGAAATACAAAACTCAGGCATTACCTGTAGACTCACAAGACAAAGTGAATGGTCTTTTGCCTAGTGAACAAACAAGTGGTTGGTTGGGGAGGGAAAGGAAGGGAGAGCTGCCCTTCGGAGCCCGGCTGAAGGAGGAAACGGTGCCCGAGCGCCTCCATCGCTCGGCTTCGGTTCCTCCGCCCCAGGGTCTGCGGGGTCTTGGTGGCCTGGTGCCGGAAGGCCAGGTGGGATGCGCCGCGCGCGTCGCCGAGCGCCCGCCGGCCCGGGTCGAGACTCACCCGTCGCGTGGAGGTGATAACGCCCTTCCCTGACCGGGCAAACGCAGCCAGAGCAAAGCACTGAACGCGATGATTTATTAGCTTACTAAACGGGATTTTAAAGATTCGGGAGGTTTCGCCTCGATGTACAAATACGCTTTTTTCAGGCCGCGGAGGGGAGCCGCCTCTGAGCGAGGATGGGCGCTGTTGTACCCCAAGGCGCCTTCCCCTGACTGGAGGGCGAGAACCATCCGAGTAAGGTGCAAAGTGGCCAGTCAGGCCGGCATCAGATGATGCTTTTATCAGTGAAATATTAAACAGTGGGTTTTTTGGAAAATATAGTGGTTATGTTTGGGGAAATGTGAAGAGGACCCTGCCAGTGCCTCTGTGCGGTCTCTGGTGCTGAGACTCAGAGGTTACCCAGGTTTGTTTTCTTCTGGGGTTTCTCTGTTTTTTTATTCCTTCTGCATGTGAAAATAAAAACAGCAGAAACCTTTGCTTCTGGCTAGGAGATTGCAGATTTCCAATGGTTTGATGGTGGTGGCAAAACAGCAGCTGTCAGCTATCTTTTATCTGGGATGAACTGCAACGAGCCGGTGTCCGCGTGAGGCCGGGGCCTTGGCCGGGTTCATCGTAGATAACCGCAGCGTGTGACACCGCAGCATCCTAACGAGCGGGGGCTAACGACGGGCGCACGCGTGTCCTGGCTTTCTGCCGTATCTGCATGTGGGCTGTTGAAGGACGGTTGTATCTTGTGGGTTTCGCGCTTGCACTTCACGTGTAATAAACTCTTACTCCACGGTCACGTTATGAATGGGTTGATGGTGGTTTGAGGTGAATCTCAGCTGTAGGCACACACACAAAAAAAAAAAAAAACACCCAAACCCCAAAGCGGACATCTATGCACCAGATGAATCAGAGAGAGTCTGAACAAGATTAAAAGCCTCGAGGCATGGGTAAATATTCCCTCTTAGCCTCTGTATAATATAATTTTACATTCAGCACTAAATTATAGCTCACACCCATTAAAAATTCCTAGTTAAATGAACTGTTGTGATCTTTAAATTTATTTTTCTTTATTACTGTTCTTCTGGGAAGACTGACGGCTAAATCCACAGCTACCGTAAATCAACTGGGAGGAATTAGCATAGCTCTGCCAACATCAGTGGAACTACTCCCATCTCTGCCAGGGTAGATCAGGTGTGAGGATTTAGGAATAGAAGGCACAAATGCATGGAGAGCAGGGTGGTGTCAACTGCCTGTCTAATATTTTGCTTGGTATCTTACTGTTTTTCTTGCTGTTAGGTATTTTCAGCTGTAAAGAGCTGACAAACAGATTGCTAATGTGTTATTATTTATCACGCTTGTCTGAATAAGCAAGAAGGAAAATGAGACTATGTTTGGTTTTAATAATTTTTTACACATGAGAATTTTAAATAGCTTTAGTTACTATCTTTTTTGAGCAGATGTGCTTTAGAAGGGTCAAGTCGAAAGTAATATGCAAAATGTGTTGAATTAAACATCAAAGGGTTGGAGAACCACTGGCCTGCTGTGGCCGCTGGGTCGTGTCCTGTGCAACGCGTCCTGGGTACGCTCTCCTGCAGCTCGTTTTAACTTGAGTTGCTAACACTGACTTACCATATCTTCATACAATCTCTTAGTTAGCGTTAAGAAAAAAAATCAAGAGTGATTCAATGGTAGGGTAGCAGCATGTGTTGTTAATATGATGCGAAGCTGATCTCAAACCACTTTTTTCTACCAGTAGCTCCCTGCCACTGATTGCCAAACTTGCTTGCTCTTCTCTCTCCTGTCTTTATTTTCCCTTGCTTCTGATCCCGTGAAGGCTATGCGGATCGAATATACCAACCTCCTGGCCTCTGGCATTTTTTGTGTTTCGTAAACAGTCACTGAAAAATCCTGATTAAATATATAACTGATCCAGAATTTCATGAAGATTTAGATCTGAGACACAAAGATGTGGGAATGGAGGGAAAGCTGGAGACATGGAGCCCCTCAGAGGTGGACAAAGCAAAAGGGACTAGGATTTCGGGGAAACTGTAATGCCTTTTTGAGACAGGAGGAGATTGAGATGCCTCGTGGTGACTCTTTAAGGATTGTCCGCTATTATGCACTTAGTCTTCCACAGTTTGGGCTAATTCTCTGTTCACAAAGGGTACCTCCTGGTGCTGCGTTTCCGTCTCGCAGGGCGTGTAAGGTTAGTTTGCATAAAACTGGCCGTGTAAGAGTGACTTTGTAATCAGTCAGCACTGCCGTGAAACCCCCAGGCTGCCACAGATTTCATCACTGCTTTGCAGCATCCGTGGCTGGGGTGCAACGCCAAATGGCCAAGGCTTTACCATAAGCTGTTGGCACATCAACGAGGCCATGAAGCAATTTGATGTTTTAGTGGCAAGTATAAATTAAGATACAGTCTCTTAAAAAATGCTGCCTTAAAATAGAGCTGATTTCTGCTCACTGGCTGCTGTGGTTCACTTCTAAATCTGCTTTTGAGAACCAGGTTCCTTGAGGCACAGAGCTCTGTGGCTGGTTTCGTTATTCAAGCAGGGTATCTTCACTTTGTGGGTGTTTGGGTGTGATACGGATACGCGTATTAAAGGCTGGGTTTATAGGTTCCTCCGAGTGCGCGTCTTCGCCGTGCTTCACCGTAGGTGTCTCTAGCGGCCGGTAGTGCTCCGCAGGCCTAGCGAAGGTCGCCCTGCCTTTCTAAGCTCTGCTGGAGCTGCTAGCTAGCGTTGCCTTCAAACTCCGCGTTACTTCAGCTGAGCAGTGATACTAATTGGCCCCTTCCTCCCCCCCCTCCCCAGGTGTGTACAGCATTGTTTTAAGTCTCCAACCCAGAACTAAACAAACTTCTAGTTCCTTCTTAGTTAATATTTACCTGTGCAAATAAGGTAGAGTTTCTTTCACAGGGTAACTTCAAATAATTTCTCGGTGGTATTTTCTCTTCCTGATGGAGGATCACAATACTGTGTCAAACCGTGGCGGGTATTCGTCTGGATTGCTGCTTAAGGACAGTCATGCTGTGATCTGTATTCTTATCCTAAAACATTCTAGTTAATAGCTATTTTTTTTTGAATCCACCAAATAAGCCCAGATGGAAAATTCTTCCAAAACAGTCAGAGTTGTTTCAAAAGTATCAAGCTATGAAGATCGTGAATTTTATAAGAGTGAGAAATGTTAAAAGTGACTCATCCACTGTTTTGAAATAATATGGAGTATTTTTATCTGATGTGAAATACAAAAAGTCTAGTAAAAGTTTTGACAGTGAAAAACAGTTACTTTTGCATCCAAATTTTAAATGCGGCTTCTGGAAAGGCTTAATTCCCTATCACGTTCCTCAGGATGGGTTTGCATGTATAGGGCAGTTTAAAATAAATGTAGTAGTGAAATCACACACGTTTGAACTTCTGTATATACTTAAACATGCGATGGGACTGGAAGGAACAGTAACATATGAACCTGTTTGGCTGATTACTTTAACAGACCTTTGATTCAGGAGGAGGATAGTTTAGTGGCATGACTTAATGCCATTATTGCACTGAAGGATGTTAAGCAAAGCCAGTTTTAGCTTGAAAATGGAAGTGAACCAAAGTTTGCAAGTTAGTCAGGTGAATTCCTGCCCCCCACCCTAGAGATGACAAATAATTTGGTGTTTCTGTACTTGCCAGAGCTCTGTTTGGGCATGCAGCTCTCCAGCGGAGATGACTCCCCAGCTATCAGCTGAAAGCTGCCTCTCTAATAACTTAAGCTAATGCTACCTGGCCATGCACACTGCCAGCGCTGGCTCTTGTAGCTGCTGAGTGGCTAGTTTGGCCTCTGGCTGCAAAAATTGAGTAGGCAGCGAGACTTAATTTTTCCTCCGTTTCCTCATAAAGAAAATGATTCAGCAGTATCGCATTAGTGGTTCACGGGCCCGTCCTGTTGACCCTACGAAAGCGTTCAGCTCCCCTGGCTGCTGTTGCACAAAGCACACTAACAGGAAAGATAGGGCAGGCCCAGCAATAGTCGGGGAGGGGGGGGGGGGAACCCACATCCTTCTAGCCGCTATAAGGACTTTTTATCCTGGTACGTGAAGTATTTAAATTCAAATGTCTTTCTTTTTAAGTACTTTGAAAAAATTTGCTTCTCTGTTGCACCGCTTGGCACTCATGAAAAATGGTGCAAGGAAATAACAAACCTACACTCTGCAGGATAAAAGCTTAATTCTCCCATGCTCAAAAATCCCATAGAGAGGATGGAGACTGCTCTTCTGAAGTAATTTATGATTAGGAGAAAAATGTGGGATGCACAAAAAGCAGGAGAGATTTCCACAGATTGCTTACCAGTAAGAAGATCAAGTAAATTACAAAGACAGCTTGAGGTGACTTTAGACATAAGTCATGAAAAGTGTGCCGTCAGGAATGGAAGAATATAATAAGCATTTGCCGTATTAATATATGCATGAGAGACTCTCTTTTTAAGCTAAATAATTCAACTGCATTGTTAAGCTTCACGGGGTAAATAATTTCTTCAGTTTGCAGAATTTCAAGTTAAATCAGCACCTTGCTGGTAAACCAGCTCCTTGTGTCTCTGTCTGTTTTTACGTTAGTCCCGTGAAGATTGCAATAATGGCTTTTGGGTTTGTTGTTGTCCTGCTGGTATTTGGAGTGCAATAAAAAAAGAGTTGTGTGCCGTGCAGGCAGGGAGTGAATCTCAGCTGTGAGACGAAAAGAAGGAGCCTGTAGATGTTGTAGGAATTCTAGGTGTAAAGACTGTATTTGACTTTGCTGGCTCCCTTGTCTTGATAGGATAACATGAAAACAATTTAATTAAAACACTTAAAGCATTCCAGATGGCGTATGGTGTATATAGTGTGAAACCTCTAGAGATGTTTTTCCCACTTGTAGGGATGCAAGAGGGTCCATCAGGCTTCATACAGAATAAAAACATGCTGTGCAGCATAAATTCTGAGAAGCTTTTTTTTTTTTCTTTCTTTTTTTTTTAAAGACGGCTCTCAGGAAGTCTGTTCTGAATATGGGAAAATACAATTTAATAAAGTTATTAAAAGATTGCTCCAGCTGCAATTCCTTTCCCTTGACAAAACCATGAGGTGAATTCATAAGATGTTTTTCTTGCTATTAATTAAGAGTTGAGCTTGGTATGTCCTTCAGCCTAGACCCAAGTTTTGAAAGGCACCAAGTTTCAGTTTTACACAAAAGTACCCATTGCTGTAATGAATCAGGGTAGCTGCTGGTCTTGTATACTGTCTTCTCTTTCTTTAGCCAATAATAAGTGTTTTAATATTCTGAAAAGCTTTAATAGAAGCAGCTGTGGATAAATCAGCCCCATAATTGCTGTAGCTCTCAGTAAGGGGTGTTAGCAGTGAGTCCCCTCTGAAGTACCCAGGCTTATACAGCTCTAAAAATGCTGTGAGTATTTTATTCATATAAATATCTAACCTTGTTTTGTTATCATTATAATGTCTTGGCCTCAGGGAAATCTCTTGACAGTGAATTTCATAGGCAAAATTTATCAGAAAAATCCCCATTCTTTTCCTTTTTTCAGTTCAGTGTGTGGTTGATCATCATCTTGTGTTTATATCATGAAGGATCACAGAAGGATCAAGAAGAGGAGAAAAACCTGCATTTTGACTTTGTTTACCTTTATTAATATTCTTTCTACACTAAATGGTTTGGTTTTTCTCCCAGTCTTCTCCACTTGGAAAGGTACTGAAGCTGCAAATCAGGCCAGTTGCCTGTCCCTTAACCTTTCTTTTCCCTCCTTCCTTCTTTTCTTCAAGAGCTGTGCAAATGTACTCACTACTCCAGATAGGGATACTCCATCCTTTTTTCCAACAGAGTAGCTCTTAGGCGAGCTCCTCTCATCATCAGTACTTCATAGGGAATGAAGTAACTTGTAAGCCTGATGCTTCTCCCCACTGAGGAATACTGAGGCACAAGGTGAGAGTTGCCCATGCCTGGCCCGTGGCAGAGTCCACACGGCTTCGTTATACTATTTTTAGTATCTTCCATCCTGTTAATGAACTCTAAATGCGGAGTTCTCTTTTTTGTTGACAGTATCTTGAAAGCTGTTCCTTTTGTTTGCCAGCATATTTTGTACTACGGTACAGAAATGCAATACTTGTGATAGAAGTACGAAAAATATTGGAAATTGTATGATAGCGTAGTCCGACTCTTTGAATCTCCAGTAGGTTATGCTTAAAATGCTAATACGGATATTCACTTTAACTTGGAACTTAAGAAATTTCAGCTTAAAGAAGGCTAGTCAAAATGCAAAAGGGATAAAGCCTACCATACCTTCTACTATGGAATTTAGTTCAAATGTTATTCTAAGGGGGTGCATAAAACTGAAAGAGAGGCCCATGAAAGAAGCTCCGAGAAAGTGTAGCCTGTCTGGAATAAAACAAACAGCAAAGATGTGGGAAAGGGGCAAATTCCTTATTTGTGCTATTCAAGGCTGCAGCCCCAAGCAGCCGCTGTCAGGAGGCTGGCAAGGGAGGGGGCTGCAAACAGTGGCAGCGTGCAGTCTTCCGTTCCTGCACGGGTTCCCCCCGCATCCGCCGGGTTAGCATATTTGCTTCGTTATTTGCCTTGCTAACTCCGGCGTTAGTGGCGTTTTGGTGGTGAGTTCCCCCCATTGAAAACCAGTCCCTCTAACAGTATCTACTGGTTTCTGGGCGCCACCTTTTGGGCACTGAGACTGAATCACAGCCAGGTTGCTTCATTTATTCTGAATGTACTCGTCTTACTGTGCATTGAGGAAAAGAGTATGAAAACAAATGAAATGCAAATGCCAAACTCATTTTATTCATGATTTTGATAAGAGCAATATTACAACAGTACTGTATGATGCAGTCTCCATGTAGGTGACTGTTGAGTGTCGGTTGTTTTTAGACTTGTTTCTTCTGTAGAAGTTGGTAGAAGTTGGTCCTATAGATGTTAGTGAGAGCTGGATTAGTGCTTCACAGCTGTCTTGTTTCAACATATGTTCTCGATCCTGCTGCTGTGCTTTTCTACGTGATGCCAAGATCTGGAGAACGTGGCCAGGACTCCAAGCTGGTATCTGTGTTTGTGTGTACGGTTAATGGATAGTCGCTGTCCTGGGAGCTCCCACTGGGGCACGCACTACTTGTAGGTCAGGAGAGCCATTAGCATGAGCGGTGGTAGTTCACTCAAGACATCGCTCCCGCCTCGGCTAGAAATCTAGTAACATTGTACAAAGGAAATAAAAATCTGCCTTTTTGAAATCAGTTCCAAAACTACCTGCATAAACTTTGTATTTGTGAATGACAACAGACCAGAAGGTATTGGATCAGGCCAGTTGTTTGCCTAGTTCATCTTTTCGCCCCTTAGACTAGCCAGATCTTTTAAAGGAACCAGCTATAGTCTATATAGGGAGAAAGTAGTCTGCTGCAATAACAAGTCTCCACATGCCTATAGGCAAGGAGACTTGTGCTCTCAAAGGTTGAGAGTCATCTGTCCTTTTTATTAACCTGGGGAACAGCAGATACTTCTCAGGGTAGTTCTCTCTTTTTTTCCCCTCATGCATTGAAACTCTTATATAATTGTGTTTCACATGCTGATTACGTTTTGAATAATCTAATAAAAATTATGTGGCAATTTTGTGATGTTCCTTTATCATTGTTCTCAGGAAAACAGAATTTCCCAGGATGGTGTATGTTAGACATTTTTATATGACAGTCTGCGAACCACTGGTGGCATTCAGGGAGAAGATGGAACATACGGTGACGGCTTTGCCCCTGGGATCCCACGATAGTGTTTGGATGAAAATCACATTTGTTTTCCCATTAATCCTGAGCTTCTCTATGGAAGTGAGCACTTGAGTGAATCCTGGGATGCTTCTCGAGGAATTGGAAATGGAGGTGTTCTGCATAACCGTGAGGGGGATGGAAGGTGCACCATGACCTCATTTTAATTTAAAATGAATCTTTTTGCCCCGCGTCTTCCGTATCCGAGATATGGCCAGCCTTCTCATCAAACGCGTTAATGTCCACTCTCTAAAACCAAATGTACTAAACTTGCTAATTAAGGGATGTCAGGCCGCTTTCTACCTTTAAAGGGCCGAGCAGCAGGAATGCCAGGATTGCTAGTGGTGCTAACGCTCCTAAATAAGCAGCAGCCTTTCGTTGCCTAAAGTCTCTGAAAGAAGGAGCAGCAGCAGAAAGAGTTAACTACCTGTGCTTCTTACAGCACGGATTCATGCCACAAAGCTCTAGAAATGACTTGCTGACTTACGGTCTGCCTTTGTTTGTGAATTTTATGATGCCATCCAGGATTAACTGATTTTGCCATTAAAGGAAAAAAACGATAAAACTGAAAAGCAGTCTGTAAATTCCAGTAACAAGAGGTGCCAACCTCTGCATTTTGTAATGGGTGAGACTGACATTTTTATGTTCATCTTTATTTCCAGTTTGGCTCTAGCTGAGGGAGACGATGTTAATTGCCAGGAGAGAGAGAACAAATAGTGCAACTAATAACAACCTGAGTTCATAAGACTGTGTGATGGTGTGGAACAGCATGAGTATATTCCTTCATATTAGCTGTTTTAATCAGTCATTAAAGAATCATTAAAAGAAGCAACAGAAAGCTTAAAAGGACTAGAAGAAGGCCTATAGCTATTTAAAGGGCAGGTTGGAGAGCACAGTTGGTAAAAGCAAAGCAAAAAGTAACGTGATTAAGCTGCACAATCTAGACTAAAATGATATTCAGTGTTATCACCCCACTATCTTCAACCTCCCCCCCTTACTACTTCTTCATTCTCTAGAAGGTATGACTTGAACATTCATCAGCTCTGAAAACAGGCCAGGATTTTGACACCAAAAGTGAAATGGGTCTCCGTCCTACAAAACCTACGCTGATCTCTCACTGCGTAAGTAGCTGCCCTGAGATCGGGGAGGTTAAGCGCCATTCGCTGCACTGCCTGAAGAAATCCCTGGGGGACAGAAAACTCCAACATTTCCCTTGCTGCGCTGTTTAGATAACCTGTGTTAATTGTGCCAGTGTTATTAGGGAGCAGCAGGCCACCATTTCCATCCCCTGAAGAAGCCTCGATAAGCCAATACCTTCCTGTTGGCGTATTTTGTAGTGACAACAATGCTTTTGTGGCTTTTTTTTTCCTCTTTTTGGGACACATTAGCAAAATTTTGTTCCAAATATCTACAGCTCTCAGTACAGTCATTAAAAAGGAAAGAAATCAGTCCATCTTTCTGACTGGTCATTCATTTATTACAGCTTAAATTAACTAGGACAGCAATACTAGCCACGGCAAGAGCAAAACACCGGGGAATAACAGTGACAGAGTTTGAGAAGGGGATGTCCCCCTGCCTCCCTACCCGCAAAGAAGGTTAGAGATGTGGAGATGTGTAATGATGACAGATGACTACCAGCTCCTATTCCCTCACTCCATATTTTCCACAGCTGCAGTCATAACTCAAGGGACTGGATTTGTTCTAAGTCCACATGAAAAAAATAAAATCGTTGTGAGTTGACTTTGAGGTGAAGCTTTGAGTCATGAATTTCAGACAGCTTTTCAGTAACAAGATTTGAGTGTAGCAGGAGCTCTAATCATCCTGGATGATTTCACTTCTATATTGTTGTAATCTCAGCAAGGTGCAGAACATGAAAGAAAGTCAGATAAATAGTAAATTAATAAATTAAAAAAGCCCTGAAGAACCGGTGCCACGTTATCCTAAGGGCCACCCCTATTTCTACCCTTTCTAGGAGACGTGTGACATCGTGCCCATCTTTTGTACTGTATTTTAGGAACCTGTATTCCTGCGGTGTCTGGCTGATACATGCAAGGGCAATGAGGCTTGGCAGTATCCTCCTTTCCATCCACCCAGATACTCATAAGACCTCTGTCACTGTAATATCTTGTTTCTGGATCTCTGATTTATCTTCTTTTAGCCCTTGTGTGTTAAGCAGTAAATCTGAAATTATTCTGTCAGTCATTCATGTTCATCCTTGCTTTTTTTTTCTTTTCTTTTTTTTTTGGCCTGGAAAATGACTAGGTTTAATTAAGGGGCAGGGAGAAGAGAAAATTAAAGCATATAGAAACTGAGTTTTCTAAAAATAGTATCTTTGTATTTTTTGTTTTCTCTTCTATTTTGTAGGATGGTGGAGGCTAGATGAGTCACTATTTTGTTTAACTGAGATTAAAAAGCTATGCCAGTAATTCATTAGAAATAGAATTTTCAGGCACCTCTAACAAAGACATAGTGTCTGTGTTGAGCAAATGAGAACTAAAGCACAGGTTGAGAAAAGTGTTTAGCTAATATGGGATTTGGAAAATCTGGGTTTATTTCCTAGGCCTGATACAGACGGAAATTTTATTCTACTCACTTATTCTTGTAAGGGGCAATCAATCAAGGAAAATAGAAAGTGGCTCGAAGGACAGTTTGACTGATTAATGCTTTGATTTGAATCTGTGCCTGTCTTGGCAAGTTGAGTTTTGAAGGACTACCATTGTAACTATCCCAAGGAATCAATATGGATGTATTTGTTATTTCAGCATTTGCACTGCAATAGTGACCAGGCATCCAGCTCATGAGACTCCATTCCCGTGGAGGTATTGTATAGACCTGTATTAAAAGATAGTTTCTACACTCAGACACTTCCAGGTGATGAGGTAGATATCAAGTGCTAGTACTGCAGCAGCTATGTGAATGAACAAAATGTTCTGAAAATTATATGAATTTTCCTTTCTTGTTTTAATCTCAGTTCTGAACCCTAGGCATTACTTTAATAAATGTAAATAATAAATGGAAAGATAGATTAGCATTCAAACAGGCAGTCTGTAGTCCAAGGAAGCATGAAGTAACAAACTAAATTATTTTTAAGTTTTCCTTCCATCAATAACGTCACCTCATACCATCATGTTCAAAATTACATTTTTATTTCTTTGAGCAGAGGGAGACAGAAGGATGGGTTGGGAATGATACTAATATGTCACTTTGGGGTCTGGCAAGCCTGCACTGGATAGATGCCTTTGCATAGATTCTCATTTGCAGAAAGTCATTTATGTCGCTAAATTGGTCTTAGAGTAAATGAGAATCTAGCCTCTTCTAGATATCATACCTATCTTTAAAGCTAAAGGAGTAAAATGTGACACTTTGTTATCCCTCAGGGCCCTAATGCATTTTAGCTGAAAAGCCCTGACCGTGAAGTTAGATGGTCCTAAAATGGACCATTTGGGAATTTTGCTTTCAAGACTGTATTATTAGTCAGACCCAGGTTTCCATGAAGTACCTACGGCTGCCTCTAAGGTGATATAAAGCTTTATTGCTTTCCCAGTGGATGGAGCAGTAGAGAAATTCTCTGTAGGAATATATATATATATTTGCAACTCGCTTGGTCAGCATACTGAATTGTGCATTTTTTTTGTGCAGAAACTAAAAGAAAGGCTGTGCAGAATCTTCTCAGTGTCTCTCACTCCATATAGGCTTTGCCTTCACTTTAGCATTGCTCCTGACCTCTTTCCTTTGGTAGCTCAGTCCTCAGGAGTTCCTGTGGCCCAGTACGTTTGTGCAGTGTATCCCCAGGTATCTGCAGTAAACAAGTATATTATATCAAAATGACAGTAGACCTGTCTCCTGGGTCCCACTTGCCCGCGTAGTTGATTTCTATTTCTGAATGCCATTTCTAGTTTCTTCCCAGTGGTAAAATCCTTGTGGCGAACTTAATGAGGTTTTTCTTACCTTTGGGAAATTAAAAAAAATAGTAATCACTTATTCATAGCTAGGCTTAATATATTTTCAGGGACAACAGTAAAAGAGTAAAGGAAGGGGAAGACACCTAATGCTGTGCCACTTAGGTGGAAATAGCATAATATATTTTCAGGGACAACAGTAAAAGAGTAAAGGAAGGGGAAGACACCTAATGCTGTGCCACTTAGGTGGAAATAGCATCTATGTCTATTGAGTAATCTTAAACTGTCTTTAGTAAACAAAACCACAGTGAACTACCTAGAAATACTGATAACGTGATTGTTGCATTACAGAGAGAAAAGTAAGAAGACCTGATGAAGTTCCAAAAAAAAAAAAAAAAAAAAAAAAAAAAAGAAAAGAAAAAAGAAAGAAAAAAAAAGGAAAAAAAGGAGAATTTGGTTCTGGAACTGTTAAGCTGGAAGTTAGGTAGCTTTGGGAGAGTGTTGGGGGTCTTCAAGCTCACGGCAAAATAAAGGAGAGAAGAACCACCTTCTGTTTAAAGACAGCCAAAACAGTTGACATCTTCCACCAAACTGCAGACTGCTGCGGTAAAGAGGGGATGAGTGAAAGTTTTGATAGCATGCTTTGAAGAGGAAGCGGGGAAAAAGCTGCTTGCCGAGCAAGAAGCTATGAGGAGTGTGTGGGAAGCTAGGCTGCAAGGGGCTGACTTCTCCAGTAAGGAGAAGCGTCAAAGAAACAACAAATCCCGCCATCAGATTGTCTTCTAACAAAATCAACTGACAGTATTAGATGCAGTTAAGAATGAGTATAAGATCATCATGGGCAGGATCCAGTTTTCCAGAGAGCTTGTTATAAGCTGGTAATCCTGTTAAATGCATATGGAGCAAAGCAAGGATGTGTCCAGAAAGATTTCCATCAAAGGTGCAGCCTTCACAGAAGGAGCTAGAGCAGGATCTGAAGTGAGTAGTAATGAGTAGCTGGGAAGATAAACGAATTTTTAAGGCTGCCTAATGAGCTCAGATCTGCTGGCCCTGTAAAATTTGCCTCAGAGCAAGGGTGGAGCCATCCAGGTTGGGCTGAAGATCTTTAAATAGGGTTTCAAGCAACTGTTAATCATACCTGTATGGAGGGGTTCAGGCAAGGGTCTGGAGGTAGCAGGAACAAGTCTAAAACTGCCAAAAGTAGAAGCGCAAGATGCTACCGAGGCCCTGGAAGCACCGCGCCCAGAACGGGGACTCTGCAGCTTTGCGCACAAATCATCAGTGGTCAGCTGCAGTTCTTTAAAGGCTGGTGGAAAGAGGATAGAACTGATTTTAGGGACAACAAAAGGAGCAAAGAGCAAGTGTCCAATGTATGTGACCTCTACTTAGTCAGTAAAACTTGGTTTAACAGGGTATTTACGTGCCAGTGAAGAGAGAACAAGCAGGCAGCCGCATTGGCAAAGATGCAAGAATAACCCCAAGGAGCCCCAAGAACAGAGAGGAAGAAATGCCCATGAGCAGCGTTACTTATAGTCCTCCCAGCGAGGGATCGGGGTGCCAATGGCTCCCAGTAACGAAGCATTTGGGGAAGGGGGAGCCCAAATTAGCAGATAATCCTAATTCTTAGACCGTCAAGACTGTATCCAGTCTCTCAGTGCGTTCTTGGTGCTGCGTACCCCGCGTGCACCTTCGGCACATTGCACGGGGTGCTTGGTCTGCTACCCTGCCTGTGAAGGCTGCTGTAAAACCTGACTGCAACGATTTGCGCGATGGGTAAACGGCCTTTTTGCCATCTTTCAGAGCAAAGAGAAAAAGCAGTAGCAGTGGCTTCTTCAAACCCTGCCACCCTTCCGAGGATAACGTGATATTAAGGCTACACGCCGGGTGCGGGGGCAGGTTTGGGCTGCGGCGCTGCCGGTGCCTCGTGGGGGAGGAGGCGGCAGCTGCCCCGCGCCGGCCGCGGCCGGTCCCGGCCGGTCCGTAACGGCCGCCAGCGGCCCCCGCGCGCCGCGGCAGGGGGCGCCGGAGGGGGCGCGCGCGCGCGTGGAGCGGGGGGGGGGGCGTGCTGGGGTGGAAGTGGTGTGCCTGTTGTGTACCAGCAGGGCTGCTCTCTGTCAGAGTAACAGGCGCCTAACGGATGCGTTAATGAGTGCTCAGCATGAAGGACAGGCTCGTGGTCAGAGGTAGGTGGCTCGTAGCACTGAAGAGGCTGCACCATAGCTGCGGATCAAGCTGCCCAGGCTGCTGTGAGAGCAACTGGTGGGCTGAGAGTGCCTATGTGGGGTCATCGACACCTGGGGTGGGGGGAATGAGGACTTTGGCAAATTAGAAAGAGAATCCTTTTGAGCTATCCCAGTTGCAGTGACTGAGCAGACTTACGGAGAACAGAGCACCATTCCCCAGAGTGTGACTGCTTAAAGGATCCTTTACTCTGAGTGAAACTGAAAAAATGTGGGGCATCTTCAGCCCCACGAGGAGAGACCACTGCAGTGGCTCTGGCAGTGCTGGAAAACTGGAGCTGTTAGGATGCAGCTAGTGTCTCGAGAGAGCATTGCTTTGAGGAGTTTGCGGCTTATGCCACTTTTAAAAACTGCCCTGCACAAGGGAAAAAGTCTTTAGGATCAGCTGATGGCGGGATATGTAGAGCAATGGCCTGATCCTGCAAATGAGATACCCTCATGAAGTGACTGAGGAGGAGGTATTTGACTGCAGTTGCTTTGATTGCTGGAGTGTGTGTAGAGGCGAGGGGGGAAGAACCCTGAAAAAGTATGATTGCTAATGCCATGGCCTGAAAGCCTCAGCAGCTGGGCACAATTACTAATGACCCTTTGGTATCACTTGATAGGCTGATGGGATGTTCTGTTGGTTAAGGAGTGACTTATGTGTACCCTACTGGAAAACAGGTGCAAGATCTGCAGTACAGCTGTAGAAGATGCAAGATTTTAGTTGTATGGTCAACCTTGAAAAAGTGTGAAGAAGGGTTGAAACATTTCCATCTTTTTCCAGGATTTATGGATGTTCCCAAAGGGGAAGGGAGAGGATATGATGAAGTGGGACACAAGGTCCTTCAGAGATCAAGAGTTGTGAGTTAAGGAATTGCAAATGTGGGAGAATGGTCAGAAAATGCTGTTGCAGGATGTGGAGAAAGCTGCAGGAGACAAAAGCCACTTGGTGCATCATTTTACTCTCTGAATAAGGAAATGCCGCAATGCTTCAAGTGAACACTGTTCACCATCCTTTTCAGATCTTAATGAAACCCTACAGAGATAAGAGTCATGAACCTTTTGGTACCTCAAACAGTGGCATTACTCGTTGCTTGTACTATCATACACATTTGCTTGCATGCTAAAGTATACTGAATATTCAGACTGCTCTTGTATTCTTGTCTGCATGCTTTGCAGGGACAAGGCTGAAGTTTTTAGTAAGAGTTCAGACTGTTATGGTGCTAAGTCTGATAATTTGTAGAAACAAGAGGTGGAGTTTATAATGGATATACAACTGTGGCAATCTTCCTGGTGTTGTGTTTTTCAAGGGATAATTGATTGTCAATTGTAATTGATGCTTGTTCAGTTTGTAACAGTGTTAACCCCTGTAGCGTGGTTGGCAGGGAGGAGGGATGGAGTTTGTGAGCAGTATGTATTCAGACTGCAGTTGTGGTAACTCTGATACTCGTTCCCAGGAGTGAGGGATGGAGTTGTGGTAAGTATGTACTCCCACTGTTACATTCTTAAATGTTCTCAGGGGTTAGCAGGCACAAGAGAGGGAGTTTCTGAGGAGTAGATACTCAGCCTCTGATAATGTTAACTCCTCTGGCTCCCAGGCACGAGGGATGCGGTGTTATTGAGTGTGCATACATACTGTTCCAGTGTCAATCTCTATTGCCTGGGAGGGAGGGTAGCATTTATAGTACGTGTATGATAAGGTTGTGATGATGTTGAAGTTGGTAATGGATGTATGTTCAGACAGTTCCTAAATATGTCTCTCAGAGGTGAGAGGTGAAATGTATTGGGCATACATGTGGGATTTGGGTGGTGGGTGGCTGCAGGGTGCCCTGTGTGGTAGGAGCACATGAACTACCTGGTGCTGGTTCCTGTTGGCTCTGTAGTGAATGGATGAAAGCAGCTGACTGCACACCAAATCTTAAACTAATCAGAAAAGCACGTGTTGGTGCTGCTCAGACAAATTTAAGAAAGGATGGGAGCCACTGGAGGCAGGAAACTTGAGGGCAGGAAACATGGGAGAGATGACACAGGAGGACATGGAAAATGGGACACGCAAGGAGCAATCTGAAAGGATGCGTTTAGAGAAAAGCAATGGAGTAGAAATGTGTAAGGGGATGTTGTTGGAGACATAGTTGGAGGTGCACTCTTGTAAGAAGTCAATCTGTGCTGGAGGAGGTATGCCTCTGCGGAAACTGTGAAGCCTGTCATCCAGGCCAGTAAGCAGCTACTTGACTCTAAAGAGCAAAAGGTGGAGGTAAAATGAGGAAAAGAAAGAAAGGGAGGGGGGGAGAATCTCCACCCACCCCAGATTTGTGAGGGTTTGGGTAATCAGACAGCTGTAATGAGTGATTGTCTCTTGAGTATGTGATAAGACTACTGAAAGGCTTAGAGGAAACACATGCCTTTGCGTCCTGATAGAGCCCATTTGCTAAAGCTGTTTGATAATAGGGGCTTTAAAACTGAGCTACATATATTCCTGATAATCTTGAGAAATATATACTCTTTCTGCAACTGGGGAAAAGTGAAGTATGGATAGTGGAAAATATTTCAGGTGATGTGAATGAGTCTTTCAGATGGTCTGAGTTTCATTCCAGCTAATTGCTATGTATCACTTGCAGCAAAGTCCAAGAGAGACATGGAGCCGCTGGAGAGAGTCCAGCGTACACAGGGCTACGAAGATGGTCAGAGGGCTGGAGCACCTGCCCTACGAGGAAAGGCTGTGAGAGCTGGGCCTGTTTAGCCTGAGGAAGAGAAGACTGAGGGGGGATCTTATCAATGTGTACAAGTACCTGAAGGGAGGGTGTCAAGAGGATGGGGACAAACTCTTTTCAGTTGTCCCATGTGACAGGTCAGGAGGCAATGGGCAGAAGTTGAACCACAGGAAGTTCCGTCTGAACGTGAGGGGGAATTTCTTCCCCGTGAGAGTGACAGAGCCCTGGACCAGGTTGCCTGGAGAGGTTGTGGAGTCTCCTTCGCTGGAGATCTTCAAGGCCCGCCTGGCTGCAACCCTGTCTAACATGCTCTAGGTGACCCTGCTGAGCAGGGAGGTTAGACTAGATGATCTCCGGAGGTCCCTTCCAACCTTACTGATTCTATGATAAGTCCAGGTGAAGCAACTTCTTTTAAAAATGTAGCTAAGGCAAGGCAAAAGGTCTGAAGGCAATTGGTTTTCAGTGAAGCTCTTTCTGAGTAGAAGTTATGATGCATGTTCAGGTAGGTTTTCAGTAAAGGGAGAGACTAGTTGGATTCTGCCCTGAGACCAGAGTCTCAGGGGAATTTTAGCTGTTGAAGCCCTTAATCTGAAGCAGAAATGGATTCTGGCTCTCAAAAGTAAGCAACAGGTCAAAAAGTGGTGGTCTCAATAAATACTGGTGAAGAAGAAAATTATGAAGGACAAAAAAAGGTGAATGCAGTCTCCCTAAGCTTGTACTGGACCTCTTCTAGAGCAGTGATATTTAAACAAAGTAGCAGAGTTAGCTGAATCTGTTTGTTTTCAGGAAATAAGTTGTTCTTTCTGTTCAAAAACATAGTTTGTCTTCTGTGGTCCAGCTCAGTCTAGAGTTCTGGGGAAAATTGACCCTTACAGAAAAATCTTCCTCTGGATTTAAAAAAACCCCAAGCATTTAAAAGAAAGTAGAACTTCTAGATCTTTTAAAGAAATGGTTAATCAAAATTCTCCCACTCACATTTCTGTGACATGTAAAATGTTGCTAGTATCCATTTCTTAAATTGTTTCTTGTTTAAATGACAAATTTAAGATATTTTGTTTAGAAGAGCCAACTTTTTTTCCTATCAGTTCTCATCACAGATGAAACTTTTGCAGATAATCAGTCCAAGACTGATTAACAGTGCCTCTCCTATTGCTAAATGTTGACCCTGAAAGACCGAAGAAATAATTTACTGTGTTTTTCTCTCCTGAGTTGTCAAGGTTTCAGACTATGATGCAATATACAAATTAATAGAGCTGATTTCTTCTTAGGAAGGTGGGGAGTTTGCAGTTCAGTTGAGTAGGCTGTACATTTAGAAATGCTGCTTCCTGGGGAAAGCATGTTACCAAAGAGTGAGGACCACCTTTGTACAAAATAAAATTTCCCTTGCTTTGGGAGTATTTAAAACGGGTTTGTCTACACTAGTGTTCTAGCTTGAAAGAGGAGTGTGCTTTAGAAGGGATGTTCCCTGCTTGTTTCATGAGGGGGGGGGAAGGGGGGGTCATGCTGGGAGCAGTCTGAGTGAGCCAGCTGGTTGCCTTTGCATGACATTTCCCTGGAAGCAAAACTCTCCCATTGTGCTCCACAGTGAGCACCAGGCCACGGGACTGGATCCCAGCTGGACTGTAGCAATTTTCCTTCCTGCTCCCAAAACAAAAAAAAGGAAGCCTTGTTTAGTGTCACTGGCTTTTCAGCACGGACTGCTCTACTCAACTGAGCCCCTCCTATTGCGCTGCTCTCCTTGCCTGATGTGTACACAGCCTTTGAGACCTGAAGTTGCCAATATTCCAGGCAACTTTTGTGTACGAATTTTGGTACTTCTGCTGTGGCTAGTACAGAAGCTGTATGCCTGCAGACTTGTTCCTTCCTGTTGCCTGTGATCCTCTCCCCAGGTGCTATGGGTTCTGTGATTTTCTTTGATGTATGGGTAGTTTTTACCTGTCTTGCCAACAGAAATGACAAAGCATCCCACTAAAATTTGACAAAGAGGCAGAGTGAGATTTGACTAGTGCAGTTTAAGTAGGTTTATGCATATACAAAAATGAAAGTGGAAAAGGGCATAGCCTTAGATTCTCCTTAAATCTGTTTCCATTCTCAGCATTGAATGAGGAGCTGCAATATCCTAGCATGGAAATTTCCCCCCTCATCCACTAGATGTTACTATTGCTCTGTAGAAATGTGTTATATAAGCTAGGAAGTTCTTGAGCCAAACCTCTGTCATTCTGTTAGGAGCTCTTTCTATGTCAAACCTTCCTCATCAAACCCTCCCCCCCCATTTATTCTTTTGATTGTTACTGTCATGTCTAGAATTTACAAAATTGTCACTTTTAGAAGGAAATTGTCACTTTCTACTCTATCTCCTACTTGCGGTGACCTCTTTTTGCCCTTTTTCTAAACAAATTGAATACATCCAGTACATGGCAACACTTAAGAACATAACAGCAAGAAGTTTTTTTCCTTTTTAACTCTTCTTTGAGTTTGTCTTCAGTCCTGCAAATAAATTAGTAATGAGTTTAATATTGTTACTGGTCCCGAGGTTAAAGAAATATGCTGCAAAGTTTGTCGTTAATTTTGACTTCGGGTTCTCAGGTCGTCTTTATTGTTATATCATCAGTTAGGAAAATTTGTTTAGAAGAGAATTGCAATGTCTTTGCATTTGTTTTTCTGTTGTGTTTGTTTTCCCTCTTTCCTTGCATTTAAGAACACAGCCAAAAGAGAAGGGCTAGTCAAACTCTGTCTACCTACTCCAAAGCCCAGTTGTGCATGGTTGTGGCTTCCATTGCCCCAGCTCCAGGACTTTTCTAACGCCACCCAGCAGAAAACTAACTTGGAAGAGAAATTAAACTTTTTCTATCAAACAAATCGAATTGTTTTGTTGTAGGGACAAACATTGAGAGGTAGGGGACCAGACTACCTCTGTCATCTTCTTTGAGATTCTGTTCTCCATGACCATTTGAGGAGCTCGAGCAGATTCCTGGAGACAGCATGAAGGAGCTCCTGGAGTGAGGAGGGAAGGAGTGGGCCTGCTTCTTTTTGTACCAGATAAGTTCAGCTATCTGCCCTAATTCACTGTAGAACTCCAGAATTTCAACTCTGAGTTTGACTTCTGCCCTGTTTGCTTTTATGTGATTAAGAAATTTTCAGTAAACCACATCAGTGCAAAAAGTTTTGAGCAGGTTTTCAAGTTACTGTCATACTGAGGAGTTTAGAGAGGACAAAAACTGTCTGATTATCCTGATTAATGTCTCAAAGACTGTTTCAGGCTTTCTCCCTAAGGCCTGGTGCAGGTTGGCTTGAAAAATAAGACTGGACCAGTCTAGTCTTCATTATCTGTCTATGTAGTGACTGGGGAAATGGACTTGTAGGCTCAACTAAGTACAGCAGAAGTGTTAATTAATGTTGGATAACTTTTGGCTCAGAGGAATAGGGTAGGTACAACAATGAATGTTCTTTTAAAGGACAAAAAGGCGTACACACCTAACAGTTCATGCAGTGCTGGTGCAAAAATGGTGGTTGTTTTATAGTTGTTAAACTGCTTCAGGCAAAAGCCACAAAAAGTCTCCCTGAACAGCTGTGATTACATTTATATGGTCTAAAACCCATGTTTGCACATACATGCTTTCAGAGGAAAATGAAAATTTCCTTAAGCAAACCCTGGTGACTTTAGTTCTTGTTTCTAGTTATTTCTGCATGCATTGTTGTTGTTGTTTTTTTTAAAGCATTTATATGCAATGTAATCCAAAGTTGTTCATAAATACTATATTTCTGTAGTGGCATCTGAATGAATTGGTTTGATCAAACCAACCGTACTCCTTGCAGAAACGACTTTAGTGATTGTTTGCGTCAGAAAAGAAGTCACAGGCAGATGTACACCTTCACAGCACAAGGTGAATCAGGTGATGTCACAAGCAGAGCAGGACAGGGGTGTCTGTCCTGTCCTGTGCTTGCTCTGTGGAAAACGTTTTGGTACTAGACAATCCACTTGACCTTCTTTAGCACGAAGTTCAAACGCCTGTACCTATACACGTACCTTTACCTTACTGGCTAGCACAAACCTTCCAGCGTTGTAGTCAAGGTTAAGGCCATTGTACAGAAAGAGGCTGCTCAAAATTGTTTTGAGAGATAGTGCTTGTCATGAAGGACTGGTAGCCTAAGCTGACAGAGATGGTAAAACCAGCTCTTGCTTTATGAGGTAGAAAGAGAGCAATACGAAGGGCTAGAACCGCAGATGACAGGAGCATCAGACCGCTAAGCATTTTCAGCGGTTCTGAAGTGCTTTTTCCTGTTGAAAACAGTGTCAAGCACCTGTGATTTTGTGTGGCAGGCGGAGAATTGTTAGCTCAGGATCATAACTTTGAACTGTCTGGATTATTAGATGCCTTGAGGATCACCTTCCCATAAAACTTACCCAAGGGGGAAGAAAAGGTAGGGCTCACAATCATTTATGAACCAGGATACCTCGGTTTAACTTTCCCTTTTATATGAAGGATTTTCAACTCGTGCCTCTGAGGAGAGTGCCTTCACCTTCCTCTCTCCTACTGCCTGGGAACTTAATGTGTCTAAGCATAACTTTAGTGTGAATGGTAGTTAATGGTCACACATGCCACAGTTGAATCAAAGGTGTACTTAATCAAAGGTGTACTTTTTTTTTTTTAAGGAATAGAAGAAGCACACATGTCTAACAGTTCTTCAGAGAATGGGTTGCCAGTGCTGAGCATGACCCTACAGGTTAGAGGACTTCCTACTTCTTCTCCTTAATAGAGTTGCATAACAATTCTAGCATGAGCTCAGATGCGTATCTCAACCTCTTTCCTTCTTTCTGCCAAAACTCCGCAAGTGCTAACTAAGAATTTGCGGAAGTTTCTCTGCTTTTGTTTTGTGTTTAGTGTCCACTTTGTTGCATGCCTTGTGCTAGCTTAAATTATGAATAAAAATGTTGAAAACCCATTAGCATCTTTTCTTATATTTATTCCTGGTTTGTAACCTGACTAAGAATCCAAACCCACTTCTGAATACTTCTGAGAAAAACCTACCAAGACTCCTGAATCTTTTCTGACACCATTTGTTTACTTCTTTCAGAAGATGGCGAAAGATAAGAAAAAAATAGAACAACTCAGAGATGCTCATTTATATAGGCAGTACTTCCGCTTACCCCCCCCCCCAGCTTTAATCAGCAGCTGATTAAGCAGGATCTGATTGTCTGACCTGTGTCTGGTTGTAGGGTGAACATGCGTGTTTGCATGTACTGAGAACATATCCATTGCTGCTGAACTGACCCACGCAGTCCCATTGCCCCCCAACAAGCTGAGTCGATTTGAAGGCAGTGCCTTGGAAATGCTGCCCAGCGAGCCTCTCTCCCAGGGGTGTGCTTTTGCTTTTGCTAAGACTTCTACTGGCTGGGGGGGGGGGGGGGAAGGCTGTTCCGAATTATACCAGCGGGCATTTGAAGATGCAGCAACTGGTCATACATATTTTAGCATTGTATAATAGTAGAACATGTAGGGCTTTCCAAAGCAAGGGTTGAGTCAGTCTTGGTGCCGCTCTGCTGGTCACAGACATGCAGACTTTGTTAGCTATGCTGTATTTTAGATGAGGAAGAGTGGCATCTCTTACAGCAAGGTTCACTATATGGCAGATAATATTTGTTTATGGTTGACTTGAATAACAGTAATAGAAAGTTTCTGAACCTTGGTGTTTTGTCTAGAACTTCCTCTATAAATGCTGAAAATTCTTCCTAATTCTGATATGAAATAACATGCTTCATCTTATAAATAAAGAGACAAGTCTAAGAGGAATTATTCCGATCATTTAGTTTCCCTTTTAGTAAAAAAAGAGCAATGGGATGCATCTGTTTAAAATTTTTTGGGGAAAATTTTCAGATATAAAAATTGCTAAGATTATTCAAGAATGCCACCATCAGCACTATTAAAACATATGAATCTGATCTTCTGCCTTAATTTATTTGGCCGTTCTTCTTGTATCTTTGGTCTTTGTCATGTCTTTATGGGCTGAAATTGAGGAGTCCGATGCCATAGATAAATTCCCCATGTTGTTATTTATAGACCTTTTGACTTTTGGGGGGCATTAAACTAAGAAGATAGAAATCTTAGACTCTTTCTGTGTGGAGTAAACTTCCAAAATCTCTCTGATGCAGTAGGCTTCTTGAAGTGCATGCATCATGACTAGATAGGTTCTTGATGTGGCTATATTAGTGCAGGTCATAGCATGTACTCAATTTTTGTATTTGAAATCTGCGCCTTGCTGGGAGCTCTTATTCAGCTCATTATTGTCCAGGAACTCAGTCACCCCTGTCTGTGAAAGGATTTGCTATTCGTTAGTTATAATGGCTATCCATTGACATGTATAGTTTAATGTCTATCCATATTTAGAGGAGTGCTGCTTGCTTTACCTAGTCTTTTGAAGAACGACTTAGGTCATCCTTTTTTGGTGACATTTCTGCTTCAGTATTTTTCCATTGACTCCTTTCTTTTTCATCTGCAAATGCTGTTAGTGATTATGTGATGCAACACTTTCCTTCCTCGTATCACTAATAAAAATATGAGAAGCAAGGATTCATCCCTGCTGCTGAAAGCATTCCTGTTCAGTTATGTGTCCTTTTCCCATTGCAGCTGTGTATCAGGAGCTGCTGGGTATCTATGTAGTAGCATCCGTGATGATTTGTGTGTGATATTAGTTACTTTATCAAACAGCACATGATACTTAAAACTTTCTCATAAAGAAAATGCATGTATACCCCTGTTATGAATACTCACACTTCCCAGTGTAACTCCTTTGAAGTACACAAATGTTATTAGTTCAGCTGTGGAGAAGAGGAAACTGGGGTTAAGCTGAGTTGTGCAGGAAGCCTGTGCTGAGGAGGAAGCAGAAACTTTCCTCTTCTTTCGGTCTCACTTTTCCAGCCACAAAACAGTTCTTCCTACTTAGAGAATAGAAGAAAGAATATTAGACTTCAGAAATACTATTTCTTACGTTTAAGTGTGCTCAGCTCGTATTCATGCTCTCTCATACTCTCTGATAAGTAATTAGCAGAATGAAAGCTAACAAGCCTGGATCAGAGGCCATCTGTTACACTGTCCTGGCTGACTTGAGGAGAAGCATGTGTTCATATATTTGAGCTGTCTTTAGAATATAGCGCCCTCCTAACCCTACAGAGAAAAAACACTTTCTGTACTTATGAGACGTGACACAAATTTTACTTTGCAATGAATTTTTTTCAATGTGAAGATTAAAGAAGTAGGATGAAGTCCTGGCTCAAATCTGTGGAAGGTGTGCTGTTGACTTTAAGGTCAAGTTTCAGCATTTTTGCAAGGGTTTACTGGGCGGTTATGTATAACGGTTGTTATACATAACAGTTGTATAACGCCTGTTGCATTATCAGGTCTAGTTAATACAATTAGATTCGTTCTGTGTTATGCTGTGTGATTGTAGCTGTGAGGCCCTTACTGTTCAGGTCCACCTCTGTGTCTGGTTAAGGTATAATAAGTTAACGCTCTTACCTGAGAAATGTTCACAAAACCCTGTTTTCAGCAGTATAAGCCAGTCTTCCAAACTAACTTTGTAATCCAGCCACATACTACGAAGATCACCTCCAACACACCCCACTGAAATCGGCTGAGTACTCCACATGCTGAAGGTTAAATACATGTATATTGTGCAGAACTAGAGCCTTGTCTCTGATGGAAGCTTCAGGTGAAATCAAATGCTTTGCTTTTGGGATTAGTTTATATTGCCTCAAATGCAGTTAGTTTGAAAAAAGATAGAGAACTATAGCTTTTTAAATCATTGTAGAGGTGATTCCTTTACTTACCCACTCTTTAAAAAATTTTTTAGAAAGGTTTTTTAAAATTAGTTTTTTTCTTTCCACCGCGGACTCTTATATTGTATTTTTAAACTAATGCCGGAGGGGAACTTAGTTTTGTGTTAAGATTTGTTTTTGCGTAATTGAAGAGCTGAATACGTTATTTACATGATACAGTAACCATCCTCTTTTGGGGGTGGGGGGAAGCGCCAAAAATCAACTGGCCAGAATTAAGGTATTTTGGTTAAATAACTGCTGTTTCCATGTAGGAATTGGTTTGTGAAAATGCTCCCGTTTGTCACCTGTGGGTGTATGCATTCATGTAAGATAGGACATTTTTTTCAGTGTCATCTAGTGATTTTTTTTATTTATTTTTATTTTTTGGTATTAAGAGCAGAATTTCTTCTTTGGAAAGTTATTTTTACCTGGTATCTAGAATTTTGTTAGAGTTACAGAACACTGTCGAAACCAAAATGAAAATCAAACTCTGTAAGGTGGAGAGAGATTTTTCAAAAGGCTGGAGAAGCACATGCAGTGGGGATCAGTGCAATGAAAAACAAACCGTAATGAATATGAACATTAAGATAAGAGCAAAGTATCACTTGAGTTTCCAAAGAAAATGAAACAGCAAAATAGGCTGAAGCTGGTAAAGGACACTAATAAGGTCATTGCAGGCATGGAATTCATATGGAGATTCTTATTCAGTGAGTCTCCACTACTTTTTATTCAGAGGAGACTATGCAAATAGTTGGTATTCGTGTTTTAACACATAACCACATTGAACTACTTGGAAAGAATATACTGAACCCTCTAAATGCAAAAAGACTTTCTCATCATTCAGCCCTATCCAATTCCTGCAGGTATCTGCAGTTTGTTTTGGACCAGAGGGGACCTGTTGTTAACTGTTCTTTCTGATGGTTAACTAGAAAGATGTTTATCCTTAGGTGCTTGATAAGCAATTGAAAGAAGAATCAGTAGTCTCACTGCAAGGCCTACTGGACAGATCTTACCTCAGACACACTCACATTAAAAATACTGTAGTGAATGACATGAATTAGCCATCCTGGCCTCAGTCTTGGCTGAGAAATCAAAGCTTGACTTGAAGACAAAAGTCCTAGCGCTCTGTTATTCCTGTAAAATGTAGCAGGCCGTATGAGTTTCAAGCCTGGAGAGAAATGGAGTGTGATCTATAATACAATCAATAGAGAATAATTCCTTACCTCTTAAAGCCTGCCTCCTGCACAGATGTTGCCTTCAATTTGACAAAAGTGCTACCATTTTTTAAACTGTACTGCGTAGGTACTGTGTTTCAGCATCTGTAGTGTGTATGTAGAGATGTGTTACCTTTACCAATATGATCACTTTTAGTTTTTGGAAGGAAAATAAGTAATACATGGCAGGTATACAGTATATGTGTATATATATATATCACAGTATATGTGTGTGTGTGTGTATATATCTGATTTTACATGTGTTTAGCTGGAATTTAACTGCTGCATAGGTCTTATCACATCTTTAAATTCATTGTAGAGCAGATAGAGGAACTGTGCGGAGAATGGACTAATAATGGAATGGAGCTACATAAGCTGTCTGTGGTCTTTTGAATTAGAGTGAAATCACTTCTACATCTTGAAGATCTAAGTCCTGTTATCTAAGTCCTTACTGAAATTGGTGGAGTGCCGTCTTCAGTGTGTTTAGTTTGCCAGTGCTGCTGTTAAGATTCCACTGCTCTGTGTTGATTAACCCCAAATTTTATTTGTTAAGCTAGGCTTTATTTGCATAACTGAGGAGCATTTTCTTGAAAGACCAAGCCTGCAGGTATGCTAACTTATAACGCTTACTGTTGTTATAAGAAAAAATGCACTTCGAAACCAAGAGCAGAGTCCTTCTGAAAAATCCCGAAATGTCTGAGGTGATGAGAGTTAGCATACCTGAGACGCGGTAGGACTCAGCAAGCAGACCCTGAGAAGGCGCTCTTCAAAGCGGCTGTCCTGTCATGGCTTCGAATAGGGCTAAAGAAAGGACAAAACAGGAAGCTGACCTACCTGTCTTTGAGTTTAAGTAAGCTGAAGAGTAGTTTAACTAAACTAGGATAAAGCTCCTTAAATCTACTAGAATGTTATTTGATTTCTTGATGTTTTAAGAGAATCCCTTATTTCTTCCTGTTGTTAAATAAGTTGCCTAGGTAACAAAGAAATGGAAAACTGTTACAATGCGTTCTCTGGTGCTCAGTTTAACTCAGTGATCTGGCAGACAAGCGTGGGCTAAGGGAAAGCAGCCTTTCATTGTGTGGGTGAATTCATTTTGCTGCCTGCTAAAGTCTACAGAGCTTTAAGATTGAAAAGAAAAGACTGGTGAAATCTACCTTTTTCATCCAGGCCTGGCTTTTATTTCACTGTTAAGCACAGTGATCTTAACAACTCCATTTTCCTTTGTATTTTAAGGGTTTTTTTTTTATTATTATATATATAGTTAATCAACTGCTAAGAAATTGGAAGGAGATTAATGTCCTTTCTTCAAGTTGCAGGAATAAAATAAATACAAAACCTTCATAGCTCAAATTCAATCCTATTTTGGAAAAACTTTAAAAGTGATTAAAAACTATGGGCATAATTGTTCAAGACAAAGAACTGATCTGGCTGTCTCTCAAAGGCATAATCCCTGATGCTGAGGAAATCTTTGGGCTTAATTAAGACAGTTTTATCATCCCTCTGAACTTCGAGTGACACAAGAAGGTCCTATCAATGATCAGAAACTTTCACTGTTCTAATCCAATGATAAGGGGGGGACAGGTTTAGCTCAGTTGGTTAGAGCATGGTGCTGCTAATGCCGTGGTTGCGGGTTCAGTCCCCGTATGGGTTACGCTGGGGGCTGGACTGGATGATCTCCAGAGGTCCCTTCCAACCTTGCCATTCTGTGATATTAACCAGAGGTATGTTGCAATGAAGGTAACGATCCTCTCCGTGTGGACCTGGTTTTGCACCTAGCTGTGGGTTATTTCTTTTTCTCTCTTGGAGATGTAACTCCAAAACTTGCTGAACAAATAATTAATTTCACCTTAAAGAATCACCTCGAAAGTGATACTAAACTGAAGAGCCTGATTGAGCTGTCATTTTGAAAGTATAAGTATTCTCCAAGTTTATCTTTTTATACCAATTTTTTCTTTAACTGTTTAACATAAAAAGCAGAGAAGCGTCTGATCAAAGAAAGCCTCCTGATGTTTTTTTGCGGTACGGCTTTCTTTGACTAGAACAAAAAATAGATCTAACAGTACTTTCAAGTCTAATCTGTTGAAAGAAGAATGATACTTACAGTATGCATCAGATCTCAGTTGTTTGAAGTGTCTTGAAATTTTCTCATCTGAGTTGACATTGTTTTACTTCATTGTTCATGTATTTAAGATAAAATCACTATTTTAAAGATAACACAAAAAGTACTCGTGATCAACACTGAAAGTTTACAATTCATTATAGGTTTTTACATTTTTTTTTTTTTGAATGACCACTTTTTCTGTACAGGTCTAGTTTTATGTTAAATTACTATTTACAGTATTACAATGCTGAAGAGCTGGAGGAGAAACTTTCATAAATGTCCAAGAATCATTCAGGTCTTCACTTGGATTTGCAAATTTGGGCTAGGACTCAGCATTTGACTGGAGTTTGTGTATCAGTTGGGAAGAAGGTTTGAGTAGAAGTGAGAGCTTATGGAAATTACAAGCCTACATGTTGCGTGACTATGCTTTCAATGATCTCATCTTAGCAATGCTTGTCTAGTAATTTGTGTATGTTTTATTGCTTCACAGGAAGGGGGATTTGGACGCCTTTCCATTTCAGTTTACCATTTGGAGCATCCACTCATTGATGCGTGGTTCAGAGATTCTCTTTGTGGTTTTTTTGGAAGGTATTTACAAATCCCTAAGAGACCTATTTTCTAAAAAGCTGTATTTAACACATGACCTGCTTATTTCCTGTCTTTGATCTAATACCTTCTATCTCTTCTAGGAGTCTAAAGCTAAAACTCCACTCTGTTTCCTTCTAGTCTCCTCTGTCTCGTTCTCCTGGTGAAACACATCACACAACCAGAAACTATTTCACAGCTTTTCAGGTGGCACAAAGGCCCTGGGTTTCTGACCCCCTGGGTGTTGTACCCTAAATAAGTAAAGCAGTGACCTGCAGCTTCATACTCGGCAGCTCAAGTGCGACTCGCATCCTGAATTCTGTCAGACGACTAGCAGGAGAGTTGCTGCTGGGAGGGTGGCAGTAGAGAGGGTTAATGGAAACTTCATGGAGGCTGTACTACTCGGAACTGCGAGAGGACGTGAGCTAAAAAGGGAGGCTGAAGCTAGTCTGGTTAGGTTTCTCTGGGACTTTGCTAAATCTCCATCTGAGTTGTCTTCCCCTGCACCCTCGAAGAGCTGTTATGTGTTGCGTGTAGCTCATTTCCAGAGCTGCTTTATGTCCAGCTTTTCATGTCATATGTGCCTTATGGTTTTGGGTCATGAGAAGAACTAGACACACAGCTCATAATGTCAGGAAGGTCAGTTGCTGCTGCTTTAGTCTCTCCTTTGGCCTCCTTCATTTTCTCTGTCACTCCCTCATTTGGACCAGACATTTCATATGGAAGGAATTAAAATATTTCTTGACAGAGCCGAGCCGTCATTGAAACTTGTACTTTCCCATGAAAAGTTCTGATTGCAACAGAGCCGCAGGGAAGGGTGATCTATTTTGTCAAAAACGTCCTAATTTGCTTTGCTTTATGTGTGTGCCTTGGTCAAGCTTAATAGCTTTTATTCACAGACCTTACAAAACAGACAGCAGACATTGGGGTCCGTGTCTGCTGAACTCAGGGATGCTGCTTCCTATTTTATGTCCATAAAGGAAATACACTGTCAAGAATAGTGACGTACCCAGGCTAAGAGGCATCCCAAGTCTGGCTGTTACTGATAAGCAAAGGGAAGGACCTGTTTTTGGTGCTGTTGGGCTAGCTGAATTGTCTACCACCTGGGCTAATCTTAGCTGTTAAATCCTCCTTTACAACAACGGCTTGTGTGAGAGTTTTGGACCCCTCAACCCATTGTAGTTTAAACCCTTTACATAGTTTTGTAGCAGTTTTTTGCTAAATAGTGTGAGTTGGACTATCTGCACTAGTTGAGCATCTAGGGATGAAAACCTCTTGTTGCAATTATGCAACTGAAGAGGAGAACATATGAAGAGATGTTAAGTTTCATTCCCTGCACCTTGTGTCTAGGGAAGCAACCCTTGGTTAATCCAGTGAACTTTACCATTTCTGTTTTGATCTACTTTAGCTATTAGGTAGATTCAATATAGGATTTTTTTCCCATCAGAAAGTAATTATAGTCACAGACTGAAACATTTAATGGAACAACAATCACACTTTTATTTATTTTTTATTGCAAGCATATGTTTGTCTCCTGAGTCTTGAAAGATGCTGCTACATCCTCTTCAATCACAGAAAGGAATGAGCCATGACATTTCTTTTTAATGAAAATGCTGATCTACTGTTTATCTTCATGGAAATAAATGAAAAGTTTCAAAGTCTGACTTAGTTGAGCATATTTACGCTTTAGCCTGTGAAATGTAGCACTTGTGAGCAGTTTGATATCTTTCCTCGTGTTTAGTTTGATTTTAAAAGCAAAGGAGAACTCGGTTTGCTTAGTAGCTCATCTCTTTCTGGGTCTTCACTGACTTGTGATGGATGATTTTATATGGTAGAAAAACCTAAATATTGAGCACTGAAGCATGTCTGTTAGGGATGCTTAAAATGATCCTTTCCTGCCTAAAGGAGAGGATTATTCATGTTTTATAGAAGTGGATAGATGGTTTAAGATGACAGCTCCCTGTTTTTTCGGATCTTCCAGTCTGTTCCTTTGTGGCTTACCTTTTTTATGGAGGACAATATAGTGGAGAGACAAAACCTCTTTCTTCCAACTCTGCCTCATTCCACAAGAAAAGACAGATATTGTTATTCATTCCCTCTTATCCAGAATGATCATATCCTTGACAGCTCCCCCTCACATCTTTATCCTCTGCTGACGCTTCTTGGAAAGATGATGGAGATGAAAAAGATGGGGAAAAAGAAATTGCCCTTTTTCTGCAGGCCTGTCTCACCTGGAGCAGCTCTGGGCTCCCTGAGGGATCCGGACTTCTCTGAGAGACACTTGTTGCTTTGCGTCTCCCTGTGACTCACCTCACCATGCCCAATGACGCAGTGGCAATTCCATGTGATCTCAGCACATATGGTAGTTGCATCTAATCTCTGAAACTGGCCAGTATACTCACAGCTGTTTTTTTTTTTTTTTTTTTTAAATAATAATTAAGTGTTTGGTAGCGGCTAATATTCTACTGCTTGCAATAATGTAGTTGAATCGGTGCAATAGCGTTTGCTTAGAGACCAGTGTGAAGAATGCTATTTAATATCTAATGTTAGCTGGCTTAGTTGCTCACAGAGAGTGAGTTTTCAATAAACAAAACATTTACCATGATAATGATACAGCAGATGCAGTGTGCCAAATGACTATTAAAAATAATTTGTGGCTGGCATGGGAAAATTGCCATTTGTAAGTATAACAACATTACTATCGCTGCTTTTTAATGACAGGTACCCATAATACTTGAGGTTGTCTCAATTCTGTTCAAACACATGCTTTTGTAGCCAATTATCAAATATTAAATGGCAAGGTGGAAAAAAGAAAGCTATGTTTTGTACCCTCCTGACTTAAACTGCAAAGCTTCTGCACCTTAAAATTTTAACAAGGATTAGCTATAGCTTTAGAAGCCTCACAGAAGTTTTCAAAACTATTCAGTGAAGTCAGTTCAACATGAGGAAGAGTCCCTCCTGGAATTTAACAGTCCCTCCCTCCTCCTCACTTTGGTATATTCTAGTTTAGAAATCTACTTTTTTTGGTGTAGTTAAAATGTGTTTTGAAACAGTTTAATGGCCACAACGTGGGGTATTAACCAAAGGAACAGGCAGGTTTTAGTATATCTTTTTGTTTGTCCAAAATCTCTCCTTGAACTTGAACTTTTCCTTGTAAGCAGGCTTTTATTTTATGCCATTTTGGTGTAACATCAGGGCTGTTGGACATCAATTGTTTCAACTCTGGGACGCATCTGGGATTCTTTTGGATTCTGGGGTTAGTTGCACTGAACTCGAGAGATCATCATTTGTCAAATACGAGTATTTAATGAAAAAAGGTTATAATAAAGCTAAAAGTATAGTAAAGCTGAAAATAGAACTGAAGAGATATATCAGCTCTACAGTTAAATCATGGGTGCGCAGTACGATCACTCTTACCCTTTATGGACTGCTTCTTCAATACAGTTTTCTCTGGATTCTCCTTTAATGGGCACACCGTACAGCGACAGCTCTCGTCTCTTATGGGCCACCCTTCTTGTGGTATGACTTTCCTCAATTTCTCCTCACCATGCTGTTGACATCGGGGGCATCACTGCTGATGGGTCCCCCCCGTCCACTGGCCAGCTGACAGTAGGTCTGCGTCCACATCATGTGTGTGCCTTACTCTTTTATAGCTAGTCAAAACTATGCTCGCCTACGGTTAGACCACAGCTGTATGGCTCTGGTTCTAACAGTGCACGTATCGACAGGTAACCCACTGCTCAGCCCACAGCCCTGCTCAGCCCTACCAAAGGGGTAAAGGAGGTGTTCCTTTACTGAATTGTGTGGCTTCACACATAAGCTTTAGCTAATTTTGACTTTTGTCTGTAATATTTCTTCTGAGCAACTCCAAAGGAAGAACTTGAATAAAGAAAAATGCCTTTAAAGTGGGTCGGAAGAACTTGAATAAAGTAAAAATGCCTTTAAAGTGGGTCGAGACAAGTTCAGCTGGTTTTACACAAGCTGGCCCTTTACTGTGTGTCCTGCAGGCACTCCAAAACAGCCAGGCCAGAGTGCCACCTGACTTAAAAACAGGATTATACAAAGAAAATTCTGGCAAGGTAGTTCGTCATGAATTCCTCTTTGCCATAATTAAAAAAGTCTAGTTTTGTGGGCTAGGGCACTCATATGAAGGAATAGTGCTGACCCTACTGCCGTAATTGTTACAAGCAAGTATATGTGCCTAATATGTCCAAATTACCTACACACATAGCACATATTTCTCTCCAAGTGTTATTGCTTTTCTTTTATGATAAGTTTTGCATTGGAATTGTTGCTGTTGCACAATAAATTATTTTTCTGCTATAGATTAACAGAGCTGCAATACTTGATGCCATAGGCAAATCATGATGTATCTATGCTCATAGATCAGGGTGGCAGTGAATGATGACTGCTTTGCAAAGCAAAATGCCAAATTGATTACATATTGCAGTAGTTGGAATATAAAGCATCATACTAAAAAGACATAATACTTTATGTTGTTTAGCCCTGGGAGAACACACTTTTTTTTTTTTTTTTTTTTTTTTTTTTTTTTTTTTTTTAAACAATGAGGTAGAGGTGATTTTGATGGGATTAATAGCTCTAGCGCTGATAAGAACTCAGCAGCATGGTAAGCCAAATTCTTGTCTATACAGAAATTGGCTATTTTTGTAGCTTACTGTTTCTGTACTGCTCTAAAATGATGCTCCCTTTCCTACAAAAGGTGTTGCATTCAGTTGAATATGTGGGTGGTAACACCATACAAACAGAAACACCTAATACCATAACAAACAGAACTCTTAAAGTCAAATTAAATAGTTAAAGATTGTGGTCATCCTGGGGGGGCAGGCACGTTCAGCTTAGCCTACTTGTATTTTCACTGAGGTCATTGACAGATCTGCAGAGACTCAGCTGCAGCAGAAGGTGACACCTAACCTGCCGGAAACAGGTTGGACCAGTAGGGTCCTCTGCAGTCATGACCGCAAGAAAACTGCGTTTTCTGAAGTTCCTCATGCCTTGCAGCTTTTTGCTTCATCAGTCTTGATTTTTCAGATTAGTAAAATAAATGTTATCCAGAATCATTTCAGATCTGCTAGTTATCGTAAAAGAGAGGATTTTTTAACAGTATTTCTTAGTTTTCTCTCTTTTGAAATGTTCTCAAAATTCCAGCAAATTCTAGCAGTCTTTGGTTCTGACGATCTCCTGAAGTCATGGCCCATTTGGCATATATGCTGTCTCTCCTGGTCACTGCATAAGTAGCTGTCTTTCCTCTTGCATGATCCTGCTGAGGGTCCATTAGTAAGATGTAATAAAGGAAAGAATTTTTTTTTTTTTTTTTTTTTTGGTAAGTACTGTTAGTTGATGAAAGCATTATGCTTAAAGGGAAGTGAGCAGAATTTTCTGCCTAAGGAAGAAATATTTTCTTTCTCTTTTTAACTGATTTCAATAAGCACTTAAAAACGCAACATAAAAATATGGTAAAAATACATTTACAAGTTACTGTATGTGTATACACCCTCACCCCACCTATGTTGTAGTCACAACAGGATCAGGTGGCTAATCAGAAAGATATTTTTCCAAGGGCGTATCACACACATGCATTGTCTTATTTTAAGAGAATATCATGCTTTATCAGTGCCATCTCTGTGACATTGATAGAGTAGAATTAGCTTTTGGTCCATGAGTTTGAGGACTAGAAAAGTTATTAAACCCTCTGATGTTTCTGGATATCTACATTCGCATGCTCTCATAAACTCCAGTGCCTAGATCTCTTTGGAGAGCCGTGCTAGGGCCAGTTGGCAGTGCCTTTTCAATGGCTCGAGGGCCTTGTCAATACAAGGCCATAAACTAACTGTTGCTATTCTTGGAAACTCTCAGGTTTCTGTTCCTGGGCAGATTGCTTCTTCACAGCAAAGTTCTCCAAATCGGCCAGTGCCACAAAGAGTACCTGCACTGCTCTGTTTTTGGCTCTTCTTTACCTTTGGAGCGTGTTCCCCAAGGAAGTATCAGAGATGGCTGTCGTAGGTGTGGTGGACAGCTGTCCCTAGTGCGTGTAATGTACCACAAACGCGTCATGCCTGTGCTAATTTCATGGCTCTGTTTAATTCTTCTATTCAGAGAGAGAGAGCAATCAGCAGAAACCGCCTTTATTTCCAATGCTTTCTATACTCCCATGGAAAAGATTATGGCCAGCAATCTGAAATTTCTGTATCTGTTTTTTCCCCTCAATGTCCCCTTGCTCTGTTTGTAAGAGATTTTGTAATTAAAATGGAATGAATAAATAAACATAGGTCAGGATACAGTTTAACCAAAAGATGGTGCTGATGTGTCTGTGGAGCTGGTTAGCCAAAATTGAGAGAAAACAAAATTTCAGTGATGTACATATGCTGTGAAGAGACATACATTTTAAGTAATGAATGAGCATTTCTATTTACTGTATGACATTGTGAATGTAAGCAATTTAATATTTACAGATAATGTTCAGCTTCTATAAATGGATTATTAGATATTAGAAGCTTAATGGTATCTTTCAGAGTTAAATGGGATAAATGAAAATATACTTGCATAGTAACCTTTGGTTACTATCTTTGCTATTTTATTACATTCCCGTGATTGGCCTCTCTCCGTATAAAAAATTAATCTGAAAAGCATAGAAAATACCAGAAACACACAAGCAGAATCAAGAGCTGAACCGTACTTTTTGCCTAACCGTATTTGAATCTTTAATTTATATCAGGTTCAATTTAGCCACCATATTCTTGGCATTTTCTTAAAATATCATGAAATGATTATGATTAAATGTTGCTAGATGTATTTTGCTGATGATAGTGCTGAAAATACCCTTCGATGGGGATACTAGCAAAAAAGCAAATAATGTGAAACTTCCCAGTTATATTATTAAAGAAATCCCCAAGAGTTCTTCTAACCTGTGCAAGAACTCGGCAGATTTCCCACCCGGACAGATGTGCTCTGCCCATAGCCGCCCGGCAAAGGAGCCGGATAATCACAGGGGAGGATGCAGACCGGAGCTGGCCTCTGTTACTGACTCTGCAGGTCAGCAGCGGGGGTGATTTCCTTGTCTCCTTCCCCAGCGATCACTTGTGCTATAAGGTTTGACCGGGCAAAAACAGCGACAGGGGTAGGCATGTGTGTGGTGAGTGTAATGCCCAAGGAAGAGAGGGGGAAAGTACTACAAATCCGACTCCTTCCTAGCACAGGAGGGTTTTCAGTGGGAACGCTATAAGCCGTGAGTATTCTGTTTCAGCCATGAGTTTACAGGCAATAAGGTTTTCAAAATTCTAGGCTGCAGGTTTCCAAAAGATGGAAGTTTTCCACGACACTGAAGAATATAAGTGTTGCTTGTTGGTAGAGACTTGAAGATTCAGAGTTACTATGGATTTGAATTTTCGAATGTACTCTTAAGAACTGTGCTGTCAAAAACCAACAAAGAAAGTATTGGAATGACTTCACTCTGCCAAGAGGTCATCTCCCTGCTGTACACTGCGAAGTTATCCCTGCCAAACAGAGGATCCTTCAGGCTCATGAAATACATCTCAAAGTGTACACTTGGCTCTTTAATACCAGAATGCACTAAGCTTTAAGCAGTTAGAAGCATGAAAGCATAAGCTTGGAAATATCCGTAGGTCCCTTCTCCCTCCCCCCTCTCATGCACTGTATAAAATTCCTTATTTCTCTGCCTCATGCTTAGCTGTGGTGATCAGAAACTGTTGCAATCTCAGTGCTGATTTAAAAAATATATATATGTATATATATTTCTTAAAAAATAATTCTAGATTTTTTTGAAACAGTTTCATTTTGGGGACAGTTCTTTCCTGAGTGTGCAGTCATTACCATCTCTACCAGAGGACTATTCGTAAATTGTGCTAGACATCATTTGATTTACATGGATCATCTAGGAGGTGACTTTCTGACCTCGTTCTCAGTGTGGGATGATCCCCGCCGCAATCCTCTGTGGTGATTAAACCCTCCTTCCTTGCGCAAGTGGAAAGTATGGGAGTAAGAGACGTTCACCTCCTGCGGGAGAGTGAGGGTGGTGAGCAGAGGGTAGTAGTTTCTTCAGCTAAGTTGGTATAGCTGAGGCTGGGAGAGGTTGCGTGTTTAAGGTCTAGCTTTGCTGCTCCTCTGCTGCGATACGCCTACACTTCTAGTCTTGTTCTGCAATGCTCTGAGTGTGAGATGGCAGTGTTTCTTGCAGCTCTGAAGGGGTTTTAAGCCTCCTTTGGTTCCAAGGTTGATTTTTAGTTTTGACAGCATGCTTAGTTATTTTAACAGGCAAATAAAAAAAAAATCCAGCTCAATAAGTAAGTAACATCAAATTGCTTGCTAAATGGAGTCAACATCTTCCTGGGCATGGTTGTTGTACCTTTTACTTAAAAACACAGAAGATAAAATACCAGTTTCGGTCGCAAGCTAAATGGAGCAAACAATTAGGAGCTGTTTTTGAAAATTTTGGCAGCACGATTCTGTCTTATTGAATGTCAGCAAAGATTTTGCTGTGTTACATATTCTATTCTTCAGAAAGTTTTAATTAATAGTTGCATTTTTGAAAGAGAAGATGAAAGGGAAGTGAGAGAGTTTTATATTCTCTCACCTTTTTAAGATCAAAAGGAGGCAGATCAGGTGGTTAAATGATACAGATTGAGCTGTTTTTTATAACAGCTTGCAACTTTTTCAGATTTCTGTCCTGCAATAAGAGAAGGAGCCCTATATATTTAGCGGTCTGAATTCAAATGTATATCATGTGCCTGTGGTATCATACAAATCTGTGTTTTAAACCAGGCTGATAAAACGTTTTCCCTTTCAGTTCAGCAGGCAATTGTTCTACACTTCGCTTTTCATTTTGTTTTCCCTGGTGTGGCCGTGCTTATTATTATTTCTACTCTTACTATTATTGGTCTACTTTGCAAACATGTTGATCTTTAAACACAACATTTGTTGATAAATACAACTAAAAATGCATATATGGTTTTATATCAGACTTTTGTTGAATGCACAGAAATGGTCTTCAACATCTATATCCCTATCAAGATTATTAATAAAAGAAAGAATCTGCATGGAAGAAATACTTGCTTTTCCCCATTATCACTGTCAGGATTTGTTATCGCAAATGGAAAAGCGAACACCGGAAATGAAAATGTGGCTAAGGGAAGGATCCTGCTGGGAGTGGGAGGCCAAGCATTCCCATTGAAGTCGGCAATAGCTGAAAGCATTCAGCACTTCTCAAGAGGTGTTTATGCAGGGTAGGATCCTCATGGTCTGGAGACCCCACTGGTTTTAAAATAACCTACCCAGCTGATAGCAAGGCTGCTTCAGCTTGCAAATAAAACAACTCATTAAAACAATATGTCCATTGCAAGCAGGTTCCTTTGCTGTGGAGGCTCCATCTTGGACTTTGAAATATGTCTATTGAATGAGCTAAAAATATCCAAGGAGAAGATACCTTCCTGCCTGTAAAGGACAGGAGAATTTCTGTCTGACTTTTTATAGACCAAGTCAAATGCGTATAATAGAAAATGAACGTAAATTCTTTAACAATTTGGAAACTGAAAAGATTGATTTTCTTTACGATTAAGGCAATTCTTTGTGATAAAGAAGCCATAGACCGTAAACATGTGTTACTAGAAATACCATATAGTATTTTATTATGATGGCATTTCCAGCAACTCTAAATGATGTATAAAATTGAAATTAAGAGATATTATTACACTTCTTATTCAAATTACAGCTGAACGATAATATTCCTGTGGTTCTACCTTTAAGATTTTTACCCGTTTTTTAAAATATCCTTATAAAATTTTTTTGACAGTCTAATTGTCTGTATATGTTGGGATTTATTTATTTATTTTATGACTCTGAGTCTCTGACAAGTTTCTGGTGGATACCCTAAGGCTGCTTTCAATAGAAATTTCAGAATTTGCCTGAGTATATGATGCTTAATGCCTACCTGAGTGAATTGTTCTTTTTTCCTATATGTTGAAGCTCCCATTGCTGCATCCTGCTCCACTGCAGACTGATGTGGAAGATGAATATGTGCTTACTCTGCTCTCCACAAATACAATAGAGTATCACAAAACTCATGCAGTGAATGACCTGCTTATATACAGAGAAACATTCACGCTGGCTTACAGATGGTATTGAATCCCACATATTAGATTATGTTTAAGCTTAGACTTAGAAAATAAAAATGATGACAGTTTGTGTCAAGAGATGGATTTTGTTGTTGTTCAGAAATAATCATAACTGTAGAACTGATTACACCCATACCTATAAATACACACAGAGAGAGAGTTTTTGTGTCCTTGACATTTTTATGATCTTCTAAGGTCAAGTGAGGCTGTGTGTACTGAGAGAGGGGAATGAAATAGTAACCATAAGTTGTTAAAATTGCATTCTGACATTTTTAGTAGATCTATATATGTCAATTTCTCCTGAGAACCAGTGCTTTCTGTTTAATACCACATTATTCACAGGTTGTTGCTGTTCTGTTTTCTCATGTCTTCTCTTAGAGAAAATAGGCTGCTCTCCGGACCTGGCAACTGTGGCACACATGGTCTTGACGAACAGAATCAAGCACTTCCAGCTGGCTACAGCCACGAAGTAGTAGTGTTCATGTTTTTGATGATTTTACATTTTTTTCAATCCTTAAAAGTAAAAGCATCTCCTGCCACTGTCATACAAGAGGTTGCACTAGAAAATAAGGAGGCAGCAAAGTTAGCAGTAATAAGTGCAAGTTTCCCAAACAACTGGTGAAAGAAATGTGTCACATTGAGATTGTCTTCTTGGAGCAGTGGTCTGCACTGCATCCCAGTGGAGCACAGTGCACAAGGATGGATGGGCAGAAGAGTTTATTTTCTAGATGGAATCGATTAAGGAATTAAAGAAAATAAAAAATTACAGTAACCGTCAGTGAAAGTGGCCTCAATTTAGTAGGGCTCCAGAATAGATACTGAAGTATTGCTTTTCTTGAAATATGTTTTGCTTCTTTTGTGCTAAATTGAATAGCACAGCAGTTAAAAAGAAAATACCAAAATAGCATTGGTGTTCAAAAAAATGTTTCAAAGTACTCTTGCGAATGTTTGTTTGACTTCTTCCAATCTTTTCCTATTGTGCCTCTCCATACTCACAAGCAAATCAAAATTTACATATTTTAGAGATCTTAATGGAGTTGTTGGAATTAAAAAGATCTATATAAGGTCTGTTTAACAAACTTGATAGGTTTAGCCTCTTTGTTGGAGCTCACTGAAAGGGAGATGCCGTAGGGAAAGTATTTGCTGACGATATATGCAAGACTGAAGAAATATTCTCTTTTAAAATAAATGTATATCTCAATCTAATGTGACTTTATTTGCAGAAGGGATGACAGCAGCTATCTGTTGTCTGCACTAACTGATCAACCTTTGAATGGAGATACTTCATTCAAAATGCTTCTATTCAAAGTGCTGTATCAGACCCAGTATTTAAACACAGTGACAAAGCCCCTAGGTTTGAGAAAACAAGTGTATAATAAAGGCAGCCAACAAAGTAGTATGCATGCCATGTCAGAAGATGTAGGAGACTCAGAGTCAAAGTGTTATCACAGACCTGGTGGGAGACTTTGTATATGAGAAGGTAAGATCAGTTAATCGAGGATCAAGCCTGAAAAAGGTTCTTTAAAGTGAAAGCCCATTTGGAAATTGGCTTTACAATTCAAGAGATGGTTTATCTGGGAAAACAAGAGGAAAAGTATGAAATTTCCACTACCGTATGTGCATCTTGGGGATGGTGATACAGATGCTTCTTACTTGTAGAGTTCATTTTCTATTGCCATGTTAAAAGCCAGAACAAAGTTTATGATGAGTTTTAAAAATCATGTACCTAATTTCTGCTTTATAGGTATTTACAATTTGGGTTTGTATTCTGAAACATGCTATGAAGCAATAAATTTGAATGTGGATCATAGGTTAACTCAGGCTGGAAGGGACCTCAGGAGGTTCCCGATCGACTGCTTGCTCAGTCAGGTCAGTTCTAGGGTCAGACCAGGTTGTTCAGATCTTGATCCAGTCAGGTCTGGATCCGAGACTGCCAAGGATGGAGATGGCGCAGCCATGCTTGCAGCCTGTATCAGCTGGCTGTTCTTACGGGGAAAAACATTTTCCTTATATCCAGTCTGAACTTCTCTTGTTTCAGTTTGTACCTGTTGTCTCTCATCTTTCTGCCAAGTGCTTGTCTGGGAGCAGCAAGGGCCAACTGCTTTGCTTGGGGGATGAGGAGCCAGGCGCCATGCATGACAACCTGACTGGCAGAGCGGAGGTTTCATCCCACTGCCCCTGAGCAAGGAGAGCAGGGCAGGCTCAGGAATGGTAGTCAGGTTCAATCAAGAGTCCAGGTTGTCAGGCAAGATCGTGGTGATGAGGCAAGTCTGAGGTCAAGTCGGGAAGTCAGTCTGTGGGTCCAGGGTCAGGATTTGGTCTGGTGATGGTAACCAGGATCAGGCACAGCCCAGGGACTGCTGAGCAGATCTGTGGTCATGAGGCAGGTCTGAAATCAGGCCAGGAAGTCACTCTGCTTGATGGGTCTGAATCAACTTGGTGGAAGACTGATTTTTTTTTTTGTCCTTGGCGCCCCTTGCAAGTCGCAGCTCCAGCTGAGGTTTGGCCTTCCTAACACTTTCCCTGCATGCCTGGGCAATGTCTCTGAGTTCCTCCTTTGTGGCCTGTCCCTGCTTCTAGCTCCTGCATTTGGCTTTCTGTGCAGCAGCCCTATTGTCCCCTGTTTAGCTAAACCCGTGCCTGGAGGAAGCTGTCCTTGAAGCGCTGCCAGCTTTCCTGAGCTCCCTTCAGAGCAGCCTCCCACGGGATGCCAAGTACCAGCTCCTGGAATAACCCAGACTTTGCCTGCCTGAAGCCCAGGGTCGGCACTCTGCTGCTCTCCTTTGTCTCTCCCTCTCTGGATCCACTATTTCATGGTCGCTACAGCCAAGGCTGCCACTGCTGATCACATCCCCAGTCAGATCTGCCTTGTTAGTGAATAGCAGATCTGTCACCCCCATTGGCTTGTCCAGGACCAGTGTAAGGAAGTTATCCCTGCCACCCTCCAGAAATCTCCTTGGCTTGTGTCCTGCCCTGTTGGCCTTCCAGCAGATGTTAGAGAGGTTAAAGTCCCTCACTAGAACCAGGAGCTGTGATCCAGAGATTGCTCAAGTTGTTTAGGGAAACATTTGCATACTTCCTTGCCGTGATCAAGTAGTCATCAGGATTAATACACTCCTGCTGCACTGTCACCCTCCCTGGCCTCTCCTGTGACCCTGACCCACATTCTCACCCAGCTGTCGACTGTCCCAAAGAGGAGCTCTGTACATCTGAGTTGTTCCTTCACACAGAGGGCAGCTGCACTCCTCATTGTCCCTGCCTTGCTTTCCTGATGAGCTTGTACCTGTCCATTCCTGGACTCCAGTTGTATGAGCTGTCTCACCCCGTTCCAGTTACTCGAGTGGTGCCATAGCTCTGTGGCGTCATGCTGAGCTCTAGTTCCTCATGGTCGTTTCCCAAGTTGGGTGTATTTGTGAACTCATACTTGAGGCAGCTGTCCCTTTGCCCTGTTCTCTAGTTTCTCAAATCTCTGCTGATCCTGTTGCCCTGCATCCTTTGCTTTTGATATATGACTACAGTTGAATGCAAGTTCCATAGTATGATATACAGGTGTGCGTTTGTAGGCTTGTGAAGAACAGGAGCTCGATACCATGATGTTGCTGTTGAGCTGAGGTCAAAATAGAAAATGAAGCAATTAAGATTTATGAAAGTAATATCTTTTTAACAAAAGATATTGAAAAGGGCAAACAATAAAAAAGTTGAAATAAAAAAAAATTACGTAGTGCTGTGACAATTGATAGTTTAGTTGTAGGTAAAATTACTGTTGGGCTGAAAATCCAAAGCTTCGATATGTGTCCTGCTTGCACTGAGTGCCACAAATGAATTTTTCTGTATGCCTGACTTTCTTTGTAATCAGATGTTGTAAGATTGTTAATTGTATGTAGCTTCGTTTTCAAATTCAAAACCTGTGTTTGGTGCGTCAATGTTGGTAACGCATGATTAAGGAATGCTTATTGCCCTACTCAGACTCTTATTTAAGTAAAATACTAAGATGATCTGTGCTCCTCCGTTGTTAAATTAGTCCATGTGTGATTGAGCTACTTTCAATTACAGAGTTCTCAAAGCTTTGAATTCTTGAATCCTTTCTCAGGACTAGTTGTTACCATTGGTATCACACTGTGATAAAACCACAGTTTTAATCTTACAATGCTTAAGGTACACAAAGCATAGCTGCTGTTAGAAATTTACTGGTTTCCTGCTGTTCAAATTCACTTTGTCAGCAGCAGAGGAAACTCAACTTTGAGTTCATAGGCAAATGAAGAGAACTGGAAGAAGCAGTTTTTAGTCAAAGGTCTTTTGGTGGTGGTGCTGGGGAAATGCAGAGTAAGTACGAATTGTCTGTTCTCTTTGTAAAAACAGAACAAAGCAAAGAAACCTCTTAAATCTCCATATATGAGAAATGCAGAAACATTAATAATAGTTGAGAAATCACTAAGGGTTATTACTTTATGAGGTGAGGCTGCTATCTCAGGTTCCTGTATGTGATACTTGGATCTTAACTGCGAATATTTCCCAGGAAATCCAGGAAGAGAAACGGTGCTTAGTGTCAAGAATAATACAGAGTCTGAATCTGCAATAGAATCACAGAATCAGTAAGGTTGGAAGGGACCTCTGGAGATCATCTAGTCCAACCTCCCTGCTCAGCAGGGTCACCTAGAGCATGGTAGACAGGGTTATGTCCAGGTGGGCCTTGAAGATCTCCAGTAGCTTTGAGGCAGGGTTTCCTCAATTTAGAAGTCTGAATAATGTTGTGTTTCATGTTCATCCAAATTGTTCTCAAGCAGCTAAAACTCCTTCTGTTTTTCCCTCTGCTTCAAAGTCTGTCTGACAATATATTTTTCCTGCAGAAATCTTTGGCTAACCTTTTAGGGGGTTTTGTAGAGCAGAATACATGATCTGAACCTTCATAGCAAATTAAAATGTTAAGTCATCTACTGGAAGTGACTGATAATTTAAAATTTGATAACGGCTAAGAGGACTTTTCATTGCACTGAATGCACTGCTTCCGTTTCATACTTTGGCATCCGTGAGCAGAGGTTAATATAGCGATAGATAATTAGATATTTCATCACCCACACCTCACTGTTCATTAATTGTTTTTTATAAAATTACAGAATTTTCCTTTTTCCTTTTTCGAAAACCAGCATTAGAGTCAGATTCTTTGCTGGTACACATGCACATTGAATCTGTTTTAATTACTTCAGTTTACCCCCAAGAAGGGTGCTGTGACTTCTGCCGTTTCTCTTGAGCATAACATAATTATATTTACACAGGTGACAATTTTCTCTTCACAGATCAACTGGTCCTGTTAAGCAGGTTAGTGTGCTCTGAGGGTGTTTACGTTTATAATTTGGTTTATGCAGTTTGCCGTCCATTTCATGGATGGGCTTTTAGCCTATGAGTGTTTCTAGATCTCCGTTCTTATAGCGGGCTTCTGTCGTGCCACCGTAGACTTGCAGAATGCGCTGGCGCGTATAGACACAACTTTTCCATTGAAGGAAACGGATATGGGTCTCCATTCGTCGGTTTACTTTGAGAAGAAATCTAAGTGCTAGGTTTTGTTTAGTTTTTTAAACAAAGAATTTCATCCTTTAGATTGCATTTGTTTTAGTTAAATGTTTCCTTATCAAGCTGTTGGCATTGGTATTTGGAATGAGGCTTTGCTCGCCTTTGGCGGAGATGCCATTGTTAGTGCTTGCGGGTGGATTACCAGCTCCTTTATCAATCCTAAATATTGCTTTAGATGTACCTTCAGCATGTCACTGTGTGATACATTTGCAAATTACCCATGAGGAACTCACTGTGATTTTCAGCAGCTTCAGAAAGCGCATTTACGTATTCATTTATCTGGCAGCATGTATCCAAAAAGATTGCTAGTCAGCTAGAAATGCCATTCGTGCCTTTCTGTGATAAAATTTAGATAAATAAAACCTAGAGAAGAAACTAGAGAAGAGATTCACTGAGAGATGAGAAACTGTTAGAAACTTCCTTTTTCAAAAAATGCAGAGTAACATCAGAAACCAAAGGAGGAAAAGTTGTAATGATGACCTCAGTGTGACTCTAGCTTTTATGTTTTCAATGAGGTAATATCTTTGTAATGTCCCACTGTTATTTCTTACAGGAGTTGGAGATGTCTGAAGAATACTCCTACATCCTGTTAACTTTAATTTCAGTGGTATACGGGCTGCTGCTTCAGCTTGATGCTTCTGAGTATCCGCGCGGCTGTGGCAATGGATAGGGAGCAGAGGAAGATGCATGGTAGTAGTGTCTTTGAGGCTGTGGGCAGGAGCTATGCAGCTCTGTCGTGTAACCCCTTTGGAAAAGAACACCTGCTATCCTAAATCATGCCGACAGAGAGGGGAAAGCCATCCATACTCATGTTCCTAGTTCACTGGAAGTTTTTGGTATGCAAAGAATCAAACATACACTTCGTAAGAGACTGTTTAAATCAAAATTGATGGGGTGTACAAGGAGTGGGAAAATGAGACTTCTGTTTTGCAGAGGAGGAGTGAGGTAGGGAGAGACTGAATGACATACATGTCTCTGAAGAGATCGGCTTCAGGACTGACGTCAAGTTTCCTGAGTCTCTGTGCAGTGTTATATTAAAAAGAGCAACAGTTTTTGTCGTAGTTGAATATATGCATATGTATATGTAGATATTAATTAGGGAATTAGACATCACTGTGATTGAATTTTTTGGAAGACTGACAAATTGGGCCTTTACTAAATTCATTCATTAACAACATACTTCTTGGTAATGGTCAGTTGTGTGAGAATGCAGTATGAATCCTCATCACTATATATACAAAACTGTTAATATTTAACACTTATTCCGAATTAGCTGTCAGTAGGCAGTACTGGTGAGGCAATGTCATCTAGTTGGCACTGGTGGCTGTGGTTCTTGGTGGGTCTCAGTGGTAGAGACCAAGATGGTCAAGCTTGAGAGCTCATCGGTGAGAGAAGTCTTAACTGAAGTGGTTGTCTGTCTTCTCCCATATTCTTTGCTTGTGCCTGATTTTTTTTTCCTATTGTCCTCCACCCAAAAAGGGGAATCTCTGCTGCTGCTGCTATTGCTTATCTTGTTTGCTGTTTCTTGCCTGCCAGTTTTGTGTATTCAGCTTCTCTTGTCCTTTGTCTGACAAGGTTTATAACTTAGACACTGCTGATGTGCAGCTACACAGGTCGTGCTTTGCCCTTTTGGTGGTCTCCTTGCTCAGGTGCTTATGAAGATGCAACATATAGTAACACCTATACATTGTTTGGGGGTGCCATCACTGTGTTACAAAGTACTTGTGCACTATTGATAGTGACACTACTTTAGTATGCTTATAGCTGCATTCAGTGCAAGCTAATATTAATTTTATCCTGAGTAGTACATTTATAATTTATAGGTGTCACAGTCCTCTAATTTGGTTACAGTTTCCTGGCATTATTTTGGGAAGTGTTATGGTAAAAGCTGTTTCCCGCAGAAAGTACGTGGTACACTCCTCAAGAGCAATTATTGTCTCATATGTAACATAGATAATGTTTACTTTATGTACAGGTTGATGACTTGAATGCTGATTGCTTTTCTTGTATTTAACTGCTATCTAAATATTTGCAATGATCAGAGCAAACTATATATCTGAGTACTTAAAATACTAAGCAGTATTTTAAATAAAATATGCATTAGAGCAAGTGCGTGCGTGCGTGTGCGCGCACGCACACACACACACACACATATGCATGAATATATTTGGGGGCTTTTCATACAGAATATAGCTAGTGAGAGAATCCAGAACCCCTTGACAGCCTGTTCTTATTAAAGAGGTACAGGCTTTATCCTGTGGGATTCTGTGTTGTTGTTTTTCTTTTAAAACCACCGCTACGTTATGTTGCTATGACTACTCCATCACAAAACACTATTACCAATGCCTTAATGAGGTTTAAACTCAATGTTTTCCCCCCTTATTTGAAATTCTATAGTATTTTTCTTTGATGCAAGGTATTTTGGAAGAGGTTTGCGTTAGAGCTCTGAAAGACTTCCTAGTTGAGCAGATTAAGATATTACTGTTCAGCTTTACGCCTTAATGGCTTTTATCAACTCTGCTGTTGAGTGGCAGGAGGGAATGAGCATTTGTGCTTTAGTTATTTCAGTTCACATTCTGGTATTCAAATACAAAGTCATCTCTACTGATAAATTAAGCTAACGTACCAAAATGTGGTGTGAGAGAGTTTAGGTACCAGCTTCAGAGTCTTCTAGCAGCTGAAGATCAGAGCAGGCTGCTGCACCGTAAAGCTGCTAAAGTAATACAATAATGTAGACAAGTGATTAAGTCGAAAGCATTTTTTGGGGTCCCAATAATATCCTAAATATCTGATGCTCCTGAATGTTTTCAGTGTATTAGTGCTGTGAACAGCAGCTAGTCTGGCTGGGGAGCATTCGCAGCAGCTGTGGGTAATCTCAGTGCATTGGGTCTTCCTGCACCAGCAGTCAGCACTCCCTGAGGATATGCTAATAGCTGGAAAGGAGGAGGGCAGTACCGAGTGGAAGGGGGTGGTTAGCAGGGCATTCGGTGGCTGAGTCTCCCCTGCACTGTGATTGCACAGAGCGAGCAGCTCCTGGAAAGCCAAACATTCCCTTTCTGTCTGATGAGAAGGGTGAAGTAAACCTGAAGTGTCCTTGAGTGCTACAATTTTCTTACATGTTTTTGTTTTCTTTTTATTCTCACGGTGGAATAACTGGATGTAGTTTCAATCTGGTAGATCTCTAACAAAACAAGCATTTCATGGGAAATCCCTCTCCTTACTTCCTTCCAAAATAACTGCAGTGATAATGGTAAAAATATTCATAATGTTTTATTTCTCTGATGTTTAATTTACTGTTACTTTGTCCGGGCCAGCTTATTAACAGTGCTCGGTGCAGGACGCAATCGAACGAGTAAATCACATAACGTTTTCTCTGTAACACGAGTGTTACAGGAGACCGCAGACTGATGCTCCTAACTCTGCTAGGAGTTAGCCTTAGCTGGAGTCTCAGTATATGTCTGACCTTCAGAACGTCCCTGCAGACGTCTCATCTCCCAGCTTGCCAGGCATCTAAGGCACCATACTGAAGAGCACCCTCAAAGGTTGCTCATTCTCCTCCTCTTGGCCAGAAGGAGGTTAACAAGCCCACATGCTCCCTGCAGAAACGCTCTCAAAACGGTGGGAGATGGCTGTTAGGGTGGCAGTTCAGAGCCGGACATCCCCAATGAACGATACACTTTCAAAATGCTTGAGGGAGGAATAAATTGCAGTGAAGATGGATTGTTGCTAGAAGCTTGAACTTTCTTCTTGGCTACCTAAAGTGTACCTAAGCCCCAGCTGAAGACGTGGTATATGAGGTTTCTGGATCCTGTTAGCTGCTGTTGCTTGTTTTTAATTCCCAGTTTAAGGTCTGACTCTGGACAGGAGCATTTGGGACTCATTTATCCCTTTTGGTAGATATCTTTTTCAGTCTTTGGATCCTGGTGTCATCTGTGATTGTGGTGCTCCTGACTTAGTGCAGCGTCTTGTTTACTTCTGACAGCTCTACTTTTGAGAAGCTGGAAGAACCTGCAGAGAGTTTTAAAGCTGGTGCTGTGGAGTGTTGAGTTACTAAGATTTTTTTCTAGGGAGGCAAAGCTACTGTGGCTGTGTTAAAATCAAGATGGATGATGTGAAATCTCTGTTTCAGTAAATTGCTGTTGTCATTTAGTGGTTATCCTCCACAGTTTTATTTCTGGGAAGTATTTGAAACATGTTTGAAAAAAAAGAATGGAAGGGAACGTAGGTCAAAGAAAACACTGTTTATACGAAGTAGTTTGAAGAAGTTTACACCAGACAAGACAGTGAATGATTTCTAGCTCCTTACATAAGTGAGGCTGAAGATGTTATTGCATATAAAGTACCTCTGAGGGGAAACTGTGCAGCCTCAATTCCTAGCTTTTTTTATTCTACTTTTGAAAAAAAGAATGAATGTGCATGATCTCTATCTACAAATTAGGACATGGTAAATAACCTTGATCCAGAGAAGTAAAAAAACTGAAGGAAAGAATAGCCTTGTGTTTGGGATTTGGGAAAAAATGAAATCTATTCTTAACTTCTGTCACAAAACGTGTGTAGCCTTTTATGAGACACTAAGCTACCCTATCTTTTATCTTTCCCTGTTTTAAAGCAGCCCTGAAGCACTCATGAAAGGTATTTTTGCAACTTTAGCTTTAATTAAACTGCTTTGTTGGTTTTCCAGAGCGGTTCGGATTTTGTGGTGTGGCTGCTCAAGTGCTGTCATTCAAGCCAAGAGAGCATATTCCTGAGTCTCAGCGCTCTCGTAGGATCAGCGTCACCGTCTTGGGTGAGATGGCTTGGGTGTCCACACAAACAGCAACGTGAGCGTGTTTCGCAGTCAGAGGCTCTTGGCAGAATCCTACAAAGCGGTGAGGGATCACGATTAAAAAAAACCAATCATCTGGTTTGTGGAAAAGATGAAGATTTAGAAAAATCTATGACTTGTGCAAGTCTGTCAGGTACTTTGGAGTTTTCAGAATTCTTCACTGTGTAAAGACCGAATCTTATTTTTATGTATTTGTTTTCTGAACTGAGGCACAAATGAAAGACTCTTTTTCTTTTCTTTTTTTCTTTTTTTTTTTTTTTTTTTTTTAAGCATGCGGACAGGAGAACTTTTGCTTGTTCTTCTCATGGCTGTAAGAGCCGTGAGTGACTGATTTGATCTAATGCCTTTAGTTTTCAGTCTGGGACCGTGGGAACGTTCCTGAGAAAACAGACTGTGTTAGACTCTTGTGGCCCTTCGCGTTGCTTAGAAGAAAGCCTTCGGCTGTTGCACCTAGAGCAGTGAACGTGCCTGCTGGAAAAGAGAAAAGAGGAGATTATTATTGTTCTTATTTTTAATCTAAGACCAGGTGAGTGTGTGCAGTTTTGACGACTGCTCCGGAGAGTGGAGCTCCTTAGAGTTTGCCGTATGCTATTTGTACATGCTGAAAAAGGCTGAAAGGCTGAAAGATCACTGAAAGGCTACAGCAACAAGCTCAAACCTAGGAGGAGGCAAAGAAAACAGCAAATGCCCTCTCCCCACAAAAGCTAGATACTGCTCTAAGCTTGAAAACTTGGAGATCAGTTTACAAAAGACCGTGTCTTTTCTGCCCACTTGCCGTAACCTACAACAAACAAAATAAAAATACAACATCGCCGTACTTCTAGGCTGCGTTAGTGGTTGGCGCTCCATTTCACAGAGCGTCACCTCCTTTTGTGGAGCATCGTCCCCTTTGAGGACCAGCCGGCGGCCTCGTTCCCTAACGCTGCGGCTCCGCTCTGCAGGTCGCTCCCGCTCGAACCGAAGAGCAGGGGCTGGTTGCAGAGTCCTCTGTCGTCACGGCTCGCCGCGCGTACGCGTCCCTTCCCTGGGAGCCGCCTTAACTTTCTTCTCAGTCGCTGTCACTAAAGGCCTCTGAGAGAAGCAAGCAGCAGCATTCCCATTTTATAGATAAAAATAAACCTTAGCAGTTCGGTTGGAGCTCATATTCTGATAGCGCCCTGGTTTGTGGGTTTTTTTTTTGTTTTGTTTTGTTTTGGGTTTTTTTTTCGCCCCTTGGAAGCAGTGTTATCCCTGTGGGTAAAAATGCTTCATGTGTTGTATCTGTGTTGCTGCTGGGCTCTGTTATTTTTTTTTCCCATAGTATGTATGTCTTTTGGTTTAACTGTAGGCAGTTAGGGACACTAATAGAAAGGAGATAAATGAAAGTGTTCAGAAAATATTAATCAAAAATATCAGCGGTGCCTCACCACAAAAGTGCAGAATTCAAGATTGCTTTTCTTCAGATTCTTTTCTCACAACCTATTAGCATTCTCTTTTTTTAACTTTGTATTTCTTTCAAAAAAGTCAGCAGTGTGTTTAAGGAGTGAGAACATTCTCCTCTAAAGGTCAGACCATTTCTAGATTGACTTGAATGTTCATTGCACTTGAGCCAGTAGCTTTAATTCATGTTAACTCCATTTGTTTTTAATTAAATAATTGCTTTTCAACAAAGATAGTCCATCACTACTGTCAACGGATAAGTTTTGCTCTTTAATATTGAGTTATATTTTAGTTAAACTGAGATAAAGCTTTGAGGGTGATTTACTCAGAGTACGGAGTTTTAAATGGGAATACTAATCATTGTCTTGCAATTTGTAGCGGTCCAATTTACCCTAATAGCTTTGGAATTGAATACTAAAAGAAACAACCAAGTATTTCTAGTTACATCTTAACATATTTTGCCTCAGTATCAAGTGAGAACCAGGAGGCATTTGTGCTTATTAACAGGTAACACTGACACTGTCAAAATACTTGCTTTCAGCTTTCAGAATTTGTTTGCTGTTTTTCTTTCACACCAGCAGAAAGGTTCTTTGATTGTGTATATATATTATATATACATTTTTTGGTTTGGCTAACCAAATAAAAATTTTGATATGTAGGTTATAGCTTAAAAAAAAAAAGCACACGCATATACACTGCCTCTACCACTGCAGGTCGTAGGCTGCAGTTTTCACCACTTAATTTTTCCTTTTTTTCTAAAGAAGTGAGCATGGAGAAAGTTGTCCAAGATCAATACCAGTGTCTGTTTGAATTATCAGCATAGCAAATTTATATTCAGATAATGTTGTGCCAGGACCTGTTCATGATAAAAGCACTAGTAACTTCTCCATTAAAGGCATCAAGCTTTCTGACGGATGACTGTATTATGTCTATTAATAGTGTCATGTTCACTTAACAGTACCAGGAATATGGCATTTCATAAGTAGGATTTACGTGCTGCTTTTGTGTATTGTTTATTGGTATTGTTTCTATGTCTCTTATCTGTGTTAACCACATAACACTGGTAATCTGCATAGAGTACAGTATTTGCATAGAAAATCAACAAAGAAAATGTAATTCTGTGCATAAAATTTGCAAGTGAAAGGGCAATAAGGGTTCTTGGAAGGTATTGAAACATCTTAGATGGTATTTGACAGTGCAAGGCATGTGAATTCTTAAATCCTTCTGAATTAGTGGTAGGTAGTAATTACTGTGATATGTGTCTTTCTAAGATTTTGTGCCTCCTCTCCTCCCCCAGTGTTTTCTCTGTTTTCTGACAGAATAAATGGAAACTGTAGTGACTAGAATACGAATATTTGAACTAATCTTGTCATTTTTAGTCAGCAAGATCCATTAATTTTTTTTACTTGTATAATAATAATGTTTTTATATACTTCTTGCCAATTGATTTGGCTTGATATTTACAACATGGAACAGAATTTCTTACTTTCAATCCTTTTGCTTGTCATTTCTTGGTAATTAACCAATGTTTGCCTGTGCAACTAGGTAGCCTCCTTTTAAGCAGGAGGTTCTGTTCAAAGCACCTGACTTTTTATTGTTTCATGGACTCAGTCCTTCTTCCCCCTTTGTCTCTCTATTTTTGGATAAGTGGGATCTTAGCTTCTACTACTGCTTCTAAATAGAAGCTGTCTCCTTTGGGGAAAAAATAATAAAGAAGAAATCAACAACAGTAATCAAACTGAATTATAACAAAGCTGATAATATGGCTTTCCGTTGGCGTTTGCTATAGAAATTGGCCCCATTCATTATATATGGTTATGCACATGTAATTGAAATCTCCTTCCTTTATTGCATAAATATATTCTCCAAATTCTGTATATCTTTTATCCTTAATTAAGGGAAAAGCTTGACTTGCGAATCAAGGAATCACTAGAATTTCTGCCAGGCTGCAAAGGACTGCGGAAGAACTAGATGTGGACGAAGAGAACAGCAGTTTAATAACTGCATACAGCTTGATGTTTTTACTTAGATTATATTTCCAGTAGTAGCAAGAAGGAGATAATGAACAATATCTTGGTGTGAAGCATTATTGGAGCTGTTAGAGAAAAATCCAACAATATTGTGGATATACTGTTAACTATGAGGCCCAGATTTGATGATTTGGCTAGTTGCTTGATTTTTTTTTTCTTGTAGGTTTTCTCTTGCATGAGAAATGAATGGCTGAGTCCTGTTTGCTTACAGAGGAAACACTGTAGCCCTTAGCAGAAGATAAGTGGGAAAGAGGAGTTTTCTTCACTTAAAATACTAGGTCTGCCCCAAAAGGATATCCCTTCGCATCTTTCATGGCCACATTTCTGGTGCTGTTATTGCTACTTTCTTCCTGCTGTTTTGTGGGGGCGTTTGTACGTGTTATTGAGAAATTGCCAGGAAGTACCTGTCGCATTTTTATCCAGCCCTTATCTTTCTTCCCTGCCCACTTCTGCTTCTGAATGTTTTTGTTCATGTGCGGTTTTTCCCTTGGATTCCTTTTACAGATTGTGAATTGAAGGTGGTGAGTTTTTTTTGGTTTCAATGAGGCTTTATCCAAATTTCACTATGGTGATAGCTCTTATCTTTATTAATTGTGTTTGTGGAGTCTGAAATGACAATGCATTTGTTATGTGTGTGACACAAACCACACAAAAGGAAAAGAAATAAAAATGCAGCTCGGTCATGCTTAGCAGCTTACATGCTTCAGGGTGGTTTTTCTGTCAAGACGTTTTTGCTCCAGTGAGCCCAGTTGAGTTTTATTGCTATTCAAGTCTGCTTTTTTTTTTTCTTTTTTCCTTCTTCTTGTCTAGTTTGCTTCCTGCTACCTAAAGGATCTATTTCAAGAGCTTTCTGAAAAAAAAAAAAAGTCTGTTACTTAGGGCAAATCTGCTTGCAGGAACACATTCTCCCCTGCTTTTCTAGTGGAGGTTGTTTTCCCGTCAAACCCTTCGCCGTTAGTTTCTGTAGTTGCAGTCTCTGTTTCAAGGGGAACCACGATGACATTTTGATTACTTCCTGGAGGGTAGTTACAGATAAATTTAATGTAGCTTTGGAACTTACTCTATTACAAGTACAACTTTATAGGACTAGGGCAGTGTGAGGTCTCTGTCAAGGTTGTGGTATTTCAACCAGGTACCGTTTCACAGCCCAGCTTCACAGGTATGGAGTTTTGGTAGTGAAAAGTTCCGTATGATATTTTGCATTCTGCCTTCCTGCTTAACTTCTCATGTAAGAGAAGCGAGGATCTGTTACAACTATTGCCCATTTTCTTAGCATTTACTACCTGGTGTTGCTAGAATGAAATCCAAAGTAACTGAGTGCTGATCCATGCCCTTCGTTCCTCATTTCCAGACTGAAGACCACTCTCAAAGGACTAAAGTAAATCAAAAACAATGAAATCCTTTTTGTTTGTTTATTTTTTTGCACAGGCACATGTTCATCTTAAGCAAACAACCTTAACCCTGGGCGATTTTGTGTGATGCTGCATCCGCAAGCCTCGATCTTGAACTGTTCTTGTATGGAGCCTATATTTTTTTGCGGTGACTCCTATTTCTTCGTGCTATCACAGAATCACAGAGCAATTGGGGTTGGCAGGGACCTCTGGAGATTATGCCGTGTTCAAGCAGGGTCAGCTACAGCAAGCTGCGGAGAGCAGCGTTCTTGCTTCTTAGCTGGTTCCCTTTGTTCAGGGTAAACTCAGGGCTACCTGTATCATAAGATTTTTTTTTTCCTTTAGCTAACATGAAAAGAGATAAAATAGCTAACATTGTTAAAGGAGCTACCTCTAGGGTATCTGAGAACTTCCTGTATAAAAAGAATGCAATTTCTAGCATGCTTTCTGAAATCTCAGTCCCTTCTCATTTCTCTGGATATATTGGCTGCTCTAAACTGCATGACAGTTTTATTTAGGAAGACTTATTCTTAAAATCTGTGCAGTAACAGGCTAGTTACTGCTTATTATTATGGTAGACTAGGTCTTGGAGAAAGACGGTGCCAATTCACAAGAGATGCTACTCTTTAACTGGAAATGGAGCACTACATTAGAGTAGCGGCTTTCCACATCAGAAGCACCTAAAAGGAAGCGTGGTGCCCGCTCCAGCACCATCAGTGGTGGGGATTTTGTAAACAAGCTGGAGCTGCAAGCCCCACTGATTGTGCTTGGTGAAATATAAACTGTTTTACTTGCAGAATTTTGTTAGCTTGGTGCGTCCACCTGAAGGTGCTGTGGTACAAGAAGATGCAGCTTGGTGTTGTGTAGTGGAAGTCAGGGTGCTAATCAACAAAGTTTGAGTTTTGGAGGGGAAGAAGAGGTTCCTGCTGGTAAGAAAGGCTCTGTTTGAGTCTAATCTTTTTCACCTGTTGAACAGTTATTGATGACTTTCATTAATACTGCTTTTTTGTCATGCTATGTGAAAGAGAATAATCAGTCCTGTATTAAGCTACATGTAAGAAATCTGCCTTTATTTGCATGGTAATGAAGTACCACCTAAATTGTTAGAAGTAGAATCAATAGGCTAATGAGATTTTATGCAAACAATCTGAAGTAGCAACCTGGTCGCACCCAAGATAAAAGGATATGTTTGAAGCAAGAAAATACTTTTAAATTTGTTAAAAAGATGTATCCTTAAATCAGTGTAAATTGAAACATGAAAAAGAACTTTTTAGTATAAAGTATTACAGAAAATAACCCCAATCTATCTACATAAATAATAACCTAATCAGGCTGATTCTTACGTGATGTCTGTTCTTGTATATTGGTTCCTTTTTTCTCTTGGTGCTAATACTTATCTTCAAAGGTGAAGTATCCAGCAGTCCAGAGCTGAATGCAAACCATCCTTTCTGCATCAAAAGAGGCAAGTTTTTCTCTACAGCTTCTCAGATAACCCTCATATACTTTGTAGTTGAGGAGGAGACAGCATGCAGAAAAGAGCCAACTTCAGCAGGTTAAGAACTGAGCATTTTAAATATTTTAATTTGAAATAACCAGGCGAGGGAACTGTGCAGTGCAGTGAGATGCTAGGTAATAAAGGGGATATGCAGAAAGAGAGGTTCAGTTGCGTAGGATAGTTTGAAATCTCATAAAATGTGAGTTTATCAGCATTAAAAAAAAAGATAAGGTAAACCATGCTGGTTTGTTAGAGATGCAGAGAACCCAGAGAGATTCAGCAAGACAAGGTCAAGAACTTGAGGAGCAAACAAACACTGAAGAAGAAATTGCTAAACGGTTTGCTTTTCCACTTTTCCAGTCAGCTCAAGTATGAGAGCAAGAAACGCATTTTGACTCAGGGGTCTTCCCTTGCATGAAAAATCGTCGTTCTCTTTGCCTGTGAAGTAGAATACTTCTACGTAGTTTCTCAAGTGCTCCAGTTGTTTTCATCAGCCAGTACCACTGACGCAACAGGTGTCTGTCTTGCAGGCAGAGACTAACTAAAATGGACTGTAATAAAAAGGGCAGGCGGAACCAGAATGCTTCATGGGCCCTTGCGTGTGAGGGAGCGTTTTGCTTCTCAGCCGCTCCTGCTGTGGGAGCAGTAGTGCCTGCTGGTCCTCGTGGAGCCAGGTATGTGCGCCTCTGAAACCTGCTGATGTGCTGTTAAGCCCATGTTATACAATGGTTTGGAGAAGTGCTCACTATCTCCTTATGGGTTATTTCCACTTTTCACGCATGTCCAGAGCTGGGGGAAGGTAAAGAGTGCTGCTCCGTGTAAACGTCCCTGCAGCCAGTGCTTGGGCGTTGGGAAGGCAGTGTCCCTGTGGCTGGTGGTGTCTCCTATTTCCCCGTTTTGTCTAAAGATCAGATCGAAACTGTGCAAGATTTGAGCATAAATGCAGAGGAGGAAAGCAGAGTTTTGGTTTGCATGATTTTTTTTTTATCAGCCTTTTTCACAGTTTTGTTTACTGAAAACAATGTACGTTTTCAATTACTTATTTATTGAATTTTAAATTCAAAGGAGGATTATTAAAAACCTCTAACAAGCTAGACAAGGCTTGCTGCTTAGGTTTTAACAACTCTACTGAAGAACTTAAAATATGTTCTATGACTATTTATGAGTTAATTTCTCTCACTGATATAAATTTTGTTAAGCTCTTTGGCAAGATCCTTAGTTTCTCCTAATGTGGAGCCCAAGGGAGCCACAAAATTAAAATCAAACGACAGCGATCGCAATGAATTAAAATTTTACCGCTTCCCATACGACAAGTCAGCTTCTTCCATTTCTTGTTCTTGTTGGGACGTTTGCCCTGAGCATAAATTATCAAAATTTTTCGTTGCTTAATATTCCATATAAATTCTAATGGAAGAAAGCCAGTCTGAGCTTTGTGTTGTATCGCCTTCTGGTTTGGATTGCTTTCCCTGTGTCTGTTCAATAAAAGAATAAATAAAATGGCCAACTTAATAGCAAAGGCAGGTTTTCCTTAAGGGTGGCGATACCTGTTGCGGGAAGAGGATGCCGGGGTCTGCTGTGCCCAGCTTTGATTTCTCACAGAGCCTCAAAAATGAAACATGGTTGCTGCTGCGGGGAGCTCTGCATGCCTGAGGGCTTGGCTAAACGAGGAAATATGTGACCATTAAGTTATGATGTAAATCTGTCCTTTCCTCCCGTCTTGTCTTTTCTTTACAGGTGGAATAAATTATCTAGAGATAACGGCTAAGTCTGTAATCATCGATAGTTAGCATGAATGTGGGACTTCGTACTGACGGAGGGTCTCGGTACGTGATCTGTATGGGGAGCGCTCAGCGGGCCACGAGTTCAGCGTACAGCGCACGCTAATTTTTCCGTAGCAAATCTGTCCCTATCAAAGGGATCTGTGCACAGGCGACGGCATCAGTGCGATTCTGGAGTAATGCCCCCTGCGAAGGGATGAAATATCCTGCTAGTATCAGGAAATCGTTTAAAGATTTAAAGAAAAAGAAAATTACTCCGTGTGGAAAGCTGTACTACAGCGCTGTGCCCGCAGCGTTGACGTGGGTCCTGAGCGAAGGTGCTTTGCCGTGAGGAAGCACCGGGGAGTCTCACGTGTGGATCGTGCGGGGCTGGTGGTGAGCGAAGGCCTCTGCCAGCTCTGGAACGTGCAGTTGTCTGTGTTTTTCTCGTATTTCACTGCTTTGAGTAAATACAGTATAGTGTTTTCTTTAAAAGAGCGAAGAATCACAGAAATTGTACTTCGGTTCCCTTCGGCACTGGTGTTATTTTCTCGTGTATGGTGTGTTCCTATTTCTTGATTACTTTTAACAATACTCTCCTCTTTGAGCATTTTACACCCTGTCTACAGAGGTGACGGAAAAGAAAGGACCATTCACCTTCACAGATGTTTGCTGACGTGACTACGCGTCCAGTTTCACCTCTCTCTCGTGCGTTACGCCTAGCAGGAAGGTGATATTAATGAACATATTCCTACAAACATCTTCCTTGAGCTCACAAGGTAGGAAACTGCGGTTTACAAAGAGAAGAGATGGAAAATGAAATATGAACGGCAATAAAGAGCAACTCTTGAGTTTTTAATCATGGGTGGAGGACAAGTAAATAATCCCTGCTACAAACTTACCAGCTCTGTCTTATTAAAATATGACATGTCATCTGTAGTTGGGTGTTGGAGATGCTGAGTGCTGTGTAACACCACATTCAAAGCCTGTTTGACTACGTCAGGTATAAATGCTTTGAGTAAAAACTCGCATTACTTATTTCTTATATTGCCTTTTCCGTTAAGGTGTTTAAGGTCTTATGCAGAGTTTGGTGCCGTGGTGTGCTTTGCGGCCGGTTCGGATGAGCCCTCTCCTAGCGTTACATTGGATGCTGCTATTTTCTGGGGAACACGAAGCAAAGCAGTGTTCTTAGTTTAGCATTTGTGAAACTGGTCAGTGGTATCACTGAGTCTTAAGATGGTTTGATGAAGTGATTTATTTGGAAAATTGTCAGTTCCTCTTTAAGCTCTATGGAAGTGTGACCATAATCATACTGTCCTGCCCCTATGGCGCAGGGAGAGGCGGAAAGGAGCCTTGGCTCTGATTTAAAGAAGCATCTAAGCACGGGCTTAATTCTGAGCAATCTGCTGGAGTCAGTCAAAGTTAAAAATTCACAAATGGTTTGCTAGCTAGAGCCTGTGGGCAGCAGAGCTCATTGTCAACAAACCAAAGTGGATTAAGTAGAAGCTCTGGTTCAAAAGAGCAAGTTTAAAAAAAAGAAAAAAAAAAAAAAAAAAAAAAAGGCTGGGTAAAATCAAACGTGCTCAGGTTGCTCCAGTGCTTTCCTGAGTAAGCAAGCTCTCCCGAAGCGGGGCTGCAGAAGCAAGGTTGAGCTGCAAAGGGGACTGTGGGCTTCCAGGACAGGACTTGGAAAGAAAAGAGACAGGAAGACCATGGCTAGTGAGAAACCCACATGGGCAGAAAAGCTTTATTTATTTATTTTTTTCTGATATTATAAAAACTTCCCTCACGCACACACTCTCTGTATATACACACACATAAATATAAATACGGATAAGTAAGTATTGAGGAATGTGGTTCAAGAAATTTGGAATCAATATGAAAGCTTCAGCTTCAAATGTATGACCCTCATTTTAAGCTAAGCTCCATTTGTGGTATAGAGTGAGTAAGGAGAGATGTATTTAAGAGTAAGAAAGAGAAAAATCAATTACAAGGCAATAGAGCAAGGGCTTTCTTGGGAAATAGGAAGAGTTATAAACAAGTGTAGAATCTGTGACAAAGAGGCATAAAGGGAAAAACAATATATTATAATTTATCCTGCCTTTGTCTTACATAAAATCTCAGATTTGCCAAGAAGAAACGTCAAGGAATTTTCCTGTCTATGCTGTTATGCTGTAACTTTTTTTTTTTTTTTTTTTTTAAGTTTGTGGAGCACTGAGAGTGGTAATAAGAACAAAAGAGGAAGCAAAGAAATTCAAAATCTGTGTTTCACAGAACCCAATTTGTCGTATTTTACTGCATGTAAGTAATGTCAAGGGATAATATAATAAGATTGCAAAGCTTTGGGAGAGATAAAAACGCAGTGCTTCGATTAACTACTTTAACCTCTCAACTCCTAATTCCTGGTGCATGCATTCTTCCCTCCTTTTTCACCTCTTTTTTTTTTTTTTTCCCTCTCTCTCCTCTTTCTACTTTTATTTTTTTCCCCCAGTTTCATCATCTTCCATCCAGTTACAGGAAATACAATATGCGCAGGCACCAAGTAAATTCTTGGTCTTGAATGAGCCACCAGCTGGTCTGGCCCTGGTTGGCCTGAAGGGAAGGTCAGGGCTCTGCCCGGGCTCAGCAGCCCTCCTGCGCTGAGGTTATGGTTTCCCAAAATTTGGACTTGGTAGTTTCAGACTCCCAGCCAGGAGGCTCTCTTCCTTGAAAGTAACTCTAGGGGCTCTAGTCTGGCATTATAACACACATGCAGGTTGCATGGGCATAGACAAAAATGAAATCAGAAATTTTTTCAGAGGATGTGCTGCTAAGGAGTAAGCTTGAACTAGTGAACCAAAAAAAAAGAAAGAAAAGTGACATATCTAAACTACCATTTACATATCTAAACATATCTAAATCCCGATGTAAGTGCTTCCCTCTGAACCTCAGCTCACCAAGGGTTTGGAGCAACGTGGTTTGCTCACCGCTTACTGTGACCATGGTTTGTCTTTGGCAGCTTCCCTTCGGCTTTGCAATGGGTGAAAGTGAACCTTATGTTGGGCTCTGCCTCGAGTGAGGATTTTAGAATTGGATCTAAATGGAAAGCCACAGGCTGACTAGGGGCGATGGCTTCAGATGGTCTTGCAAAGATTAGTAATAATAAAAAAATTGTTTATCACAGCCACAAATTCTAGAACTATTTGAAAGCTAAAAACGGTTATTTCTTGGGTTTTTTTTTTTTTAGCCTCTGCCTCATAGCTGTGTATCTCAGTATGTTATACAACAGTGTCCTAAGGTATTCAATCTTCTCAGCATGTCTTGCTGCCTCATCTGTGCGTACATTTGTGAAGATTAACCCTGTGGTAATGTTAGGATTCCCTCATTTTTCTTACCACATTTGTTCCCTCCCAGATTTATCATAAAAACTGCTTTTTACAGTAGAACTTTGCATGCATTGTTGATTCACTCCTAAAATTATAATTCCTGTTCATCTGTGAAAATAAATGTGGTACTCTGTTATTCACTCGATATACTATCTTGCTTTGATCAGCAATGGTAGTTTTCAGTTTGCATAAAAATTCCAGATCCTGGGGAGGCTGATGGGAAATCTGTAATTAACTGGAAGTGAGACAAGGTTTGTAAGTATTTTAACAAGAAGATTAAATTACTGTTTGTGAGTCAATAATCCCTGGCAGCTGGTTTAATATATTCTTGTCAGCTGTGAAAATAATGCAGCAAGCAATAGCATTTTTTAATTACTCTTGTCATCCTCAGGAAGTTTCAGCCTGCAGTTTAAGTTTAAGGTTAGTATCACTTCATCTTGCTCCTGGCACCGGCAGGTAGAGTTAGAGCTTCTGGGGGTGTCTCGTCCCAGCTGCAGAGCTGTGGAAGATTTAAGATCTCCATTTCGGTGAAGACATATTGAAAATGTAGCTGAAATGCAGATTTCCTCATCTAGAGGAGGAATACTTGCCCAGATAAAAGCATTAATGCTTTTCTGGGATATTGGATTCAAATCTGTGCAGAGGAAGCTATTCAACATGTGTGTTTTCCACACACCCCCCCCCCCCGAATGGATAAAATCTTGGCACATGCTCTCCTTCCCCCTCAGGTGTGTGAATCTTCCCCAACTCTTCATTTCTACCTTTTCCCTTAAAAGGGACCCAAAATATTCTATCTGAACTTAAGGGGAATGTTTAATTTGAAATGAGCCATTTTCTGTCCTTAGGATTTTCATTTTGGAGGAGAATGCAAAAATTAAAAATTCAGGTGTTATCCTCACTTTTTTTTTTTTTTTTTTTTTTTTTTCCCAGCTCTCAAATAGGAAATTCAGGATTTACACAGCTCAATAAGGTTGTTTCCATGGAGACTCTGGAGAGGGATAGGTTGGTTCCTGCGCCACTGAAGCTCTGCTGCTTCCTGAGCTGACCAGGGAAGGGAACGCACTGTTCGTGGAAATGGCAGAATAGGTCAGCCTGCCGTTTCGCATTTTCTTTTGACATTTCTGAGCGTACCGATTAATATTCATTCTGAATTTGTGGTCAGTACAATTCTGTTGTCCGTCAAAAAGTGCTCATGGGTTTCTAAGTTGTTGGGGGTTTTTTTGTTTGTTGTTTTTTCCCCTCCCCTTCAGAGTTTGTTTCGAAACTTGGTGGGGTTGGTTCATTATCTCTGTACCTCTCTTGTGGTATTTTGTCTTTCAAATGCACAAGGATTAATTGGGACCAGTCTGGGTAAGTAACCAAGTTCTCCTGGTGTGGTTTTACTGATGTCAGCATAAGCAGGCACAGGTCAAAGGTTTAAATCTCATCCTAAAATAAGCGTGGTTGTTGTCCTGGCATGAAAGTTAAGGAAATTCAGGGCTTGATATAAAGCTCATAAAATTCCCATGGGCAGTAAGAAATATAAACTGTTATAAATATGTCTGAAAACTGCTACTCCTTTGCAGATCAGGCTAACAAATGGAAAAGTTGACTTGATAATGAAATATTGTTTGTCCTTGGGCTAACTCTGTTGGGCACCTGATGCGTTTCTGCTGGATTTAAGAGGTTTGATGTCTCTGCTCATCACAGTTTGCAAAGCCTGGGGAGTCTTGGAGGTCTTTGCTTTCTAGGCATTTTGGCTGGTGCAAGAAGCAAGTAGAAGGTTTTTAAGGAGGTTTGTGCAGTTGAGGAGGGCAGCTCAGGCTGACCCAACGGAGAAGTCTGCAGACATCCATTGCGGCATCTGCCCTTTCTCCTCTCGTTGTAGCAAAGAATGCTACGCTGTAGTGCCTTATTTGGAGGTGTTGCCCAAGCTTGTTTCAGCGCTCAACCTGCATAAAAACAGAAGGTGACGGCATGGAGTGAAATCATTTATCAGGCTTGGTAGAAGTTTTCACCCCAGGATGATCATACACTGGGGCATCAGAAAGAGTAAAAACTTTGGTTTAGGCTTTCAGTGGGAGAGTCCTGCTAACAGCAGGAAAAAATAATGGAAAATAAATAGGAACACTTACCTTCTACCCATAAAGTGACCTTATGTTCTGTTCCCAGAAGGCTCAGAAAATGATGATTAATAATTTTTAGACCTACTCTGTACTCAGTAGGTTGTAGGTTTATGCAGCAGCACTCAATTTTATAATAGCTTTAATCCCAAATTAATTTTCAACCTTCTGAAAGTGGAATGTGGCAGAGGGACTCTGATAGAAAAGAGTGATTCACTGTAGATTATGACCAAGAGTGAATGGAAATCCTGTGCTCAGGTTCAGCAGCAGGGATGCAGAGAGGAAGAATAAGTATATCTGAGATAAAATTTACACAAGGGTACAGAAGCTAATACTGTTAAACCTTGAAGGGATTTTGAAATCCAAATTGCATTCCCAGAGGCTTAGGGCTAATATCCCAACAATATGACCTTTAAAACTGTAAAAGGTTTAAAGTGGGGCAATACTGACTTTGTGTGCCCCAAGCTTTCCATACAGTTGGCCGATTGGGGATGTAGATGATGATTTTTTTATTTATTGGTTTGAGCCTGGAATGTTTTGATACCTCCAAAGTGCTCCCAACTTGTGTCACCGTATGTGTCTACAGAAGTGCGGGATGCTGGACATTTTTGAAAATCAAGCAGCACTTAGTTTGATGGCACTGGCTGCATCGTCACTTGAAAAGCTGCAGGGACAATTTATGATTGTTCTTCACTTGGCCATTGGGTCATAGGAAATCGCAGTCACTTAACAGTTGAGACTTCTGGAGATCATCTAGTCCAACGTCCTGCTCAAGCAGGGTCACCTAGAGCAGGTTGCCCAAGGTAACAGACTGAAAAATAGCAGGAAAGGACTAAAACGTAGCGGCAGGTGTAGTGGTTATTCCAAGCATACATAGCAAGCATGTAGGGAAGAGCTGAAGGTGAAGGCTCTGATGCAGTTTTAATGTGCACGAGCGGGTCAAATTTCCCCTTCCTTGTTCTCTGCTTTGGAACTATGTCTTTGATAGAGGGAAGATCCCTTGCAAATCCATTGACTTTTACTCTAGCTGTAATGCGAGTCTGCCTCTCCGGGAATCAGCTAGTTTGGGGAGCAGGGAGTTTTTACGGGAAAATTTTAACGTGGAGCTGGAATGCCACATCTGCAGTCCTTTCTTCTCTAAGAGGTATTTTAAAGTTGATTTCAATGTAGGGTGGAGAAAAAAAGCTTTTCACTGTTGTTGTTGTTAACCTCTTGGTTTTGGGCGATTCTGCTAAAGAATTGTTCTGCCTGCTTTTCCTTTGCAGCAGTTTGTGCTTTGTGCTTTTCATTTTAGCCACTGGTAAACGTCTGCATTTCCGTGTCCTCTCTGCCATTTGTCCTTGGTTTTGGTTATATCCATTTCACTTACGGTTTTTGATGTATTTTTTTTCGGAGGATGAGCAAATTGTGCCAGATTGCTTAGAAAGATGAAATTATTAAATGAATGTGATGGTAAGGATGTTTCAAGGCTCCTTTGTATCCCTGTGTTTCCATTGAATTAAATTGCCTTTCAGGGAAGCCCATGGCTTATCAGTTTATAGCACATACGTTTGGCATTTGTACGCCTAGTCCTGATATTAAGCTCTGTTTCTATGCATCTCTAGATTATTATTAACACTTTTATAATTGCCAGACTTGATGCAAAGGTGTAATTTGCTTACCTTTATTAGCAGTAGAAGAATGGGTATCACCAGTAGTCGCTTCCCCAAGCAGAGCCAGTTTAAGTCAATTGGTTTTATTATTACTGTGCTCTTCACACTCATATGCCTCAGATTGGACTGAAGCCATTTGGATTTATCTGCTGTATCAAGGCAATCAAATGCCAAGGAATGGTAGTCACTGAGGATGGATTACTCTGGATCTCAGAATCATTAGTTGTCGTTAGAAATACAATGAGACATTCAGTCCGAGGAGGAATACTTCAGGTTTTTAATTAATAGTTTTAGAATGGTATTAACTTTTCTTTTAACTTCTTGCGTTAATTAAAGATTATAGGTGTATGGTTGAATGGGTAGAGGGAAGAATGCAAACTGTATGATGAAGTCTGACAAAGAAAAGGATGTTCTAGCTTTTTCAGCAAAGGAAAAATGTGCTGTTCTCTCTCAAATTTCTTGGTTTCGATTTTGAGATTTTAACATGCTCCAAAGCAGACAATTCATTTATTTTAATTGATAAAGCCTTATCACTTAGAGGACAACTAAAGGAGCAAAATTGTTTAATGACAGTAAGGTATTAGCCTATATAAATTGTTTTGTGCTTGTGGATGTGTAATTCTAAACCAGTAATTAGTTTGTGCAATGTATTTCTGAGAAATGAGAATATGGTTCTCTGTGTAAATACTATAAATGTACTCTTGAAAAGGGAGAAGGGAATTATATATGGGAATATTTGATGTTATGTAATATTTGGCTTGATTGTGTAGATACAATTCAAAGCCTTCTCTGAATATAAAGTTAGATTACAGCACAACATGCTTTACTGGCAGACTGCATAACATTTCAAAAGGATGGGCGTCTTGAAGGATTATGTTCAGTCTCATGCATCTAGGTACTTTGACTCTCAAAGTCATATTTTATGAGTCAAAACTTGACGGATTTTAAATTAAAAGCTTCAGTTCCTGAAAAGGCAGAGATGGAGTTGTAAAAATGGAGTTGCAAAAATGATTTATGTCTGTTGAGAACATGAATGCCTTGCATCTGCTGCTATCTGTTCAATTATCATCCCTAATATCTTAGCTTTACTGAGACCTGTGAAGCTGTTGGTGAGAGAACTACTTGGATGTGGAGAACTGGCACAGACAGTGGAGGGCAGACCACCCTTTGCTTCACTTTGCTAGTGTGTCTTAGCCTGCAAGTGATTTTAACACTAACATCCCTGGTAGCGTCTTCACGTCGTAATTATTAACTGTTTGGCACGTCACTGTCCTAAGATTGCGCTCTGTGGGTAGGAGATCTGGCTACCTACCCACAAATGGAAATCTTACCCCAAGGTTCAAAAAGAACATTATTAATTACATTTTGATTGTTATTCAGATAATTTCCCAGTATCACTGGAATGTGACTTTTGAGGAGATGGACCTTGACCTGTGGAAGCCAGTGTAGCTCTGTGGAAATTGCTGACCAAGAGTTCAGCGCAGCTGAGGAGATGCCTGCACTGCAATGGCAGGTTTTGGCCGGATACAGTCCTATAGTCTCAGCATCGCACAGCTCGGTATGTAGCTGTCCCTTCTTTTGGGATGAGTTTTCTCAGCTACTAAGTTTACCAGTTAGTACCCCAGCTAGGAGCTGACTTGGATACATCTTCAGGACATTTCAGTTCTCTCTGTTCACTGCGTGCGCGCATTTGCATTAAGCCTCACATGCAAATTGGGTATCTCCTGCATACACAGCTGTGTGCCTGGCTGCTTACAAATCAGTCAGGGATGAACTATGTGCCTTAAGCTGCTGGCAGAGTTTCCTTTGACTTGATGGGGCCAGACTTTCACTTCAGGTGTTTTTACAAGGTCTACATTTTCTGCATTGATTTTTCCCCATTTGAATTTTAGTTTATCCTGCTTCTTTCTTCTGGTTTTAGTTGAAAGCTCAACTGATAACCTGTTTTTCTGTGCCTCTGGTTATATTATGTCAGGAAGCGCAAATAGCATAGCATCTCTATTTTCACTCAATGGGAAGAGACATATAGTTGATTAAAATGTATTGCTTATATGGTTTGATGAATGTTTGGGAGGATGTTATTGTTTTACTGCTTCTTTTTTGGACATTTTCTATTTCTGTTTTATCAATGCTATTTCCTCCACTTGTCTTAGACATAATATATGAGGTTAATAACATGTCAGCTTCAGAAATTAGAAGGATAAAATGATACTTCTGCTGAAAGCTACAGTTAGAGGGGAGGATGATTTATAATGCTCATTAAAATATGCAATTACATTTGTTTATTGAGATGCCAGTTACATATAGAAAAAGAGAGCAATATGTTTGAATTTGTTTCTGATTGTTTAACATGAAGTTCTAGTTTATAGGTAGAAGGAAGATCTAATATATAAGCTAGCCCAACTCTCATCAGAAGGACTGGATTTCCTCTTTAATTCTTCTTTAAGCTTTTACTGTACCTTTAAAAGACTTTGAAGCATGTTTTATAGGTATTCAGCCCGTTAATCTTTTGCTTATTTTGTTCTCTTTATCCAGCAATAATATGGATCTGCTTGTTTGCTCACTGATTTTCCTTTCAGGGATATAGTTCAAATATTTCATAGGGCCCCTTCAGTCTATTTTTCTAGTATTTTGTGATAGTACCTACCTTGTATTGGAACAAATACTATGGGATGTTCAGTTGTTGACGGATGCGAAAAAAATATCTAGGCCAGTGTAAACTATTTCTTATCTCTTTTTAGCCTTGCTGCCTCTATTTTGGTCTTTGAAGCCCTCTTTAACAAAGCCCTTAAGTGTATGATTAACTTTACACATCCAGGCATTTCTGCCAGCCCATCTTCCACGGGCTCTTGTTTTCTCTTTGAACATCCATCCTCCATACTGCTCTTGGATGTCTTCTTCAGACAGGTTCTTGGAGAACAGATGTTCCAGCTATGGAAGTCATGTACGGAGGAGGAGTGCAATCACTGGGTTCACAGACGCTTCCATGCGTACGAATGCCCAGCGGCGTCTTTGCAGCTCTTTCTAACTGACTTGCCATCACTGCCAGCTGGTGGTTTTGCAAGTTACTTCTCTTCCAGTTTCACCTTTATTGAGAGGATATATACTTTAGATTATTTGTCACCATACGTATGCACTAAGATGTGTCCAAATTAAATCTTGTTTTTGTTCTGACCATTTTCTACCTTTCTGGTATTAACCATGCCTCCCAATATAGACTCGTTTGCCAGTTTTCTTAATAGGCTGTTTTCTCCCTCTTCCAGGTCATTCTGGAAAATATTAAAGAATAGGAATCATAACCATGATTACATTGGTGCTGCAAAAGACGTCAGCCTGGCATACTGTTAGTCCTCGTTGTCTTTGGTTTATATTCAGTTAGCCAATTTTTGGAGCAATCCAATCCAATCTGAATTAACATTTCAATTACTCTTTCATGAAAGAGAGTAAATGCTTCATTAAATTATACGCTTTAATAAAATAACCATCAACAGCTATAAAGAAACTTTCTAATACGATATAAAATATATGTCAGTAATTTGGAATGAAATATCGCAAACAGGCTTAAAATATGTATCATTTTAAGTAGGTTGGAATTTAAAATGTCAGATTTTTAATATCTAATGAATGTAGGGATATTAAACTAAGAGCTAGGACTCTGATTTCTTGAAAAAAATTCTACTGCTGATTTCCAGTTGCTGCTTTCTGAGAAACAGTGACCATTGCTCAGCACTCACCTCCTCTTTGCCGCTTGTAATTTTGTTGGAAAAACTCCCTACACCCCCCAAATCATACAGCATTGACATTGTTGCTGTACAAAGACCCCAAAAAAATTAACTGAGGTATTAGGGTGAAAACTTGCTGCTGATGGAGGGAGGAACGGGGCTGAGGGCAGCGTCTGCCTGGAATTGCCTGCAGTTGCCCATAGGGCAACTTTCACTCTCACGAGCTTCTTTGAAGTCAGTGGAATAGTATGAATGTTTTGGAGACAGCTCATTAATAAATAATGTGGAATAAGTGCATAAGAGTTTGTAGCGGGTCTGTTCAGAACATCCCAGTTCCTCTGTCATATAATGAGTAGCTTCACTGCACTCCTAATGCTTTTGCTGGATCATTTAAATTTTTCGGAGCCCTCCCTTCTTTAGGCTGCAGTCAGTCACTAGTCAATCACTTAAGCACGCGTTTGACTTTGAAATGTGTACTTAAATATGTCTGTGTTCAGGAAAGTGCTTAATTTGTACTTAACTCTAAGCATGAGCTACCACTGTAGTGATCTGGCTGTCAAGTTATGTTTCAGTTTGCATAGGTAATAGCAACCAGTTAGGAGCTTAAACAATGTATAAGGTTTATAAGTGATTAGCAAAATAAAGCAAGTCTTTTCCCCCTTACTTTCCCTTACCAATATTTTAATTTCAATATACTTTTTGTCCTGGCCTTGTTACCAAGGGGGGAAAAAAAAATGATAAAGAAACTGTCAGTAGCTCTGTGCAGAGCAAAGCAATGGCTCTGCTCCTACACTTGCAGTGTAGGCTCACAGTAACAACGTAAAGATATTTTATAACAAAGCTATGAAGAAAAATCCCTTTTTTTTTTTTTTTTTTTTGGTTGTTCACAGGCCTACTGTACTTAGTATTACACTGGGATCTTTGCTTTCAGTCATGATTCAGTTGTATGTGTCTACCTTTCAACCTTGATGTGACTGAACAGCTTCTTCTTAAGCTCAGTCATGGATTGGTGACTCCCTCCCCTTGCCTTTACAGTCATCTACATTGTGACTATATTAGCTGGAAAAGTATTTCATCAGTGCTGCAGTAGTTACGGGTTTGAGACAATTGTAAGGTGCTGTCTGAACTACCATGGAAATTATGAAGTGTTTATTAATACTGCTTTACTTTGGCTCCAATATATAATTAAATTTGTGTATCACAAGGGTATCTTTGTTCATGGAAGTATTTTTCAGTATGTCAGTTTAGACGCATACTATTTCCTTCTAAGTAGCTTGCTTTGCTTCATAAATTGGCAACTCTAATTAGATCTTTAAATTTAAACAACCATTTCTTATTTTATTCTTGAATAATGCATCTAGGTATTTTCACTTCTGATGCTGGAATACTGTTTATAGATAGGAGAAAAATCTGACTGCTGCTGAGATTCAAGATTTTTATAAAGCTGGTTTTAGTTATTGAATTTGGAAATAATACAAAGAATGTCTGTCTTCTGAACCACAGTTAAAGCCTCAGAGAGCCTGATCCAATTTCCAAGTGCTAGTGGAAAAAAATCTGCTCCTAAATGAAATATATGTTCAGATGAGTTTCAGCAGTCAGAAATTCACTGCTCTCCTGGATCTGCTACAGATCCACTGTATGGTTTCACATAGGTAAAAGTTGGGTTATCTTCCATCTTTACTTGTGAAATGCTTTGTGTGACAGTTAATATTTTTCAATTTCCTTTCTTTAAAGCGGGAGTAGTAACACTTAACTGAGGTGTGAGTGTGGCCACGATGATGACGATGGAGACGACCACACTACTTCCTCTCTGTTGGGTCCATCCTGTATCTTCTAATCTTGGGAGGCCGAGGGGCAGACGGGGGAGGAACATAGTCCACTTTCCAGCCTCCAGGAAATCTTCACCTCAAACAATCCTACGGTACAAGCCTATTTTGAGAGTTTACGTGTGTAAAGAACTTGGAGAGTGTTTTTTGTAAAGCACTAGATGTATTTTGACCGATTTAACGCCTTTCTGTAGTATGCACATACCATGGCAACCTTCAGGTGCTCCACTGGGACCTATCTTAGGTAAATCCGTATTACATGCAGATGGGAGTTACCAGAGCTAGAACAAATCTGTGGTGAAATACAGAACCTCTGTTCCTTGTGTTTGCTTTCAAGCAGCTGAAATTTCTTTAAGGAATTTGGTGACAGTTTCACTGAATGTCTAGTGATGAAAAGGTGAACATGGAAGAAATTCATAAATTGTTCCCAGAAGCAGCTGCTAGGGCCGTGGATGAGTTACCTGCTGGGGTAAAGTACAGCTGGGTTTGTTGTGTGTGCGCCGTTTGCTAATCATTCTATTCCCATGGATAGTCTCAAGCTATCAGCGTCTATCTGCACCTCAAATGATGTTAAACACATCTTGAAAGCAAGGAGGAGAGCAGTAACAGCTGAATAAATGTAGTATCATCGTCTTGTCTTTTTTTTTTTTTTTTCTGTTCACTCCAGTGTTTTCTTTAAGTGACCTGTTACTTATTATGCAAGAACATTTCTGGATATCATGGTATGAGAAGTCAAGTTACCAAAAATGGTTAAATTTGGCAGTTAGGTTGGGAGACTAGACAGCAATTAGGGTTTGTTTTTGTGTACTTTTATTTATTTTTTTTTAACAGCAGATTTGGGTTAACCTTTAGAAGGTCCAGAAGCAACACGTGCTTGGATCAAGAGAGAGACTTGCACTATATTCTTAACAGACAAGTTCAGGCCCTGTTGACATGTGTGAGACTTTCACTGACAATGAGGAGCTTAGAGTCTTACATGCTACCTATAGAGAATACATAATCAACGGTGGAATTTAGCTCTGAGACACCAGCCTTGCAAAATAGGATTTAGATATGTACTGGGATTAAGGCAGCGTTGGAAAAACTCTCATCATAAAGTGCTCCAAAAAGGGTGAGTATTGCTTATTATAAAATGTTGAGTGTGAATGTCTGGTCAGGACACCACAGGCTGGGGAGAAGGTGCTTCTCTTTGTGACGGTCTAGAAGCAAATAATTGCAAAAACTGAGGTTTAATTTGTATCATTGTTTAGAAATTGGAGTAATACTAACAACTTTCAGAGAACTACTGTGAGCTTTACTGAGGTGGAACCATTTACCTTTCTACGTGGAGTCTGGAACATTGTGTCTCTAAAATCCTATGACAGAGAAATCCATTTCTGTCTCTTTCTCTCTCTCTCTCTCTCTCTCTCTCTCACACACACACACACATTTTTTGCCTTAAAATTATTTTTAATGAAATGTTTCTGTTTTTTTCACTATAAAAAATTTAATGATCAGTCATATGCGTCTCTATTATCTGCTGAAGACAATTCTTTACTTAATTTTTAGCTGTTTGCTGACTGATCCAAGCTGCTTTTTATCTGTGCTTTATACTGATTGACTAGATTTCAGCATTACCCTGTATTATTCTAGACTTCCAGATTTATTTTTTATATTTGGACATATTATAGATAATGTTGTATTAGGAAATACACAAATTATATCCAAATAAGCATCTGTGTGTCCAGTTGCTCTCTGATATGTACTAGAACACCCATCTTATTAATATCTTTATCCTTGAAGTTACCTGTTAATCTGTGAAGGATGTTTACACTCCATCACTCATTAATTAGGAATGTTGGGAGGATTTATTTATTCTATTTTTTTTTAAGATGATGGATATTGGCCAGGGAAAAACTATGCAAAAATGGAAACTTTAATTTCACAGTAAAATCAGCTGAGCTTCTGCCAGGGCTACATTGTAAAGAACTTGCTGAAGCCAAATATTTTTTGTAAAAAAAATGAAATATTTTAAGAAAACTAATTAAAAGAAGACACTCCACAGCTACTCCCAGGAAAATGATATGTCTCTTAGCTTGTGGAATTCAAGACAGTTGTGCATACAGTTTTCCAAAACTCAGTGGAATAAAAACTGTGAAAATGTGTTCCCACTCACTTAAAGGTGAGTTCAAGAATAAATACAGTAGAGAAAGCAAGTGTTTAGCAGACATGGTGTTAAACTATGAAGAATGAAACTGCATTCCCCATCTTGAGTCTTCAAATAGCCAGATTCTCAGTCCTCTTTATCCTGCAGCTCAGTTACTAAACTAAAAGTGTGACTGATCCCTAAATATGACAATAACTTTATTTCAGGGACAAAATTTGTCAGCTCTTGTTGGGGTTGCATTGAGGCTGCTGTCAAAATCGGACCCAAGCCCTGTATTTAGAAAACTCTATCCTTAACATGCAGATACACTGATCAGTAATCAAATATATTGAAACATCCCAAATTACACAATAATTAACTTGAAATAAAATCTAAAAACCTAAGTTTTATTGTTGCTGTTAATCTGAAGATACCTACCTTCTAACAGATCACTTATCAAGCAGTTTTCTATTTCTCATAGCTAGTTCAAATTGTAGCTTGCTTGGAGCAAGCTTAAGCTGTTCTCTCTCTGGTGTCTAGGAAGCCAAGCAATGTGTCCAGAAGCTTGCAAACATATTTTAGCAGGTAAACCATTGATTCTGACCTTGAGTGTACAGTGAAACAGTGACAGTTCTTCTTATCAGCAAAAGAAGAGAGTCATCCATCATCTCTGGATTTATGATGCTTGTAGGTGAACCGGTGGCAGTGATGGTGCTGAAGACTTCCTGCTCTGAGTGGCCAGCCCTCGTTTAGGGAGGCATCTTGTGCTGTGCTGCAAATACTGCTGATGAATTCATCCGGGCCGTTCAGCTCAGTGAAGCCCCCACAGTGGGTTGGGAGGTAATTTCATAACTCTTTCAACGTCTGGTCTGGCTTGGTTCATTCTGGTTTGCAGCACCTTTCTCCTGCACCACTTCCATCCCTCCAAAAATACACCTCAGGTTTCCTAGACTTTGTAATACCTACATGCAGTGTAAAATTCATGCTGCTCTTGGCGCTCTCTCCAGGGATGGATTTCATGCTTGGGAGCCCATCAGCGTTTTAAAATGGGATAAATTCTAATACTCAGATCCACAGCAGAGTGATACAAAGCAGGATGGATGCCTGACTTCAGTGATAAGATAGCACGGTGCTTCACACTGTAAACTTCTGGTTGCATCCTGGGATGTCTTGCGCTCTGAAAGCACCAAAGAAAGGCTGAGCAGGGGAATATTTTGGTGGCTTTGGGCACTGAGATGTGTAGAGATTTTAGGTCACTGCCTTTCTCTACCAAAGTTCACTCTTTTCAAGACACAAAACTTCACCTGTAATGTCCGCATTGTAAGTAGAAATAGGATTGCACTGGCGAGGCAGTCATGTCCTCTATCAGCCAGAGGTTGGTTTGTTTTGAGTTAATATTTAGTTAGGTGTAAAGGAAAGGAGTTGTGTCATCCACTGTGACCTGTCGATGTTACTATACTGATTTGTGTGACTGAAGAAGCAATGTGGGGTTAAGGGAAAGGGCAAAAACTTAAGATGGTAAGAAGAAAAAGGAAACTAAAAAGGGGGATGTTACAATATGAGCTGGAGCAATAGCAGTTCCTTGACATGAGGGAAAAGTGACTGCTGCAGAAGGACTCAGAAATGATTGGTAGGTTTTTTCTTTCTTTTTTTTTTTTTTTTTTTTTTTTTGGTCTTGCTATCATCACAGAAAGTTTAGTGCCAATTAACTTTATGGGAAGGGATTACAGACATGGTAAGCAATTGAAGGATTCAGGAGGTGTTTATGCAATGATTTGAGCAGAATTAGTGTAACTTAACATTTTCTTAACCTTTGCCTTAACCTTGTCCCTCTTGACAAGATACCATATTTGCCAAAACAAATTGCAGTGATAAGAAACTATTATTTTGTTAAAAATCAGAACTTATTTTCCCAAAGTTATTGGTGTAAGTCATAAAACTCAGACAAATGAGTTTCCTGTCTATAAACGCACTGAAAGATAGCATGACATTTACTACCTGCAGTACATAATTAGACTCCCATTCACTTATATATCCATTTATTTCAATCACTGAATGTGATTATTCTGAGATAAGTTGGCTTTCTGCTTACAGAATGAGGATTTTTCAATTGAATTCTACCTCTCTGCAAAAAAAGGTTCTCAAAACCTCAGGTGAAGTAGTCCAGCTGCCAAAAAAAAACTTACTCTATTTATGATGTGCATCACTCTCTATTGAACTGGATTTTTCTCAATTATTTAAATACATATAAATAAATTTATTTAAAGGCAAAATTATGTTATTTTAGTACAAACTTAGCGTTCATCTAAGACTAGTTGCAAAATTTTGTATTGAGACCTACCTAGACCTAGTCATTCTCCAAGACTTAATATATTCCGCTTTGATTTGTTTCTCATTTTGTTTTTCCAACCAGTGTATTTATTAAGAACTCTTAAGGTGAGATTTCTGTGAGCCACCTCCTTTTTTCCACCCTATCTTAAATTATTTGCAGATTCTTACCCTGTTGCTTAGTCTCTGATATAAAGCATGCGAGTTTGCAGTTACTAGTTTGCAGTTGCTGTGACTTGCACGGCTCTGCAAAAAAGCTGCCTTACTGCCATTGAGTTAATTCCTGTTGACCTAGCTGAAAGAACTGCGTGATGATTTCCGTCGCCACCGGGGAGCAGGCAGCTGGGAAGATCTGGGATCCACCGCTCCCCTCACTGCACTGAATACGGCTCGTCGTGCTGTACTTCGCTGGTGTAATTTCAATTTCTGGAGCCTTTGACAAGATTGGAGGAGAAGTTGGAGGCAGGGAGGATGACCCTGCTCAGAGAGAAAAGGTGAAGCATTTCATTGCATTTGATGGAAGGAGAACTGAGACTTTTTACGTTGGGTGAACTGATGTCTTTAAGTGAAATTTTACCTAATTTAAAAAGAATGCCAGGAACAGTGAAAAAGACTGAAATGCTCACTGAACTATTAGGAAGGTGCTTAAAGCATTTATTGACTTGCAGGAACAGATCTCCCTTTTTAGGGGAGAGGCATTTGTAAATTAAAAATACAAACCAAAACCAAGATGTTCTTCAATTTATCAACAAGACCTCTCTTTACTTTTGACAGTGAAGAATGTGGTCTCTTCTAAGGCATGTTTTAATTCTGAAGTTTGATGACTGCTGAAGTAGAAGGACAGAACCTGGGTATATTGCAGAAAAAAAGTATTTTCAGTTTCATCTAGTTCCTGTCCCTCTTAATGAAAACACTTTGCCTGGAATGAGTTTCAGAGAGCATCTGGGATGAACTCTGGCAAGCTGAACAGAAGGACCTAAAGGTAATGTTAGAACCAGGGGCTCATCTGCAGAGTTCACGATCTTTGAGCGATAAGCCTGACACCAACTGAGAAGTGGAAGCAGAGGGTGCTTGCCGTGCTCCTGGCGCACGCGTCTGCCTGCAGTTACTTCTCATGCATAAACGTTAGCAAGGCAAACTGTGAGGGAAGGGTGGTGTAAACAGATGGGGTGAATTGGTTACTCCAGATCCATGCACTGCTTTTTATAAAATATATTTTAATGCTCCCTCTGTGGGTCTTCTGTGCTACTCAGTGGAGAAAAGCATTTGAATTTAGGGTGAATATGGCCATTTGTGAGCTGCTCCCCTTTGCTCTCACCGATGCTGGCATGAGTCAGTGGAATTTCAGATGCCCAGGAGGGGAAGCTGTATGCTGAAAAAACAAGTGCAAAGGGGTGGCTGGTTTAACCAAAATCGTGTTAAGTGCTAGGTGTAACACACTGACCAAGGACTCTGTGTTGCTATATTGATGAAAAATATGGCAACGTTGTGCCCAAAAACGAAAGCTCAGCTTCCTCAGTGACCTTGGGATTTGAGGCACCCTTAGATACCAGATTTGCTTCTTGGTGTCTGTCAAGGTTGGAGCTTCCAGGAAAATACACCGTAAGCACTTAGGCTGTTGTCATCCGTGACAACGTGGCTCAAATCTTGGTAACGTTTATCTCATTTTTGCATTGCGGGCGATTCTGGGTTGATCCTCTCTCGTTACAGAAGTTGAGGCGTTTCTGAGTCTTGGAAGCTGGGTGCAGGGTCATTTCTGACTGAGAAGATAGGGCATCTTTTTCACGTAAAAACATGGATGGAAGAGTATTTTAACAAAGTGCTTGAACACCTGAGGGCGGAGTGCAGCAAAACAGATTTGTAGATAGGCCTTAGGAGAATTTTAATGTGACTGTCTTAATAAGGCATCCTTCATCTTGTTCTGAAACTTGAAACTATTTCTAAAATTCTAATGTAAACAGTAATTTCAGCTTAAAGAACAATCTTGTGGTACTTGTTATAGCATTATGGATTTTATCTAGCTGCTCTTTAAATGAGTTTAACTTTTTCACAGTGGCTGATACTTTTGCAAATGATGAGCAAATGAGGAGGTGAAATTACATTTTCAGATATGACAGAGGGTAAAATTTAAAGGTATTTTGATGACTAAAGATATTATTCAGGTATTTAGAAAAATTTAAACAGGTAGCTATGCTAAAATACGTTTGCACCTTCAGTTAGGTAAATGCAGCTGAAAAGGTGTCCCTCAGCCACTTGTCCTTTGAAATGACTTTTTTCTGGAAATATTTTTTTTCAAAGTTATCCTTGGATTTTAAGTTTATTAAAAACTTTCGAGTGTTTTGTCAGAGGTGTGTGTTCTAAAGCTGAGTATTCATTTGTGTCATGAGCTGTGAAGAACAGTTCTTTAAGGAAATCAGCAATATTAAATTACAGCTCTTGATGGGAAAAGTGTTGATTTGTCCACAGCAGAAATACGGAGGAGATCTATGGAGCAGGTTGTAGCTAATGCTGAAATCCGATAGATGATCAGGGCGGATAGCCTGCAGGACACCAGCTGCTTTGGAAATTTTGCTGCTCCTCTCCAGATCACATATGGGTGAGAGAAGAGATGCTAGTGGTATTGTCTTCAGCAAAGCTGATGTCTTCAGTGTTACTCCATCTGCTAACAGCATGCTCGGACAAGAGTCAAAAGGGGCTGATGACTATCCGTTGTCTCACCTGCAAAATGGTTCTCATTTATTTTGCCCAGGGATCTTCCTTCTGTTCATGTTTCTATTTCACCTTTCTTAGTTTATGGCATTCGAGAGGGTTGTGGCCCCTTTTGATAGCGCCGGATCGTATGTCTGTGCTTAAATGTAGTGTCCGCATGTTAGAAGCCAGATGTATATACATTATTTGTTTGTCTGAGCCTTTATGATAAGGCTAAGTAGAAATAAATCAGATCTGCACTTCACAGATTCTTGTTTTGGCTGTTGTATAAAAGTTGAACTGGGCATCCAACCTCCTTTAGTACAGGAAGTGAAAAAACAAACCCCAGGGCTAGCCACGGTTAACGGCGGGTTGTCAGTCAGGAAATTTCAGTCCGAGCATTGCAAAAAGACTCTTAAAACTGATTTTTTTCCGATACTGAGCTGCTTTGTACCTTCCAGTTAAACATTTTACGTGCACAGTGTTGCAGCTGACCTGAGAAAAGCCATTTATATGATTCTGCTCTAAAACTCATTGAAGTCATCAGTGAGCTTGGATCAGTCTCTCTCAATTAATGAAGCTGGAAATATTTAAAAGAAAAACTCTTCTCTGTGATTTATTATACCAATTTTGTGGTTTTGCTGTTGTTTGCATTTCAGCTCTGTGGGCTGTGTTTAGTGGAATCATCTGAGATTTGACCAGGATGTTGCAGTTAGACTAAATACTAACTGGAGATAGTTGCAAAGAACTTTAGATTAAAGTAAATGAAGTGGATCTTGTGATGCTACCAGGTAATACGGAAAAGGCAATAAAGGATGGACATAGTAGAAATATAGTAATAATCCGTGATGGTGCTATAATATTTTAACTCACTGTGCGAGACCTCTGTGAGGTCCTTAAAAAGTGCAAGGCCTTGCAAAGGTACCAATCCTCTTTTCTAAACTGAAAAAAAATCTGGTCCGAGTCACTTATTGTTTTTATACGTTTGTTTTAAATAGCAAACCAGAAACATCTCTGGAGTGCATGGTACTTGAGTCTGTGTGTGCATTGAAGCACACTTTTTTCATTGACTAAAGCCTTGTTTACAGCTGCTTTCTCTAGTAAATCTTTCCTGTTTTTTTGTCTTATAGGCTATTCCAGAAGGCTGCTGGGCTAAAGGGCATAACCACTAGCCACCAGTTGCTTGGGAACACTTCTGCATTGCTCATCCATCCTTTTCACTGGCAGTTACCTTGGCGTAAAGTGTCTGGAAGACCAGAATCACCTAGAATACTTGATCTGGAAACAGTAAGAATCTTCAAAGCGACTCGTCATTTAATAGAAGTGATATAAAATTAGTGTGGGAAAAATACAATCCGCCTTAGGTAATTGCCTTTAGGAAGCATCTCCAGCACAACCCCAACATGGCCCGATATCCACATTCCTACCTGCGGGCTAGTTTGAACCACAGCAAGTTCCACCTGAATGTGAGGGGGAATTTCTTCCCTGTGAGAGTGTCAGAGAACTGGCACAGGTAGCCCGGAGAGGTTGTGGAGTCTCCTTCTCTGGAGATACTCAAGGCCCGCCTGGCTGCAACCCTATCTAACATGCTCTAGGTGACCCTGCTTGAGCAGGGAGGTTGGACTAGATGATCTCCAGAGGTCCTTTCCAACCTTACTGATTCTGTGATTCTATGATCCTAATTTTAGGATGGGGGGCTGTCTCCTTTCTGCCCCTTCCATCTGAGTGTATGGAAAGACCAAAAGCTACTTTTGAATACAAGATAAGCTATTTCTAGGTCATTTCCTAGCAGAATGGTTGTATAGCGTAGCTCTAGGTTTCTCCCTCCTTCTGTATGTTTATGTAGGGTATAAATCAGGTTCTGAGCATCATACTCACTTGATGAGACAGAGATTGTCCTTTTGGTCTGAATTAACAGCTAGTTTCAGCCTGGGCCTCTGTGGCCCCCAAAATGGTTTTTCTCTGGAGGAAGAGAAATGGGACAGGCCTGGATGCTTGCTTTCCGCTTTGTGAGCAGCAGCTGGAGTAGGTACGCAGGTTTGGAAAACTGGGGTAAAAGCTGGCACGCTCAGCATCTGCGTGTCCAAGACAAGGACTTTCATGAGAGCTTCTCTGCAGAAGCCTCAGCTTTTGGTAACAACGTAGAAGCAGAAGTATTTGCAAACCCGGTACTGTCTATCAGGTACTGCTCCTTTTGTGGCAGTCGTAGCCAGACTTGCAAGGAAGCAGCTAAATTCCGAATTAGCTGACTTCTCCTGAGAACTAGGAGCAAGCAGTTGGTATAAGCTCTGAACTGAAGCTTAATTTAAAAAAAGTAACTATAAGCCAAGAGATTTGTCTGTCTTTTAGTATTTGAATAATTATTGCTCTTCACCGAGGTGTTGTAGAACAAAATGGTAGTCCTAATCATGCTTTGTTTAACAATCTTCAGTTGTGTTTCTCTGGTTAGGTGTCTATCGCTGCTCTCTTATTAATGAAGGAATCCTTCCATGTTTCTAGAGCCAGCCTGTGTCTGCTGCCTGTCGATACCATTCGGAGAATTGATTGATTGTTCCTAATTTACAGGCTGTGCTTCGTTTGAGAACTAGAGCCCACGTTGATGCTTTTGGCTGTCTTCAGTTATCTCTAATAGACGGCAATCTTAAAATAGTCAAATACCACAGACCGTATCATCCACTGCTAACGGGGAGGCAACCCTAACAGAAAGCGGAGTGCAAAGTGGGCAACCCAGATTTACCAGGACTTGATGACTCTTGAGGTTGAGATAATGTATTGCAGCAATTTATTTTACTCGTGCAGAAGGGGAAACATATAATTTTTCAGTCATTTCACACATGCCATTAGCAACATAATTTGAAAAGATAATGATTTACAAACCACCTGCTATCTGGCAGATGCTTAAATATTGGCACGTGAATGGAATAAGGTATGAAACATATCTGAGTGTTTTAATTGCCCACTAATGTAATAACGCCTGTTCTCCTGGAGAATGTTTTTTTGTACAGTTTAATGATACATAGTTGCTTTCTCTTTTGAAGTAGATCTGCTGGGACTCTTTTTTCAATAAACAACAAACAGACAGGAACTTCACAGGTTTAGTCAGTCCTTTTCAGTTATTTTTGTCCTAGATTAATTAGCAAACCCTAAGAAATGAAGAACAGCAAGACTGTAATAAAGTGACACTTTGGAAAGTATTGTGTGAGTGAAGCTAGTAACGTATCGTAATGTATCAACAAGAACAACGATTTATATTTTATGTAAAGAATGGAGTACCTCTGATATTCTCGGGAGCTCATGGAAGTGAGTAGAAAAACTCAATGTTCAGTTCACTAGAAGCAGGCTTACACCTGTGGCAACGCAAAGCCTACTCTGAGCTCGAGGTTACGGTGATGTTCACAGCACTGGGAATGCCTTAAGCAGGCCAGGTTGCAGAACTTGTAATGATTGTTTGTTACCGATTGACACACATGCATCTTTATATGTTTAATAGCAAAGAGCTGAAACTCGACTTGGCACCTTTCTGCAGTGAGAGCGTGACATCCTGATGATGACAGAGTGCTCTGCTGGGAAAGCAGGCCTTCAGCCTGAGCACCCTAAAAGTAATCCAGATTCAGTTCTGCAACTGCATTTGCTTATTCCTGTTTGCATTCAGTTGAAAAGTTAACAACCCCCCCAACACACGCACCTAAATAAGAAAAGAAAACGTAGCCACACGGGCAGCATCAGCTTCTGAAGCTGCTCAGAGGTAAGAGTAGGTGGATAAGCATCCTAGTGCAGAAGCGGCATCTAGACTGAGTGTTACTAGGGCAGAGCCTGTGTACTTGGGGAGCAGAGTCACAGGCGGCCGGTTAACGAACCTGGGTCTCTTTACACTGAAGACTAGCACGGGGTAGAGATGCCCCAGCTGACTTGAGAAAGCAGCCCTTCAAATATTGGAAGTGTTTTGGCCCAGAGTTAGCTTCTCTGTCTCTGTGTTCGGTACTGGTTGGGCTAGATAATTATTTTGTATCCAAACGTGCAGTAACACACTGGCAAAAAGTAATAATCAGTCTGGCTTGTTGAAGGTTGCTGAAAATTTAGCCTAATTTGACTAATTGTATAAAGCACATGAAAAATTTGTGTATTTATCCAGCTTGCATAAAGATTAGACGCCTTACGTACATACAGTTTATATACATACAGCTGATGTAAGGACTGTAAGTTGTCTTAGTATAAATTTAAAACAATGGCTTGGAAAAACGTGTTAAAATGGACATATTAAAACTCCACCAAATGTTCGCTTGATGATTGTTTTACTTAATTGCATGCCAGGCTCAGTTATAGCCCGATTCTTACTCATGCAACCCTAAGCTATCTTAATCTGTAATTTTGAGTGATTGTGATAAAGTTATTTAAATCAATGAGCCTTTCTCTGTCAGAATTTGTAACTAGCTCAATAACAGAGAGAAAAACTGAATAAGCTGTACTGAAATCACAGGTATTTCTGTTCCCTCCTGTAAGGGCAACATCCTCCCTCCTGGTAAAAGGACAGGAACGTCTCTGAAGGAGTGTTAACATAAACTTTGGCCCCGGCAGATAAACAGTGTCAAATAAACTGGATTTGACAGTATTAACAAATTTATTATGTTGGATTTGAATGCATTAACTGTGGAAAGGTTTGATAATGTCATGGCTTTCAAATGATGGTCTTACCAAAGTGCTTAACAGATTTGTCTACTGTTTCACATCTGTAAGTGACTACATAATTTACACTTTCAATGGATGTTAGATTACCTGTCTGCTATTAGCCTCTTAAACTACAATGAATGAAAGACAAAAACCAGTCCTTTCCTAGGATATAAATGCTTACTTACCATCAGTGGCATTATTGGATCATCCTATATGTCACACCACTGTGGCTTTGCAAAATCTGGATGAAACAGATGCTTATACTAAGCCATTAACTGTATTTAAGAAGTTCTGTTTAGTACCTGCAGAAAGATGACTTGGAAAAGCTTGTTTTATAGTCATTGCATGTTAGAATGGGGTGTTATCAAAACAATGGTGTTGAACGTTGAAGACCTGGTGAGCTAATCCTTGCTATTAACAGCGGTTAAAATAGGGTTTCTTTGCTGTGGCATCTTCATTTTTCTGCCTTGTCTAGTGATAAAGGAAAATAATAATAATAATAATAAATGTTCTGCTTCCTGTTCCAGTGCTCTGTCACTCTCATGGTAAGGAAGTTCTTCCTCATATTCAGATGGAATTTCCTATATTTCACTCTGTGCCCATTGCCTCTTGTCCTGTCGCTTGGCATCATCTGCAACAAGAAATAGGAAATCTTTCCAACAGAAAATCACTCTGCAGAGAAGGTTCTGGGAGTGCTGGTGGATGACAAGTTGACCATGAGCCAGCAATGTGTCCTGGTGGCCAGGAAGGCCAATGGTCTCCCGGGGTGCGTTACGCAGAGTGTTGCCAGCAGGTCGAGGGAGGTGATCCTGCCCCTCTACTCAGCCCTGGTTCAGCCCCATCCTCTTGATCCCCTCCTTTAAGGTATTTGTAGACATTGGTAAGATCCCCCCTCAGTCTTCTCCAGGCTAAAGAGGCCCAGCTCTCGCAGCTGTTCCTCATAGGGCAGGTGCTCCAGCCCTCTGATCATCTTCGTAGCCCTGCACTGGACTCTCTCCAGTAGCTCCATGTCTCTCTTAGACTGGGGAACCCAGAACTGGACGCAGTACTCGAGATGAGGCCTCACCTGCTGGCAACACTCTGCGTAATGCACCCCGGGAGACCATTGGCCTTCCTGGCCACCAGGACACATTGCTGGCTCATGGTCAACTTGTCATCCACCAGCACTCCCAAAACCTTCTCTGCAGAGTGATTTTCTCTTGGAAGGATTTCCTATTTCTTGTTGCAGAGAATTTAAACTTAAAATCAACTAGATAAGGATATGGACCAGGAAAAATAACTCTGTGAGTATTTTCAGATTTATAGGTGGTGGGTTACTGGGCCTCTCCAGCACTTTAAAATCTTAATCGTGTAGAAACCTTAGTAGAAGGAAGAAATTGAGGTCCAGCCCTTACTGCTGCTGAGGTCCTCTGGCTTCACATGAACAGCAGTGGGTGCTGAGGGTGCGAAGAAACGGTCAGAACGGCTTCTCCGCACCACGGGGTCCGCAGCAGATGCTTGCGCTGCGGCAGGGTACGGTGGTCACCTGCAGATGTAGAACAGTTGTAAACCCTGAGCGGCCTCGTGTGAAATGGCACGTGCAAGTCTCTCCTCTACAAAAATCAGATGTTTGGTACGCGCTTCGTCCCTCCAACACATGGAAGAAGTGTGTACGCATTTTACAGTGCCTCCTGAAATAAGCTGCTAGTGGCAGCAGTCAAGTGACAGCTTTTCAAGGGCAAAATCATGGATCATCGTCTTGGTAAAATTCAGATTTGTTTTTAATTTAAGTAAAGCTTTTTTCTTACAAAGAGTAATATTGTCTGTTTGTAAATTCATTTTATTGTTTAGACAGCTACTAAAAATTAATTCCAGGTTACAGAATTTCTTTTAATATTTAGCAAATAAATGGCATCCAAACAATTTTAATTTGATCAATATTTAATGAATTATGATTATCTTTACAACTCAGAGTTTCACACTGCTGTATATTGCTGCATAATGTTTAATCAGGAGGAGAGAGTCTGCAATATCACTGGAAAATAGCAATCAAGTTTGTGCTGAAGAAATGTAGCAGGATTATTAACCAAATTACAGATATCTAATTTAATAATTATTCTAGTTAACATTTAAAATTTTGATTTGAAGAATATTTCCCTAATTTATAATTTTAAATATCTGTAATATTAAATGCAATGACATTTTGGCATTACCATCTGAAATCTCTACATCAGTTAACAGAAAAATTCTAAGGAGTTTCTCTGGCATAACGAGGATAACAGTTTTGTGATTTAAAAGGGATGTCTACCTGTAGGGATAGAATAGCATGGCCACTAGACAGTGCTTACATATTACTAGGATTGCTTATGCATTAGTTAGAGATAACTCTGTAAATACCATGGGAACCAGAGAAACCCTGTAAGGTTGATGTAATTGCAGAAAAGGAAATGGGAATCCATGAAAAACGTACTTAATGTTAAACTTCAGGTTCCACAGACTAAAGATGCGTTTTCCTTAGAAACGCAGATGATCGTTTGTGAGTAGTAATATCAACATTATTTTCAAATGTGTTCGGCTGGTTAAGTAAAACTGAAGAACTGTGAAACACTTTCTCTTGTACTGCATGTTAGGCACACCTGTATGAACGAGTGTGCTATGGAAAGCTCCTAAAGCGAAAACTCCAGAAAGACTAGCCAGTTTCTTTTCTACTTTAAGGCTCTTTCAACTTGGCAATTATGTCTTTTGGAAAAGTTTGTTTATAATTGTTTGGAATTAATTGTATACTGCTACTTTCTAGGCATTGCCCAAGAAGTTTACACAAGAATCACTTAGCCAGGTGGAGCTGCGGGTCAAAGAACATGGAAAGCTCTTCACATGGATTCCGTGTTGTGGGACCTGTTATATTATTCATCTGTTGAACAATCAGTGAGTCGAGGTAAATTTTCAATTTGAGTTCTGAGAGTCAGTCTTTTCCCACCCCAGCTTCCACTCTTCTCTCCTGTGTTTTTATGGTGGGTATCACAGAGCAGCGGTGTGGTGGGAGCTGATGAAACCTCCTGAAAGTGGATTTAGAGTGCTTTGACGTCATCTCATTTGTTTTTCTTTCTGTTGATGTAGCCTGTCACGTCCTGTGATTATTTCTGTGAAAGTGCAGGCAGGAAACCTGAATTGCATTTGTTCTGCACTGAGCTAAATGCCAACACGAGACAGAGACTGAAGGTTTCTTCTTTGGAATTTTTGTTCAAGATAATCCATTTGGAAATTTTCAGATTCGTATAATTAGGATGGAGTCTATGTAATAAAACTCTCGCCCTGCTGAAGTCTTGTGCAGTATGTGGCTGGTTTCAGTGGTATTAGCATCTTACTCACGCACAAACTCTTGCATTCATCCTGGGCGCTTGCGGTTATCTGAAAACAGGACAAAGATGCTATTTACCTGCAAGCCTTTGGCTGTTCTTGTTTTTCTGACAGCGACTGAAAACTCCAGATACTGCTGCAGGTTGTTTGTAGAGAGCAATCCATCAGTCTTCCAGGCAGGTCCGAGACGGGGCAGCCGAAGGTCAAGGGCAGGGAGGGTGGCGGGAAGTGGAGCATTCTGCTTCTGACTTATTCAGAGGACACCAAAGAAGACACGTTGGCTTCTCTGGGAACAGGGGCAAAGACTGGTGAATTAATACCAGTTTGCTTAAGGTGAGACCATTCAGGATCTTTAAAAAAAAATACATTTTTTTTCTTGTATATGTCGTTTATTAAAAGTGAGATCGGTCGCTATCAGCTTTCGGTATGAAAGCTTCATTTAGCTCTATTCCCAGGGCATAAAAAGTAACCTACACTAGAACATCCAAATTATCATCTTTGTCTAGACAGTAGTATGTTTGTTTAGTTCAAGTGCTAAAGCTAGACAACTTCAGATAGGAATAATACTCAAGATTTTACCAATGGGAACAACTTACCTGGGGATAGTGTGAATTTTCTAGCACTTTGGCTAAATTTTTATATGTATGTATAAATACATATAAATTCAGCCTAATATTAGTCAATTCCAATATATACATACGTATATGTATATGTAAATATATATATATGTATATGTGTGTATACATATGTATATCCTAGCTGAACCACAAGTTACGGTTTCAGTGAGGAAATTACTGGATGAAATGCTATGGTTTTTGTTGTGTATTAGTGCCGTTTAGGTTATACAAGTGTGCCTACTCTGACCTTAGAGCCAATTAATCATAATCACAAAACTAATAAATAAAGACAGGAGAGAGCTATTGATCCTTGCATTATATTGATTTACAGAGTGCATCTTAAGTAGAACTAGAGACTGAAGAGAGGGAAACCTGTTCTGGGGAAGATGGGAACAGTAAAATTATTTCAGTAGACTTCTCTCTCTCTCTCTTCTCCCTCCCCCCCCCCCCCCGACTTTTTAATTTAGGAAAAGATTTGCTGTATTTCATATCAAATTAGTAGAAATTTCTTTGCCATCAGATAGGGAATGTACTGTGAATTTCCATGTTAAACAATAAATGAGTAGCATTTCTTCCAGACCTATCAAATAGAAGATACTTTTAGCATAACAGTAATACTCTGTTTTTGAAGTTTCCTGCTGTTTTAGTTAATATTTGGGAATATAGTATATGGTTCTGATCCCACCTAGTGATTTACCATATCGTAGTATCCAGTTCTATTTGGAGTGGTGGCTGATGATATCTTATTAGCTTGTGGTAGCAGCAAATGAAGACTGTAAAAATCTAAAAGCAAAAAATAATCAACATCTAAGGTCAAAATGTTCATCTGTGTAAAAGTTTTAATACATAGATATTGTATGGCCTAGTCTTGCCTAGTGGTTTCAGGACTACATTCTTAATTTGCTTATTTTTATCATAAATCATGTTTCTAAATAATGTATTTGTGTTCTTCTTATTTCCTAGATGTCATAACATTTTTTGAAATGAGAAAAAAAGCCACAGTTCTAATATTATTAATATATGCAAAATATGACTTACGTATCTGACACTATTCATCACCTCCTAAATTAATCATAAGGGACAGAACCCAATATCCCATTTCAAGCAAAGACCAATAGCTCTTGGGGAAATTAAATCATCTTTCAGAAATATTTCATTCTGCAAAACTAATAATTCAATGGAAATGGATTTTTAGAGGAAAAACCTGAGTGTTTTATATAATCTTTCTGTAGGGTTCTCCATCTCATGTATTAACATTTCATACCACATTTTAAATCAGAATTTTTGAAAAATAGTTTACACTGTTATTATGAGTGTCACAGTCGTGTAACGTTTCTGAAGTGATAATAATATGATTTGGAAACTCAAGAAAATCACTTCAATCTGATTGTGATGGAGACAAATACAAAGGAAGGGAAAAGCATGAAATTCTCATTTTTGCAATGACATTTTTATCTCCTCTTTTCCCTCCCCTCTTCTACTTGATAGTAGAGCAACCAACTATTTCTCCAGTATAATTTGAAATTTGCTGTTCTGTTACCCTTCCCATTGGTATGAAGATTTAATGGAGAATAGAAAATGCATTAAAAGCATATTTATTTTTAATTTCTGTGCTCTAAGTACTGGATAGCTCGTGCTCCAAGCAGCACGGAAGAAAAGGACTTGTATCTTGTGCTGAAGGTGGTATCGAGGAACTTGTGCTTAAACAAGGCAAGGCTGTTTTGGGAGTTCTCCCTTCCAATAAGTGTTTATAATACTCATGCAGTAAAGATACGTTGGCCATTTAAAATAACCCCCAGATTAATCAAATATAATAAACTACAGAATAGGTTTTCAGGTGTGCAGTTCTAAAAAGGAATAGAAACTTAACCCAGTTGTACTGTCATGCATTAAGGCTATTTCGTGGTAGTCACAGGCTCTGCTGGTACAAGTTCTTGAAGTAACTCTTCCCCTTGCCTCAGCGCTGGCAGAGTCCTAATGTTCCCTGATAACTGAAACAGGTTGTTTTGGTGAATTTTCAGAATACTATTTTCCCTTTTTACAAATGTTCTTTTTCTAAATATATTTATGCTCTCCGAAGTGTATGAAGTGTGATCAGCTGCAGGGCTTACGCCTAATGGTGCTGTGTTTGCCTGTGCTCCTGTGTTGTCCTGTGTGCATTGCCCTGTGATGCTGGGTCCCCCCACGTACCCCTTCTGCTGAGAGCCTCCCATGGCTGGACTCAGTTTCCTCGAAGGGTGGGTCTGTGCAAACGCCAAGATTTTACTTCATTGTTTTTTGGGTCCACTCTGAGAATTTGATTTGGCAATAGTTGCCCACCTGTGGCCACGGACCCGTAATCATCCCTGAACTACTTCTGAAGGATCTATAGAAGGTGACGAAGAAAAGGCACTTCCACTTGGCATCCGTCAGTTGGTATCTGTAAGGTGAAAAAAGGGTGAAAACTACTGCTCTATTAATACCACGATCTCTCCGTTGAGATTAAATTAGCACAATAAACAATGGGCTGAATACTTATGAATCTTTTCTGAATAGTCCTAGCCAAGACGTAATTTAATCCATATGTTTCTTTCAGGTGATATATTAATTATTGATTATGCTTAATGAATATGCTAATATGCAGAATTCAGGAGATTGCTGCTGCCCTGCTGTGCTCTCCAAGCCCTCATGCATTTTTAAGAGATGTCTGTAGGAGACAGCATCTGGGCCTATGCCAAGACGCCACAACGAAGACCACATACAGAGTTCAAGGGCTCGTGCTTGTCCTTCAGGAATAACATCAGAAACTTGTTTTGTCTGACAGTTGTTCTTGAAATTTTAAATTAGATTATTCACTTTCTCTCCCTGTAAATGGAGGAGGTTATTGCTGCTTTTCCAGTCAACTGGAGACATAATGGAAGATTTGACCTAATTTTCCATTTTAAATGGAGGGGAGAAAAATATGTTGAAACAGGTTCAGGTCAATGGTGTAGTCAACAGTATATTAAAACCTAAGCATTTTCCTTCTGTATGCATTTGCAATCAGATTATTAAAGCCATTACACCCTCTGTCTTGCTGGTTTTAATACTCAGGTGAAATCACCAATATACACAGTGGAAACAAACAGTTTCTTCTGATTAGCCTTGACTGTGGTTTTGCACACAGCCTTGAGCAAAGGCTGATGTTTGAATTGCTTCACTCTTCAGAGCCCTGGGGTGCTCTTTAGGGTGCTTGGAGACCTTAGCAGATGCATTTGTGTGGTTGAACCTCTTTATGTAATAACACATGCTCATGTAGTAACAACTAATATAATAGAGCAGAAGTGAAAATGAGAATTGATATTGTAGTCTTGAAAAAATGTGGTATCGTAAAGGCTTGACAAATGTGAGATGGAAGAGTATTTTGAGATCATGTTACCATGGCCACTCCATGAACTGATAAAATACCAAAATTCAAACTATTAGATTAAAAAAAAAATCTGCTTTTGTGTTTTGGGAAACAGTTTTCAGAGACCTGTTCTGATGTTTGTTTCCTGCTGCTGTTCTGAGAAAACAGCAATTTTAAAATTTGTATTTGTTTTTTGGCTTAGGAGCTGTTTTTACTAAAAATGTATTTGTTGAGAATCTTCAGCAGTCTTACTCTGTGCAAAACTGATAAAAAGGCCATGTCCACTATTTGTAGTCTTCTTAAAGAGAAAGAAGCTAAACTACTGAATTATTTAATTCCAGAAATTCATTTTCTTTCTGTTCTTTTTCAAGTGTTAGTAGGCACTCTCCTGTAATTCAGAAATTAAGTGATGCTTCAGCTGGAAGCATGAGAAGTCAAATAGTACATAAAGGGTCGTGCCACTAAAAGCTTGAATTCTAAGTGTGTTTTGTTGTAGTCTATATATTAATGTGTGAATAAACAAGTGTAATAATAATACAATAATACGGAATCACTTGGACAATTGCAATTTAATTATTTAGAATTCTATTTCAGAATTCTTTAGCAAGTTTGGGAAACTCCTTTCTTTCATGGGGATTACTTCAGGGCATTTCAGCATAAAGCTCACTTGTGAGGAATAAGGAGAGGATTGACTTTTAGGGTGAATTAAGACCTGTGGGTCCACGGATAGAGCAATCCTAACGTGCTGAGGTATGAAACTTCCCCAAAGCCCCAAGAGATGGAAGTTGTAGTCCTGAAACTCAAGCTCAGTTGTTGCATCTTTCTTCTAGGTGCATTTGGAGAGAGCCAGCTGACTGCAGGATGAGCTCCTACTGACATGCAGCAGGTTCACAGTTTGTGGAGGTCCGGGATTCAGGTGTGACCTACACTCTTCCTATGTCCATCTCATTTCAGCTTGCTCTGAGGAGAAGGAAGGGTTTATAGACAGGATGCTCCTTCTCACTGGTGCTGTGGCTGGGATGTCTGATACATGCGAGAAGGAGGGATCCAACTCAGTGATCCTTACAGGGAGTCTTCAGTAGAGTGAGCTTAAAGAATAGTTCATAGAATTTTTAATACTCCTGTGTCTATCAGGATTGTATGTTATAGGTTTCAGTTTAAATGTAAATCAAAGGTACTATTGCATAGCATAACAAGCTTGAAGAGAGATATTTTTCCCCCAGGCCTGGGAATGCAGCTGACAGCACCTGTTAGGGGTCACTATGGTTAAGCAATAAGGAGAGAGACATTTTTATAAGAGAATAGGCTTTAGATAGCCTGAGGATAACAATTCTTTCTGTAAAGAGGAGCCTATAACAGATGAGATTCCTCTTTGAGCCAGGGGAAAATATTTTCTATTGATTCATCAGTTGCGCAAGAAGAGTGATGAGATGAAGGTGTTTAGAATAGCTACTCAGAAATTGGTCAGCATGTATTTTAATTTGGAGTGAGTGAACAGGTACTCTTTAAACAGAAAAACTAATTCGGCAGTAAAATAATTTGAATATTTTTACAGTGGGGAAGATACTGAAGGAAAAGATCAGAGAAAAGCTGAAAAGCTGAGAATGCTGTCTTTAATAGATACTGGTGATTTTTTTGCATGAGTGCAAATGAATGAGAATTGCTTTTGCTTGCCTGCTTGCAAGTGAACAACTTAATGCATTGCTTGCTGTAAATTTAAGTTTGAACGATCAACTTAGGTGCGACTACCAACCTTATTTCCCCCATTTCCTAGGAGCAAGAAGGTCTCCTAAAACAGTAGAATAAACTGTACAATGCTCCCTTCTTTCTCAGGTCTAGCAGAAAATCTTGCTCTGTTATGCTCCCTAAGAGCATTCCCAGGATACATGAATACACTGCTTCTGATCACCTGTTCTGCTGCAACTAGAATATATTCCTGCCAAACGCCATGCTTGGATACTATGGTATGGATATTTTTGAAGGCCAAATACTTTCCTTTCGGGCTTTATGCAAAGCTAATCTATCTGAATAGTTTTTGTAGAGGTTGCAGAAGATCCTGCTCCTTTGTTGACTGGATATATTCTTCTGAAATAGCACTCAGCTTTGTTCGCTGTGGCTTTCATTAGGAAGGGAGGCATTGCTCATTCTTTGTAGAGCTTGATGCCTTCAAAAAGGCTGCCTTGAAAGGTTGAGGTAGATTGGCTGGTTGCTGTTGCCTTTGCTAATCATAGAGTCGTTAAGTCCAACTGCACCTGCTGATGAAGCAGCACTCTATTCTCAGGATGTTTTCTTTTCTTCATCTTTTCCAAAATCTAAAACAGGAAGTAAAATGAATTGGCCAAATGTCATAATTTGAGCTGGAATACAAAAGGTATTACACTGAACTTGGCTGAAGCAACAGGCTCTTGCCTTTAAGGTAAGCAGAGTAAACTGCGTGTTTCTGTGGTTGCCCTTGTTTGCCCCTACTTTGCTTGCTTGAAGTTTATACTTTTTGTAAGAATGTGATTTTGTTTTCAAAAAGCCTTAATTCTTCCTCCTTGGGAAAGCAGATTTCATCAGAAACCCATAAATAATCACAGGAAAAAGAAATAGCAGCCTAATTTACATCTAACCTTTCTTTTTAATGATTAATGGATACTATTTACGTAAACTGTTTCTACATTCCAGTATGAAATGAAATTTAAATTGCAAATTTTACAGTGGTGTATTTTAACTGGTGACCCTTTCCCCAATCACAAATTAAAAAAGCCCAATTACATTTGTAATAAAGATGCTAATGCATTTCTTATTTTTAGGGTATGTAAAGTTCTTGCTGCCGGAAACTTTATTTTCCGTGTTGATGGGCCAAGAAAAATGTATTTTCCAAAGTGCTCCAAGATATGTGCATATGCATGTTTAGGAATGCAGCTAAATAATAATTCTTAGCACATAACTTCGCAGCAGCATTCATGGTCAAGTAAGCCTGTTGTACACAGAAGGTTACTTTATCTACTGTTCTCCCCAGCTGAGAACAAGCACTGGAGGCAAGTGGGTTTTCAACACATTTGAGGCATCAAAACCTTGAACTAGCCAAAGGACCCTTCAGTGCCCGTGCTGCTTTTGTCCTTCAAGGCTGACACTGGAGATGTTGTTCTTTGCCGGCTCGCAAAGGTCCACATGGTGCACTTCAACTCGGATTATGCTGCGTCGAGTGCTGCTGGAAGCTGCGAAGAGCAGAGTTTCTAGCAGAAATGAGATGCAGGACCTTGGGATGGCAGTTTGCTCTACCAAGTAGCTCTCTTGAAGTTATTTGTGTTCCATGTAGTTTTTTGATTAAGGACTTGGGCAGTGCAGTCCTAGCCAAAAGGTGCCTATAAAATAGTGAGCTCTCTGTTTTACTTGGAGTCGCACTCTGGATGCTCTTTGGCATTAAAAGATAAGTAGGCGTGTTGTAAAACATTGCATCTTTATTTAAGGTCCCCCAGAGAAGTGCAGGAGAGGAGTGCTTTCTCTACGGCGCGTTGTTTTCAGGACTCCATGCTGTCCCGACTCACGATGGGCAGTACGGATCTACCAGTGTCCTCTGATGTACGCGGGCAGCCCGGGCAAGTGGCACAGAGCCAGCGGGATGCGATTAAAGCGGAGGCGCTGCAAGCTCCAGTGAACTTGTCGCATCAGTTTGGGGTCCTGGAAGGACTGAGGAGAAACAGGCACTTTCCAATGCATGTGCGGGACACTCGTGGCATAACAGGGAGCGTTTGGCTGCTGTAAGATTGCTAGTCTTGTGAAGGCAACCTGGGCAGAGCTATTCAGCTAGGTGTATTCTCATCCTCCAAACAGAAAACCGAACAGAACCACATAGAACCTACCCGAAGAGTCTACCTACCTTTTTTTGTTTTGTTTGGGGCATTTTTCTGTTCAGAGGGAGAGGCTGTTCGGTTCCTGGACCAAGAGTCTGCACGCTCTTTGCTGAGCGGCGTCACCAGCAGCAAGAAAAGCTTTTTACTTGTACCCTTGGCAAATCCATTCAGATAACCACCAACATATGTTAAATGTGGAACCCCAGAGTGGCTTTTTGAGTTGCTTTGCAGATGTGCTTTGTAGTGGTATAGTTTAGATGTGCTAAATTATTTATTGCATGTCTGTATTGCAGTAGATGTAGCTGCGGCAGTTGTGGGAATCCTGGTCTTTGCTGGAAGCATCCCTAGTAGTAGCGTTACTCCGTCTGGTACACCGCGCTCTCCCCCGCGCGCCCGCTCTCTGGTTTACAAAGCACCTCATCCGCTGGAGATGCCTGTTTGAAGCGCTACTCGCAGCACAGACTTCGGGTGCTTCGGCTTAGGTTCTTGTTGCTGGAAACTTTGTTTTTCCTGTTAACGAGCCAAAAAAAAAAAAAACAAAAACCCCAACTTGTGCGCATCACGTAGTGCTGGCTACGCTCCCACTGCGGGGAGGCTTCTGGGCAGCCGCAGTTCTTGCCTGGCCAAGAGGAGCCGGCTTGCGTTAACGAGCTGTTATAACCATGACTATTAGAAGTAACGCGAGCTAGTTTGTAAATGAGCACGGTTAAATGGAGCCTTCAATGCTTAAAAATGAAACGTTAACCTATTTACTCTTTCTTTATGGTGCTGATCGTGACTGACAAATAAAGCAAGCAATGTTTCACACTCAGGTAAAGGGTATATTGCAGTGACCACAAAACCCTCATCTGAAAGGCAAATCCTGTGTGCTGTAACCCACTGACAAATCTTTGCCAAGCTGTGCACTCACCAAAGTGTTAGTTGTGCTGCTAGGTGGGAATATAAACTTCTGATTTATCCTTTAAAATTAAAATCTCGAGAAAGGAAAACATTTTCTGAAGACTTTAAGGTCTTGTTTAAGCAGTGGTCTGTACAGGTGTAAGGAAACACCGTATGACATCCCTCTTCCATGACTTGTAGTTCATGTGAATGGGGAAGGGAAGTTTCTCATAGCAGGTGCGTTTTTGCTTTTTTTTCATACTGATTTGAAAAACGTGCTCCGTTGCAAGAGTAGAGACCGCAACCTCGGACTTTCCTCTTCCACCCCTTCCCGGGAAAGTTCGGAAGGCATCGTGCTGTCCCTCACTGGCCTCAGGGGTGCCTGTGCTGTGCCTGCTTGCTTAGGTGAAGCTTTGATGAGCTGCAGGTGTCTGTGGCTTTTCTGCAATGCCAGGGGCGTTTAGAAACAATCTTGTTGCAGGCTGTTCCCTTGGGAAAAGTCGGCATGTTAATCTGGACTCAGGAGCCTAAAGACTACCGGCGTTTTGGGCACCTTTGACTCTCTGTTTTTGTTGTTGTTGTTGTTGGGTTTTTTTGCCTCTTTCATCTGCAGCCCAGGCAGGTCACACATCTCAGCAGACTGTCAGATGCATGAACTTCAGATCAGTTTAGCGGGCTTTGGTGCTCCAGTGTTTCAGTTTTCTCAGTCTGTCTCCTGGGACTGCGTTTTCTGGCCCCTGCTATGAAAACAGCAATGGATGTTAGGAAGGACGGTGTTCGTCACCGAAAGGATGATGGTTCTCTGGCTGAACATGCGTGTTGAGTCCTGTGCCTGGCTTGCGTAGGAGTGGAAAACACTGGTCTTTATGGCAGTCAATCAGGTGTCCTTCAGATACATTAATTCAAAAGCAAAACCTAATTATTTTTTCCTTATTCGCATGATTTTTTCTTTTTCCCCTGCAAGTGGAATTATGCTAAAGCGCAAGTCAGGGAGGCATCGTATTGAAAGATTTTCAAAATATCTGAAACATGATTTAAAAGTAACATGAACAACATTAGAACAAGAGCACAATACCTTCAAAAAGCCAAACGTAAAGACAACTGCATTATTTCAGGCCTCTTGAGGATTAGAGAAACAGGTCAGACATTTCAAAAATGAGTATTTCAAAAGAATAGTTTTGAATATATTTTGATTCTATTAATTAAATTATCAGTTTTGTAGCCATGTGGATGTGATGCAGATTTTTGAAAACCTTGATGAAAGTTGGAGCTGCTGTTCCCTTGTCATTTCTAGGCCTGCCTGGTTTCTGCTCAGCCTGCCTTATCAGCATGTCAGATGAAAATTAAATGTCTTGCAGAAGATGTATTATTGTTGTTTCATTTTTAAACAGACATAAAAACTCAGCTTTCTGACAGTCTTGGCAATTGGGGATATGGAAATATTAGGTTCCCAATGTTTAGCTGTGCATATATTTAATACACTTGACATGATTTTCCATGCCTCCTTTTCTAAGAGATATGCAAGAGCCAAACTGAGATGATAATTTCCACAGAGAAAATCAGAAACCCACGCTTTCTCTCTCTCTTTTTCTTTTTTTTATCTGAAAGATCAGATTCTTTATTTCTATAAATTGGCTTCAGTTTTGCTGACATGTTTGAACAATTACCTTGTTTCATAGCTTTATATGCCATAAGAGCACAAGTGACTACAAATTGTTAGCTATTATTTGTTTATTTACTAAAATGGTAACATTTCATGCTTTTTGAAATGTATATAATATGTATTAGAATAAAAATAAAACGTAGTTTTCACCAAAACAAATTTTGGCATTCATACTTTGCGTAGGCCATTCTTTTTCTTGCCTTAATTTTGCTTTCATTTCGTTCTCAGTCTGCAGTAAAGTACCATCCTTAGCTCACTGGAGAATGAAGAGATGATTTAAGTGTTTATATGGGATTAATTTTACTGATAGTCGCTGTTGATGAGGACTGTGGGCTTTGAAGTGGGAGAACCTCTACGCAGGCAGTGGTTGAGCCTAGTGGGCACTTCCATCCTTTCTCCTGCGCGCCACTACTGTTCACAGTAGAAAACTGGTATTTGTAGGTAGCTAAGCCTTGTACGGTCACATATGTGTATATAATTGCTGAATTTAAACCACGTGTCTGCATATGATCAAAGTTAGGTAGATATTTGATGTTTTCAATTTTTATACAGCATGAACATGCCATCACAGATTTTCAACAGCTCAGACAAGTAGCAGTTACCCTTATTTTTCTTCTGCGCATTGGTGCATTTTCACTAGTTTGAGTGAAATAAATCACAGTTCACTGTGGTGTGGAATGAAGTTCGGGATGATTGATTTTATTTAGGCCATATAGAGAAAGCATGGACTCTCTACAGCAGTGCAAAAAGGTCCCAGTTCTCCTGAGTCAGGGCTCAGTTCCACGAGATGCGTGTATGCTTCTCTGTACATTTTTGAGTGCTCTCAGATCTATGAGAGATGGGATCTATGGGAGTTGTTTGCTAAAAGAATTCAGGGTTATTCCTATCCTTGCAACTGAACTTTTTTTTTTCAGCAGTTTTTAAAAACAATATAGTCTTTTCCTGCTTACAGGTCTAATCGCATAGGACCCGTTCTATTTGCATGTGTCTCCAGGTAATAGCTAAAGATGTGTGCACATGATTAGGAAGCAGAAAGAAGCTTGGGCTTCAGAAACCTCTCACTGAGCATTTAGTTAGCTACATGGGATTTCAAAACCAGCTTACTTTTCCTGGATCAACTAGTCCTAATGACCTTAAGACAAGAAGCACTCAGTTTACAGTATGCAGACAAAATTCAGTTTTGGTGGAGCAGCAAAGCAGGCTCTTGGAGATGGAAGCTGAGGCCTTAGAAGCAGAAGCAAGAAGATTTTGGAAGGCTTTTAGTGGAAATGGACTTGAAAGAGGTAGAAGAGTTCAGTGGGGGCTCAGATGAAAACAGGATTCTTAGGACCAGGGGGATACTGGGTGCAAGGAAGGGATTCTTCTCTTTTCTGCCCAGGCTGCCATCTACTCTGCCTCTGCTGAAGCCCCAGTGTTGCTGTCCTGGGCTTCCTAAGATGTGAAAAGGGCCTCAGAGGAGAGGAAAAAGGGACAAAATCTGCTTCAGTGGTGGGAGAGTGAGGGAAAAGAGGGTAAGGCTGCTGGGAAACACTGGCGAGAATTTTCTGTTGCTGTAGCTGGTGGGGGCTGGACGTGGCGGTGGCTCTTCCTGCTATAGCTTTCCCTTCATATCCCAGCCCTTTCCCTAGCAGTTCCCTCCTCCGTGGACAGGCAGAAGATAGGTGGGTTGAAGCTGCTGGTCCCCATTTCCTCTGCTAAAGGAGATAACCTGCTCCACACTGAACTTGTGAACGATGTGCTAGGTACTGAAAATACTTTTGGTAGCAGAACCAGCTTAATTCTATGAAGTAATTCTGATGACTGCCTGAGGAAGGAATACAGCCAGTTAGGTTTTAGCATGTAAGACTAAACTTTGTGAAAATATTTTTAAAAATGGCGTTTATATGTTTCTTTAGTACTTTTGTGAAAGTTGTCCTTTCAAATGCTGCGAATCTGTGGCAAAAAGCCACAGCCTAAGTCTGCAAGATAATCTGCCTCCAGGCTTGTTACTCCTGATATCCAAATGCTAAACAACAATACTGATTGGAAATTCAGAACATGTACAAATCTTCATTAGACCCATTACTTACATTTTATGACTGAATTACGGATCTAGGGGAGAGGTTTCCATAGCCAGAACCCTGAAAACTCCCGTAACGAACTCCCATGACAGTGAGGATTGTTGCCAATAACGTAAATAAATGTGTTGTACCATCCTGTGAACATGAAGTGGAATACCAGATACAACAACCGAAAGCTTGGGAATGGTTGTTCTTTGGTAGGTAGTTTATATTTTATAACTACAGGAACTAAATCAATATCATCATTCTTTATGCACAAACACTTTCAATCTTGTAACAGAGTTCTCATAAAATATTCAATAAACCAGAGGAAAGATAGTAACTCGCAGGGTTCAGGTTATTTTCTTCACTCTAGGTGGAACATTATGTTTAGAGGGCTGAAAAATACCCCACAGCATTTTTCCAGGAGCCAGGTGTGACTTTCTGGCGATGCAAGTGTGCGTGCCAGAAAATAGCTTCATGTTAAGCACGTTAATAACGTTTTTGAACAAATATTTGCGGACACTGTGACCCCTAGATCAGCGAGGCTTTTTGTGGGTCTACCGAGCTTTAAGACGTTGCAGACTCCATCCAAGAAACGTTTAAAACGTGCTTTTTAAAACAAATGCTTATTGCCATGCGCAAAAACGGAGCGAAGCAAGTTTTGCTGCGAGTGGGAATTTAATTTGTCATCAGCTATCTTAAATGTCTGAGAATATGATCTGTGGCCTACATAAAAAATTGACTTGTTTCATGTAGTCAAGCTCAATTTTTTACTTCAAAGAGCACATGATTTTGTATCTACATTTTGAGAAATAGAATTTATTGAACTATCTAAGTTTTCTTTTTAAACTTAGCTTTTAGTTAGTAAATTAACTTAGTAATTTATAGAATAGACTTGATTTAATTTCTTTCCTGTCCTCTCCATTCCGACCCTTTAGGTTGGGAGGGACCCTGCAGCGCACCTGGTCCTACCCCTGCCGGATAGTCGGCTTGCCGGTTTTGGAGCAAAAAGGGCCAAGCGTACCCAAGGCAGGGAAAACGACACCTCGGGTCTGCGCGCAGGCAGGTCCTCTTGCCTTCTGGTAGTCTCGCTGCGTCCACGGTCACTGTTTTTCTGTTGCTCGCAGGCCGCCGTTTGGCCACCACGTGTTTGAACTGGACTTTTCCCCCAGGCTGGTGGGCTTCTTGTGCCGCAGTGGGGATCCGCCAGGCTGTCGCCTATTCAATTTATTCAGGTGGGAGCTAATGCAGTAAGGACAAACACAGCTCTGAAACATACTAGAATGAATTACATGGTGGGGTAGTAGTAGGCTAAGAAAACGGCTGGTATTTACCTTCAAATATTTATTTTTCTCTTGGGTTGGATCTTGCCATAATACTTTCCATCGTGCATGCGAATGTGGTTCAGCCTCTTGAACCAGCTGTGCGTAGGAGCACAACGTCTAGCTACGCTCCATACAGGGAATAGGGACAACCTGATGCACTCTTGACTTGATATTGGTGTATAGATGACAGAGAAATAGAACAGCAAGCAGACAGCTGATCCTTGTCTTCATGACGCTTGTTGTTTTGCTCCTTCTTTTTATTATTTTAATGTCTTCCAAGGACATAATTCGTTGTGTTTATGCTTTCTTTGATGTAGCTGAATGGGCTTCTGCTGTAAATTGATTGCTGGTGATACAAAACCTTCTTTTCCTGACTGTTTAGCTCACTATTTAAAATGTCCGAGAAGTTGTCACAGCCATGAGGAATTACTTATTCCTTCAGCGAAATATTTTTTTTTGAAATGATTTTCTCTCTTGATGTATTTGACTTATTTACTTACTTGGTTTTTGTGAAGTCATTTGAGAGGAGGGGTGCGAAGTGGCGCTCGCGGAGAAGAACAGAAAAACTTCGCGGCTCTTGGGCCGGACCCTTGGCCCAGCTCTTCCCCTGCGGAGCTCGCTCTGGCACGGCAGAGATCTGGAGAATAGCTACCTTCTCCCGAGGAGGATTTCGTTTGGGTGTACGCTGTGGTACAGGGAAGGTAAGGTAGCCAAACAGGACTCAGGGCAAAACTAATCCATCCATGGATGAATCAAGGGTCCTGTTGTACGTCAACTATTTACTTTGGGGGAGAACAGATGGAGGACTTAATTTATTCGATGCTGCCTTCCTGACACTATATAGTTAAAAAGTTTGAATGTTTCCCTGCTTTTTTCAGACAAAAATACTTCCTTTGGAAGTGATTTCCTGATGTTTTGTGATATCTAAAAAAAATCTGTAACATTTTTGCCTGGAGGGAGGTTCTGAATTTGACTTTTGTGTAGAAATGCTCCATATGGTCCACAGAAACATTTGGATGTTACCTTAAAAAGTTGTAATTTTTAAATTACAGGCTCTTGGCTCTTGTCCTTTGTCTTTTATTTTTTGCAACCTGATAATGTTTTCAGATCCTTCTCTGCAACTGCTAATGCTGGAACCATTTCTTTATAATGAAAGCGGAGAGATTGACGTAATCTCACAGGACAGAGGAGTTACACAAACCTGAGAAATGTAAAGACTAAAATTTAAAAAGATCAATTGCAACTCTTATGTAAATAATTATGACAATTCTCAGTGTTTACAAGGAAAACCTCTATGTTTTAAAACTAGATATTTTTAGTGCTTTAAATGTTTGTGTATGTTTTATTTGTCTTCTCCTTTCTAGCCAGTTAGAAATCTGTAGTAAAAGTAAGAAAGGTAAAAATGCTTCATAGGATGATTGCTTCTGTGGTAATTTTAGCTGAAGACAAGTGTCTGTAAAAAAAAAATGTTTTTTTTTCCTTTTTTGTTGTTTTTTGTTTTAATAGGATCGGCTGTGGTTGCTGGAAAGATTTCTCCTGTCTGTGACAACAACAATTGCATTCCTTTGAATTAGAGCTCAGGAATTTCTAATGTGAAAGAGGTAAAGGCTGTCGACTGTATTGGTTTTGAAATAAATGTTACACTGTATTAAACACAAGTTTTCTCCGATACAACAAGCAAAAATAAACAAGCCAACCTCCTCCTTGCATCTCCCCTCCCTTTGTCGTTATAGGACTATTCCTTTTCTTACTGAGAAGTACAAAGAGTTGTTAACTTCTTTTTTAAAATTGCTGAAAAACAATAAGGTCCTGCTACAGTGGGACTGTCTAAACGCACAGTGTGGATTTCACAGAGCAGTTAAGAAAGTTGCTGAGCTCCGTTGCCCTGCATTCCCTTTACGTGCTTTGCGGGAGTCGTGACTTCCGAGATAAAAGCCCATCTCGGTCTCAGAGTGCCCTCTTTCAAGTAACGAAACCCAATTAGGGTCTCTGGTAAAAATCTGAGTGTTAGCCGGATGGCAGAAGGCTTCTGGTGCTATTGAATTTTTTTAATTAAAAATTAATGTCATTAGCTTTTAATGAAAGTTTCATTTAGATGTTGTTAGATGTATTACAGAAAAAAATTAATACTATCTGAGGACATTGTTATAGTCTGAGTGCTTCTTATTTCCCTTTAATTCACTATTTGCTGCTACAAGTTTATTCCTCATCCCCCCAAAGACTCAGGATAATATATAGATCTATTTTATTATCTTGCTCTAAAAAAAAAAAAAAACAAAGCAAAACAGAAAAAGTTTTATTTTTCTCTTCTCCCCAAATGAATAAAGACAGTGTAAAATCTTTTTTTGTGATCTCAGTTGTGAAAACATACTTTGAAGTAATCCTTCGGTTCTCATTTTCAGATCTTTTGTTGATGTTTTGGGTATGTTTCTCTGCAGCTGTATTCATCACATGTTTCTTAGTTTATATGATAAAAAGAATCTCTGGGATTTATATTTTATTTTAAAAATTCATCTGATTCCCTTTAAAAATTTACAATCACAGTTAGTTGTTACCACAATCAGAATAATTATGCACGAGCAAGTAATGTGGTTTACCATGTTGTCTGCACTTCTGTTTTCAGATGTTACAAAAGTAGTGGCATGTGTTGCCAAAGTTCAAAACTGATTGGAAAACATGAGCATATGGCACAGAAAGAGCAACATTTAGCAACAGGACACTAAGATGCGTAGTTTTAAAACTGGAATTTATTGTATTGTAAGAGCAGCAGATTACGAGGCCAATTCTTTCAAAAGATTTCCACGCTCCACTTCTGAATGTCCACTAAAAGGTACGTGCAAGGGCCCCCTTTGCGGAAAGCACCGTGTCCTTAACCCCTTGGCAGCTGAGCGCTTTATCATGTCTGAGATTTGGCATCAGAGCACTTCAGAGCGCAGACAGGGCAGCACTTTGCACATTGCTCGGTGGTTCAGGACATCACCTTCTTTGGCTTTTGCCGCTGCCCTTCTGCTAGATCGTACTGCGTCCCACGCTGAGCGGTGTTTGCAGCTTGTTGGAGGGGTCCTAGCCTGTTTTGGGGAAAAGTCACTTCTGAAGACGATCTAACCAACCAAGATAACTTTGCTTTAGAAAGACTAGGAGCTCTTGCAGAACCCGTTTGGTGCGGTAGTAGTCTGCAAAGAGAGGAGTAATGAATAAGTGGGCACAGTAACGTTTCATCCTGTTCCACACCTCCGGAAGAGTCTGCATGTTTCCATCCTCTCTCCCTTCCAAACATCTTTGCCTTCTTATATTTTGATGTATTTCATTAACCTTTTCAACGATGCTCTCAACTGATTAGTAAATGAAATATCCATTTTCACCAGGGATATGTTAACATATTTGGTATTTACCCAGAGTAAGCAGCACCTTATTTATTGTCATGTTAAACTGGCAAGTGGTTTTTGTCCTAAGAGTAAATTCAACTAAATAGTTATCAAAAAGCAAAACTCATTAGCATAGTGGTCAGACTCTTTAAATTTTGAGTTTTCTAGTGAAAACTTTTATATCACTGAAAAGAAATATTTTCCATTATACTTCAATGTTACTGGCTTGAGACAAATTTTCCACTGAAAAGAAATGACAGGAAACTTAGAGCTGAATCTTCTCTGTGAATGGTGTTATCGAAGTCTCCAGGAGTGTTTGAGGAACAGAGTGCTATTTAGTTTGAGAAGGGTATCAAAAATCTGTCCCATATTGCTTTTTCCTTTACATATAATATTCGTGTAAGTGGTTTCTACAGTAACTGGACATTAAGACTTTCCTTTGCTACTTTGTCCTGATTTTAAATACACATTGGCCAGTCAATCATTTCTAGGTACTGAAGATAACAGTAGACGGTAGTGGCTACCTGCCACTTCTGCAGGAAAAAAGCTATTTCTAACAATAATTGCACATATTCCTTAGCTGCTCAAGCACCCTGTTCTTTACTTTCCTCGCAACTCTGGGATGAATTGCATCAGATCTCTTTGGTACATACAGAATGTGATTAGATTCCCTCTGTTAACAGTTTTTCAAGGCTAAACCTGTTCAGTTTAAGAGCTACTAAAAGTCATCTCATGTTCCAGTTCATTTCTTTATGCTTTTAGTCCTTCAGGCTCATATTCTGCTAGAACATAACTAAGAGTACTTCAGCAGTAAAAACAGGGCACTCCAAAGATGCAGTCAGGCAGAAGACGGATGCATTCCTATATTGACATAGTAACTCTTGTCAGAAGTACAGAACTATGAAAAATTGGGATACTTTGGTGTATTAAGTTGTGTATGAGAAATGCTATGCTAGCGGGTTCCCTTCATTTGGCCTCCAAAGAAAGCAATATCTTGTCTGACTCTAGTTACGAAAGAGAGGCTCAGTCACAACCGACCAAAATTGTAGTAGACTGTCTCTAAATACGTTTGGCATTGGGCCAAGAGCACAATTGTTTCAGGGTGCTGGCGGGAGGTAAAGCGAGTCTGGATGGTCTGTACTTAGCTATCTTTTCTTTATAGGGTTAGCGGGTCTTCGCAAATAATTATTTTTCCTACCCCACATCGGTGGGATGTTGTTACTCCCCTCATCACGAACCCTGGAGATTTGTTCAGACTGAGGAATTCCTGTGCATCACTACGTGGTGGCCACCTCGCGTTCTTTCAGCGTGATGCCCTGCGGCTCTAGGTGTTGCACGTTTTCCTAACTTCTCCCCATCACTTATTGCTGCCTTGACCATCTTCGCTCTTAATGACGGTTCTGCCAATGTATTGTACAAGAAGAAAATATTGTGAGCTGCTAGAATTACAGAGGACAAGAACTGCATGAGCGATCCCATCAAAGGGAGTAAAACTGGCCCTACGTTAGCCTTTATTGGGCTTTGCCTCTGACAGTACAAAAGGAAATTATAAATGCTTGTTGAGACAACTGTTACTCATGTTTACCGTTTGTGCCAATTTGCTGGCTGTATTCCTAATTAATCATTCCTTTAGGCACATGTAGTTTCTGACAGTTGTTAACGCGTGCTTTCGGAAACTGCACCCTGTAAACCGGCGTTGTTTTGGGGTGTTGCTTGAAGGAGAGGATGTGGCCATGGTGATGCATACCAGAGCCTTTTGAAATGAATTCCCCAGCATTTCAATCATTCCCTGCTCTAGGCAAAAAAGCAAACATTGTTCTTACTGTTACGGAATGAGATGAGATGATAGTTTTCATTTACCCAGTGATGTGCTATTAAAATACCGAGATTCCATTACATGGAATGCATTTAAATGAAATCTTATGAAAGTGGAGATCCTGCATCCCTCTGCACGAAATAAATGTAGTTTGAAACGAGAGGTATCCATTTAAAATGGTGTTCTCTCTTTGTGGCATTAGATTGCATGGGCAGCGAAACCCCGCCAGCGCAGCCTCAGCAAACGTGAGGTTGGGTATAGAAACGTGAGAAAAGCGCATGGGTCGGTAGCGTTCCCCTCATCCCGGGCTGCGTGCAAGGCAGGCGTGGGGAAGAACGGGCGGCTGAACTGGGGTAAATACCACTCTGCTCGAGTCTGTCAAAATAAGCAGTAATTAGCTGGAAGTCCAAGACAGCCTTTGGAGCAAAGGCTGGGACCAGGAGTCAGACGGACGTGTTGCCACTCCCTTGCAAAGTGCTCACACTCCATCTTGCTCGCTTGCTCTCTCCTTGTGCCCAGTAACCTCAAAGGTTTTTTTGTTTTGTGTTGGACGAGGTGAAGATCATCTTCCGCCCAGATGCTTGGTCATTCCCTAGGGAGATGGATTCAGTTTCACTCACCCATAATAGTAAAGCAAACATTCCCATTTCTGGGTAGATGACTATACAGTGTAGTCATTTCCTGCCTTGAATTTTTCTTTTCTTTTAACCCTCTCCACCCCTCTTACTTTTAAGGACATAGGCAGAATTACTGCAGTCATGAATAAGCACATGGGAGGAAGACGTGGTTTCCTTTCTGTCCTCAATTTCTCTTATTAGCGAGTTGAAAATAAGAGGATGCCGAGTAGCTCATGTCTCTGGTGGGTTGGGTTTCATTCAGTGTCTCTGAGGTCTCTCAGTGCTCCTTGGGTCACTCTGGGTCCTGCATCGCATCTCTCAAGGCTCTGGAGTGCCTCACTTGTGGACCCATCGCTCCTCTGTGACCCAGCCCTTGCTCTGCCTGTGTTCCAGTGTACAGTCTCTTTTTTTTATTTAGGCCGTAAGTTATTTTTGAAGGTTTTTGGTGCTGAATCTAGTGGAATGGGTCATTCCCATGCTTTGTGCTACCACGCAAATGGGTAATTAATGTTACTACTAAATGGATTTTCTCTAACTGATATTCATAGTCACATGAATCAGTGTGTTGGTTCATGGAGCTGTACTGAGGTGGGTGTTCAGCTGATACGGTGCTTTCTAAAGTCTGGGCTTCTCTGTGGATCCCTCAGGTTGTGACTGCAGTTTGCAATCGCACAGTTAAAAGAATTACAAAGCAAACCTTTTTAGATAATATTCTCATAGAGGCCGGACGTATCCCAGATTCTTGCTACATTCAATTACTACTGGATGAAGATTTTTAATTAGAATATAATGATTCCATGATTAAGATACCGATTTCGGATGTGAGAGACCAGGATTCTGTTCCTGACTTTATCACTGACCTACTATTTTCTCGTAGGTTTGTTACTGAGTTGTGTCTGGTTTAGCCTGCCTTGTCTCTCAAAGATTGAAAACATTTTAGGGAATGAGTTTTTTTGTAACTGAACTGTACAGAGCAAACGCAGTGCACCCCCTGATCTCACCAAGGGACTTCAGTCATTGCCACGTGGCAGGTCCGATTCTGAAAGTTGAAGTGGTTAGTAATTTCGGAGAGCATTCAAATCATCAGAACAAAAAATAATTTCTCTGTGTTTTCTTTTTTTGACGTTCGGGTCACTAAGCTCCCAATCCTGTAATGACTAGCCTGCAAATGTGAGCGTACCGCTGAGCAGTTCTGCTGATGAGAGGAGCCGCTCATGTCTCTAGCGTGAAATGTGTGTGTGAGTTACGGAACTGAGGAATAAAACAACAAATTACCTTGCTTTCATTGTTGTAAAATGCATTGATTTTGCATGCAAGCACACTTTAAGATGTACAGAAGTTTCTTAATGATCTCCGGCTTGTAGCCCTTGCAGGAATGAGTCGTCTACCCATTCAGCCAATTTACCCTCGCTCTCCAAAGCAGGCATTTTTGGTGAGAATGCTGCCCAAGTCTTTGCATTAGCTGTGTCACTGTAAGAATATGGAAAGTAATGTCACTTCAGGCTTTTTTTAGTGTCTTATAATAACGTGCAGAACAAAATTAATGAGGCAGTTCTCTCTGTGTGAAGGAAGTCAGTGGTTTTGGGAAGGTTCTGTGCCTATACTTTACAGATCCTGACTGAGGTTAGGAAGCTACTGTATCACAAATTAATCTCATCTTAGAGTAGATGTCTGAGAAAATGAGATGAATTACTCTCTAAGACCGCCTGTTTCTCTCTATTGCCTGTAAAAGGAGTCCAGGCGACTGACGTTGGGAGAGACGAATGCCGTGTGATGGGCCGTGGGGGAACTCGGACTCGGGTCCGGAGGTGCAGAATGGGTGAAGGAGCCTGCGTCTGTGCCTTGGAGGATTGTTTCTTTGGGAGTGTCCAAGGTCAGAAGAAGTGTTCTTGTAGTAGGAGGAAATTAGATATTGTGATTCAAAAGAACAGATTTTAAAATATTTCAGAGATTCTGACTTCTGGAAGAATGTGGTAAGGTGGGTGAGGCGGGTAAATGTTTTTAAAGTTTTTATTTTTATAATTAGCTTTTTTGGTCTGGATGGAGGCTGTTTTCTAAAACAGTAGAAGAACTTTTGTAAATACTATCTTGTTTTGCTGTCAAATGTTACAGAAGATGTAACTATAACTCATCTATAAGGCAGGAGCTGACAGAGATGGTGGAAATAGCCTTTGGAAAACCAGGGGTGCTAAAATTGTACAAGCCAAGAGGAGCCGAATTAGGTTCCTAAACAGAATCTGGAGAGTGCCTAGGGAAGGGGTCAAATATTTCGTGCCATTTAGAAGCACATCTTGTTTTCTGTAATGCTAGTATTTGTATTTGGCGCCAATGCAAAATTGGACTGTTTGTCCGAAGGCAAATTCTTTTTTAACATTTGTTATCATCTTGCATGGGAACAAAAAGTTTAAAATGTTTGTGACATGAACAGGCCTTTAAAAGATGAGCTGGAAGCTGTTGAAACATTTCGTTTTGACTTGGTCTAACAGTAACCCGTGTCTGCTTACTATTTTTTTTTTCTTGGCATTTCATCAGAGCTGTGGTTTGATCTCTGCAGGGATCTGTGTAGCTAAAGGATGAGCAATGATGGGTATGACTGTGTCGGGTCAAGTTTGGGTTTTGACTGTGAGGTAATTCTTTGCTTTCCCGTTGTCCTCTACCTTCCACCTTTGAATTTCAGACAGCTGAAAGTGCGAGTCACAAGGCTTACATCTTTGGTGGCCTCCTAGGACTGTCCGAGGAGCTCAGAGAGTTTGGACTTTTGACAGGAGGTGCTCAGTATAACAGCCTGCCTCTGAAATGCTTGTGGAGGTTTCCTGCTGTAAGGCAGGGTTGAAACAGTTGGTTATGAAAGAACTATATCCTTTTACAGTGATCTGGTAAATGCGTAACCACACATACCCAGGTATATTTACTTACCCTCTGAGGACAGGAATGACAGGTAGACATCTCTCCCGTAGTACTGTAAGCTTTGCTCCATATATGCTGCTTGCGGAAAGCGTTGATGAAAGGAGGCCTGCTAGCAAGCCTGGCAGATGCATCGTCCTGTTGCGTAAGCTGAAGGTGCAAGGTACTGAGCTGAGCACGAGAGGTGGCTAGATGCTTAACAGGATGGGAGGAAGGAAAGGTTGTACTTGGTGCAGGATGATCCAGATAAGGCTGGAATGAGAACACCTTGGACAGGAGTCCTATAAAACAAAGATAAGGATGAAATGTACTGCATAAGCTGTCTGGTCGTGGTATCGAAGAGGAGAAGGACCTGGCAATGAGTGTGGTGATCTTACTGGAAGCTTTTTGGTGTTGTGTCGTTTCATTATCGTTTTTTGTTTGGCCAAGGGATCCCCTGAGTGTGCATTTGCTGGCATTGCAGTGCTCGAGGCCTTGGCACTGACCCGGTCTCCACACCACCACCACGAGAGCAACAGTGGCAGCACTGATCGCTGTCGCTGGTGACCCCCAGCAACCATGACTAGAGACGTCACGTGGTTATGACACTTACTAGGTGCAATTCGCTACCGAATCAAAGGATGGAGTGTTTCCTCTTGGGACAGTGTGTCCTCACGTGCATTTGGTTTTGGACCTCTTAATGGATTTTGTATGTTTTGAGCGAAAATGATGTTTTGCCACAGGGAAAACACTTGGTTGGAAAATTCCTGATCCATGCTACTTTCAAGGAAGCTTCTTTGTTTAATCAGGTCCTTGTCAAGCACTCTTCCCACGTCTCTTACAGCAATTAAAGAAGTCATTTTCCTGAAGTAAGGAAGGCGTTTGGCTAGACATTATTTTAAATATAAAATATGACATGTTTTGTCAAGAGTATCTTTAAAATGACAGTCTCACTTTATGCTCTGGTTTTCTTTCCGTGAGTGACTTGTTAGCATGGATGTCACTTCTAGGACAATAATTTAGCATGGTTTTAATTAGTTTGCTGTCTACCTCTGGTATTTTGCTCAGTATAAAACCTAGAAAATAATTTCTTTTTCTGAGAAAGAGCTACATACTGAAATGCAGACACCATGATGGAAAGGTGCAGTACATTTATGACCTTGTGTGATTAGTGATCTCTGAATCTAATCTTAAGGTACTTTAATGGACTATAATTATCTACAGTGTATAGTTACTGCCTTTCCTGAGATTGATTTAAAATTGCCTCAGGAGGCAAGCGCTGTGTAATTATCTGATAAGAACTAAACTTGATACTCTGACTGCAAACTTTTGGAAACACAAAAATAAATACAGTGCAGGACAAAACCTACTGTTGGCCAGCTTCAGAAATGAAATCTATTCTCACAGGCTGTCTCTGCAGCTACAGATAAAGAAGAAAAGGGGAAAAGCTTACAACTGTTCTCAAGACACCGGCCTAATTTAGCAAACTTAGTGGAAGGTGGGCTTGCCCTCTGCCACAGACGTTCTTAGCAGAATCGTAAGCAGAAGAGAGTGTGATGTGGGAGACAAGCTTGTGCAGTCCTCCTATTCAGATGCTAGGCAATATGTTTTATAGTAAAATAAACAAGCGGATTGGGAGATAGCGTTTATGAAAATTAGCGGTTGAAGGAAGCATGAGGCAGATTTCGGGACTGTTCGGGAAGTCCTACCCAGGCTCAGAAGAGTGCCTGCCCTGTGCTAACACTAGCGTTTCCAGAAGAGAATGACCCTGTCCTAATGTGCAATTCTCGCTGGGGTCAGTGGCACAGCTAGGACTGATGCCATTTCAGAGCTTCTCCAAATTCATCATTTTTTGTATTTTACATATAGTGTTGGAAGCACTTTTAGGACTGCAGAGTGTGGCATGTTCCAGGCAACCTAATTCCATTCAACTGTTTTAAGATATATTTTTAAAAATTCAATTTTGGTTATACTTTTCCTATTATTTCAAAAGTTTATTTGCCCTTCTGACCTATCACAACAGTTAGAAATTCCCTGAGGAGTTTGCTGTCAGTAACTGGATAGGATAGTAGAGTCTCTTCTTTATGTGTTGACTGCAGGAAGGGTTTGGCGGACTGTAACAAATTAATGAGATGTTACCTTAAGGAATAACTGATTTTATTTTTCTCTAAGAATACAAAGATACAAAGGTCAGATCTACACTGGGAAGCAGCAGGCTTCAGAGTGAACGTAAGGATGCTGAGTTCTTGACTCATATATTTTCCTTTTATTCTACTGGCTGTTAGCCTTGCTTGAGTTGGGTTCAGTGTTGTTTTTAAGAAGATCCTTGCACAGAGCAAGGTGGTGAGCTGCGGAATGGGCCAAGGTTTTGCACGTTCAGCCCCAGACAGGCCCTGTCTGCCCAAGATGCCTTAATAAGAGATTGTGCCTACAGCGAAGTGCTGAGAATACCCACCTCCAGAGAGGGCCCGTGCAAGACTGGGACTGGTGAACAGCATAGTAAGTAAGCAAGGAAGAGACTTGGAGCTTGGAACTACCAACTAAAGGCAGTGGAAGGCTGTTCTATATGACAGCACCCTTCCATTTAGTTGCTAGAGATTTATAGAAAGCTGCTCGTTTGTGGTTTATAGTAAGCTGGGCCTAGGCCTCGGTTTGGTCGGAGATCCTGCCATGAATATCTTTGTGACTAGAATATACCCTGATCGCTTAGTCTTTTCCATCTTCTTGTCCCATCTATCAAATAGGAATGATTACGCTACTCTAGCACTGTCTTTTTTTTTTTCTTTTTTTTCTGACTTGAGAAACCTTGGACCTATTTTGGCATATATCTGGGCTAATTTTATCTGCCTTTGGCATAAGAACATAATCTTTGCTGCATTCTCTAAATAGATAATGACTATTTAATAAATTAAACACAAATCTATGTGGAAATCACAGAATGCAAGAAATTTCCATGTTTTCAAGTTCAGACCTGTAGACAACTTAGCTGTATTTCCCACCTCTGAGAGACATCAGCACATGACACATTGAAGGATGGTGCAATGGTGAACAGGAAGTTGTTGTATGGCAAAAAGGAGGTGTTCTTTAAGCTGGATGACATGTTCATTATCTCCTGCATTCTCAACAGAGCTTCTAAAAATGTCAGTGATAATTTTCTAACCCCAAAGCTATTGTGCCTAGCACAGAGTAACTCCATTTTTGACTTCGTTATGATGAATGAAGATAAATCAATCAGTGAAAGAGAAGTTGGTGGCTGCTTACGGACCATTGGTTCTGGCCAGATTATATTCAACATGAGTAGGAGACAGCCCTTATGTGCTTTATACATGCAGTACAAAGAGGGTAATTCATTGAAATGAGAGAAGTTGAAAGATTAAAATCAGCTGAAAGGAAAAATATGAAGAGCAACATGAATGGAGATTGGTGTGCCTTCTCACAAAGAATGCCACAATTCAGCATTCAGGGGAAAAAAATCAGGGAAAACCCCTCCACTTCTGGATTAAAGTCCAGTCCAGTTCAGCGGAGAAGTGAAGGGAAAAAAAAACATACAGAAAAGGCCCAGAGAAGAGAATTTGCCAACAGTATGATATGGTATCTAAAGATACTGGGAAAGACGCATATCCTGCAGAAACATTTTCTTACGTCTTACGAAAAAAGCCCTAGCAGTGTTACAGGCCCACTGGTGAATTAATGTGATAAGATCTGTAATAGTGATTCAGAAATAGCAGCGTGATGAAATATTTAAAAAGAACCCACAGCATGTTCACGTGTCGCCTGAACATTTTTGGCTTGGTCAACATGACATCACTTGCTGGCAGTAGTGGAAGATGTAATATGGGATTCGAGTACCGTCCTGGGTGGCAGTGCAACGCGTGCCAGTCAACATGCTTTATGGAAATAGCCTCTTGCTAAACCAGACTTGTTTAATCCTGATGAGATTACAAATGTGAGTGGTAAAGGAAGTGGTGGGCGTGATATACTTAGTCCAGTAGAGTCTTGTAAGGTGTTCTGTGTTACGTTTCAGGAACGAATCAGCAATACCACATCAGAGGAGCTCACATTAGTTGGATTAAAAAATGACTGATGCAGCCAAAGGCATAGTTACTGAAGAATAACCACCAGACTTTTTTTTTTCCTTCTTCTTCTTCCTGAATTCATCCGTATAGGACCAAAACGGGATTGCAGGGGGCTGGAAAGGGTCTATGGGATTCCCCTGCAGGGTCTGGCAGCAGGATGTGATCTGGGATGGTCGGTGGGATTTTGCTGAGGTATTTGGGTATAAGCATGGGAAAAGAGAAGAGCACGAGAGAGGAAAAGGGTCAAGGAAGTCCGTCTCTGCTTTCCCGTCTTGTTTGGGGACTGTGTCCTCCTCCTGCTCATCATTTCACCGTGGAGCGAGACACAGCTTGTTTGCAAAAGCCCTTGCTTTCCGGGATGCTGGGAAAGGTGCGAGCTCAGGAGCCCCTTTTCCCATTCTAGAAGGAGCTGGCTGCTGGGAAAAGGCAGGGAAGAAAAACTGTGTGTTTGCTTCACACCTCAAACTCTAGACTGGTTATAGGTGGAATAGTTAATGTATTTTCTGTTCCTACACCATGTGACTGTAAGCTGGCTGAAGCGTTCATTGCTCTATAAATCTAAGCAGACTTACTAGATATTGTTGTAGATACATAATCTACTAGGTGAGGGAGATGAAGAAAAAATCTCCTTAAATGTGAGTTTTCTTTACTGGCCAAAATTTGGTAGATTTTCCTTGCGAAAGAATAAGCAAAATTAAAATGATTATTTTTGCAGCTATAAAATATGTCACGGAAGGATGCGAAAAGAATCATAGACTGTATCATAATTTCCTTACTCGTGATAACAGCAGATGTAGGAAGACATGTGTCTTCCCTGGTTGCTTTTTTTGAATCCATTGCATGTACTCATTTGCAGTCTTAAAATTCCCTTGACTTTTCTGCTTACCAGGGGATTACCATTGCCTGTGCATCCTTCACGTTTATTTTAAAGGTAAAGAGGGAAAGAAATGCCCTCCTCGAAGGTTAATTAAAGCGCTCAAGGCTTCTGGATTGTGGCCCTCATTTTTGCTAAATTATTTCATGCCTTGGACTCTTGTGAAGGGATAGACAGGAGAATTCTAGCAGTATATCATGACATATAATTTTTGAACCCCAAACTACAATTTGTCAATTGAGTTGAAAATCCTACCATATAAGTTGTGTAAGGTACAGAGTGTGGAGCAGTGAACAGTGATTAATTTGAACGTTTCCAGAGATTTTGTTCGTTCTGGAGCGTGAACCAAACTTCATGAGCTGCATGCTGAAGTTCCTGGAGTTTCTTGACTTCTACCACCGGCATTTTGGCCTTTTATTTTTGCAAGAGTGAGCAGGATGTTTTTGTAGGAGTGAACTTTCTCAAAGGAATTTTTTTTTTTTTTTTTTTTTTTATCTTTCCAGCCTTCATCGAGCGATAAGCAGTAGCCTCATCTTCCTCCCTCCCACACCTTCCAGCAGCATTATGGCTGGGGCCATATCTGGAAGCTTGGGTCTCCGTCTGGGCTTTTCTTCTGAAGTGACTGACATGCATCTAGTGATGATGTTTGTTCTCCAGATACAGCTACCTTATTACCTTGGTATTCTGAGACAGCCTAAATTTTATATTGACTCAAACACATTATAAATTTGGGTTGTAGCCATATTATCAGAGGAAAATTTTTATGATTACATGACAAGATGCCAGAACAAAACAATCTGAGACCTATGAAAATCAGCTGTATGTGCAGAGAAAAATCAATAAGTAATTTGCCCAGAGAATCCCAACGAGAACAGCTAGTTTTTGAGATTCGGAATAACTTTTTCTTATTGATTCCTAAAACCTCCAGAACATGGAGAAATGTAAATACAGGGATCCTCTTCCTCTGGAGTTCAACGAGAGAAGGATCGTGCCCTGAGCTGTCAGCTTTGGGATTTAGAAAAGTATGCTCTGGTGCTTAATGAAACTGTTTAATTAGAAAACTTTGTCACAGCCTATACATGGCTTGAAGGCAGTTTTATCAAATAGGCTGAGTAATTCCTTTCAACCATTAAAGCTGATTGGTATTCTTAGCTTTGAAGAGGCAGAAACACAGAGCGCGCTGATAATGAGAGTTGGACAGCGTTCTGCTAGCTGCCTTCGTCGTACCGGCTGCCTGCGTCTCAGCGTCGTCTTTCGAGCAGGTACTTGTGACTTCTTGAGGCAGTTGGCCATCTGACAAGCCAAAGTGGAACTGAAATGTTATCCCAAACTTGCATATTTTGACCGGTTTTGAGTCAAGCCTGTGCAGATTTTTAACTCGATTTGACTGTGTATGTAACCGAGTCTACCTTAAATGTGCTCGAGTCTGTTCGCGTTTGTTTTTTGGTAGTTTTAGAAACTTCTGCAGGAAAGGCTTCTGCTTCGTTAGGAAAATGGAGTATCTACTGCTAGTACAGTCAGTGTTTGTAAGTGTCATTCCTGAGAAACTGAGGAAGAAGAAATTAAGAACCTGCTTTTTAAAGAGGATTTTATCACCATTTTCAGTGGCTTGAGCCTTTATATAATCTCCTTGCAATAGAAACTTTCACATTTTTCATATCCTCACTTAATCTGTTCAAGTATTAAGCGTCAGGCACGGCTGTTCACAAATGAGTGTGTCAACTTTCTTATTCCTAAAAATCCAAAGGAAAAAAAATCTGAATATTCTTTCTTTGCCTTTTTAAAATTAACCCATAAATATATCCAAAATATCAAAAGTTTTTGAGAGAAGAAAAAAACTGGCATGCAGATTCCTCTCTGTGTTAAGAAACATCATTGTTTTGCTACTGCAATTGTAGCACAGGTCTTCCAGACTTAGTTTGGTGCCCTGTCTAATTTTTACTGTTGGGTACCTCATAGTGTCATTCTCCAATACCCAGGCTCCTTTCCCTCGTGCTGCAAGACTCACCCAAGATAGCAACAGGTTGGGATATACCCCAGTCTTCAAGAAATGAAGAAAAGTGATGTTTAAGAGGCAAGGTCAAAGTCAAACTGATAAAGCACAGATTATTGCATTTGGATCTACATTTCATCCACTTCATTTAGGAGAATTTTTTGTTTTTGAGATCATATCCAAATCTACCTCTTCCATTAACAAGTTCAGACAAAAGTATCCTAGGTAACCACACTGAGCGTTCAACAGATTCTTACTGTGGTCAGAATAGAAGATTATTTATAAATTCAACAAGAATCTTTTCCAAAATGATTGATTGCACCTTAATACAATGCTTTAGGTTTTTATGAAATTAGCTCCATAGCATGTTAAAGAATATTGATTGTGTATTTCGAGCGCTAACAGCTTTGATATATTTAATACGTTTCTTGAATATTTTTTCAAGATATCTGCATCAAGATTCGAGAACAGACTAACCGGACCAAAACCAAGAGAGGTCTACAGCTCCGGTGTCCCGAATCACTGCAGAGGGCCAGGAGGACTGGTTGGGGAGACCACGATGCTGGAGGGAGGTACTGTGAATGGTTCCCCACAGTTTTACCTGCTCCCTGCCCCTCTGTCAAGCCAAGTATCTTCCTGAGCCCAGACTCAAGGTTCCTTACAGCATTAGTGGGAAGGGGTATATTTTTCCTTAAGCTCTCACGCTGGTACATGGTTCAAGGCAGCATGCAGTACTACATGATGAAAACTCAGGTGGCTTCCGTGTGCATGTTAGAAATACCTGTGGTTTTTGGAGAGAGAGCTTTGCACTTGGAAAGCATGTGGTGAGGTGCCTCTGCTTTATATGGCAGCTGAGGTGAGTGAAGTTTTGAATGAGTTCCCATTAATATATGAAAAAAACCCAACATTTCTCAAGAGGTTTCCTTTTATTATTAGAAACCGCATATTCTTGGCTTGTAGAAAAGAAGCCACAAAAGATTTTTTTCAACAGCTTTTTTTCCACTGAAATACCTTTAAAAAGGTAAGAATGGCAATTCTGATTTGGGAAACAGACTCATTTACTACTATTACTGTTACTGCTATAAAAATACCTTGGAAAATAGGACATGAAAAACTTCTGGCTAAGACCTTGCAGGTGAGGTACAGTGGGTACTAAAACCCACTTTCAGACACAAGAAGTTTGTGTAGAAAACTTTAAAGCTGCATAGGAAAATAGCTTTGTATGATATAAGCTTCTCTTGGACTCTCTGTAAACCTTTTCAGACAAGGAAACTATGTTGATTTTTGAGGACTTTGCCTCAGGAGTACAGAATTACTGGCTGAGGCACTTCTTCCTCTTTGGGTATTGTTACTGCTTGGGTTGAGAAAAAATGATGTGAAGGATAAATAAAGCCTGATTCTGTAGATTTATCCTTTACCTACTGCTTGGGACACTGCTGTGTTTCTGCTGCCGTTTCCAATGTAGCCTCCTGTGAAAGACCTTGCATCTGCCCAGTGCTCTAGGGTGCCAAAGGTGCTGGTTTACTAGGGCACAGTGGATTTCTGACGGTGCTGCACCATCTTGTGGAGCTGCTGCTTCCATGGGTGAAATCAGATCAGGCAGGTGAGCAATCTGGTATGGCTGGGCAAATGCAAATAGGTGGTGGATCTGTCCCTCAGAGATAGCACTGCAGTAGGCTGTGCCACACTGGCGTGTTTATACCTGCTCTTCCTTTGCTGTTTTCTCCCTTCCCCTTGACTTAGCATCATACACCACGCCAAGTATAAGCTGGGGGAGGGAGTCGATGGATTTTTACAGCCAGTACCATTTGCTCTGTGTCTTGGAAATGGCTGTATAGGGATCCTCTATGTCTGTTTCTACGGCATTCACGGGTCAGAGTTACTTGTCTCATGTTTTGAGGACCTAATTCAACAAGGCGTTAAGGAATACGCTAACTTGGAGGAGCGTGAAACCGTGAGAGTTGCGTCAAGGGTGCTGATGAGGATCTTACTTCCAGTAGATCACACACTGGGGTCCCAGGACGTCGTAACGCCGTACGCTTAACGAGCTTAAGCCAGTGCACAGGGGCTTGTTCAAACAGACGGCGTTTCTCAGATGCTGATTTTACCACTGTATGTCAGTCATCTTAGCGCTCCAAACGGTTATTTTTCTAAAATCAATCATTATTTATCAGTGCTAAGAACTACCCAGACTTACCAACGAAAGCAACGTGCAAAGGGAAGCACGACTAGCCAGAAGAGGTGGCTGGCATTTTTCAAGCTGAAAACCTCAGCTGAAAAGTCTCTGCAGCTCGTTTCTCTTTTTCTCCTCTCAGTGCAAAGATGTTGTTTCCCAGCTGCTCTGCTGGAATCTGTCTACAGCTGTCATGATTTTGCTAACTAGTTACAGACATGGGTGTAAAATGCCTTGCAAGGATAAGGTAAATGGTGATTTCTGCTGAATGTCCAGCTTCTGTCAGGGTGCTGTAAATGAAAATATTCATGGTATTTATATCTGTTCTGTTAAAATTGCTGCCATATGTTTCCCAGTGCCTTAGTAACAACAGCACTTCAGTTTTTTTTCTTTTTTTTTCCCACAGAGCTCTTAGTGAGGAAATGTTCATCCTGTTCTGTTATCTCTCATTTTTTATTTTTTTGAGGCTTTTGCTATTAGACCAGACTCTAGCATTTTCCTAGAGTAAAAAAAAAAACTAAGGCTGCTGATTTGTGTAACACCTGCCGTTATTTTATAGCAGATGGACAGCTTTAATAAAACATTTTTGCAGGGAGCGAAAGAACCGTATTTCACGGGGTCCGGTGGGGAAAGCAGCCCCGGCTCCCCGCCGCGTTGTGCCTGCCGCCACTTAGCGCGCGGGGCTGCTGAATCAGTAATTGCCGTCGCTCGCAGCCAACAAATTGCAGCTGTCAGCAGTCAGGAATTTAAACAAGGACCTTACAAAGCAGTACGTTCTGTTCAGCCTCTTCCCGAAGCTTTGCGTGATTGTTAACTTTCCTTTCCCCGTATGTTTTCTCGGGAATACCATATGCAGGTGATTACAGTAAACAGCCCGCCACATTAAATTTTTTCTCCGGCATATTTTGGCAGCTGTGTAATATTTAGGTGGCTTCTCTCGCTACAGTGCCTGAGGACCTCAATTTATGAGCGTATTTACCTTCCGTTTGGCGTGTGTTGGGTGCTGTTCTGTTTCTGGGGAAGCGGTACTCGCAGGTCTGAGCACAACTGGACGAAGTTGGTTGCGACGGAGGGCTGGTTTTGCCTCGCAGGGGAACGCGGCCTGGCACTCCTATTAGTGAGATTTCTGTTCTTCCTCTTGGGGAAAGCATGGGGACATGCAACAGAAATAGGTTGTGTGCCTTCAATCCTGCAGAAAGCAGCAGCTGGAAGAAGGAACCCAGGTCTTAACCCTGACCTCTCCATGCAGGAGAAAAGAGGTACATGCAGAAGGTTTCCCCTCTTGCAGGGCTCCTCTGAACAAATCCTCCCTTAACTAACAGTTAAGGCCATCATTTGCAGTTATCATTTGTGGAGACATTTGAAGCTACTAATCAGGCAATTACCGGAAGTTGAAGGCCAGGGGAGTAGTAGGGAGAAGGGGGAAAAATCTGCAACAGAATCATTTTGAGGTGCTGAGTGTTCCTGATAACATAGCAAAGTCCAGACTTTTACAGGTATTTAAGCATTGTGCTCCCTGTTGTTAAAGCCTTCTAGCTTTCACTCATTTATATTGAAAGTCTGTTTTTCCCCCAAATAAGCATATACAGTGGTGTTTTTTCTTTTTTAAATAGTAATATTTAGGCACCTAACTCCAACTTATTCTGGAAAAGAATCAGGAGCAAAAGTAGAGCTGAGATTAAGAAGAAATGGGACGAAAGACGGTGGAGAGTTAGTGGAGGCGATGTTTGGGGGGAACCTACGCTGCAGCAACTGCTGGTGACCCTGGAAGGAAGCATTCACCCTGCAGTGTCACAGGGGGCATGGAGGAGAGGGGACATCTGTTTACAAAGTTTCTTTCTGTCACATTTGCATTTTCTTTATTGGGGTTGATTGCTCGAATTTGCAGTCTGACATTTGAATATAAAAGGCCTCTTTGTGACTCCCAGTTAGATCTAGGCTACTCCGGAGCTTAGGACTCAGGATCCTGTCATGCCTGGGAACACGAATGACAACATGGAGACATTTTCGCTTCACTCCATTTTCCATTCATGCTCTCTGCAGGCTAAATAAGTGCAGCAATATCTAAAAGGTAAAGTAAAGAGAGGGCTGACTTAGGTCTGTATTTTCTGTTTGTGTAGCGTGTACCATATTGTGTTAGCAAGCCATGCCTGGAATCTAGGTGGTACAATATTACAAATAGATGGCTTGCTAAGATTAGGCTGAGTTCGATTTTTATTTATTTATTTACTTTCAGATTTCGCATTGGATTTCAGGCAAGGGTTCAGGCTTCCACTTAATATATTCGTATGTGTTTTTGTTCAGAGTGACTCCTAAAGGTTTATTTTGTTGCTTCTCACCTTTACATTTCCATGAGCCAAAGCCCACTCATATTGTGGGATCATGCCATTGAGTCAGTAGGCTCTGTTTTCAGAAGGACACCCAGAACCCTTATGTATATTTATACTGATTTCCTGTGTTCTCCTGTTGATCTTTTGGACCTAAGGATGAAACCAAAGGAGCTGCGACTTTCTGCAGAATTTCCACTGTTCAGCAAGAAAGCTAATAAAAAAACACAGGGCTCTCATTACTGCAACCCTGCAAATAGCTCTGTCACCACATAATGGCACAAAATAACGTGTGTTTGTGCTGTGCACACTTAAGCATCGTATGACCACTTTTGCTTTGGAGATGCTATAAATGCAGCATACCTGTAACACTTCTTTTCAGCATTCTTTGCTGTTGTTTTGCACCACTTTTCAGCTCTTCACATCAAGAAATTAGTGTTTGCACTGGATCCTATGCGAAGCCGTGAGTGCTCTGACGTAGAGTGTGCGACACTGAGACATGGGCTCATCTGCATTTCATGTAATGGCAAGGGGCATGTGATGGTGACTGACAGGCTGCAGCGCAGGCTGATAGCCCAGCCAACATCCCAGATCTCTGATGGTCTTGCTCCGTGTAGCAGCTCTACTCAGGGGTGTTACTGCTGCTGCTGCTTTTTTTTTTATTTTTTTATTTTTTTTTTTTAACTGTTATGGTTACTAACCACTTAACCACTGATTTTGGGGCATCTTGATCCCTGGTGGTTCTGCCAGAGGGAATGTCCCTTACTTCTTGTTGAAAGAGCATAAGAGGGAACAAGTATATTCTGTAAAAAGCTCAACAGATTAAAACTTCGTACATTCAACACTTCCAGTACAAAAAAGATAATCAGGGTTCATATTTACTATGTAACACGTGTGCCTGTTTTCCACCCCATTGCAGACTGGGACAAAGCTGTGATTTTTGAAGTTTCTGGTTACTGTGGCCAAGTTTCCAGTTATGACTCAGGTGAATATACTGTGCTGGCCATTTCAGAGTGGTTTATGGGCTATAGAAACCGCAAGTCTCGGCTATAGCTTTCCAGCCTTTGGTTTATACACAGAAGAGACATTATGGTAACATAACTGTTAGTAGATTTGAAGAAAGAAACAAATGGTGCAGTTGAGAACTAATAAATTACTTGTACACACTCTGCTCTAGTACTCAGTTACTAGAGGTAGATGGTGCTGTCCCCAAAGAAATCATGGTGCGCAGACTGTGGCTCTCCTGTTTGTTGAAGCAGATGCCTACAGACAATTGCAATAATTATGACTCTCAAAACTCCTTTGAGATCAGCAAGTATTATTCCGGACGGAGACTCTCCCAGAATTTAAAGTAGCATTATTATGATTTTATGACTCTTAGTATGTGAATTGTGGGTTTGGAGGAGCATAATAAACCTCAGCGGCACCTCTGAGGTTTGTGTGAACTGCTCAAGTCTTTGGTGGGTGCAAGCCTGGACAGAAAATCTTCTGGGAACAGTCTCTCCCAACATATTGGCGTAGAAATTTCAGGTTCCTTGACATATCTGGCAGGTGCAGAGGTAAACCAAAAGCATGAATTGTTGCACAGTGCTATTTTTAAGGGACAGAATGCTTCACTACTTGACATTAATTATTTGCTGTTTTGCAAAAGCACTTAGAGTGCTAACTACCTTTAGGCTTCATTGCATGTCTGAAGTGCGCAATGAAGAACAGTCGCTGGCCACTAGAATTACTGTTGAATATGAGCTTATGAATAGTAGGGAAAGGGAGATAGCATTTGAAATGTGAAGTTTGCCTTCTTTATTGGCAAGTCAAACTTAGCAGACATCGTATGCATTTATGAAGAGCTCAGAGGAGACTAAAGGTTGAATTTGATATGCTGCACAGGCAACGAATTCTTTTTCTGATACACGATTTATAAATTAGTCTAACAGTTATGAGAGCCTCATAACCATGAGAAAGGGCATTTACACTAAAAGGAGCGTGCACTGGAGTAAAGCCATCTGTCCCTGAATTTGACTTACATTGACGTAATTGGATCAGGTACCCAGATAAGAGGATATGTAAGTGATGTGCTCAAGGATATGCAGAAGGTCTTGAAAAAAAGCTGGGAGCTGAACCTTCAATGGTGTGTACCTTGTCACAGGATAATCTACCTTCTTTTTACATAAGCTCTGTAAGTGCTGTTTTTATGATCATGATATTGCTGAGCCCAAATGTTCAAGAATCATGAAATCTAATAAACATGCTGGGCTCTTTTATTTGTCATTAGATTTTGAACACTGCAGAATTCAGTTGGGACATATATTCAAGCTTTTCTCTGCAGCTAGTAGAGTTAGCAATGCCATTTTGTAAAAACAAGACCAATCTATTCACACATTCAACAAGGTTCCTGAAACTAAAGCTTGAAGAGCCAACTGTCACAAAAGAGCTTGGCACAGTCGACATTGCTGAGGAATGGAAGAATTCGCCACAGATTTGTGTGAGCTGAATCAATATAAAGGGCACATAGCTACGGACTGTGATTTTATTCCTCTGTTTTTTTGGTTGAGTAAGTTTTCTGTAAGGTAAGCGTGAAACATCGGAAAAGTTTTCCTCTTTTATCGAGACCTCCTTTAATATAGCTCGCAAGTTACCCAGCATCAGGTTAAAGGTACCATTGTGAAAAAGCGAGTGTCTTTTTTTGTGATGTGAATGTCCTCTGAAGAACTTAACTAGAAATACTTCTGTAATTCCTCATTAACTTTTCCTAATATTCTTATATTCATTTTTAAGGTGCAGGGGAGAGGAAGTCAGGGAATGTTAGCTTGAAATTGGTTTTAGGTTTCTCTGAATTTTCAGTCACTGAACTGTAGCTGCAGTTTTAGGGCTGCAAACTCACCGAGGAAATCTCTAGGTTCTGACCAAACCCTTACCTTGAGAGCAATGCTGTTTCTCCCTAAATAAGAGAATTACTTCTGTTGATTTTTTTGTCTTCTCTGTAACGTTTGTGTATCATATCTCACTGAATATGATCTCAGAAGAGTATCTAATGAAAAATATTATCAGATGAGATTTATGATTTCAGTAGCCAACTTACAATGGATAGGTAAAATGAAAAACAAAGAAACATGGAAAAACTCACTTACTCCTGTGCTGTCAATAAAAGAGCTATAAGCCAGTGTATATTCACGTGATACAGAGAGAATATTTATTCCTAGTTAAAGCTATTTTGACTGACTATTTGATCAGCATTCCTGGTTCAGTTTTAAGGTTTGCTTTTCATTTTTTCCTTCTTCCCTGTCTTTTGTTTAGCTCTCTTATTTTTTTGATCAGTTTACTTTATGATGACTATTTCCAAACACTTAACTTGGTAGACTGAGCAGTGCTTTAGTTTTGCCCTGGGCTAACCCAGGTGGATCTGAGTTGCCATGTGTTGGCACAGAGATGTGTTCCCTCCTTTGCAAGCCAAACCCAGGAGGTAGAAGAGCAAACTTAGAGTAGATCATAGCCCCTACCACTCTTTCAAACATCAGGACAGTTTAGTTAGGAATTATTTTAAGTTTTGCAATCCTATTTGTGTGATTCTGGGTTAAAGTCAGGAAAGGTGCTTGACTAGCAGAAGGGAAATTGCTTTCTCTTTAAACCCTGGTCACTGCTATTCCACTCAGATGTGTATACTCCAAGCCTAATTCACATCTGCTTGATTCTCCCAACCTATTTTCTCTGCATTTCAATGTATTTTTGAACTTTGATTAGATAGAAGTGTTAGTCTTTCAGATTTTGGGGGATTAATAACAATCCTAAAATAACCCATTCATTTTTTCCCCTTCTTTAATATAAGATCAATAAAACTGCTGGTATTTTGCAGGTGTATAGCTCATTTTGTTGAGGTCCTGAGGATATTTAAGAATCATTAGTTTCAAACTCCTTTCAGTAAAGGACTAGCCCAAAGTCTTGAGATCTTAACTAAGAGTTGTATGGTCTGTTGTCCTCAGTAGCCTTTGGAAAAAGGTGATTTTTGCTCTCCTATTGTTGATATTTCAAATCTTAGGAGATACAGTCATTTCCTACTGTATGAACTCACAACAGAAATATTTGCTCCAAGAACTCGTAGCCTGAATCAAGATTGTAGGCAGATGGAAATAATATGTTAGCATTTTTCAGTACTGCTGCGACGAGGGCGGTATGAGAAAGAGCCACGAGAAGCAAGAGCCTCCTATGTCTTTGCTTGTGAGCTGCATTTAAGCTCAGGTCCTCACCCTTGGTCCTTGCCTGAGCCACTGCAGCTATGCCTGTGCCTGGCTGTGTACCGGCCTCATCCTGACCCATGGTCATGACTTCCTGCCTTGCCCTTGGACCTGCCTTCTCAATGGGGACTTGCCCAGAAATCTGGACTCTGAGCTCCCTGAGCTGTGTAAACACTGGTAAATGTTTAGCTGCCTATCCAATTATTTATGCAGCTGAAGATGCTGTGTTAATCCTTTAAACCACATCAAAAATAACGTTTCAATGTTTGTTAGTCTGAGTTAGGGCCTGAAAACTGGCTGTCTGTCTTCCCTGGGAGCTCAGACTCTTTGGTAAAGGCACTTGAAAATACTTATATGTATGTGACCCACTGCTAATGCTGCTAACAGTGTCAGTCAGGTTAGTGCAGATCTTGTTAAAGTATTTCCAGTTCAGAACAGTTCACATTGAAAGCTGTCATGAGTCTTGTTGATGCCTGAAAAAGTCATAATGGTACCGTGTGTTTTTAAGCAGAATTAATTCTTCAATAGAGAAACATTTTAAGCTCTGATGATGCCAACTTGATAATGGGATTAACTCTGAAACTCAGACAACTTCTTAGTTTGCAGTTTAGTCCAAAAGAGCAAGAAAACACAAATCGGAGATCAGTTGACAGTGAACATTTCAGAGAAGATTGACATTTAAGGATCTGAATGGAGGATATCATGGATTTATAAGAACATGTAGTTCTAATGTTTTTCAAAATCTAAATGTGGGAAGCAGCTTTTTAAAGGCTAATACGCTAATACCTTCAATTGATAGCCTATTTCAAAAAAAAAAAAAAAAAAAAAAAAAAAAGGCACTCCATTAGAAAGACTATGGAAGGGTGATTTCAAAATGTTACTTCTACCAGAGTCTAACAAAGGCTGTTCATCATTTATGTACTCCACGTTGCAGAGCTCCCGTTTCACGAGGCAATATTCTGTTAATATGACCTTACGGCTTTGTGCTATGAATCCTGATGAACCTGTAATGACAACGTGAGTGTTACGAAATGGGTAGCTCTGGGCACGCGGAACATAGGGGGCTGAAGACAGGGCACGCTGGAGGGAAGAAACAAAACCGCTTAGAAAAATGGAAAGGAAAATATTCCTTCTTCATCTCCCATGTTCTCCTGCTATATGCATGCCTACAACCTTTCATATCTTAATTGATTTATGTTTGGGCAAACATCATCTGAATGACTTACTTTTAAAAAGATTTTAATGCTTGGAAAGCACTTAAATAGAGAACAGCTAGATTCATAGCTGGCATAACTCTGCAGAGCTCTGCTGAAGTCAGTGGATTTATTATGACTTGCACACTTAGAAACCGGGTTTAAAATATGCAGCTACAGAATTGTAATACTTCATATTCAGTAAAGTTTTTCTTTGGGTAAATCTTACACCTGAAGATAAAACACCTTGTTCCTTTTACCAAGAAAGGGTGACTGGTTGATACAGGGCCCGTCAGAGATGCTGGCACGTGTCTCCTGTACACGGCCAGGAGAGAAGCGTGACTTAAGAGTATCTGTCCGAGGACCAAAGTGTAAGAAATGATTCTGTGCAGGGAACGTCTGTTTCTGTAGATACCGTCCAATGTTAGCTTCTCTAATGTTACGGCAGAGCTTTATTTTATGTCTGCAGTGCAGCTCCATAGCTTCTTCCTTGTCTAAGGAGAGGGCTGTGTTCCCAGCTGCTGCTGAGAAAGAGGCTCGGTCCCAGTGAGAGGGAAACCAGTGGGAGTAGTGTAATGGGAACTCTGGACCCCCTGCACCACAGTCTTTGCTGTGGATGCTCCGCAATGTTGCACAGACATTCACGGATGTTCGTTTAAAAAAACAAAAATAAAACTAGGAGTTTTGCATAGGATAATGTTCCAGGTCTCTTGAACAGGACGGGGGTCATTGCGATGGTGTCTTCAATGGGATCAAATGGCATTCCCCAAACTTTTTCTAGTGAATTCTTATAATTTGGCTACTTGTGGTCCTGTGTGACCAATCCAATGCATGCAAGACCCATTGCTATTTATTATCTTAAATCAAGTGCAGAACACCTCCTACCTATTTTGACTGCAGACAGCTGTCCTATGTGACCATTCAGTTCTGACTCTGCAGGAGCAGTTTCTCCTGGCTAATAATATCTTATTGGTTTAGCTCAGTTGGTTAGAGTGTGGTGCTAATAATGTCAAGGTCGTGGGTTCATTCCCTATATGGGCAACTCAGTTGAGGGCTGGACTAGATGATCTTTAGAGGTCCCTTCCAACCGTACCAATTCTATGGTTCTATGACCTAGGAACAGCCTGGTCAGTTCTGACTGCCTGGGGGAGATGCTGGGCCTGCAGATTCTCCACCCAAGGTATCGTCACGTTACAGCATACAAATTCTGCTTTTATCAGTTGGTGTGTGCACAACAGGAGCTGCCAGGGGGAGTTTCCCCGGACAGTCCGAAATTCCCTCCTGGAGAGCTCCTCGACAGTTATACAAATGCTTGTGTGCAAAGCTGGATAGGGGTTTGGGTCAGGTCAGGCCATTGACTCAAATTTGTCTCATCTCAAATTGCCTCACCTATGCACCTGTTTCAGTTCAGCTTTGTGCTGCTTTCATTTTGGAAAGAGCAGTAATGCTGTGGACAAGCAGACCGGGAGAGCTCCCATGTAACGCAGTGGATGTGCTGGGACTGGCCCGGAGGAGGACAAATTGAGACCTGGCTGCTGTGGTTATTGCCTGCTGGTGGAGGAGTCCAGAGATGACCACAGGTATGTGAGGGGATTTGCGATCCAGCTGTGCAGCTGTTCAGCACAACACTTTGTAGAGAAACATGTGCTAGCTCTGAGACACAAGACCCTGAGAAGCCAGACATACATGTTAGACCAGTAGGGCTAAGTCTGAATATTAAGGATGGAGCTTGAGTACAGTGTTGCTCTGCCACTGCTGTCAATTTTGGGATGAAGACATTTGGTGGAGGCTCAGAGACCTGTGTTGTGTTCTGTGGCACGTCATACATCCCCGTTAGGAGCCCAAGAAAAAAGGAGACTTCATCTTTACTTTGAGATCCTTGCGACAGTGTGAGATGAGTAAGCAGACAACCTGGCCAAAAATGCATAGCGACGGGAAGTATCGCATTTGTAACACCAAGTTTTCCCTACAAGTAAGTCTCGAGAAAGCCTACTTGCCACCTTGCAGCAGACTCTAACCTCAGAGCTTCCTCTGGGCAGGAGAGGAGCTAGCTCGGGAGCCTGTCCAGCGTCAAGCTGGCATGCTTTCCCAGGCACGTTTTACCTTGGGAGGTGTCACGGAGGCCTTTGTGCCAAAGGCGAGGGGGGAACTTAAAATTACTATTTGTGTGCAAAACCCAAGCAGTGTATGTTGGAGGCAGAACTCAGTTAGGCATCACCAGTAGGCCCAGTGCTTGCGCTGTTTATCAGCCCTTCCGAGCAAGCTGGCTAGCAGGGTCGTTTGGGAATTTCAAGTAATACTCAGAATTCCTTGGAACGGAGCGTTCTGTTAGCTGCAAATTAATTGGAGGTCAGTGTGAAGTGGATTACTACAACTGAAGAAACGAGCTTCACAGGCTGCTCGTTCGCAGCACATCAGTGAACCCCGTGCGGAAATGTTGTCATCAGAGTATTTTCAACGTATGATGTGCACTTTAAGTGTTAGCATTTCAGTGGTGACACGTGCCTCTGATACCTCCAAAAGGAGGTTTGGGAGAAGTATGAATCGCCTATCATGGGTCTAACCAGCAGTAACAGGAAATAGTCTATTTTGGAGTGAGAGCGCTGTCTTCCGGCATTGGCTTAGTGGCGCTTCAGAAGCCACCCGCGTGTTTTAAGGAAGGGTTTGACTTCAGTGCCAAAGACAAATTTAAAGAAAGAAGGTGAAGAATGAAGGCATGTTCTGAAAGGTCTAGCTAAAGCCCCTAAATTTTTAGGTTAATTTAAAGCAAGAAATACTTAAAATTGGAGCTTCAGAGCTTTCAAAGATGTCTGTGTATCTACATTGTGTATTTGTATTTCTTTTCCTTGCTCTCTGTTCAGGGCTTGTTTTTAGTGATTTCCATAAATTTATGTTGCTGTAGCCCTAATTCTTAGCTCTTTCTGTTTTCTTCTTTCCAGTTAGATCCTTGTCATCCCTTTAGCCTTTCTGCATCCCCCCCCTCCCTTTTTTTCTTAGCTCGACTGGAGTGCTGCTGCTTCACCCCATCAGAGTTAGCGAACGCCAGGCACCGGCTTGTTCAGCCTGGCGCGCATGCGTAGCAATGTGCTTTCGACTGCCAGGCCACAGCTACGTACTCCGTGCGTGACTGTTTTAATCCTGGATTTGCCCATCTGTGTATGTAATGAAGGTGCAACCGCGCTTTTTCTGGTTTTGGTATTTTCAAGGAAGAAAAACCATACTTACTGATTTTCCTGGATGTAGCATCCTGAAATGGCTAATGAGAGAAATCTGGTTCTGAAAAAGTGCATTTTATTTGCATCATCTTTTTTATTCCTCGGTCTTGGCTGACGTGCTCGTTTTAGGGGAAGGAATGTGTGCAACTTGAAAGCAGTGTCGGTAACAGCATTTACGCTGAGAGGCTCAAGGCTGGGACGAGGATGAACACACTTCTCAGGATGCAAAGCGATTAGGGGAAAAAAAGGTCCCAAAGGATGTATTCTTGCAAAGAACCGAGGCATAGATACCAGTGCATCTTAATTTGCCTCATGTTTTCCCGAAACATCCGCCGTCCCGTCGCCACTAAGGCAGCAAGCTGGCTTAATGCAGCTTCGGGTTTCAGCTGAGAGGTTTACAAGTTTTCAGCATTTCAGAGGCGTCCAAACCGCCCAACGAAAGATGGGCGTTCTTGCTGTTTCTCTGAATTTGCCGCTTCCCTGCTGATTGAGTGTGTGTAATCATCATTTTCCAATGTGCAAAAATTAAGAACAAATGCACTACTGCCTACAGACTACTGCCCGCAGTCTGTGATAATTGATGCTGCCTTTATGGATTGTATTTCCTTTACTGAAGACCTTCTTACCGAGCAAATTTGACAAATGACAACGCTTGCTGAGATTTTATTTTGCTGGCAGTTTTCTGTATTTTTTTTTCCACTGGCAATATCATGTTTTTATTTGTGAAGGGAAGAATTATTGTTCATCCTAGTTACTCACCCCTTAGAGCTGAAGCAAAAATAACTGATATTGAGGGCACATTAAAAAGGAAGCAGGTGGAAAAGAGCAGCTCCTTAAAAAAAAAATAGAGCAAATTTTACATTCTATCTTGAGGGAAACTATTGCAAGTTGTTGCAGAAGATGAAAAAAATCTTTCATAGCAATCCTTAGGAAGCAAATGATCCAGACAGGCCCTCAAAAGCGGGTTGATTAAGTTGGCGCCCTGTGCTTCGGGGACAAGGCAGATAGTTGAGCTGCATGCAAGGGTCTTCTGGGACAACCCGACCTGCTTCAGGGCCAAGAGCCGAACAGGTAAAAGCGGCCAAAAGTCCCTAACTTTAAAGGCTTGAGGGTCCTGCTCTCGTGCAACCAGTTTCGGTACCGTAGCAATATGAGAAGCAAAAAGAAAGGCTGGAGCCGGAGACTCGCTTGCTTGTGATTTTTGGAAATCCAAGCTGTCTGCTGGGAAAGCTGTTTTACCGACTCTTCCAAGTAAGCTTTTTTATTATTATTATTATTTTTAAGAATAATAAGAGAGCATCAAAACTGGAAATTTCCATTGCTCTACGACACTTCTAGAAATGCAAAAGATCTATTTTGAATGTAAGCTTTAATTAGTAATTTTTAGTTCCTTCTAAAATAATTTACAAAAAAAAGGAAATGGTACGTTTTTAAAAGAAATGATCAGATCTAACATGATCAGATCTAATTCCCAAGTTGTCAGATTTTCATAAATTAACTTGATTAGATCAGCAGAAAATTAGTTTGAAACCTCAGAATTTGATGCATTTCTCGCCCAGAAGTAACAACCTCAGATAATTACTGAGACTCTGAAACCTGATCCAAAGCGCATTACAGCCCAGTGGGACACCTTTAATCGCCTGTGGATAGAGTTATAAGAGTGAATTAAGAAAACGGTGATTGATGTCCTCTTAACAGTTCTCAATTTGGGCTTAGAGATAAAAGAAGTTTAACGTTGCTCACTGCAGCGCAGATCCTTGCATCGGGGCGGCGGGCGCCTCGCAGGGATTCCAGATGTGGCCGCAGATGTGTTACACGGTACCGTTGTCCGTTAGCTTACTGAACTGCCTCAAAACCCCAGGGGCCTGGCCCAGTGACGCTGAAGTTCGATTACGTCCCGAATTTCTTTTGGAAGCCCTGCGTTAACCGATCGAGGGGAAAAAAAAGCATTTTGTTAGAGGTGGTCAAAAAGCAAAGTATTTCCGTGTTTCTGCCCGTTGCGCTTTTCTGTTTGTAGCTTTCCTGGTTTTTAAAACAATTTAAGAGGCAGGTCTAACTACAGAAATAAAAATTACGTGGGGGGATAGGAAAGGGGAAGGAAGGAAGGAAAGAGGATGATTGTTCTGCGCTGTCAATGAAAGCAAGGGGGCCCGCTTTGAAAGCGGTGCCGGCGGGGGCTTAGCGGCTCTCACCGAGGCTCGGCCGAGCTCGTTATTCTTCTGATTGTGGCTATGCTCCTAATTGCTGCCAGTGAAATAGATAGCTCTGTAAGGGAAATAATCTTCAAATGCTTTATTTTTCTTTTTGTAGAGTTTTCTGAGTGAGTTTAAAAGTACTTCGTAGGAAGCAAAACAAAGATAATCTCATTAGGATCTGTGAAAATGGCACATATGGTAAAATTTAACACCTTTTGAAATGCCGCTTACGATAGCGGTGCTGACTGTGGCGCGCGCAGTGAGACGGGGCTGGAGTCCTAGCAGGGAGAGATGTTAAAAGCTGCGGTGAGATTTGCTGATACATTTGCAAGGCTTGCAGTCAGGTGTAATACTTGTCATACCCTCGCCCATATGCTTCGTGGGATCTTCATGTGTTGCGGGACTCTTCCCCCTCTGCTCCCTTTGCCCCTCTCCCAAATCAACTGAAAAAACAGGTACGTTTGCCTTCTGGCTTGTACCATACCAGGTTGCCGTGATCAAGTTACATTGTACCAAAATTTCTGTAGGTCCTAAACTCTTCGCTAGAGGTTGCACACATATTAGGGCAACATGTACCATAGATTATCAAGGTTACTTCCAAACTTCAAAAAAAGAAAGAAATTTCTTTCTCCAAGAGCTTGCAGGCTCTTGCTTTTGTTAGCTAAATACACAAAGCAGCGTGTCTTAAGTTGTGTGCTTTGCTGAAAGTTCAGAAGACGATGCCTCTCCTGAGGCCCCTATCATTTGTAGAGCATTTTAAGCTGTGACTGGTTATGGAGGGAGTGGAAGCTTTGCTCCTGCCCACTTGCGTTTTCATCAAAACTGAAGATCCTAAAGTAAATCACTCCCAGGCAGTGAGAGACCCAGGTGACTTGCTAGGCTGATTGAAAACCGAGACATCTTGCCAAGTCTTGGAGCAACACCTGAGTAAAGTGGGGATCTCTGAAATGTAAAAATCCGCAGAGGATCAGTGCTGTAGAAAGCATCATTCTTTGAGGGGAAGCAATGACACTGAACAAGCAGAAGAAGGCTTCTACACAAGCTCAAGATTAAGCAACATGAGACTGGGTAGGACTTTTCATGTGAAAGCAGTGCTTTTTAGTTATGATTAGGAGCTTCTGATGTGTTCTGGGGATGGAGAGAGAGGAGAATGAGAACATCATTGAATTTCACATTGCGTCACCTCCAGCCAGTCTATGGCAGGGAATCACAAGTTAGTGAGTTTTGCCATGCCAAGAGCTGCTTGACTGACATTGCTTAAGGCAGAAATCTTTCTCACTGCAGATGAAACACCAGTGAGCAGGAAGGTGTTCATTCTGGCAGCCTGGAAGTGAATTTTCCGTGGCCCTGCTCTGGCAAAAAAAATTATATATATATATATATATATATATATATATATAAAATAATATACATATATATATATATATATTATTTCAAATAGATTTTTCCATCAAGTGGTTGTTCTGCTATTTTCATGTTCATTTCTGGTTCAGATGCAGTCACAAAGTTTCAAGGTTATTGGAATGTAAGTGAAGATGAAAGGATGGGGTGGGGAGAAGGGGAGCAAGGGTTTTGTGTGTTTTATTTCTGCTTTTCTGTGCCATCCTTCGGTGACATTTTTGTATCAGCCTTGCATGGCTGAAGAGTTGACTAAAGAACAGGACCGATAATCCTGTGCCCAGATTCGGCTGTTGCTGCAACTCGACAAGAGGAATGAAAGGCAGTGGGAGTGCCAGGTCCCCCTTTCTGTCCGGTGCTCGTAGTGGCTGGGGAGGAGGCAGATCTCCAAGTGTTGCTGGGAAAGGAAAATATGGACTTGTAATCAACTCACTCGTTTTTCAGTAAGGCTCAGACTCTGCTCAGGAAAAGCAAAGGCTGCACTGCCTAGGAGACAGCAAAAGCCCTAGTCCTTATCCAGCACAGAACAAATTCAAAAATAATTACGAAGAAAAGAAGTATCTCTGGAAGTATTCAATGCTTTGCATATTTTTTTCGTAGCTATATTATTATGGATTTTGGCCCTGGGAGTGTTTCACTCGCGTTTGTTTGTCCAACAAAGTTACCCAGTCCCGGAGTGCGCTTCCACTCCAGTCCCATGAACTACTCTGGGAAGAGAAGGTTTCCAGGAGTCGGCAGCGAGGGGGACGGACAGGATAAGCAAACTCCGAAGGGCAGAAATTGCAGGCAAGCAGAAAGGCTTTGCTCATTTGATGTTTTCTTGGACTGAGAAATTTCGGTTTTGGGAGAATGGATATGGAGTTCACCTGAGCATGTCCGAACAAGTTTCTCAAACTTACTGCAGTGTTCGCGGTGCCCTGAGCAGTCCCATACTAACCGAATCACTCGAGGCCACAGTAAATGAGCATAATCAGAATAATACGATTTCAGGGACCATTTAATTCAAAGGAAGTTTTCCGTGAAGGACTGGGGACCAAATGCATGAACAGTAGAAAATACTCCTGACCTGCTGCAAGTGGGACCCACTCATCTATCTCCATGTGTTGTGTGACTTGTCCTCCTGTTTCATATACTTCTTTCCTCGAATACTTCTCCAGATTTCTGAGCATTAGAGCATTGTACAATGAGGCAAGGAGAGAGGACTCATGGGCTCATTTCAGCCTAAAGGAGAACTTGAAGTCGGCGAAGAATTCTTCATCCTTGGTCTCTGATGTTTTGGCCAACGTCATTCTGTATCTAAGAGGGCGTGCATCTCTGATACACTCTGTCTCATTTAACTAACATGAAGTGGGTAGGCCTATAAAGGTTGTGGATTAAAGAGGGGCTGCAGGTTTCTGGTGAGTTAACACGTTCTTATTTTATTTTTCCATTGCGCTGTACATTACAATGTAGGCTTCTCTTCGGTCTATCGTAGGAATGTGGAGAAAATATGAATAACTTGGCTCAAGTATTTGAAATCAGACATGAAGCACTGGTTTGGCCTGTGTGTGTGTTCCTCTTTCCTCTTACAAATTATTCTCAGCGTAAAGCATGTATTTGCATTCAGATCAGAAGTATTCACAAGAAGCATGCAGCTGTGGTACGTGTTACATATTGTAATTATAAAGACATATTTGTTCCTTTTTGCCTGTAAATAGATTCTTGTATTGATTTGTTCTTACTTCTGCACACCTCCACTGAGGCAATGGGGAGCAGGTTCATTTTATGCGAAATGACTTTAATTGCCTTATCTCTGGGGAAGAAATACAGTCATTGCCAACTTCACTTACAATTTTGTAACAATTTTTCCAAACAGACCTAGACTAATGATCCAAAACACTTTTCTTCTTAATTAAGACTATGTTTATAGATGGTTGCTGGGGTGCTTGGAAGGTTTGGGAAAAAAGAAAGTCTAGAAAAGTTCAAGGAAAAAAATACAATGTTCAGCTTTTTCTTTTTAAATCAAATGAAATCTGTAACTCCTGTGAATTGTTTTGAGAAGAAGAGTTACATAGCAGATTCAGAGCCATTAAATAAATGAAATCCCAGACAAAGCTGGAGACAGGTGTTCTTATTCTACAAAGAAGAGCCCCAAAAAGGCAAAAGAGCCAACTCGTGTTCCGGATGCCATAAAGAGACCTTTGCAGAACAGCGTGAGCCCCAGGCTTGGTTCGTGTTTTCCTGAACAGAAATGTAGGCCAAATCCGACAAAGTGCATGGACGATGCCAGTAAGGTCATCCTGAGGTGCTCCGGTTGGGGGTTAGCTGGGCGAGCGAGGACTTTTTGCAGGCTTTGAAGCTTTTTTTTTTTACCTGTTGCACCTCTCTTTCAGGTAGCGTCCGCGGTGGCTGGTAGGTTAGCGTGCTTTGGAGATGCTGTTTTGGAAAGCACTAGCGAATGCTAGGAACTGTCATGCACTACGCTGGTGTTTTTATTGCTTTGGGGATTTTTACTACTGAAATGCAGGCGTCTCCAAAATTACTCTAGCAATACGGATGCTACGATTACGAACCGTTGTATTAACCATTGTATCTCAGTTTGCTTAAAGACTAGCTCGAATATGCATATTTAAAGAAAGAAATAGAGGGAAGGAGGAAACAAAGACTGTGCTGGGCCCAACGTATTGACCTCCGAAGCTCTGAATCCTGCGCTACCGTCCTGCAGCGATATTGAGCGGGGAGCGCGGTGCAGAATGCTGACAGCGAATGTTGCATCAGATAAATAGATCAATTTTCTTGGCAGAATAACAACATTTTTCCTTCTTTGATACAGGGCAAATGGAACTGCTGAGCTGTGTTCTCGGTTAAGATTAGATACATATTTTGAGCCCAAAGCTTCTCTCTATCACAAGTTAATATTAACAAAAGTCACAAAAGCCTCTTTCCTTTAAGTACTGCTGCTAACGTGTGTGCATGTCTACCCAAAATATAGCATGAATGTGTCTTGCTTTTTATTGACAAAGAAATTTATTCAGCTCTTTTACAAGAATGAATTGAAATGCTTCAGTTGAGAATGTTTGAACTTGTATGTTTGGGATGAATACAGCAAATCTGTTTCTTAAATAAACGTAGGAATGTTCTGTCTCTTATACCCGTATGAGAACAGCATTATAATTCCCTTTTATCCGGGCATCTTCCTGGGCTGGATGTGCTTTCTTTCCCCAGCTTTCGTTTTCTGGGATTTTTTTAAAAATTTTTTTCCCTGCAATTACCATAGGCACCTCTTGGCTCAGATGGTCTAGTCTTGCATGAAAATTAGATTTTAATTAATCTCTTGCAAAAATTTCTGCCTTGTGTGGATGATGTCACATTTCCATTATCTAACCCTTAATAACTGATTATAGCTTAATTGAATGTACTAGAGGAAAAACGACAGGATGTCAGGATATAAAGTTCATTAAGGAAAATCAATTTGCAAGGCTTTAAATTGCATTAAGGGCTGCCCTTTAAATCATCTAATGTATTTCTTCCTGGTTTGGGAAGGTAAATAGCCACATTGTGGAGAAATATGTGCAACATGAAGTGGTAGATTTTGTGGGTAAATTAAATTGCAAATGACTAGATATCAGACAACAATTCCATTATCAATGACAAGCTGCCAAGGTACTCAAAGAAATACTTTGCCAAGTGTCTTACATTTTCCATTTCTTTGTCATTAGAAGAGGAAAAAAAAAGCTCACTGGTAGATTGGACCAAGATGTATCTCATTTTATTAAAGGAGCAAATAGAGGAGGGTTAATGCATACCAAGTCTGTCACTTGGGCTCCAGGATGGATTTGGCAGCCCCTTTGCCTGCCAGACCGGATGTTTTCAGCTTTTTCAGATCTGTAAGTAACAGAAGCTGCTTATACTCATATTCTTGGCATAATCATCGGCTGGATGCATTTCAATTAGTGTCTTTGGTGCTACTAAGTCAATACAGTACCTTTGTGAACTGTTTAATTAAAACAGTCAGTGGGAGACAACCTTATCTTGGTGGTTAACCCCTGATACTATCTGAGTAAGTGGTGATACTTTGGTGACAGTTTATCTAGCATGAAATTGTTGTGCTTCTGTTGGGGTCGCAGGGCTGGCTGCGTCTCCTAAGCTAACAAGCTAAATTCAGCTGGTTTCGGTCCTGAAACAGAGGGCCTTCTCTCTAGCGTCCTGGTTCCTTGTTGGTGCTGTTGTGTGCTGGATTTTGGAGCAGAATGCAGGTTTGTCCATATGTCTTCTCCTCTAGCCTCTGGTGTTGGCCTGTCCTGGCACTGTGGCAGGAGGCAGAAGGACCCACTTCTAACCTGGGCTGCCCTGGCAAGTCAAGGGTGCAAACACAGGCAGCGAGCCCTGCTGCCTGACATCAGCTGGTTATGTGATGTCTAAAACTCAGCACCAGCAACATATGCTATAGTTCTTTTTGAACATTTCTATTTTAAGGATCTGATTGCTTACCATCAACAGCTGTAGTCTTCGTGTGCATCAGCGGGGCACTTGCAGAGGGAGGATGAGCCCAGTCACACCGTTAGGCAAAACTGGACCTGCAGAATCTTCCCTTTTATACTGGCCAGTAGGTGACATAACGAATTAAGGCTTGAAATGAAGATGATGGCATGTATAGCATAAGTTTTAAGTCACATCTTGTCGCCTTCCCAGAAGCTGTTTAAAGAGTGGAGAAATGGTACAGTATGTCATTCTCTTTGAGGTGGTTAATACGGAGATTTTAATTACGCTAGAGATCTCTTAAATGTACTTTTGTAGGATGGCATCTGGTACAAACTGGATGCCTCGCTTTGATCTCCTGCGGAGTAGAGGTTGACAGTAATCTTCAAATGAAGAGTAGCATCAGCAGAAAAAGAGACATGAGTTCAACATACTGGAGCATAGCTTTTCTTGTAATCATCACCGTATTAAAGATGGAGGGGGATGTTCTGAAAATCAGATTTGCACGTGGAACAGTGTTAGTGGGGCTGAGTTGCCCTCATTAGCTATTTTGTATTAAATTCGGCAAGAAAACTGATAAGAGCTTTTTTTTTTTTTTTTTTTTTTGGTCCTAGTTTAATCATTTTAGATCGTCTACTAAATATCTTACAATGTTTTAATGGGTGCCCTATTCATAGTGAAAAAAGGTGAGTGAATTGAATACAGAAAATAAAGTACAACCTTCTGTCTCTTGCTGTTTGTAGTGATACCAGAATGCAAATTATAGTGCATATGTATTTTACTTAACTTTCTGCATTATCTAAATTCAATTTGTAACCATATTTTTTAATCTTTACTCAATACTTCTGTTATCATGTATTGTTCATGTAGAAGACATGGTCTGTGGATGGTCTAACTAAATATCGTGGATCATAGGTACATGCCTACATCATCATATTTTTTACTTTCAATGAATTTGCATTTCAGGGATAAAATTTCATAAAAGAAGTTACGCATTGATGCTTTGTATTTTGGCCTGTTTTCTTGTGAATTCCACATGCCTCCGAGCCCCTTTGTTTTCTTTCACGGCATTTTAGAACACTTCCAATGTCTTCTCTGATTGTAAATAAGATGCATCAAATGTTCCCTTTTAATGTGTTATCATCTCACAGTTGAACTTGTAGTGAACATTTTCACTCTGGATATGTTTAGTTTTGTTAATCTTGAACTTCTTTGGGCATGCTAAAGAGAGAGAAGGCACTTCCGTGAACAACACACACATTTTATATGCCGAAAGCGTCGGATTAAATTTGTCGCTGTGGTTATTCCGGGGGAGTCACTGAAGTCTTTCCGTCGGGAGGCAAATGCTGCTGGAGGCTTCTGTGCCACCTTGGCGCTGATTTCATCCAGTTGCTGCTTCAGGGAAGAGGGACCCAGGCCAAAAAGAGAGGCCAGTGTCCTCATGTCGCTAGCTCTCCTTATCTGCAGGAGCCAAGAAACACTGTCTGGAGACAAGAGCTAGTTGTTCCCCTCAAAACCAAAACAGTAGCTTGTACTGAGCCTAAAGAAACCTGCGTGATGAAGGCCAGTGCAACTTATTGCATACTCTTTCTTATCAAGGAGTTTAATAAAAGCCTGTTCACCTGCAGGCAGCCGTCTGGAGCGTTTGAGAGGAGCCTGCGCTGTTCTTGCAGCACATGTCCGAGCTGAAGCTCACTGCCATTCGTTGGGAGATGCGGCTTCAGAGGGGTGAAAGTTGGCTTTAAGTAGGCCTTTAATTCAGAATCTTCCATGATGTGAGTCTTTCCTTTGTGGCACTTGTGGTAGACGGTAGCACTTTAGGTATATCAAGGTGTCTTCCTGTGACCCTTATATTTTTCATTTAAATGTCAACAGATACCTAATCTTAAGTTATTATTGAGAAAAATGTAAATGATACCTGCCAAAGCTGTAGTTGCTGCGCAGCTGCTGGGAGATGCCCCTGTGTCTTGAACAAGCACATGAACCACGAGAGTGCCTGCTGATACATCGGCCCTGACAGCATTTTAGACAGTAGAACGTCTTCGTGAGGGTGTGAGGGCAAACGGTCCGCATCTCCCGTCACTCCGCGGCGAGGGCTACTCGCCTCATCTGTCAGTGGAGGACCAGTTTTGGCGAGTAAAGGGGGTCCAAGGGAGCCCGCTCCAGGAGGACAAGTGGCTATTTGGGTTTACTATGAGAACGTAGAGTGCAAATAGACGTATTGTATTACCAGTCAGCACGACAGGATGCATTGACTTTACCTAACCTCTACTACCAGTAAATAAGAAGGATTAAGTAAGATTGATCAGACCTTAGTGTCACTTAAGGGGTGTGTGGATCCTTGTGTGGTTTCTCGGTGTTGAGACTGTCTGTCTTCTCTTTTCTTCTCCTATCTTTATTTTTCTTCTTTATAGACTCCTAGCTGCTATATGGAAACGGTTTCCCGTGTTGAGTTCAGGGCACTCACAGGTCCACCACAGCACTGATCTGTAGTAGTGCTCCTTTTTGAATGTTGCATTGCCTGCTCTTTTGTTCTGTGGTTTGCAAATGGCTGTACTTTGGCCTATATTAATACTGGTTTATGTGAATATAACTTGCATGTGCTTTATTACAGGGTCAGCTGTTTGTCTCAGTTCCTAGGCTGGCAGCTATCCAGCTGGGCTTCTACAGGGACTACGTTGCTATTCGCTCTTCTGCAATCTGGTGAAAAAATCGTCTGCGTGAAATTCCCTTTCTGTTTGTTTGGGATAGTTTCAGTGAATTGGAAATAATCAAGTGGCGGAATGGTTGTTTTCTGCTTTTCCCTTCCATCTCCTCTATAAGCTTTTGCGCCTTCAAGTTCTTTCAGTTAACAGAAATTATTTGGCAAAAAGAACTTACTTGTTCCGTCTTTATATATGCATGGCAGAGCAGGATGCATGTCATTGAAGGTAACAAAAAAAAAATATATAAAGCAGACAGCTTGAGTTTCTCATTTTAGTAAGAGTGGGGGGCATCTCTAGAAAGTAACCTTAGCAAAAAATAATTACAGTTGATCTGATATTTGCAACTGAGAAACTCTATCGTACCGTTACCATCTATTGCTTAGCATGATAAAAACCTAGACAGAGTAAAGCTGCTGCAGTGAAACAGGGAAAGTGGTAAGAAATGAGTGGGAAACCGTGTCTTTGTCAGATTTGGGAAAGTGAGTAGCTTGATAAGGAAATCTATTGTGCATTTTCTATCCGACTGGAAATCTGCAATAGGCAGCAAGAAGCTTATGTGGCATTTGTCTACTACTCCCGTAATAAGGCTGCTCATGGACGGCAGAGCGAGGGAACTAAGCTGATAAATGAAAAGTAACCAGGGGATGCATAATTCAGTCCTGCGAGGGCAGTGTAGAAAAACAGTATGAGATCTAGACAAATTAATCTATCTTTGGTTTATTACTATCTCAAGGCCTTGCGTTGTCACAGTTCAGTCACAGGTACGAATGTGATCATTACTGCAAATTGAAAGTTCTTTTCCAATGGCGATTTTTGAGCGATGCAGTCTCAGAGCAAAAGCACCCTAGTGAAGTATGCTTTCATTTTGAAGTACACTAGGAACTGGCAGTGAGAACCATCGTTTGTTTGGTTTCTGCTATTTGTGTATTATCAGATGCAGGAAACGTTATTTATGTATAAGCACTCGGCGCCAGAAGCCTGAACTTTCACTTGCACTTTTGGATATCGGGCTCACTGTACCGCGTTACGCTCACCGAGCTTAACCAGGTGGTTAGCAGCAGCTGCATTAGGTTGGCTGCACTTGTATGTCGTGACACCTTAATGCCTATAGAGGAGAAAAGGAGTATTACAGCTGTTTGCAGGAGCCAAAGTAAGGCATCAGGAGGTTTGGTATCACTGAGGTGTCCCACATCCCACTGACTGCGCAGCCTGGTAGCATTGCAGACGTTGGTCCCCAGAACGTGACCACACAGCAGCTGGTGGGGCAACCGCACGCACATCCTGAGGGCAATGTTTGAGGTCCAAAGACTGTCCTGAAAAATGTAAATTTGTGATATCACACCTTCGGTCACTACTGGAGCTACCTGCAGGATTCTGTACGATGGATTTACCACCTAGAACTGCAAAACCTGCGTATGTGTTAGGCCTCTGGCGTGATGTCCTTTCCTTTTCCCTTCCCCAAAGGTAACTTTGAATCCAGACTTCTTCCAGCTTTTCTTTCACTTTTATTGGGTACAAAGTGCTTGATAGGAACAAGCAACAAAAATCTTCCCATCCGTGCTTTTTTGTTTTCTCACAGAGCACATCTAGATAGGGGAGGCTCCTCATGAGAGCAGAAACATTTCAAATGTGAAAGAATTACATCGATGGGGAAATAAGAGGGCAAAAAAGAGTGATTTCAGGAGGGGTGATAGGGATTTGATACAGGAAAATTGAAGATTCAATAGCTTCTGTTATCTTTTAGACTAGACATGCGGAGAGCATGTCTGTGGCTCCAGCTGTCTGAAAAGATTATGGATATTCTCTGCACAGTAATAATATGGTGAACATCCATAGATCTCATTCAAGAATCATTATTCACATGCAGGGTCATTGCTTTAACATCCAGGGTCAGAAAAAGGTCCTCTTGAATTAGCTCGGTTCCTCCTCCGCTCTGTATATCCAGTTCCTTCCCCGTTAGCAAGGTTTTTCTATAAACAGCCGAATACAGCAGATAACAAAGCAGGCTCTTAGTTTCTGTCAGCCAGGCGAGCAGGCTTTCCTCCTCCCTAACATAATAGCAAAAAAATGTGAACAAAATCACATTTTCATTCACTAGCTTCTTTCAGTGCTGCCGCTGATAAAATCTTAAACATGCATCCAGAGAGCCAGCGGCAATTGGAGAAGGAAAGGGACTCTCAGTGGATACCAAAGAAGTGAAAAAGGAAAAAATCCTCACATCACCCAGAGCTGTAGCAAGGACAAGGAATAAATGGGTTAGAACTCGGGGAAGAAGGGTCTTTGGAGGATGGTTAAACATGATGCTGCGATTGAAATTTCTGCTCAGGAAGTCCCTCAACTACAAACTGGCAGAAATTGAGAGGGAATAGCAGAGAAAGGATCCCTCTCTACTGTCTTTTTCTAATGTTCTTTCCCTAAATAGCTACCATTAAGCACATAATATTGGCTTTAATAGACTTCCAGTCTTACTTCAGGTGGCTGTTTCTTATATTCCTAAGTGGATCCCCAGGCACAAGGCAGGAGAAGCATTTTGACAGTTTGATAGTACCATAAGATGGAGAGAAACAGCTAGAGCTGTTTGCAAGTGTTCCCCCCCCCCACACACAATAATTTCTGTACATTTGTGTGGTCTTCATACAATAGATGATATAGGAAGGAAGCAACTTTAAACAAATAGTCTATTCAATAAGGGTGGGCCTGATACTGTTTAAGTAGGAGTTATGCCTTGTATCAGCAAATGTTAAAATTCATTTATGCTTTATTTTACAGAGCTGTCAGCAAAGTATGCTATGAGTGGGGAAAAAAAAGAACTAGCAGCATATTTTGTTCACCTAGCGTCAGGTTTTACCAAAGAATGTACCCCAACAATATTGGTGGGACTGAGCTAAGACCTATGGAAGATTTCAGATGAAAAAGTGGCATCAAACAAAAAAAAATTAAAAAAAGCAAAACAAAACTATCTCAGTGGCAGTGTAGAGTACCCATGTACAAGGACCTGAATTTTTTAGTCCTGTTCATGAGCCTTTCCTCTGTATCTTAGGTGAGACACAACAACTACACGACTAATAGAGCCTACTAGCTATATAAGGCTTGGTTTCTCTCGAATGAGATATGCTGCTTTGTACATAGCATTGGAGAGTCGTTGGAAGTCATTGGAGAGAAGGAAGCAGCATTGGTCTTTGAGCGACTGTTGCGAGTGTCCATGTTCATGCGGAGGAATGAGATTCAAGCCTGTGGCCAAGCAAGAACTTGGTCTCCTATGCAAATATCCAAACCATGGGGCTACTTCCTCTGGATTTTTGTAGGAGAGTGACTTTCCCTCTCCAAACTGAGCCTCATGATTGTTTCCCCAACGAAAAGGGTAGTCAGAGGATTGCAGTGGAAAGCTTTGGTATTGCAAACTTGTTTTTTTGCCCTGCAAAAAAACAGTTTTGCCATCTTGTTTTATAAGATATGTACCTAATATATAAGAGGGTCACGTATGCCTTCTAAAGGTGCCTTAAAGCAAGTGAGGCATTTCTAAAGCCAACAGTTTATTCTTCACAATATATTTCATGTTAATAATAAATGAATTTGGGGAATTGGCATGATTTCCGTCAGCTTTAAGGCTATCTTCTGCAAGCCTGCAAAAGATAGATCTCCAGAACTATAATAACTGAAATGATGTAAAAAACAAAGCTACTGAGCTTCTCTCTGAGTCCTTAAATAGAAGAATGGAAACATGCTTGTAATCATAACCTATGTAAGTTCCTCTTTATCTGTCCATCAGGATTGAGTCCATATTTTCAGTGAGTTCACTTTTGAGGGCTTGGGAAAACAGATTTTGTGTTTTGTGCACTGAAATATTAATGAAGTATTGCATATCAATTTTTAACATATCTTTTCTTTGCGTCACTGAGCATGCTTTGAAAAAATGTCTCTTACTCTAGGTAGTAACCTCCAAAAAAAAGCAAAGCAGCATTAAAACAGAGCACATAAACACACATACAAAAAATGTAAATGAAAAGCTGAGTAACAGGACCTACTTAAAGAAGTCTGTACAGATACGTAATGTAGCCTCTCCAAAATATCTTAAAGGTCTTTTCCTTTATCTGCTGCATCTTGTACAACACTTGGGGAATTACAAGTTATGTCCTGGAATACATTTAGATCGTTATTTCCAACGACGACGATGCAATTCTTTGAACACTGTGTATTTCTTTTATATGGAACAACAATAGAATAAATAAGGCATATATCGCACTTTGGAAAGAAAAAGAAAAAAAGCTAGATTTCATGAATCATTTCAGGTTTGGCAGAGCTATAGGGTTGGTAGATATCATCTCAAAATGACTACAAGCTGTCCTGTTCAGTGTAGATGCTGTCAGTGAATAATTGCAGACAATAACTTTGTTTTCTGTAATTTAATGTAATATTTTTACATCTCTCTCTCTTTATATATAGATATAAAGCTCAATATTGACAAACCACAAACATCAGTTGTGGGCCACTTGAAGTTACTATTTGTCCAAAAGAAACAATTAATAGTACCTTTTTACTCGAATCGCCAGTGGGGATCCTCATAGAGTCATGGTATTGTTCAGTACTTTAATCAAAGAGCACAGATAACAGAGTCACAGCAGCAGTTCCAGGCAGCTTCTCCAGGCCTCATTCCTAGTGAGTTGGTGCTGCAGGTGGGAGTTGGGTTCTTGCAGCTTCTGAAGGCTTTTGCTCTAATAGGCGGCTGTTGACTGTCCTGTGTTTAGGGGTGCCCACACCTTTTGCATACAACTGCCCGTTGATCAGGCAGGCATCCAGGTGACTGGTGCTTGGAGAGCAGCTGTATCATCAGTAGGCAAGAGCAGCAAGAACGCAGAATGGTCCTGAATCTCTGCATCTCATCATGTAGGATGTGATCTCTGATGCTAGCAGATGCAACTGTCCCTGGCACATCAGAAATCTTGCCCCAGGGAGAGCTCCTGAGGGATGGTGTCCTGGCTGCAGGGAGGGACGTGTGCATCTCCTTGAGGACGGTGGTCTCACCTGCAGGAGAAGTGCCCTGCTTGAGATGCTGAGTTGCCAGTTGAAAGAGCTCTGCGTTGAAGTGAGGGGATTGTATGTCATCAGGGAAGACAATGTGAAGATTCTGTGGAACTCCCATGAGGTCCTGCTGAAACAGGAGGCTGGACTAGAAGATCTCCAGAGGCCTCTTCCAACCTCAACCATTCTGTGATTCTGTGAGATCCTACAGAGCCAAGAACACAAGTTCCATGTTGCAAGGAAGGAGGGACAACTAGAAATGGCCTTCAACAGAGCAGTGGCTGGAAACTCCTAAGACACGAGAGGCTGGAAATTTGGCATTTCCAGCAACCCAACAAATGCTCCTTCTCTGTCTGTAGTTCAGCAATTACAGAACAGGTATAGGGCACTGGAAGCAGGCAAGGAAGATGATGTGCCATCAGGGGAAACACCAGAGTCAGCTGAATTTCCACCAAGTGTATGCATGAATTAAAAAAAAATGGTGGTAGTTATTGGATACTCTTTCCTGTGGGGGATCAGGGCACCTATCTAATTGGAGGAGCAGAGGTGGTAGAGTTGGAAGTGGCTACTATGACTGGAGAAAAGCAAATGTCATGCCTGTCCACAAGAGGGGCAAGAAGGAGGATCCAGAGACCTACAAATCAGTCAGCTGCACTTCAGTCCCTGGGAAGATTGTGGAGCAAATCCTCAAAGCTATTTCCAAGTCTGGGAAATGACCCTGACCCTTATGATGTTGAACAGCCAGCATGGATTTACTGAGGTAACCTTATTGCCTTCTACAATGAGATGCTGGGCTGCGTGAACATGAGAGAGCTGTGAATACTTTTTGCCTTGGCTTTAAAAAAGTGTTTGACACAGTCTCCCATCGTATCTTTGTAGCTAAATTGGTGTGACATAGGAATTGGATAAGTAGAAGATAATTTGAGTGGAAATTTGGCTGGATTGTTGAGCTCAAAGGGTTGAAACAGAACAAAGTCCAACTGATAACCTCCTACTAGTAGGTCCCTCAGGGACTGATGTTTGAGGCAATACTTCTTCACATCTTGGAGGCTATGTCCTGCCTCCAGGACAGGATAACCACATCCAGCAGTACGGCCTGAGTATTGACTGATGGAAAACAGAAAAAGATCTGGGGATCCTGAAGAACAGCAAGTTGGCCACAAGTCAGCAGGGTTCTCTTGCAGCAAAGGTGGCCAGCCACATCCTGGGCTGTATTGGCAATGGTATAGCCAACAGGGAGGAGCTTATTCCCCTGTATTCAGAACTTGTGAGACTGCATTTGCAGTATTGTAAAGTTGAATGTAAGTCATGTGCTGGTTTAGGATGCACTGAAGTTATTAGAGAGCCTTGAGGTATACATCAGACCAACTAGCTTGACTGAAGAGTCTCAGCTCTCAAGAAACTGAAATTGGAGCAGATGTCCTCTACATGAACAAAGCAGAAAGTCATGCATATGTTTGCTGACAACTGGATTTGTTTTCAGTGACATATACTACCTATAATCTCACTTCACTCACCTGCAGTTGTCCATGGTTGTTTCTCAGCTGCCTTGTAGAAAGGGCAGGTACAGAAGACCTGGAGTTTCAAACTGGAGAACGGCTAGGAAAACACAAAGGCAGTTCAACGCGGGGGATTCAATGTAGCCGATACGCCGCGTGCCTCGATGTCACTACATCTACATTAATCACTAGAATTAACGACCACGGGGCAGACAGTGCCATTAGTAGCATCCCTACCTACGGGATCAGTGCGCCTTGTGGGAGACTCTCCCCTTGACTGCGCTGATGATCGGAGCGAACGTTGAAGCATCCTGGAAACCTGGGTCGAAGACGTGCGGCGTGACTGTGTGAGCTGGGACCGGGTTTGATGACGAGCGTAGTGCACTAGCTCGGATCTGCTTAGTCTTCCTGAGCAAAACAGAACAAACAAAAAATGCTTGAACTCAGCCACGATCACAGAGCGTTCGCTGCGGAAGTTTAACGTGCAGCAACGTGCTCAGTTATGCTTGTGTCACGCAGAAAGCGGCTCGCTCTGGATTAAGTTAGCTTCTTGCGTATGTGATTGGGAGCCATTGAGGGCACGTCGAAAGTGATAAATACCAAAAGTTGGATTTTCGGCTCAGTTTTCCCAGGTTGGACAGCTTAATTACCTTCTCCCTGACTTGAAAAAATCACCTTTTGTTCCCTTTTTTTCATTGTGTATCCTTATAAACCAACTTATCACAGATCTTGGTATTAACAAAACTTCATAATAAGCTGTCTCAGAAATCCTGGATGCTTTACAAGTTTCTGTCTGGCGTACTTTAGAGATTAGTTTAATTCGGGTGATATTTGATTTCCAGTGTTTCTCTCTCTCTCTTTTTTTCTTCTTTTGCCTCTTGTGGAGATTAGCTTTATGTAAACACGTTATCCGTAATATAAATCAAAGTAGCTGGAAATAGTAATGCATTATTGTCATGTATATTCACGATTTTTTGACGAAGGAACACATTTCTAGATTTTCTGTCAATCTCTTCCATCCTTCTCTCTTTCTTTTTGTTTTAAACAGATGGAAGAAAGATGTCCTAGTAAATTCAAATATTTACAACAGTGTAAATTATCAAAACAGAAAAAATATCTCACTTCCTCCCTGTAATTTGGTGACTTGTAGATTAATGAGAGAGAAAAAAAAAGGGTGTTTTTCTGGTTCCATCAGTAGGTGATGCAGCAGGTTCTGCTATTGTAATAAGAAGGGGAGTTTTCCCTCCTCCCCTTCGATGCGAGGAATTTGTATGCGTTTGAAATAACCATCAGAATCAATTTGACAAGCAAGAGTACCTACACTCGGGCTGCAAAGATTGAGGCAGTTCTGCCCAAGTTGTCAGCCAGATTTTTTTTTCCCCAACTATCACCTGTCAGTATTGTTCATATCAAGTTTATTATCTTTTGCTTAGGATCGTAACGGAGAGACATCCCCTCGCGCAAGCTGTACGTTATGAAGTGTTATTATCCAGGTAAAGGGAAGGATGGCCTATATCTTATGTGTGTGTGTGTATATATATATATATATGTACATATATATATGTGTATATATATGTATATGTATATGTATATATTTAGCCCTTTAGGAATTAATATAACCGAGCTGAGCGCATTACTGATTACTCCTCTTTTGCCTACTGTGATTTTATTACTAATTTTATTACTTAACAGCCACAGCAGAGAGAAGTATCTCACTGTGTTAGGGCCTCTGTGCTGCTCGCGGGTGACACGTACTGATTAAACAGATGAAAGAATTATCCTAGTTTTACAGAGGAGTTACAAAATCTCAATCATTTCGATGGACTTGCCGAAGGTGCCTGGAAAGCCCCGGGACTTGTTCACAAATCTCTGCTTTCCTGGAGATCCTGATGCTAAATCTTAATTTCTTTATTTCTGTAGTGAGCAGGGTATACCTTGCCGTGTGCATACTGTGGAGGATTTCTTTTTTTTGTGTGTCTTTACCTTGGGCTACTTTGCCAGTTTTCTGCAGGCATCTCCAGATGGTACTGGTGAGCCACCACGGCTGTTGTTTAATTTCTGCTCTTTGGTAGGTTTGGATATATGGACGTAAAAGGACATTCATAGCAACTAACGTTAAATGATTGGCTTATTTATTATTAAATTTAAATGAATAACTCAACAAACCTCAATAAACTGTCTTTGCATAGGTCAGTAAAATACAACTAAATATTTTGTACCTAATCAGTTCAGCTATCTGCCGTTTTTTGTAGCTTTGGCTCTATCTGAGGTAGAGTGGGTCAAAGATGAGATTTTCTATTTGAGGTGACATATGTGATTTATGGAGGTAAAGGGGGAAGAGGTCACTCATTCATCTGGGAAGGAAAAATTGGAATTTTGAGTTCCCTGAAGAAGGGAGAATTTGAAAAGAGGAAGTTTAGCAATAATGGCTTTGTTGAATTATGAGGCCTTGAATGAAATTCAAGCTGGAGCTGAGTCTCTGAAGCTTCCTAGCTCTGCTGCGACTCTTAACGTCTCTGCGTTTCCACATTTTCTCCAGCCCAGGGATAGCAGAAGCCCCAGAATTTGAGAGCCCGGGTGTCTGGGTGCACGTGGGAGCACCCTCGGGTGCTGAGGGCACGACGCGAGCTCTCGCCGTTGCTGGCGTTAGGAATGGGAGCGAAGCGTCCTGCGGTTCCTTCCCCAGCCTTTCATTGCTCTGTTGTTGCTGAAAAAAGAGAAATGAAGTGAGGCTTACCACTGCGAGCTTAGATAAGCATGAAGAAAGGAAAACTGTCAGTTACCGGTTTGATACGTAATAACATAAGAAATTGAATTTAACATACAGTAAAATGTTGTGAGGCGATGGAGATACTGTAATTAAAGAAATAACTTAATACATACATGTTTAATTAAGAATACCATTTATCTAAGAGCATGCACTCTGTTTTGAATAGTAATTTGAAATCAGTAAAGCCGTAGTTGAACGATATAATTTCCATTTAATACTAATCTTGGACCTGCACATTGAGAACATTCAACACAGAGGAAATTAGGTTTCAGTGAATTGTATAATGGTTTTTCTCTTGGACCCCAAACTGCAAAAAGTAACATGAAATATGGAAGCGCAGCACATAATTGCCCTTATCGTATAATGTTCAAGTTAACACTTAGCAATGTTCCACTTCTAACGTAATATTATGTTGCGCAGTTAAGTGTAATCCTTAGAGCTTTGCAAAAACCCAAAATTCTGTTTCAGATAGGAAACTTGAAATGTCAAATTCCTCCTTTTGTGCCATCTAAGATACTTAAAAATGACATTCACTTTGAATGAAAACATGCTTAGTAATTCTACTTGCTTTGTGTGTGCTTTTACTTCCTTTTTATATTGTATATTCGTCAAAAGTGAAAAGAACAGTGTAGTAATGCAAAGTCAATGCATTCCCTTAATGGACTTCTTTTCTCTTCTGTTTTTTTTCAGTTAATGAAAAATTGGTGAAAAGAGTGTGCATTTTACAAAATGCTTTCTAAAGCAGTGATCTCCAAGTCGGACACGGCCGTGCAGACGCAGGTAAGCTGAGAAACTAAAAACTGTGATTTCAGAACGTGGCAGGGCCTGGAAGGTAACTGTATTGGTGGACCTACGTTTGCCAGCGTTTTTGTGATCGGTTCCAGGACTCATCTGTTTGGTGCACGACCTCTTTAATTATCTTGTTGCATCCATTCATTTCCTACCTTATTTTCTCCTTTACTTCTTTTAGAATTGTGGAACAGTTACAGAAAGGCATATCAAACTAAGAACTTTGTTTTGGTGCTTATAAAAACTCCTAGAAAACGGTGCTTTTTCCTTTGTAAGTCATCAGGCGTGACCTCAGATTTCTTACCCAAAGACTTAATCCTCTCAAGGAGAAGAATAGGGAATTTGACTGATTTTTGCTAGAGCTTTCTTCGTCCTTGCCGGGAGCTCCTTCCCATATAGCTGCCTACGTCACCTGCAAACATTGCTTTCTCATATTCAGTTTTTTAGAGCCCCGAAGTCTTGGTGAAGCTGCGTGCCTTCCGGAGGTGTGTTCCGTGCTGCGATTAAGCAGACGTCATGCGTAGTTCTTCCTTTCATCTTCCCCTCTCCTCGTGCTTAGTGTGGGCATCTTGAATTAAATATATTACAGCAGTGCGGCATGCGTTTGGAGCGCCAGAGCTGTAAGTGAGAGACAGCGCAGCTCATGCTTGCCAAGATCCCGGGGAAGGAGTCCTGCGCGGGGTCGGACCGAGCAATAAGAAGGATTTTTCCGCACCTGGCATAACCCCTGGTGAAGCAGGAAAAATCGGGAATTCCCGCTGTGGCCTGTCCCTGTGTAGCAAACCTGCCAGGCAGAGTGAAAAGCCGTGTGGCCCCTGCAGTGTAAAAGGCTCCGAGGCTGACTTGACTGAGGGCTTTTTGGGAAGTTAGTACGCAAGGAGCCCTTCAGGTCGTTGCAGTGGACTAGTATAACATCGTGTTATACTAGTTAATCCTTTCAGGGACCTTCTTCTAGATTTCTAGGAGATAGCATTACTTCCCTCCAACTGGGAGATAACAGGTATTTTGGACCAGCGGAGTCTCATGTTGATTTTTTTTTTAGAATAAAACAGAGTCTTAGCCAGCTTTGATGGTAAAATGCATTATAAAGCCTTATAATTTAGGCATCTGATTTACATTAAAATTAATTTCCTTCGCAAAGAGATTCTACATGAAGCAGCAGACCTTCGAGCTTTAATAATCTGTGCTTTGGTAGATCTGAGGCATCCAGGAGCCCTCCTGACCTCCACACGTTAGTTTTGTCCTGTGTTGTGCCCCAAAACATGCCTGGAAGCTGCAGGCTTTGATCTTGGCTGTTGCAAAGGCAGAATATGGGTGTTGGTGCTTTTTGTCCCAGTTCAGCATCGAATTATTTTCCCTCAAACTCGCTTGTTCTTGTTGAGCTAATGCTCTGTTTTGACTAGGCTCTGCTTAATAACACTCTGAGCTCAGACTCTGCCCACATTACAGTGATTTTTTTTGTGTAAAGAGTGCAGCAGATGTTCTAAATTATATTTCTTTCTGTGACTATATTTTTTTGTCACTTTGGCTTCTGCTTCTTTTCTTCCCTTTTTTTTTCTCCCCTCTCCTCACAACAACAAAACCCCTCTCAACATTTTCTTGGTCAGAAAATCTCCGTCCTCATGGAAGACTTCCCTGTGTTGGTGGGAAAGGGCTCCAGTCAGTTCTGACTTTCTGCTGAGATGTCATTAAATTGCATGATAAAACTCCAGCTATTTTTCAGCTGGGGATCAAACATCCTCTGTTGCTGCAGGCTGGTTAAAACCTCCGAGAGGGCTTTTTACTGCTTCTGTGTAGAAAGTCCAGTCCTCACCCAGCCATTACTGGAAATCTGTTTTCCTTGTTCCCATTATGCTGATTTTTCTCTCATTATTTTTTGTATCCCTGTTCAGTGGTGGCAAATGTTACATATCTTTCTTTTAGTTCCTGAACTATGTGTGGGGTTTTAGCTGAAAAATGCTGTAATCTGGATGGCCCTGACCGAGAAAGGGTTGCACATATCTATGTTTGGGTGAAATAAAAAGTGGATTTGGAAAAAGAGCTATTTTTCTTATTGCCAAAGTATTTGAAAGGAAACATAGTATATGAGATGGTAAAATCATTACAAAGTAGCTGATCTAAATGACTGACACTTGGTGGGGGAGGAAAGCATTTTTTGTAAAGAACTGATTTATTTAAACAAACCTTTACAACCAAAGCCCTGCAGAACGCTGGCACCGTAACCCCCATGCTGTCGCCCCTGCCCGTAAGGGGAGGCTTCGTAGCGTTAGGGCACTACACCAGTTTAGCCAGCCGATCTTTGCAGCTAAATTAATTACATTGATGTGCTTGTCCAGGTCTTTCCAATTTAACGGTTGCCTCTAAAAAGAGCTTTGTGATAGGTAACCGCAAAAGACACTAGCGCTAAAAACCACTTCCCCGGTTTTGGGTCTACCCAGGCGGTCTGAAACTGGATTTCTGTTTACTAGGCTTGAACAGCATCAAAGAATTGCTTGTTTATTCAGAGTACCATGGAGAATCTCGTCTGAGTTGTTAACTAGCCGAAATTCAAACTGCTTTCTCTCGGGTGTTCTCTCTTGTGCTTTTTGTCTCCTTGCTTAATGATCCTTTTTTGAACAGAGACCTTAGATCCCCCCCGCCAACTGGTGCGAAGATCAGACACCTAAGTTCTGCAGCGACCCTCTTAAGCGTTATATATTTAAATAAAAATCCCTAGATCTGAAAGAACTTGCATTTTGGCAATAGTGTGGGGGCGAAAACGACTGCTAGGAGTGCGTTTTTGCGAAGCAGTTCTCATTCGCAAGGGAGTCCTAAAAAAATAACTTCAAAAGGGTTGGGGAACCGGAACGCTCACATTTGTTGAATCATAAAACAGGGGCGACCTTTTGCTTTGCGGCCCGCTGGCTTTCCCCACTAGCCATGACCAGCCAACACCTCAGCGTTCCTCAGGTAATTACTTGCAGCTCTCTATCTGTAAGGAAATCTGCTTTTATCGCTGTGCTCCTTGCTAACACCCTGCTCTGTTCCGAAGCTGCTAACCACCGCTTCGTCTCCGGTTGTCAACCCGATCAATGTAATTAAGTTAAGCTCGGGCTGCCACCTACCAAAGGAGGTGGCAAAACCATTTCAAGGAGTTTGCACCTCTGACCCATCACAGCTAACACAACGTTGCTACACCTGAAACGTTGCTGTCAGCTTCTATGGCCAGATTATTTGTTGGATTACAAAAAGCAGGAGTGAATCCCTTGCCACGGATTCCCAGAGCCCTGTCATTTTAGGTCTCTCTTTTGAGGGGAAAAAATGCACAACTTGGTGTGCAGGTGATTTGCAGAGCTTCAGGGAGTCTTGAGTTTTCCCTACTGTCCAAAACTTCTCTGTTCACCCAACTAACAGGCACAAAAAGGAGGTGGAAAGTCATCAGACGGGCGCCTGAGCTGCCAACGGTGATGGCCGGCAACCTTTGGCAAAGGGACCGTGAAGAGCCCCCAGCCTGGGTGCCTGTAGCCTCCGTAGGGAGAAGGTGGCTTGGGAGCATCACCTCCACCAGCGCACGGGACTAAAGCATGTGTCGCTTTAATCTGCTGCCCATGGGGGAATAAAGTCTGTAGGTATCAAGGTGATTTATACCAGCATAATTGGGTCCACAAGATGCATGAGAAACCAGGTTTTGGGGGTCCGCAAGATGCACAAGAAACCGGGGGTTTGAGCATAGTGATATCACTAAAATGATCAGATTTGGGGGTCAAGAGCAGCTCAGAGGGTTCAAGCTCTGGGGAACTCACAGTGCTCCCTCGCTAGGAATTTGCTTTCACGGACATCTAACCTATAAAAATGCTCCCACTTCCAGCTGCATACTTTGATATAAAATGGTGAAAAATAAGTTTAACAGCCTTCTGCAGTATTCCGTTGGCTTCCCATCTGTCAAGTCTTTCTTTTATTGTGGAGTTAGCTAGCTTATATTAGTCATTTGGGAGGTACTGCATTGATTTACATTACAGCATGTCATAAACGAGTATGTGATGAATCCAGCGTGCTAATAAAAGCTAATGATACAAGTAGAACAGTGTAAGGTGTGACAATGCTAATGTTATACCTTTCTGAAAACATATAATCAAACCTTCCTCAAGCTTTTTACTGCTCTGTGGTTTCCCCCTCTCCCCCATAATCTCAAGGTTACATTTACATATTATTTTTTAAATGGTTTAATACTCCTGCTGAACTCCTCACCACAGAGGAGGAGTGATGCATATGTATTTTTAAATCAGTGATTGATTTGATCTATATGTAATTTCCCAGTTGTTCTAGGTACACAGAATGTTCTCACTCGTATGGAAATCAGTGCTGGTTTTCACCAGCTGAAAATCTGGTCCTCCGTCTTACTGATTTTAGTCTTTTAAAACAAAATACTGTGTCTTTTCAGCAAGCAAATAAGGGAGCCAAATGATGCTCTGAACTTGGAAGAAATTCTCAGTTCATGTGTGTCTATACAGTGATGCACAGATGTCCTTTGCGTTACTAGTTCTGGCAGGAGAGAAGCTTAGAAGAATTTCAGGTGTCAGGAACAATTTGGTGTTAATTGAAATGACAAATTTTATTTTCCCCAGAAGCGCTATATTCTGGTTTTTCTGACAACATGCGAAAAAATATTGGGGCACGTTTTTTTTTTTTTTCTTTCTAGCTGCCCCTACAGTAAATCAAATCGCTTTTCACAGGACCTACATGTGAAAATTCACTTGGGATCTCGTGACACGAAGGGAAGCCTTGTGGCTCTCCTTCTTCTGGGTCACTTTTGCTTGGGCATCTTGGACTGCGTGCAGAAAGACCGCAAGTGGGGGGTCCACAATATTCACAGTCCACGAGTATGCAGCAATTACTTACTCGTGGGCTGGTACATCTAGTCGATAGGGAGGACTTGTATGTAACGAGGCTAAGCATTAATGTGCTCATTAGCCCCCGCTGTGGGGAAGTGTTGGTCTCTGTTGCTCTTTAGAATGGACTGATCCTTCACGTTGCTGAGTTGCTGACTCTTTATTCTTGGCCTTTTTCTTTCCTTAGGGTCTTTATACCTTCTAATGTCAATATTTTTCTTTTGAGTTGTTAATTGTTACCATCTGAGATATTTCCTTTCTGTCTTTGTTTTTATTTTTCTTACCTTACGTGGCATTAATTTGCACCCCTTTGCATGGCTGGGCAAAAAATTGTTCATGAGGCAAGGTCTTGCAGCATCCTGGATCAAACCAGGTTCGGGGTCACAGATGATTGAACCAGTGGGATGCATTCTATACAAAAAATGTAAATTTTATGTAGAAAATGTAACCAGTAGGTTACATTTTTTCCCCTGTTTTAAAGCATAGTCAGTGCCATCAGAAAGCCAATTAAGCTTCTTCCTTATGCATGCACATAGAAGAAAGGAAGTTCATTTTTAGTTTTTCAAGGGCTACACATGTGTGCAAGTGGCTACACAACAAGTCATAGAGTAATAAGAGTAATGCTTAGATGAAGGAAGTAATGAGGTCCTGCAAAATGCCACAGAGGAATTTTGCATCCTTGAAGTATACGCTCTCCCGAGCAAGAGTGCTCATTTGCACCCATCGCAGGGCCAACTGTGTTCCTAACAGGAGTGTGCGAAACCAGCATCACCTTCGAATTTCAGGATTTTACTAAATCCGGCATCATCTCTGCCTTCAGATGTGAAAACAGTCAAAGATGCTGGTGTGCGTCTTCTCTCCCTCCCATCATAAGCAGATAGGTGTCGTGCTCCCCCCCGACGCCGTGCTTGCTGGCTTACGCTAGGAAGGTTAATAATGAAGAGAATGTGTGATGAGCCTTAGCTAACAGATTTTCCCAGAGAGAATAAATCAGAACAAGCCTGCTTCTCTGCTGTTTTTTCCATTGAGATTCAAAGCCCTAGTGGCTGCCTCAATTACTAATTATAAGTTACATTCAGCCATGAAGGGAACAGAACAACAACAACCACGTGACTTATGTGAATAATCACACTTTGCTGCTCCAGCTTGGGGTTTGCATTACTGAATACTGATGGACTATAAGAAGTTCTCATCTGTGGGTCAGAGAAGGAAAATCTGTAAAAGAAAAAAACAATTCCTTGAAGAATGTGAAAGAAAGAATAAAGAGGAGATAGCCTAAACCTGCTTGATGGCATGACAAGTTGAAAATGAGGCTAAAAATATGAAATAAATGTGTCTTCACAGGGTTTTTCATGGACTAAGGGTAGCTGAGGAATGGAAAGGGCATAGTGGCTCTAAGTTTGGTAGGTAGTAGCGTCCTGGATTCCTCACTTTCCCTCATTTTGTCTCCGACATGACTTTCATCTCCTTTCCCTCTGATGTCTCCCTTCTGAGGTCTTACTCTCTCTCGTGTTATTAACATTAATATTCTCCAGCAGTTTCTTTTCCCGTCCTGCATTGCTTCCACCCCATCCCAGCTACTGTCTCTATTTGATTACTCTCCTTCTTCTGTTGTGACATCTGTTACCCCTCATTATCTTCACCCATCTCAGTTTTCATCTTCATTCTTTGTTGCTCTCCTTTCGCTTCTAGTTTGATGTCCCAATTCATTCATTACCATTAGTCGAAGCCCATAATTTAATTATAGATTCAGCTTTGCTCTCAGCTCACCATTCTCCTCACTCTGTCCCTGGGTCTACTGCCTCTCCCACCACTGCTGACACTTGGCCTCTGTCCTCGTTTCACTCCCTTTGGACACTAATCTCCATTACTGTTTCTGCAGTCCCTGCTACGTCATCCTCAATTCAGCCCTGCTCTGCTGGCTGTCTAGTTGTCTTGTCTTCTACAAGTCTTGTGTTATGCAGAGCTCTTTTTTTCTTGCAGGAGCTCAACTACATGGTGGCATTGCAATCGAAACGGAGTCTATTGGCTACCAGCAGAAGATGGGAGAAGGTGGAAGGTCTCTACTGACAGCGCAAGACAGGCAAGAGAATATTTTTGCAGATGACGACTTAGGTATTCAGAATTGCACCAGAGTCAAAACACCTGATCACACTGACACCCACAGCGTTTGGAATTGATCAGATGTGCGATGCAGTAGTATTGCAACCACACCAAAGATAAAGTAGAGTAACGGAGGAGGCAGGGAAATTTTGACTAGGAGATTTAAGGACAGCAGGAAGAATGTTAGCTAGTGCCTTGGGTGCTCTTTCCACCTTGAAATGTGGGTATGCACCAAGATTATGGGATATGGGTATGAATGATTTACAAACAAATGCATTTTCCTTTCTCTCAACCCTAGCAGCGGGGTGGTAAACTCTGGCAGAAGAGTGAAAGCAAACAACTGGAAGTACTCCTAAGGCCTTGCTTCATCCATCCAAAGAAGTCTGGAATTTTTCAAAGAAACCAAAGGGAATTGGAAGCCCGATTCCCTGATGGAAGTTGGGCACCTTGGCTTCTTGGAGGTCTCTCAAAATAGTCTAAGAAATTGCAAGAAAGTATTGCACAAAATGACTAAGTCAGCAAAAACGTTGCTTCAGTTTGACTGCTTCAGGTGCATTCTGATTTAGCTCCGAACAGACTGTAGCCCTATGATCTCTGCAAGGTTGGTACTTGTTAAAATCACAGTTTTCTTTGATGTTCACCAAAGTGGAATCCTTTACCAGAATATCTGAAAAGGGGAAAGGAAATACTGAGTGATCGGTCAATAAAGATGATGAAAACCATGTAAAATAATGCAGGCAGAAGGTATCGTGGCAAATTGCTAACTGAGGAAAGGTTGATAGCACACAGGAGGATGTATCTGAAGAAAGTGATCAGCTGTTCCTCAAACATATACTGATGGGAACAAATTGTAAGATAAAAGATGGCCAAAAGCCACTAAAATTATTTCAAATTATGTCAGTAAGAGAGACCTCAATTTACTTTGGTGTCTGATCTTTAGGAGCAAACATTCATGAAAGATGAAGTGCTTCAAAATTGTCATGAAAATCAGTGCCGTGCAAAATTGCCTTCTCTGGAGTATATCTCATCTGGATGTTTACATTAGGATTAAAATTTTGCCTTTTCTTTTTTTGGGGGAGGGGTGTTGGGGGGAGATCAATCATAGATGTAAGAACAACCAGATCAGCAGTTTTGTCACAAGAGAACTGAAGAAAATATTCAAACATGTACTTAGTTTCAGCCTTGATGATATTTGAGGGTAGTTAAAAAGCCTTTTCAGTGAGGAATTTGATGCAATTAAGCAGCTTCCGATTTGCCGTATCAGCAAGTCACATACTTGTATACAGACAAGTGCTTGTATATAGACAAGTGCTGACATACGGCTAAGAAAGTTTCCCGAGTATACTTTATAGCAGACTAAACCGAAGAGATTAGAAATGTTTTGATGCAATATCCGTACAATAAGCCTATTGTTTTTTTTTTTTAAAAAAATCTCTATTCCTCAGATTGCATCGTTCAGTAGCAGAAGATGTAGAGAGCTGGCAGAGGTGGTTCGTTGCTACTGCAGGATTTGCACCTCCTCTTCGGCATGGTTGAAACGCTGTAACGTCTCGTAATGGCCTTGGTATTTTTTATTGGCATATGGCTATTTATTTATCTATTTTCACGCCCCAGGGAGCTGGTCGGAGCGCTTTGCACCGGTGCCTGTTCACCGCCGCTAAAGGGCCTTTCGTACTTCGGACGGGCCGCTGGATCCGCACCAGCTGCAGAAAGCCGCCGAGCCGGGGATGGCAGAGTTGTCTGGCTTTGCCTTGCGACGCTCGAGGAGGTTCTGACAAATTAATTAAAGGTGCGAAGCGACTGCTTTAATTAAAACCCATTAGCACCTCTATGGATGCTCTCAGTCAGAACTCCTGTCACGTTAATTTGCTTTTTCTTAATAGCAGCCTGACTTTGGGATTGAACAGGCCTGGAAAGGTGCTTAGGAAAGCAACAACGAGAGAAAAAAAAATAAAACCCTTGCAAGGATATTAGTTTGGCCGTAGCCATGGGACTTGGCCCGAGCTCGTCAGAAAGCCCCACTTGGGACAAGCGAATTGCAAGTGAAGGTGACGCTTAAGGTCGGAGGCAGCTGGTGAAAGACCAGGATTTCGAGAGGGTTTAGTAGCGTGTCAGACTCGAAGCCAACCCGGCAGGATTTAATACGGCGTAACTGGGAGCCCGGGACGGCTCTCGCCTGGATCCACCTGACGGACGCGCGTGCCTTCCCCTCGGCTCTCTCCCCTGCCACCAGGACTGCTTGCGGTGAAATGAGAGTCAGTTCTGGGGCGAACGGAAAAGGTAGTATTGATTTTCACTTCTGAGCGAAGCTTTCTGAAGTATTTTTACATGAGAGAAAACCTTTGCAGGTTTTAAATTACAGTCCTGCTTTTTTGCGCCTGTTTGAAATAAAACCCCGAGCAGAGCCAAGCGTGGCCAGCGTTGACCAGCTGTTAAACCTGGCCGTTAAAGCAAGTATCAAGCAACAAATGAGTAATTAATCGCGCTGAATGATAGACGGGGGCCATAGCCGGGGAGCGCAGGGGACGGTCGTTCTCAGTTAGCTCCTGGGGATGGTTTGCTCGAGTCCCGCTTGCAGCAGCCGTGGTTTGCACTAAGCAAACCATGTCTCGTAGAAGCTGAAGCATTTCATTTGGCAACCCTCAGCATAGAGGTAGAAAGGTGCGGAGAAAATACGCTAAACGTTGCGAGAAGGGCTAAGCTCTCTATTGCAATATTTGATTTTTTTTCCGAAGATCAAGTGTGATGCTTTAGCCTGCTAATGCTTGCTTGCAGTGCTGTATTTTACGTGTTTCAGTGCAGCTGATGTTACCTCTTCGTCTCTCATGTGAACTGGGCAGTCTTAGAAGTAACACCCTCGGCACAGGGAAGGAAAGCTGACCGTCTCAAAGCTCGAAGTGGTGATTATCGCTTGTGGGAACGCCTCTCGCAATAAAACTCGGGCACGTTAAGTCCTGCTGGCCCCTTCATTCCTCTGGCAGCAAGTTGTGGAGATGCACAGACTTTATTGTCTGTGGAAATCCTGTCAATACCGGAACGGTTGGAAAGAAGTGGTGCTTTTTGTTGTTGTGCAAGCAGACCTAAATCAGATGCTTTAGGCCTTAAGCAGTCCTTGCAGCTCCCAGGCCTGAAGTCAAAACCCTCATTTTAAAGGTTTTCATTTTTTTCCTTTTCTCATGGAAAAGAAAGAAAGAAAGGAGAGCTAAAAGAGGAACCAAAGCACTTCTTTGTTGCTGATGTCTCCATCTACTTGCTATGCCTGAAAAACCAACCAAACAACAAGATGGAGCAGTCTTGTGGCGAGAAAGCTTTCAAAAAAATAAATTAAAATGTTTGAAACGTAACCTTTGGTAAAATGTCATAGAGACGTCACACTCTTCCTCATGCCCGCTCCCTTGCCCCTTCTTGGTTCCTGTTGGTAGGACTTGGATGGTTCAGAGCATCTGCATCTGAACATTTTATGGTGGTTGTTATGAACACTGTTGTGTTGGAGAGTATGTCGGCGTGGAAGCCAAAGCTGTCGTTTCTTTGGTGGAGATGTTAAGAAGTCTGTGCCGGCGCAGACAGGGCTCTTGTCAAGCAGCAAGGCAGCTGAGGCTGAAGAAGACTGCTGGGCTGCAAACGCATCTCTAGCGGGGTTTAGTGACAAAGAGACGCGGGAGCCGGGGGGCTGGCGGTTGTCACTGCTGCTGCAGCTGGAGTCTCGGCATGAAGGTAAACCTGCAGGAAGACATCTAAATGGCTTCCGAAATTCAGGAAGGGGAGCATAGCTGGGACCTATAGGAGCCGCTGGGCGTTCTCCGAGGAAGCTGTAAATTGAGGATCTGCTGAGATGTGTCCAGAAAAAGCTGCAGCAAAGGGGAGCAGCAATGAGGTCTGCTTCCTGGAGAAGGACAGTCGTCACTGAAGTAGAGGCTGGTGGTGAAGCCTTAAGCAGATGAAGCTGGAGAGCGAAGCAGAGGGCTCAGCTCCCTGACAGTGCTGGGGGACTGGAGTGGGCAAATGCCAAGGTCAAAGAATTAAAGGCACAGTCTGAAAAGTGAGGAATCAGAGGACCCAGTAATTTTTCTGAGCTGGAGACTATTTTCATCCTGTATTTGCTGGGAACGTGTATTATGTCCTTGTGCTTTCACTCTAAAATCTTAAGTAGTTCAGTTCCACCAAGCTGATGGCGTTTGGTTGGGATTTTATGTCTTCACAGCATTGTTCTGATTCCTCTCTTAACATTAAAACCAAGCAAACAGATCCCTGATTTGGGATGAAGCTTACTTCTGCGCCATGGAAATCAGATTTATACACCAAGGCGAAGCTTGCATATACCCAGGGGAGCATACAAAAGCATACGTGATTGCTCATTTACTGTCACTCTGCTGAGCCACCCCACTGCCGTGGACAGCTGGTGATCCAGGCGATATCCTGGTCTTTCGCTCGGACACAAAACAAAACCAGATCTGACCTGTTTGTAGTCCAGAAGCATCTCGTAGACTGTATCACTGATATTTGGGCAACCTCAGCCAATCAAAACCATTAGTTTAAAAGATGTTTTGGGGTGCCAGTCCATAATAAATGTTTTCCCGAGAGCACAGATGGCAGGTACCACTGATCCGTAGAGGCAGTAGTAGGATGGCCGACCTGGACTGTTGCTGGTTCTTCTGCAGTGCTCTGTGGGAAGAATGAACGAGTCCTTCCCTTCATAAGGGTCAACTTACTACCTCTTAGGTTTCACTTCTGCCTGAAGAGGAAACTCTCCAAAATCAGCTGACTAGAGGTTGATATCATTTACAAGCTTTTATCCTTCCCAGAATTAGAAAGAGGCAATGGTTATCATCTGAGCTTTCTTTCCAAACCTACTTTTAAAGCTTGTTTATAGATTATCATTCCATCTTAGAAATAGGCCCTTATTATCCATGGTATTTTTTCCGTAAACTACCCAACACATCATTGCTATGCAGTTCTTTGTTAAGCTGCGTCTGTTCTTAATCTTTGTAGTCTTTCTTATGCAGCAGTTGTAGAAGTTTTGGAGATCTGAGTTCATTTTTGTCATGTAACTGTCCTGCTGTTGGGATACCACTGCCTGAAACAACTGTGCTTAAACCAGCTTTAATCCAATAAAGCTGCCCAAGCTGAGATTGACCCTCAGCCTGGTGGCTACAGGCATGGTGTAACTTCAGGATGGATCTACAAGATTACAGTTTGAAAAATACAGGTGTCCATCCTGCAATTCGAAATGTGTCAGTCACAGCAGTTCCTTTAAAGTCAATGCATATAAATTTAAGAAAGTCTAAGCCTGTAGCATTGATGCCATGCATTTTTTACTTAAGTTTATTTCTTCGCATGTCTCAGCTTCATTTATTTTTCATAATTTGCTTCCTGTATCCGTTTGTCTAAGATACCAAATTCCTGCTCAGTCCAATTATTTGTGTGCATTTTTTTTTTTTTTGCCATGGATCTGTCCTCTCTCTGTTTGATCTCTTGCAAGAAAGTACACTTTTATTCCTCTCCGATCTGGGAAGAAACAGTGCCTTCGAAACACAAGACAGTAATTATGTGTATAGAATCATAGTATCATATACTACTTCCTCTTGCATTCGTAGTAGTCACGGTGGTAAATAGTATTTTATTTCTTCTTAGCATTCAGAGAGGAGCCAGGATGAGAGCAGCGTGGCCCCCAGGAGGACGGCGCCTCGAGACCAGACGTCAGCCTGCTTGCCCGTCCGCCGCGTGCTCCGTTAACCTAGGCAGGCAGGAACAGACCTCCGAATCCGTGATTCAGGAGGTGAAAGAGTAAGCGTAAAATTCCGGTATCTTCGTTCTTGCTGAACAGCACCTCGTTGAATTAGACTGACAGCGAGTAAGAAGTCAGTAGGAGGCGCGAGTAAAGCTGACAGATCCCCCCTCCAGGATAACGTTAGTGGATGCTGGCTAACCTCAGTTACATTTCCGTGACGAAACCGAACATGGAAGGTTTTGTGCTGCGGTAAGACATGTCAAATATATATATATATAAAAAAATCAAAGCGGCAGGAAGCACAAAGATTTTCAGTAGCATGTGTGGTGATGCAATTTAAATCAGGCTGCGCCATGCCCTGGCGTAGCGAAAGCTTAGTCCCGCTGCTGCGCTCTCAAATATGCCTTGTCTTCTCACGTCCCTCTGCCGAATTTTGTGCGTACATTGAGCTAATTTCAAGCTCCTGTTGATCTGAGATGAGTGAGACAAGGCGAAGCGATGATGAAGCAGGCAGCCTGAATTACCAGCGTACGAGATAGGATATGAGAACTTGCCTGTGCAGGGACGTTCGTTTGCAGCAAGCGAGAAACGTGAAAATAAGTAGTTTATTTTGCACATGCAGCGCAGACCTTTCTGTAGTAAAACTAAGTGGTCGTTGCAATTTAACCCCCTCATCCAGGCGAGCTTTGTTTCATGCTCCTAAAGTAACCACAGTCTGACTGTTATTAAAAAAAAGGAAAAAAGAACTGAAAAGCCGCTGCAAGTCTTCATTACCCCAGCTAATATTTTTTAGTGATTATGAAACAAAAATTACATGCAACATACTGAAAGTAAATATTGGTGTTTTATTATGTGGAGTCATTCAGCAGTGGGGTAAAGTACTCGCGCATGAGTAAATGTGAGGACAGTGTTAATTTTCGCTCGTATTTTTCAGCAAGTATGCCAAAGACGGAAAGATCTGCCCGACCGCCGGGCGGTCTGTCAGATTGGATAACAGAAGGTGCAGTTTGGCCTGAAGTGGTGCATCAGAGTATTTTCATCAAGACCTGCCCGCCTTGTTGTTGCGTTTTTGCTGTGCTGACGCTTGCGCTCCCTGGAAACGTTTCCCCTTCTTGTTCGGGGTGATCTGGGGACTGCTTCCACGCTCGCTGCAAGCAAGCTTTGTCCCCGTTTATTTGCTTTCATCGCTCCTAACCTGTCACGAGGTTCAGTTTCTACCTCAATTTCCTGTACTTTCTGAGCAGCCCTAAAAATAGTTTGCAAGCGAGGTTTCTCACGTTGCCTTTTCCTTTTCCCCGGCTCCATTTGTCGTGAGCAGAAATACCCGCTGCAGAAAGGAGGTGAAGACATTGAGCAGAAAATTTGTTTTCAGTTTTCAAAAGCGGATGCCAAAAGCTTTTTTAAAAATCAGAATGGAAAAACAATCTGCCTTTGGAGAAAGGGGTCTGTCGTGTGGCAAAGAATGCTGTTTTCTCGTATGATTTTCAGGAGAGTAATTTTATGCCGTTTGGTTTGCTTGCTAACACTTTAATTAGGTAACCCAGCAGATGCTCAGTAGTCGTCTGTCTGTTGACTGCTCACGTAGGCATGCTTCAGCTATATTATAAGGGTCTGTAGGTCCCTTGCCTGGAATACATTTGGGCAAGTGAATAAAAACTTGTCTCTAGATGTCTTCACTAGTTCTTCTGGCTTTGGCTATGGCTCTCTCTGTGCCTACCTTGGTCGTTTGCTGTTCCCTCCGTATGTTATTATAGGATCCTTTCACTACGGGAAGACCCAAATTCCTAGGTTAGGTAGGAAACATCTAAGAAGTGAAGTTCCCCAAAGGTCCCTGCTTGGTTAGTAGCCAAAATAAAATGAGCAACTGGATTGGACCTGCTCTACTTGGATTTGACCAGAAAATGAAATTTTACTTCAAAACCTAAGAATGCAAGGTACCTTTTAGAAATATTCTTTTTTGGTAGGACTTTTGCATGGTACCTGACCTATATCTGGAAGGGAGGAGGGCCGGCCAAACTGTCAGCGCGCTGTGGCAATTGCAAGCCAAAGGGTCAACACCCAAAGTTAATGGTAGCAGCTGCTGTTTTCTGGGTTCTGCTCCATGGTGGTTGTCTGCCCCAAACTGCAGCAGCAAACCAAATAATTAAGTGTTGCTAATAAAAAAGGAGGAAAAAAATATATGTCATATTAATAACATCCACTTTACGAAGATAGCCCGATAGTCCAGATGGATTTTTTTTTTTTTTTTCTGACCAAACCATGGTCTTAACTGAGCCTGCGATAAAGGAACGGAGAGCCAGGAGACCCAGTAGCTCCAGGGTGAGTGCCTCAAACCCGGAGAACGACCCTGCTTCCCCGCAGAAGCGTGTTTGGTCCTACAGACCTGCCCTCACCTGCGGCTGGCAGCCTTTCCTTCAACCCTAACACTATTGGATACGCGTGCAGCCTGCGTCTCTCGTCCTCTTCCTCTCCGGTCCCTTGATGTGGGAGAGTTACCCTGGGGAGAAGGCGCTGCAGTTTAGGCTGAAACTCCTGCAAGATGGGTTTGCCCCTGAGCTCTTTTTGAGCCTGCCTCTTCGAAGGCTTCTGTGCGCACCAAAAGCTTCTGTACGGTGGGACGAGGTTAGCAGCGTTCTTAACTACTGATTTCCTTATTCTTGCGCATAGCTTTCTGCTAAAGATCCTGATGCATGGCTCCTGCTGTGGCTGGGCAGAGGGCTCGCTATAATAGATTTTGCATGAAACAGTTTCTGATAGTTATCTTTTTGCTGAAGTGCTCTAACATATTTCTTTAATCATTTTCTGTTTCTTTTCAAAATTGTAAATGTAGTTTTAAAGAAGGTAAAACCTTCTCCTCACCCTCAAAAAAATCACCATTTTCCTTAATACAGTGTTGTGACTATCTCCTGTTTTACATAATATTTAAAATTAACTATACGTGATATTCAGAACCAAACCATTACAAAAGTTTTCCAAAATAGGAAACTTCGGCACTTCATCATCATTTGAAGCATTTGTTGTATTTCAGTGCTCAAACAATAAAATGATGTCTCATTAATATATATTTTTTTAATTTTGGTGGTTTTCTCATTTGTAAAAGGCATCCTGGCTCTAATGAGATCTACAGGCTTTGTGTTTCTAGTGAGTCGATAGCTCTGCATCTTCTACATTAAAGATATATAATGTCTAAGTAAATTAGAGGCTGATCCTCAGCTCAGAGAAGTCAAGGCAAAACACCAGTGCCTCCCTTGGAGCAGGATCATCTCGAGGAACCAGGACCTGGGACCTCTCTGAACCCAGATGTTTCAGTGCATTTCCTTTGACTGCATCCAAGTTGAACACTTAGGAAAATTTTCCCAGAGGAAAGAGAACAACTGTCGGCAGAAGATGTTCATATGGAGCACACTGTCGTAGAGGGAAGCAGGCGAGCAGAGGTCTTTGCACGCAACACTGGTAACTGAATTTGTTGCATCAATTAAATTAAAAAAAAAAAAAAAAAAGTTAGCCCAGGTATTGACACAGCTTAATTGCTGCAAGTGTTCTGCATTTGGAGAGAGGCAATGTCCTTCAGACAGAAGGGCAAATTAAACAAGAGTGGAAACTGATTTTAAGAGGACAGAGAAAGATACTCCATCTTCAGTGGCTGAACTGGTGCGTAAGATGTTGAGTTTTCCATGGTAATTATTCAACTGTAACCTTCTCAATGCCTTGTCACTTCTTAATTTATTCTATATTGTAAACACCTGCAGGCGCAGATGGCTGATTTATTCTCTAAAGCTTTGGCTATTTTGCAGTGCTAAAATGAGGTAGGGCAACAGTGCAATGTGGATTAGGTTTATTATTAAGAGCTGATGGTAATATTCATGATTTCACATGTTGATGGACAGGAGGAGGATCTTTTATGAATCCTTCCTGACAAACTGGCTGAGGATTCTTCCCCTTTGTTAGGTAAGGTCTTCTCTTGACCGTGCTAGGACACATTCGATAGGTAGACGTCATGAAATGCACGGATGAGCTGGTTGAGCAACTTCAGAAATACATTGGCGTGGGCTGCAAATTGCACGTGAACTGAGGACTCACCAGTGTCTTAGCCGAAGTTCACTGATTCGAGGTAGGAATTTGGGGTCAAACTGTGCCTTGCGTGCTTCCGCGATGTAAGCCAAGGCACTTTTTGGCTCTGTTGCTCAGCTCTGTATCCACCTCCGTAGGGTAACCAGATCGCTTGACAAGATTCGCCCTCTCCCAGTCGCCCCCACCCTGTGGGAAGTGAGCAGTAGGAATATAGTACATACATTTCAGCATAAATGGAATAAAAGTTTTATAATCCAAAACAAAAATTTGGAAGGAAATAATATTTTCAACAAAAATATTGCAGGAAGGGACAAGGACTTGTGGTTTTGGCATAACATGTTTGTGGTATTTCAATTAAACTATCAACTAGTTTTGAGTAATCTACAAAACCCCTGCAGTTTGAGTTTTTAATATATAATACCCATCTTAGAATAGGAAAAACAATACATTAATACATTTTTCCCCCCCTTAAGAGAAGCATGTTGGGTTTATTATGCTAATTTGGGGATTCGAGACAGAAAATTGTAGCATTTTTTTTCCAGTTCATTAAGATTTGACTTTTGACTACTGCTCTGCAATTGATTAGTTAGTTTAATTATGCAGATCCCAACTGCTCGGCCGGCCGGGCTCGCTCCATTGCGCGGCCGCGCGCTCCCCGGGAAGAGGCGCCCGCTTTTGCCAGACGATGACACGAGCTTCGCCGGGGAGGTAATGGCTTCGTTTGGCTTTGGCACGAAACCCGGCGTCTCGTGTCGGCCAGGCCTTTTGTGGGCTCCTTTAATTAATAGCATGTAGCATACATGTTCTTTGAGTGAGGCAAATTACACTTAAAGTGACAATTAGTCCCTACCACATAGCAAGATTTTCACACTCCATTAAGGATAAAATTAGGAGTAGCATTTTCTCAGCGTAATCCGCCGCCATTATAAAACCATCCATGGGGATCGAGTATTGTGCCTGGTATTGAAATACATCATTATAACAAGGGTAATGATTGCAGTATTCATCCAGCTGTAGTCATCAGTTGCTCTATTTCGCTCTGACTTGAGAAGGAAAAATCTGCAATTAGAAAGCCATGTATTCGCAGACAGGCAGTGCATTTATTTCCCGTCACTTCCGTGTGTTAGAACCTCGCACCGTATTTGCCAGAAAACCAAAAAAAAGGGGCGGAATGGATCCAATTTTATTTTAAAACAGAGTAATAAATTTTAATTCAGCTGCTTTGTAAGTTAATGTAAACGATGCAAGTCGTATGCACTTAGACGTTAAATGGAATACTCCAAGCATTTGAGTAGCCACAAACTCTTTATTTCTCTTTATTTCTCTTTCTCTTTTTTTTTCTGTTTTGCTCATGTCCTCAGAGTGTGACTAATGTAATGAGATGACTCTGTATTTCATGAAGATGAAGCCTTTATATCATGCTTTTGTTTTTACAGCCCAAATAAATAAGGAAGCGATCTGAAGCTCTGCCGTGTTGGTCTTCGTGCCGAGCGAACGCCTCCTTGCCGGGGGAGCGTCCCGTGTTGCCGGACGCAGAACGCGCCCCTTTGGCAGCTGTGTCGGTGAGTCCGCTTTCCCCGTAGCGGGAGCCGCCTGCTGTGCCGATCCCTACGGAGCAGGCGGCTGAACGCCCCCGCAGGGCTCTGTCGTGCTGGGCTCCCTCTCGGCTCTCTCCGAGCAGAGTCGCAGGAATGTCATGAAACTACCCAAAACACATCCTGAGCAGCTTAATCCCGTTCCTGGCCTGTGTGTTCGACAAGCAATGCGTTTCTTAGATAACACATCACTAACTTAGCCTTACCTCGTCATTAAAGGTGGTCTTTTCCCCCCTATTTGTATTCCTTTCTGCTGTTGATCACTGCATGATTTGTTGTACACGGCTTTCTAGTAGCTAGCGCTGAACGTCAGCTGACGGCTTGCGCTGAACAACCGTGCGCGCTCTGGCTATAGGTCTTGACTCATGCAAATATTTGTAGAGAAGCTTCATTTTGGGCTTGCATTTAAATCCTTGGGAAGTCAAGGGAGCTGAAGCGTGCACTGAAGGTGCCCCCCGCCCTGCAGGTTTTTAGCAAACTTTCTCAGATGCTCTGCCTTTCTTTTCTTTTTTTTTCAATTCTGAAACCTTCTTCCTTATCCCGGAGTCTTTAAAATACTCTCTCTGGGTTGGTGAGCTCTCCTCAGTCTCAGCAGATGCGTAACGTAAAGGTGTTTGCTCTTGGCACCTGCCACCTCTCCAGGGTTACAACGACCCGCGCTGGGTGAAACCAGCATGGAGAAACTCCTGCGAGGGAAACCAGAAAGCGGCACGGTTGAGATAACATCTGGGGTTGCTGCTTAGCTGAAACGTGTTGCTGAGATTTCATTTCCTGCAGTACAACTAATAGTCTTGAACATATGCTTTATGGGGATGCTTCCAGCATCCTTTGCTAGATAAGAGGGAGGTTTAAAAGATGTGCTCTTTACGCCGCCGTTGAGTTAAGGAGCAAGCGCGACTTTTAGAGGCCAGATTTGATGAGAAGTGGTTTCACTTGTTTCTTTTATAGCAGTGTTTACTAACGTTTCCTGTCAAGTAGGAAATTAAGAAACGCATCAAAGTTGTGCGTGCAGTTAATTCTTCCCACTCTAAGCCAAACAAATTCAGGCTGGCAGCCAGGCACGGAGCCCGTATATTTAGTACTCGAGGAGACGCATAGCGAGGGTTATGGTGTTTACCTGTTGCTGTCAGTGCTTGAACTGGGTATGGTTTTCGGTTTTGTGTTGGAGACGGGATCCTGAAAATATCCTCTAGAGAAAAAGGAAACTTCTCAGGAAAATTTGGGTTATATAGAAAGTCATGCTAGTTCATTGCAAAGGTCCTTTCTGGCCTGGCAGGTTTTTAAGTTGCTTTATTTTATGCTAATAGGGAATATGGCACCTTTACTTCTGTTAAGCACTTCAGATATAAAAGTTTGCCTTTAAAGCCAAAACTTGAGACTGTTTTCAACATTGAAATTCAGTAGATAAAACATAGAAATGTTTGTTCCCAGTGAGATGAAGAAAACAGTGTTTTATTTTGAGTCACTGCAAAGGGTTTTGAAGTGTTTTTCCTCCAGTCGCGTGTCCCTTTTAACCAACTGGTTTTCAATTTAGACGTATTTCTAATTGAAGTGGCATTTGAGAAGTAATAACCACAGTTTAATATCGTATTTCAGAATGAAGCAGACTGGCATTTTAAAAACTAACTATTAAGCCCCTTCTCCCTGACACTTCCCCTGCTGCTTGTACAAATCAGCTTTTGCTGAATTTCCTATTTATTGCAAATAAGAAAATCAACAGAATTACTTAACAGTTTGAAGCAAACACCTACTTAAGAGACAGTTTGCAAAATACACCGGACCCAAATTTGGTAATGACAATCTACCTACCACTAGATTTTGCATATAGTGCACTTGCATATTGGATAGAAATTTAATTAACCATCTAGTTGCTTTTGTATGAGACAACTAGCATTTTGTTTCTGTGTTATTTTTCAGTTGTTTTCTTTCGAGTAGTTCCTTATAGAGTCCTTTCAGTGGAATATTTATCTTGTGCTCCTTGCCCACATTTCTTCTGCTCAGAGCAAAGCAGAGGCTTTCCATCTGTCAATATTTATATCAGCTAGTAATGTAAAAATCTATTTCAGTCAGTAAATGATATTGCTACTAATAGCTAGGACTGCTATCTTGTAAGACTCATAAGCATATGGATAATATCTGTTGAAGTTAATTGAACTCCTGGCATCACTGAAATTACATGTGCTTAAAGCCCTGACCTGGGAGCTTAGTCAGCTCTGCCGGGCTGGGTTGGTCCGTGGCATCTTCTCGGGAAGTGAGCTTGATGGGGGGCTTCAAGATCCCTGGTTTGGCCTAGTTCAGGGTGAATCGGGGAAGTCGATAATTATTATTTGCTCTATCTTAGCAAATCAAGCCGTGTGCTTGAGCAGAGGACGGACTGAGCTGATGCTGAGCAAGCAGGGAGCTCACCTTTCTGTGGGTGTTGATGGGACCAGCTTTCCTTCGACCACCACTTGTGTTGGGAGCTGCAGTAATACAAAGAGGAGCAAATTTAAGTTTTGCCGGCCACTGGCCATAGCTCCCTGTGTGCTTGTGGAGTGATCTGCAAAACAGGACTTGGATACAGACTCAGGAATGCCGTACACCAAATAAGTGAAGCTGAAAAGGCATGGCTTTCCCATTTAAAAAAGCTGCATGTGACACAAAATAACCTACAGCTGGGTCTGTGGTAGTGCATGAATTTGATGACATATTCAGGGTTGGAGATCATATTATTTATTGAGTAAGTTGTTACTTTGGGATATTGCTCTAAAGTAGGAGATTTATTCTGATGGCTTTAACTTTCGTAGCCTATCAGAATTTCTATTTATCTTCGCTGTATATCACCTTGGCATTTGCCTTTACTGAACTCTGCTCCTACTCCTACTTCTCCTTCTAGCACGTCAGCAAGTCTCGCCATCACTGCCTTTGATGCATCTCCTAAGTCATTACTATAGTACTTAAAAAAATGTACAGTAAAGTCATCCTAAGGATCTTGATTTCTCAAAAGAGAGCACATGCAGAATTAAAGTGTTGTCTGGGTCTCAATTTTGCTGCGGAGGGAATGGGACAGAGATGGCAATGACTGATGACAATGACAAATAACAGATGACAGAAATAGGACTTTTAAATGCGTTTTGGGGAAAATTGTCTTGCTGGCTATAAAAGTCTGTTTAGCTAGGACTCATTCCTGAAAATGCAACTAGTCTGAAGGATTTACATTGAAGGGGCTGATTCAAAGGGAGAAGACTGAGGTTTGGATTAAGGCAATATTTAGGACCGCCGGCCTCCGAAGGAGGGTGAAGTGAGGCCCTTGGATCTTTTTTGAGATGCCTCTGGGTGCCTTTCTGAAAGGGTGGACGAAGATCATAGTCCATGTTTGAGGCCAGCCTGGAGGGTTGAGGTTCCTGCGAGGCCAGCCTTGGGAAGAAGGTGAATTGAATGATCTTAGTTGTTTCATGTAAACCTCCCCTCCCTCTTTTCCCCCCGTAGTTGGGCACAATTAACATACACGTTTCATATTGCTGTCACTGACTCCTTTTTCTTCTGCTTTTGGTTTTCCCTCCTGTCCTATGTTCCTAAAGCAAAATGAATCCCGGAGTCGGTGTTTCCTTGTCTTTATAAAACGCTTATTCTACAAACACGTGGGAAATTTGGAAGGGAGGCTCAATAAAGGGCAGCCAGAAGGATGTGCCGCACCCGGGTGCGGGAGCACGTGCTGCAGGCAGCCGCGTGGACGTATCCTTTCCGGCCTCGGCACGAGCAGCATGACGGTGTGTTGTAATTTTTCCACTAATGAGGTAGCTGCCGCTGCATCTAGCAGCTTTTCAGATGCAGGAAGAGGGTAATTTTTCAAGTGTGGGTGGCCAGGCTAACGCAATCGGAGTTAATGGGCACCACAACAGCAGCAAGAACGTGGAGGAGGCTACCAGGTTGACACGGGGTGGGAGAGGGGGGTGAAATACTCAGGATAAAACAAAATGTAAAGGAAAACGTGTATCGCAGTACTGATATCAAAGGAAAATGGAAGACTCAGCATAAAATGAATGAATGATTCACATTTTTCAAATTTCACCAAAAAGTGCTAATTAAAACCTGTTTATGATGTTGACAGACACTTTTTTTTTCTGTTAGCTTACAGCCATGTGCCAAATTCCCAGTAAAAACACAGTCACATGGAGAATTTTGACTTTTTATGGATCAGACAGGAAAACTAATTCTTACTTAATTTATGAAGGCATTAAATTAATTAAAAATCTAAGATCTGCTGAAATTTGATGGTTATATATTTATGAACAGTGAAAAAGTATATAGTATATGAGTTCTTATTGACAGTGAATGAACTATTTCGTTATTATTAATGACCTTTGAAGTTGCTATTGCTGTCTAATTATAGTAAATTTATTTCTTCAGGTCCAAGAATCTACATAAATCAGTAGGAGTGATAAAAGGAACTGACCCTGAAAAATGAAGTGAAAGTAGTTAATATGTTGCCTGATTAGACTTCACTGATGGCTATTAGATATTTTTTTTTTCCTGGTTTAATTTTTAGTTGCCTGAGGAGTCTTTCTGTTATAAGGCAATCTTGAACAGCTCATGTTTTCAGTAACCTACCTAAAAGTTATTTTTGAATTGTACATGCAATAGCCACGAACTCTCCGTACATAATTACTGTGGGGCGATGGAATTTTCCCTGCAGTGAGTTTTAATTATTCTGTGCTAATTAAGCAACTGATGCCTACTGTGAAAGATTTTCCCTTTGGAACAATGTGAGCAAAGGTGCATACATAAATTTCATAACATATGCATAAAAGCATCCATTTTTATCTCTTGTACTAATTTCATGTCCCAGCGTTCAGTAGGTGGAATGAATAAATATAACTCCTATTGCCATGTATAGTGTGCTCATAAGACAAAACATTAATCTTTGCCCATTAATAATGAGCTACTTCTTTTGGGTTTGTTGGATCTTCTCTTTTGTAAGGACTGCAACTGGTTACAGAGGTAGGTAAAAATAAATAAATAAATAAAAAGAGGTCCTTGGTAATATTCATGTTGGGAGAAGGCCATGTTGGAGACTAATAAAAATCACAAAGAAAAGTAGAGATAGATTTTTACAGTGAAACTGAAAAAGATTGAATTTAATTTTTAAATTCTTAAGATTTTAACTAAATGCAGGTGAAAAGGGGAAGTAGAGTGGACGTGGCCTAAGTGCCCTGCTCTGGGGTAGATGAAGGACAGTACAAGCCTGGAGGCTGTGCCCGCATCTCTCGCCTCTCCAAAGCCGGCGAGAGTTTACACCTTTCCATTCGTTACACAGTTACCATGCTCCTTTCCTGAAAGGAGAAACTAATTTAGAGTAAAGGACAAGAAAAAGAGAATAGTCCTATACTACTGTTTTTCTTTTTTCCGCCCCCTTGGGAGGCCCATGTTGTTCCCTGCTGGTATGTGGGAAAAGCAAAGATCAATGCAATTGCAAAGTAGAAAAGGTAGGAAGGAGGGAGGGGAGCAGAAATTGAGGAGAGAGATGTTTCCCTGAGACTGTAGACTCTGTTGGACAGTATTTTCCAAGAAGCAGCAAGATTTTTAGGACTCATACTTACCTATACAAAGAGAAACTGGTGACCTGGCATCACTGTCAGACCTTCTAAAGTGGAAGGTATGGGAGGGAAAGGAGGAAATTAGAAGAAAATATTCAACAACAGTTATCTTGAATGCTGCTTTTGAGCATAAACTCTCTGTTTTACAACTAAAACGTGCTAATGCACGATGTGGAAGCAAAGCCGAGCAGGCAGAAAACTGAGTAACTGCAGCATTAAAGGGACTCTGGGAAAAGTGGTTCGGTCTGTTATTCTGCTAGGGACTACAGCTAGATGTTGTGTGGCCCAAAGAGCGGGCTTGGTTGAACCGCTGGGTGGTCTACAAGAGTTCCTGCCGCGCTGCTGGCTCCTAACCTGGCTGTCACACAACTTCAAAGTGTCCCAAGTGTGGATTATTAACGATAAATTCTGGATTGGCCTGGAGATAGCCTGAACTGGCCAGACTACACAAACCAGTTCTCCAGCTGCGTGTAGCAATTCAGACTCGTCTCACGTAGAGACAGTGAAGATGGGGCTGAGGCCACTTCCTTCCTCCGTTGCAGGTGAGTCCAGTAGAGAAGTGAGCTCACAGGCTTGCTCAGCCTCGGGCAAGGAAGGCATCAAGGGCCCACAGCCACCAGTCCCTTTGAGGTTATCGAGATCGTGGAGGCAGACTCTTGGAGGCACGGTACTGCTTTGGGGAAGGTGAGAGACTGTTAACAGATATGAACTGAAACAAGAAAGGTTCAGACGGGATCTAAGGAGAAGCTTTTTTCCCATGTAGACAATCGGTCAGTGGAAGACGTTGCCCAGAGGGGTTGTGTCTTCTCCATCTGTGGAGGTTTTAAGCTCTGAACGATACGGTCTGACCCCAAAGCTTACCCTCTGGTGTCCGACCAGGATGGACGGTCTAGGTTGCACTAGAGATCTCCTGAAGTCCCTGCCAGCCTGAGCTATCCTCGGATCCCGAGATCACGTGATCCTCATGGATGCTCTCTGAGCACTGGAATTGATGGTGACTTTAATTTACTTTAATTGCTCAAGGTGAGAAAAGTAGAGAAAGCAAACAGATAAATGGTAAAACTTATATCAGACTTAAAAAAAAAAAAAAGTCAATTCACTTACCATAATCAGACAGCTATTTGTGTCACTTAGTGATGTGCAGACGTACAGATATCCTCAGCTCTGATCCACCTGCGTACCCAGTGGTTGTCAACGTGTCATTCAGATGATCCGATCTGACAAGGAGAATCTTCTGAAGTCGAGAGTTGTTGCAGTCACATTAGGATGCCTGGCTAGATGCATGCGAAAATACTCATCCTAGCAGTGAGCATCAAAAATAGAAAATGTTCTACTTTCTATTTAAACTTGTTCAAATGAACAAACTAAAATTATAGGAAAAAAATCTATGTGAATGATCTGTAGCTCAGCCATTTTTTCCTCTTCAAATTACAGATCTGTCATTTATATGGCTTTTTTATTCAATTATCTTAAGCTCCAGTTAACTGGAAACTCCTGGTACATGTAAAGGTACAGGACAAATATTGTCTTTTGGCAGCTCATCCACATCTTTCCTTGTCTTGACAAAGTGCTTTAAGAAACTCCAGGTTTCGAACAGGCATTTCTATTGTAAATTATTTCGAGATACTCTGGACAGATTAATCAAAATGATTTCCAGATTTGCTGCTTTTTGTGAACATTTTTCTCTTCCCCACCTTACCTGTGCTAATCACCCCAGGAACATACAGAGGTGAATTTCTGTATTCTTTTGTTTTACCAATATGTGCTCATTTTTAAGCTATCCTAGATTTTCCCTTGCTATCATACTCGATATTGACAGTACTGAGAAACTCCATGAACTTTGCATTATTCGCTTTTCTTCCATTAAAAGTAGAGCAAACTGTGGGACCAGTGCAGATTTCAAGAGATCTTCAAAGAGGTCTTCTGATCGTTCTGGCTTGGTGTCTCCACACATCCTTCTGCTCCCTACATTCAGAAATATTCAGTTTAAGGGAGACAAGAGGAAATCTGGTCTTTTTGGAAGAACCAAAGGTTTGAAGAATGCAAGCGAAGCCCTGCTGCGCGTGCTTTGCTCCGCAGGGCCGTGCCTGCCGGGCTTCCTCTGCTGCGCGGGCCGTGGCTGTTGGCTCCCGCACGCAGCCCCACGGCAGCCGCGTGGCGGTGGCTGTGACCTGCTCCCTGGAAGCTCGTTGGGACGCGTCGGCTGTATTTTGAGGGTTGCTCAGGCTGAACGGAGCCGGGTGAAAGCAGCAGTTCCCCCAGACGACAGCGAGGCTTTGCCAGCATCCTTTCCCCTTGCCTAACGGCATGGTAAAATAATGCATATTTAGATATAGAAAGCCTACAGCTATGTGATACATTAACCGCACAGACTAATAAATAAAAATGTAGCTCTGAAGCTGTCTATGCTCGGTATAAAAATTTCCTTTTCCCATTTTAGAGTGGCTGGTGGCAAAGGACCTGCTCTACTTGCTCAATACCGCCGGAAGAGAGGATGAGTACCGTATGGAAAGAGGCTAGCCGTATGTATCATCTCTCCTTAAAAAACATTCAGCTCGAGTATCAGGGGAGCGGGACGGGAACGCGGTTTCCTGATCCTACGTCATGTCCTGTACAGTGAAAAAGAGGGTTACAAGACTTCTGAGCAACGTGTTTTCCAAGCCAGTGTACTTGAGCAAGCGAATTTTGAAGCACTACTTTTTTTATTTTTTTTTTCGTCGGAACGGCTGTCGTTTCCTGGAAGGGGCACATTTGGTCAACTCTGCGTTACATTCCTGCTGAGCAGCGCTTGCAGCCTGAAGTCTCGCAGAGGAGATGGATGGCGAATGGATGGATCCACAGAACTGGATGACGTGGCCTGGCGAGAGGGTTAGCAGGACCTGCGGTGAAATCCAGTCCTGCCTGTGCACTCGCACTCACAGCGGCGCTTCATTACAAGCGGGCTTTTGGTTGCTACACCATGCTCAAAAGCAGTGGTACGTTACGCAGTTAGGGCAGCGTGGGCTTAATGTAACGCCCTGTGCTTGGCTGCAGGCCTGGGGCGTAGGACTCGTGTGGTGGACACCAAAAATAAGCATCAATGTCAGTGGTTGTACTCAGCCATCTGCTTAGCAAGGAAGGTCCTCTGCTGGTTTCAGTAGTAGCAGTAGATAGTAAAGCAATAGTAGTGAAGATGGGAGTGGATTGTAGTAGATAGTAAAGATGTATATATTAATGGAATGATATAGTGAACATGGGAAGTAAGAGGGAGGTCTTTCTTGGTCATTCAACTTTGAAAATAAAAATACAGCATTTCAACATTGTATTTATTCACTGATATGTGTGTTTCGTTGCTCCTAAACTTCACTGGTGATTCGTCATTGCCTTGGTATAAACCAGTTACCACCGACTTTCATTTGCTCTAGTTTATTCCTAGGAATTGGTCTAGGCTTCAACCTCCAGTTCCTTTACTGGCCTGCGTGAAAGGCTCTAAGGAAAAAAAGGCTTTTGGGGAGGGGAAAAAGAAAGCAGGAGTCATTATTAAAAATAAGAACTCATAAATAACATGTGTTATTCATGCATACCTTGAACACGTGGTGGGGAGTGATGCTGGTCTGCTCAGGTGTGCCGGTACACCCGTGTCGGTGCCATCCTTGCGGTACGGATGGGCTTCAGCCGCAGCTGAAGATGGCATCAGCTTCTGATCAGTTAAATGCTGGTTTATATGAAACCTTTCACCAGTTTATCGTCCATGAAAGTCCAGTGAGTGCATTTTTGGCTAAAATCCTACAGTAAAGTCTTGGTGGTTCCCACCTGCGCCCTGTGAAGCGATGTTCTGATGCACTCACTGTGTTGGTGAACAGGTCCGAAAAGCACATCGTCTTGTGCTTTCGGGAAGAAATTTGGAGAAGGAAAAGAGATACCATAAATTACAGCTCCGAGGTTTTTGACAGCCTGAACTAAAGCACTGCTGTGACTTTGCGCCTAGAGCTATAATATAGCTGGGTTTCCAGAATATAGTTTTCTTCCCTTCTTCACCTTCAGGGTCATATTTGGATGTCTTCTGGTCAGCATGCTACGGGACTGGGGTTTTCAAAATGGAAAAAGCACTGAACATAAAAAGGTTCTTAGTATATCTGGAAGGACTTGTGCCTGTTGTGCTCACTGCTAGTGCTGTTTTATGGTATTGTAGTCCAACCACATCTTAATTAATAAGAAAAAAAAAAGATTTTGGTCCAAAATAATTACGAGAAAAATGATTCAAACGCTGTTCTGATGCAGGAAAAGGATTTAACTGGAAAAGGGAAGCAAATATAGCACTTTCCTAGGAAATAAAATAGTTATTCCTACTAACCAACCCCAATTCTGTCTTTTACAGCACAGTGATAATAATGTCCTGTGTTGCTGATAGACATTCACCTCTTTGGCTAGCTAAGCCCCTGCGTTCACGCCTGGCTCTGCTCACACGGCGGCTGAGCCTTGTGCAAGCGCCGAGTGGAACAAGAGGGGTGTTTTTGCTAGCTCCCGTAGGGCATGCGGCGTTAGGGACTGCAACGCCTGGCTACGTGTTAACGTTGTACCTTTAGGGCTGCAAGGTTCCCGGCTGGCGGCTGACGAAGCTGTTGGAGGTGTGTGCCAAAACTCGAGCTGCAGGATGGGACTTGGACTCGTGGAGGACATCTGCAAAATGCAAGAAGCATCTGGCCGAGGAGAGAGCCGAGCCAGGGCACCTGCTGTCCCTGGGTGTCACAGCAGGTAACTGTGTCTAGTGCTGACGTTGGGAGCTGTGCTCAAAGGAGCTCATTTGGTTGGCTTGTGCTTTGAGGTTCCTCAGATGTCTCAAGGCCAGCCGGCGTCTGAACGTTGCAAGTCAAGTACAAACTCGGTGCTGCTTCTGGTTTCCCCATCTCCCACCTTGCTTCCCTCTCGGCCCCTCTTGGTGCCTGGGTGCTGTGCCCTCCCCGTGCCCCACTCTCGCACCCAGCTGAGAGGGGCTTGCTGCTAGGATCACCCAATCCCTGGGGCATTCAGCTCGTCCTTAAAGAGCAGATCCAGGCCTCATCTTAGCAAAAAACCTCTGCAACAGCTTAGCACTTATGAACAGCACTGTGCGAATATGTTATTCTTGTTTTTTCCAGACATTGGCTTGCCGTTAGCTAGCTGAAGGTTGACTGAACTGCACGTCTGTAATGTGAGTTTTGTGGCTCTTTTGCATTGAATTTCTTACGCCTTTTCTCTGGTAACAGGGTTTACATTGTTGTTACTTTATATTTTTGCATTTTGACATTTATTTTTGCAAATCATTAAAAGTTGAAGTCTCAGAATACCCCAGGCCTGACTTTTCTTTGCCTTCTCGCTTGTGAAATCTGCTACTACTAGTTCAGTATAGCTCGTGGGCCATTTTGATTTGATAGTATTGTGTATTCTTCCACGCTGACATACCTGACTATATGGCAGTGGAGAATTCAGCTTAATCTGTTTAATTCAGCTCTTCTACCCAAAGAAGCCTGCCGTTACCAAACAACTTGAAATTTTCTGTAGCGTCACCAGTTAAGTGGTTGTACTCACACTGTTTACACACAGTGTTGTTCAGTGTTGTGGATTACCCGGTGTGCAGCTGAAATGATTATTGCCAATGGAACCACTGCAATGCTGTTCTGAAAATCAGCGCACTTGATTTTCCGCTTGTGATTTTGTTCTGTGTCAATAGGAATAAATTTCCAGCTATGCCGGGCTCTGAGGACATTTAGCAAGGACCGTGGAAAGATCTGCTCTTCTCTAGGCGTAATCAGCTGCAAAGCTTCGGGTTGATCAGCTAATTCGTGGCCGTTCTTCAGAAAGGGAGCTAGGAATGACGGCGGATCGTGCCGTTACGCAGAAGGCAAGCATTATACGAGGATGTAGAAATGGGAGAACTGCTTGCAAGACAATAGCACTTTGCTCCGTTTAGTGCCCATAGTTGCACAGCACATTTCAGGAAAGGTGAGAACTAATCAGAGGAAGTCCAGAGGTGGAGAGCGAGAGGGATCGCAGGTCAAGAAACCACGAACTGCTAGGAAAGATTGCATTAATGGTTCTGGTTAACTTTTGAGGAGAAAAGACGTAAGGGAAACATGATACACTGGTCTTACAGTATATCATTGCTGAGTAATCCCTTCTCCACGCCAGGGCAAAAGTTAATTGGTTTAGATTGCAGCAAGGGAAATTCAGGCTAATCATTAGGCTAATGATTTCTAATAGTTTGAAATAGGCACTGGAGTAGATGGTCTGAAGAGGTTGCCCAAGCCCCATCGGCGGTGTCTGTGATGACAGCGAGGCATATCTAGGAGGCACATTGGAGAGACCCAGGTGGTCCTGATCCTGGGTAGGGAGGTGGTTTCTTCAGCTGTTTTCCAGCCCATTTAGAGGGTTCCTGTGCCTCTCATTCTGCAGCTCGTGCATACCTCAGACCGTACCAAAATCGTGTTGGGTTTTGACTCTCTCACTGATTTTCACGTGGGTAAAGCATTTGAGCTTTACAAACCTGGCTCAGAGATCCTTTCGCTTAGTAAGTGTTTTCAGTACTGCCTTCGCTAAGGCTTTTCCAGGGCATAGGAGCTGGTTTGTCCAGCGCAGAATGAAGAAACTAGATTGCAAATGCTCGGAAGAGGGTTTTGGCCATGTCGGTGCTACCGTGATAACCTAATTGCCTAGAGGTTTAGTGAAGAATCAGTAACACAAAAGTTTTTATGTTGATAGCTTTATGAAAAAGAGTTTGGCCTCAGTAACAAAACATTTAGCATGCCCAGGGTATTCTCCTCTATCTGATGGTAAGAAGCTTTCTTATGCTGAGAGCGGACAATACTTTAATGCCTCCTGGTTACTTACAGGTTACTGAATTATTTGGAGTATGTTTTCTAAATTTTCATCTTTCTTCACCGATTAAACTTTTCCTTCTCTGCGCACAAAAATAAAATATTCAGCCGTGATAATAAATTCTCTGATGACATTAAAAGGTTATTAAACAACTGGAATAACCTCTAGAAACATAAATGGAATATAGGAGAAACATTTCTTTACAAAAGTCAATTGAAGGCAGCTTTCTGATACCATTTGTCTGATGTATTTTATTTCTAAAGCGTGAGGCAAGTTAATATTGATTGCCATTTGAAAATGCAGTTTGTCAGCTGCTCTGCTACACTACGCTGCCAGCATTGCCATGCTCAAGGTTTCTTTTTTTTCCGTGCTCTCAGATCGCTGAGGCTGCTGGAGCGTGTCAGGGCTGGTAATAACACAACTAGCTGGTAAACAAAAGCTGTCAAATATCAGCAAGGGAGAAGGGAAGGGAACAGCAAAATAACTACCTGTGCCTAGGCCTTGAATGTCTAAAAAAGCACTAATTAAAATTAATTAAAAAAAAAAGATCTCTGTGGCCGGCAGAAGCTCAGAAAGTCACACAGCGCATCGCCGCCCAGCCACGTTGGAGGTTCAGCTGCCTTGCTGCCCAGATCTGCTTTTGCCTTCCGCCAGGATAATTTTCTTCCTCTCCGGGTAAGATGCTGGCGCACAAGGCACTTACTGCAGCGTAAAGGCTTTATTAGCACATTTGCTCTGCGCTCTCTGCTAATCAATGGGACAAACAATCCCCAACTCCATATGGACGCAAACTTTATATTAACTTCGGTGCCCTCAGAGAATCATCATCCTAAATGAAAAATAGCACAACATGAGCGGCATACGCGCAAAGTGATTTATTTCCGAGGCGCACCGTATTAACGGTGCTTCAGCCCGTGTGCTCTTTCTCCGACGGAGAGGAATTGCTGTCGCAGCAGATGGTCCTGTGAACGCAATTTGCACTTGCTCTGCCAAGTGCCAGCAAACTCCAGCCCATCTCCTTGTCCCGGTGAGGCGTCGTGTTAAAGCGTATTTGGGCTGCAGGATCTGATTTACGGCAGTCAGCCGAGACATCGGGGTGATCAAATGCATGTGAAAATATTGAGGAATGCTCCTGCTGGAAAGAACTTTTTAACACACTCCCGTCATTTGCTCGGTGTGCTTAATCCTATTTAAATAACAGCATGTCAAACATGTCTAGTCATCAACTGGCAGGTGTCCCTGTAGAGATTTTGCGGCTTTAAGTTGCCCTACATCACTGTGCAAGGATTTTTCTCAAATATTGACTTCTGGTTTTCAAGGTTACCGGTGATGTGCTCAGACACAGAAATTGTTCAAAAACCTCCGGAAAAAAGCTCGTTAAGAAGACAAATACATTCATCAGGCAAGTCGTCTAGCTGATTACAGGCTTTCAGTTTTACCTGTAAGAGATGAGAGTTGAATACGTTCCTGTAATTACCTATTCCCACAGCCGTGATTCTTTATTATGCAGGTCCTCCAAGAAGTAGGTCCCATTTCTGATGTTTTGGTGCTTTTCGCACCAAACAGGTGTTTAAACCTGTGGTTTAATAACAGGGAGAAGCCCTGCGAGTTGTCAGCCTGCGTCTGATGGTACCTGATGTTGCACTTCTAGCTACGGATAAGCTAATTACCATGAGCACGGAAACACGTGAACTTTGGACAGCTCAACCCCATCCTCTCTGCGGCCGGCGAGAGCCAAAGCCACCGCAAAGCTGGACTTCTAGATCAGACCAAACCAGCTGTGCAGTCGGGGCTGGCTGTGGGTACGGTGTCCCAGCTTCTTTCAGGACATCCGTTTTCGTGATGCCATCGTTGAGATCAGTTTGGAGGTCGCTCTTGCTTTTTGCAGCTGTTTTACTTATTTATTTATTTATTTATTTATTGACAGTGCTCACCACGGTGGGCAGGCAGTGGGCTTCCCTGCTTGCCATCCAGCATGGAGCATCCTCTCCTCGGTGGCTTGACCGCTCCCGTCGGCCATCGGGAATGATTATAACCAAAGGTAGTTAAAACAGCAAATGGCAACAGGCAGTTAGCGAAATAACGAGTATCGAACCGTTGTCTGCGCAGGTGCAGCCTTGTTCGCGGGCCCGTGCGGATATTTGTGTACTGTGGCCAAGGAGTCGTGCAAACAGCCTGTTCCCCTAATAACGTTTAGTCCGTGTCAATCGTAATCGTACAAGATTGCGTTTGTCAGCTGTTTCAATTAGACCCTTTTAACATCTGCATTAATTAATGTTATTCAGTTGGACGAGATTAAATTCTGATGGGAAAATGTATTCAGTGCCACCATTTAGAAATATTACTGCAAAATTTTTATATGAATATATGTATTCGTGTGATATATGAATTTAATGTGATTAACATTTTTTTTCTGACCCCAAATGTATTTTTGATAGCCTAGACTTAATGAAAATGCTACATTTGGCTTCAGTTCCTTTTATCTTCTTTTCATAATTTGCCTTGCTGTGTTACGTTACTCACTTGAATGGTTTCTGGTACCTCATGGCAAGAACGGAGGCGGGAATTTCCCACCGAGGTGGAGGGGCAGGCGGGGAAGTGAATCGCATAAGGACTCTGTCGATCCTGACACGTGGAGGAAACGGGTACGTTCATGGTAGTTTGTGGCTTCGTTGGCTGTAAACACGTTTTTACCGAGCCGGCGCTCTCCGAGGAGGCCTGCGAGCAGAGCACTCGAGATCCGGTCGTCAGCACAGGCGATCGTCGGCGGCTCCTCTGAACCGGAGGCCGAAGAGCTGGCGTCCGCAGGGCCCGTGCGATAACGAAGGTTTCGCTCTTCTCGTGCACCTCAAAGCTCTTCGGTTTTCCTGCTCTTCGCTCTGCCCAGGTACGAAAGCGATGGAGGTCTTGTGTCCCCCGCTGTCACACGTGTCCCGTCCGCTGCCTGCCTAGCGCAAGCGCTTGTACCTCCGCTTTTAAACAGCAGATTTTTCAAAGCTTTATAAATAGCTGAATGCAATCGAAATCAGTAATACGGCTGTTATATAACAGCTTTGGAGTTCTGTACATATTCATACTCTTCTTCCAAACTGATTTCTTCCTATTCTTTGGAGGCTGAGAGCCTGACTGATAATCTGAACACTATTTCCGCTTATAAATTCCAGCAAATGAATCTCAACCGTTTGTTTAAATTGAGATTTTTTTAGCTGCCAGTCAAGACCAGGTCAAATGGGAAGTGGAAAAATGAGGATCACTGACTAAAAAGAATAAGTATAATTTATATGCATACACGTGTGGCTTGGCATATTCTCAGGGAGGTTAGCTGCATTTCAGATGGTGTCTGGTCACGTGGCTTACCTTCTTACCTTAAAGAATTATTTCAGTTCAGAGAATAGAAATGCTGTTAAAATACCGTATGCTCGTGTATGCCAGCAGGTTAAAATATTTCTCAAATGAATATTCCACTTGTAATGGGAATGTTTGATAACTGTGGTAGCCCTGCCATGCTTCATGCTTGCAATATCTCCTTCCATGACTTCTTTGGGGGGCAGAAATTAAAAAACAAACAAACAAAAAAAAAAAAACACTGGTCTTGACTATAAACTTCTACTTGCTGTGCTTTCATTGCAGAAGGAACTACAGGTCCCGGAGACTGAGGCCACCGTGCGCGAGGTGCTTTGCAGAGCTAAAAAAAGTATGTAGTGCCTGGGTTAATGAGCCTCAAGTTGATGAGGTCGCTACGTATTTGAGAAGAAATAAAAGCACAAAGGTAAAGTGGTTGATACAAGGACCCAAGAGCAAGTTAGTGGCAAAGTAAGGATTAGAAGTCTCTCCAGTCCCACACAGCACTACTTTAAATCAATAAGTATGGGATTGCAGTCTCTGGGTGCTGTTAATGTAGCAAGTTAAAAACAGTTCCAGTGATTTAACACCTTGTTGTGTGATAACCTCTGGTATTTTGAACTGTGCCATTTTACCATACAGAAACACCTTCTTTTTTCTTTAAAAGCTCTAAGACTTATGTAGCATTTGCCCTTAAAGTCTCGATAATTGCTGTAGGTAACACCTTGGAAAACTTAGCACTCTATTTGCAGTACTCCTAAATGTTCCTTTTGGAGTAATATAGAGAAGGTAGGTCATACTGCAAAAGCATGGACATTTATTTAGCACAGAAGCAGCATACTTCTAAGGGCTGTCTGCATTTGATTTTGCACCTAATTTTTTGTCCTTGCACTCAGAGGCAAGGACAAAGGACATCATTGCAAAATTACAATCTTGCTATAATTTATGAGTGTAAGAGGCTCTTGCGGTATAAAATATTTCACTAAATGCTGAAGGCCACTTTCTTGCATATTTGCCGCTAACCGTGTAAGTTATCTCACTGAAAAAGTGAAGTCACTCATGCAGAGTGGAAGACGCATGTGAATGCCAACTGAATCAGGACCATTCCTGTCTTTGGAAGACAGCAAACCAAAATGCCTCTTTTAGGGATAAACTCATTTCTTTTCTCGGGGCCGTCAACAGCCCGTCTCTTACTTCCTGCGTATGGTTGCAGAAAAGCTTCGTGAGACGGGTTTGCTGCTCTGAGTTAGTGCCTGATTCTAGCTTTCCTATTTTCACCTTGGAACTGTGGAGAAGCAGGAAAGGATTTTGGCAACTGCAGTCGCAAGTAGATTTGCTCTCAGTGAGACACATATATACGCCTGTGTGTGTGTGTGTATATACATATATAATGTAGTTTACATAAACATCTTTTACACTCAGGTAATTTCTCTGCATCCTACATGCCATTCGTAGTCCAAAGAAGTTGAAAATGCTAAAATATGGTTTAACTTAGCTCTTTATACTTGGAATCAGTTAAAAATGCTTACAGGATTAGTGGGTTTTTTGCCTTTTACTTATTTGATCTGGAAGAAAGGAGCAAAATGCAACAAAAAGAAAACAAAATGCCCCCAGCCTCCTCCCGACAACTTGCAGCAGGTTTCTTGGGGAACGGCCTCGTCTGGAGCAGGGCTCAGTGTGGACTGTGTTGTGCTCCGTGCTGGTGTCGCAAGGGAGTTTAGGGGTGAGGAAGCCTCGAGAACAGCACCACGCCACTCAGTGACGTTAAATTTAAAATTCAGTCGTTAAGTGGGACAGGTAGAGCAGGCGGATAACAATTTCCATTCTAAGCTCTATGTTGTGAGATTTTTATTCTCTGATGATCACAGATGTCATACCAATCCTGGTCTGAGTCCCTCCGGCCCAGTTTGGACCAGCACCATGGACCCAGGGGACTGAGATGCTCGCATCCAACCACTCGAAGTGCCCAGGTCCTGGCAGGTTGCCCAGACGCTGTGCGTAACGGTCCCACTGTGGGATCAGACACATACACGATATTGGATGCCTGTGTATGGATGTTCCCCACGAGGGGCTAGTTGTCTTCACTATTTATTGCTTTATAGCTTAGAGGCTATATATAAGCTGCCAGTGGCCTTAATCATACAGAACCGGGCAAGCTCTTTGGTTTCCTCCCTACGTAAAGCCAATCAGCTACTTGGGTCACTACCAACCTCTAGCCTCCTACCCTCTCTATGTTACCAGGTTGTAAAATTACTTGCAGTTCATGTGTAGGCAGATGTAGCCCAGAGCTTTTGGGTAGGCGTCTCTCCAAAAAATTGTGCACGCTTTGTTTCCTTTCCCACCCATGCCAGAATCAGCTAAAGAGGTTTAATGGGAAGAGTGAGGAGGAAAAGAACGTTATCTGCTGAAGATGATGGATAAATTTTAACCTTACTTATTTAGTTGGCTGGACGACTGCAAACAATATGTGTTTCAATACATCCAAAAGAAAGGTCCTGCATCTAGCGCTAAAAAAATCTATATGATGTCCGTTCGGGGAAGCAGTGGCTTCACACGTGGCCTGAGCATCACGTGGGCGGTCAGGATGGAGAGCCAGTTCCAGTGGTAGTGTTTCAAGGAACAGTTGCAAAATGGGAACGAGTTGACAGAAGAGCCCTGGAGGTGATGAAAGGCTTCAGAAAGAGGTCCTCTTGTAACATGGAGGATGTAGAATACTTGCATTTTTGTTGTTGTTGTGAAGCAGAAATGAAACCAAGAGCCAGTTCTTTCTTGAGAGGACATAGGCTGTAGCAAAGAGGATATTTAAAGGTACTTTTTGGTCTAACAGGTGACATACAGCAAGACCTGATACCCCAAGATTGAAGCTAGACAAATGCACACTATAGATAGATATAGTTTCTGATTTTTAGGTATAGTTTCTAATTTTTTGTTTTTGGGTTATTTTTCTCCTTTCTTTTCTTAAAGATTAGTAATTAATCATTTGAAGAGCTTACTGATAGACCATGCTTCACAGGAAATGTTTGTACCAAGAATGGATTTTTTTTTTCCTAGACACCTGACTGTAGCTACAGTGTTTGGAAAAGGAATTAATTCAGGGAAGTTTTATGACTTGTGCTGTGCAGGGGATCAGCCTACCATATTACAGTGATTCCTGCTGACCTTAATGTCTACAAATCTTTTGAAAGGACTAGGACTAGGTTGTGGGAGGAGTCTTGCACAGGCAAAGGGAAAGAGCATGGAAAACTGCTATCTTCTGAAAAGAAATGGCCTAACTTAAAAAAAAACCCCTATCCCCCCCAAAAAAACCAAAGCCTTAATACCAAAGAGCTAAATTTGTGTGTTAACATGGTTAATAATCTTTTGCTGATTTGCTCTCAGTCTGGATCATTCGTGGGAGGGTGTTATGATGATTTTTGCTTAGTTTGCAATACATAGAATTAAACAGACCTATTTTGTGATTCGGTGGATGGAAACTTTATGCAAAACACCCGTACAGCTCTAGGGAGAACTGCAGGTCTTACTCTGCCAGATCCTGAGCGGGAAACTTAAAGCCAATAAATAATTCAGTACCCCATCTGCATCAACTGAAGTGCTGTACTGAAAGTGCATGCCTCACTTTTGGCAAATCGGGGTCCAAACCAGAAGATGCATTCAACCAAACTAGCCACGGGCTCTTCTTTTGCAATAATCTCTGACAGCCGGACTCTGCAGGTGCAGCTCCGTTTGCCTCCGCGGCGCTTTGAGCTTTGGGGCCGTCGGGAGCCGTTGCAGCGCGCCGCTCCGCCGGTCTGCTCAGCGCGCTGCGAAACGGGACGAGCCCTGGTTTCAGCGATGGTTTCAGCCCCTTGCCCTTGCCTGTTCCATCTTTCGCTCTGCAGTAAAAGAAACTTTTTCTGCACCATCCAATTATTTTTTTTTTAATCTGACTGTAATATCAAGTGCTGTCACCGTAATTCCTCATTTGAAAAGGATCATTTTTGTAGCAACATCTTAATTTCTGGTCTGGATATTTGTTTCATTCTTTTGTCTGTATTTAATGTTACTGTAAAGATTGTGTGGGAGCAGTAGCTGACAGAAGAAGGGAAAAGGAGGAGTTGGAGGAGTGAAACATGGTGGGGACAAGGGGAAAGACAGGTAAAAACAATCCCTGCGCCCAAGTTTATATTGTTTTTTGATGGTAGCCTTATCTACAGTGCATTAAATGTTAAACATTTGTCAGTTCTGGCTTATAAAATCCAGATCTCATCTCCAAATGCAGTTCAAACACTTTTAGCAGCAACTGCTTATTTTTTCTCGTCATTTTTGCAGCCTTTTGATTAGGTTGTCACTGCTTTTGTTGGCCCTTTCAAGACTCTACCTGCAGCTTTGCCATAACATGAAAATCTTTTGGTAGGAGCCATCAGATTCCTGGGCTGTAACGTCCCAGCTCGGTGGAAATGCCCCTTTATGCTGGTCGACGTCGTGTTCACTTGACTGTAAGGCTGCTTGACAGCTGTTGTTTGTTAACTTTCTGCCTTATCTTCCCACCTTTTCCATCTTTGACGGATTATACCTTGAATTCTTCTTAATACGAGAAGATGCAGTCTCAAAATCAAAGCGGGAGCTTGTAAGATAGCCTACGGCACCGCCAGACATTGCCTCACGATCAGAACTATTTCTGCTTTACGTCAGAGAATTTGTCTTGTCATGGCAGCGTTGCTACCATGTGGTCTGCGGATGTGTTTCGGTAGAATAACAGTGAGGGGAAGATTCGCTCCTTTGTAAATCTTCCCGCAAGTTGGAGATACCGCTTGCGTTCTACTGAAACTTTCTTTTGAAGAGGGAATTGGACCATGGTCCCTACGGTTGGCTTCTGCTTGGAATCGTATTTAACCAGAGAAATAAGGCTTGCCTAAGGGTTATACTGCATCATTAAAGTGGACTATATGTGCCAACCTCTGAATGACTGCAAGGTCTTCTACAGAGTTCTTCCCAATTACCCTTGCATTAACCCCAATAACTTGATTTTAGCTAAATCGTATCTACCTGCGCTGTACCCAGACCTTTCCTGAAGGCTTCAAGAGTTGAACAATTTACACTTTGTGGCTTGCTGTCAATTTTGTAGATAAATTTACCGTTGGAAAAAAACCTGAAACTTAGTAAAATCAGTCAAATGCAGGTAGCCATGCAGTCTTGGTGGCTGGCTGTAAAAAACAAACGTGATTAGGTGAAAATTGAAAAATAAAATAATTCAGGTAGAAAGAAAACTTTTTTCTGAGGTTCTTACGACAGTTTTTTAGCCACGAGTCATGAACGATAGACTTACGTACGAAATTTCTAATTCACATATTTCATTCTCTCTGTTGGCTAGACCTATTGAAAGCTGATTATCAGTGGCTGAACTTTCCAGTAATGTATGGTGAATTCAGATTTCCTGTCTTCTAATTGTATGGGCCTACTTTTTTTTCTCCCTTCTAGTTTCAGCAGATGGATCATTAAAGGGTCCCTGTAGCATAAGCTTATTTAAAGATATTCCTGACTGCTTTGGCAATAGAAAGAGCCTTGAAATTTAGTTTCTAAAAGTCAGTATCCCCTTGTTTAATATAATTACAAAGCTACATAATTTTAAAAAATGAGACATTAACTCTACATTTATGATATTTAATGTTCTCACTGTGCAGATGGAATGCATGTAAATGTGAAATTTAAAAAATGATATTTTAGAAATACAGTACTTCAGGACCTTCCATACATGACTTAGGGGAATCGGTAGCAAATCCATTCAAAGACATGAGTTATGGATGATAAAAATCTTAGAGAACTTGTCTAATAAATAATGGCACTAAACTCTCTTCCATAGTTCATATTTCTAACATGAAAATGTGCAGCTTGCTGTGACTGAAATATAAATCGCAACCATGTGCGTTGTGAGCTTTTCCCTTGCACAGCAGTTTATGGGCGAAGGGGTCCTCCTCGGATCTGTGAGCCACAGATGACTCTTGGCATCCTGAGCGACTGAGGGCCCTACGACTGTGAGCACCTGGCTGCCTCAAGCTCTCCTCCGTCCTCGCGGTTACGAGCGTTTAGAGGAATTAAATTAGAAGACGATGAGCGAGGGAGAGATTGAAACATCCCAGCTCCTTTCTGTTCTTGGTCAGAGCTGCTCTGTAGCCTTATTGCCCTTCTGTTGGTAGACCCTGATGCCCACCAGCTGTCAGTGGCTTCTTGTAGTAACTCCATGGGCTTTTTTTTTTTGGTCTATGACTGCTGCCAGATGGCTTAGGCAAAGAAGGGAGATGCTCAGCTGTGCTGCAGAGACAGCATTTCCCATCTCCACAAGCAGGAGGGTAAGCTCCAGAAGCTCCTGCTTTGATGAATAGCTTGGAAATGTTCTGGTCAAGGTAAAGATAACCCTTATTAGATCAGTTAGCAGGCCAAGGTAGGTGGATCCAGGAATTGCAATGCCATCAGTCAAAGCAGAAGAGAAGGATCAGAAAGTGGGTTATGTTTCCCCCGAACCTGCCTGAAGAAAACGTGGCTTTAAAAATAATGTTTTGACTGGAAAACATCATCCTTAGCTCTCGCATTGACTGGTGCATTGCAATCAGAAGTGAGCAGGCTGGTAATTTAGAGCCCGTTTTGAGGATACGACAAGCCCAAACTCCTACTATTTCAGTAGTACAAGGGGGAAGAGTAAATTCTAGGTTTTTTACAGAACAATTTTTCTGGAGCTAATTTTTCATAGTCCGAAGTGCTAATGCCTCCAGTTGCCATGCCGTTTAGCTCCAGCGTCATGCTCCAGTTGGATCCGCATAGAGCAGCCAGTTCAGGCTCCCTTTCATTTAGTGGCGTTGTGAGTCACTACGTGGATATAGATTTCATTGATATGAAATTGCCCCTTATTTGCATTCAGGCCTACTCTACACGTGAGAATAGGATCAAAATAAGCAATAATGCCCTGGTGAGAAGAAAAGGAGCACAGAAATCAAAGTCCAAGGGGTCTGTATTGTGCGCTTTCTTTTTTATACAATCCATCGCCGCTGCAGTTGCTAGCATGCTATAACAAAAGAAGAATCTGTCAATTGGAGACAAAGATACTCGAAAACTTATTTGTCCTCCCAAGGGCTTTAAATAGCCATTGGGTATTAGTTGCAGTGAGAAAAGAGGTGGGGGAGAAGTGGCTAATATTCAATAATATCTACTGTAATAAATAGCTATGGATGCTATGTTCTAACACGTGCCTGAGAAGTAGAGGGAAATTGAAGAGCAAGTTAGTTATAGAAGATAGAAATAAGATGGCAAAGGAAGTTTATTTCACTCTTGATCCTACTGCTCTCCTAGTCAACCAGCAGGAGAAGTCTATGTGGAAAACCAGGCAAAATTATGGGAAAATTTGCAGCTAGGTGAATACTGTCAGATGCCTAGTTGAAGGCTGTATTCCCACCTGTATGGCCATAGGTAGTGCTAGAAGGAAGGAGCAAGGGAAACTACTACACTTAGTTGGTTTTAACCAAGGGCATTTTTCATTCATTCTATAAATGGGATGAAAGCTTGCATTCAATTTCAAGATGTCCTTTTTGCTCATTTGTTGGATTATAAAAAGCTCAAAAAATTCTGAGCTTGATTTTCCAAGATAATTAATATCTTTTTCTTCCTCTATTTCTCCTATTTGCTTGATCCGCATAAAGAAGTATAAAGAAGTTTGAGAGAAGAAATTTTAAAAATCAAATTGATTCACAAAAAAAGCTTAAAAGAAGTGAGGAAAAGAAACTCTGGACTTTCCATTAATAAGCTGCGCCTGTCTTTCACACCATTAATGTCCCTTTTGCTTAAGATGAAAAATGTTTATCAATACTTTGTTTTTCATAATCGGAAGCATATTTATTTCCTATATAGGCAATAACTTCTGCTGTCAGTCATCTTAATCTCACTTTGTTTGTGCTTCAACAGTCTTTGGCACTGCTGCAATTATCTCTTCTTGCTTAATAAAGCAGTTTTATTTGGATGCAGAACTAAAGCCTAACAGATGACCAGAAGCAAAGAAAGGCAGTGTGGAAATCAGCATACATTTGCATCAGATGTTAGCAAGGAGGCATTTATGGTGCCTGTTATTTCATTAAAGCAAGATAGCTGGAATTTTTCAGACTTGAAATTACATATTTCACTTAGACTTGCGGGCAGAACTGTATTTTGTGTGCGTTTTAGCTGCGTGGGTAAATATTGTGTTGTAGGGTGAGAGCTTGCCAGGCAAGAAGGTCATTTCCCACACTGCAACGAAGTGTGTGCCGTGCAGTAGGAGCTTCCATTACAGGGTGTTTTGAAAAGCGTTGTCCCAGTGTTTTTCTCCTGAATAAGCAGGAATTACGCTCTTCATCTGCACATGGATTTGCTGAGCCGGTGGCATTTGCTAGGAAAAGCCTTTGAAGCTAACCAGTTAATTTTATCACTCATAAAACTCTTCCCTTCCCTCATATGCCGTGAAGGGTAGTGAACAGCTGCAAAGAAGTTTGGAAAGATGTTCAGAGTTAATTTTTCCAGGCGAGGCTGAATCCAGAGAAGAGCGGCAGAACGATCCGCATGCCGCAGAGGGCCTGGTTAGCAACGCCGCAGATGCTGATCCTGCTCTGGATCCTGACAGTGATGAGTGGTGTGTAATATCTGATAAAGATTAGAGGCCTCAAAATCCAAACAAAGCTTCTGAACAGGAATCCCAGGATACCAAACCACCATTTACAAGCTGTGACAGCGAGATAATTGGCCTGGGTGTGGCTTCAATTTGCTGGGATAAATGATGATAAATAGTGAACCTAGCTGGACTTTGGCTGGGGGAAAATGGAATACTCCTAGATATACTTTTGTATCATCACTGCTGTCAGAAGAAGCAAATGTCTTTGCATTTTTGTGTGATCTGCTAATAGAACGGAGCCGGATATGTACAGGTAAACATATCACTGCATTGTTTCATGTGACTTCCATATCATATTCTTTCTCTTGGTCACATGCTATGTCTCCCATCCATAAAATCCATAATAGGTTCTTGTCATCTCATATCATAGTCGTTATTCTGATGTCAGCAGTGAGCTTTCCTTAATTTAAGAATTTTCCCTTGACCTGAAAATTGATGAGGTTGGATTGTCATCTTACGCTGGATCATAAAAGGAAGAACCATTGCTCATTGAATCTGCTCTTAGTGTCCTCTTAGTAGGCAACCTCCATGCAGAATAGTGGGAAACAATATCCGGAAATGATTATGATGCCCATCTCTCAGTGTCCAGGTGTTTCAGAAAGCTGAGAACTAGCAGTTGCTGTCTTCCTTCCCTGCAGCCACGTCTATATGACCAAGTTGCTCCGGATCATATAAAACACCCCACTGGCAAGGTGAAACATGCCAGAAGAGGAAAGGGAGCAAGAAGGACAGATCTCTTCTCAGTCACCTTCACAGCCCTGACATTTTGCTGAGCCTCCTCAGGCCCCTTTTGGTGGGCCAGAAGGCAGATAGCACTGGGGAACATTTCTTCTACTCCGCACGGATGCGGAGGTATTATTTTGTCTCATCCTTGGAATGGGAAATGCAGCTTTGCCTGCAAGGCTGCCCGAGATGCTGGTCCTTCTTATTTGACTTCCGGATTTTTGCATTAAGCTTTCTTTTTCAATTGGCTTTTATTATTGAGCAGTTCATGAAGCCAAGAGTTTGTAGTGAAAGTACTGATATGACTTGAATGGAGGATTTAGACTTCAACTCTAAGAGTTGTTGTGGCTCTAGGATAAGCATTGCATTTATAAAATAAAATATATAAAAAAAAGAGAGAGAAAAAGCAGTTAACATACCAGCCCATCCCGTTAAAATTATGTCCATATTCACACAAAAGAGGAAGAGGTACATTTGTCAATGTTGCATTAACCACAAAATGCTGAGTTGCCAGGAGGAACATATTTGTTATGACAGAGAAGATGGAATATCCAATGTCTTTTAACCAAGTAAATATTGAAGGACTGCTCATTAAAAATGCAGAGATCTATCTTCATCATATGCTCCAAATTTCTGCAGGTCCAAATTTCTAGGTGATGAGTAACTAAAAAGCTGTTCAAATAGCAAATTGTTGTTAGAGGCATTGTGCATTTTCACTCTACGGGCTTTTTGGGAGGGTACAACATCATAATTAAAGACAAAATGTTGATCCTGTACAAATCAAAATGAAAATGAATGTTTCTAATTAAAGGAATATGGATACAAAAGCAGTTGCAGAGATGAGAAGAGAATATGAGCGAAAATGGAAGAAGGAGTGACTGTGCATTTGCCAGTCTGTGGTAGCACAAACTGGCACTCGTGCTACTTTGGGAAGAGAAAGTAGAAAACCTTTCTTGAAAAGACTTTGTAATCTAACTTTTCAGTTTGCTGCATCTTTTTTTTCTTTTTGTCCCCCTGTTGAACTTCTCATTTTGGAGACAAGGTAGCTACTTCAGCAGAGGAAAAGTCGATTTCTTAGAACCACGTTTCATTTTTTTCAGCCCTTGAATCCAAGTGAGTAACAAATGGAAGAATAATGCACTTGAATGCTTCAGATCATACATTTTGCACAACCCTTAAGCCACTGCGGGGATCAGAATGTACTGACCAGGTTCAAGCATCTTAGCAGACTTCTGATTTGTAGTACTTCTTCCACAGAAGAATATTGTTAAATTGAAAGGTACCTCTTGCAGAATAAATCTCAGAAAGTACACTGGCGTTAACTACAGTAGTGATTTATTTGTGTCTTCAATTGAAAATCCTTCTGAATTTTCTTAAGATAAATACTTTTTCTGTGCCAAAGGACAGAGAGCAATACAATGCAGAATTCAGATCTGCTTAGTCTGGCTGTGCTTTTGTAATGCATTAATAGAATTAAGTAGAGGTGTATTTGAAGAATAGCCGTGCTAAAACGTCTGTTAATTTTATAGTTGCATTTGTAAGCACTAAGGAAGGAAAGAAAACTTTCATCGTGAGAGTAATGACGGATTATTTTGGGCTGCCTAATTTGCTGTCACAGAGTGAGCTGATAGCTCCATCTGAAGCCATTTGTGAAAGGCTTCTGTGTGAAGGAAACTAACTGCATCGAGGCTTGGATCTTTCTTCTCTCTCTCTCTCTCAAAAAATAGGTATAAAGTATAACCAAATGGTTAAAAAAAGGTAAAGTTATTGTAATATCTGAGACTATCTTTATATGTCTTTAGATTAAAAGTAAAGTGAGTGTTTTCAGATGGAACAGTCTTTTCACAGAGAATCCAGTTTCATCTCAAGTCAGAGGTTTCTTGGGAAGGCCACCAGTTTCAGCAGATTTATTAAAAATCTGAGCTTATTCCTGCGAGCAGAGAGATATGGCTGGGATTTGAAGAACTGCAGGGAGTGCCCTGTCAGGCCGTTGTGGTGGTGGTGCTGTAACTGAAGTGCTCAAATAATAGAAGAAACGCTGGCTTGAGGGACCTCCTGCTCCTAAGAGGATTCAAAGGCGCAGGTGGCACTTGCAGAAGACAAGAGCCCAGCTCTCTTGAAGTTGCACTGCTGTGTTGGAGGGGATGAAGACGTCATATAGCTCTGCACCCCGGTGTCTAAAACAGTCCGCTGGTGGGGGGAGGTGGAGAGCGTTTCTGGGCTTTATCTTTGGTAAACCGCATGCCTGGTCTGAGGTTAAGGCTGTAAGGTCCAGAGGCTGCCCTAATCCTCATCCCTGCGTGATGGAGCTCTGGCACCTTTTACATTTTAGCATGGGGCATGGGATATGCAGGGGGTAAAAGCAGGCTGGTGTTTCTCCGCTTGAGTGTTGGCTGCTTTTGAGAGAGACCCTCCTAACTGGAGCAGGAGGCGAGGGTGGTACTACCTGCAGCCCACGCAAGGGCTGCAACAAAGTTGCTGGCATCCGCAAAGACAAAGCTTATCTATTGCTAGCAAAATTTTTAAGGTCTGCATAACAACAGCTGTGAAAAACACACCAGGATCCCTCTGTTGTCAGCTCCTCTCCTTGACAGACAGCCTGTGCCAAATAGCGGAGATGTCGAAACAGAGTGTTATTTTGTGAGGAACACCAGATGCTTGTAGAGGAAGAAATTGCTAGTTTACCTGCTGTTTAAGGCATGTTAATAATACAGTAACTTTGATTTCTTAAACTCTAACTAAAGGCTGTATTCAGAAACTTTGCCATCCTCAGTGCCTTTGCAATTGAATCACATTCCCCCCCCCCATACTTTTGGCTGCTAAATAATTCTCTTTTGTGCTTGTTTGACAAGGCTCATGCTTCCTCCCACCTCACGCCAATGTCTAGTGCATGCTTATTTTTTTTTTCCTGGTTGTTCTTGTATTAGTCATCTGAGGGTTTGACAGGTATACATCTGTGCCCCTTTATATATATTTTTATTCATCTATTCATAGTCTCAGCGCAGGTACTAATATCCATCATTGTCCTTGCCAGAAGTTAAAGCCAGACTCTTTTCTCTTGTGTGTTAGCACGAACAGAGATACCAGTGATGAGTTATTTCAAACAATCCTTTCACTTCAGCAGCATGAGCACTATCTTCTAAGTCTCAGATTCATCTAGCTAATCTTCAGTTGGCAGCAAAATTCAAGGAATTTTGTGTGTCTGTCACAGGATGGTTGTGGAGAATAGGGAACTACCCACAAATGAATGATACTTAATCTCTTAGTCCTTGAGGACTATCTGTTTGCATAAATTGTCTTTTGACTATTTTGATCCTTTTGCAGCACCAGAGCTGCTTTAGGGCAAATTTTAATATCCTTATCCAGGATAAATTCTAGCTTTTACGGTCATCTGTCTCTGGATATTTTGTTCCATTTAGATTTGAGTGTCTTCAGGTGGACTTAGCCCTTCAAAACTGCAAGACTGACTCATTAGGATGAAATAAGTCAAGAACTTCTTCACGGCTTTATCTTTGGTTCCTACTCTCTGTTGAACACGTAGCTGTATGAGCACGGGGTATTTGGGGAGGTGGCGTATCGCTGCGGCGCTGTTAGCATCAGGGAAGGGGGAAGGGAGCTGGGAAGAGCCGCTGGAGCTCTTTGTCCTGTACAGTGAATTCCTCATATCTTTCAACTCTCCATTGATCTTTCCAGCATGCACAAGGACTGAGTCTTTTTAGCGCTCCTTTTAAGCAACATCAAAATACATATTTTAGGAAATACTTTTGGAAATGCTGTTCTTTCTGGCCACAGCTAGGGCTTTCCAAAGTGAAAAACTTACATCTGAGTTACTGGATCCTGAATGTAATATGCAGTTTTCTGTGCTCCGGTTATAACTGCTGAGTAAGTTCTGAATTGTTTTCGATGTCAGTGAGTACCTTTTTGGCAGGCTTTGATATTAAGATGCTTTTAGTGAAAGAGCTTTACCCAATACAGTCTCATACTTTCATTTTTTCTCCCCCAGTGGGAGCATTTTGATTGACATTGAGTAAGGACCTGGCTTGGCGTTTACACAGTTGCCTACACACATAGGAAATAACCATTTCTTAGGAAAGTAAATGCAGATAACACTTAAAATAGAGGATCCTGTTCTCCACTTTTATTGATAAGATTGGGAGCAATGCTACAAAAGTCAATAGTTACAGTGATGTAAAATTGTCAAAAATGAGAGGTGAAATTGCTTTAGTGACTTTTTAATTTTATGTTTGTATTGAATCTGGCAAACTAAAGATGATAGGCGAGGCCTAATTTCAGGAGAAATTGAATCAGCTGTGTTTCTCTGAGATTACTCACCTATTGATTTGTTTTACCTTATCTGGTTTATGCTGAATTACCTCTACTACTTCAAGGAGAAATTGCTATTAATTTCTAAATTCTTGTTAAAGCAGATGAGTGTGAGCGTTTTAAGATTTTTCTGGAGTAACCCATTGCCCTAAAAGTGGCTGAAGAAGTGGAAGGACGTTACTACTAGTCTAAATATATTAGCTAAAATTACAGCAATGGCTTTTTCCCCTCCTCCTGTGTTCTGAGGAGTGGAAGTGAGGATGCATTGTCCAAGAGAAAGACACAAAATCTCCAAGAATGGAAATTTCTGTTTTTCCTGGGACAAAATGTAGAGGTTCTGCCTTTCAGGGAAAAAGGTATTTTGAAGTTGGCAATATTTTCCCATTTAAAATTTCATTTTTCCAATCCTGTTTTCCATAGATAAACAAATTTAATTGTTCATTTAGCCTCTTTCTTTTTTTTTCTCCTTCTAATAAACAAAACAAAAGCAGCTGGGAACAGTTTTACTGAGATGGATATCATCTATGCTAGTTGAAAAAACAGAACAAAAGCCTAATCTCATGTTCTCCTAGGAACAAGGTTTTTTGCTAATATTTCATTTGACTTCCTGTCCTTTAATGTGGGTTGTCACTCTCCATCTACACTTCATCAGCCAGGATGTAGAGGTGTCCAAATTTGCTCACAAATTGTGGTACATATTGAGTAATTTCATTGACTTTTATGGATGAACATATGGATGAACACAGAAAAACTTAGATCCTGCAGTTTTGTTTGTCTAAGTGGCAGCCCCCTCTTGATCAATTTGCATCTGTTGAAAATTCACACTTAAATTTTTCTGTTCTTTCTCTTTGTCTTCTTTCCTCTTCATTCACTTCTTCCTCTCTTCTTCCTCTGATAGCAGAGATCAACTGGTTAATGGTATTCAGCTTTTTTATCCTAGGATGACTGTGAGAAATGAATCTTTTAACAACATTTGACCTCTTCAACAAAATCAGACAGATACAAGATTCTAGTTGGTGTATCATGAAATTCAAATGGGTGCTACCGAGCATTGAAACGTTAGCATTTGGTGTCCACGTTTATAATTAAGTGTTGTTCCAAGTTTACAGATATTCTTCTTTTTCCCTTTACAATGCTTCTTTTGTCACTAGCCATCATGGTGAAAGCAAGACAAATACAGTGAGGGAATTCAATATTAGCACGCCAAGTTATTCTCAGATAGAGGAAGCAAATGCCTGTCTGTGCTAAATTCAAAGGGTGCTTTCTATGATAGAGGAAGCAATGATTTTTTTCTGGTGCTCTTTTTTTGGAGCGCAGCTAGAATACTGCATTTGGCGTTAGTGTCTGCAGCATGGAAAGTACGTCAGAGACGGAAGGCTTAGAGGAAAGCATAAAGAGTTCAAAGACCCCCCGACTAAAGAGAGTGAAGAATTATGCATGCGCAATTCGTTGCATGCTAGAGTGTGTCTATACACTTGAGGATAACATACTCAAAAATAGGTAATTCGGCTTTTTCCTTGTTCCTATGATTGTTTTGTAGAGCCGGCGATTGCTGGAAAACAGGCTCCTCCGGTGCCCCATCCCCTTGCTTTGACAGGACTAGGCTACTGGAGAGTGAGGTCCATGTCGTGGGGTCCTTCGTTTCCGTGGGAGAGGTGTTTGATCTGGCCCTCTTCTCCCGTAATAGGAAGAGCTTAGTTAAATGCATCCAGATGGCTGGATAACTGTGAAATCGATAAATCTGATTTAACTACCACCAATTTCGGTTGCTGCACGGTTGGTCTGTCGTGTGGAAAGTCTCACATGCACCTTGATTATTTTAAAGCCCAGGCAACTGTTTGTCTTCTCCCACCTAGTTCATTATAGTGCAACTCCACTGACTCCGGGAAGTTCCAGTTGACTTAGGTGAGTAATTATGCAAAATTTCCATGGAAGCGAGATCTGAAGGGAATCTCTGGCGAGGAATACATCCTAATGGCACTGGCATCCCTGTTCTTACTGGTGACAATGACTTTGGGTCATGCCATTGACTTCTACGCGCTTTGGCAAAGAAAGGATTGCTTGTGTTTTACAAAGACCTTATTTACTGTAACGCATCTGGAATGCTAATGCTTCCTGACACTTCTTTTCCTTCCACATGACAGTACGTTTCCCCCCTTCCGTGTTATGCAATTTAATTATATGCAGACCTTGAATGTCATTTTCTAATCCTCGGTGGTTCATTTGGAAGTCTTGTAAAATAAAACTAATTGGTGTGTTCATTAAAATGTCAGAAATATTTTTGAGTTCAATTAGATAGTACAGCAGTTTTATCCGAAGTGTGCTTATAGTACAATAACTATGTCAGGAGGATGTAATTAACAGCCATTTAAATGAACAATTGTCTTAAATTTTTCTGGTTCTTCATGCATGATAACTTAATCAAACAGCAAAGTTCTTACAGGCTTATCCATTTGCGAGAAAGGTGAAACACTATAAACTTGTATTTAAAAAGTCAAATTGAAAGCCGTAAAACTACTGAACTAAAGAAGTCAACTATATAAAAATGAAATGCAGAAATACACTTTCCTTCAATGTCAGCACATTACAGTTAAAATCAGGACAAGGGAAGGGATAATTTAAGGCACGGTCACCAATTATGGGGGAAATACTAACATTTAAATTGAGTCATTGAGTCAAAGGTGCGAGTCTCCTGATGCGCTCCATAGTTTTGCTTCCATTGGCGCAATGAAGGCATTGGGGCCTTCTGCTCCACCTGCCTGTTCCTTTAATGTAAAATATCATTCACTGCCCAGTGAAGACTATGACTATGTTTAGCTCTGGCTGCGGTGGCATTAAATGCAGTTGCCCCCAAAAATATGTATTAGACAAGATCCTAGTGGTCTTAGTGGAAGAAGGATACCGTGGCTTTTGAAAGGGCTTAGCAACTACAGCTTTCTTTTGAAAAAAGCAGCAGTATATTGAGCAGTGCAGAATTACTTGTTTAGAATTTTTTATTATTATCTATTTGCATCCAAATCTGCCAGATTGACAAAACAGACATTTTGTGATAAAGTCTGTTCATGTTGAACATCTTGAGTGTTTTTTGCCTTTCAGATTGAGAAATCTTACTTGAATGTACTTGAAAAGATTAATATACATTTTCCTGATTCATTTATGTCTTGGTTGTAAAATGTAAGCTAATTGAAATAGGTATGTGGAAAAATACAGGAAAGAAGGTCCACATTATAACAAAACCTTTCTCTTGGCTGCAAATTAGTTGGGGCAGGAGAAGAGAAGAGAATATCTGGCTGATGACATATTTCTGTTTGATTAGGAGAAAAGACAAAATTCTGAAACCATCAAAAGACTCCGAAAACGAGCATTCAGCACCCGCCTTTAGAGACCGCGGCTTTAGCTGAAACAGTGAAAAACACTGAGAACACGATCAAAGCTGCTCCTGCAGCTCCTGGAACTTTTTTAAAAAACCCTCTGCAGCAGTGGAGCTGGAGCACACAGCGTAAGTGCTGATGTTCATATTTGTGTGAGGCTGGATTGTAGGCACCTAAATATTTGGAGGTTTTGTGAAAGAGGGCCGAAATACCTTGGGCTGAAAGAGCAAGCTTCGTGCTTTGGTCCTTCCTAGTGCCGAAGGTTTTGTTCAGACAGGCAAGTGTAAGCATGATAAGCTGCAGAGAGACCGCAGATGGGATTTTTCTCAGCAAAATCCCTTCTCGGCATCCCAGCTCTGCGGCCAACTCATTGCAGCAGTAGCTTACTGTCACGTGCAGGTGGGAGAGAGCTGCTGCCATCCAAAGGCCGCATAACGTGGTGGGCTCGACCTGGGAGCCTCTTATGTCAGGGTCTACGGCAACTAGAGCTTGGTGATGTGCCCAAATTACGGTGCTTTGGTCTATACCAGCACGTTTGCTGCTGGTCGTTATTGGTTAACCGTATGTGCTGCAGACAACGAAATAGTCTCCGTGGGATCCCTGGTGTTGACGTAGCTTATGTACACATCACATTTCTATCACTTTGAGTGGCTGATGTGCAGAAATGCTTACTCTTGACATATCCTGGGCCCACAGGGGACTCGCTTGGTCTCAGTGTGGTGGGATAACATTTTGTCACCGCTCAGAGGCCGTGCCGCTCTCGATACACGTGTGTTGCGGTAGCCAGCTGGGCTATGCTGGCATGGACCACTCTGGAAACTCAGCCCCAGTGTGGTGTTTTCCATTGCTAGCAGTGCTGTCTTCTTCCAGATATGTGACGAAGCGTCCTGTAGCCCTCAGTGAGGCAGGGATTTGTATTTTAAAATATATATATACATTCTTAATGGTATTTTGCTGTTACTCTCCTGCACTAAGTTAAACAGACTCCAGATTCACCATTCCATGGTGACTATTGATTACGTGATGTGTAGACTACGGTACAAGCTTTGCAGTTTCCTCTTCTCCTGATGCAAGATAAATAAGATAAATAAATAAGATAAATAAGAGACCAGCTCTGTAAAGCATTCCTCAGCAGGATGCAACAGAAGAGAGATGATGTTTCCACAGGCCTCCGTTGTATTTGGATGCGCTGCTTTCTGTCTTTTCTCAAAGCAGTGTTTGCTGGCTATAAAGGAATTTTCAGCTGCTTTGTCTTGCTGGCTTTCATTGCTGCTTTTTAATTAAAGCTTAAGGAATTAAATGAACCAGGGATGCTGGGGTTACACAAGAATGAGAAAAGATCAGGCAGTCAAATCCACTGAGGTGCAATGGGGCACAGGCGGATTCCAGGATTATCGTACTCGATGATTATTTTTTTTCCAGTTTAAAGAATAGGCATTAATGCATTTTAAGCATTCAGGTCAGGCCGATAAAGTCCAACCGTCTGGCAGAATTAGATTTGAAACAGATTGGGAGTTACTTCATTTACTGAAATTTGGGGTGTGTTTTTTAAAAGATGTGGTAGAGCAGAAGGCGTCTTTCTGTTATCTCACTTCATACCAGGAATAGAGAAATTAATAATCAAATGCTTGATAAGAGATACACCTATTTAGAGGTGAACAGCTACTGTATGAGGCACAATTCTGCCCCTAAGTCAGTGTATCTGTTCATTAGGTACCTACAGTGGTAGCATTGATTTGTTTCCAAGCTGTGGCTGTACGCTGTAATTTAGCTGGAAGCTCCAGGTCTAATTGAGATAGGGGAGGAAATGAAGCCATCAGCCACGGTCCTAATTTTTACAGAGCTGAGACTCTACTTTCCCGTTACTCTTTTAGTGGATACATTTGGAAATTAATCTTCAGAACTGCCAGGAATCACAGCCTCTTGGCTTCTCTCGCTGGTGTGTTTTATGTTTCGTGCCCCTGCAGCATGCCTCTTGATCACTGCTTACTAGAAGGTAGGCTCTACTGGGGTCTATCAGACCAAAAACGGTCCCCTTCCTCCTCACACCTAGTTTTCACAGAGCATTTTCCCAGCCCGTTGTGTTCTTTCCTTTAAAAGCCCGACCACCACAGCATGATGGATACCTCTACAAAAATTGCTTTAACAGAACCTGAGAGTTTTTCGTGCAGCAGGACCAAGCTGCCTGATTCTGAAGGCGTTGAACTGTGCTACGTTTGGATAAGTATGTCGGCGCACTGCGGGGTTTTGCAGAACGGTACAGCAATGGCAGGCGCACCGTGCGTATGCCTGTGTGCGAGCTTGCCGGCGGAAAATTCTCACCGTAGGGCAACCGTGAAGAGTGGAAAATTGAATGGATTCCAAGAACTCCTCTACATTCAGTACCATCAGGCCCAAGAAGCCCAGGGAATTAATTTGCTAGATCCATTCAGTCTTGAATCTGTCTAAAGCAGCAGGCTCTAAGCTGTGAATAGCTGTCGTTCGTAACAGGTATCTTAGAGTCACTAAGGACAGAGCTAGATTTCACCAGGCAGTGAAAAGACTTGTATCCTGGAAGCAAATGTCTGAACCCAAATTCTCTCGTATAGATAGCACTGTTCATATATCATTACGGGACTTTCATCCTACTTACAAGTTAGCTGCATGGAGATTATTTATCTCCATAGCTGCCATTCAGTTTTTTTGCTAAGCCAACCAGAGCGTAAACTCTTAATTAATCCAACTTTCAAAATGACCGTGGCAAGCGGTGCGGTGTTGTCACGCGCCAGCTCTGGCTTTGGAGCCCGAGAAACAGAGTTGCTAAGAGACCATGTGTTTTTAAACCTGACACTCCTTCACCAGCTTCCCAGCTAGTGGTCCGTGTCTTGTGTTCAGATAGTGCTTTTCTCAGCCTACGGAGACTAAATCCTGGTTTCCTCCCCCATAGCGCAATGAAGCGGTGAGACGGGGGCGAACGACGCCACCCCGTTCTTTTATTTAGCTGTGTATGGTCTTCTGATAATGCGCTTAGTTGCTTGCCGGCATCTCAGAACGCACCGCTCTGGACTGACGCAGTGCAGGAAGGCAGCTGCTGGCTAAATGCACGGATATCTTCCCTTTGCGTGCATGGAGGTGACAAGCTGTACGGGCAGGTTTCAGCGTGCAAGCCCTGAAGCGGCATTGCTATGTTCCCTCACCATCCCACGGTTCTCTGACATATCTTTTCTTCTTCCCAGAGGCTCTTGGTTGCGGCTGGAGGAATATCTGAATATCTTTCTTGCATCTTAGAAATAAACACTTCTCCCCCACCAAACATGTGATGCTGTTTGTCTTTTAAAATCATTTTTTTAAGCAAAATGTTGTTTTTCCAGGAACCTAGAGATAGAATGTAAAACCTCTCTGTATTGTACTAGACCGTCTGCGATTCAAACTGGACTGAAGCAGGCCTTGCAACGAAATCTGTCCTAATGATCACGTCTGAGAACCGCCGTGTCTAAAATTTTGCATATGTTTTGGTTCGGTTACACTTCCACTATAGGAAACCATCCAACGGCTGGCCCACCCTTAAGCAGCTTTGCCTGTAGTAGGACTATGACTTGCCAGCTTCCATTTAATTCTGTTATGGTCTTTAGAGAATATTTGGAGTGAGGCAACCGATGTTTGTCTCTGCACAAGTGTTAACTTTGTGGCTTTGTTGCCTGTCTACACGTGCTGCATGTTTTGTAGGGATCCTGGTAGTAATACCCTCTTTATTTTGCTCTCTGATGCTTGCTTTGTCTTGCACTGATTTCTCTGTAAGCTATGAAAGTACGGAAAGTTGCAGAAATACCTCTGCTTATGCGCATTCGCATGCAGCTTCACCTTTCCACCATAAAAACGATGGCCCACTGGTGGGCTTTGCAGTGTTTTTATGGATTCATTTTTCTTCCATTTCCCCTTTTCCCTGTAAGCTTTCCTGTGAATACCCACCGCTTCTCACGGTGCCTCCTGCCTGGGGCAGTCGGGCTCCAGGCGCCTCTGCTCTGCTCTTTGATTGAAGTCTCCCGTTTGCGGCGCTGCGTGGCCACGAGCTCAGTAACGCAAGGCAAAGGGCCGGTCACGGATCGATGGAGACCTTCTGCTGGGCCCGCTAGGTGAACTTCCGTATATTCCAACTCCTTCGTAGCCCGACTGCTGGAAATGAAAACCTTACGGAAGTCTGCGAAGCGATGCTTTGATTCCCAGTGTGATATTTCTCTGCAAAATTATGCACCAGTGGTATATTCATGATGAAGGTACATTCAGGCCACTAGCACATAGTGTTTTGCTTTGCTTTTTGTGTATTGCACATTATTTCTTTTTTTCTTTGTTCCTTTGTTTCCAAGATATAAATATTTAAAGACACACACTATAGAATATGTTTGGTTTTTTTTTTTTTTTTTTTTTTTTTTTTTTTTTTTTTTGAAATCTCTCCAATTCTAAGCTTGGAGAGCTGGGAATGGAATAACCTAGCTGAAAAGATAGCTGAGAGCTCCTACAAGGCACTGAAGGACCTGAAGCTCCTCCTGCGTGTACTGTCACCATTGCTTTTTCTTTTCTTCTCCAGCCCCAATAATAAAGTTTTTTCCAGATCTTTGAAGAAGGTAAATTGGTGTTCAAGTCCGGCCTTCATTGAGTAAGATGCACTTTTCCTTGTCAGTGTGGTCACGGATATTATGCTCAAATTACTTAGAGAAATCTACGGCTTGTCTTCTGCAAGGAATCGAACCAAGTCAGTAGGTACGCTTCCTTCTGGCCTTACCAGCTACAAACCTATAGAAAAAATCTCCTAGAAATGTCTTCAAAACCTCACTCCTGAAGCCTTCCCCTGAATCTATAGAGCTGAGGAGCTGCCCGGATGCAAACAAGGAAGGGGGGTTTGCAGCTTGCAGTGCTCCTCCAAGTGTAGTGTGAATAGGCAGAAGGTGGAGACACCTTCTCTTCTGCTTGTGCAAATTGGCTGGTTTGTATAGTCAACAACTCTTCCGAGTTCTGGACAATAAGAAAAGCTCCAGCCCAAGTGAAAAGGTATTAATTCAGATTTTTTAAACTGTATTTTGTAAAAAATATACTGCAAAATGCCTCTCTAATGGAAGAAACTATTTGCAAGCTTATCTACACATGCATTTAGCATAGTTTGCAAATAAAGAGACTCCTCATGAACTGCTCTTGCTATTAGATTTCAAAACAGATGTATTTGAACTTGTTAATGGCTTTCATTCTTTTTTTAAGTGTGTTCCTTTAGTCTTTACACACTTTATGTTCTTGATGCTGAAACATTCTTGTTCTAGTCATGCATCCCGAAAGATACTATGAATTTGTGCAATACAATGAAGCCTGAGAGGACTTGCTCTTGCAGAAACACAGTGGTAAATGCTGAAACATTGCACATTTCCCAGCTCGTCAGCCTCTCCATTTGAAATCAAGCATAGGAATGAGGCTGGTGCAGGCTACAGCGTGTAGTTCTGACTCTTGAGGCCGCATCGTAAGTCCCCGATCGATCGTCCTTGCGTTTTTCTCTGACGCTGGATGCTGGAACCATTTGTTTAACCGTAGTGCTTAACTACAGAATGCAGCTATCCCCCAAACTAAAAATACATAGGTATCTTTTCCAAAGTTATCGGCATGTAGATTATCGGGCTGGTTAAATTCCATTGGCGGAAAGGGGCTGGATGGACACCGTGAGGAGGGTGGGCTGTTTCCCCACGGTGGTATCCTACTATAAGCACCCAGTGGAGGGATGGATGAAGTGTGAGGCCGGCTCTGCCGCTTATTGCCGCTTCCCGCCTGGCAGTAGCGTTATATTAACTGAAAAAAAAAAAAATTTGTCCTCATGGGCTTTGTATCTATTATGAAGGGTCCCATGCGTTTCAAGTGAAATTCTTAGATTTTTGGTTCTGTCACATCCAGTTTTCAATGCTGAAATGTTGTTTTTTGCCCATGCATCACCCCATTTGTAAATTCGAGCATACTAACGAGCACTGCCTTCGCTCCTTCGTGGGAGTTAAGCCGTGTACCTAGGCAGATTATTTTTCACAAAATAAAAGCAAAAGCCTGTGCTGCCCTTTGCTGCGAGATGCAGTCTGGCAATCCGAGGAATAGCAATTATTTTGGTATTGATTCGGAAAGATTCAGAGCTGTACACTTCAAAGGGTTAAATCCTTTCTGTCTCCACAACAGTTAGAGCTATGAAGTGTGTTGGAGTTGCTATAGAAACGGTGCATATTTGATTCTAATGAAACAGAATAAACAACTGCTTTTTATAACTCGGAGTTCAAGCAAATACGGCCACTAACTTTGCAGAAAGTTATTAGAAACACTTTTCAACCACTTCAAAAAAATTTTCAATATTAAAGCCGGGAATAAACAAGGGAGATGATGCTGCCATTGTGCTCACTCCTGCTCACGTGAAGATCTCCCAAGCCCCGAAGGGTCGCGGTGGCTCTGGAGGAGAACTGAGCATTGCTGAAGCTTGGCATGGTCTCCCCATGGAGGAGGTGACGCTACGCTGCCCCTTTGCACCCATCTCCTGGCCACGTGGCAGGCAGAGACCTTCGAAAGCTGCTCAGAATTCTGTGGCCGAGATGGCTGGTTTTTCCTGGAGGAAAATAGCCTTTTTCGTTAACACGCGTGTTCTTCGGGGATAATAACTGGGATTTCTGGCAGGGCACTGAGCGACGTGAGTAACACAGGTGTGAGGATCCAAAACAGATAGGTTTGGACCTTTCCACAGTGCAGAAGAAATGCAGAATGTTCCTCTTGGACCAACCCAGAAGCATTAATTTTTCCACTTCATTTTAGCTAGGAACCCCAAATATAAATGCATTTCCCCAGATCCAGTACTAAAGAGTCCTGTGCGTGGACAAGGACATTTTTGTTTGATTGATTAGTAATCAAGCCCCACTGAGCTTTTTCCCTGGCGAAAATATCCCATCGTTTGAGGGTGGGACTAGATGATCTCCAGAGGTCCCTTCCAACCTTACCAGTTCTGTGATTCTGTGATACTTGATTGATACATGAATGTGAGTAGGGCGCATGAAGCATCCAAGTGCTTTTGCTTTAGTATTTCCCAGGGGCATGTTGGAAAAGAAATGGTGTGCAAAAGCTGCATGGTACGGACACGCGTGCAGGAGTCTTGCGTGACCTGAAGCAGCAGAAGGGCTCTGCGTGCATATCAGCAACAATACATAAACTCGCAAGCAAGCAATGGATCGTACGTCTACGTTTCTAGCACTGTTATTTTTTCAATTATATCCCATGCAGTAAGTGAGACTTGTGGGGCCTAAGTTAGAACAAATTGTTTCCTTCCTTTTTTTTTTTTTTTTTTTTTTTTTTTTTCTGTCCTGACACTTTTTGCACCTTCTGCAGAGGAAAAGGAGGTGTCAAACACACGTGAAATGAAGTACCTTCAAAGGGACTGGGGAATAAATTGCTTGAGAAGTGAGGAGTTGTTTTCGTTCAGGCTTCTCCATTCGTGCAGAAGTTGGTGGCTTTTGCATGAGCTCCTTGCAAGGCTGCCAGTTCCTTCAGGGCAGGTCCTTCCATCCTGGTGGTTCAACGTGCAATAGGGCTGAAGAAGGAGAAGAGAAGCAAATTGGGCAAAAATACAGGTCTATCCAGCTTCTTACTTTGATGCTGTTGCAAGTGTAAGAGCTTAAGATGCTGCTTTGCTTGCTGTGATCCTACTACAGCAATATTTACCTCCTTGAATTCTGGTGGTAGATACCATATACCTGCTTTTCGTTTTTGCGAAGCATCTCCTCTGCTCCTTGGGTGCCCCATCCACACAGACTTGCAGCAAGTGCAGCCAACAGCTCAATTTTCAGCCTTCATTTCAGGAGAAGAGGCAACTGAAAGGCTGCCGGACCCAGTGCAGCTCAGCCTGCTGCGATGGCCAGCGCCCATGGGAGCTGGTGGCCAGCAGCAGCCAGAACCGGAGGAGATGAGAAACGGCAGCAAATAAGAGAGCATTTAAGGACTGAACGAGGCTTTGAGTTTATGGGCGAGAAGAAGGAAAAGCAGCTCCGGGATGGAAAGATTAGGAGTGATTTGTGGGGTGGCTGAAGCTTTGGGGAAGTAAATAGGAATTCTGGCCTGTACTGTAAGACTGGTGGTGGTGGTAGTGGTGAGCATTGAAAAGCACCTCCCCACTTGGACGGCTATAACTAGGATTTAATCCTAGCGAGGGACTGTCCCCACCCATCAGCTTTCTTCATGCGACAGTTGGAGACTGTTCCGGGTTTAGCTTGCAAAGTCAGCGTGTCTGCGTGACCCTGGGATTGTTAACACCTGCAATGCCTTTAAGATCACAGCAGGCGTTGAGAGCAAACCCTCTGGATTTGTCTGAGATTGGCAGATGAAAGTTTCCCCGGGAGAGATTTTCCTTTCAGCTAGAATCTATTTTCAAGCTGCCTTTTCTTAGCATTATTGCAGCTCCTTCCAAGCCACGTTTATTTTAGCCTGAAAAGCTTTCAGATGATGATAGCACTGGTTGGGAAGGAGATAACAGACTCTGCAATGGCATCAGTGATTTTCGCTTGCCTTTAAACTGTGCGAGGAACCCCTGACCATATCCTCTGAGCTCTCGTTAAAGGGCTCGAGGTGAGAAAATATACCAGGTTGCACGTTCAAACCTCTGCTTTAGAGGCTTTCATCTTTGACACGTCTATATGCGTATTGGATTTGTAACGCCAAAATTGTCAATTCGAGGAAATCTGTCAAATGCTAACGTTGGATCCCAGCTGAATTCCGCTCCTGTGATCATGTATGGGAATCCTGAGCTGCTGGGAGGTTCTCTCACTCCTCCCGGGCAACGTAGCTCTTACTCGCACCAGAGCAGGACCCTCTTTACCAGCACTGCCCTTTGCGTAAGGGACGTTGCCATTAATCGTGTTACAATGAATGCTGAATATTGCTGGCAACTCTCTGTCGTTCGCTCTGCTCAGCCCCCGTTTCCGGAGGAGAGGAGAGGTCAGTAAAAGAGGAGAAGACCTGTCAGAGCAGGGATTCAGAGCGAGGGACGAGGTCTGTTCAAATGATGACGGAGCACGGCCGTTTCTGCCTGCCAGCTGCGTTTGGCTTCTGGGTGCCACACTTCCTTTTATGGATTTTTAGCTTTGGTTTATTTGCACTAAATTTACGCGTATGGATTTTTACTTTAGCTTTCATACGCTGCTGGAAATAAGATGGTAGATTGTAGCGGAGTGGGGGGGAGAGGAATAGGATTGTCATTTGTATTTGTTTAAATGCCTAGAGAGCATGCCCAGCAGCAGTGGCAAGAGCACCACGAGCTGTGCAACAGCCCCGCAAGCAGCTCCACGGCTCCTTTCCAAAACGGGCACGTTGGGAACGTGCTGCTGTGAAGTTCTTCTACCATCTAAACTACCCAGCTTTATTTCCACTCAGCTGCAGGTTCGGTGCCTGATGGCGAATGCTGCCCCTCGGGGGAATCTGCATTCACTAATGAGCAGTTTAATCGCCGTTGCTCTCCTGCTCTTCTGGGTCTCTTCCCTCAAGGTGACAATTCAAGCTGTGCTCGGCGAGATGGGTGCTGGTAGGCGGTCTCCTCTCCTGCTCAGCTGTGCTAAGGCGCGAGAAGCAGAAGGGGCAGTAAGACAAGCGAGAATTAAAGGGAATAACTTCAGCTTCCCCAGCAAGATTCGTTTGCCTGCAGCTTGCATTTCAGTTTGTAAAAGAAGTCCTTTTCTTCACCTCTTTGCACAAGACCCTTTCATAATAGATCATGAATAATGCCAAACTGCACTCCAAACTCGGAGATTCTTCAGAAACCTGATTTTCACTCTAGCTGTATTCATGGCCACTTCCACGTTACATGTTTCCATGCTGGAATCTGTATCTTGGCAAGGCACAACCCCAGTGCAGCCATCAGGCCTTCAGCAGATTTGTCCGTATGACTCAACAGCCTGTTTCAGGTAGGTTATGAATGGCAGAAGCTAGGTCTTATGATAGCCAGTTCCTCTTCCTAACTAAAATACTTTCATTGCATCTCTCTCTCTCTCTCTCTCTTTTTTTTTTTTTTTTTTTTTGCAAATTATCACCTTTATTTCTATTAAAACTCATATAAGCGTGGATCAATTTATGCAGGTAAGAATGATTAAGATTAGCAGTTTGAGTTTCACCTTGAGTGCTTGCACATTAAAGCTCAGAGGATGAGACCCATTAAATGAGAATTAAGTGAACTAGTTGCATTTTATTTTGGTTAATTTTTGGAGCACATATGGTGCGTTATGTTTTCGTATTATAGATATACCATTTCTGAGTTTGCACATGATGATGAATATTGGTTGTTTTCCCCATCTGGTACCTTATTCTGATCAAGAAAAAGAAATCTGTTATTAGCTAGTAAGGTCAGTCTGCTGCTGGAGCAGCTTTCTATAGGAACACAGCTTGTATTTTTAATTTAACTTAACCCCTAATTTAACTTGAGTGCCTTGTTTTTCTCCCACTAGAATCACTTGTGGCTTTGTGGATCTTTTTGAAAATATATGACTTAATGAACCCTTATAAAGATGTTTCTTTTACTTAGTTTAATTAATGTCTTCTTGCTAATACTGGAAATTTTCACATTTAATAATAGCCATTAACCAGAGCTGTAACAAGAAGAGCAGGGGCAGCAAAGATGCTTCTGATCACTTTGTTCACGTGTGATCCACGTACGGGCCATACACCTAATGCATACTGTGCATTTCTCTGTTACGTGTCGGACGTGACACCTGCAGCCAATCTGAACAAGTAATTTGTCGTTGGGTATAATGGATTTTTTAGCTTATGTGATTTAAAAATTCGTTAGGCTTTCAGATCTTTCTCCGTACTTCCTTCCCCACTCCCACCATAAGAATAAAGGGAAATTGCATTTATCTGTTCAGATGGAAGACAAAACAAAGTTCTGGGGAAAATAATGGGCAGCAGGAAGATATGAATGTCTAGTGGAAACCGTGCAGGTAGTCACTGCACCCGACTACCTGAAGAAGAGATGAAGAAGATGCTGGTGAGATGAAGAAGATGCTGGTGTGCGTAGAACTGGAGCTGATCCTGAATTAATATCCCTGCACGGAGGACCTCTCCATCTGGAAAAGGTGAAACAGGAAAACGCTGGATGAGATGGGGAAGATGCCAAGCTGCATTTGAGATGTTTTCTACTGAATAGCCTTCCAAATTTACCCTAAGTCAAGCAATTGGTCTGGGGCATGTTTCGCAGATGGATCAACAGCAGCCCATCTTCAGCTGGGCCTGTCTGAATCTGCATGGCAGATGGTGCAAACGCACTGGCATGGATTTGCTGGATCAGAGAGTTTTTTTTTTTTATTTTTAATCTATCAGTCTTTTGGCAATGTAGCTCTTGGCAGCAATAGGTGGATAAGGAGTGACAGAGTATCTGGAAATAAGTTAGATTCCTTTGTTGGATTTTTATCAGAGTAGCTTTGAACTGAATTATATCTAATCCTCTTTCTCATATCTTTGGCAATGTGCTGCAATGCTAGGAGCTCATGGAGGAGAGATATAACCAGAAAAAAAAAAAAAAGGTGTATTTGCTCTTTGATGTCTCAGTTAATACAATACAACATTATTTTGTATCTCTTATTCTGTAGACTATGGAGAAACAAGAAAATGGCCGTTAAAGAAGTAGATCAGTGAGAACTGCTATAGACCAATGGTTTTTCTGTTGCACCTCGAGCAGCAGGATCCAAACTGTATTTTGCACGTTGCTAGTGACTCCGCTCACTGAACAGGGCCCTTTCGCTATCCGCCACCACCGGCAGCGTCGGGACGCCGAGGCAGGGCTGCAGAGAAGCGAAGGTGCTGCACGTTTGAAGCTCAGCTGGGGGAACGCGGTGGGTTTCTGGAGTTTTTGCACGTCGCAGAAAAGCCCAGGAGAAAGAGATTGCAAGAGAGCATCCAATGCAATATGTTTCTTTTTCGGGGGGAAAAAAAAGAGAGAAAGAAATGGAAAAAGGACTAGAGCCTGAGTACAATCCATACAGGCTACAAATTGAAGGCGGCAATGAATTTATAAAGAAAACTAACATACCTTTTACCTCCTATTTGTTACTGCCAGCATTCATCAGATCAAAGTGTCTCTGTATACAGAGTCAAACAAACTGTATCTGCTTTTAAAGAGATACAATTATACAATTTAAATGTTTGCATTTTTTTTTGTTTAGGGTGTTTCCTTGCCACAGGCAAAGATTTGTCATCTTTTTATTTTCTAGTTTTGTATTACTTTTTTTTTTTTTTTAAAAAAAAGAAGTTAAGAAAATTTGAATTAACACAGCTATCTGTCGCTGGGTTTATTATTATTATTATTATTTTAATCTATGGCTCAATGCCTTTCAAACTTTCTAAATGTAGGACAAATCTGGCTGCACGGATGCCTTGCTGAGGGCAGATGGCAGCAGAGGAACAGCAAACACATTTCTGCAAGCCTCCAACTTAGAAAATAACCTCCCTCCACCTGCCAAAGGCTGGCTGTTCTGATGGAAAAGTACAAAACTCTGAACCTTGAAAAGTGGTGAAATTTCGTCGTTCAGAAATATTAGAAGGCTGTGGCTTTATCGCTCCGTATGTATTACGTGCTTTGGTACCACGTATCAATCTCGTTTCTGCCAACTTTGTTTAAAGTAATCGGTGCAATGTGTTTTTTTTAGCAGCGCTTAGTATCAGTCCGGGGGTAAATGCGACTTTCAGATAGTTTTTGTGTTCCTCAAAACACGACCACCAGCCCGGAGCTGGATCCAAGGATATTGAAGATACAACGAATTATTCGTTAAAGTTCTTTGGTGGAAAGGTTTGCACGATATATTTAAAGGCTCAGGAATGTGTCTCAACAGCTCAAACTCTTTATTCCAATATTGAGGACCTGACAATACGCCGTTGTCCTTCCCGTTCCCATCTGGCTTGCTTGGAGGCCTTCGGATTGCTTCAGAGTTTTTCTTTCTTCTCAAAGTGGTTGGCAAACTTTGCCACGTTACTGTTCTGCCCAGGTCAGAAAATTAAGCCTATACATTTCTGTCCAAGTATGGAAAATCTTGTGGCTCCCAAGTGCTACCTTTTTGCATGATTAAAGTAAACCATTCATTTCTAGTATTTTACCTCTTCTTGCAAGAGTGCTTAGTTTAATGTTCTCTAGAGGACTTGACAAAAGGCTTTCGAAAAAGCAAATAAATCTCTCGGACTAATTTTATCCATGATTTGTTGATATTCTCAAGGGATCCTGACAGATGAGAGAACTTGTCTCTTGGAAAAGCCACACGAGTTTGCCCTGCTTTTGCTTGCATGGCACGGCTTTGGGTGCAGGGACCACCTGTTACCTGTCGTTTTGGGAAAGGCCATCGCTTAGCTGTGCTGTTGAGTGCTGGGTTGGGGCGTTGGTGGTACCGTGGCAGCACTGCAGTCACTAGTTCTGGTTCTCGTGGTTATTCTGCTAAATCCCAGGTATGAAATCTAGGCTGTGCTCGTATCTCGTTCTTAGATACACCCATAAGCAAGTGAAACACCAAAGTTGTTTCTTACTGAGTGAAAATAAGTGGCCATAAGCTGTGTAGCTTCTGAACATACAGCAAAAGAGCGACACAAATGGGGTTTTTTTCAGCCTTTTTTTCCTGCAGTCTTGAGATTTGCGGTACTTCAATCAACCTGACCAAAACACCGAATGATTTCCTAATTACTTCTCTCTCATCTTACAGCTGAGATGATTGCACTTTTCTGTTTGATTGGGTTTGATTTCCAGATCTGGCAAGCTCAGTCAACGGTCTCTTCCAACCTAATTTATTCTACAGTTGTATGATAGTAGCTTGGCGATGTGTACGTCTCAACCAATTTAATGTGGTGGTGGTTGCTTCGACAAGATGCACTAGGCCTGTGTGGGAGTCTCTGGGAGAGGGACACTATCCCAAGGAAAATCTCTCTTAGTTCCCGTAGAGCTGGCTAACTCGACATGCAATTGCTTAAGCACTTTGTTTATATTTGCATCCTATTTAGAGCAATAAAAATCTCTCTTAAAATCTTCTCATAGCTTAGCCACCACTCAAGTAATCTTCCAGACACATTTAAAGAGACTTGACATAAAGCAGTGTCTACTTTGTGCTGTGAGATTCTTGAGTGAAGACAAAACACCCGGGACTCTCTTGCTACATGCTATAGGCCAAATTACAGAGCTGGGAAATCGCTGCCAAATAAATGTGCCGAACGAGCCATTCTTCCCAGAAGGAAGTATGTTTCTTCCTGAAGGCACGACCACCTTGAGCAAAGAGAGAGGCTGTGCCGTTTCCAACTTGTGGTCTCTAAATATTTATCCAGCTATGCTGGCAAGAAAACAGCAATTCCTCTGAATGGAGCCCCGCGCTGTTGGGAGTTTGTGGCCGCAGTATATTCCACGTATGGGTGATTTTCCTGCAACGTACATTGCTTTGATGTACCTGAATTAACCAAGAACGCTTTCCCAGTCACCTCCTGTCCAAAGCGAGTTTGAGTCCCTTTCTGGCTTGGAGTTGGATTTCCAAGGGCCAGCTTGCAGGAACGCTGTCTGCAAAGTGGCAGACTCCTCTTCTTTGAGTCCCTCCCTAGGACTGCCGCGCTAAAGGTGCTCGACTCCTTCTGGGCACCTCCGTGGCTTTGCTCGCCGATGGGCTGGATGTGACCTGGTTGTTTGAGAAGGCAGAAAAGGATGTCCTCTGCAAGCCAACTTTGCAAGGACTAGGCACCCGGTGTTTGCCGAGCTGCCTTTCACTGCTCTAACAGAGGCAAGGGAAATTTCTTATAACAGACAGGCAATTTTATCTTACGTGACTTTATGTTGTTGAGTTAGGAGATGTGATATAACAAATTCTTAATCTCATTTATAAGTATCAAAGAGTTCCAGACCGTTCTTGTTGCCTGATTAATGTACTGTTGAGAAATTAATTAAACTGGAAGAAGTATCAATGAGGGGCAACATTCATTTTTCATACAGTAGCTGTGATACAGATCACTGGCAGAAAAAATACCTTTATCTGTTGTGTTCGTGGCTAATGGAGAACCGTATATAGAAAAGTCGAAGCTTAGCCTTGCACGGCAATAAATGATCCACGACACCTACATAAAGAAGCAGTGGTCATCAGACTTCCATTTTCTTGTACTATTAAAGATATAAATGATTGTTCCCTTTTGGGGGTTTGTATTGGAATAATTCAGATAATATCTTGTACTATTTAAAAAGGCAATATCTTGGTTCATTAACAACAGATAAACAGTATCTTTGTTTGGTTAGAAGTGTTTCTCTTTTCAAAATGTCAATACAAATAGTTTTGCATAACCAAATTTCCAGAACGCAAGTCGTAACAGTTATGGAAATTCTGTACAAGGCACCTCTCTGGATTCAATGTGATGTGTGCAATATGATCTTAATTTTTAAAAATTATTTTTGTTTTTTTCTCAGTTACCTGTATCTTATGGGCCAGCTGCTATAATGTCAACTTAAATTACACTTGCAGTTCCCTGACTGTCCCTGGTGAACTTCCCACCGCTGAAGTTTGGTTGCAGATTTATTAATATAGCATAGATTAACGATCAAAACACGCTGCATTTCTGCTAAATTAAGCAGTTGGTAAGTTTTTACCTGTTGTACCCAGTTTGGAAATGTCAGGTATTTTGTGCAGTACCAGTTAACACCCGTAGACTCTAATCACATATTCTAATACATCTTTGGACACACTTCTCCCCGGCGGGTGGCATTTTCATGTCAAAACTGGCAGTTAGACTTGGAGAATATTCTGCTGCTGTTATACACACCCTCCTGAATAAAAAGGATGCCATTTTTTGTAGTTCTAGTAGTTTCACCCTCTTCATGCTCAACTCAAGTACATACGTTATTATTTTTGTTTTCTATGATTTTGCCCAATTATTTTAATATTGGAGTGTTTTTAGCTTTTCTTTATACACGATGCTGCATGTTTTTGTGAGCAAGTAGAGTGAAGACAAAGCGCATTAAACTTCTATATAATGGATCTGCATTTTCGGGAGGTTAGAAGACATATTTCAGTGGTGTTTTTTTTTTGTTTTGTTTTAGTAAGATGTATTTCGGTGACATTTTCTTCCACAAAGAATTGTAATTAAAGAAAATCATTTAAAAATGCACGGGCTCATACCAGTTCAGAGCAATTAAGCTAGGTAATTAGAAGCATGATAAAAGGGCTGCACGGGGAAAGGAATTTAAACCCTCGTTGAACTGTTACATCAAAAACTGAATAAGAAAAAGAGTAAATTAAAAGTAGGGCTCATAGCTGATAGGGGAAAGTGGGACTGCGAGAGGCATTCTTTTTATTATTATTATTATTATTATTATTATTTTGGCATGAAAATGATTTTTTACGGTGGTTTCTAAGCACGGGTGAAACTCCAAGAGAATTTAAAATAAGCGAACAGTCACACGGCCGGGTGAACTGCTGGTATCTGAGGAGGATCCGAGTTTGCGCTGTGCAGCTCCTCCTTCGGCGGGATGTCGGTGGTGAGGTCGGTCCCCAACCCGCCGGCCAGAGCAAGCGCGACGCCGCTTCTTCCCGCCGAGCGGTACGGCCCAGCAGGCTTGCTTTGCTTTGCTCTGCTTTCTTCCTTTTTGTTCTTTCTTTCTTTCTTTTTCTCTCTTTTTATTTACTCCTCTTCCTTTTCCTTTCCTTTTTCTTTATTTCCTGTTTTGCTTTTCTTTATTTCCTTTTCTTTCCTCCTATTTCCTTTCATTTTCTTTATTTTCCTCCCTCTTTTCCTCCCCTTTTCCTCCCCTTTTTCTTGACAGCGTTTCGCCACTGTTGGTGCTGGGGAGGCATCGCACGGCCCCGGGACCTCTGATTAGGAAGCCGCCACTAATTAATTAATTTATAACTCGGGTGGCTGCGTCCTCCCGCGAGCCGCGTCCCCGGCGTAGCGCTGGGTACGAGGGGGCCGCTAATCCAGCCTGAATAATGTCCACGCCAATGGCGGCAACTTTAATGAGTCCTAGGAGGGATTTTATTTTATTTTTTTTTTTAAAAGAAAGCTGCTGCTGTTTTTCAATGAAATTACTTGCAAGTGTGGAGGCTGTTTCAGTAAAAAAAAAAAAAATGAATTTTTGGCTTCAGAAATGGAGGCGGCAATGTCCGGAAGTGGAAAGAGCGGACTGATTTTTCCTCACGTTTGCCTGCGGGTTTCGTAGCCTCCGTTTTCTGTTAGTTCGTAAGATTAGTTAGAAGCATCAATTTGAAAGCTTCTGCCCGGTTTCTGAAATAACGGCCTGACTTTTCCCCGCTCGAGGAAGCACGCGTGCCCAACGCGCCGCTGAGGTCACGGGTGTGGGATACTTGAGCTGCTGCCGGTTTAGGACGGGTTCGAAGCGGTGCCCTCGGGGCGAAGCCGGCCGCCACGCGCGGCGAGCGCGGTGCGGTTTTGCTTTGGTTTGTTTGCTCCCTGCTTTCTTACCTCGGTGGCAACTCGTGAGTAAGAAGGAGAAACGGAGGAAGTGCAAGATCCTCCTGGATCGACAGGAAGACAGAAGAAAAAATACTTCAAGTTTTCTTTTTCTTTTTTTTTTTAATTCTTCCCAGAAAATCTAAAGAGACTAAGAGAAAATGGATGCTCCGAGCAGACTCGCTGTTAAACGGCTGATTCTCTACTGTCTTCCCCGAAACACAGTCGGAGAAGGTGATTTAAAACCAGTTCATTGTCATGGGGAATCCTAATCCTTTTCATAAAAATACCTTCCTCCTCCTCCTGATGCTCTGCTATGAGCAAGCACCCAACTGCCACGAGCTAGCGTTTCTGCTGCAGGAACAGCAGAGTGGGGAAAACCAGCTGGAAACTGGTCTTATAAGAGATATAAAAAGATGGGGAAAAAAAAAAAAAAGACGGAGTCTTACGTCATTAAGTCCTTTGGACGGATTAGCGTTGAGCAGCGGTTTATTTATTGCTGTCGGCTGGAGCTCTGACATCTGCATTGAAGCGCTCCGGCGTAGACGTCAACGGTAGGCGCTGGAGCTATTTGGCACTTCTGCCTGCCGTCGACGGGAGCGTTTCCAGCCCAAGAAAATGTGGCTCGTGACCGCGCCGCGCCTGAAGGGCAGAGTTAGTCCCACATGTGTGTTCAATGCCTGCGTCGTATAGTACTATATAAGTTCGACGCCTTTTGGCGATGATGCCTTATCTCAGCAGGACAGACCTGGGAGCTCCTGAGGATTTTCTGCCTAGATAAATCAATTTTTCAAGGACATCCCCCGAGCTAAGCAAGGTACCAGACAAACATTGCCTTACACGAAAGGGATCATTATGTCTCGCTGTGGTTTAATATGAAGCGTGACAAAACGTGTCAGCCTAAGGACACCTTGCCAAGCCTACAGCGCCCTTCCACGAAGGAAATTCTCTGTTGGAGTGAGGAGTCTGGAAAGCGTGTTACGCTTTTGCTATTGTTTTTCTGGAAGGAATTTGGAAAAAGTTGCAAGGGTAGTTTCATTGGTAAGTAGAGAGAAGAGCTAATCAGTGCAGCCGTGAGCTGACGCGGGACAAGTGATGTCCTGATGGATTTGGAGCTGGGACAGAGGAGGGCTTTTTCCCCCAAATGGCAGCGTTTCTGCTGGAGCTGCATCAGCCCAATACTGTTTTTAATAATATGATGTGCCCAAGAGGTGCCTGGTGTTGGCCCAGTCCAACTTAGCTGCTTGCCTCTCCGGTGGACATCTCGGAGACGTGCCATCTCCCTGAGGCACAGCCTGGCGCCGTGACCGGAAGAAAAATTGTGATGTGGGAAGCCAGAAAACAAGAATTATTAATCAAGAAAGAATTTCCCGACCTAAATCCCTGTCTGTTTCTGCAAGGGGAGCAGGACCGGGGGTGCCCCGCTGCCGCCCGCCCGCCCTCCGAACGCGCGGAGCGGAGGGCAAGCGCAGCTCCGGCGAGCAGCCGGTGCCCCCGCGCTCCTCCGGCTCCAGCGGCATTTCCTTTACAGCACCGCCACTGCGACGTCGGTGAAAGCCGGGCAAAACTTCTCCTCTTTCAAAAAAATACGCCGCTGCGTTGAGGAGCGTGTCGAAATCCGATCTCCTAACGCCGCTTAGAGCAATTAAGAGGAATGACTTATTAGTTCTGACCAAAAGCTCGCAGTAAGTATGAAGCATGCGGAGAATAATTAAATTGTACTTTTGAAAGGCCAGGGCAGCAATTTACCTTTTTAAACAATTTTAATTTAGGTAATTGTACGGAGTTTTGCAGGCTGGCAAAGCCATTCATCTGCAGCGTTTGCCACACGTATTTTTGTATGAGACGTACCGCGTCCCTGCCCTGGTTACCCTGGCGTGTGGAATGCGCCTGGCTAGCATATGGAAAAGAGATTGCAAATGTTATTGTCTGGGTATTAGTTATTCCCTTATGTTGTAATCGTGTTGTTCGTTTTCTCTGCTGCCTAGAATGAGACCATAATGTTAATATAATTTGACCAACTGCAAAGCTGATGACTTAGAAAACCCGTAGGAAAGGAGTTTTTGAATCTTTGGAGTTCAGGCACCCTTGGGATCAAAGGAGCCCGTACAATGCTCTTAATACTCTATTTTCTATAGGGATGGTCAACTTTCCTAACAAAATAAAGCCAGAAGCAATAAGAAACTATTTTCTTCAATGAACTTTATGAGACCAAATCTTATGTAAAATAGTACAAATCATAAATATATGAAAGCAGCAAACTTCAGACTGTTTTAATGCCAGTAACTGCTAGAGATGGGCCAGCGTTACTGCAGTACAGCATACAGGCACTTGAGGTAGCGTTACAGGAGCAGCTTGGTGATGGGACGTCCTGGTGCCAGCTGAGATGCTGCGGCCCAGAATCTGGAGTCACTGTGTCTGTCCCATCAGGAAGCAAGGTGGTGGAGCTCTTGGCTTGGATGTTGTCACCATAGAGTGAGGAAGTGAGTTTTTTTTAACTTTTAAGGGCATGTATAAGGTCTCCTTTAGAGCCCTCACCCTTGGCACCTCTTCCAAAGGCTCTGCTCTGCTGTGGGATCTTCTTACTGGTGCCGGGGATCTGGTGAACAGAGCTCAGCTCAGGGGAATCCCGAGGGATCGCGAATCCCATCCTCTGCCGTGGTTGCGATGATGTTTTGTGCTTTGTGGGGCGTCTGCAGGAATCTCCTCTCACTTCCACCGCCTAAGTTGGTTAAAGGTGCTCTCCGAATAACTAAAGCAAAAGCAAAGCTTACGAGGGAAGAGTATGGAAAGTGGAAAGTTTCAGATACCAGACTTCTGTCTGCCTTGTCACGTTTTTTTTGGTAGCTTTTTCAGTCCCATAAAAAAACAGTCGTTCAATTTTAATTTGAAGTTGACGTCATTGTTACATTTTTTTCCATTTTTTTTAAAAAAGCATTTCTTTCTAAAATATCAAACAGCTTTGGAAAGCAACTAGGACCCTCATTTCAACAACCTCCTTTGCAGCTGATGTTACCCAGCAGGTGGTATTAAGCCATTTCAATATAATTTCTCAGTTTTTATAAACTTGCAAGAAATGTGCATAACAATGCCTCCTTTCAGCATAATAATCTTACGGAAGGTTTAATTGGTTCTCAAGATACCGCTGTTATTTCCACGACCTTCCAGTTACTCATGCAAACATGAGCCGTATATTACTTTCAAAGCTCTGCTCAAATGAAGTGAAATGAAAACTCAGCAATTCACTATTTCATGCCTATTTTTAGGGTATTTTTAATGTCTTAACAGAAAGAGAAGTATGTGGGAAAATGTACAGATGTTATCCAGGAGAAACAATACTTTTAAGCTATTTGGGAAGAAAGAAGAGTGTTTTGGATCATTTTCACTGTAATGTTTTTAAATAGTGATTTCTGAATAGTGATCTTAACATACTGTGAATACTCTAAGTTAGAGACAGCTTAATAGGTATCAGATTAATGTTAAGTGTTCCTTTTTTGGAAAATAGGTGGTTTTTCAAATTGTATTTTGAAGAGGGTTTTTTTTGGTGTGTTTTGTGTTACCCTGAAATAAAAGTGGGTGCCTCAGTGAGGACTACAGTGGTCTGGTAACTCTGTGAGCCCATGACAGTCTCCTAGAAATCAAGTTTCCCTCTCTCTATAACACAGAAAAAAAATCATGACTTCACGGATAAGCCTCAAGTATTGGAAGAGAGCCCAAATGGCCTTTATAGAGCTCCATGATCCTTGCGAGAGCCGAAGGAGTATCCGAGCATTGGAATAAGGGTGATCCACCAGTTACATCAACCGAGGAAGGTCCTGAGGCTGGAGGTGGGTGTGCTGGGCTGCCCCGTTCACGCGCTCCTCCCTTGGCACCCGCAGCAGTCGTCGCTGAAGACAGGCCACTTCACCAGCTGGGCTGTTGGCTGAGCTAATCCAGTTCAACCGTCTTATTTTTCACCTACTTGGATTTTGAAAGGGCTTCTGACAAAGATCCCTTGTCAAAATCTCTTAAAGAAACTGCGCTTTGAGACTAATAAGAGCAAAAAGCCCTGTCATGGATTATTATCAGTGGGTTAAAAAGGCAAGAAATGAAGGATTGATTTATATGACCGGCTTCCTGTCTGGAAGAAGATCATCAATAGACTCCCTCAAACATCTGTGCTGCTGTCACGTTCAGGGGTTCACTAGGGATTTGGAAATGAGGTTGACAGGTGATGGAGTTTGCTGGTGATATTAAATTATTCAGACAAAAAAAAGAAAGCTGGTTAGAAGGTGCTGCAGAAGGATCTTACAAAAGTCACTGAGCAGATCATAAAATAGTAGATGAAATTCAACACTGATGAATGTTAACTAATACAGGAGAAACTGTGCCGACTTCCGTATTGGACTCCAAGATATTGCTACTTGGCAAGTTACATACGTGAATGCAAACTCTGCATCATTGCTCCACTGCAGTCAGAAACCAAATCATGCTAGAAATCATTAGGAAATGAAGAGAGAGAGAGAGAAAAAAAAAAGCCCAAGAAGATGTAATTATGTCACTGTGTGTTTCCAAAGTATCCCTGCATCTCGAATGCTTTTTGCTGTTCTGAACCCCATCTCAAAAAAGATGTGAGAGAGCCAGGAAAGGAGCAGAGAAGGGCAGAAAGAAAGATAAAGGCAAGACATGGCCTTTCAAGCTTGGGAAGAGGGATAAGATAGGGATTTCTTTCTAAACTGTGAGAGCAAAGGAGAAAACAAATACGGAATGATTATTCATCGTCTCTCTCTCTCTCTCTCTCCTGATACAAGAACTATACGTATTAACTGGAATATTGCTGGCCCAAGGCACAAAAGAAACCAAACAAAACTCCGTCTTTTTACCCATAAGACATATTTAAACTGTAGATTTTCTTGGAACAAGATGTTCAAGGTACCAAAAGTTTACATTGATTAAAAATGTAACTGGATAAATTAACTGTGCAGAAAGCCAGCAAGGGCAGTTAAGTACAAGAGACCCTAGGTTTGCGCAGGAGGGGCTCAAAGCACAGTTTGCTGGAGGCTGGAGAAGGACCCTGGCTTGCCCTGCTGTTTTATTCCACCCTCAACATCTCCTAGTGGCCACTGTTAGAGAAGGCAGGCAGGTCTGGACTGAATTTTGGTCTGACCTAGCACACTCATTCTTACGACCCCAAGCCCAAGAAGCAGTAAGAGCAATGTGCCCCAGCTCGTGATGCGTTTGTGGTACCACTGCCAGAAGAACGAGCAGCTCCTTGAAGATGGCTTGACGCAGCTGCAGTCGAGGTCTTGCCCAGCAAGGCCACGCATAGCCATGGGTTTCCTCCTGCTCCCTGAGATGGGAATGGGATACATGTCTCATTTTGGACATGTAGTCACAGCAGACTTTTTTCAATACCTGAAGGTGGGACTGCTCCTGCAGGCCTCTGGCATCTCACAGAGCTGCGAGACCTTTGCTTTTTGCTTTAACTGCTGTCTCCACAGTTAATTGTATTTATTTAGGATTCAAAATTATTTCAGTAGCTGCTTTCCCTCCTGTCAAAGAGAAAAGGCTATGGCGTTTAGATATGCCAGCATCAGTGTCATTTGTTGATTTCTAATGCATCTGTCCTAATGCCAAACAAACAATTAATCGTCATAGCTGAGCAAGACGACTAAAATCAACAAATGAGGCAGCTTGATTAATAGCTAAAAACATCCCCTGAACCCTGAAGAGCTGGCATATAATATTTATGGATTTAGCATTGTGAAGTAATTTGGGTAACTGGTAATTAGGAAGAGAACCAGGTTACAAACCACATACTATAAATTAACAATTGATCTTACCTGACATACGCTCCTAAAAAGATTATTATCTCGACCCATAAAGAGGCAAGCAAAATAATAGTGCATTTAAATCTTGATGGAATAAAACACATCCTTCTTATCTGCCTGTTTATTTTCTGCTTTTTGTTTGTGGGTGGAGAAATAATTAGCTGGCGCCAGGTTTTTGCTCATTCCCTCACTTTTTTCTGTGCTATGTACTGAAGTTTATGGCCCTTGACCTGCTGTCACTTTTGTGGAGCATTTAATTCATGATGTTTAGTACACAGCACCGGGAAGCATTGGGATCCGTAATGTGTCAAGGAGCAGGGCGTATTCCACAGGTATGACGGCTGCGTTTTGGACAGTCGCTGACTCCCAAAGTCTTCTAATTGCAATGGCTTGCAATTAATATCATTGACTTAATCTCTCTCTCAGGAAGAGAAAAGATGTCTACTAAAAAAATGCAGACTTAATCCTGCCTGAAAAATACAGGTTCCTTCAGTGAGATTCTGGACCAATTGCAGCACCAGGGTTTAGATGATACAGGTGATAACACAGTGTAGATGATACAGTTTGCCTACGGCTCTGCAGGAAAGACTGGAAAGTGGTCTTCTGGGGCTACAGCTTTTATTTGAGGCCTCCATATGCCTCTGTCAACCCATTTTGACCCTAAAGCAGCTTTTGCCTTTTTGCCTCTGTGCTCACCTCTGTATATTAAGGTTCAGTCCTTCAGTATATGAGTTGAGTGGTGCTGTGACAACTTCTATTAGTTGAGGGCCTGGCAGCAGTTCAGCAAAGTATTTAATTAATAAAAATGTTTAGCTTGGGCTGAAGAGCTTTGCTCAGAGGGGCTATGACTAATTGGAGGCCTACCTACAGGTTTGTTTATTTTGAAGTCCATAGGAAAAAATGGCAGCAAAAGCAATTGGATGCAGTGCTAAGTGTTTCTTACTGTGCTTGGGGTGTGCTGTTAATCTCTCTCTCTCTTGTGAAGCTTGGCATGCTGTGGGAAGTCCAGCAGAGCTCGAGGGAAGCTCACGTGCCCCTACTGAAGCTACTGCTTGATCTGGGGCTATGCTGCTCTGCACAGTGATGGACCTCAGGGCTGGTCACAAAACACATTGAAGGTGCTGAATGAATAATAATAATAAAAAAGCCTTTAGCATATTTTGAGCTGTTAATTGCTACCTGTGGCTGCCTTACCTAGTTAAAAGCAAGCTGGAGTCAGTCTACTTGTGCTGCCTCATCAATGCAGGCCCAAAGAAATCCCAGTGCAAAATGGAGTATGCTGAGTTGATGCATGATAATACAGGGAAATGAAGAAAGACCCGGCTACAATATGGAAACCTCCCTCTCCTCTGCTTTGTAAATGCCCCCAGGTCCTATGGTGATGCCTCACCTTCACCCCTGAAGGCACCTTTCTGCACGTGTGCCCACCACGCCGGCTTGCTCAGGGACACGTATTGCGACGCTGGCCAGGCAAAAGCCTCTAGGCTGGAAGGTCTACCGCGCTTGATAGCATCACGTTCTGCTAGTGCACCGGCAGGGCTGGTAGGAGGCTGGCAGCTGGTGAGAGCCCCTGACCCCATCCTGAGCCCAGAGGGGATTGCTGTATTCCTCCGATGCCTTTCTCCGTTCCGTCTTATCTGCTTCCTTAATTGCTTGTGACTCTAACGCTGAAGATATGGGAGTGAAAACCAGTAACTGTGAAATAAGAATATCTGTAAGCTTATGAGTTTCCTCTTCAAGGCCTTTCTATGTGTACAACTTCCATATTCGCTTTACTCATATAAAAGCGCTTTCCTCCATAATCCTCCCTACTCTTCCTTCTAGCAGTGGTAGACTTTTGTCAAGGGTCTCCTGGAAGAGGTTCTCTCTCTCTTCCCCCCCCCCCCCTTTTTTTTTCTTTTTCTGGGGGGGGGGGGGGGTGTGGGGAGAGGAAGGTTTACTTTCTTTCCATGCCTTCATCCACTGCTTCTAGTAACTAGACTTGCCTTAAAGTTCTGTTTCATAAAATGTCTGCAAAAAGCAGCCTCAGCATGTCATATACCTCACACGGTGACATGTTACCTTGAGCTAGTCACACAGGGCTTATTTAATGGGCAAAAATTATTCAAATAGGGCTATGCTGTTACAATGACAGTAGCATGTTGATAAACGTTCCCATATATACAGTGTTTTGGTAGAATTGAAGAGGTTTGGGGTTTTTTTTTTTTTGTTTGTTCTTTTTTTTTTTTACCCTTAGGTCACTTTGTTACTGAGAAATGGCTTAGGCAAAGTCAGAAAATATGTGTCAGAGATCTGTTTGCATGGGGAATTTTAGCAGCATTGGGGACTGCACCTGTGCAGGGGTAAGCTCTTAGGTCTCAACAGCTGTTCCCCAGTTTTAAAATGAAGGGAAGAAGCTGATACGAGTAAGGTGAGGATATGGCTGCTTGATTTGCGGGAACTTGGTGTTGTGGAGTAACAAGAGCTGGCTGTGATTTTTGTTAGCAAGACACCAAAACTCATACGGATGATTTTAGTGACAAGCAAAGGATTGAAAATGTCTGATCTCTCCTTGATAATGGAAATGATGTTGCAGGTTATGTATTTCTCCACCAGGCAAATACAGACAAATGGTAGCTGAAATACTCTATGTTTTTTCTCTTCGAAGCATTGTCCATAATACCTCATTCTTCAAGTGCATCCTGTTTCTGTCTTCTTCTGGCTGCAAGTGAATACCTGTCAGCTGAGTTTGCTAACTGAAGGGGAGAGCTGTGAGCCCAGCCTGGGCTGCGTAGCGTGCAGCAGGCGCAAACACGCGTGCGAGGGACCGCTGGAGGCAGCGGCGAATCGCTGGCTCCCCTGGAGCTGCGCGGTGGTTGTAAATGCAGTGTATTCACTCTGCATTAGATTACTGAACTTAAGGAGTAATTACATAGTTTGTGTAAATAATATTTCTTATAACATGGTTTGTGTCTGGGAATATAGTAATTTTTTTAAGAACTTTCTCTAAAAGGAAAATAAATAGTTCGACACGCTTGACTTGCTATTTTCAAGACTGCTATTCAGAAATTTGAGTGGAATTTACAGGCATGTGGTAACACTGCTGGAAGACCTCATGTGGTTGAGAAGTCTGTTATGTCTGTACTCTTCAGTGGTGAAGGAGCTGTTTTTGTTCTTGCAAAAAAAAAAAAAAAAATCAAATTTTCTGCCACTGAAGTAGTTACTATAGAAGATACTGCTCAGCTGAGAGAGAGGTAGAAGAAAAACAAACTTCTCTTCCAGAGAAGAAAGGTTGTCAGGTGGAAGATCACATGGTTAGAAAAATATCCTTTGAGGCCTTTAAGAAGGAACTGCAAGATGGTAATGCCTGTATGTATTTGTACAGGTTAATTTGTGTAGAATAACGTAAAATCCCCGCTGTCTGACATTTTAATCTCTTTTAGATGCTCATAAGGATTTTGTTTCGGAAACCAGCCCATATTCTTCCCATCCTTATTTTTTGTAAAGCATGAGTATTTAAAACATTGCTCCTACAGGATCCTGCATTTTGAACCTTCTTTCTTTTGTCTCCTAGCAGATGTGCAATGCTCATAAAGCAGAGGCCCACTGATCTCTAGATTTAAAAACAAACAAAAAGCCCAACCACTTGAAGTAGCATCTGAGACTGGCAGATCACGTGAGTTGAGAGTGGAATTGCAGACGCTTCTCTAGTGCTCCAAAGCTAATGGAATACCTTTTATTATAAATACTTGTGCTATGTGGGCAGCAGGTGCTGTTGTCATGTACTAACTGCTGCTAATACCTGGTACAGCGTAGAGAAGATCTGTAGGTCAGGATAGAGCCAGCGAAGGCAAGGTGAGAAGTGCTTCCAATTTTCTACCTTAATCCTTGCTGGCTATTATGTAGCCTCTCTCCGGAGCTCCTTGTATGCCTCTGAACCACACGGGTGTTGCTAGAAGACCTTGCCAAGCTTAAAGCAGTGCTAAGTCATTATTGCATTGCTGTAGTCGGGAGTTTCCGTTCAGAAATTCCACCCTGCAGTGACATTTTCCGTTCTGCAAATGCACCACTACCTTAACAACTGGTTAAAGGCTTTGAAGAGGCTGCGTAGCTAAGTGTCCCCTGCGTGAAAAAGTTCGCCGCATCTCCTGAAGCTTTTATCACTGTGTCGTGACTCACAACTGTTCTCATGACCAACTTTCAGGTCTCTCAAGTTCCAGTTTTCTGCAGTGGTCGTCTCCAGGTCTTCTGTTCCGTCTCTCCTAATGCTGTAAGTTACATCTCCCCAAAGTCCGTATGGTACTGCCGAAGTCACAGCACAAAGCTGTGGTATGTAAAGAAACGTAGACTGTCCAAGAACGGTGTTACCACTATAACTTGGGTTGTTCTGGTCTTTATCGTATGCTGTGCCCAACATCTGGGCCTCGGCAGGTTGAAACCTTTCTGTAATGCAAATGCCAGTGACATAACTGGAGTTTATTCATGACTCTCGCATCTTTTCTGTATTGCAGCATGTGCTGTAGGGAAACAGCATGTCTTACGCCTCCTAATCCTAATCAAAAAAATGTCCTATAGACAAAGTACAACACTTAAAATGAAGTTTCAGCTCTTAATTGTAGCTCTTAATTGCACTTGTTTTTAAAGACTTCCAGGTTTTTTGCACCGTGATTATGTACGAGCTTATCTGCGGTTGACAGGCTGTTCATTTAAAAATGCTCCACGGCGTAATTGTCTGACGCTGTAGTGCGGGAAGGCACAGCTATGCAGAACAGCGATTAAGGTGCGCTCTGGATGAACGTGCTTCCTAACGCGTTCTGATGGGCGTACGGCAGATAAGATTGTTTTCTTCCATAGCGAGAACAGCGGAAAACACCTGATTCTTTTTTTCTTTTGCTGCAGGGCACCATGTTCCAAGGAATTCTAAATATCTGTTTGAAACCTAAATACTATATAAATATGCTTCTTGGTGATCCTGGTGGATAGATGTTTTGATGTGGGTGATGCGGGTGTGAGGAACTAGATAGCTTTGTAGCTGCATAAGTATGGAAAGAGCTGTTGTGAGATTCAAGTAAAACTTGGCTGTTATGTGAATGTTACAGCTGGGGAATAGAATAACTATAAATGCTCAAAATGCTTACATGAGACTTGATTTTTTTTAGATAGTGTCTCTTTATTTGCTCAGCATGTCCTGTTCTGGAGTCAGGTTGGGCTGCTTGCATTGTCTTAGTAACTGCTGGTTCTCTCATAGTGTTTTCTACCTTTGAACTCTCAAGTCAAAAAGTCAAAGCTTTTTCGCTTAAAAGATGAAATCTTTTTTTTTTTTTTTTCCAAAATGGGGCTCAAGTGGAAGCTGTAAGTCCTGTGAAAGTGCCCAAGTCCAGAGGTGTGAGAACTTCTGAGAAGGAAGATATTAAAATGAATGTTGAATTTTCTCATGATTAATTAGCATGTCCCAAAAGTGTGTGCGTGTTTTTTTTTTTTTTTTTCCCCAATATTATGATCTACCATTGCAGGATGATTCGATTCAGATGATGTTCTGTAGCAGGCACAAGTAGCTTAGCTTGTAAGGATGGCTAGAGAGAACTGAGACATCTGGCTGGTATCTTATCATGGCCTGCAAACCATCTGGGAGGTGAGGCACCTTGATTACTGCAGATCCTGCTCCTGTAGGACAGCAGCGCTGAGCAGCAAGTTTCAGGAAACAAACCACTTGAGAAGACAGAAGGAAAGGGATTATGAAGCAGGATGACTTTAGTATTCAGAAGAAAGGTGGCCTGCTTTAGCAGGGGGGTTGGACTAGATGATCTCCAGAGGTCCCCTCCAACCTTACTGATTCTGTGAAAGGTGGACCTCAACCATTGGCTCAGACTAGTGAAGAAGGAAAGCTCCTGTAATACCAGAGGGTTGGTACGGGAGCCAAAGTGTTACTTAAATCTATTCTGGGAAAGAAATCTAGCCACTTTGTTCTGGTTCTGTTCTAGCTAGCAGCAACTGGGGCATGCAGTCTTGCTCGTCTTAGGCCTTGGCTGCCTTTGAGACTGTGGGTTCTGCAGATGGCTGAAGTAAAAATCCTTAAAAACAATGACTATCGTTTTTTTTCTTTTTACCCCGATCTTTCTTCTGCCTAAGGAGAAAAGAGGAATAAGTACTTAGCTGAACAGGAGAAAAGCCTTTCATTACATAGAAAGCTTAATCTTCTAACCAGGAAACTCAAGGTGAAATATGGGGATTTTCCTCTATATCCCAGTTCTTTTAAAGAACACAACGCTAAACAAATTTGCATGGATTATTTTTTTTTTCCTGCCTTGCTGGAGCAAAGAGGATTTATTTTATGAAAGAAAATCACCGTACGCTTATGGTTTAATGCAAGGTATCTGAACCATATAAATGACTGCCCTTGCACGGAAATGTATGAGCTTGTCTCCCGGTCAGAGAAGATATATTGCATCCCTAAACGCTGAGGCCAGCAACACACTTGTGATCTGTGGCTGACAAGGTGCCTCAGTGGCTTCTTGAATAAGTACGCGTGAGAAAATGTTTGTGCCTAAAATACACCGGCTTAGTCCTGTTCAGAATACACACACGAATGTCCTAGGAGCGGCTGCATAAAATACAGGTTACTCGACTTCTCAGCAGAAAAATGTCAGACTATTAAATGCAACATGCTTCCCTTAAATCGGGCACCTCTCTGCTGTGGCGGACTACGTCGCTGTTCGGCAATGTGCCGATGCTCGGCATTTCGAGTGGAAACGCCCCAAATAAAGGAGAAGGAACTATTTATTGTGAGTGCAGTAGAACCTTCCTTTGTATAGTGTTAACCATACATGATTAATGTCTTTGAGGGCCATCCAAATACTCCTGCAGGCCAGGAGTGGAAGTGGCAGTTACAGGGTCTTGGATGCAGCGCACCGTGAACGCCTACAGACATTTCCTAATTGTTCTTTTTTTATTTTGTATTTTTTTCTTTCATGGAAGACTTGCAGATTGTTGCAACATATGAGTTGTACGATAGCGGCTTTTGAATAAACATTGACAGATTACTTGTTAATTGAGGATTGTCACAGCCTTTTAATTTCTCAATGTATCGAGAGATGGGATTTAGGACCAGTTGCTTAGCACTGGAATGGTTTTTTGGCTACGTTCGATGATGCTGGACAATCTTTATCCAAAATGTAGCTGTTCTGTGCTACTTAAGCTGTTGGCATGTCAAAACTCTGGAAAAGCTGGGAATTCTGGTCAGCTGCTCTTGCGTGAGGGATGCAGGAGGTGTCTGTGCCCATTGGTGTGGTTCAGTCCCTCTGTGCTAGCATCCTCCTTGAATGCATAGCCTTAAGTTGGAGGAAGTGCAGAAGGAAACTAAATAACGGCATGAGAACAAGCTCTTGAGAAAGAGGTTCAGAGAGCTTGGAAATGGAGCGTCCACCTGCTTCAGTTTGGGCTAGACTGCCTTAATCATTCCGAGCTTATCCCTGGAAGGGGGAATAAGGAAGGTGCTAAACCGTTAAGAGTACCCAAGCCTCAAAATGGAAGGGACTTCACTGGGAAGTGGCTGCCTGTGCTTCGGCAGTGGGAATTGCCAGGAATTCAAGACTCAAACTGCAACAGATCAGCTTGTTTCCTCTAATGCAAATGTGCAGCTAAGTAGGCTTTAAGCAAGCTGTGTGAAGAGGGGTTAAAGGTTAGGCCACAAGTATATTTATTAATCTTTATTGATTTTTTTTTAATCCCCTCCCCCCCTGCCCCCAGCTGTGTTTTCTGTGGTTGTGGGTGGAAGGATAAATCTTTGAAGGTGAGATTTGAATTGCTTTATTTAGCTTGTTCTTCAGAAATCATTGCAATGGAAAGAGTTACAGATGTGGAGTTAAACTGGACATCTTCTCAACACGGGGGCTATTGGCTACAGATACAGTCCCATAGTGGTTGAGTTGTGTGATCTTGCTGAGCTGGGTGGAGACAGAGTTCCATCAAAAGGACAAATCCAGAAGGTTCAAAAAGGCTTAAGTTCATTCTGTCTGTAAAAAAAACAGTTTCAAGAGGAGATGATAGGTTTCTTTTTCTTTTTTCTTTTTTTTTCTTTTCTTCCCCCCACCTCCCCCTCCCCCTTGGTGGCACTTTTCCTGTGAACACACTGGTTAGTTTGCAGAAACAATTCTGGAATTTGCAGGGAGCTCTAATTCCTATGAGACTGGAAAATGCCTTGTCAAGGAATTGTAGCTATAGGTAGAAGAGAGACAAGGGGGCCGGGGGAAGCGCATTAAATCCCATTAGGCAGTGACTGGAGGGGCAAAAAAGATGCTTTAAAGAGCAGGTACTTTAAAGGTCACCGTTTTTCCCCTTATTTCTAGCTGTTCTTTCTTCAAGGAAACAAATTATGGAACAAATTCTCCTCAAAGACACTTTCAAGCATGTCTGAAAAATAATTCAGAGTTGGGAACAAGCAGCATGAATTTTGCAAGTGGGGGTTAATCATGCCCCACTAACCTGATTGTCCTCTATGAGATGTTTGGCTGTGTGGACAAGCAGATGGCAGTGGATATTGTGTATCTTGGCTTTAGCTAAGTCTTTGATGTGGTCTCCCACAGTGTAGCCAGTGGTGAAGCATGGACTGGATAAGTGGATGGCTAGGTGGTCAGAGAGTTACCTGGACTGTTGGTCTCCTAGGGTAATGATCAACAGTGCCAAGCTCAGCTGGCATCCTGGTACTAATGTAAGTGGCAAGGATGTAGGCAATGTATTGTAAGGCAGGGCTGCTCTTCAGAGGGACCTCAGCAGGTCTAAAACGGGACAGCAGGACCCTCATGACATTCAAATAAAGCAAATGTGAAAATCTTGCTTCTGGGATGGATAACTCCTGCACCAGGACAGACTGAGGGCTGACTGCCTGGAAAGCAGCTCTGAGGGAAAAGATCTGGCATCCTGCTGGGCAGTCTAACTATAAGCCAACAGCGTGTCCTTGTGGAGAGGGTGGCGAGCTGCAGAGTGGGTTGAATTGGTGAGTGTCATCAGGTCCAGGAAAGTGATCTTTCCCCTCTGCTTGTATTTTTCAGTGAGTTTTACACATTTGAATGTGCATAAAGCTTTCATTGCTGTGTTTAAAGGTGGAAATTAATACAGGCTGGTGCGTAAAAAAGACAAAAAATACTTTTGAGGTTTAAGAACAGCCTCAGTGAAGACTTTAAGTAATGCTGCAGCTCAGGACAGCTGCTAGATTTAACTCTGCTGACTCGCAATCTAGTAGCTAAATATTTTCTTATGGAATATTATTCTGTGAGAGTAGTGTTACTGTTACGTCCCTTTTCAATAGCTATATGACTTTAATATAGTGTTTGAGGAAATATTGTATTGTATTTCAGTGCCTCTTTCAGCTAACTTGTGGGAGGCTTCACATGTAAACGGCTTCACCCAGTAGATAAAGAACATCAAATTGAAATGATGTTTTGAAACTGTGAACATCCTGTATGCTTGCCTGGTGCTGAACAAAGGAGAAGAGTAGGTAGAGGAGATGTGGCTAGTGACAAAAAAGGAAAACGACCAAAATCTTGACGAGTTTACTTCTACTTTTGTCTGAAAACTCGCGTCCGTCATCACTCTCCAGTCACTGCTCTTCCCTGATCCTTGGCCAAGGGGTACCGTTGCTATTGCAGCTGGAAGGGAGGTAAGGGTAGGCAGCACCATTTCCCACATTTTATATTTTTATATATATAAAATATCATGAGCACTTGTGCTGCAGTGGTTATTCTGAGACTTTTAAGCATAGGCAAGTTTGAAACACGGAAGCAGTATGCAGTTACCCTCTCAAGTAACTGAAGACCTACCTAACTGTAAGCAGATGAAGTTGAGGGTGTTTGCTCAGCACAGTCACGCGGACAACAAGAATTCAGTTTTTAAAATTAATTTGTTTGGAGGAATTTGCATGCACTAATGTAGCCATTAGGTAAGGAGATAGGCTGGCACTGCAGTTTGAAGGCCCTCTTCTGAGCCAGGTGGGCTTGAAACAGGATCTCCCACACTCCAGCTCTTCTCAAGTTTCCTCCCCCTTCATGATCCCTCTGTACTTCAGAGGGATCATAAACTTCATCCTGAGCCTGAACAGGCTTCCCGTTGACATTGCTGGTAAAATGTACTGCTTCTGAAAACTATTAGTGTTCTGATGCAGTGGCATTTTTTTCCTGGAGAAAATTTTGTTGCATCAAGTAGTTGGGTGGGGGACACGAAGAGGTTAACCTTAAAGAAACCAAAATCCAGCTGAATGTAACAGAAAACATAATAAACTCCGGTGAAACAAATAGCTGGTGGGAGCAGCTCTTCCATTAACCTTGCCTTAAGATCACATGCAACAAGACCTTTCTCAGCTCCGAGAGCATCTTTTTCCAACCTGCTTTGAAGTGTCAGTAACCTCCAATGCAAGCGGAGGCTGGCTTGGATAAGTTATGTTAGCGCCCACTTATATATCTTCCTTGCTCTAGTACTGTGCTTTATTAAAGTAGTGTTCTGCTAGGTTATTCCTCACTCTGCAGACACTGAAGCTGAGGGATAAACCCATGGGGAAGAAGTGCCAAAATATCCCAGAGCTGTCCAGAGCAAAATTAAAAACGAATCTATGGCGCTAGCGTATCCTCTAGTCAAAACAAAGTGAGAGTTCAAAATAGCATGTTTTATTCATAGTGCTGTGTTTCAAAGCATTGTTTTAAAAGTTCTTCTCTCTTTGAATCTTGCTATAAAAGATGGACATGGCACCTCGGCAAGCATTGTGTCTGTGCTGTTATTGCTCTCAGAATTACCAGCCAAATGTGAAGTCAGCACAGTAACCCAGTGCTGCACAAGGAAATTGCACTGACTCTTCAGCCTTGCAGATGTCAGAGGATCAAAGGCAGCTTTTCTTTTCTGTGTGCTTTTGTGTGAGTGTCTTTTGGAGGGGGTTGTGTTTGGTGGGATTTTTCTTTTCTTTTTCTTTTCCTTTTTTTTCCCCCTTTTTTTGAATAGGGTATGCTGGTGTGATGCATGCCAGCCTTAGCAGGACGCTTGGTGGTCCTTGCCCATGTTATTGGGACAGACACAGGATGCAGAAGTTTAGTATCAGGACAGACAATTTAGTTTATTCTATGACTTTGAAGTATTCAGATCAAATAATACCTACACAGCTTCCTGCTTGAAAATCATATAATTAGTTTTTATGACAAATATAAATACCTATGTGTTCGCCATTCGGTATTTTTTTGTTTTGCGATCGTAGCATTAGCATAAACATTGGTAAGTGCTACCTGAGAGACTTTCCGATTCCTGTTTCAGTTCTCTGCGTGAAATTATTCTTGCATGGCATTTGTAATTGTTCCTGTCAGGAAAATGGAAACCTTGCACGCATTCGGTAATGTGCCTTGGAGAGCACGTAACCTTGGAGACATGCGTAATATACCTTTGGATAATGGAAATTCTGCAGATAGTTCCTAAAATACTATTTTTTTTTCTCTTCATGAAAGCTGAATTCTTTCCAGAGGTAAGGCTTGCCCTTGGCAAAAGAAGTTGTGATACAATAATGTTTATAAACAGCATAGGAAGCAAGAAAGCCTTCAGATCTGTCAAGTGTCCCATCAAAAAAAAAAAAAAAAAAAAAAAAAAAAAAAAAAAAAAAACCAAAACTTTGTTCTTCATGCAAAAGGTTGTATTGAGTGGGAGAAAACAACAAACAAAACCCTCTGAGTGGAGTCTCCAAGAAAATGAAGCATAATGTGAACTTTTATTGTTTATATTTACATATGAAAACCACTTGAGGGTTTTTTTTTTTTTCCCTTGAAACGATAGTCTCCCATCTCATCATAATTTTAATGAAGCAGAAGGCACTTTATAAAGCAAACCAAAGGACCAATTTTCTTTCTCGGACTACTTTCAAAGGCTCTACAAATCTTAGGTCTACTGATCAAGTAATCTGTCTATCTTTTTGTTAAACTCAAAGTAAATTTTATTTATTTCCTCCTTCCCCCCCCCCCCCAATCTCTGATATCTTTCTGGAAGTGTTACCATGAGGAACCAACCCAGAAGTTGTCTATTTTCCTTGATTTCAAAGAGTAAGACTGAAGCAGGGTGTGTGTGGGGGGGTGTGCATGGAAATCCTGAAGTCCTACTTTCTAGATGACTGACTTTGGGTGCTTGTGAGTAAATGAGACACAAGCTCTTAAACCATGTATGCATCTCTTTATCCAAACCTTTTCCTACATAAATCAATGCATAAACAAGTATCATGGAAACTTTCGATCCCCAAAAGCGTCTGCCAAGGCCCCTGCAGTCACAGGCCAGCTTTTCTTCTGTTTCTTGGTGTCTGTATCTTCTTTCTTCCTCTTTCGCTGCCTCCTCTTCTTTCCAGTCCTTCTCCAGAAGCAGCGGCATGGCCAGATTCTGGGCCATAGAGTCGCTTCTTCGTAGTCACTCCGTATAGTCACTGCTAAGTTTGTTCACCCGTCTCCTGATTTTTCTGTTAGGAGAAAGTGTGTCACAGAGCAGCTAATTTAATTATGAAAAAAGTCCATCTTCTCTCCATAGCAAAATCGGTGCTCTGCCTTGTAACCGTGACCAGTTTATACTTGTCATGTACCGTAAGGAAGCTTTTACACCATAAGAAAATTGCATAGTGGAATAACGTAAAACAGTCATTGACAATTGGGTTTTTCTGGATTTCAATGTTACAAATGATCCATTTTTAAGGGACATCGCCAAGGCTGAAAAATGTATCTTTTTTTTTTTTTTTTTTTTGGTGTTAGTTTACTGTTTAGTTTACATCTTGACACATTGGCTGGAAATGTTATTCCTCTGCTTCACTAGCAGCTGCACCCTGTGACAAGCTGCGTTCTTAAATTATTTTAAACGTTTTACCATTCGGATTCTCTTGTATTCACATATTGATAGCCCTGGCAAAAGGGAAACAATTATGCTTGCCATAAAGATGCATTTTTATGAAAGTGTTATAAATGCTGGTGAATATTTATTAGCTCTCTGTGTGGTTAGGTTACAGCTGGCCTAATGATCTGTTTGACCCTAGCAATATTTATTAATCAGTGGGGTCAAAAGAATGTATTTAATCCATAAATATTAAAAAATTAATTAGAATAATTTTATACAAGAAAAAAATGTAAGAAAAGACATGTAAGAGCATAACTTAAAAAAAAACTTTAAATTTCTACTCCAAAACTGTTTTCTTTTTTTCTTTCCTTTTTTATTTTTTTCTTGAAGTCTCAAAGTGAATGCTCTCCAAAATGCATGATGATACAAGTACGATACCCCCTTAGGCTAAGGAGACCAGATAAAGATAGCTGAGGTATATATCTTTATGCCTTGAGACTGTGTCATCAACCAGTTTACTGTAAAGTAACTCAGTTTTTCCTCTTGTTTGTGCATGTTTGGTCTCCGTAGAAAGAAATGACAGAAGATCAAAAAGTGGGGAAATTATCAAGTCTCCTCTTACTCAATTTTTTGAGTTCGAGGAGTTGGACTAATAGCACTAAGAGAGCAAGTGTCCACATTCTCAAGTTTATTATGGAAAGGAAACAGAGTAACTCGCACCAACTCCAGATGTTTTGTTATAGGATTGCATGTCTTCACCAGTCTTCACAGATATGTCTTTGGGGGGCATATCTGTGCTAACAGAGGCTCAAAGTATTCCTTTCTGCCAACAGGGTTTTGAAGTTGTGGACATGTGTGTGCTGGAACCCCAAAGAACAGGCAGAAACTTCTCAATTTGAGCTCCACAAGCTGTGAAAGAAAACAAAAATGATTTCAGTCAGCACCAGCCTAGATTTCAAAGCACTGCTTTTTTTTTTCTCTCAAAATAATTTTGCTGTGACTTACCTGATGCTTTTCTGAACACAACGGGCTTTGGGGAAAAAAAAATCCCCTTGAAGAATTGTGCACAAATTGACAAACAGTAAGGAATATGACAGAATTTTGACAGCATAATGTCTTAATGCAACATACTGTTAGCAACGCACATCCTGGGAAAGCTACTTATTATAGTGTCAGCTCCAAAAATAAGAAGAGCCCATGAAATTAAAAAGCGATGTTAAAAATGAGGAAACCGCTGGAAAAGCACGATGTAAGGAAATGAAATGGAGATGAAGTTATAGTTTGTGTGCACACAGGGAGTTAAAAGCATTTTCATAAATTAAGAACAAATACCACAGTGAAAGCTGATATGTGCGGATGGAGCACGTTTAGGGACTGAAATCTGGTTTTAGAGTATTTTAGATTAACAGCTTGTTTACTCAGCAGTTGTTTACTGGGTAAGCGTCCAAAAATGGACTTTTGTAATAACTTTCTTAAGCATATTTAATTAAGAGAAGAGCAGATGTTTAAAACTGAAGCTGCCATGAACCAAAAACTACCTGCATTTGCTAAAACCATTCAAGCCACTTCCAATGAATGCTTCATCAATCATAAGAACCCCGTGTGCAAGTTAATTTTGTTTGCTGCAGGAATTTTCTCTCATTTTCTTTCACTTTTTTTTTTTTTCTTTAGTGGACTCTACTATTGTGGCTATCTTATGCTGATTCTCTAATCAGTATTTTCTAAACAATTCTTATGGCAAGTGTTTAGTTGAGTGAGTTAGTCCTTCTAAGGTTCCAAATCCTTATGTAAGAAATTTCTGGGTACGATGTATTCATAATTATTAGTTTAAGGGGAAAAATCACTTTTTTTTTTCCAAGAGAAAAATGTTTTGGAAATGCATCTTCATTTGTCAGCTGGAAACCTTGGATGATCATGTGTTGTAAATGCATCTGATGTAGATGATTCCCCAAAGTTTCAGGGTCAGCAGCAGTACAGATGTGAATGAAAAGATGACAGATGTTTATAGCGGAGAAAAACCTGACTGTGCTAAACCACTGAATTCTCGAAAGCTTAGCTAGTCTTTTCTGGGGAACCTCAAAGTTGCTCTCTTCAAGTGAGTTTTCCTTCAGGTTTAGGCTGAGATCTTTAAGGCATCTTATAAATAAGATGATGACTATTACACAGAACAAGGTTGCTTTCTTCAGCTAACTCTGAAGCACTCTTCAGAGACCTTTGTGTCAGTAAAGGTAAACATAATGGTTTATGGGTAGCTTTTGGTATCTTTTTTTTTTTTTTTTTTACTTCCCTCTGGGAATGGCCTGGGCTACCAGGATATCAGAAGGCCTCCGTGAAGCAGGAAGCATTTTTTCATCGTGTCGGGCTTCTGCAGAAGGAAAACAAGCGGCCACGCTTCTAGACCTGAAAAGCTTGGGTGTGACAAACACGTCACAGTATTTGGCGCCTGCCACGCAGAGTATCTCTGGTTCTAAATCATCTGCCGCAGTCTCCATTTAGAGCTGGGCTCGTCAAAGCTTTTTGAAAAGACTTCAGGAAAGAGAGGATTTAGCTCCTGATGTTCCCTTTCTTTGAACCGATTCACTAAAATGAAGCCTGGCAGGAAAACACTTGGGATAGTATCTAATGTTCTCTGACAGCATTACAGCGATTGCCTAAATTGGGACAATAAACCCACAGTTAACCTCACACTTTCCAGGGGGTATCCCATGCAGGTATTGGGTATCTTTGAACAACGATGCCTCTGGAAGACATGTGGAGTAGAGTATGTGTTTGAATGTTAGCTCTTTGCCAGTGGCCTGAATAAAAATGTCTAATACAATGGGCTCACAGAGATAAAAATTTGGATCTGTATTTTAGGTCACGTTCTGAAATGGTTGTGTTTTGCAGTTATTCTACTTTTCTTGGAGGAACTATGTCAACTGATACCAACAGTGATTGCAAGCAACTTTGTTGCGCTATGCAAGATGTTTACTTGAGGACTTTTGACAAAAAGCTTCTTCTGAGGACTTAATAAGATTAGGTGCTACATTTCTTGCCACCAAGGGTACCAAGGTTCTCTTTCTTATCCATCTTTATAATAGTATGCTTCGAGAATATTGTTAAAATGGGTGCTGGCCAGGTAGTTCACAAAAGCACAGTAGTTTTTCAAACTTAATCAGAAATTGGAAGAGAATTTGGCATGTTTTAAATGGATTCAGTACAGAAGGTAAAATAAAACCAGATTGCTTGTCATTTGAAGCTGAATGCAAGTAGGCATCTCCAACCCCGTTCAGAGGTGTTTTTGGTCAAACTAGTCATGCCTTAATGCAAAGACTGCAGTCCATGGCTGCTTTTGTCTTGACTCAGGATGGGCTGTTCAGACTCCAAGCATCCATTGACACAAAATGAATGTGCAACAACAAGCTCAGTCTATAAAACAATGTCTTACTCAGAGGCGATGAACGTGAGATTAACATAAGTGCTCTCTCTAGCCATCTGGCTTAAATAAACTTCTCCTCAGGTGTAGTGTCTTACAGCTGTTGTAAGTGCGGGTATCTACACTACTCATGTAGCCTGACAGTCTCTCTCTGTTCACAACCATGGGGTGTCTTCCAGCACTCCTTGCTTGCTCCTTCAAAAAGCATCTGCTTGCTGCCTGGAAAATGCCAGAAAAACCACCTGGGTTTTGGATGTGCAAGGGCTAAATCCACACCGATACTGAGCAGTCTAGCAAGCCTGTGTCACAGTAGTTTGTAAACACTGCAAATAGTTCTGGGGACAAGTTCTATTAGATAGTTTGATATTTAAAGCAAACTATGGTCATCTGTGCAAGCAAATTCTACAAAAATGTGCTCCCCGCTCTATTGAGGTAAAGCAAGCTCTAAACATTGCATGCAGTGAAGCCCAAATGTCTTCCTTCCTCCATGTTACCAAGCTTTAGTGAATTTCATTATTCTTCTTTAATTTACATGCTCTTGCAGAATAAAAGTCCCCAAATCATTAACTAATTTGATATGTCTGAAGTACCAATTCAATTCTCTGTTCCCATGAGAATCTTAGCCATCTTGTTCAAACACCTCTTAACTTAGTTTCATAATTAGATACACCTTGATTGATGGGTTTTTGTATAGCACTTGCAGAGGGAAGGAAATCAACCTAATTGTTATCACAATTTAACAGGCTTAAAATTAAAAGTTGTAACCAAATTGCTGATTTCCAAGAAGAAACAAAGCCTTATTCTGATGTAGGGCAAGGTGAGATCTTCTAGGTAATGACTGCAATGACTTGTTGCTTGAAAAGGAAAGCAACTGATATGACAGTTAATAAGGAATTTATTTCCATCCTTACTGTATCTTGCATGTATATATATATATATATATATATATATATATATATGTATATGTTTTAATGAAGGAAGAGGGGAATTTTTTTTTTCCTGTTCTTAGTAAGTGATCATTCCAAATAGAGAGATGCTGGTGAAATAAATACTGGAAATAAATGATTAGGTGGAGATGAAACAAAAGGAAAAGTGGCTTGCCCCTTCCTTTTTTGAGGGATAAGCCCAGGATCACTCATTGAGTGTAGAGGAACCCAACTTGCTTGCCACTTTGTCACAGTTCAGCTGTGGGTTTCAGCATGCTATTATAATGTGCTAAAAGCTTCTTATGAGAAGAAATAAGAATAATCCATTCTGGAAACATAACACAAACTGGCATTTATTTCATTGGTATAAATGATGTCTCTGTCCTCCCTATTTTTACTGAAGAAAACTGTCTATGGTGGTGGAGATGAGAACTTGCTGCATCACAGTAGAGCGATACTTACCTTGGGACTGAATTAATGACATGTGGGAAACAGGTTTTGGGGAAAGCATCAATGCTACAGAGTGCATAAGCTTAAAATAATTACTTCCTTGTTCATGCAACTAAGTAAGTGCTTAAGGCATAGGCCTTGTATTGCAATTCCTTAAAGAAAACCTGAGCAGATCTCCGTTTCTCACGTTATTTATCTGTGTCATGAACTCTGCATACAGCAGTGAGTCACAGCAGGTATAGGCAAACAGCTATGATCTAGGATATGTACAGGCAAAAGGATTTGCATGTAGAGCTATGTGAAAGGAATATGAGCAAATAAGGGATTTTTTGAGAGGTTTGGGAATAAATCTTGTGGTGTTAAATCAGCTGGAAAAGGAGTAAGTCATATTTCTTCATATTGTCAACTGTGTGAGTCTTAATGTTTGGGAATTATTCAAGGTATTAAATGTGTCAGTGGTTATAGATTTATAGTTTGTGGGTGCTATTGAAGAAGCTGAATTATGGGGCCTTGGGAATTATGAAAGGACAAACTTGATTATTTTTGGCAAACGCTATTCTGCCTTCTATCACTTTGGAAAGTTATGAGTACTTAACGTTGCAATTAGTAGCAACTAGCAGTGTTCAGTTTTAGATTCCGTATTTTGTTTATGAGTTATTGTCATGATGGAAATCAATTTACATCACCAGAAGTAGTAAACTTCGGAAATGCAAGTGTCCATTTCTCAGTTGCAGAGGGGCAATCTGACTTTACTTATTTTTGGACATTTTTAGTAGCCCTGTTGCATTAGTCATGTGCAGCTGCCTGCTGTACTTGATCTTCTGTTTTTGCTTGGTTTAGTTTTTTGAGGTTCTCTGAAATATTTTCTTCTGGCAAAAGCAATTTCACTCTGCAGAAATCTAGGATAAAACTGTGTAACATTTTATAGACACAAATCATGCCATTTATAGACAGGTGTTGTGCAAGTGCCATGGCCACTGTGTTACTGGCCATTCTACGATTTTGCTTTAGTGGTAGGGAAAAACGGCAGGAAATGTGAGTTATGCTGTTTTGGACCATAATAGATGCTTTTTGCTCTTAAAGAGGTTCTGGAATTTCAATTTTAATGAATCGGTATTTCCAGCCAGTATCTCTCAGTAGAAACTAAGCAAGTTGTTTACATGCAAATACCTGTTTGCTGTGGTAGCTAACTCTGTCTCAGATGAATGGTCGTAATATACTGATTGGCAAACGCAGTTAATCTGATAAGGGTTGTTGTCAGCTAATACAGTAAGGCAAAGGAAATCCATAAGGGAAATCAAGGGGCTTTAAACTAGTGCAGGACCAAGCTTTATTGCTGTATTAATTTGCGTATTAATTGCCAGAGAAGGGACATATGCTGAATAGAAAATTCATTGGATGACAGAATAAGGAGCACAGGAAATGAAAAGGGAGGAGGCAATACCTTACTACAGTTGATAATTTGAAAAAGTGTATTTTGTAGACCATTGACAGGGCTGAGGTGGAAAAACAAATGCCTAGGAAGAGCAAGATCCTGAGACCAAAGGGAAAGGATGCCTGCAAAGAAAACAGTCTGTATGTGGAAGACTCAAATAAAAGACAAAAGCTGAGACCCTCGAGCTGAATGTGACTATGTCGATCACAGCTCTCCAATACGTTATCTGATAACGGAAAGCTACTGCTTTAATGTTTCTCAAACAGCAACCATTTAAAAAAGGACACTTCTTCATTTTAAGTAATAGTGTAACATCGGCATTGCTACAACCAGTGCCTCTTGCTTTAAAAATATCTCTTCTCTTCTAAAGTGAAACTCTACAAAAACCATACCTAGAGAGAGTCCAGATCCGAATAAGCATATTTAGTAACGGTCCCGTTATGTTCACAGGCTACCAGCATGCATCCTGATACTTTGGCGTATGACTTTCTAACAACGTGAAAGTGCTGTGAAGTGATTTGTGTGTGTTATACCATGGATAAGACAACGTAAACCCATTAGTTTTTAGAGATGAGAGCGAGCCTGTATAAACCTCCATGGGGAAAAAACAAATAAACTGGAACTTCTACTGCATGGTCCAAGTCCACGAGAAACCTGGTTTGTTTCTGATTGTCTATTAACCTACATATTTCATTTGTCTCTTGTTAGGATTCCTATGTGAGAGCTATCACTAGTCATAGGTGTCAGAGAATTACACATATATATTATAGTTAAGGGTTAGAAAAGCCAAAGAGAACAATCTGAAACAGCCGCATTATATTCGTCTCATACTCAACTCCAGTCTGGACAAAATTAATTTCTATTAATATAATTCAGCCAGTTTTTATTAATGAGGTCTATTGAGGGAGGATGTCTAAGCCATTGGACTGTGACACAGATAATTTCCTAGTTTCTTCTGTGACCTTGGGCAAGGTGCTCCGTTTCTCTGGCTGACATTTTCATAGAGTCTTAAGGTGTGTGTGTTGTTTTTTCTTCCTTCTTTTTTAAGAAGGACAGTAAAGCTGATTGATTGTTTTGGGTCATTGGCTAAATTGAAAAATCATGCAATAGTAATGCAGAGTTGACCCAAAACAAACAGTTGGTGATATACATTTTTGTCTTTTTCTTCCCCTAGAGAAGAAATAGTTTCACCTCAACAACTGAATTTTGACCCTAGGAGTCCTTTTTCTGACTTTGTCTTTTTTTTTTTTTTTTTTTAATTACATCCGGGAAATATTTGAAACAAATATTTGACTATTAAAAAGTGTAAAATAAAGAAAAGTGTGTCTTGATTTCTCATGTTTTCTAGACTAAGCAATTTGACTCAAACATGCTAATTAGCTGCAGCTTCAAATTTGTCTGCTTTATGAATTTAAATAGTGTTTTTAAAAATAATCCTCGCTTCAATGAGATCTCAAGTATTAAAAAACCCCAGAAATACTTCCACTATTTGTGATGTTATTTGAGGTTTATAAGATTTTAGTGACAGTGGCTGTGATAGTCTGTATACCTCCAGCATTTGCACAGCAGGTTTTACAGTTCCTGAGCCTTCAAGCCATTTATGTAATAAAAATAAATGTAAGCATGAGACAAAAAGGTTGTATACACTAAGCTTATGTCTTGGGGGAACGTATAAGGAGCTAAAAGGGAAATGATTGACTCTGAGCTAAGCTTGTAAACAGAAAAAAGAATATGCTGAAAATTTTAACTTCTATGGCCTCAAACTCAGTAAAATAAAGACACACTGATCTTTTTAAGGGGCTATAATCAATGGCTTCAATAAAAGATGATACACGTGGTTTAAAAAGTGGAGGTATTAGAAAAGATGCTTTTTGTTTAGAGTTTTCTTTCACTTACCCCTTTCCCATTGGAGCATCAAAATCCAATTGGGAAATGATGATCTAGAAATAAGCAGATATTCAGAATATTATCAGCTAGCCCTGGTATTAATGTAGAGGGCTAGAAAAGGTCTGACCTGTCGGCTTCAGAGGGATAAAAGAGGTAAAGCCTGTATCGCTCCCATGCCAGGCTGGAGTATAACAGTGCCACGAACGAGAGGTGATGCGTATGGAAGTCATGAGCTATGGGCTGGGTCCTGTGGCTTTTGTTCCTTCTCTTTGATTTCTTTGGGTATCTTTGAAGTTTAAAAAAAGAATAAAGCCTTTGAAGGTGATTGGAAAAATAGCCTTCAGAATCGCAAAGGCCATCGAGGAGCCTTTAGCTGCATCTCTGCAAAAGCACAGCACAACGCGTGCTCGCGATGCTGTGATGTGGAGTGTGGCTCCCCAACATGTCCCTGCTCCCTCTGGCAGCAGTTTATTGCCTCAGCTGCTCTGTCCATCAACAGTGCTCTTCCTCGTGTGGCACAGGACAAGGACTTGCACTGCAAAGTCTGTTGCAACACCAGTACTGCTGATACGGACTAGGACTTTTTTTTCCCTCCTGCCCAGTCCTGAAGGTCATATGAAGTATTGTGTGTTTTCCATAGATATCTAGATATACAGAAACTGGATAAAAGGCAAGAACAGCTATCTTGTTTTAACCAAAAATGAAATAAAAGACAGATTCCCTATCACGTTGCCAGCTATACTACATGCCTCATTCTGAATGACGATTGAGTTCCAACTACTTGGTAGGGGAAATGATAAAAGTAGCAGATAAGCCACAGCACTTAGTATCAGATCCATACGTGATGGAGTCACCCAAAAATTCATATGTGATCCATATCAGACACTAGTGTACTTGCTTTTCCCAAACACCTTGAGTCATGTGCTGCCTGCAGAAAGACAGACAGTATCTGATCAAGTATAAAGGTTAGTGAGGCAGATGGGCAAAAACTGTTCTGGTATAAAACTTGCTCTACAAGTTCACTCCGTTCAAGAAATTTTGCTAGCAAGTAAGCAGAAGCTTCATCCTGTCACTGTAGTATTTTTGATCCTTCCTAGGAGTCCAGTCTCAGATTTACTGCATTGTCGAACCACTGTCTAAGGTTAAGCAAACACGTTTTTGCTGTGTTATGGTTTGTTGCATGGGTGTCCTCTAGGTTGGAAAATCTCTCGAAGCACCTTTCTGCTGGCAGACACTCTCCGTATAGAAAGGACATGTTTTTGCAAGAGTCAGTAGTGCAACTGAACAAAAAGCTGTAAAATATGTATAAATAATATATGTATTAATGCATGAGAGTCATGGACCAAAATGTCCAGAAATGCAGAGTTTCTTTCTATTCCTTTTTGTGTGCAAATTGTGTGAGAAAGAAGAAAAAAAGGAGGAATATGTGACTGACAGAGTATATGCTATTTTTTTTAACTGGACTGGCCAAATTTGTCTCTCATGTTAGTTGTGAAAGTGATTCCCACCCACTGCATGCACACACACTTTTTGCTATAATATCTACTTCTAGCAACTGGAAAGTCAGTTTTGCAAGGATGGATAGAAGCTCTATAACGCCTTGCCTGGGCTTGCTGATTAACACATTTGATCTAACAGAGCGGGTCTTATTTCATGCTGATCTGGGCTTTTACAAGTACCTACCTGGAGCAGAAAGCAAGCATGAGAGTAGTCTCTCAGGAGACTTCTGCGACATATCGATACATTAAAAGTACACCAAGTGATGCTCGTAGCACTCTCACATGAGTTTGAAACCCCACCTGAAGCTTTAAAAGTTTGAAGCATTAGTCAATGTGGATTTTTTATTGATCTTGGTGTGCAGCAAGTGGAAAAAAATCTACTGATGTAGAGCAAAACTCGTACTGAACTCTTCTATTTCACTGAATAGTTTGCTTAGAAATTTTAAATATTAAACCAACTATATCAAGCGCCAGTCTCTCAGAAAAGGCATCTAGGGAAAACTGAAGGCTAATTGTAAGTGCTCTGCGTGTATGGTTTAAAGCGGTTTGTAGATTGATGTAGAGAACTTTGCAGTTTAAAATGATTGAAGCATTCAAAAGGGAGAGAATTAAGTTTGGTCCATATCTTGGAAAGAGGTCACAGTAATATCTCTTGGTTTCTGTTTGCTTGTGACTTTGAAGAATTTTCAAAAGCATGAACAACAGGCATGAAGTTCAACTTCAAATCAGAGTTCATAGGTGAGCAAAGCTTAACTTACCAGATCTCCCCCAAAATATACAGAGCTTTCATATTGACCTACTGAATTTTCTGTGAAAAGAAGATCTAGCATTCTTGGTCTCATCTTTTTTACGGTTTGCCATCTTGTCTTCAACAGTGGCTGATCTTGCAAAGAGACTTAAATAAATGCCATTATTTCTCTGACCTATAGCTGCAGATATAATTCCTCCCATAAGATAAAAGGAAATGAAATTCCTCCCCTCCTACCCCCTCAAAGAAAAAATAACCTCATGAACTGAGGGTGAGTAGTGCATAAAATGTATGTGCCAGGATGAAAAGAAATATGACTGCATATACCATAGCAAATCTTCCAGCCCCTGTGAAATCCAGCTCACTCTGTGGAGTGCTCTAAGAGCTAATAATCTTTGTACATCCTTGACCAAATTAAACTGAAGCTGCTCTCAATGCACAGGACTAGACATCCAGTGTGCAGGCCACAAGAACAGACTTTCTAACACCGTCACTGGAAGTATCTCATCGTGATATCCCACAGACAGCGGCTAACATTTTGCTAATGGAAAAACAAGACATCTGAGGCAGCTGGAAAGAAATATCTAAACAGCACATGCAGTTAATAAATCACTTGGTGTTTGCAACAAGGGTAAAATATGGGACAGGTCTGTGGTTCAGAAAATAGCATAAAACTCTAGAGAAAATGTGAATTTGGACTTTGTTTCAACCTTTCCTCAAATATAGATACAGTTTACAGATACATCATGTCAAAGGTCTAATATAATGCCCTGGCTTGTCTTGCTATTATCAGAGAGACTATAAATTGGATCGTTCCAATTATCTAGGTTCCAGGAAGAATAATACTGAAGTAAATAAAGCTCCCTGGAGATTTGTTGCAGGCTTGTAATGGCTTGGTGAATGCCAGCGTCATCTGTAGAGATCTGGCTAGATGGGAACATTTTAACATCTATAGAAATTAAGCCTCAGCTTTCCCAGCAGGTGCTGTTATTGTAGATCCTACAAATGTTGATGTCTCTTAGGAATTCTGGGCAGTGATGATGTAAATTAGTGGGGGAAGTAGCTTCCCCCTCTTCTTAGCATTACAGTTAAAATATATGCCTATACCTAGCAGCATTAATGCACGTTACGAAGCACACCTTAAACAACTTAAAGCCGATTCAGAAGACAACTGCAGAGATTCAAAACCGAAACTTTAGTGACAGTCGCCACTCATCTCGTGGATGTTTCTGTAACCAAGTGGACGTCTCCTTTGTGCAGAAAGCAGCTGGACACTGGCAGCTCCCAAATGAAATCAGTAATGAGGTGGGAGCTGCTTATCTGTGTGGTAGCTCTTTATTTATTTGTTTTCAGAATGCAGAATTGACAGACTAACACCAACAGCACCAACTTTGTACGAGTTTCTGATGGCCCCTCAGTAAGCGCCGCCCTGCGGCTGGTTCCCTCCCCGAGCGGCTCTGTCTCCTCACCAGCCCAAACAAGCCAGGGGATCCCCAGATCACTCTTAAAAGTAGAGTCTGTTTGTTTATTTGTTTGTTTGTTGTTCTTAAAGAGATTCCCTAGCCAGAGTTGCTCGAGATGCTCTGGAGCTCCTCAGCCCTTCCCATTAAAAAGGCAGGGATCACGGAAAAGCCGGGAGCTGCTGTCTACTGGCAGTAAGATGGCAGCACCCTGCAGGCAAGCGCAGGACTTCCTGGTGCCAGGGGAGGTGGCAGCCAATCACGAGGAGCTCTGAGGTCACGTGGGAATAGGGCGACAAATGGGCTCAGTGAAGGGCTTCCCAGCCTTGAGGCCCCCTTCCTGCGTCTCCAGGGCAACGAGGGGGCGTGGCTTCTGCTGACAGCCAATCGAAGGCTGCCCAGCGATCACGTGGGCTGGCGCTTTGTGTAGGGAGCCGGCTGAAAAAAGCATTGCAAGAAAAACGGGGCATAAAAACTTTGTTTAAAAAGGCAACTTTTTGCTTAAAAACATTTTGCCCTTTTTCTTAAGCAGTTATATTTGTCTCTTGTTCGGAGCTTTTCAGGCTTTAGCAGTCTGCGGGTAGAAACTCTTCCTTTCCAGAAGCACCTTAAAAAGAAATACCTATATACGTATATAAAAGACTTTTTAAGTTTTCTTAGAAAAACTGAGGTGTGGGTGGAAGCTATTTGGGAGCCTTTTATTTGCTAGCTGGCTGCCGTTGAAAGTGCGATGCCTGTTGTATCTGCTGCACATATCTCTATTTTCTGGGAAAATTTTGTTTAAGCGTGCGTAATCCTTAAGAAGGTGTTGTTGAGGAATTAAAGCAGATAATTACGTAGTAATTGCAATGCTAGAAAAACGATAAAGCCTGAGACAATGCTTATCTTTTGCCATAGTGAAAACTGTATCTAATCTATGGGTAAAGTAGCCAAGTGGATTAGTTGTGCTGTATTTCCTCTGAATCACTGTGTTATGTTACCTAAAGGAAGCAGAAGTTTTAAACACGTCCTTGGACAGTAATTACAGTGGGTAGAGTAGAAAATTTGCCGTGATAATGTACTCCATAATTATCTTTTATGACATTATAAATCTGATTTTTCTTTCGGCTTTTATGTCTGTGAATGTTCCTCTGTGAAACTTGAGAGTTTATTTAAAATTAGCAGCAATTTTTATTCGATGCTACTTAGTGGTTTCAGTAATAAACATGTAATGCAAATCTCTTGCATATCCTGTAGTATCCCTTAGTATCATACAGTTTCTTGTTTAGATATATATGGTGATTTTTTTTAATTTTAAAAAGGATAAAATGTGCAAAAGAAAAAGATAAAGAGCTGTAGAAGTTTCAAGTCAATGAGACAAGAAATAACCTTTCAGTCTTTGCACTCTTTTTCCTCATCCCTCAGAGTTTTTCTGTTTCCCCCCTTTTTTTTTCCACCAGCAGTTACCAGGTTTGTGCATGAGTGCAGCAGGAAAAAATGTACCTAGCGCCTTGTTTGCACTGGGCCATTAACTTGCTGTAATTTTCCAAAAGGGAAAAAAAGGGGGGGGAGGGAGAAGAATATTTTAATGTAATTTTCTACTATTGCCTATCATAGGTGCAGGATGTGCTGAAAGTCTGGCTGGTTGCCCCCTTCTTGTGCGCTCCCGGTGTGTATATGGCAAGCTCCTTCAAACGGCGCCTTCGAAGGCCCAAAGGAAATCCTGAAGTCCTACTTAAGCAAATTTTCCTAGTGACAGGTTTTTCTGGAGCTGTTCTCCTAAACAGTCCTGGTTGTTTGTCCGTTCTTAGGAGAGAATGGTTTAAAGAGGGTGTACCAATGTTTTAACGTGGGAGCATCGTCACAAGCGTGGTACGATAGAATGGCTTCACCAAGGAGAAAATTTCTATGTTACGTGACCACATCTTATTCTATTGGCATTTGTAGCTCACGCTGGCTCTGCTGTACTCTGCTAGCCTAGAATGCAGTGTAATCCTGGAGTGTAGAGAACAGAAGGGTGCTCAAGCAGCACATCTAGAGTTATTTTTTCAAAAATGTTAGCCTAAATACAAACACAGACCTGTACATAGAGTGTAATGTGACCCCGGAATACTTTATTCTTCTTGTCATAATTTTTTTCAAGTTTTTCTTTACTAAAATAGTGCATGCAGGTTTCATGTTTCCCATCTTGCAAAAGGATTCTGTCTGACAGTGACAGCGTATCTGAAATTGTTTGAAATATGAAAACTTTGCTTTACAAGAAGTGTTTTGCTTTGATAATTGACTGGCTCTCATAGTAAGGCCTGAGAATATTTCAGAAAAGTTATTTACTGTGCAAAGAATGAAAGCAGGATAGTTAAAAACTCAGCTGAAAGTCTTTTGGTAAATGGAAGGTCACTCTAAAAACTGCAAAACAAAGATGAAACAAATCAATCAATTTCCACAAATACATTGCAGTTTCTATTACTGTATGATTTTGGTTGTCAGCAAAAAACGTATACACTTTTCGGAGACCCAGATTCTACATCCAGTGCAAATACAAATCCATGATATAAATGCTTCTTGCTGGCATAGTACCTTTATGCATTGCTTTTTTATGAAAGGAAAGCTCTGCAGGAGGGAAAAAAAAACTACAGTAGCTTTAAAAATATTAAATGGAAGTGATCAAAATGTCCCTAGAATATAAAATAATAATGCTAGAAGTAAGTGACAGTTACTGAAATCTGTGGGAAGTTCTGAATAATAGTATATACTAATGTTTAAATATATTATGACAATCCCTCTTTAAAAATCAAACTGCAGCTCTAAATCATATTCTGATAGCTCTTATTATCTGGAATTAAGCTGAATTATGAACAGCCATTGCCTGGGATGTGGATATAGATATATAGGGCTTTTTAATACTATCATTTTTTAGCATTGGTCAGTCTTTGGCAAAACTTCAGTGATAAATTGACAGGGCTAACTGTTTTCAAAGGTCTGGGAAGACTACTCTCCCATATTTACTCTAGATCATTGCCTATCCAAGGAATACATATCTTTCTATATGTCTCTGTGTTGTCCTAAAACTCACCAGGCTGAAATCTTAAAACTTGCCTTAAGGATATGGATGCCCAGCTCTCATTAATTTTAATTCAATTAATTAATTTGGTTACTCATTTCCCATTTAAATTAATTTTAATGGGAATTGGGCATCCAAATCCCATAGGCTGGTTTAAAAATATCAGCGTGAACATAGTGAATATCCAAGGGAAGGGAATTCCAGAGTAAGCTGCAACTTCTCAGCTGTGAAAGTTCTCCTGTTATAGAGCTGTTTTGTCACTCTGTGTTATCACAAGCGGTGGTCTCTTGGAAAAATGAAGCCTCTGCTGGTTCTTCAAGGTTGATCAACATCTTGGATTACGTCCTAAGCGAAAAAGGAAGTGGTGTAAGTGTAATCCTCATCATGGCTGTCGAAGGCTGATAGCAGCTTGTTGCATCCGAAGGTCAGGTAGCTGTGTTTGTGTGGGAGTGCCAAGATACCCATTTCAGCAGCATGGTAATTGGAATAATACATTAGTGTTATTTAAAGATATCACAGGGCTATGTTGTCCTTGTAGCATCCACATTAGGGAGGAGTAGCTAAAGGCTTTAGGCCAGCCTAGAGGATCCCAGGGTAAGCACGCTAGCGCAGGAGGCTCCAGCAGGACCCTGCACTTCCAGCTTCTGCCAGGCGTGGGATGGCTGAAGGGCCAGTACCACCACCAAAGTCACAACTGGGGCAGTGGGGATGGGCACGCTCCAAATATGCCTCTTCCAAGCGTTTGGCCAAGTTCTTCTGCCAGGACTCAACCTGACATTTTTTTCACCCTCTCTTTCTCTAGTAACAAGTGTGTTTTTGACCCTTATCCTTCAAAAGTGTTTAGGCTAGATTTTCATTCGTGAGCCCTTCTTAGCCATATACTTAGTTATCCTTGTATACATCTCTGGGGTTTTTCTTGGTTTATATATTTTTTTTAATTCAGAAGCGAACTCTCTAAATCTATTAGCAGTTTTCTTATATGTCTGTTCTAACTTCTTCAAGGTCTATTAGTCACATTCTACAGTGATTTATTTTAGCATCTTTCATGTTAGCTCTGTTTCATGTTAGCTTTTATTTCATGAAAGGATCAAATACCTGAATTTTAAGCAGCCCATGTCTTTCTGCTTTCATATCTGATGTATTTCACAAACCAAACATACTGAGGAAAAATCCTTATCAAATGTAAATTTGGTGACCAAGTCAATAAGAAGGATTATAAGTCGTAATGCTATGAACCTCTCTTCGTATTTGTGGAAAGCATCATTGTTTTTGTTTTTCATGATCAGATCTCAGCCACTTTTGTTTGCAGTAGAACTATACTGGAGAAATTAAATTTCTCAATTAGCAATTGAAAAAGTAAAGCAGTTTAAATTGCAAAATAAGCAACTCAAATCTCTTTTAATTAATTTTATCATTACTTTTTCAAAAAAATGTGGCTTGGCAGCACAGGGGAAAAAGTCACTTAATCATGCTACATTTAATTGGAACAAATAATTAGAGTGAAATATTAATCATTATGCACTGAAGTCCCATTTAAAATGTAATCAGTTGGAATAGAAGAGGGCCTGCTTGCCGCATTAATATGAACTGAAAACTTACTCAAGTGTGTTTCCTGTGCATATATGTAGAACACTTGCATTGGTACTAAAACTGTACGTATTTTGAGTATAAAATATCAACTAACTCAATTTTGTGCATGAACGTGTGGGAGCCTGTGCACATCCTATTGGAAAAACTCTTAAAATTACCTGGGCTCAGCAGTAAAGGAAACATTAGAATGGGGTTTTCGTAGCAGTCGATATGCACTGTCAGTGTCCACTGTCAAATTTACTCCCATGCGGATTTTTACCATTGACTTCAGTGGAAGCAGAGATTCTTAAAGATGAAAGCTTCTAAAAATTGTTCTCAAGGACCAAAACAATGCAATAATCATGATTTTATTAATGCATTCCTGTATGAATGCTCTCTTTTTCTAAATTTAAATGAAGATGAATTTGTTGTTCTAGGTGGCTTAGATATCTGTTGCTTATACCTGCACATAATATTTAATCTTCAGTGTGTATGGTAACTTCCTTGAATTAAAGATGGATGATTCCATTTGGACTCCAGAAATTGAACTTTTTATGACATTAGTCAGTTCACAGTTAGCTTTGAGTTGCTGACTATGGTGTGGTCATTAGGATGTTTGGGAAGGCTTGGAAATCTTACAGGTTTAGGAGCCTTTTGTGGTACGGATGTCCTGCTCATGGATACCTGCTGGAAGTCTGAGACTGTGAAAATCACTGATGACCTCTTCCAGTCTTTCTGCTTGGAGTCTTTTCGGCTATGATCCTGAAGTGTTCACTCTTACAGTTCGTATTTCCTAGGGTTAGAAATGAATAGATCCAAAGTGACCGCATATGTTGTCAATAAGGTCTATGGACTAGACTTTCATCTGAGCATATCTCCTTGTCACCACTTATTTTAACATGCAAGGAAATATAGATGCTGATTGCCTATATCTGATCATAGGTATACCCACATTTTCTAGGAACATTTTCTCAACGCTTTTACAGTTTAACACCTGTATGCAGCCAAATTCAGAGACCACTAGATGTTTGTATCTGTGGATCCATAGCCTGTGTCCAAATGCTTTGAAATACACATGTGTCTTTATATTTAGCTATGGCTATGGGTAAATTGTTTACTGGAGTCTGAACCTCTATTCTATAAATTGCTAGTTTGGGAGCAATGAGCGGCTTAATAAGCTTCTCTAGTTTGTTATCAGATGGGAATAAATAAGCAGGTTGGTTAGTCTGTTCTCTAACCCAGAATATGTGGTCCAGAGTGGTTGTGCAAATGAAGGGGAATGCTTTAAATATTTTCTCCTGTGATAACAGGGGGAAGGGAAGGTGAGAGGAAGGAGAAGGAGATGGACCTAGCTCAAGAATTTGCTGTTGCCTTGGTCCAGCTCTTCTCTTGGGGCACAGTCGATGCATTGGGTTGTTCCCTCTCCTAGAGTAGCACTATGCGGATGCTGTGCAATGCTTTGCTGTTAAGGAAGATACTTTGCAGATATTAAGTTTTCCATGTGGTGCAATAGAAATGGTTATCTGAGCATGTGTTATCTCTGTAATCAGAGCAAGGGGGCTCTTGAGCTGCCTTGCTGCTTAACATTCCCGCTGCTTTGCAGAGGTTGCCTGCTCTGCAAAGAGCTCCTGCCATGTGTTTCTGTGGAGAAATCAGCAGTTCGTAGTTAAGGTGTGAGCAGAAAAGTGTGTCTGTGTGTATATAGTGGATTGGAGAGAGGAAAGGGAGGGAGCAAATTAAGTGATTTCTTGAGGAAAACTTTGGAGTTGAAGCTTTTTGTCCAGTTCTTTTGACAGGACTCAAGTGAAAGGATAAAAGAGTGAAGAAGAAAAAAACGAAGACTGAGGAACTTGAAGATGCTATCCAGTGTAGCTTAGTGCTAGATGTCATTCAAAGATGCGTTTAATTTAAGCTCGTCCTATCAACAGTTCCGCTGAGCATATTAACCTTTCTGCCCTCCCTACTCTGTGCTGAGCTGTTACTGCCTTTTCTTGGCTTTTAAAAATAGTTTACCAGCTCTGCTATATTGTTTTTAATCTTCTGGTAAAAAGAAGTGTATCTCCAAACTTACCCCACTGGAATCATGTTAATCCACCTGCTCTGTCCACCAGAGAAAGGTAAATATGGATTATAAACGGGGTTAATATGTAGAAAATAGGATGATGGGAGAATGGTAAGGCAGCAACAGGAGTCGGCGTGGCAGCAGAGTGGATGAAAATTATGTAGTTGGCAGGTCAAAATGAGCTTGAAAGAACCTGCAGAAATGTGGGTCAAATATTCTGCCAGTGCAAGTGTCATGGGTGTCCTGACTACAGTAAATCTGTGCCCATTTATTGCAGTGGGAAAGTTAGCAATCCTTTCGAACACTATTTGATAATAGCTGGTACATAAGGTTCCTATTCATGCGTAGGAATGACCTGTGTTTTATTGTCTCTTCCTTTCTTGTCTGGTCTCTGACCTGGCTTTTGTAGTATTGCCTGAAATACTTGCTGTTTTCAACTACAGAGTTTGGCATTTGTGACTTGGACTTGATTAGAAAAAACTCTCTCTTATTTAGTATTTGAGTAACTGAGTTCTAGATGTAGTAAACTGTGCTTTCAAAATGATGTTCTGTGCCCATTCTTTTAATTACTTCTGTGTTTCCCATTTAACTCACTTTTCAGTTAGGCTATAAAAAGAAAAAATATTCCTATGTTGAAAGATTGTCTTTTAATTTAGTAAAGCATGCTTTTACTAAATACACTGTATTAACTTGCAGAGAGGATATATTCCTGACATACTAGTATTGTGCTGACAGTGTCAGAAGCTGGTATATGTTCTCATCTGCCTCATGTACGTGATGCAGCAGTGCACAGCATTGCCACGTGGGTTAGCACGTGCTGGACTAACCCAGAACCCTCCCTCAGCAAATGCCCAGGCTGTTGCTTTGGACTCTATGTTTTCTCCTTCAGTAAAGCCTTCAGTAAAGCCAGGGGCTCCTGGAGCTGGGAATGGTGTTTTTGCGTTTGATAGCACCATCTGGATTTTTATTCCATGAATTTGTCCAATTCCTTTTGAACTCAGGTGTGCTTTAAACATATTGTCCGAGGCTGAGTATCTGTATTGACATTAATACCTGCTGTGGGTCCTCCTTTTGCAAAGGCTGAGGGTGGAAGGTGTTTGACTCAGTACATCGCAGTCTTTGAGCCAGTTGAACCTCCTTTGGCTTGGAGGTTCAACAGTGGTAGTCCATGCCACCTCAGAGTAAGTCTTCCCATGAGGATGACTTACAGGTCTAGCAGTTAGGATATTTATGTCATGAGCTGTCTTACAACAGTTAGAAGTAACAAATGCAGTTGTTTACAGCAATCAAATCAAACCACTATGCATACTGACCTTTATAGTTAAAAAGTGAAAAAGAGGCAGGGAAAAATCCATATATAAATGACTAAATCATTGCCTGTAGGTGTGCGTACTTGCAGTTCTGATAGGGATGGTGTGCTGAAAGGAATCCATCCGGACGGAGTCAGAGCTGATGGTCTGGAATAATTTATCTAATGGATATTAAGAACTAAAATGATAGTCAAAGTAGGGTCTGGATAAAAATGGCTTGATGTATTTTAGAACTGCTATGCTTCCTTCTGACTTGGTATAATAGCCAATAGAAATGTGCTGTTCTTCACTTGAAATTGTGGTCTATGAGAATTTTTAAATGGGCTTCACCACAGAATATCTTCCATGTGATGAGCAGGGCCGTGAGACCTCAGCTAGGTTGCAGATAAGGCACAGTTGAAAAACAGTGACAACCACTGGCCCTGAAAAACCCAAGTGGTATACATTTGTTGTGGGTGACCCATTTTGAACATTTTAAAGTTATATCCATAGCTGTCACCTGCATAGATTCAGAGTGACCTCTTGTGATAGTAAAGGTTATGAAATAAAGAAATATATCTTACAACTTATTAGTCAAACAGTCTTTAGTTAGACAGTCAGAAGGATTTCTGACTGCTATTTTGCCGGCTGCTTGTTGGTACCAAAAAGTGTGAGACAATATTTCTGTGAAAGTTTGGGGAGGGGGACAGAACATTTTGGAAAGACTTTTCATCTGCTTTCAGGAATAGAGTAACTTTAATCTTTAAATACTTACAAATGAATCCAAATTGAGTTTTGGGGCTAGCTGAAGTTTGCATAAGTGATTTGCATTTCAAAAGGCTTGCAGTAAACAGCAGTTAAGGTCCCAAAAGCCTTTTAAGAGAATGATTAACTAGAGACCTGGGCCTCTGTTCAACTCGATCAAGTATATGCATGTCTGTCATGTCCTCAGGGGCCTAAAACCAGGCACAATATTGCAGATGTGGTCTCATAAGTGATGAATAAAGGGGCCCCCAATGGTCTGGCCAGTCTTCCACATACCTTATTCTTATCCAGGTCCTCTCTCACTAGTTTGACTAAACTATGGGAGGTCATTTCAAAGATTTTGCTAAAGCCAAGGTAAACAACATCCAATATTCTTCCATATCTGCACAGCAATTATCTGTTTCTCAAAAATGATCTGTTTAGTTGGATATGACTTGCCATTGGAAAAATCCATACTGGCTGTTCCCAGTCTTCAGTTGTTCTTCAAGTGTCTGGAAATGGCTTTGAGAAGGATTTGTTTCGTGACATTCCTGGTGTCTAAGGTGAATCTTACAGGACTGTACTTCCCCAGATGGGATAGGATATCCCCTTACCCTCTTTGAAGATAAACAGGATGTTTATCTTTTTTTGAGTCATCAGGATCCTCCTCCAATTGCTTTGAGCTTTCAAAGAGGTTTTGAGCCACTCTGAAAGAAGGTGAAGGCCTCTGACTTTATTAATGTAAATATTTAGGGGTTGCCTAACTTGTATTTATGCCCTATGCCTATGCATTGAAGAGGTAAAATGTCTGATTTAGGATGTATGATCATATATAAACTAGCAAATTATTGTATCAGTGCTGTGGTCAAACATTTGTCATCCAGAGATAAATAGAACTCCCAAAGCAAACCTCTGCTGCTTGGCTATGCCTTTGTTCAGGGTCAGTGGCAAATGCTTTTTTAGGATTGAAGCCATTGCTTATGTGATTGGTTGCTTACATGGAGGATAATATTTACCTTTTTTTTAACTGTCTTGATTAAGGGATGTGACTATAGTCATCAATGTTTAATGGAGACATTAGAGTGATAAACAATAGGGTTAGAACAGCAGCAGAAAGAAGGGATTGTAGTGCTATTGCGAATGTTTTAAGATGATTCTAGCCTAAAGGTGGTACCGGAGAACACCAGAAGGGTGCTTGTTTGAATTGTAAACAAGATACTGAAACTGCTTGGAGGAAGGATTTAATGTCTTGACAGTGAATTTGGAAACAAGGCATCCAAGGTCTTGCGAATGGAGACAGTGGTGAGGCAAGCCACCAAAAACGGGAGTGAAATGTTGGAATGATAGACTGAGAAAGTGATATATATATATATATATATATATATATTTGTTATCCTTTATTATCTCATTTTGTGAGAGTAGAATGAAAAATGTTGCAATAACTGAGATTCTGGCTGCTAGTGGAAATGGGAATTTCAGGTCTTTCTGTTGTAGCTTACAACAGTGTGTGCTAGTGTCTTGCATCCTGACCCAAATGCAAACTGGCTAATACAAAAATCTAGTGACTTAGCTCTGATGAAAGCAAGGTCTCCTGGTAGCCTATGTCTTGAACTGACATTTATGCTTGAACAGGAAAAGACGCAGCTCACTACAGTAGTCCAGAGAGAATGCTAAGTCTGAAAAAAAAAAACATAAGAGCCTTTTTGTGGGTGATGACCATATGTCTCTTGCCAGAGCAGTATGCCCAGCAATTCAGTTTGGTCCAGAAGAATACTAACTTCTGGGAATTCTTTCCAAGAATACTGTTGTTTCAATGTTACTGTTAGGCACAGCCAGTTATTCGTTCCATTTTCCTGCCTGTATTATTTTAATTCAGCCAAAGTCCAAACTGCTGCGTGGGGCTACAGCTGATCGATCGTATTTTGGTACTTAAGGCATTTCAAATGATGCAACTACATCCTAATTTTCATAATTATATTGTTACCTATTTTCTCATGGCTAAATAGTTTGTAAGCAATGTGGATCAGGATTGTGGCAAAGGCAGACTGGATCTCATGTCTAATTTCTTGCTTTATCAAACTGCCTGAGGTATCCATGTTAACCTATTTACTGAGATGTTGATCTTCAGTTGATGTGAATCATTGTGACATCTCTATCATCACTTTTATGCTATTTATTGTTATTTCAGCTGAGCTTCTGATCCATCTCTCATTTACCACTGAGGCAGTTAGAGCTCTAAGCCAAATGGTGATACATGGTGTCACTGCCTGATGAAAGGGGTAAAAAAATCTGCTTTTCTCATATTTCACATTTCCTTTTACCCCATAAATCTGCATATTTCTGTTATTGTGAAAGAATACTGGAGAGAAGTTTTTTTTTGTTTGTTTGTTTTATTCTGGATTAGGTTCTTAAAAACTAATCATTAAAATAACAAACACCATCTCACACAGGTCATCCCATACCCTCACTTCTGTAATGCCTTGCAGAGATAAAGGTGGCTGCCAGGGTGAGGTTGGACAGGCAACTCAAAAGGATTTCAAGATGTCACCTTGTTTATCCAGCTTGTCCATGCCAGGATCAACTTTGGATAAAGATCCTCATAGAAGGCTGCTTAAAATGTTCTTAGAGACCTCAAAGGGCTTTCCATGACCTGCCAACGTAATTTATTCTAGTGTTTAACCATCCTTATTCTAAAAGTTTTCCCACTGGCTAGCATTGTACCTTTTTGCTACGATTTAAGTCATTTCTTTTCCATCCTGTCTATTCCCAGTGGACAAAACCCCACTTCCTCCCCTCCCCCTTTTCAGCAGCACATCTTTCCCAAATATCAATATTAGTATGGATATATTTATATCTGCTTTAGAGTACCAAGTAGCTGAATTCAGTGTGTATGTACACAGAAACTGCTATTATCCTGCTCCAGCCAAACCTACCTTTTACAGACAACCCATTACTGAACGTATACTGTACAGCAAAGAAGGTGCAAACCATTTTATGTACTTCATCGAAAGGCTTGAAAATTATGGATGGCTAATAGCTGACCCTTCATAGTTCCCAGATGCACCAACCTAGAATAGAGCTGCTCTCTAGTGCCTTCTATAATAAATATGCTATCAAAGACATTAATGCACTGTCTACACTGATGTCCATCCAAAATCATTTCTAAAGTGGAGCACAATGCTCTTTGCTGTATTTCACTCATCTAACAATTACTCTTTTGGCCCCATCAATCAACAGTGCAGCAAAAAAAAAAAAAAAAAAAAAAAAAAAGGAAGGCAATTGTACAGTAAGAAGCAAAGGGTAGGCCTTTTACTGCTAGAGAGGGGGAAAAAAAAGCTCTGAATACCATGAGGTCATACTTCACAAACTTTTTAAAATAAAGATCTTCAATGAAACAGGTTAAGAGAAAGATTGCTTTAGTGTTGTTAGTGCTTGTGACAACCACGTTGGAGGTTGGATTGGATGCAGGATTTCTAGTTTTCTAGAATCAGATTTTCTGGTGGTTTTGGTGATATTTTGCTCCCCCCTCAAAACAAACAAACAAACAGAAAAGCTGAGTCAAGAAGATACTAACATCTCAGACCCATTTTTTCCTTGAGGTGTTGAGTACTGCTGAGATCATTCATCAGCAGTTGTCCCCTTCCTTGCTCTCCTTACATGTAAGACCTGATGCTACTTACTGTCTCAGTGCTCTTGTGTCTTTCTCTGAGAAGTCCTGCTTTTCGTTTGTGTTGGGAGTTAAATGGTTAAGATCCGTGAATCTTCTGTGTACAAAACAGCAGAATTTCTGGAGGATCCTTAAGCAGCAGTTTCTTCTTTAGACCCTCTGAAGCCAGGCTAAACTAAATATTCCTTTTCCAAACTAAATATTCCTTTTCCTTTTCATGGTTGACTCCAAGCCACAGAAATTAAAAAGCTGAGGAAGTAACTTTATACTATGTGGCTTGTATCACCTGAGTGTATATATTCTTAAATGCCATACGTAGGTGCAGGTGATACTCTTATGAATTCCATCCCTCATTTTCTCATTGGCTTCTGCTTTCTTCTTTGATGTTCTCCTTCCCATCACCTCCGTCCTCTTTTCCTTCCTCCTCTGCTCTCTCATGTCCTAGGGAGACTTGTATTCCAAGGATATTGTACCTGTGCTAAATCAGACACTGCTCACCCCATCCTCTCACTAATGTCCCTTCTTTCTAAACTCTCAGGTTTTTAGGCTTTCCTTGTTTCCTACCATGGTTCCTACTCGTATAACTTCTTCTCTTTGCATGGAGAGAAAGTTGAGTGAGTTGAGTTACTTGGCCTCCTTTGACCACAGTGACTTCTGAAGCAAAATTTATTTTCCAGACCTGCAGATTTTGTCAGCAGCAGTGCCTCACAAGAGGAAACTACTGTCGGAAGGGCTGTCAGGCTCTGCAGGGTTGTATTTTCTCAACTCACTCCTTGCACATATTTATAGCGAAAGAGGTTTTTGGCAAAGGCAAAATGTTTGTTACACTGGGAACTTGTTCATCTCAGAAACCATCAAAAAATCTAAGTAGAACTCTTATTCTAGGATAAAAAAATGCTTAGGCTTCCAAATATATTCAAATGATATAGCTCAAATTAGCTATACCCAGCATTCAGCCCAACTACAGTAATTGTACGTTTAATACTCCTAAAAGAAAAATGATATTCCTAACCCACCTTGTATGTGCCAGGTTGCCCCTGTTTAACTTGGGGCGGTGGGGGGGGGGACACACCCTTCTAAATATCTTGTTCCTTCAGCACTGAAGGAAATATTCCATTTTTAGTGTTTTTAAGCTCAGCTTTCTCCCTGTAGTTTCCTCTAAAATCTATTCGTTGTGTCAAGCTAGAAAGCTTACTTTGCAAGATGAGCAAATATGTGGTAAATATGGAGATACTATAAATTCTTCTGAAGTTTTCTTCCTTTTTGGTCGTTATTTTAAAACTGAAGTTAGTGGCATCACTGAAAGTTTTTCTTTGTTTGTTCTGATGTTTGCTGGTTTATTTGTTGTTCTACTTGAGACTTCCCAGTTCTGGAAGCTGCATTTTTGGTGCCTAGTTTTCAATGGAATAAAGGGAATTAGCTTTGCTATTCCCTTGAGTGTCAGGAAAAATTAACTATTGTATGATTGGGCCTGTACCCATTGAAGACAGTAGATAGAGTCCTAATCTCCTCGTGGATCTAATGGACTTCTGCTCTGCCGTGTAGTAATTTTTTTTTTTTTTGATGTTGTAGGCTATGGTAGAGTAATCATTGCTAGATTAATTAAAGTATTTACCAGTAATATAATAAAATAGTACAGCTGAATTCAATTTCCCCCCAAAAGCATATTAATTCTATTGGATTTCTCTTAGGAAAGCCTGAGAAAAAGAAGGGTTCTTCACATAGATGTTTCATTTGGGAAGTGAGAAGTGCAGATATATTCCTTATGTAGGGAAAAACTCCAGTGTGTATATTCAACACTATGTTGAGAAAGGTTTGCCTTTCATGGGATAATTTGGCATAGAAGGGATCTCTGGAGGTCTCCATCCAACCTCCTGCTCAAAGCAGCTCAGCTCGTGGTCCAACCTAGCTGCTCCGGGCTTGGTCCAGTGGATCTTGAAAACCTCCAAAGATGGAGATGGCACAACCTGTCCTATCCCTTAATTATCCTCACAGTGAAAATATATTTCCGAGAGCTCCTTTAGCTGCCCTCATGCTAGCTAACTAGATGTCCCTGTATCAGCTGTCCAGTAGCCCAACACTACCTAGCCAGCAGGCATTTGAAGACCCCTTTTAAGCAAGAACCAGACAATCTGGACACAGCTGACAGGAGTTGTTAGTGGCATAAGCCCTAGAAGCTCCCAGAAGCAACTAAAAGCAGCAATCATTATTTAAAAGCAATATAATTGGGACACACAAAGAAAAAACCCCAACCCTATCAACACCTCCTGGAGGGGAAATAGAATTAAAATTATGCTACCAAAAAAGGAAAAAAAAAGATCAAAATAAAATTACTATAACTAGTTATACTGTACATTTTATATATATATGAGTGTGTGTGTGTGTGTCTATGTATATATATATATATATATATATATATATATATATATATATATATATATAACTTTATTTGCACTTATAGTACATTAGGCAGACATACCCTCATCTTGCCTGTGTACGTCCCAAAGGAGGAATGAGTTTTAAGCCAGCAACATTTAATTCCCCTTTGAGCTAGTATGTGTATGTTACATACAGTTGTTTTGCTCTAATTAGACATGCAGTAAGAACAGAGGGTTTTCCTTTAGGGAAAGTTCATGGCACTCTTCCTATCACTTTCCTGGCTTAAAAAAAAATTCACAGCTTATTAGACACATTGTTCAGCTCTTGCTTCCCAAAGTCTGGATCGTTTCTCTGTGTATTATCTTAAATAACAAGTGTTTATGAATGGCAGTCGATAAGCAGTTCACATTGTCACTTGTCGGTACATCAGTGCATGCTCTTAGGTCTACTGGTTTTTCTTTTGGAGATCAGCCATTGCCTGCGCAATAGTTTCCAACTGAATTAGTTACTGCTTAGTATAGCAATATGTTCTGCTCTGTTAAGTTAGCCATCTGCTCTTCCTTTGAAGCTTGGTTATTATTTAACCTAATCTGAGCCATTTAACAATGCGCATCAGAAGCGATTTGACCACCAGAGGCTTTGGGGAATTATCAGGGGGATGCTCAAAGGTAGGTGATATTCGCTGGGAAACATGCACCTGTGAGGGTACCAGTTTCAAACCCACCAAAGTGACTTAGCTTGACCTTCTCTCCAGAAGGAGGCTGTGAAGGTACCTGGTGAGCTGTGACTGACTTCTTAGATGCCAAGATCAGTTCTATTTGCTGCAGGTTGTGTTTGAAGCCATATTACATTGCCCTGCTTTCATTGACTCTTACATGGAGCCAGAAGTGCGTTAATGATCGTTCATTCTTCCTAATTCCATCTGGATAGCAATTAGACGGTTCCAGTCCATTGAAATCTCTTATGCCATGAAGAATGCTACTGTCTGGAGTTCTTGGGTGGAAATTTTGAAACACTTCCATTTGAATGTCCTGGAAACTCACTTGCCCTGCAGATTTGATGTATATCAGCGGCTAGAAGTATGTTGGATGTGATTTCCTTCTTTTTTTGTGTGTGTGTCTAATCCTTTTCTGAAGCATTTTGCAGTTTGTGATTTCCCTCTTGATATATCAATTAGGTGAATGTTTTTTCTTGGGTCTTAAAAATACCTTCCAGAGATCTCATATGAAGAGCCAGTTAGTCACTGAAAGAAGCATGAGATCTATCATACACTCACTGTGTTCGGGTACTGCATTGTACAGGGGAGCTCTACAATACTGGCTGTATACGCTACAAGTGGTACCATGCACGTTCTTTAAATATGCATTTAGAGGTCACTGTAGACTACAGTCTTAGATTAATCGCTTCCCTTTTGTTTGGAAAATGTATCAAATCCAATATCTGAGACATTTTCAGATTACAGCAGCAGATGTAAGAGTAAGGCATCTGAGAGGTAGAGCTTTCAAAGCTTTTTAAGAAGAGGGGCAAGCATTTCCATTCCTTGGCATGGGAAAGTAATACAGCTCTGCTTCTAGACCCCTCCACTTCCTTTTTTTAGTGCTATTATTAATATATCTGGGCAGTATGCTCGTGCACCAGCTTTTTGATTGCTGTATGCTGATCAGGCATTTCATGAAACTCCTTGCGAAAAGGCGTGATGAGAAGAGGTACCTTGCCTTAGCTTGTCTTGTTTGATGTGGAAACAAGTTCTCATCTATTCTCTTTGCTGGTTACTTTTGCACATCTAACAGGCTTCCTTCTGAACTGTATAGTACGGGTTTCAAAGGGCTCCGGAAAGTAAGTCAGGGTGACCTGTGTGTTGGAAAACCAAATAGTTGACAACTTTTTATAAATTAAAAGTGACTTTTGTCTTACACAGGAAAACATTTGCTGAAATTAAGGCAAAAACGTTCCTAAGAGACTTGAAAGAACAAGTTTCCACATTTCATGTTTGCTATTGCCGTTTCTCAAAGAAAAACGGGAAAACTAGAGGAATAGAATCCGCTGAAGTATCACAGCAGCACATCTTTAATTCTGAAGTACTGCAAGCTCCTCTGTTAAATTTCGAGGTGGATTCTCATTTTGCAGCTTGCAGCATTGGGCTTTCCTGTAATAAGAGAAATAGACTGCACTGATAAGACCCTAAGCATGATTTATCATCCTGTACCATAGTGGATATATTGCTAGTGTTCACTTATGAGAATGTCCGAGTTTACGCAATGAAAGTAAGGGAAAGCGTACTGAATGTAGCAGTAAGGTTTGCTTCATTTTGGAAGGGTATTATCTGCGGTAGTTGGCTGTATCTGTGAGGAAGACTTTCCTGAGGAAGCTGGCTGGGTAAGGGTTAGTATCAGAAGATTTTCAATATCACCTTTCTCTGAAACATCTGTTCAGCTACTGGCAGAATCAAGACACTATATTAATTCAATCACAAGCTAATTTAATTTGTTGCTGTTTCTCTTAAGCAGACACAACCTTCTCTAAACTTAGCATTTGTATGTAATTGCACATGTCATTTTAATGGGAACAAATATTTTATCAGAAAATAACACTTTGTTCTAGAGTGATTTACTTCATCATAAAACTATTCCCCGGGCTTGGGTGACTTCTTCCACTAGGATGTCCGCACTGTATTCAGGAATAGCAAAACCTGGCTAGTGTGTGTGGTGTGCATGTGTTAATAACCAGGGGTAGCCCAGCCAAGCTAATACCGACTGCACAGTGGACCACTGTGTAAAACGAAGCCTTTCCCTGCAAAACTGAAAACTGCAGCTATTCACAGAAGAAACTACTACAATTGTACGTATACCATGAAAATATGATAATTAGTTTGAAAGCTGCTTCTCAGTCATACATAACACTTCTGTGTTCCATTTTTATTCGTTAGCAGTCTGTGTGTTTAGAATAGCTTCACGTTTATCTTAGACTGCAAGATAGTATATAGCAGCTACTTATGCAAAGGGTTACTCCAAAACATATGCTGACATACGAATGCCTAGTCATCATAATGAGATGCTCAAAAAGTGGAGAAGTCAGTGCCTGAAATCAGTTTTTTAAACAAATACCAATATGAGAACATATATTGATGCAAATAGACTGCTTTATCCATTTAGGCAGTCTCTGATTTGGTCTGTCCTGCTGAGAGACCACAATTACCCTACAAAGATCTCCACAAGCACTGTCTCTTATCACAGTGCTTTGAGTTTCAACTACCCTTACATTAAGTTTTCACCAGAGGGTAGTACGCTGTATCACAGATGTAGCGAGTGAATGTTTCTGTTTGGTCTCATAATATTACACCTCATCTAGGCAAAAAGACATCTGAAACCTAATTTCATTTTTCATCCGTGAATAATGAAAGGCTAATTCCTTGCTGAATAATAATTGTGGAATGCCTAACTAGTTCAGACAGTCTCACCTGGGCTTTGATCAGGGCGAGCTGCGTCTGAGCACAAGCTCATGAATACCTTCTGGCACGTATCTCCATGTTGGAGCCAAGTTTCACCCCTTCTCTTGGCATGTAATGAGCAGGTGAGGGCTCGCAAGACCTTCATAAGTAGACTCCTTGGTGCAGTGGAGTCCTTTTAGGTTTGAGACCCTATGTAGAGCTGACCAAGAAAAAATATCCGGGTGGCCCCAATAAGGGAATGTGACTTTCAGTTTTCTTTGTTGTAACTCATTAATTGTGAATGTTGCAGATGAGAAAAGGGAGAAGAAGAAAGAGATAAGCTGAGTGCTACTCTTGTGACCTTGTCACATTAAAGAAAGTAGCCAGTTCATAAAGTCCGGGGTCTTCTAGTGTAGATCTATAACAGTATCATAGTTTCCTCCAATAAAATAGATGCATTTTTAAATCTCTCGTATAAGAACAATTCTTCTTTTTGTCCTAAGTAGGATGTGTCTATACACAGCCTTTCAGTTAGCGGAAAGGTTGGAGCATCTGCTTTGGCTAGGGCACACCTGTGTGGTCGGGTGATTTACCTACAGCAGCTCCCTTCCTCGGGGTTAGTTGGAGCCCACGGCTGTGCAGAGACCGTTCACTTCATAGGCCTGAGAGCAGTTCTCAGGAGAGGTTCCCAAATGTTTTGGGAAACAGAGAAAGGGAATGTGAGCTCTGGAGGACAGAACTTCTTGATAGTGCTATGGCATGGGTGAGCCCCTTTCTTCTTGTGAGACAGTCTTGCAATAGTAGCTGCCTCCTAATTTCATCCTCTCTTCACATTAGCCGCTGTGGACTATGCAGGCAGGAGGCCATCTCAGCCTTCTCGGCGAAGGCAATTTGCTGCCTCCGTCTTGAATCCGTACTGCTTTTGCTGAACAAGAGTTTGGAGCAGATCCAGCTTCAGTGCTCTGGGCCTGTAATGCAAACTGGGAAAGCAACCTGCAGAGCTTAGCTTCTTCCAAGTTCCCGGCAAAATATGTTCCAAAACATTTGATGCTGTTTGTGGATTTTCAGTATGTCTGTGTCTGCAGAGAAGTGTTTTGTGTTTCCATGCCAAAGTTCAGGCTGCTTAAGAATAAAATCTTAGAAATAATTTTATTAACTAATCCAAAGTCCCTAAAACCTTAAAAGTTAGAAATCCACGGAGCTTACTCAGGCAGTTCTTTTGAAAAAAGTTCAAGCTTTTATTAGTTTTCTGTTATTTAAAGTCTGCAATTCTCTAAGACTGGGTTAGAGCTTAGGCTTAAATACACATTTCCTCAAAGTCTACACTTTACTATGTGATTATCACTCAGGTTGGTTAGGCATGAAAAAAAAAGTCAAAAGTTTTCCCTTCAAAAGTAATAGCTTAAGGATATAACTTCCTTTTGCTTTTGAGGAGATGCAGACTCTAGCTCAGCATGTTTAAAGCAATAAATAGATGTAATTTCCTGAGGTCTATGTGGCACTAAATTTCTTTTTTTTCTGTATGCTGATTCCCAGTGGGCAAGAGTGTATTATATTTTCTGCTTGTTTTTGAACATTTGGCACAAGTAAAACCACCAGTTAGACAAAGAATATATATATATATATATTTAATGACTAGGTCACCTTAGTGCATCATGTAACAGAGCAAGAAATAGAAAATGAAGAAATAAGAATAGAATGAGCAGGGTAAGACTAAGAGAATATGGAATAATGACCCCCCAAGAAAACCCAACCCAGTTTGGTTACAAAAAGTAAGCAGAGGAAATTAATGGGGGAAGACTTTGAGGGTGGCAGGGACCCTGAAGATGTTTAGTGACCAACTCCTTGCGGTTCCAGCAGTGAACTGGAGCAGTCTGTTGGAGAAACAGCAGGTAGATCACTAAACGGATCATTGCTCCTAGCAGGGTCCCTGCTAGCCGTAGTACCTTGTCGTATGGTATTTCTCACCAAGAAATCATCGCTTGTACTCTGATCAATAGGACTTTTGTTTCTGCCTTGGCATGTTCAGTGTTGTAGGAAAAGAAGCAACCATCTAGGTTTGCCATGTGGATTACTGGAGTGATAATTATGGAGTCTAGAGTATAGTGTGGAAGTAGTTGGGCAACTTTTTGTGTGTAAGGAAAAAATAAATCACTTTTTTAGGAGAACAAGTTATATTATCTGCTCTGATGTTATACGGACTTGACTAAGGCCTTGATGTGCCTTAAGCTGATGAAGAGTGGGTTTTTTTAATTGCCTTCTTTGTCGAAAAGATCCTTTCTGTCCTTCTATCTCTCTAATAGTCGTATCTCACTATGATAATTTATTTTAAGTCTTATGTCTAGGAAACCTCCAGCTACCAATTCACTGCTGTCATTTACAGCATAAAAGAACAGAACTCAACAGAAAACCTGTGACCCTCGTGTTTCTCCACAAGACAGCAAAAAGGTTCAGTGAAACAATTCAAGCTTATTGTAGGATAAGAATTTTAATACAATGCAAGTGGCTGCCATGAATTGGAGGGTGAACTCATTTACATTTTGCTAACAGTTGTCTGGGAAATGAAACTTTAGCTTGACTTTATGGCATTGACTTTCACACTGAAACACCAACTGTCCAATATTCTTATCGTCACCGTCAGGATACGGTTTGACGCACGCTGTTGGGGAAAAAAACGAAAAAGGGAAAAATCAAAGCTGGAGAGCGATAGCAATAGGTTATGAAACGGCCTGCTGTTGGTCTCCGCATCGGTCCTCAGGAAGCTGACAGACCTATCTCCTTGTCTTTACCGGAGCTAACCCAGACGAGTTGCTGTTTTACAGCCTTCTTTTGAAGGCAGTGTCTTCCCACATATGTCCTGTTGCCACATGCTCCCTTCTGCTGTTCTATCCTCTGCCCTTTCCTGCATCTTAAGTATTTCTTGACCTACATTTCTTGTCCTAATATTCCAAAGCATGTGCAAAACCAGTCATTGTATGCCCAAGCAATCTTTGCTTGCTAACAGGTCTAATAGCTGCTCCTGTCCTAAGACATTTGTTTCTTCTCTTGCCCATCAGGCCCATGTCATCCTTCATTTTCAGTATTCAGATTGAAATTCAGCCACTTTGAGATATGATGAAAATCCCCTGCAGACTGCTTTTTTTAATGTCTCATCCATCCTCAGCAGTTTCTGAATCTCATGCATATTCCCCCTTTTCAGAGCTTTTTTTCTTCATCTAAAATAATCTTTTGATCAAATTAAAAAAAAAAAATCTGTGCTCCACTTACCACATACTGCTCAAATCACTCTACCCTAATTTTCAGAATACATTGAAGATTAGCAGTAAAGTAAAATCTCCTTGCCTAGACTTCAGCAATTCCCTGCAGCTGCTCATTGCCCTGATCGGATTTTTTGCAGTCTATAATCAAAATCTCATCCATGGGGTTGCCCCACACTGGAATCTGGTATTGTCAATGGAGAGAGAAGCTAAGGTCCAAATCAGCCTGTGATACTGAGTGCTTCTACCTCTAACACTAAAAATAACTCTACCGCTCCCTACTAAATGTGAAAATCTCTGTTTCAATAATTTAGACCGGAGGTATCAGACCTTGTGAAGATATAACAATGTGTTAGATGGAGAGACTTAAAAAACGAGTGTGCAAAGGAGCAAAGGGATAGGTCTGGAGTAGTCAGGAGTGAGAACAGAGTGAGAATTGGGTCAGAAGAATGGAGGTCAGACTATGCAGGGAGAAGAAGGCTGCGGAGGTTGTAGACATCTGATGCATCACTAGTGAAAAGGAGAGGCGTCAAGACAATAAGTTTGGGTGTGGGGGTGAACCCACTCTTTTTTTCTTCAATAAACTGTCTCATTAATTGCTAAGTTTCTACAGTGGCTGTCACTGGAAGATTTGCTCATCTGGAAATAGAAATACAGACAGTGTCTTACAACAGGAATTTAGGGAAAAAAGGCATTTTGTTTTCTAATGACGTTAGTGGACTTGAGAGAGCACAGGCTGGAAGGAGCATAACACTGCAGTGATGGTAGCTCATACAGGTGTTTCCCAACTCACTTTAAGCCAGCTCGGTCAAGTAGGGTATAGCCTAACTGAGAAGAACAAGAGCTCAGCACGAGCTGAGAAGCTAAACAAGATGCTAAGGGTGTAGCCCACACTTGTGTCTCGAGTGAGCTAGTTTGCCTACAAAGTCTGTGGTCACTACGCCATGGCAGGTTGCTTCCATCTCTGTCTTCTTGTGAACTGAGAATGTGGTAGGGATGTGAAAGCCACAGAGGTGAAAGAGCTAACAAATAGGACCAAACTGCAACATATTCCAGCAGTTCTCTGAAAATTTCCTCCTGATATTTCCTTCCATGAGGACTGTGCTGTTAATGGTACCTGGAGAAATGACCAGACTTTTTGCCTTAGGGGAAACAAGGGAGAGCCACGGAAGACATAATCAGCTCCCAGAAAGTTTCTGTACTCTGCTGCATGAAAACCAATTGTCACCTGCAAAACAGGGCTCCTGGCTTGTTCTTAAGCTATAGAAAACATTTCTGACTCAAACTATTTTAAAAATTCAGCCAGCGTGAAGGATTTCTTGGAAAAATGCAGTGTCAGCCTATATACAGGTTTTGAATAAGACAGCATTTTCTTTTGCTTAATGAGGTGATGTAACCTGTTAATATTTCAGGTCACTACATTTTGAATCTTCAGTGCTTTGGCAATTTAGCTATGTAGCAAATGAGCAGAAAGAGAACAAATAGTATTTAGCCAGAGAGTGATGACAAATTTACAGTAATTCACAAGTAAACGTGAGATATCACTATTAAAAGGTCCTACTAGAGTAGTGGGAAGGAATTCATGTCGACAGATCATGGATAGACATACATAATTCTGTTGTGTGCTTCCCACACACCTGGCAACAGCATAAACTAATAAATAACCCAGCTAAAGAAGTGAAGAAGAGCCGATCTTGCAAAGAAAATACAAAATATGTATGGGGAGACTTTTCAGAGGCACAGCTGGCAGACAAGTGCCCAACTCCTGTTAAAGGTTAATGATATGTAGGTGCTTACCTCCCTAAGTGCCTTGAAAATCAACCCCACAGGTACAGCCTTTCTGCGCTTGTTCTCATTATAAAACTGATGCAAAAAGGCGGAGGAAAGACCAGAATACACGGAGCTCTGCATATAAATGATATAAATGGGAATGAATATCAAGCTAATTTACAAGGCAGGGAAACTATAAAATGAACATTTTTCTCTTTTGTAACGTCTTCATTTCAGGACCATGTAATTGGATAATGAAGAGGTTTTGAATCATATATCTTAGCTTCGTGAAGTATCTCAAATGAGCACATTGTCCCCTAATGAATGTTCAAACTTTCCAAAAAAGAGCAGCAGTTGGAATTTCACGGTGAAAAGGTACCACAGAGCACCCTGACAGGCCACCGGAGACAGGGAGTTGCCTTCCATATGGAAGTAATTTGGGGACCATTTGCCAAGGAGACTGAAAACAAATCAGGACATTTAAAAGAGCTGAGTTTTGTTGTTATAGGTTGTTATTTATATCACTTTTTATGTGACTTTGTTGTTGGTCATGTAATGGCTTTGCAGCAGCCAAGATGATTAAATTTCATGACAGTCTTTTGATTTGGCCACAAGGGACTAACACCAGGGAGGTATTTGGATCTCCTGATGGGTCCTAGGGTCTCTGAGACCTGAGTTTCAGGAAGAGCCTGAAATCCCGATTGGGAGAGTGTTTCCTCTCCAAAAAGTCTCAATCTTTAAGGTAACTTACATTGAACTCCCCAAGAAATGGCAGGAATTAATCACTTTTTGGGGAACAAAAATATCCATGCACTCAATTTTAAAACCAGAGTTCTCTACCAATATCAGAGCACAGCAACCATCCTTTCTTTATTAGTGCAGTGAAAAATCCATCAACTTCTTGAGGAGCTTTAGGCAACTCTCTATCTTGCTTTTGGATGAGTGAGCAGTCAATTATAGCTGGCAAATGTACTGTAGATTTTCATTTGCATAGCTCACTGTACTACCTAATTTGCTTTCTCATTTTTAGTGACATTACATCTACCTTCCGAAAACACTTGGTTTGATCACAAACAAGACAGGAAGGAAGCAGTGAGGCCAAAGCTTTTTTTTTTTTTTTTTTTTTTTTTAAGTACATAGAACAGTACAGGCTTCCTTATATTTCTCCTGTACACACTGACCTTGAGCTTGTCTAGGCAAGATAAACAAATCTAACATGTAAGATATGCATATATTGCCTGTCATTAGATATGTGAGCACCATCCTGATTTTAATGAGTATAGACTACCTTCATCGCACTGTTATTCTCACTTTAAAAGGTGAGGAATGGAAGGCAAAAAAATGACCTGATGAAGGGCAGCAAAGTGGACAACTCAAGGTAGGTTGAACACAGCTGGTGCTCCTGCCTTTCTCTCTTTCTCACCCACAGCTTTGGACCAAATGAAAACAGCCCCTGCTTTTGCAATTCAGGTTGCCAGCTGTCCAAATGGAGAAATTTATGTGAATTTTTCACAGTCAATGCCAATCATTAAGGAGTTTCTGAACCCTGTATCAGCTGAGTGAGGAGCTCTGTCTGAGATAAAGCAGCTTAACTCTGTCATGAGTGCAGGATGTTTTAGTAGTGACTCTTTGAAGGCTAAATATCAAATGCCTTCTGGAGAATGAGTTTATTTGCTGTTATTTCAGCCTATCTGTGGCATGAAGATACTGCATTAGGATCTATATGTTCATTTATTCAATGGGCTCGTTTCTATCCTAATATGTAAATGCTACTGATTTCAGTTTAAGTAACCAAAGCCATATATGTGTGTGTATATGCAAGTCAACATTATGCTTGGAGGAAATGACTGGGCATTTGGTGTAATCTTGGTGGTTAAACTCCTTATTACCCAATCAAACATAGTTCTAGTGAAGTGATCCAGTGATTGCTCATCACTGCAGCGGATGCTTCTTCTAGTCTGAACAGTCAGAATGATTTTTTTTTCTCATCATAATCAAAACTCAGGAAGTCCAGGCTGTGAAAAGTGCTTGGTAATAGAAACAAATACGTATACAAGTGTTTCGCAAGGAAAGTGTGAATGGGAGGCAAAAGTTTGCTAAGTATGGTTTGCCTCATAGGCACCTGTAACTATACCTCTGCTTGAAGAGTGAAGGGAAACATCAATGAGCATTTATGGACCAGATCCTGAGCTAGTGTGACTGGTATTGCTCTGTTGAAGTCAAGCATGCAATGTCAGTTCATGTCAGTTCACAGCTGAAACTAATAGGATCCTAATCAGAGTCACTTCATCAGCTTCAGCAGAGACTTGGCTGTAGTAAAGCAATTCAGTGGTTCACGCCTTTCCTGAAATGGACCAGTCCTGCCATTAATTGGTAAACAACACAGAAAGGGAAAAGTACCCTTTAAAATGTTTTCCATGTTTTATTTACAATCATGTACAATTTCAAAATGAAAATCCTGATTATTGGTACTTGCTGTGTGTTGGTGGACATCATGGAGTGTTGAACTGAATTTCTTATGGATTAAGCTAAGCTGGAAAAGACACTCTGGTAGTGGCTTTAATTAAATCTGAGAATTAATTAATTAATGGGTATTTGGGTCACAGGACCAGAGCAGAGCTGTTCCAAACTAAAACTCCTTGCAATGCACCCAGGGTAGGCCTTGAGTTCTTCTCACCAGCTGGTGGTGGTCTATATGACTTCCTAATTTAGACATAACCAGAGAAATTCAAGTGCAGTGCAGTGATTGGGAAGGGGAGGGTGTCCTTTTTATGTTGGAAATCGTGTGTACAGGATCTGGCTTAGCTCTACCTTCCCCATTCCCCTTTTCCATCATGTCTGCTGTGCTAATTGGGAAAGAGGACAGATACTTGGGTGATACGCAAGTGGCTGAGCTGCTGCTAGCTTGCCATTTGAATTTGCAGTAAGCGATGACTGAAGGATAGCTTTCCATGACCAGCTTGATGGGAATTTGAATATGATTTTTCCTTTTAATACCACTTATGATCATTAATGCAGTAGGTTGCATGGGAATAAATAGTAGGATTTCTCCTAAAGTGTATCTTAAGATGAATGTTTGCAGGAGATCTCTTACAAAATGAAGCTGTGTACTTATGGAGCTTTCTGGATTTTTTCAGTTGAAAATATTGCTAGAGTCAATAGTAGCATAAATGCCTTAAATTTCTATTAAATGTTGGAAAATCAAACGCTGTTATTCTATAACCCTCTCCATGGTTATTAAAAAAACCCCTGTTCTTTGTGTTTTTAATTAGAAATTGTTTCCTTATCAAGTGCAAAGTTGGTTTGGTTGGTTTGGTTTAAAGTACATATGCTATTTTGTCTATTAGAATGAAGCAGATACACTAAGAACAAAATATCCATTTACTTTATATTTTATCTTGAAATACTTCCGCTTTTTATGCTAACTATATTTTATAGCCCTCAAAATTGCCTCGAAAGAGTGTATTTATGGTTCCAAAAGGAGGTTAGTGAATGTTTTCAGTGCAAGTTTAATTCTCTCCTTCTCTCAGTATTATAATTCTCAGTTGTTGTACAGTAATTTCTTTGTTAACTCTTACAAAGGTATTTTCATCCATAACTATAAAAGTAGAATCAGCCCTCTTTCATTTGCTTAAATTGTTTGGATTGAGTTAAAAGGACTTTTGAGCAGTATGGAGATGTGAGTGATTGGCATGGTGGTTTTGCAATATGTATATATATATGTTGGGCTGCAAGCCAGGGACAAGCTGTGCTGAGACAAACATAAATGAGAAATAGAAATGTTTAGAAAGCTGTGACTTTGCCTGATCGAAAACGATATTCATGGGGGAAGAGGGTTGTCTTGCCAGACTGCGGAAAGGTCTGAAGTGCTGGGGCTGCAGATGCTGTCGTACTAAGAGACCAGCAGATATCACCAGTGTATCGCTGAGCTCTTTCCAGTCTGAGAATGCTGCCGACTCAAAAAGTGCAACGTGCTGGAGGGACACAGAGAGACGTTTCTCTTTAGAGAAATGGCTTACCCCAACCATTTCTTTTTTAAAAAGACTTTCCTTAAGCTTGAAAGTTCAGTAAACAGAAGATGAGGGTAGATAAACACAGTGTATCTCAAAGTGATGCCTTGTGGTGGCTGCAATTTGGTGCAGATGAGAGATGTCCTCTCCTGTTTTGCAGCTTGGAGTTGCTGCCAATGTGCACTGCCTAACTTTGCCAGCATCCATCCACTATACCAGCTGGTTTTTCCCTCCTGTTTAGTGGCCAGTCTCAATCTCATGAAAATATTTGCAGGGGTTATAAGCAATAATTCCTAGTGGCAACGTGTTTGGCAATGGTGCCATCAGATGACATTTAGGGCTACTCCTTACCCAGGGTTTGGGACTGAAAAAGGAATATTGAGTATTTTATCAAGGAGGAAGAAAGAAGAGCAGGGTGCCAGTTGACTGTGCCATGATTCATAAACATGAGATGACATGCCTGGAAGAAAGGAATGGGCGTATGTGATTTCTTGTGTCTTGGAGAAAACAGTGAAATTGCCTAATTCTCTGGATATGGATAAGATCTTAATTTTTTTCTGAGGCCAAACTGCAGGAGGTTTTCCATATGACTTTGAGCAACTACTTTGAGCAACTACCACCTCTTGAATTAGTTACTGGGTGTCTGTAAAATGAAGACACTTATGGGTGTTTTCAAAGGTCGAACTTATAATAGCTTTGGGAAGGGCTGTGCTTTCAAAATAGTTCCTCTTCTAAGAGTTCAAAGTATGTAACATACCTCAGGATTTTGTGAATAGCTTTAAAAATCTGACATGCTTGTATCAAAATGAATATGGACATCACAGATGTTTATTTACTCAGTGCATAATATATATTGTGATTCACTGTGAAGAAATCCTGGAGTGCTAATGTCTCATTTTATTTCAAGCTGACCTACAACCACTGGCAGCCTGGCTCAGCTTTGGCCCTCCTGCGTGGAGTCGGATGAATCTTCTCATCTGTCAGCTTTGGCCCTCCTGCATGGGGCAGGATGAATCTTTTCATCTATTGTTCCTATAGTGTTTTCATCAGAGCTGCGATAGTTTTGTTTTTTGTATTGCTTGTGTTCATTTCAATATCCACATGCATTTTGAGGCAGATTTTCGCTGTGATTTCTGAGCATGACTGTAACTTGATGGAAGGCTAGAGGTATTTCTTTAGCCTCCCTGCTGGGTGTTCCTATTTGATATGCTCCAGAGAAGCAGCAGATGCCACGTCACTTTCTTTTCCTGAAAGAAGTGATATCTGAGCCAGTTGATAGCTGATCCATAATTTAAACTGATGATGAACTGTGCAAATAGCTTAGACTGTGTTATTAGCACTTATGTTGGAAGTAGAAACAAGTTTTTCTTTTCTTTCTTTTTTCTTTTTCTTTTTTTTTTTTTTTTGGTCTCATGTCATTATACTAGCAATTATTATGAGGAAATGGCTGTCAGTCTGCAAGTCCGGTATGAGTGGTACAGCCTGAAGAATAAAACAGTCCCTGGCAGTGCTCATCTGGTGGTGATGGAGTAGGGAGCCTGACTCCCCAGATAGCTTTCTGTCCACTAAAATCACTTTGTAACCACAGAAGTGTGCAAGTTCATGTTAAGCGCTAGTGAATGACAGCACAAGAGCCCCGTCTCACCGGTAGTGTGTGGCCAACCCAATGAGCATCCCGGTTGCACTTCTAGGTGGCCAAAAGTTAACTGTGGCTATCAGGTACTGGACAAGGATGAGAACATGCTGTCAGTGGTGGGGCAGAAGCTCACATTTTTGGCTCTGGAGCATATTAGAAGACATGTCAGTAAGAGCTGCATTGCAGAGGACCCTTCCAGGGGGATTTCTGGTTAAGTAATCCACTTTCTTTTTGCTTTGGGGGAAACCTGAGCTCCATTATTTTTGAAATGTTGCACCTGGTCTGCCTCACTTGCAATCAGTAGGCTGGTAGAATTTGAGGCAGAGAAATAACCAGTCTCACCTTTTAGTAGATTATTTTTCTGACTTCAGGTGTCTTCTCAGTCCTTCAAGAAAGGAAAGGGGTTGTGCTCTGCAAGGAAATCTCAGAAGTTTCCATATAGCAGCAGGAGTCCTCTGAACTTGTCTATACCCACCTGCTGCCATGCTGGGGCAATTCTAAGTTTGCTATGCTGATCAAAGTTTTGTGAATGGTGCTTATTATCCTGAAAAAAAACCCCATACTACTGTTGCTATTTCCCATCCAGTATCTGAGAGCTATCCCTTATGTTCCTTCAAAAAGAGCATCCAACCTTCTATGTATTCTGTATGCAGTTCAGCATTGCAGACCTGTTTCTCTGCTTTTCAAACAATATGCAATGAGAAGGATCATTTGTTTGGGTACATTTCTTGTTTTCCTGCTGCAGATCCTGAAATATTTAACTCAAAATTCTTTGTGGTTGTTGCTGGAACTAAAATTGCCATTTTCTTCCACCAGTCTTCATAAAAGAAACATCTATCACAATACAGAGCAATGCGCCGAAGTCAGACTGTCCAAGTGGCCTTGCTGGTAAACTGCTTGCTGCAAAGTCTGAGGGCTCCATCTACATATTGTAGAAACGAGCTGATTTTGTTTTTTTAAGCTTAGAGTAGCAAGTATTGAGTGTCTGAGTCGCACAGCCCGATTACTGGAGCTTATAGAGTAAACCTATATTTTATGACATCTGATCAAAGAGTGATAAACAACAATCCATGCTATTCAGTTACTGCAACTGAATATATGGTTTTATATATGTGTGTATACACACAGACACATATATGCATACACGCATATATATAAAACCATATATTCAGTTGCACATATATATATATTAGGGAAGTAGGAATTGCTTTGATGGAAGTGCTTAGAAGATGAACTAGTCAGGCAAATTTTAAACTTCAAAACAAAATATTAATAATTTCATTCACAAACAAAAAGCTTCGTGTTGATAGTTGGATCTTAGACTTTACTTATCATTATCACTTCATAGAAAAAATTGTTAGTCTTTTAATACTTATGTCCTCAGTTAGCTGTGGGCATAAAATATCACTGAGCTGATGCTGTAGTTAGCACCGATGGCTATGGTACTTGGTGATCTTAACTGAGAAAGGTCTATCGGGCTGCAGAGCTCTTTAGGAGAAGTTGGAACTGAAGTGGGTTTGTCTTCTGTCCCCTCTGTGTTTCAGGAAATATATGCCCGATTTTGTTCTCCTGCTTTGCCCCTTTCCTGGAAGGGTGGTCTCATCTGCTGCCTATGCTGCTTCTCGTGGTTTTGGCTCTGACAGGCATCATCCTTGCGGTACTTGGCAGGATATATCCTGCTTGTTTGCTCTTCCCTTCACTTATCTTGGTCTTTATCTTGCAAATTCTGTCGCTTTGATTGCTGTTTGTGTTTCCCAAGTCTTCTGCTTGCACCTACCTGCATCTGTGTTTGCTCCTTTGGTGGTCATAGTCTTTACAAACTTAACATAAAGTGCTTGTACATCATGTTTGGCAATGCCTTCACAATATTACTGAATACTTAACTGCTGTTCACTGCTCTACTTTAATATGATTATATTTGAGTTGAAGGGAAAGCTAATATTAATTATATCTGGATTAGTGCACTTGTAATTCCCAGCTGTTTCAGGCCTCTGCTTTGGCTATGAAGTCGGGGCAATATTTGCAGCTGGGCTTGCTGAGATTCCCAGGAGGGGTGCAAGTCACAGAGTGGTCCCTGTGACACTGGTGGCTCAATCCTCACTACCATTATCATTACAGCATTGCCCCAGAAGGTTTTTTCCATGTCTCTTATCCTACCTGATGCGAAGCACTGCACTGTTTCAGACCTGATGTGTATTTTAATCCTTCAAGGTGCCAGTGGAAGGGACCAGGTGCTCTACCAACATAGCATGAGTGGGATGAGGAACTAGAAGACCTGTTCCCACCAGCTCTCTGCTTTCAAGGGATTCAAGGCGGCTTTGCGCTCATGCCTCATTTTTCTTGCTCCTGCTGTAGCTGATGCGTATGTGGTTATTTTTTCACTATGGTGTCTCTTAATAAGATTCACTGGAAGTGGTCCTGTTGCTTCTATGAGCTTTGTGCAGCGATTGCTACTGGGACACTGCTGAATTAGACTCAATTAGAAATATTTATCTAGGTGCATTCCCGCAGCTCTTACAAGCCCCAGTTATCAACTCAGGTGACCCTGTTGTGCTAGCTGGTGTATAAATTAAGCAGACAGGCCCCACTGCGGAGAGCTTATTCTTACGACTAATATAAATAATGTATTTATTTTAACAGAAAAAAAGAAAAGACTGAAGAATTGGGTAAAGATCAAAGGGATTTTGCTTTATCAGTCTGCTCTTATACAAAGGTGGCTTTTCTTATGGAGAGGAAATTGTACTCATGCATCCCTCACATCCCTCTTGTTTTCCTGTAAATTGGCTGCTGCCACCCTTGCAGCCAGCCGAGTGTGTCTGCGGAGAAGGATGACCACCGGGTTTCCAGGAGTCATTTCTTTTCTAAGGAGGGCTGGCTTTGAAATCACATCATTATTGCTTCTTGATATTTCCAGTTTTCTTGCTTTTACGGTGAGTTTTATGATACTTGGCACTGTTATAGAGTCTAACCTTGGAATTCAGTGGCTGCATAAGCATGACATAGCAACCTAATAGGAACTTTCTCCCTTTCACGAGAGGAGAAAGCATTTTCAGATGCTTTGCACCTTGCAATGTGCATTTTATCAGGTGAGGAGGAGGGCTGAGGTAGCCTGAGCAGCCCTGTGGTGTGGACTGGGATGAGACCTTGACACTCCTGGGCTCTTAGATTGACTGGCCCAAGAAAAGAGGAAAGAACTGGAACTGGGGTGCCAGAAGGTGGCAGGTCATTTTTTGAGGCTAATGAAAACATGAGCCTCACAAAAGGCTGATTTCTCTGGGGCATAAGTGGAAGAAGCAGAATTTAATTCTGCTTGAACTTTCATTAATACAAAGCCTGTGAAAAGAAACATGATAGCTGGCAGTTTACTCCTGGAGACATGCATTTTTTTGTAGAATTGAAAATTTGCAAGAGATGCCTGAAGGATAAGCTACAAGGCAGGGGGCCTCAAAGAAGCTACACATAAATATACAAACCTACTTAAAATTGCAGAAATGATTTTTAAAAGTGATATTTCACCTTTCCCTTGAATATTATATCCTGGAACCCTGCAGAATCTGTTTTATCTGTTGCTTTACTTTAATATAGCTTTTCTAGGGTGTGAAGTGAATATTGATTTACCTATGTCTAATTGAACAGGCTACCCAGGTTTGGAACACATTCTAATGGTAGTCTAATAGCAGCTTCTTCTGGTGAAGAGAAAGGGAAGTGTAGCTTAGATGAGTGGACAGTGAGGTGGATTGAGAACTGGCTGAATGGCAGAGCTCAGAGGGTTGTCATCAGTGGTGCAGAGTCTAGTTGGAGGCCTGTAGCTGGTGGAGTTCCCCAGGGCTCAGTACCGGGTCCCATTCTGTTCAACTTCTTCATCAATGACCTGGATGAGGGGGCAGAGTGCCTGCTCAGCAAGTTTGCTGATGATCCCAGGCTGGGAGGAGTGGCTGAGACACCTGAGGGCTGTGCTGCCATTCAGAGAGACCTGGCCAGGCTGGAGAGCTGGGTGGAGAGGAACCTCCTGAGGTTCAACAAGGGCAAGTGCAGAGTCCTGCGCCTAGGGAGGAATAACCCTAGGTACCAGTACAAGCTAGGGGCTGGCCTTCTGGAGAGCAGCTCTGCAGAGAAGGACCTGGGAGTGCTGGTGGATGCCAAGTTGACCATGAGCCAGCAATGTGCCCTTGTGGGTGATCCTGCCCCTCCACGCAGCCCTGGTGAGGCCTCATCTCGAGTAGTGCGTCAACTTGTGGGCTCCCCAGGGCAAGAGAGACATGGAGCTACTGGAGAGAGTCCAGCGTAGGGCTATGAGGATGATCGGAGGGCTGGAGTGTCCGTCCTATGAGGAACGGCTGTGAGAGCTGGGCCTCTTCAGCCTGTGGAAGAGAAGCCTGAGGGGGGAATCTTATCAATGTGTACAAGTACCTGAAGGGAGGGTGTCAGGGGGACAGGGACAAACTCTTTTCAGTTGTCCCATGTGACAGGACAAGAGGCAATGGGCAGAAATTGAAGCACAGGAAGTTCTGCCTGAACATGAGGGGGAATTTCTTCACTGTGAGGGTGACAGAGCACTGGCATAGGTTGCCTGGAGAGGTGGTGGAGTCTCCTTCTCTGGAGATCTTCAAGGCCTGCCTGGATGCAACCCTGTCTACCATGCTGTAGGTGACCGTGCTTGAGCAGGAGATTGGACTAGATGATCTCCAGAGGTCCCTTCCAACCTTACCCATTCTACAAAGAGATTTTACCCTAGCTTTATACCTAATCTCTCCGGAATCTCTTGGACTTCAACTTTTTTAAAAAGTGGAGCTTTACTTCCTTTTGCCCATTTGGAGCAACTCCTCCAAAAGGATAAAAAGGAGAACAGATTGCAAATGGTAGATTTCAGTGATTTTGCTGAGTTTGTGGCTCCTGACTTTTTAATGGAGTTTACCTACCAGCACAGAGCTGGTCATCTTTTGGACGAAATATTGGGTAACCTTCTCTACTTTCTCCCCCCTTCCTTCCTCTGTCAGTTTTAATATATAACAAACTTACTGACATGGGTAACAAAAGGGCAAGATGAACAAGACTGAGTCCGCTGAAAGCAGTGAGAAGCATTTCACAAACTGTGAGACTGTTCGTCAGATCCTGCATGTATTTTTAACTCGTATTCTCACAAGTGGGAAGCCTTAGTAAATCAGTGTAACTTTGAATTAAGCACCTTTATCGAGCAAGTCAACTGCAGAAGTGCAGGAAACTGCCGCAGGCAAAGGTTTCCTTGCTAGCTGACGGTGTAATATTGCCTTCTGCTTTGTCATCTTGTTATTCTCCCTGTCAAGCTGAATGTTACTGCCCATCCCCTGGGTGCAACCCACACTTTCAGTGTTATCACCCTGCTCATTGGCTTCTCACATGCTCTCTTCAGAGATGCTGAAATGTTGGGACAGTTGTGGCAAAGCTTTACGGGGCTCACCTGCCTGGAAGTCTCTTCGGTGAAGTCTCCATGGGTCTTCAAGGATGGCCTAAGAGTGCGAATCTTATCTAATCCTTCAGCATGAGCAGCCTGTTGAGGTGCGCTTGGTGAAGGACTGGACTGATTAACGCTGCTCTCAGCCTTCAGATGTACTCACATTGGGGCAAGTTCTTTCAGTGCCACTGAGGGTAGTGTTTTGCCTCAGAAAGAAGTAGAAGCATCCTTAAAACAGTGGTCCCCCCCTGTTTTTTCCTTTCTGTTTTGTTTCGTTGGAACTAGCCTGGCAAAGAGGTTGAGCAAATGTATGGAGGAAGAGAGCGACCAAAAAGAGGAGAAGCAGTGAAAAACGGTAAGGTTGCTTGGCAGGGCCCATGCCCAAAAGCTTGCGAAGAAGTAAATGGGACTGAGAAAACTAAGTCAGTGTAGAAATGGGACTGAGAGTGGGCTGTGTTGTAGGCTACAATGATCAAAGGAATGATGTTTGACAAGTGAGAGCAGAGAAGTCCTTGGCTATCACAGAGCAGCCCACTCTCGAACCTGGAAGTGCCGCCTGAACAGCCTTATTCTGACCTTCCTTTGCATTTTATGTATTTTTTAAGTAGCTGTGAAATCACTGACAAAATGCCAATGCGCACTCTAGCACTGATTGTAGCAGGAAAAAAGTGTTCAATTCTCATAGTCCACATCAAATGAGGGCAGAAGAGGTTTATTGATATTCTTTTTTCTTTTTTTTCTTTTTCTTTTGGCAAGTTGCTAACAAGAGGTAAATGTACTATCAGGATCAATATTAGCAGTGTAGCAAACAAACCATGGTACTAGACACTTCCACAACGTTCATATACACGTAGAAATTTCTAAATACACTTCTCTAGCTAATGGTAAGAAGTTGCAGTTCTGGATGTGCACACGCATAGAGAGACACCCCCGTCTCAGAGGCCAGCTCCCCTCTGCTGGTGACATGGGTCCCTGTATAATCCATCGGTGTAAGAGATTGGTTTTTGGGTTGGAAAGAACAGTTTAATTTTTGGTAAGGAGTCATCACTGACGAAAACCATTCAAAGCTGTGTGTTTGCCCATGGTGGGAGAACCAGGTAAGAGTTGTCAGATGTGAACTGAACGTAACCTCTCTTGCTTGACTGCGAGCCAATCTTAAATTTAGTGTTTCCTAGCATTACAGCTGTGAAGTCAAGCTCTTTAATGTCCTTTTAATGCAGGGTGTATGAATGAATAATAGGTGACTGTATTCTTTTTGCTTATTATTATGATTCCCTGTTCTATTTGAAAGCCTCCTAATTGCACCTTAGAGGAGGACCGTATTTCCTGATAGTTTGGAAAGATCTTAAAGCAGTGAGCAAGTAAGAACAAAAGTCACTTCACTCAGTGCATCAGCTGTCTCTAAATATCGAGTATCTCCTAATTTTGTGTAAGAATGGCAATCTCTTTCAGGATTGCAGAAGAATACTATTTACAGCTGCCTAAAATACAGCATGTATTCTCTAAAGAAGTTGGATCTTGTCTTCAGAGAAGCTTTTTTTTCCCTTCCAGCAAGTACCTTCTCACATGGTTCCTTTAGGAATTCAGCTGTGCTTTTCCCTGTTTTCTTTTGGCATAATTAAAAGTAAACTTCAATTCTTTCTTGCTTAGCTATGAGGACAGATCTTTCCCCAGTTCTTCCAGGAGCAGATGAAGAGAAATCCCTTTCCAGTTCAATGCTTGCCTCTAACACTAAGGGCATCTCAAACAGGCACGTACATGAACACTCATCCTCTCTTTTGAAACTTAACCCCTCCCCAAAATTCCTTAATTTTGTGTCCTAACTCAGAAAACCTCAGCTTAAGCATCATATTCCTTTGGAGTATCTTGATAAAGGGGTGAGGAAGATGCTTCTAAAATGTTTGCTGGTGTGTGTATATACATACATTTATATATATATGATTTTTTCCCCCAGCCCCATTTCCCTTTCCTGTTCTCTTCCACTCTGTCTCTCTCGACTTCACCTAAACCTATTGAGAATGTAATAGAAAAATAATCAAGGCTTTGGAAAAGTCTTGCCTACCAGTCAGAATATTCTTGCCTTTTAGAAAGTCTGCATTCCAGAAGAAAATTCTTGAAACAACCCCAAATTTAATTTGTCATGCTTTTATTGTCATAAAACTCTTCTATTAGAGATACCTTAAAAATTATTCTTTTAGTCTAAGATTAGCTTGCATTTTTAGACAAAAGTGTTACATCTAAAGTTCATTGCACAAAGCCTCCCATTTTAATAACTTAAGCTCATGAAAAAAGTGTCCCAATAATTCAGACAATTAACCCTGATACCTTTACAACTCTATGGTTTCCCCTTAGGAACACTGAATCTTTTTTTTATAACTTTAACTGGGGAACTAGCTGCCTAGTAAAGGGTACGTGCATTCCCATTAGAATGACTATTTCTTACATTAAAAATATAGTAAGCCATTAAACTCTTAAAATGTAATCATTAACATTTAGCACACTATGCCTGATGCATTAAAAACATTATGTGCAGCTGATCTCTTGGACTCATTTAGGGAAATATCAAATGGCTTCAGGGTAGCTTTATTTTAGCTTTTAATTTTAAATGATATTGTTATGTTCTCGCTAATTTGTGCCTGTGAGTTCACATATATGTGTATATTTATGTGTGAAAAATAATAAAATATAGTTGTTTATAGTCTCTTAGCTAAATTTGACTCATTCCCTTATTTTTCACTGTGACTTTCAAGAAGTTTCAGTGACAGAGCTTGTGAAGCAAATTTGCTATCATTAAAATATCTTCTGTTAAATTAATAACTACTGTACAATATGACATAGTCTGATTTATGTTTATTCTTTGTAGATGCCATGCATTAAATCCTTATTTTTAATGCTCAATATGATCCCGGGATTCTATTTTAGAATAATCTCCTCTTATTCCTTGACTGTGAGACTGACGTGTATATATATCTCAAATATTATCCCTTGAACTCAAACCAGGATGCACTTGCCTTCTACATATTGACCTCAGAGGTATGATAGTATCTTGTAATTCATAGGAGTATTCTTTATTATAGCTTCTTGGAGTTTTTCAATTGAAACTGAAACTATGGGGAAGTGTTCAGCTTTAACAGCATGCCAATTTAAAAGGATTTTGAAAACCAGTTTCTAAACTGTTTGAAGGACTGTAAAGGAAGCATGTTCCCTTTCTTTGGCTCATGGAAAGGCCTTTGAGCTCTCTGCTCACCAAGAGCTGTGGGAACAGATCCTTTACTGCGTTTCATCTGACGCATCCAGATGTTCTTCTTCATGAAAGATCACTGGGTGGTTGGGGGAAGATTTGTCACCAGGTTAAATCTTCAAACACATTGAAATTAAACTTTTTCTAGAAGTTTGCAGTGAGTACTTCCTTCATCACGTTGCTGTGGCTGCTCTGCAGCCCAGCTGACACTAGAAAACAGTAGAAGTCCTGAGAGAAAATGTCTTCTCTATGGAAACTTCCAAACTCTATTGAGGACGGTAGGATGAGGTTTTGACTAGAATCTGTATTTTATTATGAGCTTGTTTCTCAGCTGGGCAGGATGAATGAAACTCCTAGTTACTCCTAAATCCCAAATACTCATGAGACGTCTGTAGTGGTACTTAAATGCACCTAGTAGAACGGTTATTTGGAGTATCTAGGCCTGCATCCATACGTGTGGAAGAAGGAAAGGAAGAAAGACAAACTACATTTGGGACAAGTATTTTAAAAAGCTAGCTGACTAGATTGAAAAGGAGCAGTATCACCTCTGGCTGCATTTTGAAAGAAGATGGGATATAAGGTCTTTATTTTGGTTGTCAGATTGATTGCCCAAAAAGCAGAGGATTGTCTCTTTAGTTATCTCGTTTCTAATATCTTAAACTCAGCTTTTATGTCTTTTATCACTTGTCTTCTATCTTTATTATCCCCTAATCCTGAGCAATGGACAGTGGCTGCTGTTCTTGACGTGTCTATTTTCTTCCTTCATTTTGAGCTTAAAACTGGCAACTCAATTCTTTTGTTTATCTGTTTTTTATAAAGTCTGGGGAAATGCTTTGTTTCAGAATCAGACTATGTCTGTCCCTGTGTTAGAAACCAAAGCAGATGCTTAAGAAAAGAAAAAAGAACAGGACGAGTATGCAGGAACCTTCCCACCCAGCTGGTGGCCCCAACTTGCCATGCTGGGACTACGTGGAATATCTTTTGCTTCCCACAGCTAGCAGACACCGCTGGAATTGTGCTGTTGGAATTTTTGAATCCTTTTTTCAATTATTTATAATTTTTACCTCGAGCACTGCATTCCACAGCTTCACAATTGTTCATGATGTGAAAAAAGATTTCTACTTAAAACTGTAGCAAGTTCAAAGCGGTGGAATCCACTTGGTTTTTATGGCAAGAAGATGCATGATGGCTCTCTGCCCCTCCACTGCTGTTACAGATCTCCGTCATAGCTGTTCCAGTCACTTCTTTTCTATGCTAAAACATCTTCCTCGTTCAGTTTTCTTCCTGGAGAAGAACTGCACAGGTGCAGAGATCATTCTGCATTGAAAACCCTGAATGAAGGATTGCTTTTAGCCGTGCCAGTGAGGCTGTCCAAAACTCTCTCCCCGGTTGGCTAGCGGAGACAGCTCCCCATTTGGTTTTGTGGAAATTGTGCGGAGGCATAGTGTTTTTCTTGCCTAGGCATCTATGCCAGAACATTGGATCCTGCTCTATGCATCGAGTACCTCGAGACCAGCTACTGTGTCCGATGGCTTTGTGGCACTAAAATCCATTTGCAAATCTTGCTCTTTCTGCCTCAGTAGAAATCTACTGAGACAGCGTGCTAGAGAGGAGTAATCATACGCGGGCTTGAGAGGAATAATCACACGCATGCTTTGCAATGCATATTCTTAAGGTAAAAAAAGATCTGTGGTGTGGTAATGTGTCACAGTGGGCACCGAATATAATTGTTTTTAACAGAAAAGCATATGCTTTGTTTGTCTTTTCTGTCTCAGGCGCACTCTTCCTCCACAAATTAGAAATTAAAATGTCATCCGTGCATAGCCGAATGGGCTCCCTAACCAATATACAGATGCTGGGCACTCAACAGAGCCAGAGCATGTGGAATGGCAAGCAGATTTTACGATGCTCTAACTCTGCTGCTTTTGGTGGTCACGTAGAAGAGGAATGGTTTGGAGCTTGAAAGACTTGGCGTTTTCAAATGTATTAAAAAGAAAAAAAAAAATCTTAATTCTTTGCTACCTAAGGCAAGTGGCAGATGGTCCTTTGTAAGAGATGCTCAGATGGTACTGGCATCTACCAGTACCAATCCTGCATGGATACTAAAAAAAAAAAAAAAAAAAAAAAAAAATCATGGCCAAAATGCACATTTACTAGTGCCTTAACAGGAGCTTGTGTATTTATAATCTGAATCTACTACATGTCAGCACTTTTTTCTGCATATCAGGCACAGAGTCCTCTTTAATCTCTCCACTGATAAGCATTTTAAATTACCTGACTTCCATGTAGCTATTGACTGAGACATTAATCCAACTGGATATGACAAATCATAGTGAAGCCAAGCACTATTAAGACTGGCTTTATTACTCTCTGCTTCAATTATTTTGCTGATTTTGTATAATTGTAGTGTTATTAACTCTGCTAGGCCTTGATTTGCATCAACCATTCTACTTGATTTCTCTGGACCGTGGTTCTGTGTGTTGTGTCTGTGAAAGGCAATGTCATAATATTCATATTTAATAGAGATTGCCAGTAGAGATGTTTGAACACAAAGATAAGACCTGTGGAAGGAATCAAATGTAATGTTGTGCAAGTGTCTGGAGCAGAATCAATTTCTGTAATTTATTATTTTAATTTAACTATGTGGCAAACAAAGCTACATCTTTCTAATAAAAGCATATGAAGCTTCTAGTAGCTTAGATCTTCCTGAAAGCAGAAAATTGTATAAAAGTGACCTACAATCTTGAATTAGGACAACTGATGAGGAACCCTCAAGTGTTAGGCCACCCGTTGCTGTTGAGAGGTTTTTCTGTAGGCAAAGCAAAACTTCAGTTCAGTCTGTTTTGTATCAAAACCTTAGTTACTATTAGGTATATAGAGGGCCTGCCTCCTTCTAGGGCTCTCCTATACCTCATAAACTAGATGCTGTGGTCTGTCCTGGTAAGGAGCAGTAGCTTACATCTTAGACTTCTCCCCACCACAGTGAAGTAGATGTATTTTGGCAAAGTATGAAATGTCTTACAGGGGAAGGATGTTCAGCCTGGAATTGCTCTGTTCCTGCTTTGTGGTTTTGCTGCTCAGACCTGAAGCTAAATGGGTTGACCAGTAGCAGCAAGACTGGTTAGGGTAAGCCTGGATGAGCTCATGAGTCCCTCCTCTTCCTTGCTGAGAAGGGAGACAACTGCCAACCTCAGGTCGCTACCGATGCAGTGCTAGAAAGGTTTAGCTTTCATTCAGTGCTTTCTTAGCAGTCATGTTTGAAAAGGGCTGAAGCACCAGCAGCCCCTTTTCCATAGATAACCAAAGACAGCTCTTCCTCCGTGCTTCCCTTGGGGAGCAAAGTTCAAAAGCAGTGACTGCATACAGCAAGGGGGAAAAACCTAAGCTGACTCTGTAGGAAAGAGAGCGCATGGTCTCAAACACTAAAGACTTGGTGGAACATTGAGTGAACCTAAATGTTTCACTGTTCCTTGCTCACTGGATAAATATTTAAGTTTTACGTCAGGAGAAACTTATTCTTAAGGGGCAGAAAGATAGCAAGCTCTGAAAGGCCTTTGACAATGTAAAATACGTCCTTTCCCAAGCTAGCTGATCATAAAGAATGCCGCCTTTTAACATGCCTGGGCGAGCTTTAAAAATGACTCAATAGATTGTAGAATTCAGCACATTTTCTTCCCAATTATTTTTGAAGAGATTCTGACAAATGTTTTCTAAGGGAGGAATGGCAGACTGTCTATTTTATTTTAGTTTTATGGGACTTTTATTTTTATCCTGTCATGAGAAGCAAATGGCAGAGCTATGATTAGGATAAGCTGTGTAAGAGGGCTCAATCTGCACAATTTATGATATAGCTTGCTTTAATCTGTCAAGGAATGTGTGTTATATTGCCTTTCAATAGAGGCTAGAGCTCTGGCTATATATGTTAATAAATTCTATCCAGACAGTCTTAAAAGATACCAACAATTGCTGGAAGTACTCGGAGCAGAAATGGTCTGCAATTTTGAATCCTTGGAGGACTGTTCTGGGTAGTGTAGATTTTTTTGTTTTTTTCCCCCCAAAGTAGACAAACAAAACAAAGCCCGTGGCATCCTTGCTCTCCAAATATCCCTGGACAAAGCATTGCGGTTGTAACTACCACTGTTTTTCAGTAGTTAGCATTCAAAACTGCTACTAGCCCAAGAAAATGACAGTGGTTTTTATTGATCAGCAATTTTGACAAATTTTTGTATTGCATAGCTTTTTATTATTATTATTATTTTTTTTCCTTTGTACTGTGAATTTAAATGCAAGTAGTCTGTCTTTTCTTGGTGTCTGTCTGTGGCCACCCAGAACTAATCTGGTCTGAGGACTAGAGATTGAAAGCCACTATTATAATTTCTCTCTTACGGGCTACTGCTCTTCAATTCACTGTAATTTGAGACAGAAGAGGCTACTGAAGAGAAGATGAAAAAGGGGGTGTTGGTCTCGCTGTCTGGGAATTCGTTTCACTGCTGAAACCGAGGCTTCATACATTTTTTTTTTCAAATTTTGATATTCCTTTTCTACACAGAGAAGAAGTTATTTTGGCATCACTGCTTAATTTTGATTTTTGTAACATGATATGGCATGATATGACTGGTGGAATCATGGTGTAATGAATATCCAGTGTGTCCTATTAGAGGCTGTGTAAATATTCACTGCTGGGAAGAGTGGTATACTGCAACCCCCACCAAAGTCCTGATAAATTTTCCGTAGCCATCCCAAACTCAATGCCAATTTGTTTATATACATGCACTGCATATGTGGTAAATTGGATATTCTGCATGGGAATAGTATATTTTCCCTTCTAATTATTAAATACTTTAACTACTTTATTGGATTATCACAGCTGTCCAAAGTACCAGTGGTTTGATTTCAACTTTCACACTTCCTGATGGATTGATTTTGTTAACTTAATGGGTGAATGTGGTAGGAGGATTAGATCTAGTATTTGCACTAGTGAACTCCATCTTTGTATTACACAGCAAGCTGCGAAAGCTGAAAAACAGATTCTTGAAATGTCTTGGAAAATAATTGAGGCTTCCATAAAACAAGACTTTCCACGTAATTCTCTGAGACACAAGTAATACTGTTTTTGCTGTGAGAGCCACGAGAAAATAAAGTCACAAGTGTGAACCTTGAACGTTAGTCTAATCTCAAAGGAGAAGAAACGGCCCTCTATGTTTCAGGTTAGGAAAATGAAAGTCACGGTCTTTTCCATTGATTTCAAATTGTTCTTCAAGGAAAGGCAAAGCAATCCTGTAGAATACCTCGTTACTAAGGCTTTATTTATTTATTTATTTTAACAACCCATCAATCAAGACGTATGGATGAGCAAAATGAGAAGGTAGGTAACATTTGCAATTAAATTAGTGTAGGTGTTATTGCCACAGTCATTTAAGGGTATAAGATAGGCCGTGCTAAAGGAGAGAGTGCATATATTTTGTAGGATCCATTTTTTCCTCTGGAAAAAGGAGACAAGCTTGTGCACTGAGATGGTTGACTCAAGACTAGGTATGGTCTTTCTTGAGTAAAGCTGACAACTCAGCCAGCTTCTGGAATTTTCATCTTGAGATAAAATGGTAAATTTAAAATCTATCAAGGCGGAAAGAAACAGATACATTGCGTGTGGTTTGCTGTAGTCTTAACGAAAAGGCGCTCTGAAACTCGCATCATCCGAGGCATCTCTTCCGCAAAACCGCCAACCTGCCTCCCTACTAAAATTCTACAGTTTCATCTCAATTTATTGCTGAGATACTGCCTTTTCAGTGTTTGACCTATAAAGTTAGATGTCAAGCACTCAATTATTTTTTCACATCAGAAAGTTCTGCCCAGAACTGATTGAATTCTTCTGCAATGAATTTTTGCTGAGATGCACCAGACTCTTATATGGCTCTTCCAGGTTGCACAGCACTAACGCTATTACGTGCTCCCTCTCACAGCAATGCACCTGATTGTAAAACAGGTTATCCTCCAAAACAGTGACCTTACAAAGAGACCATCCAGTATTAGAAGTAATCTCAGTATTTTATTTTAATGTTTCCAGGAAGCTTTTAGACTGAAAGTTCTCTAACAATTTAATAGAGAGTAACTTCATGCAGAATTTTTTATGACAGCCTATGGAGGTTCAGAGGGTTTGCTTACTACCCGTGATGAGAGCTTGTGCGTCACTCAGAAGAGGTTGGAGGCTTTAGAGTAATTTCTGCAAAACCCAGCTGGTGTCATCACTACTGAAGCCTGGCTTCTGAAAAAAAGAACTAAAATGATCAAAAGCATCCCCAGTCCCCCAAAATTTCTTTACTGCCAGTGTTCAAACTGCTTCTATAACTCATCATATCTTTCTGCTAATGAGCAATCAGAAAGTTTACAGCCATCAGTCATTAAAGTCTGAAGGCTGGTTCTGTTTCGTACTGAGCCCAAGGTACACTTTTGCACTTGACAGTTCTTAAGGAACCATATCTCCAGCAGACAATGTAAAATGTAAATGAAGGAAAAGACTAAGAAAGGAGCAAATATGCACTTTCAAATATGTAATAGCTGTTTCAGCAGGGGAAAGAGTTTCAGAGTTGATAAGAGAAGCAATATACTCAGCTCCCAGAGATATTTGCCTAAATGGAGGCGTTTCCTTCGGAGCGCTCCCTTCCCTCTGCTTCTCCCTGCTGCCGCCTCTTCACACTTCCCAGAGGAAAACTCATAATATCTTCAAATTATAGCTCCATACCTTGTGGCACTTTCAGCCAGACTGTAAAAAGCAATTAAAAATATAATATACAGAAGGAATATAAACCCTCTTGATTCAGATCTTAACTAAATCTCCAATTAGAAGTTACAAAAACACTTCCCCCAAAGGTAAGTTATCCAATAATTGCCTTATTGCAATTGCCAGTGACTTCTTCCCTCTTTGAAAAGTCTTAGTAGTAGCTTTTTTTTTCTTTTTCTTTGGTTTTCAAAAACTTCTCTGAAGATTTTTTTTTTCCCTGACAATTATTTTTCCCTTTGGACAATCAAGAAGAATTGCAACGACATACTAATTCTTCTAATTCTTTTCAGTCCCAATAATATACTAATTCCTTTCAGTCCCATGCAATAAATCATGACACTTCCCCTGGGTTGATCCACGTAATAACTTTGGTTAAAGCGGCAGAGTGGAGAGCAGAGTGGCTAAGAAAGCTGGCTTTGCCCCAAAGAACTCCTGATGGTACCGAAAGAGCTTCCAAACCCAAATTTCCTCTGCAGCAGCAACTGGAGCTTTCTTTTTGCCAAGGATGGCTGATGAGCCATCTTATTTGCATCATTGTTTAATTTAGACCAGGCAAATATAATACTTTCATAAATCCTCACATTGTCACCATGTTAATCTTGCAACTGAGTCTGGCTTGAAGGTCGCCAGATAATGTGGGCAGAAACCAGGCAGTTCTTCAGGCATTTCAAAACACTCTTTCAGATATAACATGAAAAACTCACCAAATATGGGATCTGTTGTGCCACAGCTTTCATCATTTGTGAGCCAAATTCACTGCATGGAGAAACTGAACATCTCATTTGGGATTTATGACCCATGGCTTATGAGTCCTGTTCATTTTTACGGTAATCCTGGCAATGATATTCCTGTTCTTGGAGTTAATGCGTGACAAAAAAAATGACCAACTTGTCCTCAAGTTTTCCTTGACTTCAGGGAAACATGCTCTTTTTTGGAGATTAAAGCCGTATGATTTCATTTAATGGAGCGTTCTGTGAGATATTGGAGGCATGACTGGACAGCGTTGGGTCCCTTGGTCAGCTCTGTACAACCACTTCTGAATTACAGTGCACATGGTGTCCCCATGCACCATCTGCTAACGGTTGTCTGATGGAAATGTGCTTTCTTTGCTTGCTTAGTGTTTTTTGTTACTTCTTAGGCACATTGCCTTGTGTATCTGCTGCAACAATATTGAACAGTGTGGTTTGCACTGTTTCCTCTAGGCTTACTGAACCTCTTGTGAAACCTACATTATTTTTTGGTTGTTCTGCAGCAGAACTTATGGGAACTACCCAGGCTGGAGCATTTTCCCTAAAAATGATGATCTGAAATTAGAATGATTTAGTAAGATTAGTTGGGACATGCCTTAATCTGATTTTATTCCTGATTCAGTACAAAGGAATCCAGTGTGCGTTAAACATTTTAAAGCTGCTTTTTGGAGCCCAGAATAAGATGAGATCCTTATTAATGGTCTTGACTCTGGTCTAGCACTGCTCACTAGGCAAGGGAGTATTTGTGCTTGCTCCAACGGTTGGATGGTTGCAAGCAGCTACCTGTGTTTTTTCCAGCTCTTCAGCTCCTGCATGCTAGTGAGTTTTGAGGAATATAATGTACAGAGGAAAAAGAAATGTACTATTTTTATTCTGCAAGGTGTTGTCCCATTTTTACTCAAACGCACTTAATTCTTTATCAGAGCTAGACAGACTTTAAAGACTATATTTTTCTAGGATTGCTGGAATACTCTATGGAGACAGGTTCTAAGACAGCACAAGCTATAATCATTGCTTTAGAGAACGAAATTGCACAGGAATTTTTTAGCAGTGCTGTAGCAATGTATTACCAATGACTGGGGAAAATTACAGGTGTAATGTGGTATATATGATCTGAGATGAGTTAGGAAACATTAATTACAGGCATCGAGGCAGTAAATTAGTTTACACACTTTGCTAGTTTTGCACAAAGAGTAATTGTTCTTTATATGTGTTGCAAAGATTGAAGTTTGAAATGTACTTGATATTTCGTGGCAGTGTGAATCATTTATTTCAGAAAAAACGTAATGTTGCAGTGAATGTGAAGTATTTATTTCCTCCTGATAGCAAAATATTGTTTTCTTCCACTTCCCCTGGTTCAGTTTTTACAGTTTTTGATAGTGATGTGAAGATACAGCAGGACACATGCAGATACAGCAAGGAGATGTCCTCCTGGTCTGTCCATGAGCAGCGTCTATGTCTTCTGTATTTCCACACACAGGACAGGGAAAAGCTAAATCCCCTCCCTCTCTTTAATATTGTCACTTGTTTCATCCAAAGCATTTGGGAATTTTAATAACCCGTTTTTCTGCTAATTCAGTCTCATGTCAAAGAAACACTTGAGCACATCTCAAGTAGTTTCCCTCAGCATTACTTTCTTTAGCTGGGAAGTATATCATGTATTTTTTTGCCTCGTTCATACATTTGTCCCATTCGTGCAAAAAGTAGAGGGGCATAATTCTTTTCTTAAGTCATAAGCCTAAGAAGGAAAGTTTATCTTGTTTATTGCTTGATAATTGTGAGTCCAATAAAGACTAGAAATAGTGGACTGTATTTCAGTAGATAAGCAAGTCGTAAAATGAAAAAAAAATTGTCTGAGTTTCATACATAGATATTTGTTTGTAGAATTTAGGGAAATTCTGTCCAAATCCTTCTTTCTATCATTCTTTCGTCTTTTGTTCTTTGTTCTTTCGTGTTTTTTCATTCTTCTTATTTTTTATTTGAGGCGAGAAAGAGGAAAGATCAAAATGAAACCTATCAGCTTGACAAAATTTGTGAGATGAAAAATCAACTTTTCGGGCTGATGAGGCGAGTCCTGTGATGAAATGACTGTCATAAAATTAGATACAAAAGTTCATTTGTAAGGATTCATTTTTTGTCAAAGAGAGAAATTTAGAACCCAAGCTGATCTTTAGCTGGCACTTTCCTCCCCTACTTTTGTTATCTTTGTGCTATAGAAATTTTGTACTATTCTATATTACTTCTCCTGTGTGTGTTTTCTTTTTGTTTGTTTATTTAAAATTAATTACTGGGTTTCTTTCTTATCTCTGGCTTTATTTGTGTTCAGATAATCCATATTTACCCATATCTCTGTGGCCTAAAACCTCCCTTGGGGACAGGAATTTTCCATAAGGGTTCTAAATTAACCCAGTGGCACCTTTTCCCTTGCCTTTTCCTATCCATCCTATATCTCATTAGAGATCCTCAGTCCAAGTTGTGAATATCCCTGCTTAGTCTTTGCACTTTTTCTTTTAACACTGACTACGACAGACAAATTATCATGCATTAATTCCAGTGTAATGTGCTATCACTGTAATGTGGTCCACAATATATTTTAAAATTCCTTCAATGGATGCATGAACTCATTATCCATCGTGCTGTTCAGGGCAAGCATATGTGGCTTGGGTATTGCTCTATTAATCATGAGAACCCAAAAGCCTGTCTTGATTTAAGAACCCTGAACTATCCATTAAACTAATTCCTATCTGTCAGTCATAGCATTAGTGATATGATTAACACATGCGAGCTATGTTAAGGTAACATTAAAGGTTCTGATTTAAACTTGGGAATGAGCAAAAACGTGTCAGGGAGGTTGTTGGTTGGCTCTTGTCCGAGCATTGCAAATACTTTGCTGCTGTCTGTCGTGGAAGGAGAAGAAACCACAGGGACTCCAAACCTGATGCGCAGAATGGCTTTCTTGTATGAGAAGTTTGTTACCAAGGTAATAAACTGGAGCACTTAAAAAGACTGTTCTTAATAGGAATTCAGTTCAAAATCTGATTGCCCTTCAAAACCAAAATTAAGTCTGTGCAAATGCATGCAAAGACTTACACTTGCACGCTCAGAATCAGATATGCACGCCAAAATATTCCAGAAAGTATCTGCAGAAATCTTAACTCAGGCCACAGTGTGTGTTTCCTGCATACTTTAACAAGTATTTACTGCATACTTTAACAACATATCTGAGTATGCTGACATACTGTAGAGTGCAAAAGCATCAAGGGAGTAACATATATTACCTGTGCAGCACATAATATGGTGGTATCTTACAGACTGCACCTAAACTGACTTTGATTGTCTTGAGTTTCTTACATTCTTCTGTCTTTGTATTATTGCTATACTCAAAACCAAGACAGTATCAATGTTTATGGTGAATAAGTAAACTTCTCTAGGAAAAAGAGGAAAGCAAAAAATGGAAAAAGATGTTTTTAAGAATCTAGTGAGTTCAGCAAAGGTGCAGGAGTAAGTCACAGTGAGGGCAAGTGTAGATCCAAAGTAAGTCTCAGGTTGTCCTTGAGCCAGGATTGCAAAACTGATCTTTACTGCAAAGCTAGCTCTGACAGTGCAAAGTGCATTGTTTTTCTGCTGTTTAAGTTGACAAAAAGTTTTGCTTCTGATTTTAAAAAAGAGAGAAAAGAGAAGCTCTGCGTAGCCCAGTAACTTGCAGGAATCCAGTGCTGCTATTCTTTTACATATAATTGGAATTTACCTAATGTATTCATACACTGCATTTGGCACAATGCAGAATGCACACATATATATATATACATAGATTTTGAGAGCTACTGTGCTGGGTAAGTGACCTTTTAAGCAGAACACTTTGGTTTTATTGGCTCAAATGCTATTAGCCCATGCTCAGATGCTTAAAAATTTGGGAAAATAGTTTTCAAATGAATTCATACTTCTCTGCTATGGTAGGAATTCTCAATGAAAAATCTACTGGGTGCCGGAAAAGGAAAGAAAATCATCTATTTCAATAGTGCAGTGATTCCTAGTGCTGAGATAGTAGTTTATTTTATTTTTTGTTCAACTCTATGTCTCTGAATTTCTTTCTTTCTTGGGGAAGTTGATATGTTGGCAAATACATGTCAGAGTTATTGAAGTGACCTAAACCTACTAACTAATTAGAGGGCATGCAGTTGACCAGCATAGGCTGGTTTTCATTAGATGGAGTAGAAAGTGATGATGTTTCAAAATCTCATATTATATTGCAATTTGAGCCATACCACTTGCTATGTTGTGTTTTAAATGGTTATACTGCTTGTCTCCAGGCTAAAAGAGAACAAGTTACTATTATATCTGTTGCTCGTATTATTATTAATCCCTGTTAAGATGAGTTTTCCTTTTTGTTTCAGTTGAAATTCTCTTGAGTTTGACCCAGAGCCATGGGCTCCAAAATTGCCCTTTTCAGTGAAAAAATGACCCATTCGAAAAGCATATGCTGACTGTACCTGTAGCTCCCCATGGGCTGGACTGGAAGGTAGATAGCTAGCTCAACACCCAGAAATGTGCCTATCCAAAAGCAGTGATGTCTGTAATTTTGCAAGGATTTTGTTCGTAAACCTTTGTGCATGCTCTCCTCCGCTTTTGGGAATCTAGTATCTTCTGTGAGAAGATACTTTATAGACGCTGTATATTCTTTTAGTATACCTTTAGAGGTCAGTCTGGAAAAGGATGGCTGTGTCTGGTATCTGGAGATTCAAGTGGTTTCACTGTGCAGAGGCAGAGATATAGGCTGAAACTGTGCGCTGGCCTATGCGTAGGGTTTTTTTTTCATAATGCAAAGCCAGTGCTTGCAGAACTGCAGACATTCAGAATGGAAATTTCCATAATCATGATATATAAAATAAAGTGTGTTGCAACATAATGGTAAATAATAAAGTTTTAAATTGAAATAGAAAGCTTTTCCTCAGGGGCACCTAATTTTTTTTTAAGGGTGTTCAGTTATTGTGATCTCAGTCTGTTAAAATGAATCTCTGACTTCTATTGTTTGATTAGATTTGAAGAATCGTATTACATTTAACTGGTGGTTTATCCACTCTTAAGTCTATTATTTGCTTAAACTTTTGCTGAGCTGCAGTTTATTCAAGGCTCCAGTCTGAAATTGTGCAGGAGACACTGTAGTCTATAACCTATAACTGCAGAATGCAACCGCGTGTTAAATAGAGCTCTAAACATGCATAAAAAAGATGATGCTGTTGTTGAATTCAGGCTATACAAGTAGCTGATATAGTGACAGAGTATCCAAGAGGAAAAATTAGTTTTCATCCTAAAAGGAAGCCTAAGTCTCGTGATCCACGCAGAGGCCTGTGAATAGTTTTTCCTCATGGCGTATCTAACGATCATCAGACTCAAGTTGTGCAGAAGCTGTGGGGAAAATTGTGTCCTAAATTTGAAAGCACTTCCTTCCTCCCTCCAGTCCTGAAACTTGGAGGCAAACAGGGTTTTAAGCGTTGAAGATACTGGCAGAGGAAGGAGTTAGAGGGGAGGTGGCAATGGCTCCCAACAGCAGGGATCCTGGAGGGAAATGATTCAAAGGTGATTACTTTGTTCTTGAGAGTCCCCACCGAGTCTTTTGGATTATCTCAGCAGCAGGCAGGGTCTAGTCCCCAAAGGCCTGGGTCTTTTTGGTTCAGATGAGGAAGAGAAAAAGAAAGTGATCAGAGATTTGTGTCCTCCAAGTGTTATATTCCAAAAAAGAAAGCAGAGAGAAGGAACTATCGACTGTCGAGACGTCTTCAGCAGATCCATCATAGGAAAACCTCCCAGAGCTGTGCAGTAACTAAGGAACAGTTTAGTAGAAGTAAATGACTGTTGTCATGAAGGCTTCTTCCTTTTCATTGATTTATTTCTATCCTTATTTCATAGGGATTTTCTCCACCATACAGGCTACCATAGGCCTACATGCAACAGCTCCCCAGCTCTGACTCTCCCTAGGTTGACTTAGCTTGATCATCAGCCTCCTGCCTATAGCTAACTTGGTTAGCTTTACCCATTTATCACCTCTTTCAGTCTTCCCTTCATGTCTGGCTTAAAAAAAAAAAAAAAAAAAAAAAAAAAAAAAAGCATTTGCTAATTTTCTCTCTTGTGTGGTGTTTTTTTATTTCCAGAGCCCTGAAACATCTAATCCTGACTTGTCTTCACTGATCTTGGCTAGGGCCAGGGAGAAAAGGATGATGGCCATCAGGCCCTTTAGCAGGGAAGCCAAGGTGTCTTCTGTCTGAGTCACTGGTGACTGCATCTAAGAAATGGTGAGAGAAGTGGGGAGAAAAGGGGGGATCTCAGTGTCAGGAGATTTAGTGACTTAGAGGCTTTTGTCTTCATGCATATATCCCTCTTTCCTAGGGAAAAAAGACAGCAGATTTACTCTGTACATTATTTTAATAATATACTGCTCAGTTAATTCAAAGAGGAACAAATTTCCTTCCTATCTTGCAAAGTTTTGTACTGATATACTTTCCTGGACTATAACAGTCTCTTTGTACTCTGTACAACCCTTATTTAGCTTGCACCTGCATCAGTTAAGTCTTTCATACCTATGGATAATTTGAGTTTCTCAGGCAATTAAAGCAAACCTTCTGATTAACTCTGTAACACTGTTAACTCTCTAATGACAGAATGCAAACCTGCTAGGAAAAATCACTGGTCAAATAACTTGCTCCGCTTGAGCACTAATTAGAAATACTTCTGTGAATTGCCTGGTTCTCTTAGAAGCTAATATGAAATGCTAGCTGGTGGGGAAATTTTAGATGTAACCTTCTAGCGTAACAGTTCTGTCACCTATTCAATACCCACAACTGGTCCCTAGTTTCGAAAGATTTAGGTCCCATTAAGTCTTCGAAAAACCTAGCTCATCACATTGCATCTGTCAATGCAGTATTTCCAGGCAGGTTGTTAGAAGAGCCCAGTATTCGGTGTATTCAGATCTCTTGTTATCATAGACAGTTTGCAACCTAAATGAGACTTGAGATAATATGTAACAATCATTTTATTTGCCAGTAGTGGTAAGACATTTGGAAGGATCTTCGTTCTGTGGGGAGCTACCATTTAAGACAGAGCACAGTGCTGTGATAAAATCTTCCTTGTGATGGGAATAATACTTCCAGTTACTCCAGCTCATTCTTTAGGCTCTTAGGTAACTTCACATTGATGTAAATTAGTAAAAATCAATGATACTGAGAAAAAGATGTGAGCTGTGAAGCTTGGTTTTTTCGTTTGCTTGTTTGTTTGTTTTTTTTTCTTTTGGTAAGAAATCAAGCCTCAGCTGTTGCCTGAGCAAATTGGGTCCGTAGCCTCTTCACAGAAGCTCTGCACTTGCTAAAGGTATTTTGGTATTAATCCACGTATTAATGTCTCGTGTTTTCCTTTAAGGGATTCTCAGATATGGACCCATAATCCCTGAAGTACTTGGCATATGCTTGGGAACATCCATCATACTTTCCCTGTAGTCTAAAGCCTTTCATTCTCTTTTCCTCAAGGCATATTAATTTTGCTGTAAGAATTGCTCAGAAAGCAATGAGTGGTTGGAGCCCCTGTTAAGCAATGTGGTTATAATGTTAATATAACTGGGTGTCTCTTCCAAGCAAGCATAGCTCCTTGGCCTCAGACCTGTAACAACAGCAGTATCTTCTTTGGGAGCAGGAAAAGGTGGTTGCAATCACTGCAGTCTCCCTCTAGGCAGCTGAAGGACTCTCTGCTTGGTGGCTCCTCTGCCACTTTCTCTGGGGAGAAGGAAGACAACATCCTTCTTTAGCTACGAAGGCTTCTGTTCATTTTGTTTTTCCTCTCTCAAGAACAAAGTAATCACTATCAATCCTGTGCTGTAAGATTGTAGTATTTAGTCTAATCATTTATTATAGTGTAAAATTACCTTTATTACTGTCCATACAAATTCTCTAGACATTTAGCTGCATGTCATTGAAAAAATGTAGAAATTCTCAGGGGACAATTTGGAAGTGAGGCATATATTTTGAAATGATGCTCTTTCAGAAAAGAGCATCTGGTAAAGCTGTCCAAAATTAGAAACTCTGCTGTGTGAAAGGTAAACATGGCCCTGAAAGAAGCCCTTGGATCTCAGTGCCACCAAAAGTGGAGAAGGTCACTTCCAAGTGCACACTTCTCACATCCATGTTCTCCAGGATGCCCTGAATAGTGACCTGCAAATCAAACACTTCTGAAATGTGAAGTCCAATTCAGCTTGGCACCACATGTAATAATGAATAGAAAGTCTCTGAAGAGGAAGGTGGAATAAGGGAGATAATGATATTTTTTAAAAAAAGTTGGTGGAACAATTTATTAGCGTTTTATTGCATAAAAATGCAGTGTGGGGGAGGCTAACCTTATTCACCAGCTTCAATCAAGAATGTTAAAAAAAAAATTCCTTTATATTAAAAATAATGAAAACATACCAGCTTGAAAGCGTGGGGAAAAATGCAGAAGAAGAATTGAAACTTTGGATTCTCTGAGTCTGAAATGTTCTCTTTTTCTTTTATTCCCCCAGTCCTGATGAACAAAAAAAAAACCCTACTGCTCTCTTGGTAAGTCATTCTGAAATAGTAGGCTGCAGCTCTGCTCTTCTGTCAATCGTCAAGGATCAAAAAAAGTAGTACAGCCACACAGGAGAGGCAAAATATATTGTACAGCACATCTTGGGTAAGTGTTTTTTTTTTTTTTTTTTTTTTTTTTTTTTTTTGGGGGGGGGGGACACGCATGATTGCAAATTCTATAAGGAAGGTAAATGAGATAAGTAAAAATTCTGCCTCCTTTCTGCCTCCTCCATTAGTGCTGATAGGCTTGTATTAATAAAATGAGGTTTCATGGCATTTTTCATGTTTTAGACATGATTTATGAGGAAATTATCATCATCTGTCATTCCGAATGTTTCTAGAGGGCCCAGTAATGATGTCTGCCAATTACTCTACTGCTGGCGGTGGGAAATGTGTGTATATTTTCTGATATTTTTTGAAGATGACAGCAGAATTGTGTCCTCCTTAGGACTAGCCACTTAAATATAAACTGGCATTGAATGGCTAGAAAAGCACATTTCTGAAGAGAGCGCTTGCTTGAGTTGTGCCAAACAAGCTTTGCCTTGAATTCATTTGTCCTGAGCAAAATGATATTATAACCAAAGACCTAAACACTTCTTTAAGTTTTCCCAGTGTACTATGTGAAAAAAAAAAAAAAGGAAAAGATCAAAAGCCCGTGGGTAAAATAATGAGTATAAAAGCATGTTGACATGTCTCCACTTTGAGTTTAGGTGTAAAGAAGATAAAGTCTCACGGTCTCTTTTTGGAGATAGGGATTGACGTACTTATTCACTGCCTAAACCTCAGCTCTGACTGGCAGCCCAGGACCGCAAAGGAAATACCGGAACATCTGCAAACTTCAATTTAATGATGTATTTAAGGAAAAATTCCAAGGCTGAACCTGCTCTTCAGCCACTTTTGCTCAATTCGGCTCAAACACAAGAGTTGGCTTGGAGGCATCTCTTTCTCTTTTTTTTTTTTTTTTTTTTTTAACTACTGCGGTCTAGGAACGTGTTACTGGCAGGCTTGTGGGTTAGTGCTTCTGCTCGAGGGCTCTCGGCAACTTTAGAGCAGCACTAACGATAGCTTTGTGCTCGTGCTGTTGATTGGAAACTTAATTCGGGGAGAAGTTTCTCCCTTTTTCTGCTTTACGTTTCTGTCGTTTTTTGTTTTCAAATACAGCACAGGCGCGTTTGTGGCCAAACACGTATAAGTAAAACTAGGCAGATCAAAAAAAATGCAGTCAGTTTTTACATAGTGAAAGCTTTTGTCATGCTTTTCTTCTTGTTTTACTTTGTTTTTTAACTTAACTTTTTTTTTTAACTTTAACTTCTATAGTGCCTGCAACTTAAATCATTTCTTTTTTTTTCACCTAATATGAGTCTATAGCATAACGGAATATTTTCCCACAATTCTACTGAATTTGGCCCCCTACTACAACAGAATTTGTTTCCTAAAAACCTTGTTTTACATTGGAAATACCGATTTCATTGACATGTCTTTGACTTCTCTGTAGTTGTCAGTGCTATCAGCCTCGCAGGCAATTCTAGCCCCTTCTGTAATTCTTCCCTGGGTAATCCAACAGATACAAAACCAACAAATCTCTCAAAATACCCTCCCTCTCCCATCATTCTTCAATGCACATGGGAGAAAGAAGAACAAAAGAGAGGAAAAAAAAAACACGCATGCAGCCTTTTCGTTTTGTACATATCATGTCTGTAGTGAGAAAATCCCAGCAAAATATTTTAGTTTGGAAAACTTCTACATACGATGTAGCAAATTCTAACTGGTCATGATCAAAAGCCTATTTTCAAAAATCTCCCTGGAACAAGTTCGGAGGTGCTTCCCCGGAGTGCAGCTGAGTAATGCTGCTCTAGATGTAAGGTATAATCACTGTGCACCTACTTTATATTCTGTATCTGCAGACTGTTGTTACACTGTGATATAACCTGAGCTTAAATACTGATTAATTTTTTTATTGTAGTTGGATAGATTTTTGCTTCTCTGTAGAAAATACTATCTTTTTCTCAAAAAAAATGTTAGCATAACAGGAAAAAAAAGACTTTGATTGAAATATTTTGGTGTTCGATTCAAAAATTTTTTTGTTTTGAGGCTAAAGGATTTTTTTTTATTAACACAGCTGAACACTTCTGCAGATGGCTGACATTTTGTATGTGATACCTAGTTCTAAACTCCATTTTCAATTAGAATCAGCAGCTTGTTTGGTGTCTAACTGCCTTAGCTTAAAACGGATGAGCGTTTCTTAAATCACACTTAAATTTAACACTGATTTTGGAAGTGTCAGCTTTAATTAATGAGTGAAAAAAAAAGTAAAGAGATAATATCACATTTTTTCTCAAAAGTAAGACTATAAATATAATCACTTTTCTGGATGTTTACTGAATTTCTCTCCTTTGATCTCCAAGTTTATGTTTTATTTTTGTGGCTTCACGGACCCAAAAAGGTATGTGACAATATGGAAAAATTCTGATGAATGATATAGAGCCAAATTTGATGAGCTTGAGTGCTGTTCCTTCAGGTAGTCTTGTTAAAATGAAGTGAAATTTATCTACTATCCATTGATTTATCACCAATGACCTGATTTTTGCCATTTCAGTATCTGGCCCAGTTGGGCAAGGGTTCAGTCGTGGCTGATGCAAAATGCTCATGGTCTTTCACACAGAAAAATCAAACCACAATAATCTACGGCCATCTCATCTCCAAGCAGATATAGATTCATGGCAAAATGCTAAGTAAGATGATTTCCCTTGTCGCTTATCTCACCCTATCCATTGTAAAGGAATTTCCTGGTCATTATATATTTTACATTTATCCATTATACATTACAACATTGTACATTTGTGGAACCAAAGGGAAAACCTCTAACAGTAAGAATACAAAAGGGTTATGTAGTGATAGCTATGATTTTTTTTTCCAATTCTTTCTTTTGCTTTTACAGAATGTATCCTGACTATAGAAATAATGCACTGTTAAGCATGACGAAGAATAAAATATCATTTGAAAATGCTTCCTTCGTTTGTAGTGTAAAAATAAGGCAATTAAGACTATAGGCTAATTATATACTTTCATTTCAGACTGTATAATGTTGCTTTTGCTTAACTAAGAAGCCTGCAGAATAAGGCTTATTAAGCTGAGGATTTTTGATTTGATAGAAATAAGTAAAAGAAGGGCAAATAAAGAAAATTTGAGTTAAAGGACTTTTAATGTTCTGACCTTACCAAGGTCTTATGGACCTTCCTTTCTACTCTTCAGTCCTGAAGACGCTCGGGACTGAAGAGGAACAAGGGTGACATGACAAAACCTTGGCCTGCCTTCCAGCTGGCCAGCAATCTTCTGCTACGCTTATTAAAATCATCGCATAAATTTGTGTTACAGCTCCATGGGAGCCCAGCCTCATTCTCCTTGCTGCTAAATGGCTGTAGAAGGAAGAAGAGATGGTTTGGCCTCCCATAAACTGTCCCAGGTATATTTTGGTGGGCAGTCACTATCTATTGACTTCATAGATGCCAGTAAAGATTATCCTACCTTTAATAAGAGTTAATGAATGCTACGGAGGAGTAAAACAAACTGTGTGTTAAATTGCATCTGTATCCATTTTGTACAGCTCAGAATAGCATCTAATTGCTTAATGTTTTCATGATCAAGTGACACTCAGTGGCAGTAGGTTTTTACAACTCTTTGGAGAGCTATTTACATCCGTGTACTCTTGCTTTCCATCGCCTAGGCTCTTCGTTCACCGTTCAGCCAATTAGTCCAGACTTCTCTAAAAAAAGAGCTTGACTAGTACCCAGGCAGAGATGAACTTAATCATTTTGAGCCAAGTTTAAGGTTTGAGTCTCTTCTGTACATCACAAGTATGCATTTATATGTATGTATATGTTATATATTTCCCTAGTTAGCATTCTCATTCGACTATTTTAAAATGTAATTAAGGAGAGACTCTTGGCCAAACAAGCGATAAAATGTTTCCTTTGAAGCATGAAGTTGCTTCAAAAACCCAACTGTAAACTGCAAAATTGTAAAATTAATGAAGACACTAAGATGACCAGAAATGAGGGCATATGGAATGCTACCTGAAATTAGCAGCTCTCAGAAGGAATTTCAAGAGGAAGTAGCCAAAAACTTGAAAACCACTTTCTCCCTGCCTCTTATCGTTCCACCTGACTAGTCTGCTTTTCGAACCTGCTTTGGATATAAAATACAGAGTATATTTAGCAAACTCTGCTTTCTCAGGGGTTGCCTGACGAGAGGCAATGTGGAAACCTCCAGCCCCCCCTTCATCTGGGAGCTAGTGATAGGGCTTTGGTATTTCAGAGGGCATTGGGTTTTACAGATGTGAATCACAGCAGCAATTAATCCCTCTCCATAACTGAAATAACAAAAATCATGGAAAACACATCTCTAGCAGACTTTGAGGAGATGTTTCTGCTGGAGATGGAGCAGAATCAATCCCAGTATAATTGTTCTTTACATATATTTGGCTGGCTTTGGCCTAAAAACTGGTGATGGAGATTTCACAGGCTCCCACATTGTCTATTCCAGTATTTTCCTATCTTCACTCTCCAAAAGTTTTTCGCATTACCCAACCTCTGCATGCCTTGCTGCATTTTAAGTCCCTGACCCATAGCACTGTGAATTCCTTTTCTTTTTTTCCCCGTTGTCTTTTAGGCATTTGAAGTCTGTCACGTTTTATCACGTTTCCCTTCAGGCTTATCCTTTCGAGACCAAAGAATCCTAATTTCTTTGGCCCTTCTCGTAGGTCACAGCAGACCTCCATATCCATAGCAGTGAAAAAAAGGTAAGACTTTCAAAAATATTTCTTCAGAGCATGAATTTCACAGATCTGCCGTAGATTTAGGTTCCTAATTTAGTCGATGCTTTTGATACCTGTGTATAAAAGGCCTTTCTTGGTTGTTAAGCCATTGATTCAACCTGTGACAGCGCTTACTGCACTCCATTAAGAGGAGTTTACAGAAATGTTTTCACAAGCCATGGGAGAGAGATACCCGTATGAATGATTTACAATTAACTGTTGTAAGTAAATGGGTAATTACACCTCTAGTGGGCTTTTTTCCTTAAAAACAAAAAAGACCTAATTATGATTTGTACAATTGCTAAGAAAAAACAGTGCAAATTAGAAACCTAAATCTTAGGGTCCTTGGAAAATATCAATCTTTGTGTATTTATATTTAACCTCACTGGCTTTGAAATGCCTGTACACCAGTGCACGCAGCATGGGGAACAAACAGGAGGAGCTGGAGATCTGTGTGTGGTCGCAGGGCCATGATCTCATTGCAACCACGGAGATGATGGGATAGCTCACATGACTGGAATGCTGCCATGGATGGCTATGTGCTTTTTAGGAGAGACAGGCCAGGAAGGCGAGGTGGTGGAGTTGCTCTTTATGTGAGAGAGCAACTGGAATGCATCGAGCTCTGCCTAGGTGGGGAGGAGGAGCCAGTTGAGAGCTTGTGGGTAAAGACCAAAGGGCAGGCTAACACAGGGGACACTGTTGTGGGTGTCTACGACAGGCCACCTGACCAGGAAGAGAAAGTTGATGAGGCCTTCTACAGACAGCTGGAAGTAGCCTCATGATCACAGGCGCTAGTTCTCATGGGGGACTTCAACCACCCTGACATCTGCTAGAGGGACTACACAGCAAGGCACAAACAGTCCAGGAGGCTCCTGCAATGCATTGATGATAACTTCTTGTCACAAATGGTGGAGGAGCATATGAGGAAGGGTGGACCTTGTCCTTACCAACAGAGAGGGACTGGTTAGAGATGTGAAGGTTGGGGGCAGCCTTGGCTGCAGTGACCATGAGATGGCGGAGTTCAGAATCCGGCAGGAAAGAACTAAGGCAACATTCAGGATTGCAACCCTGAACTTTGGGTTCAGACTTTGGGTTCAGTGGACTTTGGGCTCTTCAGAGACCTAATTGGTGAAATCTCATGGGTGAAGGCCCTAGAAGGAAGGGGGGTCCAGGAGAGCTGGCTAATATTCAAGCATCACTTCCTCCAAGCTCTAGAGCGGTGCATCCCAAGGAGAAAGAAGTGCAGCAAAAGAGGCAGGAGACCTGCATGGGTGAGCAAGGAGCTCTTGGCCAAATTCAGACAGAAGAAGAAAGTACAGAGACTGTGGAAGAGAGGACAGGCTACTTGGGAGAATTATAGGGATGCAGTCAGAGTATGTAGAGATGCTGCGAGGAAGGCTAAGGCCCAGTTGGACTTGAGTCTGGCAAGGGATGTTAAGGACAGCAGGAAGGGCTTCTTCAGATACATCAGCAGCAAGAGGAGGACTGGGAAAAATGTGGGCCTGCTACTGAATGGGGCAGGGGCCATGGTGACAAGGGATACAGAGAAGGCAGAATTACTGAATGCCTTCTTTGCTTCAGTCTCCACTACTAAGGGCAGCCCTCATGAATCCTGTAGCATGGACGTGAGGGAAAAGGTCTGGAGAAAGGAAGACTTTATTTTGGTTGAGGAGGATAGGATTAGAGACCTTCTGGGCAAGCTTGACATCCACAAATCCATGGGCCTGGATGGGATACACCCATGGGTACTGAGGGAGCCGGTGGATGTTGTTGCCAGGCCACTCTCCATCATCTTTGAAAGGTCCTGAAGAACTGGAGAGGTGCCTGAGGACTGGAAGAAAGCCAGCGTCACTCCAGTCTTCAAGGAGGACCCAGGCAACTATAGACCGGTCAGCCTCACCTCCATCCCTGGAAAGGTGATGGAACAGCTCATTCTGGATGTCATCTCCAGACATATGGAAGAAAAGAAGGTGATCAGGAGGAGTCAGCATGGATTCACCAAGGGGAAATCCTGCTTAACCAACCTGATAGCCTTCTATGCTCGAATGACTGGCTGGGTAGATGAGGGGAGAGCTGTGGACGTTGTGTACCTTGACTTCAACAAGGCTTTTGACACTGTCTCCCATAACATTCTCCTAGATAAGCTCAGGAAGTGTGGGTTAGACGAGTGGACAGTGAGGTGGATTGAGAACTGGCTGAATGGCAGAGCTCAGAGGGTTGTCATCAGTGGTGTGCAGAGTCTAGCTGGAGGCCTGTGGCTAGTGGAGTCCCCCAGGGCTCAGTATTGGGTCCCATCCTGTTCAACTTATTCATCACTGATCTGGACGAAGCGACAGGGTGCCTGCTCAGCAAGTTTGCTGATGATCCCAAGCTGGGAGGCGTGGCTGAGACACCTGAGGGCTGTGCTTCCATTCAGAGAGACCTGGCCAGGCTGGAGAGCTGGGCGGAGAGGAACCTCCTGAGGTTCAACAAGGGCAAGTGCAGAGTCCTGCACCTAGGGAGGAATAACCCTAGGTACCAGTACAAGCTGGGGGCTAACCTTCTGGAGAGCAGCTCTGCAGAGAAGGACCTGGGAGTGCTGGTGGATGTCAAGTTGACCATGAGCCAGCAATGTGCCCTTGTGGCCAGGAAGGCTGATGGTCTCCTGGGGTGCATTAGGAAGAGTGTTGCCAGCAGGTGGAGGGAGGTGATCCTGCCCCTCTACTCAGCCCTGGGGAGGCCTCATCTCGAGTACTGCGTTGAGTTGTGGGCTCCCCAGGGCAAGAGAGACATGGAGGTAGTGGAGAGAGTCCAGTGTAGGGCTACAGAGATGATTAGATGGCTGGAGCATCTGCCCTCTGAGGAATGGCTGTGAGAGCTGGGCCTCTTCAGCCTGGGGAAGAGAAGACTGAGGGGGGATCTGATCAATGTGTACAAGTACCTGAAGGGAGGGTGTCAAGGGGACGGGGACAAACTCTTTTCAGTTGTCCCATGTGACAGGTCAGGAGGCAATGGGCAGAAATTGAACCGCAGGAAGTTCTGCCTGACTGTGAGGGGGAATTTCTTCCTTGTGAGAGCACTGGCACAGGTTGCCCAGAGAGGTTGTGGAGTCTCCTTCTCTGGAGATCTTCAAGGCCCGCCTGACTGCAACCCTGTCTACCATGCTGTAGGTGACCGTGCTTGAGCAGGAGGTTGGACTAGATGATCTCCAGAGGTCCCTTCCAACCTTACTGATTCTATGATTCATATTATACATAATGTATATAGAATGGGATATTTTTGTTAAAGTGTTGTCTCCAGATACTTACATGGTAAAAAGGGAAAAGCACATACACTGGTACCTTTGCATTCCATCATTGCTTAGAATTCATATGAAGAATTTCGAAAAAGAAGTCTGATTGGCCTCATAGAATAAATCTACACCGTTGTTTCTGTGCAACCAGCCATCGTATGCCATAGAGGAAGATGAATCCATCAATATTGGCCTTATTGATCAGAGACTAATGAACTCTGTTTATAATGTGCCATGTTTTAAATGGTTGTTGAGCCTTACAGCCCTTCTTTCCTCCAAATTTATTTGTCATTATTTCTACGTTATGATCCTGAGAGAAATTACAATGAGAAGGCATCATTTTGGTTTAAAACTGTGTCAGGCAGATTGATCTAGAACCTTGTCCAGTTTCTTTTGCTTCTGTGATAAATTACTGTGTGATATGAGAAGCGATGAGGTGGTTTAAATGAACGCAGCGGCTGCTGTGATCACTGCATGCGCTTGCAGAAGTCATGCTGCACCTTCAAGTGCATCACAGACTGTTTCCTTCCAATTTAATGGATAGCATCAAGATGTGGGTTGAGTGAATCAACAAAATGGTTTCTTACCGGATGTCAGCTCAACACTGGTTCATGAGAGGGCTCAAAAATGAGTTTGCCATTGCTGATATACTTACTGAATGGCATCCAGAAGATGAGAATTTAATTATTTTACTTTCTGAAAGGGGTCTGTATTTACTGATCTCCTGTTCTTACTACGATTTATGGATAATAAGTACCAGATTCCCTGTAACAGTCAGACATTACTGTGTGAAAAAACACAGTGTGAACTTTATGAGCAGCTCAGCTGCCTTTCCTGGTGGCCACTGAGTAGGGAAGTGGAAATGAGTTACACCTCTCAGAGCTGGCAGGGCTTGTGAAGGGTTGGTGAGGACAGAGGTAAGATCATTTTTGCAACAGAGAGGCTTCCCAGCACACCAGTAACTAGTTTTGCTGCTCTTGTGTCACCTTCATAAATCACCTTTGGCAGGATATGTTAGCCCTTGCTGAAAATCTTGACCTTGTGGCTTAAGTCGTGATTGGATTCCTGCAGGCATCATCCCCTCAGAGGGGCTCAGAACACCTGAATTTTGGCTTTCTGATCCACTCCTTGGATATCACCCTGTTTTCATGCTTTTTAAGCTTTTGGCGAGTGAGAGCAAAATAGGAAACTTTGCTTTGGCACAGCCAACCTGGACCCAACGTGCCTCCTCTGCGCAGAAACCCTGCGCAAAGCCCGTCTCAGGACTCAACATCCCTTTCTCGTAGCTCTAAGAAGAGGTGGGGCTGCTGCCGCCCAGAGATATACTAAAAAACAGGAGGAAAAGACACAGAGGAGAAGTCACTCGTGAGGGTAACATCTACAAAAAGGCTATAGTTGCATTATTTAACTCCAGGAAGCAGTGTACAGAGATAGTTCTTTCAAATTAAAAAAAAATCTATATATGTAGCATGGAGGAGCACTATCTAGCCACAATAAGCAGGCTATTTGCAAAAGGCAGCAAGTAAAAAGTGAGCTCTGAGTCGCTTCCTTCCACTGTGTTCATATCTCATAGAGGCCACAAGCAACAACTCTTAAATCTCAGCCCAAACGCTCTGCGATAATTATGCCAGTATACACAAGCAAGCTTCAATAGCAGATGCACTCCATCCACATCTGAACTTGCCCATGTAACGATAAATATCTTTTATAGGTAGAAACATCAGTTATCTGGTGGCTTCCGTCCTATAGAAAGCTTGATTAGGTGATAGCAAGCAATAAATAATAGCATGTGTGCAGCTGATTATAGCATCTCTCAGAGCGGTGCTAATTCATTTGCAGTGAGCCCGCAGTATTTCACGCTTATAACAAGCTGAGCTGCAGGAGACTGCATAAAAGCTGCCAGGCTGAAGTCCTTGGGTCATCACAGCCTCTTGGTGCTGCTCAGAGAGGATGGATTCAAGTTGCACGTCGCTAGTAGGAATGGTAAGTCGCTGGAAGTCCCTGCTTCCCCTGCCTCTGCTCCCATGATGCAGGTTAGAAGCAGTGTTCTGCTGTGCCTAATCCCCACCAATATAAAAGTCCTGCAGCTAATTTACATCATCTGTTTCAGCCCAAAGACTGTTATCTTCAGATAGCCCCTTCTTGTACTCGATACAACAACGAGAAAAGCAATCGGAGATTGTACCTTCATGGGAAAAGAAAGGATACTTTGGAGAAACTATCAGCTGACCATCTCCCTTGGAAGACTGCCCCGGAAAGAACAAGTGAAAGAAAATTTAGGACCCTAAACTGAACCCAGACTCAGTGTTGAGTGGACTGCAGCACTCCAAACACCACCTCGTATGCTCGCACGTTCCTCAGCTGAATCCTTTAAAACACAAGCCTCTGTTTCCCAGAAAGCTGTTGGAATGACGTGGACCATTTCCACTCATTTTCAGTGCAGTTTCCTTGAAGCTCCTGTATTCTCTGGCTGAAGTTCTGGTAGCGAAAGGGAGACGATGCAGCATCAGGTAATAGCAACAACAGGCTAATATTTCTGAAGATTGCTGTCAGGCCACAGACATGTCTCTTAGGGCACCCTTAGCTGTTTTCCAGGGCTAGAACTGTACCTGTGGCAACCCTGCGTTCAGCGTACACTTGCTAGCCAGGTACACCTACTACTGTCCCACAGCAAAAAGCACAGGGTGTTATGATGTTCATTCAAGACTGTTTCTTTTCCAAAGAAAAAGTACTACTAATATGTTAACAGCCCTGAGGCTGAAATTATTAGGCTACTATAAACTGAGAAAACCCTTCAGACCAAAAAGTTATTTCAGCCATGTAAATCTAAAAGCATATCTCAACTAGCTCAATATTTAGGAACATTGGGTTGTATTTAGAGGAATTTTTAATTCAGTTGAAGATAGTTATTTTCGAACTCCTGGGCAGACAGGAGTCTTTAGAGACCTGAATTGCATTTATTACAGCCTCTTTAAGGGATTTCTCTGGTGCTAGGCTCTAGCAAAAGAAGAGTAAATTAATCATGAATAGGCAGTGCAATTCCCTCTCCAGAGTCCTCTGGTCAAATTAATATAATCAATATAGCACAAACTGTCAAGCACTTTTTCATATTTATGTCATTTTTATAGCTTTTACCTATATGACAAAATAGACTCTCTAGGACGTGGCCATGCTGTATTATATGGTCACATCTTCAAAACAGGAAGATTTTTAAAACCTCCAGCTTACTGGCTTCATATTTCCTGTTTGTAAAACCTGTAGCTTTACAAATACTGGGCACCGATAAGAAATACAAAAGGCATGAGCCACACGTGAGGTGTACATGATCGCAGGGATGGGTCTGTGTAAAAGTGGCAGGAAGCTCAGCCTTGCATTTGGACAACCAAGTGATCAAGGACTTTAAAGGATCTACAAGGTGGGATTGATCAAAACTATTGGCTATCAACCGCAAAGTGTCAAAATCCTGTGTTGGTATCAGTGTGACAAAAACATGGACCTCCTTCCTCCTTCCAGCCGTGCCTTGTTGTCAGCATGAAGGAGAAGGAGGAGAAACATTTGGGGCTTAACAGCAGCAAAAGTTATTGAGTTTAATCCAACTCCCCCAAAAGATCTCCAAAATACTGTGCATGCAGGGACCCACACGTGAACTCGAGCAATAGCCAAGCCCTGGAGTACGCTAAAAGCTTGTCTGCTGGACAAAAGTGATTCATGTAAAAAGCTAGCTGATTCGACCGTTAAAAAATGATGATCATACTGATTTCACGTAGGGAAGAGTTACCATTGCGCTAACGTACCTCGTTCAAATAGCGGAATCAATTTATGCTGTTTGAACTAATGGCTAAATGCTGTAATCTACTTAAACCAGAGAACAGATTGAAATCCTCAGAAACTACACAATTAACATTCTTCCTAAAGCATTACCATATTTGATGGCGTTAGTTTCCTGTGATTTAGCCAAAAGAAAAAGGCTTTTGACATTAGATTCTTGAAATCTTTAGACGCAGAGTAGAGTCTGACGTGTGAAAAGCAATTAGAGTGTGATTCATTAATCTTGTACAGAGCAGTGGACGGCTCACGGCTGGGTAGAATTAAAAATAGAGGGAAGAAATTAGCATGCTTTTTGTGTTATCGTGGCATGCAATGCCAACTGCTATCCGGCTTTTCTAGGCTATTTTAATATTCACGTTTAAGAAACTGGGAACCTTTCAGATCCTGCAATAGCATAGGTAATACTTCTTCTAGTCTAGACAGATTTTCATATGACAGAATGCTTTCTTCCCTGCTATTATGGGGTCTACATTTTTTTAAACTTAATCTGCTTTATGTATTGTCAAGGGATAATACAGGTTATGTGAAAGAAAGAAAGTATCTTCAGAAACTTGAATTAATTCTGGTAGTGAGATTTTCTTTCTCTTCCAATTTTCAGGTAGTAAGTGTCCTTTTTTGGGTGTTAAATAGCCTCCCACCATTTCTGTCTCACCGAGCCCAACTTGGCCAGAAGGAAGCACTGTTTTATTCTAAGTAGACTGCCCCATGCATTGGCAGTCATGAGCTGACAAGCTGCACAACAATCATCAGATAAGTTTAACAGCTCTTCATATTGAGTTTCTTCAGACTTGCAAGAACATCCTGGAAGCAACCTGAATGTAGTTTCCTCAGTTGTTACTAGCCTAAGTGTTTCCCTCTTGAAATAACTCTTTATGACTTTGCTGTATACAAGTAGGGCTGTGCAAAACAGCTAAAGTGGGCTTACTAAGTGACAAATGACCATTAATCTTGTAACGGATTTCTTGAATAGTAACAGAAAATAACCTCAGGTCACTGTGACCACTCATTTATTTTGTATGCTAATGAGATCAAGGGGACAACTCTTGCAGCCCTGAAAACTAAATTAATGGACTAGAATCCTTGTGTCTGAAATTCTATGGAAATTACATTTTAAAAAAAATCACTTTGGCTGGAGTGAAGGCAAGATTAGGAAAAAAAAAGCAAAGAACAGAATAAAGCATCCTTTTAGGACACACTCACAAAAGGAAGAATATTTTTTGTTATGTATTTGCACAATGCCATCGCACTACAGCTGAGAAAAACAGCTCAAAATAATAACAACAAAAGTTGCAGAACCAATAATGTTCAGGGCATTGATAATACAGTTAACAAAACAAAACAAAAAACCCCCCGAATGAACAAAGAGGATTCGGGAACACAAAGGCAGTCTGTGGGTTAATCGGATTACTGATTGGAACGATAGGATTAGTGACTGCGCCTTGTGAACAGTGTCGCGCTCTCCATCGGCATGGATCAGGTTCTGAAACACAAAAGCAGGCGTAGCTCGTTCCTAGTACACTTTGGAGCCGAATTTGACTATAATTGCAACCAGTGGGAATTCTCATAGAGTGACAGAGGCATGATGAACAAATGAATTACAATCTTGATATAAAGTATTAAAAAATTAGCTGTTTATTATATATTCAGCTTTTTTGTAGATTCATAATATTGGTATTGGAAGCAGACAGATTAAAAAAAAATCATTGCTTGGCTTTAGCTGGCTTTCACTCATTTCAGACCACATGCAGTTCTTTCGTGGTCAGCAGTTGCTCCTCAGAAATATGTCCCCATGAGCTGCACATGACCACCACAATGAATGTTGCTTGCAAAGAATGTGCAGAGCAGAAAATACACGAAGCTCTTGTCATAACGCAGATCTGAGGTGGGATAGGCATTTATGTTCTGCAGGGAAGCCTTGTGGCAGTAGAAAATAAGGATGAAGAAAGAAAGAAGATACTCTGATATTGCAGAAGCAAGGAGTTTATATCAGCACTGATTGAACAGCCAGACTGAACGTCTTTTGTCTGCTCAATAACCCATATCCCTTCTGAGTGTACAACACTGTATACTCCTAAGACGACCAGAAAACTTCAAGAAGCGCCCACCTATTAGTGGGAACAGTAGTTTCTAGCAGGAAACTTCACCATACCTGACAAAGATATTCGTGTTTCTCCCTGTTAGCCACTGCAGTAGGAGTTTAATCCAAATTTGCTAATGTGCAACCTCGAATATTTCACATGAATCATACCCAAGTCATTTAGTCTGTCAATATTAAATATCTATCTAAACATATATCACTTACCTGAAGGTGACAAAACCAGGGGAGCTGTAACAATGTCGTTATGAATATAGAATATCTTGGTCTGGTGTGGTTCTACATTGTTTATTTTTGGTGGTAACCACCTCCTATTCTTGAACATTTTTTTTCTTTAATGCTAGCAAATGGTTGGTAGGGAGTCCATGTCAGGATCCTATATATGCAGGTAATTTATCTGAGACTGGTATTGATTGACCAGTTCTCTGAATAGTTGTATTAGTCACAGCTGGAAGAAAGAGTACGCACATATTTTATAGTCAAGGAGTTGCTGTGCTTAATGCTGAGAAAATCTTGCATTTAATAGAAAGTATTAAAGATCATGTAACTCCAACTGCACTGGAACATCCTCTGGAAACTGTATGCTGGGTTGGCATGAACCATGAAAGCCTGGTTAGCGTCTAACCAACCCTAATTTGGGTAGACTGCTTTGCATAAGAACAGCTCTCTCACCAGCTGAAAAGTAATTTAATCTTCCCTGTACTATCTATTTGGCTGGATCTGATATGTATCGGTTGGCAGGTGATTGGCTTTCTCCCTCTGTCATTTCTGGGACTGGCTATTGAACAAGACAGCTACCTTCTGGGGGGAAAAATGATGTATGAATATATACATATGTGTGTGTGTGTGTATATACACACACACACATATGTTTATACACACATTTATAGTTATATTACATAGAAGTTACAAGGAACTGGTGATACATATGTTTTTTTCATCAGCCTAGTAAGTTGATTAATTTGATGATTCATTATTCATTTAGGACTTTGAATTGAATATGCTGTTGGAGAGCATATGCCTTGGGTTACTTAGTAGCTTAGTTAAAAAACTGTATGCAGTTGGAAACTTATCTAGTTTATTTGCTTCTTCCCTAGATGGAATTCTCTAAACTTGAAGAGTTCCCGGAGTAAATAAAAGCAGCTATACAATCTGTTGCTTGATAAATATGCTTTTATGATACTTTTTTTAGTCATGGCCTGAATTGGAATACATTTGTTTTTTTGAAAGAATGTTCTCTTTTCTCCTCTCTTTTTCTTCTCCTTGCTTTTAATTGTTTTTTTTTAATACACAGTAGGGATATCATATCTTTGGTGGACCTACACAAGACCCAACTGACTTGCCAATGTAGAAGCTGATCAGCTCCTCAGGAGGAAAAAAAAAAGTCCATATTTGTCAGAATGATGACAGAAAACGTTTTTTTTTGGTATTAGACACCTTCATCTCATAGGGTTTGTTCCAACAAATCTAGGCTTCCTTTGAACAGATTATTCATTTTTCTGAATTTCCTTTTTCTCACTTTCCAAACAGGCTAATGATGTGGTGGAGGAGGAATGTGGAGTCCCATATGGCAGGTTTCTTGCCTTCTCTTCCATCTGTCCATTTTTGTACCTTGCTTTGAGCTTCTACCAGCAGTCTCCTGCAGTTCTCAGAGGCTTTGTTTCTGCTTGAAATACAACACCTGGTGGACTCCTGTGGACTTCAAGACTTTGTTACCTGTGGTGGACTCCTGTTGACTTCATGACTTTATCACCTGTGCTGCCTTAACACGGGTCATCTAACATCTATCATACCACACGATATTGGTAATTACATTTTCAGCTAAGTTACAAAACCTGAAGTTTCTGACTCTTCTAAGAAATACATTTTCTGACATCCTTCCCTGAGAGATGGTGAAGTGAGCAACAGACTTAACGCTTTGTTTGCCAGCCTTTCTTGCTATCTCCTGCACAGGGCGTAACTGTGAACAAAATTATTAGCTTCATGAAATACGAAATGTCATCCTTTCTCTGAGCAGTTAAAGTGAACACGTTGATAAGTGTTATTCTTTCATAAAATGCCTTTCGAAAAGCATTTAATGAAGGAGAGTTGAAAGCTAACAGAGTAGTAGTTGAATGTTGCTTTTTTTCTGATTTAAAATATACATTCATTTTCTTTTTTACCTCTAGCTCGTGCCCATACATCATTTTGCTTTACTGCTGTGGAATGGGAATAACTGCATGCAACCCTGAGAAGTGTTCTCATTATTTTTGCCTTACTGTCACACAATTCAAGATACATTGTATTAAAGACGCTATATAAAAAGCAAGTTAAAATTGAATTGCAGTAAAGCCACTAAAAGAATTCATTGCACTTTGCAGAGTTTACAACTAAGTATGCTGTGTGGCATGAATGGACAATTAAATGCAAGGAATTAGTATTAATGTGCTGGTTTGTAATAGTTGTTGAATATGTATTTATGTATGCCTCATTCAGTATGTTAATTGCAAATAATACTGGTGATTTGCACTTGTCCAGAATGCCTCAGCAAGTGAAAAAAATCATTTCACTGAGAAAATTCACTTTCCCTACATGCTTAAATGGAATAACAGTTTCTTCCAGGTACCCTGTTCAGGAGTGGATGGGTTGACTATGCAATAGCTTGCGACACAACCACTATTTTTGTGGCGGTGTCTGTATGTTTCCACACCTCTCATGGGAGAACTGAATAGCAGCGGGAGGAGTAAGGCTGACATTATGCACTTTTTGGGGGGCCATTCTGCAGCAGGGCACCCTCTGAAATGACTGGCACGAATCGCTTGGTACCTTTAGAGAATTCAAGAGAGATTTGATATAATACTCCTTTGATTCTGTTGCTGGGAAAACTGAAATTTTACAGTGCTACTGATCTATCCCAAATCCTTCTTCTATAGCCAAAGTTGCTTTTACTGTATGAGAAGGAAAATATTCTTTTTAATGATTTCACTACTGCACTTCTGCTATCATTTTTAGGAAATGTCTAATGACCTGATCCTGTGAAGTGCTAATGAGCTTTCCATCCTACTGAAACTGCTGGGATCTGAGGTAGCCTTGCAGGAAGAGCTGAAGAATAGATTTTTTTTTCTTCCCTCTCCAAAGTAATGTAAAACCCTGCAGAATTTCTTCTGTAACTGAAGTGGGTGAAAATTGAAGCCTTGGGAGATAAAGAGGGGACAGATGAAATATCCGATAGTTTTGTGATCAGTAGGGAACCAAAGCCCTGCCCTCACTGCATTTCAGCTCCTCCCTGGTGCTGCCTGCAGATACCTGTTCTTAGCAAGCTGGCAATTTTGAGCGTTCTGCTGCTATACTATGTCATAACTAAAAAATATCATATCTCTGATGGAGTCCAGGTGAAATATCATTTGTACGCTTGGCAGAAAAAAATGGAAAAAATATGAAATGGAAGGAGAAAAGATCTGATCCATTCCTCATTCGCTTTACAAACCTAGTATCCAAGCTTACCCCAGCCCCGTCTCAGGATCTACCTGTGGACAGAAAGTGAATATGAGTATTAGCTCAACATTTCTGGCACGAAATTTTCAAGAACAGGTTATCAATATGGCGATTTAAACTGTAATTAAGATTTGATGCCAAGATCTTTATGTTCGTTTTTAGCTCTTGTTGCCCCTCTGGAATACCAAAGGAGAGAAAAGATTCTTGATTTTCCTTTGACTTATCCGAGTGTTTTTCTCTTGGTAATAAGACCTTGAGGACTAACTACCTTTAAACAGTCGTTCACTTTAGGCAGGTTAATTTTGTAATGCCTACTGTCATGTCCTAGAAGCGCAATATGGTACTGTATAATCTTCGTCAGATTTGAGTGCCTGAAAAGTTGGAGGTAATTGGCAAAGAAAGTTTCTCATCTCATCTTCATATGGTGTCCAGTGAAGTGTGTTTGAAGGTAAATAAGATAAATTCAGAGATGTGGTACATTGATTTATGCTAAAGACTGGCCACAGGTATTTATAACTTCAGTATAGGCTTTTGCATGGAAAGCAGAACACACTGACTTTTCTTTCAATTTTCTATATATAATAAATGATCTCTGCTTTACTTTTGCTTCAACTTTATATTTTAAACTTCTTGACAAAAAAAAGGAAAACTTTGTGCTTATTTCCGTTCTGTAATAGGAAACAATTTTGAAGAATGCAAACATTTACTGGTGCTATCAATAGAACATTAATAACTTTCATAAGAAGTTTTATAGTAAGACCTATATCCATCTGAATGGGCTCAAAGAGAAGTATAATTATGGATTTCATTACTGAAATTAGTATTCATGTGGAATAGTGTTAGGAGATTTACTAAATAGATGCCTTCTATTAAAAAAAAATTCACTCATGTAGAGCAACTAGATGATAAAAAAAATTGAACAGATCTTTTTTCTGCCTAAAGGGGGCAGAGTAAGGTTTCTTTGTGTATTTTGATGACACACGTCTGTACTTTCAAATATGTGGCTTTCATCTGAAATTAATTTTAACTCAGATATGAGGGGATCCAAATTTTTTTTCCAAATAATCTTGTATGATTTTTCACTCTAGGTTTCAGTACTTAGCATTAAAATTTTCTATGAGAAGGTATTTTGTTAAGAAACTACTTGACATCTACCAGTAGAACCATGGTATCACTATTATTATGATAATTTCAGTCATTTTAATATTAGTATTTCACTGAGTAGTGGAAATTAACACAGTCAGACTCTGCCCAAGAATAAATATATGCCACATTCCACATATATATATATTTAATTCCTCATGTTTATTAATTCTATAAGACTACTCAGGGTGCATTGTTTATCACATAGTGGCTTACAGTAAGGCTCTAAAATTTGGAAAGGCCGGAGGAGGTAACGTTGCCACCTTTCTAGAGGTCACTGCTGAAGAGAATATCCCTGCTCCTGTAATTATCCTCAGGGCTTTGTGTGGCCTCTCGGAAGTCTGTCGATTAGCGACACTTAGGTTTGAGAAGCAGGGAAGCACCTTTTTGGCAAATTGACTCATTGCCAGACAACAGAAAACCATTTGTATTTTCTGATCGGTTACTGACCTCCTTAGGTAAGTCAGATACTTATCAAATGACTGAAGTCTTTGGTCTACCTATGAAAGAAAAAAATCCAACTTGTAGCTTATACTTTTCTCTTTGTTCTGAGACAAAATGTCTCCTATCTGGAACTCAGGACATTAAGCATGTTTTTAGGAAGCAATATCAAGGCTGTCGTTTGTGGAGATCTCTCTGGTATCTCCCATTTTTCAGCTGGGATTTAAAATCAGATACAGTGATGAGCTTCCTAAGAAATGAGATGAAAAATGATTTAGATAACATTATTATAATAATATTATAAAAAGTGTGCCTACCCTAGGAAGTTTCTGTTCATTTCAGGCCTATCCACTCTAAAACCTACTCAAAAAAAAAAAAAAAAAAAAAAAAAAAAAAAAAAAAAAAGGAAAGAAAAAATTGGAGATACAGTTGGGACTTTGTTTGATACACAGGGATGGCACAGTATAGGCTCACTGAGAAAGAGAAAGTTATCTTCTTTATCTGTCCGTCAATGCATGGGCAGCTCAGGTGCTCATGAATCAGCTGCTGAACCTCCCCTCTGTTTTACAACAGAGTAGCAATTTAAAGTAAACCGTTTCCTTTGGCAACCTCTAACCTTTCTACTTGTCAGTCAGATTTTTCAAACTGATTGGGAGCGCAGGAAATTCCCATGTGAAGCAAGATTGAAAAGGTCAAGACTCCATGCTTGGTAAGGAGTGACATAAGTGACAAAGGAAAGAGAAGACAACACAAATGTATGCAGCAGGGAAGGCAGAGGGATGTAAGTAAAAATTTTACCCCTTTTGACAATAGAACAACAGGATCATATGATGACATGGGCAGGCTGCCGTCATGAAGAGGAGAAAGGAAGTGCCTTGCCCAGGAAAAGCATGCACGGAAGATGCCGATGCAGGAAGCAGAGGAACTTGCTGGTCCGAGGCCATTTTGGGGGCCCAGGAGATTCAGAAGAAAAGACTGGAAATGTATGTTTGAAAACATAGTTATTGAGTTCACAGAATGATAGAAGAGTTGAGGTTAGAAGGCACCTTTGGAGATCATCTAGTTCAACTCCCTGTTCAAAGCAGGGTCAGTGAGAGCAGGCTGCCAGGACTGTATCCAGTCAGATTTTGAGTATCTCCAAGGATGGAGACTCCACAGCCTCTTGAATATCTATTGCCATGCTTGACCACCTTCACTGTAAAGAAATGTTTTCCTATGTTTAAGTGGATTTTTTTTTGCATGTCTGTTTGCGTCTCTTGTCTTGTCACAGGGTGCCACTGAGAAGAATCTGACTCTGTCTTCTCTACACCCTCCCATCAGATGCTTTTACACAAGGAGAGGTTTCCGTAGTCTTGTCTTCTCCACGTTGAACAGCCCCAGCTCTCTCAGCCTCTCATCGTGTGAGATGTTCCAGTCCTAATTTAATCATCTCTGTGACCTTTCTCTGGACCTGTTCCAGCTGCTCTCTGACCTTCTTGTACTGGGGAGCCCAGCACTGGACACAGCAGTGTGTGATTCCAGATTTGGTCTCACCAGGGCAGAGCAGAGGGGAAGGATCACCTCCCTCAACTTGCTGACGACATTCTGCCTAATGCAGCCCCAGATGCTGTTGTCCTTTCTTACTGAGAGGATGCATTGCTGGCTCATCTTCAACTTGTCTGCCAGGACTCCCAGGTCCTTCTTTGCAGAGCTGCTTTCCAGCAGGTTGGCCCCCAGCGTGTCCTGGTACATGAGATTCTTCCTCCCCAGGGGCAGGACTTGGGATTTCCTCCTGCTGAACATCACAAAGTTCCTCTCTGCCTGTTTCTCCAGCCTGCCAAACTCCCTTTGAACGGCAGCACACCCATCTATCCGTCACTCCTCTCAATATTCTATTTTATTAATTTATATATTTGGATAGGAAATATTTTGTGAGAGAGCTAGGAGGAGTCAGACAGATGTAACTCTGCTTGCAGTGTAGAGAGGGCCAAGTTGTCCTTGGTGATCTTTATTCTTTTTTCTTGAACAGCCTGAAGTTGAAATGATGTCAAAGAATTGTAGCCTTTTCTTTGTCTAGGATAACCACAAGGTTGTATGGAACATCCTGCTTCTAGTTATATTATGCTTATGTATAAGCTTTTTTTTTTTTTTTTTTTTCTAAAAAAGACAAAAAATAGAAACGAGGAAACTGCATCAGTCTTCACATGTATCTTTTCTTGTGCTTTTTATGGTACCAGAGTAGGCGGATTGGTTCTTTCTCCCACAGCATTGGCAGAAGTTTCTCCCAGCTGCAAGAAGAAATTAGAAAATTTGTGTTTCTTTCCTGCGTTGTTTTCATCATGATCCTGGTGAGGAGAATGATGTAACTCTACTTCAGCTTGCAAACCATCAGCATTTTGAAGGTTTTCACCTCACTATTTTGCTTTGGATTTACCCCAATGCACGAGGTAAATGTTCACTCTAGAAAACGGAGCCTGTAAATTCTAATTTGTGAATTAGGCCCAACTATTGTGATAGCAGAGATGTTTTGGATATCTGGGGAAAGATAAAGGAAATAAAAACAATAAAATGTATGAGCCCTTTAAATTTTTCACCCTTTCTTTGTCTTTCATATTGGCTTTTCTCTTACACTTAAGGTTTGTGCCTTGCCTCTAAGTGCCAAGGAGACTTCTTCTTTTGGCCTTCTCTGCCTATTTAAACATTTTCATGATGTGAAAAGATGTCTTTATGACAGTACTTTGCTTTATGGCAATCAGAATGTGACATTTTGATGCTGCTGCAGTAAAATTGGATGACGTGATGAAGTTAAGTGTAGAATATGCTACCAAAGTATCATTAAAAAAAGTCATAAACCACTGTCTTGACAGACAATTTACTGGAAACTTGGGGAGTGGGAGAAGCAGAGAAAAATACATTTTTGTTTATGCTTATATGATTTGGTTTCTCAAAACTTGGTTATATTGGTAACACTCCTGAACCAGTCTCATGCATTTTATAACATTACTTTTCCTATGGAGAGTGTTTCTCAAAACAAACAGAAATCTTAAAAATTCTGGAGTTCAGTTCAAATCAGATGAACAATGAAAAGCTCAGATTGTAAAATGTTACTAAGCATTCACTGTCTAGTTCCCACTGTGTGAAAATGACAAATTCACAGATTTTATCCATCTCAATTCTATTTAAGTTTATTGCCACAAAAAATAAGAAAGGGGAATGGCTTTAGAAATTCTGACTATCCAACATCTGGAAATCAGATCCCCTATAAAATTTATAATTTCAAAATGACCTCCACATAAATAAACTAAAATTTTAATGAACTAAGTTCTTCACCCTTACCTGAACATTATCGATATGCATTCATGTAACTGTAATTTAGGTAATGGGATCTAAACTCGATGGTGGTGGTAGTAGTGGGAGATCTATTGAATACTGTGGAATATTGTGTTTTTATAGCTACTGTATCCTACCTGTGCACGACTTCATAACTTAGCATCTAGTCCAGGCAAAAAACAAGAAATGTAGAGAAAAAAAAAGCAGATATTGAGCAGGGGAATAAAAATAGGAAAGGAGAAGTGCTTTTACATCTGAGACTATATGGTTTAAAGTTTTAAGTGATTAGTATTTATCTATCATCTTTTTAAATTAACTGCTAGGTAAAAGCTTGGCTTTTACTAGACTTGTATCCGGTGTGGAAATACAGCGTTAAAGACAAGTTTTCTCTTTATCTAGTCACACTTCTTATATCTGATTTTTCAAACCCCAGGAATCTAGTAGAGAGACCACTTCTGGCCTCCAGAAAGTAACCTGTAGTAGTCAGCAAGTGCTGGACCTGAGCGCTGCAATTTTTGACGATTCATGGAGCACACTGGTGCCTAGGAAATACTCTATGTTGTACTCTGCTTGGCCATCTTCTCATTTTTGGTTTGGAAACTGTAATGTCATGTGGTTGTGAACAGTCATGGAAAGTCTTCCTCTCTGTTAACCCCGAGAAGCTTAGTAACATAGATGATAGAAGGAGTTATTTCTTTTCTCCAATAGTATAAGATGTTTTCTAGCCAGAGACGCATGAGAAATTAGGACATAAACATCTAGAACAACATTCCAACAAAACGTTCCATGTCGGATTCACTAATTTCATGGGCTTTGCTCACAAGCACATGATGAAATAATGTCAGACAAAAATTCATGTCTACTCTGTTGATGACAGAGTTGCTTGTAGGTATTATGATTTCTTGCTAGTCTCTGGAATACTGCAGATTGACAACTTGTAGAAAGTCGACTCGGTGAATCGAGACTAGATACACTGTCCCTCAAGCATGATGCATTGGTTGCTTCCTTATTCAGTCCTTGTTTATTGGTCAATGCCATTATAAATTCTTGGAGATTTAACTTGTTTCACAGCTTGATTTTACAAAATAATAGGAATAGAAGCTGAAGGGAATAGTATTAATCAAATTTGTTAAGTGTTAGGGTCTTTGTGATATTCCTTTAATCCTTTAGTTAGATTAGATATTCATTCCTATTTAGAGAACAATTTCATTAGACTTGAACCATAAAAATAAGGTTTATATTCTCAGTATGGCACAAGGGAAGAAGAAGCAAAACATACTGAGTTTACTGTGGAAGTTGTGGATCCTGACTCCATGTTTATTGATTCCCCTATATCTTTCTTCCTTATTTGCCCGTGACTCATATAATTCTATGAGATATTCTGGAAACATTTCTGTTTAATGCTAAGCTGAGAGCAGGCACTGTATGGCCCGCTTAACTGACACTTCTATCTAAATAATTAAAATGATTGTCCATTAAAGACTTGCAGCTTCATGACATATTTCCCAGTCATGAGGATCAATCATTTAGGAGGTCGGCTCAACCTTTTCTGCATTTACTTTTCTATAAATTAACATCTGGCCATAAAAAAAGGTATTGCTGTCAAAGTTAAGTTAAGATACTTTAATATGCTAGTGAAGATAGGAAATATTACATGCCAATATAAAAATAAATTTCCAGGAAAATAGACTTTCACTTCTCTTTATCTCAGATCAGGATCATTTGGTATTCAGTGGCACTGATTTATGAGGAAAACATGGGGTGATAGGATCTGGCTTTATGAAGCAGTCACGAGTTTTCTTCCAACTGCAACAAAACAAATATTTTGAGACTTGGAGAATAAGACATATTTTTACTATTCCATAAATCAATTTTAATTTAGCTAGAGCCCCATTTTCCTACTCTGTCTGTACGTGGAGTGGAAGATGCCCTTCATCTTTGGCATGCTTTGTTCCCTGTAACAGGGCCATGTGGCATCACGATGGTAACCTTGACACATAGGCTTAACCTGTAATTAATGTGAGATGCATGCCAAAAGGCTACGTTATTGTTCGTTTGGGGGAATATGGTACTCCTGGGGGCTACTGCAAAGGAAAGGATCAACTCTCTGTCTCCTAAGCCCTTTCGCGCTGTGATTGAGTTTTTGCGTTGAAATGCTTCTCATGAATTCTTGTTTAGGTTTGGATATCTTAAATACGGTTTTCCTGTTTTCAGATGATTTCTGTTCATCTCTGTTTAATGGCTTTTGTACACTGTGAACTAAACGCATTGAGGTAAGAAAGAGGTCATTGATTTTTCCTGTCGAACATTAAACTAGCACACAAGGCCTTAATGACTACTTATGTATGTATTAGAAACATGCTGACTCAAACCTTCCTAATAACCGACCTATGTGGGGACAGTTTTAATAAGAAACTGAAGGAAGATATTAATGCAGGTATGTATTACAGAGTATATCTTTTTATATGAAACTATTTTGGGGCATCTAGTCAAAAAAATACTGAAGGGCACCCTTTCAGATGTTATCATATTCCTTTCCATTCTCTGAGATTTTTGTCAAACCGGAAATTAGGAATGCTCCTTCTCCCAGAGGGAGAAAAAAACATGCTTTTTCTTTAATCTCTTTGAAGTGATTCTTCAATGTTTTAAAATACTGTTTGTTGTTGCTGTAATTTTACTGTTTAGCAACGGCATGCATTTAAACGGCCTAATTCAGCTGCACTTTTTGCCTCTGTGCGTCTTGCGCTTATCTGGCTTCCTGAGGAGTCCCCTGCAGTGGGGAAACCCTCTGTACATACAGCTCCTGGAAGAGGGACACTAGTGGAGTCCTTCCACTGGTGCTTTTCAATAGCAGTATTCAATTAAGGGCCAGAAACAGGCTCAGGATCTCCCACTAAGCCCCACACTGGTCAGCTTCCTCTTTCCAATGGCAACTTGGCTGCACATAAAATCATAGCAACCTCCAACAGATGTTGCACTAATAGATATTTAAGGGAGCAGCATGAAGAAAGCAAATGAACCTTGTGTAGAGAATAACTTACCTTCTGCAGAGTGCCACCTGTTGCCCCTTAATTTGCAGTGTCTTTACCCATTTGTACTTTAAAGACAGTAAATGAAATGAGGTTACAGGATAGTTGCTGCTGAGATGTTCTAGTTGGGTTATTAAAAAGGCATATGAGTATGAAAATGGATTTGAGGCACTATTGCAAGCAAATGAGTTTGAATGAAATAGAAGTTTTAAAGAGAATCTAAATCACAATGAATCCTAGAAACTCCAAAGGACAAGTTTTTCTTTTCGGTGGCACCATCTTATCACCCCCAAATCCTTAAAGCTGCAGGTCTCGCTCATTGGAGATACTCGGAAGCCATCTGGACATGGAAAAGATGCTCTAGGTGACTCTGCTTGAGTACGGTGGGGGTGGACTAAACGATCTCCAGAGGTGCCTTCCAATCTCAACCGTTCTGTTAGTCTGACTCTGAAGTACTTTTAGCATACTTCTTTAGTACTCTTAGAGTACTTAATACTCTTAGTATTAATAAAGAACTTTCTTGGTAGCAGGTTCTTTCTTCAGACTCTCCAATTGAACCAGTCCCTGGAAAACCAACAGGCAGTCACAGTCCTGTTAGGCCCTTAGCTAAAACTGCAAATAACCTACCAGCCTATTCCAAAATTGTCTCCAGCTGCCAACCCTCACAATCCTTCTTAGCATAGCCTGTTTTTTGTCAAAGCCATCACTGAGGATTGCCCTCCTGAAGGTCAAGCATTACATTATGAATCAATCACTGGTACCCTTTCGACTCATTAGCCTCAATTTCCCTCATTACAACTAGAAAGCTTGTAGCAGCTGATCAAAAGGCATCACAGTGAGAAGCTAATGGGGGGAAAGGAGCATGCTGCATGGGTGCGTGTTAGTTGTAGCTCAAATATTTCAGAGCATTTGCTGAACATCATTGCCAAAACTACTTTCACTGGACCACATTTCATTAGCTTTTTGCAGAGGTGCTGGAATGAAAAGTGTCAAATATACAAGTGGACGTAATACAGCACCATTGGCAAAACAGAAAATGATTCAGTGAGAAGATCTGGCAGAAGAAACAGGGCTTGATTTTAAATGCATCTTCTCCTGTTTAGATGTATTTCCTTGTGCTTCTCAACCAGGAGCACTGGAATGAATATGTCTCTGATTTCATTCATCTTCTGTTTCTGTTTCTCCATTGCAAAACAGAGATAATGATTTTTATGTTTTGCAAAATCTTCTGTGATCTACTACTAATACATGCACGATGATAAACACATGTATTGCATTAAAAATGAGCATATGTCTGTAGATAAAGATTTACAGATAATACATTTTCTTAATTTACTTTTTAAAATTATTTTACTATAATAATGCCATGAAAGAATCCAGTGGCATGATGATGTCCAATATGAGGCCAGAGTTAGCTAAAATAATTACCAAACACTTCATTTCAGTGAATTGAATATATTAGTTGAATAACTCCAAAATAATTCAATATTTAAGTAATACTGCCATTTTGAATCAGTAATTTCCACAGGATGATTTATTTCAGATTGGCCTGTGTATGATTAATTAATGCATTCATTCCACTATGAAATGAATCCTCCTTTACCCCCCCCCCCCCCTTTTTTTAATTGCACTATTTGTGTCCATTGAGTTGCTGGTTGTAATCCAGGGTACTCATTTAAAAGGTGAAGTAAAATAATCTTTCTATTCACAATGTTTTCTTTAAAAATTGCTTTGAATTGGGGCATGGAATGCTTGTATTTAACCCTCCCTGTAACCCTGTGTAAAAGCTGTTCAAACAGGTGTAAACTGTAATGTTCCTTTCTGATTGCATTCCTACAATTTTGAGCATATGGCTATAGTTTCCTGTTTACAAGACACTAGAAACTCATGTATGTTAGGTGTCCACAGTTACAGTGCAAAGCTGTCTGATAGCACTTTCTTCTGCATTTCAATAGCACTCCATGATATTTCAAATGCATCTGTGCTGAAACTCCTGACTTTATCAATAAGAAATGTAGCGTTCTAATTCTGCTCTATTCTTCCAGTTCCTAGAAGAAAAAAAAAAAAAAGTATCAGTATTTCTTTTATTGTTTTTCTAGAGGTTTTATCTTAACTAAACCATTTCTTCAGAATATACTTCTGATATCATATTGGTTTCTTTTGAATTCCATTTACTTGCCTTCAAGGCTAACTGAGTAATTCAACTTAATTTCACTTTAACCTTCACACATTACAGCTCATTATCAAAACTGGTTGAGTTTTCAACTGTCTTTATTTCTTTGGCTGCTGTTGGGTTGCATATAGACAATGCTTCGTGGCCATGCTGCTTGATTCACCAGCTACTGAAATGCAGAATCATTTTATTTGGGACTGAAAACGTGCCAGGTAGTGCTCTGCAGATTCTCACCACACGTGAGGGGAGGCTGAGAGGGGTTCCTGTGGTTGCGTGTTACTGCTTTTGTTCTCTGTGGAGCTCATTTTCCACTTATCTTTAGAAATGCTTGCATAATCCCACCACGTTCATATTTGGGTTTAACTTGATTGGTTGCTTTTGTAGATTCCATATTTCTTCTACAATGTGTGGTTAAGGTGTGCGCTGACACCTGGTAGCTGTGATTTTGCAATTGCACCTGTTTTTTTCTTCAAAGGCATTTTTTTCCATTCATCTTCATATTGCAGTCATGCTCTACATACGTATATTTTCAAATATTGTCAGCAGGCATTCAGGTGGAAATTTACCTTTCGCTCTGCAGGACTTTATTTCTTGAAAATGTATGTTTTTATCCAATACTCCCTTATATTTTTACTTTCTATTTTGCAATTAAAACTTGTTAAGAGTGCAATATAATCTCCACCGCCCCTCTGTATCCTAAATTATTATTTCATTTATCAGAGACTTTTAAATATCCTAAGGTCTGTCTCTTGGAATACTGGTTGATGGATGGGGCATGTTAGCCCCAGCCTGGGTTGAAATCCAACCTGTTCTTTCCTTATGCACACTTCAAACAGAAGTAGTTTGCAGAATTTTCACTTCTCCCTGAAAGGGGAGAGTATCACAACAGTTTTACAGAGAGACAGAGAGAGAGCGAATTTACAGCAGTTAATGACACCTTTCTTTGACATGCGGAGTATCACGACTTCTTTTTCACTCTTCTGGATGTTGTTTCTGGCTCCTTTCTTAGAGGGTCTGTTAAATTTCTGCACCTTCAGCATCACTTTTCCTCAGGGACCATCTTTCTCAAATATTTTTAGCCTCTTCTGTGATGTGTGAATATTTTTTGTCAGAGACATTCAGCCCCTTTACAGTGATCCGTTGTTGTATTCACAAGTAGGAAACTGGAAGGCTTGAGACAGTGACCGGGTTGTCCAAGGTCTCTCATCACGTTGGGGCAGTCAGTTGGTGGAACACACGATCAGATGCATCTTTAAGGTTTCTCAGACAAGACCATTTTCTTTCTTCTATAGCTAGTACATTAAGAAAATCCAAAAGATTAGCATTCCTGTAAACTTTTTCTTCAAATCACAGTAGTATTCCAAGTTGTGCTAGGTGGGACCAGCTTTGCTATATTTGCGTCTGTCTTTGAATCATAATCTTACCAGTTTTGGGGCAGCAACGCATGCAGCAAGTACACAAAGCGTGCTTACGCTAAGATATGCGTTTGGAAAAATGCAGACTTGTGTTATTTCTGTAAAAAGATTTACTGTTCTCTTGAATTAACTAACATTCAGCTGGAGCATTTACATTGTCATTTTTTTCCCTGTTGCTTGCATGAGTGTTGCGTTCAGTAAGATTTATTAGGGAAATGACTGTAGAGATGCGTGCAGAGTTTGGGGAAGCTCCTCTCTGAGAGGCCAAATAATGCTAATTAGGACTCCCAGATTAAACACGAAGGGCATATGTGCAGGTTGTTACTTGTATAGAGATTATCCAGGGACACAGAAAAGGCATGGTGTGGAAAGAGCTTGTAATGGTTTTCTGGCAGGGTGTGCGATGAAGGTTATAGATGGGACAAGAACTGTTGCATTTGCTGGAGGGAGCTTGTGTGATGAAAAGACTTGGAGAGGACAAAGCAAGAGGATGGTAAGACCGGCAGAGGTATGTCAGCAAAAAAAAAAGAAAAGAAAAGAAAGAAAGAAAGAAAAAGCAAAGGAGAAAAGATATGCCTGCTGGTTGTCTTTTTTTTTCTTTATTTAGAATGTTGGTACATGCCCGCGTATTAAAAACAAATAACTAAAACTTGATAGGAGTGATAAAGTACTGAGCAAAAGAAAGCCAGAACCCGTGTTTAGCAATATGCATTTTGTGTCTGTGAGCTACAGAGTACACATGCACAGGGATTATCCAGTATTTATTAGACCTGAAGCCAGCTCTAGCCACAAATCTCGAAATAAATGTAAATGTTGATCCATTCCCTGTACATCCACCACCTATTTTAGATACTCTTTGTACTTAAGATAGAAAAGACCTGTTAGTCCTTATCATGTGCTATGTGTAATGGGTATGTGGATATAGCTGCATATAATATATGTGGGCTTGTTCATGTGCATTTTTTAGTTTTATTTAGTGTGTAAGGACCAATCTTTACCTGGTAGGAATCAACTAATGCCAGCTTAAATCACAGAACCAAAACCACGAATATAGCAATTTCATGGGAGTGAGGGAGCTACAGTACTATTGAATTCAATGGCTAAGTTATAACAAACATTATTTCCTAGGTAGCATATGTATATATGTGTGTGTATATATATATAAATATATATATATATATATATATACACACACACTTAAGTACATTTATATTTATGCATATTTACATGCACATATGTATTATCTATGAACATTTTTCCTGAAGTGACATATATAATGTCTTTATAAACTGTGTGCCTGCAAATAATAAGAAAAAACAGTCTGAAACAATTTATCAGAGCAACTTGTGTAGGAACTGAATTTTCTCCATCCAGATCATGGCCCTTATTCTTCTAAAATCAGGTGCTGCTGCTGCTTAGTAACTGTTTCTCCCTGAGGTGGATTTAAATGTGTTCTGTGAATAACCATGGGCAAATTTGAAACTCTTTTCTCAAAAAAAAAAAAAAAAAAAAAAAGTGAAAAACATCAATTTCTATGTCCAAAAAAAAAAAAACAGTTTGTAGAAAAACGTGGCAGCAATTAGGATAATAATACATCTGGTCATGGGAAGCATTATAATGCAGCTGAATTATGATATCGTGATATCATGAAGGAAGAAAAAAATGATAGATACTATAATTCTAAAACTCTATTCATGATTCTCCTACGAAGTGTAGGTTAATACAGGCATTTGACAGTTCTGTAAAATACTGTCTTTGAAATAGTTCTCACAGTGCTATGTTAAGACTAACTAGCAGAGTGCGAACTGAACTACCTCGGTGCTAGCTTACTACTTCGTGCAAAGAAAGTAACTATTGGCGTAACTTCATTGTTAGAATTTGCCTTTGTTTTAGATTTTAAAGCGTTTCTGACACACCATACAGAAGTTCCACCAGCTGTTAGCATGCAAAATATGGTGAATGTGCACGCGTCCTCTGATCATTTCTGGAGAAGTGGCCATCTCTGTAACACCCCTGTGGATGTGGACCATCTTACAGCTCTGCTACGTTACCAAAGTAGCAATAAGATATAAAAATCTGTATTGCCCCTTGCCAAGACTCCTATCAGTGAAAACGTCATTTGGGATTCCTGGTGAACTAACCATTCCCTCAAAAAGAAGCAATTGCATCTTCTCAGCCTCTCATTATCAGGTAAAGAAAAGTAGTGGTGTGCGGCATGTCCAAGGTTTGGGGGGAAGTAAGGGGTACTGCAGAGAAAGAAGGGATGTCAAGAGCATCCTCAGTGCAATGCGCACTAAAGGTCTCTGCGCCTTCCTGTGAGAGCACAGGAGGAACAGCAAGTCACTTGGCAAATGGTGGTAACAAACTCCCACAGTTAGGCAATACTATAATTTGCAAAAATTATCCATATATTTTTAAAAGTTAGATTGTGGATGGTATTATAAAGCTAGGCCTGCTGCTGAGCTGGTACGGGGCTAGCAAAGACCGCTACCTCTGCATGGGTTGGTGTTAAGTGCCACCTATATACATGTGTGTGTGTACATGCCCCGCTGGGAGATGCACTTGGCCTCGCTGCCAACTGGACCTGCAAATGGGAACTGCAGCAGCCACATCCATGCACTGGGAGGGGAGAAACTCCTGGGTGTGCAAGCTGGGAAGGAGCAATCTTTTCAGTCCCAAAGTCTACTGGTTTTGGCAAACCCTGCAACACGAACTTGCTGCACAAGCAACCATTCATCATAACAAGGCAGAAGAAAATAATAAAAAATGACTTTACAATTAGTGATAGACTGAAGTGAATCTGCTGAAAAATTTGCTTCCCCAATATAAGTGTTGGCAATCAATAAGAAAATGTGATTTCATGAAATTAATAAGGCGTAACAAGATGGAGATAAAGTATATAGTGATGAACAAACAAAAGACTGAGCGAGTAGGCAGTAAAGCGGGTGATAGACGCACCATAAAATAAAGACGGTCAGTGATGTTTGTTGGTGCCCAGTGGTTCAAGGAATGCGTAACAATGTTTTCAATAAAAGCATTCATGTCAGGCACTCTAAGCTACCAGCAAACTGAAAGACAAATTCATAAATGTATAGCTCGAAGACAAATGGATGAGAGGGACGCAGAAGCTGCGTTCTTGCTGGGGCTCTTAATACGTTCTCCAAACAAGGCAGTACAAGAGCAATAGCTGCTTGTCCCATGTCACACAACGTAGCTTAGCAAAAAGGGGATTTTTTTAAAAAAAGAAAAGATGTGCTCTCTGCAGTGCCTCATCACAGCAGGCTTATATGAGAAGGTTAATCACTACCTAATGTTAAGATAAAATAGTACTGGAGGTTTTCATAGTGCCTCCTTTTTAGCTAGTGCCCTGAGCTAATGTAGGTCCTATAAGCATGTGTCTTGCCACCAGTTTTGGAAGACACCTAGAGAGGCTTTGTGTGGCTTTTATGAGTTTATCATTTCACCTGCAGCCTTTCTAATGCAGGGTGAAGTTGCTGCTAGCTTTGTATGCTTTGACAGAAAAATGTGAATGAACCCTGTCATTTATCCGGCGGTCATTCTGGAGAAGACATGATTCCAGTGCAAACAAGAAATGACTCAGGAGAGCACCAAAACCTTTCCTTCCAGGTACATCAGAAGGGTATGAACTGGATGGAGCATCAGTGTCACCCCAGTGTGCATAAGTCAGCGCAATGGAAAAAAAAATACAGTATTTACACATCTGCTTGCAGATTCAGGGCAAAGGAGAGAAGACTGCACTGCACAGCCACTGCTTTCTCCACAATCTGCTCTTGAGACAGCACTGCCACGTGCTGGCTGGAAGTCAGGGCTTCTCGGAAGGCTACAAGCCTGCCGAATGCAAACACTGAATGAGACTTTTTGACAAGGCCCTTAAACTGGTGAGTCTGATGGGGAGAGAGCAAACTTCAAGTAGTAAGCGCTGGTTTCGGAAGTGCTTTACTCTCTTCAGTGGCAGAGCAGTGTGACGATAATGCAGATTTGAAAAGTCTACTGAATTAGATGAGAAAGATCTAAAGAGATGGTGAAAAGTTAAATGGACCTTAGTGATTTATAGTGGCTTTTAATGAACACTAAAGACGTGATGCATCATGTTGATACTAAACTCAAGGTGACACCTAAAATATACGTAAAAATATATGTGCCACAGTAAATGTAGTTGTTAATGTGAGATAAAATAAAAATACAGTTTTAGCTGAAATTATTAAAATACAGGGATTGCAGAGGCCAGCTGGATGAAATACAATTTCTGTCTACTAGGCAAACAAGTGTAAGCAATATAGGAAGCCAGAAAGGTCTGAATAGGTTCCCAGCCAAGCACCATTCAGTCCAGTTTTGATAGGGAGTGAAAGTTAGGCTTTTAGCTCTTCTGACTCATGTAATTCTGCATCTTTGAGCTCCTACGGGAGGAAGATACATTTTAGGGTCACATTGGGACAAAGGAAGGTAAAGACAAATCGGTCAGATTTTTGACTGGATTGTCAGCTATTCAAGCTGAGTATGCTAAGGTGCTGCCAAAGGCTTGCTATGTGTGTGAGACCCCCTGTAAGTCTCCACGAGACTCCGTGTTGCTCTCCATTAATTGCATGAACTACTGTTTGTGGTTACTCTTCGTTAATCTTGTTTTCTTTGCATTCAGTTAAATGAGAGTAAAAGGTAGAGCTGTAGAAATAGCAACTGATGTGATGGAGCTCTGCTGCATAGTGAGAACATTACTTTTTTTGTAGGCTTCAGATCTGTTTTCAAGAGCATGCATTTAAGCAGCAAAGAATCTTTATTTTTCCTTGCAGCTCTCCTAGCCACACCTCTGTGAAATTGAAAGTTGATATAAGAGTCTAGGTGTTCAATTTCTGATCTGGAGGGGAGAGATTCTGCTCTTGAAGATCTTTTTCTTCGGTCTTGCAAAAAGGGTCTTGTATTTCTAGCGCACACTTTAATAAAAATGGAATAAATTGTATAGTCTGTGGGAGTTTGGGCTGAGTAATGAAGTCAGGATTTTTGAATAATAATCGTAAGAATTATTATCTCATAAAATGATCATTTTAACCCCTCCCTCTTAAGTACTATAGTAATGCTCTAATGCTCTGAACCACTTTTAGTAATGGGAGAATAAATATTACTTGATCCTTATCCCTTCATTGTTGCTGCAAGTATCTCATCAACCTATTTTTTACAGAGATTGCAATTTAGGTAATTCCAAACAAATAAATAAAATAATCCCAGAGCACCATTTGATGCTGAGTCAACTGTTGTCTTCTTGGAAGAATTGACACTATCTGTCCTCATGTCCTGGAAGCCCATGAGTATAAGTAGTGGTACCTTCCCTTTGTGTGTAATTTCCACTCTTGGCAATAATTCGTGTAATAATTTATGGACCTGTAACAAGACTCAGCGACAAGGGTGAAGCTGTGGCACTTCTCTGTCCCCTGGAGAAAACAGGCCTGTGTGGGCCCAGACACCGCTAGCTTGTTCTTCACCTCTTGCACTTCTGTATGCAGAGTTTTCAACAGCCCTTGAAAAAGATCATTTCCCTATCCCTGATCCTAAGTCTGAAACAAATCCTAAGCTGAAGTTGAAGCAGGGAGACCAAAATGTTTGACCAACGGAGAAACCACTGTAATTTCACCTCTTGAACCTTTTGTTACATTACCTAACATAGTTAAATTCAAATCCAGCCCTAAGCTAATGTTTGCCCAGGACATAGCTCCTTTCCCCTCTTTGGGTCTAGCCAAAATCACAAACCTTTTTCCTACTTCTGTACCCTTTGCGAGAGAAAAACGTGAAACCTAGCTCAAGTGTCGTTTCTTTTCTAAAATACACCAGAATGCAGTCTCAGGCCCCGGTAGATACAGAGCTGTGGTTCAGTGAATTTTCCCTAGATTAAATATTCCTTTACACTCGAACTCTTCCTCTGTCTGGGGGCCGGAGAAAGGTCTGTAACAGTCTGTACAGTCATGTACCAAAACGCCCTGGTAAAATGATCTTCATTATTCATTTTTCTTAAACCTCAGTCCACCCCGAGACTGAATCTGACCTGGGGAACTAATTTTTCCCACAGATACTGCAAGCATCCTTACCACCAAATGACACCTTTTCCTTCTTCAGCTCCAGGAATGTTGAATCATAATTTCACATTATAAAAGTTTTAGTTTTCCTAACTCTCCCCTGAATCTGACTTGGTGCATCAAGGACTTCCTACCTAAAAATTCCTTCTTGCACTTAACCAACATCAGTTCTCTCCCAAGCATTTGCAGACTTCTTGAGATAAAACACTGAGATCCTCTGTGGACACTCTTTTTTTTTTTTTTTCTTTTTTTTTTAATCGTGAATGACATGTCTGACCTAATATCTAAGGAGCTGCTGTTACGAGATGCAGCTCCTTCTCTTAAATTTATTATTCAGCTTTAGGCCCAAGTAATGGCAGATCTCCTCCTCAGTCTTCAGACCATAGAATATCAAAATAAACTCACTTTTTGATTCTTTAATTTTATTGACCCTAACTAATCTTAGTGGCAAACCTAACCTGAGTCTTAGCCAAAGAGAACACTCCTTCAAACTGGTACATAAGTGGCATTAGGTGTAGGTGCCACCAGTGCTCTTCCGATGCCTGTGACTTCAAGAACATATAGCAATAAATTCACCTCTTGGACCTTAGTTTTCTCTAGTCCTGACCTAACTCCTAACCTGGTCTGACACTATAGGACTACTGATTTCAATGGTCTCACTGTTAACATACTTTTAACAGGCATAATACTTAATTCACTATCAAAGTTGTTTTACCAGGCTTGCTATTGCATGTCAATAAGCAGGAGAAGAAGAGCTGTGTTTTGGCTTTGATAGCTGCAGCCTGCTCATGTGTTTACTAGGAAGGTAGATTTTGTAGTAATCTAAGTAGAGAGATTGTTGGCTTTATTCACTGATACAGTTCTCTTTTTCTCTCTCCCTGTTTTGTTTTCTTTTGTCTTTTCTTTTTGGCAAGTTTCATCTTTTTCTATGAAACATCATAAATTTCAGATAACTACGACGCAAAACATTTGTGAATGGCCGTAACCAGCACTTAAGGATGCTAAAGCTATATTCGGTTTCCTGTTCCGAGTCTGCTCTGTCTCCCGCGCCGCAATAATCTGTCTCCCTCATATGCACCGTGGCTCCGCTAATGGTCCTTAATCAGTCTTGATTGAGCAGCTAACGCGCTACCATCTTTTTCGGCTGAATTTGGATCGTGTACTTGGCGCTGCGGGACTCCACACGCAGGCACTAGACCGGCCTTTGGCTGCTTGGACAGCCACAAATGTTGTGGCAGGAGAGACCGTCTCGCTTTATAGACAATATTTCCAGGCTCACAGAGCCAGAGACAGTTATCTAAAGATTTTAATATCCCCTGCCTTCTTTCTGACTGATAAAATGCAGTCCCCCGTGCGCACAACGATGGGAAGGCAAATTAGTTTCTTTATGCAGAACCTAGTTTTCCTCAATGTTTGTGCTGGGTATTAAGAAATATAGGGATAATAAAACTATTTCTGCCAAGAAAAGTTGATCTTAGCAGAGTTTTACATCCTCCATATTTCCCAGGTGGGCATATAAAGGAAAGAAAAGATAGCATCAGAGACTCTTAATAGTTTTCATGAACACACATTAAAGCCTGATACGAAGTCAAGGAATTTCAGCCACATATAATTTGTATCGATACACTTGGGTTGTGATGGGGGGCAACCTGCTCTTGCCTCCAGGAGACTTTGGACCAGATTTAAGTGCCAAGAACGTTTCTGTGGACCACAGACCACTCTTTTCCCTTCTGCTTTATGTTGGCTGCTCATTGTGCATGCTAGTCACAGTAGCTTGCAAAAAATGCAACACTTTTTATCTTAGCCTGCGTAGGCTCAATCAGTGTGAGGTGTGAAGAGCTGGGACTCCGTGACACTGCTGGGCTGGCTGATGGCTACGGTGCAAATTCAGTTACACAGGCATCAGGCAGCATATTTCACTTTTAGCGTGTTGATATTCTGCATGGGTACTAATGAAGTTTTACTGCTATTGCTGAGTTTACCACAGGAGCACTTGGCTGCTGTGAAATACTCTCTGATGCTGCCAGTCAGATGTCGCTTGTGTAACACAGCTTTGGTTTTGAGTATAATCCTACTTTCTACCTTTGTGTCATTGCCCACGTTTTATGTAGGCATGCCAAATGGTGAGAATTAGGGTGAAATATTTGGAGTACTGCCTACTCAGCACATTGATGAAGAAGGGATCTTGATGTTTGCAGCAGGCATCTGAGAATGTCTCGTGTGATGTCTAGAGGAGACACTTGGAGACTTTTTCTTTGTGGTGCCTGTGACGCCGCAGGAAACACCAGCGAGCCAAAGTACATTAATTTTTGTTTTGCTGATATGCCACATAAAAGCACGTTTTAAAGACCAACAGTCAGCCGAATTATCCAACTTCTCTCTTCCTGGGCAACTTCTCAACTGAGAAACTGCTCGCTAGAGCCCAGCTGCAAATACTAATTGGAGAAACTTTCCAGGCCTGAAGATGATTCACGAATTAATTTGCAGACTGGAAGGTTATTTCACCGGTGGGATAAGCATTTGGGCTGGCCTAAGTACAGTGTCAATTCCTCTGGCATTAAATAACCTTTCTTTTTCTGACAGACATTAATGGCCTTTTGGGTAGGGGCATGTAGTTTTTGCTGCCATTTACCTTCTGAGAAAGCTCTCAGATCGTTCCCGGTTGTTACAACTCCGCTTAAAATTCTGCTCCATCCAGGGGAAAGAGGTATATATCATCAAGTCGAAGCTCCATTAGAGAATCGGCTGGTAGGAAACCAGCGCTAAAAGTATATGGCTTTGCTTAATTGCTCGTTTGTATTCCACCGGCGTGGTGGAGGTTATATTTTCTGCAGGAGGGTTAACACCTCCATCTGAGAGCAAAACTAGAGGTTGGGGGAGAAGCATCTTGCAGAACCTGGAAAGGCCAGGCAATTAATTTATCTCATGGACATGGCAGATGGAAACAGCACCTAAGTAGCAGGATATAATACAGGCTATAGGAGGAATAACCTGCATTAAAGAAGAAAAAAAAAAAAAAAAAAAAGGAAAGAAAGTAAAACGTCATGCAGAGGGGCATAAAACGTCCTCAGTGATCCTCAGGGTTATATTAAGTGTGAAAAAAAGCATTGAAAATTCTGACTCTGGCCCTCATTTCTGACTCCGCACAGCAACGTGGCGCAGGTTTTCTCATTTCTTTAGCAATGCAGGGACCAAAATTATCCATGTCTTACCTTGCTTTGCATTATTCTGCCTGCAATAAAATAAAAATATTTGTGCAACAAAAAAGCAAACATGAAAAGATCAAAAAAATAGGAAAAATTAAAATGTAACGGCCTAGCTTGGATCTCTTGTTTGTGTGGAGTTACCAGATTTCACACCATTTCCACAGATCTCAATGGTTTGCCTCGTTGTGTTGGACTGTAAAATTTTGAGGCTGCGCTGACCGTTACAGATTAGCTGCTTTGTAAATATTTACTGTGAAGTTGTGTTCACTTTCTCTTTGGTTTCTGGAGGGACTTCAATTTAATAAACCTTAAATTTGGGAGTAATAAAAGATTAAAAATCAGACTTGACACTCTGGAATGGTATTTCCTATAGCTTGTATTTGATTTTCCCCGTGAAAACAATTTTTGTTTTGAATCTCTTTGATATCTGTAGCATTTGAAATCAGAATTGTTGTTTTGTCAAAAGTTTTGATCAATTTGGCTTTTCCCTGTGTAGAAATATATTCTTGTCATGTTTAGACCAAATCTGAAGAAAAGCACATTTCAAAACTCCAAATACTTTGTAAACACATGCATAAAGTAGTTGTAGCCACTCCATAATGTTTGAAAGTATTCATCGTTTAATAGTTCTGAAGACAGAAATAAATGCCCCAAACAGTGTAAGAATAGATGCATACAAAACATAAAGAAGATTCATCCTTCTCCAGAAGGCAAAATGCAGTGTTTTTATTAAAATATTTTATGCTGTTGGTTTCTGTTTTGAAATACGTGTCTTCAGAGAGGACGCATGTAAGACCTTTTAATGCCCTAACACTCATTCTTTTAATTATTTACATTTGCTCTGTTTTTTGTAAGATTACACTAGTTAAGATGATGTCCCTGCCTTCTATTGCAAAGAAATGTGGAAGTCTGGGAAATCATTAATGCTGCTGTTTCAATGTGAATTTAATCTGTGCAACTAAGGAAAGCTATATGGGACATTCTTTTATAAAACAGAGATAATGGTTAAGACTCTGGTTTTCTGTTCGCCGGCGTACAGAGGTACATGCCACCATAAAGAACAGATCATAGAAGCGTCTATGTTGAAACAGTGTAACAGAAAAAAGCCAGATTTGCTTCCCTCACTTTTCTTTGCCAGTCTATTATTTTGGCTTCCTTTTAGATATCCTATATCTAGATCTCCGGCAGTGTGGGGAGAAGAGGAAACTCTTGAGAAAAAAAGTACTGAATGCTTTTATCAAGAGAACCAGTCTTATGCTTGCATCCAGCAGGTTGTCCCAGGAGGCACCATCAACATCCCAGTGAGCCACCACCACGCAGTGCACCAGCTGGCCAAAAGTCCCCAGGAGTGCTGCTTGCAAGCTCTTTCTGTGCTTTTACAGACTCCTCAGCTCATGCTAGCTGCATATTCTCCACGTATTTTGTGCATATAGACTTAGTTTAATCTTGATTCCATTCTTTCTGCATATTCTGGTATTTTCTTGTGTTATGTGCAAACAGTCTACGTATCGTAGCAAGGTGTATCCCGTTAGGTGCTATCCCCCTACATGCATAGCTTTGCGTAACACCCTTATACTCAGAAATATTTAATATCCCGACAGCTGGATGTTACAGATGTGAATATACTGACTACTTGAATGTAAAATATTACGGTTTTACTGCACATGGCACAATCCTCTTGACTGGGTAACAAAACAAATGTAACCAGAAATTTCCTGCCACAGCAGCAAAATGATGAAATAGAAATGCAATTAAAACTAAAATAGCAGTTTAGCACAAAATTTGTTTCAGATGAAAAAAGTATATCAATACCACATATCAATGAAATACAATATTCTGCATTAAGTGCAAACTGCTTTTAAAACCCTTTTAAGTCCTTAGAAAATTACAGCAGTGATGTTATTGCAACCTACAAGGTTGAAGAAGCTTATTGCTGTATTTCATGGCAAAGATCACGGCCTATAACTGCCTTACTTCGGGGTATACAAAGTTTACCCTCCTGGGCAACCAGGACATTCTGGCAATTTGGAGAACTCGGTGGATCTCTGTGCACTTCAGAGCTATGGGAGCAAACATACATGCTGAAAGGAAAACAAAAATGTTATATATGGTCAACAGCTGACCTACTTGCAATCTGTGGTCATCTTATGATGAAAATGAGTCTCGACTTGCTTTAATCTCAAATTGCACACAGTCTTAGGAGGGGACACATTTCCTGGGCAGTACTCCTTTCTCCATGGAGCTGTCTACCAGGAATGGTATTTTTTCTTCCTCAAGAAGGAAAGGAAATGTGCTATAAGAAAGTCAAGCATTAGTTTTCTTCCTTGGGCATCCCTTCCCAAGAATGACTATTGTCAAAGGAGGCATCTTAGGTGAGATAGTCAGGATCAACTTTGACTTCCCCGAACTAACCACCAGTGTAAAACTGGTGTACAATTAAAGGAAGAAAAGTTGATGCCTCTGTTTTGGTTTGGGTTTTGTTTGTTGGTGGGGTTTTCCTTCACAGTCCATGGATGCAATTCTGTATTTGTATAAACATTAATTTTTCCCCTGAGAAGGCACAAAGCAGCTAGATCTGAGCTCTACCTTGTCGACTGACCTTGTATGATTGTCTGACTACATATATGAACCACCGTGATTCTTGCTTGAAAAATGGTCAGCTGGAAACTTCACTTCAAATCCAGTTTGAAGGAAAAAGGCTTCAGAGATTTTGTTGTAGGAGAAAGGACAAAAGAAATTAAAACACAACCCCAAGATTTTTTTTCAGTAACACTTTTAATTTTGTTTAGTTAGAGTGGATAAATGGTATAACAATACAGTAAATCTTGCATCTGATTTTAAAACCATGGATTACCTTCTGTCTCAGACCTTCCAAAGAGCAAAAATTTATGCTTCATGCTAACAGTGAATGATTCTGCACAGAGCCAGACTTATATTGAATCTAGTTGTATCTCCTCTGGGTGGAATAACAAGTATTTTGAAGGCACTTAAGAAGAACTGTTCTTAAAAGTATTATACAATGACCACAGAACTCATAGAGTAATTAGAAATCCCAATACTATAGTAATTGGAGACAGCATCTAGTCCTAATAACTCTCACTATGTTCTTAAGAAGGACAAATCTGGAATCCAGCAGACTACAGCCATCAGGAAACAACCTTGAAAAGAAATGGACCACTGCTATTTTGCATTTATATTGCATTGTTGCTCATGTCAGACTTATATGGGCCAATAAAACATCCCTTCTCTCTCCCCACATCCAGATGCCCAGCTCGTTTTTCAGGCTGGAAAAGAAGTAGAGATGCCACCTTTGTGTCAAGTAACAGAGACTGGCCACTAGTAGGGCCTGGGATGTGATGTTCCCGTACCTCCAGAGGAATTGAAAAATCTCTCAGGTGACTGGTAGATGCGTCTTGCTCACTTGCTCAGAGCTAAACCACTGCGTTTAAAAACAAGGCGGCTCTTTCCCCCCTCAGGCTCCATCAGACTGGTGAGCTAGAGGTTTTTTGGCTTTCTTGAATTACATAGTGCAGGACAGGCTTTGCAGGACCACCAAACTCCTCCTACTGCAGAGAAACCCTTTTGAGTGTTTTTCCCACTCTCCTCCTGTGGATCATCATAACTAGTTGTGGCCTGCTGATCCTATATTCACTTTTCTGCTTGAAATCAGCTGGACTGACTAGCACATGCTATCTGCTTTCCCGAATAGTAAAAATAGGTGTTGCTAGAAAAAAAGCTTAGTTAGACATCTCTGCAGCAACTTTGCTATGCTCCTGGGGCAGGAATCCCTCCCATGCAGGGCCTCCATCCAATTATTTGCTTTAGCAATTAGATTGGATGTGGGGAAGAAAACCTAGAAAATAAACCTATCCTAGACCTCAGTTTTTAAGCTACGCTGCTGCAGCTGACAGCAAGTGCAGCGTAATGTCTATGGATGGTTCCCTGTGTGCACCTGGGCACATTTCGTTTGGAAAATTATGTCTTGCTTCACCAGCATGGCATTCGCTCGTACTGCGGCCCTGTTTGATCTTGCCTGCTTAGCTTTGCAGGAGCTCTTGCAGGGGAAAAAAATGGTAGCTTACCATTTTTTCAGCAGCTGGTGCCTATAAATCTACCCTGAAGCCAGCAGAAAAATTGTTTAGCTCATGGAAGTGTCCTGGTAAGTTTGAAGGAAAGAGCCTTCTGCGTCATCATAAACAGCTGTCAACTTTCATCCTTAACACTAACGTTTATCTGCTGTCTCCAAAATGAACCCCACGGACTCCAAACCGGTCACCATCCAGGAGGCACAGCAATGCTGTTGCATTGAGCCTTACCCCTTTGGAGAACTTCTTTATCTTGAGGTCATTTTGTGTGTCAGGTGCCCTGAAATGAAAAACCTGGCCAGATATCTGAAGTCTCGCCCCCTTAAAATCAGAAGAGACTTTCTACTGTTCCTACTGCTAATTTTAGTTCCTAAGTGCTGTTTGCTTTTCCTCTTTGAAGTCTTGGCTGGAGAATGAAGATAAGAAAATAAGGCAAGAAGAGCAATCACAGCATGCTCTGATTCTCTCTAGTGCCACCGAGACACCAATGTGACTTAAATCGGGTTTACAGTCACGATGAAAGGTTTCCATCAATCACATTTTGAGGTGCAGTCCAGGTTCGGTGTCTGTCTTTCCTTGCTGCTAGCATCCCTTCAGCTTGGCTCAGCTTGTACTTGCAAAATCACAGTGGACTCAAAGATTTTAATTGTGCTTCAGAGGCATCTCAAGAGCATTTTTGCCCAAAACATTTTAGCTACATTACACTGTAAATACACCTTCAGAAGTTTGCTTTGCTCTCCTCAGCTTACTACTCCTGCTCTGCCTGGTCCTTCAGTTCTCACATACTCTCTCATTTACTGTCAGTCCTTTCACCGCTAAAATATTTGTACTATTTATTTACTGGTTGTTGGAGGAGCATTTTTACAGCTTTCTTATTCCAAATAGGATTCAGTATTTCTTTTGAATGGAGTGTTGATGATGCAAAATGTCCTCAGCCTTACATGCTAAAGCCCTCCAAATTCAGATGTTGTTTTTGCACATTGCTAGGTAGTGTGCTAAAACACTTATCTGTACACACACAGAGGAGCCCAGGGAGCAGCAGTGGGTGGAGGAACCTGTCCATCCCCCTGACACGGGTCTGCTCAGGCCCTTTGGAGGGGGAGAGCAAACAGCCCATGCGATGCTCATCCCCAGGTGCACGAGGAGCATCAAGGCACAGCGGCAGGTGAGGGTGGCCTGTCACATCTCTGCTCTGGCCCGAGGATGTCCTGGTAGAGCTGTCATCCCTGGATGTAGGGATCTGACAGGTTGTTGGGGCTGCCAGTATATTGCCAGATACAGAGATACAATCCTGTCACGTTCCAGGCATGAAAGTTGTACATGCTGACCAACGCAGGAAAAGCACATATGCTTTTTTTTTCAATAATTCAGTTTGATTCCTTCATGTTTAAATACTCTCTCCATTTAAATTAGGTTTACTGCATTGCAAGAACTTGCTGTATTTTTGCAAAACATGGAGGTATTCCTAAAACGTTACCGTCGGCAGCTTTTCAAATGGGAGCATAGTGCAATAAGAAAGAAGGACAGAAAGAAATGGGGGTGGGCTTGTTTGCTTGTAAAGATCTAGAGCTTTCTCAGCTAATGGGCGCTTTCAATATATTTGCATCTGCGTAGGCAACTGTGCCAAGCTTCTGCAGTCTGTGGCTTGAACCAAGATGATGCGTTCAGCTTGCCGAGCGCCGAATACGAGAAATGCTGCGTGGCCCAAGGACCTAGGGAAGGGAAAACATGACCTTGTAAATCCACAGATCCCAGGAGGATGGGGGGGGGGAACTGGATTGGCATGTTTTGAACACAGGCTGACGTTCTCTAACCTGCATTTTATGATTCAGCATTCCTGATACAAATATTTCAAAATAGTAAGAGGGGAAAAGCTGTGGTTCTGAGGGGACAGAGATAAATCTATCAGAAATGAGGGAGTACTGAGAGATCTAGCTAAGATATATCCAAGCATGCACATTCACAATAAAAAGTCTGACAAAATGTTAAGATTGGGCACGTACATTGATGTTATAACAGCCGACAGTTTGAAAGCCTTTGTAGCAGCGGAGCTATTTGTTGTTGATAACAGCAATGGGAAATGTAGCTTTTGTCCATGCCAAATTGCTGCTTTTCCAAAGCAAAATAATCCCTATTAGCCGGTGAAAGATATTTTTGCTTAAAAGAAATACCACTTGGAGAGGGTATACAACACAAACACGCACACAGAGATACCAATACATGTGTTTGCCACATGGATGAGAAAATCACGCAGAATTTAAAGGAGACAAATTCAGTATCAGTCTAAAAAAATATAGTAGTAGTTTTATGATGGTAAAACTCACAAAACTTACATCCTGCATGGGTTTGGGAACTGTTGGATAGAAAGCTATGCTACAGCTCCAATGCTTTAAGAAAATAATGGAAAGGATGGGAGACCATCCTAAGAATAGTTGCTCTCTTACTTCTTCCTGTCTGGAGTTTTATCACTCCCACTTCCTTCCTATATACCTTTCCCAGATGAATATATATGTATATATATACCTTACGCCTTTATATACCAGCTTAGAAACCTTCTCTAGGTGACATAAATTAATGCGATACTTTGTCTAACTTTTAGATGGCGGAAGTTGAGGAAGATCAGTCTCATCCCAAATGCAGTATTCAAACCACCGAATTTGCAGAACAGACTTATGGAAGTTTTCTAATGCATTTGATGTCCTTGCCTTCTCATGGCAGTTGCAGGAGAGACTCAGCACAACTCAGAAGAAAAATGGGCCAGAGTTGAAGGAGACTTTTGAGGTCTCCAGCCTCCCTTGGTCCTCAGGAACCGTATGCAGCTCCCATACCTATGTGTTGGCTAGTATAGGATGTGAGCTGTTCAGAAGGGTCAGGGAAGACCAAAATATCATCAGGGCATGGGGATGTCTCGCAGGACCTCTTTCCTGCAGCTGAACACTCAGCCCTGGGAGGTAGCACTGGTCCAGCAGTCACCAAGTAAAAACATCTTATATCTGGTCATATCAGTAAAAGCAGCAGGACCTGGATAAACGGTGCCTACCTCAGTTGTTCACCCTATGGACCAGTCTCATGATAACTAGTGAGAACAATATCTGATTCGTTATTGCCTTTGCTCCTCGGGGGTAATGCTTTTCCTTTTGCAAGAAACATGCCTCAAAACAACTGATGATCTCTTGCGGGAGTTTATTCTGAGCTCACACTCCTTGTCTGAGAAACAACATTTAAATATTTGGGAGATTTAGATTTATTTTTATTGACCCCCATGCTTTTCCTGTAGGTGTGCACAACCTTAGTTTTCCCAAGCGTCAGGCGATCTGCACTTTGTAAAGATTATTACTGCAGAGAGAAACGGCAAAGAGTATTTGAGCCATCACTGTCCCGCTGAGGACAGGGTAGGAGACTGGAAGATCGTAACAGCTGCTTTCAGCTACCCACTTAGCTAGGGCTATGGTGCAAATAATTGTTACTGCCGTTATCTCTGAAGCCAGATGTTTGGTGTCCCTGTGAGAGGAAAACAGAATACTGCTACTACTTCTAAAAAGACTTTTGTTTTGCGTGTCCTTGCTAAATTGTAGCTCTGCAAAGAATGGTAGGACTGGAAACTGAGCTGAAGTGCTAAGGAAGGAAAGACATTTCTATAAATGGCAGAAGAGAATAATTTATAAGTGATTGCCTGTTTATTAGTAGTGGTTTTCTGGCATCAAGATGTGTTGAAAAGAAGACATAAAGGGAAACAAATTGCAAATTATTCCAGCAATGGTCTGTCAGGATAACCTGATATGAAAACACTTAAATATATCGCCTGCCATGCTTATCAAAAAGATTTCTGTGGAAGCAGCCAGATGGCTTGCAGCTGTGTTATTACACTGATAAATCTGAGGGGGAGAGGGAAAAAAAGAGTCTTTCAGGAGAGAGGTCTTCAGAAGCCGAATTTCTTCTGGATGTGACATCTTGCATGGGTTTGGGAAGCTCCAACCAGAGGATACCAGAGTCAGAGCAAAATAGACATGTATTCGTTGTAGCAATGATGGTGGAAGCGGGCATGTTTAGCAGAAGCTGGAGAAAATGGAAAGGAGGGGGGGAAAAAAAAAAGAGGGAAACTCTACCTCCACATGTATTAATGGTCACTGCTGAAAATGTTATCCTCAGAGGTAAGTCCAGGGACAGCCCTGGGATCTGCCAGCGCAGAAAACTTCATCATTATGTAATACCCTTCATAAATTAAATCAAAATCTGCCATAAGTTAGTTAATGTGCTTTTGCATGCTCATACTCTTGTGTTGCATTGATGAAAATAACAAATGAAATCAGTCCCAAGGCTCTGTTCTCAGTAGCTCAAGGCTGGTAGCATGCCATTTTTCAGTTCTGTTACTAAGGGCGTTGCTTACCTGTTTCTACACTTACCTCAAAACTACTGTATTATTCTCCGTTGTCTTCATCTTAACCAATAATTTCTGAATGTGGCAATGTTTCACATATTGTGCCTATAAAGTTTACTGTGTCTCCAGAGTCTGAAAATGAAATAACAAATCAAAGAAAGGTGTAATATTCAATAGTTTTATTAAAAGCATTTTACCTTTCTTGACCAAGGCCAGGTATAGGTTCAGCAGTGCTTGAGTTTACAAAAATTCAATCCACTTGGCCTCTTTGATTCTCACAGTTTCTTTCTTGTCCATATATGCAACACTGTGTCCACTGCTCTCAATAACTTGCTGTTGGAATTATTAATTTTGTTTATCTCCATATTCATTTACAGCTTATACCATTTTTCTTTGCAGTTTGACCAAGGTGTGCAATCCTAGCTGGAGCGATAACAAAAACAGCCAAGGCATTTCAGATCAGGGTTCAAGCAAAGTTATAAACCTGTTTTCAGACATTGCCATGACAGCTACTCATATCAAACATTTAAGTAAAATAAACTGGAAGCTCTCTGCTGAATTTAGAGACCCCTGGTGCAGGCTTTGGGAGTACGCTTCCCATTAATGAGAAATATTTCATAATGTTTGAAGAAAAAAGAGGTTTATATTACCTTTCTTTAATACATTTGAAAACCTTCTGAACGCTACCACGGCAGGGGAAAACAGAAAACAACAACAACAACAAAAAGCCAACCTTCTATCCCTCCAGAAATTTGCATACACACTTTCACCAAGAAGAACTAAAATGAAATCAAGATGCTCTCGTTCTCTGTTAACTTCAAAGTACAGTCTGCAGTGGTTCAAACACATGAGTGGTCACTCCTAACACTTGCAGGTACTTAAACATGTGCTGCTCATGCTGAAGAATGCTATTATTCGGTTAAATTTTTTTTTTTTTTTGGTTTAGATTTTTTTCACTTTTGTTCACTGAGACTTTGGATAAGGCGTTAGACATGCTCCGTCTTTAAACCTTACATGTCACTTAAAGGTAGACCAATTTGAGCCAGAAATCCACATACGTCCAGTGTAATCAGTGGATTTATGAAAGGCAGGTAGGCACCAGGCTTTTGTAGTCTCCGCAGCAACAAGTTTCCCTCCCTTCCTCTTGAGCGTGGTAGACGTGGAGGCTGTGCCACGCCACCACTCGAGCGGCACCCAGCCCAGGTTATGCACAACATAACCCTTGCACTTGCTTGAGGCCACTTCATCTTTTACCTGTAAGGTCGAGCTATTATATGCAAATGGCATAGACTTCGGATTATCTGGCTATCCAAATCTGAGAAGTATAATCAGTATTGTCCATTTCCTTGGGTCATTCTAGTTCTGCTTGAAAACTGGAATTTTCTCCTGGAAATTTGCTTTTTCCTGAATTTCCTGTTCCTATCTTTTTCAATCCTCTTGAAGAAGAACTAGGAAATTAATCTATTTAATTGGTTAAATTCCATGGAATTTTTAAAAGCGTAACAGGTTGATTATCTACATATCTGTGAAAGAGTAAATACACATTTATGAGGTCAGGTGAATATGGACAACCAAAGACAAGAAAGCCTCCATGAAAGGAAAGGATCTGCTAAATTGAACATGCATAGCGTGAACCATCTGCTTGTCAAGAGCAAATTACGGCCAACTCTGAACGATAAGGTAAGGCAAAACTCCTGGGGACCTGTGCCTGTACAGTGTACAAAGACCAATACTGCAGGAAAAAAAAAACCACTCCCCCCTCCCCAACTTGTTTTCCCTTGTTCCTGCAGCCAGTCGTTGGTCTTTTTGGATCACCTTCAACTACCTTTCATCTCTCCTTTCCCTGGACTTGAGTAGCCATTGCTTCAACACTTCACCGTCAGCATCATGTCACAGTAGGTCTTGGGACTGAATCCTTAAAACCCCCTGAATTATTTCTAATCCCAAATTGAGTGGCTAGAAAATTGCAGAAATGAGATGACTGAAGAAAAAAACTCTCCCATAGGTTTTGCGAGTCTGTGTTAGGGTACAGAAGTGTTGTTGCTTTTTTTCAGAATTACTCTAGTTTTGTCAAAACTCATTTTTCTCTCAGTCGCCTGATTTCAGTTTCATCACACATGATGACTAGTTTAAACATCTTTAAAAAAAATCACAGGTTTTTGCTGCAACTCCCACACAGTAATTTCTTTGTAAGACATTTCGATGGCTGCCAAAAAAGAAATTGTACAACAGTCATTATCTTAATAGCTTATTTAGGGCCTTACTGAAAACTAGAATAAGAGTAATGGTGGAGAGCCTTTTGCTGCTTAGTTAACTTGAGCATCTGCAAGTCTGACTATTATTATGAAGTTTCTCCCTGTGTAGGAGGTCTAGTATCCCCCCACGAAGAATATGGAGATCATAAGATTGGAAGGGAATAGGGTGAGTCATAGTGTGCATCACTATCAAAAGACTATTATATCAGCTATTTGCTTCCTCGCAGTCTCAGCTTAAATGTCTCTTGGAAAAAAAAAAGAAAAAAAAGAAAAAAAAAAAAAAACGGGCTCTGCTGCTGCAGCTGTACACAGTATGTTCTCAAAGCTCACACTACAGGTCCTCGCTTTTCAGAAACTCAGTCACAGCCATTGAAGTTGGTGCTTTGAGCCTGTTGACTATGCCAGGGCTTGGGTCAAGCTTTAAGGAACCCTCAAGATTTTTAAAATGATCCGCAAACCAAAAAGATGGAGCATTTCCTAAACCGGGACCACGTGGAGGATGGAGAAGAGCCCGTTGTCTGTCGTAGCCTGTCCCACCCTCAGTGCAACAGGGATTTTTCAATATGCACTGCTCAGTCTCTCTTACTAGAAAATTTATTTTGTAAATGTCACTTCTTTGCAAATAATAATAGTAGTAACAGAATTCTAACAATAAGATCTGTCAAGTAAATTGGAATATGAAAATCAGAGTACTTTCGATACTTCTGGTAGTTGTGAAGGAGCAGTAAATGCACAGCAGATTAATGTCTGGTCTGGCTCACTTTCCTCTTGACTTCCCCTTGTCCCTTGGTTTAGAAAAAAAAAGAGATGGTTGGTAGTGTGTACAAGACAGTCAGTGGGCAAAAGGAAAAATATCCAAAGGTGAAAGTATAGGGAATAGGGAACTTAACCATTCAACAGCTACAAGATGCAGAGGTGTCAAAGCTGTGCCAGCACTGGAAGAGTTTGCTTAATGAAAATTTTCCCCAGGCATCGGATAACATCGCCTATGATTTTCACTGAAGATTACCCATCAGTTAGCACAAATTTGCTTTTTAATTGGCCTGTATTGCACCTGCCACATTTTGGCTCCTCAGTCTCTGAAGCATTGGCAAAAGAGGGAAGGTGGATATCTGGGGGGGATTTAATCTTAATACATTGCAGGAAGGGCATGCACAGCAACAATTAATGTTTAAAAGACAAGAATAATGTGCACTAGCACAAAGTGATGAGGAAGAGGAAACGGGACCGGGGGAGTAACTAATGAACAAGATTAATTAGCCACAGCAGAAGGAGCTAAAGCTCCAGTGAGCTCAGTGGGAAGCTTTAATTCTGTTGACTTTTGTGGACTCTAGGTACAGCCCGAGGAGGCCACAAGCAGAAAATCCAGCGGGGGGGGGCTAAGTTGAGCCAAGGTTGTTTTTAAAGAATGCCAGAGCAGTGTGTGCTGCAGGTAGCTGCAAACAGCTGGACCACATAACCAGAGGGCAGCGCAGTTCAGGAGGCTGGCAAACGCGTAGGGTGGCTTAGAGGACGTGCTGGGCTATTTGACTGTAACCGAATTACTTGTTTTGATGGTTGTGGCTTCTGCTGTTCCTAGTGCTGTTGTTGGTTTGCTTTTGGAGGGGGAAGGGAGAAGAGAAAACATTTTGGTACCTGGTGGCAGCAGGAACGGATGCGAGCAAAGGAGGTGACAGCAGTGACACCAGGACTCAGGAGAGGCGGGCACGAGGATCCAGCCGTCCATCGGCGGATGAAGAGAAAAGGGCAGCCAGGTACCTTCAAGGAAGGGAGGAGAAAAGGCAAGGAATGGTTCAGGAGAGGAACGGCAACTAGAACGTTTCCTAGAAAAACACAGCGTCAGAGGAAGATTTTGCACATGGATTGTTTTTTACACCTAAGGACCACAGGGAACCGTATTATTCTAACAAGAATATTTCCTAATCTACTGTCTACTAATAAAGTTGAGTTTGTTCCAGCAACGTTGGTAACTACAGATATTTTGCTTCTGTCTCACAGAAGGACAAGTGGAGGCAGAGCACGTTGCGTTGTCTGCAGGCCAAAGAAAAATAATTTTGCAGGAAAAGATGCTCTGAAAGCTAGAAAACACTTATCCTATCCACTCTTACTTATTGGATGACTGGTAACCACTAAAACTGTAATTAAATAGAGATATTATAAAAATAAAAAAATACAGATAAAATGTCATCTTTTTCAACCACTTCGCTGAACTCAGTTTTCCCTTAGAATTTCTCCTGGGCATGTTGTTATATTTAGGTTCTTCTTCCTCAGTTTCATCTATATCTAATTACTTTTTTTTTTTTTTTGTCCCTATTTGCTTTAATTCTTTGTGCTCACTCTTCCTTTGACTTCTTTGGCCTTTCGATCGTTTTAACTATTCTCACTGTGCTGTGTTAGCTGGATTCGTGAGAGGCACAGCGTGCCTGCTCTGCCCAGCGTGAGATGCGTGTGTGAGGCACAGAGACCTGGGTAACCAGGAATTGTGCTTTTTTGCAAAAGAGCTTTCTTCTTCCTCCTGTTTCTAGTGGCATCCTTCGTTTATCTTGTATTAGAACTGATGATTTTTTTATTATGGTGAGGTTTCAAATTTTTTTGGCTTTCCTAGGGTTTAGATAAACTCGGCTTCACCCACAAACATGGGTACTAGTTCTAATGTCTATAGCTCTGGCACAACCCTAACCCCTCTAGTAGGCAGCGTCGGTCCTTTTAACCACAAGCTGGGGACTCCAGGGCTTGCAGAAACTCTTCGTTAAACTCTGGAACTATCATCTCGTGGAACGTAAATTCCAAATTTCAACTGGTTCTGTCTTCTCTAAAACTTACATTTTCCTACAGTGGCATTTCACAACCGGCTTAAGCTGCAGGAGACTCACTGTTGCCCAAGGGGAGTCTTTTCCTGTTTCCTTGGAGGTGTCCTCTCACATCCTTGGGTTGGTTAAGATAGCCATGCCCATGAGCTGGCTGAAAACACTTCTTCTCCCCCACAAACCCCCACCCAGGATTAGTTTTCAGTGGGATCAGTGACCTTCCTAGACCCACACAAACAGGAGCCGGCAGTGGGGAGAGACTGTGGTGGGTGGCAGACAGGCATGATTGCTGCCAGAGCATCCCTGGATCCTTGTTTTAAGCTGAGCCTGCAAACTGCATTTCTTCTGCATTATTCTTCCCCTTCCTCCTGCACAATGCCTGCTTCTCCTGGCCTGTAACTGTTTGTTGAGTCCTTGGTTTACTTGCAAATGAAATAAAGTTATTCAATATTCAAAATAGAGATATTCAGATAGTAACTGCGTAAGTATGTATATTTGGAATTTTATCTTTGCAGTGCTATTCTGCATCGTAATAGCTGTGATATATTGCCATTCCTTTAACATTATAACAGATTGTCTATTTTACAGGCAGAATTTAATAAGGCCATGTACATTAACATTATGGCATAATTTCCTGGCTGCCAGACAGGAGATATTTTGAATGTTAAACTGTGTTTGATATGTTAATATATGATGTAAGTACCAAATGGGGCTCTATTAACATCACTTACTTAAACATTCTCCAATTTTCCTGTTAAGTCAGAGTGGGAGAAAAAAGGTACTTGATTCAAAGTGAAGAAACCGGGAGCTATTTGATACACTTGCAGAACGGCGTAGTTGTTAACAGTTAGCAGCTATCTGCGTGAAAATCAAGCGAGCAGGGGAACGCGTCCTGTTAATGGTGTAAGTACCAGCAGTGAAGAGTCCGTGCACGATGGCTTTCTGCTTAAAAGCACCAAATGAAAAATAATTGTCATCAGGCCCTTGTTCAGCTGTCAGAGTCGACACCGAGAAGTAGCTGGGCTCCACGCAGCAACTGCTCCACCTTGCCTCTTGGGTTTACGCTTCCAGATTATCTGCCTATTTCATTTTTAGGTAACATGGGCAACACGCTGTTTAAAGATGCGGGCAAAGATTTAGGAAAAGGGGGAAGCGCTGCAGTTTAATGTGTAGATCAGCAGCCCGCGAGGCCAACTCTGCCTCTGCCAGTGACCTCCTTTCAGACCTGCTGGCATCTGAGATGGTGCCAGCATGAGCACAATAACAATAAACAGATACAAATATAGATGTAAATATATAACTGATTACATAAGCATGAAAAAATCATAGCCTTTTTTGCAGCCCTAGATTAGAGCAGCTTTGTAAATTTTTGTAAATCTATTGGTGAATGTATTTTCAACTACATTTAGAAGAAAGGCATTAATCAGCTTCATGGCAATGGCACCTGTTTTCTGTTCCAAAGGAGAGCAAATACTCTAAATCCAGAAAGGACACCGAGGAAACCTTTAAATCAGTCTTCGCTCTGCCTAAGTACTTGGTGCTGTTCAGTGGTGACTCTATGTAATCTCCATCACTTGACTTATCATCGAGGTGCTTGTCCGTATAATGGCTACGATACCTAAGCATGATTAAGATATTGCACTGTCTTGACCCGCTCTCTCCTCAGAAGGGTTGAAGTCCAGGATTTGAGCATGTCCCCAGCGCTGACCCCAAACTGCAGCAAACCGCAGATTTGCCTCTGTCAATTGGATGTGACACTTACTTAAACCAATTTCCTACCTTCATGCTTTTTCTGCCACATATATACGGAAGTTAACTTGGGAATGCTTTGGAACAAAGAGGATCACACCAGCACCCGAATGCTGAAGCTTTCCCTCTGGTATCAGGCAGAGCTTGTTTGCTCTTTGCGCTTCGTACAGCAAGTATAATGCTGCCAGCACTGCACAAATAGGTACCGAGGCTGCGCCAGCCTACAAAAGCAGCCAGTAGTTACAGGGTGGACTATACCATGTCCGACTGGCAAGATGAGATGCTACGGGAGTCCTGGGAGTTATGTGCAGAACTTCCCACTGCTTTAGCTCAGTTGCTTGAGAGTAACTTCTCCCAGGCTTCAGAAATTCAACTCTACATATAGCAGTGCAACACATAGGGCAACACCAAGTCCAAACTATTTTCACACAGCGGGATCTCAGCTGGCAACTGTCAACACATGAGAGGAGGAAAATTCATTTTTGTATAGGACCACCAACTGGCAAAACAAGTCTGGCACCAGTTGAGTTTGTCGTTGTCTCTATTTGACAGGTGAGTCCATAGTCCGGTGTCTCAATAAATTAAATAATTACTGGGCATCCACCTAAATCTTCAACAACTCAGAGCTGAGAGTAAGGTATGGGAGCCTTATACTGTTTTTCCCTCCATACAGGCCAACACCAGGAATATTAGCCCTGACTCGCGCACGCATGGAAGCGAAGTGAAACAGCACTATGCAAGTCAAAATCCTTAGCGTCCTCCAGTTTCCGCTTGTCATTCTCATGTAGAGATCAAAGAGTAAACAACATTTTTCTTCCTTTGTGTGGAAGAAAAAAAGATACTTTCTTAGAAAATATTTTCCGTTGGGTGACTTTGAGAGAGTATTCAGTCAAATTCAGTTCATGTAACAGTAGCAATGGGACTGCTGGAAATCTTAAGATCTTTTTCCTTTGTTCCTTTCTGTTTTGGCATAATGCCGGTCCTTCACGATGCTTCCCGGACCCAAGACGATAAGGTTCAGATTGAGTCAGTATTTCAAATGTTTGATTTCTCCTTCAGTGGTTTATCATGGCAAGGTTCTGTTTTTAGAGCTGCAAGAGCCATTTGAATAATTTTTGTATAAAATTGAATGCACGTGTGTCATTTTGTGTTTGTATATGCATATGTTTGTTCGGAGGAAAAATTTGAAGCCTAAGTAGTTACCTCTCCAGCAGTGTGATACAAAACTCCACGCCCCAGCATATGTGACCATATGTTGCGGTCACAAGGCAGGAGCACTCAGCTTCCGCTGACCTTACGAATAAAAAATACAACTCATTTGCTGTTAAAAAAAAGACAGAGGAAGGATTTGGTTGTTTTGTCCACCCTAAAGCACTCTGCTGCCTACAAGCAGGATAGTGGCTCAGTATTGCTAAGAACAGAAGAAAGGACATGCTATACCCTTAAAGAGTGTGATACAGGCTGTAGCTTGCAAGTCAAACTATAGATGTGCCTTATATATCCTGAGGAGTCCACACCTGGATGATATAGACATTCTGGATATGTGTGCAGATGCTTAAAGTGAAATATTTGTAACACTCAGAAAAAATAAACACAAAGTCCTTGAATTGCTATTCCCATATTTTAACCTTTTTGAAATGTCTTTATTTTTTTTGCTTAACCATAAGGCTTTATTAAAAGAAGCACTTTGCAGGCCAGGATTCAAATTTCCAGTGTTTCCGCAATAAAATAGATAAAAACATATTTATAGTTCTTGCTAAACTATATTAACATGACCAACTGTGAACAAACATGAGAAACAGATGCTTGAGATGAAACGCTAACAAGACTAAAGAACCTTCTGACACCTTTTTGACTAAGTAAGAAGGCACAGAGTCTGGGGTCAAAAGTTTGAAATCATCATAGTTTTTTTTAACACCATGCTTTATTTTCCTTCCAAGGGCTACAGGAAGTGATAGGTGTGTGTGTTTGGTATACCAAAAGAGTGCAAATTTTGCAAGATAGAACAAAATATAGTCCTAGAAGGTTCGGTGCTGTAGGCTAGCCAGAAGAAGATCAGGCAAAATTGCATCATGATGCAGTAAACTCATGTGTGCCAGCAGCCAGAACAACCTCTACCAGAACGTATCAGCTGAGATTTACATGCTCTTCATCAGAGATATGAAGGAATAAGAAGGTCCTTCTTATCATCTTCCAACCTAAACAGTATCCTTATTTCATGGGATGGTTCAGACTGGGAGAGGTTGAAGACCTTCAATACTATCTTTTGTTTTTTAAGGGCGAAGGCATTAATGCACAGTTAAATAAATAAGAATATCTTTCCCTTTCTCTCCCAAACTTCCATCATAGCTGAGTCGAATGCCCCCCAAATGAGGGACTGTTTTAAATGTTCAACAGCAGGCTACTTTTTAGTGAATAACTGAAAAAATTTCCCCAAGGACACAGCAGTCTAAATTACTAAGATGTTGCTAATTATTTGTTTATTTCTGCTCTCCTATGTAAATGTGTTTCCGCTGATTTCAGCTGAGTTAGTGCAGATTTACATCAGTGTAGATGTACGGAGATCATAAGCCTGGTATATTGCCCCAGAAACACAGGAGCTGAAAAGCGTCAAAAAGTGTGAAATTAAGAATTTAATTTTCCAGGAACATGAAGTCTTGAACAGTAGTAAACTTCCAAAGCTAGAAGTCTGTTTTAAAATGATGCCATGGACTGAGCAGTTCTCAATGGAAATCTCTCGCTTGAGATGAGAAGGTCATGCCTTGGATAGTGATCCTGGATGTCTTCTACTTTTTCTGAAACAGAGAAAAAAATGACCCAAGATTCCCTGCACTTCTACAAGCAAAAGAATGAGGATTAATTATGTGAACATGTTTAGACATTTATATTCCCATAGTACATGGAAGAAATGCACTTCGCAAGAATACTGTATTTATTCTGCTCTGCGTAGAGATAATGCCTCAACCTCCTGCAGTGAGATGTTCATCTGGGAGAGCCAGGCAGAGAAGTTCTGCTAGTAACTGAACAAAAGGTTACAAAAAAGGCCAAAAAAAGTCACACTCTTTTAAAGCTATATTTGCAGATGGGTATTAGAGAGATTTCCCCTAAATTCTTACTTGGTCGATCTTTAGCCCTGAAGGGGCTGACACTTCCAAAGACAAAGTTACCAGCACATCTCATTTTCTTTCACTTCGCAGAGGCAGAATCAGCTACACTGAAGTCAGAAGTAGAGAAATCCAGCAGACTTTCATAGACCTCCTTCTTGGACCACTGGAGCCAAATTTGATGGACGGTCTGCTCTTTGTGCTTATTTTGATTAGCTTTTAGTCAAACAGTCTAAAATCAAACCATGTGGAGCTGAGGAAAGTCGGAATTCTAGAAAAAAATATCCAACAAAGTGTTCTTTACTTGCCTGGCTACTAAGATCTGCTGCAATAGTATATTGCCTACAAAAAGTATCCCAAAAGATCAATTGTCACGGTTCTTGTCTGAAGCAGGTGCCTTCAGCTATGTGTTTGGTGGAAGAGGAAGTGTGTTAACTACTAAATCCACCAGAGAAATGCACAGATTCACCTGATAACAGTTTAACCAACATTTAGTGGTGTGTTTTATGAAAAAAAGATGTTTTGGAATAAAGTGGCACCTTGCCTAATGCAGCATCCTCGATCTGGACATGTAAACTCTAATTTGAAGGTAAACCTGAAAAAAATCCATGGTTTACAAGTAAAAACAATGTCTTGAGAGTAAGGCTCTGATCTCTTTTTGCTTAATTATCACACTTAATAATTTTCCTCGTCTGTTACTTTGTTCCTAAGGCTTGGGGCATCTCTGTATTTCTCTTCTGTTTGAGCTGTAAGGCAGAGAGAAGAATATAACATCTTTTACAATCACACAGTGTCAACACACATGCCAGATTATTAGCTCTGGAGAATGATGATCGCTGATACCATCAAGGAGATAGAATAGTGTCTGCAAACAAAATATTAGTAACAAGTTGTACTTTCTGTCTCTGTTCAGTCTTGGCTTACTGAGATCTGAACTCCATGGAAGATGGGTACCACCACACCATGCTTTAGCAGGTCTAGCTGTTATTGTCTCTGACTCTGCACTGCAATTACATACAGAAATTAGGGTTTATCTGAGAGCAATCCCAGAACAAACTTGGATTTTTTCTTTTCTTTTCTTTTTTTCTTTTTTTTTTTTTTTTTTTGTTTTGATGGCATAGAGGAAAAATATTTGTGTTTCTTCAGAGGCATTTTGACCTGAATCAGAAATCCCTTCATCATGGAAAAGATCTTCAGGATTTTAATTTTACTATTTGCATCTCCTTGAATGACTTTTTCAGGACATGGCTTATAATTTTTGTTCCTAATTTCACTAATTTCTTCTGCTTTTAAATCTTAAGGAGGAGAACAGTGTCTCAGACTATATTTCAGATATGTTTATGCTATAAGAAGCTGTGATTTGGTGGTCTCTTGTCTTATCAGCCAGACTGCTATTTTACTGTCAAACTGTCCTTTATATATAATGACATTAAATACCTGGAATAAAACCCTTTTTTTAAGTTACCTAAAATTTCAAATATTTACAAGGGAAAGAAGGAGGCAAGGGATTTAAATGAAAACTGGCAAACCAAGTTGTTATACACTGCTAAAAATAACCCCCCTTCTGGCTGAAAACCTCAATGATAGGTAATTATATTTCTAAATGAGGCAATCATTGTTAAGCTATGAAGAATATAATTAATTTTATAACATTCTGCAGTGTTGTAGTCAATGCAGATAATAGACTTTTTGAGATATTAGCTGTCCAAAAACATTCAACTAATTTAAAGCAGCTCATTGTGCATTCTCTTAACTGGAGTCAACAGTAATAAAGCCTTTCTCTCTGTCACGCCAGTAAACTGAGATACATCAGTAGCTGAGTTTTGCTTAAATTAATTAACTCGGTTCGAAGAAACAGTCTAGCTCAACTTTAGAGACTGGCGTTCGACCGGTTTCTGATTTTGCTTTGTATGGGTTTTGATTTTGCAAGCAGAGCACTAGTTAGCGTATGGGGGACCAGCTTTGTCTTTTCTGTAGGCCCCCTGACTGCAGCAGAAGGCTCACCAGCCATGAACGATTACTCTTTCAGGCGAGTGGCCACCAGAATCACTATCTTGTATCTTACCAGCGACCAACAGAGGATGCTTCAGAGGAAAATTCATGAAATCTTAGGTTTTTCTTCATCTTGATAGCGTATGTGTATGGAAAAAAAATCAGAAGTTAGAACTACTCTTAAGACCTCTGTGAGCAAAGTTCTGAGATCCTAAAAGAAACTTTCACATCCAAGCGTAGTCATCTGCTTGTGAAATACTGATCCTGGCCACAAGATCTGCCTGTAAGCATTATCTCTAAAGAATATAGAGAATATCATAGTTTGCCAAGAGTCATCCTAGGCAACTATCTTATACCTTTTAGGTAAAGCCTAGGTCTGATGAGCCTTCTGCAAATAAAGCACAGTCGTACGCTGGTTGGAGTGAGTGAGAAGGTACAGAAGGAGTGCACATATTCCTTCCTCTATTTTTAAAACCACCAAAAATTAAGATTTGGTCCCACAACCTGAATATTTTAGGATGGACAGCATGATGCTCAAGGGGAAAGCGCAACCCTTGGCACGTCCCATGGCTGACCGTGAGAGGATTTTGGCCTTGCAGAACAATTCTATTATTATTGCCTACAAGATGTGAAAATTTTGAGGGAGGCCTGCGGATCACACAAGAATGAGAGGATGGTGATGATTTGTCACACTGTTTGTTGGAAGTACAGAAGCCAGATGTTTACTTTAGAAAGCAGCCGCTGATGAAAAGACACATTACTGTGATGTTTAGTCTCTGTCCCCTCATCAGCAAAACAAATTTATCCCTTTCTGCATGGCCCAAAGTTATTTTTGAGAATTAACACCCTCATGGCCTATACAGGAGCGGTAATTTAAGCAAATGATAATTTAAGAAAAATTCATTTAAGAAAAATTCATTTAAAGTAATCATTTTGGAAAAAAAATGCTCTCTAGCAATGAATAGGAAGAAACAGAAGAATTTTATTTTTATTTTATTCTTCCCTGCAGAGTCACAAGTTGCTCAAGTGCAATAACTTTGGGGAAAGGGTCTGCAGTCGAGACTGTGTGGTAGAAACCCGACATCGCACGTGGGTCGTGGGGCCAAACCTTTTCCAAGTGCCCTTTTCCAGGGGCTGAGTTGTTTCGGCCTGGCATGAAATCTGAAATACGGTGCGAGCAAGCACATTGCAGGCCTCTTAGCAGACACAAAACCTGTTTTTTCCCCCTTTTTAGAAAAGAAAAGGCAAAGCCATTTGTCCTATCTGAAGCATGTATGGAGGCTCTGCAGTCCTGTCTGCATTTTCTCAGGTGGACTGATACTGTGTTTTATCAATAGCACTGGAGCTAACTCAGAAAAAGCTCTGAACGAATTTTTTATTCCATATAACCTTTCTTTCAGCTCTACTTCTCTCCTTCATGAAGGAAAAAAAAAAAGAAAAGAAAAGAAAAAAAGGCACCTTACGGCGAATGCAAGCAATAATTCACAAACTGAACGAACCGGGCAGATAACTCTCGAGAAGGAGCAGCTTTTCCAGCGCTCCCCTGTCTGCTCATTGCCATTAGTCACAAGAGGATACGAAAGCTGAAAATTAAGATGTTAACCGTGGTATTTCTTCTCTTCGGCTTTCACAGTTCCTTTCTGCTGTCTCCAGCGCCTGGATCTGGATCTTTCTTCATCTTGCTAGTGGTCCTCTCCCCCGGTGGACCCTTTCCAGGTATTCCCTCGTTTATAGATGTCCGTTTGGGCCAGGTCCCCCATGGTTTGGATGTTTCCACAGCTGCCTTCCATTGCTTCTTCCCAAACAACCGCAGCGCTGCTTCGCTTAAACCCTTCCCCTTCCCATCTCAGAGTTGAAAAATGGAAGATGATTTAGTAAAGCAAACAGTTTAACAGTAAGAAAAAACAAGGGACATTAAATAATAGTCGCTGCAATTAGATGAGGAATGGAATTAAATAGCGTAATTCAAGGGCCTGAGCATTCTTCACCACAGGGCTTAAACAGAATTAATACACAGTGTACACACATTTATAAATGTCATATATAGGTGGCTGTTTAATGAGGGATGTGGAAAATAACCACCAGCAGGATTAATCCTTCTGCTTTCAGTAAAAGTGTGTGTTTAAGGTCTGGTGAACCACTGCTTTAATGGGACTGTTATTACTGTAGAAACTGAGAGTTGTGAATGAAACAAACTTCAGCTCCTGGAAGAACTCTTTGGATTCAACATAAGTGGGTCTGGGTTTCCTTTTTCTTACTATTATTTTACTCTCCATTCGGCTTTGATTTTGAAGCCAACTGTCTGATACCATGGCCATTTTGGCTATAGTGGTGTAGCCAGGACTATGTCGAATGCTGGTGTTTTTCAGCATCTGCTTTATTCCCTCATTTTATGCAATTAATTAGCTTAAAGTTTTCCTCTAATCACTTTTTTTTTTTAAAATCAAATTCTAATGTCATCTACTTTGACATGCAATGTAAAAAGATATTTTTCTTCTCAACTCTCGTGACCACTCTCTACACACGGCATATTTCCTAATCATGAAATATTTGTTGGTTTCCTATTGTAAGGAAAATAAGCTACCTGGTATATTAATGGAGATTGTTTTTTTCCCCCCCCCCACCCTTGTGTTATCCCTATATCAGTACATAAATCAAATTAGCCAATTTCAAGAAGAGAATTCCTTCAACCTCAACAATCTGATCAACCTCAACAGAAATGCCAATTTTGGTGACAAGGCAGCAACAATCTACTATAATTAGAAAGTTCATAAAATACGTGTGCCAGCATGATTTAATGACCTTCGTCACATCAGGATTTTCACAACTGAAAATATTATTTCCACAAATGCTCAGTCACTCAATACGTTTCTCTTTCTTAATAGCATTTTTGTCAATAAGTATATCCATTTGACCTTTCACAGTGTAAAACAGGACCTTCCAGTGGCCTACACTGATTAATCACACATGCATTTTTGTATGCATTTACGAATACCTGTGTCCATGTCTGTGTATTGAAGGTAGCTCATCCGTATGAGTGCATATATGTTGTCATGCTATTGAAAAAACAAACAAATAAAATAAAGAATTAATATCTTGAACGTGCTTGTCACATATTGCCTTCATATGTCCAAAGTATATGAATTAATCCTTGTGTTATTCTACTGTGTTTTGTATATATCCACTGCATGTATTTTCTGCCCTGCAGTCAGTTGCCTAGTGAGTGGACACTTAGTTAGCTTAGTTAGTTAGCTTAAATATACTGATGGATATTTTTTTCTCTTGAAAAATCCAATAATTTTATGCTTGCCACTGTTCTAATTGGATAAGATTGTCATCACCTACCACTGAGCCATTGATTATGGGAACTGCTAAAATACATGTCCTGTTAATACCTCTTAACAGCACAGCTTCCATTAACACATGAAAGCCACGTTTAACAAATTGAGTACATTTATAGCAACATGTACTGCTATGTCAATCCTGCTTATTATCAGATTTTGTGATAGTTTATATTTTATTTTTAACCTATGAATAACTGATTTCTTAAGAGATAATGACATATAGATAATATGCTTTGTAACAAAGCAAATAGTTCACATCGTTGTGGAGGAAAGAAAGAACAATAAACATACACATTATATACACACACACGTATATGTATAACGTATGTAAATATAGAATATGTATTTTATTTTTATATATATAGAGTTTGGAAGCTCAAGAGCAATTTCAGCCTTCCACTACAATTCCAAATCACAGAACAGTTGTGGCTGGAAGGGACCTCTGGAGATCATCTAGTCCAACTCCTCTGCTCAAATAGGGTCACCTAGAGCACGTTGCTCAGGACCATGTCGAGATGACTTTTAAATGTTGCTGAGGATGGAGACTCCACAGCCACTCTGGACAACACGCTCCTATAGTACATCTACTAAGGCTTCAATGTGCTCTAGGAAAAAAGAAACTTAAATTTGCATGAGCAGTAGCTAAAGAAAAAGCACATCCACAAACAACATTTCAGAATCTCTAAGTTTATAATAATTTAAAGGAGAGGAAGGTAAATAAATAGAAATACAGCTTAACACCTTGCTCACCATGCCCATGAGGAAAATTTTAGTTTGTAGTCCAGCATTATGTATGTATTTAAACTTTGGCCATGAATCAAAGAGTTATCATTCAAGCGTATATTGTATTTTTACAACACATGGTTATTTTTCCATATGTAACTAAAACTGTGGAGTTCTGCACTGTTTAATTAATGCAAAAATATTCATTTCTCTCTTTTTTTGTAAGATCTCAACTGTGTCTAAACTGGAGAAAGAGAGCAGCCTGCTTTCAGAACTTAAATGATAAAGACTACACCCATTCAAGCACTGAAACGTTTGCGGTAAGGATACTGTTAATCCTGATATAAGCTGAGATAATATTTTCCAAAGATGCCTAATTCCTCATTTCAGAAGTTAATTAGATGCTTAAGGGTCTGTATATCAGGGAAAGCTAATACGAAAGTTAGTTAGAAAGTTCTTATGATACTTCATTTATAAGATATTGCTGTAGTCTAGGAAGCACTGTGACTTTTAAGAAAATCTGAAGTTATAAGGAATTTGGTGATTAAGAAATATAATTAAATGTTAATCCAGCATATTTTCTGGAAGAGCTCCTATAGGAGGATGTGACTGTCCAAGTCTCTGGCTGGAGGGAGATGGGTAGCCTTTACTGGGGACAGTGGTGGCCTCTCTGCTGCAGGGGTGCCTTGGTCAAGGCACCGAGTCACCAGCGGAGGAGCTGTGGGGAGAGGAAAGCAGACCATGCGTCATTAGGGAGGATGAATGGGAAGTTACCAGGGTCTTTGCTTCCTGTGGAGCCACGAACCTCATGCTGTGAGGAAGAAGGGACTCTGGAGACTACTCTCAAAGGAGGAGTGGATGGAGACTCCTGAGATGGTGGAGCTGGAATCGCTTGATTTCTGGTATCTCATCTAAGGCTCCTCCTCCACCGCCAGATCTGCAGTCTTCTGCCTGTGTCTAAAGAAAAACATTTTCTTCATGAGGTCAAAGCAGTGAAAGAGATTGCCCAGGGAGGTCGTGCCATTTCCATCCTTGGAGATTTTGAAGACCTGACTGAATCAATACCTGACTGAGGTCTGATCTGACCCCAGAGCTGACCTGCTTGGAACAGGCTGAACTAGAAACCTCCTGAGGTCCCTGCCAGCCCGAGTTAGTCTCCAGTTCTGTGAAACCTGACACCAATAACCAAAGGAAGAGGAATTATGTAGCCCTTTACTTTTGCATTTTATAATCCTGCTTGAGACATGAGGAGGAGGAAGAAAGTACTTGCCTTAGGATGCGTGACTTATTGCTTTTCTGTCTTACCAGTGATGCAACGGAGACTTCATCTTTCACTTTGTTAAAATAAACCTCTCTAGTCCTTACGCTCACTGGGAGAGGCTAGCAGGTGATCATCCATGCCACAGCAATACCACACTTGGTGGTCCAATTCTCAGGTGACAAGGTGCCACAAGGGTCAGACCTCCAGGTCCTCCCATAAATGTCTATTCCTTGTCATGCTCCAAGCACCTCACATCTCTAAAGTTTAGATCAGTGATCTGCCTACCTTGCCCAAGTCTATTAAAAAACCATATTTAGCCAGATATATTTCAGGGCCACGGCTAATTGAAACTCTCTGTCATATTGTATTGACTTCATTACGCTTCTGCATGTGGGAAGACCCCTGACCCCAAGAAAAAAAAATGTCATTTTACTACAGGAAGAAGCAGCTTAATAGGCATTGGACATCATCCTTGTATTTTCAAGGGACAGTAGGGTGAAAAAGTAGAAATGACAAAGAGTCACATGAAAATCTGCATAAATGTTAACACATCACCATTTATTAGGCTACAGTAATAAGTAAATCCAGGGTCAGTAAAAGACATATATTTATTGATACCATGTGCCTTCATAGGAATTTTATGTACAGATAGCTTTTTCTTTGTGTATTTTGTATGTACATAAATATGTGTACGCACACATAGGATGTCTGGAATGAAAAATAAGGTAATAGTTTAAGATTCTATTAAAAACATCCCTGGACTGTTTAAAGAAATAGAAACTTCTTTTTGCATTCAGGTGAATACTTCTGGAAAAATGTGATAGTTCATTCATGGCTTCCCTTGTGAATACCCGAGAAAAAGGAAAAAAAAAAAAAAAGAGATCTTCAATGTATTTTTTGGTTACTTTGTTCAAATGCACAAAATACATAAATTACTTTAAAAAGCCATTTAATTGCAGCATGCAGGGGTGAGAAAGTGTATTCCTGTCATTTACATGAATCTGAGTTGACTGTGCTAGATTTACTGGTGGCCTAATATATTAAATGAAGCAATGGTTGTTTGTACCAATAAAGCAGTAGGAGTATTTACCAATTTATGGGTTCCAGCCCAATTATACGCTAAAACCCAATAAAACCTTACATTTTGGAGTGAAGGGGGAGGGAGCGGGAGGGACCTTTCCCTCTTTCCATCTTTCAGCTTTCTGAATAATTTCTGAACAATTTCCCACCGGGCTCTCTAGCAGAAGAGTAACCGCTCCGTAAATGAGCGTTTTCTAATCTTAGCACAAAAGATGCAAGATAGCCCAAGGTATGCCAAAGCCCGTAATGGCTGGTTTCTTCTACGGTTAGAGAAGCACCATGTGAAGGCTCTTCCAGCTCTCCCAGCTGTGTTTACGGGTTTTCACACGCTATATGGCAAATGCTTCTGGGCTGCAGACAGACAAAGACTTTGAAATCTCCAAAGCACTTTTTGTTGTGCCGTCCTTATGGAAGCTATGGAAAATTTTGATTACCCAGCGAAAAGAGAAGCGTTAGGACACAGAAGGCAGATACAGGGCAAAAATAATCTTACTGTTCTCTGAGAGCATGTGGTTTCATCTACAGCTGGTTGGTATTTTTAGCAACACATTTTAAATTCAAAATTGGTCTTTCTTGTGCTTTACGAAAGGATGCATAACTTTTGGCAGCAGAAACTTTTGATGCCAATTCAATGAAAAATTTAAAAAGCTATCCATCTGCAAAATATCAACAACAGTGAAATTTGTGCTTGTATTTTAATTTCCATCTTTCAGGAGCTAGTGTTGCTACCATCACCCTTAAAAAATATAAAAATTTACAAATGATCTATTTTTTCTTGCCAATGGCTGTGCAACTTCTGAGTTACCAGGGTGGAAACACAAAAAGGAAAACATCTCCTCAATATTTATTTTAGCTATTATTCTCCAACTGCAAAATTATATTGTGTTTTAGTGTTGCTCTTTTAACGGCATTCTCTCCCGCTTTATTAGGTGAGCTATTGCTAGGTATTCTTCCCATCAAGGATAAAATAATTGATATATACACTATCTAGAAAAAAAAAAAACATTTTGTCTGGGAGACTTTGCTGTGTAAAGAAGGAAGAGAAATAAAGGCAGAAGCATTTCTCTACATCGTAACTGTTGCAGAAGACAGCAGTGATGAGCGTTTAAAAGCACAGAGAGTGCGGTTAAAGAGTAGTTATACACTTGCAAACCCCACTGCACCTCCTCGTACATTCATCTTGGTATGAAAGCACTTCATGGCGGTTCATGAAGCAAGAGAAAAAAAAATAGGACAGGTGGATGCGTTTGACGGTGAGGAGGACACCTGGAATTTAGCTCTTGCGCATGTCTAAAAAGACACACCGTGCACCTTAGCGCTGCTCGTGCTTACCCCACAGGTCTGCACCTCCATGTGGACATACAGGATGGGACAAAAGCAGAAGATACAGCGTGGTGGCCTCATTACTTTGCTCATCTCTGATGAGACGGTGAAGCAACTGCAAGAAGTCCCAAAGAAGCTCGCGTGTTAGGCGAGTTTTGTATGACTTTACTGATTTTTTTTTCGAGTATCTAACTGCTGTGTGATTAGCGTCCCATTCTCATGGGGATGGCACCCTAGAAACCAGACTTATTTCTCAGAGAATTTGGCAAATAAGCATATGAAAGCAATAATGAAAATATGAAGGGATGGAGTTTTGTTATAAGCCTAGGGGCTGTTTGAAAAATTAGAACCCATCAGTGTATTCTCATTATTCTTTCTTGGAGTGAGTTGGTGGTTGTTGTACAATGGGAACTAGCATGAATTTGAGATGAAGCTATGTTAAATCCTACTTTTAACATAACTGACATACCTGCCAGTCTCCTAGCTTCATGGGCATAGACTATAATCTTTTCTAAAAAAAGATTCCTTAGTTCTTGCTTACATGATATATTTTTAGATTAACAATGCTTCTTAGTTATGTGTTTTGTCAAAGTGAATTTTACTTATCTACTGACATGTACTGTTGTCATATCAGAATGATAGAATCATTCTTGGCCTTTCTCAAAGGATTTCAAACAATTCTCTTTGCAGATTCCTATTGAGCTGTTTTCTCACCGTCTTTGTAGGTGATACAGTATGTGTCAGTGAGGTGGTTAAGAAGTAGGAGAAGTAGGATGGAAAATCCAAAAATTTGTGGCAAGGTCTTCACCTCTGCACAACCTTACCCTACATTAAAAAAAAAAGAAAAAAGGTGAAACAAAAGGATTTAATGAGCTCCAAATCCACCTCGTGGTTCCCTTGGTGCTGGTATGCACGTACACACATTCAGCGAGAGGATCATAACGCTTCTGAGAAGCCTTCTGAGAAGGCTCCCCCTGTCCCTCCCCGGGATTCTTGGATAGTTTTGTGTGTAGAGACAAATTGCTGGAACATTTACAGTGACCACTAGGTAGATAATTAATCTTAAAAAAATTAGCTGGCATAAAAGAAAATGAGACCAATTGCATCCCAGGCTCTTTTAGCCACATTCAGGCAACACAGTAAAACACAGTCACAAAAACTTCTGCTACCTTACAGTTTTGATATTTTCTGTCAGGTATAAAGAGACTAATTTACCATCAACTCCCATTAGGCAAAGACTCAAAGCTGTCATTCAAAGTTAATCAATTCTCCTGAAACACTCTCATTAAAAATGCTAGATATGTAGTTTTAACATACTTTCGACTTACGCTTTAATCCAAACATGTCAACAGCTTTCAAGGTGTTTGGGTAGATCAAGGAAGAAGAGCTTTGAATTTAGTCTTTTTCTTCATGTTCTACTAATAGGGTTAACATGTTTTCCAGGGATGAAGAATATGATGCTTGTTCAGGGAGTTGCTTAGAAGAGCAAAAGACAGATTGAAGTTGGCAGGACATTAAATAAAGTTAGATACTTTCAGGTTCCTAATCAAGCTTAGAGAGAGTTTGAAATACATTTTCAAGCTTGCTTGTCCTTTGAAAACTTTTTTCAGCTGCTGTTTCATATATTGATCTGGTTACTGAGTTTTTCTTCTCTGTCCCAAAGGCTCTGCCCTCTCTCATTAAGGCACGACTTTGCCACAATGGTTATAGAAGAGCTCCTGTGCTGCTCTGCACCAGAAGAAATGTGACAATCTTCTGCTTTTGTGCAACGTTTGCAATAGTTTGACAAGCTTACCAGCAGTTATTTCTTTGGTTTAATTTGGATGCATCTTGGACAAAATCATTTGTATTTTAAAATGGAAAATTAGAGAATTTAGGAACTTCACAAGGAAGAGAAAATAGGATAAGGACAGTTTGAGGACACATTCTATCATTAAACTTTCTCATTGGAAAAGCATTTTAGACACTTTATTCTTTTTTCCTTATATACATCAAGGATACTCAGACAAGCAGAAATAATGGCCTCTGGCTAATGATTGAAAGGTAATGTCAAAGAACTGGTAACCCAGACACGTATGACTTATAACAAATCTCCCTCTTCTCCTTTCTCTCCTCCTCCACCCAAGAAAAGCAAAAACACTTGCAGAGTATGCTGCTGTATCTTAGAAACAGAAAATAGTATCTGAGGTTGGAAGGTGTCTTCCAGAGGTTATCTAGTCTTGTCTCCCACTCAAAGCAGGTCTAATTTTAGCAGATTGCTCAGGGCCTTTCTAGTCTAGTTTTAGACACCTCCGAAGGCAGAGGCTCCACAGCCTCTCAGGGTAACCTGGTCCAGTGTTTGACCACGCATATGGCGAAAAAAATTCCTTATATCTAATCAGAACGTCCCATGTTCCAGCCTGTGCCTCTTGTCCTACTGCCATGCACCTCTGAGAAGAGTCTGCCTCCAACTTCTCTGCACACTCCCTTTAGGTATTTGGGGACAACACTACTGTCTCCCCTTAGCCTTCTCTACCCCAGGCTGCAAAGATCCTCCTCTCTTCATATGTCGTGTTTTCTAGATCCCTAACTTGCTGCAGTATGTCCAAGGTTGCCCTGGCTGAACTTCATGAGGTTTCTTTTGCCCTCGACCTTCACATCTTTGATGTATTCCTCCTTGCTCGTGAATATCAGGTCCATCAAAGTATCTCCCACTGTTGGCTTGTTGACCTGTGTCAAGGAACAGTCATACACGTGCTTTAGAAATGTCCTGAACTGGCCGTGAAACTTTGTCAAAGAAATGAGAACTATTGCAGGAAAGATCTCAAATAAAAAGGGAAAATTGTATTTGAAACATATTGGGCTCATTCATTTGGATATGGGGGAGAAATACGAACATTATGAATGAGTTTCCTCTGGCAGTTGAATCCCATTGTGTTCATAGGAACCCATTTTGCTTTACTGAAATGAGGATCTGACTGTTCTGCATTAAAAAAAAAACTTCTAAGAAACAATGAGCAAAATTATGCCACAAATAACATTATCTTCATACTTCCTACATAACATTTGGAAAATAATGTATTTTATAATTTGTCCCATGTCTGTTTGAAGCTGGCAGTCTTTCACTGTGTATCCTGCAGACCAAAAAAAAAAAAAAAAAAAAAAAAAAAAAGAAAGAAAAAAGAAAAAGAAAAAAAATCTGTTATTTTTATATGCTATATAGTGAATACTTTTTAGATTTATCATGTTTTGTCCTTGTTCTTACCAAGGTAAGAAGGACTCTTTTTTCCTGCTCCATCTTGCAAATGATTTTGATATCTCTGCAATTTTGATCAGACGATTAGTAGAGGAGTGTATATCAAAAAGATTGACCAGAGATGATCTTGATTCAACTTAAGCTGAAAAGAAAGTCAGTAATGCAAATGCTAGAGATGACAAAGACAGATCAATTAAATTACCATTTCTGCTGCACTTGGATTAGTGTTTAAAATGACCTAGAAAAGCACTTCCCTTAACATTGATTCTGTTAAAAAGAGCGAGGGGGGAAGGGTCCACATATCATGGCAGAAATTGGCTTCTGGCTTTTATGTAAGTCTTCTATATGTATAAGGATATAAGATTAGAGACCCCGAAGGCACCTGTGTTCTAACAGGATGCGATAAGACAGGAAGAATTCAGCTGTCTTCCTTTTCTCATGCATCAGAAAGGATGTTTAACCAGCAGCTGTATTTGTTTTGAGAGAACGCAGTTGGATTTAGCCTAATCCCCAAGATGGGGAGAAAGAGCCTCAGTTTATTAGCTCCTCTAAAAGGAGGCAACTGACTGAATTTCGAAGCGCTTTTGCAGTACTTTCAGCACTCAGAGGAGCAAGAAAGCCTCCAGCCGAGTCCAACTGTTTATTCTATAACAATATGTTCTGATATGGTTTCAAACTGATGAGCCAAGAAGCCTGGTCCAAATTATGATTCACAGCGTTGCAACGTGGCTACCCATTCACTTCCCACCATCAATGAGGAAGTTCGCCACAAAGCGCTTGCTTAGGTGCGAGGGGGAAACTTACTTACATCTGCCACCTCTTTGGAGGTTTGCTTTGTAAACAGGCAAGAAAAATAACACCCTTCTGAAAAGCAATTCTAGTTTATGTGCTCATAGGACATTTGTAGGGCTCGGTTCTCAAATCTTCTTTCATATACCCTTACTTCTCATTGCAGTTCCTAGAGAAGCTTGAGAATCGTCAGTTTTGTTGTCTCTTCTCCAGGAAAAAGCGTTTCCTGGAGCTCAGCAAGAGGGAAGGAGGCATAGTTCAGTCTCTTTTTTTGTCTCCTTCCTCCCTTTTTCTCTTATCAGAAGGATAAATGGTTGGTGAGGGAGGGATGAATCATACATCCATAGGTTTGGCATCTTCTCCTTGCCTGGACCTTCATATAGGCTCCAGCACCGCATCATCCCACACATGCTGCATGCTGCTAAGGGGTGTAGAAGCAATGTAGACACAGCTAGTGAGCTTGAGTTGCTCAAAAGACTGAAATACAACAGGACTTTGCCAAATGTCACAGTGTCCTGGACAGGAAAAAGGGGCTATCAGCTCCCTAGCTGAAATTCTCCCCTCATCCATAAAAACATTTCCTACCTCTCCCCAGGACTCTGGGTCAGAGATGACCATGGAGGATCTAGAAACTCCTCAGCCTCCACCCATCTCAATTACTTTGGCATCTCTTCCCTTTTGGAGAAAGGAGACTGATGTTTAAAAAGAAAGAAAAAGAAAGATTTGAAGGAAAACAAAACAGAACACTGCCATATTTACACTTTTGATTTAGGAAAGGTGTTTTCAGTTTGCTGCCGTAAGGAGAAGATGGAAGAGAAGAGGATCACTGAAAGCAAGGATCAAGGTGGATCAGGGAAGAATCATGGGGAAATTGAGCAGGAGAAGGAAAAGGGCTGAAGGTGCTCGAGCTGCTTGTCAGACATCTGCATGGCCAAGGCTCATGGCAGTCTGACCTACCTTCTTGAAAAGCTTAATTTTTAACTATTTTCTGTCTGTGTGTTGTGCGTACATGATTTTTGAGCTATCTTAATTTATGTGGGTGCCTGTAAAGGTGCTGGCCTCCTGTCTGCCTTAATCTGTCCGTGACCAGCTGTGGCTGTACAAAGTGTGTGTGTGCACCCATGGGGAACTCATGCTCAGCCTCACTGCTGGTGGGACTTGAGAACGGTGGACCTCAGCGCAGCCTCTCATCTTGACTGGCCCCAGAGGACAGGACACTTTGAGGTCCTTCTGTCCACCAGGTTAGGCTATCCTTAACAACTTCTGGCTGAAATCTCTTGCACTGCATCTCGTGATCACCCTCTCTTGTTCTTTCTCTGTGAACCTTGGAGAAGAGTCTAGCTCCACCTTGTCTATAACCACCCCAGGTGCAGCCCTGTAACCCCCTGTAACCTAACGAATTAATTAAATAAGCAATTGACCTTAATGGTTTGACTGCCTCTATTAAGCCTGAACATACCCAACTCTCTCAGCCTCTCTTTCTACATCAGGTTTTCCAGTCACTTCATCATCTTGGTGGCCCATCACTGGACTTGTTCCAGTACATCAGCGACTTTCTTGTGCTGGACACGGGACTTCAGGTGCAGTCTCACAAATGTCAGACAGAGGGAAAGGATCCCTTTCCTAGAGCTGCTGAGGAGCCTTATAGCTCTTCCACTATAGTGAGAAGAGGCTGAAAACCTATCATATTCTCCGTCTTCTTCACAAAACTAGTCCATGGAGGAAACCCTTTACAAATGGAGGAAGCCCCTTAACAAATGGATCAATGTCTGTCTTTCCAAGTTTAATGACCTAGCAATAATACTGTTTTTGTAGGCCATAATGTTGCCTTTTGTCAAGTTTTAGTAAAGCATATTATTAAACTCTTTTTACCAAGAAGGATGCATTCTGAGGCAAGTTTAGCTTAATTCTTACTGATTCTTTAAGTTTTTAACTTTAGCAGGACTTGCACCCTGGCTCAAAGGCAGGGTCAGTTATCATCCTCTGTACATCCTTTGAAATTCCGTAATGCTTTAATCTTGAATATTTTACAGAGGCAGTCATCTACAACAGAACAGGAGATAGTTTGGTGGTAAATACGCAAACATTAAACACTCATACAAATACATGAAAGATAGTATTTCTGTGTTCATGCATTTTAGTAATTCGATTCTAGCAAGTTCTCCTGAACACTTTCCTCCCAAGAAGTAAAATTATTCTTTGCCTTATTATCCTCTACTACTTAAACCATTGCAGTGGATGGTATTTTTCTCCCCAGGGATGGTGCATTTGAGTGTGAGTGAGCTGATCTTCAAAAAATACATTAACTACTACTTCTGTCAAACTTGATGTGGACAAACCATTGGAAGGTATATAAATAACAAAAACCTACAGGGTAAGATTGTTAAGATAACCTTTGTCTAAAGAAAAAGAAGAAAGAGCAAGATATTTTCTTGGATAGCTTTTTATTACATCTAGGAAGACTTAATGTTTCCATAAATCAAGGAAAGATTGTTAGCATTATCTGAAAGACCAGATAAATATTGCTGGTTTAATGAACACCAAAGTCTGCACGCGCACTAAGGAGGTGTGATGGCAAAGTAAATAATACAATTATTTCAGGCAATATAATTTTGAAAGCCTTTCTCTCTCTCTCTCTCTCTCTGTAAGTGAGACTATCTCAGGAAGGAAAGATTCTCCTTATCTCTCGTTTTACTTTTAACTGCATTGTATGCTTATCTCTTATTTGTATTGCCTGAGATTATTTTCTTTGGAAGAAGGAAGATGGAAAACAACAACAAAAAATTATGATTTTCATTATTTATGGCCTTATCATCTGCATGACTACATCCCTTTGTATCCTATGTGTCCATTAGAGGTAAAGTAATTTAAAAACATTTTTTTAAGGACTCTTATCTCCCAAAAAATTAGCAGTATCCTGCTATTAATTTGTGTGAGGATGAAGGTAATTTTGAGGTTACATCTAGTTAAAGAGTGGAAGAAACCATAAATGGGAGATAACAGTAACATTTCTGGATGTGACACTGACAAACAGCACTAAAATTGTCATCTTAAGACCATGGATGCACCAATACACCGAACAGTCAAAACTGTAAAAGAGCACAGGCTCCATTCAAAGCATTTGAATAACTGGTCTGAGTTCAAAATAATTCGGCTAAGCTCATACTAAAAAATTCAGGACGTATACGTTTGGTGGATTGGGGCCTGGCTGCTTATGGAAGCCAGGAGCAAATCACCTCCCTCAGTTTGCAAGATTTCACCTGAACTGTAGATATTGATGGTGCAGGAACATTTTCCCAGTTATTCTTAAGAATCTGAAAACACATTTCAATTCAACTGTTTTCCAGAGCTCCGTTAAGAATTTATTAGCGACAGGTTCCCAAAGAGCACATTTTTCTTATCCATGCATTCAGTAATGTGGCATTTACACTGTAGAGCTGATTTCTTCTCTATTCTTAATTAGCATAGGGCATATATTGTTACTTCTCACTGATGGGATAAATGAGTCTTGCACCAAATTCAGATCTGGTTAGATTCATTCCCATTATACGACAGGAAAAGTGAACAGTGTTCGCCTTTTTTTGTTGGTACAAATTTATACTCTTCTGATTTAGTCCTGTTTTAAATGTGCTGTCTCTTTCCACATAGAGGAAAACTTTTGGAAACTATTTAATATCATAGATAATTCTTGTTCTATGAGGGCTACTCTAATTTTCCCTGATAAATTTTACCTCGCATTTCCAACACTGCATGGTGTCCTTTTTTGACAAGTTTGAATTCTTATTAACATTTTTAAATAGAGTATCACATCATGAAATTGCAGGCTTGAGGGGATAAATTAAGGTTAAATACCAGGTAAAGGAATCACTGAGGTGTCGTTGGAATTAAAAAAAAAAAAAACTTTTTAAAGAGAAAGTAACATTTCTCTGTGTTGATAGAGAAGTCATAATATATATAATACATAACATATATCGGACAGCCTCTGCGATTTCACAAACCTCTTGAATTCGGCTTTCTTTGAACGCTTGTATTTACAAAATTGGTCAAATGTGATCGGATATAATTCCTGCTTAGAAACAGTAGTTTAAAGGGCAGCTATGGGGAGGAGGAGGGGACGGGAAAGAGTGAGAGAAGAAAAAGGGAGAATGTGTTTTTTTGCTGTTGTGAGTCCTCATTCATCTGTATCATGTATCTATGTTTGACAACGTATTTTCTTCTGGCAGGACTATGAGGAACAGGATGTACCTAGTAAGAATAAATCATTGCACTATGCGCTAGCTCTGAATTCAGAGCCAATGGAACTTAAATGCATTAAAACTTAAACGCTTTCACAATCCGTGATCCATAAGTTTAAATGTTTGATAAAGCAAAGTCTCGACTTTTCAGTAAGTAGCTAATAAATCTTTAACTGCTTGCATTCTGCAGCAAGCTCAAGCATTTGCAAAAGCGGTTTAATACAACGAGTCTCTTCCTAACAAAAGTTGTGAATTACCTCTACATGCAGCCGAAAGCATCAGCTACAAAATATAAAAAATTTCATCATAACCATATCAATTTTAATTAAACTCTGAAAGAGCCTTGGCTGAACCACAAAAAAAAAAAAAAAAAAAAAAAAAAAAGAAAAAAGAAAGGGAAAAAAAAAAAAAAAAAAGCACAATAAAAGCTCTAATGCCCGTTTGCCCACACCTTTCCATATTGCTTAGTTTGCCAGCATAATTTTAACAGAGGACTGGTGTGGCCAGAAGCAAGGGGACCTTTCCACTTGGCCAGGAGGAAAGCACAGCTTTGACGCCTATTGGTACTAGCTCTGACCTGTTAATGTTTCCTCCTGTTGTATAGCATTTTCTGAGAACCATTTGCTCCCAAACCCTTGCTCCTGTTGACCCAGTCTGTCCCATCACTGTTTGGAGAAGGTTTCACTGGCAAGAGTAAAAAAGTAGCTGATTCTTACTAGGCGATTTCTGCTAATATATAAAATATGTGTGTGTGTGTATAAAGAAAATGACCTAATAAATATCATCAATGTATTTAAAAAGAAAAATTTTTAGGTAATTAAATTAGAAGATGTTTTATAACTGCTTTATAAGGTCCAAACTGTCCAGATGGTACACAGAAACAGATAGACTGAGGCAGAAAGAGAGAGAAAGACCAACTACTGGTGTGGAGGGCTGCAGACAGCCCTGGTCTAGCAATTATAATTTGGTATATCAAGGACAATTACCCATTCAGAGGAGCTGTGTTTTGTACAGAAAGGTTGCATATGTATATATATATTTTTTTCAAAGTAGTCAATTTTCTGGGGTCCATGAGCAGCACAACAAAATCTTTATATGGCTGAGAGCCAGCAGAAACAACCTGTTGACTTCAGCGAGCCAGCAGAACCTCTCTGAAGGCCCAAGAGAAGCTCAGTGTGGTTCCCAGGTGGGAGAGGACAAAGCCAGCTCGGGCTGGGTGAGAGCTGGATTCTGGGGTGACCCAGCACTGAATGATTCTGAAGATCCTGCTAATTAATTCTTCCCACGGTGGGGTGTTTAGGTCACACAAAACAGTGGCTACTCTTCTCATCACAGTGCTTTCTTTCTTTCTTTTTTAATATTTTCAAATGATGCCCAGCTATTTCGTGTATTTTATTATCTTTATAAGGTTTTGCCCTAAGTCCTTTTATTTATTGCTTTCATTTACTAAGCTGTTATTGTTAGAATAGTCTTTGATTGTGCATTATAAAAAATAGATAAAAAAAAAAAAACAACGGTGTTTAAGAGATTTCTCATCCCTTGCATTAAGAATGATGGCATTTTGTTATCTCGATTTCATCCTCTGCCAGCTATAGCCCAGGTAATTGAACTCAGTTCTTATTTCTTACTAGAGTTCATTACTCAAAATAGAAGAGAATAATGAAATAATTATGAAAACATCACTCTTTGAAAAGAGTGAAAGGAGCAGTAAGAAAGACAGTTCACATCCTTAAGTAGAAGGATCTGATGTCTAACATTTCTCTGCTGGTTGGAACTTAATTATACTAACCCTAAATCAGTGAGTTTGTTAGATAGGAATAGCTTTAACAAGGAAATAGATTTCTAAGCTTCTGCAGCACTGTTACCAATTTTCTGTGACCTTGAAAAAAGGTCATGGCCATTTTGGGGAATTTTCTGAGGAGGGGAAGAAAGCAGATGTCATCCCTATCTTCAAGAAGGGTAAGAAGAAGGATCTGGGCGTTCTGGTCAGCCTTACCTCAATCCCTGGGAAAGTAATGGAGCAAGTGATCCTGGAAACTATTTCCAACCACAAAAAGGACATAAAGGTTGGGAGCAGATAGCACGCATTTTTGAAGGAGAAGTTCTGCTTAACCAACCTGATAGCCTTCTACAATGAGATGACTGGCTCAGTGGATGAGTGGAGAGTAGTAGATGTTGTTTACCTTGACTTTAGTAAAGCTTTTGACACTGTCTCCTGTAACGTCCTAATAGATAAGCTGATGAACACTTAGACAAGTGGTCAGTGAAGTGGATTGAAAACCGGCTGAACTGCTGGATTCAGAGGGTTGTGATCAGTGGCACAAAGTCCAGCTGGAGGCCAGTCACTAGTGGTGTCTCCCAAGGGTCAACACCAGGGCCAGTACTGTTTAGCATCCTGTTAATGACCTGGATTATGGGACTGAGTGTGCCCTCAGCAAGTCTGCAGATGACCCAAAACCAGGAGGAGTGGCTGATACACCAGAGGGCTGTGCAGCCGTTCAGTGGGACCTTGACAGGCTGGAGAGATGAGCAGAGAGGAACCTCATGAAATTCAACAAGGGCAAATGCAGAGCCCTGCACCTAGGGAAGAATAGCCCCATGCACCAGTACAGGCTGGGGGCTGACCTGTTGGAGAGCAGCTCTGTGGAGAAGAACTTGGGAGTCCTGATGGACAACAGGTTGAACATGTGCCAGCAATCTGCCTTTGTGGTGCAGGACAACAGTAGGGCTGCATTAGGAAGAGCGTTGCCAGCAGGTCAAGGGAGCTGATCCTCCCTATCTACTTATCCCTAGTGAGGCCACACCTGGGGTGCTATGTGCAGTGCAGTTTGAGAGAGACATGAGACTACTGGAATAAGGCCAGTGAAGGGCTACTAAAATGACCAAGGGACTGGAACATCTTGCCTATGATAAAAGACTGAATGAGTTGGGTTCATCCTGGAGAAGAGAAGACTGAGAGGGGATCTTATCAATGTGTATAAATACCTAACAGAAGGGAGTAAGGAAGATGGAGCCAGACTCTTCTCAGTAGTGCCCAGTGGCAGGACAAGAGGCAGAGGGCACAAACTGAAACACAGGAAATTCCATTTAAACTTAAGCAAAGAAATTTTGTATTGTTAGGGTGACCGAGCACTGGAATCACTTGCCCAGAGAAGTTGTGGAGTCTCCATCCTTGCAGATATTCAAAAACTTTCTGGATGCAGCTCTGAGCAATGTGCTCTAGGTAGCCTTGTTTGAGCAGGGTGGTTGGACTAGATGATCTCCAGAGGTGCCTTCTAACCTCAACAGTTCCACAATTCTACGCTAACTGCCCCAAAGCCACATAAGCATTCATAAAAGAGAGATAAAAGGTAATAAATACTAACAGACTTAGCCCATTTCTTGACTTAAGTCATAGTTTGTTTAGATGCATTTTATTTATGCTCCAAAGCTTCCCAGTTCATATAAGCAAATCAGGGACTGTAAATGTTACTGTGTTGCAAAACACTCAAGCATTTTTAGCACTGAGCAGATGACGATTTGTGAACAACGGTAAAGGATTCTAATGCATTTTTACAGAACATTAAAAGTCAATATTTTCTACTGCAGTGTTATTCCTCTTTAAAGACACTTAGGTCTCCCACTGCTCGAATGTCAGAGGCAGTTACACTTTGGTCAAATAGACATTTGCAGCAGCCCTGCCTTCCTTGAGAGCATGTGGGAAAGAATATACTGCAACTTTCCTGCTAAACCTTTGCTGCTAACTGATAAAAAGGTGTGAGAATAGTTCAGTACTAAGTCCAAAACTTTAACCTCCATTTTTTTCTTAAGGCATTAGTCAAACATGATTAGTAGTAGCAAAATCAGATGGGCTTCGGCACCAGCTCCTGTCCCAACCAGGTAGGTGAGAGGTTGCTGCAGCTCTGAGGTCCTGCTGGCATGAAGCCAAGTATGTATTCCTCATAGGCATGCACACACATGGAAATAGGTCTTGAATATAGTGGTTTGAGACACTCAGACCCTTGCCATGTCTTTATGCTTAAAGTAGTTAGTCACATAGCCTAACTGCCTTCAGCTCCTAGGAACCAGGCTACATTTTGTCTGAAAATGGCCTTTCCGCAAAACTGAGATTTTTTTTTGCAGGAGAAACTCTATTTTCCTTTCACTCCTTCTGCATAAAGGAATCAGGAAAATCAAAATGAACTGTTTTGTTTCAGGTTGGCTCATCCTAAACTGAAAACACTGGCATGTTTAATTGAACAGAAAGCATTTAGTTTGACATGAGTCTATGCCTGTCTTAGCTGCTGACTTGTCTCAGGGGGATTATATTTTGACAACCTAGTGTTTTCTTCCTCTTTTACAAGGCAGGTTTTTCCTATGATTGACATAATACAATATGCATCGTCTCGGATATAAATATGTAGAGCAAAATTCCTGCCAGTTATTGATGGTACATTTCGGTACTGCTTCCTAGGATGAAGGTCCGGAGGAACCCGGCAAAGTGATCTCATTACTAATTTTACATGAGACATTCAATGAAAAGAATAGTAGCAAAAAAAACATAAAGTACTTACCAGGAGATATGTTTAACACAATATTCTGGCTAGTCAGTCATTATCTCTATAATTAAAACAAAAAAAGGTCCAAAGGAAAGTAGAAAAAATTTATCTTTTAAATAGGCATTAAAATGCTAATGTTTCATCCTTGTAATGAAGGTTTTAACAAGAGCAGAAGATGGGAATGATTGCAACTGCTAATGTAATATTTTCCATTTTAGCTGTCATTCTAACATAATTTTGTGGTCCTGCCTGCTTGTTGGAGCTCTGTTGATCCCAATATATTTCATTTCCTTGCTGAGTGTCTGCCCATGCAGGCACTTCTAGGCTGAAGTACCTTAGTCTCTGCAGAAGTGCTTGAGTTGATCTTTAATCTTCTCTCCAAATGAATTTTTCAAAATTATTTTTGAATGAGCTTTTAGTGCCAGTGAGAGCTGTGAGATGCATATATTCACATTTTTTTTTTCTCTTTTCTCTCCAAGACAGGATGTGAGATGCAGATCTCATTACAAATGACAATCCAGTAGATAAAAAAAATTCACCCATTATATCACAGACCGGAGCAGTGCAAATGTCCCCATACAAACTATTACAGCTGAAATTATTAGTATCTGAATATCTCACAATCTTTAATGTTTTTCATGTGTGAAATAACTTTGCAAACAACTTTTACAAAACCAGGAGAATCAGAGCAAAAAGAGGCTGAATAATCTGTCTACCAGCAAAGCCTTCATGATTGCCCATGAGTAAGCAAGTATTTGGTTTGTGATTTCAACACTGTGGTAGTGCCACGACACCAATCTTCTCTCTTACCCTGTCCTATTCACCTCTGTATTTTATACATCTTTACATTCCCCAGGGTAGTTTGAATTTGACCACCAGGATCCCAGCCTGGTGGGACACCTGCAGAGGTCTGGGATACTCTCCTTCCCCGGCCATTTCCTACGAGTGCCATACCGTCTCCTTGCTGCAGTGTATTTTTTGCTTTTGGAGGTACAGACCACCTTGTCGTATAAGGTCCATTTATTGTCAAATAACAACAGAGGGAAGTTGTCAACAACATGAGGGCAAGAAAAAATAAAGAAGAAAAACACTATGTTCTCATTTCCTTGGAGATGCAGTCTTCTGCGATGTCCAGGCTTTTGAAAGCTGCCAGGATGAGAAAATAGATAAGTGACTGTCTTGGTAACGTCTGTGCTACAGGACTGTGGGGTTCTTGCTTGCACAAAGCCACAGAACACAATAAGAAGGTTTAAATACAATTAGCTTTGGGATTAATACCAAGCACGCTTTCAAAGCTTTTCTTAGGTTCTCCACTCAGCTGACCAAAGCACTCGACCCTTGAATCGCAGGCAGTGCGGTGGCCCAGGCAGAGGGAGAGCGTTGCGCCGACTGAAAAGTCTTCTCACCTCGGCGCTTTCCTTGGCCTGAGTCGCTGCAGACGTTAACAGGTGAAGGAGAAGGGGAGGCACGTACTCATTTTAACTTCTAAATGTCATTTCCGCACCACGAGCTCCAAGCTGAGGACTAGCGATAACTGAAGGCCCCTCTCAAACGTGACGAGACTTGAACCTCCCGACCCTCGCGTGTAGGAAATGCTTTGCTGCCGGCATCACGAGCAACCCGTAAGCAGAAGGAAATGCCATGCTTTTATTACACCATGAGCCATTCCCTGAAGTACTGCTCCTACAAAAAGGTTATGTTTAGAGGAACGATGTTGCAGTGCAGCAGGTCGGCGGATACGCGGAGCTACCAGAAGAAGAGGAACTCATAAGTGTGGATGCTATTTAAATGAAAAATTTCGCTCCAAGTATAGCTTGTTTTGGCCTAGTTTGTACAAACCATTGCCACAGGTCTATTCCATACCAGTCGGATGCCTGACTTTTTTTTATACCACTGGCACAAACTGAAAGAATTCTCCTCACTTTGGAAGACCTTAAATATCTGGTGGAGATGTTAACAGGCGCTAAAATCACTGACCTTCGTCTGTGCACTGGAGTGTCAATGGAACAGCAACATGAGGTTTTGATGAAGTCTTATTTTATTTACTTTATTAAACAAATTAGCTACGTGCCAGGATGCTTCATGTAGCAGTAAGTAAGTGCCTCATGAAGACATCAACAAGTGGCACGGGAATGTTGTGCAACCCTAAAGGTTTCTTCTAGTTTGTCTACACGTGTCTTTTTCCATAAATATATTCCCTTGAGCCACAAGCTCAGAGGACAACCTGAACCTCACAGGAAAATAATGTGACTAAATACTTACATGGCCCAAACATAAGAAAAATTCCCAAAGTTTGTGATTTACTCTAAAGCATATGTCTAATGTCTCCCATAGAAGCTGTATCATAGTTTCCATCTTTGGAGATATATTAAAAGGGAATAAAGAAGACATTTAATTGAATAAATAAAAGTATCTCAAATGATACAGCAAATGATAGGTAACTGAATTCCCTTTAGGACTATGGTTTTCAGTGATTAGTCAGTCTGTATTACTGCATTGCTGCTTCACACAAAGATGCTCTGGGTATGTTTTTGGAAACTGATAAAAATACTTGCTTGGTCTGTATGAGAATTTGTGAGGACATTAATAATAATTACAAAGATAGAGTAGGAAAAGGCAATTTACTAGTATGGTACATGATCCAATTTATCAAAAGGATTTAAAACATTATTTACTTTTTAAATTGTAGCGTGCTATACTGAAAACCAGATCTTTTTCTTACAAATATCAAGAGAAACTATTAAATTTAACCTAGGACCTATCATTTCCACACATAGTCTTAAAACATGTTACACTGGTGTTCTAAAACTGAAAAGATAAGACAGAAAGTTTGTTAAAATATTTTTGCATTATATCAACTGTGCTTTTTCAGTGGAATTTGGTCAGAGCAAATAAAAGGCAAACACTTTGAAAACATAAAGCGTCTTCATCGTCCGAATTATTTAGACTCAGAGACTGATCCTAATTTCCTGGAGATGAACGCAAAAATCCTGATCAGTACTAAACTTCTGCTATTGGGTTTATTCTGCCCAATTAACCATCATTTGGTAAGTTTAGGTCTAAGACAGTATTTGTTTATCATTTTTCCCCAACTAAGGGTTTGGGAGTTTTTAATCATTCTTCGTTCAAGATCTGGCCGTACCATTTTGAGTTCATTTTCAAGTAAAATTTCCTATTTTTCATCTCCCTCTCCTATAGCTCTGCCTATACAGCATTGGCTTCATCTATTACTTTGGCAATTTTATCTGAAGGCAACGGGGCTTGCCTAATATAATTTGTCCCTACAAGTCCATGTTGCCAGCTCTGGCTTCTACCAGGATTTCTCATCCTTTTTCTTTCATATATACATTTCCCTCAATAGCTATATTATTTTAGTAGGTACTGAATGCACTTCCCTCTGTTCATTAAATGCATCCTGGCAGAAAACTTGCTCTTTCTACCTGCTTTTGCTTTTTATTTTTATTTTTTATATTGGCAGCTCAGGTGACATACGGAAATGTGAAGCTCATTTTGGTAATATCCAGCCCAAGTGTACTATCAAAAAGTTAAGTACAGACTTTAATTGTGTTTCACATTGGGTCTTTTGGGAATTTCTGTGCATTTTGTAAAGATTTCATTTAAGAAAGATACACAGAGGATTCTAAGTATATCTAATTTAATAATTCCAAGAATTCTGCCCTTATGGTATTTTCACAGTTGTGCTTTAATAAGCTGTAAATAACTATGTAGATGCTAAAAAGTGTCAGTGTTCAGAAAATATCTTGGTATATATTTGAAATGAAACAGATAGCTCTTTGAGGCTGAATAGGATTGGCTTATTGTTAAAGGATATCAAAACAAAACAAAACAATAGCAACTCATTTGTATTTATTATAAGAAAGATGTTCCACTTCCAAATACCAACCTTTAACTTCAGATGGAAGACCATCTTAAAGGAGAACATGTTCTTTAAAGTTTTAGTCCCTTTTCCCACTATTTTTCTTCCTTTGTTTGCACCTCAGAGCAAGCAGCAGTTAATTTCTCACAGCTGTGCAACAGGTTTTAAACAGCAAAACTCCCCTTAGCTTTGCTTGTCACCTGCAAAAATGAGTTTGTAAAACCCACTTATCTCTTTTATTGTAAAAATGTATGAAAATTCTGCCTTATGGAGAAAAAGGTGGGAGGGGAACAAATTGTCCTTATCATCAGAGGCAGATTAAGAATTTAATTACTTTCAGCAGTGGATATGTGTATACACGCATATATACACATAAACATGACAGCGGGCCTTGCTGTGATTGCACCGAGCTTTGTGCCACCCTGAAAAGCCCTTTTGCGAGCATCTAGACCTTTGATTTAGTGAGCCAAGAGTCATGCAGCATCATGTAGATGTGCAGCAGTCAGAGCATTTCTTAAGGCAGATATTAGCTTATTCCACTGCAAAATAGCCATGGGTGAGGCTGGCACACTTAAACACATTATAGGAAAGCCCTGGATATAACAGGACTGGGGTCAGTTCTGCTCGTGCTAGCTCGGGTGCTGGAACAGCCCAACCGCACCATGTGCAAGCTAAGAAGTCCAACAGAAAGCTCAATAAAGTCCACAGTGCTGCAAAAAAAAAAAAGGGTTATTGAGTTGCTGGTGAGCATCGGCTGGCGAATCCACCCCATAGCACCCCACACTCAAAGCATCCAGGGTTCCCATGAGCATGCTGCATGGTGCAGATCTGCCCAAATGCTTCGAGCAGCCTTCATCCACCTCCTTTGGAACAGCAGAAGATGTTAGGTCATTGCAAAGAAGCTAGCTCCTGTCTTACAGCTTTTACCCCCAAACTGCAACCGCCGTGGGCATAGGAACAGTCACTGAGGAGACTCCAGGACACTTGATTCCTTTACTGAACTTCTGGGAGATACGGGACCTGTGTGGCACTACAGGGTCTATAATTCTGCGTCTATTTTAAGTTAAACTGAATCATGTGAAATATGAAATAAAGTACATGTTCCCTCATCCATTCACACCATTACAGAAGTGCTATAAAATGCTTTTAAGGTACTGGGACAGCTACTCCCTGAAACATTCAATTCCTCCTGGAATCACCTGAAAAAGATGGATAAAGGGCATATTTTACAAAATCACACCAAACTTGATGGCTGTTACTAGGGGAAAGTTATTACTGGTTATTATGGGCTTCTCAAATGAAATTGTTATGTTCTTTTTTGTTCCTCCGCCAACATACTTCTTTATTTTCTTCTTTTATTTCAGGCCATAGACAGGCTATATATTTTTTCAGCAAGCCATGATAAACAATGCAAGATTAGGTGCATTACTTAGATCGCCTGGAATATAAACACATCGCCAGCATAGCCCTGGAAAAATACACTGAGCCGCTTTTTTTTTTCTTTTTTTGCTAAAAAAGATCTCCCAATTCTTCTTAAGCCACATACATTTTCAGCAGAAGGTCAATACGATGAGCAGTGGATGAAAAGTGGATAATATTTTTGGCCAATAATCTCAAAAAGTTTCACTGTAATTAATTTTGAAGGTGACTGGCACACAGCTGAGGAGTTCTGGGCTCATTTTGCTTGAATTCGCTATGGTGTATATATAGTTTGTGTGGAGCTCGGACTTCTGGACAACCCAAAAATGACAAGAGTGCACGGGTGTGCGTGCAGGCTGCTGAGCACTCCCTGTGCCCGCCACGTGCCGGGATGGTTCGCTGTCACCGAAGTGCCCCCGAGCATGTCAGGAAAACCCAAGAAGAGCCGGACTGCTCACCCCGCTAACGGCTTGCTGCAGCTGAACGGAGTGGCACGTGCAAAATCAGAGCCGCTTCGTAGGCAGTTTGGAAGATCTGAACGGTGCAGGACACAAAGCTGAAGCCAAGAGGTGCTCAAGGAAATGTCTTCTGCAGCTATCTGCCGAATCTTGAATTTGATTAAAACAAGAAAAAAAAAAAAAAGAATAGGTAAACATTTCCAGTTCTGCTTGCTTTTTCAACTTCTCATTTGACAAAATGCCACAAGGTGGTAAATTTAATGTACACCTGTGAGATGAAAGAACGGTGCAGGAGTGTGGCTTTGTAAGTAATTAAAAAACAATTTTATCCGAAGATCAATTATTTCATAATAACAGCATGCCTGATTCTATGAGTGTAGCAGCTGAAAGGAGTGGAATGGGGATTCACTGGCAGAGAAATAAACTTTTCCATACAGACAAAGAAGATGAGATGAAAGAGGAGGAAGAAGTAGTAGGTAGGAAAGGTTTTCTTCCCTTCTAATTCCTCGTGGGTGGATTGTGGTCCAATACATATCAGAGACACCCTCCAGAAATTCACTTCTTCCTTGTATTTTCAAATACTTCTAGTAGCAAACGAAAAAAAAAAGAACAAAAATAAATATAAAAAAAACTCAAACAGTGTCCAGTTCAGAACAGAAAACCATCTGAATGTAAGATTTCCACACAATTCCACCTGATCACAAGAAACCAGGTCACCACTGTGAGGGTGCTTGAACACTGGAACAGGTTTTGCAGAGTCTCCATCTGTGGAGATATTCACAGGCTGACTGGACGTGGCCCTAGGAAACCTGCTCTAGGTGGCTGGCTCAGATGACCTCCAGTGGTGCCTTCCAACCTCAGCTGCTCTGTAAAATGAGCTGCAACAGTGTTGTTTCTCTTTACCAGTACTAACCGTAACCAACTCTATCTAGAGCATGTTCCAAGTACAGTTCTTAGACTTTCATCTCACTCCCTTTTCCTATTCAGGATCAATTTCTGTCTTTTTTTCTCGTGCTTCCATCTCAGCTTGGTTGCAGATGCAAGTTTTCTCTCTGAAAGAAAGAACCAGTAAATATAAAAAGCGCTGTGCAGGGTCAAAACAGAGGTCCCTCTGGTTTAGTAGCTGGCCCTTGAAAATGGCCATCGGTGGATACCTAAGGAAGAAGTAGGGCTAGAGTTCCTCAAAACATTCTCCTGCTCTTTGTGGATCTAGGGCTTTCTCAGCCAGATGTGCTGCCTTTGCAGAGACGAGTCCTGAATTGATAGTTCTTTCATGAAAATGAGAAGGCAGGAGATAGCTGGAGGTCATGTACTAAATGTGCATCTTTGCGCCAACGTGGCAGGTTTTTATGGCATTGGAACTAATTTTATACCATCTCCAGATATATTAGCTCTACTTTACAGATTTTTGAAGTGAAGCATGGAGACACAGTGCACCTAGGGTCATGTATGTCCTCAGCAAGGCTGTGAATACCACTAACCATTCCTGGAAACTTCAGAAACACAGAAGTACATCCAAAACAAAAATCAAGTGTTCTGCCAAACATACAATGCTTCTAACTGTGTTTTCTGTTAAATTAGAATTGAAGGATTAAACATTCTGTTTTGATTCAGGTTGATTTAACCTGATTGATTCAGGGGAGTCTGCCCACACTGCTTCAACACTTCATAGGAGTTACAGTTCCACATTTTCCGTACCCTTCCCTCCTTTGCTTTCTTCACCTGGAAGGGGTATATGTCCAGCATCCTTAGTATGAAGCAGAACTGACATCTATCATTTTATTACTTTACAACAAATGTGGAATGAAATATTGCAAAATGCTTTGATTCAAAACTATTTAATAAAAAATTTTTAGTTCCAGTTCAGGATTAAAGAAAACTGCAGCATGCTGGGATCCCTGCTTAAAGGTATAGAGGAGGAAGTGCACAGTCCCCGAGGCGCTGAATGTCCACGTTCATTTAAATCACAGATTGTGCACTCTCTTTGGGTCTATTTTCATTAATACCTGCCTGAATGCTGTTCTGAATACCTACTATATGGATATAATTCAAGGAAGGTTATCTTGTATTGGGCACATTTTTGTGGTGAGTTTTTCTGGTTCCTAGCTGACCCTTCAGTGTAGCATTCGGCAACAGTAGGATAAAAACAACTGATCTGACCTTTCTTTTATACTTCTCTACATACCCCTCATAACATTAATGGCTATTATGGAAATGGACACAGTGGATAAATCAGAGTAATCTTATTTTACATTTTTGTATCTCCTAGGTTTTTAGGAGATGTTATAGATTGAAAGACAAATTTAATTCAAAGACTTAGTGTTTCTGCTTGACTCAGAGGGTGTGGTGAAGTTACCAGAACAGATCTTCTTGTTTAAAAAAATAATCTGGATGACATTATTTTGTAAGCTGTTGGACTATGGAATATTAAAATTGTCAAATGTAAAGCATTAGTGAGCAAAAGCAAGTCTTTTCCCACACTGGTGACTAACACATTCTTCAAAAACGTCTTAGCCCTATCAATAATCTCAGTCCCCAGCTGTATCGTAGCCAAGGCAAAAATATTTGCAGTAAGGCCAACCACAGGTGACCTTATGCTATATCATCGCACCAGAATGTTCTAACAGCTACCTAAATCTTCCTTCCCTGCTCCTGACCAGAGCACCCACACTAATCACTGTATTCAACGAAAAGTCCCCATAGGTAGCTCCTGTTGCCACCAGCTCTTTGCTTTTATTCTTTGGGTCCCGCAGACTAGCTGGTTTTAGATCCCCAAACCTGACCCTTGATTAAAATTATCACATTGTCTGTAACAGTAGAAGACACCTTAAGGCTTTATGTCACTAAAACACCAGCTCTAATAGCCCTCTTCCTGTCTCTAGCAATGAGACAAAATTGAATTGAACAAAATTGAACAACTTCTCTTCTTTAAGCTTATTTCCCAAAGGCATCAGTCCAGCACTTCCAACATACGCCCTCCTTCCAAGTCAGTGGGTGGGAAGTGTGAAATCAAGTAATAAACCGAGCACTTGAAGCTTTAATTTCCCAAACACCAACCGTAATCTAATCTATGTTATAACTAGAGAACGAGTAGAGAATGCAGAGCCTCTGCTGAAACCAGTCTTCTTTCTGACTCTGTGCTCGCTGGAGAATCCAACAGCAAGCTGGACATAGCATTTACTATATAACTTTATATTGGGAACGTGAACTTAGACTAAAACACAACGTAAGCATTGGCCAATATGAGGACCAAGCTCCTTACTGATTCTGGGGGGTTAGAAGAATGCAATGGTCAGCTGGCCCAAAATTGGAAAATCTAAGGCAAGTGTAAACCCTAAGCTGGTTTTGCACCAGAAAAGCCTTCCTTTGCTAAATGACAACAAATCTGTTTCATCTTTATAGGAGCCGGTATTTGGTAGATGTAAAATAGTGCCACGATTTTACAGGACTCTGGCAATGGTTAACTGCCAACCCTAGTCCACCTCAAATTATATTCAGGTGACACTACCCTACAATAAAAGGCAACGTAACACATTGAGCCTTTTTGGCACAACCAGTTCTCCCCCCTACCCCCAAAAAAGAAAAAAGAAGAAGAAGAAAAAGCGGAGAGAAGGGCCCTCCTTTCTTTTCGGCTCTCAAGTCTGAACATCTTAGGCTACTGTGCTATAAAAGAAATATGATAAGGCTTTGTCTATAATCAACACTAGGCCTTTTTCTGCCTCTAATGGCTCTTCAGTATGTAATATAAATCGGCTGTAAATTGGAGTCTAAAATCTATAACCTAACTTTATTTTTATCTATAAACTAAAATAAAGGATAAAGCTTTGTCCTAAAACAATATCAGCCAGTTTCCCCATCCTCAACCTGTAAGATTAGGCCACATTGCTACAGTAGAAAGAAATCATATTTCATCCTCCGGTGTATACAAACCCATTTCCCAACTCCAAGACTCCTGCAGAAGCCTGTGATAAATTACGCATGGGTAACCCAGCACACCCATAGCACAGCTGGCCCATAACTTACTTTTTCCAAGTCTTTTCACTGGATTTTATCCTGTTTATGTTGCGTGATATAAGATGAAAATTCAAAAAGTTGGATTAATGGTACGCTTCTGTTCCGAAAAGATGCTGGAGAACATCTGTGTTGAAAAATGGTGCTATGCACTCAAAACCTCAGTAACAGAGGAAAAGGTACTCAAAACTAGAAATTCTTTTGGATTGCTCTATAAAAGTTACACATTACCTTGGTTGCAACCTCTGGATGAAACGCACTCCTGACTCGGCTGTCAGTACATTCGTTGGAAACAAAGTACAACCAGAGGAGCCTGGAATTTCCAACTAGGTCTTGCTTGAATCTCAACCCTGAAAGGGCCAGAAGACAAGCTTACTAAACACTTTCTTTTTATAAAGATTTTCTCTGTTCCCAGGGGAAAAACTTAGCCAGCCAGTAACTGCAATCTACTCTGCAGAGTGGAATCAATAATCGGCAGGAAGCAAAATAATAAATAACACTGCCCCACTGGATGGAAAGAAATGGAAATAAGATTTCTGGTGCAAATGAGGAGTGACAGAAGCAAGGGGGAAAAAAAAACCCCACACGCCGTGCAACTCCATTTACAAGAAAATGGGGTCTGCCTGCAATCTAACCGTGAGAGAACTAAAACACGAGCAAAATACCTTCGCAGGCTGTTCGGAGCAGAGCGCGTTTTCTCGACAAGAGGAACACAGCTATTCAGTCAAGGACCTTTTCTCCAGTTTTGCCACTAGGACAAATTATTCGTTTCACTTATGCACGTTGCGCCGGTAGGAGTCAAAGGGTAAAATTTAAAGCTTTTGCAGGTGCGTCAGCGCCGGAAGCCTGACCCGGGACAGGCATTTTGTGACAGCATCTCATTTGCTTCTGCAGGGCGATGTGCAAGGCATCGCGTGCATCCTGGCTTTTCTTTTTACTGCATCTCTCTATCCATTTTGCCATTTGTAGCATTTGAATGGGATGTGTAACAATGTGATAACAGTGATTATAATAGTTTAATATTGTAACATTTGTTTCGTACCTCTAATTCTTTTTTTTTTTTTGTAATTATTTTTAAGAAAGGAGGCTGCCATCAGAAGTAATAACTGCCAGGAGCAAGTCTAGTTATGCATACCTTATTAGTGTCTTTTTAGAAGAGGCTTACATGCCTGCCCAAGAATCTTGCTGGAGCAGAGTTAAAATAGTCAGACCTTGACAGGGCTGGACTCAAAAACTACATAACTTAAGTCTTAAAGTAGCAGAAGCTGTGATGAGTGGAATGAAACGTTGGCCTTGTGTCAATATAGGTCAGTACTGTAGTGCTCATAGCACTCATAGCACTATGCCAGGACTCCCATGCACCAGTTATAGTAAGTTTCTAAGCAGAAAGGGTATGGTCACTCAGATAAAATTATGGATATTGAGAAGGTCAAAATAATCATTCACATCATTATAACTCTGCCTATGCGGGACAAAGATTTTTTCTTTTCAGCACACATAAAAATCTCAACATTCTTCTTCTGATGATGAAGTTTATGAAGAGAATGAAAAATTACAAAAAATGAATATATTGACATTCCAAAATTCATAAAAGCAATTTAATGATTCTTCTTCCTAGCTGTAATGAGATCTTTTCTGGCTCTCAGCATATAAAACAATCCTTGGCTTATTAGGAATGGAGCTGTAGATTCCCCAGCCAGGGACTAGAGTTCTGGGAGTTCATGCTTATTAAAAATAATAATACTCCCTAGCAATTTTTTAAACACTTTCTGAACCTCTCTTGCCAAGAACAGGGAATGACAAGAGGAACTTGTGTTGGGAAAGTCTTAAAAAATATTTCAAGTTTAAAAATCACTAACAGACATTGCTCTTCTCACGCACTACAAAGTTAGATGCAGCTAGATCTCATCCTGCAAGTAGTTTTTTTCTGCAATATTTTAAAAAACTTAAATAGCTTGCATCCACTACCTACAGGGCAGATTTTAAGCAGAAAACAAGAAACTTCCAGCTGCTGATGAAATGTGTGTCCCTCCTTTGGCTGACCTTTAGGGGTACTTATGGTCAAACAGGTCTGTCAAGGAAATACACACCCTATCTCCAATCTCCTTGACCGGTCACCGCAATCTGGACACTAGATGTCCATATTTTGGTCAGCTGGTGTTAAAAAAAGGAAGATATTTTATTGTTCTACCATGTGAAAAAACAATAATGATGCCTTTTGCTGTTTTGAAAGGCAAAAGCTGCTTTTGGTTGAATTCTCCCAGTTTACTCTTAGCCACAATTGCAAAAAGCAGAGAGGACTGTTCCCTGCAAGGACCTGCTGGAGCAGTACCCAGGACAATATCGTGATAGTGACAGCAGCAGAAAGATATGATATGAATCATGATATGAATGGCGTGCATCCAACTATAGCAATGTGACAGGCTGCAGTGGCTACGCTAACACAGAGTACTGAACTGCTTTCCTTGTAAAATATTTGCATTTTGATTCTTAGCCAGGAGTTGGAGCTCATGGAGATGATAAGAGATCTCAAATCCAATTTTATCCCATGAATTGTATTCATTTTGAATCTAGCAACAGAGCTGAAAGCTATGAGAATTTATTATTTTCTCAAAATTAATTAAACTTAGGAGAAAAGACCAGAAAATTGCAAGTTACTAACACAATTAAAATGCAAAGCTGGTTCTCCTTTTTTGTTTTTTTGTTTTGTTTTGTTTTGTTTTTTCTAGAAAGAAAAAGGCTTAGAAAGAAAGGACCTTTTTGAGGGAGCGGTTAAACTAATTAAAAGTAATAAATTCCACTATCTTGAGATGAAGGTACAGATCACTTGTTAAGGGTGCTGCACAGTGCCATTCACTGATGGTAGAGGAGAAGTGGATGCATCAACTGATAAGTGAAAGCTAACAAAAAACACCAGGCTAGAATACAGATTGATCATTCTGCAACCTCTTTTAATTTGATCACTGCGTTCAATACTCTAGCAAAAGCACTGTCCCATGTACAGATATGAGAATGGAGATAGAGAGCAGTTAAAAGAATATATTTTGGGGGAAAGAAGGGTGTACAGGTGATGTATGAGTGGGTACGGTGCTTATTTAGGTCATAAACATGCTGGTTTGAACCACTTCATAAAAGAACAAGAAAATAAATTGTGACCTACAGCTCATGAGCAGAGAAGTATTTTGGAAGAATAACTGCTGTTGCTTAATGTTCAATTTAAGCACATTGAGTGAGGTGGGTTCATTCAGAGGTATCAGTGTTTTTAGCCGTAGGAGATCAGTGTTCTTTAAATGAACTTGGAAAAAAATCTCTTTGAGAGGATATTTCATGAACAGCACTGCTGAAAAGCCCTTGCTGACTGGCCGCTGCCTTGAGATTGTGCATTTCTGGAGACCCTCCTATGACCTGGAAGATGTACGTACATAATTCTTCTTGGAAGCTTCAAGTTCCTGCTACAGAAACATTTCCAAAACACTTCCTTAGATCTGCTAAAAAAGGAGCTAAATAGATGGAGACAACATAAAAAGGAGGCAAAGTGGGAAAATTCAGATAAAAAACAACTGAATATTATGGCATAAACTGTGCAACTGTGCAATAGTCAAAAGGATTTACTTCTCGCTCTACCGATGAATGGGTAAAATCAGGGATGAGCAGCACTTAACTGCACCACGTTTTGACAGCAAAGCCAGACTATTGCTGTCCGTTTCCCATTTCGCATTTTTTATTATTTCTATTAAAACTTTATATTATACCAAAATGTATAACCTTTATTTTTTCACTATTGTTTTCCTCATTTTAAAAGAATTTAGTAGATTGTGGAGGATGTACCAGTGTCATCACTTGCATCCTCCTCCCAGGGTTGCCAGGTGACAGTCTCTATACATAAGTGGGCTTCTGACTTTTATCTTCATCTCAAGCTACATGAGACTGTTTTCACTGAAATCCTGTCTTGTGGATTACATAAAAAATCCCAGTCATCATTTTTCCTTTAAAAATCCACTTCTAGCCCTCAGGGCAACATAAGAAAGTTGGAAAATGTGAGTCGTAACAGAACAAACACCAGAAGTCAATTAAAATGATATAGGTGGCTACTTTTAGAGTGCATCGCTATAAAGCAAATCTCACAATTAATGAAGGCTTTCCATTAGCCCTAAAGCACCCCAGCAGTCTCGATAACATACAGCAGCTTGGGGTCTGCGCTGTTACGTTGTTAACGTACTGCAGCAGTCTCATGCTCGCTAGGTATCTCTGGGTCAGCTGGAAAACTCCGCGGCTCCTCCTGGAGAGGCGAAGGACTGGTGCAAAAGCAGCTATGGCAAAGCCACAAGTGCCAAAAACCATTCTCCAGAGGGTTATTCCACTGACTTTAAATCTGAACTTAAAAGCAATGAGCAATTAGGAACAGAGGATTTTCTTGCTTTATGTGAACTCTGCTTTTACGAAAATGTGTTTTAATCTTTAGATTAAACATCATGGGCTAAAACAAGGACATATAGCAAAGCATGAGCAGACACTTTAAGTATAGCTTGAGGTTCCTTAATTATTACTCAGCTCTGTTTTCAGTGCAATGCCACATTAGAAACGTAGGTGAATGCCCTGCACTGAGCAACAGCGTACAACTAGTGTGCAACCCAGGACCTGAAAATAAGAATTAGTAGCTCCTCAATATCAAGCTATGATTTGGGACCTCCAGTCCCAAAGCTATGCCCACGTTTTGGCATTTGCATGGAAAATGCTAAGAGGTCCCCAAGTAGACCTTGACTTACCGTATGCCACTTGGGTTCTTTCTCATCTCGGATGGTCTTGACAGAAGGCGCTGAAACCAGTTACTGCTTGGACTGCAGCAAGGTCAAAATAACGAGCAAGAATCTTAAAGATGCCGAAGCTTTGACCTTGAAGCCTGAAAGGCGGAGTGGACTTGTTCGCTGAATAACACCAAGAGTCTGTGATTTGGTGTTAGCCCAGCATGCTAAATGAATTTCCCTATTGACCTATTAAAGACCTGGTTTGCATGCAGAGGAGTTTTATTTTTTTTATTGTTTGAAAACAAATCACATTTTACAGGATCAAATTTCTAGGAAATTTCTTCTCAAGAAATATTTCACCATTTCACCATACAATTTAAGGCTATCAAACCTTAAACTGGTTCAAAAATCATTAAAAAAAAAAGATGCCAATAAAAAGCTTTGTAGACTAAGTTCTATGTAATCTTGTGAATTTATATAATGTATGTAATGTTGCCATACAAAGAACTATATGAATCCACAAAAGGGAACAAAGCCAGGAAACCTGTGCTTTTGGAAGCTGCCTTCAAAGGTAATTTGTCTCTCACACAATATAAAAAATGATTTTGATTCAATTACAGAGAATAACTGGCCTGGAATCTGGGGGGAGCTCATCATCTTTTTTTTCTTTTTTAACAATAAAAGATAGATTTCTTGTTATTGACTTCTCGATTTCTGACCACACAGACTGTACTCAAATGTTTTATTTTTTTTCCCCCTGTAACTACAGAGTTTTCCATAAAGGCAGAAAGGAAGATGAGTCTTGCAGAATCACCTGATTCCAAGATTTCCAAATATTTCCTTTTTTAAAAAATTAAGGAACTCAGGAATAATTTATTTAGAGAAGTTTCCATTTTCTAAAAACGTAACCCTGCCATGAAAGGCTTTCTTAGATCGACTTTTCCCAATGTCTCACACTGTGGTTGCTTCAAGCCTGCTGTCTCTTTTATAGGAGGAATCCCCTGGCCAGGCAGTATTTTCCTTGCTACATTGCTGGCCCCCGTGGTGTCCTGGCTAAGATGTGGATGGAGAGGATAAATCAGTGCATGAGGATAAGAGAGTCAGGAGCCATCAGAGCTACATCTCCATCGAGCTTCATCACCCAGACTAGTGTCTAACTGAAGCAGAACAAAGTCTTTCCAAAAGAGGAAAAAAAAAAAGAAAAAGAAAACAAAAAACAATCAATTAGAAATAAAACAGAAATGGCACATCCAATATCTAGTTTTCTGACAATCACATCATGAAAGAAAAACCCTAATTAGCTGCAGAGTTAATAACAAATATTCTTCTGCTGTCAGAAATCCTACTGAAGGTAGCAAGCCTGCTAACAAAACATGCTGTTTTTCAAAGCAAGCAAACAAACAAACCTTGTAACAATATGACCCTTATTTTCATATGCTTGCTTTATTTTGTTCCTATTAAAATTCAGTGGTGTCCTGGTAGGAAGATGAAAGCTTTGGAAGGATAGCCCAAAGGCTTTAAAGAAGGTCAGGTGGACTAGCTGAATCTACATCTATCTACATAAGATTTCCACCATAATTTTATTTCCCAGTGGCATGTCACCAGCACACATCTGCACACAACTGACACAAATTATCATGATTGACACCTGTTGACTGTGGTGTTTATTAAAACGGCATCAAATCCTGGACCTCTCCTTTTCTGGTGACTGAAATTTGGAAGACACCAAGGAAGGCATCATGAATGCTACAGTGCTGATGAATACAGAAAAATACCTGAAATTAAGGAATAACAGTACCATGTTCTCTGTTTGCAGGCACAAAGTGTTACCTGAGATTTGACCTTGCCATTTCCCACTTAATTTTAGGGCATCTCAGGGTCTCCTGGGCAGCTTTTTGCTCAGCAGAGGACTCTCCTGGGAAGCAAAATGTTGCAGCGACGCTACAGTAGCAGTTCTGCAATTAAATCAGCCACTTTGCACCGTGGGCCGAATTCTGCGCCCGCACAGATGTACCCCTTCCCTCCACGTGACTGCCGGTCTTTCTGGCCGCAACACCCTCATCTCTTGGGGGGATAATCTAATTCGGGAGATGTTTGGCATCTGATAAAAGAAAAAAAAAAGAGATTTTGAAACCAGACAAAATAAGTTTTTCATGGATATGAATGTTATATTTCAACAATGCTTCTTGCTGATATGTATTTTAGTGTTTTTTCTCTTTGGCAATTCTCAGACGAGCAGGAAACTCAGACCAAAGCAATTATTAGAGGCAGAAGATCCACCAAGGGCTGTTTTATACAGTTGTGGTTATAATGAATTTTTATTCTTAAGTAAGGGAGTTAGGTCAGAAGTTAATTTATCTGTTAGCTCCAGAAGAGATTTTTCTGGAGGGTGAATTAATTTTGATTATCCTCATGTCACATCTTAACCCAGGATCAGTAAACTGGAGCTTGAATTGGAATGGTTCCTCGCTTTGTTCCTGTCCTGATCCAAAACACCAGTAGTCCACGTAGTGTTTATGCACTAAGGTATTGAGTAAAATCATGAAAGTTTTGGCCCATTTTCCTTAAAGAAAGGTTTGGGTTTCATTTAAAACTTCTCACTTCCATAGACCGACCTTCAACTAGGGAAGCAAGTCAGAAGCAAGGGTCAAAGCAAAGAGCTGGGACCTTCCTGCTTTTTCCAAGATGCCACTCAAAAGAGGTGTGTTACTCCCTTCCTTCCTTCCTTCCCTTCTTCCTCCCCTTCTTTCTCCCTTCCCTCCTTCCTCTCTGTGCTGTCTGGTTTGACAGCACCTTCCTTGCTTTAAACTAGAAGAGGTTGGTTATTAAATCATCTACTTAAACATTTACTTTGTGTGTGGGGGGGTTGTTTTTGTTTTCTAAAAAGTAAAAACTGTAAGAGGAGAATGAAAAAGGCATATAAAATTTTAAAGGTTTGATTGTCTTATAGCAAAGATGGGATGGCCCCTGGAGCTCCCTTTCTAACCTACATGTTTCTATAATTTTATGATCTTGAGGAACTCATGGACACAAGACATATTTTGCAGATATTCCCATTTAATAAAACTAAAAACCTGAAAAGAAAAAAAAAAAGAAGAGAGAAAACATATTTTCTCGTTAAAGAATCCAGCACTGTGCACCAGGTGCTCGGGGGGCATTGGCAGCATGGATGGAGGAGTTGAATGTTTCCTCTGTCTCTGTGCGGGAATGTAGAACATGATAAGGAGAACGGCAAAGAAAGATGAATTTCAAAAAAAAAAAAAAAAAAAATGAAAAGAAAGAAAAGCAAAATATACACGAGGATATTTAATCTAGCAATATGCCTTCAGATTTTATCAACATGTCCTGGCTTGGCATTTGACATTTGCTTTCTGTGGTGGCTGAAGTTATTCCTCTGAGATAATTTTAGTTCTAATTTAACTCGGATGCTCTCATGGAGTACAGCACCTGCTTTATATCTCAGTTTCTCACTCTGAGGGAGAAGAGTGAGGACGATTTTTAAAAGTCAAATTTTAAATGCCAAAAAAATTAACATACAAATGGGAGCAGATGTTGCTTTCATAAAGGTTCACAGAACACACACAAAAAAGTCAATAATACACTCTGCAGAGAGTTTAATCTCCCTTCTTCCTCTCTTTCCATTTTGGAAATAATTTGTTGGTGTACCATACTGTTGGGTAGATGGCCATCAGTTTTGCAGTCCAAGACTGTCTTTCATTTTCCTTCTCTCATTATATTTGCTCCCAAAAAACGAGAGCAATTTCCTCCTGAGTGTGTCCTAATCCAGAAACACGGAGCAGCTTATTCCCAACTTACTTCCCAATGCCAGCGTTTGAGTTATGGGCCGCTAGGTGCAGCTGACTCTGTCTGTGCTGCTGTTTCCAACCCAGCTCTAATTCATAGCCAAACTCTAGCAAAGTCTTGAGGAACCTCTATGCATTTGTTGCACTTCTAATGGCGAAAAGAGCCTTTGGTTAAGCCTTATCATATAAATGCAGCATCTGATTAAAGAGCCTACTGCAGGCTGTAACTAGAATTGATTAGACAATTACGATGGAGTAGTTGGAGAGCACCGCCGGAATAATTACTTGAAACCTGGGCCAGGATCTCTATAGAGGTCTGAAGATGGTCAGTGGGCTTCCTTTGCTCACAACGATATTGGGAATATTTGATGTTCTGCCTCGGGTCGGAATTAGGACCAGAAACATGAGCAGAAAGATGAGCATTAGGAGTGCTGCACTTGGTATATTTTGGATGCCCAGTATCTGGGACAGCAAAACCCCGAACAGTTAAAGGGAAATAAAGACAAGAGTATTGCCATGTGCCAGAGCCACACGCAGCAGGACGTGATGCCCTACAGGAAGCACTGATGGCATGATAAGCCACAAGACTTCTTTCCCTCGATAAAAGTCTCTGTTATGAAGCTTTGAATTCCAAAATTTTAGTATTTCTCTTAATAGGTTTCATTAACATAATATGGGCTGTCTCAAGACTCAAATTCCAGTTTTCTGTTGATAAACTGTCACCTCCTGCTAGCTGCCTCCAGGTGCCAGAGAAAGAGTAGAAAGTTAATCAAAATGTACTACCTTCTGCTGTTTCCAAATGACATGTTGACCTGGGGCAAACTTCCAGTTTGATCCACCCGAGTGAAGCCATGTAGCTGCTGTAGACATCGTGGGACTTGCAGAGGACTTATTCCTCAAGAATCAAAAATAAAAAAATGCATTTTTTTTTTGCCGGGGTGTCATTTAAACAGGAAAAAAACATTTTGCTAAACAGAAAAAAAAAAGAAAAGAAAAAAAAAAGAAAGAAAGAAAAAAAGAAAGAAAGAAAAAGTCATCGCATACAATGGTGCCAACTTGGTTTATTCCATAGCAGAAGACAGATAGAATGAATATTTATATACCAAATAACTCAAACGACATTAGTGTGATCAACTTGGCCGCCTCTCAGACCCAGAAATATTTCTTAAATAGTTTGGAAGTCCATCTCAAACACTCAAAATGCATCGCAGTAAACGTAAATGCTACGCACTAGCTTCCTACAGTATTTGAAGCACCAGGATCTTGCAAGAACATGTGCGCTGAGTGGTGGTGGGGAAGCAATAAGACTTCCATCTCACCTTTTTTCCTAGGTTTTCTCTTTGCCATGGGTTGGATATGGAGCCTAAGCCCTGGATTGCACGTGCATCACCCAGGTATTAAACGCTGAAAACCTGCAGGGATCTCTGCCTTTGCTGTACCAATTACCTGCCTTAAGCAGAGATGAATATTAAAAATTCCTACAGCTTTGCACTCAATGAACTAGGGAAATCAAATCTGTATTTTAAGGAATATTTATTAGGCTTGTTTCAAAGAGGCTGAGATTATCTTTGCTCTCATTAGGCAGAGCTGAAGAATGTAATAGTGGTAACAACATCTGCAGATACGGAAAGTCAGACGCTTTCCAAGTAAAAATCACTAATTTACAGACTAAGGAAGCGATTGGATCCCTCCCATGCTAATTAATAGTGAGCCACAAAACCATTCAAAGGCTTTGCTCCCGCTCTAATTCCTCTCAAACTCAGACTATGCAGCCAGCAAAAGTTGGAAGCCCTGGGAATGACGGTGCTATTTGAAGTAAGCAAACAACACATGGTTAACTTGCCTACTGTGTCTATTTTTATAGGTGGGAAAGGGTGATTAAAGTTGGAGCTGAGTTAGCAAGACAGGCTTGAGTTGCCTACAATTTAAGTTGGTTTTGATATGCTAAAATATAGAAGGGAGGAAAAAGTACGCGAAATGGATTATTTACTCATGTTGATTTTCTGCGCTTGTAAATACAAAGTTCTGACCTAGCTGTAGTGAAAACGCACACGCAGTTATGAAATAGCGGTGAATATTGTACGTGTGTAATCATACGTGTCATTATATAAGAGTTGTGGTTTGTAAAAAATTTTCGTTCTCTAAAATTGTGAATAGGTACGGCAGTCTGTGTTCAGACGGACACGTAGGTTTTAACTGTAGGAGCTTGATCTCTTGGGAAACACATTTTAGTGGGAAATTGCTGGTTTTCTTGATCCAGGTGAAACAGCATGATGGAAGAGAGGTGGCACGTGTCAGCCCGATGCCTCCTTCCTTCAGGACTAAGTGCCCTAGAAACCCCGAAACTCGGTGTTTTGACTTGCAAAAAGCTATTAAAAAAAAAAAAAAAAAAAAAAGCCAAAATTTTTGGCTCCCCTCTAATTGCACTTCTATCGCCCTGGGTCAGCCAAAAGGAAATAGCAGGTTGTCCCCAAGGGAGGAGACACCGTGGAGAGCGAGTGCTAATGGAAGAAGAGGTACCCGAGCTGTGCAAACCAGCGTCCCTAAAAATTAACAAAAGAGGCAGAGCAGGATGGAGAAATGCTGCCATTAAAAATAGACCAAAAAGGGAATCATCATCTTGGGAGGGACAAAAAACAACATAAAATTCTTTAAATATATAAAGGGAAAGAGATAAAGGCCAGAAAAATGAGGTAATTAGCCCACTAAGGGATTAGGGTGGAAACTTAATACCAAGTGAACAGGATAGAGTGGAAAAATTAAATGAGTTTTTCACTTCTCTGCTTTCCTGTGGGAAATCCAGGGTGAACCAATATAAATAAATGGAACTGTATTTTCCAGCCACTGCGTGGTGCAAACGAAAGGATGTCACTGCTGAAGAAGACTTGTGCAAGTTAAAAATCACTAAAGCCAGATAAAGCTTCAAGAAAAGGGGTTGCCCTGGCAGTAAGTGGAAGGAACAGAAGTGGAAATAAGTAGGAGATTGGGAAGGTGCTTTTGAAGGGAGCTATTTCCATAACTCTTACGAAAGAAGTAGGAAAGGAATGATTTCATATCCAGAGCCACAGGTCCAGCCAGGATGACACACAGTGGAGACATGCAGTTTGAAAATGTAAAATACATTTTAATAAAATATTATTGTCTTTCTAATATGGATCCTTTTAAGTTGATTATGTTTTCCAAATATGTTTCTGTTGTTTTAGAATTACATATATTTGTTAACTAGGAAAAAAAACCTCACGAGAAAATTAAAGGCAAGAAATACTTCTATTTTTGGCAATTAGAAATCAGAACATCGGAAATAGATAACAATCCATTCAATCTTTAGCAGTGTTTTTAGTCCTAATTACATGCAATTATGATACATGCACTGCATACAAAAGAAAACATGCTGTATTACTACCTAATAATCTCTGAATAATTCTCTTTTGTACTTTCTGTGTGACACTTAAAGAAATTATTATGCACTTGCAGTACATTATTGACCAACATTAATATTAAAAGTAATAGGTAATGATACATCACTCCTACACTGAATTCCTTTTAAACAGAATCTCATTATAAGGAACGGGAAAATGAGTATATTCCTCTCAGCTGTGCCCAGAGGAAAACGAAGGCAAATAAAGTGACTTGTCCACAATCACCACGTGGACCGTGCTGGTTCAAGTATGCAACCTCAAAAGCAAAGATATTTGGTCTTCAGAAAAACATCTGGGATCAGCCTCTGAAGATGCATCCGGTGCTAATGCTAGGATTTATTTACTGCTTCCACGCCACTGCAGTCCAAGACTTGCTTTTCCTATTAGTTATTACATTCATCAAGTTTAGAAAGATGCAGACACTTGTTCGAGTGCACGTTACGCCAACTACTCCCCTAGAATCGATTATATAAATCATGGTCTGAGACCATCAGATAGTGACTGTGTAAATCCAGACCATACCAGTGCCTGAGGACCATGTTCACCAGATGAAAGATAGATACTCTTTGAAAAATCACAGCTTCTTATTCCTGTTAGCTCAGTGTAGAGCAGCGTGCCTAGCAACTTTGGGTTTCGAGGTGGGATTAACAACGCTCTGCAGAATTGATACTAAGTTCCAGGAGAAATAACTACAGACTCCGTGGAGGTCAACAGCAAAATTCGTAAATAATAAGCCAGAAAATTATCATTACTTATAAGTGACTTCAGAAGAGCTCAAAAGGATATTTTTCCTCTCCTTTTGGCTGCCAAGATAACCATCCTCCCGCCTTGCTGGCGGCTGCCCTCCAAGACCTGCAATACAAGGCTCCAGGCACACAGTTCTAATAGGAGACGGTTATTTTATAAGTTCCTATTATTTGTCTTATCGCTCATGTTTTTTGGCGACTCAAGCATGCAATTCTAGGTTTCAGCCAGCGTCAATTAATGACCGTTCCTCAAAAATATTTTACTGATGCCTTCAGTAAATTGCCATTTATTATTTCCATATCTGTAGGCATTATACACCAGTTTTCAGGTAATTAACTGCATTGTATGTAAATAGGAAGTCCACCTTCTGGAAGGGGGCACTTGGCGCTTACTCTTCAGGTTTCATTGCAGTGACAGAAATCTTCTCACATTGTAGGAGCTCAAGCTGCCAAGAGATTACTAGGGAGACTGTATCTTACTGCTTGCCTGGTTACACCTGAGGGGTGACCCACTTCTCAAGAAGGTAGTAGCAAGTGGAAAGCCCCGTGCACCAAAAAGTTGTATCGTTTCTTCTCCAAAGGTATTTGCATCCTTACAGCTCTTTAACCAGCCAACACGGTATATTATGGGCACGAATCACATGCTGCGATTTCTATCTCTTTAAGGAACATTTAGCACACATTTCTACCACATCAGAAGGCCACTTTTCCTTTAAAGGATTTAGAAACATAATTAATTGCAGATAACCCTAGACCTGCAATTATAGTCCTGTATATATGTATATATATAATATATATAAATCTGCAAACATAGGTATGTGCACACACACACACACAAAAAGCTACTTATTGCTTCAAACATTGTGTCTGTACATATTAATTAGAACTGACCCAATAAAAACAGATATATGAAGGGGGACAGAATCCCAACAGGAGTTGGCAGAGAAATAAATTTGGCTGATTCCTAAGACAGAAGAAGGGATTGCTCAACATATGAAGAAGATTAACTGAAATCGTTTACAGCAGGTCGCTCTCAGTCCTATGCATTTACTTGGGGTAAAGGAAGAGTCTAAGCAGAGCGTGTTAGCAAAAGGCAAACACACTCAGAGGAGTGTCATTTTTCCCCATGGCAGCTGAGCCGCTGAGGACTTCCTGGTGCTCTGGGAAAGCTGCTGCCAGCCCGACAGATCATCCTTGGAAAGAACAAGGTGCAAGACACCTGGGAACGGCAGCTCTTTCGAGGACCAAAGTCCTCAGAGAGATGCTGAGATTAGCGTTGGTCTGGGGAGACATAAAACATATAAATAACACTTAAGATTTCTGAGTTAAAACCATTGGATCTTTTTTCCTCTATTTACTTGCTTCAGATTTTCACTCTTCTTAAATCTCTTGATAGGTGCTTATCCACTTTTGAACTGGAGCTACCCATTAGCAGATGCTGTCTCCTCTTCATGTCTGACCAGGACCATATCAGATGGTTTTCTCCACCTTTCCGCAGTCATTGCTGTCAAAGAAAATTCCTTTTTTACAAAGACACTGGAAGCCTGACTGGGCTTAATTAATACCAGGTAAAAGCTAAATGAAGTAACTATTCCTGCATCTTACACTCAAGAAGTGAGGATTTTTGAGAAAGAATTTGTGGAAATCCTGGCTCCTCCAGACTGGCATCAAGGGGAATGGACTCCTACCTTGAAAGGGTGCTAAGGAGGACTGGTAGAAGTGTGGGTAGACCCATGGCCCTTCTATTGGACACCACTGAGAAAGAGGAATAGCAGCTTCTCACCATCCCAAGACCCTGCAAGAGGCAGCCAGTGAAGAGGCAGCCCTTGGAAATCCTTGCAGAGGCCCCCAGGTACCGCCACGACCACCAAATCCCTAACAGCCAAGCAACCTTGCTCAGTAATTCTTGCGTTAAACCAGCAACCATTAAGTCTGTTTTAGGTATAGTATATCTTGCTGAGTATTTCTCTCGAAACCCTATTAGTTAGAGGCTGCTTATGCCCTGAAGCTTGAAAATTTATTATCCCTTCTAAGGCGCACGTTTGTTTATTTACGGAGGAAGGAGAAATTCATCTTTGTTTAGTCTTTTCTATGACAACTCATGGATCACTATAATTATCCAATTGATTTCTAAATTCGGTAGTGCTCTTGGCCTCAGTGAGATCTTGCAGATTTCAGCGGAGCTCTAAGATATAATGAGCAGCATGGGTCTTTAAATTTTTATATAAAATTTCCCAGTAATTCAACAGAGAGTACTGATTTTCCTTTCTGATATGTCCTTGAGAACAAGGTTAAGCAGATAACCTGCAGATTTTTAGCACTTATGCCTATTTCCTGGGGGAAATGAATGACTTCTGCTGCTAAACTTATCTACCTGGTCACCTCGAAGCAAAGCTGCTATGTGTTGCCATGTTCAAGCAGCCACTGTGCAGCTGAGAAAAAATGACTGTACATATGTGTAAATAATACTTGATCGTCTCCTGACTTACTGTGGCGCTTATAGATATAGACATATAGATATAAAATGCGCCACAGTGTTCTGATAATTTTTCTGGTTTTGTATTTTTCTCTATAGAAATACTGAGAATGCAGATCTCTGCATCACTTATTTTTTTCTATCATTCCTTTAGCATATATGAGGACAATTTATTTCCTCCTTTGAAAGAACTCAGATATATGTTTTTTTTTTCCCCCTCTGTGACCAACCTGCCAAGATGCAGCATTGGGATTGTTGGGCTTTCGATAAAACGTAAAGTATTTTCTGTGAACCAGACTCTCAAAAAATACCTGATATGAAAAACAATGGAATTTCACCACCGGCAGCAGACTTTTTGTTCTGTTTTGTTTAAAAAAACAAACAAGGATATGGAAATAGAGAATGAATGTGTACAAATCCTATAACCAGAATCCTTGCAAATGAGTGCCAAGAAAACCATTCTGTTGTTCTGATTCTGCTTCCCGTCTACGTGCTTAACAGCCTAATTCCAGAAATGACCTGTTAGGTATTTCATCATACTGAAACACATACTTCAAAAATGAAGTAACTCGGGGATATCCAATGTGCAAACTGAGACACCTTACATGTCTTTGCAATTTATGGAACGTTCTTGCTTTTTGATATGTTGAACATCTGTGTTTTCTATCTGCTTCCCAGTTCAGTTTTATAGATTCCTTGAAAAATGTTTGGTTCTGGGAGGATATGTGGAAAATAAAGTGTATCTGAATAAATGAACAATAAGCAGGGTCAGATTCAGTCACTGTGACTCCACTGATCGGTACAGAGCTATGTCGGTATTCACCTACGGACTGCCTTTCTCCTATACTATTTATTATTCCATGAACAGGACTAGAAACCTCCATCATGCAAGTTTATGTGACGACTGGAAGGTCTTTGATTGCCCTATCAGGATGTGGGAAAAGTGGAAAAGAGCTCAACAGCCTGCTTTTACTCTTGGAAAATATTAACAGTTTGCACACTACTTCCCTGTGATCTTTTTGCCATAGCCATCATTTTAAGAATTGAAACTTTTGGATTCATGGAACACTTTGAGTTTATTTAATTCATGCATGAAAATATGTTAGGAAAATACTCCTGAAGGCCAGCTTCGGTCTGATGCCTTATCTGCCTTGTCTCTCTCAATAGTAAATGGAGGGGCTTAATCATGCTAACCACCTTTTTGATAGTCATAATTAGGTTCTTTTCTGACTTATTCTCTGCATCGACCACAGATAGAGCCTAGGAAGAGCAGGCTAATTGGTTACTCTTTATGAATATCCCACTTAATGTACGAGTTTAGAGCTCATTTTTTTTCCTATTTCCTAATTAGGTTCGTGTAAACTTCAGTTATGCACATGGTCACTAAAAAAGAAAATAAATTTTTGGAAATATATGCATGCAATTACAAGCATACAACTTGGAAAACTTAATCCAGAGTCCATGACAGTGGTGAAGTAAAGAGGAGGGAAAAAAACAAATAAAAATAAACCAAAAAGAAACAAGCAAAATCCAAAAACTCACAGCTCCATTCTAGAAAACCGGATTTCAATGAATATTAGATAGCAATTACTAAGACTCACTCTTATAAATATTTTTTTCTACTTGATATAAGAGCATATTGGTTTGGCTTCTCTTGCCTCCTGATTCTACTAAAATTCCTTCAAAGACTTCCTTTCACACGACTGGTAGCTCCAGTCCAGAGCAGAAACATTTTGATTATCATCAACTGCTCAATTCCAGGAAACTTTCTTTCCAGATTAGGGCAAGGCAAGTGAATCATCTCGATTCTGGGAGGGTGAAGATCAAGACGTTTCTGATTTATGCAGCTCTACCAGACACGGAGCAGACATGACTGGGATCTCACCCAACTCCCCTTTCTCCAGAAAGGGAGGATTTAAGAGTTTCACGCCCACACTATAGCGTTTCAAATCTCCGAAGGGGGCATCGGCCATCAGAGACGCGAAGACCGGCAAGATCAGAAAGGATCTTGCCGTTGCCTCTTCCCATGCATGTGGCTGAGGAACTTTCCCCTGGCATTTTTCTGACATTTTACGTTACTCTTTAACGTAAAGGTATGGGTTTTCAAGTGACGTATCCACTCCTGTCCCCTGTTCTTCGCTCCAACTTTTTACAGAATTTTCAAGCAAGTTCAAGGGTTTGGCTCTAAGCCTTATAGCTTATTAATTATACACAGACAATGTTCAGTGGGTTGTTGCTTTTTGGACCAGCTTCTCAATATGCGTCTTTTTACTCAGCATCGCAGAGCCTTGGTGATGGAGGACTCCCAGGTTTTTACATGGTCACCTGATGGTAAGGAATTAACTTAGGACAATGTCGCATATAGTGATTAAAGGTCGCCGCGCTGGAAACATTTATCTTTGAATTTAGAAAGAAGGTGTGAACAATATCCATTCAAAGCCAGGAAGAAGACCTTGCCTTTCATGGCCTGCTTCCCTTCTGAAGGATCTGCTACTGGTACAAAACTAACCCTAAAAGGGGCAGTTATAGTCAAACCTTGAGGAAATAAAGCTGCACGATACCTGGAGAATAAAGCTATGTAACAAATACAAAGCGTTAGTAATAGCTCCTGTATAAATTCAAATCCACAGGGTAACAAATATATTGGAAAATATCTCTCGTGCACACAAATTACCATAATCCTCCCAAAGCTCAGGCATTTTTAACTAATAACCTCATTAAAGCAAGGATAGAGAACAGAATACAGTGTGCAGAATCACTGGAAATATGAATTTACCCGTGCACCATTTTGCTTCAGTCTGCCAAGGAAGCACTCATCACAGAGTTGCCTTCTCCAGCTGAGCACCTTTCTTTTTTTCCTCTCTTCTAACTGTAATTTTTTTAATCAGTCTTACATTAGATGGTGACAGTCACAGTTTTTGCACTAAAATACAGCCACAACGGGGCACCTTTGAAAAAGCCATGAAAGCCCTCAGGAAGAGCTTTGCAGTGACCCCAAGACCCTGTTTTAGCCCTGGGCTTCAGGACAGATCTTGCCTTCTGCAAAGCAATCTCTGATTTTGACCAAACCTGCCACAGGATGATGTTGAATTTGTACATGAAGTGAAAATAGATTTTTCAGGCTTTAAGGTTATCACTAAACTTGCTGAGTCTTACGCATTGAAATTTATAGTACTTTAAAGGTAATATTTTCTGCTAAAATACATAGAGATAGATATACATACCTATACATATATGTATACATCACAACCTTGTCCAGCAAACACTTTTTTTCTCTTCACTTTTATACAGGGTTGAGAATATTAATTTCGGAACCGGTTTCTGCTAATAGTTCTTTTTTCCTCTGCTTCACCTTTATTGTTTGTATGTTAAAAGACATTTGAAAATAAAGCATAATAACTCTGCTTTCAATGCACTAATGCATCGGCTGTCGGGGATAAATAAGAATTTAAATAATGCTCAGATAAAGAGAAGCAGGTTTTGCTAAAATGGGTAATTAAGGATATCCCTAAGGAAAGAATGTGGCAATTCTTAGCCAAACTGTACTGTAAATATTTTAATGTACCAGACATCTCCTCCTTGCTCACAGTTTCTGCCGCAGAATTGCTAAACACTCGCATATATCTAATTAATCCGGTGCTCAGCTACACTGTTTAGAGCTCGTATTCAAGATTGAATCACTTGAATAGCAGCGCAGAAACTAGACTCTTCTGCAAATAAATTCAGTAGAAATATTGCTCAAAGACCTCAAAGGTCTTTCAGGTGTCACATCAGAAGAACATTTTTTTTTTTAGCATCATAAGCAAAATGTGTGCATGCCTGCACCTAACTGAAGGTCTGTTCACGTTGCATATAAAACGCCGCAGTTGTGCCTGAAAACTGGAAGTTACTGGCTAGGTGACCACCTGCGACGCTAATCCACGCAGCGGTCCAGTCCCTCCCTGGGGAAATCGGGAATGCCTCCTGCAGGCACCACCCCCCTGCGGGCCGAGGGCCTTGGGAGAACCAGGCCCCCTCTGTCCCACGCTCTGGGGGCAGAGATATTCCTCCCTCATACCACTCTCAGCAATTACATTTTTGAAATCACAGTAAAGCAATGGGGGGGGGGGGGGAGGAGAAGAAAAGATCGTTCGCAAGCAGTTGCTAAAATCAGACACTCTGCAAGATGTGACGTGCTTCAATATCCTAATAAGAGGAACCTAATTAAAGCGCTGGTCACGTTCTCCAGAAAATTAACTCCAAAAAAAGTCACGAGAGCGCAAACTGATGCTAGGACCCAGCATCGCCCGTTCCCCCAGCCGCGGATCTGATCTCTACTCTTTGCCTTTCCACCCCCTCAAAAAAAAAAAAAAAAAGAAAAGAAATAGCTGCTAGAGTAGCTTCTTCTCCACCCTTCCACTCTTATCCGCTGTGGTTTAATACCTTGCATTCAAGGTTTTGCTTACTTTTTTTGGATGTGGCTTCAGCAAAAGCTTAACACGGTTCTGCTTGCAGCGTGTTACTCGCTGAGTGGTCTCACTCGGTTCCGACTAATTGCACTAAAGATATTTGTAAAGCAGCTTTCCGAGAAAAAAAAAACAAAACCCAAAAAACATAGGGCCCAATATTAACATGTAAATGAGTGTCTTTTATCGCTGGCAGTTAGGGTGCTCAACAGGCTATAAAAGGCTAATGGTGATTTGTTTTCATACTAAAATTCTCCCACTGGAAGATCTGCATCTCTGCAGGAGAGAAAACAAAGATTTTGTGCATGTTCTTACATTGATTTTTTTCCCTTTTTTTTTTTTTTTTTTTTTTTTTTTACTTTAGAGCCATTTTCCTCCTTTATTTTGGTTGTTTCCTATTCTGGGCATTTTTGCACGTGCAGCAATTTTGCTAATGGGAGACAGAGGATGTTTCTTTTAAAGAATTTTACTGCAATTCAACTGTCAAGTGTCAGAGACAGGTGGCAAAGGAAATTGCTTACATTTTATGAAAGGTGTCTTATTTTGGGAAATAAGCAGTAGTTACGAGTCACCTAAAGTGCAGATGATTATGTTCCCTGGAGACTGGGCAGTTGTTTTGCAACATTTTCCAAAATGCATCTCCCTAAAATGTTCCGGTAGACTTCAGGACAGCAAAACTAAGCTGTTCTAAGTTGGGGTTTTTTGTTGTTTTTTTTTAGAGACTTTGGTTCCGCTGGCTCAGAAGTTTGAAGCTCACATGCCGACAACCCGGAGTTTCAGCTGATGATAAAATTTTTCCCTCCGTGGGGAAGCTTGCTTGCCTGCAGAACAGAGAAATTTGGATTATTTGACGGCAATTCCTGAGCGGCCCAAATTGCTTCCCAGGCACTTGCACCAAGTGTCTCAGCAGAAGGGCTAAATGGACCTAACATCTGGTCCACACCTTTTCTGAGGAAAAGTTAGAAAATCCTTCTTCCAGGCTCTCTGATACTTTTCATATGTGTTATAACCCCCAAAATGTATCTTCATGCTGCCTTCCCATTTAAGGCTTTGATATTTCTATAGCAAGCCAAGAGTGAGGAAAGATTTAAAAAAAAAAAAAAAGAAGAAGAAGAAGAAATCCAAGGGTCTTGAAAAACCTGTGTTTTCACTCTTTTCCTTCTTTTTGTGGAAAGGAAAACACTTATAACGTAACTGTTTAAAATGCATTAAAAGTTGTATGTTTTTGCCTAAATTGAATGAAGCAAATCTTTGATACGGCTGTAAAGCAGGAAGCAGTTTAGCGCCCATCTCTGACAAACTATTTATTTAAAAACGGGACTCCAAGGCGCCTGAAATCCACGGCAGCCCTTCGGCGAGGAGCGAAGAGAAACGTGGGTCAGAGCTGCTGTCTGCTGGTGACACGGGAGGTAGAAACGGGTCTTCTTGGACCTCCGTTTTGGTGATTTGGCTTCAGTCCTTCGTCGTTGTCCCGTACCAGGTGGAAGCAGAGGAGCCGCTGGTCTGCGTGACCATCATGACTTTCAGACTAGAAAGTTTCGCATCAAGTGGACGTGGTCCTCCATCCTGTGGATACACCCACAGCGAGACAGGAATGCAGAAAGATCGCCACGTGTGGGTTGTTTATGGAGACTAGCATTGGCGCCAAGCCAAAAAATTTCAAGCGTGGTTTCGATCAAAGACCAGTCATAGTACGAAATTGGAACGGAGCAGCGGAACAGATCACGAGACACAACTTTCCCTGTTAAAAAAACAAAATAAAAAAGGAGAGAAATAATGAGCGCTCCCTGGTGGGACAGACACCGGCTATGGCATTTTGTATGGTAAATTAAAAGAGGAGGACAACCAGGCAAAATTATTCTACAATAAAACAAAACTGATATTTTTCAAGTCTGACTTATCAAATGATACATCTACTTCTTAATCGCGTAACTGTCTACCTGCATAAGCGTTTCTTAGCTGTTGGAAAGCATACCTGGACCAGCAAACAGAATTAAAACTGTTTTAGCCTCTTTCACAGGCTGTGTGGTCGTATCGAAAGAATTAATGAAAAACTGAAAGAGGAGGTAAATAGTACTGATGACTTGAGCTGCGTCTTTATTAAAAGAGAAGCACTGAATTATACTTTTTCGCTGCTTTGCTGGAGGGGTTCAAAGGAGCAAGAGCAGAAGTGTAAAACCATCATGTCCACTCTGAGTGGCCTTAAGTGTATTGCAAATCCTCATCCGTTACTCAAGTCTTGCACGCGACAGTTGCTCTTACGACTCGTGACAGGTTGTTTGGCAAGCAGGTATCTGACGAATTGCTTTGAGAAGTGTAGATACCTTTCTTGAGCTCTAGTGAAAATTTTAACTACATACATTTGGACTAGATTCGATGAAATAAAGAGAATTTGAAACTTTTTTGGGGGTTAGTGTTTGATCATAGGATTTTTCTGGCAGGAGGAGTATCCTTGCATCTCCTGGCTTTAGTAACAGAGAGTTCACAAAGGGAGAATAGTGGCCTAATATGAGCCACCCTTTAGGAAAAGTATCTGTTTTAATAAAGAATGATACGTTTCTCTTGTACTCTGCTTTGTTTTGAGTTTAATTATCAAGCGTCTTTTTAACCTAGAATTTTAGAAGGAAATGAATGCAAAGAGATGACACCTTCCTACCCTGCCTGTCAAACACACGCCGATAATAACGATGTGTCACACTAATTACCCTAACAGACTTGCGATATTAATAGCGCAATTAGACCAGCATCTCACCCGACAGAAACTGGAGTGTCTCTGCTTAAATCCACGTATGCTACCAAAGGTGGCCTACTGGTTTTTAAGCAAATGATCATTGCTTCACCTTCAAGATTACGGAATTTTAAGCCGCGGGTGAACAAGAAGATAAGAAAGGTTAAGGAAGTTTTTTTCTTGCTACAGATGAGAGTAGCTAGCGTTGGGAAAGGCACGTAAAAAAATGTATTTTTATAGAAAGTTATTGCTATGTCAGTGCAAATAGCTCCGTTTTCAGCGTTTTTCCTAGCAGTAAAGAAAGCAGCAGCTCACGACCTTCCACCAAAGCAGAGTCGCCCTAGGCACGGCGGCTGCCGAGTGAAATCCCACCTTACGCCTGGTCGTTTCGCCTGTCATCTGCTCTCAGGCCACTGCGCCGGCCGCGAGTGTGAGCCGCTCTTCCCTCTTTGGTAGTGGAGTCTGTCGAGATGTTTGGTTGCAGAAGCTGCTACAGTGACCAGCAGCCTCTGGCAGCGGACTAAGGCGGCAGAAGGAGTGAGGAGAAGAAGCATGGAAAGGAGCTTTAAAAGGTTATGCGGGAAAGATAAGTTGGCCGATAGCATGATGTGAAATTATTACGCCTCACCAGGGTCAAAATTTGTGTTTGGTAACGTGCAAGGGATCATGCAATGACATCTGAGATCTGTCTGAGATCTACTTGTCCACGTTTGTGCATGCTCTCTCTTCCGAAATACTAATTACTGCACTATCATAGAATTACACTACAAACCAATCTTTGCTCACCTCTTACATTAAGATTTACATTACATGGGCAGCTGAATATTTTGTAATAATTTAATGTTTTGTACCATTCATGTAAAAATCTAGCATGGAAGCAAGATTTGAAGTTTTGGTTGGATTTATTATTTCTGCGGTAATTCAAACAGGCCAAAACAAGCATATACACATGCTGAAGTATTCTTTTAGAGAGGAAAATCAAAGCAAATATGAAGAGAAATATGCTCTTCTTGGGAATATTTTCAGAGGCAGTCATTCAAAAGCAATGTGCTTTCATCCTCAGTTTGCAATACTGGGACAGGAAAAAAAAAGTATTGTATCAGTTGAGTTTATATCAAGCTTTGTAAGGGAAAAAAAAATCAAAAAAAAAAATCAAAGCAGAGTTTCAAAGCCGAATTCTGATGCCGAATCTGTCTGATTTCAGATGCTCTCTTCTCCCATCTGGGGATGAGGCTGATTTCCGCTCCAGGTCTCAGCGCGAGGGCAGGGACATCCAGAAGGTGCCTCAGGTCCCGGGAATCTGCAAGGTGAAGGTGAGATGCCACCACTGCTACTCTGTGGGGCAAAGCACCGCTCTCAAGGCATCCACTACAGCAAGCACAGAAAGCGTCCAAAGAAACACTGGAAAAAAATTCTTGCTTTCTGTCTCGATAAGACCAAAATCGTTTTTCAAAATGAAATTTCTAGCTATTCAGTTTTCAGCCGATGCTGCTACGGCTTGACTGGCTCTCTGGGAGGTAGAAAAGGAAGGAAGAACAGACCCAATAAAAAATAAATAAATAAATAAAACAAAATAGTTGAGACAGGAATTAATTTACTGTGGTTTTCCATCAGAGCAGCTGTAGAGCACACAGCTGAGCACTCAAATTTTTTAATGGTGTCTTCATTCTGATGGGTTTTTCCTTACCAGTGTTTTTAAATTCAAAAAAACATTTGAAAATCCAATGTCTCTTAAGCTAATAAATACCTCCAGAAGTTGCCTTCATTGATGCATTGACAGAAAATGAGCCTAGTATCAGTGAAGGAAAGGATTAGAGATCATCCTGCTTTTTTGGAGGACATGCATATTATTTTGCCTGCTTTGTAATGCAACTGAATTAAACTTTATGGCCCTCCAAGTTTTTTTTGTTTGTTTGTTTGGTTGGTTTTTTTTTTTGTTTTTTTTTTTTTTCTTTTCAGAGCCCTATTAAAGTGTTGTGATATTCTGGTGGTTTGAGCCAGAAAATAGATAGTCTCTGCTGCTGACAGCTAGCAAATCATCTACCAGATGCTTGGGATCTGCAGCTACAGAGCCAACCATGATTTCAGAGCGAGGAATTAGCATCTCTTCTTCCCTTCAGCAGCTAAGGAATACCTCATTAGTGCTACAAGGGAAGAACTAAAAGGCACATTGCTACTATATATATAGCACTTGATGCCTCTCGTTAGCTCAAGCCATTAATAGCCTTAGATTGGAATGAGTTGTCAGACTGATAGATATGTTTTTTATGTCCACAGAACCCCATGATGTGGGTTGTTTGCAAATGTTCTCCCTGTTTCTCGTCTGTCCTCCACTTCTCCAAAATTCACTACTGCCAAAAAGCTTTCTTCTTCTTCTTTTTTTCTTTTCTTTTTTTTTTTTTTTTAATGAATATAGATGTCTAACTTACAGAAAGGGACACTCCTGAACGGAACAAATTCAACTGTTCCTATGGATATATTTTGTTTCGTTTATGAGAAACATTGCCTACTCAGTGACTTTATTCTGGTAGTATTCATGCCCAGATGGGTGCTTTCACTGTTTCTTCTCCCAAATTTTATGCTAAAGTTGCCTCAACAAATATTTAGATCAAATTTCAGGATGATTTCATCTCTTTTTAATATAAATTCTTAATTCACAATAAAATTATCATCTTTGGGTCCCTTGCAGATAAATTCAGAGAAAATCTGTGGTGGAAAAGCTGTATGTAATGCTTAATTTAAATGCCATATTTTTTAATGTCCTTGGTCAGGACATCCTTTTTCAAGGGCAATTAAAATATTAATTGCTGCTTGCTTATTTAATTGTCATGGAGGGGGGTCTCTCAGTAACTTTTAATGTGTCCTAGTTGAAAACTAATAGTATTAGTTTATTTGCTAGAATCTGTCTTAGCTATTAAGTCCTCCCCAAGTGTGTATTTTTATTCACGACATGCACATCTCATCTATAATAAGAAAAATTCTTTGAACATAACATAAAAAGGGCAAATCCACTAAAACATGCAATGGATCATAATCCTGTTTATTAGATGATGTCAAAGCTACATCAACTGCCTGCTCTCCCAAGTGAAAGAACTTCTTGAAAACAGCCAGAAAGGAGTTAAAGATCTAAATCACGCAGTTTTAGAGACTTTTCCCTTCCAAACTCTTATTTTACCGTGCATTTGAGCAGGATGCGTTGATTGGAAAGCAAACGGCACATTGTTCTCCTTTCCAAGCGTCCATCATCAATTAAACATCATCAATTAAGACTGATTCACTCAGGGTTCGCTAAACGGCAAAGGAAATAAATATTGCAGTGGAAATTTTAAATATGATGGCTTATGTTACGCCAGTAACATCCTTTCCTGAGGGAAAGCATCTCACTTCTTTTAAGTGTAAGTGCAAACCTAAAGTGTAAATTGCATTTTTGCTGTTAAGCGCTACAACACATATAGACTTTTGGCCTGCTGTTTTGTTTATGTGGTCTATTGTTATTCAAAAAGTTAGCAAAAACGTGACCCGCTGTGAGCAGCGGGGCAAAAGCACAGTTTAAGCATTTCAATAGGTTAGAACCTAATTTGGTGTATCAACGCGGATCTTTTGGCAACGCGTCGCTCAGCCTCTGTACAAAAATCCGGTTACAGGGAAAAGGCGGCAATTAACTGCTGTACGTGCTCTGCGGTTGCCTACGCCAAATTTATGACATTCGGATGATGTTTCAGTTTCATACCCTCGGATGCGAATCTGAAGTATTAATTCAACTCTTACTTGAAGTTGGTGGGAGTTTTGCCAGGCTGCCAGTGGAGCTGAGATAATTAAGGACTTGGGGATTTGGCCTACGTTGAGAGATTACATGGATCAAACACCTGAAAGGACAAATCCTCTACTTAGCACCTCCTGAGCCAGCATCGTGTGATTTGGCCCATGCTATCATTTTTTTTTTAATGTCAAACCCAGGCTGAAGTCTAGAGAAATCCAGAAGCACTAAGGTGGCGACTCAAATATTTTCCACTGGACTTCAGTGAGTATAGACTCATTAGACAGTAAGATGTTATTTTATCCACTTGCCTTACACTCTATATTTAGCAACATAAATAAAACATAACTGCTTATTTGTGTGATCTGTCTTGTGACTTGTGAAAGGGGATTGGTGCAAAGCCTTGCACTTCCTCATCACACTAAAAATACCTTTAAATGGTAGATTCCTTTCCTTGCCAGACCTTCTGTTTCTAGGGGCTGTGCTGATCTTTACAACCTGGGGAGCCACCCCAAGGGACCTGGTTTCAATGACTTCCTTGAAAGTCTTCCCTCTTCTTTTGTGAACGAACAATTTACAACATTTGAGTTGAAGAGACTCCTTGCCTCTCACTTTTCTATGACTGCCTGGTCTCAAATTGCTAAATTCTGCTAAGAACCGTACTCATAGGAGCAAAACATAAAATACTGGTATATATGTGAAGAAATAGAGGAACAACTTAACCAAAGATGAACCTGCATGTTCAAACTGCAGCATGTCTTTATCTATCACAGCATACAAGCTGCAGCTGTATCAGTATCGTATTAGTGTATCAGCTAGCAAATACTACTCTGGAGTGTATTTACACAGAACCACAGAATGGGTAAGGTTGGAAGGGACCTCTGGAGATCATCCAGTCCAGCCTCCTGCTCAAGCACGGTCACCTACAGCATGGTAGACAGGGTTGCAGCCAGGCGGGCCTTGAAGATCTCCAGAGAAGGAGACTCCACCACCTCTATGGGCAACCTGTGCCAGTGCTCTGTCACCCTCACAGTGAAGAAAATCCCCCTCACAGTCAGGCAGAACTTCCTGTCGTTCAATTTCTGCCCATTGTCTCTTGACCTGTCACATGGGAGAACTGAAAACAGTTTGTCCCTGTCCCCCTGACACCCTCCCTTCAGGTGCTTGTACACGTTGATAAGATCCCCCCTCAGGCTTCTCTTCCCCAGGCTGAAGAGGCCCAGCTCTCGCAGCCATTCCTCAGAGGGCGGACACTCCAGCCCTCTGATCATCTTTGTAGCCCTACGTTGGATTCTCTCCAGTAGCTCCATGTCTGTCTTGTACTAGGGAGCCCACAACTCGACGCAGTACTCGAGATGAGGCCTCACTAGGGCTGAGCACAGGGGCAGGATCACCTCCCTCCACCTGCTGGCAACACTCTTCCTAATGCACCCCAGGATGCCATTGGCCTTCCTGGCCACAAGGGCACATTGCTGGCTCATGGTCAACTTGTCCACCAGCACTTCCAGGTTCTCCCCTGCAGACCAGGCCTTTCCAGAAGGCCAGCCCCCAGCTTGTACTGGTGCCTGGGGTTATTTCTCCCTAGGTCCTCTCCACCCAGCTCTCCAGCCTGTCCAGGTCTCTCTGAATGGCAGCACAGCCCTCAGGTGTCTCAGCCACTCCTCCCAGCCTGGGATCATCGGCAAACTTGCTGAGCAGGCACTCTGTCCCCTCATCCAGGTCATTGATGAAGAAGTTGAACAGGATGGGACCCAGTACTGAGCCCTGGGGAACTCCACCAGGCACAGGCCTCCAACTAGACTCTGCACCACTGATGACAACCCTCTGAGCTCTGCCATTCAGCCAGCTCTCAATCCACCTTAATTACTAGTTACCATCCACAATTTTTCCATAACATACAGAGACTGTTATGAGATTGGCAGGAATGTTTGTTTTCTCTCTTTGAAGATCATGTGCTGACTATACTGGCTGTATATGTGTATGCTGGCAATCATTCAGACTTCTTTTCTACATGTGATGTTATACTCTGAGTGCTTGCTTTACCTGAAGAATATCTGAGGATTAACTTTTTAACATAAAAGGATTGCTTTCTTAAGGTTAGGGGAAGGAAGACCTAACTACAGGAAAATTAAGCTGAGCTCTTCATTCCCAAAGTCTTCTTTTAATATATCAACAGTGCTACCATAGGAAGTCAGCACTTGTAAAGTATTATTTCATCTGGGAGAAAGCCATAAACTATATATTTTTTTAATGTTTATCAGCAAGTATTAAAACTGACATGTCAGGGTCTGTTACTACCAATTTACATCAGTGTAAATTCATTGACTTAAGAAGCCACTCCACCAGTTTTCACCAGGGTAATGAATAGAATGTGGGCCATAGGCACTGCCTACATTTTTTTTGTTTCCTTTCCAACCATACTCTGCATCAGCAGGTTTGCATCAAAATATCTGAAGATAAATTAAATAATCTAAGTCAGCTGCAAATGTGGTTGATAATCTAAATGCATTACAATAAAAATTCCTTTGTATTAATCCCACTCCAGAAAATATGAATTCAAGGGAGGTTGCCCAAAAGTGAGTTCAAGATGTGCCTATTGATCCAGTGCCTGAGAAATATGTAACCAAACCAGGCATCAGATTAAGACAGTGTCCAGTAGGTCCACCATACAACCTCCCAACACATCTCTACCTGCAGGAACGCAAAAGCGTATGAATGCAAACCAAGGATGCATCTAGCTTCACCTCTGACGATAACCAACAGTAGAGAGCTAGGTAGGAATATCAGAACAAGTCAAGCAGCGAGAGATACTTCCCTACAATATCTTTATTGCTCTATATAAAAGACGTCATCCACACGTGGTTTCAGGACCTCCTGAATCAGAAAGTCCTGTCTTCCATTTTTCTTCTGTCACATTTTCCTGTTTATCCTTCAAGAAGCTTCCCAACTCAATTACATCCTGTGGGAGGAACCATTTCCTTTTTTTTTTCGTTCAAGGCTGCCATTTTCAGTTGCTTCTTGTGTTGCAGACCACAAGCAACCACTTCTGATTTTCCTCTTCTGAGCTCTTCATGATTTTATAGAGCTCTATAAGAACAGTTGAGACATCTGTTTTGAAGGCTGACAGGTGCTACTCTATCCAGCAATGCCTTGTACAGACCTTCAACTTTTCCAGTTCTTCTTTGAATCAGTTCCCATTCTGCTATGGTTTTTTGGAGGGGACACCAGAAATACATGCAAAGTAGTTACAACGCATTGGATTCACCTGGGATTTGTGAACTAGCTTAATGACGTTTTGATCCTTATTTCTTTAATTCCTAGCATTTCAACTACTTTTCGGACAAAGAGCCGATGCTTTCCGCCAAATTATCTAATATAAGCCAACAGCTCATTCCTGAGTACTAATAATAGCTTTAACACGAATAATAATTGCATTTCCCATATGGGAAGGCCTTTCATTACACATATTATGTATGTACACATACATACTACATATTATTCTTTCTGTAAGAATAATAATCCTGCATAGCAGTTTTTTTGAACAAATGAATCCTCTTATATGAAAGTGCAAAAAATGAGATTTGATAACAAATTGTATCAATAGATCTTAAAATAACAGTTACTCCAGAAGAACCATTTCAAATCAGTTTATAATGGCACAATTCACATCTCATTTTGGTGCATACTGAAAGTTGCAATTCTTTCAGAAAAAATACATTTTATCCACTGATGGGTAACAGTTTTGATAGCAAAAAGAACTCCGGTCTACAGGACACAGTATATAGAGGATTAAATAAATATGTTTGGGTAGCAAAAGAAAAGAGTTTTACTAGCAGATAGTCTCTGTCAAGAAAGAAAACCTGCGGAAGTAAGCAACGTCTTTGCTGCTAAACTCCCTGTAATTATTTTATTTATGCTCTCCTTCTAGACTCATTACACTTGCGCAGGTACTCCTTCCCGTTCAGAAACCGCGAGTGCAAAGTACTGCATATTAGGCATTTCTGCTTGAAAATATTATGTACAACTTTTTTCACTCTCTTTACACAACTTTTAAACTACTGCTCAGAATATACACCAATAAACAATTCAGGCGTAAGGAGACTGTAGATTTAAGCCAATACCTGCATATGCTTAAATAACTATAGTCCATAAGATGTAAACTCTTGACACTTCCCATTGCAGGTTGATGGATGACTTGATGTTGGCTTCAGTGTGTTTGGAATAAAGCGGGATTTAGATTTTGGAAATCCTAATGATTTCCTGATGAGGTAAGGGGGGAAATTCCTCCTGGAAGTGACAAGTGTACTTACTACAGCAAAATATTAACCAAACACACTAATATTAAAAGCACTGGAGAAACAACTGGAATAACGCTGAGGGAAACGCTAATGAGAACGGCATTATTTTCCCTTGAATCTTTTACCCCCAAATTGATGTGTTTTAATAAACAGTGTTCATGATGAGTAAATTGCTCCAGGCTGATGAACTCCTGCAGGCTTGTGGTATGCCTTCAGGTCCCCGTTGCTTGTGGTGGGCACAGGAATTAAGCCCATCTCCTACTTTCTACAAATCCATATTAAATGAGAACAGAGAAGTATGGACACACATTCACCTAATGCCTATGTGTTAATCTTGAGTTATGCCCATTTTCAGAGAAGTAGCTCCAGGTCAAATAAAAATATTTCCAATACGTACACGTACCATCTACTGATATTTTTCTCAGAGAAAAAGGGCGCATTTAAAGGAACCTAATTTACTGTAGATGCAAATTTGGTAACAGCACTTGAGGCTACAGAGTGATCTGAAGCTAGTAATAAAACTTTAACTAAAATTATATAATTAAAGCTACACTGAGGATATGAAAGAGCTACATGCATAGATCTCCATGCATGTGATTAGATGCTATGTCCATAGTTACCTAGCAGACATATCAGCTACAAAAACAAAACATAAATGCTGTCTTGCTGTATAAGGGAGAGAATTAAATCTTCGTAGCTGGATTTACTAGAGAGGCATTGAAATCAATCTCTTTAAAAGACATTTTAAGGACATAAACAAGTGTTGCATATACCAAGGGCAAAATTAAACATAAAAATGTATTGCCTCTGAGGCAGAACAAAATAGTTTCTTGCAGTGAACAATATTGCAGAGTCGCAGCATGAGTTTTGAATTCTATTTCAGTGAAGAGGCTCTGAAAAAGAAAAACACATTAATAATAAGCTTCTGCCTGTGATAATGGAAGTTTTGAAATTCTTGATTTTAGTGTGCCATGTAAGCGAGGAAACGCTTTATTTATTTATTTATTTTTAATGACAAGCAACATCTCGTTCCCTATACTGTTTAGTGATGCGATTTTATTTTCGTTATTAGACAGTCGGCAGCAATGAAGATATGAACTTGCCTGTCAGGAAATGCGCCTCTTTTCTCCTCTCCTCTTTTTCCCCTGTCTCCCCACCTTTCCCCAGTCTAACCGTGTCGCTGCCTTGCACATTTGTGCATTGCACAAAGCAATCCGGAGCTTTATTGAATCAAATAGCGAGAGAAATAGCAGTTCGTTTTAATACGTTTCCCATATGGGAAAGCTGAATCTCTGTCAGAGGAGAGCGTCGTAAACAGTATGATAGCTCAGAACTGCAGCACAGCTCCATAAAACCTCGTAATCCTTTGCCATTTATTCAACCTGTGGATACCCAAGCGTGTTATAACCCTTTCCCACCCCTGCGCTACCGGCGAACGACCCTGCCACCGGAAGCGGGGACCCCCCACCGACTAGGCAGAAATCATTAGCATTTGGATTAGCTCACCTGTAAAATATTTAGGGAGAAACATAGCCCCAAATGTTGAGTCATCTTGCAACGGGACACGGGAAACAGTCAAAAAGGGGTTCTTCAAGTCTCCTTATTGCAGCAACTGGATGGACGGCTTGAGTTAAGGATTTATTTTACTTGTCTCCTAATTGCAGTTTTTCTGGCTTTCAAGTTAATGCAGAAGAGGGATTGGAATATACAGAAAAACAGCTGAATACACATAATCATCATGGAACTTCACACTGTGATACATTATCTTGGTGCTGTAAAGCAGATGTACTATATTTAATTTTAATATCTTTGAAACAGCACGGACGCAAACTTGCACATTCTGCAGTCCCCATAGGAAATCACTTTCATTTTCCTTGTTTTTCTTTTTCACAGTCATCTTGGAAGAATCTCTTGCTTTTTTGCCCGTTTCCCCATTCCACCACCATGTCTTTTCCTTTCTGAGTGTCAGTGGAACTCCTCTGAGAGCACTGTCATCTTCAGTGCTCTTCCACTGATGAAAGCCTGAATTTTAGTTCTTACAGGGCACAGTGAAATGGATCCACGGAGGAGAAAAATAATCACTGTATGATCAAATCTGCATGCCTTCCAAAGAGAAAGATTTTTGTAAAGTCTTAATCTACACTGGGCTTTTTTTGTTGTTTTGGTCTGTTTTTGTTTTTTCAAGATCTCTTTTCCATACTTTGAATCCTGTTTTATTTATTTGGCTACTTAAATCATTTTCTTCTGTGCTCCTCCTGCTTGCTGTACACATTCCCCTCAGGAATACTAATATCTGCCAGCGGGAAATAAGTGCTGAACAGCAGCTTCTTTTGTGCTGAACTAATTTAGGAGGATATTCACCTTGCCCTCAACTTTGCTAAACCAACTAAGGTTTGGAGGTTTTGACCTTTTATTTCTAAATATAAAAATAAAAATACAGCTGTAGGGAACAGATTAAACAATTACCCTTCCTAGGAGAGAAGAGAGAACAAAGAAGACCTCACTGGAGAAGATGCATAATAATTCTCCTTCTTCTTCCCCTGTCCTTCTATAGTCAGCACTTGTGGACTCACTGCACCGCCTGCTTGATGTTTAGCAGCCAAGTGGAAGGGTGTCGTCCAAGTAACACAGTCAGCTCAAACAGCAGATGATCTCCAAGCATTGTACAAATATTAATTAAATCCAATAAGGCCTGAAGAATCAGCTCTGGGACTACCGAGGCACTTCAGTCTGAGTCCCTAGTCTAGTTTTATTTGGAAAAAATGGTGAAAAGTTGAGGGAAGGTAAACGTGTAAATCAGAGTAAATGTGATGGATGGAGAAGGATGCTTTTGAGGCACTGCTCTGCTGCTGCGCTAGCGTGGTGAAGCATTAAGACAGGACAGGACACAGCTACTCTAGCAAAGAAGAAACACCACCAGAAATAGGCAGTAATTTTAGTTATGGAAGCGGTGAAGTGATGCATGTGGGGAGGAACTGGTAAGAGATTTGAAAGGTGGGAGGGAAGAAGTTCCAGAGTGCACTGAAATGACACAAGTTCGATCCCCAGACAGTTACACCTGATTTAGTTCTCACAGGAGAAGCAACAAACTGGACTACAGGAAATAAGCAGCTGCTCATCATGGGCCGTGAAGGAACCATTTTCAGATATTTTAAAAGAGCCTCAGGGACATCACAGAAAAATTCCGTAGGGGGCAGAAAGTCAACTCTTGTGTTAATATGAGAACTGATGCATATTCGTACCAAGATCCTGTGCATTTACAGCTTTTTTTGTGGCCCTTTTCCATTGCTAGATCATACGTGAAGACTCCTTCATGGTAGTCAGATTGTGAGTTCAGTCTAACCCCAAATTAGACTGAATTTTACACAATATATTTGAAGTTCATATTCTCATTAAAAATACTTTTTCTCAAAATATAGAAGATTCAGCCATTTAATTTGAAGTTTTAAATTACTGAACTGATAAGCTCAGTAGGTTATGCTGAAACACTGGGTGAGAGCTATGATGACATTAAGTAATTTCTGTGAAAGTTCAAGAAGAACAGCATCAGATCTAATTCATGACAGTTTGTTTTTCTTTACATTGGGCAGATGGATTTTTAAGAGTTCAAATCAGTTTTCTCTGTTTTTGTGAGAGAATAACCCTTCTGATGAAACTCCAGGTAGTAGAAATATGCACATAATCTATTCAGTGGTGATACACGAGAACCTTCATTAGGTTCAGTTTTGCAAGGTATTTGTTGGTGCTTATAGTAACACAACTGAATTTTAAATAAAATGGAGTTAGAGGGTTGAGTTGACGGTAAATTTGACAGAACTGAACTCACTCCTGAATGAACTACATGGAGTTTCAAAAGAAAGTTGGCAAAGTTTCAACAAACTGAACTTCTGTACATACCAATACTTGGGGGATATTTTTCTGTAGTCTAGCTGTATTCATGCTTGAATATGTGTATTGTATTAGCTATTGTTTAATAAACTCAATCATCCAATTTTAAAAATGTAATACTGTTGAGACTTACTGCAAACCACAGAAGGTGCACAGGTATTGAACAGTTCTCAGATGGCCGAGGAAGAAAATCATCAAAAGAGTCTCCTTCTTTGGAGATATTCAAAACCTGCCTGGATGTGATCCTGTCCAACATGCTCTAGATGACCCTGCTGAGCAGGGTGGATGGACTAGATGATCTCCAGAGGTCCCTGCAAACCTCAACCATTCTGTGATTCTGTAATTACTGATTCAGCAATGACCAGATTCAGTTTTTAAAGATGCTGCTTTCAAGTGATCTGAGAGCAGTAAAAGAGGAACAGAAATAGCCTGTTGCGCCTTGCATAACAAATGCTTGCAACCATCTTATGCCTGGAAAGTTCATAATCTTTCTCTCTGATGTCCACAGGACTCATCTGGATGGCCTTCTGGTGGCACTTGGGATTCCTATGGTATGGATTTCAGTACATTAAGGCTTGACAATCATTCTGCACCATCTCTGGGACAGCAAAGCAACTTACTCCACCTGACTCAAGCAATATTGCACAAACAGAATTTTTGGATTACAACTTAATCCCTGATTTTCTTGGCTCAGCCCTTGGGACTGCTAGCAGGAATGGACTTAGAGGCTCATGGTGACTATAGGATCACAAACAACACAGTCAAAATACACTTGAGTGGGGAAAATGTCATGCTACATTGCTTCCATTTAAACTCACTTTTTTGCAGGGATTTTGGTCATCCTGGAGAGGAACCAAGGAGCTTAAAATACTGAGAAAGCTGAGAACTGCTCCCTTAAATTTTCAAAGCAGTCTCCCATTCCTAAGGCAAAAAGGAAAAACTGAAACATCCAGGTAAACACCTTGTATCTCCTAGAAGAGTAAGGAATATCCTGCTGAAGAGAGGCTGTCTGGGGAAGAAAGGGAAGGGAGATTTATTTCTGCACCAGTAGGAACAGTACTGTGTTGGGAAACAACTAGCTAAGATATAAATCCTCAAGTGCAGTCTGAGATACATGCTATTTCTTCAGACAGGAAAACCTCACATCTGCTATATATGCCCAGGTATAAAGCTTTCCTTTGCCTTAACAAAATAGTCTTTTCTCTCCTTCACATGGACATTACCTTATTTATTAGAACAGAAATTATTATGCTGTGATCCACAGTGGTCTGAGGAGGAATTGATGGCTGCTAAAGCATGACAGCAATTTTCTGAATGCATCTGCATTTTGTGGCAAACATTTTATCAAAACTGTTGTTAGGAAAGGTAAGATTTAAAAAGATTTTAAGCATTTGTTTAATTTTGGCATATCTGATATTGATGCTTTGTCATTTTTTTGTCATTTTTGTCATGCTTTATGCATTAACTTTCAAATCTTTCTTTTTTGTGGTGTTCACAGGTCAAAAGATTTTAACAAGCATTTTGATTAACTCAAGCCCTTTTTGAGACACAAGACCTGGGTCCCACACATATTTAGTACTCCTAACTTTCCCATTTTATAAGCATGGAGTACTGTGCTGCCTTCAAAGCCCTGGAAAGCTTTCTACAGCAGCTGAGTGGCAATGAAAATATGTTGGATGTACAAGCTTCTGAGATGTTGGAAACTGTTAACATCTTCTGATAGGTACTGCCACAGTGGAAGATTCTGAAAGGACCTTAAAGGATTTATCACCCAAATTTAATTGGATCGTGCACCTAATTCTTTTCAGTTCTTGTGAAAGCTCTTAAATATGGACCGAATGTCAATCATAAAATTACAATCCAGACAGCACAGCAGAAAACCTAGCCAACAGAAATTTGAGGTCTATTGTGTGTTTTTTTCCACGCATCAGGTTAAAGTATATTGCTGCAATTCTGTATGACAGGCTATTGGAGGTTAAACATCATGATTTTGCCAAGTCACTTAGCAACAGCTGTGACAGAACTGTAGAAACCACTATGGTTCTTTTACTGTCTGGCCAAAAGTCTAAGCCAGGGTGATTCATATTATGTGTATTTATTAAGTTGTTTACATAATAACCAGCCAAGGACTCTAATAATGAGGAGAAACTGGATTACGTCCATATGGCATTTACTCTACTCCACTTACTTAATGCGGATGTATTAACAAGAACTGCAGCAAATATAGTTGTTAACTTCTTTTGTTTTTAAACTGAAGCCTTGCCAAATAGAAACTCAGTAACTCAACAGACCCAGTGAATAAACCTCTGTGTGCCCTTGAAAAAACACGGAGATCTAAACAGAGCTAACGGAAAAAACACCTGTCCCAGAAGTGCTGCAAAATTTAATACAAATACTGCTTTTAAGGCAACAGACTAATACCTCCAAGATAACTAAATTAAGATTTTCATATGAACCTTCCTTTTAAAATTCCAAAGAGCAAGTTAGAAAGTGGGGGAAGGAGGTAACGAGCCGCTAATGGCAAAAATAAGCTTTCTTGATTTGCAAGATTGGAAACATAGTTTCAGAGAGAATTTTTATTGGAAATGCTGCTAAAAATAATTATATGGTGAGGAGCATAAAGAAAATCGTATTTAGTAACATTGATTTTGCACAACGGACATTTCAGTCTTTCTTCGAGAACATTTACAAAATGCTACATAGGCGGCATGACGCAAGTACGCGAGAAACAAGATGAGCTTTATCTTGCTAAACGTAAGACCTCCCGATAGCACTGCGTGCTGTGCCAGCCAAGGATTACATTTCAATCAGCACCGACCCACGCATCAGTCCGATCTGCAGATCAAGTGACCCGTTCTAACTGCTGGCCCCATAGAGACTTCAGTCATATTAAAACTGAGCTGGAAAGAAAAAATAATAATTCTGGGTTTGGCACATAAATGGAGATAATTTCCATCCTTTTAGTTTATCAGACCAATTTCAGTGTCCTCAACTTGACAACTGCAGAACAATTGGATACAGAACAATAGGAAATATCAGGATAGCGCCTACGTGGTGACTGAATCTACTTTCACATACAGAGGCAGCATTTGCTGTGTTATATGGTTCCAGACAGACATTTGCTCTAATTGTTCAAAGGCAATGATGCACATTTTACAGCCTTCCTAGAAAATTAATTTATCTCTTCTAGTATCTTTATTTTGAGCACAGTTTCCCATTTTCTAGCCTGTGGCCTCCTTTTTGTGATTTAATGTTCATTAGTTCTTATCCTCCCTGCAATGCATGTGGGAAAGAGACAGTCCCTCTTTTATTTGCCACACTTTATTTTGAGGGGTGCATATAATGTCAGATTTATCATCAGATAAAGTGGCATGTTAAGGGTTAAGGTATGTGGGCAGACGACTGGGCCCTGGCCTGGGGCTTAGCTAACTGGACAGCTCACGGTCACGACATGAGAAATAGCTGGACATAACAAATAATGGAGTGAGAAGCGGAAGAGGTTATGGATACTGCCGTGAGGGGTGGCTGGATTTCACAAATGGGTTATGTGAGAGATGGCCAAGCTTCACAGACAGATGCTGGACACAGATGGACGCTGGACGCTGGACGTTTGGGGAGCACAAACTAGCAGGGCCAACAGCACATAGGTAACTGCATCAGTAAGACCATGTATAGAAGAGATGACCTCAGCAGCGGCATCGGAAATACCAGATTTGCTGTGGATGCAGCAAAACGTTGACCTATTGGGAAAAAAATAATTAGGGTTGAGTTGTCTATCTGGAAGGAGGCTAGGGTGGAGGAATGGAGTGGATGGGCAAAGACCAAGGTGCAGGAAAATGGCATGACATAGGATAAAAGGAGCCGATAATGGGTTAGCAGCTCATCGAGCCAAGCCTGGCACCATGTCACTGTGGTCTGTCCTGCAGGCTCATGAAATCCTGGTCCTTCTCTCAGCGTGACCTCAGCCTCTGTCCAACATGAGAGGTCTGAGTGTCAGCTGAGTCAGAAGAGACCTTTCACTCCCTTGCAAGAGTGCTAAGGCAGCTCTGAGAGCTGAGGGTATGGCATAAATTAGACGGTAATGTCTGTAAAAATTTTATGAGCTTTCTGAGTTTCAGAGGGTGAAAGAAAACACATGTGAAGTATATATCAGGGTTTGAGGTACTGTGCTCATTTGGAAACAACCTGCTGTCCGTCACTGGGGTTCTAATCAAGGCCACTAATTTAAGACAATTTATGCATGAGAAAGACCTAAAAAATTGTCATGCCGGGTAACAGAAAAATTATTCATGATGTTTGCCATGGTTGAAAGAAATAGAATATTATGGGAAGACTGTTTCTATTACTTCTACAGTAGAGATCAGAAGAGAAACAAAGGAAAAAGTGCCTGCTGAGAGGCTTCTTCCTGCAAAAATTCCAGTGAAACTTTGTTTTCCCAGTTGGAAAAATTCCCAAAGACATCTGAAAGTTGCATGGTCATCCGAAGTACACTGCTAACTTGCCTGCATTTGCCCATTAACACACAGAAGCTGCTTTATGGGATTATTCTGCCAACACAAGAATCAGTGAGGAAAGAGAAATCATATTAAACTTTGAAATTACTGATGTTATTGCAGCTCCTTCAAGGGCTGAAGGGCAGATATGAAAGGAGGACCCTTCCACAAAGTGCATTAATGAATCAGATGAGAGTATGCCAGTGATGGCAGGAGGATGTATGTTCATTTTTACTGGAATATATAGTTCTGAAGACTAATGAGCAAACCTAGAGCTGTTAGATGATCAATAAAATAGGAGAAAGATTTTAGGATTAGCAGCAGAAACTGTTGAAAGGCAGTAAAAGAGAAAGAAAAAAAATGCAGTCTTCACATGAATGCAGAATGGACACATACATATCGTAGCTATTGCTCAGCTGTTGTTGCTTCTTGACATTTTTCATGTTTTCTCTCTGCATTGTTTTTTCCCTCTGCTCTGAACATTCAGTATGAAATGGATTTTCATTTACTCAGCCACTAAAATTGACTGCGACATTAGTATAATTTCTTGCCCTGTAATGTCTTGGTGCAATCGTTGGATGATTTCAGATAAACGAGTGTTACCTGGCATAAAATAATTGTCCAAAAATATAGAGGAGAAGAGGAATGGATCGTACCAATCTGTAACAAATTTCATCAAATACCTTATTTGAGCCATGTGGGAAGGGAGACACCTGAGTAAAGTATTCATTAAAAATATTTTGATTATAAGAGTCTATGCAACTGTCACTGAAAACTGTGACATATGCTCACAGCGACATTCTTTAACACCCAAATATATTGTTTAAATTCACATTCAGCACAGAAAAGTGAGTTGAATCTATTGCAAAGAAGAAGAAATCAGAAGGTATTTACCAAATAAAGCCTTCCAACACCTCAAAGCTATCTGTATGTACTTGCTCTGAACAAATCTAATTGTGGTTGTCCAGAGTCAGTGTTAGACATAATGGTATATATTTCAACCTGTGAAGAATGATAAATGATTAATGTTTTCCAATATCAAGCCAGAACTTTTCAGGTTAAATAAATCATCATTGACTAATATGAACTTAGAAGCCAATTTCATTTTCATTGATGCAAATACCAATTAACATCACTGAAGTCTGTGTTAGCAACCAGTGTAATAAATGGAAAAAAAAAAAAGGGTTTCGTTTAACTATTCTTTTTCTTTGAAGAATTACAAACGCACACACATCATGTGTGTGGAAAAGCAGGCATCATCTGAGGCTAGAAATAGTATTGTCTTAAAAGAAAATAAAGTGTTTGAAAATTTTATTGATCTGTGTTTTAAAGAGGAAGTTAGGGTAGTGCCGTGTACCTCTCTCTGTTTTCTAGCGTTCATTCCGGTATGATGAACGTCGGAGCAAGCACATCCCGAAGAGCGAACCCCGAGAGCCTCAGCCCTACTGCTGCTGCTGCTGTTAATCCTGAAGGAGACCTGAGAATACCTGACTTTGGCAATGGGAACAAAGAGGGAACAAATGGGGACAAATGTTTTAGGAAAATTTACTAATTTACTAATAAATACACTAAACGGAGGCAGGAGATGCCCATAGGCACTGAACGTGATTGTACTGCTCAGTTATTAGACCAGTCCCTGCAACACTTTGGGCTGAAATCTCCTAGGACTCTCCCAAATGACTCCTGGCTTTGGAGCAAGTAGCCTTGGAACCACTGATCAGACTGGATATGACCACACTGTTTTGAAGAGCTAGACACAGATTTAGCATGGACACAAGTAATTTTGTGTCAGCCGGTCAAGAGAACACCTAAAGGTATATTTAATGTAGAAGTCTAATTCGGCATGGGTACAGTGTGTAAAACACACTATTGCTCTGTTTGGTTTAACAACACTAATAGCCTTTGATATCAGGGGAAATGTTCCTTTTTATATTGGGGGAAAAGAGATTCAACAGTCATCAGGTTAAATATTAAATGAATATTAAAGTTAAACAGCTCCTTTCTGTCTTGCAAATTAAAGTACTGATACTGTAGAGATTAGACCACTAAAAAGTTGCAGTTCATTGTAGGCTTCAACTTTAGAAAACATAACAATTTCAGTATAAGGCAGTAAAATATTGTAGATAATTCAGTACACCTCCAGGAGAGACTCTACTTATGGCAAGAAATATAAAATAAACATAAGGTAAAACCAAATAAAATGCAGGAGATAAAGTTATAGCTGAAGACTGGCTGCAAGAACCAGGTGGACTTCGATGACATTAGCCAAACATTTTATGTGATATTGGTTCAATAGGGATATATGACTGCCATGAAATTACATCCATCCAAAGAGCAAGGTATATCCTTCCCAAACCGATCAAATTGCTGGAGGAAAGCTTCCCGAGCCAACAATTATCAGCTTCTAGCTGGATGCAAACCAAATTTCATGAAGCTGCAGTTGTTTTAGAGGTGTCCCTCAGGGCTGAACTGGCAAACTTTGGAGGTGACAGTACAATGAACATAATCCCAACGGGTCTCTTAGACACTTGATAACATAGAGGGGTTTTTGTTTGCTTGTTTTAATCAAGGCTGAGATTATATATGACTGAAAGACATAAATGAAAGAAAAGAGAAAAAAATGATTTGGTATTTACTGTCAAACATGATTCCTGCTATGATAAGAATTACAAGGAAAGGAAAGTAAGCCATGGAAAGTTTACAAATTTACCTGGCACACATTTGTTTGTAGAAAGCATTTGTCCATTCTTTCCACTTTCTCAGCAAACTGCTCTCACATTTGTCCCCATGTGACTTTCAGAATTAGGAAACATATAAAAACTGCTCAAGTTTTCACATGCCAATTGTCAGTATATCCCGTCAAGGATTAAATGCTTTACCGCACAGTGATTTAAAAAGGCCTATTTATTCTGAAGTAGCAATAATGTTAGGCATTTGGGCAATTAGTTTCACTTATGTTAAACAAAATAATATTACACAAGAGTAAATGCTCAAGATAGATATACTAGAATAATATCACAGTATTAATACTTCCCATACATTAGAGTATTTCAATCATAGTATTTCATCCTTCTCATAGGTAAGAATATCAACAGAGGTTGTTTTTGTTTTCTGCATGTGGAATAAAGCTGCATTTTGTATTTATTAAACAACTGCTAACCTGTCCACCAAACTGTTCTAAACAGCCTTATGGTACAGCTTGAGGTCAGAAAGTTTCTCTTTTATTTCCTGGCTTAACAACACCTCCATTAAAGCTGCTTATTCTAAAATGCATAAATACTTAAAGAGATAATCTTGGCAGGCATGGATAAAAAAAAAAAAAAAGACTATTCTACTTCAGGTATTTTAACATTTTAGCTTTGGCAATCACTACCTATGCAGCATCCAAGTTTAGTTCCCATCAACATCCACAAACCTAGTTATTGGTTTCAAAGATTTTTGGAACAGTCTCCTAGGCACAACAGGACTGGACACTGCAGAAAAATTAGATTTCCTTATGGAAAAAAAAAACTTCAAATCTGATTCAGGTGAAATTGGAATAAGTTCTTTTCTTAACAGACTAATAGGCTAATTGTCATTTTGCATTAGAAATCTGTTTTTTACCATCCTTACTTGCAGGATCATAGAAAATAAGGCTAATAAGGACTTCAAGGGGTTATCGAGATATATCTTCAGCTGTCTGGTGCCTATTGCCCTTCTAGATACCCTGGTATTTGAGTCCAGCAGATATGAGAAGGCCACACGTGCCCTCTAGAGCCAATCAAGGTACCCTAAGTCATCAGCAACGCCTCTGGAAAATTGATTTTTGGGAAGTAAATTCTACCAATAATGTTATCTTTAAAGTGTCTACACTAGGATTTCATCATCCTTTTCTTAACTTCCTCTTCCCTTTACTCCTGTCTCATTCACCTCCGACAAAGCGAACTGTTTTTCCCCTGCTTTTTGTAGCAGCCTTTTACATATTTGAAGACTGTTCCCACATCTCCCTTTAGACTTCCCTTGCCTAAGCTATCTCAGTTCTTTCAATCTTTCCTTGTAGATCATGTTTTCTAGATGTCTAATTATTTTTACGGCAGCTTTTTCTTTTTAAAATTTCATTAAAAATGTGAACACATCTTCCCATTACAGAAGATTATTTCTATTCTACTGTCAGCTTACTTCAGGGAGAAGAAATTGAGTAATTCTTCCCCTGCTCTGTTCACTTTCCTTCCTATTATCTTACTCTACTTGTTTCATTATTTTAGATTTATTCTGTTATGCCTTGCTTTTGATTCTTTTCTAACCTTTGCTGTCTTTATCAGCCATCCACGGGTGACCGGGTCTCTTTTAAAGTTTCCTTTCCTATTAAAGAAATCTGAGTAGTAAGCAGTTCCATGTGCCTGATATACAATAGCTTTCACAACCGGGGAAATAAATCTGAAAGAGGCCTTTCTATCACTTGTGAAGGGAAGGTAGAGCCTGACGGAGAAGAAAAAGTTTGGAAGACATATGTCTTACACCACTTTATTCCTCCTCACACCCAGAATAGTGCAGAAGTTGTATACAGGATACTAAACAGGGACTAAGGATTAAAGAACATGTAATGGAAAGCAAATAACAAAAGCCGTGGGTAGATTTAAAAAGCAAGTTGAAAAAAGGAGAGAAAACTGGGGGGCAGAAACCATTTTCCTCTCCTTGGCAACATTTATATATTCGAAGATACTTCTCATTCTGAAGCTGACAACCTTTCAAAATACCCTTTCAATACACTCTCTTCTCCCTACTCCGAACGGTCAATAGTCTTTTGAGCAGCAGCAGGGCAGTAACCCTGGTTCAAAGAAAAAAGCTGGAGCAAAGACTTATCGCTTCAGCTCCCAGCCCGCTGACGCCCGGCACGGCGTGCCATGCCGGTCAGCTTTGCCTCCTCTCCCTCCTCAGAAATGTCGTTCTGGCCTTTCTGACTGGTGCTGCAGCAACACTGCTACGTTTTCGTTCAAAACCTCCACTTTCATTAGGGAGCGTTGATTAAAAACAATTTCAGAAGACTGCCACCAGCCATAAAGAGTAATGGTTTTAATTTTCTAGAGCCAACATACCCAGGAAATGAGAGGGAGCAGAAGGATATAAAGGAAAACAAAGGGCCATATAAAATTTCCTACTCCTGCTTACCTTCAAGTTTTCTTCCCCCCACCCCTTTTCTTCTATACATTTCAGTTGCGAGTGTAATTAAATATTCATACTGACGGCCGAGGTCTTTTTCTTAAACGTGCTGGAATAAAAGCACAATCACGATTTCCTAGAAACACCCCTATTCAGCAGTTACAAAGGCTTAAATTCTTGGGAAAGTGAAGCTAGATACATGGAGGCAAAAGTAGGGGAAGTTTTCTGTTGACTGAAATAGAAGTTTGATAAGGTGATGTGAAAAATAATACCTCTGGGGCTTTCAAAGTAATGAGTTACTGGGAGCATAGCTATGGGTTGGGTTAAATGTTACTGCAGCCGGTGGGCATTGCAGCTGCCCCCCTTTCAAGCCGGACGGTGGAGCGAGGTGTTTGCTGGAACAGGAAAAATAAGAGTCCAATCTCACACAGACGTACGTGGCAAGATTAAATAGACTCCAGGCCATGTGGGCAGATGGGTTTCCTCTGGACAAATAAAAACAGTGAAAACAAGGGCTCTGGCTGAAGGCGTTGTTGAGAAAAGTGGAAGAAAACAGCAGAGGTGCTGGATGGTCAAGGTCACTGCGAGATGTCAGGTCGGGGAGCTGTGCTTGGAAACAGAAGGGAAAGGGCTCTCTCACAGCAAATAAAGTGGGATAACCTAACACAGGATGTCCCTGAGCTCTGCCTGCTGAGCTTAATGCCTGCTTGTATCCCCAGAAACACCTGCCAGCGTTTGCGTGATGATAATGACAGCAGAGCTGGAACACAAACACTTACTAGGTTTTTATGTTGTCTTTCAAAATTTGCCCTTTACAGTGAAGGGATTGTTATTAGTGGATTATTATCTAAGTTTTCTCACCTCTTACATAAATGAGGTCAAATATCTTACCTAACTCTGCAGGCACTTTGGGCTAATAGCGCTGAAGGATCTTACTGTGGTCAGACAACTTTTCTATCTTTTGGATGATTATCAGTTTCTCTGTGATATGTGTTATACCTTAATATACACTGTAAATACCTTCAAGAAAATACTGCACACCACTTCAAATACGAATTGCCTTTGAGTCTTTATATGTATCAGCCAAATGAAATTAGAAATCTTTTCAAAATAGTTTTTCCTACCAAGTGGAAAATATATTGGTCTAAAATACAAGAAAAGTGTTTCATTTGACTAAGAATTATTCAGGTGAGTATCTAATCAGAAATTCTATCTTTATGAGTTCTGTAAACAGCATCATCATGCCTTGATACCAGAGAAACACAAATATGATAAGATTGCATTGTGATTAAATGAACCCTTTCACTGAAAACCTGAAGTCACATTTAAAGTCTCAAGCAAATATTGTGGAAGTTGGATCTCTAAAAATGGATGAAATGTGAGACTGTTAGCCAAAAGAACAGTAAAACTGTAAGAGTTCTCTGAATGTTACTGATTTCACAGAATGTGGGAATGTGCAAACTAATCTGGAATCACACCAATAACTTGCTGTAAGTGTAAGCTTGGAATTTATGAATTTGCTGTCCCAAATCACAGAATCACAGTATTGCTGGACTGCTATAGACCGCCAGCAGGATTCTTATTAGCACTTTCTGCTTGAACCCCAAGGGGTGTTATTCGGTGACAACAGTTTCATCCTGTCTCTGCAGATCTCTAACCCTCATCACTTGCACCTACAGCCTGTGTTAGATAGCCTACTTTTGTAGGTTTTGTCCTAGATTCTTTTGCAAACTCTCATCTTCATCTTTTTTAAGTGCACTCCACAGGTTTGAGACTTGTGTAGCTTCGTAGCCTATGGTGTAGCAAATTCTTGTAGCAGACCACAGGCTGCGTCTAGCTAACAACAGAGGCCTCTGAGCTTGCCTTGGCCTGCCTGGAGATTTGTTTTAGCTTGTTTAGCTCCAGCAGCAATTGCCAAATCACCAGGTGACTACTCCCTGGTTTTCCTTTACCTAGCTTTGTGTCATTGTGTGCGGTCACACTTACTGTGTTATCATCGCAACTATTAGAGTTTAATAACAAGACGTTATTCTGTGCAGAATGAGCTATCTAGGGCCCTAGAATAAGATCTAGCATAGGGGACTACATGTACAGGATGATAGCAGAGGCCTTGAAAGTACAAACACAAGATGATGCCAAAGGGTGCTGAGCTATCAATAACTCACCGCTAGTTAACTACTGGTCACCAGAGAAATTCAGCCTTAGGAGCTGGGCAAATCCACTTTTAGAGGTATCTAAGAACAAGTATCCAACATATGTCAAAACACACTGTTAAGATAGAATAGATTCAGATGTAACATGGATTTGCAAATCAAAAAAAAAAAAAAACATAAAGGCATTTTAGTGCATGTAAGAGCATGTTAGCAAAAATACAAAAATGACCCCAAACAATACTATAGCAAAGAGGAAGAAGCCATCAACATTATACTTCTCCCAGCAGAGGACTCAGGATAAGTCCTGATTAGACTGTTAAGACTTTAATTAGACTCGCAATAAATTTTTGGCTTGGTATACCAAGTGTGTTTCTTTTGCTTCAGTAAGACTATGGGTGTAAGGAACTTGTGGGAATTGAAGTAGCCGAGTCCGTAACTTGGATGCAACAAATTGGCAACGTTGGACCTTATGAACTCAGGCTCCAAATCCACCTGCACCTGCCAGATGAGTTTAGACAAGTCACTTCTATCTCTATGTCTCATCATTTTTCATCAGCAAAATGAGGGTAGAGAGACTGACCTCTGCTGATGGAAAGTACTGAATAAGAAGAGTGAGGTAGTACGAATCAGTCTTAAACTGGCCTGAAATTCAATACTGAATTTCATGACTTGTCTCCCTCTGGAATTTTTGAAGTCTGAAAGTTCAAAGATTATCAAGCTCTGCCTCTCTGAGTGCTTCTGAGCAAGAAGTTTTATTCTTGCTGTTGACTTCAACACAAAAGAGAGAGAGAATTGTTCCTGTACCAATTTCTCCAACATATATAATTTGCTGATCTTATGTCAGCTCCTCAGTAAAAAGGTCCCTTTAGAAATATTTTCCAAGAAACAGATAGAAGCTATGTGCCAAATTTGTTAAAATATTTACCATTAAAAATAATTTGTATGCTGTGCATTATTAACTACTTCTCTAGTCTCTGGATCCATCTATATTATTATTACATTATAATCTTTACCACACACACAAAAAGATAGGTCCATTACATACTTTTATACAGATTTTATATTCCTTTAAACTATTCATGGCTGTTCAGAGCGGTTATCAAAAGGAGAGACTTCACTTTAAGTTCAGAATTGTTGTAAACCAGAGGAATTCTTCTGTTACAGAATCTTGCAACAAAAACAGAGGTCTGTGACACCTAATACAATTTAAGTGCACTAATTAGGATATAATTAACATTAGCTTCACTTAAACCCCAAATACAAGCATATTATAATAGTGTGGCTAACAACTGTTGTGGCATACCCAGACACAATGTATAAGCATTTTACATGAGTATGTGAGCAATGTAACCACCAAAGGGGCAAATAAAGACATATGTGGTTGCATGCAGGAGGCATCCAAGTGAGAAATAGTTGCCAGAATAGTTAGGCAGAGGGGATTATAAATAGGCAGGGCATCCTCAGGAATGAGCAGGAGGGGTGACAGGCAAGAAAAACAACAGAAAAATAGCATCAGAAGCAGATGTGACCTCTCCTGATAACACACACATTTTGGGGACAGGACAAGTAGCACAGGAACACCAAGCATAAAGAGGGAGCGAGTGATGGAGAAGAAGGGAGGTTGAAGAAGAAGTATGGAAAAGAATTTCTTTCAAAAAGTGCTTTCCAGGCTGATCACCTTGACTGCCGAGACTAAGAGCCAGCAAAGACCATGGCCATCAGTGCTAGCTATACAGTATAAGCTCCATGGTATTGTATACTTACAGCTAATTTAGAATATGAGTGTTAAAAACTAACCATTTTGTCTATATAGGGATGCTGCTGATGCTGACAGGTGAGATTTAACTACTAACATGAAGTGTGCTGTTAATGAATGAACAATATTATAATTATACGAATGATAATAATGGTAATGATGATGATGATAACAATAATGAATTAAGCTTTGTTTTAGAGCTCAAAATTGGTCTGTTTTGTCAGCCTTCTAAATGCTTCCAGCACAGTAAGCTCTCATTCCCATGTGTGTGTGTGTACATACAAATATGTATGTATAGAAATGCACAGACAGCTTTGGAAGGGTAACAGTAGCCCTGGTATTAGCCAGGGACATTCTAGTTTAAGGAAGGTCAAGTAAGCCAGACCGAATATTGTCCAGACTTATTCTACTCCCACACTGAAATGGTTAAGGTCGTTTTTTTCTGATACCCTGCCTGAACAAAAAATCAATTTGTCCTCTTGACAAGGGTGGAAAATTATCAGGTGTAATACTAACTGGTTTTGCACACTTTTTTTGGAATACCATCTGGATAAGCTATAAAAAAATGACATTTAATATGTCACTTGCCCGAATTATTAAAGCATGTTAATTTACTGTGTACATGTAATAAAATATATCATTTAAGTTTCCAAAAGAAAGTACAAAATACAAAACCTCAACTAGGTTCTTAGTTTCTTCCTCAACCTCAAGTCAAATTAAGAAGAAAAAGTGACTGCACTATATCATGTATCATATTTTCATTTAAATCTTTTTTTTCCCCATCCATTGGACAGGCCACACACACACACGCACACACACACTAGTTTTTTCAGAGTGGTCTAAAGGAGTTTTAGTGTGTATTTAATTTGCTGCAGTGTTTGTGTTTGAAGAAACATTACGTGAAACTGAACTGCTGCTACTGAACATAAAACTTTATTAAATTCATTAACAACACACTTCGTGAATCATTATCACTACTTATATAAAAACCTGTTAGTTTTTAAAATTTATATCCTAAATTAGCTGTGCATATATAATGTCATGGAGCTAGTGCCACAGAGTTAGCACTGCTGGGTATATCCTGTTGATCTATGCTGTCACAGTGTCACAAAATACTTACACTGTTGTTGGCCACGGTATGGCTATATTTGGGTTCAAGGCAAGCTAATACTAATTATATCCTAATTCCTGCATTTATACCGGGTCAAGTGTCGCAGGCCTCTGCTTTGGCTACAGAATAGGATTACTGCTCTCAGAAAGGACTTTTCTAGTCATGCGAGCGTAACTTCAGCTGTTCAGCGCTACCAACGCCCGTGGAAGCACATACGAACATCACGTAAGTTATTCCCATCAGCAATGGAAAATCTAGGAAGGAATTCAGAACCGATGGATTACTGTGGATTCATTGAACTTAATATATATGTTTCCTTAGTAAAGGAGATTTAATCTTTTCTTTCACCTTGTACAGCTCAGGCTATTTCTTTTTCCCCGAGTGTTATTTCACGTAGATTAGCAAAGAGCCTACTGAAATCACATACCTGTAATCTCATCTCCTACACAACATATAAAGCAGTGGCAGATCACGTGGAGAAGGCCTTAGAGTTAACTGTTGTATTTATTTTTGCAAGAAAAATGTGGAATAGAGTTTGTCAGTCTACAAAGAGGCCTTCAGCTGGAAGTCTGTTAGCCTGCCTTAAAGATGATGAATCACGGACTAACCACCAACCACCCTCTCTCCCTGTATTCCTTCCAAAAATCTTCTGAGTGAAGACAGCAACTAAAAGATGAGTTTGTGTCCTGTTTCATTAAAATGGTAACAAATTTGAATGAAGCTGAGAATTTGGGACTTTTTGTAGATGAACTAAGTGCATCCTAGTACCAAAAATGAGGGCTGAACTTTCCTGCAAACCTGACCTCCTTCTCTGGGAGCTCAAATATTCCCTATATGTTTCTGAACTTTTGACTAGTATAGAAAGTTTTTGTGCTTGGATTTAGATAGCCAAGCAACAGTAGTGGTTTTGCTAATTTTTGTGTTAATGATAGGCCATTGCTACATAGCAAGGTGCAATAGAAACAAATCTTTACAATTTCACTCTGGCAAAGTGTGTGTAAACATTCCCAAAGTCTTAAGCATGGAGAATCTGCAGTCCTACTTGACCTACTTGAGACTGGGTTTGCCTAGTGGCACTTTCAATACCTATTTTGACCTATCAGAAATTGGAAATTCATGTTTAGTCTAGCAGCTGCAAATGCTGATGAACAAGTTTCTTCCTAAAAGCCAAGAAAAATGTCTTGCTTCTTGTTCACTAGATTTGTGCTTCATTACTAGTATGAATTATATTTGTTAGAATGAAAGCAAAAAGAATGCCTAAAAAACTGCAATACAGCTTAGCAGAAAATTAAAGTTTCTTCAGAGGAATATGTGATAGGTTCTCAATGGCAGGTATAAAAAGCACTCTCCATCTCTATACAACGAACAACATAAATTACATCAATTTGCAGTGAGGATAAATTCATCAATACAAGAAATTTCTCCATTTACTCTAAAAGCATAGTGATGAAGGAAATTCAAGACCCAGCTGGAGAATTTTATCAAAGGAATAAAGGTGAACTCTGAAACTAGGAATATAGCAGCACTAATGAGGAGGGATGCATCACAGGATTTTCTAAGCTCCGAAACTTGAAAGACTCTGAGTACACAGAAAGTTTATCTGAGGCTCCATTAAGTGAAATCTCAGCTAAGACACTGACAGATCACTTGTGGGGAATAGTAGGTATCAGCAGTCATTTCAGAAATACATAAATTTCAAAGAGACGCATTTGGAGTACTCTCCAAAGACTTGGTAAACTCCAAGTGGGATGAAAGTTGGTAACAATAATAGAAAAGACTCTATAGACATCAGCAGGAGTTATTCTGTAACATCTTTCTTCAGGAATGGTCTGAGAAAGGCCTTTCCTTTTGGATGGTATCCTTACCATAGTTAAGTCCACCCTCCTTGCTTCCTGGAGCTGCTGGAAGCGTCAGCATCTTCTTTGCATAGTAAAGGAGTAAAATCATCTGTCTCCAACTTTCCTTTCACTCTTCACGTACAGGTTGGTGATGCTAAATCAGTATTTTGGGGTAAGAATCTCAGCAATATGAATCAGCCTATCACTCCTGATGTAATGAGGGAATGACCTTGGGGACCAGCGACCTTGAGTGCTGGGTAACAAGACCTTTTGCTGTAAAGCTCATATCTTGGTCTGAAGATCTTAGGAAAGCTGTCTCAGTTCTAAAAGAAAAAAAAAAAGGAGGGGAGGGGTTCAGCTCTTTGGAAAGCAACCATCCATCCCTAACAGCAGCACCAAGCCATGGCCAGCGGTGCATCGCCCGGCCACAGAGCAACTCTTTGAATCTTGTGTTCTGGTACTATTCTGAGGCAGATATCCAAATGGCAGTGAGCGGGTGGAGCTGTTTAGGTATCATTAAATAATTCAATGTGTTACCTGGCAGCTTTCAGCATCTTCTGCAGCATTCCCAGTACACCAGGGTGCTCTGCATGGCCATCTCTGATCAGGCTGGACTTTTACACTGATGCCCATCTCACTTGGTGTGGTCCCAAATCCAAGGAAACAGAAACATGATTCAGGAACCCTGAAACAACAGTCCATCCATTCTCTTAGTACTCAACATTCATGCGAGGTCCTAGTACACCAGGGTCCTGGAGACCTGATCAGCGGTGTTTAAGCTAGGCCTTGCTTTGGCTATTGCATCGTACCAGTTACAGACCATGCACATTGCAAGCACACCCTTTCATCAGGACACATGTGATAACCACAGCAGAGGAGCACTTGATCTCATACCCACTATTCCCTTGAGCCTCTCCCTATATTTTATATATATATTAACTGGAAATCTTGATGCATGGATTCTTTATATATATACGATGACTACTATGAAAAAAACACATTTTTTGGTTGCTATAAATGTATTGGCATTTTTGAGATAGCTGCAGTTCTTTTTTGGGTGAAGAACTTCTTGCACGCATGTTTTTTGTAGGTAGTACATCACATATACCAAATTTCTAATAAGTGTTTGGGGACATTTCTGAATGCTCCTAAAAACAGTGACTGACTCAGAAAATAAGAATTGCTTTCTCAGGGCACATCTATGAACAGATCATCACTTGCAGCTCAGAAAATTGAACAAAATTTGGTAAAAATTACACATAACTGTACTAACCTTATCGACCCTTTCTTGCCCATAACATACTAATCCTTCCTCTTTGAGTCTTTATTATAAGAGTGGATGCTATTGCTTCACTTCAATCAACTCAAGTGTGATTGGGGAAACTCCCTCCTTCTTCCCCCTCCCCTGGCAAGAACATTGCAAATAACTGAAGTTAAAGGCTGAAATTGAAAAATTATACCAAAGAGGAAAATTAGGCACTAGGGAAGTTAAACATTTAAAACACTTCTGTTTGGTTAAAGGGAACACTGCTCTTTTTATCAGGAAAAAAGACAGCTAATCGGGGAGGGACTGCAATCTAGATAAACCACATATTGTCTCGTCTTCCCTAAATGGGAAGAAGTTGTGAAAAGGAATTGGTAGTTGAATAAATAATTTTACAGCTAATGTACTAATTTTACTCCTACCTGTCTCCCTCTACTTCAAGAAAGACTGGTTTCTCAAAAGAAAGTCTGGTGTTGAATTTGTGAGATTTCTCTGCCATTTAAAGAAAGTAGCTTTGTCCAAATACTTATCACCAAAATAGTTGCTTAGATTTTCCATAAAACGAACTTTTTATATTGCATTAAATCAAACTTTAAATTCAGCAGAATACTGTTTTAATAAGGAAAGAATATAACAATATTTATTCTTTGAATTAAAAAAAAAGGTGATTTCTTATCATTAGAAAAGAGATCCACTGCAAAATTGCAAGTTTTCTTTAGTTCTCTTTCTCATGGGGAAAGATATTGTTATCCTAAATCATCCTAAGCTAAAAGAAATATGTAGCTAACCTCTATGCAGGAGAGTATTCTCTCCTTTCCAATAACAAACCTTTGCACACACCTTGCAAGCTTTACAGTTAATTATCTCTGAGCAGCCTCAATTAAAGTTTCTATTTATTTTTCTTTGGCTTAGTCAAAGAAGTGTATGTTAGCTAAATAATACATAAATAAATGTCCTTTATCAGAAACTGAAACCCACACATGATGTATGCACAATTCATTAATTTTTTTAATCTCAGTTTCCTTTGACTGAGAGATAAACCATAGAACCAATTGCCCAAGAACAAAAATAAATAAATAAAGATTCCTGCTTATCTTCACTAGCCAATAATTAAACACAAAAGCCTTTCAAGTATAATGAGAAATGAGGTGAAGTGAGAAATATTCTGATTTGGATAGTGTTTAAATAAACAAAAAAGAGGAATGGCATATTAAGAATCTTTTCTCATCTATCACAGGCTAATGACAACATTTAAATGACAGAACTAGGTGAATTCTATTGATGTAACAAGTTTTAGAAGCTGGAGCAGAGCTGAGATTGCAAGATCAGGTTATTTCTGAAGCAGTGTCCTGACAAGGAAACATTTTGAACTCAATTTATTTCTCACCTAGAACAGACTTTTAAAGTGATACCAATTTAATATGACTCTCTAGTGTCTACAGGGATCTGTAGCCTTATTCTCAGAGAAACCATAACCGCTAACAAACTTGAAAGGCTTGAAAACTTAAATTGCAGGAACCAAATGATCAAAAATTTCCTGGTTTAATTGCATGGCAGACTAAGAACAGCAATTCTGCGATTTTTTTTTCACAGACCACGCTTCGCAGCAATTAATGTCGCAATGCCGTGACAACCAGGTAGCAAGGGACTCTCTAGCAGGGGAAGGTGTTTTTATTTTAAAATGGGATTTCTTTCATTCACTCACACAAACAGTCTAATATCCCATATTCCCAGTACCTAGAAGTGTGGGTTCAAGTGGTTGGGTCAGGGCTAATTGCAGCGACATAGAGCACAAGTGGTGCCACCACCACATCTGTGTTCTCCTTACATTGGTAATGATGTGCTGCCTTTTGGACCTGCCTTTACGCACTGTTTGGGACTTCACATTGACCGTGAGGTGTTCTCTGGTTTAATCTGGGCTTAGGCTGTCCCTCGTTTTCGTGCGTGCCTTTGTTTTCCTGATGTGAATTGCCCTCAATACCTGCTGTTCTTACATATCTTTTGCTGCTCCTTACAGTGCTTCTGCACCCAGACATTCCCTTCATTCTCCTTTAATATCAAGTCTTAATGTTTCCATTACAAACACCTACACAATGGCAACTACAGAAGTCCATTATGTTGAAAAATAATGGGAAATGTATAACATAATTTAATGGTATTTAACAATAAAAAAGGAACCAAGTTTTGCAGGTTTTCTCTTGGCTTTGGACATCAAACTTGTTCAATTAATCTCCTGAGGTTCTTTCTACAAGGAAAAGAAAAAAAGATGACTGCAGACATTTGATAACCCAGGTCAGGCGTCTTTTACATTATACAGTTGCATTTTTTAAACACACACACACACACATATACATATACTGAAATACATAATCAAATATGATGCAGTTTTTCTGAGAGAAAAACTAAAATTTGCCATATTGCTTACACTCAAAATGAAGCTATTACATGTATATGTATATATATATATATGTATATAATACAATAGTTTGAAACTATTTGGAAATAACTGTGACAGTTTTAACTTTACAACTAGTATAAATAAAAGCAGCAATAGTACCAGCAGCTGTGCCAACAGATAAATAACCATTATTTTATACTTTTTCTTGTTGACTGTTAGATGTTATACAGACAAGGGGCAAAAGCAATGTGAAGTGAAATGCCAAAGCAATATCTCCTTGGATAAGGAATGCTGTGGAGGTGACTAAGCAATAATAAAAGCAACAGAAATAACAGAAACTTTAGCCAAGTGTGCCGATTCAAAAGAACTTGAGAATTTTGTGATTCAGCTCACAACTGTTAGCAGTGATCAGCTGCTCTTTGTAGACCTGTGAATTCAAAGGCAGTACCATCCACAGCAAGTCAGGTCTCAAAAAGCCTCTCTTGCACATCCCCCCAGGAAGATTTGCCCAATGCCCCAGTTTCATTAAGGGCTTTCTCAGTGCCTCCTTCTCCAGTGATGCCCTGTGGAGGCTGATCCTCAAGGGCAAAGGCAGTTCCCCAGCTTGTACTAGTAGGTTTGACTACTACAAGCCCTACCTTCTCAGAAGACCTAAATCAAGGGGGTTTTGCATTGTAAAGATGCATATTGCGTATGTCATGATGACAAAGCTCTTTGTGTTGAGATCAACCACAGACAGTCCTCAACTTCTAGAGACTTTGTTTTTGCATGAGCACTAGGCAATGAGTTGAAACACAAACAAGTCCCCAGGTATATGCAATACTAAGAGACTGAAGACAGACATTTTAGGAACAACCTGCAAGATCTTTTACATTTGATTCATTTTAAACTTTGAAATCCAAGATGCTACACATTATATCTGAATTTATTTCATGTCTTTTTTTTTTTTTTTTTAAAAAAAAAAACATAGAAGTACGACCGGGTTTATACTTAGAGCCTACCAAAAGCAAATAAGTCATAGTCTAAGTTGTGTTACTTCTTCCTAGTCAGCCTGAAAAGACAGGGTGAAGGAAATCTCATCAGTACCTGTGTACTAATCAAATGGCATCAGCAAAGTTAGCCACCCATGAACAAACTGTCCAAATGTATCCATATCCTACTGAATAAACACCATGTTTCAATTCCCAGGTTTCATCAATATACTAGAACAGACAGCGGCACAAGGGTGATAATGAAAAATGATTTGTAAACAAAGGTAAGGCATAATGTGAAATGCATTAACACAGAATTCCCAGCAACTGATACCTGGCACAGCATTGCAAAATACGCTGAAACCTTTAAAATTTTAGGACTCATTCAAAACAATGTTTATCCTGTTAGAGCTTCACAGTTTATGTCAACAATAAAAAAAAAAATCTGTTCTCAGTAAGAAATCAACCAAAAAGTGAGTAATTGAAAGCCAGACAATTATATTATAAAAAAAAATCTTGAGACTATCAATAGTTTTCTGTAGCACAAATATTGATTTAGTCAGAAGATAAATATGCATCCATTTGAAGAACTCTGGAGAGTTCATTCATGCTGGAAATTAGTACATTGATCATGTCCAGAGATTTTCTATCCATTTTCTCCACTGTACGAGTACTTGCTGTAGGCATTCCTGAATTTTGCAGAAAAGAAATGCCTTTTCTATAGCAATTCAATGTTTATTAGTGATACTCACCTTGCAAGGTTCAAAACAGCCCGCAAATCATCCTGGAAACATAAGCCTACAGAACTGTGTGTCTACATGTTTGGGTACATAAAAACACATGTTCATATGTGTATGTATGCACTCACATGTGTACATACATTAACTTTAAAAAAATGGGATTGCAACAGAGTTTTAAACCACCGAGTGGAAAAAAATTAACTTTTGCTACATTTAACCAAAGCAGCTATGAAAACACAACCTGACTGATTTTCCCTTCAATTCTTTGCTGGCAATGGGTTAGGAATAAAGTGCATGACCCAACAAAGACACCATCAAAATGCTGACAGGTAATTAGCTAACCCCAGAGCTTCGAATGCCCCTGAAAGTGCTGATGAGGTGTTTGCTCCATAAAGAAATAAATTACACCTAAAATGGCTGCACAAAGCATCAACTCATCAGTGAGAATACCATGGCGACACCATGAGAGAGTAAAGGCATGAAAGGAAGAGATGAAGAGTAAGCCTTGGGAAGGAAAGATCCAGGTTTTGCTACAAAATTTCTCGTTTAGATTTAGGCTTGGTTATGCAGAACTCTCCATAGCAGAGCATTAAACTTAATTTGAAGAAGGATTTTTTTTTCAGCATAAGAACAATATATGTATGTTTTTAAAGGTTTGCTAAAATATAATAGACTTGAACAGAACATGTTAATATCTTATTTCAGGCAATCATCATGTAAATATACAATTTCTCCAAAAGCTGATTCAAGGAATACAACAATGCTATAAAAATTAGTGAAATTGTGATAGACAATACTTCAATGTTTAATAGGAAACAGCAATTAAACATGATATACATACTTATATATACATGTTTCATTAAACATGAAATATATATTCATATGGAAAACATGGGCTGGTTTTGAACATTTGGAAGTGAAAGTAACTTTTTCATTTGATTTATATTTGATTTATATTTATCAGCTGGGGGGAACAGTTAAGATTATAAACAAATAATAACAGACATCCATTGCCTCCAAGCTAAAGAGATGGAAATGATGGAAGGACATTTTATTACATGAATTTCACTAGCAGGAATAAAAAGTACATGCAGAGAAAGTGCAGTTTATCAGAACTGTAGGGAATGTCTGTGGAAGGACAAACAAATGGACTCAGACCACTCAAGCAGCCTTAATCAGCTCTGAAGACAAGACGATGCCTCCTTTCCAGGACTGCCCCTTCTATATTCTATTTATACTTTGAGAAAGACTACTTAGGAGAAGTTGTCAATGTTACAGGATGTTCTGGAAACCTCTTATTAACAAATACTGTGCTAAATATTTCTGATATACAAATACGAAACTCCCCACTAGCACATTAGCTTAGGAGATGGGAAGATGACAAAGATGGTATTGTATTCATAATACTGTTAATCTGTGAAAGTAAGGATTAAAAATCTTTTTTTTAATCAAAGAACTATAAAGAGATTATTTTTAACTTGACAACACTTTTTCCTAATAATTACTCATCGACTCTGTGGGCTTTCTCAGAAAGGATGAAAAAAAAGAGCAAACCAGTCTTGGAGTTGAATTCTTTAGGTTATCTTACAGCTACTTGGCTTTCTTAATATATTGGTTTTCACAGATATTTGTATGTTTTACATTTTTAGTCTTATGAAGCCTTTTTATGAAGTTTTCAACATAACTCCAAGAAAGTCACATCTTCAGAAATAGAACTGCCTCAAAAACTTTCTTACTATGGAAAAAAACGAGTGCAGGGCAATATATATGATGGATCATGTTCACCCTTCCTTCGAGGTAGCTGAACAGCACATTAGGGAAGAACTGAAGTATTTCTGCTGGGAAGTAGTTTTTTAGGAAACATTTTCTTTGGTGACATCATTTCCCCTTTATAAGCAAGAGAGTAGAGCAGCATAAATTAGGAGTCAGGAGAAAATGCCACCAGGTGGAGCTGAGGTTTAATTTGAACTACAGACCAAGGAAAATGCTGAAGCTATAAACAAATCTTTGCTTTCTGAGATCTATGAGGTAATTTATAAAGATAATTATTGACATAATTTCATTCCTTTCACTCCAAAGCACTTTATAAACCATGAACTAATTATACACTAGATGTTAAGAGTTACACAGAAAGGTGAAACAACTTCCCTGAGGTCTGTTCTGTTCTTTAAGACTATAGTGGAAGATGCCCAGGCCAAGATTCAAGAAAGCACTGTTATTCTGAAAAAGCACTTAAGAAAATGCTTAAAATTATTCTTGATTCAGGTTTCTGTCCTTAAATAAAGTCATAAAACAGTTCATAACTTGCAGCCATATATCAAGGAAAGCAGGAATGCTGAATGTTTTAAGATATCTCATGACACCCAGTACTCTCACACAAAGTCTATTGTGGAATGCTCACTTTTTTTTTTTGTTATCACAATTAATTTCAATGTGAAAACTAAGAAAAAGCCTCACGTGCATCTTTTGTTCCATTTTTTAAGCTTACTATATAATTTACATTTTAAGTGCTTATTAAGGTGAAAAATGTCAGTACTGTAGAAAAAGCAAATAAATTACCTTAATTTCTTTCCCCCCCCTTCTTATTATTAAGCTTGAGATCACAAAAAAAGAGTATACTCAATTAATATGGGAATTAATTTATAATATGTCAAATCACATGCTGGTCGAATACCACTACAGTTCATTTTAATTAGGCCTTTTTCACTGCCTGCAGTCAAGAGTATCAGTAGTAGACTTTAAATACTATCACTACTATTATACAGTTACTACTGTTTAAAATCAATTATATTTTATGGAATGCTATGCTCACAATTTTAATGTTTATATTGGATTACTGGTGTGGTTTCTGTATAACAAAAGTAGTTTATTATACAATCAATACTCATAATATAAAACAGTAATGCACCAAATGAATTCAGCTATGCCAAAACCTAAGTGTGTATTTTATTGCAGGTTGCACAACTTCTGCTCCTAGATTTTCAGCTGATGAAAATTAACAGATTTCCATTTTCCTTAGTTCTGTTTAACTCTGTAATGGTTACAGCATCATCCCTGTGCTTCTGCTCACTGTAAACTGAGTAAAGACTTGAGAGATTCAGCAAAGCTCTGAAGTCCCAGTTAAAAGTGTAGGAGGGTAACGAGACCTTGTGACGTCCCCAGTGCAAGCACTGGTGTAGGGCATGAGCTCTGCCTGAGGCTCGCTGGGACAGAAAAGCGGTCAGCACACCAAGAATCCCCTAAAGCTGTGCCCAAAATGCCATTACATAGAAACTGCTGCAACTTCTACCTAGTGTCATGACTAGTACGTTCATGTCCCCCACCCAGAATCAAGAGGTAGAATGGACACTCAAATGGACACCTACAGGCATCAGCCTCGGACAGGGCAGCCCTCACATCAGGGTTGTGCACTCCTCCAAAGGTACCAAACGTAGAACTGGTCTGGGTGATCCATACCCTCCTTTATCACCTGTATGGCATCCAGCGTACCAGCCAGAACTGTACGATGAGCGCTGAGCTAGGTGATCCGTAGTCTTCAATGACACTATGGCACCTGGAGCACCAAACATAACTGCACACTGAGCATTCAAACACGCAATCCCACTTCTCCAGGAACATTTTAAAATCTTTGAGGAGGCAAAGAATACTGTATTCTCTTGCAAATATCCTAAGATTTACTGTCATCCGAATCCTCTACAGAAGTGTGTTTCAGAGGGCCCAGATCTCTACCCTTTCACCTTGAGGCTTCACAGTGACGTTTCAAAGACAGAAACATACCCTTTTGGGGTTTTTTCCCCCCAGAAAAAAAGCTGACAATGGTCATTCCACGACTTCAGCAGTTTCAGCAATAGGTAGTGAGGAAGTCAAAAAAAAAATCGTTCCATTTGGGTCAGCAGGAGCAGGGCCTCTGAGCATCCAGAGTTCCTGAGCAGTCCCATAGATTTTTTCAGCACTTCAGAGTTCCCGGATCAGCCATTTTTCTGCATACCAATTCTCACTTCATATCCACGGTTCAAAATTCAGGCTGAAATCTAACTAACCAGAATAGCTGAATCGTGAAGTCTCTGCACACCTCAGAGCCACAAAAGGTGTTTTAAGGTATTTAGTGCTTTAATTTAATAAAAAGACATTATTTTATTAGGAGTTAGGTTTTTATTTTATTCTCACGAAAAGAACTTCCCCCTAATAAATCATGTTATGCAGCCTATCTTTGGAAAGAGTCCTATTGTTTGTGTCAAAGAATAACCTAACAGCTAAAGGTAAAGGCAAGTTCTGTAATTTTAAGTGATCCCTTTTTACACAAGATCCCATAGTATTATTCTGTATACAACTCAATTTCCTGCTGTCCTGGACCTATATGAAACAAAATAATTAATTTGTTTATACAATTATATGCATGAAATTTCCAAATTTAGCACTGAGACATTTCAAATGCAAGAATAATTCAATATTCTTAATTCAACTTAATTCAACTATTTCCCTGATACTTATTCTCACAAGGTCCTGAATACATGCATCTTTGAATAATCCCATTTACAAATGTCATACTTGTATACAATATTCTAAATTTACTCAGTAAATTTAGATCTGATTTAACATGCTGAGTAGCTTTTACCTTTTCCCTGTATTTTGCAGCTGTACAGTTCAGTTAATCAGAATGAATGTAGAAGCTCACCCAGCTGATTGTATGTTCTACAAATGATCCCTTTTTTGTCATAAAATGGAGTTTTAAGGAATTTATGGATAATTAGTTTAGAGAGTTTATGGAGAGGAAACTGGTCAAGAATTAATTTCAATGGACCTTAACTCTTACTGTGACTTTTATCTTCATTTTCATCCAATCTCTTTTATAATTTCTGAAATAGCAAACCCCTGCTGCATGCCAGAATAGCAGAGATCTGTCATGACTGATAATCACAGTGAATATTCCACAGCTGATACATCAGTCAAGAAATAAATGTCTGGTAGCTACAGTTTGGGACTTGGCAGCATGGCAATTGCTTTGAATTCTGCTCCTGACTTGGGCAGCACTACTTAGTGACTCTAAGCATATCCCTTTCACAATATATGAATGCACAATAACACAGCAATAAAAAATTTTCTCTGTGTGGACACCACAGATCATAAATGTGATAAAAAGATTATCTATCTCCTCCTCTTTCTTCAGCCACCTGTTAAAAATGGTTTGTTATTATTTATTAGGCACAGTACAAAAATGTTCATATGAAACTCTTATTTTTTGTTATTTCCTCCTGGAGAGGTTATTGTGATCTGTTTCTCTGGAATATTGAAAAATTCCAAGGAAAATAAATACTTTCATGAACATTTCCCTTTTAATCACTTTCTGTTAAAAATAAAGGATTAAAAAAATGTTCAGCCAGCTCTATTGCTTGCTTTAAATGACAAGAATAATTGGAGAGAGTCAATGTATTATAGTAAAACCACTGTGAAGCTTCTGGATGAATGATGCTGTAAAAGCTAGAGATTATCATGATGTTTGTTTTTATCTTTTTCAGCAGCAATGAAATCTCAAACCAAATTCCACTGTGTATAAGTGAAGTTAATACTGATAATTGTTCATGTCGCCTTGTTTGATATAGGACTCTATTTTACTCTAAATAAAGAAAACAGCACAGAGTGTGACTTCAGATTTAAATGCTTTTGGGAGGGGGGAAATGCAATAATATGGTCGCTTTCTATCAGTATTTTCACCATTATCATTACATGGATATTTTAGGCAAAACAGAGCAAGAGAGTAATTATCAATCTTTAGGCAAAACAGAGCAAGAGAGTAATTATCAATCCTATCAGTTTTAAGACTACTTGCATTTATGTGCTATTTAAGCTATATGGCATCCCAGGAGATAGTAATAATGTCTAATATCATCATTTCCATCAAGGCTGAAGGTAGCCAGCTGTCAGTGTTTTTTTTTTTTTTTTTTTTTTGCTTTTTAGTGTAACAACCCCTATATGTGGTAATAGAACTGGCAGATTTAAGAGTACCACTGCCTTATTGCCTTTATAACAAAACTCTACAAAGAGCTATGGGGTTCTGTTCAGTAAAACAGCACAAAACCTTCAAGGAGGAGGCTCCTTACCATGCAGCAATCAGATCAGGCCATACCAGATCACACACGGCCTGATGAACAGCAATGAAGAAGCAGTACCCGTTATTGAGCATTATCAGCGCTTAGACATCAGGGCTATGTTATGCTGCTCTTTGAAGCCTGCACTACAAATAGGGCTGAATCTCTAACCAAGACTACAAATTCACGTCAGCAGTTTTAAGAAATCTGTGTCTAAAACTGGGGGTATCAACACTGAGCAAGAGAAAGCCAAACTCAGTCTGCTTACCTCTTTTCCTTAAAGAATTTTGTTTTCTTGCTTTTTCTTATTTGGAGGTGCATAGGCAGTATCACCCACCAGAATCATAATGAACCTGGAGAAAACACTTCCCACCATTCTGCTTACTGGCAGCCAAATGTTTTCCATATGTAGTAGGCCAGTCATAATATTAAAAGGCAAGTTTCATTAATCATGGTATATGTGACAGTAAGAATTTGTTTAAGTTAATGCTGTAATGAAGCAATGTAAATGTAAAGCTTCTCACAAAGTAATCTTAAAATATATTGGATGTAATTACACATATGTAATGTGATATAAACATAACAATAAATATTAAAAAATGGAGTGAAGCCATCCTATTTTTATATTAAGAATTTTTCCAACTGCAGAAACAAAATTTAAAACCCAAACAAATTTTAAGTATATATTGCAGAAGAAAATGTCTAATTGATAAAGAAAAGAAAAGAAAAGTTTATGTTTCAGTTTCATAAAGAAATGTGGAAAAAGTTCTTGTAGTAGGAAGGAACTGAGGAACAGGTCAACCTGAAAGTACTGGAAATCATATCAAAACCAGGTTTTCACAGGTTTTAACTAAGCAAGACTATTAGAAATCATTTACAATCACATGCCTCTGCAGAAAATTTATATACAGCAACTAATTTAATGCAAGCCTTGCTTTCCGTGCTCTGTAAACTGCTAAGGCAAACAAACAGCTCTTGATACAGAAGAGCAAGAGGTTGTTCAGCGAGTAAAAACAGGGATAGATAGATAATTTTTGCATCTCTCCCCAGATTTTTTCCAACAAGCATGAGTTATTCTAAGTCTGTGACACCTCATCCTAGCAACCTCCAGCACAGGGAGAACCTCTGATCGAGTAAAGGACAGCTAGAGACTGGACTTTTGAGAAATACAAACCACTGAGCTTTAAAGAGATGTAATCACCTCCGTGGAACACCCTCTTTCTTTTGAGCAGAGCAGAATATATATTTCAGGTTTGATTTCTTCTGCTTATTTAGGTAAAAATCTTTAGAGAACCGCAGACAAAACAAAATTTCATGAAGCTGCTTTCAGAAGTTATCTTATCATCTAATTATTTTCCTATTATGAGTTTATTGACCTTTCTCCTCTCTGTTCTAATCATTCTCAGTTTTTTTTTATTTTTGCTATAGTATGTGCATATTCTATCTTCAATCCAAGCAAACCTATTTTCTCTATGTAAAATATTCTGCTATCCTCATCCTGATTATTTCAGTGGCTATTCCATACATTATGCCTCAAAGTTACAGTCATCAGGGTCAGCACCGAATTGTAATGGCAATGCTTCTCCTGCCTTTTAGACACTGGACTCTCTGAAGAGCACATGCACACAGGAATATAGTTCTGCAGGCAATCTTTAGCTCACTAATCACAGCCCTTGAACCACTGGTACACGACACACCACTGTTTGCAAACCACTATCTGGTCATATTCTAGAGGAATTACTCAGATGAAGAGGCAGATGGGTATCCTAATGAGTTTATGTCCAGAAAAAACATTTTATCTTATGCTAGCTCTCTGTTTTCCTCAAGGGAGGTCTGTAGAGGCTTGTTTTTTAAATTTGTTCCTAAGAAAGAGGTACTTCTGACACACTTCATTATTTAAAGTGCTTCTTTCCATAGTTCTCACATTTCAGATCTTCTGAGTTCTTCCATCTCAAAGATGGGATTCTTTCTACAGGAAAACTCTTCAATTCAGCTATGTAAGGCTGAATTCAGATAAACACGGACACAAAAAAAGCCTCAAAATAACAAACAAACCACTAAAATAGATCATGTGGCTGATGTAGCCGCTGGCAGGACACGGCTGGATTTTATTACTCGTGTATTCATAAAGCAACCTTGCCCTCAAATGTTCCTATTTTGATGCAGTGCTTTTACTTTTTGTAGGGTCAGCACTGATTGAAGCTGATTGACTTCACTCTTGCTGTAGGATACAAAGTAACAAAAGGAAAAACCACTTCTGAAGAGACTGTGTGAGCACTGCAGCTGAGGACAGATGGCAAAGGGAAGGAGTCAGTCTGGAACAGCACCAGGAACACTCTGCCATGATTAATAAGTGCTGGATTCTGCAGTAGGCCAATATATTTTTGAAATCCCCCCATTTGGAAGGTGCTTGTGTAATACACCATTCTTAGGCCTGATAAGAAGCAAAGTAGAAAATAGCAAACAAACTTTAAGCTGCCCATACAAGGGAAAGAGGCTTAAAGATTTCCATAAAAAGAAAAGTGCTAAACAGATGCCTCCAGTAGGAGCTATCAGGGACAATGAAAGGCTTTCTAAAGCGTGTAGCTTGTAAATGTGCTTCTTTTCATATTCAAGGAAGAAAGATGACAGGGTGAGTTTAAAAAGTCTATTAAATCATATCTGATATAAAGCAGACATACAGTCTAGAAGGAGTTATAAAAAAAAAAATGTGCCCTGCCTTTTTGAGAGGGTGAGATTCAGATTGATACCTCCAACTAATACTTTGGTGTGCTAACGCACAGTCATTAAACTAGAACAAGAGAGCTGAACGTCCTCAAACTAAGTGATGCATATTCGAAAACAGGATGTGAAGGCAGTGCAGGAAAAACAGATCCTTAACTGTTTATCCAAGCCACTACAATCTCCAATGGATTTAGAAAGCCTACAAAGACTGATTCTGGAGAGAATTCATATCCTCAGCGAGTACAGCTGTGTGATTTTCTATAAGGCAGAAGAGTTAAAAGATGATACTAACCTGAAACGAAAAAAGTCAGGAACTGAGGATAGATAAAGGAGGGGAAGGACACCCACCTGGAGAGCTGAGGCTGAGGTTTTGACATGCAGTCTTGCCAAAGAGACTGTACAGAACAACCTAAAAAAGGAGAAAGAATAGATTTAGTTCAGCTAGCTGCATTATGCTTGCTGTTTCTTTTGTTTCGGTACAGCTTTCCTCCTTCCTTTTGGTACTGCAGCCCATGTTGGTTTGAACATCAGGTAATTTTCTATAGCTAGTGTCAGGGTGAAAACTATCTTCACTGTGTAGAAGGTGGGAAGGAAGGAAAGAAGGAAAGCTATCTCTCTAGAATTTGAAGTGGAAAAAGCATGTCTAAGAATAAGAGGTAAGAAATACGATTGCAGTGGGAAAGCTAAGAGCACAGCCAGCGGATTTATACGAGCTTCTCCCTTTGTAACCCTGGCATTTTAAACCAAACTGTTATTTTTTTTTTAAGTCAAATCCCTTAGGGGTTTAGCTCCCTGTTTAGCAAGGATAGAGGGCCCTGCTCTGATACAGCACATCTATATAAACTTGCCTCAGACTGCTGAGAAAAAAGCTGCTTAAATCCACAGAAAAATAAGAAAAGCAAAATGTATACAGAAAGGTAGGATTGTTGAGCTGGGGAACATTAGTAGCTCAAGGATTCAAAAGGAAAGAACATCAACATCGAAAAACCTAATATCCTGAGGGGAAGAACTGGATAAGACAGCTGGCAGCTAAGAGTTGTCAGATCCTCAGCCGAAGTCTCGGTGGAGGCAGCGGCGGACAGCAGCTCTGCAACACCGCAGGCCCGTTCCTGGCAGGCACAGAGGCCAGCCCGATCCCCCCTGAGCAGTGCCTCCTGGCCAGCAAAGGGCCCTGGGAGCCCCGTCCTCAGCGCCGAGCAGAGCCTAACAGCTCCTTCGACCCCAGCTATCCGTCACGGGTGTTAGGCAACAAATAATCGCTTTATGCATTCAAGCGATGTACAACCTGCTTGCAGAGTTTCTCTGCACCTGGCTGAAGAGCCCTGAACAAATGAATCCAAAAGAAGGGCGAAAGTTAAAAAATGGAGGAAGGGTACTTACGGCAGAAGTTTCTTTTCTAACCAGTTGTTAGACCACTAGATATAAGATTTACATTTTCACTGACCTTACACTATCTGCTGCCTCCAAAAATATTTTTAAAGGAACTTATCTTTAGCACTGTTACTTTCTGCTTTGCACAAAAAACAGTGTCTTTTCCTTAAAAAAATGCTCACTAAAAACCAGCAAGGGTTGAGTTTGTTTCAAACATACAAACATTCTCACTTTGAATTTAATGAAACAGTTTGTTGGATTAACTGCATGTGTGGCTTTCCTGCTTTTTTTAAAATGTTCCCCCTATCTCTGATTAAGAACAAAGCAATAATCTGATTAAATAAATCATTTCCATGCAGTTGTTTAACACCAAGTCATCTGCACACGAACCAAGTACAGATGGTGGAAAGGTGAATTTCTTAAATAGTAAAAATTCACAGGAACAGGGCTATTGTTGATGCCTAAGACAGCAGAGAAAAAATTCTCCTTGTCTATAGTAAGCAAAGCATTCCCTGGTCCTTGCAGCCGCTGCTATTGCTATTTTGCACCTCTGCCTTGAGGTAGGAGACAAAAGAGAGGTGATTCTTCTTTGATGTTACTTGCACATGAGGTCCAGATCAGAAAGTGCATTTAGAAACATTCAGCAGAAAAAAAAAAAAACTTGTAAAATCTAAAATACAGCTTTACATAAATAAATCAAAACAAGGTCTTTTTTTGCAGCCTCTCAGATCTGCTTCTTCATAATTTCCTTAACTTGCTGACCTTCTCAGGATATGAAAGCTCGGAGTTATGAAATATTGCAATTGAATTGCAGGGTGGGCTGAATTTTAAGAACTTCTGTCATTAGATCTCAGCCTGAGTAAGGCAGGGTATGCTCCTCAGGAAAAGCAGGAAATTCGGGGTCATGTGCAGGAAAGTAATCTTTCTCTTTTGTGATTATGATCACTTTGGGGTCAGGTTGTTGTGGACTCTCTAAGTCAACCCCGTTGTGCTCTGTTCCTGATCCTAGTTTATTGCAGCTTGAAAGCAGATTGAAGTTCCTTGTTTCTACAACAGATAGGTTCAGTCTTTCCAGCACTCCTAAAATGCAGCTGCATCCTTATTACCATTTCAGTGCTTGTGTTCAGTGACTAAATGAAATCAGGACTAATACAAGAATTCGTAAGTTGAAAGACAGCAAGGCAACCCTTCCCCAACCCCTGAAGAAAATAGTTATAGAAAAACTCATAAAGAAAAATTTCTGGCAACACACTTACACACCGCACACATTCACCACTGTAACAGGAAATGAATGAGACCATTAAAAACAATACTGTATGAATAAACTAAGTGTTTCTACTTGACATTAGTCAGTCTGTGTCACAGATACAACGTACTGCTTAGTAACTCTTTGGCAAAAGTGTAAGATGGACAGCAAGTTTCAGCTATAAATGTAGGTAAAGAGAGGTAAACATGTGAGTGTGTTCATTAGAAAAACCATAAGTAGGTCTCATCTGAATGTGGTAATTGTGCTTTTTCATTCCACTATGCCCTGCTTGATGTCCCACAGGAGAAAAAAAAATTAAGGTGTGAAGGCCTCTAATACTGAATAAAGTGCAGAAGCCAAACTTTAATTTATAGAGTGGATCGTGAGCAACTTGATATGAAACTCGACCCATGCAGGGCCACTGTGACTGTAAAGGTCTTTTCCTGGAAAACGAAGATTCCCTACAGAAAAAATGGTTTACATTGTCCTGTCAACACATACTTCATTTTTCAACATTTCTGCATTATAACTGATACAGTAAGTGAAGCTAGGTCAAGAGAAAGTCAGTAACTACGTTCTAGGAAACAAGGGCTGGTGCTTAGCATTTCTCAATAATCTGTAGTATTCCTAGGGGATGTTTTTTTCCTTTGCAGTCTGCTCCAAGTGATTGTCTGAACTTGGTATTAAAAAAGCTTGTCACTTTTAATTTGAAATAAAAAATTGAGCCCATGCCTACGTTTTACTATGAATGATTTATTCCAGTATTATTGCCAGTTTCTAGACCAGCAAATTGTATTTTCACTAATCACGTTTCTGGTTTAGACTAACAAAATAGAATGGTTTTAAATACCATCTTCCTCCATGCCAAAGTGCCACAAAGAGAGGTACAAGCGTCAATACCCGTCTCTCCTTTCCCAATTCAGGAACTTTTTATAGTGCACTTTCAGATGGATGTGAAGCTTCCTAAGAGACTTGACAGTTATTAGACCGGGGGGAGGAGTATTAAACAGCAGAAACAGGAAGCCTTGGTCTTACAAGCAGCAGCATGCAACATTTAAGATCATACCAACAAAGAGCACATCACAGAATTCTGCAGTACGTCCTGTGCATAGAGAAAAGGGATTACAAACAGGAACACAGAAGTTCTGTAAATGAAGCAGCCTGACCGGCAGTAAACTGCACCCGATGAATTGGATGAAAGCCTAAAGAGTGAAAACTGAGAACACATAAATCTAATGTCATCATTTTTGTAATAACTTATTAAATTGTTTCTGTCACAGAATAGTTACACTTAAAAGGCTATCATACATCTTGAGCTTCAGTAATTAACTTTTTCTTTCTCTTTTATGATTCCAGGAAAAGATGATTTAAGAGGGTTTTGGGTCTTAGAGACTCTGGCTGACAACGTCCACATTGGAAGAACAGTGTTATAGTATAATACACATCGTTTGCCTGCGTCCAGAAAACTGTATGCTTTAATTTGCGGCATTTTTTACTCCGTGCGCCTTATCCCACAGGAGAAGCATCTGATCAAAGCTAGCTGGTATGAATGTGGAATCCTTCACTAAATCAGTAGAACTAACTGGTATTTATACCAGTTTAGCAAGAACAATTTTATGATCTACTAATAGCCACAGTGTTATTACCTGAGGACTAAGTATTACTCAAATTTAATATACAGAAATTGGGAATTCTGCAGCTCAAGTAATCATAGCTTTCTCTTTTTAAACCAAATGAGGTTTTCTACACAAGGTTTCCAAATATTGAATGATCCCAATCCTCGTTAAAAAGCTAACTTAGAAAGGAAAGGCTGATATACACAGAAGTTAGGAGTTAAGATCGGAATTTAAATAGGAAATCACTGCTGCAGAACACTGAAAAGGACCCAGAAGAGGCATTTTGGGGAAAGCAGAGGAGAGTAGAGGTATATGAAAAGGCAAGCATCTTGAGCTCGTGGAAACCTATGTCTTTTACTTCATAAACTCCTTAAATAGCCTCCCTAATTAAATACCACAGGCTTCCGTGGTTCTAACAAAACGACTAAAGGCAAACCACTGCTCTTACAGCGATGACTTTAACCAAGCCTATCAGAGGACAAAGTTTTGAGGATTTTTTTCCCCCAATTTATGGACTCATAATAGTTGAATTAATGGAAAATCTCTGAAAGACTACTGGACTTAGATTTAATTAAGAATCACATGAACCACAGCAGAACAGCACTGTAGTGCACAGTGTGAAATATAATTGTTAATGCAAAGGTTAATGAGTTAATTAGCCACATTTAAATGTTTAATTCAAAGAAATGTTCATCCATTATCCGTAATGGGAGCCATTTTGCCTCCTTTATTTACACAGTCTAGGGTTTTCTATCCCCAATATTCTTCCACAGGTATGAGATTCAACATATGCAAGTGGCTTTAATTATACATATTAAAAAAAAAAAAAAAAAAAAAAAAAAAAAAAAAAAGTGAAGAAAAGTGATGGCCTTGATTCCAAATCTTATGTTTTATCTCTAACTATAAAATAATGAACTTGAGTGAGATTTAACACACATCCCAGAGCAAGCCATACTAATTAATTGGCATGACTGGATTTAGCACAAATCAGATGCATCTTGCAATTGTATTTTTCCTCCTTGCTTCTAGGCAACAGCAAATTTATACTGACATAGACCAGCGCAAGAGTACTATTGGCTAAGTACTGGCTCAATTAGTCTCACTAATGGATGTCCAAAAAATGCATTTTTTGGACAGAAAGTAAGCAAGTGGTGAGAGGGAAATAAAGATCTGGTATCTCAGACAAGAACCCAAAGATTTCAATGCAAATTTTGAGTGATGCCAAGTTTCAGTTTCAGTGCAAAAGCACTCAGACGATTTTCTACTTACAAGCTATGTGTAATGTAAAAATACCTTTTAAAATACAAAACTTTCATAGAACTTCATCGCCTAGTCATCCTTACTTTTTACACAGAAGAGCCCAAATCCATGTTCATTACTTCTTCAGAGTGAAGTGACAGTCTGACTTGCAGCCCAGCCCTAAAATGTGAATAAACTACTTTGACTGAAGAGCATATTAACAACATTGATAGTTAGCAATTTGCTACTTTTTGTTTACAAATAATGGATACATCTGACTAAAATGTTGTGATTTCCTAATTTAAAAATGAAAGAAACACAGCATACAGGAGCTGTAACAGAATTAAAGCTGCTATGCTTTGTTCAGAATTATTTTGCCATTTTTGTTTTTCATTTTTTTTTAAAAAGAAAATAATTAGTTCATGTTTATTGTTTTTAAAGACAAGAGTTGAACTTTTGGACATCGAGAAAATTAAAATGTATTTCTACACAGGTTACTGACCCACTAATGTAATATATGTTACTCTTATTAAGATTTCTTTCACAAAGGGTTGTCTTAGAGGTATTTGTATTTTTTATTTTTATCTAGAATTTTGGAAGCATTCTTTAGAGTGATACAACTGCAATTTAACTATTAGTTTGCGTTTCCATGTGGTCGTGGCTGTTCTAGTATCAGGTCTTTCCTCAAGACAGTAAATCCAATTTTCAGGTGCCTACTGCTGGATTAAAACCACACCAATCTAATAACACAAAGCAATAATCCACTGCGAAGTTGTTCTGCTGCATCAAAGATTTTCAAATTATCCTGAAGGGTATATCCTGAAGGGGATATGAAGCAGCAGAGTTTGTGCCAGATTGGTCACTGCTTGCATATCTTCCCCACTTTCTGAATTCATATCCTCTAGCCATTGGGCTCTTCATCAGCCCTTTCTGGTCTTGTTTTTCCCCCTCTGTGTGCACTGATTATAATTTCTCTCGCTGCCTTCCTCTCCAGGAGAGCATAGCATCACGCATCTTTCCTTTTGCTTAATCTCAGACTGGACTTAGAGCTTCCCTGCTTGCAGCCAGATGCTTATCCTGAGACACTGGAGTGCCACAGAGAGCAAACAGATCCCTAATGATGATAAATGTGTTGCAATGGGAACAGCCTCCTGCAAGGCACTCAACAAATGGGCAGTGCATGTCCCCAGTGCAACACCAAGAAGCACCTTGGTGTAATGTCCCCTCCTGTACCATATTTAATTTATACAGAGGTGGTATTAATTAGTGTTGAACCATGGCGTATCTAGTTAGCAATGCAAAATGAAAGACTGGGTCTCAATTCTGTAACGTACTCAAGTTCTTCTACCCTATGATGCATTACTATGTCAGTAAGACCTGCTGTAGATTACAGTAGCCACTTCACCCTAATTCTGTTTTCCCTTAATCTTTACAGTTTTACTGATCTCTATCCTTTTATCACCACCAGTATCTATGCGATGCTATCCCAGAACTGTGCTCGTCTGTATGCACTCATTCGTCTGTCCTTCAATTATCTAGTACCACTTTTCACCTCGTTCAAATAATACGATTCAGGTTACTTTCTGAACACCGAAATTATCACGCTGTTCAAGGGAAACAAGCACTTGATATCTTTTCAAAATTGTACTCCAGCTTTTCTCAGTTCAAAGGGGGAAATCAAGCCACGCATCTGTTAGTGCTGCTTCAGCTTGAAAATAGGTCTTTATACAGACAACAGGGCTTTGAGTCTCTGTCTGCTAGTTTTTATTTTGCTCTAAATCAAGCCAGCATCAAAGACACTGAGGAGCAGTGACAGGCAATATAACAAATTTTTCATAAGACGGATGCCAAAAAAAGTGTCATGACATTGCCAAGGATCATCCTGCTGTTAAATCTTCTGGAGAAGAAATGGATATATTTTGGAGGGAAGCTTTAGACGCTGTGTCTTTCTCTTTCCCTCCCTTCCTCTCTCCCACCCTCCCAACCTAAGTTCTAGCTCTTGCTAGCAAGCCAGGGCTTCTCTTTGGGGGCATCTAGCAACTTGGCAGTTGTTCAACAATAATTATTTTTGATTAAAAAGAAGACACAAGGCTTGGATCCGCAACCAACCTGCTTTCCAAGTTGTAGTAGAGTGAATCCAGAATTCTGCTAGACCTTTTATCTTCTGCTGAAGTTGGTTAAAGCCTAAACTAGATTAAAAATCATTAGAAGAGACAGGCACACTATCAAATCATTTTAATTTCCTCAGGAGATGAGGCTAAAATGACCTATGATACCCCCAGATCTTATGTTTTAAGCAAGTTTATGCCCATCAATTGATGGTATCAGATGTATGATATGAATTGTGAATGACATGCATTGCATGAATACTGTTCATGTAAAGAATATTCAATCTAAACAAGTCTGTTAATGTGCCATTCCCAGAGGATTAACACACTAGCACTGAATTTAAGCATATGTTACTCAATATATTGATTTTAGAGCAGTATTTTAACCAAGAGTGTGTATGAATGAAAACTTGCTTGAAATATTGAAATATATTTCCTTTTAAGCATGTTAAGCAATTCACTGGAGTGGATTGCTAAAGTGCCCTGAAAATGACTGGAAAAAGTCTGAATGCACTGGAAAGTCATTAAGGACTAATTTCCTTGGCATTATATGAAACAAGCAAACAAAACCAAAAAGACTGCTTTCCTCTTAAAGAAAAGCAGATATCCTGCTGCTTGCAAGTTAAACTATATGCAGACTTCCTGGTCAGAGGTGTTAATTATGAAGAAGGAGACGTTACACAACACAAGCGCAGAAGAGTGGGAATATCTCAGCAGGAGAGAAACACAAAAAAAAATCAATAGTATTTGTGGTGGTTGAATCCATATAAAAGATGGGATCAGCTGGTAATTCTTAGCCTGATTATGTAAGAAACTTGAATGTTTATATAGATTTGTCTGATGCCCTTAAAAACTTTTAATCTTTTTGGTCATTTTCCATCGCATTTGGCAAGAGGTCAAACACCTCAGGGACGTATTAAATTAACAGTTTATAGAAATATGTAAGGCAAGAAAAAAAAAAACAAGTAATGCCTCTCATTGACAGAAACACTTCTTGTTATTCCCAGTTCATGAAAGTTTGCGCTTAATCTGTTCAAACCACGGGAAGCCACAGATTTCGTTGATTCTGCAGCTACAGAACTATCTCCATTTGCGTTTGAGTCCTGGATCTTTAGTTACCTGAAAAAGAAAGCGTGTATATATCCAAAGTTAGCAACATAGTAAGTCTGTTTCAGAATTAGGCTCTTAGACACTACATCTGCATTTCAGAGCTCTGTGCAGCATCAGGAAACTCCAAAACTGGACTGTGGTTACCAGTCCGGGGAGCATTACTGCTAGCACACGCAGTAGCTGCTGGGAGACTTGCTTCGGCGGTGCTGCAGCTGTGATGGGAGCTTCTGCCAACACAGTACAGCGTGGCAAAAGCAACACCACCACCGTTGAACAAGTCTCCCATGCCTGGGCAGTGCTGATGGCTGATTAAATCCTTTCTTGTTTGTTCCCACCCCACTACCTGAGACACGAGAGTTGGGAACGGCAATCACATGCCATAGTGACTTTGCTTTTAAGTGCAGCAACACATCACAAGCCAAGTCCAAGTTTTGCCAGGAACACTTTCATACCACTCACAACCTATTCCTGCTGATTTTTGTTGGCCTCTGTGACAGTTAAATCTGCAATTTGATTAATGACTTGATTCTAAGGCTCGGAGTTTTTTTTAATATATATATATATATATATATATATATATAATTAGCTCCAGAACAGAAAAGAAAGTAATTAGAAAAATACAGTGGAGCTGCTCAAGACTTTTTAAAGCTGCTAATGTGGTAACAAAGCAGCATGAATAAATGACAGAATGAGGGGCTTCTAAAAATATCTCCTTCAAACATAAGGTTCCTTTTTTTTCTGCATTTTTCCTGTTCACTGGAACAAGACAGACAGATTTTTCTGAATGTACCAACAGGCAAGATGTGTATGTTAAAAGTTAATCTGTTCAAAATTATGAAGTAGGTCTTACATGTGGAACATTGTGCTCTCCTGCAGGTTACTGGTCATAAACCACAGCAAAACCCGTTCAAAAACTTACATTAATTATGACTCACGAGCATTATTCTTTGTGCCAGCTTGATAATTGCTATAGTTATTTTCCAAGGTGTACAACAGCAGCTGTGAGCTGTAACACAGAAAAGTCACCTTTGCATTGTTCATTATTTTTCAGGACTTGACTAATTTTATCCCTCACACCTGTCATATAAAACCTGTAATAGCCTAAAAATTTGCTATATATCCCCTCTGTCAATCCTGCATCCCTCTGTTTAAAAACACTTCTGATTTTTTTTAAATCACGTTTTAACTTTTTGTCTAGAAATACATTTCTATAAACGGAAGATCATCCTTAAATCAGTTATGCAAAATAAAACTTGCATGCGAACATGAATTAGTTAGGAATCCTGTGTTTGATATGATCAGAATTTTTAATATATTGTCAAAATAAGTGGCAAAATTTCAAATGCAGAAAGGCATTCGTGAGTAATATGTATTACTCATGACATTACCTTGACACATAGCTCAAATCCACATACCCGATAAAAACACAGCTCCATAGCCTTAACAAGAGATTTTTCGGTGTGGATGGAAGTAGAAAGGAAATAGATTTATCTGCCTTGCTTCACACTAAGGAAATGTTGCCAAAGACTCAGAAACTAGTCTTGTGGGAAGTAACTTTTCCAAATAACTTTCCAAATAACACCTCTGGAGATTGTCTGATCCAACCCAGGGTCAGCTAGAACAGGTTGCTCAGGACCCTGTCCCGCTGTGCTGTGAGTATCTCCAAGGATGCAGATATTCACAATCTCTCTGGGCAACCTGCTCCTGTGTTTGACCCTTTCTTAAGTTGAAGTGGAATTCCCTGTATTTCAGGTTGTGCCTACTGCCTTTTGTCCTGTCACTGGGTGCTGCTGAGACAAGTCTGGTTCCACCCGCCTTACACCTTTCCATCACATATTTATACACAGGGACAAAATCTCCTCAAGCTTTCCAGGCTGAATACTCCAGGCTCCTTCACCTTCTCTGGTATGTCAGATGCTCCAACGCCTTAATTATCTTCCTGGACCTTCAGTAGGTTCACATCTGATTTTAAGGTACTAGTTAGTATAGTACCATTGTTCAAAAGAACTTCCAAAATACTGTGAAGGAACAAGAAATGGCACAGAGAAAGTCAAAATCTGAATAGCACTGAGAGAAGTGGGGAAAGCCACACCACAGCAATTATAACACGCTCACTGTAATGTGAAACATTTTGCTACTGAGCTAGACTTCTGAAGAAAATCTTTTTTTTTTAAATTGGCATTGATTATACACAGTTCTATAATCAGTATACTTTAGTTAAAACCCTAATGCAAGTCAAACTAGTTGACCAAAACACAAAATAAGATATAGGAGAGTGTATTTCGTGAAACACTCACGGGAAAGTCCACTAAAGCGGAAAGTAAAGTTTAAAATCATTTCATACAAACAGATTTATCTGGTTTACACAGAACAGACTAGATACTGTAACTTCAGAAAGTCTGACATACATATAATAGCATTGTCACAGTTCACTCTGAATTTTTAGCTATATCCAATCCTACTGCATATACATTTTATCAGGGACAAAAAGAAAAAAAAAAATCTCCTCCAAAAACTGTTCATAGTGATTATCCCAGAATATTGAATAAAAGATCACAATGCCTATACAGAAGTCTAGCTTTTCTTGTTATTCCAGAATTACTGCACTTACAAATCAGCACAGTAATAAGAGAACAAAGCGACTTCTGTTGTTAATGTGCCAGTTATGTTTATTGTTACTCACCTGATAGCAAAAAGAATTACTGCTTATCAATGTCCCGCTTCCTGTGAAAAAGATAAACGGTAGACAAAGATTTGTAGATGGCCCAGGTGTTGATGGAAGAGAAAAGAACTTGGTGTAGCTAGGGTGGCTCCCCTCCTGCCAGTAAAAATATTAGTTCCCCAACAGCTGTTTTACATTAAAGCAGATCTGCAGTGAGACAGCTCTCAAAAACAGTCCCTTGCTTTGGAGCTCTCCTCCACTTGATTATAGTGTACTGTATTTTTTTTCTTCTTTTTTTTTTCTCCTTTAGCATACTCCTTATTTTTCACATACCCACCTAAGTGAAAAATCCTAAATCCCTAGGGCTCTGCCTGTGCCCAGCACTCCCCACGTCAAGAGCTCTCCTTAGTTTCCTTGTATCCTTCTGAGTTGTTTAACATCCTGCAGCTTTATATGAAGGAAATCAGACATGTACAAACTATATTTATTTCTCCTTTTTTAAAAAAACATCTATACTAAAACCAAAGATCCCTGTATGAGATGCTTAAGGCCTTTAAAAAGGCAAGAAGGTTTTAATTAGCAAAATCGGCTAATACTTTCACTGGCACTCAGTCTAACAAAACTCAGATAAATAGCTCTGTATGAAATAATAGTCTCTAGCCTATACTTTTTCCTTCATCACAGTCCCTTTGGCAGAACACGTATGACTTTTAGCTAAAGAAAGAAGCTGACAAATTTCAGTCTTTCTGAAGATAAGAGACGGTGGCCATGCGAAGTCCCTCTCAGACCCGATTTGCTTAAGGGCCTCTGTCTTTAAATGAAAACTTCACATCCTCTGACTTCAAACTGAGGTTCTTTAATTAAGGAAAAAGAAGGGCCTGTCCACATGCACAGTGAATGTGAAGTTTTTTATATATTTCTTGTACTACTGCAATCTGAATATCCTAGCTGGGGTCTTTTTAAATCTTAATGTCACTTCATTTCAGTGCGTGCAGGCCTGTTCTCACTACTGTTCCCTAAGACAGTTGTTACTAATTTTCTTCAGGGCTTTTGATCTGATTAGGTCTGGTTAATGCTAGTGTGAACAGGGTATATAGTAATGACTGAAGCTTGGCTATAGCTGTTTCATGCGTTTTAGCAACTTCACATGAAGCTATGAAAATACACTTTTATAAATCAAGTATGGAGATTGGCCTTTAGACCTTTCACTAGGGATAGTGCTGCTCTGTTACACCTGATATTGAAAAACATTATGAAATGTCATAAAAAATGCTCTGCACATTGTTGCCTTTTAACATGGAATAAACAACTATACCCTCCAAGCGTGACCGTCACTGATAATAATGGGCTCAAAGAGATGAATTTCTGGTAGTTTCACATGTTTCCAAGAGCAAATTGGTCACTCTTTTCTGCACTGACAAACCGTATTTACTGTCTTTTAGAAAATACTGGCCTGCAACTCATCTGATGCATCTTCAGACCAATATTATCTAAGCATTTCAGAATGGCATGGCAAAATCAAATCTGCAGAAGCCATTTGCTTAAGTTACTACACGGGCTGAGAGGAATCTCACGAAATCCAGCAAGGATATATGCACAGTGCTACATGTGGGATGGACTAACCTTCTGAATGGTGCAGGCTGGGGACTGACTGGTGTGGTAGCAGCTCTTCTGGAAAGACCCTGGGGTCCTCGGTGAACAACTTTTTTAACAACTGGTTAAAAATGAATCAGCTGCACACTCTGGCAGTGAAGAAATCTTGCACCGTGTTGGGTTGCATCCACAGCAGCACAGCCACCAGACTGAGCAAGGTGATTACTCCCCTCTTCTAGACACTCACCAGACCACATCTGGAATAGTGTCCTGTTTTGGGCTGCCCAGGACAGAAAAGGCATCGACAAACCAGAACGAGTTGAGCAGTGGCCCCAGGGCAGTCAGGGCTGGAGCACTTGCCCTGGGAGGAGAGGCTGAGGGAGCAGGACTTTTTCAGCCTGGGGCAGGAGAGGCCTTGAGCAGGTCCCTGGAGGTGGTCCCTGGCATGTGAGGTTATTAAGAAGATGGAGCCAGCTCTTGACAGTACTGCATGGTGGAAGAACAAGACATATTGGCCATAAACTGCAATAGAGCAGGTTTCTAATTGATGTAAGGAAAAATACTGTCACCGTGAGGGCAATGACACATTGCAACAGACTGCCCAGAAAGGTTGTGCCATCTCCACCCTTGAAGGTTTTCAAGGTTCAACTGAATCAAGCTCTGATCAGATTGCAGGGCTGACCTGCTCTGAGCATCTTGGGTTTGAGATGTCCTGGGGTCTCTTCCAATCTGAATCATCCTATGGTTTGAGGATACAAATAAATCCACATAGTATGGCATTGTGTTACAAGCAGAGAAATCTAGGACGAGAAGGAGCACTACATCGCATCAGTTTCCCAAACTTTAACATGTGTATGTCTAAGCTTTGATCTTTTTCTCTGTGTTTATGTTTCACTTTGATTGCTTAGACACTTAACTCTGTGACTCTGCATGAAGAACATTCTGCTTTCTTTATTGGAATACTGATCTGCTGAGAATGAATGTTTCCTCCAGTAGGAAACAGACTGTGTAGGCAGGATGGAGTCAACAGAGGCAGCACCACCTTCTGCCCGTTTTTCAGTTCAAATTAGTGTAACAACAACTGACAGTCTTTTAACAGTGTGTTTCAGTGGAGGTCAGTGCTAAGGAGGAAGTGATAATATTCAACATTATCATGTGTTTTCTCACATTCATTTCCAGAGATGCAAAGATGTATGAAGAGCTGGTAAATGACCTCTGCATGTCACACTGATTAATTGGTGAAGTTTGCTATCACCACTGGATACTAAGTGGCCTGTCAGATTAATTATCATTCCCTCAGAAGACTATTTCTCTTCCAGTGCCTCCTCCTGGATCCCCTACGATATGCCTCATGTAACATGGTGCAATCCCAAGACATGATGCTTCTAAGCATCCTAATTCTTTAGCTTCTGGAAGCATGTGATGAAAAAAATCCAAATTTTTCTGTGAATAATTCAATCAGTGCTGGAAAAGGAAGATAGTTACTCATTAACATAGTAATTTCTCTTCCAGTCAGTAGCACTCAGGTATTATTTAAATACCTGAAAAACTAGATTCTCCAAATTACATGCCACAAGTTAGAATTGATAGAAACTGTCACTGTTAGAATGATATGCTGTATAATAACAAAGTAAATATTTTAATAACCAAATTTAATTCTAAACATGTGATTATTTCTAGTAATATCCTGAATCTTAGGAGATGCTTGCATTCCTGCCTTCCATAGGGTTAAAAAGCAAGAGCCAAATTCTCCATTACAGATTTTATACTAGTCTGCTTCCACTTAAACCCGGACCCAGATGACAGTTTAATCATGCATTCTATAATGGCATTGTATTTCAGGCACTCAGACTGTCTTTCTGAGACAGCCTAGGGGACACCAGAATCGGTTTTAAACGACTGAAGATAGTGTCCTAAAAAGGAAAAAAGTCCTGCCATAAGCTAAGAGTACTTTACTCCCTTCTGTGTTCAAGTGCCTCTCCTTACCACTAAAGCTCAATGCCTTCTACCATTTGAGCCCGGAGGGAAATTATAGTATACTATGACCCTTTTTTAATATATTCCAGTCACCTTTCAATATAATTCTATATTTTTTACTGGCCCTCTTCTCTTTCTTTTCTCTTCTCTGTGCCCATCTTTTTATTTTCTTTAGTGAATTTACTCTACTGTGATGCTGCCTTTACCTTAGTGAAAACAATGTTATTACAGTCTTCACAAGAAAAAGCTTTTGACTTTATCGATAGGACTTTTGAAAGTCAAAGAAAAGCATTTAGCAGCTGAGTGGGTGCTGTTGGTACATCACTATTCAAAAATATAGACAGGCTGAATTGCTCCAAATGAGGTTGGCAGTTATGCAGGTGTCAAGGTACATTCATTTCCGGATTTTTCAGTTGTTAAATTGCGTTTTGTCTGCAAACTGGGATAAGTTTGTACAGAAGGCTACACAGAGAAACCAAAGTTCACCCAATATATGAGGTGAACATAAATAGGATAAAAATAAATTGAGAATTGATATTAAATATTTTGCCGCAATTTCAGAGTGAGACCTACTTAGCAGGTGACACAGATTTTCCCTTTTTTTCCTCAATTCAGGATTCCTGCGTCTTTGTCTGAGATTCACAGAATGACCCACAGTGAGGGGCAGGATATTGAACTCAACAGATGGCAGGGTTGATTCAGCGTGACAACGCTGTTCTTCAGAGCTTCTAGGATCAGCAGGGGATGGGAATACTGTCTGAGTGCAATACCTAGCCACCAGGAGCCAGGAAGGTCACTCAAGCACCCACCTTGTCATCATATCCAGTGCCACTGTATACATCCCTAGAAAGAACATGAGAGCTTGAATACCTTTGAGGGAAGAATGGTTTGTTGAGAAAACGGGGCTTTAAATGTTTGAAGAATAGATTGACTGGCTGAGAGGATCAGTCCAGCCTTCAACTGTGAGAGTCAATTCCTTCACTGAAAAAAGCAGCCCCAACAAAGGGAAAAAGTAGAAATAGGTAGTCTGTATCATTTCCAAATTCATGACCAAAGTTACCTTCTTATCAGTGAAGAAAGTTTTTTTTTAAAACATATACTAACGGCAAAGATGTATTAACTGGATAGTCATGATTCATCCAAGTAACATAAGCATACCCTCAGACGAAAGTAATTGAAAATCCTTCAGCTACAGTGTGTGGGTGTATGCTTTATTTTAGATACCATTTCTTTCAGAATTAGACAGAATGTGCTTAATAAAATTGTATTTCCTAAGTCAGAAAAGATACCATTCTGATAGAAGAATTAAGTGGGCTTAAAACATTGCTTTTTGCACCTGTTTTAAACATAATTGACCAAAGTTTAATTAAATACAATGGGGTACCTGATCTCAGAACTCACAGCCAAGAAGGGCTTTTAGCGAGGTCTGGTTCATTCAGTGTTTGTGCTCTGATTAATCAGAACTATGCTGCACAACAATCAGTCACCCTAGCACTTCTGAGAGGTACAGGTCCCTAAAATTTCATTCTTCAGCCAGACCTAACCATAACAATTAACAAGCAAAGATTTTCAAATGGTTATACCCAATCTATTAACTAAGCCAATCTGCAACACTCAGCTAAGTTCTCAGACAGCTGGGCTCGCACACTGACCTTCACAATGGTCCTGTGGAAATCCTGTCTTTGTGTTGGAGATACCCATCAACCCAAGAAATATTCTTGTATGTTGTCACAGCATCACAGGAAGGAGTGTCTTCTATTAACTCTTTCCTTGGTTCATCTGAAATGCACCTCTAATAGGTATCCTTACAAATTAATGTCCTTACAATGCTTTTTCAGGCAGATGGATTAGCCACAATCCTACCTGAAGTGAACTGATAATGGGAATTCAAAAACATGACATTTCACATCCCCCAAAAGCTCTTCTTCCAACGTCTTAATCACATTAAGAATATGGATCAACTGGTACACAAGCAGAATGATTTGCAGGAGCCATGAGAAAATAATAAAAGAACTGCAATCGTTTATGCTGAAGGCGAGAAATAATAAAAGGCTGTTGTGAAGAGGCATACACTATTCTCAAATTCCATGGTGGTTAGGACAAAAAGTAATGGACATGAACTTGAAATATTTAAATCAGGTACCAGGCAGACAAAATGCTTCAGTGTGATCTTGTCATTAGATGTTTCCCATAGTCTTTTGCTTCTCCCTAATCAGAGTTTTTACCCTTTTCATTGCCACTGTTAAGACAGATGACAGTCAAAAATCAATGCTTGCTTTCAAGAAGCCTCACTATACTTAAGGCTCCCCTATCAAATCTTCAAGCAACTTAAAAGACTCCTTCCCCTTTTCTGATATATTGGATATTTCTGCACAGATCATTTTTTACCCTGTAAATACTTTAGTTAACCCAATGCACAATACAGTTCATTGTACCTATATCATCTTTCTTGTCTTCTTCATGGAGATCTCCAGGGACCATAATATGCAATGTTATCAGATGTGAGCGGTGTATGATTAGCAAATTCTGAGCTCCATTCCTCTGCATAGTGCAAAGTTTGCACGGCTCTCCTTTCTAGACCCATCTCATCTGTGTTGCTGTGTTATTTTCCATTTTAAGAAGTTGAGCACAGAGCCACAGAGAGGAAAATTTAAATGAAAAAGTTCCTAATGCAGTCTAGCTATGACATGATTACAACTAGGTTAAATGTATTAGTTCTCCACATATTACACTAGAGGTCATACAACATCTAATTTATTTCCTTGACTTTCACATTTCACACTCCCCTGAATGTAATTTCTTTCAATTTTCCCTGCTGTCGGTAATTGGTGTGCCACACATCTCTCTTCTCCAACAGACTCAGTCTGATTATACTGGCACTGCATTCTGTGTATCTATTAAGAACCAGGGATCAAACTTTCCCCCAGGCCTGGTTTTCATTTCTCTCTCTCATACTTGTTCATTTGTTAAGGGCATGAAGTCCTCAAATATTTCACATTTAGAAAGGTTAGTACTTTCTAAAGAAAAAAAAATAATAAATTTGCCAGTGGCAGAGGCTGTCTTTCAGACCTCACATTTTGTCTCGGCTTTCACCTCCCCGTGTGATGTGTTACAGCGTTATGAGAGCTGCCTCTTTCACTGCAGACAGGGACTCAATCTCATCTTGCAAAATCTTTAAGCTATAGTGACAATGAAACACAAAGTTTGGATTATTCTGTAAACAGTTTTAGGGAAAATGAAATATTGAAGAAGACAAGAACTGAATCCTTTTTTCAGATCTCCAAGTTCTTGCTACTTTTATTACATGCATGATCCATTTTTTCAGGCCTGCTTCCATCTGCAGTACCAGTTTTAGGATTGTGGAAGTCCACTGATTTCCACCGAGTAGGTACTTGTTACATCTGGTTTTAGAATGTGGCACAGAACCTGGATTCTGATTTCTTGACTGAAATCAGTGCAGTTTTTGATGATAGAGCCCTCCGTTGTTTCCTAGCTGTTGGTAGTTCAGTCTCCAATGAAATATGCCTCTTTATGCATCCTACATATTCCCATATACTAATCTCGTTAAATAAAACAAGCAGGATCTCTTTCCATCTGACCTCTATCATTTTAACTACTTCACACTGTTTCCTAGGCTGTAAGAACCTGCATTTGGCTGTTATCTTGGCAGCCGACTGAAATCGTTATTACTTTGCTTTCACATTTGTAAGTTATCTGAAAAAGACCTACAGTTCAGGAGCAGTATAGATTATAAGGAGGAGAAGGGAATCCACACGGATGTCTCTTCCAGCAAACTCTCCTCTCTTGAGCCCTACTCCTTTATGCCAGCAGCTCTCTCTGAACCTACTTCTGATTCTCTGTGGACTTCTGAAGTAGTGAGTTAGAGACCTGCAGCCTCTCATGTCATCCCAGGCCTGCAGAAATTATTCCAGTATGAGTTTGAGCATCCCTATTTAGAAACGCTCTGATACTACAGCCCACTTAGAAGTCTTTTTTTTTTTTGTTGTTTTTTGCTCTTTAGTTTTTTTAATGATAGTGGAAATGAGGTAATGCAAAGACTCTCAAATTACTGTACGTCAGCTTGGGGAGGAATTTACAATGCTGGAAAAATTCCCAAATAACTGATCAGTTCTGAATGAATTGTAGTATTTCATTGATTCCAATTCACTTTGACTTCCAGCTCCTTTACTCAAAGTTTCCTGCTGCAACATGAGACTTGGGACATACACAGCATTATTTGTGGTAAATAGTGAAAAGTAGTGTTTTAGTATTTTGCAGCTTTGTCCAAAAATCAGAGCTGAGTCTTTTCCTTTTTTTTCCCACTCTGGAGTCTTAATTACTTTTCTGAATCAAATTTCATGCATCATTCTGCAATCGACCTAAAATTATTTTTCAAAGAATAAAATATACCCAGTTGCTTGTGGCTGTGTATTATCATCAAATACTTTATCACAACATCTGCTTAAGTTGCAGACATTGCTAGAATGACAAAACTGGAAAGTAATTAGATCTAAGTATAAAAACGCTTGCTAGCTGTTCACCGGTTATTGTTTTCATAAATATAAAACAGTTGAAAATAAGAAAAGGTAGGAGCAGGCTCTGTTAGCAGAAAGGCTGTATTTTTTCCTTCCATTTCACTCCAGATAGGAGAGCAGCACCCAGCAGCAATGTCCATGGAGCAGAGCAGGACCACAGGTACTGATACGTGGGAAGCAATCTGAGTTTCTTGCGGGATCTTTCCCATCTGCATTAGAGCAGCTGGACAGGACAAAGCCAAAAACCTCTCTTCGCCCAGATACTTTTTAGGAACAGTTCATACAGATTTCTTACAACCACCTTCCCATCCACTGCTGTGAGGCTCTTAAGGATGCCACACACTGAAATAACTTGCCAAATACAGGATGCAGTTCCTGATTCATATCACTTTTCCTCAACCCCTCCTATATTTCGCACTACAGCCTTTTCCTCTCTGTTGTGCAAGTAGTGGGATTTGAACATATACCGAATCAATTACATTCAAACAACACCCGCTTTCTATTTAAAACGTAGTAGAGCATTTAGGCTTTCTGTTTTTAAGAAAGTTAATTCTTGCATTTGCAGAATGCTACAGATCACTGTAATGCTGGTATAAAACAGCACAGCAACTACTGAACACAAACATCTTGCATTGCCTACCAGGGAGAACAAATCGGAATTCAAATTAACCTTACACTATAATGAAATTTTGTTACATGTCATTATGTTATATTATGTAACATCTATAAATCAATTCCAGCAAGCTATTTGCTTAAATGACAGGCTTTTTGTGTGACAGAGTGAGACTAGAGTCCTTCCTATGATTAATTTTTTAAATAACAGTAAAGCACAAAGTAGAAAACATGTAATTTTGTAAAATGACAGCATTTTGGCCCTCAAAACAATTCATTATGTTTAAGAACCAATAGAGATGACTCTTGAATAATATACATCATATAATTTAATTATAACAAGGAAGTTAGTTTTGCCTGACAGCCTTCTGGAAGGGATATGTGCTCGAGTGCCCACAAAGCCGGCTGTCACACTTTTCCCACTTCTCTCGGCCCAAATAGTGCAATACAGATTTTTTTCTGATAACTGATGTCATTCTGTATTTCCAAAATGCATTCAAACAAGGAATCTCAAAACAATTTGTTTGCGGTTTAATCAAAACATTTCCAGTTTTTCCAGTTCAAAAAAAAAGTATCTACAGGTTATTTTGGTACTGTAAAGTGTTAAGGTGTTCATCATAAGGTGTTATTTAAAAGGTTTTCAATTGATTGTTTTAAATGTTTCAAAATTAATCAAGGATATTGCTTCTTCGTCATTTGGCTGTTCCAGCAATTATGTTATACATTTATTTTAATGTCAAAGTAAAGCTTTCATTAAGATTGCTTTTTTGTTTCAAAAAAAAAGGTACTGTGAAAAAAGGGGTAATCTTTTAGAGGAAGCTACTAGTTTTTGCGAGTGCTTGCTTTTTTTCATTCTCAAACATTTACACCTTTTTAACGAGCATGATTACAGTAAAGCCTGACTCACCATCACTTTATTCTAGTTTGATATTGAGTAAGTATTGCTTTTAATGTCACTACAAAGGCATAAAACTAATAGAAGGCAGTAGTAATTCAATTCCTACGTAAATACCAGGTAATAAAAATGTCTATAGGGAAACAGCTTTAAATATATTTAGATAAATAGGCATTTCAACCAACCATCACACACAGGGTTATGACTACCTCTGATCCATGTCAGACCTCTCATCACTGTCACTGAGAGTTGTGAATGTGTGAATTGCCTCGCAGAGATCGTAACTTCTTCAGCATTTTGTTTTTGCTTCTTTATCTTTCTCGACATCGCTGGAGAAATCAGATCTGCAAAACACGAATGTATAAGCAGTTTAGTTCTCAAGTCGCTCAGTTAATTCCTAGCAGCCAAATTCATTCCTGGTGAAGCTCCATCTGTTCCCAATGAAATTACACGAGGCGAATTTTGCCCAAAGTGTTTAAAACCTTGAGGAGCTATTAATTTGTGTAAATTTTGGAGGTGCTACCAAGATGAGAAGGAGAGGTGTTAGTGATGTAATTTGGGAGGCAATGGATGAGAAAAGGATTTAATTAAGGGTAATGCGAAAGCATTAAGGCAAAGGAAATTTGCCAGTAGGTTGATTTAAAAATACATACATATCTCAGCGCTCTGATCAATTTAACAGTTCAGTAGTCATCAGAATAATGCTGGATCTCGCTGTTCCAGACATTTCAATGCATGTGTTTCAAAAAGCAGAACATAAACCAGAAACAGAAAATAACACTTCTCTTTCATCACCAGGTGCCTCTAATTTCAACTTTTCCCCAATATGAGGGCAATGCATATGATCATGTTGCCAATTAACTGGATTATTAATTTGCCATCTCTAATGCTCATTGTGTTGTTTGGTTACGACTGACCTGACAAAATGCAGTTAAGTGTAGAATGTAATTTTGGGATCCTTAAATATAAATTGTTCTTTTCTGTGGTAGTTTGCTTTTTTACTTCTCCTTAAGCAATGAATTATATTACTGAAACAGCACAGAAAATAATGACATTTTCAGAAGAGCTATATAGAGGAAGAATAATCATCAATATTGAAAAAATGCATAGATTCCTACACTATTTGTTCAAATATATTATTTTAAAAAATGTATGTATATTTATAATCAGCTTATTTAGATCCTACTCCATGAGTAATTAATATTATTGATTTCCTCATTCTGAAAAACCATTAAAGTACAAGCCAGACCCACATGCTCTTGAGAGAAATTATTGAGTGGAGTGTTAAAAAGTTAGCAGATTAAAAAGGCTAGTAGCAAGAGACAGGCATACAGAGTTAACGAAGTGTGTTCCCTACAATCCATCAGTTGTCACACTGCAGCTATCTGGTGCTAAAATCAATATAAATGCCGTCAGATACACAACACTGCTTCACTGGGAACTCTAACCTCGATATGTCATCATACAGGTATTTAAGCATTGGGGCAAATTGTAGACAAAACTTAATGTGGCTCTGAGCTTGTAAACTCTGACAAAAGATTTATTTATTTTGCAATTTTGTTTGCTTTCAGCACCACATCTCTTTAATTCATTCACCTCAGCAGTTACCTTCTTGAGATAGATCAAAATGCTTTTGATAGCCAAGACCTTCCCAATGTACTTCAGTGAAGTGAAATCACTGTTCTGATTTTAGTATAGATAGAAAAAAAAATGTTTAAAACTTCAGGTATTTCAAGAGAAGCTTTTCCCTGACTATCTTTCATTGCAATAGGTGACTCTGAAGCTTTACAGTTAGCTTTGTTTTACATCATCCTCCTTCCAAATGTGAGATTTTGTGCAAACTACTGACCTTGATGCTATTTATGTAAAAAACAAATCCAAGAAGCATAGGTAGAAACAACACCTTTAGGTAGAGAAAAATAACTTATTTCATTACGTGCCGTGGGCTGATTTGAGACGGGCATTATTTGCAAAGCCCGCTATAGATGTCCATGGGGAAAAAAAGTAAGAGCAGCCCAAATAACCAGTTTGGACTACTACCTCTCATGTTTCCCTTAGAGTAGGACTCTCTAAGGTGAGAAGAGACAGATATGAGCAAAAAGACCTCCTTATCTCAAACTTCATGACTTTTAAAGTTTGTAGTCATGAATCAAAGCAAGAAACAGCTACACAGGAAATCACCCTGTATATGATGGCTCTTAATGTTAGCATAGCCCAGAGCCAGTGTAGTAACCATAGTATCTCTGGTGCTCTGTTTTCAAGAGAAATGTTATGCATGTCTTACTTCCCTGCTCCATTCCTATGCCTCATATAAACCCTGAATCTCCTTGCTCTAGATCGTATTCCCTCTCAGCTCTTCCTCAGCTGCCTTCTGTCATTTTCTACCAGCACAGATCTTGTGCGTAGACTCGTTATTTCAACAGTTTGCCCTTCCTAGTATGTTCACTGATTCCACTTAAATAAGGGAAAGGGTGTTTAAACAAAATAAAAAATGAAAGCAAAATACCTCAGCCATAAAGAACAAAATCCTTTGGTCATAGTTTTGTATCCTCTTATTGCTTGAAAAAAAAGGTTTACTCACACATCCCCTTTCATCTCCCTAAGCTTCTCTTTTACATGTATTGCCCAATACCTTTTTCCCTGTTTTTGCTCAAGGCTTGCCCTTACAATTTCTGATATATGAAAACATTTGTATTTCTTCAGCTGAAGATGCTGGATACTCACCCATCACTATCTCATTTTCTAAAGCAAGACATTAGGTGGTTTTAGGGAGACGACTGGGTAGTGCTTAAGCTCCGTTATGTTCTCTCCTAGGCTGAACACTTTACAGTACTTACTTGCCAAGCTACAATTACAGCTCCTGCTGCCTGCCACTGCGATACAACCATCCCACCTGCATCCCTTGCCAATATACTTTGCACTGGTTCTACTCCTTTTCAATATGAGCAATCTTGAAATCTAGAGATAATAAAAAGGCATGTAAATCCATGGGCAACAGTTTATCTTAATTACTACAAATAGGATCGATGTTCATTAGTGCCAAGAATAGCTAGCTATTTCCTATTGATAAGATGCAGACATTCATTTACTTCTCCGCTATGATGCCCAAGAGAAGCAGGAGACATGAAGACAAGTATCTTTCCCCTCTGCTCCAATAAATATGCTGAGCTGCACTTTAAGACAGCAAAAATTAATTGCCAGGAAGCAATACTGACTAGTTTAAAGTCTATTTTCTTCACTGATATTCTACTACAGGTCAGCAGAAGTTACCTACTGTCCAAACCTGTCAGAGGCACTCTTATCTCCTGTGATTTTGTTAACTGTTGAAATTAAAGCTGGTCCCCAGTTGCTTTCCACAATCTTCTTCCAGTGTATTCTGCTCTCTGCTACCACTGTGCCTTCTCCCTGCAGGGACACGCTGAGCTTCCTACTGCTGCTCCCCTCTCGCTAGGCCACATCCGTGATGGCTCTCCCTCACCTTGTGTCTCCCCTGCAGCCGATCCTCCGTGCACGGGGGGGGTCTCACACCACGTCCGCTCAGCCACTGCATTCTTCAGTCTTCCCTCCGTATTGTTTTGTCCTTGGCCCCAGCCAGGTAGTATCGGAAAACTTACTACCACATCCGATAAAGCTCAAAAAATAACATCATGCTGCACAGTCATTTCAAAGTTCTGCCCTGAAGGGTCAATGCATTTTCTGAGTCACCTGCAACAATCTTATTTCATCTCAGTAAAGCCAGAAGTAATAGGAATGGCAGTAACCTGCTTCAAATGTCAACCTCATTAGGCTCTTAAATAAATTACTTAAATCAAAGTTACATATTTTTAGCAGAAAGCATATGAACTTTATACTTATTGCAAGTCAGACTTTAGTATCCACTCATGACATTAAAATATAGATGAGTAAATAAATGACGGTTGTTTTTATTTCATGAATCGTCTATGTGTTGTAGTGCTGTAGTTAAGTCTTTTTTTTTTTTTTTTTTTTTTTTAACAGTAAGATGCTACTTCTGTTCCAGCTTTTCTAAAAATAAAATATATATTGACTGGCATGATATACAAGGGTGAGGAAAGTCAGAAAGCTAACTGTAAAATTTTTTTTATTCACAGTTGCTAGCTTATGTTTGAGAAGCGATAAGTTTATGAAATAAATGGTAAGCATTTTTAAAATATGTTTAAATGTCTCTTCCATGCATACAGGTCTTTCACATTGCAAATGGTAACTTTATTACAAATATTTGAATGCCCTTTTCCCTCTTGTTACTAGTTTGCGTAGAGTGTTAGAAGGATAAAAACCAGCTATGCCTCTCCAGAATATAGTCAACACCCTTCGCTTTTTCCCTTGTATTTGAACTAAAACACTGTAAGCACGGCACTTTTGACATACTTGAAGGTAAAATAATTATACTATGTTTCATTTATTCTAATCTGTATTCTACTGTCTGAATTTCTCATTGTAATATTGTAGTATTAGTAGAACAATTTTGAGCTATTTTCTAATGCTGTTCCACAACATGTAACCATTATTGTCCAATGCTTTCAGTAGCACTGTGCTATAAACTTCTGACCAGTCTCTCCAGCTGAACTGGAATGAACAGATGACACCCAAATAAACAGTCCCCTGCAAAATGTTTATATTCCTCATCTAGCCAATTACTGAAATACATAGCATGAACTCAAACAGAGAGTCAAGCACCCAACTCGGATGCAAACATTGGCTTTAGACTGGCTATCTCAGGGAAACTAAAGAAAAGAGGGAACAAATCAGTGTAAATTCCAACAAGATTGTGAAAAGTAGCTAGAGAAGCAGCCTTTTGTGAATGGAAATTGAAGTTTCTGAAGCTCAGTCATGCTGTCAGATGTTTAACTTCCTAGTGTGAGAGGAAGTCATTTAGCCAGGAGGGAATTAACAAAGAAATGCTTTCATAACTGAAGATTTAAATTGTTTCTCTTATCCTCGAATTATAATCATGCATGGAACTGTCGGAGGGAAATAGGTTCAGAACACTAGGAAGCAGGAGCAAAATGATTAGCATGTTTTCTCTCTAAGGTATAGACCCAGCAACAGAAATAAAGAGGGTTTTAAAGACTAGAGATAGAATTGTTGAGCGAGAAAAGATGTGAAGTATAAAACTTGTTTAAGTCAAACACATTAGATATCTTTATACTTGCATAAATAGTTTCACATTTTCAAAATGTGTTTTCTAAGTATTATTTATCACAAAAACTTGAACTCAAGTAAGTTGCCCACAAATGCTTCTTAATTTAGTCAGGTTATAACACTGCTGCTAGACTCAAATGCAGAATCCTTTCCTTTTTTCTTGGGGACCAAGGAAAATAATACAGAATGAGTATCAACACAGGTGAGTACATCTATGTATATTACTGATCAGTTGATGTATCAGTATCATTTTTGGCCCTGTGCTAATGCACTTTACCAGCAACGAAAGCATTCTTATTTGGTCAATGAATAAAGTAGCATTTTCCATTTGCTTCCATATATTCTAGAAAAAGCTCAGTATTCTTGGTAGTAAGACCATCAGGACAAGCTGGCCTTGTGGGACCACCGATAGAACGACGAGGGCAAAGTATCCTTGTTAAAATCTACTTATTTATCTTTTTACTTTATCCTTGTAATATCTGCTTTATGATGAGAGCTTCCCTTAGAAACCTTCTGGAAGGCTGCAGCAAAGCAGGCAATTGATAGGGCTGCACATGAGGCACAGGGTGTAACATCTGCAAATTGTATCTATTGGCAGTAGCATTCATATTTAATCGTGTTTTTGAGATACAGCTGTCAGCTGAAAAACACTCTATGGCTTTTGCACCTCTAACTGCTGTGGAAGTCAGTACTACCACAATCCTGGCCCGCTGTACGACCCGTGTGGGGCTGATAGCTCTGGTGGTGCTTCCCTTTTAGCATTTTATAAGAAACCCTTACAGAGTGTTTTAACAACTTTGCATTAAGGATAATGTTTGGAACAGCTGTGCATTTTCAAATGATAAGAGCGTTTAAAGGTATTGCCTGCTTCTGTTAATGATTAGCTTGAGCAGCAGCTTCACTTGTTTTTATTAAACAAAATAAACTTCTTTTCAATGACAATCTTTTTTGGTGTGTTTAGTTCTTCTTTCGTCTCTTGTTTTCCCCTAAGGGGAAGAAGGAAGGCGTAAGTGAAGACAGAGCAAGGGAAACAAGCGCCTCTTTCCCCATCATTTAACATAAAATACATTGTTTTTTTTCCTTAATCTCATTTATGTTTTAAATTATTTGCAGTAACAAAATGATTCTCTCACACACATACTTTATTGAAAGCAGGCCATCTCTAGACAGCAAGAAAAAAAAGTATTACTGTTCAGATTGATAAACTGAACAAGGTTGTTTTTTAGGTCTTGAAAATGAAGTCCCAGGTGTACTTCCTAAATAGGCCAAAATTAGCAGGCTGAGAAAGGTCTTCACCTTCCTGCAAAAATGAAGAATTAGAACTTGTGAAGAATGACTCATTTCTGAGTCTTTTTACTGACGGGGTAATTTTGTTTGTGCACCTATATTTATAGATCTTTATCTAATGTTTAGGTCTCATGTTGCCTGTCTCTGCCTTACTCCCTGCATTCTAACAGAATTCACTGGTCAGTTGTCTAAGTCCTAATTTTCATAAAAGCCAGAAGACAACATTATTTTGAAGGACAGTTCTATGCTGGTAGGAGATAATATTACTAAATACTACTTGATAGCAGTTAGTATAATTTTAGGGGATAAGCTTTGTATCCTACTAGATCACAGTGGTTTTCAGCACTTCAGCAGACCATCATCCCAAACTTGTGGCATCCCTGTAGGTATTTATATCCTTTTCGAGAGCTGTCATATAATAGTCAGTCCTTATTCCATATTTACCTATCCAAGTTGCTGCCAGAGTCTGACTGGTGCCATCTGTTCATAAAAGTATGTATATGTAGAGCAAAGTGCCATTTTGTGTATGCATGTCAACATGCCAAGCACAAATCAATTCCAGTTAAATTTAGTTAAATGGCAGATTTTTGTCATTTTACACTAGAACTGAACTTTAAAACTGTGCAGGCAAATAAGCAAATAAAGCTAGCTAGAATCTGCTTGCAAAATCCCAACCACTGACACTGTAATGTAAAAGCTTTCTGCATTTTATGTACTTTAGCCTGAAACATTTATTGTCACTATTACATTTTGCAATTACAGTGAAGTGAGGCAGAAAATAGAAGTTCAAGAATGTATTCGAGTAATGAAGTTTGAACTATTATTTGAAAGGTTGTTGTTATTTTCATAAATATATAATATTTTTAGCAGCATGGATTCCTAATTGATCTTTAGCTATTATGGTTCCTGGGCATTTATAATGAACTTCTAATTGCTGTTTTAAGGCAGTGTGGCATAGCAAAGATAACCATGCAATGGTTGCGGGAGGGGGTTACACCACACCATTCAACCACTCTTACTAAAACATTTCTAGCAGCTCTTTGCCAGGAAGGAAAACATTGGGGTTCATCCCAGCTCTTTTTCAAAGCTTTCTGATCATATGCCGATAAACTACCACTAATTAATTACAGTTTACATTCAGGAGAGATGAATGTACGTTGTTAAAAGCTTGACCCATCTAAATTGCTTTCAGTAAATATGTTTACATGACAAGGCTTTTCAAAGGAGTATTAGCAATGATGGAAAATTTAATTCTTCATAAGGATGGCACAGAAAGCTTATTTTAAGAGAACTTAATACAATCTTAAGAAGCCACAGTAATCAATCTCTTTCAATTGAAGGTATTAATGGATATTGAAGGATTTTGTAGTTTTTTATTTAAGCTGAACAGACTCTAACAGTTGATTTTAAGTCTCATGATACTGAAAATGCAGTATGGTGCTCAAGGCCTAATTTTATGTACGTTTAGAAATCCTAAGCACGACAGTGGAAAAAATGGACTTTAGGCACCTTCAGTAAAACTGAACTTCAAATATCACAAGTCAGAAGACAATCATTTTATCCTTTATCTTGATTTTATCTGCAGTGAAGCTAGGCTTGTGGATTAAAATCCTTTTTGATTTCGGTCTCTATTATGGAATCAGGGTATGGTTTTGAATGTGCATTTTCCATAAAGGAGTAAAGGTGTTCAGTTAGTTCAGTTGTATCGTGTTATACTGATACAGGCTCTCAATTTTCATTAGAGAACTGGTCTACTAGTATACTGTTTTCTACTGGATTATATGAAATGATTTGTATCATTAGTTTTAGTAATTTTTCCTAAGAAATGATGGAACAGTCTTATGACATTTATGCCTCACATATTGCTACACGATGATTTTTGCTAGAGAATAAGACTTATCACTGTTTTGGTGAGAGTTAGATACTGAAACATATTTAAGGATTTCACCCATGATTAACACTTTGCCATTATATCTTAGGCTTCATGGTTGGATGGAGATGCCAGCCTAGGAACTAAGAACCGACTGAAGTGCTTTGAGAAACATATGTTCATTCTCATTTTTATACTGATGTGACAGCAATTTCAAGTATATTCCTTGTGAAGAGCTTATAAAGTAAGCATTGGTTTCTAAATAGAAGTTAGGCTGTTGGCTATTACATTCTCAGACAGGAGCAGACAATTTGTCTTAGTTTGCATTTTTTTTTAATTTGCTGAAAGATGAAGTCTGCTATTTAATTTTTTGTTAATGCTTAGTAGTGTCTGATGCAAAAAGAACAGCCACATGTCAGCTTTTGTGGCTTTGTTTAATATTTATTAGTATTAAAAATGTATATAATTTGCTACTGGCTGGTTAATGTAGCTCAGTATCAACCATACAATTATGCATATACAAGCATGAATATATGTGGTACTTGATAAAAGACTCCTGTTCAAAATTAATGAAAGTCATTTAGTATGACAGTAGCTACAACTCTGCAAGAGAAAAGTTTCTTTAGAACATAGTGAAGAGTCTAGGCACTTCAAAATGCCACAGACTCACCTGCTAAAAATAAAGCATTATTTCTACCATAAATTGTACATTTTGAGTTAAACAGAACAAAATAATAGGTAACTCTGAGTGGTAAATTCTAGTGGGAATACCTGGATGCCCTTCCTAGCAATGGTTTTTGTGTTTAAATTTAGCCTGCGGTGAAGCAGCATATTCTCAAAACAGAAGCCTACTATTTGTTTCAGGACAGAAACATGTTGTAAACAGAAAATTCTTGATTTGGCTTTCTTTTTGTGTGTGTGCTTGAAAAGGAGTGAAAAAGGAGTGAAAGTCATAGTAGTAACCCTGTAACTATTCTGTAAGGTCACATTTCTAAAAAAAAAAAAAAAGGCAAGTTTTCACTCAGAAAAATATAATTGACTTTAGATATAATCTACTGACATCACTGGATCTACTACTGTAATCAAAGGTTGACTTTGATCCAGTAAATGCTGATCTTGAATTGCTAGTTTACATCATAGCATGACTTTGTATAGGTTACTCTTTTTTACTTACATATCTGAGCATGAGAAAAACACATTTGGATGTCAGCTTGTTCTTGTGTCATGCAAGCGTATTTACTTGCCAAAAACAAAGGAACAAACTGAAGCAGATTCCATCCTAGTGAACTAGTAAGAAAATCTTTCTCTAAAGTATTAGCATCAGTGAAAATTACTCACAGATCTTTAGGTATCACAGGTGCTTCTTCACAATCAAGAAATGGAATAGAAAGATCTTGTAGCCACAATTTATGTTGGTATGAGGGCAAGTAAACTAATGGAGCAGAGGGAAGAACATTTTAAATTAACTGGTCTTCCATATTAGCTGGCATGGATAAAGATGCCTCTCTCCACTCCCCTTTTCTTTTTCAGCATCTTGAGTTACTGAAATACAAAAACATCAGCTGGACCATGTTGCATCTCTGGTGTCACTCCCCTTGTGCATCGCGCATCAGTGGAACTGTTAACTGTCTAGACATTACTGATTTTTAGTGTGGTTCTCCTCTGGAAAATGTATCCTTAAAAGCTTAGTCTGTACTATCTTTAGTCTCCTGGAAGAGCGGAAATTCCCCTTGAAAAAATACAAGCAATACAAAAACATACATAAAATAAAATTTTGTAATTTACATGCCTACCTCTATTGTCCAGATGTACAAAGTGAAATCCTGTTTTAAAATAACATCCATTGAAAATGTTTGGAATTTCATATACTTCAGCTGAATTCTATATACACTGAAGGTATGAAAATGTAGGAAAATTGACACTTCTCTTGGCCTTAAAGAAGTCAGAGAAAATAACTCCCACTAACTTTAGCAGGAGTAGTTATGACGCTTCAGCTATGGTTTTGGGCCTCAGTATCAATACTTAGGGTTCAGTAAGATTCTGCTCAAAGTTCTGATACATCTCCCGATGTTTCTAAATGTTAGTGTCATTAGAATCAATCTAATACCGGAGAAGCGGCCAGTCTTTAAGCTGGTGAGCTAGTTCTGAAATGAGGCTGTTACACTTTAGTCACTACTATCCATGTGTATATTATACATTCGCACACTACAGTCTGTGACTCTCATCAAGTCATCTAATTTTTCTATATATTTCAGATAAGCACATAGAAGTTTATGTGATGTACAGGTATTATAGTAACAGTGGTCATATCAGTACCTTCACTGGATGAAGATGGACTCCATCTTTGCCACTTGAGAATAATTTCTGAACTATATACGTATCATAAAAACAAAGCACAACGCCTTAGAATAGTTAAAACAGCTTATGATAGTTAATTTTTTCTAAAAATTCATTCAAGCTCCTCAGAAGTACCACATTTCTTCTCATCTCTGATAATATTCAGTAATCTTTAATATTAGTAAATACCTCAGATAATGAAATTATCTACTGTTTAATGCACACAGGACTCATCCTTTTAACACAAAGAAAAAATCTTTTCATCTTGCATTCTACATTTACTAAGAGATTTTCTTAAATTAATCATGATTTTTATATTGTCATTGTTCAATATAGTGTTTTACTTCACAGATATAGTTTCAAGTTCACAGGTATTGTTTCATACAAGGGGAGTTCAGACTGCCTTAAATCTGTAGTGATCTGCGGTCATATGTATTTACTAACTAGGTTCTGGTTAAGTCCAGTTTGCTTTGGAATTCCTCATTAAATATGGTTAGTAGCTATAGCTTAAATTTCTCTATGATTATAGTTGTGATTAGCGTGGTGGTTACAGAGTAGGATAATAATAAAAAAAAACATGCTGAGTAACTGGCTAATTACAGTCACTATGCTTTTTGATGTTCTGCTTAATTGATCCTGGGGGAAAGGAGGATAATGTTCAATTATCATGCTGATTAGAAATAAAGTAGCTGGTGTAGTTTGGGTTTTATTTTGGAGACAGATGTCATCAGCTGCAAAATCATCAGATGATAGGAACTATGATCCCATCACGTGACCATTTTTAGGAAGGAATTTGTCAAGGTACATTCATTCTCTTCCCCCTGTTTAGGAAGCTTATAATGGACTTCTGCCAAAGAAGCCATAGTACAGCTGAGTTCTCCGGGTGTGCAGTGTAGGATGTACCTGGAAGAAGCTAAACTGAAATATCTATTAAAGCAGCAGCAGGTAGAAAAGGATATGCACAGATGATTACTTTATGTATCTTCCCAATAAAAAGCAAAAAAAAAACCCCTGCTATTTGGGGAGTATAATTCCTTACTCACTTTCATTTTCTCTAACTTTCAACCTAAAGACATCCCAAACTGTAAAGACTTCGTTATGTAGAAAAATTTGAGATTGGACAATACTGAACAGAAACAGTATATCCATGTATTTTGCATTGAGTGCTCTTATTCAGTGGGACACTAGTCTATCCAGAATATGAAAAGCCAGCTTCATTTTATAGCAGTATATGATGAAGTAGAGCTATCTGGAATGGTAGTAGAAGGATATTTGGCAGAAGGAAGAACAGAATGATTTTGATTTTCCTGGTCAGCAATGTATCGATCACTTACACAGTATGAAAACATGTACGTACTTCAAGGCATTTGCAATACTGGATTTGGAGACTGGGGGCTGTATTGAGGAGAGATCAATGACAACGTTTTAAAATGCCAAGTAACAGTCATAAAATGCTATACATATTATAGTACATGAAGGAGGATTCACGAAGTACATCTGTTTTTGAATGTGTAGAAGGTTGTAACCTAAAGGAAAATAAACTATACTAGAATCATTACAGAAATGAGATCTAAGCTTTATTCCAGGATTTCAGCTGTTTTTGATGACATGCAACTTCAAAACAAGCAAACAGAAGACTTAAGTCATTTTTACTATTTCATACAGGAAAACTCATTCTGAGAATTACTTCACACTGAAGCTGGTGACAATACATTTGAGAACTTCTTAATTTAATCTTAATGTGTATACACGTTAGTTTTATAGACAAAATTAAATATATCCTGGAAAAAAGTATAGATCATAGATTATAAAAGTATTGATTAAAGATCTTATACTTACAGATCTTATGTAAGTATGTAAGTATACCTATACTTATAGATCTTATACTTATGGATTAAAGACCTACACTTATAAAAGTATGGTTCAAAGTATAGATTATAGTATAAACTGTCAATTTCTCATTTTTTAAAAGAACTATATATATACTGATTTTTTTTTTTTGGTCTATCAGTATATTCCTTAGGAATTAAATACAGCCAGTTTAGGGTGCCAAAGCAGCTGCAGAACAAAACAGTTCATTCAAAATCTTGTGGAAAGATACATTACTGCATATTTAAGTCATCTAATCTTGCTGTTTCTGCAGCTTAATATTCAGCCATGTAACTTAGCTGAGTTCAGTGTAATGCAATTTTATGGCTTTTGCAACAGCTGAACTACAGGACATGGCAGTAGTTCAGCAATCCTAGAGCGCACCCAGCAGCACACAAGCTCCAAACTGGGAAGAGGGCTGTGCACCTACCACTTGCTCCCTGGGACGCTGCAGTCTCGCAGGAAGGAATCTAAGTACTTTAGCAAAGTCCCAGATGCAAACATCTTTCCCACAATCCAGGCAGCATCAGCATGTGTTTAGATGCCTACAAAGGCATTTTACTGACCAGGAATAAAATCATGTCATGACATCTGCCTTTTGCAGCCGGGATAGAAGATCGGAGAAAGATACAGCAAGTGCCACCTTGTATACCGTATAGCAGCAAAGAACAGAGCCACTATCCACATTCTGTAAGTTCCTTCCTAACTGAAATCTTTGATACAGGAAACCACTTTCTGAATATTTTCACTTGTCCATTTTAAATTTCTGTAAAGAACTCTTTCTTCTACAAGTTTCCCTTGCACCCACTTAAATTTAGTATTTCCATCCAAAGCGTAGCTATATGCTGTGTGAAGTAGAGTCTCCTGTTACCTACTGGTGTCAGTTGATGCCTCCAAGATTTGCCCTGAGAGAACTGCTGATTCCCATTCACTCTTTTCCTGCCACTCATGATTTTATAGATTGCTGCCATCTCCCCCTTTAGTCTCACCCAAAACGAAGTCTCATTATATACTTGTGTGATAGCAGCCATCATGACCAACGAACACACTGGAGACTAAACTGGGAAATTCAGGACTAAGCAAATCAAATGACTCCTCAGTAAACTTTTACCTCTACCTCATTCTTCTTTAAATCAGGTAGAAAAAAGACTTAAAACATTATCTTCCTCCATGAATTGAATATAATATTATGATCTAGATATTTTCTTGAAGAACCAGTCACAAAGAGTTTGTTTAGGTTGCTGAAAGCTACTTTCAATTTGTAGAGGTTAAAATATAGCTTTAGGGTTTGATGTTACAGCCCCACAGTTTTGGTTAGGTGTTAACGAAAAGATGGTGGACTTCAGTCACTGAAAAATCAGCTCCCTTTTGCCTTAGCAGGCAAGAAACCTTCAACTGTCTGCATACAGAAAATCCATTATTTTTTTAAAAATGCTGCCAGAGTACATAGCACTTGATGGTTTTTTGGTTACTATATTTCAGAAAAAGTGGACTGGAAGTATTTTGATTTAATTTTGAGCTAACTGAAAAAGCTTTTGTTAGATGAAAAACTCCAAAACCTAGCATTAATTGAACGTACATTTTCTCAGAGCTACACTTTCCAACATAGGCAACTAAAATTAGAATTCAGAAATGATGGTCCTAGATTTGCAATTTAATATAAGACCTTTAGGAATCCTGACAGTTTGCTCCAGGGGATAAAATAACAGTTGCCACTTTAAGAGAGAAAGTTTTCTATTATTATCATCACAACATTTATGCAGCTATGACTAAATGTGACAGAATAACTCTTTACTGAAATGAATGGCATGGTCAACAACCTTCCACGAGTAGATAAAAGCCTCATGTCAAGTGATTTCAGTGACCAAGCAGAAGGTAACTTGGCAACCTGCAATAAAGGGCCCCTTGGAATAGGTCAGGCAAGCACCAACAAACTTTCTGCTCTTCCAAAAGTTTCTTCAGCATAATTTAACAAATAAAAAGATGTTGCCTTCCAGATGTCCAACCACCATGAAACGTACTGCTCTAAATGCTTGACTCCTATTAATCTATCAGCTTTATATATGTTTGATGTCGGAAATAACAGAGCCAGGTATAAAGAAGCTTCCATTACATTACCTGACATTACTATTCATTTTCAGACCCCACTGTTGTGATAATTGTCTCATTTATCTTACGATGAATATAAGTAAAACAACAACAGGCAGCTAGAGAAGGAGGCAGAAAGATATACCAGAAAAATACAATTTAGCCATATATACAATAATACTAAAAGGTAAAAAGCCACAGAGTAAACACATTTCTTTACACTTGGCAGTGGAGTTCCAACACAAAAACTGTAAATGAAGTTGCATTAGTCATTACTACCACTACTAACAAAAATTAATTAAAAGTAGACACTGTCACAAATACAAAATTCTGAGAGCAACTGAGCATTCGAACACTAAGCTCCTCTGAGCAATCTAGTCCAATTTCCACGGGTGCTGAATTACTAGAAGGCAGGCATGTTAATGGTTCATGCCTCTCTGCTCTTGAAATAAAAAAATGATCTGTTTGAAGAGCAATGATTCCAACAGTGGTCTAAACCATCAGCCTTCCAATAAACAATTCGGAATGACAGATACTTGAGCAATAAACTGCATAAGCTTCAGCAGCAGAACTTTGACTGAAGTTATCAAACCTGTTGCAGTTGCTCTTAGATGCTGCTCAGCCCTGAGGTATCAAAGGACGAGGTCCAAGAAAGTATAAAAAGCTGAGAATTGGAAAAATACATCCCAGAAGCACATTTTATGTAGGCATGTCTCAGTGGCTTAGTGAGCTGTTTGTCAGAAAAATGTACCCACGAACAGGTCCCTCTGTGTAAAGCAGCCACACTTCTATCAGTAAGAGTAGGCTTTCCTAGACAAAAGGAAAAAAAAAAAAAAGTTTCATATTCTTCAGTGCTTCAGGGTAAGACAGACCCAAATGTTCTGTTTTCAGAAAGGATACAGCAATGTCAACACCAGGTAAGTTACTTCAATATTAAGCCATAATTTTTCATTTTAATAGCCTGCAAAGAAGTGCTTTTTTTCTCTTTTTCCTCAACAATTTTGCATGCTTTACTTAATGTTGTAAATTGAAGTTTGTCTTCTTGTCGTAAGATTGTTTTTAAATGTATTCTTTCTCTCATAGACTCCCTCATGCAGGATCAATTTTCTGCCTACATTACAATTCCCACACTCCCATAGGGAACAAAGAATGGTTTGTCAGAAGCCTGCGAAAGGAGACAAATGGATCTGTGCTCTAGTCTAATAACCTTCCTGAAGAAGACAGATGTGTGAATTGCAAAAGTTTCACCTGCAAAATCCCTACCGGTATTCTAATTAAGGACTAGATCTCTTCAACCAAAGCAAGAAAAAAGGGTCCGCTGAGAAAGAATGGGGAGAATATAATTGATGGGAAGCGGCTCAACGTTTTCCCAGAATCCTTCGCCAAGGTTTGGATTACACACAGCCACAGCACATTTTAAACCAGACTTCTAAGGATTTACTAGTATTTGGAGGATCTGTAAAAAGCATATAAATTTTCATACATACTCTAGCCAACTCTGCTCAGCTTTTCTGTCTTACTGTTCCTATTTGGTCTACAAGACTCTCCAGGTGATTTTTCATGCTGACCTCCCTGCTGAGAACTGTTTTAACTGTTTTTTTTCAGCTTGGAAGAGGCTAGCTGGAGAAAGGCTCTCACATCTACTACATTTTAAATTGCTGAAATTAAATCACAGCAACTGCCACTTATTATCCTGTATATCTCACCCCAAACCATGGAAACAATAGTAGCCGGTGATTTACATGGCCAATCATGACCATCCCAGTCCACAATATGAAAAGATAATGGGTAAAACTGGCAAAGCCTTTTTTGTGCTTTACTGCATAGCTCACTTTGCACAACAGTTTTTGAGAAAAACCTCCACCTCAGCACCAATTCTGTTTGAAAAGAAATAAATATAAACTATTACGTATCACAAAAGTTTTCAAGGTATTTCACCCAACTGTTGAGTCATATTCTAACTTTTGTAACTCAAAACACTTCAAAATAATTCATTAGTGTCCTTAATACTTTTGGAAATGACTTATCAGCAGTAAACTTTTCACATAAATGCTAGATGTGACACGTGAATATCACAGTCCTGTTAAATAAGACTCGTTAATTTTAAGCTTGAGCTACATTCTGATTTTCAAAGACTTAATAGCTAAATACTCCTCTTAGTTCCTTGCTTCCTTATCTATAAAGTGTGTGGGTAACACTGTATTTCAAAAGGTTGTGGGGAGAACAATTGGAGATTATGAGATGATCAAATCTTTATGAAAATGCAGATGTTAGCGTGGCCTGAAACAAATGGATCAAATAAGCAAATGTTTTCCCACAGTAACTCCACATTTATTAGGACTAAGTTGCTGCTAGAGTTTTCTCATAAATAGAAACGGTCATGAAAATTTATTCAGATATGCAATAAATTTATCATAATAAGGTATCTCTCTGGAAATTATGATATTCAGAGATTACCCGAGTGATACAAACAGCCAATGAATAGTCTTGAATAAGACAACATTCACTGTGATCGCAAGCAGGCAGAATCTTTTTCATAGTGATAGTAGCAAACTCTAATATTACATTAGCTCCCAGAAGATTTTCTCAGTATTGAGGCTTCTCATTGTCTGCACAGGTACACAGCACCTCTCACTCCCTAGCTGCTTAAAATTGCAGCTGAACAACATCACAGTTACATGAAGCACTTTTCCCGTATGTGATACAACCATTCTTTTTTATTTCTATTATGAGTATGCTAAAAGGCCTCAGTCAGGATGCATTAGTGTTGCAGAAATGCATAATTTTATATATCCTGGGCAAACCTGTTTCTTCTCTGGAGAATAAGCAAAATTGAGTTTTGCTGTAGCAGCACAGTTAGCTCTAGGGCTGTGGGGGAAAAAAGTGTGCAAGTCTGTGACCGAGCAGTTAGCACACCATACACTCTACCTCTTTATTAACAGCAACAGCAGGAAAGGCTGAGCAAGTAAAAAAGAAGAAATACATGTGTTGGAACAGTTAATTCCCTGTCTTCTCTAGCTTGCACGAAACAGGCAGTCTGCTGTTTCCTACTCCATGGACAGTCTACGTAAGACTTAAACGGTTTTCTACTGTACTTAAGCCCTGAGCTGGCACTTGGCACACCTGGTCTCTCAGGAACTTTTAGCCTCAGTTAAGATTGTAGCCAAGAAAAGAAAAAATGCAAGAAGTGGTAGTACAGAAGGGGATCAAAGCTCTGCGATCAACATCCATCCGCCATGACGATCTCTAGCCAAAACAGGACAACAGAAACTCACAAAACGATAAAGCAGAGCACATTTCTGCAAGGTGCTAAAGTACACATTGAAGTGAACAAGCAGCAGAATACTCTATTAACTCTCAGATTAACCAGTGCTAAAGAATGGTTTCTGGCCAGCCTCATGGTATGAATACAACTTGTCAAGGGAACTGAAGGAGAAATTAATGGCCTTTAGAAACAACTTCTAATGAGTTTCAACGCCTGAAGATTGTCTCCCTTGTTTTGTCTCAATTCCCTGTGTGCGCTGGGCTCCTTCCCAGCAAGGAGCTGTTAAAAACATATGTGAAACACAAAATATTGCTCACCTACATCGTCAGCACTTGTTTTCTAGATACTATTTACAACTGTATCCCTTCCTCTCCCTTTTACGAAGGGAACAAACCATTATAATACTGGTAATGCCACATGAAATAAAACCTCATTAACGTGAGTGATGCCACAGAGAAGCCTTAGCGCTTGTATTGCCTGATTTATACTTCTGTTCTGGTCTTGTCTGAGGTTTTCTTTGTGGCTGTAACAGTGTGAAAGAACAATCGTTTCTTTCTAATTAAAGCTGAAATTCTGCAGAACAAAACAGCAGGTTCACAGTGGAACACGGACAATATCCAGCCTGTTCTTGCTGTTTCAGATCCATTTGACAACTTGATTAAAATTAAGAGGTAGCCTAAATGCATTTGAGGAACGGGAGCCTTACCGTGCAAACAGTCTAGTTTTAAGCTAGAACAATCAGCCTGAAATAAATGTCTACTTATCTGGAAACCAATACACAAGAAAGACACTATTTTAAGGATGTCAGGAAAAAAATGATACATACTTTCATTTATTAATAAGGCTGAGCACTAAAATTTCTGCTAGTTTGTTCTGTAATCTACAACCAGAGACTAATTTAAGCAGAGAGAAACTGTGGAGGACAACAAAGTCTTGCAGAGAAGTCATGTCTTAAATGTCCCATTTCAAATTTTTATTAAAAAGAAATCCCTGTCAGAAGGTTTCTGTTGTTTGATTTTTCCTATGTTGGTTTATAAACCCTAGCACTGATAAAATACTATCTAAAAACTTCAGTATTTTACTACGGTCATTAAAGTTCTGAGAGAAAAGTTATATGCTAAGTTTAACATTTTATCCAGCATTACTTTCACTGTAGAATTATTGAGTTGTATTAATTCTCCTCAACTCAGATTTCCATGTGATAGCCCCTTTTAACAGTCACAATTATCTGATTACTTTCTGACTATGCCTGCAAAATTTAATTTAATTTTTGCATATGTTTCATCTTGCAGTTGCCATGAACTTGTTCAGTAAGAGAGCTGGTCCTGGAGAAGAAAGTTTGTATTTAAAGTTGCAATACATTAGAGGCAATAGTACTTACACTAGAAGTATAGTATTACTGTAAGAGATAAAGTATGCTCCTCTCTGCAGAGTTGATCTCCAGCAACCCAGCCGCAGCCTCCCTGGTGCATGGGGTTATTCCTTCCTAGTGCAGGATTCTGCACTTTCCTCTTCATGAGGTTCCCACCTGCCCAGCCCTCCAGCCTGTCGAGGTCCCTCTGCACAGCTCTCCAATGCATTTCTCCAGCGTGAGGGTGACAGAGCACTGAAACAGGTTGCCCAGAGAGGTCGTGGAGTCTCCATCTCTGGAGACATTCAAAAGCCACCTGGACGCGATCCTGTCTAACATGCTCTAGGTAACCCTGCTTGAGCAGGGAGGTTAAACTGGATGATCTCCAGAGGTCCCTTCCAACCTTACCCATTCTGCGTTCAGCCTCTCCTCCCTGCTTTGTATCATCAGCAAACTTCCTGAGGCTGCACTGTGTCCCATCAGTTCCAGCCCACGGCGAGGCTGAGCGCGCATCCCAGAGAGGTGCACAGGCACACGCATGTTGGGACTGAACAGCTGGCCAGGCAGAACTACACAGAGCACTACCGCCCTTGCTGGCACCCAGGTGAGCACAGAGCACACGAACACAAACACAAACAACCACCTTGACCTCTATGTCTGGCAACTTGCACGCAGACCTCTTGTTCTGCTTGCCAGCCGCTTCAAGCTGAAGTTTGCCAGTGTGAGTACGCACGCACACACACACACAAATACACACGTACACAAACAAAACAGAGAACATCCACAGAAGAAATAGTCAGAAATAGCATGACTAAGAAGACAGGCTGTCCTGCAGCGATTAGGCACAGGGCTCAGTTGGACAAGCGTGCTCTTTTGTTTTGAGCAGTTGTTAACCAGATAGTCTCACAGAGCAGATGTCCTTACACTCCTGGTATCCACACGTATTTGAATCCACAATACGTAGTTCAGTGTTTCCAGGAGTAAGGAGAGGAATGTGGTAGGCAGGTAAGCAAAAGGAAAGGCAGAAAAGCCCCACATCTCTTCCCACCTTCTCCTAGGGTCACTGCTTCTCAGATGCACCTGAGAAACTCAATACGTACATATGTAGGTTATATATTCACACAGAGAGTATATTTGGCTGCACAGAGTAGTTATTTGCTGCAGCAAGAAAGAGGCCGCCTGACATATCTGCTTCAGGGCACACCCGGAGACTGCTGAAAGTTCATTGCTACCTGCTGTTTGTGGGAAGAGCCTGTCAGGATGCCTGCCCTTGGAGAAGCCGTGGAGCCCATGTGTGATTACTCCTGGGAGCTTGCTGGAAGCAACAGCCCATTTACTCACCGCACCAGTGCTTCCTATAAATATATTTATAACCCTGGCATGCCTGCCTTACCGTAATCTCAGGGGTTTGTCTGGTTCAGAGAAAGCCATAATGGGAACTGTAAACTTTTATGCTTGCCCTCTCTAGAAATTGTGCTGAAACTTTTATAACTGAGATTTTTCACCTTTTGCTTGCTTCTCCTGCAATCTTACTCACAAAGCAGCTCCATAAAGAATTTTAAATAGTGTGAAGTGTACCCAAACTGGTTTATTGTCTGCACCTGCTACAGCTTGTTGTCTAGAGGCTTGACTACAATGGCTCAGTTGTCACTGTCTGAAGTGCTATGTTTCCTATATATTGATAATATTTTTGTTACTCTAATTACTTGTAGTTGTGCTGGAGGCAGTAGAATACGGTTTAAGAAAATTCCTTCTTTAGGCAGAGATGTCACACTTTCTTTCAAACTGTTCCCCCCCACCCTCCCCCCCAAAAAAAAAAAAAAAAAGAAAGAGGAGACAATACTTTAGAGGTACTTATGTTATTAATAGTTTGCCAAGCTTCCTGCTGGTTTTAGGAACTGGAGCAATTATTGTCATGCAAGACTCTAGTTCACAAGAATACTGCTGAGAAGTTAGATTTTTTTTCCATGAACACTGGAAAAGCTGCATGTAAAATGTGTTTCACACTACATAAGAAAAGTTGAGACACACAGATAGCTTGCAAAAACTGTGACCTTACTGAGGAAAATACCAATTACCATGAGAAAAGGCAGTAATTGTCCATTTGCTAAGAGTTATCATAAAATGATGTCTAACGATAGTTTTCTGCACACAGTAGATGTACTTGGGCAATCACTTTTGGTAAGGGACACTTAAGAATTGCACAAGTGCTATTTCACCTCTGCAGAATACACTGTTGGACTCAAATAATTCTCAAAGGAATACATCATTAATGTTCATAAAGTCTATGCAAATCCTCACTTGACAACCAAGGCCATTTACACAGACATAATGTCATGGTCCTGCAGTAGGAAAGGAGCCTATTTCCTACATTCCTAATTAAATTCTGGAAGCCTGCTTCTCCTCTACTATCTTTTGCTCCCTAAAGACCCTTGAGAAAACCAAAGTTGCTGCGAATTGTTCAGGCACTCTTTGCAGTTACAGAGGTTATGTCATCTAAATAGAGAACTGCATGGCCATGCGACTCCAGTGACCGTAACAAACTGTCATGCACAGCCCACAGGATGAAATTTGTTCACACACACGTTTGATGAATATACCTGTCACTGTAATAAATAGTTCAACCAAGCTCTAGTAAGAAACCAAGAGGAAATATTCAGTCTTCATTCTAACCCACGGAATTATTCATTCTTTAAATCCAGCAATTTAGCCAAGTAATAAACCAAAAAGAAAAACAGAACATACAAAACTACCTAATACTGAAGGAACTCATTTTATTGTAAGAAGATTATGGTCTATATTGTGGTTTATCCTTTAATACTGATAGAAAAACCTTTTTCATCCTGTTTGTACCCCTGCAAGGGCAGTAAGAACAATCCCTTTGATCTGGGATTTCTCAGATTTTGGTACCTCAGGAAAGAAAACAGGCAATTGGGAAGATGGAGCAAGTACTAAGGCTTGCCCCCTTCTAGATTGGTTCAGGGGAGACGGCAACGTGAATCATCATTATAAGTGGATCATAGCATATATTAACCAAACCAAGGAAGATGAGTCTTAAGAGTGAAGTTCTTTTCCTGCGTACTTCTCTCTTGTAAATCACATAATCAAGCCCAGAGATTGAGAGTCTCTGTGACATGCTCCATCCGTGTTTTCTCCCCTGCCAAGGCATGTAAGAACAGAATGAAATGTTCCCTTTTCGCCCTGCTGAAATCTTGCTCTCCTGCCTGTTATGAATTAGATTCACGGCCTGCGTATCTCCCTCTGTGATCAGCTTTCATTACTAATAACCTGCTCATTTTGCTCTGCTAGAATAAGAACTTCCTGAGTTAGTTAAGGCAACGTTTCAAACAATAGGAGCACTCAAAGCCTTCCAATTAGTGCCTCAACAGTCTTAGGCTAGCTACAATTAATGTAAACCCACACCACAGACCTTGTTAAAATCCTGATCAAACACACCAGCTGATCTATTCAGCAACTGGTTGGTTTTTCAGCAGCAACACCACAGACATGGGTGCAATTTGTATCTCTTCTCTGCTTTATCCTAGCATGTCCTCTAAGAATCTGTAAAGTTCGTCAGAATTGTGCTCCGACTCTTGTTACCCTGTTTATCAACTTTTGGTTTTTTGTATATTGACCCCTAATTTTATCTCCGTCAGTAAGGTCAGTATCTTTCTCCTGCAGTTCCCTGCACCTTGGTCTAAGCTGCTTCATTTTGAGTCATCTTTCCTGCATCAGTTTTGCATACTGCTTCCCAATCCTCACTTCTGTTTATGAAGTTTATACCATAAAATCATAGAACGGTAAGGTTGGAAGGGACCTCTGGAGATCATCTAGTCCAACCTTCGGCGTAGCCCGTACAGGGACTGAACCTGCGACCCTGGCATTAGCAGCACATGCTCTAACCAACTGAGCTAAACCTAACCCTCTCTTCTCTCCCTCTAATTCCCAAAACTATTTTAACCAGAAACAACTGGTCGAGAAAAAGGATGCATTCATATACAGCAAATATCAGATGCCTATTTATAAAATCATATGCTTGTATTTCCTTTATGCATTGCTGGTCATTTTAGGAGTGAGGTTTGTTCAAAAAGGGTAGTGAAAGCAGCTGTTTGCAGTGCGTCATCTGCTAGTTTGTGTATCCTCATCATAAGCATTTTTATATCTCTCTTCTCCAAATTAAATAGGTCATATTCTTTAGTGATTTGTAACCTGAAGAACTATTTGATTTCAAAGAAATAGCACAGGGTACAAATCAAAGGAGGAGCTTGACCCAATAATCTCCCTGAAAAGGCAGACTTCCAGGGCTTCTATTCTTTATTTCTGATGCATCCTTTCTGAGATGGGGTGATAAAACTCAACACATGGTTCAAGGTGAGCTCACACACTGATTTACAGAATGACATTACAGCATTTTCAGAAGTATTCTCTGTTCTCTCCTTAGCACATTGTAACATCTTGTTTGGCTTTTAATCATTACTGAACACCGGGCAGAGGTTTTCACTGAGCTGTTCACAATGACAGCTAGGACTTTTTCCCTGAGTAGTTACAGTTAATTTAGATCCCATCAATGTATCAATTGTTCCTTCTAGTGTGCCTTACCTTGCAGCTGTCACAATGAATTTCATCTCCTATTGTGCTTGTGAGATACCTTGCTTTGTTAAGATCTTCTCTCCTTTGTAGATTAAGCTACTCTCAATAGTTTTGAGAAAATAGTTTCACGGAAAATTTGCCAGTTCACAACTCTCATCTTTCCCAGAACAAGCACAAACGTTCACAATGATGCAATCTTGACTACTGAAAGGAGCACTAAAGCCAAAAATGTTATAAATACACATACCTCACTGGTCAATACAGCTTTCTTTAATAGTAGCTCCCTGAAATTCAGACAAAAAGCAGAGTACTTCTGGTGATTTCCTCAGAACAGTGATATGAGGAAGACATTTGGTTTCCTTATTAAATTAGGAATAAATAACGTGTCAACTTTACCCTGAGAGTCTAAGGAGGAGTCATAAAAGCTACAGAGAACTAAAAAAAAAAAGACTCTCAGAGAATCAGCTATTTTTTGAACTGTGGGCCTGGGCAGCGCAAGAATAAAAAAAAAATCTGAGTTGCAATGGCGTTTTCTGGAACCAGAGACAAAATTTCTGGCAGAAAAGGATCTGACCAACCATTGTGGTATTTTATATGCCTTCTTATATGTTTATTAGTATCTTAAGATAGCATTCTGCTTGGGAGCATCTAAGTTACAGCAATACCGACTACATCACTTCCTTGCCCACTCATCTTTCACTGCTCTTTAGGCCTTTTCCAGGGTTTAAGGTGACCTTGCAACTTATGAAGGAAAATAAAGAATTGGAGTTAGCGTGTTACAAATGATTGACTTATCTGGATGGCAGCTGGTAACATGTCAGAGGCTGCAAAGTTCAGATACTGAACTTCATTCTGAATGATAGATGCTATGAAGTAGAGGTAATTCATATTGTATCAGCAACATTTTCGGTGAAATAGAATGATAAACAAGGAGATTGTCTGTGAGTCAGAAAAACAGCATAGTATAAACAGGAAAAAAAAAGAACAATTTTTGCAACATTAAGCTGGTAAGACCAATATTTTAAAATAATCAAGCGAGTTTAAGAGGTCACTCTTTGCTCTGCCCAGCCAGGGAGAATGAATATAACGTAAAAGGCCAGCTAGAATTGTAAATAACCAATACAGCTTGATCTGGCAGAGGAATCCTAATTTGAGGAAGTGAAGGGAAAAGACCAAATTTAGGTAGGTGTACGAGAGCTGACAGGTCCTTTCAGAGAGGTCAAATAAATTGAACATTTCTTACTAAACATTCCTTATTAACATTTCTCATTGATCATTTCTTCAACCTAGATATGAGGACACACTGAATGTATGTTTAGGCTAAAGACTGATAAAAAAAGAGACTAATTCCCTTTTTGCACTCAGGCTGCAGAAGGCAATGGAGTTGCTTTAGCACAACATTAGAGCTGATTGAGACTTTTAACAGCAAGTCCCTTAAAACCCACTGTTTTGTTTAAATAAGAAAACTGTGATAAAACTGCCACTGCTCTCTTGGTCTAAGAGAGATTTTGGAGAAAGAACGAGAGCCTGTACTTGTTAAAACATGGGAAATGAGATCCTATCTTATGTCTGAACTAGGCTCACACAACTCAGCTAAATGACTTTATTACTGAGTTACTGGAGGATTCATTATTGGCTAGGGACCCTTCTGCTTCTTCCTCAAAAGCTTTTGAAAACTCTTGGTTCTACTCAGATGCAGAAAACACATTTATGAAACCTCAAAGTAACTTTGTCGGAGAGGAACAGGCACTTAGCCAGTCAAAGGATGCTCAAGCCTCAAAACCACTCTAATTTCTGTTCTTACCATTCAAAAGAGTTTTTTTTTTTTTTTTTTTTTTTTTTTTTTTTTGTTTTTTACGGACTTGGAAAAACTCCCTCAGGAACACAACTCAGCAAACTGTTTTTTTTCTGTTGTGGAAGAAAGGACTCTGGCCAATCGCACAAGTCTCAAATACAATTTTCAGTTGCTCCATTCCAGTGACACAGGGTTTGAGTTCTTCTTCCTAGATAAGATGGCCAATCACAATAAAAAACCTGAAAAATCAAGTCAGACAAAGCTGCATTGCTGTCAAGCTTTTAAAAACTAATCACACAGATCCTTTAAATCGAAGTCTTGTCTATTTTTGGCTTCAGGCACACCCATGTTCATTTTGCCTTTTCTCTAAATGCTTGATTTGGACTTTGGGTTCTTCCACTATCTAAAACCAAAGGAGGTATTCAAAGGAAATCAGTTTTCTGTCTATTACTATATCCAGGGTAAGATACTGCTCCTGCTGTCAGATTTCAATTTCACAACAGCAAATCCACTTGACAATACGTGAAGAAAAATTAAAACAGCAAATACCAAACATTTCTCAATGATTCAAACAAAGAATATATTGAAGTTCAAACCTAATCCAAAATTTCTGGGCCATATATATATTTATATGTATAAAATCATGTCGAGCACCTGTGAAACACAGGTTGAGGGCAAGGCTAAGGAAGAATGGAGAAGCATTTCTGCTATCCAATTTCTAAAGCTGTTTTCTATCCTTTAACCCAACTGCTTTAAATGGAAACCCTGTACATGCAAAACAGCACACAGTTAACACAGGAAGTGTTTCCTTATTAGGAACATATAAAACTTTATTTAATCTGCATGAAAAACAGGCAAAAAAAAAGTTTCAGGTGTTCTGCAATTATGATAACAAAGAAAAACCCCCCACTTCATAATGATCATGTTGCCCCAACTATCACACATTTTCTGAAGAGCTATCCATCAGAAATACTCAGATGGCTTTCCTTGTACTACATCACTAAGTTCCAGGCAAGAATTTCAGCCTCTTAAAATCTTTCGCTGTCTGTGGATGAAAAGTTAGGTTGTTACCCAGTATTTAAAGAACTGACTTTTTTAAAGACAAATTTGATGGCAAAGATTTCCATTAACGTTATTTTTTTCCTAATTGTACTCCATACTGACACACACACACTCCTACATCTGTTTTGCCTGAATACAAACACTCTGTATGCTCTAGAGAGAAAAAGGATACACAAAAAAGGCTATGTCCTGCACTCAAAATTTGTTAGAAGTTTTAATTCAACATGCCAAAAGAATTAGATTTCGTTGGGAAGGACTGAAAATTTTTCTATCCCAAGCTTCTTTAAATGTTTTTCCCCTCTTTTAATAATGTGCTAAGTAAAGCTTACATACTTCAAAAACCAATAGAGGTAAATAATATGTACACTTCTAAAATATATTTAGTTTACAGAAACAAATCTTCTACACAGCTGTCATATGCTTCTTCAAAATTGGTAACATATTAGTTACTGCATTTTTAACAGATGAGTAAATGTTTACAGAACTGTTCTACGTAATACTGCAAAAAATGAAGCAGGGAAACACATAGAAACAATGATCTGCAATTGAAAATACATCCATATCATCTTTCATTCATATTCTTTAATGTATTTGGGAACCACAGTTTTATTGCTAATTACCTATATGCCAGGTTCTTCTCCCTTAGTGAATTCCTCATCAAGTTTGCTTCCTGCAAATATTTGAAAGAGGATTTTGTTTACTGCCAGCACAACCTCTGTTGTGTATCTGAAAGTCAAACAGTTTTTCTTGCTTCATACATCACTATCAAAAGTAAAAAACGTAGAGGTCATGGAGGAAAATTTAAATAAACAGAAATAAATTTTTGTTCTTTCATTTTGTAATGCCAAAGGCAGGACAGGATACTTCGTCAGTTAGATAATCAGCTGCTATACAGAATAAAATGTAAAAAATACATAAGGAACAGATATAACACAGCTACAAGAAGAAAGATCAATTTTAGATTTCTGTTCTTATGTTTAACTGTATTATACAGAAGGTTACATATCAAATACTGCAAACTGCTTTTGATAAACACACATAGTGATTTTTTTAAAAAAAGTGGCTTCACAAGCAGTAATATAATCAAGTCCTGGTTTCCAGACCTACTGTTATCAGGTATTAGATTGTATTTGTTGATAAAGAAAACAGAAAAGGTTAGAGACTTTAGCTCCACTGAATGATGAAGATGGCAATCACTTCACTCAGTTTAGAATTTCACCTTGTATATTTGAGTGTTCAAAATTCATTATCTTTTACATCCTTCTCCTAATCATTTACAGTGATAGCTGTACAAACATTAAGTGGAAATGAAAATATTTAATTTACTTTTTTTAAAAAAAACTCATGCCTGAAAACACTCGTGCATTTCTCTAGTTATAAAAAATGTTTTCAGAAATGTATAGATTTTAGTTGGATAAAACATTGCTTCCACAGCAGAACTACCCCACACTTCATATTAAGAATGTGCTTAATGCTATGCAGAATTCGTGTTAAATATCATAGGATCCAAGACACAACCAAACACTGCTCATTAGCACACATTTTGACAAAAACATACATACATAACAGGTCTCGCACTAGCCATCTGTGCATTGGTTTCAGCTTTCTAGTCCTCTGCATTTTACTCGTTTTTTTTCATTATTAATGGTCCCCATTTTTAATGGTTGGTTGTGGCAAGATGTACTATTAGCCATCACAAGTGTATTTCACAGCCCCTCGCTCCCCATTTTTTTTTCCAATTTGACTATTAGCAGGAAAAAATACTCTTCAGAACTGATAACTACACTCATTTATAGGTATTTGAATACATTGGTACAAATCAAGTCCTCCAAATCAATGAAATCATGATGTCTGGAAAACAGCCACCAGTACTTAACATTGTAAGCTGGTGTTGCTTTCTACCTATGATTATTTTGTATCTATTTATATTGATTGTGCCCCTCTGTCCGTGGCTTAACTCTGCCTTGACATCTGAGTACTTCAACAAAGTTTTAGGACCCTAGCCTGCGGGCTTCTATGTTTAGAGATTCTCATAGATTGTATGTAGCAAGTATCAATCAAAGAAGATGCGTTCCTCTCACTGTAAGCCTAGATCAATGCTGCTGAAGCTGTTGCACTCCTAACCTAAGAGAGGAGTCTTCAAAAAATCAAAGCGCTAATCAAGAAGTTACTGATTATCATTTTTAAATGTGAATGTCTTCTTTTCACGTAGACCAGATACTGCAATGATATTCATTCCCCTAAGCTGTATCTCCATTTAGTTCAAACTTTGGGTTGGAAAACCCATGCGAACAGTTCAGCCTCTCCACTGCTGTTTCTCTGACACAATTAAAAATAGCCCCAGTGCTAATTTTGCAACTTGATTTATTTTTCTCAGTAACAACTGGAATACACATACCATCCCATGTCAAACCATTTTTAAATTCTTACAGCTTTACTTCAGGTCCTAGTGCTGTAGAAGTGAATGCTGCCTCAACCTTTTATTAAACCAGCCCATCTGCTTTATCAGGTTCTAAGATACTCTTTCTTTGACATGAGGGCATTTCATTATTTTCTGATCACTGTGTAGCTGAGAGGATGAGCGCTTTAAAAAATGATTCCCTTGCCTAATTGTTTATGATATGTGCCACTTCACACAGCTGTGATTTCTTGGCCCCAACTGAAGAGGAACCAGCCTTCTGGTGCAGCTGCAAGCATATTATGCTTTTGTGCAAACGACCAACTATCGAGGAAAAAAGATTTTAGACTTAAGCTGGCAGAAGCAACGTACATCATTCAGGTAAACTGTTTAATACCTACAGGGAGAATGCTGGCTGCAATGTACTTACCTCAGCCCTTGCCAACAAATTATAACAGTAACTGAGATAGAAAAGAAAAACGCAGCATAGGTCGTCGTACTCCAACTGGTGGAAATGTTGAGCTTTTGTTTAGACTTTATAGGTCTAATTCTTGTATTGTTTACTTATCCATCAGCTTAGAATATGGTTCAGAATTATTGAGGTATGTTTGATACACGGTAACAAAAAGAGAAATTAATCCACACTTTCAGCTCCTGGTTCCTAACTCGTATTAACACGTATTTTTAACAGGGTTTTATTGAAGAATCTTTCAGTTCTGCAATCTTCCTAAGCAAAACTGTCAAAGAGTAGGGCATTCCCTGAGAGATCAGGTAGACAAAAATACTACATTTACAGGAACAAAAGTACATGCTTTTGAACCGAAGCATGTGTGACCGTAACTACATTTGTTTTCTGCTCTTAGAAATTTCTCTATTAAAGTAAAAATTGAATAGGAGATTAACTAATGAATGGAAACATATCCTATTTATATTGGTATTGTACTCCAGAGCCAAAAGATGACAAACTGTTCGGCCATTTCGTAATTAACACATCAAGAAGTTCAGGGTTTTTTAATTCTGTGCTTCCCTAGGCATGAGATTTTTATCAAAGGTTAGGTAAAACTCCCAGGAGTCTTTTTGGACATCTCAGTCCATTTCCCTCTCAGGTGCTGCACCATTATCTACTTCGAAAGTTACATCCGTGGCACTTTCCCAGAAATCTAGATTCCTACAGCCCCTCAGAGGGAAATTCTTGTGCTCACAGAACCTGTCAACAAAACCGCATCTCCAGTGCCCAAGGCCAAATTCTTTTTCTCCTACTTCTTCCACAGTCCACAGCTGCTGCTACTTAAGCAGAAATATTCCAGTTTCCATGACACCTTTTTTCAAAATGTCCTTAACCCGTTAAAAACCTGCCTCAGATCCACACACAGAACTGACTTCCCCTAACTCAATGCCTAAAACAACATTCATTTTCTATACTAGCCACAATTCTCACAGGAACTCTCATTGTTTTTCCTCGTAGTAGGCTTTTCTCTCTCTACAGACATTTTCTTGATGTTCCCAGATGGGGAAAAAAACACGCCCAAAACAAAAGAAACAGCAAGCAAAAACTTCCATAAACATCTTATAATGTTCTGTCACTGTCAGAAAAGAGGCACTAGAGGGTATCTTTGCGAAGGCCAAGGTTCTAGACGGAACATATTTCCTACCTTTCAGTACACAAGCCGTACACATAATCCAGAGACACTTCGCTCGCTGTGATTATTTATGAAACCTAATTAACTAAACTTCACACAAGTGAAACAAGGCGTGACTTTAAAGAAAAGCTACTGCACAGCAACTTTGCTAACGCCATCATCACCTGCCACAGAACATAGCTTATTGAAGGCTTTATTCAATTTAATAGAAGACCTTATGACAACTTCCTTCTTTCCCTCAAGAAAGATGACATGCTTTCTTCGATCAGATCTGTGGTATTACCTCATGGACATTTGAAGTCATAACACACACATTAAGCGAGGAAAAGGTATGAACTGGAATGTCTAGCTCTCCAGTTCATGGAGATGGTGACAGAAAGCGTGAGTCAGTTCTCTTGAGGGTACTCATGAGTTTCATATGAACCAGGACGATTAGACTACTGAGAGGAAGAAAGGTGAAATGTTTTACAGATGACAGCTCTGATATCCATGCCATCTTTTGGCAGTTCCTCCAACTTTATACAAATCGCTTTTATCTCTGCAGAAAGTGCTGGTAAGCAATTAACAGTTTCTCATTTATTAAGTCAATATTTGAAGCCTGAGAAGTGGGCAGCAACACTTACAATTACTTTGTCAGGATCAGCCAATGGCCCATTTTTAGACTGGAAGTTCAGAAATTGGTGTTTCTCCCATTCTCAAAAAAATTTTCCATATTTTAGTTTCTTAAGGATTCTAGGTCATTTATGCTAATTTAAGCCTTCTAGTATCTTCAGATATGAGCAATTTTTCTTAAACATATGCTTTCTTTTGTAATATCCAAAGAGTGTATTTATTTCTAACTATCACCTTAGTTTATTATTACTTGCTAGACTCCATGTGCTCCATCAAACAACAAAAGTACTTTTGTTTTCAAGTGGTTATTTAAGAGATTTTTACCATCAAGCTCAAAAGGGAAAAGCTTCTGAACGCTCCTCCAATTGTCATCGAGTTCCATCAGTATGCTTAAAAAAAAAGATTAATTTAACTGGTTACCAATCAACCTAAACTTTTAGCTGGTAAGAGGCGTATTGAGGAACAAACAGCGAACACGCTTCCTCCCCCTCCAGCCCAACGCTTCTCCTCCCCCGCCCTCGGCTCCGCTCCCTCCCAGGCCCCGCGCTGAGGCGACGGGCACCGCACGGGCCTGCGGTCGCGCCACGCTCCTTACCCGTCTCGTCCCGCTCCCCCCGGCTCCCTGCTCGTCCCCCCCGCCCCGGGCCGCAGCAGCCCCCGCAGACCCGCCGCCGCCCCCCCCCTTCGCTCCGCGCGCGCCCCCTCCGGCGCCCCCTGCCGCGGCGCGCGGGGGCTGCTGGCGGCCGTTACGGACCGGCCGGGACCGGCCGCGGCCGGCGCGGGGCAGCTGCCGCCTCCTCCCCCACGAGGCAACGGCAGCGCCGCAGCCCAAACGGTGCCGGTGGCGCCCAATATGGAGATACAAATTTTTAACCAGTGGTGTCCACCTGGTTGGACAAAACACGTTTTCAGAATCTATACTGAACAGAAGATACACCGATTTCTACAGGCATGAACAGGCTTTCACCATGCACCTCCGAACTGCTGGGAAAGACTTTTAAGTCCTAACACGTGGATGATAAAAAAGGCACTGGATTTGTTTTAAGAATAAACTACTTATCTTTCTAACAGCATTTTATATCCCAGGCCTTGCAGTAGTTTTTCGTCAGTTTTTAAGCTGGAATGATAAAAATTATCCCAAGGGAAATAGTGAATCGTTTTCCCTGTGTTCATTTTAAAACAATGTCATTAATATCCAGCCACCTTTGTCACTTTGAAGCAGCTGGCTTTCCTGATACTGGACCTGCAAGACCTCTGCTTCATTGCTTTGCTGTTCCTTCAAGAGAAAGATATTTTCAGCTCTAGCTTCCCCCTCACCCCCCAAGGATACTTTCCTGCTGCACATGTGACAGATTTGAATATTAGGCAGTTTTAGGCTTCATTTTTCAATAATGTCTTTTCTGTCTCAGAACTTGCCATTTCTACTTGGCTTTTTTCTGTCATGATTTTCCAGTATATCTCCTCATTTTGCACAGAGTTACAGAAGATCTGGAAAGGCATTTCACAAATACCAGCTACTAGGCAAAACTAATACTGAAATTAGGGTTCAAGCATCTTTTATTGATGCTGTATACTTCAGCTATATTAAAACCCACTGGACTTGGATTCAGGTGACTCCGGTGATGCTGTTTTTAATAGGTGTATATTTAATCTTTTAAATCAGCGTGTTCCTTCAGCACGTGGTTGCCTTGAAAAGCATCAGATCGGTAAGGTTATTCTCAGAGTTGGAGATTGTCATTGGTACAATCACCTCTGTAAATCACTTCTCTGTCACCTACTGCCACCTGCTAACATCAGTGTACCTCAGTGATAATATACCTTATGAACTTGCCTTGCCTACACAAGAAATCCAGATGAAAAACTTGCACACTTCTCAAAGATGACCAAGACGTCCATACTCTGTATCTAAACAGGAGGATGTACAAGCAAAGGACTACTATAAAATGTGCCCCTCAGCTGTGTGATCTGCCTCCCTCAAAAAAAAATGATCCTGCTGAAGCAAAATAAACATTTTGATACCGTTTATCAGACCTTGTAAGGCCATCATGTTTCCATTGAATCATGATTTATGACATTGATTTTTTTTAACCTTGCAAGAGATCGCCTAAAGAAATAGATGCAATTTTTTTGAATAAACTATGCCAATTATCTAGTTGTCCACAGCTGGCTTTTTTTTTTTTTTTTTTTTTTTTTTCAGTGCAGTATGATGGCCAGTAAAATATAAAACCATCTGGGACTATAATCAAAGGGTATTTCTGTAAATCACTCAGTGACAATCTGGGGCAATTTTCAATTACTCTGTGGACAGATTTTTCCAATTGACTAGACAGAAAGTGGCAAAAAGATTTAAGAAATGCCTTGTAAGTGCTGATCTGAGAACTTAGTACCAAGTATCATCAATCTATATCCTTCTGAGACCAAAAAGCATAAAAGTGTTACAAAATAGGCTACTGAACTCACATAAACATCGAGTTACAGAATTTTGTATCTGGTGGTTCAGTATCTTGGGATTTTTAGTATTAAAAGGAATAGCGTAGACTCATACTTCAACTATTTGCAATTACCATGTGCTTCATTAGATTAATGACTGTGTGTGAGAAAACTGACCCGTTTGCTTTTTAGGAGATACTAAAGTGCTTCACTGAGTTAATGGTAGTAACTTAGGTATTTACACTGTCTCTGGAACAAAAAGGTATGAGAAAGAACAAAATTAAACCAGCCTAGCAAAACTAAAATGTAGCTAATGGTCTAATAAATATCTTCCTGAGATGGAAGACACAGAAAAATAAAACCTTGCTAAAATTGGGTATAGATATGCTAAAATCGTGTGTGTGTGTGTATACATACATATACATATACATATATGTTTTTAAGTGCACCTTACATACCTTTGTTTTTATTGTTTTTGAAATACAAATATAAACGCAGAAAAGGAATTAGTAGAATAAGCCCAATTTCCAGCAATGCAAAGCTCCCTTTGCACCATTCTAACAAGATAAAGAGGTTTTATGTTAGATGTTGCTGTCATGTCAGTAAATTTTAAAGGCCATTTATTCTGATAGAGGAGTCCTTAGAGGGGGTAAGTTGTCAAAGTTCCATGAACTTCCATATGGTCATGGAAATTACACCAGCTGAAAAACTCGCAATAAAGCAATGTGGAGATCTTGGAGGAACAGAGATTCATGTTATTTTCCACACTGGTGTAGATCATACCATGGAAAAGTTCATGTGAATAACATCTGCAAGGGTTGGTCCGGTACATGCAAACTGCAGATCACAATTAAACAATGTTTTCCTTCTTGTTTATACACCCTGATATCCTGTTTAGAATAAGGGGAAAAATCTAGGGAAAAAAAAAAAAACTTTTTACAAAGAAAAATAGTAAAACAAGAAGAGAGGAGAACATGCATGCTGTTTAGGTGCTATATGCTCGTCTTTCAAACACTTCTCTGTACTTACTTCATGTAGCTACTTTAATTGTTGCAAGAGAAATAGTTCTTAAAGGCTTGCAGGAATCGAATGAGGAGGGTATCTCATAACAGATCAAAACATTGGAAATACATATTTGTATTACAGTAGTTATACAAAGCTCAAACAGAAACGGAGGCTTGTTCCAGACACTGATCTGGCGTCTCAGACTGTACTCGCTAGGAGACAGAACAGAGACGGAAGGTGGGAAGAAAAATTACCTGCTAGAGAAATGAGACATAGAAATAACGTTGCGTGATAACGAGTCAGCAACAGTTTGTGGTTTTGTTAGAAACCAAAGAGAAACTGAGAGAATCCAGGCTATGTTCTGCCCTAGCAAGAACATATCACAGCTGCCTTGCAGACCCTTTTCCTCTTGCTTTTTTTTTTTTTTCCTGATGCACATTCAGCTTCCTCCTAACATACAGGCAGCGAGGCTGGCATGTACACCTTTGAAGCACTGCTAGTCCTGTGGCACAGTCAATGCACCAGCACCTTAACCATAAGAATATCTTCCTTCTGACAGAGGCATACCATTTCACATGTTTCATTTTCACGTGCTTCATTTTTAATTTGCTAGCAAAGATCATGCAACAAAATGACAGTCCTACGGTGTTTGATTTTTTCACACCAATGACTGCTTTGCCTCTGCTCATTAACACATCCTTGGTTGCTCTTTGTTAATGACATGTATGCCCATACCTAAAACCCATAACAGGAGTTGTCAACCTAAGTATCAGTAGGCAGGATGAGGAATCTGGGCTCCCTACAAAGCTCATCTCAGCCAGACAGTGTTTTCTTAGCTTCTTTAGATAGGGAATTACTTGTAAAAATTCCAAACATCTCATAACAAAATGTTCTCTTCAGTAAGAAAATTAGACAAATACTCGCTATTTCTGAAGACAAAATGCCAAATTTAAGGCATCCACAGTTTATAAGCCCTGAGGTGCAACTGTAACCCCTTCATCCAACCTCCAAGATGATGGCTTAGGGGAAGTTCTGCCATCTGCTGAAATTTCAATTCACTTCTCTTTAGCACTTGGACCTTTTCCTAAAGGTTTGGCATTTGACATCCTGTAACAGCTCATCCCACTGTGTGCATTTGTGAAAGAAAGAAATCACACTTCTGGAATTGAAAGAGGGTACTGAAGTAAACTGTTTCTTTTGGTAGCAGTCCTCTATGTTCAGATTATTGCGAGTGTTCTCTTTAGAGATAGTATTTTAATAAGAAAGCTGTAAGTTTACTCCTAAGGCCAAATCCAAAAATAATTAATAAGTCTGTGTTAAGATTCTGCACACATAGACATTTAGCTCAGTGCAATGAAGCAAACAAGTGAGCAACTGACAGCACACTGATACAGAGTCAAGCCAAATTTGCCATAGCCCTCTATTTTATATAGTGCTAGTTATCCTGAGAAATTCATATCCTTGCCAAAACACCAAACATTAACATTTTGATGTACAGTGTGTTATATCTACACTCATTTCTGTGCTGAAAGGCTAATTAAAATGCTAATTAGCATCCATATCTCATTATATTTGTATTCAGAATTGCAGTAGATGCAATCTGTGTGCATTTTTTGCATTCAAGTAGTTTAATTTGAAGCCATACAACAGCAATCATATTCTAATTAGTAAGATAATTAATTAATAAGCTTGTAACTAATGGTTCTCATGTTGTAGATGGAGATTACATTTCCTCCCTCTTGAAATAATCTAGAAAAAAAGATAAAAATTAGTGAATCTATTCCACAGCTAAGAGAGAGACACTTCTGTTTAAGAGGTATCATTTTAACCCCTGCATTCAGACAGTGATTCATGTGGCTATATCCACACGACTTCCATTAAAATAACAGCTTTCTGCAGCCAAAACAGCATGCCATTCTTAGAGTATTTAGACTTCAGTTAATGCATGCAAAATGATTCCATAAAGCCATTAAGGCAAATATAATAAATGTGTTCAAGACAACGGGTTATTTCTATGGGGAATTAATTGAAGGATGCAGAGAAGAAGTAGGGAGGAGGCTGAGATGAATAAACCTTAAAGTGCAGGCTTGTTGTGCCAAATGGCCTTTTCCCCTCTAACTATAAACAAATTTGGATTGTGAACAATTTCAGACTTCAAGGTCCTACATTAGCATTGGCATCTGGTTCCTCTAGAGTCTCTTGCATTGTTTTCCAGCCAGAATATGCATGAGCAAAGTGAGAGAATTTGTGATGAATGGAATGAACCGAGGAAGATAATTATTCTTTGCCAGGTTGATAGGTTACTTGTTGGAATACCTTTGAGCTTTTTTTTGTCATGGTAGGTTTACCACCAAATTAGGACTACTACTAGGCCTACCACTAAATTAAAGGACTAATATTAGAATGATGTCAGGTGTTTTAAAGTAAGGTTTTTCTTTGTATTCAGATGAACTGTGCACCTCTTCTTTACAATAAATCTCTGCTGCTTACACTGAACAGTCACTAACATGAGTAAGACCTATTGCCTTGACTGGGCTGCACAGGGAACTTAATGCTTCACTCCGTTAGACTGAGTTTGTTGCATGAGAGTGAAATGTGAATGAAACCTACAGAGGAAAGTTTCAAAACCTTCATTATGGCCTTATACAGTAAGCAAATTATATACGGGCTTAACATTTGAAGCTAATCCTATGCTTTAATAGTAAACACATGCTTAAGCATTGTCTGATTAGAAATGTGTTGGAAAAAAATTTCCAATAAAATGTTTTTATTTAGCCAGTAACATACGGGTTTCTATCAGGAAAATGAAATGCTTAGCTTTTAGATTGAAGTAAAAATATTTTGTTTTACTTATTTAAAATCTCACTAAGCTGAATTGACAGTTTACCAGTGATGTAAGCTATATAGAAATTTACTTCTTAGTTCATTTTTGTTTTTTGAGCTAGGATTTTTAAATACATCTGTCCTATGAAGCATCTATTCTGTGTTTTACATTCTAGCACTAGAGCCATTGTAAGGATGAATATAACCTAAAATCCTAGCACAAGCTTTTTTCTTTAAAAAAAAAAGAAAAAAAAGCATCACATCTACTATTCTCCATACACGACAGTCCAGAAACAAAGGAAAAATAAATGTAACAAAAAATGAACTACTTTTACTTATTATTTGAAAGATAAAAATCCAAGGAAGAAACTTACTTCTTTTTATGTGTTTTCACTGTTACTGCTATTTTGTAGAAAATGTAACTACTGCTACTTCTACTTTGTTTCTTTCAGAAAGACAAGTAGGTCCAGTAAAAAGAATTTTGCAGTTTTATTTTTATTTCTGCAGAATCAAAACTCTTGTAGCATCAGCACATTTTTGCATGTCTTACTTGCATAGGCAAAGTTAAAAGACTTAATTTCATGGTTTTCATTAAGTACATCAGCTTACTTCTTCTAGCACAAGAGCTAAAATCAATTGTACCTACATTAAATTTCAGATACTTAAATAACTTGTTTTCATGTGATAGAAAAGTACAACCTTTTTTAATCTCTTAAAACAAAAAACGTTTTCACACAGTACTAGTGACCAATCTAATAGTTTTCCCGTTCTTCTAAAACTGTGGAAATACTTCTGCAATGCACAAAAAAATTACAAAATTATATTATCTAATGGATTAAAAATAAAAAAGATGACAGTTTACCTTGGAAGTTTGAAGGCAAGGTAGTGATCTTGCTGGTAGGCTAGCAGGTTAAGTTTAAGCCTGAGTTAAAGTGATATGGAGCAAGTTACCAAAGCACAAGATCACAGAATATTTGTGGTTGGAAGGAATGTCTGGTGATTTTCTGATCCAGCCTCATTGCAAAGGCAGCAAAAATTGAAAATATACTTTGCCTTTTTTCTCCTTCATTATGTAGACATTTTCAAGGTTATGTTGTGATGTACCCAAAGAGTACAGCCAGGTGTAACTATATTCACCATATGAATAATTTCAGGATTTTGTTTAGTATATTATTTCTTAAGTAGATAAATAGGATCATTTATTTGAGCTACAGTCTCTCGCAATACCATATTCTCTCCACAATATTTTGTATTTATTTTTCAAGATACTTCATACTGTGGAGGAGTAGGAGATTCTTCATAGATTTCTCACAATAGCTGAACTGTATTACTAGAAATATTCACCCAGTGTTTATGAGGACTCATTTTTCCTAAATAAATAGGGGATTTGAAAGTTTCAACTGTAGTCTCCTCTTCCATTTTCATAAAATTCTTATACTGTACACTACTGTTACACAAAATTTCACTTAAAATGTAAATTACATGCTTTACCCTACACAGTTACATTTTTCAGTGTAACCACTACAGTTTCTTAAGCTAGGGATAATGGGATAATTTTTATACCTTGACCACCTACATTCAGAATAATGATGCACAAAAGCATGCAACTTGCATTTGAAAGCAAGTAACAGAGATATCTGCCTGGGCAACTGATATTAGAAGCAAGTATCATTCTTTGGTAATACGTAACATACATTAGAGAAGAGGAACAATTCAGTGGCTTCAGAAGTTCCCAAAGAAGAGAACAAAAATGGCAAAAGGCACTAGTTAACTGTAGGGACATCCACACATTTCAAATTCATATCTTCTGTACTAAACTTGATACGAATTCAGTGAATGAATAAAACCATTTTGAGGAAGCAGAGTGTGGTGACTCATTAGCTTGAGCAGTTCGACTGTTGAGGATACTTAAGCAAAGCGTTATACAATTAAAATCCAAACGTAAGCGTTGATGTAATAGAGAAGTTAAATTACCGAGAAATATGAACATAATGATTTTTGCCATAAAGCTGGTATTAATGCTCAGGTGATAAATACTATAAAGAACACACACATGCAGAGACTAAATTAATGGGAAAGAACTAGGTCAGGAAGATCCTCTGAACTGAAGTTTATTAGTATTTATTCTCAGTAAAACCAAAGAGGATTATCTTTTTTTTTACAAGAAGGTCATTAATGAAATTACTTTCCCCAGGGGTGACTGCTGTGAGCAATATCAATAGCCAAGTATAGTGTATCCAATATAAATTTTTATGTTGCCCAGCGGTATGTTTGAGTGATAAGGTGACTGACTCATCCTTCTTGCTACACTGTAAGACTATAGGAAGCTGAACTTCCTCAAAGGGGCATATAAAATTACAAAGAAAATACTGCTACTTACAAAATAGCTTGGATAGTGAATTATGAAAATTAGTTTGCTTTATTTACTATTGTGATATGTACGTGCATGCTGTAATTAGGAACCAAAAGATACCTAGGTGATCTGGATAGGGTTTGGCACTGAAAAGAGTAACTTACCTGGGCCAGATGAGGTAACCTTGCTGACCCTTGAATCTGATTCTGTGGTGTGGGTCTGCCCACACTGCCTCCTTGTTTTGGACAGTGAGATCCTGGAAATGCAGGCTCTGGATTGCCGCATAGCTGTGGAACGAGGCGCTGATCGCACTCTGAAAACTACAGCAAAACAAGGTGGTAGTTGACTTCAAGGCTAGAAAGGACTCCTACAACCACCGAAACTGAGCTGCAATCTTGCAGGGAGCCTACTGTGATCTCCAGATACATTTTCAATGATTCTTTGATTGCCTCTGGGCCCTCTCTGCTCTGAAATTTCACAGGGGCGTGTTAAACAGAGAAGGTATATCTTAAAAATCACGTTAACAATTATAAGCAGAAAAATAAATTACTACAGGAAATTTCCATGTTCTCTTTTCTACCATAAAACCACTTACTCAACACAAGACTGTATCAGGACTCCCCCATCTGCCAGATCTTGAAGATGCATCTGTCAACAGCTCTCCTTAGTATTAATCCCCCTCAAAGACACAGAAGAGCCTAGTAATTCCAAGAGACAGCATTGCTACATTTTAAAAACAGAGAACGTCCAGAGGTGCTAATGAAAACAGAATTAAAAAGTAAAAATAAAAAAGGGAGTTCGTGAATAAGTCTCCTGTTTGCTCAAATGAATCTCTGCAGGGACATTCTTACTTTCAGGCATACCCTTAATCCAGTAAGCTTGCTGAGTTGCGTTAAACTTGCCCTCGTTCTTTCAAGCCTTAAAATATCTTTCTTTCAAGTTTCTCCATGTGTCTGCTTCATGGTGTTAAGTCTGTCTAGTTCCTACATGACAGCTGTCCCTAACTTCGAAGGTTTTGCTCACCAAGGGAAATAAAGATCTCATCCATTCTCCAGGAAAGTCCACTTGGCCTGCAGCAGCCAGGGCATGGCAAAAAAGGGATCTTTCCATCCTGCTACCAGGTGATATAGTCTTCAAAGAAACATAATGTACACCACACAGCTGCAAATGAAGAACTAAAACACATCACTTCCATCCCAAAAGGCTACAAACTAAAAAAGTTTTTTCTCACCATTAATTTGAATATGTGCTTAATGAAAATTAAATGTTGTAATAAGCTTTTGGGAATCAAGTCATGTATCAGAACACATCAACAATATTTCCAGCTGGAACTTGATTTGTCTTCACTCCTTATCAGAGATAAAAGCCTATTAAAACAATTCAAACTAAAGATACAGCACCACGCTTCAGTGGAAATGCCACTTACACAGGTTAAAGTAATCCTATTTTCAGGAATGGCAGGTTCTATAAAGGTTTTAAATGCTTTATTCTGAAACGGTATCCACTGGGAGAAAGACTGTAAAAAGAGATCAACTTCTGTACAAAACAAGGAGTTTATCTGAATAACTGACTGTATGAACCCATAGGCTATTGTAGGGTTTACTGCTGAAGCCGGTGTCTCAAAGCTAGCCAGTAAAAGAAGCAGGTGAAAAGATATATCTATCTTGTACAACAATCATTTTCTTTGCATTTTACATTTCTCACTGCCCTTTTCAAGAATACTACAAAACATGATGGTTTCACAGTGTTAATTGGCTTCTTCCTGTCAGAAGTAAGTATAGAGTTTTGTTCCATATTATATTATGGCAGATCTTGCCTTACCCATCATTATTTGGTATTTGAGTTTCTACACTGTACCTTCTAAATAACTAATACAGACCCTTTTTCCTCAGCAAGGGAATATGTATAGAGAAGACGCTTGAATACAATGGGGCAAATGTCAATATTGTTTCTTCATACGTCCACGGTTCATAAAGATCTCTTAAAAAGAAAGTGCATGGCTCCTGCCTCAGGAACAAAATGCCAGAAGCAAAGTAATTAAGAAAGACAAACTGCAGTTAAGTGAAAAATGTGTGGCATCCAGTGAACAGATTCCATCATTTTGCTCATTCATAGCCTTCATTTTTACTTTTTGTCTCTTAAAACTTCATTCATTGTTCCTTGGTTACTCTGAAGTGAGGCTTTGGGGGAAAAGCAAGATGAATATGATTAGTGGAAACACGCCTTAAGTTTGAGTCTTACTGTCAAAAAACAGAGGTCAAGAGTAGGATTCTGAAGTGCAAAAAGAAAACCGCACATGTAGCAAGAACATCCATAGCTATATAAGATGACTGAATGAGTAGCATTTCTTTATGTGTACTGTGAAGAAGGGTTATTGTGCAACTCAAGCACCCTTAGCAGATAAACCTGGAATTTTCTAATCTGAGAAACAGTTTACCAACTAGCCTAATTTTTGTTCTGTCCTAACAGCCATCATCCTGAGTCACCTTACTCCTCAAGAATTGTGCTGGGATGTCAACGTTGTCTAAGAAGTTAGATGTCTGATTCCTATCAGGTAACAAAATCCATAAATGCATTGCCATGAGTTTAGTACTAGCATTGCTATTTTTGAACTCAATAAAATAATAAAAAAAAAAGTTTTCCCCCACACATACCAAGGTTATCTCTGGAGGGTCAGAGAGCGAATGGTGATACGCCTCAAGTACTTTTTGAATTTTGAGCTTAAGTGCCGCGCCACACTGAACAAAGCTTTTCTCATGTAGAACACATGCATTCATGTTCTGCAAGAGATATCATTAGTAATATCTCGTAACTTCATGGACATAGCTTTTGCTATGACACATATAGAAAACATTCAGTTCACTTGACTGTTACACAACATATATCAGCATCGTGTCAAAACTATACAGGCTTAATTCAAAGGTTTTTCAGTATCTTCAAAACTAACATATTAATAGTCTTCATGGAGAATTGACAATGCATGTATAAATCGTAGATGAAGATATATTTTTATATGTAGGTCACTTTTTGACCTATACATATTTGACAATTTAGCAGAAACATAAAATATATTTGAGTATATCAGACTGCTGAACAACAATCTTCAAATATATTAAAATCAGTGTTTTGTCCAAGTTAAAAAAAAAATATGGTTTCTCTTGCCATTTCAGTTTCAACCTTAGGATATTTGAACAATGTTGAAAGACTAATTTTGCTCAGTTCAGCATGAATTATAATTCCTTTTTTCCCCCCCAAACCTGCCAGTAGAATTTTGTTCTACACTTTGCATTTTAATTTAATCACTTGCCCTTTGCTGTTCTTCTTTTTTCCCCAGACATACTCAATTGATTTCACAATTGTATATGTCACAGAGAAAAAAAAATAGGTTTATGCTAGCTACATACTTGGCACCAGACAAGGCAAAATAATTTATCCTTCCTTTTTGCAAGAGTTCGAGAGATAACTATAGTCATGTTTCTACAGTATTATCTGAGGAGTTGAAGCCTTTGCATCTATGCAGAATCCTGATGTGTTAAAATCACTTTTCTTGGGATTTGGGCACACTAATGAAATGATTCAAAAGATTCTTTTCAATGGTGGATCTGCACACTCAAGAAGTGATTACTTAGAATCATAGAATCAGTAAGGTTGGAAGGGACCTCTGGAGATCATCTAGTCCAAACCCCCTGCCCAAGCAGGGTCACGTAGAACATGTTAGACGGGGTTGCATCCAGGCAGGCCTTGAATATCTCCAGAGAAGAACACTCCACAGCCTCTCTGGGTAACCTGTTCCAGTGCTATCACTCTAACAGTGAAGAAATTCCTCCTCACATTCAGGCAGAACTTCCTGTGGTTCAGTTTGTGCCCATTTCCTCTTGTCCTCTCACATGGGAGAGGTTAGTTCTAGTGGGGACATTTTTTTCTAATCTTAAATGCTTTCATAAAACAAATTGTCCTGCTTTCTAAATGGTTGGAGACATACTCTTTAATCAGCTGCTGTTCAGGAAAGCCATTACTTTTTGGTACGTGCATGTGTAAGCATGCTTACTAGAGAGCAATGTTCTATTAATTATGAATTGGGTAAATTATTTACATATAGTCATGTAGAAGAACCGAAAGTGAGCAGTGGATTAGCTTTGCCAGATTCTTCTCTATCATGTTAGCAAGGGAAACTGTTTGAGGGTGGCTTTGGATAATGCAATGCTTCCACCACTCTTAGACCTTCTGCAAAAACAGGTCGGTCTTTGGTTTTTGTTCAGGGCAGAGAAAGAGTTCTGGAGAGAAAAAAAAAAAAAAACAAAACTTTGATTTTAGCTTTTGTCTGTGGACAGTGGAAACCACAGGGTAATCCGAAGGAAGTGGTGCTGCAGATAACTCATTGTGGAGCTGGGAATATGAACACAATGGAATAACTGGCTTATGTTACATGTTTTTAACTTCAGAAGCTGCCTACAAGAACAACCTGGACAATGCATGTTAAGGCAATAGGAAATCATATATGAACATTTTTATGGGACTTCTCCTGATGTTTTCTTCTTTCAAAGTTGTCCTTGTCCCAAGATGGAGATGTTCTGGAGGTATTGCTACATTCCATCATGTAACATAAATGGATCCCCAAGCTTTTAGTTATATTCAAGGTCTTCATATCAGGTGAAGAATCTGAGGCTGTATATCATTTAGTTCTGGTTTTGCATGTGTACATTTCCAGAGCTGATCTTTTGAGCAAGTGAAGATTTTTTCCTCTCATACAGAATGCAGCTATCTATTGTGGAGACAGAAATTAAAATATGCTTAGAAACCCTGTGGAAAAATGCAGTGCTGCATAGAAAGAAAGAAAGAATGGATAATGTGATCTCAGGAGATGCATTAAAAGAGAAAAGAATCTCCATAGAAGCTGTATTAAGCATTAGCTGGTCAGGCTACAGGCTAATGAGACAGGCTAAGCCTCAAGTACTGCCACCAACAGCCAAACATCTTCCGTCATGTTCTTACCCTATAGCAACTACATTAGACAACTTCATTCAAAATGCAGAAGATCATCTAGCAAAAACAGGGATTTCTGTGGTTGCAGTGCGATTCAGTGAAGGAGTCAAGAATTGCTAAAGTTAGCCCAAAGCGGAGAGCGAGACCGAGGAGCTGGGAGTGAGACAAGAGGGAAAGAGCTGTTTGCTTAGCTCAACTTCAAGTGATTCTGAAACATTGTTTAAAAGATGCTTATATAGAATTCCTAGTAAAACAAAGTTCATAAACCCATTGATTAGCTTGTAAATTAAGAATCATTTCTCATTCTAGGCTTTGTCCTACTTTGGAGATTAAGTAGTACTTTATCTTAAGCTGATCACAAGCCTTTAAAAGGTTAAAAACATTCATTTTCTTGCCTGATGTAAGGGAAGATTAGCTCCAGGAGGTACTACAGGTCAGTTATAACAGAATTTAACACTATCAAGAGTAGCATCCAAACTTCCCAAAGCATCATTGACAATGTAGTGCCAGTTCTTCAAGCTGTCAGATAGGTACACAGAGCCTCTGCCCGTGATTTCATTCTGTGGTTTGGAAGGACAGCAAATCTGGTATTACGTAATTCAGATATATCCAAGAATTAATCTTGCATTCAAAAATGAGATAGGCAGGGGGATTAGAGGCAGTCAGAAGCTGTGAATGTTAAGACTATGCATTTCACAAGTGTAACATAACCATCAAGGTCTGGCAAAATGCATGCTGCTAACAATCCAGAATAAATGCTCAAATAAAGCAAGGAGAAGAGTACAGACTGTTGAAAATTAGAATGGTGGGTAAGAGGAGAGATAGAATGAGACTGCTGCACAAAGCGGTTTACGGTCTCTTGACATTTGACAGAGCATAGGAACTGCAGCTTCATTTCAGGAAAGCATGTGTGTGTACGTACACGCATACACACACACAGTTCACATACATTCCAAATGAAGAAGGTCATGTCATACTAAGCTGGATCAAGACAGTGATGCTCCTTCAACTATTGTCAGTTATTTCTTCAGCTATTTGATGTTTACTGTATATGTATATATATATATATATATATATATATATATATATACACACACATTTATATATAAAGGTGCCAGTATCTCCTTAAGCTCATTACGTAACAAAAGCAATGAATTCTGAAAGAGAAAATATATCCTATATGGATATATGGAAGGGTACATGGCATCTTCTGCCCTTCTACTTCTCCGTCAAAAGGATCAGCAGTATTTAAAATCATTATCAGCTTGTAATTTATACATCTGCTGTCTTCATAACAGCATAAAATAGCTTTAAGTATATATACATACACACTTTTCTAGGATATCCCAGTGTTCTTATCCTTCAATCTTATATATTTCAAGAAAGACTGTACAGCAGTTTGTTTAACTAGCAGTTATCAATTGCATTAAGAAAAAGCAATAACCTTTTTCAGCGTGGTGTGCTGCCAGTTCCAAAGAATTTCAAATACATTCAAATTTTTACTATAACTTACAGTGACTGGCATCTGTATTAGTAGTAATACAGTTATATCTCATTAAAACACTAAGTAGTAATAAACAAGAAAAATTAAGCAACTTTTTGCATAACAACTTTGTGTTATCATTAATAGCATTAGTCTGGAAGGCCATTTTAAAGGGCAAATTGCATTAGGATTTTATTGCAGTATTGAATAAATAATGTGAACACTCAAACTACATTAGCACTGACTCATCTCGTTTAATCTCAGTGCATCCTATACTTTATTTAATACTGTCATCTCGTTTAATCTCAGTGCATCCTATACTTTATTTAATACTGTTAGGGCTGTGCAACTGAACACCAAGTAGAAAGATAACACTGAACATTTGGAATCTCATGACTAATTAAATTATCATAGAATTTTGTGACTTTTAGTATGTAGTAAACATGACTTCATTTTTAGGGCAGAAATTCTCACAGAGTTGTTGAAGTTGGAAGGGACCTCTGGAGATTTTCTGGTCCAACTCTCCTGCTCATATCAGGGGTCAGCTAGGGCAGCTGGCACACAGACATCTAATTCCTCCTGCTTGCTCCCCACACTGTGTGCATTACTGCGCAGGCACTTCAAAGAGGCCTCCCGATGAGCTGCTTTCCTGGAAATACCATGAAAGCTTTCCCTAAAATGCACTCCCATAGGCACTTCCTTATTTACGTGCATACTATTTCAGCCCTGTTTTCAGGATTATGCTTTTGTTCACATCACCCTGGATACTCTGCTTGCCAATCCCATCTACCATTTCCTCACTTGATTTTTGGTCATTTTTTTTCTTCCTCTGCCATCAGTCCTCTTCTTACCAGGTTGGGCAACCTGTTGGCAAAGACACTTCAGCCCCTATTAGTCAGGTGGATCCAATCTCTTCCAAGCAGTTAACAATCCTCAGGGAAGGTCCCATAGAATCAAAACCCTTGTTGCCAAACACCAGCTGCACAACCAATTGCTGACCTGAAGGATCTGTTTGATCCTCCTCACTAGCAGGATCAAGACCACCACCATTTGGGACCCCATGCCCTTGATCACTGTCCCCGGAGCCATGTAGTCATACTTGATACTTTATAGCTGTCCCAGGCAGTATCGTTGGTGCCCATGTGAAAGAGCAGCAGGGAGCATTAGGCTGATCAGGCTGTAGCAGCCCTCCACAAGCATCCCTAGAAAACAGGTCAGGACAGCAGATAGGGTTTCCATGCCCCTGCAGCAAGGAATCTCCCATTACTAACATGGGAGCATGTTATCCCATGTTATCCCATTATGTTAGCAATCTCCCATAACTAACTATCTCTGATGTTGCACAGTCTGCTGACCTCCTCCTGCAGCTCCCTCACTTGGCAGCACAGCTCTTCAACTACAGGCTCCTGCAGGCAAGAAGACTATCTGCCCTAGCAAAAGATCCCAAGCATTCCCTGCAGCCCAAGACCTGCAGAGCTACCACTGACCTCTGAAGCTTCTTCTGGGTTGAAGGCTCCAACATTGCAGGGACGGTTGCTCCAGCAGCTGCTGGGGAACATGCACTACAGCGCATCACCACCAGAGCAGAGGATGGGGATGCTGATCTGAACAGTTTACTGGCTTCCCCTCCTTGTACAGAAGCTGCCACATCTTCTGGCTGCCTCCAAAAGCTGTGCTTTGAACATAGCTCTTTCATAGACTTCACCCAACCACCCGTTAAAAGGGTGATTGACTGTGCCCAATCGGATATCTGGGGTAGTGGGTGGCTCTATGCATCCTTTGATCAAGAGCAGCTGATGGGGCTTGTTAACAGCCTACCAGAGGGCAAGGCCTCCTGTGGTTATCCTTACCTGACAACAGCAGGCACCCTCAGGTTCCTCAGAGGGCTCCCCAGGAGTCTCCCAGCAATCCCAGAAGAAGTTCTCAGAAGGTCTAGATGACCTCAAAGTGGAGCCCAAAAGCTTCTGTGCAAACTGCTGTGGCTGTTGGCTGCCTCTGTTATCACTGGCTTGGGTTTTGCTGTTGTGAGTGGTGCAGCACATAGACCATTATTTACAAGATTACCATTTGCTTAAAATCCTCATGGAACTGAGTAGCAAAATTCCAGTTTCCTCATGATAATTATGCCAGTAATATTTATTCTCTAGCAGGAACTCAGTCGGTTATGGTTTTAAATAGTAATAAAACATATGAGTTTGTGTGAAACACAGTGAAATCCTGGCTGTCAATGACATTGTTCAGAACAAATCTAAGAAACAATCAAGGCGTTTTATAGAACAAGATAGTTGAAACAGCAGGAGGCTCCACAAAATATATGGCTACCTGTCAGAGTGTGAATCTTATCTGAACCATTTCAATGAAGAGTGATAGACAAATGCAAGATCTGACACCCTGATTGCTGAAGGAATGTGGATCTGTGCATCTGAAAGAAAAAGAAGGCACCTAGTCTGGAATATACGAAGAAGTAAATGTGCTCTAGTGGCATCACTCTGACAGAAAAATAAATAAAAGTCAGAGTAAACTGAAGGTTTTGAGAAAAACACTCATGAAAAAGAGGCTTAGACTTCAGAGGAGTATTGAAGAAAATTCAAGGAAACAAGATTCTGAGCGTTCTTTTTAACTAAGAACAGTTTCTGGGTCTCAGAGGTCGAATCAACTCAAAATTCAATAGAGGGAACAAAGCTTTGGGTGAATTTTGCAACACAAAGAGGTACAGAGAGACTCCCTGCCTCAAAGGGTTTGCAGTCTGAATGCAAGTCTGAATGAATGGATGCAAGGAGGAAAAAGCAGAGAAGGGTGAAATGACTTGCTCTGTAAATCAGTGACAGTATTAAGAGCAGACCTGGCTTGTGTGTGCTTTCCTTCAGCATTTGCTCTGCTTGGCCACACAGCTTTCTCCTTCAAATGACTGTATTTTTCTGAGAAAATTGAGTCAGAAGGCACGTGTAAAAAAAATTCGGGGACCTGCGCAGAAATCCCTGGCAAGTGCAGTGTGTAATTCATTTCCATAATATTAGTTTGCTCTTATTAAGGGATTTACTGCTATTAATGGAAAATACTTAACCTGTCCAAAATGTGTGCCTTTTCCAACTACACAGAGTACATAATCCCTCGTAGTTTAATAAAATAATAGCAATTAGAAACAGAATGCCTTTGCAGTCTAATGATATTGCCACTGCCAGATCCTTTACTAATCCCCTTAAGAGGAAGCTGCACCACTTTTTGCTGAACTTGGCGAACAGAATACTGAAAGGTTAGAAGTACTTTTCACCATTTATATACCCTGAACTGCATTAGATAATAGCTTTTAATCAAAACTGGCATTTCTAGCCTACCAGAAGTGACAACTAGCTTGCCAACAAAATAATATCTGGCAGTGTGTCTGTAATGTAGGCAAGAGAGTATCACACTTGATTATATTTTGCTGTTGCTGATTTGCATATATTTAAAGGAATCTAAATATTCAATATGCAACTCAAAACACCTTCATAGCAATCCCTCTCCAAAATATTGCTGCAGTTGTACTATTGTGCATCAATTCTAACAGTCTCAGCCTGCAATTATGTTCACATCTTGTTAATACTTTGCTAGAAATTTCACAGTAATATGCAAAATCACATGCATAGGATGGTTCAACATGAGATTATCTTTCCTGATTACCAAAATTATCCAGGCTTTTTTTTTTTCTTATTGCCAGAATACACCAATCTTTACAGCAAATTACAATTATTCTGGGATTCTGCAAACAAGTTATTTTGAGATCTTCATTTCTGCAATCATGTCAAAATCTCACTCTATGTTAATAATATAGAAATGGAATTTCCCTACTTAAAGTTTAGATTACATTATATTTTACAAAAGAGTTGATTCTACAAAATGGAAATATTTTCCCTAATATTGTAAATAAAAATGTCCAATGAACCTTAAAATGAATGAAGAAAGTCCACGTGGCTCATCTCAGTACTTCTCACACACACACAAAAAAAAGGTTAAGTTAGTATCTGAGGCCCCAGTTGATCTATACATTGTAGCACGTTGCAAGTCCAGTGATTCCAAATATAAAGTATGCAGAAACACATTGCAGAATTACTATTTATTGCAGCATTTTTATTTATAATTTTGGTATAAATGCTTACATCTGAGACAGTGATATATTTGAAGATCTTGCAGACCTCTGCTTCAATGCTTAAAGCTGCCTTCATCTACTGTATCTAACTTCGAAATGCACAAAAACATTTCAGGTATCTTTTAAAGTTTATGTTCATTTTTCTCCCTTCCAATATCTAGCGTTTCATAAAGCATTTATTTAGCAGATGTGAACTACAGTTCAAAAGTTTGTAATCTGAAGCATCAGGAAAACAGTGGTCAGAAAGCGTAACTTAATTCGGAATAAATTCCCCCAAGGGGCTGCGAAGAAAGGAACTGTACTGCCGTCTCACACGCCTTTGTCCTTCCCTTTGTTTATTCAAAGCAAACCAACATCAAGGAGTCTCAACACCAGGTGACATTTCGTATTTTTAACTTAATTCAGCTTTACTGCTTCCCCATCCATTCTTCTTTGACAAGGAGAATATACAACTTGCCATTATAAATACTTTATGATGACCCCGTCTCCCATACCCTTCAATCCAATCATAGCTATGCCACTTACTATTCATGTCAGTTTAGATATATATATGAACCATAAAAGTAAACCCATCTCTCTCTGCTCTCTTTGAATTATCTTTCAGAGGGCCATAAAAACAAAACTGAAATGAATTCATATGGAATTTCAAAGCACTGACAATTGTTTCTTCCCTCCCCGTAGGAGGGAGGGAGGGAAGTGAAATGATGTCCTCCAATTTCTGATTGAAAAATAAGCAGCTTCTACATCCAGCTTGTAAGATTTATTTAACACTACAATTTCAGTGGCCCGTAGAGATCCACATATGTCTTAGTTTTCTATTTCTCTATGCTCTTCAAGCAAACTAAAATTGCAATATTTGTCTCCATGCTGCTTCGGGTGGGAGCTGAGGAGACTCTCACAGAAGATGTGCAACCGAGACATCACTTTGTGGTAACCATAGGAGACCAGAGACCCAAGTCACGCCAACTACTCTCTAAATAAGGCAGGAAAATCTTACTGCAGCTAGGAAGGTTAAGTTAGCACATCATAAGGGACTGTACTACAGGGACTAAAGTGCTCCCTGATACCAAAAATAAGAGTTGGGTGAGCAGCAAAAAAGTGAAGTTATATTCACCTATTGGAGGTTTCCCAAGCCTGTCAGCTGGTTAACAAAACTACTAAAATTACGGTGGGGGAATGGCTTTTTGTAATCATTTATGATAGATTAATTGCTGAAGTGTTTTCCCAAGTTGCGTATATGTTGTATACAAGTCTATGAATGAAACAAGAAAAGAGAATTGTGAACAAATTGTGCTTACAGGTGGGAAATTGGAAGCTGCATCTAAATTGTGCCCAATAGAGTCATCCCAAGAGCTTGGATCCCAGACTTCTAAAGGACTGCATAACCACCAGTTAAAAATCCTCTCTGCTCTTGCCTCAGGCAAAGGCAGGGTCTTTTTAAGGAGGACACCAGCTCACCTGCCTGTCTTCTTCTGTGCCTGATGCCTTCTCCACAAGTGGGTAGTAAAGCTACAGATGTAGTTCTGGCTTCTGCAGCAGCTCTGTGCATCCTAGTTAGCTTCCTGTGCAGCGCAAGCCCCGGAACACCCTCACTGTAAGGACATGTAGTGAACAGCTCTTCAAAGCAGACATCTAATGATGACAGGGTAGGGAACACTGAACACCGAATCCCGCTGAATCAGCTCCTCCTAAAAGCATCAAAGGTGAATGCTTAAGGCGTTGTCCCTGGTGCAAAACCCACGGCAGTGATTTAAGAGAAGAAACCCTCTCCAGGATATTATACAAAATAAAAGGGATTATTGCATAAGGGAGTATTGGTCTTACCATAAGATGTCTTGGTGTGTGGGGGAGAATTTTGGAATTGGGAAAAGAATTTGGGGATGATACTATGATTACTTTGAGTTAGTTAGGAAAATGGCCAAAGGCAAGGCAATGGAGGGACTGTAGATCCTTGTAAAGTCCTTGTGTATGTTGGGAATTCATGCTTAGCTTGGCTGGATCTGGAAACAGGGATAAGCAAGAGTCTCTCACCTTTACTAGCCAGGAAGGGTCAGAAACCCCAGCGGTCTTTCAGCGTACTAGATTCTGCCACCCTTAACATCCATCCTTAAAATTTCTGCTCTTAGAGGAAGATAATTCACTTTTATGGCTGCTCTAGCCTGCAGTAGAGACTATGGTTGCTCTGTGCTTTCCTGTACCTGCACCCCCTCCAACTTTCTCAAAGTTTGCTGAATCTGTGCAGATAAAATAATAACCCAACTTGTTGCCTAACTGTTATTCAGTTTGTAAGGCAGTACCTTCAGCTTGGTTGCAGCAAAGCTTTAATAGCTTTAGTCTTTTCCATGGAATTTCTCGATTGCAAAATGTCCATTGTTAACTGCTGAGCTTTTATATAGAGAAAACAAAACAAAGCAAACCTACTTTGATGTCAGTGAAAAAGGTTTTAGGAGTGTATTAAAGAAAAATTATATGTCACTGAGATAGCACTTGGTTTGTTGTCACTAAAACTTGTATTAATGTTTGTCTTTATGGAATAGCATTAGCAACAAAAGGAATGGCAGAGACTCTTTGCTTCATTAAAGAAATGAGAAACTGTGCATCTCACAGTAGCAGGACTTCCCTCTTACTTGCAGGATTATTAGATTGTCTTCCCAGGACTTCTGAAGAAGCTAATTACTGTATCTATTTCTAATTATTCTGAGTACTTATATAGTGTTCAATTTTTTTTTGATCAAGTCCCATCAAAAGCAGCATGTTCATAACGAGCTGAGAATTTGGATTATGGTAACAAAATCTTAGGGTTAAGTTGCTCTTTAAAATATCAGTCAGGAGAAAGAAATATTTCTAGGCAATGTTCTAATCAACATTTAATTGCTTTTAGCATGCAATTTGACTTTCTTTGTCCTTTCTCACTGCAGTTAATTTGTGTTTCCTGAGGATATCTGAATACCATAGATCTGATTTATGCTCTGACTTCTCTGACAATATGGCACCTGTCCACCCTTCCCTGTGGTGTTTCTTACCGTACCTCTCACTTAAACTGTGACTCTCTCACTTCTGTAACCTCTGCCAAAACCTTCCTCCCTGCAGGAGGGACGCAAAGCCAAGGACACAGAGCCCTGCTTTGATACAGCACAGTGCTTAACCTTGGCTTGGGCCTCTGAGAAAACTGCTGAGTTGTGAGCAAGAGCCCTGAGAGAATCTGCGGTAAGACGTGAAAGGCGAAATTACAGAGTTAGGCCTGGTGAGATGGGGAACCTTCATAACCCAAGGAGTCAAGAGGCAAAACAGCACTGTAGAAAGATATAAAATCCTGATGGGAGGAACTGGGTGGGCTACTTGGAGGCAAGGAGCTGTCAGATCCTCAGCTTGGTGGAGAGTGGTGAGCATGGTTCGCGGGAGCCACAGGGGCCAGCCCGTTCCCTCCTGACTGGTGCCAGCAAATGGTACTGGGGACCTTGTCTTCAGCAGTGAGCTTATTCATGCTTAGCCTAGTAGGTCATTAAATCATGGCTAGCTTTTCTGTGTTAATGTCAAATAATTGCTGTACACATTCAAGTGGTGTCTAACCTTCTTGCAGAGTTTCTTTGCAGCTAGCTAAAGACATCTGAACAAACTTGCTCAAAAGAGAGGTATGAACAAAGTGGTGGTTTCTTATTTATAAAGCCCAGCAGAAATTAGGTAAAAATTGGTCTTGAAGACAAAGGCTCTTTGGGTCAGAAGCCAGATCACAATGAAATATTTCCATCACCAGCAACAGATTTACGCGTTGGGTCAAGAACGTGTAGATTGGGTGTCTCTTAATTGAGACCTTACTGTCTAATTACTTGATTCAGTTGCATCTCCTATGCAAATAAGTACGTTTGTCCTCCAAATGAAAACATGTCAACAACCTAATAAAAGTCTATTATCATGGAGAAACTAGTATGTGATTATCGTTAGTCTTTAGGAAGAAGAAGTTATTTAAGCAATCATATGAATTGTTGCTTTTTATCAAATCCATCCTCAGCAGAAGTACTGTACAACCTGCTCTGACACGCTCTGTACACAAGCAGAGGTAGAACATAGTCAAGTTTCAAATGCCTGTACAGTGCTAATGGCAAAAAGATATTACTCTTATGTTTTCATTAGTCCATGTGAATTGCTGTGTGTCTTCACAGGAGTGAAACACTGCTGCTAAATCCAGGCCAGCTTTTGGTAGAATAAACAGAGTGGAAGAACTGCATCCTCGTAACAATAAAATCTGGATAATTTCTATGCATCTCTCAGGTATGTGCAGCTCATATCCTAAATCAATGGCTCTGACCTGGACCGCATCATTTATGAGAGTCTGTAAGTCTATGTTTATTTTTGCAGATGACGATAGCCTTGCAAATGCTCTCTAGGCTGGATTTACTGTCAGTTTATCCCCAAAACTTTCCACAATGCCCGTTCAGTCTTTTTAGGAGGAGCAAGAGGAAGAAGCAGAAGATGTTTTGATTGCTTCTGCTAGTGCCAGGCATGACAGGACAGAGAAATTTCTTGGTACTTTGTATCCTTTCCTCTGTGATTGATTGGGAGGTTCAGGAAATGGAATATATGTGATAATGTGTTTAACTGGAGCAATAAATATGCTAGACTGAATAGAAAAACTTCTCTCATCCCTGTCAACCGTCTGAAAAGCATGCACTGGGCTTAAGGTGTTCACAGAAGCCAGTACATACCACATACAACTCTCAAGAATGATATTCCTGCTGGAAAAGCTCAGCATTTACCATGATATCTGCCTATTCATGCTGCTGCTGCTTGACAAAGTGTTCAGTTGCAAGTGACAGAGTTACAGGGCAAGCAATGTGCCAACATCAATGTTTTCATTGGCCTTTCTTTTTTCTTTCTTTCTTTCTTTTTCTTTTTTTTTTTTTTTTTGGAAAGGTTTATGGTTTGGCAGGTATAGAAAATGCAGAATGGCATAATGATTAATTTTAAGAGAACTGAAGAGAGACTGCAAGAATATTACTATATTTTATCAGGCTCGCCTGCTGCACTGAGAGGAGGCACGTCAATTTTAAAATGGGAAGCAGGGAGATTGGACTGAAAATAAGAGCAGAGGAAAAGAAAAACCTTTCCAAATCTAGTTCTTGCTCTTCGGTGGACAGATTGGGAAAACATATAATCAGGTTTCATTCTTATACTTAAGATTTTTCTGTTTATTTCTGCTTTTTTTTTTTTTTTTTTTTTTTTTGCTTCCTCTGCTGCCCTGGTTTCGTGAAAAATATTTGCAGTTCTTGTTACTCTCTACTGAAAGACTTTAAAATCGGTGCTTTTAGCTAACCTAACATAACTGGTGTATTCCTCAGTCTTTGCCTGCCACCGCTTACCAATACTGCCACTGTTATGCCATGAGGTGTCTTGCTGTTTTGAGTTGGTGCCTTGTGCTCCTACTGTGCTTGATACTCACTGTAATCAAACAGAAAAATACTTTTGCCTATGTAATGATTTTAAGAAACATCCCAACTTCTTTTTTTTTCCCCCATGGAAGATGGTGTATCTGATCCAAAACACAAGCTTGCACTTTACTGGGAGGAAAGATCAGTCATCTAACATAATTTTGTTCCTCCTTCAGCCTTTTTTCCCTAAACTCTGCTCTCTCCTCTATCAGCTTTCCCCAGGTTCCATCCATGAAGGGTTACTGAAGGTTTGGTTCTGCTGAGAACATAGTGGAAACTCAGCGTTGCACATCACGCCTCCCGTGTCATGATTCCTGGAGCGTGTCTGGGACGGAGTGGACAAAGGGAAGTGCTAGGCATAATTTGTCTGGACTCTCAAAAAGACTTCAGCCAAGTCCTTCACAGGAAGCTATTATGGAAACTAATAGTCCTGAGGTGAAAGGTAAGGTTCTGCCGTGGATTAGAAACCAGCTAAGAGAGGTGCAAAACAAAGAGCAGAAATAAAACGGTCAATTTTCAAAATGGCAAAAGGTTAACGCTGAGGTTCAGTAAGTCTTGGAGCAGCTTCAAGGACAACACTTACTGCACATGTAATTTACCAAGAAACTAAAATAAGCAGGAGAGATTCTAATACAGATGGCATTTGGAGAGGAGCCTTTTCCATACATGCTTGGACTTCTAGGTCGAGACCTCAATTTCCCCCCTCTCTGCTCCAGGATTTGTAAGCAACAGACATATTCATTTGAATTCCCTCGTGATCTATTGTGATTTGAGCTTTCGGGAATACTCGAGGAAAGCGCAAAAGCATAGCAAGTTTCCAACCTCTTGAGCAGCAAACTTTAAATGAAGTCCAGAGGGACTCTCATCTTACATTGCAGAGAATTCGTTCAGCTGTACTCGCAGTCTATGACCCTTATGTAAGCAAGCCCTCTGAAGCTAATATAATAGGACTATCGAAAGAAGTAGAAGTGAGAAAGAGCAAGGATCGGACTTGTACTTGCATTTTCTTCGTCCTAAATTACGAACGTTACTACCTTTAATTTTTGCAACATGGTGATCGGAGGTTTAACTTGTGATCGTGGCCACCTCTTCCAATGCAAATACATTCGTCACAGATGCAAATTACAATGCAGCTGCTGAATATTATTGTTTCTCTGTAATGCCTTCAGTGATAAGACTACGGATTAGATTCTCGGTGCAGAACTGCTCTAATGTAAGACAACAACAGAATAAGGCTATTTTAGCAGCATATTTTTCAGGATGAAAGGCTGCTCTGCTCTGCATTCTTTTGAAGTCATTCCAGGGTAAAATATCATCTCTGAATACATTTGTAGAGACTCTTGGAAAGAGGAGTATTCAGAGAATAAATGAGCTGCCAAGACTGTATCATGACACTTCACTGGAGAAATATTTTAGCCCTCCTATGATTCCCTTAACAAAAGTCAAAGCATACTCCATCTCTATGGAAAACTCTGGTTGTTATATCCTACATATGGAGCAATCAAACACCCGAGCAAGTTCAGGTCAAATTCCTACATACTTTCCACCTGGTGTACAAGTATGAGAGAAAAAGATGTCGAATTTCAAGGTTAATGTATCTGCAGATTTTCTTATTATGAGATGAAAAAAAAAAAAACATACCAGTATTGCAGATGGCAGAGCTGCCCTCTCTCTATCTGGATGACTTTTGTGGGCAAAGAGTCAGTTTTGGAGCCCAGTTCTTCTCTTCCCGAGATGAAGGAGAGCTTTTGTCATTCAGTTCACTACAAAGTGGACAGAAATGTCAGGATTGACAGGCTCAGTAAGGCAGAACTTAGGACTTGGCTGAAAATCTGTGTGTGCAAATCCCCTTGCTTAATGATTGGAACATTAAAAAGAGAGAAAGTTCTCTGGCAAAAATAAGACCATTAGGTCTTAAAATCTGGCATTTTCAAAGGGGAAAATGTTACCTGAGTAAATATATGTACTTCAAAACATTTTTCAAAAATTCATACCCCAACAGTTTTAACATTTTAAAAATCTTGTAAGTTCTTAAAGATGAAATTGCCAAGTCCAGATACTAAGGGATGAAACTTTACCTAAGTAAATAGTGTCATGCTGACCTATAGCAGCCCAGGATTTGGACACTGGTCAAGGTCGAGCACCGTTGACACCAAACAAGATTGATCATTTTATGTGTTTCTGTGCTTAGACTCCCTCCGTTCTCTTTTCCTATGGATTGAGAGCTCCCTTAATTGATTATTTTTTCAGTTACGTTAAAGAAAAAATGTTTGAAAAATGTGCAAAAATCAGGGAGCGATGTCAGAGCATCCCAGCATGTATCTGGCCTTCATTGAGCTATGAGAAAAGCATGGTTTTGACTTCCATGGAAGAATCAAACAACTAAAAAGAGTGGCAATTTTTACAGTTGTGGTTTTGCATATGAGACTTCAGCAGTACTTCAATGAGGAGAAATGGGTGTTTAGATACATTAGTTATAATGAGAAAAAAATCAGTTTATTCAGACTGGGCACCTGCCGCATATGGTTAAATTACAACTCACGAATCTCTCCATTTCCACCAGAATGCAAACACCATAGTATCTGCATGTGGAGCATTTGTCACATCTGTTTAGTATGTTCCTGTAATTTCCTCAAGAATAAATACGGCATGACTTTTGTTTCTGAGGTAGATATATTAACCATAATTATTTTTCCCTTATTTTCTCCTTTTATTTTTATAATCATACTGTAAGATAAATATCCCTAAGGTAAATATAATTCTGCTATATTCCTAGTACTAGTAAAGGATTTCACTGCTTCTAAACTCATTAAGTTAGTGCTTATTAAAATGTGCAGGTGCTCATTATGTCATGGAAAACAACTTCTTATTTTATTGCAAGTTTCGTTTTTGAGGTTAGCACATAGCAGACCTAATTATATTGAATACTGGGATACATTTTTTTTTTTATTTCAGTCTGCATTTTCATCTGACTCCGCTTGATACTTATTATTCTCAGCTTATTATAAGCTGTGTCACAAGTAAGGAAGGAAGTCACAACAACTTCAAGTGACAGACGAGTCAAAAATCAGACACAGTTAGTGGGTTTCATACTCACCTAAATTTTTGATTGTCATAGCTTTGAATTAGATGATTCCGTATCTTGAGAAAACTTGTGAGCATCCTAACATTGTGTGGAAGTGCCAAAAAAAAAAAAAAAAAAAAAAAAAAAAGAGAGAGAGAGAGACTTTGAAAGCCTGAAAAGATATGGAATCATTGACACTTTAAGTAACCTCATCTTCTGGAGATGCTTTTTCAGGTTTTATTCTGTACCTTTTTATGATCTAATCTTAAAAATGTGTTACTATAACCCTTCTATCAAGTTCTGTCAAGGCCAACATCAAATAAGTAAGGATCCTCCTTGAAATTAGCAGAAATCACTGCATTGCTGCCCTGACACAGATGTTTAATAGGCGTTAAATACTTCCTTTGAATAATACCTTTCACTTTACAATCAGCACACTGTTACATCGAGGAGAGAATTAGGATAAAATAGTAATTAGGATAGGAAGTGAACATGGGAGTGACAAAGGACAAATAAGACATTGACAGTAGCACTGACTTCATAGCATTTTTTGACTTTGTTCCTCCCTCACAGCTTTGAAATTCCAGAAATTCCTTTTTTTTGTCTCTCTTTCCTGACTGGCAGGCCTCCCGATATTACTTGGTGCAAAGTTCTTGTTTTCCTATCATAGTCGCACAAAGAGCAATCTGTATGTTACTTCCTAGTGAGGAATCCTCTGGAGAGTGCTGGAGAGACTCTACTGAGCTATGCTGACCACGAGCTTCTGGAAAGAGAAAATCTCTCAGGCAGAACTTGCCATCTAAATAGGTAAGAAAGAAACAGGGTGGGGAATTGAGACAGAACAGCGAAGTAACTAGACTAGAAACTTAATAGGCTTGTGGTAGAGCAAATCCAAACAAAAAGATGAGGAAAAAAAATGTATTCATTGGCCAACAGTACTGCCGCGTTTCTGGAAACCCGTATAGGAAAACCCCTGAGAGTCTTTGGTGACATCAGCATGAGTTTTATATCCCCGGTGCTCCAAATTCTCCAGCTTCATTGTTTTTCTGCTACATATAATCCACATTTAGGATCTATGAATGTGAAAAGCCTGCAGCTATACTGGCAGCAACCAGGAATGGTCATCTGGACCCTATTCCACACGTGGTATTTTGACGCTGGGGAAATGCCATTGTGTCTGAATGGATGTTTCAGGATGGTCCTTGCAGTTTGTGTCACTGATTGTGCAGTATGCAGACACAAATGAAACAAAAACAGTTTTTCTGATCTAATCTTTTTTAGCTACTGAAGGATCCTTCTCAAACTACTGCTATACAATGAGCGATCTGAAGACATAATTCGGTTTGCTCTACCCGAACCAGTAACTACCAGTATGAGATCAGTGGCAATAGTTTTTGCTTTCAGGACATGAAGGATGTCACAAACTGTGTGCTACAACTTGCTTAGAAGGGCATGTGTGTATTTTTTCTTGACTTCAGCTGAATCTGTACATTACATAAAGAAAGAAAGGATGTAATTTGATGAATCCAAGCTACCAATGCAGACAAAACTTAGATGTTTTAACATGCCTTTTCACACATACAGCCAGTGCAAGTGAATATTCATCAGCATCAGTTCATCTAACTCCAATCACAACTCATTTTAGGCTCTGAAGAACTGGTAATTTTTGCCTTTGTTATGAAGAAAGAGCAATCACATTAGAGAGCTTTGTCATTCCCCTTGTAATGAGTTTAATATGACATTTGGGAAAGTGTTTTTGTATGTCTAGCACAACAAGGTTGTTTGTATATTTTTTAATGGCAGCTTCACAAAGGTATACTGTACAAGTAGCTTCATCTTGATTTTTTTCTATAATTTGAATGCAAGTTAAATGTTAAATTACAGTAATTGTGAGCTGTTTAATATTGCCTGTTATGTACCAAGCATCATTCCAGAGATAGCTTTCCTTTAACTGAACAGGAGTTCTGAAGCTGTTACACAGTGCTGTTCCAGAAGGCCAAAATATTTAGGGACTCCTGAATTTAACAGACAAAATTTCAGTAGTCATCAAATCAGGAATGCCTTGAGAAATATAGGACCAGACTCATGGGAGGCTGGATACTTAAAGACCTGAGTTGTTTATGCTCCCAAGTGATATATTTTAATCAAATAGAGTTTTCAGTGGTCCTTTATGCATGGAGGAGATATTTATTAGTATTATTTTTTCCCTGTTCTGGCCAGGTAAAGGATGCTCCTTCCACACCAGTCATTAAAGCCAAGTGATAATCTCTAAGAAAATGTGGGACATTCAATAGAAGTGATACTTAGTTTTAAAATACTTTATATACTCATGGGCTGAATTGAAACAGGAATGCTCTAGCCAAAATCTCACATATATCTCCAGGAGAATAAAAGTCATAAGTAGCCAGTATGATTCTGCTGGTGAATTTAGACATGATAGCACTGTATTGTACAAGTCAAAATCTAGCTACTATTATGATTTTATATTATCATTTCTTAAATTAAAAAAAAATCTATACATTGATGAAAAATACATGTGTGGTCAAGCTGGCAATATGGAAAGTAGATCTGCTGGACAGTGCTGTTAGGTGATGATCCGTTCCCAAAAATCACATTATGCACTTAAGTGTTATGAAGTCGTATCTGAACTTTGAGAATGTGAGCTAATGTATTTATTGATTACAGTTTGGAAAGACAATGATTTATTATTTCTTCAGTGCCCGTGACATAAGCAGTATGAATGTACTGATGAAATTTGTTGACAACTTAAAGAGAAGAGGCATTGTCATTGCAGAGGAGAATTTGAATAACCTAAAGGAAGAAAGCTCAAAGATCACAGTGAAGTGAAATTCAGTCATATAAAACACAATGTTGCAGAATAAGAATTTCTGCTATAGGTGAAAAAAAGAGAAATGACTGAAGGTGGTGGAGGAGGAAAGTCATCTAGACCCTTACAGGCTGGCTAGAGACCTACATGAAGTAAATGCAGCCCGAGGCATTTTCATGTGAGATGTTTCCAGTAGAGGAAAGAAAGCCCCTCTGAGGTGCTGGCTGACTCATGGATGATTAAGGAAATATAGGGGACTGACCAGTATTGTACTGGGAACTAAAAATTCAAGGAAATTACTGCTGTTGTCACCAATAAGATCTATTCTCGTCTTTCTGAGTGATGGAAACAGAAATTCAAGAAGATCTGCGCAGTGACTTAAAACTGTACTTTATCTCATAATATCTCCTTTATATTGAAGCCTGTTTAATGCTTAGTTATATAGGATTAGTTATAGACGAAAAGTTCTGAAGCACTTTCAGTGCTAAAGTGTCTATGTTATAGGAACACATATCAACATATATAAATGTACCATAGAGCTACATCAGGGTGCATCTTCTGAATTTTCTCCCCTTGCCCTTTCTAGTAAGAGTTTTAAGAGCTCATTCTTCTAAGTCATCCATTTTTTCTTTTACATTTATTGATCCATTTATAATTATTGTTATAGAAGTCTAATTAGTATGATTGATGCATGTGTCTGCTACAGTGAAGTGCTTCTGATTTATAAACTTCTTTATTTTGTCTCCAAGAACAGGAGAATTCAGGAAAAGCTTATGAATTCAGGAAGATCTACATCGGAGATACCTTCACAGGAATGTCGACTGAGTTCCTGAGGACATTGCAAAGAGCTGAAGAATTAGAAGTAGCAGTGTTCATAACAGTAAGCCCCAAATCCTTGTATCCCCTTTTTCCTAAAAGGCAGAGTGGTTTCTCTAATGCAGCACTTTTTACATCAAAGCATACTTCAGTCTCAGCAGAACTACAAACTCAGTTCACTTAATAAAGTTAAATGTCGTAAGAGGAGCTAGAAACTGTGAGGTGAAGAACGGGTAGGACAACCTCCACTCTCACACGCATGCGCACACACACACACAGAGGCTATCTGCACTGAACTTTTGAGGCCACCAAAGAATTGTCCTCTGAGCACCAATCTTCTAGCTTCTCCATGTAGCACTAGTTATATGATAGCTTTAAGATGATATTCCAGTTGTTAATCCTAACACTGTTTGCTCATGCTGCTAGCACATATGTTAAAAAACGAACAAAAAAAAACAAAAAAGCCCCCAATGCCTGCAAGCAAAGTTTGTAAAGATTGCAGAAAAGTCCATTTTAAACACAAAGAGAAGCCCAGCACAATGGGCACATATATAAACTCTTGAAGATATAACAGTGAGATCATACCTGATATCATTTGGAAATGGTTGCTGCAGTGATTATGCGCTGACCCATCTTTCTCTACCCAATAAGGTAGGTCTTAATTCTTCAAGGTCTTAATTTTGGTTCATCACAGAGGTGGTTCTTTGATTATAGTACTTTGTATCTCCTGACAAATTGACTACATTTTCAGGGAAGAAACATTCCTAATTAGTTCCTACCCTTACATAACCCCAAGCATATTTGATGCTACTAATAATTTTCTCCTTTTATTCTGATTTTTAATGGAAAAGAGTCTCTCCTCAGTCACAGCAATCTGAGTTTTGCAGCTTGACTGTCAATAATTTCTAAATAGCATACTACTACTTTTACACGTGCATATTTTTTATCTTTGCTGATCTTAGTAGGGTATCTTCACACAAAGACCTATAGGCAGTAGCTCCATAACTGCAGGAAATTAGAAAAACTGTAGACTGCAGTAGGCCATACAATGACATAAGGAGCAAGTCTGATGTAATCATCTTTCTTAGGCACTGACTGCCACAAAGAAATTCCGTTGAGATGACTGGGAGGAATCTCACAAGAAGATAAAAAGAAAAATATTTTTCATATAGGTGGACAGAGAGACAAGATCTTAAGTATGAGATTTAAGTAAAATCCTTTGAGATTTCAAGCAAAGATATCAACTGGAGTTAAATGGTAGGTCAGTTGGTTCAAGGAAGGCAGATATTTCAGGAAGGGTTAAAGGAGGGTGTAAGTTGGGGCACCTAACATATTTGGGCCTCAGTACTGTTATTGCACTGCCTTGATCTGCATGAGACGTGCTTGGCACAGAAGAAGACCTTCTGACTTGGCACCTGTGACAGGACTTCAATTTTCCATTGTAACCCATCCTTCTTAGGGATACTGCCAAGATCTTTGGGGCTTTTGGCTTTAGTGGATTATGTGCTTTCTCTTTTATTTTTTTCCGTGTGAGTGGGGTAAAAATAATTGTCCTGGGGCAGATTTGCCCTTGTTTACCCTGAAGCAAATTCGTATAGCCTCCTTGTGCCCTTTTTCATTCTTCCACTCTCATCTTGAAGCATTAAGATATTTTCAACTTTTCTTTTAATATGTATCTTTATGTTTTCAGCATTGACAGGGGGTGGTTTCTTCTTAAGCTATCTGAAGTTATGAGAAAAACTTATATTAAGGCAGCAGGCTCATTACTGGGATAGAACTCTGTCATTATCAAGTTACACTCCAGGTGTTCGTTCCCACTTCACTTCTGTGACAAATTAGTAATTCTAATGAGTGCTCATATGGCAACTGCGAGGATGGCAGATCCCTTATTCCTGTGGCTATGGCAATAGCATATCATGGGCTTAGCAATCGCACTGATTTCCCATAAGTAATAATAAGAAGAAACTGTTACATTTCTAGCAGAAGTTTATTGAGCAGGGAGGATATTAGAAGATGTTTCTACTTAGTTTGGGATAGTTCAAATTCTGCCTTCCCTTTAGTTAAAAAATTTTCTCCAAGGAACCTTAAATGAACTTACAAAATTAGCATAAATGCTGGGCTACTCCCTTGCTGCTCTTGACCTTAAAATAGGTACAGAAAAAAGAGCAAAGTCTCCTTAGTGTAAAATCCCCCCAAATTTGATCCTACAAAACATTCATCATATTTCTTTAAAATTACATTATAATTTAAAGCTGTTCACTACTGGCGTGGACTGGGAATCATCTTTATTAAAGCCTACCTGCTGCAGCCAGGCTGGTGGTCCATGTAAGGGCCTGGTATTGAACCACTGAGGTCAACCTGACTTTTACAGCATATGTCAGGGCTGAGTCCTGAGTTACTTAACGTGTCTTTTAATGTAGAGATCGAAACTCACAGAGGAAGGTAGGTCTCGTTCTGTACATTCAGCGAGTGTCATTAGAAATGTGAGCACTTACAGGAACATTTGGTAAAGTCTTTGGGAGTCAAGACTGTGGGTGGAAAAAAAGCAGAGGCGATTGTTTATACTCTGAATTAATCAGTTCTGACTGCTAATATCCTGCCTGCTCAATAAACTTTAACAAGGAAAGTAGCATTGCACTCTCCTTATTACATATGGGAAATCAATGTGATTGCTAACCCCACTAAATGTTATTAGCATAAACACAAGGGGAAGGAATCTACCGCTTTAGCAGTTGCAGTGTGAGCATGCCTCAGAAATTAGTGCTTATCTGTCAAAGATTTCAGGCAGTGCGAAAGAACACCAGGGCTCGGGTAGGGTAAGGGCTGCCTGCTGCGAATGTGAACGTCAGCGTGACCGCAGATCGTCTTTGCTTGCTTTAGGTTCCGATTAGGCTGCCCACTCTTAATGTCAGCTGTGAGATTTTGCCGATCCTTGTGGGATTTTCAGTATTTGGGAGGATCAACCCCCCAAAAAAGTTCTAACGAATCTAAATGTTTCTGCTTCTGAGATGTCAAAGAGCGAACAGGCTGATCCTGAGTGGTGCTCAGCATCTGCAGTCCCTGGTGCCACGTGGGTGATGCTCGTAGCAGCTCAGCCTGCAGATGCATCCCCCAAGATGTTCAGCTTGATGACAACTGTTCTTTTCACAATAACAACCTAGAAAATCATCTCTTACCAGCAAATGTTTCATCTCCGTTCACTGTGCTTGCAGTGGATCAGATTTGCAATAAGGTTTAGGATTTTTCAATTATTGGTATCTATTAGCTCACCGTTTTTGGCATGTATTTTATTTATTTGGTGGGTTCACTTGGCAATGCAATTCAGAATTATGCTATCCTTGAATAAGAAATTTTATAATTATCCTGAATTGTGTTATCATGCCAAGCTGGTAGACTTATTAGGACCTAATTTGATTCTTATCTGATTCATCTGGTTTTTTCTTCCTGATTTATGGTAGCCATAAGTTTTTAGCCATTTTTTTAGTCATCTTTTTCTGTGGTTCACATAATCACTGTTGAAAAGAGATATTGGCCACCAGATCTACTTTACAGCTATTTTTCTTAAGTATTGAAAAAGGAATCTGGACTGCATCCAATATCCATGGTGATATTTGTTTAAAATAGTGTTCTGGAGCATCTCACTAGCTTAAACGTTTTTTAAAAAGTAAAATTAGCTCACTAAGTGATTCTTTAAAATAAAACAAAAAAGATTGAACCTCAAGGGTAGAAATCAATGAATTCTACTAGCAAAATCTTGCAGCCAAAGCAGTGTCCTGCTACTCCAATAAGGTAGGAACAGATTAAGCAAGTTATAATTAGTTTTTGCTTGCCTTGAACCTGACACGAGCAGACTAAATCAGCAAAACCAGCAACGCAGTGTAGGCACTTTGCAGCACGGTAACAGTGCTAATAGCGTAGCTATCGACAAGCATTTGGTGACACAGCTAAGCATAAATGTATAAACAACAGGGAACCACAAAAGGGCACGCTTAGTCCAGTATGATGAAGATGAGGTGGTCTCCTCTTCTCTGGGGGACAGGGTCAAGGACCAGGCTCACAGCACCTGTGTTTGAGGCCAGAAGGGTCTACGGAGCATCTTTTCTGGGTGAGACCTTTTATTTTAAAACCTGTCTGAGCCTGGACATCCTTCAGGGCAGGACACATCCTGTTTATTTTCCCTGGACATGATAAAAGGGAGGGGGGAAAAAAGAAAAGGTTTGTTTCCTTCCAATTAGGATTTTGGTTCAGGCGAGCTCTTTATTTTCCATTCAACATTAAGCACTTGTTACAGAAGCTTGGAATGACTTGCTCAGTAATTCTTGTACTTCAATTTCTTGCTGTTATCAGGATTTTTAAATATACTGGTTTTTCTCTGTGAATGAACATGACATCTGAAAAAAGTGTCAGGATGGCTTCTGTTTTGGCAAGTCAAGCTGTTTCTTCATGAGATTTAGCATTTGCCCTCTGTAGTTACACCCTTCTGGTCCAATATCATTGAAAGTGACCCATAATTGAGTACATCAGCTGAAATTAAAGAAATGCAGATCAGAGCATCCCATCTAAATTAATTTCCTGACTTTGCATTTAGCCTTCTCTGCACTACCAATTATGAAAATGGAAGATGGAGCACTTGGAAGCGGGAAAAGGACTGTGACAAGGTTGCAAGTCGGCCAAATGAAGGAGACCATGCTGGCTGCCGGCAGTGGAGGGCACTTGCACACAAACAGTCAGGGCTGGAATGAATTCTGAGGCTACACAAAATGTCTCTTAAATAGATAGAAACTTAAGCCTTAACCTTGCAATAGTCTACGCTCCCAGGGTAGACTCCTAAAGACAGCAGCATCAAACAAGAATTTAGGGGATCATACAAAGGAAAAACTGCAGATGTCATTCAAACGCAGAAGGACTAAGTTCTCCTTACTCTTTTTCTGCTGATTGATCGATTTTCTTTAAAATTTAATTTAAATGTAAATTGATAAGTGATGATTCTACATCATTTGTGTGCACAGGCTGGCGTTCAGTTGTATCATTTCTGTTAATCGTCTCCTCCCCAACCTTCAGATGTTATCTGTTATGGAGAACAAGGAGTGACTCAGAGTTCAGGTTCTGCCAGTATTTTCCTCACTTTCTGGTTTGTCTGTTAACCTCTGGAATATTTATTTGATGTATTTGCTCAGTCTTTGTTCTGAACATTCTCAGCTCCCCTTTGCCATGTACTAAACATCCTGGAGTAACGTCCCTCTGCCTTGAACTGAACTGATAAAGTAGTATTCACTAAAAAAAAAAAAAAAAAAAAAAAAAAAGGCGCCCAAAACTCTTGATTATGAATTGTTATGGATTGATATATTTGAAATGCTGTGTTAAAATGACTTAAATGAAAGACATCTGCTCTGAAGAAGTGATTTTGGGCCGATTTTTACAATTTCATTTATCAGATGCATTCAGTTAATGGTCAAGTCGTTTGTCCCTTCTTTCTTTCTCCACTGGCACATACACATATGTGCGCACTCAGACGCTGTTGGCAACCGAGAAGAAAGCGGTGTTATCAGCATTATTTTATGAACCTTTTATTAATTTCCATATCATTCTGTCATGGAAATAAAAGTAATGATTTTCTACATCTGGTCTAGCCATGGGAACAGCAGCTTTTATCCTTGTTTTACAACCCTTCATAGCATGTTCCTGGCTCCAGTAAGTGCTGAAGATAGATAAAACCGAGGCATCAGCAGTATTAGTTGCGTAGAGCTTTGCCTATCTCCTGTTTTGATGATTATGTGATCGCCTCCTGCTTTGCTGCACCCACGGAAAAGGCAAAGGATGGGATGGATCAGGAAAAGCATTTTCAGCATGTATGAGGAAGTATTAATAGCTACGATGGGACTGAATGAAGTGGCTAAACTATGTAACGGCTCAGAAATTCCCTTCCAGTGAGGCACAAAACACTGACTTTTGATTACTCTATAATATACTTCTAACTGGGTAACGAATTTCCCAGGATAGAGGGGCTGTTTGCAGCACAGGCAAGTGAAATGTTTAAATTAGTTTTGACGTGCAATTTAAGCTCATGAATCGATATTCCTCTCCTGTAGATGCATGATCGAAGGGGTCACCCCACCTTTTCTGTAAACACTGAATTACTCTGTATATACAAAGCTTAACCAGGTAATGAAGTAATTATATAACAACATAATTTCATTTTAAACAAATTCTTTCTTGCTTAACTTTCTTGTAGTAAACGCACTTGGTATCACATTGTGAAAATTTTAAAATTGAGACATGTCTCATCTCAGAAGAAGGAAGAAAACCCATATAATTCCTGTAAGAAATACTATTATTTCATTGTTATTTCCATGACAGTAATACTATACACATTCAAGCACCCCACACGAAAATTTCCGTGCCACCGAGTTGTACTGTCACATGCAGTATTAGCTTTATTTATGGTATAAGCTTTTCAAATAGTATTAAATTTGTAGCTACAAGTGGAATTGCGTATTATTTCATCAGCCTGTCTATATATCTCCTTTGCCAGGAATAATATGGCATTATCATAAGAAAGCATCATTATTCCCCATCTCGGTAATGATGCAGACTTCAAGCTGTGATCCCCAGTAGCGACAAGAAATGTGTCGACTGCCTGTAATGAAGGTATCACCCTTTCAGGTGTCGCCTGAAGGATTCATCATATGTGCCGAACCTCTCCAGTGGCCCTCACGCTCAGCAGCATCGTGATTCATACCCAGGAATCCCTGGGATTTCTGCATATGTTCTGTCAGCCTCAAGATTAATAGAAATATCCTAATGTTTGGGGGTAAAGTAACTTATTTTAAATGAAGAGGAGAGACCTATGCAGGCAAATCTACAGATGGTTTTCAGCTTTCACATCTAGAAACAGGTCTTTCTAGAAACCTCCTGGCTTAGGCATTTCTCTTGTACCATGAAGATTTTATGAAGATGAAAAGACTCTCAAAAATCTAGATAAACATCACTTTTTGGCATTTCCAAAAAGTGACAGAAAGTACATCTATGTGCTGGTAGATTCTCAAATGTCTCTTTTCCACACATGGAGCATCCTTAGATGGTTCAAAGCTTCTAACCCCTGATGCTTTATAACCAACAAAAATAATTTAGAGTAATAGCGAATAGTATCATTTCAAGCTATAGGTTTTTTCATAGTTTTCCCATTGCCCAAGCTCTGAATTTTATGGTAGCAGGTGCGCTCCATCAAAAAATGTCATCTCAAATCTACTGAATTCTTGCCTGAATGATTATGATTTGAATGAATTTGGCTGACTGATTATGATTACAATTTGAATGAAATCATATATTGGATTTGAATATCTTTACTAGGTTTAATTTAATGATGCGTGGGAAAATTCAGCCATGCTTTTCAATTTTTTACTATTGCTGTGGTTATTCTATGTAGAATAACCACATTTCCCCTCTCTGGGCTTTTCAGTACCTCCGTTTGATTTGCTTGCCAAGAAAACTGTGAAATGCAATCAGACATTTTGGCATGGGGAGGAAGCAAATTTCTAAAGAAAGAGTAACTCTTTTAGGCCAATCTCTTTAGCACCCTCTGCTTCCTGGAGCAGATCAAACTTCCTTTCGTCACCTAATTTAGTTTTGCAGTGCTGGCTGTTATTACGGCCTTCCCAGTGTAAAACAAATTGTAAAACTTGTTTGCTTGTCTTTAATGGATAAAAGGGAGAAGACCTTATTTGCAGAAATAGAGGCACTTTTCACTTTAAATTGGTTATATCAAAAATATACATTATCAAAATAGTCTCTTTAGCTCCTGTAAGAACAGTGCCAACCAGGGAACATTCAATGCAATCAGTGATTTCCTAGTTTATCCTATGCAATCTTCTTCTGTCATTAAAACTGATTAATCAATGAACAGTAACTGGCTTCTACTTTGGTGAGCAAGCCAGCGAGTTAAGTGAGTAGCCATCTTTTATCTTCAGAGATACTCATGCGGGGACATTATATCTAATGCAGTTAGTTGCCTAAATATAGTTGAACGCGTAGACCATCATATTCAGAAGTAAATAATGTAAGTATTACTCCAAAGTACATGAGTAACGTGAATTTCTATCAAGCCCGTTTCCTTCATTTTTCATTAAACTTAGGGCTGCCTCTTATCTAGGGATTTCTAGTTAAATTAAGCTAATTAAAGACTGCAAACAGCTAGAGTGAGAATGGAGTATATGAAAACTAGTTGATGTAAATTTAAATTAATGAATATAACAGATTTGGAAATGTGGTTTTTTTTTTTTTTTTTTTTTTTTTTTTTTTTTTTTTTTAATGAATCTATGAATACAGAAGGATCATGCCATTTAGGTTCCCTGGATGGTGAGGAGATACTGGAAAAGGATGAGCTTTCCACTAAAACTAGACAAAAGTGAAATTAAGAGGAGGGACAGCTGGCTGGCAGTTGGCGTAGCAAGCTGTAAAGGCAAATACTCTACAGACAAAATCTTACAGATGCAAAATACAGTCACCGATCCAAAATCCTGTCCCCGTATAGATCCACATCAGCAAGACCCACAGTGCTTAAGGCCTTTAAAATGCCCGATTATCGTGTTACATCCGACTGATCGCCATAAATACCGATTTGGGCCATAAGAGATGGGTTTTGGCTACTGCAAATTGATACACTGCTCAGCCATCAACGCGCACTGAGAAAGTGCAGAGGCGCCTGGATTTGGCCTTGGCGGTTTCCTCGCTCCCGTCTTCCCAGCAAACTGCGGTCTTTCGGAAAAATGCATCGTGCGTCTGGCCACATGGAGTCGTTAAAGATAACGTGGCACTTCTATACGAGTGCTTTAGCCCGCCGTCCCAGCGAAATCCCCAGGGAGATAATTATGCTCTCCTACTCCGGCTAGCTTTTCTGCTCCGAAAAATTGCTTTATTTCTTCTCGTAAACTGTTGTGGAGAACGGCAGGGTGAAGTTAAGGAGCCTGGCAGATGTCGCACGCAATGTATTACCCATAAAACTGCTCTCGGCCTCTTTGGTTTGAGGTAAATTATGCGCTCCCAAATTTACAGCTCCTGCGCTCAATTCCTGGACGGGTGCATAAAACAGGTCGCAGCCTAGGAAAATATCGTGCCATCCAGAAATTCCTCTAGTGTGAAGGGAGCCAAAGCCCTGGAGAATCTCTCCCTGAAACAAATAAACAAATAAAATTGTGAAGGTGGTCTTTCAGGAGGCAAAGCGCTGTTGAAACAAGGGAAATCTCAAGAAAGCTCTGTCCTCCTCTCCAATAAACCTTTCCCAGACAAACAAAAATGCTCTATTTTCAGCTGGCAAAAATGCTTCTTGCCAAAGTTATTAATAATAAAGCCTTGGGGGGCTTCCCAGGTGAAGTTTTTCTAGCTGTTACGATTCATGTAGCTAACAGGGAAAGTAGGAACAGCAATGTATATCTGAGATCCAGCTTATTGTCAATTGGTGGTTAAACTTATTCTGATGTGTTTCCATTAAAAAGGAAAGAAAAAGAAAAAAGGAAGAAAAAGCAAAAAATTAGACAAATTTAGAAATCTTTCCCTTTCCTCCCTGTTACACATGAAAAATGTGAAGCTATATGTAGAAAAAGAATTTTAGGCTGAATTTCTAGTGCGAGATGATGCAGTGAGCTCCTGTGTGTGAACTAAAAAAGGCAGGAATAATAATAAAAAAAAAACTAGCTGTGGCAATGAACGCTGAAATTGGTTAAACACCTGGAGGGGAACAAGACTTGCTGTAGAAAACAAAATTTTGAGGAAAACAACTTTTGTCTATGTAATAAGAAGTAACTCGATAAGAGCAGTATGGCAAGGTCTAGGATGATGAAGTTAGGCTGCATGGTACAGCAGCTTTCAAAGTGCATTTAAGAGCCTAGATACTTCGTATCTCCTACTGTTACTAATTCTCTGTGAAAATACCTACTTTTTAGGTCTAAAAGTAAGGCTTTTATTGAGAAAGTTTTCTCCTTTTTATGTTATCATCTCTTTGTTTCACAAAAGAAAATCTTTGAAAGCAGCTGCAGCCCTCATTAAAAAGAAAAATAAAAAATAAAAGCCAAAGCCCCCAAAATGAAATGCATTGAAAAGCCTAATGGCATTTGCTATTATAGAAAAAAAATGAAAGAAAATTATGTATAAGGAAAAGTTGTGTGTATAATGAATGGAGAATGTAACAGCAAATTTTAATGCCAGTATGACCTAATGGTACATGAAATGTGTTTAATTACAATAAAGTACTAGCCTGTTATGTGTGCTGTAACATTGCTAAGCATTTAACACAGTGCTTGGTCCTTCTTAATAAAACATGATCTCGTGGAGTGACGTCGTCAACTAAAAATCTCAACTTTGTTTAAAAGATTGTTCCGAACTTACAAAAGTGCTAGTTTTGAAGCTTTATGGAAAAAAAAGTTTGGATGGGGACAAACACTGGAAAGACAAAAAAGAAACGCTTGATTATTTTTTGTAGACAAATTGCATGATTTCTTGGGGCTCACGATTCATGATTTTATGAGTACTAAGTATTAGAAACACTAAATAAGGAAGATGGGAAGATATTGATTTTAATGCCCTAAGAAATACTAAAATAATGTTAGTGTTAGAATATACTACTATAGGCAAACTGTTAAAATGAAGGTTTTTTGGACTCACACCATGTAGTGAACTCTGGTTCAGCAAAAGGCTTTGACCTGGCTGATTTTCCAGGACTAGAGACTTGGAACTTGAGGCTTCATTGCCTCAATATAATATATATTGCTTTATACCACATATTACATTTTATTGTATAGACATATGCATAGACAGATAGGTGTAATCATTTTATATATATATATGTGTGTGTGTGTGTGTGATTGTATACTCTAATGCATAATAATACAGCTATAATGGGCTACAAAACCCATTTGAAGCAACCTACGGTTTGGACAAGCAGGTGCTGAGCAAAGTGACGCCATATGGTTATTCTGCTTGCTTTTAGACCAGTCTCGCCATCAAACGGGCTCAGTTGGCTTTCAAGAGAAAAGGTTCTTGAAGGAGAGAAATCAAAAACTCTTCTGTGCATAGGGAGGAAAACAAGCAGTAAAGCAGCAGCTGATATCTACCCGCGGCTCCTATTGCTCCTAGAGCACCCCAGCAGAGGCGAGAAATGAGAAATTTTGAGGGCCGTTGGACGCCGTGAGTCTTCCCAGAGTCCAAGTACATCATTATTTCACAGATGGCATGTCTTATAACTGTTGCAGAAAGAGGATCTTTTGGTTTTTTTTTTGTTCTTAAAAGCAACATGGGAAACATCTCATCTGGGTGAAGGCAGCCTCCCACGCTGGGGGCGAGTCCCTCTGGGTGTCTGTGCACGTTGCCAGCAGTGTGGAAACCACAGCTCACAGAAAATTTTCATATTGTGGGATTTTTTTAATGCTTTTTATTCTTTGGAGAGACTGCTCTGGAAATCAGAGCATTTTTTTTTAACTACTGAGTTTATCTGGTTGTTTTTTGACTTGCAAACTTCTCAGTTAAACTGCAGGCGTTTGACAGTTCAGCCTCAGATTTCACTCAGGGCTGGACATGCTACGTTGGTAGCACACGTTGAAAAGTCTCAGTCACTCAGTTATGAACATAGACTTAGTAAAGCCAACAACACATCTACTCATGAAAATACCTGATCTTCTCACAGAGATCCGTCACATAGTGAAGATTATTTCTTTTTTTTTGCACAATTCTCTCGATCATGCTGGAAATCGTATTTTTATTGTGTAACTGAACATGAGGGGGCTAGGAAGTGACAGGAAGGTTGGTAGGCATGAGAAATAAAAATGCCTTCAAAGTCATCTCCCAGCCTCCACCTTTAAAAAGATATTCCTTTGATTTGCTTTGGGGATATTTGTTTTTTCCTGGAGGTTGCAGAGCTTTCCTGCTAGCACTTCTCAAGGGCAGGGAGGCTGCCTGCAGCATCCTGGAAGTACTGTGCAACACCAGCCGACAGCTCTTAGCATTTGTTTTACAAAGTTAATATCAACACCAATGTACTGAGGAAAAAATTTAGAGAAGCTAATGCTTCATAAGAGATACTATAGCACTGCAATTCAGAGTGCATTAAACACATAGTTACCATACTTGCCTTCAAAACAGTCACTTTAATAAATCTGGATTCATTAACAGCAAAGAATATCCTTGGAGCCAAAAGAAACAGGAAGGTTGGAATAAAGTATGTGTGATTTAGAACAAAAATTGTATTTACAGTTTGCAGTGATTTTTATGGAGGTGTTCAGAAACGCTGTACGCTTGAATGACATGGAGAATATGCAGCATTTATGAAATTCAGTTATATACTGGTAAGTCTGTGTACGGATAGGTACCTATTAAATATGTGCATACACAGGCACATATACATACAAAATATTGCTATAAACACATTAAAGTGACCATAAAGCCCTATTGAGCATTTTGATTAGGAGATGATGACTCCCTGTAATCCAGCACATCATAGAGTCGAGTCCTATTCTATAGACCGTAGGAACAGCAGCTAGACAAGTCATGCTGCAGTGAGGTGGGGTGGCCTGTCTTGTACTTACATATGCATAACTCTGCCAGGAACTGAAACAAGTATCATCTTTATTCAGCTCTCCCTGGTATCCAGCTGAAGCAGGTGAGATTTTTCATCACTGGCCCAGCTCCACCGCAGTTGTGGTTGAATATTAAACCCTTGCTACATATGGAAAAATCTTCCTGTTCAAACATTTCCATGGCTCACGTGCTTCAAAATGGCATTAAGAAGCAATGTGATCTATCAGTTTTCTGTTGCCAGACAAGAGGAGCGGGTTCGGGAGCCCATGTTTGTGTTTTAAGTTTCTCTTTCACCTGATGCAACATCTGATTCTGCTGCTTCCTCCTCATGTGGCCAAGGCAAAATGATAAATAAGTCCCATGTATTAATTGTGCTAAGCTGCCACCCAAAGGAAGAGCAGCTACAATTTGCTCCCCTTCACAGGTACCTGAAGGGCAATGAGTAACTTGCCAAGGGAGAACAACCCAATCCAGATCGCGACACCACCAGGCTAAGAACTGCCAGAACTGGTCCCAAAGGAGTTGATGTTTTTGGCCATGTAGGGTTAAAAGAAAAGCTCGAAATGCATTAAAAGTAGAGGTGCTTTGAAAACACCTCAGGACTGAAGCCACTCTAGACAGAAGACTGTTACACAGTGCTAAGCACTGCATGGTTTTATTTCCATGGGCAATCAACAAGCTGCTTGCAATATATATATATATATATATATTTTTTTTTGCTACAGCCATTAATACACTTTCAAAGAGTAAATCTAATCTCCTTATCAGTAAGAAAGGAAAAGCTCCATTGCAATAAAGCACTTTCTCCACAGTTTTGACAAGGGTTACCCTTGATCCGGCGGCTCTCATACAGCATTATATTGACCTTGGTACACGTGCAACAGCAGCCACACTTGAAAATTCACACACAGCATTTGCTGAGTTACTGGGAGGGGGAGAGTAGTGCTCGATCTTCGCTGTCTTTGCAGGAATTACAGTGATTATATGCCACTTGGTGGTACTACATCAGAGAAATGCAGAGGGCAGTGAGAGAGGAGGCTGAGCTTGCCCCTACCACCTGCAAAGTTAAAAGTCTTCAGGGCTTGCAACTTTAAACTGGTATTTCCAAAGGGCCAAAGCCATGCTGTGAAAATTCAATCAAGAAATAGGAAAGACTGTGAGCGAACCACAGGAGCAAGATTTTTTTTTTTTTTTTTTTTTTTTTTTGCCTTTTAAGATAAATTAATATTAAAAATCCTGTAGATGAGCAGCAAAATCCACAGTCTTTAAGTGAATCCAGTGGCAGCTATAAGTTTTTAACTTTGCAACTGGTTTAGTCTTCACTTATTCTCCATCACAAACCGACAGTATTTGTTTCCCAAGGAACTGATTTTCTGGAAAACTGATATTTGTAGTAACTGATACTATTCTAGCCATGGTGAACCTAACCATGTTATCCTAATTTCTATGTTAAAAATCTTGTTTTGAGTGCAACTGGTTGCCTTTGCTATGCCTGTCTCCCTTCCCTTTCTCACAGATAGATATTTTTTTGTTTGTCCTACTATTGCAGATGCACATTAATGGGATAAACATTCTTAATTTTTTTTTACTTGGTTACCCGAGACAGTAGCTTGAAGGAAAACATGGAAATACAGTCAAAATTGCTTAATACTTCAGCTCTATTCAGAGGCCCAAAGATTGTCCCACTTTCATTTTCTGCTCTGCACTAATAGTGTTCAGTGGAAATTTTGTAAAGCAAGTTTCCAGTCATCCAAGGCATTTGCAGAAGATTTTCCAAGAGTCCCTTCAGGACCTTTGCTATCTTCATGTACTAAAAATCACGCGTTGCCTCCGTGCCCTTGCTATTGCAGACTCGCAGAGCTGGGAGAATAACGATGCATATGAAGCTTAACTCCGCTTCTAGGTTCATACAGCACCGGCACCAAAGTCCAGGTCTTTTGTCCTGAAACTCATGATGTTAGACTTATTTTAGTCTGAGGGTATATTAGTAAGGAAAGCAGCTGTCTGAATGCATTGCACTTCTAGATATGTGTTCTCATATTTTAGTATGTACTGCAACATCAGTAAAGAATGGCGTTGTCATCTTACCCACATGAAACTGAATTGCAGATATTTGGATTTTGACACATTGTTAATTAAATATTGATTTGTCAGAGGATGCACTAAGCCATCGGTATTTTCTTTCCTAATTGTAATGATGACTCCTCCACACACCAACAGTTATGAGTCTACCTACAACTGTAGAGTTACAAACCTAAAAAAAAAAAAAGCCTTAAATAATGTAGCAGATGGCATAGCAGTTGTGATTAATAAATTACAGTGAGTAGAGCAGTTGTAGAGAAATATTCCTAGCCTTACTGTACTGATTAAATGGACAGCCCACACGTTATCCTACTGGGAGTGAAGAACTGCTGTTTGATACCTCATACTCATCCTAGAGGTCTGTGTCCGACGTTGTCATGAGTTAGTGGTCTCAGAAAAGTGAGAAAGGTCCTTTCCACCATGCCGTCAGTGCTGTTTTTCTTGATTATACCACAAAAGTAAGTACTGAATAGATAAGGAAAGCAAAACACTCTTCCGTGCTGAGCAGGTTGCTGCTTAAAATCTCTGGCATATTCAACAGTTCACTAGCTGAAAAAATTTTAATAATTAATATTTTGGGTTCATACACTCCACAAATGAAGAAGGGACTTCTATTTCCACTGCAATCAGCCTGGCACTTTTTAATCAACATTCATTTAATGTTAAAATCTGATTTTCTCTATCGCGCCGACGTGAAAGATAACATGCTGATTTCTACTGACTGCTCTCTGATTAGTGGGTTTAAGTTGCAACTTTTCTCCCTCATCTACAAGTTAAATTTCTACCTGGAAAAATGGCAACTCTTTCTTCAGGTTGCACCTTAAATACCAGAACATCGTCCCAAGACCCCCCTATCTCAGCCACAATAATTACCATCTCATCTTCCTCGTCTCCTTCAAAATATTTCTGTACTGCACCGCAAATAAGATCCTTCTTTGAGGACTAATCCTGATGACTTTGTGTCCCTTCCACATGATTAATACCATTAGGCTGTTCATCAGTGTTTTTTCTTCCTGTTAAAAGAAAGAGAAATGGCCTCTGATGTATATATGTGCTATGACGAAGATGAGCTGGGAAAATTGAAGATGGTGATATGGACCGTGCACATTTTTTAATGCCACGAAAGGATCATGTACACAACATCTCTGAACCTTCATCTACCCCTTCATCTACCTTTTTCTTCCAAGAATGTTTCGCTGAGGTTTCCATACAGGAAGGCATTCGTGGAGCTATTAAGTTTTTAAGGGGATATGATCTCATCCTGTATTTCAATGCCACTGTTTAATCAGGTTAAAGGATGCAAAGCAGGTGGTACATGCTTTTTCTTTGTAGTCTGTGCGTTTCTACTAAGTCAACCAAATTCTTTATCCAGAAAAGTAGAATTTTCTTTGTATCTCGGACATTGCCATAAATGTAACTTCCAGAAGGGTGGAAGTGCAACTCATTTTTCTATTAATAAAGAGATGTTAATTCCTCTGCCGTAAAGTGATTATGATTGTTGGTTCAAGTCTTCTGAATATATTAATTTTAAGAATGTAGATTTGATGGAGATCATTGAGAAGGCACCACTCGCTTACCATGAAATTATTCTACATCTGTCTGGAGCAGCACAAAATTTTGGGAAGTTGCCCTCGTTTCAATGTTTGCTTACGAATTCTGTGGTCATTTTTTAAATCCTCTTACATTTTCCTAGCTGAATTTCCGTATATTATACGTATTAGTCTGTACATAAAGGATAAGAATATAAACACTGTTTGGGTTATTACAGTCACGGAAATGAGCAGGGAGCCAGAGAGTGCAAGCGCTTTCTCAGCACCAGAGTGAAAACTTGAAAACTACTGAAAACTAATTCATGCTACAATGAAAACTAGTAAACACTTCAGTGGAAACCACATACCACAGTGGAAACTAGCTCATTCTATTTGCTATTTGCTTATATTGCTGCATATTAAAAATTTACTGCCATCTGCACATTTTGAAATGTTCTTTTCGGTACCTAATTTTCAAAACTGAAACATAGTGTTTTCTACTCAATTTTAACATGTGCTACAATCTCTCTTTTGGAATGGGAACAAACTTGTTTTTCTGTCAAATTTTAAATGCTCTAGGTTTTATGCAACATGAATATTTACTTCCCCTCCCCCCAGCAATCAGTTACTGAAGTGGCTCACAACAGTTAAAGGTAAGAAATGTGTGGATGCTTTGGCCTATCTGATTTTACAACTTTTTTTTTTTTCAAGTTAGCTTGAATAGAATGTAAGTGGACTCAAATGCTACAAGAGCATGTGGCGCTTCAATTCAAAAGTAATACTTGCTTTTAATTTGCTCATTTTCTCTTTGCAGTGGATAGAAGTTGAAATAAGTTATGGTTGAATGAGTTTCATTACAGACATAGTTTGGTCCTCTTCTCCAAAGCTTTTCTGGGCAGTTCAAACACAGAGATCCCTGCCTTATCACAGAAACATTACGTAAATATTTAATGCTCCTCTGTTAAACATGTATGTCCGTATCATAAGTACCTTTTTAGTGCCCGACAAAAAAGAGATGATGATGAATCGCTTTTCACGAATGTAAGTCTATTGGTTTTGCTAACATTTTGCTGGCATAAATTTGAGCAATACTGAATTAGGTTCAATTTGCAGTTTCTGTTACAACAGGAAGTTCCTGACCACTTCAACTTTCTTTTGGGGGAGATTTTTAAGACAAATTTCTCTCTCCTCCTGTCTCTCTCCTGTTGGAGAATACATTCTTTGGTCTTAGTAAAAAATAGTGTAAGTTTAAGTTACCTTGATTGATACAATGGAGCAGGACTGAGAAGATCAGTTCATCCTGCTAATGCCAAGTATGAAAAGCCCTTTTTTGCAGGACTGAATAAAATTGAGGCTGTCACTCTCCTGACTTTGATGTGCAATAAATTCAGGAAGCTCAGTGGTTTACCTGAAGATACATATGCAATTTCATAGTAGATCATTTGGTAATACCAGCTCGGCTCTGGAGGCACCACACCGATATTTCATTTCATCTGTTTATTGTTCCACAGCTTTTGGCTTGTTCCTTCTAATGAAGGAAGAAAAAGATCTTCCTAGATAATAGCAATAAATAAAGTCTTATTAATTTCCAGCTTGGAATAAATTCATATACTTTCTGCTTACAGCCATTTGCTGCTATTTTCAATGTAGTTCTCATATTCTGTTTTATGCACGTAGGGGAGCTTCTCAAGTATTCCATAAACCACAGTGAGGAAGCATTTATGATTTCTTACCAGTTCCATAAGCAATTCATACCTACAGGAATGATTCAACTCTAATAGTTGTTGGTGGAAGATCTCCTTACTTCATCTTCATGATCAATATCATCTTCACCACTTGACCTCAGAAGTAGGTATTTGGATCAAAAAATGTTTCTCTTGCACTTCACTTCAGCACATACACTTCACACTCTCTACAGCAGTGGGAACACTTACATATCACCGCTCTGATCCAGCTCTGACCTTACTGAGTATCCTCTGCTGAACATCAGTTAACAGTAACCGCTGAAAAGCAGGCAAATTACTTCTTCTACAAACATAAGTAGTGCAATGGATACTACTTTATTTAGACATCTTGCAATCTGCTCTGCTGCAAATAGGACAAATAGGTACATTTCGCAGCTGAAAAGTACGTGGAAGGAAAGGAATGGTCAGATCTGCTTTGAAGGCTTTGCGTCTCAGATGGGAGGTGTCACCTTCTGCAGCAGCAGTGCTGTGAGAAGGCATTTTTCTAAGGACGAAGGAGAAACGGAGTCAGCAGGTAACGTAAGGCCAGGTTTGAGCTGCCATAGTTCTCAGCAAAATTTCTGCTGTGCATCTAAACTTCCAAAATCTTCTTCTGGGGTTTTGTATCTCTAAAATCCACTTTTTGTTTCATTTCTTAGGTATCTATTAGCTGCTATTGGTGCAAAGGCAGAGGTACAATTGGCAGACACCCAGGATATTCTACCCTGTCCCACACTCTGTGTTGTGGTGGTCACATTCGACTAGTAAAGATTTCAAGAATAATGAAGCTTTTCATTATTTTTGACATTTTTTAACTTCATTATGTCAAATAATTTGACCAACATTGTCTTCAACCAGCATCATGGGTTCAGAACGATGAAGATGATAAAATCCACTGGTATGTAGCTCCTCTCCCCATCATACAGACTTGATAGTTTTAACTTGGCAGTTTTCCTCTTCTGCTTTCAAAAAGCATACACAAAAAAATGCCTAATGGGCAGTTAAATTCCATAGAAAAGACTTTCATTGTCCTTTAGCAGACCATCTCACAAGACCTTGCCATTAGAAAGCCCAACACTAAAAAGGCAAGAACGTAGCTGTGTTTTCAAACCGTCCTTGATACCAGCCAGAAACTTTCTGCAGAGGAAGGACAGGTGAAGTTACAAGAGTTGTATCTGGCAGAAGAATAAAGTTTCCAGAGTTTTATGGAAAAGCCTTTGTCAGTCAGTGCCATTTTTTCTGCACGGCCTAATAGTAAAATCTGACTAATCCACTCAGCATTGGCTGCAATGCCTCAGTTTTGGTTATATCATCACTGAAAACAGGGTTTGGGTGGAGCAAAATAAACCTTTATCTTTTTTTTTTTTTTTTTTTTTTTTAAACTGAAAGTTTACAATTTTCTTCAAGGAAGGATCATTTTATTAAGAATCTTTTCTTCTTTCTGAGCAATTCCTGTTGCTTTTGTTTTTTTAAGATTATATCCAGGCCTCGAGGAATAGAGTAAGGAAAATAATTAAATGATAGAAAATGATAAAAAATATCAGGAAGTTGTAAATAAAATATACTGTCAAGCTGCTAGATTACAAATGATTAAATGGATGGATAAAAAATATAAGTTCAGAAACTCAGGCACCAGAAATCAGGTATTTTCTGACTGAAATTGTTTTGGGAAGAAAGGAGAGAATTTTGGCAGGGGAGAGGGGGAGAATAAGTCTTACCTTTGTAGAAAAAAAATTAGTCTTTCTTTTGTAGGAATTAACTGCTACACAAATTACACAAACAGAATTGTCAGCCTATTTAAATGTTTGCCTTTTGCAGCCAAATGGATTTCAACAGAAATCCCTGATTAACAGGAAACAGAAATAATTATCTGGCATTTGTATTGCAGGCACAAGATAAGGGCATTTCTTATATTCCAGACATTTCCTTGAAAGCGGCTCGGACACAAAACATGGCTTTTTTTGCAGGCAGGAGGGACCTCCTGCCTGTGCCACTGCACGCCTGGGATAAACCCTGCCGAGGCACGCAGAGGTGGTGGCTTGGCTGGAGGGGGAAGGTGGCTGCAGTGCTCATCTGCAACTTCTGAAAAAATTAGAGATTTGGGGGAAAAAAAGCGGCAGGCCAGATGCCGCTTATGTCAGCACATACATGGGTCCGTCGGCGACTGGGATTAGAGGAGCTCTGCAGAAGCTGGTGAGGCTGGAGTAGAAAGCCGAGAGGCGGCGAGGTGCAAAGAGGACTTTGAAGGCAATCTCATCGCCAGCCATCCTGCTTTAAGGAGGCTGTCTTCACAGAAAGAAGACATCAACCTATGGAAGGCTAAAATATGTTCCTATACGCTTTTCATGCAATCAATAGGTGTGCATTTACTTTGTACATGGCTTTCTCCTTAACGGGGGTAATTATTTCCCAGCTGGGGACTATCAGGCTGACCTCAGGTAGATGAAGAATTAAAGTAATCCCTCATAAGGTTTTATACCATCATGTTACAAAAACACACTCATCTTTTCCTCTGGAGACCCAATTAATGAGTGTTTTGTTGCAAATGATTCTCAGCATCTGTACATGAGAAATGCTCGCAGTTTAAGCCATATTATTTTCAGAGACCACTGAAAAAGAGGAAACTTGCTTTTTGTCGTGGTATAGGCACTATATAGAAAACAGAGAAGCATGCTTTAGTTTTATTTCTTCTTCCTTTTCCTCCCTAAAAAGGGTAGTTAGCTCTGGCTTCCCAAGGATGGCTGAGGTGGCATTTCCTTCTCTACTCTCTTTAATCTGCTTGAGAAACAGGGTTACTTTGGCTGCTGAGTTTAAAAAGTCTATTGGCAGCATCAGCCACAACCTTGAGGCAATCTCTCTCTTTCAGTGCCAGAATAGAAAAGAGACACAGCAGGCTGAAGCTCAAAGAGGCAAAATTAGGCGTCTCTGTATGGGATGGAGACAGCATAGAATGTAGAAATCTACCCCAGGTTTTCCCTGGGTCTTGAACTAAGTTTTATATACACCTACCTACCTATCTATCCATATATACACACACACATACATACGTATGTATATATATATACATATATACACATCTTCTTTACTGTTACTTTAGCCTTAAATAACTCAATTTCAGATGATTACAGATAGATGCCCCAGACAGAAGTGACCCATCTGAATGCCAGGAGGACATGTTTTCTTCAAAATGTTACTGCTGCATTTTGAATTAAGGATTTAATAAGAAACTCTTCTTCCTTAAACAAGGGCCATATGGCAAGACATAATTCCAATTCTGTACTTTTCCAGTAAACCTATTTTTTTCTAGTTATTGCTCTAACATCCTCTATAAAATCGTTCATAGCTCAATATGGCAGAGAATGCAGTTTCCTGTAAATAATGTTGAATATTCAGGCTGTGGAATTAAGTGCTCATAAATAGAATAACATTTCTTGCTTCCTCTTAATTTTTGCTTTGCAACTGTACATTGCTGCTCATGAAATCATGATGATGATGTACAAGCCATCTTGAAAATAAAACTCGTATTTTTCCTGAAATTTCACGTAAAAGCAGGCGTCTGCACAACAGTAGGTCAAGACAGCAGCCACTGAAATGTTACGAGAGGCCGCAAATAACCAGAGGTAATCAGCTGATTAAACAGGGAGAAGGCAGGGTGTTGGTGGCCCCAAAGCAGTTGCTACACGGTGCAAGAACTCCCGTCTCCGCAGCAGTGCTAGGTTCATCGACATGGGCTGGAAGAAGCACCAAGAGCATTGCAGGAACGTAAAAAAGCATTTGTTTTATTGCCTGTGTGTGGACAGTGGAAGTCCAGGTGAATGGCCACCATTCTTCTCTTGGGGTGAGGTGTGCGACCTCTCGCTGAAGAATTTGAGCAGCTCACTAAAGAGAGCTTACTAATTTACAGTTTATAATCAGTTCAGCGTTAGCGGTTGTGGAAACAGAAGCAACACGCTTCATGAGATGTTCTTTACCTCTTCAAACAGCCTTCTGAGTGTTTCCTGGGAGTGCCTCTCTTCCATTCCTTGTTGTTGTGCATGGATTAATGGGATAGCTGCTCCTCCCCAGAAGGATGAAACTGGGCTTAATATGATAAGATTTCATAAGATCCAATAATACTCTTTCCGATACCATGTCTTACATTCTTAGGCTGCAATGCAATAATACCTGTATCACTTATTGTAGTAAGAGAGCTACATGCTTCCATTAGCTGTAACCTCAGAAAATCCACCCAAGTATTTGGGCCGTACGGGGTGGGACAGCACAGAGGTCAGACAAATGGTGGTGGTTACAAACATCACACAGTTTATGTAGATCTCAGGCAAAAGCGACTCTCAACACTGTCTTGAGGACATCTGAGAGCACAGTTAGGGAGCAAAGTACAGAATGAATTAGACCGTGAGGTGCACCATGCCTCTTCCTGTGCTGGGTTTGGTGAAGAACATTATAAGGAATGGAAAAGTCACGCTTAGAAGTGTTGTCATCTCTAAGGGAGAAACGAATCCTGTCTGGCCTTGAGTACTGCAACGCTGTGAATGTCCCCAAAACACACCTTCCAGCCATAAACCTTCACCGGCTCGCAGCACTGCAGAAGCTGAGTCGCTTGGCGTAGGCAAACGCGTTGACATGAAGCTAGGTGCAAGTTCAGTAGCAATGGGTTGAAGTAACACAGCTATTTGTGGCAATAAATCTTCTGACACAACATTGGAGACCTTCAGCAGAAGGTTTAAGTGGAGGGAGGAAAAGCTGAGCTGGTCTGATTAATTGGGACGAAGTCCCCTGTGGGAGGAGGAAGGACATATTAGTAGATCTGATTGCAGGAGGGAAGGGCAAACTAATGAGGTTTATTAGAGCAGCAACTCACTGAACTGATGAATTACCTGATTATGCCACTAGATATTTATTTGAACTGCATCAGGCTGTAGAAATCCCCAAATAAACCTGGTGTCTCAATAACAGAAGAACTGTCCCTGCCCCAAGGAATGTACAGGCTAAGTAAAAAATTGCTGTTTAATAATTCATGTAAAAAATGGAGGGAGTTAAGTGAAAGAGATGAACTAAGTTTCTTAAAATATTTTTACACTTAATATAAAAACTATGCTTGTGCAGGCGGGGTTCCTAAACATGAAGTGTAAGGTCATTAATTGATTCACGTGTGAAATCTTTGACTTCAGTCTTGGTAATCTGCAAGACAACATTTCATCCTGTTGAAACCAGGGTCTTCAGTGGAAAATTCTAATTTATTAATAAATAATTTATTTATTAATGATTTATTAATAAATAGTTTTGGTCTAGAGAAAAACAAAGAAGATCTAAAAATTCTGAAAAGAAATGATGTTCTCGGCAACTAAAAAAGCGTTCTAAAGAAAGAGCATCCTATTTTGATGAAATCAAACTATGTCATTCCTGGTTTGACTTTGGTTATTTATCAGGAAATGATTTTACAAACAGAATTATAGTTTCCAAATTTAAAAATTCGCATATTTTTATATAATAAGAATAAAACTGAATGCTGTGTATTTATCAAAATTAGTGCCTGCATTGTTAAAAACTTTTCTGTCAAAACTGTCATATTTCCTTGGGAAATTATGCTTTCTAGAGAACAGTGTTTTACATCAAATAAAAAGACTTGCTATAATACTTTAATGTACTATCATTTATCCTGCATGTTTAATGTTTCCACATTCCTGATTTTTGTGTTTACTTGCACATCTCTAGTAATTTTGAAGCATTAATATTATATAGCTTAGGTATTTTCAAATGGCAGCTGTAGGGATTACAGGAATGCTCATTATTCCCTAATTTTATTATAAATTTTTATTATTAGGAAATTTATTGTGGATAAAATGGATCACATTGACATCAGTGGAAACTCTAACACTGTTTATTTGCAGAACTTCAAGTAGAACTTCAGCCAAACTTCTTTGTCTACTTAATGCACTCGATTCCTAACCGAGATAAAGCATTTTTCTGGGGCGAGTGGATTAGATTTTGTGGTCAAACCAGTTCTGGATACTTGTTTGGATGAAAATATCACGGCTGGGGGACAATATTTGAAACCTAGTACTTGTCCGTGAGGAAAGAGGCGTGCCTGAGCCAGGAAAACATTGTGCGTTAGTTCCTTGCAAGGCTCCTTCCTAGAAGATGAAGGCTGGACTGCAAGGGGCAGGAGGTTTTCCTTGTTCCTCATCTGGGAAAGATGCAAAACGGTACTCTGACATTTAAAGACTTAATTTGCTATTAGCACTGGCATGCCCAATCCAGTCCTCTGCAGCAGAGAGAACTGAAAAATTCCATTTCCTCCCCCCCCCCCAAAATGATGCTTTCCTGTCCTTCTCCACGTGTGACTGATCTTAATCGGTGCAACTTCAAAAACTGAAGCTGAAGCTCAACAGCAAGCAGCTGCTTGGCATTTCCACTAGTGTGTAACCTGCAGAAGTTCAATAAAATCTCTGAAATTGTTATGCTGCAAAACATGCCTATCAGCCCAGCTGACCTTTAAGCTTCACTTCATGTTCACTTTAGCATTAATTATTCCATTTCTTGCATCTGTGAATCATGCTCCATGCTGACAGTGTGCAAGAGGCGCTACCTGTTGTCCTTTCCCTGTCCTTTGGCGTGGAGAACAGAAAGGGTAGAACCTTTTTTTTTCATGTTTTTTACAATCGGGAAAATAAAGCAAAGCAATATGCTTTTATTACATGCCACCGGAGCAGCACAGTTAACTGTTTACTTATTAGTTTTCACTGAGAATTATGAGGTGATTATATAAAATTGTCTCTGTGGTAATACATGTACCCGAATGCAAAGCAAATTACATGCAAAGACATTACAGTGTCAGTGATATAACAGAAGCTGACATTTCTCATAAAGCTTGTGAAAATCAGGATCCATTAAAAGAAATTACTTACTTAAGTGAAGTTTGCAAACTTTAAATAATGGTAGTATAAAGAGACAAGAGAGGGGGGGAAAAGGTTATTGCAGCACTGATGCTATCGTTTTCCCCAAGGCAAGTTTTGATGCGGGGGGGGAAAGAGAAGGCTACAGCTCGCCTTGAGTCTGATGTAGCCCGGGTGAGAGTCTGTCCTACCATGAGCCCGCGATGCCTCTTCAGCAAGGAGGGAGTTGGGCAGGGAACTCTTTTCCTTAGCCCTGCAAGTTTTCCACGTTCCCTCCTTCGCACGGTATTGGTCTGGCTTTGCATTTTCTTAATTTCCCAAGTTCTGCAGTCACATTTTTAGCATTTACGGTGAGATGTCTCTGCTCGAGAGCCCAGCAGCACGTCTTCGAGGTGGCTGATGTTCAGCAATCAGTGCTGAGAGTGTCAGCAGGACTTTTTTTTTTTTTTTTTTTTTTTTTTTCCTGAAGAAATAAGTCTTTTCTCCTGCTATTAATATTCGTTGAGTGAATGAATTATGACTAAAAGAGCTTCTGGACATGTAAGTGTTTGGGTTGGCTTGAAGACATGGAAAGATGCTTTGACTCACGTGGCCTCACATGACATCAAAAGCAATACTGAAGGTCCAGAAGTGCAACTTCATGACAGGACAGCTCTGACTACACCATCCTCCTGTAGGGTTAATCTGGGAAAATGTTTGCATTTTGTGCTTTTGCTTTATCATGGTTCGCTGACAATCCAGTATTCTGTTTCAAGTTTGCAGTTGTTCATTTCTATTACTAGAAAAACAAGGCACACGGGAGACATTCACATAATACTTTCTATTAGCGTGTGGCTTTGTAATTCAGCAGGGCTGAATAATTTTAGGAAGGATAAAAGAAAAAAAAAAAACTATCAATTTTCCTGAATATAATCTCCTGCTCTCTTTTGTCTGTGTTATTTTTCTCTGAGTTATCTGCTCAGTCCCGCTGTTGCATTGCTATTTGGATAAAGCAAAATAATAGAGCAGAAAATGCAGAAACAAATGCATTTTAGAACTTTATAAAGAGGAGATCATAAACCTACATCTTTTTAAAGCTTGGAATTTTTTTAACTGAGCAGTAACAACCTTAAACAAAAATATAAATATATTACTTTCTAACCTCACAGCTCCTAAGATAAGATGGGAAGGAATTTGCGTGAATGAAACACTGTTAAATGCATATAGATTTTGGTAAATGGGAACATACACTGTCTACTGAGATATTTCCATAAAGAGGAAGTTTTCCCATTAGTTTGGAAGACTTGAACAGCTTCACTGTGGCTGGGGGCACTGAGAGTCATACAGGCTAACCCCTCATGGCAAAGACTAAACTTTCCAGCCATATCTTTTGAGTGCCTGAATTAAATATCAGTTTTTATATTTTAAATAAAGCTTGATAGTCCTTATAGTGCGACATCCTATAGAATTTAAAAGGAGAACAAACAGTGGAAATTTGGACAACAGACCTTCTGCCCAGTCAAGGGTAACAAGTGAAAATAATCTTACGATTTTACTTGAATATAAGGTTATTTTTTTCATTTCAAAGAGGTAATAAAATGATTTAACAGGCTGTTGAAACACCATTTTGTTCTCGTTTGCAATTTTATAACCTAAAAGTGACTTGACACGATTTGTAATTAAGAGCATGGAAATTATCATATTTTGCTAGGTCTTGGCCTGAGGCACTTTACAACTGGGTTAAAATTCTAGAAAATAAAAATTCTAGAAAATAAATGTAGTGTTTGACATCAAAAAGCTAAAAGCACACGCACAGAAGAGCTGCTTGCTACAGTTGTAGTAGGCATCCTAGCGACCCAAATCGTGGCATGCAAAACAGGACTGTTGGTACAATCAGAAAATGCAAAACTTCCATAAACATGGATTTGGCAGTTTTCCCTCCTGAAAAATGTGGATGTAGAAAAAAGACTAGGCAATCAGAAGAAAACAAGTGCAAATGCCTTACTCCTGCAAGAAGAATGAAAAAAGAAAAAGAAAACTGTGATGTTAGGGATATATTTCAGCCCCAAGGGGCTGGCATTATGGAAAACATACTACTCACAAAAGCTTAGCTATTTTAATTATTCAGCAAAATTAGTCTATCCATTAATAGAAACACATTGGTATTTTATATAAAATTCACTGACTTTCAGTGAAAAATATACAGGGGGAAGAGAGAGTGAACTCACAAAATCTGCCAAAAAAGAAGTCATCACTGCTGGTTCCCATAGGCTAAAGGGTATAGGATTTTCCCAGGGTGTACGAGACCTTTGCTTTTAATCTTTCTGCCAGAGGAAATTCAAAGCAAAATCTTCATCTTCTAGGGAATATTCTATGTATTCTTAGTTACGATCTCCAATAGCTTTGGTTTATGCTGTTCTATTTTGTATAAATACATGCATGAGTTTTAGAAATGCAGATGGAGACCAAACACAAGGAATTTTAGGCTTATTGCTTACTTAGCATGGTATTAAAAACATTATGAAAAACATGCATTAAATGAATTTGTCTTTGTTCTCAGAATGCTTCCAGTACAACAGTTACTTGAGTCTGTACTAGATGGAAATATAATTCATAAAACTGTGTGGATATGCTGCAGACAAAAAACTGTAAAGTGCTGAATTCAGTCATGTCTGCAATGATTGCAGCAACATATCCTACATGCTGGTGATACTGTGAAATGTTTATTGTGTACTTTGCAAGATTTATACTTCTCCTTGAGCATTAGGGAAGTACCATTGCCCGGATTGGCTGACACAGGTTGGCCACAGTGGCGAACCTAAGGCAGAATGAGTTACTGAGGTTTTTTTCCCACCTTTTCTTCTTGATCGGTGATGTCCTTGATGAATTGAGGGAGAAGACATCTGACATGGCTTCATTAGGTTTACAATTATGTATGTACACTGTAAATATAGTTAAATATATACTATGTATTTTATATAATAAAAGACACATTATAGGTAACATTTATAAATCAAAGTGTTTTTCAACAAAATGTATTTTTAAAAATATTGCCTATGCTCACCTAAGTGGTGGAGATCTTAATACACTTCTGTATTAATACACTTCAACTTAATACACTTCAACTTCTGTCGTTGGTATAGAGCAGGAAAGACAGAGTAAAGAGAAGTGTCTGAATGCCAGGTTTCACAACTATTTCTAGAATGCAATCTACGATACTTTCAAAAGAAAGTAATAGATTTTAATTTTAGAACATAATGAAAGAATAAAAGACTGTGGGAAAGTAATGATGTGCCATGAAATAGTGTGTGTAGCTAAGCAAATGTTGGTGCACTGGCAGAAGGTGGGTGGAAGAGGACAGGAAAATAATTTCTAATAACGTCCTTTATGCTTTATAAAGAAGAGCTTTTATTTCCACACCTTTTCAAAGTGCCACAGGAGATCAGATAGTTCTGGCTATTTAAACCAATTTGTTGTCCAGCTGAAGCAGCTTTCTCTGAGTTGTCATCTTCTTGAGCTTTTCATTCCTTTTCAGCAGTTAGTTTATGGAGCTCTTTCCTGCTACTTCTGCCTCTTTGGCTGCAGCATCCATCAGGCACAAGGATTCAGCTTACACAATAAAATGACATGACATCCACAGAAAAATGTTATTGCCAAGAACTGTGTAGACTAGAAATGAAGACTGCTAGAGGCAGCTGGATCTGTTGGACTTTGGCACCCAGAGGAGTTCTCCTGTCCGGGTCCACCAGTGCAAATGTACATTATGGATTCCAGCAGGAAAGGGACAACCCTGAGTTGTGCAGCACTGCATGGACCTCTACTCCATGACAGGGGGCATAATCGCCTGGCGCCAAGTGCAAGCTGCACTACCTACTTGGTCAGTACTCAATGTGTCTGTATCTGTCAGAAAATGTTTTAATAGCCTGCATGTGATATATTAACCTCATTATTAATAAAGTTACCATCTACAGAAGTTTTTGTTGATGAATGATACAGTCCAGAAATGCCTTTTAGACTGAAGTCAGCTGTATTAGATTGTAAGTTTTTCCGCCTCAGTTCTCTGGAAAGATGAAGGAACAGCTCACCTCATTTTCTAGTGAGAAAGTGTTGCTTTGCACCCTGATGAGAATAAAACCATTTGTCCAAATTAATGCTTGCTGTAACTCCAGGTAAAGCATGAACATCATACTACATGTACTAAATCATGCAGGTGGGACAACTTTCTGTTATTTAAACTGATACATTTTCACTGTGAAGTGAGTGCACCTCAGAGAGACAAAAGAAAGCAAATCAGGCCCTTTTCTGTTCAGGCATTAAACTGCTTTAGTTAACCAGGGAGCTCTCAAAGTCTCAACACAGTGACCCAAAACTTTTGTGCCAACTGCTGGAATTCCTCTGTTTTCGTTCAATTTAATTTGCACAAATTTCTCTGCTGGTTTCTACCTCCCGTTTGGATGATGAAAGATTCTTTCAATCCCTAGCGAAAACCCAAGAGAAACAACTGTGCAGTAGCTTCTCTCTTACTGTCTACCTAGCCCAGTGCCTTATATATTCTGCCTAGTTTTCATGGGATATGACTTCCTATAGGTATCACTGCAAAATATACACTTAAGCTGTAGCAGCAGCAAGGGTGGTTGACTGTGCTGCTTGCTAAGAAGACCACACCACAGTGGCTGCCAGCAGAGGATGACCTACTAAGAGTACTCTGGACTGTTTCCTCCCCACATGCATGGATTTTCTTGCCTGGCTTAATCTCCTCAAACTTTTCATTTTGTCTAATGAAGCAATGATGCAATATCATACAGCGACATGAGAGCAAATTTATGATATACCTACATAATCACAACACTAGTGGTCTACGTATCACAATACTAGTGGGTGCAGGCCCACAGACCATGGGTCCCTCCCAGAAGATCCATCAGCTATCAAATGTACCCAGTGTTATAGCTCTGTGGTTCTGCTATACTAGTATAACTATGAGGGACTGAGTTGGAATAATGGCTAAAATGAGGCTAAATTTCTGCTGTTAAAGTCACTTTGGTTATATATCATGGCTGCATCTCACCAGTGCCTTTGTAGAGCTAGCCACTAATATTCAGTTCTCTGTAGATAAAGTGAAAAAGTATTTGGAGACCACTGTATGCAGAAGAGACATGATGCTTCTGTTGCAATGTGCTGTTTCTTTGTGTGTCTGGTATACTCAGGCCCATGCTTGTGCAAAGTCCTCAGCTGTGGCTCTAAAGCCTATGAGAAGGATTTGTTATCGACACTGAGATATTAGAACTTTGCTCCCCAAGCTGCATCCGGTGTTTTCTGAATTGACTTTTAGGTATGCCTCTGCTTTTCACAATTTCTGTTAGCGACGAGCGCTGACGGAACGATCCCAGTGCTGAACTTCAATCCTCAGTGGACACTTATCTGATCAAACTCATAGCTCTAGGCACTTGGAAAGACTTCAGAAACATGTTTTTTATTATTATTATATTAGCAAGAGTCAAGTAAGGAAATGCTGGTGAGAGCATTTGCTATTTCTTGCGTTAAAAAGCTATTTCTCCTTTCACCGTCATTCTAACATCTCAGTGAGCACTCCCAGTTAAATATTTTTGCATTCTGTCCTCCAAATGGTGTAGGTTTTCTAGGGTTCCTTCCAAAACTGCTCATCATTAGGCTTACACAACTTTAATTTGAAGGGACAGATAATTCTTGGCTTTTCTTTTAACTTCAGAGAGATATCAAGGCCAGCTCTGACCAGCTATGATTTAGCATGGGCAAACTGTATGCAAATAAAAGCAGAAACTTATCCATTTGCTTACCACAGGAGAACATTTTCAACTGAATGAAACTCATCAGAAATTTAAAATAAAACTACACAACAGATGCTGCCTGTAACTAAACCTGAATGTCAGAATGATGAGGTTTCTTGTAACACTCCTCCTACAAAGCCAGAGAATATGCCTTATTTGAGGAGTTTCTTGATCATATTAATGATAGTTACTATGTAAGACCATTTATTATAAATTAGCTAGTATTGAAGTCAGTGAAGCTTTACAGCGACTGAAGATCTGGTCTTTTCTTTTTTTTCTTTTTTCTTTTCTTTTTTTTTCTTTCTTTTTTTTCTTTTTTTTTTTTTTTTAAAAAAGACCCTTCCACAAACTGGATGTCATCTTTACCATGTTTTTCTTGAACAGAGATACTCTGTCTCATCTCTTTAGAGTCATTATGGTTTATTATTGTTATTTCTCATTTTAATCACCTTTGCTGTTTCCGTTTCTGTTTAATTGCAAATTATTTTCCAAGGGGTTTCCTCTGAGGACTCTACTATTGGTTTTTGTTGTATTGAAAAGGAAGGATTAAACTTTAATTCAATCCCAATTACAGTAAAATGAGGAATACGAAGCCATAGTGACACATAAACTTCTCCAGAGGAGTAAAGGAAATTGAAAGGCTGTATTGTTACTCATGCTACTTGATAAAAACAACCCCCAAATTAGCAAAATTTCTATGCATTAATACCACTTCTTAGTGTATGGCTAGAATAGAAAAAACAGTTCACTTTTTATCATTTTATATGAAGACAATAAAATCATATTTAACATCAATTTTCCCAGAGTGATCTAAAATCTGTAGCAGTATATCAACTCAGCTATGGATTTATCCATCTAACAGAGTTCAACTCTCTTTCTACCTGTGTATATTTTGTATCTTTCCTTGCTAAAATAATACTAAGAAGAATGTGGGTTGTTCAGATGTGACAGACGCAGGATTGTCCTTTGATTACATGGTAACCCCCCCAGAGCCCCCACCAGACTACTCAGTGCTTCTGTAATCTAGGTTTGCAGGGAGTGAAAAATCACTGCCCGTTGCAAATAACATGACTAATCAGTTAAATATGATGCTGACAGTCCTCTCTGATTCCTAGTGTACCATATGCTAAATACCGGAAGGGAAATATCAAGAGAATTGCAGATTTTTCAAAGTTTTAAGTACTCGGTTTGAGTGTAGGCAGGTTGATATGCTTTAGGCAAACACCATTTTGCAACAACTACTGAAATGCACTCTTAGCCCACTCAAGTTGCACAGCCTTCCAGGATCACTAGCGATCAGGAAATCTGTCACACTTCTCATTTACAGAGTTAATTGGAGAATTGACAATACCATACAGCAGCCAGTTTGGATGTCATATAATTTGTATTCATCTCCCTGCCTCCCAAATTCAGATTTTTTCATGAAAGCACATTATCATACTCTGGATAAAGACCTCTGTAGAGGTCTTGTAGAAAAATAATGTTGGGTAAGGTAATTTATATTTTAAACATTAATAACTATATTATTTTTATTGACTTTTTGGAAAAATTGATTTGAGTTTATTATCAAAATAGCTTAATTTAGTCCACAGACCTTTCATTCAAGCTATGTTATTATTTCCCTAGTTGTCCATCTTAAGGTTTCCTCATAATCTGGTGCAGCCTATACCCAGTGAACTTTCCCTGTTAGCTCTCTTGTGTAACACATGCTACTATATAACCCATCTTTAAATGTCATATGTTAAAAATTTACAGAATGTGAATGGAACGTTTTCCCACTACCAAAAAAGAATGGTCCCTGAGGTTCCTTGGTTTTGTTTCACAAACAGCTTATTCACCCTGTGCAAGAGCTAAGGATAATTCTTTTTTAGTTATACTAGGGATAGTACCCTGTTCTGCCCAGAACCATGCTAGATATTAAGTACAAATTGCTTAAAAGCACTTTGAATTCAACACCTGGCCAAATGACATCAAAGCACAGGAACACACAGACTTATGCGATTTTGAATTAGGCCAGGGCCAGCTTCAAACAGATGTAGAAGGTTTTCAGCTGTTGGATTCCCAGAGCAGCAGAACATGGCCCAGTTGTCTACTTAGCCTTTGCTTGTGCCTTGGCAAGTGCTGCTGAGTGCTAAGCCAAGATTTACAGATGATACTGGAGGAAAAGGAGAGAAAAATCCCTATAGCATCAGCGAGCATTTTCCAGTGCTGTTCTTGCCTCCCCGAACTTTATCCCTCCTCCAAAGCGTTCCTTGGCCCCATCTTCCCTCACTTACCTCTTACTCTTGCTATGGTAAAATCTTCTTTTTGGTATCACAGACTTATTACAGAAGATTCACCTCCTTGACCTGCTTCTTCCTCTTCAGGCTGCAACACAGGATATGATTCAATTAAATACAGGATAAGCTAGGGTACAAAACTGTTGTTTTTCTGCTAGTCCATGAAATTACTATGTACATGTTTTTATACCACTGTAAATGCAATCTTAACACCCATACTGACACTCTTAATGGTCTCCTCCTTTCTAAAGATTGCCCATATTATTTAATGCTTAGGGGTTATATTTGTTCGCATTTTGGCCCCTTCCCTTTTAACATGATCACTTTCATAATCTGATTATTGATTTCATGACAGGCATTCACTTAGTTAAAAACTGCAGAAGAAAAAAGTGAGGGAATAACATCAAGGAGGAGACAACCGTAGCTGTAACATTTGTTGAATTATCCTCTAAAAACCAGTATGATGAAGAAAATGGATAATTAAAATAAGGAATTAATTCTTACGACATACTTTAGACTGTGAAATTCTCTGTAGCTGGAGGTCAAGGAGTCAAATGGTATAGCTGAATTTCTAAAATGGCTGGATAATTTTATGATTTGACATATAATTTTGGTAGTTAATGCCACATGCTTAATAGTACTAACTGATCATCTCACAGTCCGAAGGACATTTTGTTATTGCACAATCGGCCAGCTGTATTATGAAATTTATGCCCTCCTATTAGGTAGTTGGAGATGGCAACAAGATCTCTGCTTAGACAACCTCTTTGTAAGACTGAGCAAACCAAGTTCTCTTGGACTTTTCTTGTGTCTCATACGCTCCAGCCCCCTGAGCATTTTGGCCCTCCACTGGGCTCACTCTATTATGTCCACATCCTTCATGCACTGGGGAGCCCAAAACTGAACACTGCACACCAGGTATGGTCCCACAGGTGATGAAGAAAGGGGGATAAACACTTCTCACAACTGACACGCTTGTGAGCACAGCCCTGTAGGTGGTCAGGGCACCACAAGAGCACACGGCTCCACCACTTCTCCACCAGGACCTCCAGGTCCTTTTCCTCAAACCTGCTTCCTAGCCATTCACACATGGCGTGTGCGGCTGTAGGACTTTGTATTTGCCATTGCTGAACTTCTTGAGGTTCTGGTCAGTCTGTTTTCCCATCTCTCTGAGCAGCAGCCTTACCCCACCCTTTATCGACCACTCACCCTCCACTGCAAACTTGCTGATGAGGCATTTTCTCCCATTGTCCTAGTCATTAATAAAGACATAAAACTGCTCCAGCTAAGCTTTGGCTTTTCTTATTCCATTCCTCTACGTTCAAGTAATGCATCTATATTCCTCTTTTGTAGTCCATCTCTGTGGGCTTCCTTTTTGTTTGAATTCAGTCAGGAGTTCCCTGTTCATGCTGACCTTCTGTCTTGATTTTCTGCTCATCAGAATGGAATGAGTAAACATTTTTCCACATGAGCACCTTCTCCAGCTAATCAGGTGCGCAAGTCCAAAGGGAAGGAGAAAAGGAAAAAGTAATACTAACGAAAACCGGGTGACCAAATCAAGGTATGTTAATTTAGGCTAGTGCAGTTTTTTGGTGGAATGATACAAATATCATAAAGTTACCACCATATTTCCTGTATTTTTCATAAACTTTCTTGCTCACTGGAGAAACCAGCAAAAGAATCTCATTACAGGAAATCACATCCTCAGGCCTTGAGATAAAGTCTGAATAGCACTGAGACAGCAACTGAAGAATAAAACAGTTATGTGTTTATACTATGATGTTGCTTCTTTTTTCATCCTTTTTTAGGTGGTAAAAAGGCCCTTAGCCCTTTAGCTCTGGACTATGCACTGCAACCAAAGGGAATTCCAGCCTAGTGAGTAATGGAACTCAGGACATTACATGGGCTGGCAGGTTTTTATTTAAACATTAGGCTTTCCTATCTCTATTTCAGACTGTGCAGCAAGTATGTCTCACAAATACCAAGATCAGGTTTTCCTAATAATGTCTTGGGATATTTTTTACTCCAGGAAGATTAACTTCGTGGACTTTTTTTTCTGACTGAGATTCAGTGGAATGACTTAAGTAAAGATCAGTCAGAGCTACATAGTTTTAAACACTGCCTCAAACATTTAGCTACTGTTATTCCTGTTGCTGAAGGGTGGGTATTTCCCCCCCTTGTTTTACAGAGGAAGTAAGGCTGATGAAAACTTCATTTTTTTTTTTTTTGGTAAAAGTGATTACTGTTTTAAAGGAAAAAAAGATAAGATAATTTTCTCTGCTGGTGACAAAGGAAAATATGAAGGCTCTGCTTCATTTTAGTATTCCTCAGTACTACATAAAGAAGTTATGCTTTGCTGAATCAGGACCCAACTAAACTGTACATAATGAAAGATACATATAATTGTAAAGATTTTTTTTTTTTTTTTTTTTTTTTTACTGACCAAGTAAGTAGAGCAAAGCTAATTTACATTACACTTACAAGGTATTAAGTACTATGACTAGAATTGTTTCACCTGAGGTGATATGAAAAAGAGTAGTTTTGTTTCTAAAATAAAACACTATCTGAAGTGATGTTGAGCCTCCAAGTCAAAAATGAGGCAATCTAGCACACAGGTTAGTTTACATCTCTGGAGGGCAAAGTGCATTTATTACTTAAACATGAAGGCATAATGATAGTGATTTGCAAGAGCTAGTCAGCAGTGATGCATTATTAACTTCTATGTATCTTAACTTCTGTACGGAAAGCTCAATGTTAATAGTTAATTTGCAATTCGTAAGAAATAAATACAAATTACTGACTGAAAATGTCCTACTAACCAGTGAAGTAAAAAAAGACAGCCTCAGAAGTTGTGTCTTTTCTTCCCTGGTAGAAGAGCCAAGGGTTATTAACACTGGTTATTGAAACAATTTAATATTCATTTTAAAAGGTCAAATAGAAATGCTGCATTATGGAATAGTCATTGGAATGATGGTGGAAAAGAATGAATATTGCTTAAGTGATTCACATTAAACCATTAAAATATATGTCTGCACTCTCTTGAAAGTCATATTAAGTAGCAAGGAAAAATAATCACACTGATTGCCAATATCCATTAGGGAAACAAGAAGTATTGACTCCTCAGTTTTCTCTGGATTATTGAGTGCTGCACAGACCTGGTGGAATAAGAAACCACTCAGCACAACTTACCTGTCCATAACTCTTTTTATTTTTTACTGCAGCTTAAAGAACAGTCTGTTTGTCTTTTTTTCTCTAAATACAACAAAACAGACAAATTATTCCAGGCACCTAATTTGTGTTTGTTCAACATGAGTTATTTTTAGAGAGCCTGGTATTCACAGACTTCTGAACTTTCTTAAAATCCAAAACTTCTGATGTGTCTCACTTTGAGCAAGTAAAATTAAGTACCTCAAAGCATTTAAAATGCCTTGCCTTCAGTTTTGTTCATTGCGGTTTGGGGTTTTTTGCTTTTAATGTTAGTGTAATATTCATCACTTTATGTAATCAGCCTCTTTTTAAGTCTCAGCTAAAACAGAAAAATCTTTGGACAAAATTTCATAGATGTTTGGCACGTTGAGATGTTGCTAAAACAACTAGTATCTCCCAGCATATACCTTCTAGTCTGAAGAAGTCAGAAGTCACTTACTCTAAAGGCTGCTAAAATAATGAAATAAAATTGTTTTCTTTGCAGTATATTTAAAACATCATGCTGGTATGTAAACTGGAAATTGAATCTGCCTAGTGTCCAAACTTTTAGATTTAGATCACAAGAAAAACATAAATTTAGACACTGGGTAGAGGGATGTTTGAAAATAATTAGGGAGCTTTAGCCTTTCAACTCTAGTCTACAGCCTAGTGCTCTTGGATGTCCTTGTCCAAATTCATTTATGCAAAACTAGACACTCCTTCTAAAAAATGATTGTTTACGTGACAACAGAAGGAAACTGGGGGAAAAAAGCAAATAAGAGAATCCAGCAACCCTCGTCACAAATCTCCATATAAAACTTCATCTTCCCTGTGTCATGAGTCTTACATATTTTTCTGTAGAAAACTGGAACTCTCTTTTCCCCACCAATCTTTTTTTTCCCAAAAAGTGCAGATATAACAGAATGCTAAAGCACATGCCTTTTAAGTATGTGAGTAGTCACTCTAACTTCCCTCTGACATTATTCTTTTAGTTCATCTTTTATCAATGCTTCTGAGAAGGATTTAATAAGTATCTCATGTAGCACTGCTTATCTAGAATAGATAGAATGTTATAAAAATATACAGAATCCATAGAATACATAGAAATAATAGATTGCATTATGGGAAATCTGCCAGTAATTTCAACCACGGAACCAGCAATTTCTTTCAACTTTTCTCTCCAATATTTTTAATATTAAAAGCAACTCTTTTTCTTACTAAAGCAAAAAGTTCTGGCTTTGCCAATCATGGGAGAAAAAAAAAGGAATTGCCCTTTACCGGAGATACCTGACCTGTCTTTTCTAATGCCATTCCAGAATGAATCTTGGGGGGAAAAAAATTGAGAAAATGCAATCTTACACAAAAGCTCCCCACCTCTGTACATACCTGGGAATTTTAAGAGATGGAGACTTTCTGCCAAGAAAGGAGCTGAAGCATTCCAATGGTTAATCTTAAACAGTGAAAATAGTGAGTATTTTCAGTATTTCCTAGGGATTACTGGGACCTTGACGTTTGAAGAAAAAGGGCAATGGAGGATAAAGTCTCTAGGAGAATAAAACAGTTACTATGACAAGGACAAAACAGGAGGCAGGAAGAGGAGGAAATGACCTACATCAGTAAAGCACAAATTCTGCGAGCTGCGCAATTAATGAAATCTGTCCTGATGTGGATTTGTTTCTAAATATTCTCTCAAACCTGGCTGCCAGCTCTGACGGTGGCTTTCTGACAACTTGGCAATTTCTAACAGCTCTCCCGAGTTTCTAGCCAGGCTTGTGCTTCACCCTTTCAATTAACTGAGGCCCTGGGAACTTGTTCTTGCCTCTGTTCTTTCCAGCCACTTATTTTTTGTAAATCTTGTAGGAACTTAATAATACTAAAATGCCTTCCCCTCCCCACCGTGCCATATGAAGGTAATTTAAATTAGCACAAATTTGAAAGCAGGGGTAGGAGGGGAACGGAAGGCGCTTGTACACGTCTCTTTTTTCAGGATGAGAACAATATCCACGTCCTCTTTATCGGGTCCAGATCCTTCTGGGATTCCGGGAAGAGCGAGCGTGAGACAAGTTTTCTCCTCACTCCAGCATTTCTGATGGGAGGTGAATGGCAGAGAGAAATATCAGAGAACATGATGGCTTGGTTAAGCAGTTTTAGAGAGCAGTCTCAGAAGTCTGGTGCTATATTCACTCTGGGCCGCACCAGCTGGGCGGCTGTGCTTCGTGTGCAAATCAGAGCTATTAAGCTTCTCTTGCTTAATGTGTAAGCACTAGTGTGTAAGGAAGAAATTATCCCTGATGAATGATCCTGTCTGTATAAAGACATTACACTCAAAGCTTTTGCTTATTCTCAGCTAGTAACATAATAAATGGTGTAGCTGTTCATTAAAGATTAACAATACAAGCATAAACTTCCCAAGGCATTTAAATGCACACAGTTTTAATATCTAATATTGTGCTTCCTTGTAGCTAAGAATAAAGTATTAATAGCGTAATGACTTCTGGGAGACCAAGTAGCATTTACTGACCTTTCCCTATTGAGTTACGATAGCCCTGAGATACAGGCTGCCCAGAATTATATGACAACGAGGTCACTGCATTGATACCTTTCTTTTTTTTCACCGTTGTTTCAGTATGAGATGCTCCTTGCTGTTTTCTATGCAGGTGGTTGACTATTCTGAGAGAGAAAACATCTGTTCCCATTTGCACTGTGCTTCACTTAGGTAAAAATTGTTTCACTTTGTATTTTGATATCTCTCAATAAAAATGCACACTTTCTCTTTGATTGCTTTAAGTTGGCATATATATGATGTATATCATATATTGTATATTTAGGCATTGCAAACTAGTTAAGACATTACTTTAAAATCAGTATGCAATGCTCTTTCCAAGGCTAAAAAGCCGAAAACTGTTAAGTACATTCTTCCTTACTGATGTCTACCATCCTTCCGTAGCCTGCAAATAGCTACAAAACTTAGAAAAAATCCCTTCCACTCCAGCAAAGAAAGTCTATCCAATAAAAACCATGAAAATCTCTAGGTATTAGGTATACCATGTAGATATATGCTTTCAATTTAAGTTCAGAACTTGTGCAGTGGATTCAAATACTTCCAAACCAGGTAATGACATATGAGAAACTATTATGCTGTACAACAGAATTTCTCCTTTATCAATTCATTAAAAAGAATCAGAAAATTATACATACACTGTTTTCACTGAAGGAAAATATGAGGATTATTCTGAGAAGTGCAAGAGTTAATGCTGCTTTTATCAAAGGTCAACGCATAACCATGGAGACAAATTACCTGTAATGACTGGAGAAGGGGGAGGGAGATAGCAGATGAAAAAGAGCAAATTTGGGGTCATTCCTTGCACTCTAGGGAACACAGGGCAGAACACTGAAAAAGTTATTTGGCATTGCCTACAGGGACTCTGGCATGCTGAAATAAATGAAAGGAAAGCAAAATATGGACATTCGGCATGAATCCAAAACTCTGCTATGTTCAGTATATATCAGAAAAGAGCTAGATGACTAAGAAACTTGTTTACCAGTACTTTTTGCTCCTGCAGAAAACAAATTGTTTCTGGCATTTGCCAGGCTTTATGTAAATGCATCTAGAGAAATAACAGCTTGTGTCAGTTGGTATTCTGTGAGGAAAACCTTGCAAAATATATCAGAGTGATGCAACTTCTGCTTATAAGTCTGTTAGTACATGTTATTCTGGAAGTAAAAACATCACCAAAAGCCTGATGAGATCGTCTAGCAATAAATGAAAGAACTCATTTTTCTCCAAGAGAAAGATATATGCAAGTACATGATTTTTTAGGCAGTGCCACAGTCAGAACTAGTCTTTAAAACAGTTGAAGAAAACCGCCTGCAGCCACTTTGCTTTTCCTGAAGATCATTTCTTTTGACTCTAATCATATCGCCAGCAAAATTGCAAACTCACTCAGCTCTGAAGCAGAGGCCTGCATGTTTACGCTCAACGCAGTACGCCGAGGTCAGTCTTCCCCACTGTACGTTATGCCCTTTGAGCAGGCTTAGTTCCACGCGAGCAACCCTGTTCAATTACATTGCTCAAAACAGCCTCGATTTGTCATGCAAGATTTCACTTTTCTCAAAAGTCCAGAGGACTTCCTCTCAATTTTGATAAATTTCTTTGCCCTTTTGTGAGTAACCCCTGAGGCTTCTGTGTGCACAGTTTCTCTCTGACTGCTGCTATCTCATGGGGAAGAGAAGCGTGTCCAGGCATTAGGGAGAGCGCTTTTAACATTTTCACCCAAGTTGAGCGGACATCCAGGTGAATTGCGCTCTACTGACATTGCAAATGGTCAGCTCTCGAGTCACACACATCGTATTGGTCTTCCATTCTCGAAGGGTGAACAGTGAAAATGTCTAATGGGATGAACTGCTTTTTTTAATAACAGTCTAGTAATGCACACATGCAGAATGCTTTTGGGTGAACAAGACATATGCTGTCCCTTTTATTTCTCTCTCACAGTCACTTTCTATAATAAGCGTATTAAATCATGTACTCTTTTTATTAAGCCACACTGACAAATGCTTTTCTATGTATAATCCTAAAACATTATAAACAATCCGGAGAACTCACTCATAGACACTTAAAACTTTTTCTTTTAATAATAGGTATCGCACATTTACACAAAGCTCTAAGTGTCTAAAAGCACTTTGTAAACATAAACTGATCCATAAATCTTAAACAAAGCCATTTTAGCTGTCACTGAACTGTCATCTGGGGTTAAATGGAGAGCTTGCTTCTTAGCCCTGCTAGAGTCACTGCAAAGACATTTGTGTTGAGCCAAAAGAGTTAAAAATAAAATAGAGTGTTATCCACACAGAGGAAATTTAGGAAAAATGCAACATTGAATATAAAACACACATAAATATATCTGCTTTTGTGACTCCCACACCTAAGTACCTAGCTCACATCTGCAGCCCAGTCCCCTGGAATCTAGTGCTCTGCACAGGGTGTTGCTGCAGTGTGGATGCTCCTTTTCACACGTGCGTTCGGCATTTTCTCCGAGACAGAGGCAACCTCTCCAGAACTGCCTCTTCAGAAGGCATTCCCCAGGAACTTCCAACTGGTTCAGTGACGGTTTCACACTAGTTTCTAGTACAAATTTATGCTCACATTCCAAATTTTGATTTTGCAAAATGTAATCAAAACGTTGAAGTTGTGACAAGGCAGGTGTTATGGAGGCTTGAAAGCTTCCTACAAAATGAAAAAAGGTAGGAAGCTGGATTTTTGTTATCCCATCTTCTTTCTGTCCTATTTCTCAGTAAACACATTAAATCGGGCAAAACGTGTATTCTTTAATGCTTGAAAGTAATGCAAATTCCCTTTACTCTAAAGCCACTTCCCTTAGATGTTATTTTTATCAGAATTACTAAAATGTACACTTAAAATTGTACACACCGACAGTTTCTGGACTGAATCACCCACCATTAAACATTCTCCATGGACAGATGATATATCTTCTTTATAAACATTATACTACTAAATAAGGTTTTTCCGGTCTGTTCCAAAGCAATCTGTAGCAACGATGTGAGATTTCTGTGAACCTCAGGAAGACACTTCGGGTCAGACTATCCCCACCTCCTACCTTTGCTTTCTGTCGAGAGGAAAGGGCTGTTGGCAGTGCTGCGTGGCCACCCTTCTCCGGGCTGATTCCCGCTCAAAGCTCCGATCCTTGGCGCTTGGCACGACTGACCATAAACGTGAACTCTGCTGACTTTCCCTGCTGACAATTTGTCAAAAGGCACATTAAAAAATAATTGGGGAGAAAGTACACAGATTTTTAAAATCTATTGAGTCATTTTTCTTCAATGCTTGACTGGGTAGGTTACAAGACACCACTCTCTCAGTTATTAACAACACACAACTGCTGCTTTAACAAAAGAAATATTACTGTATCCCATATACTAAACTCTTGGGATTTCCTGTTGTTGGCCTTTGATTTAGCAGCAAGGTCAACAGGCAAAAGATCTAGCACTTTCAGTTCACTCCTTCTGGTTTGTGTACCTTTTGACAAATAAGGCTTATCACACTGCTGTTTAGCTCCAATTTTTTTTTGCTGTTTGGCTGTTTTGGTTCCAAAATAATATTTAAAAAGCCTTACAAAATTCATTGTTATTTCAAAGTATTTTTAAAATACAGCATTATAAAATGATTTGGCTTGTGAGCAAAACATAGCAGCATTCAAATATACTAGTCAAATGTCTTGCTGGCAGGAGACACACTGGCGGAGGAAAAATACCTTAACTCACTGTATAGCATATTCTGTAGCCAAAACTACTGGGACAAAGAAACCCCAAAACCCTTTTTATCAACAGAAGTACACTGATTTATACTCACTGAGAATTTGACCTAATGTTGCTTTCAAAAATGTGAAGTTACATTAATTCTGATTCATGATAGTAACATAAACTTTTAGTCTGGGCCTTCTTTCACAAGGATTTATGAACATTCTCATCTGATTTTTTTTTCCATTTCTCATTAACAATCAGAATGGTCCTCAACATTTTGCGGTCTGGGTACAGTAATCAGATGGAAGGTTGTTTCAGGCTGCATTTAAATACTATGTAAAGTAAAGGAGTATGGTACAAAGTATAAAAATGTGTAGATTCAAATTATCTTTGCTTTTGACACAATAATATATTAGTTTTTATCTCACTTCGCTGCAAAGCAAACTGGGGGGAGATATGTGAAAGATTTCTATCCTATTTAATTGGCCACAAATCAGCATATAATATAAAATGTCATTTTTTTCCTCTTGATGAGATGAAGTTTTATGTTAGTGTTGCTGAATCCAATTCATGTAAAATGTATCCTTAGGCAAATATGTTTGTTTTGCTTGAAGAACTACTACAGATCACTAGAAGAAAAGAACTTTCAGTTTCTGACCATGGAATATAATGCAAGCTAAAAGAAAACGTAAAGTTTAGGGGGTTATCATAACACAGTTCTATAGAAACTCATTGTTTTTTTTCCTTTTACTTAGGAACCCTGTATTACATTTAACTAATCATCTTTGCTGGCTGAATATTACCTTAGCAGTAACAATAGAAACAACACTGCTGTGTCTGGAATCCTTGGGGGACAAAATAATTCTAGTGTGGATATAACTAAAATTATGTGATCAATTCGAAACACCTGCATAATCCATTCTGTGCACTGCTGACTTTATATCCAAGTTGCTACCTCTCAAACTGTAGACTCATGCTGTCACTGGAAATGAAGAGGAGGATCAGGATTACCTGTAACACACAGGCCCCTACACTTTTCAGATGCTTATTAGTACACCAGTGTACATGCACAAACTCAACTTTGTGAGCTGCCTCTCTGCCTACCAGAGTGAAAACTGCTTCCAATTCCAAATCAGTGGCTGTCAAATCAGCGCCAGGACAACTTAGCATTTGATATGAGATGGTTTTGTTTCAAATTTATGAGATGTTGGCCATACGTTGCTTGATTATTGCCTTTTGATTAACAGAATTGATGTCCCATAGTACAAACCAACCTTCATCTACTGAAGGCGAAGACATAAAAACCTGTCTTTGATTTCTTCTTGTGTGCTTAAAGTTTTGATATATTCAGTCATCAGAAAGTTCCTGTAGTACAGAGGAGTCTCCTGCTGAATGTAGGAAACCTTCATGCCTGCGTAATAAAGGCAGAGAAGGAAGATATGGTAGGAAAACTGGCTGTGTAGCCTAGATGCTTACTGTTTCCCATCAAAATCAAAATCCGTTTTGCATAGACAGCCTGTGGATTATATGGTGGTCCCCTTGAGCCAAAGGTAAATGTAATTGGAAGATCCATAATAGTAGGAGGCTTGACATGTATTACTGGTTTTGGTGCACCTACCTCTGCAGTGATATTCCAGATTCATTCTGAACACTTGTATTTGCTCACTTCAGAACAGGGTGGAAGAATGTACTCTTTCTGTAGAGAGGTGCAGAAAGCTATCATAATCTCCAGACGTTGGTGGTACTGTTATAGTGCTATTACATACGCTTGGCTTTTGGTAAAGATACTTCTCACTCATGTCTAAAACTTTAAAAGATACTTCATTATTTATCTACTATTTATTTTAGCACTTAAATGGTTAATCTAGTCTCATTTTCTCCATATGCTATTGAAAATTAATTTAATATTAAACAAGTTCAATCAAGCTTTTAAAGAAATACATATGGGGAGGGTATTAAGAAGATAAAGTCAGACTCTTTGCACAGGAGCACAGTGACTGGACAAGAGGCAGCATATACAAGCTGGAACACAGTAAATTCCAATGATTTTTTTATTTTTTTATTTTTTTTTTTTACTATGAGGTTAATTTGTCCAAGAGGTCAAGAAATTTCAGTCCTTAAAAGTGTTCCAAATTTGACTGTTCAGTTCACAGAACAATCTGATCTAGACCTGCTTTGACAAGGAGGTTGGACTAGACGATCTTCAGTAATCCTTTTCTTAACTAAATTATCTTGCAGATGAACTTGATGAGGCACTTAAGTAGATGGATTACTTAGAAATCTGAACTTTCAGTTGTGTATCTGTTTGTATTTGAGATTATTCAGCATCTGGGACTGCAGTGAGTTTGAGAATTTGAAAGACTTTTGCCACAGACAGATTTGTACTGTGAATGCTGGAAAGGGTACTTAAAAGGCTGAAAATTGGAACAATGACATTGTGCTGTGCTCTGATTTGGCTTCAGGGAATTAAAAGCCAAAGCTTTCCTAAAATGCTTAGATAGGAACTGTGGAGTCTTTATGGATATCGGGGGAAGGCCTTCTATTACCTCCCTCTAAACTGTAGTGTTTATTTTGCTTACACAAGACTAATAAATTCCAAAGGGAATAATTACAGATACTTTAACCTGAATTTCAGTAACTGCAGATGTTTACTTCTGACTATTTTATGGTTATTATTGCCCAAGTTTAAAGTGCAGTCTTTATGTGAACACTTAATTAACACATTACTGTATGTGTACAATAACCAGACGCTGCCTCCTGAATTTAGCAAAATTGTATTTTAAATGAATAATAAATATTGCAGAAGATATTGTTTTGATTTTTGTGCAGATGACAGTGACCTAAAATCTTTTTATTTTCTGGAGATGTTTCATAGCTTTTTGGGACTGAGTAGATGGCCTCAGTTTGTGTACTCTGCAATTCTCAAAGCACCACTATGACAGAAAAGCTGATTTCACTACAAAAGTGCCTCTTATTTATTAAACAGAGTTATTTTTACCTCAATTACTTTTAAAAAGTATTTTAGTGGGAAATTAGTACAAGTCTAGTGTTGGCTACTGCCTACTCCAAGGAGAAAAGTCTTACATCAACAGTGTGCAGCTTCATAGCTTCTGAACAAATTTTTGGGGTCTTGATCTGGACACATCCTCTCACAAGTGTTGCTTTCCCAGGATATGAGCTTGTTGATGTTATGATGATGACGTTATGTTAATGTTCTGGGGCAAACTTTTTCCCCAAAATACCAAACAAGGTCCTGAAGTGAGTAAACAATCTGAATAGTAGGAGGACAGGCACTCACCTAACTTCCAATGGCCAAAGACTTTATTTAAAAGGTTTATTTTACCTATGTAGGTATTTTATAAAGAGGCTCCATGTTAGATTTTCTTGAGAAGTCAGTGGAAGCTGATATCAGATTGAAAACATCTAGAGTTGTTGGAAGCAGCGCAGAGATGCTCTGACCTCTTGGCTGCTATGTGATTGACCTAGGTCATATTAACTCAGAGACCTTTCTGTCTCATGGCTAGCAAGACTGACTAGAGTGTGAAATACAGAACTGAAGATCCCTTTCCATATCTCTCTTAGCAGAAAAGGATTGGAGGCATGACAAAATCATATTCAGTAGTTCATGGCCGCTTCAGAGCTGTCCAAAAAGCAAGGTGTGACAGACCAGTAACTCCTACAATGGAAGAAGGCTCAGAGGAGATGGGCAAGGTCCCATGAAGCTCAGGAAGCATGTAGGACATGACTTCTTAATCACAGTTGTTGCACAGAGAACTGACTTTATCTTACTACGTATAGCACCAGAGGATGACCTGTGTGTCAGATAAACAGATTCATCTACTAAGTGGATCAACTGGCGTAAACATTTCTTCTTGACTTGATCAGAAGAATGTGAATGTCTCCCTGAGATTAGCCAGACCAGCATGAGGGAAGTGTATATGCAGCTCAGCCCAACATAGAGTATAAAAGCTGAACAACTAACAAAGGAATTTTTAAGGGAGCAATGGGCTTGGGCTGGCTTCAACCCATGTTGGGCATTGGAGACGCTTAGTGTCACATCAGTGAGCATATTAGAGAGACTGGTAATGGCAATCACATTGGTACTGTGATTGAACTGTGTAAGTGTATACTTGTATTGTAATTTTAGTATACTGTTGGATCATTCTGCTAAATCAAAAATCCCACGTAACATTGAATATCTTCAAAGCAAACTTACATTAAACATTGCACTCTCTGTATATGCGAAATATCTAACATAATGGGGTCAGAGAGTACTGCACACTGACAAAAGGCAATATGATGGCTACACTACTCTTGCATTCTTAGAAACAGCCCCTGCAGGGCTGTGTTGAGGTATGCCAGACATGCTTCAGAATATTATACCTGCTGCACTTCTCCACCCAGATTCTTTGGTAGAGTCACTGCAGTGCCTTTACTGCATCTTTAGTAACTTACACAACAGGGATGCTTTCCAAAGATGTTGAAGGATCCAGCCTTCTTTGTTCTTCTCTCATATTATTTCAGCCCTGCAATTTTCATTTACATGAAATGAAAGTAAATTCATTTCCAACAGTTGTAGGAGACAGAGATTTAAGTAACCAAAATATTACTATCTGTTGTAATAGAAGATATAGGGATGACTTAGGTGTAGAAGTTTGAATTCACTATCTAGAAGGTCTGTGCAGAGATATCACTGTCATTTCCTGCCATCTCCAGGCTCTTATTTACTCCTTTCCCTACTTCCCACTTCCTCATTCTAGCTGAGCCACTGATTGTTTTAATCTAAACTAATCTCTCTCTTTCCCAGCTACTCCTTGTTTCCATTAACCTGTTTTTTGTGCAGCCTTTCTTTTGCCTTGCCTCTGAAGATCTCCTCATATTCACAGCCTGTCTACCCGGCTTTCATAGTTAGAGCTCCTTCTGGGGCTCCTTGACTAATGTCACTGGGCAACGTTTGTTCCCTAGCAAACACCTAGCTGTACCCCCTTAATTTGTTGTTTTTTAGCCTCATTCTTTCAAAATCCACTTCTTGCTACCTTTCATACTTATTATTTCAAGAACTACCCATAAAAAGCAAAAGTATTTTGATAGTTTTGACATTTATTAGTATGTACTGCAGATAATATAGAGCACTTTCACATCTCTCAGATTGTGGGTGGTGTATTTTACTGTTAGTATTAAGAATGTCAGATTAAAAAAATGTTTGGAAGAAAGAAAAAACTAGAATAAAAATTTCAGCAAATATTGAGTGGTGCTGTTTGGCTTTTTGGGTGTAAAGTTACTGCAAAATTAAGTATTTTTGGATCTGCCAAAACTGCAGGTTCCATTTTTAATGTACTTTACAAAAATGATAATATCAAAATAAATGGCTGTAAACAGTGTGCTTGCATTGCTGTAATAACTGCAAGATCAGCTATATTTGTGGTCTTTCGTGTTATTTTTAGAAAAATGAGTTATCAAGGATAGAAAGTAGAAAAATAAAAACTGCTGAAGACCTCAGCACTGCCGGATGATATAAACAGTATCTGCTGTACAGACAGTGTACTGGTTATCCCCAGAATTGCTCTTTTCATGAATTTCATTTAAAACTTTAGTCGGACTGAATTTTTGCAGTATTCAATATGTTCATTGTCAATGTGAATTATAAAAAAAGCAATAGTAAAGGCACTTAAAGCACAGCAAAAACATGCATTAAGAATTTTGTTTAGGTCAGACTTGTTAATATATGCTTTTAAAATTACATAAATATAAAATCAAAGTTACCGTAGATGGTAGTTTTTTCTGTACAAACATACAGTATCAACCATCTGAAAATCTGAATCCACTTTTAAATAGGGTTTTTATCAGTACTGTTTTAAGAAATATAAAAGGTACAGAAAAGGGTAGCAAGGATAATCACAATTATGAAACACCATCTACATGGAGATTAACTGACTAAACTCCTCAGAAGACAGGGATAAGAAGGGTTATAAAATAATGAATAGGGAATAGCTATTCACGGTAATTTTTGACATAAAACCTATTAATTGAAATGAGCATACAGCAGTTCAAAAACAAATACAAGGAAGCAGTTCTCCACAGGAAATGTAATTAAGTTGTGGAACTCCTTGCTGTAGTATGATGATACAACCTAACATGAGTTTAAAAGCAACTAGACAATTCAGAAGAGAAATCTACTGAGAGTTGTTAAATATTTAAAGACGGCACAAACTTAGGAAGCTCCTGGATTAACAGATCACTGCAGGCCGGGAGAGTGTTTTGGGGAAGTAACACCGCATGTATGCGATCACGTTTTTTTGTAGACAGAAGTGTAGTGTAAATGGATACTGTAAAACTTCTTCATGTTTCAGATACAATCAATTTATTGTACTATAGGATTTTTATGAAATGGGCACATGCTACTGTTAACCTAAATATTTGAAATACTGAATTTAAATTCAGATAGGCTCTCGAACTTGTGTTTGCAATGCAGATATGAAATAGAATGCTAAAGTCTATTGTTAAAAATACTTAATACTGTCTTGATTTCCTATTAAAAACTATGCCAAATTATAAACTTTACAGTTTCAGTATAAAAGTGTAAGCCTATGATAACATTTTTAAAACCATTTTCTTTTCAGTTCCTTTCATCTATCTAATTTCCACATACACTTAACAAATGAAACAAAATACTCTGTTGAGAGAATTCAATGGGTGCAGTTGTTTGAGGCTATCATAAGAAAGCAAACATTAAGCATACATTTAGAATGAAATCCTCACCTTTTTTAGTCAACAGGAATCTTGTATTTATTTTGATGTCATTTATGGGTATCTCCTGTAGTGGTGTGAGCTATTTGCAGGACATAGCAATACACAAGTCATATCCATATCTACTCTGATTGTATTCTGATTCACTTTTGTACACTGCAGTATGTGAGCAGAAGCTGCAAAATGACCACCTATCCATTTATTGACAGCCTACATTCCCCCTCCATTCCCAATTTTCATATATGCCTGGGTCACTTGTATACACGTATTTCAGGGTCTAGTTTCCTTGATTTCTGGATCAAGAAATGGATTTGAGATAATTGGTCTACATGGACTCATCTCTATGCAGACAAAAATTAATCCTTTCTTAGTACCAGACTTTTATAAACAATTATTCTTAAAACTATAAACTGAAGCTATTCACAATGGAGTCTAAGTACATTTCAAAGGCTTGTGAGACCAAGCTGATCTTTTAAAAGGTTTGGCAAGCTAAAAATTAATGCACACTGAAACTCCACTAATTTACAGGAGAGACAAAAGCAAATAGTTTATCCTGTTATTAACAGCTGTAATCCAGTTATAATCAAATTAAAAAAAGGTCTGTATTACAAATATAAGGCTAGTGTCAAAAATACAGCATTATAAGGGAAAGGCTGGGGTCTTCCTACCTTAAATTCTTTCTCCATATTTTCTTTTATTCCCGTATTATCCAGCAACCATACTATTTTAGTTGTTTTAATGCCAATGCAAGAGTTGGCAGTGCAAGTGAAACAAGAGTTTCACTTGTTTTCAGCATCTGTTCTGAGTTAGGTCTACATAAACAGAAAAAAACAAAAGCAAAAACAAGGCAATATGGTTATCTAAGCATTGGAATAGGTTTACTTCTCTCTACACATTGAAACAGAAGTCCTGTTTATATGTCATATACACAGCATCCAGCTATCTCTTACCACAGGTCAAATCATATAACAAGTCAAAAAGTTATTTAAGTAGGATCCTTCATTTTTCCAGTTACTGAATTTAGAATTGTATTATACTACAGAATTTGCTCTGTAGAAAATCTAAGGAGTTGGACACATTATGTATCATTGGCTTTCAGTGGCATCTAAACTCCTAGCTTCCTTCAGTCCTTCTGAAAACTTAAGATATAGGGATTATCGATGCAGCCCGAGATTCTGCAGTGAATCACTTAGAAATAATTTCTGCAGAGAGAAGGAGGAAGGTGTGAATAAGGCTTGATATTTTCAGCAGGAATTCTAACACAGATTTAGTGCTACTTTCAGGCTAGGTGCAGCCCCTACAGTTTTCCATTCATTTAAATATGACGAGGTTACTATTATTAGGTTAAAATGAAAATTACTATTTCTTCAGAATTATACAGTTTAAATAACAATAAAAAAAAATCTTATGCCATTTCCTCAGAAGTAGCTTTACAGAACTTTATAGAATATGATTTCATTCATTTCTTGGAACAGGGAAAAAATTTTTAAACACACAAGGTACTGAATACTTATAATATTTCTTGTAAAACACTAAGCTTTTTTTAAAACAAACTCAGAATACTACATGATGTTTTACTTTTATAGTAAAAATTTGAACATTTGAAAAATCTGAATTTGCTTTTGGTAAAGGCAACAAAACTCTTCAATTCTGGCTTGCCACACACTGGAAAACACAGAAAGATGTCAGCTCTGGTAAGTCAGCCACTATGTTTCAGCTGTTTTATTTCTGCTGGAGTCTAGTAACAGGACATCCAATTGATTAGAGCACAAGAGAAATTTTTTAGGAAAAGGGAAGCCTGAGTCTAACATAAGTGCAGACAGAGCCCAAGGTGCTGGAAGATTTCTTTTGGTTCTTGTTTTACAAGGTCTTTGCCTTCTATCACAGATCTCAACCTCAAAAACAACTCACTTCAGACGAAGGGCAGCAGGTCTGCAAAAGGAAGAGGGGTTCAGTTAAACGACATCGCACTCCAAGAAATCACTGCAAAAACCGAATGACTGATATAGGTTAGAGCAAGCACAGAGCTGTACAGAAAAGTCAAAGACATCTGTCTGTACTGTGCTTGTCTCCAACTATCAAAGTCCCCTGAAAAGGCTCTAAATGGGCCTTTAGAGGAGTTACAAATATAATCTCTACACTAATGAAGCTATTTTGTTAATTCCACATTCTTTTCAAATATACTTTAATAGACTTGTGAACAAAAACAACAGCTGTCTCATTCTACAGTTGCCCTACACACAGTTTATATGGCAAACAGAAAATTAATGAGGACAGAAGACAGGTGGGGCTTCAAAAAATTACTTTCAAAATTAAGTCATCAAAATAAGCTAGTTGCAAGCCTCCAAAGGAATAATGCATCTGTCCTGAATCCTCTCTTTTCATTTAGCTCATTGTTCTGTTCACTCACACAATTTTAAAGAGTCTATCACGGGGAAGGAGAGATATTAAGAATCCTATTTACTCTTACTGTGAAAAGGAAACATTATAGGTTAAACACGATTCCAAAATTAACTGGTGTCATTCTATTTACTGCATAGCATCCAGCAAGGAAGATGTTTGGACATCATGCCAAACTCCTAACGTTTTTTATTACAACAGTAAGTTTTTCCCAGGGAGCTATCCAAAACAACCAAAAAACCCCAAAGCAAAATCAATCCCCTGCAAACAAGCAAACCAATAACAGAAAGAAAATTAAGGAAACCACTGAAGCTAGGCACTTCTTGAAAACTTGGGAGGCAATTGGGAGAAAACTGGGAAAACTAGGGAACAACTGGACAGAGGGATTTAGCACTCACGTTGCTGTGCCTGGGTGCCCCTTCCAGGCCTGTCAGCATCTGTAGCTTCTCACAACTTTGTTTCGTGTAAGGTACAAAGTTGTTTTTAGTGTTTTGAGAAGTTGAAACTGGACAAGCATCCAAGGAGAATGACCACTGATGCCCAGTTTAAAGTAACTCCTCACTACTGGTCATTTTAGAGTATCATTTGCACTTGGCAAACTGCAGAACAGCTTCCGCTTATAAAAAGCTATGAACTAATTCCTCATTTTATAGGGCTTGCCTTATCAGCTTATCTCTGAAGTCAAATCGCAGTGTACTCTTCCTCAAAGAAAAGAAGAAAACCATTACTGATTAATTATGTCAAACTTGCAGGAAATAAGCAATTAGATCTTGCACACAGGGCAAAAAAAAAAAAAAAATCAATACTAGTCAACTTTCTACAACAACTAATGTCTGGAAGACAGGAGTACTGACAGGTGAGACTAATCTGCAGCTGCCATAACTGAAATACTTAATGAAACAATAAGGTAGAGGGCTTTTTACTGTAATAGTCTATAAAACAACAATCTACAACAAAAGATGTATAGCCAGACAAGATAAAGGAAATCATTAAAAATCTCTAGGGAACTGACAGTGTTGAATTTTCTAATACGGAATTATACACTGCAGAACAAATATGACACTTCCTATAACCATGTGCTAGGTTCTCCTGTGTCAGAATTTAGAGCACAGGAGAGTAAAGCATGCCTAAAGGACATGCTAGCTACACTGCTCATTTGTATTCTTTTTTCCATCAGCTTGTTTATATTAAATGTTCTTTGATTCATGCTTTGGTTTCATAAAGTTACAAGTCATGCAGGACTTAGCTAAACACTGAAAGCTACTCATGCTTATTTTCCTTGCTATGACAAGGCACATACTGCTAGTTCTTCTTCTTATAAACTATTTTTCTCCCTTTTTTCCCACATAAATTCTAACTGTGTAGTCGCCTCTTGGCACTTTACTACCTTTGCACTTATAGTACATTATTCCACCTTTCTGCATCTTTCTTAGCTCATTTAGTCTCACCTCTTCTTTAGTTCAGTAGTTTTTAAGTAAGTCAACTCCTGTACTCATAAGGCTCAAAAGACAGCTTTGACACTGTAGTACTACTCCAGTATTTTTAATTTCCTAAAGTTCTAATCTCACTTTCTCTAAGTTTCCTGAAGAAATATTTGACCTGCTTTTTTTCCCCTTTGAAACACCTAGATCCAAGCCTGTGTTTTAGTTTTGCTACATGGAACTTCAAGAAAATTTCCTCTAATTATATCTAAGTTTAAAGGCAAAATACCAGTTCCTTGAATTCTGACTGCATTCCATTAACGTAAGGATACGTATTCAAGGAAAGTACAAAGGGCAACACCGAACAGACATCAAAATTAACTATAATAAGGTGAAGGACTAAGATAACCTAGTTCATCTCTGTCAGCTACTCCTAAGACCATCGACTCAGCAAATGCTGCTAGTGTGTAACACACTTCAGCTTATCAAACAGAAAAAACTCTCCCAGGAATGCTATACTAAAGAGGACAATTGCATTAAAGAGTCTAAGATTCATTATAAGGCTCTTGACCTTATAATATGCTTGAGGGGTATTTAGAAAAAAAATTCAGGGACTGTACAAAGCTTATCATGGGATGCTTAGGGGAAATAAGCAAAACTGGCGAAAAGGAGCAAACAAAGTGAATTGGGAAGGAACAAACATGCCAAAATGAAGAGAAGGGAGGATAAAAGACACCAGTTGCATATAAACAGGCTGCTTCTCTGGCTGAGACTTGAACCTAATCATTGCAATCCACCCTATTTTATTATTAAACTCTATTTATAACCATTTTCTGCGTGAATCTACTCTCTATCCTCTGTGTGTGACCGACAGCAAACTCCAAGTTGGACTCACCGGCAAGAACAAGAGAAGGGGACCAGATGCTGGAAAGACCAATGGTCTGAGAGCGAGCTATGAGAGCAACAGAGGGAGAGACCCTTCAGCACCCACTCAGTGTCACTACTCTTAACGATATGGTTTTATCATTTATCTTTAGGCCCCAGAAAACTACAAATCTCTGAAAGAAAGACGTGTTGAACTAATAACCAGTTTCTTTAAAAGATAAACAATGAGATGCAGTTTATAGTAACGGCAGGTAGTGCATTCAATACACTGTGGTCTTGAATTAGTCAAAAAGTCCCTGGTTTTACAGCTTATCTTACCCACTTTTTATAGCTTATCATCACAATAATGGAGGTATTTGTTGGGAAAGAACAATGGTAGAAATAAAGCTTACACTGATCAAACAAAGACGACATATTTTCAAAGAAAGCTTTCAGAGAAAGTTGCTGCCAAACACAGATTTAAAAAAAGATAACATTGACAAGAACAAAATTTGTGATTCATGACTCAAAAAAGACTGGGAAGAGATCTGGAAAAGTGGTTTAGTGCTGCCCTCTATTAGACCTGGAACTAGGGGATTCCCGGAATCGAGAACAGTGTTAACGTTTGCCAGCTCAAGCAGACTCTAAGAGTTAAGTAATTTCTCCTACCCAATGCATCCACTACAGTTCCATCTTCACGTTCAGCCAGCAGCAATGCTCACTGTGAGTGCTAAAAATGGAAATAACACACCTTACAAAGAGAGTTGACCACAAAGATCAAAACAGAGTGCATTTACTGACACCCATATACACACCAAAAGCACTCAAATGAACATGAATTGGCCCTGGACTGGAAGAAGTCTTCTTCTTCCTCCCTGACTGAAGTTTGCAAGTGGGACATACTCACACCCTCATTCTCTTGATTCAGTCACTCCCACACCGTGGGTCCCCTGAACCCCAGACCAGACCATAAATCTGTCCAGTATCCATGCCTGGGCTATGGGCCTCTTTTATCCAGTTTCTAGCTTCAACCTGGGGTCTTTCCAGATTCTGGTCTCCTCCTAGACTTTGGCTAGTCTTGGTCGAAGTTTGCTAGTGAATCATACAGGTAGTCCCCCACACAGAACACTAAGCAAGGCCACACAGAAAATACTTGGAAATAGAGTTTACAAAGAACATAGGACAAACTACAGTAGTAGGTGCAGGGCTTGGCCAGACAAATATAGCGACCAGCAACTTGCTTACAAGCCAGTGGCCCCTTTTATCCCCCCACCTTTCCATTTTCCCATGCTGAATCCTCCCCAGTCCACTTTGACCACTTCTTTTCCCTATGCTTAGCCTTGGAATTTTTGCCATAGTAGGTGGTAGAGGCAGACAACATTATTAATAGTATTGGCAGGTAATACGTATACCAGTAATTTGAAAGGGTTTAAAGATATTCATAATTAACAGAAGAAGATATTACAGGAAACAGGCACAGATACACCTCCTGCTAGCTGTATACCCGTTAATGTAATGTCTGTAACTGCTATGAAAATAGGACTATGAAAGCGGATGGGCTGTGTACAATCTTGCCTTCTCCCTGTTTCCTCCCTCAGCCCTACAGATACTTCTGCATTCAACATCCCATCTTCCACTCAAGTGCCCTAGATTTACTTAGATTTAGCACATTAAAAAGGTAGAATAACTACACAAAGCTTGATAATGTTAAGAGCCAGTACAATATATACGTTAGATTTCCCCTCTTCTAATTTAACATGATGAACTGTGTTACAAAAAAAGAATGACACTTACCTGTGTATCCTTACAACACATGACAAATCAAAAGTTCTCTCTTGTGCAATTTCTGCTATAATAAAAGTTACACCAGGAATGAATACGGCTTTGAATGTCCATTATCAAGAACTTCTGACAGCTATCCTTTATGGAAAATTGGAAACAGTCTTGCCTGAATTTAACGGATAGGAACTATTTTTGACAGCTCACATAATTAGATTTATTTTCCCCTTTCAAGTGAAGTGACATCCCACACATTTCAAAAAGGATTATCAAAACTGTATGGGACACACATGTCAGGTGCTGTGGAGAAAAGCCTATAGCTACTTGCAACCAACTGATGAAAAGAGAAGCTTTACCTATTTTTATCTTCTATTCATTGCCACCACGACGACCATTGTCTGACAGCACAGCTAGCTCCTCAAAAATATAGTACAAGAGATTAGTCTGACACCGAACTTTTTTCAAATATTACTTGTTATGAAGCTGTCTCTGAAGTAGTTCACATGGACTTAGCATTAAATCCAAGGAGGATTCTTCCAAATATGCATTCGGAGCTGTGCTAATGGCAGCTGCTGGGGATTTTTCAACACACATCCTTAGGAAAGAAAATCATGAAATTCGCATTCCATCAGGATAGATTTCCGTAACTGGATGGTTGTTGAAGCATCATGAAATAAGAGAAAAATATACCACTGCAGAAAACACCCATGGTATATCAGAGTTCAGAAGCTATCATAATTAGTAGCTAATTGAGCAAAGAACAGCATACAGTTTTGGTCTTAACATTGCCAAATTTAATATTTGAATGCAAAGCTTAGCCAAATGTCCAATCTGTTCTTTCCAATGTGTCTAAGCTTCCTGTTTCTTTTCAGTATTAATAAAGCAGCCTGTTTAACTCAGGACCAAAGTTATTCAGGTGGCTTCAATTTTTCTTTCCATACTATTGATCTACATCTCTAGTAAAAAGGAAAAAATATAAGGAAAACACGTCAGTTGAAAAAGAAACAATGCATATATTTTTGCATACATTACATACTTTGTTTTCAAATTCTGAACAATAATTTATTAGATCTACAGCTACGCTTTGGATTTGTTGAGTTGTGGGTGAAGGGAAGAAAACTTCTCAAATCACATCACGGTTTAGCCCATGTACTTCAGGTAAGTCTAGTCTACTTAGGTAAGTTTAGATATCTCAAGGTGAAAGAAGGGCTAATGAGAACAGCTGGCACTCACAGCTAGACATTCACAATAAAACACAGCTCTTTTATTAGACTGGTATAGCAGATACGAGATTTCACTCTTAAAACCAACACACCAACGTCCATAAAGAATATAAACTATTTTGATTGATCTAGATTTTCGAAGGCAGCCCATTAGCAATCTCCATCCAGGAAACTTTCACTGGACCCCACACTCCTCCTTTCACCTTAAGGAATGATATTATGGAGCAGGATCCCCAAGACAAAGTTTCTAAAATCAAGTAAAGAGGCATAGATTTTGAAACCAATGAACTGAGCAAGGGTAGAAGGCAAAGGGCAAGACAGGAGGTGAAAGGTACCATTCTGATAAAATTGCAGGGAGTTTGAGTTCATGAGAACAGTTAAAGATCTGTGCTGGACTGAACCATGCCTTTTCAACCCATTCTGGACAGATGCCAGCAATGAAGGTGACAGTGACCTGAATTTCGTGTTATTTGTGCAATAAATTTTCTTTCTCCTATTCCTGATGGATTTTATCATATCAAAAATGTGTTAAACTAAAAACAGTCTTCTAGCTCTGGAATAAGTCAATAAATGGAAACACTCACATTCTGTATTAACATAACCCTTCATTGACTAATTTAAGGATGTTCAAGGTAAAGTCTAGGGTCTCAGCTTTAATATATGATTAGGCCAACATAATGCTATAAACATGAAAGGAAGAAACTCATGGAGTCTTATATAGCCTCAATACTTAACATCGATCCTATTCATACTGCTTAACAGAGATTTTATAAATCTGGCTATTTTGTATAGTGTCCTCACATGACTGACTCCTTTTATGAATGATCTCACCAAAATCAGTATAAAACAGCTCAGTTCTTCCACGGCAGATAAAACAACAATTACAAAAGTTTGACTCTTGGGAATCTCCATTTAAAATAAGAAAGATATGGTAGAGATAGGCAGCAGTGAATTGTTCTTGAAAAATCTGGAAATCTCTTGAATTGACAGTCTATTGATTTATTACTATCTCATATATACTCATAGATTTCTCCCAAAATGAAAGCTGATTTTCCTGTTCACGGTTTCTAACAAACAATATTTTTTGCTAGGTCAACTTGCCATTCTGTATAACAGAAATCTGATACCTTACTATGCTGCTGTGACCAAAGTCACCGTTTTTTTCCTCTATGCAAAATTAGAAAGTCTAGAAAAGTTTTTGGTGTGGGAAAGTTCACATTCATGACCTGAATTTCTTCATCAAACTGTGAGATTATTATTTTTGTGATTTTTAATATGTTTGAACACTCAGAATAATTAATCACACTGCTTTAAGAGAGAAATAAATGAGAAAAAATATGAAGTTCTATGCTGTGTAACCTTTAAAGATTTCATGTAAATCTGTATTTGACATATATATGACCTATTTGACAAAAGTTCCTTTGAAGCACTACAGTTTCAGATTCTTCTTTATATAAAAACATACACATGCGTATGTATACGATAAGACTACAGATCTGAAAGGAATGTTGCAGTTGCAAGCTCACTTGAATATTTTTACTCCCACCCTTGCTAGAAATCAGCTCTCTCGTAACATTTTTACTGCTGGAAGACTTTTGCTCTTTCCCATGCCACCCATGAAAAAAGACCTTAAAAAGGTATTTAAAAACACCTCTAAATTGCAGAAGATCTAGTTTTACTCCCTGAGCAAAATATGTAATTGGGGACAGACTTACTTTTTTATCAAATGTACATTATGAAACACAAACATTCAGAAAATATTATGACCGCATGATTAAGCACATAGTGTATATCTAAAAATAAAGCTGTTTAATCCATCCTCAACTTTTATTCACACTTTCCTAAAATTATAAGCCATAATGTATTTACTGCTGGTTCAAAACCCATTATAAATTTATGACTTGAACTTTCAAGCAAGATTGTTCAGGCCCCCTTGAAAGATCTCAGCCTTAGACATTCACATGTTAGAGAACTAAGAAACCTTAGGACATTAATCTTGCAGTATGATTCACTTGCTGTAGAAAAACAGGATGACAGTATACCAGACATGCTATTTGCTGCAAAGCTTTATGGACATGCTTTACATAATTGCAAGCATAACCTCTTTGATATAATCTCAAATGAGATTTTTGCAATTGCTGAGCTTTCTCCTTGCTTGGCTATGCTTTCCATGGTTCAATGCTAAGTTTACCTGAAGCAAAGAACTACAAAATACACCTAAAACCATAGCACTATGTTCAAGTATACTGATACTAGTGCAGGTTCAGGCTCTTCCCTGCCAGTGCATGAAGGGGAATAGCCTCAGTAACTGCATTAGTGTATAAAATGCTGCTACTTTGCATTTATTCTATTGTATTAACAATGCAGCTTTCTACCTCCATGTTTTGTCTATAATTTAGTATTTGTAAATATGCTGGACTTCTGTTGTAAGATGCTGTTAATTGATCTTTGTAAAACAGTGAAGTTTTAGAGGCAGAAATTTAAACTATCATTGCTATACTTAAATATATATATGTTAAGTCAAATCTCCATAAAGTTATTGAGAATTGTACTAACAGAAAATAATACTGAATTATTAAAGAAATGAGAAAGAACTCCATCCCGACTTACATTTGCTATCTGTTTTTCTCCTCGAGACATATGCACACAGGCCATTGAGGGTAACAGTAACAGGCCTCAGGCTGAAGAAGTGATTTATCAATTTATTGACCAACGGTGTGTTTCTCAGCAAAGCAAGAACTGTGATCACTTTAAAGATTCTGTAGACATTTGCTTTTTTATCACCTTTCCTTGTCACAACATTGTGCTGAAAAAAAAAAAAAAACAGATGTCATATCCCTTATAGAATAAAAACAAGGAAAGTACCAAAGATGAAGTACAGTTTCATCTCTGAAAATAAAGTTGATATCCCATTATTTTTACAGTGCTGTTCATTCACATAATGATTTAGATTTTTTAGCAGAAAATTGATGGAAAACCATGACAAAATCCCTTCCTGTTCATATTTTGCTTTGTGTTAGTATACACTGGTGTATACACAAGCCACATTGCAGGAAGCAAAAGAACTGTATCATACCAGTCTTTCTCCTACCCTCCAAAGCTCCTGCAAAAACTGCACTCCCTAGCAATCTGAAATAAGGATTTTTTTGATTACTTTTTATAGTGGGACAGTTATTTTAAGTCTAGTGAAAAACAGTACTGCCAAGTTCCCTTCCTTACAGTATCAGCTTCTCCATTTGCTATTGCTCTTGGTGTTGTGCTTTGGAAGTCAGACATCTCTGCTCCTGAAACAGACTGTCTTTACATTTTATCACCTTTTCTTACAGCACTTGATATTCTTTTCTCACAGTACTTGATATTCTTTTCTCACAGTTATGAAGTTTCCCATACAATAGCAATCTTACCCTAAAAAGAAAAAAAGGAACTGGAATACATATTTGTATAATGTGGATGGAGGCAGAGTTATCCTCACTCAAACCAAATTCAGCTCAGTAATAATGGGAAAACAAGCTGAAGTCAGCAGCTTCCAATCTCACAAGAATGGTGTTCTACCCTGATCAGCCTGTCAGCAAAGCTGACAGTCCAAATAATGTTTATCTAACTTCTCTAGACCTAGAAACCATTTTCAGAAAACCTCAAGCTGAGTTCATTTGCAACTTATGTGTTCCTCCTCCATTTTTGTGTTTTCAAAGCTGTCATGTCCCCTAAAACAGATTTGCTATTTCTTTTGCAGCACTGATCACCTTATGATCATTACTGTTCTTGCTCCTTATCAGAAATAATTCATGTTCTCCTAGAGTGCACAGTGGAAGACATGAATGGAGGTATGTTTTCGTATATGTGTCCTTTTAACAGAATTTGTCACCACAGAATTTCAGTAATAGACACATACATGCTGCATTCCCAGCAAAAAACTATTAGGTGTACAGCGTCAAATCTCAGTTGATGTAACTCACCATAGCTGTATTAATTAAGCTCACATCATCTCAGACAATTCGTCTCTCCAAGCTGTGCTACTGGTTCAGCAGTTTGAGTTCTCTTTGCCAGCAGATACCTTGTTTCAGTGGAGTGCGTCTCTGTTGAGGGTCAACAACATGCTTGGTACTGCACCAGCTCAAAGGATGCATGATCCCTTATATCTGGAGACTGTAGTTTATGGTTTGCTGTATTCTTCTTGCATGAGGACTAGAGAATTGCATCAGTGAATTATAGGTAACTTGGCTGACCATAAGATTCAAGAAAAAAAAAAAATTAAGAGTGTTACAGAAGAAGTATAGGTATAAAGCCTTAAAAACGTATCAAACCCAATATGCCTTCATGCATCTAGAAACTGCACATGCTGTCTTCTTGAATGCATAAGTGACTGACAGGACTCTGTGGTCGTCCTTGCTTTTAGTCTTCCTCAACTGCAGCACGTAACATTCAATTCGATGTTCCTGAGTGCTACAGAAATCCTTGAAGTGTTTCACATTTTCCTTCATTTGACTGCATATGTTAGGTTACGTAAATTATACAAGCTGTGTAAGTATAAGGTGATACACTTCTCAGTTTTACCTGCTCTCTTAATATTGGCCTGTGCTCAGTTCAGTACAGACTAAGAAATCAATCGCCAAAAGACAAAAACAGCCTTTAGAATGCATAGTTCCTGAAAGGAATTAGACTCACACAACACTTGGGAGAATCCCACATGGCATTTGAGTGCCGATACACTCTGGTGACATGGTTTTGTCAATCAACTAAGTAAATACTTGGGTTAATGAAGCAGCAAATTTTAAATGTCAGATGTCATTTCCCAGTCTTCTCCATTGTCCAAAGGTTGTTCACAGTAATTAGTTTTTCTTTCTATCCAAATGTAGTTAAATAGAAAGCTGAAATAGAAATAACATCAATGAAATAAATAGTGGATTTTCAGCACAAGAAAGCTTGAAAATTAAGAATATAAATAAATTTAACACTGCAGGTGCTTATACATACATGTTCTTACCAAAAAGTAAAATTTTCAAGTATAAAAGTATCAAAATGTTTCAATGGCTTTTTATCCCAAGAGAAGATATATTTTGTTATTTTACCAAATGAAGGGTAACCACCAAAAAAGATTAAACAACCTAGGAGGGGACAAATACATGAACACACGTGTATATATCTACACATGCATGCATTTTTTATTTTCCCTTTTTCTACCTGATTTAATCAGTAGTTTTAAGTCAGTGATCTAAATCAGTCCTCTCGGTCTTTTTCTTGGGAAATTTATCCTTAAAATCTTTATTTACTTGCTCATTCAGCTACCTTGAAGAAGGATTTCAGTGAGAAACCTTCCTCCTCTTCCTTTGTTTAAGGACTTTCTAATCCTTGAAAAAACAGATGTCTGCTGAACTTCTTACTGGTTCATATGAGAATGTGCTTAAGATTATTAAAATACTTCTCAGGTCCCATTTTGTTTGTCCTTTGCTCAGAACATCTGGCAACAGTTTTTTTAACTTTGTACAAAAGTCACGCCCTGCCTTAACCAATTAGCAGCAGCAAACTGTTTATTGTTTGACTCCACATTTTAAAGCAAGGATGATTTTTTCACATAAATTTTAAAGCATTTTCCTCAAGCAATATTTCAGACAACAGAAATTAAGTTCCAAAACCCCAGTGCTGCAAGACTTATAAAGTGTCACTGGTAATGCTGATAGTTCTTTAACAGTACTGAGCTGAGAAACGAATAGCTCTAAGCTGACAGCTCTGGCAGCTGCAAAAAGATATGTCTAAAAAACGGAGCAAGAAAAATTCTGCAAGGCAGAATCATGGAAGCAACCTTGAGGTTATCCTTATATTACGCAAGGTTATAGTTTCATCCGTAATTCTCTGTCACTTCACCTTTAGGACACACTGTTAAAAATAACTTTGATATGAAGTAAGCACACTCTCTTCTGGACAGTGAAAATACATACAAAGCAGTAGTTAGCAGTAGCCAAATCTGGTGGGTTTGGGGATGCTGGTGATCCCTCCTGTCCTAGAGGGGAGCACTGAAAATAATTATTAATTGAGTTCAGCAAGATAGGACAGACTCTAGTAAGCAGGCACAGGGCTCAGTCAGACAAGAGTATTGAGCAGCAGACTGTTTACATATGACAGCCCCTTTCATCCTCCCTTCCCCCTCTTTTTCCACTCTTGCTCTTCCCGGATCCACCTCGATTCTTCTCTTTCCCTACTGTTGGTCCTTCCCCTAAATATCCCACAATAAGTCTCATGCAGTCCCACAACCCCTTAGAATATCCCACAACTTTTATACAATCCCCAAATTACCTCCCCCTGCATCTCGTAATAAATCCTATAACCCTTTAGGCAACAACCCCCTTCAGTTTGCATGGCACTTAGGAAGAAAGTTTCCTCTGTTAACTCATCTCTGTGGGTTTCACGCCAGGAACAATGCACTAATCCCTCTCCTTTGAGGGTTTTAGGAGTAGCCAGTTCAGCCTGCTCTAATTTTTACTGATTAGGTTTTCAGTGATTAGGTTACCAAAACTCCCCTGCTTCTCATTGTTCCTCTGATTCTTGCTAGATCTTTGCATTTAATTTGATTAGCCTTTAAGTCAGATAATCTGAAAGAAAGGATCAGGAAATAGATTTCTACTAGGTAAATTGCAAGTCGAACTGATTGTGTGGTCATTCAGAAGTCTGATTGCAGAAATGAAGCTTAAGACAAAAAAAAATGCAATATAGGTAGTTATGTGAATTAGCCCTCCCTGCAGAGGACTACAAACTTTATTAAAAGTGAAATATCTAATGTTTCTGATACAGTACTGATCTTGGAAGACTTCCAGAGCAGGTATCAAACTAATAATGTAACTGTGCTTCAAAGAAGAAAAAAAATTAATACAGCATGCTCTGATAATTAGAACTTCATTGCTTTTACTGGACTTCTATTCACGCAAATAAAGGCAGAAAAAAATCATTATTTTTTAAGAATATTAGTTTTTCTCTTTCTCAAGTCATACAATTCTATTGAGGAACACCTAACTTTTGATACACACAGAAACTTTTTTTTAATTATTATTATTTAATACCTTGAGATTTTTGTTCCTTCTTCTCTGTCTGGCATCAAATCAAATGAAATGGAGAAACATCTTTAGCTGTCACTGCTGCATCTCCAGCCAAAACATTGCCTTTTTTCTCACAGGCTCATTCTTACAGACTCTTATCCTAAAGTGAGCACTCATGCAGGACCAGATTGTTAACGGACAGTATACCCCTAAAGATGCAGATAGTTATTTTTAAAAGACAGTGGCTTAGTTGGAAATTGAGCACCTAAGTACCTTTGAAAGACCCTTAATATCAGCTTGCACCTTTAGAGTCTGAATACCTTTGTTCATTTATTTCCAGACTTGAAACCGAGCTACTAAAACAACAGTCAAGCTGTGCTCGTAAGAAGTTTGAGATTGGCTCCATGCATAACTGGCAAAACTACACTAACACAGGCACTGATCTAATCCCCTTGCTCTGGAAAAAGCAAACAAGAAGAGCTGGAGTCAACACTGCTAGGTAACCCTGTGGCATACTGGTGGGATAAGTCCCATCTAATCCTGCAGTAATAAGGGAATGACAAGTCTCCGCTTTCATCTGCTTCCTGTGACATAAAGCCATTTGCCTCATTACTCTGGAATATAAAAAGATTCCACTAAATGGGTTTTGGGAATAGGAAGGTTGGCTATTTTGTAGAATGGAAAACATGGGAAAGGGATCTTCCTTTATTTAGACCCGTAATAGAATGTATTTGTCAGATCACAGCTTGAAGGGTTGTATTAAGGAATCAAAATAAGCATATGGAAAAAATGTCTTTCTGCATGGAAGTAAGAAGAGTTCTGACAACAGGATCTTTTCTCTCTGTGGAGGATGTTTTACAAATCCTAATCTGGTCTACTATAGCTTTATCTGGTAAGAAAATGCTGGTTGTATTACATGTATTTTAAAAGATTTAAATATAGGCCACATTATGTGGGAAAGAATACAGGTATGGTACTTGGTACTAACTGAGGAGTAAAAGCTTCGCTTTTACCTAGAAAATCTGTTTTGTATCTTGTCTCACTTGTTACTATACTTAGAGAACACCACCACATACAGGTTATAGCCTTTAAAATACCTTTAGACACCAACACTTCAGAATTACTTTCTGCTTTGTCATAAATAGAAATTTTATGTCTTGGTAAAGTGAATTTCCAGTGAACTTGGAAACTAGGATAGTTTGCATGCATTTTCCTAGTTTTCAAAGAAAAAAACTGACAGTCTAATCAATAATTATATTCTAGAAATTATGAAATGTGGTCTTTGTGGAACCTGGGATCCAGTCTAGGTTATGTTCTGCAAAAGCAGAAAAATAAATGTTAAAGCCAGAAGATAAGCCAGTCAGCTTCAGGCAGTATTTTGTATGTAACAAGACTAAATGACAGCAATTCTACTGGTTCTCAGTTGAGCTGTCTCTAAAGTTGTATAGCCTCATGATTTCTCTAGCTCAAGACAAAAAAGATCCGTTGTGTAGGTGGCTTTGAGTTGCTCTAAATAAAGCTATGTGATTTTCTCAGTTGCCACTTGGGGAAGAAGCCATGTGTACCTTAGTCCTTCAAATAAAATTAATTTTTTTATGCCTTTTTGTTGAGTGAATGCAGTTCAATTAAGTTATTGCAGGCAAAAGCACTTCATGTACAGACTTGATAATATACCACAATAATGTATGTTTTCCCATAATTCTTACTAAATGACATTGCTACTAAGACACCCTCCCATACAAAAATAAAAATAAAAAATAAAATAAAAAAGCACACATACTTCTGTCCTGGATTTTTCACCTGTAATTATCACTGGTTAAGGCTCAGAACTGCTTATGAATTGTCCTTGGTGTCCCCCAGTGCAGTTGACTCAAGCAATCACCTGGTGAAGACACTGAAAATACGTAAGACTTCATCAACAGTGGTAAGATCTCAGATTAACATAGTAGTTAATATTCATATAAAGAAATTAAGTACGAGCAGAGCATAAAATTTATTGTTTAAAGATGACTTTGAAGGAAAGTTGTTAATGCTAGATCACTGCAGTCCTTGCCCAGACTTTGAGCTGATTATATTTAGAGGTGGTCTCTTCTCACGAGAAGTCATGACTTCTTGTAAAACTTGGTTTCGGTAGCTTCTTTTGTTGTTTGAGAGAGAACTGGAAGACTGCCAGCTGGCAGGATGTTTGTTTGCTTTTGTTACACGTTTTAGGAGACTGTGTATTTTACAACAGCAAATACATGCCTAACATTTTTGAATTAAAATACTAATGAGTTCTTATTTTTCTCCAAAATACGAGTGTGAGCTATTTGTTAAGGAGAATTAATTACATCAGTATTTTAGTTCAAATTATGGGTGAGTTTTCAAAGTGAACCTCCTTACTACCTACTTACTGCTCTTCAGTTTACACTGTGGAACATTTAAGTGAGTGAGCTTGGTTCTTTTCAGAGGAAAGAAAAACGGAAAATGTGCTTTAGGATGCAAATAAGGCGCTCTGCTAAAGGACATTCAGCCCAAAGGACCAGAATAGAGTTGCTCCAAAATAAAGACCCTTTAACATACACGCTGTATGGATTTTAAGAGTCTCCTCCAATCTGATCCTCTTGGTCCATATTACTTTGGAATATAAGCATGAACATCTTACTTTGGATGTTGCATTTTTTAAAAAAAAATATATATACATAAAACAGAGCATACACAAATATTAAAAAAATCAGAGAACAGTTCCCACAGTCTTGTTTCTGTTTCATCGTGTTCGATAATTTCTTAAACACCACCATTCTGTAATATGTAATAATAATACACTGTGTTTGCAAAATGGATTTGACTATGAAAACAGGAAATGAAGTTTTATGCCCTATGTTTTTTATGATTTTGAAATAAAGTTAAACTTGTACTCCATGTAACTTCTAAATATATGATGTGATAGCAAACTCTTAATAAAGCGAGGTTCTTATAATATGTTTTAAAGCCTGAGAAATTTTATTAGAAGAGAGATTAAATATACTTGTTATTAAAAAATGTAAATCATTCCAATGATTAAAGAAAGAAAAATAACTGGAAGTTTGCCTTGACTAGTAACATTTTTGTTCTTACCCTGTAGCCAATACTCATTTTTGCTGCAGTTAAACTTATGGCACAGACGTTTATTTGGGATTTTGACACTTACTTATGCTTATCATCAAATGACTTATTATCAAATGACTTAAATGATACAGCCTTTAAGGAGAAAATGCATTAAATCCACCTGAGATCTGTTATACCAGAAGATCCCGCCCATCTTGCATACCTTGTCTACCTTGGCACTACTTTCAGTCCTAGCAGCTAGAGTTAGGTAACGGTGATTTACTTATCCAATGAATCTTCTCATCTGAAACAACACAAGAAGTTCCAAGTATAAGCATCTCAAACATCACAATTTTGGCTCAGGTAGCATGTGCAAACTTACCAGGAAGGTATAAATGCTCCAAATCAAATATTTTGCCTCAATTTGAATGAAATCCATGATTAATGTGAAAGAGCTTTTGAAATATTCACCCAGGCAATTGGGGTTTTTGCTTAGACAAAATATGAATCTGTTTAAGAACTATTTCCGAAATTCCTAGCAAATAAAAAAGCTTATATTCACAGGTCTATTAGCCCTTGTAGTATAGACATTAGATTTTCATGGGAAACTTTTTAGTGTGGATAGATAAATGACAGAAGTTCTGCTGAAAGACAAACATCATGCTGAATGTGCTAAGCTAATAAATCACTGAGCGTAAGAGGCCATTCAGTCTTGGTGCTAATGATATCAAATGAGCTGTAGAATGTATTTGAATTAAATTAAGAGTATAATGACAGTTTTAGTATCTAGAGCTATATGACTCACTAAAATGCAGAAGGAAGCGGTAAAAATATAGATTTATGCAAAAAGAGGAAGGCAAAGGGCATGGAGAGATGAGTCACATCCACGCATAGGTTAGATCAACCATGATATTTAGTTGGTTAGGCATCAGATCAATTAAATTTGCCACTATCTCAGTAAGGATGTTTGAGAGTGATAACGATACATACCTTTCACTGAAACAGAGCATTTACAATAAGGTTTAGTAATTTATGATTTTCAGAGAAATGCACAAGTGTTTCCCACTCAGTACTTTCAATATATGGAATCAAATATGTTAAACAGTGTAACAGTATAACTACTCTGTGGATTGCGCTATGCTGAAATTACTAGATGAACTGCCGAACCCAATTAGAGAGATGAAGTCAAAATACTAGAACACTTTGTGCTATCAGTGTCACTTCTCATACTTCATGTTCACAACATCTGCAGGTGGCCATTGCTTGTTTTACATCCTGGCACTATCACGAACTCTTTCCCCCAATATAAGCAAATAACATTTTAAGAGTTTGTCACTCTCTAAAGCCCATCCTTGATAACCTTCACAGAGTCAAGTTTCCTATTATTATTCATAAACAATGTAAATTAGGACAGCTGCTTTGCTATTTAAAGGCAGAACGTATGACAAGTTCTACTAGTGAAAAAGTTTGCTAGTGAATCCATCGAAATCGGGATAACCTTGGTCTTCCCTTATCAGTTACAAAGCTCTGGTTAACCTTTCCAAGTCTATACCCAATTGCTTTTTCATAGCCCATCAATCAGCAACCTCATGGTTCCAGTATTTATCATCTCAGTTGTTTACTGCTTGTTATGGTGTGTGTACCTATGAGATAAATTTATTCTTTTCCTGTCTCTTGTTTTTGTCCCTCACGCTGTTTCTTAGTCAATGAGCAGATATCCTTACAAACCAGACATCCCTGTATTCCAGAAATCGTTAAAACTGTTTCCCATGCCAAAGGACCACACGCCTTGCTTTTGCACAAGAAGCCAGTGAAAGTGCTTCTCTGCCCTCCTCTTGCAAGGAATTGGTTCATGTTGTCACACAGCTGATCAGGGAAAATACACTGCAAAAAGTGCACATAGACAAGATTCCCTTCCCCTTCAGGTCAATTCATTTCTTGGCTTGTGTCCCAGATAACTGTGTTCATCAATGCAGTGCCTTCTGATCATGTTATGAGCAGTCTTTTCATCATATTTAAGTTTTTTTTTCCTCAAAATTTAAACAAAGTTTGGATAATTCTTATCACTTAACTTTTTCATCAATATAAAAGTAGCTAACAGTAAAGAGTTATCAGTGAGTTCTATATTCAGCTAATGTGCATATTTCCCCAAATCTTTTCCAACACTACATACTGTCTTTTTACTTTTTGTGAGAACTGTGATTTATACTTAATAGTGCCATTAAATACTAAAATGGGGGAAAAAAAGAAAACAATGTATGCGAAGTATCAGGAACAAAATACTTTTGTTCTAAGTAAGAATTTAAGTATCTAAAAACAAAACATTAGTGCCCAGCTGGGTCATAAATGATGCACTTAGCTTAAGATTCTGTCTCCAGCAGTGATAGTAGGAGATGCTATTTAGGGAGAGCACATGAGCCTGGCAAATACTTGTGGTTCATTTCCCCTCATACTGTCACAGCATCCACAAATTATTTTACGAGGGACGCTGGAGGGTTCCTTCCTACCTGGTCTCCCTTGTATTTGCTTAGGGACTTGCCCATTAACAGAATCAGCAGGTTAAAAAAGGGACAAGATGTCGCTGTCATCTTACCTCCTGTTGCAGGAAATTCCAAAGTTCACTAACCGTTGAATATAAAAATGCTTATATCTGCTTTAAACTGGTCTCCTACTAATTTCAGCATGAGGTTTTTTGTTTTAGTATTGCAGGATTTGGTTACCTTAGGCACTGTTTTCATGTAAGTCAATCACATTCTCTTCCAGCTTTCTCTTACTTTTTTCCTGTTGAAGAACCTTAACTTTGCAGTTTATCCTCACATATCCTGTTTGTAGGAGTGATTCAAACATCAGTTCTCTCTACTCAACCTTAAAGTCAGCGTAGACTAGAAAATACCTTCTAGAAGTCATGTACTTCAACTAACCATCACAACACTTTTAGAGACTTTACGTAGCATGCTCCTCATATCTCCTTTAAACACCTAATTTGGATGCCAACAGGAAAATAGCTATTAAGAACTTTGCCTGTCTGTCCAGCAACTGTGTTTTAAGTATAGGAAGAAATTACTTAAAACAGATGTTGTGGTAGTAACAGCTAGGTGGAGGACTACTATAATCACGTAACCCAGGCCCACAGTACCAGACATGGTTTCCGCAGCTGTTTTGTGACTATTTTCTTTTTTCTTTGGCCATCTGAAGATTCATTTTTTTTTATCCCTTACTGGGATTACACACTGGAACTGATATTTAGTCCATAAATCGTAATAAGGCTTAATAAAATGCTTAATAAATGCTCAATAAAACATTTAGGGCTAAACAAACATTTCCAAACAATATCAAGGTTTAGCCTTAGAAATTTGTCCTTTTTATACAAATTTTTACATTAGAAAGTTGGCCACCTGGAAACTGAGTTTTTGTTAGAAACTTGAAATCTATTGTGCATTAGCCACTGAAAAGTCTAGAGTCTTCTGGGCTCTAGAAAGGGAAATTAGTTCTTTTTAACTATTAGTATCTATATGCATTTCCATTGGATACACTTGAAGATCTTACTTGAGAGTAACTGTGAGGAGTAATAGTGATACTATGGGGACTCCCCAGAATCAGAAATTAGAAGAAGTATCTGTTATACTAACTCTCACCTAAGTCTTTCTTTAGAAGTCAAACACATAACTAAGGCCTTTGATGTTAATCGATACATTATATTTTAAGTACATGTAACTGCAATATTTACTTCAAAGACTACTCCAGATGACAAAACACGAGCTAATTCCAAGCAACTATTATTTGGTTCTCACTGGAAAGGCCTTTAGTTAGCATTCATTTTGTTGGTAGACTTTTACAACTGAGCACAGATGAAAGTAGAGTGAGGATGTCTTGTGAAATCAGAATACTACAGTGATGGACAAGGGAAACTGCATATAATAGCTGTACGTTAATAGCAGTCGATATAGTAACTGTTTACCAAAGTGCCAAATGCAGAGGATTGAAAGATTTTGACACTCATGAAGAGTTCAGAAAATGATACTTTCAAGCCCTCTAGGCAACACTGCAGTGGAATAGGCTGACAGCTCAGGTATAAAATGATCAGCCACTTGGTTACCATAGCAAAGTCAGCTAGAAAACTAGAGATGAAATAAAAAGGTTGTATCTAAGTCAAGCTCAATGTTCACATCCTTGGAGATGAAGAGGGAGAAAAACATTTGTCAGTGGATGACTCTTCAAAGAAAATTTCCATAAACATTCAATACACAGTTGTTTTCAGCCCTTCAAAACACATTACCGAACCATCACCCGTAAAAAAAGAAGTTACTATCTGGCTTCAGACAGTTCACAAACTGGAAGGGAGTCCGTAGATCAAGCAAGAGGCTACAGTCACTGAAGCAAACTCATTCTGTGTAAGACATCATGCAAATCCCAAAAACATTATAGCTACCTCAAGTTACTTCAGGAAATATTTATTCACAATCAGTTTTATTTTTAAATATATAATAGGATTTTTTGCATAGGTGCTAATCAGTGCAGAAGTTTGAAGAACTGAGACTTCAACCTTGCACTTCATATTTAGAGCTAAACAAAACAGTCAAAGCATCAGTTTAAGCAGAGCCAGCTTTAAATGAGTTTACATGTGCTGCTATGAAATGCCTACCCCAAATAAATTGAACTTCGAGCATCTCCCAGCAATATGACCTTGGGTTACTGTAGCAACAAGTCATCTCTCTATCATGGTCAGTGGCTCACTATTAGTTCACTAATTACTGTCAGCATAAAAGTCATAATGATTATTTTAAAATATCAATGGTCATTGGCTGATTAAATCATGTCATAATCTGCAGCCAACCAAATTAGTTTATTGTACATTGGGTTTGATGACATATAAAAGAATCCCTTGCACAAGTGTTTAGAAATCATTTAGTAAAAGTTTAATTCATGAGCAACATATTATTCCTGCCTTTAGATATGTACCTTGATAAAATTCAGATGAAGTCAAATGTCCGGTAGGCAAGATGCTCTTACGACACTGAAGAAAGAATGACAGATTCATAGCAAGAGGCATATTACACATAAAACAAAGTGCTTTGCAAGATATACGCATACTTCATCACAGCACAGACATAGGAAAACCCGCAAATCCAGTAGAAAAATAGTATTACTCCTGTCTATGCACAAGTGGAATTTTATCCAGCATAGCCCCCAACCCAACACAGACCAGAGCTTTTCACCTTCCTGGCCTAAACTTGTCAGGGTACTGAGGGCACGAATAGGCCTTACTGGCCTGACCAGTCTTACGGGGGCATCCACCCACACCCATGGGGCCCAATGGGCCCAGGAGCCCCATTTCAGTTCAGCCTTGGGCCCTCAGTCCTTACTTAAGCTATATTGTAGGAGAGCTGGTCTCCAGCTCATGCCCATGGTCTGGCCAGAGGCCCTGCTGATCTGGACCACAACCTGTGGGCTGAGCCCTTGGCCTAAACTCGACTCTGACTCATCACCATGGACCTGCTGGTCATCACATGTCTGATTATCATTACTAGACCAGATCCTGACCTGTTGATTGGCTTCCTGGCTTGGCCTTGGACCTGCCCTGTCACTACAGATTTGCCTGATGACCTGGACTCTCAGCTGATCCCATCTACCATCCCCAGGGCTGCTCTGCTCACCTTGCCTTGGGACAGGCACTGGCTGGTGAGGTCCCTGCCATGCTGACCCTGCTATCCCTATCAGCTGCTGGCTCCCTGTCCCTTATGGAGCAGCTGACGCTTGCTGCACTGTAACGTAAGTGTAGCAAGGTCTAGTCCTTCATAATGAGTTTTGAGTCAAACTCAGTTAGAATACCTAAATATTTGTCTTTAAAAAAAAGTGATGATTATCCAGAAAGGTTTGTACCAGAACAGTGATTTATGAACAAGACTCCTTGTTCTGGCCAGAGAACAAGTGAAGTACTTGAGCTCTCTGTAAAATAAGAATACAGCAAATACTGAAAGTACCGCAGGAGAAATTGATAGATGAACATGGGTTCTGTTAAGTAACACTGAGGATAAGCTTACATCATAGTCTTACACGTCAGTTAAGTCAGATTGTGCATGGGCTATTTTCATGATTGCTTGTTCAACAGTTAGGTCAAGCAATAATTTATTATGCTGATCTTTGTCTAAAACAGTCTTTTTAGTCCCCAGATTGAACTTTCCAATGATATTAGTAGATTTTTAAGACTAGGGGAAAAAAACATGTTCAAAGCCAGACAATGATATTTTCAAGTACCTTAACTGAATATATAATGAAAAAAGAAATAGGAACAATATGTACTGTACAAATCACCATTACAGGCATGAAGTCTTATTTACACTACTTATCCCTCTACTTTCTAGGGAGACATTGTGGAGTGTGGAGGTTTCAGAAAGGAGTAGTAAAAGCACTTACTGTGGAGAAAAATCCATCAGTTAGACTCAGCATTAGAAAACTTGAGAAAATATAAAATGCTTAAAAAGAATCAAGGCAGGAGGACAATAAAGTACATAAATAATGAAGTGTATTCAGAAATTAGACAGGGAGTAACTGTTTACCAGGTTTCGTAACAAGACTGAAGTGGCATTCAGGGAACTTGAAACAGGGAAGCTCAACACTGATTACAATGTTCACTATAGTATAATCATGGGTCTGCCACATAAAGTTACTGAAATCTATACCTTAATAAAGTTCAAAGGCTTGCAAACCGTTACAGCAGAAGAGAGTATTATTCCTGACTTTGTAACCATACTTTGGATACTACATTTAATGCCATTTTTTTTTGTTGAAAATCTATCTAGTTACTATAGGTCTTTACCAGAGATTTTAAAATGATTGCTTGATTTTCCTATGACTTCTTACACCAGGATTTTTGCACATCCCCTTGATCATTTAGTACAGCAGTTTATGTGACAGGGCAGACGCAGGTCAGACGCAGGTCTCAGTACAGCAAACGGCATATTGGCTTATCAAACTTTTCTGGGTAGATTTGCCTGCTAAACTTTGAATTTCTGTAAGATTTGTAGTTTTCAACTTTCCCACAGTATTTGCACTGCTCAGCTCTCCAAGGGCAATGCAACACTTTCATGAAATGTAACTGCAATTAGATCAGTCGTTTATATAGTTTCCCACTTACCCATGCACAACAATCCCAGATACTTTACAATGCTTATGCTTTACAATTTTTTTTAGCAATGGCCTTACATATCATTGAAATTTCCTACCTACAATGAGAAAATACCTTTATTTCCCTGAAAATGTGAAGAAAAGCAATCATCAGATTCAAAGATCTGTTATTCCAAAACAGTAAAACATTACTATGTTTCCTAACAAGAAGTTTGGAGAGGATGTTCAATAAAACAATTCTTGTTAAAAGAACCGTAAGATAGTTAGTAACTAGAAGCGATCAAAACTGAATCCTGGAAAATAATATAGTTGTAATGGCTTGCAAAGGCAGTGTTAACACCTGAGCAGCTTCCTGAAAATTCGGCATTTTGCACAACATATATTCATCATTACTCAAACTCCAAGCTTAAAAAGGGCTTCAAATAATATACCTGAGGCGAAATTGTTTTGCTTAGATTCCCTGGCTTTTCAGATTTTCAAGTGGGATAACCAAAATGCTTGTAAGGACTAATCTGCACAGACACCCATTTATTTTATTTTCTTACAAAAAGGCTACATTTACTTCAAAGATTGCAGTGTTATAGTTCTGTACCTTTACCCTAACACTTTCTTCAGGTTCAACGTTGTTACTGAGTCACTTAGTCTGTGTCCTCTGGGCATCTGTCAAATTCATCTTCATATGTTCAAAAACAGAGGTGCAAGTTGACTATGCTATGCAAGTGGATTTTCCTTATTTCCACAGTTTCCAACTGACTTCACTGGGTTATTTTTGATGTAAGACTGTAAATGAACTGAGAAGGAGTCCCTTTCATGTGACTGTACTATGTTCTGTACCAATCTTTACTATAAACTTCATAAATAGGCATTTGCACAGTCTTTTTCACACAAATAATCATCCCACTGCAAGGCATCAGCATGCACTTATTAGAGTATATAACCAAATCTATGGAATGTGTTACTCTGAATATAAGCCTCACTGTAAACAGATTGCATTCAGAAGCATTAGCATTAAAGGAAATTTCATTTCCCCCCCCCCTCAGGGTGTGTGGGTTGGAGTGAAGCAGTATTAAAATTCTTTTTATATTTGCATTTTATTCCAAAAGACAGTCTATGTTACTGGTAAGACACAGTGGAAGAAAGACTTCTTAATATTAATCTGAAAGAATCCCTTTAAATTATGGAATTAAAACCAATAACAGGGGAGATTAAAACCATCCATTTTGTTTTATGTTAATCTTGTAAACCTCAGAGATAAGACTTGATGAAAGAATGTCTTAATTGGAGTCTGGCATCTCCAGCCCTTAGTAGCTGTGGGACTTGGATCCTGCTTTCATTCTTTCCTGTATATTACACTTCAGGGTTCCAATTACACTACTAATATAAATTAAAATGTAAATTAATCTGTTTATTAATACACTTACATAAAGCAACTCTACTTCCACCTCAACCAGAGAATCACAGAGTGGTTGAGGTTGAAAGGCCTCTGGAAATTGTCTAGTTCAACCTCACTGCTCAATGCAAGGGCAGATAGAGCGAGTTACTGAGGACTGTGTACAGCTGGGTTTTGACCATCTCCAGGGATGGAGATGCCACAGCCTCCCTGGCAACATGCTCCATTTTTTTGTCAGCCTCACAGTAACATTTTTTCGTATGTTTATGTGAGATCTCCTGTATTTCAGTTGTGCTCTGAAAGAAGAATTACTTTACGCATACTACATGCTACTTCTTATCACCCTGAGATAAAGGCTGAAACCCTGGTTACACTGAAATTTCTGAGAAACTACTTGAGTAGGATTCGGTTCCACCTAACATCTGACTTTAATGAGCATGGCTTTGAAAGCGATTTTTTCCTTCTTGATAATACATATGTAATTGGTTTCTGTTGCATCCCTTTTCTGTTCACTACATATCGGAAAAGACTCCTTTAAATGGTGCCATATTAAAAAATATGTTTGATGTTAATAACTTTAAGGAGTGATAGTTACAATTTGAAAGGGAACTGTTCCACCTCTGCTGCAAAGACAGTATGTCGGAGCCCTAAGTGCATCCCCTTTCACTGCTGAGCCCTGGCACCCAGCTCCCTTTTCTTCGCTAAACACCTAGTCCTTGCTCCTCCCTGACACACTTCTAATGTCAGTGCAGTTACTGTCAATAATATATTGAAAGAGATAAGCAAGAAAGGAAGAATATACCAGTTTCGTTTTTACTTACTTTGGATATTTTGTTTCTGCTACAGTTCTTAAGTTGTGCTGTTTAGAATACAATTTTTAATCATAAAAATCAAGCTCAATTCTCCTCTGACAAACATGAATGCCTGGTAAGCACACCAACTGTAAAAAAGAGAGATTTTGAAAGGAAAAGAAATACAAACTTCCTGCTCAATTGCTCCATATGTCTGGGAAGCAAGACCATCTCATCTGTCACCATTTCTCTCCTCTAAGGATCAGCTAATTTCTTAAATTCAAAATTCAGTAACAAGATGCAACAATAAGGGAAAAGCTGATACACTGAGACATTTCAACCTTTTCAAGAAATAAATCATGTAAAACATTTTGCTAGAGATTCACTTGGAAGCAATAGCTCCAACTGAAAGGATTTTATACTTGTATGATATATGCCAGTATATCCCATTCAGTACATCAGTTCAGTTTAGTAGTTCTAACCAACATTTTTACTTATAGGTAAATTTCTTAGCAATTTCAAATATAGAATCAAGGGTGCTTTCACACATCAGTGAAATCTGAACTGGGCACTCCACAGTGAACAGACAGATGCATATTCCTGGAGAAAACACTTCCATGCATCTTAACGCTTGCTTTCTATTCTGTCACCTGTACACAAATTAGATGCCAAGTAAGCAAATTCAGACATCTTTGTATTAATATCAATGTCTTTTAAGACCTCAGTTAATTGAGAATGCTTTTATAACGTAAGTCTGAACTAGATTTTCCTCATTAAATCAATGTTATGGATATCTAACAGATGTTTTGATTAGAAGTTATTAAAATGAATGATAAAAGAACGAAAACCAGACTCCTCCTTTTTCCCCCCAAATGTCTTCAGATTGGTGGACTGAGCACACAAACAAAACAGCCAAAGCTGGACTTCTGTAATGCAAATTCAATTTCATAAGATTTAGGAATTCACAGTAGTATCTGAACATCTAATTATTTAAAACAATCAGTTCTCTGCAGTCCACATATGACACTCGTTGGTGTGACTTTGTCTTCTAAACTCCAGGCTGCTTCTACTACTTAAGACTGCAGTTTTATCTCTGCTGAAGGCAAGTTCTCTGTATGCAGGTATCTTCAGTTGTATCTGATAGTTACTGTTAATGTTGCACAGAAAAAGCTATAGAATGAGGCACACACTTGACCTCATTTGTAAACTTTTTTTTTTTTTTTTTTTTTTTTTTTTTTTTTTGCTTATATGAAGGTGGTATACTTTCATTACATAATAATAATTCAGTCATGAACCTTAATATACTCTGGTCTATGTGATTAACTGTTCTGGCCACTTGCTTATGGGAGATAGCGTTTATTGCATCCAAAGATCAATGAGAAATTTAAAAGGCCTCCAAGGCTGGAATGAATTTAATAAATCAAAACGTGGCAGCTACAGGTATTTTTAACAATTGGCTTCTTTATGAACATCTTTTCAATCTTGTCAGCATCCTTTTGTTGCCTTTAACATGTGGATTTCAATTAATTTCAGAAATGAGATGGCCTATCTGAGGAAGGTGACAAATTAAGCAAAAGGAAAAAAAATAGATCAACAAAGTTTAACATAAATTGTTTTTACGAAATGAAGCAAATACTAGCAGGCAGCTGCACATGAATCCTCAGCCTATTATTTTTCTAAGGTTGCTGTCTGACCAATTTTGTTTCGAAAGCAACTGTTCTCTAGTATAAGTTTTTATATGCATTTTGAAACATATCAGCATATTCACCATGATCGGCAAATGCTAATAGTTGTGAGTAATTTCCTTTTTAAGGCTTTTAGTTCCTTAAATTTAATGTCCTTATTATGAGATAATTCTTTTTATTCTGCCCTTTATTAACCTATTACATTAATCAGCATCTTCACTGCTGTTCAAAATTCTCCCTTTTTGGCCTCCAAGCTAATGAGATAACCTCATGGCTGCTCCCATTAATACTTCTTGACTTCTCAAGAGGAATTTCTGCTCAACTTCAGAATCCAAATAAATGATTTACTAAGAGCACCAAGGACTTACCCATCTTTTAAACAGTGGCCCTACACCTCAAGCCTTCCAGTAGCTCACAAGAAGAGCTCTGCAGCCAAAGGTTTATATATGTAGAAATTAGCAAATATCGCTCAATAAAGTTATGATTATGGAGGTTTGCATTTGTAGAAATTAGCAAATATCTCTCAGGAAAGTTAGGTTCATTCCTGTGTTTCATACTGCAGTAGCCTAAACAGAGAAGTTTAGTGTAGGATTTTCATATGATTTTACTTTGTGTAGGGACATATAAAATTCCCATTCAATCCCAGACTCTTTCAACACATGTGCTAGTATATAAGAACAGTGTATAGCAGAATAGGGAAGGCTATAGATTAACTTTTTCCCCATTTCAGTTGTACTCTGCATTTAGGCAAGTAGTATGCATTTAAACAGCCATTCCAGTGTAGCATAGATGCACACTTGCAACTTTTGCCTTTACATCAATCATTTTCTTACTTAATAGTGATCAATTTAACATGCTTCAGAAAAACTGCATTTCAGGTCAAAGAAAGAAATGTTGGAAAGTCTCCTTTTCATTTTGCCTGTAATGTACCATGAGACCTTTCATGTCAACTAATTGGAAAAAAATGTTTAAATATCTCTCATCTCATATTATCAATCAATATATGTAAAGTGAACAACTGAATTATAGACACTAGTATTAATGTTGTTTAAAGTTGCCAGGCTTTGGGTATTTTTTCCTGTAGGAAGTGTTTAATGCTGAGTCTTAGTTTTATTAAGATTCTTTTTCTGTATCTAATAGTGAGATAAATCCAAACAGTGACTTGAGATCCACTGGTCCACTGCTACAAGGTATTACTATGCTGAGCTTCTACGCCAGATGGAAATGAGCAGGTTATATTTGAGCTGTCATTGCTGTAAAATATTTTTTATATTGTACCAGTGATATTACTGTAACTAGTGGATATTGGTTGCAGGTGATTACCCCAACATTGTGTCAGGGTCTGTGTATGTCTTCTAATAGGCCATTATTTTGCAGAATGAACTATTAATGACCCTAGAAGAAGAATGTATCTGTGACTGGACTGTGCTAATAAAACATTAGTTAGATGATCAAGAAACCACAGCTAGAAGGTTTTTAATAATAAAAAATACTCAAAAAAAAAAAATCCCTAGACGGGATTGTAACAAACGCTCCCAAAAGTGCAAGACTCCTCAGGCAGACTCAGAATGAAAAGCAAGAAATCATCATGCTTCTCTTGGCAAGGAAAGTTCTTGCTAACTACTCTTAACCCCCACCTGTCCCTTCTGCCTAAAGAGGACTGGCACCACTGATCTCAGGAAGGGCAAGCCAACCATCAGAGAAGGGGGTAGGTACTAGGAAGCCTACGTACACTCAGTTTTAATGATACTGTTATTGTGGACGATCCGTAATAACTGGCTAATGTGGACTATAAGTGTTTCTACCATTGTTAATGCATTAATAGTTGCTCGCAGATTGGACTATGAAGATTTCTATTAGGCTAACAAATTCCCAGTTTAGCATGAGAACTGGGCTCCTTCACGCCAATGGGGCAAGACCCTGCGGCATCTGGTCTAGACATGGCCTTCTAGACTATCTTTTAGAATTTGGATACAATAATCAGTGGAGAATTGAGACAATCTACGCTGTAATTCCAAATGCAACATCATGTAGAAATACTAGTTTTGATCCCGGAAACTAACTTTTCTGTTTTTGCCTCCCCCCAATACTACTTCCATTCTGAAACCAGCACTCACCACTGCTTTATGGCACCTGATGTTACTTAATAAATTCTGCTGTGATAAAGCTGAAAGCAAAGTCTTAAACACCCTCCCTTAACTACCCTGTGGGTTAGACAACAGCTAACTTTGTAGCTGTTTCCCAGTTTGTTTTCGAGTATTCCCAGTGAGCTTAGATCTCTGCCTCCAAAGGTGTTTAGAAATACCGAGCCCTCAAGAAAGCCAGGCAGTTTGGTATGGTCTTTATAATGCACTGCCAACTAATGAAAGTTTAATATAACCTACAGAAACAGCCTTCACAGTGAAGGCCAGAACTGCATTACAAACACTCTTGCCCCTGGGCCACGTTATATACCTTGTGTTTTCTCACGGACCACATAGATCTTTCATCACAGTAGCAAAGCTGCAGACATCAAGACTACCCTCCTGAAAAACTGTGACTATGAGCTTACACACTCAGGGCGGGGATGTTCTCTCCAATTTCGAATTTATCTCCAATTCAGAGAATGCTCTTGTGCATTTTCTGAAAAGCTTTGATGAGTCTTCTATAAAAACAGGACCATATGTAAAGCTATGATACCCTCTATGGTCCCTCTTCCAAAATTATTTGGCTTTCCTGTTCATGCTGTCCTGTATCACACAGTATTTGGTGGTATGCCATCACATTTCCACATCCCCACTTCCAATCCATTCCATCTAGATTTACTTTACCTTGAATAACATCAAATAAGCCTCAGTTTTGGAAAAGAGGCTTATAAGAGAAAAGCAGTTGGGTGTAGAGAAGAATTTTCTTTAAAAAACTGAAATAGCTACTTGAAAAGGTTCCATAATCCCTAAAGCACTTGCAGTAAAAGACTGTCTAGATGTTTTACTGTTACAGTATGAGGAGAATAAAGTATTGTCTGTTACTTCACTGTCTGGACTTTTCTTTTTCTTCTCCCCCCCCCCCTTTTTTTTTTTTTTTTTTTAAGTTTGATTTTTCAGCCAGTAACTGGTTAAAATAAGACTCTTCTGGAGAGAGACATATCAATTTCAGAACTCCTACAATCTTTCTCAAGTTTAAAAATTATCTGTAGAACAGTTTTCTCATCCAAAAGGAGGAAAGACCTGAGAGTTTCTACCTCTTGTCCAAAACTTACCAGAGAAGAAGTCAACAGAAAAGCCTTGCTAAACCACCATAGTGGTAAAAAACATTAATGCTCAAGCACAGCAGACTGAATTGTCAAGAGAATAACTATTCTGCTAAATTAGCAAGCTTTTCAAAGATTGGGCACTGCTGAAGGCTCTTTCCAGTTTCCAGAGGAATGTCTCTGGCATCCCTCCTTTCAGAGGAAAGGAAACGGATCTGACTGTTTCTGGAGAGGCGCTTCATAAAAAAGCAGGGCCCAGTACGGTTAGCCTTCCCTGTAACCTGTACTCATCACAGCATGACAGCAAAAATGGCTTAGGAATATAACTCAATACAAGCATGCTTTTAGCAAAATCCAGTACAGTCTTTATAGAAAGGTGGTACATACTTCACAAACTCTTTATAAGCCTTCCCTATAGAAAAGATCACAAAAGCAGTTTTTAAACCAGATTTCTATCTTCTTTAGCAGATGACAGTTTGTCCTCCTAAGATGTGTGTTTAGTATAGCGGAATTTGAAATGAGTCGCTTTGTAAGGCAACTCCAAGTAATGGTCAAAATTACTTGTTTTCTTCTCTGCTGTAATCAATATTTGCCTGTCTCCCCCAAATGTCTCCTTCTTATTATGCAAGCTGTAGTAAGAATTGAGTACTGAGAAAAAAGACAGTCTTTCCTCAGCTGTTGTTTATACTGGCTTTTTTCCATTACTGTTTATTTTACCGGTCTGTCATGCCATGCTTAAATACCTTGCAGGCATATTTAGCAGTATTTTCCTTTGCCATCTGGAGCAGACTTTCACCCAACTCCGGGCTGACGCACTTGAGAGCCCCATCTGCTGTGAAGCCTCTGAAGTATAAATAGGGCAGAGACTCCCAGGCTTTGGTAGCTTTAGAGGGGAAGGCAAAACGAGTGATGCCTCATCAGAAACCTAGCAAAATGAGCGGAACTTTCTGATACATTTCATCTGCCTTCAAGTAACTATCTGCAAGTATTACTATTCAGGACTTCAGCGTGATGGTCCATGTTCTCTCTTCCCACAAACTGTATACCCCATAGAACGGTCCAACATCTAGCATGTTATTCAAACACATATCTTAAATAATGTAAGCAAACTTACTCAAGGAGACATAACTCATGTGTTTAAAAACTACACAAGTAACTGCACAATTTTTACAGGGTGCTTGATAGCAGATAAAGCAACATATCTGAACAACAGAGAACACTGGGAATGCTGGAAAAAGCAGAGAAATGTCCTTTTTTTTTCTTGCAAAAAACACTGAAATACATTAAAACAAGTTCACCACAAAAAAAGTGGCGAACTTTCTCTGTCTTGGATACTGTGCTTGGTATGTTTGGTACAAACACTTGCTGACTGGACATTATTTTGATTGTCTCATTATCACCTAATACTTTAACATTTTTAGCAAAAAGCCTTTGATTATCTCATGCATCTCTTGTGCTTTATCCTAGAAAACACTTCTGATTCCCTCCAGGTTTCTTTCTGTTTTTCATTCACATATTGAAGAGATTCTGCAGATTTAACAGCATCTTTGGCACAAGCTAACTGTATATACACAGAAAATAATTTTACATTACAAGAGCAAGCCATCTGGGTCTACTGATGATGTGTGTAACTTCAGGTAAGTTTGAGGTGAAAACATAAAAAAAACTGACACTCAGAATTTTGTATCTACGTAAAATATGAATATGCCTACACAGATTAGTAGATACAATCTATTGATTTTTAAAAATTGAAAGCTACTAAGAGTATCCCATATCCAAGTATACTTATGACTCCTGAACTCCCACAGTTTTAGTAAGGCTCATCGGTACAAATCCTTCAAAGCATTTCTGTGACAACCCCTGCACAAGAATCACCTGAAGTAGCTTAAGCTACAGGCACACTGTGCCTAAAGCTTAATGTATTTCCTAATGTGTAACAAACTTTGAAAAAAAAATGAATTATCACAGAGAATAATGAGAGAGAGTAACATCAGAGATGTTCATTGTGACTTGTAGATGTACTACTGAACTAATACGGCTTGGTGTTAAGCTTTCAGCTACTACTTCATTTATTTTAATATATCCAAATACATAAGACAATTTTTCTATGCATTACTCTTTATACCTTTGTTGTTCAAAAACAGTAAGCATGCAATTATTGTTCTGAACCAAACAGATGCAGCTTGAAAAAAATACCTCTGAAAAAACAACAATTGAGAGGATATTAAAAAAGAAGTATCAGATAGTTTGTGATTTCCTTTTCCAATTTTTCCTCCATTTGTAATTTATACAGAGGCAAAAGAACCTTCTGATCTATACAGGACAAGACCTGTCACAGCCAAAGATCAGTAAAAATCCGATTATTCTTCCTATTAGACACAGATGTATCCAGAGAGAAGAGTCACTAAATGATCTCTCTAGATCTTTCCTAGATGCAAAGCTGGCAGCAATATGTTTGAAGAACACATTTACAAATGAGGTTGTGAATACTGCAGCAAAATAATTTACACAGATTTTGCCTTACTCCACAAGCAGTTTAAAGGAGAGTCAAAAAAACCCAGTCTTTACAGAGTTAATGTTTTGTGTAAATACCTGTGCTCTCAGAGACCCGACCACAGAATCCCCAAACACTGGCTGCCCACAGCTATGTTTTTAGACTGTCTACAACAGCAATTTTCTACTATGAAGCACTCCAGATGTTTCAGAGGTGACTGTCATATGTGAGTGGCCATTGCTGCCATCAGTTCAGTACATACGGGTTTAGGGATACTGAACTGGAGACTCTGCAAGACCCAAGACTACTTGTCTGGGTTGTTTAGATAAACATGCCATCATGTCATGGACCCCCCAAAAAGCAGTACTTTCACAAATATACCCAGAAGGCCACATACCTTCCTCAGAGGCCTATGCGAACTTCATCTTCTCTACACCTACAGAGAGCAACTCCATCCTGTCTTAGCCACATCAGTGGGGGCTCTTACAAGGTCTTTTAATGTGACAGACCTCAAGGTTAATAGGGCAGCCACTGTACACTGTGACCTGCCCTGTGTTTTTCTATCTACTGCCCCCAGGGCAGAGCTGAATGTCAAGATTCCCTAGTCTTGAAAGTCTCCTCTCCCTATAAACTGGACCACTTTCTGTGAAGCCGTCTTTAGCTTTGTGCTCCCAAGTGCAAAGCCCCTAGATTGACTGACACACTTTTTAATTCTTTCCCTTTTCACAGGATGAAAGACAATTATTCTTGGCCCTTACTTTGCATTGCAGGTAGTATTCCTTATGAAAGGAGCTCTAAATCACATTTAGATAAAGGAAGAATAAATCATAGTATCTGACGGATATACTTGCTACTCTTAACAGTTTTACTCTTTACCATAGGGTCACTCCAGAAAAGCTAACATTTGCTAAACTCCTCCATGCCTCTTAACAAAACTAATAAATTAAAGTTAATCATGAACCCTATTCACTCTGCACTAGAAGACAAACTCTCAATTTACTATCCTTCAAAGAAAAGGTGACATTAGCACTTCCTGCAGCCTACTAAAATGCCACAGAAGATGCTGTTTTAATGCATGCCTCAGAGAAGCGCACAGAAAGGTTCTAAACTATTTTTTGTCAAAAAAGAATTTTTTCTCGCAGTAAAAGTCCAAAGAAAAGTGTAGTAGCTTGCACAATACAATACCTCTGTATTTCAGTTATGTGCTCTGCAGTTTGTTTGTTTGTTTGTTTTTTAATGTTTTCAGTATCTGCAAGAAACTATTTCTGGGAAGCATGTACTGAAGTAACAGGCAGCAGTCCTCACACAGGTGATGAAATGTTTGTTCCACAAAGCAGTGCACAAAAGATTATCTTGGTGATATGTATTGGAAAATACAAACCTCAACTCATTCTTTCTGCTCAACAGGAAAATTCACAGCTCCTTTCTGACAAGGACATTGGGTATTTGTGGCGTAAGAGGCAGAACTATCTAGTTACTGGAAGAATCTGAGCAACTCATTTCCTGAACAATCCACAAATTTGGTTTTACTACCTCTACTCCAAGGAGATATTACCATGCTCTTCTGGTATGCAAGATCTATTTTCAAAGAAGAAAACTCACTGAATTAAGTTTGTAGCTCCTAATTCTTCAGTTGTAAATCCAAGATGCTAAGCTTTCTGACATTCCTCTGGTAAAACTACTTCCCCGAGTGTAACAACAAAGCCCCTATGTCCACAGTCCCCATGATGAAGTTCCTGTATTAAAGCCCTGCTGAACTTGGAGATACAAGAGATGTAGTGAGAAAGCCTGGGGAATATTTGAACCACTTACGAAATTTTTGGGAAGAAGTCCATTGTTCATTACACCACAATCCTCTAGTGAAGTGTCATTATTTGTAACAGTAATTTGTTGATTACTTTAAATATGCCTATATTCTAGAATTGTCAGTCATTTTGGCTTTTAGTCTGTTTCAACATGTTCATGACATATACAGGTAATGTATTCAGCAAATGTAAGAAATGTTTAATAGCTTCATAAAAGTCAAGTACAGAAAATGAATTATTTGCCAGAGGAGGGGGCAGGGAATTTGAAACTAAGAATATTAATACAATTGAGCTACTAGTTTTAATTTAAATTTTGGATAATTTCATCATATCTTTGCTTTACTTACACGAGTTCCGTATCTCATTGCAAATTACATTTTGTCATATGGATGACACACTCCCCTGAAAATGGAGGAGCAAAAAAACCCAGTTCTTTGGAATCTTCAGGTTTCAAGAAGGGATAAAGGCTCTGATACGACGGGAATATATGGGGATACTCAACACCTACATCCAATATTTTGAAGTTCCAGTAAATGAAACTTGTTTTCCCTCTTCCTGTGCAAGTTAGCTGTAAGTGTTGCATAAATATAATGAATAGTGACCTATGTATTAGTGCAGGGGTTTACCTTTATAGCCTGCATGCTGCACACGACAGAGAACAGCTTGTCATAGACATTTTGATAAGGCATATTTCAGTACATATGAGCAAAGCTTTTAGAGTAATATTAAGATTTTGAAGTAAAACAATTTCTTTTTCCAAATGACAAACGTATCGCAGTTAAAATTGTGTTCTATTTACTGGTGAAAAGCACTGTTAAGCCAAGGAAGGCACTTTCTACTCAGCCATAAAAAAGTATTGCCAGGAAACGTAGTCCCCTTTTGTCTTTTCCCGAAATGAATTTTGCACTCTTGCGCAGAGCGCTTTTGATAGCGTTAAAAATATATTAAAGCATACCCACAGAATGGAAGTAGCATGGGTGGAAGTGATAAAAATAAATGTGCAGCTCATTTAATACTCTACTACTTTACAACAAGATTTATCTGAAATTCCATTTCTGGAAGCAGACTCAATGCCCAGCTGAATCCAATGACTGTATCACTGAAATGAAGCAACATAGGAGGACTTAGGGATGTCTGTCCTCTGGTGTGGGTCCTCCACAGGCCACAGGCCCTTCATGAGTATCTCTCTCCTGGCGTGGGTCCTCCACAGGTGCACTCCCAAGACTGTGTATCCAGCTGTGTCCCCAGCAATGACCCTTTATGTCTCCTCTGCTGCATTTCTCTAAATGCATCTCTTCATGTTTCTACTCATGCCTCCTTTTTGTGTCTTCACATGCATCCTAACCTGTTTCCTCCTTTGTCGCCCGCCATCCTGCATCTCCTGCCTCTAGCAGTTACCCTCTTTCTGTGGTTAAGAGTTGTGGTAGGCAGTGGGCAATTTTCATCCATTTTGGAGATGTCTGGAACCAGCTGGAACAGCGCAGTTCACGGCCTCTCCCCACACAGGTCACCCTTGCAGCTCCCCACTACCCAAACCCTGCCATAAATGCCCAATAAATTCCACTCCTCACCTCTGCAAAACACATTTAAGACCTGTGTGAATATGCATCTATTATAAACCCTATCCTTCCTCCTAAATTACAGGCATTAACTGCAACAAAGTGTACATACGCTCAAGAAAAGTCCACCCAATAGCCCTGGGAAATGGATTATTGGGGCTAATATCATCACAGCCTGAATATGTAGTCCTCACAAACTCTCCCTCTTGTACCTGTGGACCAGGCTTTGGGGTTTAACATTAAAACAAACTCTGCAAAACGCAGAACCAAGAGGGTTGCAACCCTGAAACATAGATAGTACTTGCAATTCTGTAACTCACAACTCTACCGCTGAAGGGCTTTTTGTCCCACTTTGTCCTACCTTCCCACTTTCTCCTCAGGAACATCCATAAATCCTGGCATGTAGAGTGGGAGCACGGAACATTTGCAGTCCTGATACTTGACGCTGGCCGTACTGCTGGACTCCACATTTTCCTTGGCAACACTGCTAATCTCACACCTGTTTTCCAGCACGTTCCCCTGCACAGGGTACGTAAGTCACTCCTGGATCAACAGCACATTGCATCAGCTTATTAGACCGTACCAGAGGGGTGTTTGTAACTGTGCCCAGCTATCACGGCTTTTGGCCTATGGTGTTAGTGACCTTCTTGGGGTCCCTTTCCCCTTGCCAATAACCACACTCCAGCAGTCCAGCTACAGTAGTTGATCACCATCTTCCCAGTCCATCCATCCCATGGGGATATCGCCTTTCCAGGAGCGGGCCATTGGCCCGCGCATCCCCCCATCAGCTGATCCCAAAGCCTTCCTCCCTCGTACAAGGCAGCCTTTAGCAGTAGCATAGCTCCACGTGGGTGAGCTTGACGCCCCCCAGTGGCTCCCAGAGCAGTCCGGGCAGCTCGGCCCGCGGCTGCAGTGCCCACTGAAGCGCTGTGAGCTCCCACCTCCGACCACGGGCCTCCCCTTCACGCTGCTCCCCCCGGCTCCCTGCTCGTCCCCCCCCCCGCCCCGGGCCACAGCAGCCCCCGCAGACCCGCCGCCGCCCCCCGCCCTCGCTCCGCGCGCGCCCCCTCCGGCGCCCCCTGCCGCGGCGCGCGGGGGCTGCTGGCGGCCGTTACGGACCGGCCGGGACCGGCCGCGGCCGGCGCGGGGCAGCTGCCGCCTCCTCCCCCACGAGGCACCGGCAGCGCCAAGCTGCTGTTGTGCCGCATGCAGGGGCTTTTGGAGTTAAGGCTCCGGCAGTGAGTACTATTTTTTGCTTTATGACTCATGCAGGATAATTGTAAGGACAGAAAGTTTTCAAATTAAGTTTTGAAAAAGCATCTAATATCTGTAGTTCAGCAAGAATTTGTTTTGCTTTGAGTAAAAATATCGTTTACAGATAGTTGCATTTTACTTCCAGGCTTATGCAGACTAACAGGTAGGGCAGGAAATCCTAAAACTGATGCACAGAGTGCTATTTAAAAGTAGAAATCCCTTTAACCAAGGCGAACGCTGGGTCCCCTTTTAAAGTTTGCTCTTTATATCTCATTAGCTACTCACCAAAGTAAGTCAGAGATAAATGACAATCAGAGATGATGACAAACACATTTACTCAGGTGATGAGACAAAGCACATGAAAGAAAAAATATTCTTCACAGGACTGCTTTGTTACATTATTGTAGCAATCAGTAAATAATTCTTACTTTATGTCTTCACACAACATCCTTAGATACAATGTAGAGTGTTCTCAATCTGATACTCTTAATTAGGCTTGCTGCTGTTTATTTTTCTCCCCCCTCCCCTCCCCCGGAACAGTTTCATTTTGGGGAAGGCAAGGGAACAGGAAGGCAGTTTCATCATGATGATATTTTTGTTTCCTTTTTGATAGATGATAAAACCGATACTCATTTTGCTCTTGATTGTGCAGACTCTGAGTTTCAGTGTTACTTACCTACTTTTCAGAGGTAGGTATAGTTGCATATAAGTATGGCTGAAAACAGGAAAGATGACTTAGCTCTCTGTTCCTGGCCTCTGCCCATGTACACAGGCGTACTGTATCTGGGAAGGTGGTCTGTATCTGGAAAGAGGAGAACACATGGGATTTAAGCTGGAATGTTTCTTTATGACCTGCCTCTGTCCCCTCTCTTCCCAAATTACATATATGCTCTAAAGTATTAATAAATAAAAGTGTTATCTGTTGCTGGGTTTCAGCATCTACTTTAAAACTCTGGACTTTATTTCTGTTTACTTTTCATCCATTTTCAAAGTGACAAAGTGATGAGTGTCCATGAGACTTTAGGCAGTCAAAAAAAAAAAAAAAAAAAAAAAAAAAAAAAAAAAAAAAGGTGGGGGGGGGGGGGAAGAAAACCATGACAATCTCTACCTCAGGTGTGAGATTTTTCCAGTCTCCTGTGTTAAAATGTTTTACTAGCCTAGTACTTACAAGGCTTTTGCTCTGCCAATCTGATCATCCTTAGCTTTGGTCAGAAATAAACCAGGGAAAGCAGATGCAACCACTGGGGGTAAAACTGATTCAAGAGAATGAAGGATTAGGTCTCACAGACACCTATCATACCTCATCTCTCAATAAAAGTATAAATCACTTTACAGGTAAACATATGTTTATATCTCCGGCAAAGATGTGACAGCTGTTTTTATACAGGTTGTTGATACAGCTGTAGCACTGGTATTGACAGCTGTGTACCTAGGAGAGCATGAGCACTTTTGGGGTGTACCTATTGCAGATTTTGCCAATGATGCTAAACCTTAATGCCTTGCACCTTTGCAGATATCAGTGCTTCACTTATTTAACTGAATGAAAAACTGGTGCAAATACATGTAAAAGCTATGGGGCCTATCCTTGACCACAATATAGACTTATCATTCAGCATCTAGCTTTCAAAGCCTCTTCACTTTAACAAGTGGAATAGACGATTTATAGGCAAATAAATTAGCTTGTATTGAAAAGCTGACCTACAATTCAGACTTAATTATCAATCCCATCCTGGAGATTTTCTGTTTTGCTTTTCAATAACAGCAATTTAGTTTTGAAATCCGCAAGGGCTTTAAGAAATTACTATGCCATTCATAGACTGTATGTAGACTTCTAATGAGCTTCTGTTGTAAAAATCTTGAAAATGCTCTTTCTCTATTTCTGCATTTGTTACGCCACAAGAGCTCACTGTTCTCTTCATTAAGTCACTAGTAATGAAAAAAAATTGAACAAGATTCCAATATTTCCTGTCAGCACAAAATAATTTGAAAGACAATTAAGAAGGAAAGTGTAAACATTAAAAAAAAAAGATTGTATTTACCAGATACCTGAAAGATATAGAATAATGTGAAAGAAATAACATGAAATGTTTTTTTTTCTTTTTGTTGTACAGTATCTGAAACATAAACAGCTCCTGACAACTGCTGAGAGTAATGCAGTTAATACCTTTTTTCTTTGTTGACAATATTTCAATTTGCTTTTAAATTATTTTTCAGCTCTCCTTTGTTGTGGCTTGATATGTCTTTGAAATAACTGTGTAGTTTGGAAAATAAGTTAATTGTTGTCTAGATTACAGATAGGAACATGCAAGAAAATTCCTCTCTGTGCCTTTGTAAAGAAGAACTGTACTAGCGTATTGCTTAGGATCTAGTTCCTTGTAACTCTACAGTTCTTGCTCAACCATGGAATTCCATGAAAAAAGTTTCTGATAGAGATAAGTTTTACTGTGAGCTAAATAGAGCCAAGAAGCAAAAATACGTAGTATTGAGGAATACATACTGCTTTAAGTGGCTTTAAAATTCTGGTTATTGTATGAATATAGCTCATTGTGTATGTTGATTCCACTGTCTCAGTAGGTGATACACTTGCTAAGGTTTCTTTATAAGCAGACCTGACGGAATTTCTTCTGTTAATGTTTATGCAGGCATTAAATTCTAAATAATACAATGTAAAGTTTGTCCATCATGCAGAAAGGTACATACTAATTTGAATAATAGAAAGCTTTAAGCTTTTTTAGTTTAGTTCTAGTTCGCAGCTGTAATTTGATATAAAAATTGGAATGATCAGAAGGGGTACACTATATATATATATATATATTAGTATGGTGTTTAGTATTCCCTATTTGTTGTACCCCAAAATGCAAGCCATTTTTCATATCCCTTGGAAGAACTGCAGCTTTCACATCACATACCTATTAAGATTTCTTCAAGAGAAAACCTCTGCCTTTATCATCCTGCTTTGCCCAGGACTGAGAAGAAAATTAGGTGTACCTGAAGGAGTATAACTTCTCTCTCATTACCCTTTAACCTTCCCATTCTTTGGAACCATCAGTAAATTAAAAACTGTTGTTCTTTGCGTTAGTCTGGGCAATAAGTTACCAATGCAGATGGAAAGAATAAATTCATTAATGAATGATACAGGCAGCAAATCAAATATGCTGAAAAAAAAAATCTCTGTACCTTTTCAAAAATATCATTCAGTGATGAAGAGAAATAAAGTTCTTTCAGGGGCATACATAGTTATATTTTCTTCATTCATTTGTTAAGGTCAGGATTATAAGAGAATGTTTACTTGTGAGTGTGTATATCCTGTTAACATGTATTAATAATAAATGCTTTCTATTAATATATTGATGAATTGATATGTAATATATAATGAATTCTATTAATTAATTATATTTTTATCACAACGCCTATATAAATCATGTATGTAAATTCAGAACTTTTAATGTAAACAATTACAAACTAACAAATCGGTAATGCTGAAAAATGTATCCCATAAGATACATTTAGCAGCAACAGTTTTAATTATTATTTATACCAGCCAAAGCATACACTTGCAGCTTAAAATTGTTTTTGAAGTGTTAAAAATGCCTTAATATTTATTATATTCTTTTTTTCTGTAGATTAAAATAGAAGACCTTTGTTTATGTTGCAAGCATTTGTAGCCAGACTGGTCTCACAACTGTACTTATTATTCAGAATAGATTGTCAGACTTTTAAGAGTAACTTGTGATCAGGATGCAGACAGAAAGCTGTTTCGTCTTAGTGCAAGTTTGGGATGAAGAAAGTAGACCTTACGCCAGCAGCACAAGAATAATCAGGATGTTAACTTGAGAAAGATGATGAAACTATAGTCATACCTTTCTCTGTACCTAGTAATCACTTTCTTTTGTGTATTACCATATACTTTTAATATTCAGAGTGGGATTGTACAGCTAGTCCAAGAAATAGTGAAGTTATTGCCTTGGCTTACATTGCACATGAAGAAATCTCCAGCCTGTCTTGTCACTTCTTTAGGATAGCACATAGAATTGGTAAGAAAGTCAGCTCCCAGATGCTTAGCAGCAGTTACAGTTTCATATTGCTGGATAAAACCTAGCATAGTTCAGTAAGCTGATTAGTCAGGAATATGGAAGACTATTAAGGAGCTATATTAGTGATGAAGAACAGAGGTTTCTGACCATTGAAAGACAAGCCTAATCAGGACACTTACGTATTAAAATGACTTGAAAACCTCATCTCCCATTTTTGTCCACAGCTGGTGCTCTTTCTCTTCTGTCCACTTTCATGCAACCCAAAAGCTAACTAAGCAACAGAGCTCATCAGGGACCATGAGAAGATTAAACAGATCCTTTTAAGCTATGTGGGCATGTGACTATGGAAGAAGAGTCAGAGGTCTTGAGAGTTTTTAAAAGGATAGTCTTCATCAAGTGCTTGCTGGATCTGTGCAAACAACAGATTATTCATTTTAATGAGAGAACAGAAGGTTAAATGGTTCATATTGAACAAAAACTGAATTCTTTCAGCTTTTTAAAGTCATATTAGGTAAAGTAAGCTTGTAGAAATTCTAATGAGACATTATGTCAATGTCAAAATACAGAAACATTGAATTTTTTTCCGTCTCTGTTGTTTTATTAATAAAACAATTTGAGTTTGATCTGAGTTAGCAAATAATCTGATCCACCTGTAATGGCATTTTTGACTGATTCGGTACTAAAAAATAATAATTCAGTTTTCAATGAAAGTATGAAGTTAAATGCACAATAGTCACAATGGTTACTATTACACTTTTTGACTAGTCTGAACGTTGACATGTCATCTTGGAAGCAGAAGGTACAGCTGATTTATCTCTAATACTGGTTAATCTTACAAAAGGAAAAGCTGTATCTTCACAATATTACTATGCGAAAGGGACAAGCTCTCTGAGCTCCTCGAAAACAGCTGCTTCTCTCTGCTATTGCAAGGCCTCTTTCATTTGATTATACTAGATAATGCTGTAGAAGAGAACCTTCTAATGTGGCAAGGCTTAAAATACATATTCAACTGAGAAATGTTGTGAATTGTAAGATCCATGGAAAATCATGGAAAAAAATACTTAAAAGCAACACGTTTTCTTTCTTAGTATAAATATTTTTGCACTGAAAAACACAGTCACAGATAAAGGAATCCTGAATTCATTGCTACTCATCCATTCACCTGAGTTAACTTTTTCAGTAGAATATTTCTCATTACTGGTTATATAAAGCTACATGTGGAAAAGATTTGGAAAGAATAGAGGAGAATTATCTACTTAATCTGCTCATTAAATTAATTGCTTGTACTGCTACTAAACATTCCAGCACATTTGTTACTTAAATTATTAATAATTTATTAGTTTTTATTATCTAAAGCTTTTCTTACGTAGTTAATGTTACTCTTCTTTTTTTCCTCACCCTTACTCTCTCCGACACTTGGAGGCTTTTCAGTCTTCAGTGTATCACGAAACACTCAAGGTGTGCTGGAACTTCAGCCTTTTCATGATCCTGAATTAGGAGAGCATGAAAAAGCAAATTGTACACTGACTGACTCTAGAGGCGCTGAACTCTGGTGTTGGCGAGATCCTGCTCTGTTACAAACAGAAAGGCTGAACAGCAACTCCAGGACAAGGCTCCTCAGCATCGTAAGCTAATTGAACTGCATAGATTTTAGTTGAGAGTAAAGGACAAGGGAGGGAGATGGAAAGAAGTGCAGATTCCTACTCCAGCTGCTGCTAAGGCCAGGTGGGGAAAAAGAAGAAGATGACAAGTAGTATGTTCTAAAAAATAAATAGTTACTACTTCTCGAATTAAAACCAAGACAAACAGGCTGAAATTACTGTGTTTCTCCCCCCACCCCCACCCCCATCCTGAACAAATAGTTATGTTGTTTAGAATAGCAAAGAGGAGTCAGGAAATGCAGGCTTAAGCCATAAGGCCTTCAAATAAAGCCTTCCATGTACATCGTCTTAATTTACCCACTACATGAATACAAACACTAAAGAAGCAGAAGGAAAATTCATTCATTCACCACCAGTAACAAAGAATGGTATGACAAAGGAGAAAAAAGAAAGGATAAAATTTTTGGCAAATCTCTTGGCTCTAGGAGTTTATAAATATATCCAGGATACAATGTAGCAATTAACTACATATTTTAAATTCAGAAATTGGACAGTTAAAGGAATTCTCTTGTCCCTGTAAATTTCCACACACTTTGTTTGCCATATATTTGTGGAGTTGGAAGGTATTTCACCAAGGACTCTGCAAAAATGTGATCCAGTAATACAGAGTAAAACCTGTCCTTCATCAATAAAGAAGATATAATCAGGCTAAGGCTTCCAACCAGAGAGTAGTCATATCAGAGAGACACATTTGCATGAGGGATGTTTCTTGTGCTTCATACATTGCGGTAGTCATTCAGACTTTAGCATGCGGAACTCTGGAACCAGATTTTCTTTATCCCAGGTGAGGACTTGACCCAAAAATTTTTGGGTCCGTTGTTGAGAATTTAGAAGCTAAATAAGTGTCACCTTTGTTCTGCCTCCCCAACACTCAGGCACCTCAAGATTTATTGTGGGCTTTTCTATGCCACAGCTGAAAACATAGTAGCCAAACCACTGTTCACTAAATATGCTGCTTACTTGCAATCCATTTCCATCATGTTTTTTTTTCAGTGCCTTTTGCAATTATTTTTTGCCTGCTGTGGATGCATGTAAATTGTGTCAGCTGAACAATCAGCAGCAATTTTGGCATTCAATGTATGTTTTTACCCCTTTAATTATTTTTCATAACCTGTGTCAGTTTATTGTGTTCAACAGCTATTCCCATTCTTCTCTTTGCCAAAGGATTATAATTTTAACAACCTTTTCTATCTATTCCTACTTAACCACACTGGTATCCAATGCCCTTTTTACCTATTCACACTTAATAGGATTAATTTCCCTTGTGATCTGTGTGTTGGTTTATTAAGTATTAACTACTTTTCTGCAGTAGATGGCATATGCAATTCATTGCAGAATTTCAGTTAATGTTTCTGCAGGCATTTTGCATTCCCTGAAAACCTTTGCAGCAGCATTAGAAAAGAAAAAGAAATAGAAAAAGCATTTTGATAGATTCCTTCCATACAGGCAAATCCTCTCAAAGAGCACTTCTTCACTCTTATACATAATAGAGAGGACCCTTGGAAAGGTTTAGGGTTCAAAAGTAATTGCAGGAGGGAATACTCCTTGAAGCAATATTTATTATTTAGATTAATTATTTCTACCAGCATTCTGAAGAAATAATTGGAGCTTAAGATGTCTTTGCTCAGTCATGCATCTGGCCATCATGTTTTAACCTCCAAAAGTCATACTTCTGTAGGATCTGGATCCTTAACTCTGAGGAGAGGATGGGAACCATTCACATATCCATGTGCTGGTCGCATTGCTTAAATGCACTTCTGAAGAGGAGTCAGATAACTACGGTTATGAAGATAATATTGCAGATTACAGAAATATAGCAGAAAGTATTATTCACTGTTTTTTCCAGGCACAACTAAATCAATATGCCTGACTGGTAAGAAAGGCTATTATTTTAGGTTTTGACTATCTCCCGTGATTAAGAGTCAGTAATAATTTTCTCAGGAGGAAGAGATGCAAGCTTAGATTCCAGTCATATTCCATTTCAAGTAATTCCACTTACTTATAATATCCTAAGTAATTTGAGGTAGATAATGTTCATTTGTATTTAGTATTGGGACACACCTGTGCTCCATGGGGTGAAGATACTTTATGTAGCATGTTGAGATCTTTCTGGATCAAAGTTACTTGATACAGTAAATTTGTGTTGTGCTGCTGTTATGAAAATATGATTTAAAAGACAGCTAGTGAAATGTTATCTTTGGCTTGCATACAGCTGTGGAAAATACTATAATGAATAATCTCTTACCTAGAGAAGCTGCAAAACTGAGCACATTTTCAAGACTCCTCCCTGAGTTTATAGCTGTCTATAAGATGACCAAACGTCTAAGGTCTATGGACATGCCTACAAGTAGAAAATCAGAAAGTATCTCAAAAGCAGGCCTTACAGAAATTATCTGCAATAGATTCTATACTTGAATTTGCCACTGAAGTTGGGGAGGGAGCTGCTCAGAATGAATGGTGCAAATCCACTAGTTTCAGTAGACCTGCACATGGGTTTTCCAAGGACTGGACCTGCAAAATAAAATCCAATGTAGCTTGATGCGTTCCTTTGGTTATTGAATGCGAATAGATCTGATCTGTATATACAACACTGGAGTTTTGTCTGCCTGTTTAGAAAAAATGTCTATCAAAACCTCACTCAGATTAGTGAACTCTTAATCACATGGCCAGTGCCAGTGCAGACATGAAATCTTTTGTCTGAGCAAACTGCTCGCCAGCATGTGTGAGATCATCTCATCCTCAAAAATAATACTTTGAACATGATAAAGATCAAACTTGAAATGAAACTGAATTGTGCTTGAGGTTCTGCTAATCTCTGCAATTCTTTTGCCTTTCCTGTATGTAATACAGTTATAAATCAATAAACTTTCTGCGAGCATGATTGATGGAGCTGTGACATTTGGCTATTGCAGCCCAGACAATATCCTGGGACATTTGGTAACTATTCTGATGGACTTACAAAATAGATTTCTCTATTTAGCCAAAATGGCTAGAGTATATGTGAGTATGTATGCATGCATGTGTGGGAAGGGGGAAAAGGTCTTTCCTTCAGTATTGTTCAGCCAAATGCATCAGTGATTTCATTGACATATGGGGGAAACTACATTCAGGTTTAATGCTTGGTGCTCTGTTTATCAGAAAGATCAGTTCTTACTGTAATAACTTTTTCTGGAAAAAGCACTATATATCTTTATGTTGAATTATGGTTATGTTTGATATATAGATATTTGTATCTGCAATTCATGAAGTCTTCAAAAACTTAGTATATAGAATATTTTCTCTAAGTAAAAAAATTGTAAGTCATGCTTTTGTTACTACTGCAATCATTTTATTAGAAAATATGAAAATAATCAGTGCAGATCTTAAATTTTTCCAGACTATGCTAGTAAAGTGCAAAAAGTCTGAAAAAATATTTTCAGCACCTTGCCTTCAAGATTTCCTCATAGGAACAATCTACATTTACTCTTAATCCTTCCTATTTTACCAAATACAAGAGCTTTTCCCATTGTAAAAAGAGGAATACACAACTCTTAATTGCATGATTATCATTGAAAGTTGGATTTTGCTGCTTGGAAAACATCACTGACAGTATCGTGAAACTGTATAAAAATACATAAAAACATTATATTTGTAGATTCTACGTTTTAATTCTTTCTTATTTGTGCTGGATTAGATTGCTTATTTGCCTAGACTAATACACTGTTACTGATATTATTCAGTAGCATATACATCAGTGAAAGGTAGAACAAAAACTACGAACAAATGATCATGGGTGTGGCTGAAATCTCTGTATCATTCTACAAGTGAATCCATGTTCTCTGGTATAATGTCTATACTGGTAATCTATAAACAATCATTCCATTCTAAATGCTATTCCAAGATTTGTTATTTCTGGTTTGTTTTTCAGAATCTCTTTTCACTAAATCTTTAAATAGTCACTTTAAATCCTGTGGAACTGAAGAGGTGTTTTGCTTAAATAAGATCTTTTATCTGAGAGAGAGTTAAATAAGAAAAAAATCTATTATTCTATCACTTCTGTTGGTTAAGTTCCTATTTATTGGTACATAGTTTTTCTTCACATAAACCATTCCAGTTTCTTTTTATCACGTGATTTATGTAACTTTCTTATATAACTTGGCCAAAAATTTTGTTTAATATAATTTATGCTGTACTGAAGTAGTTGAACTGGCTCTCAAACATGATTTTAGAAGGTAATTATTACCTCGGTATTCTTCAGTGTAGAGGCTGATTTTAATGACAGGTTTTCCTCTTTCTTTGTTCAATTCAGTCATTTCTTTTTTCAGCTCCTTGAAGAAAAATCAGTGCTGGGACCAACCAGCCGTTTTCTTTATCCTTTATCCTTCTACTAATTAAGAGTCTTAATTCCAAAACTCCATTATTTTTCATCCTTGACAATTAGTATTATTTTAGAACACTTTTATATAAAAGGAAATGTTGTCAAGAGGAGATTTGTATTATATTTTTTTTAAAAAAGTATTGCATAATTTGAGATCCTTATGAAACAATAAGAAGGTGCATCTTGTGAAGACGTCAGAGGACAGTAAAGCATTCAAGGTTTGTAGAATTTGTCTCCATCAAAAAGACAAATAGTTTACATGCCCAATTTATTTAACACTAATAAATGTTACACAAAGAAATAGCAGTGCCGTCATTTCCACCTCACTTCTTATGGGATGAATTAACCTTATTTTGTCTGTTTCTTTTTTCTTGTTGCATGTACAATGCACCTTATAATGTGCCAACAGTGGGCCAAACCCTCGGCTGGCAATACAGTTTGGAAACATGGATTTTTAAAAATTTATTTAAGCCAATATGCATTTCCTATGTTGAAAAGCAAGTGTACTGTTTTTCAGTAGGTACATTTTTTTTGAAAGTGGTTTGTGTTCTAAGACTATAGATTAACTTAATAAAACTTCTCTGATTCAAGGTAGTATGATATAACTGGATGTTTTAGCTATAAAGCAAGTCAGCAATACAAAGCATTTTTGTGAGATATTGATTGTTTATTCTATTCTAACATATTTGTTCTATTCTAACCTGTAATAGTATTCTAACATATTTGTGAGATTGTCATGATCTGCTAGCAAGCATTAAGTCAGACTAGCCAGTGACTTGGAGGAACCAGAGTTTGGAGACTGGATAAAAGGGCCGAGGGTGCAGACACGGATTCTGGATAGACCTGAGGTCTAGGCAAGAGCCCAAGGTGCCTACAAATGTGAGTGTGCAAGTGAGTTCAGTGAAGTGGGGTAGGTTTATCTCCAATTAGTGAACCTAGAGAGGAAGAATAGTGTCAGTCAATATCTGTGGAGTTCATGTCTATGTAAGAGCTGCGGGTGTTTTTGTGGTGCCTGTGAAGGTCGATCTGTCTTCATTAATTTGTTGCTGGCCTTGCCTGTACTATGTTTTAAGGGAATGTAAGGCGAGCGTGTATGCACGCATGTGTGTATGTGCCTATTGAGAATGGGTGCTTAGCCCCTCTGCTGGCTAGACTGGAGATCATGGAAAAACAGCACCTTTGCATCCTGTCCACACAGCCACCAGACTGTTCCTGGCTGTTACGACAAACAAGCCAGGGACTGCAAGTAAATTGTATTTTTAAAACTTGACTTCTCAAGCAACAGTTAATTGTTTAGTAGATGATTGTGGACCTGAATGAAAGTTCTTAAAAGTAACTGAAAAATTATAAGTAATTTCATTAAGCTCTGAATAATTCCTTTATTCTACTATGTACATATGCAATACAAAATATTAAACATTTGTTATTTTTCCTACTTGTCCTATCTATAGATAATTATATAGTTGATACAGTGTTTTTTACAGTAACTTTTATCCGCAAATTTAAATATAATATGCTAAATTACTTAGTGATTTTACAGCTGATTTGCATTTAATTTCATCTTTAACTGCACAATGTGCTATATTCATTACACTTTTTAATTTCTTGTGTTTTCTGCAATTTAGATTGTAATATTATAGAACATACTCCATAATGAGTTTTTATTATTTTTTCAGCAAAGATATTATGGCAAGTAATGAAAATCCACCAGATGGCTCTTTATCTCTAGACCCCAATCCAACAAAACCCAAGATGTAATTAACTTCATATATGTGTCATTACACAGCTTTCAAAAGAATCTCAAGTTATCTAAGGAGTATCTTAGAGCAACCCATCTGGCTTTCATTTGCCACTCCAAAAGGGCATGAATTTTCCAAAGATTCTGTATCAAATATGCCACTACCTTGCAGCAATGGATATGAGTGTGAAGTTGAATGGGGTCATGAAGGTCATGAAATACCATCCAGTAGTTCAAGTACTTCTGATATTTATCAAAATTGTACCTGTTGACTAAAGATAATACAGAGAACACAATAACTTCATAAACTGTATAGATTTACGACAGGTAGTCTATGGCCATAACACAGCATATGTTACATTCTTTCATTAATTTTAGTGCGTAGAGAAGATTTTCATGGTTAATTTTGATGTACTAATAAGGCACACCCATCTTCATGTCCCACTAACTTTTGGGGATTACATTAATACACAAAACTTTGATATTCAACAATCTGGTCATTCGTAAATATATAATATTTAACTTGTATTCCTACTTTATAATTTACTGTACTGTTCCTCAGCACTTGCTACTGTAACTGCTGAGATTAGAAGGAAACACATGAAGACATTTTGGATGGATGTATTTTATCATAATTACATAATTACATCATAATTACACTGTGATTCATAAAAATGTTTTATAGTATCTGAATCACAACTGTGAATCAAAACAAATTCCGAATATAAGGCAAATAGACTACTGACAGACTGCTTATTTTATCCCTGTCTGTGCAATCAGCCAAAAAGCACATGTTAGAGTTCTCACCTAATCCGGATACTGCTAAAACAAAGCATTTATGTAACAAATATTTCTTCTCAGAAAAGAGTTGACAGAAGCAAATTACAAACTAATTCTGAAGAGGAATAGTAAAAGCGGTAGAAGGCACACTGAATCCATATTACGTCTTTCCTTCCACTGCTTCCTTATCTTGAGTAACCCACTACTGCTTTGGTAAGATTGCATAGCTTTGTCACCTGCTTTTTTTCCCAGAGGACGTTGAGTCCAGCATCCAATAATACTTTCAAAGAGGCTCTTGTGGCTCTGTAGGCCACTTGATGGTTCCAAAATCTGAAATCCACTCTAGAAAACCATCTTGTGAAATGCATTTTGGGTTTTATGTCCCATGGATGCTTTTGATTGTGAACATTGTTTTATGTGAATATCTTACTACCAGATAAACAACATACATATCAGTTTAAACCGAGTTCACTCTCAATACCAGATAAACTTAAAAACTTGTCTTCTATTTTATGAAGGGAAGAAGTCAAGAGCCTGTTTGGAAAGCTGTAAATAAGAGACAAATTTGACTAAATCCAGCTCTCTGATACTGTTTCCGAGGTGATATTTAAAACCTCTGGGGAAATGAATTGAAGGAACATCTTGCTTACCACCACTCCACCTCCTGGATACAACTTCTCAGAGGCATTTTTGGGGGGTGGTCAATGTTCTTAGCCTAACTCCAAAGTTTTCTGGGTTGTTTTTAAGTGTGACACATTACCAAACAATATCTCAAGAGTGTAATTTTGAAATTGGAGGAAGGTTTTTTTTGCTTCTAGAAGGTGTGAGGTTGCAAAAGGAGCACACTGAAACTTGTTTGGCACTGACTAATTATGGATATGAGAGGTTCTTTGGAGTACCAAGCCTCTGCTCCTATTCATACTGATGGAAGAGGTCTGTTAAACTTCAGCTGTGATGGGCTCTTCTCCCCATACATGGGACATCAACTAATTTTAACTGGTTTGGGTTTGTGATATTTTTCAAACTGCATGTTATAACTTATGAAATAATTATATAGTTATTCTAAATATAGTTAAATGTATAGTAATCTATTGTGTAGTAGCCGCTATTGTTTTGTTGATTGGCTGTTTTGTTATAAAAACTGTACATACTTTATTAATTACATGGATTGTCCCTGTCTTTCTTAATCCTTTCAGTTTTAGAAATGAATGCATCATATCTACTAAAGAATTAGTTCCATGGATTTCAGAATCTTTTAGTGGATAACATAAATAAATGAAGTTGATTAATGTATTTGTTGACAATGGATTGCCAAGGTTTTCAGTGTTGTGTATTTCCACTTGAATTCAAGGGACTGAAAAAAATACTTTCTGAAAACACATACAAAACATTTCTATTGTGTTACAAATAAGCCTGAACAGTACTGGAGATAGCTGTCATAAAGTTGCCAGAGAATAAGAAAATGTAAGTACCAGTACTTAACGTATTTAGTCTTCTAAAATAGTGCCTATTTCATTACTTTCACAAAGAAAAATCAGTAGGATACTGTTCTCATCTCTGAAGTGAGTCATTTCTGTGTGACCTATCTGTAATCTTTAGTAAATTGAACTAAAACAACCTGAAAACTTACTGGGTTTATTTTTGAGTCAGCTAAGCACAGGAAGCAAAAGGATTTGAAATATGCATAATAACCTTGATCATTTACAGAAAGAGGTTGTCATCTTTCTTGGAACTGCAGATTAAGATGCAGATTTTCTTGGCAATGGTTGCTAAGTGAAACATTCCATGATAAAATGGGCTATCATAATTCATAGGCCATGAAAGCTTGAAAATTATTAATTTGCTTTCCTAACTTCTGTAATTTGATTTATAATTGCTCGTTGTGTTTAAAAGGACAATCCAGTAGTTACAACTTCATAATACAGGTTTGCAGGAAAAAAAAAAAAAAAAGAAGAAGAAGAAAAGGACTAGCTTATAATATGTATTGCAAGATTCTACAGGGGAGTAGTGAAAATTAAAAATTTGGTGTGAATGTTAAGGCAAAATGGGTAATTAAATTTTTTCCCCCTCCAGTAAGATGGCAATGAGAACGGATACAGACTAGATAATGATCTGGGTTTCTCACTCCATGCATACTAATCACAATAGAAGAAACTCAAAAATTTGTTGCTGCCAGCAGCAAATTTTCTCATCTTCTATGAGTAAAGTTGAAGGAGTATGCCTCAAGTATGCCTGAAAAGCTCAGAGAACCTTCTTCAGGTACTAGAATACAACACCCTTAGCAAGTTTGCAGATGACACCAAATTGTGGAGATGAGTCAGTAGCTGAAGGGCTGCAACTCAAGGGGATTTGGACTGACTGAAGGAATGGGCTGAGAGGAATGCCGTAAGGTTCAACAAGGACAAAATGCTCAGCCCTGCCCTGGGAAGGCAGCGGTACAGCCTGGGCAATGCCTTGCTGGGGAGCAACTCTGTGGGAAAGGCTCTAGGAGAAGTGAGCAGAGCAAGAGCCAACAGCCTGTCCTGATAGCAGTAGGGCCTGGCAGCCTCCTGGGCAGCATGAACAGTGGCAGGGCCAGGAGAGGGATTGTCTCCTTCGCGCAGCACTTGTCAGCCTACAGTTAGTTACTGCGTCTGGGTTTGGGTCCACCAGGATAGTGAAGGCATTGACAAACCAGAGCAAGTTCAGCAGCAGCCCCCCAAGGCAGTCAGGGCTTCGGGGCCCCATGGCTGCCAGCCCCTGCCTGCGTGTGGAGGTTATGAGGAAGATAGAGTCAGGTTCTTTGTAGAGGTGCCTGGGGTGGAAAATAATAGTCAAACTGAAATTGAGGTTTCTGTTTAATACAAGGAATGGGGAAAGACCCTTTGGGGATAATTAAACATTGGAGCGGGTTGATCTGAGAGGCTCTGGAACCTTCATCCTTGGAATTTTTAATGACCAAGCTGGACCTGGGTCAGAACTCACTGTGGACTCTGCTCTGAGCAGCAGAGCAGCCTGGCTGACCTTATAAGATCCCTTCCAAACTGAATGAGTCTATGATTCTGTGCTCTTAATTTCCCTTGAATGCAAACATTTTCTTTTTCACATCTCTCTTGGTTCTGGTGATTTGAATTTTCATCTTTCATATAATTCTAAAGATCTTTGATTCTTGAAAATTGTACTCTTTGGGAAATATATAAGCACATAATGCTCCTAAGACTGGATAGGATTTTTCCTCATTCTTTGAATTTTGGTAAACAGGTTGTTATGGTGTGACATAATACAAAGCAGCAGTTTTGTAATGTGACAGAGAGTTGACTGCATATTATATTGGGGAACTTCACCATTTTTTTTTTTCTCCTCAAACTCAACAGTAGCAGGATAGCAGTTATTCATATATGTCTTTTCTTTTGTGTGTGGTGTATGAATTTCCTGGCTAAATCTTCCAACAGAATATAGTTCGATGGTAGGTTTTCCTATTGGAAAAGTCTAAAAATCTAAATGTTCTGAATATCTGGAAATTTTTCATTTAGACAAAAAGAGAGCCAAAACCGGAATGGTTCCTGTTGGACATACTCATATATTTCAGCGCATGAAAGTTGCCAGATATGCTTTAAGATTACCTAGCCAATTAGTTAGCCAATGTTCTGCAGGCTTAGAAGTCTTAAAGGCTTCATTCCCATATTCCTTGGCAAATACCTTCTGTAAATACTATCCCAGTTGTCCAGTTTGCCACTTGTAGAAAAGAACAGATGAAATCTCTGAATTTCTACAATTTACGTTCTCTTTCAATTCATTAGTAGGTTTATTTCCTCTGCATGCTACTGGTTACAAATTTAATTATAGCTTAATTTCTAGTGTTTTTTTTTTTTCCTTAGCAAACTAATCAAATATGATTGAAGTTGGACACAAGAAGAGTTCTCTCAAATATTGACTGTAAACGGTTGTGAAAAAAATAAAATGCTTACTTTTTAAATGTAGTAGACCATACAGGAAAGCCATAAATAATTGTATATAACCTGATCTGGGACCTTTTCAGGTATTTGGAACTGAAACAGTTTATGTAACTGCTAAAGAATGAGATTCTTCTTTCTAGAAGCAGCTTTTCACAGATTATTTTTGAAGATCAATTATTGAGCTATTTGACATTTTCTTAATAGGAAGGTCGCTATCATCTCACTATGCAAAACATGTTCACCTACACTTCTTTGCATAAATTTTCCCTCAGTTTTCTAATTATCCTCTTCCCTTTCCTAAGCAGAGGAATTTTTATGCTTTAGAAATTACCTGAAATTAAATTTTATCTTATTAGTGCATTTTATTGTTTTTTTGCTTATTGTTCTTGCAAATAATTAGTATATATGAATCAGAATATATTTTTCCTGGGACTATAATTTTATGTTCTGTACATGATACCAGCTTGAAGGTAGCCAGGTACTTCGTTCATGCTTTATTCACATACTTTGTCCTAACTCTGTGAGCATTTATCACTTTGAATACAAGTATTTTCAAGTTTCACGTTACAAAGCAGCTAGTGGCTTCTGGTAGGTCGGCTCCACATTTCCCTGTTAGGTGAACTGAATGACAAATGCAAACCCATCAAATGCCTTAGTGTGCCTGTCACTTTACCAAGTGCAGAGAATTGCATCCATCTACTGCCCAGTATGCTCTGGTGTGCACCCTGTTGCATGAACTTTACCCATAGAGGATCCCGCCATGGGAGATTTCTGCAGGTCATTTTAAACATGTGCTAATTCTCTTTGTCTTCCATGCCCAAATATGCTCACGTGAACATTAGAAGGTTTCAGAGCTTTCATTATGCTGGTCTGTCAGCTGCCTGCGTTTTTCACTAAACAGTGTGAGAAAAGCATTTTTTTTTTAACACAAATCACCGTGGTGTAAAAAACAAATTAGCACTTGGAACAGAATCCGGTATGTCTAATTAAGCCATCTATCTTTTACATGTTTTAAGTGTCTGGCAAAATAATCTTTATTTAGTATAAATGTCTAAGTTACCTATAGGAGAAAAGGGAAAATTTTCAGATTTCTTAACCCGAATGCATTTTTAGTAGAAATACCAGTGGAAATACCCTCTAGAGAGGTAAGCATCTGAACTGAAATCTTACTATGGCAGTCTGTATTGAAATGCCTTTACAAATCCGCCTCTTCTCAGAAGTTATTCCATAAACACCACAATTTATTATTATTTATACCCACACTAAAAAAATTAATTTATTTGCTAGCCCTACATGTATTGCACATCAAAGAATTTAACAGACCAAGTCAAAGTATTCTTTATTCGGGGAGTATTTATAGGTATTTTTGTTTCCATTAGTTGGCATGTGCCTGGGATTTGAGTCTCCAGATGGCAAATTTTAGAATGAGGACTATATTTAGTTTTCAAATGATCACATAATTGGGTTTAAGTGTGGCTACCTGTTGTGTCAGATTAGAAGAATTAATATGCCCTTTGGATTAGCCTTGAAATGGCTTGTATTACTATGTACTTTAAAAGCACTGCAGCAAATAACCAAGCTGGTATTATTAAGGGTTGCAGACTGAGGATACTTGCACTATGCCTAAAAAGAAATATGCCTGCAGTCTCACTGTTTTGTCTCTGTAGGGAACGTATTGCTTCTCACCTTTTAGAAAACAAAAAAGTTAATTATAGTTTTCTTATTTGTTTATAAAACTCAAAATCCTTGTGTTTTGCATTATCTGAGCTTAGAAATTTAGACAGATCATGACAGGAGAGTCTCCTTATTCTTCAAATTCACAAAGATTTCTGTCCATGCTCTAACACTGGTCACACTGCTGAAACTCAGAAAGATCCATCTATGTGAATCTTTAAAGAACGAACAAATTATGTAGAACAGATAATTTAAGGAAAATAGTGCTAACTTGTGTTCTGATGCTCATGATTTTAGAGCATAGTATTCTGCATACGTTCTTTGCACAAGTGCATTTTCTTTTTCTGTACAGCTTATTATACTTTTTTTCAGAGCATTCAGGACTAGAACAATGGAAAGGAGCTGGAGGAGAGAAAGTAGAAAGTGCTTCTACTACATACGATAGAAGTAGAAATTTTAAGATTCATATTACTATGCTTTAACGGATCTCAAATGTAATTCAAGATAGTAATTACTATAAATTATCAAAAATTATTCTAAATATCAAATTTGTGATGCTCAATGTATCCCAAAGTATGTGAAGTATTTGCATGGCATATTAATTGTATTGGAAAAAAGAACATGAAGAAAAGACAACAGTTTGACCCTTTCTGGTCTCTTTCAGAATGAATTATAGTCTCTAGAGAAAAAAAAATTAAATTTACTTTGCAGACAAAAAAATCTATTCAGAATACACATTAATCTCATGTTTAGTAATAAGACTGCAGTTCAGAGATACAAATACAATGGGAACTTTGTTTTGCTTTTGTTTCACTGAAGAAAGACAAATACCAAGGTCTTCATATTTTCCCATTTTGTTTTCCATTTAGCAGATATGGATTTTTTCGAAATCACTTAAAGAGTGCTTGCACTGTAGATGGGTTTTGTAGTACAGCACTTCGCAGACCAGCAGTTGATCAAATAACAGCACATTTCTCTCTTAAAAGGTTCTGCATTCTCATAATGAATATTTGTCACAATATATATGTGGTTAGTTAATTATAGATGTAAGACTTACTAACATTAGGTTTCATGAGGGCTTCAAATTATGAATAAAAGAGTAATTAATATGATTGGTTTATCTATACAAAATTATTCTTTGAAATTGTTTCTTTTTATTATGATAATAAAACAAGACATAAAAGAACAACTTCCTTAGGTACTTTATAGTATGTCCTAACACTTTTATGCCTTATTATTTCTGAAAATTCTGATTCAGCATTATATAATGGGAATGTTTATAGTCTTGTCTTCCATTTCTTCACTTTCTTATGGCTGGAGAAGAAATAGAAAACAAAAAAAATCAACTTCCTTCTTAAACAGATGATAATGAATTCAATACATGGAAACAAGGAAAGTATTCTCCAGTATTAATCTGTGGAACCGTTCAAATTTTGAGCAGCCTGTAAATTTTTCAGAATTTAAGTTTGACACAGGTATCAGTTTCAGCATGGACATTCCCCTCGCTCCCACTCTGCCCCCTACACTTGGGCTAGTTGTTTTCACATTGTGCACTTTCACTCAAAACAAGAGGACACTGGTTTTAACACAACAAAACTGTAACACATGATTTTATAAGCAAAAACTTTGCTCATTTTTACTCCCTCATGAACAGCTTTTGCGGTCTTCTTGCATCCTTGGATGTCAGACTGAATGGAAAAAAGAGAAAACACCATTTTATTTGATTTTACCCCACATTTCTAGAAGTTTGCAAATCTTTGATGTGTTCTGAAATATCTCAAATAGTAGAAAAGGTACACAAGCCTGTCACAAAGGAAAAGTCAATAGTAATGAGGGTTTAAGCTTCCCTAATTTAGCCTGCCCTATGGATAGTAATTTAACAGGGATAACAAAAGCAGAGGGCTTCCTTTCTTCTGCACCTTTAGCCAAAAAATAAGTGCTTCTATTGTGGAGAAGTAATTTTGCGTGGTTCCGTTTGGACTAATCCCAGAGTCGGTGAGAGTGTTGCTTGCAAAGAGAGGCAACTGGATCTATAGCGGTAACAATTGCATCAGACGCAAACAAAAATAAACTGGTCGTGTTTCAATAAAGTTGATAGTGTAGAATGACTTGGATGAACCTCTCTAACATGAAGTAATCTTGCCCGCTTTTAATAATCTTCCCAAGTCCCACTGGGATATTTCACCCTATTACTGTATCCATAGCATAAGCAGTTTACTGTCCTAGAGTAACGCTATATAAATCATCAAAGCACTCAAAATACAAATGCAGCAACACAGGAGATAGCTCACATCTGCTTGTGAAACTACTTCACTCAAAGTCAAAAGGAGCCACGGTGATTAAACAGCATCTTTTTCTCGCTTGCATAATGGGCTTCTTCCAGAAAACAGTACGTGGGTGTCATGGATGATAGAAACTAATCGTATCTGTGTAGCATCACCTTCTGGATTTAAGGGAAAAATCCTGTGGCTCAGTAGTACAAACTATGGAGGAGGGTGATTTGCAGCAGGGAATGCATAGCCTAAATCTGGGGGACAGAAGGGAAAGGTTGTGAATTATGGCTCTGTTTGGACAAATGTTGCTTCAGTGTGTAGCTGGATAGTCGAGCTAGAGACTGCGTTGTCTCTGCTGTGGAAATTCTGTGTGCTGCCGGGGAGGATGGTTGCTTGCTATCATTTTTAGAATTCCTTTGAATATGCACGGAAGAAGATTGTACACTCAAGGCATGTTGTCAGACTCTATTTTTTTAACGTCTTCAAGAATTCATTGCCTCGTATTTAATTTTCCTGGGACTGGATTCTGCCAGCTCATTTGGAACCGTGAGATTACCCCAGCACAGTTTAATTGATTATGTTGGTAAAGGTGGTAGAATCTCATCTATGCTAAGACCATTATATTAATACTGCAGTGAGCTGCAGGATTATATCAAGGTTAAATGTATGAAGCCCAGCCACAGTCCAGACTTTCAGAGTTTTCCAGAATGAATAATCTGACAGAAAGACTGGTTCAGATTGTGTGGTTTATTCAGACAAACCTTTTAGCCTTCCTTTTGATAAAAATAACATTTACACAGAACTGTATAGGTCAGAATATAGACTTACCGGGATCTTCCTGCTTTTCAGCAGTATGAACAGCATCTGGGAACAGACAAAATTCTTTTTCAATATGAAAAATAAATGGAAGTATATTGAAGGAAAGACAGCATGGGATTTGCTGAATGTTCTTACCTAACATCTGGCTGAACTGAAAACAGGGAAAAGCTACTCCATGAAGTTCTCTCCAAGGATCAGGCTGCCAGTTAAGTTTTCAATTTAAAGTTATAGGAATAGATTTGAATGTGGAGATACTTTACTCTTGCAGTCTTGCAGAAGCTACACAGCACTTTTCAGAAGCATCTCTAGTTAGAAATCCTTCTTTTCTTAATCAGTTTGGCATATGATAAAGGGTGATATTATTTAAAAACAGAGCAGTCCTGATTTGTCATGTGGCAAATGTGACAATGTCTGAGAAGATTTACTCTTGGTTGATCCATTCTGACTATTTCCAAACCCTTCTTCTCATCTCCATCAACTTGTTCCTTCAGAATTATTGTTTATATAATATTACTAACAGATTTGGGTAGGGCATCTTCAGTATTTGTTTAATTCAAGTAAGCTGTTTCATCAAAACCTGAGTATTTTGAAAAGCTGTACTCGTGTATTTCCATTTGTTCTGAGAGAAAAAGTAAATTAAATTTTGAAATTCCATACAGGAAATGGACATTTTGATAGAATTCCATTTTGCCTAAATATTACCAAAGAATAGTTATGAAACCAGTAAAAAAATCAAAACTTTCAATATTCTAAAATTATCTTAAAATGAAATCATGATTTTCAGCTTATTGTAATTAGTACAGAGGCATTTCTATCTGTGTTTCTTTAAAGCTGCATGAGGTACAAGCTCTGTGTATTCCCAATTTGTTTAATATACGAAGGAAGCAAATAAGTGATAATAAAAGAAGATCATCTTTATGAAATACAAACTCTCCTTGTTTCTCTAATGCAGAATTCCAGAATCAGGAATCTGTTGCATATAGGAAACTGCAGTGAAGAAAAAAAGGGCTTTTCAGCATTAATATTACAATATCAATATTAATATAACAATATTATCTAAAATATTGTTATAACATAGCTGGGCAAAATTCTTTCTCAGTCCACTGAAAAAAACATTAGTGTAATGAAGATTTTACTAGATTAAAGGACTACTACTGAAAGTCAACGTAGTGATTAGCTACATTTTTTGTCATAATACTTAACTAAAACAAAGTAACACTAAATTCTATAATACATCTGCGTATATGCTAAATATGATTGTTACAGTACCACACAGTCTGTAGACCTGTTGCTACTTTCTGTTTGTGCCGTGTTTTGGGGATCCTACGAAATTGTCCTGCCCTCACAGAAGCAGTTTGAAAAAAGGTACACTGGAAAGGCACAGAAGATTTAGTAGTTTCCAGGAAGGAGCAAGCCTAGAGCTTTGACCTGTCCAGCTTTTCAAGACAATACAAAGAGAAAGACCTGGGTAGTACAGTGAATTTATGCAACCTTGGATGGTTCCTCTATGGGAGGGAAGGAAAAGTCCTTGTGGTTGCTCACACACAGAGGTTGCGATCTGGCCAGGAGAAAGGCAGAAGGGGTGATGAGAACATCATTAAGTATTGGTTGATGGTAACAGTGCTTTTCTGGTTTAGAATGAAAACACTTCTGCTCCTTTCTGTGAAATTAATTCACTCCATTTCTCACTTGTTTCATCTCTTTTTAATAAGCCATTAGCAGCCTACTGAGAAGGCAGGTACTGTTAGGAAACACCTACCTTATCAAGATGTTCTGCAGGAATGCGTCTGTGACTAATGTGTAAAGCTTTAACTAACACAGGCTTCTTGGCTCTTGTGCAGCAACTGAGAAGTGTAGTTACGAACTGAATCAGGCCTGTGCTCTGAAACAGAAAATCTTACCAGCTTGTTCTGAGGACACTCAGTTTGGTTCACTGGGATGATAGGGTGCTGTTTGCTAAGGACAGCTGTGTGGGTAAGCAGCTTTATCATGGGAATGACAGCTCAATGCAGCAAGCTACTTCACGGCAAGTGTTTGCTGCATATACTGTGTTCATGAATTCATGTTCATAATGAAGTCAGATTCACTTGAGATTTAAGTTTTCTCTTCTGGGTCACTTTTGGAAGTGATAGTCTAGATTTCTGCAGTTATGAATCTTGATGGCTAACATCCTTACCTTGAAGATCAACTCTAGAATGAGCTAATAATTCAGTTTTTTACAGCTTTCCAGTTCATTTTTTTCCAACAGTGTGAGTGTTAAAACATAAGTTATTTCCCGAGGTACTAATTTTTACTCTCTGAAATCTGACAATGAATGTCATACATTAACAATTCATTGTGAATGATACTCTAAGTCAGATGAAATGTAGTAGCCTAGAGTAGAAAACTCCAAAACTCCATTATCAGCTTCCAGAAAAAATCAGTCTCTTCTGATGGTATAATATCCTATCTAAGATTATGTACATTTGCATTTTCTCTTGAATTATTCTTTATGAGAAAAAAAGTGTTTTTGCTCTTCATTCTATGATTTTTCAAGTAGACCTAATGTGTCTACCGTAAAATAAATCTATTAAATGAAAAAATGAATCTAAACTTGTGTAAAGCATCTAATGCTCTGTTTTTATAGCTATTACAGCTGCAATGACACTTAGCACTTTCAGTTCAAAAGAGCTCATTAGTGAGAGGTCTTCTAAGCAGTGGTCATTTAATAGAGATCTTCTAGGTCATTTGGCTAAAGTGTACTTCTACAAAGTACATTACTGATAACTAGGTAGATCACAAAGATGTCATGTGTTTGAAAAAATGTATGGTAATCACTTTACAAAGTCAAATAAGTTTTGACACTAGATTTAAAGAAGGTAAAATTATTTGATCTATGTATTTGTCTATAAACAAAAAATAGTAATGAGATGACAGAAGAATAAAAATTTCAAACATAACATTTTTGTGAAAAAAACATGTATTGACTGTGTTAAGAAGAGCTTTGTGTTTATACTCTATTGTTTTTCAGTATTGATTAGAAAAAAATGTTTCAATGAGAAAATATCTATCATCTGTCACATGCAAAATGTGTTTCATCATACAATACTGATTTATATCCTCTGTAACATGCAAGAAATTCTTCATGGATTTGAAAGCATCCAAATCAAGCACAGTAGTGATTCTATCGAAGAATATTCTGTTCTATATTTGTACTTCTTTCTCTATGTTTGCATCTTTGATCCTTCAGTTGTATACCAACATTGCAGTAGGATACTGAGGTACACAGTAAAAGTTCGTATTCACAGCTCCTATGTCGACATATTCCTTTATTTTTAAAATTCTACTAACTTGTGAGAAATCAACAGAGGTACCAAATGAGGGATGTGTCTGCAGTGGAGTGTACTTATTTACTGATTTTTTTTTTCATGTTTACGCTGCTGGGAACTCTAACACCATGTCAGATACCATATCATTGCTGTCCCAGTGAGAAGAAACAAGAAAATAGTCTTTTAAATAACCGATTCCCTTCCAGCATTCAAAAGTATCTTAGAAAACATCAGCTACCTAGTAAGAAATTCTTATTCTGAGTGGCTTAGAAAAGAGAGCTGTAAAGAGATAAGGAAGTCCAACTGGATGGAAGTGCAATGACCTTCTACAGTAACATTACTTTTAAACTGGAGAAATGACCAAATCATGTCAGTAAAATTCTATTGAAAGCAGAAAGCTCTGGATAAAGTCAGAGTTTCAGACAGAAAATTTGAGAAGACAAAATTTCTTTACAACCTGTGATTATTTTCTTATATTTGCAGTCAAACCTTCTCATAATCTTCTGACTTGTTGTAAAAAAGGTGACATTACTGTGACTTTGTGGAACTGAAATGGTTGGATGCTTTTAATAAATAAAACAAAAAGGTTTGGATGAGGAAAGACTTGACTGATATAGTCTACTAGGATTTTCAAGGTCTTTCAGCAAGGTATCTCATCAAAGGTTTTGAAAACTCTTACAAAGTCAAGCATCAGAAGATGGATAGCAAGATAAGAATACAAAACAAAACAAGACAAGACAAGAAGATTCATTAAAAACAGTAGATAACTGTTGGAAGCTCAGACAGAATCTGTGGTAGTATCTTTTCAGCATATTCCCAAGTGCAGAATGAATAGTGAGGTGACAAACTTTGCTGATGATACATGTTTATTTGCAGTGGTGAAGCTGAGTCTGACTCTCTGTTCTGGAAAAGAGAAGTCTGAGTTAGAGATTATGAAGTCAAGACTAGCACAGAGGAGGTAAAAGACAAGTGTTCTGTCTTTCCAATACAAAAGAAATCTGTGTTTTCACCATAAATATGCAAAGGCAGTTCTTCACACAGTCTGTAGTTAAGACGTGGAGGAAAAAGAAAAAAAAAAAAAAAAAAAAAAAAAAAAGAATTCCATCAAATATGAAGACCCATCTTGATGTCTTGGGACAGGAAGGAAATCTAGGCACCTGAGAGAGTCATCCATGGAGTGTCGATCATTCTGGTCTTGCAGCTCCCTCAGGCATCAGTTTTGGTCACCGCAGAAGACAAGATCTAGGAGGAGATGCACCTTTGAGCTGGATGCAGTATGGCCTTCCTTATAACCACCTCATAGCATAGGTCATGAGACTGGGAGTACTTAGTCAGAGAGTAGAAGCCCAAAATTAATTCCTTTTCTGTCTGATCAGTAATAAGTGCCTGAGCCAACACAGGAATTTCTTTATTCCATACTCTCTGCAAGACTTCCTTTTGGGCTGATGTGTACAGCTTGATCACACTCTGTTCAGTCAGAAATGTAAAATGCCCCTTGTATCATCTTTAAAATCTATTCAAGAAAATGAGTGGCTAAATCTCGCTTTGATGTCAATAGCTTGATGCTTATTTTCCAGGCATCATTTTTCTTCCATACTCTCCTAATAGTTTGTTATTTCTTTCTGTTTGTAAACAAACCGTAGCAAATGGGTTTGTAAAAAGACATCTGAATAAATGCAGTTGAAAATGAAATGTCGTATTTACAGATCTCATGAGTAACCAAACACAGAAGGAAGCTGAGTTTTCATTATAAAAACAAATGGATGACGTTATTACTAGGTGCTAATTCCAATATTAATAAAAGCTCTCCCCTATTCCATACAAATGCAGAAAATCATGAGTGTTTATCCACCTGTGTTGTAAACACTTTCTAGACTCTTACCATTTAGTAAGTGCTGTCTCACACAAGAAACTCTAGAACTCAGCACATCTGAATTTCACTTATACTGTAATTTTAGCTCAGTAACTTGCAATGGTGCACAGTGTTAGAATCTGTGAAAGATCTATAAATATTAATCCTTTGGGATCAATAAATGCCATAACTCTAAAGGTTTTGCAGAATACTAGGCTGTTCTTCCCAAATTCTCAGGGACTAACATTACTTGTAAATAAACTGGACCAATTTTTGATAAGATCAAATCCACATGAAAGGAGAACTATGAACTAGTGTGATAGCTAAAGCAGGATAAACTGCTTTATTCTGGAAAAAATTTCTGAGGTTGGTGGTGCATCAAGGGACAGCTGCTTTCCAGTTTCTGGTCTCTTTAAGAACTTTTCCAAGTATTTTCACTCTTCCTTCCACTTGACCTTTGCTGTCTCAGTTTCATCCCCATTTCCCAGGAGTCTGCATAGTTTTGAGAACAAAATAATTCAGATTCTCCAGAACCATTTAATTGAGAGAAAGAAGTAAGTTTTCCATAGAAGAATGGAGTAATCCTGTCTAGATCTACTTGGAAAAAATATTGAGGGTCGTTCTAGTTATCCTATTGTAACATTAAAAAAAAATCCTTCTGAAGTGCTAGTACTGAACACCAGCATATTTACCTTCAGTATTAGATAAAACAGTATTAAAAAGGAGGAAATAGAAACACAAACAAATTTACTTAAGTTTATCAAAATGAATAATTATTCAGAAAAAAATAGGACCAAATGTAAAAACCTGAAAAACTTATAAATGGCTGAAGCTAAATCAAAAGAATTTTTAATCCTTCATATATTACATCTTCTAGAAAATGTAATCTCTGCCAAAAATGACAGCTGAATGCTGCTGTTTCTGTGTCAGAAGACAATATCCTTCTGTACGGATGAGACTATTCAGAGGGTTACTGATATACAAAATATTCAGGAATTTTGCATTCTTGTGCATTGTGTGCTTTGTATAGCATTGAATCCTTTTTGTGTCTCTACTTTTATTCTTTCAAATAGTAATAGCATTTTGCATAGTGTATTCTGATAGATAATCCAAAATCTTGATAGATTTTACACACTGAAAAAATAAGATATGCCCTTTTATTGGAAGCATAAATTCTATTTTACTCAAATTTCCATGTGAATTGCTAACAGGGAACAAAGAATATTTGTAATTCTTCTAACAGTCTCTTCTATTAAAAAAAAAATCTAGCAAGTCTTTGATTTCTCCAAGAACATGCAATATCCATTGGTCTTCAGTATCATGACTTAATGAGCGAAATGGGGAAGATCATCTAGACCCGCACAGGTTTTGGCTATGCCTCACAGAGCAGAAGAAAATGATCGACTGGCAGCAGAGGTGGCATACAGTTGCCCTGATGAGCTAGTGAGATTGCAAGAATTCCAATTACAGAAGTTGTTACAAATGAATTTGATTTTTAGCTTACTGTCTTAAGGAAGAAAAAAAGATGTAAAGAATCAACCTCTCTCTGTGCAGGTATGCCTGACTTCCTGAATTTCCAAGAATTACTGACGAATTTTGAATGCTTTGCTGGAATAAGGCAAAAAATGTAAAGGTCTCAAAATGGATTACCAGGGATTTCAAAGACACACTGTCAAACCCTGCCCCCCTGGCGTATCTAGAAGTTTATGTCATTGAGTAAAGTACTGTTTACTAGATACTGCAGGAGACAGAGAGGTTATTGCTAATGACAGAACGATCAGTCAGCTCATTTGTCAATGAAAGTGCATTCCCAATTCCGATTTTGTCTTTGAAAATACCATCCATCTTCAGGCTCTATTATTTTAAGGTTGTATGCAGTTTTAAGTAAATAATTTGAATATTTCACAGGGAAAGTAGGAAACCTCTCCTTCATAATGAAGGTGAGGAACCTGTAAGATATAACATTGCCGTTAATGATGTGTAATTAGAGATCCATTTAAGAAGTAATCTCCTGTGATAATTTATCATGGAAAGCTAATAGTGTTCTAAGTTGAGATAAAAATAGTTCTTTGGGGTTTTATAAATGTGCTTGTCTATCTTAAATATTTCTATTATTCACAAAAACTAAATTACTTCATTAGAAATCTATTAAATAAAATTGTTGTATACAATGCATTTAATTTATTAAATTATCTACATAAGGGGGTTATATTTTTTCTTCATTGTAGGTTTTGTAAAAAAACACTTTGTTTCAGTTATACTGGTATCTTGCCATATTTTCAATAGATTTCAAAGTTGCTATATTGCTTTATGGATGATAGGGATTAGTCTCACAATATATAATGGCAGTTTAACTTCATTTCCAGTGTTTCATCTTTAATATTAGCACAGTGACAAAACATAATTTTATTTTCCCACTTTGACTGTTGGAATTCTCTTCAAACTCTCTTCTGACCTGGCCTGTAATTCTCTCAATGTCTAAGAAACATGCCAAACTATCTTACGTGGTATTTGAAGGTAACAACTACTCTTTGCTAACTAAAGAAGACAGAAATTGCTCTGAAAGGTTTTCAAAATAAAAGACAAAGATTAATATTGTTTAGGTGAAAGGACAGTATTTATGTTATGTGACTGATGACTTAGGTCTGTAAACATGAAAGCCACAAGGATCAGAGGAAAAAATACCAGTGGAGGAACCTTAGAAACCTAATCAGTGAAAATCAGAGCCGCATCTCCTTCTCCTCGGATGGATTAATTCTGCCCTCCTCTGAGAGCAGCTGGAGTGGGAACATGAATCAGAAAAAAATGTAATCTCTTTCATATTGCTGTGCCATATACTTTTTTTTTTTTTTTTTTAATGTGATCTAAAAAATGCACTCTCTTAAATAGGAATGCTTGAAAGTAACTCGTCGTTTTGGCATGTAGCTACTGCACTGATGTGTCTTTTGCAAACAAATAGCATAAGCATCCTCTGCCCCGGTCTTGTATCTGTGTGGCACCTCTTAGATGGGTCTAAGCCTTCTGCCACACAACTGTGTTGCTTTAAGAATTGGACAGCCTTTTTGTAATTGCAGTTAACTTCATTTTGTGCAGCATAGCTTTATTGGTATATTGTCCTTTGAACCTGTCACACACACCCATAATATGTTGCCAAATAACAACTTAACGCCGCACATTATTCTAGCTTGGGTCCAAACTTACTACATATGTTCAAATGGTAGTTCTGCTGCAACATACTGTTAATTTAGAAAGGAAATAGATTTCACTATAGTCAGAACTAGCTTTCCTGCCCTAGACAGGCTAGAAAATGTGCAGGATCCCTCAGCCATTCATATAAATAAGATTCAGGAAACATTTTACTGCTCTAGGAAATCACCTGTTTTATCTGTAGGTAAGAGAAAGCTCGGATTCTGATGTTTCATTTAAAAAGCAATGAGTAGCATCAGCCCAGTACTGCACTTCCTTTTTAAAAGGAAAAAATAGTGTGATTGGGCTTTATTTATTTGTTGTTATTGGTGTTTTTTTAATATGAATATTCAGCAGCCTTACTAGCTGAAGAGAAAGAGAACAACTCTGAAACCACACGTATGATGTCTTTTTTTCTCCCCATTTTTTCGTATTCTAGGAGCAAAACAAAAACTTTGCATTGCAACATAAATTTAATGATGAAACTAGATGATAATAATTCCTTGGATAAGTACCAGTCAGAGTGTAAACTTCTCAAGTATGGAACAATATCTTAAAGGGTTTATGTTTTACAGACCACTGTAAAACACCTGTTAAACGTTAAATTCCAGCTTGATTCTTAAAAAAAAAGAAGGAAGGAAAGAAAAGAAAAATCGTTTGCAGTAAAGGTACATACACAAAGAAGGTTCCAGGATCACCCCTTAGAATGGTCTTTTATCTGAACTAGATGGGTAAAAGTGGGTAATGAAGTAGGTAAGGAACTCTAGGTAAGGAACAAAGCTGATGCTATTGGAATTGCTTTTCCCCCAAGCTCATCTCCCAGATGATATTCTGCATCACAGCAGCTTGTTTGACTTAGAGTACATTTAGATCGCTGTTATTGCTGCATAGCATAGATGTATCAGAGCTTATTTTAAATTTTCTTCAATCTATGTTTAGGCTAACAGTACATTCCCATATAAGCAACACTTGCACAATAAGTTGTGACGTCCTAGAGGCAGAAAAGGTAAACTCATCTGAGAAGCAAAAAGCAAATAATCAGTGGTACTAATACAGAGTTTAGAGTAAATGAATAGACTATTAACCCGATTTATTAGGCAGTTTATCTCCTATAGTCTGCTTCAAGGTGCTCATTACCATCCCTCTACCAGAGTTTTTTCTGTCTCTTATCTGCCAGTTTTCCTTATCTGTTACACTCAAATAAGCTAAGATAAGAAAGACCTAGATCAGAGGTCAGACTTGTAGATAGGGATAGCCCAATCTCGAGCAGGCATAGCTTCAGACAGAAGACATTTATCTACATCCTTGAGCTTGCTGATATAAACTTATATAGGTCTAGAGGACAATACAGTCCAATTTAATAAGGGCAAAATTTGCTGAATCTAGCTATTAATCAGAGATCTGAGGTCCCTCTGAGTATCTGCCCACTAGCAGTTTCTGCAAGAGAGGGTGATGAACTGTATCAAAAAAATACTCTCTTCTGTGGCTGCTGTGTGTGGACAGAAAAAAACAAATTTTCCCAAGTCAGTAAAATTGTAATAGCAGCATAGAATTAAACATATATACGGTTTTCATCATCATTCTCTGAAGCTATACTAATTGTTGCTGACCTATTGCACATATATGGTATTGAGCAAATATTAGAAACCAAATTCTAACTTTTTTCTAGTTATTTTAGTAAAATCTTTTTTATTAAGTATAATTATTACAGAAGATTTTACTAAAATAACTGAAGAAATCCTCAGCTCTATCTAGTATATGATAATTACTTTTTAGTTTGTATATGTCAAAGACATAATGAATGTCATAGCAATATCATAACTCTTCAAGCTGCAAATTAGAACTAAAATGCTCTTAAGAGTCTGATTGAAAAACATTGACTCCCATAATTTCACTGTACTTTGTATAATAGTTAATAAGTCATTATTAAGCCCGTAATGAGTAAATCAAAAGTGCTATTCTCAGGTGAATGAGGAACAAAATGCTGGGGGGGATTTTTGGTTTTCAAAATAACTTAAGTAACTGTAAGCATTTAAATGAGCAAGGATGTTCATGGAATAACAATAATGTAGCATAATAAGTTTGACAGATCAGGCATCATAAGGGGATCAGAAAAAGCTTTTATTTTCCAAGATTGATAAAGGTACTATTTGATATACCAATTCATCAACTTTTTTGTTTGTTTGTTTGTTTGTTTTCTTGTGAAATGTATTTTGGAAAGAATTCATTTACGTCAACTTTTTTAACAGCATGAAACAGAAAAATTTATCTGTTGGATTTAGAATGATAAGAGTTTTGGTCTCAATTTCTTTTTAACATGTTAAAATTTTAATGAAATCCTTTACACTGAAATGATTTTCTAAAGCAAGTCATTAGTTAAAGGCACAAGGAAGCATCTGTTGTTTCTTTAATTTATGATGAGCTGATATCATACAATCCATTTGCTCCTCAGATGCTCCCGGCTGAGTATACCAATACAGATACATTGGCAAAAGTTGAAATACTTTTCCATATTTCAACCCAATTTGCAGCAGTTTTACAACTAACTTCTGTGACAGTCTTCCTTCATATGGACATTCACGACAAAGAGGTTCAATGCTTAGGCAAAATGATCAAGAAAGAAACATTTACTGTGGGTTGTATTAGACTCTTGACTAAATCTTTTAAAATTTTTTGTAATTTGGGTAGCTTTCAAATTGCATGTTAGAGTAGGGAAAATACAGTTAATGTCTTGTAAACAGTGTTCATAATGATACTGCAACGCCTCTTAATTAAGGATCATTTGCTCAAAAGATGTTTTTTTTTCCTAGAATGTCTGATTGTCTGATAACAATAGTTTCTCACATCTGAATTAAGCAGAAGGATTAAAAATAAGCTGGATCTTCTAATTGTAGCTTAGTTGATCACTGAATTCTTGCCATTGAACATTTTGGGAAAAAACGTTTAGTTCCTACTACATCCTTTTAGTACATACATGTCCTTAAGCAAGTTGGATAACCTCTGTGTTTTTTATCTCCCTTATTCTTTACACATTAAGACTGATTGTTAGGTATAGGTAAATTAGATATAGGATTGCTATGTATAGGTATAGTAAATAGTACTTATGGGTCAGAAAATCACAGAGGATGGTATACATTATGTGTTACAAGCAGAAGTAAAATCACAAAGCAAATTTCCTGGAGTGCCTTCAGTGTATCCCCTGGCATATACAGTTTTGTTAATGTTCTCTTCTGTGGAAGAAGAAGTGGATGAAATCTTTAATGAGCTTCGCTCCAGTAGAGTCACTGCAACTGAAGTTTAAGGATTCCTGTTTCTCTCAAGCCTACCTGAACACTCAGCTGAGCTTTGGATAAAGCAGGCAAACCATTGTCGAAGTAAATTCTCAGAAGAATATTCTTGTTGCAGTTTCCATATACCATTGTCATCCCATTCCAGACCTGGAGCTCAAGGGTTTGGTATTCTTTTTTTCTGCAAACCAATCACTAAAGCTATCTCCAAATCTCACCCTAATGCTTGCCTAAGCCTTTATCAACGAACTCAGCCTGGATGAAAGATCTACCAGATTTCTTTTTTTTTGCAGTTTGCATCTGGCTTTGGCAACCCCTTAAGAGTCCAGCTGTGACTAGAGCTTTAACTTTTCCTTATTCTCAAATCTAACCCTCACCTAAACTGTAAACCTAATCCTTACCCTTCATCAAGTGTTAGACAAAACCCCTCTGCCGTTGCCAAGATGAAAAACTTTTTGGGGAGCATTTCCTCCACAGCCTCCTTTTCCTTTGGCAACCTCCTTAAGACCACGCCTGACTGGGGCTTGCAACTTTTTCTCTTCTTAGATGTAACTTTACTGCTCAGATAAGCCTTTGTCAAGGGCCCTGAGCTGTTGCCCAAAGGACAAAGTTCGGCAGGAACAATTCTACCTGCAGCCAGCACCTGCCATTGGAAGCGTACTTCTGGACTAAGCCTAACTGGAGCTCTATGCTTAGTCTCTCCGTAAGTACAATCCTAACCTTAACTTCTGAAGCGTCTTTGCCATAAACCCTCAGGCATTACTCAAGCAAAAATTTCTCAAGGGAGAGTTCCTTCTTCAGTGGGCCCAAAGAAGAGCCAGGTCTGCCTTTGTAGTCCAAAGAGCTCTTGTTAAGAAGGTGAGACTTTACTGTTAAGGAAGTGACTTGTTACTCTCTCCTTCAACAATAAACCAAACCCTAGTGCTCATCTTGAGACTTGGCCAAAGACCCAAACTGTTGCTTAGAGGAAACAGTTACAAGGGAGAACTTCTTCTGGTAAACTACAACTTTCTTTTGCAGCCCCCTTCCAGACTCCCTTAAGCTGCAATACGAGGCTTTTTCTTGTTCTCAGTCCTAATCTTGAACCACACTGTAACCCTTAACATTGACTGAGGTTTTGGCAGGTCAGCTAAAGGAGCTGTTACCTAGCTGATAAAATTGTTAGAGGAGAATTACTTTCTGAGATTACACATTATTTTGTTGTGAGTATACTACTAATATTATTGAGCTCTTTGCTTTGGAAATATCTCCTGAGGTTCTCTCTCAGCAGTTGTCTCAGATGTCTCTTTTTCAGATTCCTAACCCTAAGCAGAGGCTAACGCTGCAGGACACCCTGGTTGCCCGGGTGAAACACTGCTCAAGGATGAGCTGGAGCAGTCTCTCCCATTCTCTAGAAGCCTCTTCTGAGCGAAGGCTCTACACATTTCCGATCTCTCCTGCTCAGTCACTTAAGCGTTTGTTGAGACTAGTGGCTTTGGAGATACCCTTTCTGAGGAGGGTGAGTTCTAGAAGCAGCCCTACCCATTCCTTAGATTCTTCTGAGCTCTTCACTTTAGGAATAGCCCAGATTTTCTCACTACCCTAAACCCAAACACCCTTGTATACAGTAACCCGAAACCCTAACTGAAGCATATTCTAAAAGCACTCTTACCAAAGAGTAAACAGAACACTGTTGCCACCATGAAGCACAGGACTGCTCAAGTGAAAATTCCTGTAGCAGCCCTCCGTTTCCTCACAGTTCTTCTTCTGAGTCCACATCTCACTATGTTTTCTAGATATCTCTTTCTTAGAAGCCTGAGCCTAGGCAGATACTAATGTCTTAGGACCCTCCAGTTCCTCAGAAATAGTGCTCAAGAGTGAGTGTCAATAGAGCCCTGAGCTTAGGTAATTTCTTTGAAGGTGCTACTTCCTCTGTGTTTTGGATTTCATCTTCTTGACATGCTAGCCTTAAACTGAACCCACAGCCTACTCTAGCAGCAGTGCCCTGGGAAGTCCCTTCCTTCCCCTCCAAGAAAAGGATTGCCTGTCACTGATGTCAAGTAGCCCTCCCTTCTTCTGGGCAGCCTCTTCTGATTCCCCCTCTTGCTTCCTTTCTCAGATTTCTCTTTCCCTGATCATCAACACTTGGCTGTGCTTAAGGCCATGGATGATGCCATCCCAGAAAGGAAAGCCATTAGCTGAGTCAGTCCATTATTTGCCGAGACTGCAATGAATTTGCACCAATTAAAACTCCTTTGATAAAGTACAGAAGTGCAAAACTAATTATTTTTTTCTCCTGTTAATTAAAATTCTGTGAAGTGTTACTGTGTTTTAAGACTTAGAGAACGGTATCAACATATCCAAAATGTGTCATTCTGAAGCAGCCTTTTCTTGATCTTCTTTCCCTCCCTTCCTTTTTGTGCCATAAGCAATCATAGATGAAACAGAAAGTGTATCTGCTCTGGGAGTCTGCTGTTCTTAACAGAGTAAGTATACTATTTTAATTAATGATAACTATAACAGCAAAAGTGAAGTTTCAGGGGTGTTTTGCCTAGCAGTTCTATGGGATTAGGGGAGGCATGCCTAATATCACCCTGCTAATAATGGCAGGTGATGTAATCTACCGTTAATATAATAAATATACTGCCCTTCCTCAAGGCTCTGAGTGCAAGTTTCGCATTCAGTGATTCCTACATGGATATGGAGTGCTCAGTTTTGAATTCATCCTGCACACTGAGATGGACGAGGAACAAACCTGTGCATCCTTTGAGAGCAAAGGGTGGATCTTATGTGTAGGGAATGTTAGTGTAAGAAGCTTAAGTAGAGGCAAGCCATACTTAAGACTATCCACCTTTCTGCTCCCTTTCTTCACATAACTCAAAATCACCTGAAAAATCCCTTCAGACATTATCTTTTTCCTGTACCCAACCCAGAAAAACTGGTGCATGACTTGCCTAAGATTTAGACCTATAGGAAATACTCAGGTCTAGGTCTGTTGTTCTTTCTCCAGTATCTTTGGCAGTTAAAAGCAGGCATCTGTGTCACCTATAAATTATAAGAACACTAATCAGGATATAATCAATGTTAGCTTGCCTTGAACCCAAACATAAGGTTACTAAAATAGTCTAACAGGACATAAGTATTTTTTAACACTGTGATGGCATAACCAGACACAATGCATAAACATTCATTTTACATTAGTATGAAAGTGGTGTGGCTCCAGAGCAGCAAACAAAAGACAAGTGGAACAAGCTAAGCAGAAGGGACAGCACATAGGCAGGGCATCCTGTTAAGTGCATAGGGGTTACTAGCAAAACCGAAAGCAGCATCCTGAGCAGACATGGTGCTCTTCTGAGAGGGGGGCAAGTAGCTTAGAAAATGAGGTGTAACCTAGGAAGGATGGAGAAGAAAGAAGAAAAGCCCACTTCTGTTCCAGCTTCTCTCATCAGAGAGTTCTCCAACCTTGATGGCTACAATTGGGACCTGACAAAGACCAGAGCTGATGGTGTTAACTGTACAGCAGTAACTCTCTGCTACTGTATAAATGCAGCTAATTTAAAATATCAGTGTTAAAAGCTGACATTTTTATATTTTTAGAGATGAAGATTAACAACTAAGCATTATCACGATGTGTGTTGCTAAGGAATGAATTTAGTGATTCTTTTTTATTATTAAGACTAACCTGATATATCTAAACACTACCATCAGAGTGATCTCTAGCCAGTGCATATACATTTAGTTGCAACGCTCCTTGTAAAGCACTGCCAGTTATTTGCACTGGCTTTAATCGATAGCCTTATTAGTGGGAAACAAAGGGAAACTAATGTACGAGCAGATGCTATCATTACCTGACCTAGCCTATTTTAAGCTAACATCATTTATTTCAGCAGCTCTGGTATCTCCCTTCTAACGAGAACCCTTGTGACCCGGGTTGCAGTAGCCCTGCAGCCCGGTGACAGCTCTAACGCTTTCTGGCTCACCGGGGTTGCGCTGCCCAGAGGCGTGCAGCGCGGACGCAGCGCGCTGCCCGCTGCTGTCTGCTGGGGCGCTGAGCGCTGCCCGTGCTCGGTGCAGCGCAAAAGCGCGACTTAAAATAGCCACAGGGCTGCAAAGCCCGTTCCCAAAAGAAGCTGTGGTACTTACAGCTCCACGGATCCTTGTTTGCATGTTTAGCTGTAGAAATCAGTTCTTTGTTCAGATCGTGTATATTTTTCATGGAAAAGATATATCACAGTCTCATTGATGGTTTGGCATTGCAGGGAACTGGTGCAGAAAATGGCTCTTCAAAAATTTATACAGCTTATCAGCTTTGAATAAATACTTGAATATCTTCATGATCAATGTTTAACTTGATAAGGAAAAGTTACATTTTCATCTGTATGTTACAGTGTCATTTTGACGGGAAAAGTAACCAATGGTATGATGTAAGTGGAAATAGAAAAAATACTTAATTACATAAAAAGTACAACATTCATAATTAGAGAAGTTGGTGAACTCAACCCACCTAATTGGATGTGTCATTTTGTGGCCAGAAAACACAGCTATATACTTAAAATATTGTTTTATGAGCTCTCTTGGCTTTGTCTGAATTATTTAGCTTTGAAATACAGTTTTACTTCTTTTTGATTTGTATTTTAGAGAGCAGTTAATTTGAGAAATATTGATTGTATCAAAACCAATTTCAGAAGTGTTCTTCTAGTTCATAAGGATAGATGATGAGTGATTTCACTGTATGGAAATGAATGTGGAAAAGTAAAGAAAAAATTTAACGCTTTAAAAGTTATACCATAGCTTGTATTACCATTTCCACAGAAAGTGCAGGAATAAGGAAAGAAATACAAATTAGAGAGAAATTACAGGAAACTTTACATAAAGGTTACAGTGATGATAGTTGAGTGCTAGAGAAATATGCTGAGAACTCCCGATTATATAAAAAATGATCCCTTTTCTGATCCTTTATACTCTCTATACAAAATACAGTTGGCTGTCTGATTTTGTGACAAGGCCATTTGTGTATTTAGTGAAATGCAACCAGTTATTCTAGATGCTGGAAGAGGTTTCAACTGACCTGCTCTGCAGGGTAGTGAAGTATTTTAGATATATCTATATATGTGTGTATATGTGAATATATATATAGGTAGATGTATATATATGTATATAGATTTGTATATATGTATATGTGTGTGTATATATGTATATATATAATGTGTATAGGTTAGGTATATTAGTAAGTGTATATATATTATACACACATATAAATATAGATACAGATCAGAGGTTCCTGGCTTTAGGAAACGGGCAACCTCTAACAGGGCATTCGGAGATCCCGTAGGATATAGTAGTGGCAAAACGGTGACCCTCTGTGGGGAAAGGGGGAGCTTTCTGGGCTCTGCTACCTCCTGACTTCTGGCGAGGTAGCCCGGCACCTGGGCTTGCCCCACTGCAGGAGGCCGAAACGCAGGTACGCACGGCAAGACTGTTTTGCTGGTAATGGGAGGCTTTGCTCTACCGTTATGAGAAACGAAGGGAAGCAAAAGCAGGCTCCGTTCTGTTCAGCTCAGCGTTATTAATTCCCCACAGTGATGCTGGTGAAAGCTGCTTTTCTCGCAGATGTTTTGACTGGTATTTTTCCTGTACCAGTAAAAGTAACTGAAATAACTTCAATGTAGGATTTTATGTATGCCCGTTGAGTACCTTGTCTTCATTTCTAAGAGGAAAAAAACTAATTAACTGTTTAATATTGTTTTTGTTATTTCCTTTATGATGTTCATAATTGCATTGCTGATTTTTAATTAAGCATGTATTTTGTGAAATATGTCACATAAATAATCCTGCTGAGCCATACTTTTAGTAACTATTCATCATTCATTTAGTAGGTACAAAGGGCAGTGGGAACAGTTATTGAAACGTGCTTATACAAGACAGAGCAGAACACAAGAGACTTTTCAGAGAATCTCATGGTCTGATTAAATCCATTGATGAATTTACGATGGATCCTGTTTTAACAGATAAGACACATTTACTGTTGTCCTTATTTGTTGTTACTACAATGTCCTAATTCTTTCTGGCAGTTCAATTCTCAGGTACCACTTCAGGAAGTTCATAAACTAAACATCTTTATCTTTGCTGTCTTTTTTCTTTGTTTTTGTTTCTTTGTTTGTTTTTTCCTGCTTTGTAATAATACTGTAATTCAGTAAAGAAACAGTAGTTATAGGTACAGTTGACTGATCAGATGTTTAGGTACTTTATCTATTAGAATTTCAGCTTCTGAGCTGCATGGAAAACTTTAAGCTGGACAGCTAAATTATCTGAGAACAAAGTATTTTTTTTTAATGCAGTGAACAACTTCTATGTTCAATATAATTGAATGCCATGCAACAACACTCCGGAAATTTTTTTACTTTTCGATACCATTCTGTCCAACCCAGAAGGTCCAATGCAAAAAGAAGAGGCCACAGAGGAACCAGCGGGTTGATCTTTATTTAACCCTTTAAATTATAATTTTTATATATTTTAACAATCAATCATTTTGTATTCAAAACCATATAAAATGAAAAAGTCGATTCTGGTATATTTTCAAACGTGAAATTGATTCAGCCAGCACTGAAGTCAAAAGTGAACAGAAGGTCATACACATACTTCAAGGCTTTTCTGAATAGGGAAGGGCTTTAAATTGGCTTACACTTCATTTCTCCTTTACCAGTGCCATAATGCCTGGTTTTAGTGGTGCTTTCACAGTTGCTCTTACATTTAGCCTGATTGTTACCTGTATCTAGATCTAGGGTTGTAGCTGGGCTTCCAATTCTAGGCAGTCCTCTGCAGATGCTCTGCTCTTGAATATTCTTCCCCTAAGCTTTTTGCTTCTGCTGCAAACGTTATTAATAAGCTGAGTTACAGCTCTGCTTTTGCTTGGATTGATGGTTATTCAGCCTTTTGTGTAATTGCAGGTTCCTCTGGGAATAAAATGGTTCAGAATTAATTCCTTTTTTCTTGGATCCTTTTCATATTACCTGTTGATTTTATAGTTTGTCCCATGCATATCTAAATGACTGGCAGTTTTCTTCTACCTCCTATAATATAAAAGTTTCCAAATTATATTGAAAACTTTCTGTCATGGTTTCTTCCAGTCCCATTCCTTTCTAATTGAGATAAAAACCATTTTCATAACTCAGATGCAGAACTACAAAACACTGGGACACATGGTTCAAACTTAGTCTTGTGTACAATATACATACTAAAAACAAGTTTTGATTCAGATTTAAAAAGTAAGCCAAAATTGAATTAAAAAAGAATCTGATCTGAATTTGCATTAGCCACCCCAACCAGTGAATTTAGATTAAAGCAGCATGAAGATAAGAGGAGGAGATCAATTTCATTTTGAAAATCAGAGAGATTTGAGTCCCAAATTATACCTGATATTTTTTGCAATCGATAACTTGATTTTAAAGCATGACTGTTTATGAAACATGAATTTGTCACTTGGAGTGAGAAACAGCTAGTGGATCCGTATGAGCAACATATTGCTGTGTATGGGTGAAGGTAATAAAATCCATGCGGTCCTTTTGCTAACCCTCCTGCTGTATGTACATCTGAGCTCTATAAAGTATTGAAGAAAGGAAGTTACTGGGGTGAGTGCTGTTATGGACAATATTTGTATCAGACAAAATAAGAAAACTGATACTGTGTATACTTTGATAATGTTATATTATGTTTGTAACAACATATGACAAAAGCTATCAGGCTAACAATTAGACTCTTAAAACCCATTTCAGCTGAAGAAAGGATGCAATAAGCAAAGTAATTTCCAAAAGGTAGAAGTTGAAAGAGTTCCTCTTACTAATTTCAAAAATAGTGGTATAGGACACTTGATAAATCCAGCAATACAAAGGTTTCACCAGTTTAAATGAGTTCAGAGAGCAGCACCTTTTTTTTGTCTTGGGTCTTATATTTGCAACTGCCTGAACTGTCAGAGACAGTGCAGATAATTACACTGCTTTCTCCTGGATATTTGACTTCTTCATACTGAAAGAGATTCTGCCTCTGTGAACTGGAATGCAGAAAACATCTTTAATTCAAGATGTTCTGCTAATTTAACATAAAGCGATAGCTTATAATCTGAAAAATATGTGTTTGCATGAGGACAAAGAAGTCCATGTTTCTTTCAGGGTTTGTCTCTGTGCTGTGGATAATGAATCACTGGACTATTACTCAGAAAGTTTTGCAGATGGATACAGAAATTTCCTTTCCTATAGAAGCATCAGTACTGCAATGATCTCTAAACAAATGGATTTTTTTGCCTGCTGTGGATCTGCCATGAGGTGAACTGTCATGTTAAAGGCATTCAGAGCGTCATTTTTTACTTAAGTTAAAGAAGAGAAGTTCTGCCTAGCAAGGATGCTAGATCATGCGTAGCAACAGTCTGGAGCTGTTTGTCACTGAAATCCTGTTTTGACTTTCTTTAGTTCTGAAAGGGACAAGGTTTACAGCTTCAGGTATCAAGAATAACAGTGCTAAGATCAAAGATACATCCTTGAGGCAGGTGATAGATGAGCTGACCAGGGGAGATTCCTGCAGGACCTTCTACTCACAAACAAGGAGACATTCACCAGTGATGAGCTGAGCACATTGTTGGCAACAGCAGCCATAGACTGTGGAGTTTGAAATCCTGAGAGTAGAATTACAGTCCTGGAATTCAGGAGAGCGTGCTTCCGTTCAGGTCCCCAGGGGAAGCTATGGAGCATATTCTTCTGGAAGTGTGTGAGAAGCACATGAAAGGTAAGAGGTTGATTTGGAACAACCAGCACTGACTGACCAACCTGACAGCCTTTTATGACTGTCTCCTGGTGAAGGAAAACAGTAGGTGTTATATACATTGACTTTAGCAAGGCCATCAGCACAGTCTCCCGAGGTATATCTATAACAGGTTTGGAGTGGACTGAGTTGGTAGACTGTCGAGTGGGTAGAAAATTGCCTGGAATCCCAGACAGAAAGGGTAGTTACCAGAATTTTGATGCAAAAATCCAACTAGTGGATGGTTACTTGTGGTGTCCCTCTGAGATCAATGCTGCAGCCAGTATTGCTTAATGTCTTCATTAACAACCTGGATGATGGGATAGAGCAGTTTGCTCAGCAAGTTCGCTTCTCACACCAAACTGGGGAAAAGTGGCCAATATGTTGCTACAATAGGTTGAGGGACCTTGATAGGCTGAAAAAATGGGCCTGTGGAGCCTCCTAATGTTCAAGAAAGTCAAATGCAAAGCCCATGACACAGCATATTCTGAGGGCTGGCTGGCTGGAAAGAAGTTTTACAGAACAGGAACTGGAGGTCCTAGAGGACAGCAAGTTGAGTCAGCAGTGTGCCCTTGTGACAAAGAAGGCCAATGCTGTCTTGGGCTATATTAGCAAGAGTGTAACCAAAAGGTTTAGGGAAGAGATTCTTCCTGTCTGTTCATTACTTGTGAGACCATATTTGGAGTGCTGCATCCAGTTTTGGGCTCTCCAGTTTAAGAATGATTTTTGCATACTGCAGCAAGTCCGGCAGAGTCCAGCAAGTCCAAGCTGGTTAGGTGCCTGGAACTTGCAGCATACAAGGAGAGACTTGTAAGAGCTGGGCTCAAAAAGCAAAGGGTAAGGGGAGACTTTATTGCTGTCTACCACTACGCGATAGGAGGAAAAAGAGAGGATGGAACCAGACTCCTCTTGAAGGTTCACAAGGACAAGAGGTGGGAAATTTCAGTTAGATATAAGGAAATTGTTTCTGCTGCGATGGTCCACAAACTTACTATAGGTTGTCCAGAAATGTTATGGCATCTCCAGTCCTAGAGATACTCAGAACTCAACTGGACATGGCCGTGGGCAACCTGATCTAACTGGATTCATCCAGGGAAAGAGGTTGGGCTAGATGACTTCCCTAAACTGTTTTATGATTCTTTGGCTGTTTGTAAGAGGCTCATTGGGACAATACAATTCATGTGAAACAAAGCAAGAAAGCAAAACAAAGCAATAACTTGGTTTGGATTAATGTACGTGGAAACTTTTGCTTTCGCTTAATCACACTTAGATGCTTTTGAGCAAATTAACACATTTTGCTGATCCTTAAATGAAGCATTTTGTCCTAATTTATGTTTTCAGCTCTTGAGTTATTTAACTGTTGTTTAACATTTTTTAAAGTAGCTTGAAAAGTGCCAAGTCCAAGACCAAAGAGTAATCTAGAAAATTTTCTTCTGCTTTTTCCAAACAAAGCTATTTGTCAAACCAGCTTAGACTCATAAAAAAGCTGTGGCTTCCCTCAGAATTTATTTTTTATGAAAATTCACTGTTTGATGAAACAGCTTAACTCCAACATTATTGTAGCCTAGTTATTTAGAAAGAATTGAAATAACTTAGTTGCTCTGTTAGAATTAGTGATCCAAGATTTAAATAAGCTTTAAAAGTAAATTGGCCTGGTAACAGAAAAAAAAAGGCTAATTGAAGCAGAATTATTTTGGTAAGCAACTAAAAAGGTTTGAGATACTGTAATATGTTTTGAAGAAACACATTTTTAGGCTAGGGAGAAGATAGCAGAGTGAAGATAGGTAATTGATTTAAACACAGAGATGGAAATGGAGGGAAGAAGCTGATTTGCAGTGTTTTCACAGCCTCCTGTCCTAGTGTCTCCAGATGGCATGATGCTTTGCATATTAATATTAAATGATGAATAACACATTAAAAAATTCAGCTCCCATTTGAATTAGTGGAGATTTTATTGTTAAATTATGAATTAATGTGTAAGTGCACGAGAGGAATGAAAGCCTCATTGACACAGTCCATTGAGTGCTCTGTGCTATGGCCCTGCCTTACCCCACTGCTTTTGGTATGATCTTTGCAGTGATATTTATGAACAGGAGGGTGCTTTGCACAGTGGATGACAGGGGAAGGCAAAATACCATAAAAATGAAAACTAATTGCTTGACAATCAGTCATTTCCATTCTTGGTAACAGATGTATAGTAACACATTAGCTGTATAATGTCTGATTCTTGTCCCATTTATCCTGATGTAAATTAGGTAAACTATATTCTGGAAACTGAGTTACATCAACATAATTCAAATATCAGGAGAGAGAACAGCATAGTCCAGCTGTATATAGTTAAATTGAATTCTTCGATTTTGTTGCTGTTATTGTTCTTTTTTTCTTGGTATAAACCCAATATTCTGGTCCAGAATTTTAAGAAGATTTGTATGCCTATAAATAGAGTACTTGAAATTAGTGAATTAGCTGAATTGCTTTTTGTATTTGAACTGAATTAACTGGAATACTTTCTTAGATAAATTATTACTCTAAAACAGATGTATCGAGTGTGAACATGATTCATTAGTATACCCTCGATGGTAGCAAGAAAGGCTAAATGCTTTTTGCACTATACTGGCAAGAGTATAGTCAGTAGATTGAGGGAAGTGACTATTCCTCTTTGCTTGCCATTTGTGCGGTTTTACCAGGGATACTGTTTCTAGTCTAGGATCCACCCCTGAGTAAAGGAGATACTTGCAACTGGAGAAAGTCAGGCCATTAGGCTGGCTAAGGGGCTGGAGCATGTGATACACGAGGGAGGGCTGAGGGACCTGGCTTTGATTAGCCTGGAGAGGAGAAGGTGAAGGGCAAGGGGAATCTTACTACAAAGGCGCCCAACAGATGAAGCACAGCAGTTTCTAGGCTCTGCATAGATCTTCTGAGCACCTTGTTGATCATGGGGGATTTCTAGGAAACCTCTGAGGAACTAGAGAGTGCTTGCTGCTGACATGTAAGGAAAGCCAGGTAAGGACAGCCACAGGAGGCCTTAACTTCTCCTGGGAAGTTCCAGCACACCTGATGAGCTCTGCTGGTTGCCTCTGAGCAGAGGGAGCTGGGGCCTTTGTTCCAGCTGAGCCCTGACTAGCGAGGGTGAAGCACCCTTTTAGCCAGTGCTCGGGAGAGGCTTGTGTAAGAACCAGGCTCAGAGCATAGCTGATAGATGCAATGGTTTGTGCAGAAGGGCACAAAGAAGGGGGCCTTATCTCCATTTGGAGCAGTATACATGGCCTTTTGTATGGTTGTGATGTGGCACAGAGTGTGTTCCCTAGCAGCTCTAGGAGCCACTGTCCCAGAGACTCTGCATTGTGGGGTGGTAAGTGGAAACTGAGGAAGGTGAAGGGTAGAAGTTGGTGCCTTCTTATACCAGGAGGAAGGCCCCTGTTCCTCCTGAAGGCTTGCAGCTACAGAACAGGTTCACTGCCCTCAGAGCTGAGGAGGACCTGAACGTGCTTTCTAGTGAAGCGTCTGGGCCAATGGACCCTGTGCTGTGTAGAAGCACCTGGACGAACTGGTGAGTGATAGTAGTAAGTGACTCTGCTGTGGGGGATGGAGACACCCATCTGCTGACCTGACCTTTCCTCTAGGGAGGTTTGCTGTTTGCTGGGGGCTTGAATCTGGGATGTTGTGGAAAGACTGCTGAAGCTTGTCAGTCCCTCTGATTATTACCTGTCTGCTGCTCTTCTATATGGGAACCAATGATACAGCTCATATATATATGATACTAAAGCAAGGACTGAGGCTTTTTGAGGCCCCACTTTGGCTCTATCTACAGTTCCATCTAAAGTCTACTCTTTAAAGTAAAAGCAAGGGATAAGAGCAGAAGAAAGCAGGTGTCACCACCTTTTTGTGGAAGGGGAACAGAAGCAAAGCAAGGTTAAGTGATTTGAACATCGTTACATAGGAAGAGTGGGTATTGGATCCAGTTCTCTAACATAAGGAGACAAAATTATGATTGTAGAGGAATGATCACAAAATCTTCCAGTCACTGAAACTCTGTCTGTGTAGAAGACGAGATAATTGGTGACATCTCTTGTCTTCAAAAGTACTACACGGTGTCAGTCTGTTAGAGTTTAAAGTATTATTGAAAAATAAAGAGGCTTTTTATTCCTCCAAAAGCAGACAGATGAAAATGAAAATGTCCTTTAAAAGTCCTGGAAACAACAGTCTCTACTTTCTTTCTTTTCTTCTTCTTCTGATTCACTGCAGATAGCTTCAAATCTAACCTTAAAAAAAAAAAGAAGGCTTTAATCATAAGCTCCATTTTACTTGTTGGACCAAAGCACGAATTGATGTAATGAGTGTTAAAAGTTCATTTGGAAATAATTGTTTTATATTTGAGTATTTTAGTCCACCCAGTTCATTTTTAAACTTGATGTAATATTTTGTAGCCGAATTAATTCAGTAGTTTTCTTTAAAAATAGAAAACTGAGAATTTTAATTACATTGTTAATTTTAAAACTGTCGGGAACCAGATAGATCTTCATTTACCATCAGTGAAAAAGCTGACATATATTTTAAATGCTAACAACATTACTGACATTTGCAGCAATTTCATTCTGAAAGTCAAAACACAGAACTCCATCAAGTTTTAACTTTTTATTCTGTACAGTACTATGCATCATTTATGTTTTAAAATACCATTAAAAATAACCACATGCCCTATTTTAAATGATCTCTGTGTTCAGGGGATGTTCCTTTTCCAATATCATTTTCCTTTCCTTACATGAAGTATTGATTTTGGGTGTGGGTATTTTTTTTATTTTTTTTAAAGCCATCACTTTGCCTAGAATGCTACTTCTCCTTAACTGATGCTCTCTTTCTGGAGACATGATGATCCACTGTAAGTTCAAAGTCTGACTGTGTGGATGAGGATAAGCATTGGGAATACATACCACATTATACTTTCATGCTCTATGCTGCAGAAATTCCATCAGAAATTCCATTCTGTGTGAATGGACCATGTATATTAATGTGCTGTTTCTGGATGCAGCATCTGCTTGCATCTTGCATCAAGAAACTTCCTTTGGCCACGGTGAGCTGAGAAATAGCATTTTTTTTAAAGACTTTATTGCCTGACTCCTAACAAGAACAACAAAAAATACCTTCTTACTCTACATGTATATAAGGCTGGCACAGTCTAGTCATAATATTAAAATATTATGTGACCTTTTGAAAAAAGTTCCTCTGATATCCCTGGTGCGTTATGATACCTCTTAAAGGACTAGAACTGATTTATTTTTCTCCTTTTCCAGCTCTGTGATGAATGCACATTTGACTTGTAGAAGTATCAGCAGGCTCATTAAAAATTCTGGATAAATATATTGGGAAGCTGTGAAACACGGCAAATGAATTGCCCTGATCAATTTTTTGCATCAAATTCAAGTTAGGAAACCCTGGAAAGACATGGAATTATTCTTTAAGTCGGACTTTTTAACCTGGTGGCCCTGAGTTCAAATTCCCTGGTAAATATGATCTTAATTTCTTTTTTTTAACACTCTGTGTTTTTTTGTTTTGATTATTGATGGAAATGTCTTGCCAGGCCTATCTGAAATGAAAAATGAACAACCGTCTTTTTTCCTTTCTTTGTGCTATTGCTAACTTAACTGCTTTTATGCCTTTAGGAAATTCTTCTGGGCATCTCCTCTTAAACTTTTGCTGACAATAAGCACACCAAAAACCTGGTAAACCACAACGCCTGTTCTGGATTGGAGAGACAGAACACTGATCTAAATGGGTGATTGGTATAAGCCAATATGGTCATTCCGATTTTCTTAATATGCAGATTGGATAAAATCATTGTCTTCGTTTTCACTTGTTCCTTCTCCTAGTATTGAAATCAGGATCTATTTCCTGATTTTCTTTCTTTTGCAGAGAATTACACTCTTAGGGAAGAATCATGTAATTCATGTAATTTGCCATCATTCCTCTAGAATGATGTAATGGTTGTGGTATATTATCCCATTTGTAATTTGTCCTTTACCTTACAAAAGGGAAGGAATAAAAATGAGTTTGTAAAAAATAATTTTAGAGAAATGGAGCTTTATTAGATAAATTTAAAGAATAACACAGATGTGCAAGAAGGATAATCAAAAGCAGAAACTAGCTGAACTAAAACACTTCATTTTAATGCTTTCTGATACATGGAAAAGGTCAGAATTTTATGCGTAAAAATCTTCCTGAATTTCCTAAACCTCCATTACTGGTCCCAGGGCTTTGCAGCAATAACCCATACAGTGAACGTGACATTTTTCTCTGGAGAATATTTTCCTTAATTAGTTTTAAGTAACATTTAAGTATGCCTCAGATAACAACATCTACAAGTATTGTATTTCTGTAGTCTCAAAAGATGTTAAAAACAACAGGTGTCTCTTGAAAATCCCCACAAAGTGCTATATTGCAAGACCCTTGGAGGATAGGTAGTGGCTTAATGATTTCTAGGTCATTACCATCATTAAACAGATAAATTCCCAGTCACTGAACTTCTTCAAAGTTTTTTCAGGTGATTTAAGACTGGTCAGATGGCTGTATGAAACAACCTTGTTAAAATAACTTTCATGAAAAAGAGTAGCAATTCTTCATGAAAGGGTTTAGTTTGAGAACTAAACAAAAAGAAGTAATGAATAAAAATGGCAAACCAGAGAACAACTGGGCTGTCTTGTGAAGCTTGTAAACCGTAGGCTCCATACATCTGACTTTTTCAGGGTGTTGTTTGGCAGTAACAGCCTGGTAACCTCCCTTTCCTTTAGTCGTTGCGTATGGCCAAATTGTCTGTGCAGTTAGATGAGAACAGACAGCACACTGGTAATAGGCAGAAGGAGCAAATTCATCAAAGGCAAGAAAAATTGGAGCATTTCATTCCATTGCTGATCATGAATAGTTAACTCAAGATAGAAATATGGCTTAAAAAAAAAAAGACATAAAGTCTGATCCATGCTGAAATAGTTTTTGCTTCTGTTCCCACTTTAGTAATTCTGGGAAAGCATTTGTTTCTAAAAGATTGCCAGCACTATTCTTTCAAGTCTTGTTCCAAAAGATAACTCAGAATTATTGTGGAATATAATATAAAAGTTTTATAACCTTCTGGAATATTTATTTTTTTCTTAAAGCGCTCAAGATTAATTGAACTTGGATTTTTTGACTATACATTTCATGGCACCAGGCACAGTAATAGTCTAAATACTTTGTCCTCCCATTTAAACTAATCAAAAAATATTAAATATTTTTTAAGCAGTTTTGGTTTTCAGAAATGTGACATTTCTTATGTTCATTCATTTCATTATCTTCATTATGATCATTCAGATCATGTTGAATTTGCTTTGGTGAATGGAAGCTGTAATTATTTAATAAAATTAATAGAGGAGTAAATATCCCCAGGTTTATTAGCTTACTGAACAAATAAATTAATGCCCCGTATCCATTATAACTATTCATTTTCACATTTCATAACAGTAAAAGGAATCACAATGTAAACTAACTTTCACTTACAGCTGATGCCTTGACTGGACTGTATTTTTAGATAAGATACTGGACTGTAGATATTAGAAGCAAAGATAGGTAATTGCAGAGCTGATAAAGTAGCTATGCCATTTAACAAGTATAATACCTGGTAAACCTTTGAATATATTGATGATAATAATCATACAATGAATATTTTTTGAGGATTTACTTTAGACTGGGTCTAAGCTGGTATTCTGGACTGAATGCCTATTAGTATTTGGAGTGCCTTAGATATACTCTTGAAGAGCATTTCTGGTTTAGTTTATTCTAAAATGAATCCAGCGCTTGTGCTCCAGGACAATGTAAATTTAGGTGAGGATGATGAAGAGTTGCTTCAAAAGTGCTCTCCTGGTCAGACCAGGACCCAGTTTAGATACACCCTACTGAAAACCAGCCAGCACTACTAAGGTAAGAGTGAATTATTGCTTTAGGAGCTATTCCACATAATTTAAAGCTATCAAAGCCTGGTCTTTAAGCACTATATTGTACCATATAAGTAAAATTAAGATTATAAACAAAATAACTAAAGACACTATCGCAAATCATTGGTTAAGGTATTTTTTTAATTTGATCTGAAAGAATTCTTCTCAAAGTCAGTTGTAGCAACTTTGCATGGATTAGGATCACCAGTTACCTCTAAAAAGGTAGGTTTTTTTTATTTTGGAGACTTACCATCTCTTATCAAAGTACCTTTTACAGAATGGCAATCGGTGGAGTTCAAAACAGCCCCCAGGCATACACTGAGCAGCAAAGAAAAAGCAATTACAAACACTTTAATAAGAACTAATAAACATTTCCCAAATCCACCTCAAGGGAAGTTGGAAAAGGACTTCGTCAGTATTTAGGCAGGCCTCCAGCACAACATAACCTGTGTTGTTTTCATCCTTTCCCCATTCTTGGTTATCTTTAGAAAAATTGTATGTTTAGAACTGACTCAAAATATATAAGATCTCTGATCACTGCATCAGAAATGTACTTTCTGAGACTCTTTTGCCACAAGTGGTTTCTCTGAAATTCGAGTGACTTTGGGGGGAGAATTGAAGCGGGTTGTGGAATAGGAAGTGTCGTTCCTGTCAGGTTCTGAATGCGATGATACGGCAGCTGCTCAGTACGTCACTGAGCGAGCTATCCCACCGCATCTCTGAGATCCCGATAAGATCGTAGTCTTGTAACTGCACGCAGACCGCTTGTGTGCAGTTGTTCCTCCTGTTCATTCCATGTAGCGTGTACGTTAGCATACAGGCATTTCAGAGACATGCCCAATTGTGCGGATTTCCCAGAAATGGTATGAGACCTTTCCTCATAGTTTTCTCCTGCAGATGCTTCTGTATTCACATGCATAGACTTGAAGTAGGCACCTTTTGGTCCTGTTTCGTTGATTATGAGGTTCCTTCTGTTCACATCAGCCCACACGCTTCACTTCCTAATCCAGTCTATCATTTTCCTCACTTGACTGTTGGTCAATCTCTCCCTTCCTGTCACTTCTAGTTTAAAGGGCTAGAAGTTGGCCAGCCTGTTGGCAAAGATGTTTTTATCCCACTGAGTCAGATGCATCCTATCTCTTCCAAGCAGTGCTCTATCCTATTCTTACAAGTTTCTGTAGACTGATCTTAAAGCACATGTTTTAGGAAAATGTAATGACAAGATTAATTAGGAGTAACGCTTTGTGACGAGTGCATTTCTTCTCTGTTTCTTTACAGCTACCTCAAACTGCATGTTGTGTCTGTTGGCAGGTGTTACCTTCAGGGGAGGAGGTTGCAGGCAGGTTGTGGGGTTTTTGCACATAAATTAACAGAAGATAAGAAACACTCTTATGGCGAGTCCATGTACAAATAAAGAGTGTTCTTACTTTGACAGCTTCAAGTGTCTAACTCCTTCTGATTCTTCTCAGCTGTCCTTACTGCTGACAGTAACAAAGATAAGAAAAAGAGGTTATATGGCTCCATGAAGAAAGATCACTAGCTAGAAGATACCTCACTTTCCCTAGGATATGGTTTCATGAGATTCCAACTTCCAAGATAATTTGCAAAGAGTATAAGTTGTCGCAAAATACATAGCTCAAGTGATTTCAAATGTGCAAAGATACTCATTCCTTTGGTGGGGGGGGGTGTCTGTTTTTGTTTGTTCGTTTGTTTTTTAAAGTAGCTTCTTACTCTACCAGTCATTCTGTAAAAGCTTCTGTTAATAGTTTAGTACTCTTAGAAATAGGGGAGGTTACAATCGTGCCTTCCACACTCTATACAGAAGGATCAGGCTGCTTGCTACTCAATATTCTGTCTATATTTTATATAGAGACTTGCTAATTAATTCAATAAACTATTTAGTATTTGTTTACATTAAAGCCTGTACTTAAGCACCAGAAGGAATCTGAGTCGTTACTTATGAACTGTTTTAACTAGTGAATGCATTTTTCTGCATGGCTGATGTACAGAAAGTAATGAGTCCTCCCATAATGCGGAAAATGAAAGGTCAGATGAGCAGAGTTGAAGTTACTGCTCGTAGTGAGCTGCTAGGGCTGCAGGCAGATGATTGTTCCTTGGCGGGAGGTTAACTTAAGTGAGCAAGATGTGGAGACTACTGGATGTGACTAAGAATTGCTGGACATAACGTGAGAAGTTGACAGAAGTTACAGACGTGTCCTGATTGAAAACTCAGCACCTAGTGTACAACACTTTATTTTCAAGCCGCCTGCATCAACTAACCATCCTGCCAGAGCTGCTAAATACAGGGAGATTAAACAATCACAACATTTCATTTGTTTTCTCATAAAGCCAAACTATTGTTTTAAGAAGCTACATGGGAAGCTTCTTGTGACTTAAAATAGTCCTCTGACTTATACATGGATTCAGTGTATTCTGGTGCCCCTGAATTTCTTTGCTTTGTTTCTGTTTGACAGAATTGTAATAGTGAGATGCACTATTACACTATTACAGTTCACTGCAAGTGGGAGTTAAATTCCTAGGCATGAAAAAGGGAGCAAATTAGATGAGTAGACCAGATAGAAAACAGAATCTTTTTTTTCATACTAGAATCTGTTGAATGAGGGCAAATGAGACAAAGGAGTAGTGAGAGAAAAGAGAACCTGGCAGGTGATAAGTGGTTTCCTTTTCTTTTAAAACGTAGTGTGGGTATTTGAATATATTACACTTTCTTTCCTGTCCCACGTCCTATTTATCTTTGTGATAACAGAAAGGTGAGGAGGTTTAATCTTAGCGTTAAAGATTTGTTTGTCCATCTTCAGTTATAACAGATAAAATTAAGATTTATTTATATTAGTTGAAATAAACGTATTATCATCACCTTCTGAATTCTTATCCAAGGACAAGGAGTGTCTTCACATTTTTAATAGATCTTTTTTAAGAGATCTTTTTCTTTTTTCCTCTGGGACATGTAGACTTGTAGGTTCCATGCTTAACCTCTAAGCCATTCAGACAGAATTATTGTATAGATTTATTTTTAACTACTAAACAACTTACTGTAGCTGAAGTAGGAAGCCTTAAGAACTAATTTCTTAGCTACAGCTGCATAAGATAGCCAATAACTAATTGTAACAACAACTAAAAAGAAATTTAATCTCAGTGTTAAAGAGGGCATTGCCAGGCATCTCTTTCTGTAGCCATTTCAACTCTTGTTTATAATGTCTTATTCTCTTCCTCCGAGCATCTTTGATCTCTTTAAACCTTGGTACATTTGCATAAAAATGTGGCATGTGCTGCTTAAGAGTTTAATGTCTGCTGGTTAATCCGTACTTGAAATCACAATCTCCCATTTTTTCACTGTGGAGGTAATTACGATGTCACGGAAAGAGCATTACGACTCTGGGAGAGAATTAAGCAGCGGGAAGAGAAGAGTTATTTGTAGCAAAGATCTACTTTTCATGCAAACGTCCTTAAGGAAATAAGGCAGGAGAAGTACAGAGACTATGACATGGGAAAACTACTTTGTGAAGCCTTTGAAATAATTGTACTGCTTTTAGAAGAGCTTATTTTCCTGCAGATATGATATCCTGAAACAAGAAAGCCGTATTGCACGTCATCTGTTATGAAAGACAGATAGAACTGTTTCATTAATTTCCAAGGTAGCACCAATGGGTGTTCACAGCAGTCAAAATAACTTGACCGTTCAGACTTCAACTATAGTTAAATATAGTTCACTATATTCAGTTGTGATTTGCTGAGCTGTCTTGAATTGTAGAGAAGCATGCTTAGTTATAGCAATACAGTAATGTTCTGTTTGCCACTTATATATGTAGATAACATTTTTGCTTATGCTAATCCATTACACATGGGATTGGTCATGTCTTCTATAAACCTGTATTAGTTTGTTCAAAGTTTTTGACCTATTCTTAGTAGACACAGAAGATAGTTCCATCTGTAGAGGAAAAAAATGTCTCTTCAGACAGACTTCAGAGAGAACTAAATGATTACAGCAGTAGCAGGACAGCTGGCAGCACTATGCAAAATCCTCGGCCTGGGAGATGTGGTTTTTTTTGAGAAATGAGGTAAAGCAACCTGGAAGAGAATAGAAAGGCATCTATCTGACTGTCTGCGGAGGTTCCACACAAAGGAACAGTGAGAAGACTAGACACTGCTGGGCAGCAAGAAGAAGCTTCTTTCTTTCTCATCTGGGGCTGTTGTACCATATAGCCCTCTTTAAAGGGGTGTGGGGGAAGACGGAAAGAAAATTCAGATGAAGGAAAAAGCTGTAAACTTTGAGAGTTTTCTTGCATAAAGCTAGTATGGACAGTGTAAGAATTAAGAAATGGTTCGTCTGATGAGAAGAGACCTTTGAAGAGGAAAGAAGACCCAGGTTAGAAAATGGATAAGCCTAAATAGCTGGACGTAGGCCTTAGCTCTGGCCTTTACTTAAGTTATTAGACTTCAAAGCTGGAAGAGATTTACACACATCTGCATGGATGAGTGAGAATGTCATGAAATAGGGCACAGGACCATCTACTCCTTCAAAAGGAAGTGCTGTTCCATTTTTTTATAGCATCAAATAATTATCATCTGGGCATCTGGCTGGGAAATACAACCTAAATTAAAGTGTAGAAAAATCACATTAAATCCCTCTAAAGAGGAGAGTGGAATATTTCTTTCCAGCTTGATTTATTATGTACTAAAATAATCACTCAACTTCATACCATCAGAAATTTCTTTAACCCTACAGAAGTTCCCCCATCACGCTGCGTGCAGGTGGGCTTTTTTGACAGACTGTCACAGAGCAGAAGGAAGACAGTGTGATGAAGACAACACAAGTTATGGGAGTGACTGAATACTGAAGTTAGAAGAGAATAATAATATTCATATATTGGCTCAAGCAATCAGACTTAACTGGGACCAGCCAGGTTGTGCATCTTCTTTCTCTGTACTCAAACATTATCCAGCTATGACTTAAGGCAGATACAGAATTTTATGACTTTCATAGGTTAGACCTCAATTTGTTAAAGGAATCACTATATCATCAATTATTCCTTCCAGCCACAAAGACATAGACTGCAAGGGAACAAATGAATAGTGTTTTCTGTTTATCATCAGTATTTCATAGATCACAAATTTAATTTGTAGCCAGAGAGTTTTATTTCTCACCAATACTTTTTCATTTTCTCCTCTGCCACAGACACTGTATAACCTTCAGTAGGTTATTTTATTTCTCTGTGTCTTAGTTTTGCTAGCATAACATCAAGGCTAAGGCCTTAATATATACCTGAAATAGCTAGATCGGTGTACAGGTAAGAGTCTTCAGTTGTGTAGAACAGTTTATTTAGGGGGCATAAAATAATAGTTTTACAGCATGGATAGCAAACAATTTCCTGTTGCTGACAATTGTTTGCTGTATGATATTTTATCTGAGCTTTGTTTTTTGTAAATATAGGGTAACTATAAATGACCGTTAGTATGCACATTTTTCCCTTCCTAATCCTTACTCTAGACCTAAGGCCAACTTGTTGACCAGCCGAACTGTAAAATGTCAATGTACTAGCAAAACTGGAGATTATCCAATGAGAGGCTGAAGAGGATTTATTGCAGTAGGCATTTCAGCCCAAGCTTGTCTTTTTGGGGGCATGTTAACAGAAGAAATATTTAGTTAGTCTTTTAAACAGTTGAATGCCCATGATTTTCTTTTTATGATGAACAGTTAGATTGGCATGTTGTTTCTGTAATGGTTTGAATGTATGTCTTTGAAATTTTAATGGTATAAGAAATGGTCTCCTACTTCTTGGATTTAGAAAGAAATTCTACTTAATGTTTTCATGGCCCAGCTTAGTGAGAAGATCAAAAGATTTATTCAGCTTTTTGAGAAGCTGGTATTTGCACTGGAGAAAAGGAAGAAAGAGTTAGTTCCTAGAGTTAGATTTGTGAGACGCTTGTTTATATTCGTTATACATATATAACTTTGCCATTCTCTGTACTTTTTGTGAGCAGTTTCACACACACAAAAATCCCTTTTTCATGTGTGAAATCATTCAATTCTAGCACAGTTCTGACGTGTGGGGAAATGGTGGTTCCAGAATGCCCTAAACATATTGTTACAGTCTCTGCAAAAAACCTCTACGCTCAGCAAGAAATAATACCTAACTGATACAGCCAGATGCAGTGTATGGAAGGAGCGTAAGAATATCAAGCATAAGGGAGGAAAATTGGGCAATGTCTTCAATGGTTATATTTAACATAATATTATTATTAAGTTTACTTTCCTCAAAGAGAAATGGGAAAAACAAAAAAAAAAAAAAAAAAAAAAAACAAAAAAAACAGAGCCTTTAGTGCACTGATACATCTATAGTACAGCATTTTAGAAGTTCTGCCACATTTTTTTCTTGAGTGAACTGTTGCTCATTAGTTGGACTAACACACAGGAAGATTTATTGAAACTTTTGCTGCTGATATATTACATTGAGATGAAGATGTGAGGAGAATTCAAAAGGCATAATGAGATGTTCATAAGGGATAGAAAATGTGCCTGCCTCAGTAGCATAGATAGCCCTGAAGCAGAGCTATCTACAGACAGCCTGAGAGAGCAATAGCATATATTCCTCAGAACAAGCATCACCTGATTTCTGTTTTTATACGTGTTTGTGTTCAAAGCTAGAGCAGAGACCCATGACACTTTTCAGGTTATTAATCAGGGTATAATAACCAGCAGCTACAGTATACATTGATAGCATTGCTAACACTGTGATGAGACAGCCAGATGCAGTGTATGGAAAGAGCATGAGAATATCAAGCATAAGGGAGGAAAATCAGAAAAGAGACAAGCCCAATTTGGTTCTGATTTTTCTTTAAAGCGCTTTCCAGATGGAGCACCTTGACCTCAGTGCTGCTAGATGGCAATGTCTCCGTACTAACATAAACTCACAGCTGATTTAAAATATGGGTATTAAAGGCTAACAGTTTTCTGCTTGTAGCGATGATGATTAAAATTATTAGCAGGAAGTGTGTTGTGAATGAATGAATCCAATAAAGTTTGGTTTTAAAGCACAAAATCAACCCGTTTATTTTTTTTCTTTTGAGCACTGCCATCACCGTGATCTCTAATTCTTTAACTGATGTATGTTCAGATGCAACATGTCATACTTCTGAAACGCCAAACCCCTGAAAAAGGAAAAAACTTAACATGCGTATTCAAGATAGAAGAAATATGTGTTAGAAAAAATATTTCTGAGCTAAAATATTTTCACTTCTGAACCTGGCCTGCAACCTTTTGCTGGCAAATACCGTGGTGTTTTTCAATGAAAGGAATTCATGACATGAATCCTGGTACGTGTGTAGGGTTTAAAAGGCAAGCAAGCAGAGTCTGCTCTGTCCAAGCGCCACCCACACCTGTAGTGTGATGTTCTGTTCTTCTTTGAAAATGGGAACATAAAGTAGATGACATAAGGCTCTCTTCATAATTAGGCCACATTTTTACATCCCAATCATCTGCTCTCTGATGTAGACTAGACACATTTGGCTGTTCAAGTATCAGATCTCAAGATAAGTTGCTATGAACTATTATTTTTTTCTTTTTTGAAGATGAATTCTGTTTTAATAGAACCATATCATTTCACTAGAATCATCTGTTTTGTAATCAGCAGTGTCCACTGTCGTACATGCTTTTACCTTGGTGCAGTAGATTTGCATTTCCTAGAGAAGTATACTCGGATGTGCACAAAACAGCATTTTAGTGGTTCCAAATGTTAGTAGCATCAGTTGGTCATCTGCATTGTTTCACAGTTATGGTTTTGGCTTTGAGTTACCCAGATTTTTTCAAAAGAGGTTTGTCAAAAATATATGTGGAGAATATGGTGGAGCAAATACTGACCACAGGAGGTTGCATTTAGCTTCCACTGCTAGTTTTCTTCTGATTTTGCCACCTCTCTCTCCAATACTTTCTATTTTTACTAGGGATTTTTTTCCAGAACTGCTTTGTGTAAAGCATTTAAATCTGTGACTAGCTCAATTGAAATAAACTGAGTAAGGTGTCATTTGACATGAATAAACCCACTGGAATCTTTCACATTATTATTTTTTGTAGATTTTAAAGTGTGAGCTTTCATCCTTACAAATCCAGATATATAAAATGAGTTGGTACAGAAAGTAATGCTTGGCCAGACTTACTGTTTTATCTCCTAGAAGAAGATAAGAGAGAGATTCCGAATATCTTTTGTATTTTTTCATGAGTTGGTAATCCAGAACATCCAGAAATGCTATGATGCTGCAATTACAATTGAATAATTTCTGTTTATAATTTCCAGATTTATCTCTTTCTGAAACACTTGGTACTGGATAGTCTGGTGCAGGCTCATCTTCTGCCACCTGTTCAATGGATAAAGAGAAGATTCATTTTTTGATAAATTGGTAAGTTTAACAGTTGTCTTTGTGCTGTGTTCAGAACTGTCACCTGAAGGTAGGATATAGTCAGATATGTTCCTGTAATTAAATTGCATGAATAAGTAGTATAAAAATTCATAGGAAAACTGCTTCAGTTTAGGACAGACTTAAAAAGTGTTTCATCTCAATCTGTGATTTTGTGAACAGCAGTCTAGCAACCTTTTAATCTGAAAAATTGCTATCCACACTTTCTATTTTTGGAAGTAACAGATAGCAATTTCCTACCAAAAAAGAGAGAAATGCTTGTAGCATTTTATTCTCTATGTTAATTGCTTTTTGTTCACAAGTTTTCCTCTGATTCTGTGAAAAAGTTTCCTCCTTCACAGGCATTTGTGAACTCTTTTATTAGGAACATGACATCAATCTGCTTTTTTAATTTGAGGAAATTATATAATTCCTTGAAATCCTTCTCCTTTTTGTTTCCTATGTGAGCTGAGTCAAGTATACCTACACTTGTAAAACTCAGATACTCCTTGCTCTTTGTATAACCTTTTCAAATCTTACTGTGTCATTCTCAAAATGAGGCTATAAATAGCAAAATGTTCCAGCTGAGGTTTCCATCTCACACTCTTGTCAGTTTTAGGGAAACAAATCATAAAATAGGCAGAATCAGTTTTATTTCTTCCCAATTATGATATCATTTTGTAATTTAGTTTAATCGTATAATATTGGCAGCAAAAAGATAATTAATTGCTTGAAGTTGCTCTGTAGAAATGTCAAATTTACACTCAGTGTAGAAGGGAAACTCTACCTAAGCAGAATCTTCCAAACCTAAATTAACGAGTTTAATTAAGGAGTAGTTTGACTTTAGAAGATGTGGCAAAACATGCGATTCTCATAGTAATATAGGAAACACTAAGAAAGCTGGAGGCACATCAGAGGAGATATATTTTACCCAGCAAATACAGCATGTGATAATGGGGACAGAAATACTGGCTTTCCACATTTTCTACATGGTAGAAGTACTGTGGGCTGTTACAGACTAATGCTAAATACGAACCAAAATGAAATACTTACCCTGGGCCAGGCAATCAAAGAGTTCCTGAAGAGGTAAGTACAATAAAATTAATATTTCCCCTCATGAATAGTTTTGCAAAAATGTCCTCTCCTTCTTCACCCATTCCAGTTATATATACAGTAATAAATTTGACTGAAAACTTCTGTGTTTAGGTAGGACAGAAAATAGGAAAGAGATGAGATTTTACGAATAATTAATATAACCCAAATCTATTTGTGTGGAAAGAATCTGTCATTTTTGTACTCTCTATTTTTGCTTGTTCATATTCATAATCTTCATATTTTATGATTCTGACAACTTCTGCCAGGAAAGAAAAACTGTCTTTTTTCTGTTTATTATGGAGAAGGTGACAATAATTTTATTAGGCTGATTTATTACATTAGAAGGCAAGAAGAAGATGGACAAATGAATTAATCAAATGATGATAAACTAGTCATAGAATAACTATGAAATGTCAGAGTCTTCTTGTTTACTAAATAGGATGTATGTGGAAATAAACTAGACCATATCTGATCAGATAAGAAATAATAGCAAATGAAGAGCAAATGAATTAAAGGCTCCACAAAGCACAGGTAAATTAATAGTACAGCAGAACTAATGTATAATGAAAATTTATATATCATATGAATATATGAAACTATATACACACACACACACACACATATATATATGTATATATATGTGTGTGTGTGTGTGTGTGTGTGTGTGTATATGAAACAATATATTTTCAATCTGGTAGAAGAGTTACAAATTGATTCCTTATGACATATTTCCAGTTAGTTAGTGCTTGGATTGATCAGACTTTGGTGGGGGAGCTAGCTTCAAAACCCTCCAAAACATGCCCAAAAGCAACACCATATCTACATACACCCATGCATGCAAATATATATGGTTTTCGTATAAAAATCATAAGTACGTACACATATATTTACACATAAATATGCATAGTTGTATAATATGAGTTGTATAGATATTCATATAGAAAATACATTATTGTATTTAAAAAATGTTACCAGTGGCCCAGAGATTAAATGAGAGCTGCTTGTAAGGGTAGGTAGAAAAAAATATAGCTTCAATTGAATACCAAGTTAGAAGAAGACTTGTAGCTTTAGGTTAGACCTCTCTGCTTTTTATAATGAATGGAAAGCAGGCATTTGTAGCAGGAGCTCAGAACACGGCTGTGTCCAAAAAGCAAGAAACCAGAAAAGTTAGGTTTCAATGTCAGGTGAATAGTCTCCTGGCACAGCTCTTCTGTTGCAGTAAAATATATGTGCTATAGGTAATATATATTTTTTATGCCCCCAACTTCTAAATGCTTCAGTTGTGAGTGTAATCTCTACGTGTTATAATCGTGGCGGCCCATTTGAAAATGAACCAGGATAACTTTCCAAAATCTTCAGCTCATGCATGGAGTGTTTAAAAAAAAAAAAAAAAAAACCCAAAGGTCTGGACAACTGGAACATTCAGTACTTTAATAAAAAGTACATCTTTAGTGCTTAGACACCTAGCAAGAGTTGTGATAGGAATTTTTTTTGTTGATCTGCTATTGTAATCGTGTAGATTACACACTAAAAACTAAGCATAACCTGTATGAGGGAAATCTGCTCTTGGAGAAGTAAAACTCATTATTCTTCCAAAAAGCATTGTCAATTTTTACATGTCGGCATGGAGTGTTTTATGATCTCCTTCAAGATCATCTCATAATTCGTGTCTGAGAAAGCTACTAATTCCTATAAGAATTTATCGTAGCAATACCCAAATATTAAATTTACCTTAATTTATTTTGATAAGGAATTCAGCCTGGGATTGTTGATCTTTTCAGGATTCACTGCATAATTTATTCCTCCATTTAGAAAAGTCATTTGAACACACACTGACATCATTCACAAAAGCGCTATAGAAATAGCTTCTCAGCGAGGGAAGCAGAGAGGGCAAAAAAGACAATGAGATCCAGTGAGACTCCTGCATAAAAAAAATCAATAGCATCACTTCTCTAACAAATTGTTTCATATAACTTTAAAAAATAAATCAGCAAACCCATTTTGCCCTGAATTCTTAGTCTAGGAAGTAATTTAAAGTAGAAGTCTATCTGGGCAAGCATTAGCCAAGAGCAAAAGCTTCAGGTCTTGAAACAAGAACAAAAGAAATGGTGGCAAATGGTCAATTAATAGATGCAGTGGTTGTCCCCGTCTCATAAAGCAAATAAATAAACTCACAACCGAAGCATTCAGAAGTCAGGGCATAAAAAATGTATATTACCTACAGCAGCTGCCTCCTGTGGGCAATAAATTGAGTAGTATCGCATCTGCAGTTAAATGCGTGCCGTAGCATGTTTCTGCTGTGTAGTTTTTTAGGTTTTCAGGAATGCTAACAATAACATTTCTGAAGGAGGGTGGGTTGCTAGATGGAAAATTACAGCACAAATTTGGGATGTGCTTCTGCAATTTGCAGATCTGTGTAAGGTTCCCAGAGTTAATATTGGACTTATTTTAAGTTTTGCTCTTTTTTTTTTTTTTTTTTTTTTTTTTTTTTTGGCAAATGAAGAGCAAGCATTCAGACTCTTCAGTCTCTTTTCCAGTATCACTGAATCTGACAGTATTTACAGTGTTCTCCTTAGCTCCTTTGATTCATAAATCTCAGAGGCACAGCACATACATTGTAGGGTATCTTGGGGTCATTTAAGGATGCGTCTAGAAATAAATTAATTCTCCCTGTAATAAACAGTTTTAGATATTCATGTAAATAGCTCATTTCTTACTATCCTCATTACACTGGGCAAATATGCATTAACTGGCTTATGTTGTCCAGACTGTTTTTTATGTGCAAATGTAATATTTTTATATACCTAAAAATATGAATGATATCCCTGTAGTGAATGCAAAGGTAAATTTTGGGACAGCTGATTGCCTGAGGCCAGTTCACTTTCTCTGTTTCCTGGCTCTGAGACGTAAGTCATTTAATGAAACTTCATTGCCATAGGAAAAGCTGTTTCTTTAAAAGTGATTGCAAGTCATCTTGCCTGAGATAAAACATTATTTTTTGAAAGTCACAGTCAGTCTTAGGAGAGCACATTTTGTCCAAACAGTGAGCCTAAAAATATGTTCTTTCAGGTATTTTCTTTCTGTTACATAGAATTTCTGGGGGCAGGAATCAAGTCAGGTCTGGAGAATGGTGAGAAATCAGCAGAATAGTTTGGAGAGTCCTTGTTGACTCAGGTGAAGACACAATTACAAGGGTGTTGTGGTGGAGATTTCTGTCACCATCTGGACAGCTCTGAGCCACCTTGTTCAAGAGATTAGATATTCCCATTAGTGTTAACCCTGTGCAAAAGATCCCAATAAAATAATTGGAGAATTATAGAATGGTTGAGGTTGGAAGGGACTTCTGGAGATCATCTAGTCCAAGCTCCCTGCTCAAGCAGGGTCACCTAGAACGTGTTAGACAGGGTTGCATCCAGGCAGGCCTTGAATATCTCCAGAGAAGGAGACTCCACAGCCTCTCTGGGCAACCTGCTCCAGTGCTCCGTCACTCTCACAGGGAAGAAATTCCCCCTCACGTTCAGGCGGAACTTCCTGTGGTTCAGTTTCTGCCCATTGCCTCTTGTCCTGTCACACGGGGCAACTGAAAAGAGTTTGTCCTCATCCCCTTGACACCCTCCCTTCAGGTACTTGTACACATTGATCAGATCCCCCCCTCAGTCTTCTCTTCCCCAGGCTGAAGAGGCCCAGCTCTCGCAGCCGTTCCTCATAGGGCAGATGCTCCAGCCCTCTGATCGTCTTTGTAGCCCTACGCTGGACTCTCTCCAGTAGCTCCATGTCTCTCTTGTCCTCAGAAGCCCGCAGCTGGATGCAGTACTCGAGATGAGGCCTCATCAGGGCTGAGTAGAGGCTCAGGATCACCTCCCTCGACCTGCTGGCAACACTCTTCCTAATGCACCCCAGGGTACTGTTGACCTTCTGCACTGCAAGGATGCATTGCTGGCTTATGGTCAACCAGCACTCCCAGGTCCTTCTCTATGGAGCTGCTTTCCAGTAGGTCAGCCCCCAGCCTGTACTGGTGCATGACCCTGGGGAACACCCTTAGTTATTTAGCTTTTTTTTCATTTTTTTTCTTTCTCTTTTTTATTAACTCACTCTACATCTGTGACTGCCTCTGTGCAAGAGGCCATTTTGTTTTTGTACACACACTTCCCTAGTGGTCAGTCTGAAAGGGCAAGAAGTGACTGATAAACGGTAGGTGGCTAAATTAGAAATCTATATTTATATATTTTAATATACTTTTTTATATGTATATAATAAATGCATGTTCTTATATTTCGGAGGAATTTCTATAGTTCTGATAGAAGATATTACATCTCATTTTTCAAATCAGATCAACAGTGTGACTCAGGATGTAATTTTAATCAAGTGTTTACTGTTGCAATTTGAAAATACAGATATAATTTACATTTGTATATATTATGTTTATATAGATGTATTTATATGTTGTTATTTAAGCATATATTTTTCTTAATTATGTTTATCTATCTATCTATCTATATCTATAAATTAGTCACCACTATGCCTAATACTTCATATTTCTTTGGAGATTAAACCTTTTCTGGTTTCGCTGGGCATCTTTTTTGTTTGTTCTCTGTGATTATTCTAGTTTCAGCAGAGATTTCTCCTGCTTGCTTGAAATGCCCTGTTCTTATCGTACTAATATCACTGTTTGCATGTCTTTGCTTGTACCCTATCTGTGCAAATGCACCCTAGGTCTCTGCCCCTTCTGTGGTTACACGTTGTTTGTTTTTCTCCTCAGCTGTATTAAAAAAAAAAAAAAAAAAAAAAAAACTAGCAATGTTATGTTGTTACTAAAATGCTGTAAAGTTCATTTTGTAGCGCTGCCAGTTACTATTTTAGTGCGCTTCTGTCTGAATTGAAGGCAAGCGAATTACTAATTGTATCTTGCTTAGGCTGCTTCTGCTTTATGAGTGAAACAGGCCTCTGCTTTGACTACATTAAATTGCTTTTAACTCTACAATAATAGCTCAGTCACTCAATGGGAAGTGATGATGATCTGTCGTTAGTTCTTGTGCACCACGTGGCTCGCATTTGAAAACAAAAAAATCAAGGCGACTTAACAGTGTTATGAATTTTGAACAACAACCACTGGGAATCCATTAAATTGCCTGCTTTAGAGATAGCCTATGCACTTGAAACTACAGTTATTTAGCAAGTACAGCTTTGTTTGAGACTGCTGGGCAGGCCTAATTTAGTGTTTTAGACTTAACTCTCCAGATTGAATACAGAGAATTTGTAAACTTTTTAAAAGTATACTTGGCTCTATCTTTCATGCCATGGAGGGGTGGGAATCAGTGTTTTCTTTGCAGCGTGTATGGGTGTTCAGTTTGCTTTCCTTCTGCTGATTTTCTCATGACATAATTTAGGAGTTTGATACAAAATCATAGCAAACCATTATTTCTTCTTTTGTCAAGGTCTTTGCTGGAAAAAGCACAGAAGGACCTTTCCATTTGACATTTATTCTTAATTTCTGCTGAATGGCAGCAACGTCTAGGTGTGCGTGTTGCTCAAATGTAATAGTCTAGGCCGTGGATGAAGCTAGGCAGTAAAAGAGGTAAAATCTGCTAAGGTATGCAAAAGACACTGTCTGGAAATAGGACAATGTCTCTTAAAACATCCCAGCTGATAAAACCAACATCTCACTTGGGGGAGAAGGGAGCTTCATCCCTCATTTTAACTGTAAAGGCACGCAGCTGTGACCTGCTTTGCACATTGATTGGAAATGCTGTGCTCAGTAATGTCTGAGTCCTTACTGTAGAAGCCTCCATCCAGGGAAGATATATGTGTATAATTCTCTAGGGAAAAGGTGCTTAAAGATCAGGTCATGGGACAGCAATCCAGAAATGACAGCTAAACTATTAAGAAATAAGATAAGAAGGATACTATGAAATTCCGTTTATGAATACAGATGTGTATATAATTTGATAAAATGTCACTACTCAATACATAAGGTTACAGATAATCAGATCAGACTGATGAAAAACACCTAAAACGCAACAATGCTTGCTAAACGAATCCAAATCTGCTGCAATTAAAATATTCGTCCCTTTTGCTGAAATACTCTGGTAACTGTTAAGCTGTGAAAATTTTATTCTGTATGGCCGCTGTGGCGTGATCAGGTTTGTCGTTCGTAGGGAAGAAGGCTGTCCTTGAGAGCTGCGGAATTGAAGCTTGCATTGCTTTAACATGTTGTCTCGGGGGAAGCGCGTGCTTGTAGGTGAGGTGTTTGGTTGTGACACATGCAATTCGGCTGAACATTATTCACAGTTTTGTCAACACTATTCCTGAGTGTTTGAAGAAGTTATTTAAGAACTCTGGTAGTGGGAGAAAATGTTTATTTGAAACATAATGGATGTGCTAGGAAGAAAATAAAAAGTAGTGTAAATGACAGGTTTTTTTATAGCTTTAGAATGAATAATGTTTTAATCCTTCGCACAGGAGAAGGGATGAAGGAACAAAATTAATCTCTTAAAGGTCACAGGTGGTGCTTTGTCTTCCTTAACCAAACTGTTTAACTTCAGAGATATAGAGTGCCTTGTTTTTCTGCTTTTTCTGTTTTCTGTAGTAAGACTTACAGTCTCATTACTCTCTCCTTTTGTATTATTTTAACTGCCCAGGGAGGTATTTTCTTAGCTAGCTTTTAACATGCAGAACCTCCTCTATAATGTCTCTAGGCAGTTCAGGACAACGGAAGGATTGAGGAGAGACACCAGCCAAGACAGCAAGAGATACTCTGCTTACTAGTACTCTTTTTCTCAGACACTTAAGCATGTTATCAAGGGTAAGGGAAAGTCAGCAGGTTAAACAAGTTCTGAGGTGTTCTTGTGATGAGGCATGAAGAACTCCAGCAGAAAGCTGGAAGTGTTTTAGGCTCATAGGCTGTTAGGATAATTCAGGTTTGTTGATGCCTTTGCTGTCCTGGTGGACACAAACCTGGACCTAGCTGTTGCCTGAGGAGTGTTTCTTGGTATTTAGCTGGGGTAATGAAGATGAAGGGATACACTAAAAATAAATGTAATAGTACTAAAAACTACCTCTAAATGTGTTTTTCTGTGGGTGCAGAGATGATGTAGATTAGCGAGTAAGCAGGTAAGTCATAGCAGGACCAGTTCTCAAATTTTGTTGTCCACTACCAACTTCATACCAATTAGTTAGGTTACTTCCAATTAATTAGTTTACTTCCATACTAATACGGTCAGATAGTGTCACATGATTGCTGGAGACTGACTCTTCTGTGATTCAGACACCTCCTTGCAATGGGTGGTTCTGATTTCAGCTTGAAAAAAAAGTGGTATGAAACAAATCTGCTACACTGTGAACTAGTGTTCATAACTTGGTCATAAAGTCTTTTTCTGCTGTAATTTTACTGATCAGGCATTCTACTTCTTAGGAGTGCACAGATTTTCTGCTAAATAAAATGTTTCAACTTTTCTTGTTATATTACTCTCATGTTCAAATTCTTCTAATTACTTAGAGTGTTTCTTCCATCCTCAGTTGTAGACTGACTTGTGCAAGAGGAGGATAAGGCCGAAGTTCAGGATTTGATAGTTGTGTAAGACTGCAACATGACTGCCTCTGTCCCTTCTGCTCTTCTAAACCGTGTTTGAAGAGGAAACCCCACGCTGTGCTTTGAGGTTTGGGTGCTCAGATAATCCATGGACAAGCGTCATCACACAAACATCTTCTCTTAAATGTGTCCAAAGCCCTAACGGCAGGGGTTGTCTCTATATGGGTGTTTGCATGAGCTAATGAAAGAGTGTTTTTTTTTTGTTTTTTTTGTTTTTTTCCCCCCCTTTATTTTAATGTGGGGCAAAGAATATGTGAACTTTGGGATTTCAGGTTCTTTTTCTTTATTTCAGCAAAGTTGATCCAAATAGAAGAGATGAAATATCCATTTGATTTATAGCTCTTTCTCTTTTTGAGCCACTGTCTTTGAAAAAAGTGAATGTTTAAGTAGCAATATCAATAGCCTTTTTATTTTCTTCTTTTTTTTTTCCTATAGAACTACTGTTTCTTCAAAATACTGGCATTAAGACCATCAGCTATACATGTTCAATTTACTGAGATACAGAAAATTTGATGAAGAAATTGTCATGGCAAGCACACTTGTAGTTTGAAAGTGCTGTCAGTGTGCTTGACAACAGAGTAGCTAGCTGTTCCTGATTAAAAAGAAAACAAAGCTCTAAAGGAAAATAATTACTCACACTTTCAGCCCCAAACCATCAACTGAGGATAGATATGGTGGTTTCACCCTGTCAGTCCATGTGCTCAAGTTGGTTGATACCCTTTTAAAATTGATGGTGGGTTCTTGTCAGGCTTGGTTGATTGCCAAAGCGGATTGATGCTGTGTTCAAATGCTCTATTCCTTGGAGCATTTTTCCTTCCCTTTTGGAAGAAGCATGCAATTCCTTATATACATTTGACCTGTGAGAAAAATCTTAAGAAATGTGAGAGTGCAATGCTAATGGAATTAGACCTGTTTAAAAAAGTTTTGATTTGGAAACCTAGAAAAAGGAAGCCAAGTTTGCCCTGATTAATGACAGATTTGGAAATAATATACTGGATACTGTCTATGGCAATGCTGTTGCATTGACTTCTTATGTGTGGAAGGTAGCACTAACATAATTGCTGTTCAAATTGTGAAGTAGAAGCTTTTGCTGAGCATTTTCAGGATGTCTCAAAAGTGCTGCTAACTTTTATTAAATGAATAATTTTAAAAATTGGTAATATTGAAAATAATATTGAAAATAATATTCAGTACCACTTCACATAAACTGTGACAGTTCATGTAGAGTAAATACAATGCTGTTACGTTCTTACTAATAACTGTTAGGGGATGTCATAAAATTCACTTGGCTTTATCTAATGGACAAAAACACTGAGAAAGTTTATAAAAGGTGAATCCAGCATTCTTCTTTCCAGTATTGTTTGTGTGAGTGGGGATATTTTTGCAGTTTCTTCTTTTGCGTTCCGTGTGTGTTGATAGTATTAGATGCTGAGTAGGAAGTAGGGCTGACTTTGGAATAACACATAGTATTACGTGCACTAAAGCCACATTCATTTTAGTACCGTTCCTTCCTTCCTTCCTTTCCTTCCTCCCACGGTGACACGGCAGAAGGGCAGCATTTTCAGCTTGAGCATAGAGATAAGAGCGGGATGCTTCTCCATAGCAGAAAGCAAAGGAAAACATCACTGAAGATCTGCCTCGTGGGTTCTCCTGCACAGCTGAGGCTTTGCTTCCCATTTCAACCGCTTTCTTGCCGTGAGCACCCACCTCAATCCTTCCCGCAGTAGGTGTTTTGAAGAAATGTTCTGCAAAGCTGTAGCATCGCCTGGGGATTTTTCATTCCCTGGCAATTTTGGCAGTGGCCAAATCATCTGGGTTTACGTGCCATTTACCTTAAGAGGCTAAAAGAAGATTAAAAAGAGCATCCTCTGCAGTGCATTGATCTTATGGGAGTGACTGCAGGTGTCTTTGTGTTTTAACTTGTTTCAGTGTTCATTGATGGACCTGGGTTTCCTTACAAGTGAGCTTACTGTGAACCACATTATTTGTTTCAAGTTAGAATGCTCTTTTTTATGCAAAAAGACACTCTGTACTTTCTTTTACTAAGTTTAGAAGAATATGTAAATATTTAATCACATATAGTTCAAGGTTGTTGGCTTATTGAAGAGTAATTCTGCCTCCCCAACCTTCTAGACCAAGATATGTATTTAATACAACATTAGCTGCTTTGCTTCTTTCTCTTTTTTTTTTTCCGTTATTTTAATGTGGGGCAAAGAATATGTGAACTATGGAAGCTCAGAAATAGCTAAATCAGCATATGTTTTGAAGCTGGTGTGTGCATGTGTGTGAAAAGTTTAGTTATAAAGATAGATAGCTTAGTTCTTCATTTGTTTTAAAAACCAAGACAATACTAAAACAGAGTAAATGCCTAGGTGTACAGCACTAAAGGGAATGGGTTGCCTCAGCCCTATAAAAGCAATGCCGCTCCTTTTTTCTTTTTTCTTTTTCTTTTTTTTTCCATGTGTAATGTAAGTACTTTAATGTGTTACAAAACCAGATTTATTTGTACTACAAGATCTCCTTGACACCTGTGAGAGTCCGCCCATTGACTACAATTGATTCCCAAACACATATATCATGGAAGCGCAGACTTAAAAGCCCTAATAATTTTTCACAGTTCCTTAAGTAAATAGAGTTAAATTCCTGCTGAACACTTTCAATAGGAGTTTGTTTTAATGGGAACTTTTAAATGCAACACTGAATTCAAGGACATAAAATTCAGCTAGAATTTTCAAATGGATAATATACACACTCTCTATCAACATTACATAAAACTCACCTTTGATTTTGGTTTTTCATTTTGTATTATAGAAAAAGAAGCACATGTATTATATAGAGAATACATAAACTTTTGTGTGAGCATAATCCAAGAAAAACCAGTTGTCACTGGTGAGAATTTAGTGCTGAGTCTCCACAGGCATGAACAAGAATAAATTAGTGACTTATTATCTAATTCTGTATTGCAAATAAAATGCAGACAGAATTTGGAAGCTTTCTCTTCATGTGGTCAGCACAGCTTTTTCATTTGCAAAGAAGTGCACAAGAAATTAAACAGTTTTTTACTCTTTGCATGCCAGCTATGTGAGTGATCTTTGATTTCTGCTATATCGTGGACAAAAGACGACTGCTGGAAGAAATAGTTTTACCTATTTTCAGATTTGTCTTTTGTGACCAAATGCTCTGCCTGCACTGGATTTAGCTGGAGGATTTTTTTTCCTCATAGCTTTTGTTCTTTATTTAGTGCTGCATAAAATGCTTCCCATGGACTCAACTGTAGCTTGGGTGAAGCTTGTTGTGGTGCCCAGCTACAAAGAAACAACAAGTAGATAAAAAAAAAAAAAAAAAAAAAAAAAAAAAAAAAAAAAAAACTGTGAGAAATGAATTGTGTGTGTGAATGTGGATTTTGAGCTGTCCTATCCTAAGTTAATAACCTTTACAACTGCACTTCTCTTTCCATTAGGAGAGATGCAGAATCCCTGCTGACTTTCACTGGTAACTTGCTGGCTCTATTTTCCTCTTGTAAATTTTTTTTCAGATAAGATCAGTTGATGAATACTTAAATTTTGCAATTGAACTGCATTGAAGGAACTCAGCAGCATTTGTTTCATAACTAATGACTGCAACACATTTGCTCAAGGAAACTGTGCTGTTAAAGTCAGCCTTAAATGTTTGTTTTCTCCTAGTGGTGACCACTGAAGATCTAATCTGCACAGAAAACGGGAGTAAATTAATCTGTTTCACAGCTGCAAGCTCCATTTGCTGAAGCACTGTTGTATTGTGCTTACACTTGCACAGGAATTTGCCTAACAGAGAAGTCAGAAGCTCCTTCCATGTGACTGGTTGTGTGTGAAGATGAAATTATGTTATAGGCTCAAAATGTATCTTTAACTTCAGTTTTGTATTTAAATACTTACCGTACAGTAATTTTTTATGATGTCTGTTACATAAAATATATATGGCAAATAATGCTAAAGCTTTCAAAGTATTTAAATCTGTAAAATAACTTGCAGTTTGTACTGATTATCTTTAAAGGTTTTTTACATGTATGTTGGATTACATAATATTTTCTTTCTCGTACTCATTATTTAGAAAAGTCCTGTGATTTTAGGAGTATTGTTACTGTGAGGAGGATAGTTTTCAGATCACTTGTAGAAACTGATGATCGTGAAGATGTAGTAGCCTGGGAGCTGTTCACAAAAAACTACATTTCAGGGTCCTGTTTTGAAGGCTGTTTTAGGAGACTCTTTGCCACGCTGATTTTTTGGCTTTTGCTGCATACATTTCGCTCTGACAGTAAGTCTTTTCTTGTATTTCATTATCACTTGAATGTTGATCTTCTATACAATTAGTTTTAAGATACAGTATTCATGAACACCATTGAATTTTAAGAACTTTAGATCAGGACTTTAAAAGCAACTGTTTAATAATATTTTTATTTGCTTGTAGTTTGACTATGCCCAAAGGCTTAAATCATGTATAATTCTCTTGTTCTGGGTGTTATACTTTTGCAAATGGTAAGTGGTGTCCACTCCAAAGAAGTGTATTCATCCTCCAGTAAAATATGTATTAGAATTGCACAAATATATTTGTGTATTTGGGTTTTGCTTTTCTCTCAAGCATTAGACAGGGATGCTGTGTTCCCATAGCGCTAAGCAAAACAGATGAACTCCGTGCAATCTGCTCATAACAAAGCAGCAGTACAGGTCCTTTCAACTCACAGTCCAAACAGGTCCCACTGGTACTTCCAAGAATCATGTCAAAAGAGGTGAGAAAAATCCTTTAAATACTACCAGTATTCCAAATTAAGTAGTCATCTAATAAAGCGTAAGGAGGAATAATCATGATATCCTTGTGCTGTGGCTTACTCTGAGCAACTTTTTTCCTCCGACTGGAGTTGCACAGGGCCTAAAGCATGACGGCATTTGACCAAATTGAGGCCAGTTCCTAGGGGAATTCAGAGAGACCTTTCTGCAGGTGTCTCCAGTTTTTCTGCAGAAGGTGTGCCACTCGGTGCTGGACCGCCGCACAAGCCAGTGGCAGTCCTGTTCAGGCTGGTTTTCTTACTAGCATCACTGTGTCACTGGGCTGCAGCACTCCCTCTCCTTTGACGTAGCGTTATTTCAGGTTTTGTTATATCACGGTCAAACTACTTCAAATGGTCTCTTAAAGCTGGGCAATTACCTCCAGCATGTGCAGGACACCATAAGGCAATTACTACGAAGCTTAGGCGGAGGTGTTTTGATCCTTCCCACTGCTCTGCTCTGCACAAACTGCTTGTTGGCGTTTTGATGGAGTTCAAGGTTTGAGTCTTATCGTTTAAAGCCCTTAATAGACTGGGTCACACTGTCTTGCAGGAATTGTGATCTTTAGGGATCTTTCATCTTGCCTTCTGAGATCTGAGGGAAAAAGGTTAATCGTTGTGAGGGGTAGAAAGGAAGCTTAGATTTGGCTCACATCTTTGCCTCTGTGCCGTGAGATGTGTGAAATGTCTTCCTTTAACAGTTAGAAGTAGTATGCAATTGGGCTCTTGAAAGAGGCGTAAAGACTTTCTTTATCTTTACAGATATTGGAGAGGCCCCTTTGACTCCTCTTGATTCTTTTTTTTTTTTTTTTTTTTTTTATTATTTTTCCTTGAAGGCTAAAGGTTGAGATAGAAAGAACTTAGCACAGCTATAGCTACACATCTCGAAGTGCAAGGTATGTTCTTAGCGTGAACTATGTGACAGTTCATCTTCACACAGCTGAGACCATACACGCTTTCAAAATCAGAAGAGCCAGGTGTTAGGAAGTGAATGGCTGCTGAATACTAAAGTGGTCCTACATCCATGGTGACCACTGCTGGTGCTTTCTCGCCTTCAAAAGAAGGTTAGAAGTTTCTCAAAAGAGAAACTTTCTTTTTTCCCAATAACTGAGTAGTTCCATTTCTTCTTTGATGCCTATCATATGGTTTGAAATGAGGTGAAGTCTCCTTTAGGTTAAGAAACCAGGCTAGTAGCCATTTTTTTTTTCCTCTCTGTTTTAAAGGACCTATTTTTTAGAGGCATCCTGTCTTAATTGAAAGGCATTTTCTCAGTATATTCCCCCAGACCCATTGTGTTCCATGTACTTGCAGCACAAATATTCTTGCTGCTAAATCTTAGAATCCTCACGGCCCTCCACAGCAGGTCAGCTTCAAGATTTGGTGTTGAAGAAATAACAACGTTTACCATTTATGAGAGCTGGCTGTCTTCTAAAACCGTTTATACAGAACCAGAGCAGAAGACAACCTCAGGCGTCATATGTGGCATAGGCTGCTCGGTGTCGAAGTAGTTGTTACGCTAACGATGAAGCCCTTTTCCTTAAAAACTGTGTAAAGAGAGGATAAAAGCTTTGAATGTCAGGTTCCATCCATCTCGGTTCTTTGCAGGAAATTCCCTTATGTTTGGTGTGACTGTGGGAATAATGTCAAATGGAGAGGGCAGTAAGTGAGCAATTCTGAGATCATGTAATGTTTATGTGTGCACTGTTTGTATGCAGGGGACATTGCCAGTTTGTATGCTGTTCAGATTAAAAAAAAAAAAAAAAAGTTGAAAAAGGTTGTTGCAATTCTTATGTAAGCCAGCAGTCAGCACTAACAATATATCTAAGGTTATTGCAAATCATATAAACTTTTTAGGATTTGGAAAAAGAAAGAATTAATCATGCCTCTTTTTTTTTCCTTCCATTCAATATAAACTTTTTATTTGCAAATTGTAACTCAAACCTTCCAAGTTGCATAAAAATCCATTTTAGCCCTGGACAACATGAGAGGATTACTTATATAAGCAAGAATGCTGGATAGGAAGCTGGGAGACTGGAATTATTTTATTTATACAAATGAGTATTTTATTGCTGTGAGCACAATGCGTTTATGTTCTGAGTGGCTTTAAAATCAATTTTATTTCTGTTGGTATGAGGACATAAAGGAAAGTCTACAAGAAAGAGATGATCGGTATACTCTAGTCTGTAGTAATAAGATTCTGTGAATTTTGAACAAATGGAAAATGAGCTGAAGAGAGAGAGATTAATTTACATCTTCTCCCCACTAAGCACTCTGTAAATAGTAGGAAAAGCACATTACTTCATGCTTTTCAATTTTTAGCATAGTGCCTGACATAAATACTTCTCACCTATGCACTTAAACGTCTAATGAGAGATGAGGGAAGCATTCATATTCAAAATAATGTTAGTTAGTCTATCATGTTTAAATAGTAATACCAAAAAAGTCACAATATTTTTAATGTACTTCTGCTTTGGAATACTTCGTTTGATGAAAGATTTTTCAGATACCTGGTAAACAGTGTGTAGTTTAATAAACCAATTGTTACTACTGTTACATGACCAAGATTTTCAAAGACTTTTTTCACATCTTAGAAAGAAAGAAAAAAATTGAAAGCTAAAAATACAGTGTCTGAAGAAGAGAGGAATGTATAGGCTAATTTTTTATTTTTTTTTTTAATTCAAGGCACTATTAAGAGACTCCTCGATCACTTGCAAAACTGATGCGGAGAAGGGATTTATGCTGGGAAAAGGTATGAAACCAAGTGACTAGAAGCTAAAATGAGGCAACTTCAGAGTAGAAATTTGATGAAAACTTCTAAGGATGAATGTAAGTGCTTGGATAACTGATATAAGGACACGGCAGTCTTGACTGATTGGAGGTTATTGTCTATTTGAGATGTAATAGCTTTACTGCAAGACTCTTTGGGTGTATATTTACTATGTAGGAAGTCGGTTTATATGATCCTGATGGTGCCTTCTAGTATTAAAATCTGTAACAGTAGTTTTATGAAGCTTTGGTAAGTCTGTCCTTTATCTTGTCGTGGCAAGACAGTTCGTAGTCAGCTGACTATATTGCTGCAAGGATAGATAATTTCATTCTACTATTCTTTTTCTTTCTGTGATGATTTTCGTAACAAGTTTTGGCTTGGCTGCGTTCACTAAAATAGGAGATGTATATTGGCAAGGTCCAAGCAAACTTCAGTGAAAGAAGCACTTCGACTTAGCATTGGTTCAATATTAAACACAAAGATAATATTTATTTTGGATTTTCTTAAGAGTGAGAGACTCAAAAAAACCTCTTGAATAAATAAATTCACTCCTTTGCTGCAATCACAGATGTTGCACCCAGATTGCAATCAGTCCTCAAGGAATGGCTACTAGACCAGAAATATTACCAGAATACTACACCAAACAGAGGCAATGAAGGTTATTTCCCGTTGATGATGATAAAGTAATACTTAGGTAGCAATACAAGATGCCAGCGTTATCAATTCTGTATACCCAACTGTGAAGCCAGGTGACTGCACAACCAGCTTCACTGCAGTCCTATGTACAATCTAGGGATGGCTCTGCCTGTGCTGCTAATTTTTGGCAGATGCAGGTGGGTCCTACATGTAATCAAGTTAGATCCTAAAGCTGGTCAAGTTATGACCTAAAGCTGGTTCTAGTAGCTTTTGTGGTAGTACCCAGGTATGTGATACTGAAAGGATCAGAAAATTGCCATTTATGATCATATTCTTTGGTGCTTTGGTATCTTACTGTACCTGAACTTTTGGGGCATCTTTGCAAAATTGTGCTTGTACTTTTGGGGTCCCCTGCTACTATCCTGGGTTTTTTTTCAACAGCCTTCAAGATGTGTCTTAATGATAGCTAATTTTTAGTTAGCATAATCTAGTGACATGCATCTTTGTTCTCGCTATTGACTAGTTCATGCCACAGAAGTAAGAGTCATATGTATGTAGATAGGTAGATGGATAAATAATATATTAGTCATAACATATAAAATAGCAGGCTTTGGTAACTACCTGTATTACTATTTATCATTTGCAGCAATATCATTAGTTTATTATCAGAACTGCTTTACAGTGTGGGGAAGCACATCCTACAATTCCAAGTATAAATTTAGTGAGCTATCTTATGGAAAAATTGTTTCATAATTCACTCTTTCAACAGTTAAAAACTTTTAATTCCCAGTACGGACTTTGTCCTGTTGTTGCCTGTTGTTTTTATGCTCATTGTTCTGTTTATCATATATTTGCCTTTTTTTTCTTTGCTACTTGTCTTGATTTGAATATTCCATTAAAAATTGTATTAGGAGTTTGAGATAACTTTAATGGGCAACTGATGCATCTTCTCAAATAGCAGAATTTTATTTCTGTAACTGAAGTAATGAAGGAGTAGATGACACAACATTTTTTGTTAAGAATACAGAAAAATAGTATAAACTGTTGTGAGATATTACTTGTGTGTCATATTTGAGAAAGAGTATGTGGTCATTCATTGCAAATTCTTATTCTCCACAGAAATTTTGTTGATGATTTGGTACAAGGAAGAGGTTACAGGTTGAAAATGCTGCAATAATTCCTTAAGCTCTGCACAAACATACAGGAACAGAATGGTAAACCTGCTAACAAAACATGCTGAAGTTAAACACAGGGTTAAATGTGACAGGTATTTGTAGGCACAGGAACCTGTATCTAATCACGCAGGGCATCGAATATTGATCTAGTGTTAGGGTGCGTAATTTACCACCTTCCTATAGGCTTGAACGTATGCCTATCAGTTTAGAATAACCTATGCATAGCTGGTAAGTTGACTTGAGTCTTGCAAGTAGATACTTCTTAACACTTCCAAAATAAGCAAAGTTAGGGTGGTATTTCTTTTAAATTATGAAATACTGTTTTTCAGGTGAAGATAGCATATAACCAGTATCCACTGGAGAGTTTTGAGTAAAAACACATAGCATATCCTTCTAACGTTTTATTTTGCATGCAACCTAATTATTCTAAAATCAGCAAAACAAACATATCCATTTAGATTTAAATCCCATATGGATCAGTAGGAGAATTTGACAAATGTAAAAACAACTTTCTAAGTAAAAGATAAGATAAAAATTACTGGAAAAAACAGCTGCAATGGTACAGAGGAAGACTTACGTGAAAGGAAATAAATACCAATGAAAATAACCTGCTTTCCAAGGAACCTCATTTCATATTTAAAGGCCGTGGCAAAAGGTGAGCTGAATCTGCCCTTTCATAGATGCAAATACATACATACATATATATATATATGTATGTATGTGTTTATGTATAATATTTAATATAGACACTGGCAAATTGTTTTCTCCATGGAAGTAACCATTCTTGAAGAAAAATATGCTCCCAGAGATATAGAAGAAATTAGCTAGTCACAGTAAATTATTCAGAATAGACATTTGAATATAGAATATTAACAGAGGATTCATGCTTCAATTTCATGATTTATTTAAAGTGAACAACGTGCAAGCTATTCTCAAAGGGAAAGGTAGTTCTCATCTCACTCCCCACCGCGTGTGTTGTCCCTATCCATCGTGCCGACACTGCTGCTCATGCAGGCAGCTGTACGAGGAAGCTGGTCTCTCTCAAAGTTAATGAAGCAAAAAAAGAAATTTCACTGGAGCACCAATCTGGGGAAGAAACCACCTCTCTGGGCAGCGGCCCACATTTACATCGGTTCTAGGATACGGGGACTTTTGCAGCCACAGTGGTGAATGTTGCCAGGCAGTCATTTATATGATAGTCTACGGCCTCTGTGCACACATAAAGAATATGCTTATACCTGGAAATCACAAATGTGCTCCGTTCTGCACTCCGTCCATTTTCAATCTTTCTCAAATGGTAAACTTTCTTGCCAATGTAGAAATAGCTTGAACTAGCAGTACTTATGTGAGAAGGTCAATAATTCAATATTAACCGAAGCAAATTTTCTACAGTTGAGCTCTAGAGGCCTTTATTTGTTACCAGAAATTCCTTTGCATTAGAAGTAGACTTCATTCTGCAAAGAAAGCAATTATTTCTGATTAGTTTTTACTTTTAGCAATTCATTTAGTGCTCGCAAATAGATTTATTTGCACAGGTTAAGAAAAAAATATCAGCATTTAACAGGTAGTGCCACATTATTCTTAAAAGCTAACACAAAGAAATAAAAATTAGAAATTCAGCAGGATCTGTTGCTAAAGCTTGATAGAGAAATGTAGCAAGGAAGGAAGAGGATGTTCCACTTCTGAGACATAAAAAATCGTCGCTGTATCATGAGCCACATACATCTGTACACGGCGCAGACAGCTAGCCCTGTGCTACGTGTTTAGATGTCAAACTTCCACCAGTAAAAATTTCTGCCTTGGCTGTGTTCAGGCTAATGCATGAATCCTTTCCAGTTTACTCAGGCAGCAAGACTCCTCCATGATATATAGCTGAATGTATGCATGGAGGGAGAGAGTTATAACTTAAGGTTTGTGCCTAGAATTCAATCTCTGCAAATTCTGGCTTATATTAAAAAAAAAATACATATATACGCTTCTCTACCCACAGCTGTTAAAAGAATGTATTGATTTATTTAATTTTTTTTTATCGCTGTGGACTCATAGAATATCACCTGAAGACTTAGGGTTGCTTTTGAGTGATATCTTTGGGAATAAGTGACCAGCAAAAAACTGCAGATGTTCATCCTTTAAAACCGTTGGCAGTGAGTAGCACTTACCCCATGAAAAGCACCGTTGATCTCCGTTTAGCTGTAATGGCATTCGTGCCTGTGTGACGTTGAAGAGAGGGAGGGAGGCAGAGCGCAGTGATTTACAGCTCTGATACCTACTCCGCCGCACGGGACGTGTAGGTACCCAAACCCCTGGGAAATAAAACTCCAGTGTTTATCTTCAGTTAGTACACAGCAAGCATGGTCTAGCACACTGAGTAAGGGATGCTTTTAAATGGAAGCAAGATCTATACATGGATATTCAATCCTAGGGCTCTTCTAATGCATTGAACTACATCAGTGATGCTTTCTTGTCGTCTCAGACACTGGTGCCTGCTATTTGCCGGCCCACAGGCAAAAAGACCGAGCAAGTGACATGAGAGCTGATCTTAGTTATTGCTTCCCTGTTTCCCGTATCAGCAAATGATTTTAGATCCGTGGATTGGGACTACTAGTCTGAAATACAATTGAAGAGGTCAATAGGTATTACTGGAAATTAGCTGGGAAAGATTTTCTAGTTCTATGAAGTAAAGACACAGAAAATAACATTTTTTTTTTTAATTTTCAAAGTATGTTTTCTTGCTTATTGAAAAAAATTCTTTAGAAAAGATCCAAAAGAAAATTTGAGCAAATTCTGTACTAATGCTGTCGTAGTTTCCCTCACTGTGTTTTATTTGCCTATGACCCACACTTCGCTTATGATTGCAGATCTAAGTTTTGGACCAGTGACTTTTGCTGGTGTGTTTGTGTTTTTGCGTTTGTTCTACTGCATGTAAGGTTTTAGGGCCTCATCTTGAATTGGTTTGAGACTGTTCTGAGTCACATACTTATTTTTCCTTCAGTTCAGTTAAACTTTGGATATGGGCAATTGAACTTTGTGTTCTTTGTTCTCTCTCCAATGTTTTTTAAGCTCATTTGCCTTAATTTATGCTGTTATGGAGGTTGTTCTTTTTTAAAGATATGTTACTCAGAACAAATTGTTTTGCTTGCGAGGCTTCTCCTGAAATATGTTGACAATCCTGTACAGTAGAGATTTTCCTAGCAATATCACTTTTATTTTTCTGAGTTATTTCTGTATATGCTTTGCTTTTATTTTTTAACCCTATGCTGATGTTTTGTCAGTGAGCTTCTGTTTTGTTAATGAATGAGTCAAGTTGGTATTTTTGCATCTTTATGTTCATGTATATTCATGATTGAAATTCAAGCTTGTGGTATCCAAAGATGTTCTACATTACCATTTAAAAATATATTTTTATTGAGAATTCTGTTCCTATGGCATTCTCCAAAACTATGGATTCTACTTCGGATAGTCCTTCACTACTTACTGTTTTTATATACTCATAGCTCTTAAACTATATCAATATTATTTCTGAGGAACGTGTTGGATTTTCCCATTGTCAGGTCTATCACATACTCTCAGAGGATGCCCAGTGCTTTTTAGTATCAATAATCCATTGCTTTGATGACATTTATGTGTGATATTTTGACTGAGTTCTTATTTTTGAAAAGCTCTTTTTACAAGAGTGGTCCCAGCAGCATTGTGATATTAAAGAAAGAGATAAAACAGACATGACGGCAGGTACAACTGTTTTTGATTACCAGTTGTTGCATGGGTACTGTATGGTATGTTTTATTTAAGTGGTGTGACTAGGGGGAGGAGAGAGAAAGTTGCCCGTGTGCCTCTTCTTGGCTTCTGCACAGAGTCAGGGAAACAACCCTGGGAGAGTGGGGTTTACCCGTGGACTGGACCAGTTCTTACCCCAGCGTTCACTCTAGGCACAGTGAGCAACATAGGCTCTTCCTGGTAAAAATCAGTCCAGCAGAACAAGACTCTCTGTGGGTGCGTGTGTCAAAGAACAAACCCACTCTTCCAAAAGCTGCTAAAGCGGATCATATTCTCTGTTCAGTTTTGCTCTCATGAGAATCCTAGAATTATTTATGTTGGAAGGGTCCTCTGGAGGCCATCTGCTCCAGCCCCTTGCTCAAAGCAGGTCTAAGCAGGCCAGGTTGCTCAGGGGATTGTCCAGTGGAATCTTGAATGTCTCCGTGGATGGAGACTCCACAGTATTTGACCACCCTCAAGCTAATTTTTTTTTAATTGTATCTAATCAGAATTTCCCATGTTCCAGTTTGGGTCTGTCACCTCTTGTCCTATCACTGAGCACCTCAGAAAAGAGTCTGGTTCTGTCTTCTCTATGTTCTTAGGTCAGCAATAAGGTTTCCCCTGAGCCCTCTCTTCCCCAGGCTGAATAGCCTCCACTTTCTCAGTGTCCTTGCACATCCTGTTCTCCAGCCCCAACCATTCTGGAGGCCTCCGCTGGACTACAAGACTTCGCATTAGCTCGTACTGAACTCTGTGATGTTTCTGACAACCCATTTTTCCAGCCTCCAGCATATTCAGGTCTCTCTGAAGAACAGCCTTCCAGCACATAGACCTCCTCCAGCTTGGTGTTTTCCACAGACTTGCTCCCATCATCTAGGTTGTTAATGAAGACATTAAATAGTGCTGATCCAAGTATTGATCCGTGTGGTGACAGTCCTATCCTCAGTCTGTTTTGTACTCCTGGATTGCTCCTTTGTGTCTGGTGTGTTACTGTCCATAATGAAAACATTTTGGAGCTAATGTGTTCTCTTTGAAAAAATGTCAAGGTTTCCATTCTTTAAAAGCTAATTGCTTGAACAGCCTAGGGAATTGCAATTTTTTTTCCCAGCCTCAGTGCATGCTAAAGTGCTGTTGTCCTCTGAGGATGTGTGGACTGTCATCTGGCTGGGCAGCTTTATCGTGGTTTGTAGGAACAAATGCAGTTAATGGACCCTAGTATTCAATGGCTTCTTCCATACAGATCTGCAGCAGACATTTTATCAGCTCTTCTGGCTTCCTAACTGCCTAGGAGGAAATCTTTGTTTCTCTATTGTGTCTCCATTAGGGTCTCTTGAGGTTAGTCTATATTTGTGGTTGAAGCTAAAATAGGTGAGCTCCACATTGTGTATCCTAACCCTGACCATAAGGGAGGGTCAGACATGAAAGGGCCTCTTAAATGCACTGCAAGGAAAGCTGCTATCTTGCCTCAGGTAATAGGAGATGTATTCAAGCTATGTATATTCATATGCATAGACTTTGCATTTCAAAGAAAAGCTCTCAGTGGTAATGAACCTTTTTATTTGCTGCTGATAGACTCATGTATTCTAAGAGTAGAAATGCTACAAACACATGTCACGTAGAGAATATATATTACAGAGTAAATCTTGTTATAGAAGATACAGTATCTCTTTGCCACTTCATGACACTTACTCTGACTTCTATTTGACCTAATAATCAGGTTTCATAAAATCGTAATGGAGTCAGATTCATGTTTCGTTGAAGTCAGTGGAGCTTTGCGACATGACTTTGGTCCTCCATATGGTCCTTGTTCCTGGTTAGAGGTCTGCATTGAAAAGTATAATCGAATTTCCATCACTGTCAGAAGTTAGAGTGGTTAGTCCAATCATCGCCTCGTAGTAATTACTTTAAAGATTGGGTTAATTTTTGATCACTCTCTCATTTACTTTAAGACACATCGTTTTAATGTACACACTGACACGCTGAGATGGACCATTTATGAGGGGTGATAGACTCAGCTCTCATTAAGTTTTAATATATCATTAATTTTCTAGGCAGATGTAAAACATGGACTGTGATTTTCTGTTCTTCAGTCCCAAGGTTGACATAAAAGTCACTGACCTCTCTTGATTGAGTGATCATTAAAGTAGTCTATGCTGTAGTCATTTTAAATCTTCATAGCATATAAATACTAGGAGTTTTAAAAAAATCATGCAAATTGTGTCTAAGACACCAGCTTATTAATTTATACATTAAAATAATGCACAGGCTTCTCTTTAAATGTACCTGAGAGAACCTTTTGGATTCCTTTGTCACCTTTGAACAAGGTGAAATTCAATCAAAACTAACTGAGCAATGGCAGAGGCATTTTAGGCACTCATTCTGCAAAGACTTAAGCATGTCTGTATTTTAGCCATTTGGATTATACTCCCAACCATATTTTTTTGGAGGCAAAGAAAAGATAGTGCTGGACAAATTAACAGAGGGGGCTGTATATGAAGTAAAACGATAGTGTTCCCATGTATATAAGATCCCAGGGGGTATAATGCTGTCGTGTAAAGCTGATATTAAGGATTGTGTTTACTGGCCCATTTTTTGACTCTTGGTACCGCTTCCATCCTGGGACTTGTTGCCCAGATTGGAGAAAAAAAAAATCAACTGCTTTATCAGGTCACCTGAGACTCTGTTGTTCTATTGATTATTTATCATTCATCTGCCTTTAGGCCTGTGTGACCATGCCAGCCAGATCAGTTTGTCCATAACTTCAGATACGCACAAAACAAGCCTGAGCTATCTGAACTATGTGAACAGAAACACTTTCTAATGACAATTTAGAATTATCTGCGTACGGTTTAGCCGTTTCTTTGGTCTGCAGCAGGAAATGCCCAGAAGGTGTCCAGATGTGCCCGGATTCGTCCCCCTGAGAGTGCAGGAGCGATGGGTTAATCAACTTGTCGGCACACAGGCAGCGCCTCTCCTTTGGTCTTGGTCTGGTCAGTCGCCTTGGTGTGAATCTGTCTGGGGGCTAAAATCCCATTGTCTTGGGACAGCCCCATTGTCTTGGGACAGCCCCATTGTCTCGGGGAGGCCCCATTGTCTCCGAGCAGCCCCATTGTCTCAGCTGCACAGAGAGCAGCTGAAGGCTTCCGGCATTACCCGGGGACAGGGACGGTGCACTGCGTGTGTTGGGGGCACATGCAAGCCCAGGCCTTATGCCCAGTTATACCGCAGCTGTTATTACAGTGCAAGTTAAAACTTCCACAAAAATGTCTCCAGGAAAAAAAAAAAAAAGTTAATTATGCATGTTTATTTGAGAGAGAAAAATCACTAGTATTTTTTCAATAGTTGCCCAAATAATAATTATTAGCATCCATGTATAACAGCAACCTACTATAAATATTTGGAATATTTGTTTGCCAGTGCAGCCAGCTGTTCTTAGAAAGTGTGATTTGAACTAGATAATACAGAAGGAAATGTTGGCACTAGCTGATTGCCATTACAGCTCAGTTTTCTAGTGGAGCTAAAGAGCTGTAGAGATACTTATTCATAGTTGTTTGCTTGAAAAATGGTAAGGAGTTATGGCAGGGGAAGCCTGTGAACCTATTAGCTGACATCTGTGGGATAATGTTATTTACAAGAAGATAGCCCTCAGTTTCACCTGTATCATCCAGGCTCTTATCAAGACCTTAATTTTACGTAGAACACTTTATTCTTTTTTTAGGGAGAGTACTTTATGGAGCAATCAGAAAATGGGATTTAGAGTATATTTTGCATTTCAAGAGAAGCCAGTGTGTTTAAAAGCTTGGCAGATCTTATATGCATGCATCCCAATTGTTCATAACAGGTGTTTTATTAAAAAAAAAAAAAAAAGATTTTGGTAAATTTGTTATTTTTTGTCTTCACTAAAAAGTCAGCATGGCTTGGCCTGAACTCTTGAGTTATTGTTAAATTCTCAGGATGCATTTTTGACTTATTCTTTTTGATTGCTTGATTTATTCTTTTTTAATTTGTTTGGGATTTTGGCAGTGCTGTAATTACGCACTCAGTTTCTGTGTGATGTGGAGTATGACCGAAGCAACTGAACGTGCGCGTATCCGTGTGCTTGCTGTTGCTTCTCCTGGCATGTGCCACAAAAGTAAAAATAAATTTGTGCTGGTTCTCTTTTCACAGAGGTGACAGAGGACCCCTGTGTATCTGCCTGGGCACGTCATGTTGGCCCCCTCCATCATCCAGTGAACGAAAACTAAAATAATTTTCTGTGCTAATGGTAGTTATTATGGTAAGCCCTAGTGGCATTAGCCAGTACATCCAAGCAACTTTGGGGCCAAAAGAGAAATATGAATACATGGCAATATGCTGCTGCTGGGGCTGAGAGAGCTTTGTTTGTTATATCTTAGGAAAATGGATATGTGCTGGGATAGGCTATCAAGGCAATGCCTGACGCTGAGGAGTAAGGCTTTCTACAGCCTTCTCCTCCTCCAAACTGGATCTGATTGCTTGAATGTGACTATGATGAAAATGCTGTAAATGCCTTAGAGGAGCTGGACAGTAATCTTAAGTGGATACATTTCTTTTGAAATGAGAGTGGTGATTAGGAGCATTATATTTGCAGAGATGCCCTTTCAAAGGGAACAGCAAAAAGGTATTTCAGCTTTGAGAGCTGGAGGAGGCATCCAAGACACTTCTGTTGAGAAGAAATAAAGAGACAGATGCAGAGGGCTCCTTTTTATCTCTCCCCAGATATTTTATGCCAATAACATTATTTTAAAAGACTAGTTTAAGAGAAAAAATAAGGAGCAAAACCCAAATTATTATGGCGATGTTTGCAGAAATTTTATAGGAGGTTCTGCCTTACTCTACTTGCATTAATTTCTCTTCTTTTACTATTCCTGAAATGCAGGAGAATCTATTTCTCCTTTAAAAGTTGAATGTGCCTGCACTACTTTTGGGGGTTTTGTTGATAATCCTTTCTTTTTCAGTTGTGCTATTACATTAAAATAAATCTTGTTCTGAAATACATAGGACATGGAAGTGTATAGGTTCTGGCATATATTGATGCTACACCTTAGGCTATGCTGTATTTTAACTGGAGGTGGACATCACCTTTACAAGCATCAGCCGATTTCTCATGAGCAGATGTTTTGTTTCTCTTATTTAGGTTAAAAGTGTAGTTGTAAATTTACTAAATTGTAGCTATTATTTCTTTCTCAAATTACAGACTGATATGTGCTTTACTAATGTTAGTATTGATACAGGACAAAAACCCCCTGCTTCCAAATAAGCTCCCGTAGACCATAAAGTTTTGTAGCACTGCCACTACAGAAGAAGGTGGGAGTACCACACTGGAAGAGTAGAAGTAAAAAGTGACACTGATGGGATTTCACATCATGCCATCCTTGCAATACTTTTACATTTCATGAGCGTAAAATGGACCTGAATTATATTAGTTTAGAGATCACCCAAAGGCTCCCATACCTGAGGCAGGGAGGATCTGAAATGACCTCCTAAGACTGAGCACAAACTGGGTTGGTTTAGGAGAGCCGTACAATGGCTGTGGGATGCAACTCAGTTGTGATCAAGGTGAGTTTGAGGTGACCACTTATTCTTCCCTGTTGTTTATTCACATGATAGAAGACCATGTAAACCCTTTACCTACAGGCTGCACAAATCCTGCAGGATACAACTCTGTAGGTAATAACTCATTTTTTTTTTTATTGGAAGAGGAAATCCTAATCATAGGTCTTTCCTAAAAGAAATGAAATTATGCTAACTCTGGCTGATTTTTGAAGGAAGTAACCCGGCTGGTAAATGTGATATCAAGGAAAAGTAGAGCTAATAAAATGCCATTATTTTAGATCCAGACAAGCAGCGACTTTGCACTGTATTTTAACAGCGTTCAAAAAAATTCCTTATTTTTCAAACAAAACAATTCAAGTTTTACTTTAAATATCACTTCTTCAGAAGATTTTTTTAAAGAACTGTAAAAACAAGTTATTTCATTTACTCAGAGTATTAAAGCTTGTTATTTAATTTTTTTTATTAATAAACTTAAAAGAGGTAAATGGCTCATTGTGAAAATACTGAAGTGGAAGTTCTGAACTTGCAAAATATTCATTTACTTTTGGCGAAGGGGCACGAAGCAGTAACTATGACAAGAGTTCCACTAAGGGATTTTTACTACTTTTGCTTGGTACCTGGGATGCTGTCTTCATTTGTAACTTCCCTGTCTCTATATTCCCAATCTGGGTTTTGAAGCCACTTCGAGCAATCCTGAAATTTGTTGTCCTCACCGAAAGAAATGGGCTGAAGCTACCAAACATACTAAAGGCTTGAGCAATATTAATAATTGCTGGCCTGACCGAAAAAAAACTGCCATTAAACTCATAACATTTTTCTGGGTCAAATGAAAAATGCAGTACCTTATCTGACGAAATATACAAATACGATAATTTTCAAGAAGTGCTTTTTGAAATGTAGTCTGATTTCAACTTTTTATTTTTTTCTTCTTTTTCTCAAGTTTTTAAGACAAAAGTATTCATGAATTAATTCTAAGCTTGCAAGTTCTCTAAAAAAGAACTGAAGAATAGAATGAGGCAGAAACCTCTTTCATCGTCATTTAAACAATTAGTCATAAAAAATTAAAACCCCTTCCAATATAAAGTAATTAAGAGGTAACCGTAAATAACAGTAACTATTTTGACAGAGAATATTCCCAATACAGGAAAAAAGATGCAAAGGGAAGACATGCGTATATAGGTCAGGTAGTCATCAACATTATATACATGATGGCTAGTGATTCCTGGTATTCAGTTCTGAGGCTGAGGCTGCTGTTTGCTAACAGTTCTCTAGTTTGAATGCACTTAAGAAGTTTACTCTCGTAAAATATTAAAAATGTACCTCAAAAAATTCCGCAGATTGTTTTGCATTAGCTCAAAGTCTGTTCAAATGAAAGTGTTCCTTATGCAATGACAAATCCTATTATGAATAAGAAAACTGCTTAAACAAGATGTTTATAGTGTGCAGTATATTACAGCATATTTTATGATTCATGTAGCCTAAACATGAATATAAATTGATGATTTTCTTCTCTCTTGTGCTTGACTGGAAATGTAAGTATTCCTCCTTTTTTTTTTTTCCTTTAATAACCAACCATTGATTTTTCAGAGTAAAGAGTCATTATCCATGATTAAACTATGTCTTCGTGTAGATGCAGACACTCTAGCAGCTCATAAACATCCCATTTTTTTGGTGGTGGAAGGACATAAATATAACTGTGGCATTTGGAGGTGGAGGGGAGGGGAAAGGAAGGAAGCACTAGTGAGGGAACTCTAATAGATGTTTTTTCAAGCTCAAAAGCCGAAACAGGTTTCCTAGAATTTAGGTTCATGGATGTTTCATTGCACATTCAGCTCATAACTATGTTTTAAAAAGATGGAAACGATGGTCTGTTCCGACCTGACTGGCTATGCTCTTGGTCATGTTAGCTATTCTGTTGGGGCTACTTATGTAAAGCTGTATGTATCATAGATATTTTGTATTTGGACAAGATAACTTGACTTTGGGATGGTTCCAGTTGCTGAACAGTTCAAGAGAAAAGCTGTTTGTACAATAGTTTATAGAGGAAGGAGAGATGCTGGGTAGGTAAATCTTACACTGCGCCCTAAGCATCATTAGATGAACATTCATTAGATTAACTTCCTTAACAAGATGTGTATGTGGTGAAGAAGATCCTGGCAACTATGTAATTGTAAATCTGCACAGGAAATTCTGTGAAGGCCCTTCTGTGAATGGGACAAATTTATGAATTTGAGGCCAGTGACTTAGGAAACCTTAGCTGATTTCTAACTCCATTGACTCTCAGTCCCAGTGATGCGGCACACATTCAGATGTAGATGTTACACGTCCCAGTTTCTAATGCACATTATGCTGGTATTTTAGTGGTATTTCAAAACCACTGAGATTGGAGGAGTTTTGTTTGGTTGTTTTTTTTAAGACAAAAATCTATTGAAATATGAAATATGTAAAATTCAGAGGATATCATAATAATGTAAATAAGTCTGTTTCTCTCAGTTAATTGTGCTTATCCAAATTGTAATTAGACTAACAGCACACATGCCATTGGGAGGTGGAAAGAATTTGACTCCGTCATACTTCACCTGCATGCAAACAGTAATTGCACACTCCTAAAACTTATGCATCTTTCTTGGTGCAGCCTGATATATGTGCCAATAGAACAGACTGTGGCAGTATTCACTGAACTTGTGAATTTGAGTCACTGTAGTTAGCAGAATCTCCTAGACAGGGAGAAAAGTGGAGATATTACAACACTCCTGATCAAAAGCAGGCAAGGAAGTTTCACAGATAAATCCAGTCACCTAAAAATATGTATCTTTGTGTTCATACTTGAGAAACATTACACAAAGGAGTTGCTTGAACATTTTTTGGGTGCGGAAAATACTATTATTTACACCTGTAACAGCCCAGAATAGCAGTAAATACGCTTAACTTTAAAGAGGGCAGGCAGGAATAACCTACTTTGACATTCCCTTTCGCACAAGATATCACTTGCCTGGACAGTTTGTAGCTCTTGATAATTGAAGTATTCCTTGGCCAAATACCAAGTATAGTAACACACACTGAGCGGAACAGGAAGCTAATTCTTACAGAAAATGTAGCTTAATATAGATTACTGTGGGAAAAGCACCATCTCCATGCAAGTTGTTTAAGCGAGGTTGTGAAATGTACTGGAGAGCTGGATTTTTACAAATATTTTCGTGTTTTATTTGGACAGAAAGTGGAGAAGGCTGGTTTTGGAACATATGAGAAAAACTTTGTTTATGTGGAAACAAATTGGACACGTTTGTTATGGCTCTGAACTTGCAATTTGATTTTGAATCTGTCCAAGTACTTGCAAGTAATGCTTAAGTAATGAGACCAGTACTCAACTGATCATATGATTATGCTTGTGAAAGAGAGGACAGTAACCTGTTCTCTTAAACGCGTAGTGAATAACAGAGATGGTGACAGATTTACTGAGGGTTTAGGTTAGATGTTTCTGTAGTGGAAGAGATTCCAGGTAATCTATTCTAGTATGTACCACTGGAGGATTTTAAGGACAGAGAAGGGAAATCTCTCTTAAGAATGGCTTGAATACGGTTGATACTGTCTTGGAACAAAAGAATGGACTAGATGATTTGTTGCAGTTTCTCCTCTCTTTATTTTCCATGATTTTAATTCTCTGTGATAGCCTTAGAAAACAAAATGAAGCAGTACTACCTAGGCTGAGAGATCTTGGCTTGGACCAGTGTCAGGTGGCACATAAATTACTGGTACATAAACTTATTTTTATTCATGCGCTTGCTCATCAAAGGAGCAAACATATCTGCTGGTCATGACCACTGCAGTAATTCACATACTGAGCAGCTTGAAAGAAGCTTCAAATATGGGCACAAGTTGTCAGAGGAGTAGTGTAATTTCCTGACTTGGAGACACTCCAAATTTGACTGGTAAAAGCCCTGAGCAACCTGATCCATGCTGGCCTGCTCTGTGCAGGGGCTGGAGCAGGTAACTTTGAGAGGCCCTTTCCAACCTTTATTATTGTGTGAAGCTGTGTTTTGAAAGAGTGTAGTAAAGTAGTCCTCACTATCTTTCATCTTCTTATGTCTGGATATGCAAGTTATCATCCCATATGCTCAAAATCCCATATGCTTCAGGGAATGGCGATGGTATTACAAATAGCTGTTTATTTCCTTTCTGAATCTGAAGTATTGAGTCAGGTAAAGCATACATAGGAGTCTTGCCTCAAGTAGTATAAATTTGTATTGGTTTATTTGGCTAAGCGTATTGACTTCAAAATATTTTAGACAGAATTTCATGCTCATGTTGTTAGGTATTAAGTTAGTAAACTCTGATTTTGGTTAATTGTTTAAAAGTTTGTGGTTTTTTTTCTTTTTTCTCTCTGAGCGTGTTAAAATGAGCAATTTTTAATGGGACTTCGAAGATCACTGTCCTCAGGAAAGTTTTCTTGCATTGCAGGCATCTCCAGTCATTCTTTACTGGATGAAGAAGCCTTTCCTTCAGTGAAGCATTTAAGTTAGTCGTAGCACTTAGACCAGCACTACAGTTCTGATTTTTGGGAGAGGCAAGTGGGAGAGTGAGAACAGATGACTTGGAGAGAAGAAGAAATGATGCATGCAATGTGGTCAGAGCAAAGCAGTTCATTTGGGTTGCATCCTGCCAAGGTTTTTTGAGGTTGACATTCTCCACTGATTAAAGACAGCCTGCAAAATGCTTCAGTCCCAGGCTGGAATAATGCTTATTACAACTGAAGAAATTTTTCTTATCCTTTTATAGAGGATAAAGCACAAAGATGCTATATAGTCAAATATGAGCTATATATTTAGGAGTAAAAATGTAGGCTAATTTACAAAATGAGAAATCAGATCCTGCAAAGACATGTAGCAGTCGTCACAGGAAAGTGCATGTGAGCTTTCAGGTCTGATTTTGACTTAGAGAGACAGGAAAACTAATTTTTATCCATAGGGGAAGGTGAAAGGGAGAGGATATTATTTGACAGGTCCCTTGCCCCTAGAAGTTGAGTATTGGCCAACTCAGTGTGGAAATACCATATGCAAGTACATTCTCTACATGTAAAGAATATAAAGAAAAGGATGTGGAAAAATTCAAGAAGCTGTGAAGAACCAGGGAAAGTGATGAAAACATGCACTACAGTAAGAGACATAAAAAGTACCATTTATTTAGCTAATTTAAAAGAAGATTGAAATGTGACTTGATAAAGAATTCAAAGCCTTTGCAATAACAAGTATTTTTAGGGAGATTCAAATCAGAACTGCACTGAGGAATAGGTGAGAAAGAAGGAGCAAAAATGATTTATAATGGAAACAATCTATCAAGAAAAATACCTATTATTTTTCATTTCATAGCATCTTCAGAATAAGTCTTCCAGGAACATATGGTTCAGTCAAACACAGAATATTGCAGCCAAAGAAATATTAAGTCAAACTTAATGGCCTGTGGTATAGGTAGAAAATGATTCTTTTTTTGTCCCAGATATTCACACAGAACAGTAAGGACTGCATCCACCTTCTGCAAGAAATTGCAAGTGGCTTCTATCTTTCATATATTTTGGAATGGAAGTTATTCCTATTCCAGGGAATCTACAGAAACCACTGAAATCACAAATAAGTAGCAAGGGAAAGAAATGTCATATTCTAGCCAAACACACATGAAGAAATAATTGTGCTAGACCTCTTGGAAACATTTCACCCTTTCTTCTTTCTTCTCCCTCCCGCTCTGCAAAACAATGTTACCTCCTAAAAGATAGATGCTTTCTGTTCTACTGATTAGGAAGAAACATATAGCTTTTTTATTTTTTTCTATGCATTCTGGACAACTAAAATAGATCTCAAGTAACATAGTGAATTCCTTATCTTTATAAAGTCAGCAACTTTGAAACACACTATTTATTATGTCCACTGCACTCTCCTTACAAACACCATTTGGATGACAAGTAGAGAGCAATTTCTTTGTGTCATTATCCAAATTACCAAAATTTCCGTATCCAATTACCAAAAATAATTTTTAATCAAAATAAAAGTCATCTATGCAATCTGCTGTAGAACTTCCTGTCAGTTCTTAAAATATGGTAACCTGCAACTGTGTTGTTTACTCTCCAATATCATCTCTTTGAAAGATGAGAATCAAGCAAAACTTCTAATATAGCAGTTCAATTTTCATGATAGTACAATGAATCTTTTAAGAATGAATAAAATAGCCCACCCGTAAAGGATGGATATTTTTCACAAGCTGCACATACAGACTGTTTTAAGTCCCTCTGAAAAAAAAGTCTTAAGAGCTAAGAGTCTTTTGCACACATCCTTAAAGTGAACAATTTTACATTCACATGCTGCTCCTCGCTACTCCTTGTCATATATCACTATACAAATAAACCCAAGTGGATCCTCACACCGAGGAGGAAGAAGAGATCAGCCTCATACTTATCCTGACAATGAGGAAAAAGAAACCACTGTCTCCCAGACAACGTCACTGGATGGTGAAAACTCCCTGTGGCAATGGAGCTCACCAGACTGTTGGCCTTAGCACCCAGAGGACCATCAGAAAGGTGAACATAGAATCATAGAATCAGTAAGGTTGGAAGGGACCTCTGGAGATCATCTAGTCCAACCTCCCTGCTCAGCAGGGTCTCCTAGAGCATGTTAGACAGGGTTGCATCCAGGTGGGCTTTGACTATCTCCAGAGAAGGAGACTCCACAGCCTCTCTGGGCAACCTGTTCCAGTGTTCTGTCACTCTCACAGTGAAAAATTCCTCCTCACATTCAAAAGAAGGTTGATAATAGGGGGTCTGCTTTGTGTAGCAACTTGATCTCTATTAGTTTGGACTGTAGGTCTGAGCTGGACTAACAAAATCCATTTGTTGCAACTTGATCCATTATGATTTTAATTACCCTAAAAGTATATTCTTGGCTTTGTGTGAGGTACTGTCCCCTTTTAGCCCAGGAGAAGATTTTTAATGCAACAAACTTCTTTTAAAATTCAAATACCCATGTGAGGAACTTTCCACTTGCGTACTAATAAGATAATGAGATTTAAAGAAGTTTTGGATTCTTTATTACTCTATAATGAATCAGTGATAGGACTATGGATTAATATTGTTATTGTTCATCAGATTCATTTTTCACTGATTTATACTTGGCTTACATGATTTTATGCTGCCTCCATTTCATATAGTTTCTATATTTTTAAAAATCTCTTTCTATTTAAGGAAGTTCAAATGCAGTTTGTAAATGTATGTCTCTATTGAGTTGGTATATGGCAGTTAAAGCTGAATGACTAAAACTGATGACTTTAGAAATAAGCCATCTGTAATTCTTCAATCCCTCATAATATGCAAAATATTTAATTTCCTCCCTCTGTCTAAACTCATTGCCAAAGGAAAGCCGCATTAAAGGGAGAATGAGAAGAATATTGACCTTTTCTTTTTGAGTCATACCAACTAATTATGACACATTCTGACCACTTAATTGATGTAAGATAATCAGTGCTGGCCATGAGCCGGGTGTATTTTGCTGCAGGCAAAATTATTCAGTAAAAGTGGATTATTTAAGCAGTCACACTTAAAGTTTTTAATGTGTGTTTAAGGACTGGAAACCAACCAGACCACACAGGGATGTTAAGTCAGTGACTGAGCAGAAGTAAAGTATGTGTCTCATAGATGCAATCATGAGAGTAGTTGACCATCAGTGAGAAGCAGGAGTGGGGCTGCTCAACCGGGGAAGGTGAGGCTGAAGTCAAGGGAGACCACTACTGCACGGGGCAGCCCAACCAGGGCACTGTCCCACCATACCCCAGCAGGCTGGCACCAGTAACAGGCTCTGATGAGCATCAGAGAAAGGCAAGGTGATGTCTCAGTTCTGGGGCAAGGAGCCCCACCAAGAAGTTGGAGTCAGCAAGGTGCAGGGTTTGGTGCAGGTTTACCTACACACAGAGCGCAGGTGAGGTCTGAGCTGGACTGGAGCCACTGGACCACAGGCAAAGGAGGAGGGTGGGAGTCCCAGGAGAGGCTGGTCATGGCAACTAATGACATACGTTTCAGCCATCCAGCAAAAACCACCCCCATTAACACTGATGGTACACAAGTGGAAACTTTAATTAGCTCATCTTTAAGGATGTATCGTATTTCCTGCAGATTACGTTCTAATCCTTAAACTGTTTTGACATTTTAATGACTGCAACTGCAATTCCTCTGCTAGCATGGTAATCCAGATTTGATTTAAAATGATCATTTATATTTGCTCATTGTTCCTTTTACTGAATTTAATTAGAATGTTGCCAGCACTGGATAAAGGTCAGCTTTTTGGGGTAACATGTAAGACAAGCTGTAACTTGAAGAAATTGCAACCTTAGGCTTTTTTAAATTAAATGTAGCTGAAAGGTGAAAAATTAAAAATATAGTAAGAAGTCATAATCTCAGCTCACACTTGGGAATTCATAAACTAAATTATTATTCAGGTCTTGTTAAAAGTTGTAAGAGCAGTATAGACTTATTACTTCTACTGCAATGTTCTGTCCTTCACCTATTCCAGTAACGTGACTGAGCATTTTGCAGCAGCAAAGAAGTTTGAATTAGAAAGCTGCTAAGCAAACAAAAAGTGTAATGGTAGAACTTCTTTCTATAGAAAGAGCTGCTGCTAAGAATCCTTTCAGATCCACGTTTGAAATGCATCGTTAGCTTCTAAGTTAAGAGGACACCGTGTGACACAACACCGCTGCAAGTTAAGTACACGTTTTTACAGGCACGAGGTGGGTTTTATGTGTGGTTCTGTTTTTCCTTCCCCTGATTATTGCATAGAAGCCAACTGCATCACAGAAACATAAAACTTACTGGAATAAGTAATTTTGTAGTCCTTCTGAGGTGACTGACTCATGACTGATCAGTGATTTGCATTTGGAAGTTCAGAGTAGACAGCTCTTGGTTTGCTTCCCAGGCTTTTCCTTCTCATCAGTGCACATACTTGATTATTTTTTTTCAACACCACTGAAAATCAAAACTATGTAGGCCCTCTTCCACAACTGGAATATTACGGTGTGGACAGCATGGTGCAGGAGGAGAAAAAGCAACCTTAGGCACAGCACAGAGCTAATCAGGAGAAGATTTTTGACCTTCAGAAAGAACCACCTTACTGTTACCAGTAAGTTATGAAAATTTTAAGGGAGGCCTGCAAAATGGTACCAGAATGAGAATATGTGGATGACTTGTCACATGCTCTGTGAGAAAGAGGGTGAGGAGGTGTATCACTGTATAGATCCTTTTAAGTATGCTACACTGGCCTCTGCTTGCATGGCCACAAACCAGGTGATGGCTCTGAAACTTTAACAGTGTAGCCTGCTTCTCCCAGGGGAAAAAGATATTTTTCCCCTCTATTGTATGTTTTATGTATGAGGCCAGAAAGAAAAATATTCGTATCTGTCACAAGTTAGAAGGCAGTGAATATCAAGGAGGGGGCTGGTTTTTGGACAGCTGTGCTGTCACTGGTAGGTTGCTGACACTTCTGAAGCTGCCTGGGTGCGTTTCCCAGAGATGCATTGAACGTTGCCTTGAGAAGGCCCGGAACCGTCTAGCAGGGGCCACCTTTGGGTGTTTCTGTTACCTGATACAACAGAACGTGGAGCACCTGAGCAGAGTGGGCTTTGATGTCAGGTCCATATGGGAGCATGGATGGGCCGTTACGACAGATCAGCGCGGGAGGCTATGGAGAAGGGTCTGTGATGTCTGCAGGGTTGGGCATTTTGAACAGAGGGAGAACATCCCTTTTTCAGATTATATAAAACGACACTACTGCCTGAAGCAGGAAGCTTCCCACCTGTTTGCACAGTTGTTGACAGATAAGCTAAATATGTCAAAAATTACAGGCAGAAAGACGATTCTGCCAAACGGCTGAATTGTTTTTAAATGGCCTGTGGAGTAAATTTGATCCAGCAAACCGGTCTTCTCAACATCACCGTAGTAAAAGTCCTCTTGTCACAAGAGGGTCATGGTCTTAAACCTCAGCTTGAGCTTAGGCATGACTTAGTCATGCAGAAGTTAGAACCTGGTTTAGTTGCCATATAGCTTGATAGTGTAATTCCCTCTTTTTCTCGAACTGAGGCTTTGAACTTAACCTTGATTTAATGCTCTGTAAGATACTGGCAGTTGCCAGGGCTGCTGAGAGGACGGGGTGGCATTGACAGCAGCCCGGCAGCTTTCCTGGTTTGAGTCATAACCAGAGCTCATGGGTAATTCTGAATTCACGTAATTTATGAAAAATTTATGTAATTTGTATTAAAAAAGCTTTTTAAAAGGCACTGTGGAGTCAATAGAATATATTATTAGAAAAAAATGGTAAATCTGTTTTTAAAAAATTTCTGCAAATGAGCTTACGGAGGAAGTATGATCTTTTGGACAGATCTTTTGGACAAGTCAGAAGCCCAAACATGGACTTCTAATGGCCCTTGTGTTTCCTCAGAGTATCTAAGACGTCTTCAGGGGGTGGCAGATATGAAAGAGACTCTCTTGGAAGCTCTTACCCTTCCAGAATGGCAGCTACAGACAAGTCTTTAGCACATCTACAATAATCTACATGATCAAAAAGAGCAGAGTTGCAGAGTTGTTCTTTGGAAAAGCAATTGTAAAAATAGCTGAAAAGTAAATGTCAGTTATTAGTAGCATCAATAAGAAAGTGAATTTATGGAAAATATTTTACAGGTTTCTGGGAAGACTATAAATTGGATAAGCTTCCTGCCACTTTTAAACACAATGCAGAATGGGCAAAAGAGAGTTTTTTCGGACAGTAAATTTGGGTATTTTTTTTCAATTGGTGAAAGCACAGATATCATTTCTTTATTACTCTAATATTTTTTCATATTGAGTGCCAAAGCTGCGGGTGCGTCGTCTGGCATATGTTGCATCTCCAGTGATTCACCAGAACATGAGGCCTCTGAAGGTAGAACTCACTGCATTTCTTTATATTCACATTTAAATGTGAAAATGCCAAGTAATTGAAAACAAAATGTCTTCCAGAAGCGTTTTTTTGGCACACCGTGCACTAGCACACTGTGCAACTGGGAGCCTGCAGCATCAAAACAGCTCTACTGTATAGCTTCCTCTGGGATGCCAAGAGATGGTCATCTCCGCCCAACTTCTCAGCAACCTTTGGAGGCAGAGCTCCACAAAGCTGTCCACCCAGGGCAGCAGGTTTTCGTAGGAAGGTTGCCTGCTTGGTGCCTCTGAGTTCCCAATTTTGAGAGAAGTGGAGGGTATTCAGGTTACTTATGGCACTGAGCAGTAGTAGTGATGAAAATGACCCTTTCCACTGCCTTCCGAATCCTCCTGCAAATGGTCAGTGGTGCATACTGTAGTTATTGGAGGAGCTACTAAACTATGGCAGAAGATGAAATTACCCATCCTTCAGATGCTGTAGTTGTTTCGTCTATGTTCCTAACACAAACCTGGCTCTACAAAGCATCATGGAATTATAATGAGCTTTGGATGCATTTTGGGGGGTCATTTTAGTTCAGAAAATGCCTTTAGCATGCCTTGATCATTCCAGCCACTTGAAAATGCTAAAACATGAATGCAGGTTACTGGCAGTAAGAGCTTGATTGCTTTCTGAAGTTGTTTCTACTTACTGACTGTTGAACTCTGAAGGAAATCAGCATTAGTAAAGCACTTGAATGATGCAGCATGGAATGAATTTATTCTAGCATGGATAAACATGAAACTGGTTTCATTAAAAAAAAAAAAAAAAAAAAAAAAAAAAAGCTCCAGAAGCACTTGCCATCTCCAGTGCATTGAAAAAAAGTAATAAAATTTATAAGAGCATGAATTTGTTCCAGGATCAATAGACATTTTGCTATTAAGTCTCCTTGAAATATAAAACCTATTTTTAAAAGATCAAGAAATTTCAGAACTGTTGCATGTGTTATCTGTATTTTCTGATGAAACAACTACTTTTAATATAATTTAGATATTGAATTAAAAGAACGTGGGTGTATGTGTATATTATACATTATATATATAATATAAAGATAATTTTAAGGACAAAAAAGTGAATATCGAGCAGAAAACTCCCTTTATGGGATAAAACGCCATGTCTACAGTAAATGTGGAATGAACATTTCAAAACTAACATGGATAGTACCAAAATGCAGGTGAATTCAGAGGTCTGGTAGAATGGACTGTCTTTTCCACCTCACCGTTCTGAAAGGTCATGGGGAAGCTGAAAGCAAAATTTGATAGATGCATTTTTCCTGCTGCTACCTTTAGCTTAGAGGTTAACAGGCCGTGCTTTACCGAGTGCTTTAGCAGCAGTCTGCGGTTCTAAAATGAAGTTTATCTCTACTAGCAGTGCTTAGGTGGCTGTCAACCCCGGGCTTCCCGTAAACGCATATTGCGGCTGTCTTTTGTGCCTGATACTGCTTTAGCTGTTGCAGTTCGTAGCTGTGGTTGATGGGCATGGCCTCTTGGAAAAGCAGATGCGAGAAACGTCTGTCCTAGGGCAGAATTTGACTTGGTGCAGCATGAAGAAAATTAAGTAAGGAAAGCGGAGCCCAGGTCTGAGCTTCCAGATGCTTATTGAAAGAATGGTAAATAAAAAATAAATCAGGGAGGGTGAAGAGCAGGAAGAACGATGGAATTTTAAATGAGAAGCGAGCGGAATAATTCGGTACTATTTTCTCAATCTCATTACCATGTTTTATGATGAAGGGGAATTAATTTGCTGTTCATTTCATCTTTTTAGAAATAGTCACGAAAAGTGTATGGGAATATTAATACTGAACATATTCTATAAATAACAGATACCAACTACCTTAGTGACTTCAGCGTTCTACATTTCTGCTGGTTAACTCTCTCATGTCTCTACTAAATACAGCATTACTAACCTATGCAAAAAAGGAAGAAATTATTCTACATGAATTTTAAAGTGTCAGAAGACTGGAAATTGAAAAGGGAGCACCTTGTTCTCAGTTTAGCTGTAATATATTTCTCATAAAAAACAGCTGGAGATGATTAGTCTTGTCCTCTGTTTTATTTCAGTCAGCCATATACAGGATCGTTCAATTAATACATGCTCATTTTTTTCAATCTTCAGTTTAACTTTATACGTTCTCTACTATCAAGCGTAAATATAAATCATCTTCTATGTCACCTTTGCTTCTGAAGGTTAATACGAAGCAGAAAAGATTAATTATGGAGACTTCTTGGGCCAGCTCAACAGCCGGATGGTTGCTGGGGACGGAGAGGCAGGGACGGCAAGGCGTCTCTGGACCTTGAAAGGCAGCTTTTCAGAGGTGAAGGCTGCCAGGAAAGGAAGAAAAAGCTTTTTGTGAAATGTGGGCCTAGACTGTAACTCAGCTGGCATCGTAGCTGTGCAAAAAAAATGCAGGAAGCGCTCGTCATTTTAGCTAGCATTAAGGATTTTAACAACTTATCACAAAGAAATCTGCAAAGGTGAAAATTATCAATTCTAGCTGTTAATTATTTTAAAATAGGCTTTGGGGTTTGGAAAATGCTTGGCTGTTGAACACATATTAGCAAAGAATGTTTAGGTGAATTAGTTGAAAATCTCAATTTACCATCCAGTATACATAAAACTGGTATGTAAGTTTATAAGCATTGCTCCTGGTTAGGAGACTTGCTTGCTGGATACTAGGGTATACAAAGCTGCATGCATTTACCTGCAGACTGCTCGAGAAAGCAATCTTCACAGGTAGGACTTCACTGCAGTCTAGGATGTGTTTTATTAGGTCCTCAGAGTGAAAGCCACTAAGTTGCTGAAGTCTTTCTTAATAGAATATTTCTTTAAATTGAGAGCTAGGCCCACAGCAGAGGGGAGAAAGGTGATCATTTTAACCCTCTGTAAATGAGCAAAAATGATTTTAGTAAAGCACTTAATCCCAGCAAGCCATTTAACATTTAAAATTTCCTTAAATGTTCCAGGGCATTAATCACACTTTCAGAGCACTTATCCAGAAACTGAAGTTCCAGCACTGCATTACTGTGAGTCAATTTTATTTTTTTTTTTAGCAGCGAACTGACTGCTGATGGTATGAATTTATATAGGTTTCTCAAAGCTTAATATTTTTTTAGAAACTATATTCAAATGGCATGAGCAGTGGATTAGGACCTGTATATTCCTAAACTCTGTATTGTGGTCTGCTACTGATCCGTGATACGCTTACTGTTTTCCTAGAAGGGGTAAAAATAGGAATTATTTTGTAAGTCTGATTAGTGTGAAGTCCTTTTTCACCGTTAACCACTTTTATTCCTGAGATAGGATAACCACGTGCTCAAGTGTTTTCTTTGCAGTGAAAATAAAAAGAGAGAGCAAAGATGAGGTTTATAGAGGGCAGGAAGTTTCGGCTGCCCTGTCCATTAAAAAGTGACTTTAACCTTTTTTGAATCTGATTTTCAAAAAGAAGTGTCCATTCATTGCCATCAGCACTTACCAGAGAGTCTAAGTCTTCCAGCCCTAAAAACTCAAGTCTTTAAAAATTGTCAGTTTTGCTGGAAAACACTAGAGTTCACTTTTTCTTTATGTTTTTGATCAGAGGTTTTGGTCAGGCAGAAGGTCACATCTAGCAAAAAAGCGTTTGGACACTGGAGCTGAAAGAAAGCACTAGTATAACACTAACGGATTGCAGAAAAATATTTTTGAAAATCATTTCCTTAAAACTCTCTGTATTGAATACTATCTAATCCTAAGATTTTCCTTTTAGTACGTTCTCATGTCAAGTCCAAAGCAGAATGCTCATGAGAATGTTTTTTCTCGCATTCCCCCCAAAATTCCCCCTGAAGCTTTTGAGAAATATGTACTCATTTCAAGCAGACTTGCAAACTTGAATGATCCGAATAGTTTTAAATACTCACTGAATCAGGATCCCATTTCTAAGTCTAATCTGGTACGTGGCAGGCTGCAGTTTGTGCCTGTCATTAATGCCTGGCAGAAATCCTGTGACCACGTGTGCTTTCTCAGATGTAAAACTAACAAAACAGAATTTCTGTTATAGAAAAAAAAATGTTGAGATAGTTCATTCTGTTAGCACATCTCATACAATAGGGCTGATTGACATAAGTTGCCTTGAATTCAGATCTTAAAATTATCTCACTTCTCCACAGTGTGTCAGTTGAGCCACATTAAACAGACTGAAACTAACTGCATGAGATCATACAAAAATGCCTACTAAAGACATTAATAGATTTCTGGGAATTAATAGTCACTTACGTTTATTTATTGCTATAATGACATACTATGATACTTTCTTTTATAATGAAAATAGTTTTAAAGTACCAGGTATACTTGAGTCTAAAACTGGCAAGAGAAAGTTAGACTTCTTCAGAGTCCCAGGAATATTATTCTTTGTCTTAATATTGAATATATAGGAAATATTGAATATAGGAAAATTCCTATGCATATAAAGTTATCTATTTGCTTTAAAATTTGGTTATAGTAAAGCTTTCCTGTGCAACAGGAGCACTCATATGGTCAAAAATTTTTCAAAACCTTTCATCAGTGTTCTTTAATTCTCTAATTGATATTTATATAAACATATTCATTTGTAAAGTAGTTGCATTTTGCTCTTCCCAACTGCACAGGGACTTGTATACAAGTATACTTGTACACACAGTATTCATCTATGAAGGAGAAATAGGCTATTGGTGCCAATTCTCAAAGTTTTTCTTCTCCCCGTGTTCCCGTTGTCAGCATGCCTAATCAGAGCCTTCCTGGGAACTAGAAATATCCCACTCTGAAATCTATTGTCACGTCCAGACTTGAAACGCTTGAAGACTTCTGACCTACTGTTTTTCCAAAATTATTCTGAAGTATTCTCTAGTTTGGAGTGAGCTGTCTTCATCAGTTTAAAAGCTTGGAACAAACAACAATGAACTTTGAAGCCATGCACCTAAATATGAGTGTGTTCATTTCAATTTGTGTCTTTTTAACCAAATCCCTTAGGAGCTCTGTTTCTGAATGCTAAAAGAATGTAAAGTATGGAAACCTTTAAAAAGGAATACGTCTGTTTCTATTAGAAGTATGTACTTGTAGGGTTCACAGAATCACAGAACGGTTGAGGTTGGAAGGGACCTCTGGAAATCATCTAGTCCAAGCTCCCTGCTCAAGCAGGGTCACCTAGAGCATGTTAGACAGTGTTGCATCCAGGTGGGCCTTGAATATCTCCAGAGGAGGAGACTCCACAACCTCTCTAGGCAACCTGCTCCAGTGCTCTGTCACTCTCACAGGGAAGAAATTCCCCCTCACATTCAGGCGGAACTTCCTGTGGTTCAGTTTCTGCCCATTGCCTCTTGTCCTGTCACATGGGACAACTGAAAAGAGTTTGTCCCTGTCCCCTTGACATTCTCCCTTCAGGTACTTGTACACATTGATAAGATCTCCCCTCAGTCTTCTCTTCCCCAGGCTGAAGAGGCCCAGCTCTCGCAGCTGTTCCTCGTAGGGCAGATGCTCCAGCCCTCTGATCGTCTTTGTAGCCCTACGCTGGACTCTCTCCAGTAGCTCCATGTCTCTCTTGTACTGGGGAGCCCAGAACTGGACACAGTACTCAAGATGAGGCCTCACCAGGGCTGAGCAGAGGCTCAGGATCACCTCCCTCGACCTGCTGGCAACACTCTTCCTAATGCACCCCAGGAGACCATTGGCTTTCTTGGCCACAAGGGCACATTGCTGGCTCATAGTCAGCTTGTTCAGTGGAAAAACACATTATCCCTAGATATATGGAGGAGGGAATAGTAAAGCACAGCATTAGTTCCTTGGCACTGTAGGTGCTTCTTTTCCAAGTATTGCAGGCTCAGCAATTACCTAAATGATGAGTATGTAGACACAGGTTAAGTTTTGGTTGTCTTCTACTGCTTGCGCTGTGCAGATCCCCTTAATGTGCAAGCCATAGGCTTACTGTTATATTTCCCTTCCTCTTTCTGTGGAATATCCTGAGCAGGAGGAAGGCAGTCTGACAATAAAATCCTATGTCTGACCACATCCGTGTGTTACATTATGAAGAACTGTTTGCTTCTTGTTTAATGGCTCTCCTCCCACTGAGGAAGACAAATCAAACCTGCATATATTACATTATCAGTACTGCGCTAATCTGATATCTTAGTGCTATTCCTAAGGCTGTTACAAAAGGAAAAAATATATTTAACAATATTAATGTAATAACTACTTGTCAGTACTCTTTGTTTTGTCACTTATTTCTGACCTCTCCTTTTTACTTTAGAGTTTTCCAGGGAGTGTGCGTTGTATTTCAGAAGCAACTGCAAAGATGTTGGAAATCTTAAAATAAAAGCACAGTATAATCTTCATCAACAGAAAGAAAGAGACAAAAGCGTACAATTTCTGGCTAGCACCAGACAAAACTATCTCGTGTCGAGTGACTGAGCGCAAAGAAACCTATTCCTGATTTGTGGTTTACTTGCATGTTCTTTGAAGAACAGTGATTACGGATGAGTAACCTTCTTGCTATTGATTCTTAAGAAGACTGCAAATTGCTGCAGCCCTCTGGAAGTTTAGCCTACAGCTTTCTGTGATAGTTGACTGATACGGGCATCTGACTGTAGTATTTGTGGATGTTCTTGTAAACCTGTTCCTCATATTAACTATCGTTCACCTACTTCCAAGTATTATCTAATACAAGCGTCTTCTAATTGAGAGGGGAAGGCTAGGAAAACAGAGACGTCCCTGTGCGCAAACTCACTCTGTGAAATTTTGCCCTTCTGGAATGGTGATTGAAAGGCTTCTTTACATGTGACGATTGCATGATATTTTAACCCTTTATCTCCTGTTGCAAATGATACTACACCTGCCAAGACCTAGACAGCATTTACAAGAGACCGCTTTAGAAGTAATATTAGGAAAATAATTCTGATACCATAACTTTGGTCTCAATACTCTTTCAAAGCTGAAAGAGTGCTCAGGTCTCTCAGTTTGATTATTGCCTTTTTTTTTTTTTAATTTTCAGCCTAGGTACTCTATCTCACAGTATCATTTGAGGCTTCTGTGCAGATAGTAAAAACCAGGTATTTTGTCATGGAAACACTTTATTAGAGTATAAATTTGAGAAAAATCATTGGTCTGTGCCTCTCCAGCTTCTCTTATTGTGTGTGAAAGGAGATGCTATTTTGAAAAATAATATTACTTAGACCTTACAGTGCCTTCTTAGAACTTTATGAATGGAAAAATCATGTTACTAAAGCAATTAAATTAATGGGTAAATCGCATCAAATTCACACAGCTCTCATTCATAGGGGATGGCACCTAATGGAAACAAATAAAAAATATTGCAGGTAGGATAGTGCAAGTGAGTCTTGCTCACATAAACCCAAGCATGCCACTTTATTGATACTAGAATAACTGTAATTCAGCCGTGCTTCCGCAGCATCCACATGGTTGTGTAAGTATACTAGCCTGGGTTACAGGCCAGCAAACAAATGGCTCATATAAAGCACTTTCACATTTTTATGACTTTGTCTTTACAAGCAGTTATATTGGCAAAACAAAGTGTTATAATCAACAAGCTTCCTTGTATATTTTTTAAAAAACTATGTAGGTCAGACATGTCCATTTTAAGAGTCAGCTTTTTGAGGACAGGGAGGAGAAATGATTCATTGTAGAACAAAAAATTTATTTTTTAACTAGAATTTTTATTCCAAGGCTATCTGCACTGCATGTCTGCAGGCAGTTTCATCTGTGAATTCATCATTGAGTTGTTCAGTATCATGAGTGATTTCTGTAATTCTTCGCAGCTGGCCTTTGCCTTTTCTATGCTTATAATACTGAAGTATCTTAAGGAGACTTTGGTATTTCATTAATTTTTCTATATTGTTTATTCTTCTGAGCTTAGGTGGAAAACTGGAAAGCATAAGAATTTTGTTGAAGTATTTATGTCAAGTTTAAAACTTCAGAGTTCCTGATCAGTTGTGGCAGATGCTTTATGAGGGGCATACTTCTATGTGAGATACACCAGATATAAACTCTGCCTTAAAACTAGATATTTCATGCTGAAATCTCACAGGTTTTTAATGTCTTTGGAGTGGAATTCAGCATTCTGCTCCTCTTCCCAGAGGTTTTTTTTCAAGCAGAAGTAGAGTTTGCTCTGGACCGGGCTTTGTCCTGGCTTTCTCCGTAGCATTACTTGTGAAGGAATCAGACAGTGACGTAACGGAGGACGTAGCATTGCCGTTCCCGTGGAGAACTGCAGTGAGTTTGTGCTAAGTCACTTGCTCAGACCTTCGAAGGCCTTGTACAGCTGCTAATTCTTGGGAAAAACTGGTTTGTGGTTTCTACGCAGCAGGCAGCCCTGTGGCTTTTTTCCGAGGTTACAGTGAAATAAAACTCTCCTACACTTAAAATCTTGTTACAGGCAAAAGGAATGCACCATACATATGCAACGAAAAATTTATTGTTAGTCTGATTGATGTTTTAGCAGTGTAATAGTCAAAACGGTCTAATTAGTATAGGGAAACCTCATTAATAGTGAAGTGAAAATAATTATGCGGAAAGCCTTCAAGGTTTTTGGTTTTTTGCTTTTGGGGTTTTTGTGTTATAGTCACACTTTGGTCTATGTCCTAGGGTTTGCACTCCAGGCTTCCTCAAGCAGAACAGCAAGGGATGGGTTGTGGTGAGCCATCAGCTTCATCCTGAGGTCTTTGACAGGAGGAATGTGATGTTCATTGGGAGCAGCGAGGCGTTTCTTGTCTTCTTGGCTACACTGGGGCTTATTTTTATAACTTTCCTCACCATAGTCTACTTCCTTCTGTTTTTTTCCCCCTGGAGATTGGCTGTGGGATGCTAGCTCCCTCAGCCTAAATTCACATCAAGGGCTTACGTTTGTTACGCAGTGATTTACCCAACCTGTTCCATATCTGGTGTTCCCAGAGCTGAAGGTAAGAGAGTCTAGGCATTTAGTACTTGACCACCAGCAAGTTCTCAAAACAGCTGAAACCCATCAGGCCAAGGCAAATCCTGAGACTTTGCCGTTGTCTTTGCTTGGCAGTGTCAGCTGTGAGGTTTTTGTTTCTTGACTGCTGGCTTGCCCTTGTGGTTGCTATTGGATCTGCCTTTGGAGAATGCAGTTTTTCCTGGAGAGGAGTGAGGAGTCCTCTCACTGGGACAGAACAGGCATTTGGGGTTATTTTACCAGTCTGATCTTGTTGCTTATACTGTAAGCTTTCATTCTACTTCATTCTTTGGCTCTAGAGTCACTTGTATATATTTCTTATAGGAGTGGTAGAAAATGCAAAAGTCTTGTGATAGGACCTCACTATGTAAATTGGACTTTCAAACATCTTTCATTAAGATGAAAAAAATGTACAGAGCATGTAATCTTTCTCGTGGTATTTTCTAGACTTCCTAAAGGTACGTGAGAAATTCATTTTGCTGATAAGCATATTCCCGTCCCTGGCCATCGCTTTGATTTTTTCATGTGGAAATTTGAAATTTTTCTCATGAAAACACTTAGGTATTCCTAAAGACAGCCTCTAGTTCCCATACTCAGCACTTTTTTCTCTTTCCTGATAAATTTGATCTTCTGTCAGTAGAACTTACATTAGACCAAGGAGAACCATTACTTCAACGGAAAACATAGATTCCTTATGTACCAATTACAAATACCACAACTATATTACCTATATCATTTTTCACAGATATTGGCATTTTCTACACCAATAAGTATCTTGCAAGGAATACTTGCTGAGCTTTCACTAATTTCATAGTAATGAAACTAAAATTTAAAGAGCTCATAGATATGTGTTAAATCAATAGCTAATGATAAAGCTATTCATCTTCCATCCCTTGAAAAAATTGAATGTTTTCCTTTTACGGCTTTCCTGTCTTTGGCCAAGGCTTCCTATTTTTCTAATGTATTCATTTTGGAAAAGCAAATTCCCTCAGCAGAAGTGAGCACACAAAGTAGACTCGCCAGATTAAGATATAGTTGAGTTTCTGCAGAAAATAACTTCTATCATTTAATCTAGAAGAGGCGTTTGGGGAGATACGTGCCGCTCTTCCTAGAAAATCCCATTATTGTTCTACTTGTCACTGATAACTGGTGACAGCACTCATAGTTAATCACATTTATCCTGTTGCATATGCTGATACGCAGCAAACTTGCTTATTTTAATAGTTTTGTAATTAGGATATTGTTACAGACATTTATAATACCCAGAGATACAGTTTTAAAATCCAGCGGGTTTAACAACTGTAAGGCTTTCTGCAATGTTGGATTCTGCTTGTGATCCTGTAGCTTTTAGTGTTGTCATTTCGGCTCCAGTAGAACCAAAATCACAATAAACATAAGAATTTTGTACAGACAGATCTCACACACCTATAGGCAAAATTATGACCTAACATCGCATACTTTAGGTTAAAGATTAAGAACTGACTTTGCAGGCTGCCTATGGGATTTTGCCTTCTCTTCTGCTGACCATAAGTCATCACAGAATTTCAAGGTGCAATCTTACTTTTGTTACCTTTCAGAAAATTAGCTTTATATTTATATAAGAATGTAGCAAATATTCTGTTCTAGTAAACATTCACTAGCAATTTTTTCCTTTTTTAACCTATGAATACTTCCCTTCATTTTTGGGGGGAAATGTCTCAGAAACTTCTATAAAAATATGAGTGTTACCTGAATGCTTGGATAAATGATTACACAGGGCACTCATCTTGCTTGACTACTCTGGAAATTAATTTATTTTGGATGATCAGTCAGAATTAAACACAGAGCTGTAGAAGTTTATGTATTTGTATAAGAATGGTTTTGATTCTGTAAGAATTTTAGCGAAGGCTCAAATATGAGATCATTTATCAGCTATACAGTGTATTGGTGAATATTGAGAGTACAACTTAACTATTTTTTGTGAGAAAATAGTGGGTTTATTTTCTATGGAAAAAGATTGAGCGGTTTATTTTAAATCCATCCCACACTCTTTAGACCTGTTGCCATGCATATGATACTGCTTTACTTTACAGAGTATTCTTTCTTCGTTCTATAAAAAACCCTGAGATTTGATGTTCACCTCAAAATATGATTTCTCAAGCCAAAACTGGAAGAAATTCACAAAATTTTTCTCTTCCCCGTGAGACATTGTCATTTCAGCAAAATGAACTTTTTAAAGAAATATTTTCTGTGTGATAAATGAGACTATCTTTAAAGCTGCTATTGGAATATGATGAGATTCAGAGTTGCTAAATGTTTTTGTACTTTGTGTTTGGGTTTTTTCCCCACTATGGTATCAGAAAACAACAGATGTTCATTCTTCCTACGTTCAGAAGTGTTCGACATAACCATTATGAAGGGCCAACTAATCCTCCTCTTCTCCTTAACTACTACTTTTTATTTATTTTTTTTTAACTCATCAAAAGAGCATCTAACTTCCTAGAATTGGCCATAGTCTATATGCTGTTCATTTCTGTCTTTTCCTTTTCTGAGGCCAGGACATCTTCATACTGTGATTTGCATTCCTAATACAGTAAGACTTATTCCACCTACAAAAAAATTTTTTTTTAAGCCTTACCAGAATATTATCAAAATGGTGAAGAAAACTTTGGTTTTCCCTGAAATACTATTTTCTACCTGGTTTATAACTGACTTTTTTTCCTGTAAAAGAATTCTGTAGCTGATAAATTGATCAGTTTTCTTTTTATTTTTTTGACAAAATACAGATTAAAAACAAACAAAAGCCAAGAAAAAAAGACAAAATCCTCCCAAAATGATGTTTTAATGTGTGTATTTCATCTGTTTTTTTTTCTTTCATCTGTCAACAGTTAAACTGCACTTTACTTTGAGAAAATGAAAATTGCACAGCATAGTAAGGTAACTCAAAAGTGAATGAGTCTATTTAGTTTGCTAGAGTGTGTTTAAAATACTACGGAAGAGTTTGGAAATGCCTGGTCCTGTGGTGAGATAAGAATCCTGGACGCACTCAGAGAGTGAGTCTGTGCTCAAGATGTGCAAAACTGTGCATTAAAGGGAAGAAGATGAATGCCCAACCCAGCGCAACCTGAGCAGTGCTAGCTGGATGAGCGAGAAACTTTGATCCCGCCAGGTTGGGGTGTTGTGGTTTAAGGCCGATCTGCTTGTTCCAGACACTTCTGGACACTTTTGCACATTTGCTACCAGGACACTGAACCTATTGACAACCATTGCAGATGTGTGGGTGAGGAAGGGACCATCCTTCTGGTGCTAGAAGCCACAAGCTTCCAATCTTCTTCATCTCCTCCACTTGTCCTTGATATTGATCATAGCCACTGGTTCTTCCTCTTTTGGTGTAATGCAGGGCTCAGGCTTTCCTCCGTGCAGGGTCTCTGCAAAGACCCTGTTGATCTCCTGTTCTTCCTTGTGGAAGCTGCATAGTCTGATCTCGTTGTTCCCGCAGCTCCTTCACCCTCAAACAGAGGACACCACCTTCCAGGTCCCCATCTGTGGGAGAAGCGCTGGAAGTCCCTGCAGGACCATGTCTCCAGCCAGGGCTTTGCCTGAGCAGAGGCCTCTCAAGCACTGGGTTTATTTCCTCCAGGGGTGCTGCAGCTGTGGCACGTTGTTGAGCAGTCCTGCGCTGTCTTCTGCAGGGACTGTGGTTCCCTTCCACTCGTTTTTCCGCGTGAACCACTCTGCAAACTGCAGCGTATGTTCGCTGCTTAGGTTTGCTGCACTCTGTAAAAATGCCTGCATTAATGTCAGAATAACTAGCCAAGGAGCAGTCTAAGAAAAATAATAGCTGCTCCTTCCCAAGCTTAATTTATTCTGACAGTTGGCATCAATGATTAATGACTTTTATTAATTACAAGAAAAAAGATAAGCAAATCTAAATACATTTTTTTTAGCAGAGTTGAGGCTTATATAGAAGTACAAGAGAAGCACAATACTTAGGTCATAATTCCCATCTGCGAATTTATAAAAAGGTTAAGGAGAGATTAATTTTCAAACTCATAAAACTTCAGCTCTTGCCAGAAACACTTAGAAACGCAAAATGAGCGCCCACATTTCTAGGCCAAAATGTTCTCTTTTGCCTACTGCTACTATTCTACACTGCTGAAGAATGATATATATATATATTTTTTTAATGAAGATGAAACTCCGATTAGCTTCTGACAGGCCACTTCCAGAAGCAGGAGGTAAAAATATCCATGCCTGTCCATAAACACGTGCATAAGCAAGGCACTTCCAAAGTAAGTGACGTGTGTTTTAGTTGAGCATGTCCCGGCGAGTTACTGATCGGGCTGTGACTCACGTACCGTTGCAAGGCACTGTTGAAAATAAACCCTTCTTTCCTAGTTACCAGGAGGAATGCAAAAGGTGAAGGTAAGTTTTGCTTCCTGGGGCGTCTCTGAGAATTTAGAAGAGAGCAGATCATGCTGGGAGGGTTCCAGGCAGGGAATTTAACGCCTGCCGCGTTCAAAAATCACCCCTTTTTGGGCACATTGCTGTAAGCAGTGTCCTTCGTTGCGTTTTTGGAAAGCATGCCGGAAGACTTTGAGTCAAACCGTTAAAACTTCAGTAGAAAATATCCTTCAAGTGATGTTCGGGGCAGACAGAATAATGTACGGCAGGTCATTTGAAATGCTCCCCGGAAATAAGTCTCCCATGGCCACAGAATTCGTGCTGCAAGGCAGTATTTATACGAGAAGCCGTACAGTCATTGACTTCCTGACTGCTCAACACCCAGGGGATGAGGGAGGGCCAGAGAAGAAGCCCAGAATAATCCCACCTGAAGTTAGTTTTTTTTTTTTCAACAGTAACTACATCGGATCAAATTTGCGTAAGTGTGCAGATGAGCCTCAGATAGACTAGGAACTCCAAAGTGGCCAAAAAACTATCGTTATAATTCAACGACTGTCATAGGCACTTCAGTTGTTTGGTAATTTGATGTTCCAGGTTAATCCTAGCATAACTGTAAGAGCAAGGTTTTATTCATTGCAGTCCTAAATCATGGAAAACATGCTCTTCTCTGACAGCAGTGAGCTATTGTCATATTCAGTTCTCAGGATTGCCCAAAGATTTATTTTTGGCTGGTTATCAGTCTTATCCACCTTAATTCTCTAATGAATGTAATAAAACACTTGTATTTCTTCTTGTGGCAGTAACAAATTAGGTTTGAAGTATTAAAGATTAAAAACCCCACAAACTTATTTTTAGTTCTGTCACTTTTTTGATAGGGAAGTCTTAAAATATTAAAATCATCTAATTAGTGCACTTCAGTTGCAGGATAGAATATTCATAGACACTAATTACAGCGAAGGGTAATTTCTTACAAAAATATTTTTACTTGCTAATCAAAGAATATGTTGATGATTTGCTTGAGTCTTTGCAAAATCGGTGTGGAAGCCCATGGTAGAGCGACCTTCAGGCAGCAGCTTGATCGCAGGGAGCGATAGCCTCTGTGTAAACCCTGCCATGCCCAGGGTCTTGCTCAAGGGTGTTGTGACACACATTGTCCTTCTGAAGCGCTATTTCACCTATTCTGCTACTGTCCTGTGGTGCTGATTTAATTTATTTCTGGGCTGATCTAGCCCTGGGCTTGTCTTATAATGCCTAGTGATGGCCCAGAAGAGTCGGCATCAGATAATTCTCAGCTCCCTTTCAAGTCCACGGCTTTGCTAACCAGAAGCATTTTAGATTTTGCTTTTTTTGGGGAAAAATACATTTTTCTTCCTACTTTTGATCTATGATCTATTTATAGCTGCAATGATATCTGTTTTTATACTGAGACACTATTTAAAAGTAACTCAGGTTTGTTGTTGTGCATTGCTTTTGCATAAATATATGTTGTATCCAATTACAGGCAGATCAGACATTCAAGAACCATCTTGTAGTACAGGCAGGTCAAAGTGATTTTCTTTGCCTTATATACCTGCAAGAGAAAGAAAGTTTTGTATTTTTTTTTATATAGATTGAGGCTGTCATTTAAATATATTAATGATAATTATTGCTGAGTGTATCACATGAGCAGATTGGTGAGTGGGCAGGATGCCCACGATGCAGCCTGCCCTCGCATCCAGTGTGAGTTTAAACTAGCGTGCAAAGAGGACCGGCAAATGGTAGTATTTTGTTTAAGCTGTGCCTCTGTGGATGCTAGTAGGGTCCTCTGAAGTTAATGGAAATGCTTTTCTTGACTTACCAAAATCCAGACCTAATTTTTTCTGGCTCAGCTGAGCTCGAAATAATTGCTGATGAGCATGTTGCTATGCTTTCTCTGTCCCACAGTATAGCTTCTCTTTATGTTCTAAGATGTTCTTAGCTTATTTAGTGACGCTTATTACTATAATTACATTTGAGCAAGCGCATACGTTCTTACTGAGGCCTTTCGACGACAGCAAGCAGTCAGAATTGTGCACCTTTCCCTGAATACCTGGAAAACTACACCTCTATAAACCATGAATTATATTCTCATCAAGCCAGTGGATAAAAAACAGGGAAATTCAATACCAGCTGGTCTGCAGACTGTAAGGAAGAGCACATAAACTGTTTGGGTTAGTAACCAATGATAATAACAATGAACTGCCATATGTTGCAAAATTTAAATGACCTTTTAATTAGATGAAATAATGTGCTGGATGTGATCATCAATTGCAAGTTTCATTAAATATTAAATGACTGTTTAATTTTACTCATTTAATATATAGTTAGGAAGATTGACTTGATTTTAATTGTTACATCTCTCAATGGTATCGTGGGAGGTTCTGGCTTTTCTACTTTCATGCTCTGTATTTTTTAAAAATATTTTCTATTAATTGAATTTTCTTTTGTTTGAAAATGTTGGTTGTACTCAGTTGCGTTGAAGACCTAAAAAAAAGTCTTTGTCTTTCTACTTCTTTTTCTCCCTTCACAAGAAAAAAAAATCAGTGTTGGTCTTTTTGACAAATGCTGTATACATCTTCAGGATTGGACAGAAAGTACAGTTAATCTTTCATGGCATTTCTGTGAATTTGGCTTATTCCTTTTGCTCCAGCATAAGTTACTTTAATTGTATGATATGCATGTATTAATAGTAGGTAATATTTCTGTTTTTATACCCAGTAGCCTTATATGGATCCGTTCTTACTTATTTGTTTGGGTTTTTTCCAAGTAGTCGTTACACAGATGACAAGACAGTCCCCACTTGGAAGAGTCTAAGAAAAAAAGTGAGAAATGAACTGATGGGGGAAGCAAGATATCAGTAAATATACACAAGTTTTATAAAAAGGAACTATAGTACTTTATTAAATATCTAATACTAATATTCCATGGCAAATACAGGAAATAGAAACTCTGTCTTCATTCATACAAAGCACATTATTGGGAAAACCAGCCCAAGTTTCCTCACACTCTATAGAGAATGATCTTGGAAGACATTTAAAGGATTAATAAAATAGACTAAAAATAGCCGTATCTCTTATATACTTCTCCAAACCTTATTGGACTTTACATAATGTTTCTCAGGTATCAGCTGCAGCAGCATATGGAGCAGCGCGTGGTCATTTGTGTTTCCCCCTCTTGTACACCACGGTGCTTTGAAGATTCCCCAGCCTTGAATTCCACTTTAAAAATAAACTTTATGTGTTTGTGGACCCTTGAATATGTTTTGCATATGCTATTATTTGTTCATTACAAGCACTAAGATTGAAATACATCTGACATGAGAAGAGTGAAGGATCTCTTGTGGCAAGTCCCTTTTAAAAAATACGTGGAAGAAGAAACAGGAGTGACTTTTCCTAGAAGGTGAGGAGTCTGAAAGGTCTCAATCTCCCTGAAAGCGTTTTCAATGTAGAATACTGATGTGTGTGGCAAATGTAATTACATTTTACTACATGTCTTAATATAATCAGTACAGATGTGTGTTCTGTCTCGTAGTGTAGCTGTTTGCATATACATCCCAGCGTGTTCGTATATTGTCTATACAATGAGTACACAGTAAATATGCCATTTCTGTATTAGAAAATAGCTGAGTTTTTCTTTCTTTTTTTTCTTATCCCTCACAGATGGAGGGGAGGCAATTCACCTAAGCTATAGAATTACTTAAATGTATTCATTCTGCTTTCCATCACAATCACTGCACACCACAAGAGATGAGCACTATAAATCTCCTGACAAAATCAACTTGCAAATGTGTTTTTGAACAAAGCCTCATATATTATATTTGTGCAATGCTTTATAAAGTACCACAGTAAAATAAATAAATAAACAAATTCCTTTCTGGTTATAGGTTGCAATATATTACATTTCCCGTTAGACTTTCCTGAACGTATTTCCAGTGAGATGTTATTTCCGCCTTTTTCTTTTTTCTTTTTTTAAGTACCTCTGAGTATGGTAAAAAACTTTTAACAATACCATATCACAAAATCATGTGATAACCATACTATTAACCTATGTCACCAATATATATGTTGATTTAGAAATAATAGCTACATTTTGGAATATATTTCCAAAAATCTCAGCCTGAAGTATTACAATGCACTTTGATACGAGGCTGTTTATATATATAATCTTTAGCATGTGGAAAAGAGAAATTATAATAAAATTTACTTTTGCTAGAAATGAAAACTGTTTTGTTATTGATGTGCATAGGGGTTGCTAGTGTAATGGGATTTTCTGTGATCTAAAGCCTATCAGGTTGGAAATGTGGATTAACTGGAAAGTACTAATGCTTCAAGGAATAATGCCTTATTCCTTTTTTCTTAAGGAGGATCTGTCATTGCCTCCAATGCTGTTCCTGTAGTATGTACTCTTGAGTCCCTAACGACACAGTTTTCCTCATTATAAGTTGAGTTTCGCTTGGGCGGCTAACTTTTTTTTTCCTTTCTCCCAGCAATGTGGTTAACCATCTGCATGAAGATAACCATTTCTCCCTTCTGCACCTGGTATCTATGTGGTCATGATCTCTCCCCCAGACTCTCCTAATCCTACCTTTTCTTTAGTGGTAATATAGGAAATAACTGGCTAGAATAGTTATTTCAGAATGAAATCTCCAGCTTTAGACTCTGTGAGAAAGGGTTTATTCTGGATTTAAAGATACCTGGAATAAATACTGATGCTTGGAGCTGTTTGTGAGCTGATGCATCTATACCTGGAGCACTATATTACATGAAAATCTGCTCCTGCTTCCTCCTCCCTCCCCCCCCCAACCTTATTTAGCACCACCTGATGAATCGTATGTCAAAGATTTCTGCTCAGGGTAGTTTAGTAGGAGAAGGTGCGTTCAGAGAAGATCTTGCTACTTATTGGGCTGGTTAATGCTTGCAAGAAGTTTGGAAGTCAAAAGGGAAGAGCAATAGTTCACCAAAATGCGTTAGGATATATGTTCTGCTAATAGACTACGCTCACTTCTGAAAAACTGAGTCGGTGCATTGTGGAAAAGGCTACATATTGCAAACATGAATTAATTGAATTAATGTCTGAAACTTGACCCAGAGGTTGACCAAATTGAACAAATTTAAGGGCTAGACCGTTGTGCCCTTCTAAACATGGGACACGATCTTGTAATCTGGACCAAACATACTCTTTTGAAACTCGTAGCTTTTCTCTTTTGAAACTCGTAGCTTTTTTTTCTTTTTTTTTTTTTTTAAGTGTCGACGATTTGATATTTCTTGTCTCCAGCAGTTCTTAAGACAGATGGGAAGGTACTTCTGGGTTTTAGGAGAGGAAATAAGAAACAGCTTTGCAGGTGAGGGCAGTGTTAACCATGATGGCAGGAGGCGGTGCCCAGAAGAGCTGAGAAGAGTCTTAGTCCCCAGGTCACCAAGGCATAGTGTCTGGCTTCAGATTTGTGATTTCAGATTTTTTTCTTTGTGTCTGCTCAGCCATTTCATGTGGATAATCTCCGGGAGTTTACAAGCATAATCTACAGCGTGGATTTAGTGGCAAAAAAAAGGACAAAGTCTTTCTCAGCAATTAAAGACTAAATCACAAAATCACAGAATGATTGAGGTTGGAAGGGATTTCTGGAGATCATCTTGTTCAACCCCCTGCTCAAGCAGGCTCAACCAGAGCACGTTGGGCAGGATCATGTCCAGGTAGGTTTTGAAAAGAGAAAATCATGTTCTTTACCTTCTTACTGGCTGCAAAGTAGCCTGGAATTTTCTTTGGTTCTTATAAGAATGGAAGAAAATTTTGAAACTCCAGAGCATTTAACAAAGCCACAGTGTTGCCTTCTGCATTGTAAATAAATATTCAATCTGGTTCATAATTATACCATACAACATTCAGTACTAAAAACTTGTTTAAGTCTTCAATTCATAATCTGTGAAATATGTGTGTTTATAGATGGGAATCTACTTCTTCAGGATTGCTTACCATTAGGAGACTTTCAGACATCTGAAGACCTGTCTCAAGACCATACCTAAAATACTCTGTGGATTTTTTTCATAACCAATACGTGCTACACATTAACTACCAATCAAAGTCCAAGGCAAAACTCAAAAGTGGTGAAGTAAAGAGAATTTTCTACCAGCAAAGTCTGGAAAATAAAGCACAATCAAAATCAACAGTTTCTAAGTATGACTCCTCTGTGTTAAGTTATGAAGATGTACAGCTAAAATTACTAAGCATTTTCAATGGTTGCCCTCTTGGCTGCTAATGGATTTGCTGGCTGTAGATTATTTATTTGCTGCTGTTAAGACTTAAGTGTTGCATGTCTGTTGTTAGATAGCTGTTTCTGGGAGCAGAAAAGTCCTGTAAGCCAGCAATTTTAGAGGGTCATCGTTTGGAGGAGATCGCAGTCCGATGGCTTCCCTCCCTGGGAACTTCTTGCTGAAGTTCCTGGGGATATTGGATTTTGAGCACTTCTTCTGGGAGGTCACTGCCCTTGAAGAGAGATATCCATTTAGAGTGACTTTTTGATGCAGAAGTGCTCCCAGTGTCACGAACTTCAGGCTTCAGAAATTCACAGCTCAAAAAAAAGTAGTCAGCAGTCCCAACAATAGTCTCAAATATTTTAAGTCAACGATAGGGCTACACTTGCTTTTTCTTTCTTGTTTTAAATCTCCATTTTAAAATAGATTTGAATGCTGTAAAGTCTCCACAATCTTGGTGCATAAAGCAAAAGATATATTCACTTAGGTATGTCCAAAGAGAGATTATTCCAGTTTTATAGGCAGAGACCAGGCAAACCTCTTTTTTTCACTTGGCAGATGTGCTTTATGCTTATTTGATAAGGGAAAAAAAGAAAAGCCCCAATAAACCTAGGAAGACAACTTAAGACTTTAATAGGAGTAAAATTCTTTTCTTCCTTTTTTTTTTCTCTTTTCTTTCTTTTTTTTTCTTTTTCTTTTTCTTTTTTTTTTTTTTAATAGTGGACTGCCAAATAAAGCCTTACTGTTTGCTGTGAATTAGGTGCCTTTTTTCCCCCCCTCTGCCTTTACTTTGAATATTTTGAGATATATTTGCCATAATCCTTTTAAAATGGCTTACCTGCTGGGTGGGAAATTCAGTGCTTGCAGATACCTGCTTTTCAAAAGGGGAGGTAAATTGCCTGAATTGCCTTCTCTCATAGCGTATCACAGGTGTCATCCCAGCTGCATCAGTAATGAACAATTACGGTCAATGCACATGCTGCTGCAGAACACCGCAAGTTACCGAAATTTTAGGGTTTTGTTGGGAGAATCGTTTATCTTCTGCTTTAATATCATGTAATTTTTTTTTCCCTCTGTATTCAAAATATTGCCCTTAAAATATAGCACATTTCACTCAGGTAACCAATATGAATGTTTTGCATTTTATAATTGTGTTATTTTCACCCAACCTCAAAACCCTAACGAAACTTGTAAGCAAATAGATATTACTTCATTTCGTAAATGGTTAAGGTAATTGTGCTTTCTCATTAAAATATAACTTTGTTCTATTATACAAAAAGCCACATTTTACCTCTTTTCTTTTCTCTTTTAGACAAGAGAGGGACGTTACTAGTGCGGAGGAGGATTAACATACTTTGTCAGTGTGTTGTCTGTCATATGAGAAAACTATCCATAGCGTCAAAGATGTGTCCTTTTACATAAGCCTCAAAATGCTCCATAGAAATATTGTCAAACTCGAAATCTGTTCTGAGGTAATAGCTCATGCACCCTTGCTCTTGCTTTGTTTTTTTCTGATCTTTTATTTTCCCAATGTCTTTATTTGGATTAACTCTGTAAGGATTGATTCTGTAGGTGTTTTCTTCCTCTAGTACTCATTTGGCTAAAAACCTGTGGTTTTGGTCATGTAGGATGTGGCGATCGGAGATGTTCCTTCAGGAAATTCCGAAATGAAAATTTGTCCACTTTTTCAGTGATCTTTGTTGTATTAAGGGAGGAAAAATGCAATAATTAACGTACGTGAAGAATCGGTTAAGTCAGGTTCTAAGGTGATAAATACAAACTTTTCAGCCAGATGTCTTTAGTATTTTAATATTAAGTAATGAGATCCCTCAGGTGTCTTATTTCTGAGCTCCGACAATTCCTGCTGCTTGTAGATGCTTAATTTATTGATTTAAAAGCCCACTGTTTCTCATTTTATAAAATAAAATGAAATATATGTATTTATTTAACAGCCCGCTCTTCTTTCATTTTGTAAATAGTCCTGAACATACCGAGTGGCTGATAATGGTGAATGGACTATGTAGTTGGGGAATTCATTTTGCTACCTCATGAAGTAATTTATCTTACGCTTAGGTGTCACTACAATTTGTCACGTTTGCTGTGTATTTCATCTCCTGCTCCCCGAAGTCTTATTTCCTCAGCCCACTCCCAGGGCTTGTTTTCCTCTAAGAGAAAGCTCAATACGAAAGTAACAAGAAAAGATAAATTCAGGAATAAATAAGCCCAGACATATCCTCTCTTTCAGGCACAGCTTTTATTGGCCTGCAAACTGTACGCTGTCAGACAGAGCAGAGGATGAAAGGACAACTGGCTGCTGCTTTTTATATGAAGACATCAAATTCAGGAGGGAAAAAGAAGAAAAAAAAGGCAAAAAGTGCAGAAAACCTTCTGGCATCACCTAATTATCTCCTGCTTCGTGTGGTCCATTATAACGTTGGGAATGTTTTTAGAGCTGTTAGATAGCTGAATCATTTCCTAGTCTCGTAATCAAATAAAACTCACTCAGGAGTGTTAAAAGAAATTAAAGCAGTCTCTGATCTCCATATTCCAAACTGGTCAACCACTAATGTTTTAGAGGACCAGTGTCTGAGAAAGCTGTGATTGATGTCATTCCTAATGAAAGCAAATAGAAGGAATTGCATTTTAATGAAGCTGGATGTTGAGTATAAGTCCTCCATAACATCTAAACTAAGAGTTTCTCCAGGTGGGACCCTGCTACACAAATGCAGAGAAGAATTTGCATGCTCAGAAGGTCATCAGACTGGGTAGGTCGGGGATCTGACGGTGGCAGCTCAGGAAAAGTGGAGAAGGACCGAAGGCTTTCTATTGGACTTCATCGTTTGTTTTTTATATTAGTTTCTGTGTAGGTGCCAGAATGGGTGCACATGACTTTCACTGTGCCTGGTCTTTGGAAACTATTCCTGAGCTTACTTGAAATTTTAATTTTGCTTTGGAATAGCAAACCAACAGATCTAAGGTAACGTTATGAGCATCTACTGACATATGTTAACTGAAGCCGTATTTAAATAGGGAAACTTGTATCCATTTTATTAGGAAAATGATAACGATGATCTGATCTAGGTGAAGAGGCTGGTGCTTGTGCATTTTATACTTAGTTCTTATAGCACGAGCTAAGCTAAGGGGCTCTTTGAAACTAAGGCTTGAGAAGGCATTGAGTCAGGTCACTGGTTTCTTTGGGGTCTGCAGCAACTATGAAATATGTTTGAAATATATTCTGCCCTGTGATTGCTCAAAATTAAAAAACCATGTAAACCGAGATCCTCTTCTTCCTCTTCTCTAAAGGCTTACTAAAAGGAGGAAAGAAGAATACAAATGATAGTCAACTTCTGATTAGTGTTGTTATGTCTAAAAGCATGGGAAATATTTCTTACTACAGAGCTCTTACTGTAGAGAATCTAGTGTTTACCTTCAAATCAAAAATAAAATGGTGCATAAACCATGGCCTGCCAAAGAACCATATCGCAAAGAGTATATGCTATATGCAATTACAAAATAGGATAATGGAAAGAAGATAATTTCAGATTTATTCCACCAAAAGTAGTACTTCCACCCCCAAAAAACTGTAGAATGATACAGGTTCTCACTAGGTTCGTTTAATGAACACTGAAAAAATATTTTTCTGTATAGCTCTAATTGTGTTTTTCATTTATAACTCAATTATAATGGAGAATACACTGTTTCTTGCTGATACCACAGGTAGAGTGACTGATTGACTTAAAGATTCAGACAGGAAAAAAAAAAAAAGAAAGCAGAACTTATAAAATGATAACTTGCCATTTCATAGCAAGGGAAAAACAACAGGATCAGTTTATTAAAATAATAGAAAAATGGTAATTGAAGAAAATAATGAATGTATAAATATTTTCCTATTTCAATATAATAAAATAAGCATAATAAATGGAATTAGTTTCAGAATAAGAGCAAATAACTTATAAGGAATATTAATCGGGGAAGTAGTATTAATTGTAAGAAGGTCTTGCTAACGGAACTGGCTACATTCTTACACATGGATAGCATCTGTTAATTAGGCTTATTGTCCAGCATATTCTTTCTTCTTTTTCCCACCTTATTATTGCACTTTATATATATACTGTGCAGTATATACACCACACTTCCAGACTAAAGGACAATATATATTACAAGAAAGTAAATGTCAAAGAACGAGAGCTTCTCAAAGTATTAGATCTTGGATAAACTTAATGCAAGATCTATCAAACTCCTTTCAAATCAGTGTCATAGACCATATTTACACTGTATGTGTCCCTGAGAACAGAATTGCACCCTTAACAGCTTAGTTATTTATATCTTCTGATATAAATACTTTCTTCACTTACAGATCCTTAGATTATTACTAGAGTATGTCATTCAAATGAGAAGAAAAAGTGAAAAGCCCTGGAAAAAAATTCCTCTGAATCCATGTTAAATGATTTCTGAAAGGTACTTCCCTGGATAAATAAATTAGTTTAGGACTGACAAGAAGGTGCTCGGAGTAGTCAGCATGGATTCACCAAGGGAAAATCTTGCTTAACCAACCTGATAGCCTTCTATGCTCGAATGACTGGCTGGGTAGATGAAGGGAGAGCAGCGGACGTTGTGTACCTTGACTTCAGCAAGGCTTTTGACACTGTCTCCCATAACATCCTCCTAGGTAAGCTCAGGAGGTGTGGGTTAGATGAGTGGACTGTCAGGTGGATTGAGAACTGGCTGAAGGCAGAGCTCAGAGGGTTGAGACCAGTGGCACAGAGTCTAGTTGGAGGCTGGAGGTGAATGCTTGATTCAATACTGTTTAACATCTTCATTAACAACCTGAATGAAGGGACAGAGTGCCTCCTCAGCAACTTTGCTGATGGTACAAAATGCAGAGGAGCAGCTGATGCTCCAGAGGGCTATGCTGCTGTTCAGAGGGACCTTGTCAGGCTGGAGAGACAGGCAGATGGAAACCTCATGAAGTTCAATGAAGGGAAGCATGGAGTCCTCCACCTAGGGAGGAATAACCCCATGCACCAGTACAAACTGGGGGCTGACCTGCTGGAAAGCAGCTCTGCAGAGAAGGACCTGGGAGTGCTGGTGGATGACAAGTTGGCCAGCAATGTGCCCTCGTAGCTAAGAAGCCCAGTGGTACCCTGGCCTGCATTAGGAAGATCGTTGTGATTCTGTTCACTTCTCTGAAGAGTCACCAATGTACCAATAACGTTTACAAGCTGGTGCTCTGGTCTGAATTAGAGGACTGATAGAAGCTTTATGGTAAATTATAGAAGAATTATATTTTGGGTAAGTGAGTAAAAAAAATAGTTAAGAGGATTAGTTAGGTCTTCAGCTTTTCGTAAAAGTCGATGTCATATACCTCAGAATTTGTGAATAGTACAGCTAATATGATAGAACTTATATACAAAAAAGCAAAGCAGAAGGGAGGAATTTCCACCATCTGAAAATGGTTTGTGTGGGCAGAAAGCACACAGCATATTGTCATTCATGAACTTTTACAGATTATAATATTTCTGGACATCAGTTTCTCTTTCTAGACATCTGGAGATGTCTGTTTTCTGTTTAATGACACCAAAGGACTGCGGAGCACCCCGTCTTTTTGTGCTCTCAAAGCAGAAGACCTTCATCTGGAAAGAAATACAGTAAGTTGTATTTTTACAGGGAAGGTGCCTGGCTAGCTATGCAGGACACCCTGTGTTCGCTGTAAGGGAACCACCTGGGGAGCAGGGATCCCCGGAGGTGTTTTCAGGGAACAGCTGCTGGAGGTATTTGGTCTTTCGCTTTGCTTGGAGGACAGATTATATGAATGTAACACACCCCCTCAAATGAGGTGCTCCAGTTTCGTAAGTCATTCATGCATACAGATGTTATTTGTTCTTTCTCTTTCTAAAAACATTTTCTTGGTGCATCAATGGACAAGGGTTCCCTGAATCTGCTTCCCTGAGGTTCCCAGACAATTTACTGTCTGTCACCTGACAAAGAGGAACTTAGCAAAGCAAGTCAAAATTCTTGCATTTGCTCTCTCTGCAAGCTTTCATGTACTGGAGCAATGTTTTGATTTGGGAGGGAGCTAGTTACATCTGGGAAACTGCTGTCTTTGGAGAAAAGAGGAAATAGTTTTGAAAGATTTTTTTCCCAGAGCACTGGAAGACTTAGTGGGGTCAAAGCAATGAAAAAGAGGAGAGGGACTTCAAATTTTGGATGAAGGCATTAAGTAACGTGGAAGTCTCACACTGCCCTAAATCCAGTCATGTTATTGATATTTGCCATAGAAATCTTTTCAGGTAAGAAATGATGCAGTTTGTCCTGAAACAGTCCATCTCGTTTGTGCAGCTTCCCTTTTACTTTGTCAGCGACTCTGACCTTCATATGAAGTCTCTGTTCTCGATCACCAGTTTATTATGGAGTAACTGGTTGGCTACCACATTTCTAAATAATCAGTGTCCAGCTCTTTTTACAATCCCTTGAGGCTGAGTTTTAATCAAGAGGGAACATGAGGTTCCTTAGCTTTTAAATTAGGATTTCAGAAGCTCATACATTCAGCTTTCACTTTGTAATGGAACAGATGGGAAAATGTTACATTTTGTCTGAACTTCACTAGCCTCATCTTAAACTAGCAAAGTGGACAGTCCTAATGAAGAAGCAAAAGTTTGAACTATGTCAATAGAAAGACACACCAGTATTCCTAGACCTTTTTTTTATATATATAATTGATGATACTCTCTAATGTATTTAATAAAGGTACTTCAACTCACAGGCAGTTAGCCTACTTCTATTAAAAACTGCTTATGTGCTTTGTCTAGTGATATCACTGCTGAGGATGCTTGTCGTCTCTGTGCCTTCAACACCATCTTCCAAGCTTTGAGGTCAGAAGGTCTGGCTGAGGTTGCAGTTCTTTGCACGGTCCTAGGGAGCTTGCAGGAGTTTACAAGGTGCCAGGTACACCGAGGAGATTAAGCCTCTGCTTCCCACTGTCCTTCTGCGCCACTGAAAAGAAATTAGAAAAACAGAGCTGTAGTTTCTGCAGTCTCCCTTTAACCTCCCAAGTTCCCCTGGAAGAAATGAAAAGAAGCTCCTCAAAATATCTTCTCATCCAGTATACTGAGATGTTGTGCTGCTATTGACACAAATATCTAAGTCTCTGTTGTTTCTAATCTCATTTTAAAAGGAATCCTTTTAATTCTATTAAGTTGTACTTAAGGATTTTTTCTTTTCCTTCTATTAATACATAGTTGACAAAGCTGTTGATTTCTGGCCCATGTTTTAAGTATTCTGCTGAGGAAGAAAACTGATCACTGGACTGCCTGGAGGAGATTATTTTTAGAAATAATATCAGACAGGGAAAAATAATGCTGTGGTTTTTTAATGGGATAATAATTGGCAAAAGTCTCCTTTAATTTCCAAAGAATGAGTCATGCTCTGACTTACTTAATGTAGTTGAGTTTCTAATGAGGGTGAACAATAGGAATCAGTTATAGTTACTGTCAAAGTTAGATAAAATAAAATACAATAAATTTTTAGGACTCCAAGTTGCTTTCAGTATCACATTTGTTGCAATGTGAAGCTATCAGGATGTTTACCAGATGCAATGTTTTTGCTTAAAGCACTTTTGATCAATTGAATGGCTTAACTGAAGAAATGCTGTTAGTTTTTCAGCAACACAAAATGTGTGTTGAATCGGTTTGCTGTAACTTTTGGAAAATAAACCAAAAGATGTTTGGATTGCAGTAAGGCAGGAGAGTGTGTTGCATGTGGATCGCATGCAATCCTGGGAGGCAGCATCGGAAAACCCCTGTGTGCGATGTGTGCGGGGCACAAGTCAAGCTCTCAAGCACTCTGGCACAGTCCATGTGGAAATGGAGAAATATATGTTTGACTGAATAAGAATTTTAAAATACAGTTCATATTTGTTTCCTTAGGTGGTCAGTTAAGGAAGAACCATACAGGAGGAATACTTTTTTTTTTTTTTTTTTTTTTTTTTTTTTTTTTTTTTTTAATTTAGAAGATATTCTGCTTATGTTCTCTTCTGAGCCTTTAACAGAACAGGAGAAACAGCAGGACATTGCTTCACTTTTATACTTTCAACATTGCTTAACTGCAAGTGAGTGAGGTAACTCACTCGACCATTGGACCAGGCTGTGGGACAGGCATCTAGGTTGTGAAGGACAACTAAACAAAAATCAAAACAACCTACGCCACCGCCACCAAATCGGGTTTGTTTTTCTGTTATTTATTCTAATGCTTCTCCTCCCATACTCGACTTTCCGTTTGTACCAACTCCATACAGCTTATATAATGCTAACACAATAATGAGACCTAAAACCTCTGAAGTTGCTACAAACAGCTACCCAGAAGAGAGACAAGTATTGTTTTTGCCTTTAAATTCTCCTATTACTGTGATATTCAGATGCTGTTGTGCACAAAGATTTCACTGCTTCTTTTCTGAGTCTTAATTTTTTTGGCTCTTTGTTTTGTATGTGCATGGCTTTAAGAAAGCTAGTGTGCCTCTTCATACAGTCCATTTAAGATTTTTTTTTTCCACTGTATGAATTCAAACATTGGAACAGAGCAGTACACAGATTTTTAAGGACTTCCAGATAGAGTATTTCTCACTTAAAGCTGCTTAAAAATTGCTGCCCTGACTATTTTTTCCCCTTTTAATTTTGTATTTTATGACCAGCTAAAGCCCATTAGTCAAGGTCAGCATGGTTTTCATTAAGCTTAAACACAAGGCATTCTTCGTCTGTGGATAGAACGAGTGCTATTTGCTTTAACTTAGCTGCTCTGCAGGCAGAAAGAGATGCAGATTTAACCCACGAAGAATGGTATTATGTCTTACAGCATTTCAGCATTTGTTTGTTAGCTATTAGGTTTTATGTTCTTATTTTTTACTTGAGTAGTCACTCTGCATTTTAAAAATATGTGTTTATAAACAGCAGTACCAGAAACATCTTGATTTGGCTTTTAGGAACTCATACATTTTCATAGTTCTTGCTGAAAATTGCCTTCCCAGCTGAAACATGTGATAGTGCTAAGTGTGTGATGGCCAGAGGACAGTTGGCAGAGCTGTATTTCAGGAAAATGGAAATTTACTTTCTAAACATTTGGGCAGTGAAGGATAATAAATACAATGAAAAATAAATTCGTAAATGAAATAATAAATGATAAATAATATTTTGTAATGTGAACCTGAGTACAGAATGCCTGGGCAAACAAAAGCATTTGCCGTGGTTAGCTTTAATGTACCCTCTGCTTGGTAGATATTCCTTTCCAAAATGGACAGTTTGGGGGGGGAGGGGAGAATTTTTTTTTTGCCCTGATGGGAGTGAACTGAAGGCAAAAACAGGACAAATTTTCAACATTTCCTCATTTGTCTGGCAGGGCAATCAGAAGCTGAGAGCCACAGACCTAAAAGATGCCAGTTATCTCCTCATCCTGGTATCCCCAAAAGTGATAGCAGCAGAAATCTGAAAGTCAGGATGTAATTGCATTGGAGAATGCAATTGTATTAATAGGCTGTGATATTAAACAATAATTTAAGGATGAAAGATAAAATCTTCAGAATTAAATACTATAATTAAGCTTAATTGGATGAAAGAAAGAGCAAATCTTATATCCACGCTCTTGGATATAAGAGAAGAGAGAAGAATTCCTTGCAAGCATCTCTTTAATGTGACATATTCTTATAATTAATGTAATATTAAAAAGACATAACAGCTGGTGAGGGGCATAAGGCATCAGCGTGTGAGAATGCAAGGTACCACAATCTTTTCTTATTATTTCAATTCTAGAATTACATTACATTACAGAAAACAATTTTTGGATCAAACCTTTCTTAATATTTTGCTTATCCACCTGAAGTAGTTTCTAGTTGGGCAAAATCCGACATGTGCATTTAAACTACAAGCATTACCCACTAAACTAGACTTGCAAAAATGCCTCGAGATATTTACGTTACCATTACTGCGAACAAATCTGAAACTTCGGTTTCCAGCATTTTGCACTGAATAGTGCTACAACATCGAAATGAAAACAAGGGAAGTGATTTGCACTGAATCCTATTAAAAGGTAAGTCTGTGACTATAGTAAATCTTTCACTAAGAATAAACAATACATGACATGGCTTTTATTTTATTTCTGGGAAAGAATTTAATAGTCTGAATTATGTGGCAGCAGTTGTTAATACTTGTTTTAATTATGTATCAACTTAGATTTAGTAATATACTTCAAGGTAACACTTTACTTACATTTTGTGTAGGCAATGATACAATTCAAGGCTGATAATGAAACAAGAAAATTAGCACACTGGGACTTTTGGTAGAACTTGATTGGCGGAAACTTGTAGCAGCCAGGAACTGCATGTTATTTATATGACCAATAAAACACAGGGTAAAGAACTTAAACATTTATTCTTAACTTATGATAATTTTAACCGAATAATTATTTCAAATATATCTTTACCTAGAACCAGATACTGTTGGAATACTACCGGTGGTGTTTTGGCTAAGTTGAAGTATGCTTTGCAAATATGATGGCAGTTTTTCCCATAGACACCTTTGTGGTCATACAGTCAGACAACTCAAAGTGTGTCAGCTGATTTTTTTTTTTTTTTTTTTGGACTCTAGTTCATATTTTGGAGGGAGGCCTTCCAGATCCACACAATTTTGTCTCAGAGAACAGGTTACGGGATTTGAGCTAAGAAAGCTGACACCTATGTGCCTTGTGATTGCTTCTGCTGAGCTATCTCACATTGGGTTCGGTGAAACCGCAAGATTGATTGATTTAAGTGAAGCTCTTAAGATAGGCACAGAAAACATTACATGCATGTCACTACCCCAAAATTTTTAATTTTAGGAATAAGAGTATTCATAACTGTTCAAAGGAGAGCCTTATGTTATACTCAGCTAAATGCAGCTTTATGGGAGAAAGTATTAAGATGAGACCAGTCTGCAATGTGAGCCCGAGCAAGAGGTCCTTGGCCGCCCGCGTGGCACCACCGGCAGCCCTGGGCTACACGCTGTGCTGCAGGGTCGGGTAGTGCAGCCCGCTGGAGGAGAAAGCCATCCGTCAACATCCTCTGGCAGCCTCAGTGAGGCATTTGAGGAGCTATTTGTGCGCTTAGCCATTTCAGTTGACTGCTCTGGCTTGACCTGGTGAAGCCATTCAAAAAGAGGCGCGAGGTCATGGATTTTTAGTGAGATTGCTCTGGATCAGAGCATCGTGAGATCTATCGGTTCTGGCAGCCTTCGAGGTTTTTAACATTCAAAATCTGTTCCTACCCTTTTGAAAACATGACCTATATGTACAGTGAATCTTAATACGTGTCTCTTCTACTTATCTGAAAAATGGTCATAATTGCAGTCCCCTTTGCTTCAGCTGGAGTCCATTTATATTTCCATCTCTGCCTGGAGAGTAGTCTCTTACACTACGTATTCCTGTGTTTTGTCTGACACAGCGGATCCTCATCTCAGTGAGGGCCTTCTGGTGACTACAGTAGTAAACGTAAGCTATTTTTGCACTGAAGATACTACCAGCCTCTGTAGTCTGTGGTATTATTAGCTGATGGTGAAATGAGCATTCCAGATGCTTTTTAAAACTTCACCCAAACTTACCCTTCTTTTGAAGGATGATAACATCCTGCAGGTGACAGTGAGTGCAAAAAAAAATTCCTGAACACCTTTTACTTCTTTTCATGCCACAGTACCTGAGAGATTATTTTAACAATTGTGCATACACTAAAGTCAGACCTCCTTCATATCATCTGGCTATTGAATATCTAGTTACTTAACTAGTTAATCTTTCAGTTCATCAAGACTTTGACCAATCTTTCTGAAAATTGTATAAATTAGTAAAATATCAATTTGTAATAATATGGTTTAGCAAGAATTTTACTACTTTGGTTATTACAGCAATATGCTACAATGTGAAAGAGGACCATTTACTATCTAGTTGCATTAATTTTACTATCAGAGAGTCTATCTCCGAATAAAGGAGAAGTCTTCCAAGTAGTAGGAACCACTTTACCGCTAAAGTGCTGAATGTAATATGGTTAATCTTTCTAGTTAATCTTTTAGAAGCTCTTCCTACTGCTCTTGTGTATATATATATATATATATATATATATATATATATATATATCAAAATGCAGCTAAAAAGAGGAAAGTGCAAATCAAACTTCAGGGCAACTTCATATCCATCTCATAACTCTTATTTCCCTAGTCACAGTGTGTGATATCTAGACCCTCAAATGTTCACTTTCAGCAGTGTAAGGACATTTGTGCCTTATCCCTGCTTGGTGGCCAAGCACAGTCCGTGGACTGGGATAGTATTTCTTAAGATGTGTTTGAGCCCTCCAGTGGCCAGCACTGCTTTCTGTGTTTTAGAAACTGCCAGACACCCTCCAGCACGCAGGTGCTTATCTAATTAGACCTTGCATCTTTGTGTATATTTAGCAATATGTTTACTGTGAACCCCATGGCACAAACTATTTTGTTAGTGTGCGTGCACAGGCAAGGAAATCATCTGGCAGAGCAGCAGAGTCCGTGCTCCCAACTCTCACGGAGTATCTGGCACAAAAGCAGGGGCTACACTCTTCAGGGCAATAGGCAAAACAGGTGACCATGGCAACAGAGTGAAAGATACTGCAAAACCCACTACTTTTACAGAGGAAAAAAAAAAAAAAAAAAAAAAAAAAAACATGAAGAATGCAGAAAGAGAGACCTCTGCTCTCTGTGCGCTACCCTGCGTTGCCTCCATCTGTGCCACCAGCGCTGGGGAGGAGACGAAGGGCAGGAGCAAGAGGCCGAAGGTTGCCTGTCCTCCTCCTCAGGCTGCCCATGCTTGTTAAGGGTTGTAGTATGGTTATTTATATGCAATGCTGGTGTCACTTCCCCTTCCAGTACGGGTCCTTTGCTTTCTGAGCACGCAGGGCATCAAAGCCTCTTGCAATCCACGGATTTCTTCCTATTTCTATGGTAAGCTGTGTGAGTAAGTGCTGTTCTCAGAGCTCCACAGTGCTGGTTTTGCTAATGTCTTTCCTGTTCTCTGAAAAAGCACCTTTCTAAATTCCTAATAACAAACTGCCTTGCCACAGAGATAATTGTCAAATTGTAACAAACTGACTGTACGTGTGTCCTCCGGGGGCCTGGGCAGCCGCAATTTGCTGCTGTTTTAGAGCTACTTTATCAATGCGCTGAGCACCTTCCGAGCTTTTCCAACACCAAAGGGTTTTTCGACATATGTGGCAGCGCAATAGCAGAACTGTAAAACCTGCACTTTTTTCTGACTAAGTTCTCTTCAATCTATCCCATTCTGATCTCTTTACTAAAACAGAATGTGCTTTTTATTTGTTTCCTGTAAAAACCCTAAATTCTACAGGAGGCAGTAATATATTTCAGAAGCTATAGTCAATTGTATATACATTTAGTGTGTGTGCTGTTTTATGTGTACCTTTCATTTGTTATTTCCCATAAATATTGTTTTCAAAATGATTCACTATAATCAGTAAAAGTAAGAAAAGATTTCCCCCCCCCCCCTTTGAAATCTAGAAACACCTTCATCTCACCCCTTTGTCTGTACTATGGGAGGAAAATGAAAGTCTGCTTTGCCTGTACATCTCAGCTAGTCCCTAAATCTCAATTTCCAGCCAGGGGACTCTTAGGAGAGTTGAGGATCTGCAGTACACATGCATCTTGGCCGAAGCAAGCTCGTCCTTATCCTGACAACTTGCACTGTTTCGTATCTGCTTTTCTGCCTCATGTTATTTTATTTTCTTGTTGGCTTCAGTAAAGCTTTTGAATCATGGCAGGAAAGAAAGGATGTATCACTTGCTTTGCATGGGTTATCTTCACCGTACCGTGGCTGCCTGCTTACCTGGCTTTGTTCTCTCCTCCCTGTCAGATTTTTATGACCTTATTTTAAGTTCCGTCTGACTGTTTTTACATCACCAGCTATGGACTTCATGTCCAACCACAATTGTCTTGATGTCCAATTATTTCCTTACACGCCTCTTCCAAGCCCTCCTGCCATAGCTTCTTAAAATAAAAAAGGAAATCTTGAGTTTAGTCTGCCAGCTTTGTTGAGTTTGTGTAATAGTAATGTCATATTTTGCATATCTTTGTGCCTGTTTGAAAGTTTAAAAACTTGCATTTTTTAATGTTTTAAGTTTGGGCCTGAATAATCTAGATTTTTCAGATTTGCACTTTTTGCTTTGTGATATCCAGTTAAATTACTATCTTTCCCCTTTAATTTGAAAAATGAAAAATATCTAATTAAAAAAAAAAGATACTAAGTGTTCAAGCACTGGATTGTCTTCTGCAAATTCAATCTGACTGGAAAAAAGTGTCCAGATAAAATATAGGTAAAAGAGACAGCGCGTCTATGTTGCTGATCACATTTTCCCTCTTACAGTTACTTTCCTTCTGATTCAAAGACTAAGAGATAAGCTAGGGAATGACAGTGGGCACCCAGTGCACTTCCAAGCCCAGCTCCAAGAATTAAAGGAATCTAAGTAAGATTCAGGGAGGTTTGGGGATCTTTTTTCCTTCCAGGCTGGATTTCAGAAAAATGAAGTTTGGACACTTTTAGTTTTAAAAGAAAGTAGACTTTCATGTAATCATCTAACTTGAGAATTTGGTCACTTAAGAAAAAAACCACCAAGTTTGAAAACTAGTGGTGTAAGTAATGAGACTTAATAGAGGTGGCAGGCTTAATAAAGGCAGCAGAACTGGAGTACTGCATTGCCCAGTACACATCTCTGTTCACACAGTTCTGGTTTCCCATTACAATGGCTATTTTAGCTAAATCTTTCCACCACTGCAGCCCGAAGCGCATCCGCATAGCCTCAGTAACCAAAGCGTGCAGCTCCCCGTGCTGTAGCTAATGGGTATCAGCCAGTCAAGACACTGGGATCTGAGTAAGCACCGTATGATAATTTGCTGAGAATATTTAGTGAATACTCATATTTCTTTTTAGAATAGGGTGTCTTAGCTCCGTTCTGATTGGCTTCTGTGCCAACAGCTTTCAAACTCTGTGCCCCATGTAGCCAAAGCAGAGGCCTGAGATATCTGTAAATTGGAAACATATCAGTCATGATAATACTGAACCCAAATATAAGCACACTAAAATAATATGCAAGTATTTTCTTACGGCATAGCCAGACACACTATATGAGCAGCTGAGATCCTCCTTTTGGGAGGGGGAAAAGTAGCATAAAAGTATCAACTCTACGAAAGGAAAGATGGAGAAGAAAGAAAAAAGTCTGCTGCTTTTCTGACTTCTCTTATCAAAAGAGTTCTCAAGCCTGGTCAACTTCATCACCAGTGACTAAGATGAACAAGGACCACAGCCAGCACTGCTAACGTGGCTTTAGCTCTGTGGCATTGTAGAATCACACCTGATTTAGGCTGTAAGTTTTAAAGAGTAACAGTTTTCTATATACAGAGCTAACACTGTATGAGAACTAATCATTAACACAAAAAGTTAATGAATGAATTTGATGAAGTTTAAAGTTTAAAGCTGGCCTGATCTGTCACTTTTGTAGACACACTCACCACAGTGTTAATTCCCTGTATGTTTAAATGCATATGATATACATATGCATATATATGGAAATATATAGATATATGCAGCTGCAACACACATATAGTCACACTACCTATCTAGTCATCCATCCATCCGGACCATAACGTCCCAGCTTTAATAAAAAAATACTTTATGGGAGTCTATACAGAGCCTTGCTAAAGTCAAGGTAAATGGCACTGCACTCTCTTCATCCATAAATCCAGTCATTTTATCCTAGAAAGCAATCAGGCTGATCAGGCATGACATATCCTTGGTAAATCTGTCCTGACTGATCCCACTCATACTCTTGTCCTTCATTTGCCCAGAAATGGCTCCAAGAGGACTTGCTCCAAGATTTTCCAAGGAAATGGGGCAAGGCTGACCAGCCTGGAGTTCCCTAAATTATCCTTTTCACGTTTTTTTGAAGATGAGTGAAAGACTGCCTTTCTCCAGATACCGGGGGAGGCCCTGCTCTGCACAGCTTATCAAAGATGATAGTGAGTGGCCTTACAAGGACATCATCCAGCTCTCTCAATACACGTGGATGAATCCTGTCAAGTCTCATAGACTGATATAGGTTGAATTCCTTCAAGTAACCCCTGTCTTAACCCCCATCCACTGCTGCGATCTCTTCTCCTCCTTCATGGAGCTTGGGGGGCCAGGAGATCTTGTTGGTGCTGACTGAAGGCAAAGGTGGCACTGAATACCTCTGCCTTACCAGTGTCAACTGTCACCAAATCACCTAATGCTAGAGCGAATGCTACTGAGATAGTGTAATGGACTGCTCTCTGAAATTCCTGCTGTATTTTGAGAATGGAATAGAAGCAGATTAACAGCCTAGCATGAATATGGCAAATAAGTATTACAAAACCTATACAAATATCAAAATAATGGTTTTGTTGCCACTTGAGTCTCCCAGGAAGTTTGCAGAGGCAGTGTCCTCCTGAGAGATTCAAGGGTTGTAGATTCACAAGGGCATGATCAGAGTCTGGGGATCTGTTTCACTGTTAAGTACCACAGATATTTTAATGACATTGTACTTTACATGAGCTAATCTAGCAAATTTCCACTCCTGAACGGAGTCTGCTCACCTTTCCCTCGTTCTCTTGGCTGTGACTTCCCTCTCTGACCTTTGCTTGGAGCTGATTCAATTTGCTAACCCAATCCTTTAGTTTTGCCATTTTTTTATACTTTTTTACTTGTACAGCAACTTTTACTGATTCTGCAGAGGGTCTGATGATTGCTGACAGAGTGGAGAAAGTGAGAGAAGGCAGGAAAATGCCCCCGCTCAGTAGTAGTGACTTGTCAGATCAGCAAAGCTGTGATGGGCGACTGTGCCCTTAGTGTCCCAAGTTGTATCTATAGGTTGTCTGCATTCAAACAGAGCATTCCAGTATGTAGCAAAACAGTTTTAAGTGATTAGTTTCCCACAACTCTTTGTAAATACCTTTAGTTCATCCATGTTACCCATTTTCCAACTACCTGTTAGTGGGCTATTTTGGATGAAAAGCAACATAAGGTGGCTAAATTATGGGTCAAAATTTTGCAGCATGCTGATAAGTGTAGTAGGTATGATCTAAAAATGCTCATTGCACTTTAAAAGCTGCTGCATCATTTATTAAAATAAATAAATGAAAGCTGCAGACTTTATGCTGCATTAGGCAATATTTGTCTGCATCAGAGATAATGCTACTGGATTTTTTGCAACATTCTGGACCCTTGCACCAGTTGCTTTTTACTCCCTCTTCTTTCCTTAATTGTAGGAGTTCGTATTCCTCAGTGTCATCACCCTCTGCTATAAGCAAGTCCAGGTCCTTTGCATGAAACTTTACTGTAAGAGAGTCTTTCCAGCCCAGATCTTAACTCTGGGCCTTATCTTTTAATAGTCTTCCACACAAAAGATTTGATTTAATGTGGTGTGTGTATGCAACCCCTACACAGTTAACAACTCTTTTTTTTTCTTTCTTTTTCTTTTAGAAAAAAATAGCCAAAGCGTTATACTTCATCCTGGCGTATGAGTACGGATCCACTTAACTAAGTGTCCTCAGCTGACACTTGGGAAATTCAGATTTAAATTTCTGCGTCTATGAATTTTGTGTGACTTTGGCACATCACTTAAGGCACAAAGGCATGTATTTTCCATCTGCAAAATTTGCAGTGTTTGCTTACTGACAGCAGACATAAAGATGAACAGTGAAATGCTCATACATTTGTAGATCCCCATCTTCCACCATTCACAGTTGATACCAGCACATGTAAAGCTGAGTAAAGCTCTGCCTAGTCTCTACCCACCTGGGCAGGATGAGCTGCTTTCACTTTCCTGCTGCTACAAAAAATGTGACTCCATAAGAAAATCTACTTCTTATGGATTTACTTTGTTGTAAGAAAGATTTTTTCTTCCATTAGAATTGTACAAGTGCTGTGAGCTTTCCATGCTACTACATCAAATGCTATGAAAAAAATTTTGAGTGCACATTGTAGAAAAGTCTTTAGAAACAAAGACAAATTTGTCTACAGAATCCATACTGAGACATTTGAAAATATAAGCCAGAATCACTAGTATAGCATTGCTCTGTGCTTCAAGTAATTTATATAACACAAAATATTTTTCCCCTGGATGAGATACCTGGGATGAACCACTATATGACAAAAACTTGTGCCTGGATTCAGTAGCAAATATTACTAGTCTGCTGCAGAGTTGAAGAGCAGAGGGACTAGCAGCACTGCTTTTGTAACTGAGACACAAGTTTGTTCCCAGAGGTGGTTAAGTAACAAATTGCACTGAACTAATTAGAAGCTTCTGCCATCTAGTGACAGGACTTGTTATCTAAAGATTTTGCGCATCCCTTCAGCTGGGGCTTGAGGACATCCTTGTGGACTATAACCAGTAGCTCAACCTGCTGAGCTAAAAGGAAGCTGTCCCATCAGTAGAAAGAATTAACTTTTCAGAGCTGGAAATCATTTAGTGCCTGTCGAGTGGTTATCCACCATGACTGCAGGCAGAAATTCAAATTCAGAATATTTACTTTTTTTTTTCTTTAATATTCCCCATCTGGAAAATAACCATTTCTCTGTTGCATCTTTAGCCTTAACCTGTCTTGCTATTTGTTCTAAAATGTCAGTTTTTCTGGGACAGCTCCTGATAGACAGGTACTAGTATGATACTACTAATATAACACTACGGCTGTAGCATGTTACTTCTCCCTCATGATACGTCCAAATAGGAGATTAGATGACAGGCAGTTTTGGATGATCACCCACTCTCCATTTACAGCACTTTTTCTCTGTGATGATTTCTCTGGCACACCGAGCTATGTTGTCTGAAAGCTGGATATTTCTTAAAATAATTTTCCATCTCTGATTTTAATTATTTTCTTTTACCAGTTTGGGGCTTGAAAATCAATCATGCCAGCATCAAAATTGTTTCTCAGATGACAGGTTGGGGTATGAAGCAACTAGTAGCATCTCCCTTGGAGATGTATTCTTGTTTTGCAAGAAATCTTATTTTGTAGCCTCTATGAAAGGGGGACATTGATTCATGTTTTGTGTTAAATCCCCCCCTCCAAAAAAAAAAAAAAAAAAAAAAAAAAAAAAAAAACCCTACAAGATTACACCAATATTTTATGGTTTGTAGAATAAAACTAGGAGCAAAAAGTACTTCAGTTTCTATAGTATTTTTAAATAATTCCCATATTTATCATTATTTTTGTTATAATAGTTTCTTGATGACTTTATTTCCTAAATGCATTTGGTTGCTAAAAATAGCAGCTTGTTTCCCCTATGCTAATACATTTTTTTTTTTTATTTTAAAGTACTTAGCTCCTTATCTCAAATTCAGGCCTAATTTGGGATGGTGAAAAGGTAAAGCAACATTTTTCATTAAAATGGTATAACTACCTAATTGAATGTGATTGAGTAACCATCATGTTCAGGCAGCACATCCTGCTTTACACCTTATTGCTTTTATTTATAACCTCTCCAAAAGTAGTAATGCATCTGCCAATACTGGCTAGGACTACATAAATTGTGAGGAATGGTACCTTTTTAAAAGCTTCATTTTGGAACTGTGGAAACTACAGAACAAGCCAGAAATGTGTTATACAAGCTTCAAATTGAACAGTGATACTGAAATTGTGAAAGTCTGCAACTTTTATGCCAGAGGAAACCCAAGCAAGGGACTCAGGTCAGTAATGCAGGAGGAACTCACTTTCATGGGGAAGCAGGCAGAGATCTGTTCACGTTTGGAGGGGAAAACAAAAGAAGAAAACAAGACAAAACAAAAACTCAGTGTTGCTTTACCACTGTTATTCCACTTACTTTTTGTGGGATGAATTTCCAAAATGAAATTATAGCTAAACCTCCGATTGTTTATATTATATCCATTTTGATACACCTTTGGCACGGAAACGCCTGGCAGCGGGCTGTAGTGTGTTGCGCATGAATTTAAGCAGTTTGCTGTTACGAGCACGGAACTGCTAGGAGCTTTGTTCCTGCTCATCCAACGTGCTGTCTGAGAACTGTCAAAATAATAAAGCACCCTGAAAAGGAGTTGGCATCACATCTGTATTTAGCCTATTAAATTTTTTAAAGGGTACCAAAATGAGGCAAGCATTTTAACCTCAGTCTTTTGCTGAATGGAAAGTCAAAAGAAAGCATCCAGAAATAGAAGTAGATGATAATTTCTGGAGAATTATGCATGTTTTATTATTGCTGGATTTTCCAAGAACTGACCCTGTTCTTTGAGAGCTTACATCGTGACTATTCAAAACATAAAACAGTTTGCAAACAGCAGTGGCTCTACAGCAGATAGTTCAATGGCACTGTTAAGGTTGTTATTTCAGAAAATGAATACTAAGAAGGAATAAAAAAATACCCCTTGCCTGGGTTCTGGAGGTGATGAAATTGAAGCTTCCATGGGTGAAATAACAGGAGGCGTCATAACATATTGCAACTGCTGAGCCTTGGAGTAGGATCTTCTGGTCTGCTCCAAAGCTGTTTATTAGTCATAGTGCTACTGTCTCCATACGGTTGCAAGTTCACACCATAAAATTCAGCATCTGAGAAAAAGACTAATGAATTTTAGGGTGTATGGTTAATATCTATCATGCAACACTCAGATAGTATCAGTAGCATGCCTTGTGTCATACACTGTAACACTGAACAGTATATTGTCTATATATAGCTCGCAAATGGACCGTTGGGCTACTCGCCCTTTACTTGTTTAAAAGAGATATTTTTACATACTTGCATTACTATAAGTAAGAATTCACATTGCTCATAACAATAAAAAATAATATTTCTGCAGTATTTTTAGGTTCCTCTTCCAGTATTGGGTATTCACTTGATTGCATACACAACCCAGGTCCTGCAAGACTGTCCTCAGTGCATGTGTACATATGTGATTTCTGCCAACTCCTTTCTCAAAGATCAGGTTGTTGTTTTTCTTCCCCTAGAATGTTAGATTTCAAATCTATTCAGATTTATGCTAACAAAAGTATATGAACCTGTTGGTGTACAGAGCTATTCGCTCAGTCTGCTCAGCCTCTTTCAGGAATGGTCTTACCTTCTGTTAGCTCTTAAAAAGACAAGATATGGAAAATGAATATAGCTCTATAATCAATATAGTGTCGAATATAACTCTATATTCATCCTTAAAAGATCATCGTTATTTTTCAAATCAACAGAGAAATGTTTATTAAGTACAGGTCACCTGTGCAGTGAGACAGATTTTTTTTTTTTAAACAAGTCTAATTAGTAAGCTGTCAGCTTTTTTGAAACATAGATTGACCAATATTCTTTAGCTGGGCTGCTAAAAAAGTGTCCTTTTTAATACTGAAAATGAATGCTACTTAACCGCATAATCATTGAACCTTTTAACAGCAAGAGAATATTACTAATATGAAATCAGAAGTGTTCCAAATATCAGTTTATTCTTGCAGCACTCATCAGAGAACACTGTATTAAAAACTAACCAGAGAAAGAAACGCCTGCAAGCTTAAATGAAAAACAGAAATGGAACCTTAAACTCAGCACAGGAGATCTCAGGGTTATAAGTAACTCACCCAAAGGAAATGCAAAATGGTCAAAAACTTAAATGGTAAAAAGTGGCCAGAGAACACATGTATTCAATATACCTAAAACACTCTGTATGTGGTAAATTCGGATGCAATGCAGAGCTGTACACCATAGAAGAGAGAGAGAGGTGTAGCACATGTGTAAGAATGAACCCAAGAGGATCCTATAGTGAGGAAGAAGAAAGCATCAATATCATATTCCTCCTAGTGAAGGATGCTGACAAGTCGCCACATTCTCCCCTCTCCGAGTTCGAAGTCACCAACCTTTGGACCCAGAGGTGCAGAGGAGCAATCAGGGGAAAAGGGGTAGATACGAGGAAGTACGTGTTCAACAATTTTAACTGTACTATTATTGCTGAGACTATTGCTGTCATAGTATCCTCTTTTCTTCTTTTGCTCTAAGAATTGGATCTGGACCAATACTTTGATTAGGCTGTTAAGATTTCAGTTGTACTAGTAATAAATTCTTGGGTTTGCATATAAGGTGCGTTCCCCTTTCTGCCTCTTACAGGATTTTGAGTGTAAGTATCTGTACACTAGCTGCAGGCCTTCTACAGCTTCAGGAACACTATAAAAAATCTATAGCAAGCTATATGAGAGGTAGATACTTCATCAACCTGGCTACACGTTACATAGCCTTTACTTTTCTTATTTTCTTTCACAGTAAGAAAATTCTTACTCTTTAACTTGGAACTTGACTCATGTTGAATTCCTCAGTGTAACAGGTAAATGAATCAGGAATGAGGAGCTGGTGCCGCAAGGACTAAAATTTTCAACATTTGTTTCTATCGTAACATATGTGCTCCTCTCACAGGTATATTATGAAGACAATTTCCATGTTCCAAAGATCTTATAGTCTTAAATGACATAGATGACGGTATGAGAGGTGGGAGAGCTGAAAAAGTTAGCAAGCAATGTAGAGGGAAATGCAGTTATAGGTAGAACTTCCCTTTACAAAAGTGGATGTGGAAATATAAAATATGCGTATAGAAGTACAGAATTCTTTTATACATATATATATAAATAATTTAGTTTTATAGATTAATATTATAGTATCCTAAGAAGAAGAAGGTGAGAATCAGTCAACTCAAACTAACTGGCATCCCTGAAGTGTTTAATTATCATTGTGCTTGGTTTCAGGTAAGAGCCAGAAACAAGCTGTTCAGATATTTATATAAAGTATTCTTTTTACTATCTAGATTGATATAATATGTATAGTTATACAGTAACTACACAAGAGAGGAGGGGAAAGTTTTAGATATCACTGAATTAAAGAGCTGTTTACTAGCCAGTATAAAATAGCTACTGACAGCACAAACCACAGACATCCCTTTTGGTGAAAGCTGATGACACCAAATTCCCTTTGGCACTTATGAAAACTCTGCAACTCAGGGATCCCAGGGGAAATCTCATCGTCAGAAATCTTCTTCAGGCAGAAGAAGAGAATCTGAATCTGCAAAGTTACAAAGAAAAGAAACCATTTGAAAATAGCCTTGCTAAATGGGAGTTTAGCATTTCAGGTGTATGGGATTTTTCATTAAAATATCAAGCTTAGTCCTATCACCCTTGTTTTTATTCCAGGTGAGTTGCTCTGTTGAAAGTACAGAAAAATATTCCTCCTCCAGATTATGATAGAAGGAATCAAGGTAACAGTAAATACCCTACAAACTGTGATAAAATGAGCTGAGATGAGATGGATGCTGCAACAGATAAATTAAGTTTGGAGGTAAAAAGCTGATGCAACATCTTCTGTGTCCCTCAAACTACCTTGCTAATACTCATGGGCAGAGCTATTCCAGATTCAGTTTTGGAGAACAGTTTAGTATGGTATATATTATTTTTAGCTGCTGTTTTCTTTTTCATACTGATTCTTTGATATGAGATCTTAGATACTGGCAGTGTTGTAAAATTTGATGTCTCTGAAATATGTGCTATCGATATATTATTGGCTTGAGGGAGAAGAACAAAGGCAGAAAGAAGGATAAAAGGGAAATTTCATTTCTTGAAAATAAACTTTATAAAGCCTTTCACAATGAGAAAATTAGGAAGGCTCTAAAACATTTTTATAAAGCTTGATGGATTTTTATTTTGTTTGTTTGAGTTTGCTACTTGATATGTGTACAAAATCTCTGTTCACAGTGAAAATCACACTGCTGTATTTCCTTGTTTCAAACACAATTTAATCTGGAAAATAACAACAAAGGATAAGTTATTTAGAAGAAGTGACAGCAGAGATAGCTGTGATCCATAGTACTACAAGTGTTTTAGGTTAGATTGTTTTACCAGAGAAATTTATTTAAACTGTATTTTATCTGAACTATAGTAATACTAAGCAGTCATCATTAACCTAAATATGCAGATGTAAAGAAGATCTAAACTTCTTTCACCTGCAGCAAACATATTTACTAATTATACTACATTCAAGCTACATATTCTGTTAATAAGAAATTGGGAAAATTGATAGGACTATATTTTGAAACCAAAGAAAAATTATATATTATTTTTAAATCAGGATGCCCATTTTATTTTAAGCTTGGCCCACTAGGAATCCATAATACCAAGATTTAGAATATTAGGTTCAAATAACACAAATTGTTGCATGTGTCTAAATTAAATTATCACAAAATCAACTGGAAATTTGGGGAATATTTGGACATGGGTATCCCTTTTAAAAAATATATGCAATGTATATTTAGCTAATGCTTAAGTGATCCTTGCAGTTGTCTCTGTCATATGGTAATCAAGGCGGGAAAAAGGATGGATTATGTCCTACTTCTTCCTTTGTTTCCATGGCTGCTGATTTTGATATCCATTTAGTATTCAGTAAATATTCAGATAGAAAATTGACTGGGATGAAGAGCTAATGTTATGTTCGTAAATGCTTAGAGGGTTTTGAATTGGCAATCCGCAGTAGGATTTCTCAGACGCTGTTAACACAGCCACCTCCATAATATCTTTCCATTGCAGGCTATTAAAAGACCAGGCTATTAACAGTAATATAATTCAGGCATCTAATTGTAGCAGTATGTGCACAAGATGCATTTCTTGATATCTGGGAAAATGATGATGGGGATCTGTCAGTTACGCAGGGGCCCAAGGGACTCTCTAAGCTTCCAGATATAAAGTGAGAAATACGTATGTGAGAAAAAATGATCCCATAGCGGGGTAAGGATGGAAAGAAAAAGGGAGACTGCCCTGAAATGGAGAAGCAATGATATGTAAGTATAAACTGTGACAAGTGCGAGGTTGAGAATAAGCTTCAAGTGTAGGACTTCAGCTAAAAGATAGGTCAGTCCTGGAAGAGTATGTGGGATAATAGCAAAAGATGAGATGTTAATTCTACATACACTTATAGGTATATAAGCTGTATTCCTAGCCCTGGTGTTTACAGCTCAAGTAGGAGTTGAAGAACAGTCCAAAAAGAGTGTTTATGGAATACAGGCCTTATAGTAAAACACCTTTTTTTTTTTTTTTTTTTTTTTAAAAAAAGTGATTTATTCAAGATAAAACTAATAGGTGAGTTGATTAATCTACAGAACCCTGTATGTGAAAAATACTAGATGTAAATATTTTGTAGAAGAAACATAATGACCAAAGTCTTGAAGATTAAACCAGGCAAAATATCTAGAAAAAGCCATGAGAGACAGTATACATACTGAGGTAATGGATATTTCAGCTGATGAATTTCTCAGAATAAGACAGGATAGAAAGGACCCAAGAAAAGAGTATCTAACGTGGAAAAAAGTCTGCACCTCAAAGTTAATGAAGGAATGGAGGAATTAATGGTGGAAATTCAAGTTCTGTAACGTGTTTTAGGAGAGATTATAGGTCAAATCTCAAAGATTATTTTGGCACTTAATGATGGTATCTAACAGGTATGTGAACATCTTTAGTCAGAACCTCAGATGACAGCATGAACATAAAGATGAGTTACTCTTCAGATTTCTAAATGTAGTATCTATGGCATTCCTGCCTTCTGGACTGGCACCTGCAAAATTACTAGTAGCGTGTCAGAGACACATGGGAAATACATGTCACTGTCACTTCAACACAGTGGTAATAACATGCAAATAGGCTTGCTCAGTTCTATTTGTTTTCCAAAATTTCAAATCTATTTTAATTATATAAATTCAAATCATAAGGGATGCTTTGCTAATGCTATGAATTGGTTAAATCATATTTTTAAAGACAGTTTAGTACAAGCCAGACTTAAGTTTTAAAAAGATACAGACTCTGAATAAACCTGCATTAATGTTTTAACGTCTGCTGCCTTGAGACATATTTCATTAGCAGTCACTTCATGCTGCACTTGAAACATCAGCTACACAAAGCAGCTGAACAATTCAGTAACCTAGAATACAGATTTTTTTGTTACAGTTCTTTTTAAAGTATTCCTGGGATGCTTAATAAGAACTAGCCCTGTGCACTAAGAATGTTTGAAAGAATAAATTCAATATTCCTATTTTTTAACTATACATCCTGAATTTTTACTGGACCAAATTTGAATAGAAATTGCTAAGTCATTAACCTCTAATCAGCCACTGACATACTTATTTACTTATACTATTCAAGAGACCAGATGTTCGTTGGGTGATTTTCATGAAATTAAGAAATCAAACTTATATGCACTCTTTAATTTAGTGCAGAGGAGAATTAGTAATAAACCTAGAGTGTAGTATTTAATAAAGTGATGACATTCACACAACCTGAACCTTTTCCACAAATGAAACTGATGTATGAATAGAAATTTCATAAATAAAAATGTTTTAATATGCTCTTTCAGATAACTTTTTCTTAGACTGAGACAGCTGATCCTGCCTCCCTCCTCTCTTCTCCTATGACTGTATTAAAAAAGAAATGTATGTAGTAGATGCAAGAAAGGAAAAACTAATCAATGGTTTCCTTTTAGTGTAAGCGAATCAAGTATTTATTCCCAAGCAGCTGTTCTGGTCCTGCTATGTTTTATTGTTCTGAGCTGTAAAGGTAACAGAGTTGCCATTTTAAAAATGCAGTAGTTGTGACAATTTTGAAGTTGAAGCTCCAACATCTTCTATCAAATAATTGACTTTATTATGTTTTTGTTTTCTTTGGCCTTATATGCCAAATTTCTTAAAAACCTTTGCAGACTTTTTCGGATTCTTTCATACATGAAGATTTCATGTTAGTGTCCTCCATTTAAACAGCAGCTGCTATACCTTCTTGAAAAGTAGATCTGAATCAGTTCCTCCATCCCTAGAGTGGAACACAACAACCCTGAAACATCTCAGTAAAAATAGAAACACAGTTTAAGACAGGAAGTTATTAATCATGTGCTGCAGAGAGAATTTCAGAAAGCAAATTTGTAATTGCTGAAATTGGGATTTAGCCAGGACAAAAGGTTAATAAGCTAATCCCTCAAAGGGGTATTTAACTAGTGTGTTATCATCCGTATTTTGGCGCTGCGTTCCATCTGAAAGACGACCCTGAGACACAACAGAAGTTCCTTAAATAGTGCCGATATCTCTTTCCGAATCAACTTGCAGGACAGAATTTCCCTCCTCAGCTACTACAACAGGCCAGGGCTTCTGTCCAACTACTAAACGTAAGTTTCCCCTCGCTTAACTTGGGGAAACTTGTAAGGCTTGTCCTGAATATACCACCTTCACACAGTCATACTGCATTCTTGCCCATATCAGTATATTGCTCTTACAGGAAATTTTTAATTGTTGATATAACATTTCAAAGTAAGAGGACCCATCTTTCTAAGCTTCTTTTGGACGATCCGCTGACCCTTCAAATTTATTTTCCTTACGAAGTTGCAATCAATGCTCTGGATGCTCTACTGCTTTCCTTTTATTTTGGTGGTCTCCTGCACAAAGAGTTCTACAGACTGATGGTAGGTTTTTGTAAAACTCATTCCTGCTTTATTTATATTTCATAAATCAAGTGTTTCTTTCATCAGTTTCCTTTCATTTCATCATTTTACTAATTTCGAAGCACACTGTGAGGAGGTGGACAGAAGTACTGAGTAGTACTTTGATACTACTGGTGAAAAGCCATTCTAAAATAGAATATTAAAAACCGATAATAATGAGCATCTTGTTCTAAATAACTAGATCACTTACGTCTCACTGGATAGAGGTCCAACACACAATCAAAAATCGAAGCAAACTGCAATTAAGCATTAAGCATAGTTTAAATGCCAACATTGCAAAATCATGTAATATCTGACAATTATTGCAAAGTTACTTGACCAGTGATTTTGATCAGCTCTGGGAATCAGAGATAACACCCAGAGATATGAATGATAGCAGTAAGAAGCACAAGAAAGGACAAATAGCATAGAATCTTTGCACCTTTGTTTTTGAAGGGGATAACGACCCAGGCTTACAAATTACTGGTCATAGGCTGAGCTATATAAAGTGGAAATACCATTTCATGCCAGCTCACTATGTCAACGCAAGGACACAGCTTATCTTGTTACCTTGTTTCGTAAGACGAAGGGACAAAGTCATGGATTCATCTGTCCGTAACACATTCAGCAACGTAGGTATGCCTGTCCAAAGCTGAGGATACTTCCAACAGGTAGATATGGTGCAGTGTTTCCTCTCTGCAAGGCTCTCAGAACTGAAAGGAAGGTTACAGATTTGTGTGTTTGAGTATTTTTTGAGAGACAGCAGAAGCCATAATTCTCCCAAGTTTATAATTCACAACTCCTAAGCCTGATTTACACAGTTAGCATAGCAACCACCAATCCTTTTTTTTCTCAAATACGATTTACATTTGTCAAATCTGACAGAAGTAATTTCCTGTTTGTCAACATTCATTAATGCATAGTTGATGGCAAACTCTAATTGTTTCCTTAAGTACCGTTAGGATGTATCTGAATAAAAAGAACAAATAGCCATAATGTCCTGGTGTTTCAGACTCTTCTTTTTTGATCCAGATATTTAGAATAGCTGAGATTTGGGTATTTGTTGCCAGAGAACATACAGAATTGTGTGTTTCTGTATTTGGTTTTTAAAGGGAGACAAAAATCCGTTAAGTTTTGTTTTGTGATTGGTGGTATTTTAGTAGGTTTGTAGTAGTCAAGAGTGAAAAAGGAATTAATTTGCTAGTTGGTCCTTTGAGTGGCAATATTTGTTCTACAATAGGACTTACTGTTATGGGGTGATTTAGGACTGAGGTAGTTACATGAACAAAACCACATTTCTTGGTGACATAAAATTTTGGATTTAAATATTAAAGCAAAAGGGTATAGAAGGTGGATAGCAATTTTTACTCCAAGATTTCTGTTCTATGACACACAGACACGTGCATGCACAGACGCACACATCCTGTATAGAATACATGCTCACCCTAAACCAGGTCCAGCCCCTCTGGCCTTGTTTGGACCAGCACTATGGACTAGAGGACCAGAATGCTCACATCAAAACTCTCGAAGTGCCCAGGTCCTGGCTGTTTGCCCAGACCCTGCACGTAACAGTCCCACTGCGGGGTCAGACGCATACACGGTATTAGATGTCTGCATACGGATGTTCCCCATGAGGGGCTAGTTGTCTTCACTATTTATTGCTTTATAGCTTAGAGGGTTGACATAAGCCACCTATGGCCTCATTTTTCAAGTCACCCCAGGGCAATCTCTTTGACTTTCCTTGTAGCTAAAGCTATTTATCTGTTGCTACCGAGGTTACTATCACATTTAACTGTTGCATCATGCCAGTAGGCAAATTCAAACTTTTATGAGCACAGGAGCTATTCAACAAAATGAATAAATGAAAATAATAAGGACAAGAATTATTGTATCATGCTGCTTTATCAGGTGCATGAAACATAAGTCAAGTGATGGTATGGAAAAAGTCAGAATAAAAAAAGACAGCTGGATACAGTATAAAATGTTACGTTACGAGCTGCCATTCAGGAGATTCCTCCTTAGTAAAATGCAGAAAATAAAGTTCAGGTTCTAGTTATATGAATTAATTGTAGCAATTTTTTTGAAGGGGGGTGTTAAGACTCAAAAAATCATAACATAATTTAGGTAGAAAAACAACTTCTGAAAGTCAAATCAGCTTCCTAAAACAACGCCAGCTCCTAGGCTGGATTAGATTGCTCAGGGTCATACACAGCTGAGTTCTGAGTATGTCCAAGAGGACAATTACCTATTAAGGAATTAATTTGCCAGTGGGTATTGGTAAGCCTAAAATGAAGAGATCCCAAGACTGAATCCAAAGCATACTGAGGTTAACTGAAGCCTTCCTAATTAACAGATGTTTTCTTTTCTTTTTACCTAGTCGCCTGTACTGATGTTTTTCTGGCTTCCATAAGAAGTAGGAAACAATACAAATTGGGATAACTGAAGGAATGTACACTGTCAGATTTTTCAGCATCACTTATAGCCCATCTTTACTTGACCCAGGGAGTTGGTTGGCTTTCTTGGAACCAGCCGTTACAACCAGGAGATAGCACCTACCAATTAGACACATTTTCTGGGCAGATTTAGTTGTAATATCACTTCCTGAGAATAATGAACCATATAGTACGGTATCTTCTCCTTATGTACCTTTTTGTTTCCATTAATCACTTAAGCGCCTACAGGTATAAAATGAAACATACCCAATCTGATTTTCTGATTCCTTTGTATTATATTCCTATACGGGTAGCCAATCTTTTGTGGTGGCAGCTGCTTTGTTATAAAGTGAAGAATAGTTTTGGAAATGAATCACACATGGAAAAGAACACACAAGTCTGAATCTTACTATGGAAAGATACGGACTGCTTGAAAACTCAAACTAGTTTATGTGATCTTTATTATTACTTTTTTCTACTGGGTCAGATCTTGTGAGTGAGACCAGTTTCCCACTGGGCTGGTAACGCTACTTCCAAAGAATCGAAACATTTTCTACCTCCCTTTTGTAAAACTGTTTGAAAAATAAAAGTGGTTTTGATTTTAAGTTACCTGAATATAGGGAATGGTGCGAGAATATGTAACAAGTCACAACTGGTGAAAGAACTAAGCACAGCAGTCATCAGGATTTGTGCTTGGGAGGAAAGAAGAGAAGTCTGTTTGCAGACATTAGAAATTTGAGTAGGGATAGAGGCAAAAAATAGTTCCTTTAGCTTTATTCAAGATGGAAAATGCAGAGGAAAATTTACATTTGGAAATATGATGAAAAACAGTACGAAAAGGAGATTACATGCCCAGGTATTTAAGGTAAATTGAACGGAATTGGTAAGAAAAGCTCAGAGAATCCTGAAACTCTGAAGTCATTTCCCTATGCAAGTTCTGAATCCACAGCTAGAGGAAGCCTCATCTGTGTTTCTAGTAGAACATTTACAGTCCTTAGTCTTTGATTCTGCTTAATAGATATTTGACAAGTAAGGCGAAAAACTGCAAAATCAACAAAGACTAGTTCAGATTTCTTTCTATGCTAGTGTTCTCTAGACTTTTAATGCTTTTAAAAAATATTCTGATAAATAATTTCTGGCTTTTCAATGTTCTTAGATAACATTTTAATTGAGGACAGAACAATAATACATTATTCCTTCCTCATGCAACTCCCTACATTCTAATAGGTTTTAGTCTTTGCTGTCTTTGCCTTGAATTTTTAGTAATTTTCATGAAGAAAACAGAATTTTTATAATTTGTATATAAATTGCATATAATATATAAAATATATACTAACTTGCATATAATTTTTATAACTCGCATATAAATAATAAAATTGCAATAAACAATACTTTTACAAATTTCTTCATAAAATAGGTGGAAATAAGGCATGAACGACCTTTAGATGTGCAAAAAGGCTATTTCTTGTGAATTATCAAATTAGAGAAAGTTTCTGGTATCACAAATGGAAATAGCAATACAATTGAAATAGTTATTAGGATTAGTAATCCAAGTATCAACTCTGCTGATACATTTCATACAAAAGGATGGAAACATGTGGCTTTATGATAATGAAAACTATGCTAGCCTTTTCTACACTTAAATTTTGTTTCTTTGAACCCCACTTCTAAAATAGTAAGTTGAAAATATTTCAGAGTACGGTAATACAATGTAGTTGAAAGTCAGAACTCTTTTTTTTACCTGCTACAGTCAAAATCCAGTTCAGAAATTTTTCACTGCTATTATTTCTTTTTTTATATCAAAGTATAAGAAAGTGTAGTAACAAAAAGGGAATGACTTCTTTAGACTTCATCTGAAGACCTCTTTCCTTTTAATAAGGTACCATCTGTGTGAAGTAAAATTATTCTAAACGTTCATAGTGTATAGTTTTCTGATCAATATATTTTCATTAGTACCTTACTACAGTCAATGTATTAACTGCCTTAACTACCACAGTCAAATTGTACTCTTAAATGATGAGAAATTTTGAGCTTCAAAGATAAGGTTTCTCCTTTTTTTCTACATCCATTCATTTCCATTTCTTTTGTACTTGGTGGAGGGTTATTCACACCAGTGTGAGTTACATGTACAGTATGAACAAATTAGAGCTTAACAGTTTGCCCTGTAATATTTTAATTTGATAGAATGAATTCTTACTGGAACAAATGATTGCTATTGACAATTTTTTTCATTCAAAATACTTGCAGAGATGCTAAATAACAAAGTTGGGCACATACTTCCCCTCAACTCCTCCCCCCCCCCCCAACTGCAGTTGTTGTTTAGTGCCTGGTTATTTTTTTAAATAAATAGCCCCAAAGAGAATTCTCATACATACAGGCAGATTGCAGGTAAAAACTGTCAGAAGCTGTACCAACTAGAAGTCATTTGTTTCTTAATAACAAAAGGGTTCATGATCAGTGGATCAAGCATTACCTGAAATCAGCTGAAGTCTTCCTTTAAATTTAGTTGTCCTTGGATTAAGTCCATATTTCATGTTGGCTATACATGTTTATGGATAGACAATGCCATGTTTCTTAGAAATTAAGAACCAAATTTGTAAACTTTAAGGAATACGGAATTATATACACTTTTCCTTGAACAAATATATATATATGCACTTTTATATGTATTTATATATATATTCCTTTTTGAAACAAGAGTTTGTAATACATGGACAAAGACATCAGGAAAAAGACAGTAAACTTGAAGTACATTCCCAAAAGAAAGATTCTTTGTGAAAATGCAATTTCCTTTATTGTTTTTAAGGTGCTGAAATTTAAGATGTAATAAAACATGAATACCAATTTGGAAGCATTAGTTGCTCCTGGCAACCTTGAGAATGCATTATGCTTTATTTTTCCTCTCCATCATCTCTGGAAAAAGTGAGCAAGGGAATGAGTAACAGCACGTGCTTACTGAACCAATATACAGATCTGACCTCCTTTTCCCCTTCTCAGTAACAATAAATTATCATTAAAATTATGGCTGTAGGTATGATACTATTATGCAGTGCATCTCAGATCAGTAAGAAATTCACCCTTATGCCACCCTTTGACATTATAAAGCAGTCTATTTTAGCCCCAAGCCAATGAAGTGTATTTCCCAGAGGAGAGCTCTGTTTGCATTTTGAAAGCCTTGCATAAAGATTACCAAATTAATAAAATATTTTTAACATAAATCAGCATCAATTTAAAAAAAAATCAGATCCCCTTAAGCAGAAAGGAGTATAGCAAACTCCAGATAGTGGAAAGATATTTTGAATTTTTCATTTGATAGTCAGTGAGAACAACTAAAGGGAAGGTAGTGAAAACCTGCATTAGGTCTATATTTGCATCTAAAAATTCACACTTGAAAAGCTTGCTTTTTTAAGGGGGGGGGGGAGAAGAGAGCAATATTGCCATTGACTGTTATGGGGTTAGTATTCACCCCTGGTATTTATGGAGATTTTGGGCAATTTTGCCCCATTCAATGTATCAGAGCATTTCACTTTCACTACATTTGGTGGTCTGCTGCCCCCTCTGAGAATTAACTTGCACTGGCCTCTCCCAGGTAAAAGCAAGAATGGCCATATATAAAATGGTGTCCTGGGTACTCATGCATTTTAGAACCAGCTGTACTTTTAGTGTTTATGGGATCTACTAACACACCAAAGATCTGGAATTTAGGTGCTAAAAGCACTTGTGTGAAGGGATCCTTGTTGCTGGAATTTGCAACTGCATATCAGACTTGCCAGATTTTAGGCTACTTAATGTTAAAGATATTTCTTTTTCTGATGCATTTGAGAATAAATGAGGCAGAGAAATAATAAAAATAAACACAAAAAAGCAATGAATGAGAAGAGTGCATGGCAGATTAAAAATAAAACAAACCTTTTTAGAGATTTTGCCTGATGTATGCAACCCTGTATCTTGTCATATTTAAATTATACAGTAATGTCAGCATTCGTGGAATGAGCAAGTATTTATAATGCATATTAATATAATTGCTGGATACCACAATCATATTACAAATTATTTATTTCAAATTATTTTCTCCAAACAGCAAAGCTGAAAGGATACTTGCAAGACTCTGACTGCCAAGATTTTTGCTAGGTTTTTTTTGCTAGGTTTTCACAAACACTGTGTGAACTACATTTATTTGTATATATCCTTTGATAACATTTTACATCTGCACAGAGTTTTGCACAAGAAAGGTTTGCTAAATTATTAGAATTTCCCTCTGAAGGAGTTTCTGAAGAAATAAAGTAAGTTAAAAACGTTGCTTTATATCAGCATGCAGAGTCATAAGCATGGATAAATGATGATGAGTCAGGCAGCGATGCACAGACTGCATTGAGATCTTTGAAGCAGAAACCGGACCGAAGCGAGCAGAACAGATCTGGTGTTGGTAATCAGGGTCAGTCAGTCCAGTGATCACCAAACTAAGCTTTGTAGTAAAGAAGCAAGTGTATGGTCAAGGCAGGAGGTCAAGCTGGCAAGTCAGCTAGGTAGATCAGGCACAGGCTTACCAACAACATAGCTCATGCAAGGGCAAAGCTTGAGCTTAAACGTAGCTACTAAGTAAAGGGCACGAGCCCCCCAAGAGGCTTCTGATAACTCTGGTCCAAAGTCACATAACTGCACCATCTCAGATAAGATGACCCATTTGTGTGGGACAGTATGTAGGTGAGTCATCTGCTAGTATTTTTGAGCCTGATTAGCCAGCAAGGAAGAAGAGGATCAGGCCTCTTCTAGTGTTCATTTTCATGTGAATGTAGCTTGTATGTATATGGTGCTTGTAAAGGCACTGCTTTTCATTTGCATGTTTTAAAACACTCTTTCTGTGGAAGGTATTGACTAACTAAACAGATCTATTCTTTAAGTATATGATTTTATACACAAAAATATGTGGTATTTTTACAAATAGGCCTAAAACTGGCCATTTATAAATCAGGGCATATGTACTTGCCTTCAAGGAAGGAATAAACATACATACTGCTTTAATGAACAAAGACTGTAGAAAGCCTTCATTAAGGCAGAAAACAGAATAACTTTTAGTAAAATATTAAACTTGGAATAACTTCAGTGATAAATTTTTACACATTCTTGATCCTTCTTCAGCTGGACAGACAGAAACAGACATGTCAATATACTGCAAAGATTTTCTTCAAGCAAATTAGCTGATGAGACAGAATTGGTCAGCATAAATCCTGGGGGAGGCATCATTCTTTTAAGATTTTCAAATCAATTTTGCAGACCTGAAGAGCTTGGAATCTTAAACCTGTAACTTCTGGGCTGTTATTTAAAGTGAGAGTATTAAAGGTTTGTCAAATACCAATTTACATGGGAGAAAAAGAGAGATGGAAAAAAATACTATAATATCAAAGGGAGTACTATTCCTTGTCATTCCTGTAAAATCATGGCACCTGTTATACGTGTCACTGGTTATACAGGCACTGGTCTCCATCATTCCTTTCACTTTCACTTTCACAGTGCTTTCTTGGGAAACAGAAAAAAAAAGCACTTAGTTGCTGACATGTTGAATTGCATGGCTTCTTCTCATCTAATTTGCAGCAATTTAAATAAAAGCTAAGTGCTCTGAAATCAGCAGAATATGATACTAATACAACTTGTAATCCAAAATTTATTTGGATTATCATTTTTAGTGGGTACTAACAGCTGGACTGGTCTCCTGCTTATCATATTTCATTTTCTCAGTGGATTTTGCTGTGCGTGCTAACAATGAATCTCAAAGCTGCTATGCAGGTGACCTGTTAAATGAGCAGTCCTAAGGATGCTTCTGGAGACATGGAAAGCTAACTCTGACATCTTTGACTCTGGAGAAAGTTATCATTAAATGGTGGAAATGAGAAAAGGGTCCTAGTTCTTACTAAGAGAAGGTGAAAGTGAAGATGGAATAAATTTTGTAAAGGTCAAGAAGCAATTAGCAAGCCAATGTTAGGGATGTTAGGACTTTAAAGGTTTGATATCAGCCAACAAAATATCAGATTGAGTCTAGAACAATATGATATGTAGCCCTCTCTATAAAATACCAGTTACTTTTGCTCAGTTGCTAGGCTCCGGTTATGATTTCATACACGTTCAGTCTTTGCTGTATAAGCATTAAAATAATACACCTTTCAGGAAATAAGACCATTAGTGTTTCTTCAATTTGTTTTTTGGAATCACAGAATGGATGAGGTTGGAAACGACCTCTAGAGATTGTCTAATCCAATCTCTGGCTCAAAGCAGGGTCATCTACAGCAGGTTCAGTGTCCAGTCAAGTTTTGAATACCTCTGAGGATGGAGACTGCACACCCCACTGGGCAACCTGTTTCAGTGTTCAACCACCCTCATAGTATTTTTAAAAAAGCTTTTCTGGTATTTAAACTGAACTTCTTGTATTTCAACTCATGCTCATTACCTCTTGTCTTGTCACTGGCTCTGGCTCCCACTGAGAAAGTCTGGCCTCATCTCCTATACTCCCCTCTATGAGAAATTTATCATATTTATACACAAGTGAGAGCCTTCTGAGCCTTCTCTTCTCTAGGCTAAAAAGCCTCAGCCCTCTCAGCCTCTTCTTGTATGGTGCTCCAGTCCCTTCATCATCTTCGCAGCCCTTTGCTGGACTTGCTCCAGCAGCTCCATGTCTCTTTCTTACTGGGGAGCCCAGCACTGGATGCAGCACTCTAGGTGTGTTCTCATCAGTGCTGGGTGAAGAGGAAGGATCACCTAAAAAGAGGGATGGCTTATATATCTGGACCTCTCATGAAGGGCCTGGTCAATGACAGCCTTCCCAATAGTTCACTAGGTTTAGAATTGGGTCCTATTCCAGACTGTTAGTGTCCTACAACATATTTATTCATGTCTTAATATCAATAATGGAAGTTCATTTTTTTTTATTTTACTGGTTATTTGGGTATTTGGTTAACTGTCAAAATCAAATAGTCACATTGGCTAGAAGTAAGAGCAATGATAATCCATCTTATTTCCCATAATAACGCTGACACGCTTGACTGAATATCTCTGAATTAATAGTGGAACGCTTCTGACTGGTCGTGCAGATTGCTCATTGTTTTTAGTACAATGTCTATCAGATATTGTAAAGCAAACATTTGAAATAAGACTGTTAGTATACATACACAAAACATGAGAGAAGCAAAGTTAAGACCTCAAGGGAAGCTATTTTGAAGATGCTTGTGTATGTAATCCTTTGTCCTTGGTCAAGAAGAACCATTTAAAGTACCTGCTAACAGGTACTTTAAAAGTACCTTTAAAACAGGTAGAGCTAACTAGAGAAGCAAATAGAAGAACTGAAAGGGAATTTGCAGACAGCAATGCTGAGTGGTCTGATGGCACTGAATTGGGTCATGCTGGGTCCACATGAAAAGCAGCACCTGAGAAAGGTGTGAGATCTTCATTACAGCACGAGATCAGGGAAATTGGGACCGCAGAGAGCAGGGAAAGTTAAATGAAGGTTTAAGCTGAATGTTTGGGGTGTCCCATAGACTGAAGGGGGAAACTGTAGCTGAAAGAATGATGAAAAGCTGTTGAGTAAAGAAAGTATGTAATTACCAATTCTTAACTGAATATAAGTAAGTATGGACAAATTAAAACATAGTTTCATGTAGGACAGTTTTCAGATACTATTAATGATAGTTTGGTTAGTTAAAGTGAAGCACATTGATTCAGCATTTGAGCTTTTGAAATAAAGTGAATATCCTGAAATTTCAGACAAACAAGATTGGCTTGAATATTTTATCCTGACACTTTCAAAATTAACTTCTCAGTTATTTCAGTAAAGCATATTTTCAGTTAAACAACTAAAAATCAAGAAAAAATGTACCTTAAAGAATGTCACGTCATTTTCAGTTTGATGTGAATCATGAATTTTTCTTCCTTTCACTACAAATCACCAAAATATTTACTTTGAACAAGAGTCTCCTTTTTATTCTCCCCCTTCTTCTACTAAATCAATTATTTGCCCAGATCTGCTCTCAATGTAATACTTTTTCTAGTTTTAGGTAATTAGATATTGCCAGACTTGTGCATTTTCAGTTGTTCAGCCTCTGTATCAATCACTTTAATTGGAGCAAGGAAGTAATAGTTTGCATGATTTGCTATTCAGTTCAGTCAGCCAGGTTGTCACAGAAATGAGCTTTTACTTGTTTTCCGTTTTATTTATTTCAGGTAACATTAGTGGCATTGCAAGGGCTCATACGATTTAGTTATTTAGCTATTTTGGAGGAGTTATTGGTGAATTAACAAGTTTTTTCAGGGAAATATGGGGTGTGATTTTGCAAGTGTCAGCTACTTTTTAAAATGCCAAAAATTGATTTCCCCCCTTCCTCCCTTTATCCTGGTTGCCTGTCTGAAATGCCAGAATGCCCCTTAGCTTTTGAGGCTGTTCTGTCAAAGGGCTGGTGCTTTAGAAAACCTTGTTTCAATACTGGACAATTTTAGTAGTTTACTGAACAGTTTCAATATGTACAAAACTAGTCATATAGTCATAGCTAGTAATAACTAGTAACTGCACATTTCTACTGTATTTGTTTCTATCCAGCCTCATTATGTTCGACTGCATTTATTCATGGCTAAAGTGCAGCCCTGTTTGCAAAGGAATATTCAGTCGTCAGAACTGCAGTATGTAATTCTGTATATCCAAACTCAAATCCTGCTCCTTTAATAAGGAAACTACTATGAATTACAACTAGTGTAACTATCCATTCTCAAAGTGCTGGGACTTAAGAGAGAATAATTGCTATTATGAAGTGAAATCAAAAGTATCGTGTAAGCATAATATTGGATTTCAACATTTTCCAAATTGGTTGTTGCAAGCTTGATTGTTTAAAAGGCTGGTAACATTAATTCTCCACCTATTCCTCTTCATGGATTTCCCTTTCAATGTTAACTATAAAGCCATTAAGTGCTTTTTTCCATGCCAATGTCAATTCAGTCTGAACAATTTACTAATCTTGTCAGCATGTCAGGGAGATTATATAGAAAAGCAGTGATGAACAACATGCTATTTAGCATAATCTGTAAACAACACTCTCAAATAACTAAACCTTCCCAATGGAGGTGATGGTGTGTATGGGGAAGATACCACACCAGTACTCCCCAAATGTACAACATGTCATAGAACCTCAAAGTACTTTAAAGATTTTACTTAACTAAACAACAAAACTCTCCCGTTATCTAGATTACTTTTGCATCTAGAGATAAACAAAAGTTTGGTTGACTTCTGGAGTACTCAGGTAAATTTAGGAGAAACATACATTGAAATCCTCTAGCTGCATTAATTTGAGTGTCTTTCTCACAGATTCAAATACCGCATTTCCCAATATACGGCCCTCTACAAAATGAATGCGTATTGATATTTTGCATAATGCCTGCGTGTGCCTAATGGATGAAGCTCAAACAGCTTCAACGCTTCCCGAACCAAAACCTGTGAGTCTGATTAGCAGAGGCGCACAGTGGGGAGGTGACTGCCATTGGAATTGCCCAGAACGTTTAATATATCATACACGTTTCATTTTGAGTAGTTGTTACGCCAGTATTACACAGTGGGTCTAACGCATAAGTTTGACAGCATGGCTTTTGAAGAAGGGAGAGGTAAAACATTTTCTCTAATGGACTGGATGTATTTTAACCATCTTCAGTCAGCAGTTATTGCTGCAATATGTTTGCTCCTTTCCTCTATTCATATCTCAAAGACATTCTCAAAGACTCCAAAGACTCTTCACATAGTAAATTCTATTCTTTTATTTTGTTTCATTTAAAATATATCTGACATGCAGAAAAATAATCAGGCATGTATACAGTTTGCCCCCTCCCTTAGCTTCTTATGGCAGTTTACACTGAGGTGTCAGATAGTGTAACAAACTTACTGATAGTCCTAAACGTATTCTTATAAAAAATGTTATTATTAAAATATATTCCAAAATAAAAATAATGTAACTGTGCATGTCTTTTATAGAAAATAAGTATAAAAGCTACTATAAAGAATGTAGGCAAGTACATTATAAAGGGTTCAATGCTACCAGAGCATGTAACTGTAATACAAAAAGTATGTGATTTGTTTTGGGGTCTAAATATGAGAGTTACTTGCTATATGGGAGATCTCATGTGTGTTCATGCATGTGTATATATGCATATATGTATATATGCATATATGTATAATGTCTGTTGCATATATGCATAGTTTATAATATATACTTAAGTCCTATGTTGTTAGCTTAAAAAAACACTGCTCTTCATGCATCAGTGACTTTGCAAGAGGATTACTTCTAATGCAGGTCACCACTAGCACAATCAACCAATACTCTGTCTCTAAGTACAGCACCTCATCCTTCCCTCTGGCTGATCATTTATTCATTGTTTTTAAAAGATGGGGCAGAGTTCCTGGGTCCTGCTCTGCTGGATCTGGGCACCAGCCTGCCAGATGTCAGCCCTAAAACCACTGAGGACGGGGGAGCGACAAAATGGCAGCCCCAATCACAGGATGGAGGCAGCAACAAAATGGTGGGCCCTGAACACTGGCTGGTGTGGTGGGGGGTGGGGCCCCTGGGTCAGGTGGGGGCAGCTGGGGTTCTGGAAGGTTCTTAGGTTCTTTCTGGGAAGATCCCACTTTCCTGAGTGGGATGGGAAAGAGGAGGAAGTTAAAGGTTTGTGATTTCTACTGTGGTTAAACTGAGGGGGCTTTGTGGCGCTTGGAACCCATCTTTGACACCAGTATTTTCTTTCCTTTTATTTTATATTTTTTGGGTTTTGTTTTAAATCCTGAAGTTTCATTCTCTCTGTCTCTCTCTCTTTCTCTCTTTCACTTTCTAGCTCTGAAATGCAGGAGGCCAGGTATTTATAAAGCAGAGTACACCCAAAGGGTATAGGGCAGATCAAGCTATGACTTTAAATTCTGTTAGACCTTTAATGCCCAAAATGCATTTGTCTGTAAAATAAGGCCTGCAAATCCATTAGCATTTGTTAAAAAGCAACTCTTGGGAAGTAACTATGTTTCTGATGGTGATTTCAACACTGTGTTAGTGGGTAAGCATGCATTATTTCTTTTCAGAGGAGATGAATAATAATACATGAAAGAAACCAAACTCTAAAAATCGAAAGAATCCTGTACATGGCTAAAAATGTATGCAAGCAACTTTTTACTAATTGGATTGATTTCGGAAACTGTAAAGAGGATTTTGCCCCTGAACCCTGTCTGTATATAATTCTTTGAACTTTTAATGCTTATGTGTATACAATTTGAGCAAATCCAGTTGGACTGGTGTAGATATTCCTCCATGTTACATACAACCAATATATTTCAGTCTGTTTTGAGGCTACCTATGTCCCTGAATCAGTGGATAATCTCCTGGAATAATTACTGTAATCATCCAAACAAAGAATTCTAGGGTCTGTGTATTTTTTTCTGGCAGACTGTACCACTGCCCTACTGGAGCACTTGAAAGTTACATAAACAGTTTCCATGTTCTGACCCCAAATTAATAAACATGCTGAATAGCAACAGATTATACAGACATATCTGCTAGCTTTTGGCATGCATTGCTTTATTTGACAGTCTCTGGTAGTAGCTGATTTGCTTGACTGGCATATGTTACAGGAATGCCATATATATTTTTTATATATATATATACACACACATAAATATATATGTGTGTGTATATATACACACATATATACACATATGTGTGTATATATATGTGTGTATATATAAAAAACACACACACACACACACACACACACACACACACACACACATATATATGTAAAAAGGGGGGAGTGTGGAAGTTTAAGTGGATGATGAAGTTGTGGGAAGGCTTCCAGGGTGGTTGGGGGGCTCTTGCCAAGGAGGTGGGTAGCAGGAAAGCTGGGCAGATATATTGAAGCAAAGAACACTGATGAAATACTTTGTAACCACAGGATTTCTTTCCTGAGGCTCATATGCTTGGAGGCTGGTAGACTGCGTATAGGAAAGTGCATACTCTTGCCCTTTGCTTCTGTTATTGCTTAAATGCTTGCTTTCTGCCCCCTGTTAAAGAGCGGATGATATCCTAGATTGCCGGTGAGCTGGTTGTGGAGCTTCACCAGGAAGGCGATGTGTGAAGGGGAAGAGTTACTTGGCACCATGAATGTTTGTGGTAATGGCATAAGTAGGTAGGAAGAAGCAGGAGTCAAATGACTGTTTTGTGTTTAAATACTTGTGAACCAGTGCCAGAGGTATTTGTGCAAACTTCAGTTGTAAAGTCCATGGTACAACTTAGTGCCTTACCCAAAAAGTCATTCCTGTTCACTGTTATGTACCTAGTTGTTACCTCCAAAATTGATGAAAGTCTGAGAAAGCAACAAATAGACATTTTGAACTAGATGATTTTTAGTTTCTCTTCACCTTCTTCCTTTTATTGAATTTTTTTTGTTATGTATCTGTTTCCTAAATTTACTCTGTAGAGCTGCATTTCAAAAGTGCTGTTGCAATAAGGCTCTGTATCCATTCTGCTTAGACTCATTATTCCTGTCTTTCAACAAGAAAACTAAGCAATCCATCTTGGGCAACAGAAATCCATATTTTTTAAAAAACTCCTCTATCAAAGTTCTTGTTAAAAATGCTTTATATACAGTAAAATGCATATTAATGTTGTAAGAGAATATATGGATGTATAATATATATTGGAGAATTTGAAGTTGCTGTGATGACAGTGTTTAGAAGACTGACAGTCAAGCCAGTTTTAAACTTTAAACTTTATTAAATTCATGCATTAGTAATACACTTCCTGCTTCCTTCTTACATGCTACAAAGTCATAGAATTGGTAAGGTTGGAAGGGACCTCTGGAGGTCATCTAGTCCAACCCCCCTGCTCAAGCAGGGTCACCTAGAGCACGTTAGACAGGGTTGCATCCAGGCGGTCCTCGAATATCTCCAGAGGAGGAGACTCCACAGCCTCTCTAGGTAACCTGTGCCAGTGCTCCGTCACTCTCACAGAGAAGAAATTCCTCCTATGTTATTTATGTTAATTATCATTTACCTTTAGAAATGATAGAATACCTTTAGAAAACTGTCAGTCTTTAGAAATTATATCCCAAATTAGCTGTGAGTATCATGGAGCTGATGCCATGTGGATAGTGCTGATGGTCCTTGGTGGCTCTTAGATACTGAAGTCAAAGTGCTCAATCTTGAGAGATACTTGACCAAAGAACTTGGAACCAACATGCGTCTTTCTTCTTTCTTGTCTGATTTTTATGCTATTGCCCCTTTCTCCTAAAAGGGAATCTCATCTGCTCTCGTATTGTTTATGTTGGTTTTGGTTTTACCAGACGCCCTTCTTATGTGTTGGGCAGAATGCTCTGCCTATCTGCAGTCCTTCATGGTCATCTTTTCTTTTCACAACTATTTTTTTTCTCTTGCATGTCTCTGATGTGCCAGTACCCACATCTTTTGGTCATCTCTTTGGTGGTCATGTTACTCACGTTCTGTAAACACTGTGTCTCACTGTGCCATCACACTATTAGGAAATACTTGTTCACTATTGTTTTTAGTATGCTTATATTTGGGTTCAGGGCCAACTGAGATTAATTATATCCTTGTTAATATACTTACAGGTGTCACAGGTCTCTCCTTTGGCTATGTTAAGGATGACTTTATAGTTGCTGCTGTTTGTCATAGTGGTCATGCTGAAATATCCCAATGGCCACTGGAATAGTTTTAGTTCATGTAATAAAATACATTGAGTTTGAAAACCACATTTGTGCCTGCACAGCTCTAAGGCAGATTTCTACATGAAAGATTGAAGGGTGAGCTACAGATTTACCTTTGAAAGTTATTAAGGTAACTTCAGTCAGTTTTGGCCTCCCTATCAATCATTTGAAGCAATTTTGCATGTGGGTTCAAGGTAAATTTCAGATGATTTGAGGGATACTGTATCTGTTGATCTTGCTAATGTGGACAAAACCTGAAAGATACCTGGTTTTCAATTTGTCTTCCCTTAGAAACGTATTGACTATCAGTCCTAATGAAAGCCTAATACTTCTCTATGAGTCAGAAGAAAAGTGTAAATTGAATTTATACATTGCAGTGTGTATAAATCCCACCAGTTCAGTCATTTTCAATGTATACCAGTTCTTAAGAAGAAGAAAAAAAATAAAAGGAAAAAGAAAAAGAAAAACAAAACCAAACTAAAAAAAAACCCCAAAATAAAACTAAGTTCACTACTATCACAAAAGCTGCTGGGGAAATGCAGAAGTATTTAATATGGTCCACAAGACAACTTGAGAAGTTTTCACACTCCAAAAAAAATGACTCTGCCAGGTACAAATAAAGTAGATTAATTTCCCTAACTGTTTCCCAGGCCCCAGAACTTCATATGGCTGTAACCTTCATCTCTTGGCTTCTAAACTGCCAATTCTTTAGGTAATGAATGAATGAAGGAGACAGAAGAATCTCCTACCAGACCGTGTAATTTGAAGTAGAATGACGGAAGTTGGTGAACACATGAGGTGCATGAGAACATGCAGATGCATTGATCTATATAAAAGCCCTAATTGTGGAGAAGATAGAACTTGGTTCAAAACTTTATGCTGTGAATTTCTAAAAAAAATAGAGTCTACTCCTCAAGGGGCTAAATTATTTTTATAAGAAGTGTCATGATTAAATAGTTCCATGAAACTTTAAGGCATCATTGCTGCTACTTTGTTTCCATCAACAACATTTTCATGCCTCTCATCCTAGCTCACAGCACAGGGAGGCTAACCCAACTCATGTAATATTCTGGATTTAGTTAATCAATTCAGTGATAAAATTTGTACTTGTGCACCCTGTAGGTAAAATTTCATTTATTTGGTTCTGTCACTGGGCATTCCTCTTCGGTGCTTTTACTGATTCAAGCTGAAGACAATAAGCAGTGGGAGTGAAAAACCCCATGTAGCCACTCCGTGTTTTACAAAATGGATTTGCTTGTTAGAGTGGCTGCAAGGGCAAAGAACCTGTCATGTTCTCTTACAGAAGCCGTAATATGTAAAGGGTATTTATGAAACTGGGTAACCTTTATGTCTTTTTAACACATGGATGTAGCCAACTGATAGGAAATGTTCATTTAAATAGTGCCAGAAATCATTTCTAAAAGAGTAAGTCACAATTGTATGGGTCTTAGCATTTAAGCATCTATAGTTTACATTTACCTATAAGCCTGGACAGATATTCTTTGTTAGCTATCTAGGCTTACAGGTAAATGTAAACTGTACTTAAGGTTTTTAAAACATGACTGGTACATAATGTTCTCTCTTCAGCTGAATTCAAGAACTGTCAAGACAAGAAATGGTTTCTCAAAAGAATATAGAGAATCATGGTGCATTTCAGTTCTACTTTCAAGAGAAATTAATTGACATGAGAGAGTATGTGTATTTGAAGCAACCCCAGGGGAAACTCCATAAGAAGAAAATGAATGAATGAATAAATAAAGCATTAGGAACAAATGCTGCACATTTTAAGCTGTAATTTTAGGATACTTTTCTTTTTTTCTGAGGGTTTTTTTCCACTGTTTTCACATGATTTTCTATTAAATATTTAAATATGAATTAGGAAATGAAGATTAATCTCTCTTTAGAAACTAAATAATGTTTCTGATAATACATATGTGTATCTTAATTGTTTATTTTAATGTGCAGTCCTCAGAGAGAGCCTGCTGTCTCCTTGGTTGTATTTGCTGTCCCTTCTAATTTGTTACTAGGCAAGACTCATGTCCCACTGCTTAATTAGCTAGCTAGTAAAGAAGACGGTAGTAACCAAAAGCTACCTATGTTTTAGACCCTAAACCACAGTAACTGTTGATTTAACCACTGCTCTGTTATTTTAATACAGCTATTTTAGCTATTTTAATAATAAAGTAATAGCTAGTAATGCTTTGTTCCTGCTTCAGAGTTAATTGGGTCTAATGTCTTGATGAATGGCATGAATTGCATTAAATAAAAATTAAATATTGAGGAAAAAATATATATACTCTAAATGAAAAGAGGCATCACAGAAAAATTCTTCCTGTTTCTTCCAAAAAGGAAAGGCAAATCTTAAGCTACTGGAGACCAGCCCATCTCCCTTAACTTAATTTGTATTATTTTGAGTTATATTGGCTAAGAATATTGTCTGGTGTTCTCTGTGAAAACACTAATCAAAAGCATCAAAGTTTCTGGGTTAAGAATACAATTATATTTCCGTTCTTTTGAATGGTTATGAAGAGGAAGTGTGAGGAACAATAAGATCCCACTCAGTGATGAATATGTACAGCTAACTCCATGGGCTCTTCTCCTGCTAAGAATGCAAGTGACTAAAGAGGATTAGATACTAAGATAATTTCTGCTAGATCAAGGCCTACAGAAGGAAGGATGGAAAATTGGGAGAGGTATGACAGGAGACTTGGAGCCAGGAAAATAGGCTACAGGAGTTAGAAACTTGTCTAAAAGAGATGTTTTTGTGAAAATATCAAATCCCTTAGGACACAGAGAGCTGCCCTCTTGGCTATTGAAAACCTCCAAGGATGGAGATCCACAAGCAAAACTGGGGCCCAGCACTTCATATGTGGTCTAGCAGGTGCTGGGTGAGGAGCACTGAGTAATTGTGTCCCTCAATCCACTAGGTATGCTTCTGTTGTTACAGGCCTGTATGTTTGCCTTCTCTATGGCCGTGATGCTGTGTCTCCACTTGTAAAATCCACCATGTATGCTTTCATTCTGCACGGTCTTTTTGGCAAGCAGATCATATTTTTCTCCCATCAACATTTTCTGGAATTACAGAGAAAAACCCCAAACTGCTCTCTCCTTTAATGGTGAAGGTATATACATCCCTTTGGAGAGTATCTAATCCCAAGCATTGTTAATAGTATTAGCTTCCAGTGTCATCTATGTTACCTTACTGTTCCATCATTGTACAGTTCCCAGTAATATTTGCTTTTGATGGCGTTGCAGACATCTCTGCACATATCTAACCCTAGAGATTGCTAGCAGATCACCAGTATTAGCCCAGAAGGACGTTAGTTTGTCTCCATGGTGATTTTGTCTCAGATACTGTTTCATCTATACTGGTCTAAGTTTCCCTACCTGTACTTTTCTTACAAGCTTTTGTTTTTATCATTCAGTATTTTTCAGTAAATTTTTAAAGATATATTTCAGCCCAAACTGCTATTTCATTATTTTTGTGATATCTTAAACATGGTATTTCTTCTTCCATCCTGTACTAGTAGTTTCTATTCACTGATCTTATTAGCTTGATTTCTAGCATTATACAAATTTAATTTTTATTTCTTGTGGACTAAGCCTTGTATTCCAATGGACTAGAAAACAGCACTCACTAGCTGTATGTTTTGCTGTACTCATTGCTGTTAGTGTGGTCGCTTTCCTCACTCTTTTTCCTTCTGTCTGCTGATTTTCTGTTGTCCTACTAATTTTATATAGAATCTTTTACATGTCGTTTGTATAATCTATAAATGTAATCTGTTCTTATTGTTCAAAGGAATGAGAACTCCGTAAGTTGGCCAGTTCATTTCAAAGAACAGGACAAATCTTGCTTGGGACAGAAAGTATTCTTGCTTATGCAGGTGAATTCTTCTGCCTAGGAGCAATCATGTAGACTCATGGGATGGCCAAGGCTGAAGGGACATCTACATTGCTGCCCATGTACCTGCAGTAGTCCTTCATGTCCCTTGCCAGATCCACATTTGAGTAGGTTTTAGCTTTTCTGTGCTTATTGAGGAATTGTATTATGCTTGTGTAACCCTCCAGCCTTTGCATCACTTCTGTTTGAAATAAAAAAAATCTGGAACACACTGAAAAGCTTAAACCTCAACTGAGCTTTTTTGAAATGATCCCTAAGCGTGAGATACTCAATATCCGTTCCTTAGAAAACAACCTTACAGTTTCCTATATAACAGTGAGGAAAACTTGTTTTCTTTTGTAGGGTTGCAGGATTAGGGCCTAAATATTTGCATTTGTCTTGTAAAGATTGCCACGTTACATAAATAAATGAACGCACTCCTGAAAATTAAATGTTATGTTGCAACTAATTCATTTGGAATCATTTAGCAGTCATTGGATTTTACACTAATTGCTTTATGAGATTAATGAATTTACATAGCTATGAGTCACATTTCTTGGCAAAGCATGGTGTAAAAAGCTAATAAAACTGGTGCACAAGCTTCATTTGATGTGAGAATTTAAAAATGTCTGCCTTGAGAAAACAAATGCCATACAATGAAATTTTTCATGAGTAATGTAACACAAATGTAACAAACCAACTCAGAATTGTTTACTGGAATTTCCTTATTTTATTCTTTTAATAGATGGCTCTTAAAAACAGTGAGCATATAGATTTTTACAGTATGTGCTATCTTGTGCACAATGTCAGCATTATCTACTGAGTTTTTCTTTCTCACTTTTTGGAGAGTATGTAATCTCTATATTTTAACAATCTGTTTACACACAAAAAATGTATTTTAAAGGGAGTTAGTGATGTTCAAGGAGTTAGTGATGTTCATCTGGTAGAAAATGAACAATTACATCTATATTTTTAATAGTGTCAGTGTAAGTTATAATTCTATGATAAATAACATATACAATTACAGTTATATATACAATTGTAAATACCATATGTCTGAAAAATGCGTGGCCAGATTGTGATCACTGTTTTTATTTCTGTTGGAGCTTTTGTTATGAAGCCATCAGGGTTTCATAGCAAGAAAGAGTTGTGGGTCTACTAGGCATTTGCTGCAGTTAATGTGTGTGTGCACATAGTGTACCTGTCTGGATTTTTGTAATCAGACCAGCAGCACATGTGCAAAATCCTTGTATTCTCTGCTGTCAGAATTTCCTGACAAAAAGAAAATATGTTTAGGGCAGCCTTGTAAGTTATAGTATTCTTTTTTTGTCTGTGTAGAGTTGTTTATTTTTTGACTTTTTAGATGCAGATCTCACATGATAAGCTACCTTCCATCCTCAAAAATGAATGTGATAGATAGTTGCATAAATTGCACTGACATCTCTTTAAATGCTTCTGGATGCCAGCTGCAAAGTCGTGTAAGCACTTTTCTACAAGCTTAAACAAAATATTTTGATTTATTTTTAATGTAGTTTTACAGTTTTAGTTTTTTCACGTTTGCTTAAGCAATTAAAAAGGCAGAAGATTCTGTCAAGCACAATATTATTTGTTGTATAACCCCCCCCCACCACCCCCTTGTTTTCATAGTAATTGAGCTTTCTCCTCCTGCAGGTTACTGGGTTTTTTTTCTGCATACAAGCTTATGAGAATAGTTTTACCTACATGAGATGATGGTGGGGAGGAGGAGGAATTATGTCAACATGTCACTTCTAGTCACTGAATCCTTTTGACAAGTGATGACTTAAACAATGTCTAATTAAAAGCTAGAAATGAAAGCCTAAAAATGGAAAAGAGGAGATTGTAATGTATAATTTTGCATGCTGTTTAGATGACTGGTTCTGCACTGAAATTCCCTCTTGGAAGCTATTTTCCATAGTATTTTTATAAAACTCAGTAGTTTTCTGTATTATACTGTTTTCTAGTGGAAGTGGCTGACTGCTAAATTGCTTAATACTTCCTGCTGTGCATCCTGTTAACATTCTCAGTTGCTGCTTAGAAAGGTATTTTCATTTATTACTGACTTCCAATTTAATATTAATTTGCAACAGAAAGAGCTGATCAAACTCATATCACGGGAAGACTACTCATATCTCAGTGCAGTGCCCTGTTGCTATGGCAACTGAAGAGAACTGAGGTTCACACAATTTCCAAAGTCTAGAATAATTCTGGCTGTTATATAGCGTGTGTGTGTGTATATACACACATACCTCACAGAAAATGTCCATAAGTATGACCTGTTGGGTATGATGTGAAACTAGGACGGTCTGTGAACCTTATCTGGACTGACATCCGTTGCTAGAAAAAACAGGAAATTGGCATTTTTCAGGTCAGATCAGGAAAAGTCTCAGTGTAGAGCCCTAAATGCTGGAGAAGTTTTGCAGTGCTCCCCTTCATTTCAGTCAAGACCCAGATTTAACCTTGGGTGTGTGCTTTATCCCACTTGCCACTTTTCTCTGCTGCTTAGGCTTAAGGTCAGCAGAAAGTAGCCTAGGATAGCAGAGCCACCCTAGCATTGATAGGATCATCATGTTGAAACAACGCTTGCTGAGAAAGATCTTGGTGTTAGCTGAGAGTTCAGTGTTATGGGCATACGGTCAGGAGGGATGATTTGTCTCCCTCAGTTGAGGATTAAGGCTTATGTCATTGATGGCTTCCCTTCACTTTACTTTTGTCTCTGTGGTTGCTCCATTCTAATGGTCTTGGAAGCGATTCTGAACTGAATGTTGTGAGAATCCTACTGCAAAACTGATAAAGCATCACCCAGCTCTGTAGCATCTTGGACCTTAGCTCTGAGCCATGCTGTTTCCTTTTTCACCTGTGTAAAATAGATAAAAGGATCAGTTTTATGTCAAGAAAGCATCTCACCTTCTTCTCAACTGTGTTCTAAAATACGGAAACTTTAAAAATCTGTTAATGTCAAATGTTTTCTGAGGGAATGCATAGAGCAGAGCTGTACTTCTGTTCCACTTTCTGTTCTCTGAAAATGTAACCCTTGCCTTGTGAGTAAGAGCTTATTCTTTTCCCTTTGCATGACTCCCTGTCTCCACATAACCTGTGCGAGTGTAGCTCACTTCATTATGCTCGTCCAGGGTACAGTGCTTGGTAGGATCAGAGCCTCACTGTCATCATCCTCATATATCTGTTAGAGTGGATGAGTCTCATATGCCAGTCAGACTTGGACTTTGTTGCCAAATTGCAAAGAAGGGGTGTGTGTACAGTCTGTGTATGTAAACACTTGGGAAGCAGAGCAAATTCCTATGCAAAAAAAGGCAATAAAAAAGCAATTCTGCAATATGGTGGTAAGATTGAAAAAGACATTAGCCTTCGATTTAGAAGATGAGGATTTTATTCAAGGCTAATTGTAAGATCTGTTACATAATTTTGGCTAAACTCTTTCACTCCTCTTCATTTGTATTCTCTCCTTTGCTTCATCTTTGTATATTTAAGGTAGTAAGTTGGGAGTGAGGTCAGTAACTGTCTTATTTTTTGAAGCAAATAATCCATTAAGGAGTTGGATTAGAATGGCCTTTCTGTAGCAGTGCTGATAATCATAATAACCATAAAATTATGCTGGTACAATGTACACCAGTGCCCAATTTATTCTAATTATGCTGTATTTTGCATTACCGCTTTCTCTAGGAGGTTTTAAGTTGTATACATCCATTATTTCCCATTGATGTTTGATGGTATGTGCTGATATTTGGGGTAAAGTTTCAGAATTTTACTGTCATTTATGCTATAATATCTTGTTATCCATTACCAATATCTGTTAATGTTAGTGGTGTACCATTTTCAGCTGTGTGAATAAGGTCAGTGTCCACTCTATTTTTTTCCCGAAAATAATTTGTCAATTTCACAAAGAAATGTCAGTAAAATATTACTTTATTACTAAGCTTTAATCGTAGTCTTCCTTTTGGTTCTGTCCCTCTGTGTTTTGTTTGTTTGTTTTTACAATAATATGTGAAAACAAGAAACGATCTAAGGAGTCACTGGGGCAATGAGAGATACTTGATGAGTGCTTGTACCTCACTGTGTTGTAGGCAAAGTACCTCCTCTAATTTTGGCAGGCATAAATGCATGTGTTACCACTGGCTGTTTCTCATGTCAGAATATTCTAGCATGTAAAATATTGTTATTTTTGTCCTTTAAAGCACCAGAATGTTTCTTCAGGGAAATTAAGTTTGTGAATTAATTGTACACATACCTTCCTTTTAGACTGGTTAAACACATAGTATGAAGGTGATCCCAGAACTGACGGAATTAACTCTCAGCAGGAAAAGCTTTCTCTTTAAATATGATATTTGAGATCCTAACCTCCTATTCGTCCCCCTTTATAGGGAGGACCTAGAGCAAGGTAAAGGGAGTTAAAAGCTTTTACTCTAGCTATTGAATCATCACAATCATTATGTGATCTTCCAGGCTTTTTAGGCAGTTGCAGAGTGAATGGTAGTGTCAGGGGCTGAATATAGCTAGGATACGTACTGATGAAGAAAGGATGGCAAAGAAAAAGGATACTGCATAATAGTCTGTGAAGAGTCTAGATAACTGTGTGCACTGAGAGATCAGTCAAGAAAAGCTGATGAAGCCTAAAATGGTTCTTGAGTCTCTCCAGCTCTGAAGAAACTCAATAGTAGATGGAGTCAAAGCCACACTTGTTGCTACACCACTTTATAATGTAGCACAGTGAACTAGCACAATCTATCTGTATGCAGACAGCTTTAAAAATAAATTTAGCTGTTTGCATTGGAAGGTCACTTCAAATGTGGGAATGTAAGTACCCCTGAACTAACAACAGAGCAGTTTTAGACAAGAAGGAAACATAAAGCTCTGGAAGTAAACGGTTAAAAACCAGAAAGATCTTAAACTATATTGAAATATCATATCTTACTAATTTTTGGTACTTCTCTTATTAGTGGATGTTTTATGAAAGAAAAATAGTTCATGAACACGAATGCTTTCTAAAACAGCCTTATAATTAATAGAAATACAGAATAGATGACATATTGTCAGACTTGATTCATGGTAAGCCCTGTTTTATTCCTGTATATGTTCTGATTTGTGATACTACTTTATACTTAAATTCAGTACATGTCTAATATGGAGTTTGCTGGAGTTTGGAAAAATGATACAAATTTGCTGTTTATAGACTGTAGAACTCTGTTAAATTCTTTATTCCCTTTCCACAGCCCTGAAGGAAACACATGAGGATGATGGAAGATTTAAAATCTCAAAAGTTTCTAGCTGTAATTCGGTATCCAGTATCTACTACTGATTTTTATCTTACTACAGTTTCATGTGTTGCATCATTCCTTTGACTTCAGTACAGTTGCTTCTGATTTAGTCTGGTGATAGCCACCAGACTGCATGCTTCTGTATATATTATCTAGAGGCAGAAATTTTGTAATTCAGTACACTTAAAATGCACTGAATGCACTCATAAAACACTTTTCCCCCCTTCTTTTTCCTCTTAAAAAAATCCAAGGTTCAAGATACTTTCAAAGTCATAAATAACATCGATGTAGCTTTTGATCTGGTGGGCATCAGACAAATGGGTAATTACAGCTGATAGCGCATCCTTTTCTCACTGATTGACACGCTTTATTCTCAATAGCCCAACAAGTTAAGGACAAAGTAAGTCATTGATTAGCCGACAGCCTTCTTGGTCATCTCTATGAGAAGAATTAGTGCTAGCCAAAGGGCTAAGGGAAGTAAGAGCTGCTTTTACAAATACCCTTTGAACTAAGAGGGGAAAAAAGCTGCTGGAGGGCACTCCTTTCACTTTAAAATGAGAGTCTAAATCTATAATGTTTCTTCAGAAACGGCTGACTCACTACACCACTGTGCCTTTCACAATTACTCTTTAATCAATAAAGCAGATACATATAGAACATCTGAAAAGTATTTGTACCTGGGTATTACAGTGATTAAAAATAGGTGAGGGAATACTTGGGAAATGCAAGTCCACAGATTTGCAGATTGAATGACAAGCTTTCCTCGTAGCTAGGTAATCAATTATATTTGTATATTGGTGGTTTTTTTTCTTAAAAAAAAAAAAAGACAAATGAAGAAATTCCCCAGATCTTCCTGGCAAAAAGACAGAACTCACTTTTTGACTGATTTTTGTTTGATTTGTTTGATTGCTTTATGATAAAATATTAGACATGACCCAAATTAAGAATCCAAAATCCTTTAAACTTCAGAGATACAGTTACTGGTCCCTCAATCCAAATTTGTTCTTACAGATTGTGTTCTGTGCTACATCCAAAACTAGGCAGAGCCTTTTATGTGGTACCAGTACAAGAGCTGAAGAATATAGACTAATTAAAGTTTTAACCATCTAATGAAAGAATTACTATTAGTCTAGTTATAATTTGAACTATAAGTTTAGTATTAGTCTAAAAAAATAAAACTAACACATGTGCACCTCCTACTATCTAATTCTTGCTCTCATTTTTTTTTGCTGTTTCTTCTTTGTTATCCCTAGACCTGGTTTTGCACATCTCCCAAGGATGCATTCTTTGGTGACCAGTAGGTGACTGCTGTTGAGTTGTTTGTAGACTTGGGGCTTCCAATAGCATTCTGTGTTTGTACTTTCAAGTCCTGAAGTATCACCCATTCCAGTTCTCTTCTGTGCTGCATTTTATTCTAGGATTTTAGGTAATTAATTCAGTGCAGAGTAACTGCTAATTATTAACATATATACTAGTTACAAGTACATATATGTGTTATACAACACTGTTAAGCAAGCTAAGCAAAAGATTAAGAACAAGTAGGTAATGATCACCTAATTATTAAGTAATTGTAGTTACAACTAGTCAAGCTAAAACAAAGCTCTGGGGAGGTCAAAACACATCCAGACTGAGCCTAACAAGTCCTGAGGTCCATGTTGTTAGCGTAACTCAAAGCCTATGGCCTGTTGCAGGCAATGGTAACACTATATTTACTGCGCTATAAGGCTACACTACTTTACTGTGTGATTAATACCAGCTTCGTAATTCTTCCATGTCTCATTCTCACCTATTATTAGATTATAAATGAAGATATGCCTGTTCCATAGAAAAAGATTTTTTAAGTGCACTATGTCATAATATTTCACTACAGTTACAGTCTTCATAATGAGCCAGTCCAGGTTACTTATGCTGAGGAATATTTCCCTCTTATTCCGTTAAGTAGTCTGCTATTTCTGTAATTACGATTTAATTACGACTGCTGATAGAGCTATCTGATGAGTATAAATGCAGGAGGAACTAGTTGTGAGAGAAGTGTTCTCTTTAGCAGCTTAATATACTGTTTGTGTTTTTCATGGAATACCTGCATTTGTACATCAGCTTCTTAAATCATAATAATTAAAATGGTTCATACATCTGTTATGGGAAGGATTATCTTCTATCTCTATTTCAATGATACTACCAAAACTTCCAGTTTGAGGTCTCCATGTGCTTGTGAAATATAATTAAAATGTTTCTCAAACAGATTTAACAGGAATTACATTAATTGGATGGTGAGAAATAGTCTGTAAATGTTACGATTTTTGAAACTTTCTCTTCTAAGGTTACATTTCCTATTCCATTTTCTTTGTTAGAAGTTTACTTATCTTTTACCATTTCCTTTAGCAGCTTTATGGGAATAATGCTTTATGATATCTAAAAGTAAGCAATCTAGATTACCAAAAATCTTTCTCTACACCACAGTCATGGAATAGTAAAGATTTTGCTTCCACGATGCTCTTTGTTCTTAGTCTCTTCTTTTTGTGAATTTGAATAGTAAATTCCTATCAGATACTACTGCCATATTCAGTGACTTCCACAAGAAATCTGACAGCATCTGAGGCTTCCAGGCCTGTGAAGAATTAACTAATAAAATCCAGCAGAGGTACAGGTAGTAAATGTAGAAGATCTGAGGGTCATGGTGTGCTTCTGAATGTAGGGATTAATATGCCGAAGAATTTACTAACACAGAATAAATTTAGGGTTGTCTTTGTGTAGCTGAATTACCTGAGAAAGAAGCAAATGCTCTGGTCTGTTTTCTCTGCTTATAGTATTACACAATATACATCTGCCTTAGGACTGGCAACGAAGTTGCTAGATCAATTTAAGAAAATTGAAGTGGATCTACTTGGAAGGATACAGATAGACTTGAGCTTTTTCTGCCTTTGTTTCATACTGACTGATCGGAAGATCAGCTGCTGTGCCATGTTTTGAATCTCATGTTCTTGGAGTTAGTTGCATATATTCCTCCTGAATTTGACTTTATGTTTCTCTCTTTGGTGGATTTGATTTTTAGATATTTTACAAATATTAAGCTATGTGCTTAGAAAGATATTACAATTTGGATTATATGTATTATGTTTTACTAAATTCCTTTTTGGAACATCATTTTTTTTCGTGTAGAGATTAACTGCTCCTCTAATCTTTTACGCAATAACAGGAAGATGTGTAAGCAGGACTTTTAAATCCTTAAAATTCCATTCTTCAGAGAGCGCTATTTTCAAAAGGTGAAATATTTGACCTAACTTTTTAAACAAATAGGTTTTTGCAGGATATAATTACAGTAATCTGTGATTGGTTCCCTGCTTGCTGCAAAAGGGGACTGGGAAGAACACAAAATGCATTTAGTTTACACTGTTACTGAGAAGATAATTGCAACTATCCTTTTGTCCCTCTAAACCCCCTATGTAGCCTGACTTTTTTTTTTTTTTTTTTTTTTTTTTTTTTTTTTTTTTTTTTTTTTGTGTGTGGTGTATGAAGCAACCTCTTTTTGGCTTGTGACAGATGTTCTCATTGCAGAAATTGAATGAATGTATGTACTTAACATACATTAAGTAAAACAAAGCTGGAGGAAATAGGAGCTTCAGTAATACAATGTGTTGTAGGTATTCTCATTTACAGAACAGCTCAGTGACAATTGGGAGGGAACTTTGAGCTTCCTTTGCTATTTGTCCCATATGGCACCATTCTTAAAATCAGCAAGATTGGAAGGTAGCTCATCCCTGAGTAGGGTTGTTTTCATATTTGTTTCTTCAGTGTGGTCCTTTCCAAAATGCACTGCTGTATGGGATGACTTTCCTAGCGCAAGGACTGCTCTTTAGAAAAGTTCTTATCTCTTGTGCTGAGAGTAAAGGTAAGAGAGGAGATGGTGGCATAGTCTTCATCCAGGGTCCTGTGTAGTAATAGACTGATCCAGCAGAAGAAGAAATCAAGAGAAGCATATGCATTTATCTTAAAAAAAAAAAAAAAAAAAAAAAAAAAAAAATTGTCTTTTCTTGCCAAACAGGTTAAGAATATACTGTACTTTTTATTTTTCTAGGCAAGCCCTGAATTATCTTTTTTTGAGTTAGAAGACAGAGGTCCTTATTTCTCCTAGACTGGTCTTTTCCTTTCCTGTGCATAATTGATGAAAACAAGAATACTTCATACTAAAGATGAAAGTGACTCCACCAAAACCCGCTTCAGATATGACTCCAGTTAGATACAGTAGATTTAAAAAGACCCTCAAAGTTAAATCAGAATGATATATATTCCTATTGATTTTATGTTTACAATTATTGCCAAGTCACCATGTGTAAGTAAAAATGACTTGTTTTTTGTTCTCCTTGTATGATTCCCCAAAAGGTGTTTACTCAGGTTGTGAGCTATGGATGTGGATGCCTGCAGGAAACTGTTAAAGGATTATAGCCAAGGACTTAACCTGACCTGTAGAGCTTTTGGAATATTTAATAGATAACCTTAGATCCTTACCGCCAGAATTCTTACTGTCTTCTTGTTAAACAGGACTAACACAGTGGAGGTTGGGATTTATTCTATGTTCAGGACATATGTTGTGCAAATTAATGACAGGAAAAAAAATTGAGGACCTTCTTAAAGCCACTTACAGCTTTCTGTACAGTGCTATTCACATTGCAGTCAGTGAGGGGCTGAGACCTTCGTAATGATTGCTCATGTACATTCTCTTGTTTTTATACAGGAATTTATCTGGTGCATTTACATTAATTGGAAAAGAACGCGGCAAGGTTGTTTTGCTTTCTCCTCCTACTTTTTTTTTTCTTTTTTTTTGGTTAGGTCTATTCATTAAGATTTGTAGAAAACAGATGTGATTCTACTTTAATGGATTCAGACTTCATTGCTTATTGAACTATTTTCATTACTTTGGATTTTGAAAATAAGCTTAAGCCGTTAATGGACTTTGTGAAATTCTTTGTATCTTGCTATTCAGTCTTCACTATTTCCTACTAATTACTAATTCTGTTTCCATAAGGAGTTTTAATGTTTCTGCCTAAAATTAACTGTGCATGTCTTTTAGAATGTGTATTTAAAAGAACTCCTGCTGCTGTGGTAGATTTTTATTTTGTAGAATTCTTGTAAACATGCAAAAATTAACTTGTACATCTGGTTTGCATAGTAGAAAATTTCCAGAATGTGCACACATGACTGCATGCACTTGCATATGCACTCATATGTAGATATGTATGTGTAATATGCTATCCACTTCTATAGAGCATGAGTTTAACCCAGCAAACTTATAAGGTATTGCACAAATTTCAGAGCATTTTGAATTACGTGCCATATGATAAACAACATTTTTCTCCTTTCCTTCTTAGCATGTATACAAATGAGCTCTGTATATTATAGTAGAATGACCTGACTGTCATTTAGGAAAATTTCATGCTGACTTAATCTTTGGGAAATAACATAAATCCCTGCTTCTGTCAATATATCACTATACATCAAATTAATTAATCTTAACTGTAGGTGAGTTGAACACAGAATCTTGTTTGCGTAATGAAAGTACCTCCTGATGTATAGAACATGTATGCACTGTATGTTTACTTGCATAGTGCAGGATTGGAATGTCTAGCAGCTTGAATCTAAGTTAAAGAACTACTAAACATAATGTTCATAAATATCTCAAATGCTTAGGAATACATTGCCTCAGTCACTCAGGAGACTTATGATGGTTGCTCTTTCAACAGTCTGCCTCTCACATTCTCCTTTGGCCATCGCATCTTGCAGTCGGTATTGGCGTTCTAGAAATCCTGATCCAGTTTTGGCACCTGAGGGTGTAACCACTAGCCAAAAGGCCAGGTTCATTGGCTTGGAGCTTGTTTCTAATTCCATCTCAGCCAAGGGCCCCATGCACTCTATTTTATCCAGTCTTCCAGCTGACACTGGATTTGTTTCTCACATTTCTGCAGCTCTCTATAGCATATAGCAAGAAAGGTAGGTTTATCCATCCATCAGCCTAAATCCAAAGAACCTAAGCGACTCCTCTTTTTATTCCTTTAATCAGTAACAGGTATACATTTAATCCTCACACAGTATTCATTCTCATACTGGCTATTTTCTGTCATGTGTCTTACCTACACGTTTTAATTGGTTCATTACTTTTCATTGAGCTCAATATATAGCTAGTGTAGTAGTCTTTGGTAGCACCATATATTCAGTACATAGGATATACCCATTAATGCATAGCCTTCTCCATTCTTGTCTTTTGCTTTTGACTTACCATATGAACACCTATTCCGTCTCAGTCCACAATAAAATGGGTTAGCTGAAGTGGCCATTAGCAGTGGCTTAACATGACTTGTTTGGGTTGGCGCTGAACTAGCCTAGGAGAATTTATACCACTACTTCTTTTGAGACATTAGTAAATGATAACTAGGAGTTCAAGCATGGCCAGAGAACAGCCAGTTCTTATTTAGTTAAGTTTGGTAAGTATCCCTTTCCAGAGGAGGTGAAAAAAGGCACCAGTGATGTGGAATGAGGTTGGGAAAGCTTAATTACTGATCAACCTTCAATCTGTGAAGGCCCTGAGCATGCCCTCAATGCCCTCAGCCCGCCAGGGCCTTAACTGCCTGTGTTTGAAGCCAGCTCTGATATGATGAAGCTTAAACTTGGACATGCCTCATCACTGTGGACTGCAGCTCCCCTGATTACCTTCACAGGACCTGCTCTGCTCTTCTTATCTAGATCCTGGAGGACTGTCTCCCTTGTGGAGGAGGTCCCTGCCCCTGCCTGCCTTGCTATCCAAGATCAAGACAGAGGTGGAAGCCCCCCTGACAGTACTGCCCCAAACAAACAGACCCATGGACATCATACCCTTCATGGCAAAAATCTCAGGACAGCACGGGCTTGTTGTCACCCTTCCATGTCCTTTTTGAAGAAGATGGATGTGTCATGCCAAGCACCCAGGGAGACATTGGGAAGGTAAGCATAACACCAAAAAAGTGTAGGTACTAGGGAGGCTTTTTGTGTAATGATTTTAACTGCATTGTAATGAGGCTTTTCTGTAATAACAACTGTTTGTATCCTCATTATGTTGTTAAGAACTTAATTAGACTAGCAACAAATTTTTAGCTCCGTATATATACGTGACGTGTTCCTTTTGCACATAATGAGATTTTTGTGTAACGTACCCTTGCAGCCCCTTTTGTGCTAGCTCATTTCAGTTTTTAGTGAACTGATTCAAATTACTAATCTAGCAGAGAACTACCCTGGAAAAAGAACAAAACAAGACAAGAAATCTATGTAGAGTGTTTAATTGGCTCAACACAGTGTCAGATGAGTACCAGACCTGGTGGGTAGTAGCATGACTTGTGCTGACATAGGCAGAAAAATGGCAGGGGAGAAAACTTGTCTCTTTTAGTAGCACTAGTAACAGTTAGATAGTTTCAGCCATCTCATCTGAATGCAAATTCACTGATTGCTGATAGTTTGACTTTGACAGGTTTCTGTCTGTCTTGAACTGTGTGGATGGTGATACAGCAATCCTAACATGGTTGGTTTGGGCATAACTGAAGAACTGCATAAATTACACACTAAAAAATCAGAAAAGGGCTCCTTATGATCTTTCTCACTTTTTCCTTTTCCACAGTAACAAAATAAAAGCTGGAACATTTAAGCATACCCTTACTGATTAAAAAAAAATAGTTTGTCAATATTTAGGAAATAGCACAAGCAACTTTATACTTTGATTCAATAGTGCTGTGTTATTTTATTGTCATAGGCCCCTACTCAAAAGGACAGTTTTGATTAAATAAGTAAGACAATTTGTTTTATTACTACTATTATTTTTTAAAAAGTAGCTTAGCATAGGTGCAATCCTACAGGAAAAATCTCAGCAAAGCATGCTTGCCTTACAGTCTGGATTACTCATTTATCACTAGCTACACAGATTTCTTTTTTTTCTTTCTTTATTTCTTTCTTTTTTCTTTCTTTTTTTTTTTCCCCCCCCGCGGCCGCATATGGTCAATTCTCTCCTTTTTAATATTGTATCTCTCTTAATTGTGCCTAGGAGTCATTTTAATACAGATAATTGAACTTCGGTTAATTCTGCATATGTCGTTCCAGATTAGTTGCTTACTCCTGCTGATTTAAGCCTGGTATTATTCATTTATGCTACGGGTGCTTTTCACTCACCACCACATATGCAGCTCAGTGTGACTATTTTTTAAGTCTTGTATGAACACATTGTATTTGTTGTTACTCAGTAGGAAGTTCTAGAAGAATGTAATACATATAATTATTATAAACCTGATCCCCTTTTTAAAAAATTATGCTGCTTTATAAGCTTTATTGTTCCATGGACAGTAATAAGATCCTCCTGAAGAAAATTAGAATTTTCTTTCTGAAAAATAGACTGGTGGTGGGTTATTATACAAAATGGGCACTTCTTGATAATTCTCAGCTAATGAGATGAATGCCCAAATGAGATGAATGCCCAATAAAACTGAGCATCTGAGTCCAAGGACTGCTGCTGCCAGCTTTGCCTCTGCTAAATTACTACAAACTAAGGAATGCTAAGCTGAGATCTAAAAACAAGAAGGAAGATAAAATAGATGTAAACTTGTAAAGATGCTCAAACCGATTGTAAAGCATACTGAACTTCTGATAGAGAAGTTAGAAAAAGAAGTTAGAAAGTAATGTTAGAGTAGATTTCACTCTTAGTTAGTTCTGCATCATGTTGCTCTAGTAGTGAGAATTTGGGATTTGAACTTTTTTTTTCCACAATCAGGAAGAGGAGGAGACATTTTTCTAGTTGGTTAGCCCTTGCTCGCTGTACCATGGGTATTTAAATAATACTGAAGTGGTGGCAAAAAAAGTTGGACTTTTTTGCTAGTTGAGATCTTCAAAATACCTTAGTCTGAAAGTCAGTTTAGAGTGAATAGTGCCAGCTAAAAGAGGAGTGGAGCTGGAATCTATTTAAATGCTGCACGGTTAGAGTCAAAAATCCAAAGCTGAGCTGTTGTAAGGGACACTGCCATTTGCTTACAAGGAGATTAAAACAAGACCTGAAAAAGAGCATTGTATTTCCTTTTGAAAGGACATTCCTATTCAAAAATGCCCATAGTTGTTATATGAAAGAAAAATATATTAAGTCATTGTTAGGATTGCAATGACAGCCTCTAAAATACGTAATTCATTTACCTTGTGTAAAGACAACTCGGTAAGGGCTGGGCTTCTCAAATTATCCTTGGGGATACTATGTCTCTGTACTTGCCTCTATTCATTACTGTGGCTAATTACCACAATCTATCTTGATTGGAGAAATTAAAGTCCTCATCAGAATGCATTGATTTAATTCAGAATTGAAATTAGACTACATTAGAAAGAGAAGTCTATAATATTTAAGTTCAGCAACTTGCACTTGCTAGTTTCCTGTTTTATTGGGTAAAATGTGTCTAATCTTCCCACGTGGCACAGGCTTTGCTTCCAGCTATGTTGCCTCTGGAGGTGCAACTGGAAAACATGTCAATGCAGATTTTAGCTCAAGTGTAAGAGCAGGGAAACTCCAGCGGTGCGTACATCAGCGAGAATCGAGGTGCACGCTAGTTGGAAGGCCTTAATCTCTATTTACAACCCTCTAAAAAGTTGTCCTGCTTGATAAAGGGATCCGGGCAGTGGTCCAGAAGCTATTGCCAGCAGCGCCCTGAAAGAGAACTGAGCAGTGATTAGATCTGATGTGAGTTTATTTATACTTCCTGGCTTACAGATAATTAAATAATTTAAAAAGGATCCCTTGAAGTTTCAGTGTTTTCATAATACTGTAATGCGATGAATGACCCCATTCGCTGTGGTCCGCCGGCAAAACAGAGAGACGGAATTTGTTCAGTCACACTCAATCACAAATCAGTAACAATTTTTTTTGAAAAAAAAAAAATCTTGTTGAATTTCCTCTCAGTCACAAGCTATTAAATTTCACTACGTTATTTATTCCCAGAAATCCAGTAGTCCCAATACTAGAGGTAAAATAGAGCTAATTCTTATTTCTTGGAGTCTTAAAACAGGCTTTTCCTTTTTAAGGAGAGAATCACTGTATAATAGGGGAATTCTTGTTTAAGTGCATGGTTATATTTTCTGGACTGAAAACTGATTAGATCTATGATTTTCTAGTCTGACATCTTGCATAATAGCCAGCCATTAGACTATTTCTTTGCAATTATCTTATAGTGAAGGGAGGTGTATTCCCTAAATAGGTAAGTGAGCATTATTAAGAATGATAAATTGCAATGAAAGCAGAGTAAATCTTTTATTAAAAAAAAAAAAAAAAAAGAAATAAAAAAAGAAATCTTAGTTTAAAAACTCCAGATACCTTTAAATTTCATTAGGTGGGCTTTTCCCGTGGTAAGAGATCTTTGTTATGAAACACTTGAAGCTTATTCTCAATTTTAATTATTATCATCCATTTCTCACCATTGGGTATTGTAACTATAGTGCCAGTCATGAACTAACATACAGATATTTTAAGGGTATTGAACAGAAAGGCGAGCAACATGTGCAGCTCCTTCTGTACAAGATGAAAAAGGAACCAAGTTTGATGAATGTTGTTTATGTCTCACTAACAGCCCTAAAGGCATCTCATAGTTTTGTGATAAGAAAATATTTCCTTGTCAAGAGACATTAACATCTGTTTTTTGAGAAGTTTTAGACATTACATGCTTTGCCTGACAACTCAATATAGTATAGCTTGATGGATAACTGAGTGAAAGGCTTAAAAGGTCTCCAAATTAAGTCAGTGTTCCAGATTTAATGAGGAATGCTGGAGCACAATAGTATTATAAAATTTTTCAAAAGAAATAGTTTTCTTGTTTGTTTTTTTCGGTTTGAAGATTAATATTAAAGTGATAAGAGACTGAGTAGGGAACCCCAGACTTCAGTTCCCTTTGACTTTTCTTTCACAAAAGCTGCTATTTCCACTTCAGAGCTTCTTAATATTTTTGAATTGTTGACTATATTGACCTTTGGAAATACATACTGCAAAATTAGTAAGATTCAGAAATAGCCATTAGAGTGGAAAAGGTCCACTACAGGCTGAAATTTAGCTTGTGGGGTATGATTCTTAAATTAATCTCTAAAATCAATTAGTTTTACATAGCAAGAAAGAAGAATATATTCCTCTACTGAAGAATATTTTCATATTTCAGCATCACTAGAAACTTATTTTACTCTTAGCAGAACTGAGTAAAAGTTTAGAATGATGTAAATACTAATAGGATTATTACATCTTCCCAAATTGTGAAGTATGTCATGCAGACTTGCTTTTTTTTAAGGTTATGACATTAAAATCTGATGACTTCTCTTTACTGGAACAAGCTCGTTATATGCTGATGCAACAAAATGTGTAGTAGCGTAGGATGATATTGTCGAGTTTTAGAAATTATACGTACATACATATATATATATATATATACACAGTGATGCGGCTTTTCTGCTGTTCCTGATTTTAAGATGTTTTAGTCTTTGTCTTATTTCTTGTTTGAACACTACAAAATAATGATGTGTCCAGAGAGAGTCTTTGAAGCATGATTACTTTCAATGATTTGTAAGCTGAAAGGGCTTGTTTCATCAATGACGCAGGGGATTAACAGGGTTTTAATGTGTGATTCCTTCACATATCAGTGGAACAAGAGTCACAAGGCGACTTACATGATAAATTAATTCAGTTGTGAAGAAAACGCGAAATATCTTTGTTCCTAGAAAAGAGGGTTGTATCATCTGTACATATTTACTGTCTTTAGAAGCTTTTGTGCTCCTTCTGTATCTTGTCAAATCATGCTTTTGAGTCTCTTTTCCAGTACATACTTTTGTATTTCTATATGTAGCAAAGCAAACACCAACCCTATTCTCTCCCCCTCCCCACAAGGAAATCCTAAAGAATTTAAATCTATATGTAAAATTGATTTGAGAGGCTTTGAGGAAATGTTTAAAGCTGCTTGAAATGGTAAATCATTAACAGAGTCATCATTAATCATTAGCATTACAGATGAGTATGTATATATTTGAAAACCTGTGGCACTGGCTAGAGTCACTTCTGCTATAGCTGGATTAAAAAGGTCCATGTGAATTAATTTATAGTATTATTTCTAACAGAAATCCTATGAGAGCCCTTCCAGTGTGTTCTGTACTTCAGATGGTACATAGGCAGATCTGCATCATACGCGGGCAACTGCTTTCAGTTTGGTTTAGCTTAATTCCAAGCCTAAATAATATGCATTAATTAGTATTATATTCCTTTACTCCTTAGCATGAATTATTTCTTTCAGGCAATGGACATTCCTGGGGGACTGGATGATGAGGAAATGGATGGATCCTTGTTATTACAGGAAAAAGCGTGTCACTACGTGCTTGTTTTCTTCCAGCATTAGTCATGGAAGAAAATGGATACCACAGCAGCCTGCATTGGATGTCTTCTTCCTTTTGTATATATAGGGGAGAGTGCTTGGTAAGCCAGTTTTGAGTTTTGATCTCACAGAATATAAGAACTTTACAGTGTGTGTGTGTGTGTGTTTGTGTGTACACATAAGTACTGAAGTCTTAGTCCCAAATTTTTTCATCTCTTATTTTCTATGAAGAATTATTATCACTGTAAGATTATCGATTGATCTTAACCAAAGAAATCATATATTAAGTTGAGTAGTTCAGGAATGTGAAAGATCCTTTGTAAAGAAGTACAGCTTTTCAAGCATCAGATGGAAAAAGGAATCACTGAAAGGTACAAATAGAAGTTAGGCATTTAAATCCAGGTTGTACTGTGAATAATTTGACTTGTTCTGCCTTTCAAAATCTCCCTCCACATTTTCAGGTTAATATGTTTTGTTTTAGCATACTATTATGAATTGTAAGAGCTGAAAAGAATGATGTGCCCTGTTTCTTGCCATACGTGCTTTATTTCTGAAGCTCAATGCGGTCAGCGCAACACGGTCAACTTGGGGTTCCTGTAGGTTAGCAAGTTTACTTATTTCTGCTTTAAAGTCACTGAAGAGCTGCTTTTGGTTTATGAACGTGTGTTTGAAGAAATCAGCACTGAAAAGGCTCCTGAGTTAGCTTCTATTTATTTATTGCAGTTGCATTTCATGACTGAGTAAATAGTTAACCTGTTTTTTTGGATTTCATATGTAGATATTGTAGTGCATCCATATATATTGCTGATCATAGCAGTGTCTGACAGTGAAATACGATATTTACTGATTTTAAAAAAAAATACATAGCAATTGACATGATTTGAGTATCTTGACAATGGAGGGAATCCATATTCTGACAATCAAAATACGGTTGAAGATGATGTTCTTCAGCCTAAGAGCTGTAACTTGGAAAATGGAAGTTCATCAAAACTGAAATTTTTGAGGGGAACCATGAATACTTTTAACATCTGCAACAGGGGAAAAAATTCTTATTTACTTATTTCTTTTCAGTAATATGGTAATGCTAAACTTCTTTTGTCTGGGCTTTCTTTCAAGTTGCACATTAATATAAAACTGTGGATTTTCTCAGATTAGGTTTACAAATCCTATGTGACATGTCCTATATGATCCAATATCCTATATATGATCCTGTATTTAGTTTCCTAAATCCCCAAATTTGTACATTATATGTATATATGAAAAAGGTAAAATATTTAAAAATAAAATGTTTTTTTTCTGTAATGAGGTGTTTTTGACAGTACTCAATCAATTCAATTTAGAGTAGCCGTTGTATTTGGAGAAAATTCAGATTTTAGAAAAAATCTTTACTTGACAGTGTTTCGCACTGAATGCAATCTGTTTCCTAAACAGCTTTGTCTATATTTTCTTCACATGAATTTACCTGCCTAGTTTTCATCCTATTTGCTCTCAGTACAAGTTTAGATGAGGAGCATTCTCATAATTTTATATACCATCTTTCTTTGCATTCATTGCAATCAGCTATGATAAAAGATTCCCCTTAAAAAAAAAAAAAAAAAAAAAAAAAAAGCCCCATTACACTTTTTCGTCTCAGAGGTATATACAATTGCTGTGGCCATCAGAGGAAAGCCAAGTGTTTCAAAAGCCATCTGACCCATTTTCTTTTGTTTTCGACTACATCTGGGTTTGGTTTTTTAATGTACACTTGGCTAGGGATGCATTAAACCCATTCATTGGATCCAGATCTCGAGCTCTTGGCAGCACTTGCATTTCTGGTTTCAGTCCAGAGTAGCTTCTCTTTTGTATAAATGGGAAATAGTGTATCCTTTTCTCTTTGCATTTGTAATGTGTGAAATCAGATTACCGTTACCCTTTCTTTAGTCCCTAATTTTAATTCCTGTGGTGTAACAAACGTCACAATAATTCACTTTAAAGTGAGGACTGTCACATTAGCCATAACCAACTGATGTGAAGCTGTCTGGTCTTTAACCAGGTGGAACAGTGTCACTGAGCATAACTGTAGGCTGAATTTAATATGTTGCAGGACACCTGTCTGCTGGGATATTTGATTTATGAAAATTACACTTGGAGGAAAGATGAAGGGTCATGGGGAAAGGATGAAGGAAAAAGAATGGCCTTATGATTTGCAGTGGATGTTAGAAGCAGAGGGCAAAGAATTCAAAAAATCCCTACTTTCTATTTTCACTCAAGTTTTATATTAGTAATTAACTGTAGTGGGAGGAGTCAAATTACAACAGCCTTGCTGTCCTGACATGAAGTGAAGCGTTTTTCATTGCCATGGTGTCAAATGATTTAATTAGAGAGGAAGAGTCTGTGTTTCCAGGTTCATGGAGGAGGGGGAAAAGAACACTGGCTATCTTCTGGACAAACTTAGAAATGGAGGTGTCTACCAGTCTTGATGGTAGAACAGTATCTTCCTGTTATTTTAATTATTTTTGGAAATCACATATACATACATATATATATGTAATTATTTTTACAGATGGCTTTTGTGCAGCTATCAATGCAGCAATAACAGAAAAAAATTAAAGCTATTGTCTCATTGAAGTTTGTGTGAGGAATACAGAACATCCCAAATCTTTTGCAATGAGCTATGACAGCTAATTAATAAACTGAAACAGTTGAATAAATTCATAATAGCATTCATGATTTTTCCTTCATTATTTTTTAAACTGTCCCACCCCACACTTGAAGTGTAGATCCATGAAATGAGATTTAAGTCAAGTTATATTTAATATTTTAAGATTAAAAGCTCACCAGATGTTTTTGAGAAGTTTGACTTGTTCTTCCAAATGAACTCTTAATTCTGAACCCAAAAGAAACCTTTCTGTTGTCTTTATTTCCTAAAATCGTAATGTGTTTCTTGATTATAGCCTCCTTGTAGTCTAGTCCGCACAATAGCAGTATTGCCCATTCCTTTTAATTTTTCTTTGATTTAGATTTACGTACCTGTGATTCTAGAGTAATAGGATTCTTTTACCAGGATCTCTCTGTATAGTTGTCTTGAAAGGGAAGAATAGGTTTACTTTACTCAGTATACTAAAGTACTATATTGAGATATGTTGAGACTTATATTTCATACTTGAAAATAAAGAAATGGATCGACCAATTCTTCTTGCATACTTACAAGTTGAATATGTCTAGGCTAAGCCTTTTCAAGAAATTTGAAGAAACTGTTCAAATTTGAACCCCTTATTCTGCAATCAGATTCAAGTAGATAAAGCTTAAATGCCATGATTTTGTTGCTACTGGGACAATTGGCAAATTGCTATTGCCTTCTGTCTGCAGAATCAGAATTAAAATCAGACTGTAGACTTGCAGTTAAGCTTGTATTAGATCCATTTGAGTCCCACGTCCCACAAGGCTGAAGCAGAAGTTGTGCTGTTTCACTGTGAATACGCAGGAAAGAAAATGGAGCTGTTTAATTTAGATGAAGCTTAATGTTTACAGTTTTTTAAAATATACTCTCCCGTTGGGTATGAAAGATTATTATTTAGCAAATTATGCTTTCGCTAGCATAGAAAGCTGCTTGTTTTAATTGAGGACTTCATTGTTCACAGTCCATTTTTCACCTTCTTAATATTGTAACAGTCATAACTCTTAATTTGTGATTCCACAGTTTTTCCAATGATCCTCACACCATGACTGCCATTTCATGCTTTTAAGTCCTCCTTTCTCATCTTGATATGATGTAAAACCTTATTTTAATTTATTTGGGTTTGATAAGATTGTCAACCTTGTCTTCCTTCCTTTATAATGAAATATGAAAATAGTTTTATGTTATGCATGTGATTTCCTTGTGCATGCATTGTAAGTTATTTCTTCTATTTGAATAAAATCTCCAGAAAATACCCTTGCACAAATTAATTGCTTTGTATTTATAGTTCCATATTTTTCTTCTCTTTTCAGTGATTCACCACTCTTGCATGCAAGTCTCTGGAAAACTTTACTGCTTTCACAAGACTACTTTGGATAATTTTTTCCCTTAGGAAAAATTACCCAAAGACTCACTTTGCATTTTGACTATTCGTTTTCTTTTTCTCTCCTACATGAGAGCAGCATCCTTTGGAAATTTGAACAGTCCTTCATTCAGAGAGATTTATCTATTGCTAAATGTCTTATTTGTATTACAGAGAGCTTCAGATTTTGTTAAAGCTTCTACTAAGCCTTTTGCTTAGTCTGTGGTAATTTGAATTTTAGAAAATACATTTCATTCCTTCCCTCTGATATGAAAGTAAGGAGAGGGGAGAGATTTAATCTCAGGAATTTACAGAGGAGGAGTTTCCCGATGCAGAACAAGAGACTAAATTCATGAAAGCATCTCATTGTATAACATTTTCATTGAGTGAATGTTTCATGGTCAGATCATAGGCTCATTAAAGTGATTTGGTCATTAAATCCTGGCCTTTCATTGACTGAAGTTCAGATTAGGTAGCTCATCCCTTTTCCTTCTACAGATATGAATCTTTTGAACGTTCCAGTTGCAGCAATCTCTAATTCCCTAGGTGATATGCATATATGAATCTCTCTATGTATGTACATCTGTAGACAAATACATATATTCAGTTTGAACTCATGGCTGGATGTGTCAAATAGATGCTTAGCTTAAATTTCCACTTATGTGAATCATAGAGTTGTAAAATCATTTCAGTGGGAGAAGATCCTTGGAGATCAGGTAGTCCAGTCCTCTATTCAAAGCAGGTCCAGTTCAGTGTGCTTGAGTTCAAAGCAGGCTAATATTAATCAAATCTTGCTTAATATGCTTCATGTGAACATTTATAATGCTTATAACTCAGACTGTGCAAGTTGTGCTTATTATGCATATTTATGGGTAAAATCATGGAATTACAGAATCATAGAATCAGTAAGGTTGGAAGGGACCTCTGGAGATCATCTAGTCCAACCTCCCTGCTCAAGCAGGGTCACCCAGAGCATGTTAGACAGCGTTGCATCCAGGCGGGCCTTGAATATCTCCAGAGAAGGAGACTCCACAACCTCTCTGGGCAACCTGTGCCAGTGCTCCATCACTCTCACAGTGAAGAAATTCCCCCTCACGTTCAGGCGGAAATTCCTGTGCTTCAGTTTGTGCCCATTGCCTCTTGCCCTGTCACATGGGACCACTGAAAAGAGTTCGGCCCCATCTCCTTGACACCCTCTCCTCAAATACTTAGAGTCCTCTGCTTTCCTGTCCAGGTACATGCTGTCATGACTTTCAGCTCTGAGAGGGTGTGCCTGTCTGCCCAAATGCTATGGATTCCACCAGCTGTGATTCAGTTATTTTCCTTGAAGTTGCTACAGAAAAGGGCAACATCCCTGAAGGGCATTCACCTGAGATTGGCACCTTACTCTTGTATTCCTAATGGACTATCTACATCCTGAAGTTAGCCATAAGCACCAGCCTTGTATTCCAAAAATGCATTTATTCCTCCTGTTATCCATGCTTTTTAATTATTTGAAGATGTATAGAACTTGGAATAAAATGCACAGTGATGATGTATGAAGCGGGTATTTTCTATAGCAATCATTTTCTGATTTTTTTTATAGTATACTTTAGGACTAGTGATTGTGAAAATATACCCCCTACTCCAAGAAGTATCGTATTTAAGGAAATCACTGAATGTAGAGAAGAACAAAAGTGTGTGTAAAATATAGTGATTAACCCGCTTTACACACACCCATTATGAACAAGAGATATGCTGCTGAGCTTAGATTTGTGTTATCCTCCAAACAACACCTTTCAGTTTTGCAGGGTTCTTGTAATGCATTTTGTTTTTTCCTCAAGAAGCAAATTGGTACCTAGGTTGAAACAAGAGAACAGTTTTTGGGGAGGGAAAAAGTCCAAGCAGGTTTGCAATTCATTTATTCCTAGAAAAAGCTATACCAAAGTTCTTCATGAAATAAAAGGTCAAAGATTATGCCATTGAACTGTCGAACCACTGTGAGTGGGATGCCTTCTTTCAACTCGCTCAAAGAAAAACATTCATCATAGTTCCTCACTGAATTTAAATGAAAAAATATCAGGCTTTCTCACCCTTAGGGAACTTCTGTATTTACTTTACTATACACTCTTCTTGAGGAAGTTTAGGTAGCCACGTGCTGTGAGTCTGAGGAAGGATGATTCTCTGTTCCACAACAAGTTTCTGCACTGGGAGGAGAGGATTTATTTCCTATGTTCTCTCATGTCATCTCTATAGAGCAACATTCGTCCTCACGCTATGTGGTGTGGTTGATCTTGTGCTGGACTTTGGAAAGGCTAGGGACTTTGTGGCAGGGTTGCTGGATTATGGGAATTTCTAGAAGCACCAAGCTTTCTGAAGCAATCGGTATCTTGGGACTTCTTTATAGGCTTCTTTGTAGACTGCAGAAAGCTTTACAGATGCAGTGGCAAGGAACCATCAGGTTAACCCTACCTGTGCTTGGGCACCAGTTACTGTGAAATAAAACCTTTTGTGGTAGTGCTTTAGGATTTGATCAGATAATCCCTTTTGACAAAGAAGTTTACTCAGAAAATTCCTGGTTGTAATAGTGCTGCAGCCCAACTACCATATTCTTCTACTCAATGATTATGCAAACGTTGTAGCTTGGTATTATCGGAGTTCTGTATCCAGGACTGACTGACAGTGTTGCACTGAAAAAAATTACGGTGATGTAGAGGCCACACCAATGGTGATAAGGGTGTCATTGTAATTGCAGAGCAATAATATATAAAACACAAAGTGTGTGCCACATCTGTACAGAGCTGTTGGTTTGTGATTAGAACCTAAGAAATACTTAGATGTATCTTTGTATTGAAGTTTTGACTTACTGATCAGCTGTAGCATGTTAAGTTCTGTTTTCTTTATTCATAATGCATATGGATTTTGAAAACTATAGTAAGAAGTGTTTAAAGCCTTAAAGCTGATAAAGTAGTGTTTTTATAGATCCTTACTGATCTTAAGGAAAAGAAATGCCACAATAAAGCAGAATTTTTATGTTTTTAGTGGCCTCACTAAAACATATGCCTGTGGTTAATACAATGAAATGAAAACAAACTTCCCTAGAGATGTCTTTATATCTCGCCTGTTCTGTGGTCACCAATCTATATCCCATAGTTGCATGATTGCTGATGCTTGCTGGATTCCTGAAAAGATAAATGCAGTCCTAAGCAAAAATATTGTCTCAACAACATTAGAATCTTTTGTTCAGCCACCAAATAAGCCAGAAGTTGGTCAACATTGCTGTTATCTTTCGTAATGATGACTGAGTCTTCTGTGACTGACCTTGATGCTTTTGTTCCTGCTTTCTCTTTGTCTTTGCTTTTACTCTTCTTGAGTTAGATTAATCTTTTTTTGCATGATTTCCAGTCATCTATGTCCATATTTTTAATCTGATTCAACTCCTCACTTTCAAAATCTAGAAGAAACTGCTGCCCAATGCTGCTGGCATTTTGTGTAGGCTATGCCAGTTCCCCACAGCCATGATCTGACCTTGTTGAGATAGCAGTGATGAGAGAGCATGGTCACATGGCTTAAATAGTTGATTAAAAAAAAGACAACTGACACATCTAGATTTGTCAATGCCTTGAACTGTTATTATTTGAAAGCCAGCTAGGGAAAGATTGACGACCGGCATACAGCTGATTCACTTCAGTCTGCATGTCTCGAGAGGTCGGACCCGGGAGAGGAGAGCAATGAATTGCTCATGTTGGAAGGCCTCACAAAAACAGAAAGCCATGCAGCCCATCTCCTATGTCCCTCGAATGCCATCCTTTTGCTTTTGTTGCATGAAGATACAATACACTTTACTTGCATCTCTGCCTGTTACAGATTTCTTTATATATAATGTCACGATTCATAATGTGTTCAACATCGTACCAAGACACAATACATCCTTAGACACTGACTTTTTTAAGGGTACTTGCTCATTGCCCAGTGGGATTCCTACTCTTTATATGTTTTTTTTATTTTATAGGAAGTATATTACCTTTTGTTACTTTGAAGGTAAGCTTGGGCAGTGCTCAAGTCATTAATCTCTTGAGCTTACTGCTTTGACACCAGTGTTGTTATAAATGGTCAGTTAAAGCAGTAAGAGACGGATATCAGGCAGAGATTTTAGCTTGGAAGAAGATAACTGTGTAAAAAACTCTTCTGACTGCTTTTAAATTCACTTGGGTTTAAATGCTGAAGTTGAAACCAGCACTGTTGTACTTCGTAGAAGATAGCTTGGTGGGGTGTTGGTAGTGGAGGAAGATTGCCAGTTCTTTGACAAAGGGTTAGAGAGCAAATAAAAAAATAATTAATGAGCATTAATTAGAATGTGATGCTCTGGTCAGTGACTGGATTTACTGAATATAGTTTGTACAGCCTTTTCAGGTGCTTTGTGACAAACACACAGGAAAAGAAAAGTCAGAGATGCCGAGTGTGTACAAAAGATACACGATCATTAAGGCAATAGACTTACAGAATCACAGAATCTCAGAATGGGTAAGGTTGGAAGGGACCTCTAGAGATCATCTAGTCCAAATGACCCTCAAACAGGGTCACCTAGAGCTTGTTAGACAGGGTTGCATCCAGGCGGATTTTGAATATCTCCAGAGAAAGAGACTCCACAAAATCTCTTGGCAACCTGTTCCAGTGCTCCGTCACTCTAACAGTGAAGATGTTCTTCCTCATATTCCGGCAGAGCTTCATGTGGTTCAGTTTGTGCCCATTGCCTCTTGTCCTGTTGCACGGCACTACTGAAAAGAGTTCGGCCCCATCCCCTTGACACCCTTCAGATACTTATGCACATTGATAGGATCCCCCTTCAGTCTTCTCTTCTCCAGGCTAAACAGGCCCAGCTCTCGCAGCCGTTCCTCACAGGGCAGATGCTCCAGCCCTCTGATCATCTTTGTAGCCCTACGCTGGACTCTCTCCAGTAGATCCAAGTAGTAAGACTTAAGCAGTCTTAAATGAGAGATTTTAGAGGCAATTAATTATGCTGTATCTTCAGCTCATACAGAGTGAGGACAGTGCTGTTTTACATCTACATCTTACCCTGTTCTATTTCTAGAGATGGGCAAAAAATATAATTCTAAACTTTCTTTGTAAGTTCACACAGCTTGTTTCTGCTTTTGATTTTGGGCTGTACATATAAAACAAACAAAAAAAAAAGCTTTTTTTAGATGAGAAGGGTTCATAGTAATGAACTGGAAATAGAATTCCTGCCGTTAGAGGCCTATATTAAGCTTATGATAAATGGGGCAGCAATGTTGCATCACAGTGACTGGACTGTATGTTACATTAGGTTTGGGGTGGTTTTTTCATTCCTTTTTTCATACTGTTTTAAGATCTGCTCTATATTCCAGTCTTTATTTCTGAAGAAGCATCTACTTATTCAGTGACTATTTAAATAAAAATTTGTAGACTAATTTTCACTGCCAGTTTGCTAGCAACTTAGATTTTTTCATGGTTATTCTGTATTCATTAAATAGCATTTGACATCAAGACGTTTAAAGAAGCTGCTCCTTCCACCATTGTACCCAAGTGAAATTGATGTTATTGAGAGATGTCTAGATTTTGCATCCTGTTTGTTTTGAAGTCAAGAGCTCAGAGAACATGTGCAAAAGACAAACGTAATTCCTAAGCTTGTAGAAATAGTAGAAATAATCTCATTATGTGCCTAGCAAGGTTCTGGAAATAAGTGCTAATCTCATTTCCTCTGAAGGACGTGCAAAACTGAATTTCATACCTTAAGTTGAAGATAAATATTACCTAACAGGTGGTGTGGCTAAGATGATGTCTAGCTTTTCACTCTTCTCTTCATCTCTGTTTACTACTTTTTTGATTTTTTGAAACTTTAGAGTAAATCCTGCTAAAGTTGAAATAGCTTCATCAAGATGAAAAGAAAATCAAGCATTTTCCTAGTTTTCTTTCACATGCCATTGTTGGCTTCTCAGGAAAACAGCCTTTATGTTCTGGATCACAAGAGTCAGCTGATCTGGAGTCCTTCAAGAACAAAGGAAGAAAAGAAGTTATGTCACCAAATTGTTTGTGGTAGTGATTACACTCATTTATACAGGGCAGATGGACTGCCTATGTCAGCAGATATTCCTTCAGAGCCTTATCATGCAAGCGTAACACATTCAGGAAGCATTCAAACATCATTTCAGTGAGCATGGAGACAAAATTGAACCACAACTAGATTAGGCTTAGAGAGCAGGACATCATTTCCATCCTTCGATACTGCAGGAGCAAAATAACGTTCTGATGGTTAATGCATTGGGCTTCAACACCAGGTAAGTGCTTAAGCCCCATTTTACCACCCATAAAACAGCCATCAGGTTTTTATATATATATAAAATATATATATGTATATTTATGAAAAAAGATGATTAATTCTAACATGTCATGCTATGCTGCAAGCTAGTTACTGTCAAGAGATGATGTTCACATGTCACATTTGGTTAAAATTTTTGTTTTAGCATTGGAAGATGGGAACAAGGCTGTTAGTGCTTCAGCAGAAACATGTGTTGAATATTATCTGCAATGATTTCTTGTGAGATAGAAGTACATCATAAAATTAAATACCAAAACAGCTGAATTTTTTATATGAAAAGCAATCTTTATCAGATTTTGTGCTTTAAAACTTCACTTGCAGTTTTTTTGGGTTTGGTGGGTTTTGTTTCTTTTTAAGCTGAGGAGAATGGCCCATAATTAAAAAATATTTCGTATGCTATTCTTCACCTTAAACCATTAAAGATTTCATCAGCTTTGCACATCTCTGGATGAACTGAACCATCCCTATCTTTCAGATGTTCCTGGTACAAGATTTAGACAACATTGCAAGCCCTCAGTTGTCAGAGCTTAGAATTAAAATCGGGCTACCAAAATCCTGAGAAGATTCAGTTCCCCCTTCTACCTCCTTTCTGAGCATCCTCCATATTCAGGAAAAAAAAAAAAAAAAAAAAAAAAAAAAGCTTTTTAAAACCACACAGACATCCATCCATAACCTGTGGTCAGATATGACTTCAGAGGTTAAGCATCATTAGAGCTTAGTTTTCTGATGTCCCAGTATCTATCAGTTTTGAAACTGAGAGTCACAGTGTCTTATCTTTATTGCCTCCCTCCCTCCACACCCAACCTTCTTATTCATCTTACCCTTCCTTGTGCTTCAGTGGCTGGCAAAGAGGAAGCAGTGCAGAGGAGCAGGTCTGGCAGCTGCACTAGTTGTCACATAGCTTACTAAACTGCACTCGGAAGAGGAGAAGGAGCAGAGATGCTGAGATACCCGCTCTGACATACTGGGGCTGCTCACTTGCCTTATGTTGCTGATGCAGCCAAGTAACTGAGTTTGTATTCTAGTCCGTTGCTGCGGGGAAAAAGATTTCAGAACATGTCCTGATTGAAGCTATAAAGGAGCAAGTGCTCAAGTATTCTGTAGATGTGCTAAGGAGAAAGTCTCCCCACCCACCCACCGCTTACCACCCTGAAAGTCATTCTAGGTTTTTATTGAAAAAAGGTAAAAGCTGTAGAACAATGAAAAAATATTTTCTTTTTTTCATAAATCTGTCACATTTTTAAGCATTATTTCATTGTCAGTATTTATCTCTGTCCTTGTGGTATGTGACAGACTACATGTACAAAGTCCATATATACAATACAAATAAAATAATATGCAATTAAAATACGCTTTAGTGTGATATATGATATACTTAAGTATCTTCATTATTCATGCTAAAAAATAGAAGTAAATCATGCTTACTTTTCATGAAATCTTTGTCTAGCTGGTTTTCCTTTGATGGAAAGTTTTCTTACAGTGGTCTTAGAAAAGATCTTTACACATTTTTCATATGTAAATTATTCTGCTAGTCATCATGCTTGCCTTACTGAGACATAATTAACGGAAGAAATGGAAACTGCTGATTTGTTTAGACTGCAGCTTGTTTTAATTTTACTTTATAATGCTATCTATATTTTTACTTAAGAACAAATACTAAAAAACAAAGTAACAACAGCATGAAAAAACCTTCTGCAAAACTGATTTTTTCCCCTGCATGTAGCACATGTAGCTTTTTTTTTTTAATGCAGCAACCTCACTTCTCATAGTACCATGCAACACATATTAGCACTATTTTCAGCTGAAACTGGAAATAGTTTGGCCTGTTACAGTTCATTTTTGATGCCTTTTCCAAAAAAAGACTAGGATGAAATCTTCCTGCCACTAATATTCAGATTATGCTTCTTTGCGTCTTAATTTCAGCAGGAGAACATGCCAGAGGAGCTACTGAGAGTACATCAGCAGGGTTAAAAATGATGCAACCTTTTGAAAATCCTGTGGGCAGCTGGTCTTGTATTTTTTTAATGCCTCTTTATGTTTGCCAGAATAGCATAATCATCAGTTCACATCTCAGCAGCAAGCTGGCTCTTCTTGGTAAATAGAAAGGTGTTGCATCTATTTCTTTTTCTATAATAGAAACTTTCTATTTCATCCATTAGGTTTCAACTGGAATTTAAGTCAAAGCAAGTGAAACAAGAAATGCTAGAAACAAGAACTGTCCCTTCAGCTCTTTCTTAATTTGGGAACAATTTGTTTGAGGTACAGTATACAGACTGTAGTATTTTTTTCCTTTAATTACATTGAATATATTAGAACATTCTTTCAAGATCACTTTTACCAAAAGAGGCCTTAATATTATACACATAGATGTGCTGAACCCCTTGTTATGAACTTACTGTAGCTCCTCAAACACACTTTACAAAGAAGTATAAAATCTAGTATATAAAGAAGGATAGAGTTATGGTTATGGTAATGCTCCTTTGGTCATGCAACTTTCTTTCTTTCTTTCTTTCTTTTTTTTTTTTTCTTTCCCCACCTTTTTTTTTCCCCTTCTGAGCACTTCTATACCTTTACTTTGTGAGGAAAATCTTACAAATGGATCACCCTAATCAGAAGTTAACTAGCATAATGTATCCATCTCCTTATAGTTAGTTTTTCTGGGCATCTGCTTTTGGCCACCATTTCTGTGTCATTACTTAGACAGAATGGGTGAACAAAAGGTTTAAGTGACAAATTAAAAAAATGAATAAAGGTCACTAAATCACTTTGTCATGGTTTCCCACGGTATGAATTAGAAAACAAAATTAAAAGTATTGACTTCAAGGTTTTAGTTACGGGAATGAATAATATACTCCCTCAGTGACAGTAATGCATTGCTAGACAGTGTTCCATAGGACTGGCTTTATTATAGAAATACAAGTATGTTTTGTATAATTAAAATTTCTCCAAATGACTTTTTCTGTGTGTGTATGTAATCTAAATAAATAGGTGTTTGTATATATCATGTGGAAAACTTGTTATAAAACTGGTGAAAAACATTAATTTTGCATTTAAATTAGATTTGGGTAAATAAAACTACGTATAGCTGCGTATAACTGTGCTGATCTGTCCCATATTGGATAATGGTTTAAAAAAAGAAAAAAACATATAAAATTTGTTTCTTGTTTGTTCAACCTCTTTTTTAGTGGCGAGCTTATGATTAATACAAATTAACTATAAAACGTAAATATTTCGTGCAAAGGGAAAGGATAAGTCAGTATACATATTTCAGTTTCCATGATAAGAGGGCTTTTCAAGTCTTTTTAAAAGTATTTTGGAGATAGTATCTTTTGAGTTAGGAATAAAAGTATAGTTTAGGCTTTAATTTTCCTATATCTGAAAATTTCACTTCTGCTTAGGAACGTGCGTAGTGTCTGTAGGATTTTCTTTTAACATAGAAATCGTATGTAGATAAAATGGTAAACAAATATTAGCTATAATTTAATTAGTCCTACGGGTAAAGTCTAAGTGTTATCCAAGCCATGCAGAACCTAAACATGTACAAATATTCTGTGCCAGTATTTGTGATTATTTCTGTGGCTGGCAAACAGGCTTTGCCCATTAGATACCAGCCTTGCAGGATTTGGAGACTGATAGTAAATTGGGGTATTGCTGCTAGTTTGTTTTTTTTTTTTTAAAAAAAAGAAAGTAAGAAATACCCTTAAAATATTAATCTATAAAAAAGACCTTTCTCTGACATCGCATCATTTTAATGCCTGAATTTAATAACACTTAATTTGAGGATAAAGTTTAGAAACGATGAAGGCAGTCAAAATGATATAGCACAGAAAGTTGTTATACAAATTTCATTACTGGCAGGGAAAAAACCCTCAGATTTATAAATAATTGCAGATTCTCTTCCAATCTCTTATTATTGCTGAAAAGTTTATAGTGATTAAGAATTAATTTGTAATACTTTCTTGGTAGTACTTTGCAGCTGTGAACAGGTTATGTGTTTTTTGTGACAGATTTGGGCCATAAGTAGTTTCATAAATTTGCTCTGTTTCTTTTGCTCTGCTCACTGCTTTTTGCTATGCTGACCTGATAAGGAAAGCAAGTACAGAAATAAATGTTCCTGGTAAAAATATTATGTTTTCAGAATTTTTAAATATTATTATTTATATAATTTTTACAAAAATGTAGTAAATTACCGCTTAACATGATGATGGTGATGATAATACTAACAATAATGATAATCTTGATTTTCTGATATAAAGCCAGGGCCTTTCATATCAATTTTTGCTTCCCTTTAAGCTCACCTGGGAACTTACATCTATGCACAAGGCCATCTTCTGGCAGTTTTGTACAACCTTCCTCCACCAGGGAAAACGTGGTCCTCTCCAGCACTGTTCCCACTTAGGTAGCTGATGCTAGTGGCCTACTGCAAATAGCTACATGAGGAAAGGAAATAAAGACCAGATTCAAAACTGCTGCCATAAAAGGAGACAGCCTAGTTTCATTTTTGAAGCGGATATGAATGCAGGAATTATTTCCCTAAGTGGGTGCTGAAGTTAATTAGGTCATCTGAAGAACAAGAGCTTGTGTGCTAGACCTTCCTGGGTGCAGAAAAAATGGGCTGTGTGCACTGTCTTTGCCAAATCATTCATCCTCTAAAAAATGCCCCAAGTCTGAGTGGGAATAACCAATAGTGAAATGAAGAAGGAGTAGACCTCCAAGCTGAGGCATCAGCAACGTGTATATTTTTCTCCTGTTAGATAAAAGTGTTAGACAGCTTGTGGTTTTGTTTTTGAGATAAGAGCAATGACACAGATTCCTAAATTATATAAAAGAAGAGAGCACGAAATCATGTTAAATATTATGAAGTTGTGTCTTTACATTCAAATCCATCAATTCTCGCTGGTAAATATGGTCTGCAATAATCCTCGTGTGTGAGTGTTTAATGCATGCAATAGTCTTTTGTGCTCTGTAAGCGCAGCACAGCACAATCACTACAGCCCAATTGCTTCATCCCTCTCTGTCTCCTCATTTCTGGTAAATAATAAGTCCCCTCTGCGTACCAGAGATGCATTTGGAAAAGGATATTGTTAAAATAACTCAGCCAACCCTGTTTAATATAACTGTAAATAAAAGTTAATACAATATTGGAAGCAGACGTTTGCCTGAATATTTATACATGTATCACTTTCAGGTTTTTTATTGATATTGTAACCCTTGGAGGAAAGGACTTTACAGCTCATCTTTATGATCAGCAGCTAGACACTTACTCCTCATAATTTTGGACCAGGTATTCAGAACCCACAGTAATGTGTGATTACTAAATGTTTATTTTTTTGCAAAATACCATGATAACTAGAATCACTAAGAACTCCAGAGCTGATCAAGTACAGGGCTTTTAAAGTGTTCGGCATTTGACTGTAGAAGTCTTACCATGATAAATTCAGATAAAGACCCAGTCTCACTGCTGTGAGAAGGAAGTGCAAGACTTGCCAGTGCATCATTTTTTACAATAGAAAAACGTTCGAATAATGCTTGGCAGCATATTCTTAAGATAAGCAACAGAAATTATCTAAAAGAGAAATGAGATACTAGTACAGTGATGCAGGTTAGAAAATCTAGTGAACTGTATGTAATTGGTTGATAAGACGATTCAGCAGTGATGGATGTCTTGTAATTACTGAGATGAATGCAAAATATGTTTTGCAGCTGTAGACAATATTTATCTGATGTCATTCCTAAATTTCACTTAAAAATTCCATTGATTTAATGGTTTGTGGATTAGGAGCTCTCACCTTTGAAAGCACATCTGTTGTCAATGTGCTCATATTTTTAAATTTATTTTGATACTTATTTCTTTGTAATTCATACCAGTTACTAGATTTTAAAGAACTGATATTAAATGAAGCATTGGACACTCACAAGTGTTTTCATCAAGAGCTTTAAATCTTTCATGTGCTTTTAGCATGAAAGCAATATTACCAAGTATTTTATGGGTCTTTATAGGAAAATGTATTGCTCACACATTCAGATATTTTTGGTTTTCGTATAAGATGTTACTTTGAGATACAGTGTAAAATCTGAAAGTTTCCTAAGTGATGGGGAATGGCATTAACTCACTAGTTCTCAATCCAGCAATATATGCCAAAGAACTCCCCTCGGTCTTAGCTGACTTGATTCTAGACCTGATGCTGAAATCGGGACAAATACAATTTCCTCAGTTGAGAATAAAATCTGTTCTTCATCAGTTTTGAGACCTCATTCCCCACTTCTTATTGTTTTTCTTTCCAAGCATAGTATGATTTAGACTCTTATGTAGTAGGTAGTGGGGGCTTTGAAGTCCCATTCTATAAAAGGCTAAAGAATTCTTCAGTGTATGTTTTAAATGGCATCAGCTAAGTGAAGGATGGATCAGTGCCAAACGCTAAACTTTTAACTAAGAAATATTTTTGGATTTCTCTGGATGAACAGAAGGATCTGAATTAGGAAAAAAAATTGCTGAAATTAAAGAGACTTCCTTGTTGAAGAGTGCCTTGTTAAAGAAATTTAATCTGAGTCAGTTTTGATACTCTCACTTGAATCACTTGAAAAGTTATAGACATGTCTTCCTTCAGTCAAAGGGACAGGCAACAAAATAAAGAAATAGGTAGAGTAAGAAGACTATAATACTACTTTAATGTAGATATGTTAAGATGGATATGTGCACCACATCTCGCAAGCTTCCACCTGTGCAATTGCTCATGTGGAGGTAGCTCAGGTATGCTATCAATTTTAATAGCTGAGAGGATGCTCAGTTACAGAAGTAAGAGTTATATTGTCACACAGCAGCAGCATGTCTAGCAAACAAAAGCTGAAATAAACTTTCCCATAAAATTATATTTTATTAAATAAGACAATAACAATAGTAAGAAGAAAGGTGCTAACACATTGGAAAAACTGTTTCATGGACAATTATCATTTTTTTCTCTTTCAGTTCAATGAAGTCAATAACATAACGTAAAAAGGCAATGGCTTCACAATGTTAGATCTACTTTTTTTTTTTTTTTTTTTTTTTTTTTTTTTTTTTCTGATCAGCGGCAAAAGGATTCTTCTGTTCCTGCCCAACTTGCTGAGCTGTTGACCTATGGACTAATACTCACTTGATGCATTTCCCCAAAGGACAAAATGATGCTTGCGTATGCTCCCTAATGCTGCAAAATTTTTTGGATGGCACCTGAACACAGGAGTGGCCATACAAGGTCAACCTGAACACGTTTAGGGTGTGTGAACTGAGAAAGTTCATAAACTCATGCATGAGAAGGATAGCACCTGAGTTTGTGGCACTTCTTCCAGCTGCTGTCCTAAGCTTTAGCTGCCCAAAATTTCTGATGTGCACAGATCCACTGATTCCCACACACAGCAGGGAATAGATCTGCTACCGGCTGCATGATGCACCAGCCCTTTTACTTGAACTTGTTTGATGCCTCCTGGTTCTTCTATTGGAAAGTACTAAGATCCCTGTCTACTCTTTATGACACTCATATTTTCACAGATCTTTATCATTCCAGACTGATGAGCCCCAACTTTCTTGATTTTTCTTACGCAGAAGCTATTCCATGCTTTTGATCATCCTTGTTACCCTTTTACAATTCTAGTATATTCTTTCTGAGGTAAGAGGATCAGAATGGCGCATAATGTTCAAGGTATATATTACACTTGGATTTGAATAGTGACACAAAGGCATTTTTTATTTTGTTCTTTCCGCTTTCCTAATATCTTTTAGCATTTGATCCCTGTTGAGCATTAACTCAACATTTTTACAAGCCTGCCTATCATAAGCCTAAAATCTTGTTCTTGAGTTAGCCTAGAGTCAATAATAGTTTTGGTTTTCTTGCTATGTGCATTACTCTATATTTACTCATAGTGAATTTCAAACCTTTCTCTACACCTGACAGGCCTGTCTTTATTTACTATTCACTTAGAGTACGTATGGCTAAAATGATTTACTTACTGAGAATATTTGGCAGGAATTAGTGCCTTGGTTCATAAAACTGATTTAAAAGATAACCATTTTGAATATTCTCTAGCGTAAAGGAGTATACCGGAGAATGCTCAGGTTGTCTAGTTTCAACTTCAGAATGGAAGCATCACCCTTTATTTGTTGGTGTCTGTCATCTTAAGAAATAAGCTGTATCAATAAGATCTTTTTGCAGGTAAGTATGTGAAAATTAGTCTCCTCTAACTTCTATCTGTTCAGAGATGTAGGAGTAGACACAGCTGCTCTTTTCAAACCAAGAGCACTTGTAGTGCAAGCACTCCTTGGAATGAATGAAGAGGAGAGAAGTGTGATTAATACCAAACTACTGTTAATTAGCAGCCTCTCTGGTACTCCATGCCAGAGGGTCTGGTAGTTTAAATGACTGATTCCCTGCAGTGCCATATAAACACGAGATCATTATCCTTTAATTTTCAATTTCTTTTTTGCAGTTTCACTTTTGACAAGAAATGCATTGACATATGACGTGTAAGTTCTTCTGGGTTCATAGGTGCTTGTGGCAGTAATAGCGTGAGCCAGCACAGCAGCAGAATTGTGGATTCCTGATCCTTTTAGCACCTTGGTGAATTTACATAATGATGTAAGAAAGAAACAGAGGAATAAAATAATGTAAGAGAGTAGTGGCAGACCAGAGCTGAGCATGACATTGCTTTCATTGGTATGAACTGGTATAACTTTCATGGAAGGCTTGGAAAAAATAATCTTTTTATGATGATGATGATGATAACTACAAGGACAGACCTCTACTTGCTTGGTCTGCAATGCAATATCTGCTTTTTTTTTTTTTTTTTTTTTTTTTTTTTTTGACTTTGTTCACCTCATTTTAAACCCTGTCCTGGCAATCTCATCATTAAGCCTTAAGTATTTGCCATGAGGTAAACTGAATCTGTTTATAACGCTGCAATTTCAAAGTATATGCAGAACTTGCCATCAGTTTTCAGTATGCTGAAAGCCAACATGATCCTTGGATTCACTGATAAGCTACAGAAGTCAGAAGTATTTGTGCATTTACAGTTCTGTGACTCTAGCCTGCAGAATCTCATGGTTACATCTGGCCGTCTGTAGGAAATACAGAAATTGTAAAAAAAAAAAAAACTTGGGTTTATTTTCCAATGGTATCTCCCATGTGAATGTTTTTTAAAATAGTCTTTTTCACGTATCTTTTCCCAGATTATGGTGGCATGGTTTTGGTTAATTTGGACAGATACAATATATGCTCCTTGAGAAGAGGTAGGGTGACCTTGAGTAGAGGTGGACTAGATTTCCTAAAGAACATAAAGTCCATGGAAAAATGTGGTTTGCATGAACAAAACCATTAATAAACATAGATAAAATAATCATCAATTTCATATGGGAAAAGAGGGGTTTTATGTCAAATGGTTAATTTCAGCATTTTTAAATGAAAAGTACCCTTTCATTTTAAGTAGTTTTCATTCTTAAATTGACAAAAAGGAAAATTAATTAGCACTAAAATGAAATACACCATTTAATTACATTTCAAATTGAAAATATTGAGGTGATTAATATATTTTTTCACTCTAGAATTCCTAGAAGGACCTACTTTCTGGAACTAATTTTTTGTATAATGTTTATGTTGATCTTAATGTTCTCAGTCTATTTTTTAGACTACGTACAATGTGTTGGAAGGAGGAGCAGTCCCAAGATGAGGAATGCAAGCTCTGGACACATCGTTACAATTTAAGACACAGAACTTTTAATTCACTCTAACATCAGAGCATAAGGGCAGTGGAGAGGTATGGCACAACTGCAGGACACCGGGATACACCCATCCCCTTAATGCAGGGGTGTTAAGCAGGCAACCCTCTTGGTGCAGGGTGTGCAGCATCCATAGGGATGAATATCTACTTTCTCCAAATATTTTGTTCTCCACTGGCTTCAGTGAAGGTCCGTTGGACAGTTTCTACTAAGTTCATGTAAAGCAAAGGGTATGTAAGCTGATCTCAATTGATCTAAGCACTACGTAAGGCTGAACCCAAAAAGAAATAGCAAACAAATCTTTGCTTGAGCTTATTTAGCCTAGGAAGTTGTTGGAAGTGAACATAGAACTCCCTGACTCCATTTTACAGCAACGCTTTTCATAGTAAAATTCAGGGGGAAAATGTTTGGAAAAAATATCATCGCATGAAGACTTTCATAACATTCAGTGCAACCAACTGGATGATTATGCTGCTGACAAAAAGATGATTGCCATGTTGCTGATGCAACTCTTTAATATTATTTTTTGTATTTGTCTTACGTACTTCACAAGTTCTTGTGCAGTGCTTCTGGGCAATAACCTCTAATGCTGCTGGACACATTACTGCATGCAAAAGGCTCTGAGGAAAACTCTATTTAGGAAATACCTGGTTATTTAAATATGATTATTAAGTGTAAAATGCTTCAGGATTGCATTTGTGCTGACACACTTTGCAAATCTCTTTAAATATCCATGTAAAAATTCTGTCTGCCACAGGCTGCAGGTAGATAAAAAATACTTCTGATAAATACATGCATATATATGCATATACATTTCCACTACACACACATATATATGTATGTATTTATACCTATTTTATATTATACATACTTATATATGTGTTTTGATTTCTCTGTTATAAATCTGAAGGATTATTAGAGATGTAAATCCAGCCTCAGCTGGCAGACTTCTTGAAACTGGAAGGTGTTTAGTTGCTAGTTCAAATTTATTTCCACACTTCCAAGCTGAGAGTATAAATGCTGCTGTTCAATTTTAGTCTGTTTTAAATATGTGCATATTGCATAATTTCTGGGGATTTGGACATTCTTCCCTGATTCTATTGTATCATGGATCTTTTCAGTTTAATATTTGTCAGTGGAAGAAAATACTTTAATGGTAAATATGGTAATGTGCAAAGCTCAAGGTGAAACCACTGTGTAAACTGAACTTTATATTCTGTATGAACATGTAAACTGATAGACTTGCTGTATGCAAAAATATAAATGGGATTAATGTATGTGGCTAGTGATTGGGAATTAGATAATAGTACACAGCTGGCTTTGGATAGCTAACCCCAAACCTCATCTTTGAGGAATACCACAAAAATCCTTTTTTATAACACACCCATTTTAACTTGATATCAGTCTAATAAGTGGGAGAGCTTGCAACAAAGCTCTCATATCCTCCATCAGTACAACTCTGTTAAATTTAATGGCACTGCACCTGTTTTTATTACCAAAGGTTATGGCTTTTAATTGGTAGAACACAATTAATAGTGAATTTAAGAGAGTGAGGTTCATTCCCGAGGTGCATCAGCATACACAACACTTTTACTGGTTATGTGGGCAGAATGGCTCAGGAGTAAATGCAAAGATTAACCCAGATGTTGCCTCCATGGTAGAGTAACGTGTATAAAGACACAATGGTTAGGGAAAGTTTGCATTTTTGCAGCTGCAGGTTACGAGAGGCTTCCTTTGGGCTTTCTTCTTTTCGGTGTTTACCTCTCATAAAAATGACACGGTAAAATATTCATGAATAGCAGGTGTAATGCATTAAACATGATAAGTCTGCAGTGTAATACTGTCAAAGTAATTGAAAGTCATCAATGCAGAGGTGCAACCAGTGAAAGGAGATCTGGAAGGTATGGCTGTGTGGAAGACAAGGACATCTGCTTTGTAAGGATATCTGGTTAATGACTACTCAGGATAAAAAACAAGGGCAAGACCCAGGAAAAGTAGTAAGCTGAGCACAGAGATACACAAGGCCTAGTGAGCAGCAGATAAGGGAGACGATAAGTTTTTGGGTCACTGATGGATGGGCTGGAGAAGACACCAGTCAGGTGGTGCTTTGGGGATCGTCACGGGTTTCATGGAAGAGAGCGATCTTAGCATGGGATATGTGAGCAGGCTTGGGGGACTGCGAACTTACAATGGGGTGTTTTAAGGGGATGATGGGAATGTGCAAAAATTATTAAAGTTTGCTTAGTGAAAGGGGCTAGAACAGAGAAAGAGCAAGACCAAGGTGGACAGGGGAGAAACAAGCACAGACGGAGGGGTGGCTACGAGAGGCCGGTCACATGTAAGCTTATCTTGCCAAGCCCTGTACCTGTGTTATTAAAAACCTCAATTCCTTACTATTTTTCTTGAGAATTTGCTCAGGTATGATTTGCTTGCAAACCTCAAAACTGGACTAGCTGGTATGTCAGACCAGCTCCTCCTTCTCCTCTGGGACGGAAAAATCCCCTGGGTTTGAGACTCCTCTGGATCAGCTTGCCTTAAGCAGATGAACTGTCTAGATTGACACTATAGAAATTACTGGATGAAATAAGGAAGTACATTTGGCGTGAAGGATTTTGTCACTGGCATTAATCCACAATCTTTTTTGACTTTGCTCTCCAGTTTCTTTCTGGCTGGCTTCTCCTCCTTTCTTCCTTCTTTCCTTCCTTCCCTTCCTCCACTTTTTCTTCCCTCCCTCCTTCCTTCCTTCACTACTGTCTTCCTTTCCCTTCCTTCCTTCTTTCCTCCCTCCCTCCCCACTTGCCTTCTCTTCCCTCCCTTCTTTCCTCCCTCCCTTCTCTCCCTCCCTCCCTTCCTTCCTGGTGGCCCAGCTGGCACTTGCACTCCCGAGGGCCGAGCAATGCAGGCGGTGTCATGCAGTAGGTTGCTTTTTTTCTAAGGGTGACGTTCCTTTCATTTTGTAAAGTGCCTTTAAAATGTGAGCACAGCAAACAGGCCGTTCAGTAGAGGGGTGAGGTGATGGATGCTTTGCACTTGACTCTGTTTTAAATGTTACATTTAATGTTTAAACTTTTTTCTTCAGCTGTCCCTCCTCTCACCTTCCAGACCTTAATAAATGAAGCTTGCAGAAATTTGAAAGACGGTGGCAAGCTCCATTTAGCACTTCCGTACTTCCTTCCTTATATCACAATAACATAGGGTTCATTAAACACCCCATGAATTTTGTTATTGAGTTGTTTCAGACACCTTGCCCTTGCTAAAGGCTATTCTTATTAATAATGTGTTAGTTATTTTTTTTCAGCAGATGCTTTTATTCTTATTAAGCTTTTTTATAATGGCATCTGTCTCGAGAATGCATTTGCACTCCTTTAGCATTTTCTCCTTTCGATTTTGATTTGAATACATACTCAGTTTAGGTTTTCTGAGCCGCTGGGAAAACCAGCTGGTTGCTCTGCAGCAATCCTAACCAAAATAAAAAGGAAGATACTTAGAGCTGAAACTTCCTCAGTGTAATTCTCCATTCATTTCTGGTGCTTGTGACACCATATAAGTGGAAGCTTGCGGCTTTTAGTGAAGGCAGAAATTAACTTTCTGTGATTCTGGAGGAGAAAGTAGTGCATGATAAGGGCTGCGTGGTGCAAATGTTGCATGCAAAAAGATGCTGAGAAGTAGAGAGCTGGCACAGACACCCTGTGAAAAATAGGCCTCATGTATATTTTCCATATACATTTATAGCAACATATAAGTCTGTTAATTTTCTGGATAATACTTCATTTTTAATCCATTTGAGTTAATGTTTGGGAAGTTCTGGGCTGTGCATCCTAGTCTGACCAACCAGTGGCATATCGATATTGAGGAAGCAAGAATGTAAAAGAAGCGTTTTTCTTGTCCTTTTTTTTAGCTCTTCCTGTACTCAAGTGAAGTCTTTGCTCTGCCGACTTGGACATTTTCTTGGTGCTTTTGAGTTCTCAGTCAGAACTGCCGATGCTGAGCATAATGTTTCTTTTTTAAGACATTTGTCTGCAGGTTGCAGATCTGGAGCACTAGCTTTGCTGTTCTGGCACTTTGAAAAATGCTCCTTGTGTCTTACTCTATTTTTTACATTTTTTCTTACATGCCTCTGCAGTGTTATTCGTGATTCTAATGTCATGTTTGTGTCCACGTCTGGTCTCGTTGCTTCAGACCAACATTTTCCCTATATGAAGGCCATTCAAAAGCCCTAGTGACAAGCTGAATAGCAATACACGCAGTATAATTATGCATATTGCAGACTATCTCAGTAGGTTAGTTATTTGTTTAGAAGGGCCATTTATATTTTCAAAGATACATACATAATTATTTTGGGAATTAGGACAAATGTAGAATTTAAATAAATATGTGAACACCTTACCTTTTTTTCTCTGTAATTGTCTACTTGTACTGATTTGACATGTCATAGCTACATACTAAACCGATTTGACATGTCATAGCTACATACTAAAACTCTTCGACTTTCTACATTTTTTTGAAAAAAAAAGAAGGCTTGAGGACAAATTGCAGGGAATTAACTAAAAAAATGCATTAACAAAAGGCTCACTAACTGTGCTTTTGAACTTTGTCACTGATTCCAAGATCATTTTGCCATTAATAAAGAATAAATTGTAAATATCTGTCAGCAGCCAAAAGCTATCAAAACAGAAAAACAATCCCAGCATCCCAAGTTAGAAATGAGAATGATAAGATCAAGGAACTTTTTTGCCTCTTCAGCACATTATAGTATACTTTAACAGCTCTAATTTTTTTATTTAAAAGAACTCAACTGGTATTTTAAATAATTTTGTGTATGCTAGCCATGTCTTTATTTACATGCTATTGAAGTAGACCTCAACTTAAAATTTTCAGGTATTAAAGTGGACCATAATAGCATGAACTAAACAAAATATATTTTCTTTTTTTTTTCTGCACCTTGATCCAGCACACACTTAAATTAATATGCTTCAATTTTCAGCTTTGAGTGGTTTCAGGAAGGTCTAGGAGATTATACATATGCTTTACTTCAATGTGTCTACTTAAACATTATGCTGGACTAGACATGTTAAGTTAAAATATAATTGAAGGAATCCATCATTTCTTCTAATGTGTCTCCCGGGAAGCCCTTTGGGGCTTTTATTTATTGTCTCCGTGCACAAGGTCCTGTGACGTGGCCTTTTGGTACCTGTTTTAGTGGTCCAACAGCACAGCATAAAGCCACTTCTGATATTTCGCTGGGTCATCTATTAACATCGATCCTTAAAAGTGAGAAGAAGGTCTCCTTGTGGAGCCCTGAAACAGCACAGCAAAACTGATGAGCTTCATCCAGGCTGAAGACCATTCACTCTGAACCTGATCTAAAAAAACCTCCTAAATATTTAGTGCTAATATGACTTTGTTGACATTCTTATTACTCTTTTCAGGAACAATATTGGTCTAACTACCAGATTTTTAATTTATTCTTGTTCTCTAAAATTCACACAGGATTGAAAGGCAATTTGAAGTGAAGAACAGAGTTACTGCATCAGCATATGGATGATTTTGCAGCTTTTATAGTTTCTGTAGGAGACGTGAATGCTTCTGAGGCCCATTTCACCTGTTAGGATACTTTGTGAATATTATTATATGTAGCTTTTGACTTCTTTCTAAAAAGGCAATATTTATCAAAAGAAGTATTGTGCTGATCCTGGGATAGGCGGTTTTATTTTATGGGAGTTATTCTTGAATATAATAATATAGTTATTCCACCCAAAAGGAATAATTAATTATTTCATTAAGCAGATTCAGCAGCTAGTAAACGAATACTGTTAGTGTTCACTCTGATCAGTGGGCGTGAGGAATTAAAAAATGCATATATTCCACGTAACTTACTCTAAAAATACGCAAAGAAAAATGCAAATTGGAAAAGCCGGGAAAGCAAAATCAGAGCGTCTCACTCCTCGGAGCAGTGGGTGGGAAGTCACCCACAATGCAGGTGGTTCATTTACAGGAAAACTTTGCTGAAAGACTGATCAAAGCCAAGAAAACTCTTCAGGAATCAGTATATCTTTCTTCACATTGAAAAAACAAAACAGGTCCGCTAAAGGAACGAGATGCTGTTCCTTCAAAATGCCTAGTGAAAACACCAATTGAGTTAAACAATGTAAGGCCAAGACTAAATAATGCAAGACCAAGACTCAGTTGAACCCTTATATATTTATATATATATATATATGTACATGCATACATTGCCATCGCGGTTGTTTTAGGAGCCCTGCTTATGGACCCGGCAGGGCTAACATGAACAGAAAGTGGGTGGAATATGTTCATTTTGGCTGTTTAAGCCAAGAAGCGTGGTAGATTTTGATCAGCTCTATGGAAAAAGAGTGGTGCTGGGTGCTGGAGATTTTTTGTGAATTTGCTTCTCCTCATTTTTTAAGTTCTAACAGGAGAGGGCAGAGGTTTTGTTGCTGCAGGGATTCTTTTTGTTTTCGTTCCACTTTTGTGAGCATGAAAGTGCCGCATTTGCATCGTGTACATATCTGGAATTTCTATGTATTTCTTTTTCAGATAAAATAACCGAGTGGCTCGTGCCCTTCTCTCTTTCTAGCTGAGGATGTAAATCTTGTAACGTCAGTCTCAAAGGAGCAGGAGAAGTAAAAATGGTGTTGGAAGCGTTACCACCAGAAATTGGTGCTATTTTTAGTATGGAAAATAGGCATCATCCTTGTTATTTACATATTGGAAAAACATTACTTTTGCTATAGGTTAGAACTAGGCTTCAGACAGTTGAATTTCACTAACCAATCTTACTACTCGGGAAAAGCTTGAAAGAGAAAAAAAACAAAATAATATCATATCTAATTGTATACTTTTTTCCTGGGTATTTGTTTTGAAAAATGTACTTGAAGACTGGATTAACAGTGAGGACCCATTCCACCACAGAAATACCATTTTACACTGTTAAAGTAGGAGTGAGTAATAGCATATGGTAGTCAGTTAAAACTGTTTTCTTTTTAAGTCATTATTTGCATATTTGTATTTTGTGTAAGAGGTCCAACTGTGAAGAAAAATGTATTTAAGAAGTAAAAATGAAAGCAGCAGCATTATACAATAGGTCTAAATAATATTGCAGTTGATTACTTTTTTTTTTTTTTTTTTAACCTTGAACCCTTTGAACTATGAAGTGTCATGTCTCAGCACAAAGCGAACAAGGAGGGATGATGATTTGGTGATCCACAGAATTCACCACTCTGCGGTCAGCACAGAAGATGCTTTATAGCGTTTACTCAGATTAAAATAGACATTTCTTGAAGGTATCGGTAATCTGTTGTCAGTCGCTTTTTTTTTTTTGATCTTTTTTTTTCCCTCCTCCTTCTAGCCAATCCCCCAATTTCAGTTTCCAGGATGACAGCAGATTCTGACCTGTTGCTCAGAAATAAGGCTGAGCATCAGGGGCAGCTTAGACACGAGCAAAGTGACAGGGGCAGTGTTTGGAAGCAGTGTTGTGATTTCCATAAAAACTAGCTTAAAATTTGTGTAATTTAAGAAGCAAACCTGGAGTCAATAAGCATATCCTTAGCAGAGGTACTGTTGCATCTGCACAATAAAATAGCCCTGCACGGAATTAAGCTGAGGCATTGTTGACATTTTGTGTTTTCAGGGAGATCTTCTCACTTTAGATGGGGTTTTGATTTTTAAAATGCAGTACAAATATTTTTAATGCCCCATAATTATTATTATGAGATTTGATCTTTGGAATTTTGTTCAAAAAAAGAGTAGATACATCATCTGAATAAAAATTCTGTGTTATGGTGTAATGGAAATATCTTACAGTATGTCAAACAATGCAAGAATTCATAAAAAGGAAAGAAACACTTGAGGTATCATAGAAAATGCCAATGTAAATAGTGCTAAAATCAAAGGAATGGGTTGGACAATTTATAGCTTTTTGATGCTTTGTAATAGAAAAAACTATAGAAGATGTAAAAATTCAGTGAGTAATGAATAGTGAAAGATTTACTTTGACTAACGTGATGAAGTTGATGCATTTTTATCCTTTTTTTAAATTGTAAAAATGCAGAACTTTTCAAGTGACATAGGGTGAGGTTAAATTTTCTGACTGATAGGAGACTTTTTTAGGAGAGGGAAAAATGATTTTCAAATCTTGAGCCTAAATATTTTGATGAGGTGATAAAATCCTACTTCGTATAGGAATGAGTTGAACTGGGAAAACAAAACTAGAAAAAAACAAACACACATTACTTTTGAGACTTGACTGGAATAAAAGCACTTAAAAATTGTACTGTGGAGCACAAAGTCACAAATGCCAGCAGATAGACTGCGCAACCTGTTACACTTCCATTCCTTCCCCCCATCACTTGTTAACGATTCTACTTGTTCATATTGGGTTTTCAGCAATTTTTTTCAATATTAAACTCCCCCCTCCTTTTTTTTTGAAGGGTTGATTTTATTGGATCAATCTATCCAGGAAATTTGATATTTAATCCATAGATGATCTGCATTTTGTAAGCTATAAAAATAATAGAAGTAATTGAAAGATTGTCAGAGTGGCAGTCTTGCACCTAGTAAATAGTAGCTGTTTGTATTCTTGGTGAGAAAAACATTCTAATAAAATCATGGGTTTTAGCATGCAGCTAAAAATCATAATGCTTTTGACTGTAAAGTAGTGGCATGGTAATTCAAGCAACATTCAGAAGGAAGTAATATAGGTAAAGCATTAGAGCTTGGGGAGTTAAAAAAAATAAAAGGACCACCCCCCCAAAAGAAAAAGCTCTGATAAAAATCAGTTTTCATTTTCATCTGCTGTATGATAATGCAATTTGCTGTTCACAGATTTTGGATTTTGATTCTTCTTTTCCTCCCTCTCCCGCTAGCTTTCTCACCCTCTAGCACTGCTGTTCTAATGAAGGAATCTCTGTTTACCATCCAAAATCATTGATTCTATCATAGTCACCCTCACTGCCTGTCTCTGTAGCTCTTCTAAACATATTACTGTCTTTTTGAAATTGCAAAGTAAAACTACACATAGCAGGCAAGAATTCCAACTTATATATATAGACTTATGTAGTGTCATATATTTCTCCATTACTTTCTCAATTTTTAACATGGTATTTGTTTTTTGCCTGCTGCTGAGCAGTAGCTGACTTACCTGTTGAACTGTATAAACAGAAGGGACTTCATTCCACTTATGCCAATGAATTGCTCCTATAGCTACCTTTAAAATAAGAGGTTCTCTGATTTATGTTAACAGTAGCTCAGCACCGGGCATCTTTAGGTGCAGATTTATTTACAACCACAGATGGTAAGATTTGTTTGTTTAGTTAAATACTGATTACATACAAAGCAGCTGCTTATAACTACCTGGGGTGAACATTTGGATTGGTATGCTGGTAAATTATTCCTGCTGAACTCCAACCAAAAAAGTCTTTTTTTACTGGTGAGAATCAAGTTGAACATCCATGTGCCCTCTGGTTTAGAGTAATAGTCCCCAGCACTCCCAGCCCTATGAGCAACAGTGTTAAGCATGGAAACCCCCTGTGAGTAACATCAGTTTTTGCTCTCCCTGTCATCTCCAGATTTAATTCTCCATTTTCTGTGGCTCCCAGCAGTACTGCTGTCTCTTGCAAGGTGACATGTTCCCAGCAAGCCGGACACGAAGGAGGGTTTAGAGAAGGTGGTGATTTTCGCAGTTGCACATAACCATTTGCACAGGCAGCTGGTGTAGCCTGTGTATCGCAAAGCCATTCTGCCTAGCAGGGATCGCTTCATCCCTTAATAAATTCCAAGTGTGGATCAAAACTGCTTTATATGAAGACAACTTGGCATTGAAATGTCAATGCTCGTCAACACCATACACAGTGCAGTGTACACATCACATCATTATTAGTGTATTTTACCTGTTGTCTACGTATATACCAACATGTATAGGGAATCATCTCTGTCTCTTGCAGGATAAAACTGTGAAAAGGTTGAAGACAAATCTTTCACATAAGAGTTCCTTAAATTTGGTCTTTGAATTATTACTCACAGTGTGTATTCACAAATCTGCCGCTTGGCAGAGAGATGTTTACACTTATCAGAGTGCCTTGAAGCTCCCGATCTTCTGATCTTCTCTGCATGAAATGAGAAGGATGAAGTGCAAGATGCTGTCTCTCAGCCATATTGCTGAACTGAAATTATATCTTTATGATTCATCCAGACCTTGTAATTCTTTAAAGTTGGTCATCTTTGCATTTTTTCCTTGATCTTTTTCTTTGGTTTCATTTACTTTTGTTTGTCTCTATTTTTGCTCACCATGTCTTCCCCAGTGAAGCCAATGAAGTCTCTTCTTATGGACTCTCCCTTATGATGGACTCACTACAGGCCTTTCCTTTCTTGTGGAAGAATATATGCCTGGGGAATGTGTTTTTGTTTCATCAGCCAGTAAAAAGAAACAGGAGAGGGTCCAATATGGCTTAATACCATTTGTGCATGTGGGAAATTTAACCGCATCTGAAGTTTCCAGGCTCCAGTGCATGGAAATATTCACTCAAGCAGTGTAACTGTACATATGGACAGCATGCCTCAAAGCATATCTACTTACTAGCAAGTAACCTTCCTTTCTTCTCCATAGAGATGTCAGACAAATCTGAATAAATTTGCTAAAAATAATAGATCGATCCTCTTTAAAATAGTGTCTCTTTACTATTAGGTTTTTGCTTTCTTAGAGTAAATTACATTATCTAGGCTAGAAATCCAGGTTTTCTGTATGCGTACCCAACAGATGAACCAACCACCCAAAGTGCTAATGCAGCTACACAAAGTCCTACCCCAATCAAAGGCAACAGAAACTATAACTACAAGGAATCAATCAAATTAATATTCGAGCTGATACGGTCTAATTTCAACCACAGAATTACTTCGGTGCTGATTCGTTCAGGCTGTGATTGCGAGATATGCTCCACATCTTCCTTCTGCTCAGAGAAATTCAGCGCATGTGGGAGAAAGGTCTGAATTCCTGAAGGTGCTGTTCACAGTTAGGAAGGTGTGCTCTGGTTTTCCTTCAGCGTGACTGTTCCTAAAGGTGGGACTCAGAAAGAGCCTACCGCTTTTCCCATGGTACCACCAGGGAAACTTGTTACATCAAGAAAGTTATTTTTTGTTTCCATGTTAATGCCAGTATTCAATATTTTATCACCTTTTTCTGTTTGAAATGATCATCATGACACTTAGCATTTCGAGAAACTCAGTTACTAATATATAGTTGTCTAAAAGCAACTTTCTTTTAATCGTTCCTTATAGAGTTGCGTCATACAGGGATATGATTCTGACAAAAAGGAGTATTCAGTAAGAAGCATGTATGGAGGCAGAGATAAAAAATAGAGTATTCTTTTCTTTAATAGTCACATTTGCTATTTTGTGAAGATCAGTTAGTGACTGTAGGAGCTAATGGGATTGCAGTAGAATACAGATAGAGACTGATGGAAATTTTTTATTAATTGACATTTTTTTTTGAAAATTATAATGTGCCGGCTTGAATGACCCTTCTTAGTTATACTGGAGAAATACCAAAGCATTCCTTTTGAAACTGCAGCATGTTTCTGTGTTGTTTAAATTACTTTCATTAGATCATTTACGACTATAATAACTATCTTATTGAATAATAGAAAGTGTGTATGCATGTATGTGCTTATAGTTAATCTTATAATCTAATAAAAGCTGAAATGACTGTATTCAAATGAAAAGTTTTAATGATACTTAAATTGTCTTTCCTTGCGGATATCCATGTTTTATTATGTTCTTTTATTAGCTAGCAGTAGTATTTGCAATAACATTGTCTGAGAGCGAGATCTGTTCTTCCTGTTGCATTACTTGAAGATAGTTTGTATTATAATCAAAGTAAGGCGCCCGGCCTCTGTGGGATAAAAAGGAGATAATACAGTTGCCATGCGTGAATAAATAAGGTAGTTTGAGAGCAAGCGCGAAATGTCCACATAGGAGCAGGTGGATTTTGAATCAAGAGTAGTCTTCCTAGGAGAAGACGATGCATTTGCGTTCTGTGTGAAGGGGAGGCAGCTCCTCTGGCTCACCAGGGCTGCGCGGGCTGCAGCATATTATTATTATTTTTTTCATACTAAAACTCTTGCAAATGAATCTCATCTCAGGTCATGTATTAGACACCAAGTTTATCCTTATTTCAAAGCTGCAAGAAAAGACATATTTTCTGTGAACATGAAATGGGTTTCGATGTTTATAGGCTTTTGCTCGTCTCCCTCTGACTTTATTAGGCACGAACATCTGATTTAGAGGGAAAATTACAACAGGGTGGGTTTTTCATAATCTCAGTCTTAAAAAGAAGGCCAGAACTTGATTACTGCAGGTAATCTTACTGACTCAGGAAATGCATACTGTGTGAACTGAAGCCAAAACATAAGCCATAGCGTCCCCCCTACAAACTTTCTGAGCTAACTTGTTCATTGCTTTAGTCATAGCGCAGCTGCGTGGGAATTTGGGGCACCCAGGCACACTCCATTTTCTTTCCATCTCAGCATTTAAGAGCAAAAATCTTTTAAGGCAGTCCTGCAACACCCATTTAGAGGTAATAACCAATCCTCCTGGGGGCTGGCATTGTGGGGAGGGGAAGACTGCAGATTTTAGTATTGCAGCTGTAGAGCAATAAAGAGCAGTAGGAAGGAAAAAAAAATCTATAGCATCACATTTCCTTCCGCTGGAAATAAATCACAAAACATACTTCATTAGACTGAGTAGAGAAAATAGTGTTAAAGAGTATTCTCTCTGAGCTTCACTACGAATATGCTGCCTTTATATGCTGTTGGAGTGGTGATGATGTCAGTAAGGTCAGGATTTTGAAGTAGTGTGGAGTGCCAAAGAAAACATGCTCAATAGAATTTTTTTCCTATTTTTTCTTATTTTGAATGAATAAAAACCTTCCCTTTAAAAGTGATTTTTTTTTTTTGGAAAAAATGAGCAAATTGAAAACGATCCTTTGCAGGCTCCTGCCACCAAAAAAAAAAAAAAAAAAAAAAAAAAAAATCTGAATAATCCTGAATTTTCAGGATTCAAAATTTTAGTATCCGATTGGGTCAAGTGTGACAGATCTATGCAGTTTCTAATACAGAAGAAAAAAAAACCAGTTTGGATAAATGTTATGACCATGTTCATGTGTTTGTGCACTTGAGGTATGGTTGTACATACTTGGAAATACTGAAAACTGACTCATTGTTTTGGTGTCTGTTTTTAGCCATCATTTGAAAATGTGGTTTGCCCTTTATTTCCTTGCTTTTGATGTTTATTCAACAGCAAAAATAGAACAATATCAATCTAAGCAATAATCATTTTCACAGATCATTTTGAAACATAATGTTAAGTGCTTCAAGATCTGTTACTGAATGAAGAATGATTTGTAATAGTTGGTGTTATCTGCACATTATTTTGGTGTTTTGTAACAGTCAAACATTTCATAAGACTCTGAAAGTATTTAAAAATAGGGTTCACATAAATGGCTCTCCAGACTTCCTTAAAATACAAAACAACCTCAGGATATTCAACCTCCATATTTATTTCTGAATATATTTGCAGTGAAAAGCAAAATCCTTTTATTTTTCATAACCTCTTCAGTATTTGTAGTAACCTGATAAAAGTCTATTACTTTTGCTTTAGAAATAATAATATGGATTTAAGAGGGAGCATGCCCACTGCAAAAGAGTTGTAGAGACAAATAGTGTTCTGAAATACTTAGGCACTGATGTGTTAGACGGAAAAATAGTATATATTATTACCTGAAATCAAATCCTAGGTCGTGAACCTGGCAGCCATGTATACCAAATACAAAAAAAAATGGTAGTCATTTACGTTTGTTAACCACAGGCAGCCTCAAGCCACCCATTTTAACAAGGTATTATTTTGCATATTGAGTGCTAACCAAGCACTGAACTTTAAAAAAACCTGACTGGATAGGTTTACAGACTGTTCAGACAAAAACAAGAGACGTATTTTAAATAGTTTTTGTAATGGGCAAGGTTATACAGATCCTTCAACGATCTGTGCTGGAATCTGTGATGTTCAGAATGCTCCTTCATGACTTGAAAAAGGCAGGGAAAAGTTGCTGATGATATACAATTATTCAGAGTAGTAAAATATCCCTGTTCTCACAGAAGGATCTCACAGGAAGATTTCACAATATTGAACAGCTGGGCATACAAGGAGAGGTGAAATGCAATTGAGTAAATGCGCAGCACTGTCCAGAAGGAAGAAGAATCTTAACTTAAGCACAGGGAGGGGTCCTCCACGAACTGTTACCTAGGAAAGGTACAGGAGACAACAGGAGAATGTGGGTTAAGTGCCCTGTGGTAGTCAAAATACAGATAGGCTGTTAAGAATTACTAAGAGAAAATAAGAATGGACATGTATGGCAGAGAGACCGAGATATACGCTGGTGGACACGCATGGGCACACACAAGGAGGACTGAAGTTCACTAGGGAAGCCCACCTGCACCCCAGTCTCTGCAGTTGCTGGCACTCACATGTATGGGTCTGGCACTGAGCTGGTGGCATGGAGACCTCACACACACATAGGGTAGAAAAGGAGGCCATGCAGAAAACAGGTAGGAATAGGACTTACAGGAACACAGGACAGATCGTGATGGATATAACCAGACGAACGTACGGACCAGTGCCTGCTTCCATGTGGCCGCTCCTCTCATTCCCCTTCTCGCCATTTTCCTGTGCTTGATATTCCCTCATTGACCTTGATCCCTCCTTTTCTCCACCCTTGTCTCCTCCTGAACAAGCCCCCAGTGGCTCTTTCCCCAGTTGTGGTACCACCATACCAAAATTTGGTATTTCTGCTAGTTCTCACAGTGAAAGAATAGGAAGTATTAAGTAAAATTATGAGCTAGTAGATTAAAAGAGGATATGAAAAAGAGCCTTTCACAAGCAAATAATATTTTGGTACTTAGTAATGTCTGACTTTATCCTTTTAGAAATGAACGTGAACAAAGTGAAGCTCCTCATCACAGAATACCTTAGATGCCATAAGTGTAATTGAGGAAAAAACTTAAAAAATTATGTGAACCGATTGAAGGAAAATCTGTTAGGAGTTGTTAACCCAAAGATTCAGATGGATAGAGCTATTAAAAACACCCAAAACCTGTGTGTAAGTGTTTTGAGGAAAATACCCCTCTACTTCTGTTTTCCTATAATAGTTCCCATGAGTGTTTGCCAATGAGCACTAGCAAAGACAGGTTAATGAGTGGTATGTATTGACTGATGCGTTGGCCTGATACAACATTTTATGTTTATAATAATGTTTATATTATGTTATTTAATTCTTGAAACAGGGTAGTTTATTTACTTGAGTCTTTTGCCAGGTAAAGATCAGAAGCTTTTACGGAAATTTTCTCCCTTGCAAGTTTTCCAAGCAGGTGATCGCAGAACGCATATGTGTTTTGGTTGAGTTGTTGTTTGGGAGCTGCCACTACGGTGGGATTGGTACGATGGTCTGATCTGCTTGCAGAGGCTACTAGGGACTTGGCCTACAAAGTTGGAGATAACATTTGCTTTCTGGGCTGAAGATCATATAGTCTCTAAACTATGGTCACGGAAGGAAGGTATTGTCGTGATGGGAGATATTTAATTACAGGAGAATAATGTAAAGATAAACGGGTGTTTGATAGCTATGAGACCAGGAAAATAAAATATGTCTTCCCAAAGACATAAGATATAATTGACCTGACTGCCTGAAGTTGTTGACTTCATGGCACTCTTTCATCTCCCATCTCCTGTGCCAACAAACAGCTATTTCAGCCCAAATCAGCCAGTGAAAGTCACTTGATAATTCTATTATTTTCAACAACAGTGGACTGAAATGTTCTGTTTTAATCAAGAAAGCATGTTTTTCTAACTGCAACTGGGACTACATAGGCTTAGAGCTGTCTGCATTTGTTTCATCGGATATAAATTGAATATAACTCAAAGCTTGACCAGTCTACTCTCAGTTGTCCTTAAGGTGGCAGGAAGAGAATAGCTGCCGGCGTGTGAAATTTCTTTTTCCCCAGAACAGCTTTGGGACTGAAGGTAGCGCCAAGAGTGTGTATCCAGCCATATTTATCCGGTCTTTTTTTTCTCAGAAAGTTTGCAAGGTAAAAAACATTCATCAGCAAGAACGAACACTGGCAATAAATGACAGCAATTAATCTGAGCTGCCATGAGAGGATTGCTCGCTTTCTGAGAGCAGACAAAAGAAAAAGAAAAGCCACTGCTTGTGGAACTAGTGAAACGGGAGCCAAGGGTCTGAATATCTGCAAAAAAGTTTTGTCATCTGAAATTATTATTAGGGAAGGAGGGATGTACAGTGGTAACGAAAATATTGGTGAAAAAATAGAGCTCTTGCTTTTGATTCCAGTGTAAGCTTGGATAAAATTTCTGAAGAGATTTTACTAGGCCTTATTTCCCCATGTAATGATTACTCGCTTTTACCTTTTGTTCATGTATGTGTCCTATATAGAGTGTTAAAAAGAAGCACTTCCCCTTTGTCATCCAGTCTGAAGTCCACTGCTGAGATTGCAAACATCTCCTTTCTCTTCAGAAATAGCTTTGGATGAAGTCTATGAGTTTGACTTTCCCTTGCCTTTCGGGAGGGTGTTAGGTGACGTTAAGCAAACTCAGATTTGACCAATGGGTCATAAAATCCTTTCAGGTTGCTAGTCAGCTTGCGTACGGGTGAATGATGGTATAAGTGAGTGCTTGCTAGAAAAGGGCTGTGAATTTTGCACGAGTGAACTATCCAGGATTGTTTTACTGTGGTGCTAAGACAAATAGCAATTTGTGTGTGTTGTTTTTAATTGAATGGAGTCACGCCAAATACCTGACTATCATAAATTCCCTTTCCTAATGAAAAGAAGTAAGCCTCAAATGCTGCTGACAGCTTAAGCTAAAAAAAGAAAACTAATTAAGCTCAGACTGGAATAATTTTCCATTCTAGGAAAATTTGAGAATTCAAAGATTTTTCCCCATGAGAGCAAGACCCCTCATCTAAAAATAAATAATTAATTACTCAAAAGTGGGGAAAACGGTTTGAGCAATCTAAGTGTCCTCTCAATAGTTTAGTAAAGAATAATTTATTTGCTTGGATTTAAACTCTTTTATTTTATTACAGAGCAATATTATACTGTATTATGTTATTATTATTTTACCGAATACAAGTGCCAACGTAATGAACCTAGAAGGCAGAATTTGTTGTTTTGCAAATGTTCAGTTTATATACTTGATATACTTGATATAATACGATATTATATATATACTCTATATTTTATTTCAGCTTAGACATGTCAATGGTATCAACAAAAATGCTTTGTGAATTGTTTCTAAGGAGTTGCAAAAATTTCAACCATGTCTGTTTGTATAAACTGATGGTGTAAAACCTTTTGCTAGTAGAAATCGTAGTACGTTTTGGTTTCTCATTTACCTTACAGCTTTTGAAAGTTTTTTGTATCATGTACATTGTTCGCTTTAATCACGTACCTTAGTATCCTGTGACTTTATTCCTGAAATGAAAAGTCACACAACTGACAAAAGGGAACAAGCTATTTACCTTAAATGAAAGGAATTTTTCTATTCTGCATTTGTTGCATGTCACAGTCTTGACATAGCTAAACAGTCAGCTGTTTTATTTATACAAAGCATTGTATGGAAATAGCAATAAAGCCTGCAAGGTCAGGAAGAGCTGGATACCCTTTGCTTAGTGTAATAAGTCTGTCTTTGTTCAGAGAAGTTCAGGATCTTCCCTAGCTGCAGAAGTGGGAAAATGTTATCAAATTCTGTGGTGTTTGGAGGATTTTATTCTAATTCACTTGATTATGGGATTTGCGTTCCTTTTTCAGAATGTTTTTTATGTCATTGAATCCAAATGCAGTAAAATACCCTCTTCTGGAATCTTGAATTATGAAATTTTATTAATAAATAGATAATTTATTCACTGTGGATGTAGTCTTTTCTATTTAAATTTTTGTGTTACTGGGCTAAATGCAAAGACTATGGCTGTTTTTGCAATACCTATCTTTGTTTAATTACCTTAAATTTACTCATATACTCATGAGACAAAGGGAATGAAGCCTTCCAAAACTCCTAGGTTTATCAGAATGCTAAAATGGCTTTTAAATTAAGGTAGCAGTTGAGAATTTACCTTTTGATCTTTGAAACCACTCATCATTTAAGTAGGAAAGGAAGCTATCAGTGACTGAAAACAGCTCATTTCCTTATTCAAGGAGTTTAGATCCTCAAAAGGGCAGCACTCACATCAAGAAGAGCTTTTTAATTAAGCTTGCTAAACAAATGCTTAATCTTTCTGTGCAAGTATTTGTATTCCGTGAGCAGCACTTTTTGCCTTTGTTAAACATTGATTAATATCATAGGCATCTCACACACAATATTTAGGAATATCATCAGGTCTGATTATTAAGTATGGGAGCAGCAAACAGAGTCACAGCAGTGGTTGGAGCAATCTCCAGGCTTCCTCTTCAGGGACCTTCTTCTCCTTCAGGGACCATCTTCATCCGGGACACGAGAGCATGCACCATCTGAAGGAGGAACAGGTGGTCAGCAGAGTCTTTGCAGAGATCCTACAGTGCCAAGAACCTGCCAGGATGGAGGGAAGGCTGGGAACAACCTATGGATGGAAACTCCTGAAACCCCTGACTTCTGGCAATGCATCTAAATCTTCTTCTCCACCTTGGCTTCTGCAGTTACAGGACAGATTTAGTGCCCTTCCACATGAGCACCCATGACCATCCTCAGACTTCTCCCCTCACTGGTAGGCTCAAGGTGAGACCACCAGGCCCCCATACCCTTGACCTTTTGGTCACTCTTGATGCACCCAGAGTCTCTCCCTGGGCAGCAAAGTGGACAGGACAGTAATTATTTAGGCGTTGTGTCCTCTTATTTCCATATTATTCTTTGTTCCTGCTTTCCTGAAAAGAAATATCGAGTTCAAGTAAGGAAATTCATTTATTCAAAAAGTAGCAAGGACTGGAAGATGCCTCATTAAGGGCTATACTTTAAAAAAATATCTCTGTGTAGCTCTCTATATATAAATGTAGTCTAGGTTGGAGGCTTATATATTATTTTTCTCTCTTTCTGGTCTTCTCTTAATTGGCTCTTGTTCTTACATGCTCTAGACTTCCAAAATCTTTCATGCATTCCAGACTATGTCAAAACAAAACTAAACAAAATAAAATACTTACTGTTTGCAACTTTCTATTCCTTTTCTTTCACAGGTAACTTTTAAGACAGCACTATGCATTTGTGAGTTTTAAACCTCTGGTGCCTGTGTCATTTCCACTTAAAAAGGACTCTCTGGTTGTTGCTTTCTGTCTACATACAATCTGTCATTGGGAAAATGGTACTTTTTTTTTTGTAAGCTTTGTTAGAGTACACATGCTGGGACAGCCTGTTGGGAAAATAAATACCCTTATCGAACAATACACAGTCTTTCAATTCTAGTACTTTTTCTTCAAGTTTTTATTTTAATTGAGCCCAAAAAGTCATGCAAAATAAGAAATAAAACAATGAAAAATAACCCCCCCCCCAGACTTTCTGTCTAGAAAATGAAATAAAAATATGTAGTTACAGTTCAGGTGCTAGTTTTCTCTAGTTTTAAGTGCAGACACTTCTTTTCCTTTATATGAAGAAGGAAGACTGTGTTGTCTTATCAGTTACAATGTTGATATCTGCCAGGCAGTTACGCAAAGAAATTTTAAATAATGGTGCTGTAAGTCCAATTCTTCAGGGTTTGCCACAGCTGTAAAGTGCATCTTTGCCATGAGTTGAGAATTAGTTTATTCCTGTCCAGGAGACGTTATTCCCAAAAGAGCAGCATTTGTACCAGGATGAAGCTATATTATTTCAGTTCACTGCTTTTGTGGAAGTAATGCAGTCTCATGCTGTTACTCTCATCCCAATTCATCTTGCCTCTCAAAAACCCAATACCCAAATAAATAAAAGTTGAAAAATCACGAACAGTAGGTTATAAGAAAAACAATAATATAAATACAATTCTGGCCTAACTTAATAACTGAGTGCTGTCATAGTCATCTAGTTTCTCTTACCCAGCAGGTCCCTAGATACATCCTAGCTTCTAGGCTGAGGTTTCCTTCTCTCCTGAACCAGTTCAGATCTTAAAGCAAGTTTATTTGGCTGATATCGTAATACTGCCATTAAGCTAACCAGCTTTGGAGAGTCCCGACTGAAAATTTTCGGATGTTATCCTCTCCATGCAGAAAGAATGAGCCTGTTTCGGGAGCCTGGTTTTCCATGGATTAGCTAACCACTGTGGTTAGCTTCTCAGTTCAAGACAGTTAGTTCGTTTTCTCTGCAACTTTGTGTCTGTCTTTCCTTCTGTTGTGCATTGTATCATGGGGGGGCTCATAGAGAAGAATCCGTATGACAGACAGCTTCCCTCAAAGAAGAAGCTGCTTTGCAGTTCTAGTTAGACTGTCCGTTTCCAAAATAAATAGGATTTTTGGCCTTAAAAGCCTTTACTGAGTCACAATTCAAACAAGCAAGCAAAAAAATGTAGGGAGCAAAGGTAACTAAAAATAATACTCTAAAAGCCGCATCTGTTTCCTACGCGATGAAAATGCTACATTTTTATGAAGAGCTAAAACAGCATGTAGGTGATAAATTAAATAAAATATAGATAAATACTTTTCTGGATGAAGGATTAATGCAGTCTTTTAAAATGTGAATAACAAAGACACTATGCAAGCTAGAAACAATATACTAATTATGGAATTGGAGTGTGTGTGAACTGTCCCTGAAGTTTTTGACTTACCACCTGTGTGTTTATGTATTTCAGAGCCTAATCTTGAAGAGTAGAAGAGAAAGAAAAAAATGGTGAGTCATGGTGGTGTTTGATATGTTTTGGTACAGAATTTGTAACACTATTGGAAGAGAGAACACTAAGCAATATTAGTATGGAGAAATGAAGCTTAGGTTTTCAGCCCTCCAAATTAGCTGGTGCAACATTGCAGTAGGAAAGAACCTGATTGTTCAGCATAATATAAATGTGTTTCTTTGATTTATTTTTCCCTCTTGAAATTATTTCCAGTGTTGTCATCTCGAGCTAATCCGTTGTTTTATAGGCTTCATTTTTAATCTTATTTTACTTAGAGGCAACAAGTGGTGTGGGCTGGTGCACTTTTGGATGCTTGCAACCCAGAAGGAATCTCAAGTCTGGAGTATGTTTCTTGTCAAGGTAAAAGTGTCATCATGGAACCTGGGCACAAAAATTAATTTCTTTTTTTTTTTCCTCACTAAACAACTCTATTTGATTGGTAGTGGGAGTTAAAGATTACAGTAAGCATTCTGACAATGAAACCACAGATTTTGCTTCTGCAGCAGTATCTCCGTTAGCCTTGTAAAGAGAATTTCACACTGGTTAAAACTTTCAGTTGTTGCATATACCTACTGAATCCATTAAACTTTCACATGCTTTCTTAATTTCCCTTCTCCTTAAGTATCAAGCACATATCATTGTTTAAACAAGGATTTTTGTTTTTGTAGTGTATTGTCATAGGGGAAGCTGGGAGGGAGGTAGCTGCAAGGACATAACCACAGTACTTGGGGACATAAAATTTATTTGTGAAGCAGAATGGGTATTGCAGGTGCAAAATAATTTCTATTCTCTGACACTCACACAGTTCACACTCCTGTCTGGGCCCAGTTCATGCCGGTACTGTTGACTCAGAGGAGCAGGACACCCAAATCCAGCTGCTTGATGTGTCCAGGTCCTGGCTGGTGGCCTGGACCTTGTGCGTAATGCAGTGTTGGATGCCTACAGGTGTCAGCCCTATTTTCACTATTTATCGCTTTCTAAGTTAAATGGTTGGCATAAGCCACTGATGGCCTCATTGACCAAGTCATCCAGGGCAATTTCTTTGATTTCCTCCATATCTAAAGTCAATAAGCAGTTTTTACCCTGGATCCCACTCCAAATGTATTACAAGAGTATAAAGCTGTTAACAGTTCATCTGAGCCTTTAGGCAAGCTTCCTCATAAGAATTATTTCTACCTTTATTGTTTTCCAGTGCACACTTGCATCATCTAATGAGTTAGACATGGGCAGATATAATAATCTCACTTATCTAAGTAGAGTTTTCAGGTAGCCTTCACCCCTGACACTTACCATCTGCACAGTTGTAGAAAGTTTTTATGACAAACTACTGACAGTATCTCTTTTTATTTTTATTTTTCCTATGCCAACAGACTGGTGTTGGCTATAGAAAATGGGCGGTTTCTGGTAGGATTGAGAGGTTGGAAAAGCAGGATTGCAGGGAGAGGGGAATGATTTTGTTCCATACAATGGATTTCAGTACTAAGCAATATGGAAAATGAATACTGCTGGGTCATTCAGTCGGTCCTTCAGGTTTTGTTTTGTGTCCTGTTCCAGCATCATTTGCTTTTTTGAATGAGATGATAGCTATTGCCAAGGCCTGATATAAAAGCAGCATCTTTCACTTGTTGTGCAAGAGATATGTTGTTGGCTCCCATACAGCATGAACACAAAATCATACTTGCTGCTAATGTAATTTTTGTGCAGAGAGGAAAAAAAAAAACCAAAAACCAAAAGGACCCAACTGTAGCTACTTTCTCATGAGACTTTCTCCTCTGTGCAGCTCTCTTCAGGCCCCGAGGTGTCATGGGCCCAGGTGATATGAGATTATATTTTACCTCCAGGAGGGACTGAGCAAATGAGACCTAATAATTTAGCATCTTGCTCAGGGAGCTGGCAAGCACATCCTAGCTGCTAAGGCTTGGAGTGTGCACCCTAGAACAAATTAATTCCTTTGCACACTTGGGAACAAAGGAAGATCTGTGACCCAGCCGTCCTCGTGCACCTACACACTGCAGCCTATTTGAACCTTGAGAGCCTCAAATAAACATTCACCGTATTGATTTTCCCTCTTTTTATGTCTTGCACCTCTGGAAGGTGTCCATACTGTGCAATTTAAATTGAATCTTAGCACATTTCTTTTCTTCTTCTCTTCATTTTTCTCTTTATCTCAGTCTTTATATGAAAGTTGCAGATTGTGTGTGTTATTTTCAAGATATACAGGGAATGGCTTAAAGTGTTGCTTTTTTAAAGTGTTGTTTTTTGCTTTCTACATCTTTATCTTGTGTGAAGGCTACCTTCTTTAATTTTTCTTACATAATGTTAACCTATTTTAGGAAGTTCCAGAAGAGAAAGCCTTTCCATGTGACTCTCTATTTTAATCAAGATCACTTAGTACTGAAAAGATTAGCGTACCCTTATAAATATGTGTATTATATTTTCATGTTCATATCCTGCAAGAGTAAGGGGCAGAAGAAAGGGGTGGCCTCATAAACACAAAATTTTATACAACTAAAACTGAAAGTTAGTTATATAAAAAGATTGTATAATTATGTATATAAATATATACATTATGTTCATGTGTGTGTGTGTGTATGTGTATGTGTATACACACACATATGTGTGTATATATAGCATATATACACACATATAGCATATATAAATATTTCAGAGGTCTGAAAGCTTACGGAACTTTAAAATGAAATGCTTGGTTAACTAGCAGTCAGAAAATGACTTAAAAGTCAGTTGGGTTAATGAAGTTTCATGAGACAGGGAAATTTAAGCCTTCCTTAAAATTTAAAACTGTTATATTAAAATGCATTACCTCGCACCTTTTAAAGGAGGATATTAACAAGGATTTAAGGAAAAATCACCTTTGAGTAGCAGAGTGACATTACCTTGTTCTCATTAGGATTAGCAGGTATGTCAGTTCAGGTGACTTAGGATGAGGTTCTTTGTGGATTTAGTCTAGACAAAACCTGCAGGAGGAAAGGACAGTTTGCTTCTCCAGCATGTGTAGCAGGGGAGAAAGTTCAAAACCAAAATAAAAAGCTAAAATTGGCAGCTAGGTCCAGAAACCTTATGAGATGTTAAAGCTTGCATGACTCGAAGCATTGGCCTGACCGCAGTTTCATCCCTGCACTGAAAAATCAGTTCTGCCTTTTCCTAGTCTAGACTTCCTTAATTTCTCATAAACTAGTCTCAGATTTAAGTGAGCAAACTTTGCCTTCCTTAAAGGAAATTGAGCGAAATCACTTATTCAGATTATGCAGCAGGTGAATGGCAGAGGCAGGAATATAAATTTGATCCCCTGGTTCCTAGTACAAGACTTTATTTCTTGAACAGCAACTTATTCCCAAGAAAAGAATAAATACTTTGAATATTTATTAAGAGAAACTGCATTCCTGTTAAAGAACATAAAGAAAAAAGCTACTTTATAGAACTACATGTCTATTTTCCACTGAGAATTATTATCTGGAAATTAAGTTTTTGGGTAAGATCTGGGAGTATTAAAACTTGTTTTTTAATAAAAAGTTATTATGTTGTAATGAGGCCCCATGAAGTTTCTTTTGTATTTGTACAGAACTGTGAAAAAATGTGCTGCAAAGCTCTTAACTTGCAGATTACAAAAGAGTGGTTCAGTGAAAATGATGAACGATTAAATGTGACTTTCAGCAATGAGCAGAACAGTGAAAGATCAATGGATATCTGAAAATGCCTTGTCATCGGTAGATGGCAAGATACAATGATGTTATTACTTGGTTCGTGGTGCTGCTTGATGTTTCTATATGATTATCAATAATAAAAGCCCCCAATATTCTAGCAGATGAATTAAAAATATGTTGAATTGAAATTTAATGGACCATAATAGCAGACAAGGGTGTTGTTGCCAAGAATTTGTATACAGCCATTCGTTCAAAAGAAACATCAAGAGAAATTGAAAATCTAAGGAGTTTGAAAAAGGTAGTTATAGCCAGCCAGTAATGGTGAGATATATCCAATGCAAAGAATGAAAAGACCAGAGTATTTCCAGATGTGTGCCTGTACTTGTCAGAGGCAAATACGCTATGGACCGCTTCTTTCAGCTATTCCACATGTTTAATTCCAGGTTCAATATCTCCCCATGACAGGACAAAAAACACTCTTGGGAGATGCCTGACTCCCTCCATGGAGCTTTGGAGCAGCTCTGACTGCCACTTTGGAGGAGATGGAGTAATCATGCGGAGCAGAGCCGATCTCCCAACGAACACCACCTCGACTGCTGTAGACAGCCTCTTACAGAGCTTCAGTGGCAAACAGACCTTCTGAAACTCCCTGTGTTATATATTAAAGCTGAGACCTTTGTAATACTCGGTGTTGGAAGCAATTTGATAAAGATGGAAGTCACTAATGGAATATCATAGGTCCTGAGATTATAAACAGAGCAATTTTCTCCTTCTTATTAATAGGCTGGTAAAAAGAACTTAAAAGATATAAAGTCTAGGTAGTAAAACCTAGACAAAGGCAAGAAAATATCAGAAAGCATTATCAGAAACGTAGCTGTAATTTCTGTGAAGTTTACTGTGGACAGACTAGAAACACGGCTAAATGATTGGCTTTGTGATTTCTTGTGGGAACTTGTAAGGGAGGAAACTTTAGGAGCAAAAACATACAAGAAATTAATTATAGCATGTTACTTGTGTAGTCTAAAATAGTAAGAGAAGCTTAAGGAGTTATTTGAGTGAAAATTTTTATGTAGCTATTGTCAGCAGTATGTGCTGTCTTTATATCTTGGCACTGCCAGCATCTTAGTAATTATTTGTGGATATACACATGGGGCATGAAAATATTTCAAGATGCATTGCCATTAGAGGGGAAGGCTGTCATATATAACAGGCTGGAAGATGCTAAAAATAACAATTTTTTTGATCAATATTAAGCGTTAGTATAGCATCACGAACATGTAAAGCATGCAGGCAATAACCTTGTCATAGAACTTGCCATAAAAGCCAGTATAGGGTAATAAAATCACAAGAGATGGGGAGATATTGCTAGTTCTCTGCAGTGAGGAGATTAAGACAAAAAGGCAAGAGGGCTGCTGATGAACAGGACTGTTCGAATGAGAGAGATCAGCATGAAGCAAAAAGCAAGATATCCAGTGGAAGCGGTATTACTATTTTTCAGTGTGAATGGCATGACATGAAGTCACAGCCTGTTAAAATTAGTGATACATGTCATTATACATTTCACATAGATTTGTTTTATATTTATTATGTTTTAAAGCTAATAGTAATCTTTCCCATTTCCTTGTTTCTGTTCCATAAATAAGGCTTGAATGTGGCCTGCTTATGAAAGCCTTTATCTTGATCTTTCTTTACCATGGGATCTGATGACCGAATGATCTGGCCCTCTAAGGAGGGATGTGGACTTCTGTAGACAACGCCCAGACCAACGGGGCTTCAATGAAGCAGGATCCTGCTTGTCTGAACTCTGTACCTGCTACCTGCTGAGCCATGGCAGTAAGAAGCACATCTTCACCTCCCCTGAATTGCTACAGAAATGGGAATCTTGTGCCAGAAGTATGAGAGACGCAGTGACATCTGCAAAGTTACATCATTCCCCCTGTGTTTTTGGAAAAACGTGTCCTCATTATCAGACCTACTGTGAAGGGCCATGTATATATGGAGAAAAGACATAGATCCAAATTTGGATGTTCCATAGCTCTTGTTCTTCCTGGTTGCTCTGAATACATGTATAAGTCCTCTTTTTCCATCACTGGAAGATTTACATGACTTTTCTCTTACTAATAGAAGGCCACAGCTTTTGCATTGACCTGACAGTGCAGTGCGTTGGATATGTCTGGGCTTGACCCGGCCTGAGCTAATTTTAGCTTTTGTTGGCCATGATAACAACTGTATAATGGTCAAGTGGCAGTTGCCTACCTAGTGTGACTTCAGTGCTGCCAATGCAGTAGAGATCAAAGAAACCTAGGTAGTATATGGGTAACAAATGTCCTTCATGATAATTGGGGCTGGGTAAGACTACCTTGCAACTTTCAGACAGAAAATGTGTAAATGTGCAAAGAATGTGGAAAGAAATCCAAGTGTATCCCTGGCTGAAGAAGAAAATGCCACTGTCAACATTATACTCATCTTGGAAAAGAGCTTGGGACCCTGAAGACTTGTTGTTAACTCCTTGTCCTGCCTCCCTGCATCCCACCAGAGTGACCAAAGGCCCTGAAGCACTCTGGAGGTGTGCGTAGCACCAGAGAAAAGAGGTAGATGCTCAAATGTTTTTGCATATCAATCTTAAGTGTATTAATATACACTATTGTAACTGGACTACAAATAAAAGCTAGTTGTTTTATTTTGTTCAGATAATTAAAATATTTTTATTTTGGACTAGCCATGATTTCTTAGCTCCTCAAGCAAGACTTGTTGCGTTTTTGTCTATAACAACATTTTAAGTGTAACGACAGACACATGCCTGCCAAAAATGGGGCATATGGTCACTATCCAATCAATATGCTTTTAAGGGAGAAGGAGGTGAAGAATTTGCAATGCCAGATCAGTTCTTCTTTCAAGTCATAATGTGAAAGATAAAAAAGATTATTCAAGGAATACATGATGTCCCCACTGAAGCCAGACATTCCTCAGCAGGGATCCTTTGGTATATCTGAGCTCCTCTAGCCAAATATTTTCACCTTACAAGACAGGAGAGGGACCACTGGTTCTTTTTTTTCCTCCTGGCAGTTGAAACAAAGGCTCCACATAGCAAGAGATTTACATTTTATCCTTAATCAAAGCTATGAGAAGCAGCCTGCTGCACCTAATGATAGGGAGGGAATGGGGATTTGAACAGGATTTAAAGTAGTGGAAAGCACAAAGAGATTAATGTTTAGGAAAAAAAAAAAGTAGGAAGGATTCCTGGAAGATGTGGGTTTAATGAATGATTTGCAAGAGGAGAGAGGGCACTTGGCAGAGAGACAGAACTGCATGATCACTGTGAATTTAGCATTAGTGGAATACTAATCTAGAAGGATTTTAAAGGTATAATAAAGAATTACATAATCTCGAAGCAGATTTAGAGAGTTCAGAGCTGAAATGGATTTCACGTGTAAAACAAGGATGGGTATGTAGGAAGTCTATTAGGTAAAGAAAACAGTGGCTCAGAAGCCCTCACTTCCTTTCGTTTTTCATGAGTGCAAAGTAGGTTCATATTTTATGGATGAGACATGATAGCAAGTTTATCAATATATATATCTTAGAGTATTTGATGTAGCACCATTGCTGTTGCTTCACAAACTCCTATAACACTTTATACAAGGTGAAAATCTGGTACCAACAATTTAATTTCATTTCATTGCACAAGAGGAAAAGAAACAATGACTATTTCATTAAATTAAAGGCAACAAAATTGCAAAATATTTCATTTGCTGCCATTTCACTATTGTGTAAGTTACAGCAGAGTAAAATAGCTCAAGCCAGTGCAGCAATGCTTATCCATCAATCTGGTTTATTTAGGTTCCCTTTAAAATTAATTGCATTTCTTGCATTTATAATTCCCAAGTCATTTCCAAGATTTGAAGATTTTTCTAAAGCTTCCATGACAGAAGTGCATTTTCTTGCATTTTCTCCTTCAAATAATTCAGTAGCATTGCAACCAATGATCCATGGCAAGAGAAAAGTGCTATACCTTTATTGTAATTGTAAAGAGATAGAGTAAAACAAAGAGAAAGTAGAAGAAATATAAAGTTTTCTGACACCTGATGTAAAACTAGCTCCACCGACAGTGTGCAGTTGGGCTCTGTGTGAACGCCAATGTGCCCTCTAACCAAATATAGGTGAGAAAGTGCCTTTTAAAACTAACCTCTTCAGGGATTTTCTCCTTTTTCTCAGAAAGCCATCTTACTGTTGAACAAAATGCATTATTTATGAGAGAAACATTATGTATTTAGTGGGTTTTTTTGGTCAAATATCCATGTAATTTTCTTTGGAAACTCTAAAAATGTAGTTAAACAAAATTTGAGTCTCACTTTGTGGCCTGGTAATAGCAGTCTTTGCTGGAAAAGGTATTGGATGAGCTTTTCAGCTGCGCTTAAAAAGGCACATGTCCAGAGAAGCTCACCTATTTCTGAACTTGTTCTAACTGGGACAGACTGCTAACTGGGACAATTGGTAGAAGGACGATGACCATTGCTGTTTGCAGTGGCTGTCACTGCAACGAAAGGCATCTGTCATCGTCAAGATATTCCTTTAGCTCAAGATCGAAGCTCTGTGGCAAAAAGGGGTTAAAACGGAGCATACAGTGAGAGCGAGCAAATAGAGCTGGCAGTGTGGGGCGAGCAGACTAAGCAAGAGGTGCATGTGAATGTTAAAAAAGTTATGAAGATAGGGGCCTGTCTTATGTGGAAAATTGCTCATTTTTGCAATGAAATGACCTTGTGGGAAAGCAGTATTTAACTACATTTTCAAAATTTGAGGAATTCAAATTAGAAGGTTCAATGAAAGCAGAGAGAGAGAGAGGATGTAATAAGAACATTTAGCAGTGTGGGGGGAAACCTAGCTGCTTATTTTGCCCTCGTGCCATGTTATTGCTGTTCTCAGTTGGATTTCTCTCAATCTCAATTCTATGTTGTATAAATAATTAATAGCAAACACAAGAAGTTAGAGGGAGATTTGAATCTTGTATCGGAATGCAGAAGTGTCAGCCTACTGGAAGCACAGAAACTAGTCTCTATCTGTTTTTTTAGAAACCTTTTACCAAGTTTTCTGGTTTCCTTCTAAAGTATAAGCACTTTAAAATCACTTTTACCTTTTTTGAAGAAGAGGAAGCATTTCCCATATATATCTGATCAACAATGGTCTTTTCATCCAAAAAACGCTTCGCTTCATGAAAATTTACTTCTACTGCTTTGACTTGTGATCTTGTCCATCTTTAAACATTACTCTTAGCCATTTTTTTTAGCTCAAGGTACCCATTCAGATGTTTCTAAAGTCATCAATTTCAGCAAAAGTTTGGAAAGAACATATATAAATACCAAACTGCTATCATGAGTAAATGCATGGACAAATGCATCAGTCACCCACAGTGCTTCCTGGAGCCTGGACACAGCTCTAGCTACTAAACCAAGTTGGAGAGAGGCAATAGAAATTGGAGCCTTAGCAGCAAAATTTTTTCTGGCATTAATTAGATAAATGCCTTGATATCTGCTGGAAGGTAGGTTTATTCTGCTTTATAGTGTGGTTCCCCTTACTTCCTGTTGTGTGGTAGTTAGGGAGAATTTTCTCCCTCAGAAAGACCATTATATTTTATTTTCTATTGTCAGAAAATATGACTCTCCCATGTCAATGCATTGTAACACAAAAGTAAGTTGTACCTCTGTAAATGGAGTACTGCCTTCCTTGAGTGAAAAAAAGTAAATTAAAGCTTAAAGCAAGAATAAGAAAATAAGAATAAGAATAAAAAAAGCAGATCATGTTATATCATGAGCGTAAAGGGTAAGGTATTAGTACTGTGCAAGTACTAATGAAAGCTAATTGCTGCGTGGTTTCCTTGGTAAGACAGCACACTGAAAACAGTTGCAAAAAGGACTAATTTTAGGACATTAAAATTCTGATTTTACTATTAAAATTGTCATTTTGATGTTTGATGGCAAGATTTAGCAATTTCCTGGTAGCACTATTCTGTAATCCAATTAGATATCTTGGTATCAATGCTGGCAATCCATTAACATTATGTAAATCACAATGTGACAGTTTTTTGACAACACATGATAAGTAATAATGATGATGGAACTTTCTCTATTATTTCTCCCCATACTACCTTGAAAATTGCCATTTTTGACACCAGCTAGCACATGCCTACTGAGACTTTCTGCTATGTGAATTTTTAACATAGCATTAAAATTTATGTTTGAGTTAGATGACTGTATCCTTAGGATCTCCAGTGGAAACACGCTTTCTTACACAGATATGCTTTTTCTTAATCATCTCTGCTGTCTTACTAGGCAAGTACTCTCATAGAAATCATACTGTACTATGCTCTACTACAGGATTTATGAGGCACTGATGAATCAGGAGCAATATTCACGTTGGTGTAGTTATATGCCTAGACTTTCTGTTTGAGAACAAACCACTCTTTGGACAAGTGCAACTTTAGATACAAAATGCCTGTAGGTCACTACCACAGAATCACAGAATCACAGAATGGGTAAGGTTGGAAGGGACCTCTGGAGATCATCTAGTCCAACCCCCCTGCTGGGTCACCTACAGCATGTTAGGCAGGGTTGCATCCAGGTGGGTTTTGAATATCTCCAGAGAAGGAGACTCCACAACCTCTCTGGGCAACCTCTTTCAGTGCTCTGTCACTCTCACAGTAAGGAATTTCTTCCTTATATTCAGATGGAACTTCCTGTGTTTTAGTTTGTGCCCGTTGCCTCTTGTCCTGTCGCACGGTACCACTGAAAAGAGTTTGGCCCCATCCTCTTAATGACTTCCTTTAAGGTGTTTGTAGACATTGATAAGATCCCTTCTCAGGCTTCCCTTCCTCCAGGCTAAAGAGGCCCAGCTCTCACAGCCATTCCTCACAGGGCAGATGCTCCAGTCCTCTGATCATCTTTGTAGCCCTACACTGGACTCTCTCCAGTAGCTCCGTGTCTGTCTTGTACTGGGGAGCCCAGAACTGGACACAGTACTCGAGATGAGGCCTCCCCAGGGCTGAGCAGAGGGGCAGGATCACCTCCCTTGACCTGCTGGCAACACTCTTCCTAATGCACCCCAGAATACCATTGGCCTCCTTAGCTGCAAGGGCACATTGCTGGCTCATGGAAACGTGATCCAGAAAACGAGAAACTACCTTAGATGAAAAATACCTTCCCAATTCAAAAAAGCAAAATAACAAAATTGTTAGAAAATTCTGGGATAATTAACATTGCTGCAATTATTGCAGTAAATGAGAGGAATCACATCACCTCAAAGGTTAGATTTTTTCCTGAAAAACATGGAAATTCTCTCATTTATAGAAAGAAGGCAAGTTTAGACAAAACCCAACAAACCTCAGTCATGAGACCTTGCAAAGCTAATCCAGAACCCAATGCTACTAGCAATGGCAACACTGTGTTTACTGGATTACAGGGCTGCATAATATCCAGTTCTTTATGACTATCATTTAATTGCTATGTAAATTTATCTTCAGTAAAATGTTCACATTAAGTACTTGCGTGAGTGAAAACCAGACAACCTCCACTCCTCACTGTAGAATGGAAGGAAATAAGCCTTTTTTATCATTCGTGAAAGCACAGTCAGATCACTGTCAAATTAAATAATGTATTTTATGTGGTGTTGCAAAATTGCCTGCATTGTCTGCAATGTGACAGTGTTGTTGTTGTTAAGAGAGATTTAATCCAACATATCCCTATGACAGAGAAGCCCAGTGTTTGCATATTTAGACCTGTTTTATATTTTTCCAGTATTACCCAGGTGGCACACAGTTTTATTTCCCTCTTTCTGGCAGGCAATCTGCATTGCTGCCAAATGTGATTCAAGTATCTTCTGGAACCAAGGCTCTAGATGGCAAAGAACATGTATAAACTTAAGAGAAAACTAAGCATCAATCTGTGACTCCAAACATTTGCTAACTTACTTTTCCTTTGTGATTCTCGTTAAATGGATGCAGATTGCTGCAATTTAATGAGCCAAGAATTAATGCTTTCCTCCCGATTTCCCTGCATCATAAACTGTCATAGTCTTAATATCTTTTTTTTTTCTTTATTTCTCTCTTTCAGGAACATTTCCAATTTTTTCCTCTCTTCTCTGAGAAATTTGCAGAAACAGTAGCTCACAGCCTTAGGAAGTTGTGCTGGACTGTTATATTTCCACTTGCTATGATCCCTAGCATCAGAAAGTAGCACCTAGTTCATATATTGCAGACAAAAATCCGTGGAGGCTTCTTTCTCCTCCTTCATCTAATCATTATTCTTTTTAATCTCCTGTGGTAGACGGCTTCTGGAGACTAATCTACTATTTCTATTTTAAGTGTTTTTTCCCTAATGAAGAGGAGATGTAATTAAATAATACATATGAGCAAAAGTTGTCAGTCACACGATGCAAAGAACAAAAAAGAAGTAAATTTAAGAGTCTGTAAACACCCTACAATAGAAAAATTGTGGTCCAAACTTTTCCTGTCTAAATAGTACTGTATTGTGTCAGTTTTTAAATTCCCTATGCATTTTCTTCTCCATCTGTATAGCGAAGAGACCATCGTGTTTATGGATACTGTAAGCATAAATAATACAGATAGTGACTGTTAGCAATAAGAGGGGCTTTTCTGTTTGAAAAAGGGTCAAATTTTAACAGCAATTAGACCTGGTGGAATGGTCCACTGTGCTTTCAGTACAAATTTTTTATCTAGACAGGCATGCATGGACAAGTCCACAGACTTTTAAAGTGTCTGTACTGAAATGTCCTCATTGATATGTAAATTTGTACATATTTAATTTGTAATTTGTCTGGCTTTAACTACCTATTGTTGTTTGTGTTCAGTAACTCCTCCACTAAACTACAAGGGTATAAGGTCCTGTTCTGTTTATAAGTAACTTCTCAATCTTCATTTGAATAATATGAGCAGATAGCACCATTTAAAACTCTTATTGGAAGGTATATTCTCTGGAAGGCATATTCTCTACCTGCTCAACAAGTTTTCTGGGCTTCTAGTTTTTCTTATCCTTTAAGAAATGTGGAGACCACAGTTAATCTCAATATACCTATAAAGATAGCAGCAATATTAGATAAATAATGCACATAGTACTTACATTGAATATATATTAAAAATAGTGAAGTACTTTTATTTTTAAATTACAAAAAGTTCAGTTTGCAAAACACATTTGTTTTGTCATCTACTCTATGGCATTCCTATTTTAATTAAGAAAAATATTTTCAGAGTTTGCAAGGGTGATAGGTCTTTCATCAGTACTCTAATTATAAGTAGTAGGGTTTTTACTTATGTACCATGCAATTAATTCCTTGAATGTTTTATCTTGAAAAAGATCCTAGGCACAGTCGATTATATAATTTACCATCTTCTTGCTGTCATGTGCAGATAATCATGGCCAAACAGCAAAATTCCCAGCACATAACAGAGCTGTAATAGGATTTCGGGTACTTGAAAAATGGGAATTATAAAAGCAGTATTGTTCATAGAAATGTAGATTTAATTGGGAGGATTCTGTGAAGATTATTCGAACTGCACTGCATTCTAGTGTTTCATATCCTTCCTGTTTTAACCTGTTGTTACAGCTTGAAAATGTAGCAATTTGATCATGGGAGACAGATTACTCCCTGCTACTTTACTTAGGTTCTATGGTACTAAGTACTATCATAACCCCTTCCCAGACTCTCCAACATCAGTTTTCTCCTACAATTTCCAAATTATTAGTGAATGTAAGTGTGGAAAATATCCATTTCCAGCAATTTTTTGATTTATTTATTAAAATAACTTTAGAAAATATTGCATTGAACATTCAAGATGTAAAGATAGTGAAATTAATTACATGTAATAAATTATACAGAGGATTCTGTATTAAATGCACACCATACATATTTAACTATGTATGTATAAACATAGTATTTAACATACTATGTTTAACTCAGCACCCTTACACTTTCTGTGGAAGTTAGTGTGCTGCATTGAAGCTTCTTGGTATCTAATCCCTGCGTTCAAGAATTGGGACCATCCATGTCCCAGAATAGCCATTGGGATAAAACAGATGGATTTCACAAGTAAACTGGTTTGAATCTTATCTTTGTACTTCATAGACTGCTACATTATAGTAATTTCTAGGCCCATGGGTGAGAATCACAGAATAGCTGAAGTTGGAGGGGACCAGCAGACCATCTGGTCCAAACCCCCTCTTGAGGGGTTTTGGTAGGACTGGGTAGAGCAGGTTGTCCAGGAACATGTCCAGTTGGGTTTTGAATATATCCAAGTATGGAGTCTCCACAACCTCTTTGGGAAACGTGTTCAACCTCCCTCACAGTAAACAAGTTTTTTTTCTTATATTTAAATGGAATTTTCTGTATTTCCATTTGTGCCCATTGCCTTTCATCCTGCCACTGGATACCACTGAGAAGAGTCTGGCTTTGTCTCCTTTTTTCCCCTTCCACATCTATCAGATATTTATATAAGTGGGTAAGATCCCCCTGAACCTTTTCTTTTCTAGGCTGAACTGTGTCGACTCTTTCAGCTTCTCTTGTACTTCAGATTCTGCAGTCTCTTAATCTTCTCTGTGGTGCCTCGCTGCATTCTCTCCAGTAGCTCCATGTCTCTCTTGTATTGGGGAGCCCTGCATGGGACACAGTGCTCCAGATGTGGCCTCACCAGGGCTGAGTAGAGGAGAAGGATTATCTCGCTCCTCGTGCTGGAATGCTCTTCCTAATGCCCCCGAGGATACCATTGGCCATGTTTGGTACGAGGACACATTGCTGGCTCGTAGTGAACTTGTTGTGCAGCAGGACTCCCAGAGCTGCTTTCCAGCAGGCCACCTCCCAGCCTGTACTGGTGCATGGTGTTTTTCCTCCCTAGGTGCAGGACTCTTCCTTTACACTTCCTTTTATTAATCTTCATGAAATTCCTCTCTGCCCATCTTTCCAGCTTGTCAAGATCCCTCTGAATGGCAGCACAGCCCTCTGGTCCATCTTCTTTGGTAAACTTCTACCACTGAGGAATATTGTCAGTTTATCAACAAGACACAGAACAAGGAAAAAGTTAGCTTTGTTGGCTTACTATGGCTCTCTTGGAAAAACCTTGGGAAGATGATGACATTCAATTATTACCAGAAGTGTTTACCCTCTTCATACATGTGTATGCTAAAAACCTGCATGTGCATCCCGTGTCATGGGGGACTTTAGGTTGGGTAGCCAGAAGAATAGAACTGCACCACTTATTTAAAATTTACTTACTTAGCAGAAAGGTTGTAATGGGTATAATAGATAAATAGCAATTTACTTCCTGGGATTTTATTCTAAAATTTCCGTTCTATGGCACTTACGCACTTCAGTCACACAAATCTAAGCTCTGACTCCTCAGGCCAAGTTTAGACCACATAGACCAAAGGGAATAGGAGACTCACTCTGACTGCGTGGCATGTGTGGGTTCTGCTATGTAATTCAGACCTATTTTACGTGGCATGGAACGTCCATATGGAGTTTCTCCCAAGGGGCTGTTGTCTTAAGTATTACTTTTTAAAATTTGATCTTTGGTATTGGTCTCACCAGTCATGTAGCCCCAGGCCAAGCTCTGTGACTTTGCCATGTGTAAAGCCAGTGTTTGTTTTCTGGTTTACTATCACTTTCTGGTCTCCCACTACTAAACCTGTTGCAAGAATTTAGATTCATTAGAGTTACATCACAGTGCTTCTTTCTTCAGAAAGAAACAAAAAATTGTTTCATGTAATTTGTACCCTAGAAATGAAATTTAATGAATGTGAAATACTCAATGATACTTGATAAAAAACATTTTTCTTTTACTGTCGTAGTAGTTATAACAAGGTGTTCATCAAGACTGTAATACTGAATCTTTCTGAAGAAGACCTCTTGAGTCTTAAAGAAGACTACTTACCGAATAATTTTATTACAATAATTACAAAATTTTAAATGTTCTGTTAGATAGGCATTGATAAAAAGGAAGTTAGTGACAAAACCTGCGTGAATAGAAGTATTTTAAAATACTTTATCTATTGTGGAATGTAAAGGAGGAGTACACATTTCACATATTTCAAAGAAGATTTTGAGGGATACATCAGAAGGTTTTTTTCTATGGCTGCAGTTCTTTGGCTGTAGATGACCTTAGAGCATGAACTACCTATGTTCTTTGGAACATAGATCATTTTCCTTCATAGGATATGGCCATTCTGCATTTCTTCAAAATAATAAAAATGAAGCCTGCAGCCAGGGAGATTTTTGCTCTTAAAGGATTTGTAGTAGGAAAATAGTAAGCTTTTTGTTTCAGACAGAGAGACTGATTTGAAAGGATTATACACCAGAGGTCATGTTTAATGTATAGTAATGTCAGCTGAGATTCTACTATTGAATTAATTTGATTTCAGTGCAACCCATTAGAGGGCCTATTTTCCATGCAATTTAGTTTGAGACTTTGAATAACTACTTTTAAACTCAGTGCCAATGTTTATTTCTACTTTTAACATGCCATCTTACTGCTTTTCTTCCCCATGTTACTAAGGAAGACAAATAGGTCCTATTTTTTAACAAACATCAGGACATCTTAGTCTACTGCCTTCTAACTTGGACTGGAAATTTTTCTTTTTAAAGGTCTATAAAAAAATCTGCTGTGTTTGACCAGGAAGAAAAGATCAAAGACCAGTAGTATTGCTTTGGGGATATATACTTTAATGCTTTAACAGATGTCATCAATCTGTTGCCTTTTAATGAGTTTCAGTGTGGCTTCCCTGAATTAATTATCTCCTGGCAAATGTTTGCCTGCCATCAGTGTTATGCTTCTGTGCTAGATTTTCAGAATTAAAAAAAAAAAATCTGTAACAATACATAATTGTAAAATAGAAAACAACACCCTTCGGGTTTGAATAGTACGTTGGTGCAACATCCTTGAACTACCTTTTTTATATAACAGCCACATTTCTGCTTGAAGGACACAGTTCTCTGAAAAAAGCATTAAGCCACGAAACAAGAAACACCGACGGCATTCTGCACATATAGCACAATCTATATTCCCCTCCCAGCTCCTCATTCCTGACTATTATCTTGAAAGGAAAAGATAATTTATGGCAAAATTAAACGCATGACCCTTCTTCAGAAGCAGACAGGTTTTCAAGGAGGCTCATTGGAAATAATCCATTTAATGTCCTTTGGCATGATGCCTTGTTAGCTGCAATTTAATGACGCTAAGTACCAAAGAATCTCTTCTAAATCTTGATGATGCCTTCAGATATAATTCTTCATATAGCTGCTGATACTATGGTTTGAAAAATAAACAATATAAGTATAAATGCTCAAAGGGGAGATAGTACCAAGTAGAATAATAACATTTTTCTAGAGATTGTATTATCCAATTCTTCCATTCTTTCTTAAGCTGAATAATGCCTTCCTTTATGAAGAAAAATCAAGAATGAGAAAACAAATCTTTAGTTTTCCTACCGAGAAAATATTCTACTTGCAGATGTTTAAAGATCCAAACCAAAATTAGTTCACCAGTATTCATAAGCAGTATGAATTCAACTTCATATACATTTAAGTGCTCTATAGAAATAGTAATGATTGGCCTAACCTACCATCTTTCATCTCAAAAGCATTCTTAAGGCATCTTAGTTGTCTTTCGCTTGGAGCACTTTCATTTTAGCTGTAATCATCCTTATGAACCAGGAGTACCTGGTTCGTGACTTTCATGTCGTGAAACCTCCAAAGGTAAATATAAAACTGAACAGAATCAAGTTTTTATCCCCTAAATTTTTTGAAATATAGAAGCAAAAGATACCTTCTTGGTCACCCATTTTATCTTATAGACCTCCTCAGATTAATAAAGCTCTCGTTTGTATCTGGTTAGGTGTTTTATCCATTTCTGTTGCCTCTCACCTGACTGAACTTACCCAGGCATAGACCTACAACCTCTCATCTGTCCTCTGTAGGGCAGTCACAGTCTTCATCATAGGGAACATAGACCCACTTACTTAAAGTCGCTTATCCTTGTTTCAGGCGATATTAATGAGGGCTGAGTCTCATTCATTTCTTACCAGTTCTACTTGGTGTGATGGCAGTAACTCTTAAAAGCTGCATTTTTGCCTTCACTTTTTCAGCTCTGTGCATAGGCTTAGCTCAGTTTTTGCTTGCATTGCTTTTGAGATCATGTGTTTCCTTTTTTCTGGAAATCCAGAATTTCTGGTGGGTTTATAATCGCAGTATTATGTAAAGTAACCCAAATCCTAAAGCTCTTCCTGTACTGTTGGCCAGCAAGCCTGGCATAAAAATATATGGTAATTCAGTATTTTAAAGTAGTTTTTCTGTGACAGTTTACAAAACTAGAGGCCAATATGGCCTAACTTCCCACATCTCTCAGCGTAGTTCTCAGAGCATAGGGAGGTAAGTTTCTAAGGATATGACATATGTGGCTCATTATCTTTGTAGTTTAAAAGGTGGAAAATCTTCATTTTGTCTTCTTTTCCTTTGATTATTCCTCCCCAATCCACTTGATCCCTTCCTTTTCTTGCCTTTGGTCCTTCTCCTAAACGTCGCATAAGTCCTGCATGATGCTCAAGTGTCCCTGCCTCCCAGAACAAGTCCCACACCTCCATAGGTGGTAAACCCCATCTGTCTGCAAGGTAAGGTCTGCCAGGAGCCTCACGTGGTCGTTCTTCATGGTGGACATCACACTGGGCTATTGGCTGGCAGCCCTTCTTGGATGGAAGAACAGAGCTGCTATATCATTAAAAGCATCTGTGCACACGATTCTGGGTTACCATAAAGCTGTTAGACTTTGGGTCAGATTCTGTAGCTAATCTCGATACTTCCTTGAAGGCATGATGCCATGGACATCCATGACAGCGTGTCTGAGACTCTTGTGTTGAAGAACTTGTCTATTCCTTTGAATTACTCCACAAAGAGGAAGAGAGACCCTGGTCCAGCTTTCTGCTGTTAGCGTACTTCCTGTGAAAACGTACCTGCGATGCACATTACAGGCAATCATATATATTCCAGAAGATGGAACTAAATACCTGCCATGCTTATTGTAATAAAATAATCCATTAATATCCAGCTATACTAATTTAATTTACTTCAATGTGAGATTTTTGTTATTTGAACTTCATCTGAGAGGCATCAATTTGACTTGAGCAGTTAGCACAAGGTAAAATGAAAATTGGATTAATGGGCTTACACTGTGTTTTCTAAGAGTCATTGGCAAAAATTGCCTTCAGTTGGTATGTATAACATGATTTTTCTTCTCTTTCCTCATACTTCTTCAGTCTCTTTAAAAGAATAGCAATAAGCATCAGCTAGATGAAAGTTGACAAAAGCAGGCAGCGATTTACTGTTGCTAGGATCTTGGAGAGACAGACTGCTGCTTTATCTGCTTTCTGGTTTACAGCATCCTGTGTGCTAAAGAGTTCCTCACTGGAAACTTTCTGTAAATATACAGTTTATTTTCTTTTAGGGACAACATTTGGCAAAGTGACACCATTTACCAAACCAGTAAAAAAGTAAGGATGATATATGTATACATACATACACACATAAGTACACACACACACACACACACACACATACACAAGCACAGTCTGACAAATGCCAGACTAGAAGCTAATGTCATTTGAAGCTCTCATTGGATACCAAGTTTTTCTTCTCCAGGTGGCCATTGGAGTTATTATTCACCACTCCTGTTTATTGCCATTTTCTTTATATTTAAATTGGTCTGAATGCCTTTATGTTTTGCTACTGATGGTCACATCTGTCAGATTACAAGGGTTATGTTTGTTATCAGGCTTCTTTCTCATCCTTCCACTTTGCAGGCTGGTGAATCAAAATCTCTCTCCTGGTGATTTCTGTAAAAGTCAAATGCTATCTTTTATTGCTATCTGATAAGAAGCTCAGTGCAACTTTGCTGCACTGACTCTGCTAACAGGATGGAGCTAATGCCTATACAGCACTTTGAAAATATAAAGTGGTATCTAGAAGTGTCCAGTCACCACTTACCCAAAATAATTCCTTAGACCTATAAATAACTGACTCATGGAGGGCAATATTCAATGTTTATTAAAGCAAATGAAAGGACAGGAAGTTTATAAGTTTCTGAACTTGTGTGAATATAGTGTTTGAATCATCTGGCCTAGTTATTGCTCTTTCTCCCTGCAGATAACTGGTTCACAAAACTACGATCTTCTTGATGACTTTGGAGAAGAGAAATTTTGCTGCACAAGATCTAGGTGCAAAAGCCATACCTCCCCACATCTATGAGAAAGATTCCTTTTGTATATACCTCAGCTGCAAAACTTCCAGTTGAATTCTATTATATACCTGTAGGGTAGGTAAGTGCAGAGTTGATGATTGACAGTGATTCTACTGATGGCATATAATTATCAGGCTCTATTCTGAAATACCCTATTACTGCATTCAGACTGTAATACCTTCCTAGGTATTTCTTCCAGAGTCTGGGAAAACCAATAAGATGTATGACCTGTTAGTGGAGAGCAGAGTGTGCAAGGGTAAAGCATGTACATAAGGGTAATAATCCGTTGTCTTATCAAAGATGCATTAAAATGCAGGAGAGAATTTATTATTTCATAGTTTTCAGTATCTTTGAGGTCATGCAGGAACTTTCATTTGTCTGCCCTTTGCTCTAAAACATACATTTTTTTTTTTAATTTTAAATTCTCTGCTTCCTTACCCTGTGTGTTTTTTATCCTCTCTTACTGCCTTGCCTACGTGTGCTTGCATAACCACAGAAGACATGAATGTATGTTCTCCCCTCCATACACAGTTACCTCCATCAGAAGATTAGAGCTATCCCATGGTTGCTTTTAGCCTTTTCTGTCTTTCTGCCTGGCTCAGATAATGTGCTGACCTGTTCCCTGAGTTATTGCTTGTTCAGTCTATTCCATGACCGATTTAACCATCTCATGAATTTATCCCTGAAGAAGAGCAGATCTTACAGATTTAGTAATTGATCACTAACAAAATAGGGCTATCTTAGAGGAGTTACACATATGCTATCTGCTGAACTGGTTGAGCACATGGCCTTACCTCGTCTTCTCATAGTGTTGGCTGCATCTCTTCAGTTGTGTTTTCTTTACTTTAAAGAGGCTGTGCTGCATTCAGAGGCCGTAACAGCTGTGATTCATTTCTATCTTAAACTAAGGGACGATTCATGGTGTTTATTCGGGAATAAGTTTTTCACTACCAGCTGAGGTCTTGTAAAGGTAGGATGTACTGCAGCTGAGAACATGAGGAAAGCTAGACTGTGGTGCAGCTGAGTTTGAAATGTCATTATGCAGAATAAGGATTTGTAAGCTAAAATTATTTGTGAACACAGCTCTAACCCAGACTTTATTTTGGCTACAAAACCCCCTGAAGTCCTCTTTGCAAGTCTGAATTACGGCATTTTCCAGAGCCAATGGCTCTGTTGCTCACATGCAGGATGTAGAGCACACACCTGCCTTTGAGAAAAAGAAATGAGTTTCTCCTCATTTCCATCTGCAATGTCTTTAAACTAAGGTGTCTTTTATTTATTTAAGCTTTTTTTAAGAAAAAGAAAGTAGGCATATGTACCTAAAAAATTAAAGGCAAATACTTCTTGGCTGCTTTGCAAGAAAATGTGTTTTATGGCAATATTTTCTTATGTATTGAAGAAATAGGAAAACAAGATTAGAAGGGGGGAATCAAAATAAATTAGACCGATACTGGTACAGGTCTTTCTTTTGCTTTGATAGTTCTTACCCTGCATAAGTAATACTCATAGTTTTAATTTTAGCAACTGCTGAGATCCAAAACACAGTTATCAACAGAGTTATACAATGAAGTCTCGACTTGCAATAGACCTATGATTAATTTTATATGGAGGAATAATTCTGTTGAACCCTATCAAACATTTTGATTTATACTTACAATTTTAAATGTTATCTTTTTGCTATATCACTTTATCTGCAAATAAGGAATTTAAGAGTGTAAGATGTTTTTATCTATTATGTTTCAATTCATAAAACAGATATTTTCATATGACTTGAAATCTTTACACTGTGATCTTTGAATGACTGAAGAAGTTACATAAACTACCTACCCATAACATGACCACAGTCCAGGCACAACTGTTCTTTTTGTCAATAATTATAGCAGCAGTATCCTTATAAATCTTTACTTTGGGAACACAATGAGCTTGATTACTTCCTTTTAACTTTCCTGTCCCCTTTTTTTAATCATTAAAAGGTATTACTAATTGGAAATGTGTATATATAGATATATACATTTCAATATATCTATATACTGCAGATAAGGGTATTGATTAAAAGTTGGAAATATTATGCATTCTTACATATATTTAAAAAGATACTTCTGCGGAAGTAGGAGCTGTGTAGCTCCTACTGTGAAAGATGCCTGATGTATCAGTTTAACTGCTTCAACTTAAGTGTGAGATCCTTGTAAAGGCAACAGATTAACCGATAGTTTCCTGTTTTAACATATACCATCGATATTAGAAGACATAAATATCTAACATAAAAGAGCAAAAATAACAATTCAGAGGTGTCTGAAGTTATGCCTTTTAATGCAAACTTTGTATTGTCTAGACACCACAAAGTAGTGCAATAAAAATGTTGGGTGGGCAAGTTGATTGTTTTATATCTGAATCTTCAGTATTTGCTCTTCTTCTTCTTTTTTTTTTTTTTTTTTTTTTTTTTTTTTTTTTTCCATTTCCAGTAGAGTTACTAACTTTCTCTGGAGTCTAGGAGATACAGATATGTACAACACAGCTGAACCTAAGTGAGATGGAGAGAAAAGGTATTGCATGCATACCCGTTTATCTCAGTTCTTTTCTAAGAGAGAAAAATTTGAGATGCAATCATCTAGATAAATGTTAATGCTAGCATCTTTGAATCCTTGCATTCATGGACTACCTTTAGGATAGCATACATTAATTAAAATTGATTTGCATATCACTAAGAAGAGAGAAATAAAATAGTAAATCACTGCACTGGAGTGTGAAATTAGCCAAACTGGAGGAGAAAGATACCATCAAGCTCACAACAATAATAAATAATTCAATAAATAAATAGACCATATTTGCTGGAAGAGTTATTTCCTTAGAAGAATATTTCTACTTGCTCAGGAACTTAGGATGAGTATACAGCCTTAGTTCCTATGGAAATCAGATATTTTATACGCCTAAGCAAGTGGTTTGTCCTGCCCAGGAAAGACTGAACTCTTGAATCTGAAATGGTTGCAAAAACTTAGTTCATAATGGTATGGTAATGTAGCTCTCAATATGCCCCTTCTGGGGTCTGTTAAATAAATCCACTGCCTGGTGTAAGTAATAGTAGTTGTGTTTAAACCACCTAAGAACTAGTGCTTGTGGGCTAAGCTATGACCCATCATGGTGAAGATAGAAGATTTGCTCCTTAGTGGGCACCTTTAGATCTTGTTTTGGTGGGAACTTTGGGAAGAAGGGAGAGGAAAAAATCAAGGCCACTTAAAGAACTGTTTATTGAGACTATGTGGGTGGCTGTGTTACTCCACTATTGCTTTCAGATTTTTATTTATTCTTTTTTTTTTGAGTTTGAGTTCCATTTTGCAATCTAGTTTTAATTTAAGGAAGAGGAAGGAATCCCTTAATACCTGAGGTCATGCCTTTTGAATATTGTCTAACATTTTTGTTTGAAAAAATATGCTGAATAATCTGAGCAAGTAAAAAGATGATACTTAAGTAAGGATTTGCTCCATTTAAGCCAAGCTTATAAGCCCTAAGAACATTTGAATTTTTATGGCGTAGTTTATTGCAGTGGTACCATTTGGGCTGTTATAGTTATTTCAGCATTTTCATTACCAAGACTCTGTTTTCAGGAAATTGGTGACAAACAAAACGAAACAAACAAACAAACAAAAACCCATCACTATTTTGGGCTGAAACAGTTTATCAAATTTCACTCACTAGCAATATTTTTATCTAAAATTAAGTCAAACTCTAATTATTCAGAAACCATAGAAACACAAGCAAAATTGAGTTGTTTCTGAATTCTTTGCTTCTATTCCTGGAGCCATTTTTGGGCCCTTATAGCACAAAAATCCATGAAAAGGGAGAAGGCCGGTAAGAGGAATGCACATAAATGCCATTCTTGTATTTATCTTTATGTTTTATTGAGACCTAGGGCTTGTAATTCCATACAGCCACTGCAAGACTTAAGCAATGTTTTTGAGAGATCACAACCTTGTACTTGCACCGGACCGTACAAATAAAGGATGAGAAAAAGAAAGCTGTTTTGGAGGAGCTGATGAAATGATTAAAGAGGTTTGGTAACATTGTGAAAAGTAATCTTCAATCTACATGTAAAAAAAAGGTAAAATAATCACTTTAATATGAGAACAAGCAAGCACTTCAGGTTATGAGGAAGATATTCTGTGCTGTGACCATTTAGGATGTGTTATGAATTGTAAGACATCCTCTGACATGTCAGAACATTGTATGTTTGCAGATTTTTTTTCCCAAAATCTGGAGAAAAGCTGAGAAATGTGGATTTTTTGCTCTTGTTTCTAGACTTATAATGAGTTAATTTGCAATTGTAACAATAGTTTGAATCAAAGTAAGAAACCACTACAGTTTTCCAGCTGACTGAAGAACAGCAATAGTTTTAGAATAGATATGATGCTTTTGTAGGAAATTAACTTCCCAGACACAGTGCTTGTTTTGTATAGTTTTAATTTCTTTTCTGGCTATGACTTCATGTCTGTCAATGACTAGAGCTACAATCATTCTAATTTAAGGGATGTGCAACAAAAAACATTGCTTAATTAATTCTAATGTCCAGATGTATCTGTTTGTAATAACTGTACTCTGAAAGATGTATGGAATATGAGGAGGTGATAATCCATCTTTATTACAAATAGGTAGTGCAACTGACTGGAGCTATGCCAATATCTAGCTATGTAAATTGAAGTGGTGCTTAAAATGTGCTTAGAAATCTTTTTTTTTTTTTTTTTTTTTTTTGTTCCTATCTGAAAAAGCTTTGAACCAAAATTCAGAGAGTGTTTTTCAGTCATTAGGTGAATCTTTGAGTTGCTGTCTATGACAATAATTATGTATGATTTTCTTTTCTTATTTCAAGAGAAAAATGATAGCTAAAATATTAAGTTGCTTAGCAGATATTAGAATTACTGGTGCCTTACTCGACAATATCACCATGTCAGTCTATGCCCCTGAATATCTGGTGGCGTCTGCTACTTACAGTCCTATAACTTACAGCTAATTCCAATACTTTCTTAGAGAGCTAACCTCAGTGAGGAATAAAGAAGAAAAGAGGCACAAGCATATATATGTAGATTGCTGCATATTGCTGCTCCTAACCAAACTGAACCATAGCTTGAAATGTGTATCATCACTAGAAATCTCAGTTTCCCATTCCTGGGTGAGAACTTCAATGAAATTACAGATAAAAAGGGACGTCAGGCTACGGTCTCTTCCCGCACCATGTTTCAGAGTAAGTCTGGCTGGTGGCTAGTGCACGCTCTATGTCGTGGATGCTTCCTTGCCTGGTTTCGGGTAGCTTTTGCAGTAGACAGGTGATGAGGAAATGGAAATGTAATTCTGAATGGAGTCTGTTGCTTGTTGGCAAGTGAATTGGGGCATCTCTCTACAGCTGAATTAGCCTGAGTTGGAGTACGCTGTTCCAATTTTATTCCTTGAACAAAACTAGAGTAATTTTAATTACTTTTACAGTAGTTTAATTTGTTTTGAAAATATTCAAACTGTAATATAAATCATACTGCTGGGCCACTGAGACACTTTGAGAAATTAATTGATATACTGCTTTATATATATATATATATATATATATATATATATATATATATATATATATTTATATTTACATCTATATATTAGTAATTTACATTTGGAGTCATCATTGTACAATGAAATCCTTCTGATTGTCTTTTTGTTCCTGAAAACTCGGTTGCTTCAGTTTGTGCCATGCAGTAAGTGGCATCTGTGCTGGGCTCTGAAGCAGGTAGTTGTGTCTGGTAGAGCAGCTTGTTCCATATCACAGAAAAGTTGAAGTTCTTTAGGTGTTGGTCCCAGTTTTGTTGATGTAGTGTCCCCAATATATCTTTAAGAAAGGGAAATTGGATGGCTCTGTTCAGTTTTTTACAAGAGCAGTATAAAATTGATGTGTATTTTTTAATTTCTCTAAGCCAGAGTGAAAACAATAGGTTTTCTTCGCAGTTTTGCAGGGTCATACACCAACAGAACGCCAAGTGATCTCCGTTATCTCTACATGAAAAGGGATCATGTGAACCTGGAGAATGCTTTATTTTGCTTTATTGTCAGAAATATATTTTACTTGAAAGCTTTCTGAACAGTTGAAGTGTCTGTTACATTCCCAGCGTGTTTTATTGGAGGACAATCTCAATGATTATTCCTATCCAGAAAAAAAACACATTAAATCTGAGCAAAATTCAGGCCAATGCATTGAAGAAAACATGATGCTTTTGACTTGTGTCTTATTATATAGAGTTTTATTTAAGAGTTTATGTAAGAGGAATTTGTTGATGTAAGAGGAATGTATTGAATCTGATTATTGCTTTAAAAGAAAACTAAAAGATTAAAAAAAAAAAAAAACTTACTGGGAGAAAAAGATCTGGATTTTCCTGTATCTACCAGATCATAAAAAGTATTCTTATCCTAGAAATTTAATCACAAAAATATACACTAAATATCCTCCAAAGAAGGAAGAATGTAGCAAATGTGTAAGAAGCTTGTTATTATTATTTTTTTGGCTAGGTATCATTGTTAAGTACAGCCAAATAATGGCTATTACTTTATTACTCCTAAAGTGAACTACTTGTGGCTTTCAGATGCTTCATAACACGTTGCGCTGCAAGTGCAGCGTAAGATATTCGCCTCATTATGTATGATGCAACTGGCACGTTTCTGCTTGGTGCAGCAAGCACGGCTTCATAAAAGCTATCATAAACCAGTGTTTGCTGTTTACAGCCTCCCAATGGGATAGATTAACAGTCTGAAAGATCACGACAGATGCTTGCAGACTTCCGTGTAATCACAACTTATATGCACCTAATTGTCGGGGTCATTATCTGTGAAATGAGGTGGTGGGAGGTTCAGCAAGGTAGCGGCAAACGCTTCTGTAAGGAAGCCTGGAAAATTTATTGCAAAGGTAAATGTTAAAGTTGAATACAAAGGGTAGATTAGAAATGAACCCAGTACTACTACGTGGTGCAAATCCAGGAGAAAGTCAGAGGCAGGCACCTACCTGAGAATGTTTTTGAATAAATGTTCACATACTTTAAATCTACCTGTTTACATTCAGGATGTGAACGTGGCAGCAAATGAAGCTGGAAGGCAAAATGATTAGCTCTGTACTGGTTTGGTGCCCTTGACCAGCTCGCTGAGGAGGCAAGGAAGCAGAAGAGCCAACGTGAGGTGCCATCACAGTGCTGAGAGAGACCATCTAAAAGCACTGAGGTGAGGGCAAAAGCTGCTGCAATATCAATGTCAATCAAAAAGTGTGCATTGAAAGATGACCTTAAAGCAAACTTTCATACCAGTGGAAAACAACTCCAGTCAAGTTGGATTTTCTCCCACTGTAAGCCTAAGGAACCCTTCTCTAAGCTATTTTATTTTAGCCTTTTAAGTTCTCAGAGATAACCTTTAAGCAATAACTTATCATGTAATTCCTGGGAAAATCAAGTCCTTTAAATAAATGTCCATGCAAACCAAGAAGAGGGGTTACTACAGGGCGAAAGGAAACTGGGGGCAAACATGAAACAATGTTAACTTCCAATCCTGCCATGCTCCTGAAAGTCATAACATGTAGTATGAACCAGCAGTATCTGCAGGAGTGAGTATGATGTCAATGATATATTTAAGAATCAAACAACAATTGTTCTAGATGCCAGTCTCTTAATAATATACACTATGAAGGAAACACAGTGATAACATTTTGATGACAATTTCTATGTATTTTCACTGAATTATGATAGTTTTGTTGTGAATATTGTGTTAGATTATATGGAGCATAGCAGTGATTCAGACATGCTCTGAAATGATCTTAGATCAATAGAAAGTAATGGCTAATACGCTGGTGTTTCTATGTCTCAATTATGAACACACTCAGATAAAGAAAAAAAACATGCCTTATACTTAACTGAGATAATTCAACCACATTTCACGCCCCTTATGTTTTTATTTTAAATGTAATTCTATTTTTTCTCCTCCAGGGAAGAAAAAAATGTAATTCCCAGTTTAATTTGCTTTTAACTCTATAATATGTTATATTGACGATACCTCCAAGCTGTAATAACATTAGTGTGCATTCCTCATACTGTGGAAGAATATATTTCAGCATTAAACTGAGAACACTTTTAAAAGATCTTCTGGTACTACGAATAATCATAGGTTTAATAGAAAAAGGTTGATTTAGGTTTAGGAACCTAGGTGTTTGATTCTGTTATGACAAAACATTTCTTTAATTTACAAATAATTCTATTGAGTAAAAATATTTGTTTAATACAGAAAAAAAAAAAAAAACTGCACAGAGGCTAATTCCTGTATCATAGAACCTTAACCCTTTTTAGAACAAAAATCAGATTTTCTTAGAGTTTCCTTTTGGTGGCTTGCTGCAGGACCTTTTTGTTTAGCCCAATGGCAGTTTTTAAGTGGTCCAGATTAAGCAAATAAAAGCAGAAACCCTGGTAATAAGTCATGAAAATACCATTCTACCAGTGGAAACCAGTTGGGTACAGAATGATAGAAGAGAGAGGTATAAAACAGAAAGAAGAGCAAACGGCAGCTGTTGGCCAAATTTCATTGTTTGGGCGCTTAACTACTTTATAGAATCCTTCTCCACTTGCAAACACCTTTTTCTTTTCTTTTTTCTTTTTTTTTTCTTTTTTTTTCTTTCTTTTTTTTTTTTTTGACCAGACTTTTTAAAATTTTGTTTAGAAGTCAGCTGGGCTTAGTGGCAGTACTAACTTCATGTTTGTTGGATGTGTTTGCATTGCCTGCCTTTCACCTAAACATAGCAGGTTTAGTAAAGTTAGTCCCTGTCCCCTGTCACACTGACATTCATGAAATTTGGGTACCAACTAGCCATTATTTGCTGTTGACAAATAACAGGGCTTTTTCGTAAGATTACTACCACAAAAAGTCTTTCCCTCCTTTTTTTTTTTTTTTTTTTTTTCCCTTTCACTTTCCCCTCAGGGTGTTTTTTTTTTTTTCTGATTTAAGTGCAGCTTGATGGTAGGCTCTCACTGCTTTCTTTCTTGCTTGTTAAATGTCCCACAGGTCACTACCACCTCTGATGACATAACAGGTGGGATCTGAATTTATGCATATATATATATATATATATATATATATATATATATATAAAATTGCAATGAAGTGTTCATTTGAGCACTCTTTGCACTTGCATAATCCTGTGTCATATATAGTGTTTTCTGTCCCTGATTGTCAATCCCTTGATAGTAACAAACAGGGAGAGGAAAGATGTGATAAATTCGAAGGATCTTTCAATATGCTTTTAAGTCTACAAAGGGCGATGATAAAAATCAGATCAATAAGCTTAGATTCACTGTATGTGAAGTCCATCAGTCCATTCCTCCTGTGGAAAATGCTTTGGAGCTGTTGTTTCATCTCACACTGCTGTAAATAGTGAATTACTGTAAAGTTTTTCTCAAGAAGGAAATAGGAAAATTAATGTGAATTCATTTCTAAACTGCATTAGATCACTTTGACTGGCCTTAACTTGCTTTAGCAAAGTGTCCAGGATAAGATTTAATGAAGTTTAAATAACTCACTTTAATGCCATACTTTTAATTAATAACAACAATAATAAAGAAAAACCAAAAGAAAGAATAAGCTGTAAGTGGCTAAAACTTTTGCTATTGATGTTGGGCTGGGAATGTAGTTTTCCACAGCGATTTTCTATATTCCAGTGTTTTCACTTGTATGAATCCCTGATTTTGTCTCACTTTTCCATTAACCGTGCTTAATCACTTTGTCTGGGTTAAAAAAAAAAAAAAAAAAAAAGAAAGAAAGTGAGCATCCATACATCCATCCTAGGTAATCCATTTTAATAAACTTTCCAAATAACTAATTGGTACAATATTCTTTGCATGTTGCCTCAAACTGAGATGCAAAAGCGTTTAATCTCAGCTATTCTAGCGCCCTACCAGTCAATAAGAGCACCGTCTCTAACACAGTCCACACTAGAGAGGGAGATCATTGCAGCCAATTTATTGCCTGGCAATTCATTACTGCCCTCTGAGCCGCGATTCATTGCTGATGACTTTCAGGAATCCTAAAAACAAGTGTTCCCAGGTAGGGAAATAAAATAGTAACACATTTCTTTAATGCTTACTTTTCTTTCCCTGTGGACAGGATATAAATCTAGCTGGATTTATTTTCCTATTAGCAGAGATGAAAAGAAATGTCTTTAAAGATTTTAAATTTTCCCTTCCTGCTGTCTACACTTCCTTTGTGCTGGTGAGAATAGGTAGACCGCATCTTCTGCAGGGAAGTTCCCAAGCAAAAGCTACTATTGCACTAGGTACCTACTGCAAGAAAGCTTTAGCAATCTGAGTTTTTTAGAAGATCAAAAATTTCTTGTAAATTTTTAGAAAAATCTTCATCTTTACTTTTTGTTTGTCTGCTTACCAAGGTGTGCAGTGTAAGCTTTGAAATACTAGTGAAAAATGATGCACTAGCCAAGAATGAGGATTGGCTGCAAAAGCACCAAAGCTAGAGGACAGAGAAAATATGATGAGTGAAAGAATGACTGGAAATTTGTTTCTCCAAAAACTTTCCTGGTGGTCACTGTATTAATGATATGGCTTTTCTCTATCCATTTGGACTGTACAGTAATAGTTGATGATATAGAAGACAGCATTTTTGGAGGAGTGGAAAGTACATTTTAAGAAATGGAGAATCCGTGGTGGGGAAGCAATATTTTACTTTCAAGTATTAATTTTTGTGGTTGTTACATATAAATTGTCTTTCCTGAAGGCAATTTGCTTAGCTAGAGACTGCAGAGTACCAACTATAAATACTCTTCACTGCCCCAGGCAAATATTTTCCCCCCTCATATTAACATTGAATTAAATTAATGTGACATTAATATAGACACATTATAGACCCTGTTATCAAACAACATGTTTTTGAACTCAAATCTGATGATACATATAATGGAGTAAGTGAAGCATGATTCCCGGGATCCCAATCAAGCAAATCTCAGTCAATTGGGAGTTTGGGTAGGTTGATTTGTAATTTTTTTTCCTTTCACGTTATAATAGAGCATGTGACGTAAAAGGTATAGAGATGTGCTTTGCTTGGGCAGCTGAATGGCTCGGAACGATTCAAGCCTCACCTGCAAAACTGATCGTTCTTTAACGAGATTTCTTATGTTCAATGTGGTTTAGTTAATTGAAGAAGATGATATATTCTCATTCTGCATTTGTACCCGTAATAGAGTTGTTGCAGAGGCTAATAATTGCCAATACCGCTGTGCTAAAAGACACTGTCAGTCCTGATAGACTAGGCATTGTGCGGACCTTTTATAATAAACTACTAGTGCCACCCTAAAAAGATACTTTTTGTCATTTAATTCGGTTCAACCTTAATGACTTAAAATCACAGAAGTAACAGAAAGCATTTTTTTTTTTACTTATGTAAGTCCATTTTTATTAGACCATTAATTGCCAGTTCACACTGGAGGCTCTAGGAGAGTGGATAAAAAAAAATGATTATTTTAAAACCTACTGTGATCTTAGAAGCACAGTGAAAGTAGACAGAAAAAGGTACTGGATTGTTTAATTCCAGACATCACCTACAGTCTCACTCATAATTTGTCACCCACTGACTATTCCCATAAAGTACATTTAAGACCCTGCAAGTCCTACCAAGGGCTTTTGTGCAGTAAATCTGCTCTAATCATCACTGTGATACCGTGGAGTATTTTTCTGAGTAGGTGATTGAGGGGGTAATGGTGATAAAGAGTCAACATGAAAAGCAAGCAGCGAAAAAAAGAGACTTCTCAACTGCAGAAGTATTTCTGCTCCCTCTCTTTAATGGATTTCTTCACACTTCCTTCATGCAAACAGATGGCCTTCAACGGCGGCTCACAGGTGTCACATTCAGCGTGTGGAGCTGAGCCCTGCACAGATAGGCAAATAAATTACAAAATCTGTAGTTACTCTGGCTTTTTAACTTTGCTAAGAAAGACTATACATTTGACAACTTACTAGATCCAAAGCAAAACTCACATTGTTGGGTTTTTTTAATCCTCTTTCTCTCTCGGTAACAAATTTTTTCTACACAACTTCCAGCAGCCCCATGAAGATTGCTATGTAGATAATATGTGATAAACACTTTTTCTACTATAAATACTTCTGCGTGGGTATAATAGGTGTGCAATCATATTTTCTGAATGTTTCTAATGCCTCATTAGCTAAACCTTGAAGTTTTTAACTCCCTTTTCCTGTGAAATGCGCATGCCGATATATTCATTATTAAGAGTTGCCAAGTGATTCCTTAATTGCATTTATTTTAATGTGTTATTATTGCTAATTAAATGATCCTGTTTTCTTGCTCATTGACTTAAGGAGTCACTGTGGGTTTTTTGTTTGTTTGTTTTCATTTTTTCCCAATTCCTCCCCCCCCCCCCACACACCTCCACTTTCCTTCTGAACTTTTTTATTGTCTGCCTATGAAGCAAAGAAAATGCCTACATGTGAAGTGAGATGCTGGGCAGGATGTCTTGGTGCATCTAGATGTTTCAAGAGATCAGAGGTATGCACAACATTTGTGCCACCTATGCTCATATTTAAACCAGTTGCGTGCAGGTGTTAAGAAGAACGTCAGAATTTTTGGCCTTCTCAAGTAGGTCTAGGACATCTTCATGTCTCCTACATGAATATTACAGGCTTTGGTCTTTTGTTACAGGACATTGTGTCACAGAGTTGGAAGGAACATTGTAGTATCACTAATATCTCGACGGGATGAGCTACGATTCATTTTCCTGTTATAGTCCACGTTTGTTTGTTCAGTGTTTTTTCAGGGTCTGATCGGCCTTCTTTTTTTTTTTTTCACTAGCTCTTCTAAATAGGTACTTCTCTGGACTTCGTGCACCTTGAGATGTACGGCTTCTTCTCGACTGCTGACCTAAAGCTAGATAGAAATTGCTTCCTTTAGGTTTCCCTAAGTGTTCCAGAGCGAACTTCATCTGGCCCAATTGAGATGAAACATCCCTAAGCACTCTCTCACCTATCATTTTCTTCCTGCCCTGAGCTGAGATCTTTCACTCTTGTTTTATCAGTGTTGCAGGTTATCTCCCAATAGTTGGCCTTTTAGAAAAGAAAGATGAGAAAAGGAATTCAACATTTTTGTCCTGTTACCTCTTCTGATATTTTCCCTTCATATTCTATTTCTCCTACTACAGGTTTACTAAAGATTTTACTTTAATCTCAAAGGTTTCTTTCAATTGTGCCCCCCTTTTTTTTTGTCTTGGTTAATCTGAATTCTGTCCGCATAAACTCATTTTACTCTTTTATAATCATTCTTGGGAATCTGATCTGGTTTATATTTTCTGATTGCCTCTGCCTTACATTTGAGGATGTTGAAGAGGTTATTTCAGCAAATTACTCCCATACTACAGTTCCTGCTTTTCCTCTACTTTACAGAGAAGTAGGAGCTATTTTGTGCCTTGTGATTTATGGACCACTGGGAAGTGGCTACTTTATTTTCTTTCTTCAGGATTAATGTCTGACTGAGTGGTGCCAACCAGTGCAAAGTTAGGTAACAGAAAGCTACTTAACAAGTCTGAACAAACAGAAAATATCGTTTTTTCAGAGCTAGTATAATAAGGACTTTCATGCAAGCAAAGCGGGATAACTGACTGTGAATTCTTTGAGGCATGGTCAGATTTTACATTGCAAAATTGCTAATACTTTTCCAAAGGCAGATGAAAATAAAGGGTGACATTTGACAACTCATAAAGTAATGCTCTTAGATTTAAATATCTGTTCTGGTAGATAGGTAGCAAAAATCACAACTCACGGAATGTAAGAATTTTGAAACCCGCATGACATTTTCTTTCGCTTAATGCACATGAAAGGAGTAAAAGCTGCATTTAAAGCAAAAATGAAAAACAACCTAAATAGGAAATCTTTTTCAGTCTTGAGGCCTGCAGCAATCCCAGTCCAGGATCAGGAAGACCTCACATATGTGAATGCATTAAAAAAGGTGTACAAATATTGTATAAATACATGTGTTTGTATGTTTAATGATACATAAATAGATGCACTTCTATAGACAGAGTAGCTTCCAAAGACAAAAAGGAAAATGTCTGGAGATGCCAGACTTGGAACCACCACCTACCACACCTGACTAATGATATTTCTTTGACACTGAGTTGATTTCTTATGTGTGTGGGATGTTTATTACACTCCTGTGGAGGTGGGATGCTTTAGTAGGGGTTAAATCCCATTTCTGGAGCAGCAGAAGGTGAATTTAAATGGGCACCACGTGACAGCCTGGTTTACAAACCTGCGTGCTGCACTCTCTTTGCAATTAAAATAAAGAAATCCATAAAACCAAGAATCCAATAACAGTCTAACCCACCGGTCTGCAGCCATTCAAACTCCAGGGACGTTAATGGAGGTTTGCAATGTGCCAAGAATACTGTATCAGGCTGATAATGATGTGCAAGAGGGCACTCTTTTTTCATCAGTGAACCATATGGTTTTTTGAGTTTTTTTTCCCCCACAAAGTGTTCTGTGTGTAGAGACTTGATGGATTAAGCAAATCTCAGAATTTTGCTTTGTTGCAAGAAAGATTGTTGCCGAGGCTTATAATCATATATATGTATGTGTTTCAGTTGAGTACGGTTTGAGCTAGGAGGAACAAAAAATCATGTTTGGACTATGGATCACAAATTACAAAAATTCATGTCTAATAGAAAAAAAAAGTTATAGTGACAATTTGAGACTACCTTATAAAGCAGCGTAGGTGTTGACAGAGAATTGAAAGTCAAATTTTCTGTGTTGCTACCTTTTTTTTTTTCTTCTTCTTCTTTTGTGGAGAAAGTGTAAGATTATATGATGTTCATTGCTGTAATACCCAGGACTGTAAGCTGCTCCCTGAAATGCAATTTTTGCTTCATTGTTGCTGGAGAGGAGACTTTCAATGGTGACGATCAACTTCATGAGAAGTGTCTTTCAGAATATGCATGAGGCTTTTGTTAGGTATTTTGCTTTGCTACTGAAAGTTGTAAAAAGGGCCCATGTTCACAGACGTCCTAGACCGCAGTTATACACGTTATTGCTTTGTTTGCCTGTCACTGAGGTCTAGGGAAAAATTGCTGATAACTTCCCTAAGCTGCTTTAAGCTTTACAGTGCTCTAAGATGTGGATGCTGACAGGTATCTCATCCCTTTAACTATTCATATCCCTGCTGAATTATTGTAATTTGTTCAGTGGAAACGATGGTTTTTGTTTGTGAAAAAAGAGCTGTGTTTCTGTGAAGGAAAGAAAAAAAAAATCCAGTTTATATATAGAGGTAAAAAGAAAAGATAACGGAAGCCCAGTGCCCAGAATACTGCAGCCCTGAAGTCTGTTATAACATTTATATTTGTACATTTCTAACCTTTACAAGGAACAGGAGAACCACAATTCAAAGTTGCTACCATCATTCAAAAGCCTAATACAGAAAAGTCTATTCCATTTTAAATAATCTTGGCATTTTCTTCCTGATTTAGAAAATCTAGTGTCCAGAATTGTCACTTTTTTGTGATAATAGATAAGGACGACAGTTGATTGCTGGAGACAAGTGCTAAATGAGCCTTGAAGCCCTTTGACAGCATATTATCAGTGTTTCTCTGTCATTCAGCTGAAGGTAAGAAAGCATTAAAGCTAGTTGTGCCTTTCTGACCAAAAAAATTATTCATACTAGAGTTTACCATATGGTAAAATAAATGTACTTTTATTGTATTTACTTCTATTTACCAGATGGTTTCTTCAATTAGAAAGTCATTTTGCTGGAGCCTGGACAAATGCATAAAAGAAAGAAGTCTGTTCTCTAAGGACCATATGAAATGGTCTGTTTGTGCACCTTAATTGAGATGCACTAAATCCAGTACGTGAAGGCCTTCCAGTCCACAATGAAAATCAGAATAGATGTGATTTCCAAATTAGCTTTCCAGTTAATATGTTAATCGTTTTTCTTTTGTGTATATATATATATTTTTCTAATAGAGTCATGAAAAGTAGGGCTGGAAGTCATCTCAAGATGATATCAAGCTCATTCCTTTCTTCAAAGACACGATCATTAATGTGTGTGTCATTAAGGACAGATTTCTCTAGCCTGCCCATCAGTGAGGGAGATTCCAGTTATTAGGTAATCTGTTTCATTGCCCTTTACCCTTGTTATTAAATGTTGTGTTTTTTTCTTAATGTCTCACCTGTATCTTTTTCATTCCAAATTTACTGTTTCTTATCTAGCTATGTGGACACACATGATTTTCTCCTTCCTCCATAAGACACACTTGAAGTCTCTTCTTCCTTAGATTAAATTTCCTGCTTTTCTCAGTCATTCCTCTTGAGTTGTGTTTTCTAGACCTCTGTTTATCGTTGACCTCCTCTGGATTTTCTTGAGGTATTCTACAGCCGTTTAGCTGAGACCTTGTGCTTGCTGAGTGGAGCAGAAGCGCTGTTTCATGTGTGGTTAATATTTGTTTTTATGCCTCCTTCATGATGTCCGTCTTTCCTCAGCAGTGACATTATTGTCTCCTGTTCGCTTCTGACTCACAATAAATCCCCTAAGCTGTAAAAGCATATGAAAGGAAGCACAAAGAAACCTATATGTGTTCTATGTCCTAATTTTTCTTGCTTTATTTTTCAGCAAAGGCATGTTGAAATGACACATGGAAATATCCTCATTATCCAAAGATACTTTCCCAAGAACTACTTTCAGATAGCTGCTGCACTGCACTTGTAAGTCCAATTATTTTTGTTGAAGTGTCTTTAAAGGGAAATCAAGTCTCATTTCTGAGTTTGACTGTGTAGCATTTCTCATGCTCCTTGTCTTGCTTCACTGCCTAATGTAACTTGGATGTGTTCAAAACTGCAGCTAAAAAGGACTCCACCCCACCCCAGAACAGTGTCAAATGAAGTTTCTTCCTGATTTAACTACTGATGTAAGTTTTCAGTGTATTGAGGAGTCATTGCCGTAATGCTTACTGCAAGCCTTGGCCTGCTGAAGCACCGGCACCGTTATATTAATAGATGACTGATGGAACTTTGAACAAGTGGCAGAGACTTCTTGAGTGTAATGCACTGGAAGTATGGGCTAGTCCTGCAGATTAAAGATTTATCTTGCAGATAATTGGTAAATTGACAACCCAAGTTGACTGTTGACTGACAGTCAACAACTCTAGTGTCTTTGAATACTATTGATTATTATATGTTGTTTGTGCTGCAGTAGCATCTGAGAACTTTGAAAGTCTTATTCTGGTCTCCAACAAGAAATATTAAATTCATATTTACATGAACTTTCAACCATTATGGATTATGTAGGAACCAGTCTGGAGTTTCAAAAAGGAGCAATATTCCACCCCCAAAAGATTTATCTCCAAAACTTACTGAAAACAGAAAGCCTGGACAATCTTAGTGAGGCTTAGTTTAATCTCTGTGTCCTGAAGGAGAACCTCTATTTAGTGGAACATTTCCCTGAATTCCCTGTACACAAAATAAATGAGATTTAATCAGATTCCTAATTTTATTTTTCTCCTCATCATTTCATGTTTCCATTAATGGACAGTCTTCACTGTAGGCACTTTTAAATCGTCTGCAGGTTGTTCTGTGATGAAGTAACATTACTGTTCAGAATTCCTGATACCATTGAGCATCTCTAATCTGTTCATTACAGAGAATAGAACAAATGCTATGATAAAATTATTTTATTGAAAAAAGAACTTGTTGTTATTTCACTAACAAATTTCACTAACAACTTTCACATCTAATTGCCAAATGTGAACAAATCCGAATGAGTGAAGAATCCTTCTGTCATGTCTGCTCCTATTACAATAGCTAATACTTTAGAAGTATCATTATACACAGATTTTCAAAATAACTATCTATTAAACATTGGCCCTATAAAACTAGCAACTCATCATTAATGATTCTTAAAGTACTAAGAATAAATTAATAAATTAATTATGTTTGACCATAAAAAAGCTATATTTACTCTTGTGAAATTAGACAGGCAAGGGAATATGCAACTAGAAAACAAGAACCAGTCCTATTTAATACTAGACTACCTACATGCTTACTGTAGTTAGGTAGGTAAGTACGCAGCAGCTATTTTTCTTTTTTATAGCCTGCTTACAAAGTCCAGTCCTGTCATTACCATTTGGTTGTTATAGGCTATGTTTAGAAGCATATTTAGATGGTGTTTTTAAATTCTTTCAGCAAATGAATTAATGTAAGAGCTGTCATAAACTATAACTTTCAGGTCATTTTGGGCTTGGCATGATTTGTAATTTCAGCATTTCTGCTTAGGCATTCAGTCTACACCTTATGCCAAATTGCAGAACTCGTCAGAGAATGTGTTTACGCCAAGGTACTTGAAGAGGCACTTGCGCGGCAAACTATTTCTAGACATTCAAAGGGTTGATAAAAGGTGCATTAGTTTAACTTGTAAATGTCAAGAATAGAAATGTCACAGTACAACAATCCTGATTTGATGTACTTGTGCTTGTGCACTGCAGAGAGAATAAATACTCCAGCCTCTGATGCAGGCAGACCAGTTTCATCCCAAGCCCATGAACGCATGACTCACTGGTCTTAGCTGGCTCTTTTGCATCAATTGATGTTCGTGTTTAAAGCGAATAGTGCAATTGAGAGGGTCTTCGGTTAACTGAAGTCCCACTGCTTTTCCTTTATGCCTCATCATTCCAGGGGCAAAAATACCTGACCTGACAGAGAGGAAAATTTTCAGTTAAACTGTTCAGCGTTGTATACTGAACAGACCTGATGCATTCCTCTCAATGGCGTGACACTGTGAAATGCAATTTTAGGGGAAAAAATGCTTTATTTGAAGTACAATTATTTTGTATGTCCTTACACATCCTAAACTCTCATTAATGAATACGAATGCCATCGTGCCGTTCCGTCCTGTAAAGTCAGAAATAGAACTCAGCACCTGCCAATTTTATGCTAACGATGACTCACCCATGTGGATCTACTTGTGTTATGATTTGATCTAAAGTAGCTATAAAAAGGTGAAACAGGATATATCAGAGAGTCCTCCTAGTTTTCAGCTTTCTTTGCTTTGGTCCTTGCTGATTTGCTGCCAAAGTATTATTGGCGGAGAGGCCATACTCATCCTTCTTACAGAAAATGTCAGAAGGAGGTTATGCAGGAGAGCAACCAGGTGAGATCCCTGGCACTGCAGTTATTAAAGATTAATCAATGGAATAAGAGTTTGATGGAGTTTAGTAAGTTTTCTATATTCTATATTATTTTGTACTATCTAGTGTGACTTTTACAACAAATACTGCTTTTTTTTGTGTGTGTAAGTCGTCAGCGAACTTCTTATCAGTATTTAACCTTGATTTTACTACAATTTGAATAGCAACTTTCGTGAATGATGCATGGTACCAACATTGAACACAAGCAGTATGAAAAAGTGAAAAAGTTTCATTGAGGGATTCAGTATTTGAAAGGAGATCTAAGCTGGCTGGACACATGACCCATGATTATAGCTAATTTCTAGTGCAGTTTAAGGGAAAAGTGAAAATTTTCTTGGCTATAAGAAAATAGACTTTTCAGGAAATGCTCCTGGTGGAGTGAGTGAGATGGAGATATTCTTTCATGTCCTAGACTCTTTGCCTTATGTCATTTTATTTGTAACGGGAACAGAATCCTTCAGAAAATAGAAAACAATACCTAATCTCAGGTTGAAAATTGGTCAGAACAAAAAATCAAACTAGTCGTGATTTGTAATTTCAAGAAGTAATTTACAAATTTATGTTAACAATAGCAAAACCATTATTTCTGAGCTTCCTGCTGACAAATGTATAATTTCCTAAAATGTGCTTTGTTTTCTACGTTTGCGATTTCTGGTTTCCATCCAGAAAATATTCTTTTTCTCATCCTTATCCTTATCCCTCTCTTTGTCAGCTGATAAAGGAGATCCCTTCTTGAAACTGAACTATGTTGTGCTTAATACTGTGAACATTCTCCATTTCTTTCTCTTTCTTTCTTTATGGAGATGTGGAGAGATTCATCTAACAACTGCAGTGTGTTCTGAGATCAAAGATGTCTCAGATGTACAGGAGGACTCAGGCTGGAAGGGACTGGTAGGTAGCCTCTAGTCCAAACTTCCACCCACATCAGGGTCAGCTGTGGGTTGTGATCAGCCTTCCCTGTCATTCCTAGCTCTTCCCACCAGATTGGCCAGCCTGTTGGGTAAGCCCCATTTTATCTGGTGAATCTTTACCCCAGAGCCCCATGGTCACTCCTGGTATGCTCTATGTCTCCCTGACAGCCTTGTTGGTGCCCACATGGATGAGCAGAAGGCGGATAATAGTCTGAGGACTGGAGAAGACTCAGCAGTCCCACACTGTCCTGGACCTGAGTCCCTAGCAAGCAGCAAACCTCCCCAGCCAGCGGGTCCAGTCAGCAGAGGTGGGCTGCCATCCCTCACTAAGTCTCCAAACACCGTCACTATCTTCCTTCTCATGGTGCTGAGGCGTGGTTCAGGCTTGGCCAGCTCTGGCACCAGAAGTCAAGCATTTCCAGCACTCTTGTTGGGGGGAATCTTGACTTGCCACAATCAGCTACATTCTCTTGGTGCTTTCATCTGTGCAGGTCCTCAGCTGTGCAAGGTCTTGGTGCTTGGCAATCTCAGCACTACCTGCCAATCTCTTCACCTTCCCAGCCATTGCACAGCCTGCTTACTTTCTGCATCAGTGCTTTAATTTAAATTTGGTCACATGTCTCCTTGACCAGTACACCCCTACTGCAGGTGTGGAGAACATCTGCCCCAGCCCAGCTTCAGCCAGAGGCACCAGGCTGAAGCTCCAGACCTGGAAAGCTGCATCCTCTATTGGGAACTCAGTCTGCATAAAGGCTTCTGATGTCTCAGAGGTAGTTGCTGCCACACGCTCCTGCCCCTCTTGCAACAAATGGAGGATCAACTCATTGTCATAATTATTAATGACTTTCACCTGAGCAAATAGGGAGCAATGGTGAGAACTAGTGTTAAAGCTGCCAGAAATGGAAATCTGAAGTACAAAAGAAATTACTGAGTAATAACCAGATGAACCCAAGAGAAAACAATATACAAATGATAGCTAGCAATGTTGCTGAAAAGTGAAGATGGTCTCATTCTTCTAGCCCTAGATCAAATAACTGGTATTAACTAAGAAATAATAAAAAACCTATAGCCTGTATGAAGGAGAAAATGAGAAATGTAAGCCCTGAATAAACATCAGGTATGAGAACTAAAACTAAACAATTTGAAGAGAGAGAAGAAGAAGAAAGGGAAGGGGTCTCATTAAATACTCATCTGTTTTTAAATAATGAATAGAAAATGAAAGAAATGGCCATCCATTCAAGAAATGCTATTTTTAAATACATTTGTGACTGTGTATGACAAATATGCAGCATGTTTGAGTAGAAACCTGAAGGCATATGTGTGTGCACTGCTGCTATTTTTGTGGCCTATTAAAGATGATGGGGAAAGTAAAAGCTCATTCTCTTGTTTTGAGCACTCATAAGCTACTGATTAGTGCAAAAGGGCCATGTCTGGACTTGTCTCTGTCACTTTTCGGAATGACAGAAACATCAATGTGAACAGTGATGATTTAGGGCAAAACCTCAAAACCTACTTCCAAATTTTTTTTTATTATTTTTTATTTATTTATTTATTTATTAAGATTAAGGAAAAAAAAGGCAGTCAGAATAGAAGTACTTTACTTTCCTGATGATAAGGAAATAAATACAATAACAATCCCTGATTTATCAATTTATCAGATTGTCATTTATTGAAAATACTGTAAAAAGACAAATAAATCTATACCTAGAAACGACATAGTCAAATAGCTGCATCAAAGCATGGGTTAGAAAGAAAAAAGTATGCTTCAGAATATGCAAGTCTTCTCTCTTACGTTAGACCTGCCTTGACCGGACACTAGATAGGAGATCTGGCTCAGGTTGAACTCTTGTTATTAGAGAGTTTACGGCAAACTCCCAAAGTGCGTAGGAGCAGGTCACTGTGATGAGACAGTGTTCACCTGGGAGTCCTGGAAGGTCTCAAGCAGTAATTCATTTGTGCAAATCTTCTGTATAATCTACTGCCTAGACTGGCCTCAGCACAGAACAGAAGTTCCTGGAGTGAACAGAGGTGGCAAAGGTTGGTCAGTGACACAAATTTTCGTAGTGCAATAAACAATGAAAATGGTCATGAATTATCTCAGGTGGCTTCTACGATGCTGATCATGATCGGGCAATAACATAGCAAAGGAGGTTCAGCATTGGTAAATTTAAAGTACTTGCTGCCTGTGTACACAGTAGGTTTTAAACCAGTATTAGCACTCAGACAAATGAGTTTGAAATCACCGTGGATAACCATACGAAAATGTCAGCCCCAGTGTTCACTGGTGGTTCGGCAAGCAAGTGTAATGTTGGGAATTAGGAAAAGAATAGTGAACAAGACAAAAGATATTGCTGTACCACTATATAATACCTCTGGGTCATAAAAGAATTAAAAATAATGAATGAAGAAGAGCAACCCATATGACTGCAGGTATAAAATTTAATTCGTTTTATTCCATAAATGGGTACATTAAATAAACTAAGATTCTTCTCTTTGGAAAAGATATGAAGAGACTATGACAAAGACATTACAAAAACCTCAAATCTCAAATGGAAGGTGAATAGGGATCCATTTTTTCAGTATTTCTTATGATTTATGCAATAGGAAGCATGCAATGAAATTACAGCATAGAAGTTTTAGAACCAAGAAAAGGAAATAATCTTTGAACACATTTTGGCGTTCATTATACCAACAGTACACCTGTGTTAAAATAATCATCAGAGAAATTTATAGAAGAAAAATTCACTGAAGGTGATTAAACACAAAGCTATGGGTATGATTCTGGATCAGTGATGTGCTTACTCAATGATTTGCAGAAAGTACAAAAAACATTGTGAGAAAGAGTTACTTCCCCCCCCCCCATTCTTTCTTTTCCTCCTTAGCCATGCAGCATAGGCCACTGTAAGAGACAGTAGCATAATTTTTAGGTGGACGCTTACGCACTTGAAATTCGGACACTGCATGCGCAAGTTACTGATTCTCAGCAAATGTCTGCTTTCCTGAGTTAGTATCCGTGCTTCAGTATCGTAATTTTATGGGCACAGGAAGTTCCACCTGAACGTGAGGGGGAATTTCTTTACTGTGAGAGTGACAGAGCACTGGAACAGGTTCCCAGAGAAGTTGTGGAGTCTCCTTCTCTGGAGATATTCAAGGCCCGCCTGGATGCAGCCCTGTTTACCACGCTCTAGGTGACCCTGCTGAGCAGTGAGGTTGGACTAGATGATCTCCAGAGGTCCCTTCCAACTTTACTGATCCTATGATCCTATGTTTTTGAAATGCAGAGGACTCTTAAAAAACAGTACATATGGAGCTTTCTGGATGCTGCTTTTATCCATTTTAAAAAAGTAAGGAGTGTTTCACAGTCAAGTAAGTTCAAAAAAGCAAAGTACTGAATATAATTTTCTAAAACTTGCCCTTTATTTTGCAGGTTATTATAACAGCAATACTGCTACTCAGACTTTCCTGTGGGAAGGTACCATATTAGCTGTGAGTCGGTGGGTTGGAGGATATAATTGACACAGACATTATGAGGTGGATAAAAACCAGGATTGTCTTTATTAGTCTCACTGACCATGGGTGGCAGCAAGCTGTGTTGTATTCCCAGTGACTCTGGATGGCTGCAATTGGACTGCTCCCTGAGCTTTCTGAGTCACTGGTCACTGCCAGTTAGACTGACTGACTAGTGTCCATTTTTATGAGAATGTTTACATTTTTTTATTACTTACAACATCACACTAAAATGGTTTTCAAATTGCGAGCTAAGCCACTCGTGTTGTTAAGGCCTTTTTTAATGAACAGCTCTCCAAGCCCTGGGAGATGACGCTTTCCAAGACCCAAGAGATGAAGCTCTCCAACCCCCAGGAGAAGCAATGAATCATTTGCTATCTTCTTCCATTATAAACAGCTCTTTTTATGGTCGAGATAATGCAGTTAGATGGCTGTCTGTAATTACTTAGTTCTTTGCCGATAATTAATTGTCTATAATTACTTGGTGCAATGCTGACATGTCCGAATAATTTCCTTGCCCAGTGGAAGCCAAGAACGTGCTAACTTCATTTGCTGAGAGATGCGGTCTACTCTTAATTTGCACACTTACTTCATGAAAGCTTTATCTGATGGAATTTGATGGATACGTGTTATCACCTTTAGTTATATATTTTTAATGCTTTAGGAGATGGAGTAGCACTGAGATATAATTCCATCCTACTCAGAAGTTTGAGTTCAGCCATTTTCAGGCCCGAGGTCTCTTCTGCATTGCTTTACTGATATCTGGCTCCATCCTCCATCTACTAATATCTATTTAGAGCATATCTTATTATTTAACAAAGGTCTTGTGTTCTTTTATTTCCTTTATTTGAGCCCTTACTTAGCTTAACAGCATGGAAACAGATCTCCTCATACAATACAATGCAACATATTTTCTTTAAATTCTCTTCCAAAACAACATTTAGCTTCATTGTATCTTCATATCAACTATAAATACTTAATTTATTTGCATTAAATACTGAATACTTGCCCACATACTCAATTTAATTCCCATGATCATCCAGTAGTTTTAATTCACATGCCTATTAATCACTTATTATCTAAGAAGTCTCAAACACAGCCATTTTAATTAATCACTTACATCCTGCCTAACATATCTGAAGAATTAATCTCCAAGAGTGTCCTACAGACTAGATACACACTTGTAACATACTTTATTTCTCTTTTTGGCATTCATGATTTTTGCAGCAAAATTATAAAAAAGAGTATAAATTTCATGCCTTTTCTTTGTAGCTCAGTAAATGTAACTTTTACTAATAAGTCAATAAGCTTTGTATCGAAAATTTAAGAACTTTTCTGGACTTACCTTGACCTCTTCTGGTTTTTACTTGCTCTAATAATTTTTCAGTCATCAAGTGCTTATTACTTAGTATGTTTCAGTCCTGTGAATAGCATATATGACAAATTTTTGGAGTCATGGCATCGACTTTGCCACTGCTGATGTCAGCTGAAGCTGGGGGAGGAAGGAAGGAACTTGGAAGGAAGCAACCTGGGATAAGGAAATGTATCAAAATGATGCCAAGATTGAAGAGGAATGGACCCCTGTCATATATATCCTCGCAGCAAAGACCTCTTCCCAATCTGTTTCATCCCATCCATTCTGCCTGAGGAAGCTTTAGGTCCCAGAGGGACGTGGGAGCGGTGAACATAACACCAGAGAAAAGGAGTAGATATTACAGCCCTTCTTTCTCTTCTGTATATTTGAAGATTTTTATATTATTTTAATTTGATGCTTAAAACATTATCTGGACAGTGAATTCTTAGCTTTCTGCAAGAGAGAATGTATTCCCTTTTTGCCCATAGTGAGATATCAGAGTAATATTTTCCACCTCCAAAATATATTTTCCCATGTGTAATGATTAAAAGGCTGTTACAGAAGACCTTTGTTGTGTACGCCCTCAGAATGGGCATCAAAATTCAATTTCCATCAAAACAGTAAATATAAAGGCTTGTTGGTGACCCAAACTGTTGCATTATTGGAAAAGCGTTTACCTTATAACAGTGAGAAGAATATATAGAATTTATATCACATCGTTAATTTAATATGCAGAAGAAGCAGCGTGGAAAAGGCGTTATGGGCACAGGGGCCTCTTGTGGCTGCCGTTGGATCATCAGGTTCCTTCCTAAATCCAAGAGCTCTGATGTCCTTCTGCTCCTCCTCCGCTCAGGTAGGAAACGTGATCTCTCACGTCACCACCTTTCTTCATCTCACCTCCTCAGCTTCAGGGGAGTTTATTCTCTTTTCTCCTCTGCCCTGAAGAAGTGCTGCTGAGTTATACTGACAATCAGAACAACCAATTAAACCATCGGCTGCTCTTTCTGTATTATTACTTTAGGTACCAAACAAACAGCCTGTAATATCTGAGATATTCTGTCAGTAACTGGGATATTTTCAGTGATGGTGCTGCGGCCAAGAGCTATTTTAAGAAACTTGTTTCTGAAGCCAATACAGTACACTTAAACTATCAGCAGTAGTAGTTTTTTTAAATTTTTTTACTGAGTCACTTCCCAGCTTGCTTCATTTCTTTCTCTTTAATTCGATGTTCAGTGCAAACATCTGATGTTACGGAGCACTGGGGTTTCTGCAGTATCCTTCTTGGAGTGGCATTTTATGCATGCTTTGAAGAAACCATGTAAAAGTGGCTTTAGTATTTGCTAGTGTCACTTCATACTAAACTGTACTAAGCTGTGGGAATTTATTTTCCTTGGGTTTTCTGCCCTGCAGGAGAAATCACTCAGAGAATCAACTGTCCTACCTGACACTCTGTGATCTGCAAAGCCTGTCCTATTTTCTGTGTCTAGAATATCTGACCTAGAAAAGTGTTGCTGGGAATTGCTCTACAGTCATTTCATTGAAACAGGACCTCCAGGCTAGCCTCTTAAAGTACCAAAGCAGTGTGCTATCTGCCATGGTGTGTTTTCTTTTGCTCTTGCTTTTATTTTGTTCTCCATATGCTCCTTTTTTAACCCCCCACTATCCCTTAATGACAGCAATATAAGCATAGACTCCTCCAAGTAACTTCCAGAGAGGGACTGGATGTGACAGAAATAGAGCTGTCCCACACTGATTTGTGAATACTGTAGGGAAGGTTATTAGGAAGTTTACTGTATAATTATTTGGGTTTAATGTAATGGGGAATTTGTAGAAAACAAGAAGGAAACAGAAGGCCTACAAATGACACACCATCTGCATACACTTAAGATGTTGTTATCAGGAAAAGCCTGGGTAGCACAAGACCAAAGGACAGCAGCAACTGAAGCAGAGACTTTGGCTGATGATCTTATGCCTTCCTTAATTGCTTTCTTTATTTACAAGCCCTAGGTAAAATAACTTGTATATTCTACATCCCTCTATCTCAAAATGCAGTGTTCCTGCTGTTAAACTGTATATTTGTTTATGTGTTTTCTGTGTGTACCACCCATGATAAACACTTAGAAGAAAGAATTTCAGTAGTAAGGTCTATGTAGACTCAATGAGTAAATGATTATTTCTTTGGTCTTGGTCTAAATGTGAGAATACTTGGGAGTTTTTCTTTATAAGTACGAGATTGATACTTGATTACTGGATCAAGAGTGTTACTTGGAGATAGAAAAGGATCAACAGTTAATATTCTTCTCCAGTCATAACCCTGCAGCAGTCAAGATTTTCAGAATAAGAACTAGTGGAGTCACTTTACCCGTGCTGTGCTGTGCACGAGTACAGGGATGTACAGGGAACCCACAGTCAGCTCAAGGACTTGCAAACCAATCTTCTCACTTTTAAATAAGATACGAGTTGAAGAAATGATAGGCATTATGATTAAGTGTACTTCATGGTTTCAAGGGCTTTCACCTAAACTTCTCAATTAATTAAGAGTCTTTAAATCACAGTCATTTTTTTCTTCTTTTAAGTATATCTAGCTGTGTGTTGATGTATAACACATCAATCAAATGCAATTAATTTTGCCTTTTAGCAAAAATACCAACGGCCAATTCAGCAATGAATATTTTATGCCATTCATTGACTGCATTCTCTGACATAAAAAAGTAGACTGAGGTCTACACTGAATCACATGGGCCACCAAACTCAAGATATCCAGTATTTTGAACATGTTACCATTTCAAGACTTTGCAGATCAACTACCTACCATTAATGAAGCTTGAAAAAGAGTCTGTGTTTCAGTAAATTTGTGGATCAGTCCTGGGTGCTCAAAGCCAATGTATCTATAAAAATAAATTACAGAACAGTATTGTGGAAACGTACCTTTTTCTGAAAATGCTTTACCACGACTATGCAGGACTCAACCTGGGAGACCACAAGCGTATTTTAGCTGAGGATGACTGTTTCACTGATACTAGGCATCCAAAAAGTAGACACAGAAAATGTAACAAAATTATAAAGTGATGTAGGCTGCTCTTTTCTAGAAGATTGAGTAAGAGCATTCCACTGTGCATATTTAACCTTCAAAACAGAGAATTTAAGTAACTAAACACAGAAATACTCTACCCTAGATATCCAATAACATATTAGAATTGAAAGCTGATATTTCCAGTCTGTGTCATAGACTAGATATGGTCTATGATAATTCAAGTTGGAAGGAACTCTGTTGGTTGTGTGGTCTGAGCTGCCACTAAAGCAGAACAAACTCCGAGCCTTGTCCATCTAGTTTGGAATATTTCCAAGGAGAACGTTTCCAAGCAACCTGTCCCAATGTTTGATTAACAACACTGATTTTTTTTCATATATCTTAAAAAATTTCCTGTGTTCCAAACTATTCCATTGCCTTTTCTCTCATCACTGTGCACCTGCAAGAAGACTTGAGCTCCATCTTCTCTGTACTCTTCCATTAGGTAGCTGAGGGCAACAGCAAGATAACTCCTGGCCTTATCTTCTTCATTCTGACTTAACCTGCTTCCTTCATGTATCGTGTGCTCTGGGGAGTGAGTCTGACATCAGATCCTCGTTTTTGCCTTGGAAACCTTCCAGTTTTCAGCGACTTCCTTGGTCACCATGACCTTGCAAAGATGACAGCGAGAGCCTCACACTAATGTCATCTGATAGACAGTCCCCATTATAATTAGTTGGATTATCATATATGAAACGTATCCCACATTTTATCCTTCTTTATTACTATAGTAATATTTTTATATGAGCTTATGAGTGATATCATTTCTTCTGGCATTTTTCATAAGTTTGAGTTCTATCATTCAAATATTTGGCTTTATTTCTGTGCAACTGTTTTCATTTTCTACTGTCTAAATACTTTTTGGGGATACAGAATATTTTGAAAGACGGATGTTTGTGCATACTGAAGCACAATTTTTTTGGTGTTCAGGGAGTCTTTTGATAATATTTTAAGCTGAAGTATGCCATAAGTAAATGCTCCCTCCTAGTCCATGTAAACAAGTCCTTTCACAGAGTCTGCCTGGAGCAGACTGACGTTTCATGAATGATGATTGTCTCTTTTTGAGCATTTTTATGCTACTGACTTATGTCAAATAAAATCAGAGGTTCTTCTATCTTTAAAACTATTCTTGGCAAAAATCTCACCTCCATATTTCTTATTTACTGTTCTCCATCTTTGGATTTTATAGATACATCCTGAACTATTTTTTCAAGCAGTTTAAGAATTAATCTTTGTTTACATTCTGGTATTTTTCTGGAGTCTGAGTCTGCAGCCAGAGTATCGTATAATAGCTAGGTTACCCCTGGGAGGTTGAAACAAAACTTTAGGTCATGAATTCCCGTTGATTTCTTTAAGTATATTGCTACAAAGTCAGCACGATTGCTTGCCTGCATAAGGCCAGCCGCATTTGGCTTTTTGCATTTTGTTTATTACTCAGTATGCCAAATTTCTGTTGCTGATTCAGCAAGGCACTCAGGCACAGGATGAAGTATGACCAAAGTAAAATTTGTACTTAAATATGCTTGAAAGCCCGGAACTAGAATCTTTGACTGCAATTGCAATTGCAATTTTTTTTCTCTTCTGCTGACCTTACTAAGTACTTCATTAGCAGTACACATAGAGTAAGTTGTCCATTTGCTTTCATCATCTGTCCCAGTGGCATTTGCACCTAGGAGTAAGTGAAGCTGTCATATTTATGGCCTTCCACTTTGCATATTATTCCCAAAACGCTGCAGGTTACATTTTTAGTTTGGGGTTGAACATATTCAAAGGAAGATTGAAGAGTTAGTCCAGATTTATTCCCCTTCTGGTTAATTTGTTCATGAGCTAGCCTTATTTAACTTGTAGGAACTATCAACATTTTCAGATTTTGTAGCATTTGTTACAGCATTTGTGAATACTTTAGCTGATATATCAGATGATATTTAACTAACTCTGTGCTTTCGTAATGAACATATTTATGAATATGATTATTTCCTTCACCCCTAGTTTTACTATAGTGTTGCTAAAACAATATTAATGGCTCATCTGTTTTCATGATGTGCTTTTTTTGTAATTAAAATGATGAAGAAATATACTAGCTATGCTGCTTTTTCTTTATTTCATTGTAATTTTTGTAAATTACTCTATTGTTCTTCCGACAAAATTTTTAATCCAGACAAAATGGATGAGAAATTAAATAATGAATCTTGCTTTTGCTTAAGCACCACTGGTTTTGCAACACGATAAAACTGTAAAGTTTATTATTAATAAATTTCTGTACTTACGATGCCTTGTGGCCCTTTTAACTTCAATGGATGTGCCAGAGCAGGTGGGCACAGATTTTATCATACCTTTAAGCTTAGTGATTTATGAACCAGAGGGTCACCTTTTAGACTATTAAGGAGAAGGGTACCATGAAGAGCAGGACTGTATCCCAAAAGGGAGCGTTTCCAAGCCTAGTTTCCTTTTTTTTCACAGTAGAAATGACCTCACAAGTGACTGGGAAAAACAAAACACTCAAGTTCTTGCACTTCTTTGAGCAGTGGTTCCCTGATATGCCCCAGAGGAGCATGGAGTGGACAGTCCAGCCCTCAGGTTCAACAGGGATGAGATGGTGAGGGGACCTCGTGAGGGGTCACTTTTAGGAAACATTGCATTAATGTGAGGTTAATTTTGATGACAAAATGACAGGAACAATATAAATATTGAGCCTGAAAAATGTAAGTCTTAATTACCAAATGAAATTTTATTTCATAGACTTCCTTTCCCAGTGCATGGCTTCTTCCTGCCTATTTAACTGAAAGAAAAATATTGGTGTAAGTTAACTGGAAGCTGCTGTCACATCATCATCCAAGAGTTAACTGTACGTTGAGATTTTTAAAATCATTCAGCTGTGGGTGTAAGTACATATTGCCTGAAATCATTCTAAAACAATGCAGAATAGAAGTGGACTAATGCTGAACATTACTCGTAATGAAAGCTTGTAATGTAATTATTATGTTTCTCACTTGCATTAACGTAATGTTGATAACATGATGTCCCTGCTCCATTTATAGTAGCAGGGCAGACCTACCCATGTCGTCCCCATTGCCGGTTCAACCAAGGTGATTTTCTCTATCATATTGTTTCCAGACTTTGCAGAATTATTTTCCAGACACAATATATTAGGCTCTTACTTCTTTTTCTTCTAGAGGGACAGAAGTTTTAAATTAACCACAAAATAAAAAAGCCCATAGGAACTAAGCGTATATTACCGATCTTCTGGTTGCTAAGAATTGCACTTTGTAGGCAATTTGTTGAGTGGCCTTTGAGAATTGTTATTTATAACAGTGTTATGGTTCATTTATATTTTATGCAGACATAAAAAAACCCATATTCCCAATTGCTAAAAAGGAAGAAGAAGAAAAAAAAAAAAAAAAAAAAAAAAAAAGCCAAACAACCCACCCATACCCATTTCTCTGGGCAGCTTATGTTAATAGTTTCCTGTCTGTTCCTTAATTAGAATACAAATCCATTGAAAACTATTTATTTTGCATCTTCAGAGATGATATTCTGACCCTGCTGAAGTTACAAAGATCACAAGAGTTTAGTCTTTTGGGGGCCTGGAGGATTTTTTTTTCCACTGGCTCTATGTTGCCTTTTTTGGTTTGTTTGTTTTTTTTTTTTAAAAAGGCTGGCACTATGATGCTGGACTTTTACGACCAAAATGTAGTGTTTCTCATATTGATAGATATTAGTGACAGTTATCTCTTTCTAAAGGAAGAATATTAAATAATCCTAGGTCAAGCAGTCTTTTAAAGCTTTATGCTGGCGGTTTTAAGGTCTTTGATGCCTGTAGTTCTAGATACACAACTAAATCTGACAATAAAAAAAAAAAGACGAAATCAAAAAGGGACAGCTAAAAGAAATTATACCTTATATAAGGTATCCCCATATATGGGCAAGCTGCAAAATATTCTTTTCTCAGATGTACGCATGTGCCCATAGGCATCTGTAGAATTTCTTAGTTTGCATTTTTTCAAAATAATCAAAACAATTTTTACAACTTTTTGTTATAGCGATGTCTCCTCTTCAAGCATTTTGAGATTTTTGAACTTTAAATGTTCAACAGAGTGCAGATTGCAACTTCCGGAGCTTTAGGATTAACTGGTTAATGAAAGCTGTATCTAACCCCACTCTGTGCGGGGACTTGGTCTGCAGGTTGGTTCAAAACAATGTGACTGCTCCAGGGTGCTGTTTCCTTAATTTATGTCCTACTCCATTCTGAAATGATGAAGAAGAGGATAAAGAAAAGGCACTTTCAAAACTACTAGGTATATATCCATAACGAGATTTTTTTTTTTCCACTTCTGTAACTTCTTCAATCACTGGACATTACCAAAATGGTTCCTAGGTAAATGAACAAAAAATCCTTTTCCTAACTTTCTTTCTTATTAAAATATATAATTCTATCCTTCAGATGCTATAGCCTGACCTCAATAATGGGATTTTTTTTTTCCACTGAGCCTTTATCACTTCAGAAAGCATTGCAAAATTATCCGCTTAAAGGGCGGAACAAAGAATTAATCTTTTCAATTTGCGGATCTTCATGATGGGTGCTATCAAGGAGTTGGACTGTGAAATACTGTTCTTTCCCTGAATGGCAGAGGCTTATCTTGAGTGCAAGGGGTGCAACGGTGACAAAGCCAGGGAAGGTCATTCTTTCTAGGACCCGTAAAAATACACTAAGTTATCAAAACCTTTGGGGGGCCATAAGTGCCCCAAGATGGGAATTGCGTGGTCCCATGAGTCCAGCTGCGAGCTCCCACGACACCTACCCGGGGGAACAGAGCTGATGCAGGTCTTGGCGTTCAGCCTCGGTGAAGGCGTAGTCGGAGCGTGCGTAGGCTGCTTGCCGTGTTGGTCAGCCAATCCACCCACTAACTTCTCTCTTTCGCTTTTCGGGTCGTGCAAGAGGCCAAATTCGTCTTGGAGGCATGAAAATTAATCCCAGCGTGGCTGATCCGTAGCGACCTGGTGGCACAGTTGCCAATGAGAGTTAAGAAAGAAGGTCCCTCTGCTACTGCTGCTCCCAGGAATCCCATCTTCGCCGCTGCAGCATCGTTTCTGAGCAAGAACTATTCAATTCAAGCTGTGCTGGTGGGAAAACAGATTGCCCTGACTTTTCTTGTAGGTTTGGTGACAGACTTCTTTCGTTTGCTTTTTAAATAGCACTTTAGAAGCATTTTAAGAGCAGTACGTAAATCTCTCACTCCTATTAATTCTGTACATATGTGTTTAAAGGAAGTATATAATGTCAGATAGTGCTTATAAAGATAAGTTGTTGCTGCATTTTAACATTCCCTTTGACTTAATACTCTAATAAACCTTGAAATTGGCAATTTGTTGGGGAGAAGAACAGAATTCTGCAAAATATTCCACAGCTCTATAGAATTATGATTGTTATTATTAAAAATAACAAAGAACTCATTGTTGTAGGTCACCATTATTTTTTTAAATGCTCATCCTAATACTTCCTTAATTTCATTAAGGCAGTTTAAGCCTGAATGGGTTTTGTCTTGTTTTTTAAAAACAAAACAAAACAAAACAAAACACTATTTCCAGTCTAAACATACCAGATTCAAATTTAATGCCGTTTTACATCACATCATAGTACATATTCATCAAACTATTACTACTTCTCAAGTTATACCACATTTATACAGGCATTTTTTTCTCCTGCATCTTTACCGTACAGCCGGATGAGGTTACGCAGTTCATAGCTTACAGAAGAACTGTGTAGGAGATGAAGGAAAATACCCTAAAATGATTTCCAGTGTGGAGTATGTTGCCTTGATTTAGGATTTTGGCCTCCACATTAGCAGTATCTTGGTCAGACGGAAGAGCAGCAAGATCCAGAGTGTACTTGTAGTGGTGACTTTGCAAGGTAGCTACAGTTGCAGTGCTGTTGTGCTAGAAATAGTTCAGCAAAAGAACCAAGGACATTGCTGCACTGAAGCGGAGAGGCTTGTTTATTAATTCGGTGCTTATTTTATTTTATTTTATTTCTTTATTGTGTATGTATTCATGCAAGTCTGTTTATTCGAAATTAGAAAAAAACATGTTTTCTGGACATTCTTCTAACTACTTTGGCGTGCTCTTACTCAACCTGGAGTTTTCCTTCAAAGAGTGTTATCAGGATGAGTTCCTTTGGCACACTGGTATTTTTGGATATTTGTCATTCAATGTCATATGAGTACTCTAATTTATAAAGTTTTGATGCTTTTTCGCTCCTGTGGTTTGAATACAAAATTGGAAACAAAAACTGTTATTGAAATCATACTATATATTACGCTAAACCAAACTATACTATATAGTAAAGCTAGTCTACTGTAGGGGAAAAAAATCATTCCACTATAACCAATGCTGAAGTGCAGAAATTGGCATTTTGAAGGACTTGTTTAATTTTGTTTTCCCCAGAAAAAATTACAGTTCTGTTGACGTTGGTTCAGCTCAGAAACTTTTGATGCTTTTAGAAATCTCATTTAAACTGAAATTACAATGACCATGTTTCCTGACGTGATTCTGCTTGCAGGGAATAACAATATTTACCCCACAGATCTATTGTTACAACTATGATATTAAAGTTTCATTGTGAATTACAGTCTATTAAAATACAGTGTCTGTGTGAACTTTGTCAAGTAATATGTGACCACTCTGTGGCTAAACTGGCACAAGGTTTCCAAGTCCACAGAATTTTTCAGAAATACAAATAAGGATAATGAAAAGCCAGAAAAGAAAAACAGCTCAGATAATGTATGTACATGCAAAACAGGTAGCTGTCATGATGCTGCTAGTCATGATCTAGTCATGCTGCTAGTTGTTCCTATCGCAAAAGTGGGAAGGTGTATCATAAAACAAAATAAAGATGATCTGGAATGGAAGTGAATCTGTTCTACTGACCCTGATGCAGAATGCATAACATCGTAATGTAGAAAACAGGTCAAAGAATAATAAACAAGGATTAAAATTACAGATAGTTATGCAAAGACCTATGAACATCAGGAAAACAACACTCTTCTAATTGAAAGCATTTAGGATGAATTTTCCTGGAATCACACTCAAGATAATAACCACTTTAAAATGAATTATTTTTTTTTCATACAAATATATATCAAACATCTTGAGATTTCCTTGAATCAAATACAGGATTCTCTGGGAATGCTATTAGAGAAAAGCAGGTTGCTGAAGGACTCTGCTGGCGTCTATGATGCCTGGGCCCCTGGAGCAGTCATGCCAATGGCTCTCTAGGCTTGTGGTCATGAAGGAATAGTTGAAGTTTGGAAGCCCTAGGTCAGGCTTGGAGCTGACCTGGAGTCAGTGGTTTCTTCAGTGATTTACCTGGGAGTGATCTGAGCCCTAAATGGGTCACATTTGCATAGTGGTAAATGCCATAAAATATTGGGGTCTCTTCCATAACCTGACTAGAGACTACTTGGAGAACAGTACCATGTACCAATGTGCAATTTTCCAACAATAAAATGTGTTTCCTAGCAAGACAATTAATATCCTGAGCAGAGGAAGCCTAAATCTGATTTTTATGCACTGTAAGGCAGCACCCTACCATGTATGGTGTCAACACCGTGGGCAATAGCAGGTAAACATTGCTTCTCGCTTGAGGAAATCTCAAATTTCTTTTTTAAAATTGTCCCCCAGCTTCAACTGTTTGCATGATTTCAATATCTTTAGTTGCACTCCTAGGCATGAAAGAGGCCAACAAATAATTTCTTTTTATTTTCTTTGTTTTACGTTTCAGTTTCCAAACCAGAGCTTATTGTGAAAGCCTCATACTTAAGCTCTCTTCTTCTGCTGTAGTGTTGCTCAACATAGCAAACAAAGCAAGAGGATGGGAATTTTGTGTCCCCCTAGGCGTCTGCGTAGGAAACCTGCACGAGCTCCATCATCAGCATGGCTTGTGGCAGGTCCTGGTAACTAATGTCTCTACAGAGTGGGGATCAGCAGGTTGCATACTTCAGGGATAATCACATCTGTGTAAGTTTTAATTTCTAGCAGAACATATGGTAATTAATGCCCCTAATAAGCATGAGGGTCTTAGTAGAACAACAGGGAGTATATTTATAAAGAGTTTTTCCTTGAGCAGAGTTTTAGTGCAGTTCACGGACCATATCAGCACTTAGAAACTGTGTGTAGCCAATAGTGAGGATAGCGACTGTGCCATTGACTTGCCAGTTCAAATCATTTGCTGCAGAGCATATGTGTATTCTTTATTTCTGTAATCGTTTCCAACCACATTAATTAGCACTGCAAAATTGCTTCTTTGGAGCTTATGTCCTTAAAAGCAAATATAGTTCATAGGAAACCATTTGTTCTTCACGGTACAGAATTGAACACAAACTTTAAGAAAATAAAAATTACTGCATTCATTAATATGTTTTGTACTGAACTGGAGATATTCACAAGCACACAACTTCAGGCAGTGAAATTAGGGTGCCAGAAGAAGGCTAATCTCCTGCTACTAATACAGAGCTGATGTATTCAAAGTTGGGTTGTGTGAGCACCCCTAAGAGAATACAATACTCTTGAGAAATTGCCTTAACTGGTGGGAATGGCAAAAAAAGGTTCTTTGGGTAAATAAGAAAGATGCAGGGTCCTGGAAACCTTGAAACTTACAGTTACAGTATTCTATTGATATCTAGAGAAAATTCTGATCCTTTAAAATATTTATGTGTATATACACCATATTGCATGTGGTCCACTGCCGTTCTAGGTTAAGAATGGCTCTAAAAAGAAAAAAGAGGATCCTGTAGATTTTCCTTGCCATAGATCCAGTGTTATAGGAAAAGGATGACCTTCCATGTTAGAAATGATTTTTGCAAGATTAGATTGAAAAGTTTTTCTTTGTGCAACTTCTGAAAATGAAATTTAGACTAAAAGAAGGTCAAAACTGTACTGCTCATGATTCTTCGGCCTGAAAAGCTATTTGATGTCTTTTTTACTAAACTGTGAGCATCTTTTTTTTGTTTGTTTGTTTTGAGATGACTATCAGAGTGACAAATTCTGGGTGTGTTTCATAGACACTAAGTTTGTTTTATGGAAATATAAGTAAGTGGTGAATCCATGAATGAGCTTGAAATTTTGAAGCAATAGGGAAGACCTAGTATCTCTTTTGCGTATGATAGTGTTTTCCTTTAAGTGGTATACTATGCCAAGTATATAAGTATAAAGCCAAGACTTTAGAAAACCAATCAATTTTTTTTTCTTCTAGAGCTCTGCATGACCACATTTTATTTCAAAACTGCAGCTCTGTGTTTCACAGCTAAATACAACAAATACTTTGCTTTCTTCAACAGTGAGAGGCTTGGATTTTGTTGTGTACCGTGGGATGGTACGAAGGTTGTGGATATTCACCAATCCTTGCCAAAGTGCAACTGCCTAAATGACACCTGCCAGCTCACCATATTTAATCTGATTTTTGGAAACTGGGAGGCTTTCACTGACCTCATTGCACCATTACTTCATCTCGCGGTCATTATAGCTGATTTTGATGCTGTTAACGAGTATAGCACGCCCAAAGTACTTCCAGTTATCAAAGCTGGGTGAAAAGGCTCAGTCATGTCTGAACGATTTTAGATTAAACATTTAGAAAGGGGCTGGTCCATTTTGAACTCCATGAGATGTAACCAAGTTAGAGGCAAAGTATTTCTATTTCCCTTTTTTAAAAATAATTTCTTCTATCATCGGATGTATTCTGGATTTTTCTATTAAGAACTGGGCTTCTGTATCCCCACTTGTCTGTATCCCCACTTGAAAACTTTGATTCCTATGTTTTCTTAATTCTGTAACCACTGTCTTGTAACATGAAATGTGGATCTTCAGTATGTATCTTCTTAAATTGATAAGACTGAGGGGAATGAGAATTTTACTTAAGGAACAGTTGAGTGAAAGCTGAATATTTTTGAAATAATTTAGTACATATTTGACATATCCTATTTCCATCAGGAAGGCTATTTATATGGAGCAGGAGAATGTGCTAACTCCTTGAGGAGGAAGCCATGGAATGTAATTTGTAACTCAAAATCTTCAGCAAATGCAAATAAAAGTTGTCTGTCATGTTTATGGAGCAAAATCAATTAAAGTGTTTCAAAAAAATCTCCCCGGATACTCAGTCTTTTTGAAAAATGCCTATCTTTTAAATGCCTAAAATGGTCACTTTGTGTTTCTGGAACTTGATTCAGCCAACAGTAGCATGCTGGGTTACATGCTTTTTGGAAACTCTTGCCTCACTTTACGATAAGCCTCAGCTCCCAGTGCCATACCAAGCTCAACGTGTTGATTCACGATTTTTTTGCACAACACTATCAAACAAAAAGAAGACTTTTAAGTATGCTAACGTGTGCTCTTTTATTATGTTTGTGAGGAGTAAGTGTGCTAATAGCTGCATAATGTGTTTGCACTGCAATCGATGTGATTTTGCTTCAGTCTGGAAGCTTAATCACACACAGCTGCCTGAGTTTCGATGACAGGCAGAAGATACTGAGTGTCTTCTTGGTAATTGAGTGTCTGGGAGGGACTAGTGGTGCATTCAGAATCATATTTCCCTTAATTTAGTGTCCATACGAAGGACTGGGCCATCATCAGCTGCTGTTACAACTAATGAATCGGTGCTATGGTGTTACCTTTAGTACTGGACAAGCGTAAGCCAATGTTGGGATTGTGGAGCGTTCATTATGCACATTAACTAATAGTGTATTATTAATAGTAGTTCCTGCTTATGGAGCTTCAAAGCTGCTTGAAAAGTTTGGAAAATTCCTTGTCTTCAGTGCACAGGAAGGAAACTGGCAGAAACTGGAACCAGCTGCTTCAATTTAAGTAACAAAATCTGAAACTAAACATTAGTCTCCTGACTTCAGACTCCTACTTCAAACACTAGACGTCTTTCCAAAGACTGGAAATCTTTCATTCCTGAAATGAAGCTGCTTGATAAAATCGGTCACGACAGTTAATCTGATGTTAGTATAATGTGAAGATGCAGTTCCATATGTGGAAATAATTCAGTGGAAATAATATTGTAATTACTGTTTCAGTAGTATCATGTGACTTAAAGAATAGGAAAATCTCGTCTGGTCTCGGGCTCAGGTGCAGATAAGCTCCTGGATTACATGTCAGGTGAGCTATGAAAGCTGATGTCAAAGCCCTGTAGTTGGTTAAAATGTTTTGGTTTAAATATCTGTCACTGAGGATTAAGGAACATATTGCAGGGTTTTTTTAGGGTGGTGGTGGGAAGAGCGTCTATGTTTGCACCTGGATCTCTCTTTGACACCAGGCATGGATAAACTCAAGTACTTGTGAAAAGAAAAACGGTTCTCGCTGCTGTGTGGGTCTTATTAACTGCATTGGCACGTGCACTGAACAGCAGCGATGGAATGATTTCATTTTTCATCTGGGTATTCGGTATCAATTATATTCCACAGGGACTGGATGTGCGTTGAAGGAGGTGCACAGCTAATGCATTAACTCCTTTTGCATCACTCACTCTGGTTATAAAGGTGGCATTAACGTGCTCTTCAAATCTATAGAAAACTGGGACTTTTGTCTCAGATTTCGTGCTCTGAATGTGAATGGGTTGTTCTGTGGGGGCCTGTTCTGAGGCTCATTTTGAATTAAATAGATATCTGTCCATTAACCTCAGTCAGAATTGTTTCTGGCTTGCTTCCAAAGAAACCTTGTTTAAAAGTCTGCATTTAAATATGACAATCAACACAAGATTTTTATTCTTCCAGCATAACTAGTGAGATGTAAATGAGAGCTGTCAGTGTCTACCTATGTGGCTGTGTTTCTCTTTTGCATATTCTAATTTATTAGGTTAAAAATAAATTACAATGTTCCATTTGCTTCAGCAGATTGTGCATATTAATTCACCTATTCTACAACACTTACTGGTAAATAAGAGCGATTTACTCTTTATTTGAGTAATGAAATATCCAAGTAGCTTTCGGCTACTCGCAATCACTCTTGAAAGGAGCTGAAACTGTGGTCAGTGCTGTATTTCCCTGTATATTGACAGTTCGCAAAGCCTCACGAGCAGTTGTTAATTTTTAATGAAATTCAGCTTTGCTGTTCAAGAAAGGAGTAGAAGACCTGCTACGGTTTTGTACCTTTTAAAACACTAGTGCTTTGTTCTTTTGTCCTGGATGTGTGTGACATTTTCTTTTAAAAGCTGAAACATGGGAAGGCAAATGTACCCCGTAGACCCCGTGCTAGTCAAAGAGCTGTCTTCTTTTTTGTTGTGTCTTCCGGAAACGGAACTTTGAAAGAAATCACTGTTGTAGAACCAATTAGGTTCGTTAAGTGGATCATGTCTCAGTCACCGGAATAATGAATTCCCGCTTGCTCAAAGGGTTGCATTCACCCTTCAGTGGCAAAACAAACAAGAATTCATCGCCACCGCTAGGCAACCAGAATTATTTATGTGTCCTTTTCAGAATCTCTCTTTTTTTCATCTTTATTGGAATTCACCATAAAGATTATTGTTTAACGAGGGGGAAGTTAAGCTGGAGCCAAACAAAAAGGCCGAAGTCTTCCAAGCAGTGTTTTTCAGAAGTGTTGCATTTGTCAGGCTGTTGCAAATTAGCGTTTGGGTTTATTTTTGTTGCTATTTAGCATAAAGATGAACCATTTGTTTTCTGTTTTGGAATATTACATTCTTAAAAAGTTTTCCAGATGCAGAAAGCTGAAGCTCCTTTCCTCAAAAACAAGAAATTTCGAAGTGTAATTGAAAGGTGTTCCCATCCACCACTGTGGTGCTCAAGCCTTTCCCCCTTTTCCCCTTTGTCGCCCTTGGAAGCACATCAGTGTCTCCTACTCCTGCTTAGACTTACTAGAGAAAGGTTGTGGCTCTGACAGGGTTAATTGAAGTATAATCAAACTTTACCTGGAAATCAAATTTGTGCCTGAACTGCAGTTGCTTGACCATCTGTAATAGGTATCTAAATGTTAGAAAGAAAACGTTATTGCAGTGTTTGCTTGTTTTCAGCTTGTTATTTATACATATCATTTATGAGTCAAAGTTCAGGGAATATGTAGTTAACAGCAAGATCACTTCATAACATTCTTGTCTTCTTATCTGCCTTGAAACTGGACTTCCCAGTAAACTCAGGAGGTAGAGTAGCTAGAGGAAACACAACAAATTATATTTGATTGCTAATCAAGGTCAACTTAATTTTGAAGCTTCTTAAACATACTTTTCTGTATATGCATTTTGCTAGCTTGAGATTATGTCTGCAAGATATGTTGCTTTCCTGATCTCGATTTAGGGATTTACTTAGATCATCATCAACAAGCAAAGACCGCAAGTTTTGTTAGCATTTTTAGCTAGTATAAAGACATTTGGGAATTGGTTGTCCTTACTATATCGAATTGATAAGATATCTAAGCTGCAAAATTAGATTTCATGATTTAGAGAACCCATGCAGGAAAACTCTTAAATTCTGAATGTGATCAAGGACTCTCGTATGGATCAACTTTGCAGCAGAGAAAAAAGTTATGTGACTTACTGGTAATAGGCTTTAACTGAGGGAAGTGGGATCGATATTGTTTGTTTTTGGGGGCTGATTGGCTCTTTTGGAGCATGTTTCATCTGCAGCACACTGAAGAAGCATCTTGTTTTGTTCCGGTGATGTGATGTTAGGAGGTCATACCATCATTACGTGTTATCTCCTTTTGGATTTCGCTTAATATTGTTAACTTTCAGTGCTGTTCTCTAATACGTTTGCTTCTGCAGCTCAGATTCTGCCTTCTGTGTGTGTTCTTAGTATCCAGTAAAATCCATTTGAGACATAGAGGAGGAGAGTAGTTTAACTCCGTTTAACAGGTTCACCTAGAAACCGTCTGCTGACACTCTGCAAGCCAATGCTCTTCCCTAGTATGGTTCAACTTACTGGGGAACACTTCTGTCAAGCCCACAACTCTCCAAACTTGTAAGCAATTTATTTCTGGTACCTCACTACTGTTCCCAAAAGCAAAGATTAAGGGAACTATAAAAAACGTCAGGAAGATTTTAAGCATGTTGGTTTTCTTCCTTAATAAATTATTTCCCCTGTAAGAAATACTTTTAGGAACCAGGACCTTGTGCTGGACATTTGTCATGGGCAAACATTAGCAAGTCTTACAGAGTTTAAAAACGAATTCCATCTTCCAGTGCAAAATAAATGTTTTTTTTTCTCGTTTTTCGAGAAGACAGAGGGCTTATCTGAGCCTTTATAGCCCAGCTCGTGTCTCTCTTGACCCTACAGAAAACACTATTTCCCTCTTGGTATCTCGTTTCCTGCCCCAGCTTCTGCCTGTGAGGGTGCAGATGCCACCATCTCTTCGTGCCGGAGTTTGTAAATATGGCAGCGGCGTGACAAAATGTTCACAGACAAAAACTGAGTAGATCACGTTCATCAAAACAATATGAGATGCATTTCTCTGAGTTAAACAATTATTTTTTTTTGTAACGGAGCTTTGTTTCTTCCTTCTGACTAATTATTGTTTAATTTTTGTAGTGGCGTATCCAATAGTCACAGAAATGGAAACTAAAGCAGCAGTTTAAATGGAGTGAGCACTGTGCATATTCCCTTTGTGGCTACATATGTAGTTCCATATATTTGCTTTCTGGTACCTTCATCATTGTATTCATTCTAATCAGCACTAAAGGTCTTTTTTGTTTATTATGCATTGGGTGTAATTCCTTGAAATTTTTTTTTTTTTTTTTTTTTTTTTTTTTTTTAGGCAAGATCAAGGAAAGAAAATCTGTAATCAATGTTATACATCTAGAGTGGGGAAAAGGATCACGTTGACATATTTTATGCCCCATTTGAGAGCAAAGTTGCTGATGTTTTCTAACAGAGCTACGGTAGAGTATGTTGTTAAAATGATATGATCAACTTCAGTGCTATTTTAAAAGTGGGGTGAATTCATGTGAAAAGCTGGTAGACTCCAAGATTTTATATCCCGTGAAAATTAGCAACACACTTAACAATAGTGGGAGAGCAGCTTTCTAAAGAACTTAATATCCTCCCATCCTCTTTGTAAGCTGTACTCAGGAGCTCTCATTTCCTTCCTGTTATATATATATTTATATATATATATAAATATATATAAAATAAACAAATTTTACTGGTTCATCTTTTATTAAGTATGAATGGTGTGAAGAAAGATCAGTATCAGATCAACAATGACAAAAAAGTCAAAACGGAGTTGGGAAAGAATCATACAAAGACAGTTAAAGTCCAGGTTACAACCATCTGTCTCTGCGTTTGAATGTAAATTGTTGGGAAAAAAAAAAAGATTTCTTATTTCTTATGAAAGTCTTGAAAGTTTCTTTTTGTCAAATCACCTTTGTGAGAATTGAAGCAGTCAACAGAATTCAGGTCTGTATCTTGCTTTAAGGAAAAGGAAAAGAAACGATCGACCAGGAGCTTTTGAGAACATCATTAACACATGCCGGCTTCCCGTACACGTTATTTCTATTTGAAGATGAAGGGAGCAATGTTAGTGCCTTGCTTCATCATGAGGGTTCATGTGGGGGCATTGCCCATGCTAAAATAGAGAAAGATCTCTCTTTTTTTTTTCTCTCTTGCAACATTATGACAGTAGGAGAAAATTGTGAAATATGAGTATATGACTGCAGAGCACTCACGAATGCTTTGGACTCCAAAGATCCCACAAGACCGTAATGGGATTTCCACCTGATACTGCTTTTCTGTAGGCCTATTTTTGTCACAGAAATTACATTTCCATTTTCTTACAGTAGTTGATTAGAGAAGAGGGCGAACAAAATTTACAGCTCAGCTGGAGTTTCTTCTTGGAGCAACTGATTCAGTCTTTTTATTCTTTTCTGCATATCTTGATTCCCCTGTTGGCTTTTCAAATGCAGTAGTAGGCTATTTAAAATAACTTAACTGGAGGCCGAATTTTTTCAAGACCGAACCTATGTACTCATATACAAAGAGCATGATTAGAAAAGAGCGTAGCTGTGTAGGAAAAGCAGCTAGGTCACAAGAAAAAAAAGTAATCGTTTGGTTTGAAATAACACACAACCCATTTATTGTTCAAACAAATATTAGAGTTAAAAACTCCGGAGTGTGAAGTAAGCAGCCACCACATAAGCAAACAGCAGTATTCAAGCTTCATTACCCAGCCTTGCTGGGAATCTTGCACAGACTATTTCTGAAGTCTGAAATCTAGACTGGGCTCTTGCATTGATTTCTTGGCAGGCATGCAATACGGCAGACTATTCGTGATGGCTTTCCATGTGTGGACTTGTTTACCAAGACCAGAAGAGTCTGACATTGGGAAAACACAAGTTTTCTCCTTAGAATAATGTATGTGCTCTCCATAATCTCTCGTAGTAAATTACAGTGACAGTGAGAAAAACACTGCTCTCAGAAAGGCAAAGCTCTTTCCGTACAAGAATCCAATGTGGTTATTTGACCCTTGGTTTGGACTATATTATCATATGAAAAGGCTGGGTGACCACCAAAATTTTCTGAAGACTCGTGCCATTTCTTCCTCCTATCTATCATTTATTTACTCTCAAACTCTCACATACAAAATTCCTGAAATTTCTTGTATAGAGCTGAGCCAGACTCCACTGAAGTCAGCCTGGGCACTTTTTCCTGGGTTTTGGGTTAAACCCTAAAAGGACTTAGTACTTAGCAAGGGAAAAACTATTTTGCTTTCTATCATCTGGATTATTTTACTTTTTCTCAGTTTCTTTTATTTTTACCTGCTTCTAGAAGATAAAATAATATCCTATTGCATGCATAAACCGTAGGAACAAAACTGTTTTTTTGAACTTAATGAAATCAAACTACACATTTTATAATTATACAAATAATGTAGACTTGCGCTACCAATATAGGACGTTGTATGTTAAAACAGTACTTTTAACTGCCCCAGTAGAAAGGTAGTGGGAAAATACAAAATCAATGATATATGAGATCACATACAATTTAGACCTATCTGAAATTTTCTTAATAAGATAAATTGGTCTTTTTCATAATGGGAAACCAAATTTCAGCCAGAATTCTAAAGGATAAATCAATATTATTTTTCTTGAGTAAGTAACTTTTTGGATGGCTGCTGGAATGTGAGCAAATCCTACTTTTCTTATGCTTGAAAATCAAGTTATGGGGAAAAACCTTATACAAAATACAAACCTCGTTAGAAGGTGTGAGGTTAGAAAGCAATAAAGATACCTGAAGTGTTTTGGTTTTAAATGCTTACAGTTGTTAAGCCCATGCATGCTTGCATTTGATGTAATTAAAGGCCAAAGCTCAGTCATTTTGGAAAGGAAATTAATTAAATTCCTTTACTGTTAGAAAGGTTGGAAGGAATAAATGGACAAAGGCTGGGCCTTCCAAAACTCTCTGGAAGTTAACTCACCCCCTTTTCATTATGGTAGTCATGTAGGCAAATACTCTACTCTCTATGAAGCTCTAAATCAAAAGATTTATTATGGAGACTACTTAAATATTGCTCAAGAAGGTGTAGAAAACATGCAACTTGTAATCATTAAAAAAAAAAACCACAGACTAAAGGTGCTAAAGTTGTTAAATCACAAAGTTTCTATTCCCTTTTTCAAAGTTGCATATCTTGCAGTTGGAATTGCAACTCTCAATTCTTGCAATTATTTTAAAAAAGGAGTTTTCTCTATTTTAATCTAAATACCTAGATGATACATGGTTTCTGTGGTCTTCATAAGTCTTATTATACTTGGCTAGATCAGTGATGATAAAAGCAGAACTGATGAATATATTTAAGTGTTTACATGATACTCAAGGATGTAATTTTTATTTTCTCCATTTTCCACTGCTGACAAAGTGCCTTACTCTTCCCATGCCCCAACTTAGTTGCAACTAAAGAATCAGCTAGGCAGTTTTCCCAGCAGTTCAGTGAATGCTCAGATGTGCCTTTACGCAATTTATGCTTTATCTAAATATATTATAAATATTCTGCAATATGTAAAACAGTTTAAGTGAAATGGCTGAAGAAGACTCTCCTCACAATATTTTTTGGACCAGTGCTGAATAAGGATGTGCTGTGTAAGAAAATGTGAATGAGAGGGAAGGATGAGAATGCCATAATTTTATTTTATTAGCTTTATTTATTTATTATCTTATAATTTTATTTTATTATCTATTATCCTTACCAAAACAAAGAAAAATGTTTACTTGTTTTGAGTCAAATACAGTGTTTTCGTTGATGCAGCTTTGCTCTAAGATAGTTGTGTGCAGCTACACAGAAACCTGATGTTTAGTCACGTTCCCATATAGGATTTTGATAACTGAGAGAACTCAGACATCCTTGTGAACTAAACGTGGGATTGAAGATGTGTACTTTCTGGGACATCTGCACATCTCTAGTAATCTGACTCAGCAAATAAATAACTTCTCCAAACAGCTCAGTGAATTCTCAGATGTTAGTTTAGTTTTTATTTTAAGAAGTATTTAGGCACATGCAGATCGTACCGACCTATCTGGGGAGAACTCGGATTACCTGTATGTAAGAAAGAGAACCACATTAATTATGAGGCATATTAAACTTATAAAAATAGTTAAAATTGTGGCAGTAAGAATGACCAAAATTAAACTGGATCATATTTTCTCAGTCCAATCCCCAACCAGAAAAGTAAAGTGATTGTCTTTAAAAATTCTGACTCTGATTCCACAGTTTTCCCATAAAACTTGAACAGAGAGGCGAGCGAAGGCTCCGTTGCTCCCTGCGGTGGCGAAGGGGAAGCTGCTGAGTGTGAACAGGCAGTTTAAGAGGAGACAGGTCAGACTGTTCTCCTGGAATTAAAAAAGAAGGACAGGCAGTCAGGCCCATATGTAGGCTAGCTAGTTTATATTTCAGGTATCTTCAGTTCAATCTTTATCACGTTGCAACAGTAAGAGAGACATCCCAATCCTAAGGCATGACAGATCCTGTCAATTAATATCTTTACTTGGATGATCTCAGAGCCAAAGTGTTTAGGGGCTCTTTCTAATTATTCAGTAGACTACAAAAACAATTCAAGTCTTCAGAGCAGTTAAGAGAGAAAATATTTAATTCCAAGCTATAAACATTTAATCCTTTCTTTCTTTCTTTCTTTTTCTTTTTTTTTCTTTTTTTTTTTTTTTTTATTCTCTCAAGAGAGCTCAGGTATAAGTCTATGTAAATAAATGAATAAATGTGTACATCTGAGAAATGAAAGAAAGTGCACCTTCTCAGATAAAGACAGGAAAAAAAAATCGGTAGGCCTACTTTCCTTGTCTCTGTAGAAGGTTCTTCTCTCTGGTGAATAAACATTAATTTAGCTGAACTACAAGAGGATTTGTTATAATTTAGGAAGTTATTAGTTGAGCTGGCTGGAAAATAAAAAAGATGCAGAAGCAAAATGGTGTTTGAAAACCTCTTCAGTCTGCATTAAAATGAGAACAGAGTCTTATAACGAAGAAGGATCCAAGAAAAACCTTAAACCTTCAAAAGCTCTAAAATAGCTAACAGCCTTACAGTCACAGCACTTACCTGCAAAGTTGGATTCAAGTCTCTGTCCCATTCGCTTTGGAGCAAAAACTTCCATTCAGGCAATGGAAGTTGCTCCAAATCCAAACAAATCCAAACAAATGCTCCAAAGTCCCAGGGAATTTCTCCTGCAAAGCCTTCCTATCAGAAATGTCATCTTAGCACAGGGGAGGCTTTCCGGTGAAAGATCCGTTGAAACTGGACACTTGTACAGGGTGTTCTCTAGATTCGACACTTTGGTCATTTCTAAAATAACATAATTTTAAAAATCTATCGGCTCTCTATATTATGCAAATACTGAATTGTTGTATTTCCATTTAATTCCATTTTAGAACTAATTTCCACACTTTGTTTCAGTTACTTTCGTTTGTGTTATCAGATGGTGCTTAATGCCTTTGGGACAGGAGCTGCTTCGGTTGTTTTGCCATTACGTACATGCAGTATTTTGTGCAAACTGTGCTATAATAAACAGCAATGAATTTCTACAAAAATGTTATCAGAAAGGAAGTCTTTATGACATGAAAAAAAACCCAACTATGCTTTCTTTTCATCATATCAGCTTTAACGATAGAGAACTCTGTTCTAGTGACTGTAATATTATGAAGATGCATCTTCCTCTAACCTAATGGGTACATTGCAAGCACAGAGTTATGTCTGTTTTATTACACCAGTGTAGTGAAAACATTTTTTTTTTTTTTACTGTATTATTCATTAAAATCCCTTGTTTCCATCAGTGGTCCACAGATGATACAATCAATCAGCAGGATGAAAAACGTTATTGTTCCTAAGTGCTGTCTCCAGCATTGTAAGATACATATTTGGTGACGATGGACCACGGAGGAAACACAGCCCCCTGCAGGCTCCCTGCTCGTGGGCTGCCACATCCGTTTTTAATTATGGTAGATACTTCACTGGCATAACTACTAAAATGCAGATACTGGTGAATGAGGAATAAGACAGATCTCGTAATTACACTTAGAAAGGCTTCAGGTTGGGGAATTTATGTGTCCTTGCAAGCACGTGTTGGTTACAATGAGGCTAAAGATTAAAATGTGGATACTCTCTTTTTCTTTAAAATAAATCAAAGATGCCCATTGATTCACAAAAATCCAGTTTTTGAGTAGAGATTAGTAGGAGTATTCTCTTTGATGTAAATTGGTACAGCATCAGGCCTAATATCAGGGAAAATGATTTCAGTGTAAATAACTACTTCTCTTTCAAATCCAAGTTCATCTTGACTCGAACCTGTGCACTGTTCACTCCTCTTCAGTTCCAGCTTGCAGGACAGAGAAGTACAGAGTGCAATGGAGGAAGCTATCCTGGGAAATTTCTGAGTTTAGTGGATAAAGAACAATCATATTTTTGAAAAGTCAGACTTTTAAAAACATCAATTATATTTCTTACAAACGCAATATTTTTTTTCTTTTGCGCTATCTGCAGAAAGTCACAAAATATAGAGGAAAAATATTAAAATGTGGTTGGTTTACTAGTTAAGCAGATTATTATTTATTATCTGTGATGTGTGACCTGTGACATGGTAATTCTTGATGACAGGGTGCCAGAAATGACTTGAAATTACTGTCACAAAACTTTTAATTCATTTTTTTTCCAGTGTGGAAATCATCTGTAGTGGTGTAAGTAGCTGTATGGCAGTTTAATTATGCTTTATCCTATTAACTGTTACTAGTCTACATATATAATTTATTTGTATAAGTGAAATATAATAAATTGTCACAAGGAACATTCACAGAATCACAAGATAGTTGGGGTCAGAAGGCACCTTTGGAGATAGCCTGATCCAATGCTCCTGCTGAAGCAGGGTCAGCTAGAGCAGGATGCCCAGGACCATGTCCCACCAGGTTTTGAACATCTCCAAAGATGGAGGCTCCACAACTTCTCTAGGCACCTGCTGCAATAAAGTTGCACTCATCATGGACACACACACACACACACATATATATATAAAATAAGATTGGATGTTAATATTTGAGGCGATGCACTGGCAAAGTATAAGAACAATGGAGAAAAAAAGTAGAGAATTAGAATGACTGGGATGGATAAAAAATTTAGCAAAATCAAACCGGCACTGACAGTTACGTAGAATAAGAGGAAAAGTTATGAAGGTGAGAATTACTTACCCTCTTTTGTATTCAAAATTATGCAGTGCCTACCAAAAATGTCAATCACTTTTCGTTTTCACTGTAATTGGTAAGAAATTTACACATAGCAAAATTAACTGACAATAGTTTTAGAAAGGGTGATATTTTTTATAGTATATAATTAATCTGTGAAATTCACTGTCTCTAGGAGGCATCGATAATCATATTATGCTGCTGCATTTTAAAGAATACTTGACAATGTTATGACAGCTACCATGTTATATGCTATTGTATAGAGTATAGACTGAAAAAGTAATAAGGATTAATCTTTTGGTCTGTGTGTTGCAGTCTTCAAAGATAAAAGAAAAAAATAAACAAAGGCAAATTGACTGCCATTTGGTGTTACGGTACTTGACAGAGAAGAGAAATGGCTATTTTTTTTCCACAGACATCATAATTCTGAAAAAATATCACAATTAAAAAACAGATATTTAGTCATACTTTTGAAAAGAAAGCTAATCATCAGGGTATAAATAATTTATCCTCCTTTGCATTTCTATATAAAGTGAAAAATATGTTAATATATTGTTAAATGTCTTCATAGTCGAATATCTTCTGGACAAAAGTTCTGTTTCTCATTCTAAATCATCTTTGGAATTAAATGATAATAAATTTCATGTATAGACACATATACAAATGCTAGCGCATCTAAAATAAACTGTCAATAAATAAATCTAGTGATAATTGTATTTACTGCCCTTCATTTTGGAATATAGAAGATATTCTTGGCATGTTGCATATTACAGCCACAAAATGAAAGCAAGACATAGACTCATGATTCAGAGAGGAATGAAGAACTTTCAGATCACTACAAGTTATAACACACTTAGAAAATAAGTTAACACAGCTCACTAGAGGTAAGAGATACCAGATACAGACTAATAGAGTAGAACTTGAGAGGCGAGTTTGTTGCAGTGACTTGTTCATAATACAGCCATTAAGGTCATTCAAAAATTTTCAAGAAACTCATTGGTTTCTATTGGTTTGTGTGATTTAGAGCCTTCCAATTCTTAGAGGCTTCGTAAAGGTCAGAATACAGATTGTCACTTTGGGGTTGTTTACTTTTTTATGAAGTTAAAATATTTATAATATATATAAAATAAAATATTATATAATATTTATATCCTCAACTGGTTTTCCTTGTATTTATTAACCAAAAACGATCATTACTTGAAGAGATCAAGTTATTTTGCCATTCTGCTAGATTGTACAATCAATTGATTTGTACAAAAATGTTTACCCTCACCGACAGGACAGCTGCTTTGAAGAATCCTAACAAAAGGACTCCTTTGCCATTTTTTTTTTTTTAATCTGGATGACTTCTCTTTCCTGATTTTTTTTTTATATTACTAATGAGGGAGGTAACTGTAGCACAAGACAGCAGGAGACAAAAGTGAACAAATTTCAGAAGCTCACTTAAATGCTGAAGTCAGTATCCGTTCAAACCACACCCTGCACATTCTTGTTCACAATTAGTGGTGCTGATTGCACGTGTGTATACACACGTTTACCTATATAAATAGAAAGAAATCACTGAGTGGTAACAATACATTGCATTATTAATTGAATAACCTCATGAATCTCCACAAGATTGCCTCAAAGTAAACCTAGTAAAATCAGACTGCTGAGAGTCCGTCTATCTGTTTGATTTTTTTTATTTTTTTTTAAGCAAAAAATTAGAAATGTTGTTTCTGTTGAGGAATTTATTGCATTTTTCAAGCACTGCAGCTGTGAAATGAATAAAATAATAATAAAAAAATCATCTTAGATGTTTTCAGCAGTTTTAGTTTTCATTGAACTCTTCACCTATAAATGAAGAAACTTATTCCAGCTACTTACAGCTGAGCTCTTGGGCATATACTCCTGTTGCTGTCTTTTTTTTTTTCTTTTCTTCTCTCTTGTCAGTTGTTGCCTGTATTATATTATTGATGTGGTCAGACAAGGCATTTTTTTGTGCCTGCAGGAAAAAAAAAAAAACAGAAAATCAGCAACAAATTGTAAGCACCATTGTTCTCTTATATTTCTCCAGGCATTCCATTCTTTTCATTATCATCTATATCTTATAATGAATTTTCCTTTCAAGCTCATTTTTCCCATTACGCTCTTTTCATTCTTGCTACTTGTATTTTCTGTCCTTGGTAGTTTTGAATTTTGCATATTTCTGACCCATCTTGAATTAATTGTGAATCTCCTGTGCTCTTCTCCAGATTGCTATTTTTTTCATCCATGAAAGAATCCTTGATTACAATGAAAGAATCCAGCAGCTGAATCATTACTCCTGTCACTAATTGGTCTATTCTCACTCTACTGAATATCCTCATCCTTATTTCTAGACTGATCCTGAGATTAGTTATTCACAGCTGACTCCCAGCTGAAATCACTGCTCTGGTCTCCACTCTTGAATCTTTACTACATTCATCCTACTCTTTCCCCAAAAAGAGCTATTTGCCATTACATTTCTGAGATCTTGTGAGTAGTAAAATGAGCCTAGTGCATTCTCAGTACTTTGCTAAAGGTCAAAAAATCCAAGTAGTAAATGGAGTTGATGAGGTCAATGAGAGTTCTCATGACCAAGAATTTAGTCCTTTCACCACAAACATATATATTCTTTTGACATGAAATTTAACGTTTAATTTGAGACAACCAAATTCATGGAGACAAACATTTATAATTCTCTTTGATACATTATTAATGACCTGAACCAGTTTCTCAAGTCAATTCAATGCCCAACTCCACAAAACTGCACTGGCAGAAGTGAGGAACTGTTGCGGGAATGTGTAGGGGTTATTAACTATTTTAAACTCATTAAATTAAAGGATAATAATGGTGAATACAATCTGCTTAGTGGCATACAACATCATAAATAACTGGAGGGCATGCTTGCTTAGATAGAATCAAGACACCTGTTCTTAATTAGAGAAGGGGAAACCAATCTATCACATTACTTGTAATGACAAACCGGAAAAGTGGATTTATCCCAAGCTAAATCCCAACAGTGTTTTCTTAAGACAGCAATTAGTTTTGTGTTTAATCATATTTTTAAGTTCTTTGAAAGATACAATTTTTTTAATGTGCTTAAGTATGTGCTTAAACAGATTCTTTAAACATTTCTAAAGTATGGAGTTTGGAGTAAGATCAGATCCTTATGAAGAAGCTTGCAGATGAAATTGAGTTTGGGGTCTTCAGCATGACATCTCTGCTGCTTGCCTTCCCTTTTGAAAGTTTAAAAGCCATAGGGAAAATCTGAAACATGACTGATGATGATTGAGAAAGAGTCTGAAAAAGTTGTGTGTGTCATAAAACTAATGAAGCATAGGAACGCTGCCAGCTCCCTTTCTTTTCCTCTTAATGTCCGCTACAAAGTGTCAGGTAAAAAAAAAAAAAAAAAGGCACTTTCTGCTCCTTTGCAGACTTATATTTTAACTTTACTGATGAGGGAAACATAACACAAAATTAATAAGCTACATCCTCAGTTAATGTAAAGGAGTCAGGTCTATCACCCAGTACAAAAAGGCTGATTTACATCCATTGAGCACTCATCTCTCAGAGAGCTTTATACCGTTATTTAAACTATTAAAATTTTAAGGATAATTGCATGTTAAAGTGAAAGGACTTAAAATACATGCACATTTTGTGGAATCATCATTAGGTTTGTTATAAATGTCTTTGTTCTGTGTACAAGGGAGCTTGGTGGCCTACTATGTAGAGATGGATGGGAGTTTCAAGTAGATTAGAATTACTTAGTTTGGCATCTACATTAGTGTTTTAATTTGGAGTAGGGATGGGCTTTTGAGACAAACCTCCCGACCAGCCCCACTCGCTGTCATTTGATTCATGTTGTGGAGCAGTCTTAGAGATGGATTTCTTTGGAGTGAAGCTAAACTGAGAGGTACAGTCCAACATTGCACTTAAGGTGCTCTAATGTGCAGTCAGTATGCCAGCAGGCACAACCTGGAGCGGACTAGAAGTCTGAAGCAAAATCTCCTGAAGCAGAGATAGATACTTTCGGACATTGTGTCCTCTCCATTCCTCTAGAGATCTCTTTCAGTTGTAGCACATCACTTGCTGCTGTAGATCTAGATTATCTCTTATGTTTAAAATCATGCGAAAAAGAGTTTCTCTGCACTGGAATTTTAATACAGGAGATTTAGGCAGAAGTAAAATACATTCGGGGAAAAAAAAAGGAGTTTTAATGAGATAAAAGCTTCAACAAAGCTCAATGCTTCTAGACTTCCTGCTGATATGAACCAATCTTGAAACTGAAAAAGAGATTCTTGGACCTTTTTGGCTTCCTCCTCTGAACACAGGTACCACGGGTCCAAAATTTCCACCCTTCCCTCTTGTCAGCAGAAAATCTGTAAGCCATGAAATTTGTATCCCTGAGGTTTAGAGAACTGCAGATGTACAAAGCAATCCATACGTTATCCACAAATTTTGGTGTGCTTGATTTTGAGATAGTCTTCTATGATCACTGCCCTGTGTTCCTCCTTTAAAGAAATCACTTAACAACATGCACATCTTCCAAGCTTATCTCAAAACCAGTGTCATGTCTCCTTGAAAGGTATTGAGCCTTTCTAGTAATATCTTTATTCCTATTCCTTTTAATTATTTTTTTTTGGTAAAGTAAAACAAATGAAAATACCTGGACTTCTATCCTTAAGGATAATTATCATTAGGGATAATTCTAGTCTTAGTAATGATGGTGCCTATTGTACCTTGGACAGCAGGGATTAACTTGACAAATTCCTGTATCTTTTATTTGTTAGGTCAGATCCTGATACCTTGAACTAAAAACAGAACAAATGCATACAACAGAGAAAACACGCAGCTTCTTTTTGTGGTGTTCTTGTTTCTTGTTACTTGAAGGCTTGCCTCTGGAGGAAGACACTCTCATCCAAGTGCTTTATGAGCTACTAGGCAAGATACTGATTTTAATTGCTGTTCTGGTCACGGATTCACAAACAATATTGCAAAAAGAAATGTCTTGCTCACCTCAGCCAAATTGTTCGTGTTTTAGGGGGTATATTTTTCAGTTTGTGGATGATGTTTTGTCTTTTAAAGAGATAAAAAGAGAGAGGAAAGATAAAAATGGAGACTGGCAGCAGTGATCCAGATCTCACAGTTAGGATTTTTTTTGAGATTTAATTTAAGATAATCTAGGTGACTGTTTCATCCAGTCTCCTTTGCCAGATCAAAATGCATTTCAAAATCACAAAAATGAAAGCTTAAGATGCATCCCGAGATCACAGGAGACGGTTGGGAAGTCAAGCATGAAAGTAAATCTTGATCTAGTCAGTTCAGCCATTTGGTTGTGTTATCATTTAAACAAATTTTTAATTAATTTGCCCAAAAATATAAAAAATTGATGGGTCGAGCATCCTTTTCTCTCTTTTATTATTATTTTTTTCTTTTACTAATAAAACTTTCAATTTACAAATCTCTTGCTTTAAGATCAAAAGTGTACCTTTTGGAGTGGGAACAGTGTAGTACATGTTTTGGTCTGAATTAATTTATTAATTGCTTGCTTATATTTTTAGGTTATTCAATTTAAAAAGAAAAAGGTAAAACAAGACTTTCCATTTTTGATGTCTTAGATTAAGCCTTCGTACAGCGTTTGTCAATGGTCTTTTTCCGTTCTTCAAATACCTCTGGGTAATCTCACCTCTTGTGAACATTTATCCATCTATCCAGGCAAAAATCTTAGTGTCTGTTTTGTTTTGGCTTGGTTTTCTTTGAATGGAATTTGAACCATTAGATACTCAAAGCAGTTACTGTGTTTATAATCTTCTGTCCCACAAAAATGTCTCTTTACAGTTTTCTCAGCTGCTGTGGTCTCCAGTGGCTGTGTATCACTCTGATTATAGTCTGGGCATCACTTTTTTTCTCCCGAGCCTCACTGTAGGTCCTCACATTAAGCCTTACAGAATCTTTTAACATAACATCTCTAAGAAAATACTCTTCCTAATCATTCAACCAGATAAAACTCTCCAGGCTCTTCCTCTTTAGTGTTTCTTTCTCTAGTTTTTAATAGCTACGAATTTGCTAAACCTCTGTCAACTTAGAATATTTCTGCAAACATTTTTGCCCTAGCCTGTTTCTCTGACCGTGACTTTTCATCTCCTTTTTTCTGCTTTCTTTGTCATATCAGATATATTCTGCCTGGCTTTGCTTTCAAGGCCTTTCATGGATAAGATGTGTACAGATTTCTCGTTTGCTATCAAATGATTGGTGCCTCCACTGAGTCTGATAAGTACTTGCCTCTGATCAAGTTTTTATTTCAGGTTAGATTTTCAGACAAACACTTGGTGCTCTTTCTCAGGCTGTCCCTCATCTTGGGCAGGAATTAATAATAAACACATCTAGAGCTGCCTCATCTTTCTTCTTCTAATCCCTCTTAAAAAAAATGTTTTGGCACAATGTTGGTAAAATTCAATGACAGTTAAGCTGTTACATGTTCAGATTGCATTCTATCAATCAAATTAAACCCTTGATTTCACAACACACTGTTTGGCAGCAATATTCCCTAAGATGTACCAATCTCTACACTGCAGCATGCCAGCACACTTCTTTGCTGGGCTAAGCTTGAATAGGATTAGGGGACCTCAGCTAGACTCAAAAAACCCAAAACTGCTAAAAGTAAGTTCCTTTTAAAATTTTATATCAGTTTTCTGAAACAGTTCATAATGAGGCCCATTGGTGCTAGATAGTGAAAACTGAAGTGTGGAGATACACAAAGCTGATGTTGTCACTGATGGCTTTGTAATGAGAATGATAATTTAGTCTATTCTCAGAATTTTATTCTTTCTTTTTGCTTATAGTCATCTGCTGTGTATCTTCACCTTATAAAGCTATTGGGTTCAGCTGGAAAAGTTTGTTTCTTGTTGTGCCTTGATGATGTAACAGCAAGGACAATAGATTTTGCTCCATGGTGGGACTCATAGTAAAATTAGTACTGCAAATTCATAGTAGCAGAACTGTGGGTTCCCTCTATGGAAGTGAAGGTACTGAAACCTCAGCCCTGGCACCAGAGTGATCCGTAATTAGGGATTCCTCAGCTCTGTGGGCTGTGGAAATCTAGACCCTGCTGCACACCACTACAACCTTTATGAGGCCACAACTCAAACTGGTAGCATAGCCTTAAAAAAAAGTGATACTTGCTTTGTGCGGCATATCCAGATGGTTCTACTCAATGGTGCCATTGGGCCTGACTGTCACTGGGAATAGGTCACCTTTTACACTACTGTAGCATGTTATTTTTAATGGAAAGTGATAAAGCTATAAGATGGCTGAGTATATTTTATTATTAATTATGTTTTTAAAATATGCATAAAACAGAAAAAGGGACCTTAAATTGCCTCTCTACACATCTGATGTAGTTACCGCAGGATATGAAGAGTATTATAAAGTGGACTTGGATTACTGCAGCGTAAAAGATCACATCATTATCTGCATCAGCATTTTATGAGAAAGTAATGTGCCTATTACAAGGTGGTGAAGAAGGATTTAATGTTTAGTACTGGATATGTCCCCCTGTTTCACATTTCCAGCATGCAGTATGACTACAAATCCACAAACACAGAATCACAGAATAGTTGAGGTTGGAAGGGACTTCTGGTGATCCTCTAGTCCAACTAACCTGCTCAAGAAGGGTCACCTAGAGCATGTTAGACAGGATTGTATCCAGGTAGGCTTTGAATATCTTCAGAGAATCCTTCTCCACAACTTCTCTGGGCAACCTGTTCCAGTGCTCTGTCACTCTCACAGTAAAGAATTTTTTCCTCATATTCAGATGGAACTTTCTGTGTTTCAGTTTGTGCCCATTGCCTCTTGTCCTGTCACTGGGCACACCTGAAAAGAGTCCTGCCTCATTTTCTTGACACCCTCCCTTAAGGTATTTATATACATTGATATTATCCCCTCTCAGTCTTCTCTTCTCCAGGCTAAAAAGGCCCAGCTCTTGTGGTCTTTCCTCATAGGCGAGATGCTCCAGCCCTTTAATCATACTTGCAGCCCTATCTCCAGTAGTTGCACATCCCTCTTGTCCTGAGGAGCCCAGAACTGGATGCAGTACTCGAGATGAGGCCTCACCAGGGCTGAGTAGAGCAGCAGGATCACCTCCCTTGACCTGCTAGCAGCAGTCTTCCTAATGCACCCCAGGATACCATTGGCCTTCCTGGCCACAAGGGCACATTGCTGACTCTGCACTTGCCCTTGTTGAACCTCAGGAGGTTTCTCTCCACCCAGCTCTCCAGCCTGTCCAGGTCTCTCTGAATAATAGCACAGCCCTCAGGTGTATCAGCCACTCCTCCCAGCTTGGGATAATCAGCAAACTTGGTGAGGAGGCACTCTGTCCCCTCATCCAGGTCATTGATGAAGAAGTTGAACAGAATGGGACCCAGTACTGAGCTCTGGGGAACACCACTAGCCACAGGCCTCCAACTGGACTCTGTGCCACTGATGACAACACTCTGAGCTCTGCCTTTCAGCCAGTTCTCAATCCATTTCATTGTCCACTCAGCTAACCCACACTTCCTGAGCTTATCTGGGAGGATGTTATGGGAGACTGTGTCAAAAGCCTTGCTGAAGTCAAGGTACACAACATCCACTGCTCTTCCCTCCTCCATCCAGCCAGTTATTCCATCAGAAAAGGCTCTCAGATTGGTTAAGCATGATTTTCCCTTGGTGAATCCATGCTGGCTACTCCTGACCACCTTCTTTTCCTCCATATGCTTAGAGATAACATCTAGAATGAGCTGTTCTGTCACCTTTCCAGGGATGGAGGTGAGGTTGACTGGCCTGTAGTTTCCGAGGTCCTCCTTCTTGCCCTTCTTGAAGACTGGAATGACACTGACTTTCTTTCAGTTCTCAGGCACCTCTCCTGATTGCCATAATCTTTCAAAGACGATGGAGAGCAGCCTAGCAACAACATCTGCCACCTCCCTCAGTACTTGTGGGCGCATCCCTCCAGGGCCCATGGATTTGTGGACATCAGGTTTGGCTAAATGATCTCTAACTCAATCCTCCTCCACCAAGGGAAAGTCTTCCTTTCTCCAGACTTTCTCCCTTGTCTCCAGGGTCTGTAATTCCTGAGGGCTGGTCTTAGCAGCAAGGACTGAACCAAAGAAGGTATTCAGTAACTTTTCCTTCACACAGCCCATTCAGCAGTGGGCTCACATTTTCCTTAGTCTTTCTCTTGCTACTGATGTATTTGAAGGAGCCCTTGTTCTTTGCATCCCTTGCCAGATTTAATTTCTAATGGCCCTTAGCCTTCCTTGTCACATCCCTGTATACTCTGATAGTGTTCCTATATTCCTTCCAAGTGGCCTGTCCCCTTTTCCACATTCTATGTACTTTCTTCTTCTGTGTGAGTTTTGCCAGGAGCTTCTTGCTCATCCATGCAGATCTCCTGCCTCTTTGTCTGGACTTCTTTCTCCTTGGGATGCAACATTCTTGAGCTTGGAGTAAGTGATGCTTGAATATTAACCAGCTCTATTGGATCCTCCTTCTTTCTAGAGCCCTAACCCATGGGATTCCTCCAAGGAGTTCATTCCCTGAAAAGGTCAAAGTTCACTTTCCTGAAATCCTGGGTTGCAATCCTACTTATTGCCTTACTTTCTCTAAGCAGGATCCTGAACTCCACTATCTCATGGTCACTGCAGCCCAGGCTGCACCCAACCTTCATATCTCCAAGCAGTCCTTCTTTGTTTGTTAGTACAAAGTTCACAACTTCTCATTCTTCTTTTTCCTCTTAAATAATCTTGCAGAAATATCTAAATCTATACTGCACTATAACCAATCCACAAGCATATCACATGACATTTCAATAGCACGGAAGCGCTATGATATGGTTCTTATGTGTTACAGAAATGTAAGCTCAGACAGCATTAATTCACCTTGGCTTCCCTGCAGTTGTGAGAAATGTTTGTATCCCTTTTCAGTGAGATCTCCCAGCACTGACATTCCCTAATACAAGGAGAGTACTTCCTGTGCTCCTTTTGATGTGGCACTGGCAGAAAACCTCTTTCCTCCAGTGAAAGCAACTATACATGGACCAGGAGTATGTATGCGAGTCCTAGAAACTGATCTCTTTGCTCAGACCCAGATTCACTTACATCTAAGTTCATTTGCTTCAGCCTCCATAGGTGACCATACTGACTTCAGTCAACTTGCTCAGAAGAAAGTACTATACATGCAAAACAGTTTTCATATTTAAGTAAATGAAATAGTTACTAGCTATAATGAGGACAGAATTGTATGCTAGGTGCACAGATTCAGGAGGATTTTGCTTCTACCAGATGGATTACATGGAAATACATCAATTTTTATGATTATATCACTGTTTGAAGCTTTTTAATTTTAATAGATCTTTGGCAATCGAGTGATCAGGTTATGAAATACAATGACTGCTCACATTTTAACATAAAAATCTGTTGGTGTTTAAGATCATGATATTTGTGGCTAAAGAAAAACAAAAACAAAGGAGGATGATTTCTGATGCCCAATTCTTTTTGGAATAACTTCTGTTTAGGTGGCTGAAGAAAAGAATGCTCAAAGGAGATGTAGGGCAAATGCTCAAAGGGAGGTAGGGCAAGATGGCTTCCCACCCAAATGCCTCTTTCTTCAGTTTGATGTAAATACAGAAAGGCATTCCTTGTCATAAATAGCCTTTATGGTCATATACTAACTCAAAATTGAGAAGGACAATAAGTTGCTGGAGCTCATTACTGAGAAAAATGGATAACTGCATATGATTTTTTTCAGTAAAAAATGTACAAAGGAGAATTTAGAACTGCTTCCACCAAGAATCAGTGTGGAAGGCCAAACCAACTGTTTCAGAGTTATTGTACAGTATGCTTTGCATATGTGTAACTATACTCTAAAAATACATTATTTTCAAACCTTTGCATATGCTAGATATGCTGAAAACATTATGTGAGCTATTGGATTGATTTTTTTCTGTTGTCTAAAATCAATAATTTGACAAAAATTAAATGAAGGAACTAATTCTGGAAAATTGTATTTTTATAAGAGTTCCATTGATTTGCAAAATTAAGGAAAGACAAAATATATCCATTTGTGTCTAGTGAATTTACTGTCACAGAGGAAAAAAGATTCCAATTAATTACCACCTGAGAAATTCTGTAACAGGTAGATTAAGACACAAAAAAGTCTAATGGAGAAAAGGAGAATGTGATAAAACCACAACACTGAACACCTCCAGTTGTATTTAACCCTCAAAGATCAGTTTCAGCAGAGTTTACTCACATTGTGAGTAAATGTGAGTTTACTCACATTGAAATTTTATTATTTTCATTTTACTATTCTTTTATATTATCCAATATATTTATAGAGCTATGTTGTCCATAAAATTATATATGGTTAACTATAGCCCTGAAAACACCACAGCCATTGGAAGTAATGTCAGCTGGGTTAGGGATGTGGAAGCAGAAGCTGGAGAGCAGTTTCACACGAAGAGGATGGGTGATGAAGGGAGCGCCCTTTGTCCAAGGCTGTCGAGGAGCATACAGCTCCTTGTAAGACAGTTATGGGTTTGGAGCTAGAACTCTGTGTACTTCCTTCCCCTTAGGTCAATGGAGATTTCAGAGCTCATTTTCACAAGCTATCAATGCTGGACTGATGAGGTAGAGGACAGCACTGTCCTATCTGTGAGTTGTTTTCATTCCTGTTGGGGCCTGCAGTAGTTAAGAAAGGCCAGCTGCCTTGATAGCCTATGTAGTGATCGGAAACATTTTGCAGGCCATACCAGCAAACCAGAAGGGCTCAAGGCTTGGTTTTATTCAAAGAAAAAGCTTAAAAAAAAAGAGAGACCTGTGGCATTCCTGGATGAAGACCAACCTCAAGCCCTGGTGGTGCCTGGCAGCAGTCTGACCAGGACAAGAAGAAGAGAAATAAGTGCAAGACTGTGCAAAATAAAGAACACCCTGAGAAAGAGGCACTGTTCTCTCACAAGAAAAGCAGATATATTTGAATAGGGATAACTGTCATTCGCATCTCTTTGTATGTATGTTTGTATGTATGAAGCCCAAGCTGAATGTTTTATAGTTACCCCTACAGCAGTGAGGAAAACCTTTACATTGAAGTGTCTCTACTTTAAGCTGTTGCAGAGTCTGAACCATGGACATTTTCATAGCTGGGAGCGGGAAAGACTACATAGCTCTGAATGACACACTGCTGTACCTTTACTGCAAGATTGTAAAAGCTGCTGGGTCCAACCTTGGTATCAGAGATGTTGTACGTCTGGAGAATTATCTGTTGGCAACTGTTTTCAGGCAGCTGGACATCATGCTGGGAGATCAGCTTATAATCGAGAGCAACAACTGTTGCGCTTACTGTGCATTTGTCCAAGTGCTTCTCACCTACAGTCCTGGCACACTCTTCATGCACTTCTCCATGAAGCTGTTCTGCAAAGACATGGCCTGGCATCAGTAATCAGGCATTTAGGCAACACTGGGCTCTGACAACCCAGAACAGGAGGACTGAAATGCTGGGAACCTTTCACAGTGATCTGTTTTTTCCAAGAAAGCTTCTGTTGAATGACCCAAATATAAACATTAAGCTGATGCACAGCTAGAAGAGCTTTTGTGTGATGATTCCCCAGCAACAAAGGACAGTATACTGGTGGTCAGCTATGAATTGTTATTTCTGAAGAAAGTGCATGTGGCACCCAGAGTGTGTTTTGGACATACACTAAGGCTTTACTGGCAGCCAACACTAAATGCTCAGCTGACCAGATGGTATAAAAGTATTCAGTTTACCTTTAGCCATATTATCAACTAGGAAAACTTATTTCTGGGATAACAGCCCAAGTTCATTGTTATTAGTTTAGAAATGACAATGTTTTTAGCAGTAATCATACTAGGAACCTTTTCAGTTTGATATATTATGGTATTAATTACATAACCTTGCATGCAGATGGCAAACAGACTCCAGTGAAGACCTGCAACCCAATACTGAGAATGATTGCTCTGTGAGAGAATACACACTACTTGAGAAAACCACTAGCAATATGAGAGATCATTCCCTGATGGTTGAGAGGAGAGTTTCCCTTTGGCTGCATCATGTCAGCTTTCTACCTGTCTCCAGACCAAGAATGTGGTAATCTCTATTTCTTGATTAAAACAAGAAACCTGAAAGCAGAAGGGCTTTGCTGAGGCTCTGATCATCACTATTAATGTGATCACGGATGGAATAATTGACAACATGATAGAAATAAACTGGAGGAGACACATGCTGCTTGAGTACATATGAAGATGGACACTGAGGAGCTCTCCTGGATTGTTTGGTGGATCTCAATGCTAAAGAAACATTCCTAGGCATGTTGTTGAGCGACTAGCTCTCTAGGAGCTGTTTTTCTCCAAGATCAGCAAGCATGGTTGGGAATATGTATCTGCATATCTAGCCTGGAGAGCACTATCCAGCAATTCTCCTGAGAGATCAGAACTGCATAAAGTTTTTTGACTGATATGGTCACCCTCCAGATGCAGAAAGGATCTGATAAAATCTCTGTCTTGTTTCACCTGCAGCTTCTTTCTTTTGAAGGGCATGCTCTTACTACCTAGGTTTTTAATGAATTTGTGAGCCTTTCCTCAGCAGGTGCATCTGGTAGGACTGTGATGGAAAGTTCCCTTTCAAGGTTTTCTGGGCAACTTCAGAAATGACCTTTCTCAATCATCAGAAGTAGTGCAGAGTATTGCTTTCCTCTGTCGGTGGAAGGAACCAATCAAATGCTACACGAGGACAAGTTGCACTTCAGACAAAGGGACATCATGCTCCTGAACCTGCCCTGATAGCAACACAGGGAGGTGAGGCTCGCTTCTCTCTCTTTATCACTGAACACTATATATTTTTTTTCAGAATGTAAATGGCCAGCTGGTGGGAAAAGTCCAGTTCTCAGCTTGAAAGCCTACTGTGTTGGAGTGTTTAAACAGTCAACTAAATCTATGTAGTGTCTTAGTAGCATCTTCAAATACTTGTAAATAGAATTGGACAGAATACATCTGTCTCACCAGGGTTACAACCTGGAGCTTATCTTGAGGGTTCTTAACATCATGTATTTTGTGCTGAGTGATGGTATGGCTCTTCTTGCCCTGGCAAAAAAGCATTCTGGATGATGTAGAGGATGCTAAGATTTCTATGATGCACTTAGTAAAAGCTTTCTCAATTTCTTTCACAAGTAAAATTCATCAAATCAGTGATCACAATCATGTTTACTTTATTAAGGAGGAATAAATGGTTACTACTAGCACTTCCTGGTAAGTCCTCCACAAATTGGATAAAAAGAGCAATCCTTCATACAACAGTTACTGGGCAGCTGTAATACCACACAACATCCTCAGGTATAACAGAAAGCAAGTGGTTGACAAATTCCAGAAGATTTTTTCTAATTAACTTCTTCCACATTTGCTCAGCCCTGCCAGAACAGTGCGAAAAACATGTTTCCAGTGCGTGACCCTAATCAAAAGCTGTTGGGAAGCTGTTAAAAGTTTTCAGTTAGTACCCTTTTGTCATAGACCTCCTTCTGTGTCTTCCAGAGGGGCCTGGTTTCTTTTCCTCGCTTTCCTTGTTCCTGATGATAGGACACTGCTCTAGCAAGGCTTTTTAAGAGCATCACTATCTGGATTTATGCCATAGTCTGACATGAGTTCCCTTGATGCTTCAAAATTGATCTTTTCTCTGCTGATTGCATTTAGAGTGATGCCTTTAGATTTTAAACAACACTGTTCCCTGGACTGTAGGTAGCCATAGTGCTTGGGACTTGATGACACGCTCATCAACTCACCTAAATAGTCGTGGAGCAGGGGTTCCAGCCACTCAGATGACTCATGATTGCCAGCATCTGTGTTGTGATAAAGGCAATGGTCTTGCAGAGTGTCTAAAGAGATCATAAAGCTCTATGCGTGTGCATGCCAGGGTGAAACAGGCTATAAAATTTTCAGTGATGTGCTCCAGGGTTATACGTCCTTTGGCGTGCTTCCGTGAGACAATGGCCACATCCACATTGACAAAATCACAGGAGGACATGCAATAACCTGGAGAAAAGAGGAACCCATACAACTCATCTGAGTCTGTTACAACAGTGGTGCTGGGAAGGTTGAATCTCTGTCCTAATTTACCCCACAGAGAATTTAAAAACTGTTTGGCATTTTGTGTTTTTTTTTTTCCTTAATATAGTGTGCCTACCAAACAGCATCTTCTTCTGCCAGCAATCTTCAACATATTTTGATTTTTGTCAGCATCTGTGAATGAGGCTGGGTAGCCTGAATCTTCTTGCTTTTGGAGGATGTGTAGCTTTATATAATTTTAAAAAAAAGTCTGCTATCCCTCCATTCAAAATGTCAAACTCTGAAGGTATCACAGATCCCATACCCCTTTTCCAGAGCCTACTTCAGTCCCCAGGTACATCGAGTCAGTCCCTGGGTACTTCAGGTGCCTGCAAGTGCTCTTCCTTTATTGCTATCAGTGCAGAGGGTCTGGCAGGTTTCAGCACAAGCACAGCACAAGGGAAACAAGTTTGGTGCTTTCCTCACTGTAATTAGAAGAAAAAGAGCCCTTGAAGTGGATATACTTGTACTTTGACTGCCCTAAAAAAGGCTGCTTGGGTGTTGAAATTCTCAAAAATAATTTTGAGGTGCCCAAATGTTACTTGAAAAAGAAATGATGTTACAAAGCCTGTAATGTCATTTCATCAGGGGCTGCTTTACAATGCAAGTTGATGACATCCTTTCTGTCACCAAAAAGAGCATCCCTGAGGATCACCAGCATGGGTGTTACAGTCCTGGCTGAGAGCTCCATGTGGTCTCCACCTGATTTTGTCATGATGGCCCATTTGTGCTCCCATATAGATCTGACATTAAAACGTACTCTCTTTAGGTGATCCATATTTTGCTGTGTCATGCAAAATATGAATATCTGAAGGTGGCCTGTGCCAGAGGATTCCAGGCTTTTCCTTGGCAGCATGAATACAGCCACGGAAAATGCACCCATTGCATTCAAAAGCTGTTGGCACTCTATCAATGAACACATCAAAATGGAGTAGCTCTCTTTTGGTATTCACTGCCTTGGAGTACATGATAGATTTGAATATTTTCTCAAATATCTCTTTTTTTCCACTGGTGGCAGCCACCCAGGGGAAGGAGTGTTAGATTTATGGAACATAAACCAGTATGTTGCCATGTGAGTAGAGGCCAATGTAATGCACTGAAAAGGGTCTATAGAGTGATCCACCTTCACATTTTCAACCTTCTTATACAATGTGCAATGGGTCTTTACCACAATCTCACTCCTGTATGATCTCCAGGTCTTGCTCAAAGTTTTCACATCTGTTTTGCAATAGTAACACAGTTCTTCCTGTAGGTCAAAAATCTCCTGGTTAGCAGTGTGCCATGCCAAGAATTGCTGTTTCTGCTCCAGTATCATACTATCAACCCTTACTATGGAAGAGGGCCTACATAATTTTGTTTTTTAGTAGTGTTGAAAAAGTATGTGAAACAACCTGTTCAGCATTTGGAGGAAGGCTGCTGATTTTCATGAGTGAAAAGTGTAAATAATATACTTAGGCTGGGGACTTCTGTACAGAGAAGTTATTCAGCATTAGGGATTAACATTAAAAATGTATTTTGGGACACGTGTCCCAGTTTTCTGCATACATTCCGTATCAGTCATAGAAAATATAACCCTGCTGTGTTGGATTTTTGATCACAGACATGAAACACTGCTGCTGGTTTACATTATAAATCTGTTTATAGCACATTTCAGGCATTCAGCTTTAGAGTTGGGATGCTTTTCCACATAAGGGATGCTTTTCCAAGTAGGCCTTGCACTTCTCACATAAACTCATAGCCAAATAATCAATTTGTTTTTTAATAGCAAGGGCCATGTGCTGTTGAAAGCACTCACTATACCTGCACTGCTGCCTGCAGTTAGGACAACTTATTCTCATGCCCATGTTACCTGCTTAGTCACGTGACAGACAAAACTGATGATATTTAGAGCTCTGGTTATGATTGTACAGTGTATGACAAAGCTCAGAAAGTTTCTGCTCCCAAATACCTTCTTGTCACCCTTAACATTGTAACGATGTTTATTGTGTAAAAGGAGGAAATGGGTCTTGGGATATCTAAGGCTGTCATTTGGCTTAAAAATAACACAGTCTTTTTTCCCATTAGATTGATGATGACACATATATTAACGCACAGCAGCTCCTCAGACAAGGCAATCTCTGTCAGCATGACCTTCCTGTGCACAGACATGTAGCTTTTTTGCAGTGCTTAACAGCTCTTTGTCTGTCAGATCCCTCAGCAGAGTAAGTGCTGTAAGACTATCAGTAAAACAGAGATTATTGTCGCTGTTATTTAGATTGATCTAGATTTTACAGTTTCAGAATGGGGGATAAAAACAGAAGGGTTGTGCACCTCCCATCCCTGAGTGCTTTTACAATGATGAGAGCTGGGTGGAAAGTCTGATCCAAACTCAGCTCCCTTTAGCTGTGTAGAGGTTACTGACTCGAGTCCAAAAATGTCTCTGCATTCCTATTGCTTAAATTACTAGTGGGAGAATATGAAGAGTCATGCATACTGACAGTTTCAAGGCTTAACTGAACATTACCGGTTTCAAACAGCTAGCCTAAGTGGGCAGAAATTGGTTCTATGCACTGAAAAAAATGGTCCATAAACTTCATGCAGTGATATCTGATCTAGATTAACAAATCTGTTTTCCTCTACATATTACCTAGTTCCAGGTCTCTGGACCAGCCTTTCCCACCGAAACCCATGGCTTACGTAAGGCACAGGTTGGGCTGCATCCCCCTCCCCGCTACATTTGAGGATGGAGGTAAAGCCGGGCTTATGAATGTCCTCCTTGGGGCCGCACAACACAGCTGGTGGCCCCTTCTGGTGAACACTCTCACTATGAACTTGTAGGGGCACCACAGGGATGGTGTACCTGGGACTGCCTTTCAGGGACTCATCTTCTAACCTGTGAGGTATTTTCACAAGGTTCAGAAAAAACATTTACATTTGAGGGACCTTGTTGTAAGCCAACATGATGCTTGTAGTGAGGCAAAATCAGTTTAGCTTTATGATTAGCAGCTTTCGTTTTAAGTGTGTTTGTAACTGTTAGCCTGTGGACCAAGGCCCCAGAATTATCAGCACCACCAGCTGATATGATAGCAATTTTTATGACCTCTATCTTTCATGTTCTGCTCTGGACTCTGTAATAATAATGGTTTTAAGTTCTGGAAAAAACATTATTGCTCTTTCTGCTCCTCTTGTTCCTCCTGCTATATCTGTGGTCTCATGTATGTGTACATGGCTGTAGGCTGCTTCCCAGAGACTATGTCAGGCTGCTCCATCAGCAACCATAACCTACAGAACAGTCCTGTTTACATCCTCAGTCTTTCCAAGCTTGTTCATGTCTTCTCATCCTTTTGACGCACCCTGACCAACTCTAAATACGGCAGGGCTTGTTGAGCAGTCAGCACGTTGGTAAAGTGGAGGTCTCAAACAAGTATTTTACTTTTATTTAAGTTTGTGTTCACATTTAAGCTTTAATTCACTATCTCTTAGCAAGCCATGGATCAGGGCTGTTTGCTCACCTAGGTAAAACTGGTTGCTTTAAAATCTGCCCTTGGATCCCTCTGTGATTTTTCTGACTCTTCAGGGACTGTTTCAATAGGGCTGGAAATATTTCATTCGTTGTATCATAGAGATAGATAACATGACAGTGATCACCAGCAATGTTCAAAAGTTTTTGTTTAGTTCACTGAAATCTGCAACCTGATGTAGCACTTATGAAAGACAGAGCAGGGCTGTAAATTTTTTAGCATTCCTTAAAAAAACAAACCCACTACTTCTTGACATTGACTGTATCAAAACTACCACAAGAGCAGGCTTTACTGTGATATTCTTGTGCTCTGTCTCCAGGTTGGACTAGACATTAGAAATAAGCATAAATCCAAAATTTACAAAATGTTTTGGACCATTATGGTGAAAGCTTGGGTGGAAGGGCTTTCAGTTTTTTTTTTTTTTTTTTTTTTTTTTTTCCCCATCTGGATTTATTTACCCATTTGTTTGGGAAGATGACCTATGAATTTTTTCTGATCTATGAATACCACAAATTGCATTTTCATTGTACTATACCAAAAGCAAAGGCATCTTTGTTCACTATTCATCCAGCTTCTGAACTGGCTCTTCCTTACTCATCTAGTGACAGTTGCTATGCTGGTTACAGATGAGAAAAAGAAAAAAACAATTCTGTTACTGAAATAATAAATCTGAGTGCCAAAATCCAGTCCTGACTGTTGCACAGTAGTTTATGGTATTTCATCTTTCCATCTTCTTGATGAATAAGCCCATACAGTCCCAAAGGAACAGTATTTTTGAGATTTTCTTTTCTCACAGATCCCTAGATTTTCAAAATATGCTGAAATAAAACATATATTCATAATCTGGAAAGATATTTCTGTTTAACTAATGTTGCCAGTTAGCTGAAACCTTAGTGTAAGAGGCCAGAGATCATTAAAGATGAATAAAAACTTATATTTCATAAAAAATCATTTTGAAATAACTTTTGTGAAATTAGCAGTAACATTTTTTTAAACTATTTTTTAGCTTTCTCCCTGGGCATATCAAAAAGAGGTTTTTGTCATGTAGTCAGTCACATGTAAACATCCAGGGATTTTTATAATTCTCTCTCCGTATGTCTCTCCTTATTATTACAGTTCCAGTGCTGTATCATGTATTATTAGCGGGCTTCACCAATAATTTCTGAGACAAATCTTAATAAGAACTGTTGACTCCAATCCGTCAGGCTTACACAAAGTAACTGTGAAATCGGTATTTGCCAATGGGCATTTAGGGTTTGCTTGTACTATACATTTTGATCTGTTTTCTTTGATCATTAACTAGAAATTTAGAAAAGCCTGAATTTACCTAAGTGGCTAGAACTCTTTGCCAGACAAGGCTAAGTACTGAACAGTTAAGCCTGCGATCAAAGGTTGCATATGCTGTGATTTTATTTTTCTTGCTCAATCTATTTTCTACATCAGAGGAGGGAAATCATATTTGAAATATTTTAAAGCATATAACTTGTTAAGAAGTATTTTAGGAGTTCAAAAGTATTCATGCAACATTAAGGATTTCTAGAATATCTTACGATCTGAAGCTTGAAGAAGGTGACCAAGTGTTGCATGGCAGAAATGTATTGCTATCGGAAAATATTGGAAAATAACATATATTAGTGGCTGTAGTCTCTGCTTGTTATCGGCTTGTTATCGCAATTACTTTCCCTGTAACCTGTTCTCCTGGACATCTGAGCTCTCTGAAAGTAAGAGTGATGATCTAGTTTTCCTTGGTACTTGCTTGCTTCTGACAAAATTCAAGTATTGCATTTTTTTATAATATTTTTCATCTGTAATTACCCTGGCTTTTTTTCATTTTCAACAATACATGCTCAATAAGGTTGTTCTCTCCAAGGTCCACATATTGAAAAATTTTGTGTGTCAGTCACAAAATTTTCACATTTTCTTCTGGTTTTATCTCAAAAGCAGATTAGATTTTTTTTTTTTTTTTTAAGAAATACACCAATCAAGGAGAATATCAGTGAGGCATGGCAGACTGATTTAAAAAGAACAAAGTTCAGAACAAAGTTTTTACAGGCTTCTCTACAAAGTGAAAGAGGTCCTGCTATGTCATGATGTTTTTTCTCTCCAGCAAAATATTGTCTTTTTTGGTCCATGCTTTACACACTTTCCTCCTTTCAGTTAAAAACAGAGTGACATGGTCTGAGACAATAAACACAATATTTTATACACAGTACATTATACTTCATAAGCTATCTCTTAGAAGTCTGAAAGAAATCTTTAAATCAGTATTATAGATCCCTGGACTGTCTCCTGCTCCTTCATGTTTATCTTTAAGCATGGATGACATCAAAAGTTGGAAAGTACTCGTTAACAGTATTCCCATAATGGTGTTGGCAATATTTTTTATTGCAAGCATATTATAAATGGGCTATTTAAAAAAGGAAACAAAATAAAACCCCCTCTCTGGTAATAATAATAATAATAATAATTCAGTGTTAGCCATTTTTAGCAATAAATTGGCTGCTTTCTCTTTAGAAAGGGGCCACTTCTTCAGTCCTTCTTACTGTCAGTTAGTACCTGCCATAGAGAAAGTATTTCTCTGTTTTTTTTTTTTCCTGAAAAAAATTCTCTCCATCATTCTATCTTCAGGATTTTATTTGAGAAGTTACTAGAAAAAAACAACTATAAAAAAAGAATTTTACATTTGCTCTACCCACAGAACAGCATTCACTGTAATTCGTGTAATACTGAAAGTGAATTGTATTGTCTCTTCCTGGACACTAAACAGAGCAATATTGCTTAATAAATAGCATACCAAGCAGAGAAATGCATTGAACTACAGCAGTAACGAGCAAAGTTCCTCACCTCAAAACTGTACTAGCTTCTTGTCTACTGGATGTGACACTTGTGCTCTTGTTTCCTTATTTAAAGAATGTATTTTCTCCGTATATTTCAATCAGAATTCCCCCAAGTGCCAAGTTTACCATTTCTATTACAGAAAGAGGCAGTTTAAGGGGAGTAGGGAGGGTTGCTTCATTACCTTACACACTCTGAATTAATTAATTCATCTCATTAGCAAACATACTTTTATCTTTGTATTTTTCCTTCAGTTCTGGAAGTTATTTTTGCTGATTTCCCTATAGTGCTGCTCCTCCTGGTAGAAGTATCAAATGCCTCATGATGAGAGTTTTTAATACTTCTTAACTACTTTCTCTGGGATTGATAATAAGATTGAATATCACTATGTTTATCATTTCTTGTAGGGTATTTTTTCATGTTTAAAGTGGCAACTAAAATGCAATAGAAACACATTCAAAAGCATAAAGAGTATGAGAGTCAGCCAGTTTAATTTTTGCTTTTGGCCATTCAGGTCTTTGAAAAACATTCCTAAACTATTTGTTCAAGGAAAAGGATTTCTATAAGAAAAAATAAAATAAAATAAAAAAGCTCTTTCATCCAGTGAGATTATTTATGCCATAAGTGGGCATAAAATCCAACTTGTTCAGGCCCCATCTACCTTTTGCTGAAACAAATATGCAGAAAATTTTGCTATAGATGTTGACATTAATTTAAAAAATTCTTCAACAGATGCCTACTAGGCTCATTTTCAGCTAACACTTCTCTTGGTGAAATGAATGTTTTCTCTTAAATACTGTATTTTTCAGTATTTAATCTCCTATAATCAATGTGATGTTACACAGGAAACACTTGTTTCGAGAATTCAGGCAGATCCTAAGGATTCTAAGATTGATTCATACCTGCTAAAAGTTATTGAATGCTCTTCTAAGGACAAAAAGAAAGCAATGGCTACCAGCATTATTAACTTGCTTCCATCAAAGCTTGTCTGAGTTTTGAAAAGACATTGAATAGGGATTTATATATTATTAACTCAGTTGTGCACAAAAAGAACATCTAGTTTTTTAATTTTTTTTGAATAAATTTTCTGGGTTTCACATGACTGACGAGGTCAGGTTATAGATAATCTCTGTGATTGATGATTGGGGCTGAATGAGAAAAATTATGCACATTATCAAGAAGTAGTAGAAAATTTGAAAGCCAACAGATTAGGTACCCAGACAAAATATAAGATATTTATCTAAATTACTTTGGAACACTTGCAGAGTAAGTGTCTTACCTTCAATGTAACTGAGAATGGAATTTAGTCAATGATGTTCTAAATCTTTTCAAATAACATAGCCATAGCAGCAATAGTTGAAACTGGAGATGTTCCTTTATCTGTGAATTGCTATAGTGACCACAAAAATTATTCAGAAAGCAGGTGCCATATTAATTCTGAAAACCTTTCTGATATAATTTGTTTTGAGAATGAATCAAGTGAAACACCACATTTATTCTAATTATCATTAATATAAGAAATGAGGAAGGGGCTGATTATTCCAACATGTTTGAACATCATCTTGCCGAAGTACCAATCTAAGTTGGTTGCTCATGAAGCTAATAATCTAGCTGTGTGTTGGGCAAACCTTGGCATAGCAGTTTCTTTTCACTCTCGGGAAATACCTCGCTTTTCCACTGATGAACCTAAGAGTACAATGTCTAAATGTAGCGGTCAAATGCAGGCACTCTGATATTTTGTGCTCGTAGCAGGCCTAAGGAAGCAGAATGCTAAGGATATACTGAGTAGAGAACACTAAGGTTTAATATTGTTATCTTGAAAAGATGCAGTAGGGACTTTATCCCGTATGGCTGTCCAGAAGCTGTGTGCTGTAAATGTGGCATGGAGCAGGAGTCTAAGCACAACCACAGACTATCTGTGGTGTGGTATACCTGTGGGTAAAGTGCCCAGGGTTTTGCTGATATGCCAACATTTGAGAACGTTGTTCAGCTCTCCAGCAAAACTATTTTAGAAGTTAAGCAGCTGCAGACATGCTAGTAAGTAGTAGTAAAATTATTGACTTGTAGGTGAAAAATATAAAAGCATTAAGATAATCAATACATTTTTTTTCTTTTAGCCAGGTTAAGACCTGAGTTATTAGTAGACCAACACTGCTAACTTAACTACTCAAATGTCTGATTTATGAACCTTTTATAAATACCTATATGTTTACCCTAGAATATAGGCTACTGCATTAGGAAATTTTAGCATGTCTTGCTGAGAATATAGAAAAAAACACTAAATCTAATACCTTGAAATAGCAAGGTATTAGATGTTTTTAGGGCTGTTGAACACTGTACCTTCTCTCAACAATGATCAGCACAAAGTCATTTAGCACAAGTGTTTATGTAATTGTGATACATTAGGAAAATTAGCAATACTCAACGGGCATCAAACTGACACACCTGCTTTTATGTTGAAACAGTCTATTGCCAATACACAGAGTTATGATGTGAACTATATATTGTAATATGCTGACCTAAGAAGACCTGCTGATGGGTTTTCAAGGCACATATTTCTTGGTTTCTTCAGTTGCTGAATTATAGACTTTTGTAAGAGACAATTTAGAATACAAAACCACTCCATTTTTACACAGTGAGTTCAAGCCAAAACATTCCTCAGGCTACTGCAGTATTGGCAATGTTCCCTGAATGTGGCTGGCAAACATGCAGTTGAAAACAATGCAGATGTAAATGAGTCAAAATCTGGTAATTCTAATTCCGTAATACTTTTATCACTCAATTCAGGTGTTCATGGTTCATTAAAAAACACAAAATGAATGTTTTTTTTTAATGGTATGTTATTCCTAAACATCTCTCAGGTGGTAAGCACACTCATTTCCTTTTACCTTATGAAATTATCACAGAAAAAGTCACCTTTGTAAAAAGCTGTGAACTGGAACGGGTGGGCTGATTAAAACCTACCACTACAAGTCAATGATAAGCAATATAGTGAATGCATTCTGATCAAATGGCTGTATATATACCTGGCATAACTGAGAAGGATAGGAAGAGCTGAGCTTAGTGTCTGCGGCCCTTTACTAATGGCACATATAAGAGATTTTCCATAGCTCAGTGAATAGGATCTATGCCAAGCAAGAGGATCTTAGCTCTCTTTCAACAGTTGCTATAACTATATATTCGCTACCATAAAGTTGTGGATGCATCTTCTATTATCATCTGTTTAACTGCCCAAAGTCAAAGAGCCAAGTTACTGAAGGCTCTCTTTCTCCACAGCAGAACTCTGCTCTACCATTTTTAAGTGCCATGTAGTTGATTTGTGTTAGTCTTTGTTTAGTCAGCACACTTTAGACTGGTATAAATCCCAATGGGCTCAAAATCCTACATTTATTTTATAAGCATTAGAAGTATAGCAGCCTGTTTTCATGGAGAATATTTGTACTATGGGACAGACTCTCAGCTGCACAATGGATATGTTGCTGCTTTTTCCAGCTAATGAAATAGGACCGAAAAAACAAGTTAATTAGCTTTAGCTGTCCACTGCAAGAGATGAAATTTCACCTTAAACATTAATTCTGTTGATTTCATAGAAGTATTTTTAAAGAGATATCAGAAAAGTAAGTGAAAACAGTTACTAGCAATGTATAATTGTTAGTGCCTCCACACAGGACATGAGAGATGCCTTCACCATATGCCTAGAGGCTGTTCTGATTTACAGTGTTTCTCTTTGATCTCTGTTAAAGTCAAGCTAATGGAGACAAGAATTGAAGGCATCAGCAAAAAGAATCCCTTATCTTGCCAAAACATAAACATGACTCTGTGACGAGGTGGTGAGGGTGTTCACCAAACCTGATGAGCAGTTTCTGTGTCACAGGCTCTGCTCCAGAATACTTCCTTACATTTCATTATAAGTGGAGATTTTTGGACTGCGTTTTTATCTAATCACTTCAGTTCCAGTAGAGTTTTCAGGATGGATTCTCTCTGTTCTTAAATGATTTCTGCTCAGGAGATGTTACTTGCTGATGGGTGACACTGCAAAACACGTTCGAGTTGGCATGAGTTAATTCCCATCTGGATATTCTTGCTAACAAATATTCATATAAATATTTTCAGCAATTTTCCAACAAACTTTTTAAAGGCAAACTTTTTGTATTCTCAAATATTCTTAAACACTCAAGAAAGAGTAACAAATATACTCTTATTGAAATTGCTTTTTTTTACATAAATGTTCCTGAGGATATTTTGCCTTGTTGGCCCAATTAAGCTATCAATCCATGTTCATTTATTTCTCTTGTAATGTTCTGAATTTTTTAGATAATTGTTTTAAAGACATTACTGTGATGAGAACAGTAAACATCTCACAGGAGGAAAAATTAGCAGTAAAAAGCTAGATTTTAATTTATAAAAGTACAGACTCAAACTGAATTAAAGTCTGATAAAACTAACCAGAAATTAACAGTATGGGAAAGCTTATCATAGTAAGTAAAATTTAAGATGCTATTAAGTCAAGTCATATCTAGACTTTAAAGTCCAGATCTTTAACAGATCCCTTTTTTATGGCAATAGTCCCACCTCAAATTTCTATCAGAAACTTATTCTTGTAGCATTTTTATCCATTTGCTCATGTTTCAACATTTTTCATAAACTGAAACAGATCTTCTCCTTAGTGTTTACTCTAGATGGATTTGTCTAGATAGAAGAATCATAACCCAGCCATTACTTTCATCTTGCTTTGTTTGTTATTAAAAGGAAAGGTAACAGTCATCAGGGTCAATTGACCAAAAAAAGTGCCCCCCTATTTGTTAAATTGTCTAGTGAAATAATTTAATATAATTGTAAAACTACGATGTGGAAGAGACTACTCTGATTTGTCTCGTTCTGTCAAGTGCTTTGGGGCAACAATGACTAGAAATAATGGATCAGGATGGAGTTATTTATCCAAATCTCTATGCCCCCAAACATTTACCTAATTATATACTTGGAAACAAGTAGTCCTGACTGGAAATATTTTGTAATAAAAATCCAGTATGTTTTGTCCATAATGATGAAATTCCAAGACCTTTTGCTTTTAAATCTTAATCTCCTTCTGCTGTGGATGTAGGACAAGATGTATCCTTTGTTTTGAGCATATCTTTTTGCCACCACCAAGAAAATCAATATGAAGTTATCCAAGTATTGGATTTGAGAAGTCAGTAGCAGAGGACCTTAAATATCACATAATTCTTCCCCTGAACAAGCTTTTGTCTTAGTATAAGCAGGAGTTGCTTGCTCTAGATCATTCATGATGCAGTGTATTGCTTGCCTAATTGCACTTCGGAGGAGAAAACTTCAAGGAAGAAGTAAAAAGATGGCTCTGCTATTAAATGATAGATTTTTACATCAAAATTCTGTTTTACAAGTGCACATTGAAGATAGGCTTGTGGTATAAGATTAATTTGTTCTAAGGGACACAGTGGTCTGTTGAATATAATCTTTCATATAGTTAATAAATTTAATATTCTTAATAATTTAAAAAATGATCAGGGAAATGCAAGAAGAGAAAGGAAACTTTCAGATAAAGCAGCAAATGCCCAGAGAATTGGATTTTTATCCATAGCTGTGCCATAAGACTCCATAAGATACTAGGAAAGTTCCTTACATATTTTGGAGGTAGTGGGTAATTCTTTAAGTGCTAAACTAGATGTTCTGAGATTTAACACTCTCACAGAAGAATCATCTTTTGCCATCAAGTATGCATAAAGGATTTTTCAAAATCTCATTGCTTGAGGTGGTTAATGTTCTTATGACTTTCCTTAGGGTGGAAAACATTTGGGATTTAAACAGAACCTTCGGGGTTCTTTTTCAGAAAGAAATAAAATGTAGTCTGAGGTACGCTGGTATTTTCAGTAATTTTTTCTGTTGTAATTTAGTAACTGTATTTTTTTTCAGTACATGGAGGGAATAACATCTCGTTAACAAGATTAATATTCCTGTTTCTCTTATATACTTTTTTTCCACATCTGACGCACTTTGAATACTTTCAATATGTCAGCATTTCATGGAGTCATAATTAATTGAAAAATAGGTTTGGGAAAAATAAAATAAGTGCATTTATTCTTCTGTTCCTTTCTTTGCCTGTGCCCGGTGTTCAGAACCAAAGACAAAAGATTCATGTAAGTTCAACTGCGCTATACAGAAAATACTAATATAGATTTGAAATTAAGATAGAGGTTATTTTCTTCATCTCTATAGATATATTCAAAGTATTAAATATATACTGAATATGAACTGATGCATTGAATTTTTGCTCAATGCTTAACAGAGATTAAGATGGGAGGAATTCCTGTAGAACTGATGGGAGATCCTGAACTGGCTGTCATGGGACCTGCTGTACAGTAAGTGTTACCTGAACATTCAGAGTGACTTTTGTTGTTCTATTATGAAACTCAGCAATGCTGCAAACAACTTCCAGTTGTTTCGTGTTGTTATGGAAACAACATGACTATAAGGCCTCCAGCGTGAAACAAAACTTAGATACCAGTACAGGGAAAAAAAGAATATGCAGTCATTATTATGTATTCCTAGCATTTTATATAGGTTTTTACCAATCCTGACAAGATATCTAGAAGAATGAAATCTGTTTTCAAGTTAACCTGGCAATGGGGATTTGCTTCCAGCTTTCATAGCAACTGAAGTTCTGAAAATGTTTGGGAGTCAAGGGTCACTTTCAAAGCACTCTGCCTATGATCTGTCTGGTTCTTCTGTTAATCAGTAGATATACCTGAGCTTCTGCTGACATTGAGCTCTTGGGATAAGACTAGATTTGCAAAATACCACTGTAGTATTTGGTTTAGAGTTTTTGCTCTTCCTTTGGAGCTACATCAGACATCAATAGAACTTCATGTAGCTTACACTTTCTAGCGGCTTCTGACAACACTGTTTACACTAAACTTGAGCTGAACAGCCTTGAGCAAGAAGAACGGCTTTACATAATTCATTTTAGTTGCACAGTATGGAATAAGAAGTGTTGCAAGGGCTTGTTCAGTAGAGATAAGAACTCTGATGGTCAAGTTTCTACAAATAGTATAGAATTCCCTGAATCGGTAATCAGATTTTCAAGTTATCACTAGTTTGCAATTTCAAATGAGACTTCAAGTTAAAAAGCATTTTTTTTTAATTTAAAATGCTATCTTTTATTTGGCATGTCTGTATTGGAATTTCCAAGAACTTAGGGAACATGATTTTGCAGGGGTTCGCATAGTATATAGTTTCTGTAAAAAACAGACGAGATCAAGTGCTACTCCCCTGACTATTGAGCCAATGAAACTCTTTCACAAATTCAAACCAGTAATAAAAAAAACTAAAGAAAAACAATCTCTATCCTGCCTCATGAGGCAGTATGGTATCTTTGAAAACTCTTTTTATTTCATGCACCTTAAGTTGATAAAGAAGTTAAAGCAACCCTGGAAAACAACCCCCTAGAAACTACATTAAAGTCAGAGCTACTCTTCCCAGAACAATGAAGTCAAAACATAACATGAACTGCAGTCATACCTGTGGTTCCCCTTTTACCTTTTTCTGAGCTATTGAGCTTCGTGTTTCACAAAACCTACTGCCCAAGTGTACTCTGAAACTTCTGATGTTCTGAGCAGCTACCATAAACGTCTCCAGTAAAGACTTTACTGTGAACTTTACATAATCTAGAAGTTTCACATGGATTCATGATTCTATAATCACCTTTTTACAAGTCCTCTATATATGTAACAGGTTAACTTCTACCTAGGCTTCACAGTCTAGCTTCACCTTTAAAAGTCTCAGGTGAATTAGACATTTCTTTACAAACATGGTTCTCAGGCTAAATCTAAGTAGCATTGTGAATGTTCATTTTCACAGCCATTTTTGTAGGCTTGTAGCTAATTTTGTCTGACTTGAATATTCTGACTAATATTAAAGAAATCCCAAGTACACAATAATGAACTCTTATATCAAATTTACCTTCTCTATCCCCCTGCATGTACTCACACGTACAGTCATGTATACGTGAGAAAGTTATCAGAGAATGTAATTAGTCTTTTAAGAATGGACAGGGAGAAAAAAGAATGATGGCTGTACACATGCACGAAAATGACAATGTAAAGTATTTGAATTAGTCATGGTTGGTAATCTCACAAACAGTTTTAAAAAGCAGATGATATGCAAGATATTTCTTTTCCCTAGAATTTCTGGTACTTGAATTATACAGTCCTCTTACTCTAATTGTAGTTTTCCATAGCATATTGTAAAAGCAACAGTAACAGCTTTATTTTTGTATGTATCTTATTCACAGTAGGGATTTTTTTTATCTAAATTGTCCAGGAACTTTTAAAATTGTTGATAGTTGCCTTAAATTAAAACAATCCATCATCTTTGCCAGTATACTTGTCCCCAATCCTTCAAAGAAATTAATGTAACTATATGTTATGCCAAATACGCAGATTTTGAGAAACTTATTTCCACATTAATTTCATGCAGATTCTAAATCTCTGCTGCTAGTTATGTTATTTAGAAGTATTTAGAGGTATCATATACCTCCACTATAGTTATGAAGAGAGAACTCCCGAATGTCACTGTAATTATCTAACACAGAAAGGTTTCCACTCACCCAACACCCTTCCCTTTCTATTTGAGTTTTTAAATTTTTCTTCCACTCTCTCTCGTTCTCTCTGTGCTTACAATTTACATCAACATATATTGAAAAAACAAGCAAAGTAAAATACCCCTTTGTACTCAAATCATTTTAATTTTAAGTGTGGATGTATGTATTCTAACTGCACTTGCTGATTTCTTGCATCTACTCCGTTATTGGTCTATGTGAGTAAGAGCTGTACTTCTTTCCAAAAAATGCAAAGACAAATGATCAGCTGTCATTAGAAAACATAAGCCTATCATCCTGAGTAATGTCTGTCCCATTTTTTTAAAAAAATTCAGTAAGTTGGATTTAATGAGACTAGCAATGACACATGAGAGAAGTCCATAAGAGAATAGGACCTGACTGCAAGAACTTCCTTTCTTCTAGTGTCTTAGGTCTTTTAGGATCTTAGAAGCAATTAACTGTTCTTGGGTGATTTAATCAAATGCATCGCTCTTAAAAGGGTGAGTTAAATCATTTTAGGCTATGAACAGCCATGCTAAAACAATCCCCACTCTATTACTGAGTATGTGCTGGCAAAACAGAAAACTGTCTTTAAACCTTTTGGAGTTGCTGGATGAATATAAATATAGATGTGACAAAAACATTTTAAGACTCAAAAAAACCCAAAGCCTTCTTCCTGGGAACACTGAGACACAACATATTTATTTTTTCTGTAATTTAATAGAGTTATATATGTGCCCTAATGCATTCCTTCGACAGTGCAAGTGACCACCCCATGACACTATTTTTTTATGCCAGAGCAGCAATTGAAACCACTCTTGAGTTTCTGTGGCTGAAAAGGACATTCTGTTAGTAAAATACATCATAGGTGGAAGACACATATCAAAGCCACTGCAAGAGGAGTCATATCTGAAAGTCATGTCTGAAGTCTAAACCTGAACTGCTTTTGGACAGTTGACCTATGCTGGCCAGAAACCAAAAGTAAAGCTATTAGACCAAAAAACAAACAAACAAACAAATAAAAAGCTTAAACTTGTTCCATTTAACAATATATTTCTCTTTGCACAATGATTTTTTTTCTACCAGTTCTGCATGTCATAAGTTGATATTTTCTGTATTTTCCTTACTGGTAGGCTTGTTCCTTAAAATAAAGAAAACAAGTGATTTGATAATACATTCTAACTATAATGAATTTATTACAATCTAGTTTGGATATACATCCCCCACTATGTTCTAATTCATGAACTAAAACTGTTTTGATGTACTAATTATGTCCATAAAAATGTCTGTTTCTTGTGCACTTAACTGCTTAATTGAATTAAAGAAATATCATGTACTAGTCATGTACACAACCATTAACAGTAACCTTACTGAATTATGAAAATCCCAGAAATGGAAGCAGGCTATGGAAAAAAAAAAAAAAAAAGAACCTTAAAATATGTCCATTTCTATATTATTAAAAAACTTCTGCTCCTGAAAGTCATCTTTTTTTTTTCCAGTCAGTTAGATTATTACTGAAAAAAAGATTCATGCAGAAGTGGAAGATACTATTTCCCTCAACAAATCCTTTTTAGTTCAGTCAGATTCAGTCCTAGGGTACTGTATGCACTAAATGAAGAAGAAAAACATTATTTTTTACTTTCTCATAAGAACATGCATTTTCAGGATCAGAGAGAATAACATACTAGCAAACACTTTGCCTGAAAAAAATCTTGTAGATGTTGACTGCAAAGCCCTAGCTCAAAAGATAACATTAATGACAGCCACAGAGGCTTTTTGAACAATTTAACAGCTTAATAAGAATCTTCATCTGTTTCAATTAAAGAAAAATGTACATGCACTTCTCAGGAGCAGAAATCTTCTGGAGTCTTTGCCTGCTGGTTTCGCAAGAAGAAGGTTTTTTTTATTATTATTATTAAAAAAAGAATGACTTTGACTGCATATGCTTTGGACAGGCTTTGCTTTATGTTTGATACTGATACAGGGTTTCCAGTATTACACCTGATGGATTTTCTACAAATAAATTCTCAAGGATTAGACTTGCTTTATTGCAGACCTGTTTTCTGAGACATGCAGCAATCTAGAGATATGTCATTTATACTATTATAGACTTGCATTTCCACTGGAAATAAATGGTGTTGTTTTCATAGATGATTTACTTTGACAGTAGAAAATATATTTTAGAAGTGGAAGATTGCCAATACTATTGGTCCAAAGGGTTATCACGACAGTTCCTTTTTTATTTAAAACTCCTAACCAAAGTACAGTAGGTTTGATTTACTAAGTGAAATACAGAAGAATTGTCATACATTGACTTTGAAAACGTAGCCCAGAAGAAAGAAGAAAACAGTGGTGTGAAGAACATTTAGTGTGTTCCGTCTTTCTAGTCTGTTCAGTTATCACAAGAGTGGCACAGAAAGACATGAAATCAGTTGACGATCACAGTCTAACCATTCCTAACCGGAAGAACTTCATTTGCGGAGAGGAATTCCTGTTTGCTTCAACTGCTAAGTTGAGCTGCCCAAAATGATCCTCATCTCCACCAGTCACCTCATGAGACTTCAAAACGTCTTTGGTATGCTGAATAGGACTCATGTAGCCAGCACTCTTACCTGCCTTCCATTCTTCATAAATAACTTCTGGGGAAAGTGTAGTGGTAAGAAGAACTTAAGGCAGAGGAAATAAGACATATTCTCTTCTCATATTTTGCATGCAGAACACTTTAAGTTATTAACACTGGTATATTCAAAGGAAACTCGAGGCAACGGTTTCTTTTGGTTGAGTTTAGGTAAAAACCTGTGATATTCTCTGTCCCTTGTGACACTTGTGGCGAGTCCTGCCCAGGTCTTATGTTCCCTCTTACTCAGTTATAGGACAAAATTCATCCCATCTTTTTAGACTATGTTTCTTAAAGAGGGGTATTTCAGTGAGCCAAGATGCAGGGTTAGCTTTGTTCACATATTTAGTTGCAATTAAACAATACTTGTTCTTTGTTAATAGACTTAATTATTTAGCAAGAGCAGCAGCAGTAATAATAGAATTATTTCTCAGATCTATACAAGGAAAAATACAGCCACATACATATTAGCAGGGTAGAAGGCTCTGAAAAATCATTCTGCTTGTCTAAGAGCAGAGATATGAAGGCTTCCTATACAATTAGTTTCTTGATGCATGTCATTACATTTTTGCTGTGAAGGGTTTCCAGACAGAAGATGTGCTGTGAAGCAAATCCTAGGGTCTTCACAGATGTGTTGAAAAACCTCTAAATATTTTGCAACATTATTTTCTAGCCTCAATAAAAAGATTGTTCATTTTTAAATGAAAATGGGTTTATTATTAGGGTTCATTTTAAAATTAAAAGTTTCACTATTAATAATTATCTATAGAGATGTAAATTATTTTTAGCCAATATGTTGTAATAGACATGAACCCAAAGTCTGATCAGGCAATTAATTCTCTCTCTTATTATGATTCTTGAGAGAGGGCTCTACAAATGCATGGATGTTCATAGTCTTATAACATATTAAAAGAATATTTAACGTACAAGAAATTTTTGAGGTAAAGAGGGCAGTAATAGTACAAAAAAACTTGGAAAATATGATGAAAAAATCAAACTGTTTAATTGAAAAAAATGCAAATATAGAAAACATGGTATGTCTTTCATTCAGTGCAATGAAATAGTAGTCATTCTTCATGATAAAGCATTATTGTACAACTTTTTATAAACATTATGCTATTCATACTTGTCATTGACCTGTAGCAAACATGCTAGTAACCACTGGATATTTATCTCTGGAACAACTTTGTCTTCTCCAGTAAGAAAAATCTTTTTCGTTTTCTTCCTTTTCTTTCTTTTTTTCTTTTTATGGGCAGTAGAACTTCTCATAAAAGATCTAAGGCATGGCCACTATTTTTAATCACATCAGAATTTATTGTCAATTAGCCATTTCTCTCTCAAAATTCGACGAGACGTTTCTGAAATTATCTTCTTTTTCTACTATTGCAAAGTTGTACTAGCCAGATCAGAATGTACTAACTCTCTATATCACTGTGAAACATCCCATTAATTAGTAGAATTTCACTATTTTTGGGAAAAAAATATGGTCTGATTTTTAAAAATTTTTAAATCTATACATTTCTTTTCTTGCAAGTGCAAATAACCATATAGATGGTGAACTGGTATGAACCAGTCATGTACTACTGATCCAATGTAGCTTTTGCTCACTATTCTGCTTCATGAAAAAAAGCATAATAAATTATCAAAAGCATAATAAATTATCTTGTAAGTGATCTGGGTTATCATGGCTTTACTACCACAGTCCCCAAGTGAAGTCTAGTTTACAACCAGCCCAACTTCTCTTAACTATACTGTACTGTAGTCTGCAGTGTAATCAAGATCTTGAAAATAAATTCCCTTGCAACCTATGGAAATAAGTGATGGTCAAATTGGAACATATGGAATCACATATGAACATTTAAAAGAAAAAATAAAAAAATATGCTGGCACGTAGCTAGTCTGTCTCATTAGTAGCAATAAATCCTTGTAAATCTTTACGAATACTGTACAGAGCAAGACACCATCCTATTTTTTGTTCACATGGAAACTACTAAGGACTCCATAACTAGCATGGGGGAAAAACAGGTTTTGCAAGTCATTTCGTTTTTTTAATATCCTTTTGGTTGATATTAGAAACCTTAAAAAAGCGACCTACAAAAACAACAAAAACCCCTTCACAACTCTAAAGTTGCAACGCAGTTTCCTCAAACAGAATTTTGTGCAGGAAATATTGCAAGATGGTGTTTCAGAAACGATATATTCTCCCTAGGACTAAACAACTGTGGAACTGTTCATCTTAGTTTTGTTGATGCTCTGCAGCTAGAAGTAGCCATAGTAAAGGCCACCTTTGATTCCACATTCATGGTTTTGGGATACTCTCTTATCGGACAGATCCAAAATTTGGGGGTCTACTTTGCCTGCAGTTCTAAACCTTCAGTCACCTGAATGTTGGTGCTGGCATCAGATATGTAGATGCCCTTTTTGTTCCAAATTCTGAGTTCCAGCTCAACAGCAAAAAATCTGAATGCTGTCAGGCCCCTTGAAACTCTACAGTCCCCAGAAGCCTATTCCGTGCTGAGGAAGAGTTCTACAGTAACCTTGATTTTAATTTTACTGAAATGCTTCAGGTTCAGTTGCATGACATTTTTCAAAGAAATTGCTTTGCAGAAAGAATTCCAGGGAGCTGTGTCTGCAAAACTATTTTGGAGTCCCTTCTCAGAGTCGTGTTGTATCTCATTGTGTTTCTGTGGCAGGGCACAACTTAAAAAGTTTCAGCGGAAACTTGTCAATATTTGAGTTAGATTTCCTCTTTTCTTCCTGTACAAATGCACTTTCTGTCTCTTCTGTGCTTTCTACAACCATTTCTGATAGCTACTGCTGATACCATGTCATGATTTCAAATGGTACAAAATAATCTCCTATGGAAATTAATACATTGTTAAAATAAAAGTAAATTCTTCCTAAAGGATCATCTACAAATCATCAGTGATACTGTGTGTTATGACACCTGTATCTTCAAAGCATAGGAGGAAGTCAAATGACCCTAGATAGATATTTCACTGGAAAGACATTAGTATGCTGACTTCTTGCTTTTCTGTAAAATTATACTGCATTTTTGTAGATCTTAGAGATTCCTAACACGGGGACTGAAGCACTTGGTTTTACATAAAAGTCAAAAAGGATACTCAAAAGACACTTTGGTCTATAAAAAGAATCAAGAGAGAAATATCATAGTTCATTTATCTCCCAATTTTGTTTCTTATTTTCAGAAAGGACAGTCTGGCTCAGTGGAAAGGAAGAAATACAGAAACCTCTGTGTATACCCATGACTGACTCAACACCATAGTAATCTCACAACTGCTGCATATTTATTACAAGCAGGCTCTCTGTGCTGTCACGGCATCTCAGGCACAGCTCAGGCATGTTGCATTGTTTAATATGCTTAAACTATGGTAGTACTCTTTCCTTTACAGTGCAATGTGGGTTTTGGCCTACAGATATAGTAACCATATCACCACAAGATACAGAATAGTTCATCAGTAGATTTCTCTTGTACTGTCATTAAGATTTGCAGTGACGGCAAGATGATAATATTTTATCCTGATGCTCTTTTTATTTTATTCCTTTCGGCAACACTCAGTGCCAACTTGAACTGAATTAGTAGATTAATAAATTATATTAATAAGACACGAGATAGTAATGCAGTCAGTCACTTACCAGTCTGGAGGGAGTTTAAAAAACAGAAGATTGCTAGCTGTTCGCACATCACAAGAACTAAAACAGTGCAGGATTTCTACTTGAGAGCACACAAGATTGTCAAGTAATCACCCACCACAAGTTTAAAATTATCTTTTCCTTGAAGCAGACTGCTTTAGAAACGTTATGACAGTAAATGCCTATATGCAATAATGAAGAATACAGTAGTGTTAAAATATATTTACCTAATTTTTTGTCCTCTATTTTGTAAAACTGACACTCACATCAAAGTAAAACTTAAATTCTTTTCAGTACTCACCACTGTCTTCAGCAGCCATGAACTCCAGACATGGGTCATGAAATACCTAAGCTGTAACATTTTTACCAGGGAGATAAGGCAGCAAGCCTATGACTTTTGTTGCCTACAGGAGCAATACTTAGGTGGCTAAGATACTTCAGAGTTAATAGACGCTAAATTCAAAGTTTTTACAAAATAGTTGGTGTTGATCAAGTACTCTTCCATCCAAAAAGATCTTTCCTCCTATTTTAGACCTGGTACAGATACATGTCCTAAGTAGGAAAAAGCATGTTTTGTCTTCTAGTTTTTATCCTTTCCTTATCTTTAAATGAAGAGCTTTGATATTCCATCTACACTGCAAATAGTGCATACCTTATCTACAGGACCTAAAAACTTTCCAAATAAACTCCTCTTGATCAATAGCATTACAGATACAGATCAGCAAATTAACAGGTTTTCAGTCTGTAAGTGAATCATAATTACTGCATTTTGTTGTGAATACACACATATTCAGACATACACACACATATGTAATATTCTTGTTTTCCAAACTGAAGATATCTTTAAAATGCTGATAATGTTTAACAAACTCCTCAGTTTATAACACTTCTTTTCATTAAGTTCAAAAGAGGAATCAGCTTATAAACTCAACTTATAGCTAGTTGCTATAAAATGCTAACTCCTATTTTTGTTGCTCAGATCTGAAATGATTCTACTCATTAATGGAACAATGTAGCAACATTCCTCAACAAACACAAATGACCTGTTTTTAGGAACAAAGGCTATCATTTCACTTTGCATTTTTAGCCTGTAAAGTTTGCTAAGAATTCTTCTTGGACAAAATCCTGACTCCAGTTAAGTCAAATCTTAGGCCAAATACACAACACTTTAGAAATTATGACGTCTGAATAGTTTTGCCTAGATGCCATTTACTACACAAAAACAAGATGTTAACAAATACTGTTTCATCAAATGTAGAAGTCCAAAATAACTCTTTTTTTCCCCCAAGATTGGTTCAGAAAGATTCTTAATATCAAATATATGACTGACTTTCATACTATTGTGCTAATTATCTGAAGTCATTGGAAGGCCTAGATTTCTGCTTTTTTACTAAGTGTTTTGTAGATTTGTAATATGTTGGACTGTAACACTGTGATACTCTGATATGTAGAGATTTTGGTTTGATTGTCCAAAAATTTAACAGGATTACTTTTAGTTTCTCTCTTGGCTACTTTTCATTGTGCTGAAAAAGCAATGGCCTTTTAAGAATATCAATCTATAAATGACAAAAATTCTTAATAGAACTTCAGAAAATTTTACATTGCTTTATCATACTTGACATGAGGTATATCAGTACTAAGTAATCTGGTGTTCGATATTCTTACTTCCCATTCTCCTTCTCTAAAATCAAGATAAGAAGACATGAAAACCAAAATAATATGTTGATGAACATGTATTTACTCAGTTACGTTAAAAGATGTGTAACATGAATTGTCTACCTTTCTTTCAGCTTACTATTACATTAGTCAAGTAATCTACATACCTTGCTTGCTCTGTTTCTTAAAAATGACAGACCTCTGAGGGATTTTCAAACAGCCAGGAAAACAAACAAACAAACAAAAATCTCCTTTCTCAAAACGCTTCTTCCTCAACACACATTGGAAGACCTTGCCCTACCATCAGTTATGCAGTTTATGGTAGTGCTTCTCAATAATGATAAATCCTGGAATTACAAAGACCCCAGGTTTCTCAATCTCTCTGTTTCCTGGTCCTGGAGACATAATGAAGGGCTTTGTGGAATTCCTGAGACCAGGCAGGAACAGACTGACTGGAAAATAGCTTCATAGTTTGTGCCACAGGTCAAACTAAAACCAACTCTTAGGAAACATAAAAGCTGTCTCTCAAGGCTGTACTCAGTAAATTCTGAAGTTCAGGCAGACTCTCATACTGGGGCCATTAACCAGGAGACCTCACCTAAAGCTTCACCTATGTATGTGAATGATGATTTCCGTCTGAGAAGGTTTTCCTTTGTCGATTGATTTTTAATACAGTTATTTTCTGTTATCTTTTCCTTATGCATTTATAAAAAAATTCAGATTTTGAATTGTGTCACTGTGCTATGAAATCTTTGTACTTTTCAGAGCCTGAGTCTTCTCTTAAAATAAAATATGCTTTAACTCTGCTGTATGTATTCTAAACTCACTTTATACTGAGTGGTTACGTAGTGTGAGACATCTGTGTACTGGCCATAAACTTAGGAGAAAACATTCTTGTCCTGAGCTTATTCTCGGCAGACTTCTTTTGACCTTGCTTGTTAACAGAAGGTTTGTAGTGAGATGCAAATTAATGTAAATTGTTAACATTATGGTAGATAGCATCAGGCAGTGTAATGGTCTTCTGTACACTGTAATACTCTGGAAAACCATAACACATGCTATCATTTGCATGCTTTAATCTTAGATTCAGAATTTACTGCCTTCCACTTATGAAATACAGCTCCAGCTACTGTATACAGGAGAAAGTTGCCAGTGGTAATTAATGACATGCTGTTTAGAAAATAATAATAATAACAATAATAAACTAAACCATAAAATGCTGGTACACCTAAATAACTCTAGGAATTTTTCTCATTCACAAATTATGCTTGGTAGAAAAAGGAAGACCCTCACTGATTCACTGATAAGGCTGAAACTGTATCCTGTTTTGAGCGATTCAGGTGCGCTGCAGCGTAAGTTGTAATTGCCCTGCTTCAGGTGCCTTTCCAGTTGTGGCATACGATTGTTTTCTTTTGTAATTGAGCAGCATGGCAGCCACTTGTCTGAGTTTTAGGTTGTATTTAAAATACCCAAGTGAAAGATTTAAAACAGACTTTGAGAGACTGGACTGTCTTGAACTGAAGTAGCATGTGCTGGTGTGTTAAAATAAATAGCAGTCCTAAAGGAGCAGTGGGTACCAGCTTGGTTCCATTCCCTGCTACATGCCCATAGAATGGCTTTACATAAGCAGTTTAATTATCTTGTGCATTAGATGATTATTGCCTAACTGAATGCAGGTGTTTGGGAAGACTGACTTGTTAAATAGGCTCATGGCTCACTAAAGCTCCTTTAAGGCTTACTGCAAGAACAAGAAGGCAGCCATATGTATGCCAGCTTCCACATATATATATATATATGCATGTATAAATAAAAAGAAGTATATATATGGATAAATAAAAAGAAGAGGCTACTCACATTTGGAAGAGTTTGTTCTAGATTCTGGTTCCTTATTGTTAAGTCCTGAAGGAAATAAATCAGGTAGTTTTTTTCATTCTGGTGGAAGGAAATAAGCAGGAAACGTGCTTGGTTCTAGTATCAGAAACACAGAATAGGTAAGGGTGGAAGGGACCTCTGGAGCTCATTTAGTCTAACCTCCCTGCTCAAGCAGGGACAGGATCGCATCTGGGTGGGTTTTGAGTATCTCTAGAGAAGGAGACTTCACAATCTCTCTGGGTAACCTGTTCCAGTTTGTGGGTTCATGGTCAAAGGTGTTTGTGAAGTGCTGGGGAACAGTAGCCTGCATCTAATCTGTTACTCCAGTAAAGCTGTGATTTGTTTTGTGACTTTGAAATGCTGACATGCCTTTCTGTTCTGGGAAACATGGTTTTCTGTCCACTATTACCATTATGGTGCTGCTAAACTCTTGATCCTTAGGAGGGATGATGATTTCTAAAATAACCCACAATTTAATAGAAATTTGTATTTTGGTATAGAACTTTATCCAAATCTTTACAAGATGAAAGGGAAAGTATTTCATTCACAATAGGGCTGGTTCTTAACCAGTTTTAAAGAGCTGAATTACATGTCTATAGAGTTGTATTAGTTTCATTTCTCAAATACTGTAAAGTGGGTTTTTTTTCCAGCATGGAGGATAATAATGAAAACTTTTGAGGGCCTTCAGACAAAAGCACCAGAGCTAGAAATGTTTAAAATTCTCAGCATCCACAATCAGTAAAAAGGATGCAATCTCTTTGTGGGATTGGTTCATTTGTAGTCAGTGACAACATCCCCACTGATTTCAAGGGGGATAAGATCCCATTCTGCATGTTCAGATGAGTCCATGTTTAGGCTATAGAGCTCTTTGAAGATTTGTGTAATGGAATTGCAGTGGTTGCCGCTGGGAGCAGAGCACTTTTAGAAGGCTAGTTCTTACCTAGGTGCCTAAATGAGAATTTGATTTCTTTTGAAAACCTGGCTTCCCATAGGGAGTGCTCATCACTTGAAAATCTAGGCTCTTCTGAAATATTGATTTTGTATAAATACTACATAGACAATCTTCCAGTGTTATAATCAACAAACCACCACTGAAGTTGATGCTTTTAAAAAATTCAGAAAGTAGAAAGAAATACAGATTATATAATCTGATTTTGTTTTTTGCTCATTGTCAAACAGTGCTCTCTTTCTGAAAATAAGAGCTCAAGAGTTTGCTCCTTACTTAAGGAACCCGATTAAGCTGAAACAGAACTTTGAAAGAGGACACAAGGATTAGGCACTGAATGCAATGAGAAAGCCATAGTGTCTGTGAGTTTATTCCCTCCTTTGAGGGGAACTGTTGTTAGGAAGACTCTCTTCTGCTTCCTGTGTCTGACTCCTGTGTAACATGAAGCCCACACAATAATGGATTTTTCTCTTCATATAGCTTGTCACCCTTTTGTGATATGACACTTTTTTGAGGAAGAAAAAAATATATGATTTTTGTTGAAGGTATTCTGACAAGAATATGATGCTGCTCTGTCTTGTTACCCTTTATGGGCTTCATTTGATGCTTTTTTCCCCTGAGATGCACAAGGATTTGATTTGATTTTTCAGTTGCTCAGACACGTTTGGTTCAGCTATAATAAGCATTGCAATGAGGTATCCCTGGTGATTTATCATGGTTTGAATTCAGCTGTGCTCTCATTGTGTTGGCAAAGTTTTACAGACCTCCTTCTGAGGCTGATTACTAGCGTAGAAGAAAACTGTAGGAAACCTGGCTTGATCTGTGTAGCTGAAATCTTTGTCAAGGATTCATTTTTCTGAAAAGTTGTTTTACCTTTCTTTACATTAAGATATGAAATACTCTAGGTGAATGGACTAACTCTTTCAAATATAACAAATCTCTATACTACAGTACTACTGCCAATTAATACTTTACCTTCTATGTGACCATAAGCGCAAAAGAAAAATAAAACCTGTAACACACATGATGTAAGTTAAAATGAAGTATTTCAGCAATTATCAAACCAATTTTTTGATTTCTGCTGAATTCTGATTTTGAAAGCTACAGCATAAATTTAAAATAAGTCTATTGGTTAACCAAGGTGCTTCCAATTTATAAGAATATGACTTGGTGCAGAATTCCAGCTTTTGGAGTTGAATCTTTATAGAATGAGTATGTTACACAGGACAATATAAACAGCCTTGTGCGTCTCCCAACCAAACATCCTTGAGAGGAAGCTGGTCCAGGAGAGAAAAATAAAATAAAATAAAATAAAAAAAGAAAAGAAAAGAAGAGTTGTAGTCTAGAAATCCCTCTGGGCATTATGGGGGGAGGCAAGAGAATCATAGAATCAGTAAGGTTGGAAGGGACCTCTGGAGATCATCTAGTCCAACCCCCCTGTTCAAGCAGGGTCACCTAGAACATGTTAAACAGTGTTGCATCCAGGCAAGCCTTGAAAATCTCTGGAGAAGGAGACTCCACAACCTCTCAGGACAACCTGTTCCAGTGCTCCGTCACTCTCACAGTGAAGAAATGCCCCCTCACATTCAGGCGGAACTTCCTGTGGTTCAGTTTGTGCCCATTGCTTCTTGTCCTGTCACATGGGACAACTGAAAAAAGTTTGTCTCTGTCCCCCTGACACCCTCCCTTCAGATACTTATATACACTTATAAGATCCTCCTCCCCCCTCCCCCCAAGCTGAAGAGGCCCAGCTCTCACAGCCGTTCCTCATGGGGCAGGTGCTCCAGCTCTCTGATCATCTTTGTAGCCCTACGCTGGACTCTCTCCAGTAGCTCCATGTCTCTCTTGGACTGGGGAGTCCAGAACTGGACACACTACTTGAGATGAGGCCTCCCCAGGGCTGAGTAGAGGCTCAGGATCACCTCCCTTGACCTGCTGGCAACACTCTTCCTAATGCACCCCAGGATACCATTGGCATTCCTGGATCTTGACTTTTAGTTTCTGCTCTCAATACTCTCTTAATATTTTGCATTAATGCAATTAGGGTTTGGGGAAGGAAGTAGTCCCATACTCAGAAACAAGAGTTCTACAGATAACTGTGCAGGCAAGTCACATAAATGATAAAAATGCATTTTGAATTTTTAATATTTTTGGCCTTGACCAGCTCAGCAGGATGGATGATGATTATTCCTGTAAGAGCAGATAGCCTGTTTACTGAAGAGATATGAAAGCTGGTGCATAGAGGTCTTCCAGATTTGACTGCCTCTGGGCTAAGGGGGAATTGCTTGGATTAGGAGTCTCACCATGAAGCTAATGACCAAAAAGATGTAACTGTTTTATAAAAAATGAGACTGAGCACTGATCCCTCCTTTAAATGAACAGAAGTAACATCTCACTGGTGCAAGGGATGTGTGTTTTTCTTTTTTCTTTTTTTCTTTTTTTTTTTTAAGTGATTAAACTTTCTCCTTTGTGAATATGAAAAAGAGGGTAATATTAGATTGTCAGTTCAGAAGTGATTAATTCTGTTTACCTGAGCACCATCAGCTGCACCTCTGGTTTATCTTCAACAGACTGTGCAGTGCAGGGAGGTGTTTAAGCCCTTAAATTGGATAAGTATTACACACAGACTTTATGGGGCCCCTTGCCTTTTCTCCATCTTTCCAAAATTTCCTACCTTCATGATACTCATGCCTGTAGGTCACTTGTGGTGGCTCTGGAAAGTCTTCCTTCTGACTTCTTAACAGGATGGAGCAAAAGAAAAAGGGGTGGGGAAGGAGACAACTGAGTCCTTCCACCAACACTAGAGCTGTATCTCTCTGTCTACAGTGGTTTTTGTTGCCTGACTCTAGCACATCTTATGCTCACCACGAGGGCTGGTTTAGAACATCATTCGGAGGTATTGGGAAACTGGCACTTAAAATGCCGTTTTCCATTGCACACTGAGAGGCAGGTATTGAGGTGCTACAATGCTTATTTTGACAATACTACACACTTTTACTGTGGCCAGCTCATACTGATTATAACATAAAAAGGTGACCAAAAATGGTGACTACAGCATTAAAGCTCAGATAGACTTTACTGTTGGGAGGCAAAAACCATCAGTGGCAAAGCTCTGAGCAGAAATAGATATAATACAGGAAAAAAAGAAAAAAGCAGAATTCTTTCCATTAGCATGGTGTGACAATTTTGAGCAAGAAGCATATACTAACTCAACAGCTAAAAAAAAAAAAAAAAAGAAAGAAAGAAAAAGAAATAAAAGCACACAGAAAAGCAGTGTGGAGTTGCACACAAGACAGAGTGATCTAGGAAGGTGGAAGAGGCAGTTCTACCAAATGTGCTGAGAAGTCTTTCTTGTTAAATTGAATTTGGAGGCTATCCCAGGTACTAAGCAGTGTTAGCCAGCATAGTCCAGATGGATGTTATACTGAGCCAATAGCTAACTATATCAATGCTTTTCATTCACTTTGGTGCTGCAGAATGAAATGGCAGCAAAATGTCCAACATATGATTCCTTTTACTACTATTGACGTCATAAGTAACACTCAAGAGTGGCATTTTTCCTGGACTATCAATGCCTAATAGTTAGTATTCACCACCATCAGTACCATTTCTACCAGTCACATTATGTGTCTCCCTGATTAATTTGATATTTTAGCAATAAAGTAACCTCTGCTACTTGATTTAATCATCTACTTTTTTGTGACTACTGTCTCATTCAGAAAAATCCAGCCAGTGTGAGAATGGCTGAAATTTTTAATCACAGTTTGGATTAAATAGCTAATTTCTGGAACCAGAGACACCTACAGTATCTATTATATATTCCTCAGTGACACATAAATGAAAAATAAAATACCAGGGGAGAGAAGCAAATGGAATAAAAATTTGATGCACAACCAGGCAAGAATCATGTGGTTTGTATTTTTCGCATGTTTCTGTGAAGACACTTGGATTTTTCACAACTCAAAGGCAGAAAATCCCTCTTAAAAATCGTGATGCCATTTCACTTACTATAACAAGAAGACAACTGCAAGAGGCGGATAATTATTTTGATAACTTTCTCTCTCTCACCTGTGAAAATATGGCTGGGGCACTTTAACGTATACACTGAATAAATTTAACATTTCATTATTTACAGCCATTTATCTTACCCATACTTAGTAGTTAAGTGTATTATACTCAACATATTTTTTAACAGGAACTCTTAAAACCACACAAGCTGATGTATTGTTCTCAGTCCCTACTGGAAAATAAATAAGTAGAACTGGAACATACTCTGGACAAGTAAAATCAAATCCTGACTGACAACTTTTGTATCTGTACAAATAGATAAAAGTTTGAAATTATTGACATATTAAGATTTCATCCACCTTGGGAAAAAAAATGGATGTGTATTGAAAATGCTGACAAACCCCTTTCTATGGTGTTGCCATTGGATGCTGATACAATTAAGTCCCAGAATAAGGTACAGCATGTTAGTGATGCAACCTGTCAGTAATTTTGCAATGATTTATGATCTGCAACTAACAGAAGAGCACCAACAGGAAAAGTAATATTGCATTCATTGTTAAGAGAAAATATTTTTCACTAAACTTTTAAAGGGAAATGTTATCTCTTACCTACAGGTACAAATAGGTGGTTACTACAATTCTAGAAGACTGCAGGCACCTTGATACTACTTAATACCCTTAAATACCACTATAACAGTTAGGCATCTATGAATACAGAAAACTCCAAAGTAATGCAGTATAAAAGCATCACATGATTGGAAAGCCTTTGTCTTCAGGTGAAATGCGTGTCGGTGATATCATTTCCAAAAACAGGTAAGCAGTTAAACACAACTAAAAAGTTTTTCAGATGCAGCATCCACTTATCTCAACCTAGCTCTCAGACAGTTCTGCATAGTATGGTCTATTAGTAGGCAGAAAACATTACTTATGATATGTCAGAAAAAGATAGTAGTAACCATGAATAATTAAAATCAAAAGGCCTTTTAAGAAAAATAACAATATTGTGAAAAATGACAATATCAACATTCTCTGAGAGAAACTCTACTAGGAATTAATGTACAAAGCACTTCAGCCACCCCTTAATGTACTGCTTGTTTCTCCTTCATCTTTGCTCCTCCAGTGTCCCTTCTCCCACAAAACCCTCAGACACATTTTCTCATCTGGTTTAGGTCCTATTACACATTTCTAAACTGGGTGTTTTTATGTGGAATATCTTTATGCATATATGTGTAGCTATTCCTAGTTTACATATTAATCTAAGTATTCACAAAAGATAAGGTGAATATACAGAAATATCATGTATGTTGATAAAATATTTTGGCTAATGGACTGTCTAGGTCAGGCAACCCTTTTTCATATCAAAGGAAACCACAGTAAATATAATATCTTTTTGATTCATTTTACTTTCCACTGATATATTATTTGTATTAAGGAAAAGAATCACAGGGTGCATATCAATTGTGTTGTTCTGTTTAATATTTTTCAAGCCAGTTCCAAGATAAGCACTGCTGCTTACTGTATTGCTTCTCTTCTGTTTTGTCTTTCAGATCTTCTTGCTCTTTTATTTTACTAATTCCAATAATTGATTCACACATGTTCAAAGTGCATTCTTGCTCTTCTTAAAATCTATTTTTTTATTATTATTATTTGAGAAAAAGAAAGCAATGTGGGATGGTGGTAATTTCTTATTTTTAATAAGTTTTAAATTACCTTTCTTCTTTTGCTCCTTACAATTGTTATTCAAAATTCTTTAAGCAGTGAAAACAGCTCTGTAATGCACAAGTAGAAATTTCAGAGTAGTTATACTGCAACTACACTTTTTGATCAGAAAGCCATTATATTACTGAGAGTAAATACATTGGTAATGTAAGCTGGATTCTAATTGTTATTGAAAAAATATACAGAAAAATAGAAAATAATAAAGGCATCTCTTGTATAATATCTTTCCAACTCTGTGAATTAGTTATTTACAAAAAAAGCCTTCTGCAATGTAACTACGCTATAACTTATATAAAAGTACTGTGTAATTGAAAGCAGTGTATTAAATCTGATTTTAATGGCATTACCACTTAACTAGATGTAATGAAAGGTCTTGTGCTTGCAAGGTCATGAACTTACACAGTCAAGGGCAGCTTCCATCTTGGCAACTTGCAGTCTGCAGGGTAAAGTATTTTAGACCTGAGTAAAATCATTAGTCCTGATTATTCACTGACAGGGTTGTAAAAATAGAACATTTGATTAGCAAAGCAGTCAAACAAGTGTGGCCATTTTACGGGATGCTGCTTTTACACTTGTCCCCTCAAGTAATTAATTATTTCTCAAATTAAATGATTTGCACCATTCTGGGCCCTTCTGCTACTCTTTGTAATACTTACGTGAATAACTTATTCCAATTCTTAATATAGTTGCTAAAATATTCATTGTTTTGGTGCAAGTGGATTCTGTTTTGCCTTTGGTCATGAATTATGATAGCAGATTTGAATGCAGCAGATAAAAAGAACACATATGCTAGGTATGAACTTGGGAAATAACCTGACGAGAACATGACTAAAAAGGTGAAAATTTCTTTCCCGGGAAGAGCTTAACAGTTTTTCAGATTATATACCTGTTGACATTTTCATAGTTCACAGAACAGTGATTTTTCATCCAGAAGTCCAATGTATTCAAATTTAATTTTCAGGATTTCTCGCTCTATATATAGATATGTTTGTAACCTTTTATTCCACAAAACTTTCATAGAATGTTTGCATTCTGTTGCAAACTGGGCAAATTGCAGGAAAGCTATTAAAACTGATCTATAATATTTAGTTTTTATTTTTTTGACTGATACAGTCTAAAACAAGTAACCAGTTAGTATGACTGACTGTCAGAGCAGCAGTGTGTGATTTTGATCACATTTTCAGAATATTTTGAAACATAGGTGAAAACTTTTAGAACACTGAAACAGATGAGATTGTCATGAATTTATGTATCATATTAATTTGTGAACTCACTAGGAATTGCTGTGAATGCATCACTATCAGTCCAAGACTTTGTACTTACTTTTTTAGGAAAGGTTTCTCATCTAGGTATTTATAGAAAGACATGGTTATTTAGAGAAGTGTTGGAATTTCTTTAGTTGCAACTAAGCGAGCTAGGAATTAGTTTATTTGGACAGAGTCATGCTCATCCCTATGTTTGATCAACAGTTCTTTAGTTCTTTTAGGGAACACTGGAAATTCCACCTCTGCTTTTCCTTTTGTTATTTAAAAAGGGAGAGAGAGGATAAGAGTTCAGGAAAACATTTTAGGCTGCAATACCAGTGTGCAGAAACATAGTCACTGACTGTAGTTGGAGAAGACTCCCTGTTTGAAATGTTCTTTTCTTGTAGAAATAATTAGCTTTCCCCACTGGGAAAGAGGAGTGTATATCTCAAAGATTCCAGAACAGGGAACTTGATCTAAACATTTGACAGTGATGAATACATCATTAGTTGGTTCTTTGTTTGGCTCCATGCTTTTATTCAGTTCTCAAAATTGTTGTGGTTCCTGTAAGAGAATAAGAGGCCTACAGAGAAGACAGTACCATTGACCAATGCACAGAATCTTGAAAAAGTAGAAATTGTCTTACGCAGTTCTTTTGTAATCATTGTTATGTATAAATAGAAACACAGACTTCAGTGAATGTGTGAGGATCTGAATAAACTTTTGATCTTGCCTACTCTGCACTAAATCTGGAGTTACTCTTCTAAATTAGTAAGATATTCTCCATTTATGCCTGTGTAACTAAAATTAAAAGCTGATGCAAAAGATGTTTCTGTGATCTCCCTAAAAAATATAAAATTCCCCTCAATACAGCAAAGAGTGGCTTCTGTGCTGTTATTGTTAAAGCTTTCAAATTATGCCTGGATTGCCAGCATTTGGCAACCAAAATCCCTTACTTGGTACTACCCCACCTTTATGCCATGCAAAAATAATTCTTCCGTAAGTTCAACATACAAGGAACAGGGTAATACGAATGTTACTGAACAGAATGGAATAAGAATGATAAGGAAGTTCCCAAAACTGCCACGGATATTGTATCTTATATGAATTCCTTATCTCCTTTTGCCTCAGATTTTCAGTTCTGTCTTCCTTTGCAACATACTGTTAACATCCTTTGCTGTGGACTGAAAGAACAGGTCAAACCATCGATCGCTTGTTTATTTAAAATCTGCACTCTAAGAGCTCTAGGGGTTTTGCCCCCTTTTTACTTGAAATGTACTAAATAAAAAATGTAGTTGAATTATAAAGTCATGGTTTCAAGTAATGGCCATATCGTTAGGAATTTACACTAGCGGACTGGCATCGCTTTTAATTATGCTGTACTCATTTGGCGTTAAATGCAGACATCAGAAGTCTGGTGCTTTTTTAAGGTCTCAATAGTGATTGAGTATTGATTAAATTCACACTCTTTTAAATGGCTAGAAATCCCACCAACATCCACCTATGACAGAAGTATGAAGTGACATCATCACATGTATACTGTAGAACAAATATATTACTCTTCATAGTCTTAAATAGTAATATTTTCAGTGAGTGTCTCAGTACATGCCACTGTATTTTCTTGCCCCTCCACAGTACCTTAGTTGAAGGATAAGAAGATAAGCAATTTGGTTAAGGTGACTTCAAATGTTTTTCAGTAGAGATTAAGTTTAAACTACCACAAATCACAGAACCAAACTGACTGTGTTCGTGTTGTTAAAATAAATTCTTTCACCATATTTGACTGAAGCAGAACCAGACCCCAATTTGTGGCTAATGTCTTATCACAAGATTTGAAGTCAATGTGAGATACATAGATAAAATAAATCCCTAACTGTTTTTAGAGAGGTATAACCAGATAAAAATACAATTCATAATTAAGATAAAGTAAGTAGGCTGTATGATGTAAAGGTAGTGGTGAATGAAATGTTCTATAGAAAGGAAAAAATAAAAGTTGATAGAAACAAAAAAATTCATAAAATCTTAACAGTTACTGTTATGATAATTATACATCTCATGCCTTCTTTGGTTTCTCTTACTACTTATTTCTATTAGATCCCTTTACTTTCCACCTTCCTAAACCTTCAGCATTAGTAGAATTAGTAGTATTGCCCAGAAAGTCTCTCAGATAGTTTCTTTTGTTTAAATATTAATATAGATGAGTTATAATCTGGTTTAGGGTTTAAACAAGCCTGTAGTTTTGAACCACATCACAAAGGAATAAAGTCCTTGGATTATTCTGTTATAGTTCTTGTTTAATTATGAATACTTAGATAAACTCTGTTGGTATCAACAGATCCTCAACATAGATCCCAATCTGAATTACATAGATAAGACTCTCCAGATGAGGAATGAAGCTGTGTTGCATTGCTATGTTATGCAAGATCCATTATTCAGTGAGACATTTATTCCAGTTCTAGTTCTTCATTCATTTAATTGAAATTGCTTGCCATAAACAGTTTTAATAGAAGCCCTGAAACAAGAGTTCCGACTAATGACAACCTGTATCAGTTGCTATAGGATGCAGATGAGTAATCCAGGAAACATATAGCCAATGGCCAGGATGTGTAAATAAGGCTTTCCAAACATGATCATATTTCATTTCACAAATATTTCTCAGGGAGAAGTAGTATTTTCAAGAGCTTTTTCTCCACATTGAAATTACAGTATGTCTGTCTCAGAACACAGCATATCACTGTCAAAGTATCAAGATGCCATTCTGAATACAAACCTGCAAATTTCTCCAATTTGACACAGTAGAACTTAACTGTTTTGTTGCAGTAACAACTTTTTAGTCTAAACAATTGCAATGAAATTTAAAATATAGTAACTATGGTTAGTTGTTTTCTGAACATTAAAAATTGTATTAGCCTAACTTCTACTTATCTGCTTGCTTTTTCCAGGCCTTGCTCAGTTTTCCTGTCATAACACACGTCAAATATATGGCTATTTTAGTTCTTAGTCTAGCACCATGCTTGACTCCCCTCACAGAACTGTATTTTGGTGATCTTAACCTGTCCTTGTATATCTTTTGTTTTAGTTTTTAGGGACCATTTATGTTTAAAGGCAGAAAATACTCCTTAACAAAATAATTACATAAACAGGTATATTTTCATAATTCCATTCATTCTAGCTCTACATTTCATCCTATGATATTCCCTTCTCTGCCAATGCAAACTACATATAGACAGGAGAACACAGCCTAAGACATACACGAGCACACAGTTGCTACATAGAGGTCAGGTATTGCCTAGCTTTGTCACTTCATTCCAATAACGTTTATCTTTTTAACTCACTAAAGTTTATCTGCCAAAATGTTTGGTAGCATACAACAGTAACAATACAAGAAGGTTGTTCCTCTCTAATTTTAAGAATTCTGTCATTTAGGTTTAACTTAAGGATTGCATGTAATCTCTTTGTACTGGGTAGTTAGCACTGAACTGTTTGTAAAGAGATGCATACATAAAATACATAACAGAAATGCCTATTAAACTACTTAGATGATTCTAGAGAATTAAAAAATAATAATATATATGTATTCTTGTCTATTATTTAAGAAAGTATCTCTCATTTGCTGATGAAAAGATATTTACTAACAACTAACAGCTACAGGTTATTGCTACTTAATTCTGAAATAAAGCAAATTGTTGTATCTCTTAAAATAGACATAATATCTATTGTATCTGTTAAAACAGAATCTGCAAATTATTGTATCTGTTAAAATAGAATAATAACAAAAACATTTTCTGTTCTCTATTAATAAATACTGAGGTCTACAGAAGTTCATTTTACATGGTATTCAGCATTTTAATTTATATTTAAAATTAGGATTATACTTTTTTAAATACCTGTTTTAATTTCATTTGGAAAGATTAGTTTTGAAAAAATGTGTAGGTGTCTCAGATGTACACATCACAGTTACTAACTTTCCCAGGATTTCCTAAATTTAATTTTGGAAATGTCATCTAGATTACAGTCTAAATAGATAGTTGATTAATTTTCTGAGATTATTCCTGAAACACTGGAGAACCTTTTAGCAATGATTCATATTTTTTTTAGGGATTTGCTCGATGGCTTTGAAGATAGAGAAAATACCATTTCTCTGTGTAAAGAAATTCAGAACTAGAGAGACTTGCAAGAACAATGTGACTGCAGTGTAAGAATTGTAAGATTACAATCATCAAAAGAGGCTTTACCATGTAAATGTAAATTCTACTTCAACACTACGTCTTTAGATATTGAAAATCATACACAAGTTGATCGCACAGACATGCATGAGATCCTTTGGGAATCCATTTTTGTTAAACTAAAAGCCTCTCATTCAAAATAGCCTTCCTCCTTAGTAGATCTCTTTTCAGCAGAATAGAAAATCTGAGAGCTGTGAAGAGTCAGTGAACAAAGACATTTCAGTTCTCTGGTTACCATAGCGCTCTGTTATGAATACATATTATTATACAGCTTACAATCTCCATGTAGGAGTGCCTCAGACTTGGTGATTGTTATTGATTTAGATCTCTTGCCTACTGGTAAAAAAATTTTTGTTTTGCCTGTGAGATAGGATCCTACATGGATTCTATGTGTAACGTGCATTTCAGATGGTTAGAATAAGGGACAAGAAGTGGGATCTAATGAAGCTCCATTTGATGGCTGTATCCTTTGACTCATGGCCACTGAAATCAGTAGTATGTTTGCTGGTGAATTCTCTGTGTACTTTATCATATCCATCAATAATCTGTTTTTGGGGAATTTCTCCTTTCTAATTTTGTATTTCAAAATACCTAGGTCTTTGTTAGCTTTTTTCAAGATGAAAGTAATTTTGACTTAAAATTTTGTATACAGCTTGATACAGATAAAAAGAATCTATACAGTTGCTGAACAATAAGTAAACATGAACTGTTCTCAAAATTTTTTGACATAAGTCACAGTGTAAAAAATTACGTATTTTATCCTTCTTCTGCAAGGAAGAACCATTCTTCAATGATACTTAAGATGTCCTGAGACTAGGTGTTTTCTCTAACCTAGTATTAAGAATTTCTGGTGACTGAGATTCTACAGCTTCTTTAGGATGTTATTTCAAGATTTAAGTATTCTTACAGTTAAAAAGTTAAAAGTACTTGCCCTATGTTTTCTTAATTGCATGTAAACAATAATATGTCTATTACTGTTTACCTAGTATTACTGTTCACCTAGCCAAACATGGAGAACAGTTTATCTTCCTCCTATCCAAAGGAACCTTTTGAGTATTTGAAGACTGCTACTGTACCTTTCCTTCAGTCTTTTCCTTTCTGGACCGAGCAAATCCAATACTTTCAATCTTTACACATACATCACATTTTCTAAAGATTTGATTGCTTTTCTTACTCTGGTCAGGACTCTATTATAGCTGTGTATCTTCTCTGGCATGGTGCCTAAAATTAAACATTGTATTGCAGCTGCAGCTTCAGGTATGCCACTAATCAGATTATGGGTTACTTGGTATGATACTTTTTGTACACCATAATATGATTTTTTTTTCACAGCATTGTCACAATGCTGACTCATGGTCAGTCTGTGATTCTCTCTAACCTTTCCCTTCTTTTCGCAAAATTTCTGCCTTCCCTGAATTCCTATAGTACATAAAGACTTTGCATTTCCCCAACTTGTCAAGGCCATTTTGGGTTCTACTGTTGTCTTCCAGACTGCCAGCAACCCTTCCCAGTGTGCGGTCGCTTAATGATTCTTGCAGCAAAAGACACAACTCAAGGCAGCTAGTGGCTAGGACAGTCTTTTAAAATCAGTTCTGAAAAGCTTGAAAACATCACAGTTATTCAGAACGCAAACACTGCAATAAGCATTTCTTTCCCTTCTCCTCCTCCCTCAATTATCCATACCAACATTTAGAAAGACTTAACTTGTACTCACAGGTTAATCATCCAAGAAGTGGCAGAAGTAGCTTTACTGAAATTAGTATGTGGAAAGGTGAGCCCCAAAACCATCATGAAGAATAGATACAGTGGAACATTTTAGTAGTTAACAGACTTGTTAAGGATGTTATGGGAGCTACTCCGTCCATCAGACTCTGGGACCTGAGGATTGCACTTTCCTGTCTGCTGAAGCACAGCCTAGTGTACTTTTAGATCTGGAAGGTCTCTCTGTCCCAGGCTGATGGATACAGCTGCATCTTATTTGCAGATTAAACAAGCAGCAAGCCTGAGCATGTATACCACAGAGGTACATAAATGTATACAACACAGAGGACACTGGAAGGGCCCCCACACAGACCACTACAGAATGCCTTTAACAGCACCCACACAAACACCAACAGCACTCATATAAACAAGAACATAGACATCCCAGTCCCTACCCTCCTTTCTGGCTGCTCAGGATTCACACTCACTAGGAAAATACCCATCCTCACTCTCTAGATTTGCAAGTACACTCACATTCACAGATTCCCAGAGTATCAGCATGGCTCAAGGTGTTTCACATCCATGCCTAGAACTTAGGCCCCTTGCCCAGCCATTAGCTCAGACCTTGAGTCTTTCCAGACAGACAGAAACACGATTAAATTCAGTAGAGAAATATAAATACTCTGGTTTCTCCAGTTGCTGACACCTAGACCTACAGGCCCTGTAACCCACAGCTTCTCCAGTTACTGGCATTTGCACACCTACGGACCCTGGTACTTCCAGTCGCTGGTCCTTAGAGCTTTCAACGCATACATAAACGCACTCCCCAGTCCCTTTCCCAGTTGCTGGCACCCACATCTATGGGCCCTGTGACTTGCAACCCCTTTTCCAGTTGCTGGTGCTTAGACCTTGCAGCAGCCCTCCTCTTCCAGTTGCTGGTACTCAGATCTATGAGCCCTGTGGTCTGCAATCCTTTTCCCAGTTGCTAGCACTTAGATCTATAGGTCTCACAACTCATGATTCCTTTTCCAGCTGCTGACACTTAGGCCTTTTAACATATTCATATTCCACACCCTAGACCTGGACCCTGTCAACTGCTGGCACTTAGACCTATGAGCCCACTGTCCCTTCCCTGCTTGCTGGCTCCGAGACCTCTCTTGTATGCCTGTCTCTCCAGTTGCTAGCACCTAGATCAACAGGCCCTATAACCCACAGGCTCTTCTCCAGTTTCTAGAAAGAACCTGACACTACTCACATGGAGTTTAGAGAGTGAGATTACATAGGAAAAGAAAAAAACAAAACATTTAACAGGATTTAATAAGACAATAGGAATGACTGTGGTGATCAGTTACAGGCGTTGGCCAGACCAGGGTCCTGACCAGCAGCTTGTTGACACAATAACAGTCCTTTTATACCCTCTCCATTTTCCCACACTTGTTTCTCCTTGATCTACCCTGATCCTTTCCTTTCCTTGCCTTTGGCCCTTCCCCTGTAACATCTCATAATATGTTTTGTATAATTCCACAAGTCCCTTCTGGTATTCCATAATAAGTCTTGCAGAGTCCCCTCAAGTATCTCATGGTATTCATGCTAATCTTGTTTCCTCCTTCTTATTTACAAAGTTCAGGCTGACCCTCTTCAAGGCTATACCTAAGCATTCCTTTAATGGCCCATCAATAAGTAGCTGAAGGCTTCTGGTCTTTGTTACTGTCTCTTTTACTGCCTGATGGTTAATATTTGTGCATCTGTGTGTTTCACTTATCATGTTACTTGTTTCGCCTGTTATATAGAATAGTCCTTAACCAGATAACTTAATAAACTAGATGCTCTTGCATTCCCACATACCCTTGTAAGATTGATATTTTTAAGTCTTCCGGTGCACTTATAAAATATTTCTAATACTTCTAGAGTGGGGGAAATAGAGGAAAGTAAAAAAGGCTGATATTAAGGAATGCAGAGTTAGGATATATTCCATGATGATTAATATTGTTTGGCATAGGTATCTTTTAAATTGCTTGCATCGTACTAAGAAAATGGAGTCTTAACATCTCTGACTGGAACCGTTTGATCCTAAGACAATATAAACAGCCTAAAAAATCATATGGAACAGGTACATTTTCTAAATAGGTGTTAGGAAAATACTGAGGAAAATACTGAGGTAACTTTTCATTGTAGCCAATAGGTCAAAAAGATCTCAGCACTAAGAAGCTAAATAGCACAATGCATTTACTGAATAACAGAGGTTAAATTAGTAAGCCAGCAACTCCAAGACATCACTGAATTCTAACTAATAAAAGAAGATTTCTATTTATGTTAAAACAAATTAAGATAGCCTGCTACAGTCATGCTTGAAGCAGTGATCTGCCCATATGCATGTTCAAGATGTCTAAATTTCTGGCAACATTGGTGAGACTTTAGACTAACCTCATTCTCCTCAAACATGATTTTAAAATGGAAAAAGAGGAGAGATCCAGAGAGAACTGAGCATTTGATAGCTTTATGGGAAAAGGTATTCTTTTCTTAATTGGATTGCTCATTTGTGTCCACTTTTTGTCTGGGATACAGCTGCATAGTTCTGTCTAAGCAACAGTTATCTTTTTATTCTGTATATGTGAATTTCAGGGCCAGTTTAGTTTTTCAGAAAACACTATTCTTCCTCCACATAGTTTATAGAAGGATAAATGTCTTAAGGTCACAAGGTGTCTAAGATCCTGCTTAACACCTAGGAAATTCATGCTCCTTGAATATGTAGCTTGTTGAAATGCATAGCATGTAAAGAACCAGAGGCAAAATCTTTGCTTTGCTGAAAATCAATACTAAAACTCCTACTGACTTCAGTGGAACTAAGATTTTGCTCTAGGTATTTAGCAGTACTAATTAGTCAGCACAAATACTAGTCTTTGAGATAATTTAGTTTACAGTATACCACATTAAAAATACTGCTACAAGCACCTTAGTTCTTTAAAAAATATAGTAAGAAAAACAGAAAGTTTAATCATCTAGGATTTGAAAATAAACATTATTACATCATGTTGTCTGTCCTGCTTGTTTTTCCTTTAAAAAAAAGACATAAGACAAAGTATACATAGCTATTTCCAAGCTATTTATTGTGTTAAGTTCTTAAATTGTGGCCTAATATATATAGAATGAAAAAAATCAAATATAAATTAGAAGGATGGAAATTGAAAATCAAATGATGCAAACTGGAATGAAAGAAATGCTGATATATGAGTAATTAAACAACTTTTACACTTCTTTCCAGAAGCTGCAGAAGGCTTTCTTCAAGCACTAACATTAAAACTTCAGAACTCTGGATTTGCCCCAATTCAGACAGTAGTAATTCAAAATAATCCACCTAGTCTCTTTGAAACATGTCATATAATAGCTGGACTGGCCTCTAGCGAAACTGAAAAATGGACATTAACATGGGATAGCAGAAAGCTAAATGAACTATCTTATCTATAGTTACAGTGAAGCACTGAAATGTAATCTGTACTTTTCATTTTGAGTAGACAGGCTTATCTCAGCTCTAACTTGTAAATCCAATTGGTACCTGGCAGATTTTCTGTTCTTCATTGTTCTACATCATCATGTCAAACCTAAGGAAAAAAAAAATGTTTTAGTGGTGGTGAAAATTCATAGAAAACATCCTGTTTAACTATTCTGTTTTAAACCGGTTATTTTTACAAGGTAGTTATTAGCCTTCATTCTCCTTCTCTCACATTAATATAGACATGACTAACCTTCAGGATGTAGCCCTTATTTACACGCTGAAGACGAAAATGTGGAATCCAAAATTTTAAAGCTCAACGGGTGAGCTGTTGAAGTACTACTTTCCTTTAAATATCCTTCTTACATTTAGTAAGAATAAAAGTACTTTATATCTAACTTGTTTTAACTTCGTTTATATTGGATAATACGCTTTGTATGAGTTATCATTGCTCATATAACTTTCAGTACGGCTGGGCTATTTTAATGTTTTGTGAATGTTTCCACTAAAGTGCAGGTGAAAATGGTAGAATAAGCAGATCTGGTGCAAACTAATGGGGCTTTGGTAATTTGAAAAGTCTGATAGTGACTGAGGGAATGATGAGCCTCCTCTTCCTCAGGCTAAGCAAACCCAGATCTCTTAACATGTTCAAATTGTTCATTACTGATTGACATCCTATACAACTATGATGAAACAAGTCAGCTTACATGGCTGTAAGAAAGACATTTTTTCATACTATTTATTTCTTTAATATGTAAAGATTTATTTATATGGATATTTAAGATTTCTTTATATATATATATATTTAAATGTGTTACATTATATTATATACATATGTATACACACACATACACTTTTTTTGCCATAGCCAAATGTGTATACAATGCTTCTAACAGTGCTTCATATTATAAATATCTAAGTCAATAACTAGTGATCTTCTGAAAGTACTACAGGAGGCTTTCTTTGATTTTTGGTAAACTCATTGCCAATCACAGAGAAAATGCAGGTAGCAGAAGATGGCTGTGATAACTCCCAGGAGCAATTAGCGCAAATCTACCAGCATCACAGACCCATGGTTCCTTCACAGTAAGTTTTAAAGCCTCTGATAATATCCTTAAAAGATAACTGATCCACAAACACTATGTAGTGTTCCCATACTTTGCATTCTCAATTACAAGATTTCCTCCCACCTACCAGTCTTAGCCAACAAGCTTCTTAACATTTGCAGAACTGGATTACTTATCCATCAACTAACAGACACTCTTTTAGATTATTTTCTCCTTTTCTTTTCTCTATGCATATCCTGAGTACTTTATCTTTCTTTGCTATTGCTAAATGCTTTTTATTATCCAATATCATCTCTCTTCCTTTAGCACTTTTTCTGAAGTTCATTCACTTTTTTATTTCAATCTTTTTAAAAAATTATGATTATTTTGCCCTCATTTCATTTCATTTCATTTCACGGTTTCTACTCAGTTGGTTAGAGTGTGGTGCTGCTAATGCCAGGGTTGCGGGTTCAATCCCCGTATGGGCTACGCTGAGGGTTGGACTAGATGATCTCCAGAGGTCCCTTCCAACCTTACCATTCTATGAGTCTAACATGAGGGAAGAAAATGCCTGTGCATTGCTTCATATGCACTTTTTTCATTTAGAATTGCAAATAAAAATTTCCCAGATTTCTACAATATATGGTGGCTACAATCATGTGTTTCATCACAGCACTTCTTAGAACACATTTTCTGCTGCACACTGCTTATTTCCTTTTATGTTTGTTCATCGCTCTTTCAAGGGAAGCTGAATCATCTTGAAAATGTATTTTTACCTCTATATATACTATGCATCTTCTTCCTTCTTAATAGTGACTAAGTCAACTATTTATATTTTTATAATATATTTTATTTATTAGTTTATTTAAAGATTTTGATTGTCAGCCAATGAATGCTAGTCCATAAGGTAGCACAGAAGCAATGAAGCCTGATGAGCTGTATCAATTTCTATCTGCTTCGTCTCACATTTCTTCCAGAGCAGATCAGTCTTAGATTTGTAGCAAAATTAGAAATTTTCTGTTCTCAATATTAGGAGTGCTATTTTCTTCCTCAGTAGCTCTTCCAAGATATTTCTGTCTTCTGATAAACTACTATATCCTTCTTTCTCCACACAAATAGTGAAAATGACACTATCTTTGATTGTATATAGCTTACATGTTAAAATGGCAAAGTGGTAAAGATAACCTACCTTGAAAAAAGTCTTGTTTCATTTGTGTTGCTTGAACATTACTCCTATTATTTTTCTCTTCTCCTTCTACTGGTCATCTTTATCATTAACTGAATTACTCATTTTTTCTCACTTTTTTACGATGTGTTTAGTTAAAAAGTCAGTCCTTAAAATTATTCAGATTATGTTCTTTGTCACTGACATTCAACAGAGACAGAAACTTGAGGCACCCAGGTTCTACAATGATTAGGTCAATAGAAACAGCTATGTAGAAAACAAAATTTGAATGATTGATTTATGTGGCAACAAAAGCTTGGAGGATAATAAATTTTCTATTAATAAATCAAGATAATTAATATGTTAGGATCTGTATTTCTAGCTTACAATCCTTTCCTGCCGACAAAGGCAAATAAATAAGAGCTATTGATAAAAATAAATGTATGCTCTTATAGAAATTTATCAGAAGTGTCTAGGACACACAATGAAGAGCTCTGTATCCCTCCTTTTGGTACACGTGAGGCTGCATCTGGAGCAGTGTCCTGTTGTTCATGAGAGATAACGACAAACTGGAGATACTCCAGCAGAAGGTCACCAAAACACCCATTGTCTGGAGCATGTGAAGTACAATGAAAACCTAAGAGACCTGGCCTTGTGTAGCTCAGAGAAGAGAAGGCCATGGGGCAGGCAGAGGGGTCTAGCTATGGGTTAACCCCGTAATGGAGGTGCTAGAGAAGCTGCAGCCAGACTCTTCTGAAAGGGAGACGGGCAACAAGCTGCAGCAAGGGCAGGCAAATCACATCATTGGCTGTAAGGAAGACTTGTTTCCCCCAGGAGGCTGCTTCAGCACTGGCAGAGGCTGCCCAAAGAGACTGTGGCATCTCCATGCTTGGATGTCTTCAAAACTCCATGGGATGAGGCCCCAAGTGACCTGAGCTAGCTTTGGACCTGGCCTTGCTCTGAGCAGGAGGATGGACTACAGAGATCCTCCTAAGGTTCCTGCCAATTGCATCTATTTGAGGATGCTATTATTCCAGACAGAGCCTGTTAGACATTTTCAAAACAGAAATTATCATCTTCAATAGCCTTTATTGAAACATTTTGGTAAATGGCCTCCTTGAGAGGAGTTTATCCCATCTCATTTTAGGGTCTAGTGTTTCTGAATAATGCTGTGGAGAAAGAGTCATGTTGTTACTTTAAGCTCAATAAATCAGACCTTCACTGTCAAAGTTGCAAGTTTTTTTTTTTTCTTTTTTACTGTCTAACACATTTTTCCAGACAATTCCATAATATTTGACTTGTAACAAAATATTTCTATCAGCCAACTAGTATTTGATGGGAATCCTCATCATGCCTGTAAAAAGATTGTTTACAGAGATCTTGGAGTACTACAAGTAATTACTAGCATTTTGACCTTTCATATCAAATCATAAAATTTTCAGAGCTTTGCACAAAGCCCACATTAATTTCAGTACACAAAAAAGATGAAACTTAATTTGTCCCTACTTCACTATTAGGAAATTAGATACCAGCAGAAAAGTACTGAAGTATAGATGAGTTTTTTTTCTAACAGGATTGTCATTACTTCCCTTTTCTTCTTATTCTTAATGAAATTCTTAATTCAAGTAATTGTTTTTCAGCAAGGTTCTTTGTATAAAAGGGAACAAGATTTTTGGTATAAAAGGAAAGCTTATTATAGGAAACTTACATTCTTAGGCACTTTAGAACAATAAACAACTTCAGAGCATCATCATATATGGGTTATTTTCTTCAGAAGACCTTGGTCACCTAGGTTAATAAAATTCTGTAATACTTATAAAGAGTTTATATTCTATTAGAAAAGAGTCATAGAATCATAGAATTATAGAATCAGTAAGGTTGCAAGGGACCTCTGGAGATCATCTAGTCCAACCTCCCTGCTCAGCAGGGTCACCTAGAACGTGTTAGACAAGATTGCATCCAGGCAGGCCTTGAAGATGTCCAGAGAAGGAGACTCCACAACCTCTCGGGGCTACCTGTTCCAGTGCTCTGTTACCCTCACAGTAAAGATGTTCTTCCTCATGTTCAGGAGGAACTTCCTGTGGTTCAGTTTGTGCCCATTGCCTCTTGTCCTGTCACATGGGACAACTGAAAAGACCTTGTCCTCATCCCCTTGACACCCTCCCTTCAGATACTTATACACATTGATAAGATTCCCTCCTCAGACTTCTCTTCCCCAGGCTGAAGAGGCCCAGCTCTTGCAGCCGTTCCTGATAGGGCAGATGCTCCAGCCCTCTGATCATCTTCATAGCCCTGTGCTGGATTCCCTCCAGTAGCTCCATGTGTGTCTTGTCCTGAGGAGCCCAGAACTGGACGCAGTACTCGAGATGCGGCCTCACCAGAGCTGAGTAGAGGGGCAGGATCAGCTTTCTCCACCTGCTGGCAACACTTCCTAATGCACTCCATGATGCCATTGGCTTTCTTGACCACAAGGGCACATTGCTGGCTCATGGTCAGCTTGTCATCCACCAGCACTACCAGTTCTTTCTCCGCAGAGCTGCTCTCCAGAAGGTCAGCCCCCAGCTTGTTCCGGTGCCTGGGGTTATTTTTCCCTAGGTGCAGGATTCTGCACTTGCCCTTGTTGAATCTCAGGAGGTTCCTCTCTGCCCAACTCTCCAGCCTGTCCAGGTCTCTCTGAATGGCAGCACAGCCTTCTGATGTATCAGCCACTCCTCCCAGCTTGGTATCGTCAGCAAACTTGCTGAGGAGGCACTCTGTCACTTCATGAAGGTTGTTGATGAAAAAGTTGAACAAGATGGGACCCAGTACTGAGCCCTGGGGGACGCCACCAGGTACAGGCCTCCAACTAGACTCCACACCACTGATGACAACCCTCTGAGCTCTGCCTTTCAGCCAGTTCTCAGTCCACCTCACTGTCCAATGTCCTCTGGTATTATAGACTTCCAAGAAACTTTTAGTGTTTGCAGCATATTAAAATATCCTTTTTTTTTTTTTAATCAGATTGGATGGAGATTTATCAGTATATGTCCTAATTATAAAAATAAGTCAATTCATAAATCACTTCCAGTTAAAAGGGGTTGGAAGTGACTACTGACTTCCTCCTGGTTGGGTGAGGGAAAAAGTCTCCTGTAGTAAGACAAGCACATTCTCAGGAAAAGAAAAAAGGTAGTACTAAATACTGTCTTCAGTAACAATTTACACAGAAACTTTCTGTTTTGGGGAGGTTGCCTATTTATGTATTCTGTAACACTTCATGAAGCTGTATTTAAACAATATTTTTTTAAGCCTTCATAATTACTTTATGTAAGCACTCTTTTGTTTCTACAAGTGCCATAGCAACCCACCGTATTGTTTAAACACATTGGACATACCTGTTAAAGATTTCCATCTGCAGTCCACAAAACGTCAACACATACACTTGCACGCAATATTTCACACATTTGAATTTGCTCTACTCATAGCTTTTGTGATATCCACTTGCTTAGTGATGGACTATGACAATATTTTTTCTTAAATTGCAACATAGCTGTGAAAGAAATTTTTCAGAATATTAACACTCGATTATCTTCAATGGGAATGTTTCATCATCTGAAGTAATAAAATGTAGCTGATCTTTTATATCAATGTGTCCTCTACAACCTCAGAAACCAAAACTAGAAGCAAATGTGGTATTTTACAATGCACTGTCTATTTCAAATATCTTTATGAAACATCATTCAAATACAAATTTATCATGCCACATAATCTCTTTTCCTCAAGGAGCTTTATCATAATGTCCTTTATTGCCTTTATCAACAATGAAATATTCATTACTAACCTTGACTATTTATGCCTTCTTGAGACGAATGAGTGTATTTGCATTTTTCAAAAATCTTGGTTTTGATCTTAGCACCCTTGTCAGAGTTTATTCTGTTATGTTACATATGCAATGTAGATAGGTCGTTTCCACTCTACAGGAATTGGCGTTGTTGCTACTTAACAAAAAGTTTAAGTTCTGGATGACAAGATTTTTTGCTAGGAAAAAGGAAAAAAAAAAAGTTGCACAAATTGGCTTGAGCTACTGAAACTGTCTCACCTGGGAGCTGGGGAACATTTTATAAGTCCTGATCCCTGTATGTGTCTCCATTTCTTGTTCTTTTTTATAAGGAGGAAGCCCAGGTACTCGGGCAGAATTTCAGTCTTTGTATGCTCAACACTTTATCAGGAGACCAGGACTGAAGGAAAGGCTTCAATTTTGCCATTTCTTGCCTAAGCCGTGATTCACACTAACCATTTTCCTTTCTGACTTTCTGCCAGTTCTGGTGATAGCCATAAATCAGTAGCTAGTGATAAATTAAATTCATCTTGCATTTTGGGCAACTTCACTTATATTCTGCCCACTAATCCATCTCCTGCAGAGCTACTTATGCCATTTCCCACTTCCCAACAGCTTCAAACACACACGGCAGTTTAAAAAACATGCCAGATAAATAATTTATTGTTTCCCCTCTGAACCAGCCCATATGTGAAAGTAGTCAGAGGTACAGGACAGAGAATACTTTGTAATGATGAGATTTGTAATGATAACATGATTAAGATCTGGTGTTTCTGAAAGCCTTCTGTAAGACCATATGGGGACTGATCTCTAAAAAATGGTAAATAGTTTACTTTTCAGTGAGGTATATAATTATTAATTCTTATATTTGAAAAAGAAAGTTATAAGAGTTCTTCATCTATATACTTGGTCTTCAGTGATTTCCTAAGTAGTCATGCTATAACTTATGTAACATATGCAGATAGCATAATTTCCTGTTACGGTTTGTGAGTTTACTTGGCATAGTTAAAGATGATCTGCAAACTTAATATTGCATCTGTCCAAAAGACATCTGATAAAATCTTCATAGCATAGTGCATCACTGACCCCCCCCCCCCAAAAAAAAAGCAAAAAACAAACAAAAAACCCCCCTCATACTCAGAAAGACATCGGATTTTATTAAATTGTCTTTGAACATTACCTTGGTTTTAGCAAGAGTCTTCCTTTCTCTGAAGTAAGTGAAACAGTTTCTTGGCTCCCGAATACATGTTGCCATAGCTAGATTCATTTTAGTATTGACTTGCAATACAGCATCAAATGGAGAACCAGATTCCACTGTCATTACACACCCAGGACAGGGAAGGTTGACTGAATCTCTTCGCTGTGATGTGGTCTCAGAAAAGCCCAGTGGGCAGTAGTGGGACTTCTGCTACAGCGTGCATGGCTTTACCCAGGTCCTTCCTCCCTCCGGTATTCCGCTATTTCCAGAAAATACTGAAATTCCTGTACAGTATGGCTCTGACCTGCCTTTGAAAACCACCTCAAGAAGGCTAGCTTGGGTAACAGTGTAGGGATAACTATAAATTTTTCACTGTGTTATGGTTTAGTTTTCACTGGGGAAGTATTGTGTTTTGATTTTGATCCAATTCCTGATTCTACTTAGCAGCTTCAGGATAAATTAATAACAGATGTGATAAAAGGCAAAGTATCTTAACTGAGAGCATGAAACTTCTACAGGCACTTGTATTTCTCTTCAAAACAATTAAAGGTACATTTTAATGCTTTATTCAGAGAGTGCCATCAATTTAACTGTAATATTAATACACTCAATTTCGTCCCCCATTTGTGTTGCTTATGCAGAATACATTTCAGTCCCCATCTCTTCTGACTATAATTAAGGATGATTCAAGTATGTTGTGCCATCAATTTTAACAAGACCATATGCTTAAAATGGAATCCAGTTTCAAAGCAGTAAAAATGCCCAGTAAAAAATGTAAAGCAGTTTACATTTGGAACTCTTTTTCTTATTTATTTCATCTCAGATGGACTAGAAAGACTATTATAAAATAATACTAGTTTTAGCAGGAAAGTTATATTGTAAAACAAAAAATATAGGATGCTTCTTCAGCATTAATTGTGCTTCATAGTTTAGTCTGATCTAATCTTGCATATATACTGCAGAAGCCTGAGCAAAGTGATAAATACAGTGAAATTAAGATGACTATCACTGTCAGTTGTGTACTTACTTACTTGAAAATTGCTCAGAGCATTGAATGCACATTTTTCTGTCCAAAAGTCACCCGGATATGGATTACTCTGGGAAACTTTAACAAGTAAATGCAAACTAAAAGTGATATTCTCTTCAATAGTAAAGAATGGGGAAACAAAATCTCTGAGGAGGGCAGATTATCGCCTTTTTCTAACTTTGCACACGCGTGTATGACTCTTGTATGATCAAATTGGGGACGAGGGCATGTGAGGGCGGCAGGGTGGCCGGGTGCCTCTGATGGGAGGCGGCGGTGAGCTGCCCCACACCGGTCGCAGCTGGTTCCAGCCGGTTCCAACGGCTGCAAGCCCCACTGTTGCGGCCAGGCCCAGTGTGTAAACGGGGGCTGTGGGCAGTGTGAGGGAAGCTGGGGGAGGGATGAACTGCTGCTCCTCGCCCCGGAATTGAGTGAATTTAAAGAAATGTGGGACATGTACAGCCACTGCCCTGGGGAGATGCTGATGCAGTGGCTCTGGCTGTGCTGAGAAACTGGAGCTGCTAGGATGCAGTTAATAGCTTAAAAGAACATTGCTTTTAGTAACGTAGAGCCCATGCCACTTGTAAATGCTAAAGGAAGGAAGACTCTGGAAGCAATTGATGAAGGAATTTGTGGAGCAGTGGCCTGATCCTGCTGTTCCTGCAAAGGGGATATCCCTGTGGAGGGACAAAGTGTGGAATTTGTAATATCTCAGGCTGCAGGAGTTTGTAATAGGTATCAGTTCAAACTGTTGTAGCCTTCTTGGTTTGGATTTTGCACTGGAAACAGGTGAGGTTTATAATGGCTGCATGTTCAGTTTGTTACAATGTTAACATTATAGCATATTGTAGCCTGGTCTGTAGGGAGGAGAGATGGAGTCTGTGAGGAGTACCCATGCAGATACAATAGCGTAAACCTTGATAATCCAGTTGTTGGGGACATGGCTGGAGATGCACTGTTAAAAGGAGGCACTCCCTGCTTTTGAGGGGACTGTGGCCTGTGGAAGAACCCATGCTGGGGCAGAGGAAATCAGTAAGAAGCCAGGCATGGCAGAAGGAAACACCTAGGTGCTAACCCCAGCCTCCTGCACCAGCCATCACCTCACCAAAGAGATTGGGAGCGGGGGAGCATAACATGTGGCAGCAACATGGGAGAGCAGAAGCCAAGGACGGGAAGGGATGGTGTCCAATCAAAGGTGCGCTTGAAGCAAGAGGAGGAAAGATATTTCTCCTAAGTGTTTAATGACCTTCTCTGTTGCTCCATGTGTGATCAGTTAAGCATTAATTAAGTGAAATTCCCTGGATGTGGTATATCCATGTCAATTCACAGGTGATGTAAAATGGTATTTTTATTTCTTCCCTTTAAAGAATATTCTACTTAATACTGTTTTTCCTACCTCTAAAATAACAGTGCTAAACATAACAACACTTCATACACAGGAAAATAGTGACATCAGCTCCTGCAAGAAACTGTTTTCAGAAGTTATTACACAAGTAAAGAAATAGATGGGGGGAAAAAAAGTCTTCAGAAAAGTGTATCATTCAGCATTGATGTAGTAAATGAGGAGCACATGAGGAACTGCTCTGGAGCTGAAGGTCTTCCTTTAAGCTTTTACTGAACCACCAACCATTGAATAATTACATCTGTAAAATTGTATTTTTCTGGGTTGAATGGGAAGGTGGGGGAGCTGAAAATTCTTGACACAGAGGTTTAAATAAATTATGTGTTTCTGACAATTGATTTTTTTGCAGAAGGAAATATCAGCTTTGAAGGTGTCATTAAACAAACTGCATACTGTTTTCTTACAACTGCCTTTCACAGAGCAGTGGGGAATTTCTTTGCCTTCCTCTGTCAGTTTAGACCCTTTCCCCTCTTCACCTCTCATAATAGGAAACAATTGAAAAGCTTTAAGTGATGGAGGAAAAAATGCTTCTTGTTGCTTCCTGCTACCACGTTTACATTTTCCTCTCCGGACCAGAAATGTCTTAAAAATAAGAAGGAAATCTGGATTTATCCATTATTCTTCTAATTTTCTTTCCTCAACATCTGTGGTGTATGTGTGTGGGGGAAAGTGAAGTGAGGTGTATGTGGGGGGACTGAAGCCTTTCTGATAGTTTTGGGGTTCCAGAATTGCTGCTGCAGATGGTTGGTTTCAGATGTGCATTTTAGAATGACAGTACATGTTTTTTAAGTAGAGAACAATGCCTTTGCCTTTGAGGTATTTGAAAATAGACCACAAGAGAAAATGTGCCTTGGTATTGCTAAAAGAATGAATGTATGTCTGTGTTCAAAGATTAAGTTCTCAACTGCAGATTCTGCAGGTGGATGTCAGCTACATCTGTAGGTGTTGCCTTGAAGTGGGAATGGATGAATCATCAGCCCACTGAAGAAGTCTGCCGCACAGTTGTCGAGAAAGTGATGTCAGCAGAGGTAGCAAGTATTTCTCTTCAAGTTGTTCAAAAAATGAGACATTCAAGCATTACAAGCTTGTTCCCATCTCTAGTGGAACCATACAGAGGTGACTAAGAATGTGACAGCGAGAGTGTCTGTGTTGCCAGGTTCAGCAGTGGTCCTACTAAAGGACAACCAAGCCCACAGGAGGTTTTCCCTCAGATTTCATGACTGAAGTGATAAGCCTTGGTTTAGCAAGGTGCATGTGTTCAGGAGGTCATGTTGCTGCATTACTATTGTGCTTATAGACAAATAATTTCTGGGTTTTTTTTGCCCTGTGCAAATTCTGTACAAGATCCTGTACTGCTGTTGAGTGGAGATGCACGGTTTGGGAGCATGTGGAACTGATGACACAGCTGTGGGTGAACATAAAGTTGCTCACTAAGCAAATTAGACAGATGAATAAATATAGCATGGAAAATACAAAGAAGCTGAGAGGGGCTGAGGGGAGCTTTGCAGGGAGGCTCTTGGAGCACACAGATAACCGGATAGAAACCTGCTTCATCCAGTGTTGAAATGTAATTAGTCAACAGTTTATAAAATGAACCTTTTAACATAACAATAATTCTTCATTCTAGAACCTGTTACAGACAATATTCCCTACATCTTGGTAGCTCTGGAACCTGTTGCAGATTGTATTTTCTACACCTTGGTTTCCAACAAACAACAACAAAAAAAATTTTAAACTTGATTTAGTTTTTATTTTCTGTTAGGAAGGTTGTAGAAAATTTGTTCCTTTTTTTACATTTTCAGTAGTCTTTGTTCTTCTTTTCACATAATCCATTGAAGGGAATAAAAGACAACTAGGAAGTGAGAACCACAGGAGGCAATTTTACCCCATCTTTCTATAGGAATACTGGCTCTCAGTAAAACACAGGGAGACAGTAGAAGCTGTAGGAAGAAAAGTACAAGTAGAGTTTATAGCTGAACATGGTATCATACAGCTTCTCTGATAAAAATCTAAACAAAGGGAGTGATTGATAACAGCAAATCACTAAAAGGTATTAAAAAATTGCAGTCTTAATGCACTACAGAGTAACTATAGGGAGCAGATTTGCATGCACTTACTTTGCAGTTAACCTATACAGAGAGGTAGGCATGTTGCATGCAATCCATCCAACTACCTTAGTAACAGTACTGCCACTTACAGTGTATAAAGTGTATGAAAGCCCTCTTTTAATGAAAGGAGCATGGCTCCAAAGTGAAAGGAAAACTTTGTCTCAAAAACTAAAAGGTCAAATCATCAGCTGTTATAAATCAGCTTAATATCACTGGCATCAATAAAGTTGGCTGACTTTTATCAGCTGCATATCTAGACCATTAATGTCAGCAGACCTATTAAAAAAGTATCTGAGAAGGAGAGGGGAAAAAGGTAAGATTTCCCATAGTAGGCAGGAACACTATTTCATTTATAAAATTATTTTAAAAAGCAGTTAACAGAATCCTAAAATAGACATGGGTGGCAGGGACCAGGGATCTCTGTAGTCCATCCTCCTGCTCAGAGCAGGGCCAGGTCCAAAGCTAGCTCAGGTCGCTTGGGGCCTCATCCCGTGGAGTTTTGAAGACATCCCAGCATGGAGATGCCACAATCTCTTTGGGCAGCCTCTGCCAGTGCTGAAGCAGCCTCCTGGGGGAAACAAGTCTTCCTTACAGCCAATGTGAGTTGCTTGCCCTTGCTACAGCTTGTTGCGCGTCTCCCTTTCGGAAGAGTCTGGCTGCAGCTTCTCTAGCACCTCCATTACAGGGTTAACCCATAGCTAGCCCCCTCTGCCTGCCCCATGGCCTTCTCTTTTCCAGGCTACACAAAGCCAGGTCTCAGGTTTTCATTGTACTTCACATGCTCCAGACAATGGGTGTTCTGGTGGCCCTTACTGGGTTTAAATATTTATTTATATGGACATATATTTACATTATATATATATACACACACACACACACACACACACACATGCACATACATATGTACAGACATGCATACATACACACGTACTCTTGGATTAACAAGGAACTTATTTCCACAAAATATTTTGTCTTTTCAAGGAACTGATGAAAGCTCCCTTGAACATCACAAAGCTATCCCTGGCTTAAGTGCGTTGCTAGGTTCATTTTTGATTGTTACAGGAAAAGTGCTGATTTAATATAGAAAAAAAAAAAAGAAATTGCAACGTTTGTCCTAGAAAATGTGCATATATGCATTTTTATGATATGTGAGCATATTTAACATTCAGCAAATAACTTCTGTCCTTTGACAGATCAATATTTGTATTCCTGTGGAATGAAGTGTATTTTTTTTCTTCAAGCAAAACTCAAAAGTATAGATAATTCATGAAGTTTTCCCCTTGAAATATCTAGTACAGCAGACATTGACAAAAGGAACAGATGTCAGCATGATATTCAGCAAACAAGTACTGAGGGCTGTGTTTTGAATCCTAGTTTTACTTTAAGCACCAGGTCTCAAATTAACAGGACTCTGTTAATTTTTAATGTACTATGTCAGTCAAAGGACCACTTCCTCATTGAGAAAAACAGTAAAAAAACTGCTAACTCCTTCAGGGTGTGCTTTAGGAGATAGGTCATGTTTTTTTTTTTTTTTTTTTTTTTTTCCTTTTTTCCATACAGAAAGGAAAAATACTACATTATAGTGTTACATGCATTTATTTGCCATCATGTATTAGCCATATGTGTGAGAGGTATGTTCCAAGGATTTGTCTGGTATGCTGGTTACCTGAGTTTGCCATCTGGATAACTGAGTTCTGTAAGTTCAGGAGTTTTTTTGGAAGTCACAAAGTTAAAGCTGTTAAATAAAACTGTTTCTGAACTGTTTAAAAAATAGGAGAAAAAACATGTCAAACTGGTCCTTAGCTGGACCTTACTTTAGATCTTTTTGAGAAGAGACCTTCTTGCTCTCTAGTAGACTGACCACTTCAACAGCAAGCAGTACTGGAAAAGTTTTCTCCCTGATTCCCACCTAAGCCATAGGTGAGAGTTCACTGATGCTAGTGTGCTCTGATAATTTCATTAGGGTTTTTAAGAGATTTTTACAGGCCTTGTTGGAACAGATTTTAAGTTAAAAAAAAAAATATATATATATATTTATCTTCCATAGGAGGGGAAAAAGTACATATATATATATATATATATGTATATATATATAAGCAACAAAATACTTATATTTTGTCAATGATTAGCTTAAGTTTTCACAGAACGATCAAAGACATGATTTTGTGTGCTGCCGTATTTAGGACCTTAGTGTAATGTTCCTTCTGAATGAGCAAGACTTGCTTGAAAAATCAAAGTGAGATATTGGCTCCAGCTAAGATCATAAAATGACCTATAATGTTTATTGTGGGAAAAATGACAGAAACTCAGTTTAATTTATTTCTGAATTTTGAAACTTTATTTCTTTAGAAGTTTTGAAGTAATAAAACAGGCCTTGTTATTTATGATCAGAACCAAATTACATTAACAGTCCATAACTATATGGCTTCTTGTCAACTATAATGTTTTGTAATCTGACAGATATTCCTATAGAGGAATTGTGATCTTCTGTTTACCTTCTAAACAATCTTTTGAAGAATTTTGTAGACTGTTTTAATGTAATATGTGAAATCTCATTTAAAAGAAAATCATTCAGATTGTCAGTTTGGCAGCGCTGAGTTTTTTATGTCCATAATGTATTTGACTGAAATGAACAGATGCAACTGTGTTTTTTCTCTTTAAAAAGGAAATAATACTAATCCAGAAATAGGTTTTGAGTAACTAGATCCAAGCCTTACGTAACAAGGGCATGTGTCACAAAAAGGTACTTATATAAGCAGATGTTGAAGAACAATTTCATAGTTACATGAAATTACTATTAATTATAGCCCCCAAATCCTGCCTGTACTGGAATCCAGTCGTTCTAAAGTAATTGTACTGCTTTTTTGGATGTATCAAAGGAAGCAGCGTTCACAGGAAGATTCTGGAGGAGAATTGAAATAAGACTGACTGATCTGACTAGAGGAATGGGAAATAAGAGAAGTTTCCATTCCATGAAGCCCCAGGGTCTGCTCCCTGACCTTCCCTTAATCATCATTCTCAGCCTGTCTTATCACACTGCCTTCCAAATCCATAGTAACTGGATTCAGAATTTCTCTTTTTCAGCCTTTCAACCCACTTGTGTGCCACCACAAGTTTAATTTGGTCTGCACTACTAAGAAGTCTTAAGCTGCCTCTAGAACTATTAGAGATGGTTTTAATCCCCACTCAGTCTGGTGGCTTTAACCACTGTCATTTATTTCAGAAATCTGGAACCCAATTTATATCTGTCAAAAAGGCAGGAGAATAACTTACATGCTCTGAATTCATGGGCTTTATATTTTTTTGGTTGTTGCTTTCTTGTTTCTTTTTTTTTTTTTTTTCCTTCTACCTAGTTAGATAAGGGAAAAATAGTTGAGAAAACCCATCAACATATTCTTCAAAAAGTATGTTATCAGAGAATAACATAACTTAAAAAGCATAACATGCTTTTAAAAACGTGTGTTGTCAAGCTCTCTTAAAGTAGTCTTAAAGTAGTGTGGGGTGAGAAGGGATGGGGGAAATACCAGCAGATTTTTGTAAATCAGTTGTATGCTATTTAAAGATTCTGAAAGATCAGAAAAAAGATCAGATATGCCATATTTGTCCAAATCATAGAAAAAGATATGTTCTCAATCTAAATAAATCAAATTACTGAATTGTAGAAAAAAACGAAAAACTGAAAAATGATGATCTGCATCAGCTAAAGGTACATAACCATTTTATGTTGATGAAGGCTAAAAGTCTCCTTTCGAATGATATTCTATGAAAGGTTTTGCTGGTGACACTGTTGCCAGTACATCTATTGTATGTAGTTGTTTTGGTCTTTGCTGTATATAAGAAGCACTAGAACAGGAAAACCTTATCAATCCTTTAAATTATTGCCATCTGCTTTACTGTAGTACTTTTAATTGCAGGTTGTTGAAAAGATTAAGTTAGGTAGCAAGTTGCTCCACTTGCCCCTATATGTTCAATCTCAATAAAACATGAGTTGTGAAAGATAAGCTGGTTAACTTATCAACGTGCACAAATATCTGAACGGAGGATGTAAAGATGATGAGCCAGACTCTTTCCAGTGGTGCCCAGTGATAGAATGAAAGGCAACAGGCATAAACTGAAACACAGGAAGCTCTCTCTGAATCTGAGGAAAATCTTCTTTACTGTGAAAGTTACTGAGCATTGAAGTAAGTTGTCCAGATAGCTTGAGGAGTCTCCATCCTTGAAGATATTTGAAAGCCATCTGGACACCATCCTGGGCAGCCTGCTTGAGGTGAACCTGTCTGTGCAGGGGCATTGGACTAGATGGTCTGTAAAGGTCCCTTCCAACCTCCACCATTCTGAGATTCTGTGGTTAAAAGACAAATTTTCAAAACAGAATTTATTTTTCCACTTCATTATGTGTACCTATATATTACAGTGCTTAGATCACACCTGGTTTTATATAGTAAGATAGGAAATTTTCAATTTTCTGTATTTCTCATACATGTTACTATTAATTACTCTACACTTATAAATGAGTGGTTCAGAATGATCAGAGCAGTCCATATGGATGGCCAGATCCTGCCATCAATTACAGCAGGGCAGCTCTTCTGAAGCACATGAAATTAGCTGAGATTTACACTAGTATAACAGAACCAATTAACTTAGACCCTAGTTTTTGGATAGCTAATGGGAGAAATATGTGCAATGATAAAAAATGTTAATTATTGTAGAATAATATTCTGCAGAGAAATGGTTTCTTCTTTCATTTGTTATTTTTATTTCCTTAGAGATCATGCCCTGGACCTCCTTTACCTTAATTACAGATTCTCAAGGCTGGTGCAATCAGCTTTAAAATGTATGTATATCTATTCTTGTCTTCTTTAGTGTACTGTTGTGCTTTTTCAATTGAAACTTAAGAAAGTGTATTGTCACAGATGTTAATTTACTTCCTGTTAGAAAATGTCCCTAAAATGTTTTTTGAATTTTAAGGTATATTGTCTCTGTTGAAAAATTAAAAGCAAAACTGCAAGAGCAAAGATGGGTCAGTAAGAAATTCCATAAGAAATGCCTTTTTTTTTTTTTTTTTTAATCTGCTTTGAGTCATGTGATGTAACCAAACCAGGTAACATATGTTTCCATGGCATGATGAGACACTGAATTATCAGTAAGGTTAAAAGGATAATGTCATGATATTTGGTTTCATTAATATATATACATATTAGAATCTGTATTAGGACTGTTAAAAGTAGACATTGTACTCTTTTTTTCCTGTAATTTACGCAATGACAATGAGAGGTTGATAGTATGGCTGAGCTGTGCTTGAAAGCTGGTTATATTATGAATTATTATTTATGTGCTTATTGAGAGCTACATTTGTTCAGTGCAACTGATGCCCTTAGAGGAAAACGAGTGTCAGTAAGTTTGCTATCTAGGTTTTGTAGGCAGAATAGTCAGAATAGTTCTGGCATGGTATTGTATATCAGCTAAAATGAATGGAGTTTGGGGTCATTATGGACATTTGGGATCTCCCAGGATGTAGTCAGTAAGAGATGAGACTGGGCTCCACCTAAAAAATAAAGGAGTGAGTTGGCTTCTTCTGGTCTAGGTCAAATGAGATAGAAAATAGTTGTGCTAGGACCAGGCTGATCAGAGGCGCGACTGTGACTCATGCCCCTCAGATTTTTTTAAGTAACATTACCTGAATGCCAATCAGAAATTAATCCTAAGGAGACTGTTAAGAGGACAGCAAACAAGGAATGGCAAAGATAGGGCACCTGAAGGAAACCAGGTGAAGGAAGACATTAAAAGGGAAAATCTCAGCTCTTCTACTTCATGCCTGACTTGATTTATTCTTCTTGAGGCCAAAAACCTTAGGATCCCAGTCTTCCAGAGAAGGATCCCTACCCCTAGTTGCTGGCCATGAAAAAAGACTGAAGCTATATCTGTGCTACAGGTGATTCACCTTTCTCATGTCTGGGCATGAGTCTGCCTGCATCTCTATTTTATACCACTTGCTGTGGTATATGGCCTGTGCATCCAATTTACCATTTTATGGCCCAAAAACATCTCAGGCAGAGCGTTTGGCAGGCCAGAATGGTGGGGGATATGTCCCAGTGCTCACCAGTCTGTGTAGGCACAACCAAATTTGAACAGTCAGCCGCAGCAGCAAAGCATTGAGAAGACTGACAGAATAAGGGTGGTATACAGGAACTGCGGCAAATAAACTACTTCTATCTTGGAAATAAGCTGGACTGGTTCAGAACGTGGATCAGTAAAGAGTGGATTATCAACAAACATGGTATTATGTTCATAAATCTTTTCAAGCGTTGTATTCCTTTTGGCCAGTACAAGTCTCATTGCTTTGAAAAGCTGACTATTTCACAGATCTTGGGAGGACTGGCAAATAATAAACCTAGTGGGGCCTGTCAAGTTAAAACAACCGAAGAATTCAGTGCAGGGATCTGTTCCAAGTAGTGAAGTAGGACAGTGTGATGTGAGATACTGAGTCTTGAACAGCTCCACTTGAGAGTGTCTGTTTTGTAGCACACTTTCGTAATTGTGATTTCCTGGAGGAGAGGGAGAAAGATGTTAAAATGAATTACGTGTCCTACACACCCCTAATAACTTTTAGGTTTAGACATGTCACTCCTAACTGCTTAATAAATTTGTAACCACAGTCTAAGGGAATCATTTTGCATGGGAAGGGGGAGGAAACTGGATGCTTTCCTTTGATTTTTCTCTTGATTAAAATCTCCTGATTTTGATTCTTTTTTTCACATCAAAGGTGTAGCAGGTGAGAAGATTTTTAGAAATAAATTTATTGTATAGAAGTAGATTTTAATTTTTCTTTATTGCCAGCAATTCTTTCATCTATAATCAAACAAGTAGGTAGTATAAAGCTTGTGTAATCTTTGTCTGGAGATAACAGATTTTTCACAGATATTATAATTTAAGTTTATCTGTTTATTTGATCATGTCTAGTAATCTCTATTAATTTTCACATTAGTATAACTTAATATAACTTGAAATAGTCACAACCACAAGCCTATTCCATTTAGTGGCTTGGTATAGATCTAATGAAATTGCTTCTGGTTCCTCTAAGGTAATGTCAAATTTCTCTGATGGACAGTTTCTACTGCTGTAAGGCAACAGAGCTTATGAATTATTAAAAAGTGTTGGTTGGTTTTGTTTTTAAATTTTAAAGTAATATATTTTCCGAGGTCAGACTGCCAAAAAGTATTTTTTAAATATGTCAATATTTTGATTTTGGAATCAGAAAGTTGTGCTCTACAAGAGAGGATACTAAACAGCAATAACTGTATACTTTTCCAAATAGACTCCCGCTTGTTTCAGTTGCTGATAAGGAAAAGAATTACTGTTTTTGTAGCTGTCAGAACAAATACTGGCTGACTTTAAAGCAATAAAAAGTTACTTTAATTAATGTAATCTTAAACTGGTGATCATGGAAAAGGTACTCAGGATTTCCTAATTCTTAAGGAATTTTTTCTCCCCCAGATAGATTTCCACATGTCTCATTTCCACGTGTGTCATTCTTACCTCTTGCAATTGTATCGAATGCACACAATTTATTTCTTTAAAACCATCAGTGAAAAAAAAAATGCTAGGATTGGAGGACACATTACAGGAAGATAAAGGAAGAGAGAGGAACATAGTTTAAGATGCCTAAAATGTTTGTCAAGAAACTATTCAAGTGTGTGATAGTTTGAACCATTCCTTACAAGACAAAGATAGAGATTTGCTTTGTGTTGGCTTGTAGGTTGATCGTTCTGTCTATTGATATAAAATTGATATTGAAGTGTAACTGTACAATAGAAAAGCAATGTGTGTTTATTGTACAGCAACAATTTCTTATAACAGGAATAAGATCGTCCATGAATTAAAATCATGATGTAATCCTTACATCTAGGATTTTCTCAAGATATTTAAACTATTTTAATTCAAGATTTTAAGATTAGCATGTGTACATTTTATCTCCATCTGACATCAGTAGAGTTCAGACTTTTTACAGCCTCTTCTAATTAGTCCTTTTGTTTTTTTTAAGGCTATAATGAAATATTGCTGTGTGAAAAGATATATGCCCAAGACAGCTTCGGAAAAATTAGTTTGCAGTGAATTTTCTTTTTTTTCTCAACATCTGATGAAACCAAATTGATTGGATGAAATTGTCCATGTGAATGTGCATTTCTCTAATAACTTTCCAGTTGTTTCAATTAAGTTTTCCATGGAGATAGAGCTGTTAAATCTCACTAAACATCTATGAGTTGGGTAAAAATAGTATGTTTAAAAAAGGAGGAAGGTCCTAGGTTTGTTCTCCATAAGCATCTCAAAAATGAGAAAAGCTTCAATGTGATTTAAGAACTAGCTATTTTAGAGACTCAGCTCAGCACAAGAAAAATACTGTTAAAAGCAATGTAGTTAAAGATTTGTTAATTTTGCTGGTCATTAAACTAATTTTTTTCTTTTTATCTTTTAAGATGCACATGAAAAAAAGTAGCAAATTCCTCATTTTGTCTTCTACACGAGACACTTTTCATTGCTCACTAAGCTCCTTGAAGGTAATCTACAGCATTGATCTATGGTAGGCTACCAATAGCATTTAAACTTCCTGATCATTGACCTGTCTGTGATAATCTAAAAGGAGTATCTCAGTCCCGTGAACAGAAATGGCAAGGATTGCTGCTGCTTATTCAAAGAAATATGTTTACTGCATAGTATTTGGTATGCACTTAGCTTAAGAACTGTTCAACAGTGAAAATACAATCTTCAAATTCTTATAATTTAAACTGCTTGATCTGCAGTTGCTTTTCAAGATAAATACAATTATAACATAAAATTTTGAGTTACTATGAGAATATTTCTGACATTATTTTACTATATTTAGATGTTTATTATAGTTTAGTGTTTTAAAAAGTGATGTAGGAAATTTACTTTGAGAAACAAGAGCAAAATACAATGAAGTTATTAGTATACTCTGGGTCCCGGTGGCAGGGTGCAATGAGGGCTGGCTGCTACCCATGGACCAGGAGCTGCAGAGGATTCCTAAGTCAGCAGGGCAGAGGCCTCACCATGCAGGGCCTGTCCCACCTGGCCGCCCTCCAGTGATGGGGGAAGGGCAGGCCAGGAGACAACCAGGGGCAGCCCCAGCACTGGACATCAGGCACCTCTATGGGGAGAGGCTAAGATCAAGCTGAGAAGTCATTGTGCAGGTTAGGGTCAAGAATAGGCTCCATGAGAGTAACCGGGGTTGGACATAGCCCAGTGATCACCAGGCAGGTCCATGGTGATAGGTCAGGGTCAAGATTAAGCCAGGAAGTCAGTCTGCAAGTTCAAGAGAACTCTTGGTAAGGAAGTCAGGTAGTGAAATAAGTGTGTGCATGCATGTCTGTGTGTGTATATATATACATATGCGTACATATATACATATATATGTACGTATTTGTGTATAAATATATAAATAAATATATGTCTCAGGAGAGAGTGTAGGAAGGTAGTTTAGCAAACGAGGATTTTGATTCTGAAAGGAATATTTAACATAGCCCACAGTTCTTAATTCTTGTGTCTGGTACTGGATCATTGCTTTAACTTGATATTATGCGTATTTTCCTTAAAACAGTTTCTGAAAAAGTTACTTGTCATATAATAAAACATGTCAACATATTTTATAATGTAGTGTTCCTGACAGTTTGATCTGACATACCACAGTTTACTCTCCCAATGAGTACTGAATTTAAAAATGTTTTACTTTGGTAATCTTAGTTATGGCAACCACAGTTTTTAGGAAGTGAATAATTCACAATAGTTATAAAAGGACTGAGGTATGGCTTTTCACAGCAAGTATATGGGGAATAATGCCTCTTTCTACTCTTGATTGGTAGAATGGAGTTATTGTTTGTTTGGATTGTGTTCAAAAGCACATCTCTTATTTAAAAATTTAAATAGGGAATTTCCATAGTGAACAAGCAATGATGCATTACTTGGTTAAAGAACTGACTACAGGAAAAAACACCTCATCACAATGTAATACGAGCTACAATTAAGGTCACTAAACTTAGTCTTACAATAAAAGCTTATGTTCCATGCTTATTTCATCTCATAACCTTCTGTATTACATTTTTGTCAGTGATTACAGCATGCCACACCTTGTATTATTTGTCTTCAGATACTGCTTTTTATCTATATTACTGTTATTGAGTAGCCTCTCATACAGGTCTGGTAGCACTGTACCAAGATGAGGCTCCTAGTCCTAATTTTTCATATAATGGTCTCTTAAAAATTAGTAGAAAAACTCAACTAAGCAAAAAGATCTCTGAACAAAAATTATAGCTGTCTCCTTGTTTTCATTTATTTTTGATGTTGATATTTGGGATGTGCATATTTGATTGTGCTTACTGGACATGCATTGTCTAATAGTCTGCATAGTGGCTCAGAGCATAAGCAGGAATGAAGATTAGAGGTGAAATTGAAGTGGACAGAAAGTAGTTTTCCCTGCTTTGAAATTAACGTTGTTATCTACCATACTTAGATAAATAATTTCACTGTTTTCTGCAGCCTTCATTCCTATTTTCGTTCAGTCAGAAGCATGTAGGCATTTAGAGTCAAGAAGTTATTTCCCTCTTCTACTTGCTCAAATGGATTTTTCTTGAGGAATTTCTTTCTGAGTATAAGCAGCAAGCTATGACTTGGAAAATAAGGTTTATTCTATGTCATCTTTCTGTCAGTGGCTGCTTATTACATTCTAAGGCTGAAAGGTGATTATTGACAATTCCAGTTCTAGTGCATCCTGGAGAGATGCTTGCTTCTCAAATGATGCCATTTCTGTCTCTGCCTCATGAAATGCATTTCCCTAGTAATCATCAGTAGAAATAAAGAATCGTTTCCAGGGCATGAAAATGCACCTGTGCTTGAATTCCTGACTTGATTCAATTTTGAGGTAAAACTAAACTGTCTTGTTTAGCTGTTATTACTATAAGATAGACATTTTATAATTACTAGTAAGAGCTACTGGAAATGAAATTAGTTGCATGGGTATGAAATACATATCTAAGTTATCGTCCTCAGCCCAAAAAAATGTTTAAAATTTGTAATGGGTTCATTTAGCTCTGTCATGATCTGGCAGAGCCTTTTTGGATTCTTCTTCCTCCTGCGTGGGACTTTAATAAGGTTATTGTTACAAACGCCCAGAAAATTCCAAAGTCTACTCCAGATGTTACAGCATCAATGCCATGTGGACCTTTCTTTGCCAAACTTGTCTTGAAGTCCACCTTCTGGGAGCTGTAGCTAGGATAGAGCATTGTAGGGTCAAAGAAGGAAATGTCTCTAGAGCTCTGTGAACCCAACTCCTGTGAACACATAGTTAAAAATGAAGATCAGCAGGAATTAGCACAGAAACTGCTGGAGTCCATCAAATCAAATATCACCTCTTGCTGCTGTTGCTGCCCTCAGCCATAGGCAGTCTTTTCCTTAAGGTCAATGAATTTGTTCACCCCTTACTGGTATCCTATACAGCATGCAAATTTTAAGGGAAAAGAGACTTTTATGATACTAGATGAACTTTCTTTGTCTATAATATTTGTTTATTCTGCGTATTCTGGGCAATTGTATCTGAAACATACAGCAGTACCTTTAAAAAGAAAAAGAAAACCCTTTCAACCAAAAGTCCTAAGGCAATTAAATTTCTGTGAAAAGCCTCTCTCACATAAATCTTAATTTTTCCAATAATGTTTGCTACATTTTGAATGAGGTAGAAACATCCGAGCAGAATATCAAACATGATAGATGATATTTATCACTGTAAATATGCTGAAATATGTAGGATGGTAGTCATTAAATTGTGATGCTTCTTTGCACAGTAAAAATAAAAAACATAATAAACCATGAGCTGACTGAGATACACTGTAAAATGGGCTATTCATCTTCAGTGGGCATGACCTGTATACGACCTGTTAGCTAGTTATACCATCACAGGTATCAGAGTATCAGACAGAAGGGTATTCAGCTTTCCTTATGCTAATTTAGGCTAATGTGAATAGCACTGATGTGCCTTGATCAGGAAGAGGAAGCTGATGAGGTCTTCTACAAACAGCTGGAATTAGCCTCACAGTCACAGGCCATGGTTCTCATGAGGGACTTCAACCACCCTAATACACCCTGGAAAGGCAGCAGAGCTAGGCACAAACAGTCCAGGAGGTCCCTGCAGAGCACTGATGATAACTTTTTGAGGAGTCATTGAGGAGGGGTGTCCTGCTGGACCTTGTACTAACAAACAAAGGATTGATTGGAGGCATAAAAGTGGGGGCAGCCTTGGCTGCAGCAACCATGAGAGGGTGGAGTTCAGGATCCTGCGCTGAGAAGGCAGGGCAGTAAGTAGGATTGCAACCCTGGACTTCGAGAGAGCAAACTTTGGCCTCTTCAGGGAAGTTCTTGGAGGAATCCCATGCGTTAGGGCCCTAGAAAGAAGGGAAGTCCAAGAGAGCTGGTTAATATTCAAGCATCATTTCCTCCAAGCTCAAGAGCAGTGCATCCTTATGAGTAAGAAGTCCAGGGAAGGGGCAGGAGCTCCTGGCAAAAATCAAGGAGAAAATTGGTTTGCCGAGGGGAAATCATGCTTAACCAATCTGATAGCCTTCTGTGATCGAATGACTGGCTGGGTGGACGAGGGAAGAGCAAGGAATGTTGTCTACCTTGACTTGAGCAAAGCTTTTGACACTGTCTCCCGTAACATCCTCATAGGTAAGCTCAGGAAATGAGGGCTAGATGAGTGGAGAGTGAGGTGGATTGAGAACTGGCTGAAAGGCAGAGTCAGAAGGTTGTGATCAGTGGTGCAGAGTCTAGTTGAAGGCCTGTAGCTAGCAGTGTCCCCCAGGGGTCAGTACTAGGTCCCATCCTATTCAACTGATTCATCAGTGACCTGGATGAAGGGACAGAGTGCCTCCTCAGCAAGATTGCTGATGATCCCAAGCTGGCAGGAGTGGCTGATACAGCTGAGGACTGTTCTGCCATTCAGAGAGACCTGGACAGGCTGGAGAGTTGGGTGGAGAGGAATGTCACGAAGTTCAACAGAGGCAAGTGCGGAGTTCTACACCTAGAGAGGAGTAACTCCATGCACCAGTACAGGCTAGGGGCTGACCTGCTGGAAAGCAGCTCTGCGAAGAAGGATCTGGGAGTGCTGGTGGACCACAAGTTATCATCAGCCAGCAATGTGCCGTTGTGGCCAAGAAGGCCAGTGGTGTCCTGGGGTGCATTGACAGCAGGTCAAGATCTTTCCCTTCCACTCAGCCCTGATGAGGCCCCATCTGGAGTACTGTGTCCAGTTCTGGGCTCCCCAGTACAAGAGAGACATGGAGCTACTGGAGAGCGTTCAGCATAGGGCTATGAAGATGATCAGAGGACTGGAGCATCTGCCCTAGGAGGAACGGCTGCGAGAGCTGGGCCTCCTTAGCCTGGAGAAGAAGGGACTGAAAAGGGATCTTATCAATGTATACAAATATCTGAAGGGAGAGTGTCAAGAGAATGAGGTCAGACTCTTTTCAGTTGTCCCAAGTGACAGGACAAGAGGCAACAGGCACAAACTGAAACTCAGGAAGTTCCATCTGAATATGAGGAAAACTTTCTTCACTGTGAGAGTGACAGAGCCCTGGAACAGGTTGCCCCAAGAGGTTGTGGAGTGTTTTTCTCGGGAGATATTCAAAACCCGCCTGGATGCGATCCTGTGCAATGTTCTCTAGGTGACCATACTTGAGCAGGGGAGTAGGACTAAATGATCTCCAGAGGTCTCTTCCAACGTCAGCCACTCTGTGATTCTGTGATACTTTGACCATTTGGCTTTTTGGGACTGTGAGTAGAAGTTAGGTCTCAGCCCTCTGGAACAGAGGCAATTTCCTTGTTTGTAGCATTCTTTCTTTGGAAGTTTGGAGAGTGAGTTGCTCTCAGGAGAATCAGCTCTAGTTAAATCCTTTGCCAGTAGCAGCACTGTAATATTTTGTAGGGCTTTCTCAGTTAAGCAGACTGCAGCACTGATGGAAGATAATCGTATTATCTTGGTCACATATTTCTTAGCAATAGTGAGTCAGAAAGCCATGGCAGGAGAAAACTGGCTAATAAATGCAAATAATGGAAGAGTCTAAAACATAAGGCATTCTTTAAATCAAATATTAATATCATGAGTCTGCAGCAATGAATAAATGTGCTTGTTATTAAGTCCATTTTCTAAATGAAGCTTCTTATATTCAAGGATGCAGTTCACATTCTTCAGCTTTGATCAAACTTATCTCTTAGCAATTAAATTAACAGTGTCCTACTTCTTTGATTCTAAGTACTCTGAAACTTTTTATATTACAAAGAGGCTTGTTGACATCATAGCTCATGGGATTGTTTGTCTTACTCAATTAGAGTGAAAAGGGGTAGTTCTATCAGTGTGATAGAGGATTATTCTTTCTCCACAGAAATGTAATGAGTTTAGCATTCATCATACCAGTATCATTAGATTTACAGTATACTTTTAAAAAGTATGCTATTTGGGATCACATTACAGTTACATCAAACAATTCTGGGTCATTTTCAAGTATCCAGACTGAACCACTTTAAACTAGTGTATCACGTTGCACTTTCCCCACACCAATGCTTTTTCCCTCCCATCTTCTAGGGCCTCATTCCACATGGGACCTGGAAGGTAAAAATATTGAGGGCTGAAAAAACTGCACTTGCAGAGGACTTTCAAGCAATTTTTAACAATTATTTGTACAGTTTCATGTCTGTCCAGATTGTGGAGTTAGGAGTAAGAGGGAGGTCTTTTCTATTATCTTAAGTTTTAGTACTCTTTAAGAAGTATCACCAGTCTGAAGAGTGATTTTAGCCCATTCTCATAAAACACATATCAGAAATGTTTGAATAGGAGCGGGTCAGAAAGACGACCTTCCTGAGGTCTATTCTGAACTGTTAAACTAATTTCAATACAAAGATTTTGTTGAGCAAAGCTATAAAGAAATAAATATCACTTTCAAATTACAGATACTATAAGTTCTCAGTCTCTCAGGAGGTACAGGCCATCTGGAAGATTATAATTTGATACATTTTTGTGCAGTAGTTTAGGAGATAGAGAACCTTGAAACAGCTATAAAAAAGAGTGAATTTATTGATAAGGAATGGATTACCTTACATATAGTCCAGGATACCAAGAAGAGAAAGACATGAGTGGAAATTAACACAGAATATCTGAAAAAGTACAGGTTCTTCTATTGGTGTTTCTGGAGATGGCTATTTGGTATGCCCTTATTCTTTATCCTGCTTGTTATACTAAAACTCTCTTCCAGTGAAGTTATATTCTAACTTCTGTCACTGGTCAAGCATTCCCAGTGAATTCTGAGGGAAACAAGATATCTCACACCTATATGAACTAACAGGGATGAGAGATGAGGCAGAGTGATCATGTCCTAGTGTAACACTAGACATAACCCAAAACTTTGCATCAGAACAGGTAAAGTCAGGGCATCTACTGCCTGAGGGAATATTATTCTAGGTCCAAAAGGGAATGATACATTAGCATGACTCTTCAGTTACCTCATCCCAGTAAGTCAAAATTTGCGATGATGCCTCTGTAGTTAGCCCAGACCTTTGAGGATTATTTGCTTAAGTTCATTTTAGTTTCCTATGCCTTTTTTTCTAAAGCAAAGAAAAGGCTAACAAGACAAAAGACAAAGGACCAGCCCATTATTGCTGGACTGAAGAAAGATACAAAAGAAGAAAAAAGTAAGAGAAACAAAGAAAAAGAAAGCCAGAATGATGTCATCATTGATGACAATGATGAAGATTGAGATAAAGTCTAACAGAGAAAGAAGGCAAAACAGAGTTTCAGTTCTATCCTAAATATCTGCTATTCTGCTGACTGTGAAAAGTCAGTATTCAGCAAATGCAGTGTTCTTTCCTTCATAAAACCAGTGACCAGCTGCTTTGGAAAATACATAAATTTTGAACCTAAGATCAGGCTTTGTCTACATCTTTTCCTACTAATCTGCTTATAGGTCATTACTACGCTAATCCCTTATGATGACAGTCAGGGTCCTACTAATCAAGGTCAGTTGTTGTCCCAAACAACCAGCCCATGTTTCTTCTGAAAATCTTTGGATAGACTGGTGGCATAAGGATTGTTCTCACCTTTGAAGAAGTACACCCATGTGATCTTCCAGTGTTTGAGGTTGAGAAGGGAGAGAAATTAAATTGCAAGGTCTTTCAGAGGTTGCAATTATACAGATATTAAGGTCAGCTTACCTTTCCTGGACACATCCCATATTTCTATGTGTTAGGAATTAAAAATCAGTGGAGCCTTAAAATAGAATGAACTTTCTCAAAATTGAAAGTATCTGAATTTTAGTTATCATTCATACTTCTGTAACTTATTTAGTAAATGTTTGTCATTGTGGGCAATGTGTGTAATAGTGCTTATCTGGATGTTGAGATGCATTTTACAGAATTTGTAGAAGAATGAAAACTAAGTCATTCAGTGCAGAGACTATTTTTCAAAAGTGTAAAAGAAAAAAAAAAAAAAAAGAATTAGCAGCCATCTCATTTTTGCCTGTGAAATTCTCTCCCTAAAAACCTGAAGTACCATTTTAATAAACTCTTCAATGTAATTCAATATGAAAAAGCAATGTGTTTGTTATTGCACCAATCTTGACATTTCTCTGGTGAAAATAATTAGCATAGAAATACTCCTAATACCAGAGTGATACTAATTGCTTCCCAGTGGTAAATGTCAACTGTTTTAAGATAGTAGGAGGATATAGAAGAGGAAAAGCATGCCTCTTAGAGCAGTTGATTCCCATCTCCTCTCCTTTCTCTCCTGTCTGCACCAAGTCTTTGCATATGTCCACAGGTCGGGTGGATAATTCTAGAGCTGTTGTGAGAAATATATTGCTTTTTTGATGTTTTGTCTAACACTGCTTTTCCATTCAGATAATTTGTCATCCTCTGGTAAGTATAAAGAAGTATATAACCTCATATTTTTTATGGATTGAGGCTGGATCTGAAGTACTGTCTTAGACTTTTGTAACAATCCTCGCCTTTGCTATTTCAGACATGGGGATAGTGTAAGAAGCTGTTTCATTTGTCCCAGTCAACTATTCTTTCAAAGTTTAATTGTTCTTGCTTCTTCAGTCTAAACATTATATGAAGTGCAGAGGTATAATTTATATAATTATTTTCACAAAATAATAAAAACATAGGAGATGTCTATGTGTTCCTAGATAGCCAAATCCTATGACTCTCCAGTCATGAATAACTGCTACCTATTTCAGGAACCTCAACCAAAATAAGGAAAAGCAAAACTACAGAGTGTGCCTGTGAAAGTATAATGTGTATGTGTGTGTGCTCCAGAACTCGAAGTGTGGATTTAATTTTTTTTTTCTTGAAAAATAAGATTTATTTTCAAGTAACCTAAAGCAGTAGGCTGATTTATTTTTAAGTAACTTAAAGCAGTAGGCTAATTTCTAGCTTCAAATGTATTAACAGTTGGTACCATATAAGAACCCTATTTTTTAATTTGCAGTTAATTCAAGATTCTGATGAATATTTTGGCCTATTTTTTTTTTCCTTTATCAGCATACTGTTTTAAGAAAGGGAGTTCTGTTTCTCAAGCCAGATTGGAGTTGCAGGAATGTGATACAGCTTTTCTAAACATGTTTTCTATTTTTCACAGTTGCTGCTTATTTTGATTTTCATAAATAATAGAATGCACTCCTATTGTCTACCACAGATAATTTATCTTTAAGCACTTCTATGCTGTATATGAAGAACAATCTGTGCTTTAATGTCAGCTTCTGATAGCTGCATTGCTCTGAATTGTATCTTTGTGCTGACTTCAGTGGGCCATTCTCATTTTGATATACTAATAATTATCAAGAAGTTGATCTTCTTCATACACTTTGTATGTAATCTTTAATTGTGTAATCTTTAAAACTAACAAAATTGTTAAAAACATAGCAAAAATTAGTAGTTTGGTTTGCACCTGCAAGTGTCCTGTTTCTGTTGCACTCTTCTGCTACTCTGTCCGTAGATCAAGTCCCATACCTAGCATTGTACTACATATTAACATATGAAGACATATATGACTTGAGAATTTCAACAGTATCTTGGATATTTCTTCTTTTACTGTGTCATATTTGTGCATTTCAGCTTTTCTGATGTCCAGGAGTGCCAATAGGTATGTGAAGGCTTTGTTTCTGGGAAGGAGATGCTATCTGTAAAAATTTCCATAAACCATAACTTCTATTAGCATACCTAGAACAGCCAGTCCTCAACTGATGTTAATCAGCTTACTTTCCTTCATGTCACTGGAGTCATAGACTTTCACCTTACAACCTCTGAAGTATTTTCATTTTGTTCAGCAGAAAATTTCTCAATCATCATTACTAAAACTTTGGAGGAAAAAAAAAAAGTAGTCTTTTCCCAATAAATACTGATTTACTCCTTCTGTATATAGTTTCTCACAGTAAAAATGATATTTTTCCGTGACTAAATTCATGATTTCTTTGCAACAGAAATCAATAAATGGCAGAACAAGCTGAACTTGTATTTATTAGCCTGTGAAATCTGTTTTTACAAATATCTTAAAAATATGTTCTCAGCATATTTTAATGCAACACCTACTATTGAAACTAAATTACAGATTTTTTACAGAACCCAAACTCAACATAAGTTATAAAGACAGAGATAGTCATTACTAATCATTGCATATCTTTCTGTACTAAGGAACTAAAATGTAAGGATAAATATAATTACAGATAATGTCATTTCATTACTGAAACTCTGTATCCAGGTACAAGAGCTTACCTCATCATTTCCTGGCCTGTTGTAATGTATCATCAGCTGTGGAGAACTGCTATAATCCTTCTTCCAGCCAGATTATCCAGCTTTTTGTGCTTTTCTGCATTTGTTGTGTTGCTTAATAGTAATGTTTTATAGCTTTCCCCCTAATAATCTTTACTGACTTTCAGTGATGAGACAAGCATTGTTAGTAAATGTAGAGACAAAAGAACAGCAGGACTTGCTGTTTTGCCCAAGGTCACTAGGCAATAACTGATAGAATTGCGAATAAAACGGAGGTTTCTTCAGTCTCTCTCCCCTCTTCCAGGCATACAATCCAGTTGTCTTGACACTGTCTTCTGTGTACAGTTGTTGGAGTGAACACCAACCAGTATATTTGGTCTTTAATTCTTTCACCCTCCCCTTTCACTCAGATTTTCACATTACAGACATTTGCTAACCTTATGCTCTTCCTTTAAAGGTAGATTTCAGACATAAAAATCAATGACCGTATATCTTCCTGTAAACCTCATGCACTGAATTGGCTCCATACCACCTTGTAGACCAGTAACATTATAGCTAAACTAGCTGCTCTGGGGGTGCAGTCTCTGAATTGAATAAAAGAAAGCATTTATTAAAGACTGGTTCTGAAGATATTTTCTGTTGTAAGGATGTAAGTTTGAAGACTTGTGGAAAACCCGTGACTGTGCTTTTCAGCTTAGCTTATAGGTGGTCAGTGGAAGGACAAACCAGAGTGCTATTTGGTGTAACTAACTAAATTCTATTCCTGACAGCTATTCTTTTTGTTCCCTAGTATTTATGTGGATGGCTACAATAGTGCAGTAAGACAATAACAGAAGATTTTTTTCCCCATACAATGGCACTGCCATGTATTTCCAAAGGCTCTTGAAAACATTTTTATTAGCAGAAGCTTTCAAATTGTGCAGTTGAAATTCTACCTTACTGACTCTTCCTTGGAGATAACCAGTCCATTTCTAGTAAGAACTGTGAAAAATGTTCCTTAAAATGAAAAGTACTCTACTTTCAGTATCTGTTGGATAGCAGTATTTAGCATGAAGAAAAAGAGCATTGTAGTCAGAAGCCTGATGGTTCTGCAATATAAACAACTGCTACTTAACCTGCTATTGTTATGTTACAGTTTTGAGTCAAAATCTTTCCTTTCAAAATCTCCTACTTTCTCTGATGTGATTTCTTTTTTTAATACTTATCCACATTCATTCACTCCTTTAAGACCTTTTAACAGAGGTGGAGAAATGCATCAAAAATAAATCTATTAATGAATATTAATGAATTCACTTCAGATAATTCCATGGTTCAGATGGGTCTGTATCAAGCATTTCCCAGTTCAGATGAATTTGTTTGTAATCTTGAGTACTGTCAGGGCTTGTCAGTAAACAATGCTAAGTATTTGCAGAAATGTATTTTGAATGTGAACTGAACTGAGAAGCACTATAATATATTCTGGTCTTCAGCCAGAAAGAAATATATTGATAAACCTAACCAGACCAATACAAATACTGGATTCAACTTAGAGACCAAACATTTTGTTTCTACAAAAATGATGCAACAACAAAATCAAATCCACAACTATGTACTTGCAATCAGTTCAGAAACAAGTACAGTGTATTCATAATAACTGCTTACTCACAATCTTGCTTATTTTCAAGATGCATTATTATTTATGCATTATTATGTATAAAGCAAGTCTAGATTAATTTCTTGATTTCTGTTTTTTAGGCTTATACATCCTATCAGATATTTGACTGTCGCTATGGGCATATGTGTCTGTAAAAATATGGTCAATGTGATAATGGTTTATCTTCACAAGCTTTGAGCTGGCTTCATTACCTAAAAATGGTGAATCTGTGAGTTAATTAATTATGTAAATTAGCAGGAGAAAATAAATATCACTCTGGAATTGTATAACAGATTAAGTATTCAGTTTTGCATATGCTGAAATTCATATTAGCATTTAGGAAAAAAGAAACAAGACTTTACATATTGAGCAACACAAGTAAACTTTGTTTCTTAGAAATCTTGGGCAGTGCTAGAACTGCATTGGAGATCTGAATGTAGTTTAAGAAAAGCAAAGAGTGTATGAGTTATTTCTAGCTGACTTTATTTGCAAAACTACAAAATTTGGTGCATCCTGTTGTACATGGATGTCATCATCAGATGTATTTTGACTGATGAACATGTTTATATTTAATTATTAAAATTAGACACTTTTGTTCTCTTTATGAATTAGAAAATCATTTAGCATCAGTTATACGTAATATTAGAAACATCACAGGCCTGACATTTTAAGCAGGTAACCGCTTTTGTTACTAGTATATTTTCAGACAGTATTAGTAAAACACAACAAAACAGTACTGTGAATACTAATGGTGTGAATGGCTGGTATCTAAAAGAAACCATACCACACTTTATCCCTGCTCCCAGATGCTAAAGGCATATGATTCAGCGTAAGTAGGTATCTTCTTTTGCAACATAGGATAGGATAAGGATAATTCAGGTTGGAAGGGACTTCCAGAGGTCTCTAATCGCACCTCCTGCTCACAGGAGTGTCATCTCTGGGGTCAGATCAGGTTGCTCTGGCTTGAAAGCCTCAAAGGGTGGAGACTGCACAATCTCTCTCGGCAGCTTGCTCCAGTGTTGGTAACTCCTTGTGGTGAAGTAGACATTTTAGAGCTTGTATAAGTTCTGTATTTGAAAGATATTTATGGAGAAGTGGTGAATCTGATTGCCTGTCCTGTCAATGTGTGTTTTAATAATGGTTTCAGGATATGATGATAAATTTAGATTTTAAAAACTTGAAAATATGCAGGCAGAATTTCTTGAGTAAGTGACTGCCGTGGAGACTATCTGGTTATAAACATCAACTTTCTGCTTCTGAATGCATCCTTTATTAATGTCATGTGATATCTAAGGCTGCAATCATTTCCAAATAGCATTACTGTATAATTTCTATGCAGTTACATGACCTTTTACAGCAAATGATAATACAGCAGGGAGAGTTACAAGTGGTGATATTTTAAACATAGGTCTTTCCCCAGGTGACACAGAGTCGCCCAATGTAATTAATAGCGAACATTTATTTCAAGTGTTCTGCAGTTACTTGCTGCAGATCTAATAGCTATAGTCTCCCCCTCCCTCCTATCTGCATGAATTGCTGTATCTTTCATAGATTATAATGAACAAAATAAATGTTATGGGTATGTTTCTTCAGGCAACTGTTACCACCCAAGGGCATATATTCATAGTGATTTAATGATTGCATCTTTAACTTACTGATTCATATATAACAATAAAATAAATGGTGTTTCTAAAAGTCAGTTAGTATGAATTTTCTTGGGTTAATATTTTGTCCCTAGACCCAGTTACTCTAAACAGAGCAATTGTGATCATAATATCAAGGTCTCCCTTAAGACTTCAAATGATACCATTTTATTTCATGTCTTCAAAATTACAAAAGAAGATAATTTCAGGTTCAAACTGCACTTTAACTTGTTACTACCATCCAAATTATGACACTAATACAATTTATTATTTCCTCCACAATGAATACATTATATTCAAATGCTATGTTTGCAGAGTGCAGGCAATGTGTCCGTTACAACTCCCATAGCAAAAATTCAGTTGATGCACCAAACCTATTGTTCGGCTGGATGACATTTGAATGGGCTAAGCAACTGAATCAGAATATAGAAAAGGAAGTATGGCTACCAAAAAAGAAATTCTTGTATAGGATTTATGAGCTGGATTTTTGGAAGTTCTTAGCTAGAAATAAAGCACAATGGTGGCACTAGCCTTTATAAACTGAAATAGCATGTTGATAGGCAGCTCTAAGATGAAAAAGACAGAAGATATATCAGAAAGAAACAGAAGATTTAAGAGCTATGTAAGAAAAATACTTACCAAGTGTGGTTCTATAGAGTCCTTTATGTCAGAGCTGTAAGTGCAGGAAAGAATTCTACACCTTCCCCTCAGCCCCTCGTAGGGAGGTAGCTGTCAGGGTTCAAGGTCAGTTCTGATATGGTGCAACCAAAACTACTGTTGTAACTAAGCTGTTGCGACTGTCCCAAAAGGGATTCTTCCTTGCTGATGATACTGCGCTTTTTTTTGTGTTTTTTTTTATTTTGCTGGTGATTCTTCTTGTGTATTTGGCAGGATGTCCTGCTCATTTGCAGACCCTTGTGCTTACTTTGTTCTTTATTGCTAGGGTGCTTCTTGTAGGAACTAACACACATCTTTGCCTGTCCTTTTGGACATTACATGGTTTGCCTGCTTAAGTAAAATTCTTACACATTGCAAATGGCTATGCTGTCACATAGTGTGATATATGTGATATATGTTATCTGATACTTGTATACTGTTGCTAGATACAGCGTTTTAGGACATTTATATTTGCATTCAAGGCAAAATAATGTTAATTATTTGTTGATTAATACATTTCTGATTTATAGGTGTCTCAGGCCTCTGCTTTGCCTACATTACATTGGATCAGACTTCAGTGAAAACAGCTGTGCCAGTAATTACTGGGAGAAGCTTATCTAGGGCTTCTGCCTCTTGTCTCAGGAAATGCATTTAAATTCAGGCCCTAGACCTTGGTGTTTGCCTGAGCTATGTTGTAGGTATGGCCTTGCCTTGCTGACTTTACTTTCTGGCTGGACCATGGACCTACCTGATTGCTATGGGCTTCTGATGATCTGGACTTTTGGCTTGCTCTGGTTGTTTTCACTGAACCTACCTGCTCTGCTTACCCTGCTTTGGTACAGTGGGACAGCACCCTAATCAATGGGGCATTTCCCTGATTGTCTTGCTATCACCTTTGGTGCCTGGCCCTTAAGCTGTATATATTGTTTCAACTCAAATTATTGAAGTTTTTTTCAATTTTAAACTGTCAAATATATTTCAATTCAGGTTATCAGTTCAGATACAGATACTGTTTGAATTTGGAGTTTGATCCAGTAGTTCTACTACATTACATTCGTTCTCTGGGTCAAAAGACTCATACCAGCAATGACAAAATCCTAAAGCAGTGATCATGTAGTAAAATAGCTAGAAACAAACACATGCTACAGAGGATGTAATATATAATTTAATGAAGTAGTTTATTTAAGAAATCAGTTACTTGTTCTCCTGCTAACTATGTGAAATTTTCTTCACCTATTGCTTTTTTTTTTTTTACAGTGTCTTGATTCCCCATCCCAAAATATTATAGAACATAGGGCTAAAACGATGGGCTAAAACTTTTACTGCTGCCTATCAGGGTAGTCATTTTATTTGTGCTATACCAACATGCAGCAGCTGAGGATTTGACTGTATGGAGAAAAGCCTACAAGGTAGACTTACCTAGGTGTGCAGTTTTGGCAAAAGTCACACCAGAATGTCAAACGAAGTTGAATATCCTGGATGTTTGTCTTTTAAGAGTCAGTCCCTGAAGTGTGAAGGGAGGCTGACCAGCCCATTTTGGGCTTGTATGGTTGGAGCTTTGTGCAGAAACTGAAAAAAACCATCATTTTAAGAATCACTTGAATCATTTACATCATTTTAAGAATCCGTTGAAAAGGCTATCTGAATCAGTGGAAGCTGTCATCTCTTTTACTGCGAGTAAAGACAGCAACAAAAACAAAATGAAACGCTGATGGATTTTCCCCTATTTTTTTCAACCAGTCTAAGAATAGAAGTTCTTTCCCTTCTATATTACCTGAAAATTATTTCCCATGTTTTGAATATTCGTTGTCTTAGCTAATAGAAAACATTTTAGTCTTCTGTTTGTTCATTTTAATTTAGCAATACTATATAACAATTATAACGCCTTCTGTTTCATAGGAATAATAGCAAGATTCGTGTTGAAATGAATCTCGGGAGGTTATCTAGTCCAACCTTCTGGTTAATTGCATTTCTTGTGGTAGATGTTTTACAATAAGATATGAATTTGAATATTAACGAAGTGTAAAACCATGACCTGTCCGCTGGAAAAAACTTCTGTCTGAAATGAAAGTGTGTTTCATTACAGGTCAAGATTAGGAGAACTTCTGAAAACCTTAATATTGCATTATATGCAACTATGTGGACTGTTGTGACTTCAGAAAATTGTATGTTAAAATGAACATATAAATCCTATGCATTGTACTGCAGATATTTCTCTGTAGAGTTTGTACTGCACTGCTGGACAGGTTACACAGCTGTGGCCTACCAGCAAGTTTTCAATGCCTGACCTGTCAGAACTAATCATATGAAGAGCTGCATATAATTATCCTCAGACTGAATGCCTGTCAGCAGCTGGGAAGTTTCCACTGACATTGTGGTTGGCTAAACTTAAGGAATGTGATGAAGGTAATCATAAGAATACAGAATTATTTAAATTGGAAGGGACCTCAGGAGATCTCTAGTCCAGCTGGGCTAAACAGGTCCTGCTCTCTCAGCCTCTCCTCACAGGGCAAGTGCTTCAGCTGCAACTGCTTTGGGGGCCCTCTGCTGAGCTCCCCCCTATTTGTTGATGTCTTTCTTGAACCTGAAGTCCCTTGATGATAATAGCCAGAGATCTAGTCCAGAGATCTAGTCCTTTCTTTGTCCGTTGTCCTGTATGGATGATAGTCTCTTCCTCGCCTTTACAGAGATCTTCGACAATAGAAAATTCAAACTCACTGCTTGAAACAGAATATGTAAATTAATTATTTCTTCCTCCAAGAGCAGAATTATGTCTTAGTGAGATACAGTATTTTGGAAATTGGACAGATGGACATAATAATAACACTCCATCCTCAGTAAACCTCCAGTTCAAAGTATGTTTGCTTCCACATTTACAACAAATCAATAATTCTGCTGCATTTCCTAGCAGAAATCTCAGTGATCATCATTTACATTTCTTGTAAACCCTGATTCAGAAGTATGTGCATAGGTGCCTTCAAAATGCTTTACTGAATTTTTGAAAAGAACCTTGGTTGTGTATACACCCATATCTGAAAGAGAATCAGGGTAGTCTAATATACCCTTTCTGGTTACATAATTTTACTTACTGATTTAGATGAAGAATGTCAGCTCAGTCCATGGATGCTCAAATTAACAACTGAAAAATCACAAGCTGGCACTGGAGGGCTTTTGACACTAAATAGTGAAAGATGTCAAATCAAGCAAAACATTAATGCGTTATTTTGACCATCACCGTTATATCTGCCTCCTTTCTCATAGACTAAGTGTAAATACAAGCAGAAAATTCAAGTGAAAGCATCAGAAACATTTGGATTTATTTTTTTATTTAATTCTTCTATGAAATAGATTTTTAACTGTAGGAGGCTGCGTATATCTACTTATATATACCCACTGTATATAGCCATGACCTATAAATTAGCTATGTATCTGACTTGAGTATATAACAGGCAAGGAGACAACTGGGCGCCTTCTCTCTCAAGTCTCTCTTAGGCTTTCTCCATTGTCAACTTCCAATTAGTGTCTCTGATCCATTGTGGCCAACAGGTATGCTTTGCACCTCATTGCCCAAATCAAAGGTGCCGGATTTACAGCTAGCTTCTTTTGCCCTCGCTTGTAGTTGAATTTGTAGCTGTGCTTTTTCATGTGTTCAGCAAATGATTTCTCTTATAATTTTGAAATACAAGTGTTCCTGGGGAACTAGGGGTGGGCTGGATGCAGGAACACAACCACACTAAATACATTCACTAAAAAGCATGGCTATAGCAAGAGGATAGAGATTTCTGGTCTTAGATTTCTATTCTATGATACACAGTTCTATCAAACAAGTCCCTACCTCTCTGATCCACTTTAAACCAGCAGCGTGGATTTAGGGAAACAGGACACTCTCTTGGACCATTTGATGCTTCGGGGTCCTGACTGCTGGCCCAGCCTCCTAAGCCAGTCTGTAGTCTCAGGCCAATTTTGTTGATTTTCTCTACGTGTAAGCCAATTAGAGGTTGTTATCAAGGTTTCCCATCATCTTCTGTTCCCCTGCTTCAAATGTACTGTGAAAGTGTGAAGTTAGCAATAATTGCATAATAAGGTTTGTCTATTGCTTTGTTTTGCCAGACTGATCTAGTCCTTCAGAGCTAGGCAGATGTAGTCAAAGTCTCACCGGTGTGGTGGGTGATGCTTTCAAGTGTGCTTCAGTGAAGCATGCAATAAGAAAAACTAGTTTCTGGTTCTTGCCTTGCTTGCTGAAACTGCTCGTTTTCCTGCATTTGCCTTTTCTTTCTTTCTAATTTCTTTCCTTCTGTTTTTGCTTGTTTGTTTTCTCAGCCTCAGATCCTCATCACCAACTGCAGTGTTCTGTGAAAGTAAACCTGCAAACATAGAAAGTATGGGATTTATGGATTGTTTATTAATAGAATATTTGTATTCAATACTCAGTAATTTTTAAAATGTACTCTTTCACCTTGTATTTAAAATAATTCAAATTCCTTTTTATATTTTAATAAGAATGCGTCATTGTTCCTGTTGTTATATTTTTAGGTAGGCAGATTCCTTTTATATCCCCAATAAATGTAGCTTTTCTAAAGTAGATTAGAGTTATTTTTTAAAAAAGTTTTCTATTGTATATTACAGGAAATGTGAAATTGTCAAAAATCTGTTATTTAGAATGTAAGGCTTATGATTTTTGCTGTCAGTCATGACCTCAAGCTGTCGGTCTTCCAGTGTTTCAGTTACAAATCTTTCTCTTAAGAACTTTGAAATGGTCAGAAGTACTTGCTATGGTTTAATCGGTGTAGTCACTGTCCAAAGAGAGCTCTTGCAATTGCTCATAGTGTCATTTTTGCTCCAAGGGAAAGCTTCCTTTTTGAGGATCGGAGTGGAGCACTGGTTGCCATTTTGTGTCTGGAAAATTATTTTTTCGTCACTGATGATTAGCTTTATGAAATGCATTATTTTTCTTTTTATTTTTGCTAACTCATGTAGTGTACAGCCATGACATTACATCTGAGTTGCCCAGCAGACCTTATCACAAAAAGTCCAGATTAATAATATATCAGAAAAAGTGAATTAGAATTCTCTGAAAAAGAAGAAAGTGGGATATGAAATTGCTTTATTGAGTGTTAGTACAACAAGGAGAACAATCCCCACACACCATCTCCAACCCTCATGTGAGCAGTGGGCATGGGTTCCTCCACAGAAGTGTCTGGACAACATTTATATTGGAGAGAAAGGATAACGAATGATTGAGTGCAGCTCAGAGTAATAGGAACCTGGCAGCAGCCCTTAACTGTAGGGACTACAAAAGAAAAAGAAGATTAGAAAAGAAAGAGTAATCTGCTTTCTGTGAATTACATCACTGTTTTCCAGATGTCCTATTTACTGAAATGACAGCGAAGTTGAAAGGCAGTCTGGGTATTGTGTATTTCTTTTCTGGTGCCTGATTATTTGTCCCGACTGGATAGACCATTGCTCTTCTAGAAATGTAATGATCCTAAGAAATGCTGAGCTCAGTCAATCTCTAAAGACATTTCGATTTTTTTTTTTAATGTAAAGAACACTTTAAAATTCACAATTATATTGTAATTGATAAAATTGAAATTATGCCAATTTTTTAATTATAGTATATAGATATGGAAAAGATTTTGAAACTTCATCTGCGTCACAGTGTTGCACAGTACCTTAGGTGACCTTAGCTTTTGTAAAACTAAGGGCCTGCCATTTGTGATTCTGTAGCCTGTCTTTGGCTCACAGCACTATAATCCTTACACAGTTGCTTTGGCACTTTGTCTAATGTTTTTCCAAAGCCTCTATGCAATTATTTCTCCCTTATTGTTCTTATGCTTTTGGTTTGTGTTTATTGTTCTCAAGACCTAGCACCTGCAAATCCTGATACTTTTGTCATAGTGGGTTTTCATGAAGAGAATCACTTGCCTGAGAATCACCCCTTCTTTTCTCCTCCTTTCTTTTATCTCTTAGCTTATAACAAAGGCCTTTCCCTCCTCCCCTACAAAACCCCTAAAATTTCACTTTTAAAGTTGGAGTATGCCATCAGCTGTGGACCCCACTAATACAGCTTTGTGCATGCAAGCCTTTCTCAAACATCCTTTGGGTATCGGAAGGATACTCCATAATTTTCATAGGCAACCTATTGCAATGCTTCACTACCCAGCAGTCTAAAGTTTTTTCTCACTTTTCTTTTAGATCATTATTTGTTGTCTCATTTACCACAGAAACAAAAATCAACTTTTTCATTTCCATTTGCAGCAATAAGGATTAGAAACTCAGTTTATGTACTAAGAGGATGATCATGTTTAAGACCTAAAAAATATCACCAAAATATCAGTGGGCTGATAAATACTGATCTTCTAGCAGCATTCTTACAGTACAACCATCATGCTCTGATAACAATTTGACCTTATTAGTTAAGTTGATCAGATTAAAATCAGAGAGTATCCATTTCAACAAAGAATTTAAATATGTAATTCCTTTCTTATGCAGAACAGTATTTAACTACGTGCTTAAATCCTGCTGGATGTAGTTGAGTGAAATACATGTGAAGTATGTTAAACAGTTTGCTAAGTTAAGCCTATCTCTTTCGAACTTCATTGAATTAGAGCCAAAATGAATTAGAACAAGTCAGAAGCTTTGACAGTCTCCAAAGGATGTCACTTCTGTTAGAGACAATCTCAAGGGAAGACAAAGCCCTATCATTCAGCGAGTTTACAAGCAGAACTAGATGCAGAACTGAACAAGTGGTCTATAAAAAAAAGGAGTCTGTTTTTGCAGGGGTATGGAATGCATAAGCTCACTTTGACAAGCACAGTTTTAGCTTCCAACACTCAACATTTCTAATAAGCCTAAAGATTTGGTGAAATTAAATCTTGACTCTCCATTTTAGCTTCAGTAAGAAGTAATCAACAACATATGAACAAATTAAATTTGACTCTTTGGGGCAAAATTAATAGAACTGAAATTAATATCCTCCCTGGGCTAGTTGTTGGCTTTATCCCTCTGCCATTTCAGGCTCCTAAATCTTTCTTTAACGGAGGCAAAAAATTTGTATGGCGTTTTTGTGGTGTAGGAAAAAGAGAATGAGAATTTCCTATTTAGAAGTGATACTACATAGAAAGCAAAGTTATTTTAGATTCCTGCATCTTCTGATTTATAAAACACATCATACTCTGGATTATTGAAATTCAAATTTAGTATGAGTTAGTATGGTCATTTGCTATCTGGAAAGATTGTTCCTTTGTTCATATGCGCATCTTTCTTAAATTTTAGAAATAATCAACCAAGGGTTTCCTACTATCCCAAATATTTGTTGATTTGCTTCTTTTATTTGGTGTCTAATAAAATTTCAGAATTTTACTTGATACACAGAGTGTGATATTAGCAGGAATGGTACACTGATACTGTCCTGTAACTTGAGTTGCAAAAATGTAACTGCAAATCTTGTTTGGATTTTGCTCATACTTTCTCTTGGTGCACAGAAAATAGACTTACAATAGAAAAAAAAATTGGCTCCTTAGTCCAAAGATAAAGTCTCCTTTTTGGTGTAATGTCATAGCATTTCAAACAGGGATGGGTAATGATGTACTTAAAACAAATTGGGACAAGCAGGAAAATGGAGCACAGCCACCAAGATAGATTTTAGAAGGAAATTCTATGAGTTTGTACATTTTTAAGGGAGTGAAAATGGCAAGGAGAAAGAGAAAGCAGGCTTTGTTAGTTTGGTCATACAAAATTGCTCAGCTCCTTCTGTGCACAAGAAAGAACTTTATGTTCAACTTTGGGGGTGTAGGTCCAAGAATTAAAAATATTTGAGTTCCCATATGAATGGCAGGGATAAACCAAATTTACTGGCTCTCTAGCAGATGCTATTCTGTCCACTCTTATCATATTGATACCAAGTAATTGCTGAGGTGTGCTGACCTGTTTCTTCTTCCTGACTGGTAATGCCGCTTTCTAGGACTATTTTCTATAATCTGAAGTTCTAGCTACGTTGAATTGTTTGGAGTTCTTCTAAATGGAAGCTGTTGGCATTGTCATCTCAACAGTGAGGATTTGTTCCATATTGGTGACAATACAAATGGATAATATGGTGATAAAGGAATCTCGGAGCAGTAAGATCAGTATTATTTTCTTGTTCATTTCTCACAGCTAAGCAAATCTTTGGGAAAATTTTACTTTGCAGCAAAATCCCCCACCAATTTTATCAATGAGTGAGCATAAATATGCTACTATGCTCTAAAGGTTTGATCCAACTGTCTTTGAAGTCACTTGTGAAAACCACATCGAGTCTTCTGAAAACTGATCAAACTATTAATATATCCCTATATAGTAGACATAATTTGCACTCTGTAATTTAGTAGAAGTGCATTGCAAGTATCATAGGGAAGCTCTTACTTTTATCAGTTCAGGATTACTATTCTTTTTTTTTGGAGGATGTCTGTAAAGAGGGGTAGAAGCTTCAACTGTCAGTTTAATTAATCAAGTTTGTACTGATCAGAAATTGGTGTTCTTCAATGACCTCTGTTAAACTTATTGCTTATCTTCATGCTTTTCATCAGGAAAGATTTTTTTACTGTAAGTGAAATGTACTGATGAATAGGCACTTGCTAACAGAAAAAAACAAGGCTTAAAAAGGATATGGAAGCTAATGTATCTTTTCTTTCTGTTAAACCTAACAGTCTAGTTAAAGGTAAAGGCACAGTGTATGTCAGGATGATACACTAATATTTTCAACTCTTTATTCCGCAATACTTATCATGGTGAATACAGTTTACTTCACAATCCATGTCTTTCATCTTTTGTAAGTAGTGGGAGTGAATGAGTGTTTAGGGAAACCATAAATATATCAACAGATGGTGAATTTATTAGCAAAGTTCATGTTTATTCTATTGTCAGGAATATTGGTTTTACTGAAATGTAATTATATATAGTATACTAGATTTGGGTTTCATTGTCATGGATTGCTCTTGCTTTCTGGCTCAGGAGCATTTGCATCTCACTTTGCTGAAAGTATGGAAGAATAACTTAAAAACTGATGAACTTATGAACTTCAACTTTTTATGCTCTTTTAATTGTGTATTTCGTGTAGGTATATACATTAACATTCATATATGTATGTGTATATATATTTATTTATTAAAAAATCCCAAGAATCTGTTATTTACTAAGAGTTCATGGAATATAGCATCTCATCTTAAGCTTCATAACACATTTTATTGTGCCAAGAGCCTTGAATGCAGTTCCTTTCTAAGAACTGGAATCTTTTTGGCTGTAGAAATAGGGATGAAATACTAAAATGGTCCTACCATGTGACTTTCTTCCAAATGTTCACAAGTGTGTTTTCAAACCAGCTCCTGCTTAACTGACAGCTCAGTATATAGAAGACATGGAGCATATAGTCATGCAGCAGCAAATGATGATGAGTAGAAAAGGACGCACTCTATTCGTGGTGAGTAAAGGTTTAAGCAATTTAGTCATTCACATTTCCAAACCACACTTTCTTTTCTGAGCACCCTTTTATCAAAAAAAAAAAAAAAAAAAAAAAAAAAAAAAAAGGCATACAAATGTAAAATGAATTTATATACTTGCTGTATTTCTGTCCTCTTTAATCATTAATTACTAACGATCACTCAAATGCTTGCTTAAATGAACATTTGGGGAATCCTATTCTCAGAAGGACTAAGCCACACATAGGAGCTAAGTTGCTTTGTGCTTTTGTTCATGGATTTTTCTTTATGGGGCATTGTAATTCATATTCAGACAAGTAATGTCTGCTTGAACAAGAGAATTCATTATTTTTCTATCATCTGTTATTTCTCTCTAGGAAATTTTAGTTGTTCTGTCAAAACAACACTATGGTGACTAATTCAATTTAAAACGTTGTATATTGTAAATAGGTTAAGTGAGCAGTTTGTCAGCTCCTCATGGGAGAAAATTTACTTTTACATATTGTTTGAAAATAGTAAATTGCGTTTCTATGATTATTCTGTTTCTGTGATAATTGTATGTATCAATACTTCACAAGAAGCTTCTGAAACCCAGAGTGAATATTTAAAGCAAGTGAAAATTTTATTATTATTATTTCCTGATGCATGTAACTTGAGCCTGGAAATATGAGGATATTGAAGATTTAACTGCATATGCCCTATATTAGCCATCTAAACGATGGCTATCTAAACAATCTCCATCTAAACAATTTCCATCCCAGTGATACGCTCCAAAATATTATTCTTACCCAAGGTAAGAGTATGAAAGGATGTCTCCTAATTCCAAAGAGCCCTTTTCAGTATTTCAAATATGTAGCATCTAATAAGCTATTATGCTTCCAGATAATTGTCTTCTGTTAAAGAATATACTTACTGAATACCATTTTGAAATGTCTTTTCTTTTGAAATTTAAAGTGTAGGAGTGACTAAAAGTCATATTCATAATAAAAATATTACTTACCATGCAACCTGAATTATGCAGTCATTCTTGTGGCTCTGTAACTAATCAGCTGACTGGAGCCACTAGAGATGTTTTATCTTTTGGAGGAGATTTTGCACTCATCAGATTGTATCTGCATTATATATATTTGCACTTAGTGTTTTATATTTAAATGTCTCTGCTAAAAGGTACAATCACACTTAAAATTACATTCTCTACCTTTGTGAGCACACCTGTCTTTTAAACCTTTTGAAATGTCATATGCTGAAGCCAGAACGTAGAACATTTAAAATGATTCCTTTGTTATGAGAAGGACTCATATTTATTTTTATAAGATATATACTTATCACTGGAAATACTATCTGATCTTTTTTTCCTTAGCCTTATAATCTTGAATGTCTCTATGAATCTATATAGCAACCAGGAACATGGCTGTTTCTACTTGGACAGAATCCGAAACAGTGAGTAGTTCAACTAGTAACAATATAATCAGTTTTTGTGTGGTATGAAATTGCTAAGAAGCTATGGGCCTTATTGAAACACAAAAAGCTTTTTTCTGTGGCTTAACTAGAGTTTTCTTCTCCTGAAAGCCACTGTGTAGGATTCCTTGAATGTATAGCATCTGAGAGCCACTGAGACTGGGGGGAGCTTTCTACCTTCAAGATTTTTGAGATCTTCTAAACAAGTTGCATTCAGTATTGCTGATTGCATGTACCTAAAAATTTACAAACTTCCCCAAAATCTTTTACAAAATATTTTCAATCTCTTTCTTGATTTCTATAATTTGAACACTTGGACTCTGACTATTTAACTAAATTAATTTTGTTACTTGTGCATTTCATCAGTTAGCTATTTCTCCATATTCAGCCAAAATTTTCCAGCAAAGAGGTTACAGAAGGGGAAACTTGCAAAACTGTTTTTTAAAACATATTGTTTTCTGTTGGCATTTCTTAGCTATGTCCAGAAACCTCAGATGATCAAGTTTTCTTTATCCTTTTGAAATGCTTGTTAAAATGAAAGCACAAATATAGTTGAGTATTTACAATCACTTGCACCCATTCATAACAGTTTTGCCACCATATCATTAGGCTCTTTGAGGTCCCTAGAAGTCTAAACAACAGCATAAGAAATGGCTGTTTGTTCATTAGTAAGGCCTACCATCTTCATTCTCTATGCAGTCGGTTGACTGTATTTGAAGGTAACTGTCAACTGTGTCCAGCATAAAGATTTTGTTATTTTCTTTTTCTGCATCTCTAAGAAAGTTTAAAAACAGGAAACACAACACCATTTTTTGAAACAATGAAGCAAGTTTTATTGTATTTTGTGCATTTTATCTGTAGATTGGAACAGGTTTTATATAGACAATAAAATCCAATATAACTGCCATCACATTAGCTACATTAAAAGAAACAAAATCCATCTCATTAAGTGGGATTTCTGTAGTCCACTTGCACTCCATTATTACCTATAACATGAATAGAGTGAGTATTTGGAAGCAGGAAAAGTTACCATATGCCAAACCATAGTCTAACCTTATCAAAAAGACTCTGTCATCTAGACGATTATTTGTCATATTGTAGTACGCTCCACTGTAGCAATGCTTGACAATTTGTTCCAGTAATGTAATAATAAAGAATTAGAAATATGAATAAATATGAAACATCCATTTTGGTCATTGATAGATACTTGTGGAGATTGCATTTTCTGGATTAAATTTTTAAAAACATTTTTAAATGATAGGAAGGCAAAAGGATTTTTATATCAAGCAATTATTTGGAAGCTGGGTGATCAGCAAGTGCATTTAATGAGCTGAACTAGCTAACAGGACATTGGAGAAAAGCAAGTATCATATTTTACTTACATAAGGCTATTTATGAGGGGAGAAATGGTTCTTCGTGTTGCCATTGTTGTCAGTGGGAGATAGTTATACACAGAGTTTAATGCAGAGAAAGTACAGCTTATCTTCAAAAGCTGCTGTAATAGCACCTCCTCTATAAAAGCATGGGCCCATATTCCTTGCCCTTGCCAGCCCAAGCACCTGAGTACTGACCTAAGACTTAATTCTTGTGAACATCTTGCTATATCCTGAAACCTGACACATTGTGTAGCTGCAAAGAAAGATCATTATTTTGTCATAGGCCATTCAGACTTAGGTGATTTTATTGTATAGACTCCTGTCTAGAAAAGTACTTAAGCACAGGAGAAGTACTACTGAACTCGCTTCTTCCAAGATAAGTACTTGCTTAGCTATTTATGATATTGGAACCTGTCAATGATTTAAATTGCGTAAACCACCGTTAGGTCTTCGGGTTTAATTCTGGGCTACCTGAAGGTCGTGATGCCTAACTCTGGACTGATCAGTCCAATCTCCTTCAAAACAGAGATGTCTCATCAGAAATTAGACTGTAGGAGTTATCATATGCATTGCCAAGAATCTAACTCAGTGTATCAAAAGCCAATTTCAATTCTGGTTCTGGGAAAATTCACAGAAGTTCTTAAAGGATAAGCAAGCAGTACTTGCACGAATATCAGAGGACACATCTTCACTGAAGATTTGGAATTTCACACAAAAGGAATCTTTACCAGCTAAAAAAAAATTGCTTGGGAGGGAATTGGGAAGGAGATACTAATCAGTTATAGTGTCAGATCTTACCACCACTACTGCATTTTCCTTATTAATTCTTCCTTTGTACCAGTTGATTCTAATTCCATTTTGTCTGCAAACAGTACTGGAGCATCTGTACCCTGTGTTACTGGCTTGTTACTCTGAAATGCATCTTCCTCACACTTAAAAATAAATGTTTTTGCTAGAAATATAAGATAAAAATGTTTTACTGTTGGCTTTCCTCTTTCTCAAGCTGCCTCATTCCATAGTTTCTTTTTATCTTGCATCAGGTACTCCTTCTCTGTATCTCTACAAAATAATACTTCATGGGAGACAAAAAAGAAAACAACTTTGAAGAATCACAATGGCAGCCCGCCTCCATTAAATTATAAAAGTATTTTGTGGTTCTTAAGGCAACATATCCCCCAAGTAAACAATGGGAAAAGTGGCTAGATTTTCTGAAGAGCTCAGCACTTAGTATTGAACTGTTGAAAACTGGCAATAAGCCTCACAACAACATTGTTGAATAGATAAGGGATATTTGAATAGAGTATTTGAAAATCTGAAGTCCTTGTACAGAGAAATGGGAACAAGTTATGTTTACATCCACAGATACTATTGAAATTAGCAACGATAATTTCAAGGAAAAAAATATGCTCATAATTTTAATTTTTGTCAGTCAAGAATATTTTTTTTTCTTTTCATGAAGCCATTATATCTTCCAGTAAAAATTAGTTGTATATATTTGTTTTTCACTTGTGAAGTTGAAGTCAAGCTATTGCTGGAAATATTTGAAGGGAGGTAAATGTATTTTAATATCAACTCATTCTCATGATATTTGAAATGGTGCTGTAAAACCTACTTGATCATAGGAAAATTCAAGTCAGAAGGAATCTCAGGAAGTCTCTAGTCCTGCCTCTCAGAGCAGGGTTAGATCTGAGGTCACACTAGGTTGCTCTTGACTTCCTCCAGTCTGCCTTGATAACACTAGAAATGGTGTAAAGATGGAAACAACTCAACCTATCCGGGCAACTATCAACTGTCAACATGACTCTCAACATGATGAAGAAGTTTTCCCTTATACCGAAATGGAACCTCTCCTGATATAAAGCTGGATATATTTGTTTATCTTTTCTCAGGCTTTCTCCATGCCAATAATGTGAAGGATTGGTCCTTCTCAAAACCATGAACTATCACACTTGACTGCAAATCACAACCCTGCTATCAATTAATCTTTCTTCAACCTCATTTGGATTGTGACCTAACAGAATTAATATAGTTCTGTGAGTAGTCAGATCTTAGCCATTTTTCAAAATTCTCAAAGATAGCCTTTTCTTTCAGATCTTTTCTGGATTTAATTTCTCAAAATGTTTGTTTAACTTTGTGCTGTCATACTGATACTACTGCCAGGCAGGTTCTGTGGTCTGTGGTATTGTCTGAGGTAGTAAACCTCATTTCTGATTGTGGTACTGCATGCAATTTCTGAATTTCTGTAGTTTGTCCATTCACTGCCTCAAGCTTATTTGCCCTTCCTCTTTCCATCATCTTTTATATAACATGTAGGCTTTTAGTAAATAGCTATGAGGGGAAGGATTTTCTGTCTTGCATTCAATAGCAGCACTGCATGTAGTGGTAGTTTTCTACAGAAACTCAAGTTCTTCCTGTTTTGGGGGGCTATGCTCCCTTTGACAATGTTGGACTAGTTTACATGCATGACTGAATGAATATGAAGAAATGAAAATTGCCGTTCAGTGCCTGAAGGATAGATTTCCATGTTACAGAGATGTAATCGTAAATTGATGGCTGCTTGGTCATTGTGTGATGGATCTAATGGATGTGGAAAATGATTCTTTCTTCTTTTCTCATGTCCCAGCAGGAAAAAATCTGAAATGCACTGTAGAAATAGTATGAAAAAGTTGCTTGAAGTACAGTTGCTACGAGGAAAAGTGTTGTCATTATTGAGATATATCCCTGAGCACTAATATTTTCCTGAAGATTGATTGCATGTGAACATGAGCTCCAACCCTGGTTGTGTAGTTGAAGCCAATGTGTAGCTGCCCTTTACTCAGTCTCCTCATGAGAAGCACATATCTGATTATATCTTATGAGTTGAGGGCAAGAGGCAGATGTTTAGGCCATCCTGCTTTGTTTTTAATCAAAGTTCACTCAGAATACAGTTTTCTCTTCTTATTTCTAAATGCCTCTGACTCATCTTTCCATTTAGCCAGCCCTCTTTCACTCTAAATCTTACCGCCTACTGTTGCTGGGCAACCCTGCACTGTTGCAGTGCCTGTACATTAAGCAATATCATCAAAAATTCTTTTCCTCTTATGTTTTGTGTTTCATAAAAGAAATAGACACAGCATAAAATGTATTTATGCCTTGAGATAAGCAGATTACCCTGGTGCACATAGAAAAGTTATTTTGTTTTCAGTTCTTAGTGCTCTCTGATTCTGCATTAGTATCTGATTGCACAGCGATGGCATCTATATGCAGGTTAACTGGGGGTCACTAGCGGGAATGGTCTTTATGGTGGGAAATTTGTGTTATAGCCAGTGGCTGATCCTGGAGACAACTGTCTTCAGGGTCTCTGTGATAAACCATCATCGAAGCAGACTGCATTTGATGGAAAAGAAAGCTTTTGGTAGTTTTCTGTTTTCAGATATGTACCACATTTTGCTAATATCCTTTAGTATCCTCGAGTAATACTAAAGAAAAATTGGCATTAGTGTTTGAAAATTCATGTTTGTATTAGAATAACACAATTATAAAACAAGCTTGATATAATATCTTGCAACCTCAGGCACGTTTCCATGCCTCAGAATATTTGTTATCCTGGCAAGAAAACACATGCTCTGAAAAAGAATTGCCCTAAGGAATCTAAAGTGAATATGTGCTGAGCTTCGGATGTGTCCTTTTGCAAAAGCAACTTCTCTTGGTTAATTTTGGCTGGATCATTGCTTCTGCGCTACTCCTCCAGCAGCAGTGTGGAGCATCTACACTATTTATCCAGCAGTGGAACTAATACTGATTTCTGCTGACATCTAAACTCATCTTTATGCAGTTGTAAAACTGGGATCAATTTCAGTGATTCCTGTAAATTGGCTAATCGTTTTTTGACAGGGAGAATTTGGCTACTCCTCCCTTTTACTAATCCAGAATGTTCTCTCCCCAGACTTTGCCACTTCTCACACGCAATTAAGAAATCAGTTCCTTTCAGAATTATCAACATTTGGAGCAATGGAGCAAATGGTATTCCTCATTTGAAGCATCTTTATGCTTTGCAAAAGCTGCTAGAATGTATATGAGGAACGAGTAATGTGATGTTAGCTAAAGGTATAAATGTTGCAGTTGTGATAATTCCAGATCCTTGCTGATCAACTGATTCAATGAACCATGTTGCATAATACTGTGTGCTTCATTAGTAGTTAAAATCCATTAACTGAATTTGTTTGATGTTAACCAAGTCTTGACTCAACCATTCTGTGTAAGGATAAAACAGGAGTAGTATGAGTATTACTCTTCTATGTGATACAGTAGTTCAGTCCCTTTACCTATTTAATTTTTCAATATCTCTTGCTGTTAATATTACTTGACCAAACAGGTCAATGTTGTTTTCCCTCCTGGTCATATGATTTAAATCATGTAGTGGTAGAACATGGTAGATGTTAAGAATATTTTGTTAGAGCTCAGTAATTTTCTATCAGCCTTTTGACATTCTAGCAGTGAATGATTGTCAGGTGAACATCCTTGTCCATAATTTTCTTATGAATATTTACTGGCAGAGGACATAAAAGCTATACAAACAGAAGTGAAAAAGGAGTTACATATCTTGTTCAAGCAAATGCTGATGGAATTATTTTTCTGTCTAATTTTAGACAAAAATTGAGAGAAAATGACATATTTGTATTGTCTTTCATCATCTTTACACCTTTTGTGTGAAAAATGGGCCTTAACTCTGAAGTCTTGCTCAGAATTCAGGCAGTGTTGTTTTGTAATAGTCCTCTGAAGTAGTCAGTCCTCTGTGGGTACTCTGCAGATGAATGTTGGCATTGCAATTCAGGATACCCACTTACCAACGTATCCTCCCAGACCGTGTGTTTTGAAGTCTGATGGATTTGGAAATACCTGTCAGTCTTAGAACAACCAATGGGCTTCATGTTTTTCTGCTGATGTTGGTGAGCTTTTGAAATAATGAAGAATGCAGGAATCAAACAATGGTATATAAATAGAGAGAGAAAAAAAAAGAGAGAAGGATGGGGAGGATCTTATTTGTGATATAAATATGCCAAGGTGAATCAGATATCTACAGTGCATCCACTCTGGTGCTCGAGCCAAGAAAAAAAAGACATGTAGAAAAGAACAAGAAAATAGAAAAAGACCACTGGATTAAGAGACAAAGTAGAATTATAAGTTAGGAAAAGGGAATCTGTATAGATGGAAACTTCTCAAATCATTCACAAAAGTTTAAATAAATATTTAAGTTAAAAAGACCAGTAAAAAGCCAACTTGCCTAAATACTCCAACTGCTGTCTCTGCTGAATGAAGGAATGCCAAATGCTTAGAGCACCTATTTCAGAATCTGTGAAATCCTAGATTCACTTTTCTACTTGATTATTGGTTTCCTGCACTATTTTTAGTCTTTGTCAGATCCATTCTATAAAGGGAAGGAACAATACATCTTTTAAATATATAAATAGTACATAATAAGATAAATTTCAGACTGTGAGGTTATTATATGCTGGACTTTACAGGATCATTGCTTATACTGATATAGAATATAGTAAGGTAGAAAGATTTGTGATCCAACCTGCATTGAGGAAAATCGAAATACTGCTGATTTCAACGTGAGTTTGGACTGAATGCATTTTCCTATGAATATGCATAAAGAAACAGTAATCATTTAAAGTTTTTTTAAAAAGTTTGGTATTCAGATAGTTGTGAGGTATTTAATGAAAATAATATATACATTTTTAGTAAGTTAATCTATATTTCTTGATGAGTGATTTACAAAATATCTGTCAAATATGTAGCTAGGGCTGCTGCAATATTCTGTGTACAAATCACAGATATAAATAGAATATCAGTGATTAATAAACAAACCCCTCAAGAGCTACTACTGAGGGAGGACTGTTAGAGTAGGAGGCTATGTGGGAATCAATGATTATATTTGCAATCAACACCAAAAGACAGTCTGTACTTGTAACATTTTAAAGCTGTATTAGTCCTTCAGATAGAATAGGTTCCCAAATTCATGGAAAATTAGAAATGAAAGTTACCAAGAAAGAAAAAAAAAAACTAAATGAAACTGAACTTTTCCACCAAGAGAAACAACTTAGAAGAGCTGACTGTGTTTTTCAAGGGAGATTAACATGATCTAGGTTTCCTTAAGATTTGACATGCAAGTCTACTCGGCTTCTTTATATACTATTGACTGGGTTGCTATTTATTTGTGAGTAAGCATCCCAGAAAATGTCCCTGTGTAAACTTAAACAGTAATTCTTAAGTGGGAAATCTGCAGCTAATCCCTATTTCAATGTTTTACATATTACAGAAGACACATGAGTTAAAATATATGTAGTTGCTTCATGTACAGCATAATAACTCTCATGAACATGGTGTGTAAATTCCTTAAAGTCATGCAAAATGTATCCTTTACTAATTATACATGAACTAAGAGAGCTGAGTTACATATGGATGAACATACCCTGACAAACAGACCGTCTGTAACACAAGCCACCAACAAAGCAAAATGGTGTTCAAGAGCTGAAATACACACACAAAACTGTAACATAAAGAGGGCAAAACATGAGACTGTAGAAAGAAGATATATGTTTTGTTTCTCATTTGAATAAGGATAGCAGGCAGGTGAATCAATATGAAAAAATAATTAATAAAAGAAAAACTAGATTGATACTATGTCAAAGATATAAACTGATTTCTGATTTAGTCCTGTTATGGGGTTTCTGTATAGCACAATAATCTGCACTGAAGTGAATTCATATATGAAAACCTTATTCACTTCAGTAAGTGTCATGCTCTTAATACAGTCATTTTCCAGATATTATTATATCATAAAATGTTACAGAAAATAGTAAGGGTGTTTTATAATTAGAACTATGCGGGATCACATTCTGAGATTACTCATTTGCTTGAACATTCCTGTGCCACCAACTGTCTACATGACATTTGAATGTCACAAAGCTTCATTTATTAATATTTGCACGGTAGTGTGGAATGCTTGGATAATAGTATGATACATTTGCAATAAGTTCTTTCTAGAGGCCACGTAAGCTGTACCTCAGTCTCCGTTTCCTGCAGAGTCTGAGAGACAATGTCTATGGGACTATATAAACAGCTAATGTTCACTGTTGAGTAGGTTAAGGTTTTTTAAGAGGGAGTAAGAATGCAAAGAATAAAACAGCTTAGATTTTAAGCCAAAAAACAAGAGACTGCCAAAAAGTATAGAGGCAATGATATAAAAATAAAAACTCTTCAGATGTCATGGGGTAGAAGCACTCCCAGCTGATTTGTTGCAGGTCACCAAGTGAAGAGACCAGATTTAAAGCAAGGAAGGAGGATGGCAAGTTGCTAGTTGTCGTTCCATGACAGCAAGCTTTGATGGATTTCCCCGGCCTCAGCTAGCTCTGCAATCGGAAAGGTGACACTGACAATAAGACTAAATGGATGGGTACATGGTGGAGGTGTTTCGGTATTACCTTATGGGCTGCTGTGCTTAAGGGTCTGTTCTTTAAAATCCCAGAAGTTGGGTCTTTTAGCATCTTTAACTCTTGTAATAGTTTCTTTAGATTTTGGTTGTCTTTGCAGTGCAGAGGTTTCACAGGATTTGGTCATGGAGTGAATCACAGGTCCAGGAGTGTCATTCTTGTTCAAGAAAAGAAAGAGAGGGAAGGTAATAGTTTGATTTAAGCTATTCAGTGCTGAGAGACATCTGTCCCTAGCTCTTAGACTGAAGTTGCTGGGTGGGTTGGGATCACTTTTGAAATCTGTGAGTCTTGGCATGGACATGAACATCTACTTAAGTCTATTGCAGAGAGAGAATTCAGATATTTTCTTTACTTTTTTGATTTGCAAGGAGGTGTTTGGTGCTTAATAAGCCCTGTTTCTTTTTGGTTTTGTTTCACTCCTTCTATTTAAGTATTTCTGCTGAAGCTCTTTCATGTACTACTTCACATAAAGACATTTAACATGAATATCTAAATGCAGATTCGGCTTTATATTTTATAATCGTTTCAACAATCTCTAGTTGCCAATGGTAGTATATACCTTTTCTGTGCAGTTAAAAAATCATCAAGCCAATGCCTCTGTTTATCACTAGCTTCTTAAGGACACACAATCTCTTCACTTAACTGTTTTTCTTCTTGTATTCTGTCTATATTTTTCTTACTCAGGGAATAAATGCTCAGTCTTCCTCTTATTTTTCCTCAAAAATTGTGACTCACTTACACAACTTTGCTTCAGATGCTTCCTGTGATAAGTGGCCAAGTCTTCCGTATTATCATTTCACATGATACTGGAAACAGTTTGGGGGAATTCAGCAAACTGTGCCTTCATCTGTCATGCTTTTATTCTTAATTCTTATCACATTGAAAAAAAAAATCACCATAAATCTAACAGAGTGAAATCATTCCTCTTTAACAAGGAAGTCTAAACTCCTATGGTTTGTTTATTCAGTGCAAAATACAAATACATAACTCGTTCAATTTACCACCGTGTATATATAGCTGTTTGAATAAAATGACTACTACAAATGCAACAAATATCTGGTGGCAATACTGAAAAGAAGTGAACAAAAGGCATGGTTTGTATAAATCATGCATTTAAAAATGAAAGTACCATTTTCCCTTCTATATATCTTCTTAAAAAGCACATCAATCATTCATTAAACCTTCTAAACCAAATAAATTATTCCTCTCTGGACTTCCAGCTTTGATCTTTCTAATATCTCACTTCTAATATATATAAACAATAATACTAAAACTCACACAGGATCTTATTTTATTTCTGAGACATAAATCAAAATCAGTAATTATATTTGAATTATTTTCGTGTTAAGTTGCACTCTCACTGTGTTTCAATAAAATGAAATCTGTTCAGAGAAGCTATGCCAGGCCTACATCCTCTACCATCACGCAAGAATGCTTCTTTTAAAAGCTCCTGCAAAATCCTGCCTTCTAAAGAGTAAAAAATCCAATGGTTCTGAAATGGAAGAATATCTGATAGATTTTTTATTCAGTGAGCTCATCAAAAAAAAAAAAAAAAATCTCGTTCAAAGTGAAATAGAGTTATTGTTAGGCATGAAACACTTTGAATAAATGTGGTTGTCAAGTCAAAATATTAATTTATATTTATGGTGTTATTTAATCCATATAGTCTTTAATAGTCTTTTAAGATACATTTCATAACTAAAACATGCCTTTAAATGAAGATTAAAAAGCAGCTAATCTATAAAAGAAAAATATTTTCAGGTTTTTAAAGTCAGGCCATTACTGAAAATTAACCACAATTTGCAAACAGTTCTGTCCCTCTGACAATCCATTGCTATATATTTAGATATATGATAAATAAACATTGTTATTAATTGAATTTAATTTTTGTCTGCTGTGTATGGAATGTTTCCTTTATTGGCTGAGCCAGACAGCAGGATTCTTACACACCCAGTGCTGTGTATATTCTAAAAACCTGCTGGAAACTTTAATTGGATTTTTAGTCTCCATGTGGAGAACATATGTATATACACTTGCCAACTTTCTCTTGGGAGCCATGACTTGTTTACACACATTTTTTTTACATTGTTGCCACTATTTCCTGCTAATTTATATTTCTAGTCTCAGCTTTCCTTTCATTTTAGGTAGTTTTTCTTCTCACATGCGTGATACATTTTCTTTACTTAGTGTTCTTAACTTCTAGATCTTTGCTTGATGTTATGTTTTTTGTTGGTATTGAAGTGTTTTGCTTCATTATCGGGATGTGAGGTGGGGTCAAAATATGTGGGAGGGGAGGGTTGTATCTGTTTTTTTTAATGTGGGGATGTCTGTTTGAACCCTTAGTGATTTTTAAATGTCTTCACTGGTTCCTCCTAGTTTCATGATCTACTTCTTGAAGCAACACTTTAAACTGACATTTTAACGTCCAACAAACGTTGTCTTCAAGAGGATTATTATCCTTTGAGGGTATTTTTATTTCTATGTAATACTTTTTTTTTTCTCAGCACATTTTGTACCCATTAGTTACGTTACCATCCAGATCCATCCTTAATCATCATTTTGTGAGTCTTGACACCAATTATTTATCACCTCTTCATACCACCTTCTTCCATATGCACTGTTAACAATTTTTTACGTGTCAACTATTGCTGACCATTTCTCTGACTTTTTAAAGTACTTCTGTGGGTTCATGGCCGTTTGTAGTATTCTCTGCCAATTTAATTAGCAGGATTTTTCCTTCTTCTCGCAGGATTGCCAATGGAAATGTTACAAAGCCATTATGTAAAATGAGCTTCCCTGGTACAAATGCTATCTAATCTAGAATAGTCCCATTTTTAATTGCTGTTTGCTTAGGGTTCATAAACTAGTTTTCAATTCACTTAACAGTATGGCTGTTTAAGTCAAATTTTTCATAAGATTTTGATATGTAATGTATTAAATGATTTCAAAGTTATTGTCTAACTTCAGTTGCAGAGAAGTTTTCCTATAGAAAAAAGCTTAGAAAAAAAGATTTTAGAAATACATTGCAAAGTTCCTTAAAATGCAGATTTTTTTTTATAGGTAGGTATTCTTCCAGCTGCTCTAGCAACTCAATAATTTTCTGTTCTTCCTAATACTTCACAATGCAGATTAAGAAATGATGAAGAAATCATTTTTAGTTGCATTTTCCATTGTTTCCCTCTTGTTTCAAACATTATTTTTTTGTTCAAGCAGGCCAGTTGCTTTATAGGTCTTGGAAAATGCCCCAATGAAGAAGAATTAAACAAACTGATATACCACGCATCATACTGGTACCTGTAGTCCTTTGGAATACCTTCCAGAAAATGATCCTTTGTTTATGTAATTTATGTAACATCTTTAATCCAAATAGATGATAGATTAGTTACAAAAATACACATCAATCATGATCCAAATTATGACTGATGTTCCTTTTTCAAGAAAACATCTACGACAAAAATTGCCAATATTTATCTCCAAAGCACAGCTGTGGTATTCTCTAAAAGATAATGTTTGCAGAGGCATTCCCATACTCAAAAAATATATTCCATACACTAGTTAGTGTATTTTCCCTCAAATATCTCTTCCTTAAAAATACTTAATTTTATGACTGTAATATCACCTATGTAGAACACAGTTTTCACAGTGCATCACTAACTTTGATTCTGCCTCTTTGTAACTGATTCTTCATCTGATAAAATTGCAGTAACATATTTAATAATTGTCCCCAAAGCAACTCAAGCTTCAGAATTATATTCTGTGGCTTTCTAGTCACTTTTACTTTATAGATACTGTAAGGGAACTGACATTTGCAGAGGTTAAAAGAGTCTCAGCGATAGCAAAATAAGGTTCAGTGATCATTCAGAAGGCAGACACAGTTCAAGCTTTCCTACCAATAAACCAGTCCAGTACCATAGCCTTCTGGAGAACAGCTCTCTGGGAGTGAATATTAATGTGTTCTTTTATGCTCTTTTAGGACTCAGGCATTTTTTCTACTGAGAAGACATCCAAATGAAATTTTCTTCACTTATGTGTTAGTTTTGACTCAAAGTTAACAAGATATGAAATCAAAAGTTAATGCAAAGGTAATGACTGCAAAATTATATGTTTACACTAATGGATTGCTGTTCATTAGTACATTCTAAGCACACATCCTCATTGATCACTGCATATTCATTACTTTTGCAAGTACTCTGCTGATTCTCAAATGCATTGCTTATCGTAGCAAAACACTGTATTTATGGTATGGTTGTGCTCCTGGGCTTAAAAGCATGGCCAAGGGATTTCTTGCCAGATCAGGTCTTTCATTTGTTTGTTCTACTGGTGTTTCTGGCAAATGAACAGCCTGCAGGATCAAAATTTATTTCAAATTGTAGTATCACCTTGATATACTCTTCTGGGCTTAGTACCAATACAAATCTCAATTTTTTTCCAGCAATTTATTCTAAAACAAAGCATTCTAATGAAGCATGCTAAAACAGAAACAAAAAGAACGTCTATTCTAACTAATTTCTTTAAAGAATGTTTTATATTTTTCTTCATTTATTTCTACGTCAGCTTATATGCAGTGCTTCATTCTCTAAGGACTAGATAGCTGGATGCTTTCTACCCTCAGCTGGATGCAATTGCTAAATACCAAACTCTGTATTGCCTGGCTTAGCTTAGTGTGACTGATAGCTAATGACTGGAGGTAGGTAACTACCTGTTAGTTGGTGGAAATCTAACCTTGTTATATTGCTGCCAGATGAGTCAGGGATTTGTGAAATTCAGTTTGCACTTGCTTCCATGGACTAAGTAATTTTTAATACAACACTTAGCAAGTAATTAAAGATGTTTGTAAATATCATAGTTAAGCAATGGCAATTTTTAATAGCGTCGTAAAAATGACCCTTTTTTTTCTGGCAAGGTACAAGTTAGACATACATATGTTTATATTTTTATATATTTTTTCTTTTGTTTTTATAAATTTTAGCATCCATAATGGTTCTTTTGCATTGCCATTCGGGAAACCTGTGTTTAAAGAGTAATTTCAGGTCTCAGAATAGTGGTTTTGTTTGTACATACTTGAGTTTACAAACTGTGATGAAGCTAAAGGAAAGACTCTCTTACAGATTTGTATCATGCTCCTTTTGGTAACAGCCAAAGTAATATACTGATAGTTGACCATATATAGCAAACAGTTTAATAAATATGTAAAATTTTAAATATGTAAAATTTTTCTGTTGAACTCTTCCTGAGCAGGATATTTTTACCTAGGAAAAACCAGCACTAGAAGAAACATACATTTTTCTTTTTAACAATGTAATTAAACCTTACCAGGACATAAGGTATTCTTAATTACTTCAAATGCTTGAATTAATATATCTTCCTAAAAATATCTATTTTAATTTAGCCAGACACTGCAGGCTTGATGGTATAGAGTGCACTGCATCTTTTTAATATTTATGTAATACAGGAGGTCTTACTAGATAACCGAGTGCCTTTTTTGGCCTACAAATCTGTTCATTTAATTTTTGTTTCACTTCTTAATTGCTTAAGCTGCTTATGCAAATATGTTTTATCTTCTACATTATTCAAAAAATTGTTTACTTACACAACTTGGTATCTGTTATATTTAAGTATTACCTTTATGTTCCTGCAACAATCTCTCTGCCTCTCTGCAAGAATTTGGTTTTCTTCTGGATGTTATTGAAGGATCTATGAAAAGGAAGAAGCCCAAGACAGCTGAGAAGAGATGTGCCCATGACACAAACAAATAGAAAAAGCATAAATCGTAGTTTTGGTTTTCGCTATGGCTAGCTGGAATTGGACAAAAGGCAAATGAAGACTTTTTATGTATCAGCTGGTAAACTCTTTGACTGGAGGTGCGGTCTGGGGTTGCAGTCATTTTTCAGTCTGTGTCGCTAGTGATGGCACGCACTGTCAGAGCGTACGATTTCACCCAAAGGAAGCTTACTCAGGAAGAAGGAGGCAGAAGGTTGCTTCTGGGGACGTGTGGGCCTCAGCACTCACATGCCATCTCAGCATAGCTTGGCTATCCCTGCGAATATTCCTTATGGATGTATGCTTATGTGATATCAGATGTGGAAAAACAAAAAAACTGCTGCTTTGCTAGTCTGAGGAATAACCCAGTGATATCTCATGAATCAACTGGGACTGAGGTGAAAGGACAATTTAAAATCTTTTCTAACCTAATGAACACTAAAAATTTTATGTAAGATATATATATATTCTATTCTCTTTTTACTTTTTGCAATAAATATAAGGGGGAGAGAGGTGTTTATTTCTTACATTTTTGTTGTAAGCACTATTTTTAGTTTATTTAACTTTTTAGTTACCATAGTTCTAAGCACAGTTTTCTTTAAATGTCAGAATCACAAAGAAAACAAATAAGGTATGATTTTGTATATATTTATATAAAATATATATATACAGACAACAATTTATTTCTCTGGAGTATGTTTATTCACATATATATTTGTAACTACGCACATGCATATTCTACATATATATATAAATATATATATCCATCTCCTGAGTACATTATGAAATGAGTGCAGTAAACAACTAAGTTTCATCCAGTATTTCTTAAACTCCTAATAACAATATCACTGTCATGAAAAAAAAATCTACTGTAGCCAAATATTCTTGTATCCTCTTTCAAAAATATGTAAGACAGTTGAATCCTAAATTGCATTGGATTATTCATACTAACTGGTATAGTATCAAAATTCCCATTCCAAAATTCCTATTAAAATCAGAGGAACAATGGTAAAAAATAAATTATTAAGCATTATGAATATGGATGTTACCTTTTCATGTTCTTACAAGAATATAAGAACATATGATTATCCAGATTAGTTGTTACTTAATCCTTTTTCCTTCTGTTTCGACAGTTAGAGACACCTTGACTTACATGTTCAAAGTGACAGAGAATCCTTCACAGCCTTTACTAAACTTTGCACTTGTTATTTATTCATACTGTCAAATATGCATCTCTTTGGTTACCTTCACTTTCAAATCAGAGGACTTTTATCTATTAGTCTTTGGTTTCATCTGCAGTGCGAGTATATAAATAAATGTATAAATAGTATCACATTTTTATGGGGTGCATGGGAGCTGCAAGGAAATCTAGGATTAGTTAATTGTCATGGACATACTTTTTAATCATTTTGTTATTAAAAACATTATCACTCTTTCCCCATACATTCAGGTAGCAAAAAATCTTCATTCTTAAAGGAAACACCAAAGTTAAGGAACTCCAGAAAGAAAAAATCATAGAATCACAGAACAGCTAAGGTTGGAAGAGACCTCTGGAGATCATCTAGTCCAACCCCCCTGCTCAGCAGGGTCACCTAGAGCATGGTAGACAGGGTTGCATCCAGGCAGGCCTTGAATATCTCCAGAGAAGGAGACTCCACAACCTCTTGGGGCAACCTGCTCCAGTGCTCCGTCACTCTCACAGTGAAGAAATTCCTCCTCATGTTCAGGTAGAACTTTCTGTGGTTCAGTTTGTGCCCATTGCCTCTTGTCCTGTCACATGGGACAACTAAAAAGAGTTTGTCTCTGTCCCCCTGACACCCTCTCTTCAGATACTTATACACATTGATCAGATCTCCCCTCAGCCTTCTCTTCCCCAGGCTGAAGAGGCCCAGCTCTCACAGCCATTCCTGATAGGGCAGGTGCTCCAGCCCTCTGATCATCTTTGTAGCCCTATGCTGGACTCCCTCCAGTTAGCTCCATTTCTCTCTTGACCTGAGGAGCCCAGAACTGGACACAGTACTCGAGATGAGGCCTCACCAGGGCTGAGGGAGGCTCAGGATCACCTCCCTCCACCTGCTGGCAACACTCTTCCTAATGCACCCCAGGAGACCATTGACTTTCTTGACCACAAGGGCGCATTGCTGGCTCATGGTCAGCTTGTCATCCACCAGCACTCCCAAGTCTTTCCCTGCAGAGCTGCTCTCCAGAAGGTCAGCCCCCAGCTTGTTCCGGTGCCTGGGGTTATTTTTCCCTAGGTGCAGGACTCTACACTTGCCGTTGTTGAACCTCAAGAGGTTCCTCTCTGCCCAAAGTATTTGGAAATTTTTTGATAGGAAAGATCAAATTCAATATGATAAAACTTGGATCTAATTTATGAAACAACCTGCTTAGACATTCTTAGAACACCTGAAATACCTAGGCTGTTCAGTGAAGTTTAAAGGAGTCAGCACGATTTTAGAACATTTTTTTCTCTCTATTTTGATTTAATCATTTCAAGATTGTGGTGTTTCTGTTTGACAGACTGCATCAGCCTCAGCATCCCAGTTAATGGATTGGTTGATCTTAGCTGTTTTACCCCAAGAGAATGAACCTCTAAACTAACCCATGGGCTTGCAAAATCTGAAGCTTGATTCAGCAGTGGATACTATCTGTGGCAGCCCCTTATGTGTTTCTTCCAACCAATCTAAGAGAAAACAGGAATTTGCTTGATCACCTACAGTTTCGGCACATCATGAAATTTCATCCAAAGACAGGGCATTTCTGTAGTATCCAAGATCAAGCTATTTGAGATCAAATGCTATGTTGAGCTCTAACATTAGTTTTGTATTGTCTCCAGCAGCACATACAGATACCTGAGTTAGCTCAAATATAGGAAGCAGTCTAGCTAGAGTAACTGTGTGTAGGTTAATTTACCTTCATTCTTGAATACTAGATAGGTTCAACAGAGGAGGGTGTCATCTTTATTCTTATTTTCTCTTCTCTGACAGTTTTGATTATTGCTACATGTGGGCCACAACATGACCCCAGCTCTACAGGCTGTAAACAAACACCTTGCCACTTGATAAAAAAATGCAGTCTTTTTTTCCTGTAAACAAAGTAATTGGGTGAAAACCTTAGGGCTGCTGAAATCAACAACCAAGTTCCACTTGACAGCGGTAAGGACAGGATTTACTCACTGTCTTTTGATTCTTCTTCATAATGGACTCTCTTATTACTAGACCTGTTTCAAAATATGCTCACAGAAGATGATGTCTGGTAACCTAACAGCCTTTGGAATCATATATTTTCTTGCTGTTTTTCAAATACAGAACACAAACAATTTTATGCTAAACCTCAGTGGTATGGCAATGTTAGAAAGTGATATTCTGTATGGATAGAATTTTTTGAGATATTAGGACTCTTCAGAAAATTCAGAGATGCCCACTCAATAGAGAGTCCTTTGTTTGTTGCAGGAACATTGGAAAGTGCCAAGTTGTACAGAAAAACAAAAAAAATTGAACAAACCAGCTTTCCAGAAATCCTCCATATGTCACCCATTAATCAGTTCAAAAGCAACATTCCTCACTTTGAGGAAGTTTTAAAATATATACATACTTGTTCCTGTATTCCTTGCACACTCAACTCTCCAAGGTCTGGAGCTGTGGCAATGACAACAGAGAAATAGCAAAAGGCTTTATATATGGTTTTCTGACATGAAGCAAATGCAATTCAATGTTGACAAATGCATGGTGTAGGAGCTTGGTTGCCAATAGAATAACAAATAGAAAATGAATTAAGTGTACCAGACTGAGAAGACTGAAAGTCATCTTAGCATGTATAGACATGCTGGGTTTGCAGACCCTTTGCCCTCTTCTGCTTGTGTCTAGTGTCAGTCTTTTTTTATTATTATTTGGCTTTGTCCTCTTAAAAATCCTTTGAGTTTATTTGTTTGTTTCTTTTTTTCTTCAATGTGCCCTTTCCCTTTTATTGAATAGGTGACCACAGGTTACATAATATATAGTCTGTCTCAGAGGCTGGTATAACCTGCCATAATATGTTTGATAACCCACACATCACTGAAATTGAGTATATTTTTAATGCAGTTTTACTCTTAAAGGCTGGCTTTAAAGATGGCCTCATGATATTCCATGCTTCTGTTTTTTTTTATAGTGATACAATACTTTACAAAAGAAAGTCGTCAATTCACAAATAAAAATACATATGCATTTATTTCAAATTGATCCTGGGTTCTCAAAGCCAAGCTGTTTTTCTTCCTTCTCACATATCATGACAAGTAATATGTTTCCTTAAGCCACATCATACCCTACGTGACACTTTTGCTTTCAGTAGCTTTATTCAGTCATGTTTCAATATAAAACTTCAGTACATATTGAATCAGATCTATGAAAAATTTTCAAAATAATTCCAATAGTAATTCATTTTAAAAATGTGAAATAATAAATCATTATAACAAAATGTAAATAAATTAAAATACTTGCAAAACAGATGTACCCCTCTGTGATGATTAAATTACATTCTAGTGAATACAGAATTGTACATGATTGAAATAATGCTATTCTTGTATTGAGTTTTGGCCTCAATAAAAATACTGCAACCAAATATACCAACATATTAGAATATTCACTTTTCAACAGTGAATCATGAAAATGCTTTGGCTAAAAAAGAAAGTACTGTTAAGAGATAAGGATTGCCTTTCTAATATGTAGTTTAGTTGTTTAGTTTTCCCAAATAATTTTCATGCCTGAAGCTTCTAACAGAAGCCAAATAAGACTTGTTAAATCCCACTGACATTGATTCAAAATCAAATAATCATTCTTTAAATAATCTGCAAATAGTCTTTCTTTAATTAAAACTATCAAACACTGTTTTGTCAAGGTAAACTATCATCTTTTATAGTATTTGCATCATTTTCATAATACTTCCATCAGACAACCTTTTAGAAAGAGGAATATACAGGTGGTTTACTTTTGCAGTATATCATTGAATAATTTAAAACAAATGCATTGTGACTTTTATATAAAAAGCTAAAAAGCTTTTTTTAAAAAAATCTGTGCATTTGTCTCCAAGTGTGAAATTGCCACTTTGATAGCGTTTGTGAACCATCATTATGATATGCCATTTCATAAAAATGAATTCTGTTAGATTTAATGGACATATAATTAATATTTAGGTGATACTGATAACACATAATGTCTGTAAATAAGAGCAATCTTTTGGAAGCAAAAAACTGTTTCAGCTATAAAGGGGTCAGTATAGTGGAGAAGTCCAAGATATCAGCACCTGTTAGTCATTATATTGTTTAAGTGTGAGCCTGTATTTGCTTTATTTATTAGGACTAATCTACTGAGATCATCAATTAGTATAAATAATACCAAACACCATTGCACTTTGTGCACTCCTCAAGGCCTGATTTGGTGTATCCTCTAAATACTGAGTTTCCACATAAATGGTGAAAACATTTGGGGAAAATTCTGTCTGAAAAGAGACTTTTTTCACAAAGTCTAATAGTGGTAAAGTTCAAGCTTGAGTCTTCTATCATACAGCAGATGATTGACTGATTAGAGCACAAGTGGCATGTAGGCAGGAAGAAAACTTAAAATATTTTGACTGTTGTGCCATTTCAACCCTCCTGGACATGAGAAAAACAACTATAAATTCTGTTTTTTTACTAAGAACAATACAATCAAAAATAATAAATGTTTCTCAAACTGATTCCAAGATGCCATTGACAGAACACAGACACAGACACAATATTCTTAAACAAACAAACTAACAAAAAATGAAAAAAAATCCCCACAGAACAAATTAAGTATAAAAGAGGCAAATGTATCTATGTTCCTGGGAAGCTAGTACTACATTTACCTATAATGAGAGCACCATCCTAGCAGACTATGTACTACATGTGCACAATGATGTTAATTTTTTATATTGGTTTAAATTTTATCATACCTTCTAATTGCGAGTGTATCATCTTATATTTTCTTCAAGTTCTGGCTACAATTTTTAACTGTAAGCATACCATTAATCTCAGCTAGCAAGTAGCATGAGAATCTGCACTACTCTACTAGAATTAGCTGGAACTATTCCTTTGATCTACATTAGACTGTGGAAAGCATGTGTGCAATATTAAGGACCAATATTAACGTTTTTTTTTAACCCGGTACAACATCATGTTTTTAGCTTTCTTATACTTATGTAGATGTAGTTTGAACTGGCTCTTTAAAGTTGAACAGCTTTCAACTTTCTGCAAGTTTATCAACAATGATTTCAGAAATCTGGATCCACTTTTTTTCCCATTGCAATATTGTTTATTAAGTTTAAATGCAAGTTGATTAAAAAAAGAAAATGGTTTCTTTATTTTGGTTCTTATTTATTTACAACCTAGTTTGTCTGTGTCTGAATCCAGAAAGGCAAATCTGCAGATACTGCTATAAGTAAAGTGGGGATATGTGGGGTACTGGGAACATTTGGTGAGACAAGAAGCCCTCCTCAGGAGACATTACAGCAATCTTTTTCATTCCTCTGGCTACAAGAGAAACAGAATCCAGGTCTCCATACTAGCTTCACTTTCGTCTTCCCTATATCTGCTATTTCCCTGCTTAGGAGCTTGTAGGTTGCTTTGGGATGCAACTGGAAAGATGCTTCAGGAATTCTGACAGGGTCTGGTTTGAGAAGTTAGGTTAAAAAATAATGTACAGAAAGCTGTACTGTGCTGTGTGTGTCATCCTGAGATGTACAATGACTATTCTTAAGCTATCGTCATTGTGAACTAAAATATTTAGAGAAGTAAAGTGGGAAGACAAAGAATTGTCAGTTCAAGTGGAGCAGGGAGAGAAGAACCAAGTTTCATTTAACTCACATATTTCGAAGCTTGGAACATGCAGAATGAGGTATCTGGCATAACTTGTGTATACTACTCATTAGGAGAACTGCTCTGTGTATGTGTTTGTCATTTTGAAGGACACTTTCCTAGATAGGCTGGAAATTTATTTCATCTGACAAGGCTTTCAGAAGGAACCTGATCCTACTTCTGGTGAGACTTAAAGCTTTGAAGGAGTTCTTATTTTATTTACCTTTGGACTTGCATAAAACTTGCTCCAAATGATTGGGTTGATACAGTAGACCTGGTATTCTTGGGCGGAAAAAAAAAAAAAAAAAAAAAAATCCTGGAGTTCTTAAATGCCGTAAAAGCACTAGGGGTTTTGGATAGTCTTTATTCTTCTGGATGAATCTCTTGCATTTTGAAACATAATCCATCATAGTCGGTGTAAGTCTTCCGGTTGAATTCTTTGGTCTCTTGCTGAAATCTATGTGAAATTCAAATTAAAGGCTTATATTACCCATTTAAAATACATTTTAGAACATAAAGTGCCTCATAAACAGCTGATAACCCTTCATTTCAATGACTCTTACAGTAACAACTTAAGGTGATGATATGGTGTCTGTAAACATTACATAATGGAAATCAATTCAACACAGCAATAAATGACAATAAAATGCTTTGAGCTTTAATTGCATTCAGAGACCTTTGAAAGGTTAGGTTACAGTATAAGATGGAAGTTGAATGGCAATATAAGTATAAAAACACTGGTTCTGAAAAGGAAAAAAAAAAAAAAACTGCTCTCAAAATGTACTGATTATCATAGCTCTGTGAGGGGCTATGTAGCTATGGAAAATTATACCTGCCTAGAACTTGATGCAGAGATCTTGTGAGTCCCTACTACTTAAAACAAAAACATGACATTTGATAATTGCCAAATTGGTACAGTAAGTGTAAAAGTCATTTTTAGAGTATGTTGTGGTGGTGAGGTACAGTAATTAAATTGGCCATATATCAGAAAAGAACAGCATAAAGGACTTCCTAACAAAGTGTACGTTAGTCCAATTAAAAGTTAAATGAGTCTTGGAAAGGTTTCATATATTTTCTGTCAATCTATTTTTTAATACATTAACACATTTTTTGTGTAGTATTTAATTTCATGGCTATATAAACTTTTTTAAATGGTGAGGTTAGTTAATACTGAAACGGATCATCTATGTCATAGAATGAGAAGAATCTGGCTCTATTTTCTTTGTTCTTCCTATGAGGTGTTTATACATATTGATAAGATCCCCCTTCAGCCTTTTCTTCTTCAGATTGCGCAGTCCAAACTCACTCAGCCTCTCCTCATGTGAGAGATGCTCCAGTCCATTAATCATCTTTGCTAGTCTTGCTCCAGTTTGTTTATGTGTTTCTTGTACTGGATAGCTCCAAACTGGACACAGCACTACAAGTGAGGTGTCACCACATCAAGGGTAGGTATTCCTCACTCTGGACTTTCCCACTTGTCTCAGGGGCCTGGGATTCCTGAAGATTTACCTGGTAAATCTTACCAGTAAAGACTTAAGGCAAAGAAGTCACTTAGTATCTCAGCCTTTTTCATGCCATTTACTCAATTCAGCAGCTAGCTCACATTTTCCCTTTTGCTCATGATTTACTTGTAGAAGACCTCCTTGTTGCCTCTCAAGATTCAAGTTTGGGCTTTGGCTTTCCTATTTCCATCTCTGCAAGCTCAGACAGTGTCTCTGTAGGGGCAGGTGATCTGTAAGGAATGATTCCATCTCTTGTATGCTTCCTTTTTGTATTTGAGTTTCACTAGGAGCTCCTTGTTTATCCATGCAGGTCTCCTGCTGTCTTTGTTTTATTTCCTGCTCATTGAGATGGTCTGTTCTTGAGCTTGGAGAAGGTAATCCTTGGAAATGAACCAGCTCTCTTGGACCCTTCTCCTCCCCAGGATGGTCTCCCATGGGATTCTCCAAGCAGATCTCAGAGGAGATCTAAGTCTGCCCTCTAGAAATCAATGTGAAACCAATTTTTGCCCTGCTACTTCCTCTCAGGATCTGAACTTGGTCATCTCATGGTCACTGCAGCCAAATCTGCCCCCAAATTTCACATTCCTAATCAATTCTCCCTTGTTTTTAAGTATGAGGTGCAGCAGAGCATTTCCCTTCATTGAGTCCTCTATCACCTGTGTTAAGAATTATTTATGAATGCACCCCAGAAACCTTCTGGATTGCTTACGCCCTGCTCTCTTGTTTCCAGCAGATACCAGAGTGATTAAAATCCTACATGAGGACCAGGACCTAAGAACATGAGGTTTCTTTCAGTTGTCTAAAGAAGTCCCCATCTACTTCTTTTTGATCAGATGATCTGTAGCAGACACCTACAACAACACTCATGTTGGTCTACCAGGTAATCCTAACTCATAAACTCTCAACTGGCTCATCATCTATCTCTAGTCAGAACTCAAGCTTTCCCACTGCTCTCCCACACAAAGCACAACTCTCCCTCCTCACCTTCCTGGCCTGTCCTTCCTTATATCCATCCATTACAGCACTCCAGTTATGTGAGCTATCCCACCACATCTTTGTAATCCCAATGTCATCATAGCCCTATAACTCCACACAGACCTCTAATTCTTCCTATTTATTCCCTATGGTGCATGCATTAGTGTACAGGCAGTTTGAAGAGGAACCCAAATATTCGGATTTCCTAGAAAGAGTATTAGAGCTTTCCCTCTACTGCTGTCCTGTAGGTAATCCCTATTTATGTGCATATGCTTAGTGTGACCTTACTTCAGCCTTATTTTGGTGATTATGAGGTCTCTCCTGTATATACCACCTTGCACCTTTCACTTGCCAGATGAGACCACTGCTTCCTGATTTGATTGTTGGTCGTCCTCTCCTTCTGCCATCCTAGTTTAAAGCCCTCCTTACTAGATGGGCTAGTCTGTTGGCGAAGATGCTTTCGCCCTACTGAGTCAGGTGGATCCTGTCTTTTCTAAAAAGTCCTTGGTCCTCAAGAAGGATCATGGTCATAGTCCATTATATGGTACTGTAGAGGACCATTGTCCCATGGTTATGTCCATCACATCTTACAACTTATAATATGGCAAAATATGCTACACATTTTTTGTTATATGATACTCAAATTTTGAAATATATGCTCAAGCATAATAGAGCCCAGTAGCATGAACTAAGAGTAACTCATAAATCCAAAAGCCGTATCTGTTATTTTAGCAGTAGTTACTGACCCAGTAAATTTCTGAAAGAAGAACTCTAATTGGAAGCTACATGACTATTTACTAGTAAAAACAATAATGAAAATGAATGTAATGAAACAGTCTGTGAAATTGCTCCTGGTATTTCATCATTTAAATATATAATTTGAAATGATGCAGCTCCAAACAGCAAGAAGAATTGCATGCTAAAGAAGGCAGAGGAGGAGAGAAGAGTTGTGAGAATGAGTAATAGATACAGCATATTAACAAAGTGTGAGTCAGTGTTAACTTTAAAAGAATAATTAAAATAAGATTGAGTTTAGAATTGAATCTGCAGCTGGACCAGCACCATGAACTTAAGAGAGGAAGAACAGGGCAGGATTTCTCAGTTCCATAGCTGTGATGTAAAACAAGTGATTGGGAGCCCTTGAGAAGCCCTTGGTAAACCATGCTAATTAGAGATCTCTTTTGTCCATCAGTAAATATGTGCTCTGTTTTGAAGGTACATTTCTGGAGTATATTGAAAGGGGGAAAAGCTGGTAAAGCGGAATCAAGAAGTCTTAGAAAAAATAGGAAAAAAAATAATGCTGATGTTATGGGAGGTTTGATGGACATTTGCGGAATTCTTTTCTTTTTTTTTTTTTTTCCTTTTTCCATTTATCCTTGTTTTAAACATGAATTTTGATCTATTGTAAAAGTCTTCCCTTTGTCTTACGTTCAAAATCTTATTATTGACAAAAGGGAACACATTGCATATAGAGATCCTGGAACACACTGTTAGTCCAGTTAGTGCAGTAACCTAGTTAGTCCAGTAGTCCAGTTTGTCCATTTAATTAAATTATCTAAACCAGAGCAGCCTCATTAATAAAACAGTTCTACAAAGCCTTCTGAGAATCTACCCATTTCCTTTAGTGTAACATTGATCCTTCCCATGTCTCTCTGCATCCTAAGGTTGAAATTTCAGACTGTGCAGCAAACTGTTATGAAACTTTAGCTGAAAGATACCAGCAAAACATAGCCTGTATCTTATAAATAAACACCTCTGATCTGCTTCATAGTTGTAGTTCAAATACAATCCTTTCTTGGCACTAATGCTGCAGTTAGACATATCCTGCTGAAGAGGATATGGTTTCATATGGTTTCATGCAAAATGTTAATCTAATCTCAAGTATAGTTAGGCTGTGGATATAGTCAACTGTCATAAGACTAGAAAGAAAATATTTGAGTTTGGATAAGGTGTGAGCTCAGATTACCTCCCCCATCTACCCTGAAAATAGACCAAATCTGAAGCTTTAATGGGATTTATTAAAAAAAAATAATAATAATTTTGCTTAGTTTCTATATATTTTTCTTTGTTAGGAAATCAGGTATCTGGAACTGAAACTGGGATATTTCTGGAAAATTTTTTGCCATAGGTGAAACAGCTGAAAAAACAAAATGCTGTATAGTCAAAATCAGTAAGGCTTTGGCCATACTATTAGAAGTGCCAAGAATTAGCAGCTCCCACTGAAGGAAATGGGATGGTAAGTGTGTTTTCTGTTCTTATGGTTAGAGTATGTTCTTACTTGTAGTGTAAGATTCTTGGCAAATTCTGAGTGTGACTACAGAATAATGTCATTATATGAACCACCGTAGATGATTCTCACTATTTATTTTAACTATAACATTGACTGGGCCAAATTTTCTTCTAGAAATACTTGGTATCCTAGGCAGAAGTATATATATATATTTGTTTAACTGCAGCCTAAGGTTGATCCTATTCATTGCTGAGACCATTTTCTCTATCAGGCTGTTTCCAAGACATACATAATTTTACTTATATCTTTGAAAAGATGTGGTGCTCCAAATGAACACTCATAGAAAAAAGCAGGGAAGTCTATTTAATAATAGAGAACAAACTAAGCAGAGATTCTATTTAGTCTTTAAAAGGAATCCTCATGGAGGATTAAGGTAAAGGGGGGGAAAAGTGATAAGATTTCATTGAAGGAAAAGGGACGAAACAAAACAGAAAAGATAGAAACAAAATATAAAAAATAGAAATCAACACAGAAAAAAGCTGTTATCAGCTCCTTTGTTTCCATTCTTCTTCCTTCAGATCAGATCTGTGCCAAAGACTGAATTTTGGGTAAGTGAATGAATATAGACTTCTGGAAAAAATACTCGAGATCCATGAAAATGGAGATTTTCTCCAATTTTTTCAGAATAGAAAAATGAAACAGTAATTATTAATCTTTACTTCAAATGATATATTTTAAGTTCTTTTACCATATGTTTTTTCTTATATATTGGGGAGCAAATTATGAATCATTCTGTTAAGAAATTTTTTATTTTCATATACAGCTTTAATCATTAATAATCTTGAAATCATTTGAAAAACACTGAGAAAAGCAATTTTTTGTATGTATAAACTTTTCCAACTCCTACTGTGTGTGTTTGGTTTCTGGACTTTTAGAACTGCTGTCCTAAATGTTTCAAGCAACCAAATAGGGATCAGAAAATGTGTCATTTACATTTACTATATAACAAGTTGGAATTATTCATATAAACATCTGAATGCTAGAGAAAATAGCTTGGCCAATGTGATTGTACTTACAGATAAGGAAAATTATAAATGGAAAAGACATAAATATGTTACTTAAAAAAAAGATTTTATCACATTAATACTGTTCAACCAGTACTAATATGTCTGTTGTGTTAAACACTTACCCTTTGATAATAGTACCAGTTGTTTCTAAAAATTCACAATGACTGGATTAATATATTACTATTTGAATGTGCAAGAGTACGCTACTGGTAACTTTAGCAAGCCATGAATACTGGGAACATCAGAAAACAAAAGTCATCTTTACATATCCATGATTATCTGTTAAAATTGGTATTATGCATAGTTATAAATACACATAATTGTGTTCTCATTTTCATTTAAGCAAATAGAAGACTTTTACTATCAAGGAAACTTATTGTGATCCTATAATCGAAGCATTATGATGTTTACTGAGAGATGGCAATCAGGAGGTGCAAAAACAAATCTCTTCTTGAATATGCATGATAGTCATCTAAATATGGTACAAATACCAGATATTAACACTTGAATGATAAAGGGCTAATCATCAGAACAGTAGCTCTGTCAGCTCTATAGGTGTTGAAATGATAAGAAATCCTGTGAGAGTTTATTTTAAAGTGAGACAATCTTTTGCTTTTGTCTGCAGAGAGATGTAAAAAGTTAAGATTTCCTCAAATGACCCTAGGTCTGAGTAAGTACAGTCCTCATGTAAGTGATTTACATGAATGAATCTGGAAATAAACATTTCTGACCGCCTAATGTAAGTGAAGTTCTTCACTGGAAAACAGCTTGTTGAAAATTCCAACCATAATTCCAACTATTCCAACCACTCATTCATTAAGAAACTTCACAAAGACAAACTAATTAAATTTGATTAAGGAAAGATAAGCCTCAGGCTTATCTGGTTCTTATCTAAATGTTGTCTTGAGACCTGATGATGTGTAGGTTGCAATACCTTGATGCTGTTTTTGGTAGGCTCTTATTGTATCCCCAACTATTTTGAGATAAAACACTAACATCAAAGTCATGTTTTCCTTTGAGGTAGCAAGCTTTAAAATTGGACGTAGTTTCAGAGTAATCAGCATCCCAATAAAAAATCTCCAAAGTGTCCAAAGGCTATGTTCTTCTGTTTGACTGCATGGCCTAGTTTGCATATCAGTAACTCAGAAATCTGTTGGAGGCCTTTGGTCCAATCCAACAGATCTCAACAGAGAGTGTGCTTAAAGAGTTTACAGAGCCATAACTGAGTTAGAGATGGTATCTGTTTACCAGTCCATAAATTATCACTAACAACAGTGCAATCTGTAGCCCAGTAGAGTTGGTTCTTTAAATGAATTTGGGTAGAGAAGTTTGAAACAGGAAATATGTACATAGATATACATACATACATACATATGTGTGTATATATAAATATTTATGTATGTATGTATATCATAAACATTCTTTTCAAGAACAAAATATCTACAGACTAGAAAGGACTGTCCTTTTCCTGTGGAAAGTGGTTAGAGACAATGTGGGACACTGAAGGATGATAAAAATTGAAAAGCAACTGAATGCTTGAGGAAAGATCTAAACCAGGCATTGATGAGCCCGTCTGGAGTGAACACGAAGTCTAGCAGAACTTAGTATAAAAAGCTTTTCTTTGAGAGAGGCATGTATGATACTGGGAAAGACTTCAATTCAAAACACTGCTAAAATAACACTTCTATAAAAAGATTGTTAGGGAGGTTAATTTCCTTCATCCAGCAGTTCATTCCCATTTTGGAACAGTCTATGAGAGTAGCTTGATGTAACCAGTCTGTTAGAAGAATTCCAATTTAATTAAAAAAAAAGAAAAATAAAAATCAAGTCACAGCAGATGAGAGAGCACAAAAAAGATGCACTGAAACTACAGGAAAGTAGCTAAAGTGAACGACTGAACTGATGAATGAACTCAGAGTAAAGACCTGTATTTAGGGTTCTCTCAGGCTCCAAGTTTGATACCTTCCTACCTTTTCAACAGTTGTATGATATATGACTGTTCCTAGAGCTGTAGAGATTCTCAAGATTTCTCTTGACAGAGTGGAGTCCTGCCAGTTTTCAATATCAGAGACTCAAAAGAAATAATTAAAATAGGCTTTCCTTTGAGAGTTCTGACTCACTCCAGAAATGTACACCCAGAAATAAGGTGAAGATCTGAGTAAGAACATAAGAACAACCTGATGAAAGTGCCTAAACAGTGGCTAAAACCTAGAAGCTTCAGAAACGATGGAGGCCTAGGGAACCTCAAGTAGTCTCCCAACCTCTGCTGCCCTGCATTGATTTCCTAAACAGTTGGGGTTGATGTCTTCCTTTTCGGTTGTCTTAAGAAAATTCATTTTTCATTAATTTCTCTAGACTGTCTTAGCATCTTTAGAATCCTGGGACAAGGAGTTACATAACTTAATCATAACAGTGAACTGAAAAAACTCCTTTTGTATATTTTGAATCTGTTGTCTTCTAGCTCTGTTTCCTGCTCCTTCTTTATTGTTAGAACTGCTTCCCATTTGTCTTCTCTATGACACTTGCGAGTTTTCAGATCTCTGTCATACTTCTCCAGTCACCTTTTTTCCATACTCGGGGAGTCCTAGTCTAGTCAGTGGTTCTTGTTAGAGAAACCATTCCAGACCTGTCATCGGTATCTTAACTTTTTCCCATTCTATTTTATCCTCTTTGAGATATGAAAATGAGAAATGCAGATAGTATTTGAGATTTCAGTATATAATTTTATATAACCTTGCTGGAAAAGTTGTTCCCAAAGGCAGATATCTGCAGTAGGTTAGTCTTATAGAGATCAATATAAGCTAGCGCATAACTGAACACTGGCAGAGTCAACAGTTAAAAATTTATGAAAACCTCAAGACCAATTTCTTCTTCTCTAGCACATAAACGGAATTAAGGTATTATTTTGGATTTTGAGATACATTAGAAGTAGAAAAAGGTATGTTTTCCTCAAAGCTGTCCTTTTTCAAAAGAGAGCAAGGTAAACCCCCATGAACTCCGTGAACTTTTTTGAGAGTTGGTAGTTGTCAGGGCACTATGTGCATTAAGAGGCTCTGCATCCTCTTCTCTCCCTCATGGGCTTTTCATTGCCTGTGCTCAAGGTCAGTGCTAACATAGCAGAGCTGTGTAACCTTGGATCAGACCTGAGTGAGAATGACCTCTTCTCAGAGGTCAGACTCCTTCACCAGGAGCTGCGTTTAAGCCTAGGTCATTTGCCTTGGTTCTTGCACATTTGCTGATCCTGACATGATCTGACTTCCTGGCTCCACCTTGAGCCTGTTTTATCACTATAATCTTGCATGGTGACCACTGCTGACCTGGATTACTGTTGTTAGTCCTTTGCTTGCCTTGGTGCTGTGAAACTGTGGCCTTGTTGCCTCTGTCACCCTCGTTTCCCTACTCCATGACAATGATATAGGGTCTAGAAAGGCCATGATTTTCCGGTAGCCAGCACCCAGAAAAGCCTCAGTGTAAAGCAAGAAGAATTGGGATCACTAAACCGGAAGAATCTAGGAGGAATTTGTAATTGCTATTAAGAAATGCCTTTTCTTAAGTACTTTATCAGTTTCTGAATGAATATGAGCCCTGAATATGTCAGGCTTGTATTTTTCTCAATATATATATAAAACATTATAAGGATAAAGTGTAATATATTCTTTTCTAGGTCATTTCTGATGCATCTTAAAATTAATGAGAAACAGATACCACATTTCTTAATCTTGTATACAGTGTTGAATTAAGAAGTAATGTTTTTAAGATTAAATTTTGAAGAAATCCAAGAAAATAAGATAGTTATGGTACTTTAAGAATGAATAACAGGTGGCAAAATCTTATTAGAAAAACCTGCTTATAATAGCTTTATATTCTACTGGTCTCATTCATTCAGACTGACTGAAAAAGCATGGTTATGCATGAAAGATATCAAGAAGGAAATTAATTTAGATGTAAACTTTCAATAGCATCTTTGTGTTTACAAGATATGGTTTTTCCAAAAGTGTCTTAGGAATTTAAGTTCTGTTAATATTTAATGGAAGTTATGCTCCAAGGTGAATCCTTCCCAATAATATTCTGATCCTCTTGTACTAGAATAATGGAGATATGTGACAGTTTGCATACTGAGTGAATTTGATCCCTTTTCTTAACTACACTGACGGAATGTATTTCCATCTCATTTTTCTTACGGAAAAAAGCAAAAAAAGCAAATACTGATTGGATGAAACATCATAAGTACTGTTATTTCCTGTCCAAAAGCCACATCTGTTGGGCTTCCACAGAGCTCCACTGAAAGGTGATGGAATAAAGAACAAGAAGCAATCGTTCTTATTCCAGTGCTTAGTTTGGAAGACACATTTTTTTCTGGTGAAGAAATTAAGGCAATATATTTTTTTTTCTTGCTTTAATATATAGCAACAATGTATTCTGCTGTTTGGTGCTCATTGTTGCACTGGTAATGATATTGCTATAGCTTATTAATAACAAAAATGTAGATGGATGGTTTAAATGCAAAATTCCCTTAGATTTCCATGGCGAGTTTCTGCATTCAATTAATTTCAGAAATAATTTACATTTCTTATGTCAATTAACCAGCTAAAGCAAGGGTCAGAAGAAAGAAACCCTCATTCATAAAATTCATTGTATTTTTGAGAACAACTTAGTGTCTGTATATATTGACTTGTTTAGTTGAAGTTCCTGCTGTTTAAGTGCTGATCCAGGAGATCAAAATCTGCCAAATCAGTTTTCTAACAAATCATACGGTTCATTATCAGTTTGCGTTATTGAAAATGTTGCTCATGTTCTTTGCAAGATTTAAGAGGTCACCACATGTGTGATATAAGACTATTTTTACATCACTTAAAGTCTTTTTTGTTTGGTTGATTGTGAGAGTAAGAGATGCCCACATTTCTGCCCATTTTGATGCTCTTTTGCCTTGAAGGGTTATAGCGGCTCCTATATTTACCCTGTTACCACTTGCAGCCCAGTTTAGTGTACAGCTACAAAGTGCTAGCTTTCAAATGTAGTTGCATTCACTGGCAGAAAATTATGTAGTGAACATAAATATGCCTTTTCACATATTTATTAGAGTCTGGCAATATCCATATCCTCTATTTAACTCCTGTAGAGATCTTCAAATTGGTAGTGACTTTTAAAAAGAATGATAGTGAGTTAACAACTTCCATACAGTGATTTACTGACATGCAGTTACCCTACTTTAAGCCTCTTTTGTTTTGAGAAAGTCAATTTCAGGCATTTTATTTCCCATTTTATAGCAGAGGGAACTTTAATTAATGCAATAGCTGTGTCTGACTTCTTGGACTTCTTTATTTTTATCATCCACAATGAAGTAAAAACCTGCGTGACCTAAATCTTATTTCATCTCCTTTCTGACAAATTACTCTCAGTAATATATGCTACCCTCATTATAATACTCATATGGTATCCTCAATATTAAGCTACATATTCATCACCTAAAACTAAATATGTTATGTTCACCTTTAGTTTAATAATGCCTCTGTTGAATGTGTCTGTTTCTGGGCTCCCAAGAATGTTATACTGCGTATGAAATAGATGCCAATAAAATTAATCTTCTGTGTAATGTTAAGAACAAACACGTCTCTGCTGTTTAACAGTGCACCCATGGAGTTGCCTGTGGCATTGCTGAATAACAAAGTACTAATATTCTATTTTTAAATTCTTGTGAAGAAAAAGATTAGAATCATTTATACATGTTGTAGTACTCTATCTCCAGTGGAATGAAAAAGGATGATAGAAAAATTCTTAACTTACTTTAGGATGTCACTAGAATTTCAGAAGGTAAAAAAAATACAGACCTCATCTAGACTTTATTTCCTTGTTAACTTGCTAGAACAACATTATAGGCAATTTTACATGTGGCTTTTAAAACAACATTTAAAGGTTGGTTGTTTTCCCTTTCAGTAATCCACTATCTGAGAAGAAAATCATGTCCATTGATATCTGAGTTCAGGGAAGCAATCAAACACATTCTTTAATCAATTTATGTACAAAGTGGATGCCTAATTCTTACACATTTCATAAGGATTTAAAATGCCAAAGTTGAGCAGATGCTTAAGTTATGAATATACCTGCTATGTCTAGTCCACATAAGAAAGTTTTTTTGACTCAACCACAAAAGGCATCTGTGTGTAAATGCAGAAATCTTTTATGGTTCCTTAATAATAGTGAAAAAGAAACTTCTTTTAGTCAGATAAACTTTAATTAATATTGAAGCTGTTTATTGATGCCTGTTTTGTTTCATTGACTGGCTTCGCTCAGTGAGGTGGGGGATAGGTTTGAATTAGACACATTCTTTCCAATACAAATTAAGAAAGAATTCTAGAAGCTGGAAAACATTTCCAAGGGTTTTAGGTCAATTTTTCTTTAGATAAAGAAGCTTTCAAATCATTTTCTCCTCATTATTTCAAAGATTTGGTTCAATAGGATGAGCAAGATTAAATATAGGTACAACTCTGCTAGAATATTTCTATTTCTTTTTCATATATCTTATTTCTAGTGTTTAGGTAGGAAATATGGCCTTTCCCTGTGGTTGTATCACATGAAAAGGAATACGAAGAAAGAAGTACAGTTCTGCTGCAATGTCTCGTTGCTATGATCTTGCTTTGAACATTTTGACCTTTCTGAAAACACTGTGGTCATGCTCTCCTTTCTTGTCTGTGGTAGCCTGGTAAATAAGATTTTTGCTATATTTAGTGAAAGACTAAGCAAGACGTCACAGGAAAGGAGTAATGTTAGCAAATTTTCATGCATAACAGTTATGACTATTTCTAATGAAGCCTTTCTGTATAGCGTTGGACTGAGAGTGTTTTTGGTATTGTAAGGAGACAAATGATAATGATATGTATTTTATTTAGGCTGTTAAAGCATAAGCTGGATTAACAATCACTTCTTAGCTTCAAGCGTAAGTTCCCCTTTGCCCATCACAAGATTGTAACACTGAAACTTGACTGGCAAAGTCAGCAACGTTTGGCCTCATACCTATAATTTGCTGGGCACAGTGATTTGACAGAAAGCATGGAGGAAACGGGATTGTGTTCTGACTCACACAGCATCAGAAAAGCACACTCTATAACTTACCAAAATGCCACAATTACACACCTATGGCACAACCAGCAATCATTACTGACAATAGGACAGAGATTAGATACATGTTTTCAGAAAATCTAAATGTAAGTGGGCCTAGTGAAGAATAATGGCAGCAATCAATTACTTCATTTTCTTAGCAAATAAATACAGAATTTAAAACCATTCCAAGCAGAAAAGTTTGCTCCTTAATAAATAAGCAGATTACACCATATTTTGATACCATTTTGTGATCAATATTGACGTTGACTATAGGCCACTGTCTGTCTTTATCACTTCTAAATTCCAGTTTTCTCAGTATCAGTTGATCATTCTTCAGCTCCATTGCTTGTTGTTTAAACTCATAAGGTTTTGCAAAAACTAATTGAAACGTAAATCAAATATCTAGATCTAAGTCAGAATAAATAAATGCTTTTCCAACTAAAATGACATATAATAGTTCAAGTGGATTAACGGTTCTTAGGAGTGCATGTGAAAGATTTCTGAAGAAGTAAAGTAAGCTAAACAGCTCCTTTAAATAATGTAAATCATCTTCTAGAGAACAGAAGAGAACTAGTGAACTCATAGGGAAAAACACTGGAAATTCATGCAAGTGTCTATAGTTTCTAAAGCTGGTAATTTCTGAGTTGCATAATTTTGTAAACAAGGACAAATACCTCAAAATCATTTTGACAGACAGCCAACATACTCCTTAGTTAGGCTGATGTAGCTGATTTCTAGTGAATGCTGTTGGAGTTGAATTCTACACAGCTGAAGTGCATACCGCAAAAACAGTTTTGATAGTCTGCAAACAAGGAGTTATAGTAGTCCAACCTTGATGTGGTAAGACATAAATCAAGAGCTGTAGATCCTGCTGAGACAGCAATGTTCTTAACCTTGCTAAATTCCTGACATGGAAATATGAAGACTTAACCATGTGGCCCTCAGAACAAGTTTCAGGGTCAAATATAACACCAAAATTATTCAGTGAGCAGACAATTTTATATTCCCACCAAATGGTACCATAAATGAGGAACTGCTATTTAGCAGGCAATGGGCCAAACAAAATCAATTCTGTTTTAAGCACCAAATGTTAGCAGACACCCAACACTGAACATCTAATAAGTATCCTTCCAGACAAGAGACAGATTTGTCTAAGTCATCATGAACTGTTTGATATACCTATTATATTTGGATGTGATCAGCATAAAGGTAGTAATTAAGATCTTGCTTATAGAATAAATGACCCTACTGGGAACATGTACTGTGCGTGCTAAATAGGATAATCTTGCTTTGCATGATTCCCATGCATTGTGGAATTTCCAGCTTTCAGCAGTGAGGCACCTCAACAACTATTAGAGAATTATAAGAAATAAAAAAAAGTAATTGGACAAAATTAACTATAATTTCATTTTGTTGCATCCAATTAAAATAAGTAACATGGAAAAGATTATTACTATTTACTGTTATTCTCTCTTGATAAATAACGATGGAGTGTTATGACAGGGTTTTGGCTTTGTCTGGATTTTTATTGCTATCTGCCAAAAATAGGGTAGATGTGTGCAAAAGAAGCGGAGAAATCACACTCCCTGTTGATGTTGAATTAGCCAAAATTCCTGATGAGGGCAAGGGCAGGGAGAGAGAGAAGCTTTAGAAAAGGAATTTGCAGTATTATAATTTCTAAACTACTTCTATTGCAGTGCTGCTTAGTTATAACCATCTAATTAAATATCTAACATGGGAAAGGGGAGATTAAGCAGCCAGTATTCTCCATTAAGAAAAAAAAAAAGTCTCTGTTGAAACATTTCTTTGAGTTTATCTTTCATTGACCTGTTTAAACTTCCATTTGTAGACTTATTGCTCATCCTTTCACTAGCACAAACATTCATGAGTTGTTCCAGTTTCCCTAAGCTTTAAAAATAAAATGAGAAATTCAGAAGACTAGATTCATTAACTCTATTTCCTTCTTTCTTTTATTTATTTATTTTGGGTTACAGGCAGTTTCTTGGTTTTATGGAATTTACATTCTTTTAATTAATTGCACTGGGAGCTGTATGCTGGGGCGAAGGGATTAGGAAGAAAGTTTATAAACAAGCAAGCAAAACAAAAGACTCAACTTGAAATATAGCATTAAAGTTTTTATGAGTACACTTTTCTTTCCTGTAGGAAATATAATTGTGTATTTAACGCATTCATCACTCACAGTCCAAACTTTATCCACTCATAAGAATAAAAAAATGTGCATAGTCTGAGAGCTTTTTTAGTTTTCTCCAGAAAAAAGATAACTTTTTTAAGGCTTTTACTGCTGCTGAGCAGAAAAGTTCTTGAATGCTCATTTCTTCCTTCTTTGGTCTATATATGCATCTGATACAAAAACATTATTAAAATTGCAGCTTGTTCTGCACAGTGTACAAAATCCATCAGATATCTCATAATGTTTAATTCCTTTGTTTTATTTGGGGGTTTTTGCTGCTTCCATTTTTATCAGAGACAAGCTAGCTCTTTAAAACTGAGTTACTTTCTGGAAAGATGAAAAATAAGAGAATATAAAAGGTATTAGTTCAAAATTAAATGACAAAAAACTTCCAAGGGGAAAGCAGAATGACATCTATAATTGTTCTAATTTAACATGAAAATTCATATCTTGTACTTCAATCATATTTTTTTCTTCCCCGGGGGACAGTCAAAACAAATATATATATTTTTTGTCTTAATAATTTTGTCATCCATTACTTCAAGGCCTATTGGTCATGCAGCATGCCAGCTTGGCCAACTGTCACAAGAAAAAATATGTGAAAACAGAGTCAAATCTTTGATAGGAAGCAGCAGGGAAACCAGTTTGTTGAGTTTCAACTAATAGCTACTACGATTTTCTGATGTAAAAATAAAGGTATGGTAACTCAACTGTAGGAAGCTTTTGCAGATTTTTTTTTTTTTTTTTTTTTTTTTTTTGATGTTTGGTAAAACAAAAATAATTCTGGAGGTATATGGGGGAAATTTGGAAAATTTTCAAGAAGAAACTAGCTGAATTCACTAACTCACTCTATCTCAGTAACGCAATTCCATGTCTTTAAAAACACCAGTTGGACAGGATAGACAGAGAATGGAGTTTACATCTCTTTTATATAGGGAAATTAAGGTAATATGAACAGTTGAGATAACTGTTACAAAAGTGGACTTTTGACAACCATAAGATACTACATTTCTAAAACTCATTTTACTAAATATGGGCTTCAATATGGGCTAGATAGTGGCTCTATTAACAATTTGTTAATAATTGTTCAATACTTTTATGTAAATTGGAGAAGTAGCAACATAAACAACATGTGCATAAAAATATAGAGATAAATTTAATATCATATGTCTATTTTAGAAGAATTTCTATATCCTTTACAGAAAGCAAACTCTTCTTGGCAGAAGATTCATATGATACAGGCCAAACAAGTTTTTGCTTCAGCTTTATGCTCCTACAAGGGCCAATAAAGATTTATGAATGGAGGTACACAAGGAAATAGCTTAAATGAGCCTGATTTAAGAAATATTTATGTAAATATAAATATATATAAGTTTAGTAACCATATGTTTGATGGTAAAAATCAGTTCCTACTGGATATTTTCTCAGGCTTCTATACTGAGAAAAAATAGTACAGGTTTTAACTGAAATCTAGTTCAATACTTTTTGTAGAAAGGATCATAAGGACCAGAACCACAATTCTGTAAGCCTGTGAAAAATCTGCTTAATATTGGTTATAAATACCTTATGGAATGTATGAAATAATGAATTTTAGCTATAGATCATATTGTAAGTGCAGCTGATATCCCAGCTGAGAATCTAAACTCCAAGGCACATGGATTATTCCATACTCCTATATCACAACTAATTCACATTATTGCTGATGTTACTTGTTAGTTACCTTGATCTGGCAAAAAGTGTAGGGTAATGGTTCAACCTAGCTACAGAACAAATCTACTTACATTCCTCAGCATATGAACATGGTTAAATATTTTCTTAAAGTCTCAGGAAAATAACATTCTGAGTGGTAGACAAAGTGCTTCTTTCAGAATGAAAAATTCCATGAACCGGCTTCTTTATGAGCTAGCTGAATAACCTACATGATAAATTGTTTCCTTCTCCTATGAATTCTCCAAGGAGTATTTACAAATTTGATTTTAGATTGAGAGATGAGAATATTCTTAGCTTAAATTTTTAATACATACAGCACTATTTCAACTTGGGCTAAAAATGAGATGCACTATCATGAAAATGTCTTTCTAAATTGAGAATTAGCTTTATTCAGTAATACTGACACAGGTCTTGGTATTTTCTTTTTAAATCTATGATTGTACAAGAAAAATGTGATCAAAATTTATGCATCCCTCTATTTTCCTTCGATTATAATTTAAGAGAACATCTAATCAGGAACAAAGAAAGCTAGATTTCTCCCACAAAGAAGGAATTATAGGGCCAAAATTACCCTTTTTGTGTGCTAAATCTTTACAGTACAAGGAATACTCAAATTTTACATATGAATACAGTTTTTGATTGGCCTTTTTGAACTTAAATACTCCTAGTAGTAGGATGTGACCATTAACTTATGAGAATTGATATATTAAAGAAAGCAATTTACACCTTGATGTTTATGGTTTCATTATGACAATATTTAATCAATTTTATAACAATTTTAAAATAAGATAACAATCTGTGTTCGATTTTAAGCTAGCTTGGCATTGTATCAAGCTGACAGATAAATCAATATAATCAATGATCTGTTTTCTGGTGTAACTAAATATCAGGTGGACCTTAAGGGATCTGAGGATAACTGATAGCATTTTTATATTTTGAACTGCTTTAATTATGTCACTGTTGCACAGCAAACAACTGTATTCATGATATGTGCATTTGTAAAGGCTATGAATGATAAAAAATATTTATTTCCAGTTATTTAAAAGCTATAGTAATAAGAGCACTACCAGAACATTGGGATAGGACAGAGACAAAGAATTTTTTTTTCTGCCACATTGTCTTCTTTCTCTTTTTTTCCAAAAAGAAAAATCCAAAAATTGGATACTGTCTTCCTAATAGGACAATATGGAGTTGAGGTGAAAAAAAATTCCGCTTAGCTGGGCTGGGTTCCAGTTGCACATCCATTTTCACAAAAACAAGATCACCTTTCTGTGTGATTTATCTTGATTCCTCAGCCACTTCTAGTACCCTATGGATGGAAGAGCTAAGTCCCCCATTCCTATTGGTATTTGCTGACATAGCCCATTATCACTGATACTAAGGTGCTGTAGCACATAAAAAGGCACCTCCCCATGAAAAATCTCTCCCCTAAAATAGATATTTAACTAAAGTCTTTCAGAAGTGCACTGGAAACTGTTCTTCTCTTGAAATAACATGGACAGAGGACGTGTAGTCCCATTCTTACATAGTAAATGAGCACTTGGACGTCTTACCCAGAAACTGGTAGACCTGACCTATGTTTGGTGATAAAAGGTACACTGACTCCTCCTGTTCTCCTCAGGAGGTGGTTATATTTTTCATAAAAGAAAGATTCACATTTAAAAAAAAAAAAAAAAAAAAAGAAAAAAAAAAAAGAAAAATGAAAGAGCAGGAGTGAGTGAGAATGAGTTTTATTTTGGAAGAGTAGTTCCTGAGATTTATTTTTTAGTTAAAGCACTTTCAATATCAGATGATATTTATGATCAAGTTCAGTGTTTTTAATGTGTCTACACCGCGGGGAAGCTATGTGTATAGACAACTCCATACACTGTCTTTATTAAAAGTAGCTTCTTAGGGTACTGTTAACAGTTTTAGCCAGTGTGTCTTACTTCTAAAGACTTTTTGAAGACTTAAGCCCTTGTGTCTTGGAGATTTATGTGAGAGATATATGAGAGATACATTTTGGATTTTGGAGTTTCCGTTCTGTCCAAGCTCCATGTTAGGCAAGTAAGCCTTTTTGTAGATCTTTTGGAATACTTTTGAAAAATTCTGCTAGCCACCTACTATATCATTATATATATAAATATCTGCAGTATTCTGGGTCTCAAAAAGCTGAGTCATACTGCCTTATAATAAAACTTAAGTGCTCAAAGTTTTGTGTAATTTTCATAAAGTCAGATTCTCCTGGCAGCTGGATGTTCTTATGAAAGAGTTTATAAAGTTTGTTTCTGAGTTTTCTGTAGCAGTTTTTTCTCTGTTTCCAGGCTTCTCCAAATTTGCATTTATCATTAACCAAGTTCTTTTGTTTCAAATAAATTTTCCTGCAAATTTTATAATATCTATTCTTCTTAAGGACTTTAACATTCTGCCTAACTATATCATTGTAGGGTTTATCTGGGCATGTTATAAATGATAAATCCTGCCTTCCACGTGAAGAATACATATAGATACTACTTGCCTTCAAAACAGATAGAATCAGGTTAATTGAGGTAATTTTTAGGGTTCTTGTTAGATTTACATTTTATTTCACAAGCAGATTCAACACATTCTAAAACTCTTCCAATGTAAGCCATTTTTTTTCCCTGAGATATCACAAAAGTAGAATTTATACATTTACTGGAATGAGAAATCACCAACTGGCTTTCCATGTACAGAGGAAAGACATTTCCAACAGAAACCATCCTGTTCACCTTCTGTTTTCACAAACAGCACACAGAATATTTGAAACTATTTTTTCTTTAAAGAGAGTAAAATCATCTTACACAAACTATTACAATATTGGATTGCTTTATACAGAAGAAAGAAAAGGAATTTAAAAAAGATTTATAGATGAGAAACAGCTAAAATTTTCCATTTTTTAAGGAATACTTGGCAAAGTGAGTAAAAATAATCAACTGAGAAAGAATTTTCTACTGGGTAATGGAGAAGTGTCAAATCCTCTTGAAAAATAAGAAAAGTTGAGGTCATGAGAAGACCATACTCTCCACTGAATTCTGCTCTATTATAATATATATTCCAAACAATACTCATTTTTGGTAAATTAAGAAAAATATATTCTAAATAGAAATTACCTACAGAATTTATTTAAAATCTTACTTACTGAATTTTCAGTGTTCCTTGGACCAGTCATTATAGCTGAATCTTATGGACCTGGCATGCACAGAAGCTTGATTTATGTGGATTTTCAAAGTAATTTGAACTTTCTCAACAAAAGACTGTTTTCATGTCTCCACTGTATAGGAACAGATGTTGGATGCAAATCAGTAAAGCTTTGTCTATAACAAAGCAGTATATTATTTCATTAACTTTATATTATTGTGTTATTTACTCTGTCAAGTACTAGATATAAAACTTCTACATCTTTATTGGGAAATGAGTTTTTAGTGTAATATTTCTTACCTGTTAATATAGCTTTTACGTGTCATCCAGACATTCAGGATAACAAAAGGATGAAATGCATCTCTTTTATGCTGACAATTTTTGCAGTGTTTGGAAACTACAAGTACAGACTTGTTTTAACGGGTAACGTTACAAGGTATTTATCATACTTTTTATAAAAACTCTTTTACATTTTTTCCAATGTCAGATTAAGAACACCTAATTTGTCTACTAGTATAATTGTATCCGACCTCTTGGAAGACAATAATTCCATCATTCACATCTTCATCTAAGGTGAAGTTCGTAGAGGTATATGCATTTCAATACTTTCCATATGTTACTCTTTTGGAGAGAGCAGCTGTTAGGAAAGATATTTCATTGTTAAATAACAAGTGAGAGGCAATTCTTAGCTGCTTATACACCTAATTCAACCGCATATGTACTTTTTACGTGGAGAGAGAAATGCCAACATAAGGTGAACAGAGTGATGCATGCAAATGGCCAGCTTTGGCTAGAAGTTCGACTAATATGGTAACTGTTGAATATTATAGACAAGGGAAGGGGAAAAAGCAGCTGGTCAAATGTAACTGGGGCTAAACTACCCGACAAGAATGGGAGGAACTACTCAACAAAAGAAGAGAAAGAAAAGAACTGGAACTCCCTTTGGTTGAAGTTTTTTTTTCTTTTTTTTTTTTTTTTTTTTTTTTTTTTTTTTTTTAGAAATATTGGTGCTGACTAAGCAGGGGTGGCAGAATGAGGTCAAAATAATCAAAGATGGCTTTAAAATCAGCAAAAACTGGACAAATACGGAAAGAATAAGACAAAGACTTGCAGATGTGCAAGGAGAAGTCTCAGTAAGGTTTAATGGTTTCCACATAGCAAGGCATAAGCTGTGTCCAAACTCAGAGAGGTAAGCTGACCATATCCTGCAGTACGTGAATCTGACCTCATGATCCTTTACCTCTAAACTGTGCTATTTCAGATACAGAACTCCAACAAATCTGACTCCAGCACCTGATACTTAGCTCTTTTAGACATAATGACAGGATCATGCAAGCAACAGAAAAATAATGAGTTGCAGCATGGCCTTTGGTCCTGACTCTTTAGTAATTCAAGTGAAAGTTCTAGGAAACATGTATAGACATTTGGATTTTCCAATAGAGAATCTTTCTATAAAGGCCATCGAAATTTTTTAACTCTGAGCAAATAGTTCTGTGTCTTAAGAAAGTTAAATAACCAAAGGCAATCATACTTAGTGTGTCATTAGCTACCCAGATAGTCACTTGTGGACCATCCAACTATGAAGATCTTTGCAAATACGCCTGGCTGTGTACATTTAATGATGAACAAGATTCAATTTAAACTTAAAAATCAAGATTCCTCAACCAAGATTTTAAATTTAATTTAAATTTTACTAAATTATTAGTCTTCAAAGTCAAATCCATCCTAGCATTCAAGCAAAGCTTCAGAAGACTTGCTACCTGTATTGTTTCATCTTTACACATTTACATAACTACATGCCGTATCTTTAGATTCTACAGGATGTTTTCATTATCTTAACTAGGAAACTTCTTTTTACTGTAAAAAATCACATGTGAATGTCTTAAAATAATACTGACTGTCTGCTTGAATAAAACCATCCTGACTAGTCTTTGTAATGAAAATAGAAGAATACTTATTTCTGTGGTATGTAACATTAATAGAATCTTAGAGGAGCTTGGTTATCAGATATACTAATTGGACTTAAATATCTGATCTAACTGTAAATAAATCACAGAGAATATTTCCCTCCTTAAACATCATGAGCAGTGTACTAGCAGACCATTGGCTAAGTCATCTATTGGCAATCCATTTATTCAATATTTTCATTTTCTTGTCTGTTTGCATCATAAATGTAAGTGCTAATTTTCCACTCCAAATACCGCATTCTTACTCTTGCCAATATGAATTCAAATTTTTTTAATATTGAACAAAATTGGTCAGATTTATCAATTTCTCTTCATCTTAAGCTTATCTAAGAATTAGTTTGATTTGTTTTGGGGCAAAAATATAAATCCTGTTGATCATTTTAGCAACTGCTTCATTTCACTTGCTATGTTTAATATCCTGACTGCTTCTTACATCGGTTGATTACTATTACTGTGTATTAATTTTGCAGGCAATTTAAGAATATTGTAGAGCAGTCAGTTTCTTTCTATAAAAAATAAAAAAGGAAAACCTAAGCTTTTATGTTCGTATGAAATCTCTTCTTTACAGATGTAAATAAATATGCAAAGTAAAATAATTCCTTTCAGACTCTTTGAAAAAATCATGTTCCATTGCTTAAATCCGTGTTTGGTTTCATAGATTCAAGATCTTTGTTTCACAGGCTTACAGAGTCTCTCGGTAGTATTACTTCTACCATGAAATACCATTCTGCAGACAGCATCAATAGTAATGTCACATTAACACACATCATTTCAAACTCTCATAAAATATGAATCACTTTTACAGTTTGGTGGCACAGTGATCTAGCTTTCCCTCTGCACAGACCGCTTCTTTCAGAGAATAGAGTGTTTGTGTTTTTCTATGTGTCCAGGCTATCGATGGCTTCCAAGAAAAACCTTTTCAGGAAAGTATAGATCCTCTTGGCCTGTGCTTTTCCGTGAAAGGGACTGTGACTCTGTGTTGGACATGCTTTGAGTGTTGATTCATTGTGAGGGTAGCACGGGTGGTAGAAACGGCTGATCACCATGAGTGAAGTGACTTGTGGTGACTATATGTTGTGGTGGGCTTTGAGAGACCTGATATGTCCAGACTTAGGAAAGCCTTGGCTGAGATGATGTTGAGATGTCAGTGGGACAGAGGCAGAGTGCGGAAGCCCAACATGGGAGGGCTGGCCGAGTTGCCAAGAGAGGTTCTCTGTCCTTGGAAATACACATAACTGGACACAACCTTGAGAATCTGTTTATTCTTGCTTTGAACAGGTGTGTGGACTAGAAGACCTCCAAAGGGCCCTTCCCACCTAGATTACTGTGTGATTCTGTGATTTCTCCTAGGAACATAGATAGATGTTGAGCACAGCTTTGCCTGATGTCTGCTTTCTAAAGGAATTTAGATCAGAGCTAACATGCACAAAAACCTGAATGTATGTTCAGAGAACTTTGTGGCACAAAATGTAGGTGTCACATTTATTCAGGCATGCAGTAGTCTTTGTGGCAGCTGAAGCAGAAAGCTCCTGGATCTCTTTTTTAAATATAGGTGACAACAATCTGTCTCAGTCCATCTTAAACCTCTAGTATTCCCACCCTACGCTTCTATTTCCGCTTGTATTTTATATTGAATATCTGATATATATAGTGCCCAAAATGATACATCAAATGAAGGAGGGACTGATATTTGGCTTTAATTTTAATTATTCAAGTGGATTGCCAAGAGAATACTAGAGCAAAGTCAGCAGAATACTAGAGGAAAGTCAGTATTCCATGGATACTAAAGATGTTTATTTTAATTAATCTATCCAAACTTTTTCTAAGGTTATCATTTGGCAAGTGGCCATCTGGAATCAGAAACTTATTTCTAGTAAATTACTTAATCACTAGGGTTTATTTGATTTCAGAGTTACTCCCTCCAGTTCCACAGGAGAGTTTTGTTTCCACTTGAATTTCAGAGAGTTTATTAAAAATTATTTAGCAACTTGCATGTTCTTAATGATAAACCATTAGGGAACTTTTTTTCTGGTTAGAAAATATAATATTTTGAAAAAATATCTGTTATCTCTCTTTTGCTTTGTTGCTTGCTGTAGTGAGTTGAAGACACAGGTCTTCATGTCATCTCGAAAGACTGGTGTTAATAATTATTAACTTGGTTTATTAACCTGTTTCTATAAGCATTTTTCCTAAAAAGTCTTTCTGTATAGTGTTTCCAAATATTATTCTCCCTGAAAGATTTTGTAATTGCGCAACTAGCTGAAGCTTTTATGTTGCGCTGAAATTAACTGTTTTGTTGTTTGAAATACATAACCTCTGAACTGCATAATCCTTTACAACATAAGAGGTCTCTACAGACAGAGCTGCTGCCACATCTAATGAAATATCACCTACATCTAGTGAAACATCTAATGAATATGAAATATCTAACGAAACAAATTCCTTCTTGTGTGAGTGTAGTAAACTTTCTGGGCTCAAATCCTGACCCCACAAATTCTGCCATGAATATATCCACTGCCTTAATAGTACTACAAAAAGCAATTGTCGCTAGCTTAATTGTTGCCAGAGAAATATAATTCAATCTTCATCCTCTGGTGCCTTTTAACAGGTTCATTGTTTAGTATTTTAAAAATAAGTATTTTTCAACATGACAACATGGCAGTGTTTATTTCAATCTCTAATAATGTGAGTGCAAGATGTTTTATCAAATGCATTTCTATTTACGAATTCTGCCCAAAATGTAGCTCTTCTAATATGGTAAATGAGCAACTCTGTCCTTGCATGCATCCTTTTTTATTGTAGTAGGGGAGAAGTTGGCTAGTATAGTCATGGCTACAGAAAAATGTTAATTGTACCCTCCTGTTATTCATCACTTATGATCCTGCTTTATAGCCTTCTTTTCACAGAAAAATGTTCATCTCATCTGGGACAAAAGCAAACACTTCACCAGTGAACATTTGCAACACCACAGCTCAGAAAGCATCGTGTTAGAACTGAAGGGAAGAACTGGCTAATTTGTTTTAGACAAGCATGAGAAGATAAAGAAATTTAATTGCTTTCCATACATTGATCATATTTTTAAGGGGCATTTCAAACATCGTTCACTCTTATACATTCTTCCAAGTACAAATGATTCCAAGAGCACTTTTAAATTCGACTTTGTCGTTAGATTTTTACGAGTACTTTGTTTTTTGACTTGACTTAACTAATGCTTGGTTCATTTTGCATTTATCTATATATCATTTTTGATAGAGTTTGTTAAAAGCTCAGCTAGATGTCCGTCTTAATTGATGTTACAGTGATTTTTCCCTGAAAGATTTTCAATAAAAATATTTCTCAAATATAGGAGCCAGTATTAAGTCTACCAGCTTGCACTGGTTTGCTAATAAGTTTGAAAGAATATACCTCTTCATTTTGTATTTAACTATATTTCGTGATCAATTCTGCAAAATTACAGGATCAATATTTCTTTGGGAATTAATTTCAACACAACAGAATTCAAAACCAGTGATGATCAGATGACTGCAGTGTTGCCTGTTCTGAGAGTGGGAGTAGACATGTGCATTTTGTCATACAAGCTTGTCCAAATTTCCTGTGTCTTTTGCAGCTGAAAGAAGGAAGCATCCTGGTTTCATTTTAGGTTCTTTGTAAATAAGAAAGGAAATACTGATTTATCAAATTAGTCTATCTGAGTATGATTTACCTTCAAATCTGTAAAGTCTTCATTTTCCAAATATTTTTGATGTTTTCTGTGGTAGCACCCAGTGGTTCCACCTGAAATTGGTTATCTGTGAACATAACAGATAAAGGGTGTCCCAGGTGGTTTGTAATCTAATCCAACATGAAAAAGATGGGGAAAAGGAAGGTTTGTAATTCCACATTTTACAGGTGGTGAACTGAGACACCCAAGAATTTCCTTCCTATTGGAATCTGAATTTACTTTAGCTGCCCTGAAGCAGAATATTGCTTGTTGCAGTTTTAGTGCGGAAAGTCTGTGAACCTCATTTCACTTATGTAGTGCAGGCAATAAATCTGCTGTTTGAGTATTGTTGCATATGTATTATACATGTGTAATTTAGATTCTTAAATGGTCATATTCAATAAAGATGAATTAATAATTTATGTGCAGTAACAGCAACCTAGAGTACCAAAGCTGTTGCCCAGAGAAATACATTTTGAATAATGTAATGAGAATCAGTTGTTAGTGTCACCTCTTATTTTTCATGTTCAACACGCTTTGTCACAATAACAAAAAAGAAGCACTCTACTCTGTACTCATTACAGATATTGCAATAGCAATAAAGTAATCAAGTACTTTATTGTAGAAATACAGTTCTAGAATCTTAATGTCTCCCACCCTGTAAATCAATACAGCATATTGGACAGCTCCAAATTGCAATAGTTGATATATTAATTGGCAGTTATCATTTTGATCTTAGCATCAGGAGAATTGCCAGGAAAATATACTTGTTTGCAGGATTAAAGTTATTCCCCATCTTTTTTTTCATTTGGATGTATCCAAAACTTACTCATGTATCGCCTTGATTTTCCAGAGGTCTAGTTATCTTTCAGCTCCTCCTACATTGTTACAGATGCAGAAGAAATGCATGGGCTGTACAAAAAAGCTATGAAACTAATACGTTTTCTTCATAGTTTCTTGATAAGCAGCAGTAGCTTTTATAAAGAGCAAAGTGCTTTGTAGAGTTAGATGTTATCCCATTTTCCAGAGTACAATAACTAAGGCAGAGAAAACAACTCATCCAGCATTTCGTAGGCCACTAGCAGGGACAGAAATGAACTGAAGCTTTTTTGACTTCAGCTTCATTTCCTAAGTAATTATAACAAGTGCAGTATCTCTGTCCTCCAAAGAATAAAATTTGTACAATTTACAATAATTATAGTAGATTATATAGATATAAATACTTACAAATAAAGTGTAATCATCCCACAGTGAAATTCAGAAAACAATATGCTGAAGTAACTGAAAATTAATAAAGTATAAATTTGACCATATGAAGGGAATTAAGAAAGGATTAGTAGACTTATGTGATTATTATCTACCTACAAAGGGAAAAGACAGGCTAAAATGTCAAAAGGAACTTTTATATGTCCGTTGTCCTTGATTTTTTCACTGGTGTAGGAAAACCCTGACTTAGACTCCAACGTCTATTTACAGAACTGCCTTTGGATTTTCGAGGGCTTTTAAGAAACTAATCAGCTCTTCAGCAGCTCTGAAAAGCCAGGCTAAGGTAGCTATGATTTTGGTTTTGAGCAACTTCTCTATTCCTTTAACTTTAATCCCAACCCAGAAGCAGGAGAGCACAGTTGTCATGGGAATGCTTTTAGACAGGATGCTTTTAACAAGGAGAGATGGAAAGGGTACCTGAGAAGGGCTTTTAAACTGCAAGCACCTAAGACCACCAAGCAGACATCAGATGAATAAAAGCAGCTCTTGTAACTGATTTACTTAATCAGAGCAGATGGCTATTGCCATTCACTCATTATAGCTAATTAAAGGATGTATAAAAGCTTGTCTCTCCCTAAATGGAGAGTAATGAGCATGAGTAGGGGGATGTTTCTATAGCTAGCTGTAGGATCAGGAGGCTTTGTGGCTTCAGTAGTAGCACTTAGAAATACTATTTTAGAGAAATTCTCAAGGTTTTTTAGTTACTTGATGCTTATGCAAGTAAATAAATAAAAAGTAAGGGAAAGTGTTAGAGACTCCTTCTGTATTTTCAGACTGAAGGGGCTTAGAGGTGATCTTTCCTACCATTGGCTTCTGTAAGTATCCTTTCTGTTAAGTTTAAGCAGAAACTACAAGTATTCTGCTTCTCTGTGTTTATTGACATTTCATGCTACTGTAGTAGATGGATTGAACTTTCTTAATGTTTTCCCTTTATTCTACTTGTTCAGCCAATTGATTCTTTAGCAGCTTTTATCTCCTTGCTCCAAAATACTAGCTGGTCTATAAAAACAAACACTTGGAAAGTGGCTGGTTTTTCATGACTGCCATAAATTAGCTGTAAGCAACTAGTTTAGATCAGAAGAAGTAAATGCATCAACATCTCTCAGTAATGCTGTTGGCCACTGAAGCGCTGTCTACAGGAATCAATGAAAGACTATTATTGATCAGAGCAGACCTTTAGCAGGAAATAGAGAAGAAAAGCACTCTACAAGAAACAGAAGCAAGATAATAGAAAACTTAAAACTTAGTGGCTCTGTTGGATTCAATACAAATCAGTCCTTTTCTCTTTTTTGTTTCTATTTCCAAGAAGTGTTATAATTCCTATGAAATGTTCAATTAAACTTATGCGTAGCCAAAGCAGATTCAGATCTTGGATATACAGAAAACATTGAAAAGAACTCTAATTCTTCAAAAAATCCCCAAAGCTTTCATGCTTTAGCAATAACTGATAGCTGCTGCAGAGAGCTGTTTAGAGTCCTTGTCTCATCTAATGTATTGCATCTTATCACATTAGAATAATATAGTAGTTTTCATTTGTCTTTTGATCTTATTCTGAAAAGTAGAAGTATGCAGTTTGGCTTTAGTCCTTGATAAATAAGATAAAATAGTAAATATATATAGGAATAAGAATTTTGACTGAAGAGGCTTCTAACTGCTTGTGGAATTTCAGTGTATTTAAACATGTTTCTGAAAAAATGGGTTTGAATGTCTGGTCAAAATGTCTCCTGAGTATATACAGGGAGCCTAATGTAATAAGTAATATTACTTACTTGTAAGTAATCCTAATTTATTACTGGGTAGTGCTCTACCAACATACAATTTTAGAAGCCAGCTGCAAATAGGTGGAAGGCTTTTCATAGCAAGAGCAAGTAAGCGGAGGTAGTGATGAAAGGATCACTTCATGTTTGGTTGTTTTACTAACTACCAAAACTGTTTGAAACAAATGAAAACTGTCCTCTACCTCTTGTAGCAGAATGTTAATTTACTTTTTTGAAAGTACGCGTTAGAAAAGCTTACTGTCTATTCCTTCTTCAAATCATCCTTCTTAAAGTTCAAAGAGATTTCCTGGAATCTTCAGTGTTTGTGATTTAAGGACCCTTGAGTCAAAATGTTAATGAAGTACCAGAGATTTATTTGAGGCCAGAACCATTTGGGAAGAGACTTTCTTATTCCCTGGCAAATCAACTCTGATGAGCTATGTTTTGCCAGAGTGGAACCTGGAGATACCTGCTCTAGCAGGAAAGATAACAGTGTAGCTTTGGTTTATGAAGGCTGGATGAGCAACCAGTGATAGGTATTTAGGAAACCACTTGTTTCTAATATACTTTCTTTTTGAAGCCCATAGATGCAAGAAGATGGCCTTCTGAAACGCTTCTGCTAAGAACCTGTTTCTATGCCTCTGATCATTCACTTCTCTGAAAATGTACTTCTCCAGTAGGTTATTTAAACTGCATTGCATGACCATAACCAGGGTTTTCTAGAGACAACTAAACCTGATCAACTGGAGCATCAAACTATTTTATGTAGACTCTGACTTTTTATTTGAACACATTTATAACTGCAATAATATTAAGCAATTAAAGTAGTTGAGTCCTTTCAAAGACTTTACTCAAAGAATGGAGTTCAATAGAAGTTGTAGTTCTGTCTTGCATATGTGTCTCCAAGATACAGAAGAGCTGGAAACTACAGAATCAAGTGACAGTGGGAGCACGTCCAGTGGAACATCTTGGTGTTGAATCAGGCACCAGCAGATCACTATCGCAGGCCAAATTCCCTCTGCTCTTCCTCTCTAAGAAAAGATATAACAAAGGAGTCAGTAATATTCCAGATGTGCTGAAGATAAGGCTAAAGTGATTTTTTTTGGTTAGGGGTTGCTCAATCTAATGGCCTGGTTGATGCGAGGCTGCTATGGCTCAGCATCTCCCTGTCCAGCCAGTAGCAATGCTGAGCATCTAATCACCATAGATGCATGCAGTGACAAAATCAACACAAACAAAATAGCGCAGATGTAAAGATACACAGCACCTGTGAATCTGAACAGCACTACTGGCCTGATTCTGTTCTTTGCCACTGGCTGATCGGGATTAAAGTTCACTAGTGGAAAACATATACATTTTATATATGCATATGTGCACATATATAAGTTGGCTCAGTCCAATAGCTGGCCTGGGACACTCAGTTCAGCCAGTCTCTGGCCTCTGGATCCGTAGGTGTCTCCAGTTCCCAGTGTGTGGGTGTGTGAGCCCCTGGTGTTTGCTGACTCATTGCAGTTGCTGGCACTCAGACCTTTATCCTACTCTCTGGCTGTTTCTGCTTGATGTTTGTGGACACTCACCCTACCTACCTTGAAAAGAGAACACACTTTCACAGATGATAGAAATAGAAATTTCCTCAAGATAGAAATAAAATGTTCCTCTCTTCCTATGCTTGTGTTTCCTCAGTACACTCTAATCCTTGTGTTCCCCTACCTTCAGTTCTTCCCCTAAATATTTCATATGAAGTCTTACACATTCCCACGAATGCTATAAATATCTCATAGTAAGTTTTCCACAATCCACAGATGCTCTTTTCCAGTACTGAGTCCTGTTGGCTACTACTCCTTTGTGTCTGTAACATATTCTGGGACTTTATTTGGTTGACTCATCCTGGTGTTTCCCACCACAGACAACAGCCCAGTCCTCTGCCTTGGATAGCCCTTAGAAGAGCATTGCACCCATTAAGTCCCTTGGTTTTCTCTGCCAGTCATTGTTCCTCTGATCCTTGCTGGACCTATGATTAACCTTTAATCACGTAAACTAACAATTATGAATATATTTGCTTTTCTAAAGATGTGCACTCTGCACACCACAGCTACACATCTTTTAGAAGATTGTACAGATGAAACTGCATACAAGTGGCTTCTAGAAATAAGGAGAGATCATGTTGTTATTGAAAGTATTTATTTTTCCACTTTTATGTGCTTTGTGGGGGAGGAGGGAAGGCTTGGAAGTTAGACATTTGTGGGTCATACCAGCAAAGTGACCACAGAATGGCTGAGGTTGGAAGAGACCTCTGGAGAACATCTAGTCCAACTCCCCTGCTCAAGCAGGGTCACCTAGAGCATGGTAGACAGGGTTGCATCCAGGCAGGGTTTGAATATCTCCAGAGAAGGAGACTCCACAACCTCTCTGGGCAACCTGTTCCAGTGCTCCATCACTCTCCTGGGAAAGAAATTCCCCCTCACGATCAGGTGGAACTTCCTGTAGTTCAGTTTGTGTCTGTCACCTCTTATCCTGAATATTTTCCTGATGCATTAAATTGGCATTCTAAATCAGTTAGCTGATGGTCTACTATCGCATTAGGCTTACTTAAAATTTCTGTGCATCTCTGGTTCATCTTGGTGACCTGATGTCACACCGGAGACTTCCGTTAGGTTGAACACGTAACTGTGGCATCCTGAGAGTGAAGCAAGGCTAGGCCATTCTGATCAGTCACTAACAGGCCAGAACTAACACTGGAGTCCAATGTTATGTCAATGTATATGACTGACACAGCAGACTTGGCAATTCAATTTTTGATATTCTGCCAGGCCTTGTTATTGGTTTGGCATCTCTCGCTTGCTGGATCAATGTCCAAGAGCAGATCTTTCATTGCCATTAGCTTTGCATTTTCAGATCATTTGAAGTATGCCAAAGCAGGGGTTTTTAGGAGATTATTGGTTTGGTATGCCATATGTCAGAGGAAGCCAGTGCTGGCTCAGACACAAGTAAGTTCTTATATAAATTTTGAAGGAAATACCTGGAACTGTGAATGACTGCTGACATATGCAGGTGCCCTAGATCAAGAGGCATTTGTCCTAGGTGAAAAAACTTTTCTGTACAAAAACACTATAATTCAGAAGAGAACGTTGTGTTGGCTAACAAGCAGCAGTGGAAGACAGAGCCATTTTGGGAAGGATGATTTTGGCGGAAAGCATTTTAGAGAAGCTTTTTTTGCAATTGCTGCCTTTCGTTGAATTTTGTGAGTACTGAGTGATAACAGCCACATAATTTCATGTTTAAACATTGTAATTGCAAGACCAAATCACAGGATTGCTGATGGATCAAGGCTACTGTTTGTAGAATTCATTCACTTTGGAGATCTCATAAATATTCAGCATACTGCAAGCAATGACTCTTCCTCATGGCTACAGCATATTGATTTTTATATTTATGCAATAGATCCTTCTAAGGTTAAAGAGAATTTTTTCCCATTAAACTGTAAATAATCAATGTGGTCATTGATTTTGTTTAATATGTTTTAGGTTTTTTTTGTGAATTTGTCTACTTTATCATTGACCTAATGGAACAGTGAGAACAACATGTTATGAGTATCATAAAAGGATATTCAAATGCAAATACTCTTTTTACAGCACCTTTTAAATGTCTCATGATATGTATGCTTACATGAGCAATTATTGCTCCCTTTTTTGTAATTTCTCTTACAAAGGCAAATGTAGACTCTCTGCCTTGCCCTCCAATCAAACTTGAAGGCATGAAGAAATGTGCCCTGAAACACAACCGTCTTTCAGAAGTAGAGGAAACATTAAACTTAACATATTAAAAACATAAAAGCTCATGTTCACCCAAAGCCCCCTGAAATATTGCCAGCTTAAGTGAGCATGTTCTCTTGACAGATGTTCTCTTTACATGTAAGGGAGTTCTTGGCTACTTGGTAAGCTCAGTATGTTACCTAGGATGCGACATGCATCATTTCTGAATTGTTTTTCCTATTTTTTCATTTCTTTTCACTGTCAGGGTAGTCCCATTGGAAAAAACAAGCTTCTACTTTTCATTGTTCTATTGGTGATTTGAAGCGTGTTTAGACTTTTTTTTTCTCAAATTACCAAGAACAAAAGGGAATGAATTTGTGAAGTGGCTATTTTCAGGTTTGTTCATAGAGGATTCCAGCAGATGATGACAGAAATATATATTTTATATAACAGACTAAAACTGGAAGAATAAACCTCAAAGATAAAGTTTGCAGTAAAAGTACCTGAATTTTTCTTTCCTTTCCCTATACAAAGCAGATTTTATAGACTTTTTAGAAACTTAAATTACAGGAAGCTTTTCATTAGTTTGATATCCAAGATGTTACAGCTCTTTCTAGAGCAGAAGGCAATTGTGTAATAGTGAATCATCACCAGATGTGATTATTTAGGTGGCACCAAAAAAATTACTTTATCAAAAAATAATATTCCAAGATAGTTCTTAGAATATAACTAGAATTAACCTGTTCTTTTTGATATGCTAACTGTGAAGGTAATAAACCTGTTGACTTATTTCTGAGAATATATTCTGATGTGCATGTTGCAGCAAGCAGATTTTTTTGGTTATTTATAGAATGTTAAATTACTTGTCTTCAATATTCTACTTACACCCATATCATACTTTTATGACATTCAGGGATAAGCCCTTTTCTTTAAGTCCTTTACTGATGGAGGCATCCACTGCTAAATGACTTCATTAGCAATCCTCTGTTGCAGAAGTTTGGAATTAGACAGGGACATCAGTTCATCTTTTAAGAGAATAAAAAAAAAAGAAACTGCTGCTCTCCAAGGGAGCATAATCCATACAAGGATTCATGGGCTGCTTTTTGATTTTTGGAGTCAGTGACAAATGGTGCTTTAATTGTGTTTTAAATTGTTTTAAAATGTGCTTTAAATTATACTTTTCTCCAGTTTCAATTTACCTGTGATAACTACAGACCTAAAACTAAATCAGTTATGTAAGACAACCCAATTCACACAATGGAACCTGCTATTGTAATTGGAATAGCTTATTCCAAACTAAATGCTTAAAGAATAAGGATTAATGACATAGAGTCACATTCATGATTGTATGTGTAAAGCAACAGCTATCTTTATTCACAGAGCAGATTCTTTTGCAGACAATATTTTGCACAGCAGAGAGGATCCTAGGTTCCCTGTCCAAGTCCAGGCTAACTCCTTTCTCAAAAGCAAACCTCAGCAGAGTTGCTAGTTCATAAATAGGCTAGTATGTGCCTCCAGAGAGAACCAGGTTCACTCGCCTCTTCTAGTTTTCCTTTCTACTTCATGAAGACCAGTGAGCTACTAGTACAGATATTCTCTAGGTAGTCTTCATCCAAAGATATATTTGTCTTAACAGCATAAATAAGAACAAATTCCATAACTTAAACCTGTGCCTATGCATATATATTAGCTGAATGCTGCAGTGGTCACATAACACTGGGTATATTTCAACATCTTTTTGTCGTCATCTACTTTTTGCAAAACTTGGCATTTTTATGCATACTATATTTGAATTCATATTAGTAAACTTATCTGAATATTTTCTTGATTGCTACTAAAAGTAGAAACTAAGACTTTTTGATGCTACTTTTCCCTTAGTGTTGGGTTTTTTCTTTTGTCTATAGATTTGTGATTAGCTAAGATGTCTTACAGATATTTTGAACAAGTTGCTACTCCCAGTATTATAACAGTATGAGGCACTAATGAAGGTACAAGAAGCCAGCGTATCATTCTGGTTTCCTTCCTGTAGAAGCCCTTCCCAAAAGATGCTACAGCCAAACAACTATAACAAAACTGATTTAAATTAAGGAGAAAACCTTGGCAATATCAAAGATAGATTTAATATGAGATCTACTCCTAAGTAAGAGTAAAATGAATTTCAGAAGGAAGGATTAATGTTAAGTGTGAAGAACTTAAAAAATGCCTGTGGAATAAATAGTCTACTCTTCAGATTTCTTTCCTACTTTTTTCCTGAACCCAAATGTTTTTGAGGTTGAAGCCAGAAAATGCTTGTTCTCTATTGTCTTCTGAGCTCTTTCCCTTTTGCGTTATCTTGAAATGCTGTTTTATAAAAGACTGACTTTTCTTCCTTATTTTTGTACTACTTCTCCAAACTCCCACAGCTATAAGAGGTATGTATGTTTGTTTCTCATTTCACTGAGGAATGTGAGACTCTGAGTTCACAGGTAACTCATAACTCTTGGATCTGTGTATATGGAAAGATTTGTACCTAAATTCTAGCAAGGACTAATTTGAGCAAAAGCAGTTAAGTGCCTATCAGAGATGGTGGAAAAGGGAAGTTTGAAAATGAAAGCAAAGTTGCAGAGTATTAATCTACAGGTAGTAGATTGGGGTACAGGTAGGCTGGGGGAAAAAATCACCTTGTTATGTAGGTCAAATATTGAGGTATGTAACTGCACATAGAAATACAGAACAGAAAAAAAAACAGGGTAGCAAATGAGGTTATGCATTTACAGAAAGGCCTGCATTTCAACCTCAATCTAATTTATTCCTATTCTAATTCTAAATTCTGACAAAAATACTTTTGTACACTTCTAATTCCTGTTATTCTATTACAGTTCATTTGTACTGTTCAAATCAAAAAGCCTAATGACTCATGGCTTTTTTTTTTTTTTTTTTTTTGGAAAATGGTCACAGCATACTCTAAGATAATGAGAGTTGGTTTACGGCCAAGGAAAAGTGCAGATTCATTTTAAATACATCTCAGAATTGCAGGAGAAAGGAAAAATACCCTATTTGGGTTGTGTCAGCGTCGATTTAAATTGACACTGCAAAGATAGAAATCCATCTGAGAAGATGATTTTGGAAAAAAAAAATCTAAATGTCAGCAGTCCCTTTTGGACTGGACAAAAGGCTGAGGTGCATTTCAGAGAAATGGCATTATATATCCATTGTAATGGTGCTTTAAGAAAGGAGGAAAAAAAATCCCACTTTCACAACTGGATCCAAGGTATAACTTCTTGATATATTCCCTATATGAAGGGACGGTTGCACTGCTAGTGCTATATCCTTATACTAAGAACAGAAAGGAAAGTAAAAATGTCTCTCCCTTCAACGCGTAAATCTGCCTATGTTGTGTTTTAATGAAAAGGATTGAATAAAAACAAGCTCTGCTACAAAAATACTCTGCTGTATGTATATTGGGTGTATAGATAAGCAAACTCTCTTTATAATCTGCAGGTCAATGAAGGATAAAGATGCTTCATTCTGCTTACAACTTATACTTAGCATTTTATCAGCATCAACTTGTACTCAAAGGTGCTATCATGGACATTTAAATGATGAAGTTAGTTTGTCATAATCCCTGCAGCCTTCAACCATTTTAATTGTTGAACCATGTGGGAAGATGATTGGTGTGAAAAGGAAATCAGAGTGGTAAACTATTGCACCTTAAGCAGCTCCTTTCCATATATCACTCTCCACACAAAAGCCCTCAAGATCAGTCTTGTTTAAATATTATTTGCATTTAAATTATTGGATAGGTTATAGACTGTGTGTTTTGTGAATGAAACTAAAAGCTAAAACCATCGGTTACTTATTCTTTTAAACAGTGAAGCCCACTAGTGCACTTTATGTGGAGGCACAGTTATTTGCAGACTGCAGAGTCAAGGACATAAGAGGAAAATCTCTTTTGATATTTCTAAGGTTAGAGGCTAAAAGACGGTACAGAAATGTACTGACTCCGAGCCCTGGATTGTGAATAAAGGAAAGTGTTTCAGTGCTCAGAATAGCACCTTTGTAAACATGTCTTCATTCAAGTGTTGTACAGCCTTAATGGATTTTCTATAGACTAAATTGTTTTGTTATTTTGCAGTTAAACTTGAAAATGTTCTGCAGAATGGTAGGATGGTAATAGGGTGCTACAGTGTCACTTCTATCCATAGCAGGAGTAATGAAGATTCTGACTGTATGCTGATGCTAAATACCATTGTTAGGAAGCCCAATTATATTTTTTTTCCGTGCTCAGTTTGAATAAGTGCAGCAGGTCAGTCATTCTGAATAACAAATCAGCTGCTTAGCCTTTCCCAGAAATAATTCATTATTCAAATAATCCTTCGTTGATTTTCATTTTCCAAAAGGTTGATGAAAGTTTTATAAAGGGACACTTTTTTTTCCCCCTCCAGGGCCTTTCAAAATTCAGGACCTATCTATTTAATAGAATGCCAAGAATCTAAGACGTGCATTTCCCTTACAAAAACTTTTCTCAGACAAAAGGCTATAAAATGGAAAATATAATTAAGACTGCTTTATACTGGGTTAAAACCTGTGGAGTTTGACTTCCATTTTGCAACAAGATAACAAACGACAATGCATCATAAATTGCCTATTGAAATTTCTTAGAGAAGAGCATGGCTACATTCTTGAGAGGATAATAATCTCAAAGTCCTCATTTGGAAGCAATCTAATCTGCCAATTCAGAGTATTATAGATGAGATCCTGGAAGAAGACTGGCTGACCAAGAATCTGGTCCTAATCCAGAAAATAATGAAAGAATAGAGTATCTGTTTTTTAAAAAAAATACATTAAAAATGTCCTAATGGCAAAGGTGATTACTGAAAGACTTCATCAAGAGAATAAAGTGGTGTCACAGGTTTCCTTGCTGTGACTTCCAGGGCACTGGTAGTCAGGAGTAAAGCTTGGTAAATCATTCCTAAGGAATGAAGGATTCATCTGAGAAACGAGATCTTTTTTCCATGAAGTTAGAGTATCACTTACTTGAAATATTCAACTATAAAATCGTAATCACTCACAAAAAGCTTAATGGAAGCACTTCTATTGTATCAGATTCTTTAAGGGTAGAGATTACATTTTAGTATGTGTTTGCATAGGTTACTGGGATGCTACTCTTTGTTCAGGAGTCTCAGAGGCTATAATCAAGAAATGAAAACATAAGTTGCATCTCTCTATGTAATATGCACAGTATCTCCACAAGACTGTAGTGTGGCAAATAATGAAGTATCTTCATGTGCTTATATTTTCCCTTGTCATTTCCCTATCTTATAGCTTTCAGCATATTTAGGGCCTGGACTATTTACTATTCCCACAACTGATCTTGGTCAGTCTGTAGTCACTGCTGTAATTAAGTGTAATTGTGGATCATTTCATAGACTTCAAAAATGCATTCTCTGAATGTGCAGGTGCAGAACTGGGCATGGCATATAGAAGAATAGGGGAAGGGCTAGACTGGAGACCCAGCAGAGTAGTCCTAGGGAACTGGGATTTGCTATACTTAGAGCTAACCCTTCCCGTGTTCTTTCTGGGGCAGCTGCCTCACCCTGTAGCCCATGGCAGTCACATTGCTTTTACAGATGCTTGGCGTAGGCAGGGTATCTGGGACAAGGTCTGCTCTACCAGGCACATGCCCAGAGCTGGTACTGACCTGACAAATACATCTATTAGTGATTTCATATGTATGCCCTCAGTAGGTAGGGAAAGTACTTTGAGAAATAAATGCAAAATATTTGGGTTGCTTTTTCTATAACTGCTGAGAATCAGTGATTATTAATCCTAGGGATGATAATTCCAAGAAGAGCTTGCATTTTATTTGCATCTCAGAACAGCTTGCCAAAGCCGTAGCTGACATATGAAGTCAAGGACATTAGGTTGGCTGATGCACCACCTGACTTCCCAAGTGGGAGGCAATAATCTGCTCTGTGATAAGAAGCTTTCAGAGCATTTTCTTCTTAACTTAGAAGTGTTAAAATTGTATACAAAACATTTCTTCTGTTATTTTATTAAGGTTACTGACCTTATGTCCAGGGGAGTAATAAGATGCCAGAAGGCTGCAAAGAAAGCAAATAAAAGTGATCCATTGTTCTGAGACTGTTGTTTGTAATTCTGTGATAGCATTATAGAATTAAAAATATTATTGACTTGAGCATAGCAGGCTAAAGCTCAGAGTTACTAATATATATCTTCATTCACAGGCAGTTTTTAATGCATATTTTAACCAATTATTCAATGCTCTGTAGCAAAATGGTATCTAAGTATTCATTCATATTGGCAAGTTTTAGACTCCGAACATACATATCTAAATTAAGAAACTAGCATCTCAAGACATCTAAATTACTCCCCTACTATGGGGAAACTCCTCCTTCAAGCTATAAATAAACCTGTCTTTCTCCTTTAACTGCAACAAGAACACAGTACCTAAGTACCTAAAAAGTGGATTTTCTGAGTACCTAAAAGTGGATTTTCTTTCTCTTGAATTATCTTGAATCTGCAGAACTTCGGGCTTCATCTGTTGTGCTGTGTATTTAAATGGAAACTTCTATGTACCTTGATGAGAAGGGTGTAAATACTGTTTTATGTTCATTGCAGTACAGTATCTGTTCAGGAACTGGCCCATTCTATGGTGTAAATAAGGAAAAACGAATATTAGTTTAACCTATGGTAATTGTCAAGAGCTTTTGTGGACTGTCCCAGTAAGGTACTAGTCCTGGTGAACCAGTGAAATCCCAAAGGTACCTACCACAGTGACTTTTCTTGCTAAATCCTAATCTTTAAAGATTCTCTCCTGAGCCTTCCAGTGATTGCTCAAGACATCAACAGGACAACTGTCTGCTGTACGGAGCATGGTGCAGTCCCTAAGTCGGACTGCACAACTCATCTCTAAATGTAAATTAGCATTAATACTCGTCATTGTTTAAAAAATACCATATACTTGGTTTCAATGCAGCAAGAGCAAGAAGCTGCAAAAATGCTTTAAATATTTTCTAAGGAGACCAAAAGAGCAATGTTCTATGCAAGACTAATTTTCTTTTCTTCAGCTACGTTGTCTTGAGGAAAATGTTACCCTGTCTGTGCTTTGCAAGACCTGTTTATGATAGCATGTATGAAAGCTGTGTGTATGATCAGTTAGGAAGAAATGCTATTAGAGAATCCCTTCTGAGGTATTTTGGGTGGGATAGCCTTTCCATCAGACATTCTTCCAGACAACCATACTGCTTCTGACTAGATAAAAGGGGCCACATGATCTGGACAAATAGGACTTACAAAAGAGGATTTCTGGAATTTCCTTTCATTTTCACACCTTTCACTACAAATGATCCCTGCCCCAGCACAAGGTCTTTGGACTTCACTATGACTGAAATATTTAACGATAATGACAATAATAAAGCTTGTAGTAATTGATGTAGGCAATATATTACTAGATCAAGAGGAAACATCAAATATGAAAATAGTACTCTGATTAGTATTATAATGAAAAATAGAAAGATAATTGCATAAACCTCTGAGATATGTAGTACAATTAGCAGAAATGAACCAAAATTTCCATTTTACTAGTAAGTGCTTGGGAGCCACGAAGACCTTGAAAATGAAAAAGGCCATTAGGCTGAGAATGAAGGGCAAACCTGCCAGAGAGGAATGTCTCAGCTCTGCCTACTGTTCTATTCAGAGACTTTTTCTCTTTCCTCCAACTTAAGGAAGAAAGACTGCCAAATTGAAAGACCGCTATGAGGGTGCTGAGGGCACTAACAGGTCCTAATGGCCCTGGTTGACCTCCTTTACCCCTGCCCAGGCCTAGGACCCCATTTCAGCCTCGCCCAGTAATGCTGTAGCCAGGCTGGTCTTAACCTGTAGCTGCTCTCATGGTCTAGCTGGACAACGATTTGCATGTCCATCTCTATTCCTTTAAGTAGCTATAAGCAAGCAAAACCCAAACCATTTGGAGGTTATTTTTTTGACTCGGTATATAACCAAAGAAAGTCCAGTGAGTTTCACATCAAAGGCCATCACTATTTTGTGTAGCAGCCAACTTTTCCTTTGCGTTGCTCTCACCACTCTTTCCAAATGTTCTCTTTGTTTCTTGAACTTTTTTGACTGAGAACTTCATTAAGAAATTATATATAGTATAAATTATATATAATATGCAATATATAATATTTAGTATATTATATAGTTATATAATATGTTACTGAGCCTGTAAACCTTCAAGTTGCTTATAGCCTAACATGAATTTTTAATATTCCTGATTTATATTTATGTAGACATTTTTTAATTTATATTTGCAAGAATGGACATCTCCATTTATCACAAAAGGAGGAGAATGGTGAAGAAAAACTTGATCCCTTTCCCATGGTGGGAAAACTTCCTGAAGGATACCTCGTAGAGGAGTTCCTGTAGGTTTCATCCTCCAACAGAATCCCTTGAAAATGTTTAAGACAAGATGGAGTAAAAAGACCCAAACTTCTTTTTAGAGTGAAAAGAGACAATTAGTTGGAAACTTTGTTCTCTAGTGTTAGAATTCAGTTCAGAGAGAGATATGGGAGACTGGTATTTGCAGTTTTCTTAATGTGTTCTCTCTTACATTTTCCAGCTTCCTAGCTTATTGATCTGTCTGTACATAAGTATAAGGGAGTATTCATTTCCCTAGAAGATTAAAACTCATCCCTTAACATTTAGTTTTCAGTATGTTATTTGCTTTTTTGTATTTAAACACCTGACAGCAAAGACAAACGTCTTCTTATGCATCATTTGGAAGTCATAGGCATTAATGACCCATTAAAAGAAGCACGTGAGTTATACAGGCATAAGTATTTTTATTTTCTAACATACTTAAAAGTAGTGCCAAGTCACACAAAATCATTCTTGTTTTTAGAAAATCTGTGCTTTCTTCTCTGTCCCCTCTTTCTAGATACATAAAACATTCAGAGAGACCTGGACAGGCTGGAGAGTTGGGCAGAGAGGAACCTCCTGAGATTCAACAAGGGCAAGTGCAGAATCCTGCACCTAGGGAGAAATAACCCCAGGCACCGGAACAAGCTGGGGGCTGACCTTCTGGAGAGCAGCTCTGCAGGGAAAGACCTGGGAGTGCTGGTGGATGACAAGCTGACCATGAGCCAGCAATGCGCCCTTGTGGCCAAGAAAGTCAATGGTCTCCTGGGGTGCATTAGGAAGTGTTGCCAGCAGGTGGAGGGAGGTGATCCTGCCCCTCTACTCAGCCCTGGTGAGGCCTCATCTCGAGTACTGTGTCCAGTTCTGGGCTCCTCAGGACAAGAGAGAAATGGAGCTACTGGAGGGAGTCCAGCGTAGGGCTACGAAGATGATCAGAGGGCTGGAGCATCTGCCCTATGAGGAATGGCTGTGAGAGCTGGGCCTCTTCAGCCTGGGGAAGAGAAGACTGAGGGGGGACCTTATCAATGTGTACAAGTCCCTGAAGGGAGGGTGTCAAGGGGACAGGGACAAAGTCTTTTCAGTTGTCCCATGTGACAGGACAAAAGGCAATGGGCAGAAATTGAAGCACGGGAAATTCCGCCTGAATGTGAGGGGGAATTTCTTCCCTGTGAGAGTGATGGAACACTGGAACAGGTTGCCCAGAGAGGTTGTGGAGTCTCCTCCTCTGGAGATCTTCAAGGCCTACCCGGATGCAACCCTGTCTACCATGCTCTAGGTGACCCTGCTGAGCAGGGAGGTTGGACTAGATGATCTCCAGAGGTCCCTTCCAACCTTACTAATTCTATGATTCTATAGTTTCAAGAAACACAGAGGACTGTTTTCAAGAAACTTGTTATGCTTTTTTTTTACTGATACCCTTCACTGACTACTCTGGTGAGTTCAGAACAGAGTTCCTTAAATACAGGGGACAGCATAGTAAAACAGTATAATTTATTAAACTAATGTTTCTGGGATGATTGTAACATGACAATTTTCAGAATAGCATCAAAAACTTCTCAATTGTAAGCAACCCCAAAAAATCCCAAACCTACAAGCAAGAAAAGAATTGAAACATCAAAAGCTCCCAATATTTCACTTTTCCTTTATAAATTAAAAAGAGCAACAGAGTGATTTCTGTAGCAATATTGGCACCTCCTCCTTCTTCCTGCATTGTTATTACAGAAGCAAGTGCAGGAGCAAAGACACTGATAATGGCAGTGCTCATGTGAGAAGAGAACATATGGTGGGGGCAATACGTGCCATGTATCAGTTTTTCTTTGCCTCCTTTTGTATTTAAATCAAGAGAATGAGGTATCCATTTTTTTCTCAGTTATATTACACCAACATATTGCAGTCCTCCCACATCCCCAAATTGTCAGCAGTCTAAGGTTTTTCAACCGCTGCTGTGCACAACTCTGCTGGGAAGAAGAAAGAGAGGACAAAATATCAAACCTGCTAAGCTCTTTCAAATTTATACCCTTGTGCATAGTTTGTGAGACTAACAGGCTGTGAGAAAAGGAAAGGATTGTTTTGTTGTGCTGGGTAGATGGCAGCAAGCAAATGTCTAAGATGCCCTGCGATCCCCTTCTGCTTTACCTCATGTGTGTTGACCTTGCAAGATTCTTCAGGTTCTCTATGGGCTGGAGGAACTGACAGAATGCAGCTTCCCTGAATGCTGGGTTTACTAATTTGTGGTTTCTTTGGTGTAGAGCTTATATGACTAAAACCTACAGAGTTCCATTCTCTCGGCCAGAATATCTGATTTAGCAACATCTAAAAGCAGACATTGTAGTCAATGGTACTAGTAGTATGTTTGAAGTTAGGCAAGTTTGATCATCTTGCTGATATGAGCCCAAAGATGCAGTGCTAGCAAGAAAAAATCCTAGGCAAATCTCTTACAGAAACAATGCCTGGGATCGTACAGATCTATATGAACACAGACTCTGAAAATGTCCTCTTCAAATCCATTTCGTAGAATTACCCCATTCACAGAAATAACTTCATCAGAGTATTTTTTTGAGTCATACTACATATATAGCAGCATATTTTAAATTAAATGAAGAACCTTTTCCTGTGCAGATCATGACTATCTGTTGTAATATGGCTAATAACTTCAGCTTTTCATCTGTGTATGCCTGCTGAATTGAATTGTAAGGAAACCCACAAATTTACTACAGCTGGAACTAAAGGAGCCCTTATTGTACTGCAAATGAAGATGCCTGAAAGTGTTGGGTGTGGATCATGAGATGCTCCCATGAATTTGAGGGCTCCTTTTTGAAAAAGTAGTTGTGAGTTAATCCAGTTATATATCCATCCATCCAGTGATGAAGGTGGTCATTGATTCAAATGAGGTGACACGTGTAACCTAAAGGACAGATTGAGCTCCAGTGAGGGAAGATATAAAAGAATAGGATCAATGGAACTGATTTAACAGAATTCAGCTTATTGGAAATAACACATCTGAAAATATTTGGAATTGTTTGGCTATTTAGGTAAACATTTGAAAAATAATCTACAATAGTAGATTAGATGCACAAAGGACCTCTGGCCTTGTCCATGTTTATGGTATTAGACCCCCATGCTGTAAAATAAGATGTTTTTGCCTTAACTTGATTTTGGGAATGGTCCATTGTCTATGCTAACGTCCAAGCAATGCTCAGGACTTCTTTGGGCCACTGCTATTAGGTCTATACCAAAGAGGTGAGAAGAGCAGTTTTTCCAGTTTAACAGCATCAATGATCAAGTTCATATGTTCAGAAATGTTTTCTGGCACTGTTTAATATTTTGGTGTAAATGTAGCTAATATATCTCTGGAAGATTAGCATGTCCCTGCACCAAAAGTGAACAATAGGGTTAAGCATAGTCACATATGGCTATTCAATCTTAAGAGGAATGTCTCTTATGAGGAATCTTAAGAGGAGTGTTATGGAAAGCATCTAAGCACGTATTTAACTTCACACACTTAAGCAAGATCCTCAGGTAAAGTAATTATGGCCAACCAGTAAATTTTTCTAGTTTTAAAAGTTTTTAAGGTTGAATAAGCATCAGTGTGCAAGCCCTTCTAATTTATGATCTGTAGCCTTGCTCTGGTAACTCACCTCTGGGGCAAATCTTGACAAAATATATTTTCAGAGCAAGCATCAGGGAAAATGTTTTCTAGTTTCTGCAGTCTCTGAATAATTTTTTGTTTTCACTGACTTTCTTTTTGATATCTGTTTCCTACTTGTAAATTAATTTCAGTATTTCATTGGTGTGATCTTTGCTTTATTACTACTGTCTAGGACCGTTATTTTTTTTCTCTCCTTGTAATATCCCTTCTCTTTTTTACAAATGAAATAAGTTCAACAAAATTTCAGAGCCCTCAGCAAAAGCAACACTCACCAGCTACCTGGATAACTTCTCTGCCTCCTCATTTCTGAACAATACTTCTGTATTCTGCCGGCTCATATAAATCACAAGGAAGATTTAAGCAATGTATTTTATTTTGTTATTGCTTTTGAGAGAGGAATAGAACTGAATCTGTCCAAGCTTAAAAAAAAATTAAAAAGCTTTATAGAGAGCTCTGGCAGGCACAGTAGAAAATAGCCTGTTTTACTATTGTTACCATTTGTCTGATATTCATGGTTTTAGGATTTTGTTTTTCATGGATAGGAGAAAGAAAAACCCAAGCTTTTAAAGTATCATTCACTGAAGATATAACTCAGAAGATACATGAATGCACAAAGAAGATAACATAGAATGGACTGAGACTGTTAAATACTGCGAGGAGTACTCTTCCAATTTTTCAAACATATAGACTTTTATACATTTTTCATCTCAATTTTCAATAAAAATTATTCACATTTTGCCACTATATAGGTCCAGCTCTGGCCCTTTGGATCTGGCATATAAGTTAAGAGACTAAAATGTGTGTGGATTAAGAAACACATTATGAAGAAGCTAATAAATCAATTAATATATAACCAACTTAACTAATAAACACACCACTACTACTAATTTAAAATTAATAATTATGAATTTTGCACACTATTACATGCAGTTATTAAACTGTGAATGATCTCTCGAAACAGCTGAATAGCACAACTGCTGTTGAACTCCCCTTCTATCACTCTTCCCTTCCTGCAGCACTTAATACTAGGGTGTCAATCTATCCCTCTTTGCTCTCCTGCACCGGGTCTTTCAAACGTAGACCTGATGGAGAGCCTGACGGGTTGTCCAAGGGCAACAGTGACAGGGTCACTTCTGTCTGTAGGTGTCTTCGCTCCTACCACCAAGATCCACTCACTAAGACAAATCATTTTACTTTAGCTTTGCTTCCTCTGCTTTGCTTGAAGTAAGCACGTGCAATTTCCCACCTTCCGTGCAGACAGCCTGCTTGTCGGAACAGCAGAGTAGTTTATTTTTCACACCCTGCTTCCATGCTCACGCAGCATCTTTGTCATCCTTGAACAATTTTAATCACTTTCTTGGTACAGTGGAGGCCCTAGCTAGTTAAGATGAGCTCTTGCTTATGCATTTCCAGGAATAAAAGGTTACAGTGGTTAAGTCTGGCTTTCAAGCATTTCTCAGTATCAGCCAACTTCAGGTGTAAAACCTTAGATTGTGTTGGTTTCAGTGGCTTCATTTCATGTGGAAGATCACAGAATCTTGGTGGAGAAATTTGTGAATGAATTTTCAGCATAATTTTCTGAATGTGAAGAATTGGCATGTTTATAAGCACGCAAAGTACAATTTGTATGTGTTCATCTGTTCTTTGCAGAGTCTATCAAGTAGAAAAATTCCAATATTTTAGTGTATGGAAAAAGTAGAGTTAGTACTTTCATAACCCCCTAGGAATGTTACATATTCTTTATTCCATAAATTCATTATAACCCAGTAAATTTTGCACAGCTTGAAGAAACCTAAACTATTTTTTATGCATTTCCAAATTTCGCCTAAAACCTATGGAAAACAGATTCATCAGAAATAAAATGGTGTAAGATCTCAAGTTAAGCAGGATGCAAGTTAAAAACAGTAGTGATCAAATACTTATACCCTTTCCAACTAATCCAATCTGTAAATAAGTAATGCAAATTATGAAAGATATATCAAATAGATGCCAGTTCCACAAAAATGCTTTCAAAATGCTATTTCTAATTCTGAACACCATTTCTGAGTGAGCTGCTAACTGGCTGCTGTGTTTCTGCATGGCTGATTAGTTGATTGGCTCCCTGCTTCCCTACTAATCAAATGATAGTTTCTTACAACACACATCTTACCTTTTACCTACAGTATAATTATTTGTTTTTCAATAAATCTAACTATACTCTCCTCTATATTACAGGTTTTTTCCCCGGCTAGGATCCGTGAAGTTCAGTGACACAAATCTTTTCCCTCATGACCAGCGCAGCTCCCTGCCACAGTGAAGATCTGGCATAGATAACATTAAAAAAAAAAAAAAGCCCAGCCTTAAATTATCAAGGTGCCTTTTTTTAACGTGGCTCTTACCTTTTCTGTAATCCCATTAATTTCATCCTGGATAATAGATTATCTGGGAATACCTGTAAAGGAAAACACCTCCATGAAAAACAAATTTCAAATGGGTTTCTGCGATTTGCTAAAATAACTATTCAGTGAATTTTTGCTCTTAATGTTAAAGTAAACACACATAGAGCCAAGGTCACGACTGACTGTGTTTCAAATCAAAGGAAATTATTACTGAAGAAGCACTCCTAAAGATAATCAATCTCTTTTTTAATCAAGAACACAGGATAAGCATGAACTAGAGTACTGAACTATTGAAAGAGGGAACTAGCCTGAGTGTCCTGGCAAGCTTAGAAAATATTGTAGGACTTAAGCTTCTGATCTGCTCAAAGAGAATTCAATCAATTTGCTTTTCCATCCGTGACCAAGGTATCATACATAAGAATGCGAAGCAAAGCGCACCAGGCAGAAGACATTGGTATTTCAGAAGCATGAAGTGACTGATGCTGAGGATTACAAGAAGAGATCAAAACAAATGGCTGGGGAAGAAATTGGGTAAGAATGAATATGCTGATGATAGGACGATAAAAAGAACCGTATATCTTTGCGCCTATAAGGCCTAACAGACCTGAAGCAAGGCAGCAAGCAGAGGGCAAAAGCTGTAGCTGCAGATGGTGAGTTAAATGGTGAGATGAGAAATGACCATGACCTACAGCCAGCCTGCAGCTAGTGAGAGGCTGAGGCTTGTTCTTCCACTCACTCATGGTCATGGTGGGATCTCTAGCTATAGCAGACCAATTGGTGAGGAGAAGCGTATGCTTTCTGGTTTTGAGTATCTTGCAAATTGTTGTCAGCTTTCCCATGTCCCGTGTGTCACATTACAGGAGTCAAAGAGAATTTAAGAATTCCAAGTGTTACTGAGAAGGAAAAGAGAAGGATTTGTAAGGGAGACTAAAATGCCTAGAGCCCCCGAAACCCCAGCTGCTTTTACTCCAACACTAAATCAACAGTTGGGAGGGGTTACAAATCCATTATTCCTGTCTTATTGGTGGAGAACTGAAGCATGAAGGGCCTGGGTGATTTCATTCAAATTGATTATGATTATGAATACGATTATGGCAGACATGGGAACTGAACTTAATTCCATGAGTAGTCCTTTTTCTTTTTCTTTTCTTTTTTTTTTCCTAAGTCTTCCCACTGCAGGAAAATGTTCCTCCTCCTATTTTTAGATACAGCCTATTTTTGCTTCTTATTTTGTCTCTAGACTGCAAAGAATTTATGATATGGACCATTTTCTTTTAAGCTTGTACAATATCTTACACAACATTGTTCCGGTGTAGTAGCTGCTGCTTCTAGAAGCGTGTTTCTGCGTATTATAGAACAAAGCATAAGTAACAAACACGATAAAAATGCAATAGAGATCCTAAATAAAATAATAAATTGCTGCCCAACTGTTTTCCCTAAAGCTTCAAATCTTAAAAAAAAAAATCTTAAAAAAGGATCTTAAAAAAAAAAAAAAAAAAAAAAAAAAGAGTGCTTACAGACTCCTTTTTGGAATCCTTTTGCTGATGATGTATATTCAGCATTCATTTAAAAAGTAAGCCAAACTATGCCATACATTTTTCAGGGAGACAATAGAAGCAAGGAATTTATGATCATTGACTCTTGCTGAAGGCTGATCCTGTTGATCTGTGTTTGTCACTTCAGTTGCACAAAGTCATTTTTCAGGTTTTCATGGCTGGCAGAGGGGTTAGAGTGTAACTGGAAATAACACATTGAAATAACATATGTCAGAGTGTATTGTATGAGGAGCTGGGAGCTGCTCTAACAAGCCTTGAAAAATATTGCTCCTTCTACTACATACAAGGGTAAGGGTCTGTCTTACTTGCCTTTTAAGTCAATTGGAGCTTTGTCTGAGTGAGAACCGTAGGATTAGGCTGTGAGGGAATTTCGGTTTGCACCTTCATATGTGAAGAGTTCTTTTAAAGGCTGTGACCTGCTGAAGTTAAACGTTGCTAAACAATCAGCTGGCTATATCTTAGCTATAGCTAAGATCCTCAGCTAGTATAAAAACATTCAATCACTCTTTTAGCTATTCCACTAAAAAATATTAAATTATTTTCTTTGCTGAATTTAACCTCGGAAGGTTTATTACCTTTCTTTTCAATTAGTCATGGGTCAGGGAAAATCCTCCAGTGCTTTTCTGACTTGAGCTGTGCTTAAAGGTTTTGCTAGCATAACTGTCAAGTAAGAGCCTGAAGAATCACTCCCGTGCCAAGAGTGTCTCTGCTAGAAAATATGAGCGTGAGTAAAGCGTATGACTGAAAAAAAGAGCATCTCTTTGTTAGTTGATCGATTTCGTCCAAAGAAGTGGTATGAGCTATGCTAACGAAAGCATCTATGCGCTGATCAGGTTTGTCGGTGTAGTGATAAATACTTTAATCGCTTCCAAATAAAGGCAAGTTTCTATGTTGTTTCTATGTTTCTTGGGTCTCCTAGCCAGGTGCTTTGGCATCTTTGGCTTTGTTTGTTGTAGTAAATTCAACTTAATATTTACTTTTTGTTTCAAAGGGAAGTGAGCGGATTATGTTAGTAAGAGAAAGTAGGCAGTTGTAAAGTATGGCCAGTTCCCTCCACCTCTGCCGTTAGTAGTTGTCAGCTTGGTTCATTACCCTCTGGCTGCCTGGAAAAACAAGTTATGGATTCCAGGCACTTGTCCCCTGGGCCTGCAGCTCCTTGCAACACATCTCCTGAACTGGTTATAATTCAGATGATGCTCAAGGCAAAAATAAGCAGGAGGACGTAGCAGGAGGCTATATTCAAACTCGAATCTGAGTACTGAGCTGATACAGAAGTGTGCACGCTCCAGGAGACTAGGCTGAGTTCTTGACTCAGGTATCTCTTCCCAGGTGGAGCTCTTTTGGGGCTTGGACACCTAAAATGGGGAAAATGTGTCCTTCCGTCACAGAAGTATTGTGAAACCAAAATGTAAGCATGTCAATAAGAGGCTGAGATGTTGTGATAGAACCTGTGTATTTTTTCGAAGTCCTGAAGGCAGGAGAGAATAAATTAAGGCAGAAGAGGGGAGCATAATATTAATGGTAGTAATAAAACAGATATATTCAGTATCCAAAAGGAGGAAAATTCTCAACTGATGAAACCTGGAAATTACTCTTATTGCAGCCATCATTGATGATTTGCTCTCTTCCTTTAAAAAGGAGTCTAATAAAGTCAGAGACTTTCTACTGTGTTTGTATCTTAGTATATAAATATTCTGTTCAATGAAAACTGCATTGAATTTTGTTTACTGTGGTAGGTCAATATTTTCCTGGTGTTGCATTAAAAGATCTACTTGTCCATACATATTAAGTAAAGTGCTATCACTGTTGAAAAGTCCTTCAGGCAAGAGAATGTTTAGCTGTTCTGTACATATATGTTCTTCTTCAAGAGAAATTTGATTTAGACTTTGTTCAGCACTTTCCTGGTAGAAATCCTAATTTCGATAAAAGGCAGAGGCTGATACTACAATGAGAGAGACAGGAATTAAAATAATATAATATAACAATATCCTCAAGTTCCTCTTCTGCACAAGAATATAAAATCAGGAATGTACCCCTGAAGTGCTTAACTTCAAAAACTTCTTAGCATTTTGAATAACTTTCTTTGATTTTGAATAAATTTTGTGTAATTTTGTTTTTTACAAATATTAAATACTGTTACAGCAACCAATAGCATTGTTCCTAGCAAAGATAGTGGTCATTCAGCTAACAAGAGCATTAAATGGAAGCTATGTCTTAAATAGAATATAACATAATTCCTTTAGATGGCAAAACCACTATGCCTAACCTGTGTCTGTAACCTCAAGGGAAATCTAAGACCTTTTATGCCTTTTGGAGCATTTGGACAGTTAGGACAAGTGATGGCCACTAAATTTAGTGCTCTTGGAGAGACTCAGATGGTAGGCTTGAACACAGAAGTGTCTGATTTCTGGTTTCCAGGTTGTCTAATATATCTTATCATGAACTGAACTCTAAATTTCTCAGTCTTATCAAGGCTAAATTTCTTAGTCTTTTCAAGGGTGTTCTTGGCATATCCAGATGTTCAGTTTTGTGGGAAGTCTGAAGTCAAAGCTATTGATTTTGCCAGAACTAACCTACAGTTAAGCTGAGTTTTGAGACTAATGCTTATCATCTGATGATTTAATCCTTCTGAAGGCCAGCTCTAGAGAGTCTTTTTGATGTCCAAATCCAAATACTTCTGAAATAAATCTGTGTGTTTCCATTGCGTAAACTGTGGGATGTTGCTTCAAACTGCTGACCATAGTAACTTTGGAGTAGTGTAAAGCAGTTGCAACTGAGGAGGAAATCAGGCCTGTCACTAATTGCTACAGCACAGTTAGTCAACATAGTATTCATATTCTTCCTCTGAACTTCAGCAGGGAGTGATTCTGGTCCATCATGTGGTGTAACCTACCTAATGTGTATATATTTCTGTGAAAGAGCTGGCTCTGCAGAACATTTGTTCAAAGTAGTGCTGGAAATAGAATCAGGAGTCTCTCAGTCTACAGTTAAAATATATCTTCTTTGCCAGTGACAAGAAAAGTCTGATCTGTGGGTCTACCCACCTTGCCAAGTTACGTTAGCCAATAAATAACATGCTGTTTCTAGTTGCAACCTGGTGACATGGTGACTCAGGTTAAAATGATGGGACGCCTTCGACCCGCTGCACAAAGCAATCAATCCTAATGGTTGTCTTGGTGGTTCCTGTAGCACACATCTTTCCCAAGATGCATAGCTGAGTCAGAAAAAGCTAAGACGTTGCACATTTTTAATTCACTAGGCGCTACATCTCATGCCCCCCACCACCGACTAACAAATAAATTAAATTCAAATTGTACCTTTAACCTCTGAACGATAGTTCTTACTAAGATAGATGACAAGGCAGAAGATGGTGCCTTGCTCAAGAAGACCACTGTATTGGACACCAAAGAATGCATATAAAAGAATGAGATCAGGAATGCTTATCCTGATGGAAATATTTCATTCAGAAGAAATACTTGCTTTAGATACTGTAAAATCCAATCACAAAACACAAAGCAAAAGGAAAACAAATCTTTGTTCACTGTAATAATCAACAACTTGTTCTGTAGCTGAAATAAGAATATTTGGTTTACATTTCTTTTAAATTGACTGATTATTCTCTTAATGAAAAATTTGAAATATAGACCACTCTTCACTTTAAATAAACCAGAAAAAAACCTTTACCAAACAAATATATGATAAATTTAGAACTTACATACCATTAGTAGATTAGTATGAGTTATCCTCAGAACAAAGACTGGTACTTTTTTAGAGGGGTTTCCACACTGATTGAAATGAATGCTAAGCATCTCGATGGCTGCATTCCTGAAATGCTATATGCACTTTCGAGCCCAGAAATGACTGCTCTTCACCGCTTATGCTTATGGCCTCTTTGTCATTTCTCTGACTTTATAGGAAGTTATATACCACACTAAAATATCAAAGAATGGATTTCATACATTTCACCCATGTGTGTTGGATTTTAAAGAAAGAAAATCAAAGAACTGAGGACTATTCTGAAAATGCAGTATAGTATTTATATATTTAATTTGCATTCATAGTCAGTGTGATTCCTCCCTTTAAATTTGATGCTTGTGAATAAAGCCATGTGTATGGTATCTACTGTTCATTTGTGGCTTTAAATTCTGAGCCTTTAAAATAAGTTGTGATTATTACACGTACACTTTGAAAAATCACTCCCCCAAGTGCACCATTCATACCACTGAATGGAGGTCTGATTTTGTTGTTTTTCTGAAGAGAGCATTTTGGGTTCTTTGGGAAAAGAAGAATGAGATGAAATATTGGAAGTATTAATTAACTGAGGCAGAAAAATGAATTGGGAGGCAGGAGAATGACTCAGGTGAAAGAAAAGTATATATATGTATATAATTTTTTTTTTTACATGTTTCTGAGAAGAGATTTTTAGGCTATGAGCAGGAAGAACTGATCCATCTTCTTTTGTTTTATAATTTAATTGCTTCTAAATGTGATCAGTATTTGCATACATCAAAGTCCACAGAATCAAAAAAAAAAAAAAAAAAAAAAAAAACTCCCAATATTTGTTCTAGGGAACTTAAAATATTTTTTCCAATTAATTAAGCAATTTTTTCAGGTTGTTTCCTTCCTCATAAAGATAACTTTATATTGAGTCTGCTAAATAAGTTAATATATATGTATAGCAGATAGTTTAGTTTAGTGATATGGATCTCCTTAACATGTGCACATAATCTTTAAAATTTACAGCAAGCCTCTGCTACCTGTTAAGTAACATCCATCATTCTTCCTATCAATTTTCCAAAACAGAAAAGCCACTAGTGGAAAGTTTCCATAAAATGCTGTCTTCTTTATTTATCTATTTTTTCCCCAAGTTACTCATAAATCATAAGACATTAATTATAAAGGCAAAGAACAATTTTTTAAAGTATTCAAAACCTTTCCATCATAAAATCCCATCACTGAAAAAAGTACATGCCAGCCATGCATCAATACAGCAATTAAGCCTTGGAGGACAGAAGAACAATATAAGAGTTAGCACACATTTATGGAACGCAGGGAAATGAATGCAGACACCCGGTGCCTTCATATTTTCAGCACGCATAACTTGCAATTTAGTGAGTGAAAAATATTTGAAGATCTGGAAATACTGTAAGAAAAACTGACTGTATTAAATTCCAGGTGCATTGATTGCAATGAGCCAAGATATTCCCACTGTGTGCTCCAATCCCACTTAAAGTCAATGAAATGACTTCTATCGACTTTGAAATATTTTCAATCAAGCCTAAGGTCTAATGCGTGGAACTCTTGCTAATGTAGAAGTACATGGTTTAATAAAACAGAAAGGTTCTCTGCTTATCAAGAAGCCTCAAAATTATGACTGCTTTTTTTAAATACTTTGGAATATTTTTAAAACGGAGTGTACAGAAACTGCTCTACAAGACATGAGGCTCCCCCAAGGTAAATTGAATGCTAACACTCAAAATTCGCCCATAAGAATGACAAACACTTTTGAGGATTGTTTTTCATCCAGATTCTCACTGGAAAATAAATTCTTTGGAATGGGATGAGAGCTTTCTACAATAACTTTCCCCAAGATGAAACTATCACAGTTAGGTGGATATGAAAAAGTCACAAATTAAAATAAAGGTATTTTCTTAGCAGTCTATAATTTAATGACTTTTTACACTGTGTGATAAAATGGCAATGGTGCATGCTATGAGTAAGCTGTACTTAAGGGCATACGCTGATTTAATGAGCTAACATATATTTTTATCAAAAAAGAAAAAGCTGCTGCTACACTGATGGGAGCATCTTTCTACCTTTAGGTTTATTTGAAATAAAATAATGTATTAAATATCCTACAGTCTAACTCATTCATTTCAATAGTATTGTAGTATTATATGTCATTTTTAGTATCTTGCTGCTTACTGAGCAATCATGAAAGACTATGTAATGTATATTCTTGTTTATAAAGATAAAACCCAGTGCTTAAAGGAGTTGCAAAAGAAATATCAGTGGTTGAAGCAACAATTTGCTTCAATGACAAGTTCTGGAAATTTCATGGAAGACAGAAAATACATATTTTCCTTTCAGTTCTGTGCAAAAGTCTGTGAGAAAGATTCATACTGTATTATTTCATCTGAATTGTTATTAAACCCATGCCTTTTCTTCATATCTTTCTTAGAAGAGCAGGAAGACTTTTAGAAAATATACATTCTCTGGTAAGGCTGATATTTTTTAATATGCACATTTTCTTATTTTAATATTTTTAACCCAGATACACCAGAACAAAAATGTTTTGTTCAGCAAACAGCCTCTCCTCACAGAGGCAGTGATTTCTGCTCACTAGTAACCAGTCTTCTAGGGAAGTTGCAATCTGTTTTAATTTGACATTCAGTGCGATGAAGTCTGACAGCGTGTCTTAGAAGGATATAATTCAAAGGAAGTTTTGCACCATCGAATACAGGTACAGTCTCTTAGCTCCGTTATGATGCCTCCTCCTCCTCTAGCTAAATTTTTTTTAGAAGTAGCATGTCGGAGACTGAGAACTCATACTATATTTTTCATCTGAGTTGTTAATAAACACATCTAACTTGCATATTTATATAGAGGATTTGCAGAAAAATATGATTACTGGTATTTTTCTGTTCAATGTTTCTGGATGTTGTTGGATGAAAAAAGATCTATAGAAAGGAAATAAACATTACCTTTGGAGAAAAAAAAGTCCTATCAGCTAAATAGGATAGGAAGCGTACCTTTGTACCAATAATGTTCTTGTAAAACAGTATTGATTCACAAAGGTTTTCTCTAGATGATATGGGTAATAAACCTAAACTGTGATTTATTCAGTCAGGACATTGCTCGTGAGTCTCTAAATTGTAACTGGGCCTCCTCTCTTTAGAAGGCTTGGCAAACATGGTCACAAACTACACTCTCTCCCCAAGGGAGACTAAATGGATTATAATATAAAAGATGGGGTTTCTGATGTGAATAGTTTCAATCTTTTTCTCTTGAAGATACGGATAATAAACCAAAAGAATGATTTATATCATACACGGAAGCCACCGTTGCCTAAGGTTTCCATTCAGTGTTCCTAGAGAGAGGCCAGACTGCTGCTCCAAGTGGGTTACTGCTGAGTCTCAGTGCTAGCTGTGTTGCTCAAGAATAAAATCGCTGCACTTTTTTTTTTTTTTTTTTTTTTTTATGATTTTAGAGCTTTCTTTTGGGGGAAATTACACTGCAAAGCTATATCAGGGAAATTCAACTTAGAAAACAGACATGAGAATTCTTACACTTACTAATATTTTTGCACTTATTTTTGGCGACTTTACTGCTTTCTTGCATTCAGTGGTATATATTATGATGCTATTAACAGCCTGAGAGACGTCCGTCTTAGACATCTAGAAAGACTATAATTCTCCCTGAACTGAGGAAGGAATGCCATTCTTTAACATGATGGGTTTTCTGCTCTGCACTGGAACATCCTTTGTAGTATGTTAGAGAGAATAATTGCATGACTAAACCAACAAAATGCATTTTTCTCAATTAGGAACCAGTTATACAACAGCACTTACACACCTAGCAGCCCAGACTGACTAAATATGGGATAACTGAAAGCAATCTTCAAGCAAATTGCTCCTGAATAAATGTTTCCTTATACTTTTGAGATCTTATGATGGTGTTTCCTTTCAACCTGAATTAATGTGTCTAGTGTGACTACTACAGAGCAGCTACAGGTGTCTGATTAATTAAGTCTTTTATCTATATTTTTACTCTTTCCTCCAATAAGTATAAAGGTAGTAAAGTCAACTGTACACATCAATCCTCCCTAAATAAGAAGCACAATGTTGCATCAACAACCTTTCCTCTCTGGACACAGACAGGCTATGGCTTTCTTTGTAGTATTTCAAAACTTTGACTAGGCAGTGCTACCCAATCACGATCTTTCAGCTGTCACCTTTTTCTCTTGATTTCCCAGTGTCAGCTTACCATAACATCTGTCTAGACAAAAAAAAAAAAAAAAAAAAAGAAAGAAACGAAAAAAAGAAAAAAAAAGAAAGAAAAAAAAGAAAAGAAAAAGAAAAAAAAAACGTGCCTGCATCTCTGCTCTTCTCCCATTAGTTACATCAACTCCATCTTTTCTATGAATTCCTCTATTGCTTAGGACAGAAATGCTCCACTCTCTTATTCCGGCTGTTGGTTTGAAGTCAAGTCAGCTCTCAAAGAATTATAACTCCAAATTTTCTTCCTTCTTCAACTCTGTGCAAACGCTATGGCTCCAGCTACGTTTGTGCCATTAATGGCAAAAAAATCATTGTGGTGGTGCCTAAGGAAAGTGTCGATACCATTTCCAGTGCCTCCCTGCTCTCATTATGTTTAAGGCTGAACATTAATTTTGAGGGTGGATTCCTATTTTCAGGGGAAGCTGAGCCCTTGCACTCCCCAAAATTTGGAGGGTCCAGCATCATCTGCAGCCAATATTCTTCACTGTAGCTACAAAGCTGGAGAGTTATGCCACACCACCAGCGCTTAAGAAAAAATTTAGCCTTACGTCTCCCATCCCATTCCCCTTTATGCTTGCTGTGTGGCACAGCTGACAACGATCACGTGCAACACCAACAGTCCCTCAATAAACTGACACTAGGGACAAGAAAATGGGAAATAGGGCTGGGAGAAAGCTGAGAGCCTGCTGCAGATATGCATTATTTGCGGGACAAGCAGTAGGAGAGAAAAAACATCTTTTTAACCATAAGGTAAACAAATCTGTCTTGGAATCACCAGGGTCAATAAATATAAGAAAATCTTGTATTAAATATATTTCTGCAACTCTGTTTTGTTAGACCTTTTAATGTTTGTCTGACTTTATTTGGGGAATCAAACGTGGAAGGCGCAGACACAGTTTTTCACCAGGCTTGTCAAGCTTCCCTTGTGTTGTTAGGAAGCATTTCTCAGGAACAATTTTTAATTAGAGAAAGTTCAATAATTAATTTAGTAAGAGCTACCAAGGTAATTTTCAAGCCCTTAGGGGAACTATGAGTTCACTAATTCTCTGTGACTTTCTTTGGAATATACTCTAGAAAGAAAACAATGGTTTTCATCACAGAACAAAAAAGGGCTATTTCAAAAGGAAGGGAAATTATTTACTTTCTCTATTCATTGTGCAGAAAATAAAAGCTTATGACTTAAACTTTAATCTTTCTTGCTAGTATTTGATACTAAAAATGCATTTTGTTAGCTAATGTAAAGAGTTTGTGAATCACTGGCATAAATTATACAAGAGGGTTATAGAGGTTCATTTTCTCTGCAAAAACAGGGCAGGCAACCATCTTCCCGGACCAGCATTTGGATGGCTGGTGCTGCTGGGCAGCAAGAGAAGTTGTGAACTAAATGGTGTTTATCCATCCCCCTTCTTGATGATTCTGCGTGTACCTGCCACTCTCAACAAGACTGTGCAATACATAAAAATGCACGAGCGAGGAAATAAGTCCTTGTGGAGTAGAAGTAAGGAGCCAAAGCACAACTGTTTATCTCTTGATACATTTTCTTAGATTAGGGATATGCCCTGTGTGCAACTGCAGACTCAAAGGACGAGTTAATGCAGATTTGGGACAAGCCTTGCGCTTAACAAGAGTTAAGTCTCACTGGTTTGGGTGTTCTTTTCTTTTTGGTTTAACTTAATAGAAAAAGCTGTGTATTTAGACCTTTTGAATCATCACATCTTTCTGACAGTCTGATTTTGTGTCCAGGGTACGTAACGGGCGGTATGTTTACTCACATGAGTAATGGGATCTGATGGGAATCTGTGTACCCGTACTATCATGAAGTAATCATTAGCGAAAAAAAAATTGTATTTAAAGCTATGTAGTTAATTCAAGTATTAGAAGAAAAATGTTTGAGCTGAAATGTACAATCTGAGTATACCCTTAAAAATTCTAGCTTTATACTTGCTTTGGTTATTGTTAAAATTGATTATCTTCCTTCAACCAGGGGTGATAATGTTGTTTTTTTTTTGTGGGAGTTAGAATTTCTGAGCTGTTCTGGAGTGGACATTTATTGCCTTATAGGCTAAAACTGTAGTGGAGTTATTTCGTATCTGGATTTTCTATGAGTGCTTATGGTTAGATTCTGATTTCAATGATAATATTGTAACTGTGAAAAAATGCCGCTGGTCTTAATAGACATGCAGTTGTCATTGAGTGAGGAATAGAAACTATTTTCTCCCACCTCATCAGATATTGAAACTTAATAATATACGTTTCAGATGCCAATTACCTTCTAATGGTAATGATTAGTTTTCATTCTGACTCAATAATAAATTATGGTGGACTTTCTAAAATTCAGATCCGTTTCTCTCTCTCTTTTTGGAAACAGTACGGTGGATTGTGCTGTATTATGCGGAACGGAAATGCGCGGTGGTAATCTCAGTGTGACTCCTTTGGCAGCACAAGCCCATATTCTGTGTGGCAAGGTGTGAAAGGTGCTTGGTGGGAGCAACGGGGCAGCGGTGCTGCCAGTCTACTTGGCACCCATTTGAGCTCCTGCAGCTGTTTTGTTTCCAAAGACTGGATGTGGGAGTGAGGAGACCTCCTACCAGGCAGCCTAGCAGGAGCTCAGAGAGCTTTGAAACTGTTGAATAGTGCAGAAAAAAAAGGAGCTAATCAGATACTTTCCCAGTTGTTGGCAACTGAGGGCTCTGTATTGACAGAACTGCAGTCAAGCGATGGGTAAATTTTTGGCTCCTAGTGGTAGCTTAGGGCAGGAGGGAAACTCCTCTTTCCTTTTCTGCCTGGTTGCAAAGAGAGACTAAAAAGGGGCTACACTTTTCTCTGCTTATCCCCAGAATCAGATCATGGTAGTATTCCTCCTACTTAATTACTCCTTCAGCTGCATAATCCAAATTATAGTAAGCAAACTTTTCTCTTGGCCACTTATTAGCACAAAACCAGGCCATCACGTAGCTTCATGGACTTCCTGGAAATGAAGCGGACATTAACTCAAAACGATGAATTGAAACTTTACTCCTGGCATGATTACAGGTGCTTCAGCTTTTTATTGATCTGAGTTTGGCATCGACATACAGCTTTCTTTACAGGTGTTGCTGGAAAAGCTTGTTGAGAGTGTGAAAGATCTGATTAGGACAAGAACAAGGAGTTACTGAAACGAATGTACATATGACATAGACACTCTCTTAAATCTCATATGAGAGAGATCTATCAGAGCTGTTATAATTTGCTGAGGCTGGTCAGAAAGCTTTTTGGTAGAAAATTCCATTTCATCAGAAGCTTAATATCTTATGGAACTGAGTCTGTTCCGACAACTCTTCTCATTGAAAAGTTTTATGAGGTCCTACTAAACTCACTGGTTGAGGAGGAGGTAAAATGAAAAACTGGCTTTTCTGAGGAAAAAAATAGACATTTTTATAAAACTATGTTTTTGCCAAGCTTTTTAAAGTTTAACATTTTCTCCAAAGTGGAAAAAAAATAAACCATCACAAAATGGTGTCCATGGTCTCCAACCATCTCCATTGTTCATGTAGCTGCTGAGTAAGGGTTAGTACAGCTGATCAGATCTGAAACATTTGAAGAAAAAAAAAATACTGGGACATTTTATCTAGCAAAAAAGTGGTAGAACAGCTATGTAAGGCTGAGGCAAATAATGCACCTGAGCTATAGACTAATGCAGGCTAATTCAAGATTTTAAAATGGAGCTGGGGAATGGTAAAGCTCTGAGGTGTTTGGAAGTTAATGATGCAATGTTGTAGCAAAACCCAAATTAAACTCTCAGTTTGAATCACAAAAACAGATTAAAATTCGAGTTCTACAGGATAAGACTGTCTCATGCTGTTTGGTGTGGCATTCCTACTGATTTTTTTTTCCTTTAGGGATGCCAAAGAGTGATAAGTATTGTTTTGTTCCTACTCCTTAGCACCGAAATTTTTCTTAGGGCAATGACAAAATTTGGGTCTGGTGTCGAAACCTTTATGCAAATAGTACGGATGCCTGAATATAGAAGAATGTGTCAAATATTTTGCTGCAACTCCCTGAAATTTTGCACATGCCAGATGAAGACCTATGGTAGTTTCTCACACTGCTCTTTTTGCAGTGTTTGTTAACTTTCAATATTATGATTTTTTTGGTACAAACTGGGTTTAATTATGGCAGTTCTGGGCAGAGATGTTTTCCTTTCTTTGACCCACCTAATTTAGGGTTCCATTCAATTAGAGTAGCTAAGAAAAACAAAGAATCATTATTATTCATCTGTGAATGCAGCTAATTTTATTATCATTTTGCCAGTAGAAATGAGATGAGAAAGAAACCTATGGACAAGATTCATGGTCTCTTCCTGAGCAGAGACGCTCATAGCCCACAGCATTGCTACTTCTCTACCAAATTTCCCAAACGTGTTAAATCTTTAAAATTCTTTCTCCTTCCATGCAAGAAATCCTCATTGAGAAATGGAAATTTCTCAGAAAGATTAAAATACAGCCTTATTATATCTCAGCTGGTTTGAATAACAAGAATGTATTTATAGCACCAGCCTCTCAAAATATCCTAAAATACAGCAAGTTTACTGTTCTCTGAGGTATTCCATCACGTATTCTTTAGTAACATTTTGCCTCAAGGCAATAGAACCAACTCCAACAAATCAAGGAGACAGAACAATAAATCCAAACAGAAACCTTCCATGGGACCAAATACTCCTGTGAGAATCAGAAATAAACATTCTAAATAAAAAAATGTAACTTGAAAAATATTATAATAAATGAATAAGGTTCTTTGCACAAGTGTAATATAAAGCTGATCCTGTATAACAAAGCAGTCATTAAAAGTTACTATGTAATTACATTTGATATACTATCCACTGATTCATTTTGCAGGCTTCCAAAACTTTATTAATGTGTACAGCAGTGTACAAAAATACCATATCATAGACAGGGATGACGCAGGTTTTTTAGTATCGTTTTCATTGCAGCTGTAAGCATGAAAAACTCGGCTGAAATGATTGTGCTCGTGCCAGCGTTGAGTATGTCCTGTATATCAAGGTTGACATAAAAATCATTTAAGTTACTTCCCTGTGGTGTGCAGCCACAGGCATAAGTAAACTGAGCATTTCTTTCTCCCTCTGCCTCCGAACAAAAAGATAATTATGGTGAAACTGCTACTGCAAGGGACTTTGTACATCTTCATATTACACTGATCCTGATCTCATGCTGTAGGTTTTGGCCGCCTAGCCTCACCTTATAGTTCTTACTACCAAGAAAAAAGTCCTGATAAAAGTCATGATACCACATAGAACATAGACTTTTCATGTATGTCCATTAAGATAAAAAAAAATGCTAGATACCTACCAGCAGCAGGTAGTTAGAGAACTTGGAAATCCTTTCAGTAATGCCCTGTGTTGTCTAGCCCTGATTATTTTACATTTTTGCTCTGATTATTTATGGCATGAAGTCTTTGTCTAATATCAAATGCAAACTTTAAGATTGTTATTTGTTAAGCCATAAATAAACAGCTTCATTCAGTTTTATTTTCTTGAGGTTCATTTTCACTTACAATTGAAATGCATTTTGGCTTGTACTGATATGAGAAGCTAGTTGGCCTCATGTAGATATCCTTTCCTTGTCTATAGATTGCTTCTGATTAACCTAGAAATCTGATACTCTGCATCATTATATACTAACCTAACTGTAATCAGAAAAATTGTTTGGGCCAATGGAACTTCTATCAGGCTTAAATTAGATTTGCAGTGTTGTTAGAACAGAGGCTTCAGGTTTTAAAATGGAAAAGTGGCTATATTTTGAACCACCTTTCACTTTTTCCATGCAAATGAATAAAGCTGTTTTACTTGGGCAAGTTTCTTTCAATTTTTTTTTTCTTTTTCTTTTTTTTCTTTTTTTTTTCTTTCTCTAGTCTGCTCTAGAGCTGGCCAAAAGCTTATGCTTTCTTCCCCTATCCTAATCTTTTCTCATTTCATGAGCCATATTGTATTGCACAAAAGAAAAGACTTATGCAAAATTGTGATTACGGTGGCAGGTTCAGCTGTTTAATCTCTGAATTTAATTCCTTAATATCCCTTGCTTCTCATGCAGACATATAAGAGACCGGCTTTCTTCCTCAGGCTGAAATTACCCTATGTTATGTTCACAATGAAGTCTCCTCATGGATCTCACATCAGGATAAAAAACTACATTAAGAACAGCAAGTTGCTGTTCGTCCAGCAAAAAAGTGTCATTGCCAATGAATGGCGTTCACTCTTGCTGGATGAACTGGTCCTTTGAGCAATTGCAAGTATTGCAAATATGAGAATATGTGCTGTCATCTTTGCTTTGTTATACAAATAACCATATTATAAGTGCTGAGTGGTCCTGTGCAAGGAAATAATGCTAAAAACCCCCCTTTTAGCTCTTATGGAAATTTAGAAAAGGGACATTTTGACTCCTTAGGAGAGTTAAGATGTTTACATAAAAAATATGCAGAAAAAGATGCTAAAAAAACTGTTTTGCTTTATAGCTCTTCAGGTACTTTCCATAGTTTGCTTTACAGAGAAATTTGAAAGCCATTACTGAAAGCATTTTCATCAAAAAGGAACTTCACATAGAGTAGGTTTCTCAAGAGAGATCCAGACAAACCAGTACTTTCTCTGTAGAAAGCAAAACCACAGACTATCAGAGAAAATGAAGAACAATTTAACAGTTGTATCTCAATACTTATCAAGCATTCACACAACATTTAGCCAGCAATATGTTAGATGAGACTGGTTGGACGCTGACAGGAAAATGGAGCCCAAAAGGCGCTGCAGGAGGTGAGCTGTTGCTAAACCTTCTTTGGCAGCAGGACCAGGTGATGTGTGGCCTGCTGCAAGCTGTCCTGTGTGTGTGTTTGGGAGAGGCCGGTAATATGCCTGGTGCCGTTAAATTAGTAATTTGAAATTCAGATGTTAAGCAGAAATAGAGGCCATTCTCTGAGCTTTGGTGGAGATGTACATTCTCCTGCTGAGACTAAACACCAGTTTCCCAGGTAAAGATGCTGTTTCGCTGTGACGTCTGCATAAGAGCCTGTTTTCACTTGAGCCTCATTTTAGTTTATTAAAAATATAATGCCTAATTGCCACTGCTGTTACCTCTCCATCTGACTGGACTACCCACAATAGAAAGTAGATACCGTACTGTACCGTAGCAGAAAGCAAGAGGTTGATAATCTCACTTCTGTAGGCCGGAAGAGTAACCGCAGGGCATGGACAGAGCACTGAGTTTCTCAGTTCATTAGCCGAAGAGTCAAGGTGACACTGAAAAAAAAGTAAATTGTTCTTGGGAAGAATTAACACAAAAGTTCGAGGCAAGGGATAATCAGACTCATATCCTTAGCAAGCACACAGGTATTTAAGAAAGACAGCTAACATTTCTCTTCTAGCGAGCACTAAAGATTGCTGACATAAGTAATTATAAATCAAAACTACTGCTGATCTGAGGGGTCTAGTTGAGTTTGCCTCCTATCGTATGTATCTTCAAGAAATTTTGATTTTGGCAGAATTACTCTTCATTTCACACCAGCTGAGCTGCAGTATATAGCTCCTGTAGCTTGTGCAGCCTCACAATATATATATAATTCTATGCTGGCCCCTGTGTCTAAGGATAGACTTTCTCTGGCAAGGAAATACGGGTTGGAAAGGAGACTTGTTCTCTCCACAGCTAGTCAAAGAGAAAGGTTGCTTTTCGGGGAACACCAAAAAAAAAAAAAAAATCTCCATTTGAATGCAGAGCTGAAAAGGTAGTCACAAAATAAACAGTGCTCTTAACAGCGGCTGTCACCATGCTTAATGCTGATGAGTGGTAATTAGTGCGGATGCTTTCAAGCAAGACTTGCAGGCTTAAACTGTGCCTAGTGATTCATAGAGGAAGAGGACAGCGCAAGAGAGCTCCTCTTGCTCTGAATATGAATTTACTTGTCCTGAAAGTCTGACTGAGACTGTGCACAGGTCTCATGGCCTTCAGCTGCAGTGAGGAAGGGACTTTGTATATTTGCCCACATTGCAGCAGGCTTTAAAGCCAAGAACATTTGCAATTACCTGGAATGAACCAAGTGTATTCGTACTACTACTACTAACTGCTGTTACTACACTCTCAGATCTGAGGGTAGTTTATAGATCCTGATGGAAACTCTCATCATATTGACTCATTTCTCAATGTTCACAAGCCTCATAGGAAGACCATTGCAGGGTTTCACCAGCTAAAAATGTGGTAGTCTAAGAACTAATGATGAAAAAGCCTTGACATGAATCACGATGATTGAAAAGTACTAATTTAATACCTGTCCTTTCAGCTCAAGCACCAACTAATTGGAGAAAATATCTTAATAATAATGATATATAAGATACACAATACAAGATATAGCTTTTATGTGAGATATACTTATCAATATATTTTCTCTTATATTATCTAATCTGCAAATTATATATTTGTCACGCTGAAGAAACTTGGTTGTAACATTGATTGTTTCAAGATACGGATGCTGTATTTCCTAACAACACGTAAATCAAAAGAGGGAGATGTTTTACATTAGTGATACTGTTGTGGTACACAGATCCATGTGCTATATAATCTCACTGTTAATGTGTAGGTGAACTTTCTGTAATTTTTAGGCCTGTAATTTTGCAATTTTTCACTTCTGCACAGGTGAGAGATTTGCTGGTTCTCAGTGCAGTACCATGCCCTGCTCACACAGTTCTTGGTCAACAAGAAAACACCCCAATTTTTTGTATTTTTGTACTAATTTGTGCAACTAGTTTTCTACACACTTAAAATAAATGGGAGAGAGGAGGAAACTTTTTTTTTTTTTTTTTTTTTTTTTTTTTTTAATTTCTGATCAGCTGCCATTAATTTAAGTTTGGAAACACACAGAAGTTCCTATATACTAATAAATATCTCAAGTGCCATTCCACTCACATCAGCTAAGCTCTATTCAGCAACTGGTTTACGGATAACAAAGATACAACTCAAATAGCAGCTGAGCTCTATTCAGATTGCTATTTAACTCTTGTCATGCTACAGCTATTCTGACAATAACTTTTTCTCCATTCTCATACTAGTTAAAAACAAGGTAAATTGCCTGCTTCACTATACAGTTCAATGCACTGAACAGTGCTAAAGCATGTCCTTTTTTCTGTGATAATACTGGATTCTCAATGGTACAAATTAGAAGCTCCATCAATACTGCTGATCAATTCCATTTAAGGTTCTGCCCTAGTTAGCATACAAAATGTATACAAACTAGGACAAAAATATTGGCTATTTTGAATAAAGAGTTTAGTTTCCTTCTCTCTTTCTGTAATGTAAGAACATTACAGTGGATTTTTTTTTTTAATAAGAAAAATTAAAGCTCAACTGAGCACAGAAATAATGCACAGTTGATTAATAATGAGCTTCATAGAAAAAAATAATCAGAGAGATGTATTAGCATAAATTACATATGCTTAACATAATAACAAAACCACCCAGCACTGAAACTCAGAATTAGACTTAAAAAAACATGAGATTACATTATAAATAATGGGTATTTAACCCTTTTTATTTTTAGCAGTTTGGTTTCAGCAGTGCGTATCGGTTGACCTCTGAGGGACTACGGCAGGAAGGAGGCGTTATCTGCCCCGTGAAGGGGAGAGGCTACGTGTCAGAAACTTGGTGGGTTTGGGCAGCCTGGTAAACGTCAAATTTTCCTTGCAGCCTCAGTCTGATATGGAAGCTGCTATCTGAGAGCCTATTCCATGGTTTATTCCCATTACATTACCAAATAATTTCTTACCAAGTGTAAAGACTAGGAACTTAACTTCTTGTGTGTGTATATTGAGAACTTGCCTAATGACAGCCTTCCAAGAACTGGGACTCGAAAATGTAAATCAGGTATCATCAGACTTACGGTAAAATTCCTGAACTGGCCCCACGTCCACACTTCCCAAATGAATCAGTTCAGCTTGGCTGCTAACACTACAGGGAAGAATGAACATTTATTACAGAGAAATTCAAAGAAAAAAACAGAAAAAAAAGGTAGCTAATGAAAATGGTGATTTATTTTATTTGAGTGATCAATGTTGCAAAATGATGGTTTGTTCTCTTAAATGAGAGGCAAGCAAAAAGCACCCTCTCCCAAGCAACAAAATAGCTGAAGCATTCATAGATCACTCTTGATCACTCTTGATAATAGGCTTTTTCTGTGGAGTGCCTTTCACCTCATGTGTAAAGTGCAGCTCCTTACTCTCAGCTTAATGCATTTAATAAAACTTAATGAAACATTTGTAAACTTAATAAAGCACTCTGCAAATGAAAACAAAGGCAATCCATCTCCTTCTAAATGGGGACAAGACCATCATACTGGTGCCACTGGAATATCTGAGATTGCGCTAAGCTTTTAATGTGTCCTTTGAGTTTAATCGCTACCTTTTCAGAGAGAACTGAATCCCCCAGAAAATCCTGTTATAGTAAATAAAAATAACTCAGCGACATAAAATTGATACAGGCCTATGCTCCATCTAGTTCATTATCTTGCCACTGACAGTATCCAGTGTCAGATGTTTCCAAGGACAGTGCAAAAAACACATAATAGACAGATAAAGTATAATTTGTCTGTCATACAATTGTCGTCTTTTTGATCCTTTAAAATTGATCCTTTTCTAGTTAACTTGTTCTTTCTTTGGAAGCTTCGGTCTGATATAGGTATTTATATTGCACTGATTATGTATTATTAGTGCCCTTCTAGGCATGCATGAAATGTAACCCATAATAAAGCATTGCTATTGCTATTCATTGCAATGAGATCGCAGGCTTTGTACTGCTTTTGCAAGGCCTCAGGACTGAAGCTTGTCAGGCTTCATCTGTCTGAACTCTTCTTGACCTTTATTTTTACTTGGTTTAACTGTAAGAACTTTATTTTTTTCCCTAATGACTAGGTGGATACAGCTTTTTTTTTTTTTTTTTTTTTTTTTTTTTTTTTTTACTTTTACTTTTACTTACCTTTGTATAGTGTTTGTTACATAAATAGTAGTAACAATTAATTATTCTGGGTAGCAGATAGTCATCTATCATAATGATGTCTGATGCAGGAACATGCACATGCAAGATGAAGCAGAAGCCTTGAGATACGGAGACCCAGGCTGCAGTGTAGGGGAGCAAGACATGGGATAATAAGAGACAGCACACAGCCTTAGCACCAGTGCAAACACAGTCAGTTAAAGAAATGCAGAAGTGGAGCTAGACAAAACTGGTTTACAGATAACAAAGATGATACAACTCAAATAGCAAAGGTATATAAAATGCAGCAGAAAAAGTTCCAAAGTCCCTTCCAAGCGTGAGAAGTCTGCTGCATTACTGGAGATGGGGGGGAGATGGTCTGTCAGGATCACACCAGGATTTTAGTTCTGCATCTTCATCCAACTGCAGGGTGGGCAGAGCTTGAATATCACCTGCTCTCGAATGAATTTGCAGTTAGCCTTTACTTTGACTTTTCTATGCAACTGCTGAGGAAGACAACTGGCTAAACTCCGTGTTTTCAAAGTTGATTTATTTAGTAGTGATTGGAATAATGTATATTAGAATATCTCCTTTCTTCCTCCGATTATGTTTTGTTTATTTTGTTCTACTGTTGCACATGTTGTTGTTCACTTTTCAACAGTCCAGGATTGGTTGTATTCCTAAACCTTAGATCATTATTCTTTTCTCTGCTAAACATTCTTGCTAAATTAATATGTATAACTTCTGGAATGCAAACGGATTGTTTAATAAACAGGAATTTGACAAATACATCTGAAAAACTATGTTTTTTTTAATTCAAAGAAAAGGTCAAACATTGCAATTTCTTTGTTTTTGCTTCTTGATTTTGTTTGATTTATGGGGTCTTTGGTCCTTAAGATTGCTGAATAAGATTTGTGCACTAAATGGCTACTTTGTGTAGGATTTAGCTGTACCTTTGACCTGCAATTCAGCTGCTGCAGAGGCTTTGAAAAACTCAGCATGTTTCAATTTTGTGTGCATCAGTCTTTGACTCTGTCAGCACTTGAGTTTTTACTTCATTCTCTTCAGCTAGCATACTTTGTTCAAGCTTGAAGGAGAGCTGTCAAATGGAGAGCAAAGTCATTATCTGAGGATCAGTATGTTGCTTGTCATGTATGCAGTAATGATTTGACAGTTCTTCAATTTCTTGCTCAGCTAATAGATCAGTATAGTCTTCCTTTCAATTTTGAAATTTCTTGGAATCTGAATACCTTCACAATCAATACTCTCAGTCTTTCTTACTGTCCAGGAGCTGAAAGGTCTTTACACTTGTCTCTAATGGAACCATGGTCTGGGTGGAGATGCTCACCTAGAGTGAAGACTGATTTTGGTAGCTTTTCATTCCCATACAGAGGAAGGAAATCAGAAAAGGTTCTGTAGAGTTTTGGTAATATAGCTGAGATTTCCTAAGAAAACATACACAAAGTATTCCTGTACACTAGGAAAATATGTATCACTGACTTACTTCACATACATACTTCACATGATGACAATATCTTACAGACAAAAAAATCTTTTTTTTTCAGATTACTTTCCACAAAAGCTCCCAGATTGTTCTTCGCAGAACGACTACACTTTCATAGTATTTTACAATTGATTGTTCCCTCTGAAATGCATCTTGTAACTGAAGCTAGAATCACAGAATTTGAATGAGAAGCTATTGTGCCAGGTTCCTTGAGTGCACAACATGAATGTACTACAGTGATAATTCACAGTCCCAGGGGAATCTAATACCGATAGTAAAAGCCAGAGGTATTCAAAATCTACTTCCAGTTTAGAATGAGTTTTCAAGGTATTTTTTGAACATTCCTAATATTGGACCAATTCATCTTGTACTGTGGTCAGAAATGCAGTGCCAGAAGTGGCATCTGGGCCAAGGCCATACGATTTGACTCTTACGGGCTTATAGAATCACAGAGCAGCCCACTTGAAAGAAACCTCTGGAAAGCATCTGGTCCCAACTTCTGCTGCGAGTTTATCTGGGGCTGTGTTAAGGTCAGTCTTGAATATTTCCAGCAAGAGAGATTCCATTATTTCTCTGGGCAATCTATTTCAATGTTTTATTGTTTTCCTGGTGGGGAAATTTTTCGTTAGCTCTAGATGAAATTTCCTATGAAGCAACATATGCCTGATGCCTCTTGTCCTGTCACCACACATCCTTGTGGAGAGAGTTCCTTGTTCTTCTCTATAGTTGCCCTTTAGGTATTGGAAGGCTGGGATTAGATCCCCATCACCCCCAGACCTTTTCTTCTCTAAATTGAACAAATCCAGTTTGTTCAACCTTGCCAAGTTCTCCAGCCCTCTAGTAATCTCAGTGACCTCCACTGGACCCTCTACATTTTTTTCAGTTTTTCAATTTTCAATTTTTCTTCCTTGAACTGAGGAGGCCAAAACTGGAGTTCATATTCCAGGTGTTGCTTGACACACTAATACCCACTCCCTCTTTTCCCTGCTGTTTTTGACCTGTTGAACAGGTGCTATTGGCCCATTTGTCTCTTCTAGTGGAATTGGAACTAATTAATTTCTCCCCACCTTCCGTTGCCAAGATTTAGCATCTGTTCTTCATCTGAATTTTTCCACATGAGAGGAGAGCTGCTATTTTGTTCCTTTGGATCATGAACTTTCAGAGTGCCTTGTCGTGTGAGTCACTGCCTTCCTGCTGTCTGGGACTTGCTTCTGGCCATCCTATTCTGTCTGCATCCTCAGGGCTCAGCCCTTGCCCTTGCAGCATCCTTTTGATTTCCTGCTCATCCTCCCACTTGGACCAAAACCTGCTGATCTCTTCATCTGACAGCTCAAGGATTCGGGGTACACCTCCCACAGGTGGGTTGTCCATCTGTCTGAGCTGCTGTTGCTGTGCTCTCTAAGGAGCCATATTTAATTCATTGTATATGAATTCTTGCACATAGTCACATATTGTAGGTTTACATTGTGAATTTGTGATAATTTGTTGAGGAGGAAGATCTCATCCTTACCCTAGCAACAAACTTCTTATCTCAAATGAGCTTCATTCACAGCATTTTGTCTGTTCTCTCACTACCTCCTGGTTGCCAGCACAACCTTTGGAGAAGCTGACATCACGGACCTGATGTTTATTTAAGCATTTTAAGACTCAAATTTTGCAGTAACCCACACAGGTGTTTGAGCAGGAACATTTTCTTACTTGGTTTTCTGTGAATGTGCAATAAGATTTTGAAGAAGGTCAAGTGGGATGTAGCAATGTAGTTTGCATGTATGGACACTTCATCCCATATTCTACAAAACCAGCTCTCATTTACAGTCATCCAAGCAGGATATAAAAAGGGACTATTCACAGTTTTATTGAGGGCTAGCAAGCTTATTTCATGTAATCAGATTCGCTCTCACACTTCATGACTAGGACTTGGATCACTTGAAGATGACCTGTTTCAGATGAGTGATTTATGAGGCAGAGACTGAGCTCCCTGAAGTTAATTTGATTCAGGGAAATTTCCCAGATCTTACCAGGGGCTGTTATAATTCCAAGCATCACATCTTATAAGAAGATTTTACGTTTTCTCCTAGTCTTTTAAAAATACCTAATTCTGCAGTAATTTTTGCATTAAGCTACATCATAACTCTGCATGATTATGCAGTGGTTAATTGTGGCCCTTAAAGATTTACACAGGTGATGTGTCTTAAGATTATGCTTATTTTTTTATTTGTTTTCTAATTTCTTACTTACATGACATATTTTCCTAGAAATTGGCCCTAGGCTAAACAGAGTTGGCCTAGGTAACAGCCTGGAGGACTTCTGCCCATTTTTACACACGGCTTGAGTATTCACTGTCCAACATTATACATCTAATCAAGGTATTTGAGTTAGGAGCCTAAGTCTCTGTGTACAGTTGATGGACAGATGCAATTGAGATGGCTGAATTTCCCTCCAGAGCTTTACTGCAAATAGAAGCCTAGGCTCCTCTCTTAAAAATCTAATTAGATGCTCTAAATTTTACCAAGTGAATACCTCCATATATGTACAGATGGCTTCAGCTATCTGAAACATGTTACCTTATATCAGCGTGACAAAGAGCTAGCTTACTAAGCAACCTCAGATCCTCATGAATTGCTTGTTCCTAGAGTGCTTAGGTGGAAATGACATCTATTAACCTTAAAGTCAAGTATCCTTGCTTGCAGGGGGATTACTGCTTAGTGTATCTCAGCTCTTTATGTAATGGTTTTTATCAAAGCTTTTGAAAGTTGCTTCTTAAAGGTCTTTCTTGGGAAAGTTCAATGGATAAGTGTATGTCCCACTATTTTAATAAATCCCAATATTTTAATAAATAATAATGGGATAAAGCATAAAAATGGAATTTTCCAAATAAATCTAGGTTGAGAATGAAATGATAGAATCAGTCCAATTTATTCTAGTAAGAGAATATTACTGGGATTCCCTTGCTGTTACGTTTATATGATGAAGGAAAGAGATCTGTCTGCCGTATATTCTATTTACCTCAGGACATATTAGGAAAAACACTAATACAATTTTAATTCATCAGAATTTGTTCATTTTATTTTCTTAAACTGGTAAAATCTGAGAACTGATATGTCAAAAGAAATATATAGTGATTTTCTGTGTTTATAACTAAACTCTGGTTGCCTCTGAGGTTTTCTGTAGTTCAGAAATATATAACCAAGAATTTCCATTTTTCATTTCAATTTGACAAGTCAATATTTGAACACACCTAGCAACTCAGTTTTCTTCTTAACTTTGTAAATTCAAATATAAAAAAAGATAACTACAATGCATCTGTTTTGCAGTGAAACATAGCCCTTCATATCTAGTGCTCTCAAACTAGTCCCTTCAAAAAATATTGTTTTTGGTAATGGAATCTTAAGTATTGGACAAAAATCCTGTAAGTATTCATTGAACTTCAACAGAAAAAGTTTTGTTAAAAAAAATTAAAATCTTAATTTTCAGGTGATTGGCACACTGTAGAATTGGTACCTACTGTATGGCAAATCTTTTACAAACTCACACTTATATACAACAAAGATATTTGCATCGTTATTAGCGATATGGCAAATCTATTATGCAGTTAGAATAGAGTATAAACTTTGAAGTTCTGAGAACAAGACAACTGAATTATTTTTATTCATCAAACAAGATTTAATCAGTATATATCACCTGTCTTCTCATTTTGGAAACTGTCATTACTACATTTTACTCCTTGTTTTGGTTTAGTGGTGAGGAAGGAGTTGCCTGGAAACCTTACCATTATATGCAGAACACAATTATTTAAAAATGATTTTGAAATCTAACTCACATGACAATAATTTTCTCTTAGATTAAGATAGTCAAAGGAGTTATACCCTAATAAATAACTGTTATGTTGAATGACTGAAGTCTGGTACAAGGGAACTTAATTAAAAAGGACAGCTAAAATAAGATCTGACCAGTTAAAATGTTAATTGTCTTTTGTTGTTTTTTTATGCACATTTTTAATTCCATACTGAGAGAGAGGGAAAGATGCAAGACAGAATAGTATGTGCCCCAAACACATTATGTTCAATATTCTTGTGTCACATTCACGCCAAGCAGCTGTACCTATTTTTTTTTATTTATTTATTTCTGGATTCCTGTTGCATTTATCTTTGTTGTATCTAAGTGCTTCCAGAGTGTTTTTTGCAAGTGTGATGAGACCCTAAATGGACTTCAGAGAGTCTTTGTTCTTCCTTCTTTCTCGATAGAAGATTCACTGTTTGGTATGCACACACCTAATTTTGTTTTAATCTTTTTCGTCTTTTTCCCTTTTCATGTCCACCGAGAAACGACAAAAAGCCTTTTCTTATAAGAGAAAGCTCTGGCAATGTTTTTGAAAGGTGGGAATGCTCTGGATCAGACCTTCCTGGAGCACCGTTTTTGTCCAGAGCAAAACCATTTTATCTCTGTCCCCCTCGAGGTGTTCTTACCCTCTTTTCTGTTTGCTGTAAATTGAAGAGGAGATCATGGTCAGACATACAATAACTAGTGTAGCTGTGTTGAGAGAGCACCTCAACTTGAGTCAACTGTTGTTGCCAGCATAATATATAGCTCTTTCACGTATGCATGTACTGGGCTAAAATGTACCATAAAATAAGGAGCAATATGGGAGTACAAGAGACGCTTTATTAAATTTAATTTATTAAATTTATTTATTATTTTATTAAAGTGAGTGCATGGATCCAAAGGTGATCAGGCAGCCCTCTCAAACACCTGTGCCATGTGTCTCAATCAACTGCGTATTGCAGTAAGAATGTCCTACTAGCCATGATGGGAGTATCGTGCTGCTGAGACTCATGAAGGAGGAGCCTCGCATTTCTTATTATCAAAGTCCAGCAAAGCCCAAACAAATATATTTGTATACTTACAAGCTATAGAAAGCTTGATGTGATAAAAAGACAGAGCATGAGACTTAGGAGACAAGCTCTGCCTTTTGCTTTTGCATTAGCCTGCTAGATGAGTTGTGATAAATAAATTTCCTTGCCTCTCTCTTGGCGGCCATATCTGTAAAACGTGGGCAGGTGTATTGGCTTCCCTTGCAAGGGCTTTGGGGCTACTATGGAAAGAATCATGCAATTTGTTAAGCAGTGGTGAAGGTGATCTTGGTCTCCTGTTTGAGCTATAATGAGACACAAGGGGCTCTCTTCCACTTGTTTAAAGACCCAGTAAAATTAGGTCCTTATTCCCTCTCTTCACACTTCCTTGGCTTCCCATTTGCCCTCTAGCAGTCATGGCTGGAGCCCCTGTGGCACCATGTGGACATGCTCTCCTGAAACTTCTGACTGCATCTTTCCAGAAAGGCCTGAGGAACCGAGAGAACTTTTTAAATACAATTTGATTAAGACTGTGTTCTTACTCACCCGGAGGTTTAGATCACTTTGGCAAACCTAAATGCTGTTACCAGCCTAGAGTGATAATTTAACCCATCCTTATTACACTATATGCTTGAAATAGAACTACGAGACATTAGTTTGGCTCCCATTCACTGGACATGACCTGAATTGCATTTCCTTGGAAAAGACTCTTGCAAGAGTTTTGTGTCAGATAGCTACTGCCTTCACTTTAGCAGGAGGCCTGCCATGTTATAATTAATATCTACTTGGTTATTATACTTACAGTCACTAAATAAATTTCTTCTGAGTGTGTTATCATGGTGCCATTGCTTACTTTACTATCATTTTCTTAAGTTTTTCAGTTTATAATGTTAGGAGATAGCAACAGCGGTGAGCGAAATGGGAACTGGAGGACACAAATGCTAAGAGTAAGGATCTACAGTATCAGCATACACTAAGTAGGGAAAGTTTATCTGCACTGTTTGGATGGAAACGAAGGTACATAGATGTAGCCACAGTTCACATTTCTTCTTCCACATGTCCACATCTTAACACAAAATTTTCTTGTGGATCAAGCCCTTGATTGTTTTGACTTACCTAGATTTTGTTTTTTCCATCTCCTGAAGTTCCCTTTGACAAATATAGAAAGGTTTCATTGAGGAAGGTACCATAAGGGAAATGTGCATGCCTCCTGTTTTTAACTTGGGAGCTTGATAAATTCTGTGCGTCTTTTGTTCACTTTTTCCTTTCTCTTTATGTTTATCTTTCTAGACTCCAGTTTTATTAAACTGGGACCCCTCACCATTTCATAGGCTCCAAAGTCGGCAACTAGTCCATGGCTAGTAGGCTAAAAAAGTAGTATCATACTTTTAATTTGTCACCAAAAAATACAGTGATGAATGGGACTTTTCATTGGTCCAGACAAATACACTTAATGTGATGTGTAATAAATGAATGATAAAAAAGAGACCTTTTGGGCTATTAATCCGCTGTGTCTGATGCCTCTTTTGCCGTTTGTGTTCTTATATCTGCTGTGTGCATGTTTGGGCATAAGGAAGAAGAAAAAAGAAAAAAAAAGTTATTTTTAACAAAAGAAAAAGTACTCAATGAGGAACAACTTTAGAAAGCAACATGAAAGGGGAAAAAATCTGAGGTTATTTACTGTGACTTATCAGTGTTTTTTCTTCATAAAGAGATAATATAAGGGAATGTTTTATTTATACTTGCCACATATTTCAACTCTAACTTTTCCTTTTTATGAATGCAACAGGACTTTTCACTCATTTCATTGCATTATAGTCTTTTGCTTATTTAAAAAGTCCGCGAGAGATGCTGCCTAGTAAAATCAAATTGGCTAAATTCTACACTTTATTTAGTTGACAGAAACCAAAGGCAAGACTTGGAGATATGCACAAGAACAGTACAAATCTTAGTTGAGAAGTCCTACCAATGCAAAAGCAAGCCTGAATTTTGACACATAGAAGAGATGCTGAGATACATTATTCACCAGCCAAAAGTAAACTGGAAAAAGAAAATCAAAAAGGAATTTTTCTAGGGACTGATGAGGGGGAAAATTTGCCAACTGTAGTCCTGTTGGACTTCCTAGCTTGGAATAAGGAAATGATATGAATGTGTGGTGGAACAATAATAATCCTTTCAAATATTTGGTGAGATGAGGCAGGAGAAGAGTCACTAAAGAAACCAAGAGTCTCCTTGATGATAGATTATTTTGCAAATTTTTCTGCTCTTGCATTATATTTTGCTTTACATTTAATTATGAAGCATAATAATTGTTGTGCTGCTATGATCCAGCTAGAAATGAAGAAAGGACTGCAACCTACTGATTCAGAACTGAATTGCAATACAATTAATGTACATTTTGTATTAATGATGGTAAAAAAAATTTCTATACTTGCACATAAGCAGTAGTAGTAGCAGTAGGTGCTACCCAAAGAATAGACATCCATTTTGCTCACTTTGTCCTGTGTTTTCTAATGAGGACTTTTTCTATTCTTACAAGATGTAGCCAAACTTTCATTTTCAGTACTAGCTACTCAGTAGAGAAACTTCCTTCTTTTCTTCTTAATTCTTGATTGCTTTAATTTGCATTGCAACTGGGGCCATGAGATTTTTCTGCTATTTTAAATGCATTTTTTTCTATTGGAATGCGTAAGATATCAAAGAATCTGATTCTGATCTTTGTTTTCCAGGCATGCAAATTTAATTCATTTCATGAATAGATAATGGCATATTTATCCAGAATTTCTTCTTTGTGAAGTAGATTTCAATGCTGTCATGTTTATGTAAACGAGTATATTCCTTAAAACTGCAAAATCTTGCACCAAAAGAATATTATTTATACATACGAAGAAATAACCGCATACTAAACAATTATAAAATATTGTCAGGGAAGTTTTTAAACTGAGCTTGAAGCTTATCAGCATGGATGATACTTAGGTAAACAGATCAGGTTGGTAATTTTAGATAAATAGTATGTGTGTGTGTATGTGTGTCTGTCTGTCTGTATAGGGGTGGCATGCATACATGTGTTTAGATGTTAATTCTTTCTGTAAATATGTGAAAAGCACAGGCAAAGCAAAGGACTACTTAGAGAGACTTAGAGAAAGTGTTATGGCCCGAAAGGCTGTCTCTTGTATGGGGAGTAATACCGGTTGCATACGTAGCCTCTCCCCTGCTCTGCTGTTGAGTTAAGGCAGACTTTCATTACTGTGCATCTCACAATATTAACCTCCTGTCCATCCTGAAACACACATTATTACCACTCAGGGAAGCTGTATTCTGTATTAAGCATCTCAGGAAGGGTATGCCTTCGGGAAACCTCAGAGGTGTAGCGAGCAAAGCATCGCTACAGTCGTCACTTCAGCTCAGCGTGAACATCTAGATCCACCTCCTAAGTATAAAATACTCTGCTGCTTTGACTTTTCTAAGGTTTCTGTTAAAATCATGTATGACTATCTTCTCTTTACCTACTTTTCCTGTGTACAGCACACACAAAAGTATATAGAGACTACTACTTTTGTGTAAGAAAAAAGAATCCCACAGCATTTCTTTTTAATAACTGTTCAGCTACAAAATTTTATTGGTATCCTTTTATGTTCCCTCTAGAGGATGTAATGCACAAAAGCATTGCCACGGAACATATAAAATTACAAATGAAATTTATTGTAAAAAGTAGAATGTCTTCTAGACTGGTGTCAGTATTTATTTCATTCATAAACCAAACTGCAGGTATAATATATTCATTGTCAGCAAGTTCATGGGTGTAAATTGCCATCCAACAGTATTGACTGATATAAGACAGATATTGAAAAGACAATTTAAATTTACTCTTCCAAACATAAACTGTTCCACAAAAGCACTGTAAAAACTCCTTCAAGGTTTTGTGTTGTGCTTCACATTTATGGTTAACTACATAATTTGGTTGTGTCATAATCCACTGTGTTTGGCAATTTGGCATTATAGGCCTGCAAAGCAGATTGAATCCTCACCACTTCACTGGTAGACAGCTTGAGTCTATGACGGAGCAAGCAAGAGAAGAGGTCTAGACGACGTTGGCCAGGTGGAGAGAGTTTATTTACACGATCCCGTATCTCTAATAGCTGCAAAAGTGCCGAGTCCTGTGATCCCTGAGTGTAGGGGTAGTCCAGCTGCAAAATCAAGTCTCGAATTGCTTCGGGGTCGAAGTGCATGCTGTAGCCAAACACTTGGATGTTATTGATTTTCATGTAGCCCAGATTTCGCGAGGGATCAATAAATTCCAGGGGTTCATAGTAGATGCTTTCATTGCCGTTTGGACCATTTGACTTAATTCGACTCCTCAAGTAGATGTGTACTGTTTCAAAAAACGTCTTCCACTTGTTGCCCAGAGTCAGCGTCCAGTTATAACACTGAAGGGGTAAGTCCAGCTTAGTCCGCTCCCAGTCTGGGAAATTATTTTCATTCACAGGCATAAACCAGCTCTCAGAGTGGCTGCCCCCAAAAGGGTTGACATAAACAGCGAGAACAGGCTCTAAGGTGCTGTTTTTAGTTAGGCAAATTTGGAGAGAGAGGCCCAATATCATATGGACCAGGCTAGACTTGTACTTGTTACTCTTAAGAGTAAGGAGCATCCGCTTGCGCCAGGAAGGATCAAACCAGCTATTGAGGCGCATGTCATTGCTGATGAAAATGGCGTGGACCTCGATCCTGCGGTCTGTCTTCTGCAACAAGTACTTCATCTCCAGGTCCTGAAGGTCAGTCTCAAACCCGATGTAGTGCTCGGTCGACTCGGCCACCTCGGGCTTGCAAAGCCCTTGGCTGAGCATGTAGCCGGCGTTGCAGCTGCCACAGCGGGTGCGGTTGTCGGGGGCGCAGCTCAGGCATGCCGCACCGTCCCCCACCGTGCAGGGGAGGAAGCTGTGGCAGGCGACCTGGTCGTTGGGGCAGGTGCACGTGTGAGTCTCTTCGGAAAAGCTTCCCAGCAGGCCGTTCTCATTGCAGTAGAGGAAGGACTGGATGCGGTTTAGCCAGTAGTTTGACGACCTGCAAGGGCAAAACAACGCATTTCAACGTGGAGAGACACCCGAACGCAGTAATTACAAACTTGTGGTTTTTCATGGGAAAGAAAAAAGAACTGTGTTTTTAGTAGCAGATTAAGAAACTATAAACATCAATAAAAAAATAGATGACAGCATCTGCAGTCAGATAAATACCTGTATAAATTGCCTTTTAACGATGCAATATTACAGTAGAGAAGTTTCTTTAAAAATTCACAGGCACACCAGGAACATTTAGTTCGCGTATTTGCTCTCTCTGTGTCTCTATCAAGGAAGCCTGCCAAGGAGTTGGGGTTTTTTTTTTTTTTTTTTTTTGATTGTTTGTTTTGTTTGTAATTGTCTTCAGATAAACATCTTGGAATCCTCTGCTACTAAGATATTTTTACTCATAACACTTGACCAGTGAGGTGATTCCCATGCAGCTAAATGTGTGTAACTGTGCACCATCTTTCTGTTATGATTTTTGTAAGCTTGCAAACTTCCTTGTTAAAGGCTGGAACTGTTTTCGTGAGCTATAGAGTGGCCAAAATATTTACCTGGAACAGCAAACAAGACCCTGCCCCCCTGAAATAGATTCAGACTTAATTCTTTGAACAACTTCCAGCACAACGATATCCCTACAGGAAGCCACGAGTGAGCATGCTGTGTTTACTTTTCATCCTCTGAAATGAAATTAAAAGATCGCTTTAATATTCTTCTTGTCATCTCATTTTGGCTGCACTAGAAGCAAGAGTTAAAGTCCTCTTTCATGCTGGGGAAGCAGATACTGAAACCAGCAGTTGAGGCTGATAAGGCACAGTTGCTAGCAGAAAGACAATGCAAACAACACGGTTACATGGAAATAACCCAGAGGGGGAGAAAAAAAAAAAGTACCTTCTTTCTTTGTCTATATTTTTCAGTTCTTCCTATTAAACCTAGCAGTGTGCAACTTAAAGAACTTTCTTTGGCTGCTGCAGAGTCACTTCCGTTGCTGTCACCTGAAGGACGGTGGTTTTGCAGATCTTCCCTTTTCATTGTGTAGTTTTAAAGAGAAATTGCAATGCCTCATTCATGGCTGACTTAGGTTTTAAGTCACCCCTGAATTTGGCTCAGGTGTTTCATAGTTCAGAAATCATTACTTTTCTTTTTCTCTGATTATAAAATAAATACTAAAACTAAAAATCTATAGCATCTCAATCTGGCTTTTTAAAAACATGAAAATAAAGGTAAGACATTTTATACTCTGTCATCTCTTTTTTTTTCACATATTATCTATTAGTATTTTACAGAAGTACAGATATGTATAATAATATCCATTACATGAATGTCTCAATAACTACCTTCTCCTTTCCGCTTAACTGAAAGTCAACATTAAGCAGAAATGCACCTGGCAAAGTTTATTCCTCAGAGTCCTGGTTAAAAATCAGACTGTCCATTCTATAAGTAAGTCCAATATCAAAATATAATGTTATCTCCAAATTGGAGGAAATATTAACATTATTGCTTTTGCAGGTGGAATTGGAAGATTCTGTGTGCTGTGTCTGGCTTGGTTTGACCGTAATCTGTACCTACTGAGCTTGCTCCAATACCTCGCAGGAACAGTAGTTCAGTTGTGTTATGACCCTATTTCCCATTATGGGATGACCTTTGCAGTCAGGCTACTGCTCACGTGGTATATCTTATTACTACTATGCCTGCAATGCACCACAGCAGTGAAAGCGGAGAAGATATGTGTCTGAAGGCGTGAAAATCCCCTCTCAAAGGTCTCCCATTCTGGCCTTTTCCTAACTCTTTATAGCTCTCTGTGCTTAACTAGAAACTTATGAGAGTTCCAAAAGCTGTAAGACAAAAGATGTAAAAGTCTAGCTTTTCACTTTCCCTAGATCTTTGGGTCTAAAAGCCATTTGCTTTTCAGTCTCCTGGTATTAGGTTCATACTGTTAGTATCAGTTGGAAACACATGACTACTATATCAAGGTTAAGCATTTTCAACAGCAGTTGATCAGACTTGTAAATGTGAGTTTTAGCACCATCTCTCATGTCTCTTACAGACAGAGGTCCCATTTCTTAGAAAAGTTTTGTTATAAATTACATTTCTAGAAAACCTCATTTTGCATAGAACAGCTCTGAGCTTCTGGATACAGATCTGAATTCAGCCCAGTAGAGGATAAACATATGAAGACATACTGTAAAGATGTTCCTCGTATCACAGAGTGTTGACTGTAGAGTCTAAATCTCCTTGGCTCGCTCACACAAAACATCAATCATGCCGTATAGTTTGGATATCTAAGTATAGGTTTCCATGATATATTCTGGCCAGAGGAAAGCCCACTGTGCCTAAGCCCTGATCCAGATGAAGCCATGTGTCTGCATGAGTTTCTCAGCAGAGATTGGTAGCTTGGATTTGGCATTGTGTTAGTGTGATCACATCATTTCCGAATGGCTTGGAGGTGAAGCAAGAACATTTAACCTCTGGCTTGGAGCTCATACAGTGTGATCCTTCACGCCAGCTATACATTCTGAAGCCTAATTTTAGATAACTTTCTGATAGATTTTAATCAGTGTAATTTTGAGTATTATTTTACTAAGCAAAGGAAGATAATCTGCAGCTTGCAGCTCATCTCCGTTTTGTTTCATCTATCCTTGTTTCCTCTTAGATCTAGTGAGTAGAATTATAGTTTATTATATTGCATGACTATGTATTATTCTGCTTTTTATTTGGCACTGCAATACTTCAAAGAATGATCTGCCCATTAATTTTCAGTCCACATCACAAATATCACTGCTAGTGTTTTGAAGAAAATAGAAAAACAAATCAGGAACAACATAAACATTAAGCTTACAAACTTGCAATCAGATACTGTCTACTATTACAAATACACAGGTATTAAATGAATCATGAGAAAAAGGATGACAGAAAGATGGAGACTTCTTGAGAAAGACAGCACTGTTGGAAGATAAGGATTGTTCACTGTTGGAAAGAGCCTCTTTAAACAAGCAAAATTACTTTTGCTGATAAAGATTGATTTGATGTGGGGTACATATTTTTCCTGCCACACAGACTCAAAAAATTTTTTCCTTGTTAATGATCATTAGAGCACTGTTGTTTCTGTTGCTGTGACAAGCAAAACATTTTACTTTATTTATTTATTTATTTTAATGAGCCTAACTTCCATTTCTTCATTAAGAGACAGAAGAAGCAGTCTGAAAATTTTCTGCATAAAGTACATACCTGCACAATAAAGTAAGATTCCTATCTAAAATTTGTTTTATAACCTAATATTTAGCTTATTAAAACAACTATATGTTTGATCATCAATAGTTGCAAGGAAAACAAGAACTGTAGAAGGAAGGATATTTTCTTTTTATTCTAGACAAAGTTCAAAAAAGAGATGTCTTACACTTTTTGCCTTATTTTAATCTGTTACCTTGTTTTAATTAGACAGATTTCAAGAAGTTCTAATTATACTTCCCTGTCTTTGATCAGTTTTGAAGCATAATTTCTGTGTAAAAAAAAAATCAGCTGTTTTAACTGACTGCCTTTTTAAAGCTGGTGTTAAGGAATACTGTTATTCATTCTAAATTTATTGCTTTTGCCCAAGTAAATTAAGTGAAAATTAAATACTTAATTAAACTTAATAAAATTAAATGAAAATACATGAGATGTAGGCATATACCTACCTTATTTAAGCTTCTCACCCTTAATTAAATAAATTCACATTGGAATGTGATTCTGGAAGCTTTCTTATTCTCCTGTAAATAAAAGATGATCATTTCAATGATTGTAATTATACTTCTGGACCCTGCAGTTAAGGGGAAAGGCTTGAGTAGAAGCGGATGCATCCCACAGGTCAATATCTGGCTGCACAGCTGGTGCAGCCAGACTGGCAGGGATTAGACTTTTGCAGGCACCAGATCCTCTTTGAGAAAGAAGGACAGCTGGAGAGAGACAACAAGTGTTGGAAAATGCCAGGCAAGAACATCCTGGCCATTAGGCTTGCTAACCTTGCGAGAAGGGCTTCAGATGAGGTTTTTGGTGGCTGGAGTCCAGCAGATCCTGACACAACTTCAACATTACAACTTCTTCAGGAAGTTTCGAAGAAGTGGTTGGATTTGCCTGGGTGCTTGTGACGGATGCATACAGACTCTTTAGGGAGGAGGTGCTCTCCATGCAAAGGAGCACTTTGAACTAAAACCACTGTTGAACAAGGAATGAACTGGTCAGGAGCTTGAGCGTCAGGATCAGAAGAGAGGGCCGTGATAGGGTTGCCATGGTGCACATCTGCGATAGACCAGAAGATCAAGACAAGGAAGTAGATGAAATCTTCAAAAAGCTGTAAGAAGCCTTATGATCACAGGCCTTGATCCTTGTGGGGTACTTCAACTATCCTGACTTCTGCTGTTGTGGAAACACGGCAGGGCACAGTCTAAGAGAATGCTGTAGTTCATCAAGGACAAATTTTTGATGATTGAGTTGAAAAACCCAAGGGAAGTGAGGAAGACAAGCAGCAGAATAGTTATCCTGGGATTCAAGAAGGCAGTCTTTTGCTTATTCGGGGAATTAGTAGGCTGAGTCCCAGCGGAGGCTGCTCTGAAAGGTAAAATGACCCAGGAGAGCCCACTGATCTTCAAGAACAGCGTCCTTACAACTCCAGAATAGTCTGTTTGGAGGTGCAGGAAGTTAAAGAGGTATAGTAGGAGGCTGATTTGGATGTATGGGAATTCTTGTCTGAGCTCAAATATCAAAGTGTATTTCAGCTGAATGTGGGGAGAAATACTCCCTACCTGGGAAATGTCAAAACTCAGTTTGAGTTGAAACTGGTGAGGAATGTGAAGGGCTGCTACAGGTGCATTATCAGTGGAAGTCAGACTTCTGAAGGAAAGAGAAGCCTACTGCTGAATGACATAGGGGACCTGCTGACAGAAAAGACTAAAGTACATAGTGTCTTCTTTGCCTTGGTCTTTAATAGCAATGTCTGTTCCCAGGCAGACAAATACAATATCCTTCACTTAAGACCAGAATAAACCCATGTAACAGTACAGGCTGGCTGCTCACTGGCTAGAAAACAGCTTGCAGGAAAGTGCCACAGAGTCCTGGTGGATTTCACATTGAACATGAGCTAGGAGTACGCTCTCGTGACAAAGAAGGTCAAGTGCAGAGATTATTCTTCCTTGTGTTTGGCACTTCCAAGACTTCGTCTGGATTCAGACCCTCTGTGCAAGAGGTTATCAACATACTGGAGCAATTCCAGAGGTGGGCAAGCCAAGGGCTAGAGTGTATGAAATATGAGGAGAGCCTGAGAGAACTGAATTTGTAAAGACTGAAGAATGTAAGGTCAGAGGAGGATCTAAACGCTTTGCTCAAGTATCTTACAGAAGGAAGCAGAGAAGATGGAGCCAGACACTTCTCAGAGATGAACCATGAAAGGACAAGAAACTATGGGTGGAAGTTGCAACAAAGGGAATTTTGACTAGATAGAGGAAAAATACTTCACCATAAAGGTGACCAAACACTAAAAGGTTGACAAGCAAAGTCTGGAATCTCCATCTCTGGAAGTATTAAAAACTCCACAGGACAAGGTTCTGACATCTGAGCAGGGGATTGGACTAGATTGCTTGCAGAGATGCATTACAAACTAAATTATTCCATGACTCTTCATGTTTTAAGAGGCTGTTCCAGTGGAAAGGTGTTGCCCTCCCTCAGTGCTTATTGCTAGTAGGATGAGTCTCTAATACCTCTTTCTGAGTGACATATTGGCTCTTTCCATCTCATTAGAAATCCAAGATTTTGTTGCTTTCCCTGAGCTCATTATATGAGACCAGTTTATGCTAACATTGGAATATAAGAACCACTGAGTTGTTCAACATTCTCCACAAGGACCTTAGCCACAAGTTGACTAAAAACTTCACACAGATGACTGATGTACCAAGTCAGTGATTACCATCTGTATTACGGCATGTCGTTCTGAAAACATTTAAGTGAACTACTTTGTTCAAGAAAAATCTACATATATCTAATAGATATCTTTGTTGCTTTAAAGGGTATCCAATTTTCTTTTATATCTTAAATAATCTTACCATAGCCTCCAAACAACAGTAAAGTGTGGGAAGATCTTTTGAAGCTCAGTGCACCTAGCATGAGACAATCAAAATCTTACCTTTCTCCCAGATAATTACTTTCTTCACCTAAGATTCAGCCAGTATCAGTTACTTGGAGTGACTGAGCTAGTGCTTGCTTGCCTCACTACTCTGTGCAAAATTGAGTTCACCTTTCCTAATTTTATGCCTCACTAATCTTCTCTGATAATTTCCATTATTAGAAATGCTTCACCTTTTCTCATATTCAAGATTTATTCCTTGGCCCTGTACCATAAAGTGAGAAAAATGCTTATTAACCTTGTTCACACTCATTTGTGCTCCATCATGGCCCATGGACTTGTGTATGTCCAGTTTGTTTAAGTGGTATTCAGGCCAGGTAATTCCTTAAGGTCATCTTCCTTCATCCAAGAGGAAGCATCTTCCTTGCTTCAGACTTCCTCCTTGGTCTCAGGGGCTTGGGGTTCCTGAGGGCCCCCCTGCCAGTGAAGACTGAGGTGAAGAAGGCATTCTATACCTCTGCCTTTTCTGTATTCTTTGTCACCTGGGCCCCTGCCCCATTTAGCAGTGGACCCACATTTCCCCTCATCTTCCTTTTGCTGCTAATGTATTTTTAGAAGCCTTTCTTGCTGCCCTTCACATCCTTTGCCAATTTCTACATTAGAAGGGTTTTAGCCCTACTCCCATCCCTGCATGCTCAGACTGACTCTCTATTCTTCCTTTGTCACCTGCCTCTGCTTCCACCTCTTCTACACTTCCATTTTATGTTTGAGTTTAGACACGAGCTGCTTATGCATCTATGGGGGTCTCCTGCATGCCTTGTTTGATCTCCTGCCTGTTAGGATGGAGAATCAATCTTGAGCTTAGATCTAGGAGGAGAACAGAATTGTTCATACATTGTTTGAGCCCTGCTATGTTGCTCCTTCAGAAGATATCAGAGCGGTTAAAGTCCTCCATAAGAATCAGGATCTGTGAATATGAAGCTTCCCATTGCCTGAAGAAGGCATTTTCTACTTTTTATTCCTGGTCAGTCAGGATAGAGTAGGCACACACTATAAAGGGCTGCCCAACTTTTTTTCACTCCCAACTTTTTTTTTGCTATGTAGTAACTTTACTTTCAAAACAAAATAAATTATTTGAATAGCATTGCAAGTGTAAATCCAAAACAAGTGCTTGCTCGTGTTCAATACACTGTAACATTAAACATAAGAACAAAGCAGTATGGTCACCCTATGTAATAGCTGTAGCAAGTATTTAATCATGATATGACACTTTTACCTCCCTCTCTGCCTCACTAAGTGCTTAACATCTGCTGTACATCAGATGGTTCACTTACAGATGATGAGCACTCAGCGAGACAGATGCTAAGTGAAAAAATGGAGACAATTTAACAGGAAGTGTATGGGCAGTAAAATACCCATTACCTATTTTTCCCTCCTTTGGAGGTTTGAGTCCAATATAAATCTGTTGTAGAGGAACATCAACAGCGACTGCAGCAAAGACTGTGTCTTTAAAATGTCCTGCTGTTGATCTTGTGGGATTGCCTCTTGGGAAGGACAGAGAGGACTCCAAGTGCTTTGTTTCCATGCTGTGATTCATAACAAGAACATTAATTGCTACTAAATTGGATAATGGTCTTTATGCGAATGCACTTGTCTTCTGGGAGTCAGGGTAAAACTACTGCCTGCGCAGTCACCAGAAGGCTGGTGGATGATTGATCAGAAGTCTGAAAGATTTATTGAACCTAACAAAAATAAAACACTACTTGAACCACAGCTCAAATAACCATACCTGAAATTATGGGACTATGGCTAATATGTCAGGTATGTCAGTGAGAGTCTCGATGACAGCTGCAAATCCTACTTAAGAAGATGATTAAACAGAAGTAATTAAACTATTCTGAGTTCACACCTTAGAGTTTCACAGCTGGCTGTATCTGTGCCAGATATTTCAAAGCTATTCTAAAGGTGTGAACCACAGTGAAAACAATATAAACATACTGGGAAATGTATAGAAAAGAAGATCCTCTAATGGGTGATTAGGTGAAATCCCCAGTTAGCATACAGGAAAGGATATAAATTAGCTATGAAAATTTTAAGGAAATGTTGTTTCTGTGCGTCAAAAGTACTCCCAACATAGAAGTGGATGTTTGGGGGACTAAAAACATATAGCTGGGGTTGTGCCTGCTGCATACTGGTTATTCAATAGAAAAGGAACTAGATGCAGCAGGACATTCATTCTGTGGTTATGTTGTTGGGGTTAATAACAACCTATACTGAATCTGCAGTAATTTATAGAAGTAAAATAACATTTTCTCCCTGTTAATCACATCTAAGATCTTCTCAAATTCTACACTCCTTATATCACCATTCTGCAGCTACTGGCCCTTGCATTAAATCTGGTACTCTATATTTTAAAAGCAATAATGCATGTCACTTTTAAATTCTACAGGGTCTTTGTATTGTGAGACAAACAGGAATTAAGTCCGTATTTTAAATGGCATAGGACGCTCATAGAACAACACTGTCAAGAGTTACTTGACTTTCCAGACTAAATGATATTTTGACATTAAAAAGATGCTTTTTTCATTATTTAAATTAAGTTCATCAAACTAGCTAAGTCTGATAAGGGGGCAGCTGCTAGCTAAGCTATCATGACATGTTCTTATCATCTTAAGAACAGACTCCTGTCATTGCTCTTATTGATTAAACAAAGCCACATCTAATTTGCAGATCTTCTCAAAGTTCCCCAAAGTCTCCTCTTGGCAAGCATAGCATTTATCAATGACCTTTTAATGTGTCTCTCTCTCTTTTTTTATTTTTTTTTTTTTTTAATAAAAGGACACTTGACTAAAACAGTTTAGAATTGTATCCCTGAATAAATCTGTACATATAGATGTTTTAACTTATTCGAAATGTATAAGGCTTGTTGATTTTGCTGGATTATATTACACTTGACTTTTCAGAGGACCTCTACAGTTATACTGTTATGAATTCGTTTCCAAAGGTTTGTAATTTTAACTACATTAATATTTGCACTCTCCTTATCCTGATGAGAAATTTTTTTCCTCTGAAATATTCCCCCTGGACCGTCCTATAAAAGTCATAAATAAAACTTTTTAAGATAACATACCCACTAGTGTTTGACACAGCTGTAATCCTAATGACCATTATATGATAGCAAAATCAGAATCAAACTACTTTGTAGCACCAGCCAGTTATTTAAACAGCTTCAGATCAGAGATAAACTTTGAAAACTTTTACTGGGTAATGATCCATAGCACAGCAGGAATAAGGGGAATAAGGCCCAAATGAAATAATGGTGTCAAAAGCAGAATAAAAGAGCAATTAGGGGTGTCAAGAAAAAAATGATTTGTCTTGTACAGAAGGAAGAAAGATGCTACTAAAAATAAAAAAGCTATGTAGCTTGTATTCTTTTTAAAACCATTCATCTGTTATGTATTTGCCTGTGTTTATAGTGCTAGATCATTTTTAAGAGGATGAATTGAAAAAAATAATGTGAAAATGAGTATACTAGATGTATGAAACTCATCTTGGGTCACTGATTATCCATTACTTCAGTGGGTTTTTCCAGATACATATCAAAGTGTAATTATAAAGAAAACATCTTATTTAGGTGCTTCAATGACTGACAGTTTGATCAATCTCTTTAAGACACTAGAAAAATAGCTAACCAGCTTACCGTAAGATTAGCAGCTTTTTCATCTCAAGGAAAACCAAAGAGGTATCATAAAATTTGCCAGACTGAAGGTGGAAAAAAAAGAAAAAAACCTACTCGCAGCTGAATTTATTAGCTTTGAAAGAGGTTCACATTAATGCAGTTTGAGCAACGGCAGCTTGGGGCTCTTTGCTCTGCGTTCGACGGTCTGCAGCGTAGATGTAGCAATGCATGAAAGAAGGGGAAGGAACGCTCCGGCTTAAAAAAAGAAAAAGGAAGGAGAAATGAAATTGGGTTTTGAAATTAAAGGTCTGCCGCTACATAATCTGAAGCGAAAGCGTAGAAGTAGCTTGCTTAAGGGTGCCTGGGGTGTTAAATCACGTATAGGTATGAAGCTATTGTGGTAGTGCTGTGAGGATGGGGCCTCGTTAGCTTACTGGTGATTGAAATATGCTTGTGTAAGGCTAATTTGCATGCTTGACCTATGGGAAGAAGTAAGCTCGTGGGGGCTACTGAGACCAGCTGGATTGCCTTCAGCTCCACATATATCCCCCAGGCTAAAAGTGCACTTTCAAAGATGTCTAAGATACAGTTATGAGCTGCTGTTGCAACAATAAAACGCATCCCAGCAGAACCAGTTTGTGGCAGAAATTCTAGCATTAGTGTAGAAGGTAGCCTTGCCTGAAAGGCCTTGCTATGCAATGCAGCAGATATTGTCCAAACTGCTGAAAAATGCATGCAGGCTACTGAGTGTTTTAATGTTGTGTCATAGCACAGGAGAAAGCTGCAGCAATGAAAAAAAAAAAAAAAAGAAGAAGTGCTGAGAAAAGCATCCAAAATTTTAATTATGTTGTGGGGCAGGAAGAGATTTAGTGCCTTCAGCTGCACGACTGCATGATTTTCTGGAATTAAGCTGCTATACTACCAGTAAGTCAAAGCCCTGTTTGCAGGCAGTAACAGAGCCATGGTTTCACCTGTGGAACTGACACAAGACCATTAAATTTTCCCATTTTCCTGCTGCTTTTGAGACAGGACCTCCGTTCATAACTAAGTTGTGTAGGCATCCTTATTCCCAGGTACGAACAGCTGAAATAAAGAAATCCAGTTTCCATTCCTGCAAAACTGGTTCTAGCTATAATTATGGAAGTAGGCTTAAAGAAAATCCCCTGGCTCTTTCACAGTCCACTTACATGATCATGACCATAGACAAGTCGCTTCTTCTCCTTCTTGGATAATGATCTTGCATTTTTTTCCACTGTTTTTCTATTTAGATTATAAATGTTGGGGTCTCTATATGTTATTGCAATATCAACAGCAGTAACATGTCATTTTCTTCCATTATGTAGAATCAAAATCATTACACTGAAGCAAGCATCTCCCAGTAAAGAGTAATGGTTTTAATTAAAGAATACAAAACTCAATTCTGTATTCATTGCTCACTTTTTGTTATATAAAAACCCCTCAAGAATAAAGAAAATAACTCTAATCTCAGTGTGTGTTTTTTCCTCATATTATATTAATACTAAAAATAACTGAAAAAAATATATTTTGAACAAAATCTCAAAGTTTTAATATAAGTACAATTTCTTTATGGGAGGGGAGGTGTTTGTTTTTCTGGTACAGTATTTTTGAATAAATTATAAGGACCTCCCATAAAAATCTTAAAGAAAAGCAGAAGCTATCTGAAAGAGCTGTGATGTGTTGCTTTTAAATAAATTATTTCTCTATTTTTTTTAGTAATGGACAGATGCAAAATGTATATAATGTCAACCAGCAGACAGTATAGTAGCAATGTTTACAAGCAAATTCCAAATAATTGCATCTCTTCTGTTGTTTTTATCTTCCTTAAAAACCCGCAGCATGCAAAATTAAAGTGAAAGGAAAGGCTGAGCCACTGGGTCAACAGAAGAACAATTTTCTGCACAAGGATCTGCAGCAAAAGAAAATTAATGCAAATCCCTGAAAGTAAGGAATCGAATTCCCATCTTAGTAAGAGGTGCAAAATTTCTCTTCAAATATATCCTAATAAACAAAAAAGAAGTGAGTAGCCTTACAGAACTGTTTTCTTTCCCTGCCAACTATTGCACGATTGTTGAGAGAAAAAAAAACATATATACATATATAGAGAGAGACAATTCAGAATAATAATCCTTCTTACAGATTGCTGAAAACTGATATATCTTTCCACTCATCTATATAGGCTGGTTTCCTCAAATTAGAATGACCGAAAGCTGTTAAAGAAAAGCTCAACAGGAGGATTTGAAATGAGTATGCATGAGTAGGACTGTGTGTGCCTGTGAACCTCTCCCCACACATTGCTATGGATATCCCCATAAATAAATAAATATAATATATATATGTAAGTATATATATAAATATATGAAGGGTAATTGACTGTAAATTATAACCTGAAGAAGTGACAACTTTTGCTGCTGAAGAAGAGTATATTACTTTTGATAAGTTATTTATGATGTCCTTAGATATTCAGGCTCATTCTGTTGAGTTGATCCCCTGCTTTTTGTTAGATGTTTGCATTTGCCCTACTACCAAAGCTAGTAAAGAAAACCTACCCATGCAAAAGAGCCTGCTTAAAATCTCGTAATTTTTGTTTAGGAGAATATAATCCAAAAAAGTAATGTTAAATCCCTTCTTTAGTGAAACCAACATGTTGAACCTGAAAAGAATTAATTTAAGGGGCCTGTCTTTCATAGAGACTTTCTAGAAGTTAACGTTAATAACCAGAACCAGATTGGAGCAGACAACATTTCACTGTAGGAAAAAAAATCCATTAAAGTCTACATACTTCTGACAAGTGAAAATATGCAGATAACATTTCAGAGCCTACAACAGCATGCATGTTAAGACATTTTTAGCGTTCTTAACGTAGTTATTTTTAATAGCTCCGTAATATCGTTGATTATGTGGGATACCAAAAGCTCTATCACTAATAGTCTCCAGGAGGTTTTCCATTTATATATATATATGAAAAGCACACACTCTTCCTTAATACCATAGTGATGAATTTGAATTTCTGATGGGGATAAAGAGATGATAAGAAGTCTTCTGCATGCAAGAAGCTGAGTGGATGGACTTAAAAAATAAATAAATTAAAAGAAAAAGCTCTGCTCCGTCATTATGGTATAACTTGCTGATTACCGCCTAAAACTCCAGAAAAAACAATGTGTACAGTATGTTCAGGTGAAGCTGTAAAAATGCTTTCCTGTTAAATGGCATTTCTGATATTAAATTTTACTGAAATACAAGCAGTCTAGTTCTGGAGAGCAACCTGAAGAGAAATGGAGAAATGCACAAACTGCAGAAAAGTGTAATTCTGTCCTCACTTATTACCAAATGAAATGCCACGTACAGCAACTTGTTCTCCTTTGCTTGGTGCATTTGGATGTCACGTGTATTCAGCCTGGAGCCTGTGTGCAGAATAAAGAGCTTGTTTTTTTGCGTAGTACAAAGTTATACCACTACTCCTGTAATTCAAGAGCATTGCGCTGTTAACTACTTAAGCTCAGAAAGGGTCGTCAAACTTTAAGATTACCAATGAGTTTGTGAACCATGAAGAATTTCTCGTTGATTGTTTTTAAATAGTTAATTCCCAGGGTAACAGCATGATCAGGATATTCCCCCAAAGGATTCCCTCTGTTCTTTGCAATGCTCAGCAAGTGTTATTTTCCTTTCTGTTACATTTATGAGAAAAAAATGACCACAGAACAAACATGAAGACAGTTGGGATTGACATTACCAGAAAGCAGAAGAAAATCAGCCTCGTACAAATAAGGCTTGTTTGGCTGAAACCACGTTAGAAATCACATGTCAGGCTAAAGGCCACAGTTCAATGATATAATTTAAAATATTAAAGAGGAATGCCACCTGTACTTGCAAACTGCAGTATGTTGCAGATGATGTGCAACATGTGCCTTTATTCAAATATAACTTGATTAAATTCTTTTAAAGCTATCCAGCAGCTTCCACTGGCAGTTTTTAGTTTCTATGGAAACCTTTTTTTTTTTCATAGTGCTGAATTTCTGCCTGAACTACCTGCCCACATATGACTGCTTAAACTTGTGCATGAAAAACCTATATCTTTTGCTTGTTAGGCACTAGTGGGTCAAGTAAAATGGATCAGATTACTTGCAGCATAATCTCCAGTGCTTCCTACTTCTTTCAGTAGGTTTTGGGTTGCAACAGATGGCTGAACAGTTTAATATGGCTTAGACTTGGGCCTTATACAAAATGCACCATCAAAAACAAAAGAAGTGGGTTGCATTAGCCAACTTGTATCTAGATAATGCTTAAGCATATAAGAATACAGAGCTATAACAGCTACAGACAGTACTAATTAAGAACAACTTATATATAATGATCAGTTTTTCCCCTGAACATCGGTGAGACATCTCTTGCTAATAAACAAAAGACAATTAATACATTTTTTTTCTAGAGGAACAGTGCAGATATCTAACCTTAACAAAATCAATGGCAAAATAAAGTGTTTAAAACATAGAGTTGCAGACTTTAGGGAATTGCCCTTAAAACAAGGATTTCTCTGGTCTTGCATGTATAAATATATATATATGCATATATATATGTGTGTATATATATATATATATATATATATAATGACATTTTCATTTTGATGTAGTAAACTTAATCTTGATGGTTTGATTGGAAAAAAAAAAAAAGGGATTGAAGTTTTGTTCCTCCGTTATCTAAATTGGAGGGGAGGAAATTATTTAGGAAAAAATGACTCCTGATTTCCTTTGTCTCTACAAACTTACGGTTTATTCCTTCTGAGATGTTATCGCCTCTAGAATTTGTTTTTATTCACCTTAAAAGTGCTCTATCTGTATTAACTGGCTATGCTTCCATTTTCAATAGACCTTTCCTTTAAATATCTAAAAATCTGTAGAGACAAAAGTAATATTAGTCTCCAATTTTTTGCAGCATTGTTATAAAGTGACCGTGTTCCCTTGTGGAGTTGTGTTTGCTGCTTCTGTTTTCTTTTGTTCCTTAATTTCCACATAAATGTTTGTTATACTTAAGCTTCCACTCATCTCTTTGCATGCTGCAAAAGATAACACGAAAATCTGTCTGCGAGGTTGATGCTGATAATTAACAGGGAGCTCAAAGGAAAAGGAAGAAGCAGTGAACGGATTTTCTGCTACATAAATTAAAAAGGAGAGAGTTTTAGAGAAAAAAATCATTGTCACGCATGAGCACAGGGAAGTTCTCAAATTTGCATGCACAAATCTAATTAGGGGGTAAGATACTCAGCAAGGGTAAATTGGCACAGGAGCGTTTCTGGCTCTGGGACTTCCCATACTCTCGTTGCCTTTTAATTTTTCTCATTTGCTGCATGGAACCTGCCTTGTCTGTCTGTCTGTCTGTGTGTAGCATGTTTTGGCAAAATTCAATATGCTAGGCTGAATCGTTTAAAGAGGGCACGTTCCTTAAGGATATTCCTGTTTTCACGGTCAGTTAAAGATAGTTCTCCAAGCGCAGCACCAGGAACTGAGCAACTGGAATGGAAACTATTATTTAGATGTGTTTTTTCAAGCATAAGAAGCAAGAGTGCTTTTTAACTATAGAACATGAAATTGGTTAACATATTTTTCGTTTATATATCATGCATGCAGATGTTTCTGCTAAGGTTAATAAATCCGCATTACTCTTACTTATTACCAGGTGAAGTGATAACATCACCTATTGTTACTGATTTCTTTCTGACCTGCCAAAATATTTCTTACTCAACTTAAGCTTCTCCTAGCAGGACCTACGCTTGTAAGTCCTTGCGGTGCACAAAAGGGATAGTAATATATTGAACTATAAACAGCAATGGCCAATGTTTTCCAGCACACAGTCATTGCCTGTAACTAGACAAAGAAATTTAGCACCCCAAGACACAATACTTACAAATAAATAGATGAATACTGTTAATTTAATATAGAACAATACAAGTTTTAAATTACATTTAATGTTCTTCCTATAATTCATTCACTGACAGTTTATTTTCTCTGTAAGAAATTAAAAATGATTACAGGAAAGTAGTATCTGAGCCCATGTCAACAGTTGGTTCGATCTTTAACAATATACTGAACAATTTACAGTCCAGAAACGTGTATTTAACTACTGTTATTCCTCTTTTAAATGAAAAAAAATAATTAAAATTCTGCTGGGGGAGGTATATTTGTGTAAAAGAACTTCAGAAAATGTTGATTTCTTCCATTAACTTTTTGTGTGTGTCTCTTTTTGATACCTGCCAGGTTGACAAGAAGTTCTGCAGCAGATCGATGATTGCTGCTGCAGAAATCAGACTGAATCCGCCTCACAGTGGGCAGATGAAGTTGAAGTTAATGAAAAGAAAGAGCTATTATTTCATTAATGATAAAATTATATTGTAACTCCTTCCACATAACAGCAAAAAGAATGAGGAAGAATCTGAGCAATAAGAGATATCTTTCCTTGTCAATCAGCTAGTCGAAAATAATAAAAGCTTTGAAAAGAAAAGCTATTATTCAAGGCAAATACCACATATTATAAAAAATAGCTTCATTTCATTCATTCATCAGTCAGTAGGAAAAAAAGAGTTTTTTTATCAGCTTCTACCTTCCACATGGCAGTAAGTTGACACAAATTGGATATGTTTTATTTGCTGCTATTCTCAACCATTGTCTTACTGCAAAACATTTTATGCAGCATGCTTAATATGATAAGCACACATTTAATTTTGAGTACGTAATGGTTCTATCGTGAGTCTTTAAAAATGCCAATTAGTAGAAAACATTCAGAGGAAGTATATCTCTATAGTTCATCACTAAGAGAGATGAACTATAAAAATGGGGTGGAGGGAGATCTGACACAAAGTTGGCTGAGGTCAGTGATACCAGTAGAGGAGATTTCACATGGCACGTAGCAGCAGCTCTAATTCCAGTTGATTTCAGTGGGATTGAAGTGGCCGTAAAATTTTTCCATGTGGTCACTAGACAGTAAGAGATGAAAGTCGAATTCCCTTTTTATTCAGTGCTGTTAATATGTTGCCACCTCTTGATTGTTGCTCAGGCGATTGAGGTGCATCCTGCCACCGATGCCCTCAATGGCAGCAGGATGTTGCCTGTACCACTTGGGTCTTCACTCTCAAACTTGGCACAGAAATGAGATGTGTTTGCTTCTTAAAAGTAGCCACTTTCTTCACCCCCATGGTCATGGCTTTGGGATGAATCCCTTCTCCACTTAGTGAGGTAGTAGATGTCATGGTGGGACTCAGCCCAGCAAACCCCACCAGCTAGCAGCCATGGTCCTAGGCCTGCCCCTGACTCTCCAGTCCATCTGTGTACGCAAGTCAAGAATATATTATATTCATATACTCCCTCACTAAGCCAAATACTTATAGCTCTTTGAGTATTTGTATAATGACCTCAACATCTCCCAAGCACTCTTCCAGTTTCTTCCTCATCCTCCTTGAAGGGTGAGTTGGACTAAGTTTCTATGCAGAAGACTTCTTTTTGTTAGACCCTGGGAGCTGTTAAGACTGCAATCACCTTCTAACTGTTGAGAAGTGCTATGCTACAATAATCCACTTTTATGGGAGTTTGGAAGATGAATATAAAATAACATAATCCCCAGCTGTGCTATTATGGGTAAAGTCATCCCATTAATCATACTCAGTTTTACTTTGCAGCTTAACAGCATGCAAAGTTTTGCTCACCACTCAGGTACCTTGACACCAGCAGTTACACACCTTAACTGCATTTTAAAAGTGCCTAACTCCTCAAGAAGTTAGGCACTCAATCTTTTACTTTGCTCCAGTGGAAATGTTAATTCAGCACCTTCTGATATCAGCAGTGTATATAGAGCTGCCTAGAAATCTAGGAATGCAAGTGAAACTTCACAAGTTCCCTATGTGCTTTCAAAGTGTTAATCACATTAAGGTCTAAGTTAAATTATTCTTTTTTTTTTTTTTTTTTGCAGATTATCTGAAGTCCTTATTTTTCCGTCAAGATTCTGGGGCACAAATAGCAAAAATATATCATTGCGGGGGGAGAGGGGGAAGTTTTTAGGTTATTTGAAGATATGAAGAATGAATATATGGAGAATATATAAATTTATATATTGAATATATAAAGAATGAATATACAGAATGTAGAATGACATAGGACTAGACTGCAGTTGCCACTAAAAGAAATAAAAATCTTATTCATGTCTGTGGGAGACTACAGATATAAGAGTTCAAACACCTGAAAATACTCAGAACTGCTCACTTCCTTCCTGGTGCAGGTAGCACTGATGAATTGTGATCAAGCAACTGAGTTCACATCAAAAAAGAAATATGTATAAAGGTCAAAAAGAGAGGAAATTGTAGTAACTAGTTATTACTTTTTATCTGATGGTTACTAGAAATTCTAGCTTTATGCTCACTGGTCAAGGTAATACCTAAGATCAGAAATGGGGGAAATAGTGCCGAAACAGTGCTGATCTGAGCCACATCTCCCAAGTGCTGTGCCTCAGAGGGCTAAAGCTAAAACAATATCTGCAAGTCAGGATAGTTTTACAAAGCTCCTGCGAGTGGATTTTTTATTCAAAATTTTATTCATTTTAACTTGTGTGCTCCTCCAAAATTCCGTGGCAGCAGGGAATGAAAGTTTAATAGTTTCAGTGAGGACAGAGTTCTACAGATCTTTGCAAAACTTCCTATTAATTTTACTTACCATATTTCTGTAAATGTCTCTATGCGAGTATCAATTTCTACATGTGAAGTTGTGTATTTTGTATCACCAAGTATCCTCTGATCTGTGATTAGGGACTGTTGTACGCCAGCACTGCAAGACGTAAATGCATGGCTGCTGATGTTTGCAGTCAAGGTTAGGCACGAAAACTATGAATCACATAGAATACATGAATTTCACATACACAAAAAAAATCAATTCCATTTCACCAGCACCTCCACCCCGGAGGTGGAAAGCATACAGTGAATGCTCTTGCAAACTTCGAAAATAAAACAGGCTAAAAGAGTTTTTTGTAAAATACATATGAACAGTTGGTTCGGGTATGCAATCCCACAGGCTGTAAGACCTGCAGAGGAGCTGCATGGCTCCATTCATCTGCACTTCTCTATGGAGCTCTATACCCAGATGACTGTCTGCTATTCAGCGAAAAAAAAGGTGAAACAGGCTCTGGAATCATTATTTGCCAAGATTCACAGGTGTCTCTTGTAGAAAACTTCTTTACAGTGGTTCAGTCCTCTCCACCAGGACACTAATCTCTATTCAGTACGGAGAAATCTTGCCTTTCGCAGACAGAGGGTCTATTTTTATCTTTGAAGTTAATCCAACCCCAAGTTGCAGGCACACTTAGAAGCACAGATGTAGATATTTTGTATAGACTTCCTTTTAAATATTCATGTCTGGAAACCTGTTCCTCTAATTCTGCCATTCAAAGCTGAGGACTCGGGCTTTTCTGAACTTTTCCTCATCTCTTAATCTATGAGGAAAATGTTGCCATTCCAACACAGTTGACATTGTATTTGACTGTGGACGCGCATAGATAAGTATTCTGCATATGCAGCAGATAGTCGGCTGAAAAACTAAAAATCACCTAATGCTGAACAACTTCAAACTGGTGGCAAGATCTGTTAAACTGTGGACTGAACTGAACAAGACAGAAAACACTGCTCAGGTGCTTTGCAGTGCACTGAGGGCTAAATTGATCCAAAAAACTTGGTCTGCATGCTGCATGCTCTCCTGCGATTTGCACCATAGGTCTCTCTTTCGAGCCTATTTGACAGAAGTTTTCTCGAGAAACATTAGGCACAACTCCATCAGCAGCTTAGCTATCCATTTCACAGCACCTTGCTCACGTCTTGGACATATTTGCCAACTACCTGGTTTATATTTGTACTCTATCTTAGCCGTCACTCCGGGAATCACCTAAACCGGTACTGTTTTATGCAGATAATACACTGATGAAGCAATCTACACAGATGGCAAGCTTTCAACTTACATTAAAAAAATCATCCATTATTGTCACTATGTTTTTTTTTTTTTTTTTTTTTTTTTCAAAATTAAGGCACTGTTGTCCAAAAAGTGGATATGAAGTAATAGCTGTAGTATTTCAAGGGCATGATGTCTGTTGGGTTCTTTTAAGGTCAACCAGAGAATCTTTTGGGTTTTCTGCCTACTTCTATCTAAGAAATATTTTCTAAATTTGAGAGGTTAAAATAATAATAATAATAAGAAGAACAACAACAACAGCAACAGCAACAACAACTACGTAAGGTAGTGACCCTGATTTCAGATTCTATTGCAACTCTCCTAATATTAAATAAGGGAGGAGGAGTTTAGAGAGCATAATGAACACAGTCTAAGAAATGTTCAGAGAGATTTTAAACTGTATTTTGAAAATTCTACCTCTTTCTAAATATAAAGACATACATTGTATTTCTAAATGATGCAACAAATCTTGACTTTTGCTACCCTTTTGTGTGACTGGTTTGAACACACACTGATACCATTCCTGTCACATAGATAGAATTTATCTAAGGATCTGTATGACTAAGAATCCAAAGAAAATAAGGACTGAAAAACTATATATATTTTTTCACTAAAACCTGGAGAAAATCAATTTTATGGCAGATATACTAATAATTTTCACATTGAGGAAAGATTTTGGACTCACTGTAGAGAGTTTATTTATTATTTCTTGAATTTTGAACATTTAAATTCATAAATACATTAAATTCATAAATACATAAATATTGAAAAGCAAGCAAAGAAAAGGTGTTTCTAACTAGCACCTAGGTTAAATTAAAAAAGAGGAGCTTTAATTTGGTTTGTTTCTTTTTGGTTTGCATCACCTTCTTATCTTAATATCTTGACAATTGAGAGAAGTCAGTCATTAAAGATAACCAAATAAAACCGTATTAGAATATTAACAGGTGTCACCTTCTGCCTGGAGTGCCAACAGCTAATATTACCTATGCTCCTTGAGCTACACAAGTCTTTTACTCAATATTCATCATCTGTGATTCCATATAAGAGTTTCTAGAAAACTAATAATACTACAACTGGGATAATTTACTGGCAAATCAACTGGAATCATTGCCTTCTGCAGCTATTTTGTCTTATCTGCTACTTGAAGGTTTTTTTAAAAAAATAAATGTGGTCATCAGTCTTGGACTGTGCTACCGATTTTATGTCTTTAATATGCCTCAGGCTTCAAGAAGCATGCGCTGAGTTGGGCACATGGATAAGAAGTGCTCTTGCCTTCTAGTCTCGTATCTGAAACAGAGCACGGGGAATTCCACAGTGTGATTTCTCTGTTATTTTGCCTCCTGAATTCTGAGACCTTCCTGTGAAAAACCTTTCTGCCATCTCCTGTGAGGAGGTGTGGGTTGAAGGCCAAGATGATACAGATGTCAGATATTTGGCTTTCTCTTTTTCATCTGTGCATTTTCAGTTTTAGGATATGGAGACTGCTATATGACTTTGGGGCACTGGTCAAACTGTGTGTGTGGAGGAAGGAAATTTGACAGAGAGGAAACCTTATTTGCACTTCAGTGGTTGTTTTAAGGCCTTGATCTGCTTCGCTTGCTGATGAAATGCAACTTCAGGTTATCTCAGCCTGAAGCTTTTCTGTTCCCTGACTAACAAAAGACTGTAAAATAGATTTTTAAAGGAATTCTATTGATAGCACAGTCCTTTGTGCTCATTTTCAGTGGTATTTTAAGGCATCTTTCCAAAATAATATAAATATCTGGAAAAACATGCACAAATGTGAGAGTGTTCCTTTGTACGTTACCATTTTCCTAAAATGAGTAAACAGAAAAGTCTCAATTATAAAGATATATTTTTTGTTGTTCTTTTTCCAGAATTATGCAAAACAGATTGGTTCTGAGAATGCAATTTTAATTCTCAGTGCATTTACCTGTGACCCAACTTTGCATGTGATAATGAGTTCTTCTTGGACTGTAAATGTGCATGGCAGTTAATGAGTGCGCTGAAGATTAACGTCTAAGGGGTACCATCTGTCACTTTATTGTCTACTTTCTTGTTTAGTCACCTACTAAGACTGAGAAGAAAATGTTGCTATTCCAGCTGAAGCAACATGGTGAGTCTCAGGAAGGATGGCAGAATCCACTTCTACATTTCTGTGAGCACGTGAAGTTTTATAACTCTAATATTCCCCAGAGTACAAGATGATAATCTGTTACTTATTAAGTACCTGGAATATCTTTTTGAGAAACTAAATGATCCAAGTTATAAATTGTTAGATTAGGAATGAAGTTTTGTCTCTTCAGATGTTACCTCATACCAGAAATATGAGAAAATCCTCCTTCCTTTTTTTTTTGTTTTCATGATTCCAAAAATGAACAATGCCACCTTTTTTCCTAGTGTTCCAGACCATAATGACTCTACTCTTGACAGTATCCATAATCATTGTGCACAAACTATATTCTCATCAAGCAGTTAAATTTCAGAGAACTTAGATGTCTCCTGTCTCTTCCCACTACTTCAATATGCATCTTATTCCTAACATTTTTTTATTCTACTTTTATCAAGAGCATATATAAGAAGATACAGAGAGAATGTTATGACAAAAATCAATATTTGTTTGGTTTATAAAAGACATTGAAGGCTATAAATGAGAAAGAATGACAAACTTTAAAAGACATGCAAAAATACCCTTTAGAAGCTGGTAAATTAGATTTCTTACTTTACCTCATTTGTGGAAGAAAAAGGTAGTAATAAATGGCCATCTTGAATAAGTTTTTATTCATAGTCATATCTGCTCGCATTGGCCAGATAGGAAATTTGTTCCTAGAACTTTATCATTTGGAGGAATATAAGAGAGAATGGAATTGGTACATTCTGCATGTTGGCATCAGAATATTTTTTTAAAAAAACAACAACAAAAGAGTAGACTCAAGAGAATATGAAATATCAGGCTTGTAATACTTCTTTGAGCATTTTTCAAAATGAAAAAAAAAAAAAATGAAACCTCACCATTCGTAGGACTGAAGGATTTGAAGATTAATCTTCAAATTAATCTAAAGACAAGGTTATAGTATGTCCTTAGCTAAGATGACCTGAAGCACAATCCAGAAGGCTAAATTCTAGCATTTGACATCCCGTTGAAGATTAAATACCTCTCTTTCCTCATGAGCTATTAGAGTAAATTGCATATGACTTAACACAGGTGGGAAATAAAAGACACTTGCTTGTATGTGTCTGTATCTATGTCAAGGCATATATCACAGTGCTTTGACTTGTTTAATTGAGAAGATCTTCTGATTCAGAAAAAAGGAAAACACTAGAAAAGCCTGTTTTCAGAGCTTTGACAGACGTGACCTGACAAGTAGAGACCTCTTTGTCAACATGAGACATCAGAGCAATGAAAGGTTTTGCCTGAAACATGGATATGCATGGCAATATTCCTCCCCCCGCCCCCGAAGTCGACCTTCATCTTCCCTTTCATTCTGCAGGCACATCAAAGCTTTTCTTGTGCTCTGCATTAATACTACCCTTCCCACAGGGGAGGCATATTTTGACTTTAAATAGCACAGACCAGAAAGCCGTTTGTGTTAGAGCGATTCATCCCAGCCCCGGCTGGGGCTGAGGCTGGGGCTGGGGCCCCGCTGCGACATGTGCTGCACAAATGCCTGGTAAGAGACAGCCTGTGTACCTGCTTAAAGAAACACTATAGGCAAGAGAGAGCAGGAGAGATGTGGTATCGCCAGCCTGGTTGTACCGTGAGGAGCACAGATGGAGCGACTCTGCAGAGGACACCTATTCTACTGCTGGAGAATGAACATGAAAACCTCCTTCTTATTTTAGGTCTCCTTCCTCTTGCTTTTAATAGCTGATAGATGATAAAAGACCACCTGCCTGGTACATTTTATACTGTTCTGAAACAGATAAAGTGTTGTTCAAATATCAACTCGTTCTACAGATGAAATCTGGAAGATATTGGAGCTTTCTGGACTTGGGAACAGCCTGAAGCCCAAGATGCTCCAAGATCCAATAGCTCATGATTGTGTCCTCGCCCGACCTCAAGCTGAACTTGTGGGGTACATTGTTATGACCCTCAAAAGTGCGTGGGGGATACTATCTAGGAAGGATCCTGGCCATCATGTCATGTCATGACCACAAAGACAGATGAACATCAGCCCAAGAGCAAACAGAAGCTGCCAAGCCCAGAAAAGCATGCCAGCAGCTGTCCACATGTCAAGCAGTTATTTTAAAGGGCAGGCCTGCAAGCCTTTTGAGTCCCCACAGCACTGGCCCTGATGCTGTTCCTGCAAGTAATTCATGTGGCTAGGCGATTAAGATAGCCCTAAATTTGGCCTGAGGGAAGGTCCTTTACATCAATTTGATCACAGTCAAAACCAGAAGGTCGAGAGCAAATCCCTCAGTTCTCTCAGTCTCCATTGAGGAGCAAGTCGGCTGAATAATGTTCCTTTCTACAGCTTTTCTTTTTTGATACACATGTATATATATATGTATGTATATATAAAAATCTTATTTTAATCTGCATCTATTTTATTGTCTTTATATTTTCAGGCTTCAGTAATGACTGCACCGATTGCATTACAAAATTTGTGTGGAAGAAACATGGAATTCGGGGAATTTGGGTGGAAGGCTACAAGGCATTTGGGAAGTTGGAAAAGCACAGAGGCAATCAGTAATGGAAGAGATGTGTTAGCAGAGCTGCAAAAAATAGTTAAGGTGGCTACTCTTTCATAAGGGTAAAGAGAAACTGAAGCCCAGCTTTCCTCTTCTTCAAACTAGGACTGTAAAGAGGAAATCTGTCTTCTAAAGGAATTTGAAGCTTGTATTTGTGGGGCCCTGTTGCCTTTACAGAAGAACTTGCAAGAAGAGATGGACACTAGAACTGTCATTGCATGTATCAGTCTTTCTTGAACCATTTTCCACTGTTGTACTTTTGGATGCTGCCACCTTCGAGCTGTTGTCTAAGATACTGAGGTCTGAACGCCCAGTAGGAGTACATCGATACAACTCCTTTCAGATGCTATGTCAGATGCTGCCCAAGAATTGCTCTTTGACACATGAAGTTGTATTACACTTTGTTTAGAGACTAACTATACTCAAATCTGATTGCTAAAGCATTAACTAGCAGTAGAGTATTCTTGCACTGACAAATAGCCCATATTTTAAAAGGACAAAGCATTAATGCAAGAGAGATGACTCCAGTCCACATGCTGCCCACAGGACAGATATGGAAGCAGACGTTAGCCTACTCTGGGACATGAATATAATCCATCTACTGGTTTCATAGAACTTTATGAGATGGTGAAGTTATTTAATTCCAATATTGTTATTCATCAAAAAAAATCAAAAGTGGAGCTATTAGGAGGCTGCATTTTTTTTTTCTGTATAACAAATAATGAATAACAGCCTTTGTGAGTGCTTAATAAAATGCTGTAACATGAGAAAGTCGAAATTCCTGAAGAGAAAATTTATAACAATCACAGACACTGAGAACAGTCTGCTCTTAAGTACGTACGGCTACTAGCATATGTGTGAAAACACATCTCTACACAAGAGTTTATTTTAGATTGTCATTGTTATCAGAACCATTATTTGCAAGGAAGTATAGCATATTTTTATGTCTGTCACGTTAGTTTTAAATAACTGTAATCTCCAGTCCAATTAAAGGTATCACCTCAAAGTGGATTATTTTATTTCCTTTGAGAAAAGACATGGACTTATTATTCAGTTTAGTAAAGCAACCGCTGCCAAACTGACCTTCATTTTATCTCACACGCTTTCATCTTATTACCTTCCTTTTATAGCGCTTGTAGCTTTCAGATGTGCACCTGGCGTATAAGATAAAATCAAAGTTTCCATTGGGGGGGAGGGGGCTTTACATTCACACTTGTAAGTTCATTTTAACTCCCATGTGCAGTATCTTAATGAAGTGGCTCAAACTATATTTTTACAATTTTGTGATTCAAAATGACGTACCATCTAGGAGCATTTTTCTTTGTTCTTTCTGGGAGCAATTTTTATTTAGAAACATGGCTATGATATGTTATACTTTAAAAAGGAGAGTATTTTCTAAAAACAACTAGACAGGACATTGCTTTTTTAACACCTCTTGTTAAGAAGCACCATATACTTCAGTCCCAGTCCATTCAAGCGAGCTTTTGCCATTTTACACTGTCTTACTGCAATGCAATTTTCATCTAGATTCACTGTTTACCATCATTCCTGCAGTCTGCAAAGTGATGTACAATTAGATTTTCTTTCCTTACATTCAGTGCCACAAATGTGCCTTGAGAAGATAAATCTCTATCTGATGTACTATGAAACTTCCATGTATTGAACCCTGTGGTTTTCTCAGCAGAAGATTTTATTCCTTAGCAATTCTGTGCCCATGAATCAATTATATTTAGAGTGATGCAATCTAAAGTGGAAGTAGCTGACAATCAGCTACAGGATATAAGAAACTAATATCATGCAACGTCTTGAGGGCACAGGGCTGATCTGCCCTGTCTGTTTTGGAGTATTTTCTTCTGAAGCATCCTGAAGAAAACAGCTCACAAGGCCTCAGTCTCCTGAGGGACTACAGTACAGATCCTAGAAAATGAATCAGATTTCTTAAATTTGGTTTTCTGCGTATGGACTAAAGAGAAGATTAAGGTACAAGCCCCTTCACTGATGTGCTTTTAGAGTATTCGTGTCTTATTGCACTCTTTGGCCATCTGAGCTTTTTACTTGGTGAAATTCATGAAAAAAAAAAGAGAAAAAGTGGAAAAACGCAGATTCATGGCTCTTCCTCCTGTTACAACTCTCCATACTGCTTTTTGTGGGAAGCTCTGGAGTTAATTCCGTCCTCAAAGACCAGATATTTTTACAAATCTTATGTCTGATGCAGCCATTCATTGCCACAGCATGTTTCCTAGGGAATCCCCTTGGGAAGATAATGGCATGGTTCAAATGTAAGGCTGGTGGGAATGGTTTTCTATTTGTAAATAAGATTTGTTGACTAAAATCTTGTTTAAAAAATCCTTAAATATTGTAGGCTGTGTTTGCTTTCTACTTACACTACTGATATCAAATGCTTGAAAAAAATCCGGTTCTGTCTATGGCCTGGCAAGACTGTTGATGCAACCCAAACTTGCTGTTTTATCCATTTTTTTTTCTGCTACATCACATGACCCAAAGCGCCTTAGTCCCTCACTGAAAATTGTATGGTAATACTAGATACTCAGTCCCTTTAAAAATTCAAATTCTGACACTTCAGTCAAGACTACATGCTTTTGTGTGCAAATGTGATACGTGACTTTTAAAATTAAAATTCTTATTTACTTGAATGGTTTATAATTCCTCAGTTGCAGTTTGTTGCAGCCAATTTCCATTTTGTTAACATACCAAGGAAGACGTAATTTATTCCACTGGTTTATTGCTGTATTCATATTATGTTTCTTTTTCTTAATATTTTGCTTAGGCCTTTATTAAGTCACCAACTGTGCTGTTTAAATTTGTCCTCAAGTGATGCCTTTTCATTACAAAGTGATTTAAATTGCATGCAAATGAAGTTCATACATATAACTGACATATCTTGCACCAAGTGCCTTCACTCAAATGGGTAACGTTAGCCAAGGAACCAATTTGCATGATACAAAGGAGGAATCTAAGTTCTTACGCTGGTATTTTTTAAGGAATAAGTGAAAGTTGCTCTCTGTGTTCAAGGTCTTTCAGCATTTGAGTATTAAATTCATGCATGGGAAATCATTGCCATACTTATTGAAAAATATACAGGAAGTGCCCATTTATTCACCAGACTCAAGTCAGATATTCATCGATACTGATCAACCGCGAGGATTAGGACTTCTGTTTCTGTGATTTTTAGCATACAGGCATCACACGTGAAAAGAAATCTTGCTGCTGCATTAAGCAAAGCAGAAACAAAATCCAGCTTTCCCTCCCCAAAACCCAATGGCAAAGGTTCGACCTCAGCTTTGCTGCCATTTTATTTTCCCATGCGTGTAAGTGGGCCCGATATGGACTACTAGGATATGCTACCTATTAAGGACAGCAGATCTTTACTCCTTTTGCCTATTCTATCTTTGAAAAATAGGAACCCTGGTGACCGTAGCTCACCGTGAAGCATTCTCTCTCAGAAAATCAAGGAATTGGGTTATTTTTTAATCAAGGTTAACTCTACTTGTTCCAGCTACTTGAAAAAAAGTGGGCTTGTTTATACCTCTGGGATACATTTTTTTATCCTGTTCAGTTGACAGCTTGGTTAAGCGAATTTTAATAGCCTACAGTATTTCTGAACAGCAGGAAAAGATTATTGTCGTTTGATAGGCAGAATCCCAACTATATCCAGCTCTTCCTTTCTTACACATCCCTACGCCTTTCTGCATAGCCAGTAATACCAAAGAGAAGCATAGGACTCAAATCTTTAGTTGATTTAGAGCTCATTAATACTAGGATCTCTGTTTATTGCAAAGATACCTTTAGCTAATATATGAGATATTAGCCAACATGTTTTGCAGATCCCAAAGTGTCACGGAAATTAACTTTTAGGAATGTAAGGAATACAGAATTATGATTTTAATAAATGTTTTCTGTTGCTCATTTAGTCTTCAGATTAACCAGTTCATTTGTGTTTGCTCCCTTGAAATGCATTACTAAAAAAGATGCTAAAATTAGTATTGGGAGCTCAATCTGTGTTTTTTTTTTTCTTTATCTCTAGAAATGGAAAGTTGTATCATTTTCTTGCTGCTACATACAAGATGGGAACAGATTATCTACAGAGCGATCTCTGTATTTCTTGTTGCTTTTGAACTTTTGGTCCATGTTTTTCTTTGAACATAGACAGCCAGTAAATACTTCACTGCTTACAGAAAGTGTATTGACAAATTCAGGTGAATTTTTTAAGTTACACTGAACACTGCCCTAACAGTTTATAATGGAAATCTACAGACTTTTGATGTATCTTGGCATGATTTGACTTTCAGGAAAAGGAAGAATGGGCCATTTCATGCCTGTGAAAAAAAAGCTGAAAATCTGGGAAGAACATCTGGAACTTGAAAAGATTTGCAATGAACAGAATAAAATAAAAATAGTAATCCTGTTCCCATCCCCAGTGTGTACCAGAGTGTTGCAGTAAATAAGACATTGTTCTGACTGGTAGTGCAGACTGAAAGAAAACAATTTATTCATTATTCTAGTTGAACAATATAAACTGTGTTTAAGAAGAAGATGCAGGAATGCAGCTTCTTTAACTTGCAAGCTAATTCACTCTTTTTCACTAAGAACAATGATACTAGGAGAGCATTCAGTGCCATTTTGGTTCAAGGATTAGAAAAGATATAAATGTAATTTGGTCCTATGACTATCAAGTGGCTTGGTTCTTCTCTTTGGGAAATCTGGAAAAAGTCCCAGGCAATTCTGCTTGGCTGTTTAATTGAATCTCCTTTATAAAAATGCAGCAACGATTTGTTTCATGTACAGTAACAAACTTCCGAGGCCAGAGAAAAGAGACAGGTATATTCAATAATGAATTGCAACCTTGTCCGCATGCAGGAGCTCCTTCAGGTGTGACAAAATGATTCCTGGCAGACCACATAGACAAATCCCTATAAAACTCCTTCTCACAGAAAGTTTTCATGAATTATAATAAACTTTTAGAACATGCCTCCAAGCTTCCTAAAACGCTCTCAATTTTATCATTTCCCTTGAAAAATCCTTCGTATAGATCATCTAGTGACTTGTGAAACAGAGTGCAAAAATAGCACATTTTGGATTCACTGCCAACACCATGGCCTTTACTAAAAACTGAAGCTTTGGTTCTTTTATCTGTGTCTGAGCAGATAGGTATCCAACAAATGCAATCGATAGCAGTATTTATCTCTCTAATAAGATTATAAAGGTCTCTTTCCATAATCAAGTCCCCCCTTAGTTCTCAACAGCAAGGCCCAAGCACTGACCCAAACGAGTTTAGAAATCCTTTGGAAAGGAGTTCATTTTGTTCAAATTCTTCCTCCTTATTTCTGTGGAGACTATAACACTATTGACAAATGCAACCGTGAATTTTGCTTTTACTACTGCTCCTTAAGGCAGAGCGCTTTTACTAGTTGATTTTGGTTCTAACTGTTAGTCTACCAGATTGCTATTAAAAATGTTCAGTTTTACAACCTGTGTAATAATTCACGTTCCTCCATTTCATTGTGCAGATTTCTGGTATTGCAAGTAACATGTATTATTAATGAACAAACCATGAGCTCACAAGTCCTGAATTTGAAAAAGAAGAAGAAAAAGGCCCCTTTCATTTAACAAAAACAAGAACGAGGCATTTTGATCAATGATTTTGATTGATCTTTGCTTTTTATACCTCAGTTCATCTGTACCCTATCATTGGTATTATTGATGATTACCAAATATTGCTCCCAAAATCCATGATGGTTAATTTGGAGGAAATGGTTATTTTAAATGTTGGGTGACAGAAGCTTACGAGCATGTCACTGGTGGAAACTGGGATCTTGCTAGAATCTTTCATGTTGAATCATTTCTGTGGCACAATGCTCATTCTCACAGATCATACCAAGAAACACAGGAGATGATACCAAATCATTACAATTACTATATAACCTTTCTTACTGAAATGCTTTTTAATCACAAAATGACCCTAAAGGTGAAAAATGTGAGTTTTGTTTCAAGCAGCAGATCCCAAAGCAGAGCATAGTATGTAGAGAAAGGAAGATAGGAGAGCCAGATTTTGGCTATCTCCTTTTTGAAGGAGAAAGTGGGAGTGTTGGCAATGTGCAACTGGACAGCTGGAAGAAAGAGAGATTACGGTACCCTTGGCTATTCTGGAATACTCAATCTTCCTTTAAACCTACAGAAATATGTGCTAAATTGAGGAGTCCCTGAATTAAACCCATGATGAGATGGGAGAGAAACCCATTTATGAGACCAGAGTAATTTCCTTCAAATCTCACGCATTTCTGATTTACTCTGGTGTCATTCCACTAATTTCAACAAAACACTTCTTGATCTGCAATCAACAGCAATCACTTTATGTTAATATAGACTTGACCAGCTAGCTTTCAGGATCACTCTGTTTCTAGGCAGGACGAAAACATTTATCTTTTCTTTCCTAAGGCATCCTTTCAAATTTAATTCAGATTTGACAAGTGAGACAAGAAATCAATAATATGTAGTATATACTGTATAATGACCTGGGAAGTTCTTAAAATAGCTGTGCTTGCTTCAGAATAGGAACTCAGTATGCTGTATACAGTTATTTGGCACCGGGGCCATTGGCCAAGTTCTACGGAAAATAAAGTTCTGCAAAATGGAGGCAGACCAAACAAGGGATGAATGTATAGGTTCGTACTACTTTTGAGCTGCCACACACAATCCACTATGATACATAAATCGGGTCTTGTTCTAATCTTTCTCGAACCAGTTAGGAAAACATGAGCAGAACAATAGCGAAGGCTGTGATTATTTAACAAAAACAAGTGTAAAGGCTGTGTACTCTACGCATCCTATATACTGTACACATGACCACATCTACGCCCTCAGGGCTTTCACAGCCTTCCTTACCTCTGCCTTGGCATGCGGATGAGCGGCTGTTTATGGCATCTCTTGCTGAGGCCAAAGAGCTTGTGGACAATCTTCTGCGCCTTGAGGAAGAGCAGCTTCATGCTGTTTTCTAGTTGCTCGTAGCGACGCTGGAAGTTGGAATCCATTGTCCACAAATGCATTACAGTGGATGTGTTGAGGAAATAGTTCATGGGCAGCCTCTTCATAAACAATTTGAATTCATCTGAAAAAAAAATGGCAAGATTTAGTAAGCTTGAACTAGGGAGCAATGGATATTGTCACAGCAAAAAGAATAATTTCTAAACTTGTTGTTCGTGAACTTTTCAATTTTTTAAATGAGACTTTTTAACTGTTTTAAAGTAAAAAGGTGGTTAAATTGTTAACAGTAAAATTAGAATAAAAACAGCAAAAGGAAATAATTAAGTAGTTATTAAATTTATGTTTAGAGTAAATATAAGCAATGGCACTATGTCTCACCTTGAGAACATAAAGATTAAATGAGAATCAGTGTTACTTACCTTCAAATCTAGGACTTGATGCAAAGGCACTTAAAGATTAACATATATGGACTCACTTGGAAATGATGAGAAATTATTTTTAAGGAAGTATATTCCAATACTTAAGAAAGTAAGGGTATGAGTGTACAGAGCAGCAGTCTTTTAGACATGTTACTTCACCTCAGATGAGCCATTTAGGGTCAGACTTCCAGAAGTATTCGGAATGAAAGTGGAGTTTTTCAAAGCACTTTATGGTACTTTAACACTCCAGAAATGTATTCCTTTTGTCCTGATCTCTAAAGTGGAAAAAAAAATCTTAAATCACAGATCACTGTGATGATGAATACTCTAAACATTGTGGTTCATTCTGGTAGTACGGTTCACACAAGATACATAGACTGAATCTTATTAAAAGAATTGTATTAATCAATAAATCTATTCTCATGAGCACGATAATTTGCACACTGATTTACAAGTTTGAGAGCTAAATACACTTTCCTTCAAAAAGACTAATTAATGGAAAAAGGAGAAGTGAAGAACCTACTTGCATGCATGTGTTTATCCTCTTCTTTCTTGTTTCCCTATAGCAGTACCTCCTCCTGTCTGCCCTCCTTCCCACTGCTGTCCTCCCACCCTTCACACTCCATTTTTTTTCTTTCAGCTTGTTCCTGCAGTGAAGTGCCTTAACCACCAGTTTGGCTTTCATCCTGCCAGTTGCTCCTTTTGGGGAGTCTGCACTTTGGTAGACTATGTAAATGCAATGATCTCACCAGCTGAAGCAGCCTCCTGCTTCAAATTAGGGCTGGTCATGATATTTATTGTTGCTCCAATTTTGGAGTGTTTGTGGGAGATCGTGGCTTGCGGAAAGCGTCTACTGCAACAGAAGAATACTGTGTTTTCAGTAAATTAAGTAGTATGGCTGTTGTGTGTATAAGGTTTTTTGTTTTAGCTTTTTAATGGAATGTTTTATAGGAAAAAATGAAAAAAATAGGTTTTTTTGAGGCTGAGAAGAAAGATCTTGTATGAATGAGCCTCCTCCCCATCCTAATGGGCATGGGGCCATGAAAAAATAGGACAGCTACATTTTGGCATAGCACTTTCTATGAGGGATCAGAGATGAGTGATGGTGTGGAAAGCTCTTCTGAAGACACAGAACAAAAGGCAAGGGGCAAAGAAGACTATTTATTCAATAAAGTAGTTTTAATAATTCCTGTGGGAGATCCTTGGTGATGTGTTATTCCTTCCTCTTTGAGAACTTGCCGTCTGCTGTGCCAGCCTGGTCACTGGCACTTCACCTTCCCCAGGTGCAAATCAGGTAGTGGAGGAAAGCAGCTGTTCGCTCATTTTAGAAAGTATCTGGAATCCAGTTCTCATCTTTTATTTTTTCCCCTCCTTCTAATTTTGTCCAAGTTGGCTCTTACCTTCCATCGAAAGAGTAAGTATCTGTTCCTGGTTTTGTACCTTCATCATTTGATTTTATAAAAGCATTTCACAAATTCTGGGTTACCAGATGACCAACTGTATGAGTCTTGGTGGTGTTTTAGGAGAACTAGCTCCTCATTGTCCCCTTACCAAGTGGCAAAGTGACAATGACTTCTTTGTCTCATACCTCAACACCTGGTGCCAGAGGGGGTTAAGGCTGGCTGATTTGAAGGAGTCAGGCTCATGGGCTTGGTTTCAAAGCCTGAAGAGTGCATTTTCAAATTTAGTAAATCAGCAGTAAAAAAGAAGGGAAAGCAAATGAAAGGCAAATAGGGTTAACTGTACTGTCAAAATATGTCCTTTGGCAAAGCCCAGCTCTGCAGTTTGTATAAATCGGTCAAGCTCTACTGACTTCAGAGGAGCGTGCTAATACACCTAGGGAGTATCACATCCAAAAGCCATGTTCCTGACTACCTGTTTTAACCACTGGCTTCTCATTTCCCTTCTGTTCTTCTGAGACACTAGTATATTTGCTTAAAATCAGTTTCATGATGCCAAGAAAAAAAAAAGTCGTAGAGGAGAGCATATACTTATAATGTGCCTTTTCAGTTTTCTTATTGCTATAATAACTTATTTAAGAAACATTTTCTCTTTGCTGTCTTTTTCACAATGGCAATAAGCTCTGCAGCTGACAACTAATCAGATGCAGTGTTCAGAAGTGATAAGGAGGGTTTACATCCTTTAACTTGCCTTGCAAAAACATTTTAAAAAAATTTCTTTTTTTTCCTGGCAATAAACATCAACTTTGACTATTCCTGAGTCCTGTATGAACATGCTAATGCACCATAGTGTAGGTAAAACAGAGATAAAATGAGCATGGTTACATAGTACCTTCTGCAAAAAAAGGGAAGAAAAGATAATGTCCTCATATCTTAAACAGACACATTTCATGATCTGTGAAACTACAACATGAACTCCTACCATTCAGAGATGATTAAACTATTACACTCTAATCAACACATTATACCAGCCGTTACTGAGGATTAACAGCTTTCCATACTACAGTGCTGGGGGCCATAGAAACTGATACTCTTAAAACATGATATTTGATACCAGATATGATATAATTTCAGTACTTCTTAATTTATTTTCAGATTGATAGCTATCAGGTGCACATGCAATGCATTTTTTTCATATCGCTTACTAACTTCAAATGATGCAAAAGTGCAAAATAAATTCTATGCATTGACTGACCTAATTGTTTATTTTTCTAGATGGTCATGCCTGATTTTTCTCTTCTGAATTTCTTCAAGCTAAATCTTCCTTCAATATTAGTTGTGCAGTGACTGACATGGCAAACCATAAGTCAGTGTTAAAGCATAACTATAAAATATGACAATGGAAGTAAATCATTGCTGAAATCAGATGAATATCGCACATATTTAGGGTGTAATAAATACCTAGGGCTACTTAACTTGTAACTTGGATTCTAAATGTTGTTCGATATAGGAGCAGGGTATACTGAATACGCTGATTAGCATCCTGCAGGCAGAGCTAGCCAAGACCAGACTAATGCAGGAAGCCTCATCAGAAGATCTGAGAACATCCTGTTGCAAGGAAAAAAAAGGTGTCTGCTCTGTGTGCTGGAGCAGAAGAGGACCCCTATGTCCTCTATTCCAAATGCTGTGCATCTCTTTTATATTTGGAGTTACTAGACCAACATATTCATACACTTTGGTTATCATTTCAGCTGTGGCTGAGTGCTTTTCCAGACTATCAAAATGTCACATGTTAGCTGCTTTCTCAAGATCTGTTTCAGAGTATCTTAGGAAGCATTTTGGAAATCGGCAGTATCTTATGAAGCATTTTGGAAATCAATAGACTTCTGTTAACTTAGAAATCCAATGTACTGGGTTGATAATGGTATCATAGGCTAAAATCTGTGACTGTGCAATGTAATACTGGCCATACTGTAAAATGTGACATAATACGAATTTCTACTCCCATTCACTTTAAACAGAGGTCAACTGAGCTTTCAGCTATGGTTCCTAAAATCTTCTTTCAATTAATAGCTACTCTTTACCTGATCAGAGTAGCAGAGATTCTCTCTAGTCTCTGAGGACAAGATCCAAGAGCTTTCCTCCTCATAGCCTTAGGCACTCTCTATGTGAGGGTGTGGAACAATCTCAGGCCCTCTACAGTCAGGATAACTGGAGCAGGAGGATATAAAACAATAGTTCACTCCGCCTTTAGGAAACCCTCTCTATTTCAGGATGTCTCAGTAATGTGCTAAGAACAAAATTCCCGTGTTCCCTGGTAAATGTGAAGATTCCAATTTGGGGTACTCTTCTATTAGAGGAAAAAGATATATATATAGATTTTTTTTTCTATTGGTTCTGTATAATGGCTAAACAGAATGGCAGTACATGTCTACATGAGAAATTAATTGTGGGAACAATCTATATGCAGTTTAGGAGAAAGTAAAGCACACTATACAATTGTATGGTAATCAGCAACTGCTGTTATTTTAAGAAAACAATTGTTTCACAGCAAAGAAACCACAAAAAATTGTCAGCCTTCACCTCAGCGTTTAGAACTGATAGTAGCTGGAGAGCTGACCTTTCATTAACTTTTACATTGTCATTTAATTTAATCTCATATTCTGCCAAGCAATTCTATGTAAAATGAAATAATTCAATTTTACGACAGCAAGTCTGCTTTCTAGGGAATTACAACATCATGTTTTAGTAAATATACATTCTTGTCTAATTGTGGACTTCATCATCTAACCTAAATCTAAACCTAATCTAATCATTTGTAAACCAATCTCAAAATGTGACCAAAAAAAAAAAAAAAAATCTGAGAAAAAACTAGTCTGACAGTGAGTGAAAAAGTATTTTACCTGGACAGTTTAAGAATTCTTTATTAATTGAAACATGAATCCATATTGACAACAGGCTTATATATGAGATATATATTTTCTAAAATGAATAAGAATTTAGACTGTAGCTGTTTTTTTCATTTAAAAACACTCAGTAGAAGTAGGTCTGAAGAAGAAAAATGCTTTTTATATCACATTATCATGTCGAAATCTACCACTAGATAGCAATTGAAATGATCTGTTTTGTCATTTCTCTAAATGATGCTTTAATGACACATTTTCCTTCTTTATTTATCTAAGAATGACAATAATAAAAAGTCTTTGACAAACTTTGTTGTGAATAAAATGGTGTATGTTCATTAGTTTGATTGACAGCATTTGTGACATTTAAGCATTGTCTGTAAAATCTGTGCAACTGCCATTTATACATGTATCTCTTCTTTCCATCGAACGCCTAAACTTGTTTTAAATGTAATAGGATTCTGCCTTCACAGAAGAGTAAAAAAATACAACTCTACAAGAGTACATGTGGAAAAGATGTTCTACTTTGGCAATAACAAAATATTGTGGTGGACTTAAGGCAAATTAACACAATCTGACTGGTCCTTAACATGTAAGGATATGATAGTATATGTTTGAACCAAAAAGTTGCAGCCTGTTCCTCCAGCCTGTCAGGGTCCCCCTTGGGTGGTAGCTACTGAGTAGTGACCCCTGTCCTGCCCTCATTTCAGTGTTTTCTGCAGTCCTGACAAGAGTGCGCTCTTCTATGCCCTCCATGCCATTGATAAAGTTATTAAATAGAACAAGTCTTGAAATAGACCCCTGCAATACTCGTTACAAATCTCCAGGCAGGGTATAAGACCTACTCACCCTAGACTCTGTCTCTTACAATATTCTGGTATCCAAGTTAAGATGTTGTGGTCTGTTTGGAAGGACAGCTAGATAGGTAGAAAAGTCTAGTTGCCTGGTAGGGTTCCCTGCCAAGGTAAATGACAGCAACTGCTTTCCTCTCATCCACAAATCATCATTTTATTGCAGAAGACGACAATCAGATAGATCAGACATGATTTACCCAGTGACCCTGCATTCCTTCCTGTGCTCAGAAATATGTTCCAAGAGGACTTGCTTGATGAGTTTTCCAGGGATCAAAGTGAGGCTGACCAGTCTGCAGTTCCCTCGATCATCCTTTTGGACAATCCTTTTTAAGATAGGTGTAACACTTGTCTTTCCCCAGTCTTCAGGGATCTTCCCCAATCTCCATGATCTTTCCAGGATAACAGAGAGTGGCCTTACAAGGACACCATCCAACTCTCTCAATACAGCCAGCTATGGCCTGTTAGATCCACGGATTTGCATGAGTCGAGTTCTCTCGAGTAATCCCTGACTCAACTCTGTTCTGCGGCTGGTAGCTCTTCTCCTTGAACTCCTTCACTAAGCTAAGGATTTGGGACACTTTGCCAATGAAGACTTAGACAAAGTAGGCATCCTGCCTTATCTGTTTATGAAAACAAAGATAAATTACTAAATCACTTGCCAATTCAGCAATGGGCCAACATTTTCCTTGTTCAGTCTTCCTCCCTTCTCTCCAGATCCTAAACTTTACTATTTCATGGTCACTGCAGCATTTGATTATCACATCTCCAAACAGTACTTCCTTGTTAGAGAGTGGATCTAGCTGTGCATCAGTCTGGTTGGCCTGTCCAAGATCAATATCAAGAAGTTATCTCTAACAACTTTTGCAGATCTCCTTGCCCATTAGCGTTCCACCTGCTGGCATTCCAGCAGATGTCATGGAGGTTAAAGGCCCTCATTAGAGCCAGGGACTGTGTTCCAGAGCCTTCTTCCAGATGTTTAAAGAATGCTTCATCCACTTGCTTGACCTGAATGGGTGGTCTGTAACACATTCACTCCACAGTGTCACCCTCATTGGCCTCTCCTCTGACCAGGACCCACAAGCTTTAACCCCGATGTTACCCATCCCGTTGAAGAGCTCCATATATCCAAGCTTCTCCTCCTCATGGAAAGCAACTGCCCTTCTTGTTATTGCTGCCTGTGTTTCCTGAAGGGCACGTATCTAGCACAGCACTCCAGTTGGGTGAGCTTTCCCACTCTATCTCAGTTACTCTAAAGACACTGCGGCTCTGTGACTGCATACCGAGCTCTAGTTCTTTCCGCTCTTTTCTCAAGCTGTGTGCACTTGTGTAGCCACACTTGAGGTCTGTGTTCCTTTGCCTTGTTTTATCATTACTGAGGTGTCTCTTGTTACTGCCACCCAGTAGCATCCACCCTACACAAGCCTTTCCTTTACCTGGCAGGATGGAGAAGACACCTTCTTGCCTGTAATCCTAACCCTCAACACATGTAGTCACTCCCAATTTGCTCCCAGGTCTTCTCTGACAGTATTGGTGGTGACCGTATGAACAAGCAGGGAATGCCTGTGAGGGAAAAGACTACTTAAGGAGTTTGAAATTTCAGTTATGATTGCAAGTTCAGTTTCTCCCTTCTTGTCTAATTTTGCTGATTATTTGCCTAGAACTGATTTCAATATCCTTCCCTATGACATAATGAAATTTGTTGAAATAGTAAGTCAAAATAAACAGAAAGTATTGCATAAGGATCAACAGTCACAGCCAACAAAAAATGTTCCAACCAAAAGCTTTGATTAGCCCTGAAAAACGCTACGGAAAACCTCTGGTAACAGCAGCTGTCCATTTACCTATGGAAAAGATGACGTACAGCAGCAAAACAAGCCATCCAGCCTTCCTCTGCCAATTTGCTAGATCCCTGTGCCCATTTCAGTGCTGCCTTATCTGCTGATGCTGTAAATAAGCCTACTATTTAATACAAATACTGGTTTATTTTTGTTGTAGGCCAGAAACTGGAGTAAAGACTACCAATTAATTTCACACAAAAGCTAAGGAAAGCTGCTAAAGCTGTTCATTTCAGAACAAAGAAGAGTCTTAAGCGGAACTGTGCAGAGCATAGAAAATCCATTTTGTGGAAGGATTTTTAGATTCCGAAATTAGAATACAACCTAAATCTTTTGAATGGCTCTGAAATTCTCCAAAAGTCTCTGCTTCCTCTGCAATCCGCTGAAAGGAACATTGCAAGGTTTTCCTGGTTTACTTTGCTTTAAGTCGATCAATATACTTCACCTTGAGGGAACAGAAGTTATGCATTTTAATGTCAAACTTTAATTTTGTGTTATAATATAAAGCATTATAAAATAATAAATGACAAAATGAAAAATCATTTCAAAATGAAGGTCAAAGTACTTTACCATATTCTGTTAAAAAAGCATTGTTTTACAATTATGGAAAGATTATTATTCCTGTTTTCCTTCAAAACAACTGCCTCAATGTTTTGTAGTATTTTGTAGATCAATATTCATCTCTTCTACCCTTCAGCTGTCTTTTCTGCTTAGCCTACAAGTTCTTCAGGGAGGTGGCTGTCTCTTACTATATCTTTATAGAGTAGTTAGCACAATAGACCCCAAATTTAATTGTTGCCATGTAATACAAATAATAATAATAAATTCACATTTGGCTCCAGGCAATGGCATCCTCCATGGAGTCCACAGTGATAGCTGCAATTAGTGTGAGAAGCAGGAGTTCGGGTAGGAAAGATAGCATAATCCCTGATAGCTTATCACGCTTTCACATAGCGGTACAGTATGTGAAAAACCTTCCACTCTAATAATAAGACCATGGTAATGTCACTCCTTTCCCATAACACTGCTTTTAATTGTAATCAGGGCAATAAATATTATAGCAAGTCAAATACCAGTGTCAGTCGCAAATTGAAACCTCAAACCACAGAGCTAGTAGAATTGTAGTCTGAGGGAATAAAAAGCAATAGGAGCTACATTTCGAATGGCTGGATAAGGCTGCTGTTCAATAAAGTGCTGCCGCAATATTGTGCAGATATTATTAAAGAGATTTATAAAAGATATATAGTTTATAAAATAGCCCACCATGATTCACAAGCTAGGAGAAGACAAAGCACTAAAATGAACATATATTTGTTTTTATGTTGCAATGAATTTTAGTTGTTCATGATACATTACTTAATTTGTCAGAAGAAGCAGCAGCTGCGTTCCAAGAAATACATATCTGAAAATAATCCAAACCAAGGAAGCATAAGACTGCAGCTCGAAGCCACCTTACTTCTTCACAGAAAAGATACTAATGCTGAACTTTGCATTTTTCTTCTGGCTAGCGTAAATTCTTGAGCTGTCCCTGTAATTAAAGCATTTGCTTTTCCAAAGCAAATGAACATTTTTTTCAACTCTCTGAAGGACAAACTGCCAGAAGGAAATGAATGCACTGTGAAAGATGCAGACTGCATAGGAAGGAGGAGAGAAACTCAGCATTTAATCCTGAGCAGGCTATTTGAACTGGTACAATCTAACTTCTGGTACAATCTAACTTCTTTGTAACATCCAGAGGAAACAAATTGCACTGAGCAACTGAGCAAGGTTTTTTTTTTTTGTTTTTTTTGTTTTTTTTTTTTTTTTTTTTTTTTGGTTGTTGTTGTTGTTTTTTACTGGATATCTCCTACTGGATATCCCAGTATGTGAACTTAGGACTGGAGTGGAATGGAGATCCTCTGGTCCTTCATTAGTGTATAGTTTCTTAGGGACTTCATTCAAATGTTACACTGCAATTAATTTTTTAATATATATATGCATTAGTCATATCTATAATTAATGCAATGAATGACAAGCTCTTAAAGGAATAAAAGACCTCAGCTGCTGCCCTCACAAGCCTTTAGCCTTCTTGGTGCACAAATAAAGAGGAAGATGTTGGAGAATTGAACATTCTAGTAAAGACAGAGTATCTTACCGCAAATGAAGGATTAGTTTTGAAAGATTGCTAGCCAGAAGATAATAATCTTCCATCGACTGTGCTGAGAGCTGAAAGGACTTAAGTTTTCTATAATCAAGAAATGATTTGTTTCTTATTCTCAGTCTAAACATGACCTTGCCAGTGAATTTGCTTTTCAAAAATCAGCAAGGCAGACTCCAAGAGCTGTCTCTGAAAACCTCGATATTTGAAGGACATTCCCTTCATTTCATCAGGTATTTCTTCAGATGTGACTTTGCATCATTACTCTTTTAAAAATGTTTGCATTCCTAGGCACCAGCTGGATGTTCCTTAGAATTAACTGCAAACTTTCATCTCTCCCAAAATTTATTTTTACTGAATTCTAGGTTATTTCAGAATTTTTTGTTCTGTGAACCATTCAATCATTTCCGTTTATGTTTTGATATATATGCATGTCCCTGCAGCACAATCATCCTAATTTTTACTCAGTGTAGAAGTCTGTTGTTATTCTAGAGCAATTTAAATATACATAGTGCGTGGAACATATTATTATGTGCAGATTTAGATGCAAACTCTGTCTCCCAGAAAGCTACCAAATTTTTTCTCTGTCATGAACACACGAAAACTGGGTAAGGCAAAGAAACATGTAACAAGTCACAGAAGCGTAGATTGGGGAAGAGAATGAATGAAAGTGAAAACTGTTCTTGGAGAACACACTGAAGTAAATAATCGGTGTTAAGCTGTTAGAAGATTTAAGCAGCTATGAATCAGAACAGACAACATTGCCCTAGAAGAAAAGAGAGGCCACGGAATGACATCGCTCTTAATAAAGAAAGCCCAAAGCTGCCAGAGCAGATTGGAATTCCACCAAGAATGAAGTTCTGTCACCAGCTTTGAAGGGAATTACATTATGTCCTGTACGCGGTGGACATAGGTAGAATTATATTAGATCAAGCCTTCTGCTCCTCCTCTTTTATTACAATGTCATCAGGAGGCTTAAAGGGTCAGCGAATGCAGCATCTTGTAAAACTTGACTAAGTTGATTTGCCAGGTGCTGCTTTTCACAGGCGGCGTGTAATGCTTTTAGGTTTGAAATGAAGGCGATTATATCGTCAGCATTGGCTGCACTTTCGGTTTCAGAGTAGGGGACGAACAATTTAGATACTGGCTCTCCGAAGAACTTCTGCACATCCCACCTGTTCGTTTTATTAGGAGAGCGACACCTCTGCAGGGGTCAGGGGGAATATCAAACACAGAAGGAACGACAGCTTGGTGCATCTGTATGTACTATTGATTAAACCTCCTGACAACTGCAGGGGGAAGTTAATTACTGGGAGGCAAATTAACGCCCTTGCAAGATAATAGAGAAAACAATAATTATATTAAGAACTCAGGAGGCTGAGGTTTTTTGGCTTCAAGCCTGAAGCTGTACGGACCATTTTAGAAAGAACCACTATTCTACTGCTCAGGGGCAAACGGTTTTGAACCATATTGATTAAAGTCTTTATTCTTAGTGATTAAAAAACACCTTCAGCCATCAGTGAATCTATTCAGACTTTTCACAAGGAGTCTTTCAATTAATATTTCAAATGAGACTACTTTTGCACAGCAATTGGTCTACTCTGGTCAACGGAGAGGCCAACCATGCTAACCCCATGACCTCTCTCTTCCTTCTGAATCAATGGAAACAAAGCTGGATCGAGAGTGAGGTTAAGTTTGGTGTTTTTATAAACTGAAGAAATCCTTCAGCATTCAGACTAAATTTCAGGTTTCCTTTTTAAACTTAGCTACATCCATATGAGTTAAAACCTGCTAACTGGAAAATCAGTAATATGTTATTGGACCCCTGTAAAGGAGAACTTCTAGTGGAAAATGTCTTCTCTGCAAATGGCAGTTTGAGGCTCCAGATTTACTGGCTGCCTGTGGTGCCAAATCAAATCTACTCACTTCACAATGTTATTTAGGACTTGGAATCTCAAGACAAGCTCTGAAAGTCAATCTGAGTGCTTTTCTTCTGTTACAACAGCAAGAAGTTTCTTCTGAGGAGATATAGCAACATCTATGTGTGATATGACATTTCCAAATTAAACCTGCAGCTTACTTCTGCCCTTGCACTCATTTTTAGTAATCTGAAACAGGTGCAAATGAGATATTCAGTACATGAACTGTGCTTTAAAATGTCTTAGAATGTAGATTCTCAATTTTTTCCCCCTAAAATCCTACTAAAAGGATCAGAGGGAACCTTAAAAAAAACAGAGTAATTTTACCTAGTGATTAACCAAAGGAAGTCTGGAAAAAAAAATAAAGCAAAATAAGCTGCGCAGGAATTACTGTGACTGTATTTGGTTATTACTAATTATGATAAGGGAGAAGGCCAGAATCCAAGCTGATGTCTACATCGTGTAGTAAATCTGCAGGCTTGGTTGCTAGGAAAAAAAAAAAAAAACTTTTTACTTGTCAACTAAGTGACTTTGATTTGAAGATAGTGAGAGGCAATAAAAAGGAATCCCATGGTGCCCATGTTTGCTAAAGCAGCTTTCAGAAAGAACTTCCAACAGAGGAATAGCAAAAAACAGTGTCTTACTAGGACGGCAAACAAAATTATACTGGATTTTTCTGACTAACTAGAGAGATGGATAGAGCTAAATATCACTGACTAAATTCAGTCTGGCTGTAGCATTGCCTGGAAATAATATGACACACTATAATTATAGCAATATTTTTAAGTGCTTGCCTGATGAAGATGAAGAGAAAGAATGAACTACACATGAGAGACGCTGATTGCTTTCCCTCATACACTATTGAAAGATATTCAAATAATTCATAATTAAGATGATTCCAGAACTTCCAAAAGTGACAACATTGCATGAAATGATGAAAAAAACACTGTTTATCTGATGACGGAAACGTCATTGTGGCTTACGTGGAAATTCACATTTCCTCTAGAATGTCTTTATTTGTCATTGGCTGCTGTCGTAACACATTCTGTCAAACCAGATGTCTGGGATTTCTGTCTTCAGAACAGTCCTCACAGATTTAAATTTACATTTTGTTTCACTGGCTGTGTTCATGTTGGTTTTATTTCAGTATAAATATTCTTTTGTGGGTGAATTGAACCCTTTTGATTACCCTGGCTACTTCCACTAGTTTTTAATTATTATTCAAACTGACTCAAAAAAATAAAAAAAAAAACAAAAAGCCCTAAAACTCTCAACAGGTATATAAATAAGTGTGTGATTGACATCCAAGAATCTCTAGAAGCAAGAATAATGAGACAGTGAAATTCTCTTCCCTGTGAAATAATAAGAGGTTTGAGCTGATTTTGAGAGTAAATACAATCACTTGCTGTGGATATATTTATGTACCTGAGTAACTCTCATGGCCTTTTTCTAACTTTGGAAGCAAACAGAATTCCTTCTTTACAGCTTTCTAAGGCCTCAATAATCATAAAGGCAATACTGCCAATCTGTAGCAAATTCATAAGAATAGCAGAGGGTGGGAAGAAGTCGCCCTCGAGCACCTTTGTGCTTTTACGTTGGTAACAGTTGGAATCGCCATTCTTGATTTTACTGAAAGACAGTATTTTATCATGCTTAGCAGCCTGTGTATGGGAAACTGGCTTCACTATGAGCAAATGGATCCTTCACAAAATGCAGCAAAGTGGTTGTGAGGCCTGGAGGTGGCACATGGGGCTTTTTTGGAGAACTACAGCATGACCACAAATGGTTGGCCAACCTCTTGAGAGATCCAACTCGAATGACTCAGAAGTGAACACCACCATTAGCTGCAAAACGAAAAGGGTAAAAATAAAACACATGCTGTCTTTTAGTGGTATTCAATGGTAAAAATGTTTGCCAAAGTGAATGTGGAAATTCGTATATGAGTTTCCATTGATAAAGATCTAGATTAACTTCTAGGGTGAGAGAAGGCTAATTCCTTACTTTTCCCAGGACCAGCTTTGGGCTTCTGCTGTGCTTGTTTTCAATCAAGTAGATTGGCAGATCTGGGAAACAGACATGTTTAATGCAAAGATCCTTTCTTATTTCAGAGTTTGTATTTTCTTTTACACGATGCTCAGATTTCATATGGGACAATATGAATTGAAGAAGAAGGGTGATGGAAAGAATTTGAGAGATTCTGGAGGTGTGTTATCAAAATATGGTGTTTTGCCACCACTATGAGGTTTTGTAATTTTAAAGATGGAGATAAAAATTCATCAGACTGTTAAATGGATAATTCCCTAAATCTCACTGAATATTATGGAAGAGCATAGCGCAGATGATCTCTTCTATTACCTTGTGTAGATTTCAACATTAAAGTAATTGTATGAGGTGCAAATACTACCCCCAAAAAGAATGAGATGCCTGAACTTCCTCATCTGCAGCATTGCTGATACAGAATTCAGAAATAGGCTTTTCATCCACTCTTAGAACCTGCTTTCCCCAATTCTTTACATCCAGTTCTCTTTTGCAAGAGATTTTTGGGAATAGCAGTATTTCAACTGCTGTAAAAGAAAGGAAAAATAATTGAACTGAGGAAGCAGTACTGTAAAGTCTCAGAACAAATCCTATGCTGATACAAACTAGAATGACTTTGGTAACATTGTATGCACTTTAACTGAGGATTCAAATCTAATTTTCAGGTGAACCTTTCAAAACTCTGGATTTTTTCAGATAATTTTAAGCTGGTACGTGTAAACTGCATCACTGAGTAGTAGCAAGATATCCTGGAATTATTATGGAATTATGAGATGCTTTAGCCATGAAATCCAAATCCTTTGAATCTAGGCACTTAAAAAAGAAATAGCTTGCAATAGCAATTCAGTTCAGCTAGTATTTTGCAATCACAGCAGTGATGGAGAGTGGATGTACAATGAAAAAATAGTTTCAGCAAATATTTATTTGAAAGTTAATATCAATTGACTTTGGTTGCATTTATACTATTGTCACTTTCTAAAATACTGAATTTCACCTTTTACAATATCTCTATAAGACAGATGTAGAAGTTGGAAGACTCAAACTCCACATTTGAGACCAGAAGTTTGTCTTCTAAAACTGTAGTAGGATATATTTCAAAATATTTACAGAAGGATTTTTGGCTTTTGCTTATGTCTGTGAAGCCACCTATTTGGTAGTATAAAGAGTTTTTGTGTCCAGTGGGCCAAATTCTTCATGGTCCTAGATGTTCTGGCTCTGATCCCTTTAAGCTGATGATTAACATTTAAACATATACATCAAATAAACATAAACATATAAACATATACATAAACATATACATCAAATCCGTGAATTTAATGGACTACACCTGATTAAAAAATCAGTGAAGTGCTTATTTCAGCACTTCACTGAAACACCTGAAAGCACAAAAAGTTTTCTGTCCAATTTGTGCAGACATGCTATTTGCTTCTACAGTATTTTATAATTACACTGAATATTAGAATAATATTAGAAGAATAATTTTTCCATTTCAAAGTTGTTTTGAAAACATACTTCCTCATATCTTTGCTGCACGTCCACTTATTCCATGCCTTTCAAAGAAATATTCCAAGAAATGTTTTGTTGCCTTCAACAGAAAAGAAATCAACTGTTCAGCACTTGGGAAAAATGCAATGGCAAGACAGCAAGCTGCCACTGCATGTAAGCTAATTATAAAAATAAATGCTTGAATGGAAGAAGAGTTTACTTCCAGGAGGTCTCATAAATGTTAGTGATAAAAAGTAAAATTATGGAAACATGTTTTTGACATCTATAGTTCAAGCAATCCTTTCATCCTCATTTTAAAACATGTAATGAAGTCACAACATAGTTTGCTACAAATTTCTTTTAGCTATCACTGAGCATCCTACTTTCACATGAAAGCTCTTTTCACTGAAATTATTTAAATGAAGTGTCCAGATTTCCAAAGGTATATAGCAGCCAATCACGTGAGGATTATGGTACCATATATTACCATCTTATTATCCTTGCTGCTAAATTCCTCCATCAACTTCCATATTCATTATTTTTCTGCAGACAACACAGAGCATTTGGCTGGACTAGTCCTCTCTATAAATCCCATTATACTGATTCATAGCTACTAAGAAAAGAAAAATGATCTGTTGTGTCTCTCTCATTTTCTATATAACAAGAAAAAAACTACTAACTAAATCTAGGAAGCAACTTGGAAGGAAACATGGAAGATGTCACCTCAAAGGGTAAGAGAAATCATTCTCTCACCCTTTGAGGAAGGATAAGCTGGTCATCTAGTGGTAACTACGGTGAAAGCTTGCGCTATTTATGACAGTAAGTATTTGGCATTTGCTTGTAGTGTCAGTTCAAATTTGAGCAAGGGTGATTAATAGAAACTTGAAGACCAAGTGAAATTCCAATTCAGAATGTGTCATTAAATTCCTACTCTGCAATCTCTTCCCATCAGCTGGGATGTTGGATAAGCTGGTATAATGAGTAGGCTGTTAAAGCACAGCCTTTCTGTTAACTTTGCTATCAAAAAGTGATATATGACCTTTTTTTGTGGGTCTTTATGCCTTCCAGGTGTTTTAAAGCAGTGGGTCATAAACTCTAGAGTGCTGTTGCCAGCCAGCAGTTGGCACAGTTGCATACTGGAATTTGCTTTTTTGTATGTTAAGGCTTGTCAAGACTCCGAAAAAATTCCCAAATCAGTGATGTACAACAAGAGATGTTCGTTGATATCATCTTCAATGCTGGTGGGACAATAAGCTGCAAAATGTCTCATCATACCTTAAATGCATCTAAATTTTGGCACTTTCTGGGGGAATCACTTGAGGCTTGTTTAGTGTGTGAAAATATGTAGCACTTGGATGTTTAAATCAAAACCCTTTCCTGAACAGGAAAAATAAGATTTACTGAGAGAATGGAGTAATAGGGAGAGCCAAAGATCGCACATGGTCCTGATGCTGGGGATAAAGGGATGCAGGAAAAGTGGCAATATTTCACATAACATGAAAAATACGACACACAAAAAAAAGAGGGAAGTTAAATGTGTATGTGTTGGAGAAGACTGCAGTGCTTTAATCTAAATGTTGCTCGACCTCCTGTTCTGGGATCTCAGTTAAATCTAGTGGCCTGTGAGAACAAGAGACCAACTCGATCATCTAACTGTCCTTTTACGCAATAAATTCCAGTAAAAGGCTCATTTCATGCACATAAAAAAAGGATAATGTCACTGTTTGACTGCATCAGAGATGATATTTCTAAGCCAATTGTCAGGTGATATGGTGAAAAAACATGGCTTCTTGGAGTGGCATTCTCAGAGAGATTTCTGAGTGCGTGTTCATTCAGCCAAAGGCCTCGAGAAACTCATGAAATCTTTTAATAAAGGTTGAACAGCTTCAGGATGGGTTTTTCATAAGGAAACAGCTGCTCTTCTTGTAAGAGTAGCAGCTAAGTTTGAAGGCCACAAGATGTGATAAGGAATAAGCAGATGGCTCGGATTAAACAATCTGAAGTAGCTCTCTTGTCTTTTCTTTGAGTGAGAACACAGTACATAAGAGGTTATAGGAAACTCACTGAGCTAATTGCGATCAAGTAGGTATTTCTGGAGGGCAACTAGAAAGATGAAAAAGCCAGCCAGATCTACTGTGAGGTAAATAACATACTGCTCAATGTCCTCCAAAATTGAAGTTCTTAAAAGATGCCAGAAGAGCCTGAGTGAAATGAAAGCTGCACATAACAAGGAATGACACATTCTGAATTGGAATTTCACTTGGTCTTCAAGTTTCTATTAATCACCCTTGCTCCAAGCTGAACTGACGCTACCAGCAAATGCCAATTGCAGATCAATGTTTTCCTATATGGAAACCAGGCAAAATCCTTCAGTGAGGCACATACTTCCTCTTCATCTAATTTCTCATTCATTTAACATAATTACTTATCATAGTTGGGAGTATATGCAAAGAGTGGCCATACTAAGTAATTTGCTACATGCAATTGTTGTATAGGAGAGATTTGAATTTTAGTTAGGGATAGATGATTTCTTTTTGCATCTCATGATTTGAAAAGCAAAACAATACTGTAATCTGATTAATTTGGAAGAAAGCAGTAGGTCTTAGAGAAAATAATAGTGTTTTTTTTTTTTTTTCCTTTTCTTTATTCCTGGAGATTCAGGCAGAGATTTTCAAAGATACAAACAGCAGTTAGCTACTGATTGATTTTAAATGGGAGTTAGGAAACGAAGAACTGCCACTTCTGCCTTTGAAAAATCTATTCCTCAATTGTTTTATCCAGAACAGACAGAAGGGGAGATAACACTGACAGCAAAAAAGTCATCTTAAACAAAATATTTGCTTCTTCCTCTTTAGGCTAAATTCTGTCCAGAGAAAATATGCATGACCTCAAGTGAACCCAGTAGGTTTTACAGACCTGCATCTAGGGACAAAACCTTTCTCTCTATTCAGAGAACTGTCTTGTTATAAGTAAGATAAGGAAGGGGAAGACGGAAGACGGAAAAGTTAGAAAATGAAGATACCTGCATGTAACTTGGATCCAGAGGTCATGTATGTTAAAGAAATTCATTCATTCATTTATTCCTATGTAGTTAGCAGTAGGCTGTATGGGTTCTGTAGCTCTGGGTTATCCTGTCCGTTATCTACTCAGACTTGAAATCAATACCTTACCTTGCCCTCTTTCATACTTATTTTCTGGCTAATTTATTTTTACTATAAATGCATTCCAACCAAAATGATGTCCCAAAAGCTGACTCATGCTGATTTAGACAAAACCCGAAGGATATATTTGCCATATAAAAGTCAGATAAAATCTATTTAAAATATTACTTTTGTTTAATGCGAGGCACTTTTATTCAAAAAATATGTTATTAACATGAATCAGGTAATGCTGACCTTTGTTAAGATATGTTTCATAGCTTAAATATTTCATAATCTCAAAGGTTTTCAGAATCTCAATAGTCAGTGTGGCTAGAAATCTATTTACCGTCTGGATGTGACACTAGCTTTTCAGATAGTAATCTATGATTTATATAGGTTTATGGGAGGTTGAAACGGCAATAACAAAGTTATCTATCAAAAGTTCACTTGCCAACTTTTTTTCAACAGATTGCAGACCCAAACACAGTGAGGTCACCTATACCATCTTGCGGTGCATGTCTTTATGCAAAAGTCTCTAAATGAAAGCAGAACATTTCTAAGCTACCTGTGAGATTTAGAAATAGGTGTTTTATATATTTATTAAATTAAGAGTAATTTAAATAATTCAAAGGCTAAAGAATGTGGCACGTGGCTTACTGATGTTAATAATCTCTACGCCACCCTTTTTAATAAACACACCTCCTAGTAATTACTTGACACATGCACGTAAAGTTGTCATTTCAATGATCAACACAATATAGCTAAGGAGCCTAGCTAAGGAGCCTTTCATGAAAGCACAGAATCAAACTCTTACCTCCTTCTCCCCCCAGCATTCAGGTCTCTGAATCCCGAGATTGGGATGCTAGGTGTAGCCAGCAATTAGCTATTCTGCTTTATAAGAAAAGTGGTGCCCCTGTATGCTATTCTGTACAGCTTGCAATGAAAATCCTCCACTGAGGCAGAAATACATTCATTATCCAGTATGCTTTCTGCAAGCTGAAACTGCCATTAAGTAGGTGACATCGACTGACGTTCTTCAGTCACTGAATAACGCCACATCCCATTTGAACAGGGCAAAATATGGTAAACAAAGCTGTGTCCTTCTGTAGATTCAGTACACTTGATTCACAAGGCAGTAAATGAAAGTGTAACTCCAGAAACGACTAGTGGTGTCAAAACTACCATTGCAAAAATGCTATTTTTATGTACACAGAAATGAAACATTTTTATAATCAGTAATGTCTATGATCCTCCAAGGAAAATATAAGTTCTATATCCTCATTTGTGATATGCAATTTGTGATATACACTCATAGGATAGAGTGAGACAAGAACTAGAAAAATGGTCTGAGATCTTCAAAAGGGATACTCATACGTTTATGCCTCAAATTTCACTAAAGACTTATAGCAACGGAAAACACAGCAGAGTTAGAGTCTTTTGAAAATTTTAACCCTGAAAAGAGAAACCAATCTTTAATGAGACAACCAAGGTAAAAAATGAAAGTAAGCGGATGTGCATGTTCACAGCTAAGTATTGTACTGATATGTCCTCGGTTCTCTGGCGCTCTGCCCATCCCCATAGCATTGTTTTTTTCCCCTCTCTTCCTTTTCCTTTTTCTCTAGTGAAAATCACTTCAGATTAGTTGCTTTTTTTTCCCTTCTCTTTCTGCGTTTATTCTGCTTTTTCCTGCCTTTTTTCTCCTCCTTCCTTATCTCCATCATTTATTTTTTTTTTTCATTTTTCTCAGCTCTGCTGAGCTCCCTTTACTTTTCCCACCATCTGGCTAGGCAGCTGTTACTGATATCATTGAGTGAGTGAGTTGTGAAAATAGTTGTTCAAAGCCGATTTTACCTGCAATTCCCATTCTTTATGGGTCTGGAAGTTCTGATGATAAGGACAAGTAAAATGATGTATGATGCCAACCTTGATGCTTTAGAGAGAACCAGTGCAGCAAAAACTTGTTATAGAAACAAAATGGGAAAGTGCATTTAAACAGAAATCACATGAAGGAGCAAGCTACCAGCTACGATGGATGAATTGCTAACAGCTTGGTAAATTAAGGGCAAATTGAACCCTCCAGATCTGTCTTGGTATCTCTGGAAGGATGGAATAAAAGGGAAGTACAGGAGAAACTTTGACCCAATGCTTATGCTCAACAGAGATGTGAGCACAAGCTGTTGTTTCAGAAGTTCACATTATCTGTGCAGTATCTGAGCTTGTTCCTCCTCCATTCTGCTGTCTCCTCCCATCAGTACACTTCTTGCTCCAGAAGGGAGCAACCCTTCAGCAGCCCTAGACTCCACAAAGTGCAGCAATTGCACGTTCAAACACAGCTTGCCGAAATCCTAATGCAATCAGCAATGTACAACACATACTGCTGAACCTCATGAGGTGAGGGAGCTTTTCTTATCAGAACATGATAATAATTAAGACTCTGGTCAAGAAGGCACATAAGCATTTGGTTAGCTTTTGACATACGAATCGTTCTGGCAATTGCAAATGGAGGTTGCTATACAAATACATTTTGCAAGCTGCAGCCCAACAGATGGAAATAATTTAAAGCCTCTTACCGGATTCTTCAAATTCACTGTTGTATGCATTCCAGATCTCACTTATGCGAAGCAGATTTTCTTCCATGGCTTGAATGTCCATGTAGGGACAGTTGCACTCCGGGAATTTGGGCCCACACTGACACCAGCAGTCATTGTCCTTGCAGATGAACTCCCCTTCCGAGTTGCAGGCGATGTAGCTCAGAGCTGCCTGTACAAAATGCTCTTGCAGATACTCGGGCAGGATGACCTGAAGACCTGAAGGAAATAAAGTAGGCATTATGTTACTAAATGCAGAGGGATGCTTCCCTAAACTGGTAGCAAAACAAAAAAACAAAAAAAAAAAAAAAAAGGAAAAAGATAGGTATGAAAGGAAACTATAGCTTATTTAGGTCAATTTACTGTCTATCTAGCATTTGCACAATGTTATATATTTCCTTGCTTAAGACTTAATTTCAGAAGAATTTCCTACATTTCCATCTCGGTAAGGAATAAAAATTCCACTAACCAATAACCTGTGCTCTTCAGATAGAGCATTTACTAGGGCAATTTATTTCTGGGAGAGACTGTCAAAAACAGAAAGAAAGGATGACATCAACTTTTCCTTGTTAAGCACTGCTGAGTGAACAGTCTCTGCTGTAAGAGTTTTGCAGCTTGCAGCTGAATTACGATCCTCATGCTAGCATTTAATGCAAATTTTGAGATTGCTGATGAAGGGAAAGCAATCCTGAAAGACAGCAACAAGGAGAGTAAAGAGACAGCATAATTGGTAAAACAGAGGGGTGAAGGTAAACGTTTCTGTTCGGTAGTGATTGTTCTCCATGTTGCCTTTGGCACCACAAGCCACGTCCAAAGTACCAATGTATCTAAATTACTCTAGTTATCTGTGCATGATTCTGTAGAGACAAACCAAGAAGGATGAGAGAAGTTGAGCTGGAGGAAATGTTAGAAAAATAAAATTAGCCTCATATTTCATGTCTTATAGCACTGATATTTAATGGACTTTTCTCCCTAAATGTGGTACAAAAATATGTATATGATGAGTCATTAGGAGTTGTAATTATATCACTTTGGATAAAACCAAACAAACAGCAGCTTTGTTATTGATTTTTTCAGTGCATGGACTTCTAACGTGCTGCGTAGGCCCTCTTCACCTAGTGATGCCCTCTGGCCGCAGCATGTACTGGAACAGGCTTCGCCCAGGTACTATCAAATAGATGTTACCTATTTCCTGGAAGGAATTTCAAAATGCCAGAGGAACCATCATCTGGACATGCTGGGTAGGGCTTCAAAAGCCTGAAAAAGATAATTAATTCTTCAATCTACTCAAGGCTTTACATGGAAAAGGGGTGCAAAGTCTAGCTGCCGTTTTGTTTCAAAAGGCTCCGGTTATGTTCTGACTTACTCTGAAACGTGTTTTCATGTCTTACCCTGTCATGACAAGCAGAGGCCCTGCAAAAGTGTCCATTGCATTGGAACCACAGAGCAGATGAATTAAAAATTCAGAATATTTGTGACCAGAAACATAGACATCCTCCTCTGAAAATTTTCAACACTGTTCATATGACCCCAATGATGGGGATGAGCATTTTATATAGAAACATTTTAAATGATCTGTGCTATCAGTTATCAGCTGCAGCTATTACTGTATTAAACAACACATCAATCAAAAAACCACAATAAGGCACCTCATCTTTTTGGCTTTATTTTCTGTGGCTATAAGAGGCGCATTTAAAAGTATCTAAAATCAAAATCGGTCTTGCTGGAAGTAATGGACCTTATTAGTGGGCCAAGTCAGTTTTCAGTATATGGATAGGTTATTTGTGATATAGTTCTCTACCATACAGGCACTTGTTCAGTTCCATGGACATTTGTTCCTTATTGTTAGGTATGCAAAAATAAGAGCTGTAATGATTATTTTATAAACTTTTCAAGCAGAAAGCCATATCATGAAAGCATAAGAGACCACTGATAGCATTGCTAAAGCCAGATCCGTTTGTGCTTTCTTCTGCCTCATATCAAAACTTGTAAAATCCTTGCTACCTGGGTATACATTTCAATGTGCAAGTATTCTTGTGAAAAGTCTTGAAACTGTGAAACAAAAAGCAAACCTAGATCAGCAGTCTTGGGTCTTGTTCAGCTCGTGCATAATAAATACAAAATAGTTTAAGCAGCTCTAGTAATATATTCCTTTTAATGATGCCACAGTGACATGTGTCTAACCTCCATCAGACAGATGCAAAGACTAATTTCCAAACTCGAACTGACAAATGTCATTCAAATGCTGGAGATCATTTAAAGTGGCAAATTATTTCTGGGGACTTTTCACTGAATACTAGTGAAAATAATTAGATTGTCTTAAAAATATATATATATTGCCTGTAAAATCACTGTGTGATAGTATGGCATTTAACCTGTTCTCTCCTTCCAGAGGGAGAAGGGAAAGGTAAAAAAGAAAAAGAAACATGTATAGATATACTAAATAGGAAGATAATCTTTCCCTGACAATCTGTTAATAATCAGCAGAAAATTCACACTCTCCGTTTAACTGATTTATGAACCAACAGCAAAAACGCTTAAAATTGGAAATAATATTGTGATTAACCACCTGTAACTGCAAATTGAGAACGAAATCCTGCTCTCTTTCTATATGTACACAAGTGTATCAGAGGTATACACTGCTGTTTATAGCAGTCCTATATATGCTGCTGTGCTGCTGTTATGCCCTCTTTATTAGAGGTATGCACAAGTAAGTAAATCAGAGAATTTAGTCTTTCATAGGAGTAATAATGAGATGCTCATGAGGTGCCTAACACGCAGGCCGAGGTATACATCTACTGGGATTGGCAAAAATTGAATTACGAATGATGCCTCTTATTTTATTTGCTTTTCTATTATTGTTATTTTTCTGATGAATGTGATATGATGCCTAGCCTTCATAGTTTTTCTTAAAAGCCCCAGAGGAGCATTTGGACTCTGCATTATTCAGAGCCTTTCTAAATCTATGCCCAGTGATGCTACTACTCGGTGTGTGCAAGGAGGTTGAACATGCTGAATGTCGTTCCCTTCTCAGTGAAATCTATGGGGATTCGGGCTAGGTAAAAGGTGCATAAGTGATTGCTAAATAGGGCCATAAAATGTTAACAGCATTATTCAAATTATTTTCTGATGGAGGATAGATATTGTTTCCATTTCAAGGCAATACTGACATTTCCTTCGCTCTGTCTAGAAGGTACTTACTAGACAAAAAGAAAAAAAAAGGAAAATGACCTTTATGAAGTGGGAAAAAAGAAGAAAACAAATAGTGTGATAAATGCCATCCAGTTAAAAACAAATTAATAAAATTGCACCTACATACCTTGCAACTGAATCTTATTTTCAGGACTCTGAACCAGAACAGAACTGACAGAATCTAGGTTGTCATAGTTACTGCAGCCGAGAGGACCAGTCCGCGTTTCTGTTACCTGATGGCAAGGGAAGGGAAAACAGTTTGCTGTGTTATTCAGAACAGAGCGAGGTGTTCAGAAGTTTGTTTTATAAAGTTTCCCTTCAATTCAGCTGTCTGCACATTTCCAACTTAACTCATGTGAAACTGCTCCTTTTATTTACCCAAAGTATAATTGCAAATATTTTACCAGCACAGCGAACTTTGGAGAGTGCTATTTCTATTGCAAGGACTCCTTAAAAAGGCTTTACCAGGTCAATAGTCTAAAGATGGTTTATTCTTTCATAAACATGTGAATCAGAATGAGCTTAATAAATGTAATTTGTTGTAAGGAGGACTATGATTTTCCCTGAATTGTATGTGTGGCAAGTCATTTATAGACTTCATGGGATATTATGGGTAATTTTGAGAGCGTCCAGAAGAGCATTATAAAAACGAGTTTCTTTTTTTGCTGCTGCGGGCCAAGAGCGGGTCTCATCCAGGTTCTCAGTGACATAGCGCTGAGCTTTTCTGTGATGCCCGGAGGGCGGGCTGGCAGCGGCACAGCAGGCTGGGCAGCATCCCAGCCTTTTCCTCCAGCCTGCTGCAGGGAGCCAGGGAAAACCCCCAAACCCTTAGGACAGATATACAAACACTTCCCCAGGCCTTTCCCCCCGGGCTGGATTGCAGAAAATTCATGCTTTTGTAGTTCTTTCTCCTTTATGATCAGGCAGAAAGAGGACAGAAAAAGTAGGAGAAAAATCATGCAGGCAGAGCCGTAGCAGGAATGCTGACCATTAGGATATCTTCCCAATCCCCTTTGTCATCAAAATACAGCCAATTCCTCTATCAGCCCCATCCAAAAGTCCTTCCAGCCGCTACCCTCAGGCTTCCTTGCCCTCTTCCTTTTGGCAAAGTCGTCGAGTACTTGGCTTTCTTTACTAGCTACGCCAGGGACAGATTTGCCCTGTCTTTTGCTTGATTATCCTGAATCAGCACAGCAAGGCATCAGATTTGGCAAGGACACTGCAGAAATGGTAGCTTTCGTTAACCCAGCAGTCTGAAATTGCATCCTAAAATCCTTTTTTTTTTTTTTTTTTTTTTTTTCTTTCTGTAATACTATAGGCCCACATAAGGAATCTTAATTCATTTACAAGAATAACAAAGACAAGGAGTACGGGTACATTAAATGAGATGAACAGCCAGAAGACAATAAAAGAAGGATAGAGATGTTTATGGGTTTTATCCTAGTTCTGAAAGATTGTGCTCAGCATTTATTTATATATTCCCTTAATTTAGGTTCCATTTATTATTTTTTCTATTTTTGATTTTTTCAATAGTTTGTCTATCACGCATTGCAATACCCCCAAATTATTTGAAACGTAGAAACCATATAGCCATTTTTACAATTCCCATTTGTTTTCATTTTCCTGATACCTCCTGAGATAACAAAATAAGGAAGGTTAGTAAGTAATGGCAAAACTGTGACCTGCCTTTTTGTTCATGAAGCTTCATTTGTCGCTTGGATGAAACAGGAGGCCTGTAGACATTACCACCATTTTTCTCATGGAAGCGACAGGACTTGTTGTGATTAGGTGGTGGTGACCGAGGAAGAGGCGAGTCTAAGGATCACAGCACTTGGAGCCTGCCCCTGAGCTAGTTCACTTGCCTGGAGATGCACCTAACACCAGCGGTTTGGGCAAAAGTAAACAAGGTCCAAGTTCTGACTATAAATACAACAATAATTAAGGGTCTGGTCTAAAACTTAATTTTCCCCTCAAATTTGTATATTTGTGCTATGTATTTTACTTTCCCAAAAGCCCAGCCTTCCTCTGCCAACATCCTTGCTCTGGTGTTCTTAGCTTCTGCACACAAAATGCATTGAAAAAAGCAACATAGAAACTCATAGTCCCAATATACAACAAAGAAAGGGTAAACACAATAAAAATCATCCAAATCCCAACCTTTTGTGGATGGCACTTCCAATCTGAGGTCAAAAGGAGGTGGTTATACATGTTCTTTTATTGCTGTACAAATCCTACTTGGCAAAGACTATAAGAAAAATTTGAGTAGCTGATAAATGCAATTAGAGATTATGTGAGAAAGGCTCAACTTCCTGACAAGTTTTCAGATCAAGTGCCAGAATTTCATTTCTGGGTAACTCATTTTAATAACAAAGCTGACTACAGGGAAAACAAATGGTCCAAATGAATGAATTCTAGCTCGATCCCCCTGTTACTGAAATTGCCGATAATTTTGCGTTTTCCTTCTGCGACAGGAAGAAGACTGCAATGACAGAAACAAAACTGGAGTGAGAACATCACTTATTTAATTATCTTCCAAACACAGAAGTGTGATTAAATTCAGTCCCTAGATCACAGTGTGTCTGAAGATAAACTAAAAACGGGACAGGGAAAAGTAAGTCATAAATGCAAAGCAAAAGTTAAAGTTCTGGCATAGCCCAGAAGTGATTATGGATGGACAAAAACCATCATAACAACATGTTTTTTTCTGTAAGCACTAGACTTACAGTCCATAAAGAACACTAACTCACAGAGCAAAATACCATGGAAAAAAAAGTTATTTAATAACCAAAACCCCTTAAGAACCAGTAACGAAATATGTGTAAAACCATCTGACATGAACCAGGCAGGCTATTCTCAAGTGCCTTGTTTTCAAAGATTATCACAGAGCAGGTTTCCCCAGGCAGCAGGGTTTTCAGCTCCCAGAAATAAACTATAACATTTCGCATTAATGAGACAAATGCCTACAGTTTTCAATCAGTTAAAACTCATAACCATGGTGATAACGATCTGATTATAAGTGCACTGAGAACATACCTCCTAGCTCTTTAGCAGGGCTCAATTCCTGTAATATCAGTGGGTAGTATTTCCCTAGGAAACTATGTGCTTTTTTTGTCCATGATAATTAAGCCTATAGAAGGCTTTCCTAATGAACAGGAAATATATTTCCGCAGAGATTTTGTTCCTGGTGTGCCTTTTCAAACGCACGTAGCTAATATCCCTAACTACATGCCCATGCAGAGGTGGTGTGCTGTCTTGCATAAAAGACCATCCTCTTCAGGAAGACTCTTTAAAATATATATTTGGCTTCTAAGGAATATAAGTACGCCAACACAAAGGAGAATGAGACAATGCTAGCCACTTCAAAACAGGCAGCCGCATTCAGATTTGTATAACTCTGCTTAATATTTTAAACATTCAAATAATGCTTTTGAAGCAACCTCATCATACATACATGATGCTACTCATGGAGAAAGGTCTCTTCAGAATGACTGGTGCAGACAGAAGAGTGAGTAAAAGTATGGAAGGAGAAGAAACCTGAAGCAAACAGTTTCTGGTAAAAAAAAAAATGAAATTTGAGTTCTTTGAAATTCTGGGGGATATTTGGGGAGGAGGGAAAAATGCTACTTCTTACACAAGGAAGCTAATTAATAGTTAGGTAAGATCAGATCCTGCTGTTATCATTTATACTCAATAAATCTTTTCCACTATAAAACATTTGGTGGTACTAGTAACATAGTGAGGGTGGTTGGCTGGGTCTAATGTAATCCAGAGTCCTCTCATGTAATTACAAAATAATAGTGACCAGGGCTACGAGTTACAGACCAGGACACAGTGGTCTCCATACTCCACTAGTGCTGCCGTGGGACACGGATCATTTTGTGGTGGTAGATAAAGCTCTACAAAAGGTGTTTGACACTTGTGGATGGGCTGCAAAATCATGCTTATACATGGCCTCAGTGTCAGAAAGAATGGGCACGAGGAGCTGCCTGGGCTCATCTAGCAGGATGTCCTTGCAACACATGTTTTTCGTCCTCCATTTCTCCTTAGGATTCTCATGTATGACTCCTACCACCATCACCTTCAGGACTTGTCTTCAAGTCTGCTTCCCCTCATATTGTCATGCCTGCACATGCTGCAGTCAATGCTTATTTCACCTAAAAAAAACCAAGTAGATCAAATGAGTAGGGACTAAGCACTTTCTGTTTCAAAGTGGCTCCCCTGCTGACTTTCCTTTTTTCCCAAAGCTCTCCAGCTTTTCTCAAAAGCATTTTGTTCAGCTCCTTTCTTTGTAATGCAGTAGTTGCTGCTCCACTGCCCTTCTTGTGTCATTGGGAATATTAAAAGACTCACGCTAATTAGTGTATCATTAAAGTAAAGCAAACCTTCTTAATTTCCCCCAAACTGTTACTTGTCATGCTGTCAGATAAATGAATGTTTCTGAAGGAGACAGAGGTAAACTAACAGTACTCAATATCAGAGGTTGGACCAATGTTTTAATGGGTTTTCTTTTTTGGTGTCACCATTTTAAGGCAATACTTCATAGGTATGTAACATTTTCTAGCAGCAGTGCTGACACAATAGGACTGACTTCTCAGTTTGAAGAGTCCACTAACTCAGGAGAAACAGAATCACTCCCATCATATTTTCTTATTGTGTGCGGTTATACGGCGTAACAGGAACCGCAAGCTTGGTATCTTTGCAAATGAAATAAAGTGCAAAATTTTGATTAGCTTCAGTAGAAGTGGAATAAGAACTTTTTATAAAGCTTTTGAGCAAGGCGATGACTTTCAGTTCTATTTGAATGCAACAATAAAGCTTCCCAAGAGATCTGCGTAGTCCCTCCCCTCCCCATACTTAGTCTCTTCACTCTCAGGAATAAGCTCTGAGCTAGATGACTGCATTACAACACCAGTGAAACTGGAAGGTGTTATCCCCACATTAGTCATTGCCTACCCAGGAAATCAAAATGTTTTAGGAGTTGGAAAGGAATTCAGCCTACCTTAACTCTATTCTGTTGTTACATTCTTAATATAAGATTTACACCAGTCAAAATGAAGGGGCAGGTTCCCTGAATCGGAGGCTGTCGGAAAAAAAGAAGGGTCTCTACTATCCTTATATGCAGAGATAAAGGCTTGAATTAGCTTTCTCAAGGAAATGAGGGCAGGCATTCTCCCTGAAGGTACAAGCTCTCTCTCTTAACTAGCCCTGAGCAATGTGTGCGAGAGAAGTTCTCTTATGGAGAAATAATGGACTTCTTAGCGAAGAAGTAATAAAAGCTGAGTATTTTGTTTCAGTTTATATTTAGATACTTCTGCTTGCCTGGTCTTAGTCACTTAAATGAATGCTAATATTACTTTTTCACAACTTTTATTGCCTAAAGAGACAGCTGAGTAGTGAACAATAAATGAAACCTATATATTTTAGTTAAAAGATAAAATTAGAAACAAAGAGGACAGCAAAGATACAAATTAAAATAATATTTCATGTGCATAAAAAACTCAGGGTATCTACAGAAAGCAAAAGCAAAGAAGTCCACTAAAGCAAAACCCCTTTACCAGCCCTCCATCTTTTTCCGTGTATAATTCCATTACCATATAACGGACAAAAAGCTAGAAAGAAATCTTAGAGCACATTTAGCCCAACTGCAAAATCCTATTTCTTCACAGTCCTCATATAAGGACTTCCCAGGAGCATTCAATATAAGCTTTATATCTTCATGACTCAGTTTTAAACATGCAGTCCTTGACTACTGGGCTTTTTCACTACTTCCCTCTTAGTTGCAAGAAGACAGCACAATTTGGCCATATATAAAAATCATGGCTAACATTAGTCACAATAATACTGTAGCTGAATGGAAAATAATTTTCTGAGGTTGGAAAAGTGTGAAAAAGAACGTCGATCCTGAATCAGAATGCAAAGTGAAAATCGTTCTTTTTTAATGAAAAATAGCAGGAAAAAAGAGGTCTAGGTGAATATTAGCACTGTTTTTGGTTGATTTTGAAGCATTTTGCCTTGACTATGCTTATTTAAAAATATATATATTACATTTTAAGAGGAATAAAAAAGAGTTAAAAACACTTATATCAGACTATTTGACAAAAACCTCAACTGTACACACACGGAGAAGCGCAGGGAACAACCATTCTCACTCCTAAACATTTAAGTACTAAAGGCGAACATTAAAACTTAAATCAGAAATATCATAAAAAGGATACAAAATAGTTAAGCTGAGGAAAAAATAAATCAAAATGATAGGAACAGAAATTAACTAGGATTTGAATTTTCCAGGGAGAACCTATCTATGATTAAACTTTTCTCTGCAAGTCTGAAACTTAGGTGTGATCTCCTCTGTATAGTCTCAGAAAAATTTACCAGTCGAAGTTGGTTCCATATCTTGCACTTCCTCCCCTGGAAGTCATCTAAACTACAGTTTCTTTTATGCTATCCATATCACTACAATTCCTAATGTACCCTGGGCTTTTTTGAGGACTTACTTTTAGATTGTGTCCTAATTGCTTCCTGCCCATTTTTTTCCATTTTGTAGAAGATTAACACATTTGCCTTTTCTGTCTCGTTGGTATGGCCACCTTTCATTTTACATTTTTTTCAAAACTCTATTTTTTAAAATATTATCATTTTGACATATTTTCCTGCATGTTTGAAGACCTGATCATGGAGTTAACAGTGGTAACTGACCTGTAATTTCATCATTAAATCTCTATTTACATTCAAACCAGAGATGCTTGGCTAAACTTGTTGTAGGAAACAAAAGCAGCTTTATACTGAAGCTTTAATTTTTACTTCATACTAGGTGTGTGGATGCCTACCCAGCCTCAGATTAACAGTTTACGTGTGTTACTTTGTAACTCTGCTTGTTTATGCTGCTCTGTTCATACCCTGTAGTTTCATCTGTGGCGAAAGCAAATCTTCAGCATTTAATCCTCGTGAACTTATAAAAAGACATGGGAAGAACACTTGAGACTAGAATATGATTTTGAATCATGCTGCAGTGAAGATATACGTCATGCACCTTGTCTAGCTCCAGATCATACAATTATTACACAAAACAGGCCAATAGGATTGGGAAACTTGTCAGAAGAGGATTCAGAAATCAAACCTCTGGCATTTCTCCCTTAAACAAGACAAAGGTACTGCTTGTCAAATATTATCTCATAGGAAAATATTTATCTGTAGTAGTACTTAAAAACCTGATCAAGGATCAATACTGGAATTAGCTATAGAAGAGTGAAACACAAAGGTTTTGGTGTTTAATCTTAAGAAACAGTGCTGAATCTGTTCTGAAGCCTGCACAAGTTTGCCGATGTTTTCTAAATCCTTTAAGCGAGCTAAAGTAAAACTGATGTCTTTTTTTTTTTTTTACAGAGAACTCACTGCTACGATAATGAGTGGTATTCTAGATTTTAAAAATATATTGGGAAAGGCAAGGCAAAGGAGAGAAGCAAACTTGTAAAAGAAGAACCGTATAAAAGAAAAGTGATTAGTTAAACAAATCAACCATGAAGTTTGCAAAAACAAAATAGTTTATAAAAACAGAATAAATTTCTCCCCTCCCCCCAAGAAATGCTAATCCCCCCTAATGAATTCCAGCTAATTGTATCACCTTTCTGCTATGGCTGAGGAATGAGGAGGACTGAACTCAAGTTTGCTAGTTAGCCAAAATTTATGGGAAATGAGAGTTGGTAGTTGTGCTCTGTACAAGGTTTGATCTTCCCGATTTAGTCCATCAGGCAGCAAAGGAAAGATACATCCAAATACCCAAAGGTTAAGTGAAGAATTTTGTAGCATGATAAAGACTGATATGTCTTTGGTTATACCTATTCTGAAATATAGAGACCTTTGATGTCAAACACTCACTAGTCCGTAGACTGTAGAAATTGTCTGTAATGAATGAGGACCAGGTAGGAGTTAGATAGTCTGTTGTATTTTTCACTCTACTCTTCAAAATTTTAATGAACAAAACACACATAAAAAATACTGCAGAGGAAAAGTGAGCAAATCTGCTTATCCAAAAGTGCACACCACATCAGGAGCTAAGAAGGAAGCTTTAAATTAGTTTAGTGCTTTATTCTAAACAATACAAATAAAACTGGATTCATAATTTTGATAAGTTTGACTAGATAAGATGACTGCTTGTACCTGTAACTGTAAATGTATCAAATGCTGCTGAAGTATCTTTGTAAATGTAATGAGTAATGAAGGACTGTTACAGAGCAGAAACACAAAGAATTCAAACAAAAAGCCTTCTTGAGAAGCAGGAATTACAGATCTATGGAAAATGCCCAGGCACTTCCCCAAATCCTTTATTTTCAGCTAGCGAGGCCAGATCCATCATGTGGGTTTCCATATTATTTGCAAGCAAAAATCTCTGACATATGGCACTAAGACTATCTCATTAAATTCAATTGCTAGACCTTAACTTTTCCATCATCTCTAAAGATTCATGAGTGGACAAGTGGGCTACTCTTTAGAAATATTTGGCTAACAACTGAGTCATTCTGGATATTCTCATTTCATGAATAATAATAAAAACACGCAGAAAACTGCTCTTGGAATTAGGCCCAAGGGGCAATGTTATCTAGACAGAGTGCTGAGCTTAGCTGGGAAATCCTTCGAAGCATCCTGATTTGTGGCAGTAAAAGGTCCTATCAATTAGGCTTATGTAGGTCTGTTCACTAGGCCATACACAAATCTGTCACATTATAGATCTTACATTAAAGTATTTTGTTGGTTTTTTTTCAAAAAAATATATAATAGAGAGTCTTGTCCAAATACTTTCTTTAATCATTTCTTTCTGGATCTGACATGAATAAAGACAACTTCTAGGGCAAAAAATGAAGTATCATAAGGACAAATGCATTTCTTCAATCAAAGAAACAGAAAAAGAGAGAGCTAGATTGCTCCTACTAGTAGAAGGAAAGAGAAAAACTCAAAAAAAAGGAGAAATAAATGAAAAGAGCCTGAGGCTTATTATCGATACTGCAGAGTCCCAGGGCAGTTGGTCCATTCAGAACTGAAGGGAAGTCTACCATCTGCAGATCTTGATTTGTCTCCACTTAGCTGACCACATAACTGAAATTAGAATATTTCTTGAGATAGCTAATTATCTAGCTTCTTTCAAAATAAATTTGGTGAAAAAACTTTGACATGAGCATTTGTTAATTTTTGAGATACAGGACTCAATTTTGAGATACTTGTCTGCGCAAAATCCGTATGTTCATCATTGCAGATTTCTTCTAACCAGTTTTTATCTATTAGAGCCCCTGGCTTGCCTGTAGAACATAATTCTCCTTTCTAAGCTATTATTCTGTCATAATAGTATACGGCTTTTTTATATTGTACAGTATCTTAATTAACTTTCCTTATTGTCTTTTTAGCATTATGAGTGCTGGATGCTGTGGAGTTTAACAGGTGAAATGCCTCGGTCATTCACCTCGTGAAAGAACTGTAAGATGCCTTGCACTTCTGTTTCCTTCATAAATGTATCAACTCCTCTCCACAAGATTATTTTTAATAGATTACCCTTTATGTCCGATCAGAGACATACAGAGCTACCTTTACTGCCATAAAGTAAATCTTACTGAGGGGAGCTGCAAACGTGACAGAATTAAACCTCACAACTTATTATTAGATAAGTGGATGCTGTAATCACTGTTTTAATTATGGAGGGACTAAGGTATGGAGAACTTTGAGCAACTGGTTCAAGGTCGTGGAAAAGCTCTTTGGGGTAGTTAGGAGTAGAGTCCAGCATGCCGGCCTGTACGGTGACATCCCTTCATATCCTACTACAGTGTCCCTGATAGGAAAAAATTTACAGAAGGTTAGATGCATGTGACAACCTTCCAAATTCATCACATCGTTTTAAACCTTCTGACGAGGTGAAGAGGTGCAATAGAGACTTCAGTAAATTGCCTTTTTCTTCTGCAATGTAATGCAAGACTCATTCTAATGAAAGAGGACAATTTCAAGAAAATGTGAGAAGTCTATAGAAAGCCTTTGAAGCTTTTTCTTTTAAACTGATGCTGAAGACGGACTGAGGAAACCTGTATGAAGATAAAAAACTGCTGCAGAGGATTCTAACATCTCATAAACGAGAACTGGGTGTACAGCGCCGATGCACCTTTAGGAAGGACTTCCATGAGTTCTGAAGGAAATCTTGAGTGCCTCAATGGGAGATGAATAATATCTGAGTTTTTCTTTTGGCACTTGGCATCTCTGCTGTGGTTTGCAATGAAGTTAGAAGCTGAGCTTTATGCTGTCTCAATTTGCTGCCATCAGAAGAATAATGAGGCATGAACTCAGTGCAGTCAGCTGCAAGTCAGACAGCAGAAAAAAAGTTGACTCTAGCAAACAAAGTGTTTGTGTAAAATAAAAAATCATTGGACGTGACCATTGATTTGCTGATTTTCTTAACTTGCTCTCACTATTTTTTTTTTTTTTTTTTAGGAAAGCACATGAAATGTGGTAAACTTGTCATGTTCAGAAAGAGTCATCTTCCTCAGATAGTGGAGATACAGGCCGATCTCCAGTTTTTAATGCTGATACCAGTTTGACAGTGTACATAATGGACAACACAATAAAAATCTATTTCTATATTTAGAATAACTGTAAATAACATGCCTTTGTATTTTATTTCTTTCCTGTTACATATTTCCACATTGAAAATTTCATAGCTACCTAAAAAGCCGTAAGAGAAATTGAAGTATGAGTATCATAATATTGTGACAAAAATCTAAACTGTGGTAATAAAAAAATTAAATACGAGTACAAATATGATACGAAGTTGGTGGAATCAAAACGTTTTAGTGTTGACACCCAAAAATATTATTTCCTTTTCACAATCATCTGAATTGTTTTGAAAGTCTAACTGAAAAATACTTAGCAGGAAAAAATATATTTATTCAATTTGCTGATTTTATAAGAAGCTTCACTCAGCTAGTTTTCTTTAAGTATAAGTTTAAACACAAACCAGAACAAAGTATTTTGTTCTCTGCATCTTTCCAAAGACATTCAGCAAATTGAGACTACTTCCTTGCAGCAAAATAAAACCTGTATTAAAAATCAAAATGCATAGGTCCTCTTGTATATCATACAAAATAAAAGAAAAGCAGATCCACACATTTTATCATTAAACTTTAATTGAAAATAAAAATTGCTATACTTGAAGTAACATAGGGTATTTATTTCTTACAATAATACACATGACTCAGTATCACTGTGAATGCCATATTTCAGTCAGAGAACCAGGTTCTGAACAAAGTCTACTTAAATAGGTTAAAATGTGATGGAAGGAAAATTATTAAAGGGATTCTTCAAACCATTTTTGCATTTATCTGCAGCATTTTGTCATCATTTTTTCTTATGTGTTAAGGATTTAATGAAAAGTCAAAGAAAAAAACATGGAAATCTTTTTCATTTTCAGTTCTCTGGATACTCCTGGAAAAAATACAATTATTTTCCCTTAGAAATCTGCATACTACATAGAAGGTTGTATACTAGTAGTATTTAGTGGTATTATTGTAATTACTGAAAACTTATGAAGTAGTATGGCTATAATATTGTAGATATACCTTAATTTTTTTATTATTATTATTTTACTTTTTCAGGAAAAAAAAAAGAGTAAAAATACTGCCTTTACCCCCAAATAATGTGAAATGTCTTAATCATTCCTTGTTAAAGAGAGGAGAATAATGAGGAGTCTGTAAGAGAATGATGAAAATGCTGTCGTCTCAGACATTTAAGATCAGAAAATACACTATAGGGATCATTCAGTAGTATAGAAAGTGTCCTGAATGTGTAAAAAGATCTCTCCTAATGCCAGCTTCTGCATATATTTCCCTTACAAGCATTGTTTTATTAGAGCTTATACTATAGTTTCACAGGCTGCCAGAAATGTAAATCCTGCTAAAGTACCGTGTGAGGTCCTATAAGTAGAAATAACTGAGAATAGCAATGATGTAACTCCCAGAGTTACTTGCCTTTAAAGGATTAAACATGAAAGATATTTCAAGGGGTGTTTTGTAGCACTAAGTTAATAGAACAGAGATTAATTATAATGTAGAACAGCAAAACCATGAAAATGCATGAAAGGTATAATTTCTACGTGGAAAATAATACAAATACTAAAATGGTTCAACAGGCTGTTATTATTCTTTTAGCTTGCGAGTCTTTGTTACCATGGGATATCCTTCCCAAGCTAACTTTTGTGTTCATATACGCTCTTGATCTGTATTATCTCTTATTTCTTAGAGTTCAGAGATAGAGGAAGGTTTTCCTCATTTTATACTCCTTGCATGACGTTTTCTAACCTATCCTGTAGCTGTCGATTAGAGTAGTGGACATTGAGACTGCTGAAGTATACATTTCTCAGCCCACGCTCGAACGCTGCTGCACAGCTGAAATAAAGACTAAATTAAAAGTCATGCAAATAAGAATGCCCCCAGTTGGTGCTGAAGTGCTCTGCTCTAGCTGTATTGCCCAGTGCACTCTTTGCGAATCTCTCGGTATTAAAGCCTTCTTCCCTTTTCTGGGTTGGTTTACTTTGGTTCCATGTCGTAAGGGAAAAAAATAAAATAGCATATGAAACATTTAAGGAAACTTTAGTATAAATTATGTTTAGGTTTTTGATGTCACTGTGATGGCAATGGCTGTGTGAAAGATGCTCTGGTCTCTTGTTTACACACGTGTATTTTTGGCCTGCATAGGGTTTGGCTTTTGTTCTGTTTGCTTGCTTGTTTGTTTGCTTTTATTCCCCCTTCTCCTCTTTTAACTAATCTACATAATCAATAAATAAAAAAAAGAAAAACCTCTTCACCTCTTCAATTTGTTATGGTCTATCATGTCATATGGTCTATCCTTGGGTTTTTTTTTTTTTTTTTTTTATTTCTCTAACCTCTTTCCAAAGTGCATGTCCTAGCATCTCTATTATGCACTGTTTTGTAACTCTGAAAGCATTTCATGCTGTGTTACCAACTAGCTAGAGAAGTTATAACTTCTCGCACTCATTACTCCTCTATGCACATTGTTGGAAATATAATGAGACGGTGCAGTCTGTATTAGAGGCTGCTAAAGCGCATCCTTTTACAAGTGTCATGTTGCAGCTGCTGTGATGTATTGTGTCAATTATGCTGCTGAGCATGTATTCTGAGCATGTTTAGTAAAACACATTATTGCATTAGTTTGCTGGTACTCTTTTTTTTCCCTTCTCACTCTTTAGAATAGTGAGGACCAGATTCTCAAAGGTATTATGCTGTTTACACCAGATATGACCTCTGCATTAACTTTTAGGAAAGCAGTCCCAGTTTCTACTTAATTAGAACCCTACTGTCCAAATCAATTAAGACTGATTTTAATTTGCAACATCTTAAATTCTTGAATATGATATGGCAATAAATCTCTAAACTTTACATTTGATGCATTCCTAGAATTAGTTAACATCCCACACATGCCTGTCACAATGTTTTGTTAAACCTGTGATGGATTTGATCCAAGGATCTCCAACAGCCTCCTACCATAAACATATAAAGCCTCATTCTGCAAGTCAAAATTCGAAAATCCTCCAATTGTTTAATGAGACAGATGTGAATTCTGCTCTGTTACTGATGTAGCAGAGTTAGCACACGGTCTCTGTACCATGCCTCATGGCATGGTTCAACCAGACTCAAAAGGCATAATATCAACAGTTTGATCTCTGAGGTCTAAAGCTGACTATCCACAATTTGAATTTGGATAGGTCTGAAATTGCTGAAAGACTCTGGGGTGCTAGACCCAGAATGTAGCAGAAGCTAGATGCCTAACAGTAGGTCCTGGATGCTTTGGTAAGATTAGGCAATAATCCAAAATTAAAATCCCTACCTAGCCATACACACAGTTGAGCCGATTTTGTGACGCTTCTAATACTGACTGAGATTTTCAAGGTAGCCTGCAAAAGTATTCAGTTCCTACCAAAATTTCATGGGAGTTTGTTGTATAAAGATAAAAGATCTGGGAACACAAATCACAAGTATTTCCCGAAAATCTTAATTTTTAACTCTTCCCTTTTGACAAATATCAGACTTCAGCATTATACAGCTTGATCTACCAAGGTGGTAAAGGGCTTGTGATTTCAGCATGGACCTGAAAAATGCTTACTCTTGAAGATTCATACTGTGGCTTTCTGCTGAGATGCTTGGGTAACACAACTACCCTTACACAACAGGGAAGAAGCAAATTTCTGATGAGGGTGAATACTTTCTGCCTTTTGGTTCCCTACTGCGTTTAATTAAGCTCACACTTTCTATTTAATTTCAACGAGTCATAGATATCTGATATGCTAAGTGTCTTTCCAGCTCAATGTTTCTAAATGTGACTTTACAACTTAAAGCTCTTCCTGGGTACAAGCTTCTGAAGATCTCACGTTTCAGTGATTTACAAGGTTTCTTTTCTCAGCTATTTAGTCTTAAATCCCATCCACAGACTGAAGGAGGAAAATGGGAATAAGAAATGTGCAAGATTTGGACTTCCAAGAGCTTCAAAAATTTGTCTGTTTATGCAAAACTGTGGAAATTATCCACATTTAGAATCTGTCAGAAATCTGACAAAGCACAGGTCTTCACAGTTTTCAGAATTTTTACTTCTGATTATGGCAATTATTTGAATTCATAGAAAAACACATTCAAACATAAGGTATGAAAGAAAAAATGAAGCAAGCTTTTTTTTCAGACAAAACAAAACAAAAAATTGGTCTAGGTTTCAGTCTGAGTTTTGAGTGAGAAGCTAATTTCATTGCACTTAAGTTTCCTCACTAACAGCTCACCATGAGTCATTCAGGGTTAATTATAGCTAATCAGATACATTTACCATCACAACAGAGTCCTGTTCTTACATAGTATTTGTAATCCAAAGTTTTCAGAGGCACCGAAAGTGCTTAAATCTCTCATAAAAAAAAAAAAAAAAAAAAAAAAAAAAGAAGAAGAAGAAGAAGAAGAAGAAAAGAAAAAAGTGTGTTGAGGGAAGAAAAAAAACAAATTGCACAATAAAATTTAATTGAAATTAGAGGACAGATTCTCAAGGATGGTTATTCATTCCAGTTTAGATGGAATAAATGGGTTGTAATCTGGCTGTGAATAGCTGGAAGAAAATTCGATTTATGCATCTGTTTTTCTGCTGCTTCCTGTTTTGTTGCACGGAAATTTTCCCATAGCTGTTGTACCCTAAGATAATGCTGAGAGTATATTCACCTACCCCAAGTCCCTGAAATATTTTCCCTTGAAAGAAGATCTATTCCGGCATGGAAGTGAATATTCCACAAAATACAACAGTCGTAAGGTCTTCACTTTATTAAACACATAACAACAGTGTTCTAACAGTCTAACATTACTCTGTTGTTCCCTTTGCAGAATGCAGCTACAGTATTCAATAATAATTCATTTACGATGTCACCAATGTGTTTCTTATCTGTTCTGCACAATAATCTGGACTTCGGTCAACCAATGACTAGCGCATCCACACAAATTTTTTATGGTCCAAGCCACAAACCTCTGTGTTCCTGTCAGTATAAAACTTCTTCAGTGCAAACCACAGCCTGCAAGAGCAATACCAGGCAAAGGAAGGCCATGGTATGAACCAGCCCTCTTTAATGCCGGTGGTAGAATCATGGTTCCTGGTGAATGAGACCTGGGGTCATTTGAACATCAACATACTGCTGCATCCTCCAGCTGCGTTAGACTCAGAAAGCATGACAAGGGCTTGATGTATTAAGCCTGACCCTCTTCCACCTACCAACGGTTGAAAAGGTCTCCTTAGGAGAGCTGTTAGAAGGGCGGATGGTTGAGCTGTGGGTGATGCGCCAAGGTCACCTTGGCAGCAGTCAATGGCAAGACGTGCTGCCAGACTCACAGCTGGTGTTACGGTAGCTTGTACCCTTCATGTCGTGTGTACACCACCCATCAATCAAAGAAGGAGAGAGGTCAGTAGCTTGGATTAGGGTCATTGCATAGTCCTAGGTCTCCAGTCATTGCATCTTCCCCTGGGCCTCCAGCTACGGTCAGATCTTCAGCAGCTGCAAATTAGCATGGCTGTACTGATATGAGAACAAAGCCAAGGTAGAAGACATGAAAATATGCCTGGTAAAAGGTCTCACGGGGAAAAGGAAGATGCTTGCTGCCTATACTTGTATTATGCTTCCATGAGTTTAAAGGATTTTATTGTATAAGAGGAGTGCACATCCCATCCTCCTAACAGGGAAGGAGAGCTGACATCCTGCAAGCTTCCAAGGAGAAATTTTCATAGGAAAAAGCTTTTAAAATGAGTGTACAAAGGAAAGCAATGTTAGATCTGTAATATTTCAAACACCACAGGATGTACATTCATGTTAATGTATATGCAAATTAGATGCAGCCCTCGGGCTCTTGGCAAGTTGCCAGTGAGGCCCTGGAGGCTGCAAACTATTGATTTAGCATATGAACCTAACTACTTACACTAAAATGCATGCATTAAAATAATATTGAAATAATGTATGTATCAGGGAGTTTTAAATAAAGTAAATATTGATACAAGGTTCTGCACAGATCCCATGAAAAATTAATTCATTTCCAGTTGGAAAATGATGTAGCTTGCTTTTTTTTTCTCTCTTTATGTAGAATATATTGTCAATATAATAAATATGTAATAGTGAGGCCTCGGTCATATTATTTTTAAGGATAATTATGTCACAGTTAACAAACTTGATTACATTCATCAAATATGTCTCTTCCACTCCTTTCCTCTTGCTGTACATTTGCACTACTGGGAAAGCGGAGTTTGGTCTGAATAGTATGGTTTTACACTAGATAAATAAGAGTGCAACATGAAGACTTTAATGTTAATTCTCCCTCTTCTAATGCTTTCCTTTCTCTGTAACTTAATTTAGACCTGGGACAGAAAAGCTTAATTAAAAAATGTATCAAAAGCCTATCTTCCTGCATTAGTCCTATATAATCATGTATCAAGGCTTACTGGAGAAAAAAATCAGAGATCACATAACTCAGTAAATTTGAATGAATAAAAGAACGTATAAACTGATCAAGTATTAATTGTTTTGAGTTAATACAGGATCATTTCCAGGTTGTTGCCGAAGGGAAGGGAATGTTTCGTTATGTGTTGTTTTCCAAAGCTTGTGCACCATTTTTTGTTCTTACAATTTGGGAAAATGTGTGTTTATTGCTGGTGATTTTTTTTTCAGAGTATTGCTTTCAGAATATTGCATTCTCATCTGATAGTTGATCTATTCTTGATTTAGTTATGTATCTTATGCGATCTAACTGATCCCTCTCCACATCCCATCTGTAAAGACCTGTAGGAGACTTTCACCTGTTGAAGAAGCACTAGAGGAAGAAGGTGGAAATATTAAGAACTGAGTGGCCAAAGCTGGTCACAGCCATAGTTTATGAAGGGGTGAATTGCTCATTTGCTATCCTAGTATATGACTAAGCAACGCTACAGCTCTTTTAACTGTCCTCTTTGCTATTCTAGACAGAAGGGATAATATTTCCTCCTATATTGTTATATTTTGGTTGTTAAATGGTCATTAAACTATATTGATGTGTTATCTATTTATGACACTCAGAAAGAAAATCTTTACCTCCAAAATCAGGCAGTCTGAAGAAAAAACAAACAAGAAAACAAAAATCACAAGGGCATAGAATTAATATAGGACTACATATGGTAATTTGGTTTAGGAGATGCCTCATGATGGAGTTTGTATATACTCATATATATATTCATGGGAGGTGAACAAAGAAACGAGCAAACTAGCAACCTTTATCAGATAACTTCTATTCTTTCTGAAGTTCAAAACCCCAAGAAACCTCTGTGGCAAAGAGAGTTAATGCTAGTTAAGAAACTTAACGGGTTAAAAGGTTACTGCACGGTAAACCATATGGATTTATATACAGAGGTAAAGCAGATGTTCCCTGCAGGACATGATATGTAATTTCACATGTATAAAAGTTCCATAATTGTCTTCAGATACGGTAGGTCTTCAGCTTATCTGATCAGATATCATGCCTCCAAACATTATCAGAAACCAATTTCCAAAAGTATAAAATGCACCACTACAGGTAGTAATGTGCTCCAAAGATAGGGACCACTTCTTCCTTACCTTCAGGTAAGCTGGAGGCTCATTTGTGTGCTGAAGTGTTATGATTTCGCCCCAGAAAACATGTATTTTGATTTGTTTTTTAGCTCTTGCCTGTTCTAGGTAATTTTTGTTTCATTCAGGCATGTATTCTCGGAAGGATAGTTGGGTTTTACCTGGCAAGAAGCCAAGCTACCTGGTTAAATTATATGAAGTGATATTAATATTCTCTTTCCTGAAGCACAAACACCTCTGCTAGTGTGGTAAAGTATACTGCATATCAGCCATCCAAAATGTACCTAAAATTAACTAAAAAAATAAAATAAAAAAAAATTCAAAAGATAAGTATCCTTTTAATATTTTTCTTTTCAATGAAATGAAGTTACAGATACATGGAAATGATGTTTTAAGATACTGAATTGCTGTCTGAGAGGGAATCTTAAATGACAGTATCCAATAGCAAATAGGCGCTGAACATAATTCTTTTCTTAGCTAGTGAGCAATCAAAAAATAACTGTGTAGCGCTTGGTACATTTCTAATACATCATAAATTCAGAATTTCTGGGATTTCTAAGTTGTGGGGACAAATTCTCATCAATATCTTTATATTAGTTTTAGTTGATGCTAGTCAGGAGGGAGCTACTGTAAGCTGAAGGAGGTTTGTTTGAACCACCTTTTCAAATCCTGCCTAGATGAGAGAACAACTTTGGGCAGAGCTTGGAGGAGGAAGACAGACATGGAAGCTGCTGTGACCTTAAAACCCATCCAGTAGTTTATGGGGTATATTCCATACCCCCTCTCCACCCCAAAACTAGAGGCTCCACTTCTTGGAGCAGCCAAGAAGGGGAAGATGTAGACTTGGATGAAGGCAACACCAGTCCTTGGGTCCCACGGAGTTGGACCTCCTGCTGATCTGCTGAGGCCTTGAGATCTGTCCCTGCATCTCTGCTAGCAAAGAGAGGAGTTGTCTAACCAAGACCCTCATACACACTCCTTAGTAAATAATCTTGAAATAGGCTATTTACACGGTGCATCTGCAACTTTATTTGACAGTTTGCTAATTTAAAAACTGTGGTGTTTGGAAAATCTCTGCGGGAAGAGAACAAAAAAAATACTTTCCATCTTGCTGCTTTTGTGTTCCTAATTTTCACCAGAAACAGTTTTTGTTCAGTTAAGTGTGCTGACAATAGAAATCTGTTATGCAAATGTTCACCGTCCCTCCATGAAAGTGGTTCTATAAAATGAGGGTTCATGTTGCATCTGATGTAGAACCATTTTCTCGGGACCTGCTGCAGCCAATTACCCAAAGCGGATTTACTGACGGACTACAGATTGCATCTGAATCCATCTTGTGAATGAAGAGCTGGCAAGGGAGGAGGGAGGGAAGAAAAAACTTAGTCATTTGGTGGTGTTTGCAAAAGCCTTTGGACACACAGAGCATTCATTACCTAAATCATTAGGGTTTCTGTATTATGTCACAAACTCTCACATTAAAAAAAAAAAAAAAAAAAAAAAAAAAAAAAAAGCACAACTGTGGTAAATACAAGCAGAAATTTCTTTCAGACACCTCTTTGTCTCTGCCTTCTATTTTCTAGCCCTTCAAGTGCCACAAGTCTCCTTAACATGGAAAAAAGTTTCACTTGGGCTTTGAAGGAAGGAGCCCAGTTTTTTAAAGATTGCTGCAGATCTACATGATAAATGGCAAGATTGTTGAGGTAAGTCAAATCAGATGGATAATAAGCCAGTCTGTAGTAAGACGTGGATGGTGAGCTCTGAGCTGAGGTTAGTTTTCATGTCACCAGCCCAGGAACAGATGGAGCAGGAGGTATAGCTGATATATGTGAACGACCAAACTGAACACGCACTGCTGATGTAAAAACATTTAACCCTTCTTATCTGCAAAAGATCTGGAACTCCCAATTTATATCTACTGAAGTAGTAACGAGGGTAACTGGAAACCACAAATTGTCTTTAATGAAGCCCCTAGTTACCATCTGAAAGATCCAAAGAATTCAATGAATTCCAAACAAAACATCTTACGTTGAAGCTTTTATAATTTATGCACATTCAACTGCACGTTAAAATCTAGTTTGCTCTTCTATGCTGGAAGCGTACTCAGAGAGGTTATCTCAGATAGACAATGATGTCAAACAAGAGAATGGTTCAAAAGAATGATTGTAGCTTTGTACTGCGCCTACATAAGTACTTCTCTTAGCCAAGCATCCTCCCATGCCATGAGTGACCTACAGCAAGAAGTTTTGCCTGACAAAATGCACCAAGACAACTCCTAGCAGAAAATGGGATGTGCCTCCACAATACCACAGAACCAAGAGCCTCAAAACTTTCCCCAAATAGGAAGAAATTAATTCATTAACGTTTCAGCCACAAAATGAATTAGAGGAGCACATTATACTACAGCTGCAAAATAATACAAAGAACTGTGAGGGAAAGCACAGATTGTAGATGCCTATACACAGGTACAAGGATGGCTATAAATACAGTTGCTGAGCACGCATGTAAAGGAACTTATTTCACTAATGAAACAAGTGTTTCTAGAAGCGTTCTGCATCGTTCAAATTATATATCACTCATCAAGAATAACACCATTAGTGTATTAGACTATCTTTTCAGGGCAACCAAGAATTTATTTATTAGGCATCTTCATCATCAAATTAGTGCTTTTTATCCAACTAGGAAATTTTAGGACAAAAGTGATTATTTTCCCCAATAAATCATTTTTATTCTTTCTTTTTTTCTTCTTCTTTTTTTCCTTTTTTTTTTTTTTTAGGAATTGAAATTAATCCCCACTAGCAGACAGTGAACCTGGAAGTGCATTTGTTGGTCAGCCCCAGAGGACTTCCCATACCTTTATGGCCGTGGAGGCAATCTGGATGTGGTGGAGCCTGCGGAGGGTGCTGTCTCGGTCGATGAAGTAAGATGCTGCCAGCTGATGCAGGGTCTCCAGGGTCACCGAGGAGCTGTTGGTGCTGGGATCGCTGCCTTCTGACCTCTTGCTCAGCTTCCTTTTGTCCACAAAAATTGTGAGTGACTCCTCTCCTGTGGAAGAAATTTGGCATGCCAAATTTTTTTGCTGGCTGTTGTCTGATGTTAAGAACTAGATATTAATATAATACTTCAGGTGTTTCCCTAATGGCAGAAGGAGGTACCTTAAGAGGCATTGAGTACATAGACAAGAAAATCTTTCATGGGCCTCGTGGCTGGTGCCTAAGGGGCTTTTATACCTCCAAAATATCCCCTAAATTCATATTTAGATGCTTAGTTAAGAGATCTGATATTAGAAACTTTGGCCAGCTGTTAGTGTATATCCTTGCTGTTTGACATTTTGGAGAATCCAGGCTCCTATTAAAAGCACTTTGCTTTTTTTTATTAGGCAACTCTGAAAACTCAGAAGGGGAATGTTATTCTTCTAGTTATTTTGTTCCTTTCTGAGATGCCTGCTATGAATAACAACAACATAATAGGACACACTTATGTCTGAAACACACTGGTAAGTTGTCTCCATTTCTCCTATTTGCCAACCACATATAGCTGTTATGTGTATATTAAATGTAAACTATGTGTAAAAATGTATTTGCCTCCAAGATTGCCCAATATGTTCACTTTTTGGTATTTAATATTAACATGAAAGAAAATAAACCAGTATAATACCTGAGAATTTTCCTTTTTTTGTTCCTATTCATTTTTTTCTTTTAAAATATGCATTTTATAATCTCAGAGATGTATTTTCTGACCTCAGAAAAACATAATACCTTGTTCTCACCTTTACAAACATCAAATTATCTAATGCTTTTTAATCAATTCAGCAATGATAAGAACATGGAAACCTGATAAAACAGACCATTTACACCAGATTTCTATCACTGAAAAGGAAAAAAGAAATGTAGTAAGGATGTTAATCAGCGTTCTTTAGAAAAGGAAACATAAATAACACTTTCCCAACTTCTAAAACAGTATTGTTTTTTTCCAAAAGCAAAGAGAAGCTCTAGCATCTTAAGTTGAGTCTTTCACACTTCCTTTTTCTTTCAAATACCGTGGGAAAAAAATGACATCAATTTAGAAAATTGAATTCCCATAGGATTATTAAAAACAACACAAACAAAAATCTCATTTGTTTGCTTCTTGAGAACCATTCCAGTGTAGTCCACTGACATTTATAAGGATGTGCTCACATATTTATTGTTCACTTCACAGATAAATTTTTTCAAGACCACCAAGAGTTCATCCATTTAGTGGTGTGTTTAGACAAGATTCTTCACTTCAGGAAGTACAATAAAAAGTTGTCGAAATAGTATTTCAAGGCAGCTTATGTCAAAAATAGCTACTTCTCACACTTTCTGAGGTTGCATTTAGTAGTTTGCCTTCTGTGAAGTTCACCTGCTTGGGAATCAAGGAGTAATATTGTAATACCTTCATTCCAGCTGCTGAGCTGCTCTACCATAGGGCGTTTCCTCGTTCCTGGGAAGGAAGCTGCCCCGTTACGCTCTGACTTGACACTTGCACTCGTTTCAATGCTCACCCATCTGTTACAGTGGCATTTTGCCCATCCGAAGGCTGGGTTGCCAAGTTCAGATGGACTTGAGTGCCAACAGATATCTCTGCAGAGGGATAATATGTAGATTGAGCACATGACATCATCTTTGAAAGAAGACAACCTTGGTGGCGAGCAATGCTAAATTAAGGACGGATTCTGCTGAGCGGGCGATCACATCTGTTGCCACCTAATGATTACACAAGCAGCTCCCTCTGCTTGCAAAATTCATTTGTGTGTGAAGAAAGGGGACTTGATTTATATTAATAAATGGGCCTAGCAGTGTCTGACAATCCCTTACAAATTCAGAGGAAAGCCAGGTCCTTCAGTCCTTACATAGGCAAAATCCCCATTATCCGTGAAGGCTGTTATCCAACCAGCCATGCTAGTTCATCATGGTCATGTCTTTCTAGGAATGGACAGTGGACAGCTGCTGCCCAGAACTGCAGGCTATTTAATTTGGAGTCTATCTGTGTGCTATTCACTAAATTTATGCCTCTCCTCCTGCATTTTCTTAAAGTATGACTTTTCTTTTGTGTGTATGTGTTCATCAAAGCAGGAATTAATTGCCTGAACTCCAAAGAACCAGGAATTAAAGTAGGGTGCATAAGTAACAGGATGTCCCCAGCCAGCTACCTTGGCTTCGTACTGTAATAAGTGGGCGGAGATTTGCATTTTATTTAATTGCTGCCAGAACAGACTAGATATGCTTGGCAGGAGGGGCATAAGCCTCTGCATCATATTAGCCCAGACCTGTACAGTGCATTTCACTCCGCTTTCTTGACACAAGGCAGTGATGGGATCTTGAGGTGGGCACCCACACTGACCGAGGTGAATAAGGAGAGCTGGAAGAGCACAGCAAAATAGAATGGCTTGTGTCTTGATGGAAATTTGCCAGCCAAAAGTTCAAGTAGTCAGGGTTCAGATACAGCTATGAAATAAAACTTGTCCTCTGATGCTAGCTGATATGAAGGATGTTCCCAAACTGCAGAGCAAAGCAGTTAGTCTGATTCAGGGGCCACAGGCTCTGTGCAACAGTTTATGACATTGCAAAGATGCAGTAATATTAGAGCCACTTCCAGGAGGCAAATTGGTGTCCGTGATTAGTTCAGGCAGTGCAAAAAAGGCACAAAATGTCACTAGGAAATTTTCCATATTTTTTTTTTCCTTTTCCAGGTGTGTGAGCTTTTTTGGATTAAAGTGATTTTTGCAAGCTTGATCATCTTTCCACTGCAATTATATTATAATGAATTATAAGATAAAAGAAAACAGTACTCAGGCTTGTGGAAATCTCTGGAAATTGGGGGAAAATGTTCTTGGGATTCTTCATATCCTATCTGCCCATACACTCCATGTACACGCCCACACACAGACACAGCGTGAGCTCTTAGTACCTCTGTGACTGATCTCAGTCATGGGTATGGATGGTAGAACTGCTTCCATCAAAACTGTGTTTTGAGAGACTTTGACCCAGATTCCATCCAATTACAGTTCCCAAGGTTGAACACGGGCATGAGGCCAGAGGGAGGGGGCCAATCAGAGTGGATGAGAAGAAAGCTCTCTCTACCCCCAGATCTCTGCCCCTCTGCTTGGGTGGCACCTCAAACCAGCAGGTCCTAATTCATAGCTGGGATCCTCAGGCACTATGGTAAGACCAGGTACAATCAGGTACAATCCAAAAATATTTACTTTTCAAAGTCTCCTTCCAGATTCTGGAAGTATTTTATCTCTCAGAGCTGATTTAGCACTCGCTAGGAAAAGGATTAAAGTAGATTAAAAAATCAGAAACCTCCACCACCGTTTAGTACTCAGGCTTTACTGAGAAAGGGGCTTGGAAAGTAACATTAGTGACTCATATCTAATTTGTGGGAGATGGTATGAGTTTTAAATTAATTTAGAAAAAAAATGAAACCTACGACAAAAGGGATTCTTCTGTCACATTTGAAACAAATAAAAAAAAAGGAAAAATTTATAACTGTAACACGCTGCAACCATGGAATTGGCTAAGAAAACATCTAAGCATGAGAAAAAAATTAATGGGATTTACCAAACTTTTCACGGTTACGAGTTTAAAGAACTAAGGCAGATTAATGACAGTGAACATTAAGAAAACACAATTATTCAGCATTAGGTCCACACAGCTGCACTTGCTGCAGTCTCTGAAAGCAGTATTTTCCTTCTACTTAATAAAATTCAAGAGCCAGTTTGCTTCACTTTCTCAGAGGTGAAAGAAATAGCATAAAAACATGCTCAGAGAAAAATTCCATATAGTTCAGTAATTGGCTCAAGAAATTAGCAGACTCACTGTGCTGATACTTTATCACCATGTAGTTGCTGTTGCTCAGAGATATTCATCAGTGGGTAGGGGACTGACAGTCACGATCTGCATTGACCTTGGCACAATATAGACTAATGTCCCTGCAAGCCCTGGCATTTGCAAGCCTAGAACTTAGCCTATATATTTAAAACATACTTTCCAGTATTTGCATTTGCAAATTAACCTCTTTGGATGAGAAAAATATTCCATGTGTTGTCTTTCAAAACACAAAAGCACAGAACGAAGTGGGCGTATGGAAATTAACCTAGACACATAACCCATCTGTGGCCATTTAGCTCTAAGACTCCCGTACAATGGTTCAAAAATGGCATTCAGAAATTAGAAATTAATGTTGTGTGCATTTTAAGAATATCTTCAGGAATTATTTAAATAAGAAATGCAAATAGCCATCGTTGGCATAGCGGAATTAGCATAATGCTGTAACAAATGTAACTAAATATAAACATCTATTGGAGAAGTAAATAACTTTTGTTATACATAACAATACATATTCATTTGATTTACTTAGTGCTATTTTCTGCCTCAGTTATTGAGAAGTGGCTTTCCTGTATCAACATCTTCATAATCATGAAAAGATCACACACACACCTTGATGCTTTGAATTTCCGTCTGTAGACCTGGTTGTGATAGGAAAGCACAACAATCCAAGCAATTCCCATCACTTCCTGTCAGCCAGTAGGCAAGGGTAATGAAAGGACGACACTCAAAGGAAGCTAAATCGAAGATTCACCCACAGTTTCATTTTTAGAGCCCTATATGCGCATACATACGGGTATCTTTGGCCTTTGAACTTCTCAGAAGTTTCTGATTAGGCAGAATACCTGAGTTACAATAGCTATGGCTCAAGATAGCAAAAATGTCTGAAGCTATTTTATGTCATTGTTATGCAAAGTAGCTCAGCACTGGTGGAAGTTTTATTCATGTGTGGATCACAGAATGCACTACTAGGGTTTCATCAAGTCATTTTGCCAAACTTAAGCAGATGTTGGTGGAAGTGCACAGCCTGAGAAGGTATATAAGTTAATGCTAGGCCAGATGCAGTATCGTTTCTCTGGTTTGACCGAATAACAGAGCTTTTTTTTTCTACACATACCATCTGTTTTAGGAAGATTTGAGATTTTTCGTCATTGAGCAGACAGAAAGGGAAAGAAATATTTTATGTAAATATATATACAGACACATATATAAATATGTGCACATATATATATTCTCCTCATCATCCACAGTACTAAAAGCTGACAATTTAAATATCTTTGGAGAGTTTGCAAGTCCAATGGCAAATTTTTAAGTTCCTTTCTCACGTCAGTAACTTTGATTTGGATTCTCCGTCTCTTATTTGCAAGTAAGTTTGCATCTTATCTTGCAAGAAATGTCATAGAGAAAATAGGTCATATCTTCATTTGATGTAAGCAATCATAAATTCCTCAGATTTCATTGAGATCCACCAGTTTCTACAAGCTGAGAATTTCTCCCATCATTTATACAGGCACAGTAACATACTGCTCAGGAAGAATATTAATGAGGGAAAGAAAATCTGACCCTCTTCATCCAGCGTAGTAAAGCTGCAAATATCAAACACGACTGCAGAACTGTAGTGTGTGGAAAGGAAAATGATAACAAATTGGGATTAAGTTCAATTTCCATTAAGATTGCCTGTGGTGAAGACAAAACTACCTTTTCTTCTTTTGGCTCTCAAAGCCTGCAACATTGTCGAGGAAATACTTCCTGACCCAGAGAGAAGACTCTGATGATGCACTGGTAATGAGCACATTGAACAATGATGACTGACAACAGCAGCAAAATAAATGCATCCCAAACGTTTGAGATTACTGGTTGGACAATTGCTGTCTACTTGCTCGAATTTCATTACAAGCCCTAGCAAACTCCTGAAAATTCTCTTACTCAAAATCGGTGCTGTGTTACTTGTACACTGCACTGTCTTCTTGCAAAGTGCCAGAGTCAGGCTTACATTGCTAAAATGCAGGAACAAGGGCCTATCATTTAACCATACTATGTTTGCCAGCTATTTTATTAACTAAGATGTTATATTAAATAATAGATTTGTTATTAACTATATTAGTTAATGTGTTTGTTAGAAATTTCCTCATCACCAGGTTTGCTAAGCAGCCTTGTCATCTATATTTAAGAATTGCATTAAAACAAAGGCTTTTATAGTAGAGTCTTGAAATTTTCATCCACTTACAGTCAGCAGCAATGCCTTAAGCTTCACAATAATTTCCAGTTCTGCAGCACACACTGCAGCACATGGCTTGCTGTACGTCATTATGGTTTATGGAAGCTGATTATCTTGTATGTTATTTCAAAATCTGGATTTTCATTACGTCATGCAGTAGGCAAAAAAGAGAGAAGACACAAATACAAATGCAGAAAAAAGGAAAATAAGTAATATTGTGCATTGCCTTTCATTCAGAGGAGACCTTGGCTTTTTGGGACTGCTAGTTGAAAGCCTACAGAGAATTTAGAAATACATTTCATAGCATCATAAAATAATTTAGGTTGGAAGGGACTTCTGGAGGTCACCTAGTCCAATGCCCAGCTCAAAGCAGGTCTAATTAGATCAGGTTGCAGAGTCATGTTCAGCTGAGTCCTGAACACTCATCCTCGAGGAGTGGGGAAATTCTCTTCACCTTTTAACGATGGTCCAGACCTACTCAACTTCCTCATTTGTGCATAAAGCGAAACTCAGGTTTGGCACTGCAGGCAGTCAACACAGAATTGCATGGACCTGTGCATGGTCAAGCACATTCCTCAGTGAACCCATTGCTCAGCACTGCCTCGTGCTGTGCAACTGCTTGATTGCACAGTGTCTTTCTATCCAGCAACCTGAATGTGCTTACTATGGACATATTTGACTTTGCTTACAGTTACTAGCGGGCAAAACTTTGGTAAGAAGTAGAAGTAACAAGAAATGCTGTTTTCCATGCTATCTTGTAGCAACATGAAAAATCGTGCAACTTCCCTAAGTTTGCATTTTAGAATGCCCTTGAGGAGAATATTTTTCTGTTTCTGAATAAAGACTTGGGAACATTTTACAGATAACCATGTGCAAGTGTTCCCTTTATGGTCAAAAAGGGATATTCATGAAAGCCAAATGGCCACAGAGGTACACAAATCTTACCGCAAGGTCATTCATTTGCCAAGCTTTCCTTTATGCCCATGAATACAGATGGTCGGGGATTCATTAAATAAAAGAATTATACACACTCAGTTTTGCTCTTCTGCTTTTAAGAAACTACATAAGCAATACAGTTTTCAGATGAAAACTAGCTGCAATTAAAGAAAAAGTATGAATCCATTACTGAAAGAAAAAATCTAATTACAGGTTAATAAGGTGGGAACAAGTCATCTCTGGGAACTCCCATTCAGCTTAGCCTGAAAATGAAAACTAACAAAAGCCTACAGAAAAGTATAGGGATATCAGCGATCCCATGAAAGCATTCTTAGATATTACTAATTCCCTGTAATTAATCTAACCAATCCATTTTTTTCAAAGATACTCAGCAGTGGAAGGCAGAAGGTATACCTGAACTCTTGTGTAAAAATTGAGGGTAGGGACTTGAATCTTAAATTGAAACTCACCAAAGTCGTTATGAAAACTCCTCTTGCTTCATTAAGTTTTGACAGAGCCAAGAAGCCAGTGCTGTCTCCCTATAAGCGGGAAATTTTTGCAAATGATTGGCACCTATCACATTTTAGGGCTTTAGTGAGGTGATATTAAGAGGGATGAAGGAAGGGTACAGTACCCCCATTTCCCTCCAGCAAATCTCAGGCTCAGAGAGATTTTTAATGTTTAAAATAGAATTTTCTGATGTCTTCAAAAGAACTAGCCTTACGTTTTTGTTTTCAGTCAGGGTCTTACTTCATAAATGGTATTGAGTTGATAGCCCTTTTGTGGTCCCTGTGATACTGGTGTCTAACACTTGTAAAAGAGCAGTGAGAGTTGTGCTAGACCATTTCCCTTGAATTTCATCCAATTCCAGCTCTGAAATGGGTTTCAGAATATGGATTTTAGCACTGAAAGGTATGTTAGATAATAATTAACAAATAATTATTGTTAATTCTCATTCATAAAATGAATGAGATTTGTACTATAATCCTTGCAATGGGATCTATGTTGGAGCCAAATCTTTAAACATTATGTTTAATAATTTAATAAATATTTTCTTTCTCTCTTACAATAAGGTTTACTGTTCAGCTGTGCTGAGTGCTGCACACACAAGAAAAGGTACTGTCACTGTTGCAAAAAAGTGGACTTTTTTCTATGGACGAAACATATTGAGCAATTAGAGAAATTCTGTGAATTTTTTTCCAAATTGCTGGTGAGTACATGCAAGTTGTGCTTAAAATTTTCATAGTCATGGATTTGCAGTAGGAGTGTTATTTCCCCAATAAAGACAAGAAATTAATGTATTGTTATTTTAAATAACTCCAGTATCACAGAAATTCCAACTGCTTCTAGACTGGTCTTCTCCTTAAGGGAGTTGCTGTGAGCCACTTCAGTTGTTACAGAACTCAGATATTGGCCAAAAGAGCAAAGGAAGGCTGTCATTTCCTTAATATGTAGTTAGAATTCAGTTATGAAATGTATTAAATAAAATCATTCCTCAGGTGAATAAAGGCTTTTGACAAGATTGTCCTGCTGGAAGGATACTCAGTCACTAGAATTATCTTTAATATAATCGCTCACCAAGGGATAAAACTGCATTTCTAAAATGTCAGTTCATTTTGTGGTGCCTAGATGGGCAATCGCATGCTCTAATTATCTTTCAGTCCAAGCAATTCATGCTCTCTCTTGAACATCAGGCCTCTCCACTGGATTTCTCCAATCTGTTTTGTAACTGGATCCCAATTATACACCAGGTTACTCTTTCCAAATCTATCTGCAGGGTTTGGGAAATGTAGCTGCCATTAAGTTGATAGGAATCATGTGGCAAAGCCTCACCAGGCCATTTCTGAACTTCTGGTCCCACTGGTTAACTGGGGGCTAACCCTGAAAAAAAAAGAGGGGTGACAATATTGAAAATTCCCAGTAGTCAGAGTAATTTAAGTATGGCTCCTGCTTGAAAAGATTTCCCAGGAATAATCGTTACTGCTTTTGTTACTTCCTTTGTGGTGCTGTGCTAGACCCACAGAGAAGGATCATCCGTACTAGGAATTCCTGCAGAGCGGTGAGGTTCCTCAACCCTTTCTACCCGTAAAATTGTTTGGGCAGAACCAAGAAAGCAAAGTTTATCATCAGCAGGAAAAAGGAATGTGAAGTATATAGACAAAATCTACGTGTGGCTTATAAGGTCCAGGCCTGGGAGAGGAGCTTGGCTTAGCTGCTTGGAGAATAGAACCTGGGGACACCACGGCTTTACAGGGAAATCAGTTGTGACTAGTGCTGTCGCTTCAGTCATAGACAATATTTCCATGTGTTAAGCCTACCTCCCAAGGTAGCTGATAGTAGGAAGTGCGTCCCATATTTCTTGATAAGGTTTTCTGTGATCTGCTGAAGCGTTGGGCGGCGTCCTAGGAGCCTTATGTTACGGAAGAATTCAGGAGCAAGCGGCAGTGGTGAGCCAAGGAAATTTCTTCTCTCAACAGCAAGGTTGTTTACTTTCCAGCGGCCAAACTCTCTGCAAAGCAAAGCAATTCTCATTCAGAGATATGTCATTCAGACAAGTGCCTTAATTTGCAAACTACACTATTCCCCTGACTAACTGGGGGCAATGTATTACAAGGAGCCTTGACAGTGATACTCCATCATGCGCTGTATGCCTAGGACAAGCAACAAGTGTTATGTATTAGAAGTGAAGGGAATACTCTGTAACAAAGTAGTTGCCTGGAAAAAAATAAATAAATATAAAATAAGCCACTTAAGGTGCTGCTATTCCTATTGTCTCTATTTAGCCTCTGATGTGAATATAGCCCTAGAAGAACCAGATTTGCTGTGCCCTGAAAGTAAATTAGTAATTACACAAACTTTTGGAACAAATGCAACAGATATTTGCATTAATTTCTTGTAAGGCAAATTTTGAAAATCTTTTAAGAAATAGACTGTGTTGCTTGCTTATTTTGTGATAAGCCACTTAGGTACCTAGCTGCCTCACTTGGACAATTTAGAGATACATGATCATGCCCGAGTCCTTATTTCCAAAGTTTTCTGTACTTCTGGCTCCCTTTTGAACAGCTATACAGAGAGTGGATCTGATTCCTACAGGCAGATGACTTTTTTCTACTGTATGAGGGACATAAATGAATTCAAAGACGTGTCCCCTTCCCCTCTCCAAAATAAATCAATGACAGCAAGGAAAGCAAACAAGTCAATTACACAGTAATAAACACATCTTTTATTCATTTACTTGCCAATTAAGATAGCAGATAGAGTTATTAGCAGAAGGACTCATTGTCCTCAAAATCTAGTTGAGACATTCCTTTTGCTGCTCAGCATCTGCAGTAACTTTGCTTTTGCAAAGCACTGTGAGCACTGGGAAATTAAGTCCAAGGCAACCTGTGGACCTGTTTAGCTACTGCTTTGTGGAGTTATTTGTAAAGCTATGTCAATTAAGATTTGCCCTCAGATAAAACTATAGGAAAGTAAATAGATTAGAGAACTTGAAAGATCCTATTGAAGGTCCCAGCTAAATATAGTACAGCATTCACTTACAGAATTAACACAAAAGACAAAAATCAAGGATGCAGCAAGCAAATAACACTTGAGAAATAGCTGAAGCAAGGCAGTTTTTTTTCAATAATTTTAAGTCCAAATTCATGAGGAGAACCTAATTGAATAAATTTGCTCTTCTACTTTCCAGGGTTCTCCTGATTCTCTGGCATTTCCAAATCTTCTTGTCCCCATGCTATCCTAGAGTTATGGAGGATAACTTGGTGCTGGTCTTACAAACTGCCTTCCCTCTCAGATGTTGCAGGTGATGTCTCTTCTCAGAAAAAAAAATGCAAGAATTATAGTAAAAAAAGGGTTTGTGTTACTTCTCTGTTAGTTAATGCAATTTGCCGGTCAAGAGCACGGAACCAACTAGATCCCCAAAGTTTCTTAAGGTTGCTGCACATCCTTGGTGTTCCTGAACTGATCTTTGGAAATTGCTATTTCATGGAAATTGCTGATCTTTTAAACTTATTTGTCAATTTTTAAGGACTTTGTCTAAAAATATTTGCTTTCCTTTTAAGAAACTATAAAAGTAGTAACCTTTTCCTTCAAAATCTATTAGGAATACTAAACATTAGTGGAGAGATTAGTAAAATGAAAGAAATATTTTTCCTTTGTGAAATGAGAAAAAGTATTGGTTAGGCACAATAACCAAATTAATATAGGCACTTAATACAGTGAATTTCTCAGTGCCGTCCTTTCTGCAACTGTAATTTTAAAATAAATGAAAGAGAAATAAGATTTTTTTTTTTTGATATACATTCTGTGCTTTCTTGGTATATTTGAGTTTTTATTTTCGTTTAAATACATAAGAAAATATACCTTGATTACAGTACCTGACCAGATCACCAATATAAAGTCACTTGAGTGGTAAAATAAGAAAGCAAATTCTATAATGTAGAAGATTTGTATAAAATATATTCTATACCTTGATGGACTCTTTTCTTCTATGCTTGCTATGTGACTAATTGTCCATATAAAGCTGAGGTTCAAACAGAAGGATAATAATAGAAAAGTTGAAATTCTGATAAAAGCTAATTTTCTACAGACTTCGTTAGATTTTTATTGTCAGAGCTCTTTAGGACAGAGGAGTCCACCGTGACCCATTCATCTTTTTGATGCAGCCAGGACAATAGCACCAAATGGCTCTTTCATCTATGCCAGCCAGTTTGGGACTGAAGAAGAAACTGCCTCTGAAAAAAATATCTCAGCTTGATTTAAAAACTGAAGAATTCACAGCATTTCTCAGTAATCTCCTGAAGTATTTAACTGCTTTCTGTGTTAACAGAGTGCATTGTAATTTCAGTTTGAGCATTGCTGACCTTGGTTTCCAGTTCTTGTAACTTTTCATGCACATCTCAGGTAGATTAAAAGTTCTTCTAAATATTAGCTAATTTCTGTGTAAATAATTACAATCTTTGAGTGAGCCACCCCTTAACCTTAGAGTAATTAAACTGATTGCCTTCTTTTATGTTTCTTTGTGAACCGTGGTTTCAGATCATAAGACATTCCAATAATTCTTCTCCAAGAGATAGCCGATAACTTTTTTGAAGTGTAACACTGGAAATTGTGGCCTCTGTCCTTAATACCAAATTAAGCTCCTCGCATTGTGTTAGAAGTTCTCTATTTACTGAAAACTGAGTTATTCTGTCATAATAAGAAATGTCTTTGGTTTAATTAATCAAACCTGAGTTAGAGGACCCTTCTGCCCCAGCTTTTGTGACAGAAAGAGCATTGTGCCATATTTTATGCTCTTTTAGAGAAGCGAAGTAGGATAATGCTTTTAGGAAAATCTCAGGGTGTTCTTTTCTGATTTGGAGCATGCAAATGGAAATAATTAATAGCACAGCAAGTAATCATCCTTTGAAGTTCATTGCTATGGAAAAATGATGGCATGGAATATGGGAGCTGAATTTTTAAAAAAAAGATTACACAATTTTGCAAGTGACAGGATGAGCCAAAGCTTTTAAAAGCCTCAATAATCGACTCTCCTCTTTTCCTTCCTTTTTTCACATGTTTTGGAGCATTGAGAGATTAAGTCCTAAAGCCTCTGGGAGAGATGAGGAGAAGTTTCATTTCTGCAGGCAAAAGAGGGATACAAGGCTATACAAAGTAGGCTGCACAGCTACAAGGAGAGCTGATATCCAGCTGTGGACAAGCAAGAAGTAACTAGCAGCTTCTCCAGCAGGAAATTTGAGGAAAGAGGTCCAATATTGGAAATGAGACAGGCAGGTAACAACAAACCATGAAAGCAGAGAAGCCTGAGCTGGAGCTCAGGGCTGAGTATTTTCTTTTCACTATTTCTAGCAGATTGAATGAGGAGTCTTTTGCCAGCACTTCCTGGATACTTGAAAGGCATTCGTAACTGCTGTCTTGAAATTATAACTAATTTCTCTTTTTAAAAAATGTTACAGTAAAATCATATCTTTATGTTCCTTTTATATGTCTTTTATATATTATATATAAATTTTATATATTATGTCTTATGTATATTGCATATCTTCATATACATAGATCTATAATACATGCATATTTATCTATATGTACATATATGTATCTATGTATACATATATATATTGTGTGTATATATATATATAAAAACAAATTCCATTTTTTCTCTTGATATCACCTTGTAAACAATAGTATATTTTTTCCTCTTCCATTCTCCCCTCTCTCATCACACAGTGAAGCCAAACCTTTATTTACTTATCTGTTTCTCTCGCAGCCATTCTCATATAAATGCGCTAGCCCTCCAAACGACTATTTTTGTACTGAACGTGCATTATTCTCCTTTGGAAATCATGCTCCTGTCTATTGCCAATGGCAGCCTATCAGGTCTGACAGAGTTAATGATTTTAGCTTGGAAAATACGGCAATCCAAAGTCACTGGAGAACCATTCATCAGGAGAACGCCTCCCACAAAACAGCATAGCGTCAGAACTGGCTGCTGGTCAAGAAAACCAATTACACCCTAAATACAAACACTGGAGGTACTAGAAGCTTATTCTTTCCTCCTCTTCTTCTCCTGTTCAAGAGCCAGGACCAGCAGCTGTTACAGTGCTATCAAGAAGCTAAGATTTAGTAGCAGGTGGTGCCCTCTACACTGCCCATGTATTTCAAGGCGAAACAATGTGTTAGTCACTGGAGAGAGTTTCTCGGTGCTCATGGCCAAGGCTATTGTTGAGAAGGATGGTGACTTTGAGTTCCTGAGTCTGTAGGAGAGAGAGGAGACATGAATGGCGCCTGTAATGGGACTTCATTACTATCATAAGTAGTGCTAGGGGCCATGGGCAGCGCTCCCTCCATCCTCCTACATAATAGAAGCATAGACTGGTATGTCCTACCAAAACCCTATTTCCTGGCCGGTTAGTTAACAGAAGAAGAACCTGGCAGCCCTGTAGTGCAAATTACAGACGGCTGCACGGTACACGTGCCACAGCCTCTCTGCCTGCTGAGTGGGGTCTCCTGCCATTTGTTGCAGTCGGACAAGGTTCAGTGGACAGATGATCAGTCAAGGAGTTGGGGAGGGGTAAAGAAAAGTATAATTTAAACCACAGCTTTTATTTCAGGGCTATTTTGCTCATCATTCCCTACTATTTCCTATTTGCTTTGTTATATTCTGACATTCAGAGTGATGCTCAATCTAGGAATAATTTTATTACATATGGCACTTCTTTGTAAACTACCGCGGACACATTTTTCGCTTGAAAGGAGCTTAAATTACATGAGGATCTGAAAGTAATTCCAAAAAAGAAGGGTTTCCAATTCCTCTTTTAGATTTCAAGCCATTACTTTTTTTCTAATATAGAAATTTTACATTTTCTTCTACCACTGCTTTCATTTCAATACATCTTAAATCATATGGTATGGCAAAGTATAGGAAAAGTTCTATATAAAACATCCGATGGAAGCAAATTAAAAAAAAAAAAAAAACAGAATTAGCCATTCTACTTACTGTGTTTTGAAGATTTGAAATATGAATATAATCTCTGCCATCACAGATGATTAAGCCAGAGCCTACTATGAGGTTTACACTGACTGTGACGGACTTCTGCATGAACACTATAGTCTTCCCTAAGGTCAGGCACACACACAGAGGGTCTCAGACATAGGCAAGGGAGGAATGCTTCAATGAATAGGAAGGAAAAAGAGTAGGATGAAGATTTTATGATAAAAAAAAAAAAGCCTATGTAAAGCTCACATTTACAAGATTTTTTTTGTTAGAGTCCTCCTTTATAAATTAGATCCACTTTAACGGATTGGCAGGCTGACAATTTATAATAACATAATATCACTCCAGTCCTGTGTTTCTCATATTGCTGTAATATTGGATGCCAAAAAAGTTATAATTTCAGTGCTCAGCCTAATTTTTCTGAGGACACAGAAATACATCATTATTTCAGGTAAGTTGCCTTCAAGTTACATTTTGCATCAGATAAAGTTCTAGCATATAGCACAAATGAACAAGGTGAATATATGCTTTATTTAGTCAACAGTCCCACAAAAGTGGATTAGGAAAACTTACTGGAATTAGCAACATTAGGTCTCATTATTAGCGACTTGGGTGTTCATAAAATGGCATTAATGCCACTAAGCATAAATGTTAATAAACAGTGGTGTGTATGTAATTTGGAAGGTATGCTTAGGGAACTAATTTCATGGCAATTTTAATACCAGAAAACTCTGTTCCATTTACTTCTTTTAATGTCTTCTACATGACACTGCTCCACTTTTGGCTGATGGAAAGATGAATGCTTAAAATGGCTGAAATGACAGTGGGATTTTGAAGCCAAAGTTCCCCAAGCAGCTGCAAGTTAATCTGTTGGCAGAAGAACTCAATGCAAGAATTTATGGTGTTTTCCACTGCCTATTTTCCTTAAATGCCCAAGGCTTTCTCAAGGATTGAGCCCATATAAGGTCTTGAATAAGGTCAAGATGATACAAAATGAGAGGACACCTACTTTAAGCGTGGGAAGAAAAAAGTCAACCAAACATCAGGCTAATTCCACTCTCCAGGAAGAGAGAAACCTGGCTTAGCGTGAAAGGTACCTACGCTTTTTAGCTCCAGTGGCATCTTGTTCCTACAGATATTATAAAAGAAGCAGCAAAAACCTTGCAGCTACCAGCAGTGCTCCAACCGTAACACATAAGTGTGCAAAATACTTGCTAGCAGAGAACACTGAAAAATTCACTTTTAAGATGGAGCTTCTCCTAGTTATGGATAGAAGCAAACACAGCTAACATCCAAGGTCACATTATTCATAAGTTGTTGAGTGAAAAAAATCCTCTTTAAGAATACAACCCATTGAAATTTCTGTGTTCATTAGAACCACTTAAATGATGGAAAAACTACCACAACCTTTGGTAAATGTCCATAAAAGCTAGGTTTTAGTATGCAAGGTGAGGGAGAAGGGAATTGGGAAATGAGAAGGGAGTTAGAAAGCATTTTCTGTTGAAATACTTGGAGAATTCAATCTGTTTGACTAAGAAAGACAAGGTCAAACAGAGACTGAGTAGCCTTCTGAAAATATTTACCTAGGTACAGAAACACAATAATAGATGAAAACATTGCAATATGGCCAATATAACAATTTTGATTAATTGGAAACAAAATCTCGACCTGCTAATATAGAATATATCATATGTAGGTCTCTAAAAATTAGACGACTCTAAAAAAGTCGTCTCACTTATCCAGACTTGGTGGTGAAAAGTAACATTTCAAGATGTCAAAACCCTAGTTTTAAACACATTTCGCACTGATGGAATCAAAAGTATTTCTTTCATTAACCCAACCACCACGGTCGTCTGGCATTTTCCAAAACTCAAAACAGAAATAATTTTGAATGCATGTACATTTTCCATATTATTGCTGATATTTATACTAGTTCTCACTCTCATAATGAAGCATCACTATCATCAGGAGTTCTTTTTATCTTAATATAGCATTCCTTTGAAATATCCTAGTAACATTTTTCCCTTTGTAAGTCTTTTCATCTTATCAATTTCCTTGCATTTGAAATTCTACTTCCAGAACTAGAATTCATTAATATTGGCTTCACTATGTTCTTGAATTATGCTTATGAAATTTATAGAAATGTATGAATTAATTTTAATAAAAATTGTATAAATTATATACCTACAATATATTAAAATGTCTTTCCTTTTTTTGACTACTTTCATTCAGAGTCAATCAGATGACTTTCCCAGTCACTGTGACATAAATGATTTGGAAATTCTTAGCTGTTTTGAGCACTGGAGCACTTACTACAAGAAAGAAAGATTTTGTGCATGTCTGATAGGAATTTAATATCTATAACATAAATAAGTGCCTAAAATTCCTCCTCTGATGAAATCCATGAGGGATTTTCTTTCCTCTATACACTTGTGTAGCTTTGTGTTTGTCTTTTACCTACAATTTCTGACGTGCTTCCAGCACTCTTGTGACTTAATCTTCATTGCTTCAGAAGAAGCTCTATCACCCAAGCAATATAGAGCAACAGTATGAAGAAATACAGCTTACTCGTAGTATACTGCAAATTACAAAAAAATTGCAAGAGGAAGTGGTATATAAATGTTTCCGATGCCAAAATGTTCTAAAAACTAGGCTGAAAGTAACCATCTAATAGTGAGTCATGTTTTGGAGTCGCAAGTAGCTGTCCATCCAATTAATTACAAAATGTCCAGGTCACCTTTCATTATAGCTAGTCTATACCTTCATGCTTTCCTGTGAGAAGTTCAATATTGATTTCATGCTTTGGCACATGTCCAAAAGGGATAACAAGGCTGTTCATTTTCCCCTTGGATAGTATCAAGAGAGATTATAATGTTTTGTACCTCTGTTTCTCAGACTAATCCAAGCTTCCCACAGTCTTGGCAAGCTCAAAACATTCTCATTTCCCTGCTGACATCTGCCCATAGGAGTTGCTTATTCTCCAGGCTGATCATTTACACTTACAAAAGGTCTTCATTCCAACAGATTTGCAAAAATTATGGGTTTGCCTAGACTTGTAGAAGACTAATGAAATCGGAAAATTTTCATCAAATTTGAATTTGGTATTTGCATTTCTTTCCATTTATTTTCAACTACACTATCTAGAATTCAATGTAATAAAAAAGTATGAATTTGAATTTTGTGCTGATAATATAAAAATTATTTTCCTTGCTTTCCACAGTGAGCAGATCGTCTTTACTCTGCTTACTCGAACATTTTCAAAGCAAGTATCTTATTTATAGCTAAAACACTAGCTAGCCATTAAAATGGTGAAGTCTGTCCTGGAGGAGTGATTTTTGACACAGTAAGAAGAAGAGTGATGAGAAAGAAAAGCAGAAGGGTAGCTTTATAGTCTTTTTAATCTAGTGTTAGGAGCCATGGTCCTGTTCCTGTAGTTGTTCCTGTGCCTGAACACAACCTAATCACTCTGGAAGTTCATACGAAAAATAGAACTCAAAAGAAATCTCCAGAGATCTCCCTGAGGAGAGTATTTACGGATTTGACTGGACGTACTACTGCTACAAAATCAACAAGAAAATCAGATTCTTCTCCCTTCTGTTTTTGCTCTGATTAAAATAAAAGGAATGGAACTAGATTTCTTGTAGAGATAAGGAAAAAAGTTGAATACGTGAGAATGTTTTAGTGTGTGAAACAACATAAGCAAAAATAATATTTTGAAGATAGAATCAGCATCAAAAATCTGTTGGAGAAAATAAAGCATAATGGAGGGTTCATTGATTAAAGTTGATGGACACTCCCCAATGAATCATGGGGGAAACACAAACTGCTCAAATTCATCATCAATATGTGATACAATTCATAGCCTCAAAGTATTTGAAATGTCTTCTTTTATTTCTATTTTTAGCATTTGTGTTTCAGAACTACAAAATCAATCTGTTGTACTGGCTAAGAGAGGCACAGAGCTAAAAACATACTCTGTGGGTAATAATTTAAAGCTGAAAGTGATTTTTATTCACATAATTTTCCGTTAGGAAAACTGAAGCTTGGTTAGAATTAAAGTTCATCTATACAGAGCGTCGTGAGGAGACATGACCTCATTCTGTCCCATATTCGGAGCAGACCAAAAAGCTTTATAGCCAAGTGAGTGCAGCAGAGAACATAAGCTCTTAAATCCTTTCAAATTTTTTATTCTATTTTTTTGTTTTTCTGGAATATTGCTGCTGATTACTATTAGCTTAGGCTAGGTGCCACGCAGAGATCAAACTCCTGTCTGCACAAACCAAAGGCTGATGTTGCTCCTGCCTGCACAAAGTGGGGAAAAGAAACCTTAAATGACTGGCCTGAAGGCAAAGAACGATTGGATAGCAGAGGCATCAAATTCTCAAACTAAGACTGATCCAAAGCCTTATCTACTAGGCTACACATAATATCCAGAACTGCTGTTTCCAGTAAGAATGCTATATAAACTTAAACAACCTTCTACAGAGTAGAAGCTTATTTGGCTCATTTTCTATACCATTTGTTAGTATATCCTGCCAGATAAGATACTTTCTGTTTTGCATCAACGTCATTCTTGCAGAATACATCTGAGAAGTACTATTTATAGCACTGATAGATAACATCATTACTTAACCTCTACTTGCACTTATAAAGGCAATTTTTTCTACCAGCACAATTAGTTGTATTAATTCCCAAATAAATTTGGAATTTTGGAATTGTGCTTTATTAAAAATGGTTCTGGTGTTATTCTTTTCACTTTCTGTAGTTTTCAAGAGTCTGAGACTTTGCTAAAACAAGATAGTTCACTTTGCGATGCATCTTACAGTATAAATGTCGGAGAAATTATACGGAACTAAAACTGTTCTGAAGCCCGACTACATTAAAAATGCTGAATGAGATGGTTAATCTCTCTATAGAGTCTATATGCGAGTTTTTAAAAATTGATATCAGATCATTGCTACTGTAAATGTATATTTATTGAGAATACATTTTTGTTTACTGTAAAATATATGTGGGGCTGCATCCACTTCATTATCCTGCACAGCACCTTCGTTAAGTGGATCTGAGAGAGAAAAGTATAAGCGATGGTGAAAATTTTCAAATAATATATTAGCACCAGTGGGAGATAAAGCATTGTTTATATGTGATATAATGAACACACTTAGCCTAAATTTTGTTTATAATACCATGAAAACTGTCCCTGATTAAGAAGGAAGGAGACTTTGAGAGACTTTGTGCATCCAGCAGTGACGGAGACAAGAACTGCAGAAGGACATCTTTCACAGTGACCAGAAGTGATGCATGGCATATTCTCACAAGTGTTTAACTCTACCCAGGCTTACTCTACCTCTGTACTAAGCTGGCTGATCCAAAGCCTGCTCTGAATGGCTTGCACTAACAGTGTCTTTCATTAGCAGCAGCATGGCAACTGTGCTTAGGACCCCACTGCTGGAGCTGCTGCACTACATCATGTAAGGTAGCAGGGGCTTGTGTGAAAGCTTTCATATTTTCCTAGTAACGTGCCTTAGAAGGACACAGAATGCCATGTGGCTGTATGGATCAAGAAATACATCCAAGATTAACTGGCTATTCAAGCCATACGTCTGACAGATGTGATGGTGGTTTTGTCCAACTTCTCTGTGTCAGGAGCAACGCTGGGCAATTAGGGGAGATTCTGTTTTGGCCACACCAAAGTTAACCTTAGCTATTTATATCTTGGCCAGAATGATTTCCATCCTATTGTCGAGCATGCCAGTTTTGCAATCCTGCTACGAAAAAATATCAGTGCACCTTCATGGTATGTGCTGTTTCTCATAAACCCAGAGACTACAGTGTGTTAAATATATTCCAGTATTTTATATATAATAAATATGCATTGCATAAAGTGATAGAGGTGAGAGGATAAATTAAGTAATCTATGTTGTTATTATGAACGATGCCAGTGCATTGCTGCAGATCTATAGAGGCCCATGATGGCTTATAAAATCTTGCCCATCTAGACTGCCAGCTTGAATACAATTCAATGTGGCAACAAATTAGCACTTTTACCATCTGATGGTTGTATCGTGGCCAACATGAAGGGAACTCCAGCTCCAGTTTCTAGGACAAATATATATCTCTCTCAAACATGTTATAAATGAGTGCTAATCAGAATATTCATAAGCACTCCCAGTGAAAACAATACGGTAAAATAGATGGTACTAGGGTTTGATCTCATTGTCTCAAAAAGTGTAAGCACTGAAAAAAAGATAGCGTGGTCCAAGATCCCTTTCTCACCAAACTAAATGTTAACTGATGCTTGTGCATTGAGCTGGTTTGAACAAAGCTGTTCTGTAGCACATATCACTGCCTTAGCACAAAACTATATACTGTCATCAACATTCATAGATACATTCATCTTTTCTCAGTTAGAACTGCTGTATGCTGCAAGGTTGACATTTCTCTTTTGATTTTCTGGCAAGAGTTCAAACCTTGTGTCATGAGAGCAATACCAATGCATAGAGAGATAGAACTATCCTCTTGATTACTCCTACTTTTTGCTCATCTTGAGCCTGACAGTTCCGTGCAGAGATGAGATTTATTACCCTTGCCACAGGGTCACCTTGCAGTGGTGCGTAATTCTTTCTGACCTGTGGGAATCATAGACATCCACGTCCAGGGGTGGCCGCTAGCAAAAGTGGTCCCACCTCATTGAAACCAAGTTAGGAAAAAGTAGAAAAGTAGGTTAAAAAAAAAGAACACAGGGTTTCCTCAGATACACTCCTGGAAGTTAGAAAAGATTTGCTGCAGGGAACCCATAAAGTGTTCCCTCTTTGAGGACAGTCTAAACCTGTCTTCATGAAGACTCCTCACTGAGATTTTATCCCTCCTGCTGAGTTAGAGCTGCAGGAAGGTGCACACTGTGAGATGCACCATATCACCATAACCCACCTAGAAGTCTTTTCCAGCCCACCTCCATAGGTCTTTTTTTCCCCCAAGGAAATCAAGGCACAGGAAGACTGTGGACATCTTAGTTTGAACATGGTCAAAAACAAAGCATGGCCTTGATGAGGAGAATTAGGATGCACACTGGAGTCCTCCACTTCAGAAATAGTCATGAATCCTCAAATACTTTCACGAGAAGCCTGACCCAGCAACACTTGCACAAACAGCAACAAACACTTTCTTCACCTCTTTAACCTGAGTGAGATTGCAAAATTCACTGCCAAATGGAGACTATTTAAATGCTAATTGTAACAGCAGGTGATTTCATTCCCTCTCTTTATTTTAGTTTCAAGGAAAAATCAAAGAAGTGCAGCAGTATGAGACTTTTTTTAATAAAATGCTTGAATTAGTTTGTTGTAACTCTTGTTTTTATGCAGTGTTGCATCATCATGTAAAAATCGATACAATTACTGAAATTGAAGGAAATTACAGTAAAAGAACTTCCACATCCTTGCCTCAATGTTGTATTGCTTTTCTAAACCTATGAAAAGTCAAAAATGCAAAAGCTGAAACTACTTAAAATGATTATAAATCAAACACTTTTCACATACATAGTAATTTTTAATCTGTTCTCTCTCTAGTTAATAGGCTGGTGTACTTTGGCTTGTGTGAGAAAAATATATATCATAAAACTTAAGAAACATGCAAATTTTGGTTTTGTAGAGGAACTTTTGTAGCATTCTGTAAATATAAATGGCACTTTTATGACACACATAAAGAGAAAAGATTTTTGCAAAGAATAATTTATGACCTAACTGCAGGCTCCCGTGATCTTCTCCATTGCTGCTGCAGCTCTGTAGCCCCAGTAATCACCACAAAGTGCAAAAACTATGCGCTGTGAATCAGCCAGGAGTCTTTCATACTGCAATTTCATCTCTTAGTATCCACCTACTTCCAGAACAACTCATGAAGTTTTTTTGTATCTTTCCTTGGGAAGAGTGATTTACAGTGGCTTATTTGAACGTAGAAGTAGGACATAAATCCCTTTCAAGGAGTATATTATTGGTGGTACAGAAAGGGATCACCTGAGGGAGTCTACAGATATTACCCGGTCCTTTTTAAATTTTTTATTATTGAGTAGGATGTTGGAAAGTATATCCATAAAACACGCAGATGACACTAAACTGAGGGTTTTGGCAAGTGTTTCTCAAGGAAAAGAAATCAAAATCGTATTGAGAAACCAGAGAGATGGTGGAAAATTCAAAGGATGGAATTTGATTAAAAAAAAAAAAAAAAAAAGAGCAAGGTAACAATCAAACAACAAAAATCTGCTTGGCATTTCACTGCCAACATGGTAAACTCTTACTTACAATAAGAATATTTTACTTATAAGAGCAAAATAGCTCTTTCACTTTCCAGAGTGCTGGTAAGTTCTCAGCTAGAATACTACATTCAAAGAAAGATAGTAAAAGCATAAAAAGAAAAATCCGTTTAAATCTTTTTGACATGGAGATAAAGAAAAATGAAAGAAATATTTTCTTCTTAGGAAAAGTTGGAAATTTGTTTTTATTATTTTTTTCAAAGAAGCCATGCTTCTAGAGGACATGATAAATGTTTTCTAATATAAGAAGCTTATTCAGAAAGGGGTGGTGAAAAGTGGGGAAGAAAGAAGCTTTATCTGTGGCAAAGAATGCTGAACAGGAGATCCCTCTGAGACCTATTTTTTTTGTGTGTGTGTGATTACAGCACTGCAAATCTGAATAGAACTACCATGCTGATTAATGATGCCATGTAACTTCCGGTACTCCCCTTCTGCTGGTATCCATCTACTCTCTCTTGCTTCCTACTTAGAGTTCAAGCATTTTGTAGGCCCTTTCTCACACCCTCCAAGATGAGGGAGTCTTGGTCTGTTGAAGGTTCCCAATACACGAAGTAATAATAGCGGTAATTATTGCACTATCCCTGCACAATAGTTCCTGAACAGAGTGTAGAAACATTATCGCTGAAGGAAAATAAAGAACCATCAGCAAAAGAATTGAGTTTAATTACATTTTGTGCAGGGTAAGGATTTGCTACAAGTCGATATTAGAGGCTGAAATAAATGAAATCTTAATGTGCTAATTATAATTATTATATTTTATAAAGGATTAATCACACAGTGAACGTTGCAGGATGCATGCAGTACTATTCTGGAGTGCCAGAGTGAAACTGTAGTCTAGAGCTGTGCAGTCATGAATATTATTTTCTAACAAAAATAAGTTAAATGTACAGTATTTGCTAGCTATGCTAGTGTTTCAGTAGAGTCATTATGCTTATGTAAAATGGTTTGCTTCAGGGATACACAAAATATTTCAAGATTATTTTTTCTTAAGACTAACAGTTCCTTAAGACTAACAGTTCCATGAACCTAAAACTTTTTGACTCAGAGACGTCACTAAAGACCTCATTTTAATTACACTCAAGTTGAGGCCTAGTGGGGTAAAAAATATATTTTCTATAAATTTTAGTTTTCTATTAAGATTTGAGGGCTATTTTTAGATAATCGATGTGTTATGTTTTATCTTAAATATGGGCAGAGAGAAGAAAAATAAATAAATTCCTACACATAGGATTAGTCAGAAAGAAAAATTGCCACTGATCTCTGAAATCAAGCAATTGTGTCTTTCTTAAAGTCATAGAGAGAGGAAACATTGGTTCTGTCTACAACAAAAGGGATGTATGTTGTCTTTCACATGTATGACCTTACAAAAATAGCTAGTTGCCTCTGTGTGATTTGAGCAAAATTTCACGAAAGGAAGTTTATTTGCAGAGGTGTTTTTCTCCTTTAGCTCTTACTTGGGTCAAGTTGTTACCTCACCTAAATGCATTTATGCTTCAGTGATTGGTAACAGTAGTGCAAAGTACTCATTCCGTATACATCAAAATTCTTGAAAAAAAAATAAGAGTTACAAAGATTATTAAGATTTCAGATGAATAGTCTAAAAACAGTTGGTTCTTTAGAAGCTGATATTCCTACTGGGAAGGAAAACAGGAAGACATTTTTTTTTCAAAGCAGAGGAGCTTTATTTATTGGGAAACTCCATTTCCCAAGTTTCCACAGACCAGCTGTCAGTCTTTAATAATCTACAGCTGTGGCCATATCCTGCCCTTTCAGTCCCATAGTCAGTAATTCAGATGTGCCTGTAACGTGGAGGTGACGGCTGGAGGCAGGGTGACAAACAGCTCTTCCTGTGAAGACATTGGCATCATTGAAACGTGTGGGCAAGCACAGCAAAAACGGGAGTGTGGATAAGCTATAGCAAAACATGAGCAAAGGGTATAGTCCTACCCCTCCCCTGCTTTTACTAGCATGGTAGTTTCAGGTTGTTCGGGGTGGCTGTGATAATAACAGTTCCCTACAGGGATTGCCATCACACTAGAAATGGAGTAGATTGATGTTTCAGAAAACTTTTACTAACTGGCTTTTACACGCTGGCTGTGGAAGCTGAAATGCAGAAGCTCTGCGGACGTGCTAAAGTTCACAAGAACGTTCTGCTTCGGAACTTTCTTGACAAAAAGTTGAGGAAGTAAATTGAAACTGCGTTTTTAAGATTCCTAAACCAAGTACTTGAAACCAGAATATCATCTTCATCTTAAACTCACCGAGAACCAAAATAATCTTCTACTATTCTTGCCCACCCAACAGCTCTGGGATTTAAATGGTTTTAGTGGGCTATGCATGGCATTGAAAACTGCTTTTCAACATAAGAGATCCTATCCCATTTTCACAGGTGACTAGGCGTACTCTTTATAGCTCAATTATTATATCCTTACATCTTTGTGTAATAGCAAAACAAATATTTTCATTTTTCCACCAGGTATTCTGGGACACAAAAAACCTGCCTGACTACTGAGTGTGCCCCTGATATGACTCTTGAGAAGGAGCTTTAGGCATTTTGAGAACTAAGCATATCTTATTTCAGCTATTACTATAGTAAATTGGCACATTTTTAAACATAGAACCTAGCTTCATGAAGCCTCAGCTTACCTGCAGGAAAAATTATAGAGCTTGAGAAACTTATTCCTTATAGATGAGAAGCATAATAATTCTATTTCTAAAATATTATTTAAGGCACCATTTTGTGCCACCGTCTGTAATCATAAATGTCTATGCTGGGAATATAATTAATGCTTTTCTTTAATACAAGAAGAGTAGGATTTTAGAAGGAGCTGCTCAGGGAGAACATAACCCGGTGAACGGTGACTGGGAATGTTAGCAGAGGAACCAGCTTGCCTGTTACTGCTTCCATCCCTTTGTTCTCTGGAATTCAAGATAGCAAGAATATACATAGGACAAATTTGGGGTGGCCATTATATTTCTCCTCTTTTCAGCCAGTCATTGTACTGCTTTATTAAATCAACCAGTAGTGCATGGGTAGAAATCCCACACTCTTCCCCTCAACTATTCTGCAACATATGCTTTTGTGCTGTGGGGATGATGAAGCATAAGGTGACCAAAGGCTTCTGTCTAGGGATGGGCAAGGAGAGGGCTAGTGCTTTTGCTTGGATTAGAAAGAAGCCACAGCTGCCTATAGAGTGAACCTGTTGAGGAAAGCCTGGCTGGAACCAAGTGGGAGGAATTAGAAAAGCATGTTAAGAGGGATATGCCTGGGAGAAGGCTGATTTTAAGTGGCCCTGTATTTCTGGAGGGTGAGGGGAGCAAGGAGGCAAAGGAAGAAGGGAAGAACAAGTAAGGATGCTTTGCAAATCATTTAAGCTGCCTCTTCCAAGATGACATTGCTTCTGCAAAAATTATTTGAAAAAAAAAATGTTTAGGTCTTTGTAAGATAGTTTGTGGGAAGGTCTTATGTTCACTCTTTTGCTTTTAAAGGGCTTCATCACACTTCTATTCGGTGGCTGAGCTTCAATAACCCTAGGCAACTGTTGCTGCTCCTAACAACCATAGCTTGTTTATTCTCCTTGAAACGTGCAAGATGCAGTTATCTGCGCTTCTGTACAGATGTACACAGACCTAAGAGCTATACTCGCTCTCCCAAGGAGAAAAGAATATGGACTTTAAGATATTTTTTTCTTACCAAGCTAACTGCTATTGTATCACAGGATGATCTAAACACTATTTTTATAACTATTAAAAATGTTAATAGTCAAAGTAGACAAGATTCAGATATATTTGGAGTTACAGTCAAATAGGCCACATCACTTAGACGAGCCTTGAACACCATCGGGAAGGTGAAAATGAGACTGGGTAGATGGCTCTGTTAGTTTTAATATCTTTGCACCAAGCTGTCAGTCATACCGCTGACAGCAGCCAAGTATATTATTCAGAGCATCAGAGCAGAGATTAAAGGGTGTGCTTGATTTTGTTATATTTTTACAATTGCATACTCCATCATGTTGAACTGTATCTGTCATAGTTAAATCCTCACTAACAAAAATGGATCTTTCAAGCAGATGACGCTAGAGAGACGGGGTGAGGAGACAGCAGTCTAACCTTTCGTCAACTGGAGTACTTTCCATCTCTACCTACCCTTCACTGAAATTGGTCTTCTACCTAAATGCATGTCAATCTGAGCGTAACTGCTTGGTGCTTTGTGCATGCTGGCCACATGTTCCATATCTAAACCTACCATACCTCTGCTGGCAGAGGGTTTATAGACAAGATAAGAAGAAAATTTGGGCATGGGTTTTAGGGGCCTCTGCAATAACTTCAGCTTCTTTTTCTATATAGGGCACACACAAACACCAGCAACGGCAGAAACAAGCAGCACACTTCAGACCAAACTCACTTTCACATGGGGACCACCTCTTTCCTTAATCAAGCTAACTCAAAGAATAGAGCAATTCTATTGAAATGACCCACTTCTCCCCGCTGGACATCCTCGGCATTTAAAATGTGCCACACCATAACAAAGATGGAAACAGTGGATTTTTGAGGAATTCTTGTCAAACTTTGCTAGTGGAAAGGGAGCTAAGTTTAATGATTAAATTTAAAGGTAGAATAATTTTAATTTAAGGTGGAATCTGTAATTTCAGTACCTGCTTCACTAAGCAGTGAATATGCTAAGTATCTGTAATTCTCTTTCTCCTTTCCCTCTCCCACTTGGCCACTAACTTAATTGTTTAAAGAAGATCAAAAATAGGTATAAAAAATCGCAAATGTTCATCTTCCTTTGTATCTCTACCTGGAATTTTCCAGTAATTTGAATATCTAACTTCTCCCTGAGGCATCTTTACAAGGATGAGCCTTCAAAATACATTGAATGATTGCTCAGATAACACAGCAATCTTCTAAATACAATTCTGGAGACACACCTAATGAAGTGAATAAAGATCAATGTGAAGAAGTTCAGAAGTGGCTGGGGACTAAGAAATGAATAGCGTTTGTTCTGCACCTGCTGTAGGTATGCAAATTTGCCGTGGGCCACTTGAGGCCTCCTAACATTGGGAGGTGTCCTCACTAATGAGGTGGAAGTTGTTTATCCCAACATCAAAGACAAGCAACTCTCTCGGCTTATCCAGTGCCTAATAAAAATATTTTGGGAGATTCATGTTATGTGAACTTGTTTGGGGCTTTAGGACTTCAGATCCGCTGATATTGTTAAGTGAGGTTGTGATATCACACAAAGTTACCCACTACTGATGAAATGGCAGAAGTTGAAATGTTTTAGAACTGCATGGAAATCAGTCATTAAAGAAGAATGAATTTGTGAGTGCTTTTAATTTGCAATAGATAAAAAAAAATAAATACAAATACATATTTATTTATAAGAGATACATGAGGCATAAACTATCCATAATATAGATGCGTTAATTGCAGATAATAAAGCCATTAGTGAGCTATGAAGAAGATGCTACTAACTAAAAAAAAAAAAAAAAAAAAAAAAAAAAAGGCCAGAAAAGTGGACAATCTCATAGTTTAGAACATCTGATTGGCTTATTTAGAGGTCTTAGCAGGGGAAAAGCAGTCACAGTTCTGACAAATTATTTTTTACACCAAGCCCTAGGATTAAAGAAGCAAATGATAAAATGAACACTAAGTTTTATGATGATTTACTCTATTGGAACTCATTATAAAGCCCAGTGAAGCAGATGAAGAGATATTCACAAAATAAATACATGAGCCACAAAGAATTTTAAACATTATTTTCACTCAGACAGTCTTAAAACTGAATCAAAACTATATTTGAGTAAATTATTAACAAGAAAAAATGTCTAATCAATTTGAACTCCTCATTCAACATTCTCAGCATGTCCATTAGCAGATTATTTTTCATAGCATGTTCAATGTTTGAATGTACTGAAAATATTTCCCTTGCATTTCGTGCTGGGGATATTTCATTGTATGTATTTGCTGCAGTAGTCAGAGTGCCAGTAAGTTATGACTGTGACATGAATCACGTTGTTCTTCTTCCTTGATTGGATTAACATAACTGATAAGCAAGCAGATATATAGCTTATCTGAATTCACATGAGATGCTGATCTATCAATTTTAAAATGCATTACTATGGTTTTTGGGAGAAAATAACTTAAATTGAAATATTTTTTCCCAAATTGTAAAAAAAAAAAAAAAAAAAAAAAAAAAAAAATGTGGGGGAGGCACCAGTGCTTACATGGAACAGATATGCAGATAGAAAATATAATTATTCTCTCCTAAAAAAAAGAAAGTTACAGGATCTGAAATGCTGTCAGGAGACGATATCCAAAAAAGCCATCCCATTAAAAGCTATGAATCTGAAAGCTAGCTTATGTCTTTGAGATCAAATTGTTCATATAGAATTGGATCAATATAAAGTTACCAAGGCTAGACATCCAGATGGTGTTGATTTCAGCCAACTAAAATTAGCTGCATGGGTTTTGGCTCAGCCATCTATTCACATTGAGCTATGTGAATTTCTGGAGAACTGGAGAACAGCCAAAACTGTACCCCATTCGTTACAGATGTGACTCAATTTTTTCTAGTTAAAGGACATTACAGTAGCAGCTCATTTTTTTCCCAAAGTATTTAAGAAATTAGATTTTTAACCAATAGTATGATTTTCTATCATGAAAATAGTACATAGGCTTATTAATCAATCTTCAGAATAGAAATGTTCAGTTTTTACTTTATCAATCAAAATCTCAAATGACTTTAACAGAGTAACTAATGACCTTTTAATTCCATCCTGAATATATCAACCTTGAAGGCTTTGGATGTAATTAATTCCCCTTTGTTATTTATATTTTAGTGGTGTCCCAATACCCTAAGCTCCATCATCAACAAGCTTTGTTACATAAATTACAGGCCACAGCATGTTAAAACTAAGATTCACACAGTGACCTCTTAATAGACTAATAAATAAAAGCAGAATATTTTGTTGTCTCATTTTACAAATAATATGCCACTCCTATATGATGAATACAGTAGATATGTACAGTATACGTGAATGACAAAACATTACTTCAACAAAATAAGACAATATAAAATGCATGGCCAATTGAAAGCGTCTCTACCATAAATTCATCAGAGGAGGTGTAACTGCTTTGAATATTGCCCAATGTTTATTAACTTATAATGCCGTTTGTAAGACCTCTATGTAGAAAGTGAAGAGATGTGTTTGAAGTAAGGTAGTCATGGATTATAATTCACAGATTTCTAGCTGCCCTAGGTCAGGATCGAAGGCGTAAAGGCACAACTGAAAATGCTGGAAGTTCAAAGAGCATTTGTGTTGAAGTCCCTTCTGCTTGAAAAGGTCATTGCCAGTTAATCTGTACACTTCTCCATTGCAATCTTAACCATAGTTTTTAGAAGTATTTCTTGATACTAGTCACACCTCTTCTTAAGAAATACTATAAGCAAACAAAAAGGACAAGAACTGTGTCAGAATGTCCTTCTGGAGGCTCACAGATAGTGAGCAAGCTTTTGAACATGAACAAGCAAGAAGTAATCTTTGTCTAGTTTCATTCTGTATGGAATAATGAATTTATATGTGCTCTGGCAAAAAGCATTCACAGCGGCTTTTTCTTTTTTTTTTTTTTTTTTTTTCCTTTTGATGGAAGATTTACCGCGTTATTGATTTGTAATTTCTGAGTCAAAGTTAGCTGGAAACTTCTGAACGATAAAGGAGAAGCAGTTCATAGCTTGATATAAATGAATAAAATGCTATCAGGTTTGTTTTCATGTTAAAAAAAAAAGAAAAAAACTTCCTTTAAATTGTCATTAGGATTATAGACAGGCTGACTAAATGTGCTAGTCACAGCTATATACACCAAGTTTCAATAGTAAATTTGTTGTAATTTCTAGGCCATAGTGGTATCTGCCCAGTTGTATCCACTTCACACCATATTTATATTAACTACATGTTCTGTGTGTACATCTATTTTATTATTCTGTAAATTCAACTTAGAAAGTGAACATACAAGTCAGGACAAGCGTAATAGAGCAAAATTCTGTATGCAAAGGCAATTCTTTCAACAGGTATTACAATCTGGTATTACCAATCTGATATTACCAATTACTTTCTTTAAGGTAGAAATTCAAACCTTTCACTTCATGTATTACAGCAGATTACACTGTAATCTAAATGCTGATGCCAAATTACTATCCTAGGTTGGGACTGTAGAAGAGATGTGGTCCATCAGTACATCCATTCATCTAAAATATTTTACATTAACTCAACATTGCAGTTCTAGTGCAGGGACTGCAGTGAGCACTGAAGATGCAAAGTGGACAAGGACCAGTGGTTGTCTGAAGCTGCAGTGAGAAGGATCCTGTGCTTTAGCTTTCTTGTTCAGGATTTTCTGTATAAAAGATTTTCCTCTGCATTAGATAGCGAGTACAGATGAATTTCTAAAACTGGTGCCTCTTGCAGCTCATTCCTCTGCATTCCCTGACTGCATGGTCGACAGTGGAAGCAGATATTGCACTCTGTTACACTTCAGTGGAACTTCTGCCTTTTTTCCCAAGGGTCCAATTTACAGTGGAGGAGCTTGCTAATAGCAATCACCTTCCTCCAAGTGCTCTGTTTATCATTTCCCTGTTTCTACACTTGATAGCTTCCCTGTGAGGAGGCAAAAAAATATTTTCCATCTTCTTTCACATGCATTTTCCTGCTATTTCATTATCATCTGCTAAATTGCACTGCAGCAAATATTTAAATGTATTGTCTGGGATAACAACAACTGAAAATGTGCTGAGATTGCTGCATATGCAGCAACCATATCATTGCTTCAATGTTAGTTTGTCCTCCTCCATGCTTGGTTTGCTCTCTTCTTGTATCTCGTTGTCATAGTTCTAGCTTGGGGGAGGACATCTCTTATTAATTATTCCATACTGTGCCTTGATCAAAGCAATAAAGAGATTATATATGTGTGTGTGTGTGTGTATACATATATATATATATGGATATGTGTATATGTATGTACGTACGTATAGTCATCAGGACCTATGCATTATTTCTGCAGTCCTCAACTTACAAGTTGTAACTGCAACTTGCATTGAGGCAGTTTGTGCACACACTTTCCATCTCTGACAAAAGTAACTGATGGCCATGGGTGGAAAGCCTGGATTTAAAGCGAACCTCTTTACTCAATAAATCCTCATACCTTTTATCACCGCACAAGCTCAGTCACAAAGAATACTCTCAATAGCCAATTCTTGTTCCTCGCAGGAGTTACTCTGAGGAAGGTCCTATCTCCAGAGCAATTCAACTTTTTTCATTTGTGCTAGTAATCTTTCTCAGGTTCTCTTCTGCTGAAAGCCTTACTTTTCTCCATTTGTTCTCGGCTGGCTTTCATGGAAGAGAACTACTTTTCTTATTATAATCACTAGCTTTTCTTCATAAGACATTGCAGTTTAGAAATGCCTTGTGTGCGCCCTCCCCCTCATTTCACCAGTCAGTTGGCATGGGTGACACAACAGCTGCTGCAAATCATGGGAATGCTGCTTAATGGGGACATTTTAGCAAAAAGTTCATGCTGAAGAAACCACTAAATTTGCAATCATAGCACTTGTTCTTAAGCTAGTCAGCTCTTGCAGCAGCAGCCAAGGGAAAATTATTTCAGAAGCGTTGCAATTGTGTGAATGAGCTTGTGTGGAGAAACAAGCCCTGATGTGATCTGAGGCATTTAGATCCTGCGCATGAGATATTCCATGGCCTCCTATGATCAGAGGTGGAGACCACACAAGCTGGTGCCACAAAGGTCTGGTGATGCAGAGGTGCAGCTGGAGATGCTGCCTTGTCTTTAACACCTGTGTTCTTGCACAACTTCAGGACATCTGACCACTCATATGCATAGAAGTTTAGAGTTAAGCCTGTCACGTAAAACTGTAATATTCAGTGTTGCTAGGGAAAGTGGAGAGATCCCTGCTGCATAAATCACTGACGCCCAGGGGATGAATGCAATGCTTTAACACATTGTACAGTTTACTGTTTCCTCCTCTCCTCCTCTTCCTCCCACCCTGCTCTGCAGTTGGTGGAGCTAGGACAGAAATGACTGTCAATGCTTCCTACTGTTGTGTTGTTTGGGTTGCTTTGGAGTTAAGGATGTTATATTCCCAGATAATTGACTTATCAGACATTTAAACCTCAATTACTGCTGTCCTGTGTGCACTTTCCTTGAAGACATCTTTTCATACACCCCGATTCCCGTTTGTGCATTCCCAGTAGTGTCTGAGGGTCAGAATAAATTGTCTTTTTCCTTTTTACAAGGTTTTCTCTTTCTTCTCGCATTCTGCTTTTTCAGTCTGTCACTTATTTCCTGATCTGTGTTAACATAATTGAACAGATCTAGCAGATCCCTTCCTCAGCCCCCTTCCTTTCCCCTGGCAACAAATATTTCTCTGAAATGTGGTTTATTGACCTAATTGTTTGCACTTTTAATTACGACTTAACAAAACTTCAAAAATTAAACCAAAAATCTTGACTACTGTGTTTTTAAAAAGAAGTGAGTGACTTAAAAAACAAAAATGCTAATACTCCTTTGACTACTGTTGTGCCTGTATATGATCTTGGATGTGCCAGTTTTCTGCTTAGAACACACTTTTTGCAGATGAACAGTATTCCCATTAAAATGAGGTTTGCAATGGAACTGCTGACATAGTACAGCAGGAAAGTTAGTGCCATTGAAATTATGCAGGATTTAATAAGCAGAAAGTAAGCACGAATTGAAAAACTCCACATAATCAGGTGGGATATATTCTCTCAGACATATTGTGTTCTTCTAGCTATGATCTTTCCCTTTGCAGTGATGAGATGCTGACAAGTTTAACTTATATTTATTGAAAATGTTGCAGAGCACACACAGAAGTGTGTTTCAAAGTTAGGTAACTTAGCAAGTCAGTATTTTAAAGCAGATAAACATACTATTGTTCAACATAACTACCACAACAGAGTTTCCCTCCTGACTTTCCCCTCACATTCACAACTTTTTTTTTAACTTGTGAATACATTCTGTGTTTCTAACAGCAATAGCTGTTGTAAAAGCAATATCTCATGCTTTTCAAGAGTAGATTACATAAAATTTTAGAAAGGATTGCTGTTACAACAAATGAGATACAAACAAGTACAGTAGCCAAGGCTGTTTAGGAGACAGTTGGCAGAGATGGGAATGGGACTAGGTCTTCTGTGTGGGTCTGTAATTCCTCCTACCAAAGCCTCACTTTTTCCTTTGACTTGTAAAAGCTGAAACAGTAAAAGTGCTGACATCAATTGGCTTTAACTGGATTTTAACTACTGTTGCACAGATGCATGTGTTGCATAGATGCATATATATATGTACATAAACATATATAAACATACATAATTTTTCTTGGAAAGAGATATTGTCAACTCAATAACACTTTCCAAAAAGGGATTTTTCTCTCCTTTTTCTTTCTTTTCTTCTTCTTAGAAAACTATATGTGGAATGAGAATCTAATAATTCCATCATTGCTGATGTCAATTCAACAACTAAAAATGAAAATGGAGTATATGCAAAATACATTCCAGCTTTAGAGAAGACATGCTTGGAGGCTTGGAGATGCATGCTCAGAGAGTTACTGTGGAGTTCTTCTGCTTTCAACTGTGCGGTTTCCAAAATGTCTGCTGCAGAAAAACTGGATTGGAGTTTTTGTGACGTTCAGCTTTGCTGCAGAAACCATGATCAAACTGGATGGCCAGATCCATTAGATCCCAGCCCCACATTTATCCACTGAACACAGCAGGTGGCTGCTTGCCTCAGAAAATCCCAGTAAGGTCTCCAGTTAGTTTAAAAACATTTAAAATAATTAAGCATTATTCAAAACTATGTGTTAAGAAATCCTGTTCAGGGGCAAATACTATCTGTCTCTTGACTGTTCATCTCAGAACAGTGTACAAAGGAGTTGAGGAGCACTATCCCCATTTTGAAGGTGCCACCCAAAGTTGAAGTCCTCAAAATCATCCGTTTCCTTAGCCATCGGATCAGTGCTCTCTGCTTAATTCAAAATGAAGGATAACGCAAGCTAGGATCCAGAGTACTGAAAGTGAGGGTGGGAATGAGGCAGAATTTCTGGTCATAATTCAGGTTTTATCTGCCTACTGCAGGACTTGACTAAGTTATCTTTGTCTCTCATTTTTGCCATCTATAAAATATATGAAAAAGCTTATTTCTACTCTTTTAAGGGGAAGATACAAGAATTACTTAACACCTATTCCATAGTTGGGAAAGGGAACTTCTCATTATTCTACTTATAAATATTACCATAAATTCCCATTATTCTACCTATAAATACCACCAAAAGACAATGCATATCTAGTTAGTTTGTGATCTGTCTTATCCCCCAGCTGACACGTTTGGTTTTATTATTTGTAATTTTGCATTCCTGCTTCCTGGTGAATATCCTAATACCAAAATCTCTAACAATATTAATACCTTTATAGGTATTTCCTCACTGTCTCTGCTTGTAAGGGAGAAGTGGAAAGTTAACCTAAGGTGTTTTTTTTTTTTTTTCTTTTATCACAGCCATCTTCCACAAGCCTCTCTGAAGATGGTAGAAGGAGCTTCTTGTAACGTAAGCCAGCTGGTGCTACAGAGTCCGTTTGCTGCAAGAGGTGGCAGCAAGGCCTGTTTAGTCCAATTTTGCTGTCCTAAGCAAAAAGAGCTCTCAGGTTTTTACTTCCAGAGATATTTGATTCCGCTTCCCTTAAAAGAAAGGAGGATTGCCCCATGAGCACATCTAAGAGTACCCTGGCTAACAACGGTGTTGATCAATCATCGTCAAATGATCCTCCAGAAGATTTACTTGCAGTAATGAGATTAATGCTCCAGAAATGGCTACGGGCATCCCTGTGATGTAGACAAATCTACCAATCTTTTATCTTCATTCTCTTAAACTTCAGCACCAACTTCCTTGCTGTTTTTGGACTTCTGCGCTGCAGAGGGCACACACCATCAGAGATACCTCCCTGCAGATTGTCTCCACTTCCAACTGGCAAACCTCCTTAAGAAGAATTGCATGTTTTGTGTTATGATTTCACAGCAAAACCAAAGGGGAGAACGTTGGTAATCTCTGCTGTGTGACAATAATAAACGATTTCCATTGTAATCATCCAAATCAGTAATTTTATTTAGCTCCTTCAGCTGTGCTGTGACTGAATGACAATGTGACACTTTGGAGAATGTGTCTGCCCAATTATGAATTCTGTTCAGTTTTGTGAATACTATTTGTAATTGCAATAACCACAGTGGATTAAATCACCCATTTTTGCACAAAATTGCAACACGTTGTGGGGATAGGGTCTGAAAAACTGTGACAAAGAAATCAAATCTTATCAACGCTGAATGACTCTTCCTGATTTGAATAATGGTGTTCCTGCCACCAAGGCTTTCGACTGAAATGGAATTTTAGAAAGAAAAGTAAACCAAACCTGGTCTGCTGCAGGCACCCAGAGTCCTCTAGATTTCAGTTCGTCCTGTGACTTGGAGAATCATAGAATCAGTAAGGTTGGAAGGGACCTCTGGAGATCATCTAGTCCAAGCCCCCTGCTCAAGCAGCGTCACCTAGAACATGTTAGACAGGGTTGCATCCAGGCTGGCCTTGAAGATCTCCAGAGGAGGAGACTCCACAACCTCTCTGGGCAACCTGTGCCAATGCTCCATCACTCTCACAGTGAAGAAATTCCCCCTCACATTCAGGCGGAACTTCCTGTGCTTCAGTTTCTGCCCATTGCCTCTTGTCCTGTCACATGGGACAACTGAAAAGAGTTTGTCCCCGTCCCCTTGACACCCTCCCTTCAGGTACTTGTACACATTGATAAGATCCCCCCCTCAGTCTTCTCTTCCCCAGGCTAAAGAGGCCCAGCTCTCGCAGCCCTTCCTCATAGGGCAGATGCTCCAGTCCTCTGATCATCTTTGCAGCCCTACACTAGACTCTCTCCAGTAGCTCCATGTCTCTCTTGTCCTGGGGAGCCCAGAACTGGACACAGTACTTGAGATGAGGCCTCCCTCATCTCGGCCTGAGGGCTGAGTAGAGGGGCAGGATCACCTCCCTCGACCTGCTGGCAACACTCATGGTCAACCTGTCATCCTCCAGCACTCCCAGGTCCTTCTCTGCAGAGCTGCTCTCCAGAAGGTCAGCCCCCAGGTTGTACTCGTGCCTAGGGTTATTCCTCCCTAGGTGCAGGACTCTACACTTGCCCTTGTTGAACCTCAGGAGGTTTCTCTCTGACCAACTCTCCAGCCTGTCCAGGTCTCTCTGAATGGCAGCACAGCCCTCAGGTGTCTCAGCCACTCCTCCCAGCTTGGGATCAACAGCAAACTTGGTGAGGAGGCACTCTGTCCCCTCATCCAGGTCATTGATGAAGACGTTGAACAGGATGGGACCCAGTACTGAGCCCTGGGGAACATCACTAGCCACAGGCCTCCAACTGGACTCTGTGCCACTGATGACAACACTCTGAGCTCTGCCTTTCAGCCATTTCTCAATCCACCTCACTGTCCACTTGTCTAACCCACACTTCCTGAGCTTATCTAGGAGGATGTTAGGGAAGACAGTGTCAAAAGCCTTGCTGAAGTCAAGGTACACAACGTCCACTGCTCTCCCCTCATCTACCCAGCCAGTCATTCCGTCATAGAAGGCTATCAGGTTAAGCAGGATTTCCCCGTGGTGAATCCATGCTGGCTACTCCTGATCACCTTCTTTTCCTCCATATGTCTGGAGAGGACATCCAGAATGAGCTGGTCCACCACCTCTCCAGGGATGGAGGTGAGGCTGACTGGCCTGTAGTTGCCTGGGTCCTCCTTCTTGCCCTTTTGGAAGACTGGAGTGACCCTGGCTTTCTTCCGGTCCTCAGGCACCTCTCCACTTCTCCACGAGCTTTCAAAGATGATGGAGAGCGGCTTGGCAACAACATCCACCAGCTCCCTCAGTACCCGTGGGTGCATCCCATCCGGGCCCATGGATTTATGGATGTCTAGCCTGACCAGAAGGTCTCTAATCCTATCCTTCTCAACCAGAGGAAAGTCTTCCCTTCTCTGGACTTTCTCCCTCATGTCCAGGCTGCAGGATCCATGAGGGCTGCCCTTAGCAGTGGAGACTGAAGCAAAGAAGGCATTCAGTAATTCTGCCTTCCCTGTATCCCTTGTCACTATGGCCCCTGCCTCATTCAGTAGCAGGCCCACATTTTCCGCAGTCCTCCTCTTGCTGCTGAGGTATTTGAAGAAGCCCTTCCTGTTGTCCTTAACATTCCTTGCCAGACTCAATTCCAGCTGGGCCTTAGCCTTCCTCACCGTATCCCTACATACTCTGACTGCATTCCTATAATTCTCCCCAGTAGTCTGTCCCCTCTTCCACAGTCCGGGTATTTTCTTCTTCTGTCTGAATTTGGCAAGAGCTCCATGCTCATCCATGCAATTCTCCCGCCCCCTTTGCTGGACTTCTTACTCATAGGGATGCACCGCCCTTGAGCTTGGAGGAAGTGATGTTTGAATATTAGCCAGGTCTCCTGGACCCCCCTTCCTTCTAGGGCCTTAACCCATGAGAGTCAATCAATTAGATCTCTGAAGAGCCCAAAGTCTGCTCTCCTGAAGTCCAGGGCTGCAATCCTGAATGTTGCCTTAGTTCTTTCCTGCCGGATCCTGAACTCCACCATCTCACGGTCACTGCAGCCAAGGCTGCCCCCAACCTTCACATCTCTAACCAGTCCCTCTCTGTTGGTAAGGACAAGGTCCAGCAGGACACCCTTCCTTGTAGGCTCCTCCACTATTTGTGACAAGAAGTTATCATCAATGCATTGCAGGAGCCTCCTGGACTGCTTGTGCTGTGCTGTGTAGTCCTTCCAGAACCGATTTGCAGTGTCTGGTCAGGAAAGCACGCGAGCTCTGCCTGTCAGCTGCAACACACTACTCACACTAGCTTCGAAAAAGCAAACGCTATCCACAAACGCTAAAAAGACTTTAACAGGTTTCAGTATGATAATACAGAAAATGCTTTAAATCACCGTTAACAGTCTTTAATAGTGCTTAGCCCTGTAAAAATAGCAATGTTGCGGGCACCTTTAAAAAGCATTCACTTGGGTATGAGAAGCAGTCAAACTGCATGAACTGCTCTGCACCAAGCAAGTCAATGTGCTTCCTGCCTTACAGCAACCGAGGCTCTGGAGTGCTAAGAGACAAGGTATGAAGTTGCCCTCCATTTACAGAGGTGTTTATGTACACAGTAAATTGCTGTCGGACTGCACTGAACCATGGTATGACAAGCTGATTGAAGTGGGCTGCCAAATACCAAAATATTTTCCACCTCACAAGCAGGGTTTTTTATTCACAATAAGCCAAGACAATAAGTGGAAGGAAAATGTGGCAGTGCAGTATACATGCCTTTCTTTGCAGCACTAAATTGTATTTGCTAAAAAGTGTGATGTCAATTCTCGGATAGTTTCAGGCACTAATTGCTTGTTCCAAGATGCAGTCAGAATGAGATTTTTTTCTGCTGAGTTCAGTGAGTTTTGGATTCAAACATACATCAGCAATTTGGATCTCTTAGTATGAAAATGAAATGCATTCCAAAAACCAGTGTATAAAATAAGAGGATTTAATAGCTGGCAAGTCTGTATAAAAGATACAAATTGGTAAAAGCACAGGTAACCATCTGGACAGCTTTCATGTGTTAACTGCATGTCAGAAATAGTTGTCCCTCAGGTTATTGTTTCAGCATTTTGTTTTTGCTGAGTTTACATGCAAGACACTAGCAGACCAGCGCTTACATTTAGAATTTTTTCATCATTTTTATGCGGCCTCTGGTTCAACACCTTTTATTCCTTGAAATAATGCCCAAACCAGCCTTTGTTATATTTGGTTCACTATTTCTGTGTCCAGATGCAGGGGTCTGCAAAGGGATCAACGCTGCTTTAGCCAAAGCTAAAGTCTTGCCAGTTCAGTTATTCAGCAGGTCATGCCTGTTGACCTGATGGCCTAAGGAGGGAGGCTGCCAGGAGACCAATATTCCAATATTATTAGATTGCCAGGCTAAATTCAAGGCAAAAACCTGTGGTAACATTGGTAGCTCAGCATCTCTGATTGTCGCACATGAAGGTACTCTTAAGTCACACAAGAACGAATGCACATCTCTTAAGTTGTTGGCCACAAGCTCCAGCTTGTTGTAAAACCTCTCGTGCTTGGTGTCTGTGCAAGGTCGAGTAAATATATTAATATTACAGGAGTCTAATCTGTCACTCTGCACCAATGTCAAGGTGAAGGGCTTTGAGGGAACTCCAGCTCAAGTTTTCAGCATGCTGGACTGAGGTGACAGCACAGGATGGCACAAAACTCCTGGCTCAATGACTCTTCTTGATCAGATGAAAAGTACATAGAGGTTTCTGCGAGGTCTAAGGACCAGCATCTACAGATTGCTGAGGTGATGGGTGACCTCTCTGAATGCGACTGGCTCCGCAATTGCAGCAGAAAGGTGCAAGCCTTGGGGTGAGAGGTTGTCCTCAGGATATCTGATGGCCAGAAGCTCAAAGCCTCTGCCTTTCAGGGCTGCTCTTGAAGCTGAGATTTCTGGATTTTGAACTATAGACTGTATGACCTCTATGAGGCATTAATTGTATATCAGAGTCTTTTTGATTAGACATTTGGGCACTTGGAGATCATTAAGTCTTCAGCATCTGCATGATGGAATAAGCCTCATGGTGTCAGTGTATCCAGTTTTTGCTGTGTAGAATCACTGGAATATCAGGTTTAGCTTCATGGTTTAATAACATGCCTTGTGCCATGTGTCATGTATATCAAAATGCGTATTTTTTTTCCAAATTAAATCAAATTATCACACATTTCTTGCATATGGCTTCCAATGGAAAAGATATGATTCGATTATTTAATGGTTTCTTGGATTTTCTTAAGTCACAGACAGTAACATCCAGCTTATATCATTGTGAGATATGGTGTTATCAGCCTCCTGATATAACAGTCTGCATTAAAGCTTGGTATAGTGCGAGGCCTCGGCCTGAGGTGAGGGGAAATGAAACACATGGACTGTCATGCAGGAAATAACTTAGCAATGGAAGGTGGGAAAAAAAAAAAAAAAAAAAAAAAAAACGTGACTAACAAGTAAAACCAGAGGGACTTTGAAAACATTTTTGAACAGGAAAAAATATTACATTTACAGTATAAATATAAAGTTGTCCTTTGCTTTCTGTGTCTTATTCCAGTAAAGCCACTGGTAATGATGTCTTCTTACTACTAGACACAGGCACAAAAGTGGCGTTAACATTTCTGATAAGCAGTCAGAAAGATTTAAACATACCATTACGATGATGAAGATAAAATTAGGCTTATCAAAATATTTTCTAATAAAAGCATCAGTATAGAATAAAGGAAAAAGATATTAAAATTTAATAGTCATTTTAATTCTGTATTTTTCATCTAGTTTTATGAGTCTTTTAACCTGAGATATTAAAGGAATCTAGAGAATTAGGTATGTAGATTTAAGGCACACAGGGATATGACTAAGCTCTGGACTGAGATTTAGTTAACTGAACAGACCAACGGCTCCCAAACAACTGTATCAGTAATAACAAGTAAGGCAAAAAATGTCTAGAAAATGCTACGAAAAATATCAAGTTTGGGTACCGAGGTAGGAAAAATATGACCTATACATAAAAAGTAATTTCGGGCAAGTTGCTTATTTGGGAGGAGATGAGGAGAAAAGGAGAGATCTGTGTGGATGGGGCTACCCAAAAATTCCCACAGAATTTCAGTAGACCAGTATTTTTTTTGAAAAGCTTCATAAACGGCTTTAAGCTTTAAGAAACCACTTGCACTGTTTGTACACTATTTTGTGTTTGGTTAGGAAAACCACACGTTCTGCCATTTTTCTAGTGACTGATCCCAATGAAACAAAAAATAAAATATTCATATGTTTTAGCCTATTGAGAAAAGATCCCAGTTTAAATTACCTCCCAGTTTAAATTACCTTTGGTGGCATTTGCCTCCAAACTGGTTATGCTCAAGACGAAGACAACCATCACCCTGAGCAAGCAGTAATGAGATATCGCCCCACCAGGTCGGCAGAGCAGTGAGGGGCAGTACTGTGACTTATCTGCTGTGCTGCTGATATTGATCCTGAACATATTGTTCCCTGATTGCTGGTTAATTATTTTTCATCAATAAATCAATAAACTGCCTCAGTTTTGATTCGATTTAAGCCGCATGAGACGGTTCTTTCCCTGCAACAGACAATGGTGCTTCTAATGCATGGAAATGGGAGCTCTGGTATACGCAGGACTGGTTATGCAGGGTCAGCCCAGCAACTGTTTATAGTAAAAAATTTATTTGAAAAAAATCTTTTATAGCTACTGAAGAATTTTTCTACCATAATCATTTCCTCTTTTCCTCATCCTTATGCCTTTTAACTGCTAGGATTTTTTTTTATCTTTTTTTTTTTCTTTTTTTCCTGATGGCAAGTTAGTGCTGCTGGTAGAGACAGTGTTTTTTTCCAAGGGTTTTATTTCAGAATTTCTGCAGCAGAGTTGAACTCCGTCCTCCTCGACATCTAGCCTTGCTTTATGTGTCCTTTGGAACATTTTGTCCCTTTCAGCTGTGCTGAGGCCTTCTTGTAACCCCGATGGGAACACGCTGCCGAGCTGGTCCTTGAGCTTCAGCACTACCTTTTGAATTCAGCACAGAAGAGAACATCTCTTTCCAAAAAGACCTCACACTTGCTGTATTTTGCAGACAGATTTATATAGTTCTCCTGTTACTAAAGATTCCCCTCCCTGCCACGCGCACACCTTTTTGTGCTTTACTTGGTAACGTCATACACTTAGAAAAGCAATTCATTAGCTGCTTTGTTCAGGCACTGCACAAAACTGCACAAAGCAGTACCACTTAACAGCTTGCTCTTAAATACTTGTGCATTTTTACTACCATCTTTTCAAAAATGTCAGGAGCCAGAGATCTAAACAGTCTGAAGACTAAGTGAATAATTTGTTTGCGAGACAAATAAACATTTCCAGGCTGCTAAGCAACTTCCAGCACCTGCGTTATATCCTTTCTCATGTGACCTTGGCAGATCAGACATCAGCTTCATTTGAAAAGGGGAAAAAAAAGCAGGGAGGATGAAGGGGAAGGAGAGTAATATTGTATCTTTACTTCTCTGAAAGCGTATTTCCGTTCTTTTGGCCAACTGAACAGCTCATGCCAGGAGGAAACACCCATGACAGCAAGACAGTTAAAAGCAATCTATAGATCAGACTTGATGTGCTTTAAGATGACTTTCTAAGGGTGCCTACAGCTCACCTCAAGTGCCAGCGTTATATTTGTTTTATATTTCCAACAGGCACCTAAAACCAACCTCACCACAAAATACTTTGCCTTTTGATGGATATACACCTATGGACTAGCCCAGAGAGAGGAGAGGATTTTCTAGCTCCTGTGGGAATGCACATCACATGTAGCCCAAACTGCTAATATTGCCAACCGCAGCTAAAGGCTTCAAAAAAGCATAGTGGAGACTCTGGGCTTGCACTAGGACCACTGATTTAAGAGGCTGTGTGGCTCCAGTATCCTAACTCCTGTCACTAAGGTTACACCAGGAAGGGGGAAAAAAAGAAAGAAAAAAAAGAAAGGAAGCCTGCATGAATAAAAATGCTGCAGAAAGAATATTTATGCTACAGGCACAAAATCAGAGCAAAAATGTTCAACAAACATATGGGAAGAAGAACCATGTAACTGTTTGAAGAAAAGCTATTGCAAGCTGCAAGATTATTACCAAGCCGGATTCTTGGACCTAAATTTGTTTGTGTTATCTTTATGTGGACTCAAGTTAACTCCTCATCTAAACTATCTGCCTTTGTATCTCAGCCACTGGCTCAAGCCTGGAGTGAGCAGCTTGGGGCACCTGGTCTTGAGGAGCCAAGAATGGACTTGAGCTTAACTAACAAGATGGCTTTTTTTCTGGATTCCTGTAGTTTTCCTGCCAGAAGCTGAAGAACATTATTTGCTGTCTTTTGTCCCCTCTCCTCTATCAAGAAGCACACAGAGGAACAGTTTTATGCATTTGACATTGAGTATTTTAGTTCTCTGTAAATTCCCTGGCTTTCCCAGTCCTTCCTGCTTTCTTCAGCATCCCTTTACTATCTAGAATACTTTTAGCATCCCTGATTCATATTTTCTTGAACTGAATCTCAGTGACCTTTATTGAGCTGCTTATTTCTCAGATATGACAAGCGTGTAACATCCTCGCCTCACTTATCCAACCTTTTTATTGGCACTTTCTGCTGTCATTTAACTTTAGTGCTCTGTTTCTTATACAGGCTACTTTATAGATGGGGGGTGGGGAAGATAAGATCATAAAATTCTGGGTATTGACAATTTCTATCAGTGTAATTCAGACCAGAAAAAGCTCAGCATCAAAACAAGGGTTCTGCAGTAATGTGGCATCTAATATTTAATTCTCACCAAGATCTAAAGAAGGCAACCAAATGACTTCAAAACTCTAGGTAATTCTTTCATCTTTGACCTGACAAAAATTTTATTTTCATCCCTCACTTTTATTTTTTCCCCTCCCCTTAGCACTCATTCCAATGTAAAAATTCATACAGATTTGCGGTCTCCCAGCTGTAGAGCCAAATGAAAGAGAGTCTCAAAGTCAAGCCACAAGCGCAGACGGATGTAAGTTCTTCTGGAAATGATAACTTTCATTACATAGCACATAATCTCCCATTGTGCTTCCTTTAGTTCTAACAATCAAGAAAACTAAATTGCAACATGAGAAATTTAACAAGTCCATCAATAACATCTAAGAAAACACCTAGTGCATAAAATTTTCCAGATCCATATTTTATTCGTCTTTGCTATTTATGACATTATAAATTGTTTTATATATATGGGTTTACAGGGTAAATCTTTGTGAAATAGAAAGTTATTTAAATTTGCATTTTATAAAGAGTACATTATTTAAGTGCAACCTGTAATAACCTACTGTGCGATTTCCTAATTGTGAAAAGGCATAACACAGCAGGCTACATAAAATATTATTCTAGTACAAAACATTCTCCCTCTTCCTCCCACCAAAAGCTTGTTGAAGCTTCCTGGAATACTTTCTATTTAAAAGAATAAGCAGCTTGCGTTATACTGCTTCATTCCTCTTAATAAGTGTGAGGAACTGCTCTTTTCCAAGGAAACACTACTTGGAATAATAACCTTCTTTCACTTATGGCTTACTGGTTGGTTTTGTGAGGAGGTTCGTAAAAAGGACAATACCTAAAGGTGATTTAGTAAATATCAGGAACTCTTAGGAAATGAGAGCAATATTTTCAGATGAAGCTTAAAGTAAAAGGCATATTAGGGTAAGAATTTAAACACTATAGCTATGAAGTGTTTCTAAATATCTTTTTTATGAAGTTTTGTGAGGTATTAGCCTTTGGATAGCTCAGCACAATAACATCTATAGAGAACACAATAAAGAAAATATAACAAAAAAAAATTCTTCTGTGTATGCCTCTTCCATACAAATGCCATCGAAGAATCCACCAGGTCTAAAGCCAAGCTTTGTAATTTCTCACTGTTTAAATTATAAATAATTAGCTATCTGTATGTTGAAATGTTTACTGCTATCATTAACTGTCGGTGTTTCCATTAACCTTGCATCTTCTGTGCTTGGAGTTGCTTATGGTTTTGCTGTAGGGGGAATAAGGTGACGAACAGAACATCTGGTATATACCATTTTTTAAAGCTATTTGTTTTCTATGGGGTCAAAACTATCACAGCGTTTCAGTCAATCACACATGCGGACACATAATTTAAGTATACATATATAGTTTAGTGACCCTGATGCTGTACTTGATCATGGCACAAAAAAGATTAAGCAAAGCATTTGGACTACAGCAAGCTGGATTAAATTGATAGCTCCTATCATTTTCAAGGCATAAGCATCACAAAATTTATCTCAATCATTAAAACGTATGTTTAGGCGAGAAAGCATCAAACTTGCATTCCTAAAGTAAGGCAAATGCATGCTCAGGCTTCTCTTTCAGAAGACCTTAGATTCCCCAGTTCCTGGTAGCAGTAGCTGCTCTAGAATACAGATTTTTGGAAATTCAGAATTCCTTAAAGTGGTCAACTTAATGGGCATGACTGCCTGTCTATCTGCACCCATGGCTACACACTGAGTTAGATATAAGCAACTATATTTACCTAATTTATATTCATAAATTAGGTGAACACAACTATTCTGAGCACTCATTGCTTAATTTTCCCTTTTACTTCAGAAGCAGAACAATTCTAATATCTCTACATTTATCCTTATCTTTCTCTGCACTGGGAAGAAAAGTGAACTATAGCTGATCTATGATACAATTTCTGGTTTACAGCAATTCCTGTTATATGACTAGTTCCTGATTCTGCAAGTGTTGCTAGTGTACAGCAGTGACCCAAATACCACAGCACATATCAGCGTTCAGCCACCCTCCAGGGCTGGTATTGCTGCGGGAATTAATCATTTCCCACATGAGCTCCTTGAATCAAATGACCTGCCACTCTTCTTCGTCATCACCTCAGGAGATGACAGGAGCTTCTTTCCCAGTGCTGGTTTGATACTCATATGTTACAAATAGTAGCCACAAATGACTTCTACAAGGACTCCTTAGAGGGTAATGGGAAGCATTTTCACCTGTAGCCAGAGTGACAGAGACATGGAGACTCATTCTCATAGCAATTTTGGTCTCTTGACATCTCTTCTTTCAAGTCCACCTTATTCAATCTTCTTGCTAAGCCTGACTGGTAAAACTAACTAGCTCCTCTACTGTATATGGTCTTTTCCCCTTAAGGTCTATTTGGCTTGATTCCACTGGTTTCTGAGCTGAGGCATGCTGAATTGCTTGTCTTTAGTAATGTTAGGTTCTTAAACACTTCCAGCTGTGCTTGCTGCCTTTCTTTCCTCACATTTGCATAAAAATAGTTGGTTATAACAAGCCTTCCCTGCCCCTTTACAGTTTCATGGTATTTGTATTCCATGTAAGCACTTAATCTCTGCCCATCGCTATGGTATTTGCTGGTCTTTCTTTCTCTAAAATTATAATGAAGGAACAAAATCTTAGGCAAAGGTGTGGATGGTGTTTGCTATTTGCTAGTGGCAATGTGGAAGGTTTAAATTTATTCTGAGTATTCTGGGTATTGAGCGAAGACCGCCAATTGTTGGCAGTGTGTTGTTAATGGTTTTTAAAACATTCTTTTAATTGATGAAATGCACCCAGACGCCTCCTGGGGAAAAGAAGCAAGCTTGTATTTTTATGCAAGTAAGACTGAAATAGTCACTATTCAAAACCAGAACGTTAGCCAAAATATCCTAGGCACCTATAACAAAGCACTTTTCAAATATTATACTGCCTCTGAGCTTACATGCTTGATCTCTTGAGTAGGATAAGGGATTGTGTAAGTGACATTAATTTTATCTTCATTCTGAGATCTGGGGTTGACATAATTGTTCCCCAGATCAACTACATCCTCATAGACATTTACATTCAAGCATTTTTAAGTATAAATTCCTCCAAAGGGTCATAGGCAAGCCATGGTAGATTATTTTCATGAATAATTCTTCTGAGCTATGATATCAAACGCTTTGCTACATTCAGATATTAATCTAATTCATTCTACTGTTCTCCTCAGAATATGGAAATTAGAGTCAGTGGGTTAGAAAATTCCTCAGTGATGATGAAGATCCTTGTGGCTGAAGCTATGAAATATAATACGTCTTTTGCTTTGAGGATGCATAAATCAATGAATAAAAATGGGATAAGTAGCCAATGTCTTTTAAAAGCTCCTGAAAGGATAGGGCATTATTACAATCACAGAACCACAGAATGGTTAAGGTTGGAAGGGACCTCTGGAGATCATCTAGCCCAAATCTCTTGCTCAAGTAGGGTCACCTCGAGCTCTTTTCCAGGACACTGTCTAGATGGCTTTTGAATATCTCCAGGATTGGAGACTCCACAATGTCTCTGGGCCACCTGCTCCAGTGCACTGTTACCCTCACAGTAAAGAATTTTTCTCTTATGTTCAGATACAACTTCCCGCACTGCAGTTTTTGCCCATTACCCGTTGTCCTATCACTGGGCACCACTGGAAAGAGTCTAGCCCCATCATCTTGACACCTTCCCTTCAGATACTTATACACATTGATAAGATCCCTCTTCAGCCTTATCTTCTCCAAGCTGAAGAGTCCCAGGTCTCTCAGCCTTTCCTCACATGAGAGATGCTCCAATCTTCTAATCATCTTAATAGCCCTCTGCTGGGCTTGGTCCAGTAGCACCATGTCTGTCTTGCATTGAGGAGTCCAGAGCTGCACACAGCACTCCAAATGCAGTCTCACCAGGGCTGAGTAGAGGGAAAGGATCACCTCCCTCGATTGGCCAGCAATGTAACATAATGTAACCCCACATACCATTGGCCTTCTTTGCCACAAGAACACATTTCTGGCTCATGGTCAACTTGTTGTCCACCGGGAATCCCAGGTCCTTCTCTACAGAGAAGGCATATGGCGTATTCCATTAGGGCCCATGGACTTGCATATGCCAGTTTGCTTAAGTGTTCCCTAACCTGATCCTCCTCCACCAAGGGAAAGTCTTCCTTTCTCCAGATTTTCTTCTCTGGTCTCCAGGGCCTGGGATTCCTGAGGGCCAGTTTTACCAGGAGAGCCTGAGGCAAAAAAGGCATTCAGTACCTCAGCCTTTTCTGTGTCCTTTGCTGCCTGCCACATTCAGCACTGGACTCACATTTCCTCTAGTCTTCCTTTTGTTACCCATGTATTTATAAAAGCTCTTCTTGCTGTCCTTGACAGCCCTTGCCAGATTCAGTTCCAAATGGACATGACCTTCCTAGCCCTAACCCTGCCTGCGTACTTGGACAATGTCCCTGTATTCCTCCCAGGTTACCTGTTCCTGCTTCTGCCAATATGTATGTGAACTTGCTTGCATGCACTTCGCAGATGCATAATAAATCATCTGGGGTGATTGTAGAGGCCATTTGGTTTGAGCAGTATCTCCTACAGTTGAGCAGTATCTTCTACAATTTAATAATAGAAACAAACTCAGTGGAAGACCTGCAAGATTTAGAGGAGGATCAACCCTTGGAAAATCCCTATTCTTATACTATGCAAGGCCAAATTGTGGCTGAGCTTTGCATAAAAGTGTACAAAGTCAGAAGTCTTTTTTTTATAATTCAGTCATCAGAGGAACTCTATAGTGTGGCTGAGGAAATAAGGCTGAGTTGCCTTCCTACAAACCTGTAGGCATTAGCTTCCCAGCAGGGAATGGGGTGAATAAGGTTGAGGGCATGCCTTCTGCCCCCTTGCATAGCTACGGTTCATAGAGTTTTCTATTTAATGTGACTAAATGCAATACTGTCACTAGCAGAATAATGTCCGCAAACCTCAGGAATTAAACAGTCCTTTTATCCTCAGGGGTAGCACAGAAAACACAGCTTGTATGCAGTGGGTTTCAACTACAATAATAGGAATTCTGGCTGCAGAATTGTCCATCTCTCTCCCCTTATCTCTCCATAAGCTATCAAAGCAATAGGATGGATAACTGCAGTAGCTCTTATGCTCTCTTGATAGCTAGAGCTTATTTTACATGTCTAATTCAGCAGAGTATTCTATCACTTGAAACCTATTTAGTTATTGTAAAATTCTGCTTTTACTTTCAAGCTGTCATCTCTTATTGCCCTTGAGACAAGGCTCAGTTTATGAGAAGACTGGCATTTTTGAAGAGGGAGCTTATGGAAATGCTTGTAGCTAGTATGTTGCATTAATATCATACACAGCCTGCTTGAATGTGTATTTATTTACATTCCCAGAAATGAATTCAATATACAGTAATAAAGTAGAATTATTTATCCAATAACTGGAGACCATTTAAACACGTCCAAAGAAATCTTGTTTATGAACAGTCTTGTTCCAAGACTTTAAAATATTTTTTTCCTTTTTAATTTGCATTTTTAGCCAATTCTTCAAAGTCAATGGAAACTACTTTTCTTATTTTCAAACAAGGATTACACAGAACTGAGACAAATTTATATCTCTGTGTCTTAAAACTGGGATTCCAATTTCTCTTCCTTTTGAAGACTGAGACCCTCATGAGATCCTCCTGGGAATGCTTTCATGAATACAATTCCAAATCTCTGTTTTTAGAAACAAAGGCAAAAGCAAGGTCCAAAGAAAGTCTCAAGCTATGAGGAGTCACTGAAGATGAAGTACTGTCTTTGTACTGAGAAGTAAAATAAGCTTAAATGTGGGCAGAGACGGAGGAAGGTGGTGGAAGTAGAAAGATCACAAGACCACAAGAAGCAAAAAAAAAGGCATAAAATCCATAGCAGAACTTTGACATCGTAAAAATCTTGCTTTTCACTTCTCTCTTATCAAATTAAATTAACGTGGCTGTAAAATAGTGACTTATTATCTTGTCTGCAATACACTTTAGCTCTGTCTTATTTGTATGCATCTGGGAATGTTCAAGAGTAAATCGGACCTACCCTGGCTCAGAAAACCTCAAAAGCTCTTACAGAAACTTAAAATTAAAGCACTAGTACGTTTTGATGGCATTTCCTCAGTGTTTGCATTTCACAGGCGCTTTTAGCACTGATGTAATAACTTCTGTTTCACAGATGAAGAAAAACAGCTCTGGTCAGTTATTCAAGATCAAGCTGAAAGTAAATTATCACAGACAATAAAAGAATACTGTGAAAGTTCTGCTCAAATGTGACTTGAATAAAAGTTAGTATATAGCAATCAGGATCATAAAGCCATTCCAGGCTAAGCCAGCTGGATTAGTCTCTGAATTTAGGAATATTCTCCTTAAAAAAACACTTTCTGCTGCTAGCCTAAACTACAAATTTAGATTTAGAAAGTGCATACTCACTAATGCTGCATTGTGCAGGAGAGAAGAAATATTTTATGATGACAGTAAAAATATGCTTTTATTTTTAGGTTTTAAGAAACTAATGCTTCATTACCATGCTTCATTGTAATATCTTCTTTAGTCATGTACAAAAAAATGACATAACACAGATTTGTGACAACTACCTTGAAACAGTTACAGGTCTTTGTCATCTTTTGCAAGCCAACAGTTTTGATTCATGTTTTTTTTTTTTTTTTTTTTTTTTTGGGAGCAGTATGTTCATTGTGGCAACAATATATGTCAAATTGTTCTGTAAATTTACAGGCTAGTTCTGCTCTTGTCTGTGTAAATAAGAACAGCTTTTGATCTAAAAATCGATCAACTCTGTAACAAATAAACTGATAATTGTAAAGCACATTCCATTAAACTAATAAATAATGGAGAAACAAAGATTTTGGATTTTCATACATGTTGGAAGAAATGAGTGGGAAGAATTAGACTAAGCTGAAGTTTTCTTTGAATGGATCCCAACATTTAAATAAAGCAGAATACTTGGGATATATATATATATATATTTTTTAATTCTGATCCAGATTCATTCCAGGAAGTAGAATAAAGTCACTTACAAAACACATTCCCTTAAGCAGCAGAACTTGGCAAGAAGCTACTGCTTGCAGCCCCCCAGTTGACTGCAGCCGCTGAGACCGGAGGTACCGAGGAACGAGCTATGGCGCATACTGCGCCCTGACCGTGCTCAGCTGCCAAACCCACTGCTCGCTGTGAGCTGCAGCTTGCATAAATCAGAAGAGGCTTTGGATCTCTCACTGTTTTTCTGAGGTACACTCGAAGGTGAGTGCAGATCTTTCCCTTTTAAAGTGTTTCAGGATTTTCTTTGGGCTTTAAGAAAACACTCAGAGAGATCATTTCTTGGGAATATGTATGGTACTGCAACAAAGCTGAGTATTAACATTTCCTTCTTTCTTTTTCTCATGGCCAGTCATCCTCCTGGAGTGGAGAATCTCAATAATATTAATTGATTTTTTTTTAAATAACCTTCAGCTTCCAGAGATGAGTAGTGTGCTTTTGGAGACTGACCAAGTACTGGAATGAAGATGCCCAGGTCAAGAAAAAGATATGACAAGCGCTGATGACTCACTGTAGGAATTCAGGAAAAATAAAAAGGCTGATGTCACCATGTGTGTCATTCCCTGGGCACATCACAGGGCACGACAACCCATAATCCTACTTTTCTCATTCAAAGCCCTGCAAAAATTTGCTTTAGCAATAGAGCTCGATATAGTGACCAGTTTGCTATGTATCTAATTGAAAGAGCTTCAAAAATTTGAAGATCTATATTCACATGGAGACGTACTCCTGAGATCTTTTGATACTTTTGAATAGTATTCTGTTAACATTAAATCATAGTGTAACATCAACAGCAAACTGCTTTTTGCATTGCAATGCCCTTACTAAGATAGCTTAAACTTGTGTCTGTGCTACCTTTGAGGTGAGACCCAAGTGCAAAGCCAGCTGTAAGCAAGGTTTAAGCCTATTTACTTGTCCTGGTATTTTTGACTTGGTCATAGATTTTGTATGTCACACAAAATGACTGATGGTTCCCTCGCCTGAGGGGAAAAATCAGGGCCCTAAACTCAGGCTGGCGATGGAGTATTCCAGCAACAGAGGTGCAGATGTCCGAGTTTACACACTGGGGTGGAATAAAAGTCATAGTCTGTATGCCTTAATATGCCTTCTATGAATTGATGGTGCTGAAATTAAATAATTAGTTCCATGTTCATATTTTATGTAGGCAGAAATTTTGCTTTATGAGGGAATTTACACAAATATATTTCCAAAACTCACTTTTATTTCACTGACTGTGAATGAGTTTTCAAAATAAAGGATATTGCAGGAAGAGATTGGGAAGATTTTATTCTTTTCCAGTATTAAAAGAGATGGCAGAATTTTAAAATTATTAACCTATGTGTAGCCTTCCATATCCTTTGCTGTTACAATAAATTTGATCTTTCCTTCCACGACCCTGCCAGGGTTCCTCTCCTGCTTTTTGTTTGCCTCTAAGTAAGCAGATGATAACATACGGCCTGTTATTTGACACAGATTAATAATGATAGCTCCAATATAGCTTTAGAACAACATTTGTTCAGCCTTGTTTTCTGGATAGAGTAACCAAAAATGACTATCACATTCAGCTTGAAATCTTAAGACTAAAAATGCTTAGAATCTGCTTATTTCTGTCTTGAACTAGATATGTATGTCTTGAAAAATATTATCCACTATTTTGAAGGACGGCAGACATTTTTCACAGTGTGGCTTTAAAATGGCACTCATGACATGTAAAATATAATACTTGTACTCAAGAAGAGCAAATGGTAGGCAAACTTCAAGGCATTCATCATGTTGTTTCAAACACGGAAGAGACTTGAAAGCATCCTAACAGATTATATCATGCAATCTAACCTCCATCCAAGAAGTCGAAGTGTAGGAGGGAGAAAAAGATGAAAGTGCCATCAGCGAGCTGCTAAACCACTGTGAACTGAACTCAGAAGGGCATATCTGCAATATCCCCTCTTTTGTATTGATTACTGTTACATTAACATTTGGGAGTTACTGCTCTCAAATACTAACATAACTCTTGGATTTAAAGTATTAGCATTTTAAACCTCATTGAAGACTGAAACAGCCATTTCATTCCACAAGAATGTGCATCGTGACACTAAATTGTTGCACAAGACGTTAGATTAATAACATATGCTATACTGCTGAAAAAAATACACAGTCATATGCAGTAACTTCTATGTTTACAACATACTGCGATGACAGAGTTTGTGCTAAGCTCTGTAAAGAGTGCTGCAGCTTAACAAAGCTTAGCTAGTGTTACCCTAAGTCTTTCTGGATTTGTTGTTGCAAGCGCCTTTCTTTTTGTGCAAAACCTTTCTATTTTAATAATGACCTTCACAAACATTACTCTGCTTTAGTACTATCACCCAATGTGCAGAAGTATGAGCTGCAGCAGCAGGATGTGATTTTTGGATCACACTGAGATCCCTACAGATATGTAAGGCCATTGCTTTGTCTGTCTCTTTTTACAATAGTGAAATCTTCTCAGATTCTCAATGACATCCTTTTGCTGCAATAACTGTCATCCTAATTATATCTTAGCAGTGTAAAATATGCATTGGAACATACACATTAAAAGCAGCTACATTAATGACTAAGAATATTATTTTGTATCTATTGTTCTCTCCCCCACATCCTATTTCCTCTCTCTATTTTCCAATATGCAAAAATTTCTTACTTTACAGATAGAGAGACTGCTGAGACTTGCCCAAAGATCATTAAAGTCAGTATGCTCTTCAAGCTGATTTTGATTCAGGTTTTATGTAAAGGTTGTGCCTTCAGTGTTGCTGTCGGTCTCTGGAAATGGTTCAGATTATCTGGGGAATCTATTCTGCTTGTATTTAGCAAGAACTAGGAATCAGTCAATCTAGCAAGCACCATTCTACATTTTTTCAGAAGGATAAACTTTTACAGCATTCGTATTTGTTGCAAAAATGAATTTTTATTTTTAAGAGATTCTGATGTTTTTGAAAGATTAAAAAGTTCATTGAGCCTTGAACAAGCCAAACATAACAAACTATTTTAGAAGAGTTTTACACTTTTTCTACCCATAACAACAATTCCGAATGAGGATCTGACAATTTGAAAGCGTACTGAAAAATCCTGCTCCTGTATGCTAATAATATATTAAAAAAAAAAAAAAAAGAAAGAAAAAAAGTTAGCTTGTGCTATGGGTTGAATACTACCCACAAACTCTGCTCAGATAAAGTTAGGCTTGTCTCTATCTCTCACTGTTAGGATGATTCTGGTGTACTCTGGGAAAACAAAGAAACACAGGTAGTGATCATGAGGGAGGCCTTCTCCAAAGCACTGCTCCTGCACTGCACCTGTCATGCTCTAATGGTTTAGAAACCATGTTGAAAAGAGACATAGAAGCACAGAGAAGCTGTTAACAACTCTACAAACTCATAACACATGTGAGACAGAGGCCAGAAGACGTCATAATTCAAGTAACAAATGTTATTAGCTTTAGATATGGAGAAAATCAGAGACTGGCCCAGGACTATGTAAGGTTGTTGGTGGCTTATGCCAACAATCTGATATAGACAGAGATAAAAAATGAAAACAAAAGTCTATTTGTGAGGAACTCCATATGTGAACATCCAGCACTCTGTTGAAATCAGAGTCCAAGGTGGAACCACAGCACATAGGGACCAGGACCACCAGCTAGGACCCAGTGAGTCTTTTTTCCCTTTGGTCCAAGGTGCTCACTTAGAAGTGAACTAGAGGAGCTGTGACCTTGACTGGCACGAGTATGAAGTGTGTGAGTGCAAGAGAATAGAAATCTTAGAAAACTGTATCCACCCACTATTCCCACCCTGCTTAGCAAACAAACCTTAGATTTTATGACACTGAGTGGCATGACTCTGTTCTTGTGGTTACCCCATGCCAAATTCCCCCACGACAGTTTGTATAGAAGTTCCTATTATGGGGTGAAAGGGAAATAGAAATGAAAAAAATGACAGAAATCAAGCTGATACAAGTCCAAAGCTGTCAGTTCTAGCAAACAGCTCCTGGCTATTCAAACTTCAAGTAGAAATAAAAACAAAACAAGTAACTGATCTGCATCTCCTCCAACTGTCTTGAGAACTAAGTCACTTAGACTAACTCTGCGTGGGATGAAGTTCTTCTTTATCCTTTTCTTTTTATTTTTTTGCTAATTTTAGCAACAGACAAGTTCTACCAATTTCCCAATTTATCTTAACCATCGCCAGTCTTTCTATAAGGCTTTCCTAATAGTTCTCTATTTGCCAAAGTGATATTAGGATGACTGCATTAAAGACTATGAGACAGCACAGTAATGGGCACATTTTGAATTTATATCGTAAACATATGGTGTTAAATTATTAACAGATATAGATATCCAGCCAAACCTTAGGCTAGTTGCTGCAGTAGCTAGTAGAGGCAGAGTGGATCCTGAAGGGTACAACAGAACATGAAGGACTAATTCCTCATTTTAATTTCCAAAAATTTAGGTACAAGGAAAAAAATGCAAGTATAAGACTATTTGCTGTTAGAGTAACTCTAAGCATCAGCAAACAAGAATTCTATCCTAAACACGGCACTTCTGCTAAAGAAAGAACAGCCTATCATTTTCCATAATAGCTGAATACTTGATATCTCAATGTAACAATGATATAGCTGTGAACTATGCTCAAGCTCAATATTTTTACAATGTTGTTTTCCCTTCCTTTAATTAAAAAAAAAAAGAAAGAAAGAAAGAAAAGACAGAACTCCTTTCAAACTGACCGTTAAAATAACCAATTCTCTGAAGACACATGCCCTCTTCAGGGTTTCACCTTCAAGGTCTTAAGAATTGTTTGATCTGGGGATCATACTGTGTATAGAAGTCTAATTCAGTGACACTAGCACAAGAATGGAAATCTCAGAAATATACTTGAGATGAGTCCTGACATTGCTTAACTGAGAAGGATTTGCTACTCTTGAAAACACTGTGGTATTTGCAGGAATTTTTTGCTTCTTTCCAAAGGATTTGTTTTTCAGAGACCAAACAGTAATGTAAAATAGCCTCGCTTATACACAGACCTGAAATAAGATTCCCTCTCTCTTGATAGGGTAATCATAGTAACTATTTAATATGCTGAATAGCAAAAGCCAAACAATAAATTATTTGTTACAAATCACTCTCCAAACTCATTAAATTTGTAAATAAATAGGAAAATAAAACAGAGTAGACAATAAAACAAAAGAGTAGCAAACAGGGAAAACCTTTGAAAAATCACGTTAGATCTACTTTAAAAGTACGTTGAGATGAAATGATCTGGATTTCAAGGAACATCCATTTCCAAAAGAGTGGAATTTTTCTCATGGATATTCAGTTGTTGATACAGGAACATCAAGAAGAGACACACAAAAAAGGAAATCTGAAGTCTAGCGAGAGCCATTCTGTAGTTCTTGCATTCAAAAATCACAGTTTAAGCTGAGTAGGCATCAAGCAGGAAACACATGAACAGGGGGGAATATAACTGTAATAACACAAACCTGAAGTAATCATACTGTTGTCTTTGGAACCAACTTTAACTCGGTGGATCAGCCTCCTGAATAATCAAGTATAAAATCATTTCAATAATTGAGTTTGGAGATTGCAGCTGTGTGAATTCCTACACACAGTTATGGGTAGATGACTGTATGTCTGAACACCAGAGTTCCAAAAACTGCGAGAAAGGTGTCTGATAAAGTGAGCACAACTAAGCTGAGAAAAGCCTTTAACTAATCAGCTTCATGAGCTTTGGACAAGTCGCCTCTAGCAGAGAAGATGAGAAAGAATAATCCATATCAATCACCACAACAATGTTTTTGTCTTCATGGAGCGAAAGAGATGATAGTCTGCTGCCTACAATTATTTACCGTTTTACATTTCTCAGACTGGAAAGGTCTCTCTGGCACAGAATATATAACTGATATTATCAACAAGCTGATGATCCCTCACCTTATGATCTCCTCAGCAGCTTTGAAGATATGTCAAATTGTATCTATAAAATGTTCATCACCTAAGTAACAGTCTGGTTAGTCACTAATGAGAAGTAAATGTCTACTGTCCTTGATTTTCCAAACCAGTAACAGCTGTTTCAGATACATCGGCAATATCCGTATTCAGAGCACTGGAACAGGTTGCCCAGAGATATTGTGGAGTCTCCTTCCCCGGAGAGAGTCAAAACCCACCTGGATGCAATCCTATCTAACCTGCTCTCAGTGACCCTGCTTGAGCAGGGAGGTTGGACTGGATGATCTCCAGAGGTCTCTTCCAACCTTATCCATTTTGTGATTCTGTGATGTGTTAGTCACTGAAGGAATAGAATCTGCTTCATTATGCCAGAAAGGCATCAAAAGGTGCAACATACCCAAGTACTATTACTCACAGTCTTGACTTAAATTACAGTTCTCCTGGGATCATGCACCTGAACAAAAAACAAAGATGGAGAAACAGAGAAACATAACTAGAATGCTGCTTGCAGGTATCCCTTGACTCTGAAGAGAGACCCTCAACTGCTTTCCTCCTAAAAGTGATTTTTGAAAAAAGATAATATCAACCTTTTCAGAGAACCAGCCTACAAAACCTTCAGCAGAATTTCAACAGTTTCCTTGCCTATCAAGGGGTTGGCAATGGTGATCAAAACTGCCAGTTTGCCCACGGTAGCAGTGGTACTGTCCACTTACAATAGCAGACGGCCTGCCTCAGGGGCAGAGTATATCAAAGACATACAGTCAGAGGCTAATTTAAAACCCAATTAGAAGGTAATAGTCTTCTGAGGCTCCTTGAAGTTACTTTGAATTCAAACCAAGATTATTTTCCTGCACCTCGTGCCTCACAAAGGCAGGTGTTGACCTTCCTGACTTCTGCTATAGTCTTATATAATCAAGAGCCCACTCCATAGTCTCCATCTCTGTTTTCTATAGGAAGAGATGTTATGATACGGTCTTCACATACACATCTGAATGAGGTGCTCTTCATAAAGCCTTTCCTCCAGTCAAGGATGAAATTGGGGAAATACATTTCAAGGATAAGGGGGAAGTTTTCCATTGCTATTCAACCGTCATGAAAGACTTTTGTCTCTTGAAATCTTATTTCTTCTTAACACAAAGGAATGCTGTACTTCAGATGTTCTTCTGATGAAGCTCCTGTTCTTCAGAGGAGAAGCACTTCATGCACCTTAAACTGTATGGCTGTCAATAGCACATGCTTGCTTTAGAAGTCTTTGGGTACCTATACTATTTTAGATTTATCAATAAATTTAGTTTTACCCTGCGTAGCATAGATTTCCTCATCACACAGAAAGGCCATATACCAGTGGAGGAGCTGACAGAAAACCTTGAGACAACAGATAAATCTTTTTCTCTACATTTTATACATGACAAGTTCTAGAAGGAATCAATTGCCCTGGCAAAATATTAACCTGGGAAATACTACTTCTATTCCAAGCCACATATGGCAAGTTTACCTCCATTCCAGGGTTTATGCTGTTTGGACACAACTTCATTTTCCTTGCTCTCATGAGAACAGCTGTTTCCTGGGGCACTCCTATTCATGTGGCAGTGGATAGGAAAACATGCACATTTAGGGCTTTCAGTGAGTATCATGGATAATGTTGCTTTGGCTGATCAGCTGGGCTTACAGCTAGAGCAAGCAAGCAGTTACCTGGGCAGCAGATGCCACCCATGGGTAGCCAAAGGGCTAGATATTTAGCAAACGCTGAAGTTTTAGAAACTTAGAAAATTCCGCTTTCAGAGTTTGAAAAGTGAAGACTGGGAATGGCCATAGCTCCTGCAATAGGAAATCATCATGCCCTGCACCAGCAGTTTCTGCCTAGCTGCTCCCAAGGGTGAAAGAAAATGCTTTTTTTCTAGCTGTTCAGTTGCATTCAAATGCTTGTAGAACCGCATAAACTCATCTGCCATTTGAATCAGGGGCTCTATGCTGAGGATTTGGGTGCTAGTCTGATTCTGCTGCTTAATCTCTTGCCATATAAAAAGTCCATAGGGGCTTCCTTATGCTTTTCTCTACCCCACTCATACAATGTGTTTCTGTATAGTCCTGATTTATTATCGCAGCTTGTAGTATGTAGTGTTAGGAGAAATATCGATGGAATACAAAAATTATTTGTTATGAACTAGGCTACCAGAATCTCCGGTTCTAATCCAGAATCTATAGTATTTAAATAGTTTTTTTTTAAAAAAAAAAAAAAAAAAAAAAAAAAAAACTTAGACCTTCCAGGAAGGAAGACTAGAAAAGAATAAATTTTGTGTGTATCGTACTGTATTTATCATAAAGTATGTGAGCACAAGAGAACTTTTCGGTAGATTTGGATCTAAATATATTCATTTATATTTGTGGAATTTATATTTATGCTATAGTAGTGATAACTTCAAAGTGATCATAACCTCTGCAAAAATATGATTTATTCCTGAACAGCCTTGTCCCAGATCACCATCCCTAACAGAAGGCTGAAACAAAATCAGGCTTCATTTTTTAACTATTTTCTCTTGCAGTTGTTTCCTGGCCCCCTATTAAACTGAAAGAGCTGCTGAAATGAAAATAATTATATCTGTATATTTTAGAACACTTTCTGCAAAAATTACAACCTTCCTATGTCAATTTGGAAGTATAATTAGTGTTTTGGAAACCAATTGCATCAATGATTCTGTTTTAAAGAAAGGTTGTATCCGGTAGGGCTGCTTATAGACAATTCCCCTGGATTATTTTGTGACCTTGAGGATTCACGCTTTTAGCTCCAGCTATCTGACAAAGCTTCGTGACTCATTTTTTGCTTGCCTTTTCAGGTGTATCATCCAGGTCTATTAGGAGAGCACATCCATCCCTCATTGTCCTTGGGAACTGACACATCTAATGAATCAGAAATGACACCAAAAAGAGTGATTTCTCTGTTTTATCTTTACTTTAATTGCTGATTTGTATGAAGTTGTGCCACTTTCCTGTAAGTTATCTGAAAGCTTGTCTTGCTTATTGTGTTGGTTTTTTTTTAAACTCAGATGCTTTGTTTTTGAATTCATTAGACGATAAAAAAAATCATTTTCTTAATTTCTATAAATCAGTAATGTAGTGGTTGTGTGCAGCTGCTAGTATCTGAATTTTATTTGGCTATTCTTTCTGTGCTAAAGCTTCATCAGCATTCCTGCAGATACAAATCTACATGCATCTGCTGCTATCTTGTTGCTCCAAATTACTCATTTTTAGCAAACATCTGATAAGACAAAACAGTGACCAAATATTTAGGTACAAAGCATTTCTAGCAAGCAATGGTGCAAAGCTGCCTTTCAAAAAGCACTGCTTTTACTGCTTGCAGAACTGGTTAGTATTTCACAAATAGCGATAGGCTGTTTATATACTCTTCAAATGAAGATATTTAAAATGAATGACTTCAAGCCAAGCCGCAGTGTACCCTTTATACTAAAAATATACATCATGCTTAGAGAACTTCATATGGTCCCCTGTCTAGCATATGTTCAAGCTATTGGCTTAAAGGTTTTCATTTTCCTCTGTTGAATGGAAGAAAAGCAGTTGTGTTGTTGAGGCACTAAATTCAGTGTACAGCCTCCAGGAGTTCATTTCTGCAGGCTCCCAGGGAGCTCATATAAGACCTTTGATAAGTACCCCTGTTCTTCATTGCAGCTATGTAAGGAAAAGAGATGATAAATCTGCCTTTTTCTGACTCCTGTTCCCTGTTATCTGCTCAGGTAGTAAGAGCTCTCCAGTTGTGTTTGTTCAGCTGTGGGAAGCATGGAGAAATCATCAGGGGCTACAGAAAATGTAAATTATGATGGCAATGTTGTGCAAATACTGCACCAGAAAAATACGTGAGTCAAGCAATGCAATACAGCTGCAAAATCTATCATCAGGCACGAGCCCAGCTTTATTATTTGTGTCTTGCTTTAGGATAAAAGATGCACAAGTAAATGGTCTGGCTTCCCACCTAGTTGCTGGAGCTTTGTCTTAATGCAATGAGGAATTTCAAAATTTAGAAATGGCCACGGGTATGACTAGCAAAAATCTATTGCTGTTTGCTTGAACTGAAACCTAGAATGCTGGCTAGCCTGTTGGAATGGCACAGACTAAAAGGCCTTTTTTTAAATAGTAGTGATTGTCCTTCTCATTGCTGAGCACTGCTGATGTACGAAACAAAAGACAACGTCCATAGAACAATGAAGTGTGCACAATGCAAAGTGAGAACAGGAAATGAGGAGTCGTCAGCTGAGCGCCAGCCTGCCTAGTTCAGGAAAGGGTCTTTTAATAAGCTATCTAGAATTTGGATTTTAAGAATCCTTTACAAGCTGATCTTCATATGTTAACTAGTTACTAGTGGTCACAGTTTCAAGCATGATCTTTAAATTCCATTGATTTCCATTTCCCATATTAACTTTTGAGTGTGTCCTTAAAAGCTTATAAAGACCTTCCTTCTCAAAATGCAGGTAGTTTTTATGCAGTTCTCAGGCTTGTTCCCTCTGTGATCCAGTCAAAACCTGAACATCTTCAGATGAGAAATGCAACAGATCAATCAGTTTTCCCTGTTTTCACTTTTATTCCACTGCTAGAACACGTTATTTTCTTTCCCCTTTCTTTGTGCCTGTCTATGTGAACTATTTCTCCTTACCTCTCTCTGCAGGATATTCCTCCTCTGAGCACAAAAGATGGCCTAACAGCCTGACCACCTGCATTTTCTGGTGAAGGCTTTTTAAACGATTAAGCTAAAGGAAGTGGCCAACAGCAAGTTAGAAAAAAATTAGAAGTAGATTCAAGAGAAATTGTCTTCGAACTCCTGTTTACAGCTATACTAAAACTATCTTCTACAGGAAGTCACCCTAATCAACCATTAGCCACAGAGGAGCAGACACCAGATAGACTCTCAGTTCCCAGAAATTTAACAATTCACTAAAATGCATTTTCCCTTTTGATAAGGCTTTTTGGTTACTTGTTAAGATTTTGTCACCCGTAAGCTTACTTAGCCTACTTGAACTCATCCAGCTCTTTGTTGTTTTTCTTCCACGCACTTCGTCCGTCAGCACATCAGACCTACATTTCCTAGAGTATCTCTGCCAAAGCAGTTTGGCTAACAATCAGGTGGAGCTAAAAGCTAATAAATCTTTCTGGGAATACAGGTACCCTGATAGCTACAATGAGAATACTCTGAATTTCAAGTCTGATTTATTTTACTGGCTCAGCCAAAAGATCCTTTCTCTAAAAACAAGCTCACCAACATGGAAGAAGGGCCTTGAAGTGGCCAACTCTTGCCTAAGTCTGGGCTGAGGTAGGGTAATAAATCACACGTGAGTACTCTCTGAGAAGCAAAACCTTAACTGGTTTGTCTTTTACTTTAGGCTTTGAAAGCTGATCTAACTGCTTATTAGAGTTCTCTTTCCTGAGTAAAATAAAATTGCTGTTTGGAATGAGATTTCATATTGGTTCATTGCAAAAATCATTCAAATTACTGGAAGGCTTGAAATCAATAAAATAAAGTGTCAGTGAATGAAAACCCATTAAGGACAGAGAAACCCATTTCTAAAACCTTTTTCTAAAGTCTTTTTAGATAGTCTGTTGGAAAAGTAATTGTAGTAGATTTAGAAATACTTTATTGCATGTGTCTTTCCTTCTCCAGATCTGAGTTGTGCTTGAGCATCAAAGAAAGACTCTTTATAATACTATGTGTATTTTTTGAAAGGAGAGGTTCAAGTGCCTATGATATTTTCTGTGTTCTTAGACTCACAGATTAATTTAGACTGGACGGAACCTCTGCAGATCTTCTAGTCCAATACCCTGCCACAAGCAAGTCACATCAGATGTGACTACTCAGGGAAATGTCCAGTCAAATTTTGAAGATCCCCAGAGAATGGAGATTTTCCCATTTTCACTTTGTAGGAAATGAGTTCTATTGTTTAACAACTATCACTGGTATATTTTTCCTTCCAAATGAGTTTTCCCTTGCTGCAACTTTTGATCATTACCTCTTAGCACTTCCCCGTGCATCTGTCAGGCTCTGTCCTCTCTTCAATAGCAGATAGTAAATTCATCGGTGTAAGCTCTTGGGACTTCAGATGGGCATGTCTCATGAGCTCGTGATTTTTCCTCTTCCTTTTTTTTGAAAAAAAATATCAAAAAGGTGAGATCAAGCTCAGCTCAGGAAAAAAAAGGGAAGACTGCCCCCCAAGGATTTTTGACCATTTAAGAGGGATGGTCCCAAGTCTTTGTCTTTTTTTTTTTTTTTTTTTTTTTGGATATTTACCCTTCTATGCTGCAGGTCTACACTTTCTAGCTTTGGCTTAGTAAGCAAGATGTTTCTATAGTTGGAAAAAGCTGTGAAAAACATGATAAACAGAGCAAAAGATGATTTTTTTTTCTCTATTTTGTTCCTTTTTAAATACAGTTACTTATGGGACAGCAAATGTTGGTAACTGCTACTCAGTATCTTGCCTTTCAGAAGGCTTCTGAGGGCAGTAGGTATGGAGGACCAGAAATTTGTCTCAAGGAGACTTCTCCTAGGCACCAAAGAAGTACGAGTTAAAAAGGAAATAAATCTATGAAGCTAGGATTATTCATACCATTTTACTATTTAAATAGCTTCAGTCTGTTTTGTCTGTATGAGGATTTCAGATACTTAGGAAAGATTGTTTCATTCCATAGTACACAAGTTTGGGAACTTGTGCTCTCTAGCACATAGTATCCTCTCTGTTAATGAAATATAAAATTTAAAATCAGATGCATGTCTAACATTGCTCTTTACACTCTGATAAGTGATATACTTATTCCTAGATTTATGCTACAATGAAAAACATTTATAGTTACAAAATAGAAAACAGAAAATAGTTTTCTCATTTTAATAACTTGAATTAATTTTTTCTATATGCTATAATAAAAAAAAAAATCACAAGCAGAAATAGATATCCTGGCAAGTAATAAATCAGTCTTGCCATTTTATGTTATTACTAACCATGAATGAACGTTACAGATTTATGTTCTGGTAATTCATCACTTTCCATCCATTATCCTGTGAGTAATTTGTTATGCTCATAATAACTGGTTCTCAAACTCATTATATTCAATGCTGAGATACTAAGGAGTATATAAAATTGAAGGAAAAGTAAAAAAAAAAAAAACATGAATACTCAATGAGCAGCTTTCATAAAATACGGATAGAAAGTTACAATTTTTTTAATTTCAGAGGTAATAAAACAGGATTTACCTGCTGCTTCAGAGTCAGGGATGATGGTTAAAGCATCTGTTGTGACATCTAGCAGCATATTAAGGAGCAGATATCAGCTAAAAGTTGTGAGCCCATTCTCCTGATGGTTGCTGCTTCAGCTCTCATGACTTAACACATCAGCTGTATCTGGAAACTTTTTTGTGTGTGAAAAACTAGTCAGCTTTATTACCTAGTAGCAATTTACATATATTACCCATGCTCTTCTGTTGCATGTTTTGAAAAGGTTGTTTCTGCAATCTAGCTGGCAAGTATCTAATTAGCCTTGATTACTTAAACCAGATAGTCCCTTTCGTGACCAGTACTACCAAATTGCTAGGGACAATTAATTTCTCAGCTCACCATCAAGAGACAAAAAATAGTAATAGTAATCGTGTGGCAACTGTAGTCTGAAAGACTGTTAATCAGTAGAGTTGTTTTCATTTTTTGACGTGTGGCAAACAGGGAAAATGGATTTTCTCACTATCAACACTGTCTACTGTTTTATCAGATTTGACTGACTGTTTTTCCACCTTTCACGGTGGAATGAGCTTCTTCACTCTGAAACACCAAAGGCAATGATCCACATTCTGCTGCATCATTGCCTTGGATTTATCCATTTCTTATTTCTTGTTTATTTTATTTATTCTATCTCACAGCTTGCTTTGTATATGTATATATATATGTATATATATATATATATATGTTACAAATTACCCTGTAGAGGCTGGGGTTTCTGTAAACTTAAAATATTGATTACCTAAGCCCATTTGAAAAAAAAATATGATAATTAAAGAACTCTGAAATCATTAAGAAGGCAAAAAGTATACCAGAATAAATAGCTTCATGCAAAGTATTATGGTTTCTAATAGTGCACAGGAGAGTTCAAATAGTTCTAAGAGATGACTGAAAACTTTGGAGTCCTTCGTAGTGCTTTCTAGATACATGATTTTGGACAAATTACTGGGTAGCACATGGATGTTGAGAGGTAAGAGAGCTGAGCATCTAAGAATTAGAAACAGTCAAAAGAGAGGGATTTTTCTCCAAGATACACCTCTTTCTGATGAAAGTCTTGGAATTGCAGTACCACCAGTACAAAGAGAGCTAAGAATGTGGTTTGCAAAATGAAGGCATCTTTAAAATGTCAGGCAGATAAGCCACATCTGTGTTTAATGGTGTTAAACACAATTTATAGCAGGTTGCAACAGTGATCCCATCAGTTGGGCTAGCTGCAGTACTGCAGGGCTGCCAGGTGTTCAGGCTCTTAACACCCATTCATAAGCTGGAAATCAAGGGAGTCTGGAGAGAGCAGGAGTACCACCAAAATATCTAGCTCATGACACAATAAGTAAATTAATAATAATATAATCTCATTAATGCTAAAAAAAGAGAAGCGGGTTACAAAACTTATGAATCTTTCAAAGCAAAAGCTACTTGAATTCTGAATCCCAATACAAAAGCTTGCAACGAGGGAAATCTTAACCACCTTGCCTGAGTTTCAGAGACTGAGTTCTAAAGAAATTGGAACAAGGCATCTTCAGATAACAAAATTCTGAGTAAATATGAGTTTGTTCCATGGGAACACTGTCTATGAGGTAAGCCTTTCTCTTATCTCTACATAGGACCTCGCGCATGTAAGGTTGATTGCTCTGCTTGCACTGGCATCTGCAATCGAGTCAATTTTGTGATTTTGTGGGAGATTTTGGAAGGCTTGGGTGTAGTTTTAAGTATAAGGATGTAAAGTGAGGTCAGCATCAAGCTATGCGGCTGGTAACGTATTTATCCTGAAAAGTTCATTGAGTTAGAGGAGCTTCTTCCCCTTCTATGGAGGGGAGACTGGAACACTAGATAATGCATGGTTAAGAGACTGAAGTGGGGAGGGGAAGGCTGTTTTTTGAGAATAATAAAGCCTCTGATGAGCAGGCTACAAAAACTTGCAAAAAATAAGGATATCAGTACAACAGATGTAGAAAAAAATAGTAATAGCAAATACATGTAAAGTTATTTGGACGTTTCACCCTTGGAAACTAATATAAAGCACTAAACTCTTTCTTATGGAGCATCTATGATTGCATTTGTTTCTGACTTGATAACATATTAAAGATTTCTGCATAGACAGCTACTGATTCTGTAGGATCATAGGCTGGATGAGACCTCCAGAGGTCTCTATTCCAACCTCCTGCTCGAAGCAGGGTCATACCTGAATTTATGTCAGGCTGCTCAAGATTTGTCCAGTTAAGTCATAAAAACATCTGAGGATAGAGAGAGAGCACAGCCTCACTGGGCAACCTACTAGTGCTTGGCTGGAGGGCTGTTAAATTTTCTCCCCTCTATACCTTAAAAAAAGTTCAAGAGAACAGACTGTTGTAGCAATTATCACTCCAGCCTATTTTGAAACCCTCCAGCTTCAAAAACTGCCCTTTAGGGTGAAACTTGTATCTCACAGTAGAGTAGCAGATTTTTCTGCCTTGTCTTCTGACCCACCACTGGGTTATGGGGAAAAGAGCTTTCTCCAGATGGATTATGAAGTCATGGGCTACACTGAAAGAATTCAGTGGGCCACATCCGAAGTAATTCCTATTTACTATGTGTCAAGAGTATCAAATTTGGCTCTTGAGGAGAAATTCTGAGACTTTTTTTTTCCCTGAGTATAATTTTAATTAATAAAATGTGTCCGATAGTAACAATCTCCATCCAAAGGAGGCCATGAAAAAGAATGATTATTCGCAAAGAAGGGTGGTCAGTAATATGCTTGGAAATTTTTGTTAAATTAGACTTCCTGTGGGCTGAAGATATAAAAATGAAAAGCATGTTGTAAAAGCAGACCAGCTGCTAGAAAAAAAGAAAGAAAAAAAAAAACTGAATGGAAACTAAAAGGATCTCAGGAGTTTAATCTCTGCTAAGAATATTTACAGTTCATGCAAGCAGAAAGCAAAAGGAAAGAAATGTCTTTTAAAAATTATTTAATGGTAATTAGTGTTAGCAGAACTTGTACTGTTAGAAATAATTAAAGTTTTTCTTGATAATCACTGGAAAGTACCAGTGTATAATTGCAGACACAGAAAAGGGGAGAGACCTTCTGAACTTGCCTTCTGAACTCCCAAATCTGCATAACCTCCCTCAAACAGATAAGAATTCAATACTAGCGGGCCAGTATTCATCACTTTACAAAAAACAGAAACAAAGCTAAATGATAAGGAGATGGTATAAGGACAGATATTGGGGGGGGAGGGGGGGAAGCTTGCTGCCATTAATTATTTCTTGTGAAAACTGGTCTGTTGTCTGGAGCACAGATGAAGCATAAAAAGAAAATGAGTTTAGGTAACATTATACCAGTGTCAGGTCTTTGAAGACTCTACCTTTTTTGCATTCTGGCACAAGTAGCTTGAATGCTACTTTAGAATAGAAAAAGAAACCTTGGAAGTGGTCAAATTATATTTATCTATCTTTTACTAACACTTTCTACTAGACAACTTTGCCCTGCTTATTATTTTAACACTAATGCAGCCACATCAGTCGAGACATCACAAGGACATGATCTTCTGTGAATTGTTCCAGTTCAAAAAGTGATGTTAGGTACAATTGCCAATGTAACAGAAATGTTAGAAATTCATTCTGAAGAAGAGTGATCTTATATTTTCAGGGGGAGACTGGGCAATTGTTGAGCCCAAGGCTGCCACGTGCTGAAGCCCTCAAGAATGGGTGTTAGATGAGTGTGATGAGCAGAGCTTTAAGGTGGATCTACCTTGACCTCTCTGAGGAAGGCAAAATACAAAAATAAAACAAAATAATAGCTACTGGTGCTATTTTATTTTAAATAGAGGTTGGCGTTGTGCTATCTTCTATTGAGAGCCCAAACATTACAGATGCAATAGTATGCAATATAGTATTCACATACAAAAAGAAGTTCCTTAGTAGAAAACAAACCTATGTAGGGAACTTATCTAGCATTAATCTTTCTAGCAATAAAACCAGGTATAATGTCTCCGACGAGATTTACCAATGTGACTTTAAAGATTATGAACTTTGAAAATAAAACATGGTAGACTCCAGTAGAAGAAAGCATGGAAACCTACCTCTAAAATAAATAAATAAATAAAACCCCCTTAGAATTCGTCTTTACAATAAAACATCCAAGTGTGCTCCATGTATTACTAGAAATCTACACTATTTTTTTTGTCTGCCTTTAATCAACCACTGAAGTAGAAAAGTATATTAAGTAGTTCTCTGTTTCTAAATACAAAAATATTATTCAAGAAATATTGGAGCTGAATATGTTCAAGTATAGAAATAAAGTCTGATCAATTTAGAAGGGATGGCAAGTGCCATGTCTGGCTCATGGGAAATTTAATTTGCTTTCAGAAAAGACCCCTCTGTTAATGATGATCCCCCCAAAGCTAGTGTCATTGCCTGAGCGTACAAACTGGAATCAGTTGTGATGACCATGTACAGGAATAAATCTCAGTGCTGCTCTCTGATTACTGTCACAGAGACACTGACGGCAGCCCATAAACAGAAGGGGAAAAATAATAATAAAAAGCCCTTCAGACTTAATCAATTTGTTCTCCCTAACTTAAGCTCAGTATTTCAGAAGAAGAGAGTATTTGTTACTGAAGGTTTTACTGATGAAAGTGTTTCTGACTTTATTCCATTGCCAGCAAAAATCTGTTCAACTCCAACAAAACTCGCCTATTTTGAGGTAGCCAGTTGCTTCTGCAGTGCAGGTTTTGGAAAAACTGAATCCAGTCCTAATGAGCTCATCTAATATCACCGCAACACATAGTGCTTTAACACAACATGACAGCATTTGACCAGAGAGGTTTGCTGCTACAAAGATCTGAATTCTTTGCAGAACATAATTCCATTTCTGAAAATAAAAAGGAGCTAATTAAGGAGAGTACAATTAAAATATCATTATTTTCAATAACATCGACCTTAGCAGATAAAGGTTCATTTGCATAGTTTTCCTAACTGCTAATTCTCTTTCCCAGGGAAAATATCTATATACACACGCATTCCAAAACAGAGAAGCCTTTGAATTTGTATTGTCACAAAACAAATTATTTTCTCCTATCAACACATTTTAAATAATAACCCCGAGGGCTGTTTTGTTAAATACTCTAGTACTATAATGTTATCCATTAGTTATCGTAGGGAGAGAGATTAAACTCTGAAAATAGATGCAGCCTGACAGAAGATGAAGAAATTAAAAATATAATACAATGATGTGAAAAACAGGTGAGATAGTCCTTCCAATTTTCATAATTTGCATTCATATTGCCCAGTGTTCACTAATTTCTACAACTTGTTTTAAATGAACTGGAATTCATTTTGTGCAGAATACTAGAGCTATATATTATACTTTTTTCTTAACCTCATTTTAGTTTAAAAAATTAAATTCTCATAACGAATATATATATATTTTAAATTTCAGTTGATCATCAGATCTGTCTCTACGATCATTTCATTTCATCAGGGCTGTAACTTGTCCTACAGTAAAATATAGCACCCTATACAACATATTCTGATTTTGCTGCATTTTCTACTTGCCAGTCTCTATATTAAAGCCAGGGAGGAAAACACATCTGCTGGTCAATAACATTATGTTTAAGACTTCACCACTGCAATTATTTTTTTTCCTCCCCTGAATTAAACAAACAAGGGAAAGATAAAACAGCAATCTTGATTTTATAATTATGAGTGGTATTTATTAGTCTCACATAGCCAGAGAGCTCTTCTATTGATGAGTCTGGATGAACCTGAATACTGAACAAAAATATACAACAATATCCTTTATTTTAATAAAGTCTTGCAGTATTTGTAAGTTTCTGATGTTGCTTTATTTCAAAAAATAATACACTTTTCTCCTAGCTGCAGTAGCACTGTGCTGATAGTGTTTGCTGGAGAAAGATGGCATCAGGTGGAACAAACCAATCAATATGAACAAGTACTGAAAATTTTGCTGTTTTGGTGTCAACATAAAATGTTCTGATAAAAAATTTCAGTAGTGCCAGATTGTTATTTTTCTTTCTCTAAACATCCAAAGTGCTTGAAAGTATAGTCATAAGCCAAGGCTGCCTCATTTACCCACAGATAAATCCCAGTCAGCTGAAAGACTGTAGGATTATGCAAAACATTCCTGAGCTGGAGATAGGTGATTGGAAGCCAGTTGTTTCAAAATAACCTTGCAAATTCCCTAATCTCGGGCACTGCAACTGTTCTCCATATACCATCACATGTCACCACTGAAGTTCTTTGAAGCAGCTGTGGGCTAGATAGACAAATTTCTGAATGAGGTTCTATGGCTGTATTATCCAGGAAGCCTAAGAAAATGTTGACAGAATCCATTTCACACTCAAATAAATATATACTATTTACTTTTTTTGTGGAAATATCTAGTGAGGTTTCACAGTGACTTAGGCTGGTCTAGGCTTGGGTCTTGTCCTGATGTCTGTCTGAATAATAACAATAAATGGCATTTTTGCCTTTGCTGTTAATAAATGCTTTGACCTATAGGGTGCACGAGAGGCTCGTTTGACCACTGTTGGCACATACTAAGATGAAATTAGACACAGCTCATCTTCTCTATCACTCATTGCACTCATTTGGTATGAACCCATATGTATCCATTTCACGTTTCAGAGCAGATTTCTAGGTGCTCACGCATTCATTTCTTTTTTCACTTGATCTTCTTTAACCGTAATACTACAAGATATGCTAGAAATACTACAATAGTACCTAAGATACTAAATTTTTTCCATGAATGAACATTAAAGATAAACCTGCTTCTGACCTCCCTGGCTGGTACAGTTTCCAAGAGGAAACAGAATAGGAATAGTTACACTGGTAACAAACAAAAGGACTCACTATAAATAGTCTCAGATTAATAACCGGCTCAATGCATTCTTTAGAAATAACTTTGCATTTGACTTTAGGAGAAAAAAGGACAACTAATCCTCTACCCTTTCAGTTAAGAAGAGCTCCAAGATTGAATGTAACCCTTCATAACCACTGAGACAAACAACACGCGCTCATTATCGTAAGAAGCCAAGGGGATACCTCCACATTTTAATGGATTAGAGTTTTTTGTGAATCATCCTAGTAAATCATTCATTAATTAATTAGACCACTCTTTGTCTTGGATAAAAAACTATAACCTTTCATGAGGTTTCACGCCTGAACTCAGATCACGTCAGCACCTTCTGATGCAGCTGCCTGCAATGCAAACAGGAGTCACCAATTATGGACTGCCCTGTTTTCATCTGAGCACGACTGAAAATTAGTGGTTTCTTTTCTTTCCAAATTTTCTTAAAAGTCTATTCTGTTTCAAGTAAAATGAAAAGTAAATCATCTTTCTCTATTTTGTTAACTGAAATATGAAGAGGTTCTTTTTTAACTCCTTCTTTACTGGGGACAATTTAAGCATATAACTCTTATTTTGCTTCATCTTTACTGCATTCTAAAATGAGGTTCATTTTTTAATTTTTTTTAATAAATATCTGTTTAAAATATTTTTTAAAGCTTCAGTTACCAAGAAAAGAAAAAAAATCCCTTACCAACTGTTTAGTTTTAACTCAGGCTAATTTAATAGCTGAGAGGGGTGGTTCTACTATGGGTTGTTATGTTGAAGTGTAAAGAAAAGAAGGGAAAGGAAAAAAAGAATGTCTTGACAAAGCTATCAGTATTTTGATTTAGCAAATCCGGTATTAAAAGTTTTCACTACGCGACTTTCTGTTTCCCTTCACTGAGAATAAAGCCACTAAGCTACGTAAACATTTTAACTGTGATTAATATTGAATAATAACTTTCATTTAGACAGGGCTTTTTTAACTCCAAAGGATCATTAAGCTCTTAAACAAACTTTAATGTATATGTAAGCTTCACAGATGAATCACTTTGTCCACCAGTGAAGTGGAACTATTGCCAGGGTGAAATATGAGGGATATTTAACAGTTCATGGCAATACAGATGGGCATAGGCAAGGGATTGAAGAATAACTTATCCAGCTAAAGCTGAAGAGAGAATATATTTCCAGAATGGAGAGTGACCCAGGCTTTGGGGCTCACATCCCATCTGTTTAATAATTCTTCATCTTTTTTAATGCTCTGACTGGACATGTGGTTCTTGTTCATGCTAACAGCAGCAGGACAGGTTTCATCTCTCCCATTTGTGTGCTATTGCTTTTCTGTGTGGCTTTTCTTTTTTGAACTATATAAGCGCTTATGCTTTCCAACTACAATAAGAAATAACTTAAGTGTGCACAGCTATTAGATCAATAATTCAAACCTGAAATATGCTGCTTTATTGGTAGCTTTATTCATCAGTCCGTGTGGAGCCAGGTGCTGAATTTTACTGCTTCACTATGAGCTCCTGGTGTCTCCGGTGCCAGGTCTCTTCAGAGCGTCCTGACCACTTGAGAGCTACTTTTCTCATCAAGGAAAAAAACTCTTTCCTCATCAGCACGTGGAAGGAGCAGGCTGTACATGCTTCCCAGGAGAGGGGCAGCTGTGACAGCCTCTTGCCAAGACTGTCAGATGCTTCCTTCTCCTCCATCTCAGATGCTTCCATTTCAGCAGCTATATAGCGGCCTTCTGCATCTGAGTCCAAGGTGTCAGCTTATATTCTCCAGCCTGAACACAGAGGGAGGTTATTAAAACACACTTTGTTTAACTTCTTAAGTGTACTTGAACGGCAGCCGTTTAAAGAAGTGGCAGCTGCATGGCCCTAGGACTTTCTTCATATGTTCTGCCACTGTGATGAAAATAGCATATGCGCCTAAAAAGGTCTGGCCCAGCTGGGCAAGTTAAGAGGCACGACACTCAGAGATTTAATAAAGACCCATTTCTATTACTGGCACCAATGGTGAGGTCAAATCAGGAAACACTTGGTCTCTGATTCACAGCCTATTTCTCACTCTTTGTTTTAATGAGAAAACACAATATGGCTCAAAGTGCAAGCGAGACCTTGCACTGTGTCTCTCATTACCGTTTCCAACAATAGATACATTTATAAGGTCCCTGCCTATAGTAACAGAAATCAGGCTTTGATTTCTTATGAGGCCCACTGCTCCTTATCTAGTTCATGAATAAGCACCTCCTGTTGCATCTGGATACTAAAGAAATCTTAAAGTCTAGTGCTCCATGTTTGCAGCCTCCAGTCTACCACAGTCGGCCTTGTGAGCCTCACAAAGCCTCAGAGGCATGCATAAGCATTTCTGAAAAACATAAAATCCAAACAGCTTGGAGGACGCTTGGAGGAGGCAGAGAGCATTTCATAAAACCACCCTGCTCCAAACTGTCAGCTCGTCCTGAAGTATGTGAGGTTTTGTAAACAAAAGCAGCAACTAATGCTGCATCTGCCTGAAAAATGGAAAGTGCATTAGGTAATTGTAAAGACTTTTGAGCAATTCATGTAAGAAAAGGCTGGTTGTAACCCCCTTTCCAGGAGATAGGAGACTGATGCAGGTTAAATAAATAAATAAATAAATGTTTTATTTTTTTAAAAAAAATAAACATGTTGTTGAACAGTATCCTGGAAATGTGGAAACAGTTTGGGACCGTGTTTGATTGGAAAATAATAATGTAAGGATCAACCACATCTCTTTAATGTGATAAGATACACTTCCAGCCAAATTTCCCAATTCCTTCTTCTTTTCACAATTGTTGCCTTAGCTATTTGGGGGTTTCTCATATCCAGTTATCTGCAAAACATTGCTTTTACTGAATAAAAAACAGCCACTCAGTCTCAAGCCTTCTCTATCCTCCTTCAGATTGCTCAAGGGGATCATGCATAAGATCTAGTGTCAGCTGACTTGTAAATCTTATACAAAACCTGCTGCTGTGTTTATAAATATATCTAGTTATGTATTCACTGCATTTCCTCCAAGTGCCTTATCTGTTGGTGATGAATGTGCTTTCAAACCAATGACTCTAGGGTCATCTGACATCGCTAGTAACGAAAGTGATATAGCTAATTGTCATGTGATTCATTTACAGCCTGAACTGTCTACTATGAGATGAAGACCCAAAAGGAAGGTCACAAAATCAGCCTTGCATAGGACACATACAGCTTTGAAGTATTTCAGCTAAAGCAGCTCTGAGTACAACAAGAGCCATAAAAGCCACATTTATTGCTATGTAATAACATTGGGCTTAAGGTGAAGGATATTCTCCAATAGGCTAAGTGCTTGAATGGCAAAGGCCATGGTCATCTCCGAAGGAATGGCAAATCAAGTGCTTTAGGTGAGTCCACCTGATCTTTCATGTTGCCAGTTGGATGTACCTATCTACCCCCAAGGGGGGTTTGCAGTGTTATGAAAAGGGCAGTGTGGTGCAGACGATGCACAGGATCAGAGATTCGGAGAGCTGCTGCTCCTTGCAAATGAGGCAAAAACTTCTGCAGTGATACAGGGCTTCATTATTCCTAGCACAATAGAGGGGACTTGAAAATAAAATGAAAAAAAAAAAAAACAAGCTAATGAAAACTCACTGTAGCAAGAGCTATTAACTGCTTAAATAAATGCCATTTCTAAGAATATTACATTAGAGTAAGTGCGGTTTTTACTGACTTGAAAATCCGTGGAGCTGCTGTGAACTACTGCTGCATTCCCATAAAAGATAAAAGGAGATGGATTTTATAGGCTTACAATTATGTTTACCTAGGCAAAGGAAAATGTGTTGGTCAGATAATGAATCACATGTGGGGTGAAAACCAGGATTTATTGTACAGGAAGTTAAGAAAACTTGTTCAACTTCCTCTGCTGCAAATGCTCTTTTTTATCAGTAAATTTATTTTTAGAATAACACCACTGATAATCATCCAAAGGCTCTGCAAATTTCCAAAAAGCAAAACATGCTGGTTTACAATTATGAGAGCCTATCTTTGTGGAATGAAGCATTTCATCACTTTTCTGCCTTTCTCGCTGTGGGATCAATCCTGCAGAGTGAGCCGTCTTTGCTCTAATCCAGCCATGCCGTTAAGCGCACAGACCAAGTGTGACTATTTAGTTAAGGTATCCTCTGAGCGCCTTGTCTGAGTGCTTAGGACCTTGCTCCTTTCCACCTTTCTGTACCATGTCTAACATGTGAAACCTCTAAGCATGTTCTCATTGACCAGCCCACTGCTTGATTTTTTTGCTTGACTAGTAAGAATTATTACTGAACTGTGGCCATACCCTGTAAAAGCCAATTGGAATATGTTTTAATCGTGACCTCATTGCCAGGTGCAAAGATACTTTAAATGGACTTGAGGCATCAAGAGCAGACAGTGCTTTATATTTTTCATAAGTGTCCTTGCTTTACATGGCATAAATGAGAAACCAAAGGAAGTCTGCAGTCTGTAAACAGGTCTTCTCTGCATTTAAAATCTATATTTTCTTCTTTCTTTCCAAATAAAACATTTATCTGGGCTAGAGAAAAACAGAAATTAAATTCTAAAGCTTTAGAGGAAAAGAGAGGGCGAAAGGAGAGATTGCCACAGCAAATAGAATATAAAAGCTGGCTTCTGCAGAAAGTATAAAAAATGACCAATCTATCAGTGAAAATCATACGCTTTGCTCATCTATTAATTTCTTCAAGGTCAAATGGGCTTTTTTAACATACCTGCAGTTGTGTCATAAGGAGGTCTGAATGAAACTCAGTTCTCGTAAAAGATTGGCAGCTGCTGATGAGTCCAAATCCAAATATTTTTTTCTGTGAAATATTCTCCTGAAAATTGGTGGTTGATAACCATTTATTTGCCTCTGGTTGGCAGAGCTAAAACTGTGAGGTGAGCCTGTCACCCTGTCACCTCACTCCGGCTGCTATTTTAAAACCAAGGTTAGTTCTTGAAGGAAGCAAATTATTTCTGTTTTCTGGCTCTTCAGTGCCCTGTCCTACAAATTCCACTTTTTCAAGAAAAAATAAATAAAAAAAAATAAAGCCCTGGATTATTTCCAACTGGGATTCTTGCAGGGAGAGAAAGGCTTTTCTGAATCAAAGATGACCTGACACCTTTTCCTTCTGTTCCCTTCTCCTGCCTTGCAAAACACCTTTCTCATGAGTGGCCTTGAAGCAACCAGACCCAGAGGAGGAAGTCTGCAACCCGTCCTCCTGAGCTTCCTTCTAATAGAGGTGTTTTTTTGTTTTTTTTTCCCTGAATAGAGTCTGTCACTTTCAAAAGCGCCAAATGAACAACAAAACCCCAGATTTACCCCATTATTAGGAGAAAGCTAATAATGGAAATAAAGATTTTAGAAATCCCTTAAATATCTATTGCTGACCATTCACTTTGGAGAAATGGGCTCCTAACTTAGTTATATATGATCTTGAGGTGTCATCTACGATGAATTTACAGTTTTCTTCCCATGTCACTTACACTTTCCTCCTCTGTTTTGTTTCCTGACACACATTTCAGTATGCAAAAATGACCACAATTTAATAGGCCATTTTTCTAGTGTTTTCTAGATCTTTCCTCCAGCTGTAGTAGAGTGCGTGGTTCGCAGACAGGTGGACTAACATCCATAGGGCACCTGGCAGAGGATCCCTGCCTACATGGTGTTCAGCTTCATCGAAAGCTGCAGGCATTTGGCACTCACCTGATAAACCTGAATTGTGCAACATTTCACATTTCTTCCCCACCCTGTCAGTAACCAGTTTACACACCAAAATTATGAACCCTGACAGCCTTGTCATTTTTATTTCAGGATGTCTAGCAGCTGTCAATGATGTTCACTGAAATGTTGTGTTTTTTTGCAATCTATATACAATATTTATCCTTGTACTGTCCCGCGATGGCAAAGTCCACGGGTTTAAGTTGCATGTTAACACTGCACATTTTAAGCATCCTGCCTTCTTTGTTTAGCTGGACGACTTGTACTTCTGCTTTATGAACATGTGGAAGGGGTCTTGGGAATTTAACAACATCGCCACACTGACGCCTTGGCAGAGGGGCTGCCGTCTGCTGATGGCATCTACATCTCTGCATGCACACACAGCATTTTCCGTGCTTAGCAAGTGAACCAGTGCTATTTCTTGCTTTCTGCTTGCTCTTGCCTTTCATCCCATGCCTCAGAGATATTCAAACATGCTGCTGCACAGAATGGCTCCCGCAGTGTAGAGAAGCAAGAGACACAAAATCACAACATTCACCAGTGGAGACTTACTAGATTCTTAACTTTGGGGGAAGATTGCTGGTTTTGAGATGAAGCATTAACTTCCCAAGAAATTGCCTGGTCATATTTGCTTTGACTTTCCCTGGCTAAGTCTCTTGCATCTACACAAGCTTACACACATGAAGAACTCCAGGCTACCCATATCCCCAGTGGCTCTGAGACAGCCAAGTGCGTTGGGGTTGGTCCTTTTTAACATTCACTTAAAAATTCAGGATATGAACTGTGTTTACACGCAGCAAGATCATTGTGCAGCCTGATTGATGACAACATGCAAAACAGTAACCAACTGCCATTTTCATAATAACGTGAGTGAGTGCTTTGCTCTGGAGAAAAGCATGATTTCCCCAAAATAGATTTGGCATCAAAAATGAGGAGTGTTTTTTTTTTTTTTTTTTAAGGGATTTTTTTCAAAACCAGTAGCATAGCAATAAGGGAATAATTCAGTCTTTATAAACAGAGAAACTGTCATAATGTATTTTTTCACAATTTTATGTAACCCCAAAATATTAAGTTTTAGCCACAATCAAAGGCCAGAGGGAAACTTACTGATATTTTAAAATATTCCTTTGTACAGTTATCCAGTATAGTTGCTTCATATTATACAAGACTATTTGCAGGAAATATCCTAGAGAAGGAAGGTGTACCTTCCAGGTAAGTTTTTTGATTTCTCTGTCTAGACACTTTTGGCCCCACTTTTGTCTTGTGGTATTTCAAGGGTCAAGTGGATTTCTCTGCACCATAAACAAGACTGCAACACTACCGAGTGAGTTGTTTTGCTGTGTCAGCTAGTAAGCCTACAGGCAATCTGGCTTGCCTACTAAGTAAAACTAGAAATTCAATTTTTGCTCTTCGTTTACAACTTAAACCCTAGGTAGCTACAAATAACATGAAGGACTGATCACAGGGGATCACGAAGACACATGTTTAACTACTGCAGAGTCCTCGGTTTGATCTGAAAACTAGGAATTTAGGTTGCACTGGTTCAGCTAATGGAAGAGGTTTACTACTGCTCAGGATCTGAGCCAAGATGAAGAGTGTGGGGAAAGTAGCAGCAGGGTCTGATCAGCTGGAAGGATTTTGTGGACACAACGTATAACGCCTCCGCTGAGGCGGCAGTATTTGCTATGCCCATGGCAGGATTGGTCCCAGGGTACTGCTGCAATTTGGAAAGAATAACGGGCTGGCTTTTTATGATTTTGCAGTGGTAACGATGCTAGCTCTGCATGGTCCCATCATAGTTCTTCTGTAGGGAATTACCAATGGGACAGTGTCTATTCCCCTGTCCAAGAAGAAACAGTTTAATCTTAGAGCATTCAGCCTTCCAAAACCCTTTAGGCAAGCTTCCTAGTCAAAATCTCATAAAGAAGCCATGGTGCCCTGGGACAAGAGAGAAGGTCCTCTAGTGGATTGATACATTGTGGAAAGGCAGGGGGAAAAAAGGCAAGAAAAAATCAGCTCATTTGCACAAGAGAGAAGATTATCACTGAGTCCCACATAGATCTCTATTGCTCAGCATTTTCCTAAACCATCTGAAAAAAGGGGTGACTAATGAGGTCAAAATACAACACTTTAAAAATGTAAAAAAAGAACTGTGTTGGACTGAAGTAGTGCCTGTTTGGATTATTCATTCACAGGCACTTTTTTGTTATTTATACCTTTCATTCTTTCATTCTAGCATTTGATTTTTTTTAAAATGGGAGAATATGTTCCTGCTCAGATCCATTTCTGTGCATCTTCTAGGTTTGCTGAAGAAACAGTCAAGATATGATGGTAATTATCTTGCAAAGCTCTGTTGTCAGTCCTTTCCACCATGGTAAGACTTTGCTAGCTTACGTTTCTCATGTGCTTTCCAAGCTAGAGACTCAGTAGCCATTTGTGCTTGTATCTCTTTCAAAAGAGCAACAAAGCTATATGGCAAGCAATTTGATACTTGTAAATGCAAGAAGACAGAGACACACTAAGAACATCTTTCCTTTTGCTGCCTGTTTCCACAGTTTTTAAGTTCCTGTACTGCCCAGTCTTGATCCCCGTGGTCCAGGTACCTCAATGAAGGAAACTTTGGGGATACCCCAAAGCTGTGCCTATTGCACCACTGTCTAGTGATCACTTAGTGAAACCAATAGTACTTTTGATTTTTGCATTTGTTCTTCTGTGATATACAGTAAGTTACATTTCTCAGCCTCTGGAGCATGGTTCTGCTTTTAATGCCAGCTTTTGAGAAGACAGGTATCTGAATCGTAGAATGACTTTGTTATCATTGTCATCACCTTGTCTGGGAATAACAAATTGAAATTCAAAATGTGAACTGAGTGAGAGAACTAGATGTGAAACGTTAAAAATCATCTTGGCTAAAGTAGCTGAAGTGTTTTATATGTATTTATTGATGCCCATGTTTTTACACGCTGAAGCAAAAACATATGTGGGCAGGTCTCAGTAGTCCCAAATTGTCTCTAGTGATTCAGAGCAAAAAAATGGGCATCAGACAATCCTGATACAGTGCTTAAGCATAGTGGTGAAGGCAGTATAAATACTAGAGGGGACATGAGTGCAATGTACTATGTGAAAGGGCATGGAAGGCGCACCAGATGTTTTCACTCTGTGGACTGCCCCGGCATTTCCAGTGGTGTGATGGGTACCTGTGGGCAAAACGCAGCCTTGATTCTAAGACTCATCTGCTCGTGGGTTTTAAGGCCAGAAGAGAGCTCTAAGTTCATCTGATCTCCCTTTCTGCACAGTGCAGGGCTACCTCAGGCTACTCTGTAATTTATCCATTAGAGATGATGATTCTCCCTTCCTCCTTAAGTGGATGCTGTTACCCCAGAAACTGTCTGAACAGAAGTACCTCTCTTAAGTACATCCAGTCATGAATTAGGCATTCTAGATCTGATTCCACAGTGCTAGCAGCTGTGGAAGACAGTGACCAAGTCCTGCAAATGCCTGAAATTTTGTTTCTGTATTGTGTGACCAGGGCACACTGGAGCCTGGAATGCTTATTAAACAATCTACAGTGGTCATTAGTTCCTTTCTCTGCAACCACAGTTTTTCTGACACTGGTACTTCCTCTGTGACCTTGCACTTTATCATCTTCAAATACCCATTATTTGGCTGCAAGTTTATCAAAGGATCTATGTGGAGCTGCTTTAGAACTACCAGCCATCTGCAGCACACCTCTCACTATCACTCCTTCAAAAAAAAAAAAAAAAAAAAAAAAAAATCAGAAGTTATAGCCTGCTTCTTCAAGGGTGAAAGGATTGAGAAATTTGTCCTGGAGTCTTCCACATTTTGCTTTTCCTTCAACAAACAAATATCTTTTTGAAGTAGAAATCAAATCTACAATATTCTAAATAGTGGAAAATCAGGACAACATTATAATACCACTGACTATATCGTGCAATGTGCTGATGTGACTGAAAAAGTCCAATTCTTCTCTCTGTGCTAAGTGAAACCCTTTAAAAATGAAATTCAATTTACAGTCACTATTATTGCCTCCTAGTGAATTTTTTTGTTTCTAGAGAATTCATCTGAGAAGATGCATATAAATAGAGGCCAGGAAATAATCCCCTTATACCAATATAGAGATTAAATAAGGAATGTTCCTCATTAGTTTAATGATCATGCGCTCAAGAGTTTAGAGAATCCTATGGACGTTATCATTATACAGATAATTAATAACAAGAAGAATTCTGCTGGTTAATATTATGCATTATTACCCAGAGACCTCTCAGCTTAGAGAGATACATTATGTAAAAATGGGAAAGGTCAAGCAAGTTCAGATTCAGCAAAAGCAGTACTTGGTTAATCTCCATGCCCCCTACTATTGCCATGGTACCTTGACACATTTACATGTGTTTACCCTGACAAATTCCTGCAAGGCAAGAAAGCTTTTTTTCTTTTTCTCTTTTTTTTTTCCCTTTTGCAAAACCAGAGTAAATGGTTTGTGTTTGGTCACACAGTGAATCTATGAGGAAAAAGGGAATTGGGCATAAGTTTTCCAAGGTGCAAAAAAAGCACACCAAGCCCTACACCCTTCCTCTGTTTCACTTAAAAGCATATACATATAACACTGTAATGAACCGATTGTCGGAAATGTCCCTGAAACTTTTTATAGGAGGTGCAGCCAACAGGGGATCCTGATCCAAACAGGCAAATGGAAGGAGAAGACAGTGCCACTGTTACCATCCCAATGTACCGTTTTGTGCTCTTGTTGTTCTTGTTTTCATTCTTATGGAAAAATCAAAATTTAGCAAAAATGTATGTTCCAAACATTTCTTCTAATTTCTACATTCTTAACAGCCCACAAATGATATTAGTATCGCAGAACCAAGCTACCCAAATTAAGCTTTGGATTTCCTAATACCATCTTTGAGTATTCAAGGATGTTCCTAAATTCCTCTTTGGCCACTGGTCCCTGCTTCCACCTCTTGTATGCTGCCTTTTTGCTTTGGAGCTCTGTCATGAGTTTCCTGGTTGGCCAAGCTTTTCCGTGATACACTTATTTATTTCCTTGAGTGTGAGGATGGGTGGTTCTTGAGCTTGGAAGATGCTATCCTTAAAACCCTGTCAGCTTTCCTGAGCTCCTTTACCTACAGAGCTGCCTTCAAGGGTTACCACCTTCCACTTTTCTAAGTCTGCTCTTCTGAAACCCTGTGTCTGCACTCTCCTTCCTCAGTCTCTGGATCTTGAATGTCACTACTTCATGGTCACTGTATTCAAAGCTAGCATTGATTATCACCTCCCTGAACAGCATTTCCGTGATAGTGAATAGCAGATCTAGCTATATGTCACCCCTGTTGGCCTATCCACTATCTGATCAAGAAGTTCCACACACTAGAAATCTCGACTGCCTCTGCCCCACTGTGTTGGTCTTCCAGCAGATGGAGGTTAAAGTCCCTCAGAAGAACTGTCTATGTTCCAGAGACTTCCTCAAACTCTTTAAAGAAGGCTTCATTCACTTCCTTGCCCTGTGCCTATAATACACTCCTGCTGCAGTGTCACCCTCCCTGTCCTCTCCTCTGGCCTGAAACCACAAAGCCCAACTCAGCTGTTGTCCAGCCCATAGAAAAGCTCCATACATCCAAGCTCTTCCTTGACATAGAGGGCAACTGCACACCTCGTCATCCCAACCCATCTTTAAAGCTTGTATCATCATTGTCCATCACAGCACTCCAGTTTTGAAAGCTCGTCTTGCAGACTGTCCCACCATTTTTCCAGCACTACTGTAGCTCTGCAACAACATGCAGAGGTCCTTCTGCTTGTATCCCAGGCTGCATGTATTTTTGTACACATACTCAAAGGGAAGGTCCCTTTGCCTTTTCCTGTTGATCCTACTGTGTTTCATGTACTCCATACCTTGCACCGTTTGCTTGCCAGCTCTGTCCTCCACTTCCTCATTTGACTCTGGATCATCATCTACCTCTCCTGTTGTTCCCAGTTTCAAGCTTTCCTCATCATGTTGGCCAGCCTCTTGTGGCCAGTGGATTTGTCTCTTTGTTTACTCTTTGATCCTCAAAGATGGTCTCATGACTGACAATGAACTCCTGTAGCTGATACTGCTTGCACAACCAGGTATTGACCTGCAGGATCCATCAAATCCTCCCCGGGCCTTTTCCCTTCAATGAAGGGATTGAGGAAACCATCATCTGGGGCTTTATGACTTTGAACACCCACAACACAGTAGTCACTGTTGAAATACCCAAGGTCTTGCCTGGCAATATCCTTGTTCTCCATGCATTAAAAATCTGTGGGCCAGATAAGCTTCCTCAGTCTCTCCGCAACATCTAAGATCTAAGGCCCTGGCAAGCAGCAAATCTCCCTAGGCAACAAGTCAGGTTGGCAGACAGAGGCCTCCATCCCTCACAGGGAGGGAGATGCTGGAAACATTGAAATGACAATGTGATAATCATTCCGAAATCCATAAATTATGGAAGTCAAAGTACCATGTTATGGAAAAGTAACACATAACAAAACACTCCAGTCTCTACAGCAGCAGTTTTTCCAAAGGGAGAGCCACATATACAAGTACTAATTTCACTAGCAGTGTTCGTTAAAGAAAGCTACTTTGGCCAGAAGTATTCCTTTGTCATAATTTGGAACCTTTGCAATATCCCCACACACTAGGCCAGACCACTTTAATACATAGATTAATTTATCTATTTTTCAGATTGTTCGGCACATTACTCAGGTTCCAACAGGAGATAAAATAATTAGCAATACATTTATGGCAAGGCTTTGACTGCTTGCATTAGCCGAAGTGATAGCATGGAACTTCATTTGAGGAGGGAATACCCCTGTTACTTTAAGATTCATTTGACTACAAGTCCTTCTAGGATTTAGTGCTACAATAAAAAGTAGAAGAGTATATTACTGCAGCTATTGCATAGGAAAACCCAACAATAAAACATCTCAAACTGCAGCTCTAAAAACATGCACAAAAATTAGAAGAATCATTGTTTATTCAAGCTGAAGAAAGCTTTCTATGACCTTCAGGAACTGCATTAATTAAGAATCATTTCCCAAACAATGACTTCTAGGCATAAACAGTGTCAATTTGTGACGTCATTGAAAGGTGAATGGCTGAAATTAAATTGGCTGCAGTAAAACTTTCATCTTTAATAGTGTCCATTTTAGCAAATGGCCTCTAAATTTTGTATTCTTGAAGAGATGGAAAACATCAAATAAACAGCAGGGTTTTGTTTGCAGTCTGCAAGAGTTTTGCTTTTGCTTTTCCAAATATATATTGGTGCTCATGTGCTATTAGTGTTTTTTGTTTGCTTTATTTTTAATAGTAATGTGACAAAGGACATTTAGGTATTGTTTCCCTTCCCCTCTCACCACTTTCTTTCTTTGTTTCTAACCAGTCTGGGAAGGAAATAGCATGTGAGAGAAGATGGGGAAGATGAAAAGGGAATTTTGTTAAGTAGTATCAGGGGTTGATTCAACTCATAAAAAGCTTGGCATATTTCTAGGACATATAATCTTTTTTTTAGACCTTTTCTTTTTGTAGGAAAAAGAGAAAAAAAATTATTTTGAAATAGAAACATTGCAATGAAATTGAAATGCAGTTTTTCATTACAAAAGAGATGGACTTATTTCTCATTGTAGTGGCTGAAACCATTTGCCGAATACAATCCTAATTTAAATGCAGGCTGCTTCCCCCAAATGATATTTTGAAAGCGTTTAAGAAAGAAAGTAAGTAAGAAAGAGAAAACATGAAAGAGAAAGAAAAGAAAAACAAAGAAGGAAATAACGGAAGAAGGGAGGACAAGAGGAAGGAAGGAAAGGAGAAAGGAAGGGAGGGACGGAGGTGCTCTCTAGCACCTTCTCTATAAAGGGAAATCATCATTCTGGATATTCTGGACTTTGGATGTATTCAGATCATGATTTATTTTATTTAGGCATAATTACATCTATCTTAAAATGAGATGGTCAGCAGCCTGAAAGCTTTTTTTTTTCCACTCCAACATGTCCCTAAGCAGTCAAAACTTGAGAACAGACCTGGAAGGTGAGACAAACAATACTTTTATTGCTGTCTGCTGAAAAAAAGCATTGAAGGCATTAACTGTGACAGTTTGAACAACTCTCTCTGGCTGTTTTTTTTTCTTTCACTGCTGCTGATGGAAAAATAGGACAAAATAGGAAAAAAAGTGGTGTAGTGCTTTTAGTTTCAAGAGAGTGAAAGCTTTTCTGTCTGTGTGGCCTGGACCAGATCCGCTGTCAAATTTAAGTCAGTGTAGTTCCAGTTGCTGATTTCTTTTCTTTATTTCTTTTTTTTTCCCTGTTTTCCCCCTTTCAGAAGACTTGTTACTGCTGGGTGGAATGCAATAGCTTAGCATGACTCCATCGCAGAAGGAAAACAGCTCATCCACCTGACTGTACAGACAGACTAGAGTAAGGCAAAATATAATGGTCCTACTGGAATATAGCCAGGATTCTTGGGCTAATGCCTTTACTCTGACAAAATGTAATAAAATACAACAAAATAGAAAATAACCATGAGTGGTCAAGGCTTCTGTTCTGTCAAATGACAGTTCCTTCACTAGTACGATGTTTTCAGAGTGAAAGCTGGAGTATTGATTCAGGACCTACTCAGATAACTTCTCACATTTGTGGATATGAAGGATGGTAATGAACAGTTCTTTATCTGCATTTTGGGTCTACAATAGAATATCTGAGTAATTTTTATTACAGTGATGGCAGTATGCAAGGACAGTAAATAAACCTAGCAGATGCCAAAGAGATACATAGACTATATCTTCTATGAGCATTGTATCAACAAAAAGAATAACTTTCACCAGTCTTGGGAAAGACAGCAAGCCAAGTCTTTGCACCCAGTTTATGAACCACATCTAATCCAATCTGGCTGCGACTGATGCAAGAACTATATGCCCTGCTCAACTCAGGACACAAGTTGCAATTTGTTGGCAATTCTTTCCCAGGACAGAATAGCAGAAAGAAGATATAAGGAACAAAAATTATAAAAAGGGGAGCCAACAACAGCAAATGTGAGCCTATCTGAATGTCTGGTGTGAACTACTTCCAAGTGGAGAAAGAAAAAAGCAAAAAAAAAAGGCAAAGCAAAAAAGGCAAAAGGTAAACTCAGATGTCATACCACAGTTCATATCAAATCATTTTTTTTTGCAGTATTTGGGGCTTTTTCTTGAATATCACCATAATTAGCTCATATCTAGTAACAGTAGGCAAGATTATAGCACTGAGTAGTGCTAATACTGACTTGTTCAGTAACGGAAAAAAGTACATTAATGTTCCAACATGAGGAAGAATTAATTGCAAAATGTTGTCTTAAAATGAAAGAAGCTTTCAGCATTTAAAATTTCAGGTTTCTCTCAGATTGCATGGTTATGAAACTTCACAAAGAAAATGGATGAGCTTGAACGTTTTTATTTTTCCCTTTTATATCTAATAATATAAGGAGTTATTTGGTTGGCTGAATTCATTAGTTTCACTATTCTTAAAGAAATGAAACCGTGAGGGTATTAGAAAATGAAAATCTGAACTAAAACAAACAGTTTGATGATTGTTCTCTCTGGAGGGTAGCTGAAATTAAGATTTTAATTACTTTTTGATCAGAATTGTGTCTACTTCCAACTTTCTAAATCTCTACAGGATCATAAAACATTTCATGTATACCTGTTTGCTTTTGCAAGTCATTACACCATATTAAGTTCATATATTTTGATGCTTTTAAAATGAAGTAAATGGTTCCTAAAGCTATAAAGAAGAGATATGGAAAATATTTAGATAATATTTAGATAATATTCAAATAAAAATTTTGATGATTCAAAAATCTTCTACAACCACTGATTTAAATGAAAGTCAAGTGCCAAAACAATTTTGAGCATAATGTCTTCAAAGTTATATCTCACAAAAATTAAATGATACTGAGCTTTTAAGTTACAAATGCTTAACTATTTTTTAGCTGTACAACCTAGATCATTGATAAAAGTGCTTAAAAACTGCAGTATATCATCTTTGTGTGGGGTTACAAGATCCACTGTTTTCTGACATGGCATGAGACCAGCAAAATTTGCCTTGCCATGTCAGAGCTATAATTGTTTCTGAGGTTGCATTCAGTAAGTAACATTTCTAAAAGAATGTCCATCTGGCACTTTCCACAGAACCATGCTAACTTTTGAGGGAGATAAAAATAATGAAATCAAGAAAGAAGCGTAAAAATAAAAAAGGGCAACGAGTTGTAGACAGAACAAGCTGTGGTCGTATGAAGCGGCGTATGTCCTCAGATCAGGACCTAAGAGACAGGCTGTAGGTGAGGTTTAAATCTGGTGCGTCAGTGCAGCTCTTCCAACTCAAAGCAGATTTAAGACTGCAAGAGCCTTTCAGTGAACTTTATCATGCATGAGAGGGAGGCGAGTGACTCCCTCTAAATGGGTTTTGTTCACTGAACAAAAGAGATTTTAAGAAATGTAACGATTTAGTAATGCCGTGTGCTGTCCTTGCAAGAAAGGTCTCAGTTTTGAGAAAAATCCATTGCATTAGCTCTCTCTGCTGATAGTCAGTTTTTGCAAGGAAAGTGAAATGATAAGAAGCAGTCAGAAAAAGAGACTGCCACAGCTCAAGAGATGGAAAACCGAAGGCTAGCTGGGGCTTGACCTGGCTTTTCACTTAGTGCTACAAAGAATTAGATGAGATCTGTAGCGTATGTGACTTTGAAAGGCCAGACGGTCAAGCAAACCTATGAGCCACACTCAGAGGGGTCCTTCTGCTCAAGGCACTGCATTTTCATCCAAGGCCTGCAATTTGGAAGAGACACACACTAATTGGACTAATATCCTGAACAACTTTTTAATTACATATGCCAACACACCAGAATTTTTGAAGGACTTTTTTTTTTTCTCTCTCTCTCTCTCCAAGGATATCTTGTGACCAATCCAAAACTGTCAAACATAGATATAAATACCAGAATACCAGTAAGTGCAAAAGGAGCCCCAAAGCAATGGTGAAATCCTGCACAGTTTGTTACAGACATGCTGGTAGCTTCCTGACAACTTGGCTTCAACTTGAATTTTCTTTCTCCTGGAGCCAAGCACCATATGCTAACTGTTACAGTACAACAACACTTATCCCACAAGTCTGCAACAGAGATGCTATATTTAAATTCAGCTGTTAGGTGGAGGTGTGTTTTATAAAAACTCTAGGAACCTGTATCCAGATGGAATCTGTATCCAGAGATTTAGGGGGCAGATGGAGCAATGACAGGATACAGTAGCATCACTCCTGAATTTGGTATTATTCATTGATCACACCCTTTGCTTTAAGGTAGAACTACTGACATTGCATAATGCGTTATTTGGTACATTATCCTGAGCAGTCCTGCAAGAATAAATTTTTAATAAACTTGGTTTCTTTGGGGTTTTCTGTAATTATTTTTGCCTGCATGTTATCGGTCTCAATATCTCACTTGAACTTAACCCGATGGAACAAAGAGAAATGTTAATCCATTTGTTTCTTGTTTCGTCAATATAGCTATATTTCTAAATGGCAGGAAGGCTCAGGGGGAAAGATCTTTTAACTGGTGGAATTACTAGCGCTGAGTACTTGAAGCTCTGAATTAGATCATTTCCCACACCAGAGTCTTTCCATAAAGGGAGAGATGGCAATAAAAGAGCTGATTCAGCCTGTAGGATTTCCTAGGCAAATGTCAGACCTTACACAGCTGAACAAGGCTGCAATATTGGTACAGAGTGGATGTCTTCGTTTTTGGAGGGAATCCTTTGCAGTGGCTGAAGGTATTTACAAATTAGCATCAAGAGTTTCTCAAACCGGTCAGTGAGCAATGATGCCTCTCAAAACAGCTTCAGAGAGGGAGAGAGACATCAGCCCCCTCAGCAGGATCCCTCCAGTTTGGCAACTCACTCCTTAGATTAGGGAAGGACATCTGAACCTGTCTCGTGCTGTTGATATGACCAGACGGAAGATCATGTGATGCGCTTCTGTAAGTCTACTTTAAAACAAACGGAGGTGGATCAACACTATTTTCTGACTTACTTCTAGAGCATTACATTCCCAGGTGTCCCACTATATCCCCAAATATATTTTCCTGTTATCATAATGATTTCATGAAACTGAGTTTGTGTAAAGTATCCTGCAATGCCATGTGCCTTTATAGGTGTCTGTGCACACAAATATATGGTATGAGCACCTGCATGCATGCATACATACGTACTATATAGGTGTTTTATAAAAGCAAACAAGCAAACTAATTTCAGAACAAGCCTAGAGCTATAACAGTCAGCTAATGACACTGTGACAGAATTATTGCCAGGTTGGATATGCTCAAAACCCATGTAAAGCAGTGTACAATGGCAGAATGATGAAAAAGTGCATGATGCAGATACAAATACATGCATACACTCGGACTGAAACAGCAAACTAACTTCAGAGCAAGCTTGTGATAACATATTCTTATTGGGATACTGTGAGGATACTTCTTGCAAGGAAAATCATTAAATGTTGTCACGCACAGTGAAGGAACTGTCCCTCAAAAAGCAAATTAAACTTCTAATGATGATGAATTGATCTATTTGATCCTATTTGATCTGATTGCTCCCCAACACAGCACTAGTCTCAGACCAATCACACAACAAAGCTACAAACTGCAGTCTCTGCAGTGTTAAGCAAGCACTATATCCTATACTCTGCCTCACATTTTTTTTTTTTAGGGAAAGTCTAGCAAGCCTCAGTTCTGCTCCCTGCAGAGGGAATCTGATCTGCAAAGTTCACTTTAAGAACTTTTCTCTTTTATAATACAGTGACCAGATTTGTTCACTCGGGCTGGTGGGTTTATGCCCTGGTTGAGGGAAACATGCAGTCTTGGTGTTCCAAGAGGAACATCAGCACTTGTGTTGGTGTCTGGATTCCTGCCTCGCTCCAGGACTGAAGTTGCATGCACCCGTGCTTCTCCTGGTACACACTATTTTCCTGTTCAATCCACAGTCTTGCCATTAATGTATCCAGGCATCTAGCTATGCTATAGATTCAGCTCTAACCTGATTTACAAATGAGTATTCACTTTAACTAAGTAGAGGAATTGATGTCAACAATTAATGACTGAATGACATATCATCAGTGGTTTCAACAGGAGAAAAATGCAACATATGGAGAAATTTACTCTGCTGCAGTTGCTGTAGCCTCCTGCCAAGTCATGGAGGAGGTTGACATTGCTGTCCATAGCCCCACCTCTTGCAGCCTCACCTGTATCCTGCCATAGGCACCATCTGTAGAAACCTAAAAGTTTAAACATCCCCTCCTTCTGAGACGTATTCTCCAGAAAATAAATAAAAATAATTAAACAGTCTTTTAGCTGTCATTGTTCTTGTAGTTTTTATCCCTCTTTCCTTTATGGGATTTTTTTTTCTGTAGAAAAAGTATGCATGACTTTCTCCTGTCTCTGTGCTATGCTGCACTGCTAATGTAGAACACTATGACCTTGATGCAAGATGCCTTATAAGACCACTAGATCTAATACATAACAGAAATAAAAGAAGCACAGATTTGATTAGTAGATAATTGTAGAACTTCAGATGAAATATTTCTCTCATCTCAGAAATGCTTTTGGAGGAGAAACATGTTCAAAACAATTTAATAAGTAATCTTGGCCCCAAAAAGGAAGCAAAAAATGAAACCAATCTGCCACTAATGACCCACCACTCAGCTTGTTAAGCTTACTTTTTCTTTAGGAAATGAGAACCAATCATCATAATCAAAGCAGATAAGTTGACTGAACTGTTGACAACAACTCAGTAATTTCTCCTTCCTTTCCTGGAGGAAACTTTTCAACAGATTACTCAGCATCCTACTGACATAGACGTTGCTTATTGCCACCTACAGCCTCACAACAGCATTAGCTTCTTCCCAAGAGCCAATAGCAAAAGCAAACAGGCAATGAACATAAAACTCACACAGGCACATAATGATAGCTGGGCTAATGCAATGGTATCAGCTACCACATACTGATGTTTGATGGCACCAAGCCTGCTTGATTTTGTTTAGGATATTTTTTTTGCAGATATGTTATCTAGATGTGTTTTCAGATAGAACATCACAAACTGTGGGTTCACACCTGTCAAAAGAGATTGATTTATAATTCTAGCTGTTCAAATGTGGGGTGCACATTGAGGAAAGAGTGTGAATAGGAGTCTTCCTGACCCAGCAGGTCGTTGTTGGTGCCATTGTCAGAAGCAGATGAACCAACAGTTCTTGGTTTCTTAGACCAACAGGTCTAAGAAAGGTGGATTTAGGAGGAAATAGATATCTCATAGTTCCTTAAAAAGAGGTGGCTCTAACAACTTAGGAAGTAACATGTTAGAAATTTTGCAGAAGAAAATTTGTTATTTTTGGCAAAGTGATATAATGTCATTCACTGCCACAATAGGAGGCAACTTTACTCGGGACAGGATGACCGAAGCTGTGTAACAGGATGAGGCACCAAAATCTGATGTAAAAATACACTGTAAAAATCACTTTCAGGTGGATGCTTGATTTCTTTTCTGATCTCGCAATCTGTAATTTTTTCCCCAATTCTGTTTGAAATTATATAAAATAATTTCATTATTTTATATAAATAATATAAATAATATAAACCCTGTTTTTCTGCAAACTCGTCACATGCTTCTTAAACTTTAAATTACCTGCTGCAAGGAACTCATATTCATGTATAAAACTCCTCTATCTCACAAAACCATCAAGATTTCTTCCTGAATGATTGAACCATTTGCTATTATTGTTGTAGTCTCACATCATTATTATTTTGTTCCTCTATCATTCACTATCACTAACTTTTTGCAGTCAGGACCTGAACCTAATCCAAACTACTAGACATAATCTCATTAAATAGATCAACTGTTAACACCCCTGTTAATGATGGTGCTATATCATTAATGACAGTGGAAGTGGTAATTTCAAAACTACTGGGCTACCTTCTTCAGTAAAGCTCTAACTTTTGTTAAGTACCTAAATAAATAAATGTCACATTAAGGACTGACACCCTTTGAAAATATGAGATGCTTCTTAGAATCTGGTTCTGAATGCGAATGATAAGATATATATAAAAATTAACACAGATTGACTAGTAAGAAAAAAACAGTACTTAAACAGCTTATTTAATTGATACTGCATTAGCTTCAATGATATTTAGAGAACATCAAAGATAGCACATATCTGTACCAGAAGGAATGAAGAAAAAATTGGAACTTCAGCAGAATGTTCAAGTTTAATTCAATACGCGACAATGGTAAGAATAACAAAATATTCTATGCAGCAAGTTTACTCATCCTCTTAACTTTATTTGTGCAGCCTGAAATTGTATTCCATAGAAATGCAAAGTTTTTCAGATTGCTGAGATCTGAACCTTTATCTTTCCCTGCAGGCTATTTGTATTAATCTACTTTTCTTTCAAACACAGAGCTGTTAAACTGCTAAAGCTCATTTAAAATGTGGCTATATTTCTATCAATGGACCCAGATAGCTGAATTATAGATTTTAATTGTGCTTTTTATACTTTGGAGATGCTTACTTAGAAATATGCGTAACAAAAGTATGTAATTAAAGAGACTTTATTGCTGCTGATCAGTGAATTGTGCCTGTATTGACAGCAAGAGATGGCTTAGTATTTAGGCAAATTTACATAGACCACTATTTATTAGTGGTTAATAGGAAACTCAGATTCTCCCACCTTTATTCATATTTTCTCATGGAAAATAGAGCTAAAGATGTGAAAATGTACATAAGGCTTATGCTTGATGAATGAGATACATGAATATTCCATACTTGAATAACAGCTGCACCACAAAATCAGCTAAATAAAAAATAAAAATAAAGATTTATGGAAAATAAAGATTTATGCTTACAGCTTTATCTTCTATACACCAAGGCATCTGGCTAACTTTTTGCTTCAGGAAAACCACTGTATGACAGTTACGCTCATGCAATACCCAATTACTTTTCCCACCAATGTGTGGGTACAAGACCCCTCACCACCCAGAAGTGCCATACCTATGGTCTCAAGACCATATGTCTTGAGATCATATGTCCTTAAACAAAATGGGTAAAACCAGCATAGCTGGTGGAGGCACTCTGCTTCTGTAGTGCAGTACGCGTGGCCACTATGCGGCATCTACAGCTCTGGAAAAAAAAAAAAAAAAAGAAAAAACAGCAGCAACAAACATTGCAATAAAATGGTAAAGCGGAGCTCCATTTGCTTTTGAGGTTATTATTGGACAGCATGATGGAGCATGTTACTCTGTGCTTTGCCAGATTTTCAATTAAAAAAAAAAAATCACCTTGCACCGTAGAAAACCCCTGGCAATAGAGTGGTGAGAGATTCAGAATAGAGCTAATCCTTAAGCAAATATCAGCAGCTTGACAAGATTTACACAGCAGAAATGATAGGAGCACATTAGGGAAGACTAGGAAAAGGAGGATGTTTGTGAGAGGCCGTTATGTTCTTTCTCCGGGATGCCAATTTCGACTTATCAGCATAACAACATTGGTTGAAAACAGAAATTAGTAGCAAATTATTTTGGAGCAAACACTGTGTGTCTAATGTCCTGTTTGGAACTCAAAATGGCTTCCAAAATCTGCACTCACCCACATGGAGATTCACATACTTTTATTACTTTTGAGTAAAAACCTGATTATATCACTGACTGCAGCAAAACCGATGATTCAGAATACTAATTAGATTTTTTTCTAATGTTCAAACTGCCTTAGAAAAAAATAAAATAAAATCCTGACTGCCTAGCTGCATGTATTAAAGAGCATGGTGTCAAGCATCATTTGTATCTTCACTCTACTATGTTGTTATCATTTTGACCTGGGCCTTCTCCTGACACCCAGCCATCTTCCAATGTTTAGGCTTCCCATGCCGCCCATGGTTAGTCTAGGGTCTTCTTCTACATTCAAGTTTACTTGGGAAGTGTGCTCAGGCTCCTAGTTGTTTCTGTTTTGAATTATTTTATTTTAAAAAATTCTAAGAAAGACAGAAGTTAGAGGCTTAGAGGGTGCGGGGCAGGGGAGAAAGGAGGAGCAGATTCTTGATAGTATCTAATTTGCTATAGAGACCAATTGCTTTTTTCTTTTAGAGTTTGCTTTTAAGATTTCAAAGAATCCTAAAGATACAAAATTTTCATCTAATTGAGGATTGCTTGTCAATAAGAAAGCACTTTGATGGAGAAATTACTCCAGCTCTGCTTATAGCTAGTGAGCTCTCACATTTCTGCACTGCATTTACGTTAGCAAATGCAGATCTCATAAAAATAAGTAATGTGCAGTCCTTGAACGTATTAGTTGAGAAGACAGGCTTTTGCTCCTGCCCGTGACCATTCCTCATTTCACAGCATGAGAATTAAATCTCCATACCACTGCTTCAAACTCCAGTATTTGTTATCAGTGATAAAACCATCTTTTTCTATGTCACAAAGGAGCTAACTAAACCCAAAATCCTAATCCTTTTGCTGGATTAGTCTCAGCATCAAGTCCACAGTGGGCGTGCTTATACTTTTACATATTTTCCTCTGTGTATGGATATTTACAATGAAGATCAGCACACTATTTCATGATAGTCTAAGACCAGAAATTTCTGCAGCTAGTCAGTTCATATCCTTTGCTTTAACTACAAATGGCTTGCTTCATCTGAGATAGCATGTCTCCTACCTGGGAAGGTTAATTTACAAGCAACTCATTGCCCTTTTTCAATAACAGTGCTGTTATAGCTTAATTTTGTCCCTGATTTTCAGGACATAGTTACAGTCAGAGGATAAATAACTGGAGGGGCTTTGCCTAGGGCATCTGCAATGTGAACTCTTTCATATTGCTCCATTATGGCATTTCAGCTTTGATTAAAAGTATTACCTACCCTAGCAGCAGGAGAATAATGATTTTTTTCCAGCGAAGCAGAAAAACTAGCAACTGCCTCTGATTCTTGGTTTTATGATGTCAGCCACCTTTCACTGGACATTTTGTGAGAGCCCAACAGTTAGCTGAGACACTCAGTAACATAGCTGATGAAATTATAAAGTGAAGAGAGATGTATTGATTAACAATTTCAAAGTCCAGAAGGAAAACTGTTCATGTTGTCTGATTGCCTGACCAGTGAAACTCACATAGCTTCAAGCATTTACTCTTGCATTGATCCTGATGAGAACAAATAACACAATGAAAGTAATACATACTAAAAGCAATACCAGATGTAATGGTGACATCTTGACGTATGAAAATAGCCAAATATAGATTTGGAGCTGTAAAGTCCAACATCTAAAACTTTAATAACTTTACCAAACCTAAAGCTGTTCTCTCTGTATTGTCTCCACAACTTGCAACACCTTCTAGGTTTCAGTTTAGTAGTCCACTTGAGCTCCTCTAGTACTAGCCCAAAATCTCACCCCAAGTAAACTGGTGTATCTTCGCAGAAGTCAGTGGTGCTAGTGACCTTTATCAGTCAAGAATGCAGGCTTTTGGATCTCCTTTTTCACTTGGGCTCATTCTAGATTTGATTTAGCCTTCTTTTCCCCAAACTGGAGGTGACATGGTTGCATTGTGGCAGTAGGTGTAGGTGGCTGTTACAGGCAGTTGTGCACATATATGGCTACATCTCCTCCAAGTACTTTTTGAATGCTCTTTCCATCTCCAATGGAATACGACAGATTTCTAAAGATCTCAAATCATAAATCACTTAAAGACTATTTCCATGTTTTGTGAACAAAATGGGTAACGTGATGTGATCACTAAGATACTCCTGAAAAAGAGCCAGAAGGGCTGAGCATGAATGCAAATATGAGTGCAAAGGACCAAGCCCCTTATAAATGCCAAGATAACAAGAAAAGCTCCAGTCACACCTAACCATCAGCCAGAAGATACTCAGCCATGGGAAAGCAGTCTGTATTCATTACGGCACTCAAAGAAAAGCTCTTTCCCTCTAATAACCTGGTTGTTATTAAGCTTTTATCTCAAAACAAGCTACTTTCCTCTTGCCCAGCATTTAACACATAGTGTTAGCAGGCAATTTCTCCAGTTTTGCTACACCTAAGGTCAATACCATCATTTTCCCGTGTTTTCTAGCTTTAAGGAATGTTACTAGCTAGCCTCTACTAAAATTGTTTTCCTTTGTTAGCACATTTCAGGATGATCTTACACCAAAATAGAAGAAAAACAGGCATTTTTCCACCACAGTCAGAAATGCAGCTCTCACAAGGATAAAACCGCGTCATGCCTGGTACATGCTATTTTCAGACACAGCTATTGGCTGCAGATCCACTCAGATATAGTTGTAGTCTGAAAAATGATGATGTGCAAATGGAAGCTCTCTCTATTCTCCTCTCTCTCAAGGAACTCTCTCAAGGGCTCTGTTCCCTGGCAGAATTTTGAGTAGTAGCTACTTATTTTATTTAACTAAAGTTGACCTTTTTCTACTTTTTATTCCAATTACTGTGACAGAACCATGACTTCTTAGATAGAGATGAATATTGCCTCATATATTATCAGCCACAGATGGGACTCTCCAAAGATTCAAACTGAATTAGAAACTGAAGTCATGAGACCTCAGTTTGTGTTACGGAGAAGCTTCCAAAATTTTATTTTGTATTAACGTAAATCCCAAATGAAGAATGTTTTATTATTGCCTACAATGCTATAATCTTACAAACCTACACTAGTTTGGAAATCTCATGTTGTTTTTACTGTGAAGAGAAGAAAAAAAGAGTGAAATAAATGTGACTACCAATAAATATAGAATGGTTACATAGAGGTTTTCTTTTTTTTTTTTTTTTTTTTTTAAGTAGAAACATACTTCAAGGCAAACTTCAATGTTTCTATTGCACAAGTAAGGGTAAGAAAAAGTGATGTTATATTTTGCAATACTATCTTATTTTTATTTCAATATAATTTCCTAGTTTTAAAAGATTTTTAAGCACTTCTTTAAATTACAATGAAGTACAAAGATTACACTTCCTTTTTAAGTTATCAATATTCTATCAACCACATAGACTGAGAAAGCTATCATCACACACACATACACATAGAAAAAAAAAGATTGACAATTTTTTTTCCCCTCATAGCAGAAAGGGTGAGTGTCAGGGGACTGAATGAATTTCATCAACTCCTAACAGTCCTTGCTGATTTTGGTACTCCCACCCAAGTCACACACAGCCTCCAGGTCAGAACCAGGAAACAGGCACATATTTGCTATCATCCAAGCCAAGGATACAGCAGTAAAAATAGACATAACCATTGCTTCTCCAAGCAAAATTTTAAACAGATGGATCTTCAAAGTCAACCGAATGAGAAACTGGTTTACCAAAAGGAAAAACACTTTTCAGAGATGAAAACCCATAAAGGAAAATACCTTCAGATGCTATTCAATCACTGACAATCCAAACAGCAAAAAGATATATTTTGATTGAAGGTCTATAAGAAAGAAAGCAGTTCTTGAGCAAATGAGGATCAAAACAGAGGTTGCTGAACCTTTTAAAAGGCGTGTGAAAGAACTGGTGGGGATCCTGTCTGCATGTTGTATTCACACGCTGCTAGTTCCAGCTTGGGCAGACAACTTGAGTGCTGAACTCGAGCACAAGCTTCTTTCAGGCTGCTTGGAAGTCAGGAAGGGCTGTTACACACAACTTGTAGTCTTTCCAAATGTATATGCATTGATAGGTCTTAATGGAGAGCTGGCTGACCTCCACATTGATCTCTGAAGCTCTGAAGCCTCAGGAAGTACCTATGGTAAACTTCAGTAACATATTGGACAAAGCTTCTCATTCAGACACCTGACTATTGAAGAATATATATATATATATATATATATATACACATACATGTATACATGTATATATATATATATATATATATATATATATATATATATTTGGGGTTTTTTTTGCAATAAACAGTATTCTCCTTACAGCTTGCTTGGATAAAATATCAAGTAAAAAACCAATAATGTTCACACTGATCCATATACGCATACACATATGTGTGTACACACACACACACACACACACGCATTCACACTCACACCAACTTAACTGTGACAGAATAAGTCATTGCGCATATCAGGACTCTAGAAACTAATAAATGAAAAAGCACCACAGACTGCATGGTTTCCATTTACTCTAATTTATTGAGTTCCATAGTGTGCTACCACAAGCATCATTAAATGTTTCATAAAAGAAAAATGGCAATGATCAGTTAGTTCTCTGTAACATGAGACTTCGCTACAGGTCTTTCACTAAGAGTGAATTGTTGGAATTATTAAGTTTTATTTATTTTGGGTGGTTAAACAAGTGAAATGTGGAAAAAGACTCTATTCTGTCTGTTAACACAGTTTATCAGACTGGTTATTATGCTGTTTAATGTTTTGTATCCATTTATTTTTTATTATGATCTATAGCCAGTGTTTGGCCAAAGACATAGTTTAAATATAGTCAGGTATAACAGGACAAAAATTTGTTGTCTCTGTTTACTTTCTGTTAAAATAGCGTATTTATCCTTAGGCAAACTTTGTTGCTGTATTTGTTGCCATTCAGTTCTATTATCAGAAGCTAGAGTATCAGTTAAAAAACCCTACTTGTTAAATTTCACATATTTATATTAATTTATACATTACATTTATATTAAATGTAAATTTCCTGAGGTTGGAGATTCTTATGATCCTTCAGAACGTTTGCTAAAATATGGCTTGTGCTTTTGATTTTAAATTATACTGCTTCTATAAGTCAAAACTTGTATATTTATTGTTCCCCTGATAAATCAATATTCATTACTTAAAGCCAGATGCTATCTCTTCTCTGCCTGTGAGACCTGCATATACAACTTCTAAATTGCTAGTGGGCTTTGTTTGTGCAGTTTTCAGAGCTCTCTCTATATATATCAAATTGTCTGGTCAGTAAAAATACCTTCTCTTCTCAAAACTATATAAATAAAGTAGAAATTGAGTGTATCGGAAGATGAATTGAGATATGGAGCCACTAATGACCTTAAGAACACTATTATCCGTAACAATCATGTTGGGATTATAGTGAGAATCAAGCTGCAAGACATTATTTTAAAGTATCATTTGTCTTCCCAAAGGTCTCTATTGGAATGAATCCGCAGCTACACAATAAAATTTCACAGTTGGGATAATGATTAGTAAAACCTGCATAGTCAATCAGAGCAAGATGACAACCGCAACTTGGGTTCTGAGATATTGGCTATAACCTTAAACCAATGATATGAGAAGGAAATAAAAATTCTTAAGTGAGCACATTTGGTGTCAGTTGCTCTTCTTCTGCACGGAAAAGGTACAAACGCCTTTGTATACGAAGAACCACACCTTCTGACCTATAGTAATGTCAATATAAATAAAAGGTTTCTGTGCTATTCTGTTCTTTTATCTGTGTAAGATATAATATGCCACCCATATAATTCTTAAAATGCAGTTCAGTTTTATTAACAAAAAACAGAAAATTCTGAAGACTTCAGCTCTTCTGTTTGCAGAGGACTACTGACCTAGCAGCAACAATTAATAATAACAGTAAAGATGTTAAAAATGAAAGTATAGAGAAATGGATTCAAGTACTAAAACTCTTTTTTAGGAGACTAAGATAAATCTCTGTAATTGTTTTGCCCCTTTCTGAAGGTGCCCACCATGTGAACTCCTCTACATTTTGAACGCCAGTGATAGCACTAGCTGGGGTATTCAAACAAAAATGAAAAGGAAAGGCAAATGAAAGAACAAAGTCCCAACTAACCAAAAATCTTCAAAGAATTTATGATAATGACCCGACCTTATTCCCAGGGTTCTGGGAGATCATCCTGCTGACTGGAGAATGAATCTATTATTAGTGTTAAACAGCTTTTATATTACCTCAGTGATTGCATGGAACCATTAAGTTAGAGCCTCTATTATCTTAATTTTTTTAGGGCAACTTAAATGATTTATGAACTTACTAACTGAAATCATGGAATGCCACGTTCGCTAAACAAATGTACTTTGTTCTAGGGAAACATATCAGTAGGGATTTTGATCTAATAGTTGTCTTTAAAATGCTAGATTCCGAAAGAGGGTATATTTGGGAAATGGATTATGGCAATCTGCATAAAAATAAGATTCACTTTTCCTCTTCCCGAGCTTCCTTGGGATCTTTGATTAAATACTGCAGACTAATAAGAGGAAATACAAAGAGAGATTGTCAAAACACAGACTCCTGCAGTGATTTTACATTTATATACATATACATATATATGTACATATATATATAACACAGAAGGCATGCTTGGCATCAATATTCTGTTTTGTTGCCAAGCTGAAACTCACTTGTGTTCTTGTCAAACAAACTGACTCCTGAGAACACTTCTCAGCTTGAGGAGTCTCTTTCTCTGGAGATATTCAAAACTCTTCTGGATGCAACCCTGTCTAACATGCCCTAGGTGACCCTGCTTGATTGAGCAGGGAGGTTGGACTAGATGAGCTCCAGAGGTGCCTTCCAACCTCAACCATTCCATAATTCTGTGATTCTCAGCATGCTGGGCCAGCCAGTGCTGTTCTCAGTATCCAGTCCAGCACCAGTACTTGCTCATCTCACTGAGAGAGATTCTGCCTTCATTTTTACACCCAGTAATTTAATGCTTGTCAGTTAAAACAGAGGGTGGGGGTAGGGAGCAGGCTTGAGTGGTTGAGGAAATGTACCTTAGAGGCGTTTCAGGGCTGTGGGATAGGGCTCGTTGTTAAATATTGAAACGTTCACTAAGATCCTGTCGGAAACCAACACCTTCTAAAAATACACTTTGTTTCATCAGTGTCTGTCATGGTGTTCCAAAACCTTCAGAGATGGACTGAGAGATAAACTTATCAATCAAGACCAGAAGCAAAGCTCTGATTTCTCCTGTGCTCTAACTGATGAGAAGTGCTAACCCTTTGCCTAGAGCAGATGACTTCTGTACTGCACTGGCTCACATGTACACAAGAGCTGGAAAAGGAGGAACATGCTGGAAACCACTGCTTCAAGGTCCTTCCTGCCCCCTTCCTAGCCCCTCTTATCTGATTGCCTTTGCTTGGGGCCACAGGTGACCTCAAGGGCTCAGAAACATTTATTGTTGCCATTGGAGACCTTAATAACCTGGGAAGACTTCTTTCAAAACTGGGATTGTGGGGCAGATCTATATCTGGGTCCAGTCCTTATCCCTACTCTACTGCACTCCCAGCATGTGTTAGAGGGGTCTTGTAGGCTCCCAGTGCTACTGGAGGCAGCCCTTACTGGATACCTGGTTCCCACTTGGTTGTAGGAATATGTTCCTGAAAGGTTCCTGTATCTTTGTGAACACCTTTCTGGATATTCACCAACCCTTTGAGATTACTAGTGAACTAACCAAGGCTTCAGAATTAATTCATCAGCAAGCATTAAGACAGAAGTTTCCTGTGACAGCATGACCAACTTCTTGGTTTAAATTATCAGTTTATTTTTTTCCACCTCATCATAAGGCTGTATCTTCCAGAAAATCCCCTAGATAAAGGGGTCAAGAAGGTCAAGAAACTAATAGGAGTGTAATTTTGATAATGGTGATTGCTAATTGTAAAGCACTACTGGCTGATGTGTGTTTAAGCCCTACAAGTAAAATAGAAATGTTTCATTATGAAAGGGAGATCTGCATCTGAAACAGCACTGGAAATTAAATGCTGTTCGGGAATATTGTTCAAGTATCCCTAAATCTAGAAACAGGGTTATTTTAAGCTTTTATGTTTCTCAAATATATACTCATACAAGTAGTTTCATCAAAGTCAGTTATTTAACTTATATCTTTACTGGCCACATCTAGACCAAGAGAGACTGTTAAGGTATATCATAACTAGAAATGAAACTCACTGGTATTTTTCAGATCCAGACATTCTTAAGAAATATTCTACGTTTATATATATATATATATATATATATATATATATATATAAATACATATATATGTATATATACAATATATATATGTAAGCATAGAATACACTTATATATAAGTGTGTAATTATGTATACACACAATTACATATATATACACATTATTTTTATATATATATATATATATAACATTATATATATTTTTTTTTCTAGTGTGAGAAATTGCTGCTGTTTGATTCCTCAAAAATGAAATCAGGGCCTTTTTTGGCCTGTCACAATGGGGTCAGGGTCATGGACAACTCCAAATACTATTTTTTTGGAGGCGGAAACCTGTCACCTCACTGTACCACCACCTCTCTTTGACCTGCTCTTCTCTGTTCCCAGTCTATGAGCTGCTGGATTTAAAAAGAGGACTTTGCGCATTCAGCAGGCTAGTCCTCTGTAAGTCTTCTGAGAATGATGATCCGTCTGATTACCGTACCTTTTATCCACCAGGTTGAAAGGAAAATTCCCTAAGGCAAGCTGACCAATTATGATGAGGGCCAGAAGCAATTTACTGATGCAGTGAATCTCTGAAAAAGGCAGGCAGGACTGCTCTGGCTCTTTATTCCCTGCTGATATGGCAATTGTGGAAGATAAACTTGTTTACTCTTCAGTGCATTTATTATATCTGTTCTCAGCTGCCCAACAGCACCCATGCGCATGCAGTGCAAGGAAGCAGAGGCTCTAAAGAGGTGAAGGCAGTTCTTGCCCAGTTTGCCATGCTCTCGAAAGCAACTTCACACTGTCACCTGTTGGAGTTATGGGCTGCTGAGTACAACCCACGTCTTTCCTTGGCTTCTACCACAGTCATTTGCCTCATTGCTTTCCCTGCTGAGCTTGATATGCTCCTCCGGTCACTACCTCTCCTGACTATTGCAGGATTTGGATATAGTAGGAAGCACATGGGAATGCAGAGAGGCTAACAGTGAGCTCCTATCTGGGTGCCAAAAAAACAGTCTTATTTCAAAAAGACGCTATCTCTGATGCTTCCTGTACCAAATGGGCCCTTTCAATAAAATGTCAATGTTAATAGTTTCTAGAGTGTGATCAAACGTGTGCAGCACCAAGGAGTGTCATGCTATAGTTTTCTTTTTATATTTGAAGGGGATGACAGCAGAAATCTCTTTACAGCCATCCATTTTTCTGACATTAGGTTTGGATGAAACCGTGGAAGATATTATATTAATCTCTCTCAGCTCCCTAAAATTCCTGAACGATCAGTTCAAAGCAACCTCAGCGGGAGCACAAGGAGACGTGATTCTGATGTAGAGACTGTACACAAGGGTGAAAGTGAAATCAGGGCATGTGAATGTGCAGATCTGCAACTGAGCCCCTCAGGTTTGTCTTTACTCTAGCTGTCAGGTCTTCATTCTACCTGTCAGGAACATGCATGCAGGTAGAAGTCTAGTGGCCACTGTGGGCTCGAATATGTCGATAAGGGAGTAAAACACAGATGTCTTACGTGTTGGCCCTATTTGACTTCACATCATAGAAACACTAAAAAATATTAGTGATCTACTACAGAGCCTTCAGTCTTGCTCGCTTTACCATATAGGTTCAATTACAGGACGATTCAGAATATATGAGAGGGACCTAGTATATCTTAGCGCAAAATAACCTTTAGCTTCATAGCATTACTTCCTAATCCTTTACTTTGAATGACTCATGAACAAACAACCCCATTTAAAACCTCTCCTAAAGGAATGCTTTTTAAAGTCAGCAACATTCGTATTGTGCTGCACAGAGATGCTCAGTTCTTTAAGTGACTCTTTTGTTTTTCCTTTTGCTGACTAGTATTCAACATTTCTTAGGAATACTTAACTCCAAGAGACTTTGACTGTTACTAAAATCAAGTTCCACGTCATGAATACCAGGTCCCATAATCTTTTTCGCAATGTCATTAAGCTTAATTAAGCCTTAGGTTAGTAAGATTTTGTAATTTTGTTTGTCCCAGAACTATTTTACTCTGATGCTTAGAAACCATCCATGACCAGCCAATTAATACCAATTTTGTGATAGTGATCACTTGTGGTTTAAATAATTCTTCCCACTCTGCAATATCTATATTGATCACAACTCTATCCTCTTTCAGTTCTCTTTTCTTTCTCTCTCTCTCTCTTTTTTTGGGGAGGACTAAATGCACCAAACTGCCTTACAAGAAAATACTAAACCCTTCCTTACTCTAATTTTCCACATCTGTTTCAGATTTGGAAAAAACTGCACGGCAGCCCTGATGAGATTTCCTCAGGACTTATCTGATAGCCTAAAAACTTCCCTCTCTCTAAAGAAACTACTTCTTCTGATAGAATAGAGGTTCTTTGCTTACTTTTGCAATCACTCTTTCCATCATTGTATCGTGCTATCTCATTCTGTTTGGATTTAAATGCCTTTATGGCTGATTTATACAAGTTTCACAGAGCTCCCATCATCATTGAACAGCAAATTATGAACTTGTATTTCTTTGCCAAAATATTTACCTTTATTAAATACAGGAACCATTTTCCATAAAATATGGACTGAGCATTCCCACTCCTTTGAAGGTTTTCAGCAGCCATACAAGTGCTTTCCTGGTATTTTTCTTTGCAGATTAGTGAAAATGAATGCCACTAAAACCTGGGGAAGGTCCTGCAGGAGGACTTTTGCTATGAAGAATTATAGGGAATATCACACTGCCAAGTGCCCAATCCCTCATTCCCAACTCACAACACTGTTTACATCAGCTGTAATTATTTATTGTTCTGTAATACCTGATAAAAACTAGTACATAGATGTTGTCTCCTGCAGCTTTATCCCTTAATGTTCATAGCCCCTCTGCTTGAGGAGCTAAGCCCTCTGCAGGAGCAGGTTGTTCACCCACAGACATATATTGCCATAATTCATCTTTATTGTGTAGGTTAAAAAATGGGTGACAAAGTTGATTTTTTCTCGTGCTGCTCTCCTCTAATCCATCCATCAGCTCTTTTTCTCCCATAGCTGTTTTACAGTCTGAAAGCTAGAGAAGGAGATAAGTCAAAGTGTAGCTCTATCTTTAAAAACTTTGTATTATGCTTAGGTTAAGATCTTCCATAAGAAACTGAGCTCAGTTTACAAGTGCACTCTCTCAGTGCCAATCTGTGGTTTCATTTCTACAATTTACAGCAAATTCATGGCCAGGAGAATACTTGGTTACAGCTGCTAGAGAGGGTGGATACGAAGCAGTTAACTTCGTATTGCTTCACTAGCATACAGTTAGGTGGAAAATAGAAATGCCAGCACAGAGTCCACACAGTGACAGATTTTTTAATGTCGTTTAGTCTAGAAGTTGGGCTCTATCCGTTTAAAATATAAGTAGGTTATATAATGTCACAACAGAAAAAAATATTAAGGTAGTAAGACATCATGGAGATCAGCTGTATCATTATTCTAATCATCCAACTTGCCATATATGATTAGGAGAAAGTAAACTCTAAAATCTGTCTGTCCCCCGCCATGTAAATGGCACAACTAAAGCAAGCAGCACAGCACTGTTTTAGGTAGTAGTGGACAGATAATGACAATGTTTCCATCAATTTTAAAGTAGCCAAGGTTTTAACATTCTTTGTAGTAAAATTTTGTTCTCTTTCATTCCAGTTCTCTGTCCTTTTGCCTCAATTTTAATCATTTCTGTATTTTTGGTGGGCCTAGAGTACATGGCCTTCAACCCATTCATATCAATGGCAAACAAGGGGACAGGATAAATGTCTTCATCTCTAACATGATGGTATTTATATAAATGTGTGCTACACGATTTAACCAAAAACAAGAGAACACGTCTTCACTGTATTTTTAATATGATCTTGATTATAATGGAAAATGCTACCTTGAAATAAATATTTGGGGAAAATAATGATTGAACCAAGATTTTATTTTTTTCTACATCATTACTACCTCTCCTGAGACTGCCAAAAGGTGAAAAAAATGGAAATGAAAACATCATTCTAGCCACTGTGTAATTGTCCCATTGTCAGAAAACTGAAGTCATGCAGCAGTCTCCTCCTGCTGAGATCTCCTCCAGGAGGAAAAATAGATTCCATCAATGATGCATTTTAAAATGCTATGTGTGGTATGTACAACTTACTGCTTGTTTTCAGATATTTTTCCAGAGATCATTTTATCTGTGCGACCTATGAATACTTAGTCCCAGTATTAGGTTGCTGCTCTGGAGGCGGTTCCCACAGGCAGCAGCACTCATGAGATTTTGGTACAGAGGCCGTATCCATATCTTGGAGCGCCTTCGGTCTGGGAACTGCTACCTGTCACAATCCCTTCCATTCAGTCCCCCATGGATTTTGACCTGGCATGGATAACAAAACAGAGAGAGATGACCTCTCTTCTTCTTTGCTCTTAAAATGTCAGGTCTCTGGTATGGACTGTAAGGAGCGGAGAGAAAAGCAAACAGGAAGGAAGCCATCCAAGTTGGCACCATTTGCTTCCCGATTCGGCTGAGTCAATGGAGGTCTGTGCTTCCTTCTCTTTCATCTCTCTCCTTAGCACTCCACTCAAACCAGAGCTGCAAATGTCTCTAGGAGATCTTTTTCCTTAGGTGAGAGATAGGCGAGGGAATGATAGACCAATTAGGTGCCAAACTTTTTAGCCCGGAAAAGCTCACAGAGAAGCAACAGGGATTGAATTTGCTCTGTGTGCTTTGCAACAAGGGCACCGTGTTCTGCACTGCTTGCTAATCGGACCATATTTTATAAGGAGACTTTGCAGTAAGGTTTGTAGTTGAGTGACTAAATCAAAAAAGGCAGTTTTCCTTCAGATCCAGGTAGCTCATGTCTCATGCTCTATTCTTTCGACTTCCCAGTTTACTCCATGAAAGGAATAGGCAGAAGATAGAAATAAACACCAGCAACACACTCTACGGGATGGTGTAAACTAAATTCAGTTTAAACCCATGCACAAACACAGGTAAATACCACAGATATCATTATAGATCTATAAAAGTTAATAGTATTTCTGTAATGACGGCCCAGGGGAGAAAAATTCTCAAAGACCTGAATGAAAGCACTGAAATGAAATACAATTCCATCTTTCATTTTGTTAGCAAGATAATTTCGATTCAGTGTTGACTAACATAGAATAATAGGAATAAAATATGCTGTCTCAGTCTCCACGTTATTGGCTTTACATTATTGGTCCTGACAGCTGGCTTTTAAAATGCAGTAAATATTGGGCAATGCTGTTCTGTTAAGAGAAGCCACTTCATCAAGCATATTTCCGAATCACCCTTTATTTTCAAAATGCTTTTAATTCCTCTTTATATGGCAAAGGAACCCATTGCAAAATTGACCTGCAACAGAGTGCCCTCTGCTGCATACATTTAGGAAAGGAAAATAAAGCAAAGTCTTTACAAGTAAAAAACTGTGGACTGAGAACTGCAGATCTGTCACAGGCCACTAGACATTGAATTAAAGGCCAGTATATACGTATATGTGTATTTCACTCTTTCCTTCTTCTGAAGAGCTGGATACCATGGGGGAATAATTGCCTAAAGTAGATATAAAATTTGTGTGAACTGTTTCACAGATTTAAATGAAACCAGTGTGTGTCCTTCCATACCAAAATGGTCTGCACTTATAGGTTGGAGAGTTATTAGGGAAGTTAGCAATCTGTCGGTATTTCACTACTGCAGCCTCCTTCTCTTGGCTGCCAAAAAAGATCTGGAACAATAAGAGGTGAGAAACTCTCTCTGCATATAGATTTGTTTTCTTAGTCCTTAATAGCTCATGCTCCCTTACTTCTTCCCTTCTTTCCATCTGTTATTAGCTCAGTATTACTACACTGAACTCTCCTTTTCATTCCCACGTCCTTGGTAAAGCTATCAGATGTTACAGTTATACCTCCTGCAAATGATTAAGAAGACATTTTGCCAGTGCTGCCTCAAAAGAATGGAGACTGACAGGCTACACATGTATCATGGAAGCAATTCTATAGCTAGGCACAAATTCACAAGCAGACCTATAATTTTCAAATCCATCACTCTTTTTTTTTAAAAAAAGAATCCCCCATTTAATCTGAGTAAAGACAGCCTACTGTCGAATTTGCTGATGGCCCAAGCACCAGTGGCTTCTGTTAAACTTAATCGTGAATCTTACAGCTCAGAGCCTCAAGGATGAGAAAACTGCTTCTTAAAACACTGGCACAAACCGATGGAAAATCTTCCGAGTCACTTTTGAAAACACCCTTATTCACACAACACTTTGCTACTGGTGTCCATGGAGCCACAATTTCGTTCTTAATGTCACAGCTTACATCTCAGTGAGTTACACCGAAAGCAATTGAATGGGATCTTCTTGCACCAACAAGGGTGTCCCCCCCATTAGCCTTCTGCAATCGGAGATGGACATTGAGCACCTTAGGACATTTTAGAGTGTGCCACTAAGGCAGGCCAGAGTCAGGCAGTGATTATCAGTGTTTTCGAAAGCAATGTAAGCAATTACCAAAATTTCTGTAAGTAAAATAGAAACATCAAAAGCAAGCATTTCCACAGTACACCGTGTACACGCGGCCTTGCATGTATTTCAGCAATGAATTTTGTGTCTATGGATTTGTTCCCACAGCTGAGACTTTCCCTTAAGGAAACCCTTGTTGTTCATTTAAAGCGTCTAAGGATGATACCTCTGTAATGGCTTTCCCTTTGCTTCATACCTGTAAATCTTGTATCTTGTGCTAAATCCCTGTCGACTTCTGTCCACAAAATCTGTGTATTCCTGTGAGCGATGGAAGGGTCCCTTATCAGAGAGGAGCCAGTCGAAGGGGCTTGTGGCATGCTGATCCGAAACAGCAGCAACTGCTAAAACCCAGCAATGAAGACTCAGGGCTATCCACTCCCATAGAGCCATCAGAGAGAACAATTCAGCACCAGCGCTGCATCGCCATATCATGCTTCCACTGGGGACTTAGAGCCTTCATTCTCTTAGCTTTCCCTCAACACCTAGACAAAATACACAGTCAATTAGATAAGCACACACTAGGCATCCCTTGGAAGTAGAAACAAGTTTCCTTTCTTTCAGCTTAAAGAGATAGTGGCCTCTACTTTATTACATTTTGCATTAGCATAAACCCCACTAGGCTAGTTAACAGTGGAATGTTTCAGTACTTCAAATGCTGTGAAACTAATGTCTTCATTAACATCAGCAGTGATAATATTTACTGTTGAAGGAAAACCTTCAAAAAGGAGAGGTGCTGCTTTCTTTTTTTTTTTTTTTTTCTTTTTCTTTTTTTTCTAAAATGCTGTCCATTTATGAAAAATATGCAGCAGAAGCATTACTGCCTGTTTGCACCAGTGCAAAATAACTCAGTAAGGTCTACGCACAAGCTCTCAGTTGGGCAGTTGGATAGGAAATAGGGGAGGCTCAGAAAAGCCAAATTGCTTTCTCTTTCGTCTTTAGAAAAGTCTCTTAATGGCTTGTCTTCACTACAAGCTCCGTTAATGGACTCAAGTCCTTCTGTTCAAGCTAGCGGAGCTGGGCGAAGAACGACTGTGCAGTTCAGCGGCGCTGGAGTCACCCAGCACGATGAGCTCAATGAGCTATTGAAGTTCCAGATGCTGCAGGGTTTGAAGTACCGCTGACTTTAAAGTAGCAGCAGCAGACCTGCATTCTGACCCACTCCGACTAAATGGATGGGCCTAATAACACTGTTTCAATTGGGACAAAAGGGTAGTTGGGTGTCCAATTAAAAAAACAAATATGAATCATAGCATCATTTAGGCATTCAGTGAAGACAAGCCACAGTTTGTGCCTATACCTCAGTTCCCCATCTGTGAAATAGGTTAGTGATTCCATGGCCTATTATGTTTTTTTCACAAATAATCAAGAGCATGAAGTTCTCAGAAATACTGGAATGACAGAAGTAATGTGGATCCCTAAGTGTATAAAAACAATCAGTTCGAATATTCAGTGTAAGGTAAAACAGCATGGAATTCATTAAGCTATATTAATGTGCGGGCTTTCATGAGTTGATGAATTTACAGGAAAAAAGAACATTGTTTTAATTCACATTCAAGTAAAACAGCACTCATTATGACATTTTTACAGTGCCCCCTTCTATGAAATTTTTTTACTTAGCAAGAATTTTTTCTTTGCTTCCAATAATTTAATTTGTAAGTATATGCTAAATGCAGTATGCAGTATGCTTCAAACACAACAGTACTTTACCTGCACACTCAATACAATCACTCCATTATAATGAAAATGCTGTAGCTGAATAAATATGCTCTGTGTGTATATTCTAGATAGTAATAGTCTAAAGAGTCTTGCTATAAATTATAAACATATTAGTTGAAGTAAGTTGAATATCTCCAGCAGAGAAAAGAAGTTCCTATGAACCAACCAATCTTCACAGCCTGAGGAAGTAATAACCTATCATCTATACAACCAGAGAAGTAACCAAAGTTTACTGTCTTCTGAGATACAAATGCAGCCGTTGACGTGATTTGGACCTGATCTTGCAAACATTAAATATGTAAGTAATCTCACTGAAAAAAGACTATTCATCTATTTCATGCTGCGCATATGCCAAAGTACTGAGTTGTGGTGTTGGTGGTTGATGATCACAAAATATAGGTTGCATCAATTTTATAAATCTTTAGGAAATGAGATTCCAGGAGTCTAAAACAATGAACTCTTTGACTTATAACTATTCTCTCATGCAAACATTTACATGCAAAAAAGCCAGCTGTTCTGCATATAGCATATGAAGTTTCTATGTTTTCTCCTTACACTGGCAATTTTTCTCTTCCACAGCCTGAAATTTATGTATGTATGTGTATAACCCCCCTGACATCATATGAGCAGTCAGGCAGAGATCTGAACCAAAACTGAAAAGCAACTTTGCCCTCCTGGCCTGCAAAAATTGTGATGACCATCTGATTGCCATCTCTTGTTAAGAATTAACTCAGTGTAAGAGAAGACGTTATGGTAGTAACTTCCCGACTGATGTTTGCATCACATCAGAGTTAAAATCCACGAATAACTCTGTCCTTCTTTCTCCCCTCGGTATAGTCCCACTGTCAGGGAAAATTACATTGCAAAGTAAACTCATCCCCCTGTGTCGCCATCCTCATAGAAAGACCCTGGATATAATTTCTCTACAGCATGTGAAGCTACGAAGGGCAAAATGACAACTATAAATTTTACATCTACCACTGTTAAAAAAGCAGAATCAAAGACACAAAGATCTAAGTTTCTTAAATCAACATTTTTTTTTCCTTCAAAAAAAAATCATGTAATGCTTTAAATTATGAGAGTTTAAATAGGAGTTTACTCATTTGGGTACTTATTAACATTAAAGTGTTCCAGGCCATTAAAATATAATGATGACTAATTGAGCCCTTTTGAATTTGAAACAATAGTATCAGGACTAGAAAATGAATTACTTTGTATATGTAGTGCCTTCCTGCAGCCAGACCGAACGCATGCTCGAAGAGGAATAACGAAGAACCCAGTGCTACCCTCGCCTTAGTGCTACGACTTATGGCACTTTATAAATCAATGGCTGGCAAAACAGTTTTGAAGAACCTGTGTAGTTTCGGAAGAAAATAAGCTCCTTGTTTAAAGTATGTCTAAGTCTATCTTTCAAAGGAGTTTAAATATGTCTAGTCCTTCAGGAGAATAAAATAATGTGTGCATTTCTAAGCAATACTTACCCACTTGTGTATATTGTCCAGTCATTGTAGGCTACATATCATTAATTCTCATAACACCCCTGGGAGGTAAACTTTTACCTCAGTTTAACAAACAAGGAAATGAAGCATGAAAAGACCAAGGCCAAGATTTTTTGGCTGTTAAAGGGATTTAAATGCATATTCTCTATTAAAAAGGTAATTTAGAAAGTCCCAGCCTAAATAATATTCTAAGGTTACACAAGGAAAACTATCTCTATATTTTAAATATTCAGATAAATTCTCTAATGAATGCATATGCCCTGAAAACATTTTGCACAGACTGTTACAGGCATGTGGAAGATATCAAGGTTGTCACTAGAACAGTCGCTGCAGAACTCCAGGGAAGAAATCTGAATTAAATTTGTGGTAGAGCACCTGCTGGTTTCAGGGTGGGACGTGAGTACTGAAAAATAAATGAAGACCTGCTGAGGAACAGGGGTGGTGGATTTTCAAGCAGAGAAATACTCTTCAAACAAAAAATGGTGTATGAACATACTGCCTCTTTAAAGTGGTTTCTTGGAGGACAACCATCAGGTACAGGTGTCCAATAAAATTACTTATTGCTATCCGCAGGGATTTCACTCAGCTACCACTTGCAAAAGTTAAAAAGCTCTTCAGCCTTGCCGCTTGTAAATTCTGAGGTTTGACTGAGCTCAAGGAGCATAACGTGCTACATTCCTCCTGGTTAGACTTCTGTTGTCCTCGCTGGAGTTCATGTAGAATGAATTTGGCTCAGCATCTTCTGGAAACACATCAGCTAGATCAGGCAAAGAATGCTGAAGACTAGCAAACCTCATGCGCGCACATCAGCTGAAAATATAATAGTAGCAAGTATTACGACCACTGGGACACATTTCATCAGGCTTCAGTTGTCAAATCCACTAAATAACTCTACCTAAAAGAGTACAAAATGGAAGTGTCTGCTCGAACTATGGGTTGAACTCTCTTGCTTATAGAACATTAATTGATAAATTATACAGGCTATAATATATAGAATGATATAGGGCCGACCCAGATGCACAGACAACAATATTCAAGAAAAAGTAGATTGGTAAGTTTAAATCCTTCCTAAAGTGGAAATAATAAAAAATTGTCCCAGGGAAGAAAAATCTGTGGTATCTTACTGCATACAACTCACTATTTCTTTTCTTTCTTTTCTTTTCTTTTTTTTTTTTTTTTTTTTTTTAAGAGGTGAGAGTGCTGTATAGAACATATGCCAGTATAGAGCTAGTACTAGAGATAAAGCTACAAAAAAGATCATTACCTACTGGTTCATTAGCAGAGCAGCTTTATATAAAAGTCACTAAACTTGGTATTAGGCATCATAAGTGGCTTTTATGGGCAAGGTTTTAATTTGTATTTCTCAGCAGCCAAAGTAAAATAATTTTACATTAAATGACTATTTTAAATAAGATCATGGTTTTGGCAATATTTCTGTCTAATATGCAGATCTAGAAGCCACTGTGGACTTGGTCTGAGATGCCATATCCTTTTATGCATGGAAAAAACCTCTAATCTTTGTCAAGTCCACCAAAAGGAGTCAGTCTTGGCTCCCTCATTCCCTCTTTCTCTTTGTTTCTCAAGGCAATCTCTTTTGCATAGGGCAAATGCACAAAACTAGATGCTCTTTGAAGCTCTTTGGTTTTTATGTCTACAAGAATTCTACCAAACCTGGAAATGTTCCAACTCTTCTGTGGAGAGATGAGGATCCTCTATGCTGAAGTAGTATTCATGTGCCTGTAATTTCCTCTCAAAGGAGAAATAATAAGAAACAGCTTATCAGGAAACACAATGTTCATCTCTGCACAAGTGGTAGGAACAGTAATGTCTTCAAGATTATGTTTTTATGCAAATAGCCAGAAATTTTCTTTAGACTAACCCCCCAAAAAAATCTAATTACAAATGAGATGGAAAAACAGAAAAAAAAATGCAGCCAATTCTGTTTGTAGGGAGCTAGATTTTGTTCTATTTAAGAGGTTTTTGATGCTCCATCCCTCCATTCACTTACAAGTCTTGATGATTTCAAAGTTATTCCCTTGGATGAAGTACAGTAGTAGCTGTAATGCAGGGTACACATGATATTTCTTTTAGTTTACATATGCCATGGGAAACAGGATCAGAGTCATTTGTGGATTTTCTTTCAGTTATGCAAAATTCTCAGCAATATTACCAGTGACTTCAACTTTGAATCAACGGCAAGAAGCAACAATTTATCCACCGTAGCTGGATGCAAAGTAATAAAACTCAGAACAGGGAAGATAAGTCAGGACCATATTTGCAAAGGTATTTTGACACTATAAGAAAAAGGAAAGTAATTTGTGTGTGGTGGATAAAATAATAGTCTGAGTCCCAGAGATTACTCTCATATCCTAGATCACCCTGGATTCATCACTTTACTTTTCTGTGCTTTCACTTCCTCATCTGAAATGAAGAGAGATAGCATTGTCTTCCTTAGCAAAGCACTGTAAGACCTACTCATAAGAACTCTGTGTTGTAATTATAATACATAATTATAATTTATAATTATAATTTATAATTTTTTCCTCAAAAAGTAGCTTCTGGCACGTTAACACTGAAACAAATGTGGCAGGCAGACACCTGTCCTTGAAATGCTCTTGCCTTCCAGTGTAAATGAGACAGCCACAAAGCTGATGGTGTGCTGGGGAACAGAAAGGCAGAAAGCGGTGGGATCAGTACGGGTTACCGTGGAGAGGTGAAAGGAGCTGAGAGTCTGAGAGCATCTCACTTGTCCTGGGCAATACTCTCAGCCACCACATGAAGTTTGTTCTTCAAAGGAAAACATCAGAATCCATAAAATACACTCTTGTGAGCTAAGGTTTCTGAAAGACAGCAAAAGAGTCTCCCAAACGGAGGGATCTATTCTGTCCTGTGTATTGGAAAAAGAGCGTAGCCATGTGAAAATCAGCAAAAGGATGATGCAGTGACAGTAAAGGCAGGAGGTAAGTTTGGTGGAACAAAGAAACAACGAAGGGTTTTGGGGGGTCAAAAGAGAGCTTTCCTTGTCTCCAGACCTGATGCATGTGAGCTGCAGAGTACAGTGCATGCCATTATGGAAGAAGTAGACAAAACACATTTGTCAATAGGCAACTTTTTCTGAAGGCTTTGGATCTTTTTCTTCTTCTTTTTTTTTTTTTTTTTTTTTTTTTTTTTTCTGTCATTCAGAGTGAGCTACGATGAGCCCTGACCTAAGGACTGTCCCCAGCTGGGACTCAAAAGTAAACATGTTGGAAAATCTGAAAGGAGAAAATAACTCTACATCTGACATCTCTAAGTGAAGTTTATGCTCCAGGCTCAAAAGAATTTGGGCTCCTCATATGAGCCCCTAGTGTCCGCTCTGGCTCCATACGGTACATTTTCTTCTGTTCAAATAGAGCCTCCTCAAGTGCCAGATTTCAGCTTTCCTCTCTCTTCTCCATGTGAGACCAGAATAAGCCCCCTGTAGCTATGTTCGGGAAAATTGAAACATCAAAGAGATAGCAGTCTGAATTTTTTGTAAATGCAATCCCATTTCTGTTCCTTGTCCTAGCCTTCAGAAAGGAGGAGCAAAAAATAAAATGCACCCACAAAAGTGAGAAAATATATTATCCTGACCCCTGCAGTCATTGCCTGATCCGTCTGCTGTGCGAGATTTGATTACCACAGGTTACATGATTACACCTATTGTCCACAAAAAATGCCTTGGTGTTTGCAATGTCTGTGTAGAAGTCCACTTCCGCAAATGCCTGTCAGTCTATAGTTAGATGAACCTACGTGTTTTTATTGCATCTCTGTGCAGCTATTGCCAGTCTCCTCAGCCCTGGAAGTACATCCTAGCTGCCAGGTATGCTGAGGTAATTGTTTTCATACTTAGTATTTGTAGAAGACCTAATTTTTCCTTTGCTGCCCAGATCATGATGCATAAATTCCCACAGGCACCCTTTCAAGCTGTTAATCTAAGTTCATCCTTCTGTGCAAACTAATTTTTATGTGTCCTAGCTGATCAAAGGAGGCAGTGTCCCCAAAGTTTCAGTTTTTCTGTTTCAATAAAGTGATTTTGGTCCTCTAGCAAGTGTGCTATAGAGAAGGCTTTAGCTGTCAGGGCCTGAGAGCACAGGGATGCTTTCAGGGTATTGCTGAGGACCTTGTGTCCCCCGGCAGAGCATTCTGCTGGACTGCTGGACGGGAAGGACACTTGGTGGTGAGGGTAGGGTCATGAGACAGAGGCTTCCTGGGGCTGTCACCAACACCCCTCACTTTAGCTCTACTTCTGCCCTTGTAAAACAGGAGTGGTAGCACTCCTCTACCACATAATGGCACACTATGCAATTTATGACAGAGTGAGTATGAGTCATCTGGATGCCTCACACATGTGAATTGAGTAAGTACATGAAAGAGGGAGGTTTCAGAGTGTCCCAGCTCCTCATTTTTAAACAACAGTTGGTACCGATCTCCTTGGCCAACAAAACCCATCAATCATACAGGGAGCAAGCTAGGTTGAAGCCAGATCCACCTAAGTGTGACTCCAAGGGCCCCTTGGTTGAAGCTGCCCTCCTAAGCTCCGTGAAGCTGCACTTAAACCTACTGCTTCTAGAGGTTTAAACCCACTCCAGGCTGGGCAACTATATTTTAGGAAGCATAAAAGATCATTGGAGAGTAAATCTTTATCTTTCCAAGTTCACAAGGGTACACGGAATATTATATGTGCAAGAAGTCTTTGCATGTAGATCTTCACATGATACTGAGTGATCCTCAGGTGATTGTTCCTGTGCATAGGAAAATCGTATTCACCTGGATTTATTATTTCCCACATGAAATTCTCTGCTTGTGATATCCCTTTGTACAAATACAGCAGGCACTGGAAGGCTCATGAAATCATACTTCCATTACACAAGTTTCTCTAAGGACTCTTCCAAATCAGCCAAAAATTGCAAATTAAAACATCTGAGGATGTGAAGGAAAATAGAATAGAAACGGCACAAACTCTCTTTAGAAAAGTTCAGAACTTGTTCTACAGAGAAAAAGAAAAAGGCAGATATTTTAAAACTTGCATTACAGTTTAATGGAACTATTTAAAACTCAACTTTAAAATGTTCAGTGTTCTCTGCCACAGTAATCCAGTTGGATGTACTCTTATGGGGATTGAGTGGCTCCTTAGGATTTGCGAGGAGTACACCCCAAATTATATATTATACTACCAGTAAAAAGTCATGAAGAAAGGGCAATAGTCCTCCTTTTCACCTATAATTTTTAGTCGCAGCCAGAAGATTTTGGGCCCAACTTATCAATGAAGTATCAGATGAATGTGAAAAGAATATTTGTGCTTAAACATACTAGCTATATCCAGTAAACCACATCAGAATAACAAACAGCTCTTGCCCCTTTAGTTCTTTCTACCCTTTTATTCGACTCAAGCTAGTTTTAAAGCCCAGGGCTGTTTCAGTTGTTGTCATCTAAAATGGGAGGAAGCAGTTATTCACAGATCGTTCACCATCATTTTAGTTCTAAGTTTTCAAAGTACTTATTACTGAAACCAAAAGGACTCTCATCAAGGGAGATGAGGTAGGGGGAGGATTTTATTCTCCAATAGTTTTCTGAGATTGAGGAAGGGTCAATTTCTAGGAAAAGGAGAGTATTTGGAGCAGAGTACTCTGGAAATATAGCTCAGATCTTACTGTGGAACTGTTGACTAGTCCCTTAGCCTTTTTTTAAACATATTTTCCATCCATAGCATCAGGCGAAAAGGTACTGTGAAGCCTGGACAATTAATGTCTATACAGTGCTTGCAAATCATTCAATAACAAAAATGTTACAAACTGAAAAGAATGAAGGTGATAATATGGTTCATTCCCTCCACGCAGTGCTTGGCTAATTATTTATTTCACTACTTAAAAAGTCTTGTTTCTGGAGATTCTGCAACAAATGTTCAGGAAAGGAAGGAGGGCAAAGGAAATTGTCTCAGTCACAGACAAAATAGGAATTTGCTTGGAGCTGTTGAAGTGCTAATATTGTTCATAAAATAATGAAGAGCAAAAATAATAGTGTGTGGGTGTTTTCTGGTTTTAGGAAGAGGGCCAAAGAAGCAAGGCACTCGACTGAATGTAATGAGCTCATATTTACAAAATCCCACGGACAGCCTAGTTTCATTAACTTCCACCCCCTCAGATATTATCTAACCTAATCCATAACTCTGTTCTTGTTTCAAACTATGGTCATAATAACTTTGTTTTCTGGAGTTATAAAGATGAATTTCTCACTTTCAGAGGCTCCATGCCGGTGTAGCATACCTGTCATTCTAGCTAGGGCACATCTGATCAAGAATTTGCACTCTTCTTGATTTTACTTTCCACGGGAAAAAAAAAATGTTTACAACTTTGACCAGGAATCACTTAGAAATAATTTCCATAAAGGTCCTGTGGCATGCATCACATTTCTGGATGAATTGCCAAACAAATGGATGATTTTCTATGCTTTTATTCAGCATCAGTATCTAATAGAATGGTGATTTTGTTCTGTATGTTGCTCTTCTATTATGTCTCTCAGGCAAAGGCACTCCAAAGCCTGTAACATATTTTACAGTTGATTTCACAGACTGGGGACCAAGTTAACAGCTAGTATAAATGGATGGTTAAAGCTCATTTCAGGTTCCCAGAGCTAAATCCATTCATGCTAGGAAGAAAAAGAAAAAAAAAATATATACACCATCAGGGCATATGAGAAATATCTTGCAATCTGTTGTACAAGCTTCCTAGACAGGACTTGTGCAGGATCAAAGACCATAGCTCTGCATCTGATTCTGCTACAGACTGTTGTGTGACTTTGTAGATCCTTTGCCTCAACATTTTAAGCCTGTAACTAGTATATGGGAAACATCCAGATCCTCTTAAATGTGCACATTATAGCTATTAATCTTTTATAGGTGCGAGAGTGGGGACTTTATGGCTGGCTGAGTAAAGATTCAAGCTTCAGCAAGACAGTTTGGACCTAATGGCATCTCAGGATGTATAATGCACAATGCTTGATTGTAGAAATAATGTCATGTATAATAATTATGTCATGTATATTGGACAGCCTGCTATCTCATATAAATGTATCTCCAAAGCTATTCCAACTTCCTTTTAAGTCTCATTCCTAAAAATAATTGATATAATATTTTTCCAGATAATAGATTTGTCTCTTATTTGACAAATTTTGAAGAAAAAGAAAAACAGAAAAATGAAAAATGTATCTCTGTTAAAAAGTATATTTCTTCTGAACATCATGTTATAAGGAGAGAAAGTTTGGGCTTTAGAGTCTTCTCATAATTTACAATCTTTCTAGTGTTTTAATCGACCTAAATGATAGTCTAAAACCATGCTAGCACAAAATTATCACTATTTCTTATTGCAAGTGGTAGAAAAAGACATTCTGATTTAGTAGAAAAATGTTAAGTTAATGCTGAAAGGCTAGTCTTATCTTCAAACTTGCAGTTAGTATCTTTTCAGCATGAGATGAAAGATGTATGGTCTATGTCTTTTATTAGAGGTTACAGATCTATAGCTAATGAAGTCTCTCTAGGTGTGTGGAGCATAAGATTTCTTCATTACCGTCTCTCTTTTTTTTTTTTTTTTTTTCCCAGGATGATTGAGAAAAAGAAAGTGTTGGTAGACTGTGCCTAGCCAAGACAAACCTCTATGAAGAAATTAAGCTGTCTTATGAATAACCATGTCTGTTAGAAGCACCAGTACCATTTCTTCAATTAATGTGAATCAATCTAATAACTGTACATTACTAAATAGCTCAAAGGGTACTTAACAGGTTACTAAAACGTTCATTTTTTTAAGCCAAGAAGTCAGATTCATGTCCAAGATGAGCAGTGGCTTAAGAAAGAGAACATCACCAACTAATGGACTTCACCAGCTAATGTTTGTCACCAACTAATGGCTCTATGTGAGGTAAGTTCCTCATCTCCAGAGGCTGCCAGCAGGATTGGTCTCCACTTGCACAAACAATGCTGCTTCACATAAACGAGCATCCTTATGGGAAGGGTTGGTACAAAGCTAAGGAGGAAGGCAATTAATCCAAGAAATGCAGAACAGCTGCAAGTTCTTGAGGAACAGATGAACTTATCAGCTCTGCCCACAGCTCAGGGTGGAAGAACCAAATAGCGAATGCTGAAATTCTGCTTGTACTGTTTTACATCTTTCCTGTGCTGAGATCATCTACCTCAAGATGCCAAAGAACACATACCTCTATATGCATGTAAAACTTTGTGTTCAAAATACAATAATTCTAACCTTAGGGCTGCACATTAAGTTCAAAACAAAACATTTGCACTGAAGTTTGCTGTCACAAATATTTGCTTTTGTCTGTCCTCTAAAGTGTTAATGAATGTTGATCTGTAAAATTTTAGGTGAAAAACAGCTAATTAAGGTTGTACTCTTGGCCTGCAACCCTAATCTGTAGCACCATTTTTCAGCATGTGATGGTATTTTTTGCCAGCAAAGTTAAGCCTTCTTAGAAATAGAGATTTCAAATAGAAAAAAAAAAAAAAAAAAAAAAAAAAAAGCACAATATTTTATAATGTAATTGTTTTAATAATCCCTCCCAACTTTGGAGTCTTTAGATGAGGTCACCCATGTCCAGTAGTCCAGGGAATCCCAGGGTCACATGGTTAACCGGGTGTTTGTGTTAGTTCCAGTAGATTTATAAGTACTCAAAGAGCTAAATGAGCTCTGCATAGTCCTGAGTAGTCATGAATAATACAGGATTAAAACTACAGAGCAGTGCTCTGATTCCCCAGATTTAAGCCCTTAACTGGCAATGTACAGTAAATACCTTAGAAACTTTTTCTTCTTAATCAAGTGGCTGGTAGATCTGGGAAGGTGTTACTACAAATGTGCAGAATTTTCTAATCACCATTAACGTGGCTGCTACAGCAAAGGTACCTGACTGAAGAGCCTTGGGATCTCACTTCATTACAAGAGAGCCCACTACAATTTAATAAAGTCCACTTAGCTCACGGTATATATCGCCTGGTCGATCTTCTTCCTAAGGTGGAACAAAATCCGTGGCCCCTGTGAGAGGCTCATTAGTCAAACAGGTAAAGCCTCGATAGGGCAGAGAGCGCCCTTGTTTCCTCTCGGCAGCAGGTTACTTCGTGGCAGCTAGGATGAGCTGAGACTTTCAATGGGAGATGGGAAAAGGGTTGTGCTTAATAAGCAATTGCATGGTGTGACCTTAGGTGGAAAGCAATTATACATACCATGGGCATGGATGGATAAATTCATGGGATATGCATGGTGTATATATGCATATAGATGTATATATGTGTGTATACACATATATATACAAAATATGTATATATACATGTGTTTACTTACTGTGGTACATATAAGTAATTAATTTCAGAGCTAGTAAACCAAATTGTGCACACTATGGTCTTCAACAGTATGATGACCTGATTCTCGGGGTACTGAATGCCTGCAGCTCAGTGGGGCCCTTTGGAAACTGAAGTTCTCTTAATGTTCTTAAGTTCTCTTTTTATATACAAAAAAAGTTGATTTATCAGTGATGATAGACTCCTGAGACCTAAAACAACATAAGACGAAGGGAGAAAAAAAAATCCTTCATTTCTCTACTATTTTAATGTTCTTTGAGTCAATATAGTCCCCTTATTCTGCTCAGTATGCAGTATGTAACTTCATGGTGCTCCCAGGTTTCCTGATACTGAAGTTCATTTTGGTTCCAAATTATTATCTTGGAAATTGATCCTGCTTTCAGGGAAGTTAATAGTAATGCAGTGATTGTCTTTAATTGTGCAAGATCAGGCCCTTCCTGAAGAGCAGATACATTGAACAACAGGAAAACAATACTATGATGAGAATGCACTTGCAATTAAAAAAAAAAAAAAAAAAAAAAAGTATGAATGACAGGGTTAAGGATTAAGAAGAAGAGTCAGGTATCTTCCCCATAAAATTATTATCTATAAGTTATTAGCTACAAGACTCTAACAGGCAAGTTTTCATTAGTGAAACCTTCTTGAAAGTATGTTTTGTTAAATGGCGTTTTGGGTGATTTCACTCCCCTATAGGATTACTAGTGTTTCAGGAGGAAAAGAAGAAAAAAAAAATCAATGTCTGCTCCTGGGAGGAATAAGAAAGAGAGGCACTAGACACACGTGACAGCTGGAAAATGCTAAATGTTTCCAGACAGCATCCTCTGGTGACTCCCACCACTCCCTTTTCCTTCTAAGTGAAAACTTAGGTATATTGATCGATTTTCCAATTTTCCATTTAGATTCTCAGAAGGTACTGAAGAAGCAAAGTTCTTGGTGAAAAGGGGGTGAGGGGGTTTCTTGAGGTATGTGTTACATTTTCCTGTTGAAATCTCAAGCAAGACATTTTCTAAGCTGATCACAGTCAGATGCGACAGCCCCATTCAAAAGTAATCTGAACAAAATAAAACTGCTTCAGTCTCATAAATCAGTGCCTCTTCCTGGGACAGAGAAGAGTGGGAAGTCCCTGCTATTTCTATGACTAAAGAAACAACTTTCCAGACACATATTGGCACAAACAGTGAGTTGGCTCCTGCAGTTAATTCTTTGTGATAGGATGCAGGCAGTTGTAGAAAAAAAATGGGAAGGGATGGGGCCAGGTGATTACATCACTCCCAGATTCTGGGGCTGTTTTATCGGCTTGTTGTACAGACACTGCCTTCTGCAGCCAGATCTGTAAGACATTCAGCTGCTTGTTTCCGTCTTTCCGAGCTAACGTTTTTGCTCACAGCGTTTCAGCACCTCAACGAGCAAGCACCCTGAACGCAGCAACTCAAGCAAACCCTGTGTGTCAGGGAGGTTACCCTTCGCTGGAGGTGGATAAGCTTGTGGAAAACACACCGGGTCATTCTCCACATGCACACACTTAAATTACCTACTCTACTTAGAGAGAAGAAATGGTAACAGGCAAGAATTTATAGTATTTTTTGTATAGACCTGTGATAGTTATGTCTAACTAATGCAAGGCAACAGTGCCTAAGACTACAGCTCTCTTGCAGACCATAGATCCAGAGGAGAAGAAATACAGTTCAGGCATTTTTCTCAAAGCTGGGTCCCACGGCAAAGCTGCATTTAAAATGAGTAACTCTGTTGGATATCGACTGCAGCTTCTAAACTCTGTATCTGTCTACAAGGACTGTTCCACCAAAGTTATTTTTACTTCTATAAATGTAAGGCAGGTTACTCAAGCTATTTGTATGTGTAATGTGCTAGAGCCACTCATCTTTGAAAACATAGCCACTGTTAAGTTTTGAGTCTGCTCTTTCTTTTTATAAGTACTCTTCCATGATGTTGTATTTAAGTAAAGTTAGATATGGGATTTTGCTAGCAAATAAGTTATTTTGGTTTCTTCTGTCAAACTTGCTTGGCAGCTACATGTCTATCTGTTTTACTCTGTGTGTATGTATGTATGTGTGTGTGTGTGTGTGTGTGTGTGTGTGTGTGTGTGTGTGTGTGTGTGTTATCAGGTCTATCTCACATTGGCCTTCATTTTGGTAGGGATCTGTGACTGCTTTTCATGCCGTAACATTCCTCATCATACACATCACGCTTTTCTGCGAGTCATGGACTTACTTTACTACCCACTATGTATTTCCCGCAGGCTTGCTTATCCCTAAAAGAAATCTTAATACTTGAAGCTGACACTGTCTGGCAAAAAAATTTCCCAGACAGTAAATCAGATCACATTCCACTTTCTTCCCTCTCTCTGTGCTACGCAAGTCAACACTTAAGGAAACATGGACAAAATAGGCACTCACGCACAAGCTGCAAACCAGATTGCTGGTAAGAAAGCTCTTACCTTTAAATGCATGGTGGTGCCTGAGCAGCACGGAGTAGCCCAGGAAAAGCAGATCTCCTGTCTCCCAGCGCGCTGGGCAGCTCACATCCTATATTTTCTTTACCTCGCTTTTGACACCATGCTGTATGATTGGCCGGGCTGCCGAGGAGGTCCGCGCAGCGCCGCTCGGCGGGAGCGCGGCTGCCGGCGGGAGCGCGCTGCGCGGAGCCCCTCCTGCCCCCGCAATACCCAGGAGGCCGGCGGGGTTTAAGCGCGGGCAGGTGAGCAGCCGCGCGTCTTTGGCACGTTTCCTTGCGCTACCCCAGCCTGGCTGTCCACAAGCAAAATAATACTAATAAAGAAATAATAATAATAATAAAAAGCCAGGGTGCTGCCCCAATAATGCTAATTTTCCGAGTCATCCAGCTCTGCGTGAGGAGAGGGGGTCCTCCCGCCTAGAGCCGCTGAGCGCTGGCAACGAAGCATCAAACTAATCAGAATCTTCTCTATTAAGCATGTCTCACGCTTGCTGGATGCAATCGCCTGTTAAGACTACATTAATTGCATGGATTTAGTGGATGTTTGGATATAAAGGGTTCGGTCCTCCCCCCTTGTTGCAACACACACACACACACACACACACACACCCCTTCTGCTGAGCACAGAAATGCCACCAGCTCCAGTCTGCGCCAGTCTTATTGCCCAGACATCCGTGCCATCCATCACTGGGATTGTGGTCTCACCAACTCAGATGCCCTCGCCCTGTGTCCTCTCAGCTCCCAGCCCCCCACTGGCGGAGGGGGAATACAGAGTGGCTCTCAAACCCGGGAAATATTCCGCTGCTGGGCACGTCAACCTCTTTTGCAGCGTGCCATCGTGTAACCAGCACGGCAGAGGTGATGCTCACAGGGTGAGCTATTCCCACAGTGAGTTAACCCCTCGGTATTTTTTTTTTTTTTTTTTTTTTTGTATTTTTCCCAAGGTTAAATAATAATAATAACTTAAAAAAAAATCAGGCAGAGCCTCTGAAACGCACTTACCTAGGTATTCCTCTACACCTGGGAAGGGCATCTGACTGCACGGAAACTTTCCTGAGCCGCCTGGTGCGGGAGGATCCCGGTCGCAGCAGCGTCAGAGCAGTGCAATTCAGCCGAAACCACGGGGATTTGGTTCATTAGCCCAGTGCCGTCCTAAGGGGGGACGGGGCAGGGGGTGGTGGTGGTGGTGGTTGTGTGGGCGGCGGAGGCGGGCGGGGGGCAGAGGCTGGTCACGAATGACGATAAGGAGAAATTCTCCTACTGGAGAAAGGCACCGGGCTAGACTGGGAGGGTTACGAGCCGCTGGAGGAAGGATGGATTTTGGATCCTACGCCTGAAGGGCTTTTGCAACTCCTCCTTTCCCGGCTCAGCCGGCGATTTGGAGGCAAGGGCGGGGGGAGCTCTGTAGGGAAGGGGGCATTGATCTTTCCGTTCCTCTGCTCTCCACCGGGCAATAAATTTGGGTGCCGTGCGGTATGTTGCCCCCCACCACCACCTTCTCCTACTGAACGTGGGCGGACCTCGGCCGCTAATTACAGACGTAGAAATGTTGCAGGTACTAGCCACAAATGGCACTCCAAAGACACTTGGCCTTCACCTCCCGCCAATAAGAATGTTTATTTCCCCGTGTCCTCCTTTCCTTTGAAAGTAAAGCGGTCCCTACTTCATCCATAAAGCAAAAGATCTCCGCCTCAAAACCTGGCATGCAGATGTGTAAGCGCGCAAACGCTTTAGGAAGACTCCGTCTCCTGCCTATCCTGGGTCTAGCAAAAAGGCAGCTATTTCCGAAAATAATACGGCATAGCAGCCCCCCACCCCCACCCCGTTCCCTTCCCAAGCCGGCCAGCCCCCTCCTGCCCCGGCACCCAAATCCTCGCACCTCCGAGCACAAGCGGCGGGACCGACCGAATCAGCTCCGGCAATCCTCTCCCTTTCGGAGACTACTTCCCCGTGCCCAATCCTACCCAAGCTTCTTCAGCAGGAGTAATGAACTTTTCCACCTTATCTCCCCGCACAGACTTCCAGGCACTCTTTTATACATCACATGCACGGCTCTCCTTAGCCGTTACCAATTTCGGTACTTTTCCCTACACAGGAGGCAGAGCACCATCCAACATCCAGGCCGGCAGCTGTGCCTGCAAACTAGACCGTATAGCAGGTCCACCAGCCTGCTGCAAACATTAATAAAATGCAACGAATGAGCAGCGGCATGCTAAGGGCAGCTGGATGGGGGCTGTGGTGCGGGTTGTAACTTAGTGCCTGGAGCTGTGACTAACACACTGAACGGACGTGTGCTGATAAGGCTGAGCGCCTCTTAATTTCCTCGAGTTTGGAAAGTCGAGCGAGCAAAGCAATCGAAAGGCTGAGAAAAGCCAGGCAAGGTTGTTTTATTTTATTTTTTTCCCTTTTTTTTCTTTTTTATGTCCGTTAGTTGCAAGCAAACAAGCAAAATCCGAAACCGACCCCACTCACCGGGCGGCGTTGCAGGAGGCGAGGCGAGGCGGCGGCGAGCGAGCGGCGCGCGCCCGGTGCGCGCCCGTGGGGCCCGTGCGCGGCGGCCGCGCGCCGCGGGAGCGCTGGGCGCCGCTCCGGGGGCGCGGGGAAGCGGCAGCAGCTTCTGGCGGCACTGGTACCCGCTCGGTGTGTGTGTTTGTGTGTGTGCGTGCTGGAGGGGGAGGCACCAGACCCAGAGAAATTGGGGGGGGGGGGGGGGGGAGAAGGGAGGCGAGGGGAGGAGAAAGAGAAGGAAATCCAAAAGGCGAGAGGAGTTGTAAGGAGGAGGCAAAGGGGATTTGTGGGTGTTTTATTCTTTTTTTTTTTCTTTTCTTTTTTCCTTTTTTTTCTTTCTTTTTTTTTTTTTTTTTTTTTTTTTTTTTTTTTTTTCCTGGTGGCGGTGGGGAGGAGGAGCGGGGGTCTGACTGCGCAGAGGCGGCGGCGAGCGGCAGCGCTGCACCCCGCGGGCGCGGGCTCGGGCGCGGGCGCTGCGCTGCGCTGCGCTGCGCGGGGCGGTGCAGTCCCGCTCCTCCTCCTCCTCCTCCTCCTCCTCCTCCTCCCCCTCCCCCCACCCGCCTCCTCCTGCAGCCCATCGAGCCCCGGCGGCCGTACCGAGCGGGTAAGAGGACCCTTGCTCCCGGCCTCCCCCCCCACCCCCGCAACCCTCAGCTGGTCCTTTGTTTTGGAGCCCTTTGTTCTATTTTATATTTTATTTTATTTTATTTTATTTTATTTTAGTGCAAGATCGGGGTGCGCCCGGGGAGAAAGGAACCGACTCGAGGAGGTGCAAATCGCGGCAATTAACATGTGTCCCGACTGGCCGTGATGGTGCTGGGAAAATATTCGCCCCACTCCCCCTTCCCCCCCCGGCTCAGGAAACGCATCCCTCCCCTATCCTCCACCCCATCCCGGCTATCTGTATGGAAATCACGAGCTGGCTTAGTGGGAAAAGAAGAAATCTCTCTCTTTTTCTTTCTTTATTTGTTTTATTTTTTTTCCCTGGGATTAGCGTGTGTGCTGCATGGCAAGGTGTGGGTGGGAGGGGGAAGCCGCGCCAGCGTTTGCTCCCCGTTTACGTGCATAGAGCCGCAGGTTGAGAGCCGGGCGTTAGCAAACTGAAAGCCGGTCCCCGCTCGGGAAGGTGGGGGGGGCGATCGGTGAGCAAAGGGGCCCTATAGATGCAGAGGTGTTTGCATATGTTACATGCATGCGTGGTGTACACCTGGCACGCACGGGGTGGCCGGCGGTATCGCCCCTGCCCTTGTGCCTTGCGCCTCGCGTGTGCTCTTCCAGAGAGACTGTCGTTTTTGCCAGCATTTTTCCGCCGAGAAGGGTTTTGCCTTTCCCAGGCATCTCCCGAAGCGCTGGCGTGAAGTGTTTGCGTAAATTTGCCAGTCTGGCGGTTTTATGTTTCCATAAGCTTTTGCGAGAGGTTCGGCACTTGCAGAGACACGTCTCCTCTGGCATCACAGTGGTTCATTCCTGTCAGCACGTTTTAGTTATTTTTAAATTAAGCAATTATAGTGATTTGCTTTTAGTAATGATCTGGCTTTTTTTTTTTTTTTTTTTTTTTTTTCCTTGTTTTTCTGGGGGAGAGAAAAGAAGGGGTGGAGAGAGGATGCTATTGTTAGTGCAGTAAGAAAAAACAGTGTTCCTTTCAAGTGTAGTTGCTGTTAAAATATGTAGGCATGTGTATGATTCATTATGCAGTTATAAAAACGAAAGGCACACCAGATTGCCGCTTTGCCTGAAAATATACTTTCTTTTACAGCAACAAGTAGTACAGGCTTCTCTTCCCCCTCTTCTCTCCCCCTCCCGCCTTCAGCCCATCCTGACAAAATGCCAGTAAGAAAGGTCAGTCTGTTTATGTAAAGATCACTGTGTTTCTTAACAAAGACTGCCGCACATCATGCCTGCAATGACTTTCAATAGACTTTCAGAGTCGAGATATCCAATAAGAGTGCTGTCCATTTTCTGGGACTGATAAAATCATAGAGAAAATGCAAGACAAAACCAAAGACGCAGCTTTGCGGAGGGGAGAGGTCAACAGTACCAAGACGGGCATGTGCAGCAAGATCTTTACTTCATAGCGATGTTTATACTAGCAAGATCCAATGCAAATATTTATTTATTTATTTATTTATAATATAAAGAGACTTGCTGATATACTGATGCTTTTCTGCTCTTCTCTTTAGGTTTCCTGCTAGCCCTAATGATGTCCTAGGCTGAACTTATTCTGCAGCTACCTCACACTAAAGTTAGATTGAATCAACCAAGGGGAATTTCATGTTGATTCTGATCAATTCTTCCTCCACCTCTCCCTCCAAAAGATGTTTCTATTGATTTTGGTGGATTTTGGCTTAGACCCTGCATAATTAGGTTCAGTTTTCATTTCTTAGCATCTGGAGGCACAGTGGACACAGCCTGCTCTATATTTCACAGTACTCCCTTTCCCTTCCTGCCAAGTACTTTAATCTAGAAAGCAGTGCAACTTTGTTTTCTCAGCTAGTATCACCTCTTCTGGCCTTTTTCCTCCTTTAAATTTAATGAGGGTATTCTGATATAGTTCTCCATAATACATATATTCCATATCTGAAGGGAGGAAAAAACAAAATTGTCATGGAGTTAGTATATATCTTCCACTGTGGCCAACTCTAAGAATTAATTGTCACCATGGTTCCATTCTAGCCCTTAAAATACTCCTTAAGCAGAATTCAAGTGTTGCAGAGGACTTTTTTCAGGCCTTTTGTTCAATAGTGTTAATAATCCATGACCATAATATAAATACCATGAAATATTACCCTAGGGCAGAATACCAAAACTGCAAGTGATGGTGCAAGAAAAGATACCACCCACTGAAAATCCTAAATTCAAGCTGAGGCTCCAGTCTGAGCTGAGGAGCTGCACAGCATCACATGAGAGGGGAGAGGCACATCACACCAGCCAGTCTTGAAAGCCTGGTGGTCCTCAGTTATAGGTCATTAGAACCTGTATACCCACATTAAACAGTGGTGTGAATCTGTATGAGCCAGTGCACACCATAGCAGGGTATCCATAATAATTTTTGGACTTCAGATAATCAACCTTTTGATGCTTTTTCTTCCAGTACCTGCTGCGTGTTTCCTTTTAGCTGTGGGAATGACATGCAATTTATTAAACTGGTTCAGCAGTTACCCTTAGTTTGCAGCTTGCAAACCTATTATGCGAACAATATTGTCACCTTCTTAAAGTGCCCTGCTCCTGGCTATAATGAATTCTCTGCATGCCACTCTGCTGTAAATTCTCCATCTAAAATTTCCATCCACTTCATGTCTTGTCAGGAGAAACTGCACTTGACTTCTGAAACAGCTGGGAGGAGCAAATTGATAACCTCCTAACGTGCCTTGCCCTTAACTGAAATTATGACAAAGTAATTAAAGTTAAAGCAAAAAGACTTAAACTCTGGACCGCTTATGTTAATAGTGTTTTTGCATGAGTGAGATCTTTTTAGAAGTCTGATTTGAATGTCAAATTTGCATATGAAGCTAGAAAACGTAGGGAATGCTTAATTGCCGTCTGCGTCCAGAGTTCAGATTTTGCTTTGAAAACAATATGTCACATATTCTTGAGTGTTGTTTCTAGTTACTGTTTGGGTGCTTCCAAAAATTGAGCTGAACATCTAAATAAGTCCTGTGCTTGCTCACTATAGAAACAAGTACACTCTATTTAGAATTTTATTTCATACATGCATTTTGACCCATACGGTTTTGTTTTAGCAGAGACAAATGATTCACTTGAATAAAATTATATCCACCTTTTTTTAAAAAAAATTTCTTGCAGAGGAGTTTCTTTTTAGGATTCCCCAGCATTTCACTTATATGGAATTAATCGGTACTGTAGAAATTATTTAAATTCTCCCTTCTAAAATTAACTCAAAGAAATCCAACAGTAGCAATGATTGCACCCTTGCTTTGGCAGTAGAGTACAAAGGTGAAGTGTGGGATTTTTTCAGGCTATTGCTATCAGTAAAGACCCAGTTTTAGGAGATGGGGTAACCTCTGTGAAGAGACTGACAGTATTTTCCCACTTCTTCCAGAACGTAATTTCAGGACGTATAAGCACATGTGAACTCACTAGCCATAGCTAGACGTTGAACATGCATATCCAGGAAAGAAACAAAAGCAATTGGGATTTGGAGGCATGAGTTTTTCTAGGGATTAGCAACCTAGATATTCCCTGCTCTAGACACATTTAAGTATTCTGTGGTGTTTTCACTGCCATCATTATTGGCATTAGGTAGGGTGCTACAGGCACAGTGTTCCCAATCTGCACATTAGAACTGAAACAGGCAACAGAAAATGAAATATTTGTCTTCAAATCCATGCGACAACAATAATAATAATGTCTTACAATACTGTTATTGACTTTTTTGTTGTTCTCTGTTTTTCAAGGTAAGGTGTATTTAGGCCACATATTTCCAGCTATATGGGTTTGACATTTTTTAAATAACATCTGATATGTTCAGGTATTCACTTTTCCCTGATAGCTGGGCTTTAATAAATCATACAGTCATGTGAAGCATTGTTTGTGTGTGTCTGTGGGGGGTAGTTCTGGGCATCAAATGCCTGGTTTTCTTAAGGAGAGTTTCTTTTCCATAACTGGGATAGTCCACGCTTCAGTACCAGAAGAGATGTCCTGTGAAGATAGTGCAGTACGTACTTTCACTAGTTGACACCTTGGACATGAGATAGAGGCTGTGTTGCCGTTCCACATGTGTTGGCTTTACAAGCACAGTGAGAAGCGCTAACCAACACTTTAGAGGGTTTGCAGAGCACCAGAGGAATATTTTTAGTGCACTTGTGTTTAAATCCTGGGGCCCTGAATCTTGTCTTCAGCTCCTATCCCCACCTAATTCTGGTGCCTTCACACAGACCTAGATAAAGTCTAGCTGTCAGTGTTGTAGTGTAGTCTCCGCATGATGAGAATTGAGTCCTTTCCAGACGAGGCAGAGTATTAACACAAAAAAATCCCAACCCTGGAAAGGTTAGAGTCTGAAATGCCCTTGAATTAATGAGGGAGGACAAAAGAAGTGTTGACATGAATGGAAGACTCTTCAACGTATTTTCTGCGATGCATATAAAAGAGCAAGACCCACTGTCAGATAAGATGGGGTTTTGGAAGGTGACAGAGTCAAATGAAGTGCTGTTGTATCATCTGATGCATGACTATAAATTCCTATAAATTACAGCAAACGCCATCCTGTATTTGAGGTGGAAGAGATTCCGATTATAATCTATCTACTTTCCCTTTATGAAGGTTTGCAAAAGTAAAACATAAGTTTGCCAGAGTATATAAAAGAAATTTGTCATGGACTAGAAAGGGAACAACAGCCAGCTACTGGTGAAATTCTCCATTGACGCTCTGCAGTATCAAGGAATTACATACCAGAAAAGTAGACTGTTACAAGATGGTTATGCTGGGAAGAAAAGGGCATGTAGAAAAAGCAATTTGCATTTGTAAAATAGATTATTTTACAGATATCAGTTCAAATTGATAGTCATACCCTGAATAACGTCTGGTGCATTATCTCAATAGATGTGGTTATCTCCCATAGAAATGAACTGAGCAAAAGTTCTGTAGCAAGATTTGAAAATAACCTTTGTTATTATATGCCATTACCTCATAAGACTCAAAATACATGGGCCACTAATGACAATGAACAAGAGCAATACGGTGTCTTGAACAATCTATTCAATGCATTTCCAGTCTCTAGCATACATTTAAAACATAGCAATATTACAAGCATTTATCATTTGTCTGGGCTATGGAGCTAATGAGATAGAAAAAAAACATGAAGAATTTGGATGGATGAACTCTATTTACTTAATTTCCAACTTAAACACTATGATAGGAAAAACAAGTAATGCATGTATGGGGTCCTTTTTTTCCAGGTTTTGCCTTGCAGCAGTTTGGGTCATTATGGAGCACTGCAGGTCTGCTTTTGTCAGCAGCAACCTTCACCCTTGCAACATTTCTACTTCTCCCAGGCTTATGGAAGATTTATATTAGAAAGATCTCAGATGTTCAGTCACGAAGGAGAGCAGGCAGGAAAAAAGGTATATCTTACTTCATTTATTTGGTTACGTTCTCCATTTGTCAAAGCAGTGGAGCACAAACCCCAAATTTATTTTGTGAAGTGCTCTGGAGTCTACTTATTTTTAAGCATGTACCTAAATGCTTCAGCAAACAAGGATGGTGCCAAGTTCTGATTACTCTTTAGCATGTGTTTTGCTGAATCACATGGCTGCAGTAATTTATATATTTAAGGTAGTACAAATGCCTTTACCATAAGCCTTTTTTTTTTTTTTTTTTTTTTTTTTAATGATGTTGCAATGAAAGCAAAGCTCGTCTTAGGGCCCAGTTCAGAAAATGTGTGCACCCTGGTTTGAGTTAGCTGTCTCATCTTTGCTCAGCCTTGGAAATGACATTCCCTTTTGGGTGGAAATCTCTGACACAGCAGAACATTAAGTCATGTTCCTGCTTGGAATGCTAGGAAAGCAGCTTCAGATAGAGGTATGAAAAGCAACACTAACAAAACCTATGCACATAGGATAATGTCGGTCCCAATCAGTTATGTGCTTTACATTTTACAGTTAAAGAAAACCTAATATATTATTGCCATTGAGCACTGTGTGGACTGTTAGAGGCAGTAGAAGATCATCTCAACCAATTACTGGAATTTTTGGGAAAATTCAGTGTTAGAAAAAAGGGAGTTGGGATTTTTTTTTTTTTTTTTTTTTTTTGAGGCAGTAAGCATTGTAATAGGCTGAATAAATTCTGCAGCTAAGGGCTGATGTATGTCCAGATGTGGTCAGTATAGATTTAACCAATCTCTGCCTTACAACTGTACCTTAAAAATAATGATGCAATTATTGGCTACTCTAAGAAATAACCAGAGCATGATTTCTTTTTCTTTTCTTTTTCTTTTTTTCAAATTCAACAGTCAGCATTATTGACTTAGCAGGGCAAAGAACTGCATAAGTAGCAAAAAAGATTCGGTAAGAGTCTATGAAGAAATCATTTACAGTGTCTCTGATTTCTGAATGAAAAAAAAAAAATTCTCCATACAATTAAAAATGATGAGAAAGCAAGGACTGTTTAGCTTGCTGTTCTACTTGCAAAAATAGAAGGAATTCCTAACCATGAATTTTCCTACTACGGTAGGAAAATAATAATAATAAAAAAAAGATCAGTGGAGTATAACAGAGAAAGCTGTGCTACCATGCCGCTAAAATAAGTTACTCACTAAAAAAAGTGTTCTTCAGAGCTGTTGTGATTGGAAAAATAGATGTAGTTCAGCTTGTTATAGATTAGTTAGACCTGTTGCTCGAGCAAGTTTAGTTTTCTGTAGGCCTCCAAGACCAAATTTGGAGCTGGAGAAGCCAGAGGTGATGCCTCAGCATCTGTGGATTTTTTGAAATGGAGAATTGCATCTGCCAAATACCATCACTCACCCCAGCATTCCTACCCTGCTAATCTGAAATTGCTGTTGAATATGTACTCATCTGTGATCCTAAGCAAGGTAGGAGGGCATATAAAATAGCCATGTAAATTAGAAAATAAGCACAACTTCTATACATTTGTACAGGAGAACAACAGAAAGAAGCACAAAATCCTAATAAGGTGCATTCTCATACTAATAGTACAGAATTAAACTGGCTTTTGGTGTGACACTTCACTTGCCAGGTAGCTTTCAATCACTGCCATGTTGTGCTACTAAATGAGTTTTTTCGCTTTACTTCTTTTCCTGTTTGTTCACCTATTTCCACAAGAACTGAACCCAGTTTGTGCTGTTCTATTTGTAGGAGAACACACACAGAAATCAGCTGCTCACAGAAATATGGAGGCTCTGGTGGACTCCTTTTGCTCCGCGATTATGCTGCAAAACTCGCACGGGATTGACAAGCTCAGTACGGGTTAGGTAGAGCCTCTGCTGGAGGTGGCTAATAATATTTATTGCTATTTGACATCCTAAGTGAAGCGCTCAACACTTAGGTAACGCAGATGGTGATTTGCTCAGGGACTAAAATGGCTTTAGCACCTCTGTTAGTAGCAGCCAGCGTATCCCGAGCGACGAAGCTGTGGTTTTGCGGGTAAACTCTCCCAGTTGCCACGGCTGGGGATAGGCTGTGCCTTCATCCTCCACTTATGCACACAGCTGATAAGTATAACTGAAGGATCTTATCCCTGCCTTAATCCCTCATTCCTAGTGCCTGCTATTATCTCATACGCTTATTTGTTATGTATTGATCCCAGTGAGGTTGGAATTTTTTATTTCTTGATGGTTAAGAGCTCTGCCTTTTTGTATGCTTGCAAGGCATCCCTGCAGGGCTCTCATACCCAGTTGTGGCATGCCAGCCCTGCCAAAGGAGAAGGGATGTTGATACTTTTCTCCCCATTTGCTTTCAAATTAGAAGTAATTCAAAACATCTGCTTGTTGCTGGATCTTTCACATCCTCACTGTCCTTTCTGTCTTACAGTTTTGTTGGCTAATTGAAGTCAGCTTGCTAACTAACCACTTCACTAGATCTGAGAAAATTTGCTCCATTTCATCTTTCTCTGTACCATTTTTTGAAGAAATTCAGCAGTCTAGTTCACTGAATAATTCTTAATCAGCTTCAGTCATAAATATATCCTCAGGACTGCACAGAAACTGCATACAACTGTGCCATTACCTAAACACCCTATGTTGACTCAAATCTTCTAATTCTTCCAGTACGTCTCATCTTCACAATACCCAGCCCATCTCAATTTTAAATGTCTGCAAAGAGATGATCTTAGCAGAACACACAGATGCTCAACAGATCTTTTTTTTTCCCAAATGCAATTCCAAAATGCTTCGTTAGAACAGCAGAATAAAATCCTTTCAAATATTTTGAAATATCTCCTTCTTTCAGCACTGCAGATCATTTATCTGATATGCTTCTATGTAGTCAGTCTTTTTATAGTGCAAGGTACCATAAGCATTGGTTGATAATGAGATTCCTAATAAAGAAAGAAATACTTCCTGCTTGTCACAGGTGATTATGGTGCACTTTGCAATGGCTTAGATAAACAATTTCTCTTGCTATAGGGCTGTAAAGTGGGCAAGCAGCAAAGACAAATTCTTGTGCAAAGTTTGCCAATGTATCCACAGTTTATAACAGCCCTGGGAGTATTTTCCATTCTCAAATCAGCAGTTGGAACAATGAAGTCATTTTGAGTTATGCTGTTTCTTAATGTGCTCTTTGCACAGTAATTACTGTATCGTCACCTGCAACATATTGCAGGGCTGGAAAATTAATACAATTATCCTAGCAAGTTTTCTACAAGATTTTTTTTGTTCAACTGAAATACACTTACACTGATCCTACCAGCTACTCTACTTTTAATCCCAAAGCTGTTCTCATCTTACTCAGATGTTCCTTAGTATATTTAAAGAATCCTCACTCAAAACATGTCACTGCAATGACTGATGTCTCCAGCCAGCCATGAATACAGTTTTGTCTTGGTCACAAGAAATTCTTACCAGAGGTAAATACATAACCTGACACAGATGCCTCGAAAACATCCAATCTCTGCTAGCTTGAAAAGTTTCTTTAAAACTTCTTTTGATAACGATTCATTAGTAAGGTGAGATTTCTAATCACATTCACACTGGCCTAATTCTGCACCACTGAGGCTGGTGAAAATTATGTATGAACCATGCAGAAAGAGAACTGACTTTCCAGTTGTACTTATGGCAAGATGAAGGTAGACCCTATATTCACTATAATGGTCTTGACCTTACCTGATGCTTTTCACAACGCTTAAGTATGGCTTTGTCTTTGCTCAGGTGCTTATGTGCTGTCTTGAATGGAAGTGGATCAAAAAATATGCCTGTGTGCTTTCCTGAAAAACAGTCAAAGATCTATATGCAAATGAAACGGAGGCTGTTGTACTTTATTGTAAAGATATTATTGGTGGGAAAGGGAAAGAGAAAGGGAAATGGAAGTAAAGGAAAGGGAAAGGAAAGGGGAAAAAAACGAAAGGAAAGGGAAAGGGAAGGGAAGGAGATTGGCAAGCTTGTTCCATAAGTTGTCAAAGCAGGTGATGAAATAAATACAAAGTCAGGAGAGAAAAGGTCCTCTTCTTTGCATGCCAGCATCTTCAGCTATGACTATAGGAGACATGATAGAAATTTCTCTACTACTTTATCAACTTTGTTAATCTTCCTCTTTTTCTGAAATCCTCATAAAATATCAGCGTAAGAGTGAAAGATAATTTCATTCCAGTGCCAAAGTACAGTGAAACTACAAGGAAATAAAAAGATAATTACTATAAGGGTAAAGGACTAAATACTCAGAGGGCAAATACAGTAGAAATGTACAAACTTATTGTGGCATGATACTCTGAAAAAGATGCAAAACAGTCCTAAATTTCTTTTCCAGAATACTCTTGAGAGAGGGAGATACACCAGAGGATGCAGGTCATGAAAACATAGTTATTTATTCCTTTGTATGCAAATAATAGGACTTTTTTCTTGTTTGTAGTAAAGATTATTTTAACTTCAGATTAGAAAGCAGCTTCCATTCCCTGCTGGAAAACAGCACCAACAAATAAAAGTTCCAAAAGAAAGGGCAAAATTGCAGTGCTTGATGCCTCTATAATAGGCTGATTGCTTTAGTATATACTGGCAATGCAAAGGAGTTTAGAAGCATCTTAGCTCCTCTGTTAATCAACGTTTTTTCATGTCCCATGTGAACAGAGGGCAGGATGATATCTAAGACAATGGTTCTCAAATTATCACTGGCTCTGGATTCATAACACCACCTGCAGTTACACTGCTGGAAGTGTGATTCCAAGTTTGGGAGCTGTTGGTCTAAAGAAAAGACCAGATGGTCTCTATCTTGAGACAGAGTTTAGATCTGGAGGAGCACAAGCTCAGTTCTGGACTTCATATGGCATGCAGTGCTGCTTCAGACTGATTGAGATGTAATAATAATTCTCTATACAGCAATCTGGATCTGAACAGAAACACAACATGGTAAATACCTCCAAGCTTTGAGTGTAGGCTCAAGAGTTAGAGATGCAGTACATCTTGCATTCGGTTATGCAGAGCCACATTTTGCCAGTGACCCTGACAGAGCATAGCCAGCAAAGGTATTCGAACAGTTTTCCAACATCTTTTGAGTGATCATCAATGGCCTCATGCTTTGGTGACATCCCAGTCCCAAATTAACTGCCACTTTTAGGGGTGGGGACACCAGCATCAACATTAGTGAGTTCTGTCCATGCAGCAACAGAGGATTTGCAGATTAAAAAAGTTAATGTTGAGAACCTGAAGACCACACTATATTCATTTCAGGAAGAGAAGTAGGTTACTTCAGACAGGATCTACTCTGGTGCTGTGGATTGTCAGTCCACTGACACTTAGAGTGAGTCTTCTGCTTTAATTTTATTAATAAAGATTCCAGTCTGGGACTCCCAAGACTGCTCTGTGGTGAAAACTGAAGTGTGGTAAGCAGGAGTGATGAACATGTTCATTTTAAAAGCACACTCCTGATTTGAATTAAAATGCTAAATAACATCCGTTATGTTATTTAGTTAGAGTATTGAAAGCAGTTAGGCCATCTATTCATGAAATCTAGATGCCAACTAAAATTCTGTATGACATGAACTCGGAGTACCTTGCCATCAGCAATTCTAGCTCTGTGGGGTGCAGCAAGCACAGACTAATCTGAGAAATTTAACCTTTGCCTCCTAGACAAATTCATAAAATAAGTGTCACCAACGAACTACAAATTTCTTCTTTCATTATTTTCTCCTGACTCTTTGGTGTCTACACTTCTGTTGTTTTTTTCTTTCTTTTTTTTTTCCTCTCCAGAGTAATAATGCATGATCATCAGAATGTCTTTGTGTGTATATATTATTCTTTATAAAATGTATTCTCAGTGCACTATATACATAAGAATTCAATACTGACAAACAAATCCCAGAGTCTGCTGTCAGTCTTGATTGTGTTTGATTTAGCTGTGGCCTTTTTCACAATCAATCATAATGTCCTTATCACCTTTCTGCATTGTACAGCATCTGGCATTCAGTCTTCTCAACCTCTATTTTTGGATTATATAGGGAATAATTGCTTTGGGACCAGGAGTATATGACAAAGAATTTGTAATGGGGAGGCACAGGCACTTAGGGGCTTTATGGGATGGTTCAGGGGTGTGCTGAGCTGATTTTTATAAAGAAGATTAAAACTGGTCCCATTTTATCAAGGAGTCTAGTGATGATAAAGGTCATCTAATGGCTGAGCAGGAAGCCATCAGCTGCTCCAAGAGCACACTGCAATCCACCAAAAGAGTTCCTAAGCACCCATCAGTTCTTTACTTTCCAGTGTCAGTCTGAGTGTATTCAATACATGCCAATAATATGTGTGAAAATCTTCAGAGCAAAAATCCCCCGAGTCAAATGGTCATCATTTTGGTTCTTTGATTTGCTTTTCATTGCTTTTGCATTGCATCATATCAAACATGATCTGAGGGGTAAAGCAGCCCATCTCTGGAACAAGTTTTGGTCTTTTGGAATCTCCTTTTCCATGACATTCCCAATAATGAGATGACAGGTGACTAACAGGATGTCTTGTTTACCTGTCTTGCGGACCGTGTCTTTGTGAAACCACTAAGGATCTCATTTACACTGCTTACAATCTGAACTTTCTGGAATGAGTGGTCTATAGCCATTACTGAATGTATCCTTGAAGACTCAGCTATCCTTTGGTAATAATGTGTTATTGGTTTGTATTATTCTGAGGTTTTTCAGAATGCCTAATACTATGTCACAGGTCACCAGAACAACACTAAATGGCATGACAATCAATATGTGAGTTATAAATAGCACTGAGTAGGTATACAAATTAATTGGAGGTGGCACAAAGACATGTAGATGCTCATAGCAACAATGCTTGTGTGGTCATTCTGAGTTGCAGGCAACAAGGTTGCTATAGTTTGCATCCACCTAGTTTATACCTGGGCCAGTTATATCCTCATCCTTTTTGGCAGGATTTAGCTAAGGAATTAAATCTGGAAGGGAGCAGGCAATGAACTGCAGGCAAGCAGCACTGTGCATTGACAGGAAACAAGGACTCTGAGGAAAAAACAAACAAACAAACGAGAAGGAGGCTAAAGTGACAGGATAGAGTTACTATGACATTTTCTTTCACTCTATGTTTTTCAAATGAGCATGTTCTCCTCTTTATTATTTTTATTTATATTTTAAAAAATCTTTTCAATCACTGTGACATTTTTAGGAAGTTTTAACCACTTCTCATCTCCATTCAGAAAGGATTTGATCCTTGAGTAGAAGTATGTTTGTATGCTAGTCTTCATTTTCTTCAGTCACTTTTTGTTATAGACAGTTCCACAGCCCAGAGTCCAGAACAGGTAATGGAGTCTGCACATTATACCACATTGCACTTCAATAAGGTTAAAATCACAGTGCTTTTTGTAGCATAACTGTATTTTTCAGACCTGTTGGCTAGATCAATTTCAACATTAAAATTCTGATTCTTTTCCTCCTTTTTATTGGTATAATTTGACATATAACACCCTCTAGTAATCCTGTAGCATTCCCTGCGCTACACTATAGGAACCATCTGCCCATCCTGAATAAGCTTAGGATAATTTTTCCCAAGCTTCCCATGCAAACATTTCTGCCATGAGTAGGTTGTTCATTAGGATTAGTTGTTTTGGGGGAAGTGGGGCAGGGGAGTAGAAATTAAAACCTCTAATGGGGAGCCAGATGCACAGGAAACACTTACTACGAAAGAAAATAAGTAAAAGTGTTACAAGCAAAAATACAGTTTCTTTGGAAATGTCTCACCTTCATCCTCAGCAAAAGTAGTGAAGCTTTCCTTGCTGATCTGACTTGCTTTTGCTGCTGATCTAGACTAACTGCACATACCTACCTATATTATAGAATAAGAAAGGAATATTTTAATTCATGATACGGTTTCTCAAAGCAATATTAGAAGCATGAGATAGACAAAGTCTTTGTTCCAGGCACCACAGTTATATCCTTGATTCGTATAGCAGTGCATTTGCTCAACTTTCCTTTCATGGGAATTACTTTAAAACTAATGGGGCCTCTTTGTGGTAGCAAGACTAAAACCTATGTTTGAATTTCAATCTTTTACTGGAAAAAAAGACTTCAGTTGTTATCAGGAAGACATTTTTGCTTTGTACAGTGGACAAAGTCACCTAAGGTCCTAACTGTCTGGTATCTACTGCTTCACATAAAAAGAAGCTGTTTGTTTATCTTAAAATCCAATTTATTTGTAACCTGATGGAGAGTGTACATTTTCCGCTAAAATAAAGAGATTTGGATAGAGCTCAGGTAATAGGAGCCTTTATTAGATGTAAAAATTAATGTCATACAAATAATTACTAAAGGATATGAAAATCCATGTCTAGGGCATACACACCCTACAGGAATGATATAAAAAGAAATTAGGATGGGAAAAGCATAGCAATCAACTCACTAAATCTGTAATTTGGGTACTTAAATGCATTTATTTTATATATTCATCTATCTCAACAAATTAACAGAAACTGTCTTAGAAATTTGTAATTTTTGCTGACAGATCCAGTAGTTCATAAAGTTTAGCCTCTTAGAAGAAAGAAAATAAGTAAACAAGCCACAGTAAAAAATACAGAGCCTCTGAAATAGCTCTAATCTCAGCAAAAATAGTTAAATTCTTTTTCTTGATCTCTGCTTGGCATAGCAGATAAAATCCTACACTGATATTATATCAGATTAATTGACTTTGATAGCCGTGTAAGGACTGCACCAACTAAGCATCTGGCCCACTTGAGCTACTCAAATTAAAACGTTGAAAAACACACACAGGCATACGCTGTAGCCCAGTAAACACAAGTTTTGTCCTTACTACCAAAAGACCACAGGCTTTGCATTAACTTGACAGTCCAGGGTATCAGGACTTACCTGAGCTTGCCTAGGTCTGAGCTGGTTTGAATTTGTAGCAATTATATACTGCTCAATGGTCTGTTGTCTACCCTGTAGTTGCTGTATGTCAGTGGCACTCAGTCAAATGGGAAGAAAGTCTGACAAACCTATAGCGTCACTAGTAACAAGTAATGGCAAGTTTGTGCGGTTTGAGGCTGCAGTGGACTAGCATGCAGCTTTCAAAGTTTAGCCAGGAACCAGTGAGAAGGAAGCAGACTGCATTAAAGAGAGTATATGAGTATCCCCAAGCAGACCCCAAGGAAAACGCAACCTTCATCATGGACCTGATAATCCTCCTAGCAAAGATCTCACAGAATCACAGAATCGGTAAGGTTGGAAGGGACCTCTGAAGATCATCTAGTCCAACTCCCCTACTCAAGCAGCATCACCTACAGCACACTAGGTAGGATCGCATCCAGGCAGGCCTTGAATATCTCCAGAGAAGGAGACTCCACAGCCTCTCTGGGCAACCTGTGCCAGTGCTCCATCACTCTCACAGGGAAGAAATTCCCCCTCACAGTCAGGCAGAACTTCCTGTGCTTCAGTGTCTGCCCATTGCCTCTTGTCCTGTCACATGGGACAACTGAAAAGCATTTGTCCCTGTCCCCTTAACACCCTCCCTTCAGATACTTATACACATTGATAAGATCCCCCCCTCAGTCTTCTCTTCCCCAGGCTGAAGAGGGCCAGCTCTCGCAGCCCTTCCTCATAGGACAGGTGCTCCAGCCCTCTGATCATCTTTGCAGCCCTATGCTGGACTCTCTCCAGTAGCTCCATGTCTCTTGTCCTGGGGAGCCCAGAACTGGACACAGGACTCGAGATGAGGCCTCACCAGGGCTGAGTAGAGGGGCAGAATCACCTTCCTCGACCTACTACTGGCAACACTCTTCCTAATGCACCCCAGGAGACCATTGGCTTTCTTGGCCACAAGGACACATTCCTGGCTCATGGTCAACCTGTCATCCACCAGCACTCCCAAGTCCTCTGCAGAGCTGCTCTCCAGAAGGTCAGCCCCCAGGTTGTACTCGTGCCTAGGGTTATTCCTCCCTAGGTGCAGGACTCTACACTTGCCCTTGTTGAACCTCAGGAGGTTCCTCTCTGACCAACTCTCCAGCCTGTCCAGGTCTCCCTGAATGGCAGCACAGCCCTCAGGTGTATCAGCCACTCCTCCCAGCTTGATACCATCAGCAAACTTGGTGAGGAGGCATTCCGTCCTCTCATCCAGGTCGTTGGTAAATAAGTTGAACAGGACAGGAGCCAGTACTGAGCCCTGGAGGACACCACTAGCCACAGGCCTCCAACTAGACTCTGTGCCACTAATGACAACCCTCTGAGTTCTGCCCTTCATCCAGTTCTCAATCCACCTCACTGTCCACTCGTCTAACCCACACTTCCTGAACCTTCTTTTCCTCCATATGTCTGGAGATGACTTCCAGAATGAGCTGTTCCAGCACCTTTCCAGGGATTGAGGTGAGGCTGACTGGCCTATAGCTGCTTGTCTCCTCCTTCTTGCCCTTTTGGAAGACTGGAGTGACCTTGGCTTTCTTCCAGTCCGCAGGCACCTCTCCAGTTCTCCACGAGCTTTTAAAGATGACGGAGAGAGGCCTGGCAACAACATCTGCCAACTCCCTCAGTACCCGTGGGTGTATCCCATCCGGGCCCATGGATTTGTGGTTGTCTAGCCTGACCAGAAGGTCTCTAATCCTATCCTCTTCAACCAAAGGAAAGTCTTCCTTTCTTCAGACTTTCTCCCTCACGTCCAGGTTCCAGGATTCAGGGGGCTGTCCTTAGCAGCGAAGACTGAGGCAAAGAAGGCATTCAGTAATTCTTCTTTCTCTGTATCCCTTGTCACCATGGCCCCTGCCTCATTCAGTAGTGGGCCCACATTTTCCTCAGTCCTCTTCTTGCTGCTGAGGTATTTGAAGAAGCTCTTCTTGTTGTCTTTGACATCCCTTGCCAGTCTCAATTCTAACTGGGTCTTAGCCTTCCTCGCTGCATCTCTACATACTCTGATAATATTCTTATATTCCTCCCAAGTAGCCTGTCCCCTCTTCCACAGTCTGGGTATTTTCTTCTTCTGTCTGAATTTGGCAAGAGCTCCATGCTCATCCATGCAAGTCTCTCGCCCCCTTTGCTGGACTTCTTACTCATAGGGATGCACCATTCTTGAGCTTGGAGGAAGTGATGTTTGAATATTAGCCAGCTTTTTTGGACCCCCCTTCCTTCTAGGGCCTTAACTCATGAGAGTCAATCAATTAGATCTCTGAAGAGCCCAAAGTCTGCTCTCCTGAAGTCCAGGGTTGCAATCCTGCTTATTGCCTTGCTTCTTTCATGTAGGGTCCTGAACTCCACCATCTCATGGTCACTGCAGCTAAGGCTGCCCTCAACCATCATGTCTCCAACCAGTTCTTCTTTGTTGGTTAGGACAAGGTCCATCAGGACACCCTTCCTCGTAGGCTCCTCCATCACCTGTGTCAAGAAGTTATCATTGATGCACTGCAGGAGCCTCCTGGACTGTTTGCGCCTAGCTGTCTTGCCCTTCCAGCAGATATCAGGGTGGTTGAAGTCTCCTGTGAGAACCAAGGCCTGTGATTGTGAGGCTACTTCCAACCGTCTGTAGAAGACCTCATCAACTTCTTCTTCCTGGTGAGGTGGCCTGTATTAGACACCTACAAAAGTGTCCCCCATGCTGGCCTGCCCTTTGATCTTTACCCATAAGCTCTCGACTGCCTCCTCTTCCACTCCTACGCAGAGTTCGATGCATTCCAGTTGCTCTCTCACATAAAGAGCAACTCCACGACCTTGCCTTCCTGGCCTGTCTTTCCTAAAAAGCGCATAGCCATCCATGACAGTTTTCCAGTCATGTGAGCTATCCCACCATGTCTCTGTAATTGCAATGAGATCATGGCCCTGTGACCACCCAAAGATCTCTTGTTCCTCCTGTTTACTCTAAATGCTGTGTTCATTGGTGTACAGGCATCTCAGAGAGGTAGTCATGCATGCAGGTTTCCCAGTAATTATCATCTCAGGATGATAATTATTGTGGTAAGTCTTACCTACACACACATAAATTCTTTTGTTTATACTGAAAAAAAAGCCCACCTATGTTCAGACTGTACCATGACCTACATGCCTAGGCTAGTGGTTATAAACTTCTTCATCCTGTCTTTGTGCATGCTCAATGAAGTGTGGCACACATCAACCCTAGAGAGACTGAGTGGAGAGAAGATGGACATGACAGACACCGCTGCTACCCATTCGAAGTCACATCCAACATAGTCAAGACATGCATAACTCTGACAAACATTCTTCCCAGGACTGCTTTTGGATCGAGTCTCAGAATGAGTGAAGCTTTAAAAAAGTAGTATAGGCCAGTGCCCAACCAATGTGCATTATTCCTTCACTGTCAGATAATTTAACCAAACTATGCAAGAGGAGCTGCTGTGGTTAGGGTCATCATACAAGGAGGACATAGAAATGAACCACAACAATTTAATATTCCCGCCTCCCCCCCAAAAAATGAAAAAACAAAAAAGTCCCACTATTGAAATTAAGGTTCAAAATGAATATTATGAAACAGCTGCCTGAAAAAGCAGAGGTAGAGGTGGAGTTGGGAGAAATATTTTGGAGAATTTGTACAAAATTTACTCAGTAAAGGCTTCATTGGAGAAATGGGAAATACTAAGTATCTCTGCAAATTCCTTGAATGAGGTTGAGGAGTATGAGACTTCCTGAGTACAATATCTAGGAGTACAGATGGGTTAGAGCAACATTGCCTTAGAAGGCGTTAATAGACATCCTGATTTGGGGCCAACAGGACCTAGGTGAGTTATATGCTGACCCTGGCTCTATTCCTGCAGAGAGGAATCCATATCTGTGGAGTCCTCTTGACCTTAAAAATAATTCCAGAGATTTCAATGAGAAAGTTCAGTTGTATAACCATCATGCAGCACTTTGTATAGCCCAGATAACAACTGAGACACTTTTTTGTGGCTGATGAGCTCAGCACGACATAGGTTGTATCTTTTTATTGTTATATTTTTAATGACCACAACACTGGCTTCTTACTTTTAGGTTAAGTACCTTTTCATTATTCTTTTTAGTCATCTTCCGAGGCATAGGACAACATTCTATATTCTAAATACAACAATTTTTCAGCATGGGCCATGATAAATACATGACTGTGTAGTAAAATAAATAAGAACTAGCTTTTCACCATTTATATTAAAACAGTATATTTACAGCAGCGGCTCAGAACACTACATCTGGCAGAGTGCTTCTTTAACGCTCTGGGCCACTACTGTAGAACAGTCTTATTTTTATAAGCTGATGGAAAGATTAGATGTCAAATTTAATAAACCCTTTGGCTCCTTTTCTATTATTCTGTGCTGCAGGTCACCTCTGCTTTGAAATAGAATATTTTTTCATTCAGTGGTGGCAATAATCCAAATATATAAGCCACCACATATCATTTGATATAATTTACATTGATTGGCAGGTTTAAAGCTAACCTGTACTAATGAATTTCTGAATATGTAATATAACTGGTTCAGACAGACTAGGGCAGAAATCTTGCTAGAAAAGCGAGTGGAAAGTGGCATTTGGTTGAACAGAAAGTATTTCTTCTCACTAAAAGATTCTGAAAACTGAGTATGACTCCAGATTTAAGGAGAACAATTCAAATATTTTTTTCCTAATAAGCATGATGGTAATTAGTAGACTGACTAGCCAGTGTCTGCACATCTTCATAGGCAAAAAATCTCTTTTCCGTACTACATAAGCTCTTCAGGTGCTATATCACGAGATGAGCTGTGTATGAAGCCAGCATGGTGATGCTGGCTGCTAGAAAAAGTTAATTTATCAAAGACTGGAATGTCTTTGTAGGAATGTATTCTTTCTGACTAAACTTGCACAAAGAAAGATCTTAGAGAGAGTTTCCATATGGCTTAACTATCAAAAAATAATTAATAGCCTCATAGCTATATGACATTGTATTTCAAGACCTATGGTCTTAATCAGGTGAAACAGAGACGTGGGCCTCATAGGCTGTTGTGTGATCAGAGTGATGGACTGTTATCTATTTACTTTTCCCTTTGCCCACCAATAGGTCTTGGTTTCATCTAAGTGCTAAACAAAACATGGATATCTCAGGCTTTTTTTCAGGGTAGAGTGCTTCATATCCATCTTGAAAGGTTATTTGGGATAATTGTACAAAGGGAATGATCTCGATGTGGGATATGAAACTGAAATCTGTTCTGATGGTTTAAGTGGAAGACCAAAATATCTCATGACATTTCTTGAAAATATTAAAGCACGATAATGAATTGAAAAACTCTATGGAGGAAGCAATATTAAGTCCTGCAGTATGTAGGTGCTACTCTTGCCATAAATGACACTGACTTTATTTTCATGAAAGCAACGTGACCTATTTGCAAACAGGCATGTATTAGTAGGATTAAAACACTGCAATAGGCAAGGCCTAGTGAAAGGAGAGACTTTCCAGGCATAAGAGATAAGCAGAAGGTTGGAAGACAAGAATATTCCCTGGCTAGTACATTAAAATGAGCATTTGGGTTTCGGTAATTGGTTGGAAAAAAGGCTGCCTGGAAAACCCAAAGCAGAGGACATGGTGTAATGAAAATGCTTTCAACCTCTCACAATAGTATCTTAAACATCTCTACAAGCACTTGAAAAAATGAGATGGGAAGAGAGCAAAACTGATGATTTTTGTTAATAAAGTGTCTGTTAAAATTCAAAATATTAACCTTCTGTAGCTCAAAATTCGTAGGATAACAGCATGTTTCTCACACAGGGAGTTATACTTTCCCTCTAGTGTTCCTGTATTTATCTATTGTGTTCATGTTCACGGTTCTTTTCTTTATTCATGCAGTCAGGGGAAGGGAATGAGTTCCTCACGAAACAGAGTACAGAAAGCATTTTTGCTTCGTGGCAAAAAACGTGAATAATACATTCGACTTATAAAAGTCTGTATAGCCTGAGAGAGAAGAAAGGTCAGAAGACGCTCAGACAGCAAACATGCCTCAGACCCTATTACTTATAATGATACAATATTTTACATACAGCTTTTTTGTTCTCAATTGCATGTTTCATCCACCAAGCTAAACTTTTATTCAAACTTGCACATCCAGCACTGCCGCATATAATTTCACAGGCTTCATTCTAGGTAAGACAAAATATTCCTAAACTTTGCTTCCCCACCCCTGCCACCCCCTCCAAAAAAAAAAAAAAAAAAAAAAAAAAAAAAAAAAGCTGTGATAATGGAGTGCAGGTGGAGCTCATTTGGAGTAATGAGGTTCTGAATGGGAGTTTTGTAAACAGAACACTTTTTGAGACCTAACAGCTCAGCCAATTCACATGCTGTTCCTAAATGGTTTGTTTTGTTCCTTCCAAATTCAAGTGGAAAAGTAGATTTCTTCCGGTATGAGGGAGGCACAAATTGCCAGGTTGTGATTTAAGCTAGAGGAGGATTCACGTCTTCACTCTTCCTATGCTTGGGCTGCACTTGGCCCTCATAACCAGAGAGATTCAAGCCAAGCAGACGAATGAGTTTGTAAATGGGAATACTTTCGGGCGTTCGATTCCATCATGGCACCAGCCGTTGCTGCCCACAGGCAGAGGGCTCTTTAACATGGTGTTCAGGAAGCTCAAGTTCAGAGCTCAGCTTGAATGAAGGTTCACTTTAATCCCCGACTGATAACCTTCTCTGTTAGAAAATATCCTGTAAGGAGAAAAAAAATAGTTGTGACAACTACTGAACAGTTTAATGCTAGACTGTTTAGAACAGGGAACGCTCTACTGGGCACAAACACAGTCCAGTAGGGCTTTATTCAGCAGATCCTATCAACTAGTTTTGAGGCTTGTAAATATGTTGTGGGCTACTGGCCTCTGACACTACGTGGCCTAGTAATGCCCATGATTATCTATAGAATATCTGTATTCTGTATTACTGGATTTAAAACACATTCCCCAAAATCTAGAGCCACTTGATTTACGAGTCGTCTTTTGGAGTGATTCATTTCCCTGAATGAAAAAAGGGTGCAAGTCACAGAAGGAGCATCTGCAAAATTTTGTGGCAGTTCTAAGGAAGCATCCATCCTGCAAAGTATCCCTATGCCATGATCCTGAATTTCAGTTGAATGAATGCAACAGACATGAGTATCCCTTGTGTAGGGAAATGCGGAAATGGAGGCCAGAAATACATGATACAAATTTTACAGTGCAAATAAGAACACTCGTCTATAAAACAGAGCAGTAGCAAGACCTGAGAGTGATTAAGGATAATACATTAGCCATCTGCACAATGTCTGGTAGCAGCAAGAAGATAAACAAGGTCTTGGCATGTATTATGTCTATACAAGTGAGATGTATAAATCAGAAGTTAATCAGTTGCATATAAAACAATAACAGAACCTCATTTGGATTACTCTGAGCTTTTCTTTTTAAGGATATTATATGAAGACTATAGCTGGAAAAGACCAAAAAGCTGCAACAGAAGGTACTCAGACTAGCACTGGAAGCAAAGGAAACGTCGCATAAGGAATGAGTAGCCAGACTTTGTCAGTGGGCACAAAGGAAACTGAGACCGCTGAGAAAAACCTAGGATCTGAAATACCCTAACAGGGAAAGACAGATGTAAACACAAGTCATTTAAATACAATAACAGATAATTCAAAAGCAAACACCTGAAGGTTTAAAGGAAGGTAGGGATTAGTAGCCTGAAGTAATTTGGATAGAATTAGGACATGCATAAATAGCTGTTGCACATTGCAAAAGGAAAAGATTGTGCATCAACTCAAATGAGTACTTACCTTACTAATTACAGCCAGAATGTGCCCATGGAGGGATTTTAGGAAAGCAAACAAATTTATCTTCCCAACTCACAATCAACATATCCATGTGAATTGCCACAACAAAGTGACTTCTCATCTCTGGAATGGATTTGATATAGCTTAAGTGATGTAGAGCATGTATAATCTGCACCCTAACCCATAAAACTCATCCTTAACAAAAAAGGCATTTGCAAAGATACTCTTACATTTAAACTTAAGGAAAGGGATAGTGCTGATGTCAGAAGAATGGTCAAAATACTGCTTTTCAAAGATGAAGAAAGGAAATGTCACCTGGAACCTCTATGCAAAGATTTTTGGCACGTAGGTACTCCAAAAGCAAAGCATCTTAATTCTGCATAGACTACATTTCTCTAGCCAGGGCTGCTCATTAAAAAAACGCACTTTGAGGAAAAATCCACTTGTTATTAGGAGTGCTCAAAGCCATTAGAGATATTGAGAGGGAACCAGGTGGAGATCTGCCTCCCTTTTAAGAGTAATTAATTCCTGAAGGGACTACATGCTTGGTTTTCTTTTCAGGTCCTAGCCCAAGATCTGCAACTAGATGAGCAGTGCTTAAGGAAAAGGGATGATACAAAAGCTTCCTATTTTCAGTTAATAAAGAGCCTTTTGAAGAAAGCCAAAGATAAATTGCTGTTTTCCTCTGGCAGAGTTTATTCGGGCAGAGATTGCTCAGGACTTTTCAGCTCTGTTGGCAAGTTTTGCAGAGACAGAAGAGAGGCTTCTGGATGGTGTAAAAGGAGCATAAATGTAGGACTTTTCCTTCTCTTTAGGTACCAACTGCCCATTTCAGCCAAAGGATAGGACTGCCCCTTTCAGCACTACTCCTGCAAAACACAGGACAGAGCCATAGCTGTCATGGTGAAGCTAGCACTGCTGATCCCTGGCTCTAGGAAGTACCTCTCATTTGTCTTAATATTTTACACGTAAATTAATACTCTTTGGACTCATATTAACATTTTACAAGTAAATTGATGTCCCCTGACTTTTGCAAAGTTCTCATTTATATGTTCTCTTGTATTTATTTTGAACGTACCTAACTACAGTCATAGCCCACAAAAGACAGCTTTAGAGTTAAGGCAATGGCAAGTTGCAGATCCACCTGTAATGATGCCTATTTGAACTAAAAACAAATCCATGATCTTCTATTACATTTGTAAAATAAACACCTTATTTGATGGGAAAATAAAAAGAGATTAAACTGCCAAAGTGATTATCTCTGGTGAACTCTGATAGCTTGCTTTTGCAAAAGCATTTTGGGGAAGAGAGAAATGGAAGTGTTAAGATGGCAGCCAAGACTAAATATTTTGGACAACATAACCGTGAAAAAATATATCTTAGATTGCAGTTTCTCAGACCAAACCCAGCTCTCCTAGGACTCTAACATCCCTACACGGAATGCAGTGTTTTCCCCTATTAAGTTTGATGTTATGTCGATAACATTAAATTTTCTACCAGAAAACAAATGTGATCAGAATCAATAACAAGAAGCACCATCTGCTGCAGAAACAGAGTATATGTCATAAGATCGTAAAGCAGTCTTTTAACAAGAGAGATCTATTTATGTATCAATAGATATTAATATATGCTAATAGGGTGAGGAGCAGACCCAGAACGTGAAGACGAAAGCCTCTGGATTTGCACTTTTCACAGGTCAAAATTAGGCCCCCTAGTGACTAGGCTTTGCATACAAATTTTCACTTCAATTTAGGGATGAAATTGTGTTTCCACTAAAATCAATAGCAAATAACATTTCCCTGCCAAAGCCGTAGTGGCCACTGCCAAATATTCAGCCGTTGCTGGGGAAATCTTCCACTAACTGTATCATCTGTATTCCCACTCAGCAGTCAGAAGTAAGGATTTAACCTGCATGTGTAGGACTGGAAGGCAACATATGTAGAAAGAAAATAGTGTTTCTTGCATTAAGAACATATCTCAGTGGAGTGGAGGTTTGCCGGTGGGAAACAGGAAGTGAAAAACAATTATTCTCTTCTTTAAATGGACAAAAGTTGCATTCAGGTAAAGATTTGCACTTGTTAATATGACTTGCTCAGATGCTGGTTCTTGGTCTTACGGGGATGACTTTGGGAGTGAAACAAAAGGGAATCTCCTTTCATCTTGCGGACTGTATTTAAATAGGTAGTTTACTTTCTCAAGCAATAAAAAACAGTGGGTAAAAAGAGGTGGAGAATAAATAACCTGTCCCTCAATATTGCCCTCAATAATCCCTCAATATCAGAATAATTAACCTAATATAAATAATTACATGATCATTTTCTTATGGATTTGGGGGTTGGGGTTTTTGGGGGGAGGAAAAAAGAAAATTTTCCCTACTGTAAAGAACTAGAAATTCAGGAATGATTTAGTGAGGATTCAAAAGTAAATAGAATAAAATTGCCTCCAGTGCAATTTCAGTGAAGCTGAGTTTGGGACTGAATTTTGCTTACTGCATCTAAAGTTTACTTTCTTCAATACTGATGATTTTGAGGTGTTACTGTAAGGCATTCTGACTCCCGAAGGGAGATATGTGTTGTCGGTTTTTCTAACGTGATGTTTCTGTGGAATTTTAATAATGATAGAATGATAATTTTATTTTTCAAAAAGACTTAACCGTTTAAGATTGCCAAAGGCTACAGAGCAAAGTAAAAGGGTAGCTTCTTCAGATCATTCCACAGCTTTCCTGAGGAAGGCATGAGATTCATGTTTGTGCGTGTGTGTGAGTTTGTGTGCCAAGAACCAAGCATGTTATCAAGGACAGGCTGAAGGTTTCCAGCTTCAAATGTCAATAGCAAGAAAATAATGCCAGCATGGCTCCATGCCACCGTTTGCTGGATTAATGAGAAGAAACACACATTCAGTACCTGGGGTTGCTCTATAGGATAGAGATGTGGCTGGAGAATTTCTGCAGCAGTGTTGGTTACAAGAAAGCTGCCAGAACTGGTTAGTCACTCTTGATGAAGGACTTTTTCTCCCAAACTTCAGGCTTCATGAAATACTGTAGTGCTTGAAGACGTTTCAACTTTTAGGTTTTTAATATATATATATATATATTTATATATATATATATATATATATATATATATATAAAGTACTTACAGGCTCTACTGCCTTAAGAGTAGGATTTTTGTGAAACTCGGGTTCAAGACTTTGATTTCTGCATCTTGCTGCACCTACCTTCAGCTGGAAAGCTTAGTTTACAATTAAAAAGGAAAAGGAAAATTTTCCACCGCTCTAAGCTTTGTGAAAACTATCCAGAAGGTTTTGCTTTTGTTATCAGGTAGGACCTCTATTTCCTTGAAACTGAAAGATAATCCTCCTATCAGACACAGAAATTAATTTGTGCACATGATCAGGTAATTTGACTCTGAGATGACTAGCCACTATTTCAAGGTTGGGTTTTTTTTGACTTTTAACCAATAATAAGCCTCGTAGCAAAATGTGCTAAAGAGCGTGCAATATAACAATATGGTGTAGTAGACAATAATGACAGAGTAACAACATATTTTTCTTACTTCTTTGTTATTCACAAGCTTTGCAGAAAAATATAATTGGATCTACAAATCTATTTCTATGCACTTCTAAAATTCATTCATGGGTACTCAACCATGGTTAACATGGCTGACATGGTTGTTCGTCTCATAAACTAAATACAACAGTTCTAATTTAGAGACAGAAAGACTCACTTGTCTATTTATTACATAAACAAGGTGCTGAAAGTATCATCCTTGCTAGCCCTGGATTGCCTCTTAAAGCAAAAAAAATAGTTGGCAATGTTTTCATCAACTTCCACGGGCTTTGTATCAAACAATTCAAACTACTCAGCCAGGCCTATTAATCTCAGATAGTATTAACTTCTGTGACTCCATAAACTTCCCTAATCATTGCCATGGAGGAAGCAGGATTCCTACATTGTTCTTATATATTTTGAGGGCAGAACGCAAAGCATCTGGAGTTCAAGAGAAAAGAAAGCAAGAGCGAAATGATTATTTTGTCTTTTTTGACGACCTTGATTTTGGCTAGTGAGGGATCAGGATTAACAAAACAAGCACTTCTAACCAAGCAACTGCTAAAGCCCTTGCCTACATTCATGTTATACGGCTCAGTTCCAGTGACCACAGGGCACAAGACAGCATTGGAAGCTGAATGGCAAAATTCATAATCACAGATGTTAGTTGGATGTAGTTTTGAGTCACCTTCTAGATAGCCATCATGTTTACTTCTGGATGTGTTTGCTTACACTTTGTAAATCTTTACACAAAGAACTTATCTTCTTTTGAGATGGTTAGTGCAGTTTCTCCAGGATGCATTTCTTAGGCTTTACAAAATAAATGTGTAGATAGAGAAATGAGAAAACAACACTGTTATATTTTAAAATTTGGCATCTTAACAAAGTTACAAGAGAAGGAAAAACTCACTGTAAGTTGAATGAATGTATGCATATGTCAGTCTGAATGCATATGTCAGTCTGAACGTATATGCTGCAGTCTGGTTGGGCAAACTGTTCTCTAAGACATCACCTTCTGGATTGATTCATGTCTCTGTAGGCTGATATTACGAGCTAAATAAAGACTGCACACAACAAGCATTTGCATACCAGAAAGCTTAAAATTTTAGTAGACGGTTTGAGTCCTGCTGAAAGGCAAAAGACAGTTGGTTTAAATTGAGAAATCTTAAAATTTTCAACGACTGTCAACACTTCAGGTGCACAGCATGGCTAGTGTCCATGTAAGTGTGCAGGTTTTGCTTTTTTTGTTATATTTGTCATCATTTTTGCAAAACAACAGAGCATGGCAGAGGACTGAAGCAGAGACAATATAGAGAGATTTTGCAAAGTAGTATTTAATTCAATTCCACCCACACTTCTGTGAAAATTTATGTCCTAATCCAAATAAAATAATTAACTAGAAACTCTGGGGTTCTTAACTGAGTCTATGGTACCACAGCCAAGAACTAATATTTTCTTGGACGTATGTATCGACAGAATGGAACCATTTTTGAAAACTTATAATGGAAGAACAAAAGCACTATTCCTATAGACTTGCATATAGCTTGTGCCAAAAAGGTTAAAGCAATTTCCACCTTGAATTTATGTTACAAACCCCATATAAAATAAAAAGGAGATAGATGGATTTTTAAAAACATAGAGTCGAGGTGGTTCATATTACAGTATTTTATTTTAAAAAAATTCTTAAAGGGCACTACTCAGCCTTGTTAGTGATACTGCTAACCTGATTAACCATGAACTGTATTAAAATGCAACAATGTCAAATTATGTTTACTGCTGTATTTACTGACAAGCCTTGAAATACTGGCAATAAACGACAGCTTTAAGGTTAGATTCCAATATCTTCTATTTGCTCTGAAGAGTGTTAGACTCCATTAGCTGTCTCTGACCAGAAGGGATTACAAAAGGACAGATATAATACTTTTTTTGCTGGGTTTACACATTTGAAAGGAAGAAGACATTTTGTTTTCCCCTGCGAAGATTTACACAGTCACTGATGTTAGTAAAAGTGGACAAATACAAGGGAGCCATAAGGAGGTTTCATAGGTTTCCGGTTTGAAATTGGTATGCAAGGAATTAAAAAAAAAAAAAAAAAAGGAAGAAAAAGGTAAACAGTAAATTCTGAAATTTATTTGCTAAGTCATATGGGCTTTCATTTATTGGAGTTATAGATAAAGAATAAAGAAGTTGTGTGGAAATCTCTCAGGGGAAATAGAATATTAGTTTTTTAAGCTTTTTTTAAACCTTCTATTCTTCATATTTTTGAGGGCTTTTTCTTAGGCTTTCAGCTGTGCTGAGGGAGGAGCTTTACATGAAGTAAGTTTCTTAGACATTTGCGCAGAGAAAAGGCCTTTTTTATTCAAATACTTTAAATGAAAAAAATTCTCAGTTTACTGGGGCAGTCAACTTAATTCTGATTTTCTTGGTCTGAAGAGTTAGAAGTCTTAAGGTAATTATAGTTACTGCAAAGTAAGAAAAAACATCATTTTCAAGGGTTAAGATAAGGAGACACTGCCTGTATGGAGACTGCTTCCCATTAGCAGGTGGGACCATCATCACACACAAACCTTCAAACCTATTGAGCTGTTTCTAGGGATTGTAAAATGGAGCATTCATTCATTTTCAGAAATATTGAGTGCAGAGACTACACTGACTGGGTGAGTATAAACTTCCTCCTGATCCTTTTTACTGCCCTTGCAGTGCACACCTCTAAAGCCTCTGCTTCTCATCTTCATTTTATTCCAGGGTAAATGCTGCCCTCCTTGTAGTTCCTGAGTAGGACTAAATCGCACAGGAGGGCTCTTGGCAAAATTAGTGCTGTCTTTTGGAGGTGAGCTGTACAGACAAGGTCTCACAACCTAAAGGAGAAGGTGCGGCTTATGTCTAACGATAAGTTAATATACCTCATGATCCTTTGGCTTTCCAGTCAGCAGCTCTAGAGTGAGTGCATCAAAAGTGTTGCATGGCTTTACCGATTCAGGACAACTTGTGACAAGGAGCCCTGACACTTGGCTTGATGGCCTGTGTGCCCTTATAGGAGCACCAAAGAAACTCAACCCTCCCTCTCACGCTCAAACCATGTGTCTTAAATTTCTTGTGCACTTTTGCCACCAGTAGACTTGTCAATTAATGGGTTGTTCAGAGAAGATAATGCAGAGTAAAGCACCTCAGAGCTGAGCGCCTGCAAATTTATTTCTCAAGTTTCTCTGTATAATGGGCCATAAGTCAGCACAGATGTAGTAGCAAAGTCTGCTTCTCTTGGAGAAAGTGAGAATAAAATCAAGGAGACTAATGGAACATAAAATGCTTACTTATATCCCTGAGTGAGCTATCTATGTTGCTTTCCCTCTCTCAAGCATATGCACACATATACTATGTGCTCTGACCTGCACTTTCTGGAGTACTGCTATTTCCTATTCTGGATGAGTAAGCAAACTAGAAGAAAAGAACATGTTCTGTCATGTATTAATGAGGTGCTGGTTCGTCTTTGCACACCTAATCGAGCAAGATAGAAAATGAAAAGCAAACTAAGTCTTCAAACCGCAGCATGTTCTCTGGACTGACCTGAGGAGAGTGAAGCTTTGTACTCGGACAAAGTTCATTATAGATGACAAATTAAGAAAAACAAACGCACACTAGCATTAATTATAATATTAGTGTGAGATGACTTCTGTATGGGAAAGTGTTTTACCCAATGTGAAACTAAATTTGGGCTTGATTTTATTCTTTTCTATTTTTTTCAATGAAAATTTGCTGTGTTTCATTAGCAGATTCTGATTTTCAGGCTTTTATGGCTCTAACTAAGACACTTGGAACATTTGAATTAACATTTTCTTGAGCTGTGGACAATCTTTGTAAGCTCTTCTCTGCAAAATGTATTTTCCAAAACACTTATAATCACAGTTCAGCTGGAGATGGAAACAAATGTTGGATTAATAGATGTTGACACAATATCTCTTGGTAAAAACCTTTTGGTATGATAAATTCAGACAGTTAGGGTAAGGAGCAAAACAAGAAATAGAACCTATCTCCAGAACAGATGTGTGCAAGTATTTATAGAGTATGCCTCATTCTAGTGGTCTTGGCATGTATATCACGGCAACTTAAGGAAGTCCTTAAGGAAGTCCAGAATGGTTTGTTCTTCCATTGTAACTCCTTTCACAGCACTAGAACTGTATCAAGCTGCCACTTGTAGCTAGAAATGTAATCAACAATATATATTAAAGGCAATTGAAAGATTCACTATTCTACTGCTATTTGATCTTTCGCAAAAGAGATTATTTTTATATAGTAGTAGATGAGACGGACTGAGAAAGAGAAATAACCCAATAAAGATTCTTTGTAGTCTTCCAAGAAGGCACCTGAGAACAAAAGGGAATGGAAAATACAAGAAAAATGAAAAATGAAATGTGTAGATACAGAGTAATTTCAGAATGATTAGATTTGACTACAATCCTTCCAGTGCCTCTAAAAGAAGAGGAATGTAACTTCATTTTTTTCTCTTGAGCAACTGTTACTGATTTGGTTAAGTCTATAGCAAACAATTACCATAAATTTACAATGTTAAACTGAAGGTATGTCTCCATGAATAAAAATAACTTAACAGGTATGTCTAGAGAGAAACGCAACTAGCTAATATCATTTTAATGAGATGTCCACGAAATTAGTCTTGCAGGGAGATAAGAGAAGTTATCAAATATCCATCCACAGCTACTCAACTTCTCCATTGCTGCTTGTTTGGTGTTATTCATGGTAATTCCTTTATTTAATACTATTCCAGCTATGATCTTGTTGGAATCTCTTCTAAGAACACAGCCACAAAATCCTAGTCTTACTGGAATATAAAATGTTTGCCTACATACTCTGAAATAATAATCTGGTTAGGGTAGTTAATTTTCTTTTAGCATCTTCTCATTTTCAGAAGGCAGATTACTTAGTATTGTTGGCTGAATTCATATACATATAATATTGGTATTCCCTATATTCCTCAGTGAAAATTTCCCTACTGAAAATTAAGTTTCTCAGTCCTATAAATAGTGAAAATTTCTGTCAATTTTACTTAGCTTCTCAGATGATGGGACTGGTTTTAGGGATTCTGTGTAGGTATGAGAGTATCTACCTGTAATAACTAGATATTTTAGCAGCAAATTAATTGATTTTGTAACCAAAAAGCAGACTTTGTTTGCTCAATGTATGAAAAGTTTATGTATGTGGACAGCTAGCTGCTTTTAAGATGCACCTATATTCACAGAATCACAGAGTGGTTGAAGTTAGAAGGGACCTCTGCAGATCATCTAGTCCACCCTGCTCAAGTATGGTCACCTAAAGCATGTTGCCCAGCACCCTGTTCAGATGGCTTTTGAACATGTTCAGAAATGGAAACTCCACAACCTCTCTGGGCAACCTGCTCCAGTGCTCTGTCACCCTCCCAGTAAAGAAGTTTTTCCTTTTTCAGACAGAACTTCCTGTGCTGCAGTTTGTGTCTGTTGCCTCTTGTCCCATTGCTGGGCACCACTGAAAAGGTTCCCATTTACTCATTTCTCCAGCCTGTCTGTTGAGGTCCTTCTAGGTTATCAGCCACCCCTCCCAGTCTTGTATCATCAGCAAACTTGCTGCAGGGGCACCCTTGTCACTTCTTCTGTGTCATTGATCAATATTGCACACAGTAGTGACCCCCGGGACACTGCCAGCTACTGGCCTCCAACTAAACTTTGCACTACTGATCACAATTATTGACTATTATATGTAGAATTAAGTTCAGAAATCATTTACAGAAGGAAGTTTTCAACTCAGTGAAACCTATTTTTTTTTTCTGTGAAGATGCCACCCTCACCTGTAACAATTGCACCTATGTAATAAGGGAAAACTGTCGTCCTTGATTGCTTGCTCAGGTCTCAGGGAGGGAAAAGAAATACAAAGGGACTCAGAAATACTAGAAATGAGGAAAGAGTGACACAACGGGACTGAACTTTGAAAATGTCAAGCTAATACACCTGAGGAAAAATTATTTCAAAACTGCAGCAATTCAGTGTTGATGAGAGAGACACAAAAGAAAAGCAGGATCCAGAAAAGGCAACAAATTAAATCTGCGTTGGTAAAACAGTATGCCAGATGAAAGAAAAAGTGCCAATATGATTTTTGTTTTGCAAATGCTAAAATCCTATGGGCTAGAAAAACAGTGGGGTGGAAAGCAGAAATAGTTTTGGTCTATACCACCATTGTGCAACCCGCCTGGAACATCATATTTGACTTTGTGGAGGTAAGAAAGCATCAGGATTAACAGTGTTCCACCTGGGATAAAGTGAAGCTGATGGAGCTCTGCCAGACAGGATCTGACCCAGAACTCCAGACTCCCTTCATTCAGGTGAACTACCCATGTCTCTCCCACAGGAACCTCACACTGCCAGGAGAGGGGACTGGTGCTGCCAGTCTACATAGCTTGGGGATGTCTGTGTGAAATCACATGAGCATGTGTGTGTGTGCACATGTGTGTGCTGGTTTAAAACTTTTGGAGATTTGTTGTAAAAGGGTGTTTGGAAATTTTCCGGTTTTATTAGCATTTGATAAGAGTCTAGGAATGCGCTTTACATTTTGTATTGTTGATATTGATCCTGAATGTGTGTGTAGTTCACTGATAGCCATTTAATTATGTGTCATGAATAAATCAGTAAGCAACTTTGGTCTTGAGTGAAACTATGTGAGTTGAGCAAATTTTTTTCTGTGACTTCTCTGTCATGTAGACTTACGTGGCCAGTTGAGCTACCAATTACGCTTCAGTTGCACTCCAAGAAGCTCAGTGAGGGATCATTTACTTTACTTCTTGGCACTTCTGTTTTTATAATGTGACCATAACTTCTGTGTGTGATTTTATTTCTTCAGTGTGAAGTGGTGATGACAGGCAAAAACCCAAGTGCCCTTCAATTAGTTAGCAAAATTTACCACCGAACTGTTGCTTTTTAGAGAAAAAGTATTCCAAGAATCCATTCTTTGTTTAAAGAAAAGATATTTCTAACCGCAAAATCTTTCAAGTCTTTCAGACAGACTGAGAGATGTTTTCTTTTCAGGCCAACGAGGATCAAATCTGGCAAGAAGAGGCCAGAAGGAATCTTCTTTCTTTTAAGTTGTATTCCTCAACTTAATTGACTGTTTCAAAATCGTATTTGACTTCTAATGCTTTTATTACCTCAAACTGGTGCACCATCAAAAGCAGTTCTCCCCTGCTGAACCATCAAAATTTCCAGCTTCTAACTGACACCTGAAATAACACATTTTCGGTGAGTATTTTCACTTATCCTCTATAATGCAACTGGTACCAAATAAAGTAATAGAATAACACAGAGATGCTGTAGTGATCTCTCTAATTAATTTTCAAGTGTAATCCAGTTAAAACTTCAGACTTTCAAAAGGTCTAAAGCAGCAAAAATAGTGCCTAGGAATTGGTCTGGGGCTGCCTGGGGGAATCTCGGAGACTGTCCAAAATTCCCACCTGGAGAACTTCTATAGGAATTAACTAAATACCTTGTTGTGAAGGCATCTAGGAGTTCAGTCAACCACTTTGAAGTTGGTCCATAGCCTTAAATCAGTCTTTTGCTTCATCTATGCAGATAACTTTTGGGGGAATTCCTGGACCTCCTAGAGAGTTAATGACTAAGCACTGGCTGTGTACACAGGCGCTATCCTGATATCCAGTACTCTATGGTATAACTAGGGGACAGATCTGAATTTCTCTCTGTTATTAAACTTATAACATGAGATCCATAGCTCTTGCCGTATAATTCCTGTCCCTAGACCCTAGGTACCTCTGTTTCTCTGGCTGAGTTGCTTCACAAGGGTGACTGAGCTTGTGGCCACAACAGTTCTCCTCAACAGGAGAAAGCACCTCTGTAAAAAGGAAATAAATTAATTTTCTGTAATAGAGAGTTCTACTGTCTGAAGACACAAAGTATAATGTCCCCTAAAACTTTTACCCAACTTTTACCTTCCTCCGGAAGCTGCTGAGATTTTTGCATAGAAAGTGGTCTACATGTGTGCCCCCTGGATTTTGTTCTATGTCAACTATAGGAGAGTAAACCAACTAAACTTAAATTCACAGGCTATTTAATTAATATTGACTTTGTCCACATCAGTTGCTACTTCATCAAGCAGCGTGATATATTTCATTTAAAAAAAAAAGTGTTTCTGGAAGTCCTATTAAAAAAAATGTGTCTTTTAGGCTGACTGTCTCTTCTCTAGATGCAATTGCACTGGCTTCGCAATCATGCATGTCTCACTTTTCAGGAAAGAGTACAGTAAAATGGACCTTTTAGCACTTTTATTGTAAAGATCTGCTGAAGACAACTGATACTAACATGTGACAAATCTGGAACATGTTCCACGCTACTTTGCCAAAATTGCATGATGTCCTTTGTAGTCCACATGATCTGGTGGAAGTCCTGGCAGCTACATTCCCCCATGCACTTTCTTCACTCAAACAAAATCATGGTAGAATAGCTATAATCCTCTTCATAAATACAGACGTAGGAATCCTTAAAGGATTTGAGTATCTTACGGCAAACAGAAACTGATAAAAACTGACCACTGTACATTGTCCCACCGTTTCAGGTCCCCATCTGTTGTAGTATTACTTTTTGTTTAGATGCTACAGTGTGAAAAGAAAAAAAAAAACAATACAGAAAGTCTAAAGTCAGTTCTGGGGGAACTTGGGTATTTGGGGCAAAACCAGGAGATATTAACTTAGCATTCCTGGCATCTGTGTTTGATCTCTGAGAAAAAGACTAAGAGAGAGGAGGGGCTTGAGGGAGCAAGAGATGTTGTGAGGCTGTTCAGAAGGCGCCCTCAGCGATGGTGTTCTTCAACAAGGCTTCACGGAGAATGGCTTCTGGGAACAGGTCTGTTTGCTCTAAATTAGAAAAGGGTAGTGATTGCTGTAATTCACCTGTTCAACCAAGGGAATAGTAAAGGAGATACAGAATTAAGTTGTGCTCCCTTTAGTACAGAGGTGCCAAACTTGCCTTTTGTTTGCTTACGTTCCCATGAAATCTGTGATTACTGTGGGCATGTGACTTCCCTGGCAATATGAAAAATGAAAAAATAAAAGAGGTTATATATTCGGTGTTGAATGTATCTTTCTCTTTGTTTTAGAACTGGGTAGATAGAGCAGTTAATTGCTTCAGTTGTTTTTTATGAAAATAGACTGTTCTCCAGATGAATCACTTCTGTGAAGCATAAGAACTACTTAGAACTGTGGTATTAGAAGATTGTCGAGGTTTATTCATAATTAGGGCCACTGAGAATGTAGTTATTTTATTTACTACTTCATTGAATTAATATTTCATATTTAGCTGTAGGTGTCCAATGTCACTGTCTACCCTAACCATTAAAAAATAGAAAATAGAAATCTCTTCTCGGAGATATGCCACAGCAGTATTTTTATCAAAAAGAGATAATGTTTCTACAGAAAAAGAACATGTAAATACTAATTTTGTAAATTAAGTTGTACTGAAATACCAAGGATATATATATATAAAAAAATCTGTCTTATGTGATGTTTTCAATAATTCTTTTGTTCATACTCTTTGAAAGAGATACAGACATTCTCCAGCCTGGGAATTCAAAGATGAAAAGGAGAAATTGGTAGACAATTTTTGAAGGATGGAGTTCAGATTCAGTGGAGTTCACCAATGTAATGAAAGCCTTTCTAAAGTTTTTATGCTGTAAATAATGTATTTTTGGCTATGTTAAGCCTTAAATAGTGCTATCCTAGGAAATAAAAGACAATAGAATCTGAATTGAGCCATGGGCTGATGAAACGCCTTTCTCTAAGGTATTTCTCAGCGATCTCAGATTTCTCAGAGGCCCTTACATGACATTGGTAGGATCTAGGCTTTTATTATTATTATTATTTCTGTCTTTCTATACGCGTGTTACTGGTCACTCTCTCCCTCTCTCTTACTCATATGTCACATGTTCTTCCACTCCTCCTTCATTCCTCCTCCTATGAAATAATAGGATATCAACCTAAAAGGAATTTAATTCTGACTTGAGCTAATGAAAATAGACTTGGTCGAGTCCTGTGTATTGTTGAAATACTTGAGATTGTAAAGAAAAAAAAAAAAAAAGATGAAACAGATTGGAACAAATGACTATTTAAAGAGTTTTTTTTTTTTTTTTTTTTTCCCCAGGAATGTCTCCTGATGTTGCCTGTGTGAACCTGATATATCATTACACAGTGGCTAGAGACATGTTGTAGATGTTCTGCTCTCCATTTATGAATGATTAGCCATTCTCTTTTTGAAGATTTGCAGGGAACCAGCCTTTGATCCTGATTGCCTTTTGGCTAAGCCTCCAGACTTTGGCTTAAGCAGATCAGAACTTTTGATTCGAGGATAAAAAAATGAAAACAGTATTCAGGAGTGAATATATTTTTCTCCATAGAAAGGATATAAGGTCAAGCTTCTGATTCTTCTTACTTTAGCATAAAATTGTATTTCTGTATTATGTCCTGCCTTATTTACTGTGGGCCTTCAGCAGAACTCAGTTCAGAATAATGATAGATAAAGGCAATTATTGATTAGTTATAACAAATTGCCCTTGAATTATGAGAAGGCTTTGTTCACCTTCCACTGGGAATTCTTTGATATTTAGTATCATTTTGCTGTGGGACACAAGGATTGAAACTTTCCATAAAGGCAGCCTGGTGTTGTGAGCTGCTTTATTTTAAAGAATAATAAGCAAAGGATGTCTGCAAACTGCTTTTGATCGTAAAGCAACAATTAACTTGAGAATGAATATACATAATTCCAAAGTATTACTCTCTTTTTTATAGTTTGTATACATTGTTTCCTTGTAAATATAGCCAACTACATACAAAAGAGAGTAAAAATGAATAAAGAAGAGATGAATTGCTAACTCAGTTATGTTTTAATGTGTCTTTTTTTTCCATTTGGGAGAAGTTGAAACAACAGTATGAAAGGGGTATGAACTAAAAATTGTTTTATTAAAACATAAAAAGAAAAATAACTTTCCTCTGCATGAATAACAAACCATCTTTCTGTTGTTTCCTCATCATCATCTACAAGACTTATAAAAGAGAGGATCAAGTGAGATATCCTATCTGCCAGTCTGATAGCCAAAATGACAAAATTGGCACTGAGTAAAGAGGCACAGAAAGAGAGAAAGTTTGGCACCCCAATGACAACTAGTCTTTTAACTCACTCTTTATTTTAAAGGCCCTGACCATCAATGGTAAGATTCAGAGTGAGACTATTTTTCACTTTAGTACATAGTGGAGAACGAGTTTCCAGCCAAGCAGGACTAGGTAGGGGGCAACTGACTCTGGTGCATGTGTCTTGTTGAGTTTGAATAATTTTATAAAAACATCAAATACTGGATCTTTTGCTTCTCCAACCATTACATTTATGTTAGTGTTGGCTATGGGGAGTTTTTGATGGAGTTTCTGATTTTATTTTTTTTTTTATTAACATTCTGTGATACTATTTTTTTTTTGCTTTAATGTAATGTGGCGCTGGTTATAGTGAAATCTGTCATTTTCTTTAACCTTTCCCTTTCTAATTTCTTATTGTCTAAATTATAATTTAAATATATAGGTTCTAGCAGAAAGTAAAAGACACTTTCTGTCAGATGCCACAACTGACAATACAAATAACAACAATCTCTGTTCCCTGAGTCAAAACATCCTCATTCCGGATGCCAAAAATCTTGAGTCTGGATCTAGATCCCTATTTTAAGCATGAAAGAACAACTTGCTGTCTATCCTCATGCTCTTTTGGAAGGTTGAACAAAACTGAGAGAAGCTAGGACCATGTGCATCCTCGAATCTGGGCCTGGGTACATAGTTTCTTAGAGTCGTCCCCACATGATTTATGTTTGTCTGATGTATATAGGCCAACATAACCAAGCTGACCTTGTCATTGACTATTTCCCAGCATCAGAATCACCAAAAATACGCTTTCAGATGAAAGAAGGATAACATGGTATTTTGAATAGTCCCAATCAGTCCCCCAAGAAAGCTAGACTCCAGACTGTTTTCTGAGAAAACACTCGGATCATCTCTTGTATTTCCCAGCTTGCTGGAAAAAAATATGAACTGTCAAATTTCACTGTCACATTAGAGCAGCATTGTGTACTTCTTACAAAATTGCATTTGATAATTTATTTTATAGTCATGGATAATTTTCATTTATGTCTTTGTTTATATTTCTAGTAATCTAATATTCCGTGCACAATTATTTTTCATTTTGGCATATAGTGGAAAAGGAGTTTCCTGTTAGTTAAATTAGACTGGAAACCAAGAGTAATAGGGTTGGAATTACATTGCGAATTTCATCCCAAAGGATTCAAAACCGCTTTAGAAATTTCTAAAAGCCATCTACAAACTAGATCACCTCTTGCTGACACGGAGGCAGTTTCAAGGCAGTATGCATCAACTGGCTTATGCTGCATTAACATTTATATAGCAGGTAACAGGCCGGATTCAGCTTTCAGTTCTATCGAAGTAACTATGAGGCAGCTTCATTGGTCAGAGACGAATGTCTCTAAGAATTAGAGCTATCATTCTCTGAGTGGAGTTTTAGTCAGGTTACAGAGGCTGATAAATCTGCACATTTTTAAACAATAAATTATTCTACGAACCATGATTAGAATCCTCAGCAGGCACAAATCAGAATGGCTTCAGATCAGACCAAACTCAATTTTATGTCTCATCAAAAATGAAACATTGCCTTTTTCTTACAAGAGGGAGTCAGCATTTTGCATTCCCATCTATGCCTTCTTCTGAACATTATGAGACCTCCCAAGAAAGATATTTACCTCAAGAGCCAGGATTCAAGGCAAATGTTCAGCATCACTGTAAAGACTTTCTAATGAAATTTGAACTACTCCTTCTTAGAGATGGAAAGTCTCCTATCTTATGATAAAAATCTTGGGCAGGATGAACATACAACTTTCTACATTGATCCATGCACTCTTTCAGTAGCCTGTAAAAGGCTACCTGCTCCATCTTTCTTTGTTCCTACTTCTTTCTCTGTATTTGCCTCTTTGCATCATAAATCAGTCTGCTGTCAATACACTTGAGTTATACCTGGCTGATACAAAACATTCCTGCATATGCCTGCACAACTGAAACCGGCTTCTGTGGAGATATGTATGAGAAATACTAAGATTGGTTGGAGGATGAATACGAATTCATGTTCATGAAAGCTATTGCCTACATTGGGGAAAGGTCTTCCATCTTCAGCATAGCTGTGCTGAATATCATGTAAGGATTTTTTTGTGCATTTTAGATGTGATAGTCCTTAGCATATATCAGAAGTTTTCTTCTGTTTATAACAAAAAAAACTACCACTGATTTCTGTATGGTCATATTCTGCAGACCTTTCAGCCATCCCTATTTCATATTTGTGTTACTGACTGCATATAAGTGCAGCATTTTCATCTGCACTTATTAAATTGCATTTTATTGTATTTTTTCTGACCATTGATTTTATTTACTGATACCATTTTAGAATATAATCCTGTCTTCCAGCCTTTTCCAGTCACAGCATATTTAGGTAAGAAAATTTTACATAAATACTCTTACCTGCATCAAAATTTGAAAATATTATTACAATACTAAATGACCTATTTAATATAAGATTAAGTGAGATGTCTAGGACATGAGTTGATTGTTCTGTGTCAATAGCCATTTTTAAAACTTTTTGTGTAATCTTTGTTTTACCATCTTATGTAGAATAATATTCTAGGATATTGAACCTCTGTTAGGAAATAAACTAAGCAGATAGAAACTAAGTAGATTCCCTGATGCAACGTCAGCTTTGGGTAGCAGGAAGCTATCAAAAAACTTAACTGCTTTCAGCTTGAATCTGACTAGTTATTTGGGTTAGAGTATGCCTTAATCACAGAATCATAGAATCAGTAAGGTTGGAAGGGACCTCTGGAGATCATCTAGTCCAAACCCCCTGCTCAAGCAGGGTCACCTAGAGCATGTTAGGCAGGTTGTATCCAGGCAGGCCTTGAAGATCTCCAGAGAAGGAGACTCCACAACCTCTCTGGGCAACCTGTTCCAGTGCTCCATCACTCTCACAGGGAAGAAATCCCCCTCTCATGTTCAGGTGGAACTTCCTGTGCTTCAATTTCTGCCCATTGCCTCTTGTCCTGTCACATGGGACAACTGAAAAGAGTTTGTCCCTGTCCCCCTGACATTCTCCCTTCAGATACTTATACTTATGATCCTTCCTCAGTCTTCTCTTCCCCAGGCTGAAGAGGCCCAGCTCTCACAGCCCTTCTTCACAGGGCAGATGCTCCAGCCCTCTGATCATCTTTGCAGCCCTATGCTGGACTTTCTCCAGTAGCTCCATGTCTCTCTTGTCCTGGGGAGCCCAGAACTGGACACAGGACTTGAGATGAGTCCTCACTAGGGCTGAGTAGAGGGGCGGAATCACCTCCCTTGACCTGCTGGCAATACTCCTCCTAATGCACCCCAGAAGACTATTGGCTTTCTTGGCCACAAGGACACATTCCTGGCTCATAGTCAGTTTGTCATCTGCCAGTACTCCCAGGTCCTTCTCTGCAGAGCTGCTCTCCAGAAGGTCAGCCCCCAGGTTGTACTCGTGCCTAGGGTTATTCCTCCCTAGGTGCAGGACTCTACACTTGCCCTTGTTGAACCTCAGGAGATTCCTCTCTGACCAACTCTCCAGCCTGTCCAGGTCTCTCTGAATGGCAGCACAGCCTTCTGATGTAGCTTGGTATTATCAGCAAACTTGGTGAGGAGGCACTCTGCTCCCTCATCCAGGTCATTGATGAAGAAGTTGAACAGGATGGGATCCAGTACTGAGCCCTGGAGGACACCACTAGCCACAGGCCTCCAACTGGACTCTGTGCCACTGATGACAACACTCTGAGCTCTGCCTTTCAGCCAGTTCTCAGTTCACCTCACTGTCCACTTGTCTAACCCACACTTCCTGAGCTTATCTAGGAGGATGTTATGGGAGACAGTGTCAAAAGCCTTGCTGAAGTCAAGGTACACAACGTCCAATGTTCTTTCCTCATTTACCCAGCCAGTCGTTCCACCATAGAAGGCTATCAGGTTGGTAAAGCAGGATTTCCCCGTGATGAATCCATGCTGGCTACTCCTGATCACCTTCTTTTCCTCCATATGTCTGGAGATGACTTCCAGAATGAGCTGTTCCATCACCTCTCCAGGGATGGAGGTGAGGCTGACTGGCCTATAGTTGCCTGTCTCCTCCTTCTTGCCCTTTTTGAAGACTAGAGTGACCCTGGCTTTCTTCCGGTCCTCAGGCACCTCTCCACTTCTCCAGGACCTTTCAAAGATGATGGAGAGAGGCCTGGCAATGACATCTGCCAGCTCCCTCAGCACCCGTGGGTGCATCCCATCCGGGCCCATGGATTTGTGGGTGTCAAGCTTGCACAGAAGGTCTCTAATCCTAGCCTCCTCAACCAAAGGAAAGTCTTCCCTTCTCTGGACTTTCTCCCTCACGTCCAGATTCCAGGATTCATGGGGGCTGCTCTTAGCAGTGAAGACTGAAGCAAAGAAGGCATTCAGTAGTGGGCCCACATTTTCCCTAGTCCTCCTCTTGCTGCTAATGTATTTGAAGAAGCTCTTCTTGCTGTCCTTAACATCCCTTGCCAGTCTCAATTCCAAATGGGCCTTAGCCTTCCTTACCGCATCCCTACATACTCTGACTGCATTCCTATAATTCTCTCAAGTAGCCTGTCCCCTCTCCCACATTCTGTGTATTTTCTTCTTCTATTTGAATCATACTAGAGATTTTATATTCTAAAAACAAGTGTCCACAAGAATGTCTGCAATTAAACATCTGAATTGCTGGCAAAAATGTATGCAATTAAACATCTGAATTGTTGGCAAATTGTTGAAAGCATCCAAGACATGATGTGTGATATTATGCATCTGAGCTGTGCGTGCAAGTGTGAAAACCGCTCTTGACATACAAAGTACTCATGCAGTAAGGTGACCACCACAATGTCTACAAACTGTAAAAGTTTGTAGCCTTTGTGACACAAAAGTAGATTTTTTTTATATAAAGCAAATGTAATCACAGTTGTTCTCCTTGTGACAGGCATAGATGAAACCCTGAGTGAACTCAAAAGCTCCACTCGAGCCGTGAAACTTGACTGAAGAAGGCATGAAATGATAAATAAGCACCCTTCTCAGCTCATTTCATTCTTTTCTCTCTGGCTGAGAAAGGCATAACTTTCTAATATGATGATAGAAAATGTGAAATACTAAGATATTTTCTGTGTAAAATCAAAAAATCAAGGCAGTGGGAAGGTAGAGAAGCCACAAAAAGTTTTAACTCTATTCTTCTTTAAAACATTGGTGATTGGACCCTCAGTCAGCCAGAGCTTGAGAGGAACAATCTCTCTCCTTCATAGGAGCTCTCCAGAAAAACAAAAATGTCCATAAAGTCAACAAAGCTTCCCCTTGCACCTTAATAAATATAACAGACAAAATGAGAATAAATAAACAACCAGATCCTGTCTATCACAAAAGGCTTTTGGTATTTAAGGATGGAAGGTAAAAAAGAACTTTGAAGATACAAGTATCTAGGCTGATTACACGTTATAAATTTGAAATCATTAACTCACAGGTTAATTTAGGTTAGTAGGGACCTCAGAAGACACTTTAGTCCAATCTCCTGCTCAAAGCAAGGCTGATGGACCAGGTTGCTCTGGATGTTGTCTAGGTGAATGCTGAGTAGCTTCACACATAGGAATTCCACAGCAATACCTCAACCTTTTTCACATTTTGTATTTCCAAATGAAGTATTTGCATCTAAAAGAGCATGTGGAGTAGGGGGTTTGAAGGAGTTTGCAGTTCTCAAGTGAAGCACCATTTATTTGAGTTGAAGGAGTTAATACCTAGCCCCTTAAAACTGTTTGGAAAATGTAGCTTCCAATCACTTTTTTTCGCCTGAGTGCAGAGAACTTGCAAAACATGGATTACTATAATTGTATAAGTATATAGCATTATATTGCAGACCAGGCGAGATTCAGAAAGCCACTTTGCAACTCCTTCGCAATTCACATTTGCACTACAAGCACTTGCCACTGCCATGGCATGGAAAAACTTGGAACAACACTACGAAAAGAGTCAGAAAGGACGTGTCGGGGAGGGAAGATCCCATATACCCACACAGTGTTTTTCTGTTGGAGGCTGGGGACAGGCTTTCTGTGCTCTCAGTTACCATAACACTCTTCCGATTTGAACACTTGCATCCTTGAATACAAATAAGCTATTCCCAGAATTTTCAGGTCTCTTAATATAAAAGTCTTTCTAAAGTTAGACAGACCTTTTGCAGATAGAAGAAAATTGCAATTTACAGGTTAAAAGACTATCCCACCCTTAAATTAACATTTATAATTTTTTTTTTTTTTTTTTTTTTTTTGTAGTTCCTTTTTCACATTCACTCCCTAAAACTCTATGAAGTGTATGGTACCTTTTGGAAGGAACTTGAAGGTGATATGGTTTCCTGAATCCCCTCTTACCATGTATCAATGGCATAAGGTGTGTAAGAGCTCTGTTTAACTAGCCAGTGTAATAAATTCTTTTAATAATATATTTAATGAACACAATTTTTGAAGTTTAAACTTGTCATTTAGGAAGAATCTTATAGCTTTTCCCTCTCTCCCTGCAATTATTTGAGCATGGGGCTGTATGATGCAATATGTAGCAGAGATAAAGGTCTTACAATATTGCAAGTGAGCACTAGTTATTCATTTGTCGTTACTTGCTAGTTATCAATGTTCCTTCCCAGGCAAAAGTAAATTTAAAAAGTAAATAAGAACCTGATCCTGTTCTGTTGAAGTCAGTGGGAGGCTTTCAACTGTCTTAATGGGAATTTGGATTAAAACTGGAAGAATAATTATGAAAAGAATGAAAATGAAAAGAATCAGTAGATTTATATGAATAAATCTGATTTTCTTTCTTTAAAAATCCTAATCAGTGGGCAGAATAAGTGTATAGATTTACTCTATCTGGATCTCAGCAATACATTTACTACCATGTCTCAAAATCTTAATTGGAAAGTTAATTTAAATTAGCTTTCATACGAACTGTCTTGTGGATTGAAAGTGTGCTAAGTGACCATCTTCATTTTTGAATTCTGTAATTTCTCTGAAAGCTCCGTCAACTGTTAGAGAGCACTAGAGACCCATATGAAGTCCATTGCAGAGCAGCAGCTGGGCTCTACAATGAGAGTCACATGTAGTCTGGGACTTACTAGTTAATTACATATTATTGTGAAGCAAATTCATTTATTTTAGCCTATCTCCAAGTGTGTGAACATGTGTCACTTCTCCATAAACTTCATTAGTTTTCATTACACAGTGGTCTGATATAATCTGATGGTCATTCTTACCTCTGTATCGATTAGTAATGCTACATCATTTTGAAATACTGACAATTAAGCCTTTTGCTATGAGAGCTCATGAGCATATTGAGTTAGAATGTTTTCCATTAATTTTTTTTCAGTAACAACCTTGGTCCATTTGAGACATTGCTTAATAGTCCATAACTCCTACTTTAATAGGAAACAATAATTGATTTCTACTTGTACTTGAATACTGTAGGCTATAAATTTTAACACATTTAATACCCAGTTAATGATACACCCCTGGAAATACTAATGGTAGCAGACTCTGGGCCATCATTGTTTGCAAGCATATCCTTGTAGATTAACAAGATATTTACTCAAGTCATGTTGACTACAAAGAAACTAACCAATATTTCTACAGAAAGAAGAAAAAGGAAAAAAAGGGGGCTTATACTTTTACCTTTTTCGATCCAGAGAAGCTTTATATGGGAGTCCTAGACATAAAGGATCTGTAAATATGATATTCACCCAATGACATCCAAATTCTCAGTTAGAAGACATGTGTCTTACTATGAACAGGTTTATAATATATTCAGGCATATCCTTGTAGAAGTTGTAAAAGTCATACTGTCAGCCACTGGCCAAAGCAGAAGCTTGTAGCATCTGCAAAGTAGAAGCAGGCTAAGCAAGATAAAATTACTGCTTTCTTAACTGAAATGCAGACACAAAAATGCCAAAATTGCCTAACATAACATTACTAAGAACAAACATAACATTACTAAGAACATGCCCATGATATATTCCATTGCAAGAAACCACGTACCAATTGTACGTGGCCAACTGATGTGGAATTAGAAAGATCATTTGCAATTTGTTTACTGGCAACATCTCGATTTTTCTTGCATATCCTCCACTGCTACACAGCTGGAAGAACTTATTCAAGTGTATAACAAATTGTTATTCCAGATGAGTCAAACAGGTGAGGAGTGAAGTTGCAAATGAAGTGAGCCTGTATCTCTGCACCAGTTGAATGATGGCATATAGGCTTAAAAAAAAGGCGCTAATCTTTTCTTTGTTTAGGATCCAGGTGACAGTTTTGAACACTACAGATAAACCTGAGCTAATTGAAAGAAAATTAGCTATAGAATAATCTTTAATGTTTCTCCTCCCTGTGTGGTGGGTAGAAAAAATAGATTAAAAATATTACATATGTAATCTTTCTTTGCACAAAGTCTGCTTTTCCCTAGAAGTTTGTCACTTGTATGCGGTTTCTAATTTAGAGACCTGATAGTTTGCTGATGCTGCTATTTGCAGAAAACCTAACTGTTGTTTATTTCATTAAAATGAGACTCCCAGGAGCAAGATTCATGTTAAAAAAAAAAAAAAAAAAAAAAAAAAAAGGGGGAGAAAAGAAAGAACATGCACAGCACTTTACACTTTGGCAACTCTGTATAATTAAACATCCGCAGTCATAAAAACTACTGATTGTATGTGAACCTGCAAGTCACTGCTTGTATTTAAATGTGATTCCAGGAAGCACTAAGGTAGCAGGCAGAATAAAAACAGGTAACTGATTCACCTTCTCTAGTACTAGTCAAGATCAACAGGGTGAGAAAAGTTAAAGATTCAATGCAGGGCTCTGGTCGGAACAGACAGTGAAATACACAAACGAGCTTGTTTATACCATTTTTTCCTTAGTTTTCTATTTGCGTTTTAGATTTGTAGAGCAAGCACTTTTAATGTGCATTGACAGTCTCATTACGGTGAAAATAAAATGAATGATATGACATCTCTGCAGCTCAGCTGACATTTTAGATGGATGAAGCAGGATACAATTTAAAAAGTAGTGGTAGCTTATAGATTTATAATGAAAACACCAACTAGCGCCTGTAAAATTCTCTAGTTTTTAACTTTGCATCCTAATAATTCACATATATCACCAGTTGACATTTTATTAAAGTTTAGGCAGGTCCATGGCTTTAAATCCATAAAATTAAATCAAGTGTTTTAACGAGTTAGGGAAATGATGTCAATGGTTCTGCAAGACTTTTGGAAGTGTTTCTCTAGTCACCCTTTGATAAAGAAAGCACTCATTGCAAAAAAAAACGAGTTCTGAGGATTTTAAATATTTTAGTGTTTTTATCAATACTCTCACATGGTTTTCAGATTATTTTTTAAGTTGTGTTTTTGATATGTTATAGTGCTGAACTGTTAAGCAGATGAAAAATAACAGGTTGAGAATTTTTATTGATTAGTCCTTCATACTACCTCAATAATTTTTTAATGCTAGAATCTTTATCACTGATGCTTTGTTAAGGTTAAATGAGGATGAATCCTTGTTGTATATGTTTTACATATGATTTATCATATTTTGAGGTAAGCGTTCAGCACGATCATTTCTTGACATCCCTCCTTGTCCCGTTTCTTGCATCTCTGAAATGATTTCTCCTTCACCAAATTTACTTATAGGGTCTACAAGCTCAGATTTACAGGATTTTTTGAATTGTGTATTTCTATTGAACAAGTGGAGTTGCACTATATCACTATGCTCAACACTATACTTTTTTCTCCTCATTCTGTAAGCCCTGTACTAACAACTGAAGCAGAAATTACCTTCAAGACATCTCCAGTCACAAGATGCTTTTGCTGAAAACACCTTGGAATATACTGTAATTGCCACAGTTCTTTAAGAATCGCTCAGTCGAGTAGTAGATAATTGTGGAAATAAATAGCTTTAGCCCTGAGCAGCTGTTGTTTCTTTCACAGCTGTGTTTTCTTTGTCTTCCAAAGTTTGCCAGGAGAAGGTAGCGGAGAAGAAATCTGCTAGAAGTTAGTGGCTAATAACTGGCTATGCTGATTCACCTATGCTGATTTCTACTCCTGAAATCCATAGAGAGTTGATGTTTGTGAAAGCTATAAATCGCAAAGATTTGTGGAGCTTCACCACCAAAATGCAGAAGTTGCTGTTCTCTTGAGTATGGTTTACTTTTGCTGAAGCTAAACTGAAAAGGTATGGTCATCCAAAAAATTGAATCAGACTTGGTTTGATTTTATTTAATTTTATATGACGACCAGCCCATATCATTATTTATTTCAACTTTGAATTTCTCCCAAGGACATCTTGCGCTTTCCTACGTCTGCCTCTGTATAATGGCAAAGGAGACTATAATGGATCATCATCAGTCACTCACTTAACCTCAAATGATGGATCATCATCCAGTGGTTTCATGCTCAGCTTCCTTTGCAAAATCTCTGCGAAGTGCATGAGTAAAAAGGACGAAGATCAAGATTTTCACCCTCTCAGATGTACAAGACAGGTTCAGACAAACTTATTTGGATTCCTAAAGAACAGAAAAAGTGGGAGAGAATAAGCATTGGGAAGCTACTGAGGAACAAGCAGTTATATAGTTTGACATCAAACCAATGCTTTGGAAAGGCAGTGGCTAGTGATAGCCAAATTATTTTTGTAACTTTTCCTTTAAGATTGCACAAAGTGGGATGTTTTCTATTTTTTTTTTTTTTAAGGTAAGAAAAAGCTTAAAAAGAGTTTTAGCAGCTGGTAGGTAATCATTCTTTTATTTAAAAGAATTATAACTGGAAAAGACTTCAAAAAAAGCCCATCCTTATGGGATCTCTGATTATCAAAGCTAAAATTAAACAAGAACAGTCTGCAAGAGTCCAGAAATAAAATTCACATGTTCAGAGAGAAAAGAATAACAGTTCCTCCCTTTACAAAACACACAGTGAATATACTATGCATACTATATGTGGAATATCAACTTTATTACACTCAGTCTACAGGCATCTTATTTTTGGCTGTGTTATGAGATATGACAGATACGGTGGTAATTAAATGGGAAAATGTCTTATTTTTCCTTGAACTAGCATACGAATACTACATATAAGAAAACTGTACTCTCTGATTAGAACACTGTGCCTGGTGACAAAGGCATTGTTACCCTTTCTGGGTATCAAAAAATAAAAAATAAATAAATCTGAAAAGCTTAATGTTATTCCTTGGGACTCAAGGATCTCGCCTCTATGAGCAACACTGGTATATTTCTGACTTATTGTATTCAATGCCTCCATCCTGGCCAAGATTCAAAGGATAAGTTCCTTTAGCACAAAGTGAGGAAAAGAATCCACCAGCACCAACAGAGCACTTTTGTTTCCTTAGCTTGGCCTGAAAACGGTGTTGGAAAACCTGAAGCGTTTCAGCCGCAGACAGATGTGTTTAAAACAGCTTTTTGTAAACTTTTCAGTCTTACTCGGAGACAGGACATGTTCAATTATATTAACAGTATCACATATAAAGCTTAATTTGTTTTTCTGTTCTGACAAAAAAACAATAGGAAATGTAATTCTGTAGACAAGTTCCTTACAAACCTAGGATCGGATGTTTTTCTCCTGCTATTATGGAGACATAGAAAAAACTAAAAATAAATATAGTAAAGTATGGGTAAACCCTACTCGCTGTGTTTAGCTTTTTTATTATTATTATTCTTTCTTTTTTTTTTCAGCATCACCCAAAATTGGAAGAAAAAAGGAAAAAAAGACCAATTTCTATCTTTTTGTGGTTTAGACTTACTTTCATTTTATTTCAAATATGTCTTTCTCTCTGAATGAAAATGTGAGAGATGGCAGAGTTCCACTTTTTTATTTAATGGATATTAAAGATCATTTGCTTTACATCTTGCTTTCCCAGCAACATATTTGCCTTGTGGAATCACCTTCCATGGGATAGCTTCTACATCAGTAGATGCACGCCAATCAGTAGTGCTAAGATGCTGGAAATGCATGATGGGTACAAACTGAAATTCAAGAAATTCTATCCCAACATTAGAAAACACTTTTGCACTGTAAAAGAGATCAAACTCTGGAACAGGCTACTCAGAGTGGTTATGGAATCTCCACTCTTGGAGATATTCAAAACTTGACTGGATATGATCCTGTGCATCCTGCTCTAGTTGACCCTGCTTTGAGCAGAGAGTTGAACCAGAAGATCTCCAGAGGTGCCTTCCAACTGCAGCTGTGCTGTAATTCTGTGGTTCAGTGAATCTGAATGAATAAAGCAAAAACTGAGTAAGAGGAAGAAAGGCAGAGTTAACACCCATAAACAGAAAAATGATGTTAATAAAAGACAACAGTTTGCCACTATTATTACTGTTTTACTCATTTGAAAGTAGCATACAATTAAAACACAAGGGAACTCAAGCAGTCTAAAAACCTTTTATCTACATTTAGCATTGAATTCTCTAGGCATTTTTCAGGAAACTAGCTTATTAGAAGTACATGTTTGTTAATATTTCACCTTAGTGTTTGAAGCAGAAACAATACTTTTATAATGCTTACCCATAAGTATTCCTATTTACATGGCACACATTATTCTTTCCATGAATAAGCAGATTTACTACTCTGTGTACAGAATGTTGTAGTTGTAAATAATATCCAATATATTGAAACAGGAAATAGCTTTCCTGGAAGCTTTCCATGTTTTGATCTGGTCCCTTGTTAGAGTTAACATTAATTCTTAAAGTATGGATTGATTGCAGATTTGTCAGAAGTGATGTACTGAGGAAGGCTGGTTTAACAGTATTGTACTATCAATGACTTTGTCACTGATATACCAGAAGTATAAGACAAGGTAACTGCAATTGCATCATACTAAGTGAGGTAACTTGATCAATCTGCTAGAAAAATCACTTCTTCCAACTTCTCCAACATTTCAATACCTGGGAAATATGCGATCTGATGCTGTAGGACTCTAGTTCAAAAGGTGATTTTGTGCTTCGATAAGTGAATTAAATATATAATTTCTATTTTATACCTTTGCCTTGTAGCGATGGAGAGGTAAGAAAAGTAAGGAAGAATAACCTCCACAAAAGTTTGCTTTCATGCTGTGTTGCCACACTTATTATCAGATGAGAATATAGCTCTAAGTTTATTCTACTTCCAGACTATTGGGATTTTTGAAGTAGACAAGAAAGAGGACTGAGGGAAAGAGAGAAAGGAGATAGAGGAAAATAATACACATCTGTTGTGTAAGGCAGATTTACAAATATTTAACACCTCTAAAGATCAGTCAGTGATCTTTAGATCACTCTCTAGGAATACAAATGGATGAACTTCCTTGGCTGAATTAATTCCAGAGAGGACAATCAAAACAATGAGGAAATATGTTGTGCTTTCTTTAACTATTACTTCAGTTAATTGCCTATATGCACAAGACACAATGACTTCCAAAGCCTTGTATGAGACTTCCAGGTAATTTAAGTATTTTGGAAAACTTCATCAGCTTATTAGATACTGCTTATTGGTGATGCCTATTTAGTGAATCAGGTCTTTGAATCTATTTATGAAGAATGAGTGAGAAATACACTAAAAATGTTGTGAGTAGAGCTGCCTCAATTTGAGGCATATTTAATGAAATTTATACTTCAAAAATGAAACTCTCATTTTCTCATCCAGAAGTGCTACAAACCCTACATTTCTCTCCTAAATAAAATTTAATAAAAAGTTTTCCCAAGATATCATACGATGATGAAGAATCACTAAGTTAGTTCAATATCTCTTCTGTCATTTCCTTTGAGAAAAGTGTCCCAAAATATGTAGTGATCATATGACTAAAGAAATATCAAAAATATGTTAATAAAATGAATTACCACAGAGATGTTAATCTTATTCTAAATGGAAGTAATCTTCTAAACCTCCAAATGTACCTTGGAAACATATATTCATAAAATAATAGATATGAATATCGAAGAAAAAAAAATCCTTGCAATGTGATTAAACCGGAAGGACTGTGAGATTATAGGGCAAATCAGATTAGTTTGCTCAGGCTGATCACTGTGTCTGCTAATTATGAGATCAGCATCATGGACAATGATGTTAGCATTTATATTATGGACATGCACTTTTGAACTTTTCTTTTGCTATTGTTCATTGTTACTCCATTCTTATATTGTTATTCCATTATTATATTGTTACTCCATTAATAGGAACCGGGCATTGTTGATTCAAGTTTTGAACTCTGTTAAAAGGGAAATTTCACAAAACCAAAACTGGTTCCTAATGCTTTCCAAAGTAGAGATTATGTTTCTGATCTAAATTTTGACTTGGATCTAGCATATAGTTAACTGTTGCTTAATAGTCATCTTATAAGATGTCTGATGAAAATCTTGTTCATAAGATTGTTCATATTTGTAAACTCATATATGGCAATACGATTTGTAGAGATGAGGCCTTTGTAGCTGTCTAACTTCAGAAATAAAGCAGAAAAAGTATAGATTTCAACAGCTGCATGAAGACCCCAGTGTAGATGCTGGGTTACAGCTTAGGCCCTTGTCAGCTTGGGAGATATTTTATTGCTTTATTATATATTCTACTTTTAAATTTTTAGATAAATTATGATTTCAGCTGGGTATATTAAAGTTATGGAAAATGTCACAGAGATTGGAATATTGATTTATTTTTAGATGTCCTTTTCATTGCAGCTTTAAGGACCTCCAAATCACGAGACATCCAGTAATTCTATTATAGACTTAATGATATCGCCTTACTCCATTTCTTCAAATATAAATTTTCCTTTTAGAAAACTGTAGCTGTTTTTTAATAAGAATATGTCAACCTGTGGTGTAATATGTCAGTTCTTTTAGATCTGTTAGGGTTACTTTACTTTAGATGGATCAGTGTGCGGTTTTTTTTTAATAACTGTTTTAGAAGATGAGTAGATGCTAATCTAATAAAATACTTGAGATGAAAAATCTAGATTCAGATTTAACTTTTTAAAATGGATCTGATGTTGAGTTTCAGGATCATAAACAAAAATTTTAATGTTAACATTCAAGGAGCTGCTGCCTGGTTATGAATAAGGAAAAATATCTAATATGTGTTCAGGCAAGAAGAAGTAAGGGATCAAATGACTTCTTGCTAATTCTGCCTTCTCCTTCCCCACTCAGGTGCTAAATTAGCTCTTTACTGACCCATTAAATGTGAAGTGAAAGAGTCTTTTTAAATCAAACTTAGCTAAATATTTGGAAACTACTAAAGTTGAACTGCAGCCCTTTAGGGTGCCACTTGCCTCTGCCTGTTGAGCTGTTCTCTCTGACGGAGGTTTTCTTTCTTCAGAGTATTCACAAAAACACTCACAGCTCTAGAATTAGCACTCCCACCCTAAAGATTTTTAAATATTGTGCACAAAAGTGGTTTCCCCTAAAACAGAATAAAAGTGGGCCCAATCAAGGGGCTATGGATGTCTAGTCCATGTTGAGAAATTGCTTCATCTTGTGTATTGACTTTCCTGTTGGGAACTAGGATGCAAATATTTTCTGTAGAGGAGGGAAGCCTGATCCACTGTACCAATGCAGTGCCGCTCAATATCGATATCTATCTATTGTTCCCACAGAGCACATATTTGTGATTTTAGTATACCTTGTCTTTTCATGACATACAAGAGTCCTTATTGCACAGTCATCATCAGCTTTCACGTCCTGTCTTCCTTAAATGAATTCCATCTTATAAAACCCACTGTGTAACCACATGAAAATACACCTGTGAGTGCTAAAATTACCTTTATCAAAAATGGAAATGCATCCTTTTTCTATTGTAATGGACAAAAGTTTTAGAGGCTATAGTACATTTTCAAAGTTATAAAACACTTGAAATTGCTTTGTCTCTCCAGCTTCCATTTAAATTACTTTTTTCTTTATCCAAAACAGTGAATAGAAGTAAATCAAACAGTATATTAAATGGCTGGAGAAGAGACTGCATATCATCTAGTATGCAGTACTGAAGAATTATAGCCAGAATTTGGCATATGGCTTACCTCTAATTCCCGTATGCATTATTTTGTTAACATATATATCCCATTGTCAGCATAACTCAATATGAATTAGAAAAGAGAAGGAAATTCATCCAAAATGAAATGGGAAGAGTAGCAAGTCAGAGGAGATTGCAGACAAACTGGGACAAGTAATGACCATGGCATGGTCACTAATGCAGGCTGAAATAAGGTGCATGTCCTCTCTTCAGGGGAGAGGGAGAATTGATGATAAGATCTGGAGCCAGCACAGTCTGTGCGTCTCTTAAGTGGTTCAAAAGCAGCAGAAACTGATTACAGAATTTCTATCTATGTATTCTTAAAAGAAGAAAAGACCCTGAGGCAATTCAGTTAGTTCTCAAAGTAAGCCTGGCAAGACATGCCTCTGTGTTTCAAATTTAAGCCAGTGAGTCTACTTGTAGTGAATAATGGGGCTGTTGGCTTTCTAGGCCTCTTCAGCTCTCCATGTCCTTTCTGAAATTATTAAGAAAAGTCATGAAACATGAAGACATTCTGTCTAATAGTCAGGTATGTATATTTTTAAATTACCTCCTGAACACCTATATTTAGGGAAGGTTTTTGAACTCTCATAGCACTTCCTTTTGCTACCAGAAATCAAACCAGAGCCCAACATTGTATTGACAGGAGGATGAAAGAGAACATTAACTATGAGGGCAATTTGGTGACATGACTTTGACTGCATCAGAGGCCACCACCAAGTGTGGAGTTTCAGACTGTGTTCTACTATTCCCAGATGAGAGGTTAAACAAACCAGCAGAGACTCAGCCTTAGCCAGATATTGCCCCTGGGCGTGAGGACTCTTTGCTTTATGTGAGGGCAGAATTCCCACATTGCCGTGTTTCTTGGCCTCCTGTTGCTGCCTCAAAGTCTGTATAAGCTACATGCACCAAATAATACCAATCACTGCTTACCTGTGAACTTCAGTTATGTTTGAAGCTGTTTATCTTTGAAAGAATTTGACATTATCACTCTTTCTGTGAGAAATTTGTTCTTATTCATTTGATTTTTCATTATGTACAAAGCAGGTTTTATCAGACTTCATTCTGGTTATTCTAATCCCAACCAGAAGGAGACTACAAACTACAGAGGAGAGAAAAAAAAAATACTATTTTAAAAAGTGTCCAAAGTATGCTGCCATCACTGGAAGTATTATTGGCCACCTTACATAAAATGGGACTTAGGCTTGGTCATTCATGATTTTTACCAAAAATCCATGTTTATAGCAGAGAAGGAGGTGGAATTTTTATACAAAGAGAAAATTCAAATAATATCTCTATATTCTATTTTAAGTGGGAGTTTGAACTTGGAATTTGGGAGACATGGGGACATATGTGCATATGTGGCCTTTTTTTAACAGTTACCTACAGTATGACTTTTTTTTTTTTTTTTTTTGAAAAGAAGCAATTTAGGTGTGGACCTTTACAGTCTGTCTGTATAGGTAAAGCAATAAACAAATGTGCAGAACTCTCAATATCTCATTGTTTTGCTAATTGAAAAGCTTCATTTCTGTTCTCTTTTTGACTGCTGTTACTGTAAATTATACAGATCTTGAAAGCATCAATTAAGTGTAAAGAACTAAAAATTAAAAAAAATGCTTAATTTTAAACATTGGAACATGGTGTTCATTTTCTATACGAACTGTAGTGTTTGATGTTCCAAAATGAAAATTGCAGAATAACTGAATCATTATGGTTTTCCAAGAATTTCTGTGTCATATTTAGAGATGCTGTAAATAAAGGCTCATCTAAGGCTGATTGGTATCAGCCACTACTCTGACTAGTTGTTCCTGATTCAGACACCAATGTCTGTTTTTTTGTGGTCTATAAAACGTTAGTCTACAAAAAAAGTCTATTTTGATATTTGTTAACTTGAGATTTCTCTGGTTCTTGTTATATCAAAGATGTCTTACTACTCCTCCATTTTGTTTTGCTTAACTGCACTTTTATTTGCCTATAAATATGCAATAAACCAAAAAATTTATACATTCAGTAAAAGCCTTAGAAAGACCCCTGGCTGTTGCATTTCAGCTGCAGGAGAGGAGGCAGAATTACAGGCACATGGGTGCAGACAACCCACAGAGAGGTGGGGGTAAAAAAAAGCACCACATGTTAAAGCCAGCCAAAACATTGAAGAATTATCAGCTAGACATCAAACAATTAAATCTGTAACGCATATTTTGTGAATTCTGGTCTCTTAGTTTTAACTCTGCCTACACCTTGTATTATGCAATGTTATGCAATATTATGCAATATATATTATGCAATATTATGCAATGTTATGCAATATATATTATGCAATGTATTATGTTAATGATGGCACTCCCAGATCTACCACTACAGTGGCTTTGCCTTTATTTTCAACACACTTTTGCATCATCTCTCTTCCATATCACTTTTGCAGCCTAAAGCTTGCAACTATCTGACTTGATGAACCAGCTCTTATTCTGCTTCCTCTCCTCATCCTCTTGCAGATCCTGGGACCACTATCTTCCTGCTCTTAGATGTGGCCAGGCAATGGAGTAGGATACTGTCATCAGAATAGGTCAAAATTCACATGTCCTTAAGTCTCTTCTCCTCTTTGGCCCCTGAACTCTCTCGGTTTCTTTTCTTCTGGGGATGGAGCTTGCTTGCTTAGGGCTATGGAAGCTGCTGCTTCTCTTAGTGCCACAATTCAAATCCAAAATAAGCAAACAGGCAGAGCAATTGACTGAAGGTAGGATTTTTCTGACTACTTGCTTGTTTTCCAGGGGAAGCTGAAATATTGAAATATTGTGTTCCCGGCATTTGCAAGACAGGTTGCAGCATTAGCCAACACTGCATCATTCACTTGTCAAGAAATTAGCAGGATTGGTGAAACAATCAAAGCAGGGAAGCATCTTCACCAAATGCAGAGCTGTAAAATTAACATTTTGCTTAATGATTCTGCAACCTGCAGGGAAGCTTCTGTCTCCTTTTACTTTCACCCATCTTCAGTTTGTATTTGCCTATCAGTCTGGAAGGATTTAGAACAATAAATAAATAATGGTAGGTGATTGACAAGAAAATTGACTAAAAAGTGCGATGCCGAGTTCCTGAACACATTTTGAACTCAGGTAAGATTCAGTAAACAGTTTGGTTAAAAAAACAAACAAAAATAAAAAAAAGAGGTGGAATCAGCAAGTGAAAATTTCTTTTATCCTGTACAAAAAGTTTTAACCTATGTGACATTATCTTTCTTTTTAAAAATGTTTTCCCCCTTTCCTTCTCCATCCACCTTTCACCCTCTTTTGTTTTTCTTCTGAAAGGAAAAATCCTTTTTTCATATGGACCTCTGTTTGATCTAATGTCAATTTTCAATTTTGTCAGCAATAGAAATGCAAAGGATAAACCAAGGTATATGAGAAGCCACTAGATACTGACTTCTGTTGTATAACCTTTTAGACCCCTCATATATGGCATGCAAGCATGACAGGTAATAAAAATCATATTACCTTCAGTAGCACTGTGTTACCCAATCACTGAACATACTTAAAGCATATTTTCTAGTGATTGTCTCCTGGGAATCACCTCCATCTTCTACTACTGCCTATTAAGCTTTACAGGTGCTATGCTCCTGACAAAAGGCAAATGTGTAGGACTCATATTCTACCTGAATTCAAGAGGAGTCTATTTACCTATGGACTAAGTATTTGCTTAAAATACTAAATCAGTTCCTTCCACTACTACAATATCCCCCTGCCCTCGAAAATATCTTTCTGGGCATTAAAATTTTTGCAAAAATAGATTTTGATGTTTTTGTAACTAAAATTGTCAACACCAAAGTGAGCCACATGTTCTAAAATATATGTGTTTTGGAGGGCTTGCTCATGTTTTCATTCTTCTTTTTTTTGCAGCTGAATATATGTAATTAGAGATTGCTGTCATAGGAGAGTTTGGTAATGTATACCTGTATCCTAAACAAGCTAGGAGCATACAACACGATGGAGCCAGTACCATGTAGTTAGCACTGGTGGCGATGATCCTCAGTGGTCTTAGTCACTGCTGTCAAGTGATCTGGCTTGAGAGTTCTCCTGTGAAAGTTGTGAAAAATGAAGCAGGACTGTCTTTTTCCTCTCCATCTTTCCTCCACCCTCCGTAGTGCTTTGTGCTTCTTGCCCTTCTATCCCTCAAAAAGTGTGTGCACATGTGTATGTCCTCATTTGCTCCCAGTGCTCCTTTGATTTGATTTTGCCCGTCATCCTTCTTGCGTATTTGACAGGCAGTCCTGAGGATTTTTATTCTCCTTTTGTGTATCTAGTTATTTATTTTGCAGATTTGCATATTTGGATGCCTCTCATGTACAGCTACACATATCTCTGCCTCTTTATAGGTCCCAATGTTCACATACTTACGTAAAATGTTATGCATTATGTCTGGCTATGCCATCACAGTATTGCAAAACGCTTATATACTGTCATTCATTACACTATTTTAGTGTGCTTGCATTTGGGTTCAAGGAAAGCTAATGTAAATTATATTCTGCTTACTGTACGTATAATTTATAGGTGCCACAGGCCACAGCTTTGGTTTCATTTTGTTTCAATAGTTGAGCTTGGAAGGAATCATTCTTGACTATTTCTGGACCTTCAGGTTTGCCTTAAACAGAACAAGGGTGCCAGTAATGTAAAGACAGTTATATGATCTTGTGGCTCTACCACATTATACTGTAGAACATAACCTGGGATTTGTACTAATTAGGCCCACAATAGTAATCATAATTATGTAGCACATAATCTCACGTAAAAGTTACATGAGATAAAGAATGCGGAACAGAAAGTATTAAGTAATTTCAATAGCAACTCTTACTCCTTTTCATTTGGAGGAAGGATTTTACAATGAAAAAGTCCCCATTTAATAGCTTTAGTTGACATTGAATGCAACATTAGCTGATCTTTTGGGGAGAGAGGTGGGTTTTATCTGCTGCTATATTTATTCCTGTCTGATTTCTCCCAAATAAAATACAAATCAAAAACTTTCAGAGGGGACAAAAGAAGTGCAAGCATATGATCGGTATTTTCTATTTCTTGAGATGATTCTTGCTTGCAGTACTGCTGCAGAAGAAACACAGGAAGAGCACCAGCTGATAATCCGAGTCTGGATTGCTGAGTCCGACAGTCTGAGAACTGGTTTATATTGGTATTATTGCTTTTAGCTGTCTCAAATCACTAACACAAAATATTGTGAAGAAGAAAAAAAAGGTCTTTCCAACAGAGCTAAACTTCCTGGAGACTGAAAGAAAATGTAGAATTGAGGGAAAATAAAGAAGAAAGAGAAGGGGGAAGCGAGAGGAAGATACCACCAGGACCCCAAGCCTCACATTATGGGTCGTGGTTATGCTTCTTCAGAAGCTGATAAAAGTAGTGACGTCCTCTCTCACCTATTCAGGCCCAGCTTAATAAGAATAGGTTCAAGATTAGGGTGAATGGTCTCATGCTGGCTCAGAGCACACATCTACTAACAACAGCAGCAATTGCTTTGGGAAACTTTGGTCTTCGAGTTCCCTGTCTTCAATTCTTCCACTTTTCTTTGCTCTATTTTCCTTTTTTAGAGAGGCCCAAATAATGGGCACAAAAGCCCATCTGCTTTTTTTTTTTCCTACATCGGTTGGGTTTACAATCTGATATATTAATCACTTGCATTCCATTCTTTTCTTATTTCCTCCTATTATGTTTTATCACTAATGATTTCAGTACAGCCATTGAAAAATATAATGCACCTCCTTTTCATTTCATCTCATTCAGTCTTGACTCTTTTCTGTATCTTTTCCTATTAACATGCATTCCTGTAGCTGACTGTGACATTTTATGGACTTTCACCCACTTACCAATAGTTAAATGTACCACTGGGACAGGTCGAGTAGGCCCTAATTGTAACAAAAGGCACATATACATTCCCATTCTTTTTTATTCGTTAATGATGTGCTATACTTGTCCTGTAAAAGAACATTTGATGTGGATTCAACCTATCACATTTGAATTAGGGGAAAAATCCATTGAAATGTCCTAAATTTATACACTTGCTATTGATCTCAGACATCATGGCTTCACAATAAACATCTGAAAAAAACCATTAATCTCTCCTGGGGAAAAAACCTTGGCTTTCCAAGGCAGCTAAGCAGTGACAGATTTGGGTTGTTTGGCTCATCTTCTGTATTTACCATATGGTTTAAGATATTGCACTATGTGATTAATGGTTTGTTAAAATATAATCTCCTAGGATTACCTTTCATTGTCAGTACAGCAGAAAACATGATCATTCCTCTTAAGCAGTTACTAAGAGAATTATCTATATTTTAAATAGAGTTAAATTCATCACTTCCTGAAAAGAAATGCTTTTTTTGCCCATTCCTTTTTACCTTTCTGCAGTTTTCTATTAGAGGAAAAAATAACATTATCTATCTCTGTTCAGTACCACAATCCAGAAAATATTGCTGCACCCTGGATGTCATTAGGATTAAATATTTTCTCACTTCTCTTCTTGTTTCAGTGAAAACTGTTATCTACTTGTGAAAACATAAATACTAGCAGAATGTCATTTGGATTAATTAGGCCCCTGGCCTTTTCCTTTTCAGTTTTGAAAAACTTCTGAATTAACATTTTAAACAAGGTTTTCCATGATTAATCCATCACAAGTTGTCAGAGATAGAAGACTGCAATAACTTTGAGTAAGTGCTTAAAAATGCAGAAAACAAAATGAGATGACAACTTTGCCCCATCCTTGTTTTAACGTAAACTTTAGCTTAAGGTCAGCCTGAGTTTTTGGTTTAGCAATTTTTAATAGTCAGAAGAGAAGAAGGGTTTTGTTCCTTTTTCTCTTCAGGCCTAAACCGTAAAACAGTAGTTATATACAGTAAGATATTAGATTGCTTATTTAAAAGCACCACTCCTGGGAGATTTTTACAAATCATTGGGCTAACAAGAGATTTAAAGGAACGAGTAAGGATCTACAAGTCCAAAACTGCATTTCCAGTAGATTCTGGCTGCACAGAAAACTGAGTTTATACATGCATATCTATCTGTCTATCTATCCATATACACTAATATAGACAGATATATGTATAGATGTTTTTATACATGTATGTATACAGACACACATATATATAAATATAGTGATTTTGCAAAAGAATTTAAAAAAAAAGGATTATCTTGTTCATTGTAACGCAATGTTAACTTTGAAGCTCCGAAATGGCAGGGGATGTATAACAATCATCGCAATTTATAATCTTTTCAGCATAAACACCATTGTATGGGCTAAATTCTCATCTCTCTCGAAAAGCAAAGTCCATTTTCCTTAGTTAACCCCAGCAAATTGTGTCCTATGTGTCCACTGACTGTGATTATTTTATGTAAAAGCGAGCACTCCCTTGAGAGCCAGTGCAGGAGTCTTCCTTAAATTGCGTGTGCCAGGACTTTGCCACAGCTCGTTTTCAATTGCTCTAGTAATGGACTTTTGTTACTTCCCTCGGGAAATGATTCTGCAGTTTAAATCTCTCTATTAGGAAACTTTCTCCATTTATTTCAGCCTGTTTGGAGTTTTTTTTTTGTTTTTGTTTTTTCTTGAATTGCTCAGTATGATCCCATTTGTCCTATTAGGTCTCAGTGCATAAAGTAAGAGAGTTAGCAATTGTCCATGAAAACATGTGGGAGAGTGTGACCCAAGACTGAACCTGCTGAAGAAAGAGAGAGCAAGAAAGGCGCAAACCCATAAAGGCTGTAGTTCAGGAGATCTTTCCAGCCATTTTTTTTTTTTTTTAAGTTTCAGTAAAGTGATGGGAAAAGGAAAGTTATATTTATTTGAAAGTAAGTTTGTGTATAGCAACCAAAACTTCTTTTTTTGGTACATGAAAATACACACACTCATTTGTTTGTTTATTTTTTAAATGTTTTCAGTTAGGCTTTATACACATTTTTATTTTAGAAAATATTAGGGACTAAGGAAGGGACTGAGATTGCTTAGAGTTACCTACACAAGCTATACAACTGGTATATTATTTTGTACTTATGTTGTTATGTAATTATATGTAATTATGTTGTTTCAGATCCCATATTCCAAATTCAGACTTACTGTTCAGTATTCTTTACAAGTATGATATCCCTTGACATAACTACTGACATTCTTAACAGAGCAGTCAAAATAATTCTCCAGATACATTTCAGGCTCAGTTTTGCACATATCAAGATTGTCATGGTTAGTGGAAATGTTTATTAAATAGAAAAATATATATTTAATGCAAAATTTAAGGCAAGCACTTATTTCTCTATATAACCTTTTGTTCAAAACACAAGCTCTCTCTATTAATCATACAGTGCTAATATAGCGTATATTTTAACCTAGAAAACAGCATGGTGCTTACTTGTAGTCTACACACAATAAATCATGTGTGGATATGCTGAAAAGAGCTTATTTTATGAAAATTCTGCCACCAAGCTAAAGAAGGGTGATTAGGATGACTTCCCTATTTTGAATGGTGTTCACCCACCCCTGGATGCTAAATCACTCTTGCCAGGGACACCATTTATTTCTCATAAAGATAACTTGGAGTATATCATGTACCTTAGAACATACTACTTATCACTGAGAATCAACCAGATTGATCAAAGATCAGATTGTCTTTTTAAAACAGAGAAAAATACACACACAACATATACACATATATACATATAGTGTTATATTATATATAATAAATACATAAAATAATTTACGATATATGTGTAAAGATACCTCTAGGTCTCTCTACAAGTTCTCTCCAGTTCATTTTTTCCATTGTGAAAGTACCGACCATAAAAGCATGTGTACTTCTAAAATGATGAGTGGACAGATTTGGAATTGGTATAGGTATTAAAATTGCAATTCTTTTAAGATTGTTTACCAAGTGATGTTTTCTTGTTATTATAATTTTTTACTTTAAAAATACTGCAGTGATAATCAAAATATTATTGCAATAATGCTACTCTATCTGTGATGATTACTACTGCGATGTTTATGTCAAATACCAATAAAATATGAGGTTTGTCATACACTGAGAAGCTACTGAATTAGGTATCAAAAGTGTATTGGTGAAGACTTCTCTAGCACACAGTGCTGTATATCTTCTGGTACAGCCTGCATGTTTTCTTGTACCTTGCCTATAATTCATGCAACTGCATGTTGAATTAGTGCTGATTCATTATCCAATGTATGAAGGAGAAAATAGACATAGGAAGCTTACTCAGCTTTCCTCAATTTTTAAAAACCGTTTATCCATGCTCCATTAATAATGTATGTTCTTAAAATATATTGCATGGAGGAATAATCGCAGGGAAAATGCAAATAGAGAAGATGGCAAGAGTCAGTAACTAGAGATTGTCTTGGGGGCAGAAATTTGGAAAAGTATCTTCTTCTACTCCTACTACTACTACTAATGCATTTCAAACCGTTGGGGTGAGTTCCACAAAAGACCTGCTTTGACTTCATATACATCAGAGGGAGTGCATGTGTGTACATTTTTCTAAGCACAGCATATTTCAGCAGCAAAAAATAAGAAAAGCATATGCAGATGTGCAGGCGTGCACACATCTCTCCAAGAAATGTGACAATTCCTATTTGTCTGCATTGTCAGCCCATGCTGGGTCAGACCATTTCTGCAGATTGCTCATTCCATTTGAAATCTAGACTACTGTTTCCACTAGTTTGCCTCCAAAATGTCTTCTTTTGTAGATCTATGCAGATAAATCTTCAGGGAGGCCAGGAAAGGAAGGCAGTGAAGTAAAGATTGTTTCTATCTGTAGTCATCCTCAACAGCTTCCCTGCGCATTTTCTTGTTTTAAAAATGTTTGATTTTCTATGTGAATTACTTTTGCATTGTAATTCTTCCACTGCTGGTTTGTTACTATATGTATTCTGAAAATATCAGCTTGTCTTTTTGGTGGCATAGTGCATGAAAATCAAGCAGTGGCACAGATTGCAGAAAAAGGTTGTGTGGTCTCCATCCTTGGAGGTTTTCAGGTCCCAGCTGTACAAAACCCAATCAGATCAGCCTGGTCTGATTTGGATTGGAGACCTCCTGAGGTCCCTTTCAACCTGAATGATTCTGTGATTTTTCTGAAAATGAGAGCAGAAAGGGTGAAAGGTTGAAGAGATTGAAATGACCTTCATGAAATGTGTCAATCACAATACAAAGCATGGCTGTTAGGAATGGGCAAGTTATAAGTACTTTTTGCAGTGAAGTATGTCTCTCTCTCTTTGGCTATATGATGTTACCTGATACATATCAGAATACATAGAATTAAATCAAAGGACATATAAAAAGACAAATACAGGTGGCACACATGAGATCCCTGATGGAACAAATGCCAAAAGTTCCTTAGAAATGCTTCTAGCTACACCACTAGTAGGCTGGAAATGTTTATAAGGAATCAAACTGAAGATCTGGGACTTGAAGATCAAAGGGCATAAAAGAACCTTAAAGATACAGCCCACAGCTGGCAGGGAGTAGAGGTAAAGGACAAAGAGCTGATTGAGAGGTCAGCAACAGTTGCCACTGACAGTGAGACAAGAAACATGCTTCAGCAATGCAGGCTATTCCTCCCCACCCAGAGATTCAGGTCATCAGGCTAACTTCAGCTTAATAAAACTTGTCAGAAAAGATAAAGCTTTAGGCGAAATATGCATTTTTTTTTAATACATTTCCTCAGTTTGCTTATAGCTTTTGAGTAAAAGAATAAAAATGCTCTGGCTTGTAGAAAGTATCTGTTAATCACTTTAAACAGCTTACTGTATGCCATATCTGAAAAGAGAGTTGTTTAAGGCTAAGCTCAGCTGAGCCTGTTGCCTTGTCACTGTTGGCGATATAGGTGAGTTGTACCCAGGAAAGTCCTGGAGCTCTAGTCTGGGTCTTCGCTTGAGAAAGCTGAGGCCTGTCACCTGAGCTGTTCATTGAGATAGAGAAAGATTTTCATCCCGTAACCATGGGAGTCATATTATGCATGCAAACTAGATTTATCTTATTGAGACAGTTTATTAATGCTATAGCTATTTTACTACTAGGTCTTAAGGAGACAAAAAATGTAATGGCAGATCTTCTTGCTTCAGAGGTAGTGGTGGAGGGGAACTAAAGATTGAAATGACCTTCAGATGTCTAAGTTATGATGTGTTGACTCTGAATCGACGATGTTCCCCTTAGAAGTGAAAAGGGTCCACCAAGACAATAAACTAGCTATCATTTTTTGGAGTTCTTTTGTTGTTCAGTGATTATTTGCAGCTCTAGGAAGAATTCTACTTCTCCTACTGCTCAGGAAGTAGTTATCGCTTGTTGCCCTCTTGCACATCCTGACACCCCCCTGTGTACCAGGGGATTTCGTTCAGGGCAGAACAGCTGCCTACTTTGCAAGAGTACACCAGAGGCATAACATCTTACTGTACTTTCCAGGCATATGTTTGAATTATGTGCTGTTAGAGGGGACCTCATTTCTCTTTCACCCCCAGAAATAAATATCTATCTTTAATAAGGACCTCCAAGTTTCTATTTCCTTTGTAAAAAGTTTCTCAGTCCCACTGTGTTGAACTGGGAAAAGAGTAAGAAACCTAAAGACCTTCAATAAAGCTGGAGTGAATCCTCTGAAAACTCTGTTGTCCAAAATCAGAAATTGTTCCTTGTCATTATATGTGCTGTAACACAGAGGATCTTGTGATCAATGTCTTGGAGTGGGAGGCAGATATGGTTTTAACATTTGAAGTGTGTCAAAAATCTTCTTTCAGACCCTGCAAGTGCAATAGCTCTCTCTAGAAGGGGGATACCAATACTTCTACAGTTTTGCATGTATATAGACAGCAAAACTTTTTGGGAAGTGTTTCAATTTTAGAATATCTATGCATAGCCACTGGAATATTGAAATTCTGAACAAATGAATGTAAAATAATGACTCATTTTAATGCAATATAATAAGTCAGAGGCTTTGTATTTTTCAAGAAATTGATATATTTTCTGTGCTAGAATTTGACTCTGTAATTCTATTGCACAGGATAATTTTTAAAAATAGTTCAGACACAAAGCAGTAAAACTTTATTATTGTTATTTTTGCACAATATGAAAATAGCTTTTGAGCCACTTTAGATAGTTTTCTACTCATTTTTAGGCTGAAAAGACAAAGTTTTAATTAAATAAGAAAGCTGGCAGGCAATTCCTTAGTTATTAATCTGGTCTGGTACTTTCTGTTATTTATATAAAAAATGGTTTTATATGATTATGAAATTCATTCCTAACAAATGACCAGTACTTATGTAGGTTTAATAGACTCAAGCCTCCAGTCACAGAAAGTAGTGAACGGTTTTTGGCTTAACTGCATTCTTCCCAGCATTACAATAAGGTCCAGTATGATAACAAATGAGCATCCTAACTCTGCGATTTTTATAGTTATCCTGATAGATTTTTTTCATAGCCCAGTATAAATTACATTAGTTCTGTCAAAAATAAAAATACTATAGTACGGGGAATTAAATAGCTTATAATCTCAGATATTTTATGTCCTTACAAAAATTCTTTATGAAATACAGAGATGAAGCCAGTAAGATTTAATACTTAACCAGAAGGATTCTGAACGAGGAAAACTTCCTTTGTGAGAAGATTTTAACATGCTTTATGCATACTAGAACATATCCATACTACAGCCTGCTGCCTAGGTTTTGGAAGCATTGTTTCAGAGCATGGATCATAGTGAAAACTAATTTGCTATCTTTTCTATTTTAATACATGACCAGTGTGTATGGAAGTTTAACAGGCGCTGCTAAGAAGAACACATAGATCAGTGATCTGAGCTTCATGCTCAACACTTAAGATGCTTCTGTCACCCAAAATAGCTCTAATAATTCCAGCTCAGCATTTCTATGCAACACAGCACTCGATACTGTAGATTTATCCTAAGTAGCCTGAGCTTTACTGAATCAGTTTCTTGCTCAGTTATCATAGCAGAGTCTCTCTTTTCTCAAAGTCAGTGCAAAATTCCAGTGTATCCACAATTATTCTCATAAAAACACAAGTAAGGAAGGACATAGCTCCATTTCTGAGTGCTATGGATCTGATTCCAATTTTCTCCTCCCTATTTCTGTTTTTAGAACAACTGCAGATTTTCTCCATGCTCTGCCTCTTGCAGAATTATGGAAGTAGTTGTTGTAATGGGCAAATTAAAAAAAAAACTGATCCAAGAAAATTGCAGTCCCAATGGAGAGCATGCTAGTACCTTTGGGAAAAGGAGTTATGAAATACCACATGATGCTGTGATAGCTCAGTAGTTACATGTCTAACTACTTGTAGAATCAGGATTTTGCCTCACCAACTGAATGGAATATCTTTATTGACTACATTATGTATACAAAATGTTTTTTTCCAATACAGGAAAATCTCAGTCCTTTTTAGTAGGATATTCCATTCTAAATGTTAATGCCAAGGTGCTATATTTGACTGTTCCTCTATTTGTTGTTGCTTTCAAAAAGGCAAGGCCAGTCTAGAGAATTAAAGAGCCAGATTTTTTTCACATGATTAAAAAAAATATTTTTGAGAGATTTTTTCTTTAGGTAAAGTGACGTTATTGCATATCTACCACATTGGATTCTTCATTCAGAAATGGAGCTCTTAGGCATGAAGTCAAGACAAATGCTTAACAATATTACTAGCCATGTCTCTCTGTAACTGTTTTCGTTTTTTTCCTACTTGAATTCTTAAGGGGAAAAACATGTTTTCATCACCCAGGAAGATATTGTAAATACACATACATTTTTTCAGAATGTTGAAATATTTTTGTAACTACTTCCTCTCCTACCCTGCCTTTCCCTTGGACAAAGATATATATTTTGAGAAACAGTGGATAAGCTCAATTTGTCTAAAAGCTGAAGGTTTTGCTTAAGGTCCTGTGGCTCGTGGATTTTTCCCTCCAGTCTTTTGGCCCCCAAACTACTTATTTATTGAGGGTTGGTGGAAAGGAAACAAGTCTAGTTTATTTTCATAATTTTTTTTATTTAACTCCAGCAGACATTATAAGAAGTTTTTTCCAGATTTTATTCTAAAAAATTCCACCATTTTTGACTGAAAGCTACTCAGTTCTGTGAGTTTAAGATAAAGGTCTAGGCAAATCTGTCACAAAGCTTCTGTTGACTTGGAGTCCTGTCACAATGTTTTTATTACATTTTAAATTCTTAAGTTACAAATATTTTAGATAATAAACATGAAAGTTGTTCTCTAGTTACAACTTTATTGACAGATCTCCTGGAAACAGTTCAGTGATTTTTGGCAGTCTTAGTGTAACAATAAAATGTGCCGAGTAATCATGTAAAGGAGTCCCCCTGTGCATTTTTGCTGATAGCAGTGACGGTCTGGTCTGTGTCACTCTTGTATGAGTTTCAGGGCAGGGTGAGATTCCAGCTTGTAAAGGTCAGGAACCCACTATACTTTCCTTTTTAAATTCTCGATTTAAAATTCTCTTTTTCACTCCAAAAAATAATAATTACTGCTAGTTGCCAGCAATACATCAAATGAACCTTGTTTGTAAGTGTGATGATACACATCAGGGCTGTGCTAGTAATCTGAAAATGAGCCTGTTCTTTATAGCAAGGGGATAATCATTTCCGTTTCCCACTCCTGCTCCTGCAATGAGTGTCCTCATTTTCAAAACAGTTGATGTCTTGAAGTCAGATAAAATGTTTTGTAATTCAAAGGCAGGAAATAATTCTGTCTAGGATGCATGAAACAGGAATTACATTCTGATCCCTCCTTCATAGCAGTACCAGCTGCACAGGAGTTGGTGGTACCATAGCAAAATTATTCATGAAATGTCCATGTAATAAGTGCTGAGCAGACAGGACTGGACGTGACTGGTGGATCGAGGAGGAAGATGACTTTTTAATAATACTCACTTTCTGCTTTTTTTTTTTAATATATAATTGAATTGCATGCAAATTTTCGACATATGTGAGCTGCATTAATAAAGTTAAGGAAGTAGCTTCCCTTTTCCCCATGTTACTAGGTGTGAGGGAAGGATTGCAACTAGAAACTTGCATCTTCAGGTGAATTACCTCATCTAATAATTTCTCATGCTACTTGTGTCATCATTTTGGTCATATGTTAAGACTTTCCAATTGTTTCAGTGTAAAAACTGCTCAGTTCATGCAGTTTAACCTAAATCAGGATCCAAGTGGTTTATTGATTTTTTAATGACACATGATTAACCAGCCACCAGCGAACTATACATTCAGGATCAATACCAGCAATACAACAGATAAACAACAGTACTGGACACTTACAAAATGGCAATGAATATCTACAGATTTCTAAACACCTTTCTATAACTAACCCACAGAATGTGAATTCCTGTTAACTCGCTTCTCACTCCAAAACTTTTCCCCACAATCACAAATTTTCATACTTCCCTTATACTTCTTTCCAGATGAAAGTTTTTGTTGGTGTTGTGTCTTTTTCTTTTTCTTTCTTTCTTTTTCTTTTTTTTGTATGTGTGTGTCGAAATAGTCTATAATTTCATGGTTACTGTTTAATCTAGCTGATAGACACCTTCCTCTTAAATATGATCAGTTTTGGGGCAATACCTTCTCATGCAGTTCTAGATATTTGAGCCACACACACACTACTGACATTTTTCTCTGCTGATATCCAGCACATTTCCAAGGGTGGAGACAGCCAGCAGAATGGTCTTCCCACTTAGTACTTCTACTTCTTGAAATGGGTTAGTTGAGTTAATTCACCTCCATCTCATTTTTTTTTTTTGTAGGTTCTTTTCATTTAATACAAGGGTTTGGGCCATTTCTGCATTTCTCCAAATTCTGCCTTTCCCCGTCTGTCTTTCCCTTTTTATCTTTCTAAGCAATTTTTGTAGACACATGTCAGAGCAATAGCAACAGTGCAGTCATGGTATTTGTCTCTAATGTGATTTCTGATACCTGGTTAAAAAAAAAAAAAAGAGAGAGAGAGAGAGAGAGAAGAGGCTTTATTATTGCATAGCCTTCTTTGGCCACCATACGTGATGCGTAGGACAGAACATTGCATAGGAAAAGAAAGAGAGAATGAAAGTCTCAAAGGCATAGACTTTTCATGCACAGCTATGGGGAAATACAGTATTTCTGTAGACATATTGACAGATCAGCAGAAGTGGTTTGGAACAATATTGTGCAATAAAGCCAAAATCTATTGATACATAATTAGTACTAGACTCCAGATTTTTCGCATGCAGCTTACTGGACATGCTGCTAATATAAAAATAAAGCTCATATTGCCGTGCAAAGCCCCAGTTGTCAGGAGATTAGCAGCATGTTGTCCTTAAAAGTTGGTCATTATTTTCTAAACAGCTCAAAGCTAAGCTGTTCTTCAAAGTAGAAGTATTAAGAATGAGCTTTCTTCTGGAATAGTTGGAGATATTTCAGTCATGTCTGATATAGATTGAAGCTGTTCCTGATTCAAAATTCACTTACTCTTCTAGAAAATCAGCATTTTTTTTCTAGGTACCTTTAAATTGCTTCTTATTGAAGGCCAAGGCAAAATAAGGAAGGCATGTGTGCATTTATTCATGTAAGGGTATGTGAAATGATCCCATGTCTGAAACATGCAGTCTGCTCTTTTAAGTTAGTATTATCCAGAGTTGCAACAACAGTAGCTGTTGTGCAGAGACAGCAGGGTGATTAATTTCCAAAGGTCCACTATAAAATTTGTTTATGGATGACTAAACTTCGTATATGAATGACAAAGAATTTTCTCAGTCTTTCTTTAAAGGTTAAAAATGACTTTATTCAAGGCCCTGGAATTTCATTCTTTTCCTTTAAGTCATGAATTATTAGCAGTAAAGAAGGAGCAAAAAATTATTCGGTATTTCTATCCATTAGGGCTTGGTCACAGAGAAGGTTCACTTTGCAGTCTACTGCATACTGTTAGCCGTCTACCTCTGCTTCTCTAATGGTTCATATCACAGAGAGTGCCTGTATTGGCCATGACTTCCTTCTGACCCATGCATCCACGTGTCTCTTATCAGAGCCCAGGCTGGTATTGTGCCCCAGTCTCACCCCAGTGCAAAGCTGGATTGTTGATGGGAACAGAACTTCTACATCCAAATTTGTAGAGATGGATTGCAGGAAAGTAAAGAACAAATCTTCAGTACTTCTAAGACAGTAACAAAGACATTCCCTTAAAAAAAAAAAAAAAAAAAAAAAAAAAAAAAAAAAAAAAACTCTCAATGTCACCTTTGGAAGTGAGCTGCAGACAATGCTATGTGCTTACCTCAATCTACTCACTTCCAAAATCATGTTTACACTCTACACAATACAATCTTTTTCTATAAACATACATATTCTGCAATGTACTAGTTCTTCCACCTCCATCTTCTCTCCTTCCTGCAAGTGTAGCTACTCATGATTATTTCTAAGTATTATTTCTAATATTCGTTTTTCCTACTTTTATCCAAGGATAATCCCTTGCTTCCCTTTGTCTGATGGAATACTAGTCTTTCTCCCTTCAGATCTCTTCATAAAGTCAAATGTCCCCTGGAGAGCTCAATTTTAAGTAGTAGCACAAATAATACTTTCCTATAGAAATATTTATTTTGTGTCTTTATTGATCACTTTCTCCACGTTTTGATGATCACTATGCATCTTAGACTATTTTGAAACATTTTGATTGCATTCTTTACTCCATTAAATGTTCACAGAAAGAAAAAAAATATGAATTAGCTTTATATTAGATAAAAATATAGTTGCAAGGATGGCTTTGCAGATCTTAGATGTGAAGACACATCTCTCTATCTGTTCAGATTCTGGAAGTCTGCAAATATTAGTCTGTTCTCCAAAGTAAGAATCTTCCATTTAAATATATTATGTACTATCTCCATAGTTTTAGGTGTCAGGAGTCATGAGCATAGAAAGATTCCTGGACATTTTATTTTTCACCATTCCTCCTCAGCAGCTGAGTGATCCAGAAGCACAAACAAATCTCTGTTTCCTTGAAAAGATCTTTATTGTTATTCTAACAGGATCCTCCAGTAGTCTGATTCACCAAAAAAAAAAAAAAAAAAAAAAAAAAAAAAGAGTCCTCTAAGCATTAATAGTAGCCAATGCTGTTTAAATCACTGAAGTAGTGAGCAGCTTTAATACTTTGAACACAGTGCTGCTAAACTTATCTCATTGGTCCCCAGTATGGGAGGGAGTACTTTAGCTTTTTTCAACTGCTCATAAATATATGGAACAAGAACATACTAGCCTGAGTGAAAATTTCTTTGGTCTTTTTGCAGATGATTAACCATTTAGAATTGTAATATCTCTTCCTAAATAGTTAACATTTTTTAAAAACTTCAGAGGAAAGATTTTTACATATTTTTCACAAAATGAAAAGAGTACAAATACAAATAGTTATAACTACTTAAAAAAAGCTTGATGAAAAATGCTCTTTTTTATCAGGGAAAAAAAGTTGGTTTAATTTCAACTAATTATTTTAGTCTTTATTGAATTAGACTCAGTTCCACAGACTTCTAAGAAGAAAAAACTGAATTTTTTTTTTCATTTTGCACTGTACAGAATCATTATTTATAGGCTGTTATGTTCAAAGAACTTCATGTGATCTTGGTGGTACCATTATGTGGAGCAACTCCTCATGTGTACTAATGTATGAGTTGAAATATTCCATTTTAGTTTCATTTGCAAAAGAACACACACGATATCACTGAAGGCTCCCGACTGAAATATCTTATTTGTTTTCTTTTCAAAGTGCCTTTACAGTTTCTGGGTTGTAATGAACAGACTTGAATTTTTGACAGAGATAGGTAAAAAGTGTCAAATAGTTCATGTGTTTCTACTGCTGACATGTCATGGCAGAATGAAAATATATTATAGATGACAAATAATATTTTGAATGAAGCTTTACACTCCAAATTGAAATCTTTTTAACTTTCTTTCTGATAAAATTTAAAAAGCAAACTAAGAAACAAAACAAATGCACAATATTAATTTCCCACAAAACAGAAGGTGAGTTTCAACCTCTCTAACTCAAATATAAATCAGTAGGCTAGAACTAAGTGGTTACATGCTGTCTGTGTTTTTTATATTTTTTCATTTGTGAACTTTTTTTAAAAAAAAGCATGGTAGAGCTACAAATCCATTTCTCAAACACTGGATGCTGAATGAAATAGCAGCTTACTTTTCTTAATCATGTTTTGCAGACCTCTTGGAAATAATCTAGCATTTTCCTCTGAGCATAATCTAGTTATTGGCACTGAACCTTGATAACAGCCTCTCTGCATAAAAGCATTAAGATCTGCTTGTACTTGCCAAAAACAAAACAAACAAACAAACAAAAAAAAAAAACATTTTTCACTGTGCAGCATTGGAGGTTTTCTAGTTTTGTGCACTCTGTGCCCTCTGGAAATGATCACAACTTTGGGAGTGAAAGGAATCTTTTATGTCCTGTCCCTCCTCAGGAGAAAGGAGGAATCCCCCATCTGTTCAGTGTCTGCAAAGACTGGGAAGGTATATGGACAGCATCTTCCACACGGAGTGACTGGCAAATGTGGGCATGGAGGAGATGCACACAGAGCTGTGCAATGACCTGAGGCTTCATTGGGGAAGCATGAGGGTGCTATGCATACGGTGGGATGTGTGTCGTGTTACATGGTCTCACATATAGCAACCTCAAACAAGACACGGCCTCCCTGAGATGTCCCTTTTATTAAGAGGTAATAATGACTGTGGAGCAAGAAATGCAACCAGAGTACAGACGTTTTTACTTAGCCTGCTGCTCCCTGACAAGGACTGTACCCAGTATGCTGGCAGCACACAGATCTCGTAGAGCTACGTCTATTGAAAGACTTCTGTAACCTGAACGGGAGATGAAGTATGCAGTAGGCCATGGTCAATCCAACAGTATTCTCTACACTGACATTATTTTCCTCAGCCCTGCCTTGAAGGCATATTCATTACTCATGGACAAAGAAGAGTTGGTTTAACTCCTCCATTTTTATAGCAGGCTACAGATGTTATGGGAAAAGGGAAGAAAAGAAAAGAAAAGAAAAGAAAAGAAAAGAAAAGAAAAGAAAAGAAAAGAAAAGAAAAGAAAAGAAAAGAAAAGAAAAGAAAAGAAAAGAAAAGAAAAGAAAAGAAAAGAAAAGAAAAGAAAAGAAAAGAAAAAAGAAAAGAAAAGAAGAGAAAAGAGAAGAGAAGAGAAGAGAAGAGAAGAGAAGAGAAGAGAAGAGAAGAGAAGAGAAGAGAGAAAAAAGAAAAGAAAAGAAAAGAAAAGAAAAGAAAAGAAAAGAAAAGAAAAGAAAAGAAAAGAAAAGAAAAGAAAAGAAAAGAAAAGAAAAGAAAAGAAAAGAGGAAAGAAAAGGAAAGGAAAGGAAAAGGAAAGGAAAGGAAAGGAAAGGAAAGGAAAGGAAAGGAAAGGAAAGGAAAGGAAAGGAAAGGAAAGGAAAGGAAAGGAAAGAGGAAAGGAAAGGGGAAAGGGGAAAGGGGAAAGGGGAAATGGGAAAGGGGAAGGGAAAGAGAAGGAAAGGGGAGGAAAGGGGAGGAAAGGGGAAAGGGGGAAGGGGAAAGGGGAAAGGGGGAAGGAGATGGGTGAGGAGGGGAGGGGAGGGGAGGGGAGGGAAGGGGAGGGGAGGGGAGGGAAGGGAAGGATTCATAGTGGTGAAAGTAGATATTTAAATGGTATTCAGGGAAATGTTCCGTGTTCCAGGAAGTGGATGCTAGAGCTCTGAAAAGTGCAGACCTTATTACGCAAACTGAGGGTCTCCCTGGTATACATGGATTACCTAAAATGATCAATGAGACTTTAAGGTATCATCAGTGATACCCTTTTGATTTTATCATGTATGGAACACTGAATAACATGGATGTCAAAGTTGTACCACCAGGCATGATGTGTCTCCTGAAAGACTTGGATCTTTTCTGAATGTCTTGCTGGCGAGGCTGCTTGTGAATAAAGTAATTGGGATAAGGTCTTGCAGATCTGTGGTGATTACAAGGATGTGTGTGGTGTTATAGATGTGTACTAAACGGTTATGAAACAAAACTGTAGGGATACATGACAGCTGGATTTCAGAGTCCACGTGCTCTTGGACTAAGATGGAAGCTTAAAAATAGATGTTCTGCCTCTTCCAGGAAATAACAGTTCCTGGAAGGGAGGAAATAATGTCCCAGTGGTGATCATTCCACCATCATCATCAGCTGCTAATAATGTGTACCTCAAACAGATGAAATGTAGTAACCTCAGAAATTTACTTGTTAAGACACCAGTTTGCTCCTGCCTGGGCTAACACCAGCCGAAGTGACGCAGGCCCTGAGAAAACAGACAAGTGCAATTTCAGAATTAATAGAGTTGATATTCCCAAGGATATTCCTAAAAATCATATGGAGATACCTGAGACAATCTGTGATGTTTTAGAGCCTGCAATATGAATGGAAATTGGGAACTGCAGCCTGGATTCAGCTGGATAGAGCAGAGTCTGTAGTTCTGGAATTACAATCATAAATACCTTAGAAAAATCTGTTTTATCTATTAGCTTATTTTTACCTTTGTATGTATATGGCACTGATTGTTTGTATGGGAGAAAAAAATAAGAGAAGTATTTTTAGAGGAGGAGTGCTAACAGAGAGCTGCAAGGAATAAACATTTCCCAATTGGAAGCTTAATCTTTTAGATGTTCACTTACTTATAAAAAAGTGAAACAAAATAGAAGCAGTATATCCAAATAAATAATGGCCAATATAGAATTTTTTTGCTAAAAATAACTGAGAAAGCAATTAACTGCCATAGGATATTCTTCATAATCTCATCTCTTCAGATGACTGAATAGTTCAAAGGAAATGCTATTGGGATTCTTCTTCTTCATGTTAAACTCATCACGATGAAGTGGTCTCTCTCATTCGTAGGTGAACAACTGCAATTAATCACAATTAGATTTGTCAATTTCCATGCTTACTGACCATGTAAAGATTTGTTCAGGAGGAGCTCAGTATCAAACCTACCTCAGATATAAATTCTAATCTTTTCTCTTCCAAAGAATTCTCCACAAATGAAAGAGTAAATATTTTTTACAAATAAGTAAAAAATATTTTCTTTGGAAAGTTAGGGAAGCATTTATTAACAATGAATGTTATGATTTTGTTTCAGTTTATCAATATATAAAGCTATTTCACAACATTAATTTATTGATCCCATTTAATGATCACGATGGAAAAAATCTACAAAAGAGATGGACGTTAAAACACCAAAGGGATTAGGTTACAAAAAATATCAAGTGCCTACTTGATGATGAGAAGAAAAAGGATTTTCAGTATTCTAATGCATTTCCAGATTTTGTATTTCTTAGAACACACCACCTATTCAATGTTTTGGACTTGCATCATTCTTTCTCCTCAAATTTTTGTATGGGATCCATTTAAAATACTGTAACAATTACAAACTTAGTGTTACTAGTCTGGCATTTCTGGAATGAAATATTTTAAAATTGTAGATGCTTTGAAAGTATTTATTACAACTCTGATAATGGGCAAGTTCATGATTCACAGATATGGTAAAAGAAATGAATAGCTACTGAACACCTTTCATTACTAAAAGGTTGGTTTGACTTTCATAACCAGAATAAGCTGCCTAAAAGCTTGTTAAACTGCCCCTGCAGATTTCAAGCCAAATGTAGTGATCTATACAATAAAAGATTGATCTAAGTCTCATTCTTAAAAGATTTTTTTTTATTCTATAATAATCAGTGTAAAATTTAAGGAGTGGATGGCCTGGATTTTTTTCTTTGAGTACAAATCAAATATAATATAAAATTCAGATTCAGAAGTTTGATACCGTTATTTGCAAGAAAATAATACACTTAATACTTAAAATCCATTCTATGCTTTCTATGACACATAGAAATCGCCTGTATTTCTTCCCCTCCTGGCACTTCTTACATGATTCTCTGAAATATGCTCTTTGTCAGGATAAAATCCTAGGATAGATGCGTATTATATTTGATCTGAACTGTGTTCTAGACTCTCTTTTGCAACAGAAGATCCTTCACTGTGTGATTTTCAGTGCCAAACTAAAACTTAGCTAATCTTGTGAACTAAAAATGCTGTTAACATACACCCTCGCTTCATCTTTCCGTTTTGCCTGGAATAACACCACTAGTTAAAGTGAGGGAAAATATTGCTATATTTCAGTATTCTGGAATTATTTCCTCTCATTCTCCAAATAAGAAAATAGGCTGTTTATGGCACAAAAAATTGACTGTCACTGAGTATTGATTATCACTGAGCAGCATACCATGACACGCTGATATTTGTCTGCTTGTTTGTTTTTATTGTAAAGCTTTTTGATGAGTGAATAATTTAAATTTCATGTGATGACTTGACATTCTCTGCAGTGAATAATAATTTGTTTTTTTATGTGATCCTCCTGAAGTCAAATCAATAAGGAGGAGGAACTATCCCAGTAAGATCATGTCAACTTGATGGCCATTCATTTGTTTGGTAGCTCCTTTGAATATTTAAGGAATATCCTAAACTATAAGGTAAAATGATAAGAGTGGGCAGAAGGACACACTGAAACATGACATTTTCTGCACATTCCTGCTGAGGTCCCACCAGCTTTAAAGCTTGAAGGTCACTTCTGCCTCATTTAAATCACGACTTTTGTTTCAAGAATATCTAGTCTAGCCTTCTGTTTTTAGAGGTAACTGGTCAATAACAAAATATTTTATTCTAGGAACAACATGTAATTTTTTCTTGGCATGTTTCTAGGCAAAGGATAGCTCTCAAGGTTCAGCAAACACTGTTTAATGAAATTCCTAAGTATTTACTCCCTGCCAGCATCTTATTGTAAGCAGGCAAGTATTTCTGTGACTGAGAGCAATGAAATTGCATGCATGCTTAAGTTGTCCATTGAACCAAGTTGTAATGAATAAGCGGAATGATGTTCTGCTTTTGTTTTGTGGCAGAAAGGCTCTATTATTCTTTGTTAATCTACATTTTTATATTCATTATTATGGTCTGCTTTTGTGAATGTATATTCTAATTCTTAAAGCTTCATCAGTAATTCTTAAAACACTTCTGCACAGAAATAAATTAGTTAAAGCCATTTTTCTGTTTTAATAGACATTATGTGATTTTTGTGGCCAAATATGACAGAGAGATCAAAGGAAACTATAAATGCATTTTTGGTCACATACTATATTTAGCAAAAGTTTTAACAGAAAGAATGCCTTCATAAAAACTGCAACCAGATTGCTGATGATTTATGACTAACATAGCTGCAGTAGATAATTTATCCACTTTGAATAAACTGGCCAGATACACACATATGATGTTACATGGGGAAAATTGTCCAGAAGTGTCTGTTTTGAATTAAATTAGTAGTTAACATTGATTAGGCTATCGCAGTGAAAACCCAGGGAAAAGTAAGTGGCACTAGCAGATCTTTTCATCAAAGTGATCTATAGTTTCAATATGCATGATAATAAAAGTCTTCATAGAATATTTTCAAAAAAAAAAAAAGAAAATCTAAATAAAGATGATGATTTTGATGATTTTTGATGATTTACATTAATGAAATTATATTAATAACATGTTAGTCTTGTATGTCCTCCCTTAAATACGCATATTCAATTCTATTTTTATCAACATTACAAAATGTTGTATTTGTTTTTATTTTCCATAACTTAATTTCTATTTCAATGTATTTTCTCTAAATATTTCTATGGCATAGTGCCATCTTGGGGATGCTGCAAGCATCTAAAATGACACAAGCTGTAAAGAAGCTTTAAAACAGAATCTAGAGATATTTGCTGTGCTGTGTTGGTGTAGGAGTCTAAAAATGAATGTGACTGAAATGAACTAATCTAAGATTCCCTAAAGTACTGAGAATACCATAGCTGACAACATCTATAAAGAAAGTATTAGGAATTCTTGAAAGCTTCAGGATACAGATATCCTGATATTTGAATCCTGTCATTTTAAATCCAGGAATTCTGGAGTCATGTAACAACACAGAAACTCAGCTTTTAGTACAAATGTACATCTCTCACACCTATAGCTGCACAGAAATATTGATATGAGTCTAAAAAGCTTGGATGCTAGAATACTAAATTTATTGCTTTAAAGACAATGTCAAAGTTTTGCAGAATTCCTGTCCTGATTTCCTTTAGTTGTTAGGAATAGGGAGTGTGGGAAGAAGGAATAAGTCCAGGTGCCAGGACATACAGAGGACTGACCACCTGGGGAGCAGCTTTGAGGAGAAGGACCTGGGCGTCCTGCTGAACACCAGCTTTTACCTTTCACTGGCAATGTGCCCTGCTGGCAGAGGTGGCCTAAAGCATCCTGGGCCGGACTAGGAAGAGCGTTGGCAGCAGGTGCAGAGAGGCAAGCCTCTCCCTCTTCTCAGCACTGCTGGAACGCTGTGCCCGGCTCCAGGCTCTCCAGAGCAAGGGAGATGTGGAGCCATTGGAGACAGTCCAGCAAAGGGCCACACAGATGATTAAAGGCCTGGAGCATCTGCCTTATGAGGAGAGGCTGAGAGACCTGCACTGCTTAGGCTGGAGAAGCGGTAGCTCAGGGGAGGGTTATGAATGTGTATAAAAACTTGATGGGAGGGTGAAAGGAGTACAGGGCCAGACTATTTGCAGTGGGGACAGGATGAGAGGCAGTGAGCACAAACTGAAACACAGGAAATTCTGTTTAAGCACAAGAAAGCATTCCTTCCCTGGGAGGCTGGATGCACACTGGAGCACGTTGCCCAGTGAGGTTGTGGAGTCTTCATCCTCGGAGATATTCAAAACCTGACTGGACATGGTCAGGGTAACCTGCTTTATGTGACACTGCTGCAGCTGGGGGTTGGACTACATGATCTCTATACATGCTTTTCAACCTCACTTATTCTGTCATTATGTGATGCTGTGATTCTGTGAAGCACCATAAAAATGCATCATGATTGGCTTTTTTTTTTTTTTATGTTGACCTTTATTAACAGTCGTTAGAAGCTCATGGCATATTTTGTGTTTTTAAGATTCTATTTCAGTATCTCCTCTATTCCCCAAAGCAAAATCAGCCAAGTTTGCTGACACTGTACAGTAGACGCATGGTCTGTCATTTTTCTTGAACGATTTGAGTGCTTTGTGCTTTGTAGTACAAGCAGAGGAAGGTACGAAGGGTTGTCAAAAGCAAAGAACTGTATGTTGCCTGTGTGACATTAAATTTCATTGTTTCATTGCATGGGGACCCCATGTAAGCCCCATGGATGGACATATATCAACATACCTACCTAGTGCTCTAACATGCAGCCATATCATGTAGCTGAATAGATGAGTGAGAAATTCCAGCCTGAAAAGCCCAGTCTTATCTCTGGTAAGCTGTTGAGTGAAGGGTCGAGGCGTGTACTGGAGAGCAGCTGATGTTTCAGATCTTGGGAGTTTTCCTAAGACCTCTTCACAGAATACCCTCCTGTTCTCTCCATTTGCAGCTTCTTCCTTCTTTTTCCTCTTAGCAGCTCAGTAATGTGGACTAATGGCAGAAATTATTGTGGTTGCTCTGTGATATCATATCCAGCTTGTTGAAATGGAAGATGAAGTGCGAAGTCCTATGGTCTAGAAGCTAAAGAGAATAACAGCATCCCATGAAAAGGCATTGAGGGGAGGGGGAACAGACAGCCAAAACCTCTATTTCCACCCTAAATCTCTCCCTGACTCATCTTTAGCTAGAACATCATTACTGACTTTTCTTGCCTCATCTCTCCTCTCCTGGAATTTCTGTGGTGCTGCTTTAAAATATAATTTTGCTACCCTAAAATTTTTTTGGACAGTGAAACTAAATTCTTCTTTGAGGTGATTCTGAGAACCACATTGAATACATGATTTGCATCTACTCCTGCAGCGAAATAATTTCCTCATTATGGCACAGTAAAGGGTTACTGGTACTTGATCATCTAGGGAGATTCTCTATCTGTAAGCAGAGGGTCAAAAAACCCTCTATGCTCTGATATGAGATGAGAAACACCAGAGTGTTAATGTATTGAAGTTTTGGTATGAAGTTTTGTTTGGAAGGAATTGAGTTCCAACAAAAATGTGTCAGAAGACAGACTGTGAATAAGCTGCTCTTTTATGATGAGTAACTTGAGGGAAGGGTTACAACAAAGCCCATATGGTATAATGAAGAAGATAGTGGGCAGCAGCTGTATCTTTAGAAACCAGGAGAATTTATTTGCCTCCTTGCATGGCCTGTACCACAGGCAAGCAACAAATCTGAGCACATCTAAAAGTTTTGCGTTAACTATGCAAGGATGAGTATCTCTAGTATTTATCCAGGCAAAATTTATCCCTTAGCGATTAAAGGATGTAAATATAAAAATCATACAGAATTTTAAAGAATAATATCTTTTTTAATCTGCACTATGGTGTCCCAAAAATGTGGGTGATGCCTGGAAGAGAAACTGTGTTGGAAGAAGGTAAGAGGCAGGAGGCAGAGGTGGAGGGAGAAAATGAGCAGCTGCCAAGAGCTGTGACAAGAAAGAAATATTGATGTCTGCCTACAAAACAGTTGGGAACCACTACTCCAGAATGCTGAAGCAGGCGTATAAAATTATCTATTAATCATTTTTAGCTGTTATATTTAAAATTCTGACTGATAACTTTTCCTTTTAAAATTACGAAACCTACAGTATTTATGGAGGTGTTCAAAAACTGTTGGGTATCAGGGAAAAAAGCATTTAGGTGATACTTTTGACTTTTAAAAGTGTTTAAGAAATCTCTGTTAAAACTGTGACCCATGTAAATACTTTAAGGGCAAAGATAACTTAGAAAATTCCATTAGATGTCTATCTGAGTACGTTAAGGGTCAGAAAACCTTGCCCATTGGTGGCTCTTTTATAAGGGTGTTACCTTAAAAAAAAAAAAATGCAACTCTTTCTATGGAAGGGTTTTTCTATGAAGGAAATCTGCTTCAATTTCTAATTTATAGAGCTATTTCAATCACGATGTCTCTGTTTTCACACTTCTGGAGATTATTCTGCAATATTAACAAATGTGTAATCATATTAAATTAGAGCTTGTTCTCCAAAACAAATGAGAAATTGTTATAATTAAACAAGACATTTCCAACTGCTATTATTTAACAATTACTTGAGAGTCTGTTATCAGGCATTATTAGTATTTGTAGTAGGCATTTACCACACTGTGGTGAAAGCATATGGTGATATACACTCTTCAGCTCCTAAGTAATTGTTTTGCTTGTAACACTTTGCAAGTTGAAGTGGCATTTAAGTGCATATCAAAATATGATTAATGACACAACTTAGTATCACAAAGAGTACTTAAGTCATAAGATGGAAAATTGGAAATTCTCAGATAAGTTTCACAACTTCTGTGTTGAGTAACACTTAATTATGCACATAATCCTACTGCCTTTACAAAAGTACACTGACAACAGGTGAAGGAAGCCATACAAAGCTCTGTGCATGAACACTGATAAACTATATGGTGAATTTCATAGTGATAAGGGAGAATAATTTATTAACTAGTTGCAGAAAAAGTAGCATCAGGTATATGGCAAGACATTGCTAATTTTGGTATTCCCTTCCATAGGCACTAATGCTGCTTTAAAAATCCCTGATGTCAAAAGATTTTATAATGTCATTATATTTAAAAGCCTTCACAGTTACATTTAATGTGTTTTCCGTTTTCTCCTCTTATTCTTTTACTGCAATAAAAATGGGAATGGGGAAATGCACTTGTCCCTGAATGTTATGCATTTCAAGAAATGGCACTCTGTTCCTTATAGTATTGTGTTTCAGCTGAATATATATACATTCATATACATATACACACATTTTTATATGTTTGAATCAATGAGGGAACCACAGACTGCTATTATGGGTGTGTTTAAAAGACTGACAAATCAGGCCAGCATTTAGTGTGCTTATGGTGTAAGGGAAGCAAGTATCAATTACATCTGGCTAGGTGTGCTTCTATTTTATGGGTGCAAGGCGCCTATATTTCACTTACACTTGCTGCACATGAGGAGAAAACTATACAGTCCAGTGCTGCCTCTTAGTGTTTGAGTATTTATGCAAGTAAATCTTTTGGGTTGGGATTATAGGTTACTATTATCCCTCAAAGAAGAATCAGAATAAAAGCAGTTCTTGATGTTGAAGGTTGCCTTGTAGAGGAGTTTCAGCTATTTAGAAGCAGTGTTGTGTGTGACATAAATCATGACCTGATAGTAGAAATTGTTGTTTAGGTTTCACAGTAAAATGATGTGTACAAAACTCAAGAAATTTTCACCATGCTACTCTTTGAGCATCTTGCACATACAAAATCCTACATGTAATCAACATGTAGAAGTTGCTTGCTATCAATAATACATTCATTTTTCACTACTAATTTGTATCTCTTAACAGTTAGGAATGATCAACCTTCCTGACCTAATAAGCTGTACATTGCAAATATTTACATGATTGACAGAGTAGGTCATGTCTTGCAATACCAAGAAGATAAGGAACTTTAAGAATAGCTCTAGGACACAAAAATAATTGTTTTCACACATTTCCTCTGTACCTCTATTCACTGGCTGGTATCCTGAATCCTTGCTGACTCACTTCTTCTCAGCCCTGAGTTTTGAATTATCCAGCAGCACATGCACATGCACAGTCATGATGCAGATTAATGTGATCATGTATGGAGTATGTGGACATTATTTGAATAATTATTGATTTTTCAGGTAGCCTGAGAATGTTGGTAATCCTTGAAATAGCTGTTAGAGAATCAGATATTTAACACCAAGAACACAACACCGTGTATCAAATCTGGCTCTAATTATGAGATTATATACTAAAAAGAGGCTCAAATTTTTACTTTTTCACAGAATCCAATGATAGCTAGTTGTGTTTAAAGCAGTGCTCCATATGAGACTATGAACAGTTAGGAAATGGAAAGAATCAAATTCTGTTCCTCAATATTCTAGATATATTAGATATTATCAATGTGTATAAGTACCTGAAGGGAGGGTGTCAAGAGGACGGGGACAAACTCTTTTCAGTTGTCCCATGTGACAGGACAAGAGGCAATGGGCAGAAATTGAAGCACAGGAAGTTCTGCCTGAATGTGAAGGGGGATTTCTTCACTGTGAGACTGACAGAGCACCAGAACAGGTTGCCCAGAGAGATTGTGGAGTCTCCTTCTCTGGAGATATTCAAGGCCTGCCTGGATGCAGCCCTGTCTAACACGCTCTAGGTGACCCTGCTTGAGCAGGCAGGGGGTTGGACTAGATGTCCCAGAGGTCCCTTCCAACCTTACTGATTCTGTGATTCTATGATTTCTAGAATTCCCTGACAGATGTAGAGTTAGGACCCACCATTGTAGTAATCAATCTTATCAATGACTATTAATTTAAGTTAAAGGTAAAGTAAGCTCAAAAATTCCCATTATAAAAAGCACAGCTGGGCCCTTACTATTTCATAATCTTGCCTTCATTTATGAATGTCACTGGAGATTCTATTTGCTTCAGGTATTCAAACCTTTAACTTTCTATCTTCATTTTACTTCATTTTGAAATAAAAGACATAAATAAAAAAAAAACTAAAGGAAGGGCCCTTCCATCCAAAGCCTTCTTCTGAGCAAGCATTCCAGAACTGACACTAATAAAATTGCTCTCATTGAATGTTTTCTATACTATGATCTGTTTTTCTACAGTCTGATGTTTTCACAGAATGATACAATAGGGGAGGTTGAAAGGCAAGTTTAGAGACCACCTAGCCTAGCCCTCTGGCTCCAGCAGTGTCACATAAAGCAGGTTACCCTGACCATGTCCAGTCAGGTTTTGAATATCTCCGAGGATGAAGACTCCACAACCTCACTGGGCAACGTGCTCCAGTGTGCATCCAGCCTCCCAGGGAAGGAATGCTTTCTTGTGCTTAAACAGAATTTCCTGTGTTTCAGTTTGTGCTCACTGCCTCTCTTCCTGTCCCCACTGCAAATAGTCTGGCCCTGTACTCCTTTCATCCTCCCATCAAGTTTTTATACACGTTCATAATCCTACCCTGTGAAGGGATTGATTGCACGGACTCCTGATAGGTTCGGATCAGAAGACGTTTATCCATATCAGAAGGCAAAATATATATATCGATACAGTAAGCACGAGTTGTGCACGCAACACACACAGCGCGGTGATTGGGTATACAGCGACAAGCACGCGCTCCAGCTACTAAAGCGATTGGTTATGCCCCTTGATACAATTTTCTCATAAGCAGACACCATTGTTATCTGCTTGGCTCACATTCTGCATTCTTGTTCTGTTTCTCACAGCACACTTCTAGTCTCAGTTGAAGGACGGGTCGCCTAGCTCAGTGTCTAACAAACCCCACACCCCTGAGCTACCTCTTCTCCAGACTAAGCAGTGCCAGCTCTCTCAGCCTCTCCTCATACAGCAGATGCTCCAGGCCTTTAATCATTTGTGTGGCCCTTTGCTGGACTGTCTCCAATGGCTCCACGTCTCCCTTGCTCTGGGGAGCCTGGAGCCGGGCACAGCGTTCCAGCAGTGCTGAGAAGAGGGAGAGGCTTGCCTCTCTGCACCTGCTGCCAACGCTCTTCCTAGTCCGGCCCAGGATGCTTTAGGCCACCTCTGCCAGCAGGGCACATTGCCAGTGAAAGGTAAAAGCTGGTGTTCAGCAGGACGCCCAGGTCCTTCTCCTCAAAGCTGCTCCCCAGGTGGTCAGTCCTCTGTATGTCCTGGTACTTGTGGTTATTCCTCTCCAGGTGCAGGGCTTGGCATTTGCCTTTGTTGAAATTCATGAGATTCATTCATCCTGTTTCTTCAGCCTATTGAGGTCCCTCTGACTGACACTGAAAACATCTGGGGTATCAGTCACGCTTTTCAATCTTGTATTATCTGTGAACCTGCTGAGGGTGTACTCTGTCCTATCATTAGGTCATTGGTGAAGATGTTGAACAATGTTGCATCCAGTATCAACCCCTGGGGTGCACTGCTAGTAACCAGCTTCCAGTCAGACTTTGTGCCACTGATGACAAGAGCAGCTCAGCCAAATTTCAATCCAGTTCACCGTCCACTTATCTAGCCTGCACTTCATCAGCCTGTCTGTGTGGATGCTGTGAAAGACAGTGTCAAAAACTTTACTAAAGTTGAGGCAAACAACACCTACAGCTCTGCCTTCTCTCCAGTTTTCAGAGGGGCATCCTCATGCAACTCCTGTTCTCTATCAGTTTATCACAGTGCAGCCATGGATCTGAAACACATGCATTGATTCATGCATCTCAAAACCTTCAATGACTTCTGCTCAAAAACTATACATCAAATTTAATTGCAGTATGCTGTAACAGTTGATCGATTAGTGTGGATGTGGTTAAGCTTGGGAAATAGGTGATCCCTTAACTAATTTAAATACTTCACTAAAATTATGGAAATAATAACTTAAATTAGTAAACATAATAAGTAATACTAAATAGTACCAACAAAATAATAACACAGAACATACAAATCTCACTCACAGGTGACTTATTACAGTTAAGTGCTATCTACAGCCCATTTTACTGATTTATCAAGGAAGTTGTGTTCCAGCTCACTTACAAAGACAACTGGGGAAGGGCACCCATTGTTGTTCAAATAACTCATAAGGATGTGCTGACTACTGTCCAAATGAAGTTGCAACACTTTTCTTACTTCATTCTAGGTCTTTTGAGGAAGACAAGCCTCCAGTATAGCAGGTCTGCAGATGGCTATTTCTCTGCAGTCTTCGGAGTATCTTTCACAAAGTTTGCTTTATCATACCAGGTTTACATCACCAGTCTCCTGGCCTACCTGCTATATGGGTCACCCAATCAACTACTTTTGATTTTTCATCAAATCACTATCCCTTTAATTTACTGTTGTTGTTTACTTCTTAATATTACTTTGGGTACAATCTCCACACTCAGTTGTTTATTTTTCATATAGCTTTGAATCACTAATCTCCAAGCAAACCTTGCTTACCTCCTTCCACCAACCATGCTTAGTTCTCCTTGCCTACAGCTATAATGATTACAGCTATAAAGTTTACTGTATATACATCTGTTTCTGTCAAGGTCAGGGCAACAAGAAAGGGTTATACAGACTCCTCCACCAATATTTGAAGGGTAAATGTTAGAAAGATTAATTAATTTTCTTTTATTTTCAAATGGCTGAGATAATTCTCCATGCAGCAGATTTGTAGAAGTTAATGTTTTTTAGTTTCTTTTAAATTTAACATAAACAAGGACACAGAAGATGCGGTAGCCTGACAGCAGTTTTGTCATTCATACTAAAGCATGACTAGAAACACTTTTCTGCTTTTAGACAGGCACAGCTAAAATTTATATATAATGTATGTATATATATATATATATATATACACACATATACATACACATACATATACATGCACGCACACACACACACACACATATATACTTTTTTATTCAGTTGCTACTTGAGGAAAATTATACAGGAAACAGAACTTGAAGTAAAACACACAACTGGAAACTTGCTTTTGCAGTTTACTGAAGCATTTCAGCTTAAAGTTTTGTTTTCTTGAATATATCTTTTAGAAGTCAGTTTTTGAGAGGTTCACACACAGCAAAAATAAAATAGTTATGGTCATGGTCAAATAGCATAGTTGCTTTAATTCTGTCCAGATTGATCTATAGAACATTTTAGCATGCAATGTAGGCATTTCAGTTTGATATATACTGTTATTTATGCCCTTCCACAAGGAAGATTTGCACGTCTTCAAGGGTGTTTCATGTAGTTTTGTGAGAGAAAAATAGCTTCTCCTCCCCTATTAGACTGATATTTTAATAGGGTGAAATGCCTTGCTCTCATACAATTTGAGAAATAGGATTGAAAGACACTCTGTACATATAAGGAACTTTTATTATTATTGCCCTGAAAAGCAGAATCACACAATGGTTGAGGTCGGAAGGCACCTCTGGAGATTGTCTAGTCCAACCCCTCTGCTTAAAGCAGGGTCAACTAGAACAAGTTGCCCAGGACCTTGTCCAGTCAGGCTATGAGTATCTTCAAGAATGGAGGCTCCATAACCTCTCTGGGAAACCTATTCCCACATTCAACTTACCATAAAAAAGTTTTTTTCTTACGTATAAGCAAAATTTACTGTGTTTCAGTTTGTGCTCAGTCCATTTGTTCCCAGGTATCACTGAGGAGAGTCTGTCTCCTTCTTTTTCATCTACATGGATAAGATCCCCCCATAAGCCTCTTCTCCTCCCGGCTAAGCAGTCCCAGCTCTCCCAACTTTCCCAGTACATCACATAACATACACTCCAGTCCTTTAATTATCTGTGTGGCCCTTTACTGGATTCCTTCAAGTAGCTCCATGTCTTTCTTTTTCCAGGGAGCCCAGAGCTGGGTACAGCATGTGCCCAGATGTGACCTCACCAGTGCTGAAGAAGGGGAGGATCACCTCTCTGCACCTGCTGCCAATGTTCTTTTAATGTGGCCCGGGATGCTTTTGGTCACCTCTGCCACTAGGGCACATTGCTGACCCATGTTCAACTTGTCTGTTAGGACCTCCAGGTCCTTCTCTGCTGAGTTGATCACATGGAGGTGGTCAGCCCCTAGTATGTACTGCTGCCTGGGCTTACCCTTCTCCAAGTGCTGGACTTCTCAGTCTTTGCTCCCAGGCTCCCTAGCAGTTTTACTACTGTTGCTATACTGTTACAGTTCCTGTTTGAAGAGGCACTTTGGCTAGAGTACGGCCATCTTAAATTCTCTTTTTTTTTTTTGGTAATTTCAGAACATGTTAAGAATATTAAGAATTCTGGAGATTTTTAATTTTTTTCTTTGCTGGACATTTTCTTTCAGTTGATCCTATGGTCTTTGCTATTTGTATATAGTAAAGCAGAAATTCATGTTGCTTTTCATCACTGCTTTGCATACGGAATTATTCAGAGTGGTACTTGCATGTAAAATTAGTGTAACAGGAATAATTTTGTTTCATCTCCAGATAATGCACAGTGTGTTATTCTGGATTCATCTAACTTTAATACAGTTATCATTAGATTTTTTTAAGAAAATAGAGTTTTTTAAAAGTAAATGTGGGCAGAAAACTCCATGAACAATTCAAGAGCATTCCAGTAATTTAGAATTTCTCAATAACAAGTTAATTATTTAAGTAGAATGTGGATATGACTGAGTAATAGTCTGTGCACCAAGACATGATTTTGATTGAATTGGGTTACACTTGGCATTGTTCCAGCACAAATTCCCCCGTCCTTTTTTTTTTTTTTTTTTTTTTTTTTTTTTTTTTTTTGCCAAAAGTATAAAAGCAAAACAGATCTGGAAAAGTTCCAGGTCCTTTGGGACACTCTAATGATATATTGATATATATATATTTATATGTATATTTTATATATATATATATATAAAGAATTACTCGTATGCTGAAGAAAAAAAATAAGATGAGGAATGACAGATAAGAGTAACACAGGGAAGAAGATTAAATAACATCTGTAACACAATGATTGAGAAGAGTTAAGCTGTGCTAACGAATGTGTAACATTTTGCTTGATCTTATCCTGGATCTTTTAACATTGCCTTGGAAGGTAAAAGACAGTAATATTCATTTACCAGACCGCTTTATTTGCATTAATCTATACTTTTAAGATCAATGGGACTACTAGATTTTAGCTTATATTCACATTTGCAATTAAACAAAAATCTGTTGGGACAGAAAAAAAGCACTAGCCACATTTTCTGCAAATTAACTGATTCATCTACTCAGTTAGATACTTGTTACCTGGTACTAGATGGACACTTGGTAATGAAAAACTCTGTACTTAATTGAAAACTATAAGGCTCAGAAGTTGCTTTCCCCTTGGCCATTAGAACTCTATTACATGAGTGTAACAGCATCAGACTTTTATTCTTAGGCATTCAAATCACTTCCCAAAGATCTGTTTCTTCTAATTGTTTGTAGAGATGGAGATCATGTCAACATACTTCTGTATCTGTGCTAGGTGATACTTGATGGGAATGGTCCGTGTTGCAACTTTTGTATCTGTACCACCTGCTATTTGGTGAGAATAGTCTAGTGCTGTAACTTTTTAGTGCCTAGAACAATACCGCTGTGTTAAGCGGGATACAAACAAGTAACTAACAAGGTCATGGAAATCTGTGAAAAAGAACAGCGGTTGGTCACATATAGATTCTGTGGCTTCCACATGAGAAGCAGTCAACATGAAGGTCAGAAGCTGAAGAGTAGTGAAATAGCGACCCCCAAAGTCAAATGTGGCCCCCGAAATAAGTCTGCACGCGTGCGCAGTATCATAGCCTGGTTATGCAACCGGGGCGCAGTTGGGCTAGACTCCCTGCACTTGCTGGCCCCAGGTGCCGGGACTCCCGCCTACCGCAAGTAATCATAAATGCCGGAGTTTTCCGAAGGAGGGAGAGGCTGCTACACAACAGAGGACCACGTTGCCACCTCGGGGACGCCCGAAAAGATTGTGCCTGCCAACTCTCCATCTCACCATGCAGACGATCGGGACAAGCATTGAGGTGGTCCTTCTCAAGATTACCATCGGGTCGGTCTGTTTGTAAGTATCTACTAATAAACTTCTTGCTACTGAAGAGTGTTTGTGCGTTTGTGTGTGTGAGTTTGTGCTTGCTTGCCAAACCGGATGTTTGGCCCCCGGGAATCTAACTAGAACAACTTCTCCTCCAGCCTTCCTATAGTAAGATATCATAATATTAATAACGAACTGCCAGATTAGTAATCAGATTTTGGATTTCTAGAAATTTTCTGATTTTTTTAGAAAAAGATAAATCATTAAAATGAAAAAAAAATACTGAAAGCCATAGATTTTAATAATAATTTTTGAAATTTATTGCTGGAATTGTGTCTGAATTTCTAATAATTGTTCCACAGTAGAAATCTCAGGGTGTTTGCAAGGGATGTGGGATGTCTTGATGTGAATCCAAGTATCAATGGACCTGTTTGTGTGTAATGAAAAAGACTTTAAAGCTACTTCCAGAACAGCCAATAGGAAGTGAATGGCTTCATCCCTTACTGCTTGCTATCTGGATCAGAATTTAAGAATAGCAAAAGGTCAAAATGTTCAGGTATAACTCAACGAGTATTTTCCTGAAACAGAATTTTGAGGCTATGATGTTGAGCTGCTTCTGCCGAGAGTATCAGAAAGATGGGAATTGCATTGGAAAAGCACTAGAATCAATAGAACAGATAAATCTGGAATATTCACTGTTTAAAAGTTCTAAGAACTGGTTAAAAAAATTGTCAAAAATGGTCAATACAATGTATTGATTCTCTTCTCTGTGTGTTACGATAAAAGTTCATTGCTATTCGTTAACATTCTGGCCAGTGTCATCAATGTAGTGTGATCCCAACAAGTAGAGATCTTCTTTGTTGTCTGCCATGATCAATAAGATTTTATAGCAGACAATGAACCAATTTTATTCAAATTATTTTGAGGAAACATCACAGCCAAAAAGACAGCTAGTTTATATTGATTCTTAGAATTTCCTAGATTTGTGGAAATCTATTGCATAAGAAATATTTTCTTAGAAAGCAAATAGAAAAAGATTTCATTTTTGCAAGTAAAAATAAATTATTATTCATTATTTCCTTTATTTGCGGAAGTTTAAATTTTATAAAGTTTTATACAGAATGGCAAAAAAGCAGAAATCTAGCACATATGTTACCTGATTAGTAGGTAAGGAGAAACAACCAATCAAAAGTGTGGTGCTGAAAGGAAAAGATGTAAGTGATGATCTGATGTATACCTGAGCTGTTCACGAGATAGTCCACTGAGAGGGCACTATATGTATTTAGTAAGACATGATCATCACCCTAGGAACAATCAGAAATACAAACAAATTACAATTTCAACAATTTTAACAATGTATTATATCAGTTTTTTGATGTTGGGCATGTTTTCAGGTTTAAATATTAAAAACTCATTACCTTTCCAAATAGACATTATAATAGTGAAAAGAAATTCTAGCATTTATGTGAAAAAATCAATATTTTGATGGAACAATTGGTGTGAGTTAATGACTAATGAATAATTAATCAGCTCTGAGAACATTTTAATGGTCCATGACTTTGCCGTAGGCTGTTAAACTACAGTTCAGTCCTTAGATAGCAAATGATTTAGAGGTGCTAATACAATATTATTAATGTCTTCAAACTTCATTTTAAGGCACAGATGTTCTTGGAAACTGTTGCTATATAAAACATTTCAAGGTAAAATTAACTGTCAAAATTCACAAAATGCCTGAAATGCTTGATGCTCTAAAAAAGTTCGGTATAGGAAAAATTTCTTCAGAAAGTTTGTGCTCTAAATAATATTGAGCAAAAAAAAGTTATTTTCAGTCATTTAATAAAAAGTCAATTTGTTGCATTATAGCTTAACTACCTTGTTCTTTGACTCTGTTGATAAGAAATCATGAATTGATTTCTGCTATCAAAACTGGAAAGAATTCATCTAAGATTGTGACACTGAGTCCGTTAAAAAAAAAAAAAGAAAAAAAGTAATTCTTACTACCTTAACAGGTAAAGTTGCTGTTTTCTGAGCCCATATTTTGCTCCTACTGAGTTCTCTAAGCTTGATATCATAAGATGACTGATTCAGTCATATGTTCCCTCTGAAAAACTTATTTTCTGTTCCTATCTCTCCAAAATTATAGTTTGTAATGGGTTATTTCATCTTTAAGTTTTAAACAAAATATTGGCTAATAAACACCTGATTTAAATACTTTATTTTACACTGTTATACACACCAGCTTGGGGTTAGTTTGATTTTACAAGCTAGAGGTTTAAGGAGTACTTAGAGCCCTTTTAAAAACTGATGAAAATAGAAGGATTGGCAATGCTGAGTTGTAACAGGACACTTGCTCTTCTTGTGTTTGTGTGCAGAGTAGTTCTGCAGAGTCTTAGAAAAAAATCTCACTTTGCATACCTTCTATGTATTCTACTGTATATTTCTACTTTGAAAGCAAGATTAAAATAAATTGTGGTGAGTTCTTCTGTAGCCTCTTTAAATAAAAGGAAGAAAAAAAGGGTTTATTTGATATACTTCAAAAGGAAAGTTCTGACAGGCTGTCACATGTATGAAATGGCTAAAATGGAAATTTTGATCCATTCTTTGTATACTGGTTTCACATCAATGCAACTTTAAAAAAAACAATTATGAAGAATGCAACTAGGTAAGAGAAGAATAGCTCGTTGGTATGAAATATTTGGAGACTGGAGGACTGAATAGTCTATCTTGGGTTTTGAGGATGGACAACTGAAGAAATAAAGGTAGTATCTAAGAATGAGCTTCCAATGTTCTTATAATTTAAGCGTTTCATAAACTGATCACCTAACTTTTTGTTTGGGGCAAGAGGTTTATGTATAAAATGTACTTACATAATTCTCTGTCAAATTTTGCCAGTCAGCCAGCTTCTCTAATTGCATAAATATAATGAACAAAACAGACGAATATTTACATTCCAATGTGTACATATCTTAACTGATTACTTGATTTTCTGTGAACATCCTGTCAAAATTAAAGCACAGCTGTTGCATGATGAGGAGAATTATGGACAAAGAATATTTATTTCAGAGGAAGCTGAAATCAGTCATTATTTAGCAAAAAGAATTGCGTGCTTCACTGATCTGTTCCTGTTAATCTTAATGGTACCCTTCTAACTTAAATCACTTCTATGCAATAAAGTCATGGATTGAACCCCAAGGGAATGTAAACTGAGATAGGTCTTCTGAACTCAAATATATTTAAATTTATGCAAATGGAGAATCTGCCTGTCATTCATAAATTTAGTTGCTTATACATGCAGAGTATACCTAAGTATTTGTTCATAACTAATCATGAGTTAAAGCCTTAGAAGTCATTTCTAAATTACACAAAGATTGCTGATCCTTGCAGACCCTGCTTACTCAGTACTCCATCACAGTGACATGGCAGACTGAATATTCTCAGATTGAAAACTGGCAGATGTGAGGCAGGGAAAAGTTAACAGACTACAAAATCAAATGAAGATTCCCACAGCAACTCTTACTTGTTTTAACTCTCACTACGGTTTATAACTATCCATATAGTCATTGCACACACTTTAATAACAGATAAATGGAAAGCAGATTTCCAACTGCACTGAAGTAGAAAATAGAATATAAAAGATAGAGTGACCTATAATATTTATATCATTGTCTGTACAATCAGACTTCCCTTCTTCACTTTACACTTGCTGAAAACAACTAGGCCAGCTGAAGTAAGAATAATCACACAGAAAATTGCTAGAAGGAAGGAAAATTCAATACAAACTTCTGTGTGGCTGAACACTTTAAGAGGAAATTGTACAACTTGCATCAGGTTTCACATTGAGCCAATTAAGAAACCAGGAAGAGAAGATAATAAAAAATCCTGCTGAAAGAAAAAAGGATCTGCTCAGCTTTTATCTCTTTGCAGACTTTGTTGTATTCCTTAATAAAGAGTCTAAGATTCAGAATTTTGTATGGTCTCTTAGAGAGGAAAAATAAACCTTAGGAACAGATCTCAGAAGTTATGCAAGTATGATAAACTCCTCGAATTCTCAGATAGCTTTGGGAAAAAAAAAACATAGAGGGATAAACAGAATAATCATCTCTTCTATCTTAGTTCTTAACCTCTGTTGACTTACGGCATTGTTTTCCAGCAGATCCCTTTTAATGAGCTCTTTTGAGTAGATTCTTCATTAAAATGCATTTTTTGTATTACTCACTTTTATTAAATCTTTTTTTTTTTCTTGACAAACTCAACACTTATTCAAAAGCCTATTGAACCCGGAAGTCTTTCTTGTCTTTTTTTTTAAATAACTTCAGTAGGTTTTAGATCAGGATTTTGGACAGCAGGCATGACCATAAAAATAGCAATGAGGATTTTGTCTACGAGCTACAGTTTTATAGAATCAGCATACCTTCTAAATGTTCAAATAAGTAGAGACTAAATGTCAGTTGCAGACTTGCATCTTTATTTGGGCATCTCACTTCCAGTCCTGATGCTTTTGATCAGTCAAAGCAAGTTGTCAGAAGAATGAAAATAATTTTATTTAAATGAATGAGAACGTTATAGTTTAAAATATACTGCAATTATTTATGCACAGAAAAACCCAAGATTCATAAAATGGAGTATTTTACTATACCAAGTATAGTATAGTAGAAGATGCAGTTTTAAGTTTCTTTAATGTGACATCTATATATTGTAATTATTTCTTCTGCATTCTAGAATCACATCTGTAATTCTCCAAGCAATCCTCCTGCAGTTTTATTCAAGTGATTGCTGATGGATTCATGAAGTGCACATTGAAATGAAGGTGACCAAACCAGTCTAGTCAGAAATAAACTAGTCGACTGATCAATGCAAAACCCAAGTGAAATTTGAACCTTTCTCAAAGTATGTTAGCTCTTACTCTCTAAGAGTACATGAATGCCTTTGACATCCCAGAGAATCAACAGAGCACAAAGAGTGGGAGCTTCCTAACCCTGCAAATGCAGATTTTGTCATCTTGCAGACAAGACAGTCTTTCAGCGCTAATAGTTATGCAGATAACATCATGAAAACATGTATTTTTTAAACATGAGTCAAGAGAACACAGCCAATCTGTATGTAGTAGGGATCCTTGGGAGGTCAGTGATGCAAGATGTATCAATGAATCTCTAAAGAAGTAACAGAGGGGAGAAGCTCTGAAGATAATGTAAAAGTCACCACACATTCAGCTGAGACTACAGTGCTTCCCAGCCACTGAAAATACCAATACTGGGAAAAGTAAGGAATACATTTAAGCAAATGGCTAGATGAATAATATGTGTGACAGGGAGAGGGTAAAGCAATAAAAAATGCTAGAAAACTTCCCTACTCTGTGGAACATGCAGTAAAATTTCTACCTCCCACTACAGCCAGTTCTTGGAATGTATTTTTACACTTCTGTCTTTACAGCTGAAGTTAACTTTTTCTGTCCTGCAGCTCTAGTAAAGCACAGTGAATATAACTCAAAATAATTAAGTAAATTTTAAAATTCAAAATTTAATAAATTTTATAATATATTAGATTGAATATAGTAAAATAATTCATTATAATTTATAGTTTAGTAATTTTTACTTTATTAAAGCTAGTAATGAATGGAATAATATTCTTCCTAGGTATTGCTTTAGTGATATGATTATATATTCCTTTTAATATGCTGCACTTCTAAAATATTAAAAAGAATAGAAAATAGGCCACAGAACAATTTGATCATGTAAATAAGGTAGTGGCTTTAGCAAGGCCAAAAGAGGGAAATATACATATTAATTTCGTTTATGTATGTATAAACAAATAAATGGTCAGGATTATTGATTATTAGTGATTATTGTTTGTATATGTGTATATTTTCATCTTTCTTGTGTAAAGTTTGTGAGTTTAGACTACTGATCTCAGTAGAATCATCAATTCTCGTTCTGTGGGCTGTTTCAAAGTGTGACCTTTGTATTGAAGAGAGTGTCTTTTTTTTATTTTGTGTAGACTTTATGAAAGACATCAGTGGAACCACCTTGCTGATCTGCATTGTGCATCTCGAGATACTTGGCTCCAGTGTGCTTAGTAGTATTTCTTCATCCATTAAATAACTCAAAACTCTAGGAAGCTCACATCAGCAATCAGGAAAAAAAAACAGTAAGGTTTTAGGTAGATTAAAAGTCTTCTAATGACAAGTCTGAAACGGCACTTTTTTTGTTAATAAGAGAGCTGCATCGGTGTTATGGGTTTGCAGTAATGAGATATTAATATGATAGTTAAGAATGAATGGAAACACTAGTTATTTTAGCATTATTAAGAATTTTTTTTCTATAAATGAATACTGAAAATTCTATTTCTGAAATAAATACTGAGAAGTATAATTGCCTATTTCCTATGTGAAATGTATACAATGAAACTATAATTTGTGTTTCTGTAAAAAGCAGCTGAAATCTGAACCTCTTTCAAAGGGATGGTATACAGTTGTCGAAATTTTCTGGCTCAGGAAGAGATACATGAATGTGGCTAGGGGGTCATCCTTAAAATTCAGGTATCTATGCTTGATTCAGGAATGGCTTTTTAGTCTGAAAAATCTGAACTTCACACATATCAAAGAAGAGCATCATATTAGGCAGTACATTAAAAGGTAGTATCAAGTTCTATGTACAAGAAAATATTCAGCTTTCTTAGACCGTTACAGAAGACAATCCTTGCCTGTGGCCAAATACTCCTAAAAATAGTGATCTTGCCTACATTACTTTCTTTCTAAGAATGCTATCACTCTGCATCAAAATTTAGATGCTAAATGCCCTCACAACTGGGGATGCTCTGGACTTTCCCCAAGCACAAGTACCTCAGCTCATGTTTCTGCATTCCATACTGTTTATCTGCAGTGGACCCCTCATGACTATAATCACTTTCATGGTCACACTAGTGTTAGCAATGCAACATAAGCATTGCTACCTCCACTAAGAGACTTATGCTGAGTGAGGCATGCTGAGACTGATTCTTTGCCCTTACATGTCTGACAGTCCGTCACAGTCAAAAGCTTCATTCCATTCTTTCTGCAGTGGATATATATTTAAGACCCAAGATATGGAAGAAACATGAAGTCATGTCATATCAATCCTCACAAGCATACATGTTTCCTTTTGTATTACTTTACAGTTTGAAGAGTGTATTTACGAATTATTACACATTACACTTGTTAGTTATACAACATGCCATTGTCACTTGGATGCTCCTAACATCACAAGAATAACAGCTAAATACTGGCTTTTTCTGGTTTCATATTGAATCCTAAACAAAACAAATATCATGTCTTCAAGTACACAGGACTTTTAATTGGCATGCTATCAAACTGATATAAATCTTTAGCTCCTTTATTGCATTTTAACTGTTTATGATAGAAATAGTTTTTGTAGCTATATATTCAGTTGTGAAGAATGAGAACTACACTAAGTTCTAATAATCTATTCTAAACAACATAGAACAATTGCTAAGCAGTACACATGTAAGGTATGCACAGTTTGGCATAAAATATTGCTTTCAGGTGAAGCAAAACTCTACAAACTTTTAGGAATGACTGCTTATAAATGTGTCATATCTTACAAGAATAAATTTATTGCTGATATATTGGAGCTCTTAGGATGAAAAAGCAAAATCATTGTTTCTGTTACTTAATTTGTGCATAGACAGAATTATTGATGAAAATGGGAGTCTAGATGAGTAACTAAGAAAATTACAGTCTTATTTTATAACTATTAACTGTATTAAGTAAAAATTACTTTTTACTTAAACTTTTTTTCAAGTTACATAATACCATTAAAGATTGCAGGATTAGGCTCTAGAGAATTTAAGAAATGTGCTAGAATGATAGCTAGAAGAATGAAAAATCATTATTAGTTGTTGAACAGGATGTAGTGGCATGGCTTGGAAAGCTAGCTTCTGATCCACCTTGGGACCATCAAGTTTTTTAGTGGAAAGCCTGTAATTGAGACGGTCCAAGGGCTATGTGAACGCTGTTTCCTTGGGCACAGTGCAAATATAGCCAGAAGTATAAAAGCCAAAAGAAGCCAGATGTAACTACTTTCTCTTACCTAATAGAAAAGGAAGCAATCAGGCCAAACAGGTTCGGATTCAGCCTGAAGGCAACCAGTTGGGCCATCTTAACTGAACACTATTATTATTAAAAAGTTACTGAGAATAGAATCTACTCATCTAAAAGCCCATCTACAAGTTACATCATGAGCTTATGAATGAGTTCAACTTTCCATCAAAATTCTTGTAGCACTGATTGAACAACATACGCAAAACTACCTCTGTGGAGGACACAACAGGGCAAAGTTCTGTTTCAGTTCAGTCATCTTGCACCAGTGGTCCAACTGCCGCTTGAACAAAGAGGTGGACTTTTATGAGGAAAAAATAATTGAAATGTGGTCTAGAAACTACTAGAAATATAAGCTATAATATTGTCTTTATTTAGATATATGTTTAGATTGTAGTTGAGTTGACTTCAAGAAGGCATATAACCTGTCAGGTCTCAGCGGTCATCTCAATCTTCTGGGAAAAGTCTTGTCTGCACTAGGTTCCAAAGTTCCTATGTGTTTTCTGCTCTCAAAATTCAGTAGATCCTTATAAATTTTTATGTAAGGTCACTGCTTCTCACTCTTCATACAAAGAGGACAAAGGAATTTTCAGTATAACTTTTTAACTCCGTAGAGTTGGTGAAAATAAGTCTGAATGAGTTTATTGAAATAGCTCTCCTACCACTTCCACTTAGGCTACCTGGAATGCAGTGTAGTAGGAGGGAAACAGGGAGATGAGAGCTAGCGTTGTATGAAGCAGTGTTAATTGTTCTGTAGTAAGTCCTCTTTCCTAACATACATTTTTTTTGTGTACCTTTGTCAGATAATTTAGCAAACAGATTAACCAGCTACCCAACTTTTATGTGCTTTTATGTGACGTCATTTATGTATTACTGGAGATGTGCTACTTTGTGTTCATATGGCTTAAGCACAAAGGAAAAGGCCAGCTTTTAAAAGCACAGTTCTTTTTTTCCCTCTCATATGAGATTTTTGTGTGTTTACATAAAAATGTACTGGTTCTTAATTGAAAAAAGCTATAATTCAACTGTAGCAGTCTCCTGAATACTTCTGGTTTGTGAGGTCAGTGAAACCACTAACTGAGTGATAACAGCCTTCTCTCTCACCTGGCATCATGTCATTCTCACGTATAAATAAATACACAGCTTCATATCTCAGACTCCATGTGACATGCTATTCGTGAGCTGCAAAACAGGGAGGAGAGCACACCTTTAACAAATAGTGTGGCTTTGATTTTTGTTTTTTGTGTGACCTAGCTCATAAACAAAATTATTCAATATTCTTTTCTATTTGAAAGCATATACAATGAAGCCATTTTCATGTGATGAAGCGGTCGGTTCTCAGTTTTCAAACTGTCAGTTGAAAAGAGAGGGAAAACACTTGTAGCTATATATTTTGTAAATAAATGCAATGTTTATCAAAATCTGCTAAGTTTCATGTTAGTCATTATTATAACTAAAGAGATATGGGAAAGAAATTGTACCTTGGTTGACCCGATCCAATCCCCATGTCAGAAATAATCCAACTAGATACCACTGAGATATTTCATTTTATTGTCATCTTCCTCAGAAATTTGTTTTATGCTATAATTGTGTTAGGTCTTCAACAGGTTCAGTTCTATACCTTGAATGCTAGCGAACATTAGTCCTCAAGTACCCCGCACTTAGTGAATTAGATTAAAATCTTAGTCTTCTAGCTTCTTCCTCCGTCACAGTAACTTAATCCTCTCTTCTATTCCAATCCTTACAAAAGTCTTCAAAATGGCATTTATCAAGACTAGCTATATTGAATGACAGGAATAAAATTTCTTTGATTTTTGCCTTCTGAAAATGCAAGAACTACTACCCCTTAATTATTCCACCCTAAGTTCATAGGGAGAGTAGTACGTAACATTTTAGACCCCCAGAGAAGACAAATTCCTAGACATTAAGGTTTCTAAGATTTCTTCAAAAGGCTGTGCAATTCATATCTCACAGTTTTGAATGTTTGAGCCAGTACTATTTCCAATAAATTAGATCAGAAGTAAGTCATAATAAAGAACATGTAGATATCTCATATGTATTCATCCTCAAATGTCGACTGAGGAAAGCATATCTATAAATGCTGTAATTAAATTCTTTTTCAATGTTTTCAGTTTTACAGAGGATATTTTGGAAGCTGTTTATCCATGACAACAACAGTCTATGCATAGATATGGTGAAATTATTAGTATACTGTATAAAACATATTTGGACTGCTGTTTCTACTGTTAAAAGGCAGCAGCATCCCAGATACCAATATAGCTCAAACAAGATTGAGAGTAAGGTGTTAAATGTTCATAATAATAAGTCATTTATTATGCTGTTTCTAATAAAGCTAATAATGTTAGCATTTTACGTTGTATTTTAATTGCAAATAAGTCTATCTCTTAAAAATATATGAATTTTACATCAGAAAGAATTTATACCCACATTCTTCATAAAACTGCTTGTCAAATAGCATGTGCTGTTACACTCTGAGCTTTATATTAAATGCACATATGCAAAGACAGTGAAAAGTAAAACTTTCCAGAACACTTTTCTTTCTGATAGTGACTTGCATATCTTCTACATTTTTAATTAGTCTGTCTTGTACAGAATTATGAGTGAACCAGTTTATATGACTTGCCCATTCTTTTTGAAGTTCACAGTAATAAAATTCCATCACAGATTAAGAATTCCAGCTAATTTATGAAAAGAACAAGCTGCAGACCTTTCATCAGATTATTTTTGGAGAGAAGCACTTCACTTAGGCTTTGTAAAGTGGTTGTTTCATATCACATATACAAGAACAGGTCTGTCAGACTTCTGTGCAGTGCTGGTTGAATAATAACAGAAAAGATTTACAAATGTCTTGAGAAAAAAGTAACACGGACTTTGGTTTGGTGAGGTTCCCTGGTTCATGTTATTGTTATTGACTAATATTTGGCCTGCTGCAAGGGCATCTGTGAAAATGTGAACAGTTCCAGATTGTCACAGATTGTAGCCTACACTTTCATCTCAAGAGATTCTCAACTAAACTATTTGGTTTGTAGATTGAGATATACATATATATTGGTAAAAAAATACAATCTGAAGCCCTGAAAAATGAATGACATGATAAGATCAAGGTGACTATCTTATTTAATTCTAAATTTCAAACTTTAACCTGTACAGATTTAGTAATGCATTAAAATCAATAGCATTAAAGTCCAATTATAATTGCTTGTGCACATGACAGCTGAGCTTAGCTTTTATAAATTGTATGTAAGAAAGCTTAGAGTTACCTACCTTGAGTATAAAAAAACAAACAACAAAGTGAGATGACCCTTCCTTGTTGGTACAATAAAGCTAACAACTGCCTAAGAAGATTTGAAATAAGACTTTTTTTCCCCTTTTTTTGTCAAAGTTGCATAGACTGAGGAGGGGTAGAAGGAGTGAATTAATTCAGATATGTTGTTCACATATTTTACTGATAGTAGCATTTATCAAGCCATGTACAAAAAATGGCACAGTCATGACTGATCATTGTAAGGCTTTACACTGTAATGTCATATCTAGCCTTAATCTTGCATCATGATAGCTTTTTCTATTCTATTTCTAGTTTCCATTCAATATCCCAGACATATCTGCACACTTATTTATTCATCATTTAAAAGAACCGATGCGCTTTGTGTATGTGGTGCTTGGTTGCCATTCTAACTAATCCGTAACTGAAACACAGTTAGTTTTAGACTTCTAGTAACAGTATACTCATATTATGCTTTAAATTGCAGAAGGATAAATGCAAAAGCCAGAAACCTCTGGCTAGGGGCTACCTCTTTCAGTGCAGTTTGTCTAAAGCAGTTTAGATTTGTTAAAAATTAACAGGCCGAATATTTGTCAAAATTCACTAATGCATATCCCCTCTCAGGCAAATTACTGCATCAAGCTGTCATTCCTTTGGAAAGATTATTCAGCTTCTTTGACCACAGACATGCCCAGGAATGTCTGGAGTTTAAGAAATGTGGGAGCTCATTTGGTTGCTCAATCATATTTTGGCTAGCTCCCACAGTATTTATTCTTTGTGCCTCAGTTACTCTATAGCAGTGCTGAATGCACATAAAAGTCCTTGCTAATTAGGATCTGACTTAAGGATAGAATGTAGCAGTTAAAGGTTCATAATTATGGTGTTCAATATTAGTTTTAGGGTATTTTTGTTTATTTATTTTTGCCTAGAGATACTACTTTCGAAAAGCTTTCCAAAATCAGGGGATCATATCCAAAGCATTTTTCATGTAAATAGGCTCAATTGTCCTTAAACTGTTATTTCTACATTTGTATGGGTTATTAATATTGTAATTACCAGTGGTCATCATTTTAAGTGAAACACTCCACAGAAAATGCTACTTGGTCAAAGCCAGCACTTTTTGCTGTATCTATTTGACAGAGAATAATAAAAACATCACGGGAAAGATTCTCTAACTGCAATTAGTCCAAGTTGGTCAATCACAAGTAGAGGAAAAACAGCTTTAATCTGGTATAACTCAGTTGATAAGCGTAATTCAGCATGTTGTGCTTTCACTAACAGGCTATAAATTGCTCTGGGAGACTGGAAATGGGAGAAGTGTTTTTTCACTAAAAAGAAAGAAAGAAACAAAAATCTTCCAAAGCAAAGCAATGCTAACTGGAATTTCCATCTTTGGAAATATTCAAAAGCCTTCTGGACACAATCCTGGGCAATGTGCTCAAGGTAATCCTGCTTGAGCATGGGAGTTGGACTAGATGGTGTCCAGAGGTCTCTTCCAACCTCAATCATTCTGTGATTCTGTGAATGGCAACTTATATTAGTTTTTAAAACATTCCAGGTTTCACTGTCCAAATATATATATTCTATTCTTGCTTTAGCTGATGTAACTAAAAATTCACCAAGACAGAAGCCAAGCTATGACAAAAGTCGATCATGCTGAAAGTAAGCTTTGAAAGATTTCATCTGAATGAAGAAACGAGACAAAAACAAGCAGAAACAAGAGTTACAGAGACGTATAGTGGATGTTTATTGTGTTTTAAAAGGAAACAGCTATGTTTTTTAGAAAGTATTTTAAAATCACTTCTGTGATAAAACTTTAGGGGAGCTTAAATAAATTCAATTCTTATTTAGTCTTTAACTTGGTTTTATCTTCCTTTCTCTGCCACAAGATCAACCCAACGGAAAACACAGTCTTCTTGTTCAGTACTTACCGTCCTTTAAGGAGAACTACTGTATTTTTGAAAGTTTTCTCCATATATACATACATTCCTCTCTCAACTAAAAAAAAAAAAAAAAGAAAGAAAGAAAAGAGGATTTAAAATCACAGCAATATTTCCAAGTAAATATTTCTTGGAGAACAATGGTGGTAAGGATTTTCAGATTTGAATAATGTGAAATATGAAAAGCAAGCCCACACTGGATGGATTCCTAATGGGAAAAAGTACAAACCTTTCTACAACACAGTGAAATATTTCAGCAATAGAGGTGAAACAGTTAGGGATCTGCAGAGCAGATTATGTACTTGGTTCTGTTGCACTATAGGCTTGAATTTCCAGCCAGAAGTGTAGAGACCAAAGCGCTAAGATTCCATATTGTCGGAATTAGCTTGTTGAAAATGAACACCTGAGAGATGCACTGACGATTGTAAATAGAAACCATCTTACTCCTTGACTTGCTTCATTAAGCCTATTGTAAGCCTATTGTAAGCATGAATTTATAGGAATGGGTGTTTGTACGTATGATTTAGAATTATAGAAAGTGAACAAAAAGCTTTAATTAGAGGGCATAAACATGAATTAAATGTGATATTAACAATATAACCAGAAAAGCTGCTCTGGATTCTGTGGTTGGATTTTTAGTGCTGTTAGCGTGGCCTAAGGGTTCTACAAACTAATGAAAATTCAACAATACTTATTTAAATCATTGTATAATATGGATGAAGGTACTTTGAAAAGATGTTTTCATTTTGTGTCAGTCCTTTTTGTTAAAGTTGTATTTTTGTTTTATGTTTATGTTTTAGCCAACATTTGACAACAACAAACAGAGCCTTCTGCTCCTATCTGTATTATGACTATTGTTATGTAAAATCTTCGCTATGAAAGAGAGTTCACGTTTGGCCTCAGAAAATGTGCTCTAACATTATTATTTTTCCTTTGAATTCTACTCATTTTTAAAAAGTCAGAGAGCACATAAAAGACTTCAACAACTGCTGTGTCTTTGAAGCTTTAGTTATTGCTGGAATATATTTGTCTCTTAAATCTATCTTCCACTTGCCAAAGGATTCTAATGAATAGAACATTAAAGGATATTTTTTCTCATAGTTCCTAAGGCGGCTCATGCAGGTGAGCACTGGTAAACATTGGCATACTGTTTTAGGCCAGAGTTAATAAGGGTATAAGCCTTTTTATAGAAATAACACTTATTTGTGCAAGGTTGTGGCCTCTGAATTGCTGGATATATTGAAAAATATGAAATAATCTTGCTGTACCAAATACTAATTTCACTTTCTCCTTAATATTAAATATTTATTGTGGGTAGATATATTTCTTTTTACTGGATTTCACATTTTTAAACCACCTTAACTTAGCCTATCAGGTTGCTGGACTGTGCCCTTGTATTGTAGGAAATCTTTTTAAGATCACTGTGATTTAGTTGGTTGCTGCTTTGTATCTTTTGAGGGAAAATGTTGAACATTTGGGAGCATTTTTAAGCAGCAGCAGCAAGTCCCTTCTCTGGGCAGGGCATGTGGAGGGAGGCTGCTGGTGGCCCTTACAGACTGGCCGGAACCGGCTGGAACCTGCACAGGGCAGGTCGCTGCTGCCTCCTCCTGCCTAGGGCGCTTCTGCTGCCCAGACTCTGTTGGCTGTGCTGAATACGCCCAAATTACACTTGTTAGTTCCTAACAAACATGGCAAACCTGTCTGAAAAAGCAGCTGGTGTATCAGGTAGTTTGATTATTTACCAACTAGCTAAGGAGCTCTAAGTGGTTAGACTTAGATGTTAAACTCATGCAGGATGCTCCATCTGAAAACTGATTTGTATTGATTCTAATGAGAACCCCTACCAAAGGTCAATGTAATACCATACAGGCAGCAAATCAGGTTATAATAAAAGGGTTTTGCCAATGTCTGTGATGATAGCTCTTCCTGCTTTAACCTATTCTCCTTGATAGAAATAGCCAGAGTGTGGAGAAGATAGACCTGTTGCTCACAGACCAAAAAAAAGGGAAAAAAAGAAAAAAAAAAAAAAAAAAAAAAAAAAAAAAAAAAAGAAAGAAGAAAGAAGAAGGAAAATCCAGAGGACATGAAGTATAGCATCTAAACATGTATGCTTCTAATGCTTCAAAAAATGCACAGTTCTTCGCTCTTACTGCGAGGAAAGATGAGGTCTAGAGAATCTCACCTAAAGGGATGCTATCACCAAGTTTAAGAAACTGCTTGACAGTTTCTGCTAATCTCTTCTACAATTCTCTTCTGTGAATCTCCCTGGTAAATTTTCAGTTGTTCTCTAAATAACTTCTAAAATATAACTAAGTGTCTTCACAGGCTTGAAAGTTTTGGAGAAATCTCATATTGATTAATTTTGCTTCCAAAGATTAATCAATCCAAAGATAATCTGTTACCCAATTCCCCTTTGTGTTCTGGCTTGAAACACCACATTTTTACATTTCTACTGTTTGATATGATGGCAAGTTATTTAAGTTGAAATCTGACTCTGTCAGTTGAAGGAAATCTCAGTTAAATTTGACCCTTGTTATCAATTGATGGTTTAATGTCCTCACACAGATTACAACTGCTTTAGTATTTCAGTAAGTTCTTCACTAAATGAACCATTTTAAAATCAGATGCATTTAACTTACTTTTTCTATTACTTTAATGCATTTTTTTATTTCTGTCCAGGGTTATATATTACTAATTGCTTGACCTGAGATTGCCAACTGTATTATTATATACTGGAAACATTTTGCTTTACTAAATTGGTTTCCAATTTTTTATAACACATCATATGGGATGAAAATCACTAAAATCAAAATGTCAGTGGAAGTTTTAAATAGATTGATAGAAGGGAAAGATATGGATTTAGGTCCAAAATGCAGGTTCTTATCAGCAGCTTAATCATGGCAGCCTAAGCAAGTCCATTTTCAAGGCTCTTGCTGTGAAAGATTATAGTACTTTATGAGACAACAGAATGACAGCATCATAAAGAGACAATACAATCATTATCCAGTTTTCAGAAATATCCTTGTTGAAAAATATGGGCTCTGTTATAACTCAAATTTATCATTTCTAAGGTATACATTAAAAAAAAAAGTACAATCTGGAAGGCACCTGACTGCTGAATTTAAGTCACAATCAACAAAGTATTTTCTCCAGAAATGAGAATGACTTGAAAATGTGATAATATTTAATAAATATTTGGGAAAATGTTTTGATTTCGTTTTGAGATGATATTTTTTATTTGAATGTTATACTATACTATACTATTAAAAGAGGGTCGATGAACAGTTAATAGAAAAAAATTATGAAGTACTTCATTTCAAGTTATCCAAATTCCTGTTTAATTCTGAAATGAAATTTTGAGGGCTTTTTTTCTGCCTAAGGCAGAGTCTAAAAAGAGAGTAAAAGAGACTGAAAAGTTCCTATAGGAAAACCAGAAATTTTAGAGGAAAAGGAAGTGTGAAAACTATAAAGTGGTAGAATAAAGCAAAAATCTCTATGTAGCATTATTACAGAATCACTGAATGGTTGAAATTGGAAGCAACCAATGGAGATTACATAGTCAAAGAAGCGTCAACTAGAACAGATTGCCTGTGATTGTGTACAGTCAGGCTGCTGAATATCTGCAGGGATGGAGATTCAACAACCTCTCTGTGAAATCTGTTCCAGTAATTCACCATAATATCTTTTTCTCTTAAATTTAATTGGAATCCTCTGTGTTTTAGTTTGTGCCCATTGCCTCTCATCCTGTCCCTGGGCACCACTGAGAAGAGTCTGATCCTATACTCTTCACACTCTTCCATCAAGTATTTTTACACGTTGTTGAGATTCCCCCTCAGCCTTCTCTTCTGCAAGCTAAATAATCCTAGCTCCCCTTATCCCCTTAGCCTCTTCTTGTATGACAAATAAGGTCCTCTTAAGGTCCTCTGTGGCCTCTGCTGGACACACTCTAGTGTATGGTGCTGGAGAGCCTAGAACCAAACACAAGTCTTCAGATTTGGTCTCAGCAGTAGATGAGAAGGATCACTTCCCTTCATCTCTTAGCAATGTTTGTCCTAAGGGATGCTTGTTGGCTTCTAAGGCCCATTTGGAATTGAGTCTGGCAAGGGATGTTAAGGACAACAATAAGGGATTTTTCAAATACATCAGTAGCAAGAGGAGGACTGGGTAAAATTTGGGCCCACTACTTGAATGGGGTGGGGGCCCTGGTGACAAGGGATACAGAGAGGGCAGAATTACTGAATGCCTTCTTTGCTCCAGTCTTCACTGCTAAGGGCAGCCCTCAAGAATCCCAGAGCCTGAAGGCAAGGGAGAAAGTCTGGAGAAAGGAAAACTTTCCTTTGGTTGAGAAGGATGAGATCAGAGATCTGGGCAAGCCTGACATTCACAAATGCATAGTCTCTGCTGGGATGCACCCACGGGTACTGAGGGAGCTGGCAGATATTGTTGCCAGGCCGTTCTCCATCATCTTTGAAAGGTCCTGGAGAATTGTGGAGTCTCCTTCTCTGGAGATATTCAAGGCCTGCCTGGATGCAGCCCTGTCTAACATGCTCTAGATGACCCTGCTTGAGCAGGGGGGGGGGGTGGGGGGGGGGTGGACTAGATGATCTCCAGAGGTCCCTTCCAACCTTACAGATTCTATGATTCTATGAGGATGCATTACTGACTCATGTTCAGCTTGCTGATCCCCAGGACCCCCAAGTCTTTTTCTGAAAAGCTCTTTCCCAGCCAGTTGGTCCCCAGCATGTACTTGCGCCTAGGGTTATTCCTCTCCCAAGTGCAGCGCTTGACATTTCCCTGTGTTGAACTTTATGATGTTCTTGTCTGCCCACATCTGCAGTTTGTCAAGATCCCTCTGAGTGGCAGCACAACCATCTAGTGCATCAGCTACTCCTCTAGGTATTTTATCATCTGCAGACTTGCTAAGAGTGCTCCATGTCCCATCATCCAGGTCAGTAATGAGCTTGCTAATTTGTCCCCAGTATGGACCACTAAAATGCAGCACTAGTGGCATCCAGCTGGACTTTGTGTTGCTGATTGCAACCCTTTGAGGTTGGCATTCAGCGAGTTTTCATTCTGCTTTACTGTCCATTTATCTAGCCTGTACTTCATAAGTTTGCCTATGACGATACTGTGGGAGACATTGTCAAAAGCCTTACTAAAGCCAAGAAAAGCAACATCTACTGCTCTTCCCTTGACCACTGAGCTGGTCATTGCTGAAGTAGGCTATCAGGTTGGTCAGGCCTGATTTCTCCTATGTAAATCCATGCTGACAACTCTCAATCACCTTGTTGTCCTTCATACATTTGGAAGTGGTGTCTATGAGGATTTGCATTTTTCTAGGAAAACACAAACCTCCAGTCTTCCTGTTTGTTCCCTATGGTGTGTGCACTCATGTACAGATATATAGTGTATATATTTACAGCACTGCCTTCTGGTATAAATTTACCACTATCCTCATTTTATATGTGGAGTTACTGAGTCCTAGTGAACATACGTGGCTTAATCAAGTTGATAGTAGAAGCTTGCAGCAAAAAATGCTTGGATGCTTGGACCGTCTTCCATCCCTATTTCACCATTTAAGAAGCAGGCTTCTCACTCATTTCACCTTAAAACTTAACAGTGCTAATTTACTTAGATATAAGGCAGTTTATAAGGTCATAAAACAATATAGATTCAGCAGACTTCTGGAGAACATCCTGTCCAGTGCCCCACTCAGAGAAGGCCCAGCTTAGCTTAGGTTGCTCAGAGCTCAGCTTTTGAACTTAGTAGTTCCATCTCTAGAAACAAAGGCCATCATCAAAATCTAACTTTACCTCAGAGTAAAATATTCAGAGAATGAGAAGTCTTGAAGCAAGCAACTATGACTATCTTTTCTACTTCTCATTTTGCATGTGGGACTCCATGTTAGGGTAATGGTGAATTGAGCTCTTCATACTTTTTAACCAACAAGATGTGAAATCCAGTCTTGACTGTCATTTTTCTGAATATATATGTCTGGGATAAGCAGATTGTAAGGAGTAAATAACGTGGCTTTTTTTTTTTCCTAAGCCTTAACAATCCTGCAACAAAATTAAACATATCATGATAACAGTCTTTTCCAAAATATACCACATATATGCATTCAGTATACAAAACTGGAGTCAAGCATAGTATAAATAGAATTGTTTTGGTGTGTAGCCAGCCTCGTGAGTTTTGGATACCTTTCTGCAGTGGCAGTGAAATTCTTTCTGATTTTTTTTTAATACTTCAGTTTTAGATGTTATTAACAGCCTTCCCTACAGTAGCAACATTTGAACAGGAAGTATGCATCTCCTCTTCTCTGGCTAAGTTTCAGTGACTTTCATTCCCTCTATTCATTGAGATCTCATGGCTAGCAAAATTCTTTAGTAGCGTTCTAGGGTCTTTCAGTGCATTCTTCATCTGACTGTGGGAGGAAGGTGAATTGTCTTGTTTTTCTTGGGAAAATATAGATAAATATGGTATGGAATATATGATTAACTTATATTATAAGTTAAAATATTACAGTATATTTTCCAGTTAAGATATCACGTAATGAGAATGTCTCAGTTGGTCCAGTATGAACCACAGTAATCATAAAAGTTGAATAAAAGAGGATGGAAAATAGAAACAGTTTAAACTGGGAGAAAAAAAGAAGCTGTGTAGGTAAAAGAACTCTGATCATAAGTAATACACATAACTTTATTTAAAATTGTCCTAATGACGACAAAATGTATAGTTTACCTAGCAGTAAGGGGATAATTCTGCCCGATAATGTCCTTCTTATGTTATTGTATAGCATGTCATGGAAGTGTGTAGTATATACTGTACTGATCACCTAATTTCTGAGGCAATTTGTACTTGTTTCGTTCTAGTGAAAGGGTTAAACAGGTCTTGGTAGATGATCACAGAATCACAGAATGATTCAGGTTGGAAAGGACCTCTGGAGATCATTAGTCTAACCCCTCTGCTCAAGCAGGGTCACCTAAAGCATGTTGCACATGCTTTTTGAATATCTTCAGAGAAGGAGACTACACAACTACTCTGGGCAACCTGTCCCAGTGCTGTATCACCATCACAGTATAGAATCATAGAATCATAGAATCAGTAAGGTTGGAAGGAACCTCTGGAGATCATCTAGTCCAAATCCCCTGCTCAGCAGGGTCACCTAGAGCATGTTAGACAGGGCTGCATCCAGGCAGGCCTTGAATATCTCCAGAGAAGGAGACTCCACAACATCTCTGGGTAACCTGTTCCAGTGCTCTGTCACTCTCACAGTGAAGAATTTACCCCTCACACTCAGGCGGAACTTCCTGTGGTTCTCTCCAGTACTGCTCTGCCTCTCTTGTCCTGAGGTGCCCAGAATTGAACAGAGTACTCCAGATGGGGCCTAACCGGGGCTGAGTAGAGGGGCAGGATCACCTCTCTCGACCTGCTGGCAGCACTCTTCCTAATGCACCCCAGGGTACTGTTGGCCTTCTTGGCCACCAGGGCATATTGCTAGCTCATGGTCAACTTGTCATCCACCAGGACTCCCAAGTCCTTCTCTGCAGAGCTGCTTTCCAGCAGGTCCACCCCGAGTCAATACTGGTGCATAGGGTTATTCCTCCCTAGGTGTAGGACTTCCCTTTATTGAACTTCATGAGGTTCCATCTCTGCAGCCAATGAGGTCTCTCTAAATGGCAGCACAGACTTCTGGTGTATCAGTCACTCCTCCTAGTTTTGTATCATCAGCAAACTTGCTGAAGGTGCCCTCTGTCCCTTCATCCAGGTCACTGATGAATAAGTTGAACAAGACTGGCCCCAGTACTGACCCTTGGGAGACACCACTAGCTACAGGCCTCCAAGTAGGCTCTGCATCAATGAGCAGTACCCTCTGAGCAATGCCATTCAGTCAGTTCTCAGTCCACCTCACTGTCCACTCATCTAACCCATACTTCCTGAGCTTGCCTCGAAGGATGTTATGGGAGACAGTGTCAATAGCTTTGCTGAAGTCAAGGTAGACAACAACTATTGCTCTCCCTTCATCTACCCAGACAGTCATTCCATCATAGAAAGATACCATACTCATAAAGTATAATCTCCCCTTGGTGAATCCATGCTGACTATTCCCAGTCACCGTCTTTTTGTGCGCATGCTTAGAGATTATATCCAGGATGAGCTGAGGTGAGGCTGACTGACCTATAGTTTCCTGGGTCCTCTTTCTTGCCCTTCTGAAAACTGGAGTGACACTGTCTGTCTTCCAGTCTTCAGGCACCTCTCCTGATTACCATGACCTTTCAAAGGCAATGGAGAGTGGCCTAGCAATAACATCTGCCAGCTCCCTCAGCACTCGTGGGAGTGACCCACATCCCATTGGGGCCCATGGATTTCTGGATGTCACAAATAGTGACATACACAGGTGGTGGTTTGCCTAACCTCCTCAACCAAGGAAAAGTGTTCCTTTCTGCAGACTTTCTGTCTTGTCGCCAGCTCTGGAATGCCTGAGGGCTGGTCTTAGCAGTAAAAGCTTTGAAGCAAAGAAAGCATTCAGTAACTCTACCTTTTCTGTATCCTTTGTCACCAGGGCCCCCGCCCCATTCAGCAGCAGGCTCACATTTTCCCTAGTCTTTTTGCTGCTGAGGTATTTGAAGAAATCCTTCTTGTTGTCCTTGACATCCCTTGCCAGGTTTAATTCCAAATGGGCCTTAACCTTCCTTGTTGCATCCCTACATACTCTGACCACATTCTTATATTCCTCCCAAGTGGCCTGTCCCTTCTTCCATATTCTGTGTAATTCCTTCTTCTGTTTGAGTTTTGCCAGGAGCTCCTTGCTCATCCATGCAGGTCTTCTGCCCCCGTGCCTGGACGTCTTCCTCATAGGGATGCACCACTCTTGAGCTTGGAAGAAGTGATGCTTGAATATTAACCAGCTCTCTTGGCCTGCCTTCCTTCTGGTGACCTAACCCATGGGATTCCTCCAAGTTTCCCTGAAAAGGCCATAGTCCGCACTCCTGAAGTCCAAGGTTGCAATCCTACTTACCAGCTTGCTTCCTCCACACAGGATCGTGAACTCCACCATCTCATGATCACTGCAGCCAAGGCTACCCCCAACATTCACATCTCTAACCAATCCTTCTTTGTTGTACAAAGTCCAGCAGCACACCTCTACCACCTGTGTCAAGAAGTGATCAAGAAGTTATCATCGATGCACTGCAGGAACCTCCTGGACTGTTTGTGCCTAGCTGTACTGTCCTTTCAGCAGATATCAGGGTGGTCCCTTAGGAGAACAGGGACCTGTGATGATGAGACTACTTCCAGCTGTCTGTAGAAGGCCTTGTCGGCTTCCTCTTCCTGATCAGGTGGTCTGTAGCAGACACCCACAACAGCGTCCCCCATGTTAACTTGGCCTTTAATCCTTACCCATAAGCTCTCAACTCACTCTTCATCCACCCCTAGGCAGATCTCAGTACATTCCCCAGTTGCTCTCTCACATAAAGAGCAACTCCACCACCTCGCGTTCCTGGTAAAGCATGTAGCCATCCATGATGGCATTCCAGTCATGTGAACTATCCCACCATGTCTCTGTAATTGCAATGAGATCATGGCCCTGCAACCACACACAGATCTCTAATTCTTTCTGATAATTCCTCATGCTGTGTGCATTGTTGTACAGGGATTTCAGAGAGGTAATCAAGGTTTCCCAGGAGGAGTGAGATAAATGTATCATATATCTATGATATAATTCTTCTGAGTTCAGCTGTCTCTCAACAAATGATAATCAAATTCAGGGTCGACCTGACTTTTACTGTGGACATGTCCTGACTTTCCTGTTAGAGCTGCAAGAAATCCAAATCGATTTTTCTGAAGGCTAGGAAAAACTACATTTTTATCACATATTTGACATATTTCTTAAGGAAAGAGTCTTTGTGTGTGTGTGTGTGTGTGTTTATCTTCATTCTTCATTCCAAACATAACATTCAGCTCCTTTCTTCCTTCTTTTTTTTTTTTTTTTTTTTCAAATGCTGTGGAGGTTTTCTTATACTAGATAACCATCAGCATCTCTTGTAAGTGATATTTCCTTCCTTCCAGGCTAAAAGCCTTTTCTAATATCTGTAAAATTCCAAATTTTAGATTGTGTCAAAGGATTCAGATGAGGACAAGAGTATTTTCTTGCCTGGAATATGAGACTTGATTTGATCTATCTGTTCTTTTTTATTTCTTGATCTGTAATATTAGCAAGTGTTCCTCCGATATATTCTTTTTCTGTGCTTCAGTCCTCACATAAATCACAAAGCACCAATCTCTATCATTCCAGTCTTCTAATATCTCAAAGAAAAGCAACCTAAGATTAAAAAAAAAAAGAGTTTTGTTTGTTGGCTAGCTTGTAAAAGCTCATATGATTCAAATATTGGTAAGAGTTTTCATTTTTTTTTCCTGGTTGCATGTTTTATTCAGCCTATTAAAAAAAAAAAAAAAAGACTTTAAATTAATTTAAGAGTTTCAACCCTTATTCATTTTATATATTCCTGCTTTTGGGTAATTTTGGACAAGGCTGGAATGGTATTCACTATTTTCCTTATATTTGGTTTATCTTGTGTAGTCAAATCAAAAGCCTGTTGGACCCACTGAAATGAAAATTCATTAGTCAAGAAACAATTAATACATTCTTAGCTTAAACCCAGGCATATTCTAGTGTGCTTTCATTAGATTAATATTAATGGCTGGCAGTGTATAAGCATTTTATAATGTTGTGACTCTAATAAGAGTATTTTATAATATATTTCTAAGTTATATATAGGTATACATATATTCAGTTGTAATGACTGTTTATTCTTTTGCTTTCAAACTGCATTGGGCTGAAAGAGTAGTTCCAGTAACTTATCCATGAGATTTAGCCAATTTCTCCCTCACTGGTTATCTACCATCATTTTGTCATTTCAGATATAGGTAAGAAAGAAACTTAGCTGCAAAAAAGTCACAGTAAATGGTGATACAATGATAAATTATAGAAAGAAGATCCTATGTTTTTTGTTTGTTTGTTTGTTTGTTTTAATTTCAGGTTGTATTTCTAGCTAAAGAAAATCCCCTTAAAGCTCCTGTAAAACTTCTCAGTGAAACAAAATAACTTCATTGTAAACTGAACTTAACACTAATTAGACTTTTTTTATTACATGAATAGGAGAATTAAAAGCAATAGGATAAATCTGAACGCCATAATATGTAAGGGAATAAAGAATCAGAAGAAAATGTTCCCCCAAACAGATCTGTTTTTTCCATCATTGTAATTTCAATGGAATTGCCCTGATTATAATTAATCTAAACAGATAATAAATCATGGCAGCTATCAGGCAGATATATCTGGTTGCTGATCTTTTGATTACTGCAGTATTATACCAATTTACACTACTTGAAGTTATTAATCTGAACAGATTAAGAGAGTCACCTTGGAAATAATCATATGTGGTTGCTTCTGCGAAACAAACAAACAAAAAAAAAAAACAGTTCCAAATTCCTTGTCTGCTTCATAGAGCATATTTGAAAATATGAGTGAATTATAACAAGTGGTCAAGTTCCAGAGTTCCAGGTCTTTGAATAACTGATTGTCAGCTCAGTTGCCATGATCGAGATTTAAGACGTTTACTATTATTGCCAATATTTAAGATGCTTTATATCAAATTATCTTATGTTACAACTGCTTCCATCTTGTGAACTGAGTTAACTGTCTCACTAACATACAGTAATATGATTGCTTTCAATTGTCTTTCCTTTGCTTGAGATAGCATTCTTGAAACTGAAATCGATTGTTTATGAACAGCTACTTCTTTAGCAAATAAGCCGTGGTCCTTCTTTTGTTATTTTGGTACGCTATCTGTTCTTTTCAAAAGAATTTCCAGATGAAAACTTTAGTTTGTAATTTAGATTTAATATCAAATTTAAAACTTTGGCTGTATTTCTTATTCTGGCGATGCTGACCAATCGATTTGCATGGCTGTTAAAAGTTTTCTCATTGTTTTTTAGTCTTGTTTTATCAGAAGGTTATTAAGTTGTTTGGGACAGAATTAGCATCTACTGGTACAATGTGTAAACTGGTTCCTATTCCTACTCCTTACCATTCCCTTATAAGAAAGAAAATTAAAGATATTTAGAAGGGAAGCATTTAGTCCCCAGTAATGAGTTAGTATATTTGACTTTCCTTAGATACTGCTGAATAGGAGGGCTGGAAAGGCTCACTAACAAATGCATTTTATTTTGTAATATGAAACAATTGGCAAGCTGCATGGTGGTGGCTATTATCAAAAAAATAAATAATTACATCTAATTTGCTGCACTGATGTTTTGCATTCCTATTTCATTTTAATCTCAAAGTATGTTGTTAGTCATAGAATCATAGAAGGGTAAGGTTGGAAGGGACTTCTGGAGATCATCTAGTCCAACCCTCAGCATTGCCCTGTATGGGGATTGAACCCATGACCCTGGCATTAGCAGTACCATGCTCTAACCAACCGAATGCTTTTTTTTTTTTTTTCCCTAACACTTTGGAAATTGTTGCTTTTACTTTTGAAACCTGTCACTATCTATGTATTCACTTTTTTGTCAGAAATGCTCCATCATCATCTTCCATGCATTGAAGCAAGTGAGATTTTCTCTCTCTCAGTATGGAGCAAAGTGTTAAACTGATGCTGAATTATTCTGAAAGTCATCTCTTCAAAAATATGTCTTGGGCTATGTCATCATTGTAACACCTTAGTTTAAACAGGTATAATTCAAAAGCAACTACCTGATTTTAGTCAGACATTCTTACTGTAGGTCTAATCTTTGATCTATTTAACCATAAATCTACCAAGATATATCTGTGCTTTAAATTCACTAGCCTTCATGGCATAATGGAAATTAGTCAGAAAACTCCCAGTAGTAAAGTGAAAGCACATGGGAAAGCAGCTAGGAAGATCAAGACTTCTATAATCTCAATAGTTTCTTGATTGTTATAATTCATAGGATATCCAAATGTTGGCAAAAGGTTTCTAACAGTATGTTTTTTTTTCATACATATCCTCATAATTATTTTGCCTTTGGTGTGTACTGTCTTCAAGCAGTCATGGAACTCATTTCTGAGACACACAAATCATTAAACACTCATGAAAATTAATATTATGAAGATGTTTATGGAAAGGTTTTGCAAAAAAGTCAGTAGTTTTAAAGCTTCTCCTAGATTCGAATAGTCTTAATTTTGAAAACAGTAAAATTTGGATGATGTTTTAAAATTCCTTCACTAAAATTACATTATCTGGGTTGCACAGAATTATTTTTCAGATCGCTGCAATATCTGTCATGTTTCATCTAATAACTCTTAAATTCTATGTGATACTGTCAAGCAATTTCTAAAACAGTCCCATAACCTTCTCGTTGTGATTGTGCTCAGAATGCTGGAAATAACTGAGAACAGATAGCATCTATTGGAAAAAAAAGAGGCAATTGATGGGTACTTAAATGCCGCCATTTACAAACTATTGTATCATCAGATTTGAATGGATGTTTGTAGCTAACTTTGATAATGAATTAGGACACTTGGTATGTAATAAACAAATTCTAATCCTCACTGGATGATAAATAGGACAGATCTGAAAACTGCTGAAGTTCCCGTTATGCAGTGGAAATGAGTGAAGCTGAGGAAGTAAAATACAGTCAGTGAGCAGCATGTATGTAATGCATGTAATGAAGAAGCTGGTGGGAAATACAGCATGCAATTGTATAGTTTAAAATGACATTATAGGATACATGCAAGAAATGCAGGGAAGGTTTTGCAGACAACAGTAATATTGACATTTCTGCATACTGAATGTCAGAATCTACAACTATAGAAATTATACTGTTTAGCAGACATCCTTAATTTTGGAGACAATTTATTGCAACAGGAGGGACAACTCCTTTAAGGTCCACAGGGCCTAAGACTTGTTGTATGGACACAATGATTGGTTCCAACTATACAGAAGGAATGAAGAGTCAAGAGAAAGTGAAAAGAGAGCAAAAGTAACCATCTTTTCCCCCTTTCAGCTCCTATAAATACAATTTGGGTTTTTCAGAGCTCTAACCAGTTTCAGGAAATGACATTGTTTATAGCCAATTCTTTGAAGACTGTGGAAAAATGGTGAGGATGAACTTGTACCATGTGTCATGGTTACAAATGAATTCTGGATAATTTAAATGAGTAGTTATTCAGCAAAATAACTCTCTTCATCATATATATCTATAGAATCTATTATTTTACCAGAACCAGAATTTAAGCAAGAACTATTACATTTGAGAAATTAGTTTATCAGAGAGAACAGAGAATGGGACTGGAGAAGACTGTAACATAGAGTCTCCAGTAGCTTTTCATTAAATGAATTGTATACATTACCATTCTGCTTTAGAAAGTGTGGAATTGAAGCATTGATCTTGACAAGCTTTGTTCTGTAGAAAAAAAAATAGACTGGGAATATGTTGTTAACGAGAATGCTGAAGTATTTTCATGTATATAGAAGTCTAGACTTTCGTAGCATAATTCTCAGTTTAATGCCATAAAGACTTTACATGTCTTATAGAATAGATACCTTTATTCTTCATGGAACTTTATTTTTTGAACTCCTTTTAAATTCTAAAACCTTAATTTCTTTAATCTTAAGTTCAATAGTACCCTTTTGCATTTTTTGAATTGCTGTTAAATTTGCACTGATAATTACAAAAGAAAAAATCAGACTTGGTATCAAGAAGTATCTGCAAGAAAGGAAAGTTTTATCTTTGTCTGGCTGTATGAGGGCCATAAGCTGCAGTCAATAAAACTAAATGCTGCTGCAAATGTTGTTTTTGTAGTGCTTATTCTCTCTTTCACTCAAGATGTATGAATTTGTGTGACAGAATTAATAGTTGAAAAATAGTCTTGTTAAAATTTGTCCTCTTACAAATATGCTTTCTCTTCACACATAAAGGAATGGCCCCAAATAAACAGTTGTTTGGAAAAGCAATCCTGCCTATTCTCAAACAGTGAATATAACAGCAAAGTGTGTTATTAGTGGCATGCAGAAAGTGGTATCCACCAAATTTTACATTTCTTACCTTCATTGATGTTTCAACTAATATGGCAATATGGGAAGCACAAATGCTTGACTCCAAATTATTTTTCCCAGGAGAGTTTGCTTATGCAATGAAAACTAGTAAGGGCCTTTTAGCATACATATTCATTATTTATAATTATATCCATGATACATTTCCCTTACAAGTAATAAAACTGAGGCATGGGTAGCTGTGATCACTTTAACAAATCTTGACAGTAGGAAAAGATCTTCGATAATTACATAACAATATTTTCATAGCAAGGAAAGTAGTAGTTTTGTCTAAAAGACAATTTACTTTAGTTTGTGCTTAATATCTATCAATTAATGACAAAAGAACTCATGACAAATAATATCAGTATATTATATTATATATCAGTACCTACTGATACATAGAAGCATTCAGTAAAGAAAAAATGAAATCCTTATTTACTGGTTTGCTGTTAAGGTTTACGATCTCCTGCAGGAAATGAAACATGAACAGTTAATAAAAGCATTTGAACTCAAAGAAGTGCCTCTTTCCCTTACATATCCAGTTCTAATCCTAAGGGATGGCTTAACTGTATTTACCAATGCAGCAGCTGGTGTAATTTTGCCAGGGATACATAACTTTTTAGAACCCTGTCATATGATTTTATTTCCTTGGAAACATTTGAATTTGGTTTAAACCTCATATGTTAGATTTTGGCACTATATACATTTCCCTTTTTACACTGTTCTTTTTATTTACTTTGGATGACACTATTTTTTCTCCTGAGTTCGTCTTCTTTTAAGGTTGTTTTTGTCTGAATTGGCCAGAAGCAAGGCTTTACAGCACACCCTATACTTCTTCGTTTTATTTCATGGTTATTTAGTATTATTTTTCCAGTAGAGTTAAACCATTGCTGAGGGACAATTGTGTAGCACATTAGGTATGATATTTGCCAGTGGTATTTAAAAGGTCATAGGCCTGAAAGTGCAGAGTCTCAGGAATTCTCTAGGATTGTCTTGGCTGATTTTGGCTTGCACTGAATTAGTGTGAGCTGATCTTAACTTGCTCGTTTAGCTGTGGTAGCAGTTGGCTAGCAGTCAGATAACTATTGTCCAAATTTATTTTAGTTTTCTGTGGATTAAATTGTCTGTGAGTTTAGAATCAAATGTGTTACAGGAAGAGTACAGAAACTGGATGATGCTAGAGGTCTCATAGTCAATCAATGGTCACTGCAGCAGTCAAGTCTTATGAGTCAGGTGAACTGGTTTTACAGACCAGAAACCGAAAACCTGTATAATTAGGAATCAATGCAGAGGAGAAAACATGTAAGCAGGATGTGTTTATAACACATGTAGAAACAAACTCAAGAGGACCCAAGACTGAAGGAAGAACAGAGCGTCCACATTAGCGTGGTGTTCCTTCCAGCAAAGAGGAGGAAGAAACCACCATCACCGCCACATTATACCCCTCCTGGTGAAGGCAGGATACTGACAACTTGTCATACCCCCATTTTTCTCTGTAGGACCCAAACTGACAGTAGAAGGCTGACAAAATCATCAGAGAAAATGGCATATACCAGGAGATTTTCTCATGTAACAACTTTTAACTGTATTTAATCTACATAATTAATACCATACTTCGAGTGTTACTATCATTTTGAATTGGATGACTCCATAAGAACAACTTTTTCTTTTATTTTGGTTGCACTGCTAAAACTTGTGGTTAGATTAACAATATTTTTTTGATTTTTTTTAATCTTTCTGTGAGATATGTTGTCCTTGCTATTCATAGCAAGATTTTGAGCATAACAGAGTATCTTTGCAAGATCTGCAAAATTTCTAAGATGCACAGCTGAATTAGCTGGTAGGTGTTATCTCACTTACTATTTTAGAAATGAAATAACTCTTACTGTCCCTTGGGGAAAAAATAAGCTTATTAATTCTGGATGCTAAGTTGCTACTTGAAAATTGTTACTGAAAAACATGGATCCATTTGTATGAGAAGAAATCTCACATTGTCATCCCTATCCCAAACTATCGTTTACCTATCACTAAACTTGTCATCTATTTAGTTCCTGAAGCTCTCTGCTTGAGTAAATCACATCTTAATGCTGTATTCCCTGAACTTTAATCATTACTGCCCCAAATTTCACATTTTTAGTGATATATAATGAAATAGATTTAAAATGCCTTATGATCTAAGAAAGAGCAAGGGGTCAAGAGAAAGAGGACTGTGATGGTACTTACCAGTCTTTTTTGCAGCAGTGGCTGGATGTACAGAGCTGTAATATTGCTCCGCCAATATTAGTTCTTAGGCTGCATCACATTGCCTAGGACTGCTGGGTGTTTCACAACCATCTTGTCCTTGCAAGAGGGGTGCTGGTTCATATTTATTTGTGTGAATTACATCTCCAAAGTACATGTTATGCAAGATTAGTCTCCTCCTGCTCTGATAACTCTCCTGAGGTATTCTGTTTTGGCCACTGTCAGAGGTAGGAGATTAATCAGGTCAGACCCAATGTAATCATTTTTATATTTTGTAAATCCTATGGACTAAACCTGTATCTAGAGAATAACTGACTCCTGTAGCTCAGTAAATAAAACTTTTGCTTTACTGTTAGAAGGCCATGTATCTGTATTGATCTGACAGTGCAGGGTCTCAAAATTTGAGTGGACTTGCCTTGATGTGTCTACTGGAGAGAGTTCAGGGCAGATGAACATACAAAGATGATCAGAGGGCTGGAGCATCTGCCCTATGAGGAACGGCTACAAGAGCTGGGCCTCTTCAGCCTGGGGAAGAGAAGACTGAGGGGGGATCTTATCAATGGCTGCAAGTATCTGAAGGGAGGGTGTCAAGGGGGACAAATTCTTTTCAGTTGTCCCATGTGACAGGACAAGAGGCAATGGGCAGAAACTGAACCACAGGAAGTTCTGCCTGAACGTGAGGAGGAATTTCTTCCCTGTGAGAGTGACAGAGCACTGGAACAGGTTGCCCAGAGAGGTTGTGGAGTCTCCTTCTCTGGAGATAGTCAAGGCCGGCCTGGATGCAACCCTGTCTAACGTGTTCTAGGTGATCCTGCAGGGCAGGGAGGTTGGACTAGATGATCTCCATAGGTCCCTTCCAACCTTACTGCTTCTATGATTCTATGTTGATTCTATGATGTGTGCTGCTTTTAACTTAGAACAACTGTGTACTCATCAAGTTTCTATTGCCTACCCTGTTGTTATTTATGCTGTATAAATACTGTATGTGGTAAAGGTTTAACAGACTTAGAGAGTCCCTGGTGCCACTTTCAAGCTTCAGCTTGCAACCTGTGAGAAGGAAGGAGATTGAGTTAAAAAAAATGTAAAAATTGTCCCATACATAATGAAAATAGAAAAGGAAGAAATCTCCAACATGAACATCATATCTAGTCAAGCAAAGGCTTCACAATGCTGACAATCCATCATGACCTTCCCCTTCCCTCCTTTTTTTTTTTTTTTTTTTCCTGTTAGATGATCAAAATTTTCAGCCTTAGGACCTAGAGAAACACTGACAAGTGAGCAAAAAATAAGCAATAGATACCAGAATTATGTTTTTACATATAACAATTAGTTCCAGGACAACTACGGCTCTGGGATTTAGGGATCCTTCTGCACAGAGACAGTGTAGTCTGATGGTGACCAACACTAAGTATTGAGTTATGATGAGCATTATTACACTAAACAATATTCCAACTATCATTTTTATTTTATTACACATGGTACAATTACACATGAACTGTATCTGTCCTAACATTTACAACAACAATGTACACACACAAGCACAAATTATGCCAATTCATTCACACATTAATTGACTCATTACTGCAAAGTCGCCACCTTTCAAGCCATCCTCATTGTAAGATGAGTTGTAGGAATACCAGGGATCTCCCACGCGGCTAGGCACTGCTCTGCCTAGAGTTTGGGAAAGGGTACCCATGCCAGTGATGGTGGGCAGCTCTCCCTGGTCCAGACCAATATCCTCACATCTCTTCCTCAGGTATGTGGTAAAAGCAGGGTCCTCTTCTTTTTTCTCCTGCTGGTGGTTGGACATGCCAGTGGGTCTCTCTGAACAGTGGTCAAATACACTGATGGGTCTCCTCCCAGGTCTTCAGAGGAACATCCCCAAACTTGATCTGCCACAGCTTTTGCTTAGGTTGGTGATTTTTAGTCTAGTATGGAGTGCCCAGTGAGATACTTCCTTGTGCCATGATTTTATCCAATTATTACCAGTCTTCTGCAAACCATGCTCTTTTACTCTTAGCTCTGACCTTACAAGCCAGCAGTTAGTTACATTTTTTTTGATTATACCAATCACCATAAAGATCAAATTGAGGTGGTATTTTAATATCATCTTAGAGCAAAGACTTCAAGTTAGAACCACAATTCCATCTGTGTATCCATATCTCTCTCCATCACTTTCTCCATCCTCTCCTCCAACTTCTGCTCCCTTTCCCCTCTCCTCCTTTTCTGTAATGGGCAGTTTTGGGAGTTGTAATAAAAAGCAGTTGGGTTTAAGGGGAGAAAGTAAAACCTAATCCCACTCCGCCTTTCTGGAAGTTCTGGTGTTCTTAGTAAAGGCATTGTCTGTACAGGTGTCATGGCTCTTTGAAAATGCAATATGAAACTTACCTTTTAACCATTGAGGGAAAGGGGGAGGTTGCATCTGACAAGGAATAGTATATAGAAGAGAGAATAATAGATAACTGAGAAAACGATAAAAGATGGATGAGTTGTCATGGTTGTGAACCATGTGAACTTTGAGATAATCTTCCAAACCAAGTTAATGTTTCTAGGAATATATGTTAGGAAAGTCTTGGTTTGGTAGAAAGGTCTACAAGTCCTCCACAAACTGTTCTAGTTCTACTGGTCAAAAGCAGGCACTCCATATGGGTATTGATGGCTAAGAATGAATATGGCCTGACCTACTGTAGGGTAATGCCAGGTTTGGCTTTGGAATCCCATGCTCCAGGAAAGGAAAATTATGTAAAAGTTTATATTTTTTTAATGTCTGCTGCTCCTACTGCTCAAGGATTTCATACTCAGTGCAAAGCTGGAGGTGTATTAGTGGGTGAAGTGGAGATAACTCAGTAAAAATGCATTTTAAAAAATGTTCAGTACTATATAAAAATATACCAGTATACTTCTATACTTCTAATGTTACTTTGTACTCATCATCTTTTACTATTCCTGAATTGCTTTTGAACAATCTGCAAGTAAGTAAGAAAAAGCACACACACAAACCTGATATACATTTCTCCTAATCTCCCAATTCAGTAAGTACCTGAATATGCTACAAACACTTGATGTTTTTTTTTATTATTATTTAGTTTTAGCAGTTGATTTCTTTGATTTCTTTTTTTCAGATGTCTTAGGTATAGAGCATCATAGAAATAAGTAAGCGTTTATCTTTTTTTTTATTTAAAAGCTAGTGAGGAAGGAATAATCCTAGCCAATCAAATAGAAATACTTATTTTGTTGTCATTTGGATTCTACATCATTCTGTTTGAAGAGCTAACAGTGCTTACTAATAGCTGATGCTTGAAAACATTCTGCTTACTAGGATACAGATAAGTGATTAAAAAACTGGTAATTGTTTTCTCCAAATGCCACATAGTTGACTCTTTAAATAAAAGTAGGCAAATTGTAGTCAGTTATGACTGATGATGTGACCCTCATGGTTTTGTTATATTTCACATACATAGCATAAGGATTTCTATGCTTGTAGAAAGCTTCAGAAACGAATGAATTCATGGCAAGCCTTCCACAAGGGGGCTTGATATTTCAAACTTAGCATTGCCAATTTTTGTTTGGCAAATCGCCTAGCAGAGTTTAATGTCACCAAATTAGGTGAAAATTTATTTTCTTTTCTTTTATATGATTTTTGTTAACATTTGGAGTCTTCCACAGTATTGTTTACATCTGTCCATATAATATTTCTGGCTTTCAGCATATTTATTGAAAATAATTACAAAATATCTGTTAAACTAATATTATTGCTTCTAATTCAGGTGCCTACAACACAAACTCAAAAAAAAAAAAAAAAAAAAAAAAAGGAAATGAATAATAAGACCACAGCAACACCTGTAGTTGTCTTCCCCAGATGTAATATGCATATGTCCCACCACATCTGTTGTTTGAAATTGTATCTAGCTGATACTCTTGGTACTTTGTGATACTTCTTCCTTTATGGCTATGCAAGGTCTAAGATTCAAAAAATCTCAGTAGCAACACTCACTTTCCATTTTGTTCATTCATTTACTATTGTTATACTTTCAGAAATACTTTAATACCAATTCAAAAATGTATACCTTGCTCCCTTATCATGTAAGCATTAAACAAGATATAAAATGTTCTTTTTGAGTTGACTGCTTCACTCTCAAATTTGTTGTCATTATCTACAAAATACTGAATTCCTTGCATTGTCATTAGAAATAAAATGGCAAATAAAGCAGTCCTATCTCTCCAGTTCGGATTTCTTTACTGAGAGATAAGACAAAAATGAGAGTATAATAATTTCAATTTGTCTTCATTTCCTGTGCTTATTTAAAAGGTATAAGTCTCATATGGGCTTCTTCACATAATACTATTCAGCTAAGAGAGCTATTCCCCATTTACTCTTAACACATCGGGAAGCAAGTTTGTGCCTCTAACATGTCCTAAATGGACAAAAGTTGACATAAATAATATTTTTTCTGCTTCTTGTTGGCCTAGTGTACTTGCAGGAAAAGGAACTGTCTTTAGATATAGTGACCCTTAAGTGCTCTTGCTGGAACAGAGAAGTGCAAGAGCATCTGAAAGAAAAGGGAATAGAAGAGTGAGTCTTGTTTTCAAGACTAAAAAGTAATGATTACACTTCCAACTTTGTTCCACTTTTGTAAAAAATATAGTTATTTTCATCTGATTCAAATTCTTTTTCCTTATCAAGAAGAATCCTTTACAATATTTACTTCAGTTTCACAAAGCAGTTATTTTGGCATAATATGGAAACATACTAGCCTGTCACATTAAGGTACATATTTTGGGGTAATGTGTAGTTTGAATTTTAGCTTTTATATTGATTTTTGTTTTACTGCATCCAATAAGGGTTTCATTTTTTGGTCTTTGCTAAAAGGATTTTGAGTTTTGATAGAATTAGAAAATATTTAATAAAATAACTTCTAGGGTAAAAATGATATGAAATGAGCATATGTATTCATGTATTCTTTGCTTCAGGAACATAGAAATCCCCAGTGATGTTGCTGAATTTTGTATTAATTGAGTAGTGAATGCATTTACTTTATCCTATTCTATGCAAAAAGTAGATTTAATTTTAGTCTAAATTTTCTGTCATTTGTAAGTAAAAATGAATGTCTGTCCTCAGCCAAATTAATATTTGAAAAAGGTTTCTGCATGGCAAAAGAAAGGTTATTGCATTGCAGAGCCTAAGAAGTGGTAAATATTTTTGTAAAAAACACATCTGCTATGCAATCAGAAGGAAACACAAAATGAAAAATTCTGAGTGCTATCAATTATTCAGATAATGGAATATTCAACCCAAATGCGACATTCAAAAACAAAGGAACAAATCTAGTCGTATTAGAGAGGTGAAGGTATAGAGGTCCTTCACTGGAATCAGTCTAGACTTAAAACTGCATAAAAAGAGAAGTACTTCTTCTATACCAGTTGAGCTTCCATACAATTCCAATTATTTAGGAGCAATGTAAGCCTGAAGGGAAAAGTCACCTTTCTTGATTTTTTTTCCATTAAAAAAAAAAGAAAAAAAGACTAGCTGATGATGAGTATGTGAAAAGAATTCACCTGGAAAAGAGAAGTGTAAAAGACATGAAACCTTACTTGTAGGCAGATATATAAGTGTATATGTATATATTTTTCAAATGTATGTATATCCATGTATATATACTTCACAGTTATTACATGAGGCAATTCTCAGGCTTATTTAGCATTGTCTTGATTGTGGTCCGTATGATTACAATCTGAGCAGAGTACCTATGCATTTGAAAGTTCTACCTGTAGCATGTTTGTTTACAAAGTGAACAAAGTTTTACATTTTGGGAGGGGGAGTAATGAGATTCTTTAGCCTAATTATAGTTAATGTACTTTTTATAAATAACTCAGATATCTATGATAATACTAGTCCTAACAATGCCGTTTTCTGTGCTTCCTTTCCTTAGCTACCTATCTGGCTTCAGGTCTTCTTTTTTCCAGTGTGCATTTCCACTGCTTATCATTTTTAAATATGGCCGTGAAAAAGAGCTGCATGCCTAAAGTGGCCATTTGGTAGCATTTTACTGTCTTCTGCATTCTCTCTTTTTTTCTCCCACAGGCATGTATTTCAATTTTTCCTTCCCATCCCTATTTGTGAAGGGAAGATATACATATTCACACATGATTCTGACTAAATGTGACTTTAATAGCAAGTTTCAAGTTCATTGAAAAACAAAAATAAGCCGTGTAGAAAAAATTTGTTGTTTCTGATCAGTATAGGGAATCATATTCTGTGTGCTATAGGAATCTATACCTTGGCTTAAATTAGATACAATTTCAAAATGTTGCTTAGCATCTGTAGCACTGTTATGTGCATTTTGTTTGAGTAATAAATAGTTTGTGTACACCATGAAGTATGTTTTATAAAATGTTATGTCTTAAAAAAGGGTATTTCTGTGCCTCACAGCGTATTTATCTCTCATCTATTGTAATCATCCATAAAATACCTACAGCTGAGTTTTTGTGAATAGCGGAAGTCCTTGAACTTGATGTAATTTTCAAATATCCATTTAGAAATAACCTGTAATAGCCTGAGAGAGATGAGCTCTTGTTATCTCAGAGAAGTATCATTCCTGAAAATGCCTGATTGTTTCATTTGTGAGTAGAGGCTGAAGTCGTATTCGCTGACACAGGTGCTGGGACACGGGATCATTCTGTCTGTTGTTTCTCGATAAGGGTACCTATTAGCCTTTCAGAGACTACACTTTTGTCTGGTTCTTGCAACGGACTCTCGCGTGTGGGAATGAAAGTTATTTTCTCTCCTTCTCCACCTGATGATAGGTATCTTTGCTAGTGGCTAAAAGATTCTTTAGCAGCATAAGCGATTTGCAAAGGCTTTTTAAGATTTTTTATCACAGAGTGTTGTAAAATGAAAAAGTAAATCCAAATTTTTTTAAAGAAATATTCCATCAAGACCTGTCGCTCACAGACATGTTTACTTTTTGTCTGACAGGCATGCTAAAGCTGTGAGCTCTGTGGTGGAAGGTGTGGAATGGTTATCCATCCTACTTAAATTAGTTTAGATTTTACTGATTTTTGCTTTATATGTTTCACTTTATATGTTTTGGTCTCCTGCAGCCAGAGGAGAGAATTACATAAGGAATGACAAATGGTTTTCTTCTGAAGCAGCTTAAGTAACTCCTAGGTCTATGAATTCTGTGTCACAAAAAATCTATTGTACACTTATGTTGTGTAAATAGCTTTGCTTGAATGGAGTCTACCTGTATCAATGGGTTTTATCTGTTTGCCAAGTTTTACAGATTTCTATTCCACACATCGCACAAGCAGAAAAATTACCTCACGCATTATGAAACTGTTTATAACTGAAGCTAATGTACTCTTTTGTCTGGATGACTCCATGCATTATATATGGGATGCCATCCTACAGTGGCAATGTGAATCCCTTTGTTATTATTTATTGATTGTTTGGTAATCCATGTAAAGTTGTTTGATGGTCTTGGTTTAATTTCTCAGTGCCTAATCTCTGCTATTTAGCTGTGGCATCATAAGAAATGAGAGTCCGTGGGTAGTAGAAGCTATTCATTCCTTTTTGGTGCTGATTTCTACAAGTGAAAATGTAGACTTCTTGCCTAAATAGTGTGAAGCTTGCATCAAAGACGACTATTCTAAGAGTATAGTTCTTTGTATATCAGTGAGCCTCTACTGACAAGTGTTAACTGTCCTTAAACTCAATATAAGTAAAAAGAGTAAAACAAAACCTCAGAACTGCTTTCAAATCGTAATAGAATTGCGTTTGAAAAGCTTGCAAGTCTTTACAGAAATATTTCATTGTCATTGTTTTAAATCAAATACTCTGGCATCCTTGATACAGAGGTTTATTTTCATTTGTTTTTAACAATTTGTTAAGATATAAAATACAAAATCTAATGAACAAACTAATCATAGAGTTACATGTTTATTTAGTAGGATAAGTAGTTATCATAAATTAACATGTGGAAGTACATTATATCTCTTCTGAATACTAGAAAATGCATTACTATATATCTAGAGAAAGGCTTCGTGTGATTTGCCAGACGTGCCTTAGATGTGTTCAGATATCTGAATAGGCAAAAAGATGTAGACTATGATTTAGCACCACCATGCACTGTACACTTTGCTTCACTATCATCATGCCCATATCTGTATGAAGATGACATAAGATGATTTTTAGCCATCTATAACTTTTTTTCTCAAAATGGATACACTTGTGAAGATTTCGTTAACCCTGGACTGTAGTTTGAATAGTTTTGAGGCAATCACTGTGTTTCCATCTAGGCAGTGCAGCATGCAGCACTGGGCAGAGTTGTCAAACCTGCATTAGTTTCTGTTGTAATCTTCTGTTTATATTGATGACCTTCAGTGGCCCATGTTCTGTAGACTATCTCAGCAGCTACTTCAGATGGGAGAGGATGAAAGATAATTTGCAAAATGTCTAGAAAAAAAAGGCGGAATAAGAGTGACTGGAAAGAAGTCTGATGGGCAAGAATGTGGGAGGTTGGGAGGCTGTCCAAAGATTTTAGCTCCGTTGAACTTGTTTCACTCCAGAGAAAATTTTCTTGCTTGAGGTGGGAGAAGCTTTCAGGCGCCATGTGTTTACAAATTTTTATTGTATTTAAAATCCATAAGGCTTTCTTCATCATGGCTGCCAGAGGTGACACCTTTTCAGCATTAAATTGAGATTATTTTAGTAGTGAGATTGTGTTGCTGTATGTTTTTAAAATGTTGCAAGGGAAATGATGCAAAATTTGAAAGTCATAGTTATCTCAGCTTTTTATCTGTTTCCATTATAAAAAAAGAGAAATTATACCTTCCAAAATTCTCTGCTTTGCTCAATCAATTTGAACAAGTGAAAATAGACTGACTGCCCTTGTCAGCATAATCAGCATAATAAGCATAATCAGACTAATACATGCTAAATCCACCTAAATAATTATTTTCAACCTTCATCAACTACTGCTCAAATTTACAAAAAAAAAAAAAAATGTACATAAAGGAACATTTTATAAATGAAGCCAGGAGTTTATCTACAAAGTGCTTTTCACAGTCTAGGATCTAGGATCCCAGGCCCATCCCAGGAGCGTGATCAGCCTGTGAAATGCTTCTCCCCATGCACACAAAGGAACACGGAGGCCAAACAGCAGGCAGGGGAGTCCCAATAGTTAATGAAATGGCCACTATCCCAGCTCCTCCCAGGCCTGTCCCAGGAGGAGGATCAGTCCCAAGCTCCTGGGGAGAAATACATTTATGTGAGTGTGAAAGCCATCCTCATGAGTCAATGGGAAGGGCTCTGTGGAGCACTTCACATGCTGAAGGGGGTTACTGCCTAGGGAAAACAGAGGGAAAAGGGGATAAAAGGAGACGGTCATATGTAAACAGCTTGCTGGTTAGTACACTTGTTTGGCCATTACCTGCATGCTGATCGGTGCTATCTGTCCTGTTGTCTCATTAAATTCAGTTTCTGACAATTTTCTTGTGTATGGAGATCTAAGTGCCAGCAACTGGAGAAGAAGCTAAGGGTCTCAGGGCCCAAGTGTATTGGTGACAGCACTTGGAAAGAGTTCTGAGAGTGAAAATTTAAATGTCAGGGTTAGGAGTGGGCCAGGTTGAAGGACCATTGTGCCTGTGGCACCAGCAGCTGGAGTAAGAGAGGGTGTGTAAGTCAGTGTATTTGATTGCTACCAGTAGCAGCTGGGATAGTGGGACAGTGGGCACACATAAATGTGTCCCTAAAGCAGGGTACCTCTTTAGAATGGATGAATTTCCAAAAACAAAAAGGTCAGATACATTTCAAAAGCTGTACTGAAGGTGATCTTTAGAAACAGTTTGCTGAATAATTTAAGTTTCCTGTACATCTTTTTCTTCATTCATAATAAAAGAAGAGACTAGTACTTACTATTCGTAGAAAGTGAGACATGTAGAGTTGACTTAATGAGTTGTGTTCTGTATGGGTCATAAACAATTTATGTCTGCGGCAAACAGGATACAGTATTCAATGCAATAAGCTTGATCTCTCTGTAATGATTGCCTCCACCCTGATGTACAATAAAGCAGTTTTTAAATCCTTAAATTAATTTGGTTCCATCATTCCTCAGATTCATCATTCTAGGAGCACTCTAGGAGAATGTCTCCAGTAGCTGTTGTTGCAAAATGGATGTGTGTGTGTGGGGGGGGGAGTAGATGCTTGAAGGTGGGAAAAGGAGCAACCCACCCATTTGCAGCTGAGTTTGATGGGAGAGAAGGTTTACTTTCAGCTGATGAAGAGGAAGGAGGTGGCTGTGAGGGTCAGTTACTGCCTGCATGGAAGGATATGACTGCTGTAAGGATGCAGGACTGGTGCAGCTCACTTTGGAAGCACTAGCTGGCTGCTGGGAATGTGGGTGAGAAGGGAAAGACCATAATAAGTACAAGAGGGCTCAAACCTTGATTGTTTTGTTGCTTGTTTGCATACATCTCTTAATCCTGAAGGCTGGAACTGATAATCTCTATACTCAGCAGCCTTCCCTTGTGTTTTTGACATATTTGATCTACCCAGTCTAGTTGCCATTATTCCTATATGATGATGGCATTTCACCCCTAAGAATTACATATTCTGATGAATAAAGGCATGAAGATACCATTGCTCACTAAGATGTTATATTTTGGTTATTAGCTTAGTAGCATTGTACATGGCAGTTCTCCACTGTTTATTATTATTTAAAAATATCCTTTGGAATACCCTCTTTTTAAATGGTGTTATGCTGTACTGGCAGAGCTTTCCATGTGATTACTTTCTATGTTTAAGGGACAAAATGTTTAGGGAAACTGTATTCCTTCCAACAAAAATCTGATTATTGTAAATGAGTGAGATTTTGGTGGATAGCTCCATAATCTGATCACGATGTCTGTGTCTAATTATAATCATCAGTGCACAAGTAAGTCTACTGAACTCACTTGTTGCTACTGTCTTTGTCTGATGAAGCACTTCAAGTTCCAGTTAGTGAGATGTTGTTCAATCAATATCTAGTGCTGAGGTAATACATCTAGTGACAAGTTATGTTTTTTTTTTTTTTTTTTTTTTTTTTTTTTTTTTTGCAAGTATTGTTCTATGTTTCCATTGTCAGAGCACAGAGATAATACATTAAATTTAAAAACCCCTTACCAGCTCTAAGTGCAATAAATTTACCTTTGGTGGGTTGATAATTACTGAATTTACAGAAGTTTGCCAAAGTCTTACTTTTCTTCCAATAAGAAATTGAGTTGGCCTTTCTTTAACAGATCATTTCTTTGCAATCTACCTGGCTTTTCAATAGCAAGTCAAACAGTGCATCAAACAGTTCAGTTCTTATCGATGTAAACAACCTGAATTTAAGAAATATCCACTTTTCACAGGAAAAATACAACAGACTGACTCCTTGATTTGGCTCCATAAATTCATACATTTTTAAAAAATAAATGTAAGACAAAACAACACTGAATTACAACACTTTGATTCCCTATCAGAAAAAGACCTCTCAGGTCAGTAAAGTATATCAGTAGGGAAGATGCATTTCATGCCTAAGTAAATAAGCCTTATTTGGCTCACTGAATTCTCAGCTAGTGCTAGAAAGGAGGTGGCTTCTCCTTGTATCTCCAACATTCCTTCAATGGAGGGGAGAAACTGGTCCAGTGGCTGGTTGGGTGGGGACAAGAACTGTTTTGTGGTGGAGATCTCAAAGGAAAAGGTGGCTAGGACTTGGAGTTCTAGCAAGTAGATGTGTTGGAGTATAAAGAGCAGACATCTTTTAATTTCAGAGCATAACTTTTGACTTTGTAACTTTGGTTTAATTTAGGATTTACCTGTGGGCTGAGAAGGAATTTTGAGATTCAGAAAAAGCTATGAATTCTCATCTTTCCTTTTGTTTGTTCTGTACTAAGAAAAAAAATAGGAGTGCAATGGAAAAAGAATTGATATGAGAATGGTAATGTTATCAGACTATTAAAAATAATGGAGACTTTGCTAGAAAAAATGCTTAATTCTCTTTCTAGTAATACATTATGGCAAAATCTCCAGTTTTCAACAGAGCCTCTCACTAAATTATTTGTAAAGAATAACTTTAATTAATTCTTATAACATCCCCTTAGGCTTAGGTTTTACTGAGTTATTAGAGAAAATGTTAAAGTTTGCATTCATGTAGATTTATTTGCCCTTGAATATGCTTAATTAAGTTTGAAGGATGACAGATTTTTCAATTCCTTGTAGATAAATATTAAGGTACAGAGGATGTATATCAGTAGGACCATTTTGATCTGTAATAAATTTTTCATACTAGGAATGTGTGTTAACTCTCTCAATTCTTTTCACCCTATAAAACTATTCTGTTGCTTAAAGCAAATATAATTGCTTTGCGCATTCTGTAAACAGTGTGCATAGATCAGGAACATATTGAATTTGGGCAAATAAGCTCAATTCAGCTTGCCTGAAGCAAACTTTGCCATTTGCACCATGAACCTAAGCTCTCTTTCCAGTTCTGGGGTTCTCAAAAATAAACCATTATACACAAAAGTGTTATGTGCACTACAATTTAAACCCTTTAAAAATAAGATAGTGCAAGAAAATTCAGAGTCTGTGTGAGACAGAGCTCATGTTAGATTATTCAGGAAAGAGTTAATCAATTCGGAACTTCCCAACAGCAGCAGCACTCAGCGGTTTTGCACTTTTGCCTCCATGGTAAGTAAAAATAGAGAGTAAATTGACCGATGATATCTCTTTTTGTCCTCTGTTACTATAATTTTTTAGATAGTTGTGTTTTCAACTTCCTCACAATGTTCTTTTATGCCAAACATAAATTTTTAACTAAACTTCCAACTATTATGGTAGGGTTTTTTTTTTTGTTTTTTTTTTTTTTTTTTTTTCTGAAGTCATTCTTTGGTGATTAGACAGATCTAAGATCCTGATGGCAACATTTTTCTTTGCCAGTATATATTTTGCCACTATTCTAGCCACAGAAGACTCTCTGGCTGACCCTAAGAATCTGCCTTAAGAAAACAAGTATAGTGGGATAAATGTGTTATGGATTAGTTTCAAAGTTTTAATACATTCATATTAAGCCAAACGTTCCTGCTTGTATCCCAATTTACACAACTTGTCAGTGATACAGTTGCAGTCAGCATCTTTAGCACTAGACTTAACAGGGAAGATGTACTTTGTTCACTGGGAATTATATATTCATTTAAAGGACAACAGTGGGAGCTGGGTTCAGCAAAGGATCCAGGCTAAGGAAGTGAATGGATTTGGTTAATCTTTATATTAGTTAATATTTATTCCAAACACATTCCAAACAAATTGGATTTTGTAGCTCATAATTTCTGTAGTTTGGAGTTCAGTTTGAAACTGTAAATATTAGCGTTGGGAGTGTAAGGATGACCAAATGTTAAAACCTTTGTCTGCTGCAGTTCTTTGGGTGATATAAGAAACTAAATACTGTGATAAAGAAAAAGGCAATTAGTCTAAAGTTTCCTGTTCCAACTAATTCATTGTCCTCAAACATCCCATTGTCTTTCTTTGGACAACCCATAACTGGGCACAAACCCAGCCTTTGTCAAAGACAAAGTCTACTGGAGATTTGGGCTTAAGATTTCTGCACAAGGTCATTGTTTAATACATAGACTTAATTCTGACTATATAAAGAAGAAAAACAACATTAACCACACTGCCTAATATTGATGGTGCATTTTTTGCCTTAGTAGCAAGATATTTAATGCAAGTGTAATATCAGTTATAAGCATTTGTATGTATTTTGACCTGACACTGGCCTTTGTGAGACAAGATACTAGCATTGGGTAAGCATTATGGAATCGGCAGTGCAAACATCACAAACTGTATGAATTCATTGTACAGGGAAAGTTTTTGTTTTCTATGTGCATTTGAAATTGGTCGTCTTCTATGCAATTGTTCTGCCATAAAAAATGTAATGTTATTGACTCCAGAGTGTATCTGTACCCAGTGCAGTTAACAAAAAAAATGGTCATCTGCTATGGTGACCTCAGGATAGTGCTTAATATGTCAAAATAATTACAGTTCTCAGAAACCAACCAATTTAAACAAATGTTATCTTCTTGCAATGCTTGTAATGCTAACGTGCTTTCTCAGTTTGGAGAAATCTTCACATGGAGGCACAGCATATTTCTGAGGGTCCAAGAAATCAGCATTGTATCCCTCTTGGCAAAATTTCCTGGAACCCCAGAATGACTTTCCCATCTTTTTTTTCTCTTGTACATTGGTTTGCTCTACTTCACAAGAGACTTTTACAGCAAGAATGTGATCAGTGATGTGTTATGCTCGTTAGTACTGTGCCTCATATAGCTCTACAGAGCACTCTTTCTTTTTTTCTATCCCTTTAAAACCCTGCAGCCTTAGAAGCTGGTATTCGTGGAATTGCTACAGAGGCATCAGATGGGAGCCTCACTTTTTTTGGGGGGGTGACTATTCTCTTGATTATTCTTTCTAAGCAATAGTAGAGAGGAATATAGGCCTTTTTCTTAAAGCGAAGACCTGGGGTGAGAAAGGAAACCAGGTTCAGCAAAATAGAGAAAAAGTTTCATGCCTAGATGAAAGACTGGGGATAAACTAAGGAAAAGTTCCATTCACAGGTTACCTAGTAACTATTTCCTAACTTGCTATTTCTTATTTTGATATAAAACTCAAAGAAACACTAACTTGGAATCCAATCACAATGTTTTCACATTTAAGGGTCCTTGTTGAGAATTTCTATAACTCATCTGTCAGCTGAAAACTTTCTCATCATTACATATGTATACATTAAGGATGTTGTAAAAGTTATATGACCCTTGTTTTTATGCCAAACATAAATTTTCTAAGTTTTCTTTGCATGAACAGATAAAGGAATTTATTAAATGGAAAATACAGTAGATTTTTATCAGCAATGCTTCATAAACTGTTAATTGTGGATAATTTTTACTGATTTGATAAATTAACAATGACAATTAAGAAATGAACCCAGCTGGAGAGTAGATTACCAATCTTTTGAGACCTGATACATCAGCTGCTCTTCCTTGCTATACTGGCTAGAGTTCAACCAATGTAGAGGGCTGATACAAAATCAATGTGCCACTTACTTTCTCAAAATAAGATTTAAATGTGGAGAGGAGCCTGTGTTCATGCTTTGCTCTGACATTTTACTCACCTCAAATGATATTGTGCAATATCAGATTATTTGAAGGACATTTACCTTTTCTTACTTAAGAAAAAAGTATAATCTAATGTCCTAAAGTGCAGACAGACAAGCCAAAAAAACCCAAGTCTGTAACAATGCAACTAAAATCAAATTCCACTGCTGAGAATGATAGAAATCTATAAGGAGTGTACATCCCTGATTAATTCAATTTTAAAACTGATGTAGCATCTTTGCCAGCTCAAAATACTAAAATTTAGATACTGTGAAACTCAAACTGGATGCTGTATTGTCGTGTTGGTTGAAGTTATGCTAAACTCTTGAATTGTTATTTCAGAAAATTGCTACAGTAATATAGAACAAAAAAAAAGTTAAATAAAAACTTAAATAGGGGAGAAACTTCAGTAGAGGGAAAAGTACCACAAACTTTGTTATAATAGTAAAGTTGTTCTTAATGTGGCTCATGTTAGTAATACAAACATTTTCTAGTAGCTTGTTTTTGATGTAATTACTCTGGATAAATAATCTGTGTTTTTTAAATGCAGATCTACCTGCTCCTCTTCAAATTGATGCCATGATTTTTGAAGAACATTCTGTTCCTCAAGTCACAGTTATGAGGTAGAGTATTTCTCCCATTTATTTTTGATAAATGATTCTAGAGTCTAAGATAAGAAATCTATTGTTCTCTACCTCAAAAAAAAAAAAAAAAAAAAGGGGGGGGGGGGAAGAAAAGGAAAGGGAAAAAAGGTAATCTGAGGACTCCTGAAACAATCTTTTGAAGAATTGTTCTCCTTCAATCCTTGAACCAGTCAGAGTTCATGCTGTGCCTTCAGTTTGCTGCTGTAGAGATATTCTCAGAAGAGCAGTCAAATCATTTCATTACAACCATCTTTAATGTTATCCATAACATTTTCTTGTGGCAACAGAAGTGCATATTAACTGGAAGTGATAGCAACTATTTAGGAAGCTTTTCCACCATTAGAAATAAATTATTTATGTTCTTTCTTTCTTATTGCCAAGGAAAGAAGCATGTGCAACATGTGGTGAGGTTGAACACTTAAGTGACATTCCATATCATTTAAAGAAAGATCTATGAAATGACAACACAGTTCACCAAGTAGATGAATATAAATGGTACTGTAAATGTTTTATGTTGCCATATAACTCATAAAAGATGTCAAAACCAGCTGAGTTAACAAAGAAATAAAACAAACATCATTCTAACTCTGAACTACACTGCCAGAGGCATTCTTTCTCTTTTTTACTCTTTGAGCAAAACATTTTATTTCCATATTTGAAGAAAATATTTCCATATTCAGAATGTACCAGTTTCTGGAAACAATATAGATTAAATTAAAAAAAAAAAAAAAAAAAAAAAAGTTTTAGTGCTTTTCCTGCTTTTGAGCAGCAAAATTAATTCTGTAGAATAAATGGGGATAGCTTGAGGAGATGCTGATTTTCACTGGTTTAAAACCAGGGTTTTTATAGTTTAGAGAGTTCTGTGCCATGGTCTTTTTTTACTTCCACATTGTATTTGTGGAAGAAAGATTTTTTTTATCATTTTAGCTCAGCTCAGGAGTGTGAGTTATTATTTAACTTTTCAATTTGACTTCAACTCTTGGCAGGAGATACTGGTGCACATATGAATTAGCACTTACAAATGAAAAAATATATATTCTCTGCTTTCAATGTATCATGTAAGATAGATGTGATGATTGTGTGTATGAGATCTCAAAAGGCTAAGGAATGTTTAAAATGATTTTGAAACATACAGGAAAGGCCTTTCAAGTATGATTTTCTTATTTCTTTCTAAGCTATTGACCTCTTCTATACTGGTAAAGAAAAAATCTCTTTACATATAAACCAGTCATAAAATATAAAGGCACTGACATAAAGACATGTGACATTGTGCAATCAGAATAGAAGCACCCTTAAGGGAAAAAACAAAACAATATTTTGTGGAAAAGTACATTTCCTAGCCACTATACTTATAGCCACTAGTTTCTTTGTTTGGCCTTAAATCATCATTCTGAAACATTTGCTTGTCTCCAAAACACTTATTTATAATTCTGTTACACATAATTTAATGTCACTGGTCATCAGCAGGTTTTCTCAGGGTGTCAATGAAAGGTTTGATCAGAAGCAGGAGACTGAATTTGGGGGTAGGGATAGCTTTAAAACCTACTTTTTCTAAAACTAACCTTAGATCTTAATCCTTTGACTCTCAGTTTCTTTTTATCCACTCTCCAGTTTCTCTTCTAATTGTTCATATCTCCATACTTCTCCCCTTGTTGTTACTCTTTTTACTCACTCTGTCATTCTCTCCAAAGATAAATCCAGTATCTCATCCCTCCTGTCATTCTGACCAATGTTTCTAGTGATCTCAGGTTACCTATATGAAAGGATATACTCATTTATTCCTCTTACTCCTGGCTTGGCTCAAGTTGTATGGGTATGTTTCGTCAGGATATATGGCAAAATGTGCTCAAAAGCTGGTTGAATTAGTCCGTTGCTGTGATCTTGGTGTAGACATACTCTCTGTTACAAGTTCAGCACATCACTGAAATACAAAAGTGTTTTGTGAGACTGAGCACTCTGAATTGTTCTGATGTTTCTGATAGTTTTCCATTTCCTTAGTAATCTCTCCACCTGAGATCTTCAGGTTTTATTTCTCTGTTCCTTCCTCTACTTTCTTTCTAGTTACTTGGGCTTCATAGATGTTCACAGATCTTTGACATCTTCTCTTGATAGCTAAACCTCTGCTTAAAACATACACAGATTTTGCATTCATTCATTTCATAAGATAAAGTCTATATTTGTGGCTACTTAGCCCATTAATTTGTCTTTCTTTGTTGAAATAATGACAGAACAATGATATTGATAATTGTTTTCCTATCCTAAAGCAGGAAGGGAGGGGAAGTTGTCTGTGCATTTCTTATCTAAGAGTTATCAGTAATTTCTAGTAATATATATTATACTCTTCAACTTATTCATCAGTACATTTATGAACCTTACTTTAGAAAAGGATTTTTTTCCAAGAAAAAAAGAAGTTTTTTAAAGAAGTTGCTCTAGGGTTGCCCAGATCTTCTAGAAGTAGTTTTAGTTGTGAGACTGGGAATAAGAGAAATAAGTTAAAATCTCATAACAGTGAAGGCAATAGTGTATTTTATAGATATGGTGCTTATCTACTGAAGCATTCCTGGAAACACAAAAATATAGTACAGCTATATCTGTAATATTAAAGTGAGTCAGAACTTTATCAAATTGAGGTTTTCAGAACAGTCTTTAATTGTTAATGCCATGGCACTTAGGAAGGGCGTGATACAGTCTGAAATTTGAAGATGGCTTCTGCCAAAATTAATTGCAAACATAAAAGTTTAAACCCCTTAGTCTGTTAAAAATCTGTTAAGGTAAGGGGTTTTAAAAACATTGCATATTTTTGACTATTTTAACATTTTTTACTTTTAATGAAGTTTTAAAAGTTAGAAAAAGACTTATCTGTATGACTTAGTTTATTTCTTGGATTTTATCTTGAACAGTTTTCTTTATTTCAGTGAAACATTCTCTAAAATATATTTCTTGAGATAAAGAATACACAAATGAATAAAACAGAGCATTTTCAAAATGGATATATAAATGAGTAAATGTTCTGGCTTAACACTGCTTTGCCTTTCAGTCAAGGAGAAAATCCAAATCTTAATAATTAGCCTAGTGGTACTTATTTGTTAAATGATGTACTCCTGGACTGCACCATACAGTTTTCCCTTTCCTTTTGTTAAGCTTAGCCTTGAATTTAATTGTATGTTATAATTGCATATCCTTTAAAACAGCTAAATTGTTCCTGCAATTTCCCTTCATTTGGAGCAAATTCATTCTTCAAAATCACATTATTACCGATGGTACAATTACAAGATTTTTCTTCTTTTTTGTTTTCTTTCTACTTGTAAATGGCTAAATACCTTATGCTCAGTTTAGTTTTTTTTTTTTTTCATTTTTATTGTTGTTTTCTTTTTAAAGACTATGTGCTGTAAGCCACATTCAAAAAGACCTTTCTTGCTGGCTGTACTGATGCTCTTTCAAATAAAGAGAGAGCACTGCAATGACAACATACCTTATGCAAAAACTGGTGATTCAGTTGAAGGTTAATGGCTAGCATTGCAGGAACACCAGTGTACAGGCTATAATTAGGAGAATCTGATGGAAGCTCACACTATAATATAAACAGAAAACATCTGCACGTTCACGGTAATGACTGTCTCTGTCTCTCCATACCATTTTTTTTGTGTTTTAATAGCATGTTTATCACTAAATCTTAGTTTCTCATTAAATCCAGAGCTATAGGGAAAAATAAGTTTAAATTGCAGTTAAGTAAATGGAGGACATGGCTTTTCCATCTCCTTTCCGCTACCAGCTAAAATGTTGTAAATGCACTTTGCTCCTAACGGTGTTTTACTATAGTAGGCTGGTGAATGTGAAGGACATCTATTTTTGATAGAGGTATTTGCACATTTCGGGATAGAAATATGTAGAGGCAAAACTCTCCTTATTCATTTGTTAATTGCCTGTTTTGAAATAATGTAATTACAGGTGTGTTTTCTTTTCTCATCCTGATCCCAGGCATTATTTTTGTCCTCATGATTGTAAACAACCTTTGGAGGAAGGAATAAGACCCCAGCCCCCTCACTAGATCTCATGAGCAAGATATGGAGCTCATGGCCTTACTGAAGGCAAGTTTCCACTTCGGGGGGCAGCACAGGAAAATACCCGTTGAACAAGTATTGGGACTCCTCAGACTCACCTTTTTGTTTCTGTGTGGTGCTAGCGTACTGTCAAGCTCAAGCTTACCACAGGACCTTCTTTTCTTAGTCTGTTTATTTGTCAATCTAGATAAAAATTGATGAGATTTTTTATTATTCTTATTTTCCTTGTCAGGCTAACTCAGGTAATTAGGTGCCACTCTCCCTTTATCAGCATATTCTGTGAATTCTAGGCTATAGCTACCTTTAATATCCAGTCCTTTGGTCTTTCATAGTAGCGTCTTTGTTTTCTCCTATATCTTTTTTTGAGGTGACCATTTCCTACTGCCTATTTTTGTACATTTAGATTTAAATAGATTTCCTATCTCTTCCTTATTTTAATCCTTGAGTTCAATGCAGTTCAATTCAATAATCAGCTTTCCTAATTTCTTGGTCTTTCTTATTGATTTTGATTTTTTTTTTTGTATGCTTATTTCTTAAATTAAGTTGGTTTGACCAGTTTATCCATTTCTTATGACCTGAAGGTTCTACCAAATCCTCAACATTAATTGAAGTATCAAAGGCTATCATTGCTTTTTGGTTTTAGAGCTATGCAATGAATAAATTTCTAAACCTTAGTTTTTAGATCTTACCATTATTAATATCATTTGAGCATCTGCATTCTCTTTTATAGAGCTGTCATCCAGTGCCTGATATGGATCTATTATTGGTTATATAGTCACACCTCATTAAGAGGTTGATCACTTTTCTACTAGATTTCTGTATATGTAGACACAGGTCTTCAGCTGATATAAATTAAAATTTCTGTCTTTGAAGAGCTGGACCAGTTCGTCCCAACTGAAATGAAAGCAGCAAAATTCAAGGTAAATAAAGACTGAGAACAATTGTTTGGAATTCAATTGCATTTGTTAGTTTGGAAATCTCTCTCTCTCTTTTTTCAGTGCTTGTATTGTTTTAAAATCTTTATTTAGGATTTTGTAGTGTAAGCAGACAGGTAGTTAAAATGTGAATCTAGGGCTTTGATCCTAGATGCAATGTAAACATATCCTACAATGGTTTCAGTGGGTGTTGGCTGCTATATATTCCATGATCAGTTTCAGAATATACCTCAGGGACAAACAAATATGGTGAGGTGAAATGTAGAACTTACCACATTTCTAAAATAATAAGTTTAGCCATTTTTCACAGTACTATAAAGTGCATTGCTGTAAGTGCTAGCAATGCAGATCTACAAATTCTTCTTTGGTTTTGTGTGTATCCTTTTACCTTTCCCAAATGAACTGCCTAACAGTTTGGAATGAAGCACAAGTTAAACACAAAACTGTCCCTCATGAAAATGTAAACTTACCTATAGAGAACAATGATCTCATCTGAAAATACTATGGTAAATTTTGCAAAGGTATGTCAAAGTTCAAAACCACTTCTCTTTCTATATAGCATTGAAAAGCACAAATACATTTTAAAATCTCCTTTGTTCATACATTAATCCTAAAATGTAATGAGAACTCATGCTTTTTTGGATACTTCAGTAAAGAATTATTCAAAAGAAAAACACTGAAAGAAATGAAGTCCTATGTAGCTATTACCCTCATTTTATCTGCAGCTCAATCCTGCCTATCACTTCACCTTGAAATTTTAAGGTTGCTTTCACAAAATCAAAGAATGGTTGAGGTTGGACGGGACCTCTGGAGATCATCTATTCCATCTATTCTCTAGCAGGGTCACCTACAGCACGTTGCCCAGGACTCTGTTCAGACAGCTTTTTAGTATCTCCAAGGAAGGAGACTCCACAACTTCTCTCGACAATGTGTTCCAGTGCTCAATCACATGCTCAATCACGTTCCCAGTAAAGAAGCTTTTGCTCATGTTCAGGTGGAGCTTCCTGTGTTTCCGTTTGTGCCTATTGTCGCTTGTCCTATCACTGGGCACCAATGAGAAGAGTCTGGCTCCATCCTCTTGACACCTCCCCTGCAGATACTTCTGCACATAAGATATACATGTGATGTATAGTCCCAGCTCTCACAGCTTTTCCTCAGATAAGCAATGCTCCAGTCCCTTCATCATCTTCATAGCCTTATGCTGGACTCATTCCAGCAGCTTCATGTCTCTCTTTTACTGAGGAGCCCAGAGCTGGCCACAGCACTCCAGATGGATCCTCACCGAAGGCTGAGTAGAGGGGGAGAATCACTTCCCCTTGCATGCTGACAATGCTCTTCCTAGTGCAGCCCAGGATACTGCTGGCACAGCAAAGCAAAGGCACATTGCTGGCTCATGGTCAACTTTTGTCCATCAGGACTCTCAGGTCCTACACTGCAGAGCTGCCCCTCTCTCCATGCTGTTGAGGTTCCTGTAAAGGCAGCACAGCCCTCTGGTGCATCAATCACTCCTCTCCATTTTATATCATCAGCAAACTTGCTAAGAGTACTCTCTGTCCTATCCAGGTCATTGATGAATAAGTTGTACAATATTGGACCCTGGGGGACACTGCTAGCTATAGGCCTCCAACTAGATTTTATGTCTTAATCTAGTGCTTTACTGTTTTAATGTAATATCTTAATATCTGTCTTAATCTTATATTTTAAACTTAAAATATAATCCTTGTTTCATTTTTATGTTTAGAAGTAATCCTTGTACAGTCATGAAGAAGATTGATCTTTTATTCTTCTCCTTCTGCCTTTACTGGTAAGGAAATTAATAAGAGTATACAATTAGTGGTTAAGTAGTGGATTGGGACTGAATTTGGTTTTTTTTTTGTTTGTTTGTTTGTTTTTTTTAATTCTTGAACCATATTTTCCTCATTCTTCTTGCTAAACTTAACCATTAATTACAAGTGATTAGGTTACTGCATGTCTATTCTGTTCTGAAAAGAAGCTCTGTGATGGTCACAAACACAGAATATATGGTTTTTGTGTTCCATCAGCCTTTTGTCAAACTGTTTCCCTCAGCGCGTGCACTTATGGGCAACTTAAAATCTATCTTTAATATGTTTTAGGAACATACATACAGAACTCCATTTGTCTTAAAAAAGTCTTTATCTGTCTGTATGGAAGGGGACATAGTAATAAAAGGCTATTTATTAGAGCAGAAAAAGTTGTAAATTTAACTTTATTTGATATGTCAAAGATGAAAAATCAAATTCAGAACTAAAATCACTGAATTGAAAATTCTAAAGAAGTTGGTTGCAGGTGCTGTAGTAAATACATAAATAGAATATTTTTTATACTTTGTTACATTGCTTTATATTTTAATATTTTTCCCTACTATTGACAGGGTAACATAGTACAAATGTTGATTTGATCCATGCCAAGTGGTATTATGAATGGGTCACCGTTTCTTGTATGATGAAATTATCTGTCTGAACTTTTTCTACTAACACAATATCAAATACGAAAGCTTTCAGAGGAAAAAATACTGGTTTCTTGATATGCATGCACGTGTATGCATGCACTGGCAAAATTAAAAGATGTTCATCACTTTTCCATTTTTTTTCTTTTGTTTTTAACTGAATGAAGTGTGAAAACCTTTGTAACCTGTTTCTTTGCAGTGTTTTTTTGATGGTAGGAGAGAAAAAGAGATAAATGTTTATCACATCATATTTGACACATTAGTACTTTCTACAAATAGATTTTTAAATTATCTTTCTAAAAGAAGGGTAACATATAATTGCTGAGGAATTTTTGACGTAATTTTCTTTAAAGTGATTTATTTTGCAGTATATTTTATAAACTGCGGAGCTCCAAAACGTGCTTACCCATCGTATTGCTTTATAGTAGGCTAGAATTCACTTAAGGCTTTCCTACAATGCATAGAACAATCCACTAGCTAGCGACTACAATAGCTATAGTACTGTGTTACTCAACATATATACAATAGATGGTTGCTGTTATCTAAGGAGGGCTAGGGCTTTCCTGACCAATGCAAATCAAAATTGAACACTAATGTGTTAGTAGCATAAATGGTATTTTTAATTCACGGGGCAGGAGAACTGCTTAGTTTGATATCTTTATCTGCTGGTAATGTCCCCTTGCCAAAACACAACTAGTTGGAAACATTTTGCTCTGAGTTATGTTGAACCACGTCATCATCTGACTTAGTAGATGATATCAGAAGACCTAATGAAATCAGACGTCTATGAAGACTATGAACAATACTATCCATGTGTCAAATACATCCTGTTATATTATGGATTATGAGCTAACTATATGTGACAATACAGCCAGTACAGTTATGTCTTAACTAAATGTGACAGTCAGTCAACAGTAGATCAAAGGAAGAACAATCATCTGCAAATGCTTGATTATCTCAAGTTTTAAGTTTTTAAAATTATAAAAAATCTAAGTAATTCTCATGTCTCACAGAATCATAACTTTGCTTAAAAAAAGATAAAACTATATATGGGGCTTATCACACCATTGACTTTGTTGCAGAACACCTCACTGAGAATGGTTTTTGTCACTTCTCTTTTCCTACTTCCATAATTTTTTTAGGCTGAATGCTTTAGTCCTTTTCAGAACAAAGGTTCCTGTGATCTACTTACCACTTTTCATCACAATCTTTAAAGTAAGGTGAATTGAAAACTTTGTTCTGAAATATAGGTGAAATCTAGTAGCTGCTTCCTCTATGTTTCCAGTAGTGATTTTCAGTTCGCTCAAACTTGAAACTCAGATGCAAAATTATTATAGTGTTAGAAGGTCAGAAAAAGAAAAGTTTGGGACAAATCTTCTGCACAGAAATTCTGCAGCCTAACAGAGCTTTAATTTATCCTTAAACATGACTCTCTTTTGACAATAGCTGTCAAATATTCCTTTTTGTCTAAATATCATTCTGTATAATAGAAGGGAAGCATTCTGGGAGTCTTTTGATTGAAAGTCATTTTATGAATACAAATAGTTATTGTTACTTGCTAACATTATTACACTATATTAATGATAGGGACATCTATCTTTAAATATAAGTACCAGTATGCCTTGGTGTATTAGTATTGATCTGCTTGTCAATAAGAAAGGGCATACTATCAGTTCAGTGTAGCAACGAGTAAGACTATGATGAGCTAAAACTGGTGGTTCTGAAGATATAAAAGATATAAGAATATATATAGTCCTGAGCATTCAGTCTACAAATAATTTTACTGATTTCTGTAATGACTTAATGGCTTTTTGAATATATGATAAATTATCACACCAACACTGGTCAAAAGATTTAAGGTCAGGTATTTTTGACTTCAGTAATTAGAGCATGAGATAAAAAGATCACTTAAAAATCATGACTGTGTTACCCAGTGCAACATTAGAAAATAACTTAGGAAAAATAATACTGATATAATATACAGTGCATACATTATTTAGTATAGGGAAGGCCACATAACACTGCAATAACAATTATGAAGAATATAGCTGTATCTCTTGTCATTCATCACAATTAACCACAAATTCAAAATAGCTTGTCCAGTTCTTTCATTTTCAAATACAAGCATCAGTTGCACAGCTTGGCAGAAGAAGGGTGAAAAGGTCCAAACATCTGAGGGAATTGCTAGGGAGTCACATTACCAAACGTATCTTTTATATAACTAATCTATTTTATATGCTTAACCTATTGTACATATTAATTGTTCAAACACTTCTTAACCACAATGGCTAAACAGTAAAATATTACATTTTTTGCTGCATATGCCACTTTCATCTATCACAGTAGCGCTTACTAACAGGCAATAACATTATCATATCACATTTCCTTGTTAATCAAAATCAGTTCTCACAACCAGCACAAACATTCTAACTTTAAAAAGTCTTCTTTTTCCTTTGTTATTAAGAGACAAGATTATAATAATTTCTCTAGGTAATGGAGCAGTTTCTATATAAACATACATCCAATGCCATTGTATCATATCAGTGAGTCTGAATTTTCCCCTCTCTGCAAAATTAGAAATCTTCAATTGAGTGGGCAAGGCAAGATTTAAAGTCATTGCAAAATAATTTCTACACTTGATAGAATGGGAAAATAGTATATTTAGGCTAAAACCCTTCAAAAGAGTTTTGGGGACTTCTCTGGTTTGTAATTTCCTGCTGGGACCTGACTTGAACAAGTGCTGAGCTTGTGCTGATCCCTTTGACATCAGATAGACCTCAGTTCTCCTGAGGATCGAGCCTGATTCATAACCAATTAAAGAACAAAAAGCAGAAGTATTTTACAGTCATTCTTGAAAACTGTGCTGCTAGTTTTCAGCTCTGACAAACTGAGAAAAATACAGTCTGGGACATCCATCCTATTCCATTTCCTGCACCGTGTAATGCTTATGTTCCCAGGAACATCTTAATGAGAATGATTTTCCTGAGACAATATCTCAGCTGATGAATCCTGTTATCCTTGAGGAGTCATTATGCTTATTTAAAAATAAAAACTGTTTCCTTTGATAATTATTTTTGAGTGTGGACTGCTATCACAAATGCCTTTGAAACTTTTGAACAGTTCTTTGTCTCTCATATCAGATTTATTGACTTATATCGACTTAAACCTCATAAAATCCTGCCTTGAAATATCACTATTTCACCTCCAACAGACTGGACGAGGGCTCTCCTAAGAGCAGAATTTTAGTAATATTAGTGGATAGGATTTTAAGTGCTGTGGGTTTTGAAATAATCTCACTGTATCAGACATGGCTTTAATTCAGTTGTTGCTGGAGGCCCATATCTTGCTGAAAGTCAAGCAAGAGTTTTCTCTGAGCTTATTAGTTAGTTCTTCTCAGAGACTATAAATGCTCATGAATTATATTGTGAAAAAAAAAAGAATATGAGGTTTAGAATAAAGATAGTTTGAGTAACATTAAAATATACAGGAAAAATAGTATATATTAGTCGTAACATTTGCAAAAAAAGACATATAAATATGCTTAAGTATGTGACAGTGCTTTAGACACTTCACTGAAGCACTTTACTTTTGCCAAAATCGAATTGGTTGTATAAACTGAAGCACTGATGAAGTTCAAATAATATCATCTGAGTGCTGTTAATGGTATTGGAAAACAAAATATGTCTGCCACCTCTTGGTTGATAAGTTGAAAATATAGAATATAGTGAATTTTAAATGCAGTAGTATGAGTTTGTACTTTCAAATGTTATCTAGCCCTTCAAAGGTGATGAAATACAACAGTTAACATTGAGATTTAAAAGGCAATTGCATTAAATTTTTCCAAAGTGACTTTTCTTAAGATTTTTAGCACAAGGTTTGTATTCTGATCTGTCATGTATTAGATATATAATACAGGTCAGTAATAAGATTTTGCTGTTGTTCAATGTTAATTCCCAGTATACTCTCAAAAAGCTTCATAGAAGCTGTTATAATGTACAGTACATTATACACAAAGGTATATTTAGAAGACTAATCAAACTTTACTAATTGCAAGCCCTAATTCATGTCCATGTTTCTGAAATGAATCCTGTTGTTCATGCATATTCTATATGGTAATTGTTCTGAAGCCAATGCTATGGCTGAGTTACAATTTGACAAGATATTAATGAGTTCCGTTCCAGAAGGCTGGATTGCAAAAAAGTGTATGAAAGTAACATGTGTTTAGGATTTTTAAAATACTGACTCCAGAATCAGAAAATTAAAAAAAAAAAAATAAAAATATGAGATGCAGTTGTGATATTAAATGCCTAGCTACATTCCATAGTCCTTTCTGCCATTTCTCCTTCATGACTTTATTAAAGGGAAAATTATCCACCTGAACTCCGTTATATATTTTTTTTCTACTCACTAGGTGTTCAATATATATTTGACATCTGTTTCACATGAGGAAATAACAGTAAGTTGGCTGCATTTGAGTATATGAAGGCCTTTTCACTCCTGATGGCAAGCCTAAAATCAGTTGTAACTTTAACATATTAGTTAGGTAGAAGAAAAAGCAGCAGTAAAACAAAGCACTTGTTCACTAGCACATTACAACAAAGTAATTGAGTCTGTTCTGCACACTTGACCGACCTCAGTTTTTGTTCATCTGAGTAGCTCTCGCTTTATTAATTCTAAGGGCAGACTTTCCCATTAGCAGTCTGTAAGCAATCTTGTCTTAAAAATATTTTTAAAATATCAATTATGAACCTTACACTTCTCTAGTTTGACATAATGTATTTGGTAATCCTTTGGTTGCATAAAATACTCCAACATAGGATTTAGGGCTTGAGTGTACCCTGTCCTAAATGGCTGAGGGAAAAGGGAGAAGAAAATATAATTCTGTCTGCTTTCAAGAAGGAAAAGAAAGGCTTTGATTTCCATATAATGTAGCTCAGTAAATATATATTTTTGACATTGCTAGTAGATGGTGAGAAAGCAGCAGACTATTTTAAGAAAACATAAAATAGCTCCATGTGGACACCAAGACTGAGGAAGAAACATGCACATCATACTTCTCCCTGCACAAAAACTCAGGATGGTGATGACTTGTGAACCCTCCACCTCCATTCTGTCTGAGGAACACTAAAACTTTCAACTTTAGGATCCAACGGGACCTTAGAAACATGAGCGTAACACCAACAAGGAGAGAGAGATATTAAGGTGATTTATATAACAGTTTTAATATTATTAATGAGGTTTTTCTGTAGTAATTAAATAATTCTGACTATTAGATAGATAAGACATCAATAAATCTATCAGTAAAATATTTGTTTTCTGTTATTCTCTTTTCCTTCTATAACAACATTTTGAGTGTAATGATATAGGGATAGATGACAAGACCAGCCAAAGATTCTAGCACAGCTTGATGTTCAGTTTACCATTTCTGAGTGTCCTTTAATTAATCAGTTTCTTTTTCTCTGCTTTCATCTAACAAAAAGGTAAAGAGGCTTCAAGAATGCTAAAGGTAATTATATTTAAAAATTAGATTGGCTTTGGAATATATATAGCCATATAAATCACTATCATTAGGAACAAGGTTCTCCATGGTCTTTCCTTTTAGTACAGTCATTTACATGTTCCACATGGTGTATTCTTATTATTACTGATTTCTTTAAGAGCAGAAAGTCTTCAGGAGTGTCAGCCTTCCAGAGAAAGCTGTGAAGTAGTAGAAAAAATGAGCTTAAAAATAGGCAGCTTAGTTTTTATCCAGTTGCCGGGAAATATATTTTCCTATTAAATTATCTTGTTTTTATGCATGTGAAATTGTTGTTAATTATTTAAATTGCTTTGATTCCTGTTACTTCAATGGTAAAATTCTTGTCTTCTGTGACAATAGGATCACACCCAAATACAACTATCTAGCTTAGTACAAAATGTTACCTCTGGATAGATGTTTAGCATGAATTTTGGCAGGAGGATAAATTTTATCAAAAAAAAAAAAATCATCCCAAAAAAACCCAGCCTTGCCCTTTGCTCAGATTCTCCACAGCCTTGTAGCATAAATTGGGTTTGATATACATGTAGTCATACACTGACAGAGGTGAACAACACAGAAAACACAGAACAACACAGAAAGCTGGAATACTGAAAACTAGGCTTATTGGGAGGAGCAAAGGATCTGCACTTTTCTACCAAGGGTCAACTGATATACCACTGTGAATCTGTAGGGTCAGATATATCTTCTTATCCCTTTTTTCAGTAAAATGATAAAGAACCTTTTGCATAACTGTTCTATGAATCTTGCATATGCCTATATTAATTTTCATTAATTGTTTAAGATTTTCTTTAACCTAATGCTATGCTCCAAAAAATAGTAGGTGGGAATTTTTTTTGTAACATAATACATTCAAAGGGGAGGCTCTCTCTTGTATTAGTATTCATTATATCTATTAGGAAAACCATTTCAACCACTGTTTCAAAGAACAGATCCTTTGCTTTCTTTCTAACTATTTACTTTTGCATCTATTCCACTCACATTTTGGTATTGTTTACAAGTTCAATATTAGTGCTGTCTTTTTATTGTTCCCTTTGATTACATGATTGTGTCCAAGTTACGCATTTTCTAAGTTTTATGTATTCAAAGTCTCTCATGGTAATGGAGCTGGCCAGCAAATTCAGTGCAACTATTTTTTTGCAAAAGGATGTATTTAACATATATTAATCTGTTCATTAGTTTCTCCATTTTTCTATTGTTTGTTTTTGTCCCACGGTGGATAATTAATATTAGAAATAATAATATGTTAGGGATTATCGCCTTTGCCCGTTTATATAAAAAGCCAGATGACAGAAGAGGCTTGTAGATTTAATCTTAACAGAAGGCAGAAATGTCATGCTGCTCAACCCCCCTCCAAATAAAATGTCATTTACTCCATGGTGATAAATCATTTCTCTAATTTAAGAGATCCTAGAAAACATTTTAAAAACAAAAATATAATGCAATATTATATTTCTTATTCTAACATGATTGTTTATATATTATAATGTGATTATATATTAACTAACATTTCCTTATAGCTACCTGAAAGCCCAATTTTGTCAATGTTATTTATGTATTATCTAGATATATTAGATTAAAATATACAAAAAAGTACTTCTATGTTTATGAGAATTATTTTAAAAAAAATCTTTAGATAACAATCCTTTAGAGTCAGTCGACAGATGTAGAAATTGGCACAGAAGGGTGCACAGAAGGAGGCAAGAAATTTTGCTGTGGATAGTGTTCATGTGCTAAGCAATGGTGGTAACACTACACAGCACCATCCCAAACACCCAGTGGAGAAGCTATAGGGAGCAATGGGGGAGGGAGATGACAACCCACAGTCGCGTGAAACATTGGCCGCCTATATTGACAAGCAAATTGTGTAGGGTGATGTAAACAGGAGGGCCCTCTTAACCAACAAAACAGAGCTGAAGGGGGCCCACTTGAAGTATATGCACATAAATAAGAAAGTGTCTACTACAGGACAGCATTACGGGAAAGTTCTTTCCCTTTTCCTAGGAAATCAGCATGACTGGGTGCGTCTCTGAACCGTCTGTACACTAGTGCATGCAGCATGGGGAACAAACAGAAGGAACTAGAGGTCTGTGTGCAGTTGTGAAGTTTTGATTTCACTGAGATCATAGACGTGCTAGGATAGCTCACATAACTGGAGGGCTGCAATGCTTTTTGGGGAGGACAGGATGGTAAGGCAAGGAGGAGGAGTCACCGTTGTGTGAGAGGCTAGCAGAAATGCATGGAGATCTGCTTGGGATGGATGGTGGACCAGTCGAAAGCTTATGGGTCAGGATTAAGAGGCAGACCAACGTGAGCAATTTTGTTGCGGGTGATCAGGAAGTAGATGAAGCCTTTTCTGTACAACTGAAAGAAGCTTTATGTTCATAGACCTGGCTGTTCATGAGAGAGTTTAACCATCCCAATATCTATTGGAAGGGCAACATTAGCAGGGTGCAAGCAATCCAGTGGTGATAAATTCCTGGCAGAGAGGTTCAATCAGCTAACAATTGGAAGAACTTACAAACAAGGAAGAACTGTTTGGAGATGTGGACTGGGGGCAAGTTTGGCTGCAGTGACCATGAGAGGCTGAAATTGAGGATCCTGCAAGGAGGACAAAACCCCAAAAGCAGGGTCACAACCCTGGACTTCAAGAGAGCTCACTTTGGCCTTTTGTTATGTTTGGATGAATCCAATAGGATACAGCCCTAGGGGAGCTTAGGAGGACTGGCTGATTTACAAGAATCACTTCCTTCAAGCTCCAGAATGGTCCATCCCAATAAGCAAGGAAAAACGCAAAGGTGGCAAGAAGCCTTCATGGATGAACAAGAAGCTCCTGATGAAACTCAGACTTAAAAAGGCATCATAAAGAAGTGGAAGCAGGGACAGGTGATGCAGGAGGAGTGTAGAGGCACTGGCCAAGCATGCAGAGATGATGGGGTTAGGAAAGCCAAAGCCCACCTGGAGCTGAATCTGGCGAGATACATGGAGGGCAGCAAAGAAAGCTTCTCCAGGTTCTGCAGCCAAAGGAACACTAGAGAAAATGTGGGCCTGCTGCTGAGTGAAAAAAGGGGATATGGTGACAGGGGACACAGAAAAGGCTGAGGTACTTAATGCCTTTTACCTTTGTCTTTAGTGATAAGGAATCCTAAGCTCTTGAGACCATTGAGAAAATCTGGAGAAAGGAAGATCTATCCTCACTGGTGTTGGATAAATAAATTGGATTTATACAAGTCCATGGGATGGATGGGATACACCAACAAATGCTGAGGGAGCTGGGCAGTGTCACTGTGAGGCCACTCTCAATTATCTTTCAAAGTTTATGGTGACCATGAGGAGCTCCTGAGGACTGTAAAACAGCAAATGTAATTCCCATCTTCAGGGAGGGCAAGAAGGAGGAACTGACAAACAACAGGCCAGTCAGCTCACCCTGATGCCTCGGAAGGTGACAGAGAAAATCCTCATGGAAACCATTTCCAAACATATGGATGACAAAAAGGTGATTGGGAGTAGTCAACATGGCTTACATAATGAAATGAATGGCTTTGTGGTTGATGGGAGAACAGTGGATGTTGTTTATCTTGAATTTAAAAGGTTTTCGACAGTTTCCCCCATAACATCCTTGTTGACAAGCTGAAAAAGTACAGGGTAGATAAATAGAAAGTGATGTGGATTGAAAACTGGCTGAACTGCCAGGCTCAAAGGGTTGCAGGCATGAAGTCCAGTGGATACAGTCACTAGGGGCCCATCAGAGGTTGATACTGAGTCCAATATTGTTTAACATCATTAATGATCTGGATGATGAGACTTTTAGCAAGTTTGCAGATGATACAAAATTCAGAGGAATGACTGAAACACTAGAGGATTGTGCTGCCATTCAGAGGGATCTCGCAAGGTTGGAGAAATGGACAGATAGGATCTCATGAAGTTCAACAAAGGAAAGTGCAAGGTCTGCTCCTGGAGAGGAACAACCCTATGCATTAGGAGAGGCTGGGGGCAAACGAGCTGGAAAGTAGCTTCTCATAAAAAGACCTGGGGGTCCTCATGGTGAGCAAGTTGAACATGAGCCTGCAATTTGCCTTTGCATCAAAGAAGACCAACAGCATCCTGCATTAGGAAGCCCATTGCCATCAGATCATGGGAGGTAATCCTTCCCCCTCCACTCAGTCCTACTGAAGCCAGACCTGGATTCCTATGTCCTGTTCTGGGCTCCCCAGTATGAGAGAGACCTGGATATACTGGTGCAAGTCCGATGAAGAGCCACAGAGATCATTAACGAACTGGAGAATGTGTCTTACAAGAAGAGGCTGAGAGAGCTGGGGCTACTTAACCTGGAGAAGATGAGATAATGGTTTAAGCACATCAGAGACCTAATATGGATTCCCACCAACAGACATTTAAAATTGAATTTACAGCCTGCTGATGACATGTTAGGAAAACATAAAATATATCATATAGAAATTAAAATAAAGCTGTTTGTTAAAATTTTCTAACTTGAAAGGGACAAGTGAATACTATATTAGATTTCTTTTTTTTTTCCTTTTCTTTAGAGAAAACACAACGACTCATGCAAAAATTTGAATTTAGAAACAAAGTACAAAATGATCAGGGTTTTTCATTTCTATTACACAAAAGATAAAGAAAAATGAAATTTTAGTCATGAAGTTAGATATCTTGACAAAGACACATGCTGAAAAGAACTTCATCTCTCTATTTCTTAACCACTGGCCAGAAGAAAGCACCATAAATAGTAACCGATAGATTTTTGGGGTCAAAATTGTCAGTCCATTTGAAGTGATTGCTCCCAATATTATTTCTTGGCAATAATATAGAAATGTTATCTCAGGCCATCATGAGAATATTATGATTTCATGGCATATGAAGTCCTGTAAGCTTGGTTACTTCCAACTAACAAAATGCATTTGAAATTCAGTAGTCTTAGTCAAATTCTTTAGTGACTTTAATTATCTTTTAATTATCTATTTTTTTATTAATTTCTTCCTTAATTTGTTACTTTTCCACTCTTCCCTGTAGACTTCAGAGCAGTTGGACTACTGTGTTTTGACACCTGCCTTGGATGTAGAGAGAATTTAAAGCCTTTTATTACAAAAGCAGTGAAAAATCAATCAAGCAGGACAATTATTTGTTTTGCCAGCTCTGTTATCTCAGTAATGAGCTTGTATTGATTTAAGTGACTTAAAATACCTTTTCAGTGCAAAAACATCTAGAATAGATTTAAGACCCTCTAGTATAGATTTAAGACCCCGTAAGAAATGAAATCAAATGAATGCATAAAGATAATTTCTGGTTTACATTAACACGTAAGATCCTCTCTTCTATGGTCTTATTGCTACAGCTATTCGCCAGTGCAGCATGTGGGATCTTGTTAAATGAATTAGAATTCATTTCCTCACAGGAAAATCAGCCATCTGAGACTATTCATGAATGGTGCTTTGCACTTTTAACATTTTCTTGCAATTCTAGTTCTTTATTCGTGAGAAATAAATGCTATAGCCTTTTTTGTAAGGATTCTATAATATCTAATGTGCTCAATAGAAAACTTCAAGTGCTAAAGAAAGGACCTTTCAAGGGACAAAATGTATGTACTCCTGTTTATTCAGCCCTAATGTTGGTATTCCATATAAGTGGTATACAGTTTTCTTCTGGGCATGCAGCCCAAACACTGTTGCCATTTGATGTGGTTTTCTCAGCCATCTGACACCCATTTTTTTTGTTGTAAATAAGAAAATTTGGAGGGAGTGGAAGAAAAGGAGTATTTTTTGTTCACTTATTTGTACATACACATGTAAGTGTGCATGTATTTGTGTGTGTATGTTTCAAGCAAAACTACTGCTGGGCTTGGCTAACAGGGTAAATAGCAAGTCTAAAAAGAAATGTGAGTTTACAGCTATGGGCTCAAATCCCAAGGCACTAAGGATATTTCCAAATTTAGTTTTGCTACTTTTAAGACATTTGATCATCTATAACTCTGGAATATAAAGATTTTCTTTTTCCTAAGTGTCACATAAGTGATTGTAAATGTGTGTGATGATACCTGTATCAAGTCACTCACCTGTGTTTCGTGTTAGGATAGGCGAACATTTGGTGCTCTGTTCAACAAGTAATAAATGTACTTTTCCATAGTGCCAAGGCATACTGCTAGGGCTGTAAATGGCCAATCCACTGACTAGGGCCTCGCCTGAAGGTTGAAGTAGTAGAACAGGGCGTGGGATACTGCAGTATTTGGCATGAGAAATTACTGGACAATGACATATAAAAGTGGAAGCTACAGACAGCACAATGAGGGAGTTTGGACTAAAGATTTTTTTTGAAAAAATAATTTGAATGAATTCATCTGATTTCCAGAATGGAGACTAATTGATTACTTAAGGAAGAAAGTGAAACTGGTGTTAGTTAAGTGTATTTAGAGGTCTCAAATGCAAAAATCTAATATAACAGAAAAGCAAAAGAAGCACTTACCCCTTTTATTCGCATATTTAGTTACTGTCTTAAGTATTGAACAGAGCAGACATTTTTGTTTTCACAAAATTTCTTTAATAGTTTATTGTTGTTAATGTGCTGACACCCTTTTGTATATATTTAGACTATATATTTAGGCTAAATTTTTGACTTGGTGGCTTATAAGCTTTTTCTCTAAAATACTTTCTTCAAAAGGTAGTGATTTTTGGATAACTACCATCTTTCTCAGCTCTTGCCAGAAGATCCTTTTTCTTTACATTTTGTCTTGCACTTCACTGACTTGCTTTTATTCTATTTTGTTTTGGTTTGTTTTATTTCATTATTTATTTATTCATTTTTGCATTACAAGTTGCACTGTGATAAATAATCACAGTGGCTCTTCCTGAGTCTTGTTTTTTCTGAACGATGAGTATAAAATAAAGGAAAATAATCATTCAGTCCTGACAAAACATGTTTCAAGTTTACTTTAAGATTTTTGTGTTGATATGTTTTGTAGTTTATATTTTAAATAGTGTGAATATACCCACAGAATTTTGATAGCTGGACATTTCTTAAGATTTTTTTGTGTGGTCAGGCCATATTTTTAGTATGGAAAATCAGTAATACCTATATTGTGATGGACAGTAATAAACTCTCTCGGTTCCTGACATCAAACAATGTTTTGTTTTCTGTATGCATATTAGAAAGACACTGTCTGCTACCAAAACTTTACCTTCCATCTGCTTTCACTTACACCTAAACATTAGCTTGACTTTGCACAAAAATAAGTGTTTTTCAGGAGAACATAGGGTAAACAGTGAGTGAAATGAATGCAAATTATGGTAGCATATTCTTTTATGCTGGTTAGTGAGTATTTTAGGGTTTCTGCTAGTATGCTTTCTAATGTGCATGTCATTTCATAAAATATTTGGAAAGCTATCTGCACTGATAACTGCATATTAATCAAACTAAATGATATTACATGTGCAGAAACATTTGTGACTACATCTCAGAAAGGATGTTCAGAATGTGAAAAGAATGTATTTTACTGATTAACTAAGAAGAGGTTAAGAACTGTACATTGATTGTGTAGAGGAAATTGCATCTGTTAAGAACATAATTTAAAGAATATAAGACTGAAAAATTGAGCTTTAAATCTCATTAGAGTTGTAGCACAAACTGACAAAATCAAAAAACTCCAAGCTAAGGTCACCACTCTGTTGTTAATGAAAGCTACTTCTGCAAAAAGCAAATTGCGAGAGTGTCATGACCTTAACGTGATGCATTCTAATTTAAGTGCATTTGACGAATTTTATACGTATCAAAAGCCTGGACATGAGCAATATAATTCAGTTTAAAAATTGAGTAGAATGACAATACTTAATCAAACAGAGTGATTTGTATAAAAATTGTTGAACTTCATGCACTTTAATTAATTTTATATCCTAATGTAATGTACTGCACCAGATTGGCACCAATCTTAAGCAAGAATGAAAATCTTAACATTTACTATTTATTCACATATAAGTAGCATAAAAATGAGGCATAAATGTTATATGCATCCAGATTTTACAAGGCTTTGCTAAATGACCTACAATGACCTAAATGGCATTATTTGCTAAATGACCTACAACATTGCCAACTGACAATATAATTAATTAATTCTGCATTCCAGTTAACTACCAAATGACAGAATTGCCCTTGAATGTGAACTGCATTTGGAAGGAGATATCTGAGAAAGGAGAACAACATATAGCACACAATCTGAACATATGACAGCTCGGGTATATTTTGAAACAATAAGGTTTCAGGACTTGGCAGGAAGCCCAAGCCAATGTCTCTCTGTCTTTTTTATTTCCTTATTACCCTGCCTCCACCACTTCTTTTTCTCACTACCACAAGATAAAAAAATAAATTACCTCATCTACTTCCACAGGTTTTTAATATTACTTGAAAACTATCATGAAACCTTGCTAGCTCTTGGGAGGACGTTGCCAATTTGCCTTTGGGAAATAAAATCCCATCTTAGAAACTCTAGTGATGATCATAGAATCATAGAATCGATAAGGATGGAAGGGACCTCTGGAGATCATCTAGTCCAACCTCCCTGCTCTGCAGGGTCACCTAAAGCATGTTAGACAGGGTTGTACCCAGGCAGGCCTTGAAGATCTCCGGAGAAGGAGACTCCACAACCTCTCGGGGCAACCTCTTCCAGTGCTCTGTAACTCTCACAGTGAAGAAATTCCCCCTCATGGTCAGGCAGAACTTCCTGTGCTTTTATTTCTGCCCGTTACCTCTTGTCCTGTCACACTGGGCAACTGAAAAGAGTTTGTCCCCGTCCCCCTGACACCCTCCCTTAAGATACTTGTAGACATTGATAAGATCCCCCCTCAGTCTTCTCTTCCCCAGGCTGAAGAGGCCCAGCTCTCACAGCTGTTCCTCATAGGGCAGGTGCTCCAGCCCTCTGATCATCATCGTAGCCCTATGCTGGACTCCCTCCAGTAGCTCCATGTCTCTCTTGTCCTGGGGAGCCCAGAACTGGACAAAGTACTCAAGATGTGGCCTCATCATGATTTATTCAGATTCATGAAGGATGGAGGGAAGGTCTTTCAGTAGTATTGATGAAGGTTTGTTAGCAAATTATATATACTGGGGACTTGAGAAAGATTGGTGCCTGCAAAGGAAGAGGGTAAGGTCTTTGATTATTTTATGCTGTCATCACTCTTTGGATTTTATCAGGTTATTGTGAGCCTCCTCTTCTCAAGCTTAACACCTGTCCTAATGTTAACATAGATATTACCAGAAATGTTGAGGGGGCAACAAGCTTTCTACCATAATTCAAGCTCTCTACTATAATTCTGCTCTCTACTAGCATATGTATTATATCTTAAACTTACAGCATATGTTATAAAGCATATGTATTTGCTGCTTTATTTGAAACAACTTTTAAACAACTCTACATTGTTTGGGCACAATGTTCTCACGTGGTGGGCTTCTTCAGTCATGTTTGCATTGCTGCATTTAATATCTGTAACTCCTTGGTGATGTTACTGGAGCCTCTGGAACATGTCTTACATGAACTTATAGCTCATTTTCTTCTTTCTCCCTTTTCTGACTCAGAATGGGATGGAAGAAGAAAAGCTTTTACTTCTGACATAAGCAGACTATATCAGCTTCTCATCCAGTCCTGTTATCTAGAATCAGTGATGCAGGGCGAGTTCCCTTTCTCTGTCCTGCAAAATATATTGTCCATGTCATGCTATAACTATTTGTCTAAAAGAATTACCATAAAAAAAAATTACATTTTATTATTTTGCAGTGTGATGTTGCAGAAATGCTACGAAGTTCTCTGATTTGGGGCAAAGTATTTGTTCAATCCTTTCCTTGTGATTAGTTTCTGAACATGCTGTGGTACTATATAAAGGTTAACTCCAATGAAAAAAGCTAGTTTAAACAACTATGAAGTGGTAATAGAATTGGAACAGATGAAAAGTCGCTGGCATATGAAGAGAGAGCAGAGTTACATTCAAAGGCAACTGAGAAGGAATGTGGCCTTTTTCCTAGCATGATAGTTTTAAATAAAACTTCGAATCAGCATACTTCTAGGACTAGGTTTCTATGCCTTGTGAGGCCATTAAAGCCATTAATGTTGATATACATCACAAAATATCTGACAGATCCACTATTGAAATAGATAGAATTGTTTTTCCTCTCCTTTTGTCCTATTGTTTTTCTCTCCTTTGATGAAGAAAAGCTACATGCAACATATCAAAAACTTTCACTTTTTTGTGGAGCTACTCAGAAAGGGCAATTTTTCTCAATATGCAATGCTCTGAATATTATGAGTCTTTAAAACCCCCCAAAAACAGTTCTACAAACCCTTGCATAAGTTAGTGAGTGCAAATGAAAATGTGAAAGTAGTATGAAATGCACCTTTACTGACATAATTCCAATTTAAAGAGTACCAAAAGTAATAAAGCCAGAGAGGCGTGATTATGTTGGAAGCAACAAAAATACACATTTTACAAGCTTACAGATTTGCTTGCTATGCTTACAACACAACAACTTCAATGCCATTCGTTAGCAGTACTACTGAATTAAGCTCGCTGTGGTTTGTGGAATAGACAGGAGCTTTCAAAAAACCAAAAAGAACTACTTTTTCACAAAGTGCATTGATTATATTATGGAATTCTTTATGACTGGGTGTCGTGAGGGCCAAATACATAAGAAGGTTAAGGAAAGGATTAGGTAAATTCATGAAAAATAGATCAAAGGGCACTGTTAAAATTATGACGTGAATGGAAATTTCAAGCCTATCAAGTTCTGCTGGATTTAGACAGTCAGAGAATATAGTGGGGAAAGGTGTCTCTGTCATGTCACATGCTGTCTTTTCGTAAAAATCAGCTCATGATCAGTGCCCGAGGGGAGGAGATTGTCACAGGTGAACCTGCAGTCTGTTCTACTAGAGCAATTGTGGTGTGTTGGGGCTACACCTACATTTTACTTTACTCCACTGATGGATCAATTTAGATGCACCTAGATTAGATAACAAATACTAAAACTCAGATTCAGACTTTATATGAAAAATGAACAGATAATATGCTTTGACTTTGTCTTTTTTTCTTTCTTTTTTTAACAGCAAATAGTTATGGGTACTTATGTCTACACTCCAACTTCTGACCCGGGGGCAGTGTCTTCTCATTGAGGTTATCTGTCAAGAAATTTCTGTGTCTTCAACGAAGGGTTTTCACATATTCTGATGTTCTCCAACATTATTTTTGTAACACGTAGACAATTCAAACTGATGAGCCAAAGTTACTGATCATAATTACTGATCATAATGCACTGCATGGAGAATGTATCTGAAGATACTCTACAAGTAGAATATACTCACTTTGAAAGAAAGTAGATTTAATGGTTCACATTAAGAACTCATGGACTTAGAGAATACTGAATGTTTCAATCCACTGGTCCAAAACCTTCAAGTCTGACACTAAGATCAAGGTATAACTAATGCTTCTAAAATACTGGATAAAGCACAAGACAAGAGGATTGGTTATACATAAACATCTATATTTACCTGCCTGTCTTAGGGATGATAACATCTTCTAAAGTCCAGCAACTACTTCAGCTTGAAGCACAGTCTGACTTTATGTGTGACTCAGTTCTGAGTGAAGATTCAAGTCATTTCAGAAACATATATATATTTATTTATAATGCATTATATCATGAAACACATGACAAGCAACACTACTATATCAATTATTTAAGACTGCTTTTCCTTACATTAAAAAGCTGTCACTTCTGAGATCAAAGCTAATTGTCATTTGAAGACATGAAGCAAAGAAAATTAATTTTAGACCATGTTAGAAAGCTGTCAGGTGGAATATATTTGTCAGAACTGACATTTAGCCATGCCACTGATTTGACTGTTTCTCCTGAGTTATAACAAAGTGATTTGTTATGGCACAGATGGTCAGTGCTTCAGTGAAGAGATTACTCAGAAGGCATTAGAGGAGTTATTCCTACAGAGGCTGGAATATGACCTGCTCTTATTGTGCCATCTGCAGACTCATCACTACCTCTCCATGAGCAATTCTTGCAGACTGCTCCTGCAGGAGCTGATTTAGCCTTGTGCAACTTAGAGGATGAAATAGATGAATGCACAGTACACAGTTATATACATCTAAGCTAAACTGTGTATGGATGTGCCCAAAGGATGGGAAAATCCATTAAGCGTCACTTGGTCATTCCCTGGTGTGCTGGAATCTTTCTTAAGAGGATGACTGAGATCTGCTAAGGTCTTTTGAAAACGTATCTCTTGATATTTTGCCTTACAGAAAACACAAAGTCTTCCAAATGTCAAACTAAGAGTTATATCTATGTCTCCTGAATCTTTTTTCTGTTATTTTAACTGCAAAAATCACTCTCTCCAACTATTTTTCCTGTTTACTATGTTTTTTACCATGGAAATTCCAAAGTCCTGGTCCATGACTACAGCTGTGAGGTGCAAAATCTATTTCCAGTAGAGCTGCCTGTTATAAAGTCAGCACCTCTATATATCCAGCCACTGCACACAGCATTAACACAGTTTCTGCAGTTCACAAAATGATAATCTGAATCTTAGAAAAATAAAAACAACATTGACTTTCTTTCTCATCTTTACTGTGGCTACATTCATTAAATATCTTAAAAAGAAAAAAAAATGTAGGAACTATCTTGAGTATAGTCTGAATCATTGAAGATTTTAAGTCTAAAATCATGCTGTTTAATTATGAATCTTTAAAAAGATTCACAGGCAGTCAAATTTTCCACTCAAATAAATTGTAGCTTTTTTCACCTAGTGATTTGCCAAGGTCATGCATATCAAAACCCAGAACATATCTGCAAAATATTGTACAGTTGGCTTAGAAATCATGGCTTCTTAGAAATGGCTATATTTTGAAGCTATATGTTAGCAAAATCTCCATACTTTAGCAGTGAGGAATCCATTTGCATTGTATGATGCGGCTGTGTATGGAGACATACCACCTACAAGCTCTATCAGAAGCAGTGTAACAAGTAAAACGAGCCTATGCAGAGCTCTGTGGTAATGCTGCCATATTGCTTTTAGTACCCAGCTAGCAAGGAACACTGTAGATATGAAGAGCTGCATATAGTTACCTTTATATGCCATTTGAGCAACCATGTCTGCATTAGTTTGGAAAACGACGACAGGGATGCAAAGTTGTCCCAAGGGTTTGTAGCAATGCAATCCTTCAACAAAACTTTTACTGTTGGAGAAGTACTATTATTAGAACAAAAGAAAATAGCTTCTCCTGGTGGAGGATGTGTAATGTAAAGACTATTCCACATCAGTGCCTCTATTGGTTTTTGTGCTTTCTCCATGTTAGTATCTACCGATTATCTCAGAGCAGTCTCCCTTATTGAAGAGCAAAGGGATGCTGAAGCTTTTGCCTTAATTTACCTGCCACAAACTGCTCTGAGACTTGGACAGCGCCAATGCTGGCCAGACCCACATTTGCTTTGCTTCTTGGTAAAACAACCCCCACCTCGAAAAACATAGCCTGTGACCACCTGTGAATCACAGCAGTCCCTATGCATAACGTGTTATCTTGTAGCTGCTCTGCAGCAAAGTAGGTGATATTAACTAGCATTAATTTGATGAAGATTTTGACATATGGAAATGATGATGTTCTAAAGGTACTAGAGCTCCCACCTTCTGGTTGCCAGTATACAGAAAACTGATGTTGCAGTTTCTTCATAACTTTTATTACTTGGGCGAGGCAGGTTAGGCTCACTCTGGTGTATACTGCACTTGCCACAAATTATTGGTAAAGACACCCAAGGATAAAATCTTAATCGTGATACATACAGATGGACCATAAAAGAAGAAGACTTCCCAGAAAAGGAACACATGAACTACCTTCACCACTTTCTTGATCTGTAGAAGGTATTACAAGCACATAATTAGCATTTAGTTGGTGAAATCTCCCCTGTTCTCACATTTGCTGATATGCATTTTGATATTTTAATCATTTTTTGTAAGAAAAAAAAACAAATTATGGAAATGGAAGTTCCTAGACCTTTTTCAAGTGATTCATATAGAAGCAGTGTATCTGCCAAGATGCCTCAAGACAGTGAGATTCCTACGTGTAGTGTAAACTTTTGAAAATGTTTACAGATGCTGGCAGTTTTCCAGTCTTGGATAAGTGTCTAATTCTTTTGTGGAACAGTTTGCCGTAGTTTTCATTATTTCTGGCATAGGTAGGTAAATTGCATGCAAGATTCATCATCTCCTCCTGTGGTCTAAAATAACTTTCTTTGAAAAATAATGTATGAAAATTACTTTCTACTCACAGCTCCCCTTAAACTTGCTTCTGTTGAAAGTTTTCTTCCCTGCAGACCAGGAGCACTTGGAAATGGCATAAATGGACCTCTCCTTTTCAATAAGGTCTTTCATAATGTAGTCATCTGTGCTATGTGAGTGAAAAAAGGTGATATTCCAATGGGAATGCCCATAGGGACTGGTGACAGTGGGTGGAAATCTGAGCAGAAAGTAAAGAAATATTGCCACTATGACGCTGTATCTTTGTGAATTAAATTCCGATTCAACTACTACTACTTCTCCAGGGCTGGATGAGAAATTGATTAATGTAATTTAAAGTGAACAGGAATAAAGGACTGTTATATGCTTGCAGGTGGACTGCTGTTGAGCCCTGTCTGATACACTGGTGACAAAGCTTTATTTCATGGACTAGCATTTTAAGATGTTTGCATTTGTAGACCTTCCATATTTTTAGGGCCTGCACTTATAGCATAAAAACCCTTTTCCAGAAATTCAGTGTTCACAGTTTGAGAGAGGTGGCTTCCATATTCTTCCTAAGAATCTTCCAAGTCTTCTCTTTCCCTCCAATTATTTTGCTGCTTTTCTAAACTGAAGTTTCTATTTGGCTTCATTCGTCTCTATTTTGCACAGCCTCCGGGTATTGACTATGCTCTACAGCTTCTTGCTTTGTCAGTAAATATGTCCACAGCCTTATCGTCTTTGTACATCTTCCCTTCATACCTTCCACAATGACAGCAGGAAAAGAGGCAGAGAAAACTCCTTGCTCCTCTCTGATCCACCCATCTGAGCTGAGTCAGCGTGCCAGCACTGAAGCATAGAAGAGCAATCCAAATGTAGTTGGAGGTCTCATTAAAAATAACGGTAATAGCATTAAACATGCTCTAAGGTCCCAATGCTGTCTGCCGACAGACCCTCCCACATATTTAGGCTGTTATGCTGCAAAATTAATTTCTAAATGCTGTTAAGCATGCTTCAAAAATGCATTTTTAATTTATGGATGCTTTCATCTCTCTGCCACTTTCTGACAAGCTGTCCACTAAAAGTATATTGATTAGCATGAAAATCATCTCTTACATGTTTACTGTTGAGTGACCATCCATGCATCTGATGGCTTGTGATTTTTATGTACTTTTTTACATAAATCACTACCCAAAGCAACCCCCTGCTTAGGTCATTTCTTTTCTTGTGCTACTTAGATATCACTATGTTGCCTAAAATATGATTTGTTTTTAATTATTCAAACAAAGTATTTTCTGGTTCCGTATTGCAGATTTTCAGTCGAATGCTTTCAATAAAGCCAGTAAATAAAGCTGACTTTCTCATAAGTTATCCTATAAAGAGGAGGAGGAAAAAGCTACAAAATGGTCAATGCTCTTACAGCAGAATTAATCTCTTTCTGTTTACTTATGACAAACAACCCATCTGGATACTTCTTGCCAACTGCTTCTTGCTGACTGCATTCAGTGGGCATAAAAATAATTTGTTTTGATGGCATGAATATTTTAGCTTGCAGAAATGCATGTAGTAAGTAGTTTTAAAGCTGCTGTACCTCTCACTGTAATTGATCCTGTTCACCAAACATACCTATGTCTGAACATTTTCATATCACTAATACAGAGTTCATATTGCATCACTTATATTTCATGCATGAATATTCATACTACAACATTAAATTATAGCCTTGTATTCTATTATCTGACTTGGTTTTAATATAGATGTCTTTGGATGTGCCTTCTGCCATTAGACCTGGGCAGTGCTGGAAGAGCTTTCTAAAACTTTGCAAAATGTTTGTGACCTCCATGAAATTCTGCAGATAGAGACATCACCCTGAAAAAGCAAAGAGGAAGCCAAAGGCATGGTAAGAAGAGCTGACAGTATTTTGGTGATTCTCACCACAAGTTCAAAGGGGCCACCGCACAGAAGTAGTGTTTCTGAAAGACCTTTAAATGAGTTGGAAGCACTGCTTGTTGTCTACCGCACCATACCTAGAAAACACTGATGTCTAAAAAACAGAGAGATGACCAACCAGCATTGCCAGATCAAAAAGTATTTGGAAAGTATTTGTTTACTTGCTTTTTACAGAAGAGGTTGTGTAGATCACTACTATACTTTAGCGTCGCAAATAAAATTGTCATATATTTTCAAGTTGCATTTAGAGATTTAAGACTTTTTTTTCTTAGCTCCCTAAAAGTCTTTGGTTCTTGGCTTCCTTGTAATTTTTAAGACTACATTAAATCTATAATTCTGTATTTTCTGCCTTCTTTTAAATTGAAGATTAATTTTTTTTGTTTCTTTTATATCCCTAGTTATTAATTTATTTTACCCACATGTCTTTATCCATGACGCTTTGCAGAGTGAATTTGTCTGACAACAGAAGTAATATGAATCAGGTTTGTTAACACCTCTAGTTCTTCCTAGCTGCATTAGGAAATGGGCTTGGTTTTATATCCTTGTGAGCAGCCAAGAGACATCTTTTAACTAACACTGGTATCATTAAAATATCATACTGCTCTGTGATAAAGGGGAACATTTTATATGGAATGCCCTGGAATACCTTGAATTTAGGCCAGCACAAATTAAGTGTGGGGCTGTTGAAGTAAGTCCCTGTTATTGTTTTATTGTGGCACTCTCAGTGAATGCTTTCTGAATTCAGTTTTTGCAACACATGCCTAATGACTAATATTGACTGATTGCATTTAGCACGTGGGTTCCTAAGCCATAGATGATCAGCAGCATTAGGTCATATGCGTATGGCAACTACTTGTACGCACAGATGCTGACTTTTTAATAGCAAATTTTGTAATTACACTTCACTGAAATAAATTTCTTTTCTAGTCTTAATCAGCAACTATACTTTTGGTTCTTTCTTCTTCTAAACAAATATGCATCTATGTTTAATTTAGTACTTTTAATCTTTAGCCCTAAAAGAGGAGGAAATAAGGTAACTTTGCAAAAATCAGGAAATCATGAATGAGAAGACAGGAGTGAAAGCATTTTTTTTTTTTTAAGGTGTACCTTATTCTCAGAACAGACTTCTTATTTTGCATTAGGGGACTAATTTTTGTATCACTGTGTTGAGATGTAGTATCTCTGATTTGCAGTGTTAAATTCCTTTGACCAGATCACTGGATTTTGACAGTGCAGGCTTTTAGTTTGATCTCTGTGTGGTAACACAGTTTACACTGCCTCTGCTGGGATAACTGCACCATAGCATACGTTTGCAACTGCAGTGTTTTGCAACCAAAAGGCTGTTGCACGTTGAGAGTTAGCAATCCACCCAACACTTGGCCTGAGTGGGTGCAGGCCAGTGCTATGCTGCACGTCTCACTTCTCCACAGGACAAACTTAGCTAACCGTGGTGGAGGAGGCTGTAGGCGGCTCCCACGTGGCACCTAGCAGTGATGCCACCGGCACACACTTGCTTTTATCACGAATTGAAGCAGCACATTTTCATATAAACATCCTTTTGCTTGGCAGTGGAAACGATGAACAGAGTTGTTTGCTTCTAAGAAAATGCTATAAAAGCTCTAAGGACCTCAACATCAGTGAACTTCAGCATGGACAGGTTCTGCACAGTGTTCTGCACCCTGACTGGAGGTCTGCACAACTTGGAGGTCTCAGAAAGGACATCAGGTTATCTGTGCTAGTGTGCTAGTGTCAGTAAAAGGTGCTATAACCAATGCTTTGCAGAGTGTGACTGCCTTTCTTACTGGGTTCAATAAGGAATGCACTGCTTGAGTAGGTCGTATTAAAATGTCTGACTGAAGTGAAATATGATACAATACAAATAAAAATCTGTACATGTCTGGCATTTAAGAAAATACTTATTACAGAAGGTTGTTCATTCAACATTTTTGCAGACTTTTTGACTTTATTCCAGGAACTATCAGCTAATTTTCAGCTCAATAACTTTACTGGGAAGGGAATCTTACCCAGCCGTGGACATGTCCGTGCCAGCGCAGGGGCCTAATCTCAGAAACTGTAAGAACAAAGAGATAAAATGCAAAATCTGCCACATGTCAAGCTTCTACATTGTTTTTTAAACAGAAAATGACAATGTAAAATCAAATTTTATTTTTAGCAGTGTTAGCTTGAGAGAATGTTGAACATCAGATGTACTGAAACTAGTTATGTCAGCAAGTAAAACATAAAGCAAGTGATCTGGAAATATTAATGACCGAGAGAGGAATTTTAAAAACTAGGGAATAAGACACCTACATAGAATCTGGTACGACAAAGTAATTCATAGCACATCTATTCAATGAAGTTATCAGAATGTGCAACTAAGTCATTAAGACTTATTTTGGGCAGCGTACTCCCAGCCAGTCTTTTAACCCCTTAATAGGTTAATCTGTTCACCATTTCTCTTGCTTTCATTACATGTGTCTGTGCTGCAAGGAAAATAATACTTCTTGTGGCACATACTAAAACCAGAAGACAGTAGGTAGCAGGAGAAAATAAATGGTTTGTTTCTCAGTGGACTTGGTGTTATCCCCGCTCTCTAGGTCTTGACTTTCCTGTGTCTCCTAACCAACCAGAATGGTTCTGTTAATCTCCTTATTAGATGGTCCTTTCCCTGTGTTTGAGCCTTCCCCTTTCATTTCAGAATTTTGGTATTTAAGTCCAAACTGTGGTGAGGAAAAATTGTTCACCTCTCAGGTGATAACACTTAAACTGAATAAAGTCTCATGCAGTTCTCTTAACAGCGGCTTTGCACATGCTTGAGAGGTTGTACCAGCTCATCACCTAACTGCTCCTAAATTCTGCAGGATTGAGAATAGAGCACTCTTCTGGTTTTATGATTTTATGCCTAATTGTTTGTAATGTCAGGTTTTCAGAGCAGCAAAAGACCATATAAAAAAAGTGAAAAATTCCATTATAAGGCCTTTATACTATAATAATTATAAGAGCTGCATATATTTGGTGAGCACTTTTTGATCCTTTCATATCCTAGATGCATGAAAGTATCATAAGCTCCTATTAATTCCTCACATATTTTTAGTTGATTGGTTTGCTTCAACAGAAGCAATCTAATTATAAGAAGTAATCATCAAGTGTAACAGTTGAGGAGAATTTTTATCAACTAGAAAATTTTCATCAATTAGAAAAAAATAACACCTGATTTGTTTACTTCCCCAAAGAAGTTGCACTAAATTCTTTTAATAATGAATTAACACTTGATCTATAAGTGGAGGCTCAAGCTTTTCTGTTCTTGGCTCTTCTGCAGCATTTGGCTCTCTGCCTCTTCCACATCATAATCACAAAGCTGTATGGGTCTTGACCTTCAGGACCAGATATGCTGAAGACAAAATCCTACCTCAAAATAACAGACTTTGATTTTCAAAATAATTGGTCAAGCAGATTAATTCTACATGCCCTTCATTCTATATTTTAATTTAAAACAAAGTATCAATGGTAAACTTTACAATTGTACAGTTTGAAAGATATATATCTTAAAATATCCTAGAATAAGAACTTCATTTTTCCCTATTTTTAAAAATATTTTATTTTGTAATAATACCAACACAGGTTGTATTTCAACACTTTCAAAACTCTAGTGCTACTGGTGGTACAACACTTCTAATGGTTCAAGTGAAAGAGAATAAAGAAGAAGAAGAAATCAAGTTCTTAATAAAATTTCTCTTCAATTGATTACTGATTGTATGAATGTGAAAAAAAAAAAGCTATAAGTTTAATTGAAAAATTTCAAGCCGCTTTATATTATTTAGATTTCACAAAGTTTTCTCCATAAACCACAATGGCAAAGGTGCTGTCTGCTTATATACAAATCCCAGTTCTCTAAATTATACTTTTTATGAGTGATCAAAATAAAAAAGTAGCTGAGAAGAGATAGTATCATGTCTGAGATCTCACCATGCTCTTGTATTACTGCATTTCCAGCTAAACTACACCTCTTTTGCAAGTGATTGTTTTTTAACAGTTGTATTTGATTTGACAATTGTATTTTTGGCATATTTTGATAGATATATTTGAGGACTACATATAAACACTGTTCTTTTTTTTTTTCTTTTCAATATCCATATGGCCAAAAAAATTTAAACAGTTTTTTGTTACTTTTGGGAATAAATAAATATTTATGGGTAATATTTGTGTCGATAATAAAATTAGTATTGACTTTAGCAGGTGCAACACAAGAAGCTGACAATAAAGCAAATGGCTGTTTCATAATCAGCAATGAGATTATATGCAATTTGAGGCAAAAGTATAACGGATATGAGTTTGCATATGTTGATAGCATTTTTGGCACAGGGACTACAAGTAGTACTACAAATAGCCAAGGTTTTCAGGCTTGCTTTGGTCATGAATTTCACACACATTTTTTTTTCCCCAAAGTCATTCGAATCATTAGTATTTGTAATATGTATCTATCTTCTTATAAACTTTCAAAAATTTAGCCTGTTGGTTACCTTTAAGAAAGTGAATATTTTTAAGTGGTGGGAAAAAAGGGAAAAAAAAGTCATTTTTTTTTGCATAAGTAAATTAGTTTATTCTGTCTCAATACCAATGTAAGAATTTGCTTCAGACAAGTTTTGTAAATGGCTATGAAAAGTCAGTCTAGCCTCATATGCTATTCATAGATATTTAGGGCTGGAAGAGACTTAAGCACAGCTGGCCCTCCCTCCTGCTCTTAAGCAGGACTGAGCACATCCCTGGCAGCAGGACTGAGCACATCCCTGGTAACTATTTATATAATCTGTTTTTATAATTTCCACTGACCGAGATCTTGCAGGCTCCCCTTCTTTGTCATTGGAGCATGACTATCATCATAGTTAGAAATACTTCCCTGCTATAAATCTAATCTTTTCTAATTGCAAGTTAGAACACTTAAGATTTCTTTTTTTTCTCCTAATCCCAGTGGAAATGGGCATTATCAGATACTTGCTTTCTTCATAACAATCTGCTATGTAGTAGCAGGAACATTTTTCCCCCGTCTGGTTTCTCTCTCCTGTCTGTCTACTCCAGACTGCTTGCAGTAGCGTATATACTCCTCAGATGCTTTCTCTTCCTCTGGAGCAGATTGCAATATTACACATCTACCTAAGGATGCATGCAAGGCTTGATCATGAGCCCCTTGAAGCCTAGGGTGCAACCCACCATGCCCCCTCGCACCATACGCTTGAAGCTTCATCTTCCCCAAAGGCTGAAAATGACCTAGGGACCTTTTGTGGCAGGGGCAGCCACGATCTTGAATAATGATCTTGCTCCACTTTCCAAATGTGAAACCACAACATTTGTAATATAATCCCATCAGCTGAATGAAGACCACTTGGATAGCTGATGCAAGTCTGAATTTGATCTTACAAGCGGTGGTTAGCATTTCAAACACCTACCGAACACAGAATATGGTCATTTTGAGCCAGCATTGAGTTGTCCATTTTTTTGTTGCTTACCATAATGCTGCACGAACCCAAAATATCTCATTAGGTGATGGACAAATATGCAGAATAGCTGTGACAAATTACAAAAATCACAGCAAATGGTGGCAAATTTGCAAAATGTGGCCATTGTACAGAGAGAATTGAAAATAATCTTGAAAGAATGAAATTATTTTTTCATGGTTATTTTTAAATCCAGGTTGTTAATTCCATAATTTCCTTTCAAAGAAATAGATACTGTTTATCTACATAATTAAAATGGCAACATTTCATTTGTGGTTTATCTGCACCTGCTATTAATGATATAATGAAGTTGCCACACTCTTTCAGCACTTAATTTCATCAGTAATTTTCTACTGATAAAGCTGAGGAGAAATGATTACCTGCAAGAGCAAATATTGTATTTTATACTGTCTATTATTGCAGTTGATATAAGTTAGTAATAATAAACCCAAAATTTCTGTGGTAAAGTAGTCTAAAAGAGATTTTCAAAAAACAAGTGCTATTTTTTCCCATCTTTTCTTGGTGGTGTTCATCCTAAATGTCTTGTGGTTTCCAAAGTTAGTAAAAAAAATTAACAATTTATTTTGGCCAATTCTTTCTTATCAATTAATTTTTTACCCTAATTCATAGGTTGGTTCTGCAATGCCTCTGTTACATTTTGCTTTGTCTTTCCTGTTTAATGCCCCATAATTAAGCATTACTTTCCAGAACATAGTTTACTTCTCATTCTGGAGTCATCACTATTAACATGACATCTCTCTTGAATTATTTTTATACCATTGTCCGAGCACATGTTGTAGCATTGGGCTTCCTTTTACTATGTCGGAGAGAGCAATCCTTAACATAGGATAAGTATCCTTATCCTTCACACGTATCCTTAATAGCTATCCTTAACACAAACTTAGGGATTTAAATTTACAGATTAGGCAATGTTCTCCAATGTGCAGTGTTCAGTGGCTACATTTGTATGACATTGTCACTGTTTTGGGATTACTGAAACATAATTTACACCTTGCCTGTAGTTCAAAAGATCAGTTCTTCTGTGGGTCTTACTTTTCCCTCTGCAATAACTAACATTGCTATCTCATTTGATGATTGGGTTTTTCAGCAGCATTTCAAAAAGTGATCGTGTTATTTGCTCCAGGGTGAAAATAAAGCCTTTCCAAAATGGTATTTTTCAATATTTAAAAAGAACATAGCATAATGTAAAACATACTAAAGATCTATAGATGGGATACATTTCTAATGGCAGATTTTCATTTTTTAATTAATTTATCATTTATTGTTGAATAATGCCATTACATTGAAGAGACAAATTGAAGCACGTGGATGAGGCACGATGGATGGAGGCCTGTGGTTTTATGTTGCATGCTCTAGAAAGGATGAAATGATACCAGCTACCATAAAGATTATTATTTCCTATCTTTCCACCTAAGACAAATTGTGGACTGGCAGGCATTCAGGGAATGAAAAATCTATGTCATTTGTTAATTATGAAGTAGCGTTGTCCTGGGGTAGGTTGGAAATATTTCTTTTTTTTTTTTTTTTCTCATATGATTTATTCTTTGATAATATACATAAAAGATAAACCTAAATAAGTATAGGAATCATGACGGTCTTTAAATCATTTTTGCTTTTAAAGGTCAAGTCTCTAATGTACAAAAGCATACTCCTACTGGACTATTATTATTATTATTGCTATTACTATTATTATTATTATATGTTCAGCTAATACTAGCTTATCATAATCTTTCCCTCTTTTTAGTTAATGAACTGTGAAGAGAATTATTATGAGCTTTGACTGTTTGCTTATTTTCTGAAGGACCTAAAGGATCTGGATATTGGCATTTAATGGCATCTAAAGATTTTTTTTCCTACAAAATTCTTTCCACTATTTAAGTTAGTATGGGGATGATCAAAGCATCACGCTACAGGAATGATGAGAATATTGTGACTGCTATGCAATCTCTATTGAAATGTTATGAATCAGTCAATTTACATTAGGGCACTTTATGTTAGTGTGTGTTCGTGGTAGGAGAATTTGTCAACGAGCCCTAGGATCAAACCCAATTTAAAAATAAAAATAAAAAAAATAAAAACAAAAATAAAATCAAAAGCTTAGTGATGGATACATCTCTCCTGAATTTCTTTTAATATCTCTGTTCAGTGGGCTGAAGTGAAATTGCAAATAATCAGCATAGTTTTAGTTATCTGAACCTAGAATCTGCATCTTCAGGTCAGCTCATGGACTTCTCCAGAGGTGGGAAACACAGATTTAGCGAGGCTCTAGGATAAAGAAGTCTCCTAAAAGGAAGGTGCTGGGCAGCTTCTCAAACCACCTAACACCAGAAAGTAGCTCCAGGCTAGTTTTTTGAAGGTTTTTAAAATATTTTTGCCTCAGAGCTGCAGGTCCTCAGTGCTCTGAGGTGTCTCAGACCCAGAAAACTCCTGAGAAGCTGCATGAGTAAGCTAGCAGGAAGGCAAGTGCTTTAGAAAATAAACTAAAAGTATCGTGTTTCCACATGCTGTTTCACCTCCTTTAAATCATCTTTTTTCTGTTGGAGGATATTTTCATGAAAGTTTCTGACTCTTCCTGCTTAATAGTGCTTTGTTTAGAGCACTGTGTTGCTAGTTACAGCTGATAAGAAATTTCTTTTCTGCATTAATATCTTCAATTTCTATAGGCACTATAATTTTGCAGAGAAAATTCTATGACTTAATTCAGAGGAAAATTCCATGGAGTAAGGTCACATACAGAGAGATTTTGTAGTACCTAAGGATTCAGAAAATAGATTTTTCTGAAATTTTGTATTTAGAAAAATGCATCAGTGGGCAAAATCAGGACTCATCCTGGAAACTCTGTAAACATGTAAATCAGTTTGTAAGCCTGATTTGCAATGCAAAATGTGTGTTTGGTGGCAAAGAAAGCATTAGCATACATTTACCTTTCGCTCACAGTACAGCATTTCAACTTCCTATCATTGAGTGACTTCATCGCTACTTTTAATATTAAATTATTAAGAGTAGAAAAACTTGTGTGGCTTTTAATGTCTTCTTCCACTCACTGTTATCCATATTGATGAAATAGCCTGAATATTTCTTCTCTGTTGTGGATACATCCTTTTTATTTTTATATTAATGACTGTTCTCAGCAAGCCACACATGTGGGATGTTATGAAAGCTGGAACTAAATATTTGTTTTTCACTTTGAAAAGATAAAGATCTTAATCCAGCTTCTCAGCAGAATTGAAATGAGAAGATTTGTCCCTGTGTGATCAGGTAATGTTCTCCTTGACTGTAGGTAACCTAGTCCAATTTATGTTGGAGCCAAACAGGCTCAGGCCAAAAGTTAAATCTCCAAGTCTGGAGATTTAAAATACTAGATAGGCAAGATTACGAGTATAATTTTCATGTTAGCCCTGTTGGCATAGGCGCTGGCTCTTGGCAATGCCAGCTCTGTGCAGCATTTAGGGCCAGCCAGAGATGAGATTTCCTTGTGAACCCAAGGGAACAGAGGGATATGTTGAGACCTCCCCACAGAAAGTAGTGCTTTGAGTTTTGGTTAGAAACCCTTATTGTGCCTTTGTTGTTTTTCTAGTGAGCTTCTGTGAAGAAACAGGGACAGGGATGCTGATCTTGAGACTGCTGCTTATTAAAAAGAATATAGTACTTTGGATTTAAATTATTCTTAGTTTGAAAACTAATATTGAGTCCTGTAGAAATATCTTTTCTTAGAGATTTTTAAATCTTGCTTTTCTTTGAAAGGTGTATAAGTCTCGAGTAATATCATTGTGGGAGTTAAAAGATTTTCCCCGTTATCTTCAGTTCTGTCGTCTTTTCTCATGCGTCTTTCCTTTTGTCCTTATATGAGGATTATGTAGCCACTGAAATTTTATGGTGAAAGGAAAATCACATTTACCTTAGATCACCTAAAATTGTTTTTTATCCTAAGCACTGCTCGATTCTAGTTTCTTGCTAGTCCTCAAGATACCATTAAAACAAAAATTAAGGGTAGCCTGAAGGTTATTTTTCTCAAGGTGTGTTTGATCCATGAAGCAGAGGTGGAGCGTGTAAACGTGTTTGTGCAAGTGATTAGTTAAATGCTACAATGAAGCCATTTAAAGAAGGAAACACTGGGTCAGTAATTAATAAAGTGTTATTTGGGGAAATGAGGAGAAGGGAGAGACAGCAGAGGAGCTGGCCAGGAGGTTTCTAGCTAGGTGTAAGGCCCTGATGGAAATTAGTACAGACTTGACATTCTGCTTATTTCTCTTCTGAGTCCTTCATCACTTGAGGTTTTTCTTCTGAAACTTGTAGCATGGCGTCGTGATCTATCTGCTTCCCTACTCTGAAGCAGCACAATGTAGACCATGGGCTGTAGAAGTTAAAATTTCATATTACTCAAAATCCAGCAATTATTTCAAAGAAAAAAAATAATTTTTGTTATGTTATACACCACCCTAAGTCATTTCCTCAATCATATTATATATATGAAAATAAACTATTTATAGCATATACTATATGTGTGTGTGTGCGTGCACGCATATGTATGTGTATATATATGCATATGTATATGTATGTTTATATATGCATGTATATACATATATATACACGTACACGCACACACACAAATATATATATACATACACACACACATATTATACACTATAAACAGTTTATTTTCATATATATAACATGATTGGGGAAACACCACTTAGGGTGGTGTATAATATACATATATGTATATATATATACATATACATGTATATATACATATACATATGTATATGTATACATATATACACACACACAAAAACATGCTTGCCTATTCCGTATAAACAAGTAGGAAGTAGTACTCATGCCCTGTGCTGAAGCAGGTGCAGTACTAAATCTGTAGTTAATTGGACATTTCCAGGCTTTGGACAGATCACTTTAAAGGGCAGAAAAAGCTAATGTTTTACCAAATATTCACCAGCAGGTAGCAATGATTTCCTTGTCCAGCCTCTGTGTTCATTGCTTCAGCTTTCAGGGAGCTGCTAATGCAACTAAAGCCGTTTCTGTGTAGTAACACCTATGCCATCTTAATCCATATCTCAAGCGCTGCTAAGTCTGCCTTTCAAAGGTTCTGAGAATTCAATAAAAGCTTCTTCTAATGCTTATAAATAAATTTTACAATGCCACACTTTCACTAGTAGAGTAGTGGGGAATGAGAAAAATAGATAGTGTAACTGCAAGTCTTCTCTTTACCTGGAGTTAGAGTCCCATAAGGCTTTATTAAGTTAGTTTTCTGGGGCCACAGAAGCCTGTTAGCTATATTATGTTTTTCATCTTTGTAAAATCCCTAAAGTTCTTCAAAACAGATCTTGTGTCTTTGCTAAAATTGATTAAATACATTAAAAGAAAGACCCTTAAGCAGAGATTCCGAGGAAGAGATTAAAACAAAGTTAAGGAAAGTTTCTAATTGGCCTTTAGCCAAGTTTTCAGAAGCCTGGATCATCATAAAGTGATCAGGAAGAAGTGGCTGTTTCCCAGTGGGGTATATATTGTCCTAACAAAAAATAAAGGAAATATACTCTGGATAATCTACATTGTTCATAAGGGTACACATGTAATGCAAATGTGAATCACTTCAGCATTTGTAAATCTGAAACTTTCCATTTGGCATTTCCAATAGGGAATTCAGGTTGAAATATATGAAAGAAATATATCCATAGAGATGCTGCAAAAGGCATAATTAGCTATCTTAATAAGAAAATGCATTTTTGTAATAAAACAAGTATTCAGTCACGTAAGTTATTTGCATTTTACTGTCAAGTTTCATAAAAGAAAAAGTGAGTACTTCGCTTCAGTTCTCCAAAATGGTTGTGAAAGTTGTGAAATGATTGTAAAAGACCCAAATAAATTAAAAAAACCTGCTGACCTTAGAAGGCAATTTGACAATGTGACAGTTCTAGGCAGAGATTTGCAAAGTCTCCTGGGGTAAACACTGCCTGATTCTCATTAATTTCTCTTCTGCAGCCTTGTCCTTTGCCCATGAATCTTGTAGAAGGACTGACTTCCCAAGGGCCATGCTGAGGTGTGCAGGCATCATTTCTCACTAGTTAATCTTAGTTTCTTCCTGATTGTTCAGGACAGTGGTCAGAAAAGCTGTGGGTCAAGATAGACCAGAAAAGTATTTCTAAAAAATGTGAGCAGTAGTACAGTACTGGCTTTGGGAATGTTCTGTAACCACAGGTGCAGAGAATAACAATGTTCAGGATATGAGATCATTTCAAATCCAATAGTAACTATCTTTTTTTCCAAGCAAAAGTTTAACTCATAATTACTCTTTATATCAAAATCATATCATTAAGTTCTATTTGTGTGAATATTTTTCTATTTCTACCAGTAATTTATTTCTACAAATAATGCTGACCTTGTGCCACTAGAAATGAATATACTGCTCTAGGTCCATGTAGAGACTCTTGGAGCAGCGGGCAGAGTCAATGCCTCTCAAAGTTGGAGAGCGGAAGCTCCCACCATGGCAATGGCTGGAAAGCCAGTGACTTCTGGCACTAAGAGGAAGGTTCCTGCTTCACTGGAAGACTTAGAATTTTGGAATAGTTTCATTTCCCATGTGGCTTTTGAGGGGGAGGAACATTGTCAAGTGGAGCATCTGTGGCAGCTCAGCCTCAGCCACAGAGGAACACCAAGAGGAAAGGGTGAATGTTAGTAGTGGGACCTCACTGCTGTGGAGGAGAGAGGCCCCCATCTGCCCACTAGCTCGTCCATCTCAAGATGTTTGCTGCTTGCATTTGGGATGTCGTGAGGAGGCTGCCGAGGCTTGCATGGCCCACAGACTATCAAACTCTGTTGCTCTTCCATGTGGGCACCAATGATATTGCTGCATGGCTCTGGGGGTAATGGCAAGGGCATGGGGCCCTATGTGGTGTTTCCTCAATCATCCTGATGAGGAGAGGGGTCCAAGGAGAACTGAATGGATCCTATGGGTCAACTTGCACAGTTGGTGATGACAACAGTGTTTCAGTTTCTTTGACTATGGAACCCTCTTCAAAGACTGGCGACTGGTTGGTATAGATGGGATCCATCTCATCAAATGGGGCAAAAGTGTCTGCCAGTAAGTTGGCTAACACGGTAAGTGCAGCTTTAAACCAGGAATGGCAGGACAGAGAGAGAATGATCAACAGTAAAGTCAGGAAGTGGTAGATGGATTTGGCAACCAAAGGATCTGGGTGGTGTATGCAAAATGAGTGTCTTAATAAGAAAACAGGGCTGAAGTGGTATCACCAGAAACATATGCATGTAAATAAGGAAGTGTCTACAGGACAGCATTATGGGGAAAACTCTCATGCCATTAGTAGGCAGTCAGTTTGCTTGGGTACCTCTCTAAAGTGCCTGTACACTACTGCATGTGGCATGGGGAACCAACAGAAGTCTATGCGCAGTTACAGGGATATGATCTCACTGGGATCATAGAGAGGTGATGGGATAACTCACATGAGTGGAATGCTCTGAGGGATGGATACAGGCTCTTTAGGAAGGACAAACTGGGAAGGTGAGGAGAGATGGTTGTCTTTTGTGTGAGAGAACCCTGAAATGCATGCAGCTTTGCCTGAGGCCAGGTGAGGGGCCGGATGAGGGCTAATGAATGGCTCAGGATTAGTGGGCAGCTCAACATGAGTGACATTCCAGTGGGTGTCTGCTGTGGACGACCTAATCAGGAAAATGAAGTAGATAAGTCTTTCATCATTGGAATTGGAAGAAGCTTCATAGTCACAGATACTTGTTCTCATAGGAGTCTCTAACCACTGCTGGAGGGACAACACAGCAGGGCACAAACAATCCAAAAAGTTTATTCTCCTAATCTAGGATACAACTTCCTAACACAGGTGATCGAGGAGCTGATGACAAGATGTGCTCTGCTGGATCTCATACTTACAAAGAAGGAAAAATGAGTCAGAGATGTGAAAGTCAAGGGCAGCCTTGACTGCAATCATCATGAGATGGGGAGGTAAGGATCCTGCAATGATGGCAGAAAGCAAAAAGCAGGATCAAAGAGATCTCTGCTTCAGGAGAGTAGACTTGGTCTTTTGTTTAGGGACCTTCTTGAAAAAGTCACATAAGTTATGATACTGAATGGAAGAAGGATCCAGGAGACTTTTGTGATATTGAAAGACCATCACCTCCAAGCTCAAGAATGGTCCATCCCAATGAGCTGGAAATCAAGCAAAGGTGGCAGGAGGCCTGAACGGATGACCAAGGTGCTCCTGACTAAATTCAAACATAGAAACATGTACAAGAGGTGGAAAGGGACAGGTGACCTGGGGGGAACACAGAGACACTGTCCAAACATGCAGGAATGGATTTAAGAGAGCTAAGGTCCATCTGGAGTTGGTCCTGGCAAGGGATGTGAAAGGTAAGAAAAAGGCTTCTAAAAGTACATGAGTAGCACAAGGGAGGCTAGGTAAAATGTGACCCCACTTCTAAATGGGGCATGGGCCCTGGTGACAAAGATACAGAAAAAGCAAAGGTACCAAACACTTTCTTCTTCTTCTCTTCAGTCTTTACTGGTAGGGCCTTTTACTGGCCTTTGGGAATCCCAAGTCCCTGGGATCAGATGGGAAAATATTAAAAAAGAAAAGCTAAACATACATTCACATTTTCCTCATTTAATGAGAAATTATAAGTCACAAAGCTAAATAAATAGAAAGGGAATATTCAGAAGCCCAGAACTGGATTTCAAAGCTCAAGAATGCCTACAACGTAGAAATAATTGTGTAATTACAAAGTATTTGTGATTGAAAGGAACCTCTGGAGATCATCTGGTGCAGCCCTCCAGCACAAGCAGATTCATCTATAGTAGGCTGACCGTCTATTTGAGTTGTGAGTATCTCTGAGAATGGAGACTCCACAGCCTCTCTGGGCAACCCATTCCAGTGTTTGACCACCCTCACAGTGAAGAAGTAATTTTCTTCTGTTTAAGTGAAATTTCCAGTGTTTCAGTTAGTGCCATTGACTCTTATCCTAGCAGAGAACAACCTGGCTGGAAAGTCAGTTCTTCCAGAAATAAAACTGTTGAATGTGTGAGCTTACAGATGTATGGGAAAACAAAAATCTCAGTGCTTGTAAGGAAATTTTATAAGCCTCTTGGAAGAGGAAAATCGTATAAAAGTGATGATCTTGACACTTTTAATGCCTTTCCAATAGAAGTGGCTTTACACTGCATCTAATAACTATCTAGAATGGAATAAAAATGATAATATTCCTTGCGTTCTTAGAATACAGTAAATAGTTCAAGAATCTTGAATAAATCCTAGATGCTGTTTTGACTTTTATTATTATGAGATCAAAGTGATCAATTTGATTATATAGAATAGAGCATTTCCTCTATATTAGACACTTGAAAGTACGTTGCATTGAGGAAAAATAATTACTAAATTATTGGTAAAATTGGTTGGTAAAATTAAAAAATGTTTTTGGAAATCCTATGTATTTTGGAACTGTTTCTGAAGTTAATATATTGCACGGGGAACTTTCTTAGCCTGTGTGCAGAGGTTCTATGTAAGCACTTTCTTCACTCTGCATACCTTTGAAAACACCATCCATAAAGGATAATTGGTGGGATTGTTCCTAAAAGAATATCTGTTGGCATACTTTAGAAAAATGCTTGTAACTACAGCTGTACAGTATTGGTTTTGTATCATCTCAAGAAGAAAGAAAAAAAAAAACATTTTTCATTCAAGAATCAGTCTGAACACTGTTGCATAGAAGAATCCTGGCTCCATGACACACAATTTACCCAACAGAGCTCCAAGTGCCAGAGAGACCCTCAAGAATGAAATCCCAGTAGCAGGGATTTGTAAAGGTCTAAATAAAATTTGCAAAAATGCATGGTTCCTTCCTATTCCCTGTAGAGGGATCTCACAGAACCACTGCACCTCTCTGAGCTCACTGCCGTAGTATTAATCAGTACAAAAGTCCTGTTCCTAGTTGCATAAATGAACCACTTAGAAAAGGACTTCACAGCAGCTAATGCCTGCTGCCTCTTTTATTCTAAGACATGAACAAGGTTTTGCACAGAAGTTAGGCAGCAAATACTGACTCAGGGACTGTTTTGTGTATCTAGTTTAATTTCTGGCTAAACGGAGGACACTGATTCTTTTCCTGTTGCCCTATAAAGCAGTCAGAGACTAAAACATTTCACATTATAGATCTTTTTTTTTATTTAACTGTATGTGGTGTGCAGACACTATAATGCGTTCAGCTCTGAAAAATGGCAGGCATGTGACAGATGCTCAGAAGAGGACTTGAATGAATAATGTATGCCACTGTGAAACCATCCTTATAAATGTTAATACTAGGAATATGCAAATCTGAAGGTGAGGAGGAGTGTGGGTATACAGAAGTGTAAATGATATGAAACACATAACCTTGAAAGAGAAGCTGAAGAGGGAGCATCTTCTCTGTTACAACAATTTAAACGAGTGAACTTGTTCTCTAAGGAGAGTTACTCCATGAACGATTAAATGTATTTGGCACTGAGAACACCAAAGCGATGTTTTTTGTTATGGGGATGGCTGGATTACAAAACTGACACTCTGAGGCTCAAGATGAAGAATGCAACCAGGACAAACACATGCATGCTGTATCCATTATTTTTTGTTGACGCTGTTACTTAAATAAATCATGTGTATGGCAAATATGAACATATTTGAAGGTTTAGGAAGGCCTGTCATCTCCTATTCAGCACTACTCTTGTGACTAAATACTATATATACAGGTATACACACAACATATGAATACACACACACACATACACTGTATATATACTGTACTCTCTCTCTATATATATAAATTCTATACTGCTGTTATGACTGCTTATGTCTATATTAGTGTTCTATATATTTATATATATAAAAATGTTATGCTACTCTTATGAATAAAATTTAATAAAGGTCTTCAGAACTCACTGTGTTCCTGAAAATATCATATTAAAATTAAGGTTGTTAATGTGTACTATGAGTAGATAATTTTGCCTTATGAAAACTTGTGGGCTTTGTCACCCATTTTGCATTCACATTGGGAATACATTTAGGGAGGTTAACAGCTAAAAATGATACTGTAAGAATTAAGTAATATATGCCAGTGTAAGAATATAAGTACGTTTGTAAGAATATATGTCTTATATCCTGGAAAAGCATAGCAATTGCATACGTTTCTTTCATTAAAGATTCACAATAGCTGCAGACAAACTACACTGAAATTAATTCTTTCCTCAACCATAGTTTTCTAATGTAAAATTATTACACTTTAAAAATAATTCCATTGCATGTTTATCTTTCATTAGAAGATCTACATGAGGCAGATCATGTGATTACTTCTATTTTACCGTATGCCTTTCTGTGTAGAGAAATGTGACTGTTTAGACGTGATCATTAGATCAGAGTTTTTTTAAAAAAAAGTTTTACCTTCTTGTTTTAGCTCCCATCAGCATCATCAGGGTGGTTCTGAGGAAATATTAAATTAAAACCTTTAATCTGGTATACTAACATGGGAAAGTTGAGGTTGTTGGCAAGGTTACCTGTCAATCAGCTCTACTTTCTGTAAAGTTAACCCTTTTCCACTAAGGTTCAGCTGATTTTGACTCAGTGAGCGGCTTCTGGGAAATCTCCCTCAGAGCTCTATTTGAAGCCACAACAGTCTTAATAACAAATTGTTTTATTGCAGAAGTCATGCTTAGTGTGTTGACTCTTTTCCTAAGTGACTTTGTTGAAGTATAGCGTACATTTAGCTACCTGCCAGACAAGATGCCTATTTAACAGGAAAAAAAAAGTTCCGACTGTAATTGATGGTGCAGCTGCCCCCTTTTCAGTGATGGGGAAAATAAGCTGAGTCAAAGCAGATCTGGCTACAGCATGGCACTTCTGTCTTCACCGCTCTTTCCTCATTTCTCTTCATTTGGAAATGGCAGCTTTGCTTTGAACACGTTTATTCCCATGGCCTCCCATCCACCAACCGCTGTGCTCATTGCTTTCTTCTTTAAAATTCCTCGAGAGACATTGGCCTACGTTAAAGCAAAGCTTTTAAAATAATTCCGAATATGCCCTCTCCAGGCCAAGGGCAATAGTTTTAAAAGAAAAAGCCGTTGATAAGCCAATGATGAAGCAGAGATTGTCTTGTGCTGGGGAGGCTTGCAGTATGTATTTCCCAGCTTGGTCTGCATTATTCCAACATCATTTACGTTCAAGTATACTGTGCAGAAGACGCAGAATTTATACGAGTTGCCCTGGAAGTGGGGGCTCTTCCTAAAGAGTAAAAAGACAAGAAGAGAAGAGAACTGAGCTTGTTTAAAACCTCACTGCCATGGTAGCCTCACAAAATGAAGCATGACAAGCTGAAAAGCAGCAAAGGACCAGATCACTACTTCATCTAGTCCCTGATTTTGGTTGAGACAAGCTAAATATCAGATTTGGAGGTGCTATATCATTTCTATTTAACTGCTATTTGGATATCTGAGAGTAACTTAATTCATCACTGTTTCTTCTCCATATCTCCCCTGAGTATTGGTGCTTGTCAGGGAAATGATCATCTTTCCCGATGCCAAGGCACATTTGAGAAAGAAGAGACATTTTACAGAATGGACACTACTTGAATTAGCTCATTTCTGTTTCAATGTGGAGTAAAGATTGTATAATAGTATCAGGCTGAAGCTGTTGACTTTAGGAAAATAGTTTGCTTTCCAGAAAAACAGAATTATTCAGGAGCAAGCGTACATGCAATTTCCTCATCTGAAGCTGCAAAAGTAGCATAATGACCTCTCAGCAACTTCAGATTGCTAAGACCCGTTTTATTTTGCATCTTTCTAATTGCTACAGGGTCTCCCGAACCTGATAATGTCATTCCACTGCAAAACCTTTGGGTAATGTGGGCTCAGGGGGAATAAAGTCATACATCAGCTTCTTTGCAAGCTGATTGTTCTTCTGACAAAAATGCTAAGAGAGAAGCTTGCAGCCACAAGTATTTCTGGTTGTCTGTCAAAATCAAAGCATTGGATAGACTACCTCCAAGTGAGTCAGAAGCACTATGGTTATGTTCATTTGACTGTTTTGCCAGTTCTTTTGCAATGATATTTTAACAGATGCTCCCACAGCAAATTTCTTTTAGTCTACAATAAGTGTCAAAATACAAAGGAGAGATTGGGGATCTTTATTACTTTGTGCTGTCTTTTAAAACTCATAATGATATTGGGCAAAGAAGTGAAGGAACTATATTGTTGAGAATTGTTTCTTTTTGTTACATGAAAAAAATATTGATATAATACATGCTATTTCAGGGGAATATACTTTGTTTAGCAATTAAATATGTGGTCTTTAAGGATGAAAAATTGTTTGTTTGTTCTTTTATCTAGAGAGAGAGAATGAAATTTAACAGAGGGGTGAACAGTTGTCCAATCATTTTTTTTAATTTGGTTAAAAAAAAAAAAAAAAAAAAAAAAAAAAGCATGAAAGGAAGTACTCCTGCAGGTTTATGTTCCCAGGTATGAAGGGACCAGTAAAGCAAATAAAAGGAACCAGGATTTTATGTGTCAGGTCTCAGAGATGTCACGCAGGTGTCGCCAGGTAGGCTGGAGATACAGTGAAACTGAGGCACCAATACTCTGTATGAAACAGAGCTAGAGGCAGAAGACATTGACTTTTCCCCCATCCTCATTTGGAATAACACTCACGGGAAGATTTCAAGTTGCTCTGTTTGCTAATGCGCTCCCCAAGGAAGTTTCTTCTTGTTTCTTGGAAAGAGACTCCTGCCACTGTCCAAACATTTCCTTGTGTATCCAGGGCTTTTAAAAAAGTCAAGGCAGAAGTGAGCTGTAAACTAAATCTCCCATTTTACTGAACACGATCAGGACTGTTCCCTCTTCTCTTGACAAAGCGTGCTGGAGATCTAAATTATGATCCTATCTTTCTCCAATAAATATGGGAAGATACTGTGTTATGGGCATTCCACAAAAGGGGAGAGAAGATGAAGAAATAAGAAATGAACAATGGTGGAAAAAGAAAAAAAAGACTTTATTGGAGATTAAAGTCCATATTTTATTTGCTTTGGATAACAATACCTGATGCTAAGGGGGTAAGATTTATCTCATTTTTCTCCATTTTCTCTTGCAGGTTTCCCAAAAACCTATAGATATCTTCAAATACTGTTCTGAGAACACTCTTCACTATCTTCTGCTTCACTGGTGGGCTTTGTTCTGTCTATGTGTAAAGTTTTCCTAAACTAGGCAGTGAAATCTTACTGTAATTAAACATTTGCATAAATTATAACAGTTTCTTTAGAGCATTCACAACATCAACAACGTGAGAGACCTCCAGCGTCCTGGAAATAACCTCACCAACTTATTTGTTTGTAAATCTCAGAACACTATATTCCATTTCTTATTTGTAACGATCTCACTAGCAGATTCCAACTGAGATTATTCAGGAAAGGGCTGTTGTAGCTGGATCTCCAAAAACAGCAAAACTGTGCTTAGATAACAGGCAAAAAGTACAATTAGAATGACACAAAAAAAAGAAAAAAGAAAAGGAATCAAGAATCAAACAGAAAGTTATGTCTATATACTTCCAGTGAGTGTTGATATTTTGAATACCAAAAATGTTACTCCCATAAATAAAGGGTCTAGAAAACTTTTGTAGCTGATTCTGGAAGATGATCAAAACACTTTAGCAGCTTTGAAGCAACTTCTGACAAGATTTTTTTTCATCTTGGAACAAAGATAAGAGTGGTGTATTTTGTAGGAATTATGGCTAATGTCCATAAAATAATCCTTGATGTGCAGAAGGCAAACAGGGAGCAAAAATTATCTATTTCCTAACGCACAACAAGAGGGCACTCAATGAAATTGCTAGGCAGCACCAGTAGAACAATCATTTAAGACCACACAAATTCAATTCCTGGCCATGGAGAGTTACTGAGGTCAAAATTATAAGTGGATTAGGAAAAATTATAAATGGATCACAAAAAGGAATTAGCAAGGTCCACTGGAGATAGTCAAGATGTGAGTGTCGAGCTGGAAAGCTTTAAATTGTTGACTTTCAGAAACTATGTGAAGGAAATTCAAAGGTAAGGAATCCTAAACCTATCCTATTTCTTATGCTAATCATTTGCTGTTAGCTACTACTGTAAATAATAAATTAGATGTATCTTTTGTCTGATTCAGCATAAATGTTTTTTGTATTCACTAGAATACAGATGCATCAATAGGTTTAACTGTCATTTGCATGTCAAAATCTGAGTTTGGCAGCTGATATGATACACTATGATTTAAAGTATCTCTTGATGATTTAAGGGAGATCCTGACTCTTTCAAAAGCTGGAGTGGCTGCCAGAATCAAAATGGGTTTATATGACCACAGAACTAATTAGAATAAAATAGAATAGCTTTTATGGACTTTGCTCATCAGAGCATCTAATTCTCCAAAGTGCATCTCAAAGTAATTGGGCAGATATGAGCTGTGCAATAATGGTGTCGGCATATGGTGCTGCCACCGTGCACTCAGCAGTGCTCATATGAAGTCCTTCAGGCCACAGGTATTTGAATTGCATCTGGAAAAGCTAGCCGAGCTCCCCAAATGGGTTCTTTTCCCCTCCTCTGATTTGAAAAAAAAAAGAGAGACTCTACCTTCCCCTTGTTCTTTAGAGACAAAATTCAGCTTGGTACAAGTTTAATTGTGTGCTCCTGAAATTATGCTCCAATTTGACTCTATCATGCTGGATATTTAATTTTTTTATTTATTTAAAAATATTTATTTAAATATATGTATTAGCCCATGGAAGGTATAATGGTGAGGGTGTGGACCGTATGGGAATTAGGAGGTGGGGACTCAGTTTTGGCAAAAAATGCATCTGCATCAAGTATGATCTGCTATGTACTGAAAGGAAGTAAATATGACCCAGTCCTACTATTAGTTGCAGGTACTATTTAAAAAAGAGGTTGTACAGTCATGATGGATGTGGCTTCAAGGAGCTTGGGCAGGTGGTACCCAAAATAATCCTATAGGAACAGAAGGATCCCACTATGACCGTAAAAAGTTATATTCCTGGTTCTTCCAGTTATATTCCTGGTTCTTCCAGTTGTTTAGGTGTCTTAGAGCAAATTATTTTGTTTCTTTCATCTAAATGGGCTAGCACTTTTTCTTATACTACAAATTTTGAAGAGCACTAATGAAAAATGCTCCAGGAAAATGAGATCATTTTTATGATGTGCTATATCTAATACATGTTGACTTCTATGACGCCTTTTATGAAAACAGAACCAGATAGATATAGGAGATAGCTATAAATAGATAGATAGATGTAGGCTGTCAAAGTTCAGTACTTTATTTTTTGGTGTCAGAAATAGGTCAGTTATACTGGTGATTAGTATGGGATAAATGTATTTATTGACACTGAAAAATAAAGTATTGGCATTAATATTTATATATTTGTAAAACACCATGACTGGAATACATGTCTGGAAATACACACCTAAGAAGCAGTGATGCTCTCCATTACAAAATATACACTGTGGAATGACTCATAAAGTTGTAAAATGAATGAGCAAAAAAGCAATAAATAATGGTAACTATTAAAATTATAAAATGCAGAAGTCTGTTCTGGCAAGGGTTGGAATACGCAAGAAAAGACGCATAAATGCACTTCTTCCTTTTCTCCTTAAAAATCAGAAACCTGATGGCAACATTTTATCCCTGGAACTTTTGTCATTTGCAACAGCTGTTAAGCAAAGGCAGAAAGATGGTGAGTGGGGCGGAGAGGAGATATTTTGGGATCTCCATACAAATAGTCTGAATTAATACTGGAGACAGTTTGGAGATACTTGGCATGAATCATAATTATATATTTTAGTCTATCAATAGCAAGGAATAAATTAACATGCTCAACCTGTTCTTTCTAACTCGAGAACACTTAGTCTAGCAAAATGCCATTCACCTTTCCCCTGCCCATTTTTCAAATAGGCAAATCTTCTATTTTTCCTAATAAAAGGCAAAGGCAGAAGGAAGTCTGATTGTCTTTATAGCAAGTACAAATTTGGATTTCATTCTGAGCATGATGTATTTGATCTTTAGCACTTCAAAACAAAAAAAGAAAAAAAAAGCTTGAATGCATATTCCAAATACCACAGGAAAAAAAAAAAAAAAAAAAAAAAAAAAGAAAGAAAGAAAGGAGTTATTTTCGAGTTCCTAATTTCAGGTCCCTAATACTAGAGTTACTATGAGTAGTACCTAAATCCATGGCACTGGCAGATCTCATCCTAGAAAAAAAAAATTGTTTCATTTCTTTTTCTGCAGAGCATATTGTCTATTTAAGATGTCTTACATAAACTGGCAAATCTGGCAAGTCTCAGTGATTATAACTATTAGAAGTAAGAATAATAATCTTCCCACATTTGTTGTAAAATCTATATGTTCTGAAAAGTAATTAAAAAAATAAACTTACAGTTATTCATAATTTAGAAAATATGTTTGTACAGAAATCCTTGTCAAAATGTTCATTTTGCTGTGCTGATCACATCCTAGAATAAATGTCAGGCTTAATCCCATCAATCAATGTCTAGCTTTTTAATTTTGTCACGTCTACACACATTTTAGTAATTTCTAGTGTTCACAGCAGTTTTATTTTTACATAGCATTATTCTGCTTTTCCATTAGGCTCTGCTCTCGTAGAACATGCAGCAGAGATGTAAACACAGGACTAAATACATCTGGAATTATGTTTGAGAGAAAATCACTGCTTCTGCTTCCAGATTACCTGCAAAGTGTTAAATACAGCAGAAACCATGGGGAATGGTAGGATCAATAATGTGTATTTTGGATAGCTGATCACTGTGAGGAAGGTGTAACTTGGAGTTTGGGCTCTCTTTAGTGCTAGATCAAGCTCTCTTCCATGGTTTATCATTTTTTCCTTGCTTTTCTGCTATGTCTTTTCACACTAGACTTGTCAGACAGAGGCTGTAAATTATTTATATAAACCTCTCAAACTGGAAAATCCTGCAGCTTTTCCTCGTTAACTGTAAAATTTGCATGTGTGAAATTTCTAGTGCGATATTCAGAAACATTTGTTTGCTTTTACGTCTCTCTGATAAGCTCCGTAAACAACAAGTTTATTTATCCATGGCTCCAAAATTCCAGACTCCCTCATGATCATCAGTTGGGTCTGGGGTGCTCAGCCCTTCTGTTCAGGAGCTATAATTATCTCAGTGAGTTAGCCAGATTCCTAATAGATACTTTTCATACTTCACTCTTGCTTGCTCTTTGATATGTTGACACAGAGCTAGGCTTTTCCTCAGTCTCTGTGAGTGATTTCCACTGCACCTTAAATTCTGCTTCATAAATGGTTGCACTATTTTACATTACTCTTGTGCCAGATGTAAACATTGGTTAGATTACATGCTACCAAAATACACTTCTTTAGGGAGAAACACCTCTTTGTAAAGCCTCCTTTTCACAATGCTCTGAAGTCAACCTCACATTTTGATGAAAATGGTGACTGTTAATGTTGACTGCAACAAGACACTTGTGAGCCTCAAAAATATGGGATTTTTTTTTCTACCCACGTTGTTTCCCTGTGTATTTGAACAGTTCTATTTTCATCTCTGCATAAAATTCATTTTCGGGGTAGGCTTCATACGTTGCTAGTGTACCTAAAATCATCAGCATTTCATTAATGGTTCTGAATGTCTTGCGTTGTGCCTTAACATCATCTGGTTTTACAAATCACTCTGCACATGGTAGGAGCTATATTATATGCAAGAAATTATACATGGAAAGAAAAGAGCAGATGATTCGAATCCAATTTTATTCAGTTCATAGAAATAGAAATATCTGGACTGAATAAGAATAGCTTTTCCTTGCTATGGTTGGTCAAATCTGAGTCCTATAAAAAGTCATTGCTACTTTGCGTTTTCAGCTCTTGAATCAGCTAGGAAGGCAATGAAATTGGGGACCAAGCCTGATTTGGGATGTACCAACGTGAGGGGGAAAATCTCTTCATGTTGTAAAAAATGTTGTGGTGTTGTTTATCTACTTTTAAAGAATTAAGGTTTTGCTAGATCAAAAAAAGGAACAGTGCTTTTTATGGCAAGGTATAATGTAAGTTGGTCTGAAAAGAGCAGAATGAAGTAAGTCTCAGCTATACATCCATCAGCAACACCAGCTGTTTCAGAACAGAATAGACATTGGCCATTTTCGACCCACCCCTGTGCAGCTGTGGATTCACACAGGTGTTTTAGGGAATAAACCACCTTTAAGATTTACTATCTTTCTGACCAGGAAGGCAAGGTGATAAAGTTGCTCTTTCTGTGAGAGAGCAACTGGAATGCATTGAGCTCTGCCTGGGCGGGGGGAGGAGGAGGAGGCAGTCAAGAGCTTATGGATAAAGATCAACGGGCAGGCCGGCATGGGGGACACTGCTGTGGGTGTCTACTACAAGCCACCCGACCAGGAAGAGAAAGTTGATGAGGCCTTCTACAGACAGCTGGAGGTAGCCTCAAGATCACAGGCACTGGTTCTCATGGGGGACTTCAACCATCCTGCCATCTGCTGGAGGGACTACACAGCAAGGCACAAACAGTCCAGGAGGCTCCTGCAGTGCATTGACGATAACTTCTTGTCACAAATAGTGGAGGAGCCTACGAGGAAGAGTGTCCTGCTGGACCTTGTCCTTACCAACAGAGAAGGACTGGTTAGTGATGTGAAGGTTGGGCAGCCTTGGCTGCAGTGACCATGAGATGGTGGAGTTCAGGATCCGGCAGGAAAGAACTAAGGCAACATTCAGGATTGCAACCCTGGACTCCAGGAGAGTGGACTTTGGGCTCTTCAGAGACCTAATTGATTGACTCTCATGGGTTAAGGCCCTAGAAGGAAGGGGGGTCCAGGAGAGCTGGCTAATATTCAAACATCACTTCCCCCAAGCTCAAGGGCGGTGCATCCCAAGGAGAAAGAAGTGCAGCATAAGGGGTAGGAGACCTGCATGAGTGAGCAAGGAGCTCTTGGCCAAATTCAGACAGAAGAATAAAGTACACAGAATGCGGAAGAGGGGGCAGGCTACTTGGGAGAATTATAGGGATGCAGTCAGAGTATGTAGAGATGCAGCAAGGAAGGCTAAGGCCCATTTGGAATTGAGTCTGGCAAAGGATGTCAAGGACAATAGGAAGGGCTTCTTCAAATACATCAGCAGCAAGAGGAGGACTGTGGAAAATGTGGGCCAGCTACTGAATGGAGTGGGGGCCCTGGTGACAAGGGATACAGAGAAGGAAGTATTATTGAATGCCTTCTTTGCTTCAGTCTTCACAGCTAAGGGCAGCCCTCATGAATCCTGCAGCCTGGACATGAGGGAGAAAGTCTGGAGAAGGGAAGACTTTCCTTTAGTTGAGGAGGATAGGATTAGAGACCTTCTGGGCAAGCTTGACATCCACAAATCCATGGGCCTGGATGGGATACACCCATGGGTACTGAGGGAGCTGGTGGATGTTGTTGCCAAGCCGCTCTCCATCATCTTTGAAAGGTCCTGGAGAACTGGAGAGGTGCCTGAGGACTGGAAGAAAGCCAGTGTCACTCCAGTCTTCCAAAAGGACAAGAAGGAGGAGCCAGGCAAGTATAGGCCAGTCAGCCTCACCTCCATCCCTGGAAAGGTGAGGCAACAGCTCATTCTGGTTGGAGGAAAAGAAGGTGATCAGGAGTAGCCAGCATGGATTCACCAAGAGGAAATCCTACTTAACCAACCTGATAGCCTTCTATGATGGAATGACTGGCTAGGTAGATGAGGGGAGAGCAGTGGACGTTGTGTACCTTGACTTCAGCAAGGCTTTTGACACTGTCTCCCATAACATCCTCCTAGGCAAGCTCAGGAAGTGTGGGTTAGACAAGTGGACAGTGAGGTGGATTGAGAAATGGCTGAAAGGCAGAGCGCAGAGGGTTGTCCTCAGTGTCATGGAGTCTAGTTGGAGGCCTGTGGCTAGTGGCGTCCCCCAGCGCTCAGTACTGGGTCCCATCCTGTTCAACTTTTTCATCAGTGACCTGGATGAGGGGACAGAGTGCCTGCTCAGCAAGATTGCTGATGATACCAAGCTGGGAGGAGTGGCTGAGACACCTGAGGGCTGTGCTGCCATTCAGAGAGACCTGGCCAGGCTGGAGCGTTGGGCAGAGAGGAACCTCCTGAGGTTCAACAAGGGCACGTGCAGAGTCCTGCACCTAGGGAAAAATAACACTAGGCGCGAGTACAAGCTGGGGGCTGACCTTCTGGAGGTCAGCAGAGACCTCTGCAGAGAAGGACCTGGGAGTGCTGGTGGATGACAAGTTGACCATGAGCCACCAATGTGGCCAAGAAGGCCAGTGGTATCCTGGGGTGCATTAGGAAGAGTGTTGCCAGCAGGTCGAGGGAGGTGATCCTGCCCCTCTGCTCAGCCCTGGGAAGGCCTCATCTCGAGTACTGTGTCCAGTTCTGGGCTCCCCAGGACAAGAGAGACATGGAGCTACTGGAGAGAGTCCAGCATAGGGCTACAAAGATGATCAGAGGACTGGAGCACCTGCCTTATGAGGAACGGCTGCGAGATCTGGTCCTCTTCAGCCTGGGGAAGAGAAGACTGGGGGGGGGGGGATCTTATCAACGTGTATAAGTACCTGAAGGGAGGGTGTCAAGGGGATGGAGTCAGACTCTTTTCAGTTGTCCCATGTGACAGGACAAGAGGCAGTGGACAGAAATTGACGCACAGGACGTTCCGCCTGACCGTGAAGGGGAATTTCTTCCCTGTGAGAGTGACAGAGCACTGGAAGAGGTTGCCCAGAGAGGTTGTGGAGTCTCCTTCTCTGGAGATATTCAAGGCCGGCCTGGATGCAACCCTGTCTAACATGCTCTAGGTGACCCTGCAGAGCAGGGGAGGTTGGACTAGATGATTTCCAGAGCTACTTCCAGCCTTACTGATTCTGTGGTTCTATGATTCTATGTGTTTAACAGCTTCTAAAATTGAGGGCAGCTGGGAAGATGAGAGAGGTGGTTGTACGGTCTGACTGCAGCAGCACAGGAGATGATACTGTAGTGATTTTAACATGATTCTACAATGATTTTAATGATTAAGGGCTCTGGCCTTTAAAGCTGTTTCTTTAGCCTTATTATGCCTTTCATGTGCAAGGAGCAACCTGAAACTCTTATTCAGAAACATTTATTTAGCTTGCTCTAAAAGCTAACAATAGCCAAGGTCTTTCAATAAGGATAATAATGTAAAATAAATCATTGAGGAGTAAGAAATGCCAGTATTAATGTTGCTTGTAACTTGTTTAATTCCCCTCCCTAGTGCACATACAGTGTGATACCATTTTTAATTAAACGCTTTCACCTGTGTGTCGTGCAGAACTGCAGGCTCATTCATTGCCATCAAAAACTTTTCTAAGGAGGCTACACTGTTATTTTATGTTTTACTTCAAAGTGGGCACTTGCGTTTTTCTTAACTTTGGAAAATATAGTAACACCTGGTCCTCAAATTTTAATTCTTGTTTAAGATGTGATTAAGACATTGTGCTAGCTTTCATATGCTACTATAAAAGTTTGGCCAAATTATAAGCTTTTGTAAATGACTCCTTGGAGTGAAGCTGAGTAGTCAACCTTATATTCCAACTATAATTATGAAAATGAAGAAAATATGACGTCTTTTAGTTGAGCATCCAGTTTTCCATCTAAAACAAGCTGTACTGCCTGAGGCCAAACTAAAAGATTTAAATGCACTGTACAGATAATAAGAGGCTAAGTGTTTTAGTAGGATGTTTCATTACAGCTCCTCTTAAACTGTAGTGTAAGGTCAAATAGATCTGGGAAGATGGTGCCATATTCCAGCATAATGACTTGCCTTCAACCAAAATGGTATGCACTATATAAAGAAGATATTTCTACAACAAGATACTACTACTTTGAGTTTGGGTTCTAGAGTGGTTTTGTCTGATGTATAACATACCTCAGTTTATGATTTCAAATATACCTTTATGTTATAAAATATATATTGAATATTTGTGATATATATAATTGCATTATAATAATACATTATACCACTATAAAACTTAATATTATGCTACTTACTATCTTTTTCTCTTTGTACACTAACAAACACAGAGTGGTGCCACCTGAGACAACTGGTTATATCAACTCTTGGAAAAGCTCTATATCACAGAAATAAGTCACTGGAATAAAATACTCTATAGAAAGAAAAGCAGTTGAGTGAGAATTTTTTACTCACTGAAAAATGAGTGACCAAATTGTGAAAATACTTAAAAGCTTTGGGAAAATTATTCAGGCACCAATAAACATAGTGTGTTTGCTGGAAATGCAGAATTAATTCTTTTAGTATTTCCACAGCAGATACACATATTCATATGTAGACAGATAAATGGCTGTTCCAGCTTTTCACTTCTAAAATGTTACAAGTGTTACTGTCACTATAAGCAGGAGAAAACACTAGTTGTTTTGACACTTCAGAAACTGCCCTCATTGAGTATAAGTTTTAAAAGATTAAATTATGAATAATTTTCTGACAATGTTAATTTATTTTAGACTCTGAAAAGTAAGAAAACATTTCTTTCACCTTTCCCCTGAATCCAGCAGGTGGCAAAGCAGAACTTATAGACACCCAGGGAAAACACAAAATTCAGATAGCTCTCCGTTCCATATCTTCTCATTTTGATGTGGAAGAGGCTGAAAATACATGTGCTGTTCCTGTATGTAGTAAGTAATGAACTGCAGGTTCATTGTGCTGACAATGCAGAAACTCATGGCATTCTGCAGGAGAAATTTAGAGAATTTCTTTTTTTCTGTTATATTTCTGTGAAAACTGTTTTTTGAAAATTTGTGTACATCTAGAGGTACTTTGAGCTGGACAAAGCATACACATTTAAAAGCACAGACTTTGCTGAAGTATGGATGAAACATCAATAGATGAAGATATCTACTATGGAAATAATATTCTTGAGCTTCTATTTGGCTTTATTTTGATTTTGGTTATATGTAAATAAAATGCTTTGTGTAAAGCCGTTAAGAAAAAGTACCTGCTGTGTAAATCATATAAAAGTACCTTGGGTGCTCCTCTGTGTTATCGGCCTATTTCCTCTGTGACTTCTCATGTGCCATCTGCTTCATCTTTGACCATGGCAAGTGGTCACACAGAATGGTTGAGGTTGGAAGATACCTCTTAAGATCATCTAGCCCAACCCCCTTGCTCAAGCAGGGTCACCTAAAGCATGTTGCATAGGATCGCATCCAGTAAGGTTTTGACTCTCTCCAGAGAAGGAGACTCCACAACCTCTCTGGGCAACCTGATCTAGTGCTCTGTCACTCTCACAGTAAAAAGTTTTTTCCTCATATTCATGTGGAACTTCCTGTGTTTCAGTTTTTGCTTGTTGCCTCTTGTCCTGTCACATGGGACAACTGAAAAAGTTTGTCCCCATACCCTTGACACCCTTGACACCACAACCCTTCAGATAATTGTAGACATTGATAAGATCCCCCCTCAGTCTTCTCTTCCACAGGCTGAAGAGGACCAGATCTCGCAGCTGTTCCTCAGAGGGCAGATGCTCCAGCCCTCTGACCATCCTTGCAGCCCTAGCTGGACTCTCTCCAGCAGCTCCGCATCTCTCTTGTCCTGGGGAGCCCAGAACTGGACACAGTACTCGAGATGAGGCCTTCCCAGGGCTGAGCAGAGGGGCAGGATCACCTCCCTCGACCTGCTGGCAACACTCTTCCTAATGCACCCCAGGATACCACTGGCCTTCTTGGCCACATTGGTGGCTCATGGTCAACTTGTCATCCACCAGCACTCCCAGGTCCTTCTCTGCAGAGGTCTCTGCTGACCTCCAGAAGGTCAGCCCCCAGCTTGTACTCGCGCCTAGTGTTATTTTTCCCTAGGTGCAGGACTCTGCACGTGCCCTTGTTGAACCTCAGGAGGTTCCTCTCTGCCCAATGCTCCAGCCTGTCCAGGTCTCTCTGAATGGCAGCACAGCCCTCAAGTGTCTCAGCCACTCCTCCCAGCTTGGTATCATCAGCAATCTTGCTGAGCAGGCACTCAGTCCCCTCATCCAGGTCATTGATGAAAAAGTTGAACAGGATGGGACCCAGTACTGAGCGCTGGGGGACGCCACTAGCCACAGGCCTCCAACTAGACTCCATGACACTGAGGACAACCCTCTGCGCTCTGCCTTTCAGCCATTTCTCAATCCACCTCACTGTCCACTTGTCTAACCCACACTTCCTGAGCTTGCCTAGGAGGATGGGAGACAGTGTCAAAAGCCTTGCTGATATCTCAGAGTCTTGAGTTTTTCACTGTTTAAAAGATGCCAAGAAAGTCTCACTTTTGTCTTTCATCCCTATGTCTCTGGTGCCCTCTCAACTCATTGAACACACGCTACTTCTGTTTCCTTTGGAATAATCATAATGTTCATTCCCTGATTCTGCCTGGTAAAGGGAGATACCCTCATATAACCACTGCCCTGTCTCAGATATTAAGAATTACTTCTCCTGGATTTTGCTTACTTAGAGAATATAAAACAGAAAAAAAAAACCAATCAAATTTAGTACTATGAGTAGTTTTTCCAATGTGGTAGTATACTGTCCTTTAGATATTGCTTAGGCTATATGAAATAAGGGGGGGAAAAAGTGTTTTCTATTCAAGTGGGCCAACAATCCAGGCATTTATTCATGAATAAAGGGAGTTGCAAAATCATCCAGTTCAGCTGAACTTAGATGAACCCTTCAGCTAAACTCTTTTCATCCCAGACTTACAAATTCCATGTTAGATCATTCTATGTTGATCCTGTGAGGAAATGCAAGAGCTTGAAAAACGCCTACTGCAACATAGCATTTTTACGGAAGAACAGGTAGGTGGCAGAAGAATAAGAATACATTGAATGAAATACAGATGCTTTCACTCTGAAACTCTACAGCATAATTGCAAGGCGCAAAAGTGTTGGATGGACTAGCTCACTTCATATGGCCGGCATGTGAGTGATCATAGTCCTAAAATGTTAGCATTGAGGATGTAGTGACAACATTACACACACACACAAAAACTTCTCTCAAAATCACAATGGATGTAGATGTTTTTAAAATTGAAATCATTTCTGTGGAAATATGATGCATTACATTCCTGTTATACATTCTATAATGACAAAATCTGCTGTAATTCGGGAATAATTCAAACAAAAATAGTATAGAATGAAACAAAAAAAAGAGAGAAATGTCTGAAATAAAATTTTGGGAGTTTTCTCTCTAGAGTGGTATAAGAAAGTATTGGAGATGAAAGTAAATGCATTCAGAATAACTTCATGTTTTCATCTAAATTAAAAGTGAAATTAAAGTTCATCTGGTAGATGAAATGCTAGGACAACTTACCTTAACATGTTACTTGACTTTGGTTGGTTGATTGTCGGTTTTAATCTTTTCATTTTGACTGTAGTGCTTTATTCCCAGTCTGTCCTACAAAGTTTCAGAATTGAGATGCCTTTTAAGACTTAAAATAGACAAATATATAATAACTATTATATATTTTAAGTAGATAAGGTTAAAAGAGGAGAAGAGAGAATAAGGAAAGCTAAAGGTGGGAAAAGTAACAGGGAAGAAAAAAATAGCACACAATGATTTGAGCTTATTATTGTAAGTTAAAACTCTTTACTGTCCTATTTAATGAAAATACCCTTAATTTGATGTCCTTTCATGACTTTTCTTCTTATTCATTATAGTGATAATTACAGCTTCAGCTTATGTATTATTTATATAACACCAACAATTTGATAGGTACTTAATAGATTAGAAAAAAATAATATAAAAAATCTTTTAAAATAATAATTACTGTCAAAAGGCTACAGTTGAAGATAATGGATATAAATATTAGGACAGATACATAAAAGTGTCATACAGACAGGGTAGACAACAAAACACAAGTTGGGTTGGGGGGCCTCTGATGGGTGCATGCAGCTGGGGATGTTCATTTGGGACACAGCTATGGGCGACCCCCGTACACCCTTCCTGGGAAACCTACAGGGATGACCACCTTTTTGAAATGCCTGTACACCAATGCACGCAGCATGGGGAACAAACAGGAGGAGCTGGAGATCTGTGTGCGATCGCAGGGCCATGATCTCATTGCAACCATGGAGACATGGTGGGATAGCTCACATGACTGGAACGCTGCCATGGATGGATATGCAGTTTTTAGGTGAGACAGGCCAAGAAGGCAAGAAGGTGAAGTTACTCTTTCTGTGAGAGAGCAACTGGAATGCATTGAGCTCTGCCTGGGCGGGAGGAGGAGGAGGAGGCAGTCAAGAGCTTATGGATAAAGATCAACGGGCAGGCCGGCATGGGGGACACTGCTGTGGGTGTCTACTACAAGCCACCCGACCAGGAAGAGAAAGTTGATGAGGCCTTCTACAGACAGCTGGAGGTAGCCTCAAGATCACAGGCACTGGTTCTCATGGGGGACTTCAACCATCCTGCCATCTGCTGGAGGGACTACACAGCAAGGCACAAACAGTCCAGGAGGCTCCTGCAGTGCATTGACGATAACTTCTTGTCACAAATAGTGGAGGAGCCTACGAGGAAGAGTGTCCCGCTGGACCTTGTCCTTACCAACAGAGAGGGACTAGTTAGTGATGTGAAGGTTGGGGGCAGCCTTGGCTGCAGTGACCATGAGACACCTCCTATGCTTGAGCAGGGATGTTGGAGTAGGGATGTCATATCATATGCAGGGATGATCTCCAGAGGTCGCTTCCGACTTTACTGGTTCTATTTTCTATGAAACGAAAAAATTGAGTGAATAACAATGATTGTTTTGTATTTTAGTAAACTCAGTTTTGTTCTTTTTTTTTTTTCTTTTGAAAACTTACACAATTAACATATAGTGTGATTATGTAATGAACTTTCTGGGTACAGTATATATTTATAGTAATTCTCCAGCATTTATTTTGCGCATAGTTCCAGTAGCCCACAGTTTAAGGTGCATCAAATAGCAGTGATGCTTATACTATGCTTTTTACGCATTTTTCTATTGCTGAATGAAATATCTTGATTATTGAATATCAGAATTATTCTTCATATTTTCTGCCTGACATTGCTGAGCTTAAAAGGTGAGTGACAGAGTGTATGGATTTCGTATAGCTATCCAATATGCAGTTTTAATCAGATGTGTTACGATCCACTAAAACTGTGGATTTCACTGAAGTGACCTGAGATGAACACTTCTTTATCTGTGTCTTCCCTGTGGACCTTCACAAAAGCATTCTGAAGGCACAGAAAATGATCCAGATTATGTGAGGCACCTAGAAAACTGTACTTCGTTGCTTCAACAGCCTTAGAAATTTTACTTGCTACAGTTGAGATCTGTGGTTTGGAAGAGGATGCTTTATCCATTCAGTGACATTTGTGCATTCATGACTGTAATGCATGGAATTTGTCTTATTTGTATGTTTTCAGTGGAACTGTAAATTCCTTTAGAAATCAATGAGTGACCTGGAACTCCATGGCCTGGGGGAAAGGAGGAGACTGATGGGGGAAATACTGACCACACTTGAGGAGTAGCTTTAGAAGTTTGCAAACTTGGTGGAAAAATAGTACGGCTAGGTCTCTCTGCTCTTGTAGAGAAACCATGAGGCTGAAGGGAGGACAATCAGGGCTTAGAGATGACAAAAGCAACCTCCCAGCATCTCATGAAAATGGAGCAGAGATTGATCCATCTAAGAAAGACACTGACTTAATAGAAACAAAGTTTGGAAGGGAGGTCCTGCCTAATAAGGACACAGTGTACAGAGGGATTGTGAGCGTGTTGCTTGAATATTCAGTATTAATAATGCTCACAAATTTTCTAGCATCACTAGGAAAATGATTCACACGGGCTAATGTACCACCATGCTTCTTTCATTTTCCAGATAGCTATTTTACAGCTTTATTCAGCTCTGAGTGGTATGCTTGGGGAAAAAAAAGGGGGGGGGGAAGAATAATCATCATTCCTCACCAATATTTGGATCAATATTTCACATTTTTTTCAGAAATAGCATAGCAATATGACAGTCTCTGTCATTTCTACGAAATGTACAGAATTCATATGAAATTAGTTTTTTTTCCTTCTGCTTTTTTTTTATATAAGGGTAGGATAGCTTTTATTCACCTGTCCTGATTTGCTCTATTTTAACAGTGGAAGCAGATTGCCTTTGTATAGTGTTCAAGCCTGTTTTAATACAGGTAACGTATAAAGAGGTAGTCTGGGCTGAAATGATCAAAAGGCCTCATTTTCTGCCTTAGTTACCCAAATGTTTCAAAGCGAATGCATTTTGAAAGCTCTACTATTGCAGACAGATTGTATTTTTACTGCTCACTCTAAAAAAAACACTTAGTACTTAGTACTTCACTTTGCTGGAAATTAATCTTAACAGCTTCCTGATAACACAGTTCCTCACTTTACATAGGACTCAGAGACAAAAAGGTGAGATAATGATGACTGTGGTTGAATTGGATAAGATATCAGCAAGACGGCAGAATTCTGCTCTTAGTATGTCATGTCAAAAAAGCTAGTGCATTCATTCTGCCTTTCACATCTGTGGCGACTGACTTGCGAGAGAGAGAAACTCGGGATGATTTTCTTGTCACAATAAATAGTCAAGTCTGTAAACAGTATGTCTCGCTCAGGTCGCTGATGTTCTTCTCAGCTGCTGTACGGTCTTTATGAATTCCACCTGTGGACTATTTCTAAGTTGAAGAAGAAAATAATTTTGATATATAACAGCTGATAAATCTGGGGATAGAAGTCCTCCTTATGCATCCCTTTTAGGTGCTCTGGATTATATTCTGGTAGCACTCCCATTGACTGAATGGAAAACTCAGGCTTCTAAGTTGCAGTTATCTAAATTGTACTCGGGTTTTCTCACACAGATGATGTGAATGTTCTTTTTTGGCTAATAATTCATCCTCCATGTGTTAGTGTGTCTTCAACATTCTGCAGGTTTCTAGTCTCTCAGTGTCTCATTCCTTTTTTGTTTTGAGTTCTTTTAAAATTATTCGCCTGATCTCCTCTAATCTCTGTGCAGTTCTTTTCTGGAGCTACACAGGAAAAAATCTGCATGTCTTCAACCTTCTTTTGTATCAGAATAAAGCCAGGACTTCTCAGTGTTTGTTAAAAGAAAAAACAAAACCAGAGAAACAAATACATGCATGTGCCTACCCACTTGTACAGACAGCTGTTGGCTATATTCCCATCAAGTCTTGCATACCACCAGCCTCAAATTTTTCTGGTTGATTCTGGATTGTGAGTCAAGTGTCCAGTGTCTCACATCTCAGGTGAGTGCTTTGATCACAGGGCCATTGTTCAATTGTCTTTCTCCTGTTGACCACAAATTACATCCTAGAAAAGAAATTCATGAGACAAATTCATATCTGGTTTAGTCATAGCCTTTCTATATGGAGAGTGATGGAGACAAGGATACAGCCTGTGGAGCAACATCTTTCTTCCCTTCACAAAAGATTTTCTGTAGTATAAGATGATCCAAAAATTCAGCAAAGGCAATAGATAATGGCTTTCTTCCCAAAGCAGTGGAGATTTTTCCACAGAAAATTACTATAGCCCCCAAATTCTATGCATTTTCTTCTGCCTCTTCAAGGAACATAGTAAAGCCTTGAAGCTGAGGATGAAGGCAAAACAGAAATGCTTCTACGCTTTTACAGTTCCTGGGACTGTGACCTCAGGCATTTTTCTTCTAAAACAAGCTCAACTACCTCATTCATCCGATCATTAAGCCATAGGAGTTTTGAGGAGAGTTTTCAGTTTTTCTCCTAAGATTCTTAGGAAAACAATCAAGAGACTATTTAACCAAAGACCCTCACTGTCCTACCATCATTTGGTGCAACTGCCATTGGCAAGTGTGACTATATTTTTGAATCAATGTGAAACATTCTGCAAATGAAATATAACTCCTTCTTAGGTAACTTTCCTAGCAGTAGAAAATGTTCGTAGCAAATTCCTGTGACCAATGTACAAAACCTGAGCTTAGTAAATAAAATAGCAGTGCAGTACAGGACTAACTCCAGTTGTAGAGGTCTTCAAAGACCTTAATTTTCAATACTAGGGGCCTCATATTTTTTCACAGATGTGGTCGCTCAAGGAATGCAATAGCAATGATCAAGTTTTGTGCCTTTTACTCTTGCTCATTTTTCATTCCCTTCCATATATTTCCTTGAGTAAAAGCTTGTGTCATTAACCTCAACTGGAAATATTTTACAAAATCAGACAATAAGGCTGATAATATTTTAGCATGAGCAGAGAGTTCATTATTTACAAGCATCTCTCTTAAAATGATACTGTTTAAGTTGTTTAAGATTTTGGAGAAGTTCCCCAGCTGCCTGATCTGATCTTGACTGTCAGGGACAGAACAAGGAGAGGAGGGGTTGCAGATAAATCTATAAGACCTCCAATTTAAAGTAATTGCATGAAAGCCACCTAACAAGTTGAGCTAATTCCCAGATAACTCATTTAAGAACTTTGTAGGAAATCATGTGTAGGAAAGCATGTGTACTGTAATGATAATGACTTTCTAGGATCATTCTAATGGAAAATTACAGAAAGTCAGTACAGCCTTTTCTGATTAAGACACATACCGTCATTGTTTTACCAGTAACATGACATTTAATTGCCCCTCAGTTTAAGGAAAAGACACACTTTCCTGTTACTCTTTTCCAGTTAATTTTGCTTTTTGTTTGTTTCTTATTTTGTGTAACCTTATATTAGAAAATTAGCTATTTTAAATTCTGACTTTTTTGTGTTGTGTATTCATTGCTTTTTCTTCTTTTTTAAAAAAAGCAATAATATTATGTGTGTGCAATACAAGATGTTTTATGGTATTTCATCAATATATAATAAACACTTCCATATTAATGAACAAATATTGAAATAATTTAGATAGAACTATTTAAATACTGAATATGGTATTTCTGCAACAGGAAATTTTGCAGACTGTGGCAGAACTTTTTTTTTGCTCTATTAAGTGAATAGGCAGCAAAAGTGCTGGACCATGTTACTGGGACACAGTAGCTCACCAATGGTTCCTTCTATCTAAAACTATAGAGAAACTTTCTGCCAAAGGTAACAGGCTGAAGGTAACTAGCATCAAGCTTCTGTGTTTCGTGATTTTAGAGCAACCATATTCCTGACCCTGGAGATGTATGAATAAAAACTGTCAAAAACCAATATGACTTCACGCAGCATTAATGTCCACAGGGTGCCTTCAAGCAAAGCTCTCAGCAGTGAGTTTGGCTGCAGTGAGTTTGGCTGCATGGTGCTCTGCCATCAGGCAGAAAAGGCCAACAAGGATCTTTCCTCTGTTGTAAAGTCCCATCATTTTTTCTTAATGCATCTGTCATGAAATTAAAAAATACTCTTTGAATAGGAGTGCTGGTAGAGTTACCAAGGTATTTGAGAGAGTCCCTATTTCTGGATAGATTACTAAATCATTAGCTGCCTGAGAAAGAAGCTGAGGAACTTTGCATCTTCTAGGAGAAGAAATTGCAATTTCCTTAGTGAGAAGCTCCATGGAGACCCACTCATTTGTCTTTCCGACAATTTAAAGTAGAATAAGGTCCTCTGGCGATAAGGTATTAGTAAGTGTCCCAGTGCTACTAGCCTGCAGGGAGTGAGCTCTTCAGATGTGCTTCCAAGACCTGCAAGCATTTCTGCTTGACCTAAAGGTTCAGGCTCAGTGGTCAGTAGCTGACTTCTGAGCTCTGGCAGCTAAACATTGGAGGAGGTAAGCAGTCAGTATTTAGCATATGTGTAAATCCGTGCGCGTACCTATGTATTCCCTTTGATGTTTATGTTCACAGCTGATGGAGTTGGAGAGGATAGAACTGGAGAAGACCATGAACTACAGAAGTCATGTTAATGCCCATTGAATAATTGGTTTCCTTTGCATATCTCCCTACTTTTTTTCTGACATAGTAATGGTACTGAACTACGCTGAGTCATTGTTAAATACAAACACTTATATTTGCTGTATGTAACTTCACATTTCCTTTGTCTGTTTTCAAGGATAACTCTAAATTTTGTTCAAGAAAAGAATATGGTATCCTAAATCGCTTGAAGAAATACTATACCTTACAGCAAGATGTGAAACATTTTTTGAACCTTAACTTGGTTTCCCCAATTTAAGTATTTCTGGAACAAAACTTCATTTTCCACAAAGTAAATTGATATGAGCAGAGCCACAAAATGCCAAAAGATTAATTTCCAAGATGTTTAAACAAAACAACTTCAAATGGAGTTGTAATGTATTCTGGAAATCCAAGTTCCAAGAGGCACAGGATATTCAGCTCTTTAAAAGAGACTGGGAGAAGTGACACATACTGCATACCACCTTTATAAATAAAACATCCACAAATGTGGACACTTGAAAACAGAAAAAACAGACAAAATGTAATTTGTGCCTAAACTGTTATCTTTCATGCTGTATATCTTAATTTGCATAATGGCCTAATGTGTTAGCACAGCGCCCTGTAAGACAGAGAAAGGAATGAAAAGCCTTTTAGAAACATTGGGCTATTCAGTGTAATTTTAACTAGTGCTTCATCTTTGAACAGCAGCTGGGAGGCAGTGAGCTCAAAATGCAGATAGTTTCTGGCAATTTCTTAGGTAGCATATCATCTGACATGTTTTTTCTTTATCTAGTCCCCTTAAAGAAACACTGGCTGAGCTAACCTCTTTTTGAAATATTTTAATATAAAATGTCAATATATTGTCATGCTTAAGGCAGGCAGGCAATAAATTAGAATATCTACTGCAGACCTAATCATTCATACATAATATAAATGATTTAGTTTTATGTGCTCTTCATTCAATTATTTACATCCCAATAAAGGAGCTTGCTCATCAAGCTTGTTCATTCTTACTTTCAGCTGGCCAAGAAGTGAAAGTCACAAATTCAAGCAGTAGGATGGGAATGATGTCGGTGAAACTTCATTAAATCTCAAAACAATGCCTTAAAATGTCTAAATGTTAGATGAACTGAAGGCAACACAGGGTGTCTGCCATTCAATTTAAGAGTTTATGACAGCTAGAATAGCAATATACTGTAGAAATTAGGAGCTCCTGGGGAGAAGTAGAACAATTTAAAAAAGAGTTTTAATTTTGCAGAGTTTAGGGTTGTACTTTAGATTTGAATGCATCATGACGTGTCCGGAAAAGTCTCAAAGAAAGGGGAATCTGGTGATGATCCTCTACATGCACTAAAGGTCACAATTTGAGTGCTTGTGGAGAAGACTATGCGCCGTGACTGAAGGGCAGATGGCAATGGGCTGCTAGGTTTAGGCAGATGATCACCCCTCTCCCTCCATGCTGAGGGGAAAGCTGCAGCAAAAAGCACTGTGTTTGTGAGACTATTTCCAAGCTAAATCTAGTGTTAAGTGTTCATATAACCCTTCAAATTCTGATTTTTTGTGAGGCCTACCCAAAATGGAAATACAAACAGCTATCTCACATGGAAGAAACAGATCTTTACCAGTACGAGGAATGAGATGGCATATAAGCTATATTACAAAAACACACTTTCTTCTTCCTTGCCTCCTTTTTCAGATTTACAAAATTTGTTCATTAACTCTGACCCAGGTGTTTGTTTTTTTTATGTGACCCCTTTAATGGCTTTTGAAATTTGTTTTGATGGCTCTCTATTTTATTTTCAACCTCCTGGTGTTTATCTTCTATTCCAATTGGTTAAGTACTTAACTTCCAAATGAGCACACCAAAAGATGCGTTGGATCCCAAACTTTAGTGCTATGTTTTGAGAAAAACATAAAAAAATATATAAACTGGGTACATGATACTCTAGCAATAAAAAAAGCCCTGGGAAGAGCTAAGTAAAAGAGACAAAATGAAAACTTGGAGGTAAACTCACATCATTCAGGTTTCCATTTCCAGAACGGTTTTTTCAGCTCTTTCCACTCAGACAACTTTCAATGGCTTCTAGGGTAAACAAATATCATACGGATCTCTCTTGATTTACAAAAAAGTCTTCTAACTCCAGCTTTGTTTTGGATCTTTTCTCTCCCTCAGGCTGGTTTTTGCTCAGTTGATGTCAGCCCTGCAACCTTGGCCTTTTCTTTCTCAAATATTGCTTGTCAAAATATTCTTCCAGTCGAGAGTGCTCAGTTGTTGCAGGGAGAGGAGAAAAGGCTCCTGTTGTTCTCATGGCCACTGTGGTCAGCCTGATGCCACGTGCATGTTTAAGGATATGTACCTTACGCATTTAATGTAGCATTTAATGCAGTACATGTTTGTGAAGTCTGCTCAAGTCCACTCTGCACGCAACATGAACCTGGAGCTTTCTGCATCCTGCGTATAGAAATCACAGCATAATGGATATGAGTTTCAAACTGAATTTTTTTTGAGTATGAAAGACTTGAGTTCTTGTTCCAACGTGAAAATACTGTTCTAAGAGTAAGTTAATAAGACATGTGAAACTTCTCAATTTTCCCTGGCAAGACTGTTGAACTTAATGTCAAAATTAATTCCTCCCTGTGATTACAAACGAAAAGACAATGTACTATGCTCATACAGTGCACCTGTCATGCTCCATTTTCCATTTAGATGAATTTTATGCTCTTCAGAAATAAGGCTTAAAGTTGAGCATGTGGGAAAGGTTTGAAGATTGCTTGCGTGGAGACATTTGATACCTTCTTCATAAATTAGTGTAAAAGTGATGTCTCCAATTGAGAAGCAATGAACTCCTATACTAAAGCACAATATAGGTGATAAAGGTGGTCAAGGCCACTTTTAAGCCTCTACTGCCCTCTCCCGTGATAAATGAAAGTTAAGAAGGAAACTAATGAAGATGAAAATGAAAATGAGAGGATTCTGCTGTGAATTTTCACTTTGGTACGTGTGGAACAAAACTGAACCCTTTTCTCCAAGCCCCGTAATAAGCACAAGCCTTAATCTCATAAATTTTATTCTGGCTTGTCTGTCAGTCATCTCCCAGCAGTACTTATTATTAATTATTGTTTCATCCAGCCTCTCTGAAAGTTTAAAAATATGGAGGAAGAATGCTGTCCAGACACCTTCTGAGAGAAAAAAAAATTAATTGAATTAAGAAGTTGCATGCTCAGGTAGATTTGGTATATCACTTCCCATATAATTTTTGTTCCAAGACGATAATTGCCCCTTCATTCAAAGAAGGAATACTCATATGCAGTAGCATTTGTGCATATATGGTAAAAGAAGAAGCCCTGATTGAAGAGTCATTTTTCAACATGAGTATTTCTCATTTTTCTGTTTTCTGAAGAAATAACAGGAAGGAAAATGCATGGACTGCCAGGAAAACCATGCAGGTATAAACTTGTTTTAAATCAAGCTGATGTTAATGACTTTCCTATTAGCTCTTGCATTTAAAGCAGACACTTAACACTATGGCTCAGAAGAAGTTTCACATTTTGATGCCTTTACAAGATCCTGTCTGGTGAAATATGTCCCAGATAACTCTAGTTTCTGTATTATACCAAAGAAGAAAATCTATAACTGCCTGTGACTCTGTAAGTCTAACCATAACAGCATTTTTTTGCTTGCCTCAATTTTGGTCATCAGTAAAAGGCAATGAAAAATTTTGGAAGCAACCTCTAAAAATAACAAAATGTATTTCAGGCAAAATACTGTGTGCTTTCTAAGCCTTTTCCTATGAAACTACTAAAAGCACAGAGTATAAAGAATTATTACAGCTTTCAATTATCAGTATAAGAAGACTAAATAGCTCTATTCCTTTCTTTTCTTTCTTAAGCTGAGTTTATCTTCATTCACACAGCAGCCACAGAACAAGACTGACAGACTTCAAAGGCAAATGTTTGCATTTTGGGCTTTATCATTAATGTTATTTTATACTTTTACTAGTTTCCCTCCTTATCCTTCGTTAATTAAACACATTTTTCCCATACAATAAATAAGAATTCATAAAATTTCTAGTACAGACACGAAGGAAAGAAATTTACAATTTTTTGTTATCTTAGAAATTTACAATACTACTTTTTATATTCTGTTAGACTGGAGAATTTAAAATGAAATAATAGATTAACAGGCAGTAACCGATTAGCTGCTTTAGAACAAAAGTTTCAGAAATAGTTTTCTCTTTTTTATACCACATTTAACAGCTTTTACGCTTGCTGACTTCTGATTTCAGTTGTTGAGAATAAGCACTTTGCAAAGCAACAAAAAAAAGTAGAACTTAGATCATGCAGCCAAAATGCAAGGCAATTTTTAGCATTTTATTCTTAATATTTTGTTGGTTGCTTATAGGTTTTTTTGTTTGGCTGCATTCTTTCTTTTTTTTTTTTTTTTTTTTTTTCAAATAACCCGTCCAACACCAATTTTGGGTGTTGGAGCTCTCTGAGACAACAGTGTCAACTATAGGCTGAGGGAATTAGTAAAAGTCAAGAAAGAGAAATTATAATAAAGCAGGAAAATATGAGAATAGTTGGAATAATTAAAGTTTTAGAATTCATTTTTAATGTTTTAGAACTAGTGGTTCCTCCTTTTAATTAAGCTATAGTTAAAATACTAATCAAAGTTTTTCCAGTAATGTGCACTGTGCATAGCTTTCTCCTATTCTTTAATAGACCGTACAATCTCAAAAGGCAATATCCTTTAATAATCTATTGCTATACCCCAGACATATTCTGTTCATCTTTCACTGCAAGATAAAAAATGAATTGAATACTTATCAACATACGTTCACAAGCATTTATATTTAAACAGTACTAGTTAAAAATCTTATGCATCTCTGCCATAGAATATGTTAAATTTATAACTAACATGCCTGACTTATAAGTGATTGTTTAAACTCTAATTTTATTTGTTGCCCACGCATGTTTTCGCCTTCACCATAAAATTTTACTGACTTTAATTGTGGTTTCTGACAGTGAAGTTCACTGACAACAGTCTAGTGACTCAATAAAGGGGGAGTCTTGTTGTTTTAGATATCATTTCCTTTAGCCATTTTTAAAACTATAGGGAGCCCCAAAGTTCATCAAAATGTTGAATGCAATGTATTACCATCTAACGTGATGGTTTTGATTAGTTTTTCTTTTATTTGATTTTACTATTTAAAATTATGCTTAAGTGCTCTAAATTTCCTAGTTAAAAGTATATACTTTAAAGATCAAGCTTTGAGAGATGAATATGCTTCCCTATTTAGAGAGTTTTATTTTTTTCAGAATCCCTAATGCAAGTTTTTTTGGTTATTTTCCCCACTGGAATAGATAATACATTTTAAACATGTCCCATACGTGTTTTTTGTATTATATGGATTTTTGAATGAATACGTAGATCTGTAGTATCATTTATGAGTTAAGCTGCAAGTAACTATAATTTTAGTTATGTTGAGAGAAAAGAAAGCACTAATTCAAATAGTAAAACTCTCAGCTTATGAAAATTTCTTCTGACTTCACTGGGAATATTCTGATGATGTTACTGTCTAAAAAAAATATTTTCAAATATTTAAATAGCACTGTGGTATCATCTGCTTTTGCTCTGCACATTTAAAAAGGGAATTTCAACTAACAGACTACAACAAATGGAAACAAAATTGGAAGTGACTTCTGAATCAATTTATACCTCTGTCTAAATGCCTCTGGAAATTGTCCTGAGAGGCCAAAGTTTTATGTCTCTATTCTTAACTCTTTCCCAAGCTTTTGAGCAGATTCCTCTTGAAATAAAAACTGAGCCTGATACTCAGAGATTCTTCTATATATCTAAATGAATGTGATTTCAAAATCCATATGGTAGCAAACTTATCTTCAAGAGTTAATCCTTCTGGTATTTTCAACCAGGCTTTAAGGTGGCCCTCAGCACTTTTCCTTCTGTACTCTAAGCTCTTCAGTACCTGAAGGTTAATTACTGACCACAGGTTCTGTAGTCCATCCAAGATAAAAGTAATAAAACTGAAAAATAAGTTAGAAAGTCTTTCAGCTCATCATCCGTCAATACCTTAGGCTCACTCACATTTCTTGCATTACTACCTTAGCTAATAGCTTTAATTTCATTCTTCCAAAAGCAATAATTGTGTCTCTAACAGATTCATCTCCAAGATGCCCGACATCATCCATTACCCCCTCCTTCACTACCAGCAGATTTTTAGTGTCCTCACATGTCCCTGAGAAAGGGCTACAGTACATGAGGCTTTGCAGTCAAGAAGATACAGCAATCTAACTTTTCACATGGATTAGAGAGCCACAGTGAGTTAAAAACTTTTTTTTTTCCCTGTAGGAATGTTAATAATTTTTTTCATATCTATATTTACTCAGGATACTCAGTTTCTCAACTTCTCCAAGGAGTTTCACTATTCAGATATGTGATTGGCTTGGAGACATCAGTCTTTATGTAGGTGAGTTGGATTACAAACAGGGAGAAGTGTGAGCAGCATATTTTTGTTTGGAACTGGAAAACGGCAATAGACTTTTTCTGTGTGTCTGATGGAGGATCCTGGCTGCATTCGTCTGGAACTTCCACTGACTTATTAGCACAAAACATTTTAATGACAATGAATCGTCAATTACTGACAGAGAAAGACCGACTAAAAATTTTTCAGCTAGCCCCTAGTAATGATATCCTCATTTAGGGTTCCTGTCTGCACCATGCACTTAGTCCTGGGTACAGTGAAGAAATGCCTCTTAAGGAGCAAAGGGGAGAAGTGAGCATGGAAAGAAACTGGAGAAGAGATAGTAGGGAGCAAATGAAGGATATAAAATTCCCAACTGAGTGGTGAGGAATGAGAGTGAAAGCAGGTCCTGGTAGGGCTTCATTGCTGCACCAGAGATCTAGAGGAGCTGATGCTAGGAGCTTTGGAGAGGCCTGTGCAAGCTGGAGACTTGGTGCATGCAGAAGTCACCTATGCAGTTGTAAGAATCACAACATGAGCTTCTCCTCCTAGCTTATGATCTTGGGGCTTTGGAGGGAGCAGTTGACTGCATCTTAGGTGCACTGGTGAGGGGAAGCTCTCCTTTTCTAAAGTGACATGTAGCATTTTGACAAAATTCAAAAGTTGATCAATAATCATCACAACACTCACCTATGAATAACAATAAGTTCAGAAATATTCTTTTTTATGGGAGGGGGGGAAGAACCCCTGAAGAGGGTTTCTATTTTATCCTGGTAGCTGTCACAAAAATCAGCAATGACTTTTTCAAACAGTCTGCCCAATTAGCTAGAAAAGGGCAACTGAACTGTTATTTGAACCTCACTGAATAGACTTTACAGTGGTAACATTTACTTTGCATTTTCTGTGCCCTTACTGTATGCCTGTTCACTAAAAAAAAAAAAAAAAAAAAAAAAAAAAAAAAAAAATTGAAAGAAAATGGCATTTGCTATTCATGAATTGCAAATACAATACCATGTATTCCAGTACCTAATGAGGATACCTCCTAGCCCTGTAGAATGGTTAGTTAATCTTCCATCAGTGTAAGACAAAATTTGACCAACTCTAAAAGTCAAAGTTTAATTTTTCTTGGAAGACTTGTCAAAAGAAATAAACGATGGATACAGGAGGAAAGAACAAATTCTTAGTAGATTTAAACAGCATAAGCTATATTATCTGTCTCTGTGAAATCAGCATAGTTTCCCAGAAGAATGACTATATCTTCTGTTCCAGGGTGAATAGAGTCTATGTTCCTTTGCATAAGAATAAGTAACCACACAAGGTCTTCTGGCACATGATTGGTTCCACGTTAAAATATTTTTAATAATGCATCATAAAATGAATTTCATTGGAATAATTATCACCATGTATGAATATATAGTGCTGAAAGAGATTTAAACTATTTGTAGTGTAGAATATAGAAGGGAAAATACATCACCGGTTTGAAATGCTGGTGTAACCTTAAAAATGTGATCACAATGTTACAGTATCTTAAAAGTATAGTAGGAATTATATTGATTGGAAATAAGACTGGACTAAAAAAAGAATTTATGTGTCTCTACCACATGGTTCAGCCTGGTTTGCTGCTGATTTGTTCTCTGCAGTCATATTTAAATTATTTTCTTTCTTTTTTCCTGCATACTTTTATTCTTTCTTTCCATTTGGTTGATCACTTAATTTAGTTTTAAAATACTCAATTCTCTCTCTTTTTAAAAAGTAACTTTTTCTTTTTCTTTTAAAAAAACTTTTTTTCTATAAAGGAAATTTAAAGGATTTTTAAAGGTTGGCTGTTTACTGATGAGTATTTTTTTCTTCAGTCAAAGACATCACAACATGCTGCTCATTTCTATAGGTATTTATTTTTTACCATATTAGTCACTTATCTCAAATTATTTCCCATCAAATTGCATACCCAGATGTACAAAGTTGGTCTACACTCAAATATAAATAAAAAAGTGCTGCAGAAGGAGATGCTTGCTCTGCATGACATACACTGTTGCTAGGTAGAGGATAATGATGAAAATAGCAGGAATATTCACTAGAGTCATATAAAGTGGAAGACTGCAGAACTTCATAGCCATTTATTGAAGTAGCAGGTATGAGTAATAGCCAGAACTGGTTTCCCGCCTCAGGATAGGATTTATTTGTTTGTAGTCCATACTGAAAAGCACTTTTTACATTTCCACTGAAAATGATTTGATTTTGCATAGTTGGTCACCAGCTATTATAAAGTTGTGCAGAAGGGGAGAAATCTGTACTTTTATGTCCTTTTACATTATCAAGCCCCTGAATGAGTTACTTTTTTTTTTTTTTTTTTTTTTTTTTTTTTTTCCTGGATCCGAATAATAAATGAAGAAATGATTGTGTGCAAGACATGTATTTAAATTGAATTTGCATGAATGGAAATATTTAAAGGCTTTGTCTGTGCACATGTTTGCAGATGCAGTAAGCATCCACTGTTAATGGAATTGGAAGCAAAGAGTGGATGATGAAGAAGGAACTGTTCTCCCAATACAGGAAAAAACATGAAGAAATGAGGGTAAGAGAAAATTGTTCTGTGCAAGTCTTACAGTTTTTCTCAGGCCAAGATAATTCAAAGGATTCCTGAAAATAGTTGTGTCAGCGACGTGCTTTTGTTGCCTTTAATTTACCTTTATAATCAGGTGTCCAAGGCTTCTTGGACATGCTGAAAACTTCTTAGTATGAAATCAATGAGGTGAGAGGAGAATTTTTTTATTTGACGTTAGCCCTTAAGCCATAAGCTATAAGCTCTTCTATATAGTGGAGGGTGGAAAGTCAAGCAAGACACAGTTTATTTCTCAAAAAAAAAAAAAAAAAAAAAAAAGGTGACAGATGTAGCATGGCTTCCAGATCTGTGAAATTATTTTCCCCTTACTAATATTTAACCAGATTTTTGCTTGTTGCAGATGTTGGAGCTTCCATTTTTGATTAATGAACATGATTTCCTCTAACCATCCTTCTAGGACATTGAAGAAGAGAAATTTCTTGGATATAAAATATTTTGCTGATTAAGTTCAGTTCTGCTGACCTCAACCTGAATTAATGTACCTGTTGTTGCTCAAAGCTGAGGCTAAGCTCAGAAGCAAGAAAGCTAGCTGAAATCACACAGAGTTTGTTGGTTATATAAAGCAAATAATATTTCTGTGAATCTTATTCCAACCTCCAGAAAAAAAAGTTATAAGAAAGGTTCTGCAGTTTCATGAATGATATGATTTTCCATTGCCATCTGAAAGCCTACCGAATTTAGAAATATAGATATTAAATAACAACAAATGAAAGTGGAAATTCTTTTCTGGGTTAATGCTGATGGGTTTTGTCATGCTTAGAAAATTAAGTGATGTTCTCTGTGGCATAATTCCAGTCATAAAGGTTCTGCTATCATATAAAAACAGCAGTTTTGTAACTAATCATTAAATTACAGATAAGCAAATATTGAAAAAAATAAATTGATCTTTTCAATATTTAAAGTAAAAAAAAATGTAGCCATATGGTATTTAATTTTAAGATGTGATAGCTCACTTTTTTTCAGAACAATATAGTCAGTTCTGGTATTTAATGTTTTATGACTTGATATAAGAAACAGGAGTGCGAACAGATACCTTAAAGAAAGCTTCTAAAGTTTACTAAACATAGATGGAAAAATTAAGTAGATTCTATGAATCTAAATGGAATCAAATACACACCGTATGGCAATTTCCCTCATATGATGTTTTGGGACAGCCTATTTAATATTCTAGTAAAAGCAAAAAAAAAAGAAGAAGAAAAAAAAAAGAAGTAGAAATCTCATAGGAAAGAAAAAAAGATCAGAGACTTCTCCAGTCAACTCCAATTTCAATGCTCATGCTAGTGTTATTTCTACTGGTAGCTGCAACTGTCATCACAGAAAGAGATTTTCAGTGGTCTTAAGCATCGTGACAAATCTTCTGTTTATTTTCAGCCAATAATGTGACCAATAATATTTTATGTGATATGTGGCACTCAATCTTCTTGATTTCTTTTCTTTTTTTTTTCTATCCCGACATCATCTACTTTTTTGAGAGATTATGGAAAACCTTACTTGTCCAGCATTTCAGAAATTTCAACAAATGTAGACACGTTAAGTATTATTTTTAGGAAATTAGTTAAACATGAAGAACACTGAGATCTTCATTCATCCTTTGAAAATCATAGAAAGAGCGTATCTTTCTACCACTTCCAGGGAGAACCACTCAGCCACGTGAAGTAACATCACCACTACTTCCTTTACAGGAAAACCACAGGCTCATAATAAGTACAGAATTATCTGAGGCAACATTCATTTCTCCTCATCTCTACAGAAATCAAGTGATGGTAAATCCAAGTTTGCAGAAATCATCACGGTACCTTCCAAGTTCTGAGTCTCTGCAATGGTACATTATTACCTTCTCTCTGGTAGGTAAACAAAGTTTTTTGCATCTATGCAAGTTAGCTAAAATATATGAGTAAATACCTATTGCTAGATATTGTCATCATTTGTTTTTCACATTTCAGTCTCTGAATTGTGATGGAAAAAGGCTTCTATCACTTGTTAGGCTTATACTGAAATCTATTTTTCTTTCCTGGAGATAATGCTAAGGTTTTTGTGAATGTTAATTAGAACTTGGGACCTGAAAGTAGAAGGAAAGGCTAAATCCAGAGACAAACCAGGACACAAATGTGATAGCTTGTTGAACCAGGTACTGATATTTGCAAGGTATTCCAGAATTTACTAGATTTCAAATAGTGATAGGATTGTAGGTTTTAGTAAAAGATTTTATAGTGCTCTTATGACTTCTTACAGCCTTTCATATAAAGATTATTGTAATAGTCCTAAAATCTCACTAGCAGACTTAATTCCAGAATAGCTTTACAGAAATGCCTCTCAAATTTTATAAATAATTCATTTAATAAAGGATTTTCTGAGTCAATAAAATCCTTTGCTGCGGAGGAATCTGCACAGCCTCCTCTTGATAATGCTCAAGTGGAAATTATCAATGATGAAGTTTGTTTAAAAAGATTATCAGCTGGATCAAACAGTGACCAGGGGACTACCAAAGGACTTTTGAGAAAAAGAGGATTCCACTTGAAAAAGGTATGTAAGTAGGATAAAAGGGCTGTGCAGAATAGCCTTGGAGTGAGCAGGAGGTGCAGACATCACCCTGCCAGCATCGCGACTGCCAGCATGGAGGGGGTGCAATGTTGCAGCACCCACATCTCCCGTTCGGGGTGTTCAAGGAGGGGGGACCAGTGGTGCAAAACCTCCCTGGCTTGGTAGGGGACATAACCACTGGTGGATTTCATGGATTCATTATAGAAAGGTGTTTATAAATTGGTAGACGGTCATTAAGATTTTGTAAGTGTCTAGAATTGTGGTTTATCTATTGTATTGCTGATAATGAGCCCAAATGTTTAATTTGCTGATTGCTGGTTAATTAGGTGTTGCTAGTAAATCGATAAGCTGCTTTGATTCTGATCTGATTTAACATACTTGAGCAGTTTTTCCTTGCCACACCATAGCTAATACATTTTCCTTTATTATTCTTTGAACACTTGTAAAGTAACATTCCCTACCATTCCACATAATTTTCAGAGATCTCTTGGTTTTTATTCTACAGTTTTCTCAAGGTTCCAAGAGGATATACATTTTCCTGATGTAAAAAGATGAACTGGTATATAAGGGCAGCTTAATCTATCTTACAGCTGATTTTCACTTCACATTGAAAATGTACTTTTTTCAAACCAGTGAAAAAAATCATACCTGAATGGAGGGTATTCGAATTTTTCATTTGAGCCTGCAGTTACAACTTCATTCTGCAGTCATCTCAGTGGGGAAGACACACAGTGGATGAAGATCTGCCAGTGTGGATCTGGGCCTTAGTGATAAATGAGAAGAAAAATCTCAATCCTACTTAAATTCCTATCACTAGTCTCCTAATTCAATGACCAAAGAGGGAGTGCTAGGTTTCCTGAAACCAGATTGCATTTCTCTTTTATCAAAGCCAAAAAATAATGATATGCCTTCTCTTATATCCCTTTTGTTCAAAGTAAAACCAAAATCCAAACATACCAACCTATACAGAGGACCAGACCATACATATTGCAGGGTTAATCTCCCACTTTATAAGCAGAATGCATACAGTATATTTTAACAGAAGTAAGAAAGTCTCACAGTATCAGTTTCTCCTTTTCTCTTAAGACAGGAGCAATTCAACTAAGGAGAATTCAACTAAACACATATATGGAATATTAGGTACTATTTTGCCTCATTGCTATTGCTATTCACTATTGCCAATCATTTCCCTTACACAGTTCTAGTTTTATCTTACAATAATGAGGAGCACCTAGTAGAATAATAGAAAGACCATGCTAGATAAGTTGGAGACAGTCTATCAAATTCGACCTTTCTCCTTCAGTGTCTCTTCATTGCATTTGTAAATCAGACTTTTTGCTTGAGAAGGATTCAGAAGCTGTGAGATGAATTTCAAAGCTCTCTTCCATTCATGTTGCAAGGAATGCATTTTAGAGTTTACAGAATGGAAAGAAGCATAAATGTTAGGTGGTTGAGCACAGTTTTTCATCATGCTCCATACTGAAATAGCTTGTGACCCTCGTTGCCTGCTAAGTACAGGTTAAGGGTGCAATCACTTGAAACATCTATGATTGAGTTCAGCATGGAGAGCTTCACAGTGCTGAAGAGAAAACTGATTTTTGGTATTAAATATATGTGACAGAAATGCCACATGTCATTTTCCATAACAGGCATCCACAAAATGACTCTTTCTGACTCGTCACTGAAATCCTAGGGCTGCTTCTAAAATGCTGTCAAAGAAGATGCAATGTGCTGTTCTTCCTCATGTTGTGCAATTAGCTGTGCTGTGGTCACTGTTCATGACTCTTTCTACGTTGCGTTTGAATGTGAGGCCCACATTCCCACTGACAATATGTTGTCACAAGTTCTTCAGTGTTGAGGAGCACAGGTGTAAAGGTACACCTTCCATAGATTTTTATTGTAAAAATAGATATTTTCCCTTTGGTAATTAAAAAATGTAAAATTTATTTGTCCACAAAAATGTCTCTGAGTTGGCAGAGTTCTGATATGTTTTTGTGCTTTGTTTAGGATTTATCTAAAGTTTTCCTTTTAAAAATTGCAATCATTTTGAAAGACTTTTAACTATATTCCTGATTAATTTGGGGGAACAGTTCAAAGATCCCACCAAATCATCATATACTGATTTTTTTTCCGTACATTTTTTTTGTCCCATGATGTCTCTGAGGCATCACCTGTGATAAGAATCTGGTTTTAGGTTTTTTTTCCTCCTATTTTTTTTTCTTGTATTCATTTCAGGTGCCATTTCTTTCATGGTATACAATATCTCCATTATCGAATAAAGCAAAAATGGAACATCTGGTATTTTTAATCTCCATGCTGAAACACGCATCAACTTAAAAGTTGATTCATATCTTCTCTCTCTACCTATTTGTGTTTTCAGTAGGGAGGGAAACTTGGATATTCAGCACTGCATTACCTCATTGATGTAATTTTAGGGATATGTCATTCAAAGTTAAGCTTTAGTGAGCACTTATGTTAGAATTTAAGGACATTGAACAATCTTTCTTTTTTCAACAAAAGTTAAATAGTCAGCACCAGTTGTTCAAGAAGTTCTGTGAGTTCAAGTAATTTGACTGTGTGATGAAACAGCTGCGATCTGTTGATGTTCTAGCTGGCTAAGCTTTAGTGGTTGCGTTACTCTTTTAAAGAAGTCAAACTTGCTTTCCTGAAGGTCCAGTTTCATAATCTGCTGGTGACTCAGAAACAGTGGTCCAGTTCACATTAACTCTTCTGTTAATTACATGTCTTGAACAAGGTAAATGGCTACAGAGTTGTAAAGTTTGTCTTAATGCTATATAAGCATTTCTTGTTCATTCGGGAATTTACTTTCATATGGGCACTGATGTTTTTATGAACTGTTGAAGAAAAATGAGAGATCACCACCCAGTTCACCACAAGGCTTAATGGATCATGTCTCTGCTGAAATGTGACAAGTTCTGGCATAAGAATTCTGACTCTGCAATGGAGTCATCTAAAAAATAACTTGTCAACAGGGTATGCTTCAGTGAGTGATACGCTAGCATATTCATTAGGCATTGCTATTTGTTTGAATATTTCTAGCAGGAGCTATTTTGGCATGCAAAAACCTTACAGATGATCTGAAAATACATCATAAAGAGAAGAGAATTGTTTATTCTTGCATGTTGAAAATCAGTTTCATGAGCATATGTCCAAAGGCTATTTGAGAATACTTCACTTTTAATGGGAGCCTGACCTAAGCCTTTAAGCCATGAAGAATGCCGGCTCTTTATTAACCTGGTCACAAGCAGCAGTGGCTGTCCATCATAGGAAATATTTACTTGTTTTTCTTATTGAGCACTTTTGCCGGAATTGTACTATTATTTCTAAGACAGTTTTATACTTTCCTCTGAAAGGTTGTTTATTTTTTTCTCTTCAGTGGAGCAGTCATCCGTAAAATGGTAAACTTGGTAAATATTGTGTCTTTGGGACATCATGCTTGAAAAGCTTGTCAGCAGAATCAAAACTTCCAGTTTTCAGACTGTTCCAGTTCACTGACTGAATCCACGAGGAAAAAACAATTTGAGCGTTGGTCAGGAATCTGCTGTCATTATTTTTACAGCAAATTTCACCAGCATGTTTGCTCAATAGCAATACTGAGAGAATGGCAGAACTGATTTGGCACATAGAGCTGGTGTGCATGCAAGGAATGATTTGATCAGACAGATCAAATGTGAAGTGAAGCATTGAGACAGGTAGCATACCATACAAGGAGCGTACAAAAGCAATTAAAACTTCATCTAGTGAGCTCATCATTATGTAAGAAATTTGGGCTAAAGCTGAACTAAATTCAGGTTATTGAACTAAATAACTGATATGAAATAAAACTATGAGAAACAAACAAAATAATCATGGGACCATGTAAAAGATATTTCTGCTGTTACTTCATTAACATAGAACGGAAAATATTGCCTGTTACTGAAAAGGTGATATGAAGGGAGAACAGAACATTGTAGTAGGTTTAAGATGAATTGTGGATAGTCATGGTGAAGTATTCAGGTTTCTCCTGGCACATCAAAGAAAGCAGGCAGCTGTGATCCAAATGTATTTCCTTCACAGAATATATTCCACATCTGCCTCTTAAGGTAGACATTTACACCAAAGTCATCACAGTACTATCCAACTACCTAGATGTCACGTTAGACTTTGAAAGGAGAGGATTTCATCTGCTTCGGCCCTACTTGCTTTGACAGCATTATCATCTTCCATTTTCACTGATTCACAGAGAATCTTCTTCAAAGATCTGTACTTTTTTTTGGTGTTCTGCAGAACACATAAAAGGTGTATGTACCCAAGCACATCTTTTTGAAGTTAAAGAAAGCAACATCAAAGCTGCGTCATCATTCTTTTGTTTCTTTCAGTCTCCTGCCACTCAGTAGGAGTGAATGACTTAAGTGCAAGCAGATGTTTTCTCTTCCTTGTTAATCTATGCTTGTTCCTAACTTCTGAGAGCACTTTTAGATATCTGTATGAATGGCTTATGTCTATTATTTTGATGGTGAGGTGAAACATGTTGCTTTTTTTCTCAGAGCAGATTTACTTGTCATTAAGACCAGTTGCAAAGCTTGCAAAGTCAAGGACTACCAAACTGGAACTGCCAAAGCTGATGGAGAAAGGAAGGCTGACTGAGTCATGGATCATGCCCAAAATGCATGTAAATCATAGGGCTGCCCCAAGCTCTCTTCACTGGCAGTTTTCCTCCCACTATCTTTCCTCAAGCTAAATCATGCCACCTGCCAGGTTTCTTCTTCCTCCCCTAATATACATATCGCATATTTTTATTGTGCTTCTGTCACTTTGCAAAATGACCTGCTAGGTTTTGAGGAAACCGGTGTGGTGGTCTTGCTCTTGGATCCATATCTTTTCACTTCCAAAAGAAATTTCTCTTTGCTAAACCCTTTCAGGAAGTATTCTTAGGAAGCTCTAGGTCACCTTCACATTTTCTTTCCTCCAGACTGATCTCTCTTCATCTTTACTGCTGTTTAGCTTTACAGTTAAATGCCTGCCTAATCATCACCCTACTGTGAATTCTAATCCAGTTTCTTATGCTGACCCAAACATGGTAACTGTCTGGTGCTGAACCATTTATCTGAAAAGGGGTATAACGTTTTCTGCTAAAAATAGTAAGAAACTTCAGAAATACATACAAAAACCTTGTTTCTTGGAAATAGCAACACCTTCAGTAGATAAATATCAAATTGCTTGGGCAATGTATAATCAGGCATAGGTTCATTTACTAAGGATTTTAAATTTGTAAAATCAGGTTTAATTTGGAGAGAAATATATATATATGTATATGAATTTAACTGTCAATGACTGAAAGCATAATTTAAAAATAATAATAATAAAAAACACTCAGAGAAGATGAGAATCCATTGTTGAAATATAGAATAACATTTTTTCCTGCATTCTTTCCAGCAAGTCCCATATAATAGAACACTAATTGCTCCAGTTAAAGAGGCAAGGCATAAGAAAAAAATGAAAATATTCTTATCAACATTGCCAGGTTGATAGTAGTAGGGGTGTGTGTGTGTGTGTGTGTGTGTGTGTGTATACACATATGTATATGTATAAATTTACATATAAGCTAAAATATATATTTCTTCCAGAAACTGTTCAAAAGAGTGGCGAAGATCTGAAAAGCGTTGTCCAAAGAGGTTGTCTCCAACCTAGTGGATTTTTGAAACTTTACAAGGCCCTGGGAAACCTGATCTAATCCTGGAGCTGGTGCTGCTTTGAGCTTAATGTTGGACTAAAGAGATCCAGAGCTCCCTTCCAAACTAAATTATTCTAGGATTCAAGCTGCAATGTTCTTTGCTCCCATTTGCTTGTTGCTATGCTCAGGTAGCACAGCTTTTTTTAGCTGACTTGTCCACAGTTGTCTGCTCTGGCTCAGCGAATGCTGCATATAGAGCTGTTCTGTTACATTGGAAGACATGGTCGTAAGTGAACCGGAGTGAGGACAAAGCACCTTGAAAGAGAAGTCTCCCAAGAAATGCAGGAGGGATTCCAGCCTATAGAAAGAATACAGTTTCAGACAATCAGAGTGAAAGGATACAAGCATTCTCGTGATAACCAGGGGGATGTCAAGAGGGTGGGTTGGACTCTTTTCAGTGGTGCCATGCAACAGGGCAAGAAGCAATGGGCAAAAACTGAACCACAGGAAGTTCCGCCTGAACATGAGGAGGAATTTCTTTCCTGGGAGAGTGACAGAGCCCTGGAACAGGTTGCCCAGAGAGGTTGTGGAGTCTCCTTCTCTGGAGATATTCAAAACCTGCCTGGATGCAACCCTGTTTAACATGATCTAGGTGATCCTGCTTGAGCAGTGAGGTTGGATTAGATGATCTCCAGAAGTCCCTTCCAGCCCTACCCATTCTGTGAAATCCTCTATACAGCTGTCATGACAGCAGGATTCCCAGGAATAAACAGCATCAGAATTTTTCCAAAATTCTCCAGGGTCAAAACTGGCTATACTGACCAATTACAGTCATATTTTCATGCAAATTATTTGAAATTTTGAAAAAATTAACATTTAATTTTTCAAAAATGTTTAATATAGATTGACTTATAAATGTGTTTAATTATTCTTCACATTATCTTTGGGGAAATGATCCAAAATAGTTCTGATTTAGGCTCCTGTGAAAACATGTATTCTTTTCTAAGTCAGGATTTTTTTTTCTTTCCTTCTTTCTTTTTCTTTTTTTCTTTTTTTTTTTTTTTTCAATATGGAAGAATGTGCATATAAGAAGCTAGCAAAAATAGCTTTTCTGCTTTAAACTTGGGCTCAAGTCCAATAAAACTCATGTGCAGGCATCAGTGAACTCAAATGTGACCATTACATAAATGTATTCTCATTTCTCAGCTCGTTTCTACAGTGGACAGTAGACTTTGATAAAGGTAGTAGGCTTTTGTTTTCTTTTTTTTGAAACACATCAGGAATAAAGTGCAGATGCTTAAGATCTATACACAAGGGGCTGTTTCCCTTCTCAACTTTTTAGCTTAGTTTTGACACAATTATGATCGTTTTGTGTGTATCTATTTATCGTTTTGTGTATTCCACTGTGCTAATATGCTTTCTACAAACATCCCTGCATCTGGGACAAAATATACCGTTTCTTCCAAATATATGGACATATTGAAACTGAAGTTGTTGGAATGCTGTCTTTTTACACTAGAATTATATTTACACAGTTCACTGTAACAAAAAAGTTAGTGTGGGATGTCACATCTTTCTCTGAATAAAGATGCTAATCCAAATGTTCCTGCAACCTAATTCTCAAGATGACTCTGCTACTGATTTTAATACTGGCAACAGATAGAGCAGTTTTTTTAAAAAGCAGCAAATACAAATTAAAATTTTGATCCAGGTCCCATTCACTACATCGTCCATTCTTACATTCTTTCCAAGATACTAGCTTTGGCAAGCCTGTGAGACAGCTGTTTGATCTGACTCAGTTTGACCATTCTGAATTTCATTACAAATATTATTTTATTTCCTAGGCCTTTTTGATATATAAACATCTGATTATCTGTATGGTCCCCTCTTCATTTCAAGGATGCTTAGAAGTTTTTATTTGCACAGTAAATAAAGAAACCATATGCTTGAAAAATCACTGGAAATAGTCAAATCTTTCTAATGCTTTAGATGGTTGCTAGGAGCACTTCTAAAAGATCTAATTTTGCTGTCTTGAAACAACATGTCCTATGAATTCTTGCAAGTGTTTCTCTGAGCATCTCAGGGTTATTTTGTCAAGAAAGGGCAAACACTATCATTCTTTCAGTGATTACTTCATATTTCTACAAGACGGTTATATCAATAATAGCCAATCAATCACCTCTTTTTTGTATTGTAAAAGTAATGAGTGATATCTGTTCATTGTCATTTGTGAGAGCACATTACGGTTTCTTATACTGGGTTGTCATTGCTGGAAGCCCAGCAGACATAGCAGATTAATGAACTCCTTGTTACCAGTGAAAATGCTCTCCTAATGATACCATCTGGATGTCTGTTGGCATCAACTGGAGTCTTGCTGATGGGAGCTGGAGTTCAGTCAATGATTAGCATCCTACACAGGAGTCTTTAAAAAGCACGATTAATCAGCTGGAGGGGTTGACTGGTTGGTTTTTATTTTATAGCTTTGTTAGGTCAGAAACTTAGATAATAAAGACAGAAGACTTAGATAATAAATGCTTTAAAAACTCATTGGAATGAAAATAGGCTTTTTAAGCTTTTCTGTTTCACCTAATAAACAGTGCCCTGGACAATCTACTTCCTTGTTCTGCATAAATTGCAGTCCTATATAATTTCATCAATTTAAATCCACAGGCATAGGGTCATTTATGCAATCATTCGGTCTTCTGTTTCCTAGGCAACAGACTCGTCAAGAGATGAAATATGGCCACCCACTTTCTTATCCTCTATTATTTGTTCTCCTGCTAATCCATATAATTCATTAGTTTATTTCTCCTCCTCCTCTTCCCCCCTTTTCATTCAGTCATTTACTTTAGGTGAATGTCAGCTAGAACACTTATTTAGTCCTCCATTTGTACAGAAATTGGACAAGTAGTTGGATGAGAACATTTAAAATTTGACAAATTAATATTCTAAAGAGTGCACATAATCTACAGATAGGTCCTTTTCTTTTTACTCTAACAGAAGGAAGAAATAAATCTTTGCAGAATTTTCCAGCTTTGCAGATAAATTGATCAAAAGTAAGAAAATGTGAAAAATGCTGTATTTGTTTCTTTTTTTCTTTCAAATAAATATGTAGAATTTAGGACCATCATTTTCTCTGACTAAATTTCAGTCAGTGTTTTCACTAGAAAACAATAGTAAATTGCATCTGGCAAACAGATATTCTGCATCACAATGTAAATGTTTTTGTTCCTTAAAAAAATGATCTGGTCTCAAAATTCAACCAAACATATAATTTGCTATACTATAACAAGTGCAATTGGCAAATCTCCTGAATCACTTCTGTCAGTCTTGGTGCTTTAGAAGAGGATCCTTCTCTATTTTAGAAATATTTCTGAAAGCTTGCATGTGCAACTTTTTGTTCCTGATCAACATTTACAGTTTGAATCAGAAAACACTGGGTTTTTGACTCTTTTTTTTTAACAAATCTCATTCTCAGAGCCCAAAAATTTTCATGTCTTTTCCAGTATGTTGGCTTCACAAGGCTATGTTAATTTTTCCCTGATAAAATGTACAAACAGCTAAAAAACTGTTATAAGCCTTGGATCATAACAGTTGAGTACCCTGACCTCAGAATACATTGTTATATAAGTTGCAATTGATCATGAAATTATCTTTTTCTTTCAAAAAAAAAAAAAAAAAAAAAAAAAAAAGGAGGGGGGGAGTGAAATATGATCTGCTCTAGTATTTGGTGCTGCTTTCTGTAGCATTTGATTCCTCAAATTGAGTTTTACTCAGCACCCCTTTAGTGTAGTTACGTGCTATATCAGTCACAGAAATCAGAGCAGCCACACCAGCAAAAGAGTGGTATAACATACAGGTGAATCAGACCTTTATTTATTTATTTATTTATTTTGATTTTTTAAGTCTTTTCATTTTGGGGCGCAATTCCAATGATTTTAAGTGTAAGCACATTAATTGCGAATATTAAGATTGTTGGTGTTCCCTGAATTTCTTCGGAGAGAGTGAATCATCCATACTGCATTCAGCTCCAACTCAAGGGAAATACAGAAAGTTAGTTGAAGTTGCTGTTGATGAATCCACCTAATTATGTCATTAAACTATGCTCTGAAATGGATGTTAAAATATAAAACAGAAACTCAGGAAGCAAAAAAGAACAGCCAAAGAAAATATTCTCTCCCGATGATTTCATTTTTAAAAAAATATCCTTTCAGAACATATAAAGAATGTAAGTTTCAAAGAATATAGAAGATCTTCATTAAGACTTCCCAAAAAATGAAATCTGTGATGAAAGTGTTTGGCTGGAAGATGTGTTGTTATCTCCAACTGCATGCGAAAAGAATTTCTATTTGGTTATATCAGATTTATGCAATACTGAACCCATGCTTCAGACCTTTCATTTATCATCTGTGTTTAAGTAGAATTTTCCCCCTTGAAGTATAACATGGTTTCTGCAATATTTTTTCTACCTTCTCTGAAACTGTGGAAATTGTTTTAGAAAGACACTAATGATTAATGATAAGATGATTAATGATTTTTAAAAATTATATTTCATCCATCTGAAATATCTGCAGCAGAAAAGGTTTGCTTTTTTGTTCTTTATTGTAATGAGTAAATTCAGTAAAGGTATGGTGTACATCTATTATCAGCGCTTTTAGGTTATAACATTACTGTTGTTGGTACTGCTTCTTAAAGAATGTGCCCTTGTGGCCAAGAAGGCCCATGATATCCTGGGCAGCATTAGGAAGGGCACTGGCAGCAGGTTGAGGGATATGATCCTTACATTCTGTTTAGCCCTGCTGAGGTCACTTTTGGAGACTGTTTCCAGTTCTGGGATCCCTAGGATAAGAGAAACATGGAGTTACTGGAGTGAATGCAGTCTACCAAGAAGATGAAGTGACTGGAGATATCTCACCTGAGGAACGGCTGTGAGAGCTGGGCCTATTCTGCCTGGAGAAGAGAATACTGAGGGGGATCGTATCAATGTGTACAAATATTTGAAGAGACTGTCCAGAGGATGGGTCCAGACTCTTCTCAGTGGTGTCCAATGGTAGGACAAGAGACAATAGGCACAAACTGAAACACAGGAAGTTCTGTCTGAACATGAGGAAAAACGTCTTTATTGTGAGGGTAACAGCAGTGGAGCAGGTTGCCCAGAAAGGCTGGGAGTCTCCTTCCTTGGAGATATTCAAAAGCCATCTAGATAGGGTGCTGAGCAACATGGTTGAGGTGACACAGCTTGAGCAGGGGTGTTAGATTAGATGATCTCCAGAGGTCCCTTCTAACCTCAATTGTTCTGTGGTTCTGTGAATTTTGAGGCTCAATCAGTCATGGAGGTTTCCAAATATGCCTCTTTACATATAAGTTTTGGAGGGAATTGATTTTTTAAAACATCAGTTGAAAATTACAAACATGTTGTTCAGAAAAAATGTAATGAAGCTAATGAAACAAAGGAATATGCCTAATGATTCTTGAAAGAGTCATCAATAAAGGAGAGCACGCATTTAGATTCCTGTAGTTCTAATTGTTTCCTGCTACAGTTTAAGTTTACCTTGCATTTGCTTTTTTAATTATTGCTAGTGTTTTAAGGCCTCACCTCACAAAGAGAGTTAAAATGTTATGGCAACTAATGACATTGACATAGATCGTTTTTGTCAGCCAGAGGAAGGTAGAATGCATAAACTGTGAAGTGTACTCAATCCCCTTCCCCTCAGGATAAAACTGACAAATGAAGAGGAAAATGGAAAACGTGATGGCATGTAGGGAAGAAACAGTTCCTACTTACCTCTAGTGTTGCAGACAGGAGACTAAGTTCTCCTATTAAAAATGAACCTACTCCATACATGTGCTGATGGGGAGCTGCCATTGTTTTGTCTTGAGAAATATTCTGCATACATAAAAAAGATATACCTTTTTATGAATCAGGAAATTTAGAAATGAGGTAAATCCATACTCAAATGGATGCTTTCCCATTGTAGGCTGTTGTGTGGTAGTACTTTGCTGACAAGCAGCTTCTCACATTAAAGAGCTAAAAACATTTTTTGCCAGATTGTGGAAAGAAGATTGTCTTTCCTCCTAACACTTATATTTCCCAGCCTATCATAGACTCAGAGTAGAGAAATCAAAGCTCCTTTTCATGCTCTGGGTTTGATCCAAATGCAACAATGGAGAATAACATTACTGAATATTTGAGGATGAGTCCTCCTGAAAAGGACTGAAGAACAGTAAGAAGAAAAGCTTAGACCTTGAAGACTTTCTACATGAAGGGATAGAGCAAGAGGCATCCAAGGATGGATGCAAATGAATTTTGAGAATTTCTTTTGAAAGTGAAAGTGAGGGGAGCAAAACTCTCTTTGCTATGACGTAGTCTTGGGAAGAGCATCACTTTACAAGAAACTACAACAAAGATGTTAAGTGCTTATCTGAACTTTGTAAAAAGAGTCAAATATACTATAATTTAGAAATGCAGATATATAATGGATAGCTAAGATTTAAATATAAGCTGTATATGAGGTGAAAATGAGGATGATGATGTTCAGATTTTACAACCTTGGTGTGCACAAAAGCGCACAAAGATCAAGAGAAGAGGGTGGGAAGGTGCTAGCAGAGGGAGAACATCATCCCAGTTTTAGGCAAATTAAGATCAAGCTGCTGGCTGGATAGAGAGAGAAAGGCAGAGAGACCAAAAAGGCAAGCCATAACCAAGTGGATGAAAGATGGTAGCAAAACAGAGAGGGATAGAACCAGCAATCCTGCTCAAAAAAAGGCAAAACTGTGTGAAGAGGAAGCAGGAATGGACTAGACACAATACAAATGAAAATGAACACTTAGTCTCTGTCTTTCCAGGAAAAGGGTACTAACTGCAACCTAAAAATGTTTGAATGTTTGAATGAAATGTTTGAAGTAGCCTTTTATATTCTGTAATCTGTTGAGTTTATTAAACATATTAGAGTTCATGAATAATAGCATCTTTACATGGCAAAACACCAATGTTATATTCCCTTATTTATTAGCAGAATTTTTTCAGAGCAAAACGACCAATTAAGAACAACAGGCCATTTTCACGAAAAAATATCTGATATGCTTTCTTTTTATTTATATTTTGATTTAAGACTATTTTATATGGATTTTAGTTCTGAAGTCCCTGAAACAGTCTGCATTTATTCCTTCCATATATGATGTTTTTGATTTACAGAGTAGTGCATCTTCCGGATTTTGAATATTTTGTGTCATCTAAGACGTTCACAGAAAACATAGACTTCCCCTGGCATTTCTTAGAATATACACAGTGTATATAGCAAAAGCTGTAATATTTACTGTAGCAAATATATAGGGATAACTGAAAGTAATGCAACAACTTATTTCACTGGAAAATGTTCCTCGCAATCCCATTCCTTGCAGACCTAATTTGCTGGTTGTTTTCCAAAGTTTGAGACAAATGGGCTCTAATACAAAGAGGATAACTGAGAAAAGGAAATGGAAGAGTATTAATAGAAATGTAACAGAATTAGAGAATTAACTGGAAAAAAATGAAAATAACCAGTATAAGAAGGCAAAACATTTCTGTATGACCTTTATTATTTGAAGAGATATTAGGAATATTTTTGGCTGTTCTCTGCAATTGCTTTCAACTCTTCTTCTCAAGGTTGTATTTTTTTTATTCACCACTTTATATGCAGAGTTTTTTCAACCTTCTCAACAATATTTTTGTATCTCCAGTTTTGGCAACTACAAAATCAGACACTGTAGGATTGACCTTCTAAGGGACACTTTCTGATACTTTCTGGCTTTGTTATTTGTAGTGACAACTCACAGTTGGGCCTATAATATTAAAATTTGCCTTTGAAGGTTTAGGCCGTCTTCCAGTTTAATATCATATACTTTTCCTAAAATTCATAAAATCCTTAACAACTGTCTTTTCTCCTATAGCTAATTAATTGAAATTGTTTAATATATTTGTTTTCCTAAACCCCATCTTCTGCTCCTTTCCTATCTTTCCAAGCTTTGTGTTTGTTGAAAAATAAAATATGTAAAGTTTGTTTGTATGGTGGAGGTGTTGAAATATTTTTCCCTTTTTTCTGAGCATACGAATGCCTGATGCTCCTTTGGAATTCTTTTCAAACTTCCGTGCGTTAGCCTCTTCACAAAGTTTTTGCCCTCTTGTTTTAAATAATTAATGCTTTAATCATTGTCATTGTAAAAACCCAGGGCTCTGTTGTTCATAACATTCACCCCTTGCTTTTTTATTGTCTTCATCAAACATTCTTTGTTCTTATTGATATGAGTTATCTTACGGTTCTCTTTATCATCTCCCTGATGGTTTGAAATCTGCACTTATACATGACAGCATTTAAAAGCTTCAAATTCTTTTTTAATCCTATTTAATATACTTGTCAATATGCAGGTTTCCTCACAATACATCTTTTTGTTTGCTTTCTTTATCATTTTGACTCAGTCTCTTGAACAGGAGAGAACTGAGTCAAAATTGTTTCCCCTTAGACTTTTGATGCCATGTACATCAAACCGACATCAAAACTGTAGAAAATAATTAGAAGGTTAAAAGTAAAATAAAAAAGTGGATCTGTGTAAGTGTATCTTGACATTGTAAGAATGTCATAGCTTCCTTTCTTAAAATGGAGAAAAAGAGGACAGAAATGCCAGATCCACAGGTGCAGCATGTAAATGTTGGGATAAATAGACTCCATTCTGCTCAAGATGCTCTAACTGTCCTCACAGCACTGCAAATAAAGAGCATTTGAGGTGAAAAATATTTTATTTAAAAAATGGGTGAAGCTTCTAACATCACAAGAGAGTTGCCTTCCTTATTCTACTTGGGAAAGCACTCTGAATCTGCCAGACCTTCTTGCATTGTGGGAATGTGACTGGGAGTGTGGAATTTTTTTGACTGCTCATGCTGAGGTAGACAGCAGAGAGCCGGCTGTTGCCTGGGAGCAGTCTTCCTCGCCACAAAGGTATCATCTCTGGTATCATCTTTGGAAGAGGATGGAGAGATTCTGCCTATGTGCAGGGGGAAGAGGCCCAGCAAAGCAGGCAAGCAGCTTCATGTGAAGCAGCTACCACCTTCAGAAAAAAAAATGAAGCTTGAAATGCAGCCTTGGGACCTTCACTGAAGTGTACTCTGCAGATTCAGAAGGGTGAGAGTGGTGCTAATGAAAAATTATTTGGCCCAACTGTCGACAGTTTGTGGATTACCACAAAGCTCTGGATAAAGCTCAGTTTTCCTGTGAGTCCTTGGAGGATCACGATATTCCTGCAGCTACAGTTCAGGTAAAGTCAATGATCACTAATCTGGGCACATATCATTTGTTTTCCCCTTTCGTTGTCAGTACACTCTTCTTGTTGCATATAAATTCAAACACAAAGTATTTTCATTCCCTCTTAACAGAGACCGCTGTGTTCAAAGCTCTGGCAACACACCAATTTTCTTTATATTCAGGGCACAACTTTACATTGGCATTTATTTGTCAGTCTCAAAGTAATTGTCTCCTTTCTTTGCATCTCCTCTGGTGAGCTCTGTCTCATGGCTACACTAAATCTTTCCTGTAACAACGAACAATGATATCCCTACTAGGTTCTTTGTACAATAGTCTAATGGCACAGATGATTGTTTTTTAAGAACTATTAATTTCTGAAGATACTCAACTAATCTCCTGTTTTTGTGAACAACAGCCTCTCCAGAAGAGTCATTATTGAATGATAAGTCATCATTGCTGTCCTACAGTAATGTGACTGAATTATGAAAAATGTAGCTTCAAATATTTTTCTGTCCCTATCTCCTCATCCTAAAAGAAAAATGTTGAAAGAGACCCCAAAATCTGAAGGTGCTCTGTATTTCTTTTCCTTTAATGGAAAAATTCTAGTAATGAATATCCTTAAAGATATTTGGAGGCCTGTGGCTAGTGGCGTCCCCCAGCGCTCAGTACTGGGTCCCATCCTGTTCAACTTCTTCATCAATGACCTGGATGAGGGGACAGAATGCCTCCTCACCAAGTTTGCTGATGATACTAAGCTGGGAGGAGTGGCTGAGACACCTGGACAGACTGGAGAGTTGGGCAGAGAGAAACCTCCTGAGGTTCAACAAGGGCACGTGCAGAGTCCTGCACCTAGGGAAAAATAACACTAGGCACGAGTACAAGCTGGGGGCTGACCTTCTGGAGAGCAGCTCTGCAGAGAAAGACCTGGGAGTGCTGATGGATGACAGGTTGACCTTGAGCCACCAATGTGGCCAAGAAGGCCAATGGTATCCTGGGGTGCATCAGGAAGAGTGTTGCCAGCAGGTCGAGGGAGGTGATCCTGCCCCTCTGCTCAGCCCTGGGAAGGCCTCACCTCGAGTACTATGTCCAGTTCTGGGCTCCCCAGGACAAGAGAGACATGGAGCTACTGGAGAGAGTCCAGCGTAGGGCTATGAAGATGATCAGAGGGCTGGAGCACCTGCCTTATGAGGAAAGGCTGTGAGATCTGGCCCTCTTCAGCCTGGAGAAGAGAAGACTGAGGGGGGCATCTTATCAATATGTATAAGTACCTGAAGGGAGGGTGTCAAAGGGACGGGGACAAACTCTTTTCAGTTGTCCCATGTGACAGGACAATGGGCAAAAACTGAAGCACAGGAAGTTCCACCTAAATGTGAGGGGGAATTTCTTCCTTGTGAGAGTGACAGAACACTGGAAGAGGTTGCCCAGAGAGGTTGTGGAGTCTCCTTCTCTGGAGATACCCAAGGCCTGCTTGGATGCAACCCTGTCTAACATGCTCTGGGTGACCCTGCTGAGCAGGGAGTTTGGACTAGCTGATCTCCAGAACTCCCTTCCAACCTTACCCATCCTATGATTCTGTATAAATTCAAGTTCATATTAAAGAATAAATAAACTTGAAGCACATTTTTTTGCATGAGACCTCAAAAATACTACTACTCTTAGCATTATCCTGATCTCCTTAGAAAAGATAATCTATTATTATTCCTCATAGCCCATACATTCTCTGCTCTCTTTCCTCAGTTTTCTGTAATTTTTGTGTCCGTTTGTTAACTATTCTCTCTGTGACTAATTGTGGACAATTACCAGGTTAAGAGAGAATAGGGCTCATCTGGTGAACTAGTGGGATAGAATTAAAAGTTAGTATGTATCTGGCTGTTTTTTTTTACTACATAGTCATCCAGTTCTATTCTGCTCCTTTCTGAACCAGATATAAATCAGTGAAAGCACAGTGAAATAATTTCCGTTGTTTCTTTCAGCTTTTGCTCAGGTTTATATGCAGCTCATCAGTACTGTAAGTGTATTTAGGTATATCCCTTCACTTGCCTTAACAGCTTTTCATGTGTACATTTCCCCTCTGAAACAACTCTGGAAGTACAAATGTCATTGTTTTTGTTATTGGATACACTAAAGACCTATATTATAGAGAGAAAATATTTCAGTCTTTTAGTTCCTAAACTTCATATGTTATTATTTCAATAATAATCTTACTTAGAAAATTTTATATACAAATACACAATATATAAGTCCAACATAAAAGCATGTTGTTCTTCTCTGCTAGAATAGTCACACACACCACATAAAGTACTTTTATTTTGGCATAATTAGTTTAATTTTTTATCTTCAATAATTGGAATTTATCAGATAATTTTTTTATCAGTCAATTTTTATTTCAAATATACCTACTTTTTGGGAGAAGATCCTAGTGGTAGCATCTTTTAGCAGGCTTGTAGTCTTAGCAAAACAAAATGCAATTTTATGTATTTGTAGCTAATCTTAAACTATCCTATACAGTTACTTTAGACAAGGAGAAAACTGGATTGAATAGAAAATAAATCACCCCAGACCTGCAAAAGAGCTTTTGCTTTGACAGGCTTTAAAATGCACTTGATTTGTTCTCTGCTTTTATGCAGAGAACCCCCTCCTTGATTAGGGGACTTTTTTTTTTCCTCCTGTGGCCCTCTATCTATTTTTAGCTTGTTTAAAGATCTTCTCTATTAATTGACAATTAAGTCACAAACGTGCACTGAAGCATATGTTGATAGTTGTCAGAGACTAGAAATAAACTACATCTCATGATATTTTGTGTCTTTCTTACTTAACTTTTCATCTCCTGGGGTCGGGTCTTCACATGAGATGCACTGGTTTCAGGTTTGCTTACTCACTTCCTCTGTCTCAAAGATGTAGATAGAAGGAGATACAGAGTTGATAAAGACGATCAAAGTATCATTTAGTTCAGTATCCAATGTCCAAGAGCATAAATAAGAAAATCTGCAGGGAACGTAAAAGAGAAAGTGATGGAGTATAATTTCCCCTGCTATTTTCTCAGCTTCTTATCTTTTTCAGTTTATCAAATGGTGAGCCAGGAGAATTGTATGTTATTAGTAACTCTTAACAGATATACCTTTCATGAGTTCATCTAGTCTTACTTTGACCCATGGAAACTTTCAGTGTCCACAAGTTCTACCATGTCTTGCACCAAACAGCTCTCATTAGTTGTTTCAAAATTGGCTCCTAAAAACTACTTATTAATTCAATGAAAAAAATTCAAAACATGAACCCTGCTGGTTCAAAACATAGGAGGCAAAGAATGTGCCTTAAATCTTATGATTTTTAATCCAAATTTGATCATTTTTCATAATATACAATTTTAAAGGATTGCCTGAGTAATTACACTGACTCTAACTAGAATTGAAGACTACCCAAGCTGAACTGACTTGACTGAAGCAGATCTAACCAAGTTTCTCCATGCTTCTATGGCACAAATTCCCTGTCATGGTTCCTGGTTAATACAGTCCATCCTCCGTTAATTAGTAGAATGGAGCTGGGAGAAGGAGAGCACCAGGTGGAGCAGATGACAGTGCGGGAAGTAGGAAGTTGGAAATTTGAAGTGATTGACTAACTTGCTATATTTGCAGGCAAGCTATATAACCACTCAGTATATGTTCTTCCTCCTCTTACTTCCTCTACCTCCCATCTCCCAAATGAAACAAACAATTTTACAAAATTTATATTAAACTGTATGCATTATCAAGATGCAGGTAACACCTGCAAGATCTTGTCATTTGGCTACTCAACAGGTACTCAGCAGGTACCAGGAAGATAAAGATTCATTCTGAATTGTTAGACTCAGTGGAATCTGTCAAAATATGTGCTGAAGGTAAGGACCTTCAGACTGATTGGTGTGTAGTTTCATATACACATCCTTCATAAATAAACTACAGAATCAATTTTTGGCATGAGAAACAAATGAACTTTAATTATGTTTCCCTAATTCTAGAACTGAAGTAAAAAATAAAGAATAAAGAAAACAATAATTCTTCTACTTTAAACAAATATAAAAATTTGGAAAAGTTGTTGAATCTTGTGTATCAGCCCTCAAAATATATTGTGACTTCTCTTGCGACTACACTGAGATGGTAGGCCACTATGATTCTGTTGTATCTTTTCAGCAATCTTTTCTTCAGAAGCATCTTGCATTGATCTCTCAATGAGATTTGTGTTTGATCAAGCATACTGGTTCACATATATTAAGCAAATTTGCTAATGGGCTTGAATGTATTACTGTCACTATGCAAAAAAAGTCCTTTCTCTGGAAAAAAATTGCTCCACATTTTCCTCTTTCCCTGATGGACTGCTGGAACAGAAGAAGGATTCACTCTGCTCTCAAGAGCTCAGATAGGCATCTTGAATTCATATTCAAGACTGGAATACTTGAATACTACTCAGGGTCTTCTTACCTTTATTCTTAAAACAGAAAAAGTATCCAGTCATGAGGGAATCATACTTTAGAAAACACGAAAGTAGTCTGCTTGCTATATTAGATTCATATTAGATACTCATAATTACAACTGAAGGCAGATATAAAATAATGTAATGACTATCTGCTCTCTAAAGAGGGAAGCTATCTTTTAAGATGTGTGCTTTTCAGTTTCTGTATTACTGCTCGGGATCTCATCCAAACTTTGTTAGCTGGTAGATTGTACTGAGAAAGAAGATTGCACCGAGAAGAATTCTCAAAGGTTTTGCAAACCCAAATACTTCAAGATCAGCACAGCTGGAACATATTGTGCAATACTTGGACTTATGTTTTTAGAAATACTCTGATAGCTCAGTTAATAGATTTTTTAAAAGGCTTTATTGAGAAGAGCTATTAAGACTTACTGTTAAATACTGGTTTAGGAATGTGACAAAAGACTACATTAGATTTCCTTCGTATGTGTATCCATTCAATGATTAGTATTTGGATGTGCTGAATTCCAGTCCCCAAAAGATTGTAAATTTAAAAGTTAAATAAATGTTCTCAATACACATTTTCCATTGCAAATAGAATTCATACTATTTTAAAAAAATTAGATTTCCATTGTTACCTTCCATTTACACACAGTATCATACATGGACATGGCGTAACAGTACTGCAGGTTTCTCAGCTTATGGAATGGCAGTGTGGAAGACCATTGGATTTGGACAGGAATAGTATTACCTCTGTGCATGCCACCCTGCGAAGCTGCAGTGCACTTCCCTTGCCAGTCGAGAGTCCTTGTTTTTTCAGTTCTTTGACATTACTCTTTGAGACAGAATTCACTACATATCATCTCTTGGAATCAATATTATGCTAAGAAGGTGTCCGAATATACCACAGGTATAACTTGATACATCAACACCTTTCTGGTCCTTCTGACAATGTAAAAGAACAGTTCTGAGAGGTATCAACAGTCCCCACCCCTCCCAATGAAGTGTTCACTCTGAGCAACTAGAAATGATATTCAGGTAGGATTTACCAAGTGAGCTGGTCCACTTAAGGTATGGTGAGTGAAGTGCTTCCCTCTTAGAATAATATATGAAAAGGATGGTAGTTTTCATCTGTTCCTAGTCTGAGGCTGTACTCTTTTCTGCACACACTTACTTTTATTCTCAAACCTTGAATTGTGTGATCTGCTTATTTGAGTGATCATTTGTAGAAATAAATTATTAATGTTTGCAATTGTGCACAGAGCAGAGCCAGATTCTAGTCATCTCCTGAGTTAGTTTAATGCTACCAAAACTTTCAGTTACCCTAACAAATAAAAGCTTTTTTTAAAAAAAAAATCAAAAATGTTCATTTTCTTGTCTTAGGACAGCCAAGAATCGTATTGACTTCGTAACTCCCAAGGGTAGGTACTGAAACTTTAACCTCAGTAACTAGTTTGGGGGAGGGCAGGAATCTGGAGAAAGACATACAGTGTTGCCAGGTACCTGTAGTAAAACCCAAGCATTAGTTTAAGAGAAGCTTTAAAGAAGTGACCTGCCTACTAGGCAGCACAGCAAACAGAGAACAGAACCAATCCCTTTTTCTCTGCCTTGGTCATTCCCTGCACAAGCTGTTCTGGCACTTGAACTGGATATCCAGGGAGAATATTTCAATAAAATGAACTTAAAATGGCCTTTCCTGGTGGCCATGTCATGTCAAATGGCACAACTGATTACATCCATATTAACAGAGTGGAGAGACAATAATTAAAATTACAGAGAATAAGTATCCTGGCTGCATTATGTATGTGGTGTTTCAAAGCATTCTACAGGATTTAAATATGGATATTATTTGCAGTTCCCATTGATCTTCAGAAAGCTATCAAGTATGAACTATAAAATGTTGTTTTCATGAAGATACAGAAACAGTTTCAAATTTTACTTTCATATCATTTAAAAATGTAAATTATAAATAACATAGTTATTAGTTATGCTTATCTAATTCAGAGATCCTCAATCCTGATGAAATCAGCTGTACTATCCCATGCTAACCATGCATAACGCGTAGTGCAAGCATTTGTGAAAATTACTTTTACAATATAATTTGCATGTGCTGGCATTAATGATGCCTTGTGCTGTCATTAATGATGGCTCTTTAATTATAAAACTTTACATAATCTTACATCATCTAGATAAAATTCACAACAATTTGCTTTAATACCTGTTGTACTTTATAGAAGTATCAGCTCCTTTAAACTAAGTTTTTACTGCTGTGAAACTCAGTGAAATAGCTTCTCAGATAAATTTCTTGCTTTCTCCTCCCTGGTCTATTTACTTGATTGCCAATACGGTATCTTTCTATAGCATAAAAGATTAAGTAAGCATGAAGAAAAATCTATAAAATGAGCTATAAATAAAACTTATGAGGAGCAGTTGTAGTGAATAATAAAAACAATAATAATAATATCCAAACTATATGGTGCTTTTCATTTGTAAATCTGAGGAGCCCTTTAAAAAAAGTCATTCTTACTAACATTTTTACCCAGTGGGAAAACGAAAGGGAGCTCAAATTTCTTGACCAACTAAATCAGCCAGTCAGAGAAGAACCAGGAGACAAAACGTAGTCTACTCATTCCTCTCTTGTGCTGTGTATTTAAAAAAAAAAAAAAAAAAAAAAAAAAAATTCACTCCTATTTCCCACCTTTATTTCAAAGTAAAGGCTGGTGAAAAATAAAGCCATGGGGAAGTTTTTACTCAGTTGGAATTAAAAACAAAAAACACACAAAAGTTCTTCCCCACCAGAGAGAGCAGTAATAAATAATTAAAATAAAAAAATAGTAAGTAAATAATAAAACCCTCCAATAACAGCCACTGTCTTTCAATGATAAAAAGTGCTGACTTCATCAAGCTCTCATACAGAAGCCTGACAGTTGCACTAAATTGTTCTGAAAGATTGTGTATAGTCACCTTGGGACTTAACAATTGCTACAGATTTGCATCTCTCAGACCCTTACGACAGGCAACATAACTACAGTCTCAGAAGCAAGAAAGCTCCTTGGCCACCGAACAGTCCTAATCCCATATCAATCAGTTCCTTATTAAAAAAAAAAAAAAAAAAAAAAAAATCGGTCCGTGAAGTTGTTGTCTTTTGAGGAAACACTCTGTTATACAATCTGTGGTAAAGGCAAGGGAATCCAAGAATTCCTTGGATATAAGCCATATCCAAAAATGTATGGGAATGACAAATAAGAACTGTTTACTTCAAAAGGCCAAAAAGATAAAAGAAACACAGGAAAAGATGGGTCAGAGTTGCCAGAGATCCAGTTTGAAACATAAAGTAAAGCAATATTGTGGAAAAGCCGGATACAATCTTAGCCTTTTTTTATGGTTTTGAATGACTTACTGCTCTTAAACTTTAGCAATGATTTTGTAGACTGTGTTCACTGTAGTCCAATAAATTTTTGCTTTTACTATTAAAAAAGATTTATTATTACTATATTGACCAGACAGTGCAGGATAGGAAGATTTGTCTGTGTTTGCCTCAACCTGAGCTGGTTTAAGTTTGTTTTAACAGTTATTCAGTGGTGAAGTGACTATAATCTGACTTCTCTAAACTTCAATTAGTAATAAATTTTTAGCATGAATTGGAGTGTTCACTCAGTAACAAACTGAGGGTAACACACCATATAAAAACATAACACATAAAAATTGTCACAAAAATAGGAAGAGAAAAATTCTGTTTCAAATAAATGTACCTGGTTAAAAAGTCTTAATGACAAATTCATAACTTTGCTTTATCACAGAGTAACATTTTCAGTCTATTTAGGCCATGAGATATACCTACAGTAGTCCAGTAACAGGTAATTTGTTTGGGAACATCTTTATTCTGAACATTATGGATCTAAATTATCCCCAGGCTATAAGCTGACTTAAATGCATAATTGATTCAAATGGTACATACTTAGACCAGAAGTGAGTATGATTTTATATTTCAAAGAAAGCATTGGACTATAGCATTTACCAGTAGATTAATAATTAAAAATTATTAAGTTTTATTTTATTCTCCAGTCCAACAGAACAGTTGTCTAGTTATCATAAGAAAACAACAACAAAAAGATTATCTAATATAACAAAATCCTATGGATATATTTTTTCTGCTATAATGGCAGCATTTTCCCCTAGGCCATCTATAGCTCCAAAAACAGGGTACTTAAACTGAGGTTGTGACTACAATTGTCACTCAATAAATGCACATATAGTATAACCGTAATTTGGGGGAGAAAAAGCCTTTGAACTTTAGGGTGGTGCATCTGTATACCCATATACATTTGTAGTTTCGCTTTGGTAAGATTACTTTGGTTGGCAAACCTATTGGCAAAAGAACTTCTTCCCCATTCTGTCAGGTGGATCCCATCACTACCAAGGAGTAGTCAGTCCTTGAAGAGGGTCCCATGGTCATAGAAACCAAAATCCTGTTGTCAACATCAGTTCTGCAAACAATTGTTGACCCAGAGGATCCATCCAGTTCTCTTCAGGTCGCTTCCCTCACTAACAGGGTCAACCAGACACCAACCGGATATCCTTGACCATTGACCCTTGTCCATGCCCTTGAGCGTTACCTTCAGAGTCGTGTAGTCACATTTGATACTTTGCAGGTCTCCCCTGGGAAGTTGCCTGTCAGTATCCTTGGTGCTCACATGCACCATAGAGGGTGATAACCTGAGGGCTGGAAAAAATCTAAAAATTCAAAGCCTCAGCAAGTTACAGTTACAGGTGTCCTTTAGGCCTGGCTCTCATAAAGGCCTCTCCCAAACTCTGGGTAAAAGGGTGCTTGACCCTCTTGAATCAGGAGTTAGCTGGAAGAAAGGTCCAAAATTGTCTGACCAGGGTCAAGTCCATATTTTAAATCCTACTATGCAAATTGGAATTTTAAAGAAATCTTCAAGAATTAGAGGATTCTCTTTATATGTATATATATGTATACATACCATACATATATATATATATATATATATACACACATTTAAGTGTCCATAGAAATTTGCTTTTGCTATTTAACATTTTCCTCTGGAAAATTCAGATATGTCAATACTTACAGTCATCTGAATACAACAGAACTGAACTGTTGCTATGGAAACTCATTTCTTTCTTTTATTAAAACAAGGTTGGCTATGGAAACACTAGTGTTGAGTGTACGTCAGTATTTTCCATTGAAAGGTTTTTTGATTTTACAACCCAAAAAACTTCCAGCTAGAATTCTGACAATGAATTCTCAGTTCTCATGAAGTTTTAAATAAAATGATGAGCTTAGAAAAACAAGGATATTCACTCGTGTCTGAAAATTCTTCAGGATAATATCTCTGTGTAACCATCTCACTTGTGAGGAGGCCTAGAGTCAGCTGAAACAGGTAATATACGTGGAAAATTCAGAAATCAGTAACTGCCCCTTAAAGAGAATTCCCTCTACATATTTTCTCTTGTAGGAAACTGGCTTGCTGTAGTTGCATCTTATAATGGGGCTGAAGGACTTCTCTCTGACTTGCTTCTTAAACTGCCAGTGAGGAGGTGTACATAAAAAGTATCTCTGGTAATTTTATAGATTTCTGAAATGTTAGTCCAGCTTCACGTGTCCATACACTAGGAATATAATAGTGCTGGATTATGGTAGAAAATACAGGTACATCTGTGGTGAGTTCGGTAACTGCCATAAACTGCCATAGAATATTACAGAATCACAGAACAGCTGAGGTTGGAAGGGACCTCTGGAGATAATCTTGTCCAACCCGCCCTGCTCCAGTAGGGTCACTTAGAGCATGTTAGACAGCATCTTATACTAGCTGTGATGAGATGACAAGTATATGACACAAAATCATTTCAGCCCTGTGAGTGCTAGCATTGGTGCTACCCCAGTGTCATCTGTCGTGTGAGTCATAGATGAAAATTATACTTCTTATAATATGATTAATATTTGTTATAAATTAAGGACACAACCTTAAATTCTCACATGGCCTAATCTTGGTACCTGTTAACAGACAAAGGTCTGTTTACAAAAGAAAAAGTCCAGTCAATGACATATCATTTAAAAATTCTGTCCAATTTTAGGGTTCTTTAATATAAATAGTAAAAGCTGATATTTAACTCAAAAAGGTCTTTGTAACAACAGACTATATCAAGATGTTTAATTGTGTGACTTAAAAATTTTTGGAAGAAAAAGGTAAAATAACTAGATCAATTTCATTCTCAGGCAAATTGTTAGCTTTAAAGTTTTAGCTCACAATGATCACAATTATTGTACAATGATTCAGACATAAACTAGTAGCCAAAGATTATTGCTATATTTTTGTTCAGAAACTCTTCCCTTAAAGGGTCATTTGTATTACTTTTATTTGTATTTGCTTGATTGTTTTAATTTCAAAGTGTTACATTCTATTTAGCTAAAATTACATGAATTACAGTGACATTTTGGGATGCAGTCACATGATAAAGACATTCACATGATTGTGAACTTCTGTGAGGAGAAATATGTACATTCATATGGATTTACAAGGTCCGTGTGAACTACTGGCTTTAATAAGATTTTATAGGATACATGAATATTTGAAGTCAAACAGTTGAGTCAAAAACACTCTTTCAGCTTTATGTTTTGACCAGCCCCTCAGGGTCTTTCATGAAGATAATGTCTTTCTATCAGTTTCTATCAGTAAAAAGATTTTAAAGACAATACATGTACATACTCGTACTGGCAGGAAAAAAGATACAGTTCAGGAATCTTAAAATTCTACTGCTACTACGAATATTTTCCTGTTCTGTATGGTCAATAATATCAATCTCGTTTCCTGCAGAACATCTGAGATCTTAAACTGCTGGAAATTGGACTATTATGCATAATAGCACTACTATATGTTTCTAGAAGAATTGTCTCCAGCAGTGGACCAACAAGAAATGGAAATGATATGGAGGCAAAATAATGAGACAGCTCTGAGAACATAGCATCAATTTTTGTTCTTTTTTGTTTCAAGATGCACAGTGCATCAATAAACTTCCTCACTGAAGACTGCCATTGAATTTTTCTGCCCTGAACATTGAGTATCTGGGCCATGAAGGCTTAGTGAATACAAAAGATTTTAGGAGATTAAGGCATAGGCTCACTGAAAGAGAAAACTCGATGTTAAATTAGTGTCCTTTTTTTTTGCCATTAAGTAATAGAGAGCAATATTTTAAAATCTGACCTTTAACTTGCTTCGCTGTGAGGTATAGTTATTAAAAAAGTAGCTAGGCTTTCTAACATGTCAGATGATATGAAGATTCAAAACTACAAGTTTGACCACCATTATGGTAGCATGCTTTTTCCTTATATTTAGATGGAATTTCTTGTATTCCAAGTTGTGTCTGTAGCCTCTCTCCCTTGTACTGTAAACCTCTGAAAAGAGTCCAGATCTATCTTCTCTACATCTATACTCCCAATTAAGTAGCTGTAAACAGTAGTAAGATCTCTCCTTAGCTAAATTCTTAAGGCTGAACAAACCTAGTTCTCAGCTTGTTCTCGTATGCCATGTGCTCCAGCCCCCTAATTGTCCTGATAGACCTTCGCAGGACTCATTCCAATCTGTGAATGCATTTCTCATGCTGAGCCCAAAACTGGACACAGTGCTCCAGATGCAATCTCACAAGTGTCAAACAGAGATAAAGAAAACTTCTCTTGACCTGCTGGATAGAGTCTTGCCAGTACAACAGAGTCTGCAGTTGGCCTCCTTTGCTACCAGGGCACGCTGGTGATCCCTCTTCAATTTGTCCACTAAAACCTCCAAGTCCTCTTCTGTAAAGCTACTTTCTACCCAAAGATCGAACCCTTGTGTGAGGTTATTCCCTTGTAGATGCAGGACTTTGCATTTGTCTTTGCTGAATTTCATGAGGTTCCTGTCAACCCATTTCTCCCTTAAAAATCCCTCTGAATAGCAGCATTGCTCTCTAGTCTATCCATCATTCCTTCTTGTTTGTTATCATTCAGCAGCTTGGTGAGAATACACAGTATCCCATCGTCTAAGTAATTAATAAAGCCATTAAAAAGTAACTCCATCCATGCACATTTGGGTAATGTCTCTATATTCCTTCCATGTAGAACATCTGTGCTTTCACCATCTGTGTACTTCTATTTCATTTTTAAGCTCAGTCAAGAGCTCCTCAGTGTTCATCTACACTCGCTTTCTGCCATACTTCCTTGACTTCCTGCATGTTGGAATGGACTGAACTTGTGCCCTGAGGCAGCTGTCGCTGGAGATCCCTCAGTTGTACTGGGCCACTTTGCCCTCCAGAGCAGTTTCCTGTTGTACCTTGCAAGCTAGATACCCAAATAAGCTGAAATCTATTCTCCTGATGTCTGGGGTGGTGATTATTCTTTTTGCCTTGCTCACTTTTCTCAGAATTTTAAGTTTCACAGCCTCATGGTTGCTTCAGCCAAGGCTACCCTTAACCTTCACATCTTTAACTAATCTTCCCTGCATGTGAGCAACAAGTCCAGCAGAGCATCTCCCCTTTTGGGTTCATTGATCACTTACATAGTTTACACTAAAGACAGTTTCTTGATGTATCTCCAGTATTGTTTGCACCCATGAGGCTTCTCCGAGGTGTCTAAAGGTTTTGACTACTTCTTGACAGACTGTTTGCGGCAGATGCCTGCTGCAACATAACCTGTGTTGATCTATCTTCAGTTTCTTGCTTCCAAGCTCTCAGTGGTTCACTAGCCTGCTTCAAGGCAAAGATCCACACCCTCCACTCATTCCTTTGCCTAGAGTGCAACTCTTCCTCTTCATCTTTTCAGCCTGTTTTTCTCCTCTGAAAAACCTCTATCCTTCTATTGCTGTAATCCAGGTGTGAACTATCCCACCATGCCTCTGTAATTCCAATGAGGCTGAAATTCTGCAGTTGTGCACAGACTTCTAATTCCTTGTTTCCTACGCTACGTGAAATATGTACAGAACTTGAGACAGATCCTCCATCGTGCTGGTGAGAGAATTCAGCACTGAGCTGTGCCCCAGACACTTTCTCACTGTCTGCCATGCATCTCAAAGTACAATAACCCTTCACCAACAGGCATAGCTTATAACCCACCTCACAATATTAGTGAGCCTGTTAACAAAGACTCTCTTGCTTCACTTCATCAGATGGATCCAACCCCAGCTCATCAGTCCTTATTCCTCAGAAGGTTCCATGCTTGCAGAAACCAAGGCCAGTGACATGACCCATGCAATCAGGATTTGATCTGCTGGATTCATTCAGTCCAACCTGAACATTTCCCCATTCACTGACAGAAGTGAAACTTCCCAAAACATTAAGTTTGATCAGCAGGTGGTTGCCTCTGTACCTCACAGGAGAGAGTGATAAGGATCACGCTCCTTCTCTTTTTGATGTGAACACCTGATTGAAGATCACCTGTCTCTGATGCTTTCCCTGATGGGATGTTATCTTCCTTAACAATTCCTGGGGCAAAGGACCAGAGTGCATTTTTTTGTTTGTTTCTGTTTTCCGCAGGACTGAGTTGTATTCCAACATCTGGTTATTGGATATTATCTTTCCAAAGACAATTAACAGATGATATGTGCACTTATTTAAAAGCTTATAAAGTCTCTAGGACTAAAGGATGAATAGGATCATAATTCATACATAAATAATATGCAAAATTATATTATCTCCATCATCATTTAGATTAACCTCTGAAATAATGTTAATTTACAGTACAAACTTCACTGTGAACAAACAAATGGTAAAGTGCATGTTGTGTATCAAATTTTCAAGCGACACCTCACTTTCATTTGAAAATATGCATGTAGATGAAAGTCATGTAAAGGACTGTGTTGTTAGATGTCAATTAAATCTTCCAAACAGATAGAAGAAACTAATTACAAAATAATTTAAAAAATCACTGAATTTCATAAATCAATTCCTAGTGTTAATGAAGTGTATGTGAACTCCTCATGTTCCAACAAGCTAAATCACAAACAATACTTACAGCGGTATATGAAGATTCAATTTGGTTTATTTAAATTGTTGTATAATGCACAAGGTTTTTAGAGTTATAAACATCTACATTAGCTATTAGCTATTAGTATGTATCCTCAAATTATACTCTATACTAAACACCAAGTACAGATCACCACAAATATTTGTGTGTTTTTTTTTTTTTTTTTTTGCACCACTTTAGAGATTCTGGGTTCATGGGACTTAATTATTTAAGTAACACAACTCAGGAGCAGAAACCTAGCACTTCTAATGGTTTAACTGCCATTCTCAGCCCTGCAAAAATATTGGAAAATTTGTATGGGGCCGAATTGCATTGTTTAAGCCTAATTCAAGGCCCCTGAAAATCAGCTGAAGTATTCCAAATGATATACATTATTTTTTTGATTGAACCCTAATTGGGAGAGAACGGAAGACGGTATATCACAGGACAAGTCACAGACAAGGGGACAATAGATAGTGTCTGTCTATTCCTAGTTTTCTGGCCATCACATGAGAAAAGTCTTTGATGAGTAAGTTCAAGTACTGTCCAAAGCAAGGTGCGTTTGTGCAGCTGGCCATGATCTTTTGCCCCACAAATGATATTAATATCACTATGTGATAAAAATGACTAATGTCTAAGCAATGGTGGTGAGCAGTTTCTCTCCCTCTAATGGATCACACTCTTCACCCACTCTAAATAATGAAACTAGAACAAGTCATGGAATATGCAAAGCTCAGCAGCAACCCTTACACAGTACATGAAACTCTGGCATGCACAGCTGTTTAATTTTATGTTTTGTCAGAGCAGTGTTTAGGGGAAGAGGATAAATTAGCCACAGCCATAGGGGAGAAAGAAGGTGCAAATGAGATTTATCCTATTCATTGGTACTAATGGCAATATATCATATACATAACAGGCTCAGTGATTCATCCAGGGTAACTGCTCTCTCTCTTCTTGAAATTTAAGACTTTGTTAGGCTATCTTCTTTTCTTTTTCATTTTTCTAAAATGGCCTTTAAATTATCTGGGGAGTCTCTCACATACAGGTGATGACACAAGGTACAAGTGGCAATCTTAGAAGAACTCCTGGTCTTTTTCTGCAGATAGTTCTTCAGAAAGAAAAATATGGTTGGTTCTTCACAGTATTTAGCCTGTATAGTGGCATTTAGGCAAACAGTGAGATAAATATTACACTATTTTACTTACTTTGTGGCTTATGACTGTGGGACCAGATTACATATTTCCTTCATAGAAGAAAACCCATCTATGAGTGCAAAGCCTTTCTATTTTGCATTTGCATCCCCACTTCTACTTATACCATCAGTACGGGATATTGATCCTTTAAACCCAATGCATCCCAGTGATGGCAAAATACAAACCGAAAAGCTCCAAGCCATCACTGAGAGGAGTGTGGTTTCATTTGCCACTTTCCTGTCTTTTATCTAAATCTGGCAACACAGTCTTATCAGTACTGCTTTCATAAATTAATTAGCCTTGTATTGACAGCCAAGTCTTTTCTCTCTGATAATCACACAGAGGCAAAGTTGATGTAAGTCTGAATAACTCAACAGCCAAGTCAGAAATTCTGTTGGAAATTTAACCTGTCTCCAAAGAAGAGCTGTGCTTTGAGGAGGAAAAAAAAAGAAGAAAAATAAAGAATGGAACCCAATTCCATATCTATTTCTGTATTTTTACCCCCACCACTCACAGCCAGCCTCCATCTTGAGACAACTTTTTGTCCTTCCTTCTCAAAATTTGGAGCTTTTTCTAAGGTAAGGAGTAGCAAGAATCTCTGTGACTTCACACAATATTATTTAAATGATGCCAGGGATTTTTCCTAGGTTTCTTTCTACCATTGAACTTATAGGAAAGTCATATATCTAAACCATAAACTAAGGCAACAAAAATGCTGTTTGTTCAGAGTTTGTAGAAACTGCCAGCTCAAAGAAAAGATAGCTCAAAGAAAATAACTTATTTACTAGAATTTATTTATTTATTTATTCCTAGATGATGCTCTCAGCTGTCTCTTTTGAGGGACTCTGTGACAAAATGCAGCTCATTATCAGTGACTGGACAACCTGGACATACCTCCTTTTTTTCTATATATGTTTATTTTTGTCAGGGTTAGAGTACTGCAGGTGTAAAGATTCTTAAGGAGTTCAAGAGGAGTTGAAACAGCTTCAAATATATGCAAGGATGCAAGAATATTTTTTCCTAACAGTTGGATTGTCCTAGTTTTGCTCTATACAGCACTACTCCTTATTCCAGTCTCATTGGATTCAGTTTGTCTTATTTTGCAGTAAAGTGTTACTCAATATCAGTAAAGCTATTGCGGTTTGTTTTAGCAGAATTGTTGCATTTATTCTCAATATGAAATATGTCATTATACAGCTGTACAGATTTTCATCGGTAAATGACAGAATTAGACTGCAGCATCCCTAAGCATTTCATCCACAGTTATGTCAGCTGGACTGGCTTCATGACTAGTGGGAATGAGACTGATGTAAACATCAGGGAGTAGCTCGTAGAGAGAAAGCAAAATTGTTTTTAGTTGTCAGAGTACAGTTCAGCAAGCTTTAGTCTAAGAATACGGTGGTTTAATTCCAGTTTAGTCATTTAGTATGACCATATTACTTCACATAGACTTGCAGGAAAAATGAAGGATGTAGCAAGACAGTGAAAGAAATGGCAGAAAATAGCTCACCATTCAGCTTTGAGAAAAAAAAAAGCTATTTGTTCTTCTGCAAAATCATTAGCTTTAAGTAAAGTTCAACCTGTGTCATTAGACAGTCTTAAATCACACGTAAACACTCTGCAGGTTGTTCTGTCATATGTTTTAGATTTCCTATTATCAGAAGAGTTAAACTGTGAGGATATAATGGAAATGGTTTGGAAAACTTTCACTTGCATATTTTCCATATACTCTATAAGAGAAAGCTTTCAATTGTGTATTTTCTATATGATATATAGGAGATGACAGTGAGCACTGGGTAGCTGTGCAGTACAGAACAGTGGGCACTGGTAGATTACAGGGATTTTCACATTCCCTAACAGACACTCTAAATTTTCTCCTGGTAGAACCCCCTTTTATTCACTGCCAGCCATAGAAGACTTTTAAGATTATATTTGTACTTGCCTGAGTATTCAATAGGCCCAAAGAGAGGTGTGAAAGGGGCTTTTTACAGTGCAACAGCAGAACTTTTAACATGTGTAGTGATCCAGGAAAAGAAATGGCACTGGCTGATTCTGCACACTTCTTGCTCCTGTAGGATCACAGATATGGCCTGGCACACCACTGTCATGAATAATGCAGATCTGCAGAATGCAGTTAGTGCCAGGATATTTTGAAAGAACTTGCTCCTTGAAGATAAAACTTCTGCTGAGTCGGTGTAACTGCACAATGCTTTATGCAAACTGCACAATCTTTCTTCTTACATTTTTATGAAAGGAATAACTAGGAGAAGTCACCACTGAAAACAGGGAAATTAGAGTTCTATGGTCTTGATGAGGAATTTGCAAAAGCATTGAGTAGTGAGGAACCATTGCTTTCATCCATATCAATTTTACTGGCAGCAGTTAGACAAATATTGAATGCTTTTGAATATTTCACCCTAAGTGCTGCCAGGGAGGGAAGGCATCTTCTCATGTCCCTGAAGAACAAAATTCGTATGTTTCTTTGTATTTATTTAAATGAGGTAATAATTTTTCTATCCAGTGATGTGGCTGGATGCTTCTCTATTGAAATGTGAAATGAAGTGAACTGATATAAACTATTTGACTGTAAATAAGTTGATTAAAAAAAAAAAAAAAAAAAAAAAAAAAAAAATCCATCCTAAACCATGCAGTTAGAGAAATAAGCTTTTGGAGAGAAGAACACAGCTTTTTGAATTCAAGGAGAGTTTTGTCTTTTATAACTACACATCACAGTAGTTCTGTGAAGGCCATCACAAACTTTAACAGACTTTTTAATTGTGTCCAGCAGTTGCTTGAACACTGTAAGATGCAAAGTCCTATCAATGTAACAGAAGCTCTGTCGTCAGCAAATTACATGCTTTGAAGATGTCTTCTTAAAGCTGCAAAGGCAAACTGCAAAAATAATGTGGAGTAATGGAATATTTAAAGAAGGTACAGATATGTTCACTGACAAATACAGAAAGAGCAGTGCATGTAATAGCATCTGTAAGAAGGATTCAAGCATGTTAAACACTATTGGAATTAACTTAATATAGTATAAAAATTTGACTTAGTAAATTACTGCCTTCAGAATACATTCTAGTTATTCCCTGAGTAAAATTATAGTGTAGTTCAATGGACAGTTTATACTGCTAAGGATATGTGTTCAATTATTTGAAGAACATCTATCTCATATATGTTTCATCTGTGCAATTATGAATGTTTGATATATGGTGAAGTGTAGACGTGTTTAAAAGTGAAGAAGTTCCTGCCTAGTATTTAGGACCATGTGAGTAATGTTGAAAGATACTTTCTCTGCAGATTTCTCTTTCTTCTCGTTGCATTGTACTGAGAAAATGTCAAATGCTATAATATTATAATAAGTTAATACTTCTTTAATTGTAAGAGATTTTCTTTTTCAGTAAGTAAGACTGGTCCAGATATTCTTTTCTTTTCATTGGAGGCTTATGTTATTTTGAGGAAGCACAGCAGGCATGCTGCATGTGTAAGTGTAGTTTCTCTAGTACCAATGTATATGTGACCACAAATATAGGATCTAGCTGAAACAGATACTATTTTTACACTGAAATACGCACACCAAAGTCAGTGTTGAAATGCTTGTGTAAATATTGCATAGACATATCTACAAGTATATTTGGGGAATTTGAAGAAAATGACATTTTCTCTTTCACTTTCAATATACATAAAACAGCCTTATAAAATTTTTTGATAGACAAAATTACAGTAAATATGTGGTTTGGAAATAATATAATTGAGGAATTTATACTTCCAAATTTCACTTTTAAAGTATACAACCACCAAAGAGGAAAAGGAATTATTTAACCTTGTACTGCTAATTTATATCTAAAAGTAAGGAGATGGAATTAAATAAATAAATTGTATGAATATCAGAAACAGCTTTTGATATGGGATTGAATACAAAATTTCATAGAATGCTTTCACAGACAAAGAAATTGTAACTCCATTGTTTGAGCCTTTTAAAACTAGAAGGAGCATAAGGAAATGTGAAACAGGGAACAGCCTTGTGTCGATGAAGAGGAGGGGAAGAGGAGCACATCAGAAGACCTCTAATAGTTGTTCTCTTTTCTTACTTTAAGTTTATGTTATAAGGGTTTTTTTTTTTTTTTCCTGAGTTGGTAGCCCTGAAGTTCACAAACCTTTAAATTTAAATAAAGCAAGCCATAGGAGAACACAAGCTGGGACTGGACTTTGTTCTCTTTCATAAATTCAAATGATCACAAGTGATAGTGTTAAATTTTTCTTGATTAATACCAAAGAAAACAAGATCATAGTCTTCCAATTGATCTCTCTTATGATTGCAACAGAACAACTCTTATCATGAATAAAACTTTCCCTCCACAACAAGTTTAGGGTAGTTACAGTAGCCACTGTAGTAGAAGAAGAGAAAACAAAGTACTTTGTTCAAGAGGGTTGTGATTGAAATTTGTTATTCTCCCTCACAGCAAGCCATATTTTTATTTGCACAGTCTTTGAATATTTTTTGTAATTCTTATCTTCAAAAAATGTCCAAATTTTCATGACATTACAAATATTTGCAACTTTTGCCTTAGATTCATGTTAAAATTTCCTTCTTAGATGTCTCCACTAGGAAACATCATCTGCCTGTTTTTCTTTGTCACATGACCACAGATAACTGGAGATGAACAGAACTCCAAACAAATATTCCTGAATTTTTCAGATTCTTTTGCATATTTGAATATCTCTTCTGAGACCCTTTTCCCAGAACAGGAAAAGTTGTCTAATTATTTTCTATATATTTTCTATTTGGAGACTGATATATTTACTTTTTGGAAGAGATATAGCACTAGATTTATGTTTTATTTTACTATTTAAAAGGCCAGGAATCATCCCTTCCTTGGATTACCTGCATCTCCTTGGAAAGAATCATCTGTAGTAAAGATGGTTTTACGAAATCTTCCCAGATTTTGATATATGAACACATCCTCCCTCAGAGGAGAAAAGACTTGCTAAAATGTGGAGAAAATTGGAAGGATCTGTAAGAGGTCATTCTTCCTGTTTGATAGTGTAGTCTCCAAAACTGCAGAGACTTCTGATGGGGCATCCTCAGTTCACTCGTTCCCTAACTTCAGCAATCCTGCTGCACAAATAATGCTTTGAAGAACAGAAATGAAGTGATCTAGGGTTTTTCTCTATCCAGGATTCTTCATATAGAGCTAAATCCTTGTATAACTAAAGTTTCTAATATTTTTACATGTGTATGCTAAAGGGCGATTCAGTGGAACTGAGAAAATTGATTTAACTCAGGTGGTGCACTGTAATGCTGGTCAGCTACCTTTCTACATGGGTCTGTGAGGAAAGTTTTATCTTAAAATGCTCTTTTTTCTTGCTATCATTTTATGAACTAAGCTTAGAGAACATAAAAAAGAATCTACATTATTTGCTCAGGACAATGGAGACACTATCATTTTCCCATTTACAACTCACACAATATAATAATACTATGTTATCTAGGCCATTGATAAATTTCAAAAAATACTGTACTATTTGATATTTTTGGCTTAAGGATGATATTATACCCTGAGTTGAGTGAAGAGGAAGCCTGTTAACTGTGGGAGCAACTACATTTTAGTTTAGATAACTGTAACTATAGTTACAGTTAAAAATAATTCCTAGGAATATAACAGCAAAGTTTTGAGGCAGTTGATGCACATTAACATTCAGCTTGCTTACCGGACATTGAAAGTTGGTTAATGTCTTGCCATTTGGCTTGAAATCTTTCAGTGAAAGGTCTAAGAATATTAAAACGGACTGTATTCAATACTTTGGCCTTTTTACCCTCCACACGCATTTGATAATGTCATCTGCTACAGATGGGGATTAATCTTGGGTTTTGTTCCTTTTTCTGACTTATGTCAAAGCCTGAGCATTAGTTAAGTATAATTTTTTAGACATAAGTGTCAAGGAGTATGGAGATAATTTGTACCTTTTTGGTAGATAAAATAGATATATGCCTAAATCCAATTTGCAGAAATGGAAAATAAGTAATTACAAAATAATACAAAGAATCATTATTAAAAGAATAGAGCCTTTAACACAGAAAATTGACAGATATGTGTTTCAGACCATTGAGGTATAAAGAAATACAGTAGCTACCAGAGCAAATTCCATTTTCTGTGCTTTCAGCCTAGTGGGAGAAGGTCATTTGTTATGCCATATAAGGTGCATTCATGATTTTTGAGAATGGCAGTATTTAATAAATTACACTTAACTAACTAAATAAAAAGTCACACTTTGGTAAAACCTCTGTAAGCATTTTCATTAGAAGTTTTCAGTCGAGATCATTATTCCTCTATGCCAGCATCTACTTTCTAACAACTTAATTCTAGTGACTCTAATAACATTGTTCAAAAGATAAGGATCAATCTTTTTAGCATTATGACCTGAGGAGGTGTATCATATGCTTGATTACTCCAGAAAGATTGAGAAGACTCTTGGTAGCTCCCGTGCAAATTCCTTGTGCAAACAAGGGAGAGAGAAGCCCTGTAATCATTACTTCTGTGTAATATGTCCTAGACACCCTCAGTTATAGGACCTTTTCAGTGCTGGTGATTCTTTTGGGTGCAGAAGCCAGTCGACAGGAGATACATCAGGCATTCAGCACCTAGAGTTTTATATATTTACTGCATATTGATTATCTAGATAAGATAGGCATAATGAAAAAGAACTGCATCACTGAAGGGCTCACCTTTGAGTCTGATTAGATGACAAAATCCTGTGACATCCTTGATTTTCTGTGGCATTTTTATGAGTGTATGAATATGACCATCCACACAAAATTAATCCAACAAATATAGATGAAGTTTGATCAGTGTACAGTTGTATAAATTATGGGATGTATATAACTACAAAGTGTAATTTGATATCATTAGTAATATACATTTAGAATAAAAAAGATAAAAATCAGGATATAATACTGCTTTTTGGCCTTCATCTCAGGAATAGACTATAGCCAGCTTTGTTTTGTTAGTGATGTTTCAAAAACAGGAGCAGATGCAACTAGTTGCAGATGAGCATTTGCAATCTGCTCTGGGCTCAGCATATTTTATGTTATGGCTAAGGGTTCTTTAAATGAATTTTCCTGTACTATCAGTTTTTTATAGCTGCATACAGGTAACGTCAAACAGATGCTTATTTTTGAACTGTAATTAACAGCACAATTACTTTAAGAAGTAATTTTTATAATGATTGCAGTCACTATACTTTTGCTCTCCTGAGTACTAAGTGCTGTAATCATCACCTGTTCATTGTCAGCCTTATTGCCCCACAGACTATCAACAATCGATAGCACCATTTAACTAAAGCTTGGTTCTTTCTTAATGAATTGCTAGTAAGTGATTTCTTTATTTTAGAAAACGATCACAGAGACAACACATCTGCTTAATTGTCTGTGCTGTAATATATTCTAGGTAAGCATGTCCTGCAGATGAATCTTAAAAGAGTTGATACAAACCTACAAACAAGTAAAGATATTAAGAAATAAATATAGTTGAGCTTTAGCAATTTGCCTAGTCTTATCAGAGATTAATTTACAATAGAGCTGTGATTCAATGAATGAATGAATGAATGAAGATTCTGATCTCAGTTCTATTGGTGCAAACTTATGCTAAATGTGGTGAAGCTATATAGAAATACCTCCAGAGCTGCTACACTGCTACTCTTACAGCTGAGATCAGAATCAACCTGATGAGACTTAAATCCACTTCGGAATATTGAATTGTGTTTCTGTTTGTAAGTAGCAATTATTATTGCATTATATGTCTCACCTGTAATCTAGTTTGGAGAAAACAGCAGTCAAGAGAGCATTTTTATGGTGTCCAGCATGACCTCTTTCAAGCCTATTTGAAATGTTGCTTACTTAGGTGACAAACCTATGCTACCTCTTAACTGTGCCTTCACAGCCCCACTGCTGTGGGATCATGGCATGTGATTGTAGCTGGTTCTGATAGGCTCTCATGGGCAATGCAGCTGAACTGAAGAACTCTTACAGTTTACATTTTTTTTTTCTTACAGTTTATTAGGTTAGAGATAGATTATCAGCTATTTCTTCCAGACTGTAAGTAGTTATTACCAAAAATAATGATGTTGAATTACCCGCTTAAGTACCTGCATGCCAGTATAATTGGCCCAGTACACAGCAGATCAAATATTTGAATATGGTTCACTGTGTTTATGAGCTAACAAACATAACACAGAATCCTACTCTAGTGGTACTGCTAAATTTGATGCATCTATAATGAGCTAGCCATCTTTAATTTTCTCTGGCATTGTTATTATACTAACTGGTCCTCTTATCCATTTAATCTTGCTTTATAAACTTACAAACATGACTGATGCTTAGTATAGTACCTAAAAGATTACTAAGAAAAATGCGTATAAAGAATGTAATGGAATGAATAAATCCTTCCTCTAAAGGTCTCTTTTGGGGAAGAGTCTCATTTCAATAACATTTTGAGCTTGGGTTAGCAGTTCTCTCTTGGATACATGATTCCCAAAAGACTCCATCAAAAGGAACTTGTAAGACTGAAAAAAATTTGAGGAATACAAAAAATACATTGGCAAGTTAAGAAAACAGTAAGTAGAATTACATCTTTCACTGGAAAGACAGATTTAAAGGACAGAGCAAGTATAACTTTCAGCAGTTGCTCAGCTAAAATTGCTGTCGATACTAGAAGTCAATCTGAAGCTAGTTCAGAAAGGTCTGCTCCACTTGGCAATCAAAGCAGTGCCTGCTACTAGGAGGCAGCTAGGTCTACAACCCTTCTGAATTAGCATTTGCTCAGATCCCCTTACTCCACAGTAGCTGAAGACACTTTTATTGTAATGGTAAATAATAATGTGTTGTTATTTACATATTCTCAATAGTTATAGGAAAAAAGAAAAACAGACAGAGCTGTGGGAGATGAGGCATATTCAAAAAGACATCTGAAAACAAACAAGTTTATGCCATTCTATATTTTGCAAAATGTTATTCTTTTAAAAGTAGTGAATTTTGTTTTAATGACATACTTGGCCAAACAATTTTGACAAACTCAGTGTCCATTAGTTCATGCTATGTTACTCTTATTAGCTGTTTTTGCTTGTGGCCATTAATAATTCTATAATGCAGAACAGAATTCATTGAGGTTTTTTCCTATTTAGCTTCCTAACTTTGAGTTCACCTAGCTGATTAACAGTCAAGTTATCATTATTAGTCATACTATCATTATTCATGTTGTGAAGGGCTTACATTTCTGAGCGTTCAGTATAAAATGACTTCAGCAAAGGGTCATGGTTATTATTTTAGTAATGTCAATATAATCAGTATAATTGTGCACTATTAGAAATGCTAATTCACTGTTCATTACATTTTAATAACCTTTTTAATGAAAATCAAGAATTTGTCTAACTTAATAAATAAAGTATATTACTTAAGGGTATGATCTCGAGAGTGATACTCTGTTAGGAAAAAAACAGAGGCCTGCAAAAATAGTCAGAGTGGCACCTTAATCTCCATCTTCAGTCTGTTCAGATTTGTGGTTTTAATTCTTATCTGATGTAGTTTTGGTTACTTTCATAAAGCAAAGTTGATTTATTTGAATTGAGAATTTGACATGCAGTAAATAGGAACTGTGCTCTGTGGGTTTATGGGTTTGGAAACAGAATTGGTACTCAACTTATCTCAGAAGTTTCTGAAGGATTTCTGGTGATTCATTAGTTATGAATTTAACTATAGATTTTTTTCAGCCTTCATATCCTATTTGAGGCTCGCTACTATTGTATTCTTATGAACAGTCTTAAACCTCTGCTGATACAGTCTTTATATCACCATGTCCCATAATCTTTTCTGAATACATATTCCTTGTAACATTTGCTGCAAAGAAATGAGCACTGCTGCTACTCAGTCATTTGCAATAGTGCACAACCATCACCGGATTTGTCTGATATTTTAAGGTAAAAGAAATACTAACCGATGCCTCAGATCTGAACAATTTTTGTATACTTTCTGTATTGTCTGATAGTCTAAAGACTTTCACAGAGCATCCTGGGGCACCTCGATGATATATCCAAATTCTGATTTCTCTTCCTGGTGGACAACTGGTGACCTCTCTAGGACAATCAGTGGGAAGGACCACCAAGCACAGCAACTGAGGCTATGAGAGAGGGAGGTAGGAGAGGAGAGGTTCCTGAATATCCACCGCAGAAGGGAAGATTCTCTTTTCTAGTCTGGATTTGCAGGAAGTTGAAATGAAGACAGCACCTGCAAAAGTCTGTCTAGACAATGGTGCCCATCTGCTTGCAAATGCTCCTAAGTTCCACTGTATTCCTGAGTTTCTCTGTAATATTCTATACATCTTTTTGGCATTTATGCTGTAGCCAGATGTTTATGGATCCGGAGCTATAAGGAGTCTTGGGGTATGAAGAGCCATTACCTCTCCATGAGAAGTCATAAACTTAATTAAGAAAGTAGCTAAGATCATAACTTCAGTGCAAAATAATGTATAATATTACATATAGTTTCATTAGTAAATTAGGATCCTGTGGAAAACAGCAGTCTGTCAGTATAGATGCAGTTTTTGTTATTGAGGAGTATGTGTGAGGAAAAAAGACATTGGTCACACTAAAACATGACAATAAATACTAACATTAAAATATAAGTTAGAGTGTATTTCCAAATTTTCAATCTAACAAGTGCCTTAATAAATACAGTCTAAATCAATTTCTAATGTCTTGAGCTTGAAGAAATGTTATCAAAATATTTTGAACAATGACTCGATTCCTCTAGCACACCAAGATGCATTAGTAGCTAGCATCCTCATTCATTATCAGTATTATTTTATACTTAAGACTCTTATAAAAAAGATTTGTCTTCCTTACTAATTAAATGATTTGAAAAGCTTTCTCCCATACCCATGATTTGTGTAAAGTAAGATTAGCCTGATCATAGTTTGGCAATTCCTTTTGACAATCTCAATCCATTCCTCAGTTTTTTCCAGCAGCTGTTTGTGAAATGAGCTCTCAGTAATGAAATCCTAGCGTGCTGAAATGCTCTATAGGCAGATTGTTATCACTCCTTGGTTAAACAGCATCAATGCAGAACAATATATGTTTAGGTGAGGAAAAAGAGTAAGAATCACATGAAAGGGGCTGTAATGTTTTCCAAGCAGTATTAGAGGCATTTAAAAACTGATAACTGGAAGTTGATACAAAAAGATGTATTCTAAACTTCCAGAAGAACACTTGGTTTCCAAAAAGTTAGTCCCATCAACACACCTGAACTACTGAAGCAACGCAATAGCTGTGTATAGGGGAGTGACCTCTAGGCAGCTCTCTTGTTCTGCAGTTAGAATTCCTGCTCACTTCTCCATTTTCCATCTGAACTTCTAGTCACTGAAGAAACTTGTCGTTTTGATGATGACATTATAGACAGGACTGAAATCTTGCACTGAAGGCTAAAGGTCCATCTTTGCTTCTTTTGTTCACCTTGGCAGGCCAGGTCTGCTTAGAGCCATAACATCACAAGCTCTTATCACTGCTGAACCTCTATGATGCTAGTGCTGAACAAACAGCAGAAAAGGGGGCTGGATGAGAGAGAAATAGAAGGGAGATAACCTGATAGGAGCAGAATAGGAGAATCATAGAACTGAATGCAAATTATCCCAGCCACAGTATTCACCCAAGCAACTTTTCAGAAGCAAAGTGTCATTGTACTGAAATCACAGTAAAGTCTGATGGTGAAAAATAAGATTAAGTTTGCAGCTGGAAAAATAGATAGGGATCTAGAGGTACAAGAGGGACATGGAGCTACTGGAGAGAGTCCAGCTACAAAGAGATCAGAGGGCTGGAGCATCTGCCCTGTGAGGAACAGCTGCGAGAGTTGGCCCTCTTCAGCCTGGGGAAGAGAAGACTGAGGGAGGATCTTACCAATGTCTACAAGTACCTGAAGGGAGGGTGTCAAGGGGATGGGGACAAACTCTTTTCAGTTGTCCCATGTGACAGGACAAGAGGCAGTGGGCAGAAATTGAAGCACAGGAAGTTCTGCCTGAATGTGAGGAAAACTTTCTTCACTGTGAGAGTGATGGAGCCCTGGCACAGGTTGCCCAGAGAGGTTGTGGAGTCTCCTTCTCTGGAGATCTTCAAAGCCCACCTGGATGCAACCCTGTCTAACATGCTCTAGGTGACCATGCTTGAGCAGGGAGGTTGGACTAGATGATCTCCAGAGGTCCCTTCCAACCTTACTGATTCTATGATTCTATGATACTTCGGTAACATACAAGTACAGTTCAAGCACTGCTTAATTACATGATGACGATACTGAGGTCAAATTTTGTGTAATATTTTGACATACATTTTCTAAACAGTCTCATCAGTTCTTCAGATAGAAAAGTTTTTTATCGGGTAGTTATGATATAATCATGCATTGATTTGTAGGGCTGCAAAATGATACTGTTGCATCGTAACTACAAGTAAAGCAGAGAAATGCTTTGAAAAGTTGAGCTTGTGGGACATGGAGAGAAGGCAGTTAACCAGTATAGTCTTTCCTTTCTCTTTTGATTTCCCTTTCTTTCAGTTACATTAGTCTATAAATCCTTGCAAATTAGCTATGACTCTATTTTTCTAGTGAAAATTGCACTAGTCAGAAATGTCTTTTCCTAAAATTGAATATTTGAAACAGGGAGAAAATTCTACATATATTTCTCAGTAAACAATAAAGGTAACTCTTGGTGGCTTTGTTTGTCTTGCAAGCTCTCTAATTACTACAAAGTTATTCCAAAAATACCTATTTAAAGGTATTGCCACGAATAAAGTAATATTAAGCTCAGATGAGCTGTTGCACTGACAAGTTGATACAATGAATTCACATTGCCATTTGCAGGCTGAAAACTTTTAGGATACTCTTTATACAGGAAGTATTAAAAGTACCTTGAAACCTACATTCTGTAAGGCTTAAAGCAGGCTCTTTAATGACAAGAGCAAGACCAACTTTTCGAGAAGGTTATTTTTCTATGGGTAGCCTCACTCCAGCAAGCAATTTAAGGCTCTTAAAGTCCCAAGACAGAATGCTAAATAAGGGTACATCTTTTGAGTACTGTGAGTGTTGCAGAGGCAGCCGGTTGGTTGAAATATCTATTACAGCAATAATAATTGATAATGCAATCAGCTTTTAATTATCCTTGAATGGGATTAGCATGGTCTACCATCTTCTGACACAGTGCTACATCCCCAGGGACATCATACCATGTCCAGTGACTTGGGCTGCTTCCTTAAATTCTTTTCTTTTTACAGGAGCTGCCAACAAGTTTTTCCAAAGGTGTGTATATTAAACATGTTCATAGATCCATCTCTGTTCTCCTCTGTTATCTGGAGAACTGAAGTATGACTGTTGTAATTTTTAGGTGAGCATTTACAAATCAAATGACTACAAAGTAAACCTTTTAAAAAACTTAGAAAAAAAAAATCCAAATGCCGACACAAATATTTTATTTGGGGCTGTATTTACTATTGAAAATTAACATTAAAATCAAACCTGCTAATGTTAAGAAAAAATACTTTGGAAGAACGTCTACAGAGATCAGACAGGACCAGTCCCTCTGGAAAGACGTAAAGAAAAGGAAAAGTTAGGGAAACTAGGACAAACAATGTCCTTAAAGAGGCAGGATGGGCAAAGACAGGTTCATGCCCTCATGGGTGTTTGGTGACAACTTCTGCCCATGGGATAATTTTGCATGATGAAGGAAGTGAAAAGCTGATTTCAGAAGTAGAATAATGAATAGCCATGAATTTGTGTATGTAGATGTGGAGATTTTAGAGACATGAGTTATTGGGATCTATTCCTAATGAGGACTTAAACTGCTCTTTTTTTTTTTATCACAGAATGAAAAAATTAATTAGAAGTGAACATGTTGTGAAATATCTGAATTCCCATTACTACACCAGCTGCTTTTTCAAGCTGAAACTTTTAATTTGTTCTTCCTGTTAATACCTTACAGCTCCATCATTTATAGCATTTTCATCCTGAATTCTGCCATCTCTGAAACATTTTATAATGGCAGTGCTTAGGAAAACTGTAATTGAACGCTGGAGAAATTGCTTCTTCCAAAATTAGTTTTTGCAATAGCAAGGAAGGGAGCATAATGCAACTAGGCAGTGAGAAGTTCATTTTCTTCATTTTTTTTTCTTTTTCTGTGAACAAAATAAGGCTGAAAAATAAACTCCGGGAAAATACTGAAGCTGTTATCAAGATGTTTTCCTAAACATTTTGAGACAGTGTATTTCACCTCATTTGCTATCACCCCTCACTTTCAAGTCTATGTAGAAAATACTCCCTGGAAAAGCCACATTAACATATAATAGTTCTTAATTTCATGGCAGATTCTTTGGGCATGTTGTAGAATTCAATAGAGAATTATATCCTTCTTACAGAATAATTTGAAATAAATCATATTGTAAATAGCTTTACTGAAGTTGATGACTTTCAGGAAGTCCTTGAACCAAACAAAATCTAAAAAATAGCATCTGCATTACAAAAAAATGTTTCTAAGCGTTGATGACATTTTAATCCCTATTAAATTTTATCATTAGAATTCCCTGTTTACATAACCATTCCCCTTTTTTCTGTTTATGTTTGCAGTAATGTAATTTTCCATTCATTCTAATGTGAATTCCAGGAAGCCTTTTGAAAAGGCTGTAACAGTAATTCTGTTGGTGTATATATAGCCAAAGCAGATTTGGTGAATTCAGTATTGTCTGCAACATATGTGCATCACTGATTAAATACACTGTATGCAGCAGTCCAGTTAAACATAATGGGAAAGGAAAAATCAAAGACGCATGATCTTTGCATCAGTGGACCAACAAAATCAAGAAATATCAGGAAGACAACATTCTCTTTCCTTATGAAAGCGTTAGAGATGCTATTGCTTCATGACAGTCGCTTCAAGTAAATGAAATGCTGTATCTTGTCTTCTGTATACAAGATTTTACAATAAAACAAATACATCTCTAGGGTTTTGAATTCATCCTCTTCCGAGAAAGAGGAAAAAAAAACAGTATTCTTTTTCTATAAGATTGCATTGCCTAACTTACAGGATGTAGTCCAAGAGTTTTAGACAAGCACTGAACCTCCCAAGCCTGCTGGGACAGTAGCGGATCTGATCATGCATGTAAGTACTTCAGTTTTGTTTTAATTCAAATTTAGTGCTTAAGTCATATTGTGGATTTGACACTTAAAAGTGAGAAGATAACCTCCAAATGTGAAAGGACTATAAATCAGTGCAGTACCTTTTAACACCGACTGGATACAAAGTAGCTGCAGTTTAGTGATGGCTTTTCATAATTGCATTATTTAATTAAAATTAACAGATTCTGTTCAGTGTCAAAGGTGTTATTCAAACATGCATATATTTTTCACTAACAATGCAGAAAGTAAAATAGACAAACTGAAACATTCCTTAAAAATTCAGATGCAGGGAAAAATTTCATTTGACTTAATGTTTTGCAAGGATGTATATTTACATTTATAGATTAAAGATATTACAGAAAACATTAACATTACTTTGTATTGAAAATAAAAAGGTCAATAATTTTACTTCATCAAGATTAAAAAAAATCAGTTTTCAATGTTAGCTGGTTAAAAAAGATGTCAGGAGGTACTTATGAGGATGGCACTCCACACTGATCTAAATAATTCTCTGTGTCAGCGTCCTGCGTGCACCAAGAAGTCCAATGTAGGTAGCCCTATCTCCAGCCCTATCTCCAGCCACATCTCCCAGCTTGTTTCTGACCCTATCTCCTTGAACTTCTGTTAGAGGTAGTTTCATCTTCAGGTCTGTCTTCTCCTGCTCCTGACTGAACCTCTTGGATGGATGCCAGAGTTGACTCATCAACCTACTCTGTTTGGGACTGATGATGGGTCTGGTCATGACCAGTACCCTCATCTTGCTCAGGTTGTGTGGGGCAGCGTCAGGTTCAGGGAGGGCATGGCCCTGCTAATGCCATGGTCATCCTTCGCGCCTGGGTCATCCTCCCTCATGGAGGAGCCCAGCTCTCACTGCTGGGCGTGATGGGAGAAATGAGTTTGTATTCAGGGTATTCATTATTCCCTGGTTTGCTTAGTCGGTGGTTGCAGTGATATCATTTCATAAGTGCTGTGAACAAGGCTGATTTGGTCAGTCATTCAAAATACCTAGTTAATGTCAAATTTTGTTCTAAGCCATGCCACTGTATAATAGAGGGTTATTCTCTTGATTTGTCTTGCAGGGGTGGAAATATGTTAATAATAATGGGATTATTTTTAGCTAGATATTTATAATTGTGAAAAAATTAGCATATAAAATATCAGTATAGATGAAATGGGTCTACATTTTGATGATGACAGACATTGTAGATGTTTAACATCAGACTATCACAGAAAATTAAATGATGTAATCACTTTTAAAAGCTGGTAGTAAGGTTTAGTGGAACCTATGCTTTGTACATTATTTGATCATTTATATTAGAGGTCAAAAATTACTACAACAACAAAAACAAATACTTACTCTTAGAGTACTAATTAAAATGCACCAACTCAATAGATCTTAGTTCATTTTCTTGTGGAACCTCATTAAGGCAAAAAACCTTCTGTACAAATTAGTCTTTACAAATAGAACTACTAGCAATTGTTAATGATGTTTCCATGTGAATTATCATCTGCCAAATTGCAAAACTAAACAAATACATACAATGCTAGATTAAGTCTGGTGTCTATTTGCTCATTTGGGACATTGATTCATTATTTTTTTTTAATTCAAATTTGTTTATACATATGTGACTTCAAGATTTGGTGACTATAGTTGGTTGATGACAATGTTTGGATTTATCTAAACAAAAGCTTATATAAGCAGATATGTACAACTCTGTACAAAATGGGCTTCAATTTATATACTGTTCACATTTTAGGCAAGAATGTCTTTATAACAGTCATCTTAACAAGACAAGATAAAAAAGGCAATTAAGAGTAAATAAAGCTTAAAATTAATGCAAAATGTAAAGCTTATTAAGTGCCAAACAAAAAGAATAGGACCTTAACACGTTCAGGACTAAATCCTGTGGGGCTCTGTTGTATTTAATGAAAAAACAATTAAATCCTTAAAATGATGTTCTAGATCTAAAAGGAAGAGCTAAAGGTAGCAGCCCTTAATGACAATAATTTTCTTTAATTTACAATATTCATGAAGACTATGGAAAATTTTAGATTGAAATATTATCATATTAATGCATTGTGTCATACCATTATTTATTGTAAAGCAAGCTTAAAGCCCTGTCACCCCTTCTCACCACCACAGATCTGCCGGTAGATTACATAGCCAAACTGAGGAGATATCTCTGTCGACAGAAGTCTACGTCAACCTCTCAAAATAGTGTTCAAATGCTGTTGTCAAAAGAAGGGACTTCAAAGCACATTTAAGGAACTGAATCACTCTTTCAAGCAGATGTGACTTACTAGTTAGTTATATGCCATGATCAAACAGACAGCTGAATGTCTGTCTTTTAAAATCAAAGCCAAAGATTCCTAAGTTTCCCAACCCAACTGTTGTGGGAATAGTGATGAAACATCAGCAGTGTGCCATGGAGCAGAATGAACAGATTGGCTCCATGCTATTCTGGAAGCTGGCTAACGCACCAGACTCCTTGAACAGTTGCTACCTGCTTGATCATGTTTGAGGCCAAGCCGATATGTATACCTAATAGAAAGGAATGAGGGAGAAGACCTAATGGCAGAACCCTATCGAGAACATTACTGCTCACATGAAGGAAGGATATAAGGTAGTTAAAGATATGTGCAAAAGTGATTAATTATTTTTGTTTCCATATGATATACAGCAGGAGTTCAGAAGTGAGTGTATGCAGATTGTGCAATTAGGTAAAGGATCTCGTTTTACTGTAAAAGAAATTATCCCTTATGTCCAGTTAAGAGCTTCTGAATTGTTTTGTATGTAAGAAAAACTGGTACTCTGCTTCACACTTTATTTTTTAGCTATCCTGTATACTGTAAATATTGTACTATAATATTTTAAAGCTTGGAAATCAGATTAAAATATCTTTGATTTTAGTGAGGAGTGTTAGTAGCTTTTCAGATGTAGTCTATAATTCCTAGGAATTACTCCTTAGTAAGGAAACACGGGCCTATAAATCAGGCATTTAAGCTTTGTTTTTATTTTCTGAATACGTGGATTATTAAAAAAAAAAAAAAAAAATCCATGTTCCTACCTATATAAAGATACATTTTTATTTTTGATACTAAGGGCCTCCTTCTGTTTCGAAAATAGATTTTTGGTTTCTCAGATCTGTAGGATTTCTCTTCCAAGAATCCTTACAGCATGTTTGTAGTTCCATTATTTCATCTTCAGCAGTATGCAAATAGTTATTTGTTCTGATAAGTGGAACAAAATTTTCAAGCAAAAATGTTTTGGTTCAGATTGAAATACTGTTTGTTCATGTTCTTGTCATGATAGGACTCCATAATGTCTTTTTCAGACTTCTTTGCAGAATATATTTTTATTTTACTTTTCTCTTTTAGTCATACTTCTGTCTGATATCTTACTACTGCCGTACTCCTTGTTTGCTTTGTGTCCAAGGGGTGAGTTGTAAAAATTATCCTTTTTCACTTCTTATGAGATGCTATGACACTAATGTTGGTGAGTTTGTCAATTTACATTCTTGGGGATTTGGGATTTTTCTACCTTTACAAAATGTCAGATCCAGTTCCTAGCTATTGTTCATGATGGTTTTACTATATAAGCAAGTAATGGGTTTAGCATGTGGTTGTCTACAACTGCTAGACATGCTTGAAGGCATCCTCTTTTCCACAGACTTACTACTTAATGTATAACTGCAACTAGTTGCTAAGTAAAGAGGTTGCCTTCTGTTTTATATTTACAGTTTATTTTCCTGCGGTTCAGTTTCTGCCCATTGCCTCTTGTCCTGTCACATGGGACAACTGAAAAGAGTTTGTCCCCATCCCCTTGACACCCTCCCTTCAGGTACTTATACACATTGATGATAAGATCCCCCCCTCAGTCTTCTCTTCTCCAGGCTAAAGAGGCCCAACTCTTGCAGCCCTTCCTCATAGGGCAGATGCTCCAGCCCTCTGATCATCTTCATAGCCCTACGCTGGACTCCCTCCAGTAGCTCCATGCCCCTCTTGTCCTGGGGAGCCCAGACCTGGGTGCAGTGCTCGAGATGAGGCCTCACCAGGGCAGAGCAGAGGGGCAGGATCACCTCCCTTGACCTGCTGGCAACACTCTTCCTAATGCACCCCAGGATACCATTGGCCTTCTTGGCCACAAGGGCACATTGGTGGCTCATGGTCAACTTGTCATCCACCAGCACTCCCAGGTCTTTCCCTGCAGAGCTACTCTCCAGCAGGTCAGCCCCCAGCTTGTACTCATGCCTAGGGTTAGTTTTCCCTAGGTGCAGAATCCTGCACGTGCCCTTGTTGAACCTCAGGAGGTTTCTCTCTGCCCAACTCTCCAGGCTGTCCACTCCTGCAGAGACAAATGGCTCTGCAGAGATAAAAGGCTTAGTGAAGCTTTCCTGTGGACGAAGAGAAACCTTTTTCTCTCTTTACACAGAAGAGACTGCTTACTAGTCACAGAGAACAAAATATGTTCATGTGAATCAGAAGGAAAGGTTAGAGTAAGTGTAGATTTTTTGGAGAAGTGGTTCCACAACTAAATATTGTTTGATAAATGGGAGTTTATTAATACAGAAGTTAATAACCCAAGTTGGAAAGGACCTTAGAAGATATTCTGATCCATCTCTCTGCCAAAGCCTGGATCAGCTAAACCTAAGTCATTCCTGACAGACATTTTAAAAGGTCATTTATGATAAGGTTTCTACTAGGAATAAAATGATAGAACTGTGGTTACAAAAGGGAGAGGAAAGATGACTCTGTTTTGATGTTAGTTTGTAAATTATTTGGGATTGGTGAATTTCATCTGAGATAACTTTAAAAAGCAGCTGAACAACAGTGCAGTATTTTGAAAAGAGTCCTGAGGAGAGCAGTGAGAGTAATTATAGCTAAAGGAAATGTATTTTAAGAAGACTTAAGAAGGCATGGGAAGATTCCCATGGGCTGAGTAGTCTTTTGAAGAACAGTTCAAGGGGAACCTCTGAAGTATGCAAGAAGCTGTCCATGCTGGATAATGCTAGAAGCAATACTGTTAAATTCAGTCAAGAAATAAAGACATTAAGACATTAGAGAGAACTTGCTATTGGTAAGTATGGGTAGATGCTGGATTAGATTGGGGCATGTAGCAGAATCTCTACTGATGTCTTTAAGAACCTTTAATTTGGCAGAAGAGGCTCTACACAAACTCTGATCTTTCTAGATCTGCCTGTCTAGCCTGTTCTGCTGGAGATCCTAGGACATATCTCATGTGAGCCTTTGGCAGCCTACCACAAATCAAGAAGTATTCATTCTCATACATACACCTATGGGGCATGTTTACCACAATTACAATCTGAGATATATTCTCAGCTATGTCTCAAATATTCTGGGACAAGTCTTCCATGTCATTTTTGTTCGTGCTCCCTCCTAGTTGTCCGTCAAAGATTGGTTCACAGGGCAATGTTACTATGTCTTTAACAACGTAGGTATGAGTTTCCTGACAATTCCCAGCAATTAGCTAGGTAGCTTCCCCTGCCCAGTAAGTACAGGCTGAGAGGAAACAGAGAGTGTGCCTAAGTTTTGGCTTGCTGCGATTGATTATAATTCCATGCAGGTAGCCGAATGGAATTCAGGTTTTGTGTAGTAATGCCTGTTGCCAGAGACACCACATTGGCTGAATACTGCTGGAGTCTCATAGCATAGCAATGGGATGAGTAATCTTAGAACCACTATTCAGGTTTTATAGACACTTACTGGCACTGACATGATTGAAAGCAATAATAACTAAGAGGAAGATCTGCAGTTTAATCTGCAATAGAGAATGTTTGATCTGGCAGTCAGAGAAGTTGTTTGGATCTAACGAAGATTTCCTTTTGGGACAATAAATTAATATTACTTCTAGCAAAATTATCTGATTCATTTGAGTAACAACACACTTCCTACAAAATATTGATGATTTTCATTCAGCATTTTTAAGCTTTGTAAAAGTTACTTGTCTTTTTTTCTTTACCAGTTTTTTATATAAATTATTTTGTCAATGATACATTTTTATATTTTAATTTTAAAACTACTCCTTCTCTCTCTTAATATTGATCTAGTTTATCAACTGCTGTGCAGTATTTCAGCAAGACATATAAGCACCTGCATAACTGCTTATGTAGTTAAACATATACTATCAAGTCATCTATCTTTAAATCATCAATTAGGTAAAGCTTTATAAATTACCCTTTTTATTCAGGGAAAGTAATTTCACTATATTAATCTTCATAAAGCTAATTTCTGAAACCCAGTATAATAACTGTGTATAATATTTATACCTCTGCAAATCTGAGGTACGGCACAGGGAGAAAGACAAATATGGTATAGAAAAATCTACAGCTTATAGAGCTGATACGTCTCTCTGATTTATTTATTTTCTCCTAGTAAGATTTATTTATTTTCTCCTAGTAACAATGCCCTACACCCATCTTCCTGTCTTCTCACATTTATGTGTTAGACTAACTGGTTTTCCTGATGTTTCACAAACCTCTTTCATTCTTCTCCATTTAACAGATATTCTCAGCTTATTTTTCACTGCAAGATGCAGAGGTATAATTTCAGTCTACTGCAGAGTTATAGCACTGTGATCACTGTGAGATATGAACATTCTCTTTGTTCCCCAGCTAAAGTGGGCATGCTAACACTTTGTAATTCTGCTTTTAATGATCAGCTTGCTTCCAAATTTTGTATTACCTGGTTATGGACCTAAGAGAAACCTGGGAATGACATAATCTACCTGTAAAAAGAAGAAATAAACTTTGACAATTCTTGATAATATGCCACCCGATTGCATTTCATAAACAATATTAATGTAAAAACATTATATTAATATACTTAAATATTCATATTACTAAAATATTTAACCCTTCTATGAAACTTGCTGTGTTTTGGGATGTTTCCTCAACCTAAGTGATCTTGATTATATGCATTTTCATTTTTAAGGGATCTCAAGCTGTCCACACTTGAAGGAAAGATTTTTTTTTTTTCTATTATAGCTTCACCTTAACAAAATTAACTACCTTATTTTTTATAGTTTAAAAAATTTTAGACAAGGGAGCCATTCAGTTGTTCCTAGTTTTCTCCTCAGCGACCAGACATCCAGATCAAATGATGATTTCTGCTATTGCCTTAGGTGCAGCATGTCCCACATCCTTCCTGCTGCAACTGCTTTCATTGAGCGTTGTCTTCTGTGACATTTATATGGCATTCTCTTCTTCCTGTCTCAACATAAGCTCACTCTAACGAAACTTCTTTTAAAGCCATGAAATTATCCATTCTTGTTGTTAAGATTCATTCTTTAAATTTTAAATAGAGAGCAAAACTTGTTCTTTCCAAGATGTCATAAGACTACTGTGCAAAATATTTCCACAGATTTTACAATGAAGAGCCTTTATCCAGCCAAAAAATAATTCACATACTTAGTTTTAAGCATACTACAAAGCTATCTTCTGTTTTTTAAGCCAACTTTATAACATTTAGATGTCTCAGTTTGTGTTCTGAGGCTCCTAATTATACATCTAAATACTGGGATGAGCTTGAGAGATACTGATCACTTTCAAAACTTACTGACTGTGGCATCACTAGTAAACTTAGACTTAACAGGTCAGTTCAATCCCTTCTCAATACATTAGGCTTGAAAATTATTTATTGTTTCTGGATACAGAAAATCAGAATTGTAGTTTTTTTCCTCTGATTTTGTTTTATTCAAAAGACTGTAGCCAAACAGTTTAAACCCCTGTTATTCTGGGACTTACGATGTATTGAATAAAAAAGACTAACCTGTAGATCCTAGATCATGAATGTGGGGAAGTACAACGAGATACCAATTCACAGGGTGTCCCTGAATAAGCCCTTTCAATCTCTTACAGCTTAAAGTAGGATTTTAAGATCAAATTTAAATTTAACAAAAAGCCAATGCAAGGGAAAACCTGTAGGTACAGCTACAAGGGTAATTGAACAAATTTATTTTTAGTTAAAAATTTAGTAGCAAAAATTGTCTTGAATGAAATACATTCTTCTCTGACTGTCTAGTGTTATCCCAAACATATTGAACAGTCTGTATTATTGCATTGCTTCTGCACAGTGAGTTTCTTGTTTTCTAATTCACTGATTCTGTTATTGTATTTCAGTACATTGTTTAACTAGTAGCCTCATATAGAATATTACAGTTTTTACATTTCTGATATTTATATGGTATTTATACATAGTTCTACCCATTCGTTTATCTCAAAACAATGAAATTATGAAAATGAAAAGTTTCCTTTTCTGTACACGATAGAGGAAAGTGTTTAAGGATTTGTGTGATATCAAATCATGTATTATAGAACAGGATATAAAATCAGAGCTTTTTGACTCTCAGGCTGATGGGTTTATTCTTTGGATTATGCTCATTCAAATATAATAGAATATACTATTAAAATGCAAATTTATTAAATTATGTAAAATGTCCAAACTGATTAACTTTCATTATGGTCAAAACTGACTAAGCAACAAAGAGAAAAACTATGAAATTCACTGACAAAATAGAGAATGGATTTCAGTGATTACATGAACAAGCTCATAATATTTTCTCTTAAGCTCTTAAATCTATAGAAACTGGACAGCTTCAAGGATGAGAACTGGATAACTTCAAGGAAATATTCAGATATTCATAATTCTTTATAGGTAATGCCATTTCCACCCCCCAACCCTAAAAGCACAGTTGCTAGTATGAAGTGTTCAGAATCTCAGTCACCAGGGGTCTTGAGGTTACCTTGTAGGTATGAGATTTAAGATTTTTAAGTCTTCTTTTAGCTTATTTTGCCTTTCTCTTCTTGGCTGCAAGTCATGTTCTTTATTGCTTTGCAGGTCACATTTTTAATCTTTTTACTGCAGTCCTGTTGGTTAGTTTTTCTGCTTTTTTGTTCGTCCATAAAAAATAAGCTATCCTAGTATAACTGCAATTAAACTAGTGATTTTGCTGTCGTGTTCTAAAGAAAATTAAAAAAAAAAATTACACTCCTAACCACTATAGCTGATTAACAGCCTCACCTATATCAAGGTGATATGCAGGATATATCATGATAGAAAGAGGCAAGGGTTATAGATTGCTCTAGACAATCTTCCTTGTAAACCTGTTTAGTCAAGATACAAAAAGGGTGAGTTTGCATTATTGTACCACTTGATTTCTGAATAACTTGTACATTTAACAATATAGCAAGATAAACTATTGAGAAATGCATATTTGCAGTGTGGTATGTACATGCTATGCAGAACACTGATTACTTTGTCAAGGAAAGTCAATGTATCAATTTTAGTAGAAACATATTTCAGCGTTGTAATTTTGTTGCATGTGCTTAAAATCCTCAGATTTCTTTATTCTTTAAAATTAGCTAATGTGAGAAAAATCTCTATTTCTTAAACTTAGAATGTTACACTTGCATTAATTTTAGTTGTTGCTTTGACATTTTTCTTTTTATTCAATGGACAGAGAGACTGTACATCCCTTAACTTTGATCCCTGAAAAACAATCCTGATCCGAAGTTGATTTGTATAACAGGGAGAAGTTTAAATTGCCAATATGCTGCTTGAACCTATTTTGTAGATAAATAGAGGGCATGTACTTTCAGTGCTGACAGACTGGCCTATTTTCACATGCATTGCGATTTCTTTCAGTTAGTATTAATCTTCACCTTCATTTGAATAGTTTCAAGCAAATCAGAATAGTTACAGAAATATTAAAGAAAAAAGAAATGTTAGAATGACAAAACTGTGAAGTCATGAAAAATGACTCATACTGCCACATTACTAATGGTAAAAGAAAGGACACTGTAGTGAAATATACATTGATAATGTATATATACAATATACATTAGTAATGTAATTGATGAGCAGGAAATTGAAAACCTAATTTCACATTAGAAACCTCATTAAAATTAAGACATTTTAAAATACGTGTATGGGAGAAGCTGTGATTCAGAGAGTGGGCGAAGGTGGCTATTCAGTGATTCTGTGCACTTTGACTGAAGTTGGCGTAATCAGCCGTACTACCCGCAAGAATAGCAAATGGTATGAAGGTTTGATTGCGTTCCAGCTGCCATGCAGTAAAGGGCTGTTACTTCTGTGTTCCTACAAAAATATCTACTCAAATTAAATATCCACCCTCTCAGTGGGAAAAAGAAGTGCACATTGTGAACTATTCCCACCCCTCAAAAAAAAAAAAAAAAAAATCTTTGCTTTCTGAATTGAATTTCTCCCTAACAGTTTATTATGATATTAAAATAACCTAATGGGTGCATTCTTTAATAAATGCAGGCAAAAAGACTAGATAAACAAAGAAAAATACTAGGTTGTGTTGGTAGGTAATGAGATTATTAGTGATAGTCTTTTTCCTGAACTTTGCACCCATTAGAAACAGCATTCTGCTGGTGCTTTGCACATTTTGATCTTTTTTTACGAGATCTTTTCTTAGAAGATTCAGATACCAGACTTCACCTTTTCACTCAAGGATAAAATTTAATGAACAGAACTTCTTAAGGTGAAGAGAACCTTGTTTCATGAATAGACCTGTAAAATTTATAATACTGCTTCCAGAATAAGGATTGTTTTTGTCATTTATCAGAAGTAGACTTGATGTTTCAAGGTCATTGTATTGTTGCTTACCCAATCATATACTTCCATGCACTCAAATTCCCCACTGTCTCAGACCAGAAGATTATTATGCCTACTTAAGGTTTTCCTAACTTATAACCACAGTATTAAATATCTTGCTTTTCAGAATTCAGACCTTGCATGTGATAGTACCAGCAGTAGTGTCAAGAGTGACTAGATCTTTCAAGTAAAGGTTTAAATAAAAGCTGAATTTGAGAATACAAAAATCATACACTATCATAGAAAACTCCACACATTACCCATCATTGAGGTACAGCTTGTGAGTATAATCTATGCTCCGCCTCTTGAGGAGCCCTTGGAAGGAACTTTGCTGCACTGCATTGAATGGAGGAGACTGACCCCTCATCTATATCAATAAAAGGAAATGAAAAAGAACTTCCTAGAAAAGTACTAGATTGTGCTTTTTCATCGTTTGTCTATTTTTTCAAAGAGGCAATATTACTGCTGCCGTTGTTCTCAGCAAAATTGCTGCTGGGTTACCACTGGAGAGAGTAAATGAAACATGAAGAAAACCCTATGAAATATGTCAGTCAAAATTTTTAATAAAAATCAATAGAAAAAAAGAATTTATGCAGGACTTTAATGAGGCCCTCCTCAGTCTTGGTTTACTTCACAAAGCAAAAGTACTTTGATTTGTGTTTGATTATACTGTTTGGGAAATGACTGTTTCTATTAAGCCTCTGTAGTCATTAGCAAACTATAATCTTTATTGGCTGCTAGAAGTGACTGTAATCAACAGATATGATAGTTGTTATACTTTTTTGACCTCATCCCTACCTTATTTTTGTTATTTTTATACATCAAAGCACACCTATATTTAAAGGATGTTGCTAGAGCTTGTAATTCATCTTTCTACATTTCTCTTGGACTGCTTTAAAGGCTTTATGATGGTAATTCATAGCAGTGGAAACACTATATATGAGGTAAAAATTAGAAATAAAACAAAACTGAAGACAAAAGACTGTGATTCCTCCCATTCATTCTGGTTGTCTCTTCAGAAGAAGAACATAGTTTAAGAAATCAGGCTCAAAAGTGTGATAACAGTACAGAATGAACCAGGAAATTGAGCATGTTTTCTGTATCTCTTCAGATTCATTAAGGAAAAGGAGCATAACAGAATTTCTATTTAGTTTTCCTGAGAAAAGTCTATTTAGTTTCCCTGAGAAACACTTAATTTAAGTATTAAGGAACACTTAAATCCCTGTTCTTGCTAGAGACTTGTGTATGAATAACAGTATGCTAACTTGAGGTCCCTGTTGACATGCAGCACTGGTAAAAATTAAATAAATAAATAAGCAGCCTCCCCAACCCTCCTTGTTTTGGACATGCATCTAGCTACTTCTGAGGTATTGTTCGTGCATACCAGGATTTTCCAGGCAACATCTTTTGTGTGTATTTTTTCTCTGAAATACAAAATTGTTGAAATCACAAGTTTTTACAGGAATACTTTCACTGGGAGATACTTCCAAATGCTAGCACAGAAACCGTAGCTGAAGTCCATGATCTTGCTCAGAATACTCAATACCCAAAATCAGATTAGGATTAAAGTCTCAACTTTTTTAGCTAAAGATAATAAAATATATTATATGTACAGAGCATACTCTGTACATTGATGTCAAATACTGCTGAGATGCAATACAGACATTAGAATTAGGTAGACAAAGAGGTAATAGTAGCTGATGAAAATGTTTGGAGATCGGGATAAGAGGATAGGCAGATTTGGTCAGGCTGGGATCAAAGGCCAGATGGTGAATACGTTTTATAAAGAGCCAAGAAGAGATTTGGAGAAAAGGAGTGAAATCAGGAGAAAGAGCATCAGGTCTGGAGAAGCTAAAGGAAGATGAACAAAGGTATTGGAAATATTAATTCTCCTGATTTTAAGTGTGCGTTTTATATCCTTAATATTTTTCATGCCATTTCAAAAGCAATTTTATATATTCAATAATATAATAAACCTGAGTAAATGATCTGGGCATTTTATTTGTTCATTTATTTTTGTTTTCTAAATTATTCTTCTTAAGCACCATAAGATGCATTTAAGCATTCATTTCAAAATATCTACAGCAATGACCTTAATATGCATTTTCCAATAAAATTTATTTCTAATGATAAGTAAATTTAATTTAGAAAGGCAAATTGTTTCCACAAATTTTAGACTGCAATTTAAATCTTTATCCAAATCCATTCATTCTTGATTGTCTCCAATCTTGGACCTATCAAATGTATGTGTTGTGGATTTTTTTTTTTTATTACAAACCTAAAGTCAGTTGATACTTATCAAATATATGATACTTCCTATTAATCTTTTCTTTATCTCCTTCAGTGCTGCAAAATGGAATTTTAAATTTTGGAATAGAGGGTAGCTTATCTTAAAATTTCACACAATGTTTGAATAATGTATTTTCAGAAAACCTACATGTTCTCATGTTTCCAGAAAATGTGTAGTTAAGCTTCTTACTTTTCCTTTGCTTTTAGCATTTTACTTCTTTTTGTTTGAAGATTATTTTGTTCTTCAGTGAAAATGGAAGTTATATTAAAATTGATGAAAACATTTTCATTTAGACCCATATCCAGCACAGAAGCCTACGCAGGCATTGCACTTCACAGAACACTGCTTTCAGAGAATGCAGTGGGAATTACCTGCATTTCAAGTTATTTGTAATTTTTTGTAAGATCATATGCTTGCACACATTTTCTTGAACACCAGAGAAGATTCTGAGAGAATATAAGAAAAAAAAAATCAGTATGAGGATAATGAAGCACTGGAGTGGGCTGTGAAGAGAGGTTGTGCAGTCTCCACCCTTGGAGGCTTTGAAGACCGTAGTGGATGACTGGAGACCATGAGCAACATGGTTTGACCTCAGAGTGTAACTGGAATCTTAAATTCTAGTTAAAGGAATATTTTTAGTCCAGTTGCAAGAAAAGAAAAGAAAAAAAAGTATTGTGCTTTGCAGGAAAAGGCTCAATAACAATACAGTTCATGTTTTTGTATATACACTTCCAAGTTTCTATCCCTTTTCCTTGTGTTATGCTCACTCTTCCTTTGCTCCTCTGGGTCTTTAGAATTGATGGCATTGAACTGAAGTCCAATATGTGAGCGTAGGGGTTACAGCACTAGGAATCCTTCTCTGGGAGGAGTGTGATGCGTCTTCTTATTCTAGGATCTGCTTGGGGTCATTTTTTGTATGTTTACTAACATCTTTTTTTTTTTTTTTTACCCTTTGCTCCCCCCCCCGCCCCCATTGGTCCACAATTCCACACTGCATCTGATTTTGCTATATATTATTCTATCTATCTATGATAGATACAATTACTTTATTCTCTTTTACATACCTAAGGCTGTTTTTTTTTCCTGCTCCAGATATGCCTTTTTCTTAATTTGATCTTAGGTGAGTTACTCATAGCCCGTGAAAGCCTGTCTATCATCCACTACCCAATAGTGAATGATAAAAGATGGGCCAGCCTACCTCTCATCTCTTACCACCCTCTACAATGGACCCTGTGTCTGCTTTCCATGGCCTGTTATCAAACCATGTCTACGTTTCTCTGCTTTGCACTATATCACAAATATCCATGCAGAAAAACTGCTTGTTACTAATATCTTTGTAAAAACTGGATATGCCATGCAAGCATAAGGAAGAGTAAAACAAATGGCTCTGAGGCAATGAATCAATGCCTCCAAGAGCTTCCGTAATCTTAACCTGCTAGAGTTAAGATTCACTTGTGTAGCTAATGGCTATAGGAAATCAGGAAGAGAAAGGAAAGAGCTGTATGATTCCAAAGAGATTGAAGAAATTTCAGTAGTCACATTAGATACCGTGGTACTGACTGAAAAAAATTAAAGTAAGGGACAAGATTATTTTATCAGTAAGAGACACCTTCAAGTGCTGCAATATTCCTCTTTCCTTTCTGAGGTAACCATCATCAAATGCTTGGGTAAATGAGGTAAATGAGTCAATAAATTTCCCATTAAGGGTAATATGATTTTTTATAGCAAGTTTGGTTCCCCCCTGTAATGCACTTTATAAAATGGAAATGGTCACAATCCTTTATACCTTTTCAGATTGTTCTGAGAACTGCACATCGTAATTAACAGCAGTGTTAATCATTCTATGCAGGGTGAAATTTGCTACTGGGCTGGCTGGCAGTTGAAAATCCAAATCTATATGTGGATTTAAATCCAGAAATTACAATGTGCAAGTATGATGTGAATAGAAAAAGGAAAAAGAAAAAAAAAAAGGTGATACTTTTCTTTGTCTTATTTTAACCAAAGACCCTCGTTTTCTCTACTCAAGTTATTTAAATATAAAAAAACAGATTTAAAATTGAAAGGAGGCAGCTTTTTTAACCTTTTTACTAGACGTAATTCATCAGAGATAAAATTTCCAATTTTTGAGTCACATTTTTACCTATTTTGTCTTTCTGACATTTACTCAATGGTCATAGTCCTGATAGAAAAAAAGTCTTTTATTTCTGGAAAATGATATTTCACCAATATCAAGAATAAATTCATTCTATTTAAATAGTTTTGTGGGCATGCCTGTTTATGCATGCATGCAAACAGTTATGACAGTATATCAGCTTTCTGTAGGAACCTGCTCTTTCATTCTTTTGTTTTATCAAACTTGCTCTTTTCAAACTTACTGAATGGTTCTGTGATACTTGATGCAGTGATCAGAAAAAAAAGACGCAGGCTATGAAGAGTGCCCCAAGTAAAAGAGATGACACGTCAGAGGGGAAGAATAAAAGACAAACAGACTAAGGAGTGAAATTTCCAGCTGATTCACAAATAAATAAGGTGCCTAGTAGCTGGCAACATCATAAACAGCAGTTGTTTAAGCACATGTGGACACAGAGGCAGAGGAAGAAGAAAGAACAAACCAGGGTTGTTTGTCCTAGGAAAAGTCAGAAGAAATCTACTGGAGATTTTGCTCTGTGGATGCAAGTTAAAAATTGTGCATGTATAGTACGTAATATAATCATGCTTTTTAAAATTCTTTCACTTGAATACTTTGATGCTTTCAGGCAGACTGCAATGTCCAGCTTCTGCCTTTGGGTATATTTACAGAACTATATGTTGTGGCTAAGTGAAGAATGACAGAAAGAATGACATAGCCTACATCTTGGAACAACACCGTCACCTCTTTCCTGGAATATTCTCTGGTGCTTCTTAATCTTAGATAATGCAAGCTGGAAGGGACATCAGGAAGTTCTAGGTCAACCTCCTACTCAAAGCAGGATCAGCTCGAAGTTCCGCCTGAGCAAGCCTCTGGTCAAGGCTGAACAACCCCAGTTCGTTCAGCCTCTCTTTATAGCTTCTGTGTTCAATCTTCCTGACTGTCTTGGTGGCCCTCCATTTTATTCACTACAGCTTTTCAGCTTCTTATTTTAGAGAAGAGTGAAGAGTGAGGATTAGATTCGATATTCCAGTTGCGGTCCAAGAAGTGCCAAGTAAAAGGAAATAATCACTTTCCTTGATCTACTCGCTATGCTCTTATTGGCACATCCCAGTATGCCCACACTGTCAACACATGTTCAACCTACCGTTCATCAGGGCCCACCATGTCCCTTTTCAGTGGAGCTGCTCCCTAGTCAGTGCCTAGCCTCTAGGGACTCCCCTGCAGGGAGCTGGCATCTCTCAGACTCAGGATTGCACATTTGCCGTGGTTAAATTTTATAAGGTTTACAATGATCCATTCCTCTACTCTGTCCAGGACTCTCTGAGTAGCAGTCCTGCTCACGAGCATGTCAGCTGCATATCACCAGTCTCTTGTCATCTCTACGAAGAGAAGCCAAATCCAATGGGCTTGAGAATGCAGAGTTCTCCTTCCTAGTCTGATAGAACCAGCTCACACCCAGGGGATACCTTCTAGCCTATGCCAGCCTGATGGGTGCAATGCCACCGTGACTCCCTGTCCCCAGGCCCAACCAAGAGGGAGGCTGAGCACCAGTTCCAGAAGTTCAGATAATGCACACATGCGCACACACACAGTAAACACAACTGGTCACATAGATCAGCACAAAAAGCAGTGCCTTTACCGGCATCTGCGTCAACACAAACAGCACAAAAACATGAGCGACCCATCATTGACCCTGCTTCTCTGTGCCTAGATGGCACATCCCCTCACTCTCTTGAGTCCACAAGCATTTACAGGCCTCTTAAACATTAGTGTGAACATCATGGTGACAGGCAGATTGGGCAACCTTTCCCCTTGCTTGTGCCACATAACTTGTACCATCCTGGGCAGTGCTGGCAGTAGTACCTAACTTTGTTCTTTACCTCCACTGCACTTTAATCCATTCCAGGATGAAATGTATATGAAAGGGTTAATAGGCAGATAGCTAGAGTGAAATCATTAATTGATTGCACTACTAGGAAGGTCACAGGATGAGTACCCCATAATAATAGATTTCCTTCTAAGAGATCAGTGAAGGCATTAAAGATAAGCTGAGATAAATTTAAATTAGCAAATTACTTTAAAACATAATGACATATTTTATTTAATTCAGTGAGTAGATTCTAAGGTAAACTTCAATTCTCTCTCTTTTTCTTTTTTTTTTTTTTTTTTTTTTAATTTCTGATACTTTTCATGAGTAAATTCATGTAATGAGTGATCAGGAAAATCTTACTAGGATGCATTATTTTGTCCTAAAATCTGTTTCTGATAATAGACATTCATCTTTTACCTGGAAAAGCCATAATCACATATTAACATCATTTGATTCTAGGTCTACAAACTTAAAAAGAAGTTTGAGCTAAGCTAAACATTATTCTAATTAGACATAAGATTTAAAGGAAATTCATCTTTTACTCCATTTTCCACTAAAAGACATTTCACCTCAAAGCCTTGAAGAAAACTATTCTTTTTAAAATGACAGAGAAAGCTAGTCAAAGGATTTTTGTTCTTAGGAACTAAAAATGAGTTCTATTGAAAGTTTATTCTAACAGAAGTGTTCAAGTAAGGAAAATACAACACATCAAAAAGAAAATCACATAGATAAGTAGTTTTTGAAAACTTTTCTAAATAGGGAATGACCTCCCACTCTTGGAGAAACCTTTGCAGCCTGTTAGGAAGACCTGTTTCCTTCAAACGTGTAATCAGTTAAGTAAAAAAGTACATATAACTTTGAAGTTGTATGCTTCTCAAAGGCAGGCTGTAAAGGCCTTGACTTTGAAAGAAACTTAGAAAAATAAAGTGACCTGACTATGACTGCTGTAAGATGGTTCTCCTCCTCTCTCTGGACAAATTCAGTCCTTGTATAGGTGTGCATTAATCCGTAATTTATTCTAGTAACTTCTTTTGTGAGAATACTTTAGTAGGTGATGTGAATGCCTGATAGTCTATAGTTTAATGAATTTTCTAGATGGTATTCCCAAAAAAGCCCATATAATCATATGTAAGAAAGGAATTTGAAAACATAGTTGTATCAGAATACGCGCTCTGAAACATAGCAGTCAAAATGATGCACTCAGGAGTACAAAGTGCTTTAACTCATTTGATCTACTAAAGATCTGAAGAAGATGCATTTATCAGAGATCAAGTCACAGCTGTGGCTGGCTTATAGATGCAAAGAAAAAGGCTTTATTTTGTAGCAACAATATCATCTTCAGACATAAGCAGGTAATACAATGAATTTAATATCCCAAGTATTTGCTATAAGGAATCTTTTCTGATTCAGAACTTGTGTAATCTAACACTCATTTTACAGAGAGAGTAGAAGACCTTTACACAACCGTTCCTTCCAGTCAAATAGAAACCAACAGAAAGAAAAACAAAAAGGAGGTTCATGAAACCTCCATGTAGATTTTCCTAAATATTTTATGCAAAAATAGAGTATTAGTTCTTCACTGTAGAAGGTGTGCAACTACATTTTCTCAACCCTACTCCCAGAGCTTTTGCTTTGGTCACCTCCTTGGCTGCATTTACACACATCACATCTTCTGTGGAACCAATGAAAACAGAAAAAGCTATAATAGCTATATATTAACCATTAGATCATAACATAGCTTTTTTCTTTTCTTTTGGCATCATCTTGTTGTTAGGCCATGTTGCATTTAAACTGTACCCTTCAAGGTTTGCAGCTGAGTTACTGTTGTCTTCTGGTGTTCTGCTCCAAATGATTTACAGGAATGTAAAATTATTAGCAGTTATAGCTGTGCTTCTTTGTCTCTTCTAACAAGAATAATCTAAAGTGTTAGAGCAGGGCAGATGTAGTGCAGGTCTCATTAAGCAGTGCTTTTGGATAGGTCTGCCCCATAACAATTACCTTTGTTTCTTGCACAGATTTTTGCACGAACAATTATTTTTTCCCCCCAGTGCATACCCAAGTAATCTTAACAGAGTTGTACAAATGTAATCCAGGACTCATTTCATCTGAGCACACATCAAGTCAACAATTGTTCCTCAATCTTAAAGTAGAAAACAGGCTACAAGAAATGTCAACTACTACTCTCAGATATAGCTTATTTACATAGCACATAATTTAACTATTTTATTTCATTAATAGTGCAATTTTCATGGCCGGATCTATCATCAATATCATTTAATTCTTAATTGCCACAGTTACTGGATTCCAGACCGACCATGGGATGATTTTGTTTACATAGGCCTGTATTATTGTCTCCTAATTTTTCTTCTGTACTCTCTCTCCTATTAGTCTTACAATGAAGAAATATGCCAACGCATACAAGAATAAAAGTATCCCTCCTAATATATATGCAGCATCCCTCCTAATATATACACAGCACTTAAGTTTCCTGACTTAACAGGAAAATTGATATATTATTATAAAACTAAATAGATAGTGACTTCTTCATTTATATAACTGCAGTACAACATACTATATAACTGAAGTATAGCATAGACTGTGCAAAAATATTATATATTTCTATGTAATAAAAAGATAGAAATTCTTAATACTTGTTTTGTACCTAAAATTAAATTGCTCCAGATAGTATGTATACACTTTGTCTGAAGCTCAAACATGATTTTTTTTAATTAAATTTGGCTTTCGATTTATAATATTTTATTACATTTACTAGAATAAAATATGCTTCCAAAGATGACTAACTTAATACTTGCAAAATTCCCTAACCATTAACCTTCTGACTTCATGGTGTAATGTAAACATCTGTCATTCTGACATTGAAGTTAACAAGTATCTCTCAAAATCAGCAAATTGTAATGCACTGTCCATCAAAGTTCGAGAAATTACTCTAAATCCCTGTCTAGTTGTTTAGTGTACCTTTTCATATCTCTGACTGTGTAAGATCTTGTACATATAGAGTGTCTCAATGTTAAAGTAGGAATCATTTGGGAAAGCCAAATTTGCCTTTGTTTTTTGCCAAAATATTTAACGTATCCTTTGGCCTATGTATGACTTTTCCACTTCGCGGCTGTCGGTTTAAAGAGTTAGTTTCCCTCTTTGCTTGGGAAAAGATACCTGACTAAAGACACAGTAGTATTGAACAGTTACTGATATCATTACAAAACCTTAGACTCAGTTTCCAATGTGATAGAAATACATAGGAGGATAGAAGATCCTCTGAGCTACTTAGATCAATAATACCCGGTCCATGGTGGCAATGGGCATCCCACTGGCTTTGGTATTAGATTGACTTTCACTGTGCATTCACCTTTTTGTGTTTTGTGTCATTTTCAGTGGGAGATCGGTACAGTATTCTCCCCACATGCCTCGCAATCTGAGTATAAAACAGAAGCGTCAGTAGCAAGTGATCTATTTAAAATTTAAAACTGTTCAGTCCCAAGTTTGATCCTTTGTTAGAGGAGGGGCTCTTATAAAGCAGATCGCTCCCTAGCTTTATGGTGCCAAGTCTTTTGGCTCCGGTGAGGAAATCCGTCCCACTGTTACTGTGAGAATAGCACTTCTGAGTCGGAGACATGCTGAGATGAAATCTTTAAAAGACAAAGCAGTGTCCCTTTCTCTTCACCACCTTTCACTGACTGCAAGAAATAGAGTTCATACACTGTCACACTTTAAGTTGTATTAACAACCTCTATTAAAGGAAGTTAAATGCTACTGGTTTATATGAAGTATCTCCTTTTAAAAATGAAAGGCTTCATTTTTTGGCATCTTACATTACACAGTGGAAGGCATGTGTTCAAAGTTACAGAAGTAAAGAATCACGTGGACAAAGAGTACTACATATTAATCAAGTAATAGGATTATCACAACCACTAGGGTGCACATGGAAAGTTTGCAGGAATGTATCTTTCAAAACAAGAGGCAAAAATACCTTTTTCTGACTGTATGTGGTAGGCATGCATGGACAGAGAGGTACTTCAGACAGCAGCCTGCAACATAGGCTCATGCCTGAGCTCGGCGCTCAGTGCCCAGCTGCTTATTGTTTGCAACAGCATGAGCTATTTAACCGTGGCTGATACAACTGAATGGCAGAACCCACTTTTGTAAGGCGTTTTCTGGACTTACCACAGTTTGAATCAGCATTAAATCCACAGTAAGCTAATACTCTTTGATTTTTGTCAGCCAAATCTGTTTTTTGTCAGTCAAGCTCCTTCTTGAATCTGATAGATCACAGCATGCAAGTTTTGTCTATGCTAACTAAATCCTACTTTGGAACACTGAAGCAAAAACCAAGCTCCTACATAATATAGTGCAAAGTCAACTCATCTCTTTCTTATCTCCTGTGTTTCCAGAGAGTCTTACAAGAAGTTAGGGCATCTAAAGAACAAATTGCTGTCTTTATACAGAAGTTTCTAAGACTAGATTCTGCTGGGTTTGTTGTCTTTAAGAAGCGTTTTTGTCTAAATATGACAAGGATGGCAGTTTCAGAAGTTCAGTTTATAACCCAGCGGTATATTAAATACATTTTTACCAAGCTCAATGCATTTGTTAGAGCAGGAAATCATACTAGTTTGTTTCAATTGATTAGTATTTAGGACCTGACAAACTGAGATTAGAACACGTTAAGTATGCCCTTAAAACATTCTTACTGATGTTCCCAACATACGTTTTTACTAATGGCTTCACCAGAACTATGCTAAAAATCAACACCAAAAGCAAACATGACATTTTCAAACTTCCCCAGTGTAATTAAAAATAATAATAATAAAAAGGTTTCTGAAGATATTTCTGGTTCTAAAGCTACAGATAAATAAATACCTTGCATACCTTAAAGAGCTAGGCAAATGGCTTTTAATAGAATTTTAGTACAGGCTTGTCACATACATATATATATGTCTTCAGAGTCTAAAGATCTTAGTGCCCCTAAGGGAGTATTGAAAATCAGCCACTATTTTCTAAGTTACTTGAGACTTTGGAGAAAATGTCTCTATTTCAACATAACAATTTGATACAACTAAGTCTCCATATAGGTAAGAGGAATAATTTCAGGTAATATTAGCAGCTTGGAATATGCGTTTGCTAAAGGCTAGCATGGTTTTCCTTCTTGTTTAGAAAATATCTTTGAACTCCTGAGGACTATTGTGTACTGGAAAGTCATTATGTTTCTGTATGTCTTTGCTGTTGCCTACTGCCATCTTGTGTGCCTCTGTGATGTTATCTGAATGGACATGTCTTATAACCCAGAGGGAATATTAAGAAGTATAAAATATATTTAAGCTATATTGGATAAAGACAGTGAATATCATCTAGGCATGGATAGCATAACTGGTAGAATTGTAAAAGAGCTGCATCATTTCTTGTCTAGTTCTGATTTTAATTTTACATTTGTAATAATATCAGACCTAGTCTTTCCAACTTGAAACCTATCATCCATTTGCTTCTTTTGTATTGCAAACTGGGAAATTCTGGCATACGTAAATGTAACCATCACTGGTTGTTCAAGTGCTAATTATTTCTCAGATTTCTATTCTCAAATAGAAAATAGAATTATTACTAAACTGAGATAACAAAATAATGTTTGAGAAGACTCTGGGAGACCTTACATGTGGACCTCACCAAGCCTCACCATTACTGCATGTTACCTTTTTCTCCTGTATAAATATGAGGATGGAGAGAAACGGTATCTTTAAAGAAGGACATATTTTAATGAAGGATCAAAGTATAATTTGGAATTATGTTTGATATAGCTTTTATTTTCAGAAAAGTACTGTGGATTCTTCCCTAAAAGAAAGAACATAGAGAAAAAAACATGCTTTTTTCCCCCTTTAGGATTGTATTTGAAGGCCTATTTAACAGATAGACCTAGACCTAAAATCTCTTAAGAGAACCTTCAACTATGAAAAGATAATATGAAAAGATAATATGGAAGAAGTCAGTTTTAAAAATGGGAGAAGAAATACATAAATACAGGGATATGTTTTCCTTCCTGAGGTAAATCTTTTTGACAATAGCATAATTCTGTTCTTATTAGGACCAGAAAAAGAGCTGTAATGCAGTCCAGAGCCTTAAATAATGAGAAAGATAAAAATGATGGATTAGTATTATTTTTATTGAATATTGAAGTCAGATAGTAAAGTCAGAAACTGAATGCTGAAGTCTATAAATATGGAGAGATTTCAACTGATAGTTTGTTTTTCTGGGGGAGAGGGATAGAATGATGAAGAGCTGACATGGTTCATTTGGATGTTTTCCATCCATAGGTAGATGACAGGAAAGAAAAGTTTATAAATATTATTCATAGGACCCAAAAAGGAAGGTTCTGTCTTTAAATGTTGAAATGCTGGGATCAATGAACTTCATCTGTATTTGTAAATACTTCACACACTGCTATGTTATTGCAGGAGTTATGCTATGTGTCCATGCTAAGTTTTCCATGTCTATAAAATGGGAATAGCACCTCATGCACAGTATGGGATTAAAGCTGTTAAAGTGCTTAGAAACACTCTGAGAGAAAGATCTGTAGTGTATGTATGTAGGAAATTAAAATAACTGTTACGTGATTAACTTTAAAGCACACATTGTAAGGGTGAATATTTATTTTCTTTCTTTGCAAAACAGAACTTCTTCACCATTTCAGACTTAAAATGCTTTTCGACTTCTTATATTCCAGAATTACACAGAAACTTCTTTTTGCGGTCAAGGTTAAATATCATTGCAAATACCATAGAGATAATATTTCTATACTTTTGTCATTGCACTGATTCCTTTACACATCTGAACTGATTAGGAATTCTTTAACCTGGAGAGGTCCTTTGGCAGTCTTGGCTGTATCTGTCTCACTGATAACTTGTGCCCCTTTCCCAGTACTTTGTCTTACCAACTAGCTCCAACTATAGACTGAAAATGGCAGGTGTCAGAGTTCTTGTCAATGGTACTCTAAGGTCTTAAAGACTCCTACCTTTTGACATCAAATGTAGACCATCAGATTCTGTCACAGTGTGCAAAAGTGGACTGAAGTAATTTGCTAACTCGAGGCTTTTAATCAGTATGACTGTGCTCTCTAGGCTATTTTTAATGCAGGCTACTTTATGGAACAAGTTGAGATGAGTCATGAAAGACATTTAATAAATGAACATATGTGTTGTGGTATGCTGAAGTTCTTGATATTGCTGAATATTCATAAAAGAGAAAAAACACTGTCACTAAAATGCTTATTTTTTCTTTTCTTTTTCAAGAGAAACAATTATGTTACAGCTGCAAAACTATCACTGGCAAGAGCACCGAGCTTTATTTCCCAGGATCACAAAATAGTTGAGGTTGGAAGGGATCTGTGGAAATCACCTGGTCCGATCACTTGGCTCAAAGCAAGTCCAGCTAGAGCAGATTGCTCTGGAAATTATCTAGTCAGGTCCATCCATTGCAGCACTCCAGTTGTATGAGCTATCCCACTATGACTCTGGGACCCTGAATTCATCTTATTTGTTCCCCATTCTTAGGGATTCATGTATAGGCACTTCACAGAAGCATCCAGTTGTGCTGATTTCCCAGAATTTCCTATTGCTTGATATCCTTTGGAATCATTTGTTAGTAGAAAGCCACCACCTTGTCTTTCTCAGGTGCTCTCTTCACAGTGAAATAGAAAGATAACTGAAGATAACTCTCTTGCTGTAAAATCCTGATTTTTACATCTGTGAAGAGAGCTACAGTGAACTCTTTTTCATTCCTCCCTCTTCTATTTATCTGTATGTGCTTTGAGCACCTACATGATAAAAACTACATTCCTTCTTTTCAACCAGGTTTGACACTAACAGAATGCTCTTGAAAGTAAAACACACCTGATTTTGCAAGATAAAATAATGCTGCATCTTCCTTGATATAAAAGACTGCATGACATTTTGGACTATGGCAAAGGATCATGGAGGAAAACATTTTAAAGGGATTTGGGGAGTACTGAAAAGTGAGGAGATTAAACCTGTAATCTCACAGTAAGAGAAACTGCTATTCTTGTAAAATACTATTCAGAATGTTTTCCTTTTATTGAATACCTTGCTGTGAATATAGACACTGCCAGGATTTATGTGGAAAGGACTAGTTTGCCTTTTTGTGCAGTGTTCTGAGGAGAACTGAAGTTAGTACCATGGTGGGCCTATTTGAGCAAAAAATGATGTACATTGAAAAGTGTAGGTCAGAAGCAGAAGGAAAGGAAAAGATGATAGAAATGCATTATCTGAAAAGAAGTTAGCCACTGACTTGCTTTAGCTATCAATATAGGAATACAGCAAGACCTAAAGAAATGAATGAAGCCAATGAAATGAAATGAAATGAAGCCAAAAGCTTGCAGCATAGTGAAGAGACTGAAGACAAACAAAATGAGAGTAACATGACTTTGAATACATTTGGTCATTTTAATTCTTAGCTTATTTGAAGCTAAATAGGCTCCTTGTGCAATTTAGGACTCTGTGTGAGTTCTGGCGGCCCCTCAGGATGAAGTACCTGTAGACTTCAGTGCTGTGTGCTACAGACCCTTTACAGCACCTTCTACAAAACAGTTTACAAAAAGGTCATCTGAAAGTCACGTTTTGTCCATCTTCTCCAATAGATGTTCCAGGGGAGTTCTCCTCTACATGGAGTTAGGTCTTTCACTGATGTTTTTATACTGCTCCAGGCTTTTTACCTGCCATGGAGGAACAAAGCAGCCGTGAGAATGCATACTAGAAATATGAAAAGATCCTATATAAATACTTTCAGATCCTAAGATAAGGAGTACTATGGAAAAGAGCATTTTACACAAGGATAAAATTTTACCAGAAGACCTAAATTGTAAATGTAAAAAAATTGATCTGTTTTACAGTTACATATAAGTATTATAAAATATCTCTTACCTGCCTTGTTCATCTATCTGTTCAGCAAGGATGAGTAAAACCAACAGTGAAATATGTAAACTGAAATGTAGCATCACCAGGCATCTATACAATTTATATTCTGCTGTTATTGCAAATTCTGTGGTTATGGTAATAATGCTAAAGAAAAGTTCAGCAGGAGACAAAAGGTATATTTCAAATATGCATAAAAAATTTAAAAAACAAAAGAGAAGATTATAGAGACGTGCTCAGAGATTATATTGCATGCAATAAGGCTGTTCCATAACTGGATGTACTACCAGGGAGTTTCGTAAGAAGGAATGTAGCTTGGGCTTCACATACTAGAAAGATTTTCTATTTCTTTTTGACCTGTGATTGGAAAAATAAGAAATTGACAGTTTTTCCTATAAAACCACAGGCTGGAAACAGCAGTACTGAGGATATAGCAAAAGTTTACCTATGTCATGGAGTGAGGTAGATAGGCAGTTACATCTTCAGTTACATCTTAAGTGGTTTCAGTGAAACCCACTGGAGATTATGAGTCAGTCTGGCAAGTGAAAACATTATAGCCAGAATAAAGATTAGAAGCTATCCATGCCATGGACCGAAAAATGAGAGTTACCTGCTGTGATATCAGAACTAATTCTGTTCAGTAGTTTACATCACAGTGATTACAGTTAATTTGAAAGGGAAAAAGTAAAATAAAAATGAAAAAATGATGAACTCGGAGTACATACCCTAATTCATTGTGAAATTGGTGAAATCTGACATGTCTTGAAGGGAGAACATGGAATCTCAGCCCTTAGATTCATGCAGAGCAGATGATAAAAGAAATTCTCTCAGAAACTGTCGTGAGAGACTGAGCATCCTTACAAAGTGAACAGCACTGCACTTCACTTTCATTACTTTGAGTCTTGGTTATTAGCTAGAGGCAGCAGCAATGCAAGAGTGGAATTCACCCAGAATGCAGATGTTATGCCTTTTTACCAAGCGCATTATAACCTCCGTGTGATGCTCCTTACCAAGAGCACCTCAATACAGTACTTCTTTTTTTAGGTTATCTGTCAAGTAATCAATCTGCTTTAAAGCTTCAGCTATTATTTTTATTGACCTGAGAAGTGAGTTGGGAATGCACAAAGTCACTATCTGTCACTGTATGTCCATGAGCATCCTCAGTCATTCCACTCCTTCTGCCTCACTTAGGGAGAATACACCTCCATTGTATTCAGTCTTGGTACTGAGGTCTTGGGATTGCCTCTTGAAAATAACTTCCCCAAGCCTTTCTTTTACCTTGTTTCCTTTAGAACAGTCTGAGCCATTACCACTACAACCCTGCACAAAACAGTAAAAAACAAAATAAAAAATAACATCCTTGGGTCTAAAAATGCAAGAAATCCCCCCCCTTCCCAACCAGCAAAAGCAGGTAGGACCTCAGAAACTACTCACTTTGGTGTTAGAACAGAGTTATGTTACTTTATATAAATGGGAAATAAAAGATCTGCTGGCAAGACCACTTGTTAGCAAGATCAGCATCCTTTGCCTGGGGAGGAATAATCCTTTGCATCAGCACACACTGGGGGTCACTCAGCAGGAAAGGAGTTTTGCAGAGAACAATCTTGGGGTCCTGTTGGACAACAAGTTGATCATGGGCCAGCATGCACCTTTGTGGCAAAAAGGTCAGTGGTATCTTGGCTGCATTGGGATGTATTACCAACAGGTTGAGGGCGTTGTTCCTTCACCTCCGCTCAGCACTAGAGAGGACACATCTGGAGTGCTGTGCCCAACTCTGAGTTCCCCAACACAAGAGAAAAATGAATCTGCTGGACCAGAGGCCGAGACAAGGGAACCGGAGAACTTGTTCATCTTGAGAAGAGAAAGTTCCAAGCAGATCTTATCCATATGTGTAAATGGATAGGAGTGCGGAAGTAAACCAGATCCAGACTCTACTCAGTGGTATCCAGTCACAGGACAAGATGCAATGGGCACAAAGTGAAACATAGAAAGTTGCATCTGAAATTATTTTTTTTACTGTAATGGTGAGACATAGTGCAGTGTTTCTCCTTGGAGATATCTAAGACCTGACTGGACAATGTTCAGAGCAACCTGCTCTAGCTGAACCTGCTTTGAGCAGGGCATTGGACTAGATAATATCTCTATTTTACAGCTGTGCTGTATGTTAACAGATCACAATGTTAGTTGTGAATGGGTGTAACTTTGTGAATATAATCCACTGTACCATATTTTCTGAAAGTATAAAAATTCACAATGTGTTTCATAAAAAATACACTAATTTTTCAGTTTCAAAGTAGAGTAAGAAATACATCCATCATATGAAATACCACTTGTCACCACAAAAATACACTCAATAGTTCTATAAAACTTTCCATGTTTGTCAGCTGTTAATTTTGATAATTTACAAGAATAATATGACAAAAATATATTTTATATCTGGAAATTAATTTAACAAAAACAAGAAAACAGTCCATAGTGGATAAAAAATAATTAAAAAAATAAGCTCAAAATTTACATCTTTAACACAAATTTTAAAGTCAAGATAAAGTAGGAGCTTGAGCTGCTGGTGAACATATGTATAAAATCTGTTTCTCAGTTTCATCTTTTGCTAAATTGTTGGTAGCATAGGAATTTGCTGGTAAAACAGGGTAATCACCTTTCTATGCCTCTACGTTCTTTCCCATTTTTTTACTCATCCATTATTTTGTTCAGATAACATCTCTTATTCATATCTCTATAATGCATTGCACAAATATTTTATAATCTCAATATTATTCTAGTGACTGTGTATAGGTTAATTGATATATTTTATTGGGACAGACTTAATAAATTCCTATGGGAAGTTTTAGATGCCACTGTGGACATACTATCTTGTTTCAGTAAAACAATTACCTTCAGTTAAAGACAATATAAAAGAATGCATCCCCTGAGTTAAGGTTAATTTAGTTACTAACCAATAAAAATGCAGTTAGCTGTGTACAGTAGGCCTTTCAAGAGTGTTATGTCAAAATGAAAAAACAGGCTAAATGGCATGTTCATTTTTATCTTTGTCTTTAACTGAAGGCTGCTGTTTTATTGAAACACCCCAATTTGTTCACAGTAGCATTTAAAACCTTCCATGCAATCTGTCTGTAAAAACAAAACAAAACAAAAGCATTTTATCTACCAACCAGATGGTTAATGGATACCTGAGGCCTGGTATCATATCTTAACTGACGATGAGGGACTCATGCCTGAAAGTCAAGGAAAACTAAAGCCAAATTAGTAAGTCCTCTGGGATGAAGACTTCTTCAAACCTTTAGCTCCCCCTCTCCCCTTTTTATGTTTAATGACCACACTTGAAATGATTAAGTAAATTGAGTCTGTTAGCAGAAAGTCTTACGTTAAGTCAGAATATACCATATACCATATGCAGATGTCTTCTTTCACATCCTTAAATAGATAACATTCTTCAGGCTCAATGAACAGCAGGTCTCAGTTTTTCTGAAGACAGTGGTTAGTTTTTCAAACGATGAAGCCACGTGTTTGATCTTGATAATAGTTGAATTGCAGAAAGTCCCAGATATTCCACAAGCTACATGCAATATCAAACCAGAACAATCTGAGGCTTATTTTTCGATTCTCAAAAAAGGATAATAGAAATGGCTTAAGAAGAGCAAAAATATGCTACAAATTGTAATGGCAGCTACTCTCAGCTCTTCAAGACAAGTCATAGATCTGTCACATTCTGTCCATCAAATTTTGGACTCAGTGCTGACACCATTTGCATTGATCAGCAAGGAGCCAAGTTCTAAAAGCAGAAAAGCTTAGAAGCTGTTTTGCAGTCCTAGTCATGACCCCTAATCCCTGAGGAATGAGGCAAATATGAAAGGTCATCACGCCACTCTGGGATACAGGATTTTGTCCTGTTCATATGAAACTATTGTTCCATTATCAAGAACAACTCTGAAACAGTTATGTGTTATGGGGAAATTACTGATGACCTCCAGAGTCTCTGCATCTGTATGCAACCTCTTTTATCTCCTTGCCTCCTAAGGAGGACAATTAAAATAGGATCTAATTACCTCTATTAATATTTGTGGATTATCCTTGGGAAATAGAAATTAAAATTAGTGAGTGTAAAAAAATTACAAACCAAATTAGTAATAAAACAAAGACATCAGATCTCATAGTTTAAGAACACCTACTGCTGATACAGAGAACTAGCCAATTTTTGCTTTCCAATTGTGACTGTGGCTAGTACTACATGCTGAGAGTGCAAACAGTGAACCATACAGCATAGCACAGCACTGTACACAGTCATCTGGTATGCACAGTCTGGAAGTCAGGGCAGAAATTTGGAAATGTTTTCTGGTAGACACCAAAGCACAGAGCTCTATGTTGAAGAATGAGAAAATAGCAGAAAGCACCTAAGCCAAGAATCAATGTCAGCCGAAAGCTTCCATTATCAGGTTTCACATCAGGCTCAACCAAAACTGGCTAGGCATGACACTTCAATTAAAAGTTAAGAAGACCTGTCAGTGATGGAGATTAATAATTCTTGCAGATAGTAATTATCTCTTGTAAGATCATGTGAACCAACTACAAAGAACTAGGGCAAAGTTCTTCCATTTCTAGTAGGTTAAATGCAGAATAATGATGGCAAAATATAGCTTAATGGAGGGTAATTATTCACTAACTAACTCTTAACAGTGTCACATTTTTGTTTTTTACAAGAATCTAGGTGCATCATAAGGAACACCGCAGAAATTCATTATCTGAGATGTACTCCAAAACTGAAGATCATAACTCTTTTTGGCTTTATTAATAGCATTTTGTAGCTAAGAGCATTCAACTTTTTGTCAAAGAAAACAGAGCTTATACCACCAGAATAGACACTTTTTCATGACTATATAAAAGGAAAACATATCCTAGGAAGTACTTGCATGGCCAAAGTATACTTAGAAACAGATTAATGCTGAAACTTCAGTTTCAGTAATGATTTAACTTGACAGGTTAGTGAGAACTGTGAAAATCAGCATTAGTGCGGTAAACACATACCCAGTTCACTGGAGCTGATAGTAGATTGAAAAAGTGACATTTAGGTGTGTTTTTTGTTTGTTTGTTCGCTTTTTTTTAAACAAATTGTTTGCAATGAAGTTATCATTCTACTCACAGGAAAAAGAAGTAAGACCATGAAACAATGAGCAATCTTTACACATATAACAGTATCTCAGATCTCAAAGTTCCTGTGTCTAGCAGAAACACAAAGCAGCATAAAGCTTTTACTAATGGCAACTTTCTCCATAAAACTGATTTTACCAGCCACTGAATCTTCCTGTGATTAGGTGGTCCATTGATAACATGTGGTTTGATATAGCTGACCTAGAAATTGATATTGTAGCTAATAGTTTGTATCAAATTATAGCTGCAGTAAAGCAATCATGCCTTAAAAAGGCAACTTCATTTTTTCAGGTGTTTTCCAGGGATAAACTACAACATGAACTTATCAAGCACTTCTTTGTAGAAAATTTCTTAATGCTGTATTTTCATAACCCACAAGAGATAAAGCATTAGCAGTAGATTTCTGCTGGCTTTAGGAGAAACACATTTGTCAACAAGGCCTTTTATCTCTACATCAACAGGGCTTGATTTTCTAAGGTGTTGAGTGAACAGCTCTTCCACTTGCTGCAGACTCTAGTGAAGAGACTCTTCAACTCCTTTATTTGTGCTCTGATCTCCTTTATTTGTTTTTCTTAGAAATGCCTAGATTAGCTTCATCTGTAAATTGATAATTACATATGTTTAGGCAATAAAATCAAAAATCAAAAAGTTATGCATATATTTGATGATTAATCAGTATTTAATTTTAACTTACTTTGCATTGGAAGAGTATAGATAGCTATACATAATGTAGCCAATCACTATAATAGAGGAAGAAAGTAGGTGGTGTACACCATATCCTTTGTGGCCACAGGAACTGCTGTTATGGAGACCTACTGTGATATACCTAGTACACTTTAAATACATCTGTTTCACTCAGATATACCTGTTTCTGGTATATCTGAATGAAACAGGTGAAATCCTTGGAGGATATCAAGAAAAAATCATAATTCGATCAAAATTAAACAGAAAATGTTTGTAATCACTCTTAAAAGAGTATTTTACAGTATAAATCCACCTGTTAGGAGTTTATCTTCTTTTATTCTTCTTCTCTTTTGCGATACCTTCCTTCTTTTTCTTGCTTTTTTCATGCCAGTAGTTTCCTAATGTAGTGTCCTCTTTCATTTTTATTATGCTCCAAACAGGGTACATAACATGAACACCACAACATGCACCTGGTATGCACCTGCATAAGGTTCTCCAAGGATTACTTCTCATCAAAGAAAGGAATCTGCAGCTGCTGGTGTGTTGAGGACTAATGGACAACTAGTTGGGTAAAAAAAATCATTGGATGATTGGTGTCAGGGGTTCTGGTTTAATAGATCACAGTCTACCAGGTTATCTGTGACATGATGGGGTACAGCATGGGTTTATCCTGGGATCTTTCCTATTGAACACCTTTATTAATGAACTGGAGGAGGCAATGGAGCGCACTCTCATCAAGTTTGCATATGACACCAAATGGGGGAAAGAATCCGTAAGCTTGAAGACATGGCTGCCATTCAGAGGGACTAGTCAGGCTGGAGGGGTGGTCCTATAGAAAACGCACAAAATTCATCAAGGACAAATGTGGGTCCCTTGGCAACGATATGGCCTGTGTCACTGGGTACTGATTTCTTATTTAAATCAGAGACCCCAAAAGGTAACTGTTTAGGACCTGAAGAAGCTAGATTCTTCTAAAGGTCCTGATCACTTGTCATTTACCTATCATTTTGAAAATGCCTGTCATTACTATATATCCACATCTTTTATGCACTGCAGTACTGAGAGTACTACAGGGAGTTATGTTCCATGGTGGCAAAAATGCTTGTGTGAAGTCAACTTTCTGATTCATATATTGGTCTGAAAAACACTTGGAGGAATTTCATCTGTAGAGACTTGGAATAAATGTATGGAATAAAACATGGAATAAATGTGCTTGCACGTTCCATGATTTATTTGATAAAATAATAGAAAAGTCATGGCATGTAATATTTTTGAAGTCGCAGTCCTGGTCAGTAGTGTGTTAAATTTTGCCGTATAATAACTCAGACTCACAGCAAGTGGCAGATTAGAGGGGAGAAATTTGCACCCTGCTACAGAATGTGAGGAAATGTCAGTCTCTCACCTTGGGAACTCAGATTTCCAGAGCAGAAGAGCTGTTGAAGGCATCGTGAAGGTGGCATTCTCAGTCTGTTTATCAGGTGCAACAGAATATTCAGCTGGGTCATTGTGTCAGAGTAGAGCCTGAAATCTTGTCTTCTGGCCACAGGTTTCCTGCAGCACTGCAGCTCCTACTGAAACAAAAGAAGTGTCTCACAGAAAAGGAGCAAAGCTAGCAGAAGGGTAATTAGAAGTTTAAAATGGCACATCAGGTGTGAGTGACTATGTATACGCTGAATAAGTATGTAATTTATTACCTTAGAAAATACGAGACTGTGAGTGCTCAGATTCCTGTTCAGGATGCACAAAGTTAGATACATAGGATTTCCCAATATTAAAAAACTCAAAACCCTCAAACCCACCAACTATCTTGCCACTACATAATGAAATACAGAGTTCTATACAGGAATTTGAACAGTCAGTGAGCTAAAGCACTTGCTTTTCTGCATGATGAAAGCACAGTTTTGTGATATGTTCTTGGAAAAACACTATTTATATCAAGGATTGAGATGCTCATTTTCTAAAAAAAAAAGTATAAGTTGTACGTGAGCCAAAGGTTAGTGAAATATTTACAATGACCCTTAATGCATATCCCCTTGAGATATATTAGCCAGTTTTCAAAAAAAATCTTATTGATCTGGTTTAGGTATGGAGAATTGATAGATGCGCTTTGATTTGAAAGCAGCACTTTAAATGGGAATGATATATCAGGACAGTCCTGTACTTATAGAGGATATCATAGTATGAGAAGTTAGTGAGCAGAGTAGAGCCACAGTGTGATTATCTCTTACTTCTTTCTGTACGTTGTTCCTGTTTATTTATAGCTACAGCTTTTTGTCTCTGTTCTTGGGGAAGAGTCAGCTGGCTATTTTAGCAATTAACCACTGTGCAGGAAAACTGTGGACTGCCAGGAAGAAAGACTTGGAACTAAGTGGGAAGAATGAAGGTATACCGGGAAGTGAGACCAGACATTTCTGGACTTTTAATGGCAAAAATGCAGGGTGATTATTTGATGGGATTGACAGTAAAATCAGTTTTGTGGATTTTTTGAATCTTGCTTTTGAAGGCTAAGACTTGTTTGTAGAATGATTGTTCCCTATAAGTTAAGATTTTAATCACACTTTCTTTCAGAGTACTGTACTCGACAAATTCAGATCCAGGTACCTAAAATATTTTGTTCTTTTAGATTTAAAGTGTCTAATTGCAGAAGATTATGTCATATGTCTGTTCATCATAGAAAATTAACTTTTATCCACTTATTCCTATACTGAGTACAACAATTTGTGTTTGAGACAAAATAGTTTGAACCTGATTAAGCATGTCCTTTGCAAAGGGATCTTCTTCCAAATTTCTTTTGCTAGTTATTTTGAGGTTTATCACCCTTCTCCAATTTTTAGCTCAGTTTCATTGCCACCATAGGTTCTATATACTATACTTTTTTTAAAAAAAGGTTTCTAACTTACAGAGATAATGAAATGCACTGTAACTCTTGACTAAAACCCATAGTAGCAGTGGAGATATTTGCCATTATGAGCTAATTAGGCACTACTGATTACTGTGCTCAGTTTCAAGGAACAGCTTAAAGGTAGAATAGCTGCATCAAGGTGCAGCAAGGGACAGGGAGTCAAGAGTGATACCATGGTTGGCCAGGGAAGAGCCTCACTAGCCAGGGTCCAGTCCCTCAGTATCAGAGCAGGGGAGCAGGATAAGCCCAGGAGTGGCAACCAGGTTTGACCAAGAGTCCAGATACTCACACAAGTTTGTGGAGATAAAGCAGATTCAAAGTAACTCAATCTGTAAGTCAGGATCAGGATCATTGTCTAAAAACATGATGGCTTAAGCACTAGGCATACACAGGTGATTGCACTTGCATGCTCATCTGGTTGTTGTAACAAATAGAGCAATCACATGGACTTTTGTTTAAATCTTTATCTTTGATCCAACATTAGTACTCTGATTTGGTGTATGTGACGTAGGCTATAAGTTTGCATAGGTTAGCTGCCAGGAGTAAATTCAGGAGAAGCAGTTGATACATGTAGACAGTAACCTTTTCATTCAAACAAATAAGGTGGAGTATTTAGCATATTTCTCATCAGAATATATTTGAATTTATGGGACAAGGTAGAATGCTTTACAGGGGCAGTGTATTTGAATCCTCAAATGCAATTCAGGCAAAAAACAATGTGCATGCTGAGGCTCCCTGTTGAGCTGACCACAGCTTATCTCAGCTGTAAGAAATCTGTACGGGGTTTATTCTTCCTGAATAACTAATTCTTGTAGGAGAGTGGTAAATTAACCAGTCCAAAATAGGTGAATATCATATTTTGAACACTGACACAAACATTTCTTAAAAACCTTCTGTAAAATATCCCATGACATTTGTAAAAGGAAACCACTATAGAAACAGAGCATCATTCATATAAACTTACTGTAAAAACAATATTATCAAACACTTAATTTCTTACCTAGTGTCTTTGATTTTACATTTTCTAATTTAGCTACTAGCCACTATAAAAGAGAACACTAGCTCTGTGATTCCTATAGCAGTACATGCTAAAGCTGGATCTCAGCACATTTTGGACTGGATAATAAGCTGCTTTGTTTGTGTGTATGTGTTTTTGTTTGTTTATTTGTTTTGGCAATAACTTGCTTCTTCTTCCCCCCCCCCCCTTTTTTTTTAAAAAAATGGTCTAGTAAAGAAGCCTAAGGTTGTAATAAGCCAGTCAAGTTTGCTTTATATGGCATATTCTAAGTGAGCCATTGCTTCCTTGATCCATTTACTTGTTTTTTGTCTCCAATAGGCTTGGTTTGTAGGAAGTTTGGAGGAAGGCATTGACCAAAGTGGTCTCTGAGAGTGTTTCAAATTCATAACTTCATAGATTCTGACTTATTTCAACTAGAGTTTGCACAGCCTTTGGTAAGTTCTTACAGTAACAGAACTTGTTTCTACACCTAAGTGAGAGACTTAAGATGGCAAAAAATCAAGTGCTCATTTTTAATATTGAGATTGATTCATTTTTGATGAAACAAACCAAGAGATATGGGGTATTTCCATTATTCTAGATCTTGAAATCAAGACCTAGCATCTTAAAGACATGCTTTGTGTCACATGGGAAGTCAGATTAGACCATTATGAAAAGGAAGTTGCTGAAATAGGTCTACAAACCTCTAAACTCTATAGTTATAAAAAATAGTTTAAAGAAATATGCAAAATGGAATGTTTGCTAATAGTTCAAGACATTTGTATGAAAACTAAATGACAAGTGCTAGAAGAGAGCGTTTTTTCAGTAAAGTGCTGGCTTATTATCAGACTCTCCAAAATGTCCAATGTCTGTAAATTTGATTGGTGTTTTGTGTTCCTATTTTTCACTACTCTTCCTCTGGAATTATCACACACACATGGAGCTCCACTGTTTAGTAAAACATGTTATGTTCTGTGCTACTTCGGAGGACTGCAATTCCCTTTTCTTTCATGTACTGCTATTGTGATCCCTGTACACATTACACACACACACACACACACACACACACACACATATATGTATATATTTTAAATACACTCGTCGGGAGCTCTGTGGTCAATGAATGAATGATTATTTTTGCAGAAACTTAGACAAATGTATCTGTAATGGTCGTATCATGTTTGTTAGGACTTGTTTATTAATTCTCCCTGACATCTATTTTCATTCCTTTTTTTGACCCCCCCAAAAAAGGAAAAAACCTCTTTTTCTAAAAAGTGACCAGTGCCTATAAAATTGCTGATCTGTTTCTATAAAAACTTATCTTCCCAATTAGATAGATTGTTATGATCACCTTCTTTTTAGTGTTGCTGCATATTCCTCTTCTATAATTAGCCTCAGACACAATGATGCTTCATATTATAAGCTTATTAAAGAGTTTTTTTTAACAAAAGGAACTAAACAAATTCTTAGACATCACTATAACACTTTATCATTTGCCCTAAAATGTTTCCTATTTAAAATCCTTGTTATGTGAGTATGTAAGTATACACCGAGATCTTTGAATTTTATTTCAGTGCAATCTTTTCCATACTCTATTTTCATTACCTCTTCCTTATTGAAAATGGAAGCAAAACATAGCTTTGGGAGGCTTTTATTTTAAAGGCTAACTTCTTTTTTCCAATACTATTTCATAACAGACCATCTTCCTTTCTTCCTTACTTATTTTAATTTATATGATTATGGGATCTTTTGTTATTTGTTTTAATATCTTTTGCAAAGCCTAACGTGTCTTGATTTCAGGAAATTCACAGATGCTCTTTCTCCTCTTGACCTTTAAGGTACATCTTTTTTTTTTTTTTTTTTTTTTTTTTTTTTTTTGCTTTTTGACCATTTATTTCATCATTGTGTACTCAGTTTACTCCCAATGTGATGATTACTGGAGGAGTTAGTCATCTGCTCAGGTGCAGAAAGGTTTTTTTACATTGTTTTCCCTGTGGTTCAGGATATGAGATCAAAGAAGCAATATCTGTCTGGAAATTAAAACTCCTTTATGACATTCAGCTCCGTAGTTTACTTCATCACCTCGCTCTTGAGAACTCTGAAAGGTGACCTCTCTTAGTTACAATCCCTTAAACCCCCCCGCCCCGACAACTTGTCTTAAATAGAATCAACTTTTGTCATTTCATCCATTGTTACAATCAATGGGCAGTTTTTTCTACAAAGCCTACCACTTAGTAAAACTAAATCTATGCTGCCACTTACCTTCTTTAATTCCTAGATTATCTGAAAAATTGGAGTCCTCCAACTTCAATAATAAGTGTTTTATAATCTCTGCCTGCGACATCAGTCTCCCTCAGCCTAGCCCAGGACTGTCAAACCCAGTGGTCCTGACCTTTTATCACTCAGACCCAGCTTCCTACGTAAGGTACTGTAAGTCCCAAACACATGCGGCACCACACTTCTACGATACAGGTTTCTACTCACAGTAGTATTAAAACTCTCTGTGTCTTCCTTCTCACCTTTGGGTGTTATTTTACCCATTGCAGTATTTTTATCTATGTAGTTTATCCATCCCTTAATATTAAAATCTGGCAAAATGTTTGTATGTCTCTTGTAACCCTTTTCTCTTCCATGTCTTTTCCTCTAAAACACCTCTCATCTATAGCTCAGATATACAGATGGAATCCATTCAGTCAAGTTTTTTATTTCTTAATGGCTTTTAATGCCCAGTTTGTCTATAGTCTTCCATACAGCACTGGTCCAAGAGCACTTTTTTGATTTTCTTGTTCTTTTCTTTAACCTTTTGGGAGTTCATCTCAAAATTACTGGTAAAAGTGGAAATTATTTGAGCTTCTGGTTCTCTGATATCCAACTTCGTTTTGTGGTAGTTGACCTGTTCTGCTGGTTATTTAATAACACTGTTTGGGCTAATGTGAAACTCAGTAGACTTTTAACATTCTTGTTTGGACTGTATCTTGCACATTGATTTTTGTCAGATGGTGCATTCTGTCTCTAGTGCTTCCCATCAAATTTCTTCATCCACAGAAACCCACTTTTACCTATTAAAGCGAGTCCTGCATTCCCTCTGATCCAAGGCCTTCTTGGCCCTGCATTCCTGACTATTTTATCTTCTCTTGTGAACCTAGCTTTACCTACTGTTTTAATATTTAAAATATAACGCATATGAAAACGATATGGAAGAATTATTTAATTTCCACAGTGGCATGCTTTTGAATCATTCATTCTGACTATATCATGTAAATTAGATGCCTTTAATTGAAAGTTAATTGAAATACATTAAGCATTTTGAAATTAGCTTTAATTAGTTGCAAAGCAGAATTGTGGAGGGTGTCTTTTCTTTGTGAGGTTTTCAACCAAATAATATAGATTTTTGAGTACAGAGAGGAGAGATTCAGATTGGTATCCACTCAAGGTCTTAATTGCTGTAGCATTGCAGGCAAAGATTACAGTGCAGGTCTCCAATAGTTGTGTATATGACAACACTAAGAGTTTTGTTTCTGTTGAGATCAGTTTGGCAGATTGTTTCCCGCTTTATCACCACAAAACAAGAATGATTGTAATAATTTAAAAGATTGAAGTGTAGCATAAGCTGGTTGCTCAGTTATGTTTCAAATTAAACAGGGCTGGAGAGCTAAACAGAGATGTTCACTCCTATTTGTTAGAGTTCATAAGAGATGATAATCATAACAGTAACAATAAAATACTTACAAATATAATTGTTTCTTCATTAAAGCCTTTTGGTGTTAATTTGCTTATGGTTCCTGATGGACTAATTATAGCTCTATCTGCAATTGCAGAGATAAAAAGAATCGAAATATATGTTTTATTTTATTATTATTATTATTATTTTACACGAGAGAATTACAGCAAACAATGCATGGTACACATCCACATCACCCTCAGTATCTTCTGAGCAATGTCTGCGTTTCAAAAGCCTCTGTTGTGGCAGCCCTGCCATAACCGGACGGGGATGATGTTGCTTGTTGGAGTTTATCTGGAAAATATATGGGAGAAACATCACTCCCTTCCTTTCTAATCCAAAATATTTCACAAGCTGTAGTTTGCTGTCTCCTTGTGGCTCTCGGCTTCTCGGCCAGGAGCAAAAGTAATTGTGAATCAGAGAGGAGAACTTAATGCAAAGAAACCTCTGCACTGTACTGCAAGCTCAGTTATGTGCTGTCCCTTGCTAGTAAACAGCGGTCCAAAAAGAGAAGAGGAGGGAGGAGGGATGTTACCTCTTACATTGCTCTGAATCAGCAGCTAAAGAGTGCACAAGCAGGAAATTTAAATGGCTATAAGCACAGCATATAAAGAGCTGTTAAAAATATCATTGCAGTATCATCTATTTCTGAATATGAAATTTCTTATAATGTAGAGGTGGAGAGAATTATCAATCCAGTCCTGATGAGCAGTACCAGATGGTCGTTGCAATTTCATCTTTGTTTTCCTTGCCTCATGCAGTAATCTAGACAACTTTGCCATTGCACCTGTAATTTTTGAATAGTAAACCTGCTGTCATTGTAAGTAAGATGGGTGCCATTTAAAGGCCAATACACAATTATCAAAGCTTTGGTTACCAAGTGCTTATCTTGCAGTGATAATCTACATATCAGGTCATTTCTCAAGATCAGTTTAAAACTTAATGTGGCAATGAATGTGACTACCTTTTTATGTAGTGGTGCTTTTGCATTAAGGATATTGTATTTTCACTCCAGAGACAGAACAGATTAGAGTGTTTTCTCTAGCTTTACATATTGGAATCTATTACAGTTTGTCTGAAAATTTCAGAGAACACTTTCTTCCTGTGCTTTGCAGCAGCATTTGCAATGCTAGCTATGTCCATTCTGTCTGTATGGCATTAATACAAATTTGATGTCGGCTCCTACATGCCTATGTCTACAATGCTTAACCCCTGATCCTGTGCCATGATCCCCTCTGCCCTATGTCTTGAAAACCTCCAGGCCACCAGGTGACTTTAAGACTTGCTACTCTGTCACCTTCCTACACATAATGGCAAATCACAACTAAAAGGTATTGTTGGAAGCTGCTCCTGTCTAAGCCAAACTGTTGACTTAGTTGGTGGCACATTCTGGTATCACTCCAAAGTGATACCAAATATGGTTTCTTATTTGAGTGCTGCATTTCTGGAAGTGGCATCTAGAAGTATGGCCTCTCAGCTGACACCAGCTGCTGCCAGTTTATGCGAACTTAAGTTGTCAGCCTATGGTTTCAGTGTGCAGTAGGTATGGCTAGTAGCTGCATTCCAGCTGAACTTCTGTGCTTTCTATCTGTAAGTCTGCCACAAAACATGTGATTTGGCCTGGGAAAGCCCAGAGGTTGTATTTGTTTCTTAATTAAGCACATTATTTAGAGTTAGCCTAGTTATGTCTTTATTTACACCAAAAGTTCCTATATGCTTTATATTGAAACTTTAAGCAGAAAGTCTTGGACAATGCTTTCTTTTAGATGAAGACTTGTTATTATGAATATCTTCACTTTTGTTTTCTGTTTTTTTCAGAGGTAGTTTTCCAGTATTTTTCATATTTAGTCTTCTCCCATTAAGCAGTAGCAATATGGTTGAAAGAGGAATCAAGTTTCTGAAGTGACAGTTTGTATACTCTTTAATGCATGATTCAAAGACACAGATAAAGACAAGCACTGCGGAAGCAGAGCTTGCAATATAGTCATTGTATAAGACTTGATGAAAAAGTAAATGTAATAGTATCTCTTAGTCTGCTAAAATATGCCAGAATGCTTTGGAAATACTGTTGTAACATCTCCTTTTATTCTAAATATTGGCATCATAATTGTGACGTTTCCTATCATGACATGCTTCATGTAGTTTTCTTCTGGTTTGCCTTTAGTAATCTTCCATGGCTAATAGGAGTATCTTGCCAGTCAGGATATCTATCATCTGTCCTCTGTCATACATACGGCTTCAGACTGTGCTGTTTCTTGTGTATCACAGCCCCCAAGTTTGTCATGCACAATCTTCATCATCTGCCTTAAAATAATGTTCTGGTGTTTGTATCCCTTGTGTGCTATATTTAGATTTTCAGTGTTATACTCCTATTCTCTTGTTACATATTTTTAAGTCTGTGACAAGACTTGACAGTACTTGTAAGTATTTCTAGATTTCGAGATGAGTCATTATTCTGTCACCAAAAAAAAAAAAAAAAAAAAAAAAAAAAAAAAAGTAGCCTGGAATATCTTTTTGTATCTTCTGTGCACTGACGTGTTTAGCACTGGAAACAGAGTGAATAAATGGCATGGGGATGAGCTGAGCAAAATGAATTCTGCTTTTCCATGCATCCATGGGGAGGATGAAGTGGTTAAAGTCTGCTTGCCCTTTGAGTTGCCAGTGTTATCCCGATTTCTCTGAGCGTGACTAGATTGTCATTTCTTATGTAGGGTCAGAGTTTAGACTTCTGAACACTTCTTCTAACCTGTCTTCTTATAGTTGCGTGTTTTCAATTTTCCCTCAAGGCTGATTCTAACATGACAGAGGGCTGTTGACTGAGTGAGCAAAATGTAATGACCTTCTGTTGCAACCAAAAAGAAAACAAGAGGAGAGGTGTTAAACCAAAAAGAGCTTTGCTGAAGGTCTGAAGTGGAGTTTCTTTGTTTCTTTTTAGCGGACATTCCCTGCCTTCTCATAGTTCGTGAGAGATTCTAATAATTTCTGGAGAGAATTTTCAGTTTGCTGGACTGAATTATTACATTATTTAATGTTGAGTAATAAATATTAAGAGCAAAGGGAAAAGTATTTTCACAACATGTTTAAATGATAACTGTGCACCTCAACATTTTATCCTGAAAGGTTTCAGGTCCTGGGACATAGTCATCCTATTCATTCTAATGGTCATTTTTTTGCTATGAAAATGTGGAGGGCATAAATTTGTCTGTCATGATCAACATTCTCCATTTAAAAAAAAATCTGCTAACTGTTTAAATAATCATTTGAAGTGTTAACTCAGTACCTCTGTACTCCAAGCACAGTTTCATGGACTTATTGTAATGTCTTCTGGAGGAGAATTTTATTCAAAATGGGTCAGGCCACTCTAATTTCTCCTATAGTGGGGTATTTTGGATCTTATTTGTAATAATCAAGTCCATGGCATACAAAAGAATTAACTTCCATATAGCTTACTGAGTGAGTGAGCTAGTGTTCATAATCTTAGTCATTATCTTCCTACTTAAACCATTTTAGTTATATATTTATAGACATAGAAGAAAATGTATCCTAATCAACACCTCTGTCCCTCAAGGTACGAATAACTGTTTTTCTGAAGAGTGACTACTGAGATTTTGATCTTAATCTGTCAGTATATCTCCAATTATCATCTTAAAAATGGATTTCACTGAGACTCCCTTTCTTTTCCATCATGTTATGAAGGAAAATCGTAAAAAATCCATTAGACAAAGATAACAGTGCATCAAACCGTGATACTGGAATTGTATAACCTTAGTAAAGGGATTTAGGTGTACGGCCCAGAACACACTGTAGTCTTGGTGGTGTGCAGATGTTTCTTGTCTCTTCTTAGGCTTTTCTCTACTGGCTTCAAAGGAAACGAAAAGGAAATATGTTAATGAACAGTCACAGTCAACAGTCAATGTCAGCAGCACAAGAGGAGAATTAGCATAATGCTCCTTAATCATATACAGCTTTTAAACCAGAAAGAAACTTTACACCTAATTACTTACTGATGGTTTCACTGCGATATGAATGGCATTAGCTCGCAAACTTGCTCTGAATGTGTCTACGTGGAACATGAAGAAGTGACTGCAGTTTGAATAAGCATACCTGCACCACCATTTTTCTAGCCATCCTGGTTATATTAATCGCAATTTGATAGTAATACAAGCCTGCAGTTGCTCTGGGCAAACTTTGGTACAATAACAGTTATTATTTAAACATGTTGTGAAAATACTTTTCCCTTTACTCTTAATATTTATTTCTCAACATTAAATAATGTAATAATTCAGTCCAGCAAACTGAAACAAACATTTCGACACAACAGTCTCTGCTACTTTTGTTACCGGTTCTAGGTAAAGGTATTTCACTTTCATTTAGATGGCAAACAAGCAACATTTAAGTTGATTTTAAGCAAAGATAGACTTAAACAGGGAAGATGAATAATGAGGTACCCTAAAAACAAAATAAACCTTGAATGCTGGCATAATAACCGAGAAAACTGCAATGTCAGAAGTATTTTTGGCAAATAGCTGTATTGAGATACCATTTTTTTTCATGCATGAAACTTTGCTCTTTATCATGGAGCCAAGTATGTTGCGTTTACTTTCAAGGGACAAATGACTCTGCCTGTTCTTATTCCCAGTTCAGTCAGAAAGGGGCAGAAATGGGGCATATTGGATTTGTTTCAGTTAGCAGCAGTGAGAAACATGGCAATTTCTAGTCCTCCCTCTGATATTTCAGTTGCTGGAATGTTAATAACCCTCCTAATTCCTCATCGTGCCAGACTGATCATAACCACAGGTAGATTGTTTAGATATAGCATACCAGAGAGAGAGATTTTTGTTGATAATCTGATTACATGTAAGGAACATATCATTGTTTTATAATTCATGGATTTGTGAACAAAATTCATACATCTTATTTGTATGAAGTTTGCATTCTATTTTATATTATTACTTTGTTTTCCTCTTAGCAGTCTGAGGCTCCTCAGGACAGCAGAGTGCTGTGAAAAGATGCTGTCAGGCTTATACAATTGAATTTATTTCTGCATTGTTAAAATGGGCTCTTCTTACTATAATAAATCTGTCCTCATAAGAGAGTCCTGCTATTGTATTGGTAACATGGCTGTTGAAAAAGGAGTTTGTGTTCTAGTCTGTCGTATCGATTAATTTGATCACCATCAGCATGTGATGCTGCAGATACTAAATCTTTTGTTTATTGCTGTCATAATTAGAGCTCAACAAAAGACAACAGCTTCTTTTCTGCAGAAAAATGATCAGGCTTCTCTGGTCCTTCAAGAATCCCTCTTATATTTCTGTTCCACAAACAGAAATTCACTCGGCAGTGTGTTTGGAGGACTTGGGGGAATCCCATGGGTTAGGGCCCTAGCAGGAAGGGGGCTCCAAGAGACCTGGTTAATATTCAAGCATCACTTCCTCCAAGCTCAAGAGCGGTGCATCCCAAGGAGAAAGAAATCCAGCAAAGGGGGCAGGAGACCGGCATGGATGAGCAAGGAGTTCCTGGCAAAAATCCAACAGAAGAGAAGAGTACACAGAATGTGGAAAAAGGGAGAGATTACTTGGGAGAATTATAAGAATGTGATCAGAGTACGCAGAGATGCGACAAGGAAGGCTAAGGCCCCTTTGGAATTAAGTCTGGCAAGGGACGTCAAGAACAACAAGAAAGGATTCTTCAAATATATCAGTAGCAAAAGGAAGACCAGGGAAAAAGTGAGCCTGCTGCTGAATGGTGTGGGGGCCCTGGTGACGAAAGATACAGAGAAGGCAGAATTACTGAATACCTTCTTTGCTTCAGTCTTTTCTGCTAAGACCAGCCCTCAGGTATTTCAGAGCCTGGATACGAGGGAGAAAGTCTGGAGAAAGGAGGACTTTCCCTTGGTGGAGGAGGATCAGATTAGAGATCATTTAGGCAAATCTGATAGATCCATGGGCTTTGATTGGGTACACCCATGTATGCTGAGGCAGCTGGTGGATGTTGTTGCTAGGCTGCACTCCATCATCTTTGAAAGGTCCTGGAGAACTGGAGAGGTGCCTGAGGACTGGAAGAAAGGCAATGTCACTCCTGACTTCAAGAAGGGCAAGAAGGAGGAGCCAGGCAACTACAGACCAGTCAGCCTCACCTCCATCCCTGGTAAGGTGATGGAACAGCTCATTCTGGATGTCATCTCCAAGCATATGGAAGAAAAGAAGGTGATCAGGAGTAGCCAACATGGGTTCACCAAGGGGAAATCCTGCTTAACCAAAATGATAGCCTTCTATGATGGAATGACTGCCGGGGTAGATGAGGGGAGAGCAGTGGAAATTGTGTCCCTTAACTTCAGCAAGGCTTTTGAGACTGTCTCCCACAACATCCTCCTAGATAAACTCAGGAAGTGTAGGTTAGATGATTGGACTGTGAGATGAATTGAGAACTGGCTGAAAGGCAGAGCTCAGAGGGTTGTCATCAGTGGAGGCTGGACAAGATGATCTCCAGAGGTCTCTTCCAACCTTATCCATTCTGTGATTCTGTGATCTGGGCTCTCAGACCCTTGACCATCCCCAGAGCTCTGAAATCCTGTTTGATCATTTCCAATATGCCCTTGGTATCATTAGTGCCCACGTGAAAGAGCAGAAAAGGGTAACAGTCTGATGTATGGACAAGCCTTGGCAGTCTTTTCGATGGCATCGTGTATACGAGCCTCTGGCAGGCAGCAAAATTCTTTAGACAGGAAGTCAGGTCAGCAGATAGGTGTCTCTGTCTCCTGCAGCATAGACTCATCCACAACAATCACTCGCCACTTGTTCTGCTTCTTCTAGGTATTCCTGCAAGGCGCAGGGTCTGTCCGTACAGTTGCTTCCCTTGAAGCCATACCCAGCTCCTCCTCCTCAGCCTGGAGGGCACTAAACTGGTTCTTCAAATGCAAGTCTTCAGGAGGAGTAAGGACTTTTCTCCTCCCAGGAGAAGTGGCCAGTTCCAGCCTTTTTCTGTAGTTTCCAGCCTTCTGTTTCACTCAGCACAGAGCTCCAAGAGAACTTCAACAGCTACAGGCAAATGTGCTTTGCGATGTGTCATGACCATGTTTGTGGAAGTGGGCACTACTAAGATTGGAAACAAAGGTGTTTTCTTGCACCTTCCTGCGCACCTTCTGTGCTAACTACTGCATCTGTTCACTGCCCCTGTTAGCTGCGCTCACATTCTTACAATCCTCCCAAGTAGCCTGTCCCTTTTCCCACATTCTGTGTACTTTCTTCTTCTGTTTGAGTTTTGCCAGGAACTCCTTGCTGATCCATGCAGTGGCAATGTCCACATCACATGGAGTATCTTCTGCTAGCAGACTTTTCTAGAAACAGAAAAATGAAGGTAAGAATTGTCTGTAAAGTTTTGTCTATAAGTCAAATCAAAGTAAAATTGAATCCTTTTTTTCTATGTCCAGATTTTTGTATTTCAAACTTTATTTTTAATATGTCTGTGCTTCTTGGTAGGTATTTTGTGCCTTTAAAAGGTCATCCAAGCGTATCTTATAATTCTGGAACATCTAACCCTTCTTTGTTTCTTTATTACTTAAAAGTGATGATTATGAGCCTAATGACTTCTGTCCAGACAGAGACCCACCGTTCATCACTGCGTTTGACTGGATTACTAATTTATAACGCTCTTGTTTCACCAGGCAGCCTACCACACCAAGTCTGCCTTTGAACCCCTTTTCCCCTTGTGAACTTGCTATCCCAAATGGCAATATCTCAAGACATTTTCAGAAACAACTATTCTTTGTCCAGTGATGTACATCAAATGAACCAAAAAAAAAAAAAAAAAAAAAAAAAAAGAAGAAGAAGAAGAAGAAGACGAAGACATGAAAATGAAACATTAGGGCTCTTTTGCCATAGTCTCTTTGCCAAATTGAAGCAGTTCTTACTTTGCTGAGGCAAACCTGAGCATTTGAAGCTATGCAGCAGGGAGTATATTCATGCAGCTACTTCTTTTGTAACCCCAATTAGACTTTCACCTGCTTCAAAATTTCTACTTTTGAACTTACTTCATTTGTTTTAAATAACTCCCTAGCTAGGTGTGAGGAAGCTTTTTAATGGTATATGCATTCTGTTATGTTCTAAGTAGCAATAGCAGAAGTTAATTCTTGCCTTATAATTGTACCCATATGTGGAAAATTCAAGTAGGAATTGCCCCTCTGTTCTGCAGAGGTACCCACTGCTCCTTCCTTGGAGAATTATGCACAATATTTGTTATTATGGAGATACTCTGCTACCTACCAATGTACTTTTTTTTTTAGCAATAAAATGTGTGATGCCTCCTGCAGTGAGGGTTCTCAGACTTAAGATTGGGAATTGTCAGACTGAGCACTTTCAGAATGCTCTTTTGAACATATTTTCAGGATCCTAGCCTGTGTTTGGGGAGAAATACTCTTTGCTTGATTCTCTTGTGTTCTCATAGCACATAATCATTTTCCCCAAGTCATGTGAGTGTTAAAGTATGATCAAACAGAATGATGACAGTTATATTTATTTTTTTCCACAGAAAAAGTCAAGTCATCTATCATCCTTACCTGGATGATAAAGGTAAAATTTGTTTCATATATGCCAGCCTTCTTATACTAGTTTGTATTTGGAAGTTTTATAGCCACATGTGCAGTGGCAATGTCAGAAGCCAGTGCTTACTAGCATCCATAAAAGTTACTAGGATTCACCTGAAAGCTGTTTACATATAGTTCCCATTCTTGTCAAAGTTGTCAGAATAGAGCCAAAAATTGCAAAAAAGAAAAAGCAATCTAAACTTGAACTTGAACAGATATCTCCTGTGAAATGGTATTGGAAAGGTTTATTGACAGAGCTGAACTACTGTAGCTTAGAAATGTTTTCCTTTGTTCAGTGTAGGATATTTGCAATGAGGATATTAATTACAAATTCTCTTAACTTGTGAGGCTCCTTTGCACACTTAGATTAAATATTGACCATCAATATATTTAACGATTTACATAGACTTGCAAACTGTTGTGGATTTTGACTATCAGAATTTCTTCAGTGTTTAACTTTCTGTCATCTTGATTTTTTATTGCTATATCTACATTTGACAGATAAAACTGTTTGGAACACTTTTGTTATGGTCCATTGAAATATCTTTACTGTAGTCCTGTGAATAAGAACTTGCTGTTGCTAGTAACAGGCCACAGGCTTTGCCTTACATTAACAACATCGGTCGCTAGACCTGTTGGGCTTTGTCTGGATTTATCTTGGCTGAATTGGAGATTTCTTTTAGATTTTAACTGCTGTGTAACTATTGTTTTAGCCTTTGCTTCGCTTTGTAAAATCATGTACCAGTATAGGACATCCATGTTAGGACCTGGAGGGACAGTACAAGGATAAAATCAGAGAAAGGCATAGATTCTAGAAAGTTTGTGAATTTATGATTTTATGGTTTTGCCTGTATGTAATTTGAACTGTGAGTGTTAGTATACTTGCAACTGGATGAATAATTCTTTGATTAGATGGTTAAGGCTTTAATTAGACTAACAATAAAACCTTGTCATGTTCATTCCTTTTGCCTGTCATAAGAGCTTGAATGTGACAAACTGGTTCAAGTAACCTATTCTTTAGCTTGGGCACGAGAGGTCGATAATGATATGCAGAGTTTCCTTTTCAAGGATTTCTGGATCTTAATCAGCAGTTCAGCTCAAATTTATCAGTGAAATTTAATCAGTAGCCTCAAAATGCAAGTGTTGTAAAAAAGGTTTATTATGTCTTAAGCAACTAGAAAAACGAGTCTACTTACAATTTATGTTATTTGTATTCTGTATACTTCACTGGTAACATTTAAAAACATTCTGACAGTGGCTGCTTTTCCATCCAGCCACTCTCTCATCAACATGTGTAAAATACCCTGGAAAATCAAAATGACATAACATCAGCTGGGAATACCATAGTGTCTTTAAAATATGTCAGTAGAAAATAAAATGTTTGTCTTTCAGGGACTTTATACATCATGTCTAATGGCTGAATTCCTTTCTCTTACTAAACATTTCAACACAGTATTGTAAAATCATTTGGTCAAAATCAACTTCCCAACGCATTGAACACAGGAAACCTTGGTAACTACTGTGGGAAGCAAGTAACCTCCAAATTCCTCTGAAATCCAGCACAGCAAAACAGGATACATGAGTGGCATATTAAAAAATGCCCCAGCAATTAGTTCAGCAGGAGTCTGGGGAAAAACAGAGCAGTAATTTAAAGGCTTAGGAGAGTCCCTTAATATGAAAGTTCAACCTGTTCTGTTCATCAGTGAAAGACCAACTTGATCAGAATCTGGAAAGTCTGGGGAACAGAATGGTTTATTACAGAGATATATTTAGGCCAGGAAGTAAAAGTACAAGTAGATCTAATGGCCAAGAATTACAGCTAAGTAAGAAATCAAATGTAAAATCAAAGTAACTAAACACTGGCAAACCATGCAAAGAATAAAGAACATTTTTGAATCGAATTAGGCATTTTTAAGCAAAACGCTCTGCTTCAAAGAGCAGTTCAATGGAGGAAGCTAAGGGTTAGGAGGAAGGACAAAATGATCACAGTAGAGCCAACACTTTATATGTTGTAACATGTAATGTAAGGGTGCTGAAGGGGAGTTAGGATTTTCTAAAGCCTTGTTTGCTCAAACCGTGCAGATTGTTTGCATGTTGTTATTATTCTTGCATGGTTCTTATGGCTGTGTACATGCTGCACTGGAGAGACTATCCAGACAAGGATGCTTGTCTGAGAGGCATGTCACTGCCCTTCCCAGTTATCAACAGGAGAGACTCTTCCAGATTCTGCTCCCACTCCCCTCCCTCTTTTTTTTCCCCCAAAAGTAACTTTCAGTAGTAGAGTCAATATATTCCATAAACTAAAGACCCCACTGAGAAATCTCTGCCTATGTAAACTCAACATCCTTTTTTTTTCACATGCAATAAAGACTTTTCCATATATGTAAAAATTGCTTTATGTGACCTGATAGTCATACAAATATTCTCTGGTGAGTAGCACATAATCTTAATTTCAGGTTATAGGTGATCAACACTATTAAGACTTTCATAAGATGTAAAGAGCTTGTACACTTTGTTTTAAAGCCGTGCAGTCTAATAGTTAAATATTTTGTCCATCTCAGTATTTAAGTTTGCAAACTTTATTTTTCATACAGTACTAAATCAGACTAGAGAAGGAATATTTCTTTTCCTCGAAAATAAAAAAGAGCCTGTACTTCTGTTATACACTTTGGCAATCTTCCACAACAGCTCATTCTTCATTCCTAACCTATAAAAATCAGCTCAGGCAATGAACACCACTTCTGGTAGCTAAGAGCTGCAATAGCATTCTCCTTCAAGATGCTTGTTTCAATCAAAGCACTAACTTTCTTAATGTCAGTCATGTCTTCAATCATGTTTGCATGAAGCAGAATGTGATTACTCTAACCTCCAATGCTTTCCTTCCAAATAGTGAAAATGGTAAGATTAATCTTGTATGTTTTTCTTCTCTCCTTCATCCTTTCCTTTCTTTTTTATAAATGTAACTTATTGTTAAAAAGAATATTTTGGGTTTTTTTGCACAACATTGTCCTCTAAATCAGCAAGTGCTCTCTAAGGATATAAGTTTTATTATTCTTTTTTTTTTATTAAGAAGTAAAATTGCAGCAGAGAAAAAGCATGGAGGGAAGAGCATAGAGGGAGGAGTCATGTCAGAAGAATTCAGATTTTCCATCTTAATAGTTACGCCAGTCAGTGGGAGAAAGCAAATGATCTAGCATTCTTCATTTAATCTAAATACTAATCTGAAAAGAAAAACTAATTTTACTAAAAATTCCAAACAATTCAAACAATCTCAGACAAATATATCATCATAATTTAGCAAATGAAATATTCTGATGCAACAGACTGGAAATTCAGATAACTAGAAAGAAATTGTAAACTGCTGACAGGTTGAATTTACTCTAAGCTGCTGTCGCACAAGTCATAGGCAAGTAGCTGAGCTTTCAGAAAGAGAAAAGTTCAAGACACTAATGGCAGTAAATTAACTAATTCTAACAGCTAATACTTTAACAACTTGTTTATGAATAAATAGTCACCAGTCCAAAATAGTCATCACCTTTAAAAACAGAGGCTGCAGGTGGCATGGCAAGATCTGATGTGTGACATGTTTTTCACAGAGCAAAGAGGAAAGATATGATAAGAAAAGGAAAAGCTTTATCAAACTGGTCTAACTCTTGCTTGATGATAAACATAAGGAAGCAATAGAGGTCCAGAGCTAACCTCATGTGATGCAAAGATAACTTAATGCGTCTTGATATGAGTGATTTATAGTTCCCGTTACTTACTTAATCAGTAAAGCTTTGTATTCAAACTGTACCCTTTAAGCATATTCTTACTGCTACAATTTTGTATGAGGACTCTGACAGAATAAATACATTGAGTATACATAAAGACATAGGAAGCCTCGTGTTTGATATTAGCTACCAGAGACAATGTGGGGATACTATGTGACACAACTAGAATATTTATGGAGATTTATTGGAAATTATCATTAAGAGTGTAACAGGAAAAAAAAAAGTCATTATCTCTACTAAGATTATCTGAAAAAGTGAAGATTTTAAGATATAAGCTGATAGATAAAATATAGATACTCAAGAGAGATCCTTTCTTCTGTTGGAAGGGACTTGCAGTGAGATCTTGAGAGGTACTTTGCAATTTGGGATCTCTCAGAAGCTTCTGAATTGAAATCTTTATAGCATCTGTAACACAATGTCTGGAACAACCACATCTGATTTATACGTGGCCTGCAGAAGTTGCTGTATACACAATGTATTAACGTGATGAGCTATTAATCTGTCTTTATGAAGCCAAATATATCCTAACAGATCTGAAAGATAAATGTTCTTCTTTTCATGACTGAAGTTGGAATACATATTCTGGTTTTCTTTTCAGGCTGATTCCAATAAGTTTTTTTTTTTTCTTTAACTTTTGGTGATATCTGAGATTCATTCATTGCTGCTGGTGGTGGTGGAGTATGTACCTGACTAACGCACTGCTGACAGCACAACTGGCTGATTGCCCTTTACATGCAATAAACAAGGAGGTGTTTAATGTGTTAATACTTGTTTCCTAAAATTGCTGGATTGACAAGCAAGGCATTAGTGTCAAGGTCTAACATTAGTCTCTCTTTTTTTTCAGGCAGCTATTGCAGGTCAGAGCAGATCATATTAGCTCTATATTTTGTTCTTTCTCCTTTTTTCCCTGTTCTCTTATTTTGCTACTTGAAACAAAGTATGCTTTCAAGTAAAGCATTTCTATCTACAGAATTTATACAAAGCTAAAATCTCTTACAGTAAGTTTGCAAGAGGGGTATGTGATGTTGCTTTTGCTTCCTTTTCATTTTATTTACAATTTATAATAACTATATCTAAGGAGGAGGAAGGGTTGAGCTGCGATATTAAGTTAGACTGAAAAATTTGGTCCAGTAGCTTTCTATCATGAATTCCTTATGAAAGAAACATCAGGAAATGGGATAATAATCTTTTCTTTATTTCATCTTTTGCTTTTCCTTTTTAAGATGGCAAAACTTTCAGGAGAAAGTGTTGCATACTACGTGAATATCCCACAGCACAATGCACTCTGGCCTTCGTTAAAAACTGTTGTGTTATTATAACACAAGAACTGTCAGAGATATCGAGTATGTGAGCCAATTCATTGTGAATTGCCACCTTTTAAATATTTTGCCTTATTTCATAGTCACGCACAAGTAAAGCACTTTCATCCTAGTGAAACGCAAGCAATTCTGATACATTTGACTTCTCCCTTTTACTATGTAGCTATGCTGTCTTTCTAAGAATAGGACAATAAATGACAAAACAAAAATAATCTGTATAGTTGTGTAAGAAGATTTTTGTCTCACAAACAGTTTAATAGAATCATTTGCTGTGGATGAAATATTTGGTAAATCAGTTGCATTCATAGTTTAGAAAATGAACTGGCAAAATATATTGAGGAAATATTTCTTGCCTTCCATCATTCATCTCATAATAAAAGATAAAAATCATATGAAATTAATACACTTTCTGTGTCCATCGTTTCCTTTTTAAGAGGGGAAAAATATTGTGCCTAATCTTTAATGTTCGAAAACAAGTTAAAAGTCATAGTAAATATTCAAAATATTCCTGAGTATATAAGGAGAGAGAAAGATGACTAATGTATATTGCCATTTCAGCACTGGAAGGAAAGGCATAGGACGTGTTGGGGAAGCTGACTAGCTGTTTCCCAGCTAAAGGAAATGGGTCAAAGTCTGATGTCTTATAAATGTTATGATAATTAGCTTGCCTGGTAGAAAGAAGTGCTCAGTAACTACCTGGGTACTTTATTGAAACACTATTCTTATTAATTATCTAAGCTTCAAATGTAGAACAATGTTGGAAGAAGTGAGAGCAGACTATTGCTCCACTTATCACATTAAGGTCACACATTGCGTGCTCGTTATTAAATGTCAGACATTGCTGCTGTTAATTGCCTTCCCTGTGCAAATAGAACTCTTTTGGACTAAATAGTGAACAGCACACATGACTATACTTTGTAACAGACCAAAAATATGGACGAGAGAAGTAAACTACTTTACTGACTCAAATATATATTTCTTCCTAGATTTTAAAAGAGTGAGTTCAAGATCCTGTTAGAAATGGGACAATGAGGGGTACAGGGGAACAAAAGGCTTTTGCTGTCCTCTTCTAATGCAATGGTACTGAAAGTCACCTTACTTCTTCCTTGTAGATGAAATGACTACACTCAAATTTATAAAAGCATGGAAAAAGAAAAAAAGAAGGAGAAAAGAATGTGTACATGAAGTTGCTTCCTTTTTTCAGGCCAAGGAGGTTTATATAGTGTAAAGTTATTGAAATCGCTTTACCTCAAAGAGATTGAAGGTCATGCTCTTTATTAATGAGGTATTCTAGGGAAATTTACATATCAATATTATTTCCATATAAATCTTTCATCTTTTAAGTGTGTATTTTACCCTAATCTAAGAAATATTTCAGAAAAAAGATCTAGTTCCAGTGTTCAGCTAGATACAAAAATTCTATTAATTAGACACGCCAACCAGACCTATTTACATTTTTATCTCATCATAATTTGGAATTTTAACTATTATCAAATACATTTATGCAGTTTTCACAGAAATACACAGAAAAATTGAACACAGCTACTTGACAATGCAACTGAAAGTCATATTGGAGTAGGCTAAATATATGTGGATACATTTTTTTCAGATTTGAAGGGAACATATATTGTTCCTTCTCAATTTTTTCAAGTATTTGAAGGGATATTTTCATATTTTGGAAAAGTCTACTAGACTACGAAATAAAAAAAAGTTAAAATATTTTCAAAAAATTTCAAAAATTTTCAAAAATTAGGAAATTTAAGAGATTTTTAAGAAATTTCTCAAGTAATTTATAAGGCTACATAATAAATCAAGGTGAAGATGGAGCTGAAGTTTAATTTGAATAGAGGATATCCTGATTTACCGAGAATTACTTAGTTTTGTATGGGGGAACAAATACGAGTAAAAGTAAGGCTACTGGTACGTTGTTGTTTTGTTCCTTTTCAGAATCAGTTCTTTTTAAAACAAAGTTTTGAAACTCTCAGATAATTAGCTGGTGAACTAATACATCTATACTGTCTTTGAATATAAAAACAGACATTTCAGGACTCATTCAGTCTCATTTGGTAGTCTTTATTTAAAGATACAGTTTTCTGTCAAACTACATTTAGAAGACTGACTACACAACCATGTGATATTTAAGGATATACCTGGGATTTAAGCAGAAATAATATGGTGAACCTGTGTCAATAATTATCACAGAAAAAATTCTAATATATTACATAAAAGTTAAATGTAATCAGTAAGATTATGTGAAACAACATGTAAGCAATTATTGCACATAACATAAGCAGATTATGATAAAATACTTAATAGTTTGGGACAGTGACCTTTGAGAAGGATGCAGACCAATCAAGTCCAGCAGAAAGCAGTAAGAACAGTGTTTTGTACAGAAAATCTGACCAAAATGACTTAACTGGGTTTGCTTAGTCTAGAGAAGCTTGAGATAATATGTCAACAGTATCCAAATGCATGCAAGAATACTGGAAAGAACAGAATAACTTCTATATCTATGGTGAACAGAGAAAGTGATGAATTTAAATTCTAAGATTAGAAATATTCAGCTTAGATGTTAGAAAAGACTTCATGATGAGAAAAAATGATGAAAAGATGGTAAAACGCTAGTAAAACCATGTCCTTTATACATATGGACAAATCAAGAGATATTTGGAAAGATGTAAAATCCACATGAGATGCATCTTTGGTGGAGTCCTTCCGGATAAAAGCAGGCAAAGTCATTTGTCTTCTACTATTTATCATATTTTCTGTCACATTTGCTAATTAGCAAAGAAGCTTGTGGATGGGTAGTTAGAGTTTACTCTCTTCCAGCTCAGCACTTGTACTTTATTGTGCAGTGAAGTAACCATCATTGAGGCACGATGCCATTCATTTCCATGGTAACTGTTAAGACTCTGGAATTTCACTACAGGAAACAGAGAATTTACATGAAAACAAAATCCTTTGTCAAATATGAATATTTATAGCTCTGGGCTACTCTCACAAAGTGTAGTGGATGTCTTTTTCAGAAGCTGTCAGCTATACTATAGCTTTATTTCTACTGAGATGAGCAGAACTCCAGCAGACTTTTGTTGAAGCTGATGAAGCAGCCTGGAACATTTTGATAACCTCACATTACTGTCTTTGAGATCTGAATTACTTATTGAGTAAAAACAGCTGTGAAACTTACAGCCTCCTTTTGTTGCTTGCCTGGTTGCAATCTTAACATGAATAGGTCTCAAAAATATGTAGCCAAAAAGTCTAATAAATAAGTAGTTCTTGCACTTAGCATACATGAAAATACTGTTAATTTATAATTAGTCTGTCTAAGAACTCTGGTTTTAGATGGTTTCACTTTTGCAAAAATTGAAAAAAGAAACTTTAAAAAATTGTAGACATTGATCTCTGCCTAACTGAATTATTTTGGTAAATTTGAATTTGACTTCAATTTGTCAGGTTTGTGAGGATATGCAGCATTAATTTAACTATTTACTGACTAAAATTTATTGATATAGTAGACAAAATGGTGTTTACAGAAGACAGATGCTAGCAGAAAAGAAAAATACTCACAAGATGTTCCTATGATTGCTTGTATTGGATTTTACAGAGCTAGCACTTTAATATATGTCTATTGACTTGTTCTCTTTAACTATATTTAAAGTTAATTGACTTTGCTTCATATAATTTGCTCTTTTCTTTGGAGATGATAAAGCACCCCATTGGCTATATGTGTAGGTGGATAATAATAAATTGCTGATGTTTTTTGCTAGTCAGAATATCATTGCTGTACTATGTTACTAAAATTTAATTCTTACTATCATCTGCTCTTTAATATTGCTGTAGATTATTCACCCAAAAGGCACATATTAAAAATATTAGAGAAGTCATTGCCTAGCTTAAAGATGTATTATCAGCACTGAAATCCCAAATAAACAGAGCTAGGTAAGCTACCCCACTTTAAGATTTGAACTCAAGGGTGGAAGACTTGCCTATCTTGTACATGTCAACATGTTCCTTCACAGCTTTCTGTTGCTCCAGTCAAGTATATAATACACAGTGTTCTGGCCAGCTGAAACCTATTTCTTCAGGTGATGATTTTGACAAGTTATTTTCCTGCTGAAGCTTATAAAGGGCTTTTGTAGTTCGAGGCAATAAAGAATATATTCTTACATTCTGTTGCTACAGGTGTGTGCTGTTTTGGGTATTCTGGTTCTCATAACTTAAGTCCAAGGGCAAGTCCATGGTTTCCCTTCCCTTCCCCTCCTTTCCATATATCAGATATGGTTACATGCACTTCTACCACTCTCCACACCCTGCTGAACCACATGCTGGTGACAAAGCCCCCAGGAGGTCACAGATACATACTTGAGGTGGGGTCCCCTCATGTTGCCCCATGCTGTTACTCCATAGCTGGACGCTAGCTCCTCGCAGTGTCCAGCAGGGAGGATGCTCTGCCTGGCCTGGGCAGAGATTGCAATGCCAGCAGAGTGATGTGTGGTGGCAAGTTTAACTGCTGCTCTGTTTCCCCCACCTTCACAATCAGTTTGTGCTGATTTTGTATGCACATTATTTTCTTTGCCATCACTTCTTTATACAGTACACTATCATGATTATCAATAGTATACATAGTACAACTCACACCACGGATCATACTTGGGGGCTTGACAATACTTGCAAAAGCCCTGTTAAATCCAAATCCCATCCTGCTTCTCAGTTAAAACACAGTTGAGTGGTATTATGTCCAATATGAACACTGTTCTGTCCCTGGCACTTTGTTTTGATCAAAGCTGCGTTTATCTGGATGGTTCTTTCAATGCTTGTCCTTGAGAGCATTCTCTACAAATGAATTATTCCAGTGAAGATGCATTGGTCTAGTCAGATGACTGACCTGATTCTATATTAACCGTCACCTCTTCTTGTGGAGGAGACTGGATTTTTCACATGAATCACACTTCAATCCAGTCAACACCCACCATGTTATCTTACTCCTATACCTTATGCCTGCACTGTTACTCTTAGCAGTTTGCAATACATATGCTTTTACTCCTGCACAAATGATGTTCCACCCCTCCATAATTTCAACTAGTCATATCTGAGCTAAAAGCAAATTCTGTTCTTCATTTCTATGGAGTTCAAGTTTAAATATTGTTTGAGGACACTGCCACTTTTCTCTTTTTCTACCCATATTTCTCACGATCTCTTAAACTAGTTATATTAATTTCTTGTATCACAGATATTTTGAGTATAACACTTCCTCACTGTTGACTTAAGAACATTGTGGGCCAAAACATTTGGTTATTCTGTGATAACAGTGGTTTTAATCAACATTACTGGAGGTTTTACTGCCTTCTTCCAAACCCATTCTGTTGTCTCTTTACATAGCTTCAGAGAGAAAGAGAGAAAGAGCATTCAGCCCAAGACCTCCTACAATCTCCCCCATCTGTACCAAAGACATTAATTCTTTCATTGAGATACTGAGTTGCTGTATTGTGTAACACTTCTGTAACAACTCTAAAATCATTTAGTGCTCCTGCAAAATAAAATATTGACATTAAACAATTTTTGTTCAAATTCTAGCTTTCAGGCTCACACATCCCCTTGATATTCATTTGTAATGCATGGGCAGTGGGAATATCAGGTGAATGCCTACTCCTTAGGTGGCTATGTGGTCATTGGTGAGGTGATGACAGCTTTTGAATTTAATGGCTGCTTTTTACACAGCTTTGTCAGATGTTACCATGAAAAGATTGGATATGTATGGCATGGTCCACCTTTGGGTGTCTGTAGAACACAACACAGTAAAAGGTGGACCATTTGAAGTCAGAAAGCTTTAATAACTGGTCTATATGAGAGTATGAGTGGACAGCTACAATAAAATCAGATGTGGAGCTTACAAAGTTCTAAGCCAGGACCAAAGTGTCCACGCAGCTGATGCCATAGATTCTCTTTTTGGTTGCAGGAGAAATGCCCTTTGTTTGCATTAGAAAGCCATCTTTGAAGAAAAGATGCACTATTTTTTTACTAGCCTCTATACAGTCATTAGAAAACCCCAAACTACACCCCTTTTGGTGCCCCACTTCCTAGAAGTAGAATGGGTCCTGTTTCTGTTTCTGTAGGTTTTCCATTTCCTTGGCACCATTCAGTAGAGCTTATTGGTTTTGTCTTTATTTTTATTTTTGTCCTTGTCAGAAGGCTGCTCAGTCCTACCTTCTCTTTTTGTGTCTTTTCTTTTAAAGATCTTGAGTATCAACAAATCCAGAACTCTTCTACTCTGCTGGTGTTTTCAAGTTGCCCAGAAGGGCCTGGAAAATGTGTCCAATTATACTTTCTACACTGTTTTGTGTGCTGCTTTTCACATGCAGCTTAGCAATTTTCAAATCCCTTTCTAAGAGTGGCACGACCTTTCTAAAAAGGCTGGGGAATATAACTCCTACTCCAGCTTCTTACGTTCCTTCTTGCCCTTCTTGAAGGTGGGCGTGACATTTACTTTCCTCCAGTTCGCAGGAACTTCTGCCAGATGCCATAACCTTCGAGCATGGCCTTGTAATTACATTGATCAATTCCCTTGGCACTCGTAGGTGCATCCCATCGGGGCCAATGGACTTTTGTAAGCCCAGTTTATTTATATAGTCTCTAACCTCATTTGTCTTTGGACAGCCACATCTTTCCTGCTCCAGACTTTCCCTTTGGTCCCAGAGGCTTGGGATTCCTGAAGAAGGTGTTAAGTACCTCCTTTGTGGTCAGGTTGCCTCTCCCTGTCAACAGCAGACCTACACCTTCCCTAGCTTTTTTATTACTGCTGATATTCCTGTACCTCTTCTTGTTGCCCTCACCAGATTCAGCTCCAGGTAGACTTTGCCTTTCCTAACCCCCATCCTTGCATGTTTAGTCATTGTCTCTATATTACTCCATGGTCACTTGTCTCTGCTTCCACCTATGCTTCCTGCGTTTTGTCAAGAGCAGCTTGATCATCAAAGCAGCCTCCTCCCACCTTTGCTTGTTTTGAACCATTCATGAGCTTGGAGGAGGTGATCCTTGAAAAACAACCAGTTCTCCTAGATCCATCTTCTCTCCAGGATGGTCTGATCTCCTTAAGTCCAGAAGTGATCCTGCTTTTTGCCCTCCTCACAAGATCCTGGACTACACTGGTCCCAACAGCCAAGGCTTCCAACCTTCACATTCCCTACCAGTTCTATCTTGCTGGGATGAGGCCCATCAGAGAGTCTCCTTGTCAACCCCTTGATAACTTGTATCGGGAAATTGTCATCGACATACTCCAAAAACCTTCTGGATTGCTTGAGCCTTGCTGTGTTGTCCCTGCAGTGGATATCAAAGTGGTTATACTCGTGGCCTGTGAACTTCTCTCAGGTGACTGAGGAAAGCCTCACCTACTTCTTCCTGATCAAGTAGTCTGTAGCAGAAACTGACTGCAAGGTCATCTACCTTGGTCTGTCCTCTGATTCTAACCTTCATATATGGTTTTCCAAAACCTTACAGAGGTTTTGATTTACATTTGCAGATCTTAAAAGCACTCTATGATGGAGGCTTTCACTTAATTATTTGTACCAAACAGTGAATGTTGTAGTGTCTTAATAGCTTGTTCAAAGATTATTTTAAAAATTATTTTTAACAGTTGGCCTTTAGTTTTTGAGAATTGTGTCTCCAGCTAAAAATACTTTTTAAAAGCCCTTGCTAATTCAGAATCTGTTTTTCCTTTTAGATCGACAGCCTCAGCACTTTTGGGTAATATAAGTATACCATTAAGATATGCTTAACACTGTCATTATGTTTGGAAAACTGTTATATAGTCACAAAATCTGCCTGCCATTGAGCATCTGCATCTGTTATGATCACCTTTTGTTTTAAAGTGCTCTCTTACTGCCTTGGGTAAGCTGTAAGCAACCTGGGTTGCAGGTCAGGTTGGCTGCCTTCTGTTTCCTGGCCTATTTTCTAATCTGCCTAATCTACCTTTTTAGCTTGGTAGGGTGAAAGATCAGGATGAATACAGTCTTTGTGACCTTTTGATGGATTGTTCCCTGTATCCTTCCCCTTACGTGATTCTCCAATATTCCTGTACTTTACTGTTGGATATTCTGTCAAAGTGACAGGATATGTATATATACATATACAAATAGCCTTATTTTAATTACATATTATGCAAATCTTAAAGTTGTGTCCAGGAACTAAGAATCTGTGGACATTTCTCTGATTTTGGATATCTCTGTCTCATTCCTGGCATCATCTGGTCCCTTACATTACCTCCTACCTACAAATAGCTCCATCTGCTGTAAAATCTCCAGCTAATGTTCAGGACCTGCCGAACACATCACATAATCCTAAATAACCTTCCCCTCCTTCCCTACCAAAGGTTGCTTAACGGCTTTTAGCTCAGAGGCCATATAAAGCCATTCACACTCCTTCTGAGATAGACCTTGCAGGCCATGGGATACAGTTTGGGTCTGAACAGATACCATTTTCCAGTCTTCATCCTCATTTGATTCACAGATCTCTCTGTTCTATGATTCCACATTCTGATTCTCATACAGACCTCTTGTAAAAGCTTCAAAGTCCTATTTCCTTTTGTTCTTTTTCCTTTGAAGGTACCAGACCTTTTGTGGCCATCACCTCTGCCACCTGCAGTAAATTCTGAACCTGTTGAGCATTTGTAGTTTCAGCACTCTTGGTACCCTGTTGTAAACACATTATTCTTTGGTTGTAATCCCTGCACATTGTTTTAACTTCTAAATCTCATCCCCCTGTCTTACATGCATCTCATTCCCTTCTTGAAAAATGGTCTTTAGCAGTCAGTACAAATCACTACATGAATGACCTGGTTTTCTCATACTATTCATAGCTGCTCGTTCAGGGTTCACTAGGCACTTAGGAAATAAACATCTAAAAATTTCTAAACACCCTGGTATAACTTGTCACAGAAAGTTCTAATTCCTTCAAACACATACACACACATGCAGTTACATGAACACATCCCCCCTTCTGGCAGTGCAGGTCCCCCTCCTTGAGTATCCTCCGTGGGAGATGCAGGTGCTCCAGCGTTATGTGCACCTCTGTTGCTTTTTACATCCCACTGACCCACACCAGCGACAAAGTCCCCAAGAGGTCACAGCTGCACACCTGAAGCGCAGTCTCCACATGTTGCTCTTGTACTGTCATGCCATGCCTGGATGCTAGTTCCTTACAGTGTCCGGAGGGGAGGATACTCTGCCTGACCTGGGCAGAGGTCACAATGCTGATGGGGCAAAGACTGGTGCTGTCAAACCAAGTATCAAAAGCTGCTCCATTACTGCCTCGCTTACTCGCTCTCTCCTCACTGTTAAAATCTTTCAGACTTCTTCTACACTTCCTTTTAAATTGATTTATTCTTCACTTCAAAAGGTTTGTTATAATCCTCTTTGTCAGTGTCAAATCTGGTTGATGGTTGTCTTATGCAAACTTTGTGCCAACTCTTCCATAAGATAAATGAAATATGTTCACTAAAAATGCAATACAGCATCTTAATCTAGTTAAAAACAAAACAAAACAAAACAACACCAACAACAACATGGAGCATGTGACTGCAAGCCAGATAGAAAATTGTCCCTTAACTCCAATCTCACAGTGTCAGACAAGCACTGGAACACATAAATGTGGTAGGTTATCCACCTCTTCATGTCTTCCAGATAAGACTTGATGTAATCCTGTTCCCTGAGGAGGCCAGACGTGAAAGCGGTTTAAGAGTCGGTATCCTCAAAAAACAGATTGGGTTTTGGATTAGGAACGGATTTCTCTCTCATCCCCTTATTCCCCCCTACACGAGCAGTTTTTATCCCTTCTTCAGGGGAGGATGATGCCCAGAAGAGACAGAGGGTTGCGGGTTCAGGTCAGATCACCACAATGATTGCAGCCGGAGGGTGACCTGCCCTTGGTTTGTCTTCTATATATATTTTTCCAAAACTGGTCCTTTTTGTTTGTTTGTTTCTTTTAAGGCTTAATTAGCTATGTGCTGGTATGCACCTCAATGTATTTTCATCCCTCTGTCCTGCAGAAGTCCAAATCCCAATTTTCAGTTTTGGCAGGGAAAAAATGATATTTCTGAACCTTTACAGGAAAGTTAATATTGTTTTTATTCAGGAGTAGTCTGTTTTCATTGGAGTCTGTGAAGAGTGGAGAGTAAAAGAAAAATTCTCAGGATTAATTCAACTATGCTTATTTTGCAGGCTGAAATAAATATTAGACAAATCTTACAACCAAAATTTGACTAACTCTTTCACCAATAAATTCACTACAAAATTACCCACCAAGACTAGGAATTTCCCTGAAGGTTAAATATATGTCTATATGCTTACACAAACAAACAAACACCACAGGAAACAGAAAGAAAAAAAATCTTTAAATTTTAGCTGTGCTATCTGTTGATGTCTGTCATACCAACATGACAGATGTGCATGCAGCACAGCCTTTGCCTCTAATTTTGAAGGTAAAATTCATACACAGGGCTGTAGGCCAAACCTTTTCTTTCTATGCTTTTCCAGGGTTGGTTTAACCCCAGAATTAGTTATTTTAAAAGGCTGACATTTTAAAGTAATTCATCCTGCACCTACTCCAGTGCTTAAAATATAAATAATATAAATGCATTGGATAATGAACACAGGAGCAATACCAAATACTTTCTGTCCTTAGGTTACCTTACCATGAACTCATTCCTAAATGGTCTAAGACACTATTCCTCCAGCTCTTAATATTGAATTTAATTTTGTTTCAACTCACACAAGCAAAATGTTACCACTGACTGTAGTGTTCTTAGGAATCTTTTGATCCTTTCTCAGGCACTATGGCTGTTTGTAGTGTAAAATTCCCAAGTACAGTCAGTTATGACCCCGCTGGTCAGGAGTTAAATGGCATTCCCGACTTCCTTCGCTTGCTTATCTACTTGTGTGAAGTTATTCATCCTTTTGTTCCTCCTCTCAAGTAAAGAGCATGAAACAAAATTCATCCCTATTAATTATGATTCACCATTTTAATCTTTATTCACACTGAAGCAAAATATAATCGCTCTTTATCTTGAGGTAGAGCAGAACTTTGTCAATAAAAATCTGTACAGATTAAACCAAAGCAATTGTCAGAAACATCTTGAAAATGTCCCCTTACAAATGTATTTCTTATCCTATTCATTTTGTAACATTGTTTGGGGCTTGCATGAACACGATCCATGTCCCTCTAACTGACATTATTCCATCTAGTTCACAGGTATAAAAATTAATAAATAAAATTAAAATGAATGAATGAAAACAGAAGTATTAGAACAAACAATAGATCTTCAAAACCTACCATCTCTACTCTTACCATAAGAAAAAGTTTGAAATTGTATTCTTAAGGGATTATTTTTTCAAAAGTATTTCAAAAAGCACTGACTTACCTTAACACTCAGTCAACTTGATGAGAATTTTCCTAATAGCCAGCGAAGTGAAATCAAGGCTGAGCATTAAATTCACCCTCAGCATCTTAACTCTTTTGATGTCCTTCTCTGTTTTTCTTAGACCGTCCATTTAACAGGCCAGAATTTCACTCAGTTGGAATTTTTTTTCTGTATTTCAATTTGCATATGTAATGAGGCAAGGGATGCACAGATGCATTGCTTGTTTGTTAAGGCTTTTGTTGTTGAGGTTGATGAACTTTTGTCTCTGGAGGCTTGAACCAGCCCTACAAAGTTAGAAGCTGTTTTGCAAGGGTCATAGGTCCTATAGTAAGCAACTATCCACATGGCAAGCAGTAATTAAAATTGAATAAAAAGTTAGATCGCCACATATTTGCACATTATTTCTATGAATTTCAGTGTACCATGTTAAGGATTCTTTTTTTAAAAAAAAATACACACACACATACACACAAAAAGCCCTCAAGCACAAATTAACTAAAATGACATTGCAATTTTCCTTCCCCTTCATTATAAGGCAACATGCTTCAAATCCAGTTTAGTTCCACTGAAATAGGTATGTAAACAAACATTCATTTTGAAACCGTCTGTGACAGAAGAGTAAGATTTCTATACAGTTAAATTTAATGACTTTGAACTGATTGTTCTCAGCAAAAATCAGCACAAATGTTTCACTAGCAAGACTTGAAAGAAAGAAAAGACTGCCACCAAAAGTTTTCACAGCAATTCCCATCGTTTTGGAATTCTTTATTTTATAGCTCTTTTGTGTAGTGTCATATCCACAGTTTTATGACATCAGAAATTGATTTTGTTGTCTTCATTCAGTTATTGTTTCTTGCAGGGAAAAGCTGCTCGGTTCCTATAGCTTGTAACAAATCAGGAATGAACCTATTTGTCTGATTTATTAAGTGACAAAATTAACTACAAACAGTGATCAGGTCCCAACACGCTGCTAACTCACAGGCCGATGGCAAAGCCCCCAGGAGATCACAGCTACGCACCCGAGATGGAGTCCCCATGTGTTGCCTCCTGCTTTCTCTCCACAGCTGAATGCCAACTGCTCGCAGCGTCTGGCAGGGAGGATACTCTGCCGGCTCAGGCAGAGATCATGATAACGCTGGGTTTTGACTACTGCTGTTTGCAACCCAGTGTCTTGTTCCTCATTTTCATTCTTCTTTCACATTTCTTTTCAATCTCTCTTCTTTGTTTTAAAATCTTCATGCAATTCCTGGTTGGCTATTTAATCCAGCTGATGGACATCTTTCTCTTTAAGGTGATTGATTTGAGGCAAATGTCTTCCAGATGGTTTTGTGCATTTGATCTACATACATATTACTGACAATCACATTCTTATTAGGTGTGGTTACCCAGGACATTTTTCCAAGGCACCCTTCACAACAGTTCTTTTGAATGGTGGATGCTGTAAGTTCATAACTTCCTGACAAAAATAACACACTGTTGTGTCTATACAAGAAAATCTTGTTATTTTACTGTATTGCCTACAGTAATATAGGGGCTTGGGCAAAATGAGTGACAAGAAAGAATGTGAAGTTTTTCAGATGCCTTTATGGAAGAGCTGATAATGCATTTAGCAATAGAGAAGCATTAGATTTTTCAGTACTAAAAAACAGTAGTGGATAGAAAATGAGCGTATTTTAGCCTGGACTTATAACCAAGTGAAGTTAATTCCTGAGTTAAAGGTTATTTCAAGACTATTACTAAAAATCCCAGGCATGAGAATGGTGTTTTCTTCATACAGCTCTCAAATAGATATTGTCCTATAAATAAATTTGTATATTCTTTAAAGCAAAAATAAATCTGAAAATACACTATCAGTTCATATTTTAAAGTGTTCTCATGACTCTAACTGTATTTTTTATCTAAACCTGAATTCTCCATCTCCAGGCAATACTTTTGAAGGAGGAAGAAAGAAATCCAACTTTGAACATGATGACATCATTCAGAGGCTTTTTGATAAGCCTTCCACCACTGTATGCTGCAATAGGTGTTATTGCATATTCTTTGCTCTTCTTATCAATTATAACGATCTGTGCTGAGTTCAGGTTGTTCATACAAGATCTGGGAAGGAAGGTGAAGAGCGAAATGACAACGTTTGCCCATAGTAGCACAGTATTCTTAAAAATAAGGGTTTACTGTTAAGAATTGACTAACAATCTTATGATTGGAATGGATGGGTTATAAAATGGCAGAAGAAATTCAATGTAGATAAATAAAGTAATGTGTGAGGGGTAAAATGATCTGAACTTTATACTGAGGGATTCTAAGGTGACATATCACCCAGGAATGAGACTCGTGGCTTAAAAAATGTTGACTCCGTCAAACAAACAAATCAAATGTTGCGAATTAGTAAGAAAGGAAGAGAGAATGAAACAGAAAACATTACTACAGCATGATAAAAATCCTCTGAATCTATATCTGTATTCAGATCTGACTCTGCAGTCTCATAAAAGATATAATAAAACTAGAAGAAGTTCACAGAAAATAGACAAAAATGATAGAACATATGGAACAGTATGGAATACTTAGATTCTTCAGCATTGAAAACCTTTGAGGAGTCACATACCAAAGATCTATACAATCACAAGAATCATGGAAAGGACAAATAAAAGGTTTCTTTGAACACATGAACTATGGCACGTCAAATGAACCTATTCTGTAGCAAACATAACAAAACATTAGGAAGTTGTTTACACAGGTTATTAATCTCTGAATACTCTTACTACAGGATACTGTTGATTGAGAAATAAAAGCTCTACAAATTCATGGCATAAAATTCATGAAAAACAGAAACAACAGCTATGTCACAAGCTGCTAGAGGTTGGGAAAAAATCCCCAGGACAAGTTTCATTATTTGCCTTTAGACCCTTTCCTGGACATCTGTTTCTGGCCACTGCTGAAGATAGGATGAATCTTTAGTCTTACACCAGACAGTCTTTCTTTCATTGTCGTGGATTTAACGCTAATCTGTTTTTCCTCAATCTAAGATCACAAATTATAGCCTAATGTAGAACCAACCCTCAACCATTCCTTAGACATGAATGTTGAATATATGAATGTCAAATACTCTGGCCAGAAGACTTTCTGAGTCCCAGTCCAAAAGAAAACAGCTTTGAGGGTATTTGTAGTAAAAGAATAAATGGTGCTTCAGAATTTCATAACATACAAGCAGACAAGTCCCTCTCTGCAAGATCACTTTCAGTGACCTAGCTGCTCTGTTCTACTTTGTTTTTTTTCTACCATTGATTAGAAACATCTTAATGAACAATGAATATTATTTTTGCCTGAGACGACGACTCACTAGAACAGCTTATTTTTTGTTGATTAAGTTACTGAAGTACTTCAGTCAAACAGGTTACTCTCTGATATGGCCAATAAATATACTCACACTCTCTAACATCATGCCTTGACTTTGAAATTTTATATTTTAAAATTAAACTTTTACAACTTTTTGTACACCATAGATGTTTGAAACCTCATGATATTTGATGACAGAATGTTTCCCTCTATTGTTCCCACAATATATAAGGGACTTCAGTTTGGATTGACTAGATATTGTTCACAAGTAGATAAATGAATAGCAAGGAGAGAAAGGAAGATTTCCTTCTCCTTTTGCAAAGTTGCTGGTACAAGCTTTTCTTTTAATTATGTAACAATGCTTATATGCTTATAATTATGCTTATAATATGTTAAGTAGAAGATTTTGTTTGTTGTTTATTTTAATTTTTAAAGCACAGAAATACAAATAATTCAGAAAGAAAAGAGAGAAAGAAAGAAATATACAAGTTCATTACAGGCAAATGATTTCTCGCCGCATTCAGGCTAGAAGCGATAGATAAAAGTACCGAAACAAGCTTTAGCACTCAGGCCTACCCGTAATCTAGGTCATCATTCAGTGTTTAGCCCTGTTCCGTTCTTCTCCATGCCTTCCTGCTTTCAGCTTTGGATGCTCCTCTTTGACTGAGTCTGATAGGAATATCCTTTAGAAGATATTAATAACAAACCTGTCCTCTAGACATGGAGGAAGCAGGAGATTGCATATATACTCTGGAGAATCAAGGCGTTTGGCTTTCTACTGCACTACAGCTTCTTAATTATACGATTATATCACTTTAAACCATAAGGAAAAAGAAGCAACTTACTTAAACATTTTTTGACAGTTAATGCATTTACTTCCATGCTGCATTCCCTCCAGTGAGTTTAAAGAAAATTAAAAATATTTGTGAATTCGAATATAATTTTATAAGCTAATTAACCATCCTCCCCCCAAAAAAGAGGTGAAACATTGAACAAATCAAGAAAGTGTGCCAACCTTCTCATTTCAGTGCTTCTTAAATAGAAGTCTTTGAGTTGTTGTTGCAAAATTTTAATTTCCTATTTAAAATATGATCCTAATTCAATAAAGGGGGAAAAAATTACATCTCATGGGAACAGAACACAATGCTTTATTTTGACATAAATATTTTGGTTCAGACAAAATACATTTTCTCCTTTTCCAGTTAGCAAGTCTTCCATCCCCTACATGATATTGCATTTTTCTCTTTATTGGCAGCAAATGTATGCACACTGTTTAGTTCTTATTTCTGAATTCCAAGTAAAAAAATCAGTTAATTCTAATGAGCAGTAAGGTCAGAATTCCATATGCCCATTCCATTTCTAGCTATCAAATAGCTATGTAAAGTGTATAATGTTCTTTTTAACAGGGAGCAGAGGAAAACATCCTATTATTGCTATGTCTTCTTTTCACCCCACTGATTGGAGTCCATCTTTCTTGCGGTCCCTAATTCAAACCTTGATGATGGTTATTAGAAGTTTCTGGTTTGCGCAATAAATATTGGATGCTAACAACTTCATTAAAAGAGTATTTACAGTTTCAAGGTCAACCGCTTCGAACTTAAGGACTGCCCAGTTCAAGGTTATGTCATCTTTACATGGTGTGTTTAATTACATACTGCTTAACAGCATACACTGAGTGCAGCTGAGGACATTGAATGAAGCTGAAAAAAAGCAATGTGTTATTTTGTGATTAAGGCAGTGGTTTGAATTCCAGGATAAATTGATTTTATTTCAGGCTTTGAACCAGTCTTCTCATGTGACACTATTAAACTCCATCAAAATGTGAAGCTAGAGAAAAAACAAACGGACCCTCCCAAGCCAAAACGCTGGGTAAAAATGTTATAAAATAGTTCATTTTGATTTTGTCGACTACTTAATTTATAAGATAGTTTAATTTGTTTTACAAAAAACAAGATATTATTCATAGCAAAGCCAAAATGGTTTTGTTTTATGAGGACTTTTTTTAACACAGAATCAGCATTTCTTTATTACTCATTTTTTCCCTACTTTTTCAGCTGTGTTTGCAAACTTCTATAACAATTGGAAAAAAAAAAACAAAAAAAACCCACAAGATTGTCTGGCAGATTCTTAAGACCAGGGCCAGACTCCACCCCAATTTGACAGATGTGAATCTGCACTGCTGATTAACTCTGCCCCTAGGTCCAGCCAGCAGTGAGGCTGAGCATGTATTCCTGTTAAAACACACACGGATGCACACAGACACACACACGGACAAACACACACACACACTTCAAAACAGGGCCGGACACACTTGCCTCATGAGCACCATAGCGCTCACAAAAAGATGAGCAATGTGAATGCTATGGTCTTGTTCCTCTTCTCTGGCTGACTGGGACTGAAGTTCTCCCCAGCTCAGCTCTCTTGATTCACAGTCCTGCTCTTAATCACAGGCCTCTTGAATAGCAGAGATGACTTTAAGTCTGTATAGTGTCCATACTTGGACCACTTGCTTGCTTACACTGGTTCAGTTCTTGGATCTTTCCATGTTCTGGTGTCCTACTTGTCAGCTAGTCCAGTTTTAGGTCCATCAGCAGTTCACAAATGCAAAGTCACACAGTATAGGCATCTTCAGTAGCTGATCTTAGACACTCATTCTCTCAAGTTGCTGGCACCCAGACCCCTTCTCTGAGTCTCCAGCTAGTCCAGTTTGAAGTTTGCTTGGGACTGACATTCAGGATCACACCCCTTGACCTTTTGGGAAAGATCTTCATAATGCAGCCCAGGATATTGTTGAACTTCTTTGCCACATGGGCACATTGCTGCTTTCCATATTCAGCTTGCTGTCCACCAGGATCCCCAGATTTTTTTACTGCAGTGCTGTTTTCCAACTGATCAGTTTCCAGACTGTAATGGCACTTGAGGTTATTCCTCAAAAAGGTTTTGCACAGTCCCCAAATCATCTCTAGTCCAATCCCAATCGTCATTTCCTTTCTCCACAATTCCTACAGCCCTTTTGACGTTAAGTCCCTCAGTTTGCATGTCACCCTAGAGACACAGTTTGTATTCCTGTGTCAGGGACAATGGTCTAATTGCTCTCCTTCAATGGTCTAAGATTGCAGCCAATTCAGTTCCAGTCTCCACTGAACAGACTACTTGGGTTCCTCCATCTGTCAGTGTCGCCAAGGTCTCCTCTCTGTCTTTGTGTTTAATTTGATTAGCTATTAGTAGAAAAAAACTAACAAAGTATGTGTTGCAGTCCGCTGTTGCAAGGGAAAACTGTTCAATTCACAGAGTTTAGGTCAAATTAGATCAAAGGGATTTATCTGATTTATTAGATACACATAAACAACCAGCTGTCCAGGAATTAGATGTTCAGGATCAATATCAGTAATAAACCAGGTAAACCACAACTCTAGACACTGACAAAATCTTAATACCCACTTACAAATTTCTAAGCCCCCTTCTCTAACTAATCCCAAGAGTTCTAATCCCACAAACAGGCAAGCTTATTAATGCTGGATCAAGTTCAATAACTGTCTTATAGCATGTACCACGGCATTAACTCTTTGTTTGGAGTGGGCAGGAAACTTCTCTCAGTGGGAGCGGTTGTGCAGAAGTTCAGTATCAGTTCTGCTTCTCTAACAGTTGGAGTACTTGGGTTTTCTTATTCTTAAGGACAACTACCACTAACAGAGTCTGACAAAACTTATCTGTGATAGGAATGCTCTGAAGTTACCGATCTTACCATATTGATAGTATCTTCTCACTGGGACAGAATTTTACATTAGGTCATTGTTATTATGTGAAAAATTCTGAGATGGGCCCCATTAGACATCATTTTCAGCAAAAGAAGCTACTTTTATAAGCTGTAAAATGCATGGAGCCCTCCTAAAATACTTGTAGAGCACATAGAGGAAGGTGTTTGTCTTCCAATGTTATGGCCTACGGCAAGGTCTATAGAAAATATAGATTTACAGAATATTCTGTATGTTTTGCATTCTGTGTTTTTTCACTAAAAGAGCATTAGAGCCAAACATCTCAGTAAATACTGGTATATTTTGAAATAGTTGCCAGATTTCACATTGCATTTTCCACAATCTCTAGAATGTGGGTAGAGAAGAGTGATACAGTCATGATGTGTTGAGTACGGTTATTTTATAAGAAAAGAGAAATGGGGATGGATTTTTATCTTCTGCAGAGAGCGGTGGCAAATGGAAGAGAAAAGATCAGCACCTCAAAAGCATAACAGAGAAGGGAAGAAATTGAAGAGGTCATGTTTTTCAGAGTCTAAAAAAAAAGGAGAATGATGTAGGAGTAATTGCACCCATCACCTGACTGTTGTAAAGAATTTGAAGTTCAGGAAACACAGCTGTAGAAAAATAATATTGGCACTTTTTTGTGAAAATACTAAAAATGAAATTCTAGAAATGCAAAGTAGATATCAGACTGGCCGTATATTGTGCTTTAAAATATATATCTCTGTATAATGTATCATATTTTTACAGATATAATCAAATTGAACAGATCCATGATGCTTAGGTGCAATTTATAGTAACATACACCAGCAACCTTTCACGTACTTCAAAAACTGAAGTTATAATACTGTTAGACTCAAGAAACAATATATATATATGTATTTATTCAGCACATTTACTAATGCATGCAAATTATTAACATGCCTTTTTCTGAAATATTACAGAGCCCAGTTTTAGAAAGTTTTGGAACCCAAAAATCAGTGTCTATTTTTATCAGCAGTAGCAAAGACAGCTGCGGCTTTACTGCCAACCTTTGAAGTCCACTCTGCAGAAAAATCAGACTCCTACTCAAGCTGCTTGGCATGGCTGATATGGAGAAAAATCAACAGACCAGAATTGCTCAGCCAGTAACCTAAAATTTCTATTTAAGGGAATGCCCTAACTATTTGCAGTGGATACAATAATTCTGCCCCGTCTTTTCTGTTGACTTCCAAAGTGAAATGAAAGCCTGGAAAAATGTGTCCTTCTGCATGTTAGTTACTACTAGGTGTTACTGCTGTGATGGAGATGTCAGCTTACGTTGAGTATTTTATGTTGTGTATTAGATCCCTTTCTGAGAACTATTGCAGCCTGGTACACTATCCTGAAATTTTAAATAAAACTGTTCCTGTTACCATCCTTACCCTTTTTCATCACTGACACATGTTCTTATACCGAAAAAGCACGAAAATGAAAGAGCTCATTCTACCGGCAGCAGTCGTTTTGGTTGTTACTGTCTAACATTTTGTATGCGCTTTGATGCTTTTTGCGCTGGCAGAAATGACCTCAAAAGATTTGTCTTAGAGATGAAATGCCAGGTGAGTCGTCCATAGGCCAGCAATGCTGTAAAACTACGTAGCTACCTATCTAAATGTCATTGCATGCTCTTTTTATTCAGTGAAAATCTATAAATTTTATATCAGTAATTCATCATATGTGGATTATAGTCTTAGCAATGTCGTGTATTTATTCTACAGATAAGTGATGAATTAATGATACAGAATTTATAGATTAATTGATAAAAAGTTGTTACTCATTAATCAGAAATAACTAAATCAGGCTCAGAAACCAATCAATTTTTCTAAAACTTTTAAGTTTCAAGCTGTTAAATAATTCCTTATTTTGAGATATGGTTGCAGATGATATTTCTTTGGCTGAATTCATGAAGTTTTCTAATTCAGAATCCAAAATGAAAGATGAAATATTTCGTTCAAATTTAACTGAAACAGCATTCATGTTCTTGGTTTTTGTTTCATTGCCATACAAAAACAGAAAAAAAAGAGTGAATTTGTTTCATTCAATAACCCTTTTTCTTCAGACTTATTTTTAATTTATAGTTTGCAATAAGCAAGTCATGAAAAAAGCCTAGAGAGATTCAAAAAAAAAATCAAAATAAAATATTTTTACTTTTTTTCACTTTCTGATTTGAAAGATTTTAGTTCTTTTTGAGGTCTCTTTTTTTGAAAGAACTATTTTAAAAATAGAGAAACTGATTGGTTTCTGAGCCTGATTTAGTTATTTCTGATTAATGAGTAACAACTTTTTATCAATTAATCTGTAAAGTCTGTATCATTAATTCATCACTTATCTAAAAACTGCTAACTAAATTTACTACAAAAATCACAAAATGAACTCTATTTATTAGTCAGCCAAAGTTTCAGCTCTGTTTTTTTTCCTATTAGGAGTATTTGTGACTTTGCTTTCATCGTGAAATTCTTACCAATCTCTCTTACATATGTCTATCCTATTTTTATAGTGATCTTTCTTCAGCAGTGACTTTTTCTTCTAGCTGTAGCTTACATCTAATGAATTTCATGTTACTATTTATAAGGTTATTTTTTTTTATAGATTGAACTTTCACTTGATTTGTATTTACAGTTGTAATATTTCCATATTTGTCAAAATGACCTTTCATGACCTTCTGCTATCTGCCTAGTACTGTGATAGTCTAGTCGCTAAGGAAAATTTCATTTTTTACTAATTACATTACAGGGAGATCTTGCATGGAAATATATAGTGCAGAAATGAAGCAATTGGGATGTTCACTTTGAATTTTGTTCTACTAAGAGGCTTGATAATGTTTGATTATTTACACCTGAGAAAAAGGCATCTGCACAGTGTCCAGGTGCAGTAAGGGCCAGCTGTTGCCTGAGGGACTGGGAGACCAATTGGCCAGACAAGGTCCTCACTGCCAGGGCTCATCCCACTGCCCCCATGAGGGAGCAACCAGGAACAGCCTCTGCTGATCGTTATTCTATTTTTTATTTTTGTTTTCTTAAGATGCCATTTGTGGTCATTCTTGCTGCTTTATTTCTACCTGATAGAGCTTTTGACACTACCTAAGCAGATTTACTGCTCTGAACAAATGATGAAAGGCTGAAGAAGAGAATACCCAGGGGCTCACAGGTGTAGGAGAAAATAGTAGGAACCAAAAATAATCATGTTAGCTCTTCTCACTATTTTAGAACTGTAAAGAAAATTCAGGTCTGATTTACACCTTTTCAAATTCTGCAAATTTTTGAGCAAGTCGTTAGTTAAGATGAAGCACCATATGTAGTGTTACAGGAAAACACAGCAGGAGTCAAATTTATGGATGACTGATAACCAATGTATCACATCTAACAACAGCTCAGAAAATTAACTTCATTAAGGCTGTATCTGTGAAAAATGAGAGCTTTCATCAGGCAAGTATTCTGTTATTGAGCCTTGAAGAAATTCATGTTAGGAAAATATTAAAGCGATGACATAAAATTTACGGATTAACATAAACAGCTATAGATTGTTGCAGTGAGCTTGGCTACCTTGACTTTTACAATATTTAAACCAACCTTGAATATTGAGATTTAAAATAAAATCTCGGCAGTATGTGGTCACCTTTCAGCAGATAAGACAGAAATATTTAGCCTTAATATCACAAATCCAAATGATTTACATCCAAATGCTAAAGAGGCCAAAGTCACAACCAGAACATGTTTCCATAGTTCAAGGAGAACCTGTCATTCTCTAATCCTGGGTTTCTTGTGATCCACAGTACGGCAGGGAAATAGGGATGGGGGACAACCTGAGCTTTCGTGAACACTTTGCTTTCCCACAATAAAAGAAAAAGATGATCTGTATGATACCTAGAAGACTTGCAATATGATTAACTCAGGGTTAAAAAGTGTTATGGCATTGAAAAAATGCCTTTAAAATAATGCATCTCATGAAGTTTGAGATCAGAATGAAGAAGGAAATATGACAGTTGCTGAGAAATGTCTTTTTACATTCACTAACCTCAATCATCATTTTGTATGATTAATATTAATTTTACTGAGCAATCTCTAAAACAAACCTCTAGCGTCGTTTAATAATGAAGCTGCAATTTTAAGCTCGTTTCTATTTGTCACTCATAATTTCTCCCCAAGGATTTGTGTAAATATAGGTGTAAAGGAAGAGGCAGGAATAGAATGTGATTCAGAAACAGAGAGCAGGTGCTAGACTGGTAGAATTGGCTTCACAGGCAGGATGGAAAGCTTCTTCCCACAGCTGAGTTTTTTTCTGTGATTTTCAGTTTTCTATGTCTGATTGCCTCTTGGAAGCAAGCTTCCTTCACATTGTAGTCAGTGTAATATAATATATGCCATATGTTTTCCCCTAAAAAAATCAATATTTATAATGCCATTTCTTTCTCTATGTCGTGGCAAGGGTAACTGCCCAGTTTGTCTATCTAAACTGCATGAAGAAAAATAAAGACAATATTTTCTCTCCCCAGGGTTTAGTGCAGGAATCTGAGATGTGGAGTTTCTTAATATAACATAACCACAAGCATGGTGGTTTGTCTTTGAAACTGAGATAGTACAGAAATGCTAGTTAGCACTCACATTTCTTGATACAAAGGAAAAAAAATAGAAATATGTTTTTGAGCTGATTCAGCACAAATATACATATATATATATATATATATACACACACACACACACACACACACATATATATATATAGGCAGCTTCAATGTACAAACCACCTTGTAACTGTGAATGCCTGACTTTTGAATATGTAGATTATCTCCAGGCATCTAAAAGTCTGAAACTTAAAGAGAAACTAGCAGTTGAATCAGGTAACAACCACTAAGATGAATATTGAGTTCAACTGTCCTTTAGTAAATAGAACAATATTCCAGCTACTAATGTTATGCTCACAGCCAGTGGTTCAACTGTGCGCAAACAAGATCTAGCCTAAAAAACAAATATACAATCGTGCAAATACATCCACTCATTCTCATGCAAATTGACTCATTCCTACATTAACATGATCTTTTTAGCCATTGGCAAGTCAGCATGGCAATAGCCAGGATGTCCCAGGCTCTTGCACACCACCCCGTTGTGAGGAGTGCCCAAATAGCTGTCATCAATTTGAGGGTACTTTCTTGCTGCTCCAGAACAGGGTCCACACACGTAGCTTCTCCACCTTGGGCACATAGTAGGAGCAGGGTCTTCTTCCCTCTGGCCAGCCGCCAGGTCCACTGATGGTCTCCTCCCAGGTCTTTGAAAGGACGCTCCCAGGCTTAACCTTGCACAGCTCGTACTCCGGTCTTGGTGTCATATGAGTTGCCAATCAGATATTTCTCCATTCATCTTACCACGATTTTATCCAGTTACTAGCAGTTTTTGGCAGCCTAGAGCATTCTGCTAGTTTCTTTCAATCTTATAGTTCAAAATTTAGTTTCCTCTTTATGCTTGTTGTCTTAAAGCTCCAATCTATGTGTTTTCCTCTGGTAGACAATATTAGGCATCTAGAGAATTTCATGTGGTTTCCTCAGCCATAGATAACCCACAGTCGATAACTATTTTAGCATGTTGGCAAACCTGGATTCTCAGGTTTACTGACCTCCAAAATAATTCAATAGTGTCCAGTATTTCTAAAATTTCTGCCACATTTTTGGAGTCCAGATACCTTCAAACTGAGAAAAGAACATGAAAAAACAGTGACAGTTGGCTCATGGGCTGTAGATGTGTCATGCTATTCCTTTATATGCCTTTTTAGAGGAATTACACATTGAGACAGAAGATGATTAAGAGATAGCCTACATATAATGAAGATACGGGTCTAATTTCCTAATGAGTATAATTCTATATACTCATATATATATATATATATACTTATATATAATTCTATAATTATAATGGACCATGAGCACCACTAATACTTCTGAGATTAAATATTTTTGCCTGGAAATTTTTCTTGTTTTTTGTAGTGCTTAGTGCTTAGGTATCTTTGCAAGCAGAAGATACCTACTTTTCAGATGCTAGCCTGAGTATTTACACTTTCATTCTATTCACTAAGCTCTTAAGTGATCTGTTACAGAGTACAACTTGTTTTCCACATGTTCAATAAAAAAAGCTTTACAAAGAAAACAAAGAACAAATATCTGAAACATTAGCCAAGACAACGGAGAGGTGAACTATAATTAAGTATGAAGTGATATAAATTCTTTCGAGAGCTGTTACTTCTCTCTTGACCTTGAGCAACATTTTGTTATTTAAATTTACATAGGTTCCTGAAGGGTGGCCAGTACCACAAGATTCTTAGGTAAAGATGTTTTCCAGTTTAATACACTGTACTTCCTAAAATCTGATCTCTTATAAATATTTCTCAAAATATAAATATTTCTCAAAATAATACTGCATATGGTACCAAGTTATTAGGCCACATTTTGAATGGCAAAAGATGAGACTATGAATATAGTTTCCTAAGGCAGCCATGTTCTAAACAAGGATATCATCAGTGCTAACTTTTATTCTGGGTCACATGAAGTTCTATAATTTTGAAAAATCCATATTGTATATACCTTTTATTGCACAATAATACTTCATTGGTAGATTAGGAGAGGAGTGTAGGAAAAAAATGTTGTATATTTGAAACATACTTTCTTACTTTAATATTTCTCTATAACTTTCTGAGCTATTCTTATTTTCAAATTCAGGTGTTGAGCATTGTGACGGAGATTTTCTTCACTTTTCAGGGAGGTAGTTACATTTCTTTGCCATGGAACAACTGAAACAACAGCATAATTAGCATTTTTTCTCAGCATAATAATGCATAGTGAGAGGAAGCTACCCACTCAAAACCTTCTTGTGCACTTCTGTCTTCAGCTTCCTTACAGACAGAACAAGAGTTCTCCTTGGAGGAGACTTACTTGTTCAGGATATTTAATAAAAGCCTGCACCTTTGTTTCTATAATGGATTTTAAAAATGCAGGAATTATGTTACTTGTGTATAGTCTCTTTGAGAGAAATCTATAAGGAGTATATTCATGGCAATTTATTGTTCTTACTTATTAAGGAAGCTTGCTGCACACAAAGGAGCCTCTTGGTTTATGAGATTCTTTGTATGAACTTCATCAATACAGAGAGAAAGCCTAAAATGAGCTAAAGTGAGCTAAAGTGATTCCAGCTTCAGAATGAAATGGTAATAATTATTGAAATTTTAAGATTATAGATTCTGTTTTTCTTTCCCAAAAAGCAGAGAAAACAACAGCTGAATTCATCATAATCTGTTATAGGCATTTTATTGAATCTCACAATTTGACTCTATCCACATCACTTTGTTTATGTAAAGTGTTTATATAAAGCGTGATATTAGGGTGAAAATGGACTGTGAGTAGGTTTTATTTGTTTGCTGCTGTTTCTACTGTTATAGATAAAACCTAGCTCCTTTGGTTCGTGACTTGTTTGCAGGCCAGCTGTTAAGCTATCTTCCCAACAGTTGCAGTTCTGTACATTTAAAGCCCAGTAGCAGAGAGCTAGAGCGTAAAGAATAAAAGACAGTTGTATGTCTCGAGCTCAATTATTTGCAGGACTGTGCGAAATAAAGAGTTGCTAGACATTTGTCTGTCTATTGCATCGCCTCAGAATCTCTTATTAACACATGTGCCAGTACACTTGAAAAGCTGCCAGCAGAGAAAGATATGATTACGGAGAAATGAGCAGTGGAATGTAGCACCAAGAAATAAGAACACACTAGCGGCAATAGGACAGAGATCAAGGTGGTATAAAGTCACTTAGAAAGGAGTGAGAGTAATGAAAGAAGAGGTAAATTGGCTATGGCAGTTGGAAAGCCAGAAAAGAGAGACAGTAAAGTAAAACAAAAGCAAACAGCTACCTAGGTGAGAGCTACCTTAACGTGCAAAGATCAAGTACTGAACAATGCTATGCAAGAGGGAGATGTGCTAACGGAAAAAGATCAAGTGCTTCAACACAGTGATATATGAGATAGACGCACTAATGGAAAGAAATTAGCTCCTGGCACACTGCCGTTTAGAAAAAAAAATGCGCTTAGAAGAGGACTGGAGTACCAGACAAGACACACGTACATGACGTGCAGAAATATAATGCGGAGACAAAGAGGACTTTCCTCTGAGCACAGATCCTACTGCTCGAAAATGCACAAGAATAATACAAAGCTAGATTTTTATTAGGATTGCTTTGTGCAAAGGTACGCCACATGGGTAATGGAAAACAGCTGCTGGCCATGCAGTCTGCTGCTCGGTAACAAATGGTGCTCAGCGTTCAGTTCCCATCAGCGGGAGCCAATCTGGAGGAAAATGAGCCAGAGCAATCCTTTGATCCTTCTTCGTCTCTGCTTTGACCCATCAGGATGCAGTTGGCTAAATCCTATTTTGTGTACAAAATATCATCATGTCAACTATGGGGGGGGGGGGGGAGGAAAGAAGAAGAAGAATCCTGTAGTGTTCATGACAAATGTGAAAATGAAATCATTGTGGAGCTGTATGAACAGCTGAATCCTTAGCTGTGCCACAGCAGGGCTCGGCATTTGTGGGTGATTTTAAGCTACCTTCCCACTTCTTTAGCCTGAAGACTTTCAAGAACAAGCAACTTTTGATGCAAAACAGGATATCGTTCCTGGTATAATGTCTAACCCCGACAGGCAAGACAGGATACATGTGAAATGCAAAACTGAAAGACGATGTAATGACTTTTCAGTCGGCTGTGACAGGATGGCAGGATCTTCTGTTAGCTTGTGATGTTGAGAAGAGTCTGCAACAGGGTTTGGAGACAGTGATTGATTCATAATGACTTCTGACATGCATGATAAACTGACACACCACCTTATATGCACAGGCTATGGGGAAACACAGAGTGCAGAACACAGATTAAAAGAGAATGCATCCACTTTCTATAATAAATAGATTAAAAAAAATGGTTTCATGGTACCTTAGGAAAGCGCAACAGTACACTAATTAAAAGACACAGAAGAGAGTTTCTATTATTCAGAATCCATGCAAAGTTCAAAAGTATACTTTTTTGAAAAATCAGTGATTGACGTGGAAGCGAAAATCATTATAGCATTGTAAAAAACAAACAACCTCCCACCCCCAAACTCAAACCAACCAAGCTAGCTCCCTTCTACTATTAAAGAAAGCAGAATGTGATTGATCACTTGGACACTCTGGTATTCCTTATGTCTTTGGGGACTGTGATGAAATCACCAAAGCAATTTAAATCAAAAACAAGGAGAGAACTTTCAGCATAACAAAAATATCAATGCAAGAGAATTTTGTTAAGTTTATCAGAAAATAAGAAGTCAGATGGGAGTAGAGATATGAGAAAGATCCCAGGTGCTCCTCACACAAGCTTTTGAGGAAAAAAGATATCAGTATCTCTTTAAGCAGATGATAGTCACCCTGTTGTTGGGATTGAAAGGGTCCCATCTAGGAACACTGGGATGCAATATTGGTCTCTAATGTATTTGCAGCACTGAACAGTGTGATTATAGTGTATTGTGGTACTTTGAACCTTTTTTTTTTTTTTTTTTTTTTTTTTTTTTTGCTTAGTCATGATTTCTTATTTGTTAAAAAACTCTGTATAGAGAAGTTATATGTCTACCTAAATGCAATGTGCAGTCACATCATTTACGATTCAGGGTACTACGGACCCCTATGGTGTTAAGCAGCTCATGTTGCTGCACCTGGGATCTATTCCAAATTTTTTTCTGGCTCTGAAAGGAAGCTCTTTTTATTACAAGCTATGTTATGGTAATGTCGGGAGACCCCAGCAGAAGCTGAACCTCCTTTTTTATTGTAATATATTTCCAGGTGAGGAACTGACATAAAGGGATTAAATGACCTCTCCTGTGACACAAATATTTAGAATTCCAGAAAGAACCTGTCTCTTGAAATATCCTTATTTTAATTATTAAAATTGCTGTTTATATTCTAGGGCTAGGGTCTACCAATTCTAATGTAAAAAACATCCCCCTAATTTTACAATTAAGCAGAAATATATGGTCTAGGGAAATAGAAACAGCTTTTCAGGCATCTTATTCTTCCATCTAGAAATTAGTGGCCTAGAAAATTAAGTAAACAACCAGTTTAGGTAGTTCAACCAGATGTAATTTTTGTAGTTCTGTTATTTCCATGAAAATGTGAAGATAGTTATAAGATTATCTACCGAGTCTCATTTATTACAGCAATTATGTAGTCTTGCATTCTGAAGAGGATATGTAGAAACACTAGGTGAATAACAATATAGTATTTCTGCAAATGCAGGTAACTTTGTTTTTGTTTAACCATATGCTCTCATATTCCCTCCCTTACTCCTGTCCCTTACTTCTCACTTTTCTAGAGCATGTGAACTGTAAACTATCTACATTAAAATCCAGAAATAATTTTAGCAAGCATAGCATAATATTTAAACATCAACTCCTATTAGTATAAATCCTCATAAATACGCATATACTATTCTAATCTCTATTCTGGGCTACTTGAAGTCTGACAAATTAGAGCTCATTTTTCAATTGCCTATTATACAGCTGAAGCAGAGCATCACAACATCTACTGTACGCTGTGGTGGGGAAGAGGGGCTCGACTCGCACAGCTCAAACCAAATCAGCATCAAAGGGCTTTAGCAATTTGCTAAAGGCATGCGATTAACTGGTAGACAGAGAGCTACATACTCAGAATCAATATCAGCAATACAATGGATAAACTGTAATACCAGAAATGTTCCAAACTCTCATAAGCAACTACCGATTTCTAAACGCCCTTCTACAACTAGTGTCCTATAATTTTAATCCCACAAACACGCATGGATTTGCACAGTGGCTGCATGGCCCTGGCAGAGGTTGCAATGCTGCCGTGGTGATGTCTGGCGGTGGCATTTCCATTCCCATGTCCACCCTACCAGTTACAAATTTTCTTGCCTCTGTTATGCTTCTGTTCAAACTCTTTTCTTGCAAAAGTTTGTTTAATTCTCCACTTACCGCTTAACCCAGCTAATGATCATTTTCCTTTTGGATATGATTGTTCTGGGGGGCAACACATTGTTGTTGCTCACCTTTTTATCTCACCATTTGGTGCTATCCAGGCCATTTGCCAAAGATGAGCTGTGCAGGCATCCCATTATAGGTCTGTATTGGTCCTGCCTACAACAGCATCATTAAAACTTTATGTCACGGTAAATGTATTAACACCCCCCTGCAATTCTTAATCAGCTGCCTAATTTTAACTCTGTTAAGTAGTTCCATCAAAAACATAGGCAAAGCACCTTGATGAATCACACTATGTATATATACAGGATATTAATTTTTTTCTTATGACACATGCAATTATTTTACTATAAACAAAGCACAGTTCAGCGCAATATGATTTACATAAAACTCCAGAAAAATAACAACTAATCATCCTAAAATATGCTCTACAAATCATCTGAATTTTAGATACTACACACAAATTGCTTTCTGACTAAAAAAAAAAAAAATCCTAATTATAAAAGTTTGCAGTAATTTAAGACTGTTGCTAACATCAACAAACAATAAAAGGCCAGTCACCAGAGGGAAACAGAGCAATACAGAACAATACAGAAATACATGTAGGAATTGTACTGCTCCAGAAGTCAAAACTTCTATGGAAAATGCCATCAGACTAATAAATACTTTTTTGTGTGCATTTAGAGTGACAACATGAAGAAACATAGATATATAGCTACCACATATATTCCACAGCATTACGATGGGACTAGAAGGCTCTCTGCTCCGTACAGCTTATTCCCCATGTTCCAGTTCAGGTAAACATCAGGAATACCCAAGGAAATGGGTATGGGTATGATGGTCCTTAAAATAATTCTAGGATTCACTTGAGAAATTCATTCCAGAATCTGAGATGTTAATAAAACATCTGAGATGTTTTATGTTAATTAAAAAAAATCCCAGAGAAGAAAGAAAAAGAAATGATAATAGAATTCATCATAGAATAGAAAAAAGTATTACTTTGTTGCTGTAGTAACCGCACTAAAGAGTCTGAACTACATTGTGCATTAACATATGTTTATAGTGATCCATGAATGCTCCTAAATTTCTCCTTAGCCATTAAGTAAGTCAAATCATAACATTTTCTTTCAAATTTTGAATAGTTTTTACATATTGTAGAAATGAACACCTGTATACAATGGCTATTAATCAGATCTCCAAGCTCCAGGTTCATTTTATAGCTTAGTATATCTGTTCTTTCCAAAGCCAGTTCATAAGAATCCTCTTAGATATTAGTTCTCAAAGGCATATAAAAAAACAAATTTTTTTCAAGAGTGAGAGTACTTCTCACCTCTCTGCTGGAAAATCAATATTCTCTAAGAAGACCTAGAATGAGAGAGCCAGGGCAGAGGAGTGGAGAGGAACCCAAGGAGGCTAGAGAAATATTATCAGAGGAGCTTTGATTAGCAAAGATGAGAGCATCTGAAAGGACATCTAATCTGCACTGCGATAGACACAGAGATGAGGACTGTCTGATGGCATGAGAATGGATATGTACACCTCTAGTTTTCCTTCGTGGGAGATATCGTAGTTCTAGATTCCCTAATTTATCAGATTCGTTGTGCAGTGCTTATATAGTTAAACTAAATTTAAATCACAATGGGAAGTACCTGCTAGGATAAAGATTCTAGGATAACCTGGGTAGGATGGTCTCAAGCCTCCCTTGAGCTAATGTGATATCTGTTTTGCACAAACCTGAGGTTTAAGGATAAACAGAGTAAAAGTTAAGTGTATTCATAAAGTCATTGAGGATTATGGTTAGGGGCGGATACGATGGTGTATGTGGGTAGTATGCACATGTGATAGTGGGCACCACACAGTGACAGAGAAACAAAATTACACTAGAGATACAAATAGTACCAGTGAAAATAGATACATCCATCTATTACACATCCTGTAATTTGCATAATATATTTTGAGTTGTAACTAGAGAAGCAGTACATAACATAGGAGAAGAATACACATGAAAAATTTAATTGTGATCTTGCAATATGGAAACCATGATTTCCTTAAGTAGTGCAGCCTTATGTGGAAATGTGTGTGTGAAAGAAATATATGTAAATATGGTGTCTAGAAGCCTGGATGATTCTCAGAAAGACAGAATTGCTTCCTTCCCTTTCTCTACTAAGAATATTTATTACTAAATTCTTTGAAAATTAGCAACAAAGCCTTCTTCACAGTATTTTATGTTACATTGTGTTCTTAGTAATTAGCACTGTGGGTTTTTTATGTTATCACTTGTCTTAGCACTTTTGTCTTTTTTTTTCTTAACATATCCTCTAGAAATATTCGTTTTTGTATTCTTAGTTTAAACTAAGTGCAAACATTGAGAAATACAAATCATGGCATAAAATTGATATGATTATCATTTTCAGAACACGACTGATTAATTTAGGCAGTAATGTAGTGGTAAATGAAGGAGGATGGCTAATGGTGGTGGATCTCAGCAGATTTTACATGCAGAAGTGCAAAAGCTGAGTGGGTGCTATTAAGAAATGAACCTTGGCAGCTTAATGCATACAAAAATTCACACCAGAGGACTATAACAGCTTCAGTATTGTCTAAGTATTCATATACCTTCACAGCTATCTGAAGTACTAGATATCTGCGGGCTGAATGTCTAATCGTTATTTCTGTATTAAAAATGTTTACCTGTTATTTTAGAACATTAATTGTTTTCTGTGTTACATCAAAAAAACCTGTTCATGCTGATTCTTGCTACTGAAAATAATCTTTCTTTCTTTAATAATAGAGAGTTATAATAGGGAAATTTTCTTTTTCTACAAAATATGTCAAAGCTACAGAAAAACTCTAAGATTAATCTTTTTTATCTATGTAAAAATCACGTAAACCTTTTAAGAGTGTAATTATTTTCTAGACGTTTGTACTGTATAAAGGGCAAATCCCATTATACAGCCTTTCCTTCCAACATATATGCACGAACATACGGTTGTTCTTACAGGAACTTATCTTTTGCCTTCCTAATATGACAAGTGCCAAAGTAAACAGAAATAGTAATCATCAGAAGCTATTTATAATGTGTGTAACTGTTGTACTATTCTACCATAAAACATTTTTGGAAGACGTTTTACTGCCAATGTCTCTTTGTTGTTTAAAAATTATGCACAAACAAGCAGATAAACAAGAAAACCCATTAAAGCTGTCTAATATTTAACTACTTAAGATTTTACAACAGTAAATGAAATGAATAATATTAGTCTATTTCATACGTTGCTAGAATCCTTAAGGCCTAAGCCATGGTCCTTAATTAAACAGTTCCTATATTTGTCCCTAGCTGTATGTCAGAAATAGAGGTTATAGCTCTCTTACTAATTGGGAACTGCAGGAAATCTCGTCAATTGGGCAAGTTTCATTTTAGATTATATGACAGAATAGTTCTGCAATACATAAACTGACCAGGGAAGATGCAAAAGTTGATTGGGAGAGCAAAAGAGAACCAAAACTCAGCAATCTGAAATCTGCACAAGCTTAAGCTGACAGTCTACGATGAGGTACTTTTACAGTACTTTATATCTTCCTAAATTACCATATCAGTAGAGCCCATTTAAAGCTATGCAGTTTAGTATTAGCGTAGCAACTCCGAAGCTTTGGCAAAAATCCTGTACAGTGCTTCACAGCACAGCTGCTCGTCTTCATTTTTCTGCATCTGACAAAGGGGAAAGCACCCAGAAAAAGCACGTAATGCTAATTTGGAAAAGTAGTGCCAGTAGCATGTCAAAGGAAAAGAAATAGGCTAAAAGCCTCCTGGTTCATAGCCAGCTTGGTTCACCTTCCCCTGTGTCCCAGCATAAAATTGTGGCTTGCACTAGTGAGGGATACCAGTATGAAAATGCCTTCAGCTTCAGCCTGTTTATCACAGAACCTCAGCAGATTGAGCACCCAAGTGAGGCACTGCTCAGTTAGCTACTATCAGGAAAGGTGACAGTTTAGGTAAACATATATCAACGCTATAGCTCCCAGGTGTTTAAAAATCTTTGGTCGGCCTTCTAGAATTCTGAGATGAGTGTAGAATGAAATATTGTATTAAATGTGCTGAATAAATGGAATTCTTTTCCTCCGTCTTCCTCTGTGCAACGGATCTATGCAGCATTTGTGTATGGCAAAGGAGGAAAACCTGTAGTCAGTCCCTTGAGTTAACAGTCATCAAGGGAAAAGAGATGAAACTTATGAAATGTTTTGATCACTGTTTACCTAGGTAATAGGTCTGTCTATGCTGGTCTTTTTATTTCATTCTTCAATATGCACCTGCATATTGGGTTCACCAAACTTCCTTGTAAGCCCAGGGTCTCCAAAGTTTTAGAAGAAAGCTCCGAACTGTTGCTAGTTGCACATCTAATTGGTGTTCACTGGGAATTAAAAATACTGAATATCATCAGACTTTACAAATTCATGAACTGGCAATACTGTGTGCTCCATATAACTCTGTCAGTTATACAGGAAAGTGCCTTCATGTCCTCCAGAAGCCTCCTACAGAGGGTCCCAATGGGGACCACAGCCACTACCATCTCTGGCACATGTAACAGGCTGAATAAGGGCTTATAGCTGTTTCTCTAAAGCTACTGCTCTAAGGGTTGCACTGAAAGACATAGCAAAATCTTCTATTTCCTACAGAAATCCTATTTTAGGAGAGAGCAGAGGAAAAAATTGAGTGCTTTAAGTGAACAGTATAGATCATTTTAAGAAATTCTGTGCATTTTGTGCATTCCATAACGCCTTTTTTTTTAATAGCACCTTCTATCACCAGTGTCAGTAGGAAAAGCTCATACTCATCTTAGCAAAAGCTAGAATGAATTGCTCCTCTCTTCTCCTGTCCTCTAACTGCAGAAGTAAAATTGCCATGGATTACTGAAGAGCCTGTTTGGACTGCCTGTTGTTACGTTTGTCCTGTATTTTCAGTTATGCCCCTTTTGTCACTAACTTGACTTTTTAGATTCTAACAATTTATACTCCAGTTTATTTCCATGATACTAGATTTAGATGTATTTTTGGTGGGAGTTAGATTTTAGCCAGAACAACTGAGTTACTTCTGAAAATAATACTAAAGAGAAACATGTTGTTTTGTCTGTGTCAAAAATTATAGGTTAGAAGTTTCATTCTCCAGTGACCTTGGCAGAAAGGTAAAACCAGCTGAGGTCGACAAAAGCGCAGGCAAATCCTGAGACCCCGTGCTATCGGACCAATAAAAAGCCTGTGGCTTTATACTAGTAATGGGCATAAATAGTGACCCAAAAGCATACATACGAGGCTAAAGCCAACAACAACCAAGGAGTTTGTCAAGACAATGTCAAATGACCATGTGATAGACTATGAAATAGGTGTGTACTTATTTTGTAATTACTTCCATTTCTTGATAGCCTTCTCACTATCTAGTGATAGATGTCATGCTACACAGGAGGTTCAACCCTAAATGCTCGTGGTCCAGTGTGCATACTGATTATCTACCAAGTCTACTTTACTCGTCAAAGATATGGTCACATAGAACGACATAAGGCGACATAACGAACTGCATGAGAGTTGATATTGTATGAACAATTCACTTCAGGTTCCTCAAGTCTTGAATTAGATGTTTTCACATTTTTTTCAGATGTAGGAAAAGACACTTAAAAAAGAGAACAAAATTCATAAGACATAGTTTTCTTAATTCTGCAGGCTCTCTAGCTTCTCCATGCTTAAGATTACATTAAGACTTGCACTTAATAGACAATTAGATTCACACTAGAATGACTGAATTTGGTCTGTATTTTAAATAACAACTTTTCAGAGAACATATGAACTTTTCTCTCTTTTTTTTTTTTTCCTCAAAGATCTTGCTAACTTTGGCCACATGAAGTGTTCCCATCCTTCTCACCAAAGGAAAACAGTTAAAATAGTTGACACATTTTTTCCCCTTAAGAATATCACTTACATTTGAAATCTGACATCCAGCTGTCTTATGGATCCTAACACACCTGACATGTTATTTTGTTTTTGGGTGGAGGGAAAGAATGTAAGCTACTGCATTTTTATTTGCTGCCTGAATTTTATTTTCTGATACTACATTGGTATTTTTAGTAAAAGAAACTTTTCTGTAAACTGAGAAACCAGAGGTATATCTTTTTATTTTGCTGTTTGCAAGATAAAATATTTGCAGAGAGACTGGCATATATGTAAATGACAACTTAATAGTTTCTCAGATTTTTGTAATTAGGTTTCTGGAAAATTAATCTAAGAAATGTAAGTGAAAGATTAGAAGCATCAATGTAGTAGTTGAATGCCATTGGCCAAGGCCCATCTCTCTAATATTTGATAGGAGTACTGAGCCCATCCATAAACACACAATCTGGGAATTGTCCAAATTAATGAAACACAGATCTGAAACAAGAACCAAGAAATCTGTGATACTACAATGAGACATCTTCCTTGTTTCCTTAGATACATGACTAAGTCACCTGATACTGTCTATTTTATAGCATAAAATATGAATGGATGCTAGATATGACGTCATGTCTACATTAACATTTAGCTCAGCTGAAAAGCATGCTTTTGACCCATATCTCCCACTTCTCCACACTTTGGTTTGCAAGGCAGAACAGCTTTAGAGTGTGCACACTGAATTCTTTTCAGATGAAACTCAGCTGAGAGGTACACTCAAATTATTGATGGCTGTACAGTCCCTGGGACCAGACTAGAAGCAGTAGGAAGTAAAACTGCAACTCACATACAGTGTGGATGGCAGATTCTCAGGATCAGCTGCTTCTCTCTACAGGTCCACTCCTCCTGGGTTGCACAGCTTGCTAATGTAGACATAGACAATGTGCCTTTACATCTGCGTGCCTGTTTGTTTTTCTCTGGAGGAGAAAAAGATCAAAGAATATAACATCTTTCACCCTGTTTTTGTAGCAAGATGAGACAAGTGATAACCAAAGGATATACGAACAGCCTTGTCTCTTTTCTCTTTGCATGTTTGTAGGTTATTAAGGATATCATACTTTCACAATACATTTGAGAGAGAATCCTCTGGGGACATGTATCACGGAGCACATCAGAGGCACAAGATGAAAAATGTTTTTATTTTCACATCTTTAGGGGTTTTTACCAAAGATCATTGTGGGGAACAAGATACTCCATTCCCATTACTGTTGATAGGGTAGATTTCTGACTAAGAGAAAATGTGTGTCGTTGAGCCTTTTAAGCTTCAGAACAGTTACTGGAGAGTGCTCACTGAAATTAAGAAGGATTGAAGCATGCATAAGAAGGAACTAGAGAGGATATAGACTCTGACGCAGAGCTAGGTAGTTCACAAATTCAGGAAATTCGGCCTTGTATGCTATTCTGGTTGGAATTTTGAAAGGAAGCTAGAATTCTATGATTTTTAATAAAGTTTTAATAAATCACAGACACAAGTCAGTTAAAGCATTCACTCAATCAGCTAATTAACTATAATTTTAATTAAGTCAGAGATTTATTAATTTATAATGATGTAAGACTAAAAGCCTTCAGGTTGCACAATATGACTGACAACAGTTTTTAATTAACTCCAGTACCGAGATGGTGTTGTACGCTTTCCAGGATTTGAGTGTTAGATAAACCCGTTAAGAATTACCACTGACCTTACTTACAGCTCTTTGATGTTTATGAATGACCATTAAAGCATCCTTAGACAATAGGTACTCTAAGTCCGTTGCCCTGTAGAGCAACCAAAATCCAACTGTTAGCTGAGCGCTGACTATGAAGAACACCATTCCCCAATGCTTGCTAAGGTAACAATTTGGAGAAATACTTGTAATAGTTGTCATACCCTTGTCTCAAAAGGATAGAGCTCAAGCCTGAGGAAGACCTCCCCTCCCTCAGCCAGACATGCAAGGAGTGTGGGGGCTTTGGAGCTCCTGTGAAATGAGCATAGAGGTAACTCATGGGATCCTGCAAATTTTATTCCCAGGGCATTCCCTACTTAGAGAGGTAGATGAGAGGTTTGCACTATACACCACCCAGAGAAATGTTAGGAGTATGGAGCAGGTCTCCAGCTGCTGTTGCTGTTGAGTAGAATGAAATGTCTTGGTGAGGCTGATCCAGCAAGCACCCAGGAAGGACAGTCTGACATTCCCCCTTGGACTGCTGCTGTCAAATGCTGTGCTGTGAACATGGTTAGGAGATCTGCCAGTCACTTTGTCTCAAGTTGGTCTGCTCTTCCATATCAGACCATTCTCTCATTTATCTAGACAACTAGCTGGGGAGTTCCTGGACCACCCAAGGAATTACTGATTAAGACCACTGCATATGCACAGGGGCACAGCCCTGCCTGATACCCTGCTACACCACAGCCATAACCACAGCACAGGCTTGAAACTCGTAAGTTAAGTTCCCTATCAAAATACTAAGAGTCTGCAAAACTTTAGGAGGCATTGCTCAAAGCAACTTCACAGGGAAACAGGATAATGGTCCAGACAAGTTTTAAAGAAAATGTGTTAACATTCATTAACAGTCATCACACATTAGCCGTCGTTACCCTAATAGTCATTAACAGTCATTACGTTAGCAATCTGGCAGAGTTCAAGAAAAATCTGAACTGCAGACTGCAAGAACAGTTCTTTCCTGGACTTGTGGGTGATGCAAAAACTCTGTCTCCTACTCCTATTGGTAAAACAAGCTATTGAAATAGCTAATCAGGATTTGCTATGCTGCATAGAAAAGGAGAATAGGTTCATAAAAGCATTGCCAACGGCCTGCACTTGAGAAAGTTTCTCAATCAAGTTGAGAAAACTTTATTTTTTTTTAATTCAGATGTGTCCATTTCACTGTGAGAAACAGCATTTTTTTCCCCCAGATTTGACTGTTTAATTTTACAGATTTTCACTTGCAACTACTCAGAATTAATAATTACAGGGATGGCAGTTATTATAAGTGTTAAGAAGTTATTAGAAGGTATCAGTTATTAGAAGTACTACATTACAACTGCAGAAACCTTTGAGTCCAGTTTTAAGGCAGAAAAGAATATTTTACCGGCCCCTTCACTGAATCAGAAATCAATGCTGAAAATTATACTGCAAATTTTACAGAAAATATTCTGAAATTAAAAATCCTAACGATTGCTATGATAGCAAGAGTGTTCAGAAAACCTCGCTGGAGTTCCAGAGTGATCTCCTGAAGATAGATCATAGTTTTATTCTCTGCTAATTATAATGATTTAAGTGTGCATTATTTTTAGACTCTGCAATGGAATAATTAAATAATAATGATAAAAAGTTATTCTGATGTATTTTGAGCTCATATCGCACCACAGCAGGCCAAAGGACATCCACTACTGGCATGAATGAATTTCCAGTTTGATAACTGGAAATCCAAACTCTTTATTCTTTATATGTATGATGAATTGACTGAAGTACTTATTCTCAGGGCTAGATTCTCATTGTTGATGGGTTGCAAGGTTTAAAAGGCTTTCCTGAGAAGATTTCTGGCATGAGACTGTTAATTATAAGATATTTTGATCATTTCTGTGGGTTGAACTATTTATTGTCCAGGTATCTTTATCGACAGTACTTTGGTGTTCCTCTTATGGTGATTGAATAACCTTTCTCCCTCCCATTTTATTGTTCACTGTTATATCTTTACTGGTGTGGACATCCAGCTTAACATAAAAGACTTGATATGACTCAGTTTTCTTTAAGTATATTGTATAAGCATTTTCCAGGCCAATGGGGTTTCATTTCTGGAATAAGGGCTTGCCTGTTTAGAAGAGAATTGCAAAGATACACATCTCAAAATAAACTTTCCTAACACATTATTATTTTCAGAACACTTATACTATGGTCTATTTGCTTCAAAGCAAACTTAAAAAAAGCTTCTCAGTGAAGCTTATGACCAACAGTTGTTTCACAAGATGAAATTTCATAACTTACAGGAAAATAGTGATTCTCAAACACTTTTATGTAACTGTGTTCTTCCTACAGCCTATTCCTATGCTTAGCCTCTCACACACATATAACTGCTAGCCATCACATAGAAGGTATCCATTATTGAGAAGTAATCCTCTGACGGAGAATGTGGTTTTATTTCTGGCTTTATCTAATGAGTGACAATATTAATTTAAAATATTTGAAGGCTATTCTCCTGTGGGGATAACAGGTGAGACTATTGGTTGTGTTAATGTTTGTATAATATGTAACTGAACACCTCAAGCAAGACATCACTAAGGCCATTCCCTGCAATATTAAGATAGTTTTAACAAGACTTGTTGGTCTGAATTTAATATCTTTGCACATTTTTTTTTTCAGTACCTTAAAGGTACATCTGGGTATCCAATCAGCAAGATCAAAGTTTTTTTATTATTATTTATTTATTTAAAATACGCACATATGAAGGATATTGTTCCTCTTTTTCTGAGGAGTGGTGATTTCCATCTGTAACTTTAAGTAGTTAAGTAACTTTAAGATGTTATCAGTACTTTTTGGTGGAAAGAAGAATAAAGAAGAGATGATATATTTAAACTAAAAGAGGACATTTTTAGGTAATATGCATATTAAAACTAAATAGTTTTAAAAGATAAAAGCTGGGACTTATGACTGTAAAAAGTAAGACCTAAGTGCTACTGAAAAAAGAGTATCAATGAAATTCTTCCATTTCCATTTTTCTATTAGCACTTTAAAAATGCATTCCTTTCAACAGCTGTTGTACACTTAGATTAAAAAAAAGCTAAATAAGCATGTCACAAAGAAAAAAAATGGATTTTTTTAAATTAAAAATTCTTTACTTCTCGCAATATTAATATATATTGCAGTTTACTTGTTCATCTTTAAAAATTAATGTAATTATATATATTTATATAGTAATATAATCCCACAGGTGTTATTTTCCCTTTTCTATAATATCATCGTACCTGGTAAAACTGAAAAGGACTTGGCTTTTTGTCAGCATTAGACATGTCAAAAGTGGATAAGCCTTTTCTGAGCTTCTCATCTTGATACACTTGCTATAACTTGCTTGAGTTAGCAAGTAGCAGTGAAGATGATTTCTAGACACTGCCTCTTTCTGAGTTATGGGTAATATTCATTTTTTGATGTTATTGCATACTCAGGTGCACAAGCAGCTCACGAAAATGCAAATGCCTTAATAATTTGAAAGGGAAAGTCATGAAAGTGGAAAAAATTGCCATTCCTTTGTAAATACAGGATCACAACAGCATGCGAAAGACATTTGTACATTTCTTTGTACAGCCAAAGAAATAGAAAACTTATTTTTGGATATCTATTTTCAGCAAAGAAAGCACCTAGAAATCTTTAGACTACTCCCATTTTAAAAGAAGAACTATATTTTGTGATTAGGGAAAAAATATACTATGTCTTTTAACTTTCATGCAGTTAACATAGGCTTTTAAACCCCACAGTTGGCTTAATCAAAGAATTTGCTTTTGGAGCAAGATAGTAGTGACTTCAGTTTCAGTAGTCTAAGAAAATATGATTCCTTAATACATGGAGCATGGAGGGATTTATTTCACTATCCTCAGGTAACAGCAACTTTGCTTTTTTGTGTATAAATAGAAACTGTCATTTCAATTATCTGTAAACAAACATATTAAAAAAAAGGGAGCTGAAATTTGCCTGGTAGTAACCATTAAGAAATGCTTACTTTCAACAGACGAGGGCTCCTATGACTTTTTCTTATTAGATTAGTGTAGTTTGCGGCAGAATAGCATGTGTCAGTGCTAACTAACCTGCTCTGTGGGAAAGGCCTTTGAACACCAAGCTATCAGAGCAAAGATGCTTCCTAGTCTTGCCAGAAAATGGGCCACCAAACAGCTAGAAATTACCAAAAAAAAATAAAAAAAAGGGAGTTAAGGATATAGATGATGAGCAGATAAACAAGTGCTTCATGAGGTGTCTGCTAATTAATATTTCTAGATGGACCATGATACAACTAAGACACACATCACAGATTGCAGGTTATTTTTGTGCTTTATAATTGATTTATTGATGTATTAATCACTGAGGGAACAAGAATGATGTTACGCTTTCCCACTCATGACTGAATTTTATACACACTAGGTTTAGATTACATTAAAATTCTACCAAGAAACTGGGATGAATTTGACTCCAAAAAGCCCAGCTTGAAGAAGAGGAATGGAGGTGATACATCTATCAATTTCTTTTGCTAGTCTGAGAAAGGCAATAATTTAGGAATCACTGAAAAAGTTCAGGCATCCACAAATCTGGGGTCATGAGATTGGGCAGATAGCAATGATTTTCTCAGTTACAAAAAGTCATAATAACCTAACTGCTTTAGAACTCCCCCCTCAGGGTTCTAAAATGTAAACTGGTTCTAAATAAAATTTGTCTAGTTTTGCAAGATTAAACAAAGCAACTCTTCTACAGTTCATACATCCATTGTACCTCTTCTGGGAGTAGCTTCCATCTTTGTAACAGCTTTATTGAGAATCTCCGACAGCAGTACATGGAAGATCCAGCTATGTAGCTTGTTGAAGCTGCTGCCTGGACAAGTCTGGCAGCAAACAACCTCATTGAAGATACTGGTAATGATACTATCAGCTCCTCAGTATCTTCTCATAGAATCATAGAATTGGTAAGGCTGGAAGGGACCTCTGGAGGTCATCCAGTCCAATTCTCAAACAAGTGGCCCATATGGGAACTGAACCCACAACCCCGGCACCACCAGCACCACACTCTAACCAGCTGAGCCAAACCCAATCCCTAATAGTATCCCTTGCTACTCATTTATCACATAGATTTCAGTTTTTCACTGCATGCCTGCAAAAATACTCCTTCATTTATGTTTAATGAAGACTTCACTAGCCTCTAAGAACCAATGTTTATGCTGCGTTTGTAATATAAGACATTTACCTCAGCACCAGTATATTTTCATTGCACTGTTCATCGGGTGCTACGGAATCCAAGGAGAGCTAAAGTATTCTAAGCTATCTGAAGCATCTCACAATGATCCAGCTGGTCAGACTGAAAGCTTTCTGGGATCTCAAACCATCTTCACACAGGTCTTTCCAGCAGCTGGCCCAGATCTGTGGTCCCTTCAGGATCTAGTCCCCATATCTCCTGACCTACACTTTGGCTAGTCTGGCCTAAAATCTCCTGGGGTTTAACACAGACACTCACATAGAGAGTAAAGAGCATACTCATACAGTAAATATTTAAGAATAGAGTTGAATAAAATTGCAGGACAGACTGTGATGATCCCGTCCTAGGCTTGGTCAAACAAATGTACTGACCATAGAATCACAGAATCAGTAAGGTTGGAAGGGAACTCTGGATATCATCCCTGCTCAGCAAGGTCACCTAGAGCATGTTAGACAGGGTTGCATCCAGGTGGGCTTTGAATATCTCCAGAGAAGGAGACTCCACAACCTCTCGGGGCAACCTGTTCCAGTGCTCCATCACTCTCACAGGGAAGAAATTCTTCCTCATGTGCAGGTGGAACTTCCTGTGCTTCAATTTCTGCCCATTGCCTTTTATCTTGTCACTTGGCACCACTGAAAAGTGTTTGTCCCCATCCCCTTGACACCCTCCCTGCAGGTAGTAACAGTATAAGAAATATCAAATCTGTGTATAGATGTGGCAAACTTGGCCTAAAGGGGAAAACGTAATTAGGGGAGTGTTTATTTTGGAGGGGATAAGGGAAGAGAAAACGAGGGATCAAAGTGGATGGGAGAAGAATGAGCATGAAGAGAATGAATGAGCAATGAAGAGAAGGGAGTTGAGAGGGATTGGTTGCGTGTAAGCAGGAGATGGTCCCCAGTGCAAGAGAGATATGGAGCTCCTGGAGAGGGTCCAGCACAGGGCTGCAATGATGAGAGGACTGGAGCATCTGCCGTATGAGGAATGGCTGCGAGAGCTGGGCCTCTTCAGCCTGGGGAAGAGATGACTGAGGGGGGGATCTGATCAATGTGTATAAGTACCTGAAGGGAGGGTGTCAAGGGGATGGGGACAAACAGTTTTCAGTACTGCCATGCAACAGGATAAGAGGCAATGGGCACAAACTGAAGCACAGGAAGTTCCGCCTGACCGTGAGGGGGAATCTCTTCCCTGTGAGAGTGATGGAGCACTGGAACAGGTTGCCCAGAGAGGTTGTGGAGTCTCCTTCTCTGGAGATCTTCAAGGCCCACCTGGATGCAGCCCTGTGTAACATGCTCTAGGTGAGCCTGCTTGAGCAGAGAGGTTGGACTAGATGATCTCCGGAGGGCCCTTCCAACCTTACCAATTCTGTGATTCTATGATTCTGTGGAAGGGACCTCTGAGGATCATCTAGTCCAACCCCCCTGCTGAAGCAGCCTTACCCTAAGTGTGTCGCCTAGCACCCTATCCAGATGACTTCTGAGCAGATATTCAGTCTCCAAGGAAGGAGACTCCACAACCTCTTTGGGCAACCTGCTCCAGTGCTCTGTTACCCTCACAGTAAAGTTTTTACTTATGTTTAGACAGAGCTTCCTGTGTTGCAGTTTGTGCCTATTGCCTCTCATCCTATTACCAGGCGCCACTGGAAGGAATCTGGCCCCATCCCCTTGACACCCTCCCTTCAGATACTTATACGCATTAATAAGTTTTCTCTTCTCAAGGTTGAACAGGCCCGGCTCTCTTGGTCTTTCCTCAGATTAGAGATGCTCCAGTCCTTTCATCATCTTTGTGGCCCTCCACCGGACTTGCTCCTGTAGCTCCATGTCTCTCTCATATTGGGGAGACCAGCGTTAGACACAGTACTCCAGATGTGGCCTCACCAGGGCCGAGTAGAGGGGAAGAATCACCTCTTCTCTCTTGTGGGGGGAGACAGATGGGCTGTTATGAATGTGGTGTTACCCTGGCAAGCCCAGCACTGGCAAGTCAGGCAAAGCTAAAGGACTTGTCCCATGAACTGAAGGTATCTGACTAGGAAGGAGGGAAAAGGAAGAAATCCCTGTTCTTCTGAAGATCGAAAAGGTTTAAAAGCTGTTGCCTGTCTCCTGCTTTTCCTTTCCTTTTTGTTTCTTCACAGAACTCATACCTCTTGATTGCATGATAATTACTTTTTGGACTTTACTTAGCTTTCAAATGCAGAACATTTTTAAGATGTTTGAATATTGATGGTCTCCAAGATCCTTATTGGAGTCATTGTGAGTAATGATTTTCATACATTTGATGAAGATCTGATTCATATATTTACTAAGTGTGATGGGAATTAAAAATGAAACACATTCTCGGAGCCCAGTAAGCAAATCATATAACTTTAATGATGGCTCTCCTAGGACCTATGTTGCATTCATACAAAAGTTCTTAACATTTTTCAAGTCCCCTTATATGTCTACAGTTACTCAAATGTGGTTTCCCAAAGATCTCAGATTCATAATGTTACTACACGCCCATGCTTCATCCTGAATGCGGCCACTCACAACTAGCAAAGTCAAACTAAATTTCTTAGGAAAATCTACTTAGAGCATAATGTTCATCATGCACCTCTTTGGTGCATTGAAAATTGGAGACTACATTTGAATAATACAATTTTGGGAGTAGCAAGAAACTTTTTATAGAGGTTCCATGTAAAGAAGAAAGGAGGTAAAAGAAATTAAGCAAATTATTTACCGAAAATATATTTGCTCAGCTCTAGCAATAACCTAGTATAAGTCTTTGGATAAATTACCTGTCTTTAAATCTACCACTGTTAAATTAAATACAAATTAGTTGTTATTTCTAGTTCAGAAGATGTCTAGTGGAAAAATATGCACTGTATAAGTCTCTTTCCCACTTACTGAGATTTCTTTAAGAACAATCAATAACTGCTCTTCAGTCAAAGAAAAGAATATTCTGAAATAATCTTTAAATTATTTTTTTACTTCAGAAGCATTCATAAACTTTATAAAAGATAAGTAGACGTTTAGCTATTTTAGCAAATAGGTGATTAGGTACTTATTATCTCCTCTCCTTTTTCTTGGTTTTAATTTTCAATTTAATGAGTCTAATGCTTGGCAAAAAGAGAAGTAAGAATTTAGAAAGTCTTCATTTTTATGTCTAAAAAAAAAAAAAAAAAAAAAAAAAAACTTGCACATTTCATCACAAAAGCTGTCGTCTGAAAAATTGCCCTCCAGGTAAAACTTCGTGTAGCTATTCTCCAGAGTTTAAAGGCAGAATTTCAGTCCCACAATGCTTTACATGCCTTTAAATTAAAACTTCCTAGAAAATAGCTGAAGTGTATACGGTGAAGTCCAGAAATGTTTCTTCTGGGGGAAAAGAGAAAGAAAAAAAAGGTGTGATGGTGAGGCAGAGAAAGGTGATGATGAAACATAGATTTGCTCTTACAGTACAATTTAGCAGCACTGGAGTGCCTCAGAAAAAATTTTACTTATATTTATCCAGGAATTTTTCTGTTTGATACATAATGTATGTGTTCATGTATAAAGGAAAATACATATTTTAATGTATTAGGTTTTTCTAATAAAACAAGAAAATGTTACCTAAGTAGTAACTATCCCTTCTTTTCTCGTTCCTAATATTCACATCAAACTTCTCTCTTGAGGCTCATTCAAATTAAAAATTGAATATTTTTCAGAATAAAATTTGTCAATTTTCCATGTGATTTTTGTAATTCTTTGTTAAAATATTGCATACATTTCCATTCTAAAAATATTTTAAACATCTTATGCTTGAAGTGCATTTGTTTGAAACTTGACCTACATTTTTTTATCTCCTTTTGCAAAGTGTGTGTAACTCTTTCTGTTCTTTTTCTGTAAAGTTCAAAAAGTTTTTATTGCATCCGAGTGAAAATAACAAAAAATGAATGGTGTTCTATTCCTGATTTATAATAAACTGCAGCACAGCAGATGATAGAGGAAAAATATTTAGAAATAAAAATAGTTTTCAGTTTCCAATGAGATTAAATAGTTATATATGAGTTACATATAAAAAAGATGGAGAAATTCTGTGACAAAGAAACTCTTTAAATTAATATTCTTTTTCATTTAAGTAGTTAAAATATAATGGTTGAAAAAAAATGAATGTTTAGATATCCAGGTTTTCTCCTCATTTTCTGAAAGTGGCTAAGTTTATAGAGCAGAACATTGAGTGTTTGACAATTTCCTTTTTTAATGCTTTCATTTTCTTTGTGTTCAGGAAAGGATATTGTCTTTATGAGTGAGATGTATTTACTTACCTTTTCATAGCCTATGAAATATTTTCTCTGGAAGATTATGGCAATCCTCATCTCTGGGAGAGTATGATAACTGAACTGTTTAATGCACATTAAATATTTCCCAAAAGGAAAAGTATACTTGAAATAGTGTTCTTTTAATTTTTTTCTCTCTCTCTCTCTTACTTTTTTCCCCCTTTTTTGAAGTACTTTACTGCTATTTGTATCATCGTTTGGACACAATAAATGCATGCCATAGGATGCTCAGCTAAAGTCTCATTTCATATAGTGCATTTTTAAACAGGGTATGTAAAAGTATATCTAAAAATAGGTGAAATGTGATGGCTTTTATAATCTTCTTTAGGCTTAGTTTAGATACTTGATATCAAAATCTAAAAAACAGCAATTTCTGGGTAGGAATAAGCTCAACTCTGCTGTGAAGGAACTTCTTTCTGAGACTGTTGAAATTTTATATCTCTATATGTACTTTAGGGAATAAGGCATTGCTGTGATCAGTGTTTTCAGAAGAATGACAGATCATCCCTCCCCAAAACGTGAGCCTCATCTGCTCCTGATACTGCTTATCTTGTTTTCTTTCATCTTGCCATTCTCCATTTCCAAGAAAGCATCCTGCCTTTTTGCAGTCTCTCCTGCCCTTGTCTGAAAACTTTACATAGCTGGATGCCTCCTACATGCAACATAAATCAATGTTTCCTATTACTGCTTTTTCTGGACAGCAACCTGCCATGAGCCTAGGATATACTTAGAGCCATCTTCTAAAAATACTATCAACTAACAACATTTACCATTGTCTCAGAGGTGGAAATACACAAAAAACACGTGATTGAAAAAATGTCTCAAATGTATGACCATCCAGACATAAGATCAGTGTCTCCTTAAGGACGAATGGAAATAACTGAAAACAAAGAAGTCTCTTCACAATTCATGTTGTAAGAACAATAAAAGCTAACAGTTAAGGCTGATAAAAGCAGACTAGAAAAACACGTTCTTCCTGTCTTCATCTCCAAAAGTTGTAAGATTGTCTACTATTTATGAATAGTCAACATTAGAAACCAAAATTAAGTCTCCCTATTAGGAACCATGTTCCCATAGCAGAACCAAAATATCTTGACCTTTTCCTGTAAGGATCTGTTTTGACTCCAACTTAGAAAGAAGTGACTGAAAGTAATAATTCTGAAAGGTCAGGGAAAAGTAGCTTTAATGATCACTAACCAATTCTTGATCAGGCATGTAAAAATGAAGGTTGGGTGGGCAGAAAAACCGGTGGCTATTTTAGTGTTAATCTTCCCTAGTGATGTACACGATTGACTTTTCTTTGCATTGACAAATTCATTTCTAGACTACGGACAGCAAGAATCGTTTTCTAAATGAAATTAGAAGATATAAGCTTGAAAAACAGTAAATGTACAATTATTTTAAAACTTATAAAATCACTTTATAAATTCTATCCTCAAGATGAGATGCTTGTCTCTCATAAGTTCTACAGGAAAATGATGCTCTGTGACCTCACTGTAAAACATACTACAATACATTTTTGCTTAAAAAAATAAAAGAAGTTATCATAAGTATACCTAAATTATAAACTAGTAAATCACATCAGAAGAGTAATTTTTTTTTCTTTCCAAAGTGAGCTCTTGGTGGTTTATAATTCCTTTTTAATTACTCATTACATCTTCACATACACAAAATATCCCCTCAAAATATGTGAACATTTTTTAAATTAGAAATCTTCAATTAAAATGTCTCTCGCAAACAGCAGTACCAAGAATATTTTCCTTGGCAGTGTATATCCTGGAAATTGTTGGTTCATTTTCCCAGTCTATTTAATAGAAAATATCAAACGGCATCTCTTCTTGCCAAGTTGCAATCTTCAGTTGCCTCAAAAGAATGAAATTGTGAGGTTGTGCTATGGTGTTTATAAATAAACTCAGAGTCTCATGCTTTTGACCTGCAGCCATTTTGCTTACGTACTGTATATAAGGAAGTAAGAACATCCTATATGCTCACATTTCTTCTTTGTGAAAATTTTAATGGGAAACCTTGAAATAGAATCTCAGTTATGCATACCGTATTTTTGTGACAATATTACCTCTTTATTCCTTCCTCTTTCATCCTTATTTTCTTTCTTTCTCTCTTTCTTACTTTCTTTTTTCTTTCTTTTCTTCTTTCTTTTGGTAAAATGGGCATTCTTTGGTGGAAATTGGATAACTGAAAGATCTAATATTACACTTGCTTGCAGGAATATTAAAATCAGAGACTTTTTGCCTCTGGTATGATCTCATCTTGATACAATATTTTAAAAGCCTGAATGAATGCAACAACAACAACAACAACAATAAAAATAGTAAGTACTTTTGGAGACCTAATCAACATACTGAATCAGGAGAGTTAGACCTAACTAAAACAAGATTTTTTTTTTCTGGAAAACCTGCAAAAATAATGATCATTAATGAATTTCTTACAATAATCATGTCGAAATGTTAAAACTCACTGAGTAATCTTCAGTCTTCTTTAAAGATTGGATTTAGATGACAAATAGGCTATTCCAAATATAAATAACATGTACTGGGCTTGTTTTCAACCTTGCAAAAAGAAGAGACTATACAAGATTTCCAAATGAAGGCTTCTAACAGAAAAAAAAAGTGAAGAAGAAGAAGAAAGAAAGAAAAAGAAAGAAAAAGAAATAGAGTATTTGTAGCACATTTTGAAGCTGTAACGCGTAAAAAATAGTAGTCAGCTATGTATTTGCATACTTCATGGTGTTCACACCCCTACCTCTGAACTATTGCCATCTCCAAACTCTGACCCTTATTAGATGTAAGAATTAGCATTTACACCCAAAACGCCATCAAAATCTAGCCCCTTCCACATCAACTTATCTTACGAGCGTTTACCTGAATATGGAGTTTGGAAAATGATTCCACAGTTGCTGACTAAGCTATTAAAATCTAGCAGGTAGAAAATCTGACGTAGAAAGTTTCTGATAGTCACAGCAACAAAAGTTTTAACAAGAATAAGCCTGGAGGCTCTTTCCTAGAGTGCTGAGAGAACTGTTTTTCATCCACTCCTGCAAGAAACAAGACCACAAGTTAAGTTTCACAAAATTTGAACTGTACTGAAAATTCTTCAGAAAAACTAAAATGGAAATGTTGACATGGTTAGGCACTGAGTTGCAATGGGCTGAGAGAAGGGAGGAAGTTTAATTATCAGTTCAGATCTTCAGACGATCTATGTTTTATTATAGGAAAAACAGTAGTAAACTTCCCCCCCGCCCCCCCCCCCTAGAAATTCCCTGGGAGATTTTTCTTTTAATGATTCTCCCTTGATGAGTTTACAGTGTGGCTTAGCTCAGTTATAAGGTATGAGCTGAAATTTATCTGTCAGGCTATTGAAGCATTATGTACTCTGTTATTTGCCCAGTACCCATATGGTACTATGTTCTATGCTGTGCATTGTGCATATTTAAAACATAATACTGTCATCATGCAACTGATCTCTCTCTTAATACTCCTTCTCGAGAATATCCTCAGTTTGTCTATTATTACTGTTTTGTAACATCATACTTAGAGTCACCTTGTATATTTTTACTCTATGCAGGTGATACACTTGGCTTGTTTCTTGACTTCTTCTACCCCACTTCCAAAGCCCAAGCTGATCTTGCTCTTCTCTGTACCCACTACGAATGAAGCAACAGGATCATAAAATCTATGCTTTGTAACTTATAACTCTGAGCTTTTCCGATGCATTTTCAGGTCAATTCACTTGTACACCAGCTTTTGCCATCTGACCTTAGTACTCATAATTAAAAGAAAGTAGAATTTCTTTGGACATTTTTATTCAGAGGGCAAGTGGTGCGTTCTACAGGTGGAGTGCTACCAAATACATAACAAATTCTTATTTAGAAAAATTAGATTGCTGTGATCACACCTTTTGCTGGTAAGGTTGATTCGATCCTTTTTATAAACTGAGTATATCTGCTGCAGCTGTAAAGTCTACAAGCAGTCATCACCTATGGGTTATTCTGAACCCAGACTGCATGAAATGAAGCATTATGAATGTAGGTTATTTTGTTTCTGAGCTGGACAGGTCTTGACTGGTGCACTCAGCACAAATTACAAAGTCATTTTTGCTCTCACTTTAATCATTGTGTGTAAGCTTGCAAGACTGGCCTGAATCCAGTTAAGAAGCAGCTCCCCATATCAGGCAGCTCAATTAAACAGAGGATATTCCACTTACTACATGATTAAATGCATTCTGGTCTGAGGGTAGCAGTTATTCAATACATGTTTTTCAATTGTCAATGCTATTGAGGAGGATATTCTTCCTTCTGCCCTGTGGGCCATGCTGGAATGCTTCTTATATACCCTGCCAAAGAAGAAACTGCTGCAGAGCATCATTAAATCCTGTTAAAATAATTATCCTCTTAGAGGGGGAAAAGACAGACAAGATGATACCTTAATTTCATCCATTTCTTTCTCAATCCAGAGGTGGATGGAAATTAATTTAGCATCCTATGTTTCTTGCTATCCTATGCAGTTTACTAAGAAATCACGACCACTGGAGTGAAACCTTCAGTTTTTAGAGTAACTTTACTTTAACCTCACAAGTTCTGAATAATCAGGATAAGCTTTGTATGACTCTAAGCAACTTCTTTAAATGAAGTTGTAAAAGCCCCATTCCCTGGCTATTTCCTGGTCTAAATCAGCAAATCCCTTGAAGTATATTACTGATTTATCCCAGCTGAGGATCTAGCCCCCATACCATCATTACTTTACATTTTTCATCCTCTGTTTTATCTCCTCTCTTCTATGCCATAATAAGATGCTCTTGCAATTCTGTGCGAACATGAGGTATAACATCAGTAGAAAAAGAGTGCTTATGGCAAGGTGAAGTGTATAACCTAACAATTCATTTGAATACAACAGTGGGTTTTACTGTCTTCTAGCCATTATGGATGGAGAACTGTTTAATGTCAAATCTATATCAATAAGCCAATTTTTCAGTTGGGGCTTCTCTGAGAACCAGTTTAAAACTAATTAAGAAAAAAAAGAGTGAAAAATTGCACTATAATAAAAAAAAAAAAAAAAAAAAAAAAACTTTTTCAGAAGTCTGTTGACCACAAACAAATGGAGTATATCTGTGATAAAAGATCTTATATTGACATGCAAGCCCTTTTATTACATCTATAATTCTTGTATGTCCTTGCTGATAAATACCAGAAATTGGTAGAATGCAAAAGAATTTTTAAAAAGTGCTTTTCATGTGTATTCTTTTATTCATCAATCAGTTTTTAACTGGCTAAATATTTCTTAGATGTCCCTAACTTTTGTACCATTGTTGAAAAGTTTGAAATTTATTTCCATCCAGATACAGATGGGATTTTTTTTTAATTTTTAATTCTTCAGACAGTTCTCCTTGTCCTTCACACAAAAGGTTTAATATTTAACAAGCTTCCCTAAAATAAATAAATAAACAAATAAATAAATAAATAAAAATAATAATAAAATGCAGAGTTAAGCTTTTCTTTTTGAACATAGTCAAAAGTAGGGAGAGATTGTTAACTGACAAAGTAAGTGAGAAAAGGCATTTTTAGAGCTCACAAGTCCCCAGATTTTCTTTGCTCAGACCTTCAACAACTTAAAAGAAAATGCAATTATAATGAAAGCATCTATTTTTACTTCCTTATTTTTATTATTGTATGCTTGGAATTTCCCTCACACCCAAAATTTCTGGAATCCACTATATGTTTCTTTTATATCTAAATTATATGAGTAATACAGTATGATATATGAATATGCAATATTTTGGTCTAATTAAATTCAATTGTTTCTCTGAAAAGCCAGTGAATCTGTATATTAGTGTATATCCAAAGGTGAGAGCCCTATCATATAAAGCTGTCTCAAAGAATTGCCATATAATTCTCTTTGAGTCTCACGGTTAGTCAAAGCTTAAGAAGTTTCCTAGAGTTTGGAAGTATTTAAACCTAGCTGCCACCAGTAATAGTGTTTCATCTTTCTCTCACTTCCAGTACATTTTTCTTCAGTGTTCCAGGAATGTTCCTTAAAACTCAGGATTCACAATTAACTTTTGCATAGCAATGCCTTTTCCTACTGCATAACAACATTCATGATGATATAGTGTATATCAAGTGAATTTCTATGCACTTAGATATTAACAATTAACATCTATCCATGGATTCTCCACAATGAAGTCTTTACTCCATGAATGATCCTTGCAACAGAAATCCAACAAGAGCTCATAACAAGAAAGGAATACATTGATAAATACAAGTTGTCATTGGAAACTGTTAAATAGAACCTGAAATGTCCACCAGGAGAGCACGGGTCAACCCTTGGTCAAAACCAAGGCAACTCCACAGTTAATTTGGCAAAGATCAGCTATGTAGAGAGAAAATAAAATGCTTTGAAAATACAAGAGCTGTAGATAAAAATGTAGTTAAGAACTTGTAAGTAAAGAGGAGACCTTAAATAGCTATCAAAGGCTGTGGCATTCTCCCCAAAAGTTTCATAGAGACTTGTAAATATTTAAGACTGAAAACTGTAGGAAAATGAGTTAGTATAACGTTGATGACTAGCGTCACGGTTTCACGTGTCACTATTATGGAGCAGTTTTCTACAGAAAGTCAAAAAGAGAGGGGAAAGTGGGGAGAAAGTGTAGCTCTGAATACTAAAAGAGGTGGGTGGTTCACAGGGAGTTCAGGGAGCAAAGGAAAAGAACACAAAGCCAAAGCAGTGAGTGCACCAGCAGGCATGATAGGTGCTCTGCAGCCACAAACTCTGACTCTTGCCCACAGTCTTTGCCTGTTCCTGGCAACGTACCCCTAATCCTGTTCCTGCTCCTGACTTGACTGTTTGGCTTCACCTCAGCCCAGCTTCATCACTGCAGACTTGTCTGGCGGTCCCTGGCCAGCCAGATGACCCTGATCTTAATTTCCAAATGCCAAAGCCCACTCTTTTGTTAATGATGTAATTTCTTATTAGCTTGTAAATTATCCTCTCTCGGTGAAATGAATTATTCTACTTATTTTCCTCTCTCTCTAGTTTCTTTCACTGTTTTTCTTATTCCACTGTGCTGTTCTTTTGGAGCTGCATGCAAACTGAGACACTTGCCCTCGGTCCTTGCTGGAGCTACATCCCAGCACGGGTACGGCTGTGATAGCAGTGCAATCCCCTCGATCCAGACCCTGACCCATTGAATGATTTCCCAGCTTGAATGCAGACCTGCTTTATCACAATGAGCTCCTGAGGCAGGCTGGGCTCTTGTCTGAACTTAATAACCATCACTGGACCTGCTCTGCCCCCCTTACTCAGCTACTGCAGGTCAGTGCCCTATTTGGTGGGACCATGCCACCTGCTTGTCTTTCCATCCCACTGGGCTCCTAGCTCCCCTTCTCTTTTGGAGTGCCTTGCCTTTTGTGGTTCCCTGGAAATAACTTTCCCTTTAAAATTCCATTGCTGGATTGATTTTGCAAAGAGCTGATCTGGAATGAAATTTTTCAAGGGTTAACTATTGCCAGCTGTATGAGGTTTTTCAATCTAGCATGTATTCCTCCTTACACAAAATATACCCTTGTTTTCTCAAAGCCACCAGAATGGACACATTTAAATGAGAAATGTTCTATACGCTTAATTACAGAAGGTTATTAGGTAAATTTGAAGATGTTATGCTTTGACATGTTTGATGAAATAAGATCATTTATAAGTTTATATGGCAGACTCAGCTCTGCATCCAGTTGCCCTAGAAGAAAGATCGTAAGGTAATGGAAAAATACTTGCCTTGGAATTGATTTTGCAAGTTATTTATTGTAAATGCTGCTTGATCACTTGCATAAATTTTGTTTTGATTTAAAAAGATTTGGATCTTTAGATTAGAATGCTATTAAGCATATGATGTCTGTCCTTATTTTTTAGTTACATGCCTCACTTTTAGCCATCCTGAATTTTCATTGAAAACAGTGGAATTTCAATACTGGCCTTATGCTAAGCTTGAGTGTATATGTTTAATTGAATCACATTATTGCGAATAATAAGAGCAAAAAGTAAGGATGTCAGAATGAAAAGATAATAGTGAAAACATTTATTGCAAAAGATAGTGTCAGCAGCATGCAGTGAAGAAATTATTACTTTGCAAGGATATTACTTGACTATAGTTTTCATTCACAGTGCTACTTGTGCTATTCCTGTTACATACTACTATCCTACATACTACTACTGTATAACATTACATACATAATGCTACATAATACTACTCGCATCATTGATCTAAATTAATATTTGAGGATATTTCTGCTGTTCTTCATCCTCTCATTCCAGTCTAAGCTAAACATTGAATTTGGTCGTATTACTGACTACCTAGTATTGCATAAGTTTAAATATTTGTTAACAGGCAAAAAAATATTACTTAATAAATGTGCTCATGAGCTGTAGACAGGTAGTGAAAATTATTTTCTGAGGAACTTTGAAAGTATTACTAATTAATAAAAAATAAAATTTCAAGAATTCATTACCATTATCATTTTCTGGCTTTCTCAGCTCTTTTGTGAGTTTCTAATAAAATATCTTCAAATTAACCAATGCAAGATATACCTTTGTTTTTCAATACCTTTTGCTTTCAAAGAGATAGTTTTATTTCCCTTCAGGTTAGTCTTTAAATGCCTTTTGGTGATTACAAATGAAAGCCATCTAAGTTTAGTGTTACTTTAAACAGTTTCATTCAAATCCAACACATATTTCTTTTTTTTTCTTTTCTTAAAGAGATATTTAAAAGCTATATATTTTTACTGTAAATTTAGTCATTTGGCAATTCACAGCTCAAAAATTCCATTCTTTAACTTTATTTTTTCCTCAGGATATGAGCAACATCTACAAACTTCTGCATAAATATTTCTATTCCATGGTAAGTGATGGGATATTATGAGTTTTACTTTACATGTGTATGTTATATATCTCCAGCTATTCTAAAATTAAAGTTTGACATCTAATTATAGGAAGCTAATTAATTACAAGGTAGTTTTGCTGTCATACAGTCCAAGCAAATATGGAAATCATTTTCCAGTGCAATTGTGTAATTGTGTAATTGTAACCAAATACAGAAATAGCAAACAGTAAGCATTACGAGGCTAGTGGAGTTTTGATGCATATACGATGAAGGATGCCCTGGTACAATCAAATATGGAATTTTCAATTTTTTTTTCTTTAGAGCAATCAGTTATACCTTTGCATTTGGAAAACCTTAAATGGCCATTAAGGCACTGTTTTGCATAAAATTGATGGAAAGGGGAAAAAATAAATATCACCTTCACAGGTGAACTCAGGAGCTGACTGGATACCACAGTTAAAATCACGTTCCTTTCCTGAATGGGAAGTAAAACAAAAGAGATGCCAAGGACTACACAGGATTTGACAGGCAAAGACATATTACTTCTCTGTTTAACAGTGAATATAAAGGTGGTTTGAGCTTTTTTTTAACTAGTCAATGTAAGAGTCATCACCTAATGGTAAAAGGGACAAGCAAAAGCAACAGTCCTCTTTTTCATCATATATTCACATTGCTGGAAAGTGAAAGGAGGAAGAATCTGTGTGGTATGGTCCTATATCTCCTTGGTCGTTTGCACCTTTGTACCTCTACCGAAAAAACAGTGTCAATACATGCAATACACAGTCTTGTAATTGTTATATATGTGTGTACATGTATATTATAGAAGACAAAAAAAAAGTGCTAGATCTATAAGTATTTCATGTATTTCATGATAATACAAATGTTCCACCATACATTGTGCTCTTGATTTTATTAGTTTTATGGCACAAATCTAAAGTGCAGATGATCAATCTGTTTCCCTGCAGTATGCTTTTCATGTATCCACCGAGAATGCAGAAAAGCATTTGTTAAAACCCACAAGAAATTTTTGTTGTTTTTGGAACAGCCTTGTAATAAGCTTAGAAGTAAGGCTGTGTATTGCAGCCTTATTGTTTTATAGATATCCAGTGAGCTTTATATGCAGTGATATAACCTACATATGCATGAGCTGTAGAAAAATTATTAATTCAAATATGTCTTGATTTTGAGTAGCTAGCTAGAAAAGATTTGTTGCCCATTTTTAAAGGGCTTTGGGTTGTGTGTCTTTATTTGAGCAAAGCTTCATACATTTATACATTTTGAAATGGTTGCTGATAGTGATTGCTCTGTGCTTCACAGTGAATAACATAATCTCAGCTATGAGAAACTTGCAGTAAAAAGATCAGAGAAAACAAAGCACAGTTGGAAAGTTAAGAAAAGGATGAGCTGGACTTCTACAAAATCTATTACTTTTATTTGCAAGTAACTCCTTCGAAAAATGTAGAAGAGCCTTTAGAAAGGACCTGAATGAAGAAAGAATTGGTCGTGAGTGTCTGAGAGGACCTCTTGTAGAGGAGAAGAAATTTCAGCAAATGTTGCAGAAAAAATGGAGGAATAAAGTAAACTGGCAGATAATACTGAAAACCTAGTTGAAATTTTAGTCAGGAGTCTTAGACAGTAAGCTACTTGTAACAGGTCGCATTAACCTGTTCCATATATTTGGGCTAAAAACAATGGGGCTGGGGAGAAGGCTAAAAACATGGAAGTAATATGCACCAACAGTTTGTGCAAGGATTTAAAAGTCGGAGTAGGAAAATTAAACAAGAGCTGTGAGGGAAAAAATGAAGAATAATATTTTCACAGTTACATTTTTAGTGACTTTGACTGACAATGCCAATGAAGAGGAAAAACTAGCAAACAATTGGGAAGATAATCAGATCAAAATATTTAAAAAATTCATTTCAAAACGGAAGGATCAGCTTTTGAAATGTTGTGAAAAGAGAAATGACAAGATTTAGGTATTATCTGGATAGGCATGGAGGAAGAATAGTCATTATTATCAAATGTGCATCTGGAAAAGATAATTTTCTTAAGAAATTAAAACTGTGAAAAGACATTCAATGACATTTTCTATCAATTTCCCTTAGTCACATACCAAAGGAATTTCTCTCTCCAGCTCACATATGGTTGTTAAAATTTTCTGGAAATGTTTTAGAGGATTTCTTACTTGTTAAGCGGCGTTTATGCTAAGGTTTTTCAAAAATTTCAATACTATTTCTTCATCTTCATCTTCATTGATTTCTTCTATCCTCACTTTCTTTGAAATGGTCATCAGTGCAACAGGCTAAATCAGTGGAACTTGGAAACATTATATTGCTACAGCAAAGGAAAGAAAAAGACTCAGCCAAACATTTTCTTCCACCGGAATTTTTTCCAAGAAATGAGGAAGTAAAACTTACATTATAGCAAATAGAAATTGTGTATCCTGAAAAATAGTGCCAAATATATTTTCATGTAGCTTCTAAGAATTTCAGAATTGCTATGATAGGAAGGACACATAGACTTTAAAGGTAGAAACTAAACTGATTGATCTTGTTAAGATGAGAATAAAAGATGAAAAAAAGTGTTCCAATAAAGAAGACTTTCCTGTACAATTAGAAAACAGAAATGAGGAGAATGTAAATAAGGATTCTGGTATAGAAAGTGAAGATTTGAAGGGCAAGTAACCATTCTCCTTTGCCCAAGTGTTGAGACATTTGATCCTTCCTCCCTTACTATCTCTGAAGAAAATGAAACCTTTTAAACTCTGCTTTCTCAAGACACATCCAAATTGTACTACATGAGAGAGAGAAGAGAAACCTGACAGGTCTTCTGAGAGCTTAATTACAACTTTGTTTAAGTACTGATAGGGGCATACAGTATTGACTATCAGGAAAGAAAGAAAACACAGCACACTATCATTATAAGCAAATGTACTTCTGCTTAGAGTGGCAGGTTAAATTAAATCTTCCCCTTGTTAACTGAATTTTCTAAGGCAGAAGAGGATTTTTCTGGCTGGAATTTCTAAGACAAAAGATCAGTGATAAGACTGCCATATCCACCTTATTCTGGGAGATGCTGAAATGTAGAATGGGACCGATCATGCTTTTTTAGAGTATATTCCTGTAAGTGCAACTTGTATAAAAGCAGCTATATTTTGGTGAGGGGGTTTTCCCCTCTTGAGCCTGAGCCTGATTTCAACACTAGTCCCACACTGGCGCACTGCTGTGTCTGTGGAGTGACTTACACAGCCGGGGTCTGTTCTTATGGTGCTCTTATTCCTGACAGACCTCCCTTTGGCAGATTTGGTACTCAGCTTGATTTCTCCCTGAGGAGTTTTCATATTAGAACAAACCAAAGGAGAAAAAAACACAGAAGTGATCTAAATTTCAGTTCCCAGGGAAGTGAGAAATGTGTACAAGTCTGAGCTGGGGTTCTTCCTGCTTTTAATAACAGCATGAGATTCTGGATGAGGTCTTAGAAATCTTACGCAGGAGTAGATTTTGGCTTATGCATGACTGTCATGTGCTGAAACCCCCTGGCTTTTCAGTTTCATGATGAAACGAGACACTCCTGTTCCTGTTTCCATGGTTGAAAAGCCTGAGACAAATAAAACTCTCTGCAGCAGTGTTCGCCTCAATCGGTCAGCGGTGGACAGGTATCAGCACCAGGCCAGTCCATACCTCCTTCACCAAAGCAGTTCAGAGAAGAAATGAGTTTGGCAGAGGACTAGAATTGTTGTAACTGAACACATGCACGCATACACATACAAACACATGTATATAAACATATATATATATATGTATGTACATATATACATACCAAAAAATAAATAAAATCGGTTAAGGATAGCTGTGATGGGAGTGTTTTAAAAAAACTGAAAAATCAAGCCAGTATTAGAGAAGTAGGAACCAAAGCAGAGTTGTCTTCATTCTTTTTTCAGGTTTTTCTCACTTATGCCTGGTGTTTTCATGCTATTGCACCCCTCACAAAAGGTAGTGTGCGGGGGCACCTCCTCTGCTCCTGACACTGTTTATTTTCTTTTTATCTTTTGCCATCCATCTTTCTTGTGTACTCAGCTGGATGTCCTGCCTATTTGCAGTCCCTTCTGTTTGTCTTGCCTTTTTCTGTTGTTGCTTGGGCACCTCCTATGAGTGCCAACATCCAGCTGCTTTTGCCACTTCGGTGGTCGCCATACCTTTGCTACCATATGCTCACATGCTATGTGAAATGCTTATATACTGTTGTTTAACTTGGCCACCACAGTTACAAATACATACTGTTGCAAGTTACACTGTATTAATAGGCTTTTTTTAAACTTAAGGTCAGGGCAAGCTAATTTGAACTATATCCTTATTAATACATATATAATTTACAGGGGTCACAGGCTGCTGATTTGGCTACAAAATACATTTAGTGGGGAGACAAGGAGAAAACTTCCCTGAGATGCTTCTATGGATAAACTCAGGAAAAGAAGAGAGGCCAATTCGTGTCTTATTTATGAATATTCTCTGTGACAACAAGTATTTAAAATACAGATTAGGATCCAAAGTTAACTTCTATTAAAACAAAGCAAACAAAAAAAATCAGAACATTTGATAGAAATGTCTAAAAATTTAGTAGAATTATGTATCATAATCTTATTAATGCTGATTTGAATACAAAGTTCAAAATTTTTGTCCTATATTCTTTGATTCATTTCATTTTTTTAATGACCTTGAATATTCCTGTCTGAAAACAAACTCTGAACATTTTGCAAATGGAACAGTGGGCATAAGTGTGAGCAGATGGTAAACTCTGCTGTAGAGTCTGAGTGTGGCTTTCTGAAAAGTGACAGATAAAAATGTAGCTTCTATCAGAAACTCAAAACAGGAAAGTCCACAGAAAGTTCCTTTCTTTTTCATAAACAGACTGATAAAATCTCAGGTGTGAAGATGTTCAGCATTTCCCTATCATGCAGTGGAATTAGATACTGATGTAATTGTTTTATTTTATTGAGTGTCCAAAATATATCTTTTTTAAGCTCCTTAACCTACAGTGTAAGAGTCAGACATCAGAACTGACTTGTACAAGCAATACAAACAATCATGGAAATGGAATGAAGGACCAACATAAACATTTTCTTCTGTATATGAATGGTGCGTGTTGCACATCACAAAACAACAAATGGGTAAATATATTTTAAGGATTCATAAGAACCTTCATGTGTCAGATTCAATTTTTAACACAGAACTGTCTCTTAAAAAAAAGTAAGATTGTTATACTAATGAGATGTGGCAGCTCATGCAATTAGTTCTGTAATGTCTTTGGGAGCTGCATGTATATCACAAAGCTGAGCCATAGGGACACATTTGATATCACTATAATACAAATAAATGTCTCTACTGCTACTAAAAATAGAGACGCTTTTAACAGGAAAATTACCACCTTTACAAAATAGATCTTACCTGTTGGGTATGCCTTAAAGTTTTAGGTCAGTAGAATGATTGAGTGAAATGATTCTGTATTTAGTGGAGGAAAATTAGATACTTTATAAACATGTTTACAGAAATAAATATATAATGCTTCAGCCCTCTTTTTTGAACATATTTATTTATTTATTTACTGAAATAAATGGACTACTTCAGTTGAAGTATTTCAAAGAAGCAAAATATGTCTTGACTGGAGGAATCTCAGTGCTGCTTCAAAAGCAATAATAAATACCAGAATAAATGACTGTTTTTAGATTCTGATCCTACAGATACAAGTGGACAACCAGCCAGTTGTGTGGATATAGTAGGATCCTCTGCCATATATTGTTTGAACTCTCGGAAGGACCTTTGTTCATGATTTGTAAATTCCTTTAGTTGTATTTTAAAGAAGTTTTACAGCATATCTCTTTTTGATTGGGCTTTGGTGCTGAAAAGGATGCTTGGATGTCATTGTGTTGCTGTATTCAGTAAATACATATGTGGGATGCAGTTATGCACTGGTACTTACAGAAGTGAGGCTGAGCATGTATTCCCCTCTCTGACTGAGCAGGATGAAGGTGGGAAGTATATAGATATCTACCATGCCCCACAACTGTAGTGCCTCCTCAGTCAGTGAGGTCCTCAAGGAACCTCTCTTGATCATTCGCTGTGACCAATGCATGACCCTGGCTCTGGGGCAGACAGTTCTCCATGAGAGCCCAAGGTCAGGTAAGGGATGTGATGGGCCATTGGGGCTCCCCCAGTTGCCACTGCACTTTGGTGCTCCTCATGCATGCAGAGATGAGCTGGTCACTCTCCTGCTCCAATGGGACTGGGATCACCCATATCAGGGTGTTAGTTGAGCCCCTCCACCTGCCATTGCTCCCTGTGCTCCCCCTCATCTGCATCCTTGCAGATGAGCTTATTACCACATAACTTCATGTATTAATGGGCAGTTCTCACATTCATTGTCCCACTGCTGAGATGCTCTTTGGTAATGCCAGTTTTCACCATTTTCACAGTTGCAATGATTTCAAAATTACAAACCAACTCAGCTTTTGTAAGGCTGGTTTATCTAATCAAATTAACTGTCTTCCATACATACGTCTAAATGATCTATTTTAGATCACTGTTTTAGTATCTCACTGCTCTCTCTAGAGTCTATTTAACTCAGAGTGACTTAGTTAATTTAAGTTTGTAGTTGGCATAGAAAACCTTACAGTAAACTAAACAGGAACCTGGTTAGGAGATCAGCAGACAGGAGATGATTTCTGAATGCAAGTGTACATCTTTGATGGTCTTCATGGGCACTTATGGCAACTACAAAAGAAATTCTCATAAAGACAAAGCATATGATATGCACAAATAGTGTGACACCACTATATATGGCTTTTTAGGTCACTGGTGTGATCAGCCTGTGATGACATCCTGGCACACCTTTCTGGCAACTTCAGACATTGCTCTCCCATCAGGTGTTGGTCCATGGCCCACACCAAGGCTCATGGTCAGTTCCTGTTAAATATTGTCCTCTTGGCCATGGCTCATTACCCCTTTTTGTACTGCACTCAGCTCTTGACCAAGGTGAAGCCATTAAAATCAGGTGTGATAAATTGTCCTAGTGCAAAAACACATTTAAGGCAAAGGAAAAGCCCATTAGAGTTACTCTGCAGATTTTTTTTTTTCCCAGCTCCTACAGAGACTTTTGCAGCCTTGAAGGTTATAAGGTATTCTTGGGGTATGTGGGGGTTTTATGTTTTTCTTTTTGGTAGAAAACATTATGACTGGAAAAAAATGGTAAAAGCAACAATAAGGAAATAAAAGATCAATTACAGATAAGACATCTTTCACTCTATTTTAAAATTAAACCAAATTATGTGTTTTTTCCTTCATATGCCTGCAATTAACACAAGTATATTATCCCTTTCTTGTTTGCCACTGCCTATCATTTATTTAAATACAACTTGAAAAAATATATATCTTAAAACAATTTCTCCGTTTTTTCTGTGATATCACAGTTTATAATTTGTGTCTCTGCATTCTGAGCAGAAATGAGCAACATTAATTTTAGTTTCTGTGCAGAGCAGTAAATCTTTCCTTAAAGGAGAGTACAATAGCTAAAAATGAAATTACTGCTTGGACTTGTGGAACTAGATAGGGTTACATCATACAAGGTTTCTAACTCTACATACTTAATGACTGCTGCAGGAACTTATACAGCAATCTGCTGCCTGTACCGTTGCGTGAGAGCTGTAGCTCTGATAATATGAGGAGAATATATAATGGTATACCGCTATATCTACCGGTAACACTAATCTTCTTATACTTTTATTGCTTCCTATGCAAAACACATAGTCCTGGACAGCATACAATCCCTGTGGTGATTTAATATTTTTGGTTATTGATGTGATCCTTATATGAATAGTTTAATAAGCACAGCCAGCAATCACAAATACAGCTATTTTGAAAACCTCTTCACTTTTCACATTTGGTATCATTCGTTTCTGATACAACATGATATTTAGTATATATTTAGTACATTGTCCACACAAGTCTGTTGCACAAATTTAATGACATCATGTCATCTGTCCAAACCGAGAAGCTTCTATTTAGTGAAACTGGCAAACCCAGACTTCTAAGAAACTTTCATTTAGCAGAAATAAGACTTTTGGTCATCTTGAACCTATTTATTAATTATAGTCATTTTTTTCTGAGTAACTCCAGGTGAATTTTTTGCCTTTTGGTTCATAACAGCAAAGGGGAAAGCTCCCATTATACTAGCGAGCGTTCACCAAGTACATGAGATGTTCCAGTTCACGTCTCTCCTTTGACCAAGTCTGCTATAACTTCAGTTGTTGTAGGTCCTTTGGGAGGTGTGGACCTTGGGTAATGATCTCTGTGCTAATGAGGGATGCAGCTAACACAGTATAGAGGAAAGTCAAGAGTAGAAATCAATAACCCAAGTATACGTTCCTCCATAAAGAGTCTAGGGCATTTGTCTGCTCTCTGTTCTATTGGAGAGCATGGATTTTGACTAAGGTACCCTGTCTACGTGATAAATGCCTGGATTTCACATCTATTGTATTATTCTTTCTCTCTTGCTGTCCCAAAATATATGTAAAAATTCTGTTACCTAAAGAAAGTATCACCATTAGCCTGTGAATCTGTCCCATTGCTTCCTGCCCCACTGATTCAGCCTGCGACATCATTTCAACATCTGGCTTTCAGTGCTTCTGAGGCAAAGAGAAACTTCTAGAACTACATAGAACTGTGAATTTTCCTTCTCGTTTTTTCAGTGTATGCTATCTATAACCCCCCTCAAAAATAATAACCCGCTTCCACAATACAACTATTTGTCCCTGAAAAACAAGCTACAAAACTTTGCAATATTTTCAGTTATTGCAACTACTCATCCAGATAAGCCAGTCCTTTTATTTCCAGATTATTTGCAGCTTCTGAAATCAAGAGATCTTATGATACTTCTTAAAAGTTTCCAATTTTTATTATTTTTATATATATATATATGTATGTGTGTATGTATATACAAAGGAAATAAACTTGTGAAGCTTGGAAACCTGAAGGTAGATAAAGACTACTCAGTTTATATTTATACTTACTGCATTTTAGCAAATCGCAAGATCTGAGGAATCCGACTGCAGGCTTTTGTTTGTTTGTTTGTGTTTTATCCTTAGATAAAACTTAGAAAGACTGACACAAGCCTGACGTTTACTGCAGTTCTCGAAATGTTCTGAAGAACATTGTTTTCTCTGAAGATGAAAAAGATTTGTTACAGAGAATTGTGTTAGATACTAATAATATGATACATATAAATCTTAGTGATTATTATTACAATGCATTGAACTTCTTGAAAGTTTTTTACATATTTACAGAGAAATTCAGGATTTGGGAGGATTCTTTAGGGTGACATTAAGACTTACAAATTCAGCTTCCCCCTTGCATTTTATCTCCTTGAGAACTATCACACAGTATTCATGATGCACAAATATAAGCAGAATTATGAGGATTTTCAGAGAGGAATATTAGCCATATAAAATGTGGTGACAACCGTTTATTCATAATTAAATCTCAGAATAATTGAGGAGGCTTCCTCCATAGCTACTCTCATATATAAACCAGTGTGTTATATAAAGAGATCCGAGGCTGGGCTTATATCCTTCTGTGAGAGACGGTGATATAAAGCATCCTTATATATTCCTTATATATCTTTATATATTTGTCCTTCCTTACATGTTAATTCCTGAGAAAGGATGATACTTCTCCTATCTATCATGAGTTTTGTCATTTGTCTGGATTTACTATGGATGAGCTGGAAGTTGCACTGTCAGAAGCTACCCAAGAGCTGCAGTGAGGCACTGAATACTCTCTACTGTCTCCTTATGGAGTTGTGGTGGCTTACTGTTGCGCTAGAGAGAAGAGGAGAGAAGCTTGTTAGTAATTCATGCCACTTCCAGGAGAGAAATGTTAGAATCCTTAGACAAACTATAAAAAAAATTAAAAATTAAAAAAAAATATTGTACTACATGGAGTGAAGAATGACAGCTTCCCCAGTCAAAAGAATTTATTTTTTAAAAAATAGAAAAATAAAATCTGGTGCATTTCTGAGGGCTGTAAATGAGAAACAATGTAAGCCGTAATGATCTTACCTTACATAAGTAAACCTTAACAATATGTGCTACCTAGTCAGCACCAGCTGATTGTTTATTCATTAATCTTCTAAAAAAACCCCACATTGCCTCAAGATACAGAAGGTAGATGCATCTAAAAAGCACAAGCAATTTATACAATCAGCTCCACAGGTTCCTACAATTGATAATGGGATGCCACGAATCAAGTTTGAAAGACTGAAGAACAAAGGAAAGGAAAACAGTTTCAAACATCTTATCAGTCATAATTGAATCAGACAGTGCTGATTAATTTTATGCAAGTTGGTGTGTCACAGTTTTATTTAGCATAGATTGCTCCTCAGTGAAACATTATCATTCTGAGCTGATAGTCACTACCACCCAAAAATGAATGTTCTGACATTGAATTCTTTAGCATCCATAGGAAAAAAGGGTTCAGATTTGAACTAACAGTTGACTACAGTGAAGCTGATTGACATGTTTGTGAAATGGAATTTGGCAGGAGTTATATGTTGTCTGACAGACTCTCTAATATTCATCATACAAAACTGATAGCAATTTTTTTAATGGCTCAGCTCTGCTTAGGTGTTTACATTTATGATAAATATCAGTAAATGACAGCTCTCTCTGGGATTATTACAACCAGATAAATAAACATTTGAGATTGCCAAGAAATCTGATTACCTTTTCTATTTCCTAAATGAGACTGAAATTCTTTTGAAAATCTAGCTCCAGTCGTATGTGCTTATTTTGAGAGTCTATCTCTGTTCTCATGCATAGGCCCTTTCAAAGTGTTCCAGTTGCTTTTCTGTCTCCTAATCCACGGAAGAATGAGGTTATGATATTTCTTTGTTGCTGGTTCTCATAATCCTTATCTTACCTGAAGTTTAGATTTTTCACAGAGGTCTTGCTGCTGACATAGCAGCCTCACCTTGGCCAAGAGCTGAGTGCAGTACAAAAAGGGGAACTGTGGCCAAGAGGACAATGCTGACAGGAACTGACCATGAGCCTTGGTGTGGGCCGTGGACCAACATCTGGCAGGAGAGCAATACCTGCAGCTACCAGGTGTACCAGGATGTTACCACAGGCTGACTAGATTGGCAGCCTGGGCCAGTTGTGAAGATTGTGAAGGTCTTCAGCAGCCGGGATCTGAGGAATGGGACTAACCAACACTGCATGGAAGCTGGTGCCCCAGGTGGCATCACCTGTGAGAGCTGAACTACCACCCATGGGCCCACACGGAGTGTTTGGAGGAGACCCAGCTCAACTATGCCAGATCACAGGAATGGAAACTGGGTCATATCTGAGTTAGTGATGTGGGTGTGAGCGTGCAAGTGTGAGAGAAACATATTGGGTTTGATGAATAGATTGAGCTTAGTAGTGTCATATTTTTGATGTTCTATTCCCTCTGGTGACATTTGGCAAAATAGAACTGAAAAAACCTTTTGGCTGTCTTAAGAGATTATAAACAGTTGCTGTTAGCCCACAAAAATAATATTAAATATCAAGCTAAATAATCTGTGGAAGCTGTTCAAGAAAATTGCTGGGAATTATGAGGTAGTGGATCAAACTTCTGAGAATAAACATGGGTTGGTGTAAACCAACTCCTGTCTGTCCTTAGAGCTTTCAGCTTTGAAAGGTAAAGCTGTGTTTTCAGTGAGATGCGGAAATGAAGAGGCGTTACATTCCATTCTTTTGGGTTACAAATTATAATGATATAATTTCACTAGTAATTGAGTTTTCCATCACACTAATTAAAACCTGAAATATAGATTAAATGAAAGGAATCAGATTCTTTAGGGACCTGCAAGTTTATTACGAGTAACATTTCTAATCCAGTTCGTGTAAGTAGAGTCAATTAAAGTTTCTGAGCAATGTACTCTTATTCTTGTGCCCTGTCCATGTAGGACTTTATGACTTAGGAAAAATTGTAACTGGCTCCAATTAGGGTACATTTACCACTGGATTCTTTACTGCTTAAACATTTATTTTTTTGCTAATGTGATCTCATACTGTTTAGGGGAGCGTGCTCGTTGCGCCTTTGTAAAATAAGAGCAAACATATTCTAAAGTAGAGTAATTTCTGAAAATTTGATATATGAGAGAAATTCATAAAATAAAACCTGATGTGGATAGGTAGTTCACAAAACTTAGGTCCCCTAATACTACTTCCCTCTGAAGTCATCCTATAATGACAGAAAGAGCAAGAGGATGGAGAAGGAAAGAGATCTCTCAAATACAGTTGAGAAGGGTAAGTTCAGCTTCCTATGTGAATCACTGTGTATGTCTCTTCACATAGCTGATAAAAGGATCCTACAGAAATCAGCATAACCAAGCTTAAGTTATCCTTTTTGAGCGCTTATCTTCCCCACTTCATTTACTATTTCTGTTTACCATTCTAGTCCATTTTTAAAAGTTGATTTGGTCTTGTTAGCAATTCAGAGTAATTTTTAATGATTTAGTAGTGTGTATATATATATATATATCAGTGTGATAGAATGCTTAAAATGTATTTCATGTATTTTATTGAAGGAAAATAATATCTGAGTATATAAAAATATCTTTTTACACTGTACTCAGGATAAGCTTGTGTGTACCTGTGTTGCTTAAATAATTTTGTAAAACAAAACAAAAAATTGAAATACATGTAAAATGTATCAGAAATAAAGTAAAATCATAATATGATATATTTCTAGCTTATTCTCCGCATATTTCTCCGGTCCCTATGCAAATGATTTTTGGAACTATTCTGATTGTTATCCATGCGTGCCTTCTGCAAAGAACTGATAAGTAGCAGAAACGACCTAATAGCCTGCTAATGAGCTCTTCCCCCAGTGGAACCTGAAGTCTGATTCAGAGGGTCACTACCAGCCAAGTGCAGTTATTAAGGCTAGTAATTAATCGAGCCAAAGGCACCTATTTGTGACATTTTGAACTTGGAGATTGCCAGATACAATTGTACTTTGTGCCTCGTTTCCACTGAAAGATTAACAAAGCATTATTCTTGTAGGGTAATAAGATATTTAATTTAGGACATGATAAGTGAGTTGATATTTTGATATTTTCAGTAACTTTGGAAAAAATTTCTAGATTTAACTTATTAATGAAAATAAGAAGAGGATAATAAATTGGACTTGCTTTTCAGACTTTCCTGTTTGTGAAGAGACTTTAATAAGAGATCGTAATTAGTTAGCTGAAAATGGGGATGTACCTGTACATATTTTAGTTACCAACATACAGTGTCTCACAGAAGAAGCAGTGGTGGCATGCTGGGTCCTTGATTAGTATCATTAGACATTTGATCTAGCAGTTCAAAGTGTAGTGTATAATTCCCCAGGTGGTTCAAAGCAGGGTTTCTTTTCCATCACTTTTCTCCAAGATCTGCAAAACCTGTAAGACTGAGGCAAGCACTAAGGAATTGAATTGGTAAGTTTATAGAATTAAGGACACTTGGGTAACATTTTATTAATTTTAAGAAGCACTAGAGGAAGAGCATTAGGGATTTTTAAGAATATACTCCATTAACAGTTACAGTCGTTTAGCCCATTAATTTCCTTAGAGGTATTGTGAAGATTAATTAGTTAATATTTCTACAGTGCTTTGAAGATACAAAGTTACTATTTAAGTTCTGAAGTCCTTCCATGTTCCTCTCTCTTTTTTTTTTTTTTTTAATGAATTTATATATGTACAAACTAAAAAATACAGAAATTGCATCTAAAACCTTGATCTTAGGAATCTTTCTGGCAGAAGTGGACAGTACAAGTCCTGCTAAAATCACTGGAGGACCCGAAGTACAGAGTTATCCCCTCACAAGGAAGTTTTTAGTATCAACCCAAATGTTTAGAGTTAGTTCAAGTCTCTCTGGAGTCTGGAAGATGAACTTTCAGCCTGGGAAGAAGTTCTTGAGTCCACCTTTTGAAGGAAAATCAGTACTGTCAAGCTCCCTTTTTTTTGTGAGCCTAGTGCATTTGGTATACATTCTGGCAAAATTAGAAGCTTACTTAGTGATTTCATATTTCACTAGAATAACTTAAGGAAATTATTTTATCTTCTTAAGCACCACAGGTTCAGAGATGTTACTCATTAAAATAACTTGCTTTCACCAACGCTGAATTTGTAGATGGGCTTGTAATATACATTGTGCATTGCTGTTGCTCTCCTTTTACTTTCTCACCTTTATATTTATTTTCCAGTCTGTTTAGAGCAGCATTCCATTAAAAACTGTACTGGAATACTGTAGTAATAATATCTTATTTCAGTGTATTGATATGACCTTAGTTTTATCTCATAGATTCATGAAGTGTTATCAATATCCTTTTACATATTATGAAGTTTAGCATTAAACCTTTTATTATTTAACATCAGTTTTTAAAATTTTGAATCCTAATTTAGTATATGAGTTAGCAAATGATGAATTGAAAGGTAAAGCATACCACACTACGCCAATGTTATAGGAAAATGAATCTTAATATTTCTTTTTTTGATATTGTTAAATGTTTCTATGAATACAAAAGGCTGTTGAATTGTCACCGTGAAACATGTCTGGATCATGTTCCCCCAGTTCACTAGCCTCATCAGTTGACAGGCCTTTATTTACAAATGGTCTTTTTTCCCAGTTGTCCTTTAGAACAGTTAGAACATCCATTTTATTTAAAAGTGACTTGTTATCCAAACATCTTTTCCGCATTATAACCACTCTGGAAAACTGTCAGTTTAATAGTTTTGAAACACCAGCTCCAAAATTAAACAGGATTGGGCCAAAGCAAGTTCAGAGACATATTGTTTTCTAAGGGTATCCTCAAGCCTAGGTATAATTCCAAGACTTATTTAATAAAATAAAATGTTGTTTGGAAGACACATGTCATTCACAGCCTGAAATAACAAGGACAGCATTTTTAGTGTATCAGGAAAGACTATTTAATTGAGGAGCTTGTTTATAAAATTTGGAAACGACACAAGCAACACATTAAGCAAATAATGTATCTCACAGTAGTTTGACAACTTGTATTCTATCCAACAGAGAGAAATGCTGTTTACTCCAGACTGTTCATTAATCATTATATAAAATAAAAAGTAAAATAGTAATAATCCTTTTAAATTAATGCATGTGTATGTATCTAACACATACAAAATTTTCAAATTAATTTTCATATATGTAAAATCTACAAAAGCACATTTTCATTGTTCTTTGTTTTGAGGAAAATGCCAGTAAAGGACAATGTTGAGCATATTATTTAAAAAATAACATGGAATTGGATCATTGATCAATGTTACCTGACTGTAGAGGAGTAAAGAAGTTAAAAGCATTTTGGAACCATCATTGCAGCCTGTTCACCACAAATGCTATTTTATAATTAGAACCTTGTAATCTGATGCATCTAACAGGTATATCACAGCTGGAAAAAAATGAAGCCAGGAGGAGCAGGAACGTTCACGCAAGAAACAGTACTGATACGTCATGCTCTGCATCACCAACCACTTCGACAGAACTTCAGTTTATACTGAATGTTCTGTTTCCCAGATGTTTATTTAGGTTTGTTTGTTTTCTCTTAAGCAACCATGACCGGCATCCTGTTGAATGAGCTGTCAGGCCCTTTTGTTCTGATCTGCTGTATTTTGTTATTCTGCACAGAACTGAATGAAATTTGGATGGAAACATAATTTAGGAGAAGCATTCTAGACTGAGATCAAAAATTTTTAACAAGTGACTTAAATTTTAAATAAAGTAATTTTATGCTTTCTTCAAAGGCTGAGAAGTTTTAGAGAATTCATATCATGCTATTTTTCCCTTAGGATAGATCTCAAAGTAGCAAGTAATCTAATCTTAATACTACTTATTTAGCAAAATAAAGCTATATTATGCATATTTATGCATATGTAATTAGGCAGTTATTTTATAATTATTGGACTCATTTATATTCACACAACTTCTGCAACTTTTTTTTTCTTATCTAGCTTTCAATCCAAAACAGATGCATTCAATTTTAAAAACAATCTAGTGCCCTGCAGGTCTTGCTGATTTGGCATATAGCATATACTGTTTTTCATGGTCTAAATATCTAGCTTGTAAAATTGAACCACAAGCACAAAAAAACAAAAGGCAAAGAATATCAGAAAAAAAGTAACATTGATGATGTCCCTTTATCTATAAATTGAGCAGAATATTCTCTGAATAGAACTTACTGATGCACAAGCTTCTTAAGGAGCTTATAAGAGAAACACAAGGTCAAAACAGCTACACTATTTAAGATAAACTTAATGGTGCAGGTGAAATAGTCCATCTCAAAGAAGGCTTTGTTTGTTTCAAAGGTTTTTAGTTGATTATCAGAAGAATAGGTGTGCTCTGATTGAGAAAAATTCCCCAGAGAAATATGCTGACCCTTTCACAGGTATGACAAAACATGTAAATTGCTCTGATCCAATTTAAATTCCATTAAAAAAAAAAATCTAATTTCAATGGATGACTGGACTTTTAGGGCCTCTGTTGGATGACTGGTATTAGTCATTAGGGGTTTTTGGCTTCCAGAAGGATTCATCAAGCCTTTACCATAAATTCTTCTCAAAAAACAAGTTGACTGTCCTCATTTGTCAATAGTAATGCATTAAAAATAAGCTACATGGGTTAAGGTATAGAAACAAAGATTATCAGATTTCTATAGTATTTAAGGAGTCTTATTTTTAATTTACCAAAGAGCATTAATATTCCAATGTGAAAAGTTTGGGTTTATTTGCTAGTGTCCATATTAAGCTTTGTTCTATTCTTTACAGAAATAATACAGATATTTTATATTAGGAAGCATACTGTAGAAATAGGCAAAAAAAAATTATGAATTTTGAGAAGGAATTTTAAATAAATGCCATGAGTAAAAGATGTCCTTGACAAATCCATTACCTCAGTCATCCTCTGTTTTTATCATTCTTAAATGCTAACTTCAATGCAAGGCTGCTTACTACCCATGCTGAGGAAGAGCAAGAAACTATGTGCTGCAAACAAATAATTGCTGGTGAATATAAAATAGATACTCAGATGGGTCTTTAAGTTCAAATCTTCCATTCAAAATATAAAGAAAAATTTGCATGCATTGAATGAAATAGAAAACCTAGAGAAAAAAAATCCATAAAGCAACTTTTCCTTTTCCTTTTCCTTTTCCTTTCTCCTTTCCCTTTTCTTTTTCCAAGAATAAGGCTACTGAGCATGATAATAGCTATGCTTGAATTAAGGTGCATTTCCTACAAAAACAAAAATTTTGCATCATCCAGAAAGTAGTGGAGTTTCTGGAGACTGGTATTTGCATAGAGGCAATTTTATAGTGAACTGAAGTCTTCTCTGGGTTACTAACTCACTATACAATTACATTATAAAAGCAAATTAAATTACTATTTCATTACTATTATTGTTTTATAAATTGATTTTTGCCCTTGCTGTTTCTGTTAATTATACAAATGCAATTTATTTTCTAGCAAGTGTGCTTCTGTATCAGCTTAATACCTCCATTATTGGCTCTTCTTTTTACATTGCAATGACATTATTCTGCCTTCATATTTTTCAAAAAAAAAAAAATGTTGACTTGTAGGCATTTGAACTGGTAGATTCTGAGAAGTCTACTGATTTCGTATTTTGTTATTATTAACAATATTGATAGCTTTTCAAATGAAAATGGTTGTCATACTTTTTGTTTTTGCTATTTTAATGAAAAAGCTAAAATAACTACATCCATTCAGAAAGTATGCGTTCACTCATATATATATATATGCATACATATATATATAGTATATATCTTCCTGATTTGCAGATCAAATACAGTTTCTAGACTTTTTGCTTTATCTTAGATTGATGAGGAAAAAATTAGGTAACTCAAAAAAAGAAAAAAGGCAACAAGAAAATTTTCCTACCTTGGTTCTATTTTCCTTTCCATTATTCTGTACATAATGAAATAGTAGGCTACAACAGCTTGAAAACTCTAGGGATACAGATGAAAAAAATATATACATTTTCATGATTATATGATTATGTATTCTAGATTGATGTCTCAAAACAGATTTTTCCAGCTTTTCCCAAATCAGAAGTTATCTTTTGAATTATATTCAATATTTTATTTTAATTATTTTTATTTACATTTTTTGACAGTTTTCAGGGTTTGTCTGGGGTCCTCGCTTTAAGTATTTTGAAAGTCTGAGGAAAAATATTCTTGACATACATACAGGTGAATGAGTCTTTCAGCTTTAAACAAATGCCTGAACAAAATTGTCAAATGTCCTTAGTTAGGCAAAATACTGATTTTAATAAATTAAGAAGAGATGAAAAGCTACTTCTGGGCCTGCAAAGAGACTATGCAGCACAATTTAAACATAGCATAAGCAATTTTCTGCAACAACTAAAATACTGTATTTTATGGAATTTACATACAAACTCATAGATCTAGTTTTATATTTTAAGAAAGAGCTAAATGGACAAAACTTTCAGTGAATAATCACTTCTTTTTTTAAAATCTCTCTTTTTTTGTTGTTTATTCTAGAGGCATAAAGGATTCAGTATGATGATCTGGCAGTGCAGAGGGTTCAAAAATACCCTATATCAGTTCCCGGTCAGAAATGGATTTATAATCATCATTCACTATTACCATCAGAAATACTATCATTAATGTGACTGAGAGTGCTTGTATAAATTACGGAGGACTGGAAAAAAATGATCTCTGTAATTTATAGCTTTAGATTCTCTAGGTTGATTACAACATTACTTGTATAGTTTTTCTTACAAATAGCTGCTTGTCATTCTGTTCCTCCTCTCCCTGTTTTTTCATTTGATCAAAAGGGCTAGATTTTTTAATATTCCTATAATTGTGACATCTTCACATAAGTTACACAGATGTATTAAGCAACCTAATCTAGTTTTATTTTCTTAAAGAATCATAGAAATGTAAATAAGTGAAGTGAAACATTAAGTTTCTGTAAACACTAAGAGAAGATTATTTTTCTTATTATTCAGGTTATATTTTTCCACTTGTGTCCTTAGAATTTGGCTTTGCAGACCCTACATTTGTCTCCCTTTTCTGAAAACTCATTACTGTTTACAAAGATTTTTGATGCTGATAGGTAACTAAAGACAAACTGAACTACCAGACTTTTAATTGGACTAAGCATAAAAATATGATAATCAGCTATATAATGTTTGCTATCTTTTCAATGATTTTAAATACCTAGGTATATTTTACTTAACTAATTCAGGTACTGAAATTACATACAGAACTAATACAGAACTATTCCTGAGGATCCTAATAGTACTTATAAAAAAAGAAAAAAGTGATATTCCTATTACGATAGATCATTGCTTTAAAAATGTTTGGCCCTATTTTGAAGATATTTGAAGCACCATGCCCTGAATTCCACAATTTAATATGGGTCAGAAAATAGAAAAGCTTTTGAAACCTGTGATCTCAGGAAGATACAGTCTCAAAACACTCTCCCTAGTCTGCAAATCGTCTTAGAGATTTGCTCTGAGATGTTAATGTTCTTTGAGTATCCATGGGTAATAGACAAAGTTTGGGAGGAGCCCCAGCACATCCTCTAGGAAAATATGAAGACTATTTCATAGGGGAATTTTGCCCCAACACTGAATTAACAGGGTTAAATCTCCTTTCCTATCCCATACAAATCGCTTGGCAATTTGTTCATATTCATTCAGATGGGAGTGCTCGCTGTTACCATTGCTTGGTCAGAGGACCAGATCTGCTGTCCACTTCTTAGGCAAAATTGCTGTTGATGTTAATGGTTATGATAAAATCTGGAGCTGAGCATTAAGTATAGGAACAACTCTTTTACTTTGTGCATATAATTCTGAAAGATGATGACTTACATCTTCTGAAAAACTTTAAGAGGAGGGATGAATAAGGTGAATAAATGACTGTTTCCCCGTTGTGCTTCTTCAACTCGTTTGGCAGAGAGATCATCCCTAGGAATGACAGTGCAATTCACTGTCATCCTGGGTGACATTCATGCTCCCCTCTGCTAGCATTTGCAGATATCATTGTAACAAATGATAACACCTTTAACTAACAAAAATTTCTAGATAGTTCTCTATCTTTAATACTAGTCCTATATAATCATTACTTGCAGACCTGGGACAATAGGTTGCAGGGCATCTACCCTGGACTAAGTCTCATTACCGACATGAGCTTAAAGATTGTGAGATCAGAAGTCACACACTTTTCTACTTATTCGTAAAGAAGAGAGATGAGAGCCACTGCCTGGGCCCAAACAACTTCAGATTTTAGAAATTCATAGTCAAGATCCAGATGATTCACTTGTGCTGTGTGTATTTGTGTGCAAGCTCAAATTCAGTTCAGAGCATCATTTTTCTTTGCTTCTGCAATGTGATCTTGCTGAGTAACATCCATGTCCAAATTTTACTGATGTATCATATATTTTTTGAATAGACATGTTGTAATTGAGTCTCTTAACATGGTAATAAATTTAAAAATTAACAGGGGCTAGAGAACAAGCTCTCTTTATGACCCTAACCCATTTCTTGTTATATGTCAAATGCTCTACCAAAAGACTTAAAATAGTGCTGATAGTCAAAACTGCAAATGGATAAATGGTTAATCTTTACCATTTGACGGGAAATAGTAAGGAAAAATTGTTAGTTTCATGCAGATTGATTGGAAAAAAGTTGAATGTCATGGGACTTTAAGCAGTGATGAGATTTGACACATCCATGAAATTAGTTAGAACCATAACAAAGAGACAGTGCCACTGATAATGAATTTTATTTAGAAAGCAAATAGTACATTTGCTTATTTCTATAGGGAGCTAATAAGGTAACAGAATGAACTGCAGTAACAAACCTTCAGGCATACTACTGCTTCATTGTGCAGCTTACTTACAAGAATAAATAAAAGGGAAGAGTTGAGAAGTGTGAACAAATTTGCTCATCTTTTACTTGCTACTCTGAATGTTAACTCTGAAGAATTAAATGGATTACACAGACAGAAGATAACTTGCTGAGATAATCATGCCAATGACGATATAACAAGACTTTCAGTTACAAAATATCCTTTCTTTTCCTACAGGTTTAATCAAAAATTTATTCTGGGATAAAATCTGGAACTTTATGTCACACTTTAAAGGATATTTTTACATAAATCCAGAATATTTTTATCCATTGTCCCCATAGTTAAAGACCACAGTAAGATGAATAAACTACCTGTAGACTTTGCAAACTTCTATAATAAGGGTCACTAAAAGTTTCTTAGCACCTACTGTAGTTGGATTGTAAACACTAAGATTTATATTTAATTATTCTTAGTTACACTTAATATTAGCTGGTGTCTCAGCATTGTTCAACAAAGTAAAAAGACTACTTCTAGAAAATGGGTATACTCAATTCCAGGAGAGATTGAATTGATATTTATTAAGGATTGAAGAAATATCAAAAGACAAAAAATGAAAGAGAAAATTATTTTCTTAAGTCAGAGCTGTAATTTTGAAAAGACATTATATGCATAAATTCTCTGGTGAAACTTTCCATGATTCGAGTATCTGATTTCCCTTGCTGCATGTGTTAAAACTCCAGACTGTGTCTTACATTTCTCATTGCTACTAAATTTACCATCATCCAGTTAACCACTGGGAAAATCATCTTGATCTGATTTCAAGTTTATTTATTTGAAAAAAAAGAGGAGCATAGTAACAAATTAGAGTTCTAGATTGGTATTTTAGGGCCTTTCTGTGCACCTGTGTATATGTAGGCTATGATGACATACACGTGAGGGGATAGCAGTGGATCATTTACCACGGCTTTAGCAAGCCTTTTTACAAAGTCCCTCCTAACATCCTGATATCCAGGAAAGGCATAAATAAGGCTATAAGATGATTGGGAAATTGGCTGGCCTGCCACACTAAGAGTGTGGCACACTAAGACAGCTAGTGAAGGTCCCTTAGGGATCAATACTGGGCCAAAACTGTGCAATGTAATGACTTAATTAATTAATGTATTTAATGACCTAATGATGGAATGGAGAGAACTCTCAGTAAGTTCAAAGATGAATGCGGGAAGCTGATGAACATGTTGGAAGGAAGAGATAATTGAGTCTGACAGGCTGGATAATTGGGCCAACTAGAGTTGCATGGGCTTTAACAAGATAAATGTGAAGTCCTCCATCAGGAACTGAACAATCCCAAGCAGCAGTACAGGCTGGAGTCTGGTTGGCTAGGGTGCAGTTCAGCTAGAAAGATCTTGGGAGTCTGGGAGGACAGCAAGCTGAAGAGGAGTCAGCAGTGTGCCTTCACAGCAATGAAGGCAAATTGCATTCCTGGGCTATGTTAGCAAATTCATGACCAGCAGATAAAGGGATGTGATTATTTCACCCTACCCAGCACATTTTAGGCCTCACCTGGAATCCTGTGTAGATTTTTGGCCTCCTAGTTAAAGACATTGAAAAATTGGAAAAAGTCCAGTGGAGCCCCACCAAGATGATCAGAGATCTGGAGAACTTGACAGAAAGAAAGGCTGAAGGAATTGGATTTGTTCAGTTTACAGAAAAGAAAGTTCAGGATGAATCTGATCACGGTCTTTCAATACTTAAAAGGCAGCCATAGAGAAGATGGAGGTACTCTGTTCACAAGGATGCATGGTGACAGAAAAAAACAAGGCAACAAGCATAAGTTGTTTCAGGAGAAATTCTGTTTAGATACAAGGAAAAAAAACTCACTTTGAGAACAAAGAAACCTTAGAATAGGTTACCCAGAGACGTGGTGGATTGTCCCTCTCTGAAAATATTCCCAACTTGGTTAGAGAAGGCACTGGACAAGGATTTGTCTTCTAACAGATTGGACAAGATGATCTGCAGAGGTCCCTTTCAGCCTACACTTTCCTACAATTCTCTAATTTATTTTCAGAGGGACTCTAATCAGAGGTTCGTAGTGATAGAACAAAAGGCAATGGGCACAGGTGTCAGCAAAGGAAATTCTGGCCTACAGACAAGGAAAAATATTTTCACCGTGAGAGTGGTCAAATATTGGAACAGGTTGCCAAGAATGGAATTGCTATTCTTGGACATATTAGAAATTCTACTGGACCAGTCCCTGAGAAATTGAATAAATTGGCCCTACTTTATATGGAAGGTTAGACCAGTTGATCTCCAGAAGTCCCTTCCAACCTAAATTATTATATGTTTCTATGAAGCATAAAGACAAGAAATGCTTCATAATCATGAACAAAGTTCAGACAGCAAGTAAATTCTCTGATAGGGTGGGTCAAGTTGCCTTAATGAAATGCTACACCAGTAATAATATCCTTTGCTCTAAATATACATATATATATATATATATATATATATATACACACACACACACATATATATTATGTATAAATATATATACATATATATGAGCATGAAGATCATCTGTGGTAGCAAATGTTCTATTTTTATTTTTGAAGCAGGCAAGACTACCTGGCCATTTTTTCAAGTTAAGATGGAAACTGGAATACTACCTGGCCACCAGATAGACTTTAATAAACAGTCCTGAAAATTTGTAGAGTTCCTAATAATTAGATAGCTCACTTCCATTTCCAGAAAGCAGTTTACTTTCTTTAGAATTCTCAGTAGATGATACTATTTTAATTACACTTAGCACACAGGTAAGTTTAATTTTCCATTTTATACATCATTCCATAAAAAATACTAAACTAGACTGTAAAATTTAATTATCATTCTGAGCAGAAGGGAACTATAGATACAAAGGATTTCTAAGTATTTCTGGTATTCTAGAAATAACACCTAAAACCTGAGAAAGGAAACTTATGTGACAGAAAGTTCTGACTAGTCAGAAGTTCCGGCTATTGAGTGGTAAGCTACAGGGTTTTATACAATCTAGGGATATAACAAAGTGATTTAACAACAGAGATTATTAGGGATGCCATTCTACAGCACGCTTCTGCTACTTCCATGGTACCAAAATATCGGTGGATATTTGAACCTAACACAAAAAGTAAAATAGTACTATAGGCTTTCCTATTCACCTTAATAAGCCAGAGAAGACTTAAAGAGAAAAAGCATTTTGTATGATTTAAAGTTTACTCTACATTTTTGACAAAGCTGCTGGTGTACTGTCTTTTTCCATCAGTAACGAACCACATCCATGGTATTTAATCCTGAATTTCTAGTAAATTGAGTGATAGGATCATGTTTCTTTAGTGAGTGGCACCTCTCACATGCAGACTAATATTAACCAAGATGGTGAAAGAGCTCTTTTTTGCACGCATTTTTGAGTTCTTTCTCCATGGAGATCTGCTTACAAAATAAGACCTAGTTTAAATAGTACTTTAATGATCAAAGTAGTTAACTGGATTGGGTGATGATACCTCAAGGATTTCCTAAGCCTGCTGTAAATCATTTAGATATGTCATTTGTTGGTTTAAAATCTGCATGGAGTGTCATGGATCATAAAAGCACTAGTTGTACAAGAAGAATAATTTACTCTCTCTTCCTTCGTACATGATATCCTGAGATTTATTGTATAGACGACTCCTTGCATTCTGCATGGATGAGCAAGGAGCTGCTGGCAAAACTCCAACAGAAGAAGAAAGTACACAGAATATGGGAAAAGGGACAGGCTACTTGGGAGAATTATAGGAATGCAGTCAGAGTATGAAGAGATGCAGCAAGGAAGGCTAAGGCCCAGTTGGAATTGAATCTGGCAAGGGATGTTAAGGACAACAAGAAGGGCTTCTTCAAACACATCAGCAGCAAGAGGAGGACTAGGGAAAATGTGGGCCCACTATTGAATGGGGCAGGGGCCCTGGTGACAAAGGCTACAGAGAGGGCAGAATTACTGAATGTCTTCTTTGCTTCAGTCTTCATTGCTAAGGGCAGCCCCCAGGAATCCCAGAGCCCAAAGGCAAGGGAGAAAGTCTGGAGAAAGGAAGACTTTCCTTTGGTTGAGGAGGATAGGATCAGCGATCTACTGGGCCAGCTTGACATTCACAAATGCATAGGCCTGGATGAGATGCACCTCCAGGTTCTGAGGGAGCTGGCAGACATTGTTGCCAGGCTGCTTTCCATCTCCTTGTATGATCATGGAGAACTGGAAAGGTGCCTGAGGGCTGGAAGAAAGCCAATGTCACTCCAGTCTTCAGAAAGGGCAAGAAGGAGAACTGAGGAAATTGTAGGCCAGTCAGCTTCACCTCTTTCCCTGGAAAGGTCATTCTGGATGTCATCTCCAGACGTATGGAGGAAAAGAATGTGATCAGGAGTAGCCAGCATGGAGTCACCAAAGGGAAAGCATGCTTAACCAACCTGATAGCCTTCTCTGAGAGAATGACTGACTGGGTAGATGAGGGGAGAGCAGTGGATGTTCTGTACCTTGACCTCAGCAAGGCTTTTGACACTGTCTCCCATAACATCCTCCTGGATAAGCTCAGGAAGTGTGGGTTAGACGAGTGGACAGTGAGGTGGATTGAGAACTGGCTGAAAGGCAGAGCTCAGAGGGTCGTCATCAGTGGCGTGCAGACTAGTTGGAGGCCCGTGGCTAGTGGCGTCTCCCAGGGCTCAGTACTGGGTCCCATCCTTGTTCAACTTTTTCATCAGTGACCTGGATGAGGGGACAGAGTGCCTGCTCAGCAAGTTTGCTGATGATTCCAAGTTGGGATAAGTGCCTGAAACAGCTGAGGGCTGTGCTGCCATTCAGAGAGACCTGGACAGGCTGAAGAGTTGGGCAGAGAGGAACATCCTGAGGTTCAACAGGGGCAAGTGCAGGGTCCTGCACCTAGGGAAAACTAACCCTAGGCACGAGTACAAGCTGGGGGCTGACATTCTGGCAAGCAGCTCTGCAGGGAAATACCTGGGAGTGCTGGTGCATGACAAATTGACTATGAGCCAGCAATATGCCCTTGTGGCCAGGAAGGCCAATGGTCTCCTGGGGTGCATTAGGAAGAGTGTTGCCAGCAGGTCAAGGGAGGTGATCCTGCCCCTCTGCTCAGCCCTGGGAAGGCCTCATCCCAAGTCCTGTGTCCAGTTCTGTGCTCCCCAGGACAAGAGAGACATAGAGCTACTGGGGAGAGTCCAGTTTAGGGCTATGAAGACGATCAGAGAGCTCGTGCATCTGCCCTATGAGGAACGGCTGCGAGAGCTGGGCCTCTTTAGCCTGGAGACAAGAAGACTGAGGGGGGATCTTACCAATGTCTACAAGTACCTGAAGGGAGGGTGTCAAGGGGATGGGGACAAACTCTTTTCAGTTGTCCCATGTGACAGGACAAGAGGCAATGGGCAAAAACTGAACCACAGGAAGTTCCGCCTGACCGTGAGGGGGAATTTCTTCCCTGTGAGAGTGACAGAACACTGGAACAGGTTGCCCAGAGAGGTTGTGGAGTCTCCTTCTCTGGAGGTCTTCAAGGCCCGCCTGGATGCAGCCCTGTCTAACATGCTCTAGGTGACCCTGCTGAGCAGGGAGTTTGGACTAGATGATCTCCAGAGGTCCCTTGCAATCTTACCGATTCTGTGATTCTTATACATAGTCTAACAATGCTTTTGAGCTCACAATGCGACTGATACCTGGACTGGGACTGGTTAATTTGTACACAATATAATGACTGAATTGTGGTAAGTTATTTGGCAAAAGGAACTCTATATATTTTAAATTCTTTATTCTTGTTATTCAGTGGGGTTTTATTTATGTTTATAAATAGTAAAGTTTAAGCTGAAGATTGCAAACTTCTGTGTTTTTGATCCACAAAGAGGTCAAACACATTGATGTCACAGAGCAGGAACAACATAGAGTATTACATTTCTTACAGCTGGATTGTTGTCTTTTAATAAAGGCACAGTGTGTGTCGTCTGTTTTCTGAGCTACTGGTAATTGCTATGTCAATGAACTGCGGTGAGTAAAGAGTGATTTATGAAGAAGGAAATTCAACGCAGAAATAAATGCATTCTAAGTTTTGATAACTTTAATATAATTTCCTATTTTTCACAGGCATATAATGATGATCCCAGTCCTTTGTGAGACATTTTTCCATTTAGTAGGGTTTAAGTAGTAGCATAATGAAAAGATTACTCATAACAGTGAAATATACCATATACTTTAAGCCACCCTTGGAGGATAGTCAGTGGCGATGTGATTTTTTTTTTTTACTCATATCTGATATAAATATTCACTATTTATTTACTTGTTAATGCTCAGTAGTTGTGACTAGTAGATCGATTGTCCTAGAGGACAATAAACTAGTGAACTGTTACTCTGGTGACCTTGCTGCCTGTACCAAAGAGCAAATTTTCATTAGTAGTAATATAAAAGAAAGTTGTGACCTATTACTGTGTTTTGAGCAAGTGAAATAGAAGATGGCATCTGATTGTTTTGTTTTGGATTATTTTTCTTTTGGATTATTTTTCTTTGTTTCATTTCTGTTTTCAAATTCCAGTCTGAAAAGAAAGCATGAAAGAGCTTAACGATATTACTTTTTATTTAAGGTAGCAAACGGAGTTGAATTCATATGTTCAGTTGAGCAGATGTTTAGCTGATTATGTATCCAGCTTCTCTTTGTGGAGATTAAAAAATCCCAATTCTACCTCATTTTTGTTCTCCATTTCAGTCCAATCCAATACTTCTTCTGGTTGGAACTATACTGAAAATACTTTTCAGACAAAGGGTGAACAGGTCTGTCATATCACTAATCAGTATTGTGCTTTTTATTCTTGGTCCAGAAAGATTTGCCTATGTGTCTGCACAGACTGGGTGTGTTAATTAACTTTATATCGTAGTGTCAAAATCAGGTCCTAGTTTTTTTAGGTAGGGGGCAGTTCTGCTTCTCCATTTTGACAGGATCACCTCGATGAAAACTTTTATTGATCTCATTGGTAGCAGAAAAACTAAGAAAGTTGCAATGTTATTGGCTTATGAACTTAATTTCCCTTATCACGCCCCTACAGAATAATCTGAAGGCAATACATTATAGTTCCATCCCCCAACAGCACAGAGAGATTTAAGGTAATTACTTCTGTGCCTGGAAGGCTTTGAGAGCTCAGGTTTTTCCCTATATTAAAAGCTGCAGAAGTACTTTGCCTATTCAGTTCATTAATTTCATTTTCCTGTGCTTATTTCTTGGTCACAAGAGTCCTGGTCATGAATGAGTTACTGATTGAAACATGTAAGAGTAGCATTCATTAAAGGCACCAGGGACTGTTTATTTTCACTTAAAGGATCCTCTCAAGCTCTTCCTCCCAGTTGATAATGAGCTTTAATCTTTGTCATTATGTCAAAAAATAACAAAACAATAATACACAGAGTTCCAGTATTCCAAAGTTTACAAAATATTTAGGTGCAAGCATTTGTTCCAAGACTACTTAAAAACATGATGCAATCAAGCAATATAACTGCAATTATCACATACAAATCATTACAAAAGAAGTCATAGTACAGACTGTAAGAAAATATGGCATCAGTAAGTCAAATACATGTATTTCCATTGTAGTATTACCTTAGAACAATGAAGGCTGATAAATTAAGTCTAGCAAGACAAAGCCATTTTTGTCTCTGTGGAATCAAAATATCAAGAAACATTGTATGATAAAATTGATTTTAGGTGTTCTAAGAGTATATATAAGTACATTTTGATTTCTTCATTTATGAAAGCTAATTCAGTCTAAAATCACAGAACACTTAATAATTAGCATTAAAGGTCAAAGAGTAGGCAAAAAGAAGGTCTAAAGGTTTCAGAGAGCAAAAACAATCCCCAGATGAGCCTGACACACAGTAAAATGAGCCTAAAAACTAAGGATGATTTATTTTATTTATTTTAATGAAAATAATGCTAACACCTATCCATACGGGAAATGCGATAATGTTAAATTTTCATTGTCTCGGAATCATAAAATGACTGAGGTTGGAAGGGGGCCCTGCAATTTTCTAGTCCAATCCCCTGGTCTAAGCAAGGTCAGCTAGATCAGTTTGCCTAGGGCTGTGTCCAATTGGATTTTGAATATCTTCAAGAATGGAAAATCCACAGCTTCTCTGCACAACCTGTTCCAATATCATCTACCACACCAGTCATTTTGCTAAGGAAGGGTATCAGGTTGGCCGGGAATGATTTCTGCTTTGTTGACTACTGCCAGTCATCTGCTTATGCTTCGTTTGTTTGGAAATGGTTTTGTGGATAAGTTACTCCATCACCTTCTCAGGGATTGAGGTGATGTTGCCCAGCCTACATTTTCCTCGGTCCTCCATTTTGCCCTTCTTAATGATAGGAGTGATATTTGCTTTCTTCCAGTGAAAGAAATGAAAATACAGTGAAGTATATCACTATGGCTTCAGCTGATTATTATGCTGCGAATAAGAGCAGAAATTGTATCCTGGAATACACCAACTTTTACAAAGCAAAGCTCATAATAGCTCCCTGCTTCCCCATTATAAATCTGGAGAAATATGAATGATTTAAATAAAATTGCTCTTACTTTATGTGCATATGTGTAAGATCAGAGCTTGGTATAAGTGTTTTTCTTGTCGCCTCTGTGGTTGTTCCTTTCACGTTATGTAGCTTCAGAAGTTGATTACTAACAACAGCACTTGATTTGCAACATGCCAGTTTGCTAGAAATCTTAGCACGTTAGGAAATGCATTACTGAATTACCTGACTCTCCAATTTCTCAACTAATTTGGTTTCTATTTAAACTACAGAGCTCTTCCACAGACTCATCAAATTCCACCAGCTTGCTGAAAGGCTGGTTGATCAAAAAGGGATCTTGTTGAGCAGATGCAATGTTTCACTAGATATTATTTGCCTGGCCAGCACTTTGGGGGATAGAATAAGCATCTATTAGTCAAGGGGCAAAGCAGAAGTTTTAACAACCTAGATGTTTTTCAGTCATGTTCCTCATCATTTGCTGTACCATTGAATGCTGTAGATTTTGATTGATAAAAGCCTCAGTCTGGTCTTTCAACTTCACAAATTCCACAGATTTTCTAGCAGAAATTGTCTTCCTGTTTGAACCTGTTAACAGTTGCATTTGTGTAATCATCAAGACAAGGCAATTATTTTCTCTTTAAAAAAACAGTGAAAAAAAATCAATAAGATATAAACACTGAAAGTAAGCAACACAGTAAGTGAAGATTAGACAGCTCTCTCTTGTATAGAGAATGAACCTTTCTGCATCTCTATTGAAAAGATGAAAGTACAAAACTGTTTTGATTCTTAATGCTCATTAATTGGTTAACTCTCCAAGAAAATAACTTTGATAAAGACATTTCAGTGAATTCAGTAATGTGCAGCTTGCTGGACTGTATTTTCAGCTTTACATAACAACCTGAAGTTCTTACTGGAGAACCTCACAAAACTGTGCTCTGAATGTCAGGGAGTAGCATGAGTAAAACAGTCTAAAAATGATGCTTAGCTTGGAGCTGAGGGTGTTGACAAGGCAGGCAGTAGCAGTGGCCTTCCCAGCAAGGACGCAGTCACACAGTACCCAGGTGAGGGGAGCAGCATGGGTCCAACGACCATAATCAGATTCTGCCAAGAGTCCAGATCACCAGAACATAGTGAGGAAGGACGTCTAAGGTTAAGATGAGAAGATGGACAGATACATCATTTGGAAGACAAGAGTGAAGATTCTGAGATTTTCAAAAAAGTAAATGAAGATTTAGATTCCTGGCATTTTGCCACAGGCTAGACACTTAGCTTTTTATTGTGTAGATTTGTTAGGGATTATATACTATATTATTCAGAAGAAAAAGAAACCCACTTACAATAGATGTCCCAATGTCAAGATATATCTATATATATTATATATATACATATATATATATATTATTCCTAGAAACAATAACACATTCAATAGGCTTGTATATGGTCTGTCTCTACTTAACAGCCTAGCTACTGGCAATGCATTGAGGCTACTAAGTCTGTATTTCAAGACTTGACTTAAATGTTCAACAAAACACTCTGCAGAATGTTTTATAGATTATTTTCTCAGGTTTTCTGCAAACTTTACAATAAATGGGGCATTTGAAGATGAATATAAAAACGTAATGGAATAGACTGATAGCATCTTGAATCCTGAGATGTTATATTCATTTTTTCATGAATGTGTTTTGTTAGTTTAACTGAACTGAATATTGTAGATACTTTAAATTAACAAATTATTTTCTAAATTCACAGTTTTTCAGCAAGAGTTATATTTAGCATTTATGAAGCTAATTCTAACAGCAGTGCACTACCCAAACTTTATATTAACATACTCTGACCTCTCACTCTAAAGATCCTGTCCCTTTGAGAGACAGAACAAGTTATTACTAGCTCAGGAAAGAATGCTAATTTTTCTATGCTTTCTCAAGTCTTATACACATTCTGTAACACTAGCAAAGGAGAGGAAATGCAATTGCAATGTGTGAACATATTCTGTGTTAACTTGTGCAGGGTGTGTAATACAAGCACTACATATGCCCATCCCAGGACAGCCATCAGCCCAGCAAGGGCTCACATCCACCAGCACACAGGACCAGCTACTGACTAGACTGCATATCCAAGGCCAGTTGCCAAAGGGATTCACATCATGAGTATATTTATATTTATATGTCCCAGTAGCTCACCTCCCTCCTGACTGGTCAGAGAGAAGCGTACAGGATGAGGTCCATGTTGCTCTGTGTGTGCCTATTGGGAATATTTTCTCAGCCTTCCTGCTGATTGGGCATGGGGGCATGGAGCTGTGCCATTCTCACCCCCTTGGGTGGCTGGGTTTGGTCTCCTTACACAAAAGCTATATTCAGAATTATTAACACTATTTTTTACCAATCTGTGATTTACTAACTATATTCGGTTAAGTCTCAGAATCAGCAAAGCCTCAAAATAATTATCATCCCCACAGGCACATTTGAATCCTGGGAATTACAAATGACTAATGAAATCCTCAGAAACTTAGAAATACAAAGCTTCAAGTGATGCAAATTGCATGCACCGACATCAGGAACCCAGTATGTAGTATGTAAGCATGAGAAAGTCTGGGCATTTTTAATCTCGGTGTTATTTCACAATAGGGACATTGCATGCTGTCAAATTTGTTGTATAGCACTAGCATCTCAGAACAGCTTTTCCAAGAAACACTACACCTGCCATGTAGTTCTGATGTTTTTACATGTTGACACCACCATATATTCTGCCACCTTGGCTCTATTAGCACAGACATGCCTTTTGACTCTTAAAAATTCATGTTCAGTTTTCATTAAACACAAAATAAGCATCAATGTGAATGCTGATATCACTTAGTCACTCCACATAGCAACTCTTTAATACTAACAACAAATTATTTGCTTAGCTGATGAGCACAGTGGTATATTAAGACAGCCAGTAAGAAAAAAGAAAATCCACTGTCTTTCTAGTCCCTCGGTTTTCCTAATCACTCCAAGCAATCTGACCTGAGACTATTTTTAGTCAATCTTCATGAAAATCATCCTTTCTTTACCTGATTCCCTGTTACTGGACTTGATATATATACTGTTTATTATCGCAGACCTCTTTAAAGGCTTGTGAGACCTTAAAGCACCACCTGTAGAAAGAACATACTAAAGAAAGCAGAGTTTTGGAAAAGAACTCTGGGAATTAACCTGGGAAGCTGAGAGTTAAGCTGTCTCCACAGACCAATTTCTTTTGTTGACATAACAAAAATAAGGTGTTTCTGTTCAGAACTAGACCCTGGCTATTTTTATGTCCACTAAACAGTAGATGGAATTTTTGGATTCCGGTTTCAAGCCTTGGGTTTATTCCGAGGGGGCAGAGACAAAGTTAGAGGACATTATTTTTGAACAAGCTAAAACTGTAAAATATTCTGGGACATTTTAATGCCCCTCTTGCAGCCCTCCAGATAGATGGGTGTATTAAGCATTTTGAGTAGACCTGCTCGATGTCTACTTCAAATTTTTGGCTGGAGTTTAGCAAAAAAAAATTTACAAGACTTTTTATTTGTGTTTTTGACATTGGAATTCCATGTAAAATTTCCTGGATCCAACCCTGATTATTCGTAAGACCACAGCAGTAAATAGGGAAGGTTTTCAAAACAAGACTGGATGGAGCTCTAAGCAACCTGATCCAACCTCCTAGGTGACCCTGCTTTGAGCAAGAAGTCCCTTCCAATTTGAATTATTCTATGATTCAGTGATTATTATTCATATCAATTTATGATAGACAGCTTTGCTCCTGGTTTTTTTTGACTTAAAGGAGTGCAACGACCTGTTTCTTGTGGCCCTGTTGTGTGTCGTTAATAAATCAATAAACTTCTTCGGTGCTCATTTGGTTAAACTCTGTGAGCTTTTCCCTATCATCAAGTGCATCTTTAAAATGTTTAATGGTTGATAATTTCCTAGTATGACTCAGATTCGGACCACTTGGTTACTATCCTGATTGTAATCCCTGGCAGCCTTGTTAGGGCTCAGTGAAGCTGTCGTTTCTTCTGTGAGCTGAGCTGCCCATAAGGACCGACTAGAAAGTCCATTTACTGATAAGGTGAAGAGAAAAGTATGGATTTTAAAATCATCCTATTTTGGGGTTTGGAACTGACTTTTTGCACTACATTAGAGATTTAGGTATTTGGTCAGAAGGAATCCATCTTTCTGAAAGTTTTAGATGTCTGTTGCCATCTGATCTATGGATCAGTCATCTCAAAACTTTTTAGATTTACTCCTGTGGCTTGTCTCTCTTGAAAGCCAGAATATTTTATATAGTCTTTCAGGAGAAGGGAGTTTTGTTTTAGTTCTGTAAATCTAAGGAAATAAAGGCCCTTGTAGACTATTTTTCTTATTGACTTCTCCCATTTTGTTTTGAGAGAGAATAAATGAAGAGGAAGAATCACTGTTTGCTGAGTAAAGGAATGGAAATGATCTTGAATGACTGTCTTCCTGAGCAAAACATGCACCTCTCAAAGGTAATATGAAATGGGAAATTGTTACTCTGCTAGTTAGTGTGGTCCATTTAGTCTCACATTTGCAATAGTTTTTCAGGATGAGACGGTGTTATTACACTTCAGTGAGTTTGCTATTTTATCATCCCCTGTCTTGATAGATCTTTACATTTACATTTGACTTGAAATTTTCTTTGATGCAAATGAGCACCCTTATGTACATTGATACTAGAAATATGACAAGTATGAGAAACTACAGTTTTTATTTTTATTGAAATAATATTCCCTCCCCCATATTTTGAAAACTTAAAGTAATCTCAGAGTCATGTATAAATTTGTCTTGTCTTCATAATTTGACATTAAGTTTTAATGTGATCTCTAAGGACTAAAAGTAACATAAGGCCATTTATTATGTACCTGTTAACGTAACCTTTCTGAGATTTATTTTGACACATTCACGAATCATAGTTTCAGGATAACACTGACGTAAATTAGGGTATCTCAAATATAAAAATATATTAAAAGTTGCTACCATAGATGTTTAATATTTTTAGCTCTAATTGTCTTGCATTCATTTTTTATTTTGCAAAATAATAGCTTGTGGTGAATAAATCACACATTGAACTACGCTATTTTAAATGTTACATCTGTGATGACTGAATCACAGTTGATCACTCAGCACTTTGATATCTGCAAAATAACCCAATGTGGAAGATAGTCAGATAAAACATAAATAATAATTAGGGAAAGCAAAGTTTTTGAAAATATCTAATGTTGATAACTGTAAAATCTCATGAGAAGACACTTTCTGAAAAGATTTCTTAGAAATAGGACTTATTTGGATTTTTTTTGTTTTGTTCTTGGGTTTTTTTTTTTTTTTTTTTTTTTTTTTTTTTTTGTTTGTTTGTTTATTTCATTTTTCTTTCCCTTGGCATGGAACTACAGGGTAGAAAAATTAGTCTACTAAATATTTCCAAATATTTAAAAACATTTGTATTCAAACAATTCAATTTTAATTTGGGAACTGAGTCATGATTATTTTATTCCACCTATCTTAAAGATAACATTTTAATCAGACCACACCAAGAGGGCTCTTGATGCCAGTGAAATTACATAAATTCATTGGTCTTCATCTCCAGTTTTTAAACATTAAAAAAAAAAAAAATCAAGTTTTTATTTAGGATATCTGAATATCATAAAATAACAACACATTGCAGAGGGTCAACTTCCTGAGTAATATTTGCAAAACAAGTTTATGTTTATATCACAAAAATGTTAGGCTCAGCTTCAATTTTCTAATGAGCTGATTATGTTTTTCTTCAGTGTTCATGACAGTGCTTGTTGCACAATTAAGATATTGAAATGTGTTTAGGAAAGGCACAAGGAGGCGTGATAATTTTATTCTGCCAAAGCTAAAGAACTCCTGAATGAGGAAAAAGGTGGGAAGAATGGGGAATAACTCATGGAAACTTCACTTCTCTGCTTGAGCGCTTCCTGAGACAGTGGATGACTTTCCATGACTATGTAGGCAGGCAGATGGTCTTGCAACTCAATACCTAGTTAGGTTCCCCTTCTCAGCCTGTTTGCAATGCTCACTAGGCAAATTCAACAAAATGGTGCAGGAATACATCTTTAATGGACTTTTAATGAATCTTTAAGAACCCTTACTGTATACACACGATCGATGACTCTGCATGATGGATCTGTTAAGGGTTTAACTGTCCACAGCTTGTTATAAACAGAATAGAAATGCACTTTCATGAGCAATATTCTTTGTTTTGTATGTATGTGTATATATTTTTTTTAAGTTACATGAGGAGTGCACAATGTCCTTACATTACTTATTAAAGAAAAATCAGAGGGGAAAAAAATAAAATCGCTATCACCTAGTTCAAAAAATAATTTAAAAAAAAAAAGTATGTGTTTTTCTGCCTCCAAGCAGAATGTTCTCAAGTGTCTTTGAGGACACTTGTCCAAGGACAGATGTCCCTGGACAGTGGCTGGCATTTCTGGATTTCAAATGTACCTGTCTCCTTTGCATTTATCTAAAGTGTACAAAGGATATACCAGCATAAAATATCCTGTCTCTGTTATGGTAATACAGGAAATAGAGTGCCTATATTAATAATCTGTGCTCACTCTCTTGTAAATCATTTAAAATAATTATGCTGTGCTCATGGGCGAAGGTATTTTATTATAATACAACAAACACTTATCAGTTCTCTATCTATTACCAAGTCTTTCAGCCTTTCATTTTATTTTTATAATTCTTGCTATCATATGTGCCGATAATAATTACCATGTCAAGATTTCAAGATCTGATATGTTGAAAAATGTACAGGATGACATATATATTATGTAGATCTTTCAGAAAACTAGTGTTACTGCTCTTGTGTGTTGATCTAAACATCATTCTAGAAGTGGCATAATGACTTAAGATGACTTATTTAAGATTGGATAATTCTTTTTTTGAAACATTAAATATTTAATTTACATACATCTTTATTTCATCATCTTGGAACCTATGAAAAAACAAAAGGTACATGGACACTCTGTTATTACCCATTATTTGCCAATACAGAATGGTAAGGTTGGAGGGGCCTTCTGGAGGTCATTTAGTCCAACCCTCAGCATAGCCTCATACAGGGATTGAACCCACAACCTTAGCATTACCAGCACCATGCTCTAACCACCTGAGCTAAACCAATCCCCAATGTAATGCATACTGGTGAGTCCTTCTCAAATTCAAAATAGCAGTATTGGGGGGAGGTATAGTAATTCAATATGGATTATGTTAAGGGGGTATAGTAATTCAATATGGATTATGTTGAATTACTATAGCAAAAAAAAAAAACCTATCTATATCACTATTTTGAATTTGAGATGGACTCACCTTTCAGGGGCTTCATACCTAGCATCAAAGTGATCATATGAGCTGGGACAAATAGTAGTTCTCTTAGAATAGCACATTGCCAAATACAGGATGGATCTGTTGATATTTTTGGGCAACATTAGATGTTTCAGAAGAGCGCTGACTTAGCATGATCAAAAAAACTCAATGAATAGGAGAGGGAGACCTTTCCAAACAGACAGTAGTTGTGAACAATATAACAAATATATTAAATATAACTGTAAATTATAGATGTAACAACTGTGAAGCATACTTAATAATTATATTTTAGACAATCAAAACTTGTCAGTAGTAATTCTTAAAAAGCTAAGTCAAATATTTCTGACTAATTTTTCTTTTCTTATTATTCATCAACAAGAAGGAATTTGGTTAAACAAAGGTACCACTACTATAACAGCAAAGGATGTCACTTTAAAGCTGTCTACAGACATTATAATAAATAAAAAGTATGATACTGAAATAAATATACTTTGGTAGCAATTCTTAATTCACATTTTAAAATAAAAGATAAAAGCTTCATAAAATAATGGATAGAACTGTGAAATGAAGCTCTTTAAAGAAAAGGCATATGTATCATGTCACAATCCATCATATTTTTCACTTACATACTGTAAATATGTACTGCAGGTAATGATGAAAAGATTAAAGAAGGGACTTACTGATATTAAAACAGTAGCAGCAAAAATAGTTGGATTTATTCTGAGCACATACTGTATTCCATGTTGCAGGTGGTAATGAAATTAATGAAATAAATCTACTGAAAACTTCCTACAATCAGTATTGCATTTTCCTGAAAATTAATTTTAAAATAGTGCTTGATTACTTCAATTCTTCAGTCTTTCTTCTGAAATTGAAGCATAAGGTATGGAAGATTGAGATAGGTGATCAAATGAATGGAAAGAGATTGATACAACATAGGGGTTCCCAAAACAGCTTAATAATATTCTACTGTATAAACAATTGTGATTTCTCAGGGTTGCATCATTTTTGTGTTTGATAAGGAAATTATACACTAAATTGTGTGGTTCAGAGAAAAATTACATTAATTTTCAAAGGAAGAAATCAAACTTGCAGATACATTTTCTTCTTGTGTTTGTAGCTCTGATGGTACAGGTACACAAACATATGTCTATGTCTATACAGGTTCATTATGTTGAAATTAAAGACAGCAAGGGAAGTAGAGGTAAGGTTCTGCCTTCTTTGCAATTGTTTTAGTTGCATCTTTCTTTTTTTTTTTCATAAAGCACCTATGATCTACAGGGTATTTTGTTTTAGGACAATTTAGCTAGGTATAAAAGACAGTTGTGCAGAAGTCATGAGTTCTATTTATAATCCACAATTAGGGAAAATTATTCATATTGTCCAGACTGAATTCTTTTGTCACCTCCAAATTTTCAAGGTAGTCTGTGGTTCTAGGAAACAGGATGCTAGGAAACCATGCTAATCCATAGAGGAGATTTTAATAAGAACAAAGTCAAGTTCATTTTTTCCACTGGAAATGGAAAGACAACATCTACCATTTGCTATGTAAAGCTTGGAAATTTTAATTACCATCAAAGTAAGATATTCGCCCCAACTTTTTACTTCTGTGAAGAGGAAGGGTTCTTCTGTTTAAAAGCAGGCATGCAGAGCAGAAATAGTTCTTATCTTAATCTTGGTGCTTTTTATCAATGTGGCTGGGGACAACAGAAAAATTCAGAATGGAATGGACTTCTGGAGGTCATCTAACCCAAATTCTTGTTCAAAGAACACCTAGCTCCATAGAGTATGAAGCACTGCTCTGTGAACGTGACAATTCTGTAGCAGTCACATTTCAACGTGGAAAGTCACATACACTGTATTAAAAAGACTTTAAATGCAGTTGTATTTCAAAAGATAATGGCTTAAAAACAGTGACGGTCATCTCATTTGCCTCTAAATTGTTCCATATCAAAAATGTTTATTTTGCCAGTATGATAACATGTTCTCAAATTCACCTTCAGCTCTGGAAAAAAAAATAAGAAAAAAAAAAAGAATGAAAAGAAAAAACATGCAATATTAAGAACAACAAAGATCCTACAGGTAAAAAAAAAAAACAAAAACAAAACAAAACAAAAAAAAAAAAAACTACCTCAACAGAAGTAAACTGCTACTGAGTACAAACTAAATGCATTCCAGAAATTATTCAAATGCAGTCCCTAGGGAAATAAGATGTAACAGAAGCAAAATGGCTTTTCTAGGAGGAAGTCTGTATAGGATATTTCTTTCATCGTTTTAGCCACATGCCTGAAGGATATCAAGATTAAAACAAGTAAAGAAATTACATCTTATTAACTATGCTAATTTTTGTATTAAAAAGGGATCAGAGTGGGGAAAGTAGACAAACAGAGAATATGGAAAGATTACTCTATTCTCATATTCTCCAGAAAAAAAGATATGAAAAAGGATTTGCTTCTGGTGCAATCTTCTCCCACTGCATCTGATAGGCTCAATATCTCTGTTTTTCATAACCGATAGCGAGTTCTCCTTTGGATAGGCAAAGTATTTAGTTATAGATAGACAAGTCCTGTTCTAAATACTATGGCTATATTTCTGAATGAGCAAAGATGAAACCTTTGAGAATGCAAATATTCAGGCATGCAAAAGAAGGTATGCAGTTTTTTGAAACAGGGAACCTAATATTTATTAGTCTTTCTGTTCTAATCACAAAAGCTTTTATGGGCTTTCAGTGGATGTAATTTTATGCAATTTAGATAAAAATGAACCGTAGAGCTCCAATAATGAGGTCAAAACAAGTCTATGAGGTAGGAGGTCTGTTGGATGCTCAACTTTTTTGCTATCTTTGAGGGCAGCTACAGTAAGGATCCCCTCTTTGGGGGATGTTCCTCCTTCCCTCCTACTCAGCTTTCTCTCCTGTAAATAGCAACCAGTAGATAGGAGACCTCATCAAATGCTGATGGCCAGATGAGCCATTTCAATCAGAAGTTGTTTCAGTAACCCTATTTCTGCCTTCAGAGGGAAAAAAACAATGGAGATTTGCTCTGTTTAGCTGAGCCTTTGGTGGAAAGAGTTCTGATACAGTTGTTCTGACAGCTAACTGTTAATTTCTTTTTCCTGCTCCAAGCAATCTGCAGCTCTGGACAACTGGCTAGTCTGTTTGTGTTAGCGCTTTTGCTAGGACTGGCATGGAAGAATAGGCCTCTAAGAACATATTTGGATTTACATGTTAACAGATGTCACCTCTTCATCAAGGCATAACCTTCATGGCAGTTCTGGCAGGGTCAGAATATTGTGAATTTTCATTTCAATTAAAGGGTCAGAACTTTGCTTCTGGGTAGGGAATTTCTGAGACATGTTTTAAGACTAGGAACTTTATTTTATTCTCAGTTTCTTCTCTGAGATCTTCCTTTTTTCTTTTAAATGAAGTTTCTATTAAATGAAGTATGATGTACTGACAGTATTTCAGACAAGTCAAAAATCTGACTCTTTTTACCTTTAACCAGCCAGCTTTAGCATAGTTCTTTAGAAAGTAAAGTGCATTCTTATTAGAAAGAGTAGTAATTTAAATGATGCTTAAGAAAGAGACTGGGTTTTCTTTACAGCTGTTAGAATGATGACCAACGCCTTTCTGAGTAGGGAATTTGTTAAGGACTGATAGATAACTAATCAGTTGAGCAATTAATAGTTAAATTGCCCCATATTTTAGCAGCCAGTAATAATGCTAATGATCTTGTTATATTTTTGCAAAGAACATCATTGTGCTTACGTAGTTAGGGCTTCAGGAAGTTATTATGTGAGGATCTTGCTAAAATAAAAAAAGATGCAAATTAACATTACAATACTTCAAATCATTTGAAGATTAAATGAAGGTTTGATATACAACATTGCCTAACTCTAGGTGTTTTTATTAATGTTGCATAATGATTCTTGCTTCAGTAAATATTCTAAGAATAAAGTAGAAGAGCTCCAACAGGTGAACTTGTGATTCATGCTGGAATATGGAACATACAGCACTACAGGTACTCTTTCGGAAAACTGCCCAAATCAAACGTCGCCTTTACCTGAAAATAAATTTCTTGTGTTTCAGGAAGCTGTATGAATTGTTAAACTGCAGGTTGCAACAGGACACTAGTATGGAACACACCCTGGAAAAATCTGGTAAGTCTTCCTGGAGACAGAGATAAAGGTCTGGAACCAGCAGATGTTTCAAAAACAGTATTAGATCTTTCATGCACTGGACTTGAAGTAAGAGTTTGAACAGATAAAGTCTGGGGTAACTGAATGCGCTCCAGCTGTAAAAATACCAGATATCTGACAATTCTGGTAGATACCTGAGGACTTTGAGCATCTACAGCATTATATGATAAAGCAGAATCTTTTCAACTTCTCTATATCTTAGATACTCAGAGAACCTCTGTGCCTCAACTTCTTACTGCAAACTGGGAGCAATAGCACATATTAATTTTTTTTTCACTAGTGCTCTCTGTGATCTAGGTGGTTACTTTACTTGCAGAGCTTCCTCTTCTAGTCTTGATAAGTATTTGCTCTTTAGGTATGAAATATGCTCATACCTCAGTTTTGGTATGCCCTTTTGCTCTAGGTGTGAAGTTTCTTTTCCAGGATATTTTCCAGCTCATCTAGTTGCTGGGAATAGAAACATTCTCATTTTAAGAAACAAAATTGAGCTTTTGGTCTGATTTAAAAATGAATAATAATTAAAAGAACAATATGAGGAAAGGCATAAAAGAGAAGTTCCCCAAACGTTCTGTTTTCAGAATTTGCACTCATGGGATGTGTTTTAATCATTAAAAGAAAAAAGAAAAAAAAAGGAAGCATAATCTCCCAGAAGCATATTTAATTAAAAGTGAGATCATTAAATTATTTATTTAAATATACTACATGAGTGTGGCATACTGCTTTTGGCTGTAAATGAACATTTGTCTGAAAGTTCCTATTCCAAAGAACTTTTGTCTGTTTTTCTGGATCTCAGTCACTCTCTGCCCTCTGTTATTCTGTCTCTCACTTTCCAGTTGTTGTTTTCTGTTGTTATTCTTTCCTTTGCCTTTCTTTCTCTGAGCTTCTGTCCCTGCAGACTTCTCCCCATATGCTTCGGTACATTCAGATCTGTTCCTTCTGGCATGATTTTTTTTCCTTTTAATTACTTGTTATTTAGTAGCAACAAACTGGACAACAGTAAATACCTCAAAATAAATTCTAAAAAAAGGGTATGAATATTAATGACCTAAAGATGGTCTTATATCTTAAAATGCTATAAACAGTAGTGTGTTTTACGAACATTCATATTTTATGCCTCTCATTTTTTTCTTTCTTTTGCTTTTTATTTTCTATTTGTCCTCCAGACTTGCTGAGATTCCTACTTATTTTCCTGTTTATGTCACCTTTAGGTTCTTTTCATTCTACTTTTCTCCCACTACTTGTTGTCTGTGATTATTCCTTTACTTCTCTGTTTTGCTCATTTTCCCCTTGCTGAACAGATCTCTTTGGGGGCTGACCTTCTGTAGAGCAGCTCTGTAGAGAAAGACCTGGGAGTGCTGCTGGATGACATGTTGACCATGAACCACCGATGTGCCCTTGTGGCCAGGAAGGCCAGTGGTCTCCTGGGGTGCATTAGGAAGAGTGTTGCCAGCAGGTCAAGGGAGGTGATCCTGCCCCTCTGCTCAGCCCTGGGAAGGCCTCATCCCAAGTCCTGTGTCCAGTTCTGGGCTCCCCAGGATAAGAGAGACATGGAGCTACTGGAGGGAGTGCAGCATAGGGCTACAAAGACGATCAGAGGGCTGGCGCATCTGCCATATGAGGAACGGCTGTGAGAGCTGGGCCTGTCTAGCCTGGAGAACAGAAGACTGAGGGGGGATCTTATCAATGTGTGTAAGTACCTGAAGGGAGGGTGTCAAGTGGATGGGGACAAACTCTTTTCAGTTGTCCCATGTGACAGGACAAGAGGCAATGGGCTAAAACTGAACCACAGGAAGTTCCGCCTAAATGTGAGGGGGAATTTCTTCCCTGTGAGAGTGACAGAGCACTGGAACAGGTTGCCCAGAGAGGTTGTGGAGTCTCCTTCTCTGGAGGTCTTCAAGGCCCGCCTGGATGCAGCCCTGTCTAACATGCTCTAGGTGACCCTGCTGAGCAGGGAGTTTGGACTAGATGATCTCCAGAGGTCCCTTCCAACCTTACTGACTCCATGATTCTATTCTATGATTCTTCTAAATGTGCAGCTCTTCTTGATTCACCTCTCTTTTTCTAACAGTCCTATCCTTTTCTACTGACTTTGCTTTTTACTCTGTAGAGTATTTTGCTCTTCAAATATAACAAAATAAACTTGTAGTTTCCATTATAACTTTCTACCTTGATCATGCCTATCTTAGGCCTCATCATTCCCAAAGACACATGGGTATAGGTCTCCAGCACCATGGTCAAAAAAAAACAATGTCACTACAACTCTGCTGCGATGTCCGCTTAGCTCTGCTGCACAGTGCTTACTGCAGCATGGCTTTTCTGCTAGCAATGTAATTCTCTACTGAGTCATTTTTTTCTTCCTTTTTGTTTTGTTTTGTTTTGTTTTGTTTTAATCAATATTTGCAGGAAACTATAGGAGATAGAGGGGAGATTTACTGGAACTATAATCTCATAAGCAACCAGACTACATAAGAGTTTAATAGTGCAAAATTTAGGCATCCTTTCTTTAAAGAAAATTCCAATTATTCTGAATGGAATAAGAAAGGATCTTAACAGGTCCTCAGTCTTTATGCAGGTATTTCTGGGACAACATATACTACGGCCCTAATCGAATGAATGGAGAACAAATGTAAAGTAAACATAAGGTAAAAGATGCAGTACTTCCTCATATATTACATTAGGAAAATGAGTCAAGCCTAATTGTTCAATATCAGAAAGATATGCATGGTACATGGAAAATAAAACAAATAAAAGCTATTAAAATTTTTATTCTATTAAAAGTCCATATGCAAATAACAATAGAGTAAAAACTATTAGTTTGTATTAGTTAATGCAATGAAAAATACCTGAAAATTACTGGCCTTGCATATTTTCCTCATTAATGTTTATATGACACACAGGACTGTTCTAGTTAGATTCCCAGGGGCCAAACATCCGGTTTGGCAAGCCAGCACAAACTCACACACAAACACACACACACACTCTTCAGTAGCAAGCAGTTTATTAGTAGATACTTACAAACAGACCGACCCGATGGTAATCTTGAGAAGGACCACCTCAATGCTTGTCCCGATCGTCTGCATGGTGAGAGAGAGAGTCTGCAGGCACAATCTTTTTGGGCGTCCCCGAGGAGGCAACGTGGTCCTCTGTTGTGTAGCAGCCTCACCCTCCTTCGGAAAACTCCGGCATTTATGATTACTTGTGGTAGGTTGGAGTCCCGGCACCTGGGGCCAGCAAGCGCAGGGAGTCTAGCCCAACTCTGCCCCAGTTGCATAACAGGGCTATGATACTGCGCACACGTGCAAACTTATTTTGGGGGCCACATTTGACTTTGGGGGTCGCTATTTCACTACTCTTCAACTTCTGACCTTCATGTTGACTGCTTCTCATGGTGATTCTGTGGCTTTCAGCCACAGAATCTATATATGACCAACCGCTGTTCTTTCTCACAGATTTCCAGGCACTTGTTAATTACTTATTTGTATCCCGCTTAACACAGCGGTATTGTTCTAGGCACTAAAAAGTTACAGCACTAGACTATTCTCACCAAGTATCAGGTAGTACAGATACAAAAGTTGCAACACGGACCATTCCCATCAAGTATCTCGTAGTACAGATACAAGGACAGAGTTAGAGACAACAATTCCTATGAAAGCAGGTAATGCTAGATGTCAGCATTGTTGCTTTCTTGAAGTTCTGTGTTAGTTTTTACAGCCTGAAAATCTAGCACTTAATCTACCATTTTCAGGCTTTGTTGTTACTAAATACATCTAATGTATGATTTGTGGATTTTTTAATAACTTCTTTAGGATTACTTTGAATTTCCATTGCATTAAGTTTTATAGACAAAAAAATGCAGAAGATCTGATTCCTCCCTTTTCCACATAAATGTACAAAGATGCAAGTCAAGAAAAGTTTTTGGATTTCTGTAAATTTGCACTAATGTTAAAAGTGAGAAGGCAAGCAGCAGGCAAAAAAAATCCAGTAAGAAGAAGTCAGTCCATGTTTTAACATGTTAACATGTTAAACCAGATGCAAAGAGGCTGCTCTTCTTTGGCCATCATAGTTTATCGTATATTGGCACACCCTGTAGACTTAAGTTCACTGTTGGATATTTGAAATAGCAACTTTTTCCTTTTTTTTTTTTTTTTTTTTTCCCTCTCCTTTTATGAAGCTGTCACTGGATCAGATCAAGAACAAGTTCACACTTATCAATAACGGAACTGCATAGGTTAGGAACTAAGTGATTAGCAACAAAATATTGGAATACTTTAAATATAAAGAAGCTAGTGTATATATTTAAGTCTCTGTTCATTTATTTTTTGGGAACACTTACAGCTTTTATTCTGAAGTGAGATAATTAATAGTGCAACAGGGAGAATATATTTTTTAGAAGACATGAAATTCTTGAATGTTTCCTCTGTTAGTTTGGTTCTAAAAAGTTGGTTTATTGTATTTGAGAATTTCTTATATTCTCAATTCAACATTATTTTTTACACTACGTTTTTTCATGTCAACCCTGAGAACAATAAAAAAAGCATGACATGATCAGACTCTAGCAACATGATATGACAAGATGGCTAAAGTCTGAATCTAGACTAAAGGATTTTTAAACTCAAATGCCTAATCTCTGTAGATAACTTTACCCAGATGCAGCAATATATTGCAATCCTTTAATTTAAGCCTTGTTTAAAGGATGCATAGGCTTGGAAAAAAAACCTGTTGTTTCAATCTAATGATAAAGTCTGGAGACTGCTGCTAGTCCTGAGGATTGTTCAGAGCACTTTGTAAACTCAAAGAAGTAGAAATCCTACATAATCTATTTTTACTCCAATGCACTCATTAACACTGCTCTACTCCTTAAAATGTGTATTTGGTAATTTAATGTATATGGACATTTTGTATTGTCTGACCTTGTAATTATTTATCTTCCAGCAATGTCCAGAGACCTCCATCTGAAACAGTATTTCTTTCTTGCCAATCACAGTGATAACACATAGGAAAAAACCTTTCTGCTGCAGTAATGTTACTATAAAGAACAAAGAAAAGCTGCTTTGCATTGGATAGTACCTAGATAACTGACCCGGGGTAACATTTACAACTCCTTAAACTACTGCATCTTCTGTTCAAGGATCACAAAGGTTTACTGTAAAATGCCTATCGGTCATATGGCTTATTTCATTGACTTTCATTGATTTTCATTGACATTCAATAACTATTTAGCTCGAGAAGTGGCTGTTCTTTCTCAGGATCTAGATGTAAATCCCATTGAAGAGAACTAAAAAGACTTCCATGGAAGAAAGATCACATTGTAGATAGAGGTTTCCATGGAAAAGAGATGATTTTGTAGATATACTTTTGAAATCAACTGACTTTTCCAGCCCACTTTGACGCTGCTTTTTTAAATAAGGAAAAAGAGGAAAGTGTGCCAAAATTCTCCTGTATGGGATCCATAGATCTTTCAGGTTTTTGTTGTTTGCCTCACAGGAAGAACCTTAGCCTTAGCCTCCTGATTTGTTCTTAGGTAATACAAGCTTTGGAGGACTGGAACTAGTGTTAATCATTTTTTCTCCTTGGAACTGAACATCTGACCTGCCTGTTTTATGAATAGTAGGAAAAGTGGTTTAAAACAGGCACTCTAGCACCGAACACTAAAAATGGTAAGTCAAAATAGTACATGTATTTCATAAACTTTCTAATCGTCTCCCAAACCTTAAGTTTATCAGATGGAAAAGTACTTTTTCATATGCCATGGTGAACAATGTCAAAGGAATTTAGCAATGGCTTCTTGTCCTTGGTCACTCATTTTAATTGCTATGGAGTACCTTGAGACATATTAGAAATCTCTTGCCTTTCCAGCCATCTGTTATCTGACAGTGGCACAAAATACACAACACAAAAGGATATCTTATACATTCCTAGGTCATTTTGACATGGTGTTTTATTACCGTCACACAAGAGTCCATGCATAGCAAGGTATCATCATGGTTGTCAAAAGATTAGAGTTAAGAAAACTCTAAATTTAGAGGGAAGGTTTGGGGTTGGAAAATTGAAAGGACAGAGAACACAATGCTGAAATAAGCACCAAGAGCTCCATACACTTTTGTATTAGAGATAACAGACTGAACTGTTTTTCAGCCTCGGTAAGCATCTCATAGCTGGAATAGATCTTAGGTTTATAAAAAATATTAATAAGATTGGCTTTAAAATGAGGTTTCTCAAATTCAAGACTGCCAGAGTGAGATTAAAAATAAATTTCTCCATTTACAATATGATTATACAATTAATCTGTGAGTATAAAAAGTATAAGGGTTTTATATTTATTTTATTAATCTAGAAACATTTTAAGATCTTTGAAGCAGTCCAAACCTTGATTCATGCTGAATTTCTGCATCAATCATGAGCTACACTGAGTTGCTTTCCAACATTAAATAAAATATTTTTAAATGTCTATCTTAAATAATTATTCCTTTAAGAATTTTTAATCAAATCTTTTCTTCTCAAATCTAGTTGGACCTTCATTTTTTTTTTTTTTTTTTTTTGAGCTTTAAAATGTTTCTAACTAATGTTGAGGGCATGTAATAACAAAGTAATCAGGTCCTCCAAATCATAGAAATAATTACTTTTTCTGTTATACTTTTTCTTTTATTACTTTATCTTTTATACTTTGAAGCCAATTATATAGTTGTGTGCACAGGAATTAACTTCAAAACTAACTGACGATGGGAAAAAAATGAAGACTGAAGAAAATTAAACTGAAATAGTGTTTGGCTTAGTATACAGAAACATAAGAAAAATAAAATTGTTAGCAAGTTAACAAATAGTTACTAGCCTTTCAATAATGCAACAGAATTGTAAGAGAAAGAGAGAGGTGACTGGCAGTGATTTGATTTGATTTGATTTTGTTAATCCTCATATTTTGACATTTCATTGTTGCCCCAGTTATTTCTTTTGTATAAGGATTATTAGAGAAACATGAAGTCATTAACTGAATTTACATACTCTATTAACCTAGCATTAAAAGCAAGATGAGAGAAAGCTTGAGAGCGCCTCAGAAACACCCATTTCACCAAACAATCTCCATGTGTTTCTAGGTAAGTACTTCTTTTGGTTGCCATTGTTTGTAGGCAGAGTTGTCAGGTTGTCTTGGGCTCTTGCTGATATGGAACACCAAAAACGCTTCCATGTTTTATGCAGAAAGATGGGCTGATTCCTCATCTGAAGTTTAAACAAAGAGCAATCACTCCTGTGGGGTCCTTGCTTTTTACTGTACTCCAGCGAGGATAGGGGACACACACATGACTCCGCTTCCTAACTATTCCTCTTCCCACTTCTTCACTGAGCAGAGCCATTGTATTGGCAAAATTGCTCTTATTGGGCTTTTAACATCCACCTGTGTGCCTGAGAACAAAATCTGACATGCTGAGATTCAGTTCTTCAAGGTTGTACAGAGATGTGCTGCTGTGTAACCAATCTCAAGTTGTGCAGTACAGTATTTGCATCTAGGGGTGTTTTGAGATGTTCCTCCATGTTTGGATGTACTTGATTTTGATTAAATAATAAAAATTAAAAGATATTTCTAAAAAATCACATTCTTTTCCTCTACTGACGTTATTTGCTGTGAAGCATAACTTTTTTATGTGGAAAAAAAAAAAAAAAAAAACTCAGAGTAATGTGTTCAACATGGTAAAAGTTGGTCCTTCAGTTAGGTTGACCAGCAAGTAGAGTTTATTCCTGAGAATACAGTCATAAGCTTACTTCTAAATATGAGCATATACCCAAAAGTCAGGATACCTGGAAGTTTTTCCATGCACAACATTCCAATGAGAGAAAATATCATAAAAGAATCAAACTTAAGAAGAAAAGAGAAAGATGCTAATAGAATCTTATTTTCTTTCTTTCCTAATTACTTACAAATACTTACAAGTATCATATAGTTACATATACTTACATATAGCATATATATATAATCTCAGTATAGTGTTCCTCAGACACTATTAACAGCTTTTTTTCTAATATCATTTTTGTATCCACTCTGTTAGGAACAATTTTCTGCTATAAACCATGATGATTTCTAATAGCTTATTGCTGGTATTTAGTTAATAAGAAAGCAGACACACAAAAGATCATGAAGAGTTGCCTTTTCCATTTCCATTTCCTCAAGGAACAAGCTGTTCTGTACTCTGCAAGGAAAATAAATGGAGTGTAGTAAGTCTTCTGCAGTATTTTAAATGCACACAATTCCAGCTTATATATATACATATATATATAAATTTTTCCCCTCAACTGAAATCCGTAAAGTATATAGAAAGCCTGATTTTGAGAGGGTGGGAATGGCTGAGAGTCACTATAATAAATCACTGGATTTTGCAAATAGCCAGAGCTGTATTAACATCTGGTATGCAAAATGAATCATAAAATGATGAAGTTTAATTTGTTATAATTAGAAGATGCTTATTGTAAAAAAAAAAATGTTTATTTGAATGGCATTTAAATGAAAATTCATTTGAGAATATTGACTGTTTTCTGATATGATCTTTCTATATTTGAATCCTCTGCTCTCCTTTGCTCTGCTCTGCTCTTCCCTTCTCTCCTTTCCTCTCCTTCTCTCTTTCTGCTTCTCCTTCCCCTTCTTTTCCTCATGTTGTGTGTGCATTGACAAAATACTTAACACAAATTATGAAAAAAATGCAAGGAAAGAAGGAAAGAGAGATAGAAAATAAAGAGAGAAAGCAAGAAAGGAACAAAGAGAGGGAGAGAGAGAGAAATGAAGGAAACAAGGAAGAAATTATGTAATTTATTTTATTCCAGTTTCTTACTTTTTAAGATTAAAGATCTTTAAAGATGGGATTTCAAAATTTCTGTGCACTGACTCTTTTTTTTTTTTTTATGGGAAAGTTTCATCCTCTACAAAAGTTTCATCCCAACTTGTTGCTGTAGAAATGTTCACTTTGTCAACATAGTAATAGGTTAAATTAATCCATGGGATGCAAACTTCATTTTAAAACAAATAGCTTTCTAAGCAAAAAGAAATGATGGGAGACTGCATACATAAACTATGATGATATTCAGTGCAAATAAAGTGTTTTCGATAAATAATGTGAATATTCTTTTTTCCTGGCTTGTTGCCTCTTGAGTGATTTGAATAAAGAGACAATATTTATTTGCCTTAGTTTATGATATTTGTACATTCAATGTGAAAATGAAATTTCTATAATTATGCATTAGAAACTGAGGACATTTTCTTTTTGCCTCACCTGTGAATTTCTGGTAAGCCTTAGGAAGAGCCTACAGCCAAAAATGCTCCCAAATTCTCCAATTTGTTTTTTCCAGCAATAAAACCATTTAAGGTGAGCAGATGGTGCAAAAGTCATCATGAGCAGAGAAATGCATAGAAGGACTTTCAGGCTCACCATGACATTCTTACATAGCTGTGAAAATTGCTGTACTTTCAGGTTCCTCCTCAGTGCTGTGAGTACTTACAGCAGCAAGAGCTGAAAGAGTTGATCTGCCCTAAATATTTACTTTATTTACTCCATTTACTTCTGCTTGTCTGTCATCTGTTTGTTATCATGATTTATGGGCCAGTCTAATAATCATTGGCTTTTAGAACAGCATCCTCTGCATTAGAGTCCCTTAGCTACCGCATAAAATTTGAGTTTGTTTCTGGGAGAGAAGGAAATAAAAACGTTCTGACAAAAAGCTATTTAGTGACACAAATATATCTGCTTGGCTCCATTAAAGCTTTGTGATCTCTCTGAAAGCATCTCGTAAGGATATGGGTAAGCATATATTGATTTTTTCCCCCTCTAATTCTGCTTGTTCAGTTTTATTTTATCCTTCCAAAGTAGTGTGAAGCACAATGTATAAACATGAGGTCCCACATTTATGAATTCACATGCACCATTTTTATTAGTTAAAAAGAGAGAGTATAAAGAGAGGATGATGACTTGTAGCAAATTCTCATGAATTTCAGATTTTCTTAGTCATGAAACTCAGCTCTACTGAGTTTTGCCTACGTAGCGTAATGTATTCTACACTTTGTGAACAAACTATGGGATAAATCAACCACACTAGAACAATATCAAGCAACTTAAGAACTGTTCCCAAAGGAAATGAGGAAAAGTTATAAACTCTAGGTTTTATGTCTCGTTGACCAGTCTCTACTTCTTAGTGAAGGATAGCCTAGGACTGTTTTGTCCTTTTTGCTCTTCTCCTTTTCTTCTGAGGATATCTCTAAAAATCTAAGAGAAACTAGATTAAAATACACCTTTGTATGTTTTTTGAGGTAGCATATCTGTATACAAGGTTTTATATTCAATGTAATTTTCTAGAAGTTCGGTGCAACCCATGAACTGCTTGTTGTCTAGAAAAATTAAGTCAAAGTCAAGTTACCTTTCCTTCCTGTAAAAATATTCTTCTTTTTGTGTGGCTAAAAAGCTAGCTGAAAAGGCATAATTTTAAGTTATTTGAACATAAATAAAAAGGCATAATTTATTTACTTCAAACGGTAGCCAGCATCAAAATCATGTGGAACTATGTGTTGATGTATGATAGAATGACAGTGTGACTATGTAATTTTGGACGTATTTAAGTACATAAAGTACATAAAGTGGACATTCGCTGTTAGGCATAAAAATTGATCCTTTAAAACAGCTAACGTGTGTCACTTTACATGCAACTGAATTTTAAAACAGTGCAAATAATTAATCTGCCATTTTGTTATAAATATTAAAACAAAGAAGCAAAACTAAGTGATTCATAAACAAGAGTGATAGCCAGATGGACTATGCAGGCCTTCTTAACTTCTTCTGTCTTCATAAGCAAGAGCAAGCAAATGCAATCGTACTTTGCATCAAAATGTTGAGAGAAATGTGAATAACAAATTTGCAGGAAATTGTTACACATGACTTTCTCTCAGTGACCTAATGCAGTTATTTTCATATTTCTCAATTGTATGCATGCAATAAATGCTATATTTTTATGTAACCTAAAATACTAATACTCTATTTATCTTCTTAAAATTGTTAAGCTCCTTTATCATCCAGTCCTTAGAAAGTGCTGATTATTTCTTCAGATATTGATAATTTTCTTCATACACTGATCGTGGGTAAAGATTTATAATCTTGCAACTTGTATATATGAAGTTAGGAAACCCAGTCAGGATCAAATTTACAGTGTAAAAAGGGGGTTAATTGCACACACAAAGAATAGATAACACTAAATACTTTAAAGACAGTACTTTGGTGACTAGTCCGGAAACACATTAAAATATTAGCCAAGTAATTCTGGGTAACTGTGCTGTACAAAAACACAAGAAGTCACAGAAGAAAATGCAAGCTTTTTTGCTAGTAAATTGTTTAGAAATAGTTTTAAATTTCTTAGGTAATCACATAATAACTCATCAGGAGTGTGTCAAACAACATATTAGCCTTGTCCGAGCTTTATGTTTTCTTGTCCTTATTGAGCTAAGCGCATGTTATCCAGCTAAGCGCATAACTGCATTTTTTATGAGCTATGTCTCTGACAGCACTGACCACTCATTTGCCTACAGATCAAGCAAAATGTCATAGGTGGTGCCTATGTTGTCCTTTTTTGTATGACAAAGCAATGTTTTTCAGCTTCTTGAAGCTGTAGACTCCTCAAAATTTTGGAGTGCAATTCCTGTATAGCGGATTTATTGACCATGGCTTGTGGTTCTATTAGCTTTTTTTCTTGCCATTATGTTCTCTATCTGAGTGAAATAGTTTCTCCGAGGCATTTTTTCAGGTTTAAGTAATGGCACAAGCTACGACTACAAGGGAAGGAACATCTCTGTTTCAGCTGAATTACTCATTAGAAACCAGGATGTCAGAAGTTAAGACTAAGAACAGGGAAATTAAAGTATGATAAATTCAAATATGATCTTACTTTTAGACTTTTTTTTCAAGAAAAGGCTCAAATGATCATGCTGTTGGTCTATGTGTCTGCTGAACTGCTAATCCCCTGCCTCTAAAAGTATCAGCCAAATTTGACAGAGGCAGTGGAGGGTGCACGCAAAGCACAGGCCTTTGAAACTTTTTACTTTAAAATGCACTAATCAACACAAAATTAATATTAGGTTGCCTTGAACCTGAATATAAGTATACCAAAATAGTGCAGTGGTATGCAGCTCCATGGCATTGCCGTACTCTCAGCTAACTTGGAACATTATTGTTAACAACTAGTAGCTTTATATACTTATATATAATAGCACGATGTACTGTTAATGAATGAATTGAATAAAACTTAGTTTTGAAGTTCAAAAAAGTGTATAAAAAAGTGTATAAATACTCCCATCACAGCAATCACTCATTCCCTGGCATACATATGTATACACCTGCATATGTAGGAGGAAAGAACTTTTTTAGTATGCCCACTTGAAGAGACTAAACTTCAGTTTATTCTAAACAGATACTTCAATAGTGAAAAATTTCAGTAATGAAAACTTTAATTATTATTTGTTTTTTACTACAAAGGTCAGGTTCACTTTTGTGCATATACTTTTTCCATCTGATAATGTGGGAATGCCTTTCTCAGTGCCCCAATACTGCATAAATATTTCTAAAATAATCATCTCAAATGCTAAGCTGGACCATAAGTATCTGGAATTTCTGTTCTTGAGGATATCTGTGGTCTGTTGAACTATGCAGAGCAGTGTAATGAAATCCGTTCCTAATTAAAATGCAGTTGCACACTTGTGCAATTACAAACTGTTTCCTGCAAGTTTTCAGGCAAATGTATTTTCATGTTAGGAACCTGTGTATATCCTTTCAGTCCTAAATCACTGAGCTCAACCCAGTTATTACACCTATAACACAATTCCTCTATTCAGTCTTTGGCCAGTTAATAAAAATAATTTAAACCAGGCAACTATGAAACTGGAAGTGAGGAAAATATTTATGTACCAAAGGCAGCATAATAATTGCTCCTTGAAATAATAGTTCTGGACATGGCACAGCTGAAAATAGTAATAGAAATGTTTCTAACAGGATTGATACTATCTGCTCAATATAATATGCATGAAATTGTTAACTAAAGAGCTACAAGCCAGATTTGAGATAAGCTAGGTCAAGACATTTCCAAGGAGACTGCAGAAGCCTCCCTGTAGTGGTTCTCTTTGAACTGCTTTAGAGAGGAGCTCAGTAGTAGATATATCATGCTTGTGGTTAAAACTCAAAAGTTTTAAAACACAAATCAAGAAGCTTTTCCTGGAACTCAACATTAATCATATGTAATTCCTAATTTTACAGTGAAATCAGGAACTGTGACTGCAAATATTTAGAAGACAGATTTACCAATTTAATAAAGTGGAATCCTTCAAAAGAATTACTAGCATTTATTTTCTTGATCCAAATTTTATCTGATTTCATGCTTATATGCCCATTTGTGACTTCATCAAATGCTCAGTAAAACTGGCATTTGATTTGATCTGGGCCTTAAGTCATATTTTATAGAGATTTTTCATCTTCGTCTTGTAGAAGGCTATCTTTTGCCAGTACTAGGATAACCACAAAGTGATATTTTGTGTTGCAACTGTCACCACAAAATGTGGGGACACGTGCCCTGTATTTCTGTTCCTCTTGCCTTTAGATTGATATGGCCTCCTAAGTAAGATTAAAATTCAGATAGTGTTTATTCTAAATAAGAGCTCTTTTCAATCACTTTCAAACTCTGGAAATGTGAGATAATCCATTACTGGAAAACACTTAAACTACTTTTAAAGTAATTTCATTCCACAGTTTCCTTGTATCTTAATCTGATTTGTCTCACTTTTTGTCTTGCCTCTTCTCCCCCGTACATACATAACAATTTTTTGTATGAACAAAGGAAAATCCTGCTGATGAAAGGTTTGCAGCTCTTAGAATATTTTATTTTCTTTTGGAAGACCTTGACCTTGACTTTAGATTGATTCACAGAGACAATGGTGTTTCAATATTTAGGGATTATAGCACTTTAATAAGTGGACAGAGTTCAAAGGTCTATAGCATCTGGGACAAAAATGGGGTCTTGAAGAAAGATACTTTAATTTCTGAGTCACTTTAATATGTTCTGATCGATAATGGTTTATCACTGTAGAATCTATCTCATGATTCTCCAGTGTTTTGGGTTTTGTTTGGTTATTTTGTTGTTTACCTTACAGATTAATTGTAGTCATATCAATTGCAACATGAGATCATCAAAATGTGAAAACCTACAATGTATGTTAAGTTCCTAGAGAATATTATATTCTGTTGAGGGGCAGACAGAAGTCCAGGTTTAGGCAATTTTGCAACAGCCAGCTGGGAAATGTGTCTATTTTGTATATCATTTGATATGATTTCAGCAGGACTCCATTTTTTCCAATGAAAAATAATAGATTCATGATTGTTCCAACCACAATTAAAATAAGACTTTGATATCAAATTATATCATCTTATCAGAGGAGTATAGAACTTTCATTATCATTTAGAGCTACAGTTATGATTGTTATTCAGCAAAAAAATAACAAATAACAAATGATTGTTATTCAGCAAAACTTCTAGGCACACACATAAAGATAATTGACTTTAGCCCTCATACTATAAACAAAGATCATTTTGTGCTTATTGATGATTCCCAGAGCAGTTTTTGAGAAACTGAGACCTTAACTCTGAATTTGGACAAAAATGCAAGATTTGAGCAGCTTTTATAGTTTTAACAATAATTATAAAATTTTGACTATATAATTCTTGACTGTTTTTCTTTCCAAATACAGATTTTTTAGGGATATTCTATATTTCATATTCAGTGATACTGCATATTTCATTGTTATCTAGCTCCGTAACAGTTCTGTCTCAAAATATCTCTCTTTCTATAGAAGAAAGCACTCTCAGAAATGGGAGATACCATCATCAGAGCATATGGCATAAATAGAGTACATAAAACAGTAGGCCAATATCCTTCCTTTTTCATGTGAAATTAATTGAAAAGAGCTGAAGAAAAGAGCTTAAGAACATAGCTATAGTAAATACGATTTTTTTTAAAAAGTACAGTTGTAAAAAAGAGGAGATAAATATTCATGAATTTATTATTTATAGAAGAAAATGTAATTTGATTTCAGTTTCTATATTTTTACTTTTTAACAAGGAACTAAAAGTATCAAAAAAAAAAAAAAACACTCTGCAGTCTCCAATTCTTGAAAATAAAGACAAAATTGATTAAATTCTCACTTTGCAACTATCATTACTGTCAGAGTCTGATACTCTCTGACCAGGTTCTTTTAGATATTCCACAGATAAGGAGAGTGCAATGCTTAATATAAAAGTTTAATTTATAGATATTTGGTGTTACACAGAATTTTTAATTTAGCAGAGTGATACAGCAATATACTGAAATAATAATACAAGTGTAATTGTTATTACTGGTCTCTGTGATATGCTCACCATCATGACACTGGGAGTCCCTAGTTGCCAGGAAGGAATATGTGGGTTGTAGCAAGCTGGAGCCCATTGTTCTCTTCAAAAATCTCTTTTTTGGTTGCTCAGGTTTTATACTTTATGTCGGGATGAGACATGTATTCACTTTGTCTGTGCTTGTCTGGCTAATTTCAGAGAGATGTTCTCATTCTTTGTTTAACTCAGAAAGAAACATTTTCATCAAATTTATGATTACTTATCCAAAGTAAAGGTCACCCTCAGGCTCCCGTTGCTAACATAAAGTCAGTTTTCTGTGCAACAATTGTGATTGCTAAGTTGCATCCTCCTGAGCTTCAAGGGCATCTTTGCTGTGTCCATCTCCTCTGAGCTTTCTTTCATTACAGGGGTTATTGGACAGTTACACTTTAAAAGCACAAAAGAAGACATTTGTCTTAATATTTTTTAGAATAGTTTTCCTGAGATAAAAAATCTTAAGTTCCATAAATTGAGTATATGTCCCATAAATTTTATGCTCCATAAATTTTGAGGCATCCAGCACATTTATATCTGAGAAGCCTTTTGGAAGGTTAATGGTCAAGGAAATCGCAATAGTAGTCAGTACCTTACACAGTTATGTGGCCACCGTTCTCGTGCTGCCTCTCACTACAAACACTGCAAGCAGGGCGCTTGCTTTATAGCTGTATTTGCTAGAAAGTGCCCCATGGCTGTGAAGAGTCTCAGAGAGACACAGTTAAGTCTCTAAGCTGTCTTATGTAGCTGTTATAATGAGCTCTATTTTTAGCTGATCCAAAGAAACAAATAAAACCACCTAGCGATCTCTTAACAGCACTGATTTTCACTTTTATGTATGCCAATGAAAGAGATGTTGCTTCTGATATCATATGCAGAGCAGGGCTTCGAGAGAGTTCTGTGCTGTGGTAAAGCCTGAGATGAAAGAGCAATCATTTTCTTCCCTAGGGCATGTTGTATCAGGTGCAGAAGGACTGCTTTATTCCTGAACCAAGATACATACTTCTGGATCTACTCATTAGGAGGGAAGTGAGAACTGGCTTATTTTCTGCAGGAAAATTGCAATTTCTTACAAAAAACAATACCTTGATTAAAAGTCTAAAGAGAAATCTTAGACATGGAGACAGCTGAGAGAGGTAAACCTGAACGCATGTATCCAATGTGGGAAACCTGAATGAAGCTGCTGGAGATACCGAACCAGGTTATTACACTGGACTGTGTATGTGATCTGGGAAAGTGCCCACTGAGATGTCCTCCATACCAAGAATGAAGCTTCAAACAAAAGCCTGTTTGCAAATTATTTCTGAGAAAAAATATGATCCTTCCTTTTTTTAAGAAATAAAAGCTTCAATTTCAGAACTCCAGGGTGCTAAAACAGACTTTATTTGCACATAAACACTTTGAAAAACTTCACCTGCTACCATAAGTTGATTGCAAAAAGCTGAAAGCTAGCAAGTAATGATGTTGTAAAATAATGTGCAATCTCCTGCAAAATGAGGGAGAAGAAGGAAAGCTAAAATTGAAGTAGCTTTCCAACTTCTACTGTGCATGTATAGCATGTGCCACAGAAATTTTCAAAACAGATGTTTGAAATTTTGTTTCTCAAATTCTTTAAGTTCAAATGGTATTTCACTAAGTTCACTATTTTAATGAATATTCTTCACTGGAGCCCCAATCTGGAACAGTGGTATAAGGATGGATAAAAAACTCTTCAGCAATTCATGAAATTTAGAGTGGCTATGTGTGTTTCACTTTTACTTTAAGGTAGTACTGATTATTTTTAACACATAACCAAATGCGGTAACTTGAATATTATTTTTAATTACATTGTATTGTTTTCCTTTAACAGTTTGGCCATTACCTAAACCATTCTGCTAGTTTCAATTTGTCCCATGAGTAACTCGGCCATGAAGGAATGTAAAGCTAGAACCTTCTGCTCTAAACAGATTAGCCATGTTTTATAGATGATACTCACTAGTTTCTTTAGCCAGATATACAATCCTTAGACATTCAGCTGTAAAGCTTCATGGTATAGTCTTCATGAGACATACACAGGCAAATATTGATATCTGATCAAATGGTAAAAGACAGACAAGTGGAGTCAGCGACTGCAGAGAGCAGTAAGGAAAGATTCAAATCTTCTATAGAATGATTTTGCAGTTCTTGTTTTTAGTCAAAGCTCAATAATCAGAAATACTTTCAGCATCATTTTGACAGACTTTACCCACTTTGAGCTACTGAATTTCTGGCTACCATTTTTATTTTCACAAAATTTAGGAAGTTGTGTCCTGTAGACACACCTTAAACTCTGATAAAATGCCCAACAATTTTAGTTAAATTTAGTATCTTTCCTTTCTGACTGCACCCAAAGTTTGTGTTGATTTAGGCAACTGAATGGTCATAACTTTCTCTCAAGATCAGTGCTTTGCATAGGTGGGAAAACTGATTAAAGTTAGTTTTGTCCAATGTTTTTACAACTGGAACATAGAGTAAGTAACATTTGAACAGAATTCATTGTCTGTTCATTTACTTAACATAAGACTATTCTCATTATCTGTAATATTTTGTTGCAAAGACTATCATTCACATCTGTATAAATAAAAAAGATTTTCTAGTAACCTCTGTATTTCTGAGTACTGTCTTTTAGTAATACCTGCTCTAAGTAATTAGGTGCAGGGCTTAGGGTTAATTATGCTGAAGTATAATTAAAATGCCTACTGTCATTAAAAGCACAATTTCTGTGTTAGATTTGTGTAACTATAGCAGTGCTCAAATGTACTTTTTCAAATGTTTGACAGCAGTTGTGGGATAGGTAAGTATGATCTGCATTCATTCTGCTAGTGTGGGTGCTTGTTTGTGTGGCCTTACATCCAAAAGAAAGGTCACACTGGACTGAAATAATCCGTCCAGCTTATTTTCTACTCTTTACAGTGAGATGTGGATTTCTGAAACCTCTGTGGGCCATACTTTCTTGATAGCCTCCTAGCTTCCTCTGTTTATTTGCAGTATTATTTTAGTGTGCGGGTCAGTTGTTCTGTTAGTTTTCCAGAAACAGCCCAGAGGTTATGTATTTAATGTAGTATAAACTGTTTTGCCAGAGAGAATAATGGATTCAATATGAGAGAGAATACTCTTCAATTCAATAGTTTTGTTGACTTAAACAGACCAGTTCATGATCTTGTTGCAACAGATGGAAAGAAGATGTAGCGTTTGGCTTTAACAAGAGATCAAAGGAACAGTTAAGATCATCTACTTGCTAATATTTCAAGAAACTATGATTTAATCAAAATAAAGGAAGTTACTACCAATGCCTTGTTTTTTCCACTACGATTTTTGCTGTGTAATTTATTTCATGAATACAGCCGTAGACAGACTCCAAACTGGCATGCTCTGCTTTCACAATATAAATGCCAAGTCATTGTCTCTGTTATATTGTTCGCTGTAATAGCCAAAGCACGGTGACTTGATAGTCTGCAATCACGTCTATGGATTCAATCTTCTGCCCAGAAAATGTTTCAGTGACACCAGTATGCTGTTTAACTTAATGTGTCTGAATTGAGTTTCATATTCTCATAGGGAAATTACAGAAATGTCAGAGCCTGGATGCGGTTTCATTATCACTAATTTTGCTTTCAATCAGGCTAGTAAATAAATCCCTTTTTCCTCCTGGAGTTTTTAGTCTTGTGTACTTTGCTGAGGTGACTTGGTCCTTTGCCTATAGCATGAAATTATAATAATAGCATTTTCCTCTTTGTTTTAATCAACTGTGACGTTTACTTGAACTTCAGTTCTTTCTCAGCACCTAATACATTGATGAACACTTGCTGTGTGGGATTTCTTTTCTCAATCCATCTGTTTATTGCATCTTTCTAGTCTTTCTTAATGTGAATTTTGTTGCCATCATGCTATTAGGCCTTACTTAACTATTAAGATTACAACTTGATTTTCAACTTTCTGTTGAACTTCAGTGAGATTTCTATATAAAACCCGCATTATGTGTTTATGACTCATTCAGGTTTCTGCTCTTGCTGAAATCTTTTTTTCTTTCTTTCTTTCTTTTCTTATATTTTATACTTACAGCCTTTACATAAAACAGTGCGAAAAGCCTTGAGAGCACTGAGTAAGACAGGAAAGTGTCTAGGCTTTTTTTCATCCTTGGCATCTTTATGCCAAACTTGTTGACTCTAAGGCAGGTTCTGTGTAACTTGTTCTAGTCTCCATGCTGAGATGACCACCTAACTGCTTAGAGACTCACAGTGCATTTCCTTTTGGAAGCTGATATATGGGAATTATACTTTTCATTAGAGAAGATGTATATATGTACACTTTAAATATAAGGCATTTGAAATGTATCTTATACTAAGTTAGTTGTTCTTACTACCTCTCAGAACTTGATTTCATCTTAAGGCAGAAAAGCATTTGAGGGTTTTTTTGGTGTTTTAAAGCTTTTCAAAATTGAGAATGTCCTTTTTACTCAATCCTATTCTTGGCTACTATCGGTAGTTAATTCTACAGGTTTGTACTGGTATTTGGGCAACAAGGGTTTAGGGCTTTTGTTCTTTTGTTTGAAAATGTTGTTCAAATATTAAAATTCATGTACAGCAATTTCCCTAACATGCAATTCTACAAATACATTTTAACAAAAAAAAAAAAAAAAAAAGAAAGGAATCTGATTATATGAAAGATAGTAATACTATATAAATGGACACTACATAAGTATAGGTATAGTGTAGCCATACTTACATACGTAAATATTCAAAATATTCATGGAATAAACGTTTTATGAACACATTTAAGAAAAAATCATGTACGTATGTAATTATTTTCTTCTACTATCTACTCAACTACAAACACACAGCATAATCACACACATAGAGAAGATCAGCCTCCAAGGTAAGCCTATGAAAGGCTTCTCATGGTGTTCTTTGCAGCTGATAACTGACAAACACGTAGAAAAAAAATGTCCCTGCTTTGTTAAAGTACCATGGAGTTCAAGCAGTTAAAAGATGAAGGAAAACTTTCGGTATGTGATACTGACTCACAACAAGAGGAATGAGAAATTAGTACAAAAGGAATATAAACTCCAAAGCATCGGCAATTTAAATAAAACTGAAACAGGGCTGAAAGCTGAGGATGTGGGACTCTGGAGAATGGAAGCGACTTTCTTTCTCCAATCAGTCTTCATCTTTTGTGGATCATATGAAATATGTCTTGAGAATAATTTCAAAGCAACCAGGTGAGATATTGGGCTAAGAGGCAGAAGGAACTGATTCCCCCAAAAATCAGTCAATGGAGGAACCATATCCAAGGACAACCGTGACAGACTGGAGTACCCAAACTTGGTTGTGACAAGGGCTGCAAGAGGAGGGAAAGCCAAGAGCAAGCAAACATGAACAAAGGAAGGACAAGCAGGAGAGTCACAGCATGGAACAGTTGATGGAAACATAGGCTATGTGGGAACTACTGAATGGATTTAAGCAATGGAGGTCCAAGGACAGGCTGTTCTGGATGGGAAGACAACCATCCAGATGGGAAACCATGAAACTATGACCCCTGACTGTTTCCTAGGCAGATATTGCCATATTTAGGGAGGGAAAGAAAGAACAAGAGTTTCTTTTTGCTAAATTCTGAATTCTCGTATTTCCCTCTTCTCTTTGAGTATAATTGGAATTGCTCTGCTATTGAGCAATTAAGTAATGCTTCCCAAATAACACAGTGTCAGAAAGATGCTGGCTTTCAATAGTCATGAAAATGTGTTAGTGGCAGATTGCAAAAAGAAAAATAACTTGAAATCCCAATAATAGGCAAAAATAGGAGCTAAGAGAAAGCCAAAGTGCTTGGATGGGATATAGAAAAGTAGACTTCAGAAACAGATAAAGTATTTGCCAGAGTCCTGGCAGAAAAATGAAGGAAAAATTGATATTAGAAGAAACATTGCAATTCAGAATTTCTTTCATCCTAGTAGGGGTGATATTGACTTGCTTCCTGACCTGCATCACATACCACAAAATCAAAATCAATGAAGACGCTGTCCAAAGCAGAACAGAATTTTAAATATGGGAACATTTTTATAACTCTTTAATATAATCATAACAACCCTCCCCATCTTCTACATATTTTGAGCCAAATTTAGTATTCTGACATATGTGTTATCCATCTACTGATGTATCAACAAGGCATCTAAAAAACTGCTACAGAAAAAAAAAAAAGAGGAAAATATGAGACTATGGCATGAAATGGAGTTTTGAAGGATGAATTAAATGTGACCAAGGACTATACTACTATGTGCTATGTCCTGAGATATTCACAACTGCGTTCTTACTTAATTCTGAGAATTACTTCTGCTACAAGGTTCCATGTTTATTTTCTTCACATTTCAAGCACAGTAACCAAGGAATAATGATAAATAGCTCCATTTCTGAAGTCTTCTGCATTGAAATATAATCAGTGCAGGCCATTCTCGTTCTATTGCAAAAGCAATAAAGTCATGTAAAATATGGAAAGTCTCTCAATATGTAAATAGAACTTTGGGAGAAAAAGACCTCATGGACTAACAAATAAGAATTAGCTACCTGCTTCCACACTGAAGGTTTTATTATTAAGCAGGATAGAAAGTTTCCCACAGGTATGATAGCATACAGTTTGGTTCGAGTTCTTTTCATTACATACTACACTGTAAGGAGAAAATTGAAACCGAAATAGTTGAACTCTGATTCCTTTAAAGCTTATGGTAGAAATTCCCACTGAATTTGAGAGAGGTACATTTAAGTCAGTATGTGAGCACATATGAAAACTCCTTTCATTATGCTCTGTGAATTTTTCTAGGCTCTTTGAGTGTTTTTGATATGGTGGATAAAGTAAGAAAAAGCTGAACTTAAATGCAAAATGTATAGATGTTAAGGAGTTTAGACAGCACTTGAAAAAAAAGTAAAATATTCTAATGTGGTCTGTCAGTATCAACATTATTAACTTTTCACTTCCCACCTGTGTTTCTCCAGCAATAATCATGTAATGCTATACAATGTATGAATTCTTTCATAGTTTCCCTCTTGCTGATTTTTAAACTTTGCTAATAATTAAGAAGGATGGAGAAAGAGAAATAATTTTTAAATTTTCCTCATATTACATGAAATTTAACACTCGATACTCAAAGACAGGTAGCCAGATCAATCAAATACAATCAGCGAAACCCAAGATACTAAGATACAGCTCTCCCTGGTGATAATTGGACAGTACTTATGTAAGTAGCAGCACAAAACAAGCTATCAGACATCATTTTTGCACATCTGATTCTTACAGAGTGGGATCATCTATACAAAACAGTGGAATTTGCTGCTGCAGTCTTGTGTATCTAACCTATGGGAGACTCCCCCTTGTCTATTAGTCATGGTCATCTTTAATGATTATGCATATGGTAAAAGTGTCCTATTTGATTTGGTAACACATCTGTTCTGTGAATGATCCACCTTTGTATCTTAGATGACCTGTTTGTCTTGTGAATCATCCATTCTCAGATAACCTGGTCATTTGTGGACCATATATGAAAATGTATTTTTCTTCAGAAGTAGATAAATGTGCTGTTAAGGCATGATGATTTATGGATGTTTTTCTAGCGAGGTTCATGGTGGCCTTAATACTTCACATGTCACATGGTTTCTCAGGGTTAATGTAAATTCAAGTTACATAGTAATAGTAAAATAATGGTACATGTATATGAGTATTGATCTGTAAAACCTTTCTAACTTCTTGTTAACTTTCTCACATTTACCAAGCAGCATCAGTGTCAATGGCAACTACTAAATTTATTTAATTGCATTCAACACTGAAGGGACATTTGCTTTCTTTCAGGCCTCAGCTAGCTCTGTTGATCACAGTGACTTTTCAGGGGAGATTGAGCATGGGTTTGCAATGACATCAGCCAGCTCCCTCAGCCCTCGCAGGTGTATTTCAGACAGGGCCCATGGGCTTATGTATGCCCAGTTTGCCTAAGAGATTCCTAACCTGACCCTCCCCCATCAAGGCAAAGTCTTTCTCCAGACTTTTTCTCCCTGGTCTCCAGAGTCTGGGATCCCTGAGGGCAGTCTTATCAGTAAAGACTGAGGGCAAAGAAAGCATTTGGTACCTCAGCTTTTTCTGTGTCCCTTGACCCCAGGACTCCTGCCCCATTCAGCAGCAGGCCCACATTCTCCCCAGTCTTCCTTTTTTGCACTTCTTGCTGTCCTTGACATCCCTCACCAGATTAAACTCCAGACGGACCTAGCCCCATCCTTGCATACTCTGACAACCTGCCTCTATTTTTCCCATTACTTCTCCCTGCTTCCACCATCTGTATACTTCCTTGTTCTGTTTGAGTTTTACTTGGAGCTCCTTGTTCATCCACACGTTTCCTGCCTTCTTTGCTCAATTTCTTGCTCATTGAGATGGACCATTCTCGAGCCTGGAGGAGGGAATCCTTAAATATCAACTAGCTTTCTTGGACCTCTCTTCCTTCTAGGGTGCTATCTCTTGGGATACTTCTAAGAAGGTCCCTGAAGAGGCCAAGTCTGCTCTCCTGAAGTCCAGGGCTGTGATCCTGCTCCCTCCTCTCACAGTCCTGAACTCCACCATCTCACGGATACTGTAGCAAAAAGTTATTTGATAGAATCCAAAGCACTTATGACACAGAGTTTTTTCACTTCTAGAAAATGTTAAAAAAAAAGAGAGAGAGAGAGAGAATTTAAGTTATTTATTAGAATCATTCTTATTTTGAGCATTCCTGCCCTTTTATTTTTGGGGAAAATGGGAATTCTGTAGAAGCATAAAGCCTGAAAAAAAATGATAATTTCAGAGAAATATGTTGGATTATTTGTTTCCTCATTTCAAGCTTAACTCACAGCATTCAAACTTGTTTTACCAGATGAAATGTTTTGTAAGTGCTAGTCTTAGGAGCTGCTGGACAGAAGTTGATGAAAATTTTGCAGAATGTGTTGTGTCAGAATTAATGCAAGAACATCTCACGAACAACCTTTCACTTGCAGTGGGTGTTGTCATAATGCTGCCTGTCTATATTGGGAAAAGAAACAGTCAACAGCTGGAAGAGGAAGAACGCAAAGGAAGGAAAATTTCTTCCTACAGAAATCATTCCTTTGTTGGGCCAGGACAGTCTGAATACTCTTGAAGTCAGTGGTGTTATACTGATCTCCATCAGAGGGAATTTAACCTGTACTCTATATAAGATGGAAGAGGCTTTTAGTTATTTGAATCACCATAAATCCTCCTTCACCTTCAGAGCAAGAGAAGTGTTGATTCTATCTTTATATCTATCGGCTGTAGATTTTCCTCAAATTGAGAGGACTTTGGGACCATAAATGAAATTGAAAGAATGCATTTTCCTCTCTCTCCTGTGGCTGTTTCCTTAGCGATGACATGATGGAATCAAGTGACAGGGTTTAGCAGCAGGAGTGTGGGGAAGAACACGACTCCCTGTTATCTTGTCTATTCTGCACTCCCTCCTACTTTTCTGAGGTTATCAGCAATTTGATAGCTTTTGGCACCATTTTATATAGACGTATAATTTATTACTCAAGCTGTCAGCATGGTGCTACAAACCCCAATTTTTATCTTTCCCTTTTTTGAAATAAAACTGAAAAAAGGGTCTTGCTACATCTGAAAATTTTATTTCATAACTCACACTAACTTCATTTAGGTTTGAGTAGGTGTTTTTCAATGTCCATGAAGCTACTTGTTAGGTAACATGAAGTTACCTAAATGCCCAAGAAAGATACATGAATAGCCTATTTAATACACTGCCTCGAGTTTGACATTCACTTGGTGGGGGTTTTCACAAAGGAATACACCGTGAAAAACATTTCTTCCTGATTGTTTATTTTAAAATAGATATGTCTCTTCTTCAAAAGAACCAGGATAATATAATCAATACAAAACTAGCTTACAAACAGCAGACTAAAAAAGGAAATTGTTTGGGGGATTAGTTTATAAGCAGCTGTTGATACAAAAAGCAGTCACCTTAGGGCCACGTTTATGAAGGCAGAAGGCAAAACAGGTGATTTGAAGACAAAACTTAAAAATAGGATAATGTAAAGCAGGGATAAAGCGGCTCATGCTGTGATCTAAGGTAGAATCACTGCAGGCTTTCAACTGATAAGGTAATATTTGCATAGCATGAGTACACATATAGAAGTACAGAAGTGCTTGGTTGTTGCACATGATGGAAGAATATCATTGCTGAATTCTCTAGTGAGTTAATTGAATGCTATTTCTCTGTTCTTTATGGAAGTCATCAATATCAAAGTCTGTTTAGTAAGATCTGGATTTTACAGATAATTAGGAAAGCAAATTCCATATATTTTAGCATGAGTCAAAAATCATCTCTCTCTCTCAAAAATCTGACTTTGAAAGTTATATCCTGCAAAACTTGGAGTGATTAGTCCCTTATTTCCTAACTGCAGGGGAGGATCACTTTCAGAATACAGTGCTGACTGTATGAAAAGGTACTGCAAGCCATGCCCGAAGCACCTGTGCTTGAATGTTTCGAGGGTTTGGAGGTTTACTTTTTTTTGCTATTTAATTATTTCCATGATAAACACATCACTATATATATATATATATATATATATATATTCCATGTATATATTCTATGCATATATATGTATTATGATAGTGCCAAATATTGCTATTGGAAAGCAATGCCAAGAAAAGAATCACAGAATTGCTGACACTGGAAAGGACCTCTTGAGCTCACCTAGTCCAATCTGAGCAGAGGCTCAAAGCAGGGTCAGCTAGAGTAACTTACTTAGGACTGTGTCCAGTCAAGTTTTGAATGTCTTCAGGGATAAAAACTCCACATCTCTGGGAACCTCTTATAGTTTTGACCACTCTCACACTAAATAAATCTTTGCTTATATATAAGTGGAATTTCTTGCATTTCAATCTGTGTCCAATTTGTAGAACTTCATGAGATTCATGTTGGCCCATTTCTTTAGCCTATCAAGGTCTTCTGAAGAGCTGTGTGACCATCTGGTCTATCAACCACTTCTCACAGTTTTGGATCATCTGCAGACTTGCCGAGGGTGTACTCTGTCTTATCACTCAAGTTATTAAAGAAGTAATGAAAATAATGAATAATGAAGCAGTATGAATGAAGTTGAATACATGAATAATAAACAGTATGAACAATACTGAATAATGAAATGATACTGGACCCAGTATCAATCCCTGAGTAGCTTGCTGGAGATTAGCCTCCAACTGGACTTCATGCCATTGATCACAACCCTCTAAGTCTGGAATTTCAGTCAGTTTTCAATCCATCTCACTGTCTATTTTTCTATCCCCTACTTCACCAGCTTGTCTATGAGGACATAATGGCAGACAGCATTAAAAGACTTTCTAGAGTCAAGATAAACAATATCCACTGCTCTCCTGTCATTTACCAAGCCAGTCATTTAATTGCAGAAAGCTGTCAGATTGTCCAGGCATGATTTCTGCTTTGTAAATTCATACTGTCTACTCCTAATCACTTTTTTATCTTTCATGTATCTGGAAATGATTTCCAGGGAGATTTGCTGTTCCCAGGGTTCAAAATAAGGCCGACTAGCGGTAGTTCCCTGGTTCCTCCTTCTTATCCTTCTTGAAGATAACAGTGACATGTGCTCTCCCTCGTTTGCTATGGCCTTTCAAAGGTAATTGACAGAGACATTGTAATGATATTGACCAACTCCTTCAGCACTTGTGGGTGCATCTCAACAGAGCCCATGGACTTGTGTATGTCTGGTTTGTTTAAATGCTTCCTGACTTGATCCTCTTCCACCAGTGGTAAATTTTCCTTGTTGCAGACTTTCCCACTGGTCCCAGAGACTGGGGATTGCTGAAAGTCAGTTTTATCAATAAAGACTGAAGCAAAGATGGCATGAAGTACCTCAACTGTCTCCATGCCCTTTGTGAACAAGTGCCCTGCCCCACTGAGCAGGGGGCCACATTATCCCTAGTCTTTTGCTGTTGATAAACATGTAGAAGTTGTTAGGGGATGTATAAGGACCTCTGCCTCTGGTGGACTCTGGGACCCAGTGATCCTCCTAACCTGGTTGCTGGAGCCCAGCCTGGTGCACTCAGTAACCTGGTCATCTCTGTGTCAGGCTGAGGGATGCAGCTGCTACTCTGCTGTTTGCAGGTTTACCTGCAACTGGCTGTGTGGCTGAGCATGTATCACTGAGACATAAACGTACACACATACAGAGCGCACTGACATAGTCAGCTTCACAGACTGCCACAGACACGGCACAACCTTCAACAGCATGCACACACTATCAAAACTCATATGAAATACACACAGCCCAATACTCTTCCTCCTCTGTGGCTAGTAAAGATTGAAACTCAGTAGTGAGAACAAACATAGCCTCACTCTTCAGTTCACAGTCATATTCACATTGATGGATCTCTAAAATACGTGTTTGCCCGATATCCCTGCCCAGATCCTGGGCCATCTTACTGTGATTTGGGCCTCCCACTTATCAGCTAGTCCAGCTTGATTCTCCAATTACTTGTCTGAATTCTCTCACTCCTGTCTGCCCAGATGCTGGTACCTGGTTGTTACAGCAGTTACAGGATAGAAAGTGAGATTACACAGAAAGATAGAGTGAGATTACACAGAAAGATAATTAACAACTGATTTAGTAATAAGATAGAATAGACAGTGGTGTCAAGGCACAGGACTTGATTAGACAAGTGTACCAACCAGCTACTACTTACATACAATCAGTTCCTTGTACATCCTCTCCTCTCTAGTCCCCTCTTGTTCCTCCCCAACTATTTTCCCCAAAACATTCCTTAGAAAGTTTCACACAGTCCCACAGAACATCTTCTTATCTAAAAATGCTTATATCCTTCTTGTGTCCTCCTTCTTTACAAAGTCCAGGTTGGCCATGCCTGCAGTTTCTTAATGGTCCATCAATGAGCAACTGAAGGATTTGGTTTCTGGCATTGTCTCTTTTATCCCTTGTCTACTAGATTTTATGTGTCTGTGTGTCTTGTGTATTGCTTTCCCCTTTACTTATTGTGACCCTTGCACTGAAAAGGTCCTTGATATACATACATACATACATACATACATGCATATATATATATAATAACCTTAATAAAGCAGATGTTCTCGCATTCCATGTATCCTTACAAGATCCTTCTTTTTTACCATTCACATTCCTTACCAGATTCAATTGCAGAGAGGCTTTGACTTTCCTAACCCAAACCTGCAAGCTAGCATAGAGTAAGTATATTTCTCCTGTGTCACCTGTCTCTGATTCCATCTCCTGCACAGCTCTTTTTTATGTCTGAGTTTTGTCTGGAGATCATTATTCATCCCTGAAGGCCTCCTATTTCCTTTGCTTGACTCTTTACTTGTTGGGATGGATCATTCTTGAACTTAGAGGTGATCCTTGAAAATCAATCCACATTCCTGTATCCCTCTTCAGTCTCCATAGTATTTTTCCAAGCAGAACCCTGAACAAGCTGAAGTCTGCTCTCTCAAGTTCAAGAGCTGTGGTCTTGCTACTTGTCTTGTTCCCTTCTCACAGGACACTGAACTCCATCATCTTATGGTCATTGTAGCCATGGTTACTCCTGACCTTCACATACACAACCAGTCCTTCCTTGTTTGTAAGTATCAGATCCAGCAGAGCATCTCTCCTTATCAGCTTCTTGAGAACCTCTGTTAGTAAGTTATCGTCAACAATTACAGAAACCTCCTAGATTTCTTATGCTCTGTTGTGTTGACCTTCCATCAGATACGAGAGTGGTTAAAGTCTCATGAGGACTAGAGCCTGCAAACATGAGACTTCTTACAGTTATCTGAAAAAGGTCTCTTGTACTTCCCCTTCCTGATCAGGTAGTCTGTAACAGACACTGATCATAACATCTTCATACTGGTCTGCTCTCTAATACTGAACCCGTAAGTTCTCAGCTGGCCCCTCACCCACCCCTAGGCAGAGCTTCATGCATTCCTGTTGCTCTCTCACATTAAGGGTGATTCCCTTCCTATCCTGGCTTATCCTTCCTTGTATCCACCCTCTGAGCAGTCCAGTTGTAGGAGCTAAACCATCACGTCTCCATGATCCCAATGAGATCATAGCTCTTATTGTATATAAGAATTTGCATATCGGAAGTCTGCAATAATGTGCAGATTTGTCACGTCTCCTGCTCTTTCTCCATGTGGCATAAACTATTGTACCAGTATTTCAGAGAGCCATGCAGTAATGCTGATTTTGCAGACTGAGGTATGAGAGCTTTTCCTGTGAGACTGTCCTGCAGGCACTCCTTATTTATAAGCACATACTCAAAGTGGTTCACCTTCAGTCCTGTATTGTTGATCATGAGGTCTCTTCTGTCCAAATATACTCTGCTTGCTATCCCAGTACACCTTTTATTCATTTGATTTTTTTGTAGTATCTCACTCCCTATCCTTTCAGGCTGTCCAGTCTTTCGGCAAAGATGCTTTTGACCCCCTTTTTGTGTCAGATGTCACCTCTTCCTAGAAGTTCTCAATCCTCGAAGAGTGTTCCATGTTCATAAAAGCTGAAAGCCTGTTGCTGAAACCAGCTGCAAAAGCATGGTTGATTTGCAAGATCTATCCACTTCTCCTCAAGCCATTCCCCCACACTGGTAGGATCAATGAGAAGACCACCTGTGCCTCCATGCACTTCACCATTACCCCCAGTCATGCATTCATGCTCTTTCCAGGTCTCTCCTGGCAGTATTGTTGGTGACCTCATGGAAGAGCAGCAGGTAGTAATAACCTTAGGGCTGGACAAGCCTTGGAAGCCTCTCTACAATGTCCCAGATCTGGGCAGTAAACCTCCCTGAATGACAGGACAGGTTGGCATATGAGGATCTCCATCGCTTAGAACAGGGAGTCTTCCACTACTATCACTTGCTGCTTCTCCTGGTGCCTCTGACTCAGCTAGCTCAGATGTTTCGTTCAACAGTGCTCTCAGCTCTTTTTCTGATGCTACAACACTGAATCTATCCAGCAGTTGTGTATCTGTAGCCTTCCTCTATTGCCAGGAGTCAAAGGCTTCCAGCTTTCCTTGTCATGGAAGCCTCCATTTTCTAGTCAGATAAGCTTGGACTCTGCCTGTGCCTTGTTTGGTACAGTTGTGAGTGCAGGCTCCAAAAGGTGTAAGGTCTTGAAGGACAGCTTGTCAGTCTTGCTCATCATCTGTGATGCTGCACAGCACCTAAAAGAAAAAGCACAGTGAAAAGGCACAACAATGTCAGACTAGAATTTCAGAGACATTCAATGCTATTTGCACCACAGATTGTTTCCAGTGATAGCAGAGTTAGAAAAATCTATTATTATACTACTGACATGATACATTTAATGAAAGAAACATAATTTGCAAAATTGAAATTACAGTTGACTTCAGTGTAAGAAATTTCATTCTGTTTAGCCAGGAAGTAGCTCTAGTATATATCAGATGTATTTATTTTCTCTTAAGACATAGCCTACTTTAGCACAAAACTTTGCACTAGTGGTTACATTTGCAGTTCTAGTTTTGCTCTTTTGATCAGTGTGGCCATTATGTAAATGCTTGTTCAAAGCAACCTACATAAAAAGTCAGTTTTATTCTTTTTGTACTTGAATGATTTTCTTAGGAAAGCTCAGGTGTAATTTCATTGAAGTACTACTCCCTGCTTGATTTAAATTGGTATAAAGGATTTCTTCTATTTCTCACTCTAAAAATCTATTTTCTTAAATAGATTTTCTTTTTATACAAAAAAAGCAGTACATTAATTTCAGCAACATCTGATAGAGTATAGGTAGACCACCTACCTGTATCTCGTAGACCAGGTAGAAATCCTCTAGACCTCCAAATTTTAATCTAGTGCAAGATGCTAATCAAAATCCTCACAATCACAGAAGATAATCATCTTTCAGCTTTTGTTATCAGGCATCAAAAAGCTCTACTTTTCAAAAGAGGTTATGACAAAAGTGCTGTGCCACAATTGTTTTGTTTGCCATGCTTATCAAAAGGATCTGTAACTCAAGACTAAGGCTGGCATCTTGTCTTCCATTTTCTAAAATTTTTATTTACTGTGCGTAACTGGAACTAATTGTTAGCACCTTAACTTTGCATGAAGCTACTGGTGAAAGGTGTTAAGATCTATAGATTTGTAATTTTCTACATTTGTTTTTCAGGACTATGCAGGTTTGTAAAAGGCATTAATGAGACTGAAATTCTTTCAGATTGAATGGATGCAGGTTTAGAAAGGATTCTGAACCTCATAGATTCTGAACTTGAGAAGTCTGGAGTGTGATATCACTTCAGCACTGACAACCATGTAAAAAGACAGAAAGTGAGTGTGTGCACTAATTGCAGTGAGCCAAGATTCTTTCTTTCAAAGACAGTAGATAGAAAAGGGCATGAGAAATAATGTATCAAAATGTCCAGATTAGAACAGAATAAAAATAACGGTCCATTTTACATATAGAATATAAAAATATTTTTATATAAAAATGATAACCTATTTCCCAAACATGGTTTTCCTCTGTACATAGAATTTTGAAGCCCAATTCCTTCCAGGCATGGTTTGAGTTAGCTCAGCAGTTTTGTGGGTTTCAGCAAACTCTGTCCAGCCCCCTGTGGGAATTTCTAATTCTATGACTTTGTAGAGCTAACTAGATTCAGATCACTGCTGCATCCATATTCCCAATGTAACAGAAAGTCTTAATAAACAGATTGAGCAAATTAGGCAAATAGCTCAACAAGCTCAGGATCTTCAGAAAGGTATAAACAAGATTCTGAAGGGATTAGGAGGGATCTCTTTCTCTGGATGGCTGGCCTCACTAGTACGAACTGGAGTCCTGATAATTCTGGTACCTATAATTTCTTGAGTAATGGTACAATGCTTACCCTCACTAATCTCGTATTGTACTTATAGGGGTAAGGATATACATCTGCAAAATAATAACCGGAACCATTACCCAATACCTATCCTACTAGGTGAGACTACCGAATATAAATTCAGAACTCTCAAAGGGGGGCAGTGTTCTAACTAACAAGAACTTGAAGTTACACAACTAGAATGTAACTGGCATCTGGCTAGCCTAGCCATAGCCATTAAGACAACAACAGGAGGTCTTCAAAATCAGAGCAGAGTGGGCCAGTTTGACCTGAATTGTAACACTGGTAAGTAAGACAAACAAGAAGAAGAGCCAAGTTGAGACTTATATGGAAGTTCCAGTTAAGACCTATATGGAAGTTCCAGCAAAAAGTGTAACCAAAGGTCATCCTGGTCTCCCTGGTATGACACCTGCTTGCCACTAGAGATACCTGTAACCCCAAAAGACAACCCTTCATGGACTCAATGCACATGCGTAATAATATGTAAAAATATAAGCAAATACCTGGAAAAGTAATGAATACCCAAATTAATTCCAAGAATGGTAATGAATATGTATGAGGGGAATCAGAGACAAGCTCAATGAATCATGGTCTCGGGAGATGTCTTAGGTGGAAGGATCCCCTACGTCTGCAGCACCTCTTAAGGGAATGTTTGCTTCTTAATGCTACATTGGTGTTAAGGAGTTTTATTTTCTGGTTTTCAGTAACAGTTTCAGTAACAGATCTAGTGATGCTGAGTCACTCTCAGAGAACCTTAAATCTTCTCCAGCCAGAAGATACTACCTGTCCCAGCCACTCCTCCCAAGTAAACATAATATACAAACCGAAAACTAGCAAATCAAATTATGTTGTCTATGTCAGACCAAGTATGAAAAATGGATTCTTGATTTATTTTTCTATTTTTCTATTGAAATTCTTGATTTATTTCTATTTATTTTAGGAATTTTTTCTATTCCTAAAAAAAATTATACATATATTTTGTTTTAAGGAATGTCACTTAAGTGACTACCAAACTTTGATTGCACTCTTGTGGAGGAGAAGTCTTAGATGTACTATGTTCAGTTTGATCTCTCATATTGACATTGCTAGATTCAGGACTCTGACCTAAGAGAGTGGTGATATATTGTTTTTTCTGTTAGACTGAAGCCAGGTTTAAGCTGCAGCACTGGATTACAGGGAGGAAGGAAACAGGAAACAGCAAAAGTTAAATAACATTATGACAACAGCCTCAAAGCAGGGGAGAGTGACGAAATACAGTGCTGATTGCAAAAGCGCTGTTGCAAAAGTACTTCAGATTTCTTATTAGACTGCTTAAGGATTCACAGGTAACATCTGTAGGCAAAAATATCTCCCATTTCTATTATTTTTTTCAGAGAAGTCTAGATCTTACCATAGTTGCATTATTTCTTCAATATTGGATTGCCAAAACCTACTGTGCTACAAGGATCTGTTACATACTTACAAGGTGCCATTCCTCACCCTGTTCCTCAGGTTGTTGTATTCAGATTTAAATATCAGCCTTCAAAGGCAGGCAGACAGGTCAAGCAGACACAACCAGCTGCGGCCCTGTCTGGCCACGGGCCCTGGTGGTGCTGCCTCCAACCTGAGGACTGAATTCCCAGCTTGACTTTGGACCTGCCTCATCACTAGGGTCCTTTGTCATGATTGTGAGCTGTGTCTGACCTTGATTAGTATCTGTGGGTCTTATCCTCACCCTGACTCTCTGACTTGTGCTCCTATCTTGACCTCAGACCTGCTTCATTGTCACAGATGATCTAGACTCTTGGTTGAGCCTGACTACTATCCTCAGGTCTTATCTGCTCATATACCGCGCGGCTGGGTCCTGCCCATGGTATCGTGCTATGGTATCCTACTTGGCTCCTGGTTCCCCACCCCTTAGGCAGCAGCTGACTCACTGTGCCCCAATAAGAGATTGACAAAAAGTTTAAAAGAAAATTCCTGCTCCTCCTTACCAGCCTTCAAGAGTCATAGCTTCTTCCAACAGGAGATTTCTGCTCTTCCATACCACTCTTCAGGCTATTACCTTCATTAGCACGACTAAGCCATATATCCTCTTGTTTTGTTATGGTCTAAAACCTATTCCTCTACAAGTTCATTCAAATTAATCAATAAATGGTTATTTGTGTTTATTGCCTGAGGGCCTCTGGTTTCTTTCTATGCCCACACTTTCAAGGCACAGCTATCCTCCAGCAATTTGACATTCTTCAGGGGTTGGCTTCTCACTAATGTTTTCTCAGACGTGATTAACAACCTCAGCACATTTTAGCCACTTATGATATGAATGACTTTTTTGCTATAGAGTTTCCAGATTTCTCAGAGTTCCTGAAGATTCATGTTTCCTAGTCGTGGCCAAGAATTATGTACACTCAGTGACAAACACAATTCTAACTGCTTGTTACTATCATCAGTATAATTATGCTAATGTTATTAGTATGAGTTAGAGTTTTGCTCTTTCCAGGAATCAGACAACTTGGAATGAGACCTAAAAAAACTGATGGTGTGAATAGGAAGCAGCAGAACCAGTCACTTTACACAAAGCAGATAAAATTGACCTCCTCCTTTCATTCTTTTTGAGGGTTTAAATTATTTAATTCTTTTTTGTACAGTGACATAATTTCCATAGAAAGCACAACTTGATTCAAATCTCAGAATGACATCTTGGCTGATGATTTATAGGACATAAATTCCCTGAAACAGAAGACAAGACTGAATGACAGTGTTTCAGAGTCACACAGAAAAGCTTCTCAGTTCATGATTGAAGCAGATTAGGACTAAAAAATAATATGTAATCAACTGGCAGTCAGGAAACTATATATATCAATACTAGACACTTGCAAATGTTAATAAGAACCTACAGATTTCTAAGCACCCTTCTAAATACTCTGATGTTGTAACCACACACACACGCACACGTTACATGCAAATATGTAGAAACCTTATCTTATGGGCGTGTCTCAATTTTTTGAAAGAACTTCCTTCTATTCACCTTTACAGCAAAACCGTGCTGCAATTTGGTATTTCAGTTATTAAATTTTGCTGGCTTTGCCTATTAACACATTTAACTTGCACAAAATGGACAGTCATTGATGTGTTATAAATTCATTTAACAATAACAGATGAATTTGATTATCCTTTCGATGGTCTCTGGGTATCTTTTTGGCTTGCCATATCACTGATGTATTGTTATAGCTTAATCTTGTTCAGCAAATGCAAGATTTTGTGTCTCAACTAATATTCATCCCAAGAACATACTGTACAAAAGAGTTCGGGGAATTGTGTTCTACTGCTTATTATGTAAATTCCTCCCTAAATCTATTTTATGATAATGCCTTTTTTTTAGATTACAGAATGCACTATGGTTATCTCACATAAAGCCTTACATGCTATCTAACATAGAATCATAGAATTCAAGTTGATAGGAAGTACTCGTAAAGTATAAAAAGTCAGAGTTTAGGAACCTTATGCAAGAACCTTATGTGTCCTCTTGTGTATGAAGCAGGAGCATGTGATCATGTAATTAATTACTGAATCCTTATGCAGATACACACAGTAGCTATGTTGCAGTGGCAGAGGCATTAATTCTAACATTTCCAAATTCTGAGGACTTGCCTTGGCAAGTCTATTGTTCCCTTCAAACCCTATTTTTCTGAGCCCCTGGGGTAATATGGAAGGGGGTATAGTTTGGTAGAAATCATTCCTATCTCAGCAGATGGAGGAGCTAGTAAGAGGAAGCAGCAGCTATTCACTGTGCCAATTTTGTCCTTAGAAGAGGACTGAGAGTTATATTTCTGCCAGTAGGTCTCAGAGATACTTGCTGACAAATACATAAGAACATAAAAAGAGCAAGTTTGTATGGAAAAGTAGTATTTCTTTTTAGATAAACTCATCTATTTAGATTATATATGCCATCTTTAAGGCTTGGAGTAACAATCTGAGAGCTGAAGATGGGCTTCTAGTCTGAAGAAGGAATTTAATTACTCAAATGCTGAATTTGCTCATTGAAAGATTAAAAGTGTCAAAATATACAAATAAGTAACCAAGTAGAGAATTAAAAAAATCCTAATACTGAGAACAAATATTGAAAATTTCAGCCAAACAGGCTTAAAGCTGGAGAAAGTTATAGCTGTAACTATAAACAAATCCTACATTCTTTTGTGTTTTCCGTGAGAAGTCTTGGACAATTTGAACTTTACACAAGGCTAGCTGTTCTGTCTATCGCACACATACAACAAATATTAAATAAACACAAACAAACAAATGATTACAAATAAATACATACAAATGAAGAACTAAATGGAGTATTCCCCAGGGAAGAAGGGGGAGCTGAGCAACAAGGGATACAAAAACTTCACCAGCATAAAATAAACAAAATAAAGAGATTTTGACAGTGGTAGACCTCATTTCAGGGCCAGATAGTTCTACAGTAAATATTACAGCAACCCTGTAACACTTCAAAATGTATTATTTCACTTGAAATACTAATTTAAAAAAAAAAAGAAAGAAAAAGAAGCTATAGGCTTGCCAAGGCAAGTCCTCAGAATTTGGAAATGTTAGAATTAATGCCTCTGCCACTGCAACACAGCTAGCGTGTGCATCTGCATAAGGATTCAGTACATGATCACATGCTCCTGTTTCATACACATAAGCTTCTTGCATAAGGTTCCTAAACTCCGACATTTTATACTTTACAAGTACTTCCTATCATCTTGAATTTAATTTTACCAATTCTTCTTTGTGTAATATGAGTACTTTTTTTGTGACAGGTACACAATGAACTGGAGCTTGTTAAATTAGTTTTCATGTTATGGTTATGAATTCACATGTCTGAACAATTGTTTAAAGATTACTTTAAATAGTGGAATTTGATGCTTTACTGCAAATGAGCAGTTTGCTGAAAAAAGGAGTAATTACACCATAGAGCTCACAGAACACTGTATCAGAACCCAAAAAGTAGGACTTTTTTTATAGCTTTAAGTGTACCTATTAGCAAGAAGGGTGACAGTCCGTATATAAAAAATGCAGTTTGATTTTATCCCAAAGAAAAATCCAAGTAGAAAATCCCTGAGTTGGTATCAGGTGCCATACCTAGATCCAAAGAGCAATCTTGCATGCTATGAGTATCATCTTCTCTTTCCAACACTTCACTAAGAAAGACTAGACAAAGTGCTCAGGGCAGTGTGTTTACTATAAATTTGCTTTACGAAATAGCAACTTTTAATCCTTTCTGTTCACTGAAGACTCAGAAGAATAATGTCAATCACATTTTGGAAAAGTGAATATTCTGAAAGGCAGAAATGGAGGAGTTTCCCAACATCTAATGGACAATGCCAACATTTTGTTTGTTTGTACCAACATTTACCGAGTGTTCTTTGAAGCACGCATTTTACTCTTACAAAACTCTGTTTTACATCACCAGAGTCAATGAGAGCTGTTTGATTTTAACGACTCTAGTACCAAACATCTACCTATTGTCTTTCTTTTTTCTTTTTTTCTTTTTTTGCTTCCAAATAACCTTCCCTCTCCATCTACTTTTCCTTAATCTCTGTTGCCTTATGAGAAAAGGCATTTTCTACTTTTAGTCTTTTGCACTTTTTGGCTGAGCTGCAGTGTAAAAATGTAGTCAGTCAGTCACTATGAGGAAAGTATTCTGTTGCATGACATTAAGCCTTAGATAGGCTTAATAACTGTATTAATGACTTCTCTTTCAGCTTTTCTTTTGAGACTACAGGGTACTACTTCTATAGAGTAAAGTACAAACTTTCAGAAGATGAAAAATCTGATAGCAGCTATGTTTAATTATAGATATATATCTGCATCTAATTCTGAATATCTTCATTGATTCTCTAAAATTACTCTGATGGTTTTATTGAAAAACTCTTTTTGCAGCTTTTTGGAGTGTTTACTTCTGATGATTTCAGAGAAAAGGAGAGAAGCATTTCCCAAAGCCCTTGCACTTTTGTACTAGAACCCTAAAGTTGCAAGCAAGGTGAGGGAGCCAAAACAAAATGCATTCTGTGATATATTTAGTCAAAGTTTAGAACATAAAATTTCTTTTCTTTACATTCAGTGTATAATTCGGTAAATTTGATGGAATTTTATTATTTATTTATTTATTTATTTGCTAAAAGTTTTAGTTAATTGAGGTATCTAAGTTGCTCCTTGTATTTTGCAGTGGAAAGTAATATTGTAACATTTATGGAGAAAACTAAGCATTATTGTGGTTGAGCCATGCTTTTTCTTAAGAGGGCTTTAAAAACTAATGTCAGATTATGTCAAACAACATTTAGCTGAACATGTAGAATAGGCACATATAACATGCATACTTGTGCTAGAAGACAGGATAATCTGTGTATGACCATGAGGAAATAAAGTCTTCACAGAAAAAAAGAATGATGAAGCAATTAGATTTAGTGGAGTGCAACTGAGAAAACTTGCTTTGTGAAATCACTTTATTGCTTAGAACAGGCATTATAGCTATTTTGTGTAATTTATATTTATTTTGTGTAAACTATATTGTGTACTGTACAGCCACTCAAAAATTAACATCTAATGCCTTTTGCTTGCAACCTAATGGAGATCAGCAAAAAAAGAACAAAGGACTTCCGAATGTCGCTGATGAAAAGAAAAACATAGTGAATGTCACCATTAGAATAATATTATTGTTAATGGCAAATATGTATTTCTTTTCATGTGATCACCGATATATAGCTCTGTTTATAAACAAAAAAACCCACAAATTAAATAATATCTCATTTAATGTAGGAGAAACTGCATTAAAACAGAGTGATACTATTCATGGGATATTATTAACTGCTTTTACGAAGGTGATTTATGATGTACTTGAAGTGATTTTCTGTGGTCAGTAATGAGCTTACTCAGTGTCCTGACACCTGTGCCGTATCTAAGCACAATTTTTTTTGATCTTTTAACGTGACTTCAAAATTTGCACATAGCGACAACGGTCATTATATACTGTATATGAATTTTAGTAACCTAACTGAAGTTAGTTGCCCAGTCATATTTTTATTTCTTTATTTGCCATCATAAGAACCAGAAACTTCATTAGAAACAGAAACCAGAAACATTCATGTAGGAGCCTATTTTGGAAAGAGATAGCTTCTTTCTTCCAGTATTTAGGATTTCCAGTCCAATCGAATCATAGAATCATAGAATCAGTAAGATTGGAAGGGACCTCTGGAGATCATCTAGTCCAAACTCCCTGCTCAGCAGGGTCACCTAGAGCATGTTAGACAGGGTTGCATCCAGGCGGGCCTTGAAGACCTCCAGAGAAGGAGACTCCACAACCTCTCTGGGCAACCTGTTCCAGTGTTCTGTCACTCTCACAGGGAAGAAATTCCCCCTCACGGTCAGGTGGAACTTCCTGTGCTTCAATTTCTGCCCATTGCCTCTTGTCCTGTCACATGGGACAACTGAAAAGAGTTTGGCCCGATCCCCTTGACACCCTCCCTTCAGGTACTTATACACATTGATAAGATCCCCCCTCAGTCTTCTGTTCTCCAGGCTAAAGAGGCCCAGCTCTCACAGCCGTCCTCATACGGCAGATGCTCCAGCCCTCTGATCGTCTTTGTAGCCCTATGCTGCACTCCCTCCAGTAGCTCCATGTCTCTCTTATCCTGGGGAGCCCAGAACTGGACACAGGACTCGAGATGAGGCCTTCCCAGGGCTGAGCAGAGGGGCAGGATCACCTCCCTCGACCTGCTGGCAACACTCTTCCTAATGCACCCCAGGAGACCATTGGCCTTCCTGGCCACAAGGGCACATCGGTGGTTCATGGTCAATTTGTCATGCACCAGCACTCCCAGGTCCTTCTCTGCAGAGCTGCTCTCCAGATGGTCAGCCCCCAGCTTGCACTCGTGCCTAGGGTTAGTTTTCCCTAGATGCAGGACTCGACACTTGCCCTTATTGAACCTCATGAGATTCCTCTCCACCTAGCTCTCCAGCCTGTCCAGGTCTCTCTGAATGGCAGCACAGCCCTCAGGTATGTCAGCCACTCCTCCCAGCTTGGTATCAACAGCAAACTTGCTGAGGAGGCATTCCAGCCCCTCATCCAGGTCACTGATGAAAAAGTTGAACAGGATGGGACCCAGTACTGAGCCCTGGGAGACGCCACTAGCCACGGGCCTCCAACTAGACTCTACACCACCAATGACGGCCCTCTGAGCTCTGCCTTTCAGCCAGTTCTCAATCCACCTCACTGTCCACTCATCTAACCCACACTTCCTGAGCTTATCCAGGAGGATGTTATGGGAGACAGTGTCAAAAGCCTTGCTGAGGTCAAGGTACACAACGTCCACTGCTCTCCCCTCATCTACACAGCCAGTCATTCCATCAGAGAAGGCTATCAGATTAGTTAAGCAGGATTTCCCCTTGGTGAATCCATGCTGACTTCTCCTGATCATCTTCTTTTCCTCCACATGTCTGGAGATGATGTCCAGAATGATGGGATGGAGGTGAGGCTGGATTCCAGGGAAGGAGGTGAGGCTGATTGGCATATAGTTGCCTGGCTCCTCCTTCTTGCCCTTTTTGAAGACTGGAGTGACATTGGCTTTCTTCCAGTCCTCAGGCGCCTCTCCAGTTCTCCAGGACCTTTCAAAGATGATGCAGAGCAGCCTGGCAACAACGTCCACCGGCTCCCTCAGTACCTGTGGGTGCATCCCATCCGGGCCCATGGATTTATGGATGTCTGGCCTGCCCAGAAGGTCTCTAATCCTTTCCTCCTCAACCAAAGGAAAATCTTCCTTTCTCCAGACTTTCTCCCTTACGTCCGGGCTGCAGGATTCGGGAGGGCTGCCCTTAGCAGGAGGGCCCCCTTTTCCCTAGAAGGAAGGGGGGTCCAGGAGAGCTGGCTAGTGTTCAAACATCACTTCCTCCAAGCTCAAGAGCAGTGCATCCCAAGGAGAAAGAAGTGCAGCAAAGAGGGCAGGAGACCTGCATAGATGAGCGAGGAGCTCTTGGCCAAATTCAGATGGAAGAAGAAAATAAACAGACTGTGGAAGAGGGGACAGGCTACTTGGGAGAATTATAGGAATGCAGTCAGAGTATGTAGAGACGCAGCGAGGAAGGCTAAGGCCCAGTTGGAACTGAGTCTGGCAAGGGATGTTAAGGACAGCAGGAAGGGCTTCTTCAAATACATCAGCAGCAAGAGGAGGACTAGGGAAAATGTGGGCCCACTACTGAATGGGGCAGGAGCCCTGGTGGCAAAGGATATAAAGAAGGCAGAATTACTGAATGCCTTCTTTGCTTCAGTCTTCACTGCTAAGGGCAGCCCTCCCGAATCCTGCAGCCCGGACGTAAGGGAGTAAGACGATTGGACAGTGAGGTGGATTGAGAACTGGCTGAAAGGCAGAGCTCAGAGGGCCGTCATTGGTGGTGTGGAGTCTAGTTGGAGGCCCGTGGCTAGTGGCGTCTCCCAGGGCTCAGTTCTGGGTCCCAGTTAACATCTACCTGATGTTAACGTAACCTTGTCTCTGCAGGTAGACAGGAATTGTGTTAAGAAATGGGATGGAACAGACAATATCCTGCAGATGTCTTGTCTTCCCTGTAGTTTCTCTCAGTGACAAACTGAAGGCCTCTGGACTGATCCATATCATTGTTCCACATGCCTTGGCCTTGGCTAACAACAACTTGTGGAGGGCCTTCTTGAACTGGTCATGAATGACTGAACCTTGATCCATATTTCTGATGCCAATATGAGGGAAATTGCAGATAAAAGCAAGGAGACAGGTCAATGTTCAGCCTGTAAAGGCAAGTGAGCAGGAGTAGATGCTTCAAGCCAATGCCAGGCAGGTGTTGGGTCACAGACACCTGCTGTCTTCACACTCTCTCCTTTTCAATAGAAATGCATAAGCCTGGAGTGTGTGTTTGATCAGAGCAGTTTCCCCTTTTACAGATGATCTGTGTTGCCACTGTGCTCTGAGGATCACAGGATGAGTCTTTGGTTCTAGTATACAGTTACAGGAAAGCATTGCTGAGTTGATTACTTCTACCTCTAAGTTTCAATGCTAGTACATTGTTACCAACTAAAGGCAGTAGAGTATTCTTTTAAATTTATTTCAGGTTTATTAATTCAATTTTCCAGGAAGAGCTTCTTTTTTAGGTTTTTTTCCAGATTCCTTTCTATTTCTAATTAACTGCTTCTACCATGGTGTACAATCTCTGTTTTGGGCAAATAACAATTCTTATTGTCACTATCATCTTTTGTTAGGACAGAGTTGCTGAACATTATTGATGACTGAACTGATGATCTTACGATCATTTCAAACCAGCAATAGGCATTTATGAAAGTACTAAATGCCCATGGGACAGTAGCATGTGGTAGTGAGGCATGCTTTTGAAATATCTTTGATTGCCATCATTGATTGTATTCCTAATGTCCCAAGGGCTCAGGAAAATCTCAACATTGCATGCTCTTAGCAAAGTCTCAGGAAAAGTGGTAGCATTAGAACTGAAGACCTGCTAATCCAATGGCCAGTGCTCCAATAGCTGAGAGGCACAACAGTAATCTTAGAGTCTTAGTTATTCAGTCATTCATCGCTGTCCTGATATAATTAAAAGCCTGGTGTTGAATGTGGAATTTTTGGAGATTCAAACTGTTGACAGATTTTAAAAGGAATTGCGACATCAAAAGGTTAACATTAAAGTCACATCTGATTTCAAAAGCAGGATTTTACTCAGCATCTTTCATGAACAGATTTGAAACTCTTTTTTATTGGTCCCTCTTACTGATGGGAGTATCAGTGCACTGTTTACTGTCAAAGGTTCTGTTGTATTAATAGAGAATGAAGCAGAAGATGTAACAAGGTTTTTCCTTTTCCTTCGCTTGTCTATGCTTGCACGGGGAGTATTGAAGATGCATTCCCAAGATTGTCATCTTTCTGTCATCATGCACTAATGCACATTCTGAGCTTTTGTTCTACTTGTTCTAATTCTCTGACTGAAGAATATGATCATTACTTTTGCAGAAGCACCAACCTTTTGTTTATCATCATTTGCTTAGATTCCCTCTTCTGAACACCAAAGATGGTGTTCAAAGATTATTGGCAAGAGCCAATAATGAACAGAAATAATTGACATAGGAGATTTTCCTCAGGATCTAGGACCTGAGATATGTGGGAACCTTCGCTTGAATTCCATGCAAGTTGCCAATCAGTAAAACTGCAGGAATTCATTGAAGAAATTGAGAAGCCTCTCAATTTGAATCGGTTTAGCTTCAGATCTCAGGGGAGATAATAAGTGATTTACTATACCATCCTTAGGGACTGAGATAGCTTTTGAATTTTTAAATAGCTTCCTTAATACAAATGTGCCAAAACAGATGGTGATGCCTGATAATCCAGAATAATTGAAATTTGATTTCTTTTCTGTTCAGAGTGCTTTTGAATAATCAGTGATTTTTTTCTAAGGACCGCTGGATGCCTCAGGAAGGATGCATACTATGCAAGTCCAAAGTTCACTGACTATTTGAGCTAAACAGTTGTCTTCATAACTTTTTTGTGTGGATCCAGTTCATTTTTCTATGGAGAAACACCTCAGGATATTCCTAATAAAATAAGAATATTATTCATTCTTGTTTTTCTCTATTTTCCCACAGTGCTCACCTGCAATAGTTATTACTTTGATTAGAAAAACTTTTATCTCAGTTTTCTGTTCATTCTGATCCCCTGAGCAATATTTAGAGGGTTTTCCCCCTTAAAATCTCATGCTCTATCATCTATGCTCTTATTTTTCCAATATTATTAAGCAGTGAGCCCCCAAAACAACTTACGTTTGTACCATTCCACCTGAAAATACTGGAAAACTTGATAACCAGAAGGTAAATCTTGAAACTACACTCACTCCCTTATGGCCCACTATACTTACTTCCTCAATAAGCTGAGATTTGAAAGTTCTGATTCAACTTTGACCAAAAATCACAAGGAATTGCATTGATTCAGTGAGCTAAAAGTTTCTATCATAAATTTTTGAGTTAACAGTGGGTCGCAATGTTTCTTCACAATATGGGTCCCATTTATGAGCTATGCAGATATAATTTTATTATGTATAGAGTGCATCTGAAAACAAGGCCTTAAATTTTCAAAATAAGTCAAGTAGTCACCATTAGATAATCAAATTTTTCTAATATCCCATTGTAGCTAAAGCAGAGGCCTATGACACCTAAAATTTGTAAGCATACAAATCCGGATTTCATCAATATATTAAGGTTGCCTTGAACCCAAATACAAGTATATTAAAATAGTATAACTGATAATAGTATGTAGGCATTTTGTAACACTGTGATGGCATAGAAAGATGCAATGTATAAGTATTTTACTTAAGTATTTGAACAATCTTACTGCAGAAAGGGCAAAGATGTGTAGTTGCGTATAAGAGGCATCCAAGTGACAGAAGAGGCAAGGAAAAGAAGAGGATAAGCCTAAGAGACTGCAAATAGGCAGGATGTCCAGACAGATGCATGAGGACCAGCACTGGTATATGTTTTGCCCTTTTGGTAGGCAGGAAGTAGCAAAAAAACCCAAGCAGGCATAAAGGGAAAGAGAGAGGAGATTTCTGATTTCTCCAAAGAGACTCATCACCTTGATCTTTGCAAATAAGAACTAGGAAGGATGAGAGTCATCAGTGTCAGTTATATGGCATTGGCTCTGTGATACTGTATGCTCACAGGTAACACTGACTAAGAAGTTTTAAGGCTGTCCTCTACATTTAGAGAAAATTATTTGACTAGGTATGAGAACTAACTGAGCATGAAGTGTGTTGTTAATGAATGAATGTAGTGTTATAAAACTTAAAAATGGTTTGATTTGTGAACCTTGTAAGCACTGTCATCAAAGCAATCTAGTTCCATACTTTATCATATATATCAGTTGCAATGCCATAGTATTATATTGATGTTGCAATCTAGGCTGAAGGAAGCAAAGTTATCCCAGAGCAACTGCAAGAATTTCAAAGTGGAAGCATATCCCTGAAGCCCTTTACATTAAAGTTCAAGTAACATGCAAGAGGAATCCGTACTGAGGCTGTGAGAATTGGAGGCTATATTCTAGTACTCTGTGATACTAATTTACACTTCCCTGAAGAAATAGGAGTTCAAGGGCCACTGAGAACCAAGATCTCCCTGTGTATCACTGTTGCACTCCTGAGGTCCTAATTTCTCAGTGATTACACAGCATTTCTATACTTCTGTTTGTGACTTGTCCAAAATGATTGCTCACACATCATGCATGTGCAGCATGCTGTCAGGGAGCATCAGAAATTTTGCTTTTGAAAGATGAAATGACATTTACATGACCATAACAAATTTTGTCAAAGTGCAGCCATATGCTCTATTTTCCTATTTGTGGTTTTAGCATTCTTCATATATAGAATACATTTTGGAATAATATCAGTTAAGGAGGACATACGTTAAAGTTGATAAATCATGAGGAAGGACTTGAAGTTTATGCTGTCATGAGAAGTGAAGCACATCAGAACAAGGTAGTCAAAAGAAGGTTGTCTTCCAATAAGCCTTTTGGTAATGAAGCCAGTAAGTGTTGGTTTTTTTTTTTTTTTTTTTTTGTTGTTTTTTTTTTTTTCCTCTCATCAGACATGTAGTTCCATGTGGGATCCTCAGAGAAGCTTCAGTATCCCATGTGTTTGATTTCCAGTCAGCTAAGGATGTTGTAGCGACCATGCCGCACTGATATAGTCTCTTCATCTGTTGCACATTGACTAATATGAATATTTCACAGTGACATTGCTACATGAATATAAATCTGTAGCTATGGCACCCAAATCAAAGAAATTGCTACCAGTAGTTTCAGCTCACCTCTAATCAGTAAGCTTGGAAAGAATAGCTGAGGGAGACTGAATACAATATAAGTTGCAAACGTGAAAGATTCAGGAGTAAGATGTTATTACTTATTTATATGAACAGAAATCATAACTACAGGCTATAAGCCTTAGAAAAGTGTTCTAAGCCTGGCACAATGCTACCCCAAATACCTAATTTATTCATTTCCCTGACACACATACAGTGCAGTGACACTGGTGATTTTAGCTGGGGACTGAACAGGTACAGATGTAGAATCCATGTCCCATCAAGACTATAATGCTTGAATTTGTCAAAAAAATAAAATAAAATAAAATAAAACCAAAAACAAAACTTTGCTTTCATTTCTGCTGCATTGATATATATTTTATCTATTTTTACATAGCAAGTGATCTACTGTCACAGAGATATTTGAAATGACTCTTCAAGGGATATAAGTCAGTTAATTTTGAGAGCCTTCTGTCAACATCTGTAATGGCTATGTAACTGAGAAATGGGTGGCATTAAAGCATGTGTATGTAAGGTTAATACTTTAGGGCCACTTAATCTCTGGTCCATTTCAAGCTACGTTGTTGAATTGTCACTGGTCGCATTAATCACATGATATTATTTTGCTTTTGCCTAAATGATTTGTAGTGGATAATCAGGTTTCCTGGATCACCACTCATGGAAAAAGAATTTATACTTTCGTAGGTAATTCAGCTTAAAAACAGGTAAATGAAAATACTTAAGAGCAGTGGGGGGTAGGATATTATGTGGCTAGCACAAATTTGTTTAAAATCCACTTGCATCGGTATGAGTGATTTTACAATATTGAATGTTTCTCATCGGTAATAAGCAAGGAAAATGGAAAATTTGCACCAATGTTAACAGTTTCAATGTACTATTAACACAAGAGCTGGGCCCCACAGGATCTGTCTTAATCTTCCCTGTATATCTGGATATTAAAGAAAATAACTGATTAATCTTCAGGTTCTGGTATCATCTTTGCTATTAAAATATACTGTATTTCTTTTTTCTATATTTTATATATACTTCAGTAAAATATACTGAAGAATATGATCTGTCAATTTGGTAGTTTATTTAATTTTTTGAGGGGCTTGGTAGATTGATAGGGAAATCTATTTTAACTAAGCCTTTTCCTTGATCTAGAAACTTCCGTTCATTTTCCTAATGTCATAGCAGGCAGTCAGTGTGTTGTTCCCATGTTGATGGATATAAAACATGTTTCACCTCTAAAATGCTTGGATAAGGCTTTATTGCTTTGAGTTTATTATGAAAATGACAATGAAAGTATCAATGTTCCCAAGACTTTGGACCTCAGCCTATAATTTATAGCCTGTTTCCTTCCTTTTAAATAGAGGCAATCAAATTCTAAAATAATTAGGTAAAAGAAAAACTTAATTTACTTCTCAAATTGAGGAAAAATATTAAATAAAATGAAATGTTAAATTTTTGCGAAGAAAATCTGCTAATTAAACTTGATGTTAACCTCTGAGACTTAACCTCTGAGTTGTTGGGGCTTTTTTTAAGAAAATTTTTATTTTTTTAAGCCAGCATATTATGAAAGCCATGATTTACCTGCAGTCAGAGATGCCCTTCCATAACTGCAATATTCTCACAATAGGTTTGGCCAGCAGTTATAGTGAATTCTCTTCTATTATTCCCTGTATACGGTTTGTGGTTGCAAAAGCAGTGCATTAGCTGCAATTGTAGGAATGTAATATTTCATTGCGCTGGCATTTTAAGAATGTTTTCCTCAATGTGCTGTGACTAGCATTAATTAACTGTCTCCTCAATTTCTAAGAAGAGTCTTGCAAACAAGTGATCTATTCCTTCTCTTGTTATGTTTATTGATCCATTTTGCGCTACTATATAGAGGGACATTCTTTGTTTATAATTAAGGGATTCAATGGTTATTAATAGTGAATAGTGAAGCAAAAAAAGAAAAAAAGAATGCTGGACTTCTGATGCTTTTTATGATTTGCTGGGGCTCTTTTCTGATTCCATAAAAATATTCTACTGAAAATGAAATAGTGCATCGTGAGTATTTTTCTTTTTATTGTGGTAATGTGTATTGCTCCTAGCCATTAACAAGCTTACATTTTACTACAGATAATGAAGAGGGAAAATGTGGATAAATTGAGTTACAGATTTTGTTGTTTGTTTGTTTTTGCCAAATATCACTTTACAAGATATACAGGTATATACTGTGTGTGCATATATATATATATATATGTATACACGTGTATACATATACACATATATCTCAGACTACTGATTTCCATCATCTTGTCTGTGAGATGCTCTTTCTACTGGATAATCACTTCCTGTTCTCATTAAGTTTCCTGGCAAAATCTTTAGACTATGCACTTAATTTTTGTACCGCTAGCTAAGGATTTTTCTTCTCTACCTACAGCCCTATCTACATTGAAAGAGAGCTAAAGTGCATATTTCATTTTTTGTGCCTTTTTGCAGATGATTCATGTACTCTCCTAGGGCAAATATTAATATTTTAGCTGGAGAAAGTATTGGAAACCTTTTTTTTAAGTATGGTTCACTTAAACTATGAACCATATTTTTATCTATGGTACAAAAACAGTGGAGTCTTAAGCCAGAGATTAGCTTTGATCAAATCAGATTTTTTTCTATCATGGAATGCAAAATAGCAGCATGTGAAACAGAGGACAGAGGACAAAATCTGTTCACAGGTTTTGGACCCCTGGAACAAGGAAATATTGATTTCACATACTGAAAAAGTGTTCACAATGAGACAGTTTATGCACTAGAATAATTTGCTCAGAAATGCTGTGGAACCCCCATTCTCGGACATTTTCAAAATTCAGCTGGACAAAACCCTGAGCAACCTGATCTAATTTCAAACTTCCTCATGCTTCAAACCAGATGATCTCCAGATGTTCCTTCCAGTTGAATTCATTCTCTGACTCCTTGGAATTGTCAAAAATAAAATACAATAAAATTCACACCTCAATGTCAACATGTTTCTGTTTGTCACATATCTCTGCAGTTACACCTTGCTAGCTTCTGAATTGATCTATTGAGAAGTTTCCTTTCTTAAATTCATTTTCTTTGCCATTTCCTCTCTTCATGCATTATTCCATGTTTATCCATTCAGAAAAGTGCCAATAACGACTACCCTTTTTACCAACAGATTCTTCTACAATGGTCTCAACATTAATTTAAATTCTAAATTGCTCCTTTCAAAAAAATTATACATAATCCAGGCAATGGAAGAAGTTAGGCTCTTGATGTTGCCACAAGCAGTCATGAGTTTTTGATTAGACTTTTTATTATACAAATTCCAATGGAAATTCAGGATTTCTGAAATGATTTTTCAAGTATATAAGTGCAAAGGAATTATACATGCAGATTCTTACATTTTGGTTTCATAACTGTGTGTATGATTACTTAAAATTGATTCAACTTTAGCACAGATATTAACAGCAGTTCTATTTTCACTCTCTTTCTGTCAGGCACCTGCATAATGCCATATCACTTACATGTGACTAGTCAGACAACACAATTCAGCTAGTTCCTCTATGAAAGTCCTCAGCTTCATAGGTTATGGAAATTCAACTCATAATTATATCCCCATTCTTGGCCTACCATTTACTAAACAGTTCAAAAGAAATGTTCTGTACTGCACTGATTCCTTCCCTAAACTCTGTTTACCCGTTGCTCAGAGTAAGATAATAACATACCTAAGAAGGATATGGATCTGGAAGAACTATTAGCACTTCCACATTCTTGCCTTTTTGGTCTAATAAACCACATTAAAAGAGAGTTCAGAATTTTTATAAAGACTGCAAAAGCAAAATTCTCCTTGAGGTTAACCATGTTGCTCTACTGCCCTAATTGAGGTCTAAAGCCAAGCCTGCTGACCCATAAGCAAAGCAGAAGACTGAGGGCACTATTGAATGCTACTGCTCTAAGGAGTAAGCATGTCCTCCCTGTATCTTTGAATATTGTCATAACTGGTGCCAGCTGCAGAGATGTTAGTATCAAAGAGTGTCTTTTTTCAAATGCGAACATAGCCTCCTGGGTTATTACAGCTAGTCAAAACCATAAATTGCCATATTTCATATGCCCAAAATTGCATTTAGAGAATAAAAGTTACAAGGCCTGCTCTCATTAACAGAGAAGGAGCATTAACCATTAGAAGTGACAATGTGAAAAATGATTAATACTAGCCCACAGCAGTAATACTGTATGTTAGGCTGAACTGTAACTGCAACACAACTAATAACTTCAGAAAAATATCATTTCATGAAGTCTTTCTGAAAGTGCAAATTGAACTTCCTGATTTTTTCTTTCTCAGTCATCTCAGAATAAAATTCTCTAAACAAAATATGTGTTCTCATTTTTTTGGAAGAAAACAGAACCCTTAAGGTTCTCAACAGCAATGCTTATTGCTGATTAAATTATGAGATTGGCTAGTACTGGATCATTTCTATTCTCTGCTTTTTTTCCAAGTTGAATCTGCTCTCATCACCATAGTAACTGGTCACCATAGTATATAGGTCTTTTGAAGGGAAAACTGGCTGTGAAACAAAACCTCAGAGGTTAAATTTATAAAGTCAGAGAAGAAAGGAGATATTCTTCAGAACAGGAACAATGAGGACTCTCTGTGATGAACATTATATGATGAGATAACAGAGCCATGGAACTTAATGGCAGAAAATAAGCCATATCTCTAAACGTACAAGTGATGGAGTAATTTATGAAATCTGACAAGGCCAACATCAGATATTAGGTTGATTCCTCTCCTGTGTAGCACAGAGGAAAGTATGGAAGTGTAACTGTGCTTAAGGTGATTAAACCCATTATCTGAAGGAGATGGTCAATTTCTTTTCCCTGTCTTCTTATTTTCACCACTGGAAATTTGCATTTTTATTAGGGGCAGAGTTTGTTGTCAGATTTAAAGTCCAAGGCTGAGATGGAAGTAAAGGATTACTTTCAAGACAATGCATTTTTACCAGTATTTTAGTGGTTTGAACACTAGCAAGTCAAGAAAAATCTCAAAGTGTTTTAACTATCATTGAAACACATTTCAGAACTTGTCCTGAAAAATGACACAGAATGCCAGTGGATGAGTAGAGGCTCAGCTCTTTGTAAATGGGCGTTACACAGCTGAGGTACGCTATACATGCATTACATTTTTTTTCTATAGTCACTGTTGTCATTGAATTTGGCAATATCTAGCTTCGAGGGTGAAAAAACGTATTTTCAGATACAGCAGCTGTTATATGACATATGTCCAAATTTCATTCCTAATTGCAGTTTATTCATCAGGCACATAGCCTCCACAGAGCCTTGACCTGTGGATTCATAGATTACTGCAGTATCAGCAGCCCATACAGTCACTCTCAATTGCAAGATCAAGCCAAGAGTGGGCTTATCTACTTTTAAGGTCTTCCCCACTTTTTGGCCATCACTCTATCAGATGGCCCTCTGCAGAATCTTACTAGTTCTGCAGATACTGTATTTTGCTTTTCTTTATGCATTGTAAGGGAAAATTAAATGACTGAGCTAGTTTACTACCGTGATAACTCAATAATCTATAGGTCTTTTAGCATGGACAAATCATTTCTCAGAGGTGAGTGACAGGAATATATTTATAGGTACCTTTGCAATGAACCTTGGGAAGCCACAGGAATTAAGTGGTAGAGCTGTGATAAAGATCTGCTAGAACTGTTATATTATTTGCTGTTCTTTTGAGATCTTGTGACTTATTCAATTGGGCTTCGGGGTAAAATTGTCACATATATTTAAAGTTAATAAAATGCATACTAAAAAAGAAAAAAAAAAGACTGCCAGCAATCTCATTTAATGGTGTTTATCAGTGCCTTTTAGTGAACTGTGAGGGGTTTCTGGAATGTATGAGAATGTGAAAGTGCATCAGGGTGCGGAACTTCAGACAACTACACTGAGAACTTTCTCGTCAGTATTTGAACTTAACTTCCAGAAGAAAAGTTTTGAGGTCTGTGTACAGTTCTCATATTCAGAATGTGACTTTTTCTGGTGTCCTAGGGAAATAAAATTGGTGCAGACCAGTATGCATATTATATCTCCTGAATTTGCCAGAAGTCCTGTAGATAACGAGTTTCTGAATAGCTTAAGGCCATAAGAATAGATATTCTAGTTCAAAATGAAGGTCTGTCTCCATAGTACTTTTTCTCAGCAGCAGATGCCTAGGAAAAAGTAAGAACAGAGATCACATATATAGTGTTTTTAACTTCATACCCTTACAGCTCCCTACTACTTTCAATAGAAAAGGTTTCCTGAACCTGACATTTTTGTCTGTTTAATAACTCTAATGGACTTCTGTACTGTCTCATCCTGACTCCTTGAACCCACATGCACATCTACAGATACACTGCTCATTTTATGGAGAATGATCTCCTGATCTTGAGGATTTTTTGGAACCACCCAGCCTCCTACTAGCTTCACTGGATGAATCCTAGCATTCATATTAGAGTAGGCAAATAGTCAGTCTCTATCTACTCTCTGGATGCCATTCATGCCATTGTAAATCTCTCTCAGATGAGCCCTCATTCATCTCTTTTCCAGGTTGACTAGACCTAAGCTACTCAGTAATTTGTTATATGAAAACTTTCATACATTTGATTATCTCTGTTGCCCACTTTTGAACTTTTCCACTTCCGCTATATCACTTTAAGATGAGGGGATCAGAATGATGCACAGTGTTCAAAATACGGATTCATACTGTAAGATGATTACATTCTCTTGTCATTTTATTATTATTATTATTTATTTATTCCTTTCCTAATAATTCTGTCCCTAATAATTGCTAACACCTGATTTGCTGCAGAGCTGATGCCAAATGCAGAGTGGATTCTTCACTGAGCTGTCTATCATAGCTGCTAGGTCTTAATCCTGAGTAGCAATGAGCAACCCAGGCTCCATCATTTTGAATACGATTTGTTTTCTTTCTGTGGCTGTCACTTTACATTTAGCCACACTAAATTTCATCTGCCTGTTTATTACCTGTTCATTTCTTCTCACAAGATCTTTCTTCAATTCTTCATAAGATGCCTTCATCCCTACTTTAAAATTTCCTATCACCTGCAAACCATAATGTCCTCACCAGGAACTGTGATTTTGTGAATAAATCAAACCATTTATGTAGATACAGAGGATCTGAGGAATTGATTATGAGACTGCTGAATATTTGTGAATAATCAAGCATTTATGAAGCTGTAGAGACACAAAGATCCCAGCAGAAACCCCTGTTGAAACTCCAAGCTGTTGAGGGAATGACCATTTATTCCAATCCTCTGTTTCATCTCTTTTAATTGATTCTTTATCCAGGGAAGCATCATCCCTCTTACTAACTTCTCAGTTTCCCTGGGAGATTATTGTCATGGACTTCCATGAATCCGGATAGATATATCAACTGTCTCCCCTATCAGTATGTTCTTGACCCCTAAAAAGGAAAAAAAATCTACAGGGAAGTGAACTTTTAACTTACTTTTCTTTTACTGTTCCTAATAATTGCTAACATCTGATTTGCTACCCAACTGATGTCAAATGCAGAGCTGATTGCTGCACTGAGCTGTCTGTCATAACTGCAAGGTCTCAGTCCTGAGTAGCACTGAGCAGCCCAAGGCCCAAAATTTTTATTGTTTGAACTTTTACTTTTTAACTTTAACTTTTATCTTTACCCATCAAACCAGGGGACAAGCTCCAGTGTGAGTTAACCAAGGTTAACCTTAAGATTCTCATGATTTGGAAAACTCATTTCCCTTAGTGCTAGAGCTATTTGTTTATGCTGAACAGTGCTCTGAACTCAGATGAAGAATAGCCTCAAGTCTGGGAAGGAGATAAAAATTTTCAAGTCTTTAAAGTTTTCATTGTTATTTTCCTCTCATTAATTCAAATAAGTTATTTAGTTTTACTAGGCTTTTTCAGAAAACCCGAAGATACTGTGGCTTTGGAGCCATTCACATTCCAATTGCAAGCACAAGACAAAGCACTCAGTAGAAAATCAAATAGGAAGGAGATGTGGCAATCTCAGTAAGGAAAAGCTGGAAGAGGATGTCAGCAAAACAACTACTGTGGATGGAAAATGTAATTGGAAGGAAGGGATAAGAATGTAAATGAAAGGGCTGCATAATAAAGATGCTAAGAAGGCAGAATGACTTCTAAAGAAATGTTTTAGACCACTGAGTGTTGGTACCTTCTTGCCTTGTGGCTTTGGAGCTGAAGACTATTAAACTGTTTGGGTCCAGTTCAATAAATAACACTTTAAAAGTACAAAAAAAAAAAAAAAAAAAAAAAAAAAAAAAGGTTTCATTTCCCTCTAGGACAGTTTAAAATAACTAAAATGCAGTCCTGAACTTTTTAAAGCCTGTTTGAACTAGCCCTTCGTAATAGAGGATGTGACTGGAGAAGCTGAACAAATAGAAAACCGTAATAAAATGCTTGTAAAAAAATATGTTGTCTGTCAATTGCAATCGTTTGCATTTCTAGCATACAACTTCATACATTATTTAAAATTGCTTTGTGATGATGAATTATAGCATATAATTGCTTTGTACATGAATATAGTTTGTTGGGGAAAATCCAGTGTGAACACCACAATTTTCATATGTAGTATACTCTGTCAGTAGTTGTGGGAACACATAGTAATTTTCACAGAATTATTGTTCATTGTAGGAGTTGATTTGCTGTGATGATGCCAAAGATCATTAACTCCAGCTGTCCATCTATTGTACAGGAAAAGCCTTGGGCTTAGGTCACTGCTGTAATTCAAATAATCAATTCAATAAAATATTTTGAGAGGATGAGGATGAATATTAGATTTATATGGAATTAAAATTCAATTATTTGACTATTAGCTAACTGAAGAAGAGGCGAGACATTCCAGGGGGTTTGCTTTTGCTTTCTAAAGTTACAGTCTTTCCCAGTTTTTTGAACTCCTTCTAACCTACCTGTCTTCATGGGCATGAAAATAGTTTGTATTTATAAAGATTTTTTTCATGTTATGGACTAGTTTAATGGCTTCTAATGTAAGCTATGAGCTATTCTTTGCTTAAATATTTTGAATTCTGTTTGAACTGCTGAAGGACTCACTAGATGTGGAGAAATATCCAAAACTTTGGAATTTTTCCTATAATGTGACCTTAAATACCACTATTCATCTGCCATAAACAATATATGTTTGCTTTTTAAAATACTTTTTCTCTAATATGAGGTTTTTCCATGACTACATTCTGCAGCTTACAAAATACTAAGTTTGAGCTAAAAATTAATTGATTTGGAAATAATAGTGTAGACCAAAGCAGCAGGACTTTTGGTCTGTGAAAAAGAAAGATTTTGAATGTATTTATTGTTGCCTTCTGTCATAGATATAAGATGTCAAGAATACTTTTCCCCTGCTCTTTTTTTCTTCTTTCTGGGAGTACAGTGTTGATCCCACAGTCACATCAAGGGAGATATCTATGCAAATGTTTCTGCTGTTGCATGGCAAACAGGTTTTGACAATGAGAATGTAACTTACTGAGGACTCTAATATTAATTTGGAAAACGAATTTTCAGTAAGTACTTGTGGAAGTAAGCATGTGGTATTTTAGATTTTTTGTAACCGTTTTGTCATATCTAAAATGCTTTCAGTTCCTCTGGTTTTTATCCACCATTTCTGGTTGCATTTACTCCAGGTATTCATTATATCCTACTTTAAATAAAGAGCTTGTTTTAATATTGTTAAGAAAAGCTATTTTTGAGAATTACCTAAAATATCTATTTAAGTTTTTTGTACTACAAATTTTATAAGATAGCTGTAAATGACATTTGATGCAAAATATTACTAGTAGCCATGAAGAGCAGTTGAAGTGGGATATCTTTGTCCATCCAGACCTTTCCACTGAATCAATCTGTGACTCCAGATGAGACACTTTGCTTTCACCAACCATACTGGACAATGCATTTGATCTTTGTTGGAAATTCAAGGCAGTTCTGTAACAAAAACACACTTTCTAAATAACTTTTAAAATTATTTTTAGTCTAACAGTTAAGTTTTCTTTAAAGACAGGATACGTTACAATGTCTCAGGTAAGAAGCAAAAGACAATGTATTTATTTCCATGAAGTACCATAAACACATTGCATAGCTGGTGTTCTGCGCTTGTCCTTCACATTCAGCGATTGGTCTCTATATTTTTAATGATTTTATTACACCTTGTAAAGAGATGTTACAGGAGGAATATAGGATTAAAACAAAAAGTGGTAAAAGTAAAATGACATTTTTATTATAATAAACTGAAGATGATGCAATTCAACATGTTTTATTATTAAACAACAATACATGAAAATGTAAATGATGATGATAAAAGTAAATTTCTGTTTGGGGATATTTTAAGTGTGATTTTTTTGTTACTAATTTTTGTTGTTATTCTCATTCTTGTAGAATGTTTGTTACATAATATTAACTGATATGACAGAAGTTTTAAAACTTGCTTTTGTGTTCTTCTCTAGCTGTTTTGTGAGTAATTAGCTGCATTTCTGTGACACTACTGCTAAGTATATTTAAACTGTAAATCTTTGGGACTGTAGAGGTAGTGTACAGTACTGCATGAACTTCATAACATATTGGATCCCTGAAAGTCTATAGCAAAGTTTCCAATATAATTGGCAGAGCTAAAGGTATTTTTCTCTGTTACCAACAAATAAATGAGGTTCTTGGGTTGAGTCTTTGCAAATCATTGGTCTATTCTGAACAAGTTGGCAAAAATGTGATTGGCACAGTGATTGGCACAAGTTGGCACGGGTGATTCCTAATACTTTTTGTTCAAAAACCTGCAAGACAACAGGGTTAAGAATACGAAAAGTAATAAATTGAATGGATTGTTGAGGAGCAAGGTAGAAAGCTCCTTCTGTCTCTATTTTGTATGATTTCAGAGTTGAAGATGATAGAAATCAAAAGGAAAACAACTGTAATTGTCTCAAGCTAGTTTTCTGAAATAAGGGTTCCATCCCGTCACTGCCAAGGTTTGTATGTTTATTTTTCTTACCTATGTGGTGTAGCTCAAAATTATATTTCATGATTTTAATAAAGGTTGACTGATGTGTCAGTTCTGTGTTGGAAGTTCTCCATAAGAACACAAGCAGGGATAGCAATGTTGTATGTGCAAAAGTGAGCCCATAAACTGACAGTTTCACCACCAATTTCTTTTGGTAGTTGCCAATTTGAATTGAAAAAAGAAATGTTGTTAACATTTTTATTAAAAACACCAAAGACTTGGAGCAAGAAATGGGTTGAAATACTTGAGGAAAAAGCGAGTGGAATAAAACATTATGGCAAGGACATAATTCACTCAGTGAAGCTTTGCAGAGGTTCATATGTGTAACCTTCTTCTTTAATCCTTTATGCCAATTACTCAACTTTTCAGCTGAGGACTAAACAAGAGATCTGGCAATACAGACACTTTTCCTACACACTTTCCTCTTTTTAACAGTCATCTGCAGCCTCTGTTAGTTGAGAGTAGACTGAGGTAAGAATCTGTGCTCCAAAAGTGCTGTTACAATGTTTTCTGGAGTCACAGAGAACCAGTAAAGAAATGGTGTCTTCCTGGCCTTATTTCATTGTTGGAGCTTGTTGGAGCTGTTGTGACATTATCCAGTAAATCATTCAAGCTTTCCAATTTAATTAATATTGAATTAAATGGAACTTAGAATTCCATATCATGTTCTTGTCTATCACTTAATTTTGTATCATGCTTGTGCTTCTCCTTTGCTAATTTTTATGATTTTCTGTTTGAAAATTTGAGACAACTTGTAGAAAAGAAGACTCTAGAAGAGTTTTGGCTTTCATTTTATGTAAATCACATATTGAATCAATACTTTTTTTGACACTTTTCTCTGCTAGCTATCTGAGATGAAAATCTTTTCACCTGTATCCTTGCTAAGGGTTGCTTAATAACTTAGCCACGAAATGGTAAAATGCAGAACAAACATGGCTGATTAGTATTAGAATAACAGACTATTTTTACTGAGAATAGCTTTAAGAAGGCATTTTTCTTCCTCTATACACTGAAATAAATAAGAAATATTTTATACTTGATCAGTCAGGGCTTCCTAGACTATGATGCTGTTCTGAACACAGTTGGGAGTATGTTCTTAATTCCCTTACCATGCCAATTTTGAGATATGCCAGAGGCATTGCCATTGTTCTAGCCAGGAACTACAGGAAATGAGGGGGCTTTTTTTCCCTAGTCTGAATCCATTCCTGTATTCTGTTTGTGTGTAGTTATTCACTATTTTTTTTTCTTCTTAATTTTTAATGTATCCATCAACAACCCTGATTAGTAGTCTAGCTGCAGGCAATCTTACAACATTGGAGAAATTTGTGTCAGGAGCTCTAACACACATACATGAAAACTTAATTTTGGCAGACAACACTCAGAATAAAAGGCAAGAGTTGCTGAAGGATATGTGCAAACACATTTTTCAGGTTTAGAGATTGTTTTTTTAATAAGAGTAGAAGTCCTCACTGGCTTTCTTTACCACCTCTTCACCTTTTGCAATTTTGCCTGAAATTGATGCTAGTGTCTGGTTTTGTTATTTTGGTAGCATGAGATTCCAAGATACTACTTTCCTCTCACTCTTTTCCCATTACTATCACCTTGAAGAAGAGCTGCGAGTAAGTCTTATGTTCTATGAATATTGTTAAGAAATAAGAACAGCAGAAATGATCAGCAGCTATTTAACAGTAAGTGTTTTGTAAGTCTCTGCAATCTCGGAGTAGCAGATTTCATATCTTAAAAACCTTAGAGAGGTGCCTAATGAAGACATCCTAATAGAGAAAGTCAATGGAGAGTCATCTTTTTTTGTGTTTAAAATTATGCCATTGTGCAGGTTCTCACGAACCTTTAATTCAAGCCTCTCCTCTAGGTTTATAATAAAATATTCTTGGAATACTACACTTTGGAATTCAGTGGATCTGCCACAGAATTTACTAGGATTTAAAACTTGTGGTAAGTAGAAAGCTGCTTTTGTTACACGTGAGTAGGCTTTCCCTGGCAATGTCTGTAATGCCTGCCTTTTGAGGAAGATAATCTGCCTTTTTCTTTCCCAGTATGGTTTGTGTCTATCTAGGTTGTGATCTGACTCTTAAAGCATGAAGGACACCTTACAGAGAAAAATACTTATGATTGTAAGATTGGTCATGCTGGGTCAGATCAAAGTATTGTCTAGCACAGTGATTCCCAGAGTGATACAGGTAGGTAGGACCATTGGAAGGGGAAGAGTATCCAGTGTGAATAATATGAGAACCTAACCTTTTCTTATTAATTACATTTTAATCATGTTTTTAATGTAAAGTCAGCTTTTGTTAAGCTGATAGTTTATGCCATTCTAGAACTGCTTGTTGTTTCCTTGTGAGAGTTCATTACAATCTGTTTTATAAATCTTAATTACATTGACAAAGCAACATAAGCATGTTCAGAAGTCTGCAGGTGGTTGAGTATTTCAATGTACATGTTTATAATGTCTGTGCAGAGTGCTTGGGTCATAATAGGTAGATATTATCCAAAGGTAACATCTACTTGGATCTTTGTTTAATGACTACATCACATTTTCACTAGGTCACAGATACAAAAACATAATTTTTAAGATTTTCTGTACTTTAATCAAATACTTCCTCTCTTATCTTCTATGAGATTTTCTAGTGTAATTTATTTGAATATAGTAGGTGTTCTTCATGCTAGCTTGTTGAGATTTTTGGATAGATCACTAACTGTTAGTGTTTAAGACAGTTGCTTATTCAATGATTTGAGGGACTGCTATTTTTGTACAATTGTACAATAAAATACCAAATTTGGACAGAAGAGATGATGAATTTTGAAGCAGAATTCATATTTGCACTCTCGAAAATTTATGTCCTCAGAAAGGTTCAAAGTCAGTACTGGATCCTCCTAACCTTGGTGAGAAGACAATGTGTAAAATGCCAGGTTTCAAGTACAGTCCTAGAAAAAGTTTACAGCTTTGGGGAATTAATTGAGACATAAAATCATACTTGAAAACCTTCCCCTTGAGGCCTTCAGGAGGAAGGGACAGGCATTATGGCTGCAAAAGCCTGGCTATGACTCAGGTTGACAGTATAGAAGAGGGCTTTGCTGATACTGGAAAAACCACTCAGGGGGGAGGTCCAAGAGCTAGTGGTTGTTCTGAGGCTGGAGTTCCTGCTTCCTCCATCTGGCTTTGAGGTTTGCATGGATCCTGAGCACAGTTCTCTTTAACTGAATGTTGGAAACTTTCATTTTCATCTTAAGAAGAGAGGATATCTGGCCTTCTCTTCCCTTGTGAATGCATCTTTTTAAGGAACAAAGGTTTGAAGGACTTGAATAGATGTACCAGGTCAATCTAATCTTTCTATAAATATTCTTAGTTACCCTGAGCATAACATGATGATCTACTTTAAAAGACTCTTGTTCTACATGATAGGGTTTTTTTTTCTTAATAGAAATCTTGCTTCTGGCTCAGTAGTTATGTTTTACAATTACTAGTAAAAGACTTTGAACAGACATTGCAGAATCTCAGAGTTTGCTTGCACTTGTGTCGGTCTGACCAGGTTCAGTTGATTGTCTAGCAGTCAAATGCCTGCTGCCTCATAACTGCTGTTATCATAAGCTCTGTGAATACTGTGATAAAGGTCTGAATGACCTAAGGAGTCATCCCTAACAAACAACAGCCCTTTGTGTCAGTTAAGGTTGGCAGATACTACGTGTGACTTTCAAACATTAACTGGGGCTAACGAGAAGCAAGAAAAGTGTATTTTAAAAAGTTATAAGAATTAACCAAAGTCTCCCAAAGATTTAGGTAAAAGGAACACGGCCATGAACTTCATATTATTTCCAGTAAAGACTTGAGGATCCTGGTGATTCAGCACAAATTCCCCTCTCCTGTTCCATCTAAGGAATATCAAAAGTTGATTTTAGGACCCAGAGAGCTATTGAAAGGGTAAACATAATACCAAAGACCTGGTGTAGATACTTCAAAATTACTTTTTTCCCATTTGTTTTTGATATTGTTCAATCTTATTGAAATTGATGCATTCTTAAATATTTTTAGCAGAACATGACTACCCTTTAATAGTTTAGTAAGTCAATGCAAAGATATTCTTCCCCTTTTCTTGAGAAAGACATGTTAAGGGATGTTATAGGGGCTGCTGCCTCTGACAGGCTCCAGCATCCAGAGATTCCTTCAGGCCAGCCACTGCAGCCCAGACCAATGCCCCTGGGGACCTGGACATCTTTCTGACCCAGATCATGGCTGCTACTCTCCTTTTTGCAGATTCAGACAATAGTGTGGTGGAATATATATCCCAAACACACACACACACACACACACACACACACACACACACACACATACACACAGGACACTGCCATAACTGGCTAGACAAACTGCCACAGATAAGGTGCTGCCTTCAGCAACACCCACATATAACACCACCAGAACTCACATAAAACATAAGTGAACGTAGCCAAGTTCTCCATCGTCCTTTAGGGCTAGTAAAGATTGAAGTTCAGCAGTGAAAGCACATATGTCTTCACTCTCTAATTCACAAGCATACACACATTCATGAAACCCTTGAATGTCACCATTTCCCTCTGCCCGTCTAATATCTCTGCCATATCCTGAACACCCTTAACCAATATACAGGCCTCCTACTCACCAGCTAGTCCAACATGAAGTTTACTAGCAAATTGTACACACACACATGCACACCAGTTGGGGGAAAATACAAACACCCCAACCTCAATCCACAGCAGCTGGTGCCCAGGCACACAGGCACTATGGCCAGTGGTCCAGCCACACCTGCTGATATTGAGACCCCCCACACACACTCCACTCACCTCAGGCCCCTGGTAGGACACGTGAGCCCTGGGACCCCTAGTCCTGCTCCAGGGGCTGACACAGAGACTCACACTTTCTCCAGCTGCTGGCATCACAGACATAGGGGCCCCCTACACTGACTCCAGTTGCTGTCCTGAATTCCTTCACACCTCTTCTCTCAGGAGATGGCACACAGGGCACACACTCCTTAGATCCCTTGCCCCTCCAGCTACTGACATGAGGAACCTCACTCACCGCGGTCACTAGCACCACAGACAAGGAATCGTCTTCATCTGAGGTCTGACTGCAAGTTGCTGGTCTAAATTCACCCTCTTCAATCTCTCTAGTCACTGGTACCTAGTCCTTACAGCACTTATGCATGGGATGGAGATTACATGGAAAGATAGTTAAGAAAAGATTTAATAAGAAGGTACTCCAAATTCTCATTTTCATCTTGTTTTCCATTTTTTATCAATTACAAAGCCCATGTTGGCCCTTTCTAAAACTATGCCTATAGTTTCATAATGGTCTATCAATTAATGACTAAGAGACTTTTTGATTATCTGTGTTATCTCTTTACTGTCAGGTTTGTGTCTCTGTGTGTTTTGCTTATGGCTTCTGCTTTTACTTATCCTTTTGCACTGGAAAAGTCCTTAATTAGATAACCTTTAATGAAGCAAATGCTCTCACATTCCACATGCCTTTACAACTCTGTCCTCACATAAGAACTAGATCATCTTTCTATGATCAACAGAACAAAACCTACCATGGTAACAGTACATTACCAAAGACAGACACTTACTTCAAGAATATGTTAGCCTCTATTTGTATCTCATCCTTTGACAGATATTCATCAAGAGCACCTCTGAATTCTTAAACTTCTTGTTCTAGCCTATAAGCTCCCACTTACTTCTGATCAGCTTAAAATAATCCGAGGCACTGACATGGTGCTGAATTTGGATGAACAACATAAGATAATAGTCATAAACTGGATAATCTTCGTTGACAATCACTGAGAACTGATGCAGCCCACCTGCACAAATTTCAGGCCCAGCCAAGATATGATTTTCCTCACCGTCCACAAAAGGGAGTCACCAGTCATCTCTGCCTTTCAAATAAGGGATGGATGAAATTAGATGCACTTTGGACTGTACAGCTCTATCTTCTTCAAGGTTGTCAGTAGATCATCAGGTGGCTGTTTGCATATGGCACACAAATGGTCTCTGTCTCAGAAGAAATTGTCACCCTTCCTCAGGGAGAATTACCCGTAATGTTGGAGGCTGATCTAGTTGGCCAATCTTGTCCCCGTCATCTTGCCAATAGAAGCCCCGTAGCCTGACTGCCTACTTTTGCTTCCTTTCTTCATTGCTTCCTTTCAAAGGAGGGGTGTACGTCATTTTTCCTCCTCTACTTTTATTCTAGTTTTGCTTGAAATAAGGTCCTGTACAGTCTTAGCTAGGTATTCACATTCTTTCATATTTTAACTGGCTGCTTTTGCCTATTGACTTCAATCTCTGTGCTTTCTGTTTCTCACCTTTTTACCGAACTGATTTGTGCTCTAAGACATCTTGTTCTTTGCAATGCAATGGATTTTGTTCCATAGCTGATGTATTTGTAAGGTGCCTCTTACAGCCATATGGAAGAGCTGAAAAGCTAGCCTGCTGTGGTTAGCTTGAAAACAGAATAGCTTGAAACAGCACACCCAATACCTCCTTTGAGTAATGTGGCTTTTTGTCTTGTCCCAGCTATTCTGTGGTTCATTTACAGTATATAATGTTTTCACTGATTTCCTTCCTTCTCAGATGGCTTTTATGAAATCTGCCTTTCCTTTCGTCTGGGCCTTTGGGGTGATCTGAATCATACAGACCCATATATTGTAGATGCTTTCCTGGATGGTATTTACCAGCCTACACAAGCAAATTGTGTCTGGATTAATTTAGAAAATGAATTAAAAGCTTTTCTGGTTTAATTCACAGTGCATTGCTCATATTCAGGAGTAGGAATGTATGTTATATTAAAGTATAAATAATAAAAAGGAAAAACACCATTTTCACAGAAAGTAAGTGAATTCTTATTGCTTCTAGAAAGTTACATCTTTGATTAAAATTCTTTGGTCCTAAACAATGCAGCTGTCGTGAGCAAATGATGATGCAGCAAATGAGGAAAATGTGAGCTACTGTGTTAAACTGACTTCCTTTTTCAGTTACCATAGCAATGTAGTTTTCCTGTGGGGGAAACTTTCTTATATTTTAGCTATATAATTGCTAAATTCTTCTCTACTATTAGAGCTATATTAAGCACAATCTGTCAGTTTTCTACAGTATATTGCAAGGCTTAAGAATATTTTCTGAACTTAGGTTTATCTGATTGGTTGTTTGGAAAGGGATATATACAGGCACTGGGTATTCCCAGTATAACATGTTTGGACAGCTCTGGATAAAGCATGCTCTCAGGTGGGATATTGATTTCAGAAGAGTTCATTCTAAGAGTGTGAGCAATGCAATCTCTGATTATTAAGAAAACAAATTAACAAGCGGACTACTGTGAGGCAGAACTGTCCTCATCCTGTATTTGTTTGGTGCACTGAGTTCATATCGGCAATATGAACTGATTATTGGCTTGACAAAAGGAGCAAACAGCGCAGCTGGATGCTGAGGCTTCTGAATGATATGTTGCTGCTCAGAGAGGGTGAGGAATCTGGTTGATGCCACTGAGATAGTCAGAAGCACTCGAGTGTCAGGGGTTAATCAAATGTTGCTTTTATTCTTTCCATTCTCTTGGAATCTATAGTCTAAACCTAGGCATTTTCTAACCAATCATTTCAATCAATCTAGCCACTGCTGTCATTTTTTACTGGTGTTAGAAATCCCTGATCTTCATTGAGAACTATTATTCTTCATCTCCCCCTTCCCACTTACTCTCATCCTCCCCATTTCTTTTTGATTGTGTGTTACTCAGGCTAAAGATCACCTGTTTTTATTCATTTGCAATGCCTCTAGCATGAGCTGGGGCATTGCATAAAGAACATATCATAACTATATTGTTATTAGTAGAATATCAGTTTCCAGCTGAATCCTAGTCTTGCCTTAATGTTGCCACATCTGTCCTGGAGAGCTGTGTGCTATTTCCATCAGTGATCCTGTTTTTGTTTATTTTGAAATATTTGTTTCCTCACTAAAGGATGTATTATTACTTCTAAGTATGAAATTATTGAGGAACAGATTTTTTTTTCTTTCCTAGGTGAGTTATAGCAATAAAGAATTAATGTGCTTGACAACTAGAAATAAATTGTTTTTCCACTTTATCCTATATGATGTTGCAGGGAAATGCCTAAATGCCAAGGTGGCTTAGTTAAATATGTATGGAGTCACTTAGAATCGCTTCAGCACCTTAACATCCAGATATAACATTACCCAGAGGACATCTTCTGATAATGCTTCATTTCTTGTCTTTAAAAGGAAGTGAGAAATTCTTCAGTCATAACAGAGAGGCACAGACACTGCTAATACTACTTAGACACCAGTGAAAAGTTCTATTGCTATTTTATATGTAAGTGAAGAATAACCAGTTTCTTCTGTGCTCATAATAAGAAATACAGCTGGTGGCCACAATATGTTGCCTTCCTATTAAAAAATAAACCAAAATTGTTTTTACTGCATCTCCTTGATGTCATTCATATCAGATAAAGGCAATGAAAGGAATATTCACTCTGAACTAATTCCAGTCCAATGCAGCCTCTGAATACTTTCTCTATTTCTTTTTCTGGGAAGCAATGGAGATATTTCCATGTAGAAAAGGGACCTTAAGCCACAGACCTGAAGCCCAACAGTGCAGAATCCACAGTGGCCAAGGAATCAAATAGGGATATGACAACACAGTGATGCTAGCATTCAACAGTTTCAATAAATTGCCTTACTACATAACCTGTTAAATGTGTTTTTCTCCTGTTCTTAATATTTCTTGGAATTCAGATTGCACTCTGTTTTTCCTACTGGCTAATGAAAGGCTTCTAGATTCATATTTAAAGGTGTGAATAATAACCTAAAAGAAGAGTTAAACACCCAAGAAAAAGATCTGATTTGAATCTCTAATAAATGACTTATATTCTTAGTTTTAGATATGTATCTTTGAATATATTTGTTGAGGATCTTAATCCTAAATAAAGACTGCAGAAACTCTTATAATTCGCATGTATCCTTAAATTGCAGGCTATAGTTTACTCGTATGTGTAATACTGTGGGAGAATTAAGTTACCAGGCACGGCTGAATTTTAGAAATTTTCAGAAATGTTAGAAATTGAAAATGTTTATTTTTCAGTCAGCTTTGTTAAGGTTGTGAATTAGACAGCTTCATGGGATTTTTCTTTCTTTGTTTGTATATGATTCAGATTGGAAGCAACAAGAGCCAGAAATCCCCAAAGAAAGCTAATCTTGTGAGGTTTCCATCTAATTCTTGTAGACTTGAAAGACCACAAATAGTATGGCTAAACAAACATTCAGATGTTACTCTTTTCTAACTGCTAGTAGAAGTTTTCAGATTCTTTTTGCATTTATGCAAAGAGTCTTCTTAAGTAATTCCCTTCAGTAGAAGAGTTAGTTAAACCATATCATCAGATGGCATAATTTCCTTGCAGCATCTGAAGGACATTTGCTGCAGTGGTTGATCTCTCTTCTCCAAAGCAGTAATTCAGTAGCTTCCTTTATCACCAGAAGAAGAAGAAGCAAAAGAGAAGCACAGCAGAAGAGAAAAAGAGAAAGTGAGGTAAGAAGTTCCTTCCTAAATTACAGAAGACTCATAAAAAGGAGAGGAGCTTAGAAGAGTCTCTGGCACAGGATGATTTACTTCAATACTTCAATACCACTAGTCTTTCAGGAGTCCAACAAATACAGGAAAAAAAAAAAAAAAAAAAAAAAAAAAAAAAGGAGAGTCTGATCTAACTCTATAATTCTCTGCTACGACTTCTCAGGTGGGACATATTGGCAGAGATCTTGTGCCATTTTCTCTTGTACCTCCTTTGCACCGTGTGAGAAGTGCAAGGCAGTTCTGGGCAGGTAACTTCACTACAGACTGCTTCTGCTTGCTGCCTTTTGACCTTCTGGAGTAATGCTGTGAGTCTTCCAGCTGAAGTATCTGGACACTCCTCTTCTGTGGATGAAGATGCTGTTATATCTTTTACAATTTCTGCTATCAAAGTAATTGCTATGGAATAACTTACTCTGCAGCTATTGTAAGTGGGCTGTGGTCTCCTGTACCTTCTCCAGACTGCTCCTTCAATGAGACAACTTAGCTTATGTTTTGACAGCAAATGATTACCCGTGTACGAATTCGAAATGGTGATGAGACATTATAGCATGAGAACTGTCTTTCCAGCTATATACGTGAAACAAGAGTGACATCTAGCAGTCAGTTCTGGCAACACAGGTGTGTGCATCTGGTAATTACATTTCCTGTGTCCAGTAATGGTATGCAGTAAAATTATTTTTCTTTCATTTACAGTAGAAAGTACCACCCATTTCTAGAGTGAAATTACTTTACACACAGGAAGTATTTAAACCTTATAGCACTTCTGTTTTACCCATCCATTTTATGGATGGGTAAACAGAGTAAGTATGAAATGGCCTGTTCAAAGTCCCTGGTTATTTTTGTGAGAAAATTAGGAATGAATTGACTCTTGACTAGAATTGACTTCTTCTTTCAACAAGCTATAATAACCTGAATTCTCAGGAGTGAAATAGTCTCCAGCATTGCTGGGGGCGTGTGGCAAAGAATCATCTGATGATCAACCTTGTAGATTTTTAGTCTATATTTGAAAATTTGTAACATGGGAACCCATAATATATGTCCTGAAATCTGTATGTAGACACATATTTCGGTAGTCTGTCACTACCTGCCTTTTCAATGGAGTGCAACAGTGATTGCAGTATTCCCTATTCTGGGATTCATTATCAGTGCAGCGCATGTGAGTACCAGCTACAAATTCAAAACACTGAATGAACATGGTGAGGGGAAAGGTCCTTTGCCCAAGGAACAAAAAACAAATTCATTTTTTAAAAGATTAACTTTGAAACTCTTTGCCTCACTATTGGCTTTTATATTGCAGTAACATGTAGCGTCCAGCTCTGATTTTGACCCTGTTGTGTGGATTCTGTATATCACAGAACCACAGACCAGGTTGGAAGATAATCTGGGGATTATCTAGTATAAACTTCTGCTCAAAAACAGTACTCATGTGGAAGTTAGAGCGGATCACTCAGCACCTCGTCCAGTTGAATTCTGAAAGTCTACAAAGATGGAGACTTCTCAACCTGTGCAGAATTTCTTTTGCTTCAACTTTGATTCCTTTTTTTTTTTTTTTTTTAATCACTTATGACTTATTTACAACTCTGTACTGTTTTACTCTTAACCTTAGATTCCACTTTGGCATGTATGAAAGCTCTTCAAACTTCAAAAAAAACTCTTCAAGCACCTCAGTTGATCTGTGCTGACATTCAAGTGTATATGGAGGATGAAGTTCTGAATATTTTGCATAAAATAAACAACAGCTTTTTAATTAGTCTTGAGGTATATTTGAAGGAATATTTCAAATATTATCATTCCTAAAATAATTTAAATAGATTGCCACATAGATGAACTTATTATGCAAAGCTTACTTTGTTATTAGGAAACACAGTCGTTTTAATATATTAGGTTGGCATTTTGCTGCTTCTTAAAGGAAATTAAATATTTCTGTAGACAAATTAAATGCCATACTTATTTTAATATAACACAAAAGCCCGTGACTAATGCCTTGTTTTTTTTTCTGGTGGCTTGAGCCTATCCTTAAAGTTCAAGAGATGAGTATACACTAATTTTAGTGTGATATATCTGAATGTATATCTGAACAGCAAAATAACACTTTGCCCTACCTTTCATCTCTACTCCGTGCACTAGGGCTTGCCATGAGGTACAAAAAAGGAGATAGCTGTTCTATACATTTTCTAAGAATCTGTAATGTGATTTATATCACTGGGTATATGAAGAAGGAGCTGTCTTTCTGGTTAATCCAGATGCTTTAATCGTATGCTTTCTTTTCCATTTTTAGTACAGTATTAGAGTAGTACTTGGGCTAACAGCAGAGAGCAGAAGTCCATATTACTTCAAACAGTTTAAGTACTTGTGGCATATGACAGACAGAAGGCAGAAGAAAAGAGATATGGCTTGTCAAAAGTTAGCAAGTCATTGGCATAACCAGGATTACATCATAAATTTCCTGCAGGCTATTTGTGACTTTGGGTCTGATGCCTACTTCTGTTTTCACCCTTCTAAATTGAACATCCAAACCATTGTGATTCTGAATATTAAGCCTTTATCCAAGCCAAGAAATGCTGAAATAGGCCTTGCATCCTTTCTGTTGTTTTTCTGTTTACCTATACAGTTGAAAGAATATCATAAACAAAAAGGATGAACAAAACACCAATTTCCTATCCCTATATGATAATTCACCAATTCATTCTCCGATATTCCTAAGATTTTTTAAAAAAATTAAAAACAATATAGTTTACTTAATATTTCTCATCTTTTGAGAAAGATCGTTTAGAGAAGAATTTTAAAATCTCATCATGTCTGTCTCTAAATCATTTACGTTTGCAGATCTCAGTTGCCTCAGTTCCCCTCCAACACACTCTTTCTCGTAAGACACTTGAACTCAATAGTAATACTTGGTATAACAGTACAATGTCCATGGCTTCATTTCTCTGATGTTAGGATAGTAAGAGTAATAAAGATATTGGTTTCTCTTCAGACACTGTTTAAATGGTGTTTATCCTAGTGTTCTATTTTTCATCATTTATTTTCTTCTAGTATTTGTTCTAGCAAACTTGTCTAAGTTTTCTGGAAAAAGCTATTTTGTGTTGTACTTTTTTTTTCTTTTTCCCTAGTGCAATATTAAATATATAGATAATTTATTCTATTAATAAAAGAGATTTAAAAAATAACACCAAGAAGTGTTTCCCAGTTCAAGGGCTCAGTTCTATATCCATTTTGATATGAGATCAAAGTACATGTCATCCTTCCCTATACCTGATTTCCAAGATGTCAAGTATGCATTGGGGTGAGTCTATCCCACAGTAAAGACATATCCAAGAAGTGTAGAGATGGAGCTAAAGCTCTTTTTATAAAGATTATCTCACTTTCACAAATGAATAACTTCTATTGATTAAGTGCTTTTATAATCTGAAAAGATACATTTTCACAGACTATCGTAACTTCAAATTATTTTGTATTTTGATCAGATCTGTGTAAATTATTGAAACTTTTTCCGATCTGAAAATGATCCATTTTTTAATTCAGTCTAAAACATATAAATGAAAATAGTATTTTTTTCAAAACTGCTGTAGTGTACCACATCCTAGCTTTTCCTAATTAAGCCATGTTTCTGAGCGTATTCTCCAAGTAAATGACATAGCAAGTGAACATACCATTTCTTCACAACCATTCAAATACTCTCCATCAGTCTTAGAATATTTCATTGGTATTCAAATATACGATGCAGATATGTACAGAAAAAAAAAGAATTTGTTTTAAAGGGTTTATGATAGTCATCTTCAAGAAGCAACATTCAAGACACAAATATTCTTGGAGCAATGATAATTTATATGATTATAGTCTCTTCTGCCAGGTTACCAAATTATTTTTTATGTTAAGTAGGGTTTATGGAAATGACTATCCTAACATGCTGTTTCACCAAGCACTACTTAAATTGTATCAATATTACAATTTGTATGCAAAGATTTAAATATGGCCAGTATTATATACATAATAAAGAATACTATAGGAGATAACACATTTCAATCTACGATTACAACAATACATTTTACTGCAATTGATTAATGTAGTAATATAAAAATAAAACAGTGGAACTAGGAATGATAGATACTAATCAAAACAATTATGCCTCTTATTTTCAGGCTTGTTTATCTTTGAACTCAAATATCCTTTTTTCTTCAGGAAAAAAGTAAGCAGGAGAGATGGATAGGGTAACAATTATCTATGAACAGGAGTGTTCCTTTTCCTGATACAAGAAATGAAGTAGCTTCCTCTTTTATGATAGAAAGGTTATCTGAACCAAGATAGAAGAGTTCTTTGACTCTATTTCTGACCCAATGTGCACAGTACATGTATGGTTTTCAGATTTTTCATATCAATAATCGTCATTTTTCTTCTTTTCTTTGTTAGCTTACTCAGTTTCTGTCAGCACTTAAATTGTCATATCTGAAACAAGCTATAATCTACACTTTTATATGTTTGTCTTTCAGGGAGGTATTGAGTTTGCCAGTTAATATTCCCCAATGTCTTCTTTTCCTGGATTTCCAGTCTCTCTTTCTTGTTCTCATCAACTTCTTCATCTTTCTTTTTCCTCTTACTTCATATTTCATACTAGAATTGTAACAGTAAACTGAAACATTTTCTGCTTTTTAAAATTCAATAAAAGTTCCCTTTCTTAAAAAATTGTCAGGGCCCTGAGGGCATTCATAGAACTTAATGGCCTTGATCAGCCTCCTCTGGGGCCTCCAGCCACACCCCAGTCTCTCATTTCAGCTCAGTTTGATAGTGTCCATCCTTGTTTCCAGGGGTGCTGCAGTCATGTCTGTGCCTAGCCATGGTCCCTGCTAATCCTGACCCATAGACTGATTTTCCAGGTCAACCGCAGATCTGCCTTGTCATTACGGACCTGCTCAGGTTGTGTCTGACCCTGACCTGATCTTGACCCGTGGACTGAATGCTCAGCTTGATCTTGGATCTGCCTCATCACCACAAGCTGGTCTAGCAATCTGAATTTCGGGTGACCTCAACTACTGAGCCCTTTCTTGGGTACCATGGAACTGGCTCAGCTCCTGCTTCCCTGTCCCTTAGGGATCAGCCAGCCCTCACTGCTCACTGACAGAAAACACAAGCCAAAACCCCCAAACTCCTTTTATTTAATGAATCTTTATCAGTGCATCAATTGTTTTACTCCAGCAGCTTCAAGTTAATACCCTCTTGGGACAGCTGAGTGTCCCAAACTCATCATACCTTTTTGGAGAAAGGCAAATGGAAATACTGCACATAGCCCTTATCGCCATAAAAATTCATGGCCATATGTGCAGAGGCAGCACTCCTTCGGAGTCTTGGTTCTACTTGTTACCACATTTGTTCAGAAAAAGTGGAAGAGCTCCCACCACTTCACAACTACCAGGCTTTGTAATTGTGTTTGATCTCCTCCCTTACTCTGCAATCTCTGCTGCAAATATCTGGTGATTTTCTTATCCGAAGGAATCCGATACTAGAAACAAATGGATAGTATTGAACCACCTCTCCCATTAACTGTCTCTGACTGGAATTAAATTTGCAGAGATAATGAGCTGACTTTGAGGCTCTACGATATTTCTCTTTGTATAGAATAGCATATTAAACCTGAACTGCTGGACCATCGAACATGTTGGTAAAGGTGGAAGTAAAGGTCGCAACTCATAGTAGCTATACATAGTTATGTATTATTTATTTAACATGGTCATGCTTATTTCATTAAAGCTTATTAAAGCTTATCAAAGCTAAGAAGTCTATGCTCTGAGGATTTTGTTGCTGTAACTGTAAACATTTTCTGCGAGGGAGCTACAAGCCTTTTGGAGGCTGCTATCCTGTTTCAGGCTGCTTCTGTTAACTATATTAATCGTTGTGGATGCTAAGTTCATGTCACTTTTTGTTAACCCTGAAGAGAATAATTTTTCACAGTAGATATGGGAATCTGCTTACCAACCTTTTCAGAATTATTCATATTATTTTAATAGAAAGAATAACATATTTGCAGCATGTGTTCTATTCCTTCTGTTACTAATGAACTTATGGACATCTTGCTGAGTCAGCTAGCATCAGCCTAGTTTGTCCTCTCAAACTTAAACTCAGATGTCACATCAGCATCCAAACAAAAATAAATATGGGTGTATGACATACTAGAGCTAATCATCTGTGACCTAAAGATACAGCTTTCTTATTGCATGTATTGCTATTATTTTTTCAATGTTGCCCTCCAGTAAGTGATAAAATCTAAATAATAATGACCTGATTGCTGTTTCTTCTGTGAGGGTAGATGGAAACTGAGATAAATATCTCGTTGCTATTCAGTCTAATCTGAACTGAGCTACTACAAGAGAAATATACTTTATTTGAGAAATATATTAAAAATTACTGTCCTTCACTCACATTTTTCTTATATACAACTCTCCTTGTACCTGCTCTCCAGTAGCTGTAGAACGTATACCAAGGGTCACTCCAGAAGCTCTTACTTGAGATTCTTCCTATTTTATCCACTCCTATGTCTCATCTAATTTTCTTCTCATTGGTTCTTCATATATATTCTGATCATGTTATGGGCTAATATCAAACAAGGGAACACAAGTGGACTGTTGCCTGCAGGAAATATGGTTACTACATGCCATTTTGCCTTAACTAAATAGCACCAAGCCACTATTCTCAGGAGGTCATCAAGTAGGGCTCAAACTGTCACAGGTGTGTTCTAGGGCACCAGTATTCTCACATATGTACACAATCATAATTACATATAAAATGTGATTTTTGCATTATATTGAGGTATCCTGTAAGAATCTTAGCAAAGCATATATCTATTAAAAACATTTATTTCCTCAAACAGTGTCCAATTATAATGGAGACAAGGGTCCACTGTAATAGCAAATAGAAAAGAAAAAACAGAAAATACTGTAAATATGGCTTTGTATATACAGTTGTGTAGCAGGTAGCTACTTTCAGGTTTGTTAATCTGCAAATAACTCAAACAAGAAAGTATCCACGGGATGTCACATTTTAAAATACACACATGCATTATTTATTTGAATTTTAAATGACTTTCATTGAAAAGCTTTTCAATTCCTCAGTTATCAAAAATATTATCTATAGTGATTACAAAGATATATATAGGGGCTATGCATATCATTACTTTGCAAAGTTTAGAGCCTTCTTCTCAACAGCACTTTGGAAGGTGACATCAGTTTACGATTAGAAAGTTGGGTTGAGAAGAATGAGACACTATAAATTTCCCCCAGCATCTTTTAGCCAAGAACAGCGTCTTGTTTCCTAGTTTGACTTTTTCACATGATCAGTAACCACAAGCTAGTAATTCTCCAGTTCCTCACAGACTGTACCTTTTTAATGGGAAATTGCGCTTTCCCTTTTTACAAACAGCTGTAACTGTGCCCAATATTTGGATACATAATAGTGTATCAATAATACAAATCTCTGTAATATTAACATGACAAAGTACTTGTTAGGATTTCTCTAGATCCTAACAAGTGCTACACATGTGCTACAGTCGTGATGGATGACACAAAAGAAGTAAAAATTATGCCTATGTAAACAGCTCTTAGACACAGGTGAATGAAAGGCCTCATCTTAACTGTTTTTCCCCAAGAAACTATTACTGGGTTGTCATGCTATTGGGAAATATGTACAATGAAGTTTGCCAAAGACGACCATCAGCCATATTAAGCAGTATCCAGGGGACTACCACTGGACCTTTGAGAAAAGAAAGAGTCAGTTTGAAAAGATATATAAAAGAGGCATAAAAGTCTGTGACTGTGAGGAGAAACCTTGGAGTGAGAAGTGAGTGAACAGCAACAGTCGATACCTGGTCAATTATACACTCAAATGCATGCAGTTCATGACTAATCAAGAAAAAAAGGTAGGACCTAAACAACCATGCATCTCATCACCCTGACCCTTCACTTTTAACCTGTCCCATATTTCCCCACCACAGTATTCCCTTGTGAGTATTCATTGATATGAGCCAGTTCTCTCAGATGGCATAAATCATTGTGACCCTACTGAAGTAAAGACAGAGATGTCAAATTCTACTGGCAAAGAGTCTGGTACATTTAATGGATTTTTTGTCTTTACATTGATGTTCTATTTGAAAAAAAAATAGCATCTAATATACAGTGCAATTTTCTTGCATCTTTTTTTTCAGATTGATGGGATAGCCTTTAAACCTGTATTCCTTAAAAAATGCTTGCATATACAATTACCCCAGTAATATTCCTTTCCTGTGTTCTGTAGTAAACTAAGGAACTAAAGGAAACACTGTCAGAAATAATAAACTAAACTAATGGCTTATCTTTGAAAATGGCAGTAGTTTAAGATCAGATACTCTAGGATAGGACATGTAATAACTTCTAGGAGGAACAAACTTCCAAATAATCATTTCAGAATTGAAAAATATAAGACCTGGATTTCACAGAGGCATTTATGAGCACAAGCCTCATTTCTTTCAGAACAATTTAGGCTCTTAAATGTTTTGTGAATCTAGACATAACTGCTTTCATCCTTATCAAACGATCTTTTGAAAGGGTTCAATATCTGTCTCAAGAAAGCAAAAAAAATGTGCAGCCACAATAATTTTTCACATAAATGGTATACTTTACATGAAAGCACATTTTCGCAGTATATTGTTTTGCTACAGTAAATATTATTACCAGTCATTCCAGATTGAAGATGTAACTTCAAGTATATATGGCATTTTCCTTTAAGAGATTAGCGATATGACTTCTCTTCATAGACACTGGTAAACGGTTTCTGAAGCAGATAATGTCCACATCTTTCTTTCGAGAAGAATAGTCAGTAGCTGAAATTTTAATGAATGGGAAATCTTATAAAATTATGGATTTTTTTTACTGTGAGAATGTAAGTGAAGTTAATTTGTTTATGGAAGAAAGGAATAGATTTAAGTGCATTAATTGTATGTAGTTAACAAAGTCCTTACTGAAAACAAAAGCAGAAAAAGCCCTTTACAAAAGCTGTTTATAGTGAAATTTAAGATGGCAAATGTTTATGAACAGCTTTCTAAATAGTTCAGATCAATTGTGTTGTAACCATCTGGAACACCTAATTCCTTATGGAGATGTATATGACATTTTACGAGCTATTTAATGGACATTTACAAAGGTTAGAGGAGAAAGAGGTAAAAAACAGAAGTCTGTCCACAAGAAGAAATACCTTACATCTCCCTTAATTTTGTTTATCTTTACTTCCTAACCTGGGGAAAGTTTTCTATCTGAACCTGCATCATGCGTACACAATGAAGCACTCTTTGGAACATTTTAAGAAAAAGCCACATTTATACATTTATAATGCAAAAATAACATATGCCCCACAGTCAGGGATAACATTTAGGAGAGTGACAAACTGGCCTTAGAGTCCAGAGCTGTCATTCACAAAGATGTATAAAAGCTTCTGAAGCAGAGGTAAAGATTTACCTGGATTGGCAGACAAAGGGGTAAGCCGCAAAGAAAATGTACAGGGACTGTGTAGAGCACAGCTTGTAGGCTTAGATTGCTTGAATTCTTCTATTCTAAAGAAAAATAACCCAGTTTAAGAATATAGATGTTTTTTTAGTAGGACAAAGTCTAATCAAACTTAATCAAGACACCTCCTGTCTTTTCCAAGAACCTTCTACCTCTATAATAGTGACCCTTTAATCTTTAAAAAAATATATTTTTGTAATAAAAGCAAATGACTTTTTTGGGAAAGAAGACATGAACATGAAAGTATCTTGTAATGAGTGCTACCATAAGTTAGACATTTCTGTTTCACCATCTCTGACATTAAAGATAGTTATTTCCTTGTTTGCAAGTTAGGCTGGATACAAATGCTGTTGTGATGGATAGCATATAAAAAAAATAGGTAAATATAGGCCTCTTCCTAGCCTTATTTTCACAGAAAACCAAAACTGCCAGGAGTAAATATATCAGCCACTGCTAGGTCATATATTCCAAGGTTTAAGCAAAATCAATCCAGAAGCTGATGCCCATAGGCCAGCTTGCTTCTCCATGAATTGGGCAGGAAAACTATGGTTCATAATGATTAGATTTTCTGTTTACATAATTTATTTCCATGAATAGATGCTGCCTTTATTTTATTTCTGGGTATACAAAGTCAGCAGTGAAATGCAGAGAGCAAGAAGCAGCCACTGTATACCTCATAAAAGCAACAGGGAGTAGTAACTAGATAGTTTATACTAATTACGCTTGGAAATTAACACTGCTATGTTCAAAGTTTTAGGTTATGCATAAATTTAAAGGAACAGAACAATAAAACTCATTTATATCTCTTTAATACATTCCATTCAAGGATCTTAAAGAATATTGCCAAATTCTATTAATTTATTCTTAAAAAAAAATCTCAGATTTTGGAGTTACGTTCTTAATCATTTACTAATCTAAATATGAATGTAAATATAATATGTAAATTAATCATTTACATCTTCACCTTGTCTTCCTTGCTTTCATAGTTTATTCGGCCTTTTATGGTGGCAAACCACAGAGTGCTTAAAGGGAAAACAAGTGCTAAAACCAGTCCTTTTAGATGCTGTGAGGATTCTGTGTTGCTTTGGGAAACAGTGATTAGAAATCACGTGAATAATGTTTCTACTCTGCTTTATTTATTAGACAAGTTTTCAAATTTCATTGTTTGAGTCATGTGACTTGTGAGATGAACTTTATGCAGTATCTAAGCTTAATTTTTTCTTTTCTTTCTTTCTTTTTCTTTTTTTCTTAAAGAACAGTACTTCTGGGATGATCCCAAACTTCAAGATCACTAGGTCAAAGAAACAGCATCTGAACATCTGTGACTTACTGAACTAAACACAGTTTGTAACGTATAGCTCCTCATAATACGTGATTTAGATGATCGTTTGCTTTGTTTCATGATAACCCATCCTTCACATCCAAGACCTCACAGTCAGTAGGTCAAAGAAATAACAACTGAGTGTTTTTGACTTCCTGAACTCAACAAGGTTTATAACTTACAGCTCCTTCTCATGTGTGATTTAGCTGGTCATTTATTTCATGTCTCATGATAACCCCTAGAGCTATATTAATAAATAAGGACGTTTTGGAAATAAAATTGTCAGACTGGCTGGTCACTGGGTCATTTGTTCTTTTATTTTATAACACTGTAAATGTTTATACTTCTTTGTTGCCTATTTAAAATACTTTTAAGTTACAAACACATGAAAGATGTGAGAGAACTATCATTTTGTCCAACATGCAATTCCTACTAGAAAGAAAGAATGTTATTTCTTAATCAACTTTTTTCTACTTGGCCACTTATCTAGATTGCATTAATTAAAAAAAATCAAGAATTGTGAGCTAGGTTTTCATGACATTTAATACTAACAGCACTTTTTTGCATCTCTCAGCAAAAGAAATCCATGAATGATCTGTAAGTAAGATGGGTCACATACTCAAATTTGCAGAAAAATAGATATTTTTAGCATGTTTTTTTTCTTCCTTCTAGGAAAACTCTCCAACTTAATTTAGTATATAATGAATTTCACTACGCTACTTCCATTAAACAGGCTCAGGGTAATCCAAAGGGAAGAAAATGTTCTATTTTCTCACTTAACACATCGCTAATTAATAATGTATGGGGGGCTTCATTTGACCCTTTAGTGAGCATAGCATTTATGAATATTAAAATCTTAAAATGGAATCAGTGCTGCTTAAATTAATTTTTTTTAAGATTAATTTCTCTTTTTCTTTAATCTTTTTGTTTTTAGGTTCGAAATTGTAGAAGCAAATTAAGTATTCAGTGGGGAACATGCTTGTATAGGGATGTGTAAAGGATCAGAAGTTACATTCTGATTGTTTTTCTCAGATAGCTTGAACCTGAGACTTATTTTATGGAAGCAAAATCATATTAGGGAATTTACAGTGGAATATAGATGTATATATATGTATGTATGTATATATGTATTAGTTGGAGAATTAGAGATCACTGATGAGAGTGTTTAAAAGACTGATCAACCAGTACAAACTTCAAAACACTTTATTAAATTGATATGCATTAACAATATATATTACTAGTTCTTAATTACTACCAATGATTATCACTACATATTCAAACAATTAGTCCTTATCAATCTACATCAATCCTACATCAGCTCTGAGGCTGATGCTCCTGTAGTTAGTGTTGATGGCTATGGTCCTTGATGGTGTTTGTCCTGGAAAGCAAGGAGGTTGGGTTTAAGAGATTTTCTCCATCTTTCCTCCCTCACTGTTGGAATTCTATGCTTCTTGCCCTCTCCCAAAAAGAGAAAGGGCTACTAGCATCTGTTCTTGACATAGTTACTATGCAAACAAAACTTGTTCTGTTTTCACCAGGCATCTTTCTTGCTTATTTTTCAGGGTTATTCTGGTTCCACCAGATGTTTTACCTGCTTATTTGGCAAGACGATTTTGATTTCACCGGACTACTTTCCTGCATATAATCCTATAATCCTCTGTTTTATTCTACTTGCACATGTTTTCATGTACCTTTTTTGTACAACTGTGCCACAAGTTACTTACTTAAGCTTAGCTGTGTTATGAAATACTGGCTGCTGGTTACACTGCTCATAATAGTAACATCTTACAAAATGCTTATATAGCATTGTCGGTTGCATTATTTTGGTGTGTTTATGTCTGGCTGCAAGGCAAGTAAATATTAATTATATCTTGCTTAGTTTGCTTCTGCCTTATGGATGCAGACAGACCTCTGCTTTGGATACAGAATAATCCTGATACTTAGGAAAACAGGAGAAGCTTTAAGATTATTTAATGCTGAATTTTCAAATACATGGCAGATATTTGGCAAATGTGGTTTGTACTTTCAACTCACACAACTCTTCTCTCCTCACCTGTTGAAATGCAAGCTGAAGGTTTGTAGTCAGATTATTTTTGAAGACATGTTTCACTTTATCACGTAATAAACTAGATGCAGAATCCCTTTGTAAGAAGGATTTTTCAGAAGTGCTACTTATTAGCCTAGTTCTCTGCCTGAATCGTTGATTTCAGTGGGAAAAGTGGTAGAGCACTACAAAGTGGTTATAAAAACCTTGCAGTATTTTTTTAAACACTTTACAATCTTGTTTTAGTGGGAAATGGAATTACTCTTACAATGAAGTTTACTTTCAAAAATAGTATGAAATGCATATAAATCACATTGTTCTGTTTCAAAACATTACGAGTATGAGCAGTACACAGTTCCTTTTCTACATTTTCAGAACTGTGAAATATATCCCTGTCTTTACACATGTATTATGTCTATGAAATCCTAATGAAATCCTAATCCCTCTCTGTCTAAACTCCCTACTAAGTTTAATTCTACTATTAAGTGATATCCCAGAACCTAAAGGCTCCCTATAGGAATCTTTCTAAGTACATTGGCATGGAAACAGTATCCTATTTCAGGCTGCACTATGCCTAGTCATCCTCCAGAGCAGGACAGAAAGGATGATTTGGATTCTGCGTTTAGTTATTATTTTCTGTAAACCACAAACACTCTCATGTAGTAGGAGTAGTAGGAACGTAGGATTATAGGTTCATTCAGACCAGTCTGTAGTCCAACATCCTGCTCAAATTAGGGTCAGCTCTGAGGTCAGCCCAGTCTCCTCAAGGCTTGATCCAGTCTTGGTCTTGAAAGTCTCAAGGATGGAGGTAGCTCTGGTCAGCCTGTTCCAATGCTTGTCTGTCTTCATGGTGAGAAAGGTTCCCCTCAATCTCAGAAAGCAGAAGAGCAGAAAGGGCCGAATTCAAAAAGTGAATTGAAGTGCTTAAATTAATATTTATTTTGCCCAAACTATGAGGAAACGCAAAATTACAGTTTGAAAAATCCCTATTTAGTGGCCCTGTTTGCAATTCCTAGGAGCAGAAGTCCAACACACTTCTCAGAGAATTTTTGGGTAGAAATTAGAATTTGAACATGCCTCACTTTCCCTCAAGCTGAGCAGTTCTCTGCCTACCTCCCATGTTTGAGCCCTGAAAATCAGAGAACAGATGGAGTGGCACAAAGTCCTCAAGCTTCTGCCCACATTGGCCCAGACCTGAGCGTGACTAACATAGCCATCAGCTCCACTCTCCCAGACAAGGACAGTTGTATCCTCTGTCCCAAGGCAGCCCAAGAGTGGTAGACCGCAACTATTTATTCTCATCAGGAGGAAAGAGAAATGCAGAAGTGAGGCAACAGAATATAGATTTTAATAATCCAAGTAGATGAACTCAGACTGCTTTGAGTTTTCTTGGTCTGTTATTGGGTTCAGGCACATATGTGGGACAGTGCATGAAGCACACTCTGGGGCTGATTTTCATAAGGAGCAGATGAAACACTACAGAGTCCTTAACGGGGGCTGCAATTTGTCTTTTCTTTCCTTTAACCTCCAGTACAGGAAAAACTCTTCTATATTTTAAATCCTGGTGCAAAAGCAAAATTTTGTCCAGAGGTATCGATTGCTAAGATAAAGAAACAAAAAGAGAACAGACTTTGAAAATATATAATTAATTTAAATAAATAAAGAGCAAACAAACCTCATAAAATTTATTTTAAGACCCTTTTTGCTAAAAAGGTAATTCTCCAACAAATTCTCCATCAAATCCAACATCTTCTTCTTCTTTTTTTTTTTTTTTTTTTTTTTTTCAGGTCACCTTTATGCCCAAATTTCAGAGTGGATTTCCCACTTTGTTGCCTGATGTTGTGTAACGTTAAAATCATTGCTAAATTGTTTAGGTTCAGTATCGCCACATTAGCAAACATTAGCAACTGCATTTAAATTGTTGCTCAAATGTAATTACTAATGTGGCGATACTGATGGATCTGCTGTGTTTTATCTAGATGCATAAATCTTCATTTAGAACTGAGGGCTCTTGAGCAAACAAAATACTATTAAATTGATAAAAGTATTAGTTTCTAAAAGTTTGATGGAAGGATAATGAACTGGAATTGGCAGCATGGCTAACTGGGTATCTCTTCAGGGACCATTTACATCCCTCAAATGCACTGAGGACTTTCCAGGAAATGCAAAAATACTGCCTATAACTGAGAACAGCTTGAATGGTTTAACTGAAATTTGACTTTAAACTATATTTCTAAAAGGTTGTGTGGAGCTGTCTTCACCTGGAGACAGCTTGTGAAGAATAAGCAAATGGCCTGCAGGAAGGTCCTGCAGCTTCCCTAGTTGTGCAGCAGGTACATAGCACAAATGACTACTTTTGTGATCTTTTGTGATATAAAACTGAATTTCAGGGATCATTCTATGTCCATTAATGTTTATTCTCTAGAGAGAAATGTAAAGAACTACCAGTTGACAATGCAATCTTTGACAAAAAGAAAAGGGACATGGGAGAGGGATATGTAACCACGACACTAGGATCTCTTTCCTTTGCATAATTACTTTCTGGTCAAATATATTTAAACTCAATTGAGAGAAATAGATGAAGATTTTGCTTTTCTAGTCTTTTCTACTTCCAGGTTTAAATTTGTAACTTGGCATTGGGTAGCATATGTAAGACGGTGGAGTAGATGCCTGGCACCTGTGGAGGATTAGATCTGATGACATAGGCGGTTTCTCCATGTAGCGAGCATCCACACAATTTTACACTACTTTTTATTACATGTTTTTCAGTTAAGTCAATATAATTTAATATATAGGTAAATCATGGGCTCCTTCTCAACCCCTAAAAATAAAGGGAGTTGAAGAAATGCCACAGGCTTGAATCTATAGTCATTTAGGAGACAAGGTGTCATAAAACTTCAAGGTTACATTACAAGCCCCAGGGGTAATTGTGCTGAGTGAAGAATGAAGAATCACATCCTGTGTAGGGGAACTCCAGAAAAATGGAGAGAGGTCATTTATACAGAACGTGGTCTAACAAAATAATGAAGAATATGATTGATTTTAACTAGATAACACCGTTAACTAGAGTTATCAAACTCCTGATTCACAGATATCTTTCTGAATTGGTGCCAATATCTTTACCAAACAAGAAAGAAAGGAAAAGGAGCTTTCTCTGAAATATCCACCAGAGTTTTCCACAGTTCTTCTTTCTGCTGTGTAATGAGCCTGTATCTATCACACTAAATGCCTTACTCTATCGACCAGGTTCAATTAAACTGTGAATTAATTCGAGAATTTTAAGAAGTAATTAGTGAATTGAACATTAGAAAATATTAAACAAATCTCTAGCTAGGAATCACCAATCTCACAGAAGTATCTAGCTGTTTCCTTGTCAAATTCCTCTGCAGCTTGAGTGTATATAGATAAAAATAAAAACAAATTTATTATTATGGACAGTTTACTAACTCA